>NC_079878.1:2225500-12225500 GCF_029227915.1 Hydractinia symbiolongicarpus
ATCGCGGGTTTTCGTTTGCCGGCGATTAAACCGCATTCATTAAGCGTCTCATCAAAAATGAAAACATTTCTGAAAACTGCAAGTCTCATGGGCTTTAGTGGTAAAATAATAATTTAAAAAATCGTTCGTGAAATGAGTTTACTCCCTGGGTACTTTCTTTGTCTACTTTTGACTATACGGGCCGAGTCCAGGATTTACGGGAAATCGCAGGTTTTCGTTTGCCGGCGATTAAACTCCTTTTATTCAGCGTCTCATCAAAAATGAAAACATTTTTGATAACTACAAGTCTCATGCTTTTTAGTGGTGAAAAGATAATTTAAATAATCGTTTTGAAAATGAGTTTACTCACAGGGTACTTTCTTTGTATACATTCGACTATACGAGCCAAGCCCGGGATTTACGGGAAATCGCGGGTTTTCGTTTGCCGGCGATTAAACCACTTTTATTAAGCGTCTCATCAAAAACGAAAACATTTCTGAAAACTACAAGTCTCATGCGTTTTAGTGGTGAAAAAATAATTTAAAAAATCGTTCGGGAAATCAGTTTACTCCCTGGGTACTTTCTTTATATACATTCAACTATACGGGCCAAGCCCGGGATTTACGGGAAGTCGCGGTTTGTCGTTTGCCGGCGATTAAACTTCTTTTATTCAGCGTCTCATCAAAAATGAAAACATTTTTAAAAACTACATTTCTCATGGGCTTTAGTGGTGAAATAATAATTTATAAAATCGTTCGGGAAATGAGTTTACTCCCTGGGTACTTTCTTTGTATACTTTTGACTATACGGGCCGAGTCCGGGATTTACGGGAAATCGCAGGATTTCATTTGCCGGCGATTAAACTTCTTTTACTCAGAGTCTCATCAAAAATGAAAAGATTTTTGTAAACTACAAGTCCCATGCGTTTTAGTGTTGAAAAAATAATTTAAAAAATCGTTCGGGAAATGAGTTTACTCCCTGGGTACTTTCTTTGTATACTTTTGACTATACGGACCGTGTCCGGGGTTTACGGGAAATGGCGGGTTTTTGTTTGCCGGAAATTAAACTTCTTTTATTCAGCGTCTCATCAAAAATAAAAACATTTTTGAAAACTACAAGTCTCATGCGTTTTAGTGGTGAAAAGATAATTTTAAAAATCGTTTTGGAAATGAGTTTACTCACAGGGTACTTTCTTTGTATACATTTGACTATACGGGCCAAGCCCGGGATTTACGGGAAATCGCGGGTTTTCGTTTGCCGGCGATTAAACCACTTTCATTAAGCGTCTCATCAAAAATGAAAACATTTCTAAAAATTACAAGTCTCATGCGTTTTAGTGGTGAAAAAAAAATTTAAAAAATCGTTCGGGAAATGAGTTTACTCCCTGGGTACCTTCTTTGTATACTTTTGACTATACGGCCGAGTCCGGGATTTACGGGAAATCGCGGCTTTTCGTTTGCCGGCGATTAAACCGCATTCATTAAGCGTCTCATCCAAAATGAAAACATTTCTGAAAACTGCAAGTCTCATGGGCTTTAGTGGTAAAATAATAATTTAAAAAATCGTTCGTGAAATGAGTTTACTCCCTGGGTACTTTCTTTGTATACTTTTGACTATACGGGCCGAGTCCAGGATTTACGGGAAATCGCAGGTTTTCGTTTGCCGGCGATTAAACTCCTTTTATTCAGCGTCTCATCAAAAATGAAAACATTTTTGATAACTACAAGTCTCATGCGTTTTAGTGGTGAAAAGATAATTTAAATAATCGTTTTGAAAATGAGTTTACTCACAGGGTACTTTCTTTGTATACATTCGACTATACGGGCCAAGCCCGGGATTTACGGGAAATCGCGGGTTTTCGTTTGCCGGCGATTAAACCACTTTTATTAAGCGTCTCATCAAAAATGAAAACATTTCTGAAAACTACAAGTCCCATGCGTTTTAGTGGTGAAAAAATAATTTAAAAAATCGTTCGGGAAATCAGTTTACTCCCTGGGTACTTTCTTTATATACATTCAACTATACGGGCCAAGCCCGGGATTTGCGGGAAGTCGCGGGTTGTCGTTTGCCGGAGATTAAACTTCTTTTATTCAGAGTCTCATCAAAAATGAAAAGATTTTTTTAAACTACAAGTCCCATGCGTTTTAGTGTTGAAAAAATAATTTAAAAAATCGTTCGGGAAATGAGTTTACTCCCTGGGTACTTTCTTTGTATACTTTTGACTATACGGACCGAGTCCGGGTTTTACGGGAAATGGCGGGTTTTTGTTTCCCGGAAATTAAACTTCTTTTATTCAGCGTCTCATCAAAAATGAAAACACTTTTAAAAATACAAGTCTCATGCGTTTTAGTGGTGAAAAAATAATTTTAAAAAATCGTTCGGGAAATGAGTTTACACCCTGGGTACTTTTTTTGTATACTTTTGACTATACGGGCCCAGTCCGGGATTTACGGGAAATCGTGGGTTTTCGTGTGCCGGCGATTAAACTTCTTTTATTCAGCGTCCCATAAAAATGAAAGCAATTTTAAAAACTACAAGTCTCATGCGTTTTAGTGGTGAAAAAATAATATAAAGAATCGTTCGGGAAATGAGTTTACTCCCTGGGTACTTTCTTTGTATACTTTTGACTATACGGGCCGAGTCCGGGGTTTACGGGAAATGGCGGGTTTTCGTTTGCCGGCGATTAAACCTCTTTTAATAAGCGTCTCATCAAAAATGAAAACATTTTTGAAAACTACAAGTCTCATGCGTTTTAGTGGTGAAAAAATAATTTAAAAATTTGTTTAGGAAATGAGTTTAATCACAGGGTACTTTCTTTGTATACATGGGAAATGAGTTTACTCACAGGGTACTTTCTTTGTATACATTCGACTATACGGGCCAAGCCCGGGATTTACGGGATATCGCGGGTTTTCGTTTGCCGGCGATTAAACCACTTTTATTAAGCGTCTCATCAAAAATGAAAACATTTCTGAAAACTACAGGTCTCATGCGTTTTAGTGGTGAAAAGATAATTTAAAAAATCGTTTTGGAAATGAGTTTACTCACAGGGTACTTTCTTTGTATACATTTGACTATACGGGCCAAGCGCGGGATTTACGGGAAATCGCGGGTTTTCGTGTGCCGGCGATTAAACCACTTTCATTAAGCGTCTCATCAAAAATGAAAACATTTCTAAAAAATACAAGTCTCATGCGTTTTAGTGGTGTAAAAAAAATTTAAAAAATCGTTCGGGAAATGAGTTTACTCCCTGGGTACCTTCTTTGTATACTTTTGACTATGCGGCCGAGTCCGGGATTTACGGGAAATCGCGGGTTTTCGTTTGCCGGCGATTAAACTACTTTCATTAAGCGTCTCATCAAAAATGAAAACATTTCTGCAAACTACAAGTCTCATGCGTTATAGTGGTGAAAAAATAATTTAAAAAATCGTTCCGGAAATGAGTTTACTCCCTGGGTACCTTCTTTGTATACTTTTGACTATACGGGCCGAGTCCGGGATTTACGGGAAATCGCGGGTTTTCGTTTGCCGGCGATTAAACTTCTTTTATTCAGCGTCTCATCAAAAATGAAAACACTTTTGAAAACTACAAGTCTCATGCGTTTTAGTGGTGAAAAAATAATTTAAAAAATCGTTCGGGAAATGAGTTTACTCCCTCGTGTGCCGGCGATTAAATTTCTTTTATTCAGCGTCCCATCAAAAATGAAAACATTTTTAAAAATTACAAGTCTCATGCGTTTTAGTGGTGAAAAGATACTTTAAAAAATCGTTTTGGAAATGAGTTTACTCACAGGGTACTTTCTTTGCATACTTTTGACTATACGGGCCGAGTCCGGGGTTTACGGGAAATGGCGGGTTTTCGTTTGCCGGCGATTAAATTTCTTTTAATAAGCGTCTCATCAAAAATGAAAACATTTTTGAAAACTACAAGTCTCATGCGTTTTAGTGGTGAAAAGATAATTTAAAAAATCGTTTTGGAAATGAGTTTACTCACAGGGTACTTTCTTTGCATACTTTTGACTATACGGGCCGAGTCCGGGATTTACGGGAAATCGCGGGTTTTCGTTTGCCGGCGATTAAACCACTTTCATTAAGCGTCTCATCAAAAATGAAAACATTTCTAAAAAATACAAGTCTCATGCGTTTTAGTGGTGTAAAAAAAATTTAAAAAATCGTTCGAGAAATGAGTTTACTCCCTGGGTACCTTCTTTGTATACTTTTGACTATACGGCCGAGTCCGGGATTTACGGGAAATCGCAGGTTTTCGTTTGCCGGCGATTAAACTCCTTTTATTCAGCGTCTCATCAAAAATGAAAACATTTTTGATAACTACAAGTCTCATGCGTTTTAGTGGTGAAAAGATAATTTAAATAATCGTTCGGGAAATCAGTTTACTCCCTGGGTACTTTCTTTATATACATTCAATTATACGGGCCAAGCCCGGGATTTACGGGAAGTCGCGGGTTGTCGTTTGCCGGCGATTAAACTTCTTTTATTCAGCGTCTCATCAAAAATGAAAACATTTTTAAAAACTACAAGTCTCATGGGCTTTAGTGGTGAAATAATAATTTATAAAATCGTTCGGGAAATGAGTTTACTCCCTGGGTACTTTCTTTGTATACTTTTGACTATACGGGCCGAGTCCGGGATTTACGGGAAATCGCAGGTTTTCGTTTGCCGGCGATTAAACTTCTTTTATTCAGAGTCTCATCAAAAATGAAAAGATTTTTGTAAACTACAAGTCCCATGCGTTTTAGTGTTGAAAAAATAATTTAAAAAATCGTTCGGGAAATGAGTTTACTCCCTGGGTACTTTCTTTGTATACTTTTGACTATACGGACCGAGTCCGGGGTTTACGGGAAATGGCGGGTTTTCGTTTGTCGGAAATTAAACTCCTTTTATTCAGCGTCTCATCAAAAATAAAAACATTTTTGATAACTACAAGTCTCATGCGTTTTAGTGGTGAAAAGATAATTTAAATAATCGTTTTGAAAATGAGTTTACTCACAGGGTACTTTCTTTGTATACATTCGACTATACGGGCCAAGCCAGGGATTTACGGGAAATCGCGGGTTTTCGTTTGCCGGCGATTAAACCACTTTTATTAAGCGTCTCATCAAAAATGAAAACATTTCTGAAAACTACAAGTCTCATGCGTTTTAGTGGTGAAAAAATAATTTTAAAAATCGTTCGGGAAATCAGTTTACTCCCTGGGTACTTTCTTTATATACATTCAACTATACGGGCCAAGCCCGGGATTTACGGGAAGTCGCGGGTTGTCGTTTGCCGGCGATTAAACTTCTTTTATTCAGCGTCTCATCAAAAATGAAAACATTTTTAAAAACTACAAGTCTCATGGGCTTTAGTGGTGAAATAATAATTTATAAAATCGTTCGGGAAATGAGTTTACTCCCTGGGTACTTTCTTTATATACGCATGGGACTTGTAGTTTACAAAAATCTTTTCATTTTTGATGAGACTCTGAATAAAAGAAGTTTAATCGCCGGCAAACGAAAACCTGCGATTTCCCGTAAATCCCGGACTCGGCCCGTATAGTCAAAAGTATACAAAGAAAGTACCCAGGGAGTAAACTCATTTCCCGAACGATTTTATAAATTATTATTTCACCACTAAAGCCCATGAGACTTGTAGTTTTTAAAAATGTTTTCATTTTTGATGAGACGCTGAATAAAAGAAGTTTAATCGCCGGCAAACGACAACCCGCGACTTCCCGTAAATCCCGGGCTTGGCCCGTATAATTGAATGTATATAAAGAAAGTACCCAGGGAGTAAACTGATTTCCCGAACGATTATTTAAATTATCTTTTCACCACTAAAACGCATGAGACTTGTAGTTATCAAAAATGTTTTCATTTTTGATGAGACGCTGAATAAAAGGAGTTTAATCGCCGGCAAACGAAAACCTGCGATTTCCCGTAAATCCCGGACTCGGCCGTATAGTCAAAAGTATACAAAGAAGGTACCCAGGGAGTAAACTCATTTCTCGAACGATTTTTTAAATTTTTTTTACACCACTAAAACGCATGAGACTTGTATTTTTTAGAAATGTTTTCATTTTTGATGAGACGCTTAATGAAAGTGGTTTAATCGCCGGCAAACGAAAACCCGCGATTTCCCGTAAATCCCGGACTCGGCCCGTATAGTCAAAAGTATGCAAAGAAAGTACCCTGTGAGTAAACTCATTTCCAAAACGATTTTTTAAATTATCTTTTCACCACTAAAACGCATGAGACTTGTAGTTTTCAAAAATGTTTTCATTTTTGATGAGACGCTTATTAAAAGAAATTTAATCGCCGGCAAACGAAAACCCGCCATTTCCCGTAAACCCCGGACTCGGCCCGTATAGTCAAAAGTATGCAAAGAAAGTACCCTGTGAGTAAACTCATTTCCAAAACGATTTTTTAAAGTATCTTTTCACCACTAAAACGCATGAGACTTGTAATTTTTAAAAATGTTTTCATTTTTGATGGGACGCTGAATAAAAGAAATTTAATCGCCGGCACACGAGGGAGTAAACTCATTTCCCGAACGATTTTTTAAATTATTTTTTCACCACTAAAACGCATGAGACTTGTAGTTTTCAAAAGTGTTTTCATTTTTGATGAGACGCTGAATAAAAGAAGTTTAATCGCCGGCAAACGAAAACCCGCGATTTCCCGTAAATCCCGGACTCGGCCCGTATAGTCAAAAGTATACAAAGAAGGTACCCAGGGAGTAAACTCATTTCCGGAACGATTTTTTAAATTATTTTTTCACCACTATAACGCATGAGACTTGTAGTTTGCAGAAATGTTTTCATTTTTGATGAGACGCTTAATGAAAGTAGTTTAATCGCCGGCAAACGAAAACCCGCGATTTCCCGTAAATCCCGGACTCGGCCGCATAGTCAAAAGTATACAAAGAAGGTACCCAGGGAGTAAACTCATTTCCCGAACGATTTTTTAAATTTTTTTTACACCACTAAAACGCATGAGACTTGTATTTTTTAGAAATGTTTTCATTTTTGATGAGACGCTTAATGAAAGTGGTTTAATCGCCGGCACACGAAAACCCGCGATTTCCCGTAAATCCCGCGCTTTGCCCGTATAGTCAAATGTATACAAAGAAAGTACCCTGTGAGTAAACTCATTTCCAAAACGATTTTTTAAATTATCTTTTCACCACTAAAACGCATGAGACCTGTAGTTTTCAGAAATGTTTTCATTTTTGATGAGACGCTTAATAAAAGTGGTTTAATCGCCGGCAAACGAAAACCCGCGATATCCCGTAAATCCCGGGCTTGGCCCGTATAGTCGAATGTATACAAAGAAAGTACCCTGTGAGTAAACTCATTTCCCATGTATACAAAGAAAGTACCCTGTGATTAAACTCATTTCCTAAACAAATTTTTAAATTATTTTTTCACCACTAAAACGCATGAGACTTGTAGTTTTCAAAAATGTTTTCATTTTTGATGAGACGCTTATTAAAAGAAGTTTAATCGCCGGCAAACGAAAACCCGCCATTTCCCGTAAACCCCGGACTCGGCCCGTATAGTCAAAAGTATACAAAGAAAGTACCCAGGGAGTAAACTCATTTCCCGAACGATTCTTTATATTATTTTTTCACCACTAAAACGCATGAGACTTGTAGTTTTTAAAATTGCTTTCATTTTTATGGGACGCTGAATAAAAGAAGTTTAATCGCCGGCACACGAAAACCCACGATTTCCCGTAAATCCCGGACTGGGCCCGTATAGTCAAAAGTATACAAAAAAAGTACCCAGGGAGTAAACTCATTTCCCGAACGATTTTTTAAAATTATTTTTTCACCACTAAAACGCATGAGACTTGTATTTTTAAAAGTGTTTTCATTTTTGATGAGACGCTGAATAAAAGAAGTTTAATTTCCGGGAAACAAAAACCCGCCATTTCCCGTAAAACCCGGACTCGGTCTGTATAGTCAAAAGTATACAAAGAAAGTACCCAGGGAGTAAACTCATTTCCCGAACGATTTTTTAAATTATTTTTTCAACACTAAAACGCATGGGACTTGTAGTTTACAAAAATCTTTTCATTTTTGATGAGACTCTGAATAAAAGAAGTTTAATCTCCGGCAAACGACAACCCGCGACTTCCCGCAAATCCCGGGCTTGGCCCGTATAGTTGAATGTATATAAAGAAAGTACCCAGGGAGTAAACTGATTTCCCGAACGATTTTTTAAATTATTTTTTCACCACTAAAACGCATGGGACTTGTAGTTTTCAGAAATGTTTTCATTTTTGATGAGACGCTTAATAAAAGTGGTTTAATCGCCGGCAAACGAAAACCCGCGATTTCCCGTAAATCCCGGGCTTGGCCCGTATAGTCGAATGTATACAAAGAAAGTACCCTGTGAGTAAACTCATTTTCAAAACGATTATTTAAATTATCTTTTCACCACTAAAACGCATGAGACTTGTAGTTATCAAAAATGTTTTCATTTTTGATGAGACGCTGAATAAAAGGAGTTTAATCGCCGGCAAACGAAAACCTGCGATTTCCCGTAAATCCTGGACTCGGCCCGTATAGTCAAAAGTATACAAAGAAAGTACCCAGGGAGTAAACTCATTTCACGAACGATTTTTTAAATTATTATTTTACCACTAAAGCCCATGAGACTTGCAGTTTTCAGAAATGTTTTCATTTTGGATGAGACGCTTAATGAATGCGGTTTAATCGCCGGCAAACGAAAACCCGCGATTTCCCGTAAATCCCGGACTCGGCCGTATAGTCAAAAGTATACAAAGAAGGTACCCAGGGAGTAAACTCATTTCCCGAACGATTTTTTAAATTTTTTTTTCACCACTAAAACGCATGAGACTTGTAATTTTTAGAAATGTTTTCATTTTTGATGAGACGCTTAATGAAAGTGGTTTAATCGCCGGCAAACGAAAACCCGCGATTTCCCGTAAATCCCGGGCTTGGCCCGTATAGTCAAATGTATACAAAGAAAGTACCCTGTGAGTAAACTCATTTCCAAAACGATTTTTAAAATTATCTTTTCACCACTAAAACGCATGAGACTTGTAGTTTTCAAAAATGTTTTTATTTTTGATGAGACGCTGAATAAAAGAAGTTTAATTTCCGGCAAACAAAAACCCGCCATTTCCCGTAAACCCCGGACACGGTCCGTATAGTCAAAAGTATACAAAGAAAGTACCCAGGGAGTAAACTCATTTCCCGAACGATTTTTTAAATTATTTTTTCAACACTAAAACGCATGGGACTTGTAGTTTACAAAAATCTTTTCATTTTTGATGAGACTCTGAATAAAAGAAGTTTAATCGCCGGCAAATGAAATCCTGCGATTTCCCGTAAATCCCGGACTCGGCCCGTATAGTCAAAAGTATACAAAGAAAGTACCCAGGGAGTAAACTCATTTCCCGAACGATTTTATAAATTATTATTTCACCACTAAAGCCCATGAGAAATGTAGTTTTTAAAAATGTTTTCATTTTTGATGAGACGCTGAATAAAAGAAGTTTAATCGCCGGCAAACGACAAACCGCGACTTCCCGTAAATCCCGGGCTTGGCCCGTATAGTTGAATGTATATAAAGAAAGTACCCAGGGAGTAAACTGATTTCCCGAACGATTTTTTAAATTATTTTTTCACCACTAAAACGCATGAGACTTGTAGTTTTCAGAAATGTTTTCGTTTTTGATGAGACGCTTAATAAAAGTGGTTTAATCGCCGGTAAACGAAAACCCGCGATTTCCCGTAAATCCCGGGCTTGGCTCGTATAGTCGAATGTATACAAAGAAAGTACCCTGTGAGTAAACTCATTTTCAAAACGATTATTTAAATTATCTTTTCACCACTAAAACGCATGAGACTTGTAGTTATCAAAAATGTTTTCATTTTTGATGAGACGCTGAATAAAAGGAGTTTAATCGCCGGCAAACGAAAACCTGCGATTTCCCGTAAATCCTGGACTCGGCCCGTATAGTCAAAAGTAGACAAAGAAAGTACCCAGGGAGTAAACTCATTTCACGAACGATTTTTTAAATTATTAATTTACCACTAAAGCCCATGAGACTTGCAGTTTTCAGAAATGTTCTCATTTTTGATGAGACGCTTAATGAATGCGGTTTAATCGCCGGCAAACGAAAACCCGCGATTTCCTGTATATCCCGGGCTGGGCCCGTATAGTCGAATGTATACAAAGAAAGTACCCTGTGAGTAAACTTATTTTCAAAACGATTTTTTAAATTATCTTTTCACCACTAAAACGCAAGAGACTTGTAGTTTTCAAAAATGTTTTCATTTTTGAAGAGACGCTGAATAAAAGAAGTTTAATCGCCGGCAAACGAAAACCCGCGATTTCCTGTATATCCCGGGCTGGGCCCGTATAGTCGAATGTATACAAAGAAAGTACCCTGTGAGTAAACTTATTTCCAAAACGATTTTTGAAATTATCTTTTCACCACTAAAACGCAAGAGACTTGTAGTTTTCAAAAATGTTTTCATTTTTGATGAGACGCTGAATAAAAGAAGTTTAATCGCCGGCAAACGAAAACCCGCGATTTCCTGTAAATCCCGGACTCGGCCCGTATAATCAAAAGTATACAAAGAAAGTACCCAGGGAGTAAACTCATTTCCCGAACGATTTTTTAAATCATTTTTTCACCACTAAAACGCATGAGACTTGTAGTTTGCAGAAATGTTTTCATTTTTGATGAGACGCTTAATGAAAGTGGTTTAATCGCCGGCAACGAAAACCCGCGATTTCCCGTAAATCCCGGACTCGGCCGTACAGTCAAAAGTATACAAAGAAGGTACCCAGGGAGTAAACTCATTTCCCGAACGATTTTTGAAATTATTTTTTCACCACTAAAACGCATGAGATTTGTAATTTTTAGAAATATTTTCATTTTTGATGAGACGCTTAATAAAAGTGGTTTAATCGCCGGCAAACGAAAACCCGTGATTTCCCGTAAATCCCGGGCTTGGCCCGTATAGTCAAATGTATACAAAGAAAGTACCCTGTGAGTAAACTCATTTCCAAAACGATTTTTTAAATTATCTTTTCACCACCAAAACGCACGAGACTTGTAGTTTTCAAAAATGTTTTCATTTTTGATGAGACGCTGAATAAAAGAAGTTTAATCGCCGGCAAAAGAAAACCCGCAATTTCCCGTAAACCCCGGACTCGGCCCGTATAGTCAAAAGTATACAAAGAAAGTACCCAGGGAGTAAACTCATTTCCCGAACGATTTTTTAAATTATTTTTTTACCACTAAAACGCATGGGACTTGTAGTTTACAAAAATGTTTTCATTTTTGATGAGACGCTGAATAAAAGAAGTTTAATCGCCGGCAAACGAAAACCTGCGATTTCCCGTAAATCCTGGACTCGGCCCGTATAGTCAAAAGTATACAAAGAAAGTACCCAGGGAGTAAACTCATTTCACGAACGATTTTTTAAATTATTATTTTACCACTAAAGCCCATGAGACTTGCAGTTTTCAGAAATGTTTTCATTTTGGATGAGACGCTTAATGAATGCGGTTTAATCGCCGGCAAACGAAAACCCGCGATTTCCCGTAAATCCCGGACTCGGCCGTATAGTCAAAAGTATACAAAGAAGGTACCCAGGGAGTAAACTCATTTCCCGAACGATTTTTTAAATTTTTTTTTCACCACTAAAACGCATGAGACTTGTAATTTTTAGAAATGTTTTCATTTTTGATGAGACGCTTAATGAAAGTGGTTTAATCGCCGGCAAACGAAAACCCGCGATTTCCCGTAAATCCCGGGCTTGGCCCGTATAGTCAAATGTATACAAAGAAAGTACCCTGTGAGTAAACTCATTTCCAAAACGATTTTTAAAATTATCTTTTCACCACTAAAACGCATGAGACTTGTAGTTTTCAAAAATGTTTTTATTTTTGATGAGACGCTGAATAAAAGAAGTTTAATTTCCGGCAAACAAAAACCCGCCATTTCCCGTAAACCCCGGACACGGTCCGTATAGTCAAAAGTATACAAAGAAAGTACCCAGGGAGTAAACTCATTTCCCGAACGATTTTTTAAATTATTTTTTCAACACTAAAACGCATGGGACTTGTAGTTTACAAAAATCTTTTCATTTTTGATGAGACTCTGAATAAAAGAAGTTTAATCGCCGGCAAATGAAATCCTGCGATTTCCCGTAAATCCCGGACTCGGCCCGTATAGTCAAAAGTATACAAAGAAAGTACCCAGGGAGTAAACTCATTTCCCGAACGATTTTATAAATTATTATTTCACCACTAAAGCCCATGAGAAATGTAGTTTTTAAAAATGTTTTCATTTTTGATGAGACGCTGAATAAAAGAAGTTTAATCGCCGGCAAACGACAAACCGCGACTTCCCGTAAATCCCGGGCTTGGCCCGTATAGTTGAATGTATATAAAGAAAGTACCCAGGGAGTAAACTGATTTCCCGAACGATTTTTTAAATTATTTTTTCACCACTAAAACGCATGAGACTTGTAGTTTTCAGAAATGTTTTCGTTTTTGATGAGACGCTTAATAAAAGTGGTTTAATCGCCGGTAAACGAAAACCCGCGATTTCCCGTAAATCCCGGGCTTGGCTCGTATAGTCGAATGTATACAAAGAAAGTACCCTGTGAGTAAACTCATTTTCAAAACGATTATTTAAATTATCTTTTCACCACTAAAACGCATGAGACTTGTAGTTATCAAAAATGTTTTCATTTTTGATGAGACGCTGAATAAAAGGAGTTTAATCGCCGGCAAACGAAAACCTGCGATTTCCCGTAAATCCTGGACTCGGCCCGTATAGTCAAAAGTAGACAAAGAAAGTACCCAGGGAGTAAACTCATTTCACGAACGATTTTTTAAATTATTATTTTACCACTAAAGCCCATGAGACTTGCAGTTTTCAGAAATGTTCTCATTTTTGATGAGACGCTTAATGAATGCGGTTTAATCGCCGGCAAACGAAAACCCGCGATTTCCTGTATATCCCGGGCTGGGCCCGTATAGTCGAATGTATACAAAGAAAGTACCCTGTGAGTAAACTTATTTTCAAAACGATTTTTTAAATTATCTTTTCACCACTAAAACGCAAGAGACTTGTAGTTTTCAAAAATGTTTTCATTTTTGAAGAGACGCTGAATAAAAGAAGTTTAATCGCCGGCAAACGAAAACCCGCGATTTCCTGTATATCCCGGGCTGGGCCCGTATAGTCGAATGTATACAAAGAAAGTACCCTGTGAGTAAACTTATTTCCAAAACGATTTTTGAAATTATCTTTTCACCACTAAAACGCAAGAGACTTGTAGTTTTCAAAAATGTTTTCATTTTTGATGAGACGCTGAATAAAAGAAGTTTAATCGCCGGCAAACGAAAACCCGCGATTTCCTGTAAATCCCGGACTCGGCCCGTATAATCAAAAGTATACAAAGAAAGTACCCAGGGAGTAAACTCATTTCCCGAACGATTTTTTAAATCATTTTTTCACCACTAAAACGCATGAGACTTGTAGTTTGCAGAAATGTTTTCATTTTTGATGAGACGCTTAATGAAAGTGGTTTAATCGCCGGCAACGAAAACCCGCGATTTCCCGTAAATCCCGGACTCGGCCGTACAGTCAAAAGTATACAAAGAAGGTACCCAGGGAGTAAACTCATTTCCCGAACGATTTTTGAAATTATTTTTTCACCACTAAAACGCATGAGATTTGTAATTTTTAGAAATATTTTCATTTTTGATGAGACGCTTAATAAAAGTGGTTTAATCGCCGGCAAACGAAAACCCGCGATTTCCCGTAAATCCCGGGCTTGGCCCGTATAGTCAAATGTATACAAAGAAAGTACCCTGTGAGTAAACTCATTTCCAAAACGATTTTTTAAATTATCTTTTCACCACCAAAACGCACGAGACTTGTAGTTTTCAAAAATGTTTTCATTTTTGATGAGACGCTGAATAAAAGAAGTTTAATCGCCGGCAAAAGAAAACCCGCAATTTCCCGTAAACCCCGGACTCGGCCCGTATAGTCAAAAGTATACAAAGAAAGTACCCAGGGAGTAAACTCATTTCCCGAACGATTTTTTAAATTATTTTTTTACCACTAAAACGCATGGGACTTGTAGTTTACAAAAATGTTTTCATTTTTGATGAGACGCTGAATAAAAGAAGTTTAATCGCCGGCAAACGAAAACCTGCGATTTCCCGTAAATCCTGGACTCGGCCCGTATAGTCAAAAGTATACAAAGAAAGTACCCAGGGAGTAAACTCATTTCCCTAAGAAAACATTTTTAAAAACTACAAGACTCATGGGCTTTAGTGGTAAAATAATAATTTAAAAAATCGTTCGTGAAATGAGTTTACTCCCTGGGTACTTTCTTTGTATACTTTTGACTATACGGGCCGAGTCCAGGATTTACGGGAAATCGCAGGTTTTCGTTTGCCGGCGATTAAACTCCTTTTATTCAGCGTCTCATCAAAAATGAAAACATTTTTGATAACTACAAGTCTCATGCGTTTTAGTGGTGAAAAGATAATTTAAATAATCGTTTTGAAAATGAGTTTACTCACAGGGTACTTTCTTTGTATACATTCGACTATACGGGCCAAGCCCGGGATTTACGGGAAATCGCGGGTTTTCGTTTGCCGGCGATTAAACCACTTTTATTAAGCGTCTCATCAAAAATGAAAACATTTCTGAAAACTACAAGTCTCATGCGTTTTAGTGGTGAAAAAATAATTTAAAAAATCGTTCGGGAAATCAGTTTACTTCCTGGGTACTTTCTTTATATACATTCAACTATACGGGCCAAGCCCGGGATTTGCGGGAAGTCGCGGGTTGTCGTTTGCCGGCGATTAAACTTCTTTTATTCAGCGTCTCATCAAAAATGAAAACATTTTTAAAAACTACATTTCTCATGGGCTTTAGTGGTGAAATAATAATTTATAAAATCGTTCGGGAAATGAGTTTACTCCCTGGGTACTTTCTTTGTATACTTTTGACTATACGGGCCGAGTCCGGGATTTACGGGAAATCGCAGGTTTTCGTTTGCCGGCGATTAAACTTCTTTTATTCAGAGTCTCATCAAAAATGAAAAAAATTTTTGTAAACTACAAGTCCCATGCGTTTTAGTGTTGAAAAAATAATTTAAAAAATCGTTCGGGAAATGAGTTTACTCCCTGGGTAGTTTCTTTGTATACTTTTGACTATACGGACCGAGTCCGGGGTTTACGGGAAATGGCGGGTTTTTGTTTGCCGGAAATTAAATTCTTTTATTCAGCGTCTCATCAAAAATAAAAACATTTTTGAAAACTACAAGTCTCATGCGTTTTAGTGGTGAAAAGATAATTTAAAAAAATCGTTTTGGAAATGAGTTTACTCACAGGGTACTTTCTTTGTATACATTTGACTATACGGACCAAGCCCGGGATTTACGGGAAATCGCGGGTTTTCGTTTGCCGGCGATTAAACCACTTTCATTAAGCGTCTCATCAAAAATGAAAACATTTCTGAAAACTACAGGTCTCATGCGTTTTAGTGGTGAAAAAATAATTTAAAAAATCGTTCGGGAAATGAGTTTACTCCCTGGGTACTTTCTTTGTATACTTTTGACTATACGGGCCGAGTCCGGGATTTACGGGAAATCGCGGGTTTTTGTTTGCCGGCGATTAAACTTCTTTTATTCAGCGTCTCATCAAAAATGAAAACACTTTTAAAAACTACAAGTCTCATGCGTTTTAGTGGTGAAAAAATAATTTTAAAAAATCGTTCGGGAAATGAGTTTACTCCCTGGGTACTTTCTTTGTATACTTTTGACTATACGGGCCCAGTCCGGGATTTACGGGAAATCGTGGGTTTTCGTGTGCCGGCGATTAAACTTCTTTTATTCAGCGTCCCATAAAAATGAAAGCAATTTTAAAAACTACAAGTCTCATGCGTTTTAGTGGTGAAAAAATAATATAAAAAATCGTTCGGGAAATGAGTTTACTCCCTGGGTACTTTCTTTGTATACTTTTGACTATACGGGCCGAGTCCGGGGTTTACGGGAAATGGCGGGTTTTCGTTTGCCGGCGATTAAACTTCTTTTAATAAGCGTCTCATCAAAAATGAAAACATTTTTGAAAACTACAAGTCTCATGCGTTTTAGTGGTGAAAAAATAATTTAAAAAATTGTTTAGAAAATGAGTTTAATCACAGGGTACTTTCTTTGTATACATGGGAAATGAGTTTACTCACAGGGTACTTTCTTTGTATACATTCGACTATACGGGCCAAGCCCGGGATTTACGGGAAATCGCGGGTTTTCGTTTGCCGGCGATTAAACCACTTTCATTAAGCGTCTCATCAAAAATGAAAACATTTCTGAAAACTACAGGTCCCATGCGTTTTAGTGTTGAAAAAATAATTTAAAAAATCGTTCGGGAAATGAGTTTACTCCCTGGGTACTTTCTTTGTATACTTTTGACTATACGGACCGAGTCCGGGGTTTACGGGAAATGGCGGGTTTTTGTTTGCCGGAAATTAAATTCTTTTATTCAGCGTCTCATCAAAAATAAAAACATTTTTGAAAACTACAAGTCTCATGCGTTTTAGTGGTGAAAAGATAATTTAAAAAAATCGTTTTGGAAATGAGTTTACTCACAGGGTACTTTCTTTGTATACATTTGACTATACGGGCCAAGCCCGGGATTTACGGGAAATCGCGGGTTTTCGTTTGCCGGCGATTAAACCACTTTCATTAAGCGTCTCATCAAAAATGAAAACATTTCTGAAAACTACAGGTCTCATGCGTTTTAGTGGTGAAAAAATAATTTAAAAAATCGTTCGGGAAATGAGTTTACTCCCTGGGTACTTTCTTTGTATACTTTTGACTATACGGGCCGAGTCCGGGATTTACGGGAAATCGCGGGTTTTTGTTTGCCGGCGATTAAACTTCTTTTATTCAGCGTCTCATCAAAAATGAAAACACTTTTAAAAACTACAAGTCTCATGCGTTTTAGTGGTGAAAAAATAATTTTAAAAAATCGTTCGGGAAATGAGTTTACTCCCTGGGTACTTTCTTTGTATACTTTTGACTATACGGGCCCAGTCCGGGATTTACGGGAAATCGTGGGTTTTCGTGTGCCGGCGATTAAACTTCTTTTATTCAGCGTCCCATAAAAATGAAAGCAATTTTAAAAACTACAAGTCTCATGCGTTTTAGTGGTGAAAAAATAATATAAAAAATCGTTCGGGAAATGAGTTTACTCCCTGGGTACTTTCTTTGTATACTTTTGACTATACGGGCCGAGTCCGGGGTTTACGGGAAATGGCGGGTTTTCGTTTGCCGGCGATTAAACTTCTTTTAATAAGCGTCTCATCAAAAATGAAAACATTTTTGAAAACTACAAGTCTCATGCGTTTTAGTGGTGAAAAAATTATTTAAAAAATTGTTTAGGAAATGAGTTTAATCACAGGGTACTTTCTTTGTATACATGGGAAATGAGTTTACTCACAGGGTACTTTCTCTGTATACATTCGACTATACGGGCCAAGCCCGGGATTTACGGGAAATCGCGGGTTTTCGTTTGCCGGCGATTAAACCACTTTCATTAAGCGTCTCATCAAAAATGAAAACATTTCTGAAAACTACAGGTCTCATGCGTTTTAGTGGTGAAAAAATAATTTAAAAAATCGTTCGGGAAATGA
Organism: Hydractinia symbiolongicarpus; assembly: GCF_029227915.1. Classification (NCBI taxonomy): domain Eukaryota; kingdom Metazoa; phylum Cnidaria; class Hydrozoa; order Anthoathecata; family Hydractiniidae; genus Hydractinia; species Hydractinia symbiolongicarpus. Next base: position 2,243,185 of record NC_079878.1, read on the forward strand.
GTTTACTCCCTGGGTACTTTCTTTGTATACTTTTGACTATACAGGCCGAGTCGGGGATTTACGGGAAGTCGCGGGTTTTCGTTTGCCGGCGATTAAACTTCTTTTATTCAACGTCTCATCAAAAATGAAAACATTTTTAAAAACTACAAGTCTCATGGGCTTTAGTGGTTAAATAATAATTTAAAAAATCGTTCGGGAAATGAATTTACTCCCTGGGTACTTTCTTTGTATGCATTCGACTATACAGGCCAAGCCCGGGATTCACGGGAAATCGCGGGTTTTCGTTTGCCGGCGATTAAACCACTTTCATTAAGCGTCTCATCAAAAATGATAACATTTCTGAAAACTACAAGTCTCATGCGTTTTAGTGGTGAAAAAATAATTTAAAAAATAGTTCGGGAAATGAGTTTACTCCCTGGGTACTTTATTTGTATACTTTTGACTATACGGCCCGAATCCGGGATTTACGGGAAGTCGCGGGTTTTCGTTTGCCGGCGATTAAACTTCTTTTATTCAGCGTCTCATCAAAAATGAAAACATTTTTAAAAACCACAAGTCTCATGGGCTTTAGTGGTGAAATAATAATTTAAAAAATCGTTTGCGAAATGAGTTTACTCCCTGGATACTTTCTTTGTATACTTTTGACTATACGGGCCGAGTCCGGGATTTACGGGAAATTCCAAGTTTTCGTTTGCCGGCGATTAAACTTCTTTTATTCAGAGTCTCATCAAAAATGAAAATATTTTTGTAAACTGCAAGTCCCATGCGTTTTAGTGGTGAAAAAATAATTTAAAAAATCGTTCGGGAAATGAGTTTACTCCCTGGGTACTTTCTTTGTATACTTTTGACTATACGCGCCGAGTCCGGGGTTTACGGGAAATGGCGGGTTTTCGTTTGCCGGCGATTAAACTTCTTTTATTCAGCGTCTCATCAAAAATGAAAACATTTTTGAAAACTAAAAGTCTCATGCGTTTTAGTGGTGAAAAGATAATTTAAAAAATCGTTTTGGAAATGAGTTTACTCACAGGGTACTTTCTTTGTATACATTTGACTATACGGGGCAAGCAGAAATGTTTTCATTTTTGATGAGACGCTTAATGAAAGTAGTTTAATCGCCGGCAAACGAAAACCCGCGATTTCCCGTAAATCCCGGACTCGGCCGCATAGTCAAAAGTATACAAAGAAGGTACCCAGGGAGTAAACTCATTTCCCGAACGATTTTTTAAATTTTTTTTACACCACTAAAACGCATGAGACTTGTATTTTTTAGAAATGTTTTCATTTTTGATGAGACGCTTAATGAAAGTGGTTTAATCGCCGGCACACGAAAACCCGCGATTTCCCGTAAATCCCGCGCTTGGCCCGTATAGTCAAATGTATACAAAGAAAGTACCCTGTGAGTAAACTCATTTCCAAAACGATTTTTTAAATTATCTTTTCACCACTAAAACGCATGAGACCTGTAGTTTTCAGAAATGTTTTCATTTTTGATGAGACGCTTAATAAAAGTGGTTTAATCGCCGGCAAACGAAAACCCGCGATATCCCGTAAATCCCGGGCTTGGCCCGTATAGTCGAATGTATACAAAGAAAGTACCCTGTGAGTAAACTCATTTCCCATGTATACAAAGAAAGTACCCTGTGATTAAACTCATTTCCTAAACAAATTTTTAAATTATTTTTTCACCACTAAAACGCATGAGACTTGTAGTTTTCAAAAATGTTTTCATTTTTGATGAGACGCTTATTAAAAGAAGTTTAATCGCCGGCAAACGAAAACCCGCCATTTCCCGTAAACCCCGGACTCGGCCCGTATAGTCAAAAGTATACAAAGAAAGTACCCAGGGAGTAAACTCATTTCCCGAACGATTCTTTATATTATTTTTTCACCACTAAAACGCATGAGACTTGTAGTTTTTAAAATTGCTTTCATTTTTATGGGACGCTGAATAAAAGAAGTTTAATCGCCGGCACACGAAAACCCACGATTTCCCGTAAATCCCGGACTGGGCCCGTATAGTCAAAAGTATACAAAAAAAGTACCCAGGGAGTAAACTCATTTCCCGAACGATTTTTTAAAATTATTTTTTCACCACTAAAACGCATGAGACTTGTATTTTTAAAAGTGTTTTCATTTTTGATGAGACGCTGAATAAAAGAAGTTTAATTTCCGGGAAACAAAAACCCGCCATTTCCCGTAAAACCCGGACTCGGTCCGTATAGTCAAAAGTATACAAAGAAAGTACCCAGGGAGTAAACTCATTTCCCGAACGATTTTTTAAATTATTTTTTCAACACTAAAACGCATGGGACTTGTAGTTTACAAAAATCTTTTCATTTTTGATGAGACTCTGAATAAAAGAAGTTTAATTTCCGGCAAACGACAACCCGCGACTTCCCGCAAATCCCGGGCTTGGCCCGTATAGTTGAATGTATATAAAGAAAGTACCCAGGGAGTAAACTGATTTCCCGAACGATTTTTTAAATTATTTTTTCACCACTAAAACGCATGGGACTTGTAGTTTTCAGAAATGTTTTCATTTTTGATGAGACGCTTAATAAAAGTGGTTTAATCGCCGGCAAACGAAAACCCGCGATTTCCCGTAAATCCCGGGCTTGGCCCGTATAGTCGAATGTATACAAAGAAAGTACCCTGTGAGTAAACTCATTTTCAAAACGATTATTTAAATTATCTTTTCACCACTAAAACGCATGAGACTTGTAGTTATCAAAAATGTTTTCATTTTTGATGAGACGCTGAATAAAAGGAGTTTAATCGCCGGCAAACGAAAACCTGCGATTTCCCGTAAATCCTGGACTCGGCCCGTATAGTCAAAAGTATACAAAGAAAGTACCCAGGGAGTAAACTCATTTCACGAACGATTTTTTAAATTATTATTTTACCACTAAAGCCCATGAGACTTGCAGTTTTCAGAAATGTTTTCATTTTGGATGAGACGCTTAATGAATGCGGTTTAATCGCCGGCAAACGAAAACCCGCGATTTCCCGTAAATCCCGGACTCGGCCGTATAGTCAAAAGTATACAAAGAAGGTACCCAGGGAGTAAACTCATTTCCCGAACGATTTTTTAAATTTTTTTTTCACCACTAAAACGCATGAGACTTGTAATTTTTAGAAATGTTTTCATTTTTGATGAGACGCTTAATGAAAGTGGTTTAATCGCCGGCAAACGAAAACCCGCGATTTCCCGTAAATCCCGGGCTTGGCCCGTATAGTCAAATGTATACAAAGAAAGTACCCTGTGAGTAAACTCATTTCCAAAACGATTTTTAAAATTATCTTTTCACCACTAAAACGCATGAGACTTGTAGTTTTCAAAAATGTTTTTATTTTTGATGAGACGCTGAATAAAAGAAGTTTAATTTCCGGCAAACAAAAACCCGCCATTTCCCGTAAACCCCGGACACGGTCCGTATAGTCAAAAGTATACAAAGAAAGTACCCAGGGAGTAAACTCATTTCCCGAACGATTTTTTAAATTATTTTTTCAACACTAAAACGCATGGGACTTGTAGTTTACAAAAATCTTTTCATTTTTGATGAGACTCTGAATAAAAGAAGTTTAATCGCCGGCAAATGAAATCCTGCGATTTCCCGTAAATCCCGGACTCGGCCCGTATAGTCAAAAGTATACAAAGAAAGTACCCAGGGAGTAAACTGATTTCCCGAACGATTTTTTAAATTATTTTTTCACCACTAAAACGCATGAGACTTGTAATTTTTAGAAATGTTTTCATTTTTGATGAGACGCTTAATGAAAGTGGTTTAATCGCCGGCAAACGAAAACCCGCGATTTCCCGTAAATCCCGGGCTTGGCCCGTATAGTCAAATGTATACAAAGAAAGTACCCTGTGAGTAAACTCATTTCCAAAACGATTTTTAAAATTATCTTTTCACCACTAAAACGCATGAGACTTGTAGTTTTCAAAAATGTTTTTATTTTTGATGAGACGCTGAATAAAAGAAGTTTAATTTCCGGCAAACAAAAACCCGCCATTTCCCGTAAACCCCGGACACGGTCCGTATAGTCAAAAGTATACAAAGAAAGTACCCAGGGAGTAAACTCATTTCCCGAACGATTTTTTAAATTATTTTTTCAACACTAAAACGCATGGGACTTGTAGTTTACAAAAATCTTTTCATTTTTGATGAGACTCTGAATAAAAGAAGTTTAATCGCCGGCAAATGAAATCCTGCGATTTCCCGTAAATCCCGGACTCGGCCCGTATAGTCAAAAGTATACAAAGAAAGTACCCAGGGAGTAAACTGATTTCCCGAACGATTTTTTAAATTATTTTTTCACCACTAAAACGCATGAGACTTGTAATTTTTAGAAATGTTTTCATTTTTGATGAGACGCTTAATGAAAGTGGTTTAATCGCCGGCAAACGAAAACCCGCGATTTCCCGTAAATCCCGGGCTTGGCCCGTATAGTCAAATGTATACAAAGAAAGTACCCTGTGAGTAAACTCATTTCCAAAACGATTTTTAAAATTATCTTTTCACCACTAAAACGCATGAGACTTGTAGTTTTCAAAAATGTTTTTATTTTTGATGAGACGCTGAATAAAAGAAGTTTAATTTCCGGCAAACAAAAACCCGCCATTTCCCGTAAACCCCGGACACGGTCCGTATAGTCAAAAGTATACAAAGAAAGTACCCAGGGAGTAAACTCATTTCCCGAACGATTTTTTAAATTATTTTTTCAACACTAAAACGCATGGGACTTGTAGTTTACAAAAATCTTTTCATTTTTGATGAGACTCTGAATAAAAGAAGTTTAATCGCCGGCAAATGAAATCCTGCGATTTCCCGTAAATCCCGGACTCGGCCCGTATAGTCAAAAGTATACAAAGAAAGTACCCAGGGAGTAAACTGATTTCCCGAACGATTTTTTAAATTATTTTTTCACCACTAAAACGCATGAGACTTGTAGTTTTCAGAAATGTTTTCGTTTTTGATGAGACGCTTAATAAAAGTGGTTTAATCGCCGGCAAACGAAAACCCGCGATTTCCCGTAAATCCCGGGCTTGGCTCGTATAGTCGAATGTATACAAAGAAAGTACCCTGTGAGTAAACTCATTTTCAAAACGATTATTTAAATTATCTTTTCACCACTAAAACGCATGAGACTTGTAGTTATCAAAAATGTTTTCATTTTTGATGAGACGCTGAATAAAAGGAGTTTAATCGCCGGCAAACGAAAACCTGCGATTTCCCGTAAATCCTGGACTCGGCCCGTATAGTCAAAAGTAGACAAAGAAAGTACCCAGGGAGTAAACTCATTTCACGAACGATTTTTTAAATTATTATTTTACCACTAAAGCCCATGAGACTTGCAGTTTTCAGAAATGTTTTCATTTTTGATGAGACGCTTAATGAATGCGGTTTAATCGCCGGCAAACGAAAACCCGCGATTTCCTGTATATCCCGGGCTGGGCCCGTATAGTCGAATGTATACAAAGAAAGTACCCTGTGAGTAAACTTATTTTCAAAACGATTTTTTAAATTATCTTTTCACCACTAAAACGCAAGAGACTTGTAGTTTTAAAAGTGTTTTCATTTTTGATGAGACGCTGAATAAAAGAAGTTTAATTTCCGGGAAACAAAAACCCGCCATTTCCCGTAAAACCCGGACTCGGTCCGTATAGTCAAAAGTATACAAAGAAAGTACCCAGGGAGTAAACTCATTTCCCGAACGATTTTTTAAATTATTTTTTCAACACTAAAACGCATGGGACTTGTAGTTTACAAAAATCTTTTCATTTTTGATGAGACTCTGAATAAAAGAAGTTTAATCTCCGGCAAACGACAACCCGCGACTTCCCGCAAATCCCGGGCTTGGCCCGTATAGTTGAATGTATATAAAGAAAGTACCCAGGGAGTAAACTGATTTCCCGAACGATTTTTTAAATTATTTTTTCACCACTAAAACGCATGGGACTTGTAGTTTTCAGAAATGTTTTCATTTTTGATGAGACGCTTAATAAAAGTGGTTTAATCGCCGGCAAACGAAAACCCGCGATTTCCCGTAAATCCCGGGCTTGGCCCGTATAGTCGAATGTATACAAAGAAAGTACCCTGTGAGTAAACTCATTTTCAAAACGATTATTTAAATTATCTTTTCACCACTAAAACGCATGAGACTTGTAGTTATCAAAAATGTTTTCATTTTTGATGAGACGCTGAATAAAAGGAGTTTAATCGCCGGCAAACGAAAACCTGCGATTTCCCGTAAATCCTGGACTCGGCCCGTATAGTCAAAAGTATACAAAGAAAGTACCCAGGGAGTAAACTCATTTCACGAACGATTTTTTAAATTATTATTTTACCACTAAAGCCCATGAGACTTGCAGTTTTCAGAAATGTTTTCATTTTGGATGAGACGCTTAATGAATGCGGTTTAATCGCCGGCAAACGAAAACCCGCGATTTCCCGTAAATCCCGGACTCGGCCGTATAGTCAAAAGTATACAAAGAAGGTACCCAGGGAGTAAACTCATTTCCCGAACGATTTTTTAAATTTTTTTTTCACCACTAAAACGCATGAGACTTGTAATTTTTAGAAATGTTTTCATTTTTGATGAGACGCTTAATGAAAGTGGTTTAATCGCCGGCAAACGAAAACCCGCGATTTCCCGTAAATCCCGGGCTTGGCCCGTATAGTCAAATGTATACAAAGAAAGTACCCTGTGAGTAAACTCATTTCCAAAACGATTTTTAAAATTATCTTTTCACCACTAAAACGCATGAGACTTGTAGTTTTCAAAAATGTTTTTATTTTTGATGAGACGCTGAATAAAAGAAGTTTAATTTCCGGCAAACAAAAACCCGCCATTTCCCGTAAACCCCGGACACGGTCCGTATAGTCAAAAGTATACAAAGAAAGTACCCAGGGAGTAAACTCATTTCCCGAACGATTTTTTAAATTATTTTTTCAACACTAAAACGCATGGGACTTGTAGTTTACAAAAATCTTTTCATTTTTGATGAGACTCTGAATAAAAGAAGTTTAATCGCCGGCAAATGAAATCCTGCGATTTCCCGTAAATCCCGGACTCGGCCCGTATAGTCAAAAGTATACAAAGAAAGTACCCAGGGAGTAAACTGATTTCCCGAACGATTTTTTAAATTATTTTTTCACCACTAAAACGCATGAGACTTGTAATTTTTAGAAATGTTTTCATTTTTGATGAGACGCTTAATGAAAGTGGTTTAATCGCCGGCAAACGAAAACCCGCGATTTCCCGTAAATCCCGGGCTTGGCCCGTATAGTCAAATGTATACAAAGAAAGTACCCTGTGAGTAAACTCATTTCCAAAACGATTTTTAAAATTATCTTTTCACCACTAAAACGCATGAGACTTGTAGTTTTCAAAAATGTTTTTATTTTTGATGAGACGCTGAATAAAAGAAGTTTAATTTCCGGCAAACAAAAACCCGCCATTTCCCGTAAACCCCGGACACGGTCCGTATAGTCAAAAGTATACAAAGAAAGTACCCAGGGAGTAAACTCATTTCCCGAACGATTTTTTAAATTATTTTTTCAACACTAAAACGCATGGGACTTGTAGTTTACAAAAATCTTTTCATTTTTGATGAGACTCTGAATAAAAGAAGTTTAATCGCCGGCAAATGAAATCCTGCGATTTCCCGTAAATCCCGGACTCGGCCCGTATAGTCAAAAGTATACAAAGAAAGTACCCAGGGAGTAAACTGATTTCCCGAACGATTTTTTAAATTATTTTTTCACCACTAAAACGCATGAGACTTGTAATTTTTAGAAATGTTTTCATTTTTGATGAGACGCTTAATGAAAGTGGTTTAATCGCCGGCAAACGAAAACCCGCGATTTCCCGTAAATCCCGGGCTTGGCCCGTATAGTCAAATGTATACAAAGAAAGTACCCTGTGAGTAAACTCATTTCCAAAACGATTTTTAAAATTATCTTTTCACCACTAAAACGCATGAGACTTGTAGTTTTCAAAAATGTTTTTATTTTTGATGAGACGCTGAATAAAAGAAGTTTAATTTCCGGCAAACAAAAACCCGCCATTTCCCGTAAACCCCGGACACGGTCCGTATAGTCAAAAGTATACAAAGAAAGTACCCAGGGAGTAAACTCATTTCCCGAACGATTTTTTAAATTATTTTTTCAACACTAAAACGCATGGGACTTGTAGTTTACAAAAATCTTTTCATTTTTGATGAGACTCTGAATAAAAGAAGTTTAATCGCCGGCAAACGAAAACCCGCGATTTCCTGTATATCCCGGGCTGGGCCCGTATAGTCGAATGTATACAAAGAAAGTACCCTGTGAGTAAACTTATTTTCAAAACGATTTTTTAAATTATCTTTTCACCACTAAAACGCAAGAGACTTGTAGTTTTCAAAAATGTTTTCATTTTTGAAGAGACGCTGAATAAAAGAAGTTTAATCGCCGGCAAACGAAAACCCGCGATTTCCTGTATATCCCGGGCTGGGCCCGTATAGTCGAATGTATACAAAGAAAGTACCCTGTGAGTAAACTTATTTCCAAAACGATTTTTGAAATTATCTTTTCACCACTAAAACGCAAGAGACTTGTAGTTTTCAAAAATGTTTTCATTTTTGATGAGACGCTGAATAAAAGAAGTTTAATCGCCGGCAAACGAAAACCCGCGATTTCCTGTAAATCCCGGACTCGGCCCGTATAATCAAAAGTATACAAAGAAAGTACCCAGGGAGTAAACTCATTTCCCGAACGATTTTTTAAATCATTTTTTCACCACTAAAACGCATGAGACTTGTAGTTTGCAGAAATGTTTTCATTTTTGATGAGACGCTTAATGAAAGTGGTTTAATCGCCGGCAACGAAAACCCGCGATTTCCCGTAAATCCCGGACTCGGCCGTACAGTCAAAAGTATACAAAGAAGGTACCCAGGGAGTAAACTCATTTCCCGAACGATTTTTGAAATTATTTTTTCACCACTAAAACGCATGAGATTTGTAATTTTTAGAAATATTTTCATTTTTGATGAGACGCTTAATAAAAGTGGTTTAATCGCCGGCAAACGAAAACCCGCGATTTCCCGTAAATCCCGGGCTTGGCCCGTATAGTCAAATGTATACAAAGAAAGTACCCTGTGAGTAAACTCATTTCCAAAACGATTTTTTAAATTATCTTTTCACCACCAAAACGCACGAGACTTGTAGTTTTCAAAAATGTTTTCATTTTTGATGAGACGCTGAATAAAAGAAGTTTAATCGCCGGCAAAAGAAAACCCGCAATTTCCCGTAAACCCCGGACTCGGCCCGTATAGTCAAAAGTATACAAAGAAAGTACCCAGGGAGTAAACTCATTTCCCGAACGATTTTTTAAATTATTTTTTTACCACTAAAACGCATGGGACTTGTAGTTTACAAAAATGTTTTCATTTTTGATGAGACGCTGAATAAAAGAAGTTTAATCGCCGGCAAACGAAAACCTGCGATTTCCCGTAAATCCTGGACTCGGCCCGTATAGTCAAAAGTATACAAAGAAAGTACCCAGGGAGTAAACTCATTTCCCTAAGAAAACATTTTTAAAAACTACAAGACTCATGGGCTTTAGTGGTAAAATAATAATTTAAAAAATCGTTCGTGAAATGAGTTTACTCCCTGGGTACTTTCTTTGTATACTTTTGACTATACGGGCCGAGTCCAGGATTTACGGGAAATCGCAGGTTTTCGTTTGCCGGCGATTAAACTCCTTTTATTCAGCGTCTCATCAAAAATGAAAACATTTTTGATAACTACAAGTCTCATGCGTTTTAGTGGTGAAAAGATAATTTAAATAATCGTTTTGAAAATGAGTTTACTCACAGGGTACTTTCTTTGTATACATTCGACTATACGGGCCAAGCCCGGGATTTACAGGAAATCGCGGGTTTTCGTTTGCCGGCGATTAAACCACTTTTATTAAGCGTCTCATCAAAAATGAAAACATTTCTGAAAACTACAAGTCTCATGCGTTTTAGTGGTGAAAAAATAATTTAAAAAATCGTTCGGGAAATCAGTTTACTTCCTGGGTACTTTCTTTATATACATTCAACTATACGGGCCAAGCCCGGGATTTGCGGGAAGTCGCGGGTTGTCGTTTGCCGGCGATTAAACTTCTTTTATTCAGCGTCTCATCAAAAATGAAAACATTTTTAAAAACTACAATTCTCATGGGCTTTAGTGGTGAAATAATAATTTATAAAATCGTTCGGGAAATGAGTTTACTCCCTGGGTACTTTCTTTGTATACTTTTGACTATACGGGCCGAGTCCGGGATTTACGGGAAATCGCAGGTTTTCGTTTGCCGGCGATTAAACTTCTTTTATTCAGAGTCTCATCAAAAATGAAAAAAATTTTTGTAAACTACAAGTCCCATGCGTTTTAGTGTTGAAAAAATAATTTAAAAAATCGTTCGGGAAATGAGTTTACTCCCTGGGTACTTTCTTTGTATACTTTTGACTATACGGACCGAGTCCGGGGTTTACGGGAAATGGCGGGTTTTTGTTTGCCGGAAATTAAATTCTTTTATTCAGCGTCTCATCAAAAATAAAAACATTTTTGAAAACTACAAGTCTCATGCGTTTTAGTGGTGAAAAGATAATTTAAAAAAATCGTTTTGGAAATGAGTTTACGCACAGGGTACTTTCTTTGTATACATTTGACTATACGGGCCAAGCCCGGGATTTACGGGAAATCGCGGGTTTTCGTTTGCCGGCGATTAAACCACTTTCATTAAGCGTCTCATCAAAAATGAAAACATTTCTGAAAACTACAGGTCTCATGCGTTTTAGTGGTGAAAAAATAATTTAAAAAATCGTTCGGGAAATGAGTTTACTCCCTGGGTACTTTCTTTGTATACTTTTGACTATACGGGCCGAGTCCGGGATTTACGGGAAATCGCGGGTTTTTGTTTGCCGGCGATTAAACTTCTTTTATTCAGCGTCTCATCAAAAATGAAAACACTTTTAAAAACTACAAGTCTCATGCGTTTTAGTGGTGAAAAAATAATTTTAAAAAATCGTTCGGGAAATGAGTTTACTCCCTGGGTACTTTCTTTGTATACTTTTGACTATACGGGCCCAGTCCGGGATTTACGGGAAATCGTGGGTTTTCGTGTGCCGGCGATTAAACTTCTTTTATTCAGCGTCCCATAAAAATGAAAGCAATTTTAAAAACTACAAGTCTCATGCGTTTTAGTGGTGAAAAAATAATATAAAAAATCGTTCGGGAAATGAGTTTACTCCCTGGGTACTTTCTTTGTATACTTTTGACTATACGGGCCGAGTCCGGGGTTTACGGGAAATGGCGGGTTTTCGTTTGCCGGCGATTAAACTTCTTTTAATAAGCGTCTCATCAAAAATGAAAACATTTTTGAAAACTACAAGTCTCATGCGTTTTAGTGGTGAAAAAATAATTTAAAAAATTGTTTAGGAAATGAGTTTAATCACAGGGTACTTTCTTTGTATACATGGGAAATGAGTTTACTCACAGGGTACTTTCTTTGTATACATTCGACTATACGGGCCAAGCCCGGGATTTACGGGAAATCGCGGGTTTTCGTTTGCCGGCGATTAAACCACTTTCATTAAGCGTCTCATCAAAAATGAAAACATTTCTGAAAACTACAGGTCTCATGCGTTTTAGTGGTGAAAAAATAATTTAAAAAATCGTTCGGGAAATGAGTTTACTCCCTGGGTACTTTCTTTGTATACTTTTGACTATACAGGCCGAGTCGGGGATTTACGGGAAGTCGCGGGTTTTCGTTTGCCGGCGATTAAACTTCTTTTATTCAACGTCTCATCAAAAATGAAAACATTTTTAAAAACTACAAGTCTCATGGGCTTTAGTGGTTAAATAATAATTTAAAAAATCGTTCGGGAAATGAATTTACTCCCTGGGTACTTTCTTTGTATGCATTCGACTATACAGGCCAAGCCCGGGATTCACGGGAAATCGCGGGTTTTCGTTTGCCGGCGATTAAACCACTTTCATTAAGCGTCTCATCAAAAATGATAACATTTCTGAAAACTACAAGTCTCATGCGTTTTAGTGGTGAAAAAATAATTTAAAAAATAGTTCGGGAAATGAGTTTACTCCCTGGGTACTTTATTTGTATACTTTTGACTATACGGCCCGAATCCGGGATTTACGGGAAGTCGCGGGTTTTCGTTTGCCGGCGATTAAACTTCTTTTATTCAGCGTCTCATCAAAAATGAAAACATTTTTAAAAACCACAAGTCTCATGGGCTTTAGTGGTGAAATAATAATTTAAAAAATCGTTTGCGAAATGAGTTTACTCCCTGGATACTTTCTTTGTATACTTTTGACTATACGGGCCGAGTCCGGGATTTACGGGAAATTCCAAGTTTTCGTTTGCCGGCGATTAAACTTCTTTTATTCAGAGTCTCATCAAAAATGAAAATATTTTTGTAAACTACAAGTCCCATGCGTTTTAGTGGTGAAAAAATAATTTAAAAAATCGTTCGGGAAATGAGTTTACTCCCTGGGTACTTTCTTTGTATACTTTTGACTATACGCGCCGAGTCCGGGGTTTACGGGAAATGGCGGGTTTTCGTTTGCCGGCGATTAAACTTCTTTTATTCAGCGTCTCATCAAAAATGAAAACATTTTTGAAAACTAAAAGTCTCATGCGTTTTAGTGGTGAAAAGATAATTTAAAAAATCGTTTTGGAAATGAGTTTACTCACAGGGTACTTTCTTTGTATACATTTGACTATACGGGGCAAGCGCGGGATTTACGGGAAATCGCGGGTTTTCGTTTGCCGGCGATTAAACCACTTTCATTAAGCGTCTCATCAAAAATGAAAACATTTCTAAAAAATACAAGTCTCATGCGTTTTAGTGGTGTAAAAAAAATTTAAAAAATCGTTCGGGAAATGAGTTTACTCCCTGGGTACCTTCCTTGTATACTTTTGACTATACGGCCGAGTCCGGGATTTACGGGCAATCGCGGGTTTTCGTTTGCCGGCGATTAAACTACTTTCATTAAGCGTCTCATCAAAAATGAAAACATTTCTGCAAACTACAAGTCTCATGCGTTTTAGTGGTGAAAAAATAATTTAAAAAATCGTTCGGGAAATGAGTTTACTCCCTGGGTACCTTCTTTGTATACTTTTGACTATACGGGCCGAGTCCGGGATTTACGGGAAATCGCGGGTTTTCGTTTGCCGGCGATTAAACTTCTTTTATTCAGCGTCTCATCAAAAATGAAAACACTTTTGAAAACTACAAGTCTCATGCGTTTTAGTGGTGAAAAAATAATTTAAAAAATCGTTCGGGAAATCAGTTTACTCCCTGGGTACTTTCTTTATATACATTCAACTATACGGGCCAAGCCCGGGATTTGCGGGAAGTCGCGGGTTGTCGTTTGCCGGCGATTAAACTTCTTTTATTCAGCGTCTCATCAAAAATGAAAACATTTTTAAAAACTACAATTCTCATGGGCTTTAGTGGTGAAATAATAATTTATAAAATCGTTCGGGAAATGAGTTTACTCCCTGGGTACTTTCTTTGTATACTTTTGACTATACGGGCCGAGTCCGGGATTTACGGGAAATCGCAGGTTTTCGTTTGCCGGCGATTAAACTTCTTTTATTCAGAGTCTCATCAAAAATGAAAAAAATTTTTGTAAACTACAAGTCCCATGCGTTTTAGTGTTGAAAAAATAATTTAAAAAATCGTTCGGGAAATGAGTTTACTCCCTGGGTACTTTCTTTGTATACTTTTGACTATACGGACCGAGTCCGGGGTTTACGGGAAATGGCGGGTTTTTGTTTGCCGGAAATTAAACTTCTTTTATTCAGCGTCTCATCAAAAATAAAAACATTTTTGAAAACTACAAGTCTCATGCGTTTTAGTGGTGAAAAGATAATTTAAAAAATCGTTTTGGAAATGAGTTTACTCACAGGGTACTTTCTTTGTATACATTTGACTATACGGGCCAAGCCCGGGATTTACGGGAAATCGCGGGTTTTTGTTTGCCGGCGATTAAACCACTTTCATTAAGCGTCTCATCAAAAATGAAAACATTTCTGAAAACTACAGGTCTCATGCGTTTTAGTGGTGAAAAAATAATTTAAAAAATCGTTCGGGAAATGAGTTTACTCCCTGGGTACTTTCTTTGTATACTTTTGACTATACGGGCCGAGTCCGGGATTTACGGGAAATCGCAGGTTTTTGTTTGCCGGCGATTAAACTTCTTTTATTCAGCGTCTCATCAAAAATGAAAACACTTTTAAAAACTACAAGTCTCATGCGTTTTAGTGGTGAAAAAATAATTTTAAAAAATCGTTCGGGAAATGAGTTTACTCCCTGGGTACTTTCTTTGTATACTTTTGACTATACGGGCCCAGTCCGGGATTTACGGGAAATCGTGGGTTTTCGTGTGCCGGCGATTAAACTTCTTTTATTCAGCGTCCCATAAAAATGAAAGCAATTTTAAAAACTACAAGTCTCATGCGTTTTAGTGGTGAAAAAATAATATAAAAAATCGTTCGGGAAATGAGTTTACTCCCTGGGTACTTTCTTTGTATACTTTTGACTATACGGGCCGAGTCCGGGGTTTACGGGAAATGGCGGGTTTTCGTTTGCCGGCGATTAAACTTCTTTTAATAAGCGTCTCATCAAAAATGAAAACATTTTTGAAAACTACAAGTCTCATGCGTTTTAGTGGTGAAAAAATAATTTAAAAAATTGTTTAGGAAATGAGTTTAATCACAGGGTACTTTCTTTGTATACATGGGAAATGAGTTTACTTACAGGGTACTTTCTTTGTATACATTCGACTATACGGGCCAAGCCCGGGATTTACGGGAAATCGCGGGTTTTCGTTTGCCGGCGATTAAACCACTTTCATTAAGCGTCTCATCAAAAATGAAAACATTTCTGAAAACTACAGGTCTCATGCGTTTTAGTGGTGAAAAAATAATTTAAAAAATCGTTCGGGAAATGAGTTTACTCCCTGGGTACTTTCTTTGTATACTTTTGACTATACGGACCGAGTCTGGGGTTTACGGGAAATGGCGGGTTTTTGTTTGCCGGAAATTAAACTTCTTTTATTCAGCGTCTCATCAAAAATAAAAACATTTTTGAAAACTACAAGTCTCATGCGTTTTAGTGGTGAAAAGATAATTTAAAAAATCGTTTTGGAAATGAGTTTACTCACACGGTAATTTCTTTGTATACATTTGACTATACGGGCCAAGCCCGGGATTTACGGGAAATCGCGGGTTTTCGTTTGCCGGCGATTAAACCACTTTCATTAAGCGTCTCATCAAAAATGAAAACATTTCTGAAAACTACAGGTCTCATGCGTTTTAGTGGTGAAAAAATAATTTAAAAAATCGTTCGGGAAATGAGTTTCCTCCCTGGGTACTTTCTTTGTATACTTTTGACTATACGGGCCGAGTCCGGGATTTACGGGAAATCGCGGGTTTTTGTTTGCCGGCGATTAAACTTCTTTTATTCAGCGTCTCATCAAAAATGAAAACACTTTTAAAAACTACAAGTCTCATGCGTTTTAGTGGTGAAAAAATAATTTTAAAAAATCGTTCGGGAAATGAGTTTACTCCCTGGGTACTTTCTTTGTATACTTTTGACTATACGGGCCCAGTCCCGGATTTACGGGAAATCGTGGGTTTTCGTGTGCCGGCGATTAAACTTCTTTTATTCAGCGTCCCATAAAAATGAAAGCAATTTTAAAAACTACAAGTCTCATGCGTTTTAGTGGTGAAAAAATAATATAAAAAATCGTTCGGGAAATGAGTTTACTCCCTGGGTACTTTCTTTGTATACTTTTGACTATACGGGCCGAGTCCGGGGTTTACGGGAAATGGCGGGTTTTCGTTTGCCGGCGATTAAACTTCTTTTAATAAGCGTCTCATCAAAAATGAAAACATTTTTGAAAACTACAAGTCTCATGCGTTTTAGTGGTGAAAAAATAATTTAAAAAATTGTTTAGGAAATGAGTTTAATCACAGGGTACTTTCTTTGTATACATGGGAAATGAGTTTACTCACAGGGTACTTTCTTTGTATACATTCGACTATACGGGCCAAGCCCGGGATTTACGGGAAATCGCGGGTTTTCGTTTGCCGGCGATTAAACCACTTTCATTAAGCGTCTCATCAAAAATGAAAACATTTCTGAAAACTACAGGTCTCATGCGTTTTAGTGGTGAAAAAATAATTTAAAAAATCGTTCGGGAAATGAGTTTACTCCCTGGGTACTTTCTTTGTATACTTTTGACTATACAGGCCGAGTCGGGGATTTACGGGAAGTCGCGGGTTTTCGTTTGCCGGCGATTAAACTTCTTTTATTCAACGTCTCATCAAAAATGAAAACATTTTTAAAAACTACAAGTCTCATGGGCTTTAGTGGTTAAATAATAATTTAAAAAATCGTTCGGGAAATGAATTTACTCCCTGGGTACTTTCTTTGTATGCATTCGACTATACAGGCCAAGCCCGGGATTCACGGGAAATCGCGGGTTTTCGTTTGCCGGCGATTAAACCACTTTCATTAAACGTCTCATCAAAAATGATAACATTTCTGAAAACTACAAGTCTCATGCGTTTTAGTGGTGAAAAAATAATTTAAAAAATAGTTCGGGAAATGAGTTTACTCCCTGGGTACTTTATTTGTATACTTTTGACTATACGGCCCGAATCCGGGATTTACGGGAAGTCGCGGGTTTTCGTTTGCCGGCGATTAAACTTCTTTTATTCAGCGTCTCATCAAAAATGAAAACATTTTTAAAAACTACAAGTCTCATGGGCTTTAGTGGTGAAATAATAATTTAAAAAATCGTTTGCGAAATGAGTTTACTCCCTGGATACTTTTTTGTATACTTTTGACTATACGGGCCGAGTCCGGGATTTACGGGAAATCGCAAGTTTTCGTTTGCCGGCGATTAAACTTCTTTTATTCAGAGTCTCATCAAAAATGAAAATATTTTTGTAAACTACAAGTCCCATGCGTTTTAGTGGTGAAAAAATAATTTAAAAAATCGTTCGGGAAATGAGTTTACTCCCTGGGTACTTTCTTTGTATACTTTTGACTATACGCGCCGAGTCCGGGGTTTACGGGAAATGGCGGGTTTTCGTTTGCCGGCGATTAAACTTCTTTTATTCAGCGTCTCATCAAAAATGAAAACATTTTTGAAAACTAAAAGTCTCATGCGTTTTAGTGGTGAAAAGATAATTTAAAAAATCGTTTTGGAAATGAGTTTACTCACAGGGTACTTTCTTTGTATACATTTGACTATACGGGGCAAGCGCGGGATTTACGGGAAATCGCGGGTTTTCGTTTGCCGGCGATTAAACCACTTTCATTAAGTGTCTCATCAAAAATGAAAACATTTCTAAAAAATACAAGTCTCATGCGTTTTAGTGGTGTAAAAAAAATTTAAAAAATCGTTCGGGAAATGAGTTTACTCCTTGGGTACCTTCCTTGTATACTTTTGACTATACGGCCGAGTCCGGGATTTACGGGCAATCGCGGGTTTTCGTTTGCCGGCGATTAAACTACTTTCATTAAGCGTCTCATCAAAAATGAAAACATTTCTGCAAACTACAAGTCTCATGCGTTTTAGTGGTGAAAAAATAATTCAAAAAATCGTTCGGGAAATGAGTTTACTCCCTGGGTACCTTCTTTGTATACTTTTGACTATACGGGCCGAGTCCGGGATTTACGGGAAATCGCGGGTTTTCGTTTGCCGGCGATTAAACTTCTTTTATTCAGCGTCTCATCAAAAATGAAAACACTTTTGAAAACTACAAGTCTCATGCGTTTTAGTGGTGAAAAAATAATTTAAAAAATCGTTCGGGAAATCAGTTTACTCCCTGGGTACTTTCTTTATATACATTCAACTATACGGGCCAAGCCCGGGATTTGCGGGAAGTCGCGGGTTGTCGTTTGCCGGCGATTAAACTTCTTTTATTCAGCGTCTCATCAAAAATGAAAACATTTTTAAAAACTACAATTCTCATGGGCTTTAGTGGTGAAATAATAATTTATAAAATCGTTCGGGAAATGAGTTTACTCCCTGGGTACTTTCTTTGTATACTTTTGACTATACGGGCCGAGTCCGGGATTTACGGAAAATCGCAGGTTTTCGTTTGCCGGCGATTAAACTTCTTTTATTCAGAGTCTCATCAAAAATGAAAAAAATTTTTGTAAACTACAAGTCCCATGCGTTTTAGTGTTGAAAAAATAATTTAAAAAATCGTTCGGGAAATGAGTTTACTCCCTGGGTACTTTCTTTGTATACTTTTGACTATACGGACCGAGTCCGGGGTTTACGGGAAATGGCGGGTTTTTGTTTGCCGGAAATTAAACTTCTTTTATTCAACGTCTCATCAAAAATAAAAACATTTTTGAAAACTACAAGTCTCATGCGTTTTAGTGGTGAAAAGATAATTTAAAAAATCGTTTTGGAAATGAGTTTACTCACAGGGTACTTTCTTTGTATACATTTGACTATACGGGCCAAGCCCGGGATTTACGGGAAATCGCGGGTTTTCGTTTGCCGGCGATTAAACCACTTTCATTAAGCCCCTCATCAAAAATGAAAACATTTCTGAAAACTACAGGTCTCATGCGCTTTAGTGGTGAAAAAATAATTTAAAAAATCGTTCGGGAAATGAGTTTACTCCCTGGGTACTTTCTTTGTATACTTTTGACTATACGGGCCGAGTCCGGGATTTACGGGAAATCGCGGGTTTTTGTTTGCCGGCGATTAAACTTCTTTTATTTAGCGTCTCATCAAAAATGAAAACACTTTTAAAAACTACAAGTCTCATGCGTTTTAGTGGTGAAAAAATAATTTTAAAAAATCGTTCGGGAAATGAGTTTACTCCCTGGGTACTTTCTTTGTATACTTTTGACTATACGGGCCCAGTCCGGGATTTACGGGAAATCGTGGGTTTTCGTGTGCCGGCGATTAAACTTCTTTTATTCAGCGTCCCATAAAAATGAAAGCAATTTTAAAAACTACAAGTCTCATGCGTTTTAGTGGTGAAAAAATAATATAAAAAATCGTTCGGGAAATGAGTTTACTCCCTGAGTACTTTCTTTGTATACTTTTGACTATACGGGCCGAGTCCGGGGTTTACGGGAAATGGCGGGTTTTCGTTTGCCGGCGATTAAACTTCTTTTAATAAGCGTCTCATCAAAAATGAAAACATTTTTGAAAACTACAAGTCTCATGCGTTTTAGTGGTGAAAAAATAATTTAAAAAATTGTTTAGGAAATGAGTTTAATCACAGGGTACTTTCTTTGTATACATGGGAAATGAGTTTACTCACAGGGTACTTTCTTTGTATACATTCGACTATACGGGCCAAGCCCGGGATTCACGGGAAATCGCGGGTTTTCGTTTGCCGGCGATTAAACCACTTTCATTAAGCGTCTCATCAAAAATGATAACATTTCTGAAAACTACAAGTCTCATGCGTTTTAGTGGTGAAAAAATAATTTAAGAAATAGTTCGGGAAATGAGTTTACTCCCTGGGTACTTTATTTGTATACTTTTGACTATACGGCCCGAATCCGGGATTTACGGGAAGTCGCGGGTTTTCGTTTGCCGGCGATTAAACTTCTTTTATTCAGCGTCTCATCAAAAATGAAAACATTTTTAAAAACTACAAGTCTCATGGGCTTTAGTGGTGAAATAATAATTTAAAAAATCGTTTGCGAAATGAGTTTACTCCCTGGATACTTTCTTTGTATACTTTTGACTATACGGGCCGAGTCCGGGATTTACGGGAAATCGCAAGTTTTCGTTTGCCGGCGATTAAACTTCTTTTATTCAGAGTCTCATCAAAAATGAAAATATTTTTATAAACTACAAGTCCCATGCGTTTTAGTGGTGAAAAAATAATTTAAAAAATCGTTCGGGAAATGAGTTTACTCCCTGGGTACTTTCTTTGTATACTTTTGACTATACGCGCCGAGTCCGGGGTTTACGGGAAATGGCGGGTTTTCGTTTGCCGGCGATTAAACTTCTTTTATTCAGCGTCTCATCAAAAATGAAAACATTTTTGAAAACTAAAAGTCTCATGCGTTTTAGTGGTGAAAAGATAATTTAAAAAATCGTTTTGGAAATGAGTTTACTCACAGGGTACTTTCTTTGTATACATTTGACTATACGGGGCAAGCGCGGGATTTACGGGAAATCGCGGGTTTTCGTTTGCCGGCGATTAAACCACTTTCATTAAGCGTCTCATCAGAAATGAAAACATTTCTAAAAAATACAAGTCTCATGCGTTTTAGTGGTGTAAAAAAAATTTAAAAAATCGTTCGGGAAATGAGTTTACTCCCTGGGCACCTTCCTTGTATACTTTTGACTATACGGCCGAGTCCGGGATTTACGGGCAATCGCGGGTTTTCGTTTGCCGGCGATTAAACTACTTTCATTAAGCGTCTCATCAAAAATGAAAACATTTCTGCAAACTACAAGTCTCATGCGTTTTAGTGGTGAAAAAATAATTTAAAAAATCGTTCGGGAAATGAGTTTACTCCCTGGGTACCTTCTTTGTATACTTTTGACTATACGGGCCGAGTCCGGGATTTACGGGAAATCGCGGGTTTTCGTTTGCCGGCGATTAAACTTCTTTTATTCAGCGTCTCATCAAAAATGAAAACACTTTTGAAAACTACAAGTCTCATGCGTTTTAGTGGTGAAAAAATAATTTAAAAAATCGTTCGGGAAATGAGTTTACTCCCTCGTGTGCCGGCGATTAAATTTCTTTTATTCAGCGTCCCATCAAAAATGAAAACATTTTTAAAAACTACAAGTCTCATGCGTTTTAGTGGTGAAAAGATACTTTAAAAAATCGTTTTGGAAATGAGTTTACTCACAGGGTACTTTCTTTGCATACTTTTGACTATACGGGCCGTAGTAAACTCATTTCCCAGAGTAAACTCATTTCCCATGTATACAAAGAAAGTACCCTGTGATTAAACTCATTTCCTAAACAATTTTTTAAATTATTTTTTCACCACTAAAACGCATGAGACTTGTAGTTTTCAAAAATGTTTTCATTTTTGATGAGACGCTTATTAAAAGAAGTTTAATCGCCGGCAAACGAAAACCCGCCATTTCCCGTAAACCCCGGACTCGGCCCGTATAGTCAAAAGTATACAAAGAAAGTACCCAGGGAGTAAACTCATTTCCCGAACGATTTTTTATATTATTTTTTCACCACTAAAACGCATGAGACTTGTAGTTTTTAGAAATGTTTTCATTTTTGATGAGACGCTTAATGAAAGTGGTTTAATCGCCGGAAAACGAAAACCCGCGATTTCCGGAAATCCCGGGCTTGGCCCGTATAGTCAAATGTATACAAAGAAAGTACCCTGTGAGTAAACTCATTTCCAAAACGATTATTTAAATTATCTTTTCACCACTAAAACGCATGAGACTTGTAGTTTTCAAAAATGTTTTTATTTTTGATGAGACGCTGAATAAAAGGAGCTTAATTTCCGGCAAACGAAAACCCGCCATTTCCCGTAAACCCCGGACTCGGTCCGTATAGTCAAAAGTATACAAAGAAAGTACCCAGGGAGTAAACTCATTTCCCGAACGATTTTTTATATTATTTTTTCAACACTAAAACGCATGGGACTTGTAGTTTACAAAAATCTTTTCATTTTTGATGAGACTCTGAATAAAAGAAGTTTAATCGCCGGCAAACGAAAACCTGCGATTTCCCGTAAATCCCGGACTCGGCCCGTATAGTCAAAAGTATACAAAGAAAGTACCCAGGGAGTAAACTCATTTCCCGAACGATTTTATAAATTATTATTTCACCACTAAAGCCCATGAGACTTGTAGTTTTTAAAAATGTTTTCATTTTTGATGAGACGCTGAATAAAAGAAGTTTAATCGCCGGCAAACGACAACCCGCGACTTCCCGTAAATCCCGGGCTTGGCCCGTATAATTGAATGTATATAAAGAAAGTACCCAGGGAGTAAACTGATTTCCCGAACGATTTTTTAAATTATTTTTTCACCACTAAAACGCATGAGACTTGTAGTTTTTAAAAATGTTTTCATTTTTGATGGGACGCTGAATAAAAGAAATTTAATCGCCGGCACACGAAAACCCGCGATTTCCCGTAAATCCCGGACTGGGCCCGTATAGTCAAAAGTATACAAAGAAAGTACCCTGTGAGTAAACTCATTTTCAAAACGATTATTTAAATTATCTTTTCACCACTAAAACGCATGAGACTTGTAGTTATCAAAAATGTTTTCATTTTTGATGAGACGCTGAATAAAAGGAGTTTAATCGCCGGCAAACGAAAACCTGCGATTTCCCGTAAATCCTGGACTCGGCCGTATAGTCAAAAGTATACAAAGAAGGTACCCAGGGAGTAAACTCATTTCCCGAATGATTTTTTAAATTTTTTTTACACCACTAAAACGCATGAGACTTGTAGTTTGCAGAAATATTTTCATTTTTGATGAGACGCTTAATGAAAGTGGTTTTATCGCCGGCAAACGAAAACCCGCGATTTCCCGTAAATCCCGGGTTTGGCCCGTATAGTCAAATGTATACAAAGAAAGTACCCTGTGAGTAAACTCATTTCCAAAACGATTTTTTAAATTATCTTTTCACCACTAAAACGCATGAGACTTGTAGTTTTCAAAAATGTTTTCATTTTTGATGAGACGCTTATTAAAAGAAAGTTAATCGCCGGCAAACGAAAACCCGCCATTTCCCGTAAACCCCGGACTCGGCCCGTATAGTCAAAAGTATGCAAAGAAAGTACCCTGTGAGTAAACTCATTTCCAAAACGATTTTTTAAAGTATCTTTTCACCACTAAAACGCATGAGACTTGTAGTTTTTAAAAATATTTTCATTTTTGATGAGACGCTGAATAAAAGAAGTTTAATCGCCGGCAAACGAAAACCCGCCATTTCCCGTAAACCCCGGACTCGGCGCGTATAGTCAAAAGTATACAAAGAAAGTACCCAGGGAGTAAACTCATTTCCCGAACGATTTTTTAAATTTTTTTTACACCACTAAAACGCATGAGACTTGTAGTTTGCAGAAATGTTTTTAATTTTTGATGAGACGCTTAATGAAAGTGGTTTAATCGCCGGCAAACGAAAACCCGCGATTTCCCGTAAATCCCGGGTTTGGCCCGTATAGCCAAATGTATACAAAGAAAGTACCCTGTGAGTAAACTCATTTCCAAAACGATTTTTTAAATTATCTTTTCACCACTAAAACGCATGAGACTTGTAGTTTTCAAAAATGTTTTCATTTTTGATGAGACGCTTATTAAAAGAAAGTTAATCGCCGGCAAACAAAAACCCGCCATTTCCCGTAAACCCCGGACTCGGCCCGTATAGTCAAAAGTATGCAAAGAAAGTACCCTGTGAGTAAACTCATTTCCAAAACGATTTTTTAAAGTATCTTTTCACCACTAAAACGCATGAGACTTGTAGTTTTTAAAAATGTTTTCATTTTTGATGGGACGCTGAATAAAAGAAATTTAATCGCCGGCACACGAGGGAGTAAACTCATTTCCCGAACGATTTTTTAAATTATTTTTTCACCACTAAAACGCATGAGACTTGTAGTTTTCAAAAGTGTTTTCATTTTTGATGAGACGCTGAATAAAAGAAGTTTAATCGCCGGCAAACGAAAACCCGCGATTTCCCGTAAATCCCGGACTCGGCCCGTATAGTCAAAAGTATACAAAGAAGGTACCCAGGGAGTAAACTCATTTCCCGAACGATTTTTTAAATTATTTTTTCACCACTAAAACGCATGAGACTTGTAGTTTGCAGAAATGTTTTCATTTTTGATGAGACGCTTAATGAAAGTAGTTTAATCGCCGGCAAACGAAAACCCGCGATTGCCCGTAAATCCCGGACTCGGCCGTATAGTCAAAAGTATACAAGGAAGGTGCCCAGGGAGTAAACTCATTTCCCGAACGATTTTTTAAATTTTTTTTCCACCACTAAAACGCATGAGACTTGTATTTTTTAGAAATGTTTTCATTTTTGATGAGACGCTTAATGAAAGTGGTTTAATCGCCGGCAAACGAAAACCCGCGATTTCCCGTAAATCCCGCGCTTGCCCCGTATAGTCAAATGTATACAAAGAAAGTACCCTGTGAGTAAACTCATTTCCAAAACGATTTTTTAAATTATCTTTTCACCACTAAAACGCATGAGACTTTTAGTTTTCAAAAATGTTTTCATTTTTGATGAGACGCTGAATAAAAGAAGTTTAATCGCCGGCAAACGAAAACCCGCCATTTCCCGTAAACCCCGGACTCGGCGCGTATAGTCAAAAGTATACAAAGAAAGTACCCAGGGAGTAAACTCATTTCCCGAACGATTTTTTAAATTATTTTTTCACCACTAAAACGCATGAGACTTGTAGTTTGCAGAAATGTTTTCATTTTTGATGAGACGCTTAATGAAAGTAGTTTAATCGCCGGCAAACGAAAACCCGCGATTGCCCGTAAATCCCGGACTCGGCCGTATAGTCAAAAGTATACAAGGAAGGTGCCCAGGGAGTAAACTCATTTCCCGAACGATTTTTTAAATTTTTTTTCCACCACTAAAACGCATGAGACTTGTATTTTTTAGAAATGTTTTCATTTTTGATGAGACGCTTAATGAAAGTGGTTTAATCGCCGGCAAACGAAAACCCGCGATTTCCCGTAAATCCCGCGCTTGCCCCGTATAGTCAAATGTATACAAAGAAAGTACCCTGTGAGTAAACTCATTTCCAAAACGATTTTTTAAATTATCTTTTCACCACTAAAACGCATGAGACTTTTAGTTTTCAAAAATGTTTTCATTTTTGATGAGACGCTGAATAAAAGAAGTTTAATCGCCGGCAAACGAAAACCCGCCATTTCCCGTAAACCCCGGACTCGGCGCGTATAGTCAAAAGTATACAAAGAAAGTACCCAGGGAGTAAACTCATTTCCCGAACGATTTTTTAAATTATTTTTTCACCACTAAAACGCATGGGACTTGTAGTTTATAAAAATATTTTCATTTTTGATGAGACTCTGAATAAAAGAAGTTTAATCGCCGGCAAACGAAAACCCGCGATTTCCCTTGAATCCCGGGCTTGGCCCGTATAGTCGAATGTATACAAAGAAAGTACCCTGTGAGTAAACTCATTTCCCATGTATACAAAGAAAGTACCCTGTGATTAAACTCATTTCCTAAACAATTTTTTAAATTATTTTTTCACCACTAAAACGCATGAGACTTGTAGTTTTCAAAAATGTTTTCATTTTTGATGAGACGCTTATTAAAAGAAGTTTAATCGCCGGCAAACGAAAACCCGCCATTTCCCGTAAACCCCGGACTCGGCCCGTATAGTCAAAAGTATACAAAGAAAGTACCCAGGGAGTAAACTCATTTCCCGAACGATTTTTTATATTATTTTTTCACCACTAAAACGCATGAGACTTGTAGTTTTTAAAATTGCTTTCATTTTTATGGGACGCTGAATAAAAGAAGTTTAATCGCCGGCACACGAAAACCCACGATTTCCCGTAAATCCCGCACTGGGCCCGTATAGTCAAAAGTATACAAAGAAAGTACCCAGGGAGTAAACTCATTTCCCGAACGATTTTTTAAAATTATTTTTTCACCACTAAAACGCATGAGACTTGTAGTTTTTAAAAGTGTTTTCATTTTTGATGAGACGCTAAATAAAAGAAGTTTAATCGCCGGCAAACAAAAACCCGCGATTTCCCGTAAATCCCGGACTCGGCCCGTATAGTCAAAAGTATACAAAGAAAGTACCCAGGGAGTAAACTCATTTCCCGAACGATTTTTTAAATTATTTTTTCACCACTAAAACGCATGAGACCTGTAGTTTTCAGAAATGTTTTCATTTTTGATGAGACGCTTAATGAAAGTGGTTTAATCGCCGGCAAACGAAAACCCGCGATTTCCCGTAAATCCCGGGCTTGGCCCGTATAGTCAAATGTATACAAAGAAAGTACCCTGTGAGTAAACTCATTTCCAAAACGATTTTTTAAATTATCTTTTCACCACTAAAACGCATGAGACTTGTAGTTTTCAAAAATGTTTTTATTTTTGATGAGACGTTGAATAAAAGAAGTTTAATTTCCGGCAAACAAAAACCCGCCATTTCCCGTAAACCCCGGACTCGGTCCGTATAGTCAAAAGTATACAAAGAAAGTACCCAGGGAGTAAACTCATTTCCCGAACGATTTTTTAAATTATTTTTTCAACACTAAAACGCATGGGACTTGTAGTTTACAAAAAATTTTTTCATTTTTGATGAGACTCTGAATAAAAGAAGTTTAATCGCCGGCAAACGAAAACCTGCGATTTTCCGTAAATCCCGGACTCGGCCCGTATAGTCAAAAGTATACAAAGAAAGTACCCAGGGAGTAAACTCATTTCCCGAACGATTTTATAAATTATTATTTCACCACTAAAGCCCATGAGAATTGTAGTTTTTAAAAATGTTTTCATTTTTGATGAGACGCTGAATAAAAGAAGTTTAATCGCCGGCAAACGACAACCCGCGACTTCCCGCAAATCCCGGGCTTGGCCCATATAGTTGAATGTATATAAAGAAAGTACCCAGGGAGTAAACTGATTTCCCGAACGATTTTTTAAATTATTTTTTCACCACTAAAACGCATGAGACTTGTAGTTTTCAAAAGTGTTTTCATTTTTGATGAGACGCTGAATAAAAGAAGTTTAATCGCCGGCAAACGAAAACCCGCGATTTCCCGTAAATCCCGGACTCGGCCCGTATAGTCAAAAGTATACAAAGAAGGTACCCAGGGAGTAAACTCATTTCCCGAACGATTTTTTGAATTATTTTTTCACCACTAAAACGCATGAGACTTGTAGTTTGCAGAAATGTTTTCATTTTTGATGAGACGCTTAATGAAAGTAGTTTAATCGCCGGCAAACGAAAACCCGCGATTGCCCGTAAATCCCGGACTCGGCCGTATAGTCAAAAGTATACAAGGAAGGTACCCAGGGAGTAAACTCATTTCCCGAACGATTTTTTAAATTTTTTTTACACCACTAAAACGCATGAGACTTGTATTTTTTAGAAATGTTTTCATTTTTGATGAGACACTTAATGAAAGTGGTTTAATCGCCGGCAAACGAAAACCCGCGATTTCCCGTAAATCCCGCGCTTGCCCCGTATAGTCAAATGTATACAAAGAAAGTACCCTGTGAGTAAACTCATTTCCAAAACGATTTTTTAAATTATCTTTTCACCACTAAAACGCATGAGACTTTTAGTTTTCAAAAATGTTTTCATTTTTGATGAGACGCTGAATAAAAGAAGTTTAATCGCCGGCAAACGAAAACCCGCCATTTCCCGTAAACCCCGGACTCGGCGCGTATAGTCAAAAGTATACAAAGAAAGTACCCAGGGAGTAAACTCATTTCCCGAACGATTTTTTAAATTATTTTTTCACCACTAAAACGCATGGGACTTGTAGTTTACAAAAATATTTTCATTTTTGATGAGACTCTGAATAAAAGAAGTTTAATCGCCGGCAAACGAAAACTTGCGATTTCCCGTAAATCCCGGACTCGGCCCGTATAGTCAAAAGTATACAAAGAAAGTATCCAGGGAGTAAACTCATTTCGCAAACGATTTTTTAAATTATTATTTCACCACTAAAGCCCATGAGACTTGTAGTTTTTAAAAATGTTTTCATTTTTGATGAGACGCTGAATAAAAGAAGTTTAATCGCCGGCAAACGAAAACCCGCGACTTCCCGTAAATCCCGGATTCGGGCCGTATAGTCAAAAGTATACAAATAAAGTACCCAGGGAGTAAACTCATTTCCCGAACTATTTTTTAAATTATTTTTTCACCACTAAAACGCATGAGACTTGTAGTTTTCAGAAATGTTAGCATTTTTGATGAGACGTTTAATGAAAGTGGTTTAATCGCCGGCAAACGAAAACCCGCGATTTCCCGTGAATCCCGGGCTTGGCCTGTATAGTCGAATGCATACAAAGAAAGTACCCAGGGAGTAAATTCATTTCCCGAACGATTTTTTAAATTATTATTTAACCACTAAAGCCCATGAGACTTGTAGTTTTTAAAAATGTTTTCATTTTTGATGAGACGTTGAATAAAAGAAGTTTAATCGCCGGCAAACGAAAACCCGCGACTTCCCGTAAATCCCCGACTCGGCCTGTATAGTCAAAAGTATACAAAGAAAGTACCCAGGGAGTAAACTCATTTCCCGAACGATTTTTTAAATTATTTTTTCACCACTAAAACGCATGAGACCTGTAGTTTTCAGAAATGTTTTCATTT
The DNA here is from genome assembly GCF_029227915.1 of Hydractinia symbiolongicarpus. Taxonomy (NCBI): domain Eukaryota; kingdom Metazoa; phylum Cnidaria; class Hydrozoa; order Anthoathecata; family Hydractiniidae; genus Hydractinia; species Hydractinia symbiolongicarpus. The sequence continues at coordinate 2,271,569 of NC_079878.1, forward strand.
TTGATGAGACGCTTAATGAAAGTGGTTTAATCGCCGGCAAACGAAAACCCGCGATTTCCCGTAAATCCCGGGCTTGGCCCGTATAGTCGAATGTATACAAAGAAAGTACCCTGTGAGTAAACTCATTTCCCATGTATACAAAGAAAGTACCCTGTGATTAAACTCATTTCCTAAACAATTTTTTAAATTATTTTTTCACCACTAAAACGCATGAGACTTGTAGTTTTCAAAAATGTTTTCATTTTTGATGAGACGCTTATTAAAAGAAGTTTAATCGCCGGCAAACGAAAACCCGCCATTTCCCGTAAACCCCGGACTCGGCCCGTATAGTCAAAAGTATACAAAGAAAGTACCCAGGGAGTAAACTCATTTCCCGAACGATTTTTTATATTATTTTTTCACCACTAAAACGCATGAGACTTGTAGTTTTTAAAATTGCTTTCATTTTTATGGGACGCTGAATAAAAGAAGTTTAATCGCCGGCACACGAAAACCCACGATTTCCCGTAAATCCCGGACTGGGCCCGTATAGTCAAAAGTATACAAAGAAAGTACCCAGGGAGTAAACTCATTTCCCGAACGATTTTTTAAAATTATTTTTTCACCACTAAAACGCATGAGACTTGTAGTTTTTAAAAGTGTTTTCATTTTTGATGAGACGCTGAATAAAAGAAGTTTAATCGCCGGCAAACAAAAACCCGCGATTTCCCGTAAATCCCGGACTCGGCCCGTATAGTCAAAAGTATACAAAGAAAGTACCCAGGGAGGAAACTCATTTCCCGAACGATTTTTTAAATTATTTTTTCACCACTAAAACGCATGAGACCTGTAGTTTTCAGAAATGTTTTCATTTTTGATGAGACGCTTAATGAAAGTGGTTTAATCGCCGGCAAACGAAAACCCGCGATTTCCCGTAAATCCCGGGCTTGGCCCGTATAGTCAAATGTATACAAAGAAATTACCGTGTGAGTAAACTCATTTCCAAAACGATTTTTTAAATTATCTTTTCACCACTAAAACGCATGAGACTTGCAGTTTTCAAAAATGTTTTTATTTTTGATGAGACGCTGAATAAAAGAAGTTTAATTTCCGGCAAACAAAAACCCGCCATTTCCCGTAAACCCCAGACTCGGTCCGTATAGTCAAAAGTATACAAAGAAAGTACCCAGGGAGTAAACTCATTTCCCGAACGATTTTTTAAATTATTTTTTCACCACTAAAACGCATGAGACCTGTAGTTTTCAGAAATGTTTTCATTTTTGATGAGACGCTTAATGAAAGTGGTTTAATCGCCGGCAAACGAAAACCCGCGATTTCCCGTAAATCCCGGGCTTGGCCCGTATAGTCGAATGTATACAAAGAAAGTACCCTGTAAGTAAACTCATTTCCCATGTATACAAAGAAAGTACCCTGTGATTAAACTCATTTCCTAAACAATTTTTTAAATTATTTTTTCACCACTAAAACGCATGAGACTTGTAGTTTTCAAAAATGTTTTCATTTTTGATGAGACGCTTATTAAAAGAAGTTTAATCGCCGGCAAACGAAAACCCGCCATTTCCCGTAAACCCCGGACTCGGCCCGTATAGTCAAAAGTATACAAAGAAAGTACCCAGGGAGTAAACTCATTTCCCGAACGATTTTTTATATTATTTTTTCACCACTAAAACGCATGAGACTTGTAGTTTTTAAAATTGCTTTCATTTTTATGGGACGCTGAATAAAAGAAGTTTAATCGCCGGCACACGAAAACCCACGATTTCCCGTAAATCCCGGACTGGGCCCGTATAGTCAAAAGTATACAAAGAAAGTACCCAGGGAGTAAACTCATTTCCCGAACGATTTTTTAAAATTATTTTTTCACCACTAAAACGCATGAGACTTGTAGTTTTTAAAAGTGTTTTCATTTTTGATGAGACGCTGAATAAAAGAAGTTTAATCGCCGGCAAACAAAAACCCGCGATTTCCCGTAAATCCCGGACTCGGCCCGTATAGTCAAAAGTATACAAAGAAAGTACCCAGGGAGTAAACTCATTTCCCGAACGATTTTTTAAATTATTTTTTCACCACTAAAACGCATGAGACCTGTAGTTTTCAGAAATGTTTTCATTTTTGATGAGACGCTTAATGAAAGTGGTTTAATCGCCGGCAAACAAAAACCCGCGATTTCCCGTAAATCCCGGACTCGGCCCGTATAGTCAAAAGTATACAAAGAAAGTACCCAGGGAGGAAACTCATTTCCCGAACGATTTTTTAAATTATTTTTTCACCACTAAAACGCATGAGACCTGTAGTTTTCAGAAATGTTTTCATTTTTGATGAGACGCTTAATGAAAGTGGTTTAATCGCCGGCAAACGAAAACCCGCGATTTCCCGTAAATCCCGGGCTTGGCCCGTATAGTCAAATGTATACAAAGAAATTACCGTGTGAGTAAACTCATTTCCAAAACGATTTTTTAAATTATCTTTTCACCACTAAAACGCATGAGACTTGCAGTTTTCAAAAATGTTTTTATTTTTGATGAGACGCTGAATAAAAGAAGTTTAATTTCCGGCAAACAAAAACCCGCCATTTCCCGTAAACCCCAGACTCGGTCCGTATAGTCAAAAGTATACAAAGAAAGTACCCAGGGAGTAAACTCATTTCCCGAACGATTTTTTAAATTATTTTTTCACCACTAAAACGCATGAGACCTGTAGTTTTCAGAAATGTTTTCATTTTTGATGAGACGCTTAATGAAAGTGGTTTAATCGCCGGCAAACGAAAACCCGCGATTTCCCGTAAATCCCGGGCTTGGCCCGTATAGTCGAATGTATACAAAGAAAGTACCCTGTAAGTAAACTCATTTCCCATGTATACAAAGAAAGTACCCTGTGATTAAACTCATTTCCTAAACAATTTTTTAAATTATTTTTTCACCACTAAAACGCATGAGACTTGTAGTTTTCAAAAATGTTTTCATTTTTGATGAGACGCTTATTAAAAGAAGTTTAATCGCCGGCAAACGAAAACCCGCCATTTCCCGTAAACCCCGGACTCGGCCCGTATAGTCAAAAGTATACAAAGAAAGTACCCAGGGAGTAAACTCATTTCCCGAACGATTTTTTATATTATTTTTTCACCACTAAAACGCATGAGACTTGTAGTTTTTAAAATTGCTTTCATTTTTATGGGACGCTGAATAAAAGAAGTTTAATCGCCGGCACACGAAAACCCACGATTTCCCGTAAATCCCGGACTGGGCCCGTATAGTCAAAAGTATACAAAGAAAGTACCCAGGGAGTAAACTCATTTCCCGAACGATTTTTTAAAATTATTTTTTCACCACTAAAACGCATGAGACTTGTAGTTTTTAAAAGTGTTTTCATTTTTGATGAGACGCTGAATAAAAGAAGTTTAATCGCCGGCAAACAAAAACCCGCGATTTCCCGTAAATCCCGGACTCGGCCCGTATAGTCAAAAGTATACAAAGAAAGTACCCAGGGAGTAAACTCATTTCCCGAACGATTTTTTAAATTATTTTTTCACCACTAAAACGCATGAGACCTGTAGTTTTCAGAAATGTTTTCATTTTTGATGAGACGCTTAATGAAAGTGGTTTAATCGCCGGCAAACAAAAACCCGCGATTTCCCGTAAATCCCGGGCTTGGCCCGTATAGTCAAATGTATACAAAGAAAGTAACCTGTGAGTAAACTCATTTCCAAAACGATTTTTTAAATTATCTTTTCACCACTAAAACGCATGAGACTTGTAGTTTTCAAAAATGTTTTTATTTTTGATGAGACGCTGAATAAAAGAAGTTTAATTTCCGGCAAACAAAAACCCGCCATTTCCCGTAAACCCCGGACTCGGTCCGTATAGTCAAAAGTATACAAAGAAAGTACCCAGGGAGTAAACTCATTTCCCGAACGATTTTTTAAATTATTTTTTCAACACTAAAACGCATGGGACTTGTAGTTTACAAAAATTTTTTTCATTTTTGATGAGACTCTGAATAAAAGAAGTTTAATCGCCGGCAAACGAAAACCTGCGATTTCCCGTAAATCCCGGACTCGGCCCGTATAGTCAAAAGTATACAAAGAAAGTACCCAGGGAGTAAACTCATTTCCCGAACGATTTTATAAATTATTATTTCACCACTAAAGCCCATGAGAATTGTAGTTTTTAAAAATGTTTTCATTTTTGATGAGACGCTGAATAAAAGAAGTTTAATCGCCGGCAAACGACAACCCGCGACTTCCCGCAAATCCCGGGCTTGGCCCGTATAGTTGAATGTATATAAAGAAAGTACCCAGGGAGTAAACTGATTTCCCGAACGATTTTTTAAATTATTTTTTCACCACTAAAACGCATGAGACTTGTAGTTTTCAAAAGTGTTTTCATTTTTGATGAGACGCTGAATAAAAGAAGTTTAATCGCCGGCAAACGAACACCCGCGATTTCCCGTAAATCCCGGACTCGGCCCGTATAGTCAAAAGTATACAAAGAAGGTACCCAGGGAGTAAACTCATTTCCCGAACGATTTTTTAAATTATTTTTTCACCACTAAAACGCATGAGACTTGTAGTTTGCAGAAATGTTTTCATTTTTGATGAGACGCTTAATGAAAGTAGTTTAATCGCCGGCAAACGAAAACCCGCGATTGCCCGTAAATCCCGGACTCGGCCGTATAGTCAAAAGTATACAAGGAAGGTACCCAGGGAGTAAACTCATTTCCCGAACGATTTTTTAAATTTTTTTTACACCACTAAAACGCATGAGACTTGTATTTTTTAGAAAGGTTTTCATTTTTGATGAGACGCTTAATGAAAGTGGTTTAATCGCCGGCAAACGAAAACCCGCGATTTCCCGTAAATCCCGCGCTTGCCCCGTATAGTCAAATGTATACAAAGAAAGTACCCTGTGAGTAAACTCATTTCCAAAACGATTTTTTAAATTATCTTTTCACCACTAAAACGCATGAGACTTTTAGTTTTCAAAAATGTTTTCATTTTTGATGAGACGCTGAATAAAAGAAGTTTAATCGCCGGCAAACGAAAACCCGCCATTTCCCGTAAACCCCGGACTCGGCGCGTATAGTCAAAAGTATACAAAGAAAGTACCCAGGGAGTAAACTCATTTCCCGAACGATTTTTTAAATTATTTTTTTACCACTAAAACGCATGGGACTTGTAGTTTACAAAAATATTTTCATTTTTGATGAGACTCTGAATAAAAGAAGTTTAATCGCCGGCAAACGAAAACTTGGAATTTCCCGTAAATCCCGGACTCGGCCCGTATAGTCAAAAGTATACAAAGAAAGTATCCAGGGAGTAAACTCATTTCGCAAACGATTTTTTAAATTATTATTTCACCACTAAAGCCCATGAGACTTGTGGTTTTTAAAAATGTTTTCATTTTTGATGAGACGCTGAATAAAAGAAGTTTAATCGCCGGCAAACGAAAACCCGCGACTTCCCGTAAATCCCGGATTCGGGCCGTATAGTCAAAAGTATACAAATAAAGTACCCAGGGAGTAAACTCATTTCCCGAACTATTTTTTAAATTATTTTTTCACCACTAAAACGCATGAGACTTGTAGTTTTCAGAAATGTTATCATTTTTGATGAGACGCTTAATGAAAGTGGTTTAATCGCCGGCAAACGAAAACCCGCGATTTCCCGTGAATCCCGGGCTTGGCCTGTATAGTCGAATGCATACAAAGAAAGTACCCAGGGAGTAAATTCATTTCCCGAACGATTTTTTAAATTATTATTTAACCACTAAAGCCCATGAGACTTGTAGTTTTTAAAAATGTTTTCATTTTTGATGAGACGTTGAATAAAAGAAGTTTAATCGCCGGCAAACGAAAACCCGCGACTTCCCGTAAATCCCCGACTCGGCCTGTATAGTCAAAAGTATACAAAGAAAGTACCCAGGGAGTAAACTCATTTCCCGAACGATTTTTTAAATTATTTTTTCACCACTAAAACGCATGAGACCTGTAGTTTTCAGAAATGTTTTCATTTTTGACTATACGGGCCGAGTCCGGGGTTTACGGGAAATGGCGGGTTTTCGTTTGCCGGCGATTAAACTTCTTTTAATAAGCGTCTCATCAAAAATGAAAACATTTTTGAAAACTACAAGTCTCATGCGTTTTAGTGGTGAAAAAATAATTTAAAAAATTGTTTAGGAAATGAGTTTAATCACAGGGTACTTTCTTTGTATACATGGGAAATGAGTTTACTCACAGGGTACTTTCTTTGTATACATTCGACTATACGGGCCAAGCCCGGGATTTACGGGAAATCGCGGGTTTTCGTTTGCCGGCGATTAAACCACTTTCATTAAGCGTCTCATCAAAAATGAAAACATTTCTGAAAACTACAGGTCTCATGCGTTTTAGTGGTGAAAAAATAATTTAAAAAATCGTTCGGGAAATGAGTTTACTCCCTGGGTACTTTCTTTGTATACTTTTGACTATACAGGCCGAGTCGGGGATTTACGGGAAGTCGCGGGTTTTCGTTTGCCGGCGATTAAACTTCTTTTATTCAACGTCTCATCAAAAATGAAAACATTTTTAAAAACTACAAGTCTCATGGGCTTTAGTGGTTAAATAATAATTTAAAAAATCGTTCGGGAAATGAATTTACTCCCTGGGTACTTTCTTTGTATGCATTCGACTATACAGGCCAAGCCCGGGATTCACGGGAAATCGCGGGTTTTCGTTTGCCGGCGATTAAACCACTTTCATTAAGCGTCTCATCAAAAATGATAACATTTCTGAAAACTACAAGTCTCATGCGTTTTAGTGGTGAAAAAATAATTTAAAAAATAGTTCGGGAAATGAGTTTACTCCCTGGGTACTTTATTTGTATACTTTTGACTATACGGCCCGAATCCGGGATTTACGGGAAGTCGCGGGTTTTCGTTTGCCGGCGATTAAACTTCTTTTATTCAGCGTCTCATCAAAAATGAAAACATTTTTAAAAACCACAAGTCTCATGGGCTTTAGTGGTGAAATAATAATTTAAAAAATCGTTTGCGAAATGAGTTTACTCCCTGGATACTTTCTTTGTATACTTTTGACTATACGGGCCGAGTCCGGGATTTACGGGAAATTCCAAGTTTTCGTTTGCCGGCGATTAAACTTCTTTTATTCAGAGTCTCATCAAAAATGAAAATATTTTTGTAAACTACAAGTCCCATGCGTTTTAGTGGTGAAAAAATAATTTAAAAAATCGTTCGGGAAATGAGTTTACTCCCTGGGTACTTTCTTTGTATACTTTTGACTATACGCGCCGAGTCCGGGGTTTACGGGAAATGGCGGGTTTTCGTTTGCCGGCGATTAAACTTCTTTTATTCAGCGTCTCATCAAAAATGAAAACATTTTTGAAAACTAAAAGTCTCATGCGTTTTAGTGGTGAAAAGATAATTTAAAAAATCGTTTTGGAAATGAGTTTACTCACAGGGTACTTTCTTTGTATACATTTGACTATACGGGGCAAGCGCGGGATTTACGGGAAATCGCGGGTTTTCGTTTGCCGGCGATTAAACCACTTTCATTAAGCGTCTCATCAAAAATGAAAACATTTCTAAAAAATACAAGTCTCATGCGTTTTAGTGGTGTAAAAAAAATTTAAAAAATCGTTCGGGAAATGAGTTTACTCCCTGGGTACCTTCCTTGTATACTTTTGACTATACGGCCGAGTCCGGGATTTACGGGCAATCGCGGGTTTTCGTTTGCCGGCGATTAAACTACTTTCATTAAGCGTCTCATCAAAAATGAAAACATTTCTGCAAACTACAAGTCTCATGCGTTTTAGTGGTGAAAAAATAATTTAAAAAATCGTTCGGGAAATGAGTTTACTCCCTGGGTACCTTCTTTGTATACTTTTGACTATACGGGCCGAGTCCGGGATTTACGGGAAATCGCGGGTTTTCGTTTGCCGGCGATTAAACTTCTTTTATTCAGCGTCTCATCAAAAATGAAAACACTTTTGAAAACTACAAGTCTCATGCGTTTTAGTGGTGAAAAAATAATTTAAAAAATCGTTCGGGAAATCAGTTTACTCCCTGGGTACTTTATTTGTATACTTTTGACTATACGGCCCGAATCCGGGATTTACGGGAAGTCGCGGGTTTTCGTTTGCCGGCGATTAAACTTCTTTTATTCAGCGTCTCATCAAAAATGAAAACATTTTTAAAAACCACAAGTCTCATGGGCTTTAGTGGTGAAATAATAATTTAAAAAATCGTTTGCGAAATGAGTTTACTCCCTGGATACTTTCTTTGTATACTTTTGACTATACGGGCCGAGTCCGGGATTTACGGGAAATTCCAAGTTTTCGTTTGCCGGCGATTAAACTTCTTTTATTCAGAGTCTCATCAAAAATGAAAATATTTTTGTAAACTACAAGTCCCATGCGTTTTAGTGGTGAAAAAATAATTTAAAAAATCGTTCGGGAAATGAGTTTACTCCCTGGGTACTTTCTTTGTATACTTTTGACTATACGCGCCGAGTCCGGGGTTTACGGGAAATGGCGGGTTTTCGTTTGCCGGCGATTAAACTTCTTTTATTCAGCGTCTCATCAAAAATGAAAACATTTTTGAAAACTAAAAGTCTCATGCGTTTTAGTGGTGAAAAGATAATTTAAAAAATCGTTTTGGAAATGAGTTTACTCACAGGGTACTTTCTTTGTATACATTTGACTATACGGGGCAAGCGCGGGATTTACGGGAAATCGCGGGTTTTCGTTTGCCGGCGATTAAACCACTTTCATTAAGCGTCTCATCAAAAATGAAAACATTTCTAAAAAATACAAGTCTCATGCGTTTTAGTGGTGTAAAAAAAATTTAAAAAATCGTTCGGGAAATGAGTTTACTCCCTGGGTACCTTCCTTGTATACTTTTGACTATACGGCCGAGTCCGGGATTTACGGGCAATCGCGGGTTTTCGTTTGCCGGCGATTAAACTACTTTCATTAAGCGTCTCATCAAAAATGAAAACATTTCTGCAAACTACAAGTCTCATGCGTTTTAGTGGTGAAAAAATAATTTAAAAAATCGTTCGGGAAATGAGTTTACTCCCTGGGTACCTTCTTTGTATACTTTTGACTATACGGGCCGAGTCCGGGATTTACGGGAAATCGCGGGTTTTCGTTTGCCGGCGATTAAACTTCTTTTATTCAGCGTCTCATCAAAAATGAAAACACTTTTGAAAACTACAAGTCTCATGCGTTTTAGTGGTGAAAAAATAATTTAAAAAATCGTTCGGGAAATCAGTTTACTCCCTGGGTACTTTCTTTATATACATTCAACTATACGGGCCAAGCCCGGGATTTGCGGGAAGTCGCGGGTTGTCGTTTGCCGGCGATTAAACTTCTTTTATTCAGCGTCTCATCAAAAATGAAAACATTTTTAAAAACTACAATTCTCATGGGCTTTAGTGGTGAAATAATAATTTATAAAATCGTTCGGGAAATGAGTTTACTCCCTGGGTACTTTCTTTGTATACTTTTGACTATACGGGCCGAGTCCGGGATTTACGGGAAATCGCAGGTTTTCGTTTGCCGGCGATTAAACTTCTTTTATTCAGAGTCTCATCAAAAATGAAAAAAATTTTTGTAAACTACAAGTCCCATGCGTTTTAGTGTTGAAAAAATAATTTAAAAAATCGTTCGGGAAATGAGTTTACTCCCTGGGTACTTTCTTTGTATACTTTTGACTATACGGACCGAGTCCGGGGTTTACGGGAAATGGCGGGTTTTTGTTTGCCGGAAATTAAACTTCTTTTATTCAGCGTCTCATCAAAAATAAAAACATTTTTGAAAACTACAAGTCTCATGCGTTTTAGTGGTGAAAAGATAATTTAAAAAATCGTTTTGGAAATGAGTTTACTCACAGGGTACTTTCTTTGTATACATTTGACTATACGGGCCAAGCCCGGGATTTACGGGAAATCGCGGGTTTTTGTTTGCCGGCGATTAAACCACTTTCATTAAGCGTCTCATCAAAAATGAAAACATTTCTGAAAACTACAGGTCTCATGCGTTTTAGTGGTGAAAAAATAATTTAAAAAATCGTTCGGGAAATGAGTTTACTCCCTGGGTACTTTCTTTGTATACTTTTGACTATACGGGCCGAGTCCGGGATTTACGGGAAATCGCGGGTTTTTGTTTGCCGGCGATTAAACTTCTTTTATTCAGCGTCTCATCAAAAATGATAACATTTCTGAAAACTACAAGTCTCATGCGTTTTAGTGGTGAAAAAATAATTTAAAAAATAGTTCGGGAAATGAGTTTACTCCCTGGGTACTTTATTTGTATACTTTTGACTATACGGCCCGAATCCGGGATTTACGGGAAGTCGCGGGTTTTCGTTTGCCGGCGATTAAACTTCTTTTATTCAGCGTCTCATCAAAAATGAAAACATTTTTAAAAACCACAAGTCTCATGGGCTTTAGTGGTGAAATAATAATTTAAAAAATCGTTTGCGAAATGAGTTTACTCCCTGGATACTTTCTTTGTATACTTTTGACTATACGGGCCGAGTCCGGGATTTACGGGAAATTCCAAGTTTTCGTTTGCCGGCGATTAAACTTCTTTTATTCAGAGTCTCATCAAAAATGAAAATATTTTTGTAAACTACAAGTCCCATGCGTTTTAGTGGTGAAAAAATAATTTAAAAAATCGTTCGGGAAATGAGTTTACTCCCTGGGTACTTTCTTTGTATACTTTTGACTATACGCGCCGAGTCCGGGGTTTACGGGAAATGGCGGGTTTTCGTTTGCCGGCGATTAAACTTCTTTTATTCAGCGTCTCATCAAAAATGAAAACATTTTTGAAAACTAAAAGTCTCATGCGTTTTAGTGGTGAAAAGATAATTTAAAAAATCGTTTTGGAAATGAGTTTACTCACAGGGTACTTTCTTTGTATACATTTGACTATACGGGGCAAGCGCGGGATTTACGGGAAATCGCGGGTTTTCGTTTGCCGGCGATTAAACCACTTTCATTAAGCGTCTCATCAAAAATGAAAACATTTCTAAAAAATACAAGTCTCATGCGTTTTAGTGGTGTAAAAAAAATTTAAAAAATCGTTCGGGAAATGAGTTTACTCCCTGGGTACCTTCCTTGTATACTTTTGACTATACGGCCGAGTCCGGGATTTACGGGCAATCGCGGGTTTTCGTTTGCCGGCGATTAAACTACTTTCATTAAGCGTCTCATCAAAAATGAAAACATTTCTGCAAACTACAAGTCTCATGCGTTTTAGTGGTGAAAAAATAATTTAAAAAATCGTTCGGGAAATGAGTTTACTCCCTGGGTACCTTCTTTGTATACTTTTGACTATACGGGCCGAGTCCGGGATTTACGGGAAATCGCGGGTTTTCGTTTGCCGGCGATTAAACTTCTTTTATTCAGCGTCTCATCAAAAATGAAAACACTTTTGAAAACTACAAGTCTCATGCGTTTTAGTGGTGAAAAAATAATTTAAAAAATCGTTCGGGAAATCAGTTTACTCCCTGGGTACTTTCTTTATATACATTCAACTATACGGGCCAAGCCCGGGATTTGCGGGAAGTCGCGGGTTGTCGTTTGCCGGCGATTAAACTTCTTTTATTCAGCGTCTCATCAAAAATGAAAACATTTTTAAAAACTACAATTCTCATGGGCTTTAGTGGTGAAATAATAATTTATAAAATCGTTCGGGAAATGAGTTTACTCCCTGGGTACTTTCTTTGTATACTTTTGACTATACGGGCCGAGTCCGGGATTTACGGGAAATCGCAGGTTTTCGTTTGCCGGCGATTAAACTTCTTTTATTCAGAGTCTCATCAAAAATGAAAAAAATTTTTGTAAACTACAAGTCCCATGCGTTTTAGTGTTGAAAAAATAATTTAAAAAATCGTTCGGGAAATGAGTTTACTCCCTGGGTACTTTCTTTGTATACTTTTGACTATACGGACCGAGTCCGGGGTTTACGGGAAATGGCGGGTTTTTGTTTGCCGGAAATTAAACTTCTTTTATTCAGCGTCTCATCAAAAATAAAAACATTTTTGAAAACTACAAGTCTCATGCGTTTTAGTGGTGAAAAGATAATTTAAAAAATCGTTTTGGAAATGAGTTTACTCACAGGGTACTTTCTTTGTATACATTTGACTATACGGGCCAAGCCCGGGATTTACGGGAAATCGCGGGTTTTTGTTTGCCGGCGATTAAACCACTTTCATTAAGCGTCTCATCAAAAATGAAAACATTTCTGAAAACTACAGGTCTCATGCGTTTTAGTGGTGAAAAAATAATTTAAAAAATCGTTCGGGAAATGAGTTTACTCCCTGGGTACTTTCTTTGTAAACTTTTGACTATACGGGCCGAGTCCGGGATTTACGGGAAATCGCGGGTTTTTGTTTGCCGGCGATTAAACTTCTTTTATTCAGCGTCTCATCAAAAATGAAAACACTTTTAAAAACTACAAGTCTCATGCGTTTTAGTGGTGAAAAAATAATTTTAAAAAATCGTTCGGGAAATGAGTTTACTCCCTGGGTACTTTCTTTGTATACTTTTGACTATACGGGCCCAGTCCGGGATTTACGGAAAATCGTGGGTTTTCGTGTGCCGGCGATTAAACTTCTTTTATTCAGCGTCCCATAAAAATGAAAGCAATTTTAAAAACTACAAGTCTCATGCGTTTTAGTGGTGAAAAAATAATATAAAAAATCGTTCGGGAAATGAGTTTACTCCCTGGGTACTTTCTTTGTATACTTTTGACTATACGGGCCGAGTCCGGGGTTTACGGGAAATGGCGGGTTTTCGTTTGCCGGCGATTAAACTTCTTTTAATAAGCGTCTCATCAAAAATGAAAACATTTTTGAAAACTACAAGTCTCATGCGTTTTAGTGGTGAAAAAATAATTTAAAAAATTGTTTAGGAAATGAGTTTAATCACAGGGTACTTTCTTTGTATACATGGGAAATGAGTTTACTTACAGGGTACTTTCTTTGTATACATTCGACTATACGGGCCAAGCCCGGGATTTACGGGAAATCGCGGGTTTTCGTTTGCCGGCGATTAAACCACTTTCATTAAGCGTCTCATCAAAAATGAAAACATTTCTGAAAACTACAGGTCTCATGCGTTTTAGTGGTGAAAAAATAATTTAAAAAATCGTTCGGGAAATGAGTTTACTCCCTGGGTACTTTCTTTGTATACTTTTGACTATACGGACCGAGTCTGGGGTTTACGGGAAATGGCGGGTTTTTGTTTGCCGGAAATTAAACTTCTTTTATTCAGCGTCTCATCAAAAATAAAAACATTTTTGAAAACTACAAGTCTCATGCGTTTTAGTGGTGAAAAGATAATTTAAAAAATCGTTTTGGAAATGAGTTTACTCACACGGTAATTTCTTTGTATACATTTGACTATACGGGCCAAGCCCGGGATTTACGGGAAATCGCGGGTTTTCGTTTGCCGGCGATTAAACCACTTTCATTAAGCGTCTCATCAAAAATGAAAACATTTCTGAAAACTACAGGTCTCATGCGTTTTAGTGGTGAAAAAATAATTTAAAAAATCGTTCGGGAAATGAGTTTCCTCCCTGGGTACTTTCTTTGTATACTTTTGACTATACGGGCCGAGTCCGGGATTTACGGGAAATCGCGGGTTTTTGTTTGCCGGCGATTAAACTTCTTTTATTCAGCGTCTCATCAAAAATGAAAACACTTTTAAAAACTACAAGTCTCATGCGTTTTAGTGGTGAAAAAATAATTTTAAAAAATCGTTCGGGAAATGAGTTTACTCCCTGGGTACTTTCTTTGTATACTTTTGACTATACGGGCCCAGTCCGGGATTTACGGGAAATCGTGGGTTTTCGTGTGCCGGCGATTAAACTTCTTTTATTCAGCGTCCCATAAAAATGAAAGCAATTTTAAAAACTACAAGTCTCATGCGTTTTAGTGGTGAAAAAATAATATAAAAAATCGTTCGGGAAATGAGTTTACTCCCTGGGTACTTTCTTTGTATACTTTTGACTATACGGGCCGAGTCCGGGGTTTACGGGAAATGGCGGGTTTTCGTTTGCCGGCGATTAAACTTCTTTTAATAAGCGTCTCATCAAAAATGAAAACATTTTTGAAAACTACAAGTCTCATGCGTTTTAGTGGTGAAAAAATAATTTAAAAAATTGTTTAGGAAATGAGTTTAATCACAGGGTACTTTCTTTGTATACATGGGAAATGAGTTTACTCACAGGGTACTTTCTTTGTATACATTCGACTATACGGGCCAAGCCCGGGATTTACGGGAAATCGCGGGTTTTCGTTTGCCGGCGATTAAACCACTTTCATTAAGCGTCTCATCAAAAATGAAAACATTTCTGAAAACTACAGGTCTCATGCGTTTTAGTGGTGAAAAAATAATTTAAAAAATCGTTCGGGAAATGAGTTTACTCCCTGGGTACTTTCTTTGTATACTTTTGACTATACAGGCCGAGTCGGGGATTTACGGGAAGTCGCGGGTTTTCGTTTGCCGGCGATTAAACTTCTTTTATTCAACGTCTCATCAAAAATGAAAACATTTTTAAAAACTACAAGACTCATGGGCTTTAGTGGTTAAATAATAATTTAAAAAATCGTTCGGGAAATGAATTTACTCCCTGGGTACTTTCTTTGTATGCATTCGACTATACAGGCCAAGCCCGGGATTCACGGGAAATCGCGGGTTTTCGTTTGCCGGCGATTAAACCACTTTCATTAAACGTCTCATCAAAAATGATAACATTTCTGAAAACTACAAGTCTCATGCGTTTTAGTGGTGAAAAAATAATTTAAAAAATAGTTCGGGAAATGAGTTTACTCCCTGGGTACTTTATTTGTATACTTTTGACTATACGGCCCGAATCCGGGATTTACGGGAAGTCGCGGGTTTTCGTTTGCCGGCGATTAAACTTCTTTTATTCAGCGTCTCATCAAAAATGAAAACATTTTTAAAAACTACAAGTCTCATGGGCTTTAGTGGTGAAATAATAATTTAAAAAATCGTTTGCGAAATGAGTTTACTCCCTGGATACTTTCTTTGTATACTTTTGACTATACGGGCCGAGTCCGGGATTTACGGGAAATCGCAAGTTTTCGTTTGCCGGCGATTAAACTTCTTTTATTCAGAGTCTCATCAAAAATGAAAATATTTTTGTAAACTACAAGTCCCATGCGTTTTAGTGGTGAAAAAATAATTTAAAAAATCGTTCGGGAAATGAGTTTACTCCCTGGGTACTTTCTTTGTATACTTTTGACTATACGCACCGAGTCCGGGGTTTACGGGAAATGGCGGGTTTTCGTTTGCCGGCGATTAAACTTCTTTTATTCAGCGTCTCATCAAAAATGAAAACATTTTTGAAAACTAAAAGTCTCATGCGTTTTAGTGGTGAAAAGATAATTTAAAAAATCGTTTTGGAAATGAGTTTACTCACAGGGTACTTTCTTTGTATACATGGGAAATGAGTTTACTTACAGGGTACTTTCTTTGTATACATTCGACTATACGGGCCAAGCCCGGGATTTACAGGAAATCGCGGGTTTTCGTTTGCCGGCGATTAAACCACTTTCATTAAGCGTCTCATCAAAAATGAAAACATTTCTGAAAACTACAGGTCTCATGCGTTTTAGTGGTGAAAAAATAATTTAAAAAATCGTTCGGGAAATGAGTTTACTCCCTGGGTACTTTCTTTGTATACTTTTGACTATACGGACCGAGTCTGGGGTTTACGGGAAATGGCGGGTTTTTGTTTGCCGGAAATTAAACTTCTTTTATTCAGCGTCTCATCAAAAATAAAAACATTTTTGAAAACTACAAGTCTCATGCGTTTTAGTGGTGAAAAGATAATTTAAAAAATCGTTTTGGAAATGAGTTTACTCACACGGTAATTTCTTTGTATACATTTGACTATACGGGCCAAGCCCGGGATTTACGGGAAATCGCGGGTTTTCGTTTGCCGGCGATTAAACCACTTTCATTAAGCGTCTCATCAAAAATGAAAACATTTCTGAAAACTACAGGTCTCATGCGTTTTAGTGGTGAAAAAATAATTTAAAAAATCGTTCGGAAAATGAGTTTCCTCCCTGGGTACTTTCTTTGTATACTTTTGACTATACGGGCCGAGTCCGGGATTTACGGGAAATCGCGGGTTTTTGTTTGCCGGCGATTAAACTTCTTTTATTCAGCGTCTCATCAAAAATGAAAACACTTTTAAAAACTACAAGTCTCATGCGTTTTAGTGGTGAAAAAATAATTTTAAAAAATCGGTCGGGAAATGAGTTTACTCCCTGGGTACTTTCTTTGTATACTTTTGACTATACGGGCCCAGTCCGGGATTTACGGGAAATCGTGGGTTTTCGTGTGCCGGCGATTAAACTTCTTTTATTCAGCGTCCCATAAAAATGAAAGCAATTTTAAAAACTACAAGTCTCATGCGTTTTAGTGGTGAAAAAATAATATAAAAAATCGTTCGGGAAATGAGTTTACTCCCTGGGTACTTTCTTTGTATACTTTTGACTATACGGGCCGAGTCCGGGGTTTACGGGAAATGGCGGGTTTTCGTTTGCCGGCGATTAAACTTCTTTTAATAAGCGTCTCATCAAAAATGAAAACATTTTTGAAAACTACAAGTCTCATGCGTTTTAGTGGTGAAAAAATAATTTAAAAAATTGTTTAGGAAATGAGTTTAATCACAGGGTACTTTCTTTGTATACATGGGAAATGAGTTTACTCACAGGGTACTTTCTTTGTATACATTCGACTATACGGGCCAAGCCCGGGATTTACGGGAAATCGCGGGTTTTCGTTTGCCGGCGATTAAACCACTTTCATTAAGCGTCTCATCAAAAATGAAAACATTTCTGAAAACTACAGGTCTCATGCGTTTTAGTGGTGAAAAAATAATTTAAAAAATCGTTCGGGAAATGAGTTTACTCCCTGGGTACTTTCTTTGTATACTTTTGACTATACAGGCCGAGTCGGGGATTTACGGGAAGTCGCGGGTTTTCGTTTGCCGGCGATTAAACTTCTTTTATTCAACGTCTCATCAAAAATGAAAACATTTTTAAAAACTACAAGTCTCATGGGCTTTAGTGGTTAAATAATAATTTAAAAAATCGTTCGGGAAATGAATTTACTCCCTGGGTACTTTCTTTGTATGCATTCGACTATACAGGCCAAGCCCGGGATTCACGGGAAATCGCGGGTTTTCGTTTGCCGGCGATTAAACCACTTTCATTAAACGTCTCATCAAAAATGATAACATTTCTGAAAACTACAAGTCTCATGCGTTTTAGTGGTGAAAAAATAATTTAAAAAATAGTTCGGGAAATGAGTTTACTCCCTGGGTACTTTATTTGTATACTTTTGACTATACGGCCCGAATCCGGGATTTACGGGAAGTCGCGGGTTTTCGTTTGCCGGCGATTAAACTTCTTTTATTCAGCGTCTCATCAAAAATGAAAACATTTTTAAAAACTACAAGTCTCATGGGCTTTAGTGGTGAAATAATAATTTAAAAAATCGTTTGCGAAATGAGTTTACTCCCTGGATACTTTCTTTGTATACTTTTGACTATACGGGCCGAGTCCGGGATTTACGGGAAATCGCAAGTTTTCGTTTGCCGGCGATTAAACTTCTTTTATTCAGAGTCTCATCAAAAATGAAAATATTTTTGTAAACTACAAGTCCCCTGCGTTTTAGTGGTGAAAAAATAATTTAAAAAATCGTTCGGGAAATGAGTTTACTCCCTGGGTACTTTCTTTGTATACTTTTGACTATACGCGCCGAGTCCGGGGTTTACGGGAAATGGCGGGTTTTCGTTTGCCGGCGATTAAACTTCTTTTATTCAGCGTCTCATCAAAAATGAAAACATTTTTGAAAACTAAAAGTCTCATGCGTTTTGGTGGTGAAAAGATAATTTAAAAAATCGTTTTGGAAATGAGTTTACTCACAGGGTACTTTCTTTGTATACATTTGACTATACGGGGCAAGCGCGGGATTTACGGGAAATCGCGGGTTTTCGTTTGCCGGCGATTAAACCACTTTCATTAAGTGTCTCATCAAAAATGAAAACATTTCTAAAAAATACAAGTCTCATGCGTTTTAGTGGTGTAAAAAAAATTTAAAAAATCGTTCGGGAAATGAGTTTACTCCCTGGGTACCTTCCTTGTATACTTTTGACTATACGGCCGAGTCCGGGATTTACGGGCAATCGCGGGTTTTCGTTTGCCGGCGATTAAACTACTTTCATTAAGCGTCTCATCAAAAATGAAAACATTTCTGCAAACTACAAGTCTCATGCGTTTTAGTGGTGAAAAAATAATTCAAAAAATCGTTCGGGAAATGAGTTTACTCCCTGGGTACCTTCTTTGTATACTTTTGACTATACGGGCCGAGTCCGGGATTTACGGGAAATCGCGGGTTTTCGTTTGCCGGCGATTAAACTTCTTTTATTCAGCGTCTCATCAAAAATGAAAACACTTTTGAAAACTACAAGTCTCATGCGTTTTAGTGGTGAAAAAATAATTTAAAAAATCGTTCGGGAAATCAGTTTACTCCCTGGGTACTTTCTTTATATACATTCAACTATACGGGCCAAGCCCGGGATTTGCGGGAAGTCGCGGGTTGTCGTTTGCCGGCGATTAAACTTCTTTTATTCAGCGTCTCATCAAAAATGAAAACATTTTTAAAAACTACAATTCTCCTGGGCTTTAGTGGTGAAATAATAATTTATAAAATCGTTCGGGAAATGAGTTTACTCCCTGGGTACTTTCTTTGTATACTTTTGACTATACGGGCCGAGTCCGGGATTTACGGAAAATCGCAGGTTTTCGTTTGCCGGCGATTAAACTTCTTTTATTCAGAGTCTCATCAAAAATGAAAAAAATTTTTGTAAACTACAAGTCCCATGCGTTTTAGTGTTGAAAAAATAATTTAAAAAATCGTTCGGGAAATGAGTTTACTCCCTGGGTACTTTCTTTGTATACTTTTGACTATACGGACCGAGTCCGGGGTTTACGGGAAATGGCGGGTTTTTGTTTGCCGGAAATTAAACTTCTTTTATTCAACGTCTCATCAAAAATAAAAACATTTTTGAAAACTACAAGTCTCATGCGTTTTAGTGGTGAAAAGATAATTTAAAAAATCGTTTTGGAAATGAGTTTACTCACAGGGTACTTTCTTTGTATACATTTGACTATACGGGCCAAGCCCGGGATTTACGGGAAATCGCGGGTTTTCGTTTGCCGGCGATTAAACCACTTTCATTAAGCGTCTCATCAAAAATGAAAACATTTCTGAAAACTACAGGTCTCATGCGTTTTAGTGGTGAAAAAATAATTTAAAAAATCGTTCGGGAAATGAGTTTACTCCCTGGGTACTTTCTTTGTATACTTTTGACTATACGGGCCGAGTCCGGGATTTACGGGAAATCGCGGGTTTTTGTTTGCCGGCGATTAAACTTCTTTTATTTAGCGTCTCATCAAAAATGAAAACACTTTTAAAAACTACAAGTCTCATGCATTTTAGTGGTGAAAAAATAATTTTAAAAAATCGTTCGGGAAATGAGTTTACTCCCTGGGTACTTTCTTTGTATACTTTTGACTATACGGGCCCAGTCCGGGATTTACGGGAAATCGTGGGTTTTCGTGTGCCGGCGATTAAACTTCTTTTATTCAGCGTCCCATAAAAATGAAAGCAATTTTAAAAACTACAAGTCTCATGCGTTTTAGTGGTGAAAAAATAATATAAAAAATCGTTCGGGAAATGAGTTTACTCCCTGGGTACCTTCTTTGTATACTTTTGACTATACGGGCCGAGTCCGGGGTTTACGGGAAATGGCGGGTTTTCGTTTGCCGGCGATTAAACTTCTTTTAATAAGCGTCTCATCAAAAATGAAAACATTTTTGAAAACTACAAGTCTCATGCGTTTTAGTGGTGAAAAAATAATTTAAAAAATTGTTTAGGAAATGAGTTTAATCACAGGGTACTTTCTTTGTATACATGGGAAATGAGTTTACTCACAGGGTACTTTCTTTGTATACATTCGACTATACGGGCCAAGCCCGGGATTCACGGGAAATCGCGGGTTTTCGTTTGCCGGCGATTAAACCACTTTCATTAAGCGTCTCATCAAAAATGATAACATTTCTGAAAACTACAAGTCTCATGCGTTTTAGTGGTGAAAAAATAATTTAAGAAATAGTTCGGGAAATGAGTTTACTCCCTGGGTACTTTATTTGTATACTTTTGACTATACGGCCCGAATCCGGGATTTACGGGAAGTCGCGGGTTTTCGTTTGCCGGCGATTAAACTTCTTTTATTCAGCGTCTCATCAAAAATGAAAACATTTTTAAAAACTACAAGTCTCATGGGCTTTAGTGGTGAAATAATAATTTAAAAAATCGTTTGCGAAATGAGTTTACTCCCTGGATACTCTCTTTGTATACTTTTGACTATACGGGCCGAGTCCGGGATTTACGGGAAATCGCAAGTTTTCGTTTGCCGGCGATTAAACTTCTTTTATTCAGAGTCTCATCAAAAATGAAAATATTTTTATAAACTACAAGTCCCATGCGTTTTAGTGGTGAAAAAATAATTTAAAAAATCGTTCGGGAAATGAGTTTACTCCCTGGGTACTTTCTTTGTATACTTTTGACTATACGCGCCGAGTCCGGGGTTTACGGGAAATGGCGGGTTTTCGTTTGCCGGCGATTAAACTTCTTTTATTCAGCGTCTCATCAAAAATGAAAACATTTTTGAAAACTAAAAGTCTCATGCGTTTTAGTGGTGAAAAGATAATTTAAAAAATCGTTTTGGAAATGAGTTTACTCACAGGGTACTTTCTTTGTATACATTTGACTATACGGGGCAAGCGCGGGATTTACGGGAAATCGCGGGTTTTCGTTTGCCGGCGATTAAACCACTTTCATTAAGCGTCTCATTAAAAATGAAAACATTTCTAAAAAATACAAGTCTCATGCGTTTTAGTGGTGTAAAAAAAATTTAAAAAATCGTTCGGGAAATGAGTTTACTCCCTGGGCACCTTCCTTGTATACTTTTGACTATACGGCCGAGTCCGGGATTTACGGGCAATCGCGGGTTTTCGTTTGCCGGCGATTAAACTACTTTCATTAAGCGTCTCATCAAAAATGAAAACATTTCTGCAAACTACAAGTCTCATGCGTTTTAGTGGTGAAAAAATAATTTAAAAAATCGTTCGGGAAATGAGTTTACTCCCTGGGTACCTTCTTTGTATACTTTTGACTATACGGGCCGAGTCCGGCATTTACGGGAAATCGCGGGTTTTCGTTTGCCGGCGATTAAACTTCTTTTATTCAGCGTCTCATCAAAAATGAAAACACTTTTGAAAACTACAAGTCTCATGCGTTTTAGTGGTGAAAAAATAATTTAAAAAATCGTTCGGGAAATGAGTTTACTCCCTCGTGTGCCGGCGATTAAATTTCTTTTATTCAGCGTCCCATCAAAAATGAAAACATTTTTAAAAACTACAAGTCTCATGCGTTTTAGTGGTGAAAAGATACTTTAAAAAATCGTTTTGGAAATGAGTTTACTCACAGGGTACTTTCTTTGCATACTTTTGACTATACGGGCCGAGTCCGGGGTTTACGGGAAATGGCGGGTTTTTGTTTGCCGGCGATTAACTTTCTTTTAATAAGCGTCTCATCAAAAATGAAAACATTTTTGAAAACTACAAGTCTCATGCGTTTTAGTGGTGAAAAGATAATTTAAAAAATCGTTTTGGAAATGAGTTTACTCACAGGGTACTTTCTTTGTATACATTTGACTATACGGGCCAAACCCGGGATTTACGGGAAATCGCGGGTTTTCGTTTGCCGGCGATTAAACCACTTTCATTAAGCGTCTCATCAAAAATTAAAAACATTTCTGCAAACTACAAGTCTCATGCGTTTTAGTGGTGTAAAAAAAATTTAAAAAATCGTTCGGGAAATGAGTTTACTCCCTGGGTACTTTCTTTGTATACTTTTGACTATACGCGCCGAGTCCGGGGTTTACGGGAAATGGCGGGTTTTCGTTTGCCGGCGATTAAACTTCTTTTATTCAGCGTCTCATCAAAAATGAAAATATTTTTAAAAACTACAAGTCTCATGCGTTTTAGTGGTGAAAAGATACTTTAAAAAATCGTTTTGGAAATGAGTTTACTCACAGGGTACTTTCTTTGCATACTTTTGACTATACGGGCCGAGTCCGGGGTTTACGGGAAATGGCGGGTTTTCGTTTGCCGGCGATTAACTTTCTTTTAATAAGCGTCTCATCAAAAATGAAAACATTTTTGAAAACTACAAGTCTCATGCGTTTTAGTGGTGAAAAGATAATTTAAAAAATCGTTTTGGAAATGAGTTTACTCACAGGGTACTTTCTTTGTATACATTTGACTATACGGGCCAAACCCGGGATTTACGGGAAATCGCGGGTTTTCGTTTGCCGGCGATAAAACCACTTTCATTAAGCGTCTCATCAAAAATGAAAACATTTCTGCAAACTACAAGTCTCATGCGTTTTAGTGGTGTAAAAAAAATTTAAAAAATCATTCGGGAAATGAGTTTACTCCCTGGGTACCTTCTTTGTATACTTTTGACTATACGGCCGAGTCCAGGATTTACGGGAAATCGCAGGTTTTCGTTTGCCGGCGATTAAACTCCTTTTATTCAGCGTCTCATCAAAAATGAAAACATTTTTGATAACTACAAGTCTCATGCGTTTTAGTGGTGAAAAGATAATTTAAATAATCGTTTTGAAAATGAGTTTACTCACAGGGTACTTTCTTTGTATACTTTTGACTATACGGGCCCAGTCCGGGATTTACGGGAAATCGCGGGTTTTCGTGTGCCGGCGATTAAATTTCTTTTATTCAGCGTCCCATCAAAAATGAAAACATTTTTAAAAACTACAAGTCTCATGCGTTTTAGTGGTGAAAAAATAATTTAAAAAATCGTTCGGGAAATCAGTTTACTCCCTGGGTACTTTCTTTATATACATTCAATTATACGGGCCAAGCCCGGGATTTACGGGAAGTCGCGGGTTGTCGTTTGCCGGCGATTAAACTTCTTTTATTCAGCGTCTCATCAAAAATGAAAACATTTTTAAAAACTACAAGTCTCATGGGCTTTAGTGGTGAAATAATAATTTATAAAATCGTTCGGGAAATGAGTTTACTCCCTGGGTACTTTCTTTGTATACTTTTGACTATACGGGCCGAGTCCGGGGTTTACGGGAAATGGCGGGTTTTCGTTTGCCGGCGATTAAACTTCTTTTAATAAGCGTCTCATCAAAAATGAAAACATTTTTGAAAACTACAAGTCTCATGCGTTTTAGTGGTGAAAAAATAATTTAAAAAATTGTTTAGGAAATGAGTTTAATCACAGGGTACTTTCTTTGTATACTTTTGACTATACGGACCGAGTCCGGGATTTACGGGAAATCGCGGGTTGTCGTTTGCCGGCGATTAAACTTCTTTTATTCAGCGTCTCATCAAAAATGAAAACATTTTTAAAAACTACAAGTCTGATGGGCTTTAGTGGTGAAAAGATAATTTAAATAATCGTTTTGGAAATGAGTTTACTCACAGGGTACTTTCTTTGTATACATTTGACTATACGGGCCTAGCCCGGGATTTCCGGAAATCGCGGGTTTTCGTTTGCCGGCGATTAAACCACTTTCATTAAGCGTCTCATCAAAAATGAAAACATTTCTAAAAACTACAAGTCTCATGCGTTTTAGTGGTGAAAAAATAATATAAAAAATCGTTCGGGAAATGAGTTTACTCCCTGGGTACTTTCTTTGTATACTTTTGACTATACGGGCCGAGTCCGGGGTTTACGGGAAATGGCGGGTTTTCGTTTGCCGGCGATTAAACTTCTTTTAATAAGCGTCTCATCAAAAATGAAAACATTTTTGAAAACTACAAGTCTCATGCGTTTTAGTGGTGAAAAAATAATTTAAAAAATTGTTTAGGAAATGAGTTTAATCACAGGGTACTTTCTTTGTATACATTTGACTATACGGGGCAAGCGCGGGATTTACGGGAAATCGCGGGTTTTCGTTTGCCGGCGATTAAACCACTTTCATTAAGCGTCTCATCAAAAATGAAAACATTTCTAAAAAATACAAGTCTCATGCGTTTTAGTGGTGTAAAAAAAATTTAAAAAATCGTTCGGGAAATGAGTTTACTCCCTGGGCACCTTCCTTGTATACTTTTGACTATACGGCCGAGTCCGGGATTTACGGGCAATCGCGGGTTTTCGTTTGCCGGCGATTAAACTACTTTCATTAAGCGTCTCATCAAAAATGAAAACATTTCTGCAAACTACAAGTCTCATGCGTTTTAGTGGTGAAAAAATAATTTAAAAAATCGTTCGGGAAATGAGTTTACTCCCTGGGTACCTTCTTTGTATACTTTTGACTATACGGGCCGAGTCCGGGATTTACGGGAAATCGCGGGTTTTCGTTTGCCGGCGATTAAACTTCTTTTATTCAGCGTCTCATCAAAAATGAAAACACTTTTGAAAACTACAAGTCTCATGCGTTTTAGTGGTGAAAAAATAATTTAAAAAATCGTTCGGGAAATGAGTTTACTCCCTCGTGTGCCGGCGATTAAATTTCTTTTATTCAGCGTCCCATCAAAAATGAAAACATTTTTAAAAACTACAAGTCTCATGCGTTTTAGTGGTGAAAAGATACTTTAAAAAATCGTTTTGGAAATGAGTTTACTCACAGGGTACTTTCTTTGCATACTTTTGACTATACGGGCCGAGTCCGGGGTTTACGGGAAATGGCGGGTTTTTTTTTGCCGGCGATTAACTTTCTTTTAATAAGCGTCTCATCAAAAATGAAAACATTTTTGAAAACTACAAGTCTCATGCGTTTTAGTGGTGAAAAGATAATTTAAAAAATCGTTTTGGAAATGAGTTTACTCACAGGGTACTTTCTTTGTATACATTTGACTATACGGGCCAAACCCGGGATTTACGGGAAATCGCGGGTTTTCGTTTGCCGGCGATTAAACCACTTTCATTAAGCGTCTCATCAAAAATTAAAAACATTTCTGCAAACTACAAGTCTCATGCGTTTTAGTGGTGTAAAAAAAATTTAAAAAATCGTTCGGGAAATGAGTTTACTCCCTGGGTACTTTCTTTGTATACTTTTGACTATACGCGCCGAGTCCGGGGTTTACGGGAAATGGCGGGTTTTCGTTTGCCGGCGATTAAACTTCGTT
The DNA here is from genome assembly GCF_029227915.1 of Hydractinia symbiolongicarpus. Taxonomy (NCBI): domain Eukaryota; kingdom Metazoa; phylum Cnidaria; class Hydrozoa; order Anthoathecata; family Hydractiniidae; genus Hydractinia; species Hydractinia symbiolongicarpus. Next base: position 2,296,840 of record NC_079878.1, read on the forward strand.
TATTCAGCGTCTCATCAAAAATGAAAATATTTTTAAAAACTACAAGTCTCATGCGTTTTAGTGGTGAAAAAATAATTTAAAAAATTGTTTAGGAAATGAGTTTAATCACAGGGTACTTTCTTTGTATACTTTTGACTATACGGACCGAGTCCGGGATTTACGGGAAATCGCGGGTTGTCGTTTGCCGGCGATTAAACTTCTTTTATTCAGCGTCTCATCAAAAATGAAAACATTTTTAAAAACTACAAGTCTGATGGGCTTTAGTGGTGAAAAGATAATTTAAATAATCGTTTTGGAAATGAGTTTACTCACAGGGTACTTTCTTTGTATACATTTGACTATACGGGCCTAGCCCGGGATTTCCGGAAATCGCGGGTTTTCGTTTGCCGGCGATTAAACCACTTTCATTAAGCGTCTCATCAAAAATGAAAACATTTCTAAAAACTACAAGTCTCATGCGTTTTAGTGGTGAAAAAATAATATAAAAAATCGTTCGGGAAATGAGTTTACTCCCTGGGTACTTTCTTTGTATACTTTTGACTATACGGGCCGAGTCCGGGGTTTACGGGAAATGGCGGGTTTTCGTTTGCCGGCGATTAAACTTCTTTTAATAAGCGTCTCATCAAAAATGAAAACATTTTTGAAAACTACAAGTCTCATGCGTTTTAGTGGTGAAAAAATAATTTAAAAAATTGTTTAGGAAATGAGTTTAATCACAGGGTACTTTCTTTGTATACATTTGACTATACGGGGCAAGCGCGGGATTTACGGGAAATCGCGGGTTTTCGTTTGCCGGCGATTAAACCACTTTCATTAAGCGTCTCATCAAAAATGAAAACATTTCTAAAAAATACAAGTCTCATGCGTTTTAGTGGTGTAAAAAAAATTTAAAAAATCGTTCGGGAAATGAGTTTACTCCCTGGGCACCTTCCTTGTATACTTTTGACTATACGGCCGAGTCCGGGATTTACGGGCAATCGCGGGTTTTCGTTTGCCGGCGATTAAACTACTTTCATTAAGCGTCTCATCAAAAATGAAAACATTTCTGCAAACTACAAGTCTCATGCGTTTTAGTGGTGAAAAAATAATTTAAAAAATCGTTCGGGAAATGAGTTTACTCCCTGGGTACCTTCTTTGTATACTTTTGACTATACGGGCCGAGTCCGGGATTTACGGGAAATCGCGGGTTTTCGTTTGCCGGCGATTAAACTTCTTTTATTCAGCGTCTCATCAAAAATGAAAACACTTTTGAAAACTACAAGTCTCATGCGTTTTAGTGGTGAAAAAATAATTTAAAAAATCGTTCGGGAAATGAGTTTACTCCCTCGTGTGCCGGCGATTAAATTTCTTTTATTCAGCGTCCCATCAAAAATGAAAACATTTTTAAAAACTACAAGTCTCATGCGTTTTAGTGGTGAAAAGATACTTTAAAAAATCGTTTTGGAAATGAGTTTACTCACAGGGTACTTTCTTTGCATACTTTTGACTATACGGGCCGAGTCCGGGGTTTACGGGAAATGGCGGGTTTTTGTTTGCCGGCGATTAACTTTCTTTTAATAAGCGTCTCATCAAAAATGAAAACATTTTTGAAAACTACAAGTCTCATGCGTTTTAGTGGTGAAAAGATAATTTAAAAAATCGTTTTGGAAATGAGTTTACTCACAGGGTACTTTCTTTGTATACATTTGACTATACGGGCCAAACCCGGGATTTACGGGAAATCGCGGGTTTTCGTTTGCCGGCGATTAAACCACTTTCATTAAGCGTCTCATCAAAAATTAAAAACATTTCTGCAAACTACAAGTCTCATGCGTTTTAGTGGTGTAAAAAAAATTTAAAAAATCGTTCGGGAAATGAGTTTACTCCCTGGGTACTTTCTTTGTATACTTTTGACTATACGCGCCGAGTCCGGGGTTTACGGGAAATGGCGGGTTTTCGTTTGCCGGCGATTAAACTTCTTTTATTCAGCGTCTCATCAAAAATGAAAATATTTTTAAAAACTACAAGTCTCATGCGTTTTAGTGGTGAAAAGATACTTTAAAAAATCGTTTTGGAAATGAGTTTACTCACAGGGTACTTTCTTTGCATACTTTTGACTATACGGGCCGAGTCCGGGGTTTACGGGAAATGGCGGGTTTTCGTTTGCCGGCGATTAACTTTCTTTTAATAAGCGTCTCATCAAAAATGAAAACATTTTTGAAAACTACAAGTCTCATGCGTTTTAGTGGTGAAAAGATAATTTAAAAAATCGTTTTGGAAATGAGTTTACTCACAGGGTACTTTCTTTGTATACATTTGACTATACGGGCCAAACCCGGGATTTACGGGAAATCGCGGGTTTTCGTTTGCCGGCGATAAAACCACTTTCATTAAGCGTCTCATCAAAAATGAAAACATTTCTGCAAACTACAAGTCTCATGCGTTTTAGTGGTGTAAAAAAAATTTAAAAAATCATTCGGGAAATGAGTTTACTCCCTGGGTACCTTCTTTGTATACTTTTGACTATACGGCCGAGTCCAGGATTTACGGGAAATCGCAGGTTTTCGTTTGCCGGCGATTAAACTCCTTTTATTCAGCGTCTCATCAAAAATGAAAACATTTTTGATAACTACAAGTCTCATGCGTTTTAGTGGTGAAAAGATAATTTAAATAATCGTTTTGAAAATGAGTTTACTCACAGGGTACTTTCTTTGTATACTTTTGACTATACGGGCCCAGTCCGGGATTTACGGGAAATCGCGGGTTTTCGTGTGCCGGCGATTAAATTTCTTTTATTCAGCGTCCCATCAAAAATGAAAACATTTTTAAAAACTACAAGTCTCATGCGTTTTAGTGGTGAAAAAATAATTTAAAAAATCGTTCGGGAAATCAGTTTACTCCCTGGGTACTTTCTTTATATACATTCAATTATACGGGCCAAGCCCGGGATTTACGGGAAGTCGCGGGTTGTCGTTTGCCGGCGATTAAACTTCTTTTATTCAGCGTCTCATCAAAAATGAAAACATTTTTAAAAACTACAAGTCTCATGGGCTTTAGTGGTGAAATAATAATTTATAAAATCGTTCGGGAAATGAGTTTACTCCCTGGGTACTTTCTTTGTATACTTTTGACTATACGGGCCGAGTCCGGGATTTACGGGAAATCGCAGGTTTTCGTTTGCCGGCGATTAAACTTCTTTTATTCAGAGTCTCATCAAAAATGAAAAGATTTTTGTAAACTACAAGTCCCATGCGTTTTAGTGTTGAAAAAATAATATAAAAAATCGTTCGGGAAATGAGTTTACTCCCTGGGTACTTTCTTTGTATACTTTTGACTATACGGACCGAGTCCGGGGTTTACGGGAAATGGCGGGTTTTCGTTTGCCGGAAATTAAGCTCCTTTTATTCAGCGTCTCATCAAAAATAAAAACATTTTTGAAAACTACAAGTCTCATGCGTTTTAGTGGTGAAAAGATAATTTAAATAATCGTTTTGGAAATGAGTTTACTCACAGGGTACTTTCTTTGTATACATTTGACTATACGGGCCAAGCCCGGGATTTCCGGAAATCGCGGGTTTTCGTTTGCCGGCGATTAAACCACTTTCATTAAGCGTCTCATCAAAAATGAAAACATTTCTAAAAACTACAAGTCTCATGCGTTTTAGTGGTGAAAAAATAATATAAAAAATCGTTCGGGAAATGAGTTTACTCCCTGGGTACTTTCTTTGTATACTTTTGACTATACGGGCCGAGTCCGGGGTTTACGGGAAATGGCGGGTTTTCGTTTGCCGGCGATTAAACTTCTTTTAATAAGCGTCTCATCAAAAATGAAAACATTTTTGAAAACTACAAGTCTCATGCGTTTTAGTGGTGAAAAAATAATTTAAAAAATTGTTTAGGAAATGAGTTTAATCACAGGGTACTTTCTTTGTATACATGGGAAATGAGTTTACTCTGGGAAATGAGTTTACTACGGCCCGTATAGTCAAAAGTATGCAAAGAAAGTACCCTGTGAGTAAACTCATTTCCAAAACGATTTTTTAAAGTATCTTTTCACCACTAAAACGCATGAGACTTGTAGTTTTTAAAAATGTTTTCATTTTTGATGGGACGCTGAATAAAAGAAATTTAATCGCCGGCACACGAGGGAGTAAACTCATTTCCCGAACGATTTTTTAAATTATTTTTTCACCACTAAAACGCATGAGACTTGTAGTTTTCAAAAGTGTTTTCATTTTTGATGAGACGCTGAATAAAAGAAGTTTAATCGCCGGCAAAGGAAAACCCGCGATTTCCCGTAAATCCCGGACTCGGCCCGTATAGTCAAAAGTATACAAAGAAGGTACCCAGGGAGTAAACTCATTTCCCGAACGATTTTTTAAATTATTTTTTCACCACTAAAACGCATGAGACTTGTAGTTTGCAGAAATGTTTTCATTTTTGATGAGACGCTTAATGAAAGTAGTTTAATCGCCGGCAAACGAAAACCCGCGATTGCCCGTAAATCCCGGACTCGGCCGTATAGTCAAAAGTATACAAGGAAGGTGCCCAGGGAGTAAACTCATTTCCCGAACGATTTTTTAAATTTTTTTTACACCACTAAAACGCATGAGACTTGTATTTTTTAGAAATGTTTTCATTTTTGATGAGACGCTTAATGAAAGTGGTTTAATCGCCGGCAAACGAAAACCCGCGATTTCCCGTAAATCCCGCGCTTGCCCCGTATAGTCAAATGTATACAAAGAAAGTACCCTGTGAGTAAACTCATTTCCAAAACGATTTTTTAAATTATCTTTTCACCACTAAAACGCATGAGACTTTTAGTTTTCAAAAATGTTTTCATTTTTGATGAGACGCTGAATAAAAGAAGTTTAATCGCCGGCAAACGAAAACCCGCCATTTCCCGTAAACCCCGGACTCGGCGCGTATAGTCAAAAGTATACAAAGAAAGTACCCAGGGAGTAAACTCATTTCCCGAACGATTTTTTAAATTATTTTTTCACCACTAAAACGCATGGGACTTGTAGTTTATAAAAATATTTTCATTTTTGATGAGACTCTGAATAAAAGAAGTTTAATCGCCGGCAAACGAAAACTTGCGATTTCCCGTAAATCCCGGACTCGGCCCGTATAGTCAAAAGTATACAAAGAAAGTATCCAGGGAGTAAACTCATTTCGCAAACGATTTTTTAAATTATTATTTCACCACTAAAGCCCATGAGACTTGTAGTTTTTAAAAATGTTTTCATTTTTGATGAGACGCTGAATAAAAGAAGTTTAATCGCCGGCAAACGAAAACCCGCGACTTCCCGTAAATCCCGGATTCGGGCCGTATAGTCAAAAGTATACAAATAAAGTACCCAGGGAGTAAACTCATTTCCCGAACTATTTCTTAAATTATTTTTTCACCACTAAAACGCATGAGACTTGTAGTTTTCAGAAATGTTATCATTTTTGATGAGACGCTTAATGAAAGTGGTTTAATCGCCGGCAAACGAAAACCCGCGATTTCCCGTGAATCCCGGGCTTGGCCCGTATAGTCGAATGTATACAAAGAAAGTACCCTGTGAGTAAACTCATTTCCCATGTATACAAAGAAAGTACCCTGTGATTAAACTCATTTCCTAAACAATTTTTTAAATTATTTTTTCACCACTAAAACGCATGAGACTTGTAGTTTTCAAAAATGTTTTCATTTTTGATGAGACGGTTATTAAAAGAAGTTTAATCGCCGGCAAACGAAAACCCGCCATTTCCCGTAAACCCCGGACTCGGCCCGTATAGTCAAAAGTATACAAAGAAAGTACCCAGGGAGTAAACTCATTTCCCGAACGATTTTTTATATTATTTTTTCACCACTAAAACGCATGAGACTTGTAGTTTTTAAAATTGCTTTCATTTTTATGGGACGCTGAATAAAAGAAGTTTAATCGCCGGCACACGAAAACCCACGATTTCCCGTAAATCCCGGACTGGGCCCGTATAGTCAAAAGTATACAAAGAAAGTACCCAGGGAGTAAACTCATTTCCCGAACGATTTTTTAAAATTATTTTTTCACCACTAAAACGCATGAGACTTGTAGTTTTTAAAAGTGTTTTCATTTTTGATGAGACGCTAAATAAAAGAAGTTTAATCGCCGGCAAACAAAAACCCGCGATTTCCCGTAAATCCCGGACTCGGCCGTATAGTCAAAAGTATACAAAGAAAGTACCCAGGGAGTAAACTCATTTCCCGAACGATTTTTTAAATTATTTTTTCACCACTAAAACGCATGAGACCTGTAGTTTTCAGAAATGTTTTCATTTTTGATGAGACGCTTAATGAAAGTGGTTTAATCGCCGGCAAACGAAAACCCGCGATTTCCCGTAAATCCCGGGCTTGGCCCGTATAGTCAAATGTATACAAAGAAAGTACCCTGTGAGTAAACTCATTTCCAAAACGATTTTTTAAATTATCTTTTCACCACTAAAACGCATGAGACTTGTAGTTTTCAAAAATGTTTTTATTTTTGATGAGACGTTGAATAAAAGAAGTTTAATTTCCGGCAAACAAAAACCCGCCATTTCCCGTAAACCCCGGACTCGGTCCGTATAGTCAAAAGTATACAAAGAAAGTACCCAGGGAGTAAACTCATTTCCCGAACGATTTTTTAAATTATTTTTTCAACACTAAAACGCATGGGACTTGTAGTTTACAAAAATTTTTTTCATTTTTGATGAGACTCTGAATAAAAGAAGTTTAATCGCCGGCAAACGAAAACCTGCGATTTTCCGTAAATCCCGGACTCGGCCCGTATAGTCAAAAGTATACAAAGAAAGTACCCAGGGAGTAAACTCATTTCCCGAACGATTTTATAAATTATTATTTCACCACTAAAGCCCATGAGAATTGTAGTTTTTAAAAATGTTTTCATTTTTGATGAGACGCTGAATAAAAGAAGTTTAATCGCCGGCAAACGACAACCCGCGACTTCCCGCAAATCCCGGGCTTGGCCCGTATAGTTGAATGTATATAAAGAAAGTACCCAGGGAGTAAACTGATTTCCCGAACGATTTTTTAAATTATTTTTTCACCACTAAAACGCATGAGACTTGTAGTTTTCAAAAGTGTTTTCATTTTTGATGAGACGCTGAATAAAAGAAGTTTAATCGCCGGCAAACGAAAACCCGCGATTTCCCGTAAATCCCGGACTCGGCCCGTATAGTCAAAAGTATACAAAGAAGGTACCCAGGGAGTAAACTCATTTCCCGAACGATTTTTTGAATTATTTTTTCACCACTAAAACGCATGAGACTTGTAGTTTGCAGAAATGTTTTCATTTTTGATGAGACGCTTAATGAAAGTAGTTTAATCGCCGGCAAACGAAAACCCGCGATTGCCCGTAAATCCCGGACTCGGCCGTATAGTCAAAAGTATACAAGGAAGGTACCCAGGGAGTAAACTCATTTCCCGAACGATTTTTTAAATTTTTTTTACACCACTAAAACGCATGAGACTTGTATTTTTTAGAAATGTTTTCATTTTTGATGAGACACTTAATGAAAGTGGTTTAATCGCCGGCAAACGAAAACCCGCGATTTCCCGTAAATCCCGCGCTTGCCCCGTATAGTCAAATGTATACAAAGAAAGTACCCTGTGAGTAAACTCATTTCCAAAACGATTTTTTAAATTATCTTTTCACCACTAAAACGCATGAGACTTTTAGTTTTCAAAAATGTTTTCATTTTTGATGAGACGCTGAATAAAAGAAGTTTAATCGCCGGCAAACGAAAACCCGCCATTTCCCGTAAACCCCGGACTCGGCGCGTATAGTCAAAAGTATACAAAGAAAGTACCCAGGGAGTAAACTCATTTCCCGAACGATTTTTTAAATTATTTTTTCACCACTAAAACGCATGGGACTTGTAGTTTACAAAAATATTTTCATTTTTGATGAGACTCTGAATAAAAGAAGTTTAATCGCCGGCAAACGAAAACTTGCGATTTCCCGTAAATCCCGGACTCGGCCCGTATAGTCAAAAGTATACAAAGAAAGTATCCAGGGAGTAAACTCATTTCGCAAACGATTTTTTAAATTATTATTTCACCACTAAAGCCCATGAGACTTGTAGTTTTTAAAAATGTTTTCATTTTTGATGAGACGCTGAATAAAACAAGTTTAATCGCCGGCAAACGAAAACCCGCGACTTCCCGTAAATCCCGGATTCGGGCCGTATAGTCAAAAGTATACAAATAAAGTACCCAGGGAGTAAACTCATTTCCCGAACTATTTTTTAAATTATTTTTTCACCACTAAAACGCATGAGACTTGTAGTTTTTAAAAATGTTTTCATTTTTGATGAGACGTTGAATAAAAGAAGTTTAATCGCCGGCAAACGAAAACCCGCGACTTCCCGTAAATCCCCGACTCGGCCTGTATAGTCAAAAGTATACAAAGAAAGTACCCAGGGAGTAAACTCATTTCCCGAACGATTTTTTAAATTATTTTTTCACCACTAAAACGCATGAGACTTGTAGTTTTTAAAAATGTTTTCATTTTTGATGAGACGCTGAATAAAAGAAGTTTAATCGCCGGCAAACGAAAACTTGCGATTTCCCGTAAATCCCGGACTCGGCCCGTATAGTCAAAAGTATACAAAGAAAGTATCCAGGGAGTAAACTCATTTCGCAAACGATTTTTTAAATTATTATTTCACCACTAAAGCCCATGAGACTTGTAGTTTTTAAAAATGTTTTCATTTTTGATGAGACGCTGAATAAAAGAAGTTTAATCGCCGGCAAACGAAAACCCGCGACTTCCCGTAAATCCCGGATTCGGGCCGTATAGTCAAAAGTATACAAATAAAGTACCCAGGGAGTAAACGCATTTCCCGAACTATTTTTTAAATTATTTTTTCACCACTAAAACGCATGAGACTTGTAGTTTTCAGAAATGTTATCATTTTTGATGAGACGTTTAATGAAAGTGGTTTAATCGCCGGCAAACGAAAACCCGCGATTTCCCGTGAATCCCGGGCTTGGCCTGTATAGTCGAATGCATACAAAGAAAGTACCCAGGGAGTAAATTCATTTCCCGAACGATTTTTTAAATTATTATTTAACCACTAAAGCCCATGAGACTTGTAGTTTTTAAAAATGTTTTCATTTTTGATGAGACGTTGAATAAAAGAAGTTTAATCGCCGGCAAACGAAAACCCGCGACTTCCCGTAAATCCCCGACTCGGCCTGTATAGTCAAAAGTATACAAAGAAAGTACCCAGGGAGTAAACTCATTTCCCGAACGATTTTTTAAATTATTTTTTCACCACTAAAACGCATGAGACCTGTAGTTTTCAGAAATGTTTTCATTTTTGATGAGACGCTGAATAAAAGAAGTTTAATCGCCGGCAAACGAAAATCCGCCGTTTCCCGTAAACCCCGGACTCGGCCCGTATAGTCGAATGTATACAAAAAAAGTACCCAGGGAGTAAAATCATTTCCCGAACGATTTTTTAAATTATTTTTTTCACCACTAAAACCCATGAGACTTGTAGTTTCCAAAAGTGTTTTCATTTTTGATGAGACGCTGAATAAAAAAAGTTTAATCGCTGGCAAACGAAAACCCGCGATTTCCCGTAAATCCCGGGCTTGGCCCGTATAGTCGAATGTATACAAAGAAAGTACCCTGTGAGTAAACTCATTTCCCATGTATACAAAGAAAGTACCCTGTGATTAAACTCATTTCCTAAACAATTTTTTAAATTATTTTTTCACCACTAAAACGCATGAGACTTGTAGTTTTCAAAAATGTTTTCATTTTTGATGAGACGCTTATTAAAAGAAGTTTAATCGCCGGCAAACGAAAACCCGCCATTTCCCGTAAACCCCGGACTCGGCCCGTATAGTCAAAAGTATACAAAGAAAGTACCCAGGGAGTAAACTCATTTCCCGAACGATTTTTTATATTATTTTTTCACCACTAAAACGCATGAGACTTGTAGTTTTTAAAATTGCTTTCATTTTTATGGGACGCTGAATAAAAGAAGTTTAATCGCCGGCACACGAAAACCCACGATTTCCCGTAAATCCCGGACTGGGCCCGTATAGTCAAAAGTATACAAAGAAAGTACCCAGGGAGTAAACTCATTTCCCGAACGATTTTTTAAAATTATTTTTTCACCACTAAAACGCATGAGACTTGTAGTTTTTAAAAGTGTTTTCATTTTTGATGAGACGCTGAATAAAAGAAGTTTAATCGCCGGCAAACAAAAACCCGCGATTTCCCGTAAATCCCGGACTCGGCCCGTATAGTCAAAAGTATACAAAGAAAGTACCCAGGGAGGAAACTCATTTCCCGAACGATTTTTTAAATTATTTTTTCACCACTAAAACGCATGAGACCTGTAGTTTTCAGAAATGTTTTCATTTTTGATGAGACGCTTAATGAAAGTGGTTTAATCGCCGGCAAACGAAAACCCGCGATTTCCCGTAAATCCCGGGCTTGGCCCGTATAGTCAAATGTATACAAAGAAATTACCGTGTGAGTAAACTCATTTCCAAAACGATTTTTTAAATTATCTTTTCACCACTAAAACGCATGAGACTTGTAGTTTTCAAAAATGTTTTTATTTTTGATGAGACGCTGAATAAAAGAAGTTTAATTTCCGGCAAACAAAAACCCGCCATTTCCCGTAAACCCCAGACTCGGTCCGTATAGTCAAAAGTATACAAAGAAAGTACCCAGGGAGTAAACTCATTTCCCGAACGATTTTTTAAATTATTTTTTCACCACTAAAACGCATGAGACCTGTAGCTTTCAGAAATGTTTTCATTTTTGATGAGACGCTTAATGAAAGTGGTTTAATCGCCGGCAAACGAAAACCCGCGATTTCCCGTAAATCCCGGGCTTGGCCCGTATAGTCGAATGTATACAAAGAAAGTACCCTGTAAGTAAACTCATTTCCCATGTATACAAAGAAAGTACCCTGTGATTAAACTCATTTCCTAAACAATTTTTTAAATTATTTTTTCACCACTAAAACGCATGAGACCTGTAGTTTTCAGAAATGTTTTCATTTTTGATGAGACGCTGAATAAAAGAAGTTTAATCGCCGGCAAACGAAAATCCGCCGTTTCCCGTAAACCCCGGACTCGGCCCGTATAGTCGAATGTATACAAAAAAAGTACCCAGGGAGTAAAATCATTTCCCGAACGATTTTTTAAATTATTTTTTTCACCACTAAAACCCATGAGACTTGTAGTTTCCAAAAGTGTTTTCATTTTTGATGAGACGCTGAATAAAAAAAGTTTAATCGCTGGCAAACGAAAACCCGCGATTTCCCGTAAATCCCGGGCTTGGCCCGTATAGTCGAATGTATACAAAGAAAGTACCCTGTGAGTAAACTCATTTCCCATGTATACAAAGAAAGTACCCTGTGATTAAACTCATTTCCTAAACAATTTTTTAAATTATTTTTTCACCACTAAAACGCATGAGACTTGTAGTTTTCAAAAATGTTTTCATTTTTGATGAGACGCTTATTAAAAGAAGTTTAATCGCCGGCAAACGAAAACCCGCCATTTCCCGTAAACCCCGGACTCGGCCCGTATAGTCAAAAGTATACAAAGAAAGTACCCAGGGAGTAAACTCATTTCCCGAACGATTTTTTATATTATTTTTTCACCACTAAAACGCATGAGACTTGTAGTTTTTAAAATTGCTTTCATTTTTATGGGACGCTGAATAAAAGAAGTTTAATCGCCGGCACACGAAAACCCACGATTTCCCGTAAATCCCGGACTGGGCCCGTATAGTCAAAAGTATACAAAGAAAGTACCCAGGGAGTAAACTCATTTCCCGAACGATTTTTTAAAATTATTTTTTCACCACTAAAACGCATGAGACTTGTAGTTTTTAAAAGTGTTTTCATTTTTGATGAGACGCTGAATAAAAGAAGTTTAATCGCCGGCAAACAAAAACCCGCGATTTCCCGTAAATCCCGGACTCGGCCCGTATAGTCAAAAGTATACAAAGAAAGTACCCAGGGAGGAAACTCATTTCCCGAACGATTTTTTAAATTATTTTTTCACCACTAAAACGCATGAGACCTGTAGTTTTCAGAAATGTTTTCATTTTTGATGAGACGCTTAATGAAAGTGGTTTAATCGCCGGCAAACGAAAACCCGCGATTTCCCGTAAATCCCGGGCTTGGCCCGTATAGTCAAATGTATACAAAGAAATTACCGTGTGAGTAAACTCATTTCCAAAACGATTTTTTAAATTATCTTTTCACCACTAAAACGCATGAGACTTGTAGTTTTCAAAAATGTTTTTATTTTTGATGAGACGCTGAATAAAAGAAGTTTAATTTCCGGCAAACAAAAACCCGCCATTTCCCGTAAACCCCAGACTCGGTCCGTATAGTCAAAAGTATACAAAGAAAGTACCCAGGGAGTAAACTCATTTCCCGAACGATTTTTTAAATTATTTTTTCACCACTAAAACGCATGAGACCTGTAGTTTTCAGAAATGTTTTCATTTTTGATGAGACGCTTAATGAAAGTGGTTTAATCGCCGGCAAACGAAAACCCGCGATTTCCCGTAAATCCCGGGCTTGGCCCGTATAGTCGAATGTATACAAAGAAAGTACCCTGTAAGTAAACTCATTTCCCATGTATACAAAGAAAGTACCCTGTGATTAAACTCATTTCCTAAACAATTTTTTAAATTATTTTTTCACCACTAAAACGCATGAGACTTGTAGTTTTCAAAAATGTTTTCATTTTTGATGAGACGCTTATTAAAAGAAGTTTAATCGCCGGCAAACGAAAACCCCCCATTTCCCGTAAACCCCGGACTCGGCCCGTATAGTCAAAAGTATACAAAGAAAGTACCCAGGGAGTAAACTCATTTCCCGAACGATTTTTTATATTATTTTTTCACCACTAAAACGCATGAGACTTGTAGTTTTTAAAATTGCTTTCATTTTTATGGGACGCTGAATAAAAGAAGTTTAATCGCCGGCACACGAAAACCCACGATTTCCCGTAAATCCCGGACTGGGCCCGTATAGTCAAAAGTATACAAAGAAAGTACCCAGGGAGTAAACTCATTTCCCGAACGATTTTTTAAAATTATTTTTTCACCACTAAAACGCATGAGACTTGTAGTTTTTAAAAGTGTTTTCATTTTTGATGAGACGCTGAATAAAAGAAGTTTAATCGCCGGCAAACAAAAACCCGCGATTTCCCGTAAATCCCGGACTCGGCCCGTATAGTCAAAAGTATACAAAGAAAGTACCCAGGGAGTAAACTCATTTCCCGAACGATTTTTTAAATTATTTTTTCACCACTAAAACGCATGAGACCTGTAGTTTTCAGAAATGTTTTCATTTTTGATGAGACGCTTAATGAAAGTGGTTTAATCGCCGGCAAACAAAAACCCGCGATTTCCCGTAAATCCCGGGCTTGGCCCGTATAGTCAAATGTATACAAAGAAAGTACCCTGTGAGTAAACTCATTTCCAAAACGATTTTTTAAATTATCTTTTCACCACTAAAACGCATGAGACTTGTAGTTTTCAAAAATGTTTTTATTTTTGATGAGACGCTGAATAAAAGAAGTTTAATTTCCGGCAAACAAAAACCCGCCATTTCCCGTAAACCCCGGACTCGGTCCGTATAGTCAAAAGTATACAAAGAAAGTACCCAGGGAGTAAACTCATTTCCCGAACGATTTTTTAAATTATTTTTTCAACACTAAAACGCATGGGACTTGTAGTTTACAAAAATTTTTTTCATTTTTGATGAGACTCTGAATAAAAGAAGTTTAATCGCCGGCAAACGAAAACCTGCGATTTCCCGTAAATCCCGGACTCGGCCCGTATAGTCAAAAGTATACAAAGAAAGTACCCAGGGAGTAAACTCATTTCCCGAACGATTTTATAAATTATTATTTCACCACTAAAGCCCATGAGAATTGTAGTTTTTAAAAATGTTTTCATTTTTGATGAGACGCTGAATAAAAGAAGTTTAATCGCCGGCAAACGACAACCCGCGACTTCCCGCAAATCCCGGGCTTGGCCCGTATAGTTGAATGTATATAAAGAAAGTACCCAGGGAGTAAACTGATTTCCCGAACGATTTTTTAAATTATTTTTTCACCACTAAAACGCATGAGACTTGTAGTTTTCAAAAGTGTTTTCATTTTTGATGAGACGCTGAATAAAAGAAGTTTAATCGCCGGCAAACGAAAACCCGCGATTTCCCGTAAATCCCGGACTCGGCCCGTATAGTCAAAAGTATACAAAGAAGGTACCCAGGGAGTAAACTCATTTCCCGAACGATTTTTTAAATTATTTTTTCACCACTAAAACGCATGAGACTTGTAGTTTGCAGAAATGTTTTCATTTTTGATGAGACGCTTAATGAAAGTAGTTTAATCGCCGGCAAACGAAAACCCGCGATTGCCCGTAAATCCCGGACTCGGCCGTATAGTCAAAAGTATACAAGGAAGGTACCCAGGGAGTAAACTCATTTCCCGAACGATTTTTTAAATTTTTTTTACACCACTAAAACGCATGAGACTTGTATTTTTTAGAAATGTTTTCATTTTTGATGAGACGCTTAATGAAAGTGGTTTAATCGCCGGCAAACGAAAACCCGCGATTTCCCGTAAATCCCGCGCTTGCCCCGTATAGTCAAATGTATACAAAGAAAGTACCCTGTGAGTAAACTCATTTCCAAAACGATTTTTTAAATTATCTTTTCACCACTAAAACGCATGAGACTTTTAGTTTTCAAAAATGTTTTCATTTTTGATGAGACGCTGAATAAAAGAAGTTTAATCGCCGGCAAACGAAAACCCGCCATTTCCCGTAAACCCCGGACTCGGCGCGTATAGTCAAAAGTATACAAAGAAAGTACCCAGGGAGTAAACTCATTTCCCGAACGATTTTTTAAATTATTTTTTCACCACTAAAACGCATGGGACTTGTAGTTTACAAAAATATTTTCATTTTTGATGAGACTCTGAATAAAAGAAGTTTAATCGCCGGCAAACGAAAACTTGGAATTTCCCGTAAATCCCGGACTCGGCCCGTATAGTCAAAAGTATACAAAGAAAGTATCCAGGGAGTAAACTCATTTCGCAAACGATTTTTTAAATTATTATTTCACCACTAAAGCCCATGAGACTTGTGGTTTTTAAAAATGTTTTCATTTTTGATGAGACGCTGAATAAAAGAAGTTTAATCGCCGGCAAACGAAAACCCGCGACTTCCCGTAAATCCCGGATTCGGGCCGTATAGTCAAAAGTATACAAATAAAGTACCCAGGGAGTAAACTCATTTCCCGAACTATTTTTTAAATTATTTTTTCACCACTAAAACGCATGAGACTTGTAGTTTTCAGAAATGTTATCATTTTTGATGAGACGCTTAATGAAAGTGGTTTAATCGCCGGCAAACGAAAACCCGCGATTTCCCGTGAATCCCGGGCTTGGCCTGTATAGTCGAATGCATACAAAGAAAGTACCCAGGGAGTAAATTCATTTCCCGAACGATTTTTTAAATTATTATTTAACCACTAAAGCCCATGAGACTTGTAGTTTTTAAAAATGTTTTCATTTTTGATGAGACGTTGAATAAAAAAAGTTTAATCGCCGGCAAACGAAAACCCGCGACTTCCCGTAAATCCCCGACTCGGCCTGTATAGTCAAAAGTATACAAAGAAAGTACCCAGGGAGTAAACTCATTTCCCGAACGATTTTTTAAATTATTTTTTCACCACTAAAACGCATGAGACCTGTAGTTTTCAGAAATGTTTTCATTTTTGATGAGACGCTTAATGAAAGTGGTTTAATCGCCGGCAAACGAAAACCCGCGATTTCCCGTAAATCCCGGGCTTGGCCCGTATAGTCGAATGTATACAAAGAAAGTACCCTGTGAGTAAACTCATTTCCCATGTATACAAAGAAAGTACCCTGTGATTAAACTCATTTCCTAAACAATTTTTTAAATTATTTTTTCACCACTAAAACGCATGAGACTTGTAGTTTTCAAAAATGTTTTCATTTTTGATGAGACGCTTATTAAAAGAAGTTTAATCGCCGGCAAACGAAAACCCGCCATTTCCCGTAAACCCCGGACTCGGCCCGTATAGTCAAAAGTATACAAAGAAAGTACCCAGGGAGTAAACTCATTTCCCGAACGATTTTTTATATTATTTTTTCACCACTAAAACGCATGAGACTTGTAGTTTTTAAAATTGCTTTCATTTTTATGGGACGCTGAATAAAAGAAGTTTAATCGCCGGCACACGAAAACCCACGATTTCCCGTAAATCCCGGACTGGGCCCGTATAGTCAAAAGTATACAAAGAAAGTACCCAGGGAGTAAACTCATTTCCCGAACGATTTTTTAAAATTATTTTTTCACCACTAAAACGCATGAGACTTGTAGTTTTTAAAAGTGTTTTCATTTTTGATGAGACGCTGAATAAAAGAAGTTTAATCGCCGGCAAACAAAAACCCGCGATTTCCCGTAAATCCCGGACTCGGCCCGTATAGTCAAAAGTATACAAAGAAAGTACCCAGGGAGTAAACTCATTTCCCGAACGATTTTTTAAATTATTTTTTCACCACTAAAACGCATGAGACCTGTAGTTTTCAGAAATGTTTTCATTTTTGATGAGACGCTTAATGAAAGTGGTTTAATCGCCGGCAAACGAAAACCCGCGATTTCCCGTAAATCCCGGGCTTGGCCCGTATAGTCAAATGTATACAAAGAAAGTACCCTGTGAGTAAACTCATTTCCAAAACGATTTTTTTAAATTATCTTTTCACCACTAAAACGCATGAGACTTGTAGTTTTCAAAAATGTTTTTATTTTTGATGAGACGCTGAATAAAAGAATTTAATTTCCGGCAAACAAAAACCCGCCATTTCCCGTAAACCCCGGACTCGGTCCGTATAGTCAAAAGTATACAAAGAAAGTACCCAGGGAGTAAACTCATTTCCCGAACGATTTTTTAAATTATTTTTTCAACACTAAAACGCATGGGACTTGTAGTTTACAAAAATTTTTTTCATTTTTGATGAGACTCTGAATAAAAGAAGTTTAATCGCCGGCAAACGAAAACCTGCGATTTCCCGTAAATCCCGGACTCGGCCCGTATAGTCAAAAGTATACAAAGAAAGTACCCAGGGAGTAAACTCATTTCCCGAACGATTTTATAAATTATTATTTCACCACTAAAGCCCATGAGAATTGTAGTTTTTAAAAATGTTTTCATTTTTGATGAGACGCTGAATAAAAGAAGTTTAATCGCCGGCAAACGACAACCCGCGACTTCCCGCAAATCCCGGGCTTGGCCCGTATAGTTGAATGTATATAAAGAAAGTACCCAGGAAGTAAACTGATTTCCCGAACGATTTTTTAAATTATTTTTTCACCACTAAAACGCATGAGACTTGTAGTTTTCAGAAATGTTTTCATTTTTGATGAGACGCTTAATAAAAGTGGTTTAATCGCCGGCAAACGAAAACCCGCGATTTCCCGTAAATCCCGGGCTTGGCCCGTATAGTCGAATGTATACAAAGAAAGTACCCTGTGAGTAAACTCATTTTCAAAACGATTATTTAAATTATCTTTTCACCACTAAAACGCATGAGACTTGTAGTTATCAAAAATGTTTTCATTTTTGATGAGACGCTGAATAAAAGGAGTTTAATCGCCGGCAAACGAAAACCTGCGATTTCCCGTAAATCCTGGACTCGGCCCGTATAGTCAAAAGTATACAAAGAAAGTACCCAGGGAGTAAACTCATTTCACGAACGATTTTTTAAATTATTATTTTACCACTAAAGCCCATGAGTCTTGTAGTTTTTAAAAATGTTTTCTTAGGGAAATGAGTTTACTCCCTGGGTACTTTCTTTGTATACTTTTGACTATACGGGCCGAGTCCAGGATTTACGGGAAATCGCAGGTTTTCGTTTGCCGGCGATTAAACTTCTTTTATTCAGCGTCTCATCAAAAATGAAAACATTTTTGTAAACTACAAGTCCCATGCGTTTTAGTGGTAAAAAAATAATTTAAAAAATCGTTCGGGAAATGAGTTTACTCCCTGGGTACTTTCTTTGTATACTTTTGACTATACGGGCCGAGTCCGGGGTTTACGGGAAATTGCGGGTTTTCTTTTGCCGGCGATTAAACTTCTTTTATTCAGCGTCTCATCAAAAATGAAAACATTTTTGAAAACTACAAGTCTCGTGCGTTTTGGTGGTGAAAAGATAATTTAAAAAATCGTTTTGGAAATGAGTTTACTCACAGGGTACTTTCTTTGTATACATTTGACTATACGGGCCAAGCCCGGGATTTACGGGAAATCGCGGGTTTTCGTTTGCCGGCTATTAAACCACTTTTATTAAGCGTCTCATCAAAAATGAAAATATTTCTAAAAATTACAAATCTCATGCGTTTTAGTGGTGAAAAAATAATTTCAAAAATCGTTCGGGAAATGAGTTTACTCCCTGGGTACCTTCTTTGTATACTTTTGACTGTACGGCCGAGTCCGGGATTTACGGGAAATCGCGGGTTTTCGTTGCCGGCGATTAAACCACTTTCATTAAGCGTCTCATCAAAAATGAAAACATTTCTGCAAACTACAAGTCTCATGCGTTTTAGTGGTGAAAAAATGATTTAAAAAATCGTTCGGGAAATGAGTTTACTCCCTGGGTACTTTCTTTGTATACTTTTGATTATACGGGCCGAGTCCGGGATTTACAGGAAATCGCGGGTTTTCGTTTGCCGGCGATTAAACTTCTTTTATTCAGCGTCTCATCAAAAATGAAAACATTTTTGAAAACTACAAGTCTCTTGCGTTTTAGTGGTGAAAAGATAATTTCAAAAATCGTTTTGGAAATAAGTTTACTCACAGGGTACTTTCTTTGTATACATTCGACTATACGGGCCCAGCCCGGGATATACAGGAAATCGCGGGTTTTCGTTTGCCGGCGATTAAACTTCTTTTATTCAGCGTCTCTTCAAAAATGAAAACATTTTTGAAAACTACAAGTCTCTTGCGTTTTAGTGGTGAAAAGATAATTTAAAAAATCGTTTTGAAAATAAGTTTACTCACAGGGTACTTTCTTTGTATACATTCGACTATACGGGCCCAGCCCGGGATATACAGGAAATCGCGGGTTTTCGTTTGCCGGCGATTAAACCGCATTCATTAAGCGTCTCATCAAAAATGAAAACATTTCTGAAAACTGCAAGTCTCATGGGCTTTAGTGGTAAAATAATAATTTAAAAAATCGTTCGTGAAATGAGTTTACTCCCTGGGTACTTTCTTTGTCTACTTTTGACTATACGGGCCGAGTCCAGGATTTACGGGAAATCGCAGGTTTTCGTTTGCCGGCGATTAAACTCCTTTTATTCAGCGTCTCATCAAAAATGAAAACATTTTTGATAACTACAAGTCTCATGCGTTTTAGTGGTGAAAAGATAATTTAAATAATCGTTTTGAAAATGAGTTTACTCACAGGGTACTTTCTTTGTATACATTCGACTATACGAGCCAAGCCCGGGATTTACGGGAAATCGCGGGTTTTCGTTTGCCGGCGATTAAACCACTTTTATTAAGCGTCTCATCAAAAACGAAAACATTTCTGAAAACTACAAGTCTCATGCGTTTTAGTGGTGAAAAAATAATTTAAAAAATCGTTCGGGAAATCAGTTTACTCCCTGGGTACTTTCTTTATATACATTCAACTATACGGGCCAAGCCCGGGATTTACGGGAAGTCGCGGTTTGTCGTTTGCCGGCGATTAAACTTCTTTTATTCAGCGTCTCATCAAAAATGAAAACATTTTTAAAAACTACATTTCTCATGGGCTTTAGTGGTGAAATAATAATTTATAAAATCGTTCGGGAAATGAGTTTACTCCCTGGGTACTTTCTTTGTATACTTTTGACTATACGGGCCGAGTCCGGGATTTACGGGAAATCGCAGGATTTCATTTGCCGGCGATTAAACTTCTTTTATTCAGAGTCTCATCAAAAATGAAAAGATTTTTGTAAACTACAAGTCCCATGCGTTTTAGTGTTGAAAAAATAATTTAAAAAATCGTTCGGGAAATGAGTTTACTCCCTGGGTACTTTCTTTGTATACTTTTGACTATACGGACCGTGTCCGGGGTTTACGGGAAATGGCGGGTTTTTGTTTGCCGGAAATTAAACTTCTTTTATTCAGCGTCTCATCAAAAATAAAAACATTTTTGAAAACTACAAGTCTCATGCGTTTTAGTGGTGAAAAGATAATTTTAAAAATCGTTTTGGAAATGAGTTTACTCACAGGGTACTTTCTTTGTATACATTTGACTATACGGGCCAAGCCCGGGATTTACGGGAAATCACGGGTTTTCGTTTGCCGGCGATTAAACCACTTTCATTAAGCGTCTCATCAAAAATGAAAACATTTCTAAAAATTACAAGTCTCATGCGTTTTAGTGGTGAAAAAAAAATTTAAAAAATCGTTCGGGAAATGAGTTTACTCCCTGGGTAACTTCTTTGTATACTTTTGACTATACGGCCGAGTCCGGGATTTACGGGAAATCGCGGGTTTTCGTTTGCCGGCGATTAAACCGCATTCATTAAGCGTCTCATCCAAAATGAAAACATTTCTGAAAACTGCAAGTCTCATGGGCTTTAGTGGTAAAATAATAATTTAAAAAATCGTTCGTGAAATGAGTTTACTCCCTGGGTACTTTCTTTGTATACTTTTGACTATACGGGCCGAGTCCAGGATTTACGGGAAATCGCAGGTTTTCGTTTGCCGGCGATTAAACTCCTTTTATTCAGCGTCTCATCAAAAATGAAAACATTTTTGATAACTACAAGTCTCATGCGTTTTAGTGGTGAAAAGATAATTTAAATAATCGTTTTGAAAATGAGTTTACTCACAGGGTACTTTCTTTGTATACATTCGACTATACGGGCCAAGCCCGGGATTTACGGGAAATCGCGGGTTTTCGTTTGCCGGCGATTAAACCACTTTTATTAAGCGTCTCATCAAAAATGAAAACATTTCTGAAAACTACAAGTCCCATGCGTTTTAGTGGTGAAAAAATAATTTAAAAAATCGTTCGGGAAATCAGTTTACTCCCTGGGTACTTTGTTTATATACATTCAACTATACGGGCCAAGCCCGGGATTTGCGGGAAGTCGCGGGTTGTCGTTTGCCGGAGATTAAACTTCTTTTATTCAGAGTCTCATCAAAAATGAAAAGATTTTTGTAAACTACAAGTCCCATGCGTTTTAGTGTTGAAAAAATAATTTAAAAAATCGTTCGGGAAATGAGTTTACTCCCTGGGTACTTTCTTTGTATACTTTTGACTATACGGACCGAGTCCGGGTTTTACGGGAAATGGCGGGTTTTTGTTTCCCGGAAATTAAACTTCTTTTATTCAGCGTCTCATCAAAAATGAAAACACTTTTAAAAATACAAGTCTCATGCGTTTTAGTGGTGAAAAAATAATTTTAAAAAATCGTTCGGGAAATGAGTTTACTCCCTGGGTACTTTTTTTGTATACTTTTGACTATACGGGCCCAGTCCGGGATTTACGGGAAATCGTGGGTTTTCGTGTGCCGGCGATTAAACTTCTTTTATTCAGCGTCCCATAAAAATGAAAGCAATTTTAAAAACTACAAGTCTCATGCGTTTTAGTGGTGAAAAAATAATATAAAGAATCGTTCGGGAAATGAGTTTACTCCCTGGGTACTTTCTTTGTATACTTTTGACTATACGGGCCGAGTCCGGGGTTTACGGGAAATGGCGGGTTTTCGTTTGCCGGCGATTAAACTTCTTTTAATAAGCGTCTCATCAAAAATGAAAACATTTTTGAAAACTACAAGTCTCATGCGTTTTAGTGGTGAAAAAATAATTTAAAAATTTGTTTAGGAAATGAGTTTAATCACAGGGTACTTTCTTTGTATACATGGGAAATGAGTTTACTCACAGGGTACTTTCTTTGTATACATTCGACTATACGGGCCAAGCCCGGGATTTACGGGATATCGCGGGTTTTCGTTTGCCGGCGATTAAACCACTTTTATTAAGCGTCTCATCAAAAATGAAAACATTTCTGAAAACTACAGGTCTCATGCGTTTTAGTGGTGAAAAGATAATTTAAAAAATCGTTTTGGAAATGAGTTTACTCACAGGGTACTTTCTTTGTATACATTTGACTATACGGGCCAAGCGCGGGATTTACGGGAAATCGCGGGTTTTCGTGTGCCGGCGATTAAACCACTTTCATTAAGCGTCTCATCAAAAATGAAAACATTTCTAAAAAATACAAGTCTCATGCGTTTTAGTGGTGTAAAAAAAATTTAAAAAATCGTTCGGGAAATGAGTTTACTCCCTGGGTACCTTCTTTGTATACTTTTGACTATGCGGCCGAGTCCGGGATTTACGGGAAATCGCGGGTTTTCGTTTGCCGGCGATTAAACTACTTTCATTAAGCGTCTCATCAAAAATGAAAACATTTCTGCTTGCCCCGTATAGTCAAATGTATACAAAGAAAGTACCCTGTGAGTAAACTCATTTCCAAAACGATTTTTTAAATTATCTTTTCACCACTAAAACGCATGAGACTTTTAGTTTTCAAAAATGTTTTCATTTTTGATGAGACGCTGAATAAAAGAAGTTTAATCGCCGGCAAACGAAAACCCGCCATTTCCCGTAAACCCCGGACTCGGCGCGTATAGTCAAAAGTATACAAAGAAAGTACCCAGGGAGTAAACTCATTTCCCGAACGATTTTTTAAATTATTTTTTCACCACTAAAACGCATGGGACTTGTAGTTTACAAAAATATTTTCATTTTTGATGAGACTCTGAATAAAAGAAGTTTAATCGCCGGCAAACGAAAACTTGGAATTTCCCGTAAATCCCGGACTCGGCCCGTATAGTCAAAAGTATACAAAGAAAGTATCCAGGGAGTAAACTCATTTCGCAAACGATTTTTTAAATTATTATTTCACCACTAAAGCCCATGAGACTTGTGGTTTTTAAAAATGTTTTCATTTTTGATGAGACGCTGAATAAAAGAAGTTTAATCGCCGGCAAACGAAAACCCGCGACTTCCCGTAAATCCCGGATTCGGGCCGTATAGTCAAAAGTATACAAATAAAGTACCCAGGGAGTAAACTCATTTCCCGAACTATTTTTTAAATTATTTTTTCACCACTAAAACGCATGAGACTTGTAGTTTTCAGAAATGTTATCATTTTTGATGAGACGCTTAATGAAAGTGGTTTAATCGCCGGCAAACGAAAACCCGCGATTTCCCGTGAATCCCGGGCTTGGCCTGTATAGTCGAATGCATACAAAGAAAGTACCCAGGGAGTAAATTCATTTCCCGAACGATTTTTTAAATTATTATTTAACCACTAAAGCCCATGAGACTTGTAGTTTCTAAAAATGTTTTCATTTTTGATGAGACGTTGAATAAAAGAAGTTTAATCGCCGGCAAACGAAAACCCGCGACTTCCCGTAAATCCCCGACTCGGCCTGTATAGTCAAAAGTATACAAAGAAAGTACCCAGGGAGTAAACTCATTTCCCGAACGATTTTTTAAATTATTTTTTCACCACTAAAACGCATGAGACCTGTAGTTTTCAGAAATGTTTTCATTTTTGATGAGACGCTTAATGAAAGTGGTTTAATCGCCGGCAAACGAAAACCCGCGATTTCCCGTAAATCCCGGGCTTGGCCCGTATAGTCGAATGTATACAAAGAAAGTACCCTGTGAGTAAACTCATTTCCCATGTATACAAAGAAAGTACCCTGTGATTAAACTCATTTCCTAAACAATTTTTTAAATTATTTTTTCACCACTAAAACGCATGAGACTTGTAGTTTTCAAAAATGTTTTCATTTTTGATGAGACGCTTATTAAAAGAAGTTTAATCGCCGGCAAACGAAAACCCGCCATTTCCCGTAAACCCCGGACTCGGCCCGTATAGTCAAAAGTATACAAAGAAAGTACCCAGGGAGTAAACTCATTTCCCGAACGATTTTTTTAAATTATCTTTTCACCACTAAAACGCATGAGACTTGTAGTTTTCAAAAATGTTTTTATTTTTGATGAGACGCTGAATAAAAGAATTTAATTTCCGGCAAACAAAAACCCGCCATTTCCCGTAAACCCCGGACTCGGTCCGTATAGTCAAAAGTATACAAAGAAAGTACCCAGGGAGTAAACTCATTTCCCGAACGATTTTTTAAATTATTTTTTCAACACTAAAACGCATGGGACTTGTAGTTTACAAAAATTTTTTTCATTTTTGATGAGACTCTGAATAAAAGAAGTTTAATCGCCGGCAAACGAAAACCTGCGATTTCCCGTAAATCCCGGACTCGGCCCGTATAGTCAAAAGTATACAAAGAAAGTACCCAGGGAGTAAACTCATTTCCCGAACGATTTTATAAATTATTATTTCACCACTAAAGCCCATGAGAATTGTAGTTTTTAAAAATGTTTTCATTTTTGATGAGACGCTGAATAAAAGAAGTTTAATCGCCGGGAAACGACAACCCGCGACTTCCCGCAAATCCCGGGCTTGGCCCGTATAGTTGAATGTATATAAAGAAAGTACCCAGGAAGTAAACTGATTTCCCGAACGATTTTTTAAATTATTTTTTCACCACTAAAACGCATGAGACTTGTAGTTTTCAGAAATGTTTTCATTTTTGATGAGACGCTTAATAAAAGTGGTTTAATCGCCGGCAAACGAAAACCCGCGATTTCCCGTAAATCCCGGGCTTGGCCCGTATAGTCGAATGTATACAAAGAAAGTACCCTGTGAGTAAACTCATTTTCAAAACGATTATTTAAATTATCTTTTCACCACTAAAACGCATGAGACTTGTAGTTATCAAAAATGTTTTCATTTTTGATGAGACGCTGAATAAAAGGAGTTTAATCGCCGGCAAACGAAAACCTGCGATTTCCCGTAAATCCTGGACTCGGCCCGTATAGTCAAAAGTATACAAAGAAAGTACCCAGGGAGTAAACTCATTTCACGAACGATTTTTTAAATTATTATTTTACCACTAAAGCCCATGAGTCTTGTAGTTTTTAAAAATGTTTTCTTAGGGAAATGAGTTTACTCCCTGGGTACTTTCTTTGTATACTTTTGACTATACGGGCCGAGTCCAGGATTTACGGGAAATCGCAGGTTTTCGTTTGCCGGCGATTAAACTTCTTTTATTCAGCGTCTCATCAAAAATGAAAACATTTTTGTAAACTACAAGTCCCATGCGTTTTAGTGGTAAAAAAATAATTTAAAAAATCGTTCGGGAAATGAGTTTACTCCCTGGGTACTTTCTTTGTATACTTTTGACTATACGGGCCGAGTCCGGGGTTTACGGGAAATTGCGGGTTTTCTTTTGCCGGCGATTAAACTTCTTTTATTCAGCGTCTCATCAAAAATGAAAACATTTTTGAAAACTACAAGTCTCGTGCGTTTTGGTGGTGAAAAGATAATTTAAAAAATCGTTTTGGAAATGAGTTTACTCACAGGGTACTTTCTTTGTATACATTTGACTATACGGGCCAAGCCCGGGATTTACGGGAAATCGCGGGTTTTCGTTTGCCGGCGATTAAACCACTTTTATTAAGCGTCTCATCAAAAATGAAAATATTTCTAAAAATTACAAATCTCATGCGTTTTAGTGGTGAAAAAATAATTTCAAAAATCGTTCGGGAAATGAGTTTACTCCCTGGGTACCTTCTTTGTATACTTTTGACTGTACGGCCGAGTCCGGGATTTACGGGAAATCGCGGGTTTTCGTTGCCGGCGATTAAACCACTTTCATTAAGCGTCTCATCAAAAATGAAAACATTTCTGCAAACTACAAGTCTCATGCGTTTTAGTGGTGAAAAAATGATTTAAAAAATCGTTCGGGAAATGAGTTTACTCCCTGGGTACTTTCTTTGTATACTTTTGATTATACGGGCCGAGTCCGGGATTTACAGGAAATCGCGGGTTTTCGTTTGCCGGCGATTAAACTTCTTTTATTCAGCGTCTCATCAAAAATGAAAACATTTTTGAAAACTACAAGTCTCTTGCGTTTTAGTGGTGAAAAGATAATTTCAAAAATCGTTTTGGAAATAAGTTTACTCACAGGGTACTTTCTTTGCATACATTCGACTATACGGGCCCAGCCCGGGATATACAGGAAATCGCGGGTTTTCGTTTGCCTGCGATTAAACTTCTTTTATTCAGCGTCTCTTCAAAAATGAAAACATTTTTGAAAACTACAAGTCTCTTGCGTTTTAGTGGTGAAAAGATAATTTAAAAAATCGTTTTGAAAATAAGTTTACTCACAGGGTACTTTCTTTGTATACATTCGACTATACGGGCCCAGCCCGGGATATACAGGAAATCGCGGGTTTTCGTTTGCCGGCGATTAAACCGCATTCATTAAGCGTCTCATCAAAAATGAAAACATTTCTGAAAACTGCAAGTCTCATGGGCTTTAGTGGTAAAATAATAATTTAAAAAATCGTTCGTGAAATGAGTTTACTCCCTGGGTACTTTCTTTGTCTACTTTTGACTATACGGGCCGAGTCCAGGATTTACGGGAAATCGCAGGTTTTCGTTTGCCGGCGATTAAACTCCTTTTATTCAGCGTCTCATCAAAAATGAAAACATTTTTGATAACTACAAGTCTCATGCGTTTTAGTGGTGAAAAGATAATTTAAATAATCGTTTTGAAAATGAGTTTACTCACAGGGTACTTTCTTTGTATACATTCGACTATACGAGCCAAGCCCGGGATTTACGGGAAATCGCGGGTTTTCGTTTGCCGGCGATTAAACCACTTTTATTAAGCGTCTCATCAAAAACGAAAACATTTCTGAAAACTACAAGTCTCATGCGTTTTAGTGGTGAAAAAATAATTTAAAAAATCGTTCGGGAAATCAGTTTACTCCCTGGGTACTTTCTTTATATACATTCAACTATACGGGCCAAGCCCGGGATTTACGGGAAGTCGCGGTTTGTCGTTTGCCGGCGATTAAACTTCTTTTATTCAGCGTCTCATCAAAAATGAAAACATTTTTAAAAACTACATTTCTCATGGGCTTTAGTGGTGAAATAATAATTTATAAAATCGTTCGGGAAATGAGTTTACTCCCTGGGTACTTTCTTTGTATACTTTTGACTATACGGGCCGAGTCCGGGATTTACGGGAAATCGCAGGATTTCATTTGCCGGCGATTAAACTTCTTTTATTCAGAGTCTCATCAAAAATGAAAAGATTTTTGTAAACTACAAGTCCCATGCGTTTTAGTGTTGAAAAAATAATTTAAAAAATCGTTCGGGAAATGAGTTTACTCCCTGGGTACTTTCTTTGTATACTTTTGACTATACGGACCGTGTCCGGGGTTTACGGGAAATGGCGGGTTTTTGTTTGCCGGAAATTAAACTTCTTTTATTCAGCGTCTCATCAAAAATAAAAACATTTTTGAAAACTACAAGTCTCATGCGTTTTAGTGGTGAAAAGATAATTTTAAAAATCGTTTTGGAAATGAGTTTACTCACAGGGTACTTTCTTTGTATACATTTGACTATACGGGCCAAGCCCGGGATTTACGGGAAATCGCGGGTTTTCGTTTGCCGGCGATTAAACCACTTTCATTAAGCGTCTCATCAAAAATGAAAACATTTCTAAAAATTACAAGTCTCATGCGTTTTAGTGGTGAAAAAAAAATTTAAAAAATCGTTCGGGAAATGAGTTTACTCCCTGGGTACCTTCTTTGTATACTTTTGACTATACGGCCGAGTCCGGGATTTACGGGAAATCGCGGGTTTTCGTTTGCCGGCGATTAAACCGCATTCATTAAGCGTCTCATCCAAAATGAAAACATTTCTGAAAACTACAAGTCTCATGCGTTTTAGTGGTGAAAAGATAATTTAAATAATCGTTTTGAAAATGAGTTTACTCACAGGGTACTTTCTTTGTATACATTCGACTATACGGGCCAAGCCCGGGATTTACGGGAAATCGCGGGTTTTCGTTTGCCGGCGATTAAACCACTTTTATTAAGCGTCTCATCAAAAATGAAAACATTTCTGAAAACTACAAGTCCCATGCGTTTTAGTGGTGAAAAAATAATTTAAAAAATCGTTCGGGAAATCAGTTTACTCCCTGGGTACTTTCTTTATATACATTCAACTATACGGGCCAAGCCCGGGATTTGCGGGAAGTCGCGGGTTGTCGTTTGCCGGAGATTAAACTTCTTTTATTCAGAGTCTCATCAAAAATGAAAAGATTTTTGTAAACTACAAGTCCCATGCGTTTTAGTGTTGAAAAAATAATTTAAAAAATCGTTCGGGAAATGAGTTTACTCCCTGGGTACTTTCTTTGTATACTTTTGACTATACGGACCGAGTCCGGGTTTTACGGGAAATGGCGGGTTTTTGTTTCCCGGAAATTAAACTTCTTTTATTCAGCGTCTCATCAAAAATGAAAACACTTTTAAAAATACAAGTCTCATGCGTTTTAGTGGTGAAAAAATAATTTTAAAAAATCGTTCGGGAAATGAGTTTACTCCCTGGGTACTTTTTTTGTATACTTTTGACTATACGGGCCCAGTCCGGGATTTACGGGAAATCGTGGGTTTTCGTGTGCCGGCGATTAAACTTCTTTTATTCAGCGTCCCATAAAAATGAAAGCAATTTTAAAAACTACAAGTCTCATGCGTTTTAGTGGTGAAAAAATAATATAAAGAATCGTTCGGGAAATGAGTTTACTCCCTGGGTACTTTCTTTGTATACTTTTGACTATACGGGCCGAGTCCGGGGTTTACGGGAAATGGCGGGTTTTCGTTTGCCGGCGATTAAACTTCTTTTAATAAGCGTCTCATCAAAAATGAAAACATTTTTGAAAACTACAAGTCTCATGCGTTTTAGTGGTGAAAAAATAATTTAAAAATTTGTTTAGGAAATGAGTTTAATCACAGGGTACTTTCTTTGTATACATGGGAAATGAGTTTACTCACAGGGTACTTTCTTTGTATACATTCGACTATACGGGCCAAGCCCGGGATTTACGGGATATCGCGGGTTTTCGTTTGCCGGCGATTAAACCACTTTTATTAAGCGTCTCATCAAAAATGAAAACATTTCTGAAAACTACAGGTCTCATGCGTTTTAGTGGTGAAAAGATAATTTAAAAAATCGTTTTGGAAATGAGTTTACTCACAGGGTACTTTCTTTGTATACATTTGACTATACGGGCCAAGCGCGGGATTTACGGGAAATCGCGGGTTTTCGTGTGCCGGCGATTAAACCACTTTCATTAAGCGTCTCATCAAAAATGAAAACATTTCTAAAAAATACAAGTCTCATGCGTTTTAGTGGTGTAAAAAAAATTTAAAAAATCGTTCGGGAAATGAGTTTACTCCCTGGGTACCTTCTTTGTATACTTTTGACTATGCGGCCGAGTCCGGGATTTACGGGAAATCGCGGGTTTTCGTTTGCCGGCGATTAAACTACTTTCATTAAGCGTCTCATCAAAAATGAAAACATTTCTGCAAACTACAAGTCTCATGCGTTATAGTGGTGAAAAAATAATTTAAAAAATCGTTCCGGAAATGAGTTTACTCCCTGGGTACCTTCTTTGTATACTTTTGACTATACGGGCCGAGTCCGGGATTTACGGGAAATCGCGGGTTTTCGTTTGCCGGCGATTAAACTTCTTTTATTCAGCGTCTCATCAAAAATGAAAACACTTTTGAAAACTACAAGTCTCATGCGTTTTAGTGGTGAAAAAATAATTTAAAAAATCGTTCGGGAAATGAGTTTACTCCCTCGTGTGCCGGCGATTAAATTTCTTTTATTCAGCGTCCCATCAAAAATGAAAACATTTTTAAAAATTACAAGTCTCATGCGTTTTAGTGGTGAAAAGATACTTTAAAAAATCGTTTTGGAAATGAGTTTACTCACAGGGTACTTTCTTTGCATACTTTTGACTATACGGGCCGAGTCCGGGGTTTACGGGAAATGGCGGGTTTTCGTTTGCCGGCGATTAAATTTCTTTTAATAAGCGTCTCATCAAAAATGAAAACATTTTTGAAAACTACAAGTCTCATGCGTTTTAGTGGTGAAAAGATAATTTAAAAAATCGTTTTGGAAATGAGTTTACTCACAGGGTACTTTCTTTGCATACTTTTGACTATACGGGCCGAGTCCGGGATTTACGGGAAATCGCGGGTTTTCGTTTGCCGGCGATTAAACCACTTTCATTAAGCGTCTCATCAAAAATGAAAACATTTCTAAAAAATACAAGTCTCATGCGTTTTAGTGGTGTAAAAAAAATTTAAAAAATCGTTCGAGAAATGAGTTTACTCCCTGGGTACCTTCTTTGTATACTTTTGACTATGCGGCCGAGTCCGGGATTTACGGGAAATCGCGGGTTTTCGTTTGCCGGCGATTAAACTACTTTCATTAAGCGTCTCATCAAAAATGAAAACATTTCTGCAAACTACAAGTCTCATGCGTTATAGTGGTGAAAAAATAATTTAAAAAATCGTTCCGGAAATGAGTTTACTCCCTGGGTACCTTCTTTGTATACTTTTGACTATACGGGCCGAGTCCGGGATTTACGGGAAATCGCGGGTTTTCGTTTGCCGGCGATTAAACTTCTTTTATTCAGCGTCTCATCAAAAATGAAAACACTTTTGAAAACTACAAGTCTCATGCGTTTTAGTGGTGAAAAAATAATTTAAAAAATCGTTCGGGAAATGAGTTTACTCCCTCGTGTGCCGGCGATTAAATTTCTTTTATTCAGCGTCCCATCAAAAATGAAAACATTTTTAAAAATTACAAGTCTCATGCGTTTTAGTGGTGAAAAGATACTTTAAAAAATCGTTTTGGAAATGAGTTTACTCACAGGGTACTTTCTTTGCATACTTTTGACTATACGGGCCGAGTCCGGGGTTTACGGGAAATGGCGGGTTTTCGTTTGCCGGCGATTAAATTTCTTTTAATAAGCGTCTCATCAAAAATGAAAACATTTTTGAAAACTACAAGTCTCATGCGTTTTAGTGGTGAAAAGATAATTTAAAAAATCGTTTTGGAAATGAGTTTACTCACAGGGTACTTTCTTTGCATACTTTTGACTATACGGGCCGAGTCCGGGATTTACGGGAAATCGCGGGTTTTCGTTTGCCGGCGATTAAACCACTTTCATTAAGCGTCTCATCAAAAATGAAAACATTTCTAAAAAATACAAGTCTCATGCGTTTTAGTGGTGTAAAAAAAATTTAAAAAATCGTTCGAGAAATGAGTTTACTCCCTGGGTACCTTCTTTGTATACTTTTGACTATACGGCCGAGTCCGGGATTTACGGGAAATCGCAGGTTTTCGTTTGCCGGCGATTAAACTCCTTTTATTCAGCGTCTCATCAAAAATGAAAACATTTTTGATAACTACAAGTCTCATGCGTTTTAGTGGTGAAAAGATAATTTAAATAATCGTTCGGGAAATCAGTTTACTCCCTGGGTACTTTCTTTATATACATTCAATTATACGGGCCAAGCCCGGGATTTACGGGAAGTCGCGGGTTGTCGTTTGCCGGCGATTAAACTTCTTTTATTCAGCGTCTCATCAAAAATGAAAACATTTTTAAAAACTACAAGTCTCATGGGCTTTAGTGGTGAAATAATAATTTATAAAATCGTTCGGGAAATGAGTTTACTCCCTGGGTACTTTCTTTGTATACTTTTGACTATACGGGCCGAGTCCGGGATTTACGGGAAATCGCAGGTTTTCGTTTGCCGGCGATTAAACTTCTTTTATTCAGAGTCTCATCAAAAATGAAAAGATTTTTGTAAACTACAAGTCCCATGCGTTTTAGTGTTGAAAAAATAATTTAAAAAATCGTTCGGGAAATGAGTTTACTCCCTGGGTACTTTCTTTGTATACTTTTGACTATACGGACCGTGTCCGGTGTTTACGGGAAATGGCGGGTTTTTGTTTGCCGGAAATTAAACTTCTTTTATTCAGCGTCTCATCAAAAATAAAAACATTTTTGAAAACTACAAGTCTCATGCGTTTTAGTGGTGAAAAGATAATTTTAAAAATCGTTTTGGAAATGAGTTTACTCACAGGGTACTTTCTTTGTATACATTTGACTATACGGGCCAAGCCCGGGATTTACGGGAAATCGCGGGTTTTCGTTTGCCGGCGATTAAACCACTTTCATTAAGCGTCTCATCAAAAATGAAAACATTTCTAAAAATTACAAGTCTCATGCGTTTTAGTGGTGAAAAAAAAATTTAAAAAATCGTTCGGGAAATGAGTTTACTCCCTGGGTACCTTCTTTGTATACTTTTGACTATACGGCCGAGTCCGGGATTTACGGGAAATCGCGGGTTTTCGTTTGCCGGCGATTAAACCGCATTCATTAAGCGTCTCATCCAAAATGAAAACATTTCTGAAAACTGCAAGTCTCATGGGCTTTAGTGGTAAAATAATAATTTAAAAAATCGTTCGTGAAATGAGTTTACTCCCTGGGTACTTTCTTTGTATACTTTTGACTATACGGGCCGAGTCCAGGATTTACGGGAAATCGCAGGTTTTCGTTTGCCGGCGATTAAACTCCTTTTATTCAGCGTCTCATCAAAAATGAAAACATTTTTGATAACTACAAGTCTCATGCGTTTTAGTGGTGAAAAGATAATTTAAATAATCGTTTTGAAAATGAGTTTACTCACAGGGTACTTTCTTTGTATACATTCGACTATACGGGCCAAGCCCGGGATTTACGGGAAATCGCGGGTTTTCGTTTGCCGGCGATTAAACCACTTTTATTAAGCGTCTCATCAAAAATGAAAACATTTCTGAAAACTACAAGTCCCATGCGTTTTAGTGGTGAAAAAATAATTTAAAAAATCGTTCGGGAAATCAGTTTACTCCCTGGGTACTTTCTTTATATACATTCAACTATACGGGCCAAGCCCGGGATTTGCGGGAAGTCGCGGGTTGTCGTTTGCCGGAGATTAAACTTCTTTTATTCAGAGTCTCATCAAAAATGAAAAGATTTTTGTAAACTACAAGTCCCATGCGTTTTAGTGTTGAAAAAATAATTTAAAAAATCGTTCGGGAAATGAGTTTACTCCCTGGGTACTTTCTTTGTATACTTTTGACTATACGGACCGAGTCCGGGTTTTACGGGAAATGGCGGGTTTTTGTTTCCCGGAAATTAAACTTCTTTTATTCAGCGTCTCATCAAAAATGAAAACACTTTTAAAAATACAAGTCTCATGCGTTTTAGTGGTGAAAAAATAATTTTAAAAAATCGTTCGGGAAATGAGTTTACTCCCTGGGTACTTTTTTTGTATACTTTTGACTATACGGGCCCAGTCCGGGATTTACGGGAAATCGTGGGTTTTCGTGTGCCGGCGATTAAACTTCTTTTATTCAGCGTCCCATAAAAATGAAAGCAATTTTAAAAACTACAAGTCTCATGCGTTTTAGTGGTGAAAAAATAATATAAAGAATCGTTCGGGAAATGAGTTTACTCCCTGGGTACTTTCTTTGTATACTTTTGACTATACGGGCCGAGTCCGGGGTTTACGGGAAATGGCGGGTTTTCGTTTGCCGGCGATTAAACTTCTTTTAATAAGCGTCTCATCAAAAATGAAAACATTTTTGAAAACTACAAGTCTCATGCGTTTTAGTGGTGAAAAAATAATTAAAAAAATTTGTTTAGGAAATGAGTTTAATCACAGGGTACTTTCTTTGTATACATGGGAAATGAGTTTACTCACAGGGTACTTTCTTTGTATACATTCGACTATACGGGCCAAGCCCGGGATTTACGGGATATCGCGGGTTTTCGTTTGCCGGCGATTAAACCACTTTTATTAAGCGTCTCATCAAAAATGAAAACATTTCTGAAAACTACAGGTCTCATGCGTTTTAGTGGTGAAAAGATAATTTAAAAAATCGTTTTGGAAATGAGTTTACTCACAGGGTACTTTCTTTGTATACATTTGACTATACGGGCCAAGCGCGGGATTTACGGGAAATCGCGGGTTTTCGTGTGCCGGCGATTAAACCACTTTCATTAAGCGTCTCATCAAAAATGAAAACATTTCTAAAAAATACAAGTCTCATGCGTTTTAGTGGTGTAAAAAAAATTTAAAAAATCGTTCGGGAAATGAGTTTACTCCCTGGGTACCTTCTTTGTATACTTTTGACTATGCGGCCGAGTCCGGGATTTACGGGAAATCGCGGGTTTTCGTTTGCCGGCGATTAAACTACTTTCATTAAGCGTCTCATCAAAAATGAAAACATTTCTGCAAACTACAAGTCTCATGCGTTATAGTGGTGAAAAAATAATTTAAAAAATCGTTCCGGAAATGAGTTTACTCCCTGGGTACCTTCTTTGTATACTTTTGACTATACGGGCCGAGTCCGGGATTTACGGGAAATCGCGGGTTTTCGTTTGCCGGCGATTAAACTTCTTTTATTCAGCGTCTCATCAAAAATGAAAACACTTTTGAAAACTACAAGTCTCATGCGTTTTAGTGGTGAAAAAATAATTTAAAAAATCGTTCGGGAAATGAGTTTACTCCCTCGTGTGCCGGCGATTAAATTTCTTTTATTCAGCGTCCCATCAAAAATGAAAACATTTTTAAAAATTACAAGTCTCATGCGTTTTAGTGGTGAAAAGATACTTTAAAAAATCGTTTTGGAAATGAGTTTACTCACAGGGTACTTTCTTTGCATACTTTTGACTATACGGGCCGAGTCCGGGGTTTACGGGAAATGGCGGGTTTTCGTTTGCCGGCGATTAAATTTCTTTTAATAAGCGTCTCATCAAAAATGAAAACATTTTTGAAAACTACAAGTCTCATGCGTTTTAGTGGTGAAAAGATAATTTAAAAAATCGTTTTGGAAATGAGTTTACTCACAGGGTACTTTCTTTGCATACTTTTGACTATACGGGCCGAGTCCGGGATTTACGGGAAATCGCGGGTTTTCGTTTGCCGGCGATTAAACCACTTTCATTAAGCGTCTCATCAAAAATGAAAACATTTCTAAAAAATACAAGTCTCATGCGTTTTAGTGGTGTAAAAAAAATTTAAAAAATCGTTCGAGAAATGAGTTTACTCCCTGGGTACCTTCTTTGTATACTTTTGACTATGCGGCCGAGTCCGGGATTTACGGGAAATCGCGGGTTTTCGTTTGCCGGCGATTAAACTACTTTCATTAAGCGTCTCATCAAAAATGAAAACATTTCTGCAAACTACAAGTCTCATGCGTTATAGTGGTGAAAAAATAATTTAAAAAATCGTTCCGGAAATGAGTTTACTCCCTGGGTACCTTCTTTGTATACTTTTGACTATACGGGCCGAGTCCGGGATTTACGGGAAATCGCGGGTTTTCGTTTGCCGGCGATTAAACTTCTTTTATTCAGCGTCTCATCAAAAATGAAAACACTTTTGAAAACTACAAGTCTCATGCGTTTTAGTGGTGAAAAAATAATTTAAAAAATCGTTCGGGAAATGAGTTTACTCCCTCGTGTGCCGGCGATTAAATTTCTTTTATTCAGCGTCCCATCAAAAATGAAAACATTTTTAAAAATTACAAGTCTCATGCGTTTTAGTGGTGAAAAGATACTTTAAAAAATCGTTTTGGAAATGAGTTTACTCACAGGGTACTTTCTTTGCATACTTTTGACTATACGGGCCGAGTCCGGGGTTTACGGGAAATGGCGGGTTTTCGTTTGCCGGCGATTAAATTTCTTTTAATAAGCGTCTCATCAAAAATGAAAACATTTTTGAAAACTACAAGTCTCATGCGTTTTAGTGGTGAAAAGATAATTTAAAAAATCGTTTTGGAAATGAGTTTACTCACAGGGTACTTTCTTTGCATACTTTTGACTATACGGGCCGAGTCCGGGATTTACGGGAAATCGCGGGTTTTCGTTTGCCGGCGATTAAACCACTTTCATTAAGCGTCTCATCAAAAATGAAAACATTTCTAAAAAATACAAGTCTCATGCGTTTTAGTGGTGTAAAAAAAATTTTAAAAAATCGTTCGGGAAATGAGTTTACTCCCTGGGTACTTTTTTTGTATACTTTTGACTATACGGGCCCAGTCCGGGATTTACGGGAAATCGTGGGTTTTCGTGTGCCGGCGATTAAACTTCTTTTATTCAGCGTCCCATAAAAATGAAAGCAATTTTAAAAACTACAAGTCTCATGCGTTTTAGTGGTGAAAAAATAATATAAAGAATCGTTCGGGAAATGAGTTTACTCCCTGGGTACTTTCTTTGTATACTTTTGACTATACGGGCCGAGTCCGGGGTTTACGGGAAATGGCGGGTTTTCGTTTGCCGGCGATTAAACTTCTTTTAATAAGCGTCTCATCAAAAATGAAAACATTTTTGAAAACTACAAGTCTCATGCGTTTTAGTGGTGAAAAAATAATTTAAAAATTTGTTTAGGAAATGAGTTTAATCACAGGGTACTTTCTTTGTATACATGGGAAATGAGTTTACTCACAGGGTACTTTCTTTGTATACATTCGACTATACGGGCCAAGCCCGGGATTTACGGGATATCGCGGGTTTTCGTTTGCCGGCGATTAAACCACTTTTATTAAGCGTCTCATCAAAAATGAAAACATTTCTGAAAACTACAGGTCTCATGCGTTTTAGTGGTGAAAAGATAATTTAAAAAATCGTTTTGGAAATGAGTTTACTCACAGGGTACTTTCTTTGTATACATTTGACTATACGGGCCAAGCGCGGGATTTACGGGAAATCGCGGGTTTTCGTGTGCCGGCGATTAAACCACTTTCATTAAGCGTCTCATCAAAAATGAAAACATTTCTAAAAAATACAAGTCTCATGCGTTTTAGTGGTGTAAAAAAAATTTAAAAAATCGTTCGGGAAATGAGTTTACTCCCTGGGTACCTTCTTTGTATACTTTTGACTATGCGGCCGAGTCCGGGATTTACGGGAAATCGCGGGTTTTCGTTTGCCGGCGATTAAACTACTTTCATTAAGCGTCTCATCAAAAATGAAAACATTTCTGCAAACTACAAGTCTCATGCGTTATAGTGGTGAAAAAATAATTTAAAAAATCGTTCCGGAAATGAGTTTACTCCCTGGGTACCTTCTTTGTATACTTTTGACTATACGGGCCGAGTCCGGGATTTACGGGAAATCGCGGGTTTTCGTTTGCCGGCGATTAAACTTCTTTTATTCAGCGTCTCATCAAAAATGAAAACACTTTTGAAAACTACAAGTCTCATGCGTTTTAGTGGTGAAAAAATAATTTAAAAAATCGTTCGGGAAATGAGTTTACTCCCTCGTGTGCCGGCGATTAAATTTCTTTTATTCAGCGTCCCATCAAAAATGAAAACATTTTTAAAAATTACAAGTCTCATGCGTTTTAGTGGTGAAAAGATACTTTAAAAAATCGTTTTGGAAATGAGTTTACTCACAGGGTACTTTCTTTGCATACTTTTGACTATACGGGCCGAGTCCGGGGTTTACGGGAAATGGCGGGTTTTCGTTTGCCGGCGATTAAATTTCTTTTAATAAGCGTCTCATCAAAAATGAAAACATTTTTGAAAACTACAAGTCTCATGCGTTTTAGTGGTGAAAAGATAATTTAAAAAATCGTTTTGGAAATGAGTTTACTCACAGGGTACTTTCTTTGCATACTTTTGACTATACGGGCCGAGTCCGGGATTTACGGGAAATCGCGGG
Organism: Hydractinia symbiolongicarpus; assembly: GCF_029227915.1. Classification (NCBI taxonomy): domain Eukaryota; kingdom Metazoa; phylum Cnidaria; class Hydrozoa; order Anthoathecata; family Hydractiniidae; genus Hydractinia; species Hydractinia symbiolongicarpus. Next base: position 2,334,603 of record NC_079878.1, read on the forward strand.
TTTTCGTTTGCCGGCGATTAAACCACTTTCATTAAGCGTCTCATCAAAAATGAAAACATTTCTAAAAAATACAAGTCTCATGCGTTTTAGTGGTGTAAAAAAAATTTAAAAAATCGTTCGAGAAATGAGTTTACTCCCTGGGTACCTTCTTTGTATACTTTTGACTATGCGGCCGAGTCCGGGATTTACGGGAAATCGCGGGTTTTCGTTTGCCGGCGATTAAACTACTTTCATTAAGCGTCTCATCAAAAATGAAAACATTTCTGCAAACTACAAGTCTCATGCGTTATAGTGGTGAAAAAATAATTTAAAAAATCGTTCCGGAAATGAGTTTACTCCCTGGGTACCTTCTTTGTATACTTTTGACTATACGGGCCGAGTCCGGGATTTACGGGAAATCGCGGGTTTTCGTTTGCCGGCGATTAAACTTCTTTTATTCAGCGTCTCATCAAAAATGAAAACACTTTTGAAAACTACAAGTCTCATGCGTTTTAGTGGTGAAAAAATAATTTAAAAAATCGTTCGGGAAATGAGTTTACTCCCTCGTGTGCCGGCGATTAAATTTCTTTTATTCAGCGTCCCATCAAAAATGAAAACATTTTTAAAAATTACAAGTCTCATGCGTTTTAGTGGTGAAAAGATACTTTAAAAAATCGTTTTGGAAATGAGTTTACTCACAGGGTACTTTCTTTGCATACTTTTGACTATACGGGCCGAGTCCGGGGTTTACGGGAAATGGCGGGTTTTCGTTTGCCGGCGATTAAATTTCTTTTAATAAGCGTCTCATCAAAAATGAAAAAATTTTTGAAAACTACAAGTCTCATGCGTTTTAGTGGTGAAAAGATAATTTAAAAAATCGTTTTGGAAATGAGTTTACTCACAGGGTACTTTCTTTGCATACTTTTGACTATACGGGCCGAGTCCGGGATTTACGGGAAATCGCGGGTTTTCGTTTGCCGGCGATTAAACCACTTTCATTAAGCGTCTCATCAAAAATGAAAACATTTCTAAAAAATACAAGTCTCATGCGTTTTAGTGGTGTAAAAAAAATTTAAAAAATCGTTCGAGAAATGAGTTTACTCCCTGGGTACCTTCTTTGTATACTTTTGACTATACGGCCGAGTCCGGGATTTACGGGAAATCGCAGGTTTTCGTTTGCCGGCGATTAAACTCCTTTTATTCAGCGTCTCATCAAAAATGAAAACATTTTTGATAACTACAAGTCTCATGCGTTTTAGTGGTGAAAAGATAATTTAAATAATCGTTCGGGAAATCAGTTTACTCCCTGGGTACTTTCTTTATATACATTCAATTATACGGGCCAAGCCCGGGATTTACGGGAAGTCGCGGGTTGTCGTTTGCCGGCGATTAAACTTCTTTTATTCAGCGTCTCATCAAAAATGAAAACATTTTTAAAAACTACAAGTCTCATGGGCTTTAGTGGTGAAATAATAATTTACAAAATCGTTCGGGAAATGAGTTTACTCCCTGGGTACTTTCTTTGTATACTTTTGACTATACGGGCCGAGTCCGGGATTTACGGGAAATCGCAGGTTTTCGTTTGCCGGCGATTAAACTTCTTTTATTCAGAGTCTCATCAAAAATGAAAAGATTTTTGTAAACTACAAGTCCCATGCGTATATAAAGAAAGTACCCAGGGAGTAAACTCATTTCCCGAACGATTTTATAAATTATTATTTCACCACTAAAGCCCATGAGACTTGTAGTTTTTAAAAATGTTTTCATTTTTGATGAGACGCTGAATAAAAGAAGTTTAATCGCCGGCAAACGACAACCCGCGACTTCCCGTAAATCCCGGGCTTGGCCCGTATAGTTGAATGTATATAAAGAAAGTACCCAGGGAGTAAACTGATTTCCCGAACGATTTTTAAAATTATTTTTTCACCACTAAAACGCATGAGACTTGTAGTTTTCAGAAATGTTTTCATTTTTGATGAGACGCTTAATAAAAGTGGTTTAATCGCCGGCAAACGAAAACCCGCGATTTCCCGTAAATCCCTGGCTTGGCCCGTATAGTCGAATGTATACAAAGAAAGTACCCTGTGAGTAAACTCATTTTCAAAACGATTATTTAAATTATCTTTTCACCACTAAAACGCATGAGACTTGTAGTTATCAAAAATGTTTTTATTTTTGATGAGACGCTGAATAAAAGGAGTTTAATTTCCGGCAAACGAAAACCCGCCATTTCCCGTAAACCCCGGACTCGGTCCGTATAGTCAAAAGTATACAAAGAAAGTACCCAGGGAGTAAACTCATTTCCCGAACGATTTTTTAAATTATTTTTTCAACACTAAAACGCATGGGACTTGTAGTTTACAAAAATCTTTTCATTTTTGATGAGACTCTGAATAAAAGAAGTTTAATCGCCGGCAAACGAAAACCTGCGATTTCCCGTAAATCCCGGACTCGGCCCGTATAGTCAAAAGTATACAAAGAAAGTACCCAGGGAGTAAACTCATTTCCCGAACGATTTTATAAATTATTATTTCACCACTAAAGCCCATGAGACTTGTAGTTTTTAAAAATGTTTTCATTTTTGATGAGACGCTGAATAAAAGAAGTTTAATCGCCGGCAAACGACAACCCGCGACTTCCCGTAAATCCCGGGCTTGGCCCGTATAATTGAATGTATATAAAGAAAGTACCCAGGGAGTAAACTGATTTCCCGAACGATTATTTAAATTATCTTTTCACCACTAAAACGCATGAGACTTGTAGTTATCAAAAATGTTTTCATTTTTGATGAGACGCTGAATAAAAGGAGTTTAATCGCCGGCAAACGAAAACCTGCGATTTCCCGTAAATCCCGGACTCGGCCGTATAGTCAAAAGTATACAAAGAAGGTACCCAGGGAGTAAACTCATTTCTCGAACGATTTTTTAAATTTTTTTTACACCACTAAAACGCATGGGACTTGTAGTTTACAAAAATCTTTTCATTTTTGATGAGACGCTTAATGAAAGTGGTTTAATCGCCGGCAAACGAAAACCCGCGATTTCCCGTAAATCCCGGACTCGGCCCGTATAGTCAAAAGTATGCAAAGAAAGTACCCTGTGAGTAAACTCATTTCCAAAACGATTTTTTAAATTATCTTTTCACCACTAAAACGCATGAGACTTGTAGTTTTCAAAAATGTTTTCATTTTTGATGGGACGCTGAATAAAAGAAATTTAATCGCCGGCACACGAGGGAGTAAACTCATTTCCCGAACGATTTTTTAAATTATTTTTTCACCACTAAAACGCATGAGACTTGTAGTTTTCAAAAGTGTTTTCATTTTTGATGAGACGCTGAATAAAAGAAGTTTAATCGCCGGCAAACGAAAACCCGCGATTTCCCGTAAATCCCGGACTCGGCCCGTATAGTCAAAAGTATACAAAGAAGGTACCCAGGGAGTAAACTCATTTCCGGAACGATTTTTTAAATTATTTTTTCACCACTATAACGCATGAGACTTGTAGTTTGCAGAAATGTTTTCATTTTTGATGAGACGCTTAATGAAAGTAGTTTAATCGCCGGCAAACGAAAACCCGCGATTTCCCGTAAATCCCGGACTCGGCCGCATAGTCAAAAGTATACAAAGAAGGTACCCAGGGAGTAAACTCATTTCCCGAACGATTTTTTAAATTTTTTTTACACCACTAAAACGCATGAGACTTGTATTTTTTAGAAATGTTTTCATTTTTGATGAGACGCTTAATGAAAGTGGTTTAATCGCCGGCACACGAAAACCCGCGATTTCCCGTAAATCCCGCGCTTGGCCCGTATAGTCAAATGTATACAAAGAAAGTACCCTGTGAGTAAACTCATTTCCAAAACGATTTTTTAAATTATCTTTTCACCACTAAAACGCATGAGACCTGTAGTTTTCAGAAATGTTTTCATTTTTGATGAGACGCTTAATAAAAAAGGTTTAATCGCCGGCAAACGAAAACCCGCGATATCCCGTAAATCCCGGGCTTGGCCCGTATAGTCGAATGTATACAAAGAAAGTACCCTGTGAGTAAACTCATTTCCCATGTATACAAAGAAAGTACCCTGTGATTAAACTCATTTCCTAAACAAATTTTTAAATTATTTTTTCACCACTAAAACGCATGAGACTTGTAGTTTTCAAAAATGTTTTCATTTTTGATGAGACGCTTATTAAAAGAAGTTTAATCGCCGGCAAACGAAAACCCGCCATTTCCCGTAAACCCCGGACTCGGCCCGTATAGTCAAAAGTATACAAAGAAAGTACCCAGGGAGTAAACTCATTTCCCGAACGATTCTTTATATTATTTTTTCACCACTAAAACGCATGAGACTTGTAGTTTTTAAAATTGCTTTCATTTTTATGGGACGCTGAATAAAAGAAGTTTAATCGCCGGCACACGAAAACCCACGATTTCCCGTAAATCCCGGACTGGGCCCGTATAGTCAAAAGTATACAAAAAAAGTACCCAGGGAGTAAACTCATTTCCCGAACGATTTTTTAAAATTATTTTTTCACCACTAAAACGCATGAGACTTGTATTTTTAAAAGTGTTTTCATTTTTGATGAGACGCTGAATAAAAGAAGTTTAATTTCCGGGAAACAAAAACCCGCCATTTCCCGTAAAACCCGGACTCGGTCCGTATAGTCAAAAGTATACAAAGAAAGTACCCAGGGAGTAAACTCATTTCCCGAACGATTTTTTAAATTATTTTTTCAACACTAAAACGCATGGGACTTGTAGTTTACAAAAATCTTTTCATTTTTGATGAGACTCTGAATAAAAGAAGTTTAATCTCCGGCAAACGACAACCCGCGACTTCCCGCAAATCCCGGGCTTGGCCCGTATAGTTGAATGTATATAAAGAAAGTACCCAGGGAGTAAACTGATTTCCCGAACGATTTTTTAAATTATTTTTTCACCACTAAAACGCATGGGACTTGTAGTTTTCAGAAATGTTTTCATTTTTGATGAGACGCTTAATAAAAGTGGTTTAATCGCCGGCAAACGAAAACCCGCGATTTCCCGTAAATCCCGGGCTTGGCCCGTATAGTCGAATGTATACAAAGAAAGTACCCTGTGAGTAAACTCATTTTCAAAACGATTATTTAAATTATCTTTTCACCACTAAAACGCATGAGACTTGTAGTTATCAAAAATGTTTTCATTTTTGATGAGACGCTGAATAAAAGGAGTTTAATCGCCGGCAAACGAAAACCTGCGATTTCCCGTAAATCCTGGACTCGGCCCGTATAGTCAAAAGTATACAAAGAAAGTACCCAGGGAGTAAACTCATTTCACGAACGATTTTTTAAATTATTATTTTACCACTAAAGCCCATGAGACTTGCAGTTTTCAGAAATGTTTTCATTTTGGATGAGACGCTTAATGAATGCGGTTTAATCGCCGGCAAACGAAAACCCGCGATTTCCCGTAAATCCCGGACTCGGCCGTATAGTCAAAAGTATACAAAGAAGGTACCCAGGGAGTAAACTCATTTCCCGAACGATTTTTTAAATTTTTTTTTCACCACTAAAACGCATGAGACTTGTAATTTTTAGAAATGTTTTCATTTTTGATGAGACGCTTAATGAAAGTGGTTTAATCGCCGGCAAACGAAAACCCGCGATTTCCCGTAAATCCCGGGCTTGGCCCGTATAGTCAAATGTATACAAAGAAAGTACCCTGTGAGTAAACTCATTTCCAAAACGATTTTTAAAATTATCTTTTCACCACTAAAACGCATGAGACTTGTAGTTTTCAAAAATGTTTTTATTTTTGATGAGACGCCGAATAAAAGAAGTTTAATTTCCGGCAAACAAAAACCCGCCATTTCCCGTAAACCCCGGACACGGTCCGTATAGTCAAAAGTATACAAAGAAAGTACCCAGGGAGTAAACTCATTTCCCGAACGATTTTTTAAATTATTTTTTCAACACTAAAACGCATGGGACTTGTAGTTTACAAAAATCTTTTCATTTTTGATGAGACTCTGAATAAAAGAAGTTTAATCGCCGGCAAATGAAATCCTGCGATTTCCCGTAAATCCCGGACTCGGCCCGTATAGTCAAAAGTATACAAAGAAAGTACCCAGGGAGTAAACTCATTTCCCGAACGATTTTATAAATTATTATTTCACCACTAAAGCCCATGAGAAATGTAGTTTTTAAAAATGTTTTCATTTTTGATGAGACGCTGAATAAAAGAAGTTTAATCGCCGGCAAACGACAAACCGCGACTTCCCGTAAATCCCGGGCTTGGCCCGTATAGTTGAATGTATATAAAGAAAGTACCCAGGGAGTAAACTGATTTCCCGAACGATTTTTTAAATTATTTTTTCACCACTAAAACGCATGAGACTTGTAGTTTTCAGAAATGTTTTCGTTTTTGATGAGACGCTTAATAAAAGTGGTTTAATCGCCGGCAAACGAAAACCCGCGATTTCCCGTAAATCCCGGGCTTGGCTCGTATAGTCGAATGTATACAAAGAAAGTACCCTGTGAGTAAACTCATTTTCAAAACGATTATTTAAATTATCTTTTCACCACTAAAACGCATGAGACTTGTAGTTATCAAAAATGTTTTCATTTTTGATGAGACGCTGAATAAAAGGAGTTTAATCGCCGGCAAACGAAAACCTGCGATTTCCCGTAAATCCTGGACTCGGCCCGTATAGTCAAAAGTAGACAAAGAAAGTACCCAGGGAGTAAACTCATTTCACGAACGATTTTTTAAATTATTATTTTACCACTAAAGCCCATGAGACTTGCAGTTTTCAGAAATGTTTTCATTTTTGATGAGACGCTTAATGAATGCGGTTTAATCGCCGGCAAACGAAAACCCGCGATTTCCTGTATATCCCGGGCTGGGCCCGTATAGTCGAATGTATACAAAGAAAGTACCCTGTGAGTAAACTTATTTTCAAAACGATTTTTTAAATTATCTTTTCACCACTAAAACGCAAGAGACTTGTAGTTTTCAAAAATGTTTTCATTTTTGAAGAGACGCTGAATAAAAGAAGTTTAATCGCCGGCAAACGAAAACCCGCGATTTCCTGTATATCCCGGGCTGGGCCCGTATAGTCGAATGTATACAAAGAAAGTACCCTGTGAGTAAACTTATTTCCAAAACGATTTTTGAAATTATCTTTTCACCACTAAAACGCAAGAGACTTGTAGTTTTCAAAAATGTTTTCATTTTTGATGAGACGCTGAATAAAAGAAGTTTAATCGCCGGCAAACGAAAACCCGCGATTTCCTGTAAATCCCGGACTCGGCCCGTATAATCAAAAGTATACAAAGAAAGTACCCAGGGAGTAAACTCATTTCCCGAACGATTTTTTAAATCATTTTTTCACCACTAAAACGCATGAGACTTGTAGTTTGCAGAAATGTTTTCATTTTTGATGAGACGCTTAATGAAAGTGGTTTAATCGCCGGCAACGAAAACCCGCGATTTCCCGTAAATCCCGGACTCGGCCGTACAGTCAAAAGTATACAAAGAAGGTACCCAGGGAGTAAACTCATTTCCCGAACGATTTTTGAAATTATTTTTTCACCACTAAAACGCATGAGATTTGTAATTTTTAGAAATATTTTCATTTTTGATGAGACGCTTAATAAAAGTGGTTTAATCGCCGGCAAACGAAAACCCGCGATTTCCCGTAAATCCCGGGCTTGGCCCGTATAGTCAAATGTATACAAAGAAAGTACCCTGTGAGTAAACTCATTTCCAAAACGATTTTTTAAATTATCTTTTCACCACCAAAACGCACGAGACTTGTAGTTTTCAAAAATGTTTTCATTTTTGATGAGACGCTGAATAAAAGAAGTTTAATCGCCGGCAAAAGAAAACCCGCAATTTCCCGTAAACCCCGGACTCGGCCCGTATAGTCAAAAGTATACAAAGAAAGTACCCAGGGAGTAAACTCATTTCCCGAACGATTTTTTAAATTATTTTTTTACCACTAAAACGCATGGGACTTGTAGTTTACAAAAATGTTTTCATTTTTGATGAGACGCTGAATAAAAGAAGTTTAATCGCCGGCAAACGAAAACCTGCGATTTCCCGTAAATCCTGGACTCGGCCCGTATAGTCAAAAGTATACAAAGAAAGTACCCAGGGAGTAAACTCATTTCCCTAAGAAAACATTTTTAAAAACTACAAGACTCATGGGCTTTAGTGGTAAAATAATAATTTAAAAAATCGTTCGTGAAATGAGTTTACTCCCTGGGTACTTTCTTTGTATACATTCAACTATACGGGCCAAGCCCGGGATTTGCGGGAAGTCGCGGGTTGTCGTTTGCCGGCGATTAAACTTCTTTTATTCAGCGTCTCATCAAAAATGAAAACATTTTTGATAACTACAAGTCTCATGCGTTTTAGTGGTGAAAAGATAATTTAAATAATCGTTTTGAAAATGAGTTTACTCACAGGGTACTTTCTTTGTATACATTCGACTATACGGGCCAAGCCCGGGATTTACGGGAAATCGCGGGTTTTCGTTTGCCGGCGATTAAACCACTTTTATTAAGCGTCTCATCAAAAATGAAAACATTTCTGAAAACTACAAGTCTCATGCGTTTTAGTGGTGAAAAAATAATTTAAAAAATCGTTCGGGAAATCAGTTTACTTCCTGGGTACTTTCTTTATATACATTCAACTATACGGGCCAAGCCCGGGATTTGCGGGAAGTCGCGGGTTGTCGTTTGCCGGCGATTAAACTTCTTTTATTCAGCGTCTCATCAAAAATGAAAACATTTTTAAAAACTACAATTCTCATGGGCTTTAGTGGTGAAATAATAATTTATAAAATCGTTCGGGAAATGAGTTTACTCCCTGGGTACTTTCTTTGTATACTTTTGACTATACGGGCCGAGTCCGGGATTTACGGGAAATCGCAGGTTTTCGTTTGCCGGCGATTAAACTTCTTTTATTCAGAGTCTCATCAAAAATGAAAAAAATTTTTGTAAACTACAAGTCCCATGCGTTTTAGTGTTGAAAAAATAATTTAAAAAATCGTTCGGGAAATGAGTTTACTCCCTGGGTACTTTCTTTGTATACTTTTGACTATACGGACCGAGTCCGGGGTTTACGGGAAATGGCGGGTTTTTGTTTGCCGGAAATTAAATTCTTTTATTCAGCGTCTCATCAAAAATAAAAACATTTTTGAAAACTACAAGTCTCATGCGTTTTAGTGGTGAAAAGATAATTTAAAAAAATCGTTTTGGAAATGAGTTTACTCACAGGGTACTTTCTTTGTATACATTTGACTATACGGGCCAAGCCCGGGATTTACGGGAAATCGCGGGTTTTCGTTTGCCGGCGATTAAACCACTTTCATTAAGCGTCTCATCAAAAATGAAAACATTTCTGAAAACTACAGGTCTCATGCGTTTTAGTGGTGAAAAAATAATTTAAAAAATCGTTCGGGAAATGAGTTTACTCCCTGGGTACTTTCTTTGTATACTTTTGACTATACGGGCCGAGTCCGGGATTTACGGGAAATCGCGGGTTTTTGTTTGCCGGCGATTAAACTTCTTTTATTCAGCGTCTCATCAAAAATGAAAACACTTTTAAAAACTACAAGTCTCATGCGTTTTAGTGGTGAAAAAATAATTTTAAAAAATCGTTCGGGAAATGAGTTTACTCCCTGGGTACTTTCTTTGTATACTTTTGACTATACGGGCCCAGTCCGGGATTTACGGGAAATCGTGGGTTTTCGTGTGCCGGCGATTAAACTTCTTTTATTCAGCGTCCCATAAAAATGAAAGCAATTTTAAAAACTACAAGTCTCATGCGTTTTAGTGGTGAAAAAATAATATAAAAAATCGTTCGGGAAATGAGTTTACTCCCTGGGTACTTTCTTTGTATACTTTTGACTATACGGGCCGAGTCCGGGGTTTACGGGAAATGGCGGGTTTTCGTTTGCCGGCGATTAAACTTCTTTTAATAAGCGTCTCATCAAAAATGAAAACATTTTTGAAAACTACAAGTCTCATGCGTTTTAGTGGTGAAAAAATAATTTAAAAAATTGTTTAGGAAATGAGTTTAATCACAGGGTACTTTCTTTGTATACATGGGAAATGAGTTTACTCACAGGGTACTTTCTTTGTATACATTCGACTATACGGGCCAAGCCCGGGATTTACGGGAAATCGTGGGTTTTCGTGTGCCGGCGATTAAACTTCTTTTATTCAGCGTCCCATAAAAATGAAAGCAATTTTAAAAACTACAAGTCTCATGCGTTTTAGTGGTGAAAAAATAATATAAAAAATCGTTCGGGAAATGAGTTTACTCCCTGGGTACTTTCTTTGTATACTTTTGACTATACGGGCCGAGTCCGGGGTTTACGGGAAATGGCGGGTTTTCGTTTGCCGGCGATTAAACTTCTTTTAATAAGCGTCTCATCAAAAATGAAAACATTTTTGAAAACTACAAGTCTCATGCGTTTTAGTGGTGAAAAAATAATTTAAAAAATTGTTTAGGAAATGAGTTTAATCACAGGGTACTTTCTTTGTATACATGGGAAATGAGTTTACTCACAGGGTACTTTCTTTGTATACATTCGACTATACGGGCCAAGCCCGGGATTTACGGGAAATCGCGGGTTTTCGTTTGCCGGCGATTAAACCACTTTCATTAAGCGTCTCATCAAAAATGAAAACATTTCTGAAAACTACAGGTCTCATGCGTTTTAGTGGTGAAAAAATAATTTAAAAAATCGTTCGGGAAATGAGTTTACTCCCTGGGTACTTTCTTTGTATACTTTTGACTATACAGGCCGAGTCGGGGATTTACGGGAAGTCGCGGGTTTTCGTTTGCCGGCGATTAAACTTCTTTTATTCAACGTCTCATCAAAAATGAAAACATTTTTAAAAACTACAAGTCTCATGGGCTTTAGTGGTTAAATAATAATTTAAAAAATCGTTCGGGAAATGAATTTACTCCCTGGGTACTTTCTTTGTATGCATTCGACTATACAGGCCAAGCCCGGGATTCACGGGAAATCGCGGGTTTTCGTTTGCCGGCGATTAAACCACTTTCATTAAGCGTCTCATCAAAAATGATAACATTTCTGAAAACTACAAGTCTCATGCGTTTTAGTGGTGAAAAAATAATTTAAAAAATAGTTCGGGAAATGAGTTTACTCCCTGGGTACTTTATTTGTATACTTTTGACTATACGGCCCGAATCCGGGATTTACGGGAAGTCGCGGGTTTTCGTTTGCCGGCGATTAAACTTCTTTTATTCAGCGTCTCATCAAAAATGAAAACATTTTTAAAAACCACAAGTCTCATGGGCTTTAGTGGTGAAATAATAATTTAAAAAATCGTTTGCGAAATGAGTTTACTCCCTGGATACTTTCTTTGTATACTTTTGACTATACGGGCCGAGTCCGGGATTTACGGGAAATTCCAAGTTTTCGTTTGCCGGCGATTAAACTTCTTTTATTCAGAGTCTCATCAAAAATGAAAATATTTTTGTAAACTACAAGTCCCATGCGTTTTAGTGGTGAAAAAATAATTTAAAAAATCGTTCGGGAAATGAGTTTACTCCCTGGGTACTTTCTTTGTATACTTTTGACTATACGCGCCGAGTCCGGGGTTTACGGGAAATGGCGGGTTTTCGTTTGCCGGCGATTAAACTTCTTTTATTCAGCGTCTCATCAAAAATGAAAACATTTTTGAAAACTAAAAGTCTCATGCGTTTTAGTGGTGAAAAGATAATTTAAAAAATCGTTTTGGAAATGAGTTTACTCACAGGGTACTTTCTTTGTATACATTTGACTATACGGGGCAAGCGCGGGATTTACGGGAAATCGCGGGTTTTCGTTTGCCGGCGATTAAACCACTTTCATTAAGCGTCTCATCAAAAATGAAAACATTTCTAAAAAATACAAGTCTCATGCGTTTTAGTGGTGTAAAAAAAATTTAAAAAATCGTTCGGGAAATGAGTTTACTCCCTGGGTACCTTCCTTGTATACTTTTGACTATACGGCCGAGTCCGGGATTTACGGGCAATCGCGGGTTTTCGTTTGCCGGCGATTAAACTACTTTCATTAAGCGTCTCATCAAAAATGAAAACATTTCTGCAAACTACAAGTCTCATGCGTTTTAGTGGTGAAAAAATAATTTAAAAAATCGTTCGGGAAATGAGTTTACTCCCTGGGTACCTTCTTTGTATACTTTTGACTATACGGGCCGAGTCCGGGATTTACGGGAAATCGCGGGTTTTCGTTTGCCGGCGATTAAACTTCTTTTATTCAGCGTCTCATCAAAAATGAAAACACTTTTGAAAACTACAAGTCTCATGCGTTTTAGTGGTGAAAAAATAATTTAAAAAATCGTTCGGGAAATCAGTTTACTCCCTGGGTACTTTCTTTATATACATTCAACAATACGGGCCAAGCCCGGGATTTGCGGGAAGTCGCGGGTTGTCGTTTGCCGGCGATTAAACTTCTTTTATTCAGCGTCTCATCAAAAATGAAAACATTTTTAAAAACTACAATTCTCATGGGCTTTAGTGGTGAAATAATAATTTATAAAATCGTTCGGGAAATGAGTTTACTCCCTGGGTACTTTCTTTGTATACTTTTGACTATACGGGCCGAGTCCGGGATTTACGGGAAATCGCAGGTTTTCGTTTGCCGGCGATTAAACTTCTTTTATTCAGAGTCTCATCAAAAATGAAAAAAATTTTTGTAAACTACAAGTCCCATGCGTTTTAGTGTTGAAAAAATAATTTAAAAAATCGTTCGGGAAATGAGTTTACTCCCTGGGTACTTTCTTTGTATACTTTTGACTATACGGACCGAGTCCGGGGTTTACGGGAAATGGCGGGTTTTTGTTTGCCGGAAATTAAACTTCTTTTATTCAGCGTCTCATCAAAAATAAAAACATTTTTGAAAACTACAAGTCTCATGCGTTTTAGTGGTGAAAAGATAATTTAAAAAATCGTTTTGGAAATGAGTTTACTCACAGGGTACTTTCTTTGTATACATTTGACTATACGGGCCAAGCCCGGGATTTACGGGAAATCGCGGGTTTTTGTTTGCCGGCGATTAAACCACTTTCATTAAGCGTCTCATCAAAAATGAAAACATTTCTGAAAACTACAGGTCTCATGCGTTTTAGTGGTGAAAAAATAATTTAAAAAATCGTTCGGGAAATGAGTTTACTCCCTGGGTACTTTCTTTGTATACTTTTGACTATACGGGCCGAGTCCGGGATTTACGGGAAATCGCGGGTTTTTGTTTGCCGGCGATTAAACTTCTTTTATTCAGCGTCTCATCAAAAATGAAAACACTTTTAAAAACTACAAGTCTCATGCGTTTTAGTGGTGAAAAAATAATTTTAAAAAATCGTTCGGGAAATGAGTTTACTCCCTGGGTACTTTCTTTGTATACTTTTGACTATACGGGCCCAGTCCGGGATTTACGGGAAATCGTGGGTTTTCGTGTGCCGGCGATTAAACTTCTTTTATTCAGCGTCCCATAAAAATGAAAGCAATTTTAAAAACTACAAGTCTCATGCGTTTTAGTGGTGAAAAAATAATATAAAAAATCGTTCGGGAAATGAGTTTACTCCCTGGGTACTTTCTTTGTATACTTTTGACTATACGGGCCGAGTCCGGGGTTTACGGGAAATGGCGGGTTTTCGTTTGCCGGCGATTAAACTTCTTTTAATAAGCGTCTCATCAAAAATGAAAACATTTTTGAAAACTACAAGTCTCATGCGTTTTAGTGGTGAAAAAATAATTTAAAAAATTGTTTAGGAAATGAGTTTAATCACAGGGTACTTTCTTTGTATACATGGGAAATGAGTTTACTTACAGGGTACTTTCTTTGTATACATTCGACTATACGGGCCAAGCCCGGGATTTACGGGAAATCGCGGGTTTTCGTTTGCCGGCGATTAAACCACTTTCATTAAGCGTCTCATCAAAAATGAAAACATTTCTGAAAACTACAGGTCTCATGCGTTTTAGTGGTGAAAAAATAATTTAAAAAATCGTTCGGGAAATGAGTTTACTCCCTGGGTACTTTCTTTGTATACTTTTGACTATACGGACCGAGTCTGGGGTTTACGGGAAATGGCGGGTTTTTGTTTGCCGGAAATTAAACTTCTTTTATTCAGCGTCTCATCAAAAATAAAAACATTTTTGAAAACTACAAGTCTCATGCGTTTTAGTGGTGAAAAGATAATTTAAAAAATCGTTTTGGAAATGAGTTTACTCACACGGTAATTTCTTTGTATACATTTGACTATACGTGCCAAGCCCGGGATTTACGGGAAATCGCGGGTTTTCGTTTGCCGGCGATTAAACTTCTTTTATTCAGCGTCCCATAAAAATGAAAGCAATTTTAAAAACTACAAGTCTCATGCGTTTTAGTGGTGAAAAAATAATATAAAAAATCGTTCGGGAAATGAGTTTACTCCCTGGGTACTTTCTTTGTATACTTTTGACTATACGGGCCGAGTCCGGGGTTTACGGGAAATGGCGGGTTTTCGTTTGCCGGCGATTAAACTTCTTTTAATAAGCGTCTCATCAAAAATGAAAACATTTTTGAAAACTACAAGTCTCATGCGTTTTAGTGGTGAAAAAATAATTTAAAAAATTGTTTAGGAAATGAGTTTAATCACAGGGTACTTTCTTTGTATACATGGGAAATGAGTTTACTTACAGGGTACTTTCTTTGTATACATTCGACTATACGGGCCAAGCCCGGGATTTACGGGAAATCGCGGGTTTTCGTTTGCCGGCGATTAAACCACTTTCATTAAGCGTCTCATCAAAAATGAAAACATTTCTGAAAACTACAGGTCTCATGCGTTTTAGTGGTGAAAAAATAATTTAAAAAATCGTTCGGGAAATGAGTTTACTCCCTGGGTACTTTCTTTGTATACTTTTGACTATACGGACCGAGTCTGGGGTTTACGGGAAATGGCGGGTTTTTGTTTGCCGGAAATTAAACTTCTTTTATTCAGCGTCTCATCAAAAATAAAAACATTTTTGAAAACTACAAGTCTCATGCGTTTTAGTGGTGAAAAGATAATTTAAAAAATCGTTTTGGAAATGAGTTTACTCACACGGTAATTTCTTTGTATACATTTGACTATACGGGCCAAGCCCGGGATTTACGGGAAATCGCGGGTTTTCGTTTGCCGGCGATTAAACCACTTTCATTAAGCGTCTCATCAAAAATGAAAACATTTCTGAAAACTACAGGTCTCATGCGTTTTAGTGGTGAAAAAATAATTTAAAAAATCGTTCGGGAAATGAGTTTCCTCCCTGGGTACTTTCTTTGTATACTTTTGACTATACGGGCCGAGTCCGGGATTTACGGGAAATCGCGGGTTTTTGTTTGCCGGCGATTAAACTTCTTTTATTCAGCGTCTCATCAAAAATGAAAACACTTTTAAAAACTACAAGTCTCATGCGTTTTAGTGGTGAAAAAATAATTTTAAAAAATCGTTCGGGAAATGAGTTTACTCCCTGGGTACTTTCTTTGTATACTTTTGACTATACGGGCCCAGTCCGGGATTTACGGGAAATCGTGGGTTTTCGTGTGCCGGCGATTAAACTTCTTTTATTCAGCGTCCCATAAAAATGAAAGCAATTTTAAAAACTACAAGTCTCATGCGTTTTAGTGGTGAAAAAATAATATAAAAAATCGTTCGGGAAATGAGTTTACTCCCTGGGTACTTTCTTTGTATACTTTTGACTATACGGGCCGAGTCCGGGGTTTACGGGAAATGGCGGGTTTTCGTTTGCCGGCGATTAAACTTCTTTTAATAAGCGTCTCATCAAAAATGAAAACAATTTTGAAAACTACAAGTCTCATGCGTTTTAGTGGTGAAAAAATAATTTAAAAAATTGTTTAGGAAATGAGTTTAATCACAGGGTACTTTCTTTGTATACATGGGAAATGAGTTTACTCACAGGGTACTTTCTTTGTATACATTCGACTATACGGGCCAAGCCCGGGATTTACGGGAAATCGCGGGTTTTCGTTTGCCGGCGATTAAACCACTTTCATTAAGCGTCTCATCAAAAATGAAAACATTTCTGAAAACTACAGGTCTCATGCGTTTTAGTGGTGAAAAAATAATTTAAAAAATCGTTCGGGAAATGAGTTTACTCCCTGGGTACTTTCTTTGTATACTTTTGACTATACAGGCCGAGTCGGGGATTTACGGGAAGTCGCGGGTTTTCGTTTGCCGGCGATTAAACTTCTTTTATTCAACGTCTCATCAAAAATGAAAACATTTTTAAAAACTACAAGTCTCATGGGCTTTAGTGGTTAAATAATAATTTAAAAAATCGTTCGGGAAATGAATTTACTCCCTGGGTACTTTCTTTGTATGCATTCGACTATACAGGCCAAGCCCGGGATTCACGGGAAATCGCGGGTTTTCGTTTGCCGGCGATTAAACCACTTTCATTAAACGTCTCATCAAAAATGATAACATTTCTGAAAACTACAAGTCTCATGCGTTTTAGTGGTGAAAAAATAATTTAAAAAATAGTTCGGGAAATGAGTTTACTCCCTGGGTACTTTATTTGTATACTTTTGACTATACGGCCCGAATCCGGGATTTACGGGAAGTCGCGGGTTTTCGTTTGCCGGCGATTAAACTTCTTTTATTCAGCGTCTCATCAAAAATGAAAACATTTTTAAAAACTACAAGTCTCATGGGCTTTAGTGGTGAAATAATAATTTAAAAAATCGTTTGCGAAATGAGTTTACTCCCTGGATACTTTCTTTGTATACTTTTGACTATACGGGCCGAGTCCGGGATTTACGGGAAATCGCAAGTTTTCGTTTGCCGGCGATTAAACTTCTTTTATTCAGAGTCTCATCAAAAATGAAAATATTTTTGTAAACTACAAGTCCCATGCGTTTTAGTGGTGAAAAAATAATTTAAAAAATCGTTCGGGAAATGAGTTTACTCCCTGGGTACTTTCTTTGTATACTTTTGACTATACGCGCCGAGTCCGGGGTTTACGGGAAATGGCGGGTTTTCGTTTGCCGGCGATTAAACTTCTTTTATTCAGCGTCTCATCAAAAATGAAAACATTTTTGAAAACTAAAAGTCTCATGCGTTTTAGTGGTGAAAAGATAATTTAAAAAATCGTTTTGGAAATGAGTTTACTCACAGGGTACTTTCTTTGTATACATTTGACTATACGGGGCAAGCGCGGGATTTACGGGAAATCGCGGGTTTTCGTTTGCCGGCGATTAAACCACTTTCATTAAGTGTCTCATCAAAAATGAAAACATTTCTAAAAAATACAAGTCTCATGCGTTTTAGTGGTGTAAAAAAAATTTAAAAAATCGTTCGGGAAATGAGTTTACTCCCTGGGTACCTTCCTTGTATACTTTTGACTATACGGCCGAGTCCGGGATTTACGGGCAATCGCGGGTTTTCGTTTGCCGGCGATTAAACTACTTTCATTAAGCGTCTCATCAAAAATGAAAACATTTCTGCAAACTACAAGTCTCATGCGCTTTAGTGGTGAAAAAATAATTCAAAAAATCGTTCGGGAAATGAGTTTACTCCCTGGGTACCTTCTTTGTATACTTTTGACTATACGGGCCGAGTCCGGGATTTACGGGAAATCGCGGGTTTTCGTTTGCCGGCGATTAAACTTCTTTTATTCAGCGTCTCATCAAAAATGAAAACACTTTTGAAAACTACAAGTCTCATGCGTTTTAGTGGTGAAAAAATAATTTAAAAAATCGTTCGGGAAATCAGTTTACTCCCTGGGTACTTTCTTTATATACATTCAACTATACGGGCCAAGCCCGGGATTTGCGGGAAGTCGCGGGTTGTCGTTTGCCGGCGATTAAACTTCTTTTATTCAGCGTCTCATCAAAAATGAAAACATTTTTAAAAACTACAATTCTCATGGGCTTTAGTGGTGAAATAATAATTTATAAAATCGTTCGGGAAATGAGTTTACTCCCTGGGTACTTTCTTTGTATACTTTTGACTATACAGGCCGAGTCCGGGATTTACGGAAAATCGCAGGTTTTCGTTTGCCGGCGATTAAACTTCTTTTATTCAGAGTCTCATCAAAAATGAAAAAAATTTTTGTAAACTACAAGTCCCATGCGTTTTAGTGTTGAAAAAATAATTTAAAAAATCGTTCGGGAAATGAGTTTACTCCCTGGGTACTTTCTTTGTATACTTTTGACTATACGGACCGAGTCCGGGGTTTACGGGAAATGGCGGGTTTTTGTTTGCCGGAAATTAAACTTCTTTTATTCAACGTCTCATCAAAAATAAAAACATTTTTGAAAACTACAAGTCTCATGCGTTTTAGTGGTGAAAAGATAATTTAAAAAATCGTTTTGGAAATGAGTTTACTCACAGGGTACTTTCTTTGTATACATTTGACTATACGGGCCAAGCCCGGGATTTACGGGAAATCGCGGGTTTTCGTTTGCCGGCGATTAAACCACTTTCATTAAGCGTCTCATCAAAAATGAAAACATTTCTGAAAACTACAGGTCTCATGCGTTTTAGTGGTGAAAAAATAATTTAAAAAATCGTTCGGGAAATGAGTTTACTCCCTGGGTACTTTCTTTGTATACTTTTGACTATACGGGCCGAGTCCGGGATTTACGGGAAATCGCGGGTTTTTGTTTGCCGGCGATTAAACTTCTTTTATTTAGCGTCTCATCAAAAATGAAAACACTTTTAAAAACTACAAGTCTCATGCGTTTTAGTGGTGAAAAAATAATTTTAAAAAATCGTTCGGGAAATGAGTTTACTCCCTGGGTACTTTCTTTGTATACTTTTGACTATACGGGCCCAGTCCGGGATTTACGGGAAATCGTGGGTTTTCGTGTGCCGGCGATTAAACTTCTTTTATTCAGCGTCCCATAAAAATGAAAGCAATTTTAAAAACTACAAGTCTCATGCGTTTTAGTGGTGAAAAAATAATATAAAAAATCGTTCGGGAAATGAGTTTACTCCCTGGGTACTTTCTTTGTATACTTTTGACTATACGGGCCGAGTCCGGGGTTTACGGGAAATGGCGGGTTTTCGTTTGCCGGCGATTAAACTTCTTTTAATAAGCGTCTCATCAAAAATGAAAACATTTTTGAAAACTACAAGTCTCATGCGTTTTAGTGGTGAAAAAATAATTTAAAAAATTGTTTAGGAAATGAGTTTAATCACAGGGTACTTTCTTTGTATACATGGGAAATGAGTTTACTCACAGGGTACTTTCTTTGTATACATTCGACTATACGGGCCAAGCCCGGGATTCACGGGAAATCGCGGGTTTTCGTTTGCCGGCGATTAAACCACTTTCATTAAGCGTCTCATCAAAAATGATAACATTTCTGAAAACTACAAGTCTCATGCGTTTTAGTGGTGAAAAAATAATTTAAGAAATAATTCGGGAAATGAGTTTACTCCCTGGGTACTTTATTTGCATACTTTTGACTATACGGCCCGAATCCGGGATTTACGGGAAGTCGCGGGTTTTCGTTTGCCGGCGATTAAACTTCTTTTATTCAGCGTCTCATCAAAAATGAAAACATTTTTAAAAACTACAAGTCTCATGGGCTTTAGTGGTGAAATAATAATTTAAAAAATCGTTTGCGAAATGAGTTTACTCCCTGGATACTTTCTTTGTATACTTTTGACTATACGGGCCGAGTCCGGGATTTACGGGAAATCGCAAGTTTTCGTTTGCCGGCGATTAAACTTCTTTTATTCAGAGTCTCATCAAAAATGAAAATATTTTTATAAACTACAAGTCCCATGCGTTTTAGTGGTGAAAAAATAATTTAAAAAATCGTTCGGGAAATGAGTTTACTCCCTGGGTACTTTCTTTGTATACTTTTGACTATACGCGCCGAGTCCGGGGTTTACGGGAAATGGCGGGTTTTCGTTTGCCGGCGATTAAACTTCTTTTATTCAGCGTCTCATCAAAAATGAAAACATTTTTGAAAACTAAAAGTCTCATGCGTTTTAGTGGTGAAAAGATAATTTAAAAAATCGTTTTGGAAATGAGTTTACTCACAGGGTACTTTCTTTGTATACATTTGACTATACGGGGCAAGCGCGGGATTTACGGGAAATCGCGGGTTTTCGTTTGCCGGCGATTAAACCACTTTCATTAAGCGTCTCATCAAAAATGAAAACATTTCTAAAAAATACAAGTCTCATGCGTTTTAGTGGTGTAAAAAAAATTTAAAAAATCGTTCGGGAAATGAGTTTACTCCCTGGGCACCTTCCTTGTATACTTTTGACTATACGGCCGAGTCCGGGATTTACGGGCAATCGCGGGTTTTCGTTTGCCGGCGATTAAACTACTTTCATTAAGCGTCTCATCAAAAATGAAAACATTTCTGCAAACTACAAGTCTCATGCGTTTTAGTGGTGAAAAAATAATTTAAAAAATCGTTCGGGAAATGAGTTTACTCCCTGGGTACCTTCTTTGTATACTTTTGACTATACGGGCCGAGTCCGGGATTTACGGGAAATCGCGGGTTTTCGTTTGCCGGCGATTTAAACTTCTTTTATTCAGCGTCTCATCAAAAATGAAAACACTTTTGAAAACTACAAGTCTCATGCGTTTTAGTGGTGAAAAAATAATTTAAAAAATCGTTCGGGAAATGAGTTTACTCCCTCGTGTGCCGGCGATTAAATTTCTTTTATTCAGCGTCCCATCAAAAATGAAAACATTTTTAAAAACTACAAGTCTCATGCGTTTTAGTGGTGAAAAGATACTTTAAAAAATCGTTTTGGAAATGAGTTTACTCACAGGGTACTTTCTTTGCATACTTTTGACTATACGGGCCGAGTCCGGGGTTTACGGGAAATGGCGGGTTTTTGTTTGCCGGCGATTAACTTTCTTTTAATAAGCGTCTCATCAAAAATGAAAACATTTTTGAAAACTACAAGTCTCATGCGTTTTAGTGGTGAAAAGATAATTTAAAAAATCGTTTTGGAAATGAGTTTACTCACAGGGTACTTTCTTTGTATACATTTGACTATACGGGCCAAACCCGGGATTTACGGGAAATCGCGGGTTTTCGTTTGCCGGCGATTAAACCACTTTCATTAAGCGTCTCATCAAAAATGAAAACATTTCTGCAAACTACAAGTCTCATGCGTTTTAGTGGTGTAAAAAAAATTTAAAAAATCGTTCGGGAAATGAGTTTACTCCCTGGGTACTTTCTTTGTATACTTTTGACTATACGCGCCGAGTCCGGGGTTTACGGGAAATGGCGGGTTTTCGTTTGCCGGCGATTAAACTTCTTTTATTCAGCGTCTCATCAAAAATGAAAATATTTTTAAAAACTACAAGTCTCATGCGTTTTAGTGGTGAAAAGATACTTTAAAAAATCGTTTTGGAAATGAGTTTACTCACAGGGTACTTTCTTTGCATACTTTTGACTATACGGGCCGAGTCCGGGGTTTACGGGAAATGGCGGGTTTTCGTTTGCCGGCGATTAACTTTCTTTTAATAAGCGTCTCATCAAAAATGAAAACATTTTTGAAAACTACAAGTCTCATGCGTTTTAGTGGTGAAAAGATAATTTAAAAAATCGTTTTGGAAATGAGTTTACTCACAGGGTACTTTCTTTGTATACATTTGACTATACGGGCCAAACCCGGGATTTACGGGAAATCGCGGGTTTTCGTTTGCCGGCGATAAAACCACTTTCATTAAGCGTCTCATCAAAAATGAAAACATTTCTGCAAACTACAAGTCTCATGCGTTTTAGTGGTGTAAAAAAAATTTAAAAAATCATTCGGGAAATGAGTTTACTCCCTGGGTACCTTCTTTGTATACTTTTGACTATACGGCCGAGTCCAGGATTTACGGGAAATCGCAGGTTTTCGTTTGCCGGCGATTAAACTCCTTTTATTCAGCGTCTCATCAAAAATGAAAACATTTTTGATAACTACAAGTCTCATGCGTTTTAGTGGTGAAAAGATAATTTAAATAATCGTTTTGAAAATGAGTTTACTCACAGGGTACTTTCTTTGTATACTTTTGACTATACGGGCCCAGTCCGGGATTTACGGGAAATCGCGGGTTTTCGTGTGCCGGCGATTAAATTTCTTTTATTCAGCGTCCCATCAAAAATGAAAACATTTTTAAAAACTACAAGTCTCATGCGTTTTAGTGGTGAAAAAATAATTTAAAAAATCGTTCGGGAAATCAGTTTACTCCCTGGGTACTTTCTTTATATACATTCAATTATACGGGCCAAGCCCGGGATTTACGGGAAGTCGCGGGTTGTCGTTTGCCGGCGATTAAACTTCTTTTATTCAGCGTCTCATCAAAAATGAAAACATTTTTAAAAACTACAAGTCTCATGGGCTTTAGTGGTGAAATAATAATTTATAAAATCGTTCGGGAAATGAGTTTACTCCCTGGGTACTTTCTTTGTATACTTTTGACTATACGGGCCGAGTCCGGGATTTACGGGAAATCGCAGGTTTTCGTTTGCCGGCGATTAAACTTCTTTTATTCAGAGTCTCATCAAAAATGAAAAGATTTTTGTAAACTACAAGTCCCATGCGTTTTAGTGTTGAAAAAATAATATAAAAAATCGTTCGGGAAATGAGTTTACTCCCTGGGTACTTTCTTTGTATACTTTTGACTATACGGACCGAGTCCGGGGTTTACGGGAAATGGCGGGTTTTCGTTTGCCGGAAATTAAGCTCCTTTTATTCAGCGTCTCATCAAAAATAAAAACATTTTTGAAAACTACAAGTCTCATGCGTTTTAGTGGTGAAAAGATAATTTAAATAATCGTTTTGGAAATGAGTTTACTCACAGGGTACTTTCTTTGTATACATGGGAAATGAGTTTACTCACAGGGTACTTTCTTTGTATACATTCGACTATACGGGCCAAGCCCGGGATTTACGGGATATCGCGGGTTTTCGTTTGCCGGCGATTAAACCACTTTTATTAAGCGTCTCATCAAAAATGAAAACATTTCTGAAAACTACAGGTCTCATGCGTTTTAGTGGTGTAAAAAAAATTTAAAAAATCGTTCGGGAAATGAGTTTACTCCCTGGGTACCTTCCTTGTATACTTTTGACTATACGGCCGAGTCCGGGATTTACGGGCAATCGCGGGTTTTCGTTTGCCGGCGATTAAACTACTTTCATTAAGCGTCTCATCAAAAATGAAAACATTTCTGCAAACTACAAGTCTCATGCGTTTTAGTGGTGAAAAAATAATTTAAAAAATCGTTCGGGAAATGAGTTTACTCCCTGGGTACCTTCTTTGTATACTTTTGACTATACGGGCCGAGTCCGGGATTTACGGGAAATCGCGGGTTTTCGTTTGCCGGCGATTAAACTTCTTTTATTCAGCGTCTCATCAAAAATGAAAACACTTTTGAAAACTACAAGTCTCATGCGTTTTAGTGGTGAAAAAATAATTTAAAAAATCGTTCGGGAAATCAGTTTACTCCCTGGGTACTTTCTTTATATACATTCAACTATACGGGCCAAGCCCGGGATTTGCGGGAAGTCGCGGGTTGTCGTTTGCCGGCGATTAAACTTCTTTTATTCAGCGTCTCATCAAAAATGAAAACATTTTTAAAAACTACAATTCTCATGGGCTTTAGTGGTGAAATAATAATTTATAAAATCGTTCGGGAAATGAGTTTACTCCCTGGGTACTTTCTTTGTATACTTTTGACTATACGGGCCGAGTCCGGGATCTACGGGAAATCGCAGGTTTTCGTTTGCCGGCGATTAAACTTCTTTTATTCAGAGTCTCATCAAAAATGAAAAAAATTTTTGTAAACTACAAGTCCCATGCGTTTTAGTGTTGAAAAAATAATTTAAAAAATCGTTCGGGAAATGAGTTTACTCCCTGGGTACTTTCTTTGTATACTTTTGACTATACGGACCGAGTCCGGGGTTTACGGGAAATGGCGGGTTTTTGTTTGCCGGAAATTAAACTTCTTTTATTCAGCGTCTCATCAAAAATAAAAACATTTTTGAAAACTACAAGTCTCATGCGTTTTAGTGGTGAAAAGATAATTTAAAAAATCGTTTTGGAAATGAGTTTACTCACAGGGTACTTTCTTTGTATACATTTGACTATACGGGCCAAGCCCGGGATTTACGGGAAATCGCGGGTTTTTGTTTGCCGGCGATTAAACCACTTTCATTAAGCGTCTCATCAAAAATGAAAACATTTCTGAAAACTACAGGTCTCATGCGTTTTAGTGGTGAAAAAATAATTTAAAAAATCGTTCGGGAAATGAGTTTACTCCCTGGGTACTTTCTTTGTATACTTTTGACTATACGGGCCGAGTCCGGGATTTACGGGAAATCGCGGGTTTTTGTTTGCCGGCGATTAAACTTCTTTTATTCAGCGTCTCATCAAAAATGAAAACACTTTTAAAAACTACAAGTCTCATGCGTTTTAGTGGTGAAAAAATAATTTTAAAAAATCGTTCGGGAAATGAGTTTACTCCCTGGGTACTTTCTTTGTATACTTTTGACTATACGGGCCCAGTCCGGGATTTACGGGAAATCGTGGGTTTTCGTGTGCCGGCGATTAAACTTCTTTTATTCAGCGTCTCATCAAAAATGAAAACATTTTTAAAAACTACAATTCTCATGGGCTTTAGTGGTGAAATAATAATTTATAAAATCGTTCGGGAAATGAGTTTACTCCCTGGGTACTTTCTTTGTATACTTTTGACTATACGGGCCGAGTCCGGGATTTACGGGAAATCGCAGGTTTTCGTTTGCCGGCGATTAAACTTCTTTTATTCAGAGTCTCATCAAAAATGAAAAAAATTTTTGTAAACTACAAGTCCCATGCGTTTTAGTGTTGAAAAAATAATTTAAAAAATCGTTCGGGAAATGAGTTTACTCCCTGGGTACTTTCTTTGTATACTTTTGACTATACGGACCGAGTCCGGGGTTTACGGGAAATGGCGGGTTTTTGTTTGCCGGAAATTAAACTTCTTTTATTCAGCGTCTCATCAAAAATAAAAACATTTTTGAAAACTACAAGTCTCATGCGTTTTAGTGGTGAAAAGATAATTTAAAAAATCGTTTTGGAAATGAGTTTACTCACAGGGTACTTTCTTTGTATACATTTGACTATACGGGCCAAGCCCGGGATTTACGGGAAATCGCGGGTTTTTGTTTGCCGGCGATTAAACCACTTTCATTAAGCGTCTCATCAAAAATGAAAACATTTCTGAAAACTACAGGTCTCATGCGTTTTAGTGGTGAAAAAATAATTTAAAAAATCGTTCGGGAAATGAGTTTACTCCCTGGGTACTTTCTTTGTATACTTTTGACTATACGGGCCGAGTCCGGGATTTACGGGAAATCGCGGGTTTTTGTTTGCCGGCGATTAAACTTCTTTTATTCAGCGTCTCATCAAAAATGAAAACACTTTTAAAAACTACAAGTCTCATGCGTTTTAGTGGTGAAAAAATAATTTTAAAAAATCGTTCGGGAAATGAGTTTACTCCCTGGGTACTTTCTTTGTATACTTTTGACTATACGGGCCCAGTCCGGGATTTACGGGAAATCGTGGGTTTTCGTGTGCCGGCGATTAAACTTCTTTTATTCAGCGTCCCATAAAAATGAAAGCAATTTTAAAAACTACAAGTCTCATGCGTTTTAGTGGTGAAAAAATAATATAAAAAATCGTTCGGGAAATGAGTTTACTCCCTGGGTACTTTCTTTGTATACTTTTGACTATACGGGCCGAGTCCGGGGTTTACGGGAAATGGCGGGTTTTCGTTTGCCGGCGATTAAACTTCTTTTAATAAGCGTCTCATCAAAAATGAAAACATTTTTGAAAACTACAAGTCTCATGCGTTTTAGTGGTGAAAAAATAATTTAAAAAATTGTTTAGGAAATGAGTTTAATCACAGGGTACTTTCTTTGTATACATGGGAAATGAGTTTACTTACAGGGTACTTTCTTTGTATACATTCGACTATACGGGCCAAGCCCGGGATTTACGGGAAATCGCGGGTTTTCGTTTGCCGGCGATTAAACCACTTTCATTAAGCGTCTCATCAAAAATGAAAACATTTCTGAAAACTACAGGTCTCATGCGTTTTAGTGGTGAAAAAATAATTTAAAAAATCGTTCGGGAAATGAGTTTACTCCCTGGGTACTTTCTTTGTATACTTTTGACTATACGGACCGAGTCTGGGGTTTACGGGAAATGGCGGGTTTTTGTTTGCCGGAAATTAAACTTCTTTTATTCAGCGTCTCATCAAAAATAAAAACATTTTTGAAAACTACAAGTCTCATGCGTTTTAGTGGTGAAAAGATAATTTAAAAAATCGTTTTGGAAATGAGTTTACTCACACGGTAATTTCTTTGTATACATTTGACTATACGGGCCAAGCCCGGGATTTACGGGAAATCGCGGGTTTTCGTTTGCCGGCGATTAAACCACTTTCATTAAGCGTCTCATCAAAAATGAAAACATTTCTGAAAACTACAGGTCTCATGCGTTTTAGTGGTGAAAAAATAATTTAAAAAATCGTTCGGGAAATGAGTTTCCTCCCTGGGTACTTTCTTTGTATACTTTTGACTATACGGGCCGAGTCCGGGATTTACGGGAAATCGCGGGTTTTTGTTTGCCGGCGATTAAACTTCTTTTATTCAGCGTCTCATCAAAAATGAAAACACTTTTAAAAACTACAAGTCTCATGCGTTTTAGTGGTGAAAAAATAATTTAAAAAATCGTTCGGGAAATGAGTTTACTCCCTGGGTACTTTCTTTGTATACTTTTGACTATACGGGCCCAGTCCGGGATTTACATGAAATCGTGGGTTTTCGTGTGCCGGCGATTAAACTTCTTTTATTCAGCGTCCCATAAAAATGAAAGCAATTTTAAAAACTACAAGTCTCATGCGTTTTAGTGGTGAAAAAATAATATAAAAAATCGTTCGGGAAATGAGTTTACTCCCTGGGTACTTTCTTTGTATACTTTTGACTATACGGGCCGAGTCCGGGGTTTACGGGAAATGGCGGGTTTTCGTTTGCCGGCGATTAAACTTCTTTTAATAAGCGTCTCATCAAAAATGAAAACATTTTTGAAAACTACAAGTCTCATGCGTTTTAGTGGTGAAAAAATAATTTAAAAAATCGTTCGGGAAATGAGTTTACTCCCTCGTGTGCCGGCGATTAAATTTCTTTTATTCAGCGTCCCATTAAAAATGAAAACATTTTTAAAAACTACAAGTCTCATGCGTTTTAGTGGTGAAAAGATACTTTAAAAAATCGTTCGGGAAATGAATTTACTCACAGGGTACTTTCTTTGCATACTTTTGACTATACGGGCCGAGTCCGGGGTTTACGGGAAATGGCGGGTTTTTGTTTGCCGGCGATTAACTTTCTTTTAATAAGCGTCTCATCAAAAATGAAAACATTTTTAAAAACTACAAGTCTCATGGGCTTTAGTGGTTAAATAATAATTTAAAAAATCGTTCGGGAAATGAATTTACTCCCTGGGTACTTTCTTTGTATGCATTCGACTATACAGGCCAAGCCCGGGATTCACGGGAAATCGCGGGTTTTCGTTTGCCGGCGATTAAACCACTTTCATTAAACGTCTCATCAAAAATGATAACATTTCTGAAAACTACAAGTCTCATGCGTTTTAGTGGTGAAAAAATAATTTAAAAAATAGTTCGGGAAATGAGTTTACTCCCTGGGTACTTTATTTGTATACTTTTGACTATACGGCCCGAATCCGGGATTTACGGGAAGTCGCGGGTTTTCGTTTGCCGGCGATTAAACTTCTTTTATTCAGCGTCTCATCAAAAATGAAAACATTTTTAAAAACTACAAGTCTCATGGGCTTTAGTGGTGAAATAATAATTTAAAAAATCGTTTGCGAAATGAGTTTACTCCCTGGATACTTTCTTTGTATACTTTTGACTATACGGGCCGAGTCCGGGATTTACGGGAAATCGCAAGTTTTCGTTTGCCGGCGATTAAACTTCTTTTATTCAGAGTCTCATCAAAAATGAAAATATTTTTGTAAACTACAAGTCCCATGCGTTTTAGTGGTGAAAAAATAATTTAAAAAATCGTTCGGGAAATGAGTTTACTCCCTGGGTACTTTCTTTGTATACTTTTGACTATACGCGCCGAGTCCGGGGTTTACGGGAAATGGCGGGTTTTCGTTTGCCGGCGATTAAACTTCTTTTATTCAGCGTCTCATCAAAAATGAAAACATTTTTGAAAACTAAAAGTCTCATGCGTTTTAGTGGTGAAAAGATAATTTAAAAAATCGTTTTGGAAATGAGTTTACTCACAGGGTACTTTCTTTGTATACATTTGACTATACGGGGCAAGCGCGGGATTTACGGGAAATCGCGGGTTTTCGTTTGCCGGCGATTAAACCACTTTCATTAAGTGTCTCATCAAAAATGAAAACATTTCTAAAAAATACAAGTCTCATGCGTTTTAGTGGTGTAAAAAAAATTTAAAAAATCGTTCGGGAAATGAGTTTACTCCCTGGGTACCTTCCTTGTATACTTTTGACTATACGGCCGAGTCCGGGATTTACGGGCAATCGCGGGTTTTCGTTTGCCGGCGATTAAACTACTTTCATTAAGCGTCTCATCAAAAATGAAAACATTTCTGCAAACTACAAGTCTCATGCGTTTTAGTGGTGAAAAAATAATTCAAAAAATCGTTCGGGAAATGAGTTTACTCCCTGGGTACCTTCTTTGTATACTTTTGACTATACGGGCCGAGTCCGGGATTTACGGGAAATCGCGGGTTTTCGTTTGCCGGCGATTAAACTTCTTTTATTCAGCGTCTCATCAAAAATGAAAACACTTTTGAAAACTACAAGTCTCATGCGTTTTAGTGGTGAAAAAATAATTTAAAAAATCGTTCGGGAAATCAGTTTACTCCCTGGGTACTTTCTTTATATACATTCAACTATACGGGCCAAGCCCGGGATTTGCGGGAAGTCGCGGGTTGTCGTTTGCCGGCGATTAAACTTCTTTTATTCAGCGTCTCATCAAAAATGAAAACATTTTTAAAAACTACAATTCTCATGGGCTTTAGTGGTGAAATAATAATTTATAAAATCGTTCGGGAAATGAGTTTACTCCCTGGGTACTTTCTTTGTATACTTTTGACTATACGGGCCGAGTCCGGGATTTACGGAAAATCGCAGGTTTTCGTTTGCCGGCGATTAAACTTCTTTTATTCAGAGTCTCATCAAAAATGAAAAAAATTTTTGTAAACTACAAGTCCCATGCGTTTTAGTGTTGAAAAAATAATTTAAAAAATCGTTCGGGAAATGAGTTTACTCCCTGGGTACTTTCTTTGTATACTTTTGACTATACGGACCGAGTCCGGGGTTTACGGGAAATGGCGGGTTTTTGTTTGCCGGAAATTAAACTTCTTTTATTCAACGTCTCATCAAAAATAAAAACATTTTTGAAAACTACAAGTCTCATGCGTTTTAGTGGTGAAAAGATAATTTAAAAAATCGTTTTGGAAATGAGTTTACTCACAGGGTACTTTCTTTGTATACATTTGACTATACGGGCCAAGCCCGGGATTTACGGGAAATCGCGGGTTTTCGTTTGCCGGCGATTAAACCACTTTCATTAAGCGTCTCATCAAAAATGAAAACATTTCTGAAAACTACAGGTCTCATGCGTTTTAGTGGTGAAAAAATAATTTAAAAAATCGTTCGGGAAATGAGTTTACTCCCTGGGTACTTTCTTTGTATACTTTTGACTATACGGGCCGAGTCCGGGATTTACGGGAAATCGCCGGTTTTTGTTTGCCGGCGATTAAACTTCTTTTATTTAGCGTCTCATCAAAAATGAAAACACTTTTAAAAACTACAAGTCTCATGCGTTTTAGTGGTGAAAAAATAATTTTAAAAAATCGTTCGGGAAATGAGTTTACTCCCTGGGTACTTTCTTTGTATACTTTTGACTATACGGGCCCAGTCCGGGATTTACGGGAAATCGTGGGTTTTCGTGTGCCGGCGATTAAACTTCTTTTATTCAGCGTCCCATAAAAATGAAAGCAATTTTAAAAACTACAAGTCTCATGCGTTTTAGTGGTGAAAAAATAATATAAAAAATCGTTCGGGAAATGAGTTTACTCCCTGGGTACTTTCTTTGTATACTTTTGACTATACGGGCCGAGTCCGGGGTTTACGGGAAATGGCGGGTTTTCGTTTGCCGGCGATTAAACTTCTTTTAATAAGCGTCTCATCAAAAATGAAAACATTTTTGAAAACTACAAGTCTCATGCGTTTTAGTGGTGAAAAAATAATTTAAAAAATTGTTTAGGAAATGAGTTTAATCACAGGGTACTTTCTTTGTATACATGGGAAATGAGTTTACTCACAGGGTACTTTCTTTGTATACATTCGACTATACGGGCCAAGCCCGGGATTCACGGGAAATCGCGGGTTTTCGTTTGCCGGCGATTAAACCACTTTCATTAAGCGTCTCATCAAAAATGATAACATTTCTGAAAACTACAAGTCTCATGCGTTTTAGTGGTGAAAAAATAATTTAAGAAATAGTTCGGGAAATGAGTTTACTCCCTGGGTACTTTATTTGTATACTTTTGACTATACGGCCCGAATCCGGGATTTACGGGAAGTCGCGGGTTTTCGTTTGCCGGCGATTAAACTTCTTTTATTCAGCGTCTCATCAAAAATGAAAACATTTTTAAAAACTACAAGTCTCATGGGCTTTAGTGGTGAAATAATAATTTAAAAAATTGTTTGCGAAATGAGTTTACTCCCTGGATACTTTCTTTGTATACTTTTGACTATACGGGCCGAGTCCGGGATTTACGGGAAATCGCAAGTTTTCGTTTGCCGGCGATTAAACTTCTTTTATTCAGAGTCTCATCAAAAATGAAAATATTTTTATAAACTACAAGTCCCATGCGTTTTAGTGGTGAAAAAATAATTTAAAAAATCGTTCGGGAAATGAGTTTACTCCCAGGGTACTTTCTTTGTATACTTTTGACTATACGCGCCGAGTCCGGGGTTTACGGGAAATGGCGGGTTTTCGTTTGCCGGCGATTAAACTTCTTTTATTCAGCGTCTCATCAAAAATGAAAACATTTTTGAAAACTAAAAGTCTCATGCGTTTTAGTGGTGTAAAAAAAATTTAAAAAATCGTTCGGGAAATGAGTTTACTCCCTGGGCACCTTCCTTGTATACTTTTGACTATACGGCCGAGTCCGGGATTTACGGGCAATCGCGGGTTTTCGTTTGCCGGCGATTAAACTACTTTCATTAAGCGTCTCATCAAAAATGAAAACATTTCTGCAAACTACAAGTCTCATGCGTTTTAGTGGTGAAAAAATAATTTAAAAAATCCTTCGGGAAATGAGTTTACTCCCTGGGTACCTTCTTTGTATACTTTTGACTATACGGGCCGAGTCCGGGATTTACGGGAAATCGCGGGTTTTCGTTTGCCGGCGATTAAACTTCTTTTATTCAGCGTCTCATCAAAAATGAAAACACTTTTGAAAACTATAAGTCTCATGCGTTTTAGTGGTGAAAAAATAATTTAAAAAATCGTTCGGGAAATGAGTTTACTCCCTCGTGTGCCGGCGATTAAATTTCTTTTATTCAGCGTCCCATCAAAAATGAAAACATTTTTAAAAACTACAAGTCTCATGCGTTTTAGTGGTGAAAAGATACTTAAAAAAATCGTTTTGGAAATGAGTTTACTCACAGGGTACTTTCTTTGCATACTTTTGACTATACGGGCCGAGTCCGGGGTTTACGGGAAATGGCGGGTTTTTGTTTGCCGGCGATTAACTTTCTTTTAATAAGCGTCTCATCAAAAATGAAAACATTTTTGAAAACTACAAGTCTCATGCGTTTTAGTGGTGAAAAGATAATTTAAAAAATCGTTTTGGAAATGAGTTTACTCACAGGGTACTTTCTTTGTATACATTTGACTATACGGGCCAAACCCGGGATTTACGGGAAATCGCGGGTTTTCGTTTGCCGGCGATTAAACCACTTTCATTAAGCGTCTCATCAAAAATGAAAACATTTCTGCAAACTACAAGTCTCATGCGTTTTAGTGGTGTAAAAAAAATTTAAAAAATCGTTCGGGAAATGAGTTTACTCCCTGGGTACTTTCTTTGTATACTTTTGACTATACGCGCCGAGTCCGGGGTTTACGGGAAATGGCGGGTTTTCGTTTGCCGGCGATTAAACTTCTTTTATTCAGCGTCTCATCAAAAATGAAAATATTTTTAAAAACTACAAGTCTCATGCGTTTTAGTGGTGAAAAGATACTTTAAAAAATCGTTTTGGAAATGAGTTTACTCACAGGGTACTTTCTTTGCATACTTTTGACTATACGGGCCGAGTCCGGGGTTTACGGGAAATGGCGGGTTTTCGTTTGCCGGCGATTAACTTTCTTTTAATAAGCGTCTCATCAAAAATGAAAACATTTTTGAAAACTACAAGTCTCATGCGTTTTAGTGGTGAAAAGATAATTTAAAAAATCGTTTTGGAAATGAGTTTACTCACAGGGTACTTTCTTTGTATACATTTGACTATACGGGCCAAACCCGGGATTTACGGGAAATCGCGGGTTTTCGTTTGCCGGCGATAAAACCACTTTCATTAAGCGTCTCATCAAAAATGAAAACATTTCTGCAAACTACAAGTCTCATGCGTTTTAGTGGTGTAAAAAAAATTTAAAAAATCATTCGGGAAATGAGTTTACTCCCTGGGTACCTTCTTTGTATACTTTTGACTATACGGCCGAGTCCAGGATTTACGGGAAATCGCAGGTTTTCGTTTGCCGGCGATTAAACTCCTTTTATTCAGCGTCTCATCAAAAATGAAAACATTTTTGATAACTACAAGTCTCATGCGTTTTAGTGGTGAAAAGATAATTTAAATAATCGTTTTGAAAATGAGTTTACTCACAGGGTACTTTCTTTGTATACTTTTGACTATACGGGCCCAGTCCGGGATTTACGGGAAATCGCGGGTTTTCGTGTGCCGGCGATTAAATTTCTTTTATTCAGCGTCCCATCAAAAATGAAAACATTTTTAAAAACTACAAGTCTCATGCGTTTTAGTGGTGAAAAAATAATTTAAAAAATCGTTCGGGAAATCAGTTTACTCCCTGGGTACTTTCTTTATATACATTCAATTATACGGGCCAAGCCCGGGATTTACGGGAAGTCGCGGGTTGTCGTTTGCCGGCGATTAAACTTCTTTTATTCAGCGTCTCATCAAAAATGAAAACATTTTTAAAAACTACAAGTCTCATGGGCTTTAGTGGTGAAATAATAATTTATAAAATCGTTCGGGAAATGAGTTTACTCCCTGGGTACTTTCTTTGTATACTTTTGACTATACGGGCCGAGTCCGGGATTTACGGGAAATCGCAGGTTTTCGTTTGCCGGCGATTAAACTTCTTTTATTCAGAGTCTCATCAAAAATGAAAAGATTTTTGTAAACTACAAGTCCCATGCGTTTTAGTGTTGAAAAAATAATATAAAAAATCGTTCGGGAAATGAGTTTACTCCCTGGGTACTTTCTTTGTATACTTTTGACTATACGGACCGAGTCCGGGGTTTACGGGAAATGGCGGGTTTTCGTTTGCCGGAAATTAAGCTCCTTTTATTCAGCGTCTCATCAAAAATAAAAACATTTTTGAAAACTACAAGTCTCATGCGTTTTAGTGGTGAAAAGATAATTTAAATAATCGTTTTGGAAATGAGTTTACTCACAGGGTACTTTCTTTGTATACATTTGACTATACGGGCCAAGCCTGGGATTTCCGGAAATCGCGGGTTTTCGTTTGCCGGCGATTAAACCACTTTCATTAAGCGTCTCATCAAAAATGAAAACATTTCTAAAAACTACAAGTCTCATGCGTTTTAGTGGTGAAAAAATAATATAAAAAATCGTTCGGGAAATGAGTTTACTCCCTGGGTACTTTCTTTGTATACTTTTGACTATACGGGCCGAGTCCGGGGTTTACGGGAAATGGCGGGTTTTCGTTTGCCGGCGATTAAACTTCTTTTAATAAGCGTCTCATCAAAAATGAAAACATTTTTGAAAACTACAAGTCTCATGCGTTTTAGTGGTGAAAAAATAATTTAAAAAATTGTTTAGGAAATGAGTTTAATCACAGGGTACTTTCTTTGTATACATGGGAAATGAGTTTACTCACAGGGTACTTTCTTTGTATACATTCGACTATACGGGCCAAGCCCGGGATTCACGGGAAATCGCGGGTTTTCGTTTGCCGGCGATTAAACCACTTTCATTAAGCGTCTCATCAAAAATGATAACATTTCTGAAAACTACAAGTCTCATGCGTTTTAGTGGTGAAAAAATAATTTAAGAAATAGTTCGGGAAATGAGTTTACTCCCTGGGTACTTTATTTGTATACTTTTGACTATACGGCCCGAATCCGGGATTTACGGGAAGTCGCGGGTTTTCGTTTGCCGGCGATTAAACTTCTTTTATTCAGCGTCTCATCAAAAATGAAAACATTTTTAAAAACTACAAGTCTCATGGGCTTTAGTGGTGAAATAATAATTTAAAAAATCGTTTGCGAAATGAGTTTACTCCCTGGATACTTTCTTTGTATACTTTTGACTATACGGACCGAGTCCGGGATTTACGGGAAATCGCAAGTTTTCGTTTGCCGGCGATTAAACTTCTTTTATTCAGAGTCTCATCAAAAATGAAAATATTTTTATAAACTACAAGTCCCATGCGTTTTAGTGGTGAAAAAATAATTTAAAAAATCGTTCGGGAAATGAGTTTACTCCCTGGGTACTTTCTTTGTATACTTTTGACTATACGCGCCGAGTCCGGGGTTTACGGGAAATGGCGGGTTTTCGTTTGCCGGCGATTAAACTTCTTTTATTCAGCGTCTCATCAAAAATGAAAACATTTTTGAAAACTAAAAGTCTCATGCGTTTTAGTGGTGAAAAGATAATTTAAAAAATCGTTTTGGAAATGAGTTTACTCACAGGGTACTTTCTTTGTATACATTTGACTATACGGGGCAAGCGCGGGATTTACGGGAAATCGCGGGTTTTCGTTTGCCGGCGATTAAACCACTTTCATTAAGCGTCTCATCAAAAATGAAAACATTTCTAAAAAATACAAGTCTCATGCGTTTTAGTGGTGTAAAAAAAATTTAAAAAATCGTTCGGGAAATGAGTTTACTCCCTGGGCACCTTCCTTGTATACTTTTGACTATACGGCCGAGTCCGGGATTTACGGGCAATCGCGGGTTTTCGTTTGCCGGCGATTAAACTACTTTCATTAAGCGTCTCATCAAAAATGAAAACATTTCTGCAAACTACAAGTCTCATGCGTTTTAGTGGTGAAAAAATAATTTAAAAAATCGTTCGGGAAATGAGTTTACTCCCTGGGTACCTTCTTTGTATACTTTTGACTATACGGGCCGAGTCCGGGATTTACGGGAAATCGCGGGTTTTCGTTTGCCGGCGATTAAACTTCTTTTATTCAGCGTCTCATCAAAAATGAAAACACTTTTGAAAACTACAAGTCTCATGCGTTTTAGTGGTGAAAAAATAATTTAAAAAATCGTTCGGGAAATGAGTTTACTCCCTCGTGTGCCGGCGATTAAATTTCTTTTATTCAGCGTCCCATCAAAAATGAAAACATTTTTAAAAACTACAAGTCTCATGCGTTTTAGTGGTGAAAAGATACTTTAAAAAATCGTTTTGGAAATGAGTTTACTCACAGGGTACTTTCTTTGCATACTTTTGACTATACGGGCCGAGTCCGGGGTTTACGGGAAATGGCGGGTTTTTGTTTGCCGGCGATTAACTTTCTTTTAATAAGCGTCTCATCAAAAATGAAAACATTTTTGAAAACTACAAGTCTCATGCGTTTTAGTGGTGAAAAGATAATTTAAAAAATCGTTTTGGAAATGAGTTTACTCACAGGGTACTTTCTTTGTATACATTTGACTATACGGGCCAAACCCGGGATTTACGGGAAATCGCGGGTTTTCGTTTGCCGGCGATTAAACCACTTTCATTAAGCGTCTCATCAAAAATGAAAACATTTCTGCAAACTACAAGTCTCATGCGTTTTAGTGGTGTAAAAAAAATTTAAAAAATCGTTCGGGAAATGAGTTTACTCCCTGGGTACTTTCTTTGTATACTTTTGACTATACGCGCCGAGTCCGGGGTTTACGGGAAATGGCGGGTTTTCGTTTGCCGGCGATTAAACTTCTTTTATTCAGCGTCTCATCAAAAATGAAAATATTTTTAAAAACTACAAGTCTCATGCGTTTTAGTGGTGAAAAGATACTTTAAAAAATCGTTTTGGAAATGAGTTTACTCACAGGGTACTTTCTTTGCATACTTTTGACTATACGGGCCGAGTCCGGGGTTTACGGGAAATGGCGGGTTTTCGTTTGCCGGCGATTAACTTTCTTTTAATAAGCGTCTCATCAAAAATGAAAACATTTTTGAAAACTACAAGTCTCATGCGTTTTAGTGGTGAAAAGATAATTTAAAAAATCGTTTTGGAAATGAGTTTACTCACAGGGTACTTTCTTTGTATACATTTGACTATACGGGCCAAACCCGGGATTTACGGGAAATCGCGGGTTTTCGTTTGCCGGCGATAAAACCACTTTCATTAAGCGTCTCATCAAAAATGAAAACATTTCTGCAAACTACAAGTCTCATGCGTTTTAGTGGTGTAAAAAAAATTTAAAAAATCATTCGGGAAATGAGTTTACTCCCTGGGTACCTTCTTTGTATACTTTTGACTATACGGCCGAGTCCAGGATTTACGGGAAATCGCAGGTTTTCGTTTGCCGGCGATTAAACTCCTTTTATTCAGCGTCTCATCAAAAATGAAAACATTTTTGATAACTACAAGTCTCATGCGTTTTAGTGGTGAAAAGATAATTTAAATAATCGTTTTGAAAATGAGTTTACTCACAGGGTACTTTCTTTGTATACTTTTGACTATACGGGCCCAGTCCGGGATTTACGGGAAATCGCGGGTTTTCGTGTGCCGGCGATTAAATTTCTTTTATTCAGCGTCCCATCAAAAATGAAAACATTTTTAAAAACTACAAGTCTCATGCGTTTTAGTGGTGAAAAAATAATTTAAAAAATCGTTCGGGAAATCAGTTTACTCCCTGGGTACTTTCTTTATATACATTCAATTATACGGGCCAAGCCCGGGATTTACGGGAAGTCGCGGGTTGTCGTTTGCCGGCGATTAAACTTCTTTTATTCAGCGTCTCATCAAAAATGAAAACATTTTTAAAAACTACAAGTCTCATGGGCTTTAGTGGTGAAATAATAATTTATAAAATCGTTCGGGAAATGAGTTTACTCCCTGGGTACTTTCTTTGTATACTTTTGACTATACGGGCCGAGTCCGGGATTTACGGGAAATCGCAGGTTTTCGTTTGCCGGCGATTAAACTTCTTTTATTCAAAGTCTCATCAAAAATGAAAAGATTTTTGTAAACTACAAGTCCCATGCGTTTTAGTGTTGAAAAAATAATATAAAAAATCGTTCGGGAAATGAGTTTACTCCCTGGGTACTTTTTTTGTATACTTTTGACTATACGGACCGAGTCCGGGGTTTACGGGAAATGGGGGGTTTTCGTTTGCCGGAAATTAAGCTCCTTTTATTCAGCGTCTCATCAAAAATAAAAACATTTTTGAAAACTACAAGTCTCATGCGTTTTAGTGGTGAAAAGATAATTTAAATAATCGTTTTGGAAATGAGTTTACTCACAGGGTACTTTCTTTGTATACATTTGACTATACGGGCCAAGCCCGGGATTTCCGGAAATCGCGGGTTTTCGTTTGCCGGCGATTAAACCACTTTCATTAAGCGTCTCATCAAAAATGAAAACATTTCTAAAAATTACAAGTCTCATGCGTTTTAGTGGTAAAAAAAAAAATTTAAAAAATCGTTCGGGAAATGAGTTTACTCCCTGGCTACCTTCTTTGTATACTTTGGACTATACGGGCCGAGTCCGGGATTTACGGGAAATCGCGGGTTTTCGTGTGCCGGCGATTAAATTTCTTTTATTCAGCGTCCCATCAAAAATGAAAACATTTTTAAAAACTACAAGTCTCATGCGTTTTAGTGGTGAAAAAATAATTTAAAAAATCGTTCGGGAAATCAGTTTACTCCCTGGGTACTTTCTTTATATACATTCAATTATACGGGCCAAGCCCGGGATTTACGGGAAGTCGCGGGTTGTCGTTTGCCGGCGATTAAACTTCTTTTATTCAGCGTGTCATCAAAAATGAAAACATTTTTAAAAACTACAAGTCTCATGGGCTTTAGTGGTGAAATAATAATTTATAAAATCGTTCGGGAAATGAGTTTACTCCCTGGGTACTTTCTTTGTATACTTTTGACTATACGGGCCGAGTCCGGGATTTACGGGAAATCGCAGGTTTTCGTTTGCCGGCGATTAAACTTCTTTTATTCAGAGTCTCATCAAAAATGAAAAGATTTTTGTAAACTACAAGTCCCATGCGTTTTAGTGTTGAAAAAATAATTTAAAAAATCGTTCGGGAAATGAGTTTACTCCCTGGGTACTTTCTTTGTATACTTTTGACTATACGGACCGAGTCCGGGGTTTACGGGAAATGGCGGGTTTTCGTTTGCCGGAAATTAAGCTCCTTTTATTCAGCGTCTCATCAAAAATAAAAACATTTTTGAAAACTACAAGTCTCATGCGTTTTAGTGGTGAAAAGATAATTTAAATAATCGTTTTGGAAATGAGTTTACTCACAGGGTACTTTCGTTGTATACATTTGACTATACGGGCCAAGCCCGGGATTTCCGGAAATCGCGGGTTTTCGTTTGCCGGCGATTAAACCACTTTCATTAAGCGTCTCATCAAAAATGAAAACATTTCTAAAAATTACAAGTCTCATGCGTTTTAGTGGTAAAAAAAAAAAATTTAAAAAATCGTTCGGGAAATGAGTTTACTCCCTGGCTACCTTCTTTGTATACTTTGGACTATACGGGCCGAGTCCGGGATTTACGGGAAATCGCGGGTTTTCGTTTGCCGGCGATTAAACTTCTTTTATTCAGCGTCTCATCAAAAATGAAAACACTTTTGAAAACTACAAGTCTCATGCGTTTTAGTGGTGAAAAGATACTTTAAAAAATCGTTTTGGAAATGAGTTTACTCACAGGGTACTTTCTTTGCATACTTTTGACTATACGGGCCGAGTCCGGGGTTTACGGGAAATGGCGGGTTTTCGTTTGCCGGCGATTAAACTTCTTTTAATAAGCGTCTCATCAAAAATGAAAACATTTTTGAAAACTACAAGTCTCATGCGTTTTAGTGGTGAAAATATAATTTAAAAAATCGTTTTGGAAATGAGTTTACTCACAGGGTACTTTCTTTGTATACATTTGACTATACGGGCCAAGCCCGGGATTTCCGGAAATCGCGGGTTTTCGTTTGCCGGCGATTAAACCACTTTCATTCAACGTCCCATCAAAAATGAAAACATTTCTAAAAATTACAAGTCTCATGCGTTTTAGTGGTAAAAAAAAAAATTTAAAAAATCGTTCGGGAAATGAGTTTACTCCCTGGCTACCTTCTTTGTATACTTTGGAAAATACGGGCCGAGTCCGGGATTTACGGGAAATCGCGGGTTTTCGTTTGCCGGCGATTAAACTTCTTTTATTCAGCGTCTCATCTAAAATGAAAACACTTTTGAAAACTACAAGTCTCATGCGTTTTAGTGGTGAAAAAATAATTTAAAAAATCGTTCGGGAAATGAGTTTACTCCCTGGGTACTTTCTTTGTATACTTTTGACTATACGGGCCCAGTCCGGGATTTACGGGAAATCGCGGGTTTTCGTGTGCCGGCGATTAAATTTCTTTTATTCAGCGTCCCATCAAAAATGAAATCATTTTTAAAAACTACAAGTCTCATGCGTTTTAGTGGTGAAAAGATACTTTAAAAAATCGTTTTGGAAATGAGTTTACTCACAGGGTACTTTCTTTGCATACTTTTGACTATACGGGCCGAGTCCGGGGTTTACGGGAAATGGCGGGTTTTCGTTTGCCGGCGATTAAACTTCTTTTAATAAGCGTCTCATCAACAATGAAAACATTTTTGAAAACTACAAGTCTCATGCGTTTTAGTGGTGAAAATATAATTTAAAAAATCGTTTTGGAAATGAGTTTACTCCCTGGCTACCTTCTTTGTATACTTTGGACTATACGGGCCCAGTCCGGGATTTACGGGAAATCGCGGGTTTTCGTGTGCCGGCGATTAAATTTCTTTTATTCAGCGTCCCATCAAAAATGAAATCATTTTTAAAAACTACAAGTCTCATGCGTTTTAGTGGTGAAAAGATACTTTAAAAAATCGTTTTGGAAATGAGTTTACTCACAGGGTACTTTCTTTGCATACTTTTGACTATACGGGCCGAGTCCGGGGTTTACGGGAAATGGCGGGTTTTTTCATTTGCCGGCGATTAAACTTCTTTTAATAAGCGTCTCATCAACAATGAAAACATTTTTGAAAACTACAAGTCTCATGC
Organism: Hydractinia symbiolongicarpus; assembly: GCF_029227915.1. NCBI lineage: Eukaryota > Metazoa > Cnidaria > Hydrozoa > Anthoathecata > Hydractiniidae > Hydractinia > Hydractinia symbiolongicarpus. The sequence goes on from NC_079878.1 coordinate 2,375,189, forward strand.
GTTTTAGTGGTTAAAATATAATTTAAAAAATCGTTTTGGAAATGAGTTTACTCACAGGGTACTTTCTTTGTATACATTTGACTATACGGGCCAAGCCCGGGATTTACGGGAAATTGCGGGTTTTCGTTTGCCGGCGATTAAACCACTTTCATTAAGCGTCTCATCAAAAATGAAAACATTTCTAAAAAATACAAGTCTCATGCGTTTTAGTGGTGTAAAAAAAATTTAAAAAATCGTTCGAGAAATGAGTTTACTCCCTGGGTACCTTCTTTGTATACTTTTGACTATACGGCCGAGTCCGGGATTTACGGGAAATCGCGGGTTTTCGTTTGCCCGCGATTAAACCACTTTCATTAAGCGTCTCATCAAAAATGAAAACATTTCTAAAAAATACAAGTCTCATGCGTTTTAGTGGTGTAAAAAAAATTTAAAAAATCGTTTTGGAAATGAGTTTACTCACAGGGTACTTTCTTTGCATACTTTTGACTATACGGGCCGAGTCCGGGGTTTACGGGAAATGGCGGGTTTTCGTTTGCCGGCGATTAAACTTCTTTTAATAAGCGTCTCATCAAAAATGAAAACATTTTTGAAAACTAAAAGTCTCATGCGTTTTAGTGGTGAAAATATAATTTAAAAAATCGTTTTGGAAATGAGTTTACTCACAGGGTACTTTCTTTGTATACATTTGACTATACGGCCAAGCCCGGGATTTCCGGAAATCGCGGGTTTTCGTTTGCCGGCGATTAAACCACTTTCATTCAACGTCCCATCAAAAATGAAAACATTTCTAAAAATTACAAGTCTCATGCGTTTTAGTGGTAAAAAAAAAAAATTAAAAAATCGTTCGGGAAATGAGTTTACTCCCTGGCTACCTTCTTTGTATACTTTGGACTATACGGGCCGAGTCCGGGATTTACGGGAAATCGCGGGTTTTCGTTTGCCGGCGATTAAACTTCTTTTATTCAGCGTCTCATCTAAAATGAAAACACTTTTGAAAACTACAAGTCTCATGCGTTTTAGTGGTGAAAAAATAATTTAAAAAATCGGTCGGGAAATGAGTTTACTCCCTGGGTACTTTCTTTGTATACTTTTGACTATACGGGCCCAGTCCGGGATTTACGGGAAATCGCGGGTTTTCGTGTGCCGGCGATTAAATTTCTTTTATTCAGCGTCCCATCAAAAATGAAATCATTTTTAAAAACTACAAGTCTCATGCGTTTTAGTGGTGAAAAGATACTTTAAAAAATCGTTTTGGAAATGAGTTTACTCACAGGGTACTTTCTTTGCATACTTTTGACTATAGGGGCCGAGTCCGGGGTTTACGGGAAATGGCGGGTTTTCGTTTGCCGGCGATTAAACTTCTTTTAATAAGCGTCTCATCAACAATGAAAACATTTTTGAAAACTACAAGTCTCATGCGTTTTAGTGGTGAAAATATAATTTAAAAAATCGTTTTGGAAATGAGTTTACTCACAGGGTACTTTCTTTGTATACATTTGACTATACGGGCCAAGCCCGGGATTTACGGGAAATTGCGGGTTTTCGTTTGCCGGCGATTAAACCACTTTCATTAAGCGTCTCATCAAAAATGAAAACATTTCTAAAAAATACAAGTCTCATGCGTTTTAGTGGTGTAAAAAAAATTTAAAAAATCGTTCGAGAAATGAGTTTACTCCCTGGGTACCTTCTTTGTATACTTTTGACTATACGGCCGAGTCCGGGATTTACGGGAAAGCGCGGGTTTTCGTTTGCCCGCGATTAAACCACTTTCATTAAGCGTCTCATCAAAAATGAAAACATTTCCGCAAACTACAAGTCTCATGCGTTTTAGTGGTGAAAAAATAATTTTAAAAATCATTCGGGAAATGAGTTTACTCCCTGGGTACTTTCTTTGTATACTTTTGATTATACGGGCCGAGTCCAGGATTTACGGGAAATCGCAGGTTTTCGTTTGCCGGCGATTAAACTCCTTTTATTCAGCGTCTCATCAAAAATGAAAACATTTTTGATAACTACAAGTCTCATGCGTTTTAGTGGTGAAAAGATAATTTAAATAATCGTTTTGAAAATGAGTTTACTCACAGGGTACTTTCTTTGTATACATTCGACTATACGGGCCAAGCCCGGGATTTACGGGAAATCGCGGGTTTTCGTTTGCCGGCGATTAAACCACTTTTATTAAGCGTCTCATCAAAAATGAAAACATTTCTGAAAACTACAAGTCTCATGCGTTTTAGTGGTGAAAAAATAATTTAAAAAATCGTTCGGGAAATCAGTTTACTCCCTGGGTACTTTCTTAATATACATTCAACTATACGGGCCAAGCCCGGGATTTACGGGAAGTCGCGGGTTGTCGTTTGCCGGCGATTAAACTTCTTTTATTCAGAGTCTCATCAAAAATGAAAAGATTTTTGTAAACTACAAGTCCCATGCGTTTTAGTGTTGAAAAAATAATTTAAAAAATCGTTCGGGAAATGAGTTTACTCCCTGGGTACTTTCTTTGTATACTTTTGACTATACGGACCGAGTCCGGGGTTTACGGGAAATGGCGGGTTTTCGTTTGCCGGAAATTAAACTTCTTTTATTCAGCGTCTCATGAAAAATAAAAACATTTTTGAAAACTACAAGTCTCATGCGTTTTAGTGGTGAAAAGATAATTTAAAAAATCGTTTTGGAAATGAGTTTACTCACAGGGTACTTTCTTTGTATACATTTTACTATACGGGCCAAGCCCGGGATTTACGGGAAATCGCGGGTTTTCGTTTGCCGGCAATTAAACTTCTTTTATTCAGCGTCTCATCAAAAATGAAAACACTTTTAAAAACTACAAGTCTCATGCGTTTTAGTGGTGAAAAAATAATTTTAAAAAATCGTTCGGGAAATGAGTTTACTCCCTGGGTACTTTCTTTGTATACTTTTGACTATACGGGCCCAGTCCGGGATTTACGGGAAATCGTGGGTTTTCGTGTGCCGGCGATTAAACTTCTTTTATTCAGCGTCCCATAAAAATGAAAGCAATTTTAAAAACTACAAGTCTCATGCGTTTTAGTGGTGAAAAAATAATATAAAAAATCGTTCGGGAAATGAGTTTACTCCCTGGGTACTTTCTTTGTATACATGGGAAATGAGTTTACTCCCTGGGTACTTTCTTTGTATACTTTTGACTATATGGGCCGAGTCCGGGGTTTACGGGAAATGGCGGGTTTTCGTTTGCCGGCAATTAAACTTCTTTTTTTCAGCGTCTCATCAAAAATGAAAACATTTTTGAAAACTACAAGTCTCATGCGTTTTAGTGGTGAAAAGATACTTTAAAAAATCGTTTTGGAAATGAGTTTACTCACAGGGTACTTTCTTTGTATACATTCGACTATACGGGCCAAGCCCGGGATTTACGGGAAATCGCGGGTTTTCGTTTGCCGGCGATTAAACCACTTTCATTAAGCGTCTCATCAAAAATGAAAACATTTCTGAAAACTACAGGTCTCATGCGTTTTAGTGGTGAAAAAATAATTTAAAAAATCGTTCGGGAAATGAGTTTACTCCCTGGGTACTTTCTTTGTATACTTTTGACTATACAGGCCGAGTCGGGGATTTACGGGAAGTCGCGGGTTTTCGTTTGCCGGCGATTAAACTTCTTTTATTCAGCGTCTCATCAAAAATGAAAACATTTTTGAAAACTACAAGTCTCATGGGCTTTAGTGGTTAAATAATAATTTAAAAAATCGTTCAGGAAATGAATTTACTCCCTGGGTACTTTCTTTGTATGCATTCGACTATACAGGTCAAGCCCGGGATTCACGGGAAATCGCGGGTTTTCGTTCGCCGGCGATTAAACCACTTTCATAAAGCGTCTCATCAAAAATGATAACATTTCTTAAAACTACAAGTCTCATGCGTTTTAGTGGTGAAAAAATAATTAAAAAAATCGTTCGGGAAATGAGTTTACTCCCTGGGTACTTTCTTTGTATACTTTTGACTATACGGCCCGAATCCGGGATTTACGGGAAGTCGCGGGTTTTCGTTTGCCGGCGATTAAACTTCTTTTATTCAGCGTCTCATCAAAAATGAAAACATTTTTGAAAACTACAAGTCTCATGCGTTTTAGTGGTGAAAAGATAATTTAAAAAATCGTTCGGGAAATGAGTTTACTCCCTGGGTACTTTCTTTGTATACTTTTGACTATACGGGCCGCGTCCGTGATTTACGGGAAATCGCAGGTTTTCGTTTGCCGGCGATTAAACTTCTTTTATTCAGAGTCTCATCAAAAATGAAAAGATTTTTGTAAACTACAAGTCCCATGCGTTTTAGTGTTGAAAAAATAATTTAAAAAATCGTTCGGGAAATGAGTTTACTCCCTGGGTACTTTCTTTGTATACTTTTGACTATACGGACCGAGTCCGGGGTTTACGGGAAATGGCGGGTTTTCGTTTGCCGGAAATTAAACTTCTTTTATTCAGCGTCTCATCAAAAATAAAAACATTTTTGAAAACTACAAGTCTCATGCGTTTTAGTGGTGAAAAGATAATTTAAAAAATCGTTCGGGAAATGAGTTTACTCCCTGGGTACTTTCTTTGTATACTTTTGACTATACGGGCCGCGTCCGTGATTTACGGGAAATCGCAGGTTTTCGTTTGCCGGCGATTAAACTTCTTTTATTCAGCGTCTCATCAAAAATGAAAACATTTTTGAAAACTACAAGTCTCATGCGTTTTAGTGGTGAAAAGATAATTTAAAAAATCGTTCGGGAAATGAGTTTACTCCCTGGGTACTTTCTTTGTATACTTTTGACTATACGGGCCGCGTCCGTGATTTACGGGAAATCGCAGGTTTTCGTTTGCCGGCGATTAAACTTCTTTTATTCAGAGTCTCATCAAAAATGAAAAGATTTTTGTAAACTACAAGTCCCATGCGTTTTAGTGTTGAAAAAATAATTTAAAAAATCGTTCGGGAAATGAGTTTACTCCCTGGGTACTTTCTTTGTATACTTTTGACTATACGGACCGAGTCCGGGGTTTACGGGAAATGGCGGGTTTTCGTTTGCCGGAAATTAAACTTCTTTTATTCAGCGTCTCATCAAAAATAAAAACATTTTTGAAAACTACAAGTCTCATGCGTTTTAGTGGTGAAAAGATAATTTAAAAAATCGTTTTGGAAATGAGTTTACTCACAGGGTACTTTCTTTGTATACATTTTACTATACGGGCCAAGCCCGGGATTTACGGGAAATCGCGGGTTTTCGTTTGCCGGCAATTAAACTTCTTTTATTCAGCGTCTCATCAAAAATGAAAACACTTTTAAAAACTACAAGTCTCATGCGTTTTAGTGGTGAAAAAATAATTTTAAAAAATCGTTCGGGAAATGAGTTTACTCCCTGGGTACTTTCTTTGTATACTTTTGACTATACGGGCCCAGTCCGGGATTTACGGGAAATCGTGGGTTTTCGTGTGCCGGCGATTAAACTTCTTTTATTCAGCGTCCCATAAAAATGAAAGCAATTTTAAAAACTACAAGTCTCATGCGTTTTAGTGGTGAAAAAATAATATAAAAAATCGTTCGGGAAATGAGTTTACTCCCTGGGTACTTTCTTTGTATACATGGGAAATGAGTTTACTCCCTGGGTACTTTCTTTGTATACTTTTGACTATATGGGCCGAGTCCGGGGTTTACGGGAAATGGCGGGTTTTCGTTTGCCGGCAATTAAACTTCTTTTTTTCAGCGTCTCATCAAAAATGAAAACATTTTTGAAAACTACAAGTCTCATGCGTTTTAGTGGTGAAAAGATACTTTAAAAAATCGTTTTGGAAATGAGTTTACTCACAGGGTACTTTCTTTGTATACATTCGACTATACGGGCCAAGCCCGGGATTTACGGGAAATCGCGGGTTTTCGTTTGCCGGCGATTAAACCACTTTCATTAAGCGTCTCATCAAAAATGAAAACATTTCTGAAAACTACAGGTCTCATGCGTTTTAGTGGTGAAAAAATAATTTAAAAAATCGTTCGGGAAATGAGTTTACTCCCTGGGTACTTTCTTTGTATACTTTTGACTATACAGGCCGAGTCGGGGATTTACGGGAAGTAGTTTAGTAGAGTTTACTCCCTGGGTACTTTCTTTGTATACTTTTGACTATACGGCCCGAATCCGGGATTTACGGGAAGTCGCAGGTTTTCGTTTGCCGGCGATTAAACTTCTTTTATTCAGCGTCTCATCAAAAATGACAACATTTTAAAAACTACAAGTCTCATGGGCTTTAGTGGTGAAATAATAATTTAAAAAATCGTTTGCGAAATGAGTTTACTCCCTGGGTACTTTCTTTGTATACTTTTGACTATACGGGCCGAGTCCGGGATTTACAGGAAATCGCAAGTTTTCGTTTGCCGACGATTAAACTTCTTTTATTCAGAGTCTCATCAAAAATGAAAATATTTTTGTAAACTACAAGTCCCACGCGTTTTAGTGGTGAAAAAATAATTTAAAAAATCGTTCGGGAAATGAGTTTACTCCCTGGGTACTTTCTTTGTATACTTTTGACTATACGGGCCGAGTCCGGGGTTTACGGGAAATGGCGGGTTTTCGTTTGCCGGCGATTAAACTTCTTTTATTCAGCGTCTCATCAAAAATGAAAACATTTTTGAAAACTAAAAGTCTCATGCGTTTTAGTGGTGAAGAGATAATTTAAAAAATCGTTTTGGAAATGAGTTTACTCACAGGGTACTTTCTTTGTATACATTTGACTATACGGGCCAAGCGCGGGATTTACGGGAAATCGCGGGTTTTCGTTTGCCGGCGATTAAACCACTTTCATTAAGCGTCTCATCAAAAATGAAAACATTTCTAAAAAATACAAGTCTCATGCGTTTTAGTGGTGTAAAAAAAATTTAAAAAATCGTTCGGGAAATGAGTTTACTCCCTGGGTACCTTCTTTGTATACTTTTGACTATACAGCCGAGTCCGGGATTTACGGGAAATGGCGGGTTTTCGTTTGCCGGCGATTTAACTACTTTCATTAAGCGTCTCAGCAAAAATGAAAACATTTCTGCAAACTACAAGTCTCATGGGCTTTAGTGGTTAAATAATAATTTAAAAAATCGTTCGGGAAATGAGTTTACTCCCTGGGTACTTTCTTTGTATACTTTTGACTATACGGCCCGAATCCGGGATTTACGGGAAGTCGCGGGTTTTCGTTTGCCGGCGATTAAACTTCTTTTATTCAGCGTCTCATCAAAAATGAAAACATTTTAAAAACTACAAGTCTCATGGGCTTTAGTGGTGAAATAATAATTTAAAAAATCGTTTGCGAAATGAGTTTACTACCTGGGTACTTTCTTTGTATACTTTTGACTATACGGGCCGAGTCCGGGATTTACAGGAAATCGCAAGTTTTCGTTTGCCGGCGATTAAACTTCTTTTATTCAGAGTCTCATCAAAAATGAAAATATTTTTGTAAACTACAAGTCCCACGCGTTTTAGTGGTGAAAAAATAATTTAAAAAATCGTTCGGGAAATGAGTTTACTCCCTGGGTACCTTCTTTTTATACTTTTGACTATACGGCCGAGTCCGGGATTTACGGGAAATCGCGGGTTTTCGTTTGCCGGCGATTTAACTACTTTCATTAAGCGTCTCATCAAAAATGAAAACATTTCTGCAAACTACAAGTCTCATGCGTTTTAGTGGTGAAAAAATAATTTAAAAAATCGTTCGGGAAATGAGTTTACTCCCTGGGTACCTTCTTTGTATACTTTGGACTATACGGGCCGAGTCCGGGATTTACGGGAATTCGCGGGTTTTCGTTTGCCGGCGATTAAACTTCTTTTATTCAGCGCCTCATCAAAAATGAAAACATTTTGAAAACTACAAGTCTAATGCGTTTTAGTGGTGAAAAAATAATTTAAAAAATCGTTCGGGAAATAAGTTTACTCCCTGGGTACTTTCTTTGTATACTTTTGACTATACGGGCCCAGTCCGGGATTTACGGGAAATCGCGGGTTTTCGTGTGCCGGCGATTAAATTTCTTTTATTCAGCGTCCCATCAAAAATGAAAACATTTTTAAAAACTACAAGTCTCATGCGTTTTAGTGGTGAAAAGATACTTTAAAAAATCGTTTTGGAAATGAGTTTACTCACAGGGTACTTTCTTTGCATACTTTTGACTATACGGGCCGAGTCCGGGGTTTACGGGAAATGGCGGGTTTTCGTTTGCCGGCGATTAAACTTCTTTTAATAAGCGTCTCATCAAAAATGAAAACATTTTTGAAAACTACAAGTCTCATGCGTTTTAGTGGTGAAAAGATAATTTAAAAAATCGTTTTGGAAATGAGTTTACTCACAGGGTACTTTCTTTGTATACATTTGACTATACGGGCCAAGCCCGGGATTTACGGGAAATCGCGGGTTTTCGGTTGCCGGCGATTAAACCACTTTCATTAAGCGTCTCATCAAAAATGAAAACATTTCTAAAAAATACAAGTCTCAGGCGTTTTAGTTGTGTAAAAAAAATTTAAAAAATCGTTCGAAAAATGAGTTTACTCCCTGGGTACCTTCTTTGTATACTTTTGACTATACGGCCGAGTCCGGGATTTACGGGGAATCGCGGGTTTTCGTTTGCCGGCGATTAAACCACTTTCATTAAGCGTCTCATCAAAAATGAAAACATTTCTGCAAACTACAAGTCTCATGCGTTTTAGTGGTGAAAAAATAATTTAAAAAATCGTTCGGGAAATGAGTTTACTCCCTGGGTACCTTCTTTGTATACTTTTGACTATACGGGCCGAGTCCAGGATTTACGGGAAATCGCGGGTTTTCGTTTGCCGGCGATTAAACTTCTTTTATTCAGCGTCTCATCAAAAATGAAAACACTTTTGAAAACTACAAGTCTCATGCGTTTTAGTGGTGAAAAAATAATTTAAAAAATCGTTCGGGAAATGAGTTTACTCCCTGGGTACTTTCTTTGTATACTTTTGACTATACGGGCCCAGTCCGGGATTTACGGAAACACGCGGGTTTTCGTGTGCCGGCGATTAAACTTCTTTTATTCAGCGTCCCATCAAAAATGAAAACATTTTTAAAAAATACAAGTCTCATGCGTTTTAGTGGTGAAAAGATACTTTAAAAAATCGTTTTGGAAATGAGTTTACTCACAGGGTACTTTCTTTGTATACATTCGACTATACGGGCCAAGCCCGTGATTTACGGGAAATCGTGGGTTTTCGTTTGCCGCCGATTAAACCACTTTCATTAAGCGTCTCATCAAAAATGAAAACATTTCTGAAAACCACAGGTCTCATGCGTTTTAGTGATGAAAAAATAATTTAAAAAATCGTTCGGGAAATGAGTTTACTCCCTGGGTACTTTCTTTGTATACTTTTGACTATACGGGCCGAGTCGGGGATTTACGGGAAGTCGCGGGTTTTCGTTTGCCGGCGATTAAACCACTTTCATTAAGCGTCTCATCAAAAATGAAAACATTTCTGCAAACTACAAGTCTCATGCGTTTTAGTGGTGAAAAAATAATTTAAAAAATCGTTCGGGAAATGAGTTTACTCCCTGGGTACCTTCTTTGTATACTTTTGACTATACGGGCCGAGTCCAGGATTTACGGGAAATCGCGGGTTTTCGTTTGCCGGCGATTAAACTTCTTTTATTCAGCGTCTCATCAAAAATGAAAACACTTTTGAAAACTACAAGTCTCATGCGTTTTAGTGGTGAAAAAATAATTTAAAAAATCGTTCGGGAAATGAGTTTACTCCCTGGGTACTTTCTTTGTATACTTTTGACTATACGGGCCCAGTCCGGGATTTACGGAAAATCGCGGGTTTTCGTGTGCCGGCGATTAAACTTCTTTTATTCAGCGTCCCATCAAAAATGAAAACATTTTTAAAAAATACAAGTCTCATGCGTTTTAGTGGTGAAAAGATACTTTAAAAAATCGTTTTGGAAATGAGTTTACTCACAGGGTACTTTCTTTGTATACATTCGACTATACGGGCCAAGCCCGTGATTTACGGGAAATCGTGGGTTTTCGTTTGCCGCCGATTAAACCACTTTCATTAAGCGTCTCATCAAAAATGAAAACATTTCTGAAAACCACAGGTCTCATGCGTTTTAGTGGTGAAAAAATAATTTAAAAAATCGTTCGGGAAATGAGTTTACTCCCTGGGTACTTTCTTTGTATACTTTTGACTATACGGGCCGAGTCGGGGATTTACGGGAAGTCGCGGGTTTTCGTTCGTCGGCGATTAAACTTCTTTTATTCAGCGTCTCATCAAAAATGAAAACATATTTAAAAACTACAAGTCTCATGGGCTTTAGTGGTTAAATAATAATTTAAAAAATCGTTCGGGAAGTAAGTTTACTCCCTGGGTACTTTCTTTGTATGCATTCGACTATACGTGCCAAGCCCAGGATTTACGGGAAATCGCGGGTTTTCGTTTGCCGGCGATTAAACCACTTTCATTAAGCGTCTCATCAAAAATGAAAACATTTCTAAAAACTACAAGTCTCATGCGTTTTAGTGGTGAAAAGATAATTTAAAAAATCGTTCGGGAAATGAGTTTACTCTCTGGGTACTTTCTTTGTATACTTTTGACTATACGGCCCGAATCAGGGATTTACGGGAAGTCCCGGGTTTCGTTTGCCGGCGATTAAACTTCTTTTATTCAGCGTCTCATCAAAAATGAAAACATTTTTAAAAACTACAAGTCTCATGGGCTTTAGTGGTGAAATATTAATTTAAAAAATCGTTCGTGAAATGAGTTTACTCTCTGGGTACTTTCTTTGTATACTTTTGACTATACGGGCCGAGTCGGGGATTGACGGGAAATCGCGGGTTTTCGTTTGCCGGCGATTAAACCACTTTCATTAAGCGTCTCATCAAAAATGAAAACATTTCTGCAAACTACAAGTTCCATGCGTTTTAGTGGTGAAAAGATAATTGAAAAAATCGTTCGGGAAATGAGTTTACTCTCTGGGTACCTTCTTTGTATACTTTTGACTATACGGGCCAAGTCCGGGATTTACGGGAAATCGCGGGTTTTCGTTTGCCGGCAATTAAACTTCTTTTATTCAGCGTCTCATCAAAAATGAAAACACTTTTGAAAACTACATGTCTCATGCGTTTTAGTGGTGAAAAAATAATATAAAAAATCGTTCGGGAAATGAGTTTACTCCCTGGGTACTTTCTTTGTATACTTTTGACTATACGGGCCGAGTCCGGGGTTTACGGAAAATGGCGGGTTTTCGTTTGCCGGCGATTAAACTTCTTTTAATAAGCGTCTCATCAAAAATAAAAACATTTTTGAAAACTACAAGTCTCATGCGTTTTAGTGGTGAAAAAATAATTTAAAAAATCGTTTTGGTAATGAGTTTAATCACAAGGTACTTTCTTTGTATACATGGGAAATGAGTTTACTCCCCGGGTACTTTCTTTGTATACTTTTGACTATATGGGCCGAGTCCGGGGTTTACGGGAAATGGCGGGTTTTCGTTTGCCGGCAATTAAACTTCTTTTTTTCAGCGTCTTATCAAAAATGAAAACATTTTTGAAAACTACAAGTCTCATGCGTTTTAGTGGCGAAAAGATACTTTAAAAAATCGTTTTGGAAATGAGTTTACTCACAGGGTACTTTCTTTGTATACCTTCGACTATACGGGCCAAGCCCGGGATTTACGGGAAATCGCGGGTTTTCGTTTGCCGGCGATTAAACCACTTTCATCAAGCGTCTCATCAAAAATGAAAACATTTCTGAAAACTACAGGTCTCATGCGTTTTAGTGGTGAAAAAATAATTTAAAAAATCGTTCGGGAAATGAGTTTACTCCCTGGGTACTTTCTTTGTATACTTTTGACTTTACGGGCCGTGTCGGGGATTTACGGAAAGTCGCGGGTTTTCGTTTGCCGGCGATTAAACTTCTTTTATTCAGCGTCTCATCAAAAATGAAAACATTTTTAAAAACTACAAGTCTCATGGGCTTTAGTGGTTAAATAATAATTTAAAAAATCGTTCGGGAAATGAGTTTACTCCCTGGGTACTTTCTTTGTATGCTTTTGACTATACGGGCCAAGCCCGGGATTTACGGGAAATCGCGGGTTTTCGTTTGCCGGCGATTAAACCACTGTCATTAAGCGTCTCATCAAAAATGAAAACATTTCTGAAAACTACAAGTCTCATGCGTTTTAGTGGTGAAAAAATAATTTAAAAAATCGTTCGAGAAATGAGTTTACTCCCTGGGTACTTTCTTTGTATACTTTTGACTATACGGCCCGAGTCTGGGATTTACGGGAAATCGCGGGTTTTCGTTTGCCGGCGATTAAACTTCTTTTATTCAGAGTCTCATCAAAAATGAAAACATTTTTGTAAACTACAAGTCCCATGCGTTTTAGTGGTGAAAATATAATTTAAAAAATCGTTCGGGAAATGAGTTTACTCCCTGGGTACTTTCTTTGTATACTTTTGACTATACGGGCCGAGTCCGGGGTTTACGGGAAATGGCGGGTTTTCGTTTGCCGGCGATTAAACTTCTTTTATTCAGCGTCTCATCAAAAATGAAAACATTTTTGAAAACTACAAGTCTCATGCGTTTTAGTGGTGAAAAGATAATTTAAAAAATCGTTCGGGAAATGAGTTTACTCCCTGGGTACTTTCTTTGTATACTTTTGACTATACGGGCCGAGTCAGGGATTGACGGGAAATCGCGGGTTTTCGTTTGCCGGCGATTAAACCACTTTCATTAAGCGTCTCATCAAAAATGAAAACATTTTTGAAAACTACAAGTCTCATGCGTTTTAGTGGTGAAAAAATAATATAAAAAATCGTTCGGGAAATGAGTTTACTCCCTGGGTACTTTCTTTGTATACTTTTGACTATACGGGCCGAGTCCGGGGTTTACGGGAAATGGCGGGTTTTCGTTTGCCGGCGATTAAACTTCTTTTAATAAGCGTCTCATCAAAAATGAAAACATTTTTGAAAACTACAAGTCTCATGCGTTTTAGTGGTGAAAAAATAATTTAAAAAATCGTTTTGGAAATGAGTTTAATCACAAGGTACTTTCTTTGTATACATGGGAAATGAGTTTACTCCCCGGGTACTTTCTTTGTATACTTTTGACTATATGGGCCGAGTCCGGGGTTTACGGGAAATGGCGGGTTTTCGTTTGCCGGCAATTAAACTTCTTCTTTTCAGCGTCTTATCAAAAATGAAAACATTTTTGAAAACTACAAGTCTCATGCGTTTTAGTGGCGAAAAGATACTTTAAAAAATCGTTTTGGAAATGAGTTTACTCACAGGGTACTTTCTTTGTATACATTCGACTATACGGGCCAAGCCCGGGATTTACGGGAAATCGCGGGTTTTCGTTTGCCGGCGATTAAACCACTTTCATTAAGCGTCTCATCAAAAATGAAAACATTTCTGAAAACTACAGGTCTCATGCGTTTTAGTGGTGAAAAAATAATTTAAAAAATCGTTCGGGAAATGAGTTTACTCCCTGGGTACTTTCTTTGTATACTTTTGACTATACGGGCCAAGTCCGGGATTTACGGGAAATGGCGGGTTTTCGTTTGCCGGCGATTAAACTTCTTTTATTCAGAGTCTCATCAAAAATGAAAACATTTTTGTAAACTACAAGTCCCATGCGTTTTAGTGGTGAAAATATAATTTAAAAAATCGTTCGGGAAATGAGTTTACTCCCTGGGTACTTTCTTTGTATACTTTTGACTATACGGGCCGAGTCCGGGGTTTACGGGAAATGGCGGGTTTTCGTTTGCCGGCGATTAAACTTCTTTTATTCAGCGTCTCATCAAAAATGAAAACATTTTTGAAAACTACAAGTCTCATGCGTTTTAGTGGTGAAAAGATAATTTAAAAAATCGTTCGGGAAATGAGTTTACTCCCTGGGTACTTTCTTTGTATACTTTTGACTATACGGGCCGAGTCGGGGATTGACGGGAAATCGCGGGTTTTCGTTTGCCGGCGATTAAACCACTTTCATTAAGCGTCTCATCAAAAATGAAAACATTTCTGCAAACTACAAGTCTCATGCGTTTTAGTGGTGAAAAAAAAATTGAAAAAATCGTTCTGGAAATGAGTTTACTCTCTGGGTACCTTCTTTGTATACTTTTGACTATACGGGCCAAGTCCGGGATTTACGGGAAATCGCGGGTTTTCGTTTGTCGGCAATTAAACTTCTTTTATTCAGCGTCTCATCAAGAATGAAAACACTTTCGAAAACTACAAGTCTCATGCGTTTTAGTGGTGAAAAAATAATATAAAAAATCGTTCGAGAAATGAGTTTACTCCCTGGGTACTTTCTTTGTATACTTTTGACTATACGGGCCGAGTCCGGGGTTTACGGGAAATGGCGGGTTTTCGTTTGCCGGCGATTAAACTTCTTTTAATAAGCGTCTCATCAAAAATGAAAACATTTTTGAAAACTACAAGTCTCATGCGTTTTAGTGGTGAAAAAATAATTTAAAAAATCGTTTTGGAAATGAGTTTAATCACAAGGTACATTCTTTGTATACATGGGAAATGAGTTTACTCCCCGGGTACTTTCTTTGTATACTTTTGACTATATGGGCCGAGTCCGGGGTTTACGGGAAATGGCGGGTTTTCGTTTGCCGGCAATTAAACTTCTTTTTTTCAGCGTCTTATCAAAAATGAAAACATTTTTGAAAACTACAAGTCTCATGCGTTTTAGTGGCGAAAAGATACTTTAAAAAATCGTTTTGGAAATGAGTTTACTCACAGGGTACTTTCTTTGTATACATTCGACTATACGGGCCAAGCCCGGGATTTACGGGAAATCGCGGGTTTTCGTTTGCCGGCGATTAAACCACTTTCATTAAGCGTCTCATCAAAAATGAAAACATTTCTGAAAACTACAGGTCTCATGCGTTTTAGTGGTGAAAAAATAATTTAAAAAATCGTTCGGGAAATGAGTTTACTCCCTGGGTACTTTCTTTGTATACTTTTGACTATACGGCCCGAGTCTGGGATTTACGGGAAATGGCGGGTTTTCGTTTGCCGGCGAATAAACTTCTTTTATTCAGAGTCTCATCAAAAATGAAAACATTTTTGTAAACTACAAGTCCCATGCGTTTTAGTGGTGAAAATATAATTTAAAAAATCGTTCGGGAAATGAGTTTACTCCCTGGGTACTTTCTTTGTATACTTTTGACTATACGGGCCGAGTCCGGGGTTTACGGGAAATGGCGGGTTTTCGTTTGCCGGCGATTAAACTTCTTTTAATAAGCGTCTCATCAAAAATGAAAACATTTTTGAAAACTACAAGTCTCATGCGTTTTAGTGGTGAAAAAATAATTTAAAAAATCGTTTTGGAAATGAGTTTACTCCCTGGGTACTTTCTTTGTATACTTTTGACTATACGGGCCGAGTCCGGGGTTTACGGGAAATGGCGGATTTTCGTTTGCCGGCGATTAAACTTCTTTTATTCAGCGTCTCATCAAAAATGAAAACATTTTTGAAAACTACAAGTCTCATGCGTTTTAGTGGAGAAAAGATAATTAAAAAAATCGTTCAGGAAATGAGTTTACTCCCTGGGTACTTTCTTTGTATACTTTTGACTATACGGGCCGAGT
Source organism: Hydractinia symbiolongicarpus (assembly GCF_029227915.1). NCBI lineage: Eukaryota > Metazoa > Cnidaria > Hydrozoa > Anthoathecata > Hydractiniidae > Hydractinia > Hydractinia symbiolongicarpus. The sequence continues at coordinate 2,390,785 of NC_079878.1, forward strand.
CGGGGATTGACGGGAAATCGCGGGTTTTCGTTTGCCGGCGATTAAACCACTTTCATTAAGCGTCTCATCAAAAATGAAAACATTTCTAAAAATTACAAGTCTCATGCGTTTTAGTGGTGAAAAATTTTTTTTAAAAATCGTTCGGGAAATGAGTTTACTCCCTGGGTACCTTCTTTGTATACTTTTGACTATACGGCCGAGTCCGGGATTTACGGGAAATCGCGGGTTTTCGTTCGCCGGCGATTAAACAACTTTCATTAAGCGTCTCATCAAAAATGAAAACATTTCTGAAAACTACAAGTCTCATGCGTTTTAGTGGTGAAAAAATAATTGAAAAAATCGTTCGGGAAATGAGTTTACTCTCTGGGTACCTTCTTTGTATACTTTTGACTATACGGGCCAAGTCCGGGATTTACGGGAAATCGCGGGTTTTCGTTTGCCGGCAATTAAACTTCTTTAATTCAGCGTCTCATCAAAAATGAAAACACTTTTGAAAACTACGAGTCTCATGCGTTTTAGTGGTGAAAAAATAATATAAAAAATCGTTCGGGAAATGAGTTTACTCCCTGGGTACTTTCTTTGTATACTTTTGACTATACGGGCCGAGTCCGGGGTTTACGGGAAATGGCGGGTTTTCGTTTGCCGGCGATTAAACTTCTTTTAATAAGCGTCTCATCAAAAATGAAAACATTTTTGAAAACTACAAGTCTCATGCGTTTTAGTGGTGAAAAAATAATTTAAAAAATCGTTTTAGAAATGAGTTTAATCACAAGGTACTTTCTTTGTATACATGGGAAATGAGTTTACTCCCCGGGTACTTTCTTTGTATACTTTTGACTATATGGGCCGAGTCCGGGGTTTACGGGAAATGGCGGGTTTTCGTTTGCCGGCAATTAAACTTCTTTTTTTCAGCGTCTCATCAAAAATGAAAACATTTTTGAAAACTACAAGTCTCATGCGTTTTAGTGGCGAAAAGATACTTTAAAAAATCGTTTTGGAAATGAGTTTACTCACAGGGTACTTTCTTTGTATACATTCGACTATACGGGCCAAGCCCGGGATTTACGGGAAATCGCGGGTTTTCTTTTGCCGGCGATTAAACCACTTTCATTAAGCGTCTCATCAAAAATGAAAACATTTCTGAAAACTACAGGTCTCATGCGTTTTAGTGGTGAAAAAATAATTTAAAAAATCGTTCGGGAAATGAGTTTACTCCCTGGGTACTTTCTTTGTATACTTTTGACTTTACGGGCCGAGTCGGGGATTTACGGAAAGTGGCGGGTTTTCGTTTGCCGGCGATTAAACTTATTTTATTCAGCGTCTCATCAAAAATGAAAACATTTTTAAAAACTACAAGTCTCATGCGTTTTAGTGGTGAAAAAATAATTTAAAAAATCGTTTTGGAAATGAGTTTAATCACAAGGTACTTTCTTTGTATACATGGGAAATGAGTTTACTCCCCGGGTACTTTCTTTGTATACTTTTGACTATATGGGCCGAGTCCGGGGTTTACGGGAAATGGCGGGTTTTCGTTTGCCGGCAATTAAACTTCTTTTTTTCAGCGTCTCATCAAAAATGAAAACATTTTTGAAAACTACAAGTCTCATGCGTTTTAGTGGTGAAAAGATAATTTAAAAAATCGTTTTGGAAATGAGTTTACTCACAGGGTACTTTCTTTGTATGCATTCGACTATACGGGCCAAGCCCGGGATTTACGGGAAATCGCGGGTTTTCGTGTGCCGGCGATTAAACTTCTTTTATTCAGCGTCCCATTAAAAATGAAAACATTTTTAAAAACTACAAGTCTCATGCGTTTTAGTGGTGAAAAGATACTTTAAAAAATCGTTCGGGAAATGAGTTTACTCCCTGGGTACTTTCTTTGTATACTTTTGACTATACGGGCCGAGTCCGGGGTTTACGGGAAATGGCGGGTTTTCGTTTGCCGGCGATTAAACTTCTTTTAATAAGCGTCTCATCAAAAATGAAAACATTTTTGAAAACTACAAGTCTCATGCGTTTTAGTGGTGAAAAAATAATTTAAAAAATCGTTTTAGAAATGAGTTTAATCACAAGGTACTTTCTTTGTATACATGGGAAATGAGTTTACTCCCCGGGTACTTTCTTTGTATACTTTTGACTATATGGGCCGAGTCCGGGGTTTACGGGAAATGGCGGGTTTTCGTTTGCCGGCAATTAAACTTCTTTTTTTCAGCGTCTCATCAAAAATGAAAACATTTTTGAAAACTACAAGTCTCATGCGTTTTAGTGGCGAAAAGATACTTTAAAAAATCGTTTTGGAAATGAGTTTACTCACAGGGTACTTTCTTTGTATACATTCGACTATACAGGCCAAGCCCGGGATTTACGGGAAATCGCGGGTTTTCTTTTGCCGGCGATTAAACCACTTTCATAAAGCGTCTCATCAAAAATGAAAACATTTCTGAAAACTACAGGTCTCATGCGTTTTAGTGGTGAAAAAATAATTTAAAAAATCGTTCGGGAAATGAGTTTACTCCCTGGGTACTTTCTTTGTATACTTTTGACTTTACGGGCCGAGTCGGGGATTTACGGAAAGTGGCGGGTTTTCGTTTGCCGGCGATTAAACTTATTTTATTCAGCGTCTCATCAAAAATGAAAACATTTTTAAAAACTACAAGTCTCATGCGTTTTAGTGGTGAAAAAATAATTTAAAAAATCGTTTTGGAAATGAGTTTAATCACAAGGTACTTTCTTTGTATACATGGGAAATGAGTTTACTCCCCGGGTACTTTCTTTGTATACTTTTGACTATATGGGCCGAGTCCGGGGTTTACGGGAAATGGCGGGTTTTCGTTTGCCGGCAATTAAACTTCTTTTTTTCAGCGTCTCATCAAAAATGAAAACATTTTTGAAAACTACAAGTCTCATGCGTTTTAGTGGTGAAAAGATAATTTAAAAAATCGTTTTGGAAATGAGTTTACTCACAGGGTACTTTCTTTGTATGCATTCGACTATACGGGCCAAGCCCGGGATTTACGGGAAATCGCGGGTTTTCGTGTGCCGGCGATTAAACTTCTTTTATTCAGCGTCCCATTAAAAATGAAAACATTTTTAAAAACTACAAGTCTCATGCGTTTTAGTGGTGAAAAGATACTTTAAAAAATCGTTTTGGAAATGAGTTTACTCACAGGGTACTTTCTTTGTATACATTCGACTATACGGGCCAAGCCCGGGATTTACGGGAAATCGTGGGTTTTCGTTTGCCGGCGATTAAACCACTTTCATTAAGCGTCTCATCAAAAATGAAAACATTTCTAAAAACTACAGGTCTCATGCGTTTTAGTGGTGAAAAAATAATTTAAAAAATCGTTCGGGAAATGCGTTTACTCCCTGGGTACTTTCTTTGTATACTTTTGACTATACGGGCCGAGTCGGGGATTTACGGGAAGTCGCGGGTTTTCGTTTGCCGGCGATTAAACCACTCTCATTAAGCGTCTCATCAAAAATGAAAACATTTCTGAAAACTACAAGTCTCATGGGCTTTAGTGGTTAAATAATAATTTAAAAAATCGTTCGGGAAATGAGTTTACTCCCTGGGTACTTTCTTTGTATACTTTTGACTATACGGCCCGAGTCCGGGATTTACGGGAAGTCGCGGGTTTTCGTTTGCCGGCGATTAAATTTCTTTTATTCAGCGTCTCATCAAAAATGAAAACATTTTTAAAAACTACAAGTCTCATGCGTTTTAGTGGTGAAAAGATAATTTAAAAAATCGTTTTGGAAATGAGTTTACTCACAGGGTACTTTCTTTGTATGCATTCGACTATACGGGCCAAGCCCGGGATTTACGGGAAATCGCGGGTTTTCGTGTGCCGGCGATTAAGCTTCTTTTATTCAGCGTCTCATCAAAAATGAAAACATTTTTGAAAACTACAAGTCTCATGCGTTTTAGTGGCGAAAAGATACTTTAAAAAATCGTTTTGGAAATGAGTTTACTCACAGGGTACTTTCTTTGTATGCATTCGACTATACGGGCCAAGCCCGGGATTTACGGGAAATCGCGGGTTTTCGTTTGCCGGCGATTAAACCACTTTCATTAAGCGTCTCATCAAAAATGAAAACATTTCTGAAAACTACAAGTCTCATGCGTTTTAGTGGTGAAAAAATAATTTTAAAAATCGTTCGGGAAATGAGTTTACTCCCTGGGTACTTTCTTTGTATACTTTTGACTATACGGCCCGAGTCTGGGATTTACGGGAAGTCGCGGGTTTTCGTTTGCCGGCGATTAAACTTCTTTTATTCAGCGTCTCATCAAAAATGAAAACATTTTTAAAAACTACAAGTCTCATGGGCTTTAGTGGTGAAATAATAATTTAAAAAATCGTTCGGGAAATGAGTTTACTCCCTGGGTACTTTCTTTGTATACTTTTGACTATACCGGCCGAGTCCGGGATTTACGGGAAATCGCAGGTTTTCGTTTGCCGGCGATTAAACTTCTTTTATTCAGCGTCTCATCAAAAATGAAAACATTTTTGTAAACTACAAGTCCCATGCGTTTTAGTGGTGAAAAAATAATTTAAAAAATCGTGCGGGAAATGAGTTTACTCCCTGGGTACTTTCTTTGTATACTTTTGACTATACGGGCCGAGTCCGGGATTTACGGCAAGTCGCGGGTTTTCGTTTGCCGGCGATTAAACTTCTTTTATTCAGCGTCTCATCAAAAATGAAAACATTTTTAAAAACTACAAGTCTCATGCGTTTTAGTGGTGAAAAGATAATTTAAAAAATCGTTTTGGAAATGAGTTTACTCCCTGGGTACTTTCTTTGTATGCATTCGACTATACAGGCCAAGCCCGGGATTTACGGGAAATCGCGGGTTTTCGTTTGCCGGCGATTAAACCACTTTCATTAAGCGTCTCATCAAAAATGAAAACATTTCTGAAAACTACAAGTCTCATGCGTTTTAGTGGTGAAAAAATAATTTTAAAAATCGTTCGGGAAATGAGTTTACTCCCTGGGTACTTTCTTTGTATACTTTTGACTATACGGGCCGAGTCCGGGATTTACGGGAAGTCGCGGGTTTTCGTTTGCCGGCGATTAAACTTCTTTTATTCAGCGTCTCATCAAAAATGAAAACACTTTTAAAAACTACAAGTCTCATGCGTTTTAGTGGTGAAAAGATAATTTAAAAAATCGTTTTGGAAATGAGTTTACTCACAGGGTACTTTCTTTGTATGCATTCGACTATACTGGGCCAAGCCCGGGATTTACGGGAAATCGCGGGTTTTCGTGTGCCGGCGATTAAACTTCTTTTATTCAGCGTCCCATCAAAAATAAAAACATTTTTAAAAACTACAAGTCTCATGCGTTTTAGTGGTGAAAAGATACTTTAAAAAATCGTTTTGGAAATGAGTTTACTCACAGGGTACTTTCTTTGTATACATTCGACTATACGGGCCAAGCCCGGGATTTACGGGAAATCGTGGGTTTTCGTTTGCCGGCGATTAAACCACTTTCATTAAGCGTCTCATCAAAAATGAAAACATTTCTAAAAACTACAGGTCTCATGCGTTTTAGTGGTGAAAAAATAATTTAAAAAATCGTTCGGGAAATGCGTTTACTCCCTGGGTACTTTCTTTGTATACTTTTGACTATACGGGCCGAGTCGGGGATTTACGGGAAGTCGCGGGTTTTCGTTTGCCGGCGATTAAACCACTCTCATTAAGCGTCTCATCAAAAATGAAAACATTTCTGAAAACTACAAGTCTCATGGGCTTTAGTGGTTAAATAATAATTTAAAAAATCGTTCGGGAAATGAGTTTACTCCCTGGGTACTTTCTTTGTATACATTCGACTATACGGGCCAAGCCCGGGATTTACGGGAAATCGTGGGTTTTCGTTTGCCGGCGATTAAACCACTTTCATTAAGCGTCTCATCAAAAATGAAAACATTTCTAAAAAGTACAGGTCTCATGCGTTTTAGTGGTGAAAAAATAATTTAAAAAATCGTTCGGGAAATGCGTTTACTCCCTGGGTACTTTCTTTGTATACTTTTGACTATACGGGCCGAGTCGGGGATTTACGGGAAGTCGCGGGTTTTCGTTTGCCGGCGATTAAACCACTCTCATTAAGCGTCTCATCAAAAATGAAAACATTTCTGAAAACTACAAGTCTCATGGGCTTTAGTGGTTAAATAATAATTTAAAAAATCGTTCGGGAAATGAGTTTACTCCCTGGGTACTTTCTTTGTATACTTTTGACTATACGGCCCGAGTCCGGGATTTACGGGAAGTCGCGGGTTTTCGTTTGCCGGCGATTAAATTTCTTTTATTCAGCGTCTCATCAAAAATGAAAACATTTTTAAAAACTACAAGTCTCATGCGTTTTAGTGGTGAAAAGATAATTTAAAAAATCGTTTTGGAAATGAGTTTACTCACAGGGTACTTTCTTTGTATGCATTCGACTATACGGGCCAAGCCCGGGATTTACGGGAAATCGCGGGTTTTCGTGTGCCGGCGATTAAACTTCTTTTATTCAGCGTCTCATCAAAAATGAAAACATTTTTGAAAACTACAAGTCTCATGCGTTTTAGTGGCGAAAAGATACTTTAAAAAATCGTTTTGGAAATGAGTTTACTCACAGGGTACTTTCTTTGTATACATTCGACTATACGGGCCAAGCCCGGGATTTACGGGAAATCGTGGGTTTTCGTTTGCCGGCGATTAAACCACTTTCATTAAGAGTCTCATCAAAAATGAAAACATTTCTAAAAACTACAGGTCTCATGCGTTTTAGTGGTGAAAAAATAATTTAAAAAATCGTTCGGGAAATGCGTTTACTCCCTGGGTACTTTCTTTGTATACTTTTGACTATACGGGCCGAGTCGGGGATTTACGGGAAGTCGCGGGTTTTCGTTTGCCGGCGATTAAACCACTCTCATTAAGCGTCTCATCAAAAATGAAAACATTTCTGAAAACTACAAGTCTCATGGGCTTTAGTGGTTAAATAATAATTTAAAAAATCGTTCGGGAAATGAGTTTACTCCCTGGGTACTTTCTTTGTATACATTCGACTATACGGGCCAAGCCCGGGATTTACGGGAAATCGTGGGTTTTCGTTTGCCGGCGATTAAACCACTTTCATTAAGCGTCTCATCAAAAATGAAAACATTTCTAAAAACTACAGGTCTCATGCGTTTTAGTGGTGAAAAAATAATTTAAAAAATCGTTCGGGAAATGCGTTTACTCCCTGGGTACTTTTTTTGTATACTTTTGACTATACGGGCCGAGTCGGGGATTTACGGGAAGTCGCGGGTTTTCGTTTGCCGGCGATTAAACCACTCTCATTAAGCGTCTCATCAAAAATGAAAACATTTCTGAAAACTACAAGTCTCATGGGCTTTAGTGGTTAAATAATAATTTAAAAAATCGTTCGGGAAATGAGTTTACTCCCTGGGTACTTTCTTTGTATACTTTTGACTATACGGCCCGAGTCCGGGATTTACGGGAAGTCGCGGGTTTTCGTTTGCCGGCGATTAAATTTCTTTTATTCAGCGTCTCATCAAAAATGAAAACATTTTTAAAAACTACAAGTCTCATGCGTTTTAGTGGTGAAAAGATAATTTAAAAAATCGTTTTGGAAATGAGTTTACTCACAGGGTACTTTCTTTGTATGCATTCGACTATACGGGCCAAGCCCGGGATTTACGGGAAATCGCGGGTTTTCGTGTGCCGGCGATTAAACTTCTTTTATTCAGCGTCTCATCAAAAATGAAAACATTTTTGAAAACTACAAGTCTCATGCGTTTTAGTGGCGAAAAGATACTTTAAAAAATCGTTTTGGAAATGAGTTTACTCACAGGGTACTTTCTTTGTATACATTCGACTATACGGGCCAAGCCCGGGATTTACGGGAAATCGCGGGTTTTCGTTTGCCGGCGATTAAACCACTTTCATTAAGCGTCTCATCAAAAATGAAAACATTTCTGAAAACTACAGGTCTCATGCGTTTTAGTGGTGAAAAAATAATTTAAAAAATCGTTCGGGAAATGAGTTTACTCCCTGGGTACTTTCTTTGTATACTTTTGACTTTACGGGCCGAGTCGGGGATTTACGGAAAGTGGCGGGTTTTCGTTTGCCGGCGATTAAACTTATTTTATTCAGCGTCTCATCAAAAATGAAAACATTTTTAAAAACTATAGGTCTCATGGGCTTTAGTGGTTAAATAATAATTTAAAAAATCGTTCGGAAAATGAGTTTACTCCCTGGGTACTTTCTTTGTATGCATTCGACTATACGGGCCAAGCCCGGGATTTACGGGAAATCGCGGGTTTTCGTTTGCCGGCGATTAAACCACTTTCATTAAGCGTCTCATCAAAAATGAAAACATTTCTGAAAACTACAAGTCTCATGCGTTTTAGTGGTGAAAAAATAATTTTAAAAATCGTTCGGGAAATGAGTTTACTCCCTGGGTACTTTCTTTGTATACTTTTGACTATACGGCCCGAGTCTGGGATTTACGGGAAGTCGCGGGTTTTCGTTTGCCGGCGATTAAACTTCTTTTATTCAGCGTCTCATCAAAAATGAAAACATTTTTAAAAACTACAAGTCTCATGGGCTTTAGTGGTGAAATAATAATTTAAAAAATCGTTCGGGAAATGAGTTTACTCCCTGGGTACTTTCTTTGTATACTTTTGACTATACCGGCCGAGTCCGGGATTTACGGGAAATCGCAGGTTTTTGTTTGCCGGCGATTAAACTTCTTTTATTCAGCGTCTCATCAAAAATGAAAACATTTTTGTAAACTACAAGTCCCATGCGTTTTAGTGGTGAAAAAATAGTTTAAAAAATCGTTCGGGAAATGAGTTTACTCCCTGGGTACTTTCTTTGTATACTTTTGACTATACGGGCCGAGTCCGGGATTTACGGGAAGTCGCGGGTTTTTGTTTGCCGGCGATTAAACTTCTTTTATTCAGCGTCTAATCAAAAATGAAAACATTTTTAAAAACTACAAGTTTCATGCGTTTTAGTGGTGAAAAGATAATTTAAAAAATCGTTTTGGAAATGAGTTTACTCACAGGGTACTTTCTTTGTATGCATTCGACTATACTGGGCCAAGCCCGGGATTTACGGGAAATCGCGCGTTTTCGTGTGCCGGCGATTAAACTTCTTTTATTCAGCGTCCCATCAAAAATGAAAACATTTTTAAAAACTACAAGTCTCATGCGTTTTAGTGGTGAAAAGATACTTTAAAAAATCGTTTTGGAAATGAGTTTACTCACAGGGTACTTTCTTTGTATACATTCGACTATACGGGCCAAGCCCGCGATTTACGGGAAATCGTGGGTTTTCGTTTGCCGGCGATTAAACCACTTTCATTAAGCGTCACATCAAAAATGAAAACATTTCTAAAAACTACAGGTCTCATGCGTTTTAGTGGTGAAAAAATAATTTAAAAAATCGTTCGGGAAATGCGTTTACTTCCTGGGTACTTTCTTTGTATACTTTTGACTATACGGGCCGAGTCGGGGATTTACGGGAAGTCGCGGGTTTTCGTTTGCCGGCGATTAAACCACTCTCATTAAGCGTCTCATCAAAAATGAAAACATTTCTGAAAACTACAAGTCTCATGGGCTTTAGTGGTTAAATAATAATTTAAAAAATCGTTCGGGAAATGAGTTTACTCCCTGGGTACTTTCTTTGTATACTTTTGACTATACGGCCCGAGTCCGGGATTTACGGGAAGTCGCGGGTTTTCGTTTGCCGGCGATTAAATTTCTTTTATTCAGCGTCTCATCAAAATTGAAAACATTTTTAAAAACTACAAGTCTCATGCGTTTTAGTGGTGAAAAGATAATTTAAAAAATCGTTTTGGAAATGAGTTTACTCACAGGGTACTTTCTTTGTATGCATTCGACTATGCGGGCCAAGCCCGGGATTTACGGGAAATCGCGGGTTTTCGTGTGCCGGCGATTAAACTTCTTTTATTCAGCGTCCCATCAAAAATGAAAACATTTTTAAAAACTACAAGTCTCATGCGTTTTAGTGGTGAAAAGATACTTTAAAAAATCGTTTTGGAAATGAGTTTACTCACAGGGTACTTTCTTTGTATACATTCGACTATACGGGCCAAGCCCGGGATTTACGGGAAATCGTGGGTTTTCGTTTGCCGGCGATTAAACCACTTTCATTAAGCGTCTCATCAAAAATGAAAACATTTCTAAAAACTACAGGTCTCATGCGTTTTAGTGGTGAAAAAATAATTTAAAAAATCGTTCGGGAAATGCGTTTACTCCCTGGGTACTTTCTTTGTATACTTTTGACTATACGGGCCGAGTCGGGAAGTCGCGGGAAGTCGCGGGTTTTCGTTTGTCGGCGATTAAACTTCTTTTATTAAGCGTCTCATCAAAAATGAAAACATTTCTGCAAACTACAAGTCTCATGCGTTTTAGTGGTGAAAAAATAATTTAAAAAATCGTTCGGGAAATGAGTTTACTCTCTGGGTACCTTCTTTGTATACTTTTGACTATACGGGCCAAGTCCGGGATTTACGGAAAATCGCGGGTTTTCGTTTGCCGGCAATTAAACTTCTTTTATTCAGCGTCTCATCAAGGGTACTTTCTTTGTATACTTTTGACTATACGGGCCCAGTCCGGGATTTACGGGAAATCGCGGGTTTTCGTTTGCCGGCCATTAAACCACTTTCATTAAGCGTCTCATCAAAAAATGAAAACATTTTTAAAAACTACAAGTCTCATGCGTTTTAGTGGTGAAAAGATACTTTAAAAAATCGTTTTGGAAATGAGTTTACTCACAGGGTACTTTCTTTGTATGCATTCGACTATACTGGGCCAAGCCCGGGATTTACGGGAAATCGCGGGTTTTCGTGTGCCGGCGATTAAACTTCTTTTATTCAGCGTCCCATCAAAAATGAAAACATTTTTAAAAACTACAAGTCTCATGCGTTTTAGTGGTGAAAAGATACTTTAAAAAATCGTTTTGGAAATGAGTTTACTCACAGGGTACTTTCTTTGTATACATTCGACTATACGGGCCAAGCCCGGGATTTACGGGAAATCGTGGGTTTTCGTTTGCCGGCGATTAAACCACTTTCATTAAGCGTCACATCAAAAATGAAAACATTTCTAAAAACTACAGTTCTCATGCGTTTTAGTGGTGAAAAAATTATTTAAAAAATCGTTCGGGAAATGCGTTTACTTCCTGGGTACTTTCTTTGTATACTTTTGACTATACGGGCCGAGTCGGGGATTTACGGGAAGTCGCGGGTTTTCGTTTGCCGGCGATTAAACCACTCTCATTAAGCGTCTCATCAAAAATGAAAACATTTCTGAAAACTACAAGTCTCATGGGCTTTAGTGGTTAAATAATAATTTAAAAAATCGTTCGGGAAATGAGTTTACTCCCTGGGTACTTTCTTTGTATACTTTTGACTATACGGCCCGAGTCCGGGATTTACGGGAAGTCGCGGGTTTTCGTTTGCCGGCGATTAAATTTCTTTTATTCAGCGTCTCATCAAAATTGAAAACATTTTTAAAAACTACAAGTCTCATGCGTTTTAATGGTGAAAAGATAATTTAAAAAATCGTTTTGGAAATGAGTTTACTCACAGGGTACTTTCTTTGTATGCATTCGACTATGCGGGCCAAGCCCGGGATTTACGGGAAATCGCGGGTTTTCGTGTGCCGGCGATTAAACCACTTTCATTAAGCGTCACATCAAAAATGAAAACATTTCTAAAAACTACAGTTCTCATGCGTTTTAGTGGTGAAAAAATTATTTAAAAAATCGTTCGGGAAATGCGTTTACTTCCTGGGTACTTTCTTTGTATACTTTTGACTATACGGGCCGAGTCGGGGATTTACGGGAAGTCGCGGGTTTTCGTTTGCCGGCGGTTAAACCACTCTCATTAAGCGTCTCATCAAAAATGAAAACATTTCTGAAAACTACAAGTCTCATGGGCTTTAGTGGTTAAATAATAATTTAAAAAATCGTTCGGGAAATGAGTTTACTCACAGGGTACTTTCTTTGTATACATTCGACTATACGGGCCAAGCCCGGGATTTACGGGAAATCGTGGGTTTTCGTTTGCCGGCGATTAAACCACTTTCATTAAGCGTCTCATCAAAAATGAAAACATTTCTAAAAACTACAGGTCTCATGCGTTTTAGTGGTGAAAAAATAATTTAAAAAATCGTTCGGGAAATGCGTTTACTCCCTGGGTACTTTATTTGTATACTTTTGACTATACGGGCCGAGTCGGGAAGTCGCGGGAAGTCGCGGGTTTTCGTTTGTCGGCGATTAAACTTCTTTTATTAAGCGTCTCATCAAAAATGAAAACATTTCTGCAAACTACAAGTCTCATGCGTTTTAGTGGTGAAAAAATAATTTAAAAAATCGTTCGGGAAATGAGTTTACTCTCTGGGTACCTTCTTTGTATACTTTTGACTATACGGGCCAAGTCCGGGATTTACGGAAAATCGCGGGTTTTCGTTTGCCGGCAATTAAACTTCTTTTATTCAGCGTCTCATCAAGGGTACTTTCTTTGTATACTTTTGACTATACGGGCCCAGTCCGGGATTTACGGGAAATCGCGGGTTTTCGTTTGCCGGCCATTAAACCACTTTCATTAAGCGTCTCATCAAAAAATGAAAACATTTTTAAAAACTACAAGTCTCATGCGTTTTAGTGGTGAAAAGATACTTTAAAAAATCGTTTTGGAAATGAGTTTACTCACAGGGTATTTTCTTTGTATACATTCGACTATCCGGGCCAAACCCGGGATTTACGGGAAATCGTGGGTTTTCGTTTGCCGGCGATTAAACCACTTTCATTAAGCGTCTCATCAAAAATGAAAACAATTTTGAAAACTACAAGTCTCATGCGTTTTAGTGGTGAAAAAATAATTTAAAAAATCGTTTTGGAAATGAGTTTAATCACAGGGTACTTTCTTTGTATACATGGAAAACGAGTTTTCTCCCCGGGTACTTTCTTTGTATACTTTTGACTATATGGGCCGAGTCCGGGGTTTACGGGAAATGGCGGGTTTTCGTTTGCCGGCAATTACACTTCTTTTTTTCAGCGTCTCATCAAAAATGAAAACATTTTTGAAAACTACAAGTCTCATGCGTTTTAGTGGCGAAAAGATACTTTAAAAAATCGTTTTGGAAATGAGTTTACTCACAGAGTACTTTCTTTGTATACATTCGACTATACGGGCCAAGCCCGGGATTTACGGGAAATCGCGGGTTTTCGTTTGCCGGTGATTAAACCACTTTCATTAAGCGTCTCATCAAAAATGAAAACATTTCTAAAAACTACAGGTCTCATGCGTTTTAGTGCTGAAAAAATAATTTAAAAAATCGTTCGGGAAATGAGTTTACTCCCTGGGTACTTTCTTTGTATACTTTTGACTTTACGGGCCGAGTCGGGGAATTACGGGAAGTCGCGGGTTTTCGTTTGCCGGCGATTAAACTTCTTTTATTCAGCGTCTCATCAAAAATGAAAACATTTTTAAAAACTACAAGTCTCATGGGCTTTAGTGGTTAAATGATAATTTAAAAAATCGTTCGAGAAATGAGTTTACTCCCTGGGTACTTTCTTTGTATGCATTCGACTATACGGGCCAAGCCCGGGATTTACGGGAAATCGCGGGTTTTCGTTTGCCGGCGATTAAACCACTTTAATTAAGCGTCTCATCAAAAATGAAAACATTTCTGAAAACTACAAGTCTCATGCGTTTTAGTGGAGAAAAAATAATTTAAAAAATCGTTCGGGAAATGAGTTTACTCCCTGGGTACTTTCTTTGTATACTTTTGACTATACGGCCCGAGTCTGGGATTTACGGGAAGTCGCGGGTTTTCGTTTGCCGGCGATTAAACTTCTTTTATTCAGCGTCTCATCAAAAATGAAAACATTTTTAAAAACTACAAGTCTCATGGGCTTTAGTGGTGAAATAACAATTTAAAAAATCGTTCGTGAAATGAGTTTACTCCCTGGGTACTTTCTTTGTATACTTTTGACTATACGGGCCGAGTCCGGGATTTACGGGAAATCGCAGGTTTTCGTTTGCCGGCGATTAAACTTCTTTTATTCAGCGTCTCATCAAAAATGAAAACATTTTTGTAAACTACAAGTCTCATGAGTTTTAGTGGTGAAAAGATAATTTAAAAAATCGTTTTGGAAATGAGTTTACTCACAGGGTACTTTCTTTGTATGCATTCGACTATACGGGCCAAGCCAGGGATTTACGGGAAATCGCGGGTTTTCGTTTGCCGGCGATTAAACCACTTTCATTAAGCGTCTCATCAAAAATGAAAACATTTCTGGAAACTACAAGTCTCATGCGTTTTAGTGGTGAAAAAATAATTTAAAAAATCGTTCGGGAAATGAGTTTACTCCCTGGGTACTTTCTTTGTATACTTTTGACTATACGGCCCGAGTCCGGGATTTACGGGAAGTCGCGGGTTTTCGTTTGCCGGCGATTAAACTTCTTTTATTCAGCGTCTCATCAAAAATGAAAACATTTTTAAAAACTACAAGTCTCATGGGCTTTAGTGGTGAAATAATAATTTAAAAAATCGTTCGGGAAATGAGTTTACTCCCTGGGTACTTTCTTTGTATACTTTTGACTATACGGGCCGAGTCCGGGATTTACTGGAAATCGCAGGTTTTCGTTTGCCGGCGATTAAACTTCTTTTATTCAGCGTCTCATCAAAAATGAAAACATTTTTGTAAACTACAAGTCCCATGCGTTTTAGTGGTGAAAAAATAATTTAAAAAATCGTTTGGGAAATGAGTTTACTCCCTGGGTACTTTCTTTGTATACTTTTGACTATACGGGCCGAGTCCGGGGTTTACGGGAAATGGCGGGTTTTCGTTTGCCGGCGATTAAACTTCTTTTATTCAGCGTCTCATCAAAAATGAAAACATTTTTGAAAACTACAAGTCTCATACGTTTTAGTGGTGAAAAGATAATTTAAAAAATCGTTTGGGAAATGAGTTTACTCACAGGGTACTTTCTTTGTATACATTTGACTATACGGGCCAAGCCCGGGATTTCCGGAAATCGCGGGTTTTCGTTTGCCGGCGATTAAACCACTTTCATTAAACGTCTCATCAAATATTGAAAACATTTCTAAAAATTACAAGTCTCATGCGTTTTAGTGGTGAAAAAATAATTTAAAAAATCGTTCGGGAAATGAGTTTACTCCCTGGGTACCTTCTTTGTATACTTTTGACTATACGGCCGAGTCAAGATTTACGGGAAATCGCGGGTTTTCGTTTGCCGGCGATTAAACCACTTTCATTAAGCGTCTCATCAAAAATGAAAACATTTCTGCAAACTACAAGTCTCATGCGTTTTAGTGGTGAAAAAATAATTTAAAAAATCGTTCGGGAAATGAGTTTACTCCCTGGGTACCTTCTTTGTATACTTTTGACTATACGGGCCGAGTCCGGGATTTACGGGAAATCGCGGGTTTTCGTTTGCCGGCGATTAAACTTCTTTTATTCAGCGTCTCATCAAAAATGAAAACATTTCTAAAAACTACAAGTCTCATGCGTTTTAGTGGTGAAAAAATAATTTAAAAAATCGTTTGGGAAATGAGTTTACTCCCTGGGTACTTTCTTTGTATACTTTTGACTATACGGGCCGAGTCCGGGGTTTACGGGAAATGGCGGGTTTTCGTTTGCCGGCGATTAAACTTCTTTTATTCAGCGTCTCATCAAAAATGAAAACATTTTTGAAAACTACAAGTCTCATACGTTTTAGTGGTGAAAAAATAATTTAAAAAATCGTTCGGGAAATGAGTTTACTCCCTGGGTATCTCCTTTGTATACTTTTGACTATACGGGCCGAGTCCGGGATTTACGGGAAATCGCGGGTTTTCGTTTGTCGGCGATTAAACTTCTTTTATTCAGCGTCTCATCAAAAATGAAAACATTTTTATAAACTACAAGTCTCATGGGCTTTAGTGGTGAAATAATAATTTAAAAAATCGTTCGGGAAATGAGTTTACTCCCTAGGTACTTCTTTTGTATACATTTGACTATACGGGCCGAGTCCGGGGTTTACGGGAAATGGCGGGTTTTCGTTTGCCGGCGATTAAACTTCTTTTATTCAGCGTCTCATCAAAAATGAAAACATTTTTGAAAACTACAAGTCTCATACGTTTTAGTGGTGAAAAAATAATTTAAAAAATCGTTCGGGAAATGAGTTTACTCCCTGGGTATCTCCTTTGTATACTTTTGACTATACGGGCCGAGTCCGGGATTTACGGGAAATCGCGGGTTTTCGTTTGTCGGCGATTAAACTTCTTTTATTCAGCGTCTCATCAAAAATGAAAACATTTTTATAAACTACAAGTCTCATGGGCTTTAGTGGTGAAATAATAATTTAAAAAATCGTTCGGGAAATGAGTTTACTCCCTAGGTACTTCTTTTGTATACATTTGACTATACGGGCCGAGTCCGGGATTTACGGGAAATCGCGGGTTTTCGTTTGCCGGCGATTAAACTTCTTTTATTCAGCGTCTCATCAAAAATGAAAACACTTTTGAAAACTACAAGTCTCATGCGTTTTAGTGGTGAAAAAATAATTTAAAAAATCGTTCGGGAAATGAGTTTACTCCCTGGGTACTTTCTCTGTATACTTTTGACTATACGGGCCCAGTCCGGGATTTACGGGAAATAGCGGGTTTTCGTGTGCCGGCGATTAAACTTCTTTTATTCAGCGTCTCATCAAAAATGAAAACATTTTTGAAAACTACAAGTCTCATGTGTTTTAGTGGTGAAAAAAAAATTTAAAAAATCGTTCGGGAAATGAGTTTACTCCCTGGGTACCTTCTTTGTATACTTTTGACTATACGGCCGATTCCGGGATTTACGGGAAATCGCGGGTTTTCGTTTGCCGGCGATTAAACCACTTTCATTAAGCGTCTCATCAAAAATGAAAACATTTCTGCAAACTACAAGTCTCATGCGTTTTAGTGGTGAAAAAATAATTTAAAAAATCCTTCGGGAAATGAGTTTACTCCCTGGGTACCTTCTTTGTATACTTTTGACTATACGGGCCGAGTCGGGGATTTACGGGAAGTCGCGGGTTGTCGTTTGCCGGCGATTAAACCACTTTCATTAAGCGTCTCATCAAAAATGAAAACATTTCTGCAAACTACAAGTCTCATGCGTTTTAGTGGTGAAAAAATAATTTAAAAAATCGTTCGGGAAATGAGTTTACTCCCTGGGTAGCTTCTTTGTATACTTTTGACTATACGGGCCGAGTCCGGGATTTACGGGAAATCGCGGGTTTTCGTTTGCCGGCGAGTAAACTTCTTTTATTCAGCGTCTTATCAAAAATGAAAGCACTTTTGAAAACTACAAGTCTCATGCGTTTTAGTGGTGAAAAAATAATTTAAAAAATCGTTCGGGAAATGAGTTTACTCCCTGGGTACTTTCTTTGTATACTTTTGACTATACGGGCCCAGTCCGATTAAACTTCTTTTATTCAGCGTCCCATCAAAAATGAAAACATTTTTAAAAACTACAAGTCTCATGCGTTTTAGTGGTGAAAAGATACTTTAAAAAATTGTTTTGTAAATGAGTTTACTCACAGGGTACTTTCTTTGTATACATTCGACTATACGGGCCAAGCCCCGGATTTACGGGAAATCGCGGGTTTTCGTTTGCCGGCGATTAAACCACTTTCATTAAGCGTCTCATCAAAAATGAAAACATTTCTGAAAACTACAGGTCTCATGGGCTTTAGTGGTTAAATAATAATTTAAAAAATCGTTCGGGAAATGACTTTACTCCCTGGGTACTTTCTTTGTATGCATTCGACTATACGGGCCAAGCCCGGGATTTACGGGAAATCGCGGGTTTTCGTTTGCCGGCGATTAAACCACTTTTATTCAGCGTCTCATCAAAAATGAAAACATTTCTGAAAACTACAGGTCTCATGGGCTTTAGTGGTTAAATAATAATTTAAAAAATCGTTCGGGAAATGAGTTTACTCCCTGGGTACTTTCTTTATATGCATTCGACTATACGGGCCAAACCCGGGATTTACGGGAAATCGCGGGTTTTCGTTTGCCGGCGATTAAACCACTTTCATTAAGCGTCTCATCAAAAATGAAAACATTTTTAAAAACTACCAGTCTCATGGGCTTTAGTAGTGAAATAATAATTTAAAAAATCTTTCGGGAAATGAGTTTACTCCCTGGGTACTTTCTTTGTATACTTTTGACTATACGGGCCGAGTCCGGGATTTACGGGAAATCGCAGGTTTTCGTTTGCCGGCGATTAAACTTCTTTTATTCAGCGTCTCATCAAAAATGAAAACATTTTTGAAAACTACAAGTCTCATACGTTTTAGTGGTGAAAAAATAATTTAAAAAATCGTTCGGGAAATGAGTTTACTCCCTGGGTATCTCCTTTGTATACTTTTGACTATACGGGCCGAGTCCGGGATTTACGGGAAATCGCGGGTTTTCGTTTGTCGGCGATTAAACTTCTTTTATTCAGCGTCTCATCAAAAATGAAAACATTTTTATAAACTACAAGTCTCATGGGCTTTAGTGGTGAAATAATAATTTAAAAAATCGTTCGGGAAATGAGTTTACTCCCTAGGTACTTCTTTTGTATACATTTGACTATACGGGCCGAGTCCGGGATTTACGGGAAATCGCGGGTTTTCGTTTGCCGGCGATTAAACTTCTTTTATTCAGCGTCTCATCAAAAATGAAAACACTTTTGAAAACTACAAGTCTCATGCGTTTTAGTGGTGAAAAAATAATTTAAAAAATCGTTCGGGAAATGAGTTTACTCCCTGGGTACTTTCTCTGTATACTTTTGACTATACGGGCCCAGTCCGGGATTTACGGGAAATAGCGGGTTTTCGTGTGCCGGCGATTAAACTTCTTTTATTCAGCGTCCCATCAAAAATGAAAATGTTTTTAAAAACTACAAGTCTCATGCGTTTTAGTGGTGAAAAAATACTTTAAAAAATCGTTTTGGAAATGAGTTTACTCACAGGGTACTTTCTTTGTATACATTCGACTATACGGGCCAAGCCCAGGATTTAGGGAAAACGCGGGTTTTCGTTTGCCGGCGATTAAACCACTTTCATTAAGCGTCTCATCAAAAATGAAAACATTTCTGAAAACTGCAGGTCTCATGCGTTTTAGTGGTGAAAAAATAATTTAAAAAATCGTTCGGGAAATGAGTTTACTCCCTGGGTACTTTCTTTGTATACTTTTGACTATACGGGCCGAGTCGGGGATTTACGGGAAGTCGCGGGTTTTCGTTTGCCGGCGATTAAACCTCTTTTATTCAGCGTCTCATCAAAAATGAAAACATTTTTGAAAACTACAAGTCTCATGTGTTTTAGTGGTGAAAAAAAAATTTAAAAAATCGTTCGGGAAATGAGTTTACTCCCTGGGTACCTTCTTTGTATACTTTTGACTATACGGCCGATTCCGGGATTTACGGGAAATCGCGGGTTTTCGTTTGCCGGCGATTAAACCACTTTCATTAAGCGTCTCATCAAAAATGAAAACATTTCTGCAAACTACAAGTCTCATGCGTTTTAGTGGTGAAAAAATAATTTAAAAAATCCTTCGGGAAATGAGTTTACTCCCTGGGTACCTTCTTTGTATACTTTTGACTATACGGGCCGAGTCGGGGATTTACGGGAAGTCGCGGGTTGTCGTTTGCCGGCGATTAAACCACTTTCATTAAGCGTCTCATCAAAAATGAAAACATTTCTGCAAACTACAAGTCTCATGCGTTTTAGTGGTGAAAAAATAATTTAAAAAATCGTTCGGGAAATGAGTTTACTCCCTGGGTAGCTTCTTTGTATACTTTTGACTATACGGGCCGAGTCCGGGATTTACGGGAAATCGCGGGTTTTCGTTTGCCGGCGAGTAAACTTCTTTTATTCAGCGTCTTATCAAAAATGAAAGCACTTTTGAAAACTACAAGTCTCATGCGTTTTAGTGGTGAAAAAATAATTTAAAAAATCGTTCGGGAAATGAGTTTACTCCCTGGGTACTTTCTTTGTATACTTTTGACTATACGGGCCCAGTCCGATTAAACTTCTTTTATTCAGCGTCCCATCAAAAATGAAAACATTTTTAAAAACTACAAGTCTCATGCGTTTTAGTGGTGAAAAGATACTTTAAAAAATTGTTTTGTAAATGAGTTTACTCACAGGGTACTTTCTTTGTATACATTCGACTATACGGGCCAAGCCCCGGATTTACGGGAAATCGCGGGTTTTCGTTTGCCGGCGATTAAACCACTTTCATTAAGCGTCTCATCAAAAATGAAAACATTTCTGAAAACTACAGGTCTCATGGGCTTTAGTGGTTAAATAATAATTTAAAAAATCGTTCGGGAAATGACTTTACTCCCTGGGTACTTTCTTTGTATGCATTCGACTATACGGGCCAAGCCCGGGATTTACGGGAAATCGCGGGTTTTCGTTTGCCGGCGATTAAACCACTTTTATTCAGCGTCTCATCAAAAATGAAAACATTTCTGAAAACTACAGGTCTCATGGGCTTTAGTGGTTAAATAATAATTTAAAAAATCGTTCGGGAAATGAGTTTACTCCCTGGGTACTTTCTTTATATGCATTCGACTATACGGGCCAAACCCGGGATTTACGGGAAATCGCGGGTTTTCGTTTGCCGGCGATTAAACCACTTTCATTAAGCGTCTCATCAAAAATGAAAACATTTTTAAAAACTACCAGTCTCATGGGCTTTAGTAGTGAAATAATAATTTAAAAAATCTTTCGGGAAATGAGTTTACTCCCTGGGTACTTTCTTTGTATACTTTTGACTATACGGGCCGAGTCCGGGATTTACGGGAAATCGCAGGTTTTCGTTTGCCGGCGATTAAACTTCTTTTATTCAGAGTCTCATCAAAAATGAAAACATTTTTGAAAACTACAAGTCTCATGCGTTTTAGTGGTGAAAAAATAATTTAAAAAATCGTTCGGGAAATGAGTTTACTCCCTGGGTAGCTTCTTTGTATACTTTTGACTATACGGGCCGAGTCCGGGATTTACGGGAAATCGCGGGTTTTCGTTTGCCGGCGAGTAAACTTCTTTTATTCAGCGTCTTATCAAAAATGAAAGCACTTTTGAAAACTACAAGTCTCATGCGTTTTAGTGGTGAAAAAATAATTTAAAAAATCGTTCGGGAAATGAGTTTACTCCCTGGGTACTTTCTTTGTATACTTTTGACTATACGGGCCCAGTCCGATTAAACTTCTTTTATTCAGCGTCCCATCAAAAATGAAAACATTTTTAAAAACTACAAGTCTCATGCGTTTTAGTGGTGAAAAGATACTTTAAAAAATTGTTTTGTAAATGAGTTTACTCACAGGGTACTTTCTTTGTATACATTCGACTATACGGGCCAAGCCCCGGATTTACGGGAAATCGCGGGTTTTCGTTTGCCGGCGATTAAACCACTTTCATTAAGCGTCTCATCAAAAATGAAAACATTTCTGAAAACTACAGGTCTCATGGGCTTTAGTGGTTAAATAATAATTTAAAAAATCGTTCGGGAAATGACTTTACTCCCTGGGTACTTTCTTTGTATGCATTCGACTATACGGGCCAAGCCCGGGATTTACGGGAAATCGCGGGTTTTCGTTTGCCGGCGATTAAACCACTTTTATTCAGCGTCTCATCAAAAATGAAAACATTTCTGAAAACTACAGGTCTCATGGGCTTTAGTGGTTAAATAATAATTTAAAAAATCGTTCGGGAAATGAGTTTACTCCCTGGGTACTTTCTTTGTATGCATTCGACTATACGGGCCAAACCTGGGATTTACGGGAAATCGCGGGTTTTCGTTTGCCGGCGATTAAACCACTTTCATTAAGCGTCTCATCAAAAATGAAAACATTTTTAAAAACTACCAGTCTCATGGGCTTTAGTAGTGAAATAATAATTTAAAAAATCTTTCGGGAAATGAGTTTACTCCCTGGGTACTTTCTTTGTATACTTTTGACTATACGGGCCGAGTCCGGGATTTACGGGAAATCGCAGGTTTTCGTTTGCCGGCGATTAAACTTCTTTTATTCAGAGTCTCATCAAAAATGAAAACATTTTTGAAAACTACAAGTCTCATGCGTTTTAGTGGTGAAAAGATAATTTAAAAAATCGTTCGGGAAATGAGTTTACTCCCTGGGTACTTTCTTTGTTTACTTTTGACTATACGGGCCGAGTCCAGGGTTTACGGGAAATGGCGGGTTTTCGTTTTCCGGCGATTAAACTTCTTTTATTCAGCGTCTCATCAAAAATGAAAACATTTTTGAAAACTACAAGTCTCATGCGTTTTAGTGGTGAAAAGATAATTTAAAAAATCGTTCGGGAAATGAGTTTACTCCCTGGGTACTTTCTTTGTATACTTTTGACTATAAGGGCCGAATCGGGGATTTACGGGAAATCGCGGGTTTTCGTTTGCCGGCGATTAAACCACTTTCATTAAGCGTCTCATCAAAAATGAAAACATTTCTAAAAATTACAAGTCTCATGCGTTTTAGTGTTGAAAAAAAATTTAAAAAATCGTTCGGGAAATGAGTTTTTTCCCTGTGTACCTTCTTTGTATACTTTTGACTATGCGGCCGAGTCCGGGATTTACGGGAAATCGCGGGTTTTCGTTTGCCGGCAATTAAACCACTTTCATTAAGCGTCTCATCAAAAATGAAAACATTTCTGCAAACTACAAGTCTCATGCGTTTTAGTGGTGAAAAAATAATTTAAAAAATCGTTCGGGAAATGAGTTTACTCCCTCGTGTGCCGGCGATTAAATTTCTTTTATTCAGCGTCCCATCAAAAATGAAAACATTTCTGCAAACTACAAGTGTCATGCGTTTTAGTGGTGAAAAAATAATTTAAAAAAATCGTTTTGGAAATAAGTTTAATCACAGGGTACTTTCTTTGTATACATGGGAAATGAGTTTACTCCCCGGGTACTTTCTTTGTATACTTTTGACTATATGGGCCGAGTCCGGGGTTTACGGGAAATGGCGGGTTTTTGTTTGCCGGCAATTAAACTTGTTTTTTTCAGCGTCTCATCAAAAATGAAAACATTTTTGAAAACTATAAGTCTCATGCGTTTTAGTGGCGAAAAGATACTTTAAAAAATCGTTTTGGAAATGAGTTTACTCCCTGGGTACTTTCTTTGTATACTTTTGACTATAAGGGCCGAATCGGGGATTTACGGGAAATCGCGGGTTTTCGTTTGCCGGCGATTAAACCACTTTCATTAAGCGTCTCATCAAAAATGAAAACATTTCTAAAAATTACAAGTCTCATGCGTTTTAGTGTTGAAAAAAAATTTAAAAAATCGTTCGGGAAATGAGTTTTTTCCCTGTGTACCTTCTTTGTATACTTTTGACTATGCGGCCGAGTCCGGGATTTACGGGAAATCGCGGGTTTTCGTTTGCCGGCAATTAAACCACTTTCATTAAGCGTCTCATCAAAAATGAAAACATTTCTGCAAACTACAAGTCTCATGCGTTTTAGTGGTGAAAAAATAATTTAAAAAATCGTTCGGGAAATGAGTTTACTCCCTCGTGTGCCGGCGATTAAATTTCTTTTATTCAGCGTCCCATCAAAAATGAAAACATTTCTGCAAACTACAAGTCTCATGCGTTTTAGTGGTGAAAAAATAATTTAAAAAAATCGTTTTGGAAATAAGTTTAATCACAGGGTACTTTCTTTGTATACATGGGAAATGAGTTTACTCCCCGGGTACTTTCTTTGTATACTTTTGACTATATGGGCCGAGTCGGGGATTTCGGGAAGTCCGGGTTTTCGTTTGCCGGCAATTAAACTTGTTTTTTTCAGCGTCTCATCAAAAATGAAAACATTTTTGAAAACTATAAGTCTCATGCGTTTTAGTGGCGAAAAGATACTTTAAAAAATCGTTTTGGAAATGAGTTTACTCCCTGGGTACTTTCTTTGTATACTTTTGACTATAAGGGCCGAATCGGGGATTTACGGGAAATCGCGGGTTTTCGTTTGCCGGCGATTAAACCACTTTCATTAAGCGTCTCATCAAAAATGAAAACATTTCTAAAAATTACAAGTCTCATGCGTTTTAGTGTTGAAAAAAAATTTAAAAAATCGTTCGGGAAATGAGTTTTTTCCCTGTGTACCTTCTTTGTATACTTTTGACTATGCGGCCGAGTCCGGGATTTACGGGAAATCGCGGGTTTTCGTTTGCCGGCAATTAAACCACTTTCATTAAGCGTCTCATCAAAAATGAAAACATTTCTGCAAACTACAAGTCTCATGCGTTTTAGTGGTGAAAAAATAATTTAAAAAATCGTTCGGGAAATGAGTTTACTCCCTCGTGTGCCGGCGATTAAATTTCTTTTATTCAGCGTCCCATCAAAAATGAAAACATTTCTGCAAACTACAAGTCTCATGCGTTTTAGTGGTGAAAAAATAATTTAAAAAAATCGTTTTGGAAATAAGTTTAATCACAGGGTACTTTCTTTGTATACATGGGAAATGAGTTTACTCCCCGGGTACTTTCTTTGTATACTTTTGACTATATGGGCCGAGTCCGGGGTTTACGGGAAATGGCGGGTTTTTGTTTGCCGGCAATTAAACTTGTTTTTTTCAGCGTCTCATCAAAAATGAAAACATTTTTGAAAACTATAAGTCTCATGCGTTTTAGTGGCGAAAAGATACTTTAAAAAATCGTTTTGGAAATGAGTTTACTCACAGGGTACTTTCTTTGTATACATTTGACTATACGGGCCAAGCCCGGGATTTACGGGAAATAGCGGGTTTTCGTTTGCCGGCGATTAAACCACTTTCATTAAGCGTCTCATCAAAAATGAAAACATTTCTGCAAACTACAAGTCTCATGCGTTTTAGTGGTGAAAAAATAATTTAAAAAATCGTTCGGGAAATGAGTTTACTCCCTGGGTACCTTCTTTGTATACTTTTGACTATACGGGCCGAGTGCGGGATTTACGGGAAATCGCGGGTTTTCGTTTGCCGGCGAGTAAACTTCTTTTATTCAGCGTCTCATCAAATATGAAAACACTTTTGAAAACTACAAGTCTCATGCGTTTTAGTGGTGAAAAAATAATTTAAAAAATCGTTCGGGAAATGAGTTTACTCCCTGGGTACTTTCTTTGTATACTTTTGACTATACGGGCCCAGTCCGGGATTTACGGGAAATCGCGGGTTTTCGTGTGCCGGCGATTAAACTTCTTTTATTCAGCGTCCCATCAAAAATGAAAACATTTTTAAAAACTACAAGTCTCATGCGTTTTAGTAGTGAAAAGATACTTTAAAAAATCGTTTTGGAAATGAGTTTACTCACAGGGTACTTTCTTTGTATACATTCGACTATACGGGCCAAGCCCGGGATTTACGGGAAATCGCGGGTTTTCGTTTGCCGGCGATCAAACCACTTTCGTTAAGCGTCTCATCAAAAATGAAAACATTTCTGAAAACGACAGGTCTCATGGGCTTTAGTGGTTAAATAATAATTTAAAAAATCGTTCGGGAAATGAGTTTACTCATTGGGTACTTTCTTTGTATGCATTCGACTATACGGGCCAAGCCCGGGATTTACGGTAAATCGCGGGTTTTCGTTTGCCGGCGATTAAACCACTTTTATTCAGCGTCTCATCAAAAATGAAAACATTTCTGAAAACTACAGGTCTCATGGGCTTTAGTGGTTAAATAATAACTTAAAAAATTGTTCGGGAAATGAGTTTACTCCCTGGGTACTTTCTTTGTATGCATTCGACTATACGGGCCAAGCCCGGGATTTACGGGAAATCGCGGGTTTTCGTTTGCCGGCGATTAAACCACTTTCATTAAGCGTCTCATCAAAAATGAAAACATTTCTGAAAACTACAAGTCTAAGGCGTTTTAGTGGTGAAAAATAATTTAAAAAATCGGTCCGGAAATGAGTTTACTCCCTGGGTACTTTCTTTGTATACTTTTGACTATACGGCCCGAATCCGGGATTTACGGGAAGTCGCAGGTTTCGTTTGCCGGCGATTAAACTTCTTTTATTCAGCGTCTCATCAAAAATGAAAACATTTTTAAAAACTACAAGTCTCATGGGCTTTAGTAGTGAAATAATAACTTAAAAAATCTTTCGGGAAATGAGTTTACCCTGGGTACTTTCTTTGTATACTTTTGACTATACGGGCCGAGTCCGGGATTTACGGGAAATCGCAGGTTTTCGTTTGCCGGCGATTAAACTTCTTTTATTCAGAGTCTCATCAAAAATGAAAACATTTTTGTAAACTACAAGTCCCATGCGTTTTAGTGGTAAAAAAATAATTTAAAAAATCGTTCGGGAAATGAGTTTACTCCCTGGGTACTTTCTTTGTATACTTTTGACTATACGGGCCGAGTCCGAGGTTTACAGGAAATGGCGGGTTTTCGTTTTCCGGCGATTAAACTTCTTTTATTCAGCGTCTCATCAAAAATGAAAACATTTTTGAAAACTACAAGTCTCATGCGCTTTAGTGGTGAAAAGATAATTTAAAAAATCGTTCGGGAAATGAGTTTACTCCCTGGGTACTTTCTTTGTATACTTTTGACTATACGGGCCGAGTCCGGGTTTACGGGAAATGGCGGGCTTTCGTTTTCCGGCGATTAAACTTCTTTTATTCAGCGTCTCATCAAAAATGAAAACATTTTTAAAAACTACAAGTCTCATGGGCTTTAGTAGTGAAATAATAATTTAAAAATCGTTCGGGAAATGAGTTTACTCCCTGCGTACTTTCTTTGTATACTTTTGACTATACGGGCCGAGTCCGGGATTTACGGGAAATCGCAGGTTTTCGTTTGCCGGCGATTAAACTTCTTTTATTCAGAGTCTCATCAAAAATGAAAACATTTTTGAAAACTACAAGTCTCATGCGTTTTAGTGGTGAAAAGATAATTTAAAAAATCGTTCGGGAAATGAGTTTACTCCCTGGGTACTTTCTTTGTATACTTTTGACTATACGGGCCAAGCCCGGGATTTCCCGAAATCGCGGGTTTTCGTTTGCCGGCGATTAAACCACTTTCATTAAACGTCTCATCAAAAATGAAAACATTTCTAAAAATTACAAGTCTCATGCGTTTTAGTGGTGAAAAAATAATTTAAAAAATCGATCGGGAAATGAGTTTACGCCCTGGGTACCTTCTTTGTATACTTTTGACTATACGGCCGAGTCCGGGATTTACGGGAAATCGCGGGTTTTCGTTTGCCGGCGATTAAACCACTTTCATTAAGCGTCTCATCAAAAATGAAAACATTTCTGAAAACTACAGGTCTCATGGGCTTCAGTGGTTAAATAATAATTTAAAAAATCGTTCGGGAAATGAGTTTACTCCCTGGGTACTTTCTTTGTATGCATTCGACTATACGGGCCAAGCCCGGGATTTACGGGAAATCGCGGGTTTTCGTTTGCCGGCGATTAAACTACTTTCATTAAGCGTCTCATCAAAAATGAAAACATTTTTAAGAACTACAAGTCTCATGGGCTTTAGTAGTGAAATAATAATTTAAAAAATCTTTCGGGAAATGAGTTTACTCCCTGGGTACTTTCTTTGTATACTTTTGACTATACGGGCCGAGTCCGGGATTTACGGGAAATCGCAGGTTTTCGTTTGCCGGCGATTAAACTTCTTTTATTCAGAGTCTCATCAAAAATGAAAACATTTTTGTAAACTACAAGTCCCATGCGTTTTAGTGGTGAAAAAATAATTTAAAAAATCGTTCGGGAAATGAGTTTACTCCCTGGGTACTTTCTTTGTATACTTTTGACTATACGGGCCGAGTCCGGGGTTTACGGGAAATGGCGGGTTTTCGTTTTCCGGCGATTAAACTTCTTTTTTTCAGCGTCTCATCAAAAATGAAAACATTTTTGAAAACTACAAGTCTCATGCGTTTTAGTGGCGAAAAGATACTTTAAAAAATCGTTTTGGAAATGAGTTTACTCACAGGGTACTTTCTTTGTATACATTTGACTATACGGGCCAAGGCCGGGATTTACGGGAATACGCGGGTTTTCGTTTGCCGGCGATTAAACCACTTTCATTAAGCGTCTCATCAAAAATGAAAACATTTCTGAAAACTACAGTTCTCATGCGTTTTAGTGGTGAAAAAATAATTTAAAAAATCGTTCGGGAAATGAGTTTACTCCCTGGGTACTTTCTTTGTATACTTTTGACTTTACGGGCCGAGTCGGGGATTTACGGGAAGTCCGGGTTTTCGTTTGCCGGCGATTAAACTTCTTTTATTCAGCGTCTCATCAAAAATGAAAACATTTTTGAAAACTACAAGTCTCATGCGTTTTAGTGGTGAAAAGATAATTTAAAAAATCGTTTTGGAAATGAGTTTACTCACAGGGTACTTTCTTTGTATACATTTGACTATACGGGCCAAGCCCGGGATTTCCCGAAATCGCGGGTTTTCGTTTGCCGGCGATTAAACCACTTTCATTAAACGTCTCATCAAAAATGAAAACATTTCTAAAAATTACAAGTCTCATGCGTTTTAGTGGTGAAAAAATAATTTAAAAAATCGATCGGGAAATGAGTTTACTCCCTGGGTACCTTCTTTGTATACTTTTGACTATACGGCCGAGTCCGGGATTTACGGGAAATCGCGGGTTTTCGTTTGCCGGCGATTAAACCACTTTCATTAAGCGTCTCATAAAAAATGAAAACATTTCTGAAAACTACAGGTCTCATGGGCTTCAGTGGTTAAATAATAATTTAAAAAATCGTTCGGGAAATGAGTTTACTCCCTGGGTACTTTCTTTGTATGCATTCGACTATACGGGCCAAACCCGGGATTTACGGGAAATCGCGGGTTTTCGTTTGCCGGCGATTAAACCACTTTCATTAAGCGTCTCATCAAAAATGAAAACATTTTTAAAAACTACAAGTCTCATGGGCTTTAGTGGTTAAATGATAATTTAAAAAATCGTTCGAGAAATGAGTTTACTCCCTGTGTACTTTCTTTGTATACTTTTGACTATACGGGCCGAGTCCGGGATTTACGGGAAATCGCAGGTTTTCGTTTGCCGGCGATTAAACTTCTTTTATTCAGAGTCTCATCAAAAATGAAAACATTTTTGTAAACTACAAGTCCCATGCGTTTTAGTGGTGAAAAAATAATTTAAAAAATCGTTCGGGAAATGAGTTTACTCCCTGGGTACTTTCTTTGTATACTTTTGACTATACGGGCCGAGTCCAGGGTTTACGGGAAATGGCGGGTTTTCGTTTTCCGGCGATTAAACTTCTTTTATTCAGCGTCTCATCAAAAATGAAAACATTTTTGAAAACTACAAGTCTCGTGCGTTTTAGTGGTGAAAAGATAATTTAAAAAATCGTTCGGGAAATGAGTTTACTCCCTGGGTACTTTCTTTGTATACATTTGACTATACGGGCCGAGTCGGGGATTTACGGGAAATCGCGGGTTTTCGTTTTCCGGCGATTAAACCACTTTCATTAAGCGTCTCATCAAAAATGAAAACATTTCTGCAAACTACAAGTCTCATGCGTTTTAGTGGTGAAAAAATAATTTAAAAAATCGTTCGGGAAATGAGTTTACTCCCTGGGTACTTTCTTTGTATATTTTTGACTATACGGGCCGAGTCCGGGGTTTACGGGAAATGGCGGGTTTTCGTTTGCCGGCGATTAAACTTCTTTTAAT
This sequence comes from Hydractinia symbiolongicarpus, assembly GCF_029227915.1. Lineage (NCBI taxonomy): Eukaryota > Metazoa > Cnidaria > Hydrozoa > Anthoathecata > Hydractiniidae > Hydractinia > Hydractinia symbiolongicarpus. Next base: position 2,420,495 of record NC_079878.1, read on the forward strand.
AAGCGTCTCATCAAAAATGAAAACATTTTTGAAAACTACAAGTCTCATGCGTTTTAGTGGTGAAAAAATAATTTAAAAAATCGTTTTGGAAATGAGTTTAATCACAGGGTACTTTCTTTGTATACATGGGAAATGAGTTTACTCCCCGGGTACTTTCTTTGTATACTTTTGACTATATGGGCCGAGTCCGGGGTTTACGGGAAATGGCGGGTTTTTGTTTGCCGGCAATTAAACTTCTTTTTTTCAGCGTCTCATCAAAAATGAAAACATTTTTGAAAACTACAAGTCTCATGCGTTTTAGTGGCGAAAAGATACTTTAAAAAATCGTTTTGGAAATGAGTTTACTCACAGGGTACTTTCTTTGTATACATTTGACTATACGGGCCAAGCCCGGGATTTACGGGAAATCGCGGGTTTTCGTTTGCCGGCGATTAAACCACTTTCATTAAGCGTCTCATCAAAAATGAAAACATTTCTGAAAACTACAGTTCTCATGCGTTTTAGTGGTGAAAAAATAATTTGAAAAACCGTTCGGGAAATGAGTTTACTCCCTGGGTACTTTCTTTGTATACTTTTGACTATACGGGCCGAGTCCGGGGTTTACGGGAAATGGCGGGTTTTCGTTTGCCGGCGATTAAACTTCTTTTAATAAGCGTCTCATCAAAAATGAAAACATTTTTGAAAACTACAAGTCTCATGCGTTTTAGTGGTGAAAAAATAATTTAAAAAATCGTTTTGGAAATGAGTTTAATCACAGGGTACTTTCTTTGTATACATGGGAAATGAGTTTACTCCCCGGGTACTTTCTTTGTATACTTTTGACTATATGGGCCGAGTCTGGGGTTTACGGGAAATGGCGGGTTTTTGTTTGCCGGCAATTAAACTTCTTTTTTTCAGCGTCTCATCAAAAATGAAAACATTTTTGAAAACTACAAGTCTCATGCGTTTTAGTGGCGAAAAGATACTTTAAAAAATCGTTTTGGAAATGAGTTTACTCACAGGGTACTTTCTTTGTATACATTTGACTATACGGGCCAAGCCCGGGATTTACGGGAAATCGCGGGTTTTCGTTTGCCGGCGATTAAACCACTTTCATTAAGCGTCTCATCAAAAATGAAAACATTTCTGAAAAATACATTTCTCATGCGTTTTAGTGGTGAAAAAATAATTTAAGAAATCGTTCGGGAAATGAGTTTACTCCCTGGGTACTTTCTTTGTATACTTTTGACTTTACGGGCCGAGTCGGGGATTTCGGGAAGTCCGGGTTTTCGTTTGCCGGCGATTAAACTTCTTTTATTCAGCGTCTCATCAAAAATGAAAAGATTTTTGAAAACTACAAGTCTCATGCGTTTTAGTGGCGAAAAGATAATTTAAAAAATCGTTCGGGAAATGAGTTTACTCCCTGGGTACTTTCTTTGTATACTTTTGACTATACGGGCCGAGTCCGGGGTTTACGGGAAATGGCGGGTTTTCGTTTGCCGGCGATTAAACTTCTTTTAATAAGCGTCTCATCAAAAATGAAAACATTTTTGAAAACTACAAGTCTCATGCGTTTTAGTGGTGAAAAAATAATTTAAAAAATCGTTTTGGAAATGAGTTTAATCACAGGGTACTTTCTTTGTATACATGGGAAATGAGTTTACTCCCCGGGTACTTTCTTTGTATACTTTTGACTATATGGGCCGAGTCCGGGGTTTACGGGAAATGGCGTGTTTTTGTTTGCCAGCAATTAAACTTCTTTTTTTCAGCGTCTCATCAAAAATGAAAACATTTTTGAAAACTACAAGTCTCATGCGTTTTAGTGGCGAAAAGATACTTTAAAAAATCGTTTTGGAAATGAGTTTACTCACAGGGTACTTTCTTTGTATACATTTGACTATACGGGCCAAGCCCGGGATTTACGGGAAATCGCGGGTTTTCGTTTGCCGGCGATTAAACCACTTTCATTAAGCGTCTCATCAAAAATGAAAACATTTCTGAAAACTACAGTTCTCATGCGTTTTAGTGGTGAAAAAATAATTTAAGAAATCGTTCGGGAAATGAGTTTACTCCCTGGGTACTTTCTTTGTATACTTTTGACTTTACGGGCCGAGTCGGGGATTTCGGGAAGTCCGGGTTTTCGTTTGCCGGCGATTAAACTTCTTTTATTCAGCGTCTCATCAAAAATGAAAAGATTTTTGAAAACTACAAGTCTCATGCGTTTTAGTGGCGAAAAGATAATTTAAAAAATCGTTCGGGAAATGAGTTTACTCCCTGGGTACTTTCTTTGTATACTTTTGACTATACGGGCCGAGTCCGGGGTTTACGGGAAATGGCGGGTTTTCGTTTGCCGGCGATTAAACTTCTTTTAATAAGCGTCTCATCAAAAATGAAAACATTTTTGAAAACTACAAGTCTCATGCGTTTTAGTGGTGAAAAAATAATTTAAAAAATCGTTTTGGAAATGAGTTTAATCACAGGGTACTTTCTTTGTATACATGGGAAATGAGTTTACTCCCCGGGTACTTTCTTTGTATACTTTTGACTATATGGGCCGAGTCCGGGGTTTACGGGAAATGGCGTGTTTTTGTTTGCCAGCAATTAAACTTCTTTTTTTCAGCGTCTCATCAAAAATGAAAACATTTTTGAAAACTACAAGTCTCATGCGTTTTAGTGGCGAAAAGATACTTTAAAAAATCGTTTTGGAAATGAGTTTACTCACAGGGTACTTTCTTTGTATACATTTGACTATACGGGCCAAGCCCGGGATTTACGGGAAATCGCGGGTTTTCGTTTGCTGGCGATTAAACCACTTTCATTAAGCGTCTCATCAAAAATGAAAACATTTCTGAAAACTACAGTTCTCATGCGTTTTAGTGGTGAAAAAATAATTTAAGAAATCGTTCGGGAAATGAGTTTACTCCCTGGGTACTTTCTTTGTATACTTTTGACTTTACGGGCCGAGTCGGGGATTTCGGGAAGTCCGGGTTTTCGTTTGCCGGCGATTAAACTTCTTTTATTCAGCGTCTCATCAAAAATGAAAAGATTTTTGAAAACTACAAGTCTCATGCGTTTTAGTGGCGAAAAGATACTTTAAAAAATCGTTTTGGAAATGAGTTTACTCACAGGGTACTTTCTTTGTATACATTTGACTATACGGGCCAAGCCTGGGATTTACGGGAAATCGCGGGTTTTCGTTTGCCGGCGATTAAACCACTTTCATTAAGCGTCTCATCAAAAATGAAAACATTTCTGAAAACTACAGTTCTCATGCGTTTTAGTGGTGAAAAGATAATATAAAAAATGGTTTTGGAAATGAGTTTACTCACAGGGTACTTTCTTTGTATACATTTGACTATACGGGCCAAGCCCGGGATTTCCGGAAATCGCGGGTTTTCGTTTGCCGGCGATTAAACTTCTTTTAATAAGCGTCTCATCAAAAATGAAAACATTTTTGAAAACTACAAGTCTCATGCGTTTTAGTGGTGAAAAAATAATTTAAAAAATCGTTTTGGAAATGAGTTTAATCACAGGGTACTTTCTTTGTATACATGGGAAATGAGTTTACTCCCCGGGTACTTTCTTTGTATACTTTTGACTATATGGGCCGAGTCCGGGGTTTACGGGAAATGGCGTGTTTTTGTTTGCCAGCAATTAAACTTCTTTTTTTCAGCGTCTCATCAAAAATGAAAACATTTTTGAAAACTACAAGTCTCATGCGTTTTAGTGGCGAAAAGATACTTTAAAAAATCGTTTTGGAAATGAGTTTACTCACAGGGTACTTTCTTTGTATACATTTGACTATACGGGCCAAGCCCGGGATTTACGGGAAATCGCGGGTTTTCGTTTGCCGGCGATTAAACCACTTTCATTAAGCGTCTCATCAAAAATGAAAACATTTCTGAAAACTACAGTTCTCATGCGTTTTAGTGGTGAAAAAATAATTTAAGAAATCGTTCGGGAAATGAGTTTACTCCCTGGGTACTTTCTTTGTATACTTTTGACTTTACGGGCCGAGTCGGGGATTTCGGGAAGTCCGGGTTTTCGTTTGCCGGCGATTAAACTTCTTTTATTCAGCGTCTCATCAAAAATGAAAAGATTTTTGAAAACTACAAGTCTCATGCGTTTTAGTGGCGAAAAGATAATTTAAAAAATCGTTCGGGAAATGAGTTTACTCCCTGGGTACTTTCTTTGTATACTTTTGACTATACGGGCCGAGTCCGGGGTTTACGGGAAATGGCGGGTTTTCGTTTGCCGGCGATTAAACTTCTTTTAATAAGCGTCTCATCAAAAATGAAAACATTTTTGAAAACTACAAGTCTCATGCGTTTTAGTGGTGAAAAAATAATTTAAAAAATCGTTTTGGAAATGAGTTTAATCACAGGGTACTTTCTTTGTATACATGGGAAATGAGTTTACTCCCCGGGTACTTTCTTTGTATACTTTTGACTATATGGGCCGAGTCCGGGGTTTACGGGAAATGGCGTGTTTTTGTTTGCCAGCAATTAAACTTCTTTTTTTCAGCGTCTCATCAAAAATGAAAACATTTTTGAAAACTACAAGTCTCATGCGTTTTAGTGGCGAAAAGATACTTTAAAAAATCGTTTTGGAAATGAGTTTACTCACAGGGTACTTTCTTTGTATACATTTGACTATACGGGCCAAGCCCGGGATTTACGGGAAATCGCGGGTTTTCGTTTGCTGGCGATTAAACCACTTTCATTAAGCGTCTCATCAAAAATGAAAACATTTCTGAAAACTACAGTTCTCATGCGTTTTAGTGGTGAAAAAATAATTTAAGAAATCGTTCGGGAAATGAGTTTACTCCCTGGGTACTTTCTTTGTATACTTTTGACTTTACGGGCCGAGTCGGGGATTTCGGGAAGTCCGGGTTTTCGTTTGCCGGCGATTAAACTTCTTTTATTCAGCGTCTCATCAAAAATGAAAAGATTTTTGAAAACTACAAGTCTCATGCGTTTTAGTGGCGAAAAGATACTTTAAAAAATCGTTTTGGAAATGAGTTTACTCACAGGGTACTTTCTTTGTATACATTTGACTATACGGGCCAAGCCTGGGATTTACGGGAAATCGCGGGTTTTCGTTTGCCGGCGATTAAACCACTTTCATTAAGCGTCTCATCAAAAATGAAAACATTTCTGAAAACTACAGTTCTCATGCGTTTTAGTGGTGAAAAAATAATTTAAAAAATCGTTCGGGAAATGAGTTTACTCCCTGGGTACTTTCTTTGTATACTTTTGACTTTACGGGCCGAGTCGGGGATTTCGGGAAGTCCGGGTTTTCGTTTGCCGGCGATTAAACTTCTTTTATTCAGCGTCTCATCAAAAATGAAAACATTTTTTAAAACTACAAGTCTCATGCGTTTTAGTGGTGAAAAGATAATTTAAAAAATCGTTTTGGAAATGAGTTTACTCACAGGGTACTTTCTTTGTATACATTTGACTATACGGGCCAAGCCCAGGATTTCCCGAAATCGCGGGTTTTCGTTTGCCGGCGATTAAACCACTTTCATTAAACGTCTCATCAAAAATGAAAACATTTCTAAAAATTACAAGTCTCATGCGTTTTAGTGGTGAAAAAATAATTTAAAAAATCGATCGGGAAATGAGTTTACTCCCTGGGTACCTTCTTTGTATACTTTTGACTATACGGCCGAGTCCGGGATTTACGGGAAATCGCGGGTTTTCGTTTGCTGGCGATTAAACCACTTTCATTAAGCGTCTCATCAAAAATGAAAACATTTCTGAAAACTACAGGTCTCATGGGCGTTAGTGGTTAAATAATAATTTAAAAAATCGTTCGGGAAATGAGTTTACTCCCTGGGTACTTTCTTTGTATGCATTCGACTATACGGGCCAAGCCCGGGATTTACGGGAAATCGCGGGTTTTCGTTTGCCGGCGATTAAACCACTTTCATTAAGCGTCTCATCAAAAATGAAAACATTTCTGAAAACTACAAGTCTCATGCGTTTTAGTGGTGAAAAAATAATTTAAAAAATCGTTCGGGAAATGAGTTTACTCCCTGGGTACTTTCTTTGTATACTTTTGACTATACGGCTCGAGTCCGGGATTTACGGGAAGTCGCGGGTTTTCGTTTGCCGGCGATTAAACTTCTTTTATTCAGCGTCTCATCAAAAATGAAAACATTTCTGAAAACTACAAGTCTCATGCGTTTTAGTGGTGAAAAAATAATTTAAAAAATCGTTCGGGAAATGAGTTTACTCCCTGGGTACTTTCTTTGTATACTTTTGACTATACGGCTCGAGTCCGGGATTTACGGGAAGTCGCGGGTTTTCGTTTGCCGGCGATTAAACCACTTTCATTAAGCGTCTCATCAAAAATGAAAACATTTCTGAAAACTACAAGTCTCATGCGTTTTAGTGGTGAAAAAATAATTTAAAAAATCGTGCGGGAAATGAGTTTACTCCCTGGGTACTTTCTTTGTATACTTTTGACTATACGGCCCGAATCCGGGATTTACGGGAAGTCGCGGGTTTCGTTTGCCGGCGATTAAACTTCTTTTATTCAGCGTCTCATCAAAAATGAAAACATTTCTGAAAACTACAGGTCTCATGGGCGTTAGTGGTTAAATAATAATTTAAAAAATCGTTCGGGAAATGAGTTTACTCCCTGGGTACTTTCTTTGTATGCATTCGACTATACGGGCCAAGCCCGGGATTTACGGGAAATCGCGGGTTTTCGTTTGCCGGCGATTAAACCACTTTTATTAAGCGTCTCATCAAAAATGAAAACATTTCTGAAAACTACAAGTCTCATGCGTTTTAGTGGTGAAAAAATAATTTAAAAAATCGTTCGGGAAATGAGTTTACTCCCTGGGTACTTTCTTTGTATACTTTTGACTATACGGGCCAAGCCCGGGATTTACGGGAAATCGCGGGTTTTCGTTTGCCGGCGATTAAACCACTTTTATTAAGCGTCTCATCAAAAATGAAAACATTTCTGAAAACTACAAGTCTCATGCGTTTTAGTGGTGAAAAAATAATTTAAAAAATCGTTCGGGAAATGAGTTTACTCCCTGGGTACTTTCTTTGTATACTTTTGACTTTACGGGCCGAGTCGGGGTTTTCGGGAAGTCCGGGTTTTCGTTTGCCGGCGATTAAACTTCTTTTATTCAGCGTCTCATCAAAAATGAAAACATTTTTGAAAACTACAAGTCTCATGCGTTTTAGTGGTGAAAAGATAATTTAAAAAATCGTTTTGGAAATGAGTTTACTCACAGGGTACTTTCTTTGTATACATTTGACTATACGGGCCAAGCCCAGGATTTCCCGAAATCGCGGGTTTTCGTTTGCCGGCGATTAAACCACTTTCATTAAACGTCTCATCAAAAATGAAAACATTTCTAAAAATTACAAGTCTCATGCGTTTTAGTGGTGAAAAAATAATTTAAAAAATCGATCGGGAAATGAGTTTACTCCCTGGGTACCTTCTTTGTATACTTTTGACTATACGGCCGAGTCCGGGATTTACGGGAAATCGCGGGTTTTCGTTTGCCGGCGATTAAACCACTTTCATTAAGCGTCTCATCAAAAATGAAAACATTTCTGAAAACTACAGGTCTCATGGGCGTTAGTGGTTAAATAATAATTTAAAAAATCGTTCGGGAAATGAGTTTACTCCCTGGGTACTTTCTTTGTATGCATTCGACTATACGGGCCAAGCCCGGGATTTACGGGAAATCGCGGGTTTTCGTTTGCCGGCGATTAAACCACTTTCATTAAGCGTCTCATCAAAAATGAAAACATTTCTGAAAATTACAAGTCTCATGCGTTTTAGTGGTGAAAAAATAATTTAAAAAATCGTTCGGAAAATGAGTTTACTCCCTGGGTACTTCCTTTGTATACTTTTGACTATACGGCTCGAGTCCGGGATTTACGGGAAGTCGCGGGTTTTCGTTTGCCGGCGATTAAACTTCTTTTATTCAGCGTCTCATCAAAAATGAAAACATTTCTGAAAACTACAAGTCTCATGCGTTTTAGTGGTGAAAAAATAATTTAAAAAATCGTTCGGGAAATGAGTTTACTCCCTGGGTACTTTCTTTGTATACTTTTGACTATACGGCTCGAGTCCGGGATTTACGGGAAGTCGCGGGTTTTCGTTTGCCGGCGATTAAACCACTTTCATTAAGCGTCTCATCAAAAATGAAAACATTTCTGAAAACTACAAGTCCCATGCGTTTTAGTGTTGAAAAAATAATATAAAAAATCGTTCGGAAAATGAGTTTACTCCCTGGGTACCTTCTTTGTATACTTTTGACTATACGGCCGAGTCCGGGATTTACGGGAAATCGCGGGTTTTCGTTTGCCGGCGATTAAACCACTTTCATTAAGCGTCTCATCAAAAATGAAAACATTTCTGAAAACTACAGGTCTCATGGGCGTTAGTGGTTAAATAATAATTTAAAAAATCGTTCGGGAAATGAGTTTACTCCCTGGGTACTTTCTTTGTATGCATTCGACTATACGGGCCAAGCCCGGGATTTACGGGAAATCGCGGGTTTTCGTTTGCCGGCGATTAAACCACTTTCATTAAGCGTCTCATCAAAAATGAAAACATTTCTGAAAATTACAAGTCTCATGCGTTTTAGTGGTGAAAAAATAATTTAAAAAATCGTTCGGAAAATGAGTTTACTCCCTGGGTACTTTCTTTGTATACTTTTGACTATACGGCTCGAGTCCGGGATTTACGGGAAGTCGCGGGTTTTCGTTTGCCGGCGATTAAACTTCTTTTATTCAGCGTCTCATCAAAAATGAAAACATTTCTGAAAACTACAAGTCTCATGCGTTTTAGTGGTGAAAAAATAATTTAAAAAATCGTTCGGGAAATGAGTTTACTCCCTGGGTACTTTCTTTGTATACTTTTGACTATACGGCTCGAGTCCGGGATTTACGGGAAGTCGCGGGTTTTCGTTTGCCGGCGATTAAACCACTTTCATTAAGCGTCTCATCAAAAATGAAAACATTTCTGAAAACTACAAGTCTCATGCGTTTTAGTGGTGAAAAAATAATTTAAAAAATCGTGCGGGAAATGAGTTTACTCCCTGGGTACTTTCTTTGTATACTTTTGACTATACGGCCCGAATCCGGGATTTACGGGAAGTCGCGGGTTTCGTTTGCCGGCGATTAAACTTCTTTTATTCAGCGTCTCATCAAAAATGAAAACATTTCTGAAAACTACAGGTTTCATGGGCGTTAGTGGTTAAATAATAATTTAAAAAATCGTTCGGGAAATGAGTTTACTCCCTGGGTACTTTCTTTGTATGCATTTGACTATACGGGCCAAGCCCGGGATTTACGGGAAATCGCGGGTTTTCGTTTGCCGGCGATTAAACCACTTTTATTAAGCGTCTCATCAAAAATGAAAACATTTCTGAAAACTACAAGTCTCATGCGTTTTAGTGGTGAAAAAATAATTTAAAAAATCGTTCGGGAAATGAGTTTACTCCCTGGGTACTTTCTTTGTATACTTTTGACTATACGGGCCAAGCCCGGGATTTACGGGAAATCGCGGGTTTTCGTTTGCCGGCGATTAAACCACTTTTATTAAGCGTCTCATCAAAAATGAAAACATTTCTGAAAACTACAAGTCTCATGCGTTTTAGTGGTGAAAAAATAATTTAAAAAATCGTTCGGGAAATGAGTTTACTCCCTGGGTACTTTCTTTGTATACTTTTGACTATACGGGCCAAGCCCGGGATTTACGGGAAATCGCGGGTTTTCGTTTGCCGGCGATTAAACCACTTTTATTAAGCGTCTCATCAAAAATGAAAACATTTCTGAAAACTACAAGTCTCATGCGTTTTAGTGGTGAAAAAATAATTTAAAAAATCGTTCGGGAAATGAGTTTACTCCCTGGGTACTTTCTTTGTATACTTTTGACTTTACGGGCCGAGTCGGGGATTTCGGGAAGTCCGGGTTTTCGTTTGCCGGCGATTAAACTTCTTTTATTCAGCGTCTCATCAAAAATGAAAACATTTTTGAAAACTACAAGTCTCATGCGTTTTAGTGGTGAAAAGATAATTTAAAAAATCGTTTTGGAAATGAGTTTACTCACAGGGTACTTTCTTTGTATACATTTGACTATACGGGCCAAGCCCAGGATTTCCCGAAATCGCGGGTTTTCGTTTGCCGGCGATTAAACCACTTTCATTAAACGTCTCATCAAAAATGAAAACATTTCTAAAAATTACAAGTCTCATGCGTTTTAGTGGTGAAAAAATAATTTAAAAAATCGATCGGGAAATGAGTTTACTCCCTGGGTACCTTCTTTGTATACTTTTGACTATACGGCCGAGTCCGGGATTTACGGGAAATCGCGGGTTTTCGTTTGCCGGCGATTAAACCACTTTCATTAAGCGTCTCATCAAAAATGAAAACATTTCTGAAAACTACAAGTCTCATGCGTTTTAGTGGTGAAAAAATAATTTAAAAAATCGTGCGGGAAATGAGTTTACTTCCTGGGTACTTTCTTTGTATACTTTTGACTATACGGCCCGAATCCGGGATTTACGGGAAGTCGCGGGTTTCGTTTGCCGGCGATTAAACTTCTTTTATTCAGCGTCTCATCAAAAATGAAAACATTTCTGAAAACTACAGGTCTCATGGGCGTTAGTGGTTAAATAATAATTTAAAAAATCGTTCGGGAAATGAGTTTACTCCCTGGGTACTTTCTTTGTATGCATTCGACTATACGGGCCAAGCCCGGGATTTACGGGAAATCGCGGGTTTTCGTTTGCCGGCGATTAAACCACTTTTATTAGGCGTCTCATCAAAAATGAAAACATTTCTGAAAACTACAAGTCTCATGCGTTTTAGTGGTGAAAAAATAATTTAAAAAATCGTTCGGGAAATGAGTTTACTCCCTGGGTACTTTCTTTGTATACTTTTGACTATACGGGCCAAGCCCGGGATTTACGGGAAATCGCGGGTTTTCGTTTGCCGGCGATTAAACCACTTTTATTAAGCGTCTGATCAAAAATGAAAACATTTCTGAAAACTACAAGTCTCATGCGTTTTAGTGGTGAAAAAATAATTTAAAAAATCGTTCGGGAAATGAGTTTACTCCCTGGGTACTTTCTTTGTATACTTTTGACTTTACGGGCCGAGTCGGGGATTTCGGGAAGTCCGGGTTTTCGTTTGCCGGCGATTAAACTTCTTTTATTCAGCGTCTCATCAAAAATGAAAACATTTTTGAAAACTACAAGTCTCATGCGTTTTAGTGGTGAAAAGATAATTTAAAAAATCGTTTTGGAAATGAGTTTACTCACAGGGTACTTTCTTTGTATACATTTGACTATACGGGCCAAGCCCAGGATTTCCCGAAATCGCGGGTTTTCGTTTGCCGGCGATTAAACCACTTTTATTAAGCGTCTCATCAAAAATGAAAACATTTCTGAAAACTACAAGTCTCATGCGTTTTAGTGGTGAAAAAATAATTTAAAAAATCGTTCGGGAAATGAGTTTACTCCCTGGGTACTTTCTTTGTATACTTTTGACTATACGGGCCAAGCCCGGGATTTACGGGAAATCGCGGGTTTTCGTTTGCCGGCGATTAAACCACTTTTATTAAGCGTCTCATCAAAAATGAAAACATTTCTGAAAACTACAAGTCTCATGCGTTTTAGTGGTGAAAAAATAATTTAAAAAATCGTTCGGGAAATGAGTTTACTCCCTGGGTACTTTCTTTGTATACTTTTGACTTTACGGGCCGAGTCGGGGATTTCGGGAAGTCCGGGTTTTCGTTTGCCGGCGATTAAACTTCTTTTATTCAGCGTCTCATCAAAAATGAAAACATTTTTGAAAACTACAAGTCTCATGCGTTTTAGTGGTGAAAAGATAATTTAAAAAATCGTTTTGGAAATGAGTTTACTCACAGGGTACTTTCTTTGTATACATTTGACTATACGGGCCAAGCCCAGGATTTCCCGAAATCGCGGGTTTTCGTTTGCCGGCGATTAAACCACTTTCATTAAACGTCTCATCAAAAATGAAAACATTTCTAAAAATTACAAGTCTCATGCGTTTTAGTGGTGAAAAAATAATTTAAAAAATCGATCGGGAAATGAGTTTACTCCCTGGGTACCTTCTTTGTATACTTTTGACTATACGGCCGAGTCCGGGATTTACGGGAAATCGCGGGTTTTCGTTTGCCGGCGATTAAACCACTTTCATTAAGCGTCTCATCAAAAATGAAAACATTTCTGAAAACTACAGGTCTCATGGGCGTTAGTGGTTAAATAATAATTTAAAAAATCGTTCGGGAAATGAGTTTACTCCCTGGGTACTTTCTTTGTATGCATTCGACTATACGGGCCAAGCCCGGGATTTACGGGAAATCGCGGGTTTTCGTTTGCCGGCGATTAAACCACTTTCATTAAGCGTCTCATCAAAAATGAAAACATTTCTGAAAATTACAAGTCTCATGCGTTTTAGTGGTGAAAAAATAATTTAAAAAATCGTTCGGAAAATGAGTTTACTCCCTGGGTACTTTCTTTGTATACTTTTGACTATACGGCTCGAGTCGGGGATTTACGGGAAGTCGCGGGTTTTCGTTTGCCGGCGATTAAACTTCTTTTATTCAGCGTCTTATCAAAAATGAAAACATTTCTGAAAACTACAAGTCTCATGCGTTTTAGTGGTGAAAAAATAATTTAAAAAATCGTTCGGGAAATGAGTTTACTCCCTGGGTACTTTCTTTGTATACTTTTGACTATACGGCTCGAGTCCGGGATTTACGGGAAGTCGCGGGTTTTCGTTTGCCGGCGATTAAACCACTTTCATTAAGCGTCTCATCAAAAATGAAAACATTTCTGAAAACTACAAGTCTCATGCGTTTTAGTGGTGAAAAAATAATTTAAAAAATCGTGCGGGAAATGAGTTTACTCCCTGGGTACTTTCTTTGTATACTTTTGACTATACGGCCCGAATCCGGGATTTACGGGAAGTCGCGGGTTTCGTTTGCCGGCGATTAAACTTCTTTTATTCAGCGTCTCATCAAAAATGAAAACATTTCTGAAAACTACAGGTCTCATGGGCGTTAGTGGTTAAATAATAATTTAAAAAATCGTTCGGGAAATGAGTTTACTCCCTGGGTACTTTCTTTGTATGCATTTGACTATACGGGCCAAGCCCGGGATTTACGGGAAATCGCGGGTTTTCGTTTGCCGGCGATTAAACCACTTTTATTAAGCGTCTCATCAAAAATGAAAACATTTCTGAAAACTACAAGTCTCATGCGTTTTAGTGGTGAAAAAATAATTTAAAAAATCGTTCGGGAAATGAGTTTACTCCCTGGGTACTTTCTTTTGTATACTTTTGACTATACGGGCCAAGCCCGGGATTTACGGGAAATCGCGGGTTTTCGTTTGCCGGCGATTAAACCACTTTTATTAAGCGTCTCATCAAAAATGAAAACATTTCTGAAAACTACAAGTCTCATGCGTTTTAGTGGTGAAAAAATAATTTAAAAAATCGTTCGGGAAATGAGTTTACTCCCTGGGTACTTTCTTTGTATACTTTTGACTATACGGGCCGAGTCCGGGGTTTACGGGAAATGGCGGGTTTTCGTTTGCCGGCGATTAAACTTCTTTTATTCAGCGTCTCATCAAAAATGAAAACATTTTTGAAAACTAAAAGTCTCATGCGTTTTAGTGGTGAAAAGATAATTTGAAAAATCGTTTTGGAAATGAGTTTACTCACAGGGTACTTTCTTTGTATACATTTGACTATACGGGCCAAGCGCGGGATTTACGGGAAATCGTGGGTTTTCGTTTGCTGGCGATTAAACCACTTTCATTAAGCGTCTCATCAAAAATGAAAACATTTCTAAAAAATACAAGTCTCATGCGTTTTAGTGGTGTAAAAAAAATTTTAAAAATCGTTCGGGAAATGAGTTTACTCCCTGGGTACCTTCTTTGTATACTTTTGACTATACGGCCGAGTCCGGGATTTACGGGAAATCGCGGGTTTTCGTTTGCCGGCGATTAAACTACTTTCATTAAGCGTCTCATCAAAAATGAAAACATTTCTGCAAACTACAAGTCTCATGCGTTTTAGTGGTGAAAAAATAATTTAAAAAATCGTTCGGGAAATGAGTTTACTCCCTGGGTACCTTCTTTGTATACTTTTGACTATACGGGCCGAGTCCGGGATTTACGGGAAATTGCGGGTTTTCGTTTGCCGGCGATTAAACTTCTTTTATTCAGCGTCTCATCAAAAATGAAAACACTTTAGAAAACTACAAGTCTCATGCGTTTTAGTGGTGAAAAAATAATTTAAAAAATCGTTCGGGAAATGAGTTTACTCCCTGGGTACTTTCTTTGTATACTTTTGACTATACGGGCCCACTCCGGGATTTACGGGAAATCGCGGGTTTTCGTGTGCCGGCGATTAAATTTCTTTTATTCAGCGTCCCATCAAAAATGAAAACATTTTTAAAAACTACAAGTCTCATGCGTTTTAGTGGTGAAAAGATACTTTAAAAAATCGTTTTGGAAATGAGTTTACTCACAGGGTACTTTCTTTGCATACTTTTGACTATACGGGCCGAGTCCGGGGTTTACGGGAAATGGCGGGTTTTCGTTTGCCGGCGATTAAACTTCTTTTAATAAGCGTCTCATCAAAAATGAAAACATTTTTGAAAACTACAAGTCTCATGCGTTTTAGTGGTGGAAAGATAATTTAAAAAATCGTTTTGGAAATGAGTTTACTCACAGGGTACTTTCTTTGTATACATTTGACTATACGGGCCAAGCCCGGGATTTACGGGAAATCGCGGGTTTTCGTTTGCCGGCGATTAAACCACTTTCATTAAGGGTCTCATCAAAAATGAAAACATTTCTGAAAACTACATGTCTCATGCGTTTTAGTGGTGAAAAAATAATTTAAAAAATCGTTCGGGAAATGAGTTTACTCCCTGGGTACTTTCTTTGTATACTTTTGACTATACGGCCCGAATCCGGGATTTACGGGAAGTCGCGGGTTTTCGTTTGCCGGCGATTAAACTTCTTTTATTCAGCGTCTCATCAAAAATGAAAACATTTTAAAAACTACAAGTCTCATGGGCTTTAGTGGTGAAATAATAATTTAAAAAATCGTTTGCGAAATGAGTTTACTCCCTGGGTACTTTCTTTGTATACTTTTGACTATACGGGCCGAGTCCGGGATTTACAGGAAATCGCAAGTTTTCGTTTGCCGGCGATTAAACTTCTTTTATTCAGAGTCTCATCAAAAATGAGAATATTTTTGTAAACTACAAGTCCCACGCGTTTTAGTGGTGAAAAAATAATTTAAAAAATCGTTCGGGAAATGAGTTTACTCCCTGGGTACTTTCTTTGTATACTTTTGACTATACGGGCCGAGTCCGGGGTTTACGGGAAATGGCGGGTTTTCGTTTGCCGGCGATTAAACTTCTTTTATTCAGCGTCTCATCAAAAATGAAAACATTTTTGAAAACTAAAAGTCTCATGCGTTTTAGTGGTGAAAAGATAATTTAAAAAATCGTTTTGGAAATGAGTTTACTCACAGGGTACTTTCTTTGTATACATTTGACTATACGGGCCAAGCGCGGGATTTACGGGAAATCGCGGGTTTTCGTTTGCCGGCGATTAAACCACTTTCATTAAGCGTCTCATCAAAAATGAAAACATTTCAAAAAAATACAAGTCTCATGCGTTTTAGTGGTGTAAAAAATATTTAAAAAATCGTTCGGGAAATGAGTTTACTCCCTGGGTACCTTCTTTGTATACTTTTGACTATACGGCCGAGTCCGGGATTTACGGGAAATCGCGGGTTTTCGTTTGCCGGCGATTTAACTACTTTCATTAAGCGTCTCAACAAAAATGAAAACATTTCTGCAAACTACAAGTCTCATGCGTTTTAGTGGTGAAAAAATAATTTAAAAAATCGTTCGGGAAATGAGTTTACTCCCTGGGTACTTTCTTTGTATACTTTTGACTATACGGCCCGAATCCGGGATTTACGGGAAGTCGCGGGTTTTCGTTTGCCGGCGATTAAACTTCTTTTATTCAGCGTCTCATCAAAAATGAAAACATTTTAAAAACTACAAGTCTCATGGGCTTTAGTGGTGAAATAATAATTTAAAAAATCGTTTGCGAAATGAGTTTACTCCCTGGGTACTTTCTTTGTATACTTTTGACTATACGGGCCGAGTCCGGGATTTACAGGAAATCGCAAGTTTTCGTTTGCCGGCGATTAAACCACTTTCATTGAGCGTCTCATCAAAAATGAAAACATTTCTAAAAAATACAAGTCTCATGCGTTTTAGTGGTGTAAAAAAAATTTAAAAAATCGTTCGAGAAATGAGTTTACTCCCTGGGTACCTTCTTTGTATACTTTTGACTATACGGGCCGAGTCCAGGATTTACGGGAAATCGCGGGTTTTCGTTTGCCGGCGATTAAACTTCTTTTATTCAGCGTCCCATCAAAAATGAAAACATTTCTGCAAACTACAAGTCTCATGCGTTTTAGTGGTGAAAAAATAATTTAAAAAATCGTTCGGGAAATGAGTTTACTCCCTGGGTACCTTCTTTGTATACTTTTGACTATACGGGCCGAGTCCAGGATTTACGGGAAATCGCGGGTTTTCGTTTGCCGGCGATTAAACTTCTTTTATTCAGCGTCTCATCAAAAATGAAAACACTTTTGAAAACTACAAGTCTCATGCGTTTTAGTGGTGAAAAAATAATTTAAAAAATCGTTCGGGAAATGAGTTGACTCCCTGGGTACTTTCTTTGTATACTTTTGACTATACGGGCCCAGTCCGGGATTTACGGAAAATCGCGGGTTTTCGTGTGCCGGCGATTAAACTTCTTTTATTCAGCGTCCCATCAAAAATGAAAACATTTTTAAAAAATACAAGTCTCATGCGTTTTAGTGGTGAAAAGATACTTTAAAAAATCGTTTTGGAAATGAGTTTACTCACAGGGTACTTTCTTTGTATACATTCGACTATACGGGCCAAGCCCGTGATTTACGGGAAATCGTGGGTTTTCGTTTGCCGCCGATTAAACCACTTTCATTAAGCGTCTCATCAAAAATGAAAACATTTCTGAAAACCACAGGTCTCATGCGTCTTAGTGGTGAAAAAATAATTTAAAAAATCGTTCGGGAAATGAGTTTACTCCCTGGGTACTTTCTTTGTATACTTTTGACTATACGGGCCGAGTCTGGGATTTACGGGAAGTCGCGGGTTTTCGTTTGCCGGCGATTAAACCACTTTCATTAAGCGTCTCATCAAAAATGACAACATTTCTGCGAACTACAAGTCTCATGCGTTTTAGTGGTGAAAAAATAATTTAAAAAATCGTTCGGGAAATGAGTTTACTCCCTGGGTACCTTCTTTGTATACTTTTGACTACACGGGCTGAGTCCGGGATTTACGGGAAATCGCGGGTTTTCGTTTGCCGGCGATTAAACTTCTTTTATTCAGCGTCTCATCAAAAATGAAAACATTTCTCAAAACTACAAGTCTCATGCGTTTTAGTGGAGAAAAAATAATTTAAAAAATCGTTCGTGAAATGAGTTTACTCTCTGGGTACTTTCTTTGTATACTTTTGACTATACGGGCCGAGTCGGGGATTGACGGGAAATCGCGGGTTTTCGTTTGCCGGCGATTAAACCACTTTCATTAAGCGTCTCATCAAAAATGAAAACATTTCTGCAAACTACAAGTTTCATGCGTTTTAGTGGTGAAAAAATAATTGAAAAAATCGTTCGGGAAATGAGTTTACCCTCTGGGTACCTTCTTTGTATACTTTTGACTATACGGGCCAAGTCCGGGATTTACGGGAAATCGCGGGTTTTCGTTTGCCGGCAATTAAACTTCTTTTATTCAGCGTCTCATCAAAAATGAAAACACTTTTGAAAACTATATGTCTCATGCGTTTTAGTGGTGAAAAAATAATATAAAAAATCGTTCGGGAAATGAGTTTACTCCCTGGGTACTTTCTTTGTATACTTTTGACTATACGGGCCGAGTCCGGTGTTTACGGAAAATGGCGGGTTTTCGTTTGCCGGCGATTAAACTTCTTTTAATAAGCGTCTCATCAAAAATAAAAACATTTTTGAAAACTACAAGTCTCATGCGTTTCAGTGGTGAAAAAATAAATTAAAAAATCGTTTTGGTAATGAGTTTAATCACAAGGTACTTTCTTTTTATACATGGGAAATGAGTTTACTCCCCGGGTACTTTCTTTGTATACTTTTGACTATATGGGCCGAGTCCGGGGTTTACGGGAAATGGCGGGTTTTCGTTTGCCGGCAATTAAACTTCTTTTTTTCAGCGTCTTATCAAAAATGAAAACATTTTTGAAAACTACAAGTCTCATGCGTTTTAGTGGCGAAAAGATACTTTAAAAAATCGTTTTGGAAATGAGTTTACTCACAGGGTACTTTCTTTGTATACATTCGACTATACGGGCCAAGCCCGGGATTTACGGGAAATCGCGGGTTTTCGTTTGCCGGCGATTAAACCACTTTCATTAAGCGTCTCATCAAAAATGAAAACATTTCTGAAAACTACAGGTCTCATGCGTTTTAGTGGTGAAAAAATAATTTAAAAAATCGTTCGGGAAATGAGTTTACTCCCTGGGTACTTTCTTTGTATACTTTTGACTTTACGGGCCGTGTCGGGGATTTACGGAAAGTCGCGGGTTTTCGTTTGCCGGCGATTAAACTTCTTTTATTCAGCGTCTCATCAAAAATGAAAACATTTTTAAAAACTACAAGTCTCATGGGCTTTAGTGGTTAAATAATAATTTAAAAAATCGTTCGGGAAATGAGTTTACTCCCTGGGTACTTTCTTTGTATACTTTTGACTATACGGGCCAAGCCCGGGATTTACGGGAAATCGCGGGTTTTCGTTTGCCGGCGATTAAACCACTTTCATTAAGCGTCTCATCAAAAATGAAAACATTTCTGAAAACTACAAGTCTCATGCGTTTTAGTGGTGAAAAAATAATTTAAAAAATCGTTCGACAAATGAGTTTACTCCCTGGGTACCTTCTTTGTATACTTTTGACTACACGGGCTGAGTCCGGGATTTACGGGAAATCGCGGGTTTTCGTTTGCCGGCGATTAAACTTCTTTTATTCAGCGTCTCATCAAAAATGAAAACATTTCTCAAAACTACAAGTCTCATGCGTTTTAGTGGAGAAAAAATAATTTAAAAAATCGTTCGTGAAATGAGTTTACTCTCTGGGTACTTTCTTTGTATACTTTTGACTATACGGGCCGAGTCGGGGATTGACGGGAAATCGCGGGTTTTCGTTTGCCGGCGATTAAACCACTTTCATTAAGCGTCTCATCAAAAATGAAAACATTTCTGCAAACTACAAGTTTCATGCGTTTTAGTGGTGAAAAAATAATTGAAAAAATCGTTCGGGAAATGAGTTTACCCTCTGGGTACCTTCTTTGTATACTTTTGACTATACGGGCCAAGTCCGGGATTTACGGGAAATCGCGGGTTTTCGTTTGCCGGCAATTAAACTTCTTTTATTCAGCGTCTCATCAAAAATGAAAACACTTTTGAAAACTATATGTCTCATGCGTTTTAGTGGTGAAAAAATAATATAAAAAATCGTTCGGGAAATGAGTTTACTCCCTGGGTACTTTCTTTGTATACTTTTGACTATACGGGCCGAGTCCGGTGTTTACGGAAAATGGCGGGTTTTCGTTTGCCGGCGATTAAACTTCTTTTAATAAGCGTCTCATCAAAAATAAAAACATTTTTGAAAACTACAAGTCTCATGCGTTTCAGTGGTGAAAAAATAAATTAAAAAATCGTTTTGGTAATGAGTTTAATCACAAGGTACTTTCTTTTTATACATGGGAAATGAGTTTACTCCCCGGGTACTTTCTTTGTATACTTTTGACTATATGGGCCGAGTCCGGGGTTTACGGGAAATGGCGGGTTTTCGTTTGCCGGCAATTAAACTTCTTTTTTTCAGCGTCTTATCAAAAATGAAAACATTTTTGAAAACTACAAGTCTCATGCGTTTTAGTGGCGAAAAGATACTTTAAAAAATCGTTTTGGAAATGAGTTTACTCACAGGGTACTTTCTTTGTATACATTCGACTATACGGGCCAAGCCCGGGATTTACGGGAAATCGCGGGTTTTCGTTTGCCGGCGATTAAACCACTTTCATTAAGCGTCTCATCAAAAATGAAAACATTTCTGAAAACTACAGGTCTCATGCGTTTTAGTGGTGAAAAAATAATTTAAAAAATCGTTCGGGAAATGAGTTTACTCCCTGGGTACTTTCTTTGTATACTTTTGACTTTACGGGCCGTGTCGGGGATTTACGGAAAGTCGCGGGTTTTCGTTTGCCGGCGATTAAACTTCTTTTATTCAGCGTCTCATCAAAAATGAAAACATTTTTAAAAACTACAAGTCTCATGGGCTTTAGTGGTTAAATAATAATTTAAAAAATCGTTCGGGAAATGAGTTTACTCCCTGGGTACTTTCTTTGTATACTTTTGACTATACGGGCCAAGCCCGGGATTTACGGGAAATCGCGGGTTTTCGTTTGCCGGCGATTAAACCACTTTCATTAAGCGTCTCATCAAAAATGAAAACATTTCTGAAAACTACAAGTCTCATGCGTTTTAGTGGTGAAAAAATAATTTAAAAAATCGTTCGACAAATGAGTTTACTCCCTGGGTACTTTCTTTGTATACTTTTGACTATACGGCCCGAGTCTGGGATTTACGGGAAATCGTGGGTTTTCGTTTGCCGGCGATTAAACTTCTTTTATTCAGAGTCTCATCAAAAATGAAAACATTTTTGTAAACTACAAGTCCCATGCGTTTTAGTGGTGAAAATATAATTTAAGAAATCGTTCGGGAAATGAGTTTACTCCCTGGGTACTTTCTTTGTATACTTTTGACTATACGGGCCGAGTCCGGGGTTTACGGGAAATGGCGGGTTTTCGTTTGCCGGCGATTAAACTTCTTTTATTCAGCGTCTCATCAAAAATGAAAACATTTTTGAAAACTACAAGTCTCATGCGTTTTAGTGGTGAAAAGATAATTTAAAAAATCGTTCGGGAAATGAGTTTACTCCCTGGGTACTTTCTTTGTATACTTTTGACTATACGGGCCGAGTCGGGGATTGACGGGAAATCGCGGGTTTTCGTTTGCCGGCGATTAAACCACTTTCATTAAGCGTCTCATCAAAAATGAAAACATTTTTGAAAACTACAAGTCTCATGCGTTTTAGTGGTGAAAAAATAATATAAAAAATCGTTCGGGAAATGAGTTTACTCCCTGGGTACTTTCTTTGTATACTTTTGACTATACGGGCGGAGTCCGGGGTTTACGGGAAATGGCGGGTTTTCGTTTGCCGGCGATTAAACTTCTTTTAATAAGCGTCTCATCAAAAATGAAAACATTTTTGAAAACTACAAGTCTCATGCATTTTAGTGGTGAAAAAATAATTTACAAAATCGTTTTGGAAATGAGTTTAATCACAAGGTACTTTCTTTGTATACATTCGACTATACGGGCCAAGCCCGGGATTTACGGGAAATCGCGGGTTTTCGTTTGCCGGCGATTAAACCACTTTCATTAAGCGTCTCATCAAAAATGAAAACATTTCTGAAAACTACAGGTCTCATGCGTTTTAGTGGTGAAAAAATAATTTAAAAAATCGTTCGGGAAATGAGTTTACTCCCTGGGTACTTTCTTTGTATACTTTTGACTTTACGGGCCGTGTCGGGGATTTACGGAAAGTCGCGGGTTTTCGTTTGCCGGCGATTAAACTTCTTTTATTCAGCGTCTCATCAAAAACGAAAACATTTTTAAAAACTACAAGTGTCATGGGCTTTAGTGGTTAAATAATAATTTAAAAAATCGTTCGGGAAATGAGTTTACTCCCTGGGTACTTTCTTTGTATACTTTTGACTATACGGGCCAAGCCCGGGATTTACGGGAAATCGCGGGTTTTCGTTTGCCGGCGATTAAACCACTTTCATTAAGCGTCTCATCAAAAATGAAAACAATTCTGAAAACTACAAGTCTCATGCGTTTTAGTGGTGAAAAAATAATTTAAAAAATCGTTCGGGAAATGAGTTTACTCCCTGGGTACTTTCTTTGTATACTTTTGACTATACGGCCCGAGTCTGGGATTTACGGGAAATGGCGGGTTTTCGTTTGCCGGCGATTAAACTTCTTTTATTCAGAGTCTCATCAAAAATGAAAACATTTTTGTAAACTACAAGTCTCATGCATTTTAGTGGTGAAAAAATAATTTACAAAATCGTTTTGGAAATGAGTTTAATCACAAGGTACTTTCTTTGTATACATGGGAAATGAGTTTACTCCCCGGGTACTTTCTTTGTATACTTTTGACTATATGGGCCGAGTCCGGGGTTTACGGGAAATGGCGGGTTTTCGTTTGCCGGCAATTAAACTTCTTTTTTTCAGCGTCTTATCAAAAATGAAAACATTTTTGAAAACTACAAGTCTCATGCGTTTTAGTGGCGAAAAGATACTTTAAAAAATCGTTTTGGAAATGAGTTTACTCACAGGGTACTTTCTTTGTATACATTCGACTATACGGGCCAAGCCCGGGATTTACGGGAAATCGCGGGTTTTTGTTTGCCGGCGATTAAACCACTTTCATTAAGCGTCTCATCAAAAATGAAAACATTTCTGAAAACTACAGGTCTCATGCGTTTTAGTGGTGAAAAAATAATTTAAAAAATCGTTCGGGAAATGAGTTTACTCCCTGGGTACTTTCTTTGTATACTTTTGACTATACGGGCCAAGTCCGGGATTTACGGGAAATCGCGGGTTTTCGTTTGCCGGCAATTAAACTTCTTTTATTCAGCGTCTCATCAAAAATGAAAACACTTTTGAAAACTACATGTCTTATGCGTTTTAGTGGTGAAAAAATAATATAAAAAATCGTTCGAGAAATGAGTTTACTCCCTGGGTACTTTCTTTGTATACTTTTGACTATACGGGCCGAGTCCGGGGTTTACGGGAAATGGCGGGTTTTCGTTTGCCGGCGATTAAACTTCTTTTAATAAGCGTCTCATCAAAAATAAAAACATTTTTGAAAACTACAAGTCTCATGCGTTTTAGTGGTGAAAAAATAATTTAAAAATTCGTTTTGGAAATGAGTTTAATCACAAGGTACTTTCTTTGTATACATGGGAAATGAGTTTACTCCCCGGGTACTTTCTTTGTATACTTTTGACTATATGGGCCGAGTCATGGGTTTACGGGAAATGGCGGGTTTTCGTTTGCCGGCAATTAAACTTCTATTTTTCAGCGTCTTATCAAAAATGTAAACATTTTTGAAAACTACAAGTCTCATGCGTTTTAGTGGAGAAAAGATACTTTAAAAAATCGTTTTGGAATGAGTTTACTCTCAGGGTACTTTCTTTGTATACATTCGACTATACGGGCCAAGCCCGGGATTTACGGGAAATCGCGGGTTTTCGTTTGCCGGCGATTAAACCACTTTCATTAAGCGTCTCATCAAAAATGAAAACATTTCTGAAAACTACAGGTCTCATGCGTTTTAGTGGTGAAAAAATAATTTAAAAAATCGTTCGGGAAATGAGTTTACTCCCTGGGTACTTTCTTTGTATACTTTTGACTTTACGGGCCGTGTCGGGGATTTACGGAAAGTCGCGGGTTTTCGTTTGCCGGCGATTAAACTTCTTTTATTCAGCGTCTCATCAAAAACGAAAACATTTTTAAAAACTACAAGTGTCATGGGCTTTAGTGGTTAAATAATAATTTAAAAAATCGTTCGGGAAATGAGTTTACTCCCTGGGTACTTTCTTTGTATACTTTTGACTATACGGGCCAAGCCCGGGATTTACGGGAAATCGCGGGTTTTCGTTTGCCGGCGATTAAACCACTTTCATTAAGCGTCTCATCAAAAATGAAAACATTTCTGAAAACTACAAGTCTCATGCGTTTTAGTGGTGAAAAAATAATTTAAAAAATCGTTCGGGAAATGAGTTTACTCCCTGGGTACTTTCTTTGTATACTTTTGACTATACGGCCCGAGTCTGGGATTTACGGGAAATGGCGGGTTTTCGTTTGCCGGCGATTAAACTTCTTTTATTCAGAGTCTCATCAAAAATGAAAACATTTTTGTAAACTACAAGTCCCATGCGTTTTAGTGGTGAAAATATAATTTAAAAAATCGTTCGGGAAATGAGTTTACTCCCTGGGTACTTTCTTTGTATACTTTTGACTATACGGGCCGAGTCCGGGGTTTACGGGAAATGGCGGGTTTTCGTTTGCCGGCGATTAAACTTCTTTTATTCAGCGTCTCATCAAAAATGAAAACATTTTTGAAAACTACAAGTCTCATGCGTTTTAGTGGTGAAAAGATAATTTAAAAAATCGTTCGGGAAATGAGTTTACTCCCTGGGTACTTTCTTTGTATACTTTTGACTATACGGGCCGAGTCGGGGATTGACGGGAAATCGCGGGTTTTCGTTTGCCGGCGATTAAACCACTTTCATTAAGCGTCTCATCAAAAATGAAAACATTTCTGCAAACTACAAGTCTCATGCGTTTTAGTGGTGAAAAAATAATTGAAAAAATCGTTTTGGAAATGAGTTTACTCACAGGGTACTTTCTTTGTATACATTCGACTATACGGGCCAAGCCCGGGATTTACGGGAAATCGCGGGTTTTTGTTTGCCGGCGATTAAACCACTTTCATTAAGCGTCTCATCAAAAATGAAAACATTTCTGAAAACTACAGGTCTCATGCGTTTTAGTGGTGAAAAAATAATTTAAAAAATCGTTCGGGAAATGAGTTTACTCCCTGGGTACTTTCTTTGTATACTTTTGACTTTACGGGCCGTGTCGGGGATTTACGGAAAGTCGCGGGTTTTCGTTTGCCGGCGATTAAACTTCTTTTATTCAGCGTCTCATCAAAAACGAAAACATTTTTAAAAACTACAAGTGTCATGGGCTTTAGTGGTTAAATAATAATTTAAAAAATCGTTCGGGAAATGAGTTTACTCCCTGGGTACTTTCTTTGTATACTTTTGACTATACGGGCCAAGCCCGGGATTTACGGGAAATCGCGGGTTTTCGTTTGCCGGCGATTAAACCACTTTCATTAAGCGTCTCATCAAAAATGAAAACATTTCTGAAAACTACAAGTCTCATGCGTTTTAGTGGTGAAAAAATAATTTAAAAAATCGTTCGGGAAATGAGTTTACTCCCTGGGTACTTTCTTTGTATACTTTTGACTATACGGCCCGAGTCTGGGATTTACGGGAAATGGCGGGTTTTCGTTTGCCGGCGATTAAACTTCTTTTATTCAGAGTCTCATCAAAAATGAAAACATTTTTGTAAACTACAAGTCCCATGCGTTTTAGTGGTGAAAATATAATTTAAAAAATCGTTCGGGAAATGAGTTTACTCCCTGGGTACTTTCTTTGTATACTTTTGACTATACGGGCCGAGTCCGGGGTTTACGGGAAATGGCGGGTTTTCGTTTGCCGGCGATTAAACTTCTTTTATTCAGCGTCTCATCAAAAATGAAAACATTTTTGAAAACTACAAGTCTCATGCGTTTTAGTGGTGAAAAGATAATTTAAAAAATCGTTCGGGAAATGAGTTTACTCCCTGGGTACTTTCTTTGTATACTTTTGACTATACGGGCCGAGTCGGGGATTGACGGGAAATCGCGGGTTTTCGTTTGCCGGCGATTAAACCACTTTCATTAAGCGTCTCATCAAAAATGAAAACATTTCTGCAAACTATAAGTCTCATGCGTTTTAGTGGTGAAAAAATAATTGAAAAAATCGTTTTGGAAATGAGTTTACTCACAGGGTACTTTCTTTGTATACATTCGACTATACGGGCCAAGCCCGGGATTTACGGGAAATCGCGGGTTTTTGTTTGCCGGCGATTAAACCACTTTCATTAAGCGTCTCATCAAAAATGAAAACATTTCTGAAAACTACAGGTCTCATGCGTTTTAGTGGTGAAAAAATAATTTAAAAAATCGTTCGGGAAATGAGTTTACTCCCTGGGTACTTTCTTTGTATACTTTTGACTATACGGGCCAAGTCCGGGATTTACGGGAAATCGCGGGTTTTCGTTTGCCGGCAATTAAACTTCTTTTATTCAGCGTCTCATCAAAAATGAAAACACTTTTGAAAACTACATGTCTTATGCGTTTTAGTGGTGAAAAAATAATATAAAAAATCGTTCGAGAAATGAGTTTACTCCCTGGGTACTTTCTTTGTATACTTTTGACTATACGGGCCGAGTCCGGGGTTTACGGGAAATGGCGGGTTTTCGTTTGCCGGCGATTAAACTTCTTTTAATAAGCGTCTCATCAAAAATAAAAACATTTTTGAAAACTACAAGTCTCATGCGTTTTAGTGGTGAAAAAATAATTTAAAAATTCGTTTTGGAAATGAGTTTAATCACAAGGTACTTTCTTTGTATACATGGGAAATGAGTTTACTCCCCGGGTACTTTCTTTGTATACTTTTGACTATATGGGCCGAGTCATGGGTTTACGGGAAATGGCGGGTTTTCGTTTGCCGGCAATTAAACTTCTATTTTTCAGCGTCTTATCAAAAATGTAAACATTTTTGAAAACTACAAGTCTCATGCGTTTTAGTGGAGAAAAGATACTTTAAAAAATCGTTTTGGAAATGAGTTTACTCTCAGGGTACTTTCTTTGTATACATTCGACTATACGGGCCAAGCCCGGGATTTACGGGAAATCGCGGGTTTTCGTTTGCCGGCGATTAAACCACTTTCATTAAGCGTCTCATCAAAAATGAAAACATTTCTGAAAACTACAGGTCTCATGCGTTTTAGTGGTGAAAAAATAATTTAAAAAATCGTTCGGGAAATGAGTTTACTCCCTGGGTACTTTCTTTGTATACTTTTGACTTTACGGGCCGTGTCGGGGATTTACGGAAAGTCGCGGGTTTTCGTTTGCCGGCGATTAAACTTCTTTTATTCAGCGTCTCATCAAAAACGAAAACATTTTTAAAAACTACAAGTGTCATGGGCTTTAGTGGTTAAATAATAATTTAAAAAATCGTTCGGGAAATGAGTTTACTCCCTGGGTACTTTCTTTGTATACTTTTGAGTATACGGGCCAAGCCCGGGATTTACGGGAAATCGCGGGTTTTCGTTTGCCGGCGATTAAACCACTTTCATTAAGCGTCTCATCAAAAATGAAAACATTTCTGAAAACTACAAGTCTCATGCGTTTTAGTGGTGAAAAAATAATTTAAAAAATCGTTCGGGAAATGAGTTTACTCCCTGGGTACTTTCTTTGTATACTTTTGACTATACGGCCCGAGTCTGGGATTTACGGGAAATGGCGGGTTTTCGTTTGCCGGCGATTAAACTTCTTTTATTCAGAGTCTCATCAAAAATGAAAACATTTTTGTAAACTACAAGTCCCATGCGTTTTAGTGGTGAAAATATAATTTAAAAAATCGTTCGGGAAATGAGTTTACTCCCTGGGTACTTTCTTTGTATACTTTTGACTATACGGGCCGAGTCCGGGGTTTACGGGAAATGGCGGGTTTTCGTTTGCCGGCGATTAAACTTCTTTTTTTCAGCGTCTTATCAAAAATGAAAACATTTTTGAAAACTACAAGTCTCATGCGTTTTAGTGGCGAAAAGATACTTTAAAAAATCCTTTTGGAAATGAGTTTACTCACAGGGTACTTTCTTTGTATACATTCGACTATACGGGCCAAGCCCGGGATTTACGGGAAATCGCGGGTTTTCGTTTGCCGGCGATTAAACCACTTTCATTAAGCGTCTCATCAAAAATGAAAACATTTCTGAAAACTACAGGTCTCATGCGTTTTAGTGGTGAAAAAATAATTTAAAAAATCGTTCGGGAAATGAGTTTACTCCCTGGGTACTTTCTTTGTATACTTTTGACTTTACGGGCCGTGTCGGGGATTTACGGAAAGTCGCGGGTTTTCGTTTGCCGGCGATTAAACTTCTTTTATGCAGCGTCTCATCAAAAATGAAAACATTTTTAAAAACTACAAGTCTCATGGGCTTTAGTGGTTAAATAATAATTTAAAAAATCGTTCGGGAAATGAGTTTACTCCCTGGGTACTTTCTTTGTATACTTTTGACTATACGGGCCAAGCCCGGGATTTACGGGAAATCGCGGATTTTCGTTTCCCGGCGATTAAACCACTTTCATTAAGCGTCTCATCAAAAATGAAAACATTTCTGAAAACTACAAGTCTCATGCGTTTTAGTGGTGAAAAAATAATTTAAAAAATCGTTCGGGAAATGAGTTTACTCCCTGGGTACTTTCTTTGTATACTTTTGACTATACGGCCCGAGTCTGGGATTTACGGGAAAGGGCGGGTTTTCGTTTGCCGGCGAATAAACTTCTTTTATTCAGAGTCTCATCAAAAATGAAAACATTTTTGTAAACTACAAGTCCCATGCGTTTTAGTGGTGAAAATATAATTTAAAAAATCGTTCGGGAAATGAGTTTACTCCCTGGGTACTTTCTTTGTATACTTTTGACTATACGGGCCGAGTCCGGGGTTTACGGGAAATGGCGGGTTTTCGTTTGCCGGCGATTAAACTTCTTTTATTCAGCGTCTCATCAAAAATGAAAACATTTTTGTAAACTACAAGTCCCATGCGTTTTAGTGGTGAAAATATAATTTAAAAAATCGTTCGGGAAATGAGTTTACTCCCTGGGTACTTTCTTTGTATACTTTTGACTATACGGGCCGAGTCCGGGGTTTACGGGAAATGGCGGGTTTTCGTTTGCCGGCGATTAAACTTCTTTTATTCAGCGTCTCATCAAAAATGAAAACATTTTTGAAAACTACAAGTCTCATGCGTTTTAGTGGTGAAAAGATAAATTAAAAAATCGTTCAGGAAATGAGTTTACTCCCTGGGTACTTTCTTTGTATACTTTTGACTATACGGGCCGAGTCGAGGATTGACGGGAAATCGCGGGTTTTCGTTTGCCGGCGATTAAACCACTTTCATTAAGCGTCTCATCAAAAATGAAAACATTTCTAAAAATTACAAGTCTCATGCGTTTTAGTGGTGAAAAAAATTTTTAAAAAATCGTTCGGGAAATGAGTTTACTCCCTGGGTACCTTCTTTGTATACTTTTGACTATACGGCCGAGTCCGGGATTTACGGGAAATCGCGGGTTTTCGTTTGCCGGCAATTAAACTTCTTTTATTCAGCGTCTCATCAAAAATGAAAACACTTTTGAAAACTACAAGTCTCATGCGTTTTAGTGGTGAAAAAATAATATAAAAAATCGTTCGGGAAATGAGTTTAATCCCTGGGTACTTTCTTTGTATACTTTTGACTATACGGGCCGAGTCCGGGGTTTACGGGAAATGGCGGGTTTTCGTTTGCCGGCGATTAAACTTCTTTTAATAAGCGTCTCATCAAAAATGAAAACATTTTTGAAAACTACAAGTCTCATGCGTTTTAGTGGTGAAAAAATAATTTAAAAAATCGTTTTGGAAATGAGTTTAATCACAAGGTACTTTCTTTGTATACATGGGAAATGAGTTTACTCCCCGCGTACTTTCTTTGTATACTTTTGACTATATGGGCCGAGTCCGGGGTTTACGGGAAATGGCGGGTTTTCGTTTGCCGGCAATTAAACTTCTTTTTTTCAGCGTCTCATCAAAAATGAAAACATTTTTGAAAACTACAAGTCTCATGCGTTTTAGTGGCGAAAAGATACTTTAAAAAATCGTTTTGGAAATGAGTTTACTCACAGGGTACTTTCTTTGTATACATTCGACTATACGGGCCAAGCCCGGGATTTACGGGAAATCGCGGGTTTTCGTTTGCCGGCGATTAAACCACTTTCATTAAGCGTCTCATCAAAAATGAAAACATTTCTGAAAACTACAGGTCTCATGCGTTTTAGTGGTGAAAAAATAATTTAAAAAATCGTTCGGGAAATGAGTTTACTCCCTGGGTACTTTCTTTGTATACTTTTGACTTTACGGGCCGAGTCGGGGATTTACGGAAAGTGGCGGGTTTTCGTTTGCCGGCGATTAAACTTCTTTTATTCAGCGTCTCATCAAAAATGAAAACATTTTTAAAAACTACAAGTCTCATGCGTTTTAGTGGTTAAATAATAATTTAAAAAATCGTTCGGAAAATGAGTTTACTCCCTGGGTAATTTCTTTGTATGCATTCGACTATACGGGCCAAGCCCGGGATTTACGGGAAATCGCGGGTTTTCGTTTGCCGGCGATTAAACCACTTTCATTAAGCGTCTCATCAAAAATGAAAACATTTCTGAAAACTACAAGTCTCATGCGTTTTAGTGGTGAAAAAATAATTTTAATAATCGTTCGGGAAATGAGTTTACTCCCTGGGTACTTTCTTTGTATACTTTTGACTATACGGCCCGAGTCTGGGATTTACGGGAAGTCGCGGGTTTTCGTTTGCCGGCGATTAAACTTCTTTTATTCAGCGTCTCATCAAAAATGAAAACAATTTTAAAAACTACAAGTCTCATGGGCTTTAGTGGTGAAAAGATACTTTAAAAAATCGTTTTAGAAATGAGTTTACTCACAGGGTACTTTCTTTGTATACATTCGACTATACGGGCCAAGCCCGGGATTTACGGGAAATCGTGGGTTTTCGTTTGCCGGCGATTAAACCACTTTCATTAAGCGTCTCATCAAAAATGAAAACATTTCTAAAAACTACAGGTCTCATGCGTTTTAGTGGTGAAAAAATAATTTAAAAAATCGTTCGGGAAATGTGTTTACTCCCTGGGTACTTTCTTTGTATACTTTTGACTATACGGGCCGAGTCGGGGATTTACGAGAAGTCGCGGGTTTTCGTTTGCCGGCGATTAAACTTCTTTTATGCAGCGTCTCATCAAAAATGAAAACATTTTTAAAAACTACAAGTCTCATGGGCTTTAGTGGTTAAATAATAATTTAAAAAATCGTTCGGGAAATGAGTTTACTCCCTGGGTACTTTCTTTGTATACTTTTGACTATACGGCCCGAGTCCGGGATTTACGGGAAGTCGCGGGATTTCGTTTGCCGGCGATTAAATTTCTTTTATTCAGCGTCTCATCAAAAATGAAAACATTTTTAAAAACTACAAGTCTCATGCGTTTTAGTGGTGAAAAGATAATATAAAAAATCGTTTTGGAAATGAGTTTACTCACAGGGTACTTTCTTTGTATGCATTCGACTATACGGGCCAAGCCCGGGATTTACGGGAAATCGCGGGTTTTCGTGTGCCGGCGATTAAACTTCTTTTATTCAGTGTCTCATCAAAAATGAAAACATTTTTGAAAACTACAAGTCTCATGCGTTTTAGTGGCGAAAAGATACTTTAAAAAATCGTTTTGGAAATGAGTTTACTCACAGGGTACTTTCTTTGTATACATTCGACTATACGGGCCAAGCCCGGGATTTACGGGAAATCGCGGGTTTTCGTTTGCCGGCGATTAAACCACTTCAATTAAGCGTCTCATCAAAAATGAAAACATTTCTGAAAACTACAGGTCTCATGCGTTTTAGTAGTGAAAAAATAATTTAAAAAATCGTTCGGGAAATGAGTTTACTCCCTGGGTACTTTCTTTGTATACTTTTGACTTTACGGGCCGAGTCGGGGATTTACGGAAAGTGGCGGGTTTTAGTTTGCCGGCGATTAAACTTATTTTATTCAGCGTCTCATCAAAAATGAAAACATTTTTAAAAACTACAAGTCTCGTGGGCTTTAGTGGTTAAATAATAATTTAAAAAATCGTTCGGAAAATGAGTTTACTCCCTGGGTACTTTCTTTGTATGCATTCGACTATACGGGCCAAGCCCGGGATTTACGGGAAATCGCGGGTTTTCGTTTGCCGGCGATTAAACCACTTTCATTAAGCGTCTCATCAAAAATGAAAACATTTCTGAAAACTACAAGTCTCATGCGTTTTAGTGGTGAAAAAATAATTTTAAAAATCGTTCGGGAAATGAGTTTACTCCCTGGGTACTTTCTTTGTATACTTTTGACTATACGGCCCGAGTCTGGGATTTACGGGAAGTCGCGGGTTTTCGTTTGCCGGCGATTAAACTTCTTTTATTCAGCGTCTCATCAAAAATGAAAACATTTTTAAAAACTACAAGTCTCATGGGCTTTAGTGGTGAAATAATAATTTAAAAAATCGTTCGGGAAATGAGTTTACTCCCTGGGTACTTTCTTTGTATACTTTTGACTATACCGGCCGAGTCCGGGATTTACGGGAAATCGCAGGTTTTCGTTTGCCGGCGATTAAACTTCTTTTATTCAGCGTCTCATCAAAAATGAAAACATTTTTGTAAACTACAAGTCCCATGCGTTTTAGTGGTGAAAAAATAATTTTAAAAATCGTTCGGGAAATGAGTTTACTCCCTGGGTACTTTCTTTGTATACTTTTGACTATACGGCCCGAGTCTGGGATTTACGGGAAGTCGCGGGTTTTCGTTTGCCGGCGATTAAACTTCTTTTATTCAGCGTCTCATCAAAAATGAAAACATTTTTAAAAACTACAAGTCTCATGGGCTTTAGTGGTGAAATAATAATTTAAAAAATCGTTCGGGAAATGAGTTTACTCCCTGGGTACTTTCTTTGTATACTTTTGACTATACCGGCCGAGTCCGGAATTTACGGGAAATCGCAGGTTTTCGTTTGCCGGCGATTAAACTTCTTTTATTCAGCGTCTCATCAAAAATGAAAACATTTTTGTAAATTACAAGTCCCATGCGTTTTAGTGGTGAAAAAATAATTTAAAAAATCGTTCGGGAAATGAGTTTACTCCCTGGGTGCTTTCTTTGTATACTTTTGACTATACCGGCCGAGTCCGGGATTTACGGGAAGTCGCGGGTTTTCGTTTGCCGGCGATTAAACTTCTTTTATTCAGCGTCTCATCAAAAATGAAAACATTTTTAAAAACTACAAGTCTCATGCGTTTTAGTGGTGAAAAGATAATTTAAAAAATCGTTTTGGAAATGAGTTTACTCACAGGGTACTTTCTTTGTATGCATTCGACTATACTGGGCCAAGCCCGGGATTTACGGGAAATCGCGGGTTTTCGTGTGCCGGCGATTAAACTTCTTTTATTCAGCGTCCCATCAAAAATGAAAACATTTTTAAAAAGTACAAGTCTCATGCGTTTTAGTGGTGAAAAGATACTTTAAAAAATCGTTTTGGAAATGAGTTTACTCCCTGGGTAATTTCTTTGTATGCATTCGACTATACGGGCCAAGCCCGGGATTTACGGGAAATCGCGGGTTTTCGTTTGCCGGCGATTAAACCACTTTCATTAAGCGTCTCATCAAAAATGAAAACATTTCTGAAAACTACAAGTCTCATGCGTTTTAGTGGTGAAAAAATAATTTTAATAATCGTTCGGGAAATGAGTTTACTCCCTGGGTACTTTCTTTGTATACTTTTGACTATACGGCCCGAGTCTGGGATTTACGGGAAGTCGCGGGTTTTCGTTTGCCGGCGATTAAACTTCTTTTATTCAGCGTCTCATCAAAAATGAAAACATTTTTAAAAACTACAAGTCTCATGCGTTTTAGTGGTTAAATAATAATTTAAAAAATCGTTCGGAAAATGAGTTTACTCCCTGGGTAATTTCTTTGTATGCATTCGACTATACGGGCCAAGCCCGGGATTTACGGGAAATCGCGGGTTTTCGTTTGCCGGCGATTAAACCACTTTCATTAAGCGTCTCATCAAAAATGAAAACATTTCTGAAAACTACAAGTCTCATGCGTTTTAGTGGTGAAAAAATAATTTTAAAAATCGTTCGGGAAATGAGTTTACTCCCTGGGTACTTTCTTTGTATACTTTTGACTATACGGCCCGAGTCTGGGATTTACGGGAAGTCGCGGGTTTTCGTTTGCCGGCGATTAAACTTCTTTTATTCAGCGTCTCATCAAAAATGAAAACATTTTTAAAAACTACAAGTCTCATGGGCTTTAGTGGTGAAATAATAATTTAAAAAATCGTTCGGGAAATGAGTTTACTCCCTGGGTACTTTCTTTGTATACTTTTGACTATACCGGCCGAGTCCGGGATTTACGGGAAATCGCAGGTTTTCGTTTGCCGGCGATTAAACTTCTTTTATTCAGCGTCTCATCAAAAATGAAAACATTTTTGTAAACTACAAGTCCCATGCGTTTTAGTGGTGAAAAAATAATTTTAAAAATCGTTCGGGAAATGAGTTTACTCCCTGGGTACTTTCTTTGTATACTTTTGACTATACGGCCCGAGTCTGGGATTTACGGGAAGTCGCGGGTTTTCGTTTGCCGGCGATTAAACTTCTTTTATTCAGCGTCTCATCAAAAATGAAAACATTTTTAAAAACTACAAGTCTCATGGGCTTTAGTGGTGAAATAATAATTTAAAAAATCGTTCGGGAAATGAGTTTACTCCCTGGGTACTTTCTTTGTATACTTTTGACTATACCGGCCGAGTCCGGAATTTACGGGAAATCGCAGGTTTTCGTTTGCCGGCGATTAAACTTCTTTTATTCAGCGTCTCATCAAAAATGAAAACATTTTTGTAAATTACAAGTCCCATGCGTTTTAGTGGTGAAAAAATAATTTAAAAAATCGTTCGGGAAATGAGTTTACTCCCTGGGTACTTTCTTTGTATACTTTTGACTATACCGGCCGAGTCCGGGATTTACGGGAAGTCGCGGGTTTTCGTTTGCCGGCGATTAAACTTCTTTTATTCAGCGTCTCATCAAAAATGAAAACATTTTTAAAAACTACAAGTCTCATGCGTTTTAGTGGTGAAAAGATACTTTAAAAAATCGTTTTGGAAATGAGTTTACTCCCTGGGTAATTTCTTTGTATGCATTCGACTATACGGGCCAAGCCCGGGATTTACGGGAAATCGCGGGTTTTCGTTTGCCGGCGATTAAACCACTTTCATTAAGCGTCTCATCAAAAATGAAAACATTTCTGAAAACTACAAGTCTCATGCGTTTTAGTGGTGAAAAAATAATTTTAATAATCGTTCGGGAAATGAGTTTACTCCCTGGGTACTTTCTTTGTATACTTTTGACTATACGGCCCGAGTCTGGGATTTACGGGAAGTCGCGGGTTTTCGTTTGCCGGCGATTAAACTTCTTTTATTCAGCGTCTCATCAAAAATGAAAACATTTTTAAAAACTACAAGTCTCATGCGTTTTAGTGGTTAAATAATAATTTAAAAAATCGTTCGGAAAATGAGTTTACTCCCTGGGTAATTTCTTTGTATGCATTCGACTATACGGGCCAAGCCCGGGATTTACGGGAAATCGCGGGTTTTCGTTTGCCGGCGATTAAACCACTTTCATTAAGCGTCTCATCAAAAATGAAAACATTTCTGAAAACTACAAGTCTCATGCGTTTTAGTGGTGAAAAAATAATTTTAAAAATCGTTCGGGAAATGAGTTTACTCCCTGGGTACTTTCTTTGTATACTTTTGACTATACGGCCCGAGTCTGGGATTTACGGGAAGTCGCGGGTTTTCGTTTGCCGGCGATTAAACTTCTTTTATTCAGCGTCTCATCAAAAATGAAAACATTTTTAAAAACTACAAGTCTCATGGGCTTTAGTGGTGAAATAATAATTTAAAAAATCGTTCGGGAAATGAGTTTACTCCCTGGGTACTTTCTTTGTATACTTTTGACTATACCGGCCGAGTCCGGGATTTACTGGAAATCGCAGGTTTTCGTTTGCCGGCGATTAAACTTCTTTTATTCAGCGTCTCATCAAAAATGAAAACATTTTTGTAAACTACAAGTCCCATGCGTTTTAGTGGTGAAAAAATAATTTTAAAAATCGTTCGGGAAATGAGTTTACTCCCTGGGTACTTTCTTTGTATACTTTTGACTATACGGCCCGAGTCTGGGATTTACGGGAAGTCGCGGGTTTTCGTTTGCCGGCGATTAAACTTCTTTTATTCAGCGTCTCATCAAAAATGAAAACATTTTTAAAAACTACAAGTCTCATGGGCTTTAGTGGTGAAATAATAATTTAAAAAATCGTTCGGGAAATGAGTTTACTCCCTGGGTACTTTCTTTGTATACTTTTGACTATACCGGCCGAGTCCGGAATTTACGGGAAATCGCAGGTTTTCGTTTGCCGGCGATTAAACTTCTTTTATTCAGCGTCTCATCAAAAATGAAAACATTTTTGTAAATTACAAGTCCCATGCGTTTTAGTGGTGAAAAAATAATTTAAAAAATCGTTCGGGAAATGAGTTTACTCCCTGGGTACTTTCTTTGTATACTTTTGACTATACCGGCCGAGTCCGGGATTTACGGGAAGTCGCGGGTTTTCGTTTGCCGGCGATTAAACTTCTTTTATTCAGCGTCTCATCAAAAATGAAAACATTTTTAAAAACTACAAGTCTCATGCGTTTTAGTGGTGAAAAGATAATTTAAAAAATCGTTTTGGAAATGAGTTTACTCACAGGGTACTTTCTTTGTATGCATTCGACTATACTGGGCCAAGCCCGGGATTTACGGGAAATCGCGGGTTTTCGTGTGCCGGCGATTAAACTTCTTTTATTCAGCGTCCCATCAAAAATGAAAACATTTTTAAAAAGTACAAGTCTCATGCGTTTTAGTGGTGAAAAGATACTTTAAAAAATCGTTTTGGAAATGAGTTTACTCACAGGGTACTTTCTTTGTATACATTCGACTATACGGGCCAAGCCCGGCATTTACGGGAAATCGTGGGTTTTCGTTTGCCGGCGATTAAACCACTTTCATTAAGCGTCTCATCAAAAATGAAAACATTTCTAAAAACTACAGGTCTCATGCGTTTTAGTGGTGAAAAAATAATTTTAAAAATCGTTCGGGAAATGAGTTTACTCCCTGGGTACTTTCTTTGTATACTTTTGACTATACGGCCCGAGTCTGGGATTTACGGGAAGTCGCGGGTTTTCGTTTGCCGGCGATTAAACTTCTTTTATTCAGCGTCTCATCAAAAATGAAAACATTTTTAAAAACTACAAGTCTCATGGGCTTTAGTGGTGAAAAAATAATTTTAAAAATCGTTCGGGAAATGAGTTTACTCCCTGGGTACTTTCTTTGTATGCATTCGACTATACGGGCCAAGCCCGGGATTTACGGGAAATCGCGGGTTTTCGTTTGCCGGCGATTAAACCACTTTCATTAAGCGTCTCATCAAAAATGAAAACATTTCTGAAAACTACAAGTGTCATGCGTTTTAGTGGTGAAAAAATAATTTTAAAAATCGTTCGGGAAATGAGTTTACTCCCTGGGTACTTTCTTTGTATACTTTTGACTATACAGGCCAAGCCCGGGATTTACGGGAAATCGTGGGTTTTCGTTTGCCGGCGATTAAACCACTTTCATTAAGCGTCTCATCAAAAATGAAAACATTTCTAAAAACTACAGGTCTCATGCGTTTTAGTGGTGAAAAAATAATTTAAAAAATCGTTCGGGAAATGTGTTTACTCCCTGGGTACTTTCTTTGTATACTTTTGACTATACGGGCCGAGTCGGGGATTTACGAGAAGTCGCGGGTTTTCGTTTGCCGGCGATTAAACTTCTTTTATGCAGCGTCTCATCAAAAATGAAAACATTTTTAAAAACTACAAGTCTCATGGGCTTTAGTGGTTAAATAATAATTTAAAAAATCGTTCGGGAAATGAGTTTACTCCCTGGGTACTTTCTTTGTATACTTTTGACTATACGGCCCGAGTCCGGGATTTACGGGAAGTCGCGGGATTTCGTTTGCCGGCGATTAAATTTCTTTTATTCAGCGTCTCATCAAAAATGAAAACATTTTTAAAAACTACAAGTCTCATGCGTTTTAGTGGTGAAAAGATAATTTAAAAAATCGTTTTGGAAATGAGTTTACTCACAGGGTACTTTCTTTGTATGCATTCGACTATACGGGCCAAGCCCGGGATTTACGGGAAATCGCGGGTTTTCGTGTGCCGGCGATTAAACTTCTTTTATTCAGTGTCTCATCAAAAATGAAAACATTTTTGAAAACTACAAGTCTCATGCGTTTTAGTGGCGAAAAGATACTTTAAAAAATCGTTTTGGAAATGAGTTTACTCACAGGGTACTTTCTTTGTATACATTCGACTATACGGGCCAAGCCCGGGATTTACGGGAAATCGCGGGTTTTCGTTTGCCGGCGATTAAACCACTTTCATTAAGCGTCTCATCAAAAATGAAAACATATCTGAAAACTACAGGTCTCATGCGTTTTAGTGGTGAAAAAATAATTTACAAAATCGTTCGGGAAATGAGTTTACTCCCTGGGTACTTTCTTTGTATACTTTTGACTTTACGGGCCGAGACGGGGATTTACGGAAAGTGGCGGGTTTTCGTTTGCCGGCGATTAAACTTATTTTATTCAGCGTCTCATCAAAAATGAAAACATTTTTAAAAACTACAAGTCTCGTGGGCTTTAGTGGTTAAATAATAATTTAAAAAATCGTTCGGAAAATGAGTTTACTCCCTGGGTACTTTCTTTGTATGCATTCGACTATACGGGCCAAGCCCGGGATTTACGGGAAATCGCGGGTTTTCGTTTGCCGGCGATTAAACCACTTTCATTAAGCGTCTCATCAAAAATGAAAACATTTCTGAAAACTACAAGTCTCATGCGTTTTAGTGGTGAAAAAATAATTTTAAAAATCGTTCGGGAAATGAGTTTACTCCCTGGGTACTTTGTTTGTATACTTTTGACTATACGGCCCGAGTCTGGGATTTACGGGAAGTCGCGGGTTTTCGTTTGCCGGCGATTAAACTTCTTTTATTCAGCGTCTCATCAAAAATGAAAACATTTTTAAAAACTACAAGTCTCATGGGCTTTAGTGGTGAAATAATAATTTAAAAAATCGTTCGGGAAATGAGTTTACTCCCTGGGTACTTTCTTTGTATACTTTTGACTATACCGGCCGAGTCCGGGATTTACGGGAAATCGCAGGTTTTCGTTTGCTGGCGATTAAACTTCTTTTATTCAGCGTCTCATCAAAAATGAAAACATTTTTGTAAACTACAAGTCCCATGCGTTTTAGTGGTGAAAAAATAATTTAAAAAATCGTTCGGGAAATGAGTTTACTCCCTGGGTACTTTCTTTGTATACTTTTGACTATACCGGCCGAGTCCGGGATTTACGGGAAGTCGCGGGTTTTCGTTTGCCGGCGATTAAACTTCTTTTATTCAGCGTCTCATCAAAAATGAAAACATTTTTAAAAACTACAAGTCTCATGCGTTTTAGTGGTGAAAAGATAATTTAAAAAATCGTTTTGGAAATGAGTTTACTCACAGGGTACTTTCTTTGTATGCATTCGACTATACTGGGCCAAGCCCGGGATTTACGGGAAATCGCGGGTTTTCGTGTGCCGGCGATTAAACTTCTTTTATTCAGCGTCCCATCAAAAATGAAAACATTTTTAAAAAGTACAAGTCTCATGCGTTTTAGTGGTGAAAAGATACTTTAAAAAATCGTTTTGGAAATGAGTTTACTCACAGGGTACTTTCTTTGTATACATTCGACTATACGGGCCAAGCCCGGCATTTACGGGAAATCGTGGGTTTTCGTTTGCCGGCGATTAAACCACTTTCATTAAGCGTCTCATCAAAAATGAAAACATTTCTAAAAACTACAGGTCTCATGCGTTTTAGTGGTGAAAAAATAATTTTAAAAATCGTTCGGGAAATGAGTTTACTCCCTGGGTACTTTCTTTGTATACTTTTGACTATACGGCCCGAGTCTGGGATTTACGGGAAGTCGCGGGTTTTCGTTTGCCGGCGATTAAACTTCTTTTATTCAGCGTCTCATCAAAAATGAAAACATTTTTAAAAACTACAAGTCTCATGGGCTTTAGTGGTGAAATAATAATTTAAAAAATCGTTCGGGAAATGAGTTTACTCCCTGGGTACTTTCTTTGTATACTTTTGACTATACCGGCCGAGTCCGGGATTTACGGGAAATCGCAGGTTTTCGTTTGCCGGCGATTAAACTTCTTTTATTCAGCGTCTCATCAAAAATGAAAACATTTTTGTAAACTACAAGTCCCATGCGTTTTAGTGGTGAAAAAATAATTTAAAAAATCGTTCGGGAAATGAGTTTACTCCCTGGGTACTTTCTTTGTATACTTTTGACTATACGGGCCGACTCCGGGATTTACGGGAAGTCGCGGGTTTTCGTTTGCCGGCGATTAAACTTCTTTTATTCAGCGTCTCATCAAAAATGAAAACATTTTTAAAAACTACAAGTCTCATGCGTTTTAGTGGTGAAAAGATAATTTAAAAAATCGTTTTGGAAATGAGTTTACTCACAGGGTACTTTCTTTGTATGCATTCGACTATACTGGGCCAAGCCCGGGATTTACGGGAAATCGCGGGTTTTCGTGTGCCGGCGATTAAACTTCTTTTATTCAGCGTCCCATCAAAAATAAAAACATTTTTAAAAACTACAAGTCTCATGCGTTTTAGTGGTGAAAAGATACTTTAAAAAATCGTTTTGGAAATGAGTTTACTCACAGGGTACTTTCTTTGTATACATTCGACTATACGGGCCAAGCCCGGGATTTACGGGAAATCGTGGGTTTTCGTTTGCCGGCGATTAAACCACTTTCATTAAGCGTCTCATCAAAAATGAAAACATTTCTAAAAACTACAGGTCTCATGCGTTTTAGTGGTGAAAAAATAATTTAAAAAATCGTTCGGGAAATGCGTTTACTCCCTGGGTACTTTCTTTGTATACTTTTGACTATACGGGCCGAGTCGGTGATTTACGGGAAGTCGCGGGTTTTCGTTTGCCGGCGATTAAACCACTCTCATTAAGCGTCTCATCAAAAATGAAAACATTTCTGAAAACTACAAGTCTCATGGGCTTTAGTGGTTAAATAATAATTTAAAAAATCGTTCGGGAAATGAGTTTACTCCCTGGGTACTTTCTTTGTATACTTTTGACTATACGGCCCGAGTCCGGGATTTACGGGAAGTCGCGGGTTTTCGTTTGCCGGCGATTAAACTTCTTTTATTCAGCGTCTCATCAAAAATGAAAACATTTTTAAAAACTACAAGTCTCATGGGCTTTAGTGGTGAAATAATAATTTAAAAAATCGTTCGGGAAATGAGTTTACTCCCTGGGTACTTTCTTTGTATACTTTTGACTATACCGGCCGAGTCCGGGATTTACGGGAAATCGCAGGTTTTCGTTTGCCGGCGATTAAACTTCTTTTATTCAGCGTCTCATCAAAAATGAAAACATTTTTGTAAACTACAAGTCCCATGCGTTTTAGTGGTGAAAAAATAATTTAAAAAATCGTTCGGGAAATGAGTTTACTCCCTGGGTACTTTCTTTGTATACTTTTGACTATACCGGCCGAGTCCGGGATTTACGGGAAGTCGCGGGTTTTCGTTTGCCGGCGATTAAACTTCTTTTATTCAGCGTCTCATCAAAAATGAAAACATTTTTAAAAACTACAAGTCTCATGCGTTTTAGTGGTGAAAAGATAATTTAAAAAATCGTTTTGGAAATGAGTTTACTCACAGGGTACTTTCTTTGTATGCATTCGACTATACTGGGCCAAGCCCGGGATTTACGGGAAATCGCGGGTTTTCGTGTGCCGGCGATTAAACTTCTTTTATTCAGCGTCCCATCAAAAATGAAAACATTTTTAAAAAGTACAAGTTTCATGCGTTTTAGTGGTGAAAAGATACTTTAAAAAATCGTTTTGGAAATGAGTTTACTCACAGGGTACTTTCTTTGTATACATTCGACTATACGGGCCAAGCCCGGCATTTACGGGAAATCGTGGGTTTTCGTTTGCCGGCGATTAAACCACTTTCATTAAGCGTCTCATCAAAAATGAAAACATTTCTAAAAACTACAGGTCTCATG
Organism: Hydractinia symbiolongicarpus; assembly: GCF_029227915.1. Classification (NCBI taxonomy): domain Eukaryota; kingdom Metazoa; phylum Cnidaria; class Hydrozoa; order Anthoathecata; family Hydractiniidae; genus Hydractinia; species Hydractinia symbiolongicarpus. The sequence goes on from NC_079878.1 coordinate 2,462,413, forward strand.
CGTTTTAGTGGTGAAAAAATAATTTTAAAAATCGTTCGGGAAATGAGTTTACTCCCTGGGTACTTTCTTTGTATACTTTTGACTATACGGCCCGAGTCTGGGATTTACGGGAAGTCGCGGGTTTTCGTTTGCCGGCGATTAAACTTCTTTTATTCAGCGTCTCATCAAAAATGAAAACATTTTTAAAAACTACAAGTCTCATGGGCTTTAGTGGTGAAATAATAATTTAAAAAATCGTTCGGGAAATGAGTTTACTCCCTGGGTACTTTCTTTGTATACTTTTGACTATACCGGCCGAGTCCGGGATTTACGGGAAATCGCAGGTTTTCGTTTGCCGGCGATTAAACTTCTTTTATTCAGCGTCTCATCAAAAATAAAACCATTTTTGTAAACTACAAGTCCCATGCGTTTTAGTGGTGAAAAAATAATTTAAAAAATCGTTCGGGAAATGAGTTTACTCCCTGGGTACTTTCTTTGTGTACTTTTGACTATACGGGCCGAGTCCGGGATTTACGGGAAGTCGCGGGTTTTCGTTTGCCGGCGATTAAACTTCTTTTATTCAGCGTCTCATCAAAAATGAAAACATTTTTAAAAACTACAAGTCTCATGCGTTTTAGTGGTGAAAAGATAATTTAAAAAATCGTTCGGGAAATGAGTTTACTCCCTGGGTACTTTCTTTGTATACTTTTGACTATACGGGCCGACTCCGGGATTTACGGGAAGTCGCGGGTTTTCGTTTGCCGGCGATTAAACTTCTTTTATTCAGCGTCTCATCAAAAATGAAAACATTTTTAAAAACTACAAGTCTCATGCGTTTTAGTGGTGAAAAGATAATTTAAAAAATCGTTTTGGAAATGAGTTTACTCACAGGGTACTTTCTTTGTATGCATTCGACTATACTGGGCCAAGCCCGGGATTTACGGGAAATCGCGGGTTTTCGTGTGCCGGCGATTAAACTTCTTTTATTCAGCGTCCCATCAAAAATGAAAACATTTTTAAAAACTACAAGTCTCATGCGTTTTAGTGGTGAAAAGATACTTTAAAAAATCGTTTTGGAAATGAGTTTACTCACAGGGTACTTTCTTTGTATACATTCGACTATACGGGCCAAGCCCGGGATTTACGGGAAATCGTGGGTTTTCGTTTGCCGGCGATTAAACCACTTTCATTAAGCGTCTCATCAAAAATGAAAACATTTCTAAAAACTACAGGTCTCATGCGTTTTAGTGGTGAAAAAATAATTTAAAAAATCGTTCGGGAAATGCGTTTATTCCCTGGGTACTTTCTTTGTATACTTTTGACTATACGGGCCGAGTCGGTGATTTACGGGAAGTCGCGGGTTTTCGTTTGCCGGCGATTAAACCACTCTCATTAAGCGTCTCATCAAAAATGAAAACATTTCTGAAAACTACAAGTCTCATGGGCTTTAGTGGTTAAATAATAATTTAAAAAATCGTTCGGGAAATGAGTTAACTCCCTGGGTACTTTCTTTGTATACTTTTGACTATACGGCCCGAGTCCGGGATTTACGGGAAGTCGCGGGTTTTCGTTTGCCGGCGATTAAATTTCTTTTATTCAGCGTCTCATCAAAAATGAAAACATTTTTAAAAACTACAAGTCTCATGCGTTTTAGTGGTGAAAAGATAATTTAAAAAATCGTTTTGGAAATGAGTTTACTCACAGGGTACTTTCTTTGTATGCATTCGACTATACGGGCCAAGCCCGGGATTTACGGGAAATCGCGGGTTTTCGTGTGCCGGCGATTAAACTTCTTTTATTCAGTGTCCCATCAAAAATAAAAACATTTTTAAAAACTACAAGTCTCATGCGTTTTAGTGGTGAAAAGATACTTTAAAAAATCGTTTTGGAAATGAGTTTACTCACAGGGTACTTTCTTTGTATACATTCGACTATACGGGCCAAGCCCGGGATTTACGGGAAATCGTGGGTTTTCGTTTGCCGGCGATTAAACCACTTTCATTAAGCGTCTCATCAAAAATGAAAACATTTTTAAAAACTACAAGTCTCATGGGCTTTAGTGGTTAAATAATAATTTAAAAAATCGTTCGGGAAATGAGTTAACTCCCTGGGTACTTTCTTTGTATACTTTTGACTATACGGCCCGAGTCCGGGATTTACGGGAAGTCGCGGGTTTTCGTTTGCCGGCGATTAAATTTCTTTTATTCAGCGTCTCATCAAAAATGAAAACATTTTTAAAAACTACAAGTCTCATGCGTTTTAGTGGTGAAAAGATAATTTAAAAAATCGTTTTGGAAATGAGTTTACTCACAGGGTACTTTCTTTGTATGCATTCGACTATACGGGCCAAGCCCGGGATTTACGGGAAATCGCGGGTTTTCGTGTGCCGGCGATTAAACTTCTTTTATTCAGTGTCCCATCAAAAATAAAAACATTTTTAAAAACTACAAGTCTCATGCGTTTTAGTGGTGAAAAGATACTTTAAAAAATCGTTTTGGAAATGAGTTTACTCACAGGGTACTTTCTTTGTATACATTCGACTATACGGGCCAAGCCCGGGATTTACGGGAAATCGTGGGTTTTCGTTTGCCGGCGATTAAACCACTTTCATTAAGCGTCTCATCAAAAATGAAAACATTTCTAAAAACTACAGGTCTCATGCGTTTTAGTGGTGAAAAAATAATTTAAAAAATCGTTCGGGAAATGCGTTTACTCCCTGGGTACTTTCTTTGTATACTTTTGACTATACGGGCCGAGTCGGGAAGTCGCGGGAAGTCGCGCATTTTCGTTTGTCGGCGATTAAACTTCTTTTATTAAGCGTCTCATCAAAAATGAAAACATTTCTGCAAACTACAAGTCTCATGCGTTTTAGTGGTGAAAAAATAATTTAAAAAATCGTTCGGGAAATGAGTTTACTCTCTGGGTACCTTCTTTATATACTTTTGACTATACGGGCCAAGTCCGGGATTTACGAGAAATCGCGGGTTTTCGTTTGCCGGCAATTAAACTTCTTTTATTCAGCGTCTCATCAAGGGTACTTTCTTTGTATACTTTTGACTATACGGGCCCAGTCCGGGATTTACGGGAAATCGCGGGTTTTTGTTTGACGGCGATTAAACCACTTTCATTAAGCGTCTCATCAAAAATGAAAACATTTTTAAAAACTACAAGTCTCATGCGTTTTAGTGGTGAAAAGATACTTTAAAAAATCGTTTTGGAAATGAGTTTACTCACAGGGTACTTTCTTTGTATACATTCGACTATACGGGCCAAACCCGGGATTTACGGGAAATCGTGGGTTTTCGTTTGCCGGCGATTAAACCACTTTCATTAAGCGTCTCATCAAAAATGAAAACATTTTTAAAAAGTACAAGTCTCATGCGTTTTAGTGGTGAAAAGATACTTTAAAAAATCGTTTTGGAAATGAGTTTACTCACAGGGTACTTTCTTTTTATACATTCGACTATACGGGCCAAGCCCGGGATTTACGGGAAATCGTGGGTTTTCGTTTGCCGGCGATTAAACCACTTTCATTAAGCGTCTCATCAAAAATGAAAACATTTCTAAAAACTACAGGTCTCATGCGTTTTAGTGGTGAAAAAATAATTTAAAAAATCGTTCGGGAAATGCGTTTACTCCCTGGGTACTTTCTTTGTATACTTTTGACTATACGGGCCGAGTCGGTGATTTACGGGAAGTCGCGGGTTTTCGTTTGCCGGCGATTAAACCACTCTCATTAAGCGTCTCATCAAAAATGAAAACATTTCTGAAAACTACAAGTCTCATGGGCTTTAGTGGGTAAATAATAATTTAAAAATCGTTCGGGAAATGAGTTTACTCCCTGGGTACTTTCTTTGTATACTTTTGACTATACGGCCCGAGTCCGGGATTTACGGGAAGTCGCGGGTTTTCGTTTGCCGGCGATTAAATTTCTTTTATTCAGCGTCTCATCAAAAATGAAAACATTTTTAAAAACTACAAGTCTCATGCGTTTTAGTGGTGAAAAGATAATTTAAAAAATCGTTTTGGAAATGAGTTTACTCACAGGGTACTTTCTTTGTATGCATTCGACTATACGGGCCAAGCCCGGGATTTACCGGAAATCGCGGGTTTTCGTGTGCCGGCGATTAAACTTCTTTTATTCAGCGTCCCATCAAAAATGAAAACATTTTTAAAAACTACAAGTCTCATGCGTTTTAGTGGTGAAAAGATACTTTATAAAATCGTTTTGGAAATGAGTTTACTCACAGGGTACTTTCTTTGTAAACATTCGACTATACGGGCCAAGCCCGGGATTTACGGGAAATCGTGGGTTTTCGTTTGCCGGCGATTAAACCACTTTCATTAAGCGTCTCATCAAAAATGAAAACATTTCTAAAAACTACAGGTCTCATGCGTTTTAGTGGTGAAAAAATAATTTAAAAAATCGTTCGGGAAATGCGTTTACTCCCTGGGTACTTTCTTTGTATACTTTTGACTATACGGGCCGAGTCGGGAAGTCGCGGGAAGTCGCGGGAAGTCGCGGGTTTTCGTTTGTCGGCGATTAAACTTCTTTTATTAAGCGTCTCATCAAAAATGAAAACATTTCTGCAAACTACAAGTCTCATGCGTTTTAGTGGTGAAAAAATAATTTAAAAAATCGTTCGGGAAATGAGTTTACTCTCTGGGTACCTTCTTTGTATACTTTTGACTATACGGGCCAAGTCCGGGATTTACGGGAAATCGCGGGTTTTCGTTTGCCGGCAATTAAACTTCTTTTATTCAGCGTCTCATCAAGGGTACTTTCTTTGTATACTTTTGACTATACGGGCCCAGTCCGGGATTTACGGGAAATCGCGGGTTTTCGTTTGCCGGCGATTAAACCACTTTCATTAAGCGTCTCATCAAAAATGAAAACATTTTTAAAAACTACAAGTCTCATGCGTTTTAGTGGTGAAAAGATACTTTAAAAAATCGTTTTGGAAATGAGTTTACTCACAGGGTACTTTCTTTGTATACATTCGACTATACGGGCCAAACCCGGGATTTACGGGAAATCGTGGGTTTTCGTTTGCCGGCGATTAAACCACTTTCATTAAGCGTCTCATCAAAAATGAAAACACTTTTAAAAACTACAAGTCTCATGCGTTTTAGTGGTGAAAAAATAATATAAAAAATCGTTCGGGAAATGAGTTTACTCCCTGGGTACTTTCTTTGTATACTTTTGACTATACGGGCCGAGTCCGGGGTTTACGGGAAATCGCGGGTTTTCGTTTGCCGTCGATTAAACTTCTTTTAATAAGCGTCTCATCAAAAATGAAAACATTTTTGAAAACTACAAGTCTCATGCGTTTTAGTGGTGAAAAAAATAATTTAAAAAATCGTTTTGGAAATGAGTTTAATCACAGGGTACTTTCTTTGTATACATGGAAAATGAGTTTTCTCCCCGGGTACTTTCTTTGTATACTTTTGACTATATGGGCCGAGTCCGGGGTTTACGGGAAATGGCGGGTTTTCGTTTGCCGGCAATTAAACTTCTTCTTTTCAGCGTCTCATCAAAAATGAAAACATTTTTGAAAACTACAAGTCTCATGCGTTTTAGTGGCGAAAAGATACTTTAAAAAATCGTTTTGAAAATGAGTTTACTCACAGAGTACTTTCTTTGTATACATTCGACTATACGGGCCAAGCCCGGGATTTACGGGAAATCGCGGGTTTTCGTTTGCCGGTGATTAAACCACTTTCATTAAGCGTCTCATCAAAAATGAAAACATTTCTAAAAACTACAGGTCTCATGCGTTTTAGTGCTGAAAAAATAATTTAAAAAATCGTTCGGGAAATGAGTTTACTCCCTGGGTACTTTCTTTGTATACTTTTGACTTTACGGGCCGAGTCGGGGATTTACGGGAAGTCGCGGGTTTTCGTTTGCCGGCGATTAAACTTCTTTTATTCAGCGTCTCATCAAAAATGAAAACATTTTTAAAAACTACAAGTCTCATGGGCTTTAGTGGTTAAATGATAATTTAAAAAATCGTTCGAGAAATGAGTTTACTCCCTGGGTACTTTCTTTGTATGCATTCGACTATACGGGCCAAACCCGGGATTTACGGGAAATCGCGGGTTTTCGTTTGCCGGCGATTAAACCACTTTAATTAAGCGTCTCATCAAAAATGAAAACATTTCTAAAAACTACAGGTCTCATGCGTTTTAGTGGTGAAAAAATAATTTAAAAAATCGTTCGGGAAATGCGTTTACTCCCTGGGTACTTTCTTTGTATACTTTTGACTATACGGGCCGAGTCGGTGATTTACGGGAAGTCGCGGGTTTTCGTTTGCCGGCGATTAAACCACTCTCATTAAGCGTCTCATCAAAAATGAAAACATTTCTGAAAACTACAAGTCTCATGGGCTTTAGTGGGTAAATAATAATTTAAAAAATCGTTCGGGAAATGAGTTTACTCCCTGGGTACTTTCTTTGTATACTTTTGACTATACGGCCCGAGTCCGGGATTTACGGGAAGTCGCGGGTTTTCGTTTGCCGGCGATTAAATTTCTTTTATTCAGCGTCTCATCAAAAATGAAAACATTTTTAAAAACTACAAGTCTCATGCGTTTTAGTGGTGAAAAGATAATTTAAAAAATCGTTTTGGAAATGAGTTTACTCACAGGGTACTTTCTTTGTATGCATTCGACTATACGGGCCAAGCCCGGGATTTACGGGAAATTGCGGGTTTTCGTGTGCCGGCGATTAAACTTCTTTTATTCAGCGTCCCATCAAAAATGAAAACATTTTTAAAAACTACAAGTCTCATGCGTTTTAGTGGTGAAAAGATACTTTAAAAAATCGTTTTGGAAATGAGTTTACTCACAGGGTACTTTCTTTGTAAACATTCGACTATACGGGCCAAGCCCGGGATTTACGGGAAATCGTGGGTTTTCGTTTGCCGGCGATTAAACCACTTTCATTAAGCGTCTCATCAAAAATGAAAACATTTCTAAAAACTACAGGTCTCATGCGTTTTAGTGGTGAAAAAATAATTTAAAAAATCGTTCGGGAAATGCGTTTACTCCCTGGGTACTTTCTTTGTATACTTTTGACTATACGGGCCGAGTCGGGAAGTCGCGGGAAGTCGCGGGAAGTCGCGGGTTTTCGTTTGTCGGCGATTAAACTTCTTTTATTAAGCGTCTCATCAAAAATGAAAACATTTCTGCAAACTACAAGTCTCATGCGTTTTAGTGGTGAAAAAATAATTTAAAAAATCGTTCGGGAAATGAGTTTACTCTCTGGGTACCTTCTTTGTATACTTTTGACTATACGGGCCAAGTCCGGGATTTACGGGAAATCGCGGGTTTTCGTTTGCCGGCAATTAAACTTCTTTTATTCAGCGTCTCATCAAGGGTACTTTCTTTGTATACTTTTGACTATACGGGCCCAGTCCGGGATTTACGGGAAATCGCGGGTTTTCGTTTGCCGGCGATTAAACCACTTTCATTAAGCGTCTCATCAAAAATGAAAACATTTTTAAAAACTACAAGTCTCATGCGTTTTAGTGGTGAAAAGATACTTTAAAAAATCGTTTTGGAAATGAGTTTACTCACAGGGTACTTTCTTTGTATACATTCGACTATACGGGCCAAACCCGGGATTTACGGGAAATCGTGGGTTTTCGTTTGCCGGCGATTAAACCACTTTCATTAAGCGTCTCATCAAAAATGAAAACACTTTTAAAAACTACAAGTCTCATGCGTTTTAGTGGTGAAAAAATAATATAAAAAATCGTTCGGGAAATGAGTTTACTCCCTGGGTACTTTCTTTGTATACTTTTGACTATACGGGCCGAGTCCGGGGTTTACGGGAAATCGCGGGTTTTCGTTTGCCGTCGATTAAACTTCTTTTAATAAGCGTCTCATCAAAAATGAAAACATTTTTGAAAACTACAAGTCTCATGCGTTTTAGTGGTGAAAAAAATAATTTAAAAAATCGTTTTGGAAATGAGTTTAATCACAGGGTACTTTCTTTGTATACATGGAAAATGAGTTTTCTCCCCGGGTACTTTCTTTGTATACTTTTGACTATATGGGCCGAGTCCGGGGTTTACGGGAAATGGCGGGTTTTCGTTTGCCGGCAATTAAACTTCTTCTTTTCAGCGTCTCATCAAAAAAGAAAACATTTTTGAAAACTACAAGTCTCATGCGTTTTAGTGGCGAAAAGATACTTTAAAAAATCGTTTTGAAAATGAGTTTACTCACAGAGTACTTTCTTTGTATACATTCGACTATACGGGCCAAGCCCGGGATTTACGGGAAATCGCGGGTTTTCGTTTGCCGGTGATTAAACCACTTTCATTAAGCGTCTCATCAAAAATGAAAACATTTCTAAAAACTACAGGTCTCATGCGTTTTAGTGCTGAAAAAATAATTTAAAAAATCGTTCGGGAAATGAGTTTACTCCCTGGGTACTTTCTTTGTATACTTTTGACTTTACGGGCCGAGTCGGGGATTTACGGGAAGTCGCGGGTTTTCGTTTGCCGGCGATTAAACTTCTTTTATTCAGCGTCTCATCAAAAATGAAAACATTTTTAAAAACTACAAGTCTCATGGGCTTTAGTGGTTAAATGATAATTTAAAAAATCGTTCGAGAAATGAGTTTACTCCCTGGGTACTTTCTTTGTATGCATTCGACTATACGGGCCAAGCCCGGGATTTACGGGAAATCGCGGGTTTTCGTTTGCCGGCGATTAAACCACTTTAATTAAGCGTCTCATCAAAAATGAAAACATTTCTGAAAACTACAAGTCTCATGCGTTTTAGTGGAGAAAAAATAATTTAAAAAATCGTTCGGGAAATGAGTTTACTCCCTGGGTACTTTCTTTGTATACTTTTGACTATACGGCCCGAGTCTGGGATTTACGGGAAGTCGCGGGTTTTCGTTTGCCGGCGATTAAACTTCTTTTATTCAGCGTCTCATCAAAAATGAAAACATTTTTAAAAACTACAAGTCTCATGGGCTTTAGTGGTGAAATAATAATTTAAAAAATTGTTCGTGAAATGAGTTTACTCCCTGGGTACTTTCTTTGTATACTTTTGACTATACGGGCCGAGTCCGGGATTTACGGGAAATCGCAGGTTTTCGTTTGCCGGCGATTAAACTTCTTTTATTCAGCGTCTCATCAAAAATGAAAACATTTTTGTAAACTACAAGTCCCATGCGTTTTAGTGGTGAAAAAATAATTTAAAAAATCGTTCGGGAAATGAGTTTACTCCCTGGGTACTTTCTTTGTATACTTTTGACTATACGGGCCGAGTCCGGGGTTTACGGGAAATGGCGGGTTTTCGTTTGCCGGCGATTAAACTTCTTTTATTCAGCGTCTCATCAAAAATGAGAACATTTTTGAAAACTACAAGTCTCATGCGTTTTAGTGGCGAAAAGATACTTTAAAAAATCGTTTTGAAAATGAGTTTACTCACAGAGTACTTTCTTTGTATACATTCGACTATACGGGCCAAGCCCGGGATTTACGGGAAATCGCGGGTTTTCGTTTGCCGGTGATTAAACCACTTTCATTAAGCGTCTCATCAAAAATGAAAACATTTCTAAAAACTACAGGTCTCATGCGTTTTAGTGCTGAAAAAATAATTTAAAAAATCGTTCGGGAAATGAGTTTACTCCCTGGGTACTTTCTTTGTATACTTTTGACTTTACGGGCCGAGTCGGGGATTTACGGGAAGTCGCGGGTTTTCGTTTGCCGGCGATTAAACTTCTTTTATTCAGCGTCTCATCAAAAATGAAAACATTTTTAAAAACTACAAGTCTCATGGGCTTTAGTGGTTAAATGATAATTTAAAAAATCGTTCGAGAAATGAGTTTACTCCCTGGGTACTTTCTTTGTATGCATTCGACTATACGGGCCAAGCCCGGGATTTACGGGAAATCGCGGGTTTTCGTTTGCCGGCGATTAAACCACTTTAATTAAGCGTCTCATCAAAAATGAAAACATTTCTGAAAACTACAAGTCTCATGCGTTTTAGTGGAGAAAAAATAATTTAAAAAATCGTTCGGGAAATGAGTTTACTCCCTGGGTACTTTCTTTGTATACTTTTGACTATACGGCCCGAGTCTGGGATTTACGGGAAGTCGCGGGTTTTCGTTTGCCGGCGATTAAACTTCTTTTATTCAGCGTCTCATCAAAAATGAAAACATTTTTAAAAACTACAAGTCTCATGGGCTTTAGTGGTGAAATAATAATTTAAAAAATCGTTCGTGAAATGAGTTTACTCCCTGGGTACTTTCTTTGTATACTTTTGACTATACGGGCCGAGTCCGGGATTTACGGGAAATCGCAGGTTTTCGTTTGCCGGCGATTAAACTTCTTTTATTCAGCGTCTCATCAAAAATGAAAACATTTTTGTAAACTACAAGTCCCATGCGTTTTAGTGGTGAAAAAATAATTTAAAAAATCGTTCGGGAAATGAGTTTACTCCCTGGGTACTTTCTTTGTATACTTTTGACTATACGGGCCGAGTCCGGGGTTTACGGGAAATGGCGGGTTTTCGTTTGCCGGCGATTAAACTTCTTTTATTCAGCGTCTCATCAAAAATGAGAACATTTTTGAAAACTACAAGTCTCATGCGTTTTAGTGGTGAAAAGATAATTTAAAAAATCGTTTTGGAAATGAGTTTACTCACAGGGTACTTTCTATGTATACATTCGACTATACGGGCCAAGCCAGGGATTTACGGGAAATCGCGGGTTTTCGTTTGCCGGCGATTAAACCACTTTCATTAAGCGTCTCATCAAAAATGAAAACATTTCTGGAAACTACAAGTCTCATGCGTTTTAGTGGTGAAAAAATAATTTAAAAAATCGTTCGGGAAATGAGTTTACTCCCTGGGTACTTTCTTTGTATACTTTTGACTATACGCCCCGAGTCCGAGATTTACGGGAAGTCGCGGGTTTTCGTTTGCCGGCGATTAAACTTCTTTTATTCAGCGTCTCATCAAAAATGAAAACATTTTTAAAAACTACAAGTCTCATGGGCTTTAGTGGTGAAATAATAATTTAAAAAATCGTTCGGGAAATGAGTTTACTCCCTGGGTACTTTCTTTGTATACTTTTGACTATACGGGCCGAGTCCGGGATTTACGGGAAATCGCAGGTTTTCGTTTGCCGGCGATTAAACTTCTTTTATTCAGCGTCTCATCAAAAATGAAAACATTTTTGTAAACTACAAGTCCCATGCGTTTTAGTGGTGAAAAAATAATTTAAAAAATCGTTTGGGAAATGAGTTTACTCCCTGGGTACTTTCTTTGTATACTTTTGACTATACGGGCCGAGTCCGGGGTTTACGGGAAATGGCGGGTTTTCGTTTGCCGGCGATTAAACTTCTTTTATTCAGCGTCTCATCAAAAATGAAAACATTTTTGAAAACTACAAGTCTCATACGTTTTAGTGGTGAAAAGATAATTTAAAAAATCGTTTTGGAAATGAGTTTACTCACAGGGTACTTTCTTTGTATACATTTGACTATACGGGCCAAGCCCGGGATTTCCGGAAATCGCGGGTTTTCGTTTGCCGGCGATTAAACCACTTTCATTAAACGTCTCATCAAAAATGAAAACATTTCTAAAAATTACAAGTCTCATGCGTTTTAGTGGTGAAAAAATAATTTAAAAAATCGTTCGGGAAATGAGTTTACTCCCTGGGTACCTTCTTTGTATACTTTTGACTATACGGGCCGAGTCCGGGATTTACGGGAAATCGCGGGTTTTCGTTTGCCGGCGATTAAACTTCTTTTATTCAGCGTCTCATCAAAAATGAAAACATTTCTGCAAACTACAAGTCTCATGCGTTTTAGTGGTGAAGAAATAAATTAAAAAATCGTTCGGGAAATGAGTTTACTCCCTGGGTACCTTCTTTGTATACTTTTGACTATACGGGCCGAGTCCGGGATTTACGGGAAATCGCGGGTTTTCGTTTGCCGGCGATTAAACTTCTTTTATTCAGCGTCTCATCAAAAATGAAAACATTTCTGAAAACTACAAGTCTCATGCGTTTTAGTGGTGAAAAAATAATTTAAAAAATCGTTCGGGAAATGAGTTTACTCCCTGGGTATCTCCTTTGTATACTTTTGACTATACGGGCCGAGTCCGGGATTTACGGGAAATCGCGGGTTTTCGTTTGTCGGCGATTAAACTTCTTTTATTCAGCGTCTCATCAAAAATAAAAACATTTTTATAAACTACAAGTCTCATGGGCTTTAGTGGTGAAATAATAATTTAAAAAAACGTTCGGGAAATGAGTTTACTCCCTAGGTACTTCTTTTGTATACATTTGACTATACGGGCCGAGTCCGGGATTTACGGGAAATCGCGGGTTTTCGTTTGCCGGCGATTAAACTTCTTTTATTCAGCGTCTCATCAAAAATGAAAACACTTTTGAAAACTACAAGTCTCATGCGTTTTAGTGGTGAAAAAATAATTTAAAAAATCGTTCGGGAAATGAGTTTACTCCCTGGGTACTTTCTTTGTATACTTTTGACTATACGGGCCCAGTCCGGGATTTACGGGAAATAGCGGGTTTTCGTGTGCCGGCGATTAAACTTCTTTTATTCAGCGTCCCATCAAAAATGAAAACGTTTTTAAAAACTACAAGTCTCATGCGTTTTAGTGGTGAAAAAATACTTTAAAAAATCGTTTTGGAAATGAGTTTACTCACAGGGTACTTTCTTTGTATACATTCGACTATACGGGCCAAGCCCAGGATTTAGGGAAAACGCGGGTTTTCGTTTGCCGGCGATTAAACCACTTTCATTAAGCGTCTCATCAAAAATGAAAACATTTCTGAAAACTACAGGTCTCATGCGTTTTAGTGGTGAAAAAATAATTTAAAAAATCGTTCGGGCAATGAGTTTACTCCCTGGGTACTTTCTTTGTATACTTTTGACTATACGGGCCGAGTCGGGGATTTACGAGAAGTCGCGGGTTTTCGTTTGCCGGCGATTAAACCTGTTTTATTCAGCGTCTCATCAAAAATGAAAACATTTTTGAAAACTACAAGTCTCATGTGTTTTAGTGGTGAAAAAAAAATTTAAAAAATCGTTCGGGAAATGAGTTTACTCCCTGGGTACCTTCTTTGTATACTTTTGACTATACGGCCGATTCCGGGATTTACGGGAAATCGCGGGTTTTCGTTTGCCGGCGATTAAACCACTTTCATTAAGCGTCTCATCAAAAATGAAAACATTTCTGCAAACTACAAGTCTCATGCGTTTTAGTGGTGAAAAAATAATTTAAAAAATCCTTCGGGAAATGAGTTTACTCCCTAGGTACCTTCTTTGTATACTTTTGACTATACGGGCCGAGTCGGGGATTTACGGGAAGTCGCGGGTTGTCGTTTGCCGGCGATTAAACCACTTTCATTAAGCGTCTCATCAAAAATGAAAACATTTCTGCAAACTACAAGTCTCATGCGTTTTAGTGGTGAAAAAATAATTTAAAAAATCGTTCGGGAAATGAGTTTACTCCCTGGGTAGCTTCTTTGTATACTTTTGACTATACGGGCCGAGTCCGGGATTTACGGGAAATCGCGGGTTTTCGTTTGCCGGCGAGTAAACTTCTTTTATTCAGCGTCTCATCAAAAATGAAAACACTTTTGAAAACTACAAGTCTCATGCGTTTTAGTGGTGAAAAAATAATTTAAAAAATCGTTCGGGAAATGAGTTTACTCCCTGGGTACTTTCTTTGTATACTTTTGACTATACGGGCCCAGTCCGATTAAACTTCTTTTATTCAGCGTCCCATCAAAAATGAAAACATTTTCAAAAACTACAAGTCTCATGCGTTTTAGTGGTGAAAAGATACTTTAAAAAATTGTTTTGTAAATGAGTTTACTCACAGGGTACTTTCTTTGTATGCATTCGACTATACGGGCCAAGCCCCGGATTTACGGGAAATCGCGGGTTTTCGTTTGCCGGCGATTAAACCACTTTCATTAAGCGTCTCATCAAAAATGAAAACATTTCTGAAAACTACAGGTCTCATGGGCTTTAGTGGTTAAATAATAATTTAAAAAATCGTTTTGGAAATGAGTTTACTCCCTGGGTACTTTCTTTGTATGCATTCGACTATACGGGTCAAGTCCGGGATTTACGGGAAATCGCAGGTTTTCGTTTGCCGGCGATTAAACCACTTTTATTCAGCGTCTCATCAAAAATGAAAACATTTCTGAAAACTACAGGTCTCATGGGCTTTAGTGGTTAAATAATAATTTAAAAAATCGTTCGGGAAATGAGTTTACTCCCTGGGTACTTTCTTTGTATGCATTCGACTATACGGGCCAAACCCGGGATTTACGGGAAATCGCGGGTTTTCGTTTGCCGGCGATTAAACCACTTTCATTAAGCGTCTCATCAAAAATGAAAAATTTTTTAAAAACTACAAGTCTCATAGGCTTTAGTAGTGAAATAATAATTTAAAAAATCTTTCGGGAAATGAGTTTACTCCCTGAGTACTTTCTTTGTATACTTTTGACTATACGGGCCGAGTCCGGGATTTACGGGAAATCGCAGGTTTTCGTTTGCCGGCGATTAAACTTCTTTTATTCAGAGTCTCATCAAAAATGAAAATATTTTTGTAAACTACAATTCCCATGCGTTTTAGTGGTGAAAAAATAATTTAAAAAAATCGTTTTGGAAATAAGTTTAATCACAGGGTACTTTCTTTGTATACATGGGAAATGAGTTTACTCCCCGGGTACTTTCTTTGTATACTTTTGACTATATGGGCTGAGTCCGGGGTTTACGGGAAATGGCGGGTTTTTGTTTGCCGGCAATTAAACTTCTTTTTTTCAGCGTCTCATCAAAAATGAAAACATTTTTGAAAACTATAAGTCTCATGCGTTTTAGTGGCGAAAAGATACTTTAAAAAATCGTTTTGGAAATGAGTTTACTCACAGGGTACTTTCTTTGTATACATTTGACTATACGGGCCAAGCCCGGGATTTACGGGAAATCGCGGGTTTTCGTTTGCCGGCGATTAAACCACTTTCATTAAGCGTCTCATCAAAAATGAAAACATTTCTGCAAACTACAAGTCTCATGCGTTTTAGTGGTGAAAAAATAATTTAAAAAATCGTTCGGGAAATGAGTTTACTCCCTGGGTACCTTCTTTGTATACTTTTGACTATACGGGCCGAGTCCGGGATTTACGGGAAATCGCGGGTTTTCGTTTGCCGGCGAGTAAACTTCTTTTATTCAGCGTCTCATCAAAAATGAAAACACTTTTGAAAACTACAAGTCTCATGCGTTTTAGTGGTGAAAAAATAATTTAAAAAATCGTTCGGGAAATGAGTTTACTCCCTGGGTACTTTCTTTGTATACTTTTGACTATACGGGCCCAGTCCGGGATTTACGGGAAATCGCGGGTTTTCGTGTGCCGGCGATTAAACTTCTTTTATTCAGCGTCCCATCAAAAATGAAAACATTTTTAAAAACTACAAGTCTCATGCGTTTTAGTGGTGAAAAGATACTTTAAAAAATCGTTTTGGAAATGAGTTTACTCACAGGGTACTTTCTTTGTATACATTCGACTATACGGGCCAAGCCCGGGATTTACGGGAAATCGCGGGTTTTCGTTTGCCGGCGATTAAACCACTTTCGTTAAGCGTCTCATCAAAAATGAAAACATTTCTGAAAACGACAGGTCTCATGGGCTTTAGTGGTTAAATAATAATTTAAAAAATCGTTCGGGAAATGAGTTTACTCATTGGGTACTTTCTTTGTATGCATTCGACTATACGGGCCAAGCCCGGGATTTACGGGAAATCGCGGGTTTTCGTTTGCCGGCGATTAAACCACTTTTATTCAGCGTCTCATCAAAAATGAAAACATTTCTGAAAACTACAGGTCTCATGGGCTTTAGTGGTTAAGTAATAACTTAAAAAATTGTTCGGGAAATGAGTTTACTCCCTGGGTACTTTCTTTGTATGCATTCGACTATACGGGCCAAGCCCGGGATTTACGGGAAATCGCGGGTTTTCGTTTGCCGGCGATTAAACCACTTTCATTAAGCGTCTCATCAAAAATGAAAACATTTCTGAAAACTACAAGTCTAAGGCGTTTTAGTGGTGAAAAATAATTTAAAAAATCGTTCCGGAAATGAGTTTACTCCCTGGGTACTTTCTTTGTATACTTTTGACTATACGGCCCGAATCCGGGATTTACGGGAAATCGCGGGTTTTCGTTTGCCGGCGATTAAACCACTTTCATTAAGCGTCTCATCAAAAATGAAAACATTTCTGCAAACTACAAGTCTCATGCGTTTTAGTGGTGAAAAAATAATTTAAAAAATCGTTCGGGAAATGAGTTTACTCCCTGGGTACCTTCTTTGTATACTTTTGACTATACGGGCCGAGTCCGGGATTTACGGGAAATCGCGGGTTTTCGTTTGCCGGCGAGTAAACTTCTTTTATTCAGCGTCTCATCAAAAATGAAAACACTTTTGAAAACTACAAGTCTCATGCGTTTTAGTGGTGAAAAAATAATTTAAAAAATCGTTCGGGAAATGAGTTTACTCCCTGGGTACTTTCTTTGTATACTTTTGACTATACGGGCCCAGTCCGGGATTTACGGGAAATCGCGGGTTTTCGTGTGCCGGCGATTAAACTTCTTTTATTCAGCGTCCCATCAAAAATGAAAACATTTTTAAAAACTACAAGTCTCATGCGTTTTAGTGGTGAAAAGATACTTTAAAAAATCGTTTTGGAAATGAGTTTACTCACAGGGTACTTTCTTTGTATACATTCGACTATACGGGCCAAGCCCGGGATTTACGGGAAATCGCGGGTTTTCGTTTGCCGGCGATTAAACCACTTTCGTTAAGCGTCTCATCAAAAATCAAAACATTTCTGAAAACGACAGGTCTCATGGGCTTTAGTGGTTAAATAATAATCTAAAAAATCGTTCGGGAAATGAGTTTACTCATTGGGTACTTTCTTTGTATGCATTCGGCTATACGGGCCAAGCCCGGGATTTACGGGAAATCGCGGGTTTTCGTTTGCCGGCGATTAAACCACTTTCATTAAACGTCTCATCAAAAATGATAACATTTCTGAAAACTACAAGTCTAAGGCGTTTTAGTGGTGAAAAATAATTTAAAAAATCGTTCCGGAAATGAGTTTACTCCCTGGGTACTTTCTTTGTATACTTTTGACTATACGGCCCGAATCCGGGATTTACGGGAAGTCGCGGGTTTCGTTTGCCGGCGATTAAACTTCTTTTATTCAGCGTCTCATCAAAAATGAAAACATTTTTAAAAACTACAAGTCTCATGGGCTTTAGTAGTGAAATAATATCTTAAAAAATCTTTCGGGAAATGAGTTTACTCCCTGGGTACTTTCTTTGTATACTTTTGACTATACGGGCCGAGTCCGGGATTTACGGGAAATCGCAGGTTTTCGTTTGCCGGCGATTAAACTTCTTTTATTCAGAGTCTCATCAAAAATGAAAACATTTTTGTAAACTACAAGTCCCATGCGTTTTAGTGGTAAAAAAATAATTTAAAAAATCGTTCGGGAAATGAGTTTACTCCCTGGGTACTTTCTTTGTATACTTTTGACTATACGGGCCGAGTCTGGGGTTTACGGGAAATGGCGGGTTTTCGTTTTCCGGCGATTAAACTTCTTTTATTCAGCGTCTCATCAAAAATGAAAACATTTTTGAAAACTACAAGTCTCATGCGCTTTAGTGGTGAAAAGATAATTTAAAAAATCGTTCGGGAAATGAGTTTACTCCCTGGGTACTTTCTTTGTATACTTTTGACTATACGGGCCGAGTCCGGGGTTTACGGGAAATGGCGGGTTTTCGTTTTCCGGCGATTAAACTTCTTTTATTCAGCGTCTCATCAAAAATGAAAACATTTTTAAAAACTACAAGTCTCATGGGCTTTAGTAGTGAAATAATAATTTAAAAATCGTTCGGGAAATGAGTTTACTCCCTGGGTACTTTCTTTGTATACTTTTGACTATACGGGCCGAGTCCGGGATTTACGGGAAATCGCAGGTTTTCGTTTGCCGGCGATTAAACTTCTTTTATTCAGAGTCTCATCAAAAATGAAAACATTTTTGTAAACTACAAGTCCCATGCGTTTTAGTGGTGAAAAAATAATTTAAAAAATCGTTCGGGAAATGAGTTTACTCCCTGGGTACTTTCTTTGTATACTTTTGACTATACGGGCCGAGTCCGGGATTTACGGGAAATCGCGGGTTTTCGTTTGCCGGCGATTAAACCACTTTCATTAAGCGTCTCATCAAAAATGAAAACATTTTTAAGAACTACAAGTCTCATGGGCTTTAGTGGTGAAAAAATAATTTAAAAAATCGATCGGGAAATGAGTTTACTCCCTGGGTACCTTCTTTGTATACTTTTGACTATACGGCCCGAATCCGGGATTTACGGGAAGTCGCGGGTTTCGTTTGCCGGCGATTAAACTTCTTTTATTCAGCGTCTCATCAAAAATGAAAACATTTTTAAAAACTACAAGTCTCATGGGCTTTAGTAGTGAAATAATAACTTAAAAAATCTTTCGGGAAATGAGTTTACTCCCTGGGTACTTTCTTTGTATACTTTTGACTATACGGGCCGAGTCCGGGATTTACGGGAAATTGCAGGTTTTCGTTTGCCGGCGATTAAACTTCTTTTATTCAGAGTCTCATCAAAAATGAAAACATTTTTGTAAACTACAAGTCCCATGCGTTTTAGTGGTAAAAAAATAATTTAAAAAATCGTTCGGGAAATGAGTTTACTCCCTGGGTACTTTCTTTGTATACTTTTGACTATACGGGCCGAGTCCGAGGTTTACGGGAAATGGCGGGTTTTCGTTTTCCGGCGATTAAACTTCTTTTATTCAGCGTCTCATCAAAAATGAAAACATTTTTGAAAACTACAAGTCTCATGCGCTTTAGTGGTGAAAAGATAATTTAAAAAATCGTTCGGGAAATGAGTTTACTCCCTGGGTACTTTCTTTGTATACTTTTGACTATACGGGCCGAGTCCGGGGTTTACGGGAAATGGCGGGTTTTCGTTTTCCGGCGATTAAACTTCTTTTATTCAGCGTCTCATCAAAAATGAAAACATTTTTAAAAACTACAAGTCTCATGGGCTTTAGTAGTGAAATAATAATTTAAAAATCGTTCGGGAAATGAGTTTACTCCCTGGGTACTTTCTTTGTATACTTTTGACTATACGGGCCGAGTCCGGGATTTACGGGAAATCGCAGGTTTTCGTTTGCCGGCGATTAAACTTCTTTTATTCAGAGTCTCATCAAAAATGAAAACATTTTTGTAAACTACAAGTCCCATGCGTTTTAGTGGTGAAAAAATAATTTAAAAAATCGTTCGGGAAATGAGTTTACTCCCTGGGTACTTTCTTTGTATACTTTTGACTATACGGGCCGAGTCCGGGGTTTACGGGAAATGGCGGGTTTTCGTTTTCCGGCGATTAAACTTCTTTTATTCAGCGTCTCATCAAAAATGAAAACATTTTTGTAAACTACAAGTCCCATGCGTTTTAGTGGTGAAAAAATAATTTAAAAAATCGTTCGGGAAATGAGTTTACTCCCTGGGTACTTTCTTTGTATACTTTTGACTATACGGGCCGAGTCCGGGATTTACGGGAAATCGCAGGTTTTCGTTTGCCGGCGATTAAACTTCTTTTATTCAGAGTCTCATCAAAAATGAAAACATTTTTGTAAACTACAAGTCCCATGCGTTTTAGTGGTGAAAAAATAATTTAAAAAATCGTTCGGGAAATGAGTTTACTCCCTGGGTACTTTCTTTGTATACTTTTGACTATACGGGCCGAGTCCGGGGTTTACGGGAAATGGCGGGTTTTCGTTTTCCGGCGATTAAACTTCTTTTTTTCAGCGTCTCATCAAAAATGAAAACATTTTTGAAAACTACAAGTCTCATGCGTTTTAGTGGCGAAAAGATACTTTAAAAAATCGTTTTGGAAATGAGTTTACTCACAGGGTACTTTCTTTGTATACATTTGACTATACGGGCCAAGGCCGGGATTTACGGGAATACGCGGGTTTTCGTTTGCCGGCGATTAAACCACTTTCATTAAGCGTCTCATCAAAAA
Organism: Hydractinia symbiolongicarpus; assembly: GCF_029227915.1. Classification (NCBI taxonomy): domain Eukaryota; kingdom Metazoa; phylum Cnidaria; class Hydrozoa; order Anthoathecata; family Hydractiniidae; genus Hydractinia; species Hydractinia symbiolongicarpus. The sequence continues at coordinate 2,482,505 of NC_079878.1, forward strand.
TGAAAACATTTCTGAAAACTACAGTTCTCATGCGTTTTAGTGGTGAAAAAATAATTTAAAAAATCGTTCGGGAAATGAGTTTACTCCCTGGGTACTTTCTTTGTATACTTTTGACTTTACGGGCCGAGTCGGGGATTTACGGGAAGTCCGGGTTTTCGTTTGCCGGCGATTAAACTTCTTTTATTCAGCGTCTCATCAAAAATGAAAACATTTTTGAAAACTACAAGTCTCATGCGTTTTAGTGGTGAAAAGATAATTTAAAAAATCGTTTTGGAAATGAGTTTACTCACAGGGTACTTTCTTTGTATACATTTGACTATACGGGCCAAGCCCGGGATTTCCCGAAATCGCGGGTTTTCGTTTGCCGGCGATTAAACCACTTTCATTAAACGTCTCATCACAAATGAAAACATTTCTAAAAATTACAAGTCTCATGCGTTTTAGTGGTGAAAAAATAATTTAAAAAATCAATCGGGAAATGAGTTTACTCCCTGGGTACCTTCTTTGTATACTTTTGACTATACGGCCCGAATCCGGGATTTACGGGAAGTCGCGGGTTTCGTTTGCCGGCGATTAAACTTCTTTTATTCAGCGTCTCATCAAAAATGAAAACATTTTTAAAAACTACAAGTCTCATGGGCTTTAGTAGTGAAATAATAACTTAAAAAATCTTTCGGGAAATGAGTTTACTCCCTGGGTACTTTCTTTGTATACTTTTGACAATACGGGCCGAGTCCGGGATTTACGGGAAATCGCAGGTTTTCGTTTGCCGGCGATTAAACTTCTTTTATTCAGAGTCTCATCAAAAATGAAAACATTTTTGTAAACTACAAGTCCCATGCGTTTTAGTGGTAAAAAAATAATTTAAAAAATCGTTCGGGAAATGAGTTTACTCCCTGGGTACTTTCTTTGTATACTTTTGACTATACGGGCCGAGTCCGAGGTTTACGGGAAATGGCGGGTTTTCGTTTTCCGGCGATTAAACTTCTTTTATTCAGCGTCTCATCAAAAATGAAAACATTTTTGAAAACTACAAGTCTCATGCGCTTTAGTGGTGAAAAGATAATTTAAAAAATCGTTCGGGAAATGAGTTTACTCCCTGGGTACTTTCTTTGTATACTTTTGACTATACGGGCCGAGTCCGGGGTTTACGGGAAATGGCGGGTTTTCGTTTTCCGGCGATTAAACTTCTTTTATTCAGCGTCTCATCAAAAATGAAAACATTTTTAAAAACTACAAGTCTCATGGGCTTTAGTAGTGAAATAATAATTTAAAAATCGTTCGGGAAATGAGTTTACTCCCTGGGTACTTTCTTTGTATACTTTTGACTATACGGGCCGAGTCCGGGATTTACGGGAAATCGCAGGTTTTCGTTTGCCGGCGATTAAACTTCTTTTATTCAGAGTCTCATCAAAAATGAAAACATTTTTGTAAACTACAAGTCCCATGCGTTTTAGTGGTGAAAAAATAATTTAAAAAATCGTTCGGGAAATGAGTTTACTCCCTGGGTACTTTCTTTGTATACTTTTGACTATACGGGCCGAGTCCGGGGTTTACGGGAAATGGCGGGTTTTCGTTTTCCGGCGATTAAACTTCTTTTATTCAGCGTCTCATCAAAAATGAAAACATTTTTGAAAACTACAAGTCTCATGCGTTTTAGTGGTGAAAAGATAATTTAAAAAATCGTTCGGGAAATGAGTTTACTCCCTGGGTACTTTCTTTGTATACTTTTGACTATACGGGCCAAGCCCGGGATTTCCCGAAATCGCGGGTTTTCGTTTGCCGGCGATTAAACCACTTTCATTAAACGTCTCATCAAAAATGAAAACATTTTTAAAAATGACAAGTCTCATGCGTTTTAGTGGTGAAAAAATAATTTAAAAAATCGATCGGGAAATGAGTTTACTCCCTGGGTACCTTCTTTGTATACTTTTGACTATACGGCCGAGTCCGGGATTTACGGGAAATCGCGGGTTTTCGTTTGCCGGCGATTAAACCACTTTCATTAAGCGTCTCATCAAAAATGAAAACATTTCTGAAAACTACAGGTCTCATGGGCTTCAGTGGTTAAATAATAATTTAAAAAATCGTTCGGGAAATGAGTTTACTCCCTGGGTACTTTCTTTGTATGCATTCGACTATACAGGCCAAGGCCGGGATTTACGGGAATACGCGGGTTTTCGTTTACCGGCGATTAAACCACTTTCATTAAGCGTCTCATCAAAAATGAAAACATTTTTAAGAACTACAAGTCTCATTGGCTTTAGTAGTGAAATAATAATTTAAAAAATCTTTCGGGAAATGAGTTTACTCCCTGGGTACTTTCTTTGTATACTTTTGACTATACGGGTCGAGTCCGGGGTTTACGGGAAATGGCGGGTTTTCGTTTTCCGGCGATTAAACTTCTTTTTTTCAGCGTCTCATCAAAAATGAAAACATTTTTGAAAACTACAAGTCTCATGCGTTTTAGTGGCGAAAAGATACTTTAAAAAATCGTTTTGGAAATGAGTTTACTCACAGGGTACTTTCTTTGTATACATTTGACTATACAGGCCAAGGCCGGGATTTACGGGAATACGCGGGTTTTCGTTTGCCGGCGATTAAACCACTTTCATTAAGCGTCTCATCAAAAATGAAAACATTTCTGAAAACTACAGTTCTCATGCGTTTTAGTGGTGAAAAAATAATTTAAAAAATCGTTCGGGAAATGAGTTTACTCCCTGGGTACTTTCTTTGTATACTTTTGACTTTACGGGCCGAGTCGGGGATTTACGGGAAGTCCGGGTTTTCGTTTGCCGGCGATTAAACTTCTTTTATTCAGCGTCTCATCAAAAATGAAAACATTTTTGAAAACTACAAGTCTCATGCGTTTTAGTGGTGAAAAGATAATTTAAAAAATCGTTTTGGAAATGAGTTTACTCACAGGGTACTTTCTTTGTATACATTTGACTATACGGGCCAAGCCCGGGATTTCCCGAAATCGCGGGTTTTCGTTTGCCGGCGATTAAACCACTTTCATTAAACGTCTCATCAAAAATGAAAACATTTCTAAAAATTACAAGTCTCATGCGTTTTAGTGGTGAAAAAATAATTTAAAAAATCGATCGGGAAATGAGTTTACTCCCTGGGTACCTTCTTTGTATACTTTTGACTATACGGCCGAGTCCGGGATTTACGGGAAATCGCAGGTTTTCGTTTGCCGGCGATTAAACTTCTTTTATTCAGAGTCTCATCAAAAATGAAAACATTTTTGTAAACTACAAGTCCCATGCGTTTTAGTGGTGAAAAAATAATTTAAAAAATCGTTCGGAAAATGAGTTTACTCCCTGGGTACTTTCTTTGTATACTTTTGACTATACGGGCCGAGTCCGGGGTTTACGGGAAATGGCGGGTTTTCGTTTTCCGGCGATTAAACTTCTTTTATTCAGCGTCTCATCAAAAATGAAAACATTTTTGAAAACTACAAGTCTCGTGCGTTTTAGTGGTGAAAAGATAATTTAAAAAATCGTTCGGGAAATGAGTTTACTCCCTGGGTACTTTCTTTGTATACATTTGACTATACGGGCCGAGTCGGGGATTTACGGGAAATCGCGGGTTTTCGTTTGCCGGCGATTAAACCATTTTCATTAAGCGTCTCATCAAAAATGAAAACATTTCTGCAAACTACAAGTCTCATGCGTTTTAGTGGTGAAAAAATAATTTAAAAAATCGTTCGGGAAATGAGTTTACTCCCTGGGTACTTTCTTTGTATACTTTTGACTATACGGGCCGAGTCCGGGGTTTACGGGAAATGGCGGGTTTTCGTTTGCCGGCGATTAAACTTCTTTTAATAAGCGTCTCATCAAAAATGAAAACATTTTTGAAAACTACAAGTCTCATGCGTTTTAGTGGTGAAAAAATAATTTAAAAAAACGTTTTGGAAATGAGTTTAATCACAGGGTACTTTCTTTGTATACATGGGAAATGAGTTTACTCCCCGGGTACTTTCTTTGTATACATTTGACTATATGGGCCGAGTCCGGGGTTTACGGGAAATGGCGGGTTTTTGTTTGCCGGCAATTAAACTTCTTTTTTTCAGCGTCTCATCAAAAATGAAAACATTTTTGAAAACTACAAGTCTCATGCGTTTTAGTGGCGAAAAGATACTTTAAAAAATCGTTTTGAAAATGAGTTTACTAACAGGGTACTTTCTTTGTATACATTTGACTATACGGGCCAAGCCCGGGATTTACGGGAAATCGCGGGTTTTCGTTTGCCGGCGATTAAACCAATTTCATTCAGCGTCTCATCAAAAATGAAAACATTTCTGAAAACTACAGTTCTCATGCGTTTTAGAGGTGAAAAAATAATTTAAAAAATCGTTCGGGAAATGAGTTTACTCACTGGGTACTTTCTTTGTATACTTTTGACTATACGGGCCGAGTCGGGGATTTACGGGAAATCGCGGGTTTTCGTTTGCCGGCGATTAAACCACTTTCATTAAGCGTCTCATCAAAAATGAAAACATTTCTGCAAACTACAAGTCACATGCGTTTTAGTGGTGAAAAAATAATTTAAAAAATCGTTCGGGAAATGAGTTTACTCCCTGGGTACTTTCTTTGTATACTTTTGACTATACGGGCCGAGTCCGGGGTTTACGGGAAATGGCGGGTTTTCGTTTGCCGGCGATTAAACTTCTTTTAATAAGCGTCTCATCAAAAATGAAAACATTTTTGAAAACTACAAGTCTCATGCGTTTTAGTGGTGAAAAAATAATTTAAAAAATCGTTTTGGAAATGAGTTTAATCACAGGGTACTTTCTTTGTATACATGGGAAATGAGTTTACTCCCCGGGTACTTTCTTTGTATACTTTTGACTATACGGGCCAAGCCCGGGATTTACGGGAAATCGCGGGTTTTCGTTTGCCGGCGATTAAACCACTTTCATTAAGCGTCTCATCAAAAATGAAAACATTTCTGAAAACTACAGTTCTCATGCGTTTTAGTGGTGAAAAAATAACTTAAAAAATCGTTCGGGAAATGTGTTTACTCCCTGGGTACTTTCTTTGTATACTTTTGACTTTACGGGCCGAGTCGGGGATTTCGGGAAGTCCGGGTTTTCGTTTGCCGGCGATTAAACTTCTTTTATTCAGCGTCTCATCAAAAATGAAAACATTTTTGAAAACTACAAGTCTCATGCGTTTTAGTGGTGAAAAGATAATTTAAAAAATAGTTTTGGAAATGAGTTTACTCACAGGGTACTTTCTTTGTATACATTTGACTATACGGGCCAAGCCCAGGATTTCCCGAAATCGCGGGTTTTCGTTTGCCGGCGATTAAACCACTTTCATTAAACGTCTCATCAAAAATGAAAACATTTCTAAAAATTACAAGTCTCATGCGTTTTAGTGGTGAAAAAATAATTTAAAAAATCGATCGGGAAATGAGTTTACTCCCTGGGTACCTTCTTTGTATACTTTTGACTATACGGCCAAATCCGGGATTTACGGGAAATCGCGGGTTTTCGTTTGCCGGCGATTAAACCACTTTCATTAAGCGTCTCATCAAAAATGAAAACATTTCTGAAAACTACAGGTCTCATGGGCGTTAGTGGTTAAATATTAATTTAAAAAATCGTTCGGGAAATGAGTTTACTCCCTGGGTACTTTCTTTGTATGCATTCGACTATACGGGCCAAGCCCGGGATTTACGGGAAATCGCGGGTTTTCGTTTGCCGGCGATTAAACCACTTTCATTAAGCGTCTCATCAAAAATGAAAACATTTCTGAAAACTACAAGTCCCAAGCGTTTTAGTGGTGAAAAAATAATTTAAAAAATCGTTCAGGAAATGAGTTTACTCCCTGGGTACTTTCTTTGTATACTTTTGACTATACGGCTCGAGTCCGGGATTTACGGGAAGTCGCGGGTTTTCGTTTGCCGGCGATTAAACTTCTTTTATTCAGCGTCTCATCAAAAATGAAAACATTTCTGAAAACTACAAGTCTCATGCGTTTTAGTGGTGAAAAAATAATTTAAAAATCGTTCGGGAAATGAGTTTACTCCCTGGGTACTTTCTTTGTATACTTTTGACTATACGGCTCGAGTCCGGGATTTACGGGAAGTCGCGGGTTTTCGTTTGCCGGCGATTAAACCACTTTCATTAAGCGTCTCATCAAAAATGAAAACATTTCTGAAAACTACAAGTCTCATGCGTTTTAGTGGTGAAAAAATAATTTAAAAAATCGTGCGGGAAATGAGTTTACTCCCTGGGTACTTTCTTTGTATACTTTTGACTATACGGCCCGAATCCGGGATTTACGGGAAGTCGCGGGTTTCGTTTGCCGGCGATTAAACTTCTTTTATTCAGCGTCTCATCAAAAATGAAAACATTTCTGAAAACTACAGGTCTCATGGGCGTTAGTGGTTAAATAATAATTTAAAAAATCGTTCGGGAAATGAGTTTACTCCCTGGGTACTTTCTTTGTATGCATTCGACTATACGGGCCAAGCCCGGGATTTACGGGAAATCGCGGGTTTTCGTTTGCCGGCGATTAAACCACTTTTATTAAGCGTCTCATCAAAAATGAAAACATTTCTGAAAACTACAAGTCTCATGCGTTTTAGTGGTGAAAAAATAATTTAAAAAATCGTTCGGGAAATGAGTTTACTCACAGGGTACTTTCTTTGTATACATTTGACTATACGGGCCAAGGCCGGGATTTACGGGAATACGCGGGTTTTCGTTTGCCGGCGATTAAACCACTTTCATTAAGCGTCTCATCAAAAATGAAAACATTTCTGAAAACTACAGTTCTCATGCGTTTTAGTGGTGAAAAAATAATTTAAAAAATCGTTCGGGAAATGAGTTTACTCCCTGGGTACTTTCTTTGTATACTTTTGACTTTACGGGCCGAGTCGGGGATTTACGGGAAGTCCGGGTTTTCGTTTGCCGGCGATTAAACTTCTTTTATTCAGCGTCTCATCAAAAATGAAAACATTTTTGAAAACTACAAGTCTCATGCGTTTTAGTGGTGAAAAGATAATTTAAAAAATCGTTTTGGAAATGAGTTTACTCACAGGGTACTTTCTTTGTATACATTTGACTATACGGGCCAAGCCCGGGATTTCCCGAAATCGCGGGTTTTCGTTTGCCGGCGATTAAACCACTTTCATTAAACGTCTCATCACAAATGAAAACATTTCTAAAAATTACAAGTCTCATGCGTTTTAGTGGTGAAAAAATAATTTAAAAAATCAATCGGGAAATGAGTTTACTCCCTGGGTACCTTCTTTGTATACTTTTGACTATACGGCCCGAATCCGGGATTTACGGGAAGTCGCGGGTTTCGTTTGCCGGCGATTAAACTTCTTTTATTCAGCGTCTCATCAAAAATAAAAACATTTTTAAAAACTACAAGTCTCATGGGCTTTAGTAGTGAAATAATAACTTAAAAAATCTTTCGGGAAATGAGTTTACTCCCTGGGTACTTTCTTTGTATACTTTTGACTATACGGGCCGAGTCCGGGATTTACGGGAAATCGCAGGTTTTCGTTTGCCGGCGATTAAACTTCTTTTATTCAGAGTCTCATCAAAAATGAAAACATTTTTGTAAACTACAAGTCCCATGCGTTTTAGTGGTAAAAAAATAATTTAAAAAATCGTTCGGGAAATGAGTTTACTCCCTGGGTACTTTCTTTGTATACTTTTGACTATACGGGCCGAGTCCGAGGTTTACGGGAAATGGCGGGTTTTCGTTTTCCGGCGATTAAACTTCTTTTATTCAGCGTCTCATCAAAAATGAAAACATTTTTGAAAACTACAAGTCTCATGCGCTTTAGTGGTGAAAAGATAATTTAAAAAATCGTTCGGGAAATGAGTTTACTCCCTGGGTACTTTCTTTGTATACTTTTGACTATACGGGCCGAGTCCGGGGTTTACGGGAAATGGCGGGTTTTCGTTTTCCGGCGATTAAACTTCTTTTATTCAGCGTCTCATCAAAAATGAAAACATTTTTAAAAACTACAAGTCTCATGGGCTTTAGTAGTGAAATAATAATTTAAAAATCGTTCGGGAAATGAGTTTACTCCCTGGGTACTTTCTTTGTATACTTTTGACTATACAGGCCGAGTCCGGGATTTACGGGAAATCGCAGGTTTTCGTTTGCCGGCGATTAAACTTCTCTTATTCAGAGTCTCATCAAAAATGAAAACATTTTTGTAAACTACAAGTCCCATGCGTTTTAGTGGTGAAAAAATAATTTAAAAAATCGTTCGGGAAATGAGTTTACTCCCTGGGTACTTTCTTTGTATACTTTTGACTATACGGGCCGAGTCCGGGGTTTACGGGAAATGGCGGGTTTTCGTTTTCCGGCGATTAAACTTCTTTTATTCAGCGTCTCATCAAAAATGAAAACATTTCTGAAAACTACAGGTCTCATGGGCTTTAGTGGTTAAATAATAATTTAAAAAATCGTTCGGGAAATGAGTTTACTCCCTGGGTACTTTCTTTGTATGCATTCGACTATACGGGCCAAACCCGGGATTTACGGGAAATCGCGGGTTTTCGTTTGCGGGCGATTAAACCACTTTCATTAAGCGTCTCATCAAAAATGAAAAAATTTTTAAAAACTACAAGTCTCATAGGCTTTAGTAGTGAAATAATAATTTAAAAAATCTTTCGGGAAATGAGTTTACTCCCTGGGTACTTTCTTTGTATACTTTTGACTATACGGGCCGAGTCCGGGATTTACGGGAAATCGCAGGTTTTCGTTTGCCGGCGATTAAACTTCTTTTATTCAGAGTCTCATCAAAAATGAAAATATTTTTGTAAACTACAATTCCCATGCGTTTTAGTGTTGAAAAAATAATTTAAAAAATCGTTCGGGAAATGAGTTTACTCCCTGGGTACTTTCTTTGTATACTTTTGACTATACGGGCTGAATCGGGGATTTACGGGAAATCGCGGGTTTTCGTTTGCCGGCGATTAAACCACTTTCATTGAGCGTCTCATCAAAAATGAAAACATTTCTAAAAATTACAAGTCTCATGCGTTTTAGTGGTGAAAAAAAAATTTAAAAAATCGTTCGGGAAATGAGTTTTTTCCCTGTGTACCTTCTTTGTATACTTTTGACTATGCGGCCGAGTCCGGGATTTACGGGAAATCGCGGGTTTTCGTTTGCCGGCAATTAAACCACTTTCATTAGGCGTCTCATCAAAAATGAAAACATTTCTGCAAACTACAAGTCTCATGCGTTTTAGTGGTGAAAAAATAATTTAAAAAATCGTTCGGGAAATGAGTTTACTCCCTGGGTACTTTCTTTGTATACTTTTGACTATACGGGCCGAGTCCGGGGTTTACGGGAAATGGCGGGTTTTCGTTTTCCGGCGATTAAACTTCTTTTATTCAGCGTCTCATCAAAAATGAAAACATTTTTAAAAACTACAAGTCTCATGGGCTTTAGTAGTGAAATAATAATTTAAAAATCGTTCGGGAAATGAGTTTACTCCCTGGGTACTTTCTTTGTATACTTTTGACTATACGGGCCGAGTCCGGGATTTACGGGAAATCGCAGGTTTTCGTTTGCCGGCGATTAAACTTCTTTTATTCAGCGTCTCATCAAAAATGAAAACATTTTTGAAAACTACAAGTCTCATGCGTTTTAGTGGTGAAAAGATAATTTAAAAAATCGTTTTGGAAATGAGTTTACTCACAGGGTACTTTCTTTGTATACATTTGACTATACGGGCCAAGCCCGGGATTTCCCGAAATCGCGGGTTTTCGTTTGCCGGCGATTAAACCACTTTCATTAAACGTCTCATCACAAATGAAAACATTTCTAAAAATTACAAGTCTCATGCGTTTTAGTGGTGAAAAAATAATTTAAAAAATCAATCGGGAAATGAGTTTACTCCCTGGGTACCTTCTTTGTATACTTTTGACTATACGGCCCGAATCCGGGATTTACGGGAAGTCGCGGGTTTCGTTTGCCGGCGATTAAACTTCTTTTATTCAGCGTCTCATCAAAAATAAAAACATTTTTAAAAACTACAAGTCTCATGGGCTTTAGTAGTGAAATAATAACTTAAAAAATCTTTCGGGAAATGAGTTTACTCCCTGGGTACTTTCTTTGTATACTTTTGACTATACGGGCCGAGTCCGGGATTTACGGGAAATCGCAGGTTTTCGTTTGCCGGCGATTAAACTTCTTTTATTCAGAGTCTCATCAAAAATGAAAACATTTTTGTAAACTACAAGTCCCATGCGTTTTAGTGGTAAAAAAATAATTTAAAAAATCGTTCGGGAAATGAGTTTACTCCCTGGGTACTTTCTTTGTATACTTTTGACTATACGGGCCGAGTCCGAGGTTTACGGGAAATGGCGGGTTTTCGTTTTCCGGCGATTAAACTTCTTTTATTCAGCGTCTCATCAAAAATGAAAACATTTTTGAAAACTACAAGTCTCATGCGCTTTAGTGGTGAAAAGATAATTTAAAAAATCGTTCGGGAAATGAGTTTACTCCCTGGGTACTTTCTTTGTATACTTTTGACTATACGGGCCGAGTCCGGGGTTTACGGGAAATGGCGGGTTTTCGTTTTCCGGCGATTAAACTTCTTTTATTCAGCGTCTCATCAAAAATGAAAACATTTTTAAAAACTACAAGTCTCATGGGCTTTAGTAGTGAAATAATAATTTAAAAATCGTTCGGGAAATGAGTTTACTCCCTGGGTACTTTCTTTGTATACTTTTGACTATACGGGCCGAGTCCGGGATTTACGGGAAATCGCAGGTTTTCGTTTGCCGGCGATTAAACTTCTTTTATTCAGCGTCTCATCAAAAATGAAAACATTTTTGAAAACTACAAGTCTCATGCGTTTTAGTGGTGAAAAGATAATTTAAAAAATCGTTTTGGAAATGAGTTTACTCACAGGGTACTTTCTTTGTATACATTTGACTATACGGGCCAAGCCCGGGATTTCCCGAAATCGCGGGTTTTCGTTTGCCGGCGATTAAACCACTTTCATTAAACGTCTCATCACAAATGAAAACATTTCTAAAAATTACAAGTCTCATGCGTTTTAGTGGTGAAAAAATAATTTAAAAAATCAATCGGGAAATGAGTTTACTCCCTGGGTACCTTCTTTGTATACTTTTGACTATACGGCCCGAATCCGGGATTTACGGGAAGTCGCGGGTTTCGTTTGCCGGCGATTAAACTTCTTTTATTCAGCGTCTCATCAAAAATAAAAACATTTTTAAAAACTACAAGTCTCATGGGCTTTAGTAGTGAAATAATAACTTAAAAAATCTTTCGGGAAATGAGTTTACTCCCTGGGTACTTTCTTTGTATACTTTTGACTATACGGGCCGAGTCCGGGATTTACGGGAAATCGCAGGTTTTCGTTTGCCGGCGATTAAACTTCTTTTATTCAGAGTCTCATCAAAAATGAAAACATTTTTGTAAACTACAAGTCCCATGCGTTTTAGTGGTAAAAAAATAATTTAAAAAATCGTTCGGGAAATGAGTTTACTCCCTGGGTACTTTCTTTGTATACTTTTGACTATACGGGCCGAGTCCGAGGTTTACGGGAAATGGCGGGTTTTCGTTTTCCGGCGATTAAACTTCTTTTATTCAGCGTCTCATCAAAAATGAAAACATTTTTGAAAACTACAAGTCTCATGCGCTTTAGTGGTGAAAAGATAATTTAAAAAATCGTTCGGGAAATGAGTTTACTCCCTGGGTACTTTCTTTGTATACTTTTGACTATACGGGCCGAGTCCGGGGTTTACGGGAAATGGCGGGTTTTCGTTTTCCGGCGATTAAACTTCTTTTATTCAGCGTCTCATCAAAAATGAAAACATTTTTAAAAACTACAAGTCTCATGGGCTTTAGTAGTGAAATAATAATTTAAAAATCGTTCGGGAAATGAGTTTACTCCCTGGGTACTTTCTTTGTATACTTTTGACTATACGGGCCGAGTCCGGGATTTACGGGAAATCGCAGGTTTTCGTTTGCCGGCGATTAAACTTCTCTTATTCAGAGTCTCATCAAAAATGAAAACATTTTTGTAAACTACAAGTCCCATGCGTTTTAGTGGTGAAAAAATAATTTAAAAAATCGTTCGGGAAATGAGTTTACTCCCTGGGTACTTTCTTTGTATACTTTTGACTATACGGGCCGAGTCCGGGGTTTACGGGAAATGGCGGGTTTTCGTTTTCCGGCGATTAAACTTCTTTTATTCAGCGTCTCATCAAAAATGAAAACATTTCTGAAAACTACAGGTCTCATGGGCTTTAGTGGTTAAATAATAATTTAAAAAATCGTTCGGGAAATGAGTTTACTCCCTGGGTACTTTCTTTGTATGCATTCGACTATACGGGCCAAACCCGGGATTTACGGGAAATCGCGGGTTTTCGTTTGCGGGCGATTAAACCACTTTCATTAAGCGTCTCATCAAAAATGAAAAAATTTTTAAAAACTACAAGTCTCATAGGCTTTAGTAGTGAAATAATAATTTAAAAAATCTTTCGGGAAATGAGTTTACTCCCTGGGTACTTTCTTTGTATACTTTTGACTATACGGGCCGAGTCCGGGATTTACGGGAAATCGCAGGTTTTCGTTTGCCGGCGATTAAACTTCTTTTATTCAGAGTCTCATCAAAAATGAAAATATTTTTGTAAACTACAATTCCCATGCGTTTTAGTGGTGAAAAAATAATTTAAAAAATCGTTCGGGAAATGAGTTTACTCCCTGGGTACTTTCTTTGTATACTTTTGACTATACGGGCTGAATCGGGGATTTACGGGAAATCGCGGGTTTTCGTTTGCCGGCGATTAAACCACTTTCATTGAGCGTCTCATCAAAAATGAAAACATTTCTAAAAATTACAAGTCTCATGCGTTTTAGTGGTGAAAAAAAAATTTAAAAAATCGTTCGGGAAATGAGTTTTTTCCCTGTGTACCTTCTTTGTATACTTTTGACTATGCGGCCGAGTCCGGGATTTACGGGAAATCGCGGGTTTTCGTTTGCCGGCAATTAAACCACTTTCATTAGGCGTCTCATCAAAAATGAAAACATTTCTGCAAACTACAAGTCTCATGCGTTTTAGTGGTGAAAAAATAATTTAAAAAATCGTTCGGGAAATGAGTTTACTCCCTGGGTACTTTCTTTGTATACTTTTGACTATACGGGCCGAGTCCGGGGTTTACGGGAAATGGCGGGTTTTCGTTTGCCGGCGATTAAACTTCTTTTAATAAGAGTCTCATCAAAAATGAAAACATTTTTGAAAACTACAAGTCTCATGCGTTTTAGTGGTGAAAAAATAATTTAAAAAAATCGTTTTGGAAATAAGTTTAATCACAGGGTACTTTCTTTGTATACATGGGAAATGAGTTTACTCCCCGGGTACTTTCTTTGTATACTTTTGACTATATGGGCTGAGTCCGGGGTTTACGGGAAATGGCGGGTTTTTGTTTGCCGGCAATTAAACTTCTTTTTTTCAGCGTCTCATCAAAAATGAAAACATTTTTGAAAACTATAAGTCTCATGCGTTTTAGTGGCGAAAAGATACTTTAAAAAATCGTTTTGGAAATGAGTTTACTCACAGGGTACTTTCTTTGTATACATTTGACTATACGGGCCAAGCCCGGGATTTACGGGAAATCGCGGGTTTTCGTTTGCCGGCGATTAAACCACTTTCATTAAGCGTCTCATCAAAAATGAAAACATTTCTGCAAACTACAAGTCTCATGCGTTTTAGTGGTGAAAAAATAATTTAAAAAATCGTTCGGGAAATGAGTTTACTCCCTGGGTACCTTCTTTGTATACTTTTGACTATACGGGCCGAGTCCGGGATTTACGGGAAATCGCGGGTTTTCGTTTGCCGGCGAGTAAACTTCTTTTATTCAGCGTCTCATCAAAAATGAAAACACTTTTGAAAACTACAAGTCTCATGCGTTTTAGTGGTGAAAAAATAATTTAAAAAATCGTTCGGGAAATGAGTTTACTCCCTGGGTACTTTCTTTGTATACTTTTGACTATACGGGCCCAGTCCGGGATTTACGGGAAATCGCGGGTTTTCGTGTGCCGGCGATTAAACTTCTTTTATTCAGCGTCCCATCAAAAATGAAAACATTTTTAAAAACTACAAGTCTCATGCGTTTTAGTGGTGAAAAGATACTTTAAAAAATCGTTTTGGAAATGAGTTTACTCACAGGGTACTTTCTTTGTATACATTCGACTATACGGGCCAAGCCCGGGATTTACGGGAAATCGCGGGTTTTCGTTTGCCGGCGATTAAACCACTTTCGTTAAGCGTCTCATCAAAAATGAAAACATTTCTGAAAACGACAGGTCTCATGGGCTTTAGTGGTTAAATAATAATTTAAAAAATCGTTCGGGAAATGAGTTTACTCATTGGGTACTTTCTTTGTATGCATTCGACTATACGGGCCAAGCCCGGGATTTACGGGAAATCGCGGGTTTTCGTTTGCCGGCGATTAAACCACTTTTATTCAGCGTCTCATCAAAAATGAAAACATTTCTGAAAACTACAGGTCTCATGGGCTTTAGTGGTTAAGTAATAACTTAAAAAATTGTTCGGGAAATGAGTTTACTCCCTGGGTACTTTCTTTGTATGCATTCGACTATACGGGCCAAGCCCGGGATTTACGGGAAATCGCGGGTTTTCGTTTGCCGGCGATTAAACCACTTTCATTAAGCGTCTCATCAAAAATGAAAACATTTCTGAAAACTACAAGTCTAAGGCGTTTTAGTGGTGAAAAATAATTTAAAAAATCGTTCCGGAAATGAGTTTACTCCCTGGGTACTTTCTTTGTATACTTTTGACTATACGGCCCGAATCCGGGATTTACGGGAAATCGCGGGTTTTCGTTTGCCGGCGATTAAACCACTTTCATTAAGCGTCTCATCAAAAATAAAAACATTTCTGCAAACTACAAGTCTCATGCGTTTTAGTGGTGAAAAAATAATTTAAAAAATCGTTCGGGAAATGAGTTTACTCCCTGGGTACCTTCTTTGTATACTTTTGACTATACGGGCCGAGTCCGGGATTTACGGGAAATCGCGGGTTTTCGTTTGCCGGCGAGTAAACTTCTTTTATTCAGCGTCTCATCAAAAATGAAAACACTTTTGAAAACTACAAGTCTCATGCGTTTTAGTGGTGAAAAAATAATTTAAAAAATCGTTCGGGAAATGAGTTTACTCCCTGGGTACTTTCTTTGTATACTTTTGACTATACGGGCCCAGTCCGGGATTTACGGGAAATCGCGGGTTTTCGTGTGCCGGCGATTAAACTTCTTTTATTCAGCGTCCCATCAAAAATGAAAACATTTTTAAAAACTACAAGTCTCATGCGTTTTAGTGGTGAAAAGATACTTTAAAAAATCGTTTTGGAAATGAGTTTACTCACAGGGTACTTTCTTTGTATACATTCGACTATACGGGCCAAGCCCGGGATTTACGGGAAATCGCGGGTTTTCGTTTGCCGGCGATTAAACCACTTTCGTTAAGCGTCTCATCAAAAATCAAAACATTTCTGAAAACGACAGGTCTCATGGGCTTTAGTGGTTAAATAATAATCTAAAAAATCGTTCGGGAAATGAGTTTACTCATTGGGTACTTTCTTTGTATGCATTCGGCTATACGGGCCAAGCCCGGGATTTACGGGAAATCGCGGGTTTTCGTTTGCCGGCGATTAAACCACTTTCATTAAGCGTCTCATCAAAAATGAAAACATTTCTGAAAACTACAAGTCTAAGGCGTTTTAGTGGTGAAAAATAATTTAAAAAATCGTTCCGGAAATGAGTTTACTCCCTGGGTACTTTCTTTGTATACTTTTGACTATACGGCCCGAATCCGGGATTTACGGGAAGTCGCGGGTTTCGTTTGCCGGCGATTAAACTTCTTTTATTCAGCGTCTCATCAAAAATGAAAACATTTTTAAAAACTACAAGTCTCATGGGCTTTAGTAGTGAAATAATATCTTAAAAAATCTTTCGGGAAATGAGTTTACTCCCTGGGTACTTTCTTTGTATACTTTTGACTATACGGGCCGAGTCCGGGATTTACGGGAAATCGCAGGTTTTCGTTTGCCGGCGATTAAACTTCTTTTATTCAGAGTCTCATCAAAAATGAAAACATTTTTGTAAACTACAAGTCCCATGCGTTTTAGTGGTAAAAAAATAATTTAAAAAATCGTTCGGGAAATGAGTTTACTCCCTGGGTACTTTCTTTGTATACTTTTGACTATACGGGCCGAGTCTGGGGTTTACGGGAAATGGCGGGTTTTCGTTTTCCGGCGATTAAACTTCTTTTATTCAGCGTCTCATCAAAAATGAAAACATTTTTGAAAACTACAAGTCTCATGCGCTTTAGTGGTGAAAAGATAATTTAAAAAATCGTTCGGGAAATGAGTTTACTCCCTGGGTACTTTCTTTGTATACTTTTGACTATACGGGCCGAGTCCGGGGTTTACGGGAAATGGCGGGTTTTCGTTTTCCGGCGATTAAACTTCTTTTATTCAGCGTCTCATCAAAAATGAAAACATTTTTAAAAACTACAAGTCTCATGGGCTTTAGTAGTGAAATAATAATTTAAAAATCGTTCGGGAAATGAGTTTACTCCCTGGGTACTTTCTTTGTATACTTTTGACTATACGGGCCGAGTCCGGGATTTACGGGAAATCGCAGGTTTTCGTTTGCCGGCGATTAAACTTCTTTTATTCAGAGTCTCATCAAAAATGAAAACATTTTTGTAAACTACAAGTCCCATGCGTTTTAGTGGTGAAAAAATAATTTAAAAAATCGTTCGGGAAATGAGTTTACTCCCTGGGTACTTTCTTTGTATACTTTTGACTATACGGGCCGAGTCCGGGATTTACGGGAAATCGCGGGTTTTCGTTTGCCGGCGATTAAACCACTTTCATTAAGCGTCTCATCAAAAATGAAAACATTTTTAAGAACTACAAGTCTCATGGGCTTTAGTGGTGAAAAAATAATTTAAAAAATCGATCGGGAAATGAGTTTACTCCCTGGGTACCTTCTTTGTATACTTTTGACTATACGGCCCGAATCCGGGATTTACGGGAAGTCGCGGGTTTCGTTTGCCGGCGATTAAACTTCTTTTATTCAGCGTCTCATCAAAAATGAAAACATTTTTAAAAACTACAAGTCTCATGGGCTTTAGTAGTGAAATAATAACTTAAAAAATCTTTCGGGAAATGAGTTTACTCCCTGGGTACTTTCTTTGTATACTTTTGACTATACGGGCCGAGTCCGGGATTTACGGGAAATTGCAGGTTTTCGTTTGCCGGCGATTAAACTTCTTTTATTCAGAGTCTCATCAAAAATGAAAACATTTTTGTAAACTACAAGTCCCATGCGTTTTAGTGGTAAAAAAATAATTTAAAAAATCGTTCGGGAAATGAGTTTACTCCCTGGGTACTTTCTTTGTATACTTTTGACTATACGGGCCGAGTCCGAGGTTTACGGGAAATGGCGGGTTTTCGTTTTCCGGCGATTAAACTTCTTTTATTCAGCGTCTCATCAAAAATGAAAACATTTTTGAAAACTACAAGTCTCATGCGCTTTAGTGGTGAAAAGATAATTTAAAAAATCGTTCGGGAAATGAGTTTACTCCCTGGGTACTTTCTTTGTATACTTTTGACTATACGGGCCGAGTCCGGGGTTTACGGGAAATGGCGGGTTTTCGTTTTCCGGCGATTAAACTTCTTTTATTCAGCGTCTCATCAAAAATGAAAACATTTTTAAAAACTACAAGTCTCATGGGCTTTAGTAGTGAAATAATAATTTAAAAATCGTTCGGGAAATGAGTTTACTCCCTGGGTACTTTCTTTGTATACTTTTGACTATACGGGCCGAGTCCGGGATTTACGGGAAATCGCAGGTTTTCGTTTGCCGGCGATTAAACTTCTTTTATTCAGAGTCTCATCAAAAATGAAAACATTTTTGTAAACTACAAGTCCCATGCGTTTTAGTGGTGAAAAAATAATTTAAAAAATCGTTCGGGAAATGAGTTTACTCCCTGAGTACTTTCTTTGTATACTTTTGACTATACGGGCCGAGTCCGGGGTTTACGGGAAATGGCGGGTTTTCGTTTTCCGGCGATTAAACTTCTTTTATTCAGCGTCTCATCAAAAATGAAAACATTTTTGTAAACTACAAGTCCCATGCGTTTTAGTGGTGAAAAAATAATTTAAAAAATCGTTCGGGAAATGAGTTTACTCCCTGGGTACTTTCTTTGTATACTTTTGACTATACGGGCCGAGTCCGGGGTTTACGGGAAATGGCGGGTTTTCGTTTTCCGGCGATTAAACTTCTTTTATTCAGCGTCTCATCAAAAATGAAAACATTTTTGAAAACTACAAGTCTCATGCGTTTTAGTGGTGAAAATATAATTTAAAAAATCGTTCGGGAAATGAGTTTACTCCCTGGGTACTTTCTTTGTATACTTTTGACTATACGGGCCGAGTCCGGGATTTACGGGAAATCGCAGGTTTTCGTTTGCCGGCGATTAAACTTCTTTTATTCAGAGTCTCATCAAAAATGAAAACATTTTTGTAAACTACAAGTCCCATGCGTTTTAGTGGTGAAAAAATAATTTAAAAAATCGTTCGGGAAATGAGTTTCCTCCCTGGGTACTTTCTTTGTATACTTTTGACTATACGGGCCGAGTCCGGGGTTTACGGGAAATGGCGGGTTTTCGTTTTCCGGCGATTAAACTTCTTTTTTTCAGCGTCTCATCAAAAATGAAAACATTTTTGAAAACTACAAGTCTCATGCGTTTTAGTGGCGAAAAGATACTTTAAAAAATCGTTTTGGAAATGAGTTTACTCACAGGGTACTTTCTTTGTATACATTTGACTATACGGGCCAAGGCCGGGATTTACGGGAATACGCGGGTTTTCGTTTGCCGGCGATTAAACCACTTTCATTAGGCGTCTCATCAAAAATGAAAACATTTCTGAAAACTACAGTTCTCATGCGTTTTAGTGGTGAAAAAATAATTTAAAAAATCGTTCGGGAAATGAGTTTACTCCCTGGGTACTTTCTTTGTATACTTTTGACTTTACGGGCCGAGTCGGGGATTTACGGGAAGTCCGGGTTTTCGTTTGCCGGCGATTAAACTTCTTTTATTCAGCGTCTCATCAAAAATGAAAACATTTTTGAAAACTACAAGTCTCATGCGTTTTAGTGGTGAAAAGATAATTTAAAAAATCGTTTTGGAAATGAGTTTACTCACAGGGTACTTTCTTTGTATACATTTGACTATACGGGCCAAGCCCGGGATTTCCCGAAATCGCGGGTTTTCGTTTGCCGGCGATTAAACCACTTTCATTAAACGTCTCATCACAAATGAAAACATTTCTAAAAATTACAAGTCTCATGCGTTTTAGTGGTGAAAAAATAATTTAAAAAATCAATCGGGAAATGAGTTTACTCCCTGGGTACCTTCTTTGTATACTTTTGACTATACGGCCCGAATCCGGGATTTACGGGAAGTCGCGGGTTTCGTTTGCCGGCGATTAAACTTCTTTTATTCAGCGTCTCATCAAAAATGAAAACATTTTTAAAAACTACAAGTCTCATGGGCTTTAGTAGTGATATAATAACTTAAAAAATCTTTCGGGAAATGAGTTTACTCCCTGGGTACTTTCTTTGTATACTTTTGACTATACGGGCCGAGTCCGGGATTTACGGGAAATCGCAGGTTTTCGTTTGCCGGCGATTAAACTTCTTTTATTCAGAGTCTCATCAAAAATGAAAACATTTTTGTAAACTACAAGTCCCATGCGTTTTAGTGGTAAAAAAATAATTTAAAAAATCGTTCGGGAAATGAGTTTACTCCCTGGGTACTTTCTTTGTATACTTTTGACTATACGGGCCGAGTCCGAGGTTTACGGGAAATGGCGGGTTTTCGTTTTCCGGCGATTAAACTTCTTTTATTCAGCGTCTCATCAAAAATGAAAACATTTTTGAAAACTACAAGTCTCATGCGCTTTAGTGGTGAAAAGATAATTTAAAAAATCGTTCGGGAAATGAGTTTACTCCCTGGGTACTTTCTTTGTATACTTTTGACTATACGGGCCGAGTCCGGGGTTTACGGGAAATGGCGGGTTTTCGTTTTCCGGCGATTAAACTTCTTTTATTCAGCGTCTCATCAAAAATGAAAACATTTTTAAAAACTACAAGTCTCATGGGCTTTAGTAGTGAAATAATAATTTAAAAATCGTTCGGGAAATGAGTTTACTCCCTGGGTACTTTCTTTGTATACTTTTGACTATACGGGCCGAGTCCGGGATTTACGGGAAATCGCAGGTTTTCGTTTGCCGGCGATTAAACTTCTTTTATTCAGAGTCTCATCAAAAATGAAAACATTTTTGTAAACTACAAGTCCCATGCGTTTTAGTGGTGAAAAAATAATTTAAAAAATCGTTCGGGAAATGAGTTTACTCCCTGGGTACTTTCTTTGTATACTTTTGACTATACGGGCCGAGTCCGGGGTTTACGGGAAATGGCGGGTTTTCGTTTTCCGGCGATTAAACTTCTTTTATTCAGCGTCTCATCAAAAATGAAAACATTTTTGAAAACTACAAGTCTCATGCGTTTTAGTGGTGAAAAGATAATTTAAAAAATCGTTCGGGAAATGAGTTTACTCCCTGGGTACTTTCTTTGTATACTTTTGACTATACGGGCCAAGCCCGGGATTTCCCGAAATCGCGGGTTTTCGTTTGCCGGCGATTAAACCACTTTCATTAAACGTCTCATCAAAAATGAAAACATTTTTAAAAATTACAAGTCTCATGCGTTTTAGTGGTGAAAAAATAATTTAAAAAATCGATCGGGAAATGAGTTTACTCCCTGGGTACCTTCTTTGTATACTTTTGACTATACGTCCGAGTCCGGGATTTACGGGAAATCGCGGGTTTTCGTTTGCCGGCGATTAAACCACTTTCATTAAGCGTCTCATCAAAAATGAAAACATTTCTGAAAACTACAGGTCTCATGGGCTTCAGTGGTTAAATAATAATTTAAAAAATCGTTCGGGAAATGAGTTTACTCCCTGGGTACTTTCTTTGTATGCATTCGACTATACAGGCCAAGGCCGGGATTTACGGGAATACGCGGGTTTTCGTTTGCCGGCGATTAAACCACTTTCATTAAGCGTCTCATCAAAAATGAAAACATTTTTAAGAACTACAAGTCTCATTGGCTTTAGTAGTGAAATAATAATTTAAAAAATCTTTCGGGAAATGAGTTTACTCCCTGGGTACTTTCTTTGTATACTTTTGACTATACGGGTCGAGTCCGGGGTTTACGGGAAATGGCGGGTTTTCGTTTTCCGGCGATTAAACTTCTTTTTTTCAGCGTCTCATCAAAAATGAAAACATTTTTGAAAACTACAAGTCTCATGCGTTTTAGTGGCGAAAAGATACTTTAAAAAATCGTTTTGGAAATGAGTTTACTCACAGGGTACTTTCTTTGTATACATTTGACTATACAGGCCAAGGCCGGGATTTACGGGAATACGCGGGTTTTCGTTTGCCGGCGATTAAACCACTTTCATTAAGCGTCTCATCAAAAATGAAAACATTTCTGAAAACTACAGTTCTCATGCGTTTTAGTGGTGAAAAAATAATTTAAAAAATCGTTCGGGAAATGAGTTTACTCCCTGGGTACTTTCTTTGTATACTTTTGACTTTACGGGCCGAGTCGGGGATTTACGGGAAGTCCGGGTTTTCGTTTGCCGGCGATTAAACTTCTTTTATTCAGCGTCTCATCAAAAATGAAAACATTTTTGAAAACTACAAGTCTCATGCGTTTTAGTGGTGAAAAGATAATTTAAAAAATCGTTTTGGAAATGAGTTTACTCACAGGGTACTTTTTTTGTATACATTTGACTATACGGGCCAAGCCCGGGATTTCCCGAAATCGCGGGTTTTCGTTTGCCGGCGATTAAACCACTTTCATTAAACGTCTCATCAAAAATGAACACTTTTCTAAAAATTACAAGTCTCATGCGTTTTAGTGGTGAAAAAATAATTTAAAAAATCGATCGGGAAATGAGTTTACTCCCTGGGTACCTTCTTTGTATACTTTTGACTATACGGCCGAGTCCGGGATTTACGGGAAATCGCAGGTTTTCGTTTGCCGGCGATTAAACTTCTTTTATTCAGAGTCTCATCAAAAATGAAAACATTTTTGTAAACTACAAGTCCCATGCGTTTTAGTGGTGAAAAAATAATTTAAAAAATCGTTCGGAAAATGAGTTTACTCCCTGGGTACTTTCTTTGTATACTTTTGACTATACGGGCCGAGTCCGGGGTTTACGGGAAATGGCGGGTTTTCGTTTTCCGGCGATTAAACTTCTTTTATTCAGCGTCTCATCAAAAATGAAAACATTTTTGAAAACTACAAGTCTCGTGCGTTTTAGTGGTGAAAAGATAATTTAAAAAATCGTTCGGGAAATGAGTTTACTCCCTGGGTACTTTCTTTGTATACATTTGACTATACGGGCCGAGTCGGGGATTTACGGGAAATCGCGGGTTTTCGTTTGCCGGCGATTAAACCATTTTCATTAAGCGTCTCATCAAAAATGAAAACATTTCTGCAAACTACAAGTCTCATGCGTTTTAGTGGTGAAAAAATAATTTAAAAAATCGTTCGGGAAATGAGTTTACTCCCTGGGTACTTTCTTTGTATACTTTTGACTATACGGGCCGAGTCCGGGGTTTACGGGAAATGGCGGGTTTTCGTTTGCCGGCGATTAAACTTCTTTTAATAAGCGTCTCATCAAAAATGAAAACATTTTTGAAAACTACAAGTCTCATGCGTTTTAGTGGTGAAAAAATAATTTAAAAAAACGTTTTGGAAATGAGTTTAATCACAGGGTACTTTCTTTGTATACATGGGAAATGAGTTTACTCCCCGGGTACTTTCTTTGTATACATTTGACTATATGGGCCGAGTCCGGGGTTTACGGGAAATGGCGGGTTTTTGTTTGCCGGCAATTAAACTTCTTTTTTTCAGCGTCTCATCAAAAATGAAAACATTTTTGAAAACTACAAGTCTCATGCGTTTTAGTGGCGAAAAGATACTTTAAAAAATCGTTTTGGAAATGAGTTTACTCAGAGGGTACTTTCTTTGTATACATTTGACTATACGGGCCAAGCCCGGGATTTACGGGAAATCGCGGGTTTTCGTTTGCCGGCGATTAAACCAATTTCATTCAGCGTCTCATCAAAAATGAAAACATTTCTGAAAACTACAGTTCTCATGCGTTTTAGTGGTGAAAAAATAATTTAAAAAATCGTTCGGGAAATGAGTTTACTCCCTGGGTACTTTCTTTGTATACTTTTGACTATACGGGCCGAGTCCGGGGTTTACGGGAAATGGCGGGTTTTCGTTTGCCGGCGATTAAACTTCTTTTAATAAGCGTCTCATCAAAAATGAAAACATTTTTGAAAACTACAAGTCTCATGCGTTTTAGTGGTGAAAAAATAATTTAAAAAATCGTTTTGGAAATGAGTTTAATCACAGGGTACTTTCTTTGTATACATGGGAAATGAGTTTACTCCCCGGGTACTTTCTTTGTATACTTTTGACTATACGGGCCAAGCCCGGGATTTACGGGAAATCGCGGGTTTTCGTTTGCCGGCAATTAAACCACTTTCATTAAGCGTCTCATCAAAAATGAAAACATTTCTGAAAACTACAGTTCTCATGCGTTTTAGTGGTGAAAAAATAACTTAAAAAATCGTTCGGGAAATGTGTTTACTCCCTGGGTACTTTCTTTGTATACTTTTGACTTTACGGGCCGAGTCGGGGATTTCGGGAAGTCCGGGTTTTCGTTTGCCGGCGATTAAACTTCTTTTATTCAGCGTCTCATCAAAAATGAAAACATTTTTGAAAACTACAAGTCTCATGCGTTTTAGTGGTGAAAAGATAATTTAAAAAATAGTTTTGGAAATGAGTTTACTCACAGGGTACTTTCTTTGTATACATTTGACTATACGGGCCAAGCCCAGGATTTCCCGAAATCGCGGGTTTTCGTTTGCCGGCGATTAAACCACTTTCATTAAACGTCTCATCAAAAATGAAAACATTTCTAAAAATTACAAGTCTCATGCGTTTTAGTGGTGAAAAAATAATTTAAAAAATCGATCGGGAAATGAGTTTACTCCCTGGGTACCTTCTTTGTATACTTTTGACTATACGGCCAAATCCGGGATTTACGGGAAATCGCGGGTTTTCGTTTGCCGGCGATTAAACCACTTTCATTAAGCGTCTCATCAAAAATGAAAACATTTCTGAAAACTACAGTTCTCATGCGTTTTAGTGGTGAAATAATAATTTAAAAAATCTTTCGGGAAATGAGTTTACTCCCTGGGTACTTTCTTTGTATACTTTTGACTATACGGGTCGAGTCCGGGGTTTACGGGAAATGGCGGGTTTTCGTTTTCCGGCGATTAAACTTCTTTTTTTCAGCGTCTCATCAAAAATGAAAACATTTTTGAAAACTACAAGTCTCATGCGTTTTAGTGGCGAAAAGATACTTTAAAAAATCGTTTTGGAAATGAGTTTACTCACAGGGTACTTTCTTTGTATACATTTGACTATACAGGCCAAGGCCGGGATTTACGGGAATACGCGGGTTTTCGTTTGCCGGCGATTAAACCACTTTCATTAAGCGTCTCATCAAAAATGAAAACATTTCTGAAAACTACAGTTCTCATGCGTTTTAGTGGTGAAAAAATAATTTAAAAAATCGTTCGGGAAATGAGTTTACTTCCTGGGTACTTTCTTTGTATACTTTTGACTTTACGGGCCGAGTCGGGGATTTACGGGAAGTCCGGGTTTTCGTTTGCCGGCGATTAAACTTCTTTTATTCAGCGTCTCATCAAAAATGAAAACATTTTTGAAAACTACAAGTCTCATGCGTTTTAGTGGTGAAAAGATAATTTAAAAAATCGTTTTGGAAATGAGTTTACTCACAGGGTACTTTCTTTGTATACATTTGACTATACGGGCCAAGCCCGGGATTTCCCGAAATCGCGGGTTTTCGTTTGCCGGCGATTAAACCACTTTCATTAAACGTCTCATCAAAAATGAAAACATTTCTAAAAATTACAAGTCTCATGCGTTTTAGTGGTGAAAAAATAATTTAAAAAATCGATCGGGAAATGAGTTTACTCCCTGGGTACCTTCTTTGTATACTTTTGACTATACGGCCGAGTCCGGGATTTACGGGAAATCGCAGGTTTTCGTTTGCCGGCGATTAAACTTCTTTTATTCAGAGTCTCATCAAAAATGAAAACATTTTTGTAAACTACAAGTCCCATGCGTTTTAGTGGTGAAAAAATAATTTAAAAAATCGTTCGGAAAATGAGTTTACTCCCTGGGTACTTTCTTTGTATACTTTTGACTATACGGGCCGAGTCCGGGGTTTACGTGAAATGGCGGGTTTTCGTTTTCCGGCGATTAAACTTCTTTTATTCAGCGTCTCATCAAAAATGAAAACATTTTTGAAAACTACAAGTCTCGTGCGTTTTAGTGGTGAAAAGATAATTTAAAAAATCGTTCGGGAAATGAGTTTACTCCCTGGGTACTTTCTTTGTATACATTTGACTATACGGGCCGAGTCGGGGATTTACGGGAAATCGCGGGTTTTCGTTTGCCGGCGATTAAACCATTCTCATTAAGCGTCTCATCAAAAATGAAAACATTTCTGCAAACTACAAGTCTCATGCGTTTTAGTGGTGAAAAAATAATTTAAAAAATCGTTCGGGAAATGAGTTTACTCCCTGGGTACTTTCTTTGTATACTTTTGACTATACGGGCCGAGTCCGGGGTTTACGGGAAATGGCGGGTTTTCGTTTGCCGGCGATTAAACTTCTTTTAATAAGCGTCTCATCAAAAATGAAAACATTTTTGAAAACTACAAGTCTCATGCGTTTTAGTGGTGAAAAAATAATTTAAAAAAACGTTTTGGAAATGAGTTTAATCACAGGGTACTTTCTTTGTATACATGGGAAATGAGTTTACTCCCCGGGTACTTTCTTTGTATACATTTGACTATATGGGCCGAGTCCGGGGTTTACGGGAAATGGCGGGTTTTTGTTTGCCGGCAATTAAACTTCTTTTTTTCAGCGTCTCATCAAAAATGAAAACATTTTTGAAAACTACAAGTCTCATGCGTTTTAGTGGCGAAAAGATACTTTAAAAAATCGTTTTGGAAATGAGTTTACTCACAGGGTACTTTCTTTGTATACATTTGACTATACGGGCCAAGCCCGGGATTTACGGGAAATCGCGGGTTTTCGTTTGCCGGCGATTAAACCAATTTCATTCAGCGTCTCATCAAAAATGAAAACATTTCTGAAAACTACAGTTCTCATGCGTTTTAGTGGTGAAAAAATAATTTAAAAAATCGTTCGGGAAATGAGTTTACTGACTGGGTACTTTCTTTGTATACTTTTGACTATACGGGCCGAGTCGGGGATTTACGGGAAATCGCGGGTTTTCGTTTGCCGGCGATTAAACCACTTTCATTAAGCGTCTCATCAAAAATGAAAACATTTCTGCAAACTACAAGTCACATGCGTTTTAGTGGTGAAAAAATAATTTAAAAAATCGTTCGGGAAATGAGTTTACTCCCTGGGTACTTTCTTTGTATACTTTTGACTATACGGGCCGAGTCCGGGGTTTACGGGAAATGGCGGGTTTTCGTTTGCCGGCGATTAAACTTCTTTTAATAAGCGTCTCATCAAAAATGAAAACATTTTTGAAAACTACAAGTCTCATGCGTTTTAGTGGTGAAAAAATAATTTAAAAAATCGTTTTGGAAATGAGTTTAATCACAGGGTACTTTCTTTGTATACATGGGAAATGAGTTTACTCCCCGGGTACTTTCTTTGTATACTTTTGACTATACGGGCCAAGCCCGGGATTTACGGGAAATCGCGGGTTTTCGTTTGCCGGCGATTAAACCACTTTCATTAAGCGTCTCATCAAAAATGAAAACATTTCTGAAAACTACAGTTCTCATGCGTTTTAGTGGTGAAAAAATAACTTAAAAAATCGTTCGGGAAATGTGTTTACTCCCTGGGTACTTTCTTTGTATACTTTTGACTTTACGGGCCGAGTCGGGGATTTCGGGAAGTCCGGGTTTTCGTTTGCCGGCGATTAAACTTCTTTTATTCAGCGTCTCATCAAAAATGAAAACATTTTTGAAAACTACAAGTCTCATGCGTTTTAGTGGTGAAAAGATAATTTAAAAAATAGTTTTGGAAATGAGTTTACTCACAGGGTACTTTCTTTGTATACATTTGACTATACGGGCCAAGCCCAGGATTTCCCGAAATCGCGGGTTTTCGTTTGCCGGCGATTAAACCACTTTCATTAAACGTCTCATCAAAAATGAAAACATTTCTAAAAATTACAAGTCTCATGCGTTTTAGTGGTGAAAAAATAATTTAAAAAATCGATCGGGAAATGAGTTTACTCCCTGGGTACCTTCTTTGTATACTTTTGACTATACGGCCAAATCCGGGATTTACGGGAAATCGCGGGTTTTCGTTTGCCGGCGATTAAACCACTTTCATTAAGCGTCTCATCAAAAATGAAAACATTTCTGAAAACTACAGGTCTCATGGGCGTTAGTGGTTAAATATTAATTTAAAAAATCGTTCGGGAAATGAGTTTACTCCCTGGGTACTTTCTTTGTATGCATTCGACTATACGGGCCAAGCCCGGGATTTACGGGAAATCGCGGGTTTTCGTTTGCCGGCGATTAAACCACTTTCATTAAGCGTCTCATCAAAAATGAAAACATTTCTGAAAACTACAAGTCCCAAGCGTTTTAGTGGTGAAAAAATAATTTAAAAAATCGTTCAGGAAATGAGTTTACTCCCTGGGTACTTTCTTTGTATACTTTTGACTATACGGCTCGAGTCCGGGATTTACGGGAAGTCGCGGGTTTTCGTTTGCCGGCGATTAAACTTCTTTTATTCAGCGTCTCATCAAAAATGAAAACATTTCTGAAAACTACAAGTCTCATGCGTTTTAGTGGTGAAAAAATAATTTAAAAATCGTTCGGGAAATGAGTTTACTCCATGGGTACTTTCTTTGTATACTTTTGACTATACGGCTCGAGTCCGGGATTTACGGGAAGTCGCGGGTTTTCGTTTGCCGGCGATTAAACCACTTTCATTAAGCGTCTCATCAAAAATGAAAACATTTCTGAAAACTACAAGTCTCATGCGTTTTAGTGGTGAAAAAATAATTTAAAAAATCGTGCGGGAAATGAGTTTACTCCCTGGGTACTTTCTTTGTATACTTTTGACTATACGGCCCGAATCCGGGATTTACGGGAAGTCGCGGGTTTCGTTTGCCGGCGATTAAACTTCTTTTATTCAGCGTCTCATCAAAAATGAAAACATTTCTGAAAACTACAGGTCTCATGGGCGTTAGTGGTTAAATAATAATTTAAAAAATCGTTCGGGAAATGAGTTTACTCCCTGGGTACTTTCTTTGTATGCATTCGACTATACGGGCCAAGCCCGGGATTTACGGGAAATCGCGGGTTTTCGTTTGCCGGCGATTAAACCACTTTTATTAAGCGTCTCATCAAAAATGAAAACATTTCTGAAAACTACAAGTCTCATGCGTTTTAGTGGTGAAAAAATAATTTAAAAAATCGTTCGGGAAATGAGTTTACTCACAGGGTACTTTCTTTGTATACATTTGACTATACGGGCCAAGGCCGGGATTTACGGGAATACGCGGGTTTTCGTTTGCCGGCGATTAAACCACTTTCATTAAGCGTCTCATCAAAAATGAAAACATTTCTGAAAACTACAGTTCTCATGCGTTTTAGTGGTGAAAAAATAATTTAAAAAATCAATCGGGAAATGAGTTTACTCCCTGGGTACCTTCTTTGTATACTTTTGACTATACGGCCCGAATCCGGGATTTACGGGAAGTCGCGGGTTTCGTTTGCCGGCGATTAAACTTCTTTTATTCAGCGTCTCATCAAAAATAAAAACATTTTTAAAAACTACAAGTCTCATGGGCTTTAGTAGTGAAATAATAACTTAAAAAATCTTTCGGGAAATGAGTTTACTCCCTGGGTACTTTCTTTGTATACTTTTGACTATACGGGCCGAGTCCGGGATTTACGGGAAATCGCAGGTTTTCGTTTGCCGGCGATTAAACTTCTTTTATTCAGAGTCTCATCAAAAATGAAAACATTTTTGTAAACTACAAGTCCCATGCGTTTTAGTGGTAAAAAAATAATTTAAAAAATCGTTCGGGAAATGAGTTTACTCCCTGGGTACTTTCTTTGTATACTTTTGACTATACGGGCCGAGTCCGAGGTTTACGGGAAATGGCGGGTTTTCGTTTTCCGGCGATTAAACTTCTTTTATTCAGCGTCTCATCAAAAATGAAAACATTTTTGAAAACTACAAGTGTCATGCGCTTTAGTGGTGAAAAGATAATTTAAAAAATCGTTCGGGAAATGAGTTTACTCCCTGGGTACTTTCTTTGTATACTTTTGACTACACGGGCCGAGTCCGGGGTTTACGGGAAATGGCGGGTTTTCGTTTTCCGGCGATTAAACTTCTTTTATTCAGCGTCTCATCAAAAATGAAAACATTTTTAAAAACTACAAGTCTCATGGGCTTTAGTAGTGAAATAATAATTTAAAAATCGTTCGGGAAATGAGTTTACTCCCTGGGTACTTTCTTTGTATACTTTTGACTATACGGGCCGAGTCCGGGATTTACGGGAAATCGCAGGTTTTCGTTTGCCGGCGATTAAACTTCTCTTATTCAGAGTCTCATCAAAAATGAAAACATTTTTGTAAACTACAAGTCCCATGCGTTTTAGTGGTGAAAAAATAATTTAAAAAATCGTTCGGGAAATGAGTTTACTCCCTGGGTACTTTCTTTGTATACTTTTGACTATACGGGCCGAGTCCGGGGTTTACGGGAAATGGCGGGTTTTCGTTTTCCGGCGATTAAACTTCTTTTATTCAGCGTCTCATCAAAAATGAAAACATTTTTGAAAACTACAAGTCTCATGCGTTTTAGTGGTGAAAAGATAATTTAAAAAATCGTTCGGGAAATGAGTTTACTCCCTGGGTACTTTCTTTGTATACTTTTGACTATACGGGCCAAGCCCGGGATTTCCCGAAATCGCGGGTTTTCGTTTGCCGGCGATTAAACCACTTTCATTAAACGTCTCATCAAAAATGAAAACATTTTTAAAAATTACAAGTCTCATGCGTTTTAGTGGTGAAAAAATAATTTAAAAAATCGATCGGGAAATGAGTTTACTCCCTGGGTACCTTCTTTGTATACTTTTGACTATACGGCCGAGTCCGGGATTTACGGGAAATCGCGGGTTTTCGTTTGCCGGCGATTAAACCACTTTCATTAAGCGTCTCATCAAAAATGAAAACATTTCTGAAAACTACAGGTCTCATGGGCTTCAGTGGTTAAATAATAATTTAAAAAATCGTTCGGGAAATGAGTTTACTCCCTGGGTACTTTCTTTGTATGCATTCGACTATACGGGCCAAGCCCGGGATTTACGGGAAATCGCGGGTTTTCGTTTGCCGGCGATTAAACCACTTTCATTAAGCGTCTCATCAAAAATGAAAACATTTTTAAGAACTACAAGTCTCATGGGCTTTAGTAGTGAAATAATAATTTAAAAAATCTTTCGGGAAATGAGTTTACTCCCTGGGTACTTTCTTTGTATACTTTTGACTATACGGGCCGAGTCCGGGGTTTACGGGAAATGGCGGGTTTTCGTTTTCCGGCGATTAAACTTCTTTTTTTCAGCGTCTCATCAAAAATGAAAACATTTTTGAAAACTACAAGTCTCATGCGTTTTAGTGGCGAAAAGATACTTTAAAAAATCGTTTTGGAAATGAGTTTACTCACAGGGTACTTTCTTTGTATACATTTGACTATACAGGCCAAGACCGGGATTTACGGGAATACGCGGGTTTTCGTTTGCCGGCGATTAAACCACTTTCATTAAGCGTCTCATCAAAAATGAAAACATTTCTGAAAACTACAGTTCTCATGCGTTTTAGTGGTGAAAAAATAATTTAAAAAATCGTTCGGGAAATGAGTTTACTCCCTGGGTACTTTCTTTGTATACTTTTGACTATACGGGCCGAGTCGGGGATTTACGGGAAGTCCGGGTTTTCGTTTGCCGGCGATTAAACTTCTTTTATTCAGCGTCTCATCAAAAATGAAAACATTTTTGAAAACTACAAGTCTCATGCGTTTTAGTGGTGAAAAGATAATTTAAAAAATCGTTTTGGAAATGAGTTTACTCACAGGGTACTTTCTTTGTATACATTTGACTATACGGGCCAAGCCCGGGATTTCCCGAAATCGCGGGTTTTCGTTTGCCGGCGATTAAACCACTTTCATTAAACGTCTCATCAAAAATGAAAACATTTCTAAAAATTACAAGTCTCATGCGTTTTAGTGGTGAAAAAATAATTTAAAAAATCGATCGGGAAATGAGTTTACTCCCTGGGTACCTTCTTTGTATACTTTTGACTATACGGCCGAGCCAAGGATTTACGGGAAATCGCAGGTTTTCGTTTGCCGGCGATTAAACTTCTTTTATTCAGAGTCTCATCAAAAATGAAAACATTTTTGTAAACTACAAATCCCATGCGTTTTAGTGGTGAAAAAATAATTTAAAAAATCGTTCGGGAAATGAGTTTACTCCCTGGGTACTTTCTTTGTATACTTTTGACTATACGGGCCGAGTCCGGGGTTTACGGGAAATGGCGGGTTTTCGTTTTCCGGCGATTAAACTTCTTTTATTCAGCGTCTCATCAAAAATGAA
This sequence comes from Hydractinia symbiolongicarpus, assembly GCF_029227915.1. NCBI lineage: Eukaryota > Metazoa > Cnidaria > Hydrozoa > Anthoathecata > Hydractiniidae > Hydractinia > Hydractinia symbiolongicarpus. The sequence continues at coordinate 2,514,402 of NC_079878.1, forward strand.
AACATTTTTGAAAACTACAAGTCTCGTGCGTTTTAGTGGTGAAAAGATAATTTAAAAAATCGTTCGGGAAATGAGTTTACTCCCTGGGTACTTTCTTTGTATACATTTGACTATACGGGCCGAGTCGGGGATTTACGGGAAATCGCGGGTTTTCGTTTGCCGGCGATTAAACCACTTTCATTAAGCGTCTCATCAAAAATGAAAACATTTCTGCAAACTACAAGTCTCATGCGTTTTAGTGGTGAAAAAATAATTTAAAAAATCGTTCGGGAAATGAGTTTACTCCCTGGGTATTTTCTTTGTATACTTTTGACTATACGGGCCGAGTCCGGGGTTTACGGGAAATGGCGGGTTTTCGTTTGCCGGCGATTAAACTTCTTTTAATAAGCGTCTCATCAAAAATGAAAACATTTTTGAAAACTACAAGTCTCATGCGTTTTAGTGGTGAAAAAATAATTTAAAAAAACGTTTTGGAAATGAGTTTAATCACAGGGTACTTTCTTTGTATACATGGGAAATGAGTTTACTCCCCGGGTACTTTCTTTGTATACTTTTGACTATATGGGCCGAGTCCGGGGTTTACGGGAAATGGCGGGTTTTTGTTTGCCGGCAATTAAACTTCTTTTTTTCAGCGTCTCATCAAAAATGAAAACATTTTTGAAAACTACAAGTCTCATGCGTTTTAGTGGCGAAAAGATACTTTAAAAAATCGTTTTGGAAATGAGTTTACTCACAGGGTACTTTCTTTGTATACATTTGACTATACGGGCCAAGCCCGGGATTTACGGGAAATCGCGGGTTTTCGTTTGCCGGCGATTAAACCAATTTCATTCAGCGTCTCATCAAAAATGAAAACATTTCTGAAAACTACAGTTCTCATGCGTTTTAGTGGTGAAAAAATAATTTAAAAAATCGTTCAGGAAATGAGTTTACTCCCTGGGTACTTTCTTTGTATACTTTTGACTATACGGGCCGAGTCGGGGATTTACGGGAAATCGCGGGTTTTCGTTTGCCGGCGATTAAACCACTTTCATTAAGCGTCTCATCAAAAATGAAGAACATTTCTGCAAACTACAAGTCTCATGCGTTTTAGTGGTGAAAAAATAATTTAAAAAATCGTTCGGGAAATGAGTTTACTCCCTGGGTACTTTCTTTGTATACTTTTGACTATACGGGCCGAGTCCGGGGTTTACGGGAAATGGCGGGTTTTCGTTTGCCGGCGATTAAACTTCTTTTAATAAGCGTCTCATCAAAAATGAAAACATTTTTGAAAACTACAAGTCTCATGCGTTTTAGTGGTGAAAAAATAATTTAAAAAATCGTTTTGGAAATGAGTTTAATCACAGGGTACTTTCTTTGTATACATGGGAAATGAGTTTACTCCCCGGGTACTTTCTTTGTATACTTTTGACTATACGGGCCAAGCCCGGGATTTACGGGAAATCGCGGGTTTTCGTTTGCCGGCGATTAAACCACTTTCATTAAGCGTCTCATCAAAAATGAAAACATTTCTGAAAACTACAGTTCTCATGCGTTTTAGTGGTGAAAAAATAATTTAAAAAATCGTTCGGGAAATGTGTTTACTCCCTGGGTACTTTCTTTGTATACTTTTGACTATACGGCCAAATCCGGGATTTACGGGAAATCGCGGGTTTTCGTTTGCCGGCGATTAAACCACTTTCATTAAGCGTCTCATCAAAAATGAAAACATTTCTGAAAACTACAGGTCTCATGGGCGTTAGTGATTAAATATTAATTTAAAAAATCGTTCGGGAAATGAGTTTACTCCCTGGGTACTTTCTTTGTATGCATTCGACTATACGGGCCAAGCCCGGGATTTACGGGAAATCGCAAGTTTTCGTTTGCCGGCGATTAAACCACTTTCATTAAGCGTCTCATCAAAAATGAAAACATTTCTGAAAACTACAAGTCTCATGCGTTTTAGTGGTGAAAAAATAATTTAAAAAATCGTTCAGGAAATGAGTTTACTCCCTGGGTACTTTCTTTGTATACTTTTGACTATACGGCTCGAGTCCGGGATTTACGGGAAGTCGCGGGCTTTCGTTTGCCGGCGATTAAACTTCTTTTATTCAGCGTCTCATCAAAAATGAAAACATTTCTGAAAACTACAAGTCTCATGCGTTTTAGTGGTGAAAAAATAATTTAAAAATCGTTCGGGAAATGAGTTTACTCCCTGGGTACTTTCTTTGTATACTTTTGACTATACGGCTCGAGTCCGGGATTTACGGGAAGTCGCGGGTTTTCGTTTGCCGGCGATTAAACCACTTTCGTTAAGCGTCTCATCAAAAATGAAAACATTTCTGAAAACTACAGTTCTCATGCGTTTTAGTGGTGAAAAAATAATTTAAAAAATCGTTTTGGAAATGAGTTTAATCACAGGGTACTTTCTTCGTATACATGGGAAATGAGTTTACTCCCCGGGTACTTTCTTTGTATACTTTTGACTATACGGGCCAAGCCCGGGATTTACGGGAAATCGCGGGTTTTCGTTTGCCGGCGATTAAACCACTTTCATTAAGCGTCTCATCAAAAATGAAAACATTTCTGAAAACTACAGTTCTCATGCGTTTTAGTGGTGAAAAAATAATTTAAAAAATCGTTCGGGAAATGTGTTTACTCCCTGGGTACTTTCTTTGTATACTTTTGACTATACGGCCAAATCCGGGATTTACGGGAAATCGCGGGTTTTCGTTTGCCGGCGATTAAACCACTTTCATTAAGCGTCTCATCAAAAATGAAAACATTTCTGAAAACTACAGGTCTCATGGGCGTTAGTGGTTAAATATTAATTTAAAAAATCGTTCGGGAAATGAGTTTACTCCCTGGGTACTTTCTTTGTATGCATTCGACTATACGGGCCAAGCCCGGGATTTACGGGAAATCGCAAGTTTTCGTTTGCCGGCGATTAAACCACTTTCATTAAGCGTCTCATCAAAAATGAAAACATTTCTGAAAACTACAAGTCTCATGCGTTTTAGTGGTGAAAAAATAATTTAAAAAATCGTTCAGGAAATGAGTTTACTCCCTGGGTACTTTCTTTGTATACTTTTGACTATACGGCTCGAGTCCGGGATTTACGGGAAGTCGCGGGCTTTCGTTTGCCGGCGATTAAACTTCTTTTATTCAGCGTCTCATCAAAAATGAAAACATTTCTGAAAACTACAAGTCTCATGCGTTTTAGTGGTGAAAAAATAATTTAAAAAATCGTTCAGGAAATGAGTTTACTCCCTGGGTACTTTCTTTGTATACTTTTGACTATACGGCTCGAGTCCGGGATTTACGGGAAGTCGCGGGCTTTCGTTTGCCGGCGATTAAACTTCTTTTATTCAGCGTCTCATCAAAAATGAAAACATTTCTGAAAACTACAAGTCTCATGCGTTTTAGTGGTGAAAAAATAATTTAAAAATCGTTCGGGAAATGAGTTTACTCCCTGGGTACTTTCTTTGTATACTTTTGACTATACGGCTCGAGTCCGGGATTTACGGGAAGTCGCGGGTTTTCGTTTGCCGGCGATTAAACCACTTTCGTTAAGCGTCTCATCAAAAATGAAAACATTTCTGAAAACTACAGTTCTCATGCGTTTTAGTGGTGAAAAAATAATTTAAAAAATCGTTTTGGAAATGAGTTTAATCACAGGGTACTTTCTTTGTATACATGGGAAATGAGTTTACTCCCCGGGTACTTTCTTTGTATACTTTTGACTATACGGGCCAAGCCCGGGATTTACGGGAAATCGCGGGTTTTCGTTTGCCGGCGATTAAACCACTTTCATTAAGCGTCTCATCAAAAATGAAAACATTTCTGAAAACTACAGTTCTCATGCGTTTTAGTGGTGAAAAAATAATTTAAAAAATCGTTCGGGAAATGTGTTTACTCCCTGGGTACTTTCTTTGTATACTTTTGACTATACGGCCAAATCCGGGATTTACGGGAAATCGCGGGTTTTCGTTTGCCGGCGATTAAACCACTTTCATTAAGCGTCTCATCAAAAATGAAAACATTTCTGAAAACTACAGGTCTCATGGGCGTTAGTGGTTAAATATTAATTTAAAAAATCGTTCGGGAAATGAGTTTACTCCCTGGGTACTTTCTTTGTATGCATTCGACTATACGGGCCAAGCCCGGGATTTACGGGAAATCGCAAGTTTTCGTTTGCCGGCGATTAAACCACTTTCATTAAGCGTCTCATCAAAAATGAAAACATTTCTGAAAACTACAAGTCTCATGCGTTTTAGTGGTGAAAAAATAATTTAAAAAATCGTTCAGGAAATGAGTTTACTCCCTGGGTACTTTCTTTGTATACTTTTGACTATACGGCCCGAGTCCGGGATTTACGGGAAGTCGCGGGCTTTCGTTTGCCGGCGATTAAACTTCTTTTATTCAGCGTCTCATCAAAAATGAAAACATTTCTGAAAACTACAAGTCTCATGCGTTTTAGTGGTGAAAAAATAATTTAAAAATCGTTCGGGAAATGAGTTTACTCCCTGGGTACTTTCTTTGTATACTTTTGACTATACGGCTCGAGTCCGGGATTTACGGGAAGTCGCGGGTTTTCGTTTGCCGGCGATTAAACCACTTTCATTAAGCGTCTCATCAAAAACGAAAACATTTCTGAAAACTACAAGTCTCATGCGTTTTAGTGGTGAAAAAATAATTTAAAAAATCGTGCGGGAAATGAGTTTACTCCCTGGGTACTTTCTTTGTATACTTTTGACTATACGGCCCGAATCCGGGATTTACGGGAAGTCGCGGGTTTCGTTTGCCGGCGATTAAACTTCTTTTATTCAGCGTCTCATCAAAAATGAAAACATTTCTGAAAACTACAGGTCTCATGGGCGTTAGTGGTTAAATAATAATTTAAAAAATCGTTCGGGAAATGAGTTTACTCCCTGGGTACTTTCTTTGTATGCATTCGACTATACGGGCCAAGCCCGGGATTTACGGGAAATCGCGGGTTTTCGTTTGCCGGCGATTAAACCACTTTTATTAAGCGTCTCATCAAAAATGAAAACATTTCTGAAAACTACAAGTCTCATGCGTTTTAGTGGTGAAAAAATAATTTAAAAAATCGTTCGGGAAATGAGTTTACTCCCTGGGTACTTTCTTTGTATACTTTTGACTATACGGCTCGAGTCCGGGATTTACGGGAAGTCGCGGGTTTTCGTTTGCCGGCGATTAAACTTCTTTTATTCAGCCTCTCATCAAAAATGAAAACATTTCTAAAAACTACAGGTCTCATGGGCTTTAGTGGTTAAATAATAATTTAAATTCGTTCGGGAAATGAGTTTACTCTCTGGGTACTTTCTTTGTATGCATTCGACTATACGGGCCAAGCCCGGGATTTACGGGAAATCGCGGGTTTTCGTTTGCCGGCGATTAAACCACTTTCATTAAGCGTCTCATCAAAAATGAAAACATTTCTGAAAACTACAAGTCTCATGCGTTTTAGTGGTGAAAAAATAATTTAAAAAATCGTGCGGGAAATGAGTTTATTCCCTGGGTACTTTCTTTGTATACTTTTGACTATACGGGCCGAGTCCGGGGTTTACGGGAAATGGCGGGTTTTCGTTTTCCGGCGATTAAACTTCTTTTATTCAGCGTCTCATCAAAAATGAAAACATTTTTGAAAACTACAAGTCTCATGCGTTTTAGTGGTGAAAAAATAATTTAAAAAATCGTTCGGGAAATGAGTTTACTCCCTGGGTACTTTCTTTGTATGCATTCGACTATACGGGCCAAGCCCGGGATTTACGGGAAATCGCGGGTTTTCGTTTGCCGGCGATTTAACTTCTTTTATTCAGCGTCTCATCAAAAATGAAAACATTTCTAAAAACTACAGGTCTCATGGGCTTTAGTGGTTAAATAATAATTTAAAAATTCGTTCGGGAAATGAGTTTACTCTCTGGGTACTTTCTTTGTATGCATTCGACTATACGGGCCAAGCCCGGGATTTACGGGAAATCGCGGGTTTTCGTTTGCCGGCGATTAAACCACTTTCATTAAGCGTCTCATCAAAAATGAAAACATTTCTGAAAACTACAAGTCTCATGCGTTTTAGTGGTGAAAAAATAATTTAAAAAATCGTGCGGGAAATGAGTTTACTCCCTGGGTACTTTCTTTGTATACTTTTGACTATACGGCCCGAATCCGGGATTTACGGGAAGTTGCGGGTTTCGTTTGCCGGCGATTAAACTTCTTTTATTCAGCGTCTCATCAAAAATGAAAACATTTTTAAAAACTACAAGTCTCATGCGTTTTAGTGGTGAAAAAATAATTTAAAAAGTCGTACGGGAAATGAGTTTACTCTCTGGGTACCTTCTTTGTATACTTTTGACTATACGGGCCGAGTCTGGGATTTACGGGAAATCGCGGGTTTTCGTTTGCCGGCGATTAAACTTCTTTTATTCAGCGTCTCATCAAAAATGAAAACACTTTTGAAAACTACAAGTCTCATGCGTTTTAGTGGTGAAAAAATAATATAAAAAATCGTTCGGGAAATGAGTTTAATCACAGGGTACTTTCTTTGTATACATGGGAAATGAGTTTACTCCCTGGGTACTTTCTTTGTATACTTTTGACTATATGGGCCGAGTCCGGGGTTTACGGGAAATGGCAGGTTTTTGTTTGCCGGCAATTAAACTTCTTTTTTTTAGCGTCTCATCAAAAATGAAAACATTTTTGAAAACTACAAGTCTCATGCGTTTTAGTGACGAAAAGATACTTTAAAAAATCGTTTTGGAAATGAGTTTACTCACAGGGTACTTTCTTTGTATACATTTGACTATACGGGCCAAGCCCGGGATTTACGGGAAATCGCGGGTTTTCGTTTGCCGGCGATTAAACCACTTTCATTAAGCGTCTCATCAAAAATGAAAACATTTCTGAAAACTACAGTTCTCATGCGTTTTAGTGGTGAAAAAATAATTTAAAAAATCGTTCGGGAAATGAGTTTACTCCCTGGGTACTTTCTTTGTATACTTTTGACTATACGGGCCGAGTCCCGGATTTACGGGAAATCGCAGGTTTTCGTTTGCCGGCGATTAAACTTCTTTTATTCAGAGTCTCATCAAAAATGAAAACATTTTTGTAAACTACAAGTCCCATGCGTTTTAGTGGTGAAAAAATAATTTAAAAAATCGTTCGGGAAATGAGTTTACTCCCTGGGTACTTTCTTTGTATACTTTTGACTATACGGGCCGAGTCCGGGGTTTACGGAAAATGGCGGGTTTTCGTTTTCCGGCGATTAAACTTCTTTTATTCAGCGTCTCATCAAAAATGAAAACATTTTTGAAAACTACAAGTCTCATGCATTTTAGTGGTGAAAAGATAATTTAAAAAATCGTTCGGGAAATGAGTTTACTCTCTGGGTACTTTCTTTGTATACTTTTGACTATACGGGCCGAGTCGGGGATTTACGGGAAATCGCGGGTTTTCGTTTGCCGGCGATTAAACCACTTTCATTAAGCGTCTCATCAAAAATGAAAACATTTCTAAAAATTACAAGTCTCATGTGTTTTAGTGGTGAAAAAAAAAATTAAAAAATCGTTCGGGAAATGAGTTTTTTTCCTGGGTACCTTCTTTGTATACTTTTGACAATACGGCCGAGTCCGGGGTTTACGGGAAATCGCAGGTTTTCGTTTGCCGGCGATTACACTTCTTTTATTCAGCGTCTCATCAAAAATGAAAACATTTTTGAAAACTACAAGTCTCATGCGTTTTAGTCGTGAAAAGATAATTTAAAAAATCGTTCGGGAAATGAGTTTACTCCCTGGGTACTTTCTTTGTATACTTTTGACTATACGGGCCGAGTCGGGGATTTACGGGAAATCGCGGGTTTTCATTTGCCGGCGATTAAACAACTTTCATTAAACGTCTCATCAAAAATGAAAACATTTCTAAAAATTACAAGTCTCATGCGTTTTAGTGGTGAAAAAAAAATTTAAAAAATCGTTCGGGAAATGTGTTTTTTCCCTGGGTACCTTCTTTGTATACTTTTGACTATACGGCCGAGTCCGGGATTTACGGGAAATCGCGGGTTTTCGTTTGCCGGCGATTAAACCACTTTCATTAAACGTCTCATCAAAAATGAAAACATTTCTGCAAACTACAAGTCTCATGCGTTTTGATGGTGAAAAAATAATTTAAAAAGTCGTACGGGAAATGAGTTTACTCTCTGGGTACCTTCTTTGTATACTTTTGACTATACGGGCCGAGTCTGGGATTTACGGGAAATCGCGGGTTTTCGTTTGCCGGCGATTAAACTTCTTTTATCCAGCGTCTCATCAAAAATGAAAACACTTTTGAAAACTACAAGTCTCATGCGTTTAGTGGTGAAAAAATAATATAAAAAAACGTTCGGGAAATGAGTTTAATCACAGGGTACTTTCTTTGTATACATGGGAAATGAGTTTACTCCCCGGGTACTTTCTTTGTATACTTTTGACTATATGGGCCGAGTCCGGGGTTTACGGGAAATGGCGGGTTTTTGTTTGCCGGCGATTAAACTTCTTTTATTCAGCGTCTCATCAAAAATGAAAACATTTCTGAAAACTACAGTTCTCATGCGTTTTAGTGGTGAAAAAATAATTTAAAAAATCGTTCGGGAAATGAGTTTACTCCCTGGGTACTTTCTTTGTATACTTTTGACTATACGGGCCGAGTCCGGGGTTTACGGAAAATGGCAGGTTTTCGTTTTCCGGCGATTAAACTTCTTTTATTCAGCGTCTCATCAAAAATGAAAACATTTTTGAAAACTACAAGTCTCATGCATTTTAGTGGTGAAAAGATAATTTAAAAAATCGTTCGGGAAATGAGTTTACTCTCTGGGTACTTTCTTTGTATACTTTTGACTATACGGGCCGAGTCGGGGATTTACGGGAAATCGCGGGTTTTCGTTTGCCGGCGATTAAACCACTTTCATTAAGCGTCTCATCAAAAATGAAAACATTTCTAAAAATTACAAGTCTCATGTGTTTTAGTGGTGAAAAAAAATATTAAAAAATCGTTCGGGAAATGAGTTTTTTTCCTGGGTACCTTCTTTGTATACTTTTGACAATACGGCCGAGTCCGGGGTTTACGGGAAATCGCAGGTTTTCGTTTGCCGGCGATTAAACTTCTTTTATTCAGCGTCTCATCAAAAATGAAAACATTTTTGAAAACTACAAGTCTCATGCGTTTTAGTGGTGAAAAGATAATTTAAAAAATCGTTCGGGAAATGAGTTTACTCCCTGGGTACTTTCTTTGTATACTTTTGACTATACGGGCCGAGTCGGGGATTTACGGGAAATCGCGGGTTTTCATTTGCCGGCGATTAAACCACTTTCATTAAGCGTCTCATCAAAAATGAAAACATTTCTAAAAATTACAAGTCTCATGCGTTTTAGTGGTGAAAAAAAAAATTTAAAAAATCGTTCGGGAAATGTGTTTTTTCCCTGGGTACCTTCTTTGTATACTTTTGACTATACGGCCGAGTCCGGGATTTACGGGAAATCGCGGGTTTTCGTTTGCCGGCGATTAAACCACTTTCATTAAACGTCTCATCAAAAATGAAAACATTTCTGCAAACTACAAGTCTCATGCGTTTTGATGGTGAAAAAATAATTTAAAAAGTCGTACGGGAAATGAGTTTACTCTCTGGGTACCTTCTTTGTATACTTTTGACTATACGGGCCGAGTCTGGGATTTAGGGGAAATCGCGGGTTTTCGTTTGCCGGCGATTAAACTTCTTTTATTCAGCGTCTCATCAAAAATGAAAACACTTTTGAAAACTACAAGTCTCATGCGTTTTAGTGGTGAAAAAATAATATAAAAAAACGTTCGGGAAAAGAGTTTAATCACAGGGTACTTTCTTTGTATACATGGGAAATGAGTTTACTCCCCGGGTACTTTCTTTGTATACTTTTGACTATATGGGCCGCGTCCGGGGTTTACGGGAAATGGCGGGTTTTTGTTTGCCGGCGATTAAACTTCTTTTATTCAGCGTCTCATCAAAAATGAAAACATTTTTGAAAACTACAAGTCTCATGCGTTTTAGTGGTGAAAAGATAATTTAAAAAATCGTTCGGGAAATGAGTTTACTCCCTGGGTACTTTCTTTCTATACTTTTGACTATACCGGCCGAGTCGGGGATTTACTTGAAATCGCGGGTTTTCATTTGCCGGCGATTAAACCACTTTCATTAAACGTCTCATCAAAAATGAAAGCATTTCTGCAAACTACAAGTCTCATGCGTTTTAGTGGTGAAAAAATAATTTAAAAAGTCGTACGGGAAATGAGTTTACTCTCTGGGTACCTTCTTTGTATACTTTTGACTATACGGGCCGAGTCTGGGATTTACGGGAAATCGCGGGTTTTCGTTTGCCGGCGATTAAACTTCTTTTATTCAGCGTCTCATCAAAAATGAAAACACTTTTGAAAACTACAAGTCTCATGCGTTTTAGTGGTGAAAAAATAATATAAAAAAACGTTCGGGAAATGAGTTTAATCACAGGGTACTTTCTTTGTATACATGGGAAATGAATTTACTCCCCGGGTACTTTCTTTGTATACTTTTGACTATATGGGCCGAGTCCAGGGTTTACGGGAAAAGGCGGGTTTTTGTTTGCCGGCAATTAAACTTCTTTTTTTTAGCGTCTCATCAAAAATGAAAACATTTTTGAAAACTACAAGTCTCATGCGTTTTAGTGGCGAAAAGATACTTTAAAAAATCGTTTTGGAAATGAGTTTACTCACAGGGTACTTTCTTTGTATACATTTGACTATACGGGCCAAGCCCGGGATTTACGGGAAATCGCGGGTTTTCGTTTGCCGGCGATTTAACCACTTTCATTCAGCGTCTCATCAAAAATGAAAACATTTCTAAAAACTACAGTTCTCATGCGTTTTAGTGGTGAAAAAATAATTTAAAAAATCGTTCGGGAAATGAGTTTACTCCCTGGGTACTTTCTTTGTATACTTTTGACTATACGGGCCAAGCCCGGGATTTACGGGAAATCGCGGGTTTTCGTTTGCCGGCGATTAAACCACTTTCATTAAGCGTCTCATCAAAAATGAAAACATTTCTGAAAACTAGATTTCTCATGCGTTTTAGTGGTGAAAAAATAATTTAAAAAATCGTTCGGGAAATGAGTTTACTCCCTGGGTACTTTCTTTGTATACTTTTGACTTTACGGCCCGAGTCCGGGATTTACGGGAAATCGCGGGTTTTCGTTTGCCGGCGATTAAACCACTTTCATTAAGCGTCTCATCAAAAATGAAAACATTTCTAAAAATTACAAGTCTCATGTGTTTTAGTGGTGAAAAAAAAAATTAAAAAATCGTTCGGGAAATGAGTTTTTTTCCTGGGTACCTTCTTTGTATACTTTTGACAATACGGCCGAGTCCGGGATTTACGGGAAATCGCGGGTTTTCGTTTGCCGGCGATTAAACCACTTTCATTAAGCGTCTCATCAAAAATGAAAACATTTCTGCAAACTACAAGTCTCATGCGTTTTAGTGGTGAAAAAATAATAAAAAAAAATCGTTCGGTAAATGAGTTTACTCTCTGGGTACCTTCTTTGTATACTTTTGACTATACGGGCCGAGTCCGGGATTTACGGGAAATCGCGGGTTTTCGTTTGCCGGCGATTAAACTTCTTTTATTCAGCGTCTCATCAAAAATGAAAACACTTTTGAAAACTACAAGTCTCATGCGTTTTAGTGGTGAAAAAATAATATAAAAAATCGTTCGGGAAATAAGTTTACTCCCTGGGTACTTTCTTTGTATACTTTTGACTATACGGGCCGAGTCCGGGGTTTACGGGAAATGGCGGGTTTTCGTTTGCCGGCGATTAAACTTCTTTTAATAAGCGTCTCATCAAAAATGAAAACATTTTTGAAAACTACAAGTCTCATGCGTTTTAGTGGTGAAAAAATAATTGAAAAAAATGTTTTGGAAATGAGTTTAATCACAGGGTACTTTCTTTGTATACATGGGAAATGAGTTTACTCCCCGGGTACTTTCTTTGTATACTTTTGACTATATGGGCCGAGTCCGGGGTTTACGGGAAATGGCGGGTTTTTGTTTGCCGGCAATTAAACCTCTTTTTTTCAGCATCTTATCAAAAATGAAAACATTTTTAAAAACTGCAAGTCTCATGCGTTTTAGTATCGAAAAGATACTTTAAAAAATCGTTTTAGAAATGAGTTTACTCACAGGGTACTTTCTTTGTATACATTTGACTATACGGGCCAAGCCCGGGATTTACGGGAAATCGCGGGTTTTCGTTTGCCGGCGATTAAACCACTTTCATTAAGCGTCTCATCAAAAATGAAAACATTTCTGAAAACTACAGTTCTCATGCGTTTTAGTGGTGAAAAAATAATTTAAAAAATCGTTCGGGAAATGAGTTTACTCCCTGGGTACTTTCTTTGTATACTTTTGACTTTACGGCCCGAGTCGGGGATTTACGGGAAGTCGCGGGTTTTCGTTTGCCGGCGATTAAACTTCTTTTATTCAGCGTCTCATCAAAAATGAAAACATTTTTGAAAACTACAAGTCTCATGCGTTTTAGTGGTGAAAAAAAAAATTAAAAAATCGTTCGGGAAATGAGTTTTTTCCCTGGGTACCTTCTTTGTATACTTTTGATTATACGGCCGAGTCAGAGATTCACGGGAAATCGCGGGTTTTCGTTTGCCGGCGATTAAACCACTTTCATTAAGCGTGTCATCAAAAATGAAAACATTTCTGCAAACTACAAGTGTCATGCGTTTCAGTGGTGAAAAGATAATTTAAAAAATCGTACGGGAAATGAGTTTACTCTCTGGGTACCTTCTTTGTATACTTTTGACTATACGGGCCGAGTCCGGGATTTACGGGAAATGGCGGGTTTTTGTTTGCCGGCAATTAAACTTCTTTTTTTCAGCGTCTCATCAAAAATGAAAACATTTTTGAAAACTACAAGCCTCATGCGTTTTAGTGGCGAAAAGATACTTTAAAAAATCGTTTTGGAAATGAGTTTACTCACAGGGTACTTTCTTTGTATACATTTGACTATACCGGCCAAGCCCGGGATTTACGGAAAATCGCGGATTTTCGTTTGCCGGCGATTAAACCACTTTCATTAAGCGTCTCATCAAAAATGAAAACATTTCTGAAAACTACAGTTCTCATGCGTTTTAGTGGTGAAAAAATAATTTAAAAAATCGTTCGGGAAATGAGTTTACTCCCTGGGTACTTTCTTTATATACTTTTGACTATACGGGCCGAGTCCGGGATTTACGGGAAATCGCAGGTTTTCGTTTGCCGGCGATTAAACTTCTTTTATTCAGAGTCTCATCAAAAATGAAAACATTTTTGTAAACTACAAGTCCCATGCGTTTTAGTGGTGAAAAAATAATTTAAAAAATCGTTCGGGAAATGAGTTTACTCCCTGGGTACTTTCTTTGTATACTTTTGACTATACGGGCCGAGTCCGGGGTTTACGGGAAATGGCGGGTTTTCGTTTTCCGGCGATTAAACTTCTTTTATTCAGCGTCTCATCAAAAATGAAAACATTTTTGAAAACTACAAGTCTCATGCGTTTTAGTGGTGAAAAGATAATTTAAAAAATCGTTCGGGAAATGAGTTTACTCCCTGGGTACTTTCTTTGTATACTTTTGACTATACGGGCCGAGCTTGGGATTTACGGGAAATCGCAGGTTTTCGTTTGCCGGCGATTAAACTTCTTTTATTCAGAGTCTCATCAAAAATGAAAACATTTTTGTAAACTACAAGTCCCATGCGTTTTAGTGGTGAAAAAATAATTTAAAAAATCGTTCGGGAAATGAGTTTACTCCCTGGGTACTTTCTTTGTATACTTTTGACTATACGGGCCGAGTCCGGGGTTTACGGGAAATGGCGGGTTTTCGTTTTCCGGCGATTAAACTTCTTTTATTCAGCGTCTCATCAAAAATGAAAACATTTTTGAAAACTACAAGTCTCATGCGTTTTGGTGGTGAAAAGATAATTTAAAAAATCGTTCGTGAAATGAGTTTACTCCCTGGGTACTTTCTTTGTATACTTTTGACTATACGGGCCGAGTCGGGGATTTACGGGAAATCGCGGGTTTTCGTTTGCCGGCGATTAAACCACTTTCATTAAGCGTCTCATCAAAAATGAAAACATTTCTAAAAATTACAAGTCTCATGCGTTTTAGTGGTGAAAAAAAAAATTAAAAAATCGTTCGGGAAATGAGTTTTTTCCCTGGGTACCTTCTTTGTATACTTTTGACAATACGGCCGAGTCCGGGATTTACGGGAAATCGCAGGCTTTCGTTTGCCGGCGATTAAACCACTTTTATTAAGCGTCTCATCAAAAATGAAAACATTTCTGCAAACTACAAGTCTCATGCGTTGTAGTGGTGAAAAAATAATTTAAAAAATCGTTCGGGAAATGAGTTTAATCACAGGGTACTTTCTTTGTATACTTTTGACTATACGGGCCGAGTCCGGGATTTACGGGAAATCGCGGGTTTTCGTTTGCCGGCGATTAAACTTCTTTTATTCAGCGTCTCATCAAAAATGATAACACTTTTGAAAACTACAAGTCTCATGCGTTTTAGTGGTGAAAAAATAATATAAAAAATCGTTTTGGAAATGAGTTTAATCACAGGGTACTTTCTTTGTATACATGGGAAATGAGTTTACTCCCCGGGTACTTTCTTTGTATACTTTTGACTATATGGGCCGAGTCCGGGGTTTACGGGAAATGGCGGGTTGTTGTTTGCCGGCAATTAAACTTCTTTTTTTCAGCGTCTCATCAAAAATGAAAACACTTCTGAAAACTACAGTTCTCATGCGTTTTAGTGGTGAAAAAATAATTTAAAAAATCGTTCGGGAAATGAGTTTACTCCCTGGGTACTTTCTTTGTATACTTTTGACTATACGGGCCGAGCTTGGGATTTACGGGAAATCGCGGGTTTTCGTTTTCCGGCGATTAAACCACTTTCATTAAGCGTCTCATCAAAAATGAAAACATTTCTGAAAACTACAGTTCTCATGCGTTTTAGTGGTGAAAAAATAATTTAAAAAATCGTTCGGGAAATGAGTTTACTCCCTGGGTACTTTCTTTGTATACTTTTGACTATACGGGCCGAGCTTGGGATTTACGGGAAATCGCAGGTTTTCGTTTGCCGGCGATTAAACTTCTTTTATTCAGAGTCTCATCAAAAATGAAAACATTTTTGTAAACTACAAGTCCCATGCGTTTTAGTGGTGTAAAAATAATTTAAAAAATCGTTCGGGAAATGAGTTTACTCCCTGGGTACTTTCTTTGTATACTTTTGACTATACGGGCCGAGTCCGGGGTTTACGGGAAATGGCGGGTTTTCGTTTTCCGGCGATTAAACTTCTTTTATTCAGCGTCTCATCAAAAATGAAAACATTTTTGAAAACTACAAGTCTCATGCGTTTTGGTGGTGAAAAGATAATTTAAAAAATCGTTCGGGAAATGAGTTTACTCCCTGGGTACTTTCTTTGTATACTTTTGACTATACGGGCCGAGTCGGGGATTTACGGGAAATCGCGGGTTTTCGTTTGCCGGCGATTAAACCACTTTCATTAAGCGTCTCATCAAAAATGAAAACATTTCTAAAAATTACAAGTCTCATGCGTTTTAGTGGTGAAAAAAAATAATTAAAAAATCGTTCGGGAAATGAGTTTTTTTCCTGGGTACCTTCTTTGTATACTTTTGACAATACGGCCGAGTCCGGGATTTACGGGAAATCGCGGGTTTTCGTTTGCCGGCGATTAAACCACTTTCATTAAGCGTCTCATCAAAAATGAAAACATTTCTGCAAACTACAAGTCTCATGCGTTGTAGTGGTGAAAAAATAATTTAAAAAATCGTTCGGGAAAAGAGTTTACTCTCTGGGTACCTTCTTTGTATACTTTTGACTATACGGGCCGAGTCCGGGATTTACGGGAAATCGCGGGTTTTCGTTTGCCGGCGATTAAACTTCTTTTATTCAGCGTCTCATCAAAAATAAAAACACTTTTGAAAACTACAAGTCTCATGCGTTTTAGTGGTGAAAAAAGAATATAAAAAATCGTTCGGGAAATGAGTTTACTCCCTGGGTACTTTCTTTGTATACTTTTGACTATACGGGCCGAGTCAGGGGTTTACGGGAAATGGCGGGTTTTCGTTTGCCGGCGATTAAACTTCTTTTAATAAGCGTCTCATCAAAAATGAAAACATTTTTGAAAACTACAAGTCTCATGCGTTTTAGTGGTGAAAAAATAATTTAAAAAGTCGTTTTGGAAATGAGTTTAATCACAGGGTACTTTCTTTGTATACATGGGAAATGAGTTTACTCCCCGGGTGCTTTCTTTGTATACTTTTGACTATATGGGCCGAGTCCGGGGTTTACGGGAAATGGCGGGTTTTTGTTTGCCGGCAATTAAACTTCTTTTTTTCAGCGTCTTATCAAAAATGAAAACATTTTTAAAAACTACAAGTCTCATGCGTTTTAGTGGCGAAAAGATACTTTAAAAAATCGTTTTGGAAATGAGTTTACTCACAGGGTACTTTCTTTGTATACATTTGACTATACGGGCCAAGCCCGGGATTTACGGGAAATCGCGGGTTTTCGTTTGCCGGCGATTAAACTTCTTTTATTCAGCGTCTCATCAAAAATGAAAACATTTTTGAAAACTACAAGTCTCATGCGTTTTGGTGGTGAAAAGATAATTTAAAAAATCGTTCGGGAAATGAGTTTACTCCCTGGGTACTTTCTTTGTATACTTTTGACTATACGGGCCGAGTCGGGGATTTACGGGAAATCGCGGGTTTTCGTTTGCCGGCGATTAAACCACTTTCATTAAGCGTCTCATCAAAAATGAAAACATTTCTAAAAATTACAAGTCTCATGCGTTTTAGTGGTGAAAAAAAATAATTAAAAAATCGTTCGGGAAATGAGTTTTTTTCCTGGGTACCTTCTTTGTATACTTTTGACAATACGGCCGAGTCCGGGATTTACGGGAAATCGCGGGTTTTCGTTTGCCGGCGATTAAACCACTTTCATTAAGCGTCTCATCAAAAATGAAAACATTTCTGCAAACTACAAGTCTCATGCGTTGTAGTGGTGAAAAAATAATTTAAAAAATCGTTCGGGAAAAGAGTTTACTCTCTGGGTACCTTCTTTGTATACTTTTGAGTATACGGGCCGAGTCCGGGATTTACGGGAAATCGCGGGTTTTCGTTTGCCGGCGATTAAACTTCTTTTATTCAGCGTCTCATCAAAAATAAAAACACTTTTGAAAACTACAAGTCTCATGCGTTTTAGTGGTGAAAAAAGAATATAAAAAATCGTTCGGGAAATGAGTTTACTCCCTGGGTACTTTCTTTGTATACTTTTGACTATACGGGCCGAGTCCGGGGTTTACGGGAAATGGCGGGTTTTCGTTTGCCGGCGATTAAACTTCTTTTAATAAGCGTCTCATCAAAAATGAAAACATTTTTGAAAACTACAAGTCTCATGCGTTTTAGTGGTGAAAAAATAATTTAAAAAGTCGTTTTGGAAATGAGTTTAATCACAGGGTACTTTCTTTGTATACATGGGAAATGAGTTTACTCCCCGGGTGCTTTCTTTGTATACTTTTGACTATATGGGCCGAGTCCGGGGTTTACGGGAAATGGCGGGTTTTTGTTTGCCGGCAATTAAACTTCTTTTTTTCAGCGTCTTATCAAAAATGAAAACATTTTTAAAAACTACAAGTCTCATGCGTTTTAGTGGCGAAAAGATACTTTAAAAAATCGTTTTGGAAATGAGTTTACTCACAGGGTACTTTCTTTGTATACATTTGACTATACGGGCCAAGCCCGGGATTTACGGGAAATCGCGGGTTTTCGTTTGCCGGCGATTAAACCACTTTCATTAAGCGTCTCATCAAAAATGAAAACATTTCTGAAAACTACAGTTCTCATGCGTTTTAGTGGTGAAAAATAATTTAAAAAATCGTTCGGGAAATGAGTTTACTCCCTGGGTACTTTCTTTGTATACTTTTAACTTTACGGGCCGAGTCGGGGATTTACGGGAAGTCGCGGGTTTTCGTTTGCCGGCGATTAAACTTCTTTTATTCAGCGTCTCATCAAAAATGAAAACGTTTTTGAAAACTACAAGTCTCATGCGTTTTAGTGGTGAAAAGATAATTTAAAAAATCGTTTTGGAAATGAGTTTACTCACAGGGTACTTTCTTTGTATACATTTGACTATACGGGCCAAGCCCGGGATTTCCGGAAATCGCGGGTTTTCGTTTGCCGGTGATTAAACCACTTTCATTAAGCGTCTCATCAAAAATGAAAACATTTCTGAAAACTACAGGTCCCATGCGTTTTAGTGGTGAAAAAATAATTTAAAGAATCGTTCGGGAAATGAGTTTACTCCCTGGGTACCTTCTTTGTACACTTTTGACTATACGGCCGAGTCCGGGATATACGGGAAATCGCGGGTTTTCGTTTGCCGGCGATTAAACCACTTTCATTAAGCGTCTCATCAAAAATGAAAACACTTTTGAAAACTACAAGTCTCATGCGTTTTAGTGGTGAAAAAATAATATAAAAAATCGTTCGGGAAATGAGTTTACTCCCTGGGTACTTTCTTTGTATACTTTTGACTATACGGGCCGAGTCCGGGGTTTACGGGAATTGGCGGGTTTTCGTTTGCCGGCGATTAAACTTCTTTTAATAAGCGTCTCATCAAAAATGAAAACATTTTTGAAAACTACAAGTCTCATGCGTTTTAGTGGTGAAAAAATAATTTAAAAAGTCGTTTTGGAAATGAGTTTAATCACAGGGTACTTTCTTTGTATACATGGGAAATGAGTTTACTCCCCGGGTGCTTTCTTTGTATACTTTTGACTATATGGGCCGAGTCCGGGGTTTACGGGAAATGGCGGGTTTTTGTTTGCCGGCAATTAAACTTCTTTTTTTCAGCGTCTTATCAAAAATGAAAAAATTTTTAAAAACTACAAGTCTCATGCGTTTTAATGGCGAAAAGATACTTTAAAAAATCATTTTGGAAATGAGTTTACTCACAGGGTACTTTCTTTGTATACATTTGTCTATACGGGCCAAGCCCGGGATTTACGGGAAATCGCGGGTTTTCGTTTGCCGGCGATTAAACCACTTTCATTAAGCGTCTCATCAAAAATGAAAACATTTCTAAAAACTACAGTTCTCATGCGTTTTAGTGGTGAAAAAATAATTTAAAAAATCGTTCGGGAAATGAGTTTACTCCCTGGGTACTTTCTTTGTATACTTTTGACTTTACGGGCCGAGTCGGGGATTTACGGGAAGTCGCGGGTTTTCGTTTGCCGGCGATTAAACTTCTTTTATTCAGCGTCTCATCAAAAATGAAAACGTTTTTGAAAACTACAAGTCTCATGCGTTTTAGTGGTGAAAAGATAATATAAAAAATGGTTTTGGAAATGAGTTTACTCACAGGGTACTTTCTTTGTATACATTTGACTATACGGGCCAAGCCCGGGATTTCCGGAAATCGCGGGTTTTCGTTTGCCGGTGATTAAACCACTTTCATTAAGCGTCTCATCAAAAATGAAAACATTTCTGAAAACTACAGGTCCCATGCGTTTTAGTGGTGAAAAAATAATTTAAAAAGTCGTTTTGGAAATGAGTTTAATCACAGGGTACTTTCTTTGTATACATGTGAAATGAGTTTACTCCCCGGGTGCTTTCTTTGTATACTTTTGACTATATTGGCCGAGTCCGGGGTTTACGGGAAATGGCGGGTTTTTGTTTGCCGGCAATTAAACTTCTTTTTTTCAGCGTCTTATCAAAAATGAAAACATTTTTAAAAACTACAAGTCTCATGCGTTTTAGTGGCGAAAAGATACTTTAAAAAATCGTTTTGGAAATGAGTTTACTCACAGGGTACTTTCTTTGTATACATTTGACTATACGGGCCAAGCCCGGGATTTACGGGAAATCGCGGGTTTTCGTTTGCCGGCGATTAAACCACTTTCATTAAGCGTCTCATCAAAAATGAAAACATTTCTGAAAACTACAGTTCTCATGCGTTTTAGTGGTGAAAAAATAATTTAAAAAATCGTTCGGGAAATGAGTTTACTCCCTGGGTACTTTCTTTGTATACTTTTAACTTTACGGGCCGAGTCGGGGATTTACGGGAAGTCGCGGGTTTTCGTTTGCCGGCGATTAAACTTCTTTTATTCAGCGTCTCATCAAAAATGAAAACGTTTTTGAAAACTACAAGTCTCATACGTTTTAGTGGTGAAAAGATAATTTAAAAAATCGTTTTGGAAATGAGTTTACTCACAGGGTACTTTCTTTGTATACATTTGACTATACGGGCCAAGCCCGGGATTTCCGGAAATCGCGGGTTTTCGTTTGCCGGTGATTAAACCACTTTCATTAAGCGTCTCATCAAAAATGAAAACATTTCTGAAAACTACAGGTCCCATGCGTTTTAGTGGTGAAAAAATAATTTAAAGAATCGTTCGGGAAATGAGTTTACTCCCTGGGTACCTTCTTTGTACACTTTTGACTATACGGCCGAGTCCGGGATTTACGGGAAATCGCGGGTTTTTGTTTGCCGGCGATTAAACCACTTTCATTAAGCGTCTCATCAAAAATGAAAACATTTCTGCAAATTACAAGTCTCATGCGTTTTAGTGGTGAAAAAATAATTTAAAAGATCGTTCGGGAAATGAGTTTACTCCCTGGGTACTTTCTTTGTATACTTTTGACTATACGGGCCGAGCTTGGGATTTACGGGAAATCGCAGGTTTTCGTTTGCCGGCGATTAAACTTCTTTTATTCAGAGTCTCATCAAAAATGAAAACATTTTTGTAAACTACAAGTCCCATGCGTTTTAGTGGTGAAAAAATAATTTAAAAAATCGTTCGGGAAATGAGTTTACTCCCTGGGTACTTTCTTTGTATACTTTTGACTATACGGGCCGAGTCCGGGGTTTACGGGAAATGGCGGGTTTTCGTTTTCCGGCGATTAAACCACTTTCATTAAGCGTCTCATCAAAAATGAAAACATTTCTAAAAATTACAAGTCTCATGCGTTTTAGTGGTGAAAAAAAAAATTAAAAAATCGTTCGGGAAATGAGTTTTTTCCCTGGGTACCTTCTTTGTATACTTTTGACAATACGGCCGAGTCCGGGATTTACGGGAAATCGCGGGTTTTCGTTTGCCGGCGATTAAACCACTTTCATTAAGCGTCTCATCAAAAATGAAAACATTTCTGCAAACTACAAGTCTCATGCGTTGTAGTGGTGAAAAAATAATTTAAAAAATCGTTCTGGAAAAGAGTTTACTCTCTGGGTACCTTCTTTGTATACTTTTGACTATACGGGCCGAGTCCGGGATTTACGGGAAATCGCGGGTTTTCGTTTGCCGGCGATTAAACTTCTTTTATTCAGCGTCTCATCAAAAATGAAAACACTTTTGAAAACTACAAGTCTCATGCGTTTTAGTGGTGAAAAAATAATATAAAAAATCGTTCGGGAAATGAGTTTACTCCCTGGGTACTTTCTTTGTATACTTTTGACTATACGGGCCGAGTCCGGGGTTTACGGGAATTGGCGGGTTTTCGTTTGCCGGCGATTAAACTTCTTTTAATAAGCGTCTCATCAAAAATGAAAACATTTTTGAAAACTACAAGTCTCATGCGTTTTAGTGGTGAAAAAATAATTTAAAAAGTCGTTTTGGAAATGAGTTTAATCACAGGGTACTTTCTTTGTATACATGGGAAATGAGTTTACTCCCCGGGTGCTTTCTTTGTATACTTTTGACTATATGGGCCGAGTCCGGGGTTTACGGGAAATGGCGGGTTTTTGTTTGCCGGCAATTAAACTTCTTTTTTTCAGCGTCTTATCAAAAATGAAAACATTTTTAAAAACTACAAGTCTCATGCGTTTTAGTGGCGAAAAGATACTTTAAAAAATCGTTTTGGAAATGAGTTTACTCACAGGGTACTTTCTTTGTATACATTTGTCTATACAGGCCAAGCCCGGGATTTACGGGAAATCGCGGGTTTTCGTTTGCCGGCGATTAAACCACTTTCATTAAGCGTCTCATCAAAAATGAAAACATTTCTGAAAACTACAGTTCTCATGCGTTTTAGTGGTGAAAAAATAATTTAAAAAATCGTTCGGGAAATGAGTTTACTCCCTGGGTACTTTCTTTGTATACTTTTGACTTTACGGGCCGAGTCGGGGATTTACGGGAAGTCGCGGGTTTTCGTTTGCCGGCGATTAAACTTCTTTTATTCAGCGTCTCATCAAAAATGAAAACGTTTTTGAAAACTACAAGTCTCATGCGTTTTAGTGGTGAAAAGATAATTTAAAAAATGGTTTTGGAAATGAGTTCACTCACAGGGTACTTTCTTTGTATACATTTGACTATACGGGCCAAGCCCGGGATTTCTGGAAATCGCGGGTTTTCGTTTGCCGGTGATTAAACCACTTTCATTAAGCGTCTCATCAAAAATGAAAACATTTCTGAAAACTACAGGTCCCATGCGTTTTAGTGGTGAAAAAATAATTTAAAAAATCGTTCGGGAAATGAGTTTACTCCCTGGGTACCTTCTTTGTATACTTTTGACTATACGGCCGAGTCCGGGATTTACGGGAAATCGCGGGTTTTCGTTTGCCGGCGATTAAACTTCTTTTATTCAGCGTCTCATCAAAAATGAAAACATTTCTTAAAACTACAAGTCTCATGCGTTTTAGTGGTGAAAAAAAAATTTAAAAAATCGTTCGGGAAATGAGGTTACTCCCTGGGTACCTTCTTTGTATACTTTTGACTATACGGGCCGAGTCCGGGATTTACGGGAAATCGCGGGTTTTCGTTTGCCGGCGATTAAACTTCTTTTATTCAGCGTCTCATCAAAAATGAAAACATTTTTAAAAACTACAAGTCTCATGGGCTTTAGTGGTGAAATAATAATTTAAAAAATCGTTCAGGAAATGAGTTTACTCCCTGGGTACCTTCTTTGTATACTTTTGACTATACGGCCGAGTCCGGGATTTACGGGAAATCGCGGGTTTTCGTTTGCCGGCGATTAAACCACTTTCATTAAGCGTCTCATCAAAAATGAAAACATTTCTGCAAATTACAAGTCTCATGCGTTTTAGTGGTGAAAAAATAATTTAAAAGATCGTTCGGGAAATGAGTTTACTCCCTGGGTACCTTCTTTGTATACTTTTGACTATACGGGCCGAGTCCGGGATTTACGGGAAATCGCGGGTTTTCGTTTGCCGGCGATTAAACTTCTTTTATTCAGCGTCTCATCAAAAATGAAAACATTTCTGAAAACTACAAGTCTCATGCGTTTTAGTGGTGAAAAAATAATTTAAAAAATCGTTCGGGAAATGAGTTTACTCCCTGGGTACCTTCTTTGTATACTTTTGACTATACGGGCCGAGTCCGGGATTTACGGGAAATCGCGGGTTTTCGTTTGCCGGCGATTAAACTTCTTTTATTCAGCGTCTCATCAAAAATGAAAACATTTTTAAAAACTACAAGTCTCATGGGCTTTAGTGGTGAAATAATAATTTAAAAAATCGTTCGGGAAATGAGTTTACTCCCTAGGTACTTCTTTTGTATACATTTGACTATACGGGCCGAGTCCGGGATTTACGGGAAATCGCGGGTTTTCGTTTGCCGGCGATTAAACTTCTTTTATTCAGCGTCTCATCAAAAATGAAAACATTTTTAAAAACTACAAGTCTCATGGGCTTTAGTGGTGAAATAATAATTTAAAAAATCGTTCAGGAAATGAGTTTACTCCCTGGGTACCTTCTTTGTATACTTTTGACTATACGGCCGAATCCGGGATTTACGGGAAATCGCGGGTTTTCGTTTGCCGGCGATTAAACCACTTTCATTAAGCGTCTCATCAAAAATGAAAACATTTCTGCAAATTACAAGTCTCATGCGTTTTAGTGGTGAAAAAATAATTTAAAAGATCGTTCGGGAAATGAGTTTACTCCCTGGGTACCTTCTTTGTATACTTTTGACTATACGGGCCGAGTCCGGGATTTACGGGAAATCGCGGGTTTTCGTTTGCCGGCGATTAAACTTCTTTTATTCAGCGTCTCATCAAAAATGAAAACATTTCTGAAAACTACAAGTCTCATGCGTTTTAGTGGTGAAAAAATAATTTAAAAAATCGTTCGGGAAATGAGTTTACTCCCTGGGTACCTTCTTTGTATACTTTTGACTATACGGGCGGAGTCCGGGATTTACGGGAAATCGCGGGTTTTCGTTTGCCGGCGATTAAACTTCTTTTATTCAGCGTCTCATCAAAAATGAGAACATTTTTAAAAACTACAAGTCTCATGGGCTTTAGTGGTGAAATAATAATTTAAAAAATCGTTCGGGAAATGAGTTTACTCCCTAGGTACTTCTTTTGTATACATTTGACTATACGGGCCGAGTCCGGGATTTACGGGAAATCGCGGGTTTTCGTTTGCCGGCGATTAAACTTCTTTTATTCAGCGTCTCATCAAAAATGAAAACGTTTTTGAAAACTACAAGTCTCATGCGTTTTAGTGGTGAAAAGATAATTTAAAAAATCGTTTTGGAAATGAGTTTACTCACAGGGTACTTTCTTTGTATACATTTGACTATACGGTCCAAGCCCGGGATTTCCGGAAATCGCGGGTTTTCGTTTGCCGGTGATTAAACCACTTTCATTAAGCGTCTCATCAAAAATGAAAACATTTCTGAAAACTACAGGTCCCATGCGTTTTAGTGGTGAAAAAATAATTTAAAGAATCGTTCGGGAAATGAGTTTACTCCCTGGGTACCTTCTTTGTACACTTTTGACTATACGGCCGAGTCCGGGATTTACGGGAAATCGCGGGTTTTTGTTTGCCGGCGATTAAACCACTTTCATTAAGCGTCTCATCAAAAATGAAAACATTTCTGCAAATTACAAGTCTCATGCGTTTTAGTGGTGAAAAAATAATTTAAAAGATCGTTCGGGAAATGAGTTTACTCCCTGGGTACTTTCTTTGTATACTTTTGACCATACGGGCCGAGCTTGGGATTTACGGGAAATCGCAGGTTTTCGTTTGCCGGCGATTAAACCACTTTCATTAAGCGTCTCATCAAAAATGAAAACATTTCTGCAAACTACAAGTCTCATGCGTTGTAGTGGTGAAAAAATAATTTAAAAAA
This sequence comes from Hydractinia symbiolongicarpus, assembly GCF_029227915.1. Taxonomy (NCBI): domain Eukaryota; kingdom Metazoa; phylum Cnidaria; class Hydrozoa; order Anthoathecata; family Hydractiniidae; genus Hydractinia; species Hydractinia symbiolongicarpus. Next base: position 2,539,611 of record NC_079878.1, read on the forward strand.
TCGTTCGGGAAAAGAGTTTACTCTCTGGGTACCTTCTTTGTATACTTTTGACTATACGGGCCGAGTCCGGGATTTACGGGAAATCGCGGGTTTTCGTTTGCCGGCGATTAAACTTCTTTTATTCAGCGTCTCATCAAAAATGAAAACACTTTTGAAAACTACAAGTCTCATGCGTTTTAGTGGTGAAAAAATAATATAAAAAATCGTTCGGGAAATGAGTTTACTCCCTGGGTACTTTCTTTGTATACTTTTGACTATACGGGCCGAGTCCGGGGTTTACGGGAATTGGCGGGTTTTCGTTTGCCGGCGATTAAACTTCTTTTAATAAGCGTCTCATCAAAAATGAAAACATTTTTGAAAACTACAAGTCTCATGCGTTTTAGTGGTGAAAAAATAATTTAAAAAGTCGTTTTGGAAATGAGTTTAATCACAGGGTACTTTCTTTGTATACATGGGAAATGAGTTTACTCCCCGGGTGCTTTCTTTGTATACTTTTGACTATATGGGCCGAGTCCGGGGTTTACGGGAAATGGCGGGTTTTTGTTTGCCGGCAATTAAACTTCTTTTTTTCAGCGTCTTATCAAAAATGAAAACATTTTTAAAAACTACAAGTCTCATGCGTTTTAGTGGCGAAAAGATACTTTAAAAAATCGTTTTGGAAATGAGTTTACTCACAGGGTACTTTCTTTGTATACATTTGTCTATACGGGCCAAGCCCGGGATTTACGGGAAATCGCGGGTTTTCGTTTGCCGGCGATTAAACCACTTTCATTAAGCGTCTCATCAAAAATGAAAACATTTCTGAAAACTACAGTTCTCATGCGTTTTAGTGGTGAAAAAATAATTTAAAAAATCGTTCGGGAAATGAGTTTACTCCCTGGGTACTTTCTTTGTATACTTTTGACTTTACGGGCCGAGTCGGGGATTTACGGGAAGTCGCGGGTTTTCGTTTGCCGGCGATTAAACTTCTTTTATTCAGCGTCTCATCAAAAATGAAAACGTTTTTGAAAACTACAAGTCTCATGCGTTTTAGTGGTGAAAAGATAATTTAAAAAATGGTTTTGGAAATGAGTTTACTCACAGGGTACTTTCTTTGTATACATTTGACTATACGGGCCAAACCCGGGATTTCCGGAAATCGCGGGTTTTCGTTTGCCGGTGATTAAACCACTTTCATTAAGCGTCTCATCAAAAATGAAAACATTTCTGAAAACTACAGGTCCCATGCGTTTTAGTGGTGAAAAAATAATTTAAAAAATCGTTCGGGAAATGAGTTTACTCCCTGGGTACCTTCTTTGTATACTTTTGACTATACGGCCGAGTCCGGGATTTACGGGAAATCGCGGGTTTTCGTTTACCGGCGATTAAACTTCTTTTATTCAGCGTCTCATCAAAAATGAAAACATTTCTTAAAACTACAAGTCTCATGCGTTTTAGTGGTGAAAAAAAAATTTAAAAAATCGTTCGGGAAATGAGGTTACTCCCTGGGTACCTTCTTTGTATACTTTTGACTATACGGGCCGAGTCCGGGATTTACGGGAAATCGCGGGTTTTCGTTTGCCGGCGATTAAACTTCTTTTATTCAGCGTCTCATCAAAAATGAAAACATTTTTAAAAACTACAAGTCTCATGGGCTTTAGTGGTGAAATAATAATTTAAAAAATCGTTCAGGAAATGAGTTTACTCCCTGGGTACCTTCTTTGTATACTTTTGACTATACGGCCGAGTCCGGGATTTACGGGAAATCGCGGGTTTTCGTTTGCCGGCGATTAAACCACTTTCATTAAGCGTCTCATCAAAAATGAAAACATTTCTGCAAATTACAAGTCTCATGCGTTTTAGTGGTGAAAAAATAATTTAAAAGATCGTTCGGGAAATGAGTTTACTCCCTGGGTACCTTCTTTGTATACTTTTGACTATACGGGCCGAGTCCGGGATTTACGGGAAATCGCGGGTTTTCGTTTGCCGGCGATTAAACTTCTTTTATTCAGCGTCTCATCAAAAATGAAAACATTTCTGAAAACTGCAAGTCTCATGCGATTTAGTGGTGAAAAAATAATTTAAAAAATCGTTCGGGAAATGAGTTTACTCCCTGGGTACCTTCTTTGTATACTTTTGACTATACGGGCCGAGTCCGGGATTTACGGGAAATCGCGGGTTTTCGTTTGCCGGCGATTAAACTTCTTTTATTCAGCGTCTCATCAAAAATGAAAACATTTTTAAAAACTACAAGTCTCATGGGCTTTAGTGGTGAAATAATAATTTAAAAAATCGTTCGGGAAATGAGTTTACTCCCTAGGTACTTCTTTTGTATACATTTGACTATACGGGCCGAGTCCGGGATTTACGGGAAATCGCGGGTTTTCGTTTGCCGGCGATTAAACTTCTTTTATTCAGCGTCTCATCAAAAATGAAAACATTTTTAAAAACTACAAGTCTCATGGGCTTTAGTGGTGAAATAATAATTTAAAAAATCGTTCAGGAAATGAGTTTACTCCCTGGGTACCTTCTTTGTATACTTTTGACTATACGGCCGAGTCCGGGATTTACGGGAAATCGCGGGTTTTCGTTTGCCGGCGATTAAACCACTTTCATTAAGCGTCTCATCAAAAATGAAAACATTTCTGCAAATTACAAGTCTCATGCGTTTTAGTGGTGAAAAAATAATTTAAAAGATCGTTCGGGAAATGAGTTTACTCCCTGGGTACCTTCTTTGTATACTTTTGACTATACGGGCCGAGTCCGGGATTTACGGGAAATCGCGGGTTTTCGTTTGTCGGCGATTAAACTTCTTTTATTCAGCGTCTTATCAAAAATGAAAACATTTCTGAAAACTACAAGTCTCATGCGTTTTAGTGGTGAAAAAATAATTTAAAAAATCGTTCGGGAAATGAGTTTACTCCCTGGGTACCTTCTTTGTATACTTTTGACTATACGGGCCGAGTCCGGGATTTACGGGAAATCGCGGGTTTTCGTTTGCCGGCGATTAAACTTCTTTTATTCAGCGTCTCATCAAAAATGAGAACATTTTTAAAAACTACAAGTCTCATGGGCTTTAGTGGTGAAATAATAATTTAAAAAATCGTTCGGGAAATGAGTTTACTCCCTAGGTACTTCTTTTGTATACATTTGACTATACGGGCCGAGTCCCGGATTTACGGGAAATCGCGGGTTTTCGTTTGCCGGCGATTAAACTTCTTTTATTCAGCGTCTCATCAAAAATGAAAACACTTTTAAAAACTACAAGTCTCATGCGTTTTAGTAGTGAAAAAATAATTTAAAAAATCGTTCGGGAAATGAGTTTACTCCCTGGGTACTTTCTTTGTATACTTTTGACTATACGGGCCCAGTCCGGGATTTACGGGAAATCGCGGGTTTTCGTGTGCCGGCGATTAAACTTCTTTTATTCAGCGTCTCATCAAAAATGAAAACATTTCTTAAAACTACAAGTCTCATGCGTTTTAGTGGTGAAAAAAAAATTTAAAAAATCGTTCGGGAAATGAGTTTACTCCCTGGGTACCTTCTTTGTATACTTTTGACTATACGGGCCGAGTCCGGGATTTACGGGAAATCGCGGTTTTTCGTTTGCCGGCGATTAAACTTCTTTTATTCAGCGTCTCATCAAAAATGAAAACATTTTTAAAAACTACAAGTCTCATGGGCTTTAGTGGTGATATAATAATTTAAAAAATCGTTCGGGAAATGAGTTTACTCCCTGGGTACCTTCTTTGTATACTTTTGACTATACGGCCGAGTCCGGGATTTACGGGAAATCGCGGGTTTTCGTTTGCCGGCGATTAAACCACTTTCATTAAGCGTCTCATCAAAAATGAAAACATTTCTGCAAATTACAAGTCTCATGCGTTTTAGTGGTGAAAAAATAATTTAAAAGATCGTTCGGGAAATAAGTTTACTCCCTGGGTACCTTCTTTGTATACTTTTGACTATACGGGCCGAGTCCGGGATTTACGGGAAATCGCGGGTTTTCGTTTGCCGGCGATTAAACTTCTTTTATTCAGCGTCTCATCAAAAATGAAAACATTTCTGAAAACTACAAGTCTCATGCGTTTTAGTGGTGAAAAAATAATTTAAAAAATCCTTCGGGAAATGAGTTTACTCCCTGGGTACCTTCTTTGTATACTTTTGACTATACGGGCCGAGTCCGGGATTTACGGGAAATCGCGGGTTTTCGTTTGCCGGCGATTAAACTTCTTTTATTCAGCGTCTCATCAAAAATGAAAACATTTTTAAAAACTACAAGTCTCATGGGCTTTAGTGGTGAAATAATAATTTAAAAAATCGTTCGGGAAATGAGTTTACTCCCTAGGTACTTCTTTTGTATACATTTGACTATACGGGCCGAGTCCGGGATTTACGGGAAATCGCGGGTTTTCGTTTGCCGGCGATTAAACTTCTTTTATTCAGTGTCTCATCAAAAATGAAAACACTTTTAAAAACTACAAGTCTCATGCGTTTTAGTAGTGAAAAAATAATTTAAAAAATCGTTCGGGAAATGAGTTTACTCCCTGGGTACTTTCTTTGTATACTTTTGACTATACAGGCCCAGTCCGGGATTTACGGGAAATCGCGGGTTTTCGTGTGCCGGCGATTAAACTTCTTTTATTCAGCGTCCCATCAAAAATGAAAACATTTTTAAAAACTAAAAGTCTCATGCGTTTTAGTGGTGAAAAGATACTTTAAAAAGTCGTTTTGGAAATGAGTTTACTCACAGGGTACTTTCTTTGTATACATTCGACTATACGGGCCAAGCCCGGGATTTACGGGAAATCGCGGGTTTTCGTTTGCCGGCGATTAAACCACTTTCATTAAGCGTCTCATCAAAATTGAAAACATTTCTGAAAACTACAGGTCTCATGCGTTTTAGTGGTGAAAAAATAATTTAAAAAACCGTTCGGGAAATGAGTTTACTCCCTGGGTACTTTCTTTGTATACTTTTGACTATACGGGCCGAGTCGGGGATTTACGGGAAGTCGCGGGTTTTCGTTTGCCGGCGATTAAACTTCTTTTATTCAGCGTCTCATCAAAAATGAAAACATTTCTGAAAACTACAAGTCTCATGCGTTTTAGTGGTGAAAAAATAATTTAAAAAATCGTTCGGGAAATGAGTTTACTCCCTGGGTACTTTCTTTGTATATTTTTGACTATACTCCCCAAATCCGGGATTTACGGGAAGTCGCGGGTTTTCGTTTGCCGGCGATTAAACTTCTTGACTTGATCGGAGTAACTTGTTCTATGTTTTGTTCAAATTCTTCAACTGTTGGAGAAGCCATCGTGTTTATATCCACGATTACATCTCTTTATACCACTTTATAGATTCTATCGGAAAGCAGTTTTTGTTATCTACCATCTGTCAATCAAACGCTTATAACAATAGGATTTTACATATTTTACATACCAGAAAGTTGTTTACATAAGAAAAAAGTTAAAACGAAAGTAGCCCTTGCTAAGGATATTTGGTATGTAAGGAATGCATTGTTTCTCTATTGTTATTCTGGCTTGATTGACATTTAATTGACGTCATTCTTTATCTAAATTAATACCATATGAAATAACCTGTTGTCATAACAATCACAAGAGCGATCTTCTCATCTTCGTGTGTAGGAGGAGGAGTATCTTTGTGGTAAGGTGCAGTAATGTGTTTATCTGTAGTATCCACGTGGTGTACGGTAATGTGTTTATCAGGATGGATATCAGGATGGATATCAGGATGATCAGGATGATCAGGTGTTACAGGCTTCTTTTTAGTTATCTTATGTGATTCGGTAACATTGACCTTTCGATTGATACCAATGGTAAGATCTTCACCCGATATCAAAATCTTGTTGTTGTAACCTACCACCCCTGTCTTAATTCTGAGATTCATGTCACTAGGTAACATATAAATACCTTGTCCAACCGAATAATCAACCTTACTTGAAGCGTAGTTTAACGCATCCTGATAACGTTTAATGTCCTCCTGAATATCAACCCTACGGTTAACAATGTCCTCAAGGTTATTCATAAAAACTTTTTGGGCGGTCAGAGCACTTGAATCATTACCGAGGATGGAGGATCGCGCTGAGGCTTGAGAACTAAGAACAAGATAGGCATAGGCCCTGACACTGCTCGAGATCTTCACAAGGCCCGTTTTTGTAAATCCATCGGATTTTTCCACAATCCACCGCGTCATGGAGTCGTTTGTGAAATAACTTAACCCCGGAGTCGGATATTCTTTACGTCTTTTTTGATATGAGCTGAAAAAGTTCTGACCCCTGTATTTCATGGGGTTGGGATCAACTCCATAATCGCCGCAGATTTTTAAAAACTCCTCATTTGAATAGGGATTGTCGTATCGATTGAAGCTATCCTCAAATGGCAGAGGTGTCTGCAGACGCTTAATGATTCGTCTAATGTGATAATACACATGAAAACGATATATCGACTTGACCATAGATCTACCATCCTTCAGGTGTTCCGAACTTACCCCACAGGCACTTGAAGCGCACCAAGTGGCGAAATTTAGCTGGGTTTGCCATAATCTAAAAGGTTGCTCATTCCAAATTCTCATACGTTGCGCGTTATGACTAAGTTCATAATTGGTAAAAATATTAGGAAAGGAAGCGGGGAAAGAGCCACTTTCGGACACAATAATGGCCTGTTTGTACAGATCCCTAGCGCCCAATATTTGAAGATCCAGCCCTCCATTTGGCTTATATGCCGCATTCGGGTTATATCTGAAAATGTCATCCATTCTTTGATTTAAATATATTCACAATCTCTAATATAATAATGTATATCACAATAAAGGACGTAAATAGCGAGAAGAAAATCTATTTGTATCAACCGATAGACAACTCACATGGTACAAAGGAGGTTGCGATCGTGGAGACGTTTTCGGATAATGTCACATATGTAGCTACAGCTCCAATAGATATACCCTTGGCTGACGGAGTTACCACGGTTAGGTTACAACAGGGTCAGCACTACACAGGGAGGGAGTTGAATTCAATCGTGAGAGGTGATGTAAAATCAACACAACTAGCTAGAAACTCTAAGTTGAGTAAAATATTCAATCTAGGGGGTATAACGGAACTACATTTTAATCTTAATGAATTGGATAACTCGTTAAATCTTAAAGATGGTGAATATAGCAACAAGCTGATGACATATCATATATCCGAGTATGGTGGTGATTTTACATATATCGAACCGAAAAATCCGCAATATAAGAAACTAAAGAGAGGTTTACTTCAATCACTTACCATGAGAGTCACAGGTCGGGATGGTAAGGTGCTATGGGGTGGTATGAAGACAACAGTTACACTACACATAAGAGATACGGCGTACAGATGATACCGTAGCATTAACCGAATTAAAGTAAAATAAAATAAAAGTAATATGGAATAGCATGGAATACGGGAAAAAGTTAAACCCAGAGCGTTCACTTAGGATCGCACATGGCGTAAAAGGAACGCATCAAAAAGTAATTGTCACTCACAACCCAAGTGAGATTGATCAGAACCAGTTACTCCTGATTAGGTTCCCTAATTTAGGTAACGATGATGTCATTGTTCCTGGTACTTCGAAAATAAGTTTCGACGTTGAACTCGAGTCAAAAGTCGACACGAAGAGAACATTGGTCTCTAACATAGGGAGGGCAATTGTTAAAAAGCTAGCTATCAAGTTCGAGGGTACCGAGATTCTGAGCATTGATGACTTTGATCTTTTCGGGTGCTACAGAGATTTATGGCTAACCAAGTCCGAAAAAAGAAATGCAATAAGACAAGGTATCATCTTTGATGAAGGGTGTACAGAAAACTGTATGAAACTGAGAGTTGGAGCCGCGGATAAAGACGCATCAGAGGTAGCGGACAAAGCTATTTATGATGCATACAAAAACAAGTTCACCATACCACTAGATTTTGAAATGTTAGATAGCACGATCCCATATTATCAGGCTGGATTAGGTAATAGGCTGTGTTATGAGATAACATTCAACAATTATGACAGGGTAGTATTATCAACACCAACCAAACCTTCCGGTGCCACATCGGCACCCGCGCCGGATGCTAAATACAAAATCTCCAACATATCTCTCGAATATGAGATTGTGACACAACCCACACTCGCCAGATTCATCTCAAATGAATACCAAAACATGGCCGTACTTTACGACAGATTTCTGAGACATAGACAAATTAGGGTGGATAAGTCAGACACAACTTGGAATTGGTCATTCAATACACCGCGCAAGTCCCTGAAGGGTATATTGGTTCTGTTTGAGGAAGAGAAAGCTTACAAACGAGATACCGGTAGGTTCTACAATCCTAAGATCAAAAAGGTATCCGCCATAGTTGAGGGTAAGCCTAACCAACTTTTCGCTCAGGGGATGCAACCGTTTGAGCATTATGGTGAAATTTGCAAGTATTTTGCGGAGGGCAAACAAAGGGATGGCAACGCCGGTGAAATACAAAAACATTTGCAACTACATGATGTGAAGGTCGCGGACTACCTAACCACGAAATATGCTCTATGGCTGGATTTCAGAACCATAGATGAAAACTCACTGCACGGGACCGGCCGACGGATTGAAAATGCGAGCGAGGGGATCACACTGCAAGTTGAAAAGACGGCCGAAACCGCGGGATCCTTAAACGCCTACATATATCTAATCATGGATGCTCAATTAAATATTCAAAACGGTGAAATTATGGATGTACTATATTAAGATGGACTACATGAAAGATCCTCACACGGCATTATTCGTCGGTCCCACGGGCTGCGGAAAATCCAGACGCGTTGTAACATTATTAGAGAGTGAATACTTTGATCACTTCGATTTCATTGTGATTATATGTCCAACATTAAGATGGAACAAGACATATATGTGTCGAAAATGGTTTTGGAACGACAGATATGTGATTCTAATTGAGCCCATGGGTATGTTGTACGAATGGATTCAAAAGATGACGGATTTCTGTGCCGGATACAAAACATTATTCCTGATCGACGACATCATCGCGGATGAGAAACTGGACAAAAAGAGGCAACCGCTTCTGGAGCTGGCCATCAGCGGTCGACATCGAAACCACACCATGTGGCTACTCACACAATCATACACCGCGATACCGAAGAACTTACGAAGGCAGGCAAAAATGTTATATGTGTGGTATCCGAAGGACAGACATGATCTTGCAACCATCCACGAAGAGAATGATGTAATTGAATCATCGGAGATCCAGAAGGTTAAGGAAAGGCTAAAAGATGGAAAATATACACATTTAGTCATGAGGATGGAACATCCAAGAACTCACGTGATTTGCTAGATTGGACATTTTTTTGTTACAAGAGTCTTGTAACAAATCTATAGGAAAACTACAGCATAGTACTGTAGTAGTACTGTAGTACCATGATAGAATATATAAATTTCATATTACTGGTGATAGCTGTAGTGCTATTGCTGGTATTGGTTAGTTTTTGCCTTTTTTGTATTAAATACCTATCGCTATTGAAAATGGCTGAAAACGCAATTGGCAACATAATTTTTATCGATGAACAGGATGCCCGGGATGATGGGAAGAGACAAAAATTGCTCGAGTGTGTGCTGACCGGAAATAGTAAGTTATATCTTGGTAAGATGTATACGGAGGCGGAGATCCAGAAGCTCAAAAATGATGAGGTGGATAAACTGTTCACCATATACGAGGCTAAACTATCCGGTCAAATGGTAAAGTCTTTGGGACAGTCAATAATCCACATGTACTCCATGGGCGCCTGTACAGCTCTCGGTATAAAAAATCAAAAAGCTCTGAGTGATGACCTGGAGAATGATCCGTTCCTAAACTCGGCACTCCAAAGGTTCACATGTGATCTATATTATAAGTTCGGATCACTACTATCACCAATCAGTGTAGGTTTAATAACAGGTAGGCATTATATCGCAGGAAAAAATTTAAACAATATCGATACGGATACTAAAGATGTCGGATACTCCAGTTCAGGTGACAACGAAGAACCCTAAAAAGGTTGAGGCGGGTAAGAGACTGGCCGAATACAACCGTAAAAAGAGGGAGGATTATAAAAGATTGCTCATGGCGCAGGCAGAGGTACAGTCGGCACCTCAGACACAAACCCGGCCGACACCTCAGACACACTCGGCACCTCAGACACACTCAGCACCTCAGACACACTCAGCACCTCAGACACAGTTGGAGGATCCTAAGGATATTGTCATCGAGGATTCCGTGACAGATGGCCCCAAACACGGCGGAGTGAACTACACAATAATGGGTGGTGGTGGGGTGATAGTACTTGTCTTAATTGGTGCTTATTTCGTCTATAAAAATAAGGACAAAAATATTAAGGTGAAGGGTACCCCACCAAGTAACTCAGGTAATAAAAAAACTATGAGAATAAGTAAGCTTGAAATGGAATAAAGGGATAATATCGCGATACTATAATCTTGAAGTAAATATAAGACATGGATAAGAAAAGTATAGTCAACGATATTTATAAAGCATCGGTCGTATGCGTTTTCGCTGTAGGCTATTCAATGCTAGGGAAAAAGGTATTAAAAATGACACCACCCTCAATTCAGAAGTTTGACCTGGAAGATACCGGAAAGCTTGTAGCCATAGTCGCCGCAAGTGAAATGACAAGAGAATATCTAGTTAAGCAAAAAATTATACCTGAAACTATAAATATATAATGTTGCGAATACTGGAATGGTTGGTCTGGGTTTTTTATCGACGTAAGAAAGTTGAGAGTATTTTACCCAAGGTGGAATACACGGATATCGAGGTCATAGACGACTCTGATGTCATAGACTCCGAGGCTATCGTATTAAAATAACGCCACTATATTATACCGGATTATATAAACATGGCTTCAATTGCAATGATGTTGGGAGGTGCCTTCGCGAACGCTTTGGCCTTTACCGGATCAAGCTACCTCTTTTCAAGTTTATCAAAGGATAGGATAGATAAGGAACGGAAGCGGCATGATCTGGCCATAGAACAGCTGCAAAAGGCTCAGGTTATATGGCAACGTAAAAGACAGGAGAGGGTTGACTTTATCAATAAGCAGCTCAGACTTGAGAAGAAGGCCGAGGGTAAATTCACGGAGCTGGATGACGCGATGCGGGAATATAAAAAAGTATTTGGAGGGTCACCTCTCACAGATATTCCGCGCAAGCCCGTATTGAGCGACTTTTATACACCCAGCAACGGCCAACATGAACGGGAATTGGCATTTATCGCGCTAAGCATGATTGGTGTCGGAGGCGCCGTGTGATATTTCGAAAAATAGTACCATGCCGCGGGTATTATGTTACATGTGTCATGTAACATATATTCGGAATAGCTAACGCTTTGTTACCATGTAGGTGTATATCAGACCTCCGATTCCGACTATCAAAGCCCACAGGTTTTGACTCAACCAACCGACGGCTTCCTTTGCTCTACTTAGGATCCACGATACGATGGATCCAATTATACCGGGCAGTGATGCGGCTGCGGCACCGGCTAATCTACCCAGGAGAGATCCCAGCGCGCTAAGCTTGTTCTTTATCCATTCCCTCGCACCACCTTCGGTTTTTTCATGATTTTTTGTATTACCGGTGGATGACCCCCCCACCCCCTGGTGTCAAAGTTTCAACTAGAAGGCCGATAACCATACCAAATGCCGTTAGTACACTGACGATGGTGATACCCTGCTCACGGAATAGCGTTCGTATCTTTTCACCCAATGTAGTTTCTTTGTCAAGTACTTTGGTAATCGTCTCCCTGATGCTTTTTATTTGACTGTTAAGTTTACCTTTTAGAATATCGATAATCTCTTGCCGGCCTTTCAACTCATTTTGCAAACCTTTCAACCTTTCTTTCGCTTCATTTTGTTGTTCCTCGGTCATATTTGGTGTGTTTTCCATCTCTTCCAACTTGTTTTTTCTCTGTCAATATGCTGTTCGAGCTGAACCTTTTTTGCAACTTCATCCTGAAGACTTCCTCTTATGTTTCTCAATGATCTATCCAATCCTAGCAATTCACGCATAGGATATTCAAATAGATCACCGGTCTGGGTTGCTTCATGGTCTACAGATTGTTGTTTGACCAATGAAATTAAATCTTCCGCACTGTTCACAACATCTCCAGACATGATTTCTAATTCTATATCGGTCGCATTCTCTATTTTATCCGGTGACGGTAGTCTCTCTTCTATTTTGTTTAGCCTAGCGGCCTGTCGGGGGGTTATACTACCTTTCGGTATAACAAACCCCAAAGTGCGCAGCCTTTTCTTGCCCAGTATATCCGCAATGGTGCCGACGGTCCTTAGAGATCCGTCACTTGTCAGAGGTCTGTTATCACCCTTGTAGTATAATTCACGACCACGAGACTCAAACAGATCGGTATGTATCACGCTCGGGTTCTCGTTTGGATATATAGTTAGTAGCTTCTCATAGAGCGATTTAACCAGCTCACTGGTAACTCTGGAGCGCAGAGAGGTTTCTCCACCGAATGATGTCTCCTCATCAGGTGTGTGTATCTGCACACGCGTGCGTTCCCTCGGTACCAGAGGTGTGGAGTCATCGGTACCCTCGTCGGGTTGGTCGTGGTCCCCAAACGGATCAATATCAATGTCCGCCATTATTTTATTTTATTTAAAGGATAGTTTTTTTCTAATATAATAGAAATGGCAGAGAGTTCTAGTACCAGAGAAGAAACTTTTAAAACGGATATATCCAATTCCCAACTTGAGGAGCTGGTGAAATTACGAGGTAAGTTCCAAGACAGGACACACGAACACGGAGGATCTCTGATCATATGGTCGATTCTGGAGGGATTATCCGGAACCGCAGCCATTACCGGCTCGATAGCGACCGCAGTGACCATTATTAGAAATTTGGGCGGTACCCATGGAAATTACATGTGGAATTCGGGTATGTGTCTATTGGGCTCGGCTTCCTATGCGGTTACCGCCCAATATGTTAGGACATATCGGGAGAAACTTATCAAATTAAGAGCCGCATATCGCGTTGTACAAAATGCCATCGATGTTTTCGATAAAACGCTACTCTGGCACACTCGGATCTGTAGAGCCGATTTTGAGAATTTGTGTGATACGTATCATAGAACTCTCAAGGATCTGGATAAACTGGATATAGGTTATTTAGAGTAAAGTTTTTTTCTTTGTAGTAACCAAATGGCAGAGATTTATCCGAAGCTACCCACGGCTCCCGAGTATTCGAGCGAGCAGGACAAGTTTAATACTAATACTGTGAACTCTCAACTTGGGGAGCTTAGAAAATTACGTGATAAGTTCAATACAAAATATGAGAAATATAACAAGACGCTGCACAGACTGGTGCTTTTAAATGCCAGCGCCACGGCCCTAACCGTCGCTTCGGGCATAGGTTCGGTGGTAACCGGTGCTAGGCTCATCGGAATCCCCGCTTCCGTCGGATTGGGAGCCGTAGCACTGTCGGGAACCATTTTCACGGGCTCCGTCATGGCTCTGATCAAAAGATATCGGAGCAAGCTTGACAAGGTCATGAAATTATATGATGTTGCGACATCCGCCATCGCCGTGTTTGAAAACTCCGTCTTGCGGGCTCTGAATAATGACGACATCAGTTACATCGAATTTCAAACCCTGAGCGGTATATACTACGAAGCTCTGAAAAAGATGATGAAAACCGACAGAAAGATGGAGAGCGAAACTCGCAACCAGTTTGAAAAAAGTCTAATGGACCAGGTTCAAAGCCTCAGAAGGACCGTAAATCAAGGTTAGTGATGTGCGCATGTACACCGCTCGCATATTTCGTGTGGTACGATAAAAATTAATATTAAGGCGGTTTGTGACATTATGCGGCGCGATCGTCCCCCCAAAGACTGAGCCATAGCGGCCCTATCTGCCGACCGACCCGCGCGATCCCCGGCATCATCTTTACCTGTTTCTGGTAAAGATATCGTCCCCTTTTTCACCAACCTTGCACATAATCAGGAGGTAATTCTGTATCTTTGGGTATTAACATCAATTCCTCTTTTACAAAAGCCCGTCCGGGTCCGTCTTGAACATAGTACATTACACGGTTACCAGGTTGCGCTATTACCTCACGCAATCTATATGTGTTTTTCGACCATATTCTATCGGTTGCCCGTCTCCGCCCATCATCATGCTCTTCGCCAGGTTGTAGTAGATATCTATACAGGCCATCCTTAGGTAATTCTACTTCAGGTGGATAGCTCTCTTGATTAACCAGAGGCACCTCTTTCATTATAATAGCATCTTTGGCTTCATATCAATCATCTGCGTCTTTGTATCGTTTAGCCTATCAATCAGTTTATACAGATGCTTAACCCATGTAGATGATACCTTTTCCGAATCATTCAGTTCTTGAGCATCTTGTATTTTGAATAAATTTTCCGCAAGTATCTTGTTCAACGCCTCAACAAAAGCTGTGTGCGTATGCTTATATTTTGTAGTCGCCCTTTTAATTTCAACCTTATGCTTCTCCAACAGCTTTGATACATCTGCCTTGAATTCTGAACCGTTATCACATTGGAAAGTTTTCGGATAAGTTAATGGTCCTGCCTTGTAGATGTCCTCAATCATAGCGGCAACCTCTTTGGCTTTCTTAGTCCTCAAAGGTCGGGCTACCTTGTATCTGGAAGCAGCATCGATTCCCGACAAAATGTACTTATATTTATTACCATACAGTATGTCACCGGGCATGTACAATAAATCGAATTGATGTAAATCATTAGGGGTGGTAACTTCATAATGTGGTCTTTCAACATGTTTTGGGGCGGGTAAATGTACTTGCCAAAATGCTTGCTTTGATAGCCACTTCTTAATCTCCTTTGGCCCGAAGCCGAATACTCTTAAATTCTGAACAGCCTTTTGTCCTTTCCATAAATTTTGAGGTTGATAGTAAGTCTCTTGAAGTTTTGACATGTTTTATTTATGCACACCTTTATTTATCTCCTTTTTGTGTTATGATGTGGTACGATAAAAGTGCTTAAAGTTTTTCATATATTATATTATATTAATATGTCAGACATGGATACCACACCGGATTATAAATTGATGAAACTGAGAGAGTTGCGAGAGGTTGCCAAATCCCGCGGAATTAAGTATATCGTGGGTATGAGAAAGGCTAAACTGGTCGAGGTGATTGAGAAGAATGATCTCGACCCATCCTACACCATCGATCTGGATACCAAGAAGGAATGGTATGGATACTGTTCAAGGTGGAGGTCGAAAAACAGGGAGGCATATCTGAAAGCTCAAAAACGTTATAACGACAAAAGATCCAAGTGATTGGGTATTTTTTTGTTACTCGGACGGGTAACAAATGTTGGTGGGTGGGTACCCATTGTCTAACCGGTCATGGCCCTCAAGGTGTTGGTGGGTGGGTACCCATGGTGGAGCGATGTCGGTATCATAAACCGCGTTTTACCGCCATGGAGCAGCGCAACCCCGTGTGGTTGTCTTGCGAACGAAGCCCCTCACGATCCTCGCGACCTCGGGTGGTTGTCTTGCGAACGAAGCCCCTCACGATCCTCGCGACCTCGGAGGTCCTGATTTTTTTTCCCTGGGGGGGTACCCACCCACATTTACACTCCGGGAAACGATCCATGGTGGAGCGATGTCGGTATCATAAACCACGTTTTTCCGCCATGGAGCAGCGCAACCCCGGGTGGTTGTCTTGCGAACGAAGCCCCTCACGATCCTCCACCCTGGTTTACGATTTATAAAAATGGCTTAAAGATTCATAAATCGTATATCACAACCGGGCATGACTTCGAGAAATACAGTTTCCGAATTAATACATCTCGCTAGAGAAAAACTCGCTAGAGAACGCGGCCTACATCATGGCTACTTAAGGCTCAGAAAGGCTGATCTGATCGAATTTTTGAGACCCACTACCGTGTCAGCACCGGTTAGACCGGTACCCGTGTCGAGACCAAATGGATCAGCACCGATGCCTAGACCCGTACCGGCACCGGGACCCTCGAGATCCGGTCCTAGCCAACAAGACATGGATTTGTTTGAGCTGCAAGAAATGATTAAAACCAGACCTATTGTGAAAAGCAAGTTGATTGAATAGAGATCCAAGTGATTGGACATTTTTTGTTACTCGGACGGGTAACAAATGTGATTCACGACCCTCGAGGTGCCAATGGGTGGGTACCCATGGTGTATCGATGTATGTATCACAAAGCGTGTTTTACTACAATTTAGCATGGTGGTTGCCCCATAAACTAGGACACTCACGACCCTCCAACACGGTTTACGATTTTTAGAAAAATGGCTTAAAGATTACAAAATCGTATATCATAGCCAAACATCTTAAAGATTACAAAATCGTATATCACAACCAAGCATGACTTCGAGAAATACAGTTGTTGAATTAAGAGCTCTCGCTAGAGAACGCGGCCTACGTGGCTACTCAAGGCTCAGAAAGGCCGATCTGATCGAATTATTGACACCCACTACTGTGTCAGCACCCGTACCCGTGCCGAGACCCACTAGACCCGTACCAGCGCCGAGACCCACCAGACCCGTACCCATGCCAAGACCCGTACCAGCACCCGTACCAGCGCCGAGACCCACCAGACCCGTACCAGCGCCGAGACCCACCAAACCCGTACCCTTGCCGAGACCCACTAGACCCATACCGGTGCCAAGACCGGTATCAGCACCCATACCAGCACCGAGACCGGGCACTAGCCAACAAGACATGGATCTGAAAAGCAAGTTGATCGAGTGGAGAGACTGGTTAATAAATCATGTACCTAAGGCTATTAAGGAGAAAGCGAGCAAAGCTTTCAAAACCATGAATGATAAGATCATGGGTTTGTATAAAAAGGGCAGTGGAGAGGAAGAGGTGGAGGAGGTGGAGGAGGAGGAGGAGGAGGAGGAGGAGGAAAACCCCTATACCCCCATTGAAGAAGCTTTTGTAGGTTCATACAAACGTTTCAAAATAAACTCGGATGGTGGGAAGAATGTCAGGGTCTTTCTCGAAAAGGTCGAGCACGTCGTAAATAGGTTGATGAGTGACGTGCTCGGGCAGAAGAAGTCGCTGAAGACTCAGGCGACCTTGTGGGTGAAGTGGGTAAGGGAGGACACCAGCTCGACCGATGCCCCGTGTGTACATGTCGATAAAGCTTTCAATAGCTATATGGAGATACTGCACGCCCACGATGACATTTCCGATGTTTTCGATCGGATGTGTAATAAGATAATCGAGCAGATTGAGAACCCCGCGCTGCCAGCTAGCGGATTCACAATTGATAAAATCTTGCATATGCATGTGGACTTTCATAACCTGAAATTAACCAGAGGTAGTTCTTACTTACCGCTACCCAAGAATTTCAGTGGGAAGCGATCTGTGATTAACCCTCATAACGAGGATGATGATAAATGTTTCAGATGGGCTATTATCGCTGCTCTCAATCATGATAAGATCGATAATCACCCTGAACGAATCTCAATCCTTAAGAAGCATGATAAGTATAATTGGGATGGTCTAACTTTCCCGATGGCGCTAAACAAGATAGATTTGTTTGAGAGAAGGAACCCCGATGTCGCTGTGCATGTTTTGACAAAGGATGAGGGAGAAGGTATCTACATGTGTCGCAAGTCGAAGCATCTTGACCGTAAGGAGACGGTTGTTTTGTTTTTGCTGTGTGAGGGTGATAAGAAGCACTACATTGCTGTTAAGAACTTGAGCGGTGTACTGAGCAAGGTTAACTCGAAGGATGGACATAGAGAGCATTATTGCTTGAATTGTCTCTCAGGTTTTCCAAGCGAACAGAAAAGGGATGAGCACTTTGAGTATTGCAAGAATAACGATGCCGCTAAGATTCAACTCCCTAAGGAGGGTAGCACCCTAACCTTCACCGATGGTAAGTTTCAGCTCAAAGCCCCATTCATCATGTATGCCGATTTCGAAGCTTTTACAAAAGAGTTGCCAGAAGATGAGAGAAAATGCGGATCATCCACCGAGAAAGTTGGTAAACATGTTCCCACCGGATTCTGTTGTTATAGTAAATATGCTCATGGTGAAGTGCCGGACCCTCTGAATCTTTACAGCGGTGAGGACTGTGTTCCGCGCTTTGTAGATCATATAGTTTCTGAGGCGAAAAGGTTATACAACATGTTTCCTCAGAAAGCAATGGATCCACTGACGGATGAAGAGCGTGACGGTTTCAATAGAGCCATGGTGTGCCACATTTGCATGGAAGAATTTGATGACAAGGATGACATCAAGGTTAGGGATCACTGCCATTTCACCGGTAAGTTTCGTGGGGCTGCCCATCAGAAATGTAATCTGCGTTACAAGGTTCCTAATTATATTCCGGTTGTCTTCCACAATCTGAGTGGCTACGATGCGCATTTATTCATTAAGGAGCTTGCTAGGAAGTACGGAGAAGATGGTATGGGTGTAATCGCGGAGAATAAGGAGAAATATATCTCTTTCTCTACGGATGTTAAGGTTGGTGAATACATTGACAAAAATTGTGAGACCAAAGACAAAAAGATACAACTGAGATTCATAGACTCATTTAGATTTATGTCAAGCGGCCTAAGCTCCCTGGCTGACAACCTATCAGATGATCAATGCAAAAACCTTCGAAAATTCTTCAATGGTGACGAATTCAACATAATGAGAAGGAAGGGTGTATACCCATATGAGTATGTTAACTCATTCGATAGGTTTAATGAAACTGAGCTCCCGTCAAAGGATGATTTCTACAGCAAGCTGAACATGAGTCACATCAGTGATGACGATTATGCGCATGCCCAGAAGGTGTGGAAGGACATGAAAGTTGAAAATATGGGCGTTTATCATGATATATATCTCAAGACGGATGTTCTGCTTCTGAGTGATGTGTTTGAGACATTCAGAGAAACATGCTTGAGAAACTACGATCTAGACCCGGCTCACTTTTACACTGCTCCGGGATTAGCCTGGAGGGCGTGTTTGAAAAAGACCAAGGTTAGTCTAGATTTATTGTCGGATATGGAGATGGTCATGTTCATTGAGAGTGGTATTAGGGGTGGATTGTGTCAGGCTGTCCACCGCTACGCCAAGGCCAACAATAAGTATATGGGGGGCGAGTACAACACATCGGATGGGAATTGCATGGATTTATTTGAGCAGCAGGAAATGGCTAAAACCGTGCCTTTTGTAAAAAGAAAATTGATTGAATTGAGGTACTGGTTGATGAAACATGTACCTAGGGTCATCAAGGTGAAAACTAGTAAAGCTTACAGAACCGTGAAGGATAGGATCATGGGTTTTTATGAAAAGGTATGTGGGGGACCGTCTGTACCGAAAGAGGAAAAACAATATACCACCAAAGCCAACACATCTGAGAGTAAGGAGATGAATAGCTATCTCCAGTACCTAGATGCAAATAATTTGTACGGCTGGGCCATGATTCAGAAGATGCCGACCGGAGGGTTTGAGTGGGTTGATGACGTGGTTTCTGATTTTACACCCGAACTGATTTCACAATTAGCTGTGGAAAACGGTGAAAAGGGGTACATCCTTGAGGTTAATGTTAGCTATCCACGGGAGCTTCATGATTCTCATAACGACCTTCCTTTCATGCCCGAGAGGAAGGTCATTAATGGCGTCGAGAAGCTGACACCGTGTCTTTCAGACAAGAAGAAATATATCACTCATATCCGTGCGCTTGATCAAGCGTTGAAGCATGGTCTTGTTCTTGAGAAGGTTCATAGGGTCTTGAGATTTGATCAGAGTGCGTGGTTGAAGTCGTACATAGATATCAACACTGATTTGCGTACCAAATCAACTAATGACTTCGAAAAGGACTTTTTCAAGCTGATGAATAATTCGGTCTTTGGGAAGACAATGGAGAATCAGCGAAGGCAGAAGGATATACGTTTGGCCACCAACCAAAAGAATTATGAGAAAATGGTGATGAAGCCCAACTTCAAGGGTAGCACGTGGTTCTCGGAAACACTGATGGGCATAGAGATGTCCAAGATCAAGATCAAACTAAACAAGCCAATCTACCTGGGGCTGGCAATTCTCGACTTGTCCAAGATGATTATGTATGAGTTCCACTATGATTACATGAGACCAAAATATGGTGTGGATGTAAAGCTTTGCTACATGGATACAGATTCATTCGTCTACCACATAAAAACCGACGACTTTTACAAAGATATCGCCGACGATGTAGCTTTGAGATTTGACACGTCAGGGTACGATAAGAAAGATGGTAGACCCCTACCATTAGGTTTGAATAAAAAGATCATTGGGCTGATGAAGGACGAGTTAGGTGGTAAGGTAATGACCGAATTTATCGCTCTTAGGGCTAAGAATTATGCTTACAAACAGCTATGTGGTAGGGAGGATAAGAGGTGCAAGGGTGTCAAGAAATGTGTGGTGAGGAAGACAATAGGTTTTGATGACTATAGGAGATGCTTGTTGGAGGGTGAAAATGTTTACAGGGAACAGATGACCTTTCGATCGATTAAGCATGATGTTCATACCATAAAAACAAACAAACTAGCGCTCAATGCAGATGATGATAAGCGCATAATTATGGAGGATGGCATTACCACACTGGCTAGAGGACATTATAGACACACATAACACTATAAATTATAAGGCACGACAGGGGAGGGTGGGTAGGGACCCATGGGACGGGGAGGGTGGGGAGGGGCCCGGGGGGACGCGGCCGGGGAGGGGGGTTTTGGGCAGATATTATATAGCATGCCCGCTTATTTGACGTAAAGTGGTAAAGTGCACATGGATTTTATGGACTCTTCTATCGTTGATTTAACGGGGATGATCTATAAATTGACGTAAAGTGGTAAAGTGCACATGGATTTTATCGACTCTTCTATCGTTAATTTGACGGGGATGATCCATAATTTAACGTGGAGTGGTAAAGTGCTAAGTGGATCTGTCCTAACATTGGGGTTTTCCTATCTCTCTTGTAGTTTTCAAAAATGTTTTCATTTTTGATGAGACGCTGAATAAAAGAAGCTTAATCGCCGGCAAACGAAAACCCGCCATTTCCCGTAAACCCCGGACTCGGCCCGTATAGTCAAAAGTATACAAAGAAAGTACCCAGGGAGTAAACTCATTTCCCGAACGATTTTTTAAATTATTTTTCACCACTAAAACGCATGGGACTTGTAGTTTACAAAAATGTTTTCATTTTTGATGAGACTCTGAATAAAAGAAGTTTAATCGCCGGCAAACGAAAACCTGCAATTTCCCGTAAATCCCGGACTCAGCCCGTATAGTCAAAAGTATACAAAGAAAGTACCCAGGGAGTAAACTCATTTCCCGAACGATTTTTTAAATTATTATTTCACCACTAAAGCCCATGAGACTTGTAGTTTTTAAAAATGTTTTCATTTTTGATGAGACGCTGAATAAAAGAAGTTTAATCGCCGGCAAACCAAAACGCGCGACTTCCCGTAAATCCCGGATTCGGGGAGTATAGTCAAAAGTATACAAAGAAAGTACCCAGGGAGTAAACTCATTTCCCGAACGATTTTTTAAATTATTTTTTCACCACTAAAACGCATGAGACTTATAGTTTTCAGAAATGTTTTCATTTTTGATGAGACGCTTAATGAAAGTGGTTTAATCGCCGGCAAACGAAAACCCGCGATTTCCCGGAAAGTCAAAAGTATACAAAGAAAGTACCCTGTGAGTAAACTCATTTCCAAAACGATTTTTTAAAGTATTTTTTCACCACTAAAACGCATGAGACTTATAGTTTTTAAAAATGTTTTCATTTTTGATGGGACGCTGAATAAAAGAAGTTTAATCGCCGGCACACGAAAACCCGCGATTTCCCGTAAATCCCGGACTGGGCCCGTATAGTCAAAAGTATACAAAGAAAGTACCCAGGGAGTAAACTCATTTCCCGAACGATTTTTTAAATTATTTTTTCACCACTAAAACGCATGAGACTTGTAGTTTTCAAAAATGTTTTCATTTTTGATGAGACGCCTAATGAAAGTGGTTTAATCGCCGGCAAACGAAAACCCGCGATTTCCCGTAAATCCCGGGCTTGGCCCGTATAGTCAAATGTATACAAAGAAAGTACCCTGTGAGTAAACTCATTTCCAAAACGATTTTTTAAATTATGTTTTCACCACTAAAACGCATGAGACTTGTAGTTTTCAAAAATGTTTTCATTTTTGATGAGACGCTGAATAAAAGAAGCTTAATCGCCGGCAAACCAAAACCCGCCATTTCCCGTAAACCCCGGACTCGGCCCGTATAGTCAAAAGTATACAAAGAAAGTACCCAGGGAGTAAACTCATTTCCCGAACGATTTTTTAAATTATTTTTTCACCACTAAAACGCATGAGACTTGTAGTTTGCAGAAATCTTTTCATTTTTGATGAGACGCTGAATAAAAGAAGTTTAATCGCCGGCAAACGAAAACCCGCGATTTCCCGTAAATCCCGGACTCGGCCCGTATAGTCAAAAGTATACAAAGAAGGTACCCAGGGAGTAAACTCATTTCCCGAACGATTTTTTAAATTATTTTTTCACCACTAAAACGCATGAGACTTGTAGTTTTCAGAAATGTTTTCATTTTTGATGAGACGCTGAATAAAAGAAGTTTAATCGCCGGCAAACGAAAACCCGCGATTTCCCGTAAATCCCGGACTCGGCCCGTATAGTCAAAAGTATACAAAGAAGGTACCCAGGGAGTAAACTCATTTCCCGAACGATCTTTTAAATTATTTTTTCACCACTAAAACGCATGAGACTTGTAATTTGCAGAAATGTTTTCATTTTTGATGAGACGCTTAATGAAAGTGGTTTAATCGCCGGCAAACGAAAACCCGCGATTTCCCGTAAATCCCGGACTCGGCCGTATAGTCAAAAGTATACAAAGAAGGTACCCAGGGAGTAAACTCATTTCCTGAACGATTTTTTAAATTATTATTTCACCACTAAAGCCCATGAGACTTGTAGTTTTTAAAAATGTTTTCATTTTTGATGAGACGCTGAATAAAAGAAGTTTAATCGCCGGCAAACGAAAACCCGCGATTTCCCGTAAATCCCGGACTCGGCCCGTATAGTCAAAAGTATACAAAGAAGGTACCCAGGGAGTAACCTCATTTCCCGAACGATTTTTTAAATTTTTTTTTCACCACTAAAACGCATGAGACTTGTAGTTTTAAGAAATGTTTTCATTTTTGATGAGACGCTGAATAAAAGAAGTTTAATCGCCGGCAAACGAAAACCCGCGATTTCCCGTAAATCCCGGACTCGGCCGTATAGTCAAAAGTATACAAAGAAGGTACCCAGGGAGTAAACTCATTTCCCGAACGATTTTTTAAATTATTTTTTCACCACTAAAACGCATGGGACCTGTAGTTTTCAGAAATGTTTTCATTTTTGATGAGACGCTTAATGAAAGTGGTTTAATCACCGGCAAACGAAAACCCGCGATTTCCGGAAATCCCGGGCTTGGCCCGTATAGTCAAATGTATACAAAGAAAGTACCCTGTGAGTAAACTCATTTCCAAAACCATTTTTTAAATTATCTTTTCACCACTAAAACGCATGAGACTTGTAGTTTTCAAAAACGTTTTCATTTTTGATGAGACGCTGAATAAAAGAAGTTTAATCGCCGGCAAACGAAAACCCGCGACTTCCCGTAAATCCCCGACTCGGCCCGTAAAGTCAAAAGTATACAAAGAAAGTACCCAGGGAGTAAACTCATTTCCCGAACGATTTTTTAAATTATTTTTTCACCACTAAAACGCATGAGAACTGTAGTTTTCAGAAATGTTTTCATTTTTGATGAGACGCTTAATGAAAGTGGTTTAATCGCCGGCAAACGAAAACCGGCGATTTCCCGTAAATCCCGGGCTTGGCCCGTATAGACAAATGTATACAAAGAAAGTACCCTGTGAGTAAACTCATTTCCAAAACGATTTTTTAAAGTATCTTTTCGCCACTAAAACGCATGAGACTTGTAGTTTTTAAAAATGTTTTCATTTTTGATAAGACGCTGAAAAAAAGAAGTTTAATTGCCGGCAAACAAAAACCCGCCATTTCCCGTAAACCCCGGACTCGGCCCATATAGTCAAAAGTATACAAAGAAAGCACCCGGGGAGTAAACTCATTTCCCATGTATACAAAGAAAGTACCCTGTGATTAAACGCATTTCCAAAACGACTTTTTAAATTATTTTTTCCCCACTAAAACGCATGAGACTTGTAGTTTTCAAAAATGTTTTCATTTTTGATGAGACGCTTATTAAAAGAAGTTTAATCGCCGGCAAACGAAAACCCGCCAATTCCCGTAAACCCCGGACTCGGCCCGTATAGTCAAAAGTATACAAAGAAAGTACCCAGGGAGTAAACTCATTTCCCGAACGATTTTTTATATTATTTTTTCACCACTAAAACGCATGAGACTTGTAGTTTTCAAAAGTGTTTTCATTTTTGATGAGACGCTGAATAAAAGAAGTTTAATCGCCGGCAAACGAAAACCCGCGATTTCCCGTAAATCCCGGACTCGGCCCGTATAGTCAAAAGTATACAAAGAAGGTACCCAGAGAGTAAACTCTTTTCCCGAACGATTTTTTAAATTATTTTTTCACCACTACAACGCATGAGACTTGTAGTTTGCAGAAATGTTTTCATTTTTGATGAGACGCTTAATGAAAGTGGTTTAATCGCCGGCAAACGAAAACACGCGATTTCCCGTAAATCCCGGACTCGGCCGTATTGTCAAAAGTATACAAAGAAGGTACCCAGGGAAAAAACTCATTTCCCGAACGATTTTTTAATTTTTTTTTTCACCACTAAAACGCATGAGACTTGTAATTTTTAGAAATGTTTTCATTTTTGATGAGACGCTTAATGAAAGTGGTTTAATCGCCGGAAAACGAAAACCCGCCATTTCCCGTAAACCCCGGACTCGGCCCGTATAGTCAAAAGTATACAAAGAAATAACCAGGGAGTAAACTCATTTCCCGAACGATTTTTTAAATTATTTTTTCACCACTAAAACGCATGGGACTTGTAGTTTACAAAAATGTTTTCATTTTTGATGAGACTCTGAATAAAAGAAGTTTAATCACCGGCAAACGAAAACCTGCGATTTCCCGTAAATCCCAAGCTCGGCCCGTATAGTCAAAAGTATACAAAGAAAGTACCCAGGGAGTAAACTCATTTCCCGAACGATCTTTTAAATTATTTTTTCACCACTAAAACGCATGAGACTTGTAATTTGCAGAAATGTTTTCATTTTTGATGAGACGCTTAATGAAAGTGGTTTAATCGCCGGCAAACAAAAACCCGCGATTTCCCGTAAATCCCGGACTCGGCCGTATAGTCAAAAGTGTACAAAGAAGGTACCCAGGGAGTAAACTCATTTCCCGAACGATTCTTTAAATTATTTTTTTACCACTAAAACGCATGGGACCTGTAGTTTTCAGAAATGTTTTCATTTTTGATGAGACGCTTAATGAAAGTGGTTTAATCACCGGCAAACGAAAACCCGCGATTTCCGGAAATCCCGGGCTTGGCCCGTATAGTCAAATGTATACAAAGAAAGTACCCTGTGAGTAAACTCATTTCCAAAACGATTTTTTAAATTATCTTTTCACCACTAAAACGCATGAGACTTGTAGTTTTCAAAAACGTTTTCATTTTTGATGAGACGCTGAATAAAAGAAGTTTAATCGCCGGCAAACGAAAACCCGCGACTTCCCGTAAATCCCCGACTCGGCCTGTAAAGTCAAAAGTATACAAAGAAAGTACCCAGGGAGTAAACTCATTTCCCGAACGATTTTTTAAATTATTTTTTCACCACTAAAACGCATGAGCACTGTAGTTTTCAGAAATGTTTTCATTTTTGATGAGACGCTTAATGAAAGTGGTTTAATCGCCGGCAAACGAAAACCCGCGATTTCCCGTAAATCCCGGGCTTGGCCCGTATAGTCAAATGTATACAAAGAAAGTACCCTGTGAGTAAACTCATTTCCAAAACGATTTTTTAAAGTATCTTTTCGCCACTAAAACGCATGAGACTTGTAGTTTTTAAAAATGTTTTCATTTTTGATAAGACGCTGAAAAAAAGAAGTTTAATTGCCGGCAAACAAAAACCCGCCATTTCCCGTAAACCCCGGACTCGGCCCATATAGTCAAAAGTATACAAAGAAAGCACCCGGGGAGTAAACTCATTTCCCATGTATACAAAGAAAGTACCCTGTGATTAAACTCATTTCCAAAACGACTTTTTAAATTATTTTTTCACCACTAAAACGCATGGGACCTGTAGTTTTCAGAAATGTTTTCATTTTTGATGAGACGCTTAATGAAAGTGGTTTAATCACCGGGAAACGAAAACCCGCGATTTCCGGAAATCCCGGGCTTGGCCCGTATAGTCAAATGTATACAAAGAAAGTACCCTGTGAGTAAACTCATTTCCAAAACCATTTTTTAAATTATCTTTTCACCACTAAAACGCATGAGACTTGTAGTTTTTAAAAACGTTTTCATTTTTGATGAGACGCTGAATAAAAGAAGTTTAATCGCCGGCAAACGAAAACCCGCGACTTCCCGTAAATCCCCGACTCGGCCCGTAAAGTCAAAAGTATACAAAGAAAGTACCCAGGGAGTAAACTCATTTCCCGAACGATTTTTTAAATTATTTTTTCACCACTAAAACGCATGAGAACTGTAGTTTTCAGAAATGTTTTCATTTTTGATGAGACGCTTAATGAAAGTGGTTTAATCGCCGGCAAACGAAAACCCGCGATTTCCCGTAAATCCCGGGCTTGGCCCGTATAGACAAATGTATACAAAGAAAGTACCCTGTGAGTAAACTCATTTCCAAAACGATTTTTTAAAGTATCTTTTCGCCACTAAAACGCATGAGACTTGTAGTTTTTAAAAATGTTTTCATTTTTGATAAGACGCTGAAAAAAAGAAGTTTAATTGCCGGCAAACAAAAACCCGCCATTTCCCGTAAACCCCGGACTCGGCCCATATAGTCAAAAGTATACAAAGAAAGCACCCGGGGAGTAAACTCATTTCCCATGTATACAAAGAAAGTACCCTGTGATTAAACTCATTTCCAAAACGACTTTTTAAATTATTTTTTCACCACTAAAACGCATGGGACCTGTAGTTTTCAGAAATGTTTTCATTTTTGATGAGACGCTTAATGAAAGTGGTTTAATCACCGGCAAACGAAAACCCGCGATTTCCGGAAATCCCGGGCTTGGCCCGTATAGTCAAATGTATACAAAGAAAGTACCCTGTGAGTAAACTCATTTCCAAAACCATTTTTTAAATTATCTTTTCACCACTAAAACGCATGAGACTTGTAGTTTTTAAAAACGTTTTCATTTTTGATGAGACGCTTATTAAAAGAAGTTTAATCGCCGGCAAACGAAAACCCGCCAATTCCCGTAAACCCCGGACTCGGCCCGTATAGTCAAAAGTATACAAAGAAAGTACCCAGGGAGTAAACTCATTTCCCGAACGATTTTTTATATTATTTTTTCACCACTAAAACGCATGAGACTTGTAGTTTTCAAAAGTGTTTTCATTTTTGATGAGACGCTGAATAAAAGAAGTTTAATCGCCGGCAAACGAAAACCCGCGATTTCCCGTAAATCCCGGACTCGGCCCGTATAGTCAAAAGTATACAAAGAAGGTACCCAGAGAGTAAACTCTTTTCCCGAACGATTTTTTAAATTATTTTTTCACCACTACAACGCATGAGACTTGTAGTTTGCAGAAATGTTTTCATTTTTGATGAGACGCTTAATGAAAGTGGTTTAATCGCCGGCAAACGAAAACACGCGATTTCCCGTAAATCCCGGACTCGGCCGTATTGTCAAAAGTATACAAAGAAGGTACCCAGGGAAAAAACTCATTTCCCGAACGATTTTTTAATTTTTTTTTTCACCACTAAAACGCATGAGACTTGTAATTTTTAGAAATGTTTTCATTTTTGATGAGACGCTTAATGAAAGTGGTTTAATCGCCGGAAAACGAAAACCCGCCATTTCCCGTAAACCCCGGACTCGGCCCGTATAGTCAAAAGTATACAAAGAAATAACCAGGGAGTAAACTCATTTCCCGAACGATTTTTTAAATTATTTTTTCACCACTAAAACGCATGGGACTTGTAGTTTACAAAAATGTTTTCATTTTTGATGAGACTCTGAATAAAAGAAGTTTAATCACCGGCAAACGAAAACCTGCGATTTCCCGTAAATCCCAAGCTCGGCCCGTATAGTCAAAAGTATACAAAGAAAGTACCCAGGGAGTAAACTCATTTCCCGAACGATCTTTTAAATTATTTTTTCACCACTAAAACGCATGAGACTTGTAATTTGCAGAAATGTTTTCATTTTTGATGAGACGCTTAATGAAAGTGGTTTAATCGCCGGCAAACAAAAACCCGCGATTTCCCGTAAATCCCGGACTCGGCCGTATAGTCAAAAGTGTACAAAGAAGGTACCCAGGGAGTAAACTCATTTCCCGAACGATTCTTTAAATTATTTTTTTACCACTAAAACGCATGGGACCTGTAGTTTTCAGAAATGTTTTCATTTTTGATGAGACGCTTAATGAAAGTGGTTTAATCACCGGCAAACGAAAACCCGCGATTTCCGGAAATCCCGGGCTTGGCCCGTATAGTCAAATGTATACAAAGAAAGTACCCTGTGAGTAAACTCATTTCCAAAACGATTTTTTAAATTATCTTTTCACCACTAAAACGCATGAGACTTGTAGTTTTCAAAAACGTTTTCATTTTTGATGAGACGCTGAATAAAAGAAGTTTAATCGCCGGCAAACGAAAACCCGCGACTTCCCGTAAATCCCCGACTCGGCCTGTAAAGTCAAAAGTATACAAAGAAAGTACCCAGGGAGTAAACTCATTTCCCGAACGATTTTTTAAATTATTTTTTCACCACTAAAACGCATGAGCACTGTAGTTTTCAGAAATGTTTTCATTTTTGATGAGACGCTTAATGAAAGTGGTTTAATCGCCGGCAAACGAAAACCCGCGATTTCCCGTAAATCCCGGGCTTGGCCCGTATAGTCAAATGTATACAAAGAAAGTACCCTGTGAGTAAACTCATTTCCAAAACGATTTTTTAAAGTATCTTTTCGCCACTAAAACGCATGAGACTTGTAGTTTTTAAAAATGTTTTCATTTTTGATAAGACGCTGAAAAAAAGAAGTTTAATTGCCGGCAAACAAAAACCCGCCATTTCCCGTAAACCCCGGACTCGGCCCATATAGTCAAAAGTATACAAAGAAAGCACCCGGGGAGTAAACTCATTTCCCATGTATACAAAGAAAGTACCCTGTGATTAAACTCATTTCCAAAACGACTTTTTAAATTATTTTTTCACCACTAAAACGCATGGGACCTGTAGTTTTCAGAAATGTTTTCATTTTTGATGAGACGCTTAATGAAAGTGGTTTAATCACCGGGAAACGAAAACCCGCGATTTCCGGAAATCCCGGGCTTGGCCCGTATAGTCAAATGTATACAAAGAAAGTACCCTGTGAGTAAACTCATTTCCAAAACCATTTTTTAAATTATCTTTTCACCACTAAAACGCATGAGACTTGTAGTTTTTAAAAACGTTTTCATTTTTGATGAGACGCTGAATAAAAGAAGTTTAATCGCCGGCAAACGAAAACCCGCGACTTCCCGTAAATCCCCGACTCGGCCCGTAAAGTCAAAAGTATACAAAGAAAGTACCCAGGGAGTAAACTCATTTCCCGAACGATTTTTTAAATTATTTTTTCACCACTAAAACGCATGAGAACTGTAGTTTTCAAAAATGTTTTCATTTTTGATGAGACGCTTAATGAAAGTGGTTTAATCGCCGGCAAACGAAAACCCGCGATTTCCCGTAAATCCCGGGCTTGGCCCGTATAGACAAATGTATACAAAGAAAGTACCCTGTGAGTAAACTCATTTCCAAAACGATTTTTTAAAGTATCTTTTCGCCACTAAAACGCATGAGACTTGTAGTTTTTAAAAATGTTTTCATTTTTGATAAGACGCTGAAAAAAAGAAGTTTAATTGCCGGCAAACAAAAACCCGCCATTTCCCGTAAACCCCGGACTCGGCCCATATAGTCAAAAGTATACAAAGAAAGCACCCGGGGAGTAAACTCATTTCCCATGTATACAAAGAAAGTACCCTGTGATTAAACTCATTTCCAAAACGACTTTTTAAATTATTTTTTCACCACTAAAACGCATGGGACCTGTAGTTTTCAGAAATGTTTTCATTTTTGATGAGACGCTTAATGAAAGTGGTTTAATCACCGGCAAACGAAAACCCGCGATTTCCGGAAATCCCGGGCTTGGCCCGTATAGTCAAATGTATAAAAAGAAAGTACCCTGTGAGTAAACTCATTTCCAAAACCATTTTTTAAATTATCTTTTCACCACTAAAACGCATGAGACTTGTAGTTTTTAAAAACGTTTTCATTTTTGATGAGACGCTGAATAAAAGAAGTTTAATCGCCGGCAAACGAAAACCCGCGACTTCCCGTAAATCCCCGACTCGGCCCGTAAAGTCAAAAGTATACAAAGAAAGTACCCAGGGAGTAAACTCATTTCCCGAACGATTTTTTAAATTATTTTTTCACCACTAAAACGCATGAGAACTGTAGTTTTCAGAAATGTTTTCATTTTTGATGAGACGCTTAATGAAAGTGGTTTAATCGCCGGCAAACGAAAACCCGCGATTTCCCGTAAATCCCGGGCTTGGCCCGTATAGACAAATGTATACAAAGAAAGTACCCTGTGAGTAAACTCATTTCCAAAACGATTTTTTAAAGTATCTTTTCGCCACTAAAACGCATGAGACTTGTAGTTTTTAAAAATGTTTTCATTTTTGATAAGACGCTGAAAAAAAGAAGTTTAATTGCCGGCAAACAAAAACCCGCCATTTCCCGTAAACCCCGGACTCGGCCCATATAGTCAAAAGTATACAAAGAAAGCACCCGGGGAGTAAACTCATTTCCCATGTATACAAAGAAAGTACCCTGTGATTAAACTCATTTCCAAAACGACTTTTTAAATTATTTTTTCACCACTAAAACGCATGAGACTTGTAGTTTTCAAAAATGTTTTCATTTTTGATGAGACGCTTATTAAAAGAAGTTTAATCGCCGGCAAACGAAAACCCGCCAATTCCCGTAAACCCCGGACTCGGCCCGTATAGTCAAAAGTATACAAAGAAAGTACCCAGGGAGTAAACTCATTTCCCGAACGATTTTTTATATTATTTTTCCACCACTAAAACGCATGAGACTTGTAGTTTTCAAAAGTGTTTTCATTTTTGATGAGACGCTGAATAAAAGAAGTTTAATCGCCGGCAAACGAAAACCCGCGATTTCCCGTAAATCCCGGACTCGGCCCGTATAGTCAAAAGTATACAAAGAAGGTACCCAGAGAGTAAACTCTTTTCCCGAACGATTTTTTAAATTATTTTTTCACCACTACAACGCATGAGACTTGTAGTTTGCAGAAATGTTTTCATTTTTGATGAGACGCTTAATGAAAGTGGTTTAATCGCCGGCAAACGAAAACCCGCGATTTCCCGTAAATCCCGGACTCGGCCGTATTGTCAAAAGTATACAAAGAAGGTACC
Source organism: Hydractinia symbiolongicarpus (assembly GCF_029227915.1). NCBI lineage: Eukaryota > Metazoa > Cnidaria > Hydrozoa > Anthoathecata > Hydractiniidae > Hydractinia > Hydractinia symbiolongicarpus. The sequence goes on from NC_079878.1 coordinate 2,571,289, forward strand.
CAGGGAAAAAACTCATTTCCCGAACGATTTTTTAATTTTTTTTTTCACCACTAAAACGCATGAGACTTGTAATTTTTAGAAATGTTTTCATTTTTGATGAGACGCTTAATGAAAGTGGTTTAATCGCCGGAAAACGAAAACCCGCCATTTCCCGTAAACCCCGGACTCGGCCCGTATAGTCAAAAGTATACAAAGAAAGTACCCAGGGAGTAAACTCATTTCCCGAACGATTTTTTAAATTATTTTTTCACCACTAAAACGCATGGGACTTGTAGTTTACAAAAATGTTTTCATTTTTGATGAGACTCTGAATAAAAGAAGTTTAATCGCCGGCAAACGAAAACCTGCGATTTCCCGTAAATCCCAAGCTCGGCCCGTATAGTCAAAAGTATACAAAGAAAGTACCCAGGGAGTAAACTCATTTCCCGAACGATCTTTTAAATTATTTTTTCACCACTAAAACGCATGAGACTTGTAATTTGCAGAAATGTTTTCATTTTTGATGAGACGCTTAATGAAAGTGGTTTAATCGCCGGCAAACGAAAACCCGCGATTTCCCGTAAATCCCGGACTTGGCCGTATAGTCAAAAGTGTACAAAGATGGTACCCAGGGAGTAAACTCATTTCCCGAACGATTTTTTAAATTATTTTTCACCACTAAAACGCATGAGAACTGTAGTTTTCAGAAATGTTTTCATTTTTGATGAGACGCTTAATGAAAGTGGTTTAATCGCCGGAAAACGAAAACCCGCCATTTCCCGTAAACCCCGGACTCGGCCCGTATAGTCAAAAGTATACAAAGAAAGTACCCAGGGAGTAAACTCATTTCCCGAACGATTTTTTAAATTATTTTTACACCACTAAAACGCATGGGACTTGTAGTTTACAAAAATGTTTTCATTTTTGATGAGACTCTGAATAAAAGAAGTTTAATCGCCGGCAAACGAAAACCTGCGATTTCCCGTAAATCCCAAGCTCGGCCCGTATAGTCAAAAGTATATAAAGAAAGTACCCAGGGAGTAAACTCATTTCCCGAACGATTTTTTAAATTATTTTTTCACCACTAAAACGCATGAGAACTGTAGTTTTCAGAAATGTTTTCATTTTTGATGAGACGCTTAATGAAAGTGGTTTAATCGCCGGCAAACAACAACCCGCCATTTCCCGTAAACCCCGGACTCGGCCCATATAGTCAAAAGTATACAAAGAAAGTACCCGGGGAGTAAACTCATTTCCCATGTATACAAAGAAAGTACCCTGTGATTAAACTCATTTCCAAAACGATTTTTTATATTATTTTTTCACCACTAAAACGCATGGGACTTGTAGTTTACAAAAATGTTTTCATTTTTGATGAGACTCTGAATAAAAGAAGTTTAATCGCCGGCAAACGAAAACCTGCGATTTCCCGTAAATCCCAAGCTCGGCCCGTATAGTCAAAAGTATACAAAGAAAGTACCCAGGGAGTAAACTCATTTCCCGAACGATTTTTTAAATTATTTTTTCACCACTAAAACGCATGAGAACTGTAGTTTTCAGAAATGTTTTCATTTTTGATGAGACGCTGAAAAAAAGAAGTTTAATTGCCGGCAAACAACAACCCGCCATTTCCCGTAAACCCCGGACTCGGCCCATATAGTCAAAAGTATACAAAGAAAGTACCCGGGGAGTAAACTCATTTCCCATGTATACAAAGAAAGTACCCTGTGATTAAACTCATTTCCAAAACGATTTTTTATATTATTTTTTCACCACTAAAACGCATGAGACTTGTAGTTTTCAAAAGTGTTATCATTTTTGATGAGACGCTGAATAAAAGAAGTTTAATCGCCGGCAAACGAAAACCCGCGATTTCCCGTAAATCCCGGTCTCGGCCCGTATAGTCAAAAGTATACAAAGAAAGTACCCTGTGATTAAACTCATTTCCCGAACGATTTTTTAAATTATTTTTTCACCACTACAACGCATGAGACTTGTAGTTTGCAGAAATGTTTTCATTTTTGATGAGACGCTTAATAAAAGTGGTTTAATCGCCGGCAAACAAAAACCTGCGATTTCCCGTAAATCCCGGACTCGGCCGTATTGTCAAAAGTATACAAAGAAGGTACCCAGGGAAAAAACTCATTTCCCGAACGATTTTTTAATTTTTTTTTTCACCACTAAAACGCATGAGACTTGTAATTTTTAGAAATGTTTTCATTTTTGATGAGACGCTTAATGAAAGTGGTTTAATCGCCGGCAAACGAAAACCCGCGATTTCCCGTAAATCCCCGACTCGGCCCGTATAGTCAAAAGTATACAAAGAAAGTACCCAGGGAGTAAACTCATTTCCCGAACGATTTTTTAAATTATCTTTTCACCACCAAAACGCATGAGACTTGTAGTTTTCAAAAATGTTTTCATTTTTGATGAGACGCTGAATAAAAGAAGTTTAATCGCCGGAAAACGAAAACCCGCCATTTCCCGTAAACCCCGAACTCGGCCCGCATAGTCAAAAGTATACAAAGAAAGTACCCAGGGAGTAAGCTCATTTCCCGAACGATTTTTTAAATTATTTTTTCACCACTAAAACGCATGGGACTTGTAGTTTACAAAAATGTTTTCATTTTTGATGAGACTCTGAATAAAAGAAGTTTAATCGCCGGCAAACGAAAACCTGCGATTTCCCGTAAATCCCAAGCTCGGCCCGTATAGTCAAAAGTATACAAAGAAAGTACCCAGGGAGTAAACTCATTTCCCGAACGATTTTTTAAATTATCTTTTCACCACTAAAACGCATGAGACTTGTAGTTTTCAAAAATGTTTTCATTTTTGATGAGACGCTGAATAAAAGAAGTTTAATCGCCGGAAAACGAAAACCCGCCATTTCCCGTAAACCCCGGACTCGGCCCGTATAGTCAAAAGTATACAAAGAAAGTACCCAGGGAGTAAACTCATTTCCCGAACGATTTTTTAAATTATTTTTTCACCACTAAAACGCATGGGACTTGTAGTTTACAAAAATGTTTTCATTTTTGATGAGACTCTGAATAAAAGAAGTTTAATCGCCGGCAAACGAAAACCTGCGATTTCCCGTAAATCCCGGACTCGGCCCGTATAGTCAAAAGTATATAAAGAAAGTACCCAGGGAGTAAACTCATTTCCCGAACGATTTTTTAAATTATTTTTTCACCACTAAAACGCATGAGAACTGTAGTTTTCAGAAATGTTTTCATTTTTGATGAGACGCTTAATGAAAGTGGTTTAATCGCCGGCAAACGAAAATCCGCGATTTTCCGTAAATCCCGGGCTTGGCCGGTATAGTCAAATGTATACAAAGAAAGTACCCTGTGAGTAAACTCATTTCCAAAACGATTTTTTAAAGTATCTTTTCGCCACTAAAACGCATGAGGCTTGTAGTTTTCAAAAATGTTTTCATTTTTGATGAGACGCTGAAAAAAAGAAGTTTAATTGCCGCCAAACAAAAACCCGCCATTTCCCGTAAATCCCGGACTCGGCCCGTATAGTCAAAAGTATACAAAGAAGGTACCCAGAGAGTAAACTCATTTCCCGTACGATTTTTTAAATTATCTTTTCACCACTGAAACGCATGACACTTGTAGTTTGCAGAAATGTTTTCATTTTTGATGACACGCTTAATGAAAGTGGTTTAATCGCCGGCAAACGAAAACCCGCGATTTCCCGTGAATCTCTGACTCGGCCGTATAATCAAAAGTATACAAAGAAGGTACCCAGGGAAAAAACTCATTTCCCGAACGATTTTTTAATTTTTTTTTTCACCACTAAAACGCATGAGACTTGTAGTTTTCAAAAATGTTTTCATTTTTGATGAGACGCTGAATAAAAGAAGTTTAATCGCCGGCAAACGAAAACCCGCGACTTCCCGTAAATCCCCGACTCGGGCCGTAAAGTCAAAAGTATACAAAGAAAGTACCCAGGGAGTAAACTCATTTCCCGAACGATTTTTTAAATTATTTTTACACCACTAAAACGCATGGGACTTGTAGTTTACAAAAATGTTTTCATTTTTGATGAGACTCTGAATAAAAGAAGTTTAATCGCCGGCAAACGAAAACCTGCGATTTCCCGTAAATCCCAAGCTCGGCCCATATAGTCAAAAGTATATAAAGAAAGTACCCAGGGAGTAAACTCATTTCCCGAACGATTTTTTAAATTATTTTTTCACCACTAAAACGCATGAGAACTGTAGTTTTCAGAAATGTTTTCATTTTTGATGAGACGCTTAATGAAAGTGGTTTAATCGCCGGCAAACAACAACCCGCCATTTCCCGTAAACCCCGGACTCGGCCCATATAGTCAAAAGTATACAAAGAAAGTACCCAGGGAGTAAACTCATTTCCCGAACGATTTTTTAAATTATTTTTTCACCACTAAAACGCATGGGACTTGTAGTTTACAAAAATGTTTTCATTTTTGATGAGACTCTGAATAAAAGAAGTTTAATCGCCGGCAAACGAAAACCTGCGATTTCCCGTAAATCCCAAGCTCGGCCCATATAGTCAAAAGTATATAAAGAAAGTACCCAGGGAGTAAACTCATTTCCCGAACGATTTTTTAAATTATTTTTTCACCACTAAAACGCATGAGAACTGTAGTTTTCAGAAATGTTTTCATTTTTGATGAGACGCTTAATGAAAGTGGTTTAATCGCCGGCAAACAACAACCCGCCATTTCCCGTAAACCCCGGACTCGGCCCATATAGTCAAAAGTATACAAAGAAAGTACCCAGGGAGTAAACTCATTTCCCGAACGATTTTTTAAATTATTTTTTCACCACTAAAACGCATGGGACTTGTAGTTTACAAAAATGTTTTCATTTTTGATGAGACTCTGAATAAAAGAAGTTTAATCGCCGGCAAACGAAAACCTGCGATTTCCCGTAAATCCCGGACTCGGCCCGTATAGTCAAAAGTATATAAAGAAAGTACCCAGGGAGTAAACTCATTTCCCGAACGATTTTTTAAATTATTTTTTCACCACTAAAACGCATGAGAACTGTAGTTTTCAGAAATGTTTTCATTTTTGATGAGACGCTTAATGAAAGTGGTTTAATCGCCGGCAAACGAAAATCCGCGATTTTCCGTAAATCCCGGGCTTGGCCGGTATAGTCAAATGTATACAAAGAAAGTACCCTGTGAGTAAACTCATTTCCAAAACGATTTTTTAAAGTATCTTTTCGCCACTAAAACGCATGAGGCTTGTAGTTTTCAAAAATGTTTTCATTTTTGATGAGACGCTGAAAAAAAGAAGTTTAATTGCCGCCAAACAAAAACCCGCCATTTCCCGTAAATCCCGGACTCGGCCCGTATAGTCAAAAGTATACAAAGAAGGTACCCAGAGAGTAAACTCATTTCCCGTACGATTTTTTAAATTATCTTTTCACCACTGAAACGCATGACACTTGTAGTTTGCAGAAATGTTTTCATTTTTGATGACACGCTTAATGAAAGTGGTTTAATCGCCGGCAAACGAAAACCCGCGATTTCCCGTGAATCTCTGACTCGGCCGTATAATCAAAAGTATACAAAGAAGGTACCCAGGGAAAAAACTCATTTCCCGAACGATTTTTTAATTTTTTTTTTCACCACTAAAACGCATGAGACTTGTAGTTTTCAAAAAGGTTTTCATTTTTGATGAGACGCTGAATAAAAGAAGTTTAATCGCCGGCAAACGAAAACCCGCGACTTCCCGTAAATCCCCGACTCGGGCCGTAAAGTCAAAAGTATACAAAGAAAGTACCCAGGGAGTAAACTCATTTCCCGAACGATTTTTTAAATTATTTTTTCACCACTAAAACGCATGAGAACTGTAGTTTTCAGAAATGTTTTCATTTTTGATGAGACGCTTAATGAAAGTGGTTTAATCGCCGGCAAACGAAAACCCGCGATTTCCCGTAAATCCCGGGCTTGGCCCGTATAGTCAAATGTATACAAAGAAAGTACCCTGTGAGTAAACTCATTTCCAAAACGATTTTTTAAAGTATCTTTTCGATACTAAAACGCATGAGACTTGCAGTTTTTAAAAATGTTTTCATTTTTGATAAGATGCTGAAAAAAAGAGGTTTAATTGCCGGCAAACAAAAACCCGCCATTTCCCGTAAACCCCGGACTTGGCCCATATAGTCAAAAGTATACAAAGAAAGTACCCGGGGAGTAAACTCATTTCCCATGTATACAAAGAAAGTACCCTGTGATTAAACTCATTTCCAAAACGATTTTTTAAAGTATCTTTTCGCCACTAAAACGCATGAGGCTTGTAGTTTTCAAAAATGTTTTCATTTTTGATGAGACGCTGAAAAAAAGAAGTTTAATTGCCGGCAAACAAAAACCTGCGACTTCCCGTAAATCCCGGACTCGGCCCGTATAGTCAAAAGTATATAAAGAAAGTACCCAGGGAGTAAACTCATTTCCCGAACGATTTTTTAAATTATTTTTTCACCACTAAAACGCATGAGAACTGTAGTTTTCAGAAATGTTTTCATTTTTGATGAGACGCTTAATGAAAGTGGTTTAATCGCCGGCAAACGAAAATCCGCGATTTTCCGTAAATCCCGGGCTTGGCCGGTATAGTCAAATGTATACAAAGAAAGTACCCTGTGAGTAAACTCATTTCCAAAACGATTTTTTAAAGTATCTTTTCGCCACTAAAACGCATGAGGCTTGTAGTTTTCAAAAATGTTTTCATTTTTGATGAGACGCTGAAAAAAAGAAGTTTAATTGCCGGCAAACAAAAACCCGCCATTTCCCGTAAATCCCGGACTCGGCCCGTATAGTCAAAAGTATACAAAGAAGGTACCCAGAGAGTAAACTCATTTCCCGTACGATTTTTTAAATTATCTTTTCACCACTGAAACGCATGACACTTGTAGTTTGCAGAAATGTTTTCATTTTTGATGACACGCTTAATGAAAGTGGTTTAATCGCCGGCAAACGAAAACCCGCGATTTCCCGTGAATCTCTGACTCGGCCGTATAATCAAAAGTATACAAAGAAGGTACCCAGGGAAAAAACTCATTTCCCGAACGATTTTTTAATTTTTTTTTTCACCACTAAAACGCATGAGACTTGTAGTTTTCAAAAATGTTTTCATTTTTGATGAGACGCTGAATAAAAGAAGTTTAATCGCCGGCAAACGAAAACCCGCGACTTCCCGTAAATCCCCGACTCGGGCCGTAAAGTCAAAAGTATACAAAGAAAGTACCCAGGGAGTAAACTCATTTCCCGAACGATTTTTTAAATTATTTTTTCACCACTAAAACGCATGAGAACTGTAGTTTTCAGAAATGTTTTCATTTTTGATGAGACGCTTAATGAAAGTGGTTTAATCGCCGGCAAACGAAAACCCGCGATTTCCCGTAAATCCCGGGCTTGGCCCGTATAGTCAAATGTATACAAAGAAAGTACCCTGTGAGTAAACTCATTTCCAAAACGATTTTTTAAAGTATCTTTTCGATACTAAAACGCATGAGACTTGCAGTTTTTAAAAATGTTTTCATTTTTGATAAGATGCTGAAAAAAAGAGGTTTAATTGCCGGCAAACAAAAACCCGCCATTTCCCGTAAACCCCGGACTCGGCCCATATAGTCAAAAGTATACAAAGAAAGTACCCGGGGAGTAAACTCATTTCCCATGTATACAAAGAAAGTACCCTGTGATTAAACTCATTTCCAAAACGATTTTTTAAAGTATCTTTTCGCCACTAAAACGCATGAGGCTTGTAGTTTTCAAAAATGTTTTCATTTTTGATGAGACGCTGAAAAAAAGAAGTTTAATTGCCGGCAAACAAAAACCCGCCATTTCCCGTAAATCCCGGACTCGGCCCGTATAGTCAAAAGTATACAAAGAAGGTACCCAGAGAGTAAACTCATTTAACGTACGATTTTTTAAATTATCTTTTCACCACTGAAACGCATGACACTTGTAGTTTGCAGAAATGTTTTCATTTTTGATGACACGCTTAATGAAAGTGGTTTAATCGCCGGCAAACGAAAACCCGCGATTTCCCGTGAATCTCTGACTCGGCCGTATAATCAAAAGTATACAAAGAAGGTACCCAGGGAAAAAACTCATTTCCCGAACGATTTTTTAATTTTTTTTTTCACCACTAAAACGCATGAGACTTGTAATTTTTAGAAATGTTTTCATTTTTGATGAGACTCTTAATGAAAGTGGTTTAATCGCCGGCAAACGAAAACCCGCGATTTCCCGTAAATCCCCGACTCGGCCCGTATAGTCAAAAGTATACAAAGAAAGTACCCAGGGAGTAAACTCATTTCCCGAACGATTTTTTAAATTATCTTTTCACCACCAAAACGCATGAGACTTGTAGTTTTCAAAAATGTTTTCATTTTTGATGAGACGCTGAATAAAAGAAGTTTAATCGCCGGCAAACGAAAACCCGCGACTTCCCGTAAATCCCCGACTCGGGCCGTAAAGTCAAAAGTATACAAAGAAAGTACCCAGGGAGTAAACTCATTTCCCGAACGATTTTTTAAATTATTTTTTCACCACTAAAACGCATGAGAACTGTAGTTTTCAGAAATGTTTTCATTTTTGATGAGACGCTTAATGAAAGTGGTTTAATCGCCGGCAAACGAAAACCCGCGATTTCCCGTAAATCCCGGGCTTGGCCCGTATAGTCAAATGTATACAAAGAAAGTACCCTGTGAGTAAACTCATTTCCAAAACGATTTTTTAAAGTATCTTTTCGATACTAAAACGCATGAGACTTGCAGTTTTTAAAAATGTTTTCATTTTTGATAAGATGCTGAAAAAAAGAGGTTTAATTGCCGGCAAACAAAAACCCGCCATTTCCCGTAAACCCCGGACTCGGCCCATATAGTCAAAAGTATACAAAGAAAGTACCCGGGGAGTAAACTCATTTCCCATGTATACAAAGAAAGTACCCTGTGATTAAACTCATTTCCAAAACGATTTTTTCAATTATTTTTTCACCACTAAAACGCATGAGACTTGTAGTTTTCAAAAATGTTTTCATTTTTGATGAGACGCTTATTAAAAGAAGTTTAATCGCCGGCAAACGAAAACCCGCCATTTCCCGTAAACCCCGGACTCGGCCCGTATAGTCAAAAGTATACAAAGAAAGTACCCAGGGAGTAAACTTATTTCCCGAACGATTTTTTATATTATTTTTTCACCACTAAAACGCATGAGACTTGTAGTTTTCAAAAGTGTTTTCATTTTTGATGAGACGCTGAATAAAAGAAGTTTAATCGCCGGCAAACGAAAACCCGCGATTTCCCGTAAATCCCGGACTCGGCCCGTATAGTCAAAAGTATACAAAGAAGGTACCCAGAGAGTAAACTCATTTACCGAACGATTTTTTTTTTATTTTTTTTTCGCCACTAAAACGCATGAGACTTGTAGTTTGCAGAAATGTTTTCATTTTTGATGAGACGCTTAATGAAAGTGGTTTAATCGCCGGCAAACGAAAACCCGCGATTTCCCGTAAATCCCGGACTCGGGCCGTAAAGTCAAAAGTATACAAAGAAAGTACCCAGGGATTAAACTCATTTCCCGAACGATTTTTTAAATTATTTTTTCACCACTAAAACGCATGAGAACTGTAGTTTTCAGAAATGTTTTCATTTTTGATGAGACGCTTAATGAAAGTGGTTTAATCGCCGGCAAACGAAAACCCGCGATTTCCCGTAAATCCCGGGCTTGGCCCGTATAGTCAAAAGTATACAAAGAAAGTACCCAGGGAGTAAACTCATTTCCCGAACGATTTTTTAAATTATTTTTTCACCACTAAAACGCATGAGAACTGTAGTTTTTAGAAATGTTTTCATTTTTGATGAGACGCTTAATGAAAGTGGTTTAATCGCCGGCAAACGAAAACCCGCGATTTCCCGTAAATCCCGGGCTTGGCCCGTATAGTCAAATGTATACAAAGAAAGTACCCTGTGAGTAAACTCATTTCCAAAACGATTTTTTAAAGTATCTTTTCGCCACTAAAACGCATGAGACTTGTAGTTTTCAAAAATGTTTTCATTTTTGATGAGACGCTAAAAAAAAGAAGTTTAATTGCCGGCAAACAAAAACCCGCCTTTTCCCGTAAACCCCGGACTCGGCCCATATAGTCAAAAGTATACAAAGAAAGTACCCGGGGAGTAAACTCATTTCCCATGTATACAAAGAAAGTACCCTGTGATTAAACTCATTTCCCGAACGTTTTTTTATATTATTTTCTCACCACTAAAACGCATGAGACTTGTAGTTTTCAAAAGTGTTTTCATTTTTGATGAGACGCTGAATAAAAGAAGTTTAATCGCCGGCAAACGAAAACCCGCGATTTCCCGTAAATCCCAGACTCGGCCCGTATAGTCAAAAGTATACAAAGAAGGTACCCAGAGAGTAAACTCATTTCCCGTACGACTTTTTAAATTATTTTTTCACCACTAAAACGCATGAGACTTGTAGTTTGCAGAAATGCTTTCATTTTTGATGAGACGTTTAATGAAAGTGGTTTAATCGCCGGCAAATGAAAACCCGCGATTTCAAGTAAATCCCCGACTCGGCCCGTATAGTCAAAAGTATAGAAAGAAAGTACCCAGGGAGTAAACTCATTTCCCGAACGATTTTTTAAATTATCTTTTCACCACTAAAACGCATGAGACTTGTAGTTTTCAAAAATGTTTTCATTTTTGATGAGACGCTGAATAAAAGAAGTTTAATCGCCGGCAAACAAAAACCCGCCATTTCCCGTAAACCCCGGACTCGGCCCATATAGTCAAAAGTATACAAAGAAAGTACCCGGGGAGTAAACTCATTTCCCATGTATACAAAGAAAGTACCCTGTGATTAAACTCATTTCCCGAACGTTTTTTTATATTATTTTTTCACCACTAAAACGCATGAGACTTGTAGTTTTCAAAAGTGTTCTCATTTTTGATGAGACGCTGAATAAAAGAAGTTTAATCGCCGGCAAACGAAAACCCGCGATTTCCCCTAAATCCCAGACTCGGCCCGTATAGTCAAAAGTATACAAAGAAGGTACCCAGAGAGTAAACTCATTTCCCGTACGACTTTTTAAATTATTTTTTCACCATCAAAACGCATGAGACTTGTAGTTTGCAGAAATGTTTTCATTTTTGATGAGACGTTTAATGAAAGTGGTTTAATCGCCGGCAAACGAAAACCCGCGATTTCCCGTAAATCCCGGACTCGGCCGTATAGTCAAAAGTATACAAAGAAGGTACCCAGGGAAAAAACACATTTCCCGAACGATTTTTTAAATTTTTTTTTCACCACTAAAACGCATGAGACTTGTAATTTTTAGAAATGTTTTCATTTTTGATGAGACGCTTAATGAAAGTGGTTTAATCGCCGGCAAACGAAAACCCGCGATTTCCCGTAAATCCCCGACTCGGCCCGTATAGTCAAAAGTATACAAAGAAAGTACCCAGAGAGTAAACTCATTTCCCGAACGATTTTTTAAATTATATTTTCACCACTAAAATGCATGAGACTTGTAGTTTTCAAAAATGTTTTCATTTTTGATGAGACGCTGAATAAAAGAAGTTTAATCGCCGGAAAACGAAAACCCCCCATTTTCCGTAAACCCCGGACTCGGCCCGTATAGTCAAAAGTATACAAAGAAAGTACCCAGGGAGTAAACTCATTTCCCGAACGATTTTTTAAATTATTTTTTCACCACTAAAACGCATGAGAACTGTAGTTTTCAGAAATGTTTTCATTTTTGATGAGACGCTGAATAAAAGAAGTTTAATCGCCGGCAAACAAAAACCCGCCATTTCCCGTAAACCCCGGACTCGGCCCATATAGTCAAAAGTATACAAAGAAAGTACCCGGGGAGTAAACTCATTTCCCATGTATACAAAGAAAGTACCCTGTGATTAAACTCATTTCCCGAACGTTTTTTTATATTATTTTTTCACCACTAAACGCATGAGACTTGTAGTTTTCAAAAGTGTTTTCATTTTTGATGAGACGCTGAATAAAAGAAGTTTAATCGCCGGCAAACGAAAACCCGCGATTTCCCGTAAATCCCAGACTCGGCCCGTATAGTCAAAAGTATACAAAGAAGGTACCAAGAGAGTAAACTCATTTCCCGTACGACTTTTTAAATTATTTTTTCACCATCAAAACGCATGAGACTTGTAGTTTGCAGAAATGTTTTCATTTTTGATGAGACGTTTAATGAAAGTGGTTTAATCGCCGGCAAACGAAAACCCGCGATTTCCCGTACATCCCGGACTCGGCCGTATAGTCAAAAGTATACAAAGAAGGTACCCAGGGAAAAAACACATTTCCCGAACGATTTTTTAAATTTTTTTTTCACCACTAAAACGCATGAGACTTGTAATTTTTAGAAATGTTTTCATTTTTGATGAGACGCTTAATGAAAGTGGTTTAATCGCCGGCAAACGAAAACCCGCGATTTCCCGTAAATCCCCGACTCGGCCCGTATAGTCAAAAGTATACAAAGAAAGTACCCAGAGAGTAAACTCATTTCCCGAACGATTTTTTAAATTATCTTTTCACCACTAAAATGCATGAGACTTGTAGTTTTCAAAAATGTTTTCATTTTTGATGAGACGCTGAATAAAAGAAGTTTAATCGCCGGAAAACGAAAACCCGCCATTTTCCGTAAACCCCGGACTCGGCCCGTATAGTCAAAAGTATACAAAGAAAGTACCCAGGGAGTAAACTCATTTCCCGAACGATTTTTTAAATTATTTTTTCACCACTAAAACGCATGGGACTTGTAGTTTACAAAAATGTTTTCATTTTTGATGAGACTCTGAATAAAAGAAGTTTAATCGCCGGCAAACGAAAACCTGCGATTTCCCGTAAATCCGGGACTCGGCCCGTATAGTCAAAAGTATACAAAGAAAGTACCCAGGGAGTAAACTCAATTCCCGAACGATTTTTTAAATTATTTTTTCACCACTAAAACGCATGAGAACTGTAGTTTTCGGAAATGTTTTCATTTTTGATGAGACGCTTAATGAAAGTGGTTTAATCGCCGGCAAACGAAAACCCGCGATTTCCCGTAAATCCCGGGCTTGGCCCGTATAGTCAAATGTATACAAAGAAAGTACCCTGTGAGTAAACTCATTTCCAAAACGATTTTTTAAAGTATCTTTTCGTCACTAAAACGCATGAGACTTGTAGTTTTCAAAAATGTTTTCATTTTTGATGAGACGCTAAAAAAAAGAAGTTTAATTGCCGGCAAACAAAAACCTGCCATTTCCCGTAAACCCCGCACTCGGCCCATATAGTCAAAAGTATACAAAGAAAGTACCCGGGGAGTAAACTCATTTCCCATGTATACAAAGAAAGTACCCAGAGAGTAAACTCATTTCCCGAACGAATTTTTAAATTATTATTTAACCACTAAAGCCCATGAGACCTGTAGTTTTTAGAAATGTTTTCATTTTTGATGAGACGCTGAATAAAAGAAGTTTAATCGCCAGCAAACGAAAACCCGCGACTTCCCGTAAATCCCGGACTCGAGCCGTATAGTCAAAAGTATACAAAGAAAGTACCCAGGAAGTAAACTCATTTCCCGAACGATTTTTTAAATTATTTTTTCACCACTAAAACGCATGAGAATTGTAGTTTTCAGAAATGTTTTCATTTTTGATGAGACGCTTAATAAAAGTGGTTTAATCGCCGGCAAACGAAAACCCGCGATTTCCCGTAAATCCCGGGCTTGGCCCGTATAGTCGAATGCATACAAAGAAAGTACCCAGGGAGTAAACTCATTTCCCGAACGATTTTTTAAATTATTATTTAACCACTAACGCCCATGAGACCTGTAGTTTTCAGAAATGTTTTTATTTTTGATGAGACGCTGAATAAAAGAAGTTTAATCGCCGGCAAACGAAACCCGCGACTTGCCGTAAATCCCGGATTCGGGCCGTATAGTCAAAAGTATACAAAGAAAGTACCCAGGGAGTAAACTCATTTCCCGCACGATTTTTTAAATTATTTTTTCACCACTAAAACGCATGAGACTTGTAATTTTTAGAAAAGTTTTCATTTTTGATGAGACGCTTAATGAAAGTGGTTTAATCGCCGGCAAATGAAAACCCGCGATTTCCCGTAAATCCCCGACTCGGCCCGTATAGTCAAAAGTATACAAAGAAAGTACCCAGGGAGTAAACTCATTTCCCGAACGATTTTTTAAATTATTATTTAACCACTAACGCCCATGAGACCTGTAGTTTTCAGAAATGTTTTCATTTTTGATGAGACGCTGAATAAAAGAAGTTTAATCGCCGGCAAACGAAACCCGCGACTTCCCGTAAATCCCGGATTCGGGCCGTATAGTCAAAAGTATACAAAGAAAGTACCCAGGGAGTAAACTCATTTCCCGCACGATTTTTTAAATTATTTTTTCACCACTAAAACGCATGAGACTTGTAATTTTTAGAAATGTTTTCATTTTTGATGAGACGCTTAATGAAAGTGGTTTAATCGCCGGCAAATGAAAACCCGCGATTTCCCGTAAATCCCCGACTCGGCCCGTATAGTCAAAAGTATACAAAGAAAGTACCCAGGGAGTAAACTCATTTCCCGAACGATTTTTTAAATTATCTTTTCACCACTAAAACGCATGAGACTTGTAGTTTTCAAAAATGTTTTCATTTTTGATGAGACGCTGAATAAAAGAAGTTTAATCGCCGGAAAACGAAAACCCGCCATTTCCCGTAAACCCCGGACTCGGCCCGTATAGTCAAAAGTATACAAAGAAAGTACCCAGGGAGTAAACTCATTTCCTGCACGATTTTTTAAATTATTTTTTCACCACTAAAACGCATGAGACTTGTAGTTTTCAGAAATGTTTTAATTTTTGATGAGACGCTTAATGAAAGTGGTTTAATCGCCGGCAAACGAAAACCCGCGATTTCCCGTAAATCCCGGGCTTGGCCCGTATAGTCGAATGCATACAAAGAAAGTACCCAGAGAGTAAACTCATTTCCCGAACGAATTTTTAAATTATTATTTAACCACTAAAGCCCATGAGACCTGTAGTTTTTAGAAATGTTTTCATTTTTGATGAGACGCTGAATAAAAGAAGTTTAATCGCCGGCAAACGAAAACCCGCGACTTCCCGTAAATCCCGGACTCGAGCCGTATAGTCAAAAGTATACAAAGAAAGTACCCAGGGAGTAAACTCATTTCCCGAACGATTTTTTAAATTATTTTTTCACCACTAAAACGCATGAGACTTGTAGTTTTCAGAAATGTTTTCATTTTTGATGAGACGCTTAATAAAAGTGGTTTAATCGCCGGCAAACGAAAACCCGCGATTTCCCGTAAATCCCAGGCTTGGCCCGTATAGTCGAATGCATACAAAGAAAGTACCCAGGGAGTAAACTCATTTCCCGAACGATTTTTTAAATTATTATTTAACCACTAACGCCCATGAGACCTGTAGTTTTCAGAAATGTTTTCATTTTTGATGAGACGCTGAATAAAAGAAGTTTAATCGCCGGCAAACGAAACCCGCGACTTCCCGTAAATCCCGGATTCGGGCCGTATAGTCAAAAGTATACAAAGAAAGTACCCAGGGAGTAAACTCATTTCCCGCACGATTTTTTAAATTATTTTTTCACCACTAAAACGCATGAGACTTGTAGTTTTCAGAAATGTTTTCATTTTTGATGAGACGCTTAATGAAAGTGGTTTAATCGCCGGCAAACGAAAACCCGCGACTTCCCGTAAATCCCGGACTCGAGCCGTATAGTCAAAAGTATACAAAGAAAGTACCCAGGGAGTAAACTCATTTCCCGAACGATTTTTAAATTATTTTTTCACCACTAAAACGCATGAGACTTGTAGTTTTCAGAAATGTTTTCATTTTTGATGAGACGCTGAATAAAAGAAGTTTAATCGCCGGCAAACGAAAACCCGCGACTTCCCGTAAATCCCGGACTCGAGCCGTATAGTCAAAAGTATACAAAGAAAGTACCCAGGGAGTAAACTCATTTCCTGAACGATTTTTTAAATTATTTTTTCACCACTAAAACGCATGAGACTTGTAGTTTTCAGAAATGTTTTCATTTTTGATGAGACGCTTAATGAAAGTGGTTTAATCGCCGGCAAACGAAAACCCGCGATTTCCCGTAAATCCCGGGCTTGGCCCGTATAGTCGAATGCATACAAAGAAAGTACCCAGGGAGTAAACTCATTTCCCGAACGATTTTTTAAATTAATATTTAACCACTAACGCCCATGAGACCTGTAGTTTTCAGAAATGTTTTCATTTTTGATGAGACGCTTAATGAAGGTGGTTTAATCGCCGGCAAACGAAAACCCGCGATTTCCCGTAAATCCCGGATTTGGCCGTATAGTCAAAAGTATACAAAGAAGGTACCCAGGGAGTAAACTCATTTCCCGATCGATTTTTTAAATTATTTTTTCACCACTAAAACGCATGAGACTTGTAATTTTTAGAAATGTTTTCATTTTTGATAAGACGTTTAATGAAAGTGGTTTAATCGCCGGCAAACGAAAACCCGCGATTTCGGGAAATCCTGGGCTTGGCCCGTATAGTCAAATGTATACAAAGAAAGTACCCTGTGAGTAAACTCATTTCCAAAACTATTTTTTAAATTATCTTTTCACCACTAAAACGCATGAGACTTGTAGTTTTCAAAAATGTTTTCATTTTTGATGAGACGCTGAATAAAAGAAGTTTAATCGCCGGCAAACGAAAACCCGGACTTCCCGAAATCCCCGACTCGGCCCGTAAAGTCAAAAGTATACAAAGAAAGTACCCAGGGAGTAAACACATTTCCCGAACGATTTTTTAAATTATTTTTTCACCACTAAAACGCATGAGAACTGTAGTTTTCAGAAATGTTTTCATTTTTGATGAGACGCTTAATGAAAGTGGTTTAATCGCCGGCAAACGAAAACCCGCGATTTCCCGTAAATCCCGGGCTTGGCCCGTATAGTCAAAAGTATACAAAGAAAGTACCCGGGGAGTAAACTCATTTCCCATGTATACAAAGAAAGTACCCTGTGATTAAACTCATTTCCAAAACGATTTTTTAAATTATTTTTTCACCACTAAAACGCATGAGACTTGTAGTTTTCAAAAATGTTTTCATTTTTGATGAGACGCTTATTAAAAGAAGTTTAATCGCCGGCAAACGAAAACCCGCCATTTCCCGTAAACCCCGGACTCGGCCCGTATAGTCAAAAGTATACAAAGAAAGTACCCAGGGAGTAAACTCATTTCCCGAACGATTTTTTAAATTATTTTTTCACCACTAAAACGCATGAGACTTGTAGTTTGCAGAAATGTTTTCATTTTTGATGAGACGCTTAATGAAAGTGGTTTAATCGCCGGCAAACGAAAACCTGCGATTTCCCGTAAATCCCCGACTCGGCCCGTATAGTCAAAAGTATACAAAGAAAGTACCCAGGGAGTAAACTCATTTCCCGAACGATTTTTTAAATTATTTTTTCACCACTAAAACGCATGAGAACTGTAGTTTTCAGAAATGTTTTCATTTTTGATGAGACGCTGAATGAAATTGGTTTAATCGCCGGCAAACGAAAACCCGCGATTTCCCGTAAATCCCGGGCTTGGCCCGTATAGTCAAATGTATACAAAGAAAGTACCCTGTGAGTAAACTCATTTCCAAAACGATTTTTTAAAGTATCTTTTCGCCACTAAAACGCATGAGACTTGTAGTTTTCAAAAATGTTTTCATTTTTGATGAGACGCTGAAAAAAAGAAGTTTAATTGCCGGCAAACAAAAACCCGCCATTTCCCGTAAACCCCGGACTCGGCCCATATAGTCAAAAGTATACAAAGAAAGTACCCAGAGAGTAAACTCATTTCCCGAACGATTTTTTAAATTATTTTTTCACCACTAAAACGCATGAGACTTGTAGTTTGCAGAAATGTTTTCATTTTTGATGAGACGCTTAATGAAAGTGGTTTAATCGCCGGCAAACGAAAACCCGCGATTTCCCGTAAATCCCCGACTCGGCCCGTATAGTCAAATGTATACAAAGAAAGTACCCAGGGAGTAAACTCATTTCCCGAACGATTTTTTAAATTATCTTTTCACCACTAAAACGCACGAGACTTGTAGTTTTCAAAAATGTTTTCATTTTTGATGAGACGCTGAATAAAAGAAGTTTAATCGCCGGAAAACGAAAACCCGCCATTTCCCGTAAACCCCGGACTCGGCCCGTATAGTCAAAAGTATACAAAGAAAGTACCCAGGGAGTAAACTCATTTCCCGAACGATTTTTTAAATTATTTTTTCACCACTATAACGCATGGGACTTGTAGTTTACAAAAATGTTTTCATTTTTGATGAGACTCTGAATAAAAGAAGTTTAATCGCCGGCAAACGAAAACCTGCGATTTCCCGTAAATCCCGGACTCGGCCGTATAGTCAAAAGTATACAAAGAAGGTACCCAGGGAGTAAACTCATTTCCCGATCGATTTTTTAAATTATTTTTTCACCACTAAAACGCATGAGACTTGTAATTTTTAGAAATGTTTTCATTTTTGATGAGACGTTTAATGAAAGTGGTTTAATCGCCGGCAAACGAAAACCCGCGATTTCGGGAAATCCCGGGCTTGGCCCGTATAGTCAAATGTATACAAAGAAAGTACCCTGTGAGTAAACTCATTTCCAAAACGATTTTTTAAATTATCTTTTCACCACTAAAACGCATGAGACTTGTAGTTTTCAAAAATGTTTTCATTTTTGATGAGACGCTGAATAAAAGAAGTTTAATCGCCGGCAAACGAAAACCCGGACTTCCCGTAAATCCCCGACTCGGCCCGTAAAGTCAAAAGTATACAAAGAAAGTACCCAGGGAGTAAACTCATTTCCCGAACGATTTTTTAAATTATTTTTTCACCACTAAAACGCATGAGAACTGTAGTTTTCAGAAATGTTTTCATTTTTGATGAGACGCTTAATGAAAGTGGTTTAATCGCCGGCAAACGAAAACCCGCGTATTCCCGTAAATCCCGGCCTTGGCCTGTATAGTCAAATGTATACAAAGAAAGTACCCTGTGAGTAAACTCATTTCCAAAACGATTTTTTAAAGTATCTTTTCGCCACTAAAACGCATGAGACTTGTAGTTTTCAAAAATGTTTTCATTTTTGATGAGACGCTGAAAAAAAGAAGTTTAATCGCCGGAAAACGAAAACCCGCCATTTCCCGTAAACCCCGGACTCGGCCCGTATAGTCAAAAGTATACAAAGAAAGTACCCAGGGAGTAAACTCATTTCCCGAAAGATTTTTTAAATTATTATTTCACTACTAAAGCCCATGAGACTTGTAGTTCTTAAAAATGTTTTCATTTTTGATGAGACGCTTAATGAAAGTGGTTTAATCGCCGGCAAACGAAAACCCGCGATTTCCCGTAAATCCCGGGCTTGGCCCGTATAGTCGAATGCATACAAAGAAAGTACCCAGGGAGTAAACTCATTTCCCGAACGATTTTTTAAATTATTATTTAACCACTGAAGCCCATGAGACCTGTAGTTTTCAGAAATGTTTTCATTTTTGATGAGACGCTTAATGAAAGTGGTTTAATCGCCGGCAAACGAAAACCCGCGATTTCCCGTAAATCCCGGACTCGGCCGTATAGTCAAAAGTATACAAAGAAGGTACCCAGGGAGTAAACTCATTTCCCGATCGATTTTTTAAATTATTTTTTCACCACTAAAACGCATGAGACTTGTAATTTTTAAAAATGTTTTCATTTTTGATGAGACGTTTAATGAAAGTGGTTTAATCGCCGGCAAACGAAAACCCGCGATTTCGGGAAATCCCGGGCTTGGCCCGTATAGTCAAAAGTATACAAAGAAAGTACCCAGGGAGTAAACTCATTTCCCGAACGATTTTTTAAATTATCTTTTCACCACTAAAACGCATGAGACTTGTAGTTTTCAAAAATGTTTTCATTTTTGATGAGACGCTGAATAAAAGAAGTTTAATCGCCGGAAAACGAAAACCCGCCATTTCCCGTAAACCCCGGACTCGGCCCGTATAGTCAAAAGTATACAAAGAAAGTACCCAGGGAGTAAACTCATTTCCCGAACGATTTTTTAAATTATTTTTTCACCACTAAAACGCATGGGACTTGTAGTTTACAAAAATGTTTTCATTTTTGATGAGACTCTGAATAAAAGAAGTTTAATCGCCGGCAAACGAAAACCTGCGATTTCCCGTAAATCCCGGACTCGGCCCGTATAGTCAAAAGTATACAAAGAAAGTACCGAGGGAGTAAACTCATTTCCCGAACGATTTTTAAATTATTATTTCACTACTAAAGCCCATGAGACTTGTAGTTTTTAAAAATGTTTTCATTTTTGATGAGACGCTGAATAAAAGAAGTTTAATCGCCGGAAAACGAAAACCCGCCATTTCCCGTAAACCCCGGACTCGGCCCGTATAGTCAAAAGTATACAATGAAAGTACCCAGGGAGTAAACTCATTTCCCGAACGATTTTTTAAATTATCTTTTCACCACTAAAGCGCATGAGACTTGTAGTTTTCAAAAATGTTTTCATTTTTGATGAGACGCTGAATAAAAGAAGTTTAATCGCCGGAAAACGAAAACCCGCCATTTCCCGTAAACCTCGGACTCGGCCCGTATAGTCAAAAGTATACAAAGAAAGTACCCAGGGAGTAAACTCATTTCCCGAACGATTTTTTAAATTATTTTTTTACCACTAAAACGCATGGGACTTGTAGTTTACAAAAATGTTTTCATTTTTGATGAGACTCTGAATAAAAGAAGTTTAATCGCCGGCAAACGAAAACCTGCGATTTCCCGTAAATCCCGGACTCGGCCCGTATAGTCAAAAGTATACAAAGAAAGTACCCAGGGAGTAAACTCATTTCCCGAAAGATTTTTTAAGTTATTATTTCACTACTAAAGCCCATGAGACTTGTAGTTTTTAAAAATGTTTTCATTTTTGATGAGACGCTGAATAAAAGAAGTTTAATCGCCGGCAAACGAAACCCGCGACTTCCCGTAAATCCCGGATTCGGGCCGTATAGTCAAAAGTATACAAAGAAGGTACCCAGGGAGTAAACTCATTTCCCGATCGATTTTTTAAATTATTTTTTCACCACTAAAACGCATGAGACTTGTAATTTTTAGAAATGTTTTCATTTGTGATGAGACGTTTAATGAAAGTGGTTTAATCGCCGGCAAACGAAAACCCGCGATTTCGGGAAATCCCGGGCTTGGCCCGTATAGTCAAATGTATACAAAGAAAGTACCCTGTGAGTAAACTCATTTCCAAAACGATTTTTTAAATTATCTTTTCACCACTAAAACGCATGAGACTTGTAGTTTTCAAAAATGTTTTCATTTTTGATGAGACGCTGAATAAAAGAAGTTTAATCGCCGGCAAACGAAAACCCGGACTTCCCGTAAATCCCCGACTCGGCCCGTAAAGTCAAAAGTATACAAAGAAAGTACCCAGGGAGTAAACTCATTTCCCGAACGATTTTTTAAATTATTTTTTCACCACTAAAACGCATGAGAACTGTAGTTTTCAGAAATGTTTTCATTTTTGATGAGACGCTTAATGAAAGTGGTTTAATCGCCGGCAAACGAAAACCCGCGTATTCCCGTAAATCCCGGCCTTGGCCCGTATAGTCAAATGTATACAAAGAAAGTACCCTGTGAGTAAACTCATTTCCAAAACGATTTTTTAAAGTATCTTTTCGCCACTAAAACGCATGAGACTTGTAGTTTTCAAAAATGTTTTCATTTTTGATGAGACGCTGAAAAAAAGAAGTTTAATCGCCGGAAAACGAAAACCCGCCATTTCCCGTAAACCCCGGACTCGGCCCGTATAGTCAAAAGTATACAAAGAAAGTACCCAGGGAGTAAACTCATTTCCCGAACGATTTTTTAAATTATCTTTTCACCACTAAAGCGCATGAGACTTGTAGTTTTCAAAAATGTTTTCATTTTTGATGAGACGCTGAATAAAAGAAGTTTAATCGCCGGAAAACGAAAACCCGCCATTTCCCGTAAACCTCGGACTCGGCCCGTATAGTCAAAAGTATACAAAGAAAGTACCCAGGGAGTAAACTCATTTCCCGAACGATTTTTTAAATTATTTTTTTACCACTAAAACGCATGGGACTTGTAGTTTACAAAAATGTTTTCATTTTTGATGAGACTCTGAATAAAAGAAGTTTAATCGCCGGCAAACGAAAACCTGCGATTTCCCGTAAATCCCGGACTCGGCCCGTATAGTCAAAAGTATACAAAGAAAGTACCCAGGGAGTAAACTCATTTCCCGAAAGATTTTTTAAGTTATTATTTCACTACTAAAGCCCATGAGACTTGTAGTTTTTAAAAATGTTTTCATTTTTGATGAGACGCTGAATAAAAGAAGTTTAATCGCCGGCAAACGAAACCCGCGACTTCCCGTAAATCCCGGATTCGGGCCGTATAGTCAAAAGTATACAAAGAAGGTACCCAGGGAGTAAACTCATTTCCCGATCGATTTTTTAAATTATTTTTTCACCACTAAAACGCATGAGACTTGTAATTTTTAGAAATGTTTTCATTTGTGATGAGACGTTTAATGAAAGTGGTTTAATCGCCGGCAAACGAAAACCCGCGATTTCGGGAAATCCCGGGCTTGGCCCGTATAGTCAAATGTATACAAAGAAAGTACCCTGTGAGTAAACTCATTTCCCGAACGATTTTTTAAATTATTTTTTCACCACTAAAACGCATGGGACTTGTAGTTTACAAAAATGTTTTCATTTTTGATGAGACTCTGAATAAAAGAAGTTTAATCGCCGGAAAACGAAAACCCGCCATTTCTCGTAAACCTCGGACTCGGCCCGTATAGTCAAAAGTATACAAAGAAAGTACCCAGGGAGTAAACTCATTTCCCGAACGATTTTTTAAATTATTTTTTTACCACTAAAACGCATGGGACTTGTAGTTTACAAAAATGTTTTCATTTTTGATGAGACTCTGAATAAAAGAAGTTTAATCGCCGGCAAACGAAAACCTGCGATTTCCCGTAAATCCCGGACTCGGCCCGTATAGTCAAAAGTATACAAAGAAAGTACCCAGGGAGTAAACTCATTTCCCGAAAGATTTTTTAAGTTATTATTTCACTACTAAAGCCCATGAGACTTGTAGTTTTTAAAAATGTTTTCATTTTTGATGAGACGCTGAATAAAAGAAGTTTAATCG
The DNA here is from genome assembly GCF_029227915.1 of Hydractinia symbiolongicarpus. NCBI lineage: Eukaryota > Metazoa > Cnidaria > Hydrozoa > Anthoathecata > Hydractiniidae > Hydractinia > Hydractinia symbiolongicarpus. The sequence goes on from NC_079878.1 coordinate 2,594,534, forward strand.
CCGGCAAACGAAACCCGCGACTTCCCGTAAATCCCGGATTCGGGCCGTATAGTCAAAAGTATACAAAGAAGGTACCCAGGGAGTAAACTCATTTCCCGATCGATTTTTTAAATTATTTTTTCACCACTAAAGCCCATGAGACTTGTAGTTCTTAAAAATGTTTTCATTTTTGATGAGACGCTTAATGAAAGTGGTTTAATCGCCGGCAAACGAAAACCCGCGATTTCCCGTAAATCCCGGACTCGGCCGTATAGTCAAAAGTATACAAAGAAGGTACCCAGGGAGTAAACTCATTTCCCGATCGATTTTTTAAATTATTTTTTCACCACTAAAACGCATGAGACTTGTAATTTTTAGAAATGTTTTCATTTTTGATGAGACGTTTAATGAAAGTGGTTTAATCGCCGGCAAAGGAAAACCCGCGATTTCGGGAAATCCCGGGCTTGGCCCGTATAGTCAAAAGTATACAAAGAAAGTACCCAGGGAGTAAACTCATTTCCCGAACGATTTTTTAAATTATCTTTTCACCACTAAAACGCATGAGACTTGTAGTTTTCAAAAATGTTTTCATATTTGATGAGACGCTGAATAAAAGAAGTTTAATCGCCGGAAAACGAAAACCCGCCATTTCCCGTAAACCCCGGACTCGGCCCGTATAGTCAAAAGTATACAAAGAAAGTACCCAGGGAGTAAACTCATTTCCCGAACGATTTTTTAAATTATTTTTTCACCACTAAAACGCATGGGACTTGTAGTTTACAAAAATGTTTTCATTTTTGATGAGACTCTGAATAAAAGAAGTTTAATCGCCGGCAAACGAAAACCTGCGATTTCCCGTAAATCCCGGACTCGGCCCGTATAGTCAAATGTATACAAAGAAAGTACCCAGGGAGTAAACTCATTTCCCGAACGATTTTTAAATTATTATTTCACTACTAAAGCCCATGAGACTTGTAGTTTTTAAAAATGTTTTCATTTTTGATGAGACGCTGAATAAAAGAAGTTTAATCGCCGGAAAACGAAAACCCGCCATTTCCCGTAAACCCCGGACTCGGCCCGTATAGTCAAAAGTATACAAAGAAAGTACCCAGGGAGTAAACTCATTTCCCGAACGATTTTTTAAATTATCTTTTCACCACTAAAGCGCATGAGACTTGTAGTTTTCAAAAATGTTTTCATTTTTGATGAGACGCTGAATAAAAGAAGTTTAATCGCCGGAAAACGAAAACCCGCCATTTCCCGTAAACCTCGGACTCGGCCCGTATAGTCAAAAGTATACAAAGAAAGTACCCAGGGAGTAAACTCATTTCCCGAACGATTTTTTAAATTATTTTTTTACCACTAAAACGCATGGGACTTGTAGTTTACAAAAATGTTTTCATTTTTGATGAGACTCTGAATAAAAGAAGTTTAATTGCCGGCAAACGAAAACCTGCGATTTCCCGTAAATCCCGGACTCCGCCCGTATAGTCAAAAGTACACAAAGAAAGTACCCAGGGAGTAAACTCATTTCCCGAAAGATTTTTTAAGATAATATTTCACTACTAAAGCCCATGAGACTTGTAGTTTTTAAAAATGTTTTCATTTTTGATGAGACGCTGAATAAAAGAAGTTTAATCGCCGGCAAACGAAACCCGCGACTTCCCGTAAATCCCGGATTCGGGCCGTATAGTCAAAAGTATACAAAGAAAGTACCCAGGGAGTAAACTCATTTCCGGAACGATTTTTTAAATTATTTTTCACCACTAAAACGCCTTAGACTTGTAGTTTTCAGAAATGTTTTCATTTTTGATGAGACGCTTAATGAAAGTGGTTTAATCGCCGGCAAACGAAAACCCGCGATTTCACGTAAATCCCGGGCTTGGCCCGTATAGCCGAATGCATACAAAGAAAGTACCCAATGAGTAAACTCATTTGCCGAACGATTTTTTAAATTATTATTTAACCACTAAAGCCCATGAGACCTGTCGTTTTCAGAAATGTTTTGATTTTTGATGAGACGCTTAACGAAAGTGGTTTAATCGCCGGCAAACGAAAACCCGCGATTTCCCGTAAATCCCGGGCTTGGCCCGTATAGTCGAATGTATACAAAGAAAGTACCCTGTGAGTAAACTCATTGCCAAAACGATTTTTTAAAGTATCTTTTCACCACTAAAACGCATGAGACTTGTAGTTTTTAAAAATGTTTTCATTTTTGATGGGACGCTGAATAAAAGAAGTTTAATCGCCGGCACACGAAAACCCGCGATTTCCCGTAAATCCCGGACTGGGTCCGTATAGTCAAAAGTATACAAAGAAAGTACCCAGGGAGTAAACTCATTTCCCGAACGATTTTTTAAATTATTTTTTCACCACTAAAACGCATGAGACTTGTAGTTTTCAAAAGTGTTTTCATTTTTGATGAGACGCTGAATAAAAGAAGTTTACTCGCCGGCAAACGAAAACCCGCGATTTCCCGTAAATCCCGGACTCGGCCCGTATAGTCAAAAGTATACAAAGAAGGTACCCAGGGAGTAAACTCATTTCCCGAACGATTTTTTAAATTATTTTTTCACCACTAAAACGCATGAGACTTGTAGTTTGCAGAAATGTTTTCATTTTTGATGAGACGCTTAATGAAAGTTGTTTAATCGCCGGCAAACGAAAACCCGCGATTTCCCGTGAATCCCGGATTCGGGCCGTATAGTCAAAAGTATACAAAGAAAGTACCCAGGGAGTAAACTCATTTCCGGAACGATTTTTTAAATTATTTTTCACCACTAAAACGCCTTAGACTTGTAGTTTTCAGAAATGTTTTCATTTTTGATGAGACGCTTAATGAAAGTGGTTTAATCGCCGGCAAACGAAAACCCGCGATTTCCCGTAAATCCCGGGCTTGGCCCGTATAGTCGAATGCATACAAAGAAAGTACCCAGGGAGTAAACTCATTTCCCGAACAATTTTTTAAGTTATTACTTAACCACTAAAGCCCATGAGACCTGTAGTTTTCAGAAATGTTTTCATTTTTGATGAGACGCTGAATAAAAGTGGTTTAATCGCCGGCAAACGAAAACCCGCGATTTCCCGTAAATCCCGGGCTTGGCCCGTATAGTCGAATGCATACAAAGAAAGTACCCAATGAGTAAACTCATTTCCCGAACGATTTTTTAAATTATTATTTAACCACTAAAGCCCATGAGACCTGTCGTTTTCAGAAATGTTTTCATTTTTGATGAGACGCTAAACGAAAGTGGTTTAATCGCCGGCAAACGAAAACCCGCGATTTCCCGTAAATCCCGGGCTTGGCCCGTATAGTCGAATGTATACAAAGAAAGTACCCTGTGAGTAAACTCATTTCCAAAACGATTTTTTAAAGTATCTTTTCACCACTAAAACGCATGAGACTTGTAGTTTTTAAAAATGTTTTCATTTTTGATGGGACGCTGAATAAAAGAAGTTTAATCGCCGGCACACGAAAACCCGCGATTTCCCGTAAATCCCGGACTGGGCCCGTATAGTCAAAAGTATACAAAGAAAGTACCCAGGGAGTAAACTCATTTCCCGAACGATTTTTTAAATTATTTTTTCACCACTAAAACGCATGAGACTTGTAGTTTTCAAAAGTGTTTTCATTTTTGATGAGACGCTGAATAAAAGAAGTTTACTCGCCGGCAAACGAAAACCCGCGATTTCCCGTAAATCCCGGACTCGGCCCGTATAGTCAAAAGTATACAAAGAAGGTACCCAGGGAGTAAACTCATTTCCCGAACGATTTTTTAAATTATTTTTTCACCACTAAAACGCATGAGACTTGTAGTTTGCAGAAATGTTTTCATTTTTGATGAGACGCTTAATGAAAGTGGTTTAATCGCCGGCAAACGAAAACCCGCGATTTCCCGTAAATCCCGGGCTTGGCCCGTATAGTCAAATGTATACAAAGAAAGTACCCTGTGAGTAAACTCATTTCCAAAACGATTTTTTAAAGTATCTTTTCGCCACTAAAACGCATGAGACTTATAGTTTTCAAAAATGTTTTCATTTTTGATGAGACGCTGAAAAAAAGAAGTTTAATTGCCGGCAAACAAAAACCCGCCATTTCCCGTAAACCCCGGACTCGGCCCATATAGTCAAAAGTATACAAAGAAAGTACCCGGGGAGTAAACTCATTTCCCATGTATACAAAGAAAGTACCCTGTGATTAAACTTATTTCCAAAACGATTTTTTTAAATTATTTTTTCACCACTAAAACGCATGAGACTTGTAGTTTTCAAAAATGTTTTCATTTTTGATGAAACTCTTATTAAAAGAAGTTTAATCGCCGGCAAACGAAAACCCGCCCTTTCCCGTAAACCCCGGACTCGGCCCGTATAGTCAAAAGTATACAAAGAAAGTACCCAGGGAGTAAACTCATTTCCCGAACGATTTTTTAAATTATTTTTTCACCACTAAAACGCATGAGACTTGTAGTTTGCAGAAATGTTTTCATTTTTGATGAGACGCTTAATGAAAGTGGTTTAATTGCCGGCAAACGAAAACCCGCGATTTCCCGTAAATCCCGGACTCGGCCGCATAGTCAAAAGTATACAAAGAAGGTACACAGGGAAAAAACTCATTTCCCGAACGATTTTTTAAATTTTTTTTTCACCACTAAAACGCATGAGACTTGTAATTTTTAGAAATGTTTTCATTTTTGATGAGACGCTTAATGAAAGTGGTTTAATCGCCGGCAAACGAAAACCCGCGATTTCCCGTAAATCCCCGATTCAGCCCGTATAGTCAAAAGTATACAAAGAAAGTACCCAGGGAGTAAACTCATTTCCCGAACGATTTTTTAAATTATTTTTTCACCACTAAAACGCATGGGAATTGTAGTTTACAAAAATATTTTCATTTTTGATGAGACTCTGAATAAAAGAAGTTTAATCGCCGGCAAACGAAAACCTGCGATTTCCCGTAAATCCCGGACTCGGCCCGTATAGTCAAAAGTATACAAAGAAAGTACCCAGGGAGTAAACTCATTTCCCGAAAGATTTTTTAAGATATTATTTCACTACTAAAGCCCATGAGACTTGTAGTTTTTAAAAATTTTTTCATTTTTGATGAGACGCTTAATGAAAGTGGTTTAATCGCCGGCAAACGAAAACCCGCGATTTCCCGTAAATCCCGGGTTTGGCCCGTATAGTCGAATGCATACAAAGAAAGTACCCAGGGAGTAAACTCATTTCCCGAACGATTTTTTAAATTATTATTTAACCACTAAAGCCCATGAGACCTGTAGTTTTCAGAAATGTTTTCATTTTTGATGAGACGCTGAATAAAAGTGGTTTAATCGCCGGCAAACGAAAACCCGCGATTTCCCGTAAATCCCGGGCTTGACCCGTATAGTCGAATGCATACAAAGAAAGTACCCAGGGAGTAAACTCATTTCCAAAACGATTTTTTAAATTATTATTTAACCACTAAAGCCCATGAGACCTGTAGTTTTCAGAAATGTTTTCATTTTTGATGAGACGCTTAATGAAAGTGGTTTAATCGCCGGCAAACGAAAACCCGCGATTTCCCGTAAATCCGGGGCTTGGCCCGTATAGTCGAATGCATACAAAGAAAGTACCCTGTGAGTAAACTCATTTACAAAACAATTTTTTAAAGTATCTTTTCACCACTAAAACGCATGAGACTTGTAGTTTTTGAAAATGTTTTCATTTTTGATGGGACGCTGAATAAAAGAAGTTTAATCGGACTGGGCCCGTATAGTCAAAAGTATACAAAGAAAGTACCCAGGGAGTAAACTCATTTCCCGAACGATTTTTTAAATTATTTTTTCACCACTAAAACGCATGAGACTTGTAGTTTTCAAAAGTGTTTTCATTTTTGATGAGACGCTGAATAAAAGAAGTTTACTCGCCGGCAAACGAAAACCCGCGATTTCCCGCAAATCCCGGACTCGGCCCGTATAGTCAAAAGTATACAAAGAAGCTACCCAGGGAGTAAACTCATTTCCCGAACGATTTTTTAAATTATTTTTTCACCACTAAAACGCATGAGACTTGTAGTTTGCAGAAATGTTTTCATTTTTGATGAGACGCTTAAGGAAAGTGGTTTAATCGCCGGCAAACGACAACCCGCGACTTCCCGTAAATCCCCGACTCGGCCCGTATAGTTAAAAGTATACAAAGAAGGTACCCAGGGAGTAAACTCATTTCCCGAAGGATTTTTTAAATTATTTTTTCACCACTAAAACGCATGAGACTTGTAGTTTGCAGAAATGTTTTCATTTTTGATGAGACGCTTAATGAAAGTGGTTTAATCGCCGGCAAACGAAAACCCGCGATTTCCCGTAAATCCCGGAATCGGCCGTATAGTCAAAAGTATACAAAGAAGGTACCCAGGGAGTAAACTCATTTCCCGAACGATTTTTTAAATTTTTTTTTCACCACTAAAACACATGAGACTTGTAGTTTTCAAAAATGTTTTCATTTTTGATGAGACGCTGAATAAAACAGGTTTAATCGCCGGCAAACGAAAACCCGCGACTTCCCGTAAATCCCCGACTCGGCCCGTATAGTCAAAAGTATACAACGAAAGTACCCAGGGAGTAAACTCATTTCCCGAACGATTTTTTAAATTATTTTTTCACCACTAAAACGCATGAGACTTGTAGTTTTTAAAAACGTTTTCATTTTTGATGAGACGCTGAATAAAAGAAGTTTAATCGCCGGCACACGAAAACCCGCTATTTCCCGTAAATCCCGGACTGGGCCCGTATAGTCAAATGTATACAAAAGAAGTACCTAGGGAGTAAACTCATTTCCCGAACGATTTTTTAAATTATTATTTCACCACTAAAGCCCATGAGACTTGTAGTTTATAAAAATGTTTTCATTTTTGATGAGACGCTGAATAAAAGAAGTTTAATCGCCGACAAACGAAAACCCGCGATTTCCCGTAAATCCCGGACTCGGCCCGTATAGTCAAAAGTATACAAAGGAGATACCCAGGGAGTAAACTCATTTCCCGAACGATTTTTTAAATTATTTTTTCACCACTAAAACGCATGAGACTTGTAGTTTTCAGAAATGTTTTCATTTTTGATGAGACGCTGAATAAAAGAAGTTTAATCGCCGGCAAACGAAAACCCGCGATTTGTCGTAAATCCCGGACTCGGCCCGTATAGTCAAAAGTATACAAAGAAGGTACCCAGGGAGTAAACTCATTTCCCGAACGATTTTTTAATTTATTTTTTCACCACTAAAACGCATGAGACTTGTAGTTTGCAGAAATGTTTTCATTTTTGATGAGACGCTTAATGAAAGTGGTTTAATCGCCGGCAAACGAAAACCCGCGATTTCCCGTAAATCTTGACTCGGCCGTATAGTCAAAAGTATACAAAGAAGGTACCCAGGGAGTAAACTCATTTCCCGAACGATTTTTTAAATTATTTTTTCACCACTAAAACGCATGAGACTTGTAATTTTTAGAAATGTTTTCATTTTTGATGAGACGTTTAATGAAAGTGGTTTAATCGCCGGCAAACGAAAACCCGCGATTTCCGGAAATCCCGGGCTTGGCCCGTATAGTCAAATGTATACAAAGAAAGTACCCTGTGAGTAAACTCATTTCCAAAACGATTTTTTAAATTATCTTTTCACCACTAAAACGTATGAGACTTGTAGTTTTCAAAAATGTTTTCATTTTTGATGAGACGCTGAATAAAAGAAGTTTAATCGCCGGCAAACGAAAACCCGCCATTTCCCGTAAACCCCGGACTCGGCCCGTATAGTCAAAAGTATACAAAGAAAGTACCCAGGGAGTAAACTCATTTCCCAAACGATTTTTTAAATTATTTTTTCACCACTAAAACGCATGGGACTTGTAGTTTACAAAAATGTTTTCATTTTTGATGAGACGCTGAATAAAAGAAGTTTAATCGCCGGCAAACGAAAACCTGCGATTTCCCGTAAATCCCGGACTCGGCCCGTATAGTCAAAAGTATACAAAGAAAGTACCCAGGGAGTAAACTCATTTCCCGAACGATTTTTTAAATTATTATTTCACCACTAAAGCCCATGAGACTTGTAGTTTTTAAAAATGTTTTCATTTTTGATGAGACGCTGAATAAAAGAAGTTTAATCGCCGGCAAACGAAAACCCGCGACTTCCCGTAAATCCCGGACTCGGGCCGTATAGTCAAAAGTATACAAAGAAAGTACCCATGGAGTAAACTCATTTCCCGAACGATTTTTTAAATTATTTTTTCACCACTAAAACGCATGAGACTTGTAGTTTCCAGAAATGTTTTCATTTTTGATGAGACGCTTAATGAAAGTGGTTTAATCGCCGGCAAACGAAAACCCGCGATTTCCCGTAAATCCCTGGCTTGGCCCGTATAGTTGAATGCATACAAAGAAAGTACCCTGTGAGTAAACTCATTTCCAAAACGATTTTTTAAATTATCTTTTCACCACTAAAACGCATGAGACTTGTAGTTTTCAAAAATGTTCTCATTTTTTATGAGACGCTGAATAAAAGAAGTTTAATCGCCGGCAAACGAAAACCCGCCATTTCCCGTAAACCCCGGACTCGGCCCGTATAGTCAAAAGTATACAAAGAAAGTACCCAGGGAGTAAACTCATTTCCCGAACGATTTTTTAAATTATTTTTTCACCACTAAAACGCATGGGACTTGTAGTTTACAAAAATGTTTTCATTTTTGATGAGACGCTGAATAAAAGAAGTTTAATCGCCGGCAAACGAAAACCTGCGATTTCCCGTAAATCCCGGACTCGGCCCGTATAGTCAAAAGTATACAAAGAAAGTACCCAGGGAGTAAACTCATTTCACGAACGATTTTTTAAATTATTATTTCACCACTAAAGCCCATGAGACTTGTAGTTTTTAAAAATGTTTTCATTTTTGATGAGACGCTGAATAAAAGAAGTTTAATCGCCGGCAAACGAAAACCCGCGACTTCCCGTAAATCCCAGACTCGGGCCGTATAGTCAAAAGTATACAAAGAAAGTACCCAGGGAGTAAACTCATTTCCCGAACGATTTTTTAAATTATTATTTCACCACTAAAGCCCATGAGACTTGTAGTTTATAAAAATGTTTTCATTTTTGATGAGACGCTGAATAAAAGAAGTTTAATCGCCGACAAACGAAAACCCGCGATTTCCCGTAAATCCCGGACTCGGCCCGTATAGTCAAAAGTATACAAAGGAGATACCCAGGGAGTAAACTCATTTCCCGAACGATTTTTTAAATTATTTTTTCACCACTAAAACGCATGAGACTTGTAGTTTTCAGAAATGTTTTCATTTTTGATGAGACGCTGAATAAAAGAAGTTTAATCGCCGGCAAACGAAAACCCGCGATTTGTCGTAAATCCCGGACTCGGCCCGTATAGTCAAAAGTATACAAAGAAGGTACCCAGGGAGTAAACTCATTTCCCGAACGATTTTTTAATTTATTTTTTCACCACTAAAACGCATGAGACTTGTAGTTTGCAGAAATGTTTTCATTTTTGATGAGACGCTTAATGAAAGTGGTTTAATCGCCGGCAAACGAAAACCCGCGATTTCCCGTAAATCTTGACTCGGCCGTATAGTCAAAAGTATACAAAGAAGGTACCCAGGGAGTAAACTCATTTCCCGAACGATTTTTTAAATTATTTTTTCACCACTAAAACGCATGAGACTTGTAATTTTTAGAAATGTTTTCATTTTTGATGAGACGTTTAATGAAAGTGGTTTAATCGCCGGCAAACGAAAACCCGCGATTTCCGGAAATCCCGGGCTTGGCCCGTATAGTCAAATGTATACAAAGAAAGTACCCTGTGAGTAAACTCATTTCCAAAACGATTTTTTAAATTATCTTTTCACCACTAAAACGTATGAGACTTGTAGTTTTCAAAAATGTTTTCATTTTTGATGAGACGCTGAATAAAAGAAGTTTAATCGCCGGCAAACGAAAACCCGCCATTTCCCGTAAACCCCGGACTCGGCCCGTATAGTCAAAAGTATACAAAGAAAGTACCCAGGGAGTAAACTCATTTCCCAAACGATTTTTTAAATTATTTTTTCACCACTAAAACGCATGGGACTTGTAGTTTACAAAAATGTTTTCATTTTTGATGAGACGCTGAATAAAAGAAGTTTAATCGCCGGCAAACGAAAACCTGCGATTTCCCGTAAATCCCGGACTCGGCCCGTATAGTCAAAAGTATACAAAGAAAGTACCCAGGGAGTAAACTCATTTCCCGAACGATTTTTTAAATTATTATTTCACCACTAAAGCCCATGAGACTTGTAGTTTTTAAAAATGTTTTCATTTTTGATGAGACGCTGAATAAAAGAAGTTTAATCGCCGGCAAACGAAAACCCGCGACTTCCCGTAAATCCCGGACTCGGGCCGTATAGTCAAAAGTATACAAAGAAAGTACCCATGGAGTAAACTCATTTCCCGAACGATTTTTTAAATTATTTTTTCACCACTAAAACGCATGAGACTTGTAGTTTCCAGAAATGTTTTCATTTTTGATGAGACGCTTAATGAAAGTGGTTTAATCGCCGGCAAACGAAAACCCGCGATTTCCCGTAAATCCCTGGCTTGGCCCGTATAGTTGAATGCATACAAAGAAAGTACCCTGTGAGTAAACTCATTTCCAAAACGATTTTTTAAATTATCTTTTCACCACTAAAACGCATGAGACTTGTAGTTTTCAAAAATGTTCTCATTTTTTATGAGACGCTGAATAAAAGAAGTTTAATCGCCGGCAAACGAAAACCCGCCATTTCCCGTAAACCCCGGACTCGGCCCGTATAGTCAAAAGTATACAAAGAAAGTACCCAGGGAGTAAACTCATTTCCCGAACGATTTTTTAAATTATTTTTTCACCACTAAAACGCATGGGACTTGTAGTTTACAAAAATGTTTTCATTTTTGATGAGACGCTGAATAAAAGAAGTTTAATCGCCGGCAAACGAAAACCTGCGATTTCCCGTAAATCCCGGACTCGGCCCGTATAGTCAAAAGTATACAAAGAAAGTACCCAGGGAGTAAACTCATTTCACGAACGATTTTTTAAATTATTATTTCACCACTAAAGCCCATGAGACTTGTAGTTTTTAAAAATGTTTTCATTTTTGATGAGACGCTGAATAAAAGAAGTTTAATCGCCGGCAAACGAAAACCCGCGACTTCCCGTAAATCCCAGACTCGGGCCGTATAGTCAAAAGTATACAAAGAAAGTACCCAGGGAGTAAACTCATTTCCCGAACGATTTTTTAAATTATTTTTTCTCCACTAAAACGCATGAGACTTGTAGTTTTCAGAAATGTTTTTATTTTTGATGAGACGCTTAATTAAAGTGGTTTAATCGCCGGCAAACGAAAACCCGCGATTTCCCGTAAATCCCGGGCTTGGCCCGTATAGTCGAATGCATACAAAGAAAGTACCCAGGGAGTAAACTCATTTCTCGAACGATTTTTTAAATTATCATTTAACCACTAAAGCCCATGAGACTTGTAGTTTTTAAAAATGTTTTCATTTTTGATGAGACGCTGAATAAAAGAAGTTTAATCGCCGGCAAACGAAAACCCGCGACTTCCCGTAAATCCCCGACTCGGCCCGTAAAGTCAAAAGTATACAAAGAAAGTACCCAGGGAGTAAACTCATTTCCCGAACGATTTTTTAAATTATTTTTTCAGCACTAAAACGCATGAGACCTGTAGTTTTTAGAAATGTTTTCATTTTTGATGAGACGCTTAATGAAAGTGGTTTAATCACCGGCAAACGAAAACCCGCGATTTCCCGTAAATCCCGGGCTTGGCCCGTATAGTCGAATGTATACAAAGAAAGTACTCTGTGAGTAAACTCATTTTCAAAACGATTTTTTAAAGTATCTTTTCGCCACTAAAACGCATGAGACTTGTAGTTTTCAAAAATGTTTTCATTTTTGATGAGACGCTGAAAAGAAGAAGTTTAATTGCCGGCAAACGAAAACCCGCCATTTCCCGTAAACCCCGGACTCGGCCCATATAGTCAAAAGTATACAAAGAAAGTACCCGGGGAGAAAACTCATTTTCCATGTATACAAAGAAAGTACCCTGTGATTAAACTCATTTCCAAAACGATTTTTTAAATTATTTTTTCACCACTAAAACGCATGAGACTTGTAGTTTTCAAAAATGTTTTCATTTTTGATGAGACGCTTATTAAAAGAAGTTTAATCGACGGCAAACGAAAACCCGCGATTTCCCGTAAACCCCGGACTCGGCCCGTATAGTCAAAAGTATACAAAGAAAGTACCCAGGGAGTAAACTCATTTCCCGAACGATTTTTTATATTATTTTTTCACCACTAAAACGCATGAGACTTGTAGTTTTTAAAAGTGTTTTCATTTTTGATGAGACGCTTAATGAAAGTGGTTTAATCGCCGGCAAACGAAAACCCACGATTTCCCGTAAATCCCGGGTTTGGCCCGTATAGTCGAATGTATACAAAGAAAGTACCCTGTGAGTAAACTCATTTCCAAAACGATTTTTTAAAGTATCTTTTCACCACTAAAACGCATGAGACTTGTAGTTTTTAAAAATGTTTTCATTTTTGATGAGACGCTTAATGAAAGTGGTTTAATCGCCGGCAAACGAAAACCCGCGATTTCCCGTAAATCCCGGACTGGGCCCGTATAGTCAAAAGTATACAAAGAAAGTACCCTTGATGAGACGCTGAATAAAAGAAGTTTAATTGCCGGCAAACGAAAACCCGCGATTTCCCGTAAATCCCGGACTTGGCCCGTATAGTCAAAAGTATACAAAGAAGGTACCCAGAGAGTAAACTCATTTCCCGAACGATTTTTTAAATTATTTTTTCACCACTAAAACGCATGAGACTTGTAGTTTGCAGAAATGTTTTCATTTTTGATGAGACGCTTAATAAAAGAAGTTTAATCGCCGACAAACGAAAACCCGCGACTTCCCGCGACTTCCCGACTCGGCCCGTATAGTCAAAAGTATACAAAGAAAGTACCCAGGGAGTAAACGCATTTCCCGAACGATTTTTTAAATTATTTTTTCACCACTAAAACGCATGAGACCTGTAGTTTTTAGAAATGTTTTCATTTTTGATGAGACGCTTAATGAAAGTGGTTCAATCGCTGGCAAACGAAAACCCACGATTTCCCGTAAATCCCGGGCTTGGCCCGTATAGTCGAATGTATACAAAGAAAGTACCCTGTGAGTAAACTCATTTCCAAAACGATTTTTTAAAGTATCTTTTCACCACTAAAACGCATGAGACTTGTAGTTTTTAAAAATGTTTTCATTTTTGATGGGACGCTGAATAAAAGAAGTTTAATCGCCGGCACACGAAAACCCGCGATTTCCCGTAAATCCCGGGCTTGGCCCGTATAGTCGAATGCATACAAAGAAAGTACCCTGTGAGTAAACTCATTTCCAAAACGATTTTTTAAATTATCTTTTCACCACTAAAACGCATGAGACTTGTAGTTTTTAAAAATGTTTTCATTTTTGATGAGACGCTGAATAAAAGAAATTTAATCGCCGGCAAACGAAAACCCGCGACTTCCCGTAAATCCCGGACTCGGGCCGTATAGTCAAAAGTATACAAAGAAAGTACCCAGGGAGTAAACTCATTTCCCGAACGATTTTTTAAATTATTATTTACCCACTAAAGCCCATGAGACTTGTAGTTTTCAGAAATGTTTTCATTTTTGATGAGACGCTTAATGAGAGTGGTTTAATCGCCGGCAAACGAAAACCCGCGACTTCCCGTAAATCACCGACTTGGCCCGTATAGTCAAAAGTATACAAAGAAAGTACCCAGGGAGTAAACGCATTTCCCGAACGATTTTTTAAATTATTTTTTCACCACTAAAATGCATGAGACCTGTAGTTTTTAGAAATGTTTTCATTTTTGATGAGACGCTTAATGAAAGTGGTTTAATTGCCGGCAAACGAAAACCCACGATTTCCCGTAAATCCCGGGCTTGGCCCGTATAGTCGAATGTATAAAAAGAAAGTACCCTGTGAGTAAACTCATTTCCAAAACGATTTTTTAAAGTATCTTTTCACCACTAAAACGCATGAGACCTGTAGTTTTTAGAAATGTTTTCATTTTTGATGAGACGCTTAATGAAAGTGGTTTAATCGCCGGCAAACGAAAACCCGCGATTTCCCGTAAATCCCGGACTGGGCCCGTATAGTCAAAAGTATACAAAGAAAGTACCCTTGATGAGACGCTGAATAAAAGAAGTTTAATTGCCGGCAAACGAAAACCCGCGATTTCCCGTAAATCCCGGACTTGGCCCGTATAGTCAAAAGTATACAAAGAAGGTACCCAGAGAGTAAACTCATTTCCCGAACGATTTTTTAAATTATTTTTTCACCACTAAAACGCATGAGACTTGTAGTTTGCAGAAATGTTTTCATTTTTGATGAGACGCTTAATAAAAGAAGTTTAATCGCCGACAAACGAAAACCCGCGACTTCCCGCGACTTCCCGACTCGGCCCGTATAGTCAAAAGTATACAAAGAAAGTACCCAGGGAGTAAACGCATTTCCCGAACGATTTTTTAAATTATTTTTTCACCACTAAAACGCATGAGACCTGTAGTTTTTAGAAATGTTTTCATTTTTGATGAGACGCTTAATGAAAGTGGTTTAATCGCCGGCAAACGAAAACCCACGATTTCCCGTAAATCCCGGGCTTGGCCCGTATAGTCGAATGTATACAAAGAAAGTACCCTGTGAGTAAACTCATTTCCAAAACGATTTTTTAAAGTATCTTTTCACCACTAAAACGCATGAGACTTGTAGTTTTTAAAAATGTTTTCATTTTTGATGGGACGCTGAATAAAAGAAGTTTAATCGCCGGCACACGAAAACCCGCGATTTCCCGTAAATCCCGGGCTTGGCCCGTATAGTCGAATGCATACAAAGAAAGTACCCTGTGAGTAAACTCATTTCCAAAACGATTTTTTAAATTATCTTTTCACCACTAAAACGCATGAGACTTGTAGTTTTTAAAAATGTTTTCATTTTTGATGAGACGCTGAATAAAAGAAATTTAATCGCCGGCAAACGAAAACCCGCGACTTCCCGTAAATCCCGGACTCGGGCCGTATAGTCAAAAGTATACAAAGAAAGTACCCAGGGAGTAAACTCATTTCCCGAACGATTTTTTAAATTATTATTTACCCACTAAAGCCCATGAGACTTGTAGTTTTCAGAAATGTTTTCATTTTTCATGAGACGCTTAATGAGAGTGGTTTAATCGCCGACAAACGAAAACCCGCGACTTCCCGTAAATCACCGAATCGGCCCGTATAGTCAAAAGTATACAAAGAAAGTACCCAGGGAGTAAACGCATTTCCCGAACGATTTTTTAAATTATTCTTTCACCACTAAAACGCATGAGACCTGTAGTTTTTAGAAATGTTTTCATTTTTGATGAGACGCTTAATGAAAGTGGTTTAATCGCCGGCAAACGAAAACCCACGATTTCCCGTAAATCCCGGGCTTGGCCCGTATAGTCGAATGTATAAAAAGAAAGTACCCTGTGAGTAAACTCATTTCCAAAACGATTTTTTAAAGTATCTTTTCACCACTAAAACGCATGAGACTTGTAGTTTTTAAAAATGTTTTCATTTTTGATGAGACGCTTAATGAAAGTGGTTTAATCGCCGGCAAACGAAAACCCACGATTTCCCGTAAATCCCGGGTTTGGCCCGTATAGTCGAATGTATACAAAGAAAGTACCCTGTGAGTAAACTCATTTCCAAAACGATTTTTTAAAGTATCTTTTCACCACTAAAACGCATGAGACTTGTAGTTTTTAAAAATGTTTTCATTTTTGATGAGACGCTTAATGAAAGTGGTTTAATCGCCGGCAAACAAAAACCCGCGATTTCCCGTAAATCCCAGACTGGGCCCGTATAGTCAAAAGTATACAAAGAAAGTACCCTTGATGAGACGCTGAATAAAAGAAGTTTAATTGCCGGCAAACGAAAACCCGCGATTTCCCGTAAATCCCGGACTTGGCCCGTATAGTCAAAAGTATATAAAGAAGGTACCCAGAGAGTAAACTCATTTCCCGAACGATTTTCTAAATTATTTTTTCACCACTAAAACGCATGAGACTTGTAGTTTGCAGAAATGTTTTCATTTTTGATGAGACGCTTAATAAAAGAAGTTTAATCGCCGACAAACGAAAACCCGCGACTTCCCGCGACTTCCCGACTCGGCCCGTATAGTCAAAAGTATACAAAGAAAGTACCCAGGGAGTAAACGCATTTCCCGAACGATTTTTTAAATTATTTTTTCACCACTAAAACGCATGAGACCTGTAGTTTTTAGAAATGTTTTCATTTTTGATGAGACGCTTAATGAAAGTGGTTTAATCGCCGGCAAACGAAAACCCACGATTTCCCGTAAATCCCGGGCTTGGCCCGTATAGTCGAATGTATACAAAGAAAGTACCCTGTGAGTAAACTCATTTCCAAAACGATTTTTTAAAGTATCTTTTCACCACTAAAACGCATGAGACTTGTAGTTTTTAAAAATGTTTTCATTTTTGATGGGACGCTGAATAAAAGAAGTTTAATCGCCGGCACACGAAAACCCGCGATTTCCCGTAAATCCCGGGCTTGGCCCGTATAGTCGAATGCATACAAAGAAAGTACCCTGTGAGTAAACTCATTTCCAAAACGATTTTTTAAATTATCTTTTCACCACTAAAACGCATGAGACTTGTAGTTTTTAAAAATGTTTTCATTTTTGATGAGACGCTGAATAAAAGAAATTTAATCGCCGGCAAACGAAAACCCGCGACTTCCCGTAAATCCCGGACTCGGGCCGTATAGTCAAAAGTATACAAAGAAAGTACCCAGGGAGTAAACTCATTTCCCGAACGATTTTTTAAATTATTATTTAACCACTAAAGCCCATGAGACTTGTAGTTTTCAGAAATGTTTTCATTTTTGATGAGACGCTTAATGAGAGTGGTTTAATCGCCGGCAAACGAAAACCCGCGACTTCCCGTAAATCACCGACTCGGCCCGTATAGTCAAAAGTATACAAAGAAAGTACCCAGGGAGTAAACGCATTTCCCGAACGATTTTTTAAATTATTTTTTCACCACTAAAACGCATGAGACCTGTAGTTTTTAGAAATGTTTTCATTTTTGATGAGACGCTTAATGAAAGTGGTTTAATCGCCGGCAAACGAAAACCCACGATTTCCCGTAAATCCCGGGCTTGGCCCGTATAGTCGAATGTATACAAAGAAAGTACCCTGTGAGTAAACTCATTTCCAAAACGATTTTTTAAAGTATCTTTTCACCACTAAAACGCATGAGACTTGTAGTTTTTAAAAATGTTTTCATTTTTGATGGGACGCTGAATAAAAGAAGTTTAATCGCCGGCACACGAAAACCCGCGATTTCCCGTAAATCCCGGGCTTGGCCCAGTATAGTCGAATGCATACAAAGAAAGTACCCTGTGAGTAAACTCATTTCCAAAACGATTTTTTAAATTATCTTTTCACCACTAAAACGCATGAGACTTGTAGTTTTTAAAAATGTTTTCATTTTTGATGAGACGCTGAATAAAAGAAGTTTAATCGCCGGCAAACGAAAACCCGCGACTTCCCGTAAATCCCGGAGTCGGCCCGTATAGTCAAAAGTATACAAAGAAAGTACCCAGGGAGTAAACTCATTTCCCGAACGATTTTTTAAATTATTTTTTCACCACTAAAACGCATGGGACTTGTAGTTTACAAAAATGTTTTCATTTTTGATGAGACACTGAATAAAAGAAGTTTAATCGCCGGCAAACGAAAACCTGCGATTTCCCGTAAATCCCGGACTCGGCCGGTATAGTCAAAAGTATACAAAGAAAGTACCCAGGGATTAAACTCATTTCCCGAACGATTTTTTAAATTATTATTTCACCACTAAAGCCCATGAGACTTGTAGTTTTTAAAAATGTTTTCATTTTTGATGAGACGCTGAATAAAAGAAGTTTAATCGCCGGCAAACGAAAACCCGCGACTTCCCGTAAATCCCAGACTCGGGCCGTATAGTCAAAAGTATACAAAGAAAGTACCCAGGGAGTAAACTCATTTCCCGAACGATTTTTAAAATTATTTTTTCACCACTAAAACGCATGAGACCTGTAGTTTTTAGAAATGTTTTCATTTTTGATGAGACGCTTAATGAAAGTGGTTTAATCGCCGGCAAACGAAAACCCACGATTTCCCGTAAATCCCGGGCTTGGCCCGTATAGTCGAATGTATACAAAGAAAGTACCCTGTGAGTAAACTCATTTCCAAAACGATTTTTTAAAGTATCTTTTCACCACTAAAACGCATGAGACTTGTAGTTTTTAAAAATGTTTTCATTTTTGATGGGACGCTGAATAAAAGAAGTTTAATCGCCGGCACACGAAAACCCGCGATTTCCCGTAAATCCCGGGCTTGGCCCGTATAGTCGAATGCATACAAAGAAAGTACCCTGTGAGTAAACTCATTTCCAAAACGATTTTTTAAATTATCTTTTCACCACTAAAACGCATGAGACTTGTAGTTTTTAAAAATGTTTTCATTTTTGATGAGACGCTGAATAAAAGAAATTTAATCGCCGGCAAACGAAAACCCGCGACTTCCCGTAAATCCCGGACTCGGGCCGTATAGTCAAAAGTATACAAAGAAAGTACCCAGGGAGTAAACTCATTTCCCGAACGATTTTTTAAATTATTATTTAACCACTAAAGCCCATGAGACTTGTAGTTTTCAGAAATGTTTTCATTTTTGATGAGACGCTTAATGAGAGTGGTTTAATCGCCGGCAAACGAAAACCCGCGACTTCCCGTAAATCACCGACTCGGCCCGTATAGTCAAAAGTATACAAAGAAAGTACCCAGGGAGTAAACGCATTTCCCGAACGATTTTTTAAATTATTTTTTCACCACTAAAACGCATGAGACCTGTAGTTTTTAGAAATGTTTTCATTTTTGATGAGACGCTTAATGAAAGTGGTTTAATCGCCGGCAAACGAAAACCCACGATTTCCCGTAAATCCCGGGCTTGGCCCGTATAGTCGAATGTATACAAAGAAAGTACCCTGTGAGTAAACTCATTTCCAAAACGATTTTTTAAAGTATCTTTTCACCACTAAAACGCATGAGACTTGTAGTTTTTAAAAATGTTTTCATTTTTGATGGGACGCTGAATAAAAGAAGTTTAATCGCCGGCACACGAAAACCCGCGATTTCCCGTAAATCCCGGGCTTGGCCCAGTATAGTCGAATGCATACAAAGAAAGTACCCTGTGAGTAAACTCATTTCCAAAACGATTTTTTAAATTATCTTTTCACCACTAAAACGCATGAGACTTGTAGTTTTTAAAAATGTTTTCATTTTTGATGAGACGCTGAATAAAAGAAGTTTAATCGCCGGCAAACGAAAACCCGCGACTTCCCGTAAATCCCGGAGTCGGCCCGTATAGTCAAAAGTATACAAAGAAAGTACCCAGGGAGTAAACTCATTTCCCGAACGATTTTTTAAATTATTTTTTCACCACTAAAACGCATGGGACTTGTAGTTTACAAAAATGTTTTCATTTTTGATGAGACACTGAATAAAAGAAGTTTAATCGCCGGCAAACGAAAACCTGCGATTTCCCGTAAATCCCGGACTCGGCCGGTATAGTCAAAAGTATACAAAGAAAGTACCCAGGGATTAAACTCATTTCCCGAACGATTTTTTAAATTATTATTTCACCACTAAAGCCCATGAGACTTGTAGTTTTTAAAAATGTTTTCATTTTTGATGAGACGCTGAATAAAAGAAGTTTAATCGCCGGCAAACGAAAACCCGCGACTTCCCGTAAATCCCAGACTCGGGCCGTATAGTCAAAAGTATACAAAGAAAGTACCCAGGGAGTAAACTCATTTCCCGAACGATTTTTAAAATTATTTTTTCACCACTAAAACGCATGAGACCTGTAGTTTTTAGAAATGTTTTCATTTTTGATGAGACGCTTAATGAAAGTGGTTTAATCGCCGGCAAACGAAAACCCACGATTTCCCGTAAATGCCGGGCTTGGCCCGTATAGTCGAATGTATACAAAGAAAGTACCCTGTGAGTAAACTCATTTCCAAAACGATTTTTTAAAGTATCTTTTCGCCACTAAAACGCATGAGACTTGTAGTTTTCAAAAATGTTTTCATTTTTGATGAGACGCTGAATAAAAGAAGTTTAATCGCCGGCACACGAAAACCCGCGATTTCCCGTAAATCCCGGGCTTGGCCTGTATAGTCGAATGCATACAAAGAAAGTACCCTGTGAGTAAACTCATTTCCAAAACGATTTTTTAAATTATCTTTTCACCACTAAAACGCATGAGACTTGTAGTTTTTAAAAATGTTTTCATTTTTGATGAGACGCTGAATAAAAGAAATTTAATCGCCGGCAAACGAAATCCCGCGACTTCCCGTAAATCCCGGACTCGGGCCGTATAGTCAAAAGTATACAAAGAAAGTACCCAGGGAGTAAACTCATTTCCCGAACGATTTTTTAAATTATTATTTAACCACTAAAGCCCATGAGACTTGTAGTTTTTAAAAATGTTTTCATTTTTGATGAGACGCTGCATAAAAGAAGTTTAATCGCCGGCAAACGAAAACCAGCGACTTCTCGTAAATCCCCGACTCGGCCCGTATAGTCAAAAGTATACAAAGAAAGTACCCAGGGAGTAAACACATTTCCCGAACGATTTTTTAAATTATTTTTTCACCACTAAAACGCATGAGACCTGTAGTTTTTAGAAATGTTTTCATTTTTGATGAGACGCTTAATGAAAGTGGTTTAATCGCCGGCAAACGAAAACCCACGATTTCCCGTAAATCCCGGGCTTGGCCCGTATAGTCGAATGTATACAAAGAAAGTACCCTGTGAGTAAACTCATTTCTAAAACGATTTTTTAAAGTATCTTTTCACCACTAAAGCCCATGAGACTTGTAGTTTTTAAAATTGTTTTCATTTTTGATGAGACGCTGAATAAAAGAAGTTTAATCGCCGGCAAACGAAAACCCGCGACTTCCCGTAAATCCCAGACTCGGGCCGTATAGTCAAAAGTATACAAAGAAAGTACCCAGGGAGTAAACTCATTTCCCGAACGATTATTAAAATTATTTTTTCACCACTAAAACGCATGAGACTTGTAGTTTTCAGAAATGTTTTCATTTTTGATGAGACGCTTAATGAAAGTGGTTTAATCGCCGGCAAACGAAAACCCGCGATTTCCCGTAAATCCCGGGCTTGGCCCGTATAGTCGAATGCATACAAAGAAATTACCCAGGGAGTAAACTCATTTTCCGAACGATTTTTTAAATTATTATTTAACCACTAAAACGCATGAGACTTGTAGTTTTTAAAAATGTTTTCATTTTTGATGAGACGCTGAATAAAATAAGTTTAATCGCCGGCAAACGAAAACCCGCCACTTTCCGTAAATCCCCGACTCGGCCCGTAAAGTCAAAAGTATACAAAGAAAGTACCCAGGGAGTAAACTCATTTCCCGAACGATTTTTTAAATTATTTTTTCACCACTAAAACGCATGAGACCTGTAGTTTTCAGAAATGTTTTCATTTTTGATGAGACGCTTAATGAAAGTGGTTTAATCGCCGGCAAACGAAAACCCGCGATTTCCCGTAAATCCCGGGCTTGGCCCGTATAGTCGAATGTATACAAAGAAAGTACCCTGTGAGTAAACTCATTTCCAAAACGATTTTTTAAAGTATCTTTTCGCCACTAAAACGCATGAGACTTGTAGTTTTCAAAAATGTTTTCATTTTTGATGAGACGCTGAAAAAAAGAAGTTTAATTGCCGGCAAACGAAAACCCGCCATTTCCCGTAAACCCCGGACTCGGCCCATATAGTCAAAAGTATACAAAGAAAGTACCCGGGGAGTAAACTCATTTCCCATGTGTACAAAGAAAGTACCTTGTGATTAAACTCATTTCCAAAACGATTTTTTAAATTATTTTTTCACCACTAAAACGCATGAGACTTGTAGTTTTCAAAAATGTTTTCATTTTTGATGAGACGCTTATTAAAAGAAGTTTAATCGCCGGCAAACGAAAACCCGCCATTTCCCGTAAACCCCGGACTCGGCCCGTATAGTCAAAAGTATACAAAGAAAGTACCCAGGGATTAAACTCATTTCCCGAACGATTTTTTATGTTATTTTTTCACCACTAAAACGCATGAGACTTGTAGTTTTCAAAAGTGTTTTCATTTTTGATGAGACGCTGAATAAAAGAAGTTTAATTGCCGGCAAACGAAAACCCGCGATTTCCCGTAAATCCCGGACTCGGCCGTATAGTCAAAAGTATACAAAGAAGGTACCCAGGGAGTAAACTCATTTCCCGAACGATTTTTTAAAAATTTTTTTCACCACTAAAACGCATGAGACTTGTAATTTTTAGAAATGTTTTCATTTTTGATGAGACGCTTAATGAAAGTGGTTTAATCGCCGGCAAACGAAAACCCGCGATTTCCCGTCAATCCCCGACTCGGCCCGTATAGTCAAAAGTATACAAAGAAAGTACCCAGGGAGTAAACTCATTTCCTGAACGATTTTTTAAATTATCTTTTCACCACTAAAACGCATGAGACTTGTAGTTTTCAAAAATGTTTTCATTTTTGATGAGACGCTGAATAAAAGAAGTTTAATCGCCGGCAAACGAAAACCCGCCATTTCCCGTAAACCCCGGACTCGGCCCGTATAGTCAAAAGTATACAAAGAAAGTACCCAGGGAGTAAACTCATTTCCCGAACGATTTTTTAAATTATATTTTCACCACTAAAACGCATGGGACTTGTAGTTTACAAAAATGTTTTCATTTTTGATGAGACTCTGAATAAAAGAAGTTTATTCGCCGGCAAACGAAAACCCGCTATTTCCCGTAAATCCCAGACTCGGGCCGTATAGTCAAAAGTATACAAAGAAAGTACCCAGGGAGTAAACTCATTTCCCGAACGATTTTTTAAATTATTTTTTCACCACTAAAACGCATGAGACTTGTAGTTTTCAGAAATGTTTTCATTTTTGATGAGACGCTTAATGAAAGTGGTTTAATCGCCGGGAAACGAAAATCCGCGATTTCCCGTAAATCCCGGGCTTGGCCCGTATAGTCAAAAGTATACAAAGAAAGTACCCAGGGAGTAAACTCATTTCCCGAACGATTTTTTAAATTATTATTTAACCACTAAAGCCCATGAGACTTGTAGTTTTTAAAAATGTTTTCATTTTTGATGAGACGCTGCATAAAAGAAGTTTAATCGCCGGCAAACGAAAACCCGCGACTTTCCGTAAATCCCCGACACGGCCCGTAAAGTCAAAAGTATACAAAGAAAGTACCCAGGGAGTAAACTCATTTCCCGAACGATTTTTTAAATTATTTTTTCACCACTAAAACGCATGAGACCTGTAGTTTTCAGAAATGTTTTCATTTTTGATGAGACGCTTAATGAAAGTGGTTTAATCGCCGGCAAACGAAAACCCGCGATTTCCCGTAAATCCCGGGCTTGGCCCGTATAGTCGAATGTATACAAAGAAAGTACCCTGTGAGTAAACTCATTTCCAAAAGGATTTTTTAAAGTATCTTTTCGCCACTAAAACGCATGAGACTTGTAGTTTTCAAAAATGTTTTCATTTTTGATAAGGCGCTGAAAAAAAGAAATTTAATTGCCGGCAAACGAAAACCCGCCATTTCCCGTAAACCCCGGACTCGGCCCATATAGTCAAAAGTATACAAAGAAAGTACCCGGGGAGTAAACTCATTTCCCATGTATACAAAGAAAGTACCTTGTGATTAAACTGATTTCCAAAACGATTTTTTAAATTATTTTTTCACCACTAAAACGCATGAGACTTGTAGTTTTCAAAAATGTTTTCATTTTTGATGAGACGCTTATTAAAAGAAGTTTAATCGCCGGCAAACGAAAACCCGCCATTTCCAGTAAACCCCGGACTCGGCCCGTATAGTCAAAAGTATACAAAGAAAGTACCCAGGGAGTAAACTCATTTCTCGAACGATTTTTTATATTATATTTTCACCACTAAAACGCATGAGACTTGTAGTTTTCAAAAATGTTTTCAGTTTTGATGAGACGCTGAATAAAAGAAGTTTAATTGCCGACAAACGAAAACCCGCGATTTCCCGTAAATCCCGGACTTGGCCCGTATAATCAAAAGTATACAAAGAAGGTACCCAGAGAGTAAACTCATTTCCAGAACGATTTTTTCAATTATTTTTTCACCACTAAAACGCATGAGACTTGTAGTTTGCAGAAATGTTTTCATTTTTGATGAGACGCTTAATGAAAGTGGTTTAATCGCCGGCAAACGAAAACCCGCGATTTCCCGTCAATCCCCGACTCGGCCCGTATAGTCAAAAGTATACAAAGAAAGTACCCAGGGAGTAAACTCATTTCCCGAACGATTTTTTAAATTATCTTTTCACCACTAAAACGCATGAGACTTGTAGTTTTCAAAAATGTTTTCATTTTTGATGAGACGCTGAATAAAAGAAGTTTAATCGCCGGCAAACGAAAACCCGCCATTTCCCGTAAACCCCGGACTCGGCCCGTATAGTCAAAAGTATACAAAGAAAGTACCCAGGGAGTAAACTCATTTCCCGAACGATTTTTTAAATTATATTTTCACCACTAAAACGCATGGGACTTGTAGTTTACAAAAATGTTTTCATTTTTGATGAGACTCTGAATAAAAGAAGTTTAATCGCCGGCAAACGAAAACCCGCCATTTCCCGTAAATCCCAGACTCGGGCCGTATAGTCAAAAGTATACAAAGAAAGTACCCAGGGAGTAAACTCATTTCCCGAACGATTTTTTAAATTATTTTTTCACCACTAAAACGCATGAGACTTGTAGTTTTCAGAAATGTTTTCATTTTTGATGAGACGCTTAATGAAAGTGGTTTAATCGCCGGCAAACGAAAACTCGCGATTTCCCGTAAATCCCGGGCTTGGCCCGTATAGTCAAAAGTATACAAAGAAAGTACCCAGGGAGTAAACTCATTTCCCGAACGATTTTTTAAATTATTATTTAACCACTAAAGCCCATGACACTTGTAGTTTTTAAAAATGTTTTCGTTTTTGATGAGACGCTGAATAAAAGAAGTTTAATCGCCGGCAAACGAAAACCCGCGACTTTCCGTAAATCCCCGACACGGCCCGTAAAGTCAAAAGTATACAAAGAAAGTACCCAGGGAGTAAACTCATTTGCCGAACGATTTTTTAAATTATTTTTTCACCACTAAAACGCATGAGACCTGTAGTTTTCAGAAATGTTTTCATTTTTGATGAGACGCTTAATGAAAGTGGTTTAATCGCCGGCAAACGAAAACCCGCGATTTCCCGTAAATCCCGGGCTTGGCCCGTATAGTCGAATGTATACAAAGAAAGTACCCTGTGAGTAAACTCATTTCCAAAACGATTTTTTAAAGTATCTTTTCGCCACTAAAACGCATGAGACTTGTAGTTTTCAAAAATGTTTACATTTTTGATAAGACGCTGAAAAATAGAAGTTTAATTGCCGGCAAACGAAAACCCGCCATTTCCCGTAAACCCATGACTCGGCCCATATAGTCAAAAGTATACAAAGAAAGTACCCGGGGAGTAAACTCATTTCCCGAACGATTTTTTATATTATTTTTTCACCACTAAAACGCATAAGACATGTAGTTTTCAAAAGTGTTTTCATTTTTGATGAGACGCTGAATAAAAGAAGTTTAATTGCCGGCAAACGAAAACCCGCGATTTCCCGTAAATCCCGGACTTGGCCCGTATAGTCAAAAGTATACAAAGAAAGTACCCAGGGAGTAAACTCATTTCCCGAACGATTTTTTATATTATTTTTTCACCACTAAAACGCATAAGACATGTAGTTTTAAAAAATGTTTTCATTTTTGATAAGACGCTGAAAAAAAGAAGTTTAATTGCCGGCAAACGAAAACCCGCCATTTCCCGTAAACCCCGGACTCGGCCCATATAGTCAAAAGTATACAAAGAAAGTACCCGGGGAGTAAACTCATTTCCCATGTATACAAAGAAAGTACCTTGTGATTAAACTCATTTCCAAAACGATTTTGTAAATTATTTTTTCACCACTAAAACGCATGAGACTTGTAGTTTTCAAAAATGTTTTCATTTTTGATGAGACGCTTAATGAAAGTGGTTTAATCGCCAACAAACGAAAACCCGCGATTTCCCGTCAATCCCCGACTCGGCCCGTATAGTCAAAAGTATACAAAGAAAGTACCCAGGGAGTAAACTCATTTCCCGAACGATTTTTTAAATTATCTTTTCACCACTAAAACGCATGAGACTTGTAGTTTTCAAAAATGTTTTCATTTTTGATGAGACGCTGAATAAAAGAAGTTTAATCGCCGGCAAACGAAAACCCGCCATTTCCCGTAAACCCCGGACTCGGCCCGTATAGTCAAAAGTATACAAAGAAAGTACCCAGGGAGTAAACTCATTTCCCGAACGATTTTTTAAATTATATTTTCACCACTAAAACGCATGGGACTTGTAGTTTACAAAAATGTTTTCATTTTTGATGAGACTCTGAATAAAAGAAGTTTAATCGCCGGCAAACGAAAACCCGCGATTTCCCGTAAATCCCAGACTCGGGCCGTATAGTCAAAAGTATACAAAGAAAGTACCCAGGGAGTAAACTCATTTCTCGAACGATTTTTTAAATTATTTTTTCACCACTAAAACGCATGAGACTTGTAGTTTTCAGAAATGTTTTCATTTTTGATGAGACGCTTAATGAAAGTGGTTTAATCGCCGGCAAACGAAAACCCGCGATTTCCCGTAAATCCCGGGCTTGGCCCGTATAGTCAAAAGTATACAAAGAAAGTACCCAGGGAGTAAACTCATTTCCCGAACGATTTTTTAAATTATTATTTAACCACTAAAGCCCATGAGACTTGTAGTTTTTAAAAATGTTTTCATTTTTGATGAGACGCTGAATAAAAGAAGTTTAATCGCCGGCAAACGAAAACCCGCGACTTTCCGTAAATCCCCGACACGGCCCGTAAAGTCAAAAGTATACAAAGAAAGTACCCAGGGAGTAAACTCATTTCCCGAACGATTTTTTAAATTATTTTTTCACCACTAAAACGCATGAGACCTGTAGTTTTCAGAAATGTTTTCATTTTTGATGAGACGCTTAATGAAAGTGGTTTAATCGCCGGCAAACGAAAACCCGCGATTTCCCGTAAATCCCGGGCTTGGCCCGTATAGTCGAATGTATACAAAGAAAGTACCCTGTGAGTAAACTCATTTCCAAAACGATTTTTTAAAGTATCTTTTCGCCACTAAAACGCATGAGACTTGTAGTTTTCAAAAATGTTTTCATTTTTGATAAGACGCTGAAAAAAAGAAGTTTAATTGCCGGCAAACGAAAACCCGACATTTCCCGTAAACCCCGGACTCGGCCCATATAGTCAAAAGTATACAAAGAAAGTACCCGGGAGTAAACTCATTTCCCATGTATAAAAAGAAAGTACCTTGTGATTAAACTCATTACCAAAACGATTTTTTAAATTATTTTTTCACCACTAAAACGCATGAGACTTGTAGTTTTCAAAAATGTTTTTATTTTGATGAGACGCTTATTAAAAGAAGTTTAATCGCCGGCAAACGAAAACCCGCCATTTTCCGTAAACCCCGGACTCGGCCCGTATAGTCAAAAGTATACAAAGAAAGTACCCAGGGAGTAAACTCATTTCCCGAACGATTTTTTATATTATTTTTTCACCACTAAAACGCATGAGACATGTAGTTTTCAAAAGTGTTTTCATTTTTGATGAGACGCTGAATAAAAGAAGTTTAATTGCCGGCAAACGAAAACCCGCGATTTCCCGTAAATCCCGGACTTGGCCCGTATAGTCAAAAGTATACAAAGAAGGTACCCAGAGGGTAAACTCATTTCCCGAACGATTTTTTCAATTATTTTTTCACCACTAAAACGCATGAAACTTGTAGTTTGCAGAAATGTTTTCATTTTTGATGAGACGCTTAATGAAAGTGGTTTAATCGCCGGCAAACGAAAACCCGCGATTTCCCGTCGATCCCCGACTCGGCCCGTATAGTCAAAAGTATACAAAGAAAGTACCCAGAGAGTAAACTCATTTCACGAACGATTTTTTAAATTATTTTTTCTCCACTAAAACGCATGAGACTTGTAGTTTTCAGAAATGTTTTCATTTTTGATGAGACGCTGAATAAAAGAAGTTTAATCGCCGGCAAACGAAAACCCGCGATTTCCCGTAAATCCCGGACTCAGCCCGTGTAGTCAAAAGTATACAAAGAAGGTACCCAGGGAGTAAACTCATTTCCCGAACGATTTTTTAAATTATTTTTTCACCACTAAAACGCATGAGACATGTAGTTTTCAAAAGTGTTTTCATTTTTGATGAGACGCTGAATAAAAGAAGTTTAATTGCCGGCAAACGAAAACCCGCGACTTCCCGTAAATCCCCGACTCGGCCCGTATAGTCAAAAGTATACAAAGAAAGTACCCAGGGAGTAAACTCATTTCCCGAACGATTTTTTAAATTATTTTTTCACCACTAAAACGCATGAGACCTGTGGTTTTCAGAAATGTTTTCATTTTTGATGAGACGCTTAATGAAAGTGGTTTAATCGGCGGCAAACGAAAACCCACGATTTCCCGTAAATCACGGGCTTGGCCCGTATAGTCGAATGTATACAAAGAAAGTACCCTGTGAGTAAACTCATTTCCAAAACGATTTTTTAAAGTATCTTTTCACCACTAAAACGCATGAGACTTGTATTTTTTAAAAATGTTTTCATTTTTGATGGGACGCTGAATAAAAGAAGTTTAATCGCCGGCACACGAAAACCCGCGATTTTCCGTAAATCCCGGACTGGGCCCGTATAGTCAAAAGTATACAAAGAAAGTACCCAGGGAGTAAACTCATTTCCCGAACGATTTTTTAAATTATTTTTTCACCACTAAAACGCATGAGACCTGTAGTTTTCAGAAATGTTTTCATTTTTGATGAGACGCTTAATGAAAGTGGTTTAATCGCCGGCAAACGAAAACCCGCGATTTCCCGTAAATCCCGGGCTTGGCCCGTATAGTCGAATGTATACAAAGAAAGTACCCTGTGAGTAAACTCATTTCCAAAACGATTTTTTAAAGTATCTTTTCGCCACTAAAACGCATGAGACTTGTAGTTTTCAAAAATGTTTTCATTTTTGATAAGACGCTGAAAAAAAGAAGTTTAATTGCCGGCAAACGAAAACCCGCCATTTCCCGTAAACCCCGGACTCGGCCCATATAGTCAAAAGTATACAAAGAAAGTACCCGGGGAGTAAACTCATTTCCCATGTATAAAAAGAAAGTACCTTGTGATTAAACTCATTACCAAAACGATTTTTTAAATTATTTTTTCACCACTAAAACGCATGAGACTTGTAGTTTTCAAAAATGTTTTTATTTTGATGAGACGCTTATTAAAAGAAGTTTAATCGCCGGCAAACGAAAACCCGCCATTTTCCGTAAACCCCGGACTCGGCCCGTATAGTCAAAAGTATACAAAGAAAGTACCCAGGGAGTAAACTCATTTCCCGAACGATTTTTTATATTATTTTTTCACCACTAAAACGCATGAGACATGTAGTTTTCAAAAGTGTTTTCATTTTTGATGAGACGCTGAATAAAAGAAGTTTAATTGCCGGCAAACGAAAACCCGCGATTTCCCGTAAATCCCGGACTTGGCCCGTATAGTCAAAAGTATACAAAGAAGGTACCCAGAGGGTAAACTCATTTCCCGAACGATTTTTTCAATTATTTTTTCACCACTAAAACGCATGAAACTTGTAGTTTGCAGAAATGTTTTCATTTTTGATGAGACGCTTAATGAAAGTGGTTTAATCGCCGGCAAACGAAAACCCGCGATTTCCCGTCAATCCCCGACTCGGCCCGTATAGTCAAAAGTATACAAAGAAAGTACCCAGAGAGTAAACTCATTTCACGAACGATTTTTTAAATTATTTTTTCTCCACTAAAACGCATGAGACTTGTAGTTTTCAGAAATGTTTTCATTTTTGATGAGACGCTGAATAAAAGAAGTTTAATCGCCGGCAAACGAAAACCCGCGATTTCCCGTAAATCCCGGACTCAGCCCGTGTAGTCAAAAGTATACAAAGAAGGTACCCAGGGAGTAAACTCATTTCCCGAACGATTTTTTAAATTATTTTTTCACCACTAAAACGCATGAGACATGTAGTTTTCAAAAGTGTTTTCATTTTTGATGAGACGCTGAATAAAAGAAGTTTAATTGCCGGCAAACGAAAACCCGCGACTTCCCGTAAATCCCCGACTCGGCCCGTATAGTCAAAAGTATACAAAGAAAGTACCCAGGGAGTAAACTCATTTCCCGAACGATTTTTTAAATTATTTTTTCACCACTAAAACGCATGAGACCTGTGGTTTTCAGAAATGTTTTCATTTTTGATGAGACGCTTAATGAAAGTGGTTTAATCGGCGGCAAACGAAAACCCACGATTTCCCGTAAATCACGGGCTTGGCCCGTATAGTCGAATGTATACAAAGAAAGTACCCTGTGAGTAAACTCATTTCCAAAACGATTTTTTAAAGTATCTTTTCACCACTAAAACGCATGAGACTTGTATTTTTTAAAAATGTTTTCATTTTTGATGGGACGCTGAATAAAAGAAGTTTAATCGCCGGCACACGAAAACCCGCGATTTTCCGTAAATCCCGGACTGGGCCCGTATAGTCAAAAGTATACAAAGAAAGTACCCAGGGAGTAAACTCATTTCCCGAACGATTTTTTAAATTATTTTTTCACCACTAAAACGCATGAGACTTGTAGTTTTCAAAAATGTTTTCATTTTTGATGAGACGCTGAATAAAAGAAGTTTAATCGCCGGCAAACGAAAACCCGGACTTCCCGAAATCCCCGACTCGGCCCGTAAAGTCAAAAGTATACAAAGAAAGTACCCAGGGAGTAAACTCATTTCCCGAACGATTTTTTAAATTATTTTTTCACCACTAAAACGCATGAGACTTGTAGTTTTCAGAAATGTTTTCATTTTTGATGAGACGCTTAATAAAAGTGGTATAATCGCCGGCAAACGAAAACCCGCGATTTCCCGTAAATCCCGGGCTTGGCCCGTATAGTCAAAAGTATACAAAGAAAGTACCCAGGGAGTAAACTCATTTCCCGAACGATTTTTTAAATTATTTTTTCACCACTAAAACGCATGAGACTTGTAGTTTTCAGAAATGTTTTCATTTTTGATGAGACGCTGAATATAAGAAGTTTAATCGCCGGCAAACGAAACCCGCGACTTCCCGTAAATCCCGGATTCGGGCCGTATAGTCAAAAGTATACAAAGAAAGTACCCAGGGAGTAAACTCATTTCCCGCACGATTTTTGAAATTATTTTTTCACCACTAAAACGCATGAGACTTGTAGTTTTCAGAAATGTTTTCATTTTTGATGAGACGCTTAATGAAAGTGGTTTAATCGCCGGCAAACGAAAACCCGCGACTTCCCGTAAATCCCGGACTCGAGCCGTATAGTCAAAAGTATACAAAGAAAGTACCCAGGGAGTAAACTCATTTCCCGAACGATTTTTTAAATTATTTTTTCACCACTAAAACGCATGAGACTTGTAGTTTTCAGAAATGTTTTCATTTTTGATGAGACGCTTAATGAAAGTGGTTTAATCGCCGGCAAACGAAAACCCGCGATTTCCCGTAAATCCCGGGCTTGGCCCGTATAGTCGAATGTATACAAAGAAAGTACCCTGTGAGTAAACTCATTTCCAAAACGATTTTTTAAAGTATCTTTTCGCCACTAAAACGCATGAGACTTGTAGTTTTCAAAAATGTTTTCATTTTTGATAAGACGCTGAAAAAAAGAAGTTTAATTGCCGGCAAACGAAAACCCGCCATTTCCCGTAAACCCCGGACTCGGCCCATATAGTCAAAAGTATACAAAGAAAGTACCCGGGGAGTAAACTCATTTCCCATGTATAAAAAGAAAGTACCTTGTGATTAAACTCATTACCAAAACGATTTTTTAAATTATTTTTTCACCACTAAAACGCATGAGACTTGTAGTTTTCAAAAATGTTTTTATTTTTGATGAGACGCTTATTAAAAGAAGTTTAATCGCCGGCAAACGAAAACCCGCCATTTTCCGTAAACCCCGGACTCGGCCCGTATAGTCAAAAGTATACAAAGAAAGTACCCAGGGAGTAAACTCATTTCCCGAACGATTTTTTATATTATTTTTTCACCACTAAAACGCATGAGACATGTAGTTTTCAAAAGTGTTTTCATTTTTGATGAGACGCTGAATAAAAGAAGTTTAATTGCCGGCAAACGAAAACCCGCGATTTCCCGTAAATCCCGGACTTGGCCCGTATAGTCAAAAGTATACAAAGAAGGTACCCAGAGGGTAAACTCATTTCCCGAACGATTTTTTCAATTATTTTTTCACCACTAAAACGCATGAAACTTGTAGTTTGCAGAAATGTTTTCATTTTTGATGAGACGCTTAATGAAAGTGGTTTAATCGCCGGCAAACGAAAACCCGCGATTTCCCGTCAATCCCCGACTCGGCCCGTATAGTCAAAAGTATACAAAGAAAGTACCCAGAGAGTAAACTCATTTCACGAACGATTTTTTAAATTATTTTTTCTCCACTAAAACGCATGAGACTTGTAGTTTTCAGAAATGTTTTCATTTTTGATGAGACGCTGAATAAAAGAAGTTTAATCGCCGGCAAACGAAAACCCGCGATTTCCCGTAAATCCCGGACTCAGCCCGTGTAGTCAAAAGTATACAAAGAAGGTACCCAGGGAGTAAACTCATTTCCCGAACGATTTTTTAAATTATTTTTTCACCACTAAAACGCATGAGACATGTAGTTTTCAAAAGTGTTTTCATTTTTGATGAGACGCTGAATAAAAGAAGTTTAATTGCCGGCAAACGAAAACCCGCGACTTCCCGTAAATCCCCGACTCGGCCCGTATAGTCAAAAGTATACAAAGAAAGTACCCAGGGAGTAAACTCATTTCCCGAACGATTTTTTAAATTATTTTTTCACCACTAAAACGCATGAGACCTGTGGTTTTCAGAAATGTTTTCATTTTTGATGAGACGCTTAATGAAAGTGGTTTAATCGGCGGCAAACGAAAACCCACGATTTCCCGTAAATCACGGGCTTGGCCCGTATAGTCGAATGTATACAAAGAAAGTACCCTGTGAGTAAACTCATTTCCAAAACGATTTTTCAAAGTATCTTTTCACCACTAAAACGCATGAGACTTGTATTTTTTAAAAATGTTTTCATTTTTGATGGGACGCTGAATAAAAGAAGTTTAATCGCCGGCACACGAAAACCCGCGATTTTCCGTAAATCCCGGACTGGGCCCGTATAGTCAAAAGTATACAAAGAAAGTACCCAGGGAGTAAACTCATTTCCCGAACGATTTTTTAAATTATTTTTTCACCACTAAAACGCATGAGACTTGTAGTTTTCAAAAATGTTTTCATTTTTGATGAGACGCTGAATAAAAGAAGTTTAATCGCCGGCAAACGAAAACCCGGACTTCCCGAAATCCCCGACTCGGCCCGTAAAGTCAAAAGTATACAAAGAAAGTACCCAGGGAGTAAACTCATTTCCCGAACGATTTTTTAAATTATTTTTTCACCACTAAAACCCATGAGACTTGTAGTTTTCAGAAATGTTTTCATTTTTGATGAGACGCTTAATAAAAGTGGTTTAATCGCCGGCAAACGAAAACCCGCGATTTCCCGTAAATCCCGGGCTTGGCCCGTATAGTCAAAAGTATACAAAGAAAGTACCCAGGGAGTAAACTCATTTCCCGAACGATTTTTTAAATTATTTTTTCACCACTAAAACGCATGAGACTTGTAGTTTTCAGAAATGTTTTCATTTTTGATGAGACGCTTAATAAAAGTGGTTTAATCGCCGGCAAACGAAAACCCGCGATTTCCCGTAAATCCCAGGCTTGGCCCGTATAGTCGAATGCATACAAAGAAAGTACCCAGGGAGTAAACTCATTTCCCGAACGATTTTTTAAATTATTATTTAACCACTAACGCCCATGAGACCTGTAGTTTTCAGAAATGTTTTCATTTTTGATGAGACGCTGAATAAAAGAAGTTTAATCGCCGGCAAACGAAACCCGCGACTTCCCGTAAATCCCGGATTCGTGCCGTATAGTCAAAAGTATACAAAGAAAGTACCCAGGGAGTAAACTCATTTCCCGCACGATTTTTTAAATTATTTTTTCACCACTAAAACGCATGAGACTTGTAGTTTTCAGAAATGTTTTCATTTTTGATGAGACGCTTAATGAAAGTGGTTTAATCGGCGGCAAACGAAAACCCACGATTTCCCGTAAATCACGGGCTTGGCCCGTATAGTCGAATGTATACAAAGAAAGTACCCTGTGAGTAAACTCATTTCCAAAACGATTTTTCAAAGTATCTTTTCACCACTAAAACGCATGAGACTTGTATTTTTTAAAAATGTTTTCATTTTTGATGGGACGCTGAATAAAAGAAGTTTAATCGCCGGCACACGAAAACCCGCGATTTTCCGTAAATCCCGGACTGGGCCCGTATAGTCAAAAGTATACAAAGAAAGTACCCAGGGAGTAAACTCATTTCCCGAACGATTTTTTAAATTATTTTTTCACCACTAAAACGCATGAGACTTGTAGTTTTCAAAAATGTTTTCATTTTTGATGAGACGCTGAATAAAAGAAGTTTAATCGCCGGCAAACGAAAACCCGGACTTCCCGAAATCCCCGACTCGGCCCGTAAAGTCAAAAGTATACAAAGAAAGTACCCAGGGAGTAAACTCATTTCCCGAACGATTTTTTAAATTATTTTTTCACCACTAAAACCCATGAGACTTGTAGTTTTCAGAAATGTTTTCATTTTTGATGAGACGCTTAATAAAAGTGGTTTAATCGCCGGCAAACGAAAACCCGCGATTTCCCGTAAATCCCGGGCTTGGCCCGTATAGTCAAAAGTATACAAAGAAAGTACCCAGGGAGTAAACTCATTTCCCGAACGATTTTTTAAATTATTTTTTCACCACTAAAACGCATGAGACTTGTAGTTTTCAGAAATGTTTTCATTTTTGATGAGACGCTTAATAAAAGTGGTTTAATCGCCGGCAAACGAAAACCCGCGATTTCCCGTAAATCCCAGGCTTGGCCCGTATAGTCGAATGCATACAAAGAAAGTACCCAGGGAGTAAACTCATTTCCCGAACGATTTTTTAAATTATTATTTAACCACTAACGCCCATGAGACCTGTAGTTTTCAGAAATGTTTTCATTTTTGATGAGACGCTGAATAAAAGAAGTTTAATCGCCGGCAAACGAAACCCGCGACTTCCCGTAAATCCCGGATTCGTGCCGTATAGTCAAAAGTATACAAAGAAAGTACCCAGGGAGTAAACTCATTTCCCGCACGATTTTTTAAATTATTTTTTCACCACTAAAACGCATGAGACTTGTAGTTTTCAGAAATGTTTTCATTTTTGATGAGACGCTTAATGAAAGTGGTTTAATCGCCGGCAAACGAAAACCCGCGACTTCCCGTAAATCCCGGACTCGAGCCGTATAGTCAAAAGTATACAAAGAAAGTACCCAGGGAGTAAACTCATTTCCCGAACGATTTTTTAAATTATTTTTTCACCACTAAAACGCATGAGACTTGTAGTTTTCAGAAATGTTTTCATTTTTGATGAGACGCTGAATAAAAGAAGTTTAATCGCCGGCAAACGAAAACCCGCGACTTCCCGTAAATCCCGGACTCGAGCCGCATAGTCAAAAGTATACAAAGAAAGTACCCAGGGAGTAAACTCATTTCCCGAACGATTTTTTAAATTATTTTTTCACCACTAAAACGCATGAGACTTGTAGTTTTCAGAAATGTTTTCATTTTTGATGAGACGCTTAATGAAAGTGGTTTAATCGCCGGCAAACGAAAACCCGCGATTTCCCGTAAATCCCGGGCTTGGCCCGTATAGTCGAATGCATACAAAGAAAGTACCCAGGGAGTAAACTCATTTCCCGAACGATTTTTTAAATTATTATTTAACCACTAACGCCCATGAGACCTGTAGTTTTCAGAAATGTTTTCATTTTTGATGAGACGCTTAATGAAAGTGGTTTAATCGCCGGCAAACGAAAACCCGCGATTTCCCGTAAATTCCGGACTCGGCCGTATAGTCAAAAGTATACAAAGAAGGTACCCAGGGAGTAAACTCATTTCCCGATCGATTTTTTAAATTATTTTTTCACCACTAAAACGCATGAGACTTGTAATTTTTAGAAATGTTTTCATTTTTGATGAGACGTTTAATGAAAGTGGTTTAATCGCCGGCAAACGAAAACCCGCGATTTCGGGAAATCCTGGGCTTGGCCCGTATAGTCAAATGTATACAAAGAAAGTACCCTGTGAGTAAACTCATTTCCAAAACGATTTTTTAAATTATCTTTTCACCACTAAAACGCATGAGACTTGTAGTTTTCAAAAATGTTTTCATTTTTGATGAGACGCTGAATAAAAGAAGTTTAATCGCCGGCAAACGAAAACCCGGACTTCCCGAAATCCCCGACTCGGCCCGTAAAGTCAAAAGTATACAAAGAAAGTGCCCAGGGAGTAAACTCATTTCCCGAACGATTTTTTAAATTATTTTTTCACCACTAAAACGCATGAGAACTGTAGTTTTCAGAAATGTTTTCATTTTTGATGAGACGCTTAATGAAAGTGGTTTAATCGCCGGCAAACGAAAACCCGCGATTTCCCGTAAATCCCAGGCTTGGCCCGTATAGTCAAATGTATACAAAGAAAGTACCCTGTGAGTAAACTCATTTCCAAAACGATTTTTTAAAGTATCTTTTCGCCACTAAAACGCATGAGACTTGTAGTTTTCAAAAATCTTTTAATTTTTGATGAGACGCTGAATAAAAGAAGTTTAATCGCCGGCAAACGAAAACCCGGACTTCCCGAAATCCCCGACTCGGCCCGTAAAGTCAAAAGTATACAAAGAAAGTACCCAGGGAGTAAACTCATTTCCCGAACGATTTCTTAAATTATTTTTTCGCCACTAAAACGCATGAGACTTGTAGTTTTCAAAAATCTTTTCATTTTTGATGAGACGCTGAAAAAAAGAAGTTTAATTGCTGGCAAACAAAAACCCGCCATTTCCCGTAAACCCCGGACTCGGCCCATATAGTCAAAAGTATACAAAGAAAGTACCCGGGGAGTAAACTCATTTCCCATGTATACAAAGAAAGTACCCTGTGATTAAACTCATTTCCAAAACGATTTTTTAAATTATTTTTTCACCACTAAAACGCATGAGACTTGTAGTTTTCAAAAATGTTTTCATTTTTGATGAGACGCTTATTAAAAGAAGTTTAATCGCCGGCAAACGAAAACCCGCCATTTCCCGTAAACCCCGGACTCGGCCCGTATAGTCAAAAGTATACAAAGAAAGTACCCAGGGAGTAAACTCATTTCCCGAACGATTTTTTAAATTATTTTTTCACCACTAAAACGCATGAGACTTGTAGTTTGCAGAACTGTTTTCATTTTTGATGAGACGCTTAATGAAAGTGGTTTAATCGCCGGCAAACGAAAACCCGCGATTTCCCGTAAATCCCCGACTCGGCCCGTATAGTCAAAAGTATACAAAGAAAGTACCCAGGGAGTAAACTCATTTCCCGAACGATTTTTTAAATTATCTTTTCACCACTAAAACGCACGAGACTTGTAGTTTTCAAAAATGTTTTCATTTTTGATGAGACGCTGAATAAAAGAAGTTTAATCGCCGGAAAACGAAAACCCGCCATTTCCCGTAAACCCCGGACTCGGCCCGTATAGTCAAAAGTATACAAAGAAAGTACCCAGGGAGTAAACTCATTTCCCGAACGATTTTTTAAATTATTTTTTCACCACTAAAACGCATGGGACTTGTAGTTTACAAAAATGTTTTCATTTTTGATGAGACTCTGAATAAAAGAAATTTAATCGCCGGCAAACGAAAACCTGCGATTTCCCGTAAATCCCGGACTCGGCCCGTATAGTCAAAAGTATACAAAGAAAGTACACAGGGAGTAAACTCATTTCTCGAACGATTTTTTAAATTATCATTTAACCACTAAAGCCCATGAGACTTGTAGTTTTTAAAAATGTTTTCATTTTTGATGAGACGCTTAATGAAAGTGGTTTAATCGCCGGCAAACGAAAACCCACGATTTCCCGTAAATCCCGGGTTTGGCCCGTATAGTCGAATGCATACAAAGAAAGTACCCAGGGAGTAAACTCATTTCCCGAACGATTTTTTAAATTATTATTTAACCACTGAAGCCCATGAGACCTGTAGTTTTCAGAAATGTTTTCATTTTTGATGAGACGCTTAATGAAAGTGGTTTAATCGCCGGCAAACGAAAACCCGCGATTTCCCGTAAATCCCGGACTCGGCCGTATAGTCAAAAGTATACAAAGAAGGTACCCAGGGAGTAAACTCATTTCCCGATCGATTTTTTAAATTATTTTTTCACCACTAAAACGCATGAGACTTGTAATTTTTAGAAATGTTTTCATTTTTGATGAGACGTTTAATGAAAGTGGTTTAATCGCCGGCAAACGAAAACCCGCGATTTCGGGAAATCCCGGGCTTGGCCCGTATAGTCAAATGTATACAAAGAAAGTACCCTGTGAGTAAACTCATTTCCAAAACGATTTTTTAAATTATCTTTTCACCACTAAAACGCATGAGACTTGTAGTTTTCAAAAATGTTTTCATTTTTGATGAGACGCTGAATAAAAGAAGTTTAATCGCCGGCAAACGAAAACCCGGACTTCCCGTAAATCCCCGACTCGGCCCGTAAAGTCAAAAGTATACAAAGAAAGTACCCAGGGAGTAAACTCATTTCCCGAACGATTTTTTAAATTATTTTTTCACCACTAAAACGCATGAGAACTGTAGTTTTCAGAAATGTTTTCATTTTTGATGAGACGCTTAATGAAAGTGGTTTAATCGCCGGCAAACGAAAACCCGCGTATTCCCGTAAATCCCGGCCTTGGCCCGTATAGTCAAATGTATACAAAGAAAGTACCCTGTGAGTAAACTCATTTCCAAAACGATTTTTTAAAGTATCTTTTCGCCACTAAAACGCATGAGACTTGTAGTTTTCAAAAATGTTTTCATTTTTGATGAGACGCTGAAAAAAAGAAGTTTAATCGCCGGAAAACGAAAACCCGCCATTTCCCGTAAACCCCGGACTCGGCCCGTATAGTCAAAAGTATACAAAGAAAGTACCCAGGGAGTAAACTCATTTCCCGAACGATTTTTTAAATTATTTTTTCACCACTAAAACGCATGGGACTTGTAGTTTACAAAAATGTTTTCATTTTTGATGAGACTCTGAATAAAAGAAGTTTAATCGCCGGCAAACGAAAACCTGCGATTTCCCGTAAATCCCGGACTCGGCCCGTATAGTCAAAAGTATACAAAGAAAGTACCCAGGGAGTAAACTCATTTCCCGAAAGATTTTTTAAATTATTATTTCACTACTAAAGCCCATGAGACTTGTAGTTCTTAAAAATGTTTTCATTTTTGATGAGACGCTTAATGAAAGTGGTTTAATCGCCGGCAAACGAAAACCCGCGATTTCCCGTAAATCCCGGGCTTGGCCCGTATAGTCGAATGCATACAAAGAAAGTACCCAGGGAGTAAACTCATTTCCCGAACGATTTTTTAAATTATTATTTAACCACTGAAGCCCATGAGACCTGTAGTTTTCAGAAATGTTTTCATTTTTGATGAGACGCTTAATGAAAGTGGTTTAATCGCCGGCAAACGAAAACCCGCGATTTCCCGTAAATCCCGGACTCGGCCGTATAGTCAAAAGTATACAAAGAAGGTACCCAGGGAGTAAACTCATTTCCCGATCGATTTTTTAAATTATTTTTTCACCACTAAAACGCATGAGACTTGTAATTTTTAGAAATGTTTTCATTTTTGATGAGACGTTTAATGAAAGTGGTTTAATCGCCGGCAAACGAAAACCCGCGATTTCGGGAAATCCCGGGCTTGGCCCGTATAGTCAAAAGTATACAAAGAAAGTACCCAGGGAGTAAACTCATTTCCCGAACGATTTTTTAAATTATCTTTTCACCACTAAAACGCATGAGACTTGTAGTTTTCAAAAATGTTTTCATTTTTGATGAGACTCTGAATAAAAGAAGTTTAATCGCCGGCAAACGAAAACCTGCGATTTCCCGTAAATCCCGGACTCGGCCCGTATAGTCAAAAGTATACAAAGAAAGTACCCAGGGAGTAAACTCATTTCCCGAAAGATTTTTTAAATTATTATTTCACTACTAAAGCCCATGAGACTTGTAGTTCTTAAAAATGTTTTCATTTTTGATGAGACGCTTAATGAAAGTGGTTTAATCGCCGGCAAACGAAAACCCGCGATTTCCCGTAAATCCCGGGCTTGGCCCGTATAGTCGAATGCATACAAAGAAAGTACCCAGGGAGTAAACTCATTTCCCGAACGATTTTTTAAATTATTATTTAACCACTGAAGCCCATGAGACCTGTAGTTTTCAGAAATGTTTTCATTTTTGATGAGACGCTTAATGAAAGTGGTTTAATCGCCGGCAAACGAAAACCCGCGATTTCCCGTAAATCCCGGACTCGGCCGTATAGTCAAAAGTATACAAAGAAGGTACCCAGGGAGTAAACTCATTTCCCGATCGATTTTTTAAATTATTTTTTCACCACTAAAACGCATGAGACTTGTAATTTTTAGAAATGTTTTCATTTTTGATGAGACGTTTAATGAAAGTGGTTTAATCGCCGGCAAACGAAAACCCGCGATTTCGGGAAATCCCGGGCTTGGCCCGTATAGTCAAAAGTATACAAAGAAAGTACCCAGGGAGTAAACTCATTTCCCGAACGATTTTTTAAATTATCTTTTCACCACTAAAACGCATGAGACTTGTAGTTTTCAAAAATGTTTTCATTTTTGATGAGACTCTGAATAAAAGAAGTTTAATCGCCGGCAAACGAAAACCTGCGATTTCCCGTAAATCCCGGACTCGGCCCGTATAGTCAAAAGTATACAAAGAAAGTACCCAGGGAGTAAACTCATTTCCCGAACGATTTTTAAATTATTATTTCACTACTAAAGCCCATGAGACTTGTAGTTTTTAAAAATGTTTTCATTTTTGATGAGACGCTGAATAAAAGAAGTTTAATCGCCGGAAAACGAAAACCCGCCATTTCCCGTAAACCCGGACTCGGCCCGTATAGTCAAAAGTATACAAAGAAAGTACCCAGGGAGTAAACTCATTTCCCGAACGATTTTTTAAATTATCTTTTCACCACTAAAGCGCATGAGACTTGTAGTTTTCAAAAATGTTTTCATTTTTGATGAGACGCTGAATAAAAGAAGTTTAATCGCCGGAAAACGAAAACCCGCCATTTCCCGTAAACCTCGGACTCGGCCCGTATAGTCAAAAGTATACAAAGAAAGTACCCAGGGAGTAAACTCATTTCCCGAACGATTTTTTAAATTATTTTTTTACCACTAAAACGCATGGGACTTGTAGTTTACAAAAATGTTTTCATTTTTGATGAGACTCTGAATAAAAGAAGTTTAATCGCCGGCAAACGAAAACCTGCGATTTCCCGTAAATCCCGGACTCGGCCGTATAGTCAAAAGTATACAAAGAAAGTACCCAGGGTAAACTCATTTCCCGAAAGATTTTTTAAGTTATTATTTCACTACTAAAGCCCATGAGACTTGTAGTTTTTAAAAATGTTTTCATTTTTGATGAGACGCTGAATAAAAGAAGTTTAATCGCCGGCAAACGAAACCTGCGACTTCCCGTAAATCCCGGATTCGGGCCGTATAGTCAAAAGTATACAAAGAAAGTACCCAGGGAGTAAACTCATTTCCGGAACGATTTTTTAAATTATTTTTCACCACTAAAACGCCTTAGACTTGTAGTTTTCAGAAATGTTTTCATTTTTGATGAGACGCTTAATGAAAGTGGTTTAATCGCCGGCAAACGAAAACCCGCGATTTCCCGTAAATCCCGGGCTTGGCCCGTATAGTCGAATGCATACAAAGAAAGTACCCAGGGAGTAAACTCATTTCCCGAACAATTTTTTAAGTTATTATTTAACCACTAAAGCCCATGAGACCTGTAGTTTTCAGAAATGTTTTCATTTTTGATGAGACGCTGAATAAAAGTGGTTTAATCGCCGGCAAACGAAAACCCGCGATTTACCGTAAATCCCGGGCTTGGCCCGTATAGTCGAATGCATACAAAGAAAGTACCCAATGAGTAAACTCATTTCCCGAACGATTTTTTAAATTATTATTTAACCACTAAAGCCCATGAGACCTGTCGTTTTCAGAAATATTTTCATTTTTGATGAGACGCTTAACGAAAGTGGTTTAATCGCCCGCAAACGAAAACCCGCGATTTCCCGTAAATCCCGGGCTTGGCCCGTATAGTCGAATGTATACAAAGAAAGTACCCTGTGAGTAAACTCATTTCCAAAACGATTTTTTAAAGTATCTTTTCACCACTAAAACGCATGAGACTTGTAGTTTTTAAAAATGTTTTCATTTTTGATGGGACGCTGAATAAAAGAAGTTTAATCGCCGGCACACGAAAACCCGCGATTTCCCGTAAATCCCGGACTGGGCCCGTATAGTCAAAAGTATACATAGAAAGTACCCAGGGAGTAAACTCATTTCCCGAACGATTTTTTAAATTATTTTTTCACCACTAAAACGCATGAGACTTGTAGTTTTCAAAAGTGTTTTCATTTTTGATGAGACGCTGAATAAAAGAAGTTTACTCGCCGGCAAACGAAAACCCGCGATTTCCCGTAAATCCCGGACTCGGCCCGTATAGTCAAAAGTATACAAAGAAGGTACCCAGGGAGTAAACTCATTTCCCGAACGATTTTTTAAATTATTTTTTCACCACTAAAACGCATGAGACTTGTAGTTTTTAAAAATGTTTTCATTTTTGATGAGACGCTGAATAAAAGAAGTTTAATCGCCGGCAAACGAAAACCTGCGATTTCCCGTAAATCCCGGACTCGGCCCGTATAGTCAAAAGTATACAAAGAAAGTACCCAGGGTAAACTCATTTCCCGAAAGATTTTTTAAGTTATTATTTCACTACTAAAGCCCATGAGACTTGTAGTTTTTAAAAATGTTTTCATTTTTGATGAGACTCTGAATAAAAGAAGTTTAATCGCCGGCAAACGAAAACCTGCGATTTCCCGTAAATCCCGGACTCGGCCCGTATAGTCAAAAGTATACAAAGAAAGTACCCAGGGTAAACTCATTTCCCGAAAGATTTTTTAAGTTATTATTTCACTACTAAAGCCCATGAGACTTGTAGTTTTTAAAAATGTTTTCATTTTTGATGAGACGCTGAATAAAAGAAGTTTAATCGCCGGCAAACGAAACCTGCGACTTCCCGTAAATCCCGGATTCGGGCCGTATAGTCAAAAGTATACAAAGAAAGTACCCAGGGAGTAAACTCATTTCCGGAACGATTTTTTAAATTATTTTTCACCACTAAAACGCCTTAGACTTGTAGTTTTCAGAAATGTTTTCATTTTTGATGAGACGCTTAATGAAAGTGGTTTAATCGCCGGCAAACGAAAACCCGCGATTTCCCGTAAATCCCGGGCTTGGCCCGTATAGTCGAATGCATACAAAGAAAGTACCCAGGGAGTAAACTCATTTCCCGAACAATTTTTTAAGTTATTATTTAACCACTAAAGCCCATGAGACCTGTAGTTTTCAGAAATGTTTTCATTTTTGATGAGACGCTGAATAAAAGTGGTTTAATCGCCGGCAAACGAAAACCCGCGATTTACCGTAAATCCCGGGCTTGGCCCGTATAGTCGAATGCATACAAAGAAAGTACCCAATGAGTAAACTCATTTCCCGAACGATTTTTTAAATTATTATTTAACCACTAAAGCCCATGAGACCTGTCGTTTTCAGAAATGTTTTCATTTTTGATGAGACGCTTAACGAAAGTGGTTTAATCGCCGGCAAACGAAAACCCGCGATTTCCCGTAAATCCCGGGCTTGGCCCGTATAGTCGAATGTATACAAAGAAAGTACCCTGTGAGTAAACTCATTTCCAAAACGATTTTTTAAAGTATCTTTTCACCACTAAAACGCATGAGACTTGTAGTTTTTAAAAATGTTTTCATTTTTGATGGGACGCTGAATAAAAGAAGTTTAATCGCCGGCACACGAAAACCCGCGATTTCCCGTAAATCCCGGACTGGGCCCGTATAGTCAAAAGTATACAAAGAAAGTACCCAGGGAGTAAACTCATTTCCCGAACGATTTTTTAAATTATTTTTTCACCACTAAAACGCATGAGACTTGTAGTTTTCAAAAGTGTTTTCATTTTTGATGAGACGCTGAATAAAAGAAGTTTACTCGCCGGCAAACGAAAACCCGCGATTTCCCGTAAATCCCGGACTCGGCCCGTATAGTCAAAAGTATACAAAGAAGGTACCCAGGGAGTAAACTCATTTCCCGAACGATTTTTTAAATTATTTTTTCACCACTAA
Source organism: Hydractinia symbiolongicarpus (assembly GCF_029227915.1). Lineage (NCBI taxonomy): Eukaryota > Metazoa > Cnidaria > Hydrozoa > Anthoathecata > Hydractiniidae > Hydractinia > Hydractinia symbiolongicarpus. Next base: position 2,639,330 of record NC_079878.1, read on the forward strand.
AACGCATGAGACTTGTAGTTTGCAGAAATGTTTTCATTTTTGATGAGACGCTTAATGAAAGTGGTTTAATCGCCGGCAAACGAAAACCCGCGATTTCCCGTAAATCCCGGGCTTGGCCCGTATAGTCAAATGTATACAAAGAAAGTACCCTGTGAGTAAACTCATTTCCAAAACGATTTTTTAAAGTATCTTTTCGCCACTAAAACGCATGAGACTTATAGTTTTCAAAAATGTTTTCATTTTTGATGAGACGCTGAAAAAAAGAAGTTTAATTGCCGGCAAACAAAAACCCGCCATTTCCCGTAAACCCCGGACTCGGCCCATATAGTCAAAAGTATACAAAGAAAGTACCCGGGGAGTAAACTCATTTCCCATGTATACAAAGAAAGTACCCTGTGATTAAACTTATTTCCAAAACGATTTTTTTAAATTATTTTTTCACCACTAAAACGCATGAGACTTGTAGTTTTCAAAAATGTTTTCATTTTTGATGAGACTCTTATTAAAAGAAGTTTAATCGCCGGCAAACGAAAACCCGCCATTTCCCGTAAACCCCGGACTCGGCCCGTATAGTCAAAAGTATACAAAGAAAGTACCCAGGGGGTAAACTCATTTCCCGAACGATTTTTTAAATTATTTTTTCACCACTAAAACGCATGAGACTTGTAGTTTGCAGAAATGTTTTCACTTTTGATGAGACGCTTAATGAAAGTGGTTTAATTGCCGGCAAACGAAAACCCGCGATTTCCCGTAAATCCCGGACTCGGCCGCATAGTCAAAAGTATACAAAGAAGGTACACAGGGAAAAAACTCATTTCCCGAACGATTTTTTAAATTTTTTTTCACCACTAAAACGCATGAGACTTGTAATTTTTAGAAATGTTTTCATTTTTGATGAGACGCTTAATGAAAGTGGTTTAATCGCCGGCAAACGAAAACCCGCGATTTCCCGTAAATCCCCGATTCGGCCCGTATAGTCAAAAGTATACAAAGAAAGTACCCAGGGAGTAAACTCATTTCCCGAACGATTTTTTAAATTATCTTTTCACCACTAAAACGCATGAGACTTGTAGTTTTCAAAAATGTTTTCATTTTTGATGAGACGCTGAATAAAAGAAGTTTAATCGCCGGAAAACGAAAACCCGCCATTTCCCGTAAACCCTGGACTCGGCCCGTATAGTCAAAAGTAAACAAAGAAAGTACCCAGGGAGTAAACTCATTTCCCGAACGATTTTTTAAATTATCTTTTCACCACTAAAACGCATGAGACTTGTAGTTTTCAAAAATGTTTTCATTTTTGATGAGACTCTGAATAAAAGAAGTTTAATCGCCGGCAAACGAAAACCTGCGATTTCCCGTAAATCCCGGACTCGGCCCGTATAGTCAAAAGTATACAAAGAAAGTACCCAGGGAGTAAACTCATTTCCCGAAAGATTTTTTAAATTATTATTTCACTACTAAAGCCCATGAGACTGGTAGTTTTTAAAAATGTTTTCATTTTTGATGAGACGCTTAATGAAAGTGGTTTAATCGCCGGCAAACGAAAACCCGCGATTTCCCGTAAATCCCGGGTTTGGCCCGTATAGTCGAATGCATACAAAGAAAGTACCCAGGGAGTAAACTCATTTCCCGAACGATTTTTTAAATTATTAATTAACCACTAAAGCCCATGAGACCTGTAGTTTTCAGAAATGTTTTCATTTTTGATGAGACGCTGAATAAAAGTGGTTTAATCGCCGGCAAACGAAAACCCGCGATTTCCCGTAAATCCCGGGCTTGGCCCGTATAGTCGAATGCATACAAAGAAAGTACCCAGGGAGTAAACTCATTTCCCGAACGATTTTTTAAATTATTATTTAACCACTAAAGCCCATGAGACCTGTAGTTTTCAGAAATGTTTTCATTTTTGATGAGACGCTTAATGAAAGTGGTTTAATCGCCGGCAAACGAAAACCCGCGATTTCCCGTAAATCCGGGCTTGGCCCGTATAGTCGAATGTATACAAAGAAAGTACCCTGTGAGTAAACTCATTTACAAAACAATTTTTTAAAGTATCTTTTCACCACTAAAACGCATGAGACTTGTAGTTTTTAAAAATGTTTTCATTTTTGATGGGACGCTGAATAAAAGAAGTTTAATCGGACTGGGCCCGTATAGTCAAAAGTATACAAAGAAAGTACCCAGGGAGTAAACTCATTTCCCGAACGATTTTTTAAATTATTTTTTCACCACTAAAACGCATGAGACTTGTAGTTTTCAAAAGTGTTTTCATTTTTGATAAGACGCTGAATAAAAGAAGTTTACTCGCCGGCAAACGAAAACCCGCGATTTCCCGTAAATCCCGGACTCGGCCCGTATAGTCAAAAGTATACAAAGAAGCTACCCAGGGAGTAAACTCATTTCCCGAACGATTTTTTAAATTATTTTTTCACCACTAAAACGCATGAGACTTGTAGTTTGCAGAAATGTTTTCATTTTTGATGAGACGCTTAATGAAAGTGGTTTAATCGCCGGCAAACGACAACCCGCGACTTCCCGTAAATCCCCGACTCGGCCCGTATAGTCAAAAGTATACAAAGAAGGTACCCAGGGAGTAAACTCATTTCCCGAAGGATTTTTTAAATTATTTTTTCACCACTAAAACGCATGAGACTTGTAGTTTGCAGAAATGTTTTCATTTTTGATGAGACGCTTAATGAAAGTGGTTTAATCGCCGGCAAACGAAAACCCGCGATTTCCCGTAAATCCCGGAATCGGCCGTATAGTCAAAAGTATACAAAGAAGGTACCCAGGGAGTAAACTCATTTCCCGAACGATTTTTTAAATTTTTTTTTCACCACTAAAACACATGAGACTTGTAGTTTTCAAAAATGTTTTCATTTTTGATGAGACGCTGAATAAAAGAGGTTTAATCGCCGGCAAACGAAAACCCGCGACTTCCCGTAAATCCCCGACTCGGCCCGTATAGTCAAAAGTATACAAAGAAAGTACCCAGGGAGTAAACTCATTTCCTGAACGATTTTTTAAATTATTTTTTCACCACTAAAACGCATGAGACCTGTAGTTTTCAGAAATGTTTTCATTTTTGATGAGACGCTTAATGAAAGTGGTTTAATCGCCGGCAAACGAAAACCCGCGTTTTCCCTAAATCCTGGGCTTGGCCCGTATAGTCGAATGTATACAAAGAAAGTACCCTGTGAGTAAACTCATTTCCAAAACGATTTTTTAAAGTATTTTTTCACCACTAAAACGCATGAGACTTGTAGTTTTTAAAAACGTTTTCATTTTTGATGGGACGCTGAATAAAAGAAGTTTAATCGCCGGCACACGAAAACCCGCTATTTCCCGTAAATCCCGGACTGGGCCCGTATAGTCAAAAGTATACAAAGAAAGTACCCAGGGAGTAAACTCATTTCCCGAACAATTTTTTAAATTATTTTTTCACCACTAAAACGCATGAGACTTGTAGTTTTCAAAAGTGTTTTCATTTTTGATGAGACGCTGAATAAAAGAAGTTTAATCGCCGGCAAACGAAAACCCGCGATTTCCCGTAAATCCCGGACTCGGCCCGTATAGTCAAATGTATACAAAAGAAGTACCTAGGGAGTAAACTCATTTCCCGAACGATTTTTTAAATTATTATTTCACCACTAAAGCCCATGAGACTTGTAGTTTATAAAAATGTTTTCATTTTTGATGAGACGCTGAATAAAAGAAGTTTAATCGCCGACAAACGAAAACCCGCGATTTCCCGTAAATCCCGGACTCGGCCCGTATAGTCAAAAGTATACAAAGGAGATACCCAGGGAGTAAACTCATTTCCCGAACGATTTTTTAAATTATTTTTTCACCACTAAAACGCATGAGACTTGTAGTTTTCAGAAATGTTTTCATTTTTGATGAGACGCTGAATAAAAGAAGTTTAATCGCCGGCAAACGAAAACCCGCGATTTCCCGTAAATCCCGGACTCGGCCCGTATAGTCAAAAGTATACAAAGAAGGTACCCAGGGAGTAAACTCATTTCCCGAACGATTTTTTAAATTATTTTTTCACCACTAAAACGCATGAGACTTGTAGTTTGCAGAAATGTTTTCATTTTTGATGAGACGCTTAATGAAAGTGGTTTAATCGCCGGCAAACGAAAACCCGCGATTTCCCGTAAATCTTGACTCGGCCGTATAGTCAAAAGTATACAAAGAAGGTACCCAGGGAGTAAACTCATTTCCCGAACGATTTTTTAAATTATTTTTTCACCACTAAAACGCATGAGACTTGTAATTTTTAGAAATGTTTTCATTTTTGATGAGACGTTTAATGAAAGTGGTTTAATCGCCGGCAAACGAAAACCCGCGATTTCCGGAAATCCCGGGCTTGGCCCGTATAGTCAAATGTATACAAAGAAAGTACCCTGTGAGTAAACTCATTTCCCAAACGATTTTTTAAATTATCTTTTCACCACTAAAACGTATGAGACTTGTAGTTTTCAAAAATGTTTTCATTTTTGATGAGACGCTGAATAAAAGAAGTTTAATCGCCGGCAAACGAAAACCCGCCATTTCCCGTAAACCCCGGACTCGGCCCGTATAGTCAAAAGTATACAAAGAAAGTACCCAGGGAGTAAACTCATTTCCCAAACGATTTTTTAAATTATTTTTTCACCACTAAAACGCATGGGACTTGTAGTTTACAAAAATGTTTTCATTTTTGATGAGACGCTGAATAAAAGAAGTTTAATCGCCGGCAAACGAAAACCTGCGATTTCCCGTAAATCCCGGACTCGGCCCGTATAGTCAAAAGTATACAAAGAAAGTACCCAGGGAGTAAACTCATTTCTAGAACGATTTTTTAAATTATTATTTCACCACTAAAGCCCATGAGACTTGTAGTTTTTAAAAATGTTTTCATTTTTGATGAGACGCTGAATAAAAGAAGTTTAATCGCCGGCAAACGAAAACCCGTGACTTCCCGTAAATCCCGGACTCGGGCCGTATAGTCAAAAGTATACAAAGAAAGTACCCAGGGAGTAAACTCATTTCCCGAACGATTTTTTAAATTATTTTTTCACCACTAAAACGCATGAGACTTGTAGTTTCCAGAAATGTTTTTATTTTTGATGAGACGCTTAATGAAAGTGGTTTAATCGCCGGCAAACGAAAACCCGCGATTTCCCGTAAATCCCTGGCTTGGCCCGTAAAGTCGAATGCATACAAAGAAAGTACCCTGTGAGTAAACTCATTTCCAAAACGATTTTTTAAATTATCTTTTCACCACTAAAACTCATGAGACTTGTAGTTTACAAAAATGTTTTCGTTTTTGATGAGACGCTGAATAAAAGAAGTTTAATCGCCGGCAAACGAAAACCTGCGATTTCCCGTAAATCCCGGACTCGGCCCGTATAGTCAAAAGTATACAAAGAAAGTACCCAGGGAGTAAACTCATTTCACGAACGATTTTTTAAATTGTTATTTCACCACTAAAGCCCATGAGACTTGTAGTTTTTAAAAATGTTTTCATTTTTGATGAGACGCTGAATAAAAGAAGTTTAATCGCCGGCAAACGCAAACCCGCGACTTCCCGTAAATCCCAGACTCGGGCCGTATAGTCAAAAGTATACAAAGAAAGTACCCAGGGAGTAAACTCATTTCCCGAACGATTTTTTAAATTATTTTTTCTCCACTAAAACGCATGAGACTTGTAGTTTTCAGAAATGTTTTCATTTTTGATGAGACGCTTAATTAAAGTGGTTTAATCGCCGGCAAACGAAAACCCGCGATTTCCCGTAAATCCCGGGCTTGGCCCGTATAGTCGAATGCATACAAAGAAAGTACCCAGGGAGTAAACTCATTTCTCGAACGATTTTTTAAATTATCATTTAACCACTAAAGCCCATGAGACTTGTAGTTTTTAAAAATGTTTTCATTTTTGATGAGACGCTGAATAAAATAAGTTTAATCGCCGGCAAACGAAAACCCGCGACTTCCCGTAATTCCCCGACTCGGCCCGTAAAGTCAAAAGTATACAAAGAAAGTACCCAGGGAGTAAACTCATTTCCCGAACGATTTTTTAAATTATTTTTTCAGCACTAAAACGCATGAGACCTGTAGTTTTTAGAAATGTTTTCATTTTTGATGAGACGCTTAATGAAAGTGGTTTAATCACCGGCAAACGAAAACCCGCGATTTCCCGTAAATCCCGGGCTTGGCCCGTATAGTCGAATGTATACAAAGAAAGTACTCTGTGAGTAAACTCATTTCCAAAACGATTTTTTAAAGTATCTTTTCGCCACTAAAACGCATGAGACTTGTAGTTTTCAAAAATGTTTTCATTTTTGATGAGAAGCTGAAAAAAAGAAGTGTAATTGCCGGCAAACGAAAACCCGCCATTTCCCGTAAACCCCGGACTCGGCCCATATAGTCAAAAGTATACAAAGAAAGTACCCGGGGAGAAAACTCGTTTTCCATGTATACAAAGAAAGTACCCTGTGATTAAACTCATTTCCAAAACGATTTTTTAAATTATTTTTTCACCACTAAAACGCATGAGACTTGTAGTTTTCAAAAATGTTTTCATTTTTGATGAGACGCTTAATGAAAGTGGTTTAATCGCCGGCAAACGAAAACCCACGATTTCCCGTAAATCCCGGGTTTGGCCCGTATAGTCGAATGTATACAAAGAAAATACCCTGTGAGTAAACTCATTTCCAAAACGATTTTTTAAAGTATCTTTTCACCACTAAAACGCATGAGACTTGTAGTTTTTAAAAATGTTTTCATTTTTTGATGAGACGCTTAATGAAAGTGGTTTAATGGCCGGCAAACGAAAACCCGTGATTTCCCGTAAATCCCGGACTGGGCCCGTATAGTCAAAAGTATACAAAGAAAGTACCCTTGATGAGACGCTGAATAAAAGAAGTTTAATTGCCGGCAAACGAAAACCCGCGATTTTCCGTAAATCCCGGACTTGGCCCGTATAGTCAAAAGTATACAAAGAAGGTACCCAGAGAGTAAACTCATTTCCCGAACGATTTTTTAAATTATTTTTTCACCACTAAAACGCATGAGACTTGTAGTTTGCAGAAATGTTTTCATTTTTGATGAGACGCTTAATAAAAGAAGTTTAATCGCCGACAAACGAAAACCCGCGACTTCCCGCGACTTCCCGACTCGGCCCGTATAGTCAAAAGTATACAAAGAAAGTACCCAGGGAGTAAATGCATTTCCCGAACGATTTTTTAAATTATTTTTTCACCACTAAAACGCATGAGACCTGTAGTTTTTAGAAATGTTTTCATTTTTGATGAGACGCTTAATGAAAGTGGTTTAATCGCCGGCAAACGAAAACCCACGATTTCCCGTAAATCCCGGGCTTGGCCCGTATAGTCGAATGTATACAAAGAAAGTACCCTGTGAGTAAACTCATTTCCAAAACGATTTTTTAAAGTATCTTTTCACCACTAAAACGCATGAGACTTGTAGTTTTTAAAAATGTTTTCATTTTTGATGGGACGCTGAATAAAAGAAGTTTAATCGCCGGCACACGAAAACCCGCGATTTCCCGTAAATCCCGGGCTTGGCCCGCATAGTCGAATGCATACAAAGAAAGTACCCTGTGAGTAAACTCATTTCCAAAACGATTTTTTAAATTATCTTTTCACCACTAAAACGCATGAGACTTGTAGTTTTTAAAAATGTTTTCAATTTTGATGAGACGCTGAATAAAAGAAATTTAATCGCCGGCAAACGAAAACCCGCGACTTCCCGTAAATCCCGGACTCGGGCCGTATAGTCAAAAGTATACAAAGAAAGTACCCAAGGAGTAAACTCATTTCCCGAACGATTTTTTAAATTATTATTTAACCACTAAAGCCCATGAGACTTGTAGTTTTCAGAAATGTTTTCATTTTTGATGAGACGCTTAATGAGAGTGGTTTAATCGCCGGCAAACGAAAACCCGCGACTTCCCGTAAATCCCCGACTCGGCCCGTATAGTCAAAAGTATACAAAGAAAGTACCCAGGGAGTAAACGCATTTCCCGAACGATTTTTTAAATTATTTTTTCACCACTAAAACGCATGAGACCTGTAGTTTTTAGAAATGTTTTCATTTTTGATGTGACGCTTAATGAAAGTGGTTTAATCGCCGGTAAACGAAAACCCACGATTTCCCGTAAATCCCGGGCTTGGCCCGTATAGTCGAATGCATACAAAGAAAGTACCCTGTGAGTAAACTCATTTCCAAAACGATTTTTTAAAGTATCTTTTCACCACTAAAACGCATGAGACTTGTAGTTTTTAAAAATGTTTTCATTTTTGATGGGACGCTGAATAAAAGAAGTTTAATCGCCGGCACACGAAAACCCGCGATTTCCCGTAAATCCCGGGCTTGGCCCAGTATAGTCGAATGCATACAAAGAAAGTACCCTGTGAGTAAACTCATTTCCAAAACGATTTTTTAAATTATCTTTTCACCACTAAAACGCATGAAACTTGTAGTTTTTAAAAATGTTTTCATTTTTGATGAGACGCTGAATAAAAGAAGTTTAATCGCCGGCAAACAAAAACCCGCGACTTCCCGTAAATCCCGGACTCGGCCCGTATAGTCAAAAGTATACAAAGAAAGTACCCAGGGAGTAAACTCATTTCCCGAACGATTTTTTAAATTATTTTTTCACCACTAAAACGCATGGGACTTGTAGTTTACAAAAATGTTTTCATTTTTGATGAGACGCTGAATAAAAGAAGTTTAATCGCCGGCAAACAAAAACCTGCGATTTCCCGTAAACCCCGGACTCGGCCCATATAGTCAAAAGTATACAAAGAAAGTACCCGGGGAGAAAACTCGTTTTCCATGTATACAAAGAAAGTACCCTGTGATTAAACTCATTTCCAAAACGATTTTTTAAATTATTTTTTCACCACTAAAACGCATGAGACTTGTAGTTTTCAAAAATGTTTTCATTTTTGATGAGACGCTTAATGAAAGTGGTTTAATCGCCGGCAAACGAAAACCCACGACTTCCCGTAAATCCCGGGTTTGGCCCGTATAGTCGAATGTATACAAAGAAAATACCCTGTGAGTAAACTCATTTCCAAAACGATTTTTTAAAGTATCTTTTCACCACTAAAACGCATGAGACTTGTAGTTTTTAAAAATGTTTTCATTTTTTGATGAGACGCTTAATGAAAGTGGTTTAATGGCCGGCAAACGAAAACCCGCGATTTCCCGTAAATCCCGGACTGGGCCCGTATAGTCAAAAGTATACAAAGAAAGTACCCTTGATGAGACGCTGAATAAAAGAAGTTTAATTGCCGGCAAACGAAAACCCGCGATTTTCCGTAAATCCCGGACTTGGCCCGTATAGTCAAAAGTATACAAAGAAGGTACCCAGAGAGTAAACTCATTTCCCGAACGATTTTTTAAATTATTTTTTCACCACTAAAACGCATGAGACTTGTAGTTTGCAGAAATGTTTTCATTTTTGATGAGACGCTTAATAAAAGAAGTTTAATCGCCGACAAACGAAAACCCGCGACTTCCCGCGACTTCCCGACTCGGCCCGTATAGTCAAAAGTATACAAAGAAAGTACCCAGGGAGTAAATGCATTTCCCGAACGATTTTTTAAATTATTTTTTCACCACTAAAGCCCATGAGACTTGTAGTTTTCAGAAATGTTTTCATTTTTGATGAGACGCTTAATGAGAGTGGTTTAATCGCCGGCAAACGAAAACCCGCGACTTCCCGTAAATCCCCGACTCGGCCCGTATAGTCAAAAGTATACAAAGAAAGTACCCAGGGAGTAAACGCATTTCCCGAACGATTTTTTAAATTATTTTTTCACCACTAAAACGCATGAGACCTGTAGTTTTTAGAAATGTTTTCATTTTTGATGTGACGCTTAATGAAAGTGGTTTAATCGCCGGTAAACGAAAACCCACGATTTCCCGTAAATCCCGGGCTTGGCCCGTATAGTCGAATGCATACAAAGAAAGTACCCTGTGAGTAAACTCATTTCCAAAACGATTTTTTAAAGTATCTTTTCACCACTAAAACGCATGAGACTTGTAGTTTTTAAAAATGTTTTCATTTTTGATGGGACGCTGAATAAAAGAAGTTTAATCGCCGGCACACGAAAACCCGCGATTTCCCGTAAATCCCGGGCTTGGCCCAGTATAGTCGAATGCATACAAAGAAAGTACCCTGTGAGTAAACTCATTTCCAAAACGATTTTTTAAATTATCTTTTCACCACTAAAACGCATGAAACTTGTAGTTTTTAAAAATGTTTTCATTTTTGATGAGACGCTGAATAAAAGAAGTTTAATCGCCGGCAAACAAAAACCCGCGACTTCCCGTAAATCCCGGACTCGGCCCGTATAGTCAAAAGTATACAAAGAAAGTACCCAGGGAGTAAACTCATTTCCCGAACGATTTTTTAAATTATTTTTTCACCACTAAAACGCATGGGACTTGTAGTTTACAAAAATGTTTTCATTTTTGATGAGACGCTGAATAAAAGAAGTTTAATCGCCGGCAAACAAAAACCTGCGATTTCCCGTAAACCCCGGACTCGGCCCATATAGTCAAAAGTATACAAAGAAAGTACCCGGGGAGAAAACTCGTTTTCCATGTATACAAAGAAAGTACCCTGTGATTAAACTCATTTCCAAAACGATTTTTTAAATTATTTTTTCACCACTAAAACGCATGAGACTTGTAGTTTTCAAAAATGTTTTCATTTTTGATGAGACGCTTAATGAAAGTGGTTTAATCGCCGGCAAACGAAAACCCACGACTTCCCGTAAATCCCGGTTTTGGCCCGTATAGTCGAATGTATACAAAGAAAATACCCTGTGAGTAAACTCATTTCCAAAACGATTTTTTAAAGTATCTTTTCACCACTAAAACGCATGAGACTTGTAGTTTTTAAAAATGTTTTCATTTTTTGATGAGACGCTTAATGAAAGTGGTTTAATGGCCGGCAAACGAAAACCCGCGATTTCCCGTAAATCCCGGACTGGGCCCGTATAGTCAAAAGTATACAAAGAAAGTACCCTTGATGAGACGCTGAATAAAAGAAGTTTAATTGCCGGCAAACGAAAACCCGCGATTTTCCGTAAATCCCGGACTTGGCCCGTATAGTCAAAAGTATACAAAGAAGGTACCCAGAGAGTAAACTCATTTCCCGAACGATTTTTTAAATTATTTTTTCACCACTAAAACGCATGAGACTTGTAGTTTGCAGAAATGTTTTCATTTTTGATGAGACGCTTAATAAAAGAAGTTTAATCGCCGACAAACGAAAACCCGCGACTTCCCGCGACTTCCCGACTCGGCCCGTATAGTCAAAAGTATACAAAGAAAGTACCCAGGGAGTAAATGCATTTCCCGAACGATTTTTTAAATTATTTTTTCACCACTAAAACGCATGAGACCTGTAGTTTTTAGAAATGTTTTCATTTTTGATGAGACGCTTAATGAAATTGGTTTAATCGCCGGCAAACGAAAACCCACGATTTCCCGTAAATCCCGGGCTTGGCCCGTATAGTCGAATGTATACAAAGAAAGTACCCTGTGAGTAAACTCATTTCCAAAACGATTTTTTAAAGTATCTTTTCACCACTAAAACGCATGAGACTTGTAGTTTTTAAAAATGTTTTCATTTTTGATGGGACGCTGAATAAAAGAAGTTTAATCGCCGGCACACGAAAACCCGCGATTTCCCGTAAATCCCGGGCTTGGCCCGCATAGTCGAATGCATACAAAGAAAGTACCCTGTGAGTAAACTCATTTCCAAAACGATTTTTTAAATTATCTTTTCACCACTAAAACGCATGAGACTTGTAGTTTTTAAAAATGTTTTCAATTTTGATGAGACGCTGAATAAAAGAAATTTAATCGCCGGCAAACGAAAACCCGCGACTTCCCGTAAATCCCGGACTCGGGCCGTATAGTCAAAAGTATACAAAGAAAGTACCCAGGGAGTAAACTCATTTCCCGAACGATTTTTTAAATTATTATTTAACCACTAAAGCCCATGAGACTTGTAGTTTTCAGAAATGTTTTCATTTTTGATGAGACGCTTAATGAGAGTGGTTTAATCGCCGGCAAACGAAAACCCGCGACTTCCCGTAAATCCCCGACTCGGCCCGTATAGTCAAAAGTATACAAAGAAAGTACCCAGGGAGTAAACGCATTTCCCGAACGATTTTTTAAATTATTTTTTCACCACTAAAACGCATGAGACCTGTAGTTTTTAGAAATGTTTTCATTTTTGATGTGACGCTTAATGAAAGTGGTTTAATCGCCGGCAAACGAAAACCCACGATTTCCCGTAAATCCCGGGCTTGGCCCGTATAGTCGAATGTATACAAAGAAAGTACCCTGTGAGTAAACTCATTTCCAAAACGATTTTTTAAAGTATCTTTTCACCACTAAAACGCATGAGACTTGTAGTTTTTAAAAATGTTTTCATTTTTGATGGGACGCTGAATAAAAGAAGTTTAATCGCCGGCACACGAAAACCCGCGATTTCCCGTAAATCCCGGGCTTGGCCCAGTATAGTCGAATGCATACAAAGAAAGTACCCTGTGAGTAAACTCATTTCCAAAACGATTTTTTAAATTATCTTTTCACCACTAAAACGCATGAAACTTGTAGTTTTTAAAAATGTTTTCATTTTTGATGAGACGCTGAATAAAAGAAGTTTAATCGCCGGCAAACAAAAACCCGCGACTTCCCGTAAATCCCGGACTCGGCCCGTATAGTCAAAAGTATACAAAGAAAGTACCCAGGGAGTAAACTCATTTCCCGAACGATTTTTTAAATTATTTTTTCACCACTAAAACGCATGGGACTTGTAGTTTACAAAAATGTTTTCATTTTTGATGAGACGCTGAATAAAAGAAGTTTAATCGCCGGCAAACAAAAACCTGCGATTTCCCGTAAATCCCGGACTCGGCCGGTATAGTCAAAAGTATACAAAGAAAGTACCCAGGGAGTAAACTCATTTCCCGAACGATTTTTTAAATTATTATTTCACCACTAAAGCCCATGAGACTTGTAGTTTTTAAAAATGTTTTCATTTTTGATGAGACGCTGAATAAAAGAAGTTTAATCGCCGGCAAACGAAAACCCGCGACTTCCCGTAAATCCCAGACTCGGGCCGTATAGTCAAAAGTATACAAAGAAAGTACCCAGGGAGTAAACTCATTTCCCGAACGATTTTTAAAATTATTTTTTCACCACTAAAACGCATGAGACTTGTAGTTTTCAGAAATGTTTTCATTTTTGATGAGACTCTTAATGAAAGTGGTTTAATCGCCGGCAAACGAAAACCCGCGATTTCTCGTAAATCACGGGCTTGGCCCGTATAGTCGAATGCATACAAAGAAAGTACCCAGGGAGTAAACTCATTTTCCCAACGATTTTTTAAATTATTATTTAACCACTAAAGCCCATGAGACTTGTAGTTTTTAAAAATGTTTTCATTTTTGATGAGACGCTGAATAAAATAAGTTTAATCGCCGGCAAACGAAAACCCGCCACTTTCCGTAAATCCCCGACTCGGCCCGTAAAGTCAAAAGTATACAAAGAAAGTACCCAGGGAGTAAACTCATTTCCCGAACGATTTTTTAAATTATTTTTTCACCACTAAAACGCATGAGACCTGTAGTTTTCAGAAATGTTTTCATTTTTGATGAGACGCTTAATGAAAGTGGTTTAATCGCCGGCAAACGAAAACCCGCGATTTCCCGTAAATCACGGGCTTGGCCCGTATAGTCGAATGTATACAAAGAAAGTACCCTGTGAGTAAACTCATTTCCAAAACGATTTTTTAAAGTATCTTTTCGCCACTAAAACGCATGAGACTTGTAGTTTTCAAAAATGTTTTCATTTTTGATGAGACGCTGAATAAAAGAAGTTTAATCGCCGGCACACGAAAACCCGCGATTTCCCGTAAATCCCGGGCTTGGCCCGTATAGTCGAATGCATACAAAGAAAGTACCCTGCGAGTAAACTCATTTCCAAAACGATTTTTTCAATTATCTTTTCACCACTAAAACGCATGAGACTTGTAGTTTTTAAAAATGTTTTCATTTTTGATGAGACGCTGAATAAAAGAAATTTAATCGCCGGCAAACGAAAACCCGCGACTTCCCGTAAATCCCGGACTCGGGCCGTATAGTCAAAAGTATACAAAGAAAGTACCCAGGGAGTAAACTCATTTCCCGAACGATTTTTTAAATTATTATTTAACCACTAAAGCCCATGAGACTTGTAGTTTTCAGAAATGTTTTCATTTTTGATGAGACGCTTAATGAGAGTGGTTTAATCGCCGGCAAACGAAAACCCGCGACTTCCCGTAAATCCCCGACTCGGCCCGTATAGTCAAAAGTATACAAAGAAAGTACCCAGGGAGTAAACGCATTTCCCGAACGATTTTTTAAATTATTTTTTCACCACTAAAACGCGTGAGACCTGTAGTTTTTAGAAATGTTTTCATTTTTGATGAGACGCTTAATGAAAGTGGTTTAATCGCCGGCAAACGAAAACCCACGATTTCCCGTAAATCCCGGGCTTGGCCCGATTAGTCGAATGTATACAAAGAAAGTACCCAGGGAGTAAACTCATTTCCCGAACGATTTTTTAAATTATTATTTAACCACTAAAGCCCATGAGACTTGTAGTTTTCAGAAATGTTTTCATTTTTGATGAGACGGTTAATGAGAGTGGTTTAATCGCCGGCAAACGAAAACCCGCGACTTCCCGTAAATCCCCGACTCGGCCCGTATAGTCAAAAGTATACAAAGAAAGTACCCAGGGAGTAAACGCATTTCTTGAACGATTTTTTAAATTATTTTTTCACCACTAAAACGCATGAGACCTGTAGTTTTTAGAAATGTTTTCATTTTTGATGAGACGCTTAATGAAAGTGGTTTAATCGCCGGCAAACGAAAACCCACGATTTCCCGTAAATCCCGGGCTTGGTCCGTATAGTCGAATGTATACAAAGAAAGTACCCTGTGAGTAAACTCATTTCCAAAACGATATTTTAAAGTATCTTTTCGCCATTAAAACGCATGAGACTTGTAGTTTTCAAAAATGTTTTCATTTTTGATGAGACGCTGAATAAAAGAAGTTTAATCGCCGGCACACGAAAACCCGCGATTTCCCGTAAATCCCGGGCTTGGCCCGTATAGTCGAATGCATACAAAGAAAGTACCCTGTGAGTAAACTCATTTCCAAAACGATTTTTTAAATTATCTTTTCACCACTAAAACGCATGAGACTTGTAGTTTTTAAAAATGTTTTCATTTTTGATGAGACGCTGAATAAAAGAAATTTAATCGCCGGCAAACGAAAACCCGCGACTTCCCGTAAATCCCGGACTCGGGCCGTATAGTCAAAAGTATACAAAGAAAGTACCCAGGGAGTAAACTCATTTCCCGAACGATTTTTTAAATTATTTTTTCACCACTAAAACGCATGAGACCTGTAGTTTTTAGAAATGTTTTCATTTTTGATGAGACGCTTAATGAAAGTGGTTTAATCGCCGGCAAACGAAAACCCACGATTTCCCGTAAATCCCGGGCTTGGCCCGTATAGTCGAATGTATACAAAGAAAGTACCCAGGGAGTAAACTCATTTCCCGAACGATTTTTTAAATTATTATTTAACCACTAAAGCCCATGAGACTTGTAGGTTTCAGAAATGTTTTCATTTTTGATGAGACGCTTAATGAGTGTGGTTTAATCGCCGGCAAACGAAAACCCGCGACTTCCCGTAAATCCCCGACTCGGCCCGTATAGTCAAAAGTATACAAAGAAAGTACCCAGGGAGTAAACGCATTTCCCGAACGATTTTTTAAATTATTTTTTCACCACTAAAACGCATGAGACCTGTAGTTTCTAGAAATGTTTTCATTTTTGATGAGACGCTTAATGAAAGTGGTTTAATCGCCGGCAAACGAAAACCCACGATTTCCCGTAAATCCCGGGCTTGGCCCGTATAGTCGAATGTATACAAAGAAAGTACCCTGTGAGTAAACTCATTTCCAAAACGATTTTTTAAAGTACCTTTTCACCACTAAAACGCATGAGACTTGTAGTTTTTAAAAATGTTTTTATTTTTGATGGGACGCTGACTAAAAGAAGTTTAATCGCCGGCACACGAAAACCCGCGATTTCCCGTAAATCCCGGGCTTGGCCCAGTATAGTCGAATGCATACAAAGAAAGTACCCTGTGAGTAAACTCATTTCCAAAACGATTTTTTAAATTATCTTTTCACCACTAAAACGCATGAGACTTGTAGTTTTTAAAAATGTTTTCATTTTTGATGAGACGCTGAATAAAAGAAGTTTAATCGCCGGCAAAAGAAAACCCGCGACTTCCCGTAAATCCCGGACTCGGCCCGTATAGTCAAAAGTATACAAAGAAAGTACCCAGGGAGTAAACTCATTTCCCGAACGATTTTTTAAATTATTTTTTCACCACTAAAACGCATGGGACTTGTAGTTTACAAAAATGTTTTCATTTTTGATGAGACGCTGAATAAAAGAAGTTTAATCGCCGGCAAACGAAAACCTGCGATTTCCCGTAAATCCCGGACTCGGCCGGTATAGTCAAAAGTATACAAAGAAAGTACCCAGGGAGTAAACTCATTTCCCGAACGATTTTTTAAATTATTATTTCACCACTAAAGCCCATGAGACTTGTAGTTTTTAAAAATGTTTTCATTTTTGATGAGACGCTGAATAAAAGAAGTTTAATCGCCGGCAAACGAAAACCCGCGACTTCCCGTAAATCCCAGACTCGGGCCGTATAGTCAAAAGTATACAAAGAAAGTACCCAGGGAGTAAACTCATTTCCCGAACGATTTTTAAAATTATTTTTTCACCACTAAAACGCATGAGACTTGTAGTTTTCAGAAATGTTTTCATTTTTGATGAGACGCTTAATGAAAGTGGTTTAATCGCCGGCAAACGAAAACCCGCGATTTCCCGTAAATCCCGGGCTTGGCCTGTATAGTCGAATGCATACAAAGAAAGTACCCAGGGAGTAAACTCATTTCCAAAACGATTTTTTAAATTATCTTTTCACCACTAAAACGCATGAGACTTGTAGTTTTTAAAAATGTTTTCATTTTTGATGAGACGCTGAATAAAAGAAGTTTAATCGCCGGCAAACGAAAACCCGCGACTTGCCGTAAATCCCGGACTCGGCCCGTATAGTCAAAAGTATACAAAGAAAGTACCCAGGGAGTAAACTCATTTCCTGAACGATTTTTTAAATTATTTTTTCACCACTAAAACGCATGGGACTTGTAGTTTACAAAAATGTTTTCATTTTTGATGAGACGCTGAATAAAAGAAGTTTAATCGCCGGCAAATGAAAACCTGCGATTTCCCGTAAATCCCGGACTCGGCCGGTATAGTCAAAAGTATACAAAGAAAGTACCCAGGGAGTAAACTCATTTCCCGAACGATTTTTTAAATTATTATTTCACCACTAAAGCCCATGAGACTTGTAGTTTTTAAAAATGTTTTCATTTTTGATGAGACGCTGAATAAAAGAAGTTTAATCGCCGGCAAACGAAAACCCGCGACTTCCCGTAAATCCCAGACTCGGGCCGTATAGTCAAAAGTATACAAAGAAAGTACCCAGGGAGTAAACTCATTTCCCGAACGATTTTTAAAATTATTTTTTCACCACTAAAACGCATGAGACTTGTAGTTTTCAGAAATGTTTTCATTTTTGATGAGACGCTTAATGAAAGTGGTTTAATCGCCGGCAAACGAAAACCCGCGATTTCCCGTAAATCCCGGGCTTGGCCCGTATAGTCGAATGCATACAAAGAAAGTACCCAGGGAGTAAACTCATTTTCCGAACGATTTTTTAAATTATTATTTAACCACTAAAGCCCATGAGACTTGTAGTTTTTAAAAATGTTTTCATTTTTGATGAGACGCTGAATAAAATAAGTTTAATCGCCGGCAAACGAAAACCCGCCACTTTCCGTAAATCCCCGACTCGGCCCGTAAAGTCAAAAGTATACAAAGAAAGTACCCAGGGAGTAAACTCATTTCCCGAACGATTTTTTAAATTATTTTTTCACCACTAAAACGCATGAGACCTGTAGTTTTCAGAAATGTTTTCATTTTTGATGAGACGCTTAATGAAAGTGGTTTAATCGCCGGCAAACGAAAACCCGCGATTTCCCGTAAATCCCGGGCTTGGCCCGTATAGTCGAATGTATACAAAGAAAGTACCCTGTGAGTAAACTCATTTCCAAAACGATTTTTTAAAGTATCTTTTCGCCACTAAAACGCATGAGACTTGTAGTTTTCAAAAATGTTTTCATTTTTGATGAGACGCTGAATAAAAGAAGTTTAATCGCCGGCACACGAAAACCCGCGATTTCCCGTAAATCCCGGGCTTGGCCCGTATAGTCGAATGCATACAAAGAAAGTACCCTGTGAGTAAACTCATTTCCAAAACGATTTTTTAAATTATCTTTTCACCACTAAAACGCATGAGACTTGTAGTTTTTAAAAATGTTTTCATTTTTGATGAGACGCTGAATAAAAGAAATTTAATCGCCGGCAAACGAAAACCCGC
The DNA here is from genome assembly GCF_029227915.1 of Hydractinia symbiolongicarpus. NCBI lineage: Eukaryota > Metazoa > Cnidaria > Hydrozoa > Anthoathecata > Hydractiniidae > Hydractinia > Hydractinia symbiolongicarpus. The sequence continues at coordinate 2,657,948 of NC_079878.1, forward strand.
GACTTCCCGTAAATCCCGGACTCGGGCCGTATAGTCAAAAGTATACAAAGAAAGTACCCAGGGAGTAAACTCATTTCCCGAACGATTTTTTAAATTATTATTTAACCACTAAAGCCCATGAGACTTGTAGTTTTCAGAAATGTTTTCATTTTTGATGAGACGCTTAATGAGAGTGGTTTAATCGCCGGCAAACGAAAACCCGCGACTTCCCGTAAATCCCCGACTCGGCCCGTATAGTCAAAAGTATACAAAGAAAGTACCCAGGGAGTAAACGCATTTCCCGAACGATTTTTTAAATTATTTTTTCACCACTAAAACGCATGAGACCTGTAGTTTTTAGAAATGTTTTCATTTTTGATGAGACGCTTAATGAAAGTGGTTTAATCGCCGGCAAACGAAAACCCACGATTTCCCGTAAATCCCGGGCTTGGCCCGTATAGTCGAATGTATACAAAGAAAGTACCCTGTGAGTAAACTCATTTCCAAAACGATTTTTTAAAGTATCTTTTCACCACTAAAACGCATGAGACTTGTAGTTTTTAAAAATGTTTTCATTTTTGATGGGACGCTGAATAAAAGAAGTTTAATCGCCGGCACACGAAAACCCGCGATTTCCCGTAAATCCCGGGCTTGGCCCGTATAGTCGAATGCATACAAAGAAAGTACCCTGTGAGTAAACTCATTTCCAAAACGATTTTTTAAATTATCTTTTCACCACTAAAACGCATGAGACTTGTAGTTTTTAAAAATGTTTTCATTTTTGATGAGACGCTGAATAAAAGAAGTTTAATCGCCGGCAAACGAAAACCTGCGATTTCCCGTAAATCCCGGACTCGGCCGGTATAGTCAAAAGTATACAAAGAAAGTACCCAGGGAGTAAACTCATTTCCCGAACGATTTTTTAAATTATTATTTCACCACTAAAGCCCATGAGACTTGTAGTTTTTAAAATTGTTTTCATTTTTGATGAGACGCTGAATAAAAGAAGTTTAATCGCTGGCAAACGAAAACCCGCGACTTCCCGTAAATCCCAGACTCGGGCCGTATAGTCAAAAGTATACCAAGAAAGTACCCAGGGAGTAAACTCATTTCCCGAACGATTATTAAAATTCTTTTTTCACCACTAAAACGCATGAGACTTGTAGTTTTCAGAAATGTTTTCATTTTTGATGAGACGCTTAATGAAAGTGGTTTAATCGCCGGCAAACGAAAACCCGCGATTTCCCGTAAATCCCGGGCTTGGCCCGTATAGTCGAATGCATACAAAGAAAGTACCCAGGGAGTAAACTCATTTTTCGAACGATTTTTTAAATTATTATTTAACCTCTAAAGCCCATGAGACTTGTAGTTTTTAAAAATGTTTTCATTTTTGATGAGACGCTGAATAAAATAAGTTTAATCGCCGGCAAACGAAAACCCGCCACTTTCCGTAAATCCCCGACTCGGCCCGTAAAGTCAAAAGTATACAAAGAAAGTACCCAGGGAGTAAACTCATTTCCCGAACGATTTTTTAAATTATTTTTTCACCACTAAAACGCATGAGACCTGTAGTTTTCAGAAATGTTTTCATCTTTGATGAGACGCTTAATGAAAGTGGTTTAATCGCCGGCAAACGAAAACCCGCGATTTCCCGTAAATCCCGGGCTTGGCCCGTATAGTCGAATGTATACAAAGAAAGTACCCTGTGAGTAAACTCATTTCCAAAACGATTTTTTAAAGTATCTTTTCGCCACTAAAACGCATGAGACTTGTAGTTTTCAAAAATGTTTTCATTTTTGATGAGACGCTGAAAAAAAGAAGTTTAATTGCCGGCAAACGAAAACCCGCCATTTCCCGTAAACCCCGGACTCGGCCCATATAGTCAAAAGTATACAAAGAAAGTACCCGGGGAGTAAACTCATTTCCCATGTATACAAAGAAAGTACCCAGGGAGTAAACTCATTTTCCGAACGATTTTTTAAATTATTATTTAACCACTAAAGCCCATGAGACTTGTAGTTTTTAAAAATGTTTTCATTTTTGATGAGACGCTGAATAAAATAAGTTTAATCGCCGCCAAACGAAAACCCGCCACTTTCCGTAAATCCCCGACTCGGCCCGTAAAGTCAAAAGTATACAAAGAAAGTACCCAGGGAGTAAACTCATTTCCCGAACGATTTTTTAAATTATTTTTTCACCACTAAAACGCATGAGACCTGTAGTTTTCAGAAATGTTTTCATTTTTGATGAGACGCTTAATGAAAGTGGTTTAATCGCCGGCAAACGAAAACCCGCGATTTCCCGTAAATCCCGGGCTTGGCCCGTATAGTCGAATGTATACAAAGAAAGTACCCTGTGAGTAAACTCATTTCCAAAACGATTTTTTAAAGTATCTTTTCGCCACTAAAACGCATGAGACTTGTAGTTTTTAAAATTGTTTTCATTTTTGATGAGACGCTGAATAAAAGAAGTTTAATCGCCGGCAAACGAAAACCCGCGACTTCCCGTAAATCCCAGACTCGGGCCGTATAGTCAAAAGTATACCAAGAAAGTACCCAGGGAGTAAACTCATTTCCCGAACGATTATTAAAATTCTTTTTTCACCACTAAAACGCATGAGACCTGTAGTTTTCAGAAATGTTTTCATTTTTGATGAGACGCTTAATGAAAGTGGTTTAATCGCCGGCAAACGAAAACCAGCGATTTCCCGTAAATCCCGGGCTTGGCCCGTATAGTCGAATGCATACAAAGAAAGTACCCAGGGAGTAAACTCATTTTCCGAACGATTTTTTAAATTATTATTTAACCTCTAAAGCCCATGAGACTTGTAGTTTTTAAAAATGTTTTCATTTTTGATGAGACGCTGAATAAAATAAGTTTAATCGCCGGCAAACGAAAACCCGCCACTTTCCGTAAATCCCCGACTCGGCCCGTAAAGTCAAAAGTATACAAAGAAAGTACCCAGGGAGTAAACTCATTTCCCGAACGATTTTTTAAATTATTTTTTCACCACTAAAACGCATGAGACCTGTAGTTTTCAGAAATGTTTTCATCTTTGATGAGACGCTTAATGAAAGTGGTTTAATCGCCGGCAAACGAAAACCCGCGATTTCCCGTAAATCCCGGGCTTGGCCCGTATAGTCGAATGTATACAAAGAAAGTACCCTGTGAGTAAACTCATTTCCAAAACGATTTTTTAAAGTATCTTTTCGCCACTAAAACGCATGAGACTTGTAGTTTTCAAAAATGTTTTCATTTTTGATGAGACGCTGAAAAAAAGAAGTTTAATTGCCGGCAAACGAAAACCCGCCATTTCCCGTAAACCCCGGACTCGGCCCATATAGTCAAAAGTATACAAAGAAAGTACCCGGGGAGTAAACTCATTTCCCATGTATACAAAGAAAGTACCCAGGGAGTAAACTCATTTTCCGAACGATTTTTTAAATTATTATTTAACCACTAAAGCCCATGAGACTTGTAGTTTTTAAAAATGTTTTCATTTTTGATGAGACGCTGAATAAAATAAGTTTAATCGCCGGCAAACGAAAACCCGCCACTTTCCGTAAATCCCCGACTCGGCCCGTAAAGTCAAAAGTATACAAAGAAAGTACCCAGGGAGTAAACTCATTTCCCGAACGATTTTTTAAATTATTTTTTCACCACTAAAACGCATGAGACCTGTAGTTTTCAGAAATGTTTTCATTTTTGATGAGACGCTTAATGAAAGTGGTTTAATCGCCGGCAAACGAAAACCCGCGATTTCCCGTAAATCCCGGGCTTGGCCCGTATAGTCGAATGTATACAAAGAAAGTACCCTGTGAGTAAACTCATTTCCAAAACGATTTTTTAAAGTATCTTTTCGCCACTAAAACGCATGAGACTTGTAGTTTTCAAAAATGTTTTCATTTTTGATGAGACGCTGAAAAAAAGAAGTTTAATTGCCGGCAAACGAAAACCCGCCATTTCCCGTAAACCCCGGACTCGGCCCATATAGTCAAAAGTATACAAAGAAAGTACCCGGGGAGTAAACTCATTTCCCATGTATACAAAGAAAGTACCTTGTGATTAAACTCATTTCTAAAACGATTTTTTAAATTATTTTTTCACCACTAAAACGCATGAGACTTGTAGTTTTCAAAAATGTTTTCATTTTTGATGAGACGCTGAAAAAAAGAAGTTTAATTGCCGGCAAACGAAAACCCGCCATTTCCCGTAAACCCCGGACTCGGCCCGTATAGTCAAAAGTATACAAAGAAAGTACCCAGGTATTAAACTCATTTCCCGAACGATTTTTTATATTATTTTTTCACCACTAAAACGCATGAGACTTGTAGTTTTCAAAAGTGTTTTCATTTTTGATGAGACGCTGAATAAAAGAAGTTTAATTGCCGGCAAACGAAAACCCGCGATTTCCCGTAAATCCCGGACTTGGCCCGTATAGTCAAAAGTATACAAAGAAGGTACCCAGAGAGTAAACTCATTTCCCGAACGATTTTTTCAATTATTGTTTCACCACTAAAACGCATGAGACTTGTAGTTTGCAGAAATGTTTTCATTTTTGATGAGACGCTTAATGAAAGTTGTTTAATCGCCGGCAAACGAAAACCCGCGATTTCCCGTAAATCCCGGACTCGGCCGTATAGTCAAAAGTATACAAAGAAGGTACCCAGGGAGTAAACTCATTTCCCGAACGATTTTTTAAAAATTTTTTTCACCACTAAAACGCATGAGACTTGTAATTTTTAGAAATGTTTTCATTTTTGATGAGACGCTTAATGAAAGTGGTTTAATCGCCGGCAAACGAAAACCCGCGATTTCCCGTCAATCCCCGACTCGGCCCGTATAGTCAAAAGTATACAAAGAAAGTACCCAGGGAGTAAACTCATTTCCTGAACGATTTTTTAAATTATCTTTTCACCACTAAAACGCATGAGACTTGTAGTTTTCAAAAATGTTTTCATTTTTGATGAGACGCTGAATAAAAGAAGTTTAATCGCCGGCAAACGAAAATCCGCCATTTCCCGTAAACCCCGGACTCGGCCCGTATAGTCAAAAGTATACAAAGAAAGTACCCAGGGAGTAAACTCATTTCCCGAACGATTTTTTAAATTATATTTTCACCACTAAAACGCATGGGACTTGTAGTTTACAAAAATGTTTTCATTTTTGATGAGACTCTGAATAAAAGAAGTTTATTCGCCGGCAAACGAAAACCCGCCATTTCCCGTAAATCCCAGACTCGGGCCGTATAGTCAAAAGTATACAAAGAAAGTACCCAGGGAGTAAACTCATTTCCCGAACGATTTTTTAAATTATTTTTTCACCACTAAAACGCATGGGACTTGTAGTTTTCAGAAATGTTTTCATTTTTGATGAGACTCTTAATGAAAGTGGTTTAATCGCCGGGAAACGAAAATCCGCCAATTATCGTAAATCCCGGGCTTGGCCCGTATAGTCAAAAGTATACAAAGAAAGTACCCAGGGAGTAAACTCATTTCCCGAACGATTTTTTAAATTATTATTTAACCACTAAAGCCCATGAGACTTGTAGTTTTTAAAAATGTTTTCATTTTTGATGAGACGCTGCATAAAAGAAGTTTAATCGCCGGCAAACTAAAACCCGCGACTTTCCGTAAATCCCCGACACGGCCCGTAAAGTCAAAAGTATACAAAGAAAGTACCCAGGGAGTAAACTCATTTCCCGAACGATTTTTTAAATTATTTTTTCACCACTAAAACGCATGAGACCTGTAGTTTTCAGAAATGTTTTCATTTTTGATGAGACGCTTAATGAAAGTGGTTTAATCGCCGGCAAACGAAAACCCGCGATTTCCCGTAAATCCCGGGCTTGGCCCGTATAGTCGAATGTATACAAAGAAAGTACCCTGTGAGTAAACTCATTTCCAAAACGATTTTTTAAAGTATCTTTTCGCCACTAAAACGCATGAGACTTGTAGTTTTCAAAAATGTTTTCATTTTTGATAAGACGCTGAAAAAAAGAAGTTTAATTGCCGGCAAACGAAAACCCGCCATTTCCCGTAAACCCCGGACTCGGCCCATATAGTCAAAAGTATACAAAGAAAGTACCCGGGGAGTAAACTCATTTCCCATGTATACAAAGAAAGTACCTTGTGATTAAACTCATTTCCAAAACGATTTTTTAAATTATTTTTTCACCACTAAAACGCATGAGACTTGTAGTTTTCAAAAATGTTTTCATTTTTGATGAGACGCTTAATAAAAGAAGTTTAATCGCCGGCAAACGAAAACCCGCCATTTCCCGTAAACCCCGGACTCGGCCCGTATAGTCAAAAGTATACAAAGAAGGTACCCAGAGAGTAAACTCATTTCCAGAACGATTTTTTCAATTATTTTTTCACCACTAAAACGCATGAGACTTGTAGTTTGCAGAAATGTTTTCATTTTTGATGAGACGCTTAATGAAAGTGGTTTAATCGCCGGCAAACGAAAACCCGCGATTTCCCGTCAATCCCCGACTCGGCCCGCATAGTCAAAAGTATACAAAGAAGGTACCCAGGGAGTAAACTCATTTCCCGAACGATTTTTTAAATTATCTTTTCACCACTAAAACGCATGAGACTTGTAGTTTTCAAAAATGTTTTCATTTTTGATGAGACGCTGAATAAAAGAAGTTTAATCGCCGGCAAACGAAAACCCGCTATTTCCCGTAAACCCCGGACTCGGCCCGTATAGTTAAAAGTATACAAAGAAAGTACCCAGGGAGTAAACTCATTTCCCGAACGATTTTTTAAATTATATTTTCACCACTAAAACGCATGGGACTTGTAGTTTACAATAATGTTTTCATTTTTGATGAGACGCTTATTAAAAGAAGTTTAATCGCCGGCAAACGAAAACCCGCCATTTCCCGTAAACCCCGGACTCGGCCCGTATAGTCAAAAGTATACAAAGAAAGTACCCAGGGAGTAAACTCATTTCTCGAACGATTTTTTATATTATTTTTTCACCACTAAAACGCATGAGACTTGTAGTTTTCAAAAGTGTTTTCATTCTTGATGAGACGCTGAATAAAAGAAGTTTAATTGCCGACAAACGAAAACCCGCGATTTCCCGTAAATCCCGGACTTGGCCCGTATAGTCAAAAGTATACAAAGAAGGTACCCAGAGAGTAAACTCATTTCCAGAACGATTTTTTCAATTATTTTTTCACCACTAAAACGCATGAGACTTGTAGTTTGCAGAAATGTTTTCATTTTTGATGAGACGCTTAATTAAAGTGGTTTAATCGCCGGCAAACGAAAACCCGCGATTTCCCGTAAATCCCAGGCTTGGCCCGTATAGTCAAAAGTATACAAAGAAAGTACCCAGGGAGTAAACTCATTTCCCGAACGATTTTTTAAATTATTATTTAACCACTAAAGCCCATGACACTTGTAGTTTTTAAAAATGTTTTCGTTTTTGATGAGACGCTGAATAAAAGAAGTTTAATCGCCGGCAAACGAAAACCCGCGACTTTCCGTAAATCCCCGACACGGCCCGTAAAGTCAAAAGTATACAAAGAAAGTACCCAGGGAGTAAACTCATTTGCCGAACGATTTTTTAAATTATTTTTTCACCACTAAAACGCATAAGACCTGTAGTTTTCAGAAATGTTTTCATTTTTGATGAGACGCTTAATGAAAGTGGTTTAATCGCCGGCAAACGAAAACCCGCGATTTCCCGTAAATCCCGGGCTTGGCCCGTATAGTCGAATGTATACAAAGAAAGTACCCTGTGAGTAAACTCATTTCCAAAACGATTTTTTAAAGTATCTTTTCGCCACTAAAACGCATGAGACTTGTAGTTTTCAAAAATGTTTACATTTTTGATAAGACGCTGAAAAAAAGAAGTTTAATTGCCGGCAAACGAAAACCCGCCATTTCCCGTAAACCCATGACTCGGCCCATATAGTCAAAAGTATACAAAGAAAGTACCCGGGGAGTAAACTCATTTCCCATGTATACAAAGAAAGTACCTTGTGATTAAACTCATTTCCAAAACGATTTTTTAAATTATTTTTTCACCACTAAAACGCATGAGACTTGTAGTTTTCAAAAATGTTTTTATTTTTGATGAGACGCTTATTAAAAGAAGTTTAATCGCCGGCAAACGAAAACACGCCATTTCCCGTAAGCCCCGGACTCGGCCCGTATAGTCAAAATAATACAAAGAAAGTACCCAGGAAGTAAACACATTTCCCGAACGATTTTTTATATTATTTTTTCACCACTAAAACGCATGAGACATGTAGTTTTCAAAAGTGTTTTCATTTTTGATGAGACGCTGAATAAAAGAAGTTTAATTGCCGGCAAACGAAAACCCGCGATTTCCCGTAAATCCCGGACTTGGCCCGTATAGTCAAAAGTATACAAAGAAAGTACCCAGGGAGTAAACTCATTTCCCGAACGATTTTTTAAATTATTTTTTCACCACTAAAACGCATGAGACCTGTAGTTTTCAGAAATGTTTTCATTTTTGATGAGACGCTTAATGAAAGTGGTTTAATCGCCGGCAAACGAAAACCCGCGATTTCCCGTAAATCCCGAGCTTGGCCCGTATAGTCGAATGTATACAAAGAAAGTACCCTGTGAGTAAACTCATTTCCAAAACGATTTTTTAAAGTATCTTTTCGCCACTAAAACGCATGAGACTTGTAGTTTTCAAAAATGTTTTCATTTTTGATAAGACGCTGAAAAAAAGAAGTTTAATTGCCGGCAAACGAAAACCCGCCATTTCCCGTAAACCCCGGACTCGGCCCATATAGTCAAAAGTATACAAAGAAAGTACCCGGGGAGTAAACTCATTTCCCATGTATACAAAGAAAGTACCTTGTGATTAAACTCATTTCCAAAACGATTTTTTAAATTATTTTTTCACCACTAAAACGCATGAGACTTGTAGTTTTCAAAAATGTTTTCATTTTTGATGAGACGCTTATTAAAAGAAGTTTAATCGCCGGCAAACGAAAACCCGCCATTTCCTGTAAACCCCGGACTCGGCCCGTATAGTCAAAAGTATACAAAGAAAGTACCCAGGGAGTAAACTCATTTCCCGAACGATTTTTTATATTATTTTTTCACCACTAAAACGCATGAGACTTGTAGTTTTCAAAAATGTTTTCATTTTTGATGAGACGCTTAATGAAAGTGGTTTAATCGCCGGCAAACGAAAACCCGCCATTTCCCGTAAACCCCGGACTCGGCCCGTATAGTCAAAAGTATACAAAGAAAGTACCCAGGGAGTAAACTCATTTCCCGAACGATTTTTAAATTATATTTTCACCACTAAAACGCATGGGACTTGTAGTTTACAAAAATGTTTTCATTTTTGATGAGACTCTGAATAAAAGAAGTTTAATCGCCGGCAAACGAAAACCCGCGATTTCCCGTAAATCCCAGACTCGGGCCGTATAGTCAAAAGTATACAAAGAAAGTACCCAGGGAGTAAACTCATTTCTCGAACGATTTTTTAAATTATTTTTTCACCACTAAAACGCATGAGACTTGTAGTTTTCAGAAATGTTTTCATTTTTGATGAAACGCTTAATGACAGTGGTTTAATCGCCGGCAAACGAAAACCCGCGATTTCCCGTAAATCCCGGGCTTGGCCCGTATAGTCAAAAGTATACAAAGAAAGTACCCAGGGAGTAAACTCATTTCCCGAATGATTTTTTAAATTATTATTTAACCACTAAAGCCCATGAGACTTGTAGTTTTTAAAAATGTTTTCATTTTTGATGAGACGCTGAATAAAAGAAGTTTAATCGCCGGCAAACGAAAACCCGCGACTTTCCGTAAATCCCCGACACGGCCCGTAAAGTCAAAAGTATACAAAGAAAGTACCCAGGGAGTAAACTCATTTCCCGAACGATTTTTTAAATTATTTTTTCACCACTAAAACGCATGAGACCTGTAGTTTTCAGAAATGTTTTCATTTTTGATGAGACGCTTGATGAAAGTGGTTTAATCGCCGGCAAACGAAAACCCGCGATTTCCCGTAAATCCCGGGCTTGGCCCGTATAGTCGAATGTATACAAAGACAGTACCCTGTGAGTAAACTCATTTCCAAAACGATTTTTTAAAGTATCTTTTCGCCACTAAAACGCATGAGACTTGTAGTTTTCAAAAATGTTTTCATTTTTGATAAGACGCTGAAAAAAAGAAGTTTAATTGCCGGCAAACGAAAACCCGCCATTTCCCGTAAACCCCGGACTCGGCCCATATAGTCAAAAGTATACAAAGAAAGTACCCGGGGAGTAAACTCATTTCCCATGTATACAAAGAAAGTACCTTGTGATTAAACTCATTACCAAAACGATTTTTTAAATTATTTTTTCACCACTAAAACGCATGAGACTTGTAGTTTTCAAAAATGTTTTTATTTTTGATGAGACGCTTATTAAAAGAAGTTTAATCGCCGGCAAACGAAAACCCGCCATTTTCGTAAACCCCGGACTCGGCCCGTATAGTCAAAAGTATACAAAGAAAGTACCCAGGGAGTAAACTCATTTCCCGAACGATTTTTTATATTATTTTTTCACCACTAAAACGCATGAGACATGTAGTTTTCAAAAGTGTTTTCATTTTTGATGAGACGCTGAATAAAAGAAGTTTAATTGCCGGCAAACGAAAACCCGCGATTTCCCGTAAATCCCGGACTTGGCCCGTATAGTCAAAAGTATACAAAGAAGGTACCCAGAGAGTAAACTCATTTCCCGAACGATTTTTTCAATTATCTTTTCACCACTAAAACGCATGAAACTTGTAGTTTGCAGAAATGTTTTCATTTTTGATGAGACGCTTAATGAAAGTGGTTTAATCGCCGGCAAACGAAAACCCGCGATTTCCCGTCAATCCCCGACTCGGCCCGTATAGTCAAAAGTATACAAAGAAAGTACCCAGAGAGTAAACTCATTTCACGAACGATTTTTTAAATTATTATTTCACCACTAAAGCCCATGAGACTTGTAGTTTTTAAAAATGTTTTCATTTTTGATGAGACGCAGAATAAAAGAAGTTTAATCGCCGGCAAACGAAACCCGGGACTTCCCGTAAATCCCGGATTCGGGCCGTATAGTCAAAAGTATACAAAGAAAGTACCCAGAGAGTAAACTCATTTCCCGAACGATTTTTTAAATTATCTTTTCACCACTAAAACGCATGAGACTTGTAGTTTTTAGAAATGTTTTCATTTTTGATGAGACGCTTAATGAAAGTGGTTTAATCGCCGGCAAACGAAAACCCGCGATTTCCCGTAAATCCTGGGCTTGGCCCGTATAGTCGAATGCATACAAAGAAAGTACCCAGGGAGTAAACTTACTTCCCGAACGATTTTTTAAATTATTATTTAACCACTAAAGCCCATGAGACTTGTAGTTTTTAAATATGTTTTCATTTTTGATGAGACGCTGAATAAAAGAAGTTTAATCGCCGACGAACGAAAACCCGCGACTTCCCGTAAATCCCCGACTCGGCCCGTATAGTCAAAAGTATACAAAGAAAGTACCCAGGGAGTAAACTCATTTCCCGAACGATTTTTTAAATTATTTTTTCACCACTAAAACGCATGAGACCTGTAGTTTTCAGAAATGTTTTCATTTTTGATGAGACGCTTAATGAAAGTGGTATAATCGCCGGCAAACGAAAACCCACGATTTCCCGTAAATCCCGGGCTTGGCCCGTATAGTCGAATGTATACAAAGAAAGTACCCTGTGAGTAAACTCATTTCCAAAACGATTTTTTAAAGTATCTTTTCACCACTAAAACGCATGAGACTTGTAGTTTTTAAAAATGTTTTCATTTTTGATGGGACGCTGAATAAAAGAAGTTTAATCGCCGGCACACGAAAACCCGCGATTTCCCGTAAATCCCGGACTGGGCCTATATAGTCAAAAGTATACAAAGAAAGTACCCAGGGAGTAAACTCATTTCCTGAACGATTTTTTAAATTATTTTTTCACCACTAAAACGCATGAGACTTGTAGTTTTCTAAAGTGTTTTTATTTTTGATGAGACGCTGAATAAAAGAAGTTTAATCGCCGGCAAAAGAAAACCCGCGATTTCCCGTAAATCCTGGACTCAGCCCGTGTAGTCAAAAGTATACAAAGAAGGTAATCAGGGAGTAAACTCATTTCCCGAACGATTTTTTAAATTATTTTTTCACCACTAAAACGCATGAGACTTGTAGTTTGCAGAAATGTTTTCATTTTTGATGAGACGCTTAATGAAAGTGGTTTAATCGCCGGCAAACGAAAACCCGCGACTTCCCGTAAATCCCCGACTCGGCCCGTATAGTCAAAAGTATACAAAGAAAGTACCCAGGGAGTAAACGCATATCCCGAACGATTTTTTAAATTATTTTTTCACCACTAAAACGCATGAGACCTGTGGTTTTCAGAAATGTTTTCATTTTTGATGAGACGCTTAATGAAAGTGGTTTAATCGGCGGCAAACGAAAACCCACGATTTCCCGTAAATCACGGGCTTGGCCCGTATAGTCGAATGTATACAAAGAAAGTACCCTGTGAGTAAACTCATTTCCAAAACGATTTTTTAAAGTATCTTTTCACCACTAAAACGCATGAGACTTGTATTTTTTAAAAATGTTTTCATTTTTGATGGGACGCTGATTAAAAGAAGTTTAATCGCCGGCACACGAAAACCCGCGATTTTCCGTAAATCCCGGACTGGGCCCGTATAGTCAAAAGTATACAAAGAAAGTACCCAGGGAGTAAACTCATTTCCCGAACGATTTTTTAAATTATTTTTTCACCACTAAAACGCATGAGACTTGTAGTTTTCAAAAGTGTTTTCATTTTTGATGAGACGCTGAATAAAAGAAGTTTAATCGCCGGCAAACGAAAACCCGCGATTTCCCGTAAATCCTGGACTCGGCCCGTATAGTCAAAAGTATACAAAGAAGGTACCCAGGGAGTAAACTCATTTTCCGAACGATTTTTTAAATTATTTTTTCACCACTAAAACGCATGAGACTTGTAGTTTGCAGAAATGTTTTCATTTTTGATGAGACGCTTAATGAAAGTGGTTTAATCGCCGGCAAACGAAAACCCGCGATTCCCCGTAAATCCCGGACTCGGCCGTATAGTCAAAAGTATACAAAGAAGGTACCCAGGGAGTAAACTCATTTTTCGAACGATTTTTTAAATTTTTTTTACACAACTAAAACGCATGAGACTTGTATTTTTTAGAAATGTTTTCATTTTTGATGAGACGCTTAATGAAAGTGGTTTAATCGCCGGCAACCGAAAACCCGCAATTTCCCGTAAATCCCGGGCTTGGCCCGTATAGTCAAATGTATACAAAGAAAGTACCCTGTGAGTAAACTCATTTCCAAAACGATTTTTTAAATTATCTTTTCACCACTAAAACGCATGAGACTTGTAGTTTTCAAAAATGTTTTCATTTTTGATGAGACGCTTATTAAAAGAAGTTTAATCGCCGGCAAATGAAAACCCGCCATTTCCCGTAAACCCCGGACTCGGCCCGTATAGTCAAAAGTATGCAAAGAAAGTACCCTGTGAGTAAACTCATTTCCAAAACGATTTTTTAAAGTATCTTTTCACCACTAAAACGCATGAGACTTGTAGTTTTTAAAAATGTTTTCATTTTTGATGGGACGCTGAATAAAAGAAATTTAATCGCCGGCACACGAAAACCCGCGATTTCCCGTAAATCCCGGACTGGGCCCGTATAGTCAAAAGTATACAAAGAAAGTACCCAGGGAGTAAACTCATTTCCCGAACGATTTTTTAAATTATTTTTTCACCACTAAAACGCATGAGACTTGTAGTTTTCAAAAGTGTTTTCATTTTTGATGAGGCGCTGAATAAAAGAAGTTTAATCGCCGGCAAACGAAAACCCGCGAATTCCCGTAAATCCCGGACTCGGCCCGTATAGTCCAAAGTATACAAAGAAGGTACCCAGGGAGTAAACTCATTTCCCGAACGATTTTTTAAATTATTTTTTCACCACTAAAACGCATGAGACTTGTAGTTTGCAGAAATGTTTTCATTTTTGATGAGACGCTTAATGAAAGTAGTTAAATCGCCGGCAAACGAAAACCCGCGATTTCCCGTAAATCCCGGACTCGGCCGTATAGTCAAAAGCATACAAAGAAGGTACCCAGGGAGTAAACTCATTTCCCGAACGATTTTTTAAATTATTTTTTCACCACTAAAACGCGTGGGACTTGTAGTTTACAAAAATATTTTCATTTTTGATGAGACTCTGAATAAAAGAAGTTTAATCGCCGGCAAACGAAAACTTGCGATTTCCTGTAAATCCCGGACTCGGCCCGTATAGTCAAAAGTATACAAAGAAAGTACCCAGGTAGTAAACTCATTTCGCAAACGATTTTTTAAATTATTATTTCACCACTAAAGCCCATGAGACTTGTAGTTTTTAAAATGTTTTCATTTTTGATGAGACGCTGAATAAAAGAAGTTTAATCGCCGGCAAACGAAAACCCGCGACTTCCCGTAAATCCCGGATTCGGGCCGTATAGTCAAAAGTATACAAAGAAAGTACCCAGGGAGTAAACTCATTTCCCGAACGATTTTTTAAATTATTTTTTCACCACTAAAACGCATGAGACTTGTAGTTTGCAGAAATGTTTTCATTTTTGATGAGACGCTTAATGAAAGTAGTTAAATCGCCGGCAAACGAAAACCCGCCATTTCCCGTAAATCCCGGACTCGGCCGTACAGTCAAAAGTATACAAAGAAGGTACCCAGGGAGTAAACTCATTTCCCGAACGATTTTTTAAATTTTTTTTACACCACTAAAACGCATGAGACTTGTATTTTTTAGAAATGTTTTCATTTTTGATGAGACGCTTAATGAAAGTGGTTTAATCGCCGGCAAACGAAAACCCGCGATTTCCCGTAAATCCCGCGCTTGGCCCGTATAGTCAAATGTATACAAAGAAAGTACCCTGTGAGTAAACTCATTTCCAAAACGATTTTTTAAATTATCTTTTCACCACTAAAACGCATGAGACTTTTAGTTTTCAAAAATGTTTTCATTTTTGATGAGACGCTGAATAAAAGAAGTTTAATCGCCGGCAAACGAAAACCCGCCATTTCCCGTAAACCCCGGACTCGGCCCGTATAGTCAAAAGTATACAAAGAAAGTACCCAGGGAGTAAACTCATTTCCCGAACGATTTTTTAAATTATTTTTTCACCACTAAAACGCGTGGGACTTGTAGTTTACAAAAATATTTTCATTTTTGATGAGACTCTGAATAAAAGAAGTTTAATCGCCGGCAAACGAAAACTTGCGATTTCCTGTAAATCCCGGACTCGGCCCGTATAGTCAAAAGTATACAAATAAAGTACCCAGGGAGTAAATTCATTTCGCAAACGATTTTTTAAATTATTATTTCACCACTAAAGCCCATGAGACTTGTAGTTTTTAAAATGTTTTCATTTTTGATGAGACGCTGAATAAAAGAAGTTTAATCGCCGGCAAACGAAAACCTGCGACTTCCCGTAAATCCCGGATTCGGGCCGTATAGTCAAAAGTATACAAAGAAAGTACCCAGGGAGTAAACTCATTTCCCGAACGATTTTTTAAATTATTTTTTCACCACTAAAACGCATGAGACCTGTAGTTTTTAGAAATGTTTTCATTTTTGATGAGACGCTTAATGAAAGTGGTTTAATCGCCGGCAAACTAAAACCCGCGATTTCCCGTAAATCCCGGGCTTGGCCCGTATAGTCAAATGTATACAAAGAAAGTACCCTGTGAGTAAACTCATTTCCAAAACGATTTTTTAAATTATCTTTCCACCACTAAAACGCATGAGACTTGTAGTTTTCAAAAATGTTTTCATTTTTGATGAGACGCTTATTAAAAGAAGTTTAATCGCCGGCAAACGAAAACCCGCCATTTCCCGTAAACCCCGGACTCGGCCCGTATAGTCAAAAGTATGCAAAGAAAGTACCCTGTGAGTAAACTCATTTCCAAAACGATTTTTTAAAGTATCTTTTCACCACTAAAACGCATGAGACTTGTAGTTTTTAAAAATGTTTTCATTTTTGATGGGACGCTGAATAAAAGAAATTTAATCGCCGGCACACGAAAACCCGCGATTTCCCGTAAATCCCGGACTGGGCCCGTATAGTCAAAAGTATACAAAGAAAGTACCCAGGGAGTAAACTCATTTCCCGAACAATTTTTTAAATTATTTTTTCACCACTAAAACGCATGAGACTTGTAGTTTTCAAAAGTGTTTTCATTTTTGATGAGACGCTGAATAAAAGAAGTTTAATCGCCGGCAAACGAAAACCCGCAATTTCCCGTAAATCCCGGACTCGGCCCGTATAGTCAAAAGTATACAAAGAAGGTACCCAGGGAGTAAACTCATTTCCCGAACGATTTTTTAAATTATTTTTTCACCACTAAAACGCATGAGACCTGTAGTTTTCAGAAATGTTTTCATTTTTGATGAGACGCTTAATGAAAGTGGTTTAATCGCCGGCAAACGAAAACCCGCGATTTCCCGTAAATCCCGGGCTTGGCCCGTATAGTCAAATGTATACAAAGAAAGTACCCTGTGAGTAAACTCATTTCCAAAACGATTTTTTAAATTATCTTTCCACCACTAAAACGCATGAGACTTGTAGTTTTCAAAAATGTTTTCATTTTTGATGAGACGCTTATTAAAAGAAGTTTAATCGCCGGCAAACGAAAACCCGCAATTTCCCGTAAATCCCGGACTCGGCCCGTATAGTCAAAAGTATACAAAGAAGGTACCCAGGGAGTAAACTCATTTCCCGAACGATTTTTTAAAGTATCTTTTCACCACTAAAACGCGTGGGACTTGTAGTTTACAAAAATATTTTCATTTTTGATGACACTCTGAATAAAAGAAGTTTAATCGCCGGCAAACGAAAACTTGCGATTTCCTGTAAATCCCGGACTCGGCCCGTATAGTCAAAAGTATACAAATAAAGTACCCAGGGAGTAAATTCATTTCGCAAACGATTTTTTAAATTATTATTTCACCACTAAAGCCCATGAGACTTGTAGTTTTTAAAATGTTTTCATTTTTGATGAGACGCTGAATAAAAGAAGTTTAATCGCCGGCAAACGAAAACCTGCGACTTCCCGTAAATCCCGGATTCGGGCCGTATAGTCAAAAGTATACAAAGAAAGTACCCAGGGAGTAAACTCATTTCCCGAACGATTTTTTAAATTATTTTTTCACCACTAAAACGCATGAGACCTGTAGTTTTCAGAAATGTTTTCATTTTTGATGAGACGCTTAATGAAAGTGGTTTAATCGCCGGCAAACTAAAACCCGCGATTTCCCGTAAATCCCGGGCTTGGCCCGTATAGTCAAATGTATACAAAGAAAGTACCCTGTGAGTAAACTCATTTCCAAAACGATTTTTTAAATTATCTTTCCACCACTAAAACGCATGAGACTTGTAGTTTTCAAAAATGTTTTCATTTTTGATGAGACGCTTATTAAAAGAAGTTTAATCGCCGGCAAACGAAAACCCGCCATTTCCCGTAAACCCCGGACTCGGCCCGTATAGTCAAAAGTATGCAAAGAAAGTACCCTGTGAGTAAACTCATTTCCAAAACGATTTTTTAAAGTATCTTTTCACCACTAAAACGCATGAGACTTGTAGTTTTTAAAAATGTTTTCATTTTTGATGGGACGCTGAATAAAAGAAATTTAATCGCCGGCACACGAAAACCCGCGATTTCCCGTAAATCCCGGACTGGGCCCGTATAGTCAAAAGTATACAAAGAAAGTACCCAGGGAGTAAACTCATTTCCCGAACAATTTTTTAAATTATTTTTTCACCACTAAAACGCATGAGACTTGTAGTTTTCAAAAGTGTTTTCATTTTTGATGAGACGCTGAATAAAAGAAGTTTAATCGCCGGCAAACGAAAACCCGCAATTTCCCGTAAATCCCGGACTCGGCCCGTATAGTCAAAAGTATACAAAGAAGGTACCCAGGGAGTAAACTCATTTCCCGAACGATTTTTTAAATTATTTTTTCACCACTAAAACGCATGAGACCTGTAGTTTTCAGAAATGTTTTCATTTTTGATGAGACGCTTAATGAAAGTGGTTTAATCGCCGGCAAACGAAAACCCGCGATTTCCCGTAAATCCCGGGCTTGGCCCGTATAGTCAAATGTATACAAAGAAAGTACCCTGTGAGTAAACTCATTTCCAAAACGATTTTTTAAATTATCTTTCCACCACTAAAACGCATGAGACTTGTAGTTTTCAAAAATGTTTTCATTTTTGATGAGACGCTTATTAAAAGAAGTTTAATCGCCGGCAAACGAAAACCCGCAATTTCCCGTAAATCCCGGACTCGGCCCGTATAGTCAAAAGTATACAAAGAAGGTACCCAGGGAGTAAACTCATTTCCCGAACGATTTTTTAAATTATTTTTTCACCACTAAAACGCATGAGACTTGTAGTTTGCAGAAATGTTTTCATTTTTGATGAGACGCTTAATGAAAGAAGTTTAATCGCCGCCAAACGAAAACCCGCGATTTCCCGTAAATCCCGGACTCGGCCGTATAGTCAAAAGTATACAAAGAAGGTACCCAGGGAGTAAACTCATTTCCCGAACGATTTTTTAAATTTTTTTTACACCACTAAAACGCATGAGACTTGTATTTTTTAGAAATGTTTTCATTTTTGATGAGACGCTTAATGAAAGTGGTTTAATCGCCGGCAAACGAAAACCCGCGATTTCCCGTAAATCCCGCGCTTGGCCCGTATAGTCAAATGTATACAAAGAAAGTACCCTGTGAGTAAACTCATTTCCAAAACGATTTTTTAAATTATCTTTTCACCACTAAAACGCATGAGACTTTTAGTTTTCAAAAATGTTTTCATTTTTGATGAGACGCTGAATAAAAGAAGTTTAATCGCCGGCAAACGAAAACCCGCCATTTCCCGTAAACCCCGGACTCGGCCCGTATAGTCAAAAGTATACAAAGAAAGTACCCAGGGAGTAAACTCATTTCCCGAACGATTTTTTAAATTATTTTTTCACCACTAAAACGCGTGGGACTTGTAGTTTACAAAAATATTTTCATTTTTGATGAGACTCGGAATAAAAGAAGTTTAATCGCCGGCAAACGAAAACTTGCGATTTCCCGTAAATCCTGGACTCGGCCCGTATAGTCAAAAGTATACAAAGAAAGTACCCAGGGAGTAAACTCATTTCGCAAACGATTTTTTAAATTATTATTTCACCACTAAAGCCCATGAGACTTGTAGTTTTTAAAATGTTTTCATTTTTGATGAGACGCTGAATAAAAGAAGTTTAATCGCCGGCAAACGAAAACCCGCGACTTCCCGTAAATCCCGGATTCGGGCCGTATAGTCAAAAGTATACAAAGAAAGTACCCAGGGAGTAAACTCATTTCCCGAACGATTTTTTAAATTATTTTTTCACCACTAAAACGCATGAGACCTGTAGTTTTTAAAAATGTTTTCATTTTTGATGAGACGCTTAATGAAAGTGGTTTAATCGCCGGCAAACGAAAACCCGCGATTTCCCGTAAATCCCGGGCTTGGCCCGTATAGTCAAATGTATACAAAGAAAGTACCCTGTGAGTAAACTCATTTCCAAAACGATTTTTTAAATTATCTTTCCACCACTAAAACGCATGAGACTTGTAGTTTTCAAAAATGTTTTCATTTTTGATGAGACGCTTATTAAAAGAAGTTTAATCGCCGGCAAACGAAAACCCGCCATTTCCCGTAAACCCCGGACTCGGCCCGTATAGTCAAAAGTATGCAAAGAAAGTACCCTGTGAGTAAACTCATTTCCAAAACGATTTTTTAAAGTATCTTTTCACCACTAAAACGCATGAGACTTGTAGTTTTTAAAAATGTTTTCATTTTTGATGGGACGCTGAATAAAAGAAATTTAATCGCCGGCACACGAAAACCCGCGATTTCCCGTAAATCCCGGACTGGGCCCGTATAGTCAAAAGTATACAAAGAAAGTACCCAGGGAGTAAACTCATTTCCCGAACGATTTTTTAAATTATTTTTTCACCACTAAAACGCATGAGACTTGTAGTTTTCAAAAGTGTTTTCATTTTTGATGAGACGCTGAATAAAAGAAGTTTAATCGCCGGCAAACGAAAACCCGCAATTTCCCGTAAATCCCGGACTCGGCCCGTATAGTCAAAAGTATACAAAGAAGGTACCCAGGGAGTAAACTCATTTCCCGAACGATTTTTTAAATTATTTTTTCACCACTAAAACGCATGAGACTTGTAGTTTGCAGAAATGTTTTCATTTTTGATGAGACGCTTAATGAAAGTAGTTTAATCGCCGGCAAACGAAAACCCGCGATTTCCCGTAAATCCCCGACTCGGCCTGTATAGTCAAAAGTATACAAAGAAAGTACCCAGGGAGTAAACTCATTTCCCGAACGATTTTTTAAATTATTTTTTCACCACTAAAACGCATGAGACCTGTAGTTTTCAGAAATGTTTTCATTTTTGATGAGACGCTTAATGAAAGTGGTTTAATCGCCGGCAAACGAAAACCCGCGATTTCCCGTAAATCCCGGGCTTTGCCCGTATAGTCGAATGTATACAAAGAAAGTACCCTGTGAGTAAACTCATTTCCAAAACGATTTTTTAAAGTATCTTTTCACCACTAAAACGCATGAGACTTGTAGTTTTCAAAAATGTTTTCATTTTTGATGAGACGCTGAAAAAAAGAAGTTTAATTGCCGGCAAACGAAAACCCGCCATTTCCCGTAAACCCAGGACTCGGCCCATATAGTCAAAAGTATACAAAGAAAGTACCCAGGGAGTAAACTCATTCCCCATGTATACAAAGAAAGTACCCTGTGATTAAACTCATTTCCAAAACAATTTTTTAAATTATTTTTTCACCACTAAAACGCATGAGACTTGTAGTTTTCAAAAATGTTTTCATTTTTGATGAGACGCTTATTAAAAGAAGTTTAATCGCCGGCAAACGAAAACCCGCCATTTCCCGTAAACCCCGGACTCGGCCCGTATAGTCAAAAGTATACAAAGAAAGTACCCAGGGAGTAAACTCATTTCCCGAACGATTTTTTATATTATTTTTTCACCACTAAAACGCATGAGACTTGTAGTTTTTAAAATTGCTTTCATTTTTATGGGACGCTAAATAAAAGAAGTTTAATCGCCGGCACACGAAAACCCACGATTTTCCGTAAATCCCGGACTGGGCCCGTATAGTCAAAAGTATACAAAGAAAGTACCCAGGGAGTAAACTCATTTCCCGAACGATTTTTTAAAATTATTTTTTCACCACTAAAACGCATGAGACTTGTAGTTTTTAAAAGTGTTTTCATTTTTGATGAGACGCTGAATAAAAGAAGTTTAATCGCCGGCAAACGAAAACCCGCGATTTCCCGTAAATCCCGGGCTTGGCCCGTATAGTCAAATGTATACAAAGAATGTACCCTGTGACTAAACTCATTTCCAAAACAATTTTTTAAATTATCTTTTCACCACTAAAACGCATGAGACTTGTAGTTTTCAAAAATGTTTTTATTTTTGATAAGACGCTGAATAAAAGAAGTTTAATTTCCGGCAAACGAAAACCCGCCATTTCCCGTAAACCCCGGACTCGGTCCGTATAGTCAAAAGTATACAAAGAAAGTACCCAGGGAGTAAACTCATTTCCCGAACGATTTTTTAAATTATTTTTTCAACACTAAAACGCATGGGACTTGTAGTTTACAAAAATCTTTTCATTTTTGATGAGACTCTGAATAAAAGAAGTTTAATCGCCGGCAAACGAAAACCTGCGATTTCCCGTAAATCACGGACTCGGCCCGTATAGTCAAAAGTATACAAAGAAAGTACCCAGGGAGTAAACTCATTTCCCGAACGATTTTATAAATTATTATTTCACCACTAAAGCCCATGAGACTTGTAGTTTTTAAAAATGTTTTCATTTTTGATGAGACGCTGAATAAAAGAAGTTTAATCGTCGGCAAACGACAACCCGCGACTTCCCGTAAATCCCGGGCTTGGCCCGTATAGTTGTATGTATATAAAGAAAGTACCCAGGGAGTAAACTGATTTCCCGAACGATTTTTAAAATTATTTTTTCACCACTAAAACGCATGAGACTTGTAGTTTTCAGAAATGTTTTCATTTTTGATGAGACGCTTAATAAAAGTGGTTTAATCGCCGGCAAACGAAAACCCGCGATTTCCCGTAAATCCCTGGCTTGGCCCGTATAGTCGAATGTATACAAAGAAAGTACCCTGTGAGTAAACTCATTTTCAAAACGATTATTTAAATTATCTTTTCACCACTAAAACGCATGAGACTTGTAGTTATCAAAAATGTTTTTATTTTTGATGAGACGCTGAATAAAAGGAGTTTAATTTCCGGCAAACGAAAACCCGCCATTTCCCGTAAACCCCGGACTCGGTCCGTATAGTCAAAAGTATACAAAGAAAGTACCCAGGGAGTAAACTCATTTCCCGAACGATTTTTTAAATTATTTTTTCAACACTAAAACGCATGGGACTTGTAGTTTACAAAAATCTTTTCATTTTTGATGAGACTCTGAATAAAAGAAGTTTAATCGCCGGCAAACGAAAACCTGCGATTTCCCGTAAATCCCGGACTCGGCCCGTATAGTCAAAAGTATACAAAGAAAATACCCAGGGAGTAAACTCATTTCCCGAACGATTTTATAAATTATTATTTCACCACTAAAGCCCATGAGACTTGTAGTTTTTAAAAATGTTTTCATTTTTGATGAGACGCTGAATAAAAGAAGTTTAATCGCCGGCAAACGACAACCCGCGACTTCCCGTAAATCCTGGGCTTGGCCCGTATAATTGAATGTATATAAAGAAAGTACCCAGGGAGTAAACTGATTTCCCGAACGATTTTTTAAATTATTTTTTCACCACTAAAACGCATGAGACTTGTAGTTTTTAAAAATGTTTTCATTTTTGATGGGACGCTGAATAAAAGAAATTTAATCGCCGGCACACGAAAACCCGCGATTTCCCGTAAATCCCGGACTGGGCCCGTATAGTCAAAAGTATACAAAGAAAGTACCCTGTGAGTAAACTCATTTTCAAAACGATTATTTAAATTATCTTTTCACCACTAAAACGCATGAGACTTGTAGTTATCAAAAATGTTTTCATTTTTGATGAGACGCTGGATAAAAGGAGTTTAATCGCCGGCAAACGAAAACCTGCGATTTCCCGTAAATCCCGGACTCGGCCGTATAGTCAAAAGTATACAAAGAAGGTACCCAGGGAGTAAACTCATTTCTCGAACGATTTTTTAAATTTTTTTTACACCACTAAAACGCATGAGACTTGTATTTTTTAGAAATGTTTTCATTTTTGATGAGACGCTTAATGAAAGTGGTTTAATCGCCGGCAAACGAAAACCCGCGATTTCCCGTAAATCCCGGACTCGGCCCGTATAGTCAAAAGTATGCAAAGAAAGTACCCTGTGAGTAAACTCATTTCCAAAACGATTTTTTAAATTATCTTTTCACCACTAAAACGCATGAGACTTGTAGTTTTCAAAAATGTTTTCATTTTTGATGAGACGCTTATTAAAAGAAATTTAATCGCCGGCAAACGAAAACCCGCCATTTCCCGTAAACCCCGGACTCGGCCCGTATAGTCAAAAGTATGCAAAGAAAGTACCCTGTGAGTAAACTCATTTCCAAAACGATTTTTTAAAGTATCTTTTCACCACTAAAACGCATGAGACTTGTAGTTTTTAAAAATGTTTTTATTTTTGATGGGACGCTGAATAAAAGAAATTTAATCGCCGGCACACGAGGGAGTAAACTCATTTCCCGAACGATTTTTTAAATTATTTTTTCACCACTAAAACGCATGAGACTTGTAGTTTTCAAAAGTGTTTTCATTTTTGATGAGACGCTGAATAAAAGAAGTTTAATCGCCGGCAAACGAAAACCCGCGATTTCCCGTAAATACCGGACTCGGCCCGTATAGTCAAAAGTATACAAAGAAGGTACCCAGGGAGTAAACTCATTTCCGGAACGATTTTTTAAATTATTTTTCACCACTAAAACGCATGAGACTTGTAGTTTGCAGAAATGTTTTCATTTTTGATGAGACGCTTAATGAAAGTAGTTTAATCGCCGGCAAACGAAAACCCGCGATTTTCCGTAAATCCCGGACTCGGCCGTATAGTCAAAAGTATACAAAGAAGGTACCCAGGGAGTAAACTCATTTCCCGAAAGATTTTTTAAATTTTTTTTACACCACTAAAACGCATGAGACTTGTATTTTTTAGAAATGTTTTCATTTTTGATGAGACGCTTAATGAAAGTGGTTTAATCGCCGGCACACGTAAACCCGCGATTTCCCGTAAATCCCGCGCTTGGCCCGTATAGTCAAATGTATACAAAGAAAGTACCCTGTGAGTAAACTCATTTCCAAAACGATTTTTAAAATTATCTTTTCACCACTAAAACGCATGAGACTTGTAGTTTTCAAAAATGTTTTTATTTTTGATGAGACGCTGAATAAAAGAAGTTTAATTTCCGGCAAACAAAAACCCGCCATTTCCCGTAAACCCCGGACACGGTCCGTATAGTCAAAAGTATACAAAGAAAGTACCCAGGGAGTAAACTCATTTCCCGAACGATTTTTTAAATTATTTTTTCAACACTAAAACGCATGGGACTTGTAGTTTACAAAAATCTTTTCATTTTTGATGAGACTCTGAATAAAAGAAGTTTAATCGCCGGCAAACGAAAACCTGCGATTTCCCGTAAATCCCGGACTCGGCCCGTATAGTCAAAAGTATACAAAGAAAGTACCCAGGGAGTAAACTCATTTCCCGAACGATTTTATAAATTATTATTTCACCACTAAAGCCCATGAGAAATGTAGTTTTTAAAAATGTTTTCATTTTTGATGAGACGCTGAATAAAAGAAGTTTAATCGCCGGCAAACGACAAACCGCGACTTCCCGTAAATCCCGGGCTTGGCCCGTATAGTTGAATGTATATAAAGAGAGTACCCAGGGAGTAGACTGATTTCCCGAAGGATTTTTTAAATTATTTTTTCACCACTAAAACGCATGAGACTTGTAGTTTTCAGAAATGTTTTCGTTTTTGATGAGACGCTTAATAAAAGTGGTTTAATCGCCGGCAAACGAAAACCCGCGATTTCCCGTAAATCCCGGGCTTGGCTCGTATAGTCGAATGTATACAAAGAAAGTACCCTGTGAGTAAACTCATTTTCAAAACGATTATTTAAATTATCTTTTCACCACTAAAACGCATGAGACTTGTAGTTATCAAAAATGTTTTCATTTTTGATGAGACGCTGAATAAAAGGAGTTTAATCGCCGGCAAACGAAAACCTGCGATTTCCCGTAAATCCTGGACTCGGCCCGTATAGTCAAAAGTAGACAAAGAAAGTACCCAGGGAGTAAACTCATTTCACGAACGATTTTTTAAATTATTATTTTACCACTAAATCCCATGAGACTTGCAGTTTTCAGAAATGTTTTCATTTTTGATGAGACGCTTAATGAATGCGGTTTAATCGCCGGCAAACGAAAACCCGCGATTTCCTGTATATCCCGGGCTGGGCCCGTGAGACGCTGAATAAAAGAAGTTTAATCGCCGGCAAACGAAAACCCGCGATTTCCCGTAAATCCCGGACTCGGCCCGTATAGTCAAAAGTATACAAAGAAGGTACCCAGGGAGTAAACTCATTTCCCGAACGATCTTTTAAATTATTTTTTCACCACTAAAACGCATGAGACTTGTAATTTGCAGAAATGTTTTCATTTTTGATGAGACGCTTAATGAAAGTGGTTTAATCGCTGGCAAACGAAAACCCGCGATTTCCCGTAAATCCCGGACTCGGCCGTATAGTCAAAAGTATACAAAGAAGGTACCCAGGGAGTAAACTCATTTCCTGAACGATTTTTTAAATTATTATTTCACCACTAAAGCCCATGAGACTTGTAGTTTTTAAAAATATTTTCATTTTTGATGAGACGCTGAATAAAAGAAGTTTAATCGCCGGCAAACGAAAACCCGCGATTTCCCGTAAATCCCGGACTCGGCCCGTATAGTCAAATGTATACAAAAGAAGTACCTAGGGAGTAAACTCATTTCCCGAACGATTTTTTAAATTATTATTTCACCACTAAAGCCCATGAGACTTGTAGTTTTTAAAAATGTTTTCATTTTTGATGAGACGCTGAATAAAAGAAGTTTAATCGCCGGCAAACGAAAACCCGCGATTTCCCGTAAATCCCGGACTCGGCCCGTATAGTCAAAAGTATACAAAGAAGGTACCCAGGGAGTAAACTCATTTCCCGAACGATTTTTTAAATTATTTTTTCACCACTAAAACGCATGAGACTTGTAGTTTTCAGAAATGTTTTCATTTTTGATGAGACGCTGAATAAAAGAAGTTTAATCGCCGGCAAACGAAAACCCGCGATTTCCCGTAAATCCCGGACTCGGCCCGTATAGTCAAAAGTATACAAAGAAGGTACCCAGGGAGTAAACTCATTTCCCGAACGATCTTTTAAATTATTTTTTCACCACTAAAACGCATGAGACTTGTAATTTGCAGAAATGTTTTCATTTTTGATGAGACGCTTAATGAAAGTGGTTTAATCGCCGGCAAACGAAAACCCGCGATTTCCCGTAAATCCCGGACTCGGCCGTATAGTCAAAAGTATACAAAGAAGGTACCCAGGGAGTAAACTCATTTCCTGAACGATTTTTTAAATTATTATTTCACCACTAAAGCCCATGAGACTTGTAGTTTTTAAAAATGTTTTCATTTTTGATGAGACGCTGAATAAAAGAAGTTTAATCGCCGGCAAACGAAAACCCGCAATTTCCCGTAAATTCCGGACTCGGCCCGTATAGTCAAAAGTATACAAAGAAGGTACCCAGGGAGTAACCTCATTTCCCGAACGATTTTTTAAATTTTTTTTTCACCACTAAAACGCATGAGACTTGTAGTTTTAAGAAATGTTTTCATTTTTGATGAGACGCTGAATAAAAGAAGTTTAATCGCCGGCAAACGAAAACCCGCGATTTCCCGTAAATCCCGGACTCGGCCGTATAGTCAAAAGTATACAAAGAAGGTACCCAGGGAGTAAACTCATTTCCCGAACGATTTTTTAAATTATTTTTTCACCACTAAAACGCATGGGACCTGTAGTTTTCAGAAATGTTTTCATTTTTGATGAAACGCTTAATGAAAGTGGTTTAATCACCGGCAAACGAAAACCCGCGATTTCCGGAAATCCCGGGCTTGGCCCGTATAGTCAAATGTATACAAAGAAAGTACCCTGTGAGTAAACTCATTTCCAAAACCATTTTTTAAATTATCTTTTCACCACTAAAACGCATGAGACTTGTAGTTTTCAAAAACGTTTTCATTTTTGATGAGACGCTGAATAAAAGAAGTTTAATCGCCAGCAAACGAAAACCCGCGACTTCCCGTAAATCCCCGACTCGGCCCGTAAAGTCAAAAGTATACAAAGAAAGTACCCAGGGAGTAAACTCATTTCCCGAACGATTTTTTAAATTATTTTTTCACCACTAAAACGCATGAGAACTGTAGTTTTCAGAAATGTTTTCATTTTTGATGAGACGCTTAATGAAAGTGGTTTAATCGCCGGCAAACGAAAACCCGCAATTTCCCGTAAATCCCGGGCTTGGCCCGTATAGACAAATGTATACAAAGAAAGTACCCTGTGAGTAAACTCATTTCCAAAACGATTTTTTAAAGTATCTTTTCGCCACTAAAACGCATGAGACTTGTAGTTTTTAAAAATGTTTTCATTTTTGATAAGACGCTTAATGAAAGTGGTTTAATCGCCGGAAAACGAAAACCCGCCATTTCCCGTAAACCCCGGACTCGGCCCGTATAGTCAAATGTATACAAAGAAAGTACCCTGTGAGTAAACTCATTTCCAAAACGATTTTTTAAATTATCTTTTCACCACTAAAACGGATGAGACTTGTAGTTTTCAAAAACGTTTTCATTTTTGATGAGACGCTGAATAAAAGAAGTTTAATCGCCGGCAAACGAAAACCCGCGACTTCCCGTAAATCCCCGACTCGGCCCGTAAAGTCAAAAGTATACAAAGAAAGTACCCAGGGAGTAAACTCATTTCCCGAACGATTTTTTAAATTATTTTTTCACCACTAAAACGCATGAGAACTGTAGTTTTCAGAAATGTTTTCATTTTTGATGAGACGCTTAATGAAAGTGGTTTAATCGCCGGCAAACGAAAACCCGCGATTTCCCGTAAATCCCGGGCTTGGCCCGTATAGTCAAATGTATACAAAGAAAGTACCCTGTGAGTAAACTCATTTCCAAAACGATTTTTTAAAGTATCTTTTCGCCACTAAAACGCATGAGACTTGTAGTTTTTAAAAATGTTTTCATTTTTGATAAGACGCTGAAAAAAAGAAGTTTAATTGCTGGCAAACAAAAACCCGCCATTTCCCGTAAACCCCGGACTCGGCCCATATAGTCAAAAGTATACAAAGAAAGCACCCGGGGAGTAAACTCATTTCCCATGTATACAAAGAAAGTACCCTGTGATTAAACTCATTTCCAAAACGACTTTTTAAATTATTTTTTAACCACTAAAACGCATGGGACCTGTAGTTTTCAGAAATGTTTTCATTTTTGATGAGACGCTTAATGAAAGTGGTTTAATCACCTGCAAACGAAAACCCGCGATTTCCGGAAATCCCGGGCTTGGCCCGTATAGTCAAATGTATACAAAGAAAGTACCCTGTGAGTAAACTCATTTCCAAAACCATTTTTTAAATTATCTTTTCACCACTAAAACTCATGAGACTTGTAGTTTTCAAAAACGTTTTCATTTTTGATGAGACGCTGAATAAAAGAAGTTTAATCGCCGGCAAACGAAAACCCGCGACTTCCCGTAAATCCCCTACTCGGCCCGTAAAGTCAAAAGTATACAAAGAAAGTACCCAGGGAGTAAACTCATTTCCCGAACGATTTTTTAAATTATTTTTTCACCACTAAAACGCATGAGAACTGTAGTTTTCAGAAATGTTTTCATTTTTGATGAGACGCTTAATGAAAGTGGTTTAATCGCCGGCAAACGAAAACCCGCGATTTCCCGTAAATCCCGGGCTTGGCCCGTATAGACAAATGTATACAAAGAAAGTACCCTGTGAGTAAACTCATTTCCAAAACGATTTTTTAAAGTATCTTTTCGCCACTAAAACGCATGAGACTTGTAGTTTTTAAAAATGTTTTCATTTTTGATAAGACGCTGAAAAAAAGAAGTTTAGTTGCCGGCAAACAAAAACCCGCCATTTCCCGTAAACCCCGGACTCGGCCCATATAGTCAAAAGTATACAAAGAAAGCACCCGGGGAGTAAACTCATTTCCCATGTATACAAAGAAAGTACCCTGTGATTAAACTCATTTCCAAAACGACTTTTTAAATTATTTTTTCACCACTAAAACGCATGAGACTTGTAGTTTTCAAAAACGTTTTCATTTTTGATGAGACGCTTATTAAAAGAAGTTTAATCGCCGGCAAACGAAAACCCGCCAATTCCCGTAAACCCCGGACTCGGCCCGTATAGTCAAAAGTATACAAAGAAAGTACCCAGGGAGTAAACTCATTTCCCGAACGATTTTTTATATTATTTTTTCACCACTAAAACGCATGAGACTTGTAGTTTTCAAAAGTGTTTTCATTTTTGATGAGACGCTGGATAAAAGAAGTTTAATCGCCGGCAAACGAAAACCCGCGATTTCCCGTAAATCCCGGACTCGACCCGTATAGTCAAAAGTATACAAAGAAGGTACCCAGAGAGTAAACTCTTTTCCCGAACGATTTTTTAAATTATTTTTTCACCACTACAACGCATGAGACTTGTAGTTTGCAGAAATGTTTTCATTTTTGATGAGACGCTTAATGAAAGTGGTTTAATCGCCGGCAAACGAAAACCCGCGATTTCCCGTAAATCCCGGACTCGGCCGTATTGTCAAAAGTATACAAAGAAGGTACCCAGGGAAAAAACTCATTTCCCGAACGATTTTTTAATTTTTTTTTTCACCACTAAAACGCATGAGACTTGTAATTTTTAGAAATGTTTTCATTTTTGATGAGACGCTTAATGAAAGTGGTTTAATCGCCGGAAAACGAAAACCCGCCATTTCCCGTAAACCCCGGACTCGGCCCGTATAGTCAAAAGTATACAAAGAAAGTACCCAGGGAGTAAACTCATTTCCCGAACGATTTTTTAAATTATTTTTTCACCACTAAAACGCATGGGACTTGTAGTTTACAAAAATGTTTTCATTTTTGATGAGACTCTGAATAAAAGTAGTTTAATCGCCGGCAAACGAAAACCTGCGATTTCCCGTAAATCCCAAGCTCGGCCCGTATAGTCAAAAGTATACAAAGAAAGTACCCTGTGAGTAAACTCATTTCCAAAACGATTTTTTAAATTATCTTTTCACCACTAAAACGCATGAGACTTGTAGTTTTCAAAAACGTTTTCATTTTTGATGAGACGCTGAATAAAAGAAGTTTAATCGCCGGCAAACGAAAACCCGCGACTTCCCGTAAATCCCCTACTCGGCCCGTAAAGTCAAAAGTATACAAAGAAAGTACCCAGGGAGTAAACTCATTTCCCGAACGATTTTTTAAATTATTTTTTCACCACTAAAACGCATGAAAACTGTAGTTTTCAGAAATGTTTTCATTTTTGATGAGACGCTTAATGAAAGTGGTTTAATCGCCGGCAAACGAAAACCCGCGATTTCCCGTAAATCCCGGGCTTGGCCCGTATAGACAAATGTATACAAAGAAAGTACCCTGTGAGTAAACTCATTTCCAAAACGATTTTTTAAAGTATCTTTTCGCCACTAAAACGCATGAGACTTGTAGTTTTTAAAAATGTTTTCATTTTTGATAAGACGCTGAAAAAAAGAAGTTTAATTGCCGGCAAACAAAAACCCGCCATTTCCCGTAAACCCCGGACTCGGCCCATATAGTCAAAAGTATACAAAAAAAGCACCCGGGGAGTAAACGCATTTCCCATGTATACAAAGAAAGTACCCTGTGATTAAACTCATTTCCAAAACGACTTTTTAAATTATTTTTTCACCACTAAAACGCATGAGACTTGTAGTTTTCAAAAATGTTTTCATTTTTGATGAGACGCTTATTAAAAGAAGTTTAATCGCCGGCAAACGAAAACCCGCCAATTCCCGTAAACCCCGGACTCGGCCCGTATAGTCAAAAGTATACAAAGAAAGTACCCAGGGAGTAAACTCATTTCCCGAACGATTTTTTATATTATTTTTTCACCACTAAAACGCATGAGACTTGTAGTTTTCAAAAGTGTTTTCATTTTTGATGAGACGCTGAATAAAAGAAGTTTAATCGCCGGCAAACGAAAACCCGCGATTTCCCGTAAATCCCGGACTCGGCCCGTATAGTCAAAAGTATACAAAGAAGGTACCCAGAGAGTAAACTCTTTTCCCGAACGATTTTTTAAATTATTTTTTCACCACTACAACGCATGAGACTTGTAGTTTGCAGAAATGTTTTCATTTTTGATGAGACGCTTAATGAAAGTGGTTTAATCGCCGGCAAACGAAAACCCGCGATTTCCCGTAAATCCCGGACTCGGCCGTATTGTCAAAAGTATACAAAGAAGGTACCCAGGGAAAAAACTCATTTTCCGAACGATTTTTTAATTTTTTTTTTCACCACTAAAACGCATGAGACTTGTAATTTTTAGAAATGTTTTCATTTTTGATGAGACGCTTAATGAAAGTGGTTTAATCGCCGGAAAACGAAAACCCGCCATTTCCCGTAAACCCCGGACTCGGCCCGTATAGTCAAAAGTATACAAAGAGAGTACCCAGGGAGTAAACTCATTTCCCGAACGATTTTTTAAATTATTTTTTCACCACTAAAACGCATGGGACTTGTAGTTTACAAAAATGTTTTCATTTTTGATGAGACTCTGAATAAAAGAAGTTTAATCGCCGGCAAACGAAAACCTGCGATTTCCCGTAAATCCCAAGCTCGGCCCGTAAAGTCAAAAGTATACAAAGAAAGTACCCAGGGAGTAAACTCATTTCCCGAACGATTTTTTAAATTATTTTTCACCACTAAAACGCATGAGAACTGTAGTTTTCAGAAATGGTTTCATTTTTGATGAGACGCTTAATGAAAGTGGTTTAATCGCCGGAAAACGAAAACCCGCCATTTCCCGTAAACCCCGGACTCGGCCCGTATAGTCAAAAGTATACAAAGAAAGTACCCAGGGAGTAAACTCATTTCCCGAACGATTTTTTAAATTATTTTTTCACCACTAAAACGCATGGGACTTGTAGTTTACAAAAATGTTTTCATTTTTGATGAGACTCTGAATAAAAGAAGTTTAATCGCCGGCAAACGAAAACCTGCGATTTCCCGTAAATCCCAAGCTCGGCCCGTATAGTCAAAAGTATACAAAGAAAGTACCCAGGGAGTAAACTCATTTCCCGAACGATCTTTTAAATTATTTTTTCACCACTAAAACGCATGAGACTTGTAATTTGCAGAAATGTTTTCATTTTTGATGAGACGCTTAATGAAAGTGGTTTAATCGCCGGCAAACGAAAACCCGCGATTTCCCGTAAATCCCGGACTCGGCCGTATAGTCAAAAGTGTACAAAGAAGGTACCCAGGGAGTAAACTCATTTCCCGAACGATTCTTTAAATTATTTTTTCACCACTAAAACGCATGGAACCTGTAGTTTTCAGAAATGTTTTCATTTTTGATGAGACGCTTAATGAAAGTGG
Source organism: Hydractinia symbiolongicarpus (assembly GCF_029227915.1). Lineage (NCBI taxonomy): Eukaryota > Metazoa > Cnidaria > Hydrozoa > Anthoathecata > Hydractiniidae > Hydractinia > Hydractinia symbiolongicarpus. The sequence goes on from NC_079878.1 coordinate 2,690,837, forward strand.
TTTAATCACCGGCAAACGAAAACCCGCGATTTCCGGAAATCCCGGGCTTGGCCCGTATAGTCAAATGTATACAAAGAAAGTACCCTGTGAGTAAACTCATTTCCAAAACGATTTTTTAAATTATCTTTTCACCACTAAAACGCATGAGACTTGTAGTTTTCAAAAACGTTTTCATTTTTGATGAGACTCTGAATAAAAGAAGTTTAATCGCCGGCAAACGAAAACCTGCGATTTCCCGTAAATCCCAAGCTCGGCCCGTATAGTCAAAAGTATACAAAGAAAGTACCCAGGGAGTAAACTCATTTCCCGAACGATCTTTTAAATTATTTTTTCACCACTAAAACGCATGAGACTTGTAATTTGCAGAAATGTTTTCATTTTTGATGAGACGCTTAATGAAAGTGGTTTAATCGCCGGCAAACGAAAACCCGCGATTTCCCGTAAATCCCGGACTCGGCCGTATAGTCAAAAGTGTACAAAGAAGGTACCCAGGGAGTAAACTCATTTCCCGAACGATTCTTTAAATTATTTTTTCACCACTAAAACGCATGGAACCTGTAGTTTTCAGAAATGTTTTCATTTTTGATGAGACGCTTAATGAAAGTGGTTTAATCACCGGCAAACGAAAACCCGCGATTTCCGGAAATCCCGGGCTTGGCCCGTATAGTCAAATGTATACAAAGAAAGTACCCTGTGAGTAAACTCATTTCCAAAACGATTTTTTAAATTATCTTTTCACCACTAAAACGCATGAGACTTGTAGTTTTCAAAAACGTTTTCATTTTTGATGAGACGCTGAATAAAAGAAGTTTAATCGCCGGCAAACGAAAACCCGCGACTTCCCGTAAATCCCCGACTCGGCCCGTAAAGTCAAAAGTATACAAAGAAAGTACCCAGGGAGTAAACTCATTTCCCGAACGATTTTTTAAATTATTTTTCACCACTAAAACGCATGAGAACTGTAGTTTTCAGAAATGGTTTCATTTTTGATGAGACGCTTAATGAAAGTGGTTTAATCGCCGGCAAACGAAAACCCGCGATTTCCCGTAAATCCCGGGCTTGGCCCGTATAGTCAAATGTATACAAAGAAAGTACCCTGTGAGTAAACTCATTTCCAAAACGATTTTTTAAAGTATCTTTTCGCCACTAAAACGCATGAGACTTGTAGTTTTTAAAAATGTTTTCATTTTTGATAAGACGCTGAAAAAAAGAAGTTTAATTGCCGGCAAACAAAAACCCGCCATTTCCCGTAAACCCCGGACTCGGCCCATATAGTCAAAAGTATACAAAGAAAGCACCCGGGGAGTAAACTCATTTCCCATGTATACAAAGAAAGTACCCTGTGATTAAACTCATTTATAAAACGACTTTTTAAATTATTTTTTCACCACTAAAACGCATGAGACTTGTAGTTTTCAAAAATGTTTTCATTTTTGATGAGACGCTTATTAAAAGAAGTTTAATCGCCAGCAAACGAAAACCCGCCATTTCCCGTAAACCCCGGACTCGGCCCGTATAGTTAAAAGTATACAAAGAAAGTACCCAGGGAGTAAACTCATTTCCCGAACGATTTTTTATATTATTTTTTCACCACTAAAACGCATGAGACTTGTAGTTTTCAAAAGTGTTTTCATTTTTGATGAGACGCTGAATAAAAGAAGTTTAATCGCCGGCAAACGAAAACCCGCGATTTCCCGTAAATCCCGGACTCGGCCCGTATAGTCAAAAGTATACAAAGAAGGTACCCAGAGAGTAAACTCTTTTCCCGAACGATTTTTTAATTTATTTTTTCACCACTACAACGCATGAGACTTGTAGTTTGCAGAAATGTTTTCATTTTTGATGAGACGCTTAATGAAAGTGGTTTAATCGCCGGCAAACGAAAAGCCGCGATTTCCCGTAAATCCCGGACTCGGCCGTATTGTCAAAAGTATACAAAGAAGGTACCCAGGAAAAAAACTCATTTCCCGAACGATTTTTTAATTATTTTTTTTCACCACTAAAACGCATGAGACTTGTAATTTTTAGAAATGTTTTCATTTTTGATGAGACGCTTAATGAAAGTGGTTTAATCGCCGGCAAACGAAAACCCGCGATTTCCCGTAAATCCCCGACTCGGCCCGTATAGTCAAAAGTATACAAAGAAAGTACCCAGGGAGTAAACTCATTTCCCGAACGATTTTTTAAATTATCTTTTCACCACCAAAACGCATGAGACTTGTAGTTTTCAAAAATGTTTTCATTTTTGATGAGACGCTGAATAAAAGAAGTTTAATCGCCGGAAAACGAAAACCCGCCATTTCCCGTAAACCCCGGACTCGGCCCGTATAGTCAAAAGTATACAAAGAAAGTACCCAGGGAGTAAACTCATTTCCCGAACGATTTTTTAAATTATTTTTACACCACTAAAACGCATGGGACTTGTAGTTTACAAAAATGTTTTCATTTTTGATGAGACTCTGAATAAAAGAAGTTTAATCGCCGGCAAACGAAAACCTGCGATTTCCCGTAAATCCCAAGCTCGGCCCGTATAGTCAAAAGTATACAAAGAAAGTACCCAGGGAGTAAACTCATTTCCCGAACGATTTTTTAAATTATTTTTTCACCACTAAAACGCATGAGAACTGTAGTTTTCAGAAATGTTTTCATTTTTGATGAGACGCTTAATGAAAGTGGTTTAATCGCCGGCAAACGAAAACCCGCGATTTCCCGTAAATCCCGGGCTTGGCCCGTATAGTCAAATGTATACAAAGAAAGTACCCTGTGAGTAAACTCATTTCCAAAACGATTTTTTAAAGTATCTTTTCGCCACTAAAATGCATGAGACTTGTAGTTTTCAAAAATGTTTTCATTTTTGATGAGACGCTGAAAAAAAGAAGTTTAATTGCCGGCAAACAACAACCCGCCATTTCCCGTAAACCCCGGACTCGGCCCATATAGTCAAAAGTATACAAAGAAAGTACCCGGGGAGTAAACTCATTTCCCATGTATACAAAGAAAGTACCCTGTGATTAAACTCATTTCCAAAACGATTTTTTATATTATTTTTTCACCACTAAAACGCATGGGACTTGTAGTTTACAAAAATGTTTTCATTTTTGATGAGACTCTGAATAAAAGAAGTTTAATCGCCGGCAAACGAAAACCTGCGATTTCCCGTAAATCCCAAGCTCGGCCCGTATAGTCAAAAGTATACAAAGAAAGTACCCAGGGAGTAAACTCATTTCCCGAACGATTTTTTAAATTATTTTTTCACCACTAAAACGCATGAGAACTGTAGTTTTCAGAAATGTTTTCATTTTTGATGAGACGCTGAAAAAAAGAAGTTTAATTGCCGGCAAACAACAACCCGCCATTTCCCGTAAACCCCGGACTCGGCCCATATAGTCAAAAGTATACAAAGAAAGTACCCGGGGAGTAAACTCATTTCCCATGTATACAAAGAAAGTACCCTGTGATTAAACTCATTTCCAAAACGATTTTTTATATTATTTTTTCACCACTAAAACGCATGAGACTTGTAGTTTTCAAAAGTGTTATCATTTTTGATGAGACGCTGAATAAAAGAAGTTTAATCGCCGACAAACGAAAACCCGCGATTTCCCGTAAATCCCGGACTCGGCCCGTATAGTCAAAAGTATACAAAGAAAGTACCCTGTGATTAAACTCATTTCCCGAACGATTTTTTAAATTATTTTTTCACCACTACAACGCATGAGACTTGTAGTTTGCAGAAATGTTTTTATTTTTGATGAGACGCTTAATAAAAGTGGTTTAATCGCCGGCAAACGAAAACCTGCGATTTCCCGTAAATCCCGGACTCGGCCGTATTGTCAAAAGTATACAAAGAAGGTACCCAGGGAAAAAACTCATTTCCCGAACGATTTTTTAATTTTTTTTTTCACCACTAAAACGCATGAGACTTGTAATTTTTAGAAATGTTTTCATTTTTGATGAGACGCTTAATGAAAGTGGTTTAATCGCCGGCAAACGAAAACCCGCGATTTCCCGTAAATCCCCGACTCGGCCCGTATAGTCAAAAGTATACAAAGAAAGTACCCAGGGAGTAAACTCATTTCCCGAACGATTTTTTAAATTATCTTTTCACCACCAAAACGCATGAGACTTGTAGTTTTCAAAAATGTTTTCATTTTTGATGAGACGCTGAATAAAAGAAGTTTAATCGCCGGAAAACGAAAACCCGCCATTTCCCGTAAACCCCGGACTCGGCCCGTATAGTCAAAAGTATACAAAGAAAGTACCCAGGGAGTAAACTCATTTCCCGAACGATTTTTTAAATTATTTTTTCACCACTAAAACGCATGGGACTTGTAGTTTACAAAAATGTTTTCATTTTTGATGAGACTCTGAATAAAAGAAGTTTAATCGCCGGCAAAAGAAAACCTGCGATTTCCCGTAAATCCCAAGCTCGGCCCGTATAGTCAAAAGTATAAAAAGAAAGTACCCAGGGAGTAAACTCATTTCCCGAACGATTTTTTAAATTATCTTTTCACCACTAAAACGCATGAGACTTGTAGTTTTCAAAAATGTTTTCATTTTTGATGAGACGCTGAATAAAAGAAGTTTAATCGCCGGAAAACGAAAACCCGCCATTTCCCGTCAGCCCTGGACTCGGCCCGTATAGTCAGAAGTATACAAAGAAAGTACCCAGGGAGTAAACTTATTTCCCGAACGATTTTTTAAATTATTTTTTCACCACTAAAACGCATGGGACTTGTAGTTTACAAAAATGTTTTCATTTTTGATGAGACTCTGAATAAAAGAAGTTTAATCGCCGGCAAACGAAAACCTGCGATTTCCCGTAAATCCCGGACTCGGCCCGTATAGTCAAAAGTATATAAAGAAAGTACCCAGGGAGTAAACTCATTTCCCGAACGATTTTTTAAATTATTTTTTCACCACTAAAACGCATGAGAACTGTAGTTTTTAGAAATGTTTTCATTTTTGATGAGACGCTTAATGAAAGTGGTTTAATCGCCGGCAAACGAAAATCCGCGATTTTCCGTAAATCCCGGGCTTGGCCGGTATAGTCAAATGTATACAAAGAAAGTACCCTGTGAGTAAACTCATTTCCAAAACGATTTTTTAAAGTATCTTTTCGCCACTAAAACGCAAGAGGCTTGTAGTTTTCAAAAATGTTTTCATTTTTGATGAGACGCTGAAAAAAAGAAGTTTAATTGCCGGCAAACAAAAACCCGCCATTTCCCGTAAATCCCGGACTCGGCCCGTATAGTCAAAAGTATACAAAGAAGGTACCCAGAGAGTAAACTCATTTCCCGTACGATTTTTTAAATTATCTTTTCACCACTGAAACGCATGACACTTGTAGTTTGCAGAAATGTTTTCATTTTTGATGACACGCTTAATGAAAGTGGTTTAATCGCCGGCAAACGAAAACCCGCGATTTCCCGTGAATCTCTGACTCGGCCGTATAATCAAAAGTATACAAAGAAGGTACCCAGGGAAAAAACTCATTTCCCGAACGATTTTTTATTTTTTTTTTTCACCACTAAAACGCATGAGACTTGTAGTTTTCAAAAATGTTTTCATTTTTGATGAGACGCTGAATAAAAGAAGTTTAATCGCCGGCAAACGAAAACCCGCGACTTCCCGTAAATCCCCGACTCGGGCCGTAAAGTCAAAAGTATACAAAGAAAGTACCCAGGGAGTAAACTCATTTCCCGAACGATTTTTTAAATTATTTTTTCACCACTAAAACGCATGAGAACTGTAGTTTTCAGAAATGTTTTCATTTTTGATGAGACGCTTAATGAAAGTGGTTTAATCGCCGGCAAACGAAAACCCGCGATTTCCCGTAAATCCCGGGCTTGGCCCGTATAGTCAAATGTATACAAAGAAAGTACCCTGTGAGTAAACTCATTTCCAAAACGATTTTTTAAAGTATCTTTTCGATACTAAAACGCATGAGACTTGCAGTTTTTAAAAATGTTTTCATTTTTGATAAGATGCTGAAAAAAAGAGGTTTAATTGCCGGCAAACAAAAACTCGCCATTTCCCGTAAACCCCGGACTCGGCCCATATAGTCAAAAGTATACAAAGAAAGTACCCGGGGAGTAAACTCATTTCCCATGTATACAAAGAAAGTACCCTGTGATTAAACTCATTTCCAAAACGATTTTTTCAATTATTTTTTCACCACTAAAACGCATGAGACTTGTAGTTTTCAAAAATGTTTTCATTTTTGATGAGACGCTTATTAAAAGAAGTTTAATCGCCGGCAAACGAAAACCCGCCATTTCCCGTAAACCCCGGACTCGGCCCGTATAGTCAAAAGTATACAAAGAAAGTACCCAGGGAGTAAACTTATTTCCCGAACGATTTTTTATATTATTTTTTCACCACTAAAACGCATGAGACTTGTAGTTTTCAAAAGTGTTTTCATTTTTGATGAGACGCTGAATAAAAGAAGTTTAATCGCCGGCAAACGAAAACCCGCGATTTCCCGTAAATCCCGGACTCGGCCCGTATAGTCAAAAGTATACAAAGAAGGTACCCAGAGAGTAAACTCATTTACCGAACGATTTTTTTTTATTATTTTTTCACCACTAAAACGCATGAGACTTGTAGTTTGCAGAAATGTTTTCATTTTTGATGAGACGCTTAATGAAAGTGGTTTAATCGCCGGCAAACGAAAACCCGCGATTTCCCGTAAATCCCGGACTCGGCCGTATTGTCAAAAGTATACAAAGAAGGTACCCAGTAAAAAAACTCATTTCCCGAACGATTTTTTAATTTTTTTTTTCACCACTAAAACACATGAGACTTGTAATTTTTAGAAATGTTTTCATTTTTGATGAGACGCTTAATGAAAGTGGTTTAATCGCCGGCAAACGAAAACCCGCGATTTCCCGTAAATCCCGGACTCGGGCCGTAAAGTCAAAAGTATACAAAGAAAGTACCCAGGGAGTAAACTCATTTCCCGAACGATTTTTTAAATTATTTTTTCACCACTAAAACGCATGAGAACTGTAGTTTTCAGAAATGTTTTCATTTTTGATGAGACGCTTAATGAAAGTGGTTTAATCGCCGGCAAACGAAAACCCGTGATTTCCCGTAAATCCCGGGCTTGGCCCGTATAGTCAAAAGTATACAAAGAAAGTACCCAGGGAGTAAACTCATTTCCCGAACGATTTTTTAAATTATTTTTTCACCACTAAAACGCATGAGAACTGTAGTTTTTAGAAATGTTTTCATTTTTGATGAGACGCTTAATGAAAGTGGTTTAATCGCCGGCAAACGAAAACCCGCGATTTCCCGTAAATCCCGGGCTTGGCCCGTATAGTCAAATGTATACAAAGAAAGTACCCTGTGAGTAAACTCATTTCCAAAACGATTTTTTAAAGTATCTTTTCGCCACTAAAACGCATGAGACTTGTAGTTTTCAAAAATGTTTTCATTTTTGATGAGACGCTAAAAAAAAGAAGTTTAATTGCCGGCAAACAAAAACCCGCCTTTTCCCGTAAACCCCGGACTCGGCCCATATAGTCAAAAGTATACAAAGAAAGTACCCGGGGAGTAAACTCATTTCCCATGTATACAAAGAAAGTACCCTGTGATTAAACTCATTTCCCGAACGTTTTTTTATATTATTTTTTCACCACTAAAACGCATGAGACTTGTAGTTTTCAAAAGTGTTTTCATTTTTGATGAGACGCTGAATAAAAGAAGTTTAATCGCCGGCAAACGAAAACCCGCGATTTCCCGTAAATCCCAGACTCGGCCCGTATAGTCAAAAGTATACAAAGAAGGTACCCAGAGAGTAAACTCATTTCCCGTACGACTTTTTAAATTATTTTTTCACCACTAAAACGCATGAGACTTGTAGTTTGCAGAAATGCTTTCATTTTTGATGAGACGTTTAATGAAAGTGGTTTAATCGCCGGCAAATGAAAACCCGCGATTTCAAGTAAATCCCGGACTCGGCCCGTATAGTCAAAAGTATACAAAGAAGGTACCCAGAGAGTAAACTCATTTACCGAACGATTTTTTTTTATTATTTTTTCACCACTAAAACGCATGAGACTTGTAGTTTGCAGAAATGTTTTCATTTTTGCTGAGACGCTTAATGAAAGTGGTTTAATCGCCGGCAAACGAAAACCCGCGATTTCCCGTAAATCCCGGACTCGGCCGTATTGTCAAAAGTATACAAAGAAGGTACCCAGTAAAAAAACTCATTTCCCGAACGATTTTTTAATTTTTTTTTTCACCACTAAAACACATGAGACTTGTAATTTTTAGAAATGTTTTCATTTTTGATGAGACGCTTAATGAAAGTGGTTTAATCGCCGGCAAACGAAAACCCGCGATTTCCCGTAAATCCCGGACTCGGGCCGTAAAGTCAAAAGTATACAAAGAAAGTACCCAGGGAGTAAACTCATTTCCCGAACGATTTTTTAAATTATTTTTTCACCACTAAAACGCATGAGAACTGTAGTTTTCAGAAATGTTTTCATTTTTGATGAGACGCTTAATGAAAGTGGTTTAATCGCCGGCAAACGAAAACCCGCGATTTCCCGTAAATCCCGGGCTTGGCCCGTATAGTCAAAAGTATACAAAGAAAGTACCCAAGGAGTAAACTCATTTCCCGAACGATTTTTTAAATTATTTTTTCACCACTAAAACGCATGAGAACTGTAGTTTTTAGAAATGTTTTCATTTTTGATGAGACGCTTAATGAAAGTGGTTTAATCGCCGGCAAACGAAAACCCGCGATTTCCCGTAAATCCCGGGCTTGGCCCGTATAGTCAAATGTATACAAAGAAAGTACCCTGTGAGTAAACTCATTTCCAAAACGATTTTTTAAAGTATCTTTTCGCCACTAAAACGCATGAGACTTGTAGTTTCCAAAAATGTTTTCATTTTTGATGAGACGCTAAAAAAAAGAAGTTTAATTGCCGGCAAACAAAAACCCGCCTTTTCCCGTAAACCCCGGACTCGGCCCATATAGTCAAAAGTATACAAAGAAAGTACCCGGGGAGTAAACTCATTTCCCATGTATACAAAGAAAGTACCCTGTGATTAAACTCATTTCCCGAACGTTTTTTTATATTATTTTTTCACCACTAAAACGCATGAGACTTGTAGTTTTCAAAAGTGTTTTCATTTTTGATGAGACGCTGAATAAAAGAAGTTTAATCGCCGGCAAACGAAAACCCGCGATTTCCCGTAAATCCCAGACTCGGCCCGTATAGTCAAAAGTATACAAAGAAGGTACCCAGAGAGTAAACTCATTTCCCGTACGACTTTTTAAATTATTTTTTCACCACTAAAACGCATGAGACTTGTAGTTTGCAGAAATGCTTTCATTTTTGATGAGACGTTTAATGAAAGTGGTTTAATCGCCGGCAAATGAAAACCCGCGATTTCAAGTAAATCCCCGACTCGGCCCGTATAGTCAAAAGTATAGAAAGAAAGTACCCAGGGAGTAAACTCATTTCCCGAACGATTTTTTAAATTATCTTTTCACCACTAAAACGCATGAGACTTGTAGTTTTCAAAAATGTTTTCATTTTTGATGAGACGCTGAATAAAAGAAGTTTAATCGCCGGCAAACAAAAACCCGCCATTTCCCGTAAACCCCGGACTCGGCCCATATAGTCAAAAGTATACAAAGAAAGTACGCGGGGAGTAAACTCATTTCCCATGTATACAAAGAAAGTACCCTGTGATTAAACTCATTTCCCGAACGTTTTTTTATATTATTTTTTCACCACTAAAACGCATGAGACTTGTAGTTTTCAAAAGTGTTTTCATTTTTGATGAGACGCTGAATAAAAGAAGTTTAATCGCCGGCAAACGAAAACCCGCGATTTCCCCTAAATCCCAGACTCGGCCCGTATAGTCAAAAGTATACAAAGAAGGTACCCAGAGAGTAAACTCATTTCCCGTACGACTTTTTAAATTATTTTTTCACCATCAAAACGCATGAGACTTGTAGTTTGCAGAAATGTTTTCGTTTTTGATGAGACGTTTAATGAAAGTGGTTTAATCGCCGGCAAACGAAAACCCGCGATTTCCCGTAAATCCCGGACTCGGCCGTATAGTCAAAAGTATACAAAGAAGGTACCCAGGGAAAAAACACATTTCCCGAACGATTTTTTAAATTTTTTTTTCACCACTAAAACGCATGAGACTTGTAATTTTTAGAAATGTTTTCATTTTTGATGAGACGCTTAATGAAAGTGGTTTAATTGCCGGCAAACAAAAACCCGCCTTTTCCCGTAAACCCCGGACTCGGCCCATATAGTCAAAAGTATACAAAGAAAGTACCCGGGGAGTAAACTCATTTCCCATGTATACAAAGAAAGTACCCTGTGATTAAACTCATTTCCCGAACGTTTTTTTATATTATTTTTTCACCACTAAAACGCATGAGACTTGTAGTTTTCAAAAGTGTTTTCATTTTTGATGAGACGCTGAATAAAAGAAGTTTAATCGCCGGCAAACGAAAACCCGCGATTTCCCGTAAATCCCAGACTCGGCCCGTATAGTCAAAAGTATACAAAGAAGGTACCCAGAGAGTAAACTCATTTCCCGTACGACTTTTTAAATTATTTTTTCACCACTAAAACGCATGAGACTTGTAGTTTGCAGAAATGCTTTCATTTTTGATGACACGTTTAATGAAAGTGGTTTAATCGCCGGCAAATGAAAACCCGCGATTTCAAGTAAATCCCCGACTCGGCCCGTATAGTCAAAAGTATAGAAAGAAAGTACCCAGGGAGTAAACTCATTTCCCGAACGATTTTTTAAATTATCTTTTCACCACTAAAACGCATGAGACTTGTAGTTTTCAAAAATGTTTTCATTTTTGATGAGACGCTGAATAAAAGAAGTTTAATCGCCGGCAAACAAAAACCCGCCATTTCCCGTAAACCCCGGACTCGGCCCATATAGTCAAAAGTATACAAAGAAAGTACGCGGGGAGTAAACTCATTTCCCATGTATACAAAGAAAGTACCCTGTGATTAAACTCATTTCCCGAACGTTTTTTTATATTATTTTTTCACCACTAAAACGCATGAGACTTGTAGTTTTCAAAAGTGTTTTCGTTTTTGATGAGACGTTTAATGAAAGTGGTTTAATCGCCGGCAAACGAAAACCCGCGATTTCCCGTAAATCCCGGACTCGGCCGTATAGTCAAAAGTATACAAAGAAGGTACCCAGGGAAAAAACACATTTCCCGAACGATTTTTTAAATTTTTTTTTCACCACTAAAACGCATGAGACTTGTAATTTTTAGAAATGTTTTCATTTTTGATGAGACGCTTAATGAAAGTGGTTTAATCGCCGGCAAACGAAAACCCGCGATTTCCCGTAAATCCCCGACTCGGCCCGTATAGTCAAAAGTATACAAAGAAAGTACCCAGAGAGTAAACTCATTTCCCGAACGATTTTTTAAATTATCTTTTCACCACTAAAACGCATGAGACTTGTAGTTTTCAAAAATGTTTTCATTTTTGATGAGACGCTGAATAAAAGAAGTTTAATCGCCGGCAAACGAAAACCTGCGATTTCCCGTAAACCCCGGACTCGGCCGTATTGTCAAAAGTATACAAAGAAGGTACCCAGGAAAAAAACTCATTTCCCGAACGATTTTTTAATTTTTTTTTTCACCACTAAAACACATGAGACTTGTAATTTTTAGAAATGTTTTCATTTTTGATGAGACGCTTAATGAAAGTGGTTTAATCGCCGGCAAACGAAAACCCGCGATTTCCCGTAAATCCCCGACTCGGCCCGTATAGTCAAAAGTATACAAAGAAAGTACCCAGAGAGTAAACTCATTTCCCGAACGATTTTTTAAATTATCTTTTCACCACTAAAATGCATGAGACTTGTAATTTTTAGAAATGTTTTCATTTTTGATGAGACGCTTAATGAAAGTGGTTTAATCGCCGGCAAACGAAAACCCGCGATTTCCCGTAAATCCCGGACTCGGCCGTATAGTCAAAAGTATACAAAGAAGGTACCCAGGGAAAAAACACATTTCCCGAACGATTTTTTAAATTTTTTTTTCACCACTAAAACGCATGAGACTTGTAATTTTTAGAAATGTTTTCATTTTTGATGAGACGCTTAATGAAAGTGGTTTAATCGCCGGCAAATGAAAACCCGCGATTTCCCGTAAATCCCCGACTCGGCCCGTATAGTCAAAAGTATACAAAGAAAGTACCCAGGGAGTAAACTCATTTCCCGAACGATTTTTTAAATTATCTTTTCACCACTAAAACGCATGAGACTTGTAGTTTTCAAAAATGTTTTCATTTTTGATGAGACGCTGAATAAAAGAAGTTTAATCGCCGGCAAACGAAAACCTGCGATTTCCCGTAAACCCCGGACTCGGCCGTATTGTCAAAAGTATACAAAGAAGGTACCCAGGAAAAAAACTCATTTCCCGAACGATTTTTTAATTTTTTTTTTCACCACTAAAACACATGAGACTTGTAATTTTTAGAAATGTTTTCATTTTTGATGAGACGCTTAATGAAAGTGGTTTAATCGCCGGCAAACGAAAACCCGCGATTTCCCGTAAATCCCCGACTCGGCCCGTATAGTCAAAAGTATACAAAGAAAGTACCCAGGGAGTAAACTCATTTCCCGAACGATTTTTTAAATTATTTTTTCACCACTAAAACGCATGGGACTTGTAGTTTACAAAAATGTTTTCATTTTTGATGAGACTCTGAATAAAAGAAGTTTAATCGCCGGCAAACGAAAACCTGCGATTTCCCGTAAATCCGGGACTCGGCCCGTATAGTCAAAAGTATACAAAGAAAGTACCCAGGGAGTAAACTCATTTCCCGAACGATTTTTTAAAGTATCTTTTCGTCACTAAAACGCATGAGACTTGTAGTTTTCAAAAATGTTTTCATTTTTGATGAGACGCTAAAAAAAAGAAGTTTAATTGCCGGCAAACAAAAACCTGCCATTTCCCGTAAACCCCGGACTCGGCCCATATAGTCAAAAGTATACAAAGAAAGTACCCGGGGAGTAAACTCATTTCCCATGTATACAAAGAAAGTACCCTGTGATTAAACTCATTTCCCGAACGATTTTTTATATTATTTTTTCACCACTAAAACGCATGAGACTTGTAGTTTTCAAAAGTGTTTTCATTTTTGATGAGACGCTGAATAAAAGAAGTTTAATCGCCGGCAAACGAAAACCCGCGATTTCCCGTAAATCCCAGACTCGGCCCGTATAGTCAAAAGTATACAAAGAAGGTACCCAGAGAGTAAACTCATTTCCCGTACGACTTTTTAAATTATTTTTTCACCACTAAAACGCATGAGACTTGTAGTTTTTAAAAATGTTTTCATTTTTGATGAGACGCTGAATAAAAGAAGTTTAATCGCCGGCAAACGAAACCCGTGACTTCCCGTAAATCCCGGATTCGGGCCGTATAGTCAAAAGTATACAAAGAAAGTACCCAGGGAGTAAACTCATTTCCCGAACGATTTTTTAAATTATCTTTTCACCACTAAAACGCATGAGACTTGTAGTTTTCAAAAATGTTTTCATTTTTGATGAGACGCTGAATAAAAGAAGTTTAATCGCCGGAAAACGAAAACCCGCCATTTCCCGTAAACCCCGGACTCGGCCCGTATAGTCAAAAGTATACAAAGAAAGTACCCAGGGAGTAAACTCATTTCCCGCACGATTTTTTAAATTATTTTTTCACCACTAAAACGCATGAGACTTGTAGTTTTCAGAAATGTTTTCATTTTTGATGAGACGCTTAATGAAAGTGGTTTAATCGCCGGCAAACGAAAACCCGCGATTTCCCGTAAATCCCGGGCTTGGCCCGTATAGTCGAATGCATACAAAGAAAGTACCCAGAGAGTAAACTCATTTCCCGAACGAATTTTTAAATTATTATTTAACCACTAAAGCCCATGAGACCTGTAGTTTTTAGAAATGTTTTCATTTTTGATGAGACGCTGAATAAAAGAAGTTTAATCGCCGGCAAACGAAAACCCGCGACTTCCCGTAAATCCCGGACTCGAGCCGTATAGTCAAAAGTATACAAAGAAAGTACCCAGGGAGTAAACTCATTTCCCGAACGATTTTTTAAATTATTTTTTCACCACTAAAACGCATGAGACTTGTAGTTCTCAGAAATGTTTTCATTTTTGATGAGACGCTTAATAAAAGTGGTTTAATCGCCGGCAAACGAAAACCCGCGATTTCCCGTAAATCCCGGGCTTGGCCCGTATAGTCGAATGCATACAAAGAAAGTACCCAGGGAGTAAACTCATTTCCCGAACGATTTTTTAAATTATTATTTAACCACTAACGCCCATGAGACCTGTAGTTTTCAGAAATGTTTTCATTTTTGATGAGACGCTGAATAAAAGAAGTTTAATCGCCGGCTAACGAAACCCGCGACTTCCCGTAAATCCCGGATTCGGGCCGTATAGTCAAAAGTATACAAAGAAAGTACCCAGGGAGTAAACTCATTTGCCGCACGATTTTTTAAATTATTTTTTCACCACTAAAACGCATGAGACTTGTAGTTTTCAGAAATGTTTTCATTTTTGATGAGACGCTTAATGAAAGTGGTTTAATCGCCGGCAAACGAAAACCCGCGACTTCCCGTAAATCCCGGACTCGAGCCGTATAGTCAAAAGTATACAAAGAAAGTACCCAGGGAGTAAACTCATTTCCCGAACGATTTTTAAATTATTTTTTCACCACTAAAACGCATGAGACTTGTAGTTTTCAGAAATGTTTTCATTTTTGATGAGACGCTGAATAAAAGAAGTTTAATCGCCGGCAAACGAAAACCCGCGACTTCCCGTAAATCCCGGACTCGAGCCGTATAGTCAAAAGTATACAAAGAAAGTACCCAGGGAGTAAACTCATTTCCTGAACGATTTTTTAAATTATTTTTTCACCACTAAAACGCATGAGACTTGTAGTTTTCAGAAATGTTTTCATTTTTGATGAGACGCTTAATGAAAGTGGTTTAATCGCCGGCAAACGAAAACCCGCGATTTCCCGTAAATCCCGGGCTTGGCCCGTATAGTCGAATGCATACAAAGAAAGTACCCAGGGAGTAAACTCATTTCCCGAACGATTTTTTAAATTAATATTTAACCACTAACGCCCATGAGACCTGTAGTTTTCAGAAATGTTTTCATTTTTGATGAGACGCTTAATGAAAGTGGTTTAATCGCCGGCAAACGAAAACCCGGACTTCCCGAAATCCCCGACTCGGCCCGTAAAGTCAAAAGTATACAAAGAAAGTACCCAGGGAGTAAACACATTTCCCGAACGATTTTTTAAATTATTTTTTCACCACTAAAACGCATGAGACTTGTAATTTTTAGAAATGTTTTCATTTTTGATGAGACGTTTAATGAAAGTGGTTTAATCGCCGGCAAACGAAAACCCGCGATTTCGGGAAATCCTGGGCTTGGCCCGTATAGTCAAATGTATACAAAGAAAGTACCCTGTGAGTAAACTCATTTCCAAAACTATTTTTTAAATTATCTTTTCACCACTAAAACGCATGAGACTTGTAGTTTTCAAAAATGTTTTCATTTTTGATGAGACGCTGAATAAAAGAAGTTTAATCGCCGGCAAACGAAAACCCGCGATTTCCCGTAAATCCCGGGCTTGGCCCGTATAGTCAAAAGTATACAAAGAAAGTACCCGGGGAGTAAACTCATTTCCCATGTATACAAAGAAAGTACCCTGTGATTAAACTCATTTCCAAAACGATTTTTTAAATTATTTTTTCACCACTAAAACGCATGAGACTTGTAGTTTTCAAAAATGTTTTCATTTTTGATGAGACGCTTATTAAAAGAAGTTTAATCGCCGGCAAACGAAAACCCGCCATTTCCCGTAAACCCCGGACTCGGCCCGTATAGTCAAAAGTATACAAAGAAAGTACCCAGGGAGTAAACTCATTTCCCGAACAATTTTTTAAATTATTTTTTCACCACTAAAACGCATGAGACTTGTAGTTTGCAGAAATGTTTTCATTTTTGATGAGACGCTTAATGAAAGTGGTTTAATCGCCGGCAAACGAAAACCCGCGATTTCCCGTAAATCCCCGACTCGGCCCGTATAGTCAAAAGTATACAAAGAAAGTACCCAGGGAGTAAACTCATTTCCCGAACGATTTTTTAAATTATTTTTTCACCACTAAAACGCATGAGAACTGTAGTTTTCAGAAATGTTTTCATTTTTGATGAGACGCTTAATGAAAGTGGTTTAATCGCCGGCAAACGAAAACCCGCGTATTCCCGTAAATCCCGGCCTTGGCCTGTATAGTCAAATGTATACAAAGAAAGTACCCTGTGAGTAAACTCATTTCCAAAACGATTTTTTAAAGTATCTTTTCGCCACTAAAACGCATGAGACTTGTAGTTTTCAAAAATGTTTTCATTTTTGATGAGACGCTGAAAAAAAGAAGTTTAATCGCCGGAAAACGAAAACCCGCCATTTCCCGTAAACCCCGGACTCGGCCCGTATAGTCAAAAGTATACAAAGAAAGTACCCAGGGAGTAAACTCATTTCCCGAACGATTTTTTAAATTATTTTTTCACCACTAAAACGCATGAGAACTGTAGTTTTCAGAAATGTTTTCATTTTTGATGAGACGCTGAATGAAATTGGTTTAATCGCCGGCAAACGAAAACCCGCGATTTCCCGTAAATCCCGGGCTTGGCCCGTATAGTCAAATGTATACAAAGAAAGTACCCTGTGAGTAAACTCATTTCCAAAACGATTTTTTAAAGTATCTTTTCGCCACTAAAACGCATGAGACTTGTAGTTTTCAAAAATGTTTTCATTTTTGATGAGACGCTGAAAAAAAGAAGTTTAATTGCCGGCAAACAAAAACCCGCCATTTCCCGTAAACCCCGGACTCGGCCCATATAGTCAAAAGTATACAAAGAAAGTACCCGGGGAGTAAACTCATTTCCCATGTATACAAAGAAAGTACCCTGTGATTAAACTCATTTCCAAAACGTTTTTTTAAATTATTTTTTCACCACTAAAACGCATGAGACTTGTAGTTTTCAAAAATGTTTTCATTTTTGATGAGACGCTTATTAAAAGAAGTTTAATCGCCGGCAAACGAAAACCCGCCATTTCCCGTAAACCCCGGACTCGGCCCGTATAGTCAAAAGTATACAAGGAAAGTACCCAGGGAGTAAACTCATTTCCCGAACGATTTTTTAAATTATTTTTTCACCACTAAAACGCATGAGACTTGTAGTTTGCAGAAATGTTTTCATTTTTGATGAGACGCTTAATGAAAGTGGTTTAATCGCCGGCAAACGAAAACCCGCGATTTCCCGTAAATCCCCGACTCGGCCCGTATAGTCAAATGTATACAAAGAAAGTACCCAGGGAGTAAACTCATTTCCCGAACGATTTTTTAAATTATCTTTTCACCACTAAAACGCACGAGACTTGTAGTTTTCAAAAATGTTTTCATTTTTGATGAGACGCTGAATAAAAGAAGTTTAATCGCCGGAAAACGAAAACCCGCCATTTCCCGTAAACCCCGGACTCGGCCCGTATAGTCAAAAGTATACAAAGAAAGTACCCAGGGAGTAAACTCATTTCCCGAACGATTTTTTAAATTATTTTTTCACCACTAAAACGCATGGGACTTGTAGTTTACAAAAATGTTTTCATTTTTGATGAGACTCTGAATAAAAGAAGTTTAATCGCCGGCAAACGAAAACCTGCGATTTCCCGTAAATCCCGGACTCGGCCGTATAGTCAAATGTATACAAAGAAAGTACCCTGTGAGTAAACTCATTTCCAAAACGATTTTTTAAATTATCTTTTCACCACTGAAACGCATGAGACTTGTAGTTTTCAAAAATGTTTTCATTTTTGATGAGACGCTGAATAAAAGAAGTTTAATCGCCGGCAAACGAAAACCCGGACTTCCCGTAAATCCCCGACTCGGCCCGTAAAGTCAAAAGTATACAAAGAAAGTACCCAGGGAGTAAACTCATTTCCCGAACGATTTTTTAAATTATTTTTTCACCACTAAAACGCATGAGAACTGTAGTTTTCAGAAATGTTTTCATTTTTGATGAGACGCTTAATGAAAGTGGTTTAATCGCCGGCAAACGAAAACCCGCGTATTCCCGTAAATCCCGGCCTTGGCCTGTATAGTCAAATGTATACAAAGAAAGTACCCTGTGAGTAAACTCATTTCCAAAACGATTTTTTAAAGTATCTTTTCGCCACTAAAACGCATGAGACTTGTAGTTTTCAAAAATGTTTTCATTTTTGATGAGACGCTGAAAAAAAGAAGTTTAATCGCCGGAAAACGAAAACCCGCCATTTCCCGTAAACCCCGGACTCGGCCCGTATAGTCAAAAGTATACAAAGAAAGTACCCAGGGAGTAAACTCATTTCCCGAAAGATTTTTTAAATTATTATTTCACTACTAAAGCCCATGA
Organism: Hydractinia symbiolongicarpus; assembly: GCF_029227915.1. NCBI lineage: Eukaryota > Metazoa > Cnidaria > Hydrozoa > Anthoathecata > Hydractiniidae > Hydractinia > Hydractinia symbiolongicarpus. Next base: position 2,709,322 of record NC_079878.1, read on the forward strand.
GACTTGTAGTTCTTAAAAATGTTTTCATTTTTGATGAGACGCTTAATGAAAGTGGTTTAATCGCCGGCAAACGAAAACCCGCGATTTCCCGTAAATCCCGGGCTTGGCCCGTATAGTCGAATGCATACAAAGAAAGTACCCAGGGAGTAAACTCATTTCCCGAACGATTTTTTAAATTATTATTTAACCACTGAAGCCCATGAGACCTGTAGTTTTCAGAAATGTTTTCATTTTTGATGAGACGCTTAATGAAAGTGGTTTAATCGCCGGCAAACGAAAACCCGCGATTTCGGGAAATCCCGGGCTTGGCCCGTATAGTCAAAAGTATACAAAGAAAGTACCCAGGGAGTAAACTCATTTCCCGAACGATTTTTTAAATTATCTTTTCACCACTAAAACGCATGAGACTTGTAGTTTTCAAAAATGTTTTCATTTTTGATGAGACGCTGAATAAAAGAAGTTTAATCGCCGGAAAACGAAAACCCGCCATTTCCCGTAAACCCCGGACTCGGCCCGTATAGTCAAAAGTATACAAAGAAAGTACCCAGGGAGTAAACTCATTTCCCGAACGATTTTTTAAATTATTTTTTCACCACTAAAACGCATGGGACTTGTAGTTTACAAAAATGTTTTCATTTTTGATGAGACTCTGAATAAAAGAAGTTTAATCGCCGGCAAACGAAAACCTGCGATTTCCCGTAAATCCCGGACTCGGCCCGTATAGTCAAAAGTATACAAAGAAAGTACCCAGGGAGTAAACTCATTTCCCGAACGATTTTTAAATTATTATTTCACTACTAAAGCCCATGAGACTTGTAGTTTTTAAAAATGTTTTCATTTTTGATGAGACGCTGAATAAAAGAAGTTTAATCGCCGGAAAACGAAAACCCGCCATTTCCCGTAAACCTCGGACTCGGCCCGTATAGTCAAAAGTATACAAAGAAAGTACCCAGGGAGTAAACTCATTTCCCGAACGATTTTTTAAATTATTTTTTTACCACTAAAACGCATGGGACTTGTAGTTTACAAAAATGTTTTCATTTTTGATGAGACTCTGAATAAAAGAAGTTTAATCGCCGGCAAACGAAAACCTGCGATTTCCCGTAAATCCCGGACTCGGCCCGTATAGTTAAAAGTATACAAAGAAAGTACCCAGGGAGTAAACTCATTTCCCGAAAGATTTTTTAAGTTATTATTTCACTACTAAAGCCCATGAGACTTGTAGTTTTTAAAAATGTTTTCATTTTTGATGAGACGCTGAATAAAAGAAGTTTAATCGCCGGCAAACGAAACCCGCGACTTCCCGTAAATCCCGGATTCGGGCCGTATAGTCAAAAGTATACAAAGAAGGTACCCAGGGAGTAAACTCATTTCCCGATCGATTTTTTAAATTATTTTTTCACCACTAAAACGCATGAGACTTGTAATTTTTAGAAATGTTTTCATTTGTGATGAGACGTTTAATGAAAGTGGTTTAATCGCCGGCAAACGAAAACCCGCGATTTCGGGAAATCCCGGGCTTGGCCCGTATAGTCAAATGTATACAAAGAAAGTACCCTGTGAGTAAACTCATTTCCAAAACGATTTTTTAAATTATCTTTTCACCACTACAACGCATGAGACTTGTAGTTTTCAAAAATGTTTTCATTTTTGATGAGACGCTGAATAAAAGAAGTTTAATCGCCGGCAAACGAAAACCCGGACTTCCCGTAAATCCCCGACTCGGCCCGTAAAGTCAAAAGTATACAAAGAAAGTACCCAGGGAGTAAACTCATTTCCCGAACGATTTTTTAAATTATTTTTTCACCACTAAAACGCATGAGAACTGTAGTTTTCAGAAATGTTTTCATTTTTGATGAGACGCTTAATGAAAGTGGTTTAATCGCCGGCAAACGAAAACCCGCGTATTCCCGTAAATCCCGGCCTTGGCCCGTATAGTCAAATGTATACAAAGAAAGTACCCTGTGAGTAAACTCATTTCCAAAACGATTTTTTAAAGTATCTTTTCGCCACTAAAACGCATGAGACTTGTAGTTTTCAAAAATGTTTTCATTTTTGATGAGACGCTGAAAAAAAGAAGTTTAATCGCCGGAAAACGAAAACCCGCCATTTCCCGTAAACCCCGGACTCGGCCCGTATAGTCAAAAGTATACAAAGAAAGTACCCAGGGAGTAAACTCATTTCCCGAACGATTTTTTAAATTATTTTTTCACCACTAAAACGCATGGGACTTGTAGTTTACAAAAATGTTTTCATTTTTGATGAGACTCTGAATAAAAGAAGTTTAATCGCCGGCAAACGAAAACCTGCGATTTCCCGTAAATCCCGGACTCGGCCCGTATAGTCAAAAGTATACAAAGAAAGTACCCAGGGAGTAAACTCATTTCCCGAACGATTTTTTAAATTATCTTTTCACCACTAAAACGCATGAGACTTGTAGTTTTCAAAAATGTTTTCATTTTTGATGAGACGCTGAATAAAAGAAGTTTAATCGCCGGAAAACGAAAACCCGCCATTTCCCGTAAACCCCGGACTCGGCCCGTATAGTCAAAAGTATACAAAGAAAGTACCCAGGGAGTAAACTCATTTCCCGAACGATTTTTTAAATTATTTTTTCACCACTAAAACGCATGGGACTTGTAGTTTACAAAAATGTTTTCATTTTTGATGAGACTCTGAATAAAAGAAGTTTAATCGCCGGCAAACGAAAACCTGCGATTTCCCGTAAATCCCGGACTCGGCCCGTATAGTCAAAAGTATACAAAGAAAGTACCCAGGGAGTAAACTCATTTCCCGAACGATTTTTAAATTATTATTTCACTACTAAAGCCCATGAGACTTGTAGTTTTTAAAAATGTTTTCATTTTTGATGAGACGCTGAATAAAAGAAGTTTAATCGCCGGAAAACGAAAACCCGCCATTTCCCGTAAACCCCGGACTCGGCCCGTATAGTCAAAAGTATACAAAGAAAGTACCCAGGGAGTAAACTCAATTCCCGAACGATTTTTTAAATTATCTTTTCACCACTAAAGCGCATGAGACTTGTAGTTTTCAAAAATGTTTTCATTTTTGATGAGACGCTGAATAAAAGAAGTTTAATCGCCGGAAAACGAAAACCCGCCATTTCCCGTAAACCTCGGACTCGGCCCGTATAGTCAAAAGTATACAAAGAAAGTACCCAGGGAGTAAACTCATTTCCCGAACGATTTTTTAAATTATTTTTTTACCACTAAAACGCATGGGACTTGTAGTTTACAAAAATGTTTTCATTTTTGATGAGACTCTGAATAAAAGAAGTTTAATCGCCGGCAAACGAAAACCTGCGATTTCCCGTAAATCCCGGACTCGGCCCGTATAGTCAAAAGTATACAAAGAAAGTACCCAGGGAGTAAACTCATTTCCCGAAAGATTTTTTAAGTTATTATTTCACTACTAAAGCCCATGAGACTTGTAGTTTTTAAAAATGTTTTCATTTTTGATGAGACGCTGAATAAAAGAAGTTTAATCGCCGGCAAACGAAACCCGCGACTTCCCGTAAATCCCGGATTCGGGCCGTATAGTCAAAAGTATACAAAGAAGGTACCCAGGGAGTAAACTCATTTCCCGATCGATTTTTTAAATTATTTTTTCACCACTAAAGCCCATGAGACTTGTAGTTCTTAAAAATGTTTTCATTTTTGATGAGACGCTTAATGAAAGTGGTTTAATCGCCGGCAAACGAAAACCCGCGATTTCCCGTAAATCCCGGACTCGGCCGTATAGTCAAAAGTATACAAAGAAGGTACCCAGGGAGTAAACTCATTTCCCGATCGATTTTTTAAATTATTTTTTCACCACTAAAACGCATGGGACTTGTAGTTTACAAAAATGTTTTCATTTTTGATGAGACTCTGAATAAAAGAAGTTTAATCGCCGGCAAACGAAAACCTGCGATTTCCCGTAAATCCCGGACTCGGCCCGTATAGTCAAAAGTATACAAAGAAAGTACCCAGGGAGTAAACTCATTTCCCGAACGATTTTTTAAATTATCTTTTCACCACTAAAACGCATGAGACTTGTAGTTTTCAAAAATGTTTTCATTTTTGATGAGACGCTGAATAAAAGAAGTTTAATCGCCGGAAAACGAAAACCCGCCATTTCCCGTAAACCCCGGACTCGGCCCGTATAGTCAAAAGTATACAAAGAAAGTACCCAGGGAGTAAACTCATTTCCCGAACGATTTTTTAAATTATTTTTTCACCACTAAAACGCATGGGACTTGTAGTTTACAAAAATGTTTTCATTTTTGATGAGACTCTGAATAAAAGAAGTTTAATCGCCGGCAAACGAAAACCTGCGATTTCCCGTAAATCCCGGACTCGGCCCGTATAGTCAAAAGTATACAAAGAAAGTACCCAGGGAGTAAACTCATTTCCCGAACGATTTTTAAATTATTATTTCACTACTAAAGCCCATGAGACTTGTAGTTTTTAAAAATGTTTTCATTTTTGATGAGACGCTGAATAAAAGAAGTTTAATCGCCGGAAAACGAAAACCCGCCATTTCCCGTAAACCCCGGACTCGGCCCGTATAGTCAAAAGTATACAAAGAAAGTACCCAGGGAGTAAACTCAATTCCCGAACGATTTTTTAAATTATCTTTTCACCACTAAAGCGCATGAGACTTGTAGTTTTCAAAAATGTTTTCATTTTTGATGAGACGCTGAATAAAAGAAGTTTAATCGCCGGAAAACGAAAACCCGCCATTTCCCGTAAACCTCGGACTCGGCCCGTATAGTCAAAAGTATACAAAGAAAGTACCCAGGGAGTAAACTCATTTCCCGAACGATTTTTTAAATTATTTTTTTACCACTAAAACGCATGGGACTTGTAGTTTACAAAAATGTTTTCATTTTTGATGAGACTCTGAATAAAAGAAGTTTAATCGCCGGCAAACGAAAACCTGCGATTTCCCGTAAATCCCGGACTCGGCCCGTATAGTCAAAAGTATACAAAGAAAGTACCCAGGGAGTAAACTCAATTCCCGAACGATTTTTTAAATTATCTTTTCACCACTAAAGCGCATGAGACTTGTAGTTTTCAAAAATGTTTTCATTTTTGATGAGACGCTGAATAAAAGAAGTTTAATCGCCGGAAAACGAAAACCCGCCATTTCCCGTAAACCTCGGACTCGGCCCGTATAGTCAAAAGTATACAAAGAAAGTACCCAGGGAGTAAACTCATTTCCCGAACGATTTTTTAAATTATTTTTTTACCACTAAAACGCATGGGACTTGTAGTTTACAAAAATGTTTTCATTTTTGATGAGACTCTGAATAAAAGAAGTTTAATCGCCGGCAAACGAAAACCTGCGATTTCCCGTAAATCCCGGACTCGGCCCGTATAGTCAAAAGTATACAAAGAAAGTACCCAGGGAGTAAACTCATTTCCCGAAAGATTTTTTAAGTTATTATTTCACTACTAAAGCCCATGAGACTTGTAGTTTTTAAAAATGTTTTCATTTTTGATGAGACGCTGAATAAAAGAAGTTTAATCGCCGGCAAACGAAACCCGCGACTTCCCGTAAATCCCGGATTCGGGCCGTATAGTCAAAAGTATACAAAGAAGGTACCCAGGGAGTAAACTCATTTCCCGATCGATTTTTTAAATTATTTTTTCACCACTAAAGCCCATGAGACTTGTAGTTCTTAAAAATGTTTTCATTTTTGATGAGACGCTTAATGAAAGTGGTTTAATCGCCGGCAAACGAAAACCCGCGATTTCCCGTAAATCCCGGACTCGGCCGTATAGTCAAAAGTATACAAAGAAGGTACCCAGGGAGTAAACTCATTTCCCGATCGATTTTTTAAATTATTTTTTCACCACTAAAACGCATGGGACTTGTAGTTTACAAAAATGTTTTCATTTTTGATGAGACTCTGAATAAAAGAAGTTTAATCGCCGGCAAACGAAAACCTGCGATTTCCCGTAAATCCCGGACTCGGCCCGTATAGTCAAAAGTATACAAAGAAAGTACCCAGGGAGTAAACTCATTTCCCGAACGATTTTTTAAATTATCTTTTCACCACTAAAACGCATGAGACTTGTAGTTTTCAAAAATGTTTTCATTTTTGATGAGACGCTGAATAAAAGAAGTTTAATCGCCGGAAAACGAAAACCCGCCATTTCCCGTAAACCCCGGACTCGGCCCGTATAGTCAAAAGTATACAAAGAAAGTACCCAGGGAGTAAACTCATTTCCCGAACGATTTTTTAAATTATTTTTTCACCACTAAAACGCATGGGACTTGTAGTTTACAAAAATGTTTTCATTTTTGATGAGACTCTGAATAAAAGAAGTTTAATCGCCGGCAAACGAAAACCTGCGATTTCCCGTAAATCCCGGACTCGGCCCGTATAGTCAAAAGTATACAAAGAAAGTACCCAGGGAGTAAACTCATTTCCCGAACGATTTTTAAATTATTATTTCACTACTAAAGCCCATGAGACTTGTAGTTTTTAAAAATGTTTTCATTTTTGATGAGACGCTGAATAAAAGAAGTTTAATCGCCGGAAAACGAAAACCCGCCATTTCCCGTAAACCCCGGACTCGGCCCGTATAGTCAAAAGTATACAAAGAAAGTACCCAGGGAGTAAACTCAATTCCCGAACGATTTTTTAAATTATCTTTTCACCACTAAAGCGCATGAGACTTGTAGTTTTCAAAAATGTTTTCATTTTTGATGAGACGCTGAATAAAAGAAGTTTAATCGCCGGAAAACGAAAACCCGCCATTTCCCGTAAACCTCGGACTCGGCCCGTATAGTCAAAAGTATACAAAGAAAGTACCCAGGGAGTAAACTCATTTCCCGAACGATTTTTTAAATTATTTTTTTACCACTAAAACGCATGGGACTTGTAGTTTACAAAAATGTTTTCATTTTTGATGAGACTCTGAATAAAAGAAGTTTAATCGCCGGCAAACGAAAACCTGCGATTTCCCGTAAATCCCGGACTCGGCCCGTATAGTCAAAAGTATACAAAGAAAGTACCCAGGGAGTAAACTCAATTCCCGAACGATTTTTTAAATTATCTTTTCACCACTAAAGCGCATGAGACTTGTAGTTTTCAAAAATGTTTTCATTTTTGATGAGACGCTGAATAAAAGAAGTTTAATCGCCGGAAAACGAAAACCCGCCATTTCCCGTAAACCTCGGACTCGGCCCGTATAGTCAAAAGTATACAAAGAAAGTACCCAGGGAGTAAACTCATTTCCCGAACGATTTTTTAAATTATTTTTTTACCACTAAAACGCATGGGACTTGTAGTTTACAAAAATGTTTTCATTTTTGATGAGACTCTGAATAAAAGAAGTTTAATCGCCGGCAAACGAAAACCTGCGATTTCCCGTAAATCCCGGACTCGGCCCGTATAGTCAAAAGTATACAAAGAAGGTACCCAGGGAGTAAACTCATTTCCCGATCGATTTTTTAAATTATTTTTTCACCACTAAAGCCCATGAGACTTGTAGTTCTTAAAAATGTTTTCATTTTTGATGAGACGCTTAATGAAAGTGGTTTAATCGCCGGCAAACGAAAACCCGCGATTTCCCGTAAATCCCGGACTCGGCCGTATAGTCAAAAGTATACAAAGAAGGTACCCAGGGAGTAAACTCATTTCCCGATCGATTTTTTAAATTATTTTTTCACCACTAAAACGCATGAGACTTGTAATTTTTAGAAATGTTTTCATTTTTGATGAGACGTTTAATGAAAGTGGTTTAATCGCCGGCAAAGGAAAACCCGCGATTTCGGGAAATCCCGGGCTTGGCCCGTATAGTCAAAAGTATACAAAGAAAGTACCCAGGAAGTAAACTCATTTCCCGAACGATTTTTTAAATTATCTTTTCACCACTAAAACGCATGAGACTTGTAGTTTTCAAAAATGTTTTCATTTTTGATGAGACGCTGAATAAAAGAAGTTTAATCGCCGGAAAACGAAAACCCGCCATTTCCCGTAAACCCCGGACTCGGCCCGTATAGTCAAAAGTATACAAAGAAAGTACCCAGGGAGTAAACTCATTTCCCGAACGATTTTTTAAATTATTTTTTCACCACTAAAACGCATGGGACTTGTAGTTTACAAAAATGTTTTCATTTTTGATGAGACTCTGAATAAAAGAAGTTTAATCGCCGGCAAACGAAAACCTGCGATTTCCCGTAAATCCCGGACTCGGCCCGTATAGTCAAAAGTATACAAAGAAAGTACCCAGGGAGTAAACTCATTTCCCGAACGATTTTTAAATTATTATTTCACTACTAAAGCCCATGAGACTTGTAGTTTTTAAAAATGTTTTCATTTTTGATGAGACGCTGAATAAAAGAAGTTTAATCGCCGGAAAACGAAAACCCGCCATTTCCCGTAAACCCCGGACTCGGCCCGTATAGTCAAAAGTATACAAAGAAAGTACCCAGGGAGTAAACTCATTTCCCGAACGATTTTTTAAATTATCTTTTCACCACTAAAGCGCATGAGACTTGTAGTTTTCAAAAATGTTTTCATTTTTGATGAGACGCTGAATAAAAGAAGTTTAATCGCCGGAAAACGAAAACCCGCCATTTCCCGTAAACCTCGGACTCGGCCCGTATAGTCAAAAGTATACAAAGAAAGTACCCAGGGAGTAAACTCATTTCCCGAACGATTTTTTAAATTATTTTTTTACCACTAAAACGCATGGGACTTGTAGTTTACAAAAATGTTTTCATTTTTGATGAGACTCTGAATAAAAGAAGTTTAATCGCCGGCAAACGAAAACCTGCGATTTCCCGTAAATCCCGGACTCGGCCCGTATAGTCAAAAGTATACAAAGAAAGTACCCAGGGAGTAAACTCATTTCCCGAAAGATTTTTTAAGATATTATTTCACTACTAAAGCCCATGAGACTTGTAGTTTTTAAAAATGTTTTCAATTTTGATGAGACGCTGAATAAAAGAAGTTTAATCGCCGGCAAACGAAACCCGCGACTTCCCGTAAATCCCGGATTCGGGCCGTATAGTCAAAAGTATACAAAGAAAGTACCCAGGGAGTAAACTCATTTCCGGAACAATTTTTTAAATTATTTTTCACCACTAAAACGCCTTAGACTTGTAGTTTTCAGAAATGTTTTCATTTTTGATGAGACGCTTAATGAAAGTGGTTTAATCGCCGGCAAACGAAAACCCGCGATTTCCCGTAAATCCCGGGCTTGGCCCGTATAGCCGAATGCATACAAAGAAAGTACCCAATGAGTAAACTCATTTCCCGAACGATTTTTTAAATTATTATTTAACCACTAAAGCCCATGAGACCTGTCGTTTTCAGAAATGTTTTGATTTTTGATGAGACGCTTAACGAAAGTGGTTTAATCGCCGGCAAACGAAAACCCGCGATTTCCCGTAAATCCCGGGCTTGGCCCGTATAGTCGAATGTATACAAAGAAAGTACCCTGTGAGTAAACTCATTTCCAAAACGATTTTTTAAAGTATCTTTTCACCACTAAAACGCATGAGACTTGTAGTTTTTAAAAATGTTTTCATTTTTGATGGGACGCTGAATAAAAGAAGTTTAATCGCCGGCACACGAAAACCCGCGATTTCCCGTAAATCCCGGACTGGGCCCGTATAGTCAAAAGTATACAAAGAAAGTACCCAGGGAGTAAACTCATTTCCCGAACGATTTTTTAAATTATTTTTTCACCACTAAAACGCATGAGACTTATAGTTTTCAAAAGTGTTTTCATTTTTGATGAGACGCTGAATAAAAGAAGTTTACTCGCCGGCAAACGAAAACCCGCGATTTCCCGTAAATCCCGGACTCGGCCCGTATAGTCAAAAGTATACAAAGAAGGTACCCAGGGAGTAAACTCATTTCCCGAACGATTTTTTAAATTATTTTTTCACCACTAAAACGCATGAGACTTGTAGTTTGGAGAAATGTTTTCATTTTTGATGAGACGCTTAATGAAAGTGGTTTAATCGCCGGCAAACGAAAACCCGCGATTTCCCGTAAATCCCGGATTCGGGCCGTATAGTCAAAAGTATACAAAGAAAGTACCCAGGGAGTAAACTCATTTCCGGAACGATTTTTTAAATTATTTTTCACCACTAAAACGCCTTAGACTTGTAGTTTTCAGAAATGTTTTCATTTTTGATGAGACGCTTAATGAAAGTGGTTTAATCGCCGGCAAACGAAAACCCGCGATTTCCCGTAAATCCCGGACTCGGCCGTATAGTCAAAAGTATACAAAGAAGGTACCCAGGGAGTAAACTCATTTCCCGATCGATTTTTTAAATTATTTTTTCACCACTAAAACGCATGGGACTTGTAGTTTACAAAAATGTTTTCATTTTTGATGAGACTCTGAATAAAAGAAGTTTAATCGCCGGCAAACGAAAACCTGCGATTTCCCGTAAATCCCGGACTCGGCCCGTATAGTCAAAAGTATACAAAGAAAGTACCCAGGGAGTAAACTCATTTCCCGAACGATTTTTTAAATTATCTTTTCACCACTAAAACGCATGAGACTTGTAGTTTTCAAAAATGTTTTCATTTTTGATGAGACGCTGAATAAAAGAAGTTTAATCGCCGGAAAACGAAAACCCGCCATTTCCCGTAAACCCCGGACTCGGCCCGTATAGTCAAAAGTATACAAAGAAAGTACCCAGGGAGTAAACTCATTTCCCGAACGATTTTTTAAATTATTTTTTCACCACTAAAACGCATGGGACTTGTAGTTTACAAAAATGTTTTCATTTTTGATGAGACTCTGAATAAAAGAAGTTTAATCGCCGGCAAACGAAAACCTGCGATTTCCCGTAAATCCCGGACTCGGCCCGTATAGTCAAAAGTATACAAAGAAAGTACCCAGGGAGTAAACTCATTTCCCGAACGATTTTTAAATTATTATTTCACTACTAAAGCCCATGAGACTTGTAGTTTTTAAAAATGTTTTCATTTTTGATGAGACGCTGAATAAAAGAAGTTTAATCGCCGGAAAACGAAAACCCGCCATTTCCCGTAAACCCCGGACTCGGCCCGTATAGTCAAAAGTAAAGAAAGTACCCAGGGAGTAAACTCAATTCCCGAACGATTTTTTAAATTATCTTTTCACCACTAAAGCGCATGAGACTTGTAGTTTTCAAAAATGTTTTCATTTTTGATGAGACGCTGAATAAAAGAAGTTTAATCGCCGGAAAACGAAAACCCGCCATTTCCCGTAAACCTCGGACTCGGCCCGTATAGTCAAAAGTATACAAAGAAAGTACCCAGGGAGTAAACTCATTTCCCGAACGATTTTTTAAATTATTTTTTTACCACTAAAACGCATGGGACTTGTAGTTTACAAAAATGTTTTCATTTTTGATGAGACTCTGAATAAAAGAAGTTTAATCGCCGGCAAACGAAAACCTGCGATTTCCCGTAAATCCCGGACTCGGCCCGTATAGTCAAAAGTATACAAAGAAAGTACCCAGGGAGTAAACTCAATTCCCGAACGATTTTTTAAATTATCTTTTCACCACTAAAGCGCATGAGACTTGTAGTTTTCAAAAATGTTTTCATTTTTGATGAGACGCTGAATAAAAGAAGTTTAATCGCCGGAAAACGAAAACCCGCCATTTCCCGTAAACCTCGGACTCGGCCCGTATAGTCAAAAGTATACAAAGAAAGTACCCAGGGAGTAAACTCATTTCCCGAACGATTTTTTAAATTATTTTTTTACCACTAAAACGCATGGGACTTGTAGTTTACAAAAATGTTTTCATTTTTGATGAGACTCTGAATAAAAGAAGTTTAATCGCCGGCAAACGAAAACCTGCGATTTCCCGTAAATCCCGGACTCGGCCCGTATAGTCAAAAGTATACAAAGAAGGTACCCAGGGAGTAAACTCATTTCCCGATCGATTTTTTAAATTATTTTTTCACCACTAAAGCCCATGAGACTTGTAGTTCTTAAAAATGTTTTCATTTTTGATGAGACGCTTAATGAAAGTGGTTTAATCGCCGGCAAACGAAAACCCGCGATTTCCCGTAAATCCCGGACTCGGCCGTATAGTCAAAAGTATACAAAGAAGGTACCCAGGGAGTAAACTCATTTCCCGATCGATTTTTTAAATTATTTTTTCACCACTAAAACGCATGAGACTTGTAATTTTTAGAAATGTTTTCATTTTTGATGAGACGTTTAATGAAAGTGGTTTAATCGCCGGCAAAGGAAAACCCGCGATTTCGGGAAATCCCGGGCTTGGCCCGTATAGTCAAAAGTATACAAAGAAAGTACCCAGGAAGTAAACTCATTTCCCGAACGATTTTTTAAATTATCTTTTCACCACTAAAACGCATGAGACTTGTAGTTTTCAAAAATGTTTTCATTTTTGATGAGACGCTGAATAAAAGAAGTTTAATCGCCGGAAAACGAAAACCCGCCATTTCCCGTAAACCCCGGACTCGGCCCGTATAGTCAAAAGTATACAAAGAAAGTACCCAGGGAGTAAACTCATTTCCCGAACGATTTTTTAAATTATTTTTTCACCACTAAAACGCATGGGACTTGTAGTTTACAAAAATGTTTTCATTTTTGATGAGACTCTGAATAAAAGAAGTTTAATCGCCGGCAAACGAAAACCTGCGATTTCCCGTAAATCCCGGACTCGGCCCGTATAGTCAAAAGTATACAAAGAAAGTACCCAGGGAGTAAACTCATTTCCCGAACGATTTTTAAATTATTATTTCACTACTAAAGCCCATGAGACTTGTAGTTTTTAAAAATGTTTTCATTTTTGATGAGACGCTGAATAAAAGAAGTTTAATCGCCGGAAAACGAAAACCCGCCATTTCCCGTAAACCCCGGACTCGGCCCGTATAGTCAAAAGTATACAAAGAAAGTACCCAGGGAGTAAACTCATTTCCCGAACGATTTTTTAAATTATCTTTTCACCACTAAAGCGCATGAGACTTGTAGTTTTCAAAAATGTTTTCATTTTTGATGAGACGCTGAATAAAAGAAGTTTAATCGCCGGAAAACGAAAACCCGCCATTTCCCGTAAACCTCGGACTCGGCCCGTATAGTCAAAAGTATACAAAGAAAGTACCCAGGGAGTAAACTCATTTCCCGAACGATTTTTTAAATTATTTTTTTACCACTAAAACGCATGGGACTTGTAGTTTACAAAAATGTTTTCATTTTTGATGAGACTCTGAATAAAAGAAGTTTAATCGCCGGCAAACGAAAACCTGCGATTTCCCGTAAATCCCGGACTCGGCCCGTATAGTCAAAAGTATACAAAGAAAGTACCCAGGGAGTAAACTCATTTCCCGAAAGATTTTTTAAGATATTATTTCACTACTAAAGCCCATGAGACTTGTAGTTTTTAAAAATGTTTTCAATTTTGATGAGACGCTGAATAAAAGAAGTTTAATCGCCGGCAAACGAAACCCGCGACTTCCCGTAAATCCCGGATTCGGGCCGTATAGTCAAAAGTATACAAAGAAAGTACCCAGGGAGTAAACTCATTTCCGGAACAATTTTTTAAATTATTTTTCACCACTAAAACGCCTTAGACTTGTAGTTTTCAGAAATGTTTTCATTTTTGATGAGACGCTTAATGAAAGTGGTTTAATCGCCGGCAAACGAAAACCCGCGATTTCCCGTAAATCCCGGGCTTGGCCCGTATAGCCGAATGCATACAAAGAAAGTACCCAATGAGTAAACTCATTTCCCGAACGATTTTTTAAATTATTATTTAACCACTAAAGCCCATGAGACCTGTCGTTTTCAGAAATGTTTTGATTTTTGATGAGACGCTTAACGAAAGTGGTTTAATCGCCGGCAAACGAAAACCCGCGATTTCCCGTAAATCCCGGGCTTGGCCCGTATAGTCGAATGTATACAAAGAAAGTACCCTGTGAGTAAACTCATTTCCAAAACGATTTTTTAAAGTATCTTTTCACCACTAAAACGCATGAGACTTGTAGTTTTTAAAAATGTTTTCATTTTTGATGGGACGCTGAATAAAAGAAGTTTAATCGCCGGCACACGAAAACCCGCGATTTCCCGTAAATCCCGGACTGGGCCCGTATAGTCAAAAGTATACAAAGAAAGTACCCAGGGAGTAAACTCATTTCCCGAACGATTTTTTAAATTATTTTTTCACCACTAAAACGCATGAGACTTATAGTTTTCAAAAGTGTTTTCATTTTTGATGAGACGCTGAATAAAAGAAGTTTACTCGCCGGCAAACGAAAACCCGCGATTTCCCGTAAATCCCGGACTCGGCCCGTATAGTCAAAAGTATACAAAGAAGGTACCCAGGGAGTAAACTCATTTCCCGAACGATTTTTTAAATTATTTTTTCACCACTAAAACGCATGAGACTTGTAGTTTGGAGAAATGTTTTCATTTTTGATGAGACGCTTAATGAAAGTGGTTTAATCGCCGGCAAACGAAAACCCGCGATTTCCCGTAAATCCCGGATTCGGGCCGTATAGTCAAAAGTATACAAAGAAAGTACCCAGGGAGTAAACTCATTTCCGGAACGATTTTTTAAATTATTTTTCACCACTAAAACGCCTTAGACTTGTAGTTTTCAGAAATGTTTTCATTTTTGATGAGACGCTTAATGAAAGTGGTTTAATCGCCGGCAAACGAAAACCCGCGATTTCCCGTAAATCCCGGGCTTGGCCCGTATAGTCGAATGCATACAAAGAAAGTACCCAGGGAGTAAACTCATTTCCCGAAAAATTTTTTAAGTTATTACTTAACCACTAAAGCCCATGAGACCTGTAGTTTTCAGAAATGTTTTTATTTTTGATGAGACGCTGAATAAAAGTGGTTTAATCGCCGGCAAACGAAAACCCGCGATTTCCCGTAAATCCCGGGCTTGGCCCGTATAGTCGAATGCATACAAAGAAAGTACCCAATGAGTAAACTCATTTCCCGAACGATTTTTTAAATTATTATTTAACCACTAAAGCCCATGAGACCTGTCGTTTTCAGAAATGTTTTCATTTTTGATGAGACGCTTAACGAAAGTGGTTTAATCGCCGGCAAACGAAAACCCGCGATTTCCCGTAAATCCCGGGCTTGGCCCGTATAGTCGAATGTATACAAAGAAAGTACCCTGTGAGTAAACTCATTTCCAAAACGATTTTTTAAAGTATCTTTCCACCACTAAAACGCATGAGACTTGTAGTTTTTAAAAATGTTTTCATTTTTGATGGGACGCTGAATAAAAGAAGTTTAATCGCCGGCACACGAAAACCCGCGATTTCCCGTAAATCCCGGACTGGGCCCGTATAGTCAAAAGTATACAAAGAAAGTACCCAGGGAGTAAACTCATTTCCCGAACGATTTTTTAAATTATTTTTTCACCACTAAAACGCATGAGACTTGTAGTTTGCAGAAATGTTTTCATTTTTGATGAGACGCTTAATGAAAGTGGTTTAATCGCCGGCAAACGAAAACCCGCGATTTCCCGTAAATCCCGGGCTTGGCCCGTATAGTCAAATGTATACAAAGAACGTACCCTGTGAATAAACTCATTTCCAAAACGATTTTTTAAAGTATCTTTTCGCCACTAAAACGTATGAGACTTATAGTTTTCAAAAATGTTTTCATTTTTGATGAGACGCTGAAAAAAAGAAGTTTAATTGCCGGCAAACAAAAACCCGCCATTTCCCGTAAACCCCGGACTCGGCCCATATAGTCAAAAGTATACAAAGAAAGTACCCGGGGAGTAAACTCATTTCCCATGTATACAAAGAAAGTACCCTGTGATTAAACTTATTTCCAAAACGATTTTTTTAAATTATTTTTTCACCACTAAAACGCATGAGACTTGTAGTTTTCAAAAATGTTTTCATTTTTGATGAGACTCTAATTAAAAGAAGTTTAATCGCCGGCAAACGAAAACCCGCCATTTCCCGTAAACCCCGGACTCGGCCCGTATAGTCAAAAGTATACAAAGAAAGTACCCAGGGAGTAAACTCATTTCCCGAACGATTTTTTAAATTATTTTTTCACCACTAAAACGCATGAGACTTGTAGTTTGCAGAAATGTTTTCATTTTTGATGAGACGCTTAATGAAAGTGGTTTAATTGCCGGCAAACGAAAACCCGCGATTTCCCGTAAATCCCGGACTCGGCCGCATAGTCAAAAGTATACAAAGAAGGTACACAGGGAAAAAACTCATTTTTTGAACGATTTTTTAAATTTTTTTTTCACCACTAAAACGCATGAGACTTGTAATTTTTAGAAATGTTTTCATTTTTGATGAGACGCTTAATGAAAGTGGTTTAATCGCCGGCAAACGAAAACCCGCGATTTCCCGTAAATCCCCGATTCAGCCCGTATAGTCAAAAGTATACAAAGAAAGTACCCAGGGAGTAAACTCATTTCCCGAACGATTTTTTAAATTATTTTTTCACCACTAAAACGCATGGGAATTGTAGTTTACAAAAATATTTTCATTTTTGATAAGACTCTGAATAAAAGAAGTTTAATCGCCGGCAAACGAAAACCTGCGATTTCCCGTAAATCCCGGACTCGGCCCGTATAGTCAAAAGTATACAAAGAAAGTACCCAGGGAGTAAACTCATTTCCCGAAAGATTTTTTAAATTATTATTTCACTACTAAAGCCCATGAGACTTGTAGTTTTTAAAAATTTTTTCATTTTTGATGAGACGCTTAATGAAAGTGGTTTAATCGCCGGCAAACGAAAACCCGCGATTTCCCGTAAATCCCGGGTTTGGCCCGTATAGTCGAATGCATACAAAGAAAGTACCCAGGGAGTAAACTCATTTCCCGAACGATTTTTTAAATTATTATTTAACAACTAAAGCCCATGAGACCTGTAGTTTTCAGAAATGTTTTCATTTTTGATGAGACGCTGAATAAAAGTGGTTTAATCGCCGGCAAACGAAAACCCGCGATTTCCCGTAAATCCCGGGCTTGACCCGTATAGTCGAATGCATACAAAGAAAGTACCCAGGGAGTAAACTCATTTCCAAAACGATTTTTTAAATTATTATTTAACCACTAAAGCCCATGAGACCTGTAGTTTTCAGAAATGTTTTCATTTTTGATGAGACGCTTAATGAAAGTGGTTTAATCGCCGGCAAACGAAAACCCGCGATTTCCCGTAAATCCGGGGCTTGGCCCGTATAGTCGAATGCATACAAAGAAAGTACCCTGTGAGTAAACTCATTTACAAAACAATTTTTTAAAGTATCTTTTCACCACTAAAACGCATGAGACTTGTAGTTTTTGAAAATGTTTTCATTTTTGATGGGACGCTGAATAAAAGAAGTTTAATCGGACTGGGCCCGTATAGTCAAAAGTATACAAAGAAAGTACCCAGGGAGTAAACTCATTTCCCGAACGATTTTTTAAATTATTTTTTCACCACTAAAACGCATGAGACTTGTAGTTTGCAGAAATGTTTTCATTTTTGATGAGACGCTTAATGAAAGTGGTTTAATCGCTGGCAAACGACAACCCGCGACTTCCCGTAAATCCCCGACTCGGCCCGTATAGTCAAAAGTATACAAAGAAGGTACCCAGGGAGTAAACTCATTTCCCGAAGGATTTTTTAAATTATTTTTTCACCACTAAAACGCATGAGACTTGTAGTTTGCAGAAATGTTTTCATTTTTGATGAGACGCTTAATGAAAGTGGTTTAATCGCCGGCAAACGAAAACCCGCGATTTCCCGTAAATCCCGGAATCGGCCGTATAGTCAAAAGTATACAAAGAAGGTACCCAGGGAGTAAACTCATTTCCCGAACGATTTTTTAAATTTTTTTTTCACCACTAAAACACATGAGACTTGTAGTTTTCAAAAATGTTTTCATTTTTGATGAGACGCTGAATAAAACAGGTTTAATCGCCGGCAAACGAAAACCCGCGACTTCCCGTAAATCCCCGACTCGGCCCGTATAGTCAAAAGTATACAAAGAAAGTACCAAGGGAGTAAACTCATTTCCCGAACGATTTTTTAAATTATTTTTTCACCACTAAAACGCATGAGACCTGTAGTTTTCAGAAATGTTTTCATTTTTGATGAGACGCTTAATGAAAGTGGTTTAATCGCCGGCAAACGAAAACCCGCGTTTTCCCTAAATCCTGGGCTTGGCACGTATAGTCGAATGTATACAAAGAAAGTACCCTGTGAGTAAACTCATTTCCAAAACCATTTTTTAAAGTATTTTTTCACCACTAAAACGCATGAGACTTGTAGTTTTTAAAAACGTTTTCATTTTTGATGGGACGCTGAATAAAAGAAGTTTAATCGCCGGCACACGAAAACCCGCTATTTCCCGTAAATCCCGGACTGGGCCCGTATAGTCAAAAGTATACAAAGAAAGTACCCAGGGAGTAAACTCATTTCCCGAACGATTTTTTAAATTATTTTTTCACCACTAAAACGCATGAGACTTGTAGTTTTCAAAAGTGTTTTCATTTTTGATGAGACGCTGAATAAAAGAAGTTTAATCGCCGGCAAACGAAAACCCGCGATTTCCTGTAAATCCCGGACTCGGCCCGTATAGTCAAATGTATACAAAAGAAGTACCTAGGGAGTAAACTCATTTCCCGAACGATTTTTTAAATTATTATTTCACCACTAAAGCCCATGAGACTTGTAGTTTATAAAAATGTTTTCATTTTTGATGAGACGCTGAATAAAAGAAGTTTAATCGCCGGCAAACGAAAACCCGCCATTTCCCGTAAATCCCGGACTCGGCCCGTATAGTCAAAAGTATACAAAGGAGATACCCAGGGAGTAAACTCATTTCCCGAACGATTTTTTAAATTATTTTTTCACCACTAAAACGCATGAGACTTGTAGTTTTCAGAAATGTTTTCATTTTTGATGAGACGCTGAATAAAAGAAGTTTAATCGCCGGCAAACGAAAACCCGCGATTTCCCGTAAATCCCGGACTCGGCCCGTATAGTCAAAAGTATACAAAGAAGGTACCCAGGGAGTAAACTCATTTCCCGAACGATTTTTTAATTTATTTTTTCACCACTAAAACGCATGAGACTTGTAGTTTGCAGAAATGTTTTCGTTTTTGATGAGACGCTTAATGAAAGTGGTTTAATCGCCGGCAAACGAAAACCCGCGATTTCCCGTAAATCTTGACTCGGCCGTATAGTCAAAAGTATACAAAGAAGGTACCCAGGGAGTAAACTCATTTCCCGAACGATTTTTTAAATTATTTTTTCACCACTAAAACGCATGAGACTTGTAATTTTCAAAAATGTTTTCATTTTTGATGAGACGCTGAATAAAAGAAGTTTAATCGCCGGCAAACGAAAACCCGCCATTTCCCGTAAACCCCGGACTCGGCCCGTATAGTCAAAAGTATACAAAGAAAGTACCCAGGGAGTAAACTCATTTCCCAAACGATTTTTAAATTATTTTTTCACCACTAAAACGCATGGGACTTGTAGTTTACAAAAATGTTTTCATTTTTGATGAGACGCTGAATAAAAGAAGTTTAATCGCCGGCAAACGAAAACCTGCGATTTCCCGTAAATCCCGGACTCGGCCCGTATAGTCAAAAGTATACAAAGAAAGTACCCAGGGAGTAAACTCATTTCCCGAACGATTTTTTAAATTATTATTTCACCACTAAAGCCCATGAGACTTGTAGTTTTTAAAAATGTTTTCATTTTTGATGAGACGCTGAATAAAAGAAGTTTAATCGCCGACAAACGAAAACCCGCGACTTCCCGTAAATCCCGGACTCGGGCCGTATAGTCAAAA
This sequence comes from Hydractinia symbiolongicarpus, assembly GCF_029227915.1. Taxonomy (NCBI): domain Eukaryota; kingdom Metazoa; phylum Cnidaria; class Hydrozoa; order Anthoathecata; family Hydractiniidae; genus Hydractinia; species Hydractinia symbiolongicarpus. The sequence goes on from NC_079878.1 coordinate 2,729,104, forward strand.
GTATACAAAGAAAGTACCCAGGGAGTAAACTCATTTCCCGAACGATTTTTTAAATTATTTTTTCACCACTAAAACGCATGAGACTTGTAGTTTGCAGAAATGTTTTCATTTTTGATGAGACGCTTAATGAAAGTGGTTTAATCGCCGGCAAACGAATACCCGCGATTTCCCGTAAATCCCTGGCTTGGCCCGTATAGTCGAATGCATACAAAGAAAGTACCCTGTGAGTAAACTCATTTCCAAAACGATTTTTTAAATTATCTTTTCACCACTAAAACGCATGAGACTTGTAGTTTTCAAAAATGTTCTCATTTTTGATGAGACGCTGAATAAAAGAAGTTTAATCGCCGGCAAACGAAAACCCGCCATTTCCCGTAAACCCCGGACTCGGCCCGTATAGTCAAAAGTATACAAAGAAAGTACCCAGGGAGTAAACTCATTTCCCGAACGATTTTTTAAATTATTTTTTCACCACTAAAACGCATGGGACTTGTAGTTTACAAAAATGTTTTCATTTTTGATGAGACGCTGAATAAAAGAAGTTTAATCGCCGGCAAACGAAAACCTGCGATTTCCCGTAAATCCCGGACTCGGCCCGTATAGTCAAAAGTATACAAAGAAAGTACCCAGGGAGTAAACTCATTTCACGAACGATTTTTTAAATTATTATTTCACCACTAAAGCCCATGAGACTTGTAGTTTTTAAAAATGTTTTCATTTTTGATGAGACGCTGAATAAAAGAAGTTTAATCGCCGGCAAACGAAAACCCGCGACTTCCCGTAAATCCCAGACTCGGGCCGTATAGTCAAAAGTATACAAAGAAAGTACCCAGGGAGTAAACTCATTTCCCGAACGATTTTTTAAATTATTTTTTGTCCACTAAAACGTATGAGACTTGTAGTTTTCAGAAATGTTTTCATTTTTGATGAGACGCTTAATTAAAGTGGTTTAATCGCCGGCAAACGAAAACCCGCGATTTCCCGTAAATCCCGGGCTTGGCCCGTATAGTCGAATGCATACAAAGAAAGTACCCAGGGAGTAAACTCATTTCTCGAACGATTTTTTAAATTATCATTTAACCACTAAAGCCCATGAGACTTGTAGTTTTTAAAAATGTTTTCATTTTTGATGAGACGCTGAATAAAAGAAGTTTAATTGCCGGCAAACGAAAACCCGCGACTTCCCGTAAATCCCCGACTCGGCCCGTAAAGTCAAAAGTATACAAAGAAAGTACCCAGGGAGTAAACTCATTTCCCGAACGATTTTTTAAATTATTTTTTCAGCACTAAAACGCATGAGACCTGTAGTTTTTAGAAATGTTTTCATTTTTGATGAGACGCTTAATGAAAGTGGTTTAATCACCGGCAAACGAAAACCCGCGATTTCCCGTAAATCCCGGGCTTGGCCCGTATAGTCGAATGTATACAAAGAAAGTACTCTGTGAGTAAACTCATTTTCAAAACGATTTTTTAAAGTATCTTTTCGCCACTAAAACGCATGAGACTTGTAGTTTTCAAAAATGTTTTCATTTTTGATGAGACGCTGAAAAGAAGAAGTTTAATTGCCGGCAAACGAAAACCCGCCATTTCCCGTAAACCCCGGACTCGGCCCATATAGTCAAAAGTATACAAAGAAAGTACCCGGGGAGAAAACTCATTTTCCATGTATACAAAGAAAGTACCCTGTGATTAAACTCATTTCCAAAACGATTTTTTAAATTATTTTTTCACCACTAAAACGCATGAGACTTGTAGTTTTCAAAAATGTTTTCATTTTTGATGAGACGCTTATTAAAAGAAGTTTAATCGACGGCAAACGAAAACCCGCGATTTCCCGTAAACCCCGGACTCGGCCCGTATAGTCAAAAGTATACAAAGAAAGTACCCAGGGAGTAAACTCATTTCCCGAACGATTTTTTATATTATTTTTTCACCACTAAAACGCATGAGACTTGTAGTTTTTAAAAGTGTTTTCATTTTTGATGAGACGCTTAATGAAAGTGGTTTAATCGCCGGCAAACGAAAACCCACGATTTCCCGTAAATCCCGGGTTTGGCCCGTATAGTCGAATGTATACAAAGAAAGTACCCTGTGAGTAAACTCATTTCCAAAACGATTTTTTAAAGTATCTTTTCACCACTAAAACGCATGAGACTTGTAGTTTTTAAAAATGTTTTCATTTTTGATGAGACGCTTAATGAAAGTGGTTTAATCGCCGGCAAACGAAAACCCGCGATTTCCCGTAAATCCCGGACTGGGCCCGTATAGTCAAAAGTATACAAAGAAAGTACCCTTGATGAGACGCTGAATAAAAGAAGTTTAATTGCCGGCAAACCAAAACCCGCGATTTCCCGTAAATCCCGGACTTGGGCCGTATAGTCAAAAGTATACAAAGAAGGTACCCAGAGAGTAAACTCATTTCCCGAACGATTTTTTAAATTATTTTTTCACCACTAAAACGCATGAGACTTGTAGTTTGCAGAAATGTTTTCATTTTTGATGAGACGCTTAATAAAAGAAGTTTAATCGCCGACAAACGAAAACCCGCGACTTCCCGCGACTTCCCGACTCGGCCCGTATAGTCAAAAGTATACAAAGAAAGTACCCAGGGAGTAAACGCATTTCCCGAACGATTTTTTAAATTATTTTTTCACCACTAAAACGCATGAGACCTGTAGTTTTTAGAAATGTTTTCATTTTTGATGAGACGCTTAATGAAAGTGGTTTAATCGCCGGCAAACGAAAACCCACGATTTCCCGTAAATCCCGGGCTTGGCCCGTATAGTCGAATGTATACAAAGAAAGTACCCTGTGAGTAAACTCATTTCCAAAACGATTTTTTAAAGTATCTTTTCACCACTAAAACGCATGAGACTTGTAGTTTTTAAAAATGTTTTCATTTTTGATGGGACGCTGAATAAAAGAAGTTTAATCGCCGGCACACGAAAACCCGCGATTTCCCGTAAATCCCGGGCTTGGCCCGTATAGTCGAATGCATACAAAGAAAGTACCCTGTGAGTAAACTCATTTCCAAAACGATTTTTTAAATTATCTTTTCACCACTAAAACGCATGAGACATGTAGTTTTTAAAAATGTTTTCATTTTTGATGAGACGCTGAATAAAAGAAATTTAATCGCCGGCAAACGGAAACCCGCGACTTCCCGTAAATCCCGGACTCGGGCCGTATAGTCAAAAGTATACAAAGAAAGTACCCAGGGAGTAAACTCATTTCCCGAACGATTTTTTAAATTATTATTTACCCACTAAAGCCCATGAGACTTGTAGTTTTCAGAAATGTTTTCATTTTTGATGAGACGCTTAATGAGAGTGGTTTAATCGCCGGCAAACGAAAACCCGCGACTTCCCGTAAATCACCGACTCGGCCCGTATAGTCAAAAGTATACAAAGAAAGTACCCAGGGAGTAAACGCATTACCCGAACGATTTTTTAAATTATTTTTTCACCACTAAAACGCATGAGACCTGTAGTTTTTAGAAATGTTTTCATTTTTGATGAGACGCTTAATGAAAGTGGTTTAATCGCCGGCAAACGAAAACCCACGATTTCCCGTAAATCCCGGGCTTGGCCCGTATAGTCGAATGTATAAAAAGAAAGTACCCTGTGAGTAAACTCATTTCCAAAACGATTTTTTAAAGTATCTTTTCACCACTAAAACGCATGAGACTTGTAGTTTTTAAAAATGTTTTCATTTTTGATGGGACGCTGAATAAAAGAAGTTTAATCGCCGGCACACGAAAACCCGCGATTTCCCGTAAATCCCGGGCTTGGCCCGTATAGTCGAATGCATACAAAGAAAGTACCCTGTGAGTAAACTCATTTCCAAAACGATTTTTTAAATTATCTTTTCACCACTAAAACGCATGAGACTTGTAGTTTTTAAAAATGTTTTCATTTTTGATGAGACGCTGAATAAAAGAAATTTAATCGCCGGCAAACGAAAACCCGCGACTTCCCGTAAATCCCGGACTCGGGCCGTATAGTCAAAAGTATACAAAGAAAGTACCCAGGGAGTAAACTCATTTCCCGAACGATTTTTTAAATTATTATTTACCCACTAAAGCCCATGAGACTTGTAGTTTTCAGAAATGTTTTCATTTTTGATGAGACGCTTAATGAGAGTGGTTTAATCGCCGGCAAACGAAAACCCACGATTTTCCGTAAATCCCGGGCTTGGCCCGTATAGTCGAATGTATAAAAAGAAAGTACCCTGTGAGTAAACTCATTTCCAAAACGATTTTTTAAAGTATCTTTTCACCACTAAAACGCATGAGACTTGTAGTTTTTAAAAATGTTTTCATTTTTGATGAGACGCTTAATGAAAGTGGTTTAATCGCCGGCAAACGAAAACCCACGATTTCCCGTAAATCGCGGGTTTGGCCCGTATAGTCGAATGTATACAAAGAAAGTACCCTGTGAGTAAACTCATTTCCAAAACGATTTTTTAAAGTATCTTTTCACCACTAAAACGCATGAGACTTGTAGTTTTTAAAAATGTTTTCATTTTTGATGAGACGCTTAATGAAAGTGGTTTAATCGCCGGCAAACAAAAACCCGCGATTTCCCGTAAATCCCGGACTGGGCCCGTATAGTCAAAAGTATACAAAGAAAGTACCCTTGATGAGACGCTGAATAAAAGAAGTTTAATTGCCGGCAAACGAAAACCCGCGATTTCCCGTAAATCCCGGACTTGGCCCGTATAGTCAAAAGTATATAAAGAAGGTACCCAGAGAGTAAACTCATTTCCCGAACGATTTTTTAAATTATTTTTTCACCACTAAAACGCATGAGACTTGTAGTTTGCAGAAATGTTTTCATTTTTGATGAGACGCTTAATAAAAGAAGTTTAATCGCCGACAAACGAAAACCCGCGACTTCCCGCGACTTCCCGACTCGGCCCGTATAGTCAAAAGTATACAAAGAAAGTACCCAGGGAGTAAACGCATTTCCCGAACGATTTTTTAAATTATTTTTTCACCACTAAAACGCATGAGACCTGTAGTTTTTAGAAATGTTTTCATTTTTGATGAGACGCTTAATGAAAGTGGTTTAATCGCCGGCAAACGAAAACCCACGATTTCCCGTAAATCCCGGGCTTGGCCCGTATAGTCGAATGTATACAAAGAAAGTACCCTGTGAGTAAACTCATTTCCAAAACGATTTTTTAAAGTATCTTTTCACCACTAAAACGCATGAGACTTGTAGTTTTTAAAAATGTTTTCATTTTTGATGGGACGCTGAATAAAAGAAGTTTAATCGCCGGCACACGAAAACCCGCGATTTCCCGTAAATCCCGGGCTTGGCCCGTATAGTCGAATGCATACAAAGAAAGTACCCTGTGAGTAAACTCATTTCCAAAACGATTTTTTAAATTATCTTTTCACCACTAAAACGCATGAGACTTGTAGTTTTTAAAAATGTTTTCATTTTTGATGATACGCTGAATAAAAGAAATTTAATCGCCGGCAAACGAAAACCCGCGACTTCCCGTAAATCCCGAACTCGGGCCGTATAGTCAAAAGTATACAAAGAAAGTACCCAGGGAGTAAACTCATTTCCCGAACGATTTTTTAAATTATTATTTAACCACTAAAGCCCATGAGACTTGTAGTTTTCAGAAATGTTTTCATTTTTGATGAGACGCTTAATGAGAGTGGTTTAATCGCCGGCAAACGAAAACCCGCGACTTCCCGTAAATCACCGACTCGGCCCGTATAGTCAAAAGTATACAAAGAAAGTACCCAGGGAGTAAACGCATTTCCCGAACGATTTTTTAAATTATTTTTTCACCACTAAAACGCATGAGACCTGTAGTTTTTAGAAATGTTTTCATTTTTGATGAGACGCTTAATGAAAGTGGTTTAATCGCCGGCAAACGAAAACCCACGATTTCCCGTAAATCCCGGGCTTGGCCCGTATAGTCGAATGTATACAAAGAAAGTACCCTGTGAGTAAACTCATTTCCAAAACGATTTTTTAAAGTATCTTTTCACCACTAAAACGCATGAGACTTGTAGTTTTTAAAAATGTTTCCATTTTTGATGGGACGCTGAATAAAAGAAGTTTAATCGCCGGCACACGAAAACCCGCGATTTCCCGTAAATCCCGGGCTTGGCCCAGTATAGTCGAATGCATACAAAGAAAGTACCCTGTGAGTAAACTCATTTCCAAAACGATTTTTTAAATTATCTTTTCACCACTAAAACGCATGAGACTTGTAGTTTTTAAAAATGTTTTCATTTTTGATGAGACGCTGAATAAAAGAAGTTTAATCGCCGGCAAACGAAAACCTGCGATTTCCCGTAAATCCCGGACTCGGCCGGTATAGTCAAAAGTATACAAAGAAAGTACCCAGGGAGTAAACTCATTTCCCGAACGATTTTTTAAATTATTATTTCACCACTAAAGCCCATGAGACTTGTAGTTTTTAAAAATGTTTTCATTTTTGATGAGACGCTGAATAAAAGAAGTTTAATCGCCGGCAAACGAAAACCCGCGACTTCCCGTAAATCCCAGACTCGGGCCGTATAGTCAAAAGTATACAAAGAAAGTACCCAGGGAGTAAACTCATTTCCCGAACGATTTTTAAAATTATTTTTTCACCACTAAAACGCATGAGACCTGTAGTTTTTAGAAATGTTTTCATTTTTGATGAGACGCTTAATGAAAGTGGTTTAATCGCCGGCAAACGAAAACCCACGATTTCCCGTAAATGCCGGGCTTGGCCCGTATAGTCGAATGTATACAAAGAAAGTACCCTGTGAGTAAACTCATTTCCAAAACGATTTTTTAAAGTATCTTTTCACCACTAAAACGCATGAGACTTGTACTTTTTAAAAATGTTTTCATTTTTGATGGGACGCTGAATAAAAGAAGTTTAATCGCCAGCACACGAAAACCCGCGATTTCCCGTAAATCCCGGGCTTGGCCCAGTATAGTCGAATGCATACAAAGAAAGTACCCTGTGAGTAAACTCATTTCCAAAACGATTTTTTAAATTATCTTTTCACCACTAAAACGCATGAGACTTGTAGTTTTTAAAAATGTTTTCATTTTTGATGAGACGCTGAATAAAAGAAGTTTAATCGCCGGCAAACGAAAACCCGCGACTTCCCGTAAATCCCGGACTCGGCCGGTATAGTCAAAAGTATACAAAGAAAGTACCCAGGGAGTAAACTCATTTCCCGAACGATTTTTTAAATTATTTTTTCACCACTAAAACGCATGGGACTTGTAGTTTACAAAAATGTTTTCATTTTTGATGAGACGCTGAATAAAAGAAGTTTAATCGCCGGCAAACGAAAACCTGCGATTTCCCGTAAATCCCGGACTCGGCCGGTATAGTCAAAAGTATACAAAGAAAGTACCCAGGGAGTAAACTCATTTCCCGAACGATTTTTTAAATTATTATTTCACCACTAAAGCCCATGAGACTTGTAGTTTTTAAAAATGTTTTCATTTTTGATGAGAAGCTGAATAAAAGAAGTTTAATCGCCGGCAAACGAAAACCCGCGACTTCCCGTAAATCCCAGACTCGGGCCGTATAGTCAAAAGTATACAAAGAAAGTACCCAGGGAGTAAACTCATTTCCCGAACGATTTTTAAAATTATTTTTTCACCACTAAAACGCATGAGACTTGTAGTTTTCAGAAATGTTTTCATTTTTGATGAGACGCTTAATGAAAGTGGTTTAATCGCCGGCAAACGAAAACCCGCGATTTCCCGTAAATCCCGGGCTTGGCCCGTATAGTCGAATGCATACAAAGAAAGTACCCAGGGAGTAAACTCATTTTCCGAACGATTTTTTAAATTATTATTTAACCACTAAAGCCCACGAGACTTGTAGTTTTTAAAAATGTTTTCATTTTTGATGAGACGCTGAATAAAATAAGTTTAATCGCCGGCAAACGAAAACCCGCCACTTTCCGTAAATCCCCGACTCGGCCCGTATAGTCAAAAGTATACAAAGAAAGTACCCAGGGAGTAAACACATTTCCCGAACGATTTTTTAAATTATTTTTTCACCACTAAAACGCATGAGACCTGTAGTTTTCAGAAATGTTTTCATTTTTGATGAGACGCCTAATGAAAGTGGTTTAATCGCCGGCAAACGAAAACCCACGATTTCCCGTAAATCCCGGGCTTGGCCCGTATAGTCGAATGTATACAAAGAAAGTACCCTGTGAGTAAACTCATTTCTAAAACGATTTTTTAAAGTATCTTTTCACCACTAAAGCCCATGAGACTTGTAGTTTTTAAAATTGTTTTCATTTTTGATGAGACGCTGAATAAAAGAAGTTTAATCGCCGGCAAACGAAAACCCGCGACTTCCCGTAAATCCCAGACTCGGGCCGTATAGTCAAAAGTATACAAAGAAAGTACCCAGGGAGTAAACTCATTTCCCGAACGATTATTAAAATTATTTTTTCACCACTAAAACGCATGAGACTTGTAGTTTTCAGAAATGTTTTCATTTTTGATGAGACGCTTAATGAAAGTGGTTTAATCGCCGGCAAACGAAAACCCGCGATTTCCCGTAAATCCCTGGCTTGGCCCGTATAGTCGAATGCATACAAAGAAATTACCCAGGGAGTAAACTCATTTTCCGAACGATTTTTTAAATTATTATTTAACCACTAAAACGCATGAGACTTGTAGTTTTTAAAAATGTTTTCATTTTTGATGAGACGCTGAATAAAATAAGTTTAATCGCCGGCAAACGAAAACCCGCCACTTTCCGTAAATCCCCGACTCGGCCCGTAAAGTCAAAAGTATACAAAGAAAGTACCCAGGGAGTAAACTCATTTCCCGAACGATTTTTTAAATTATTTTTTCACCACTAAAACGCATGAGACCTGTAGTTTTCAGAAATGTTTTCATTTTTGATGAGACGCTTAATGAAAGTGGTTTAATCGCCGGCAAACGAAAACCCGCGATTTCCCGTAAATCCCGGGCTTGGCCCGTATAGTCGAATGTATACAAAGAAAGTACCCTGTGAGTAAACTCATTTCCAAAACGATTTTTTAAAGTATCTTTTCGCCACTAAAACGCATGAGACTTGTAGTTTTCAAAAATGTTTTCATTTTTGATGAGACGCTGAAAAAAAGAAGTTTAATTGCCGGCAAACGAAAACCCGCCATTTCCCGTAAACCCCGGACTCGGCCCATATAGTCAAAAGTATACAAAGAAAGTACCCGGGGAGTAAACTCATTTCCCATGTATACAAAGAAAGTACCTTGTGATTAAACTCATTTCCAAAACGATTTTTTAAATTATTTTTTCACCACTAAAACGCATGAGACTTGTAGTTTTCAAAAATGTTTTCATTTTTGATGAGACGCTTATTAAAAGAAGTTTAATCGCCGGCAAACGAAAACCCGCCATTTCCCGTAAACCCCGGACTCGGCCCGTATAGTCAAAAGTATACAAAGAAAGTACCCAGGGATTAAACTCATTTCCCGAACGATTTTTTAAATTATATTTTCACCACTAAAACGCATGGGACTTGTAGTTTACAAAAATGTTTTCATTTTTGATGAGACTCTGAATAAAAGAAGTTTATTCGCCGGCAAACGAAAACCCGCCATTTCCCGTAAATCCCAGACTCGGGCCGTACAGTCAAAAGTATACAAAGAAAGTACCCAGGGAGTAAACTCATTTCCCGAACGATTTTTTAAATTATTTTTTCACCACTAAAACGCATGAGACTTGTAGTTTTCAGAAATGTTTTCATTTTTGATGAGACGCTTATTAAAAGAAGTTTAATCGCCGGCAAACGAAAACCCGCCATTTCCCGTAAACCCCGGACTCGGCCCGTATAGTCAAAAGTATACAAAGAAAGTACCCAGGGATTAAACTCATTTCCCGAACGATTTTTTATATTATTTTTTCACCACTAAAACGCATGAGACTTGTAGTTTTCAAAAGTGTTTTCATTTTTGATGAGACGCTGAATAAAAGAAGTTTAATTGCCGGCAAACGAAAACCCGCGATTTCCCGTAAATCCCGGACTCGGCCGTATAGTCAAAAGTATACAAAGAAGGTACCCAGGGAGTAAACTCATTTCCCGAACGATTTTTTAAAAATTTTTTTCACCACTAAAACGCATGAGACTTGTAATTTTTAGAAATGTTTTCATTTTTGATGAGACGCTTAATGAAAGTGGTTTAATCGCCGGCAAACGAAAACCCGCGATTTCCCGTCAATCCCCGACTCGGCCCGTATAGTCAAAAGTATACAAAGAAAGTACCCAGGGAGTAAACTCATTTCCTGAACGATTTTTTAAATTATCTTTTCACCACTAAAACGCATGAGACTTGTAGTTTTCAAAAATGTTTTCATTTTTGATGAGACGCTGAATAAAAGAAGTTTAATCGCCGGCAAACGAAAACCCGCCATTTCCCGTAAACCCCGGACTCGGCCCGTATAGTCAAAAGTATACAAAGAAAGTACCCAGGGAGTAAACTCATTTCCCGAACGATTTTTTAAATTATATTTTCACCACTAAAACGCATGGGACTTGTAGTTTACAAAAATGTTTTCATTTTTGATGAGACTCTGAATAAAAGAAGTTTATTCGCCGGCAAACGAAAACCCGCCATTTCCCGTAAATCCCAGACTCGGGCCGTACAGTCAAAAGTATACAAAGAAAGTACCCAGGGAGTAAACTCATTTCCCGAACGATTTTTTAAATTATTTTTTCACCACTAAAACGCATGAGACTTGTAGTTTTCAGAAATGTTTTCATTTTTGATGAGACGCTTAATGAAAGTGGTATAATCGCCTGGAAACGAAAATCCGCGATTTCCCGTAAATCCCGGGCTTGGCCCGTATAGTCAAAAGTATACAAAGAAAGTACCCAGGGAGTAAACTCATTTCCCGAACGATTTTTTAAATTATTATTTAACCACTAAAGCCCATGAGACTTGTAGTTTTTAAAAATGTTTTCATTTTTGATGAGACGCTGCATAAAAGAAGTTTAATCACCGGCAAACGAAAACCCGCGACTTTCCGTAAATCCCCGACACGGCCCGTAAAGTCAAAAGTATACAAAGAAAGTACCCAGGGAGTAAACTCATTTCCCGAACGATTTTTTAAATTATTTTTTCACCACTAAAACGCATGAGACCTGTAGTTTTCAGAAATGTTTTCATTTTTGATGAGACGCTTAATGAAAGTGGTTTAATCGCCGGCAAACGAAAACCCGCGATTTCCCGTAAATCCCGGGCTTGGCCCGTATAGTCGAATGTATACAAAGAAAGTACCCTGTGAGTAAACTCATTTCCAAAACGATTTTTTAAAGTATCTTTTCGCCACTAAAACGCATGAGACTTGTAGTTTTCAAAAATGTTTTCATTTTTGATGAGACCCTGAAAAAAAGAAGTTTAATTGCCGGCAAACGAAAACCCGCCATTTCCCGTAAACCCCGGACTCGGCCCATATAGTCAAAAGTATACAAAGAAAGTACCCGGGGAGTAAACTCATTTCCCATGTATACAAAGAAAGTACCTTGTGATTAAACTCATTTCCAAAACGATTTTTTAAATTATTTTTTCACCACTAAAACGCATGAGACTTGTAGTTTTCAAAAATGTTTTCATTTTTGATGAGACGCTTATTAAAAGAAGTTTAATCGCCGGCAAACGAAAACCCGCCATTTCCCGTAAACCCCGGACTCGGCCCATATAGTCAAAAGTATACAAAGAAAGTACCCGGGGAGTAAACTCATTTCCCATGTATACAAAGAAAGTACCTTGTGATTAAACTGATTTCCAAAACGATTTTTTAAATTATTTTTTCACCACTAAAACGCATGAGACTTGTAGTTTTCAAAAATGTTTTCATTTTTGATGAGACGCTTATTAAAAGAAGTTTAATCGCCGGCAAACGAAAACCCGCCATTTCCCGTAAACCCCGGACTCGACCCGTATAGTCAAAAGTATACAAAGAAAGTACCCAGGGAGTAAACTCATTTCTCGAACGATTTTTTATATTATTTTTTCACCACTAAAACGCATGGGACTTGTAGTTTTCAAAAATGTTTTCATTTTTGATGAGACGCTGAATAAAAGAAGTTTAATTGCCGATAAACGAAAACCCGCGATTTCCCGTAAATCCCGGACTTGGCCCGTATAATCAAAAGTATACAAAGAAGGTACCCAGAGAGTAAACTCATTTCCAGAACGATTTTTTCAATTATTTTTTCACCACTAAAACGCATGAGACTTGTAGTTTGCAGAAATGTTTTCATTTTTGATGAGACGCTTAATGAAAGTGGTTTAATCGCCGGCAAACGAAAACCCGCGATTTCCCGTCAATCCCCGACTCGGCCCGTATAGTCAAAAGTATACAAAGAAAGTACCCAGGGAGTAAACTCATTTCCCGAACGATTTTTTAAATTATCTTTTCACCACTAAAACGCATGAGACTTGTAGTTTTCAAAAATGTTTTCATTTTTGATGAGACGCTGAATAAAAGAAGTTTAATCGCCGGCAAACGAAAACCCGCCATTTCCCGTAAACCCCGGACTCGGCCCGTATAGTCAAAAGTATACAAAGAAAGTACCCAGGGAGTAAACTCATTTCCCGAACGATTTTTTAAATTATATTTTCACCACTAAAACGCATGGGACTTGTAGTTTACAAAAATGTTTTCATTTTTGATGAGACTCTGAATAAAAGAAGTTTAATCGCCGGCAAACGAAAACCCGCCATTTCCCGTAAATCCCAGACTCGGGCCGTATAGTCAAAAGTATACAAAGAAAGTACCCAGGGAGTAAACTCATTTCCCGAACGATTTTTTAAATTATTTTTTCACCACTAAAACGCATGAGACTTGTAGTTTTTAAAAATGTTTTCATTTTTGATGAGACGCTGCATAAAAGAAGTTTAATCGCCGGCAAACGAAAACCCGCGACTTTCCGTAAATCCCCGACACGGCCCGTAAAGTCAAAAGTATACAAAGAAAGTACCCAGGGAGTAAACTCATTTCCCGAACGATTTTTTAAATTATTTTTTCACCACTAAAACGCATGAGACCTGTAGTTTTCAGAAATGTTTTCATTTTTGATGAGACGCTTAATGAAAGTGGTTTAATCGCCGGCAAACGAAAACCCGCGATTTCCCGTAAATCCCGGGCTTGGCCCGTATAGTCGAATGTATACAAAGAAAGTACCCTGTGAGTAAACTCATTTCCAAAACGATATTTTAAAGTATCTTTTCGCCACTAAAACGCATGAGACTTGTAGTTTTCAAAAATGTTTTCATTTTTGATGAGACGCTGAAAAAAAGAAGTTTAATTGCCGGCAAACGAAAACCCGCCATTTCCCGTAAACCCCGGACTCGGCCCATATAGTCAAAAGTATACAAAGAAAGTACCCGGGGAGTAAACTCATTTCCCATGTATACAAAGAAAGTACCTTGTGATTAAACTCATTTCCAAAACGATTTTTTAAATTATTTTTTCACCACTAAAACGCATGAGACTTGTAGTTTTCAAAAATGTTTTCATTTTTGATGAGACGCTTATTAAAAGAAGTTTAATCGCCGGCAAACGAAAACCCGCCATTTCCCGTAAACCCCGGACTCGGCCCATATAGTCAAAAGTATACAAAGAAAGTACCCGGGGAGTAAACTCATTTCCCATGTATACAAAGAAAGTACCTTGTGATTAAACTGATTTCCAAAACGATTTTTTAAATTATTTTTTCACCACTAAAACGCATGAGACTTGTAGTTTTCAAAAATGTTTTCATTTTTGATGAGACGCTTATTAAAAGAAGTTTAATCGCCGGCAAACGAAAACCCGCCATTTCCCGTAAACCCCGGACTCGGCCCGTATAGTCAAAAGTATACAAAGAAAGTACCCAGGGAGTAAACTCATTTCTCGAACGATTTTTTATATTATTTTTTCACCACTAAAACGCATGGGACTTGTAGTTTTCAAAAATGTTTTCATTTTTGATGAGACGCTGAATAAAAGAAGTTTAATTGCCGATAAACGAAAACCCGCGATTTCCCGTAAATCCCGGACTTGGCCCGTATAATCAAAAGTATACAAAGAAGGTAACCAGAGAGTAAACTCATTTCCAGAACGATTTTTTCAATTATTTTTTCACCACTAAAACGCATGAGACTTGTAGTTTGCAGAAATGTTTTCATTTTTGATGAGACGCTTAATGAAAGTGGTTTAATCGCCGGCAAACGAAAACCCGCGATTTCCCGTCAATCCCCGACTCGGCCCGTATAGTCAAAAGTATACAAAGAAAGTACCCAGGGAGTAAACTCATTTCCCGAACGATTTTTTAAATTATCTTTTCACCACTAAAACGCATGAGACTTGTAGTTTTCAAAAATGTTTTCATTTTTGATGAGACGCTGAATAAAAGAAGTTTAATCGCCGGCAAACGAAAACCCGCCATTTCCCGTAAACCCCGGACTCGGCCCGTATAGTCAAAAGTATACAAAGAAAGTACCCAGGGAGTAAACTCATTTCCCGAACGATTTTTTAAATTATATTTTCACCCCTAAAACGCATGGGACTTGTAGTTTACAAAAATGTTTTCATTTTTGATGAGACTCTGAATAAAAGAAGTTTAATCGCCGGCAAACGAAAACCCGCCATTTCCCGTAAATCCCAGACTCGGGCCGTATAGTCAAAAGTATACAAAGAAAGTACCCAGGGAGTAAACTCATTTCCCGAACGATTTTTTAAATTATTTTTTCACCACTAAAACGCATGAGACTTGTAGTTTTCAGAAATGTTTTCATTTTTGATGAGACGCTTAATGAAAGTGGTTTAATCGCCGGCAAACAAAAACCCGCGATTTCCAGTAAATCCCGGGCTTGGCCCGTATAGTCAAAAGTATACAAAGAAAGTACCCAGGGAGTAAACTCATTTCCCGAACGATTTTTTAAATTATTATTTAACCACTAAAGCCCATGACACTTGTAGTTTTTAAAAATGTTTTCATTTTTGATGAGACGCTTATTAAAAGAAGTTTAATCGCCGGCAAACGAAAACCCGCCATTTCCCGTAAACCCCGGACTCGGCCCGTATAGTCAAAAGTATACAAAGAAAGTACCCAGGGAGTAAACTCATTTCTCGAACGATTTTTTATATTATTTTTTCACCACTAAAACGCATGGGACTTGTAGTTTTCAAAAATGTTTTCATTTTTGATGAGACGCTGAATAAAAGAAGTTTAATTGCCGATAAACGAAAACCCGCGATTTCCCGTAAATCCCGGACTTGGCCCGTATAATCAAAAGTATACAAAGAAGGTAACCAGAGAGTAAACTCATTTCCAGAACGATTTTTTCAATTATTTTTTCACCACTAAAACGCATGAGACTTGTAGTTTGCAGAAATGTTTTCATTTTTGATGAGACGCTTAATGAAAGTGGTTTAATCGCCGGCAAACGAAAACCCGCGATTTCCCGTCAATCCCCGACTCGGCCCGTATAGTCAAAAGTATACAAAGAAAGTACCCAGGGAGTAAACTCATTTCCCGAACGATTTTTTAAATTATCTTTTCACCACTAAAACGCATGAGACTTGTAGTTTTCAAAAATGTTTTCATTTTTGATGAGACGCTGAATAAAAGAAGTTTAATCGCCGGCAAACGAAAACCCGCCATTTCCCGTAAACCCCGGACTCGGCCCGTATAGTCAAAAGTATACAAAGAAAGTACCCAGGGAGTAAACTCATTTCCCGAACGATTTTTTAAATTATATTTTCACCCCTAAAACGCATGGGACTTGTAGTTTACAAAAATGTTTTCATTTTTGATGAGACTCTGAATAAAAGAAGTTTAATCGCCGGCAAACGAAAACCCGCCATTTCCCGTAAATCCCAGACTCGGGCCGTATAGTCAAAAGTATACAAAGAAAGTACCCAGGGAGTAAACTCATTTCCCGAACGATTTTTTAAATTATTTTTTCACCACTAAAACGCATGAGACTTGTAGTTTTCAGAAATGTTTTCATTTTTGATGAGACGCTTAATGAAAGTGGTTTAATCGCCGGCAAACAAAAACCCGCGATTTCCAGTAAATCCCGGGCTTGGCCCGTATAGTCAAAAGTATACAAAGAAAGTACCCAGGGAGTAAACTCATTTCCCGAACGATTTTTTAAATTATTATTTAACCACTAAAGCCCATGACACTTGTAGTTTTTAAAAATGTTTTCATTTTTGATGAGACGCTTAATGAAAGTGGTTTAATCGCCGGCAAACGAAAACCCGCGATTTCCCGTAAATCCCGGGCTTGGCCCGTATAGTCGAATGTATACAAAGAAAGTACCCTGTGAGTAAACTCATTTCCAAAACGATTTTTTAAAGTATCTTTTCTCCACTAAAACGCATGAGACTTGTAGTTTTCAAAAATGTTTACATTTTTGATAAGACGCTGAAAAATAGAAGTTTAATTGCCGGCAAACGAAAACCCGCCATTTCCCGTAAACCCATGACTCGGCCCATATAGTCAAAAGTATACAAAGAAAGTACCCGGGGAGTAAACTCATTTCCCATGTATACAAAGAAAGTACCTTGTGATTAAACTCATTTCCAAAACGATTTTTTAAATTATTTTTTCACCACTAAAACGCATGAGACTTGTAGTTTTCAAAAATGTTTTTATTTTTGATGAGACGCTTATTAAAAGAAGTTTAATCGCCGGCAAACGAAAACCCGCCATTTCCCGTAAACCCCGGACTCGGCCCGTATAGTCAAAAGTGTGAGTTTACTCACAGGGTACTTTCTTTGTATACATTTGACTATACGGGCCAAGCCCGGGATTTCCGGAAATCGCGGGTTTTCGTTTGCCGGTGATTAAACCACTTTCATTAAGCGTCTCATCAAAAATGAAAACATTTCTGAAAACTACAGGTCCCATGCGTTTTAGTGGTGAAAAAATAATTTAAAAAATCGTTCGGGAAATGAGTTTACTCCCTGGGTACCTTCTTTGTATACTTTTGACTATACGGCCGAGTCCGGGATTTACGGGAAATCGCGGGTTTTCGTTTACCGGCGATTAAACTTCTTTTATTCAGCGTCTCATCAAAAATGAAAACATTTCTTAAAACTACAAGTCTCATGCGTTTTAGTGGTGAAAAAAAAAATTTAAAAAATCGTTCGGGAAATGAGGTTACTCCCTGGGTACCTTCTTTGTATACTTTTGACTATACGGGCCGAGTCCGGGATTTACGGGAAATCGTGGGTTTTCGTTTGCCGGCGATTAAACTTCTCTTATTCAGCGTCTCATCAAAAATGAAAACATTTTTAAAAACTACAAGTCTCATGGGCTTTAGTGGTGAAATAATAATTTAAAAAATCGTTCAGGAAATGAGTTTACTCCCTGGGTACCTTCTTTGTATACTTTTGACTATACGGCCGAGTCCGGGATTTACGGGAAATCGCGGGTTTTCGTTTGCCGGCGATTAAACCACTTTCATTAAGCGTCTCATCAAAAATGAAAACATTTCTGCAAATTACAAGTCTCATGCGTTTTAGTGGTGAAAAAATAATTTAAAAGATCGTTCGGGAAATGAGTTTACTCCCTGGGTACCTTCTTTGTATACTTTTGACTATACGGGCCGAGTCCGGGATTTACGGGAAATCGCGGGTTTTCGTTTGCCGGCAATTAAACTTCTTTTATTCAGCGTCTCATCAAAAATGAAAACATTTCTGAAAACTACAAGTCTCATGCGTTTTAGTGGTGAAAAAATAATTTAAAAAATCGTTCGGGAAATGAGTTTACTCCCTGGGTACCTTCTTTGTATACTTTTGACTATACGGGCCGAGTCCGGGATTTACGGGAAATCGCGGGTTTTCGTTTGCCGGCGATTAAACTTCTTTTATTCAGCGTCTCATCAAAAATGAAAACATTTTTAAAAACTACAAGTCTCATGGGCTTTAGTGGTGAAATAATAATTTAAAAAATCGTTCGGGAAATGAGTTTACTCCCTAGGTACTTCTTTTGTATACATTTGACTATACGGGCCGAGTCCGGGATTTACGGGAAATCGCGGGTTTTCGTTTGCCGGCGATTAAACTTCTTTTATTCAGCGTCTCATCAAAAATGAAAACATTTTTAAAAACTACAAGTCTCATGGGCTTTAGTGGTGAAATAATAATTTAAAAAATCGTTCAGGAAATGAGTTTACTCCCTGGGTACCTTCTTTGTATACTTTTGACTATACGGCCGAGTCCGGGATTTACGGGAAATCGCGGGTTTTCGTTTGCCGGCGATTAAACCACTTTCATTAAGCGTCTCATCAAAAATGAAAACATTTCTGCAAATTACAAGTCTCATGCGTTTTAGTGGTGAAAAAATAATTTAAAAGATCGTTCGGGAAATGAGTTTACTCCCTGGGTACCTTCTTTGTATACTTTTGACTATACGGGCCGAGTCCGGGATTTACGGGAAATCGCGGTTTTTCGTTTGTCGGCGATTAAACTTCTTTTATTCAGCGTCTCATCAAAAATGAAAACATTTCTGAAAACTACAAGTCTCATGCGTTTTAGTGGTGAAAAAATAATTTAAAAAATCGTTCGGGAAATGAGTTTACTCCCTGGGTACCTTCTTTGTATACTTTTGACTATACGGGCCGAGTCCGGGATTTACGGGAAATCGCGGGTTTTCGTTTGCCGGCGATTAAACTTCTTTTATTCAGCGTCTCATCAAAAATGAGAACATTTTTAAAAACTACAAGTCTCATGGGCTTTAGTGGTGAAATAATAATTTAAAAAATCGTTCGGGAAATGAGTTTACTCCCTAGGTACTTCTTTTGTATACATTTGACTATACGGGCCGAGTCCGGGATTTACGGGAAATCGCGGGTTTTCGTTTGCCGGCGATTAAACTTCTTTTATTCAGCGTCTCATCAAAAATGAAAACACTTTTAAAAACTACAAGTCTCATGCGTTTTAGTAGTGAAAAAATAATTTAAAAAATCGTTCGGGAAATGAGTTTACTCCCTGGGTACTTTCTTTGTATACTTTTGACTATACGGGCCCAGTCCGGGATTTACGGGAAATCGCGGGTTTTCGTGTGCCGGCGATTAAACTTCTTTTATTCAGCGTCTCATCAAAAATGAAAACATTTCTTAAAACTACAAGTCTCATGCGTTTTAGTGGTGAAAAAAAAATTTAAAAAATCGTTCGGGAAATGAGTTTACTCCCTGGGTACCTTCTTTGTATACTTTTGACTATACGGGCCGAGTCCGGGATTTACGGGAAATCGCGGTTTTTCGTTTGCCGGCGATTAAACTTCTTTTATTCAGCGTCTCATCAAAAATGAAAACATTTTTAAAAACTACAAGTCTCATGGGCTTTAGTGGTGAAATAATAATTTAAAAAATCGTTCGGGAAATGAGTTTACTCCCTGGGTACCTTCTTTGTATACTTTTGACTATACGGCCGAGTCCGGGATTTACGGGAAATCGCGGGTTTTCGTTTGCCGGCGATTAAACCACTTTCATTAAGTAGGCTGTTCAGTCACGTGACTTTTTGCCGTGTTCGGAAATTCAGCTTAAAACAAGCTCGCACACGGCAACGCGTATTTTGTTATTGCGCGTGATGGCACTTATTTTAAATCGTCGAATTCGGCACCTATTTCGCTTAAGACAGATGGTGTATGGGCAGATAGTGATTGTTAAGTACCTTAAATTTGTTTTTTTGAATGAGACTTGTTTAAACGACCAACAGTGTATTCAGATTTCGACGAGGGAAATGTAAACTTGGCGCAAACAGAGGAAAGTGCATGACGTATCAGGTAGTCTCACTTGAAATTAGTTTATATTAAAAATATACTTTCAATTTCTATTCTTATTCCTAACTTTCCTGCATGACAAATCTGGAGAAAAAGCATTTTTTGTTTATATCGAACCCCCGTCTTAAAGTTCTATGTGACTTGCTGCAGTGCAACAACGAATTTCGACTTTTTATTTATTTTATTTTATTATATAATTTATAGTCTTGGAATGATGGCTATTAATCATGGCTATGTGCTAGATATTCCAGTTAACATTAGACACAGCTACTAAACTAAAGCACCAAAGCTAGCTAGCTACCTAGCTATATATATATTAGCCGAAGTAGTGGACCAGAAGATGGAGTGTGTGATGTTGTGTTTAATTATTCCATACCACTGTGTGGTTAATAGATAAAGGTATATTTTGCTTACTACTAGTGTGATTTGGTTTTTAAACACTTAAAGTATTAGGCTTGGAAATTTGTTGATTCCAGATACCAATTTGTTACCCACTCAGTTCTTGCAAACTGTTTACTGTTTACCATTATTCTTTTTTACAAAAACGCCTCTCTTCCAACTTTCCAGGCCTAAAGTTAGCTAAGAGTCAGAGTAGGTTACTTTATAGCTAGCTTATACTGTTTTAAAAAGCAAGATTTAGATAATAATTGAAGAGATAATGATTATATAATGTTATTTTTGTAAATATTCCATTGTTTAGTATGTATAGCTATATCATAATTGCTGACGTAAACTAGAAAGGCAGATAATACACAGTCTAGGTAGGAATGGTATTTTAAAAATAATATGCATTGGTTAAAAGTTTTGCAGCTTATGTTAGACAATAAAATTATTAGTGCAGTTTCGCTTGATATATTTTCAGCTTTAAAAATGAGTATTAAAAATAAACAAGTTTATGATCTTTTTTCTTCATTGAATGAAAAAAGCATTAAAGAAGTAAGTGATGGATTTGTTTTACTTGGTGTTGAAATAACATGTCCAGAAAAAGCGTTATATACAAAAGTTAAAAGACTAGTAGAGAAAGTAAATGGTCTGAAAAAAAGGAAAGCTAATTCTGCTATAGAAACTTTGTTGGAAGCTGAGTTTAGTGTTCCAGTGCAAATTACCCCACATCAGCGATCTATTGATGCGGCTAGTTCTAGAAATGAAGTTTTGTTTAAAGAGAAAATGAAACAATTAAAGGAGGAAAACAAAAGTTTAAAAAGAAAGTGCGAAAATTTTCAAGAATTAGAAATTCAATACAACACACAAGTCAAAGAGGTTAAGAAACTTAGTAACGAGTTATTTGTAGCAATGAAGGATGAAAATAAGTTGACAGCAGAATATCGTCGTATAAAGAACAATTATCTTGAAGTAGAGGAAAAACTTAGAAATGTGGAATTGAAATTTAAAGATAATAGCAAAGCGAGGGCAGATAAATTGAGAAATTTATCAAAGAAAATTAAAAACAGAGATGATAAAATTAATAAAATGGAATCAGAAATAGCTGAATTGATATCTGGTACTGAGAATAAAAGTGATGAGTTGGATGACATGAAAGTAAACTTGAACAGACTCAATGATAAATTAGAAAACAGTGAAACTATAGTTGATGATCTGCGGAATGAGAAAGCAAAACTGAAAAGAAAGACGCACAGTTTGTTGTTAAAAATTGAAAACCAGAAAAAATTGATTGACCACAAAGAAGTGAATGATATGAAGTGTTTAAAAAGTGATTATGACAAACTCTGTACAAACATGAAGCAACTTACTGAAGAAAATCGTGATTTGCAAATGCTCGTTTCGTTATTAAACGACAATGAAATTGTAACATTTGAAGGTGGTCGTTATTCAGACGAAATAAGAGAAGTTGTTATGGAATTACTTTCCTTGAATGTCAGCATGGGAAAGGTAAATGATGTGATCAAGGTTGTACTTGAAAAACTTGCAAAAAAAAGGGTTGACAGGTTGCCTTCACAAGGTTTAAAAAGTCATTTAATGCAAGAAGCATTAATTTTAGCACAATTACAGGTTGCAGAAGCAATGATTGATAATGACAAGGAGGCGTTTGGTAATTGTTTACATGGAGATGGTACATCAAAATACCATAAACATTATCAAAATTTTCAGATTACAACATCGAAAGGAAAAACTTTAACATTTGGATTATCAGAAGTTGCAGGTGGCGATGCGGCAATAGTAATGAAAAATTTTACTGACACAATTGATGACATGTGTGACATTCTGAAAGAATGTGACAAGGATGCAAATTTTTCCCGGCTTGTCACATCAATCAAATCTACAATGTCGGATCTTGGCCCTATTAATCCTTTATTTAACTCACAACTGAAATCTTTAAGGGAAAAATTATTACCAAATGTTGTAGAAAACTGGAATTATTTAAGCGAAACACAAAAAACGGACATGACCGATATGGGAAATTTCTTTTGCAAATTACATCTTCTGGCAAATTTTGCCTCAGAGGCAGATAAAGTTCTGCATTCATTTGAGAGAATGGTCTTCTGTGATGACTATGAAACAGTATTTGCCTTCAATAGTGCAAAAGAATCTTCTGCTTCTAGATTAGTGCGTACAGCTTGTAAAGCTTTTCATGTGCGTGGAAGTGACGAATGTGGAGTAGCATCGTATTTTAACTCGTTTTTAGCTGGTCGCAATCAGAAATCTTACTTTGTACCATTTATTGGAAATCGTTTTAACATATTGTTTTATAACGCTGCTGCATTATATTACCATCGTGATGCAGTCGTATCTTTTCTTTCATCATGGCCTGATCCTAATAATTTACTGAAAGCTGTAAATGAAGACGTATCAAATAAGTTGTTTCTTAGTGAAGTCAGAGCACTTGGCATTATTGATAAATTATTGACTGGTCCATTGTGGCGATTAATAGAGTCTTGTGAAAGTATCCTCGAAATAAATCCATACCTGTTACAACTTAAAGTCAAACTATCTGCACTCTGCAACAATTGTTCATCACTTCTATCTGGCAGTCATATTTTCCAAGAGGATGGTATTATTGTACACAACAAAGATGAATTATTTATCAAGCTATTTGAGGATACAGGTGATGATGAATTGGATATTCTAACACAGCAAGCCCTTGAAATTATTTGCCATGCAATTCTCATCATCTTAGAGCGTCAATGTAAGGATCAACTGCCTGGAGGAAAGTACTGGAGCCCCAGTCAGATAATAAAGGAGACGTCATCAATTGTACCAGTAACCAATAAGGCTTCTGAAAGTGACTTTGCAATTTTGGATTTGTTAGTGAAAACGAAGCCAAGTGCCAATGTTGAAACATTGCAGGCTTTAACCATGTGGTCGCGTAACAAAACACTTGATTGGTTTGAACAGAAGTCTTATGATGAGAAAAAAAGTATGATGGAATCAGCCAGACATAATGTGGAAAAAATGAAGGCGAAGTATAAATCAAGGAGAAAAGA
Source organism: Hydractinia symbiolongicarpus (assembly GCF_029227915.1). Lineage (NCBI taxonomy): Eukaryota > Metazoa > Cnidaria > Hydrozoa > Anthoathecata > Hydractiniidae > Hydractinia > Hydractinia symbiolongicarpus. The sequence continues at coordinate 2,752,335 of NC_079878.1, forward strand.
ACTGTTGGAGGAGAGGAAAAGGAAATTGCTTGCTAAACAAGATATGAAAAAGAAAGCTGAAGAGAAAATAGCATTGAAGAAAGTGGAAGCTTTTAACAAATTGCTTGAGCTAAATGTCCAGGCTTGGATATCTGTTGATGAACTGAAAAAAAACATCATGGATATATCATCACAAAAACGTGCAGAAGTTTTGCTAGCGCAAATGAATTTTTACAGGCATGTTATGCCTTTCAAATGCAATTCCAAATTGTTTAACAAAACAAAACAGAGTGGAAACAAAAGAGTTGATTTGTCTTGGGAAGAGCTTCTTGAAAACTTTGTTAAAATCATGCATGTAACATTTTCATCATCTGCAGAAAAGGTAACAAAGGATAACCTGAAGTCGAAGGAAGATAGAGATGAAGTAGTTGCAACCCAAAAAAAGGAACTGATGGAAAAGATCAAGAAAGAAAGGATGAAAAAACTGTCTGAACAACAAAAAAGCAACAAACTCCCTTCCTTCATCAAAGACCCTGATTGTTTAGTTGGTTTACACATACGGCATCATTTAAAGGAAGAAGATGAAGAGGATGCATATTGGTGTAAAGGGGAAATTCTAAGTGTAGCAAAACGACATTCCAATCCTAAACGCACGTTGTTTAATGTAGTATATGAGTCAGAACCTGAGACAGTTTGGAGTTTTCCAATAATTTTAGATTTTGAGAAGGGAGACGTTATTATGTTATCTTAGAATATAGTTAGTTATAGTATAGTTATATATTTGAGGGAAGAAATTTTTGTGGTAATGTATTTCGTTCAAACCGTGGAACTTTTTTATGGCAAAAACTTCTTCCTTTGAGGATCATTGTTTTGTCAACTTGTGACATGTGGTATATATTGTTCTATTAAAACATTTAGCACTTATGGTAGCTTAATATTTTGCGTTCTTTTTTTTATTTAGGTGCTAAAAGGTGCAGTTGTTCCATTTTCATCTGGTCTGCATATTTATACTCTGTCAAATATTTTGCAAGCTTTAAGAGTGTTTGTCAAAGTTTTATAGTTACCAACTTAGTGTTTTACAGTGGTTCCTGTGGACTTTCTTTTTACATTTCCTTAAATTTGAAATATCTTTTCAGCTATTACGTTATTTTCTCTGGCTGGTCTGCAAAAATATAAATTTCGTACATTTCTATGAAGTCTCTCAATGTTAAGATTACAGTTTATAAACATTTTTGCCGGTTATTGTATAATTGTTTTGCTTTTATACATTGATTTTATGTTATTTTTGAGCTACAGCATCATTTTTACTATCTGGTCTGCAAATTACACTCTTGTCAAATATTTTGTACTCTTCAAGAGTGTTTGTAAAATTTTTGAATAGTTACTAATTTGTGGTGTTTTATTATGTTCCTGTGAATTTTTTTCGCATTTTCATCAATTTGGAAAGATTTTTTCAACTATGACGTCATTTTTTCTATCTGGTCTGCAAATTACACTCTTGTCAGATATTTGTACTCCTTAAGAGTGTTTGTATAATTTTTGAATAGTTACTAATTTGTGGTGTTTTATTATGTTCCTGTGAACTTTTTTGCATTTTCATCAATTTGGAAAGATTTTTTCAACTATGACGTCATTTTTTCTATCTGGTCTGCAAATTTACACCCTTGTCCGAAATTTCGTACACTCTAATGAACTTTGTTTAACGTTAAGATTACAGTTTATAAAATTGTTTACTGGTTGTTGTATACTTTCTTGCGCTTTTAGAGCAATTTGTAGTAATATTTGAGCTATGACGTCATCATTACGTCATTTCTAAAAATAAACCATCAAAAATTAATATATTTTTTCTTTTACAAATATACTATCTACTGTAAAAATTTTAAGTTCTTACCATGTCTCAATCTGGAGTTATTGATTTTTAAAGATAGAAATTGTGAAAAAAAACCTATACATGACCCCCGTCTTTGTGCCGTGTTTTGTTGCGAAATTGGCCGAAAAACGCAACAAAAAAGGGCTATACTATCTATCATAAAAATAACAATAACTAGAGAATGGCTTGGAGTTAGGAGTTGCGCGACCCCTCGTTGAAACCGTATAGAAATGTAGAAAACGTTGCATACGGCTAGAAGGTCGAGCGGCGCATAGAAAAATTTGACCTGAACAGCCTACATTAAGCGTCTCATCAAAAATGAAAACATTTCTGCAAATTACAAGTCTCCTGCGTTTTAGTGGTGAAAAAATAATTTAAAAGATCGTTCGGGAAATGAGTTTACTCCCTGGGTACCTTCTTTGTATACTTTTGACTATACGGGCCGAGTCCGGGATTTACGGGAAATCGCGGGTTTTCGTTTGCCGGCGATTAAACTTCTTTTATTCAGCGTCTCATCAAAAATGAAAACATTTCTGAAAACTACAAGTCTCATGCGTTTTAGTGGTGAAAAAATAATTTAAAAAATCCTTCGGGAAATGAGTTTACTCCCTGGGTACCTTCTTTGTATACTTTTGACTATACGGGCCGAGTCCGGGATTTACGGGAAATTGCGGGTTTTCGTTTGCCGGCGATTAAACTTCTTTTATTCACCGTCTCATCGAAAATGAAAACATTTTTAAAAACTACAAGTCTCATGGGCTTTAGTGGTGAAATAATAATTTAAAAAATCGTTCGGGAAATGAGTTTACTCCCTAGGTACTTCTTTTGTATACATTTGACTATACGGGCCGAGTCCGGGATTTACGGGAAATCGCGGGTTTTCGTTTGCCGGCGATTAAACTTCTTTTATTCAGTGTCTCATCAAAAATGAAAACACTTTTAAAAACTACAAGTCTCATGCGTTTTAGTAGTGAAAAAATAATTTAAAAAATCGTTCGGGAAATGAGTTTACTCCCTGGGTACTTTCTTTGTATACTTTTGACTATACAGGCCCAGTCCGGGATTTACGGGAAATCGCGGGTTTTCGTGTGCCGGCGATTAAACTTCTTTTATTCAGCGTCCCATCAAAAATGAAAACATTTTTAAAAACTACAAGTCTCATGCGTTTTAGTGGTGAAAAGATACTTTAAAAAATCGTTTTGGAAATGAGTTTACTCACAGGGTACTTTCTTTGTATACATTCGACTATACGGGCCAAGCCCGGGATTTACGGGAAATCGCGGGTTTTCGTTTGCCGGCGATTAAACCACTTTCATTAAGCGTCTCATCAAAAATGAAAACATTTCTGAAAACTACAGGTCTCATGCGTTTTAGTGGTGAAAAAATAATTTAAAAAACCGTTCGGGAAATGAGTTTACTCCCTGGGTACTTTCTTTGTATACTTTTGACTATACGGGCCGAGTCGGGGATTTACGGGAAGTCGCGGGTTTTCGTTTGCCGGCGATTAAACTTCTTTTATTCAGCGTCTCATCAAAAATGAAAACATTTCTGAAAACTACAAGTCTCATGAGTGTTAGTGGTGAAAAAATAATTTAAAAAATCGTTCGGGAAATGAGTTTACTCCCTGGGTACTTTCTTTGTATATTTTTGACTATACTCCCCAAATCCGGGATTTACGGGAAGTCGCGGGTTTTCGTTTGCCGGCGATTAAACTTCTTTTATTCAGCGTCTCATCAAAAATGAAAACATTTTTAAAAACTACAAGTCTCATGGGCTTTAGTGGTGAAATAATAATTTAAAAAATCGTTCGGGAAATGAGTTTACTCCCTGGGTACTTTCTTTGTATACTTTTGACTATACGGGCCGAGTCCGGGATTTACGGGAAATCGCAGGTTTTCGTTTGCCCGCGATTAAACTTCTTTTATTCAGAGTCTCATCAAAAATGAAAACAATTTTGTAAACTACAAGTCCCATGCGTTTTAGTGGTGAAAAATAATTTAAAAAATCGTTCGGGAAATGAGTTTACTCCCTGGGTACTTTCTTTGTATACTTTTGACTATACGGGCCGAGTCCGGGGTTTACGGGAAATGGCGGGTTTTCGTTTGCCGGCGATTAAGCTTCTTTTATTCAGCGTCTCATCAAAAATGAAAACATTTTTGAAAACTACAAGTCTCATGCGTTTTAGTGGTGAAAAAATAATTTAAAAAATCGTTTTGGAAATGAGTTTACTCCCTGGGTACTTTCTTTGTATACTTTTGACTATACGGGCCGAGTCCGGGGTTTACGAGAAATGGCGGGTTTTCGTTTGCCGGCGATTAAACTTCTTTTAATAAGCGTCTCATCAAAAATGAAAACATTTTTGAAAACTACAAGTCTCATGCGTTTTAGTGGTGAAAAAATAATTTAAAAAATCGTTTTGGAAATGAGTTTAATCAGAGGGTACTTTCTTTGTATACATGGGAAATGAGTTTACTACCTGGGTACTTTCTTTGTATACTTTTGACTATACGGGCCGAGTCCGGGGTTTACGGGAAATGGCGGGTTTTCGTTTGCCGGCGATTAAGCTTCTTTTATTCAGCGTCTCATCAAAAATGAAAACATTTTTGAAAACTACAAATCTCATGCGTTTTAGTGGTGAAAAGATAATTTAAAAAATCGTTTTGGATATGAGGTTACTCACAGGGTACTTTCTTTGTACACATTTGACTATACGGGACAAGCCCGGGATTTACGGGAAATCGCGGGTTTTCGTTTGCCGGCGATTAAACTTCTTTTATTCAGCGTCCCATCAAAAATGAAAACATTTTTAAAAACTACAAGTCTCATGCGTTTTAGTGGTGAAAAGATACTTTAAAAAATCGTTTTGGAAATGAGTTTACTCACAGGGTACTTTCTTTGTATACATTCGACTATACGGGCCAAGCCCGGGATTTACGGGAAATCGCGGGTTTTCGTTTGCCGGCGATTAAACCACTTTCATTAAGCGTCTCATCAAAAATGAAAACATTTCTGAAAACTACAGGTCTCATGCGTTTTAGTGGTGAAAAAATAATTTAAAAAACCGTTCGGGAAATGAGTTTACTCCCTGGGTACTTTCTTTGTATACTTTTGACTATACGGGCCGAGTCGGGGATTTACGGGAAGTCGCGGGTTTTCGTTTGCCGGCGATTAAACTTCTTTTATTCAGCGTCTCATCAAAAATGAAAACATTTCTGAAAACTACAAGTCTCATGAGTGTTAGTGGTGAAAAAATAATTTAAAAAATCGTTCGGGAAATGAGTTTACTCCCTGGGTACTTTCTTTGTATATTTTTGACTATACTCCCCAAATCCGGGATTTACGGGAAGTCGCGGGTTTTCGTTTGCCGGCGATTAAACTTCTTTTATTCAGCGTCTCATCAAAAATGAAAACATTTTTAAAAACTACAAGTCTCATGGGCTTTAGTGGTGAAATAATAATTTAAAAAATCGTTCGGGAAATGAGTTTACTCCCTGGGTACTTTCTTTGTATACTTTTGACTATACGGGCCGAGTCCGGGATTTACGGGAAATCGCAGGTTTTCGTTTGCCCGCGATTAAACTTCTTTTATTCAGAGTCTCATCAAAAATGAAAACAATTTTGTAAACTACAAGTCCCATGCGTTTTAGTGGTGAAAAATAATTTAAAAAATCGTTCGGGAAATGAGTTTACTCCCTGGGTACTTTCTTTGTATACTTTTGACTATACGGGCCGAGTCCGGGGTTTACGGGAAATGGCGGGTTTTCGTTTGCCGGCGATTAAGCTTCTTTTATTCAGCGTCTCATCAAAAATGAAAACATTTTTGAAAACTACAAGTCTCATGCGTTTTAGTGGTGAAAAAATAATTTAAAAAATCGTTTTGGAAATGAGTTTACTCCCTGGGTACTTTCTTTGTATACTTTTGACTATACGGGCCGAGTCCGGGGTTTACGAGAAATGGCGGGTTTTCGTTTGCCGGCGATTAAACTTCTTTTAATAAGCGTCTCATCAAAAATGAAAACATTTTTGAAAACTACAAGTCTCATGCGTTTTAGTGGTGAAAAAATAATTTAAAAAATCGTTTTGGAAATGAGTTTAATCAGAGGGTACTTTCTTTGTATACATGGGAAATGAGTTTACTACCTGGGTACTTTCTTTGTATACTTTTGACTATACGGGCCGAGTCCGGGGTTTACGGGAAATGGCGGGTTTTCGTTTGCCGGCGATTAAGCTTCTTTTATTCAGCGTCTCATCAAAAATGAAAACATTTTTGAAAACTACAAATCTCATGCGTTTTAGTGGTGAAAAGATAATTTAAAAAATCGTTTTGGATATGAGGTTACTCACAGGGTACTTTCTTTGTACACATTTGACTATACGGGACAAGCCCGGGATTTACGGGAAATCGCGGGTTTTCGTTTGCCGGCGATTAAACTTCTTTTATTCAGCGTCTCATCAAAAATGAAAACACTTTTGATAACTACAAGTCTCGTGCGTTTTAGTGGTGAAAAAATAATTTAAAAAATCGTTCGGGAAATGAGTTTACTCCCTGGGTACTTTCTTTTTATACTTTTGACTATACGGGCCCAGTCCGGGATTTACGGGAATCGCGGGTTTTCGTGTGCCGGCGATTAAACTTCTTTTATTCAGCGTCCCATCAAAAATGAAAACATTTTAAAAAACTACAAGTCTCATGCGTTTTAGTGGTGAAAAAATAATATAAAAAATCGTTCGGGAAATGCGTTTACTCCCTGGATACTTTCTTTGTATACTTTTGACTATACGGGCCGAGTCCGGGGTTTACGGGAAATGGCGGGTTTTCGTTTGCCGGAGATTAAACTTCTTTTAATAAGCGTCTCATCAAAAATGAAAACATTTTTCAAAACTACAAGTCTCATGCGTTTTAGTGGTGAAAAAATAATTTAAAAAATCGTTTTGGAAATGAGTTTAATCACAGGGTACTTTCTTTGTATACATGGGAAATGAGTTTACTCCCCGGGTACGTTCTTTGTATACTTTTGACTATATGGGCCGAGTCCGGGGTTTACGGGAAATGGCGGGTTTTCGTTTGCCGGCAATTAAACTTCTTTTTTTCAGCGTCTCATCAAAAATGAAAACATTTTTGAAAACTACAAGTCTCATGCGTTTTAGTGGTGAAAAGGTACTTTAAAAAATCGTTTTGGAAATGAGTTTACTCACAGGGTACTTTCTTTGTATACATTCGACTATACGGGCCAAGCCCGGGATTTACGGGAAATCGCGGGTTTTCGTTTGCCGGCGATTAAACTTCTTTTATTCAGCGTCTCATCAAAAATGAAAACATTTTTAAAAACTACAAGTCTCATGGGCTTTAGTGGTGAAATAATAATTTAAAAAATCGTTCGGGAAATGAGTTTACTCCCTGGGTACTTTCTTTGTATACTTTTGACTATACGGGCCGAGTCCGGGATTTACGGGAAATCGCAGGTTTTCGTTTGCCCGCGATTAAACTTCTTTTATTCAGAGTCTCATCAAAAATGAAAACATTTTTGTAAACTACAAGTCCCATGCGTTTTAGTGGTGAAAAATAATTTAAAAAATCGTTCGGGAAATGAGTTTACTCCCTGGGTACTTTCTTTGTATACTTTTGACTATACGGGCCGAGTCCGGGGTTTACGGGAAATGGCGGGTTTTCGTTTGCCGGCGATTAAGCTTCTTTTATTCAGCGTCTCATCAAAAATGAAAACATTTTTGAAAACTACAAGTCTCATGCGTTTTAGTGGTGAAAAAATAATTTAAAAAATCGTTTTGGAAATGAGTTTACTCCCTGGGTACTTTCTTTGTATACTTTTGACTATACGGGCCGAGTCCGGGGTTTACGAGAAATGGCGGGTTTTCGTTTGCCGGCGATTAAACTTCTTTTAATAAGCGTCTCATCAAAAATGAAAACATTTTTGAAAACTACAAGTCTCATGCGTTTTATTGGTGAAAAAATAATTTAAAAAATCCTTTTGGAAATGAGTTTAATCAGAGGGTACTTTCTTTGTATACATGGGAAATGAGTTTACTACCTGGGTACTTTCTTTGTATACTTTTGACTATACGGGCCGAGTCCGGGATTTACGGGAAATCGCGGGTTTTCGTTTGCCGGCGATTAAACTTCTTTTATTCAGCGTCTCATCAAAAATGAAAACACTTTTGATAACTACAAGTCTCGTGCGTTTTAGTGGTGAAAAAATAATTTAAAAAATCGTTCGGGAAATGAGTTTACTCCCTGGGTACTTTCTTTTTATACTTTTGACTATACGGGCCCAGTCCGGGATTTACGGGAATCGCGGGTTTTCGTGTGCCGGCGATTAAACTTCTTTTATTCAGCGTCCCATCAAAAATGAAAACATTTTTAAAAACTACAAGTCTCATGCGTTTTAGTGGTGAAAAAATAATATAAAAAATCGTTCGGGAAATGCGTTTACTCCCTGGATACTTTCTTTGTATACTTTTGACTATACGGGCCGAGTCCGGGGTTTACGGGAAATGGCGGGTTTTCGTTTGCCGGAGATTAAACTTCTTTTAATAAGCGTCTCATCAAAAATGAAAACATTTTTGAAAACTACAAGTCTCATGCGTTTTAGTGGTGAAAAAATAATTTAAAAAATCGTTTTGGAAATGAGTTTAATCACAGGGTACTTTCTTTGTATACATGGGAAATGAGTTTACTCCCCGGGTACGTTCTTTGTATACTTTTGACTATATGGGCCGAGTCCGGGGTTTACGGGAAATGGCGGGTTTTCGTTTGCCGGCAATTAAACTTCTTTTTTTCAGCGTCTCATCAAAAATGAAAACATTTTTGAAAACTACAAGTCTCATGCGTTTTAGTGGTGAAAAGGTACTTTAAAAAATCGTTTTGGAAATGAGTTTACTCACAGGGTACTTTCTTTGTATACATTCGACTATACGGGCCAAGCCCGGGATTTACGGGAAATCGCGGGTTTTCGTTTGCCGGCGATTAAACCACTTTCATTAAGCGTTTCATCAAAAATGAAAACATTTCTGAAAACTACAGGTCCCATGCGTTTTAGTGGTGAAAAAATAATTTAAAAAATCGTTCGGGAAATGAGTTTAATCCCTGGGTACTTTCTTTGTTTATTTTTGACTATACGGGCCGAGTCGGGGATTTACGGGAAGTCGCGGGTTTTCGTTTGCCGGCGATTAAACTTTTTTTATTCAGCGTCTCATCAAAAATGAAAACATTTTTAAAAACTACAAGGCTCATGGGCTTTAGTGGTTAAATATTAATTTAAAAAATCGATCGGGAAATGAGTTTACTCCCTGGGTACTTTCTTTGTATGCATTCGACAATACGGGGCAAGCCCGGGATTTACGGGAAATCGCGGGTTTTCGTGTGCCGGCGATTAAACCACTTTCATTAAGCGTCTCATCAAAAATGAAAACATTTCTGAAAACTACAAGTCTCATGCGTTTTAGTGGTGAAAAAATAATTTAAAAAATCGTTCGGGAAATGAGTTTACTCCCTGGGTACTTTCTTTGTATACTTTTGACTATACGTCCCGAGTCCGGGATTTACGGGAAGTCGCGGGTTTTCGTTTGCCGGCGATTAAACTCCTTTTATTCAGCGTCTCATCAAAAATGAAAACATTTTTAAAAACTACAAGTCTCATGGGCTTTAGTGGTTAAATAATAATTTAAAAAATCGATCGGGAAATGAGTTTACTCCCTGGGTACTTTCTTTGTATGCATTCGACAATACGGGCCAAGCCCGGGATTTACGGGAAATCGCGGGTTTTCGTGTGCCGGCGATTAAACTTCTTTTATTCAGCGTCCCATCAAAAATGAAAACATTTTTAAAAACTACAAGTCTCATGCGTTTTAGTGGTGAAAAAATAATATAAAAAATCGTTCGGGAAATGCGTTTACTCCCTGGGTACTTTCTTTGTATACTTTTGACTATACGGGCCGAGTCCGGGGTTTACGGGAAATGGCGGGTTTTCGTTTGCCGGCGATTAAACTTCTTTTAATAAGCGTCTCATCAAAAATGAAAACATTTTTGAAAACTACAAGTCTCATGCGTTTTAGTGTTGAAAAAATAATTTAAAAAATCGTTTTGGAAATGAGTTTAATCACAGGGTACTTTCTTTGTATACATGGGAAATGAGTTTACTCCCCGGGTACTTTCTTTGTATACTTTTGACTATATGGACCGAGTCCGGGGTTTACGGGAAATGGGGGGTTTTCGTTTGCCGGCAATTAAACTTCTTTTTTTCAGCGTCTCATCAAAAATGAAAACATTTTTGAAAACTACAAGTCTCATGCGTTTTAGTGGTGAAAAGGTACTTTAAAAAATCGTTTTGGAAATGAGTTTACTCACAGGGTACTTTCTTTGTATACATTCGACTATACGGGCCAAGCCCGGGATTTACGGGAAATCGCGGGTTTTCGTTTGCCGGCGATTAAACCACTTTCATTAAGCGTCTCATCAAAAATGAAAACATTTCTGAAAACTACAGGTCCCATGCGTTTTAGTGGTGAAAAAATAATTTAAAAAATCGTTCGGGAAATGAGTTTAATCCCTGGGTACTTTCTTTGTTTATTTTTGACTATACGGGCCGAGTCGGGGATTTACGGGAAGTCGCGGGTTTTCGTTTGCCGGCGATTAAACTTTTTTTATTCAGCGTCTCATCAAAAATGAAAACATTTTTAAAAACTACAAGTCTCATGGGCTTTAGTGGTTAAATAATAATTTAAAAAATCGATCGGGAAATGAGTTTACTCCCTGGGTACTTTCTTTGTATGCATTCGACAATACGGGCCAAGCCCGGGATTTACGGGAAATCGCGGGTTTTCGTTTGCCGGCGATTAAACCACTTTCATTAAGCGTCTCATCAAAAATGAAAACATTTCTGAAAACTACAAGTCTCATGCGTTTTAGTGGTGAAAAAATAATTTAAAAAATCGTTCGGGAAATGAGTTTACTCCCTGGGTACTTTCTTTGTATACTTTTGACTATACGTCCCGAGTCCGGGATTTACGGGAAGTCGCAGGTTTTCGTTTGCCGGCGATTAAACTCCTTTTATTCAGCGTCTCATCAAAAATGAAAACATTTTTAAAAACTACAAGTCTCATGGGCTTTAGTGGTGAAATAATAATTTAAAAAATCGTTCGGGAAATGAGTTTACTCCCTGGGTACTTTCTTTGTATACTTTTGACTATACGGGCCGAGTCCGGGATTTACGGGAAATCGCAGGTTTTCGTTTGCCGGCGATTAAACTTCTTTTATTCAGCGTCTCATCAAAAATGAAAACATTTTTGTAAACTACAAGTCCCATGCGTTTTAGTGGTGAAAAAATAATTTTAAAAATCGTTCGGGAAATGAGTTTACTCCCTGGGTACTTTCTTTGTATACTTTTGACTATACGGGCCGAGTCCGGGGTTTACGGGAAATGGCGGGTTTTATTTTGCCGGCGATTAAACTTCTTTTATTCAGCGTCTCATCAAAAATGAAAACATTTTTGAAAACTACAAGTCTCATGCGTTTTAGTGGTGAAAAAATAATTTAAAAAATCGTTCGGGAAATGAGTTTACTCCCTGGGTACCTTCTTTGTATACTTTTGACTATACGGCCGAGTCCGGGATTTACGGGAAATCGCGGGTTTTCGTTTGCCGGCGATAAAACCACTTTCATTAAGCGTCTCATCAAAAATGAAAAGATTTCTGCAAACTACAAGTCTCATGCGTTTTAGTGGTGAAAAAATAATTTAAAAAATCGTTCGGGAAATGAGTTTACTCCCTGGGTACTTTCTTTGTATACTTTTGACTATACGGGCCGAGTCCGGGGTTTACGGGAAATGGCGGGTTTTGGTTTGCCGGCGATTAAGCTTCTTTTATTCAGCGTCTCATCAAAAATGAAAACATTTTTGAAAACTACAAGTCTCATGCGTTTTAGTGGTGAAAACATAATTTAAAAAATCGTTTTGGAAATGAGTTTACTCACAGGGTACTTTCTTTGTATACATTTGACTATACGGGCCAAGCCCGGGATTTACGGGAAATCGCGGGTTTTCGTTTGCCGGCGATTAAACCATTTTCATTAGGCGTCTCATCAAAAATGAAAACATTTTTGAAAACTACAAGTCTCATGCGTTTTAGTGGTGAAAAAATAATTTAAAAAATCGTTCGGGAAATGAGTTTACTCCCTGGGTACTTTCTTTGTATACTTTTGACTATACGGGCCCAGTCCGGGATTTACAAGAAATCGCGGGTTTTCGTGTGCCGGCGATTAAACTTCTTTTATTCAGCGTCCCATCAAAAATGAAAACATTTTTAAAAACTATAAGTCTCATGCGTTTTAGTGGTGAAAAAATACTTTAAAAAATCGTTTTGGAAATGAGTTTACTCACAGGGTACTTTCTTTGTATACATTCGACTATACGGGCCAAGCCCGGGATTTACGGGAAATCGCGGGTTTTTGTTTGCCGGCGATTAAACTTCTTTTATTCAGCGTCTCATCAAAAATGGAAACATTTCTGAAAACTACAAGTCTCATGCGTTTTAGTGGTGAAAAAATAATTTAAAAAATCGTTCGGGAAATGAGTTTACTCCCTGGGTACTTTCTTTGTATACTTTTGACTATACTCCCCGAGTCGGGGATTTACGGGAAGTCGCGGGTTTTCGTTTGCCGGCGATTAAACTTCTTTTATTCAGCGTCTCATCAAAAATGAAAACATTTTTAAAAACTACAAGTCTCATGGGCTTTAGTGGTGAAATAATAATTTAAAAAATCGTTTGGGAAATGAGTTTACTCCCTGGGTACTTTCTTTGTATACTTTTGACTATACGGGCCGAGTCCGGGATTTACGGGAAATCGCAGGTTTTCGTTTGCCGGCGATTAAGCTTCTTTTATTCAGCGTCTCATCAAAAATGAAAACATTTTTGAAAACTACAAGTCTCATGCGTTTTAGTGGTGAAAAGATAATTTGAAAAATCGTTTTGGAAATGAGTTAACTCACAGGGTACTTTCTTTGTATACTTTTGACTATACGGGAAATCGCGGGTTTTCGTTTGCCGGCGATTAAACCACTTTCATTAAGCGTCTCATCAAAAATGAAAACATTTCTGAAAACTACAAGTCTCATGCGTTTTAGTGGTGAAAAAATAATTTAAAAAATCGTTCGGGAAATGAGTTTACTCCCTGGGTACTTTCTTTGTATACTTTTGACTATACTCCCCGAATCCGGGATTTACGGGAAGTCGCGCGTTTTGGTTTGCCGGCGATTAAACTTCTTTTATTCAGCGTCTCATCAAAAATAAAAACATTTTTAAAAACTACAAGTCTCATGGGCTTTAGTGGTGAAATAATAATTTAAAAAATCGTTCGGGAAATGAGTTTACTCCCTGGGTACTTTCTTTGTATACTTTTGACTATACGGGCTGAGTCCGGGATTTACGGGAAATTGCAGGTTTTCGTTTGCCGGCGATTAAACTTCTTTTATTCAGAGTCTCATCAAAAATGAAAACATTTTTGTAAACTACAAGTCCCATGCGTTTTAGTGGTGAAAAATAATTTAAAAAATCGTTCGGGAAATGAGTTTACTCCCTGGGTACTTTCTTTGTATACTTTTGACTATACGGGCCGAGTCCGGGGTTTACGGGAAATGGCGGGTTTTCGTTTGCCGGCGATTAAGCTTCTTTTATTCAGCGTCTCATCAAAAATGAAAACATTTTTGAAAACTACAAGAGAGATAGGAAAACCCCAATGTTAGGACAGATCCACTTAGCACTTTACCACTCCACGTTAAATTATGGATCATCCCCGTCAAATTAACGATAGAAGAGTCGATAAAATCCATGTGCACTTTACCACTTTACGTCAATTTATAGATCATCCCCGTTAAATCAACGATAGAAGAGTCCATAAAATCCATGTGCACTTTACCACTTTACGTCAAATAAGCGGGCATGCTATATAATATCTGCCCAAAACCCCCCTCCCCGGCCGCGTCCCCCCGGGCCCCTCCCCACCCTCCCCGTCCCATGGGTCCCTACCCACCCTCCCCTGTCGTGCCTTATAATTTATAGTGTTATGTGTGTCTATAATGTCCTCTAGCCAGTGTGGTAATGCCATCCTCCATAATTATGCGCTTATCATCATCTGCATTGCATTGTTTGTTTGTTTTTATGGTATGAACATCATGCTTAATCGATCGAAAGGTCATCTGTTCCCTGTAAACATTTTCACCCTCCAACAAGCATCTCCTATAGTCATCAAAACCTATTGTCTTCCTCACCACACATTTCTTGACACCCTTGCACCTCTTATCCTCCCTACCACATAGCTGTTTGTAAGCATAATTCTTAGCCCTAAGAGCGATAAATTCGGTCATTACCTTACCACCTAACTCGTCCTTCATCAGCCCAATGATCTTTTTATTCAAACCTAATGGTAGGGGTCTACCATCTTTCTTATCGTACCCTGACGTGTCAAATCTCAAAGCTACATCGTCGGCGATATCTTTGTAAAAGTCGTCGGTTTTTATGTGGTAGACGAATGAATCTGTATCCATGTAGCAAAGCTTTACATCCACACCATATTTTGGTCTCATGTAATCATAGTGGAACTCATACATAATCATCTTGGACAAGTCGAGAATTGCCAGCCCCAGGTAGATTGGCTTGTTTAGTTTGATCTTGATCTTGGACATCTCTATGCCCATCAGTGTTTCCGAGAACCACGTGCTACCCTTGAAGTTGGGCTTCATCACCATTTTCTCATAATTCTTTTGGTTGGTGGCCAAACGTATATCCTTCTGCCTTCGCTGATTCTCCATTGTCTTCCCAAAGACCGAATTATTCATCAGCTTGAAAAAGTCCTTTTCGAAGTCATTAGTTGATTTGGTACGCAAATCAGTGTTGAAATCTATGTACGACTTCAACCACGCACTCTGATCAAATCTCAAGACCCTATGAACCTTCTCAAGAACAAGACCATGCTTCAACGCTTGATCAAGCGCACGGATATGAGTGATATATTTCTTCTTGTCTGAAAGACACGGTGTCAGCTTCTCGACGCCATTAATGACCTTCCTCTCGGGCATGAAAGGAAGGTCGTTATGAGAATCATGAAGCTCCCGTGGATAGCTAACATCAACCTCAAGGATGTACCCCTTTTCACCGTTTTCCACAGCTAATTGTGAAATCAGTTCGGGTGTAAAATCAGAAACCACGTCATCAACCCACTCAAACCCTCCGGTCGGCATCTTCTGAATCATGGCCCAGCCGTACAAATTATTTGCATCTAGGTACTGGAGATAGCTATTCATCTCCTTACTCTCAGATGTGTTGGCTTTGGTGGTATATTGTTTTTCCTCTTTCGGTACAGACGGTCCCCCACATACCTTTTCATAAAAACCCATGATCCTATCCTTCACGGTTCTGTAAGCTTTACTAGTTTTCACCTTGATGACCCTAGGTACATGTTTCATCAACCAGTACCTCAATTCAATCAATTTTCTTTTTACAAAAGGCACGGTTTTAGCCATTTCCTGCTGCTCAAATAAATCCATGCAATTCCCATCCGATGTGTTGTACTCGCCCCCCATATACTTATTGTTGGCCTTGGCGTAGCGGTGGACAGCCTGACACAATCCACCCCTAATACCACTCTCAATGAACATGACCATCTCCATATCCGACAATAAATCTAGACTAACCTTGGTCTTTTTCAAACACGCCCTCCAGGCTAATCCCGGAGCAGTGTAAAAGTGAGCCGGGTCTAGATCGTAGCCACTCAGATTGTGGAAGACAACCGGAATATAATTAGGAACCTTGTAACGCAGATTACATTTCTGATGGGCAGCCCCACGAAACTTACCGGTGAAATGGCAGTGATCCCTAACCTTGATGTCATCCTTGTCATCAAATTCTTCCATGCAAATGTGGCACACCATGGCTCTATTGAAACCGTCACGCTCTTCATCCGTCAGTGGATCCATTGCTTTCTGAGGAAACATGTTGTATAACCTTTTCGCCTCAGAAACTATATGATCTACAAAGCGCGGAACACAGTCCTCACCGCGGTAAAGATTCAGAGGGTCCGGCACTTCACCATGAGCATATTTACTATAACAACAGAATCCGGTGGGAACATGTTTACCAACTTTCTCGGTGGATGATCCGCATTTTCTCTCATCTTCTGGCAACTCTTTTGTAAAAGCTTCGAAATCGGCATACATGATGAATGGGGCTTTGAGCTGAAACTTACCATCGGTGAAGGTTAGGGTGCTACCCTCCTTAGGGAGTTGAATCTTAGCGGCATCGTTATTCTTGCAATACTCAAAGTGCTCATCCCTTTTCTGTTCGCTTGGAAAACCTGAGAGACAATTCAAGCAATAATGCTCTCTATGTCCATCCTTCGAGTTAACCTTGCTCAGTACACCGCTCAAGTTCTTAACAGCAATGTAGTGCTTCTTATCACCCTCACACAGCAAAAACAAAACAACCGTCTCCTTACGGTCAAGATGCTTCGACTTGCGACACATGTAGATACCTTCTCCCTCATCCTTTGTCAAAACATGCACAGCGACATCGGGGTTCCTTCTCTCAAACAAATCTATCTTGTTTAGCGCCATCGGGAAAGTTAGACCATCCCAATTATACTTATCATGCTTCTTAAGGATTGAGATTCGTTCAGGGTGATTATCGGTCTTATCATGATTGAGAGCAGCGATAATAGCCCATCTGAAACATTTATCATCATCCTCGTTATGAGGGTTAATCACAGATCGCTTCCCACTGAAATTCTTGGGTAGCGGTAAGTAAGAACTACCTCTGGTTAATTTCAGGTTATGAAAGTCCACATGCATATGCAAGATTTTATCAATTGCGAATCCGCTAGCTGGCAGCGCGGGGTTCTCAATCTGCTCGATTATCTTATTACACATCCGATCGAAAACATCGGAAATGTCATCGTGGGCGTGCAGTATCTCCATATAGCTATTGAAAGCTTTATCGACATGTACACACGGGGCATCGGTCGAGCTGGTGTCCTCCCTTACCCACTTCACCCACAAGGTCGCCTGAGTCTTCAGCGACTTCTTCTGCCCGAGCACGTCACTCATCAACCTATTTACGACGTGCTCGACCTTTTCGAGAAAGACCCTGACATTCTTCCCACCATCCGAGTTTATTTTGAAACGTTTGTATGAACCTACAAAAGCTTCTTCAATGGGGGTATAGGGGTTTTCCTCCTCCTCCTCCTCCTCCTCCTCCTCCTCCACCTCCTCCACCTCTTCCTCTCCACTGCCCTTTTTATACAAACCCATGATCTTATCATTCATGGTTTTGAAAGCTTTGCTCGCTTTCTCCTTAATAGCCTTAGGTACATGATTTATTAACCAGTCTCTCCACTCGATCAACTTGCTTTTCAGATCCATGTCTTGTTGGCTAGTGCCCGGTCTCGGTGCTGGTATGGGTGCTGATACCGGTCTTGGCACCGGTATGGGTCTAGTGGGTCTCGGCAAGGGTACGGGTTTGGTGGGTCTCGGCGCTGGTACGGGTCTGGTGGGTCTCGGCGCTGGTACGGGTGCTGGTACGGGTCTTGGCACGGGTACGGGTCTGGTGGGTCTCGGCGCTGGTACGGGTCTAGTGGGTCTCGGCACGGGTACGGGTGCTGACACAGTAGTGGGTGTCAATAATTCGATCAGATCGGCCTTTCTGAGCCTTGAGTAGCCACGTAGGCCGCGTTCTCTAGCGAGAGCTCTTAATTCAACAACTGTATTTCTCGAAGTCATGCTTGGTTGTGATATACGATTTTGTAATCTTTAAGATGTTTGGCTATGATATACGATTTTGTAATCTTTAAGCCATTTTTCTAAAAATCGTAAACCGTGTTGGAGGGTCGTGAGTGTCCTAGTTTATGGGGCAACCACCATGCTAAATTGTAGTAAAACACGCTTTGTGATACATACATCGATACACCATGGGTACCCACCCATTGGCACCTCGAGGGTCGTGAATCACATTTGTTACCCGTCCGAGTAACAAAAAATGTCCAATCACTTGGATCTCTATTCAATCAACTTGCTTTTCACAATAGGTCTGGTTTTAATCATTTCTTGCAGCTCAAACAAATCCATGTCTTGTTGGCTAGGACCGGATCTCGAGGGTCCCGGTGCCGGTACGGGTCTAGGCATCGGTGCTGATCCATTTGGTCTCGACACGGGTACCGGTCTAACCGGTGCTGACACGGTAGTGGGTCTCAAAAATTCGATCAGATCAGCCTTTCTGAGCCTTAAGTAGCCATGATGTAGGCCGCGTTCTCTAGCGAGTTTTTCTCTAGCGAGATGTATTAATTCGGAAACTGTATTTCTCGAAGTCATGCCCGGTTGTGATATACGATTTATGAATCTTTAAGCCATTTTTATAAATCGTAAACCAGGGTGGAGGATCGTGAGGGGCTTCGTTCGCAAGACAACCACCCGGGGTTGCGCTGCTCCATGGCGGAAAAACGTGGTTTATGATACCGACATCGCTCCACCATGGATCGTTTCCCGGAGTGTAAATGTGGGTGGGTACCCCCCCAGGGAAAAAAAATCAGGACCTCCGAGGTCGCGAGGATCGTGAGGGGCTTCGTTCGCAAGACAACCACCCGAGGTCGCGAGGATCGTGAGGGGCTTCGTTCGCAAGACAACCACCCGGGGTTGCGCTGCTCCATGGCGGTAAAACGCGGTTTATGATACCGACATCGCTCCACCATGGGTACCCACCCACCAACACCTTGAGGGCCATGACCGGTTAGACAATGGGTACCCACCCACCAACATTTGTTACCCGTCCGAGTAACAAAAAAATACCCAATCACTTGGATCTTTTGTCGTTATAACGTTTTTGAGCTTTCAGATATGCCTCCCTGTTTTTCGACCTCCACCTTGAACAGTATCCATACCATTCCTTCTTGGTATCCAGATCGATGGTGTAGGATGGGTCGAGATCATTCTTCTCAATCACCTCGACCAGTTTAGCCTTTCTCATACCCACGATATACTTAATTCCGCGGGATTTGGCAACCTCTCGCAACTCTCTCAGTTTCATCAATTTATAATCCGGTGTGGTATCCATGTCTGACATATTAATATAATATAATATATGAAAAACTTTAAGCACTTTTATCGTACCACATCATAACACAAAAAGGAGATAAATAAAGGTGTGCATAAATAAAACATGTCAAAACTTCAAGAGACTTACTATCAACCTCAAAATTTATGGAAAGGACAAAAGGCTGTTCAGAATTTAAGAGTATTCGGCTTCGGGCCAAAGGAGATTAAGAAGTGGCTATCAAAGCAAGCATTTTGGCAAGTACATTTACCCGCCCCAAAACATGTTGAAAGACCACATTATGAAGTTACCACCCCTAATGATTTACATCAATTCGATTTATTGTACATGCCCGGTGACATACTGTATGGTAATAAATATAAGTACATTTTGTCGGGAATCGATGCTGCTTCCAGATACAAGGTAGCCCGACCTTTGAGGACTAAGAAAGCCAAAGAGGTTGCCGCTATGATTGAGGACATCTACAAGGCAGGACCATTAACTTATCCGAAAACTTTCCAATGTGATAACGGTTCAGAATTCAAGGCAGATGTATCAAAGCTGTTGGAGAAGCATAAGGTTGAAATTAAAAGGGCGACTACAAAATATAAGCATACGCACACAGCTTTTGTTGAGGCGTTGAACAAGATACTTGCGGAAAATTTATTCAAAATACAAGATGCTCAAGAACTGAATGATTCGGAAAAGGTATCATCTACATGGGTTAAGCATCTGTATAAACTGATTGATAGGCTAAACGATACAAAGACGCAGATGATTGATATGAAGCCAAAAGATGCTATTATAATGAAAGAGGTGCCTCTGGTTAATCAAGAGAGCTATCCACCTGAAGTAGAATTACCTAAGGATGGCCTGTATAGATATCTACTACAACCTGGCGAAGAGCATGATGATGGGCGGAGACGGGCAACCGATAGAATATGGTCGAAAAACACATATAGATTGCGTGAGGTAATAGCGCAACCTGGTAACCGTGTAATGTACTATGTTCAAGACGGACCCGGACGGGCTTTTGTAAAAGAGGAATTGATGTTAATACCCAAAGATACAGAATTACCTCCTGATTATGTGCAAGGTTGGTGAAAAAGGGGACGATATCTTTACCAGAAACAGGTAAAGATGATGCCGGGGATCGCGCGGGTCGGTCGGCAGATAGGGCCGCTATGGCTCAGTCTTTGGGGGGACGATCGCGCCGCATAATGTCACAAACCGCCTTAATATTAATTTTTATCGTACCACACGAAATATGCGAGCGGTGTACATGCGCACATCACTAACCTTGATTTACGGTCCTTCTGAGGCTTTGAACCTGGTCCATTAGACTTTTTTCAAACTGGTTGCGAGTTTCGCTCTCCATCTTTCTGTCGGTTTTCATCATCTTTTTCAGAGCTTCGTAGTATATACCGCTCAGGGTTTGAAATTCGATGTAACTGATGTCGTCATTATTCAGAGCCCGCAAGACGGAGTTTTCAAACACGGCGATGGCGGATGTCGCAACATCATATAATTTCATGACCTTGTCAAGCTTGCTCCGATATCTTTTGATCAGAGCCATGACGGAGCCCGTGAAAATGGTTCCCGACAGTGCTACGGCTCCCAATCCGACGGAAGCGGGGATTCCGATGAGCCTAGCACCGGTTACCACCGAACCTATGCCCGAAGCGACGGTTAGGGCCGTGGCGCTGGCATTTAAAAGCACCAGTCTGTGCAGCGTCTTGTTATATTTCTCATATTTTGTATTGAACTTATCACGTAATTTTCTAAGCTCCCCAAGTTGAGAGTTCACAGTATTAGTATTAAACTTGTCCTGCTCGCTCGAATACTCGGGAGCCGTGGGTAGCTTCGGATAAATCTCTGCCATTTGGTTACTACAAAGAAAAAAACTTTACTCTAAATAACCTATATCCAGTTTATCCAGATCCTTGAGAGTTCTATGATACGTATCACACAAATTCTCAAAATCGGCTCTACAGATCCGAGTGTGCCAGAGTAGCGTTTTATCGAAAACATCGATGGCATTTTGTACAACGCGATATGCGGCTCTTAATTTGATAAGTTTCTCCCGATATGTCCTAACATATTGGGCGGTAACCGCATAGGAAGCCGAGCCCAATAGACACATACCCGAATTCCACATGTAATTTCCATGGGTACCGCCCAAATTTCTAATAATGGTCACTGCGGTCGCTATCGAGCCGGTAATGGCTGCGGTTCCGGATAATCCCTCCAGAATCGACCATATGATCAGAGATCCTCCGTGTTCGTGTGTCCTGTCTTGGAACTTACCTCGTAATTTCACCAGCTCCTCAAGTTGGGAATTGGATATATCCGTTTTAAAAGTTTCTTCTCTGGTACTAGAACTCTCTGCCATTTCTATTATATTAGAAAAAAACTATCCTTTAAATAAAATAAAATAATGGCGGACATTGATATTGATCCGTTTGGGGACCACGACCAACCCGACGAGGGTACCGATGACTCCACACCTCTGGTACCGAGGGAACGCACGCGTGTGCAGATACACACACCTGATGAGGAGACATCATTCGGTGGAGAAACCTCTCTGCGCTCCAGAGTTACCAGTGAGCTGGTTAAATCGCTCTATGAGAAGCTACTAACTATATATCCAAACGAGAACCCGAGCGTGATACATACCGATCTGTTTGAGTCTCGTGGTCGTGAATTATACTA
The DNA here is from genome assembly GCF_029227915.1 of Hydractinia symbiolongicarpus. NCBI lineage: Eukaryota > Metazoa > Cnidaria > Hydrozoa > Anthoathecata > Hydractiniidae > Hydractinia > Hydractinia symbiolongicarpus. Next base: position 2,773,981 of record NC_079878.1, read on the forward strand.
CAAGGGTGATAACAGACCTCTGACAAGTGACGGATCTCTAAGGACCGTCGGCACCATTGCGGATATACTGGGCAAGAAAAGGCTGCGCACTTTGGGGTTTGTTATACCGAAAGGTAGTATAACCCCCCGACAGGCCGCTAGGCTAAACAAAATAGAAGAGAGACTACCGTCACCGGATAAAATAGAGAATGCGACCGATATAGAATTAGAAATCATGTCTGGAGATGTTGTGAACAGTGCGGAAGATTTAATTTCATTGGTCAAACAACAATCTGTAGACCATGAAGCAACCCAGACCGGTGATCTATTTGAATATCCTATGCGTGAATTGCTAGGATTGGATAGATCATTGAGAAACATAAGAGGAAGTCTTCAGGATGAAGTTGCAAAAAAGGTTCAGCTCGAACAGCATATTGACAGAGAAAAAAACAAGTTGGAAGAGATGGAAAACACACCAAATATGACCGAGGAACAACAAAATGAAGCGAAAGAAAGGTTGAAAGGTTTGCAAAATGAGTTGAAAGGCCGGCAAGAGATTATCGATATTCTAAAAGGTAAACTTAACAGTCAAATAAAAAGCATCAGGGAGACGATTACCAAAGTACTTGACAAAGAAACTACATTGGGTGAAAAGATACGAACGCTATTCCGTGAGCAGGGTATCACCATCGTCAGTGTACTAACGGCATTTGGTATGGTTATCGGCCTTCTAGTTGAAACTTTGACACCAGGGGGTGGGGGGTCATCCACCGGTAATACAAAAAATCATGAAAAAACCGAAGGTGGTGCGAGGGAATGGATAAAGAACAAGCTTAGCGCGCTGGGATCTCTCCTGGGTAGATTAGCCGGTGCCGCAGCCGCATCACTGCCCGGTATAATTGGATCCATCGTATCGTGGATCCTAAATAGAGCAAAGGAAGCCGTCGGTTGGTTGAGTCAAAACCTGTGGGCTTTGATAGTCGGAATCGGAGGTCTGATATACACCTACATGGTAACAAAGCGTTAGCTATTCCGAATATATGTTACATGACACATGTAACATAATACCCGCGGCATGGTACTATTTTTCGAAATACCACACGGCGCCTCCGACACCAATCATGCTTAGCGCGATAAATGCCAATTCCCGTTCATGTTGGCCGTTGCTGGGTGTATAAAAGTCGCTCAATACGGGCTTGCACGGAATATCTGTGAGAGGTGACCCTCCAAATACTTTTTTATATTCCCGCATCGCGTCATCCAGCTCCGTGAATTTACCCTCGGCCTTCTTCTCAAGTCTGAGCTGCTTATTGATAAAGTCAACCCTCTCCTGTCTTTTACGTTGCCATATAACCTGAGCCTTTTGCAGCTGTTCTATGGCCAGATCATGCCGCTTCCGTTCCTTATCTATCCTATCCTTTGATAAACTTGAAAAGAGGTAGCTTGATCCGGTAAAGGCCAAAGCGTTCGCGAAGGCACCTCCCAACATCATTGCAATTGAAGCCATGTTTATATAATCCGGTATAATATAGTGGCGTTATTTTAATACGATAGCCTCGGAGTCTATGACATCAGAGTCGTCTATGACCTCGATATCCGTGTATTCCACCTTGGGTAAAATACTCTCAACTTTCTTACGTCGATAAAAAACCCAGACCAACCATTCCAGTATTCGCAACATTATATATTTATAGTTTCAGGTATAATTTTTTGCTTAACTAGATATTCTCTTGTCATTTCACTTGCGGCGACTATGGCTACAAGCTTTCCGGTATCTTCCAGGTCAAACTTCTGAATTGAGGGTGGTGTCATTTTTAATACCTTTTTCCCTAGCATTGAATAGCCTACAGCGAAAACGCATACGACCGATGCTTTATAAATATCGTTGACTATACTTTTCTTATCCATGTCTTATATTTACTTCAAGATTATAGTATCGCGATATTATCCCTTTATTCCATTTCAAGCTTACTTATTCTCATAGTTTTTTTATTACCTGAGTTACTTGGTGGGGTACCCTTCACCTTAATATTTTTGTCCTTATTTTTATAGACGAAATAAGCACCAATTAAGACAAGTACTATCACCCCACCACCACCCATTATTGTGTAGTTCACTCCGCCGTGTTTGGGGCCATCTGTCACGGAATCCTCGATGACAATATCCTTAGGATCCTCCAACTGTGTCTGAGGTGCTGAGTGTGTCTGAGGTGCTGAGTGTGTCTGAGGTGCCGAGTGTGTCTGAGGTGTCGGCCGGGTTTGTGTCTGAGGTGCCGACTGTACCTGCCTGCGCCATGAGCAATCTTTTATAATCCTCCCTCTTTTTACGGTTGTATTCGGCCAGTCTCTTACCCGCCTCAACCTTTTTAGGGTTCTTCGTTGTCACCTGAACTGGAGTATCCGACATCTTTAGTATCCGTATCGATATTGTTTAAATTTTTTCCTGCGATATAATGCCTACCTGTTATTAAACTCACACTGATTGGTGATAGTAGTGATCCGAACTTATAATATAGATCACATGTGAACCTTTGGAGTGCCGAGTTTAGGAACGGATCATTCTCCAGGTCATCACTCAGAGCTTTTTGATTTTTTATACCGAGAGCTGTACAGGCGCCCATGGAGTACATGTGGATTATTGACTGTCCCAAAGACTTTACCATTTGACCGGATAGTTTAGCCTCGTATATGGTGAACAGTTTATCCACCTCATCATTCTTGAGCTTCTGGATCTCCGCCTCCGTATACATCTTACCAAGATATAACTTACTATTTCCGGTCAGCACACACTCGAGCAATTTTTGTCTCTTCCCATCATCCCGGGCATCCTGTTCATCGATAAAAATTATGTTGCCAATTGCGTTTTCAGCCATTTTCAATAGCGATAGGTATTTTTTAATACAAAAAAGGCAAAAACTAACCAATACCAGCAATAGCACTACAGCTATCACCAGTAATATGAAATTTATATATTCTATCATGGTACTACAGTACTACTACAGTACTATGCTGTAGTTTTCCTATAGATTTGTTACAAGACTCTTGTAACAAAAAAATGTCCAATCTAGCAAATCACGTGAGTTCTTGGATGTTCCATCCTCATGACTAAATGTGTATATTTTCCATCTTTTAGCCTTTCCTTAACCTTCTGGATCTCCGATGATTCAATTACATCATTCTCTTCGTGGATGGTTGCGAGATCATGTCTGTCCTTCGGATACCACACATATAACATTTTTGCCTGCCTTCGTAAGTTCTTCGGTATCGCGGTGTATGATTGTGTGAGTAGCCACATGGTGTGGTTTCGATGTCGACCGCTGATGGCCAGCTCCAGAAGCGGTTGCCTCTTTTTGTCCAGTTTCTCATCCGCGATGATGTCGTCGATCAGGAATAATGTTTTGTATCCGGCACAGAAATCCGTCATCTTTTGAATCCATTCGTACAACATACCCATGGGCTCAATTAGAATCACATATCTGTCGTTCCAAAACCATTTTCGACACATATATGTCTTGTTCCATCTTAATGTTGGACATATAATCACAATGAAATCGAAGTGATCAAAGTATTCACTCTCTAGTAATGTTACAACGCGTCTGGATTTTCCGCAGCCCGTGGGACCGACGAATAATGCCGTGTGAGGATCTTTCATGTAGTCCATCTTAATATAGTACATCCATAATTTCACCGTTTTGAATATTTAATTGAGCATCCATGATTAGATATATGTAGGCGTTTAAGGATCCCGCGGTTTCGGCCGTCTTTTCAACTTGCAGTGTGATCCCCTCGCTCGCATTTTCAATCCGTCGGCCGGTCCCGTGCAGTGAGTTTTCATCTATGGTTCTGAAATCCAGCCATAGAGCATATTTCGTGGTTAGGTAGTCCGCGACCTTCACATCATGTAGTTGCAAATGTTTTTGTATTTCACCGGCGTTGCCATCCCTTTGTTTGCCCTCCGCAAAATACTTGCAAATTTCACCATAATGCTCAAACGGTTGCATCCCCTGAGCGAAAAGTTGGTTAGGCTTACCCTCAACTATGGCGGATACCTTTTTGATCTTAGGATTGTAGAACCTACCGGTATCTCGTTTGTAAGCTTTCTCTTCCTCAAACAGAACCAATATACCCTTCAGGGACTTGCACGGTGTATTGAATGACCAATTCCAAGTTGTGTCTGACTTATCCACCCTAATTTGTCTATGTCTCAGAAATCTGTCGTAAAGTACGGCCATGTTTTGGTATTCATTTGAGATGAATCTGGCGAGTGTGGGTTGTGTCACAATCTCATATTCGAGAGATATGTTGGAGATTTTGTATTTAGCAACCGGCGCGGGTGCCGATGTGGCACCGGAAGGTTTGGTTGGTGTTGATAATACTACCCTGTCATAATTGTTGAATGTTATCTCATAACACAGCCTATTACCTAATCCAGCCTGATAATATGGGATCGTGCTATCTAACATTTCAAAATTTAGTGGTATGGTGAACTTGTTTTTGTATGCATCATAAATAGCTTTGTCCGCTACCTCTGATGCGTCTTTATCCGCGGCTCCAACTCTCAGTTTCATACAGTTTTCTGTACACCCTTCATCAAAGATGATACCTTGTCTTATTGCATTTCTTTTTTCGGACTTGGTTAGCCATAAATCTCTGTAGCACCCGAAAAGATCAAAGTCATCAATGCTCAGAATCTCGGTACCCTCGAACTTGATAGCTAGCTTTTTAACAATTGCCCTCCCTATGTTAGAGACCAATGTTCTCTTCGTGTCGACTTTTGACTCGAGTTCAACGTCGAAACTTATTTTCGAAGTACCAGGAACAATGACATCATCGTTACCTAAATTAGGGAACCTAATCAGGAGTAACTGGTTCTGATCAATCTCACTTGGGTTGTGAGTGACAATTACTTTTTGATGCGTTCCTTTTACGCCATGTGCGATCCTAAGTGAACGCTCTGGGTTTAACTTTTTCCCGTATTCCATGCTATTCCATATTACTTTTATTTTATTTTACTTTAATTCGGTTAATGCTACGGTATCATCTGTACGCCGTATCTCTTATGTGTAGTGTAACTGTTGTCTTCATACCACCCCATAGCACCTTACCATCCCGACCTGTGACTCTCATGGTAAGTGATTGAAGTAAACCTCTCTTTAGTTTCTTATATTGCGGATTTTTCGGTTCGATATATGTAAAATCACCACCATACTCGGATATATGATATGTCATCAGGTTGTTGCTATATTCACCATCTTTAAGATTTAACGAGTTATCCAATTCATTAAGATTAAAATGTAGTTCCGTTATACCCCCTAGATTGAATATTTTACTCAACTTAGAGTTTCTAGCTAGTTGTGTTGATTTTACATCACCTCTCACGATTGAATTCAACTCCCTCCCTGTGTAGTGCTGACCCTGTTGTAACCTAACCGTGGTAACTCCGTCAGCCAAGGGTATATCTATTGGAGCTGTAGCTACATATGTGACATTATCCGAAAACGTCTCCACGATCGCAACCTCCTTTGTACCATGTGAGTTGTCTATCGGTTGATACAAATAGATTTTCTTCTCGCTATTTACGTCCTTTATTGTGATATACATTATTATATTAGAGATTGTGAATATATTTAAATCAAAGAATGGATGACATTTTCAGATATAACCCGAATGCGGCATATAAGCCAAATGGAGGGCTGGATCTTCAAATATTGGGCGCTAGGGATCTGTACAAACAGGCCATTATTGTGTCCGAAAGTGGCTCTTTCCCCGCTTCCTTTCCTAATATTTTTACCAATTATGAACTTAGTCATAACGCGCAACGTATGAGAATTTGGAATGAGCAACCTTTTAGATTATGGCAAACCCAGCTAAATTTCGCCACTTGGTGCGCTTCAAGTGCCTGTGGGGTAAGTTCGGAACACCTGAAGGATGGTAGATCTATGGTCAAGTCGATATATCGTTTTCATGTGTATTATCACATTAGACGAATCATTAAGCGTCTGCAGACACCTCTGCCATTTGAGGATAGCTTCAATCGATACGACAATCCCTATTCAAATGAGGAGTTTTTAAAAATCTGCGGCGATTATGGAGTTGATCCCAACCCCATGAAATACAGGGGTCAGAACTTTTTCAGCTCATATCAAAAAAGACGTAAAGAATATCCGACTCCGGGGTTAAGTTATTTCACAAACGACTCCATGACGCGGTGGATTGTGGAAAAATCCGATGGATTTACAAAAACGGGCCTTGTGAAGATCTCGAGCAGTGTCAGGGCCTATGCTTATCTTGTTCTTAGTTCTCAAGCCTCAGCGCGATCCTCCATCCTCGGTAATGATTCAAGTGCTCTGACCGCCCAAAAAGTTTTTATGAATAACCTTGAGGACATTGTTAACCGTAGGGTTGATATTCAGGAGGACATTAAACGTTATCAGGATACGTTAAACTACGCTTTAAGTAAGGTTGATTATTCGGTTGGACAAGGTATTTATATGTTACCTAGTGACATGAATCTCAGAATTAAGACAGGGGTGGTAGGTTACAACAACAAGATTTTGATATCGGGTGAAGATCTTACCATTGGTATCAATCGAAAGGTCAATGTTACCGAATCACATAAGATAACTAAAAAGAAGCCTGTAACACCTGATCATCCTGATGATCCTGATATCCATCCTGATATCCATCCTGATAAACACATTACCGTACACCACGTGGATACTACAGATAAACACATTACTGCACCTTACCACAAAGATACTCCTCCTCCTACACACGAAGATGAGAAGATCGCTCTTGTGATTGTTATGACAACAGGTTATTTCATATGGTATTTGTTTAGATAAAGAATGACGTCAATTAAATGTCAATCAAGCCAGAATAACAATAGAGAAACAATGCATTCCTTACATACCAAATATCCTTAGCAAGGGCTACTTTCGTTTTAACTTTTTTCTTATGTAAACAACTTTCTGGTATGTAAAATATGTAAAATCCTATTGTTATAAGCGTTTGATTGACAGATGGTAGATAACAAAAACTGCTTTCCGATAGAATCTATAAAGTGGTATAAAGAGATGTAATCGTGGATTTAAACACGATGGCTTTTCCAACAGTTGAAGAATTTGAACAAAACATAGAACAAGTTACTCCGATCATAAAGTGGAGAGAGCTGCCTAAAAACGATATTTACTTTGTTAAATATGTGAAAGAGATGGAAATATCAAGACCTGGTGCTCTTTCTGAAAAATCTATGTATGCGGAGGTTCAAGATAGAATGGGAAATAAATATAAGACATGGTTGCCCGCAAGACTTTGTGATGAATTAAAGGATTATAGTTTCAAGGGTGATGCCTTTGTCAGATCAAATGGTCTCAAACAATCTCAAAATAATCATCAAAATCAATTCTTCAGTTATGACATTATGTGGCGCTAAACCTTGCAATGTTGCAATCATCTTTACTTGTTTCTGGTAAAGATAGACACACATAACACTATAAATTATAAGGCACGACAGGGGAGGGTGGGTAGGGACCCATGGGACGGGGAGGGTGGGGAGGGGCCCGGGGGGACGCGGCCGGGGAGGGGGGTTTTGGGCAGATATTATATAGCATGCCCGCTTATTTGACGTAAAGTGGTAAAGTGCACATGGATTTTATGGACTCTTCTATCGTTGATTTAACGGGGATGATCTATAAATTGACGTAAAGTGGTAAAGTGCACATGGATTTTTTCGACTCTTCTATCGTTGATTTGACGGGGATGATCCATAATTTAACGTGGAGTGGTAAAGTGCTAAGTGGATCTGTCCTAACATTGGGGTTTTCCTATCTCTACAAGTCTCATGCGTTTGAGTGGTGAAAAGATAATTTAAAAAATCGTTTTGGAAATGAGTTTACTCACAGGGTACTTTCTTTGTATACATTTGACTATACGGGCCAAGCCCGGGATTTTCGGGAAATCGCGGGTTTTCGTTTGCCGGCGATTAAACCACTTTCATTAAGCGTCTCATCAAAAATGAAAACATCTCTAAAAATTACAAGTCTCATGCGTTTTAGTGGTGAAAAGAAAATTTAAAAAATCGTTCGGGAAATGAGTTTACTCCCTGGGTACCTTTTTTGTATACTTTTGACTATACGGCCGAGTCCAGGATTTACGGGAAATCGCGGGTTTTCGTTTGCCGGCGATTAAACTTCTTTTATTCAGCGTCTCATCAAAAATGAAAACACTTTTGAAAACTACAAGTCTCATGCGTTTTAGTGGTGAAAAATAATATAAAAAATCGTTCGGGAAATGCGTTTACTGCCTGGGTACTTTCTTTGTATACTTTTGACTATACGGGCCGAGTCCGGGGTTTACGAGAAGTGGCGGGTTTTCGTTTGCCGGCGATTAAACTTCTTTTAATAAGCGTCTCATCAACAATGAAAACATTTTTGAAAACTACAAGTCTCATGCGTTTTAGTGGTGAAAAAATAATTTAAAAAATCGTTTTGGAAATGAGTTTAATCACAGGGTACTTTCTTTGTATACTTTTGACTATACAGGCCAAGCCCGGGATTTACGGGAAATCGCGGGTTTTCGTTTGCCGGCGATTAAACTTCTTTTATTCAGCGTCTCATCAAAAATGAAATTATTTTTAAAAACTACAAGTCTCATGGGCTTTAGTGGTGAAATAATATTTTAAAAAATCGTTCGGGAAATGAGTTTACACCCTGGGTACTTTCTTTGTATACTTTTAACTATACGGGTTGAGTCCGGGATTTACGGGAAATCGCAGATTTCCGTTTGCCGGCGATTAAACTTCTTTTATTAAGCGTCTCATCAAAAATGAAAACATTTTTGAAAACTACAAGTCTCATTCGTTTTAGTGGTGAAAAAATAATTTAAAAAATCGTTCGGGAAATGAGTTTACTCTCTGGGTACTTTCTTTGTATACTTTTGACTATGCGGGCCGAGTCCAGGGTTTACGGGAAGTGGCGGGTTTTCGTTTGCCGGCGATTAAACTTCTTTTATTCAGCGTCTCATCAAAAATGAAAACATTTTTGAAAACTACAAGTCTCATGCGTTTTAGTGGTAAAAAGATAATATAAAAAATCGCTTTGGAAATGAGTTTACTCACAGGGTACTTTCTTTGTATACATTCGACTATACGGGCCAAGCCCGGGATTTACGGGAAATCGCGGATTTTCGTTTGCCGGCGATTAAACCTCTTTCATTAAGCATCTCATCAAAAATGAAAACATTTTTGAAAACTACAAGTCTCATGCGTTGTAGTGGTGAAAAAATAATTTAAAAAATCGTTCGGAAAATGAGTTTACTCCCTGGGTACTTTCGTTGTATACTTTTGACTATACGGGCCGAATCCGGGGTTTACGGAAAATGGCGGGTTTTCGTTTGCCGGCAATTAAACTTCTTTTATTTCGCGTCTCATCAAAAATGAAAACATTTTTGAAAACTACAAGTCTCATGCGTTTTAGTGGTAAAAAGATAATTTAAAAAATCGTTTTGGAAAAGAGTTTAATCACAGGGTACTTTCTTTGTATACATTTGACTATACAGGCCAAGCCCGGGATTTACGGGAAATCGCGGGTTTTCGTTTGCAGGCGATTAAACATCTTTTATTCAGCGTCTCATCAAAAATGAAAACATTTTTGAGAACTACAAGTCTCATGCGTTATAGTGGTGAAAAAAGGGTTTACGGGAAATCGCGGGTTTTCGTTTGCCGGCGATTAAACTTCTTTTATTCAGCGTCTCATCAAAAATGAAAACATTTTTGAAAACTACAAGTCTCATGCGTTTTAGTGGTAAAAAGATAATATAAAAAATCGTTTTGGAAATGAGTTTACTCACAGGGTACTTTCTTTGTATACATTCGACTATACAGGCCAAGCCCGGGATTTACGGGAAATCGCGGGTTTTGTTTTGCCGGCGATTAAACCATTTTCATTAAGCGTCTCATCAAAAAGGAAAACATTTTTGAAAACTACAAGTGTCATGCGTTTTAGTGGTGAAAAAATAATTTAAAAAATCGTTCGGGAAATGCGTTTACTCTCTGGGTACTTTCTTTGTATACTTTTGACTATACGGGCCGAGTCCGGGGTTTACGGGAAGTGGCGGGTTTTCGTTTGCCGGCGATTAAACTTCTTTTATTCACCGTCCCATCAAATATGAAAACATTTTTGAAAACTACAAGTCTCATGCGTTTTAGTGGTAAAAAAATAATATAAAAAATCGTTCGGAAAATGAGTTCACTCCCTGGGTACTTTGTTTGTATACTTTTGACTATACGGGCCGAGTCCGGGGTTTACGGGAAATCGCGGGTTTTCGTTTGCCGGCGATTAAACTTCTTTTATTCAGCGTCTCATCAAAAATGAAAACATTTTTGAAAACTACAAGTCTCATGCGTTTTAGTGGTAAAAAGATAATATAAAAAATCGTTTTGGAAATGAGTTTACTCACAGGGTACTTTCTTTGTATACATTCGACTATACAGGCCAAGCCCGGGATTTACGGGAAATCGCGGGTTTTGTTTTGCCGGCGATTAAACCATTTTCATTAAGGGTCTCATCAAAAATGAAAACATTTCTGAAAACTACAAGTCTCATGCGTTTTAGTGGTGAAAAAATAATTTAAAAAATCGTTCGGGAAATGAGTTTACTCCCTGGGTACTTTCTTTGTATACTTTTGACTATACAGGCCAAGCCCGGGATTTACGGGAAATCGCGGGTTTTCGTTTGCCTGCGATTAAACTTCTTTTATTCAGCGTCTCATCAAAAATGAAAACATTTTTAAAAACTACAAGTCTCATGCGTTTTAGTGGTAAAAAGATAATATAAAAAATCGTTTTGGAAATGAGTTTACTCACAGGGTACTTTCTTTGTATACATTCGACTATACAGGCCAAGCCCGGGATTTACGGGAAATCGCGGGTTTTGTTTTGCCGGCGATTAAACCATTTTCATTAAGGGTCTCATCAAAAATGAAAACATTTCTGAAAACTACAAGTCTCATGCGTTTTAGTGGTGAAAAAATAATTTAAAAAATCGTTCGGGAAATGAGTTTACTCCCTGGGTACTTTCTTTGTATACTTTTGACTATACAGGCCAAGCCCGGGATTTACGGGAAATCGCGGGTTTTCGTTTGCCTGCGATTAAACTTCTTTTATTCAGCGTCTCATCAAAAATGAAAACATTTTTAAAAACTACAAGTCTCATGGGCTTTAGTGGTGAAATAATAATTTAAAAAATCGTTCGGGAAATGAGTTTACACCCTGGGTACTTTCTTTGTATACTTTTGACTATACGGGACGAGTCCGGGATTTACGGGAAATGGCGGGTTTTCGTTTGCCGGCGATTAAACTTCTTTTATTCAGCGTCTCATCAAAAATGAAAACAATTTTAAAAACTACAAGTCTCATGCGTTTTAGTGGTAAAAAGATAATATAAAAAATCGCTTTGGAAATGAGCTTACTCACAGGGTGCTTTCTTTGTATACATTCGACTATACAGGCCAAGTCCGGGATTTACGGGAAATCGCGGGTTTTGTTTTGCCGGCGATTAAACCACTTTCATTAAGCGTCTCATCAAAAATGAAAACATTTCTGAAAACTACAAGTCTCATGCGTTTTAGTGGTGAAAAAATAATTTAAAAAATCGTTCGGGAAATGAGTTTACTCCCTGGGTACTTTCTTTGTATACTTTTGACTATACAGGCCAAGCCCGGGATTTACGGGAAATCGCGGGTTTTCGTTTGCCGGCGATTAAACTTCTTTTTATTCAGCGTCTCATCAAAAATGAAAACATTTTTAAAAAATACAAGTCTCATGGGCTTTAGTGGTGAAATAATATTTTAAAAAATCGTTCGGGAAATGAGTTTACACCCTGGGTACTTTCTTTGTATACTTTTGACTATACGGGTTGAGTCCGGGATTTACGGGAAATCGCAGATTTTCGTTTGCCGGCGATTAAACTTCTTTTATTAAGCGTCTCATCAAAAATGAAAACATTTTTGAAAACTACAAGTGTCATGCGTTTTAGTGGTGAAAAAATAATTTAAAAAATCGTTCGGGAAATGAGTTTACTCTCTGGGTACTTTCTTTGTATACTTTTGACTATGCGGGCCGAGTCCGGGGTTTACGGGAAGTGGCGGGTTTTCGTTTGCCGGCGATTAAACTTCTTTTATTCAGCGTCTCATCAAAAATGAAAACATTTTTGAAAACTACAAGTCTCATGCGTTTTAGTGGTAAAAAGATAATATAAAAAATCGCTTTGGAAATGAGTTTACTCCCTGGGTACTTTCTTTGTACACTTTTGACTATACGGGCCAAGCCCGGGATTTACGGGAAATCGCGGGTTTTGTTTTGCCGGCGATTAAACCACTTTCATTAAGCGTCTCATCAAAAATGAAAACATTTCTGAAAACTACATGTCTCGTGCGTTTTAGTAGTGAAAAAAAAATTTAAAAAATCGTTCTGGAAATGAGTTTACTCACAATTACTTTCTTTGTATACATTCGACTATACGGGCCAAGCCCGGGATTTACGGGAAATCGCGGATTTTCGTTTGCCGGCGATTAAACCTCTTTCATTAAGCATCTCATCAAAAATGAAAACAGTTTTGAAAACTACAAGTCTCATGCGTTTTAGTGGTGAAAAAATAATTTAAAAAATCGTTCGGGAAATGAGTTTACTCCCTGGGTACTTTCTTTGTACACTTTTGACTATACGGGCCAAGCCCGGGATTTACGGGAAATCGCGGGTTTTCGTTTACCGGCGATTAAACTTCTTTTATTCAGGGTCTCATCAAAAATGAAAACATTTTTGAAAACTACAAGTCTTATGCGTTTTAGTGGTGAAAAAATAATTTAAAAAATCGTTCTGGAAATGAGTTTACTCACAGGGTACTTTCTTTGTATACATTCGACTATACGGGCCAAGCCCTGGATTTACGGGAAATCGCGGGTTTTCGTTTGCCGGCGATTAAACTTCTTTTATTCAGCGTCTCATCAAAAATAAAAACATTTTTAAAAACTACAAGTCTCATGGGCTTTAGTGGTGAAATAATATTTTAAAAAATCGTTTGGGAAATGAGTTTACTCCCTGGATACTTTCTTTGTATACTTTTGACTATACGGGCCGAGTCCGTGATTTACGGGTAATCGCAGGTTTTCGTTTGCCGGCGATTAAACTTCTTTTATTCAGCGTCTCATCAAAAATGAAAACATTTTTAAAAATTACAAGTCTCATGGGCTTTAGTGGTGAAATAATAATTAAAAAAATCGTTTGGGAAATGAGTTTACTCCCTGGGTACTTTCTTTGTATACTTTTGACTATACGGGCCGAGTCCGTGATTTACGGGTAATCGCAGGTTTTCGTTTGCCAGCGATTAAACTTCTTTTTTTCAGCGTCTCATCAAAAATGAAAACAATTTTAAAAACTACAAGTCTCATGCGTTTTAGTGGTGAAAAAATAATTTAAAAAATCGTTCGGGAAATGAGTTTACTCCCTGGGTACTTTCTTTGTACACTTTTGACTATACGGGCCAAGCCCGGGATTTACGGGAAATCGCGGGTTTTCGTTTGCCGGCGATTAAACTTCTTTTATTCAGCGTCTCATCAAAAATGAAAACATTTTTGAAAACTAAAAGTCTTATGTCTTTTAGAGGTGAAAAAATAATTTAAAAAATCGTTCTGGAAATGAGTTTACTCACAGGGTACTTTCTTTGTATACATTCGACTATACGGGCCAAGCCCTGGATTTACGGGAAATCGCGGGTTTTCGTTTGCCGGCGATTAAACTTCTTTTATTCAGCGTCTCATCAAAAATGAAAACATTTTTAAAAACTACAAGTCTCATGGGCTTTAGTGGTGAAATAATAATTAAAAAAATCGTTTGGGAAATGAGTTTACTCCCTGGGTACTTTCTTTGTATACTTTTGACTATACGGGCCGAGTCCGTGATTTACGGGTAATCGCAAGTTTTTGTTTGCCGGCGATTAAACTTCTTTTATTCAGCGTCTCATCAAAAATGAAAACATTTTTAAAAACTACAAGTCTCATGGGCTTTAGTGGTGAAATAATAATTAAAAAAATCGTTTGGGAAATGAGTTTACTCCCTGGGTACTTTCTTTGTATACTTTTGACTATACCGGCCGAGTCCGTGATTTACGGGTAATCGCAGGTTTTCGTTTGCCGGCGATTAAACTTCTTTTTTTCAGCGTCTCATGAAAAATGAAAACATTTTCGAAAACTACAAGTCTCATGCGTTTTAGTTGTAAAAAGATAATATAAAAAATCGTTTTGGAAATGAGTTTACTCACAGGGTACTTTCTTTGTATACATTCGACTATACAGGCCAAGCCCGGGCTTTAAGGGAAATCGCGGGTTTTGTTTTGCCGGCGATTAAACCACTTTCATTAAGCGTCTCATCAAAAATGAAAACATTTCCGAAAACTACAAGTCTCATGCGTTTTAGTGGTGAAAAAATTATTTAAAAAATCGTTCGGGAAATGAGTTTACTCCCTGGGTACTTTCTTTGTATACTTTTGACTATACAGGCCAAGCCCGGGATTTACGGGAAATCGCGGGTTTTCGTTTGCCGGCGATTAAACTTCTTTTATTCAGCGTCTCATCAAAAATGAAAACATTTTTAAAAACTACAAGTCTCATGGGCTTTAGTGGTGAAATAATATTTTAAAAAATCGTTCGGGAAATGAGTTTACACCCTGGGTACTTTCTTTGTATACTTTTGATTATACGGGTCGAGTCCGGGATTTACGGGAAATTGCAGATTTTCGTTTCCCGGCGATTAAAGTTCTTTTATTCAGCGTCTCATCAAAAATGAAAACATTTTTGAAAACTACAAGTGTCATGCGTTTTAGTGGTGAAAAAATAATTTAAAAAATCGTTCGGGAAATGAGTTTACTCTCTGGGTACTTTCTTTGTATACTTTTGACTTTGCCGGCCGAGTCCGGGGTTTACGGGAAATGGCGGGTTTTCGTTTGCCGGCGATTAAACTTCTTTTATTCAGCGTCTCATCAAAAATGAAAACAATTTTAAAAACTACAAGTCTCATGCGTTTTAGTGGTGAAAAAATAATTTAAAAAATCGTTCGGGAAATGAGTTTACTCCCTGGGTACTTTCTTTGTACACTTTTGACTATACGGGCCAAGCCCGGGATTTACGGGAAATCGCGGGTTTTCGTTTGCCGGCGATTAAACTTCTTTTATTCAGCGTCTCATCAAAAATGAAAACATTATGAAAAACTACAAGTCTTATGCGTTTTAGTGGTGAAAGAATATTTTAAAAAATCGTTCAAAAAAAGAGTTTACTCCCTGGGTACTTTCTTTGTATACTTTTGACTATACGGTCCGAGTCCGTGATTTACGGGTAATCGCAGGTTTTCGTTTGCC
Source organism: Hydractinia symbiolongicarpus (assembly GCF_029227915.1). Classification (NCBI taxonomy): domain Eukaryota; kingdom Metazoa; phylum Cnidaria; class Hydrozoa; order Anthoathecata; family Hydractiniidae; genus Hydractinia; species Hydractinia symbiolongicarpus. Next base: position 2,789,366 of record NC_079878.1, read on the forward strand.
GGCGATTAAACTTCTTTTTTTCAGCGTCTCATGAAAAATGAAAACATTTTTGAAAACTACAAGTCTCATGCGTTTTAGTGGTAAAAAGATAATATAAAAAATCGTTTTGGAAATGAGTTTACTCACAGGGTACTTTCTTTGTATACATTCGACTATACAGGCCAAGCCCGGGCTTTAAGGGAAATCGCGGGTTTTGTTTTGCCGGCGATTATACCACTTTCATTAAGCGTCTCATCAAAAATGAAAACATTTCCGAAAACTACAAGTCTCATGCGTTTTAGTGGTGAAAAAATAATTTAAAAAATCGTTCGGGAAATGAGTTTACTCCCTGGGTACTTTCTTTTTATACTTTTGACTATACGGGCCCAGTCCGGGATTTACGGGAAATCGCAGGTTTTCGTGTGCCGGCGATTAAACTTCTTTTATTCAGCGTCCCATCAAAAATGAAAACATTTTTAAAAACTACAAGTCTCATGCGTTTTAGTGGTGAAAAAATAATATAAAAAATCGTTCGGGAAATGCGTTTACTCCCTGGGTACTTTCTTTGTATACTTTTGACTATACGGGCCGAGTCCGGGGTTTACGGGAAATGGCGGGTTTTCGTTTGCCGGCGATTAAACTTCTTTTAATAAGCGTCTCATCAAAAATGAAAACATTTTTGAAAACTACAAGTCTCATGCGTTTTAGTGGTGAAAAAATAATTTAAAAAGTCGTTTTGGAAATGAGTTTAATCACAGGATACTTTCTTTGTATACATGGGAAATGAGTTTACTCCCCGGGTACTTTCTTTGTATACTTTTGACTATATGGGCCGAGTCCGGGGTTTACGGGAAATGGCGGGTTTTCGTTTGCCGGCAATTAAACTTCTTTTTTTCATCGTCTCATCAAAAATGAAAACATTTTTGAAAACTACAAGTCTCATGCGTTTTAGTGGTGAAAAGGTACTTTAAAAAATCGTTTTGGAAATGAGTTTAATCACAGGATACTTTCTTTGTATACATGGGAAATGAGTTTACTCCCCGGGTACTTTCTTTGTATACTTTTGACTATATGGGCCGAGTCCGGGGTTTACGGGAAATGGCGGGTTTTCGTTTGCCGGCAATTAAACTTCTTTTTTTCATCGTCTCATCAAAAATGAAAACATTTTTGAAAACTACAAGTCTCATGCGTTTTAGTGGTGAAAAGGTACTTTAAAAAATCGTTTTGGAAATGAGTTTACTCACAGGGTACTTTCCTTGTATAAATTCGACTATACGGGCCAAGCCCGGGATTTACGGGAAATGGCGGGTTTTCGTTTGCCGGCGATTAAGCCACTTTCATTAAGCGTCTCATCAAAAATGAAAACATTTCTGAAAACTACAGGTCTCATGCGTTTTAGTGGTGAAAAAATAATTTAAAAAATCGTTCGGGAAATGAGTTTAATCCCTGGGTACTTTCTTTGTATACTTTTGACTATACGGGCCGAGTCGGGGATTTACGGGAAGTCGCGGGTTTTGTTTGCCGGCGATTAAATTTCTTTTATTCAGCGTCTCATCAAAAATGAAAACATTTTTAAAAACTACAAGTCTCATGGGCTTTAGTGGTTAAATAATAATTTAAAAAATCGTTCGGGAAATGAGTTTACTCCCTGGGTACTTTCTTTGTATGCATTCGACTATACGGGCCAAGCCCGGGATTTACGGGAAATCGCGGGATTTCGTTTGCCAGCGATTAAACCACTTTCATTAAGCGTCTAATCAAAAATGAAAACATTTCTGAAAACTACAAGTCTCATGCGTTTTAGTGGTGAAAAAATAATTTAAAAAATCTTTCGGGAAATGAGTTTACTCCCTGGGTACTTTCTTTGTATACTTTTGACTATATTGCCCGAGTCCGGGATTTACGGGAAATCGCGGGATTTCGTTTGCCAGCGATTAAACCACTTTCATTAAGCGTCTCATCAAAAATGAAAACATTTTGAAAAACTACAAGTCTTATGCGTTTTAGTGGTGAAAGAATATTTTAAAAAATCGTTCAAAAAAAGAGTTTACTCCCTGGGTACTTTCTTTGTATACTTTTGACTATACGGTCCGAGTCCGTGATTTTCGGGTAATCGCAGGTTTTCGTTTGCCGGCGATTAAACTTCTTTTTTTCAGCGTCTCATGAAAAATGAAAACATTTTTGAAAACTACAAGTCTCATGCGTTTTAGTGGTAAAAAGATAATATAAAAAATCGTTTTGGAAATGAGTTTACTCACAGGGTACTTTCTTTGTATACATTCGACTATACAGGCCAAGCCCGGGCTTTAAGGGAAATCGCGGGTTTTGTTTAGCCGGCGATTATACCACTTTCATTAAGCGTCTCATCAAAAATGAAAACATTTCCGAAAACTACAAGTCTCATGCGTTTTAGTGGTGAAAAAATAATTTAAAAAATCGTTCGGGAAATGAGTTTACTCCCTGGGTACTTTCTTTTTATACTTTTGACTATACGGGCCCAGTCCGGGATTTACGGGAAATCGCAGGTTTTCGTGTGCCGGCGATTAAACTTCTTTTTTTCAGCGTCTCATCAAAAATGAAAACATTTTGAAAAACTACAAGTCTTATGCGTTTTAGTGGTGAAAGAATATTTTAAAAAATCGTTCAAAAAAAGAGTTTACTCCCTGGGTACTTTCTTTGTATACTTTTGACTATACGGTCCGAGTCCGTGATTTACGGGTAATCGCAGGTTTTCGTTTGCCGGCGATTAAACTTCTTTTTTTCAGCGTCTCATGAAAAATGAAAACATTTTTGAAAACTACAAGTCTCATGCGTTTTAGTGGTAAAAAGATAATATAAAAAATCGTTTTGGAAATGAGTTTACTCACAGGGTACTTTCTTTGTATACATTCGACTATACGGGCCAAGCCCGGGATTTACGGGAAATGGCGGGTTTTCGTTTGCCGGCGATTAAGCCACTTTCATTAAGCGTCTCATCAAAAATGAAAACATTTCTGAAAACTACAGGTCTCATGCGTTTTAGTGGTGAAAAAATAATTTAAAAAATCGTTCGGGAAATGAGTTTAATCCCTGGGTACTTTCTTTGTATACTTTTGACTATACGGGCCGAGTCGGGGATTTACGGGAAGTCGCGGGTTTTGTTCGCCGGCGATTAAATTTCTTTTATTCAGCGTCTCATCAAAAATGAAAACATTTTTAAAAACTACAAGTCTCATGGGCTTTAGTGGTTAAATAATAATTTAAAAAATCGTTCGGGAAATGAGTTTACTCCCTGGGTACTTTCTTTGTATGCATTCGACTATACGGGCCAAGCCCGGGATTTACGGGAAATCGCGGGATTTCGTTTGCCAGCGATTAAACCACTTTCATTAAGCGTCTAATCAAAAATGAAAACATTTCTGAAAACTACAAGTCTCATGCGTTTTAGTGGTGAAAAAATAATTTAAAAAATCTTTCGGGAAATGAGTTTACTCCCTGGGTACTTTCTTTGTATACTTTTGACTACATTGCCCGAGTCCGGGATTTACGGGAAATCGCGGGATTTCGTTTGCCAGCGATTAAACCACTTTCATTAAGCGTCTCATCAAAAATGAAAACATTTTGAAAAACTACAAGTCTTATGCGTTTTAGTGGTGAAAGAAAATTTTAAAAAATCGTTCAAAAAAAGAGTTTACTCCCTGGGTACTTTCTTTGTATACTTTTGACTATACGGTCCGAGTCCGTGATTTACGGGTAATCGCAGGTTTTCGTTTGCCGGCGATTAAACTTCTTTTTTTCAGCGTCTCATGAAAAATGAAAACATTTTTGAAAACTACAAGTCTCATGCGTTTTAGTGGTAAAAAGATAATATAAAAAATCGTTTTGGAAATGAGTTTACTCACAGGGTACTTTCTTTGTATACATTCGACTATACAGGCCAAGCCCGGGCTTTAAGGGAAATCGCGGGTTTTGTTTTGCCGGCGATTATACCACTTTCATTAAGCGTCTCATCAAAAATGAAAACATTTCCGAAAACTACAAGTCTCATGCGTTTTAGTGGTGAAAAAATAATTTAAAAAATCGTTCGGGAAATGAGTTTACTCCCTGGGTACTTTCTTTTTATACTTTTGACTATACGGGCCCAGTCCGGGATTTACGGGAAATCGCAGGTTTTCGTGTGCCGGCGATTAAACTTCTTTTATTCAGCGTCTCATCAAAAATGAAAACATTTTGAAAAACTACAAGTCTTATGCGTTTTAGTGGTGAAAGAATATTTTAAAAAATCGTTCAAAAAAAGAGTTTACTCCCTGGGTACTTTCTTTGTATACTTTTGACTATACGGTCCGAGTCCGTGATTTACGGGTAATCGCAGATTTTCGTTTGCCGGCGATTAAACTTCTTTTTTTCAGCGTCTCATGAAAAATGAAAACATTTTTGAAAACTACAAGTCTCATGCGTTTTAGTGGTAAAAAGATAATATAAAAAATCGTTTTGGAAATGAGTTTACTCACAGGGTACTTTCTTTGTATACATTCGACTATACAGGCCAAGCCCGGGCTTTAAGGGAAATCGCGGGTTTTGTTTTGCCGGCGATTATACCACTTTCATTAAGCGTCTCATCAAAAATGAAAACATTTCCGAAAACTACAAGTCTCATGCGTTTTAGTGGTGAAAAAATAATTTAAAAAATCGTTCGGGAAATGAGTTTACTCCCTGGGTACTTTCTTTTTATACTTTTGACTATACGGGCCCAGTCCGGGATTTACGGGAAATCGCAGGTTTTCGTGTGCCGGCGATTAAACTTCTTTTATTCAGCGTCCCATCAAAAATGAAAACATTTTTAAAAACTACAAGTCTCATGCGTTTTAGTGGTGAAAAAATAATATAAAAAATCGTTCGGGAAATGTGTTTACTCCCTGGGTACTTTCTTTGTATACTTTTGACTATACGGGCCGAGTCCGGGGTTTACGGGAAATGGCGGGTTTTCGTTTGCCGGCGATTAAACTTCTTTTAATAAGCGTCTCATCAAAAATGAAAACATTTTTGAAAACTACAAGTCTCATGCGTTTTAGTGGTGAAAAAATAATTTAAAAAGTCGTTTTGGAAATGAGTTTAATCACAGGATACTTTCTTTGTATACATGGGAAATGAGTTTACTCCCCGGGTACTTTCTTTGTATACTTTTGACTATATGGGCCGAGTCCGGGGTTTACGGGAAATGGCGGGTTTTCGTTTGCCGGCAATTAAACTTCTTTTTTTCAGCGTCTCATCAAAAATGAAAACATTTTTGAAAACTACAAGTCTCATGCGTTTTAGTGGTGAAAAGGTACTTTAAAAAATCGTTTTGGAAATGAGTTTACTCACAGGGTACTTTCCTTGTATAAATTCGACTATACGGGCCAAGCCCGGGATTTACGGGAAATGGCGGGTTTTCGTTTGCCGGCGATTAAGCCACTTTCATTAAGCGTCTCATCAAAAATGAAAACATTTCTAAAAACTACAGGTCTCATGCGTTTTAGTGGTGAAAAAATAATTTAAAAAATCGTTCGGGAAATGAGTTTAATCCCTGGGTACTTTCTTTGTATACTTTTGACTATACGGGCCGAGTCGGGGATTTACGGGAAGTCGCGGGTTTTGTTTGCCGGCGATTAAATTTCTTTTATTCAGCGTCTCATCAAAAATGAAAACATTTTTAAAAACTACAAGTCTCATGGGCTTTAGTGGTTAAATAATAATTTAAAAAATCGTTCGGGAAATGAGTTTACTCCCTGGGTACTTTCTTTGTATGCATTCGACTATACGGGCCAAGCCCGGGATTTACGGGAAATCGCGGGATTTCGTTTGCCAGCGATTAAACCACTTTCATTAAGCGTCTAATCAAAAATGAAAACATTTCTGAAAACTACAAGTCTCATGCGTTTTAGTGGTGAAAAAATAATTTAAAAAATCTTTCGGGAAATGAGTTTACTCCCTGGGTACTTTCTTTGTATACTTTTGACTATATTGCCCGAGTCCGGGATTTACGGGAAATCGCGGGATTTCGTTTGCCAGCGATTAAACCACTTTCATTAAGCGTCTCATCAAAAATGAAAACATTTTGAAAAACTACAAGTCTTATGCGTTTTAGTGGTGAAAGAATATTTTAAAAAATCGTTCAAAAAAAGAGTTTACTCCCTGGGTACTTTCTTTGTATACTTTTGACTATACGGTCCGAGTCCGTGATTTACGGGTAATCGCAGGTTTTCGTTTGCCGGCGATTAAACTTCTTTTTTTCAGCGTTTCATGAAAAATGAAAACATTTTTGAAAACTACAAGTCTCATGCGTTTTAGTGGTAAAAAGATAATATAAAAAATCGTTTTGGAAATGAGTTTACTCACAGGGTACTTTCTTTGTATACATTCGACTATACAGGCCAAGCCCGGGCTTTAAGGGAAATCGTGGGTTTTGTTTTGCCGGCGATTATACCACTTTCATTAAGCGTCTCATCAAAAATGAAAACATTTCCGAAAACTACAAGTCTCATGCGTTTTAGTGGTGAAAAAATAATTTAAAAAATCGTTCGGGAAATGAGTTTACTCCCTGGGTACTTTCTTTTTATACTTTTGACTATACGGGCCCAGTCCGGGATTTACGGGAAATCGCAGGTTTTCGTGTGCCGGCGATTAAACTTCTTTTATTCAGCGTCTCATCAAAAATGAAAACATTTTGAAAAACTACAAGTCTCATGCGTTTTAGTGGTGAAAAAATAATTTAAAAAATCTTTCGGGAAATGAGTTTACTCCCTGGGTACTTTCTTTGTATACTTTTGACTATATTGCCCGAGTCCGGGATTTACGGGAAATCGCGGGATTTCGTTTGCCAGCGATTAAACCACTTTCATTAAGCGTCTCATCAAAAATGAAAACATTTTGAAAAACTACAAGTCTTATGCGTTTTAGTGGTGAAAGAATATTTTAAAAAATCGTTCAAAAAAAGAGTTTACTCCCTGGGTACTTTCTTTGTATACTTTTGACTATACGGTCCGAGTCCGTGATTTACGGGTAATCGCAGGTTTTCGTTTGCCGGCGATTAAACTTCTTTTTTTCAGCGTCTCATGAAAAATGAAAACATTTTTGAAAACTACAAGTCTCATGCGTTTTAGTGGTAAAAAGATAATATAAAAAATCGTTTTGGAAATGAGTTTACTCACAGGGTACTTTCTTTGTATACATTCGACTATACAGGCCAAGCCCGGGCTTTAAGGGAAATCGTGGGTTTTGTTTTGCCGGCGATTATACCACTTTCATTAAGCGTCTCATCAAAAATGAAAACATTTCCGAAAACTACAAGTCTCATGCGTTTTAGTGGTGAAAAAATAATTTAAAAAATCGTTCGGGAAATGAGTTTACTCCCTGGGTACTTTCTTTTTATACTTTTGACTATACGGGCCCAGTCCGGGATTTACGGGAAATCGCAGGTTTTCGTGTGCCGGCGATTAAACTTCTTTTATTCAGCGTCTCATCAAAAATGAAAACATTTTGAAAAACTACAAGTCTTATGCGTTTTAGTGGTGAAAGAATATTTTAAAAAATCGTTCAAAAAAATAGTTTACTCCCTGGGTACTTTCTTTGTATACTTTTGACTATACGGTCCGAGTCCGTGATTTACGGGTAATCGCAGGTTTTCGTTTGCCGGCGATTAAACTTCTTTTTTTCAGCGTCTCATGAAAAATGAAAACATTTTTGAAAACTACAAGTCTCATGCGTTTTAGTGGTAAAAAGATAATATAAAAAATCGTTTTGGAAATGAGTTTACTCACAGGGTACTTTCTTTGTATACATTCGACTATACAGGCCAAGCCCGGGCTTTAAGGGAAATCGCGGGTTTTGTTTTGCCGGCGATTATACCACTTTCATTAAGCGTCTCATCAAAAATGAAAACATTTCCGAAAACTACAAGTCTCATGCGTTTTAGTGGTGAAAAAATTATTTAAAAAATCGTTCGGGAAATGAGTTTACTCCCTGGGTACTTTCTTTGTATACTTTTGACTATACAGGCCAAGCCCGGGATTTACGGGAAATCGCGGGTTTTCGTTTGCCGGCGATTAAACTTCTTTTATTAAGCGTCTCATCAAAAATGAAAACATTTTTAAAAACTACAAGTCTCATGGGCTTTAGTGGTGAAATAATATTTTAAAAAATCGTTCGGGAAATGAGTTTACACCCTGGGTACTTTCTTTGTATACTTTTGATTATACGGGTCGAGTCCGGGATTTACGGGAAATCGCAGATTTTCGTTTCCCGGCGATTAAAGTTCTTTTATTCAGCGTCTCATCAAAAATGAAAACATTTTTGAAAACTACAAGTGTCATGCGTTTTAGTGGTGAAAAAATAATTTAAAAAATCGTTCGGGAAATGAGTTTACTCTCTGGGTACTTTCTTTGTATACTTTTGACTTTGGGGGCCGAGTCCGGGGTTTACGGGAAATGGCGGGTTTTCGTTTGCCGGCGATTAAACTTCTTTTATTCAGCGTCTCATTAAAAATGAAAACAATTTTAAAAACTACAAGTCTCATGCGTTTTAGTGGTGAAAAAATAATTTAAAAAATCGTTCGGGAAATGAGTTTACTCCCTGGGTACTTTCTTTGTACACTTTTGACTATACGGGCCAAGCCCGGGATTTACAGGAAATCGCGGGTTTTCGTTTGCCAGCGATTAAACTTCTTTTATTCAGCGTCTCATCAAAAATGAAAACATTTTGAAAAACTACAAGTCTTATGCGTTTTAGTGGTGAAAGAATATTTTAAAAAATCGTTCAAAAAAAGAGTTTACTCCCTGGGTACTTTCTTTGTATACTTTTGACTATACGGTCCGAGTCCGTGATTTACGGGTAATCGCAGGTTTTCGTTTGCCGGCGATTAAACTTCTTTTTTTCAGCGTCTCATGAAAAATGAAAACATTTTTGAAAACTACAAGTCTCATGCGTTTTAGTGGTAAAAAGATAATATAAAAAATCGTTTTGGAAATGAGTTTACTCACAGGGTACTTTCTTTGTATACATTCGACTATACAGGCCAAGCCCGGGCTTTAAGGGAAATCGCGGGTTTTGTTTTGCCGGCGATTATACCACTTTCATTAAGCGTCTCATCAAAAATGAAAACATTTCCGAAAACTACAAGTCTCATGCGTTTTAGTGGTGAAAAAATAATTTAAAAAATCGTTCGGGAAATGAGTTTACTCCCTGGGTACTTTCTTTTTATACTTTTGACTATACGGGCCCAGTCCGGGATTTACGGGAAATCGCAGGTTTTCGTGTGCCGGCGATTAAACTTCTTTTATTCAGCGTCCCATCAAAAATGAAAACATTTTTAAAAACTACAAGTCTCATGCGTTTTAGTGGTGAAAAAATAATATAAAAAATCGTTCGGGAAATGCGTTTACTCCCTGGGTACTTTCTTTGTATACTTTTGACTATACGGGCCGAGTCCGGGGTTTACGGGAAATGGCGGGTTTTCGTTTGCCGGCGAATAAACTTCTTTTAATAAGCGTCTCATCAAAAATGAAAACATTTTTGAAAACTACAAGTCTCATGCGTTTTAGTGGTGAAAACATAATTTAAAAAGTCGTTTTGGAAATGAGTTTAATCACAGGATACTTTCTTTGTATACATGGGAAATGAGTTTACTCCCCGGGTACTTTCTTTGTATACTTTTGACTATATGGGCCGAGTCCGGGGTTTACGGGAAATGGCGGGTTTTCGTTTGCCGGCAATTAAACTTCTTTTTTTCAGCGTCTCATCAAAAATGAAAACATTTTTGAAAACTACAAGTCTCATGCGTTTTAGTGGTGAAAAGGTACTTTAAAAAATCGTTTTGGAAATGAGTTTACTCACAGGGTAATTTCCTTGTATAAATTCGACTATACGGGCCAAGCCCGGGATTTACGGGAAATGGCGGGTTTTCGTTTGCCGGCGATTAAGCCACTTTCATTAAGCGTCTCATCAAAAATGAAAACATTTCTGAAAACTACAGGTCTCATGCGTTTTAGTGGTGAAAAAATAATTTAAAAAATCGTTCGGGAAATGAGTTTAATCCCTGGGTACTTTCTTTGTATGCATTCGACTATACGGGCCAAGCCCGGGATTTACGGGAAATCGCGGGATTTCGTTTGCCAGCGATTAAACCACTTTCATTAAGCGTCTAATCAAAAATGAAAACATTTCTGAAAACTACAAGTCTCATGCGTTTTAGTGGTGAAAAAATAATTTAAAAAATCTTTCGGGAAATGAGTTTACTCCCTGGGTACTTTCTTTGTATACTTTTGACTATATTGCCCGAGTCCGGGATTTACGGGAAATCGCGGGATTTCGTTTGCCAGCGATTAAACCACTTTCATTAAGCGTCTCATCAAAAATGAAAACATTTTGAAAAACTACAAGTCTTATGCGTTTTAGTGGTGAAAGAATATTTTAAAAAATCGTTCAAAAAAAGAGTTTACTCCCTGGGTACTTTCTTTGTATACTTTTGACTATACGGTCCGAGTCCGGGATTTACGGGTAATCGCAGGTTTTCGTTTGCCGGCGATTAAACTTCTTTTTTTCAGCGTCTCATGAAAAATGAAAACATTTTTGAAAACTACAAGTCTCATGCGTTTTAGTGGTAAAAAGATAATATAAAAAATCGTTTTGGAAATGAGTTTACTCACAGGGTACTTTCTTTGTATACATTCGACTATACAGGCCAAGCCCGGGCTTTAAGGGAAATCGCGGGTTTTGTTTTGCCGGCGATTATACCACTTTCATTAAGCGTCTCATCAAAAATGAAAACATTTCCGAAAACTACAAGTCTCATGCGTTTTAGTGGTGAAAAAATAATTTAAAAAATCGTTCGGGAAATGAGTTTACTCCCTGGGTACTTTCTTTTTATACTTTTGACTATACGGGCCCAGTCCGGGATTTACGGGAAATCGCAGGTTTTCGTGTGCCGGCGATTAAACTTCTTTTATTCAGCGTCCCATCAAAAATGAAAACATTTTTAAAAACTACAAGTCTCATGCGTTTTAGTGGTGAAAAAATAATATAAAAAATCGTTTTGGAAATGAGTTTACTCACAGGGTACTTTCTTTGTATACATTCGACTATACAGGCCAAGCCCGGGCTTTAAGGGAAATCGCGGGTTTTGTTTTGCCGGCGATTATACCACTTTCATTAAGCGTCTCATCAAAAATGAAAACATTTCCGAAAACTACAAGTCTCATGCGTTTTAGTGGTGAAAAAATAATTTAAAAAATCGTTCGGGAAATGAGTTTACTCCCTGGGTACTTTCTTTTTATACTTTTGACTATACGGGCCCAGTCCGGGATTTACGGGAAATCGCAGGTTTTCGTGTGCCGGCGATTAAACTTCTTTTATTCAGCGTCCCATCAAAAATGAAAACATTTTTAAAAACTACAAGTCTCATGCGTTTTAGTGGTGAAAAAATAATATAAAAAATCGTTCGGGAAATGCGTTTACTCCCTGGGTACTTTCTTTGTATACTTTTGACTATACGGGCCGAGTCCGGGGTTTACGGGAAATGGCGGGTTTTCGTGTGCCGGCGATTAAACTTCTTTTATTCAGCGTCCCATCAAAAATGAAAACATTTTTAAAAACTACAAGTCTCATGCGTTTTAGTGGTGAAAAAATAATATAAAAAATCGTTCGGGAAATGCGTTTACTCCCTGGGTACTTTCTTTGTATACTTTTGACTATACGGGCCGAGTCCGGGGTTTACGGGAAATGGCGGGTTTTCGTTTGCCGGCGATTAAACTTCTTTTAATAAGCGTCTCATCAAAAATGAAAACATTTTTGAAAACTACAAGTCTCATGCGTTTTAGTGGTGAAAAAATAATTTAAAAAGTCGTTTTGGAAATGAGTTTAATCACAGGATACTTTCTTTGTATACATGGGAAATGAGTTTACTCCCCGGGTACTTTCTTTGTATACTTTTGACTATATGGGCCGAGTCCGGGGTTTACGGGAAATGGCGGGTTTTCGTTTGCCGGCAATTAAACTTCTTTTTTTCAGCGTCTCATCAAAAATGAAAACATTTTTGAAAACTACAAGTCTCATGCGTTTTAGTGGTGAAAAGGTACTTTAAAAAATCGTTTTGGAAATGAGTTTACTCACAGGGTACTTTCCTTGTATAAATTCGACTATACGGGCCAAGCCCGGGATTTACGGGAAATGGCGGGTTTTCGTTTGCCGGCGATTAAGCCACTTTCATTAAGCGTCTCATCAAAAATGAAAACATTTCTGAAAACTACAGGTCTCATGCGTTTTAGTGGTGAAAAAATAATTTAAAAAATCGTTCGGGAAATGAGTTTAATCCCTGGGTACTTTCTTTGTATACTTTTGACTATACGGGCCGAGTCGGGGATTTACGGGAAGTCGCGGGTTTTGTTTGCCGGCGATTAAATTTCTTTTATTCAGCGTCTCATCAAAAATGAAAACATTTTTAAAAACTACAAGTCTCATGGGCTTTAGTGGTTAAATAATAATTTAAAAAATCGTTCGGGAAATGAGTTTACTCCCTGGGTACTTTCTTTGTATGCATTCGACTATACGGGCCAAGCCCGGGATTTACGGGAAATCGCGGGATTTCGTTTGCCAGCGATTAAACCACTTTCATTAAGCGTCTAATCAAAAATGAAAACATTTCTGAAAACTACAAGTCTCATGCGTTTTAGTGGTGAAAAAATAATTTAAAAAATCTTTCGGGAAATGAGTTTACTCCCTGGGTACTTTCTTTGTATACTTTTGACTATATTGCCCGAGTCCGGGATTTACGGGAAATCGCGGGATTTCGTTTGCCAGCGATTAAACCACTTTCATTAAGCGTCTCATCAAAAATGAAAACATTTCTGAAAACTACAAGTCTCATGCGTTTTAGTGGTGAAAAAATAATTTAAAAAATCGTTCGGGAAATGAGTTTACTCCCTGGGTACTTTCTTTGTATACTTTTGACTATATTGCCCGAGTCCGGGATTTACGGGAAGTCGCGGGTTTTTGTTTGCCGGCGATTAAACTTCTTTTATTCAGCGTCTCATCCAAAATGAAAACATTTTTGTAAACTACAAGTCCCATGCGTTTTAGTGGTGAAAAAATAATTTTAAAAATCGTTCGGGAAATGAGTTTACTCCCTGGGTACTTTCTTTGTATACTTTTGACTATACGGGCCGAGTCCGGGGTTTACGGGAAATGGCGGGTTTTCGTTTGCCGGCGATTAAGCTTCTTTTATTCAGCGTCTCATCAAAAATGAAAACATTTTTGAAAACTACAAGTCTCATGAGTTTTAGTGGTGAAAAAATTATTTAAAAAATCGTTCGGGAAATGAGTTTACTCCCTGGGTACCTTCTTTGTATACTTTTGACTATACGGCCGAGTCCGGAATTTACGGGAAATCGCGGGTTTTCGTTTGCCGGCGATTAAACTTCTCTTATTCAGCGTCTCATCAAAAATGAAAACATTTCTGAAAACTACAAGTCTCATGCGTTTTAGTGGTGAAAAAATAATTTAAAAAATCGTTCGGGAAATGAGTTTACTCCCTGGGTACATTCTTTGTATACTTTTGACTATACGGGCCGAGTCCGGGATTTACGGGAAATCGCGGGGTTTCGTTTGCCGGCAATTAAACTTCTTTTATTCAGCGTCTCATCAAAAATGAAAACATTTTTAAAAACTACAAGTCTCATGAGTTTTAGTGGTGAAAAAATTATTTAAAAAATCGTTCGGGAAATGAGTTTACTCCCTGGGTACCTTCTTTGTATACTTTTGACTATACGGCCGAGTCCGGGATTTACGGGAAATCGCGGGTTTTCGTTTGCCGGCGATTAAACCACTTTCATTAAGCGTCTCATCAAAAATGAAAACATTTCTGCAAACTACAAGTCTCATGCGTTTTAGTGGTGAAAAAATAATTTAAAAAATCGTTCGGGAAATGAGTTTACTCCCTGGGTACCTTCTTTGTATACTTTTGACTATACGGGCCGAGTCCGGAATTTACGGGAAATCGCGGGTTTTCGTTTGCCGGCGATTAAACTTCTCTTATTCAGCGTCTCATCAAAAATGAAAACATTTCTGAAAACTACAAGTCTCATGCGTTTTAGTGGTGAAAAAATAATTTAAAAAATCGTTCGGGAAATGAGTTTACTCCCTGGGTACCTTCTTTGTATACTTTTGACTATACGGGCCGAGTCCGGGATTTACGGGAAATCGCGGGTTTTCGTTTGCCGGGAATTAAACTTCTTTTATTCAGCGTCTCATCAAAAATGAAAACATTTTTAAAAACTACAAGTATCATGGGCTTTAGTGGTTAAATAATAATTTAAAAAATCGTTCGGGAAATGATTTTACTCCCTGGGTACTTTCTTTGTATGCATTTGACTATACGGGCCAAGCCCGGGATTTACGGGAAATCGCGGGTTTTCGTTTGCCGGCGATTAAACCACTTTCATTAAGCATCTCATCAAAAATGAAAACATTTCTGAAAACTACAAGTCTCATGCGTTTTAGTGGTGAAAAAATAATTTAAAAAATCGTTCGGGAAATGAGTTTACTCCCTGGGTACTTTCTTTGTATACTTTTAACTATACGGCCCGAGTCCGGGATTTACGGGAAGTCGCGGGTTTTCGTTTGCCGGCGATTAAACTTCTTTTATTCAGCGTCTCATCAAAAATGAAAACATTTTTGTAAACTACAAGTCCCATGCGTTTTAGTGGTGAAAAAATAATTTTAAAAATCGTTCGGGAAATGAGTTTACTCCCTGGGTACTTTCTTTGTATACTTTTGACTATACGGGCCGAGTCCGGGGTTTACGGGAAATGGCGGGTTTTCGTTTGCCGGCGATTAAACTTCTTTTATTCAGCGTCTCATCAAAAATGAAAACATTTTTGAAAACTACAAGTCTCATGCGTTTTAGTGGTGAAAAAATAATTTAAATAATCGTTCGGGAAATGAGTTTACTCCCTGGGTACCTTCTTTGTATACTTTTGACTATACGGCCGAGTCCGGGATTTACGGGAAATCGCGGGTTTTCGTTTGCCGGCGATTAAACCACTTTCATTAAGCGTATTATTATTATTATTATTATTATTCATTTATTTATAGTTGACTAAGTATAAATACATATATAGCTAATAAAAGCTTGTTAATGTCAACTTGAAAAGAAAGATTTTAAAATATACAGTATAAATATAAGGCATAAAATATTTTTAGATATATACAATTTTTTAAACATTTGTGGTTGTATAAATTAAGTGAGTGTATAAGCAAATATGAAATTAGCGAGAGTACATCCGCGAGTCATATAAAACCAATTTGTGGGATGTATTTTTTACATAGTCTGCAGGAGCAGTTTGGTACCCACTTTTTAATTTGGGATTTAAAGGATTGCAAGGATGACATTTCTTTGATTCTTACTGGAATTTGTTGCCATATTTTGTAACCGATAAAGGATAAAGTTTCTGTACCATAGTAAACTGATTTAGCATTACGGCCAGTAAATTCTCGATTATTTCTTAGATTGTATTTTGGATTATAAACAGGAAAAATATCTTGCATTATTTCTGGAGCCATGTCGTTTTTTGTTTTGTACATCTCAGTTGCAAGAGATTGTAGGTTTCGTTGGTGTACCGTAACAGAGCTGTCCTTATGAAGGACGTCTGTGAAGGAAGAAGAACTGTCGCTATAGACTATCCGCAGTGGTTTTTCATGTAATTGATTAATACGATTGTTTAGAGCTCTGTTGTGAAACATCCAAACTAGAGGGCAGTAATTGAATTGCGAAATTACGAAGGAATTCATTAATAGTTTCTTCTTATTAAAGTTCAAAAAAGATGTCATCCTTGTAAGCGCATTTAGTTTCTGACTCGCTTTTGCACAGAGTTTAGACACATGCAGATCAAATTTAAGTTTGTTATCGATAATGACTCCAAGTAGGCGTCCATGAGTGCTGCCTTTTATTACTGAGTTGCCTATCTGTGTACTTAATATTTCATTATCGCTTAAAAGCAAATGACACTTGTCATCATTTGCTTTCATTGCATTATTGTCAAACCATGTAAACACTTTTTCAGAAATGTTTTGAAGTTTAGTAACGACTTCCTTTGAGTCGTTACCGATAACATATGGTGTTGTGTCGTCTGCATAGCTCGCAAATTCAATGTCATTAAAATCAAATTCAACTGAGAAAAGATCGCAGATAAATATGTTAAAAAGTAACGGGCCTAGAATAGATCCTTGCGGCACGCCAAACAATATTGCAAGCCATGAGCTATACGAATTTTTTATCTTTACTCATTGAAATCTTCCACTCACATAGCTCATAATTAGGCGTAGGGAATACATGTCAAATCCATATGCATGAAGTTTTGCGATCAGTAAATCATGTAGGAGACAGTCAAATGCTTTAGATAAATCAGTCAGAAGGGCTCCACATGCTTTACCTTCATCAACAGCCTTTTTCCATTTTTCAAGCATAACAGTGAGACAGTGCTGAGTACTGTAGCGTCTCATCAAAAATGAAAACATTTCTGCAAACTACAAGTCTCATGCGTTTTAGTGGTGAAAAAATAATTTAAAAAATCGTTCGGGAAATGAGTTTACTCCCTAGGTACTTTCTTTGTATGCATTTGACTATACGGGCCAAGCCCGGGATTTACGGGAAATCGCGGGTTTTCGTTTGCCGGCGATTAAACCACTTTCATTAAGCGTCTCATCAAAAATGAAAACATTTCTGAAAACTACAAGTCTCATGCGTTTTGGTGGTGAAAATATAATTTAAAAAATCGTTCGGGAAATGAGTTTACTCCCTGGGTACTTTCTTTGTATACTTTTGACTATACGGCCCGAGTCCGGGATTTACGGGAAATCGCAGGTTTTCGTTTGCCGGCGATTAAACTTCTTTTATTCAGCGTCTCATCAAAAATGAAAACATTTTTAAAAACTACAAGTCTCATGGGCTGTAGTGGTGAAATAATAATTTAAAAAATCGTTCGGGAAATGAGTTTACTCCCTGGGTACCTTCTTTGTATACTTTTGACTATACGGGCCGACTCCTGAATTTACGGGAAATCGCGGGTTTTCGTTTGCCAGCGATTAAACTTCTTTTATTCAGCGTCTCAACAAAAATGAAAACATTTTTAAAAACTACAAGTCTAATGGGCTTTAGTGGTGAAATAATAATTTAAAAAATCGTTCAGGAAATGAGTTTACTCCCTAGGTACTTCTTTTGTATACATTTGACTATACGGGCCGAGTCCGGGATTTACGGGAAATCGCGGGTTTTCGCTTGCCGGCGATTAAACTTCTTTTATTCAGCGTCTCATCAAAAATGAAAGCACTTTTAAAAACTACAAGTCTCATGCGTTTTAGTGGTGAAAAAATAATTTAAAAAATCGTTCGGGAAATGAGTTTACTCCCTGGGTACTTTCTTTGTATACTTTTGACTATACGGGCCCAGTCCGGGATTTACGGGAAAACGCGGGTTTTCGTGTGCCGGCGATTAAACTTCTTTTATTCAGCGTCCTATCAAAAATGAAAACATTTTAAAAAACTACAAGTCTCATGCGTTTTAGTGGTGAAAAGATACTTTAAAAAATCGTTTTGGAAATGAGTTTACTCACAGGGTACTTTCTTTGTATACATTCGACTATACGGGCCAAGCCCGGGATTTACGGGAAATCGCGGGTTTTCGGTTGCCGGCGATTAAACCACTTTCATTAAGCGTCTCATCAAAAATGAAAACATTTCTGAAAACTACAGGTCTCATGCGTTTTAGTGGTAAAAAAATAATTAAAAAAATCGTTCGGGAAATGAGTTTACTCCCTGGGTACTTTCTTTGTATACTTTTGACTATACGGGCCGAGTCGGGGATTTACGGGAAGTCGCGGGTTTTCGTTTGCCGGCGATTAAACTTCTTTTATTCAGCGTCTCATCAAAAATAAAAACATTTCTGAAAACTACAAGTCTCATGCGTTTTAGTGGTGAAAAAATAATTTAAAAAATCGTTCGGGAAATGAGTTTACTCCCTGGGTACTTTCTTTGTATACTTTTGACTATACTCCCCGAATCCGGGATTTACGGGAAGTCGCGGGTTTTCGTTTGCCGGCGATTAAACTTCTTTTATTCAGCGTCTCATCAAAAATGAAAACATTTTTAAAAACTACAAGTCTCATGGCCTTTAGTGGTAAAATAATAATTTAAAAAATCGTTCGGGAAATGAGTTTACTCCCTGGGTACTTTCTTTGTATACTTTTGACTATACAGGCCGAGTCCGGGATTTACGGGAAATCGCAGGTTTTCGTTTGCCGGCGATTAAACTTCTTTTATTCAGAGTATCATCAAAAATGAAAACATTTTTGTAAACTACAAGTCCCATGCGTTTTAGTGGTGAAAGATAATTTAAAAAATCGTTCGGGAAATGAGTTTACTCCCTGGGTACTTTCTTTGTATACTTTTGACAATACGGGCCGAGTCAGGGGTTTACGGGAAATGGCGGGTTATGGTTTGCCGGCGATTAAGCTTCTTTTATTCAGCGTCTCATCAAAAATGAAAACATTTTTGAAAACTACAAGTCTCATGCGTTTTAGTGGTGAAAATATAATTTAAAAAATCGTTTTGGAAATGAGTTTACTCCCTGGGTACTTTCTTTGTATGCATTTGACTATACGGGCCAAGCCCGGGATTTACGGGAAATCGCGGGTTTTCGTTTGCTGGCGATTAAACCACTTTCATTAAGTGTCTCATCAAAAATGAAAACATTTCTGAAAACTACAAGTCTCATGCGTTTTAGTGGTGAAAAAATAATTTAAAAAATCGTTCGGGAAATGAGTTTACTCCCTGCGTACTTTCTTTGTATACTTTTAACTATACGGCCCGAGTCCGGGATTTACGGGAAGTCGCGGGTTTTCGTTTGCCGGCGATTAAACTTCTTTTATTCAGCGTCTCATCAAAAATGAAAACATTTTTGTAAACTACAAGTCCCATGCGTTTTAGTGGTGAAAAAATAATTTTAAAAATCGTTCGGGAAATGAGTTTACTCCCTGGGTACTTTCTTTGTATACTTTTGACTATACGGGCCGAGTCCGGGGTTTACGGAAAATGGCGGGTTTTCGTTTGCCGGCGATTAAACTTCTTTTATTCAGCGTCTCATCAAAAATGAAAACATTTTTGAAAACTACAAGTCTCATGCGTTTTAGTGGTGAAAAAATAATTTAAATAATCGTTCGGGAAATGAGTTTACTCCCTGGGTACCTTCTTTGTATACTTTTGACTATACGGCCGAGTCCGGGATTTACGGGAAATCGCGGGTTTTCGTTTGCCGGCGGTTAAACCACTTTCATTAAGCGTATTATTATTATTATTATTATTCATTTATTTATAGTTGACTAAGTATAAATACATATATAGCTAATAAAAGCTAGTTAATGTCAACTTGAAAAGAAAGATTTTAAAATATACAGTATAAATATAAGGCATAAAATATTTTTAGATATATACAATTTTTTAAACATTTGTGGTTGTATAAATTAAGTGAGTGTATAAGCAAATATGAAATTAGCGAGAGTACATCCGCGAGTCATATAAAACCAATTTGTGGGATGTATTTTTTACATAGTCTGCAGGAGCAGTTTGGTACCCACTTTTTAATTTGGGATTTAAAGGATTGCAAGGATGACATTTCTTTGATTCTTACTGGAATTTGTTGCCATATTTTGTAACCGATAAAGGATAAAGTTTCTGTACCATAGTAAACTGATTTAGCATTACGGCCAGTAAATTCTCGATTATTTCTTAGATTGTATTTTGGATTATAAACAGGAAAAATATCTTGCATTATTTCTGGAGCCATGTCGTTTTTTGTTTTGTACATCTCAGTTGCAAGAGATTGTAGGTTTCGTTGGTGTACCGTAACAGAGCTGTCCTTATGAAGGAGGTCTGTGAAGGAAGAAGAACTGTCGCTATAGACTATCCGCAGTGGTTTTTCATGTAATTGATTAATACGATTGTTTAGAGCTCTGTTGTGAAACATCCAAACTAGAGGGCAGTAATTGAATTGCGAAATTACGAAGGAATTCATTAATAGTTTCTTCTTATTAAAGTTCATAAAAGATGTCATCCTTGTAAGCGCATTTAGTTTCTGACTCGCTTTTGCACAGAGTTTAGACACATGCAGATCAAATTTAAGTTTGTTATCGATAATGACTCCAAGTAGGCGTCCATGAGTGCTGCCTTTTATTACTGAGTTGCCTATCTGTGTACTTAATATTTCATTATCGCTTAAAAGCAAATGACACTTGTCATCATTTGCTTTCATTGCATTATTGTCAAACCATGTAAACACTTTTTCAGAAATGTTTTGAAGTTTAGTAACGACTTCCTTTGAGTCGTTACCGATAACATATGGTGTTGTGTCGTCTGCATAGCTCGCAAATTCAATGTCATTAAAATCAAATTCAACTGAGAAAAGATCGCAGATAAATATGTTAAAAAGTAACGGGCCTAGAATAGATCCTTGCGGCACGCCAAACAATATTGCAAGCCATGAGCTATACGAATTTTTTATCTTTACTCTTTGAAATCTTCCACTCACATAACTCATAATTAGGCGTAGGGAATACATGTCAAATCCATATGCATGAAGTTTTTCGATCAGTAAATCATGTAGGAGACAGTCAAATGCTTTACATAAATCAGTCAGAAGGGCTCCACATGCTTTACCTTCATCAACAGCCTTTTTCCATTTTTCAAGCATAACAGTGAGACAGTGCTGAGCACTGTAGCGTCTCATCAAAAATGAAAACATTTCTGCAAACTACAAGTCTCATGCGTTTTAGTGGTGAAAAAATAATTTAAAAAATCGTTCGGGAAATGAGTTTACTCCCTGGGTACTTTCTTTGTATGCATTTGACTATACGGGCCAAGCCCGGGATTTACGGGAAATCGCGGGTTTTCGTTTGCCGGCGATTAAACCACTTTCATTAAGCGTCTCATCAAAAATGAAAACATTTCTGAAAACTACAAGTCTCATGCGTTTTAGTGGTGAAAATATAATTTAAAAAATCGTTCGGGAAATGAGTTTACTCCCTGGGTACTTTCTTTGTATACTTTTGACTATACGGCCCGAGTCCGGGATTTACGGGAAATCGCAGGTTTTCGTTTGCCGGCGATTAATCTTCTTTTATTCAGCGTCTCATCAAAAATGAAAACATTTTTAAAAACTACAAGTCTCATGGGCTGTAGTGGTGAAATAATAATTTAAAAAATCGTTCGGGAAATGAGTTTACTCCCTGGGTACCTTCTTTGTATACTTTTGACTATACGGGCCGACTCCGGAATTTACGGGAAATCGCGGGTTTTCGTTTGCCAGCGATTAAACTTCTTTTATTCAGCGTCTCATCAAAAATGAAAACATTTTTAAAAACTACAAGTCTCATGGGCTTTAGTGGTGAAATAATAATTTAAAAAATCGTTCAGGAAATGAGTTTACTCCCTAGGTACTTCTTTTGTATACATTTGACTATACGGGCCGAGTCCGGGATTTACGGGAAATCGCGGGTTTTCGTTTGCCGGCGATTAAACTTCTTTTATTCAGCGTCTCATCAAAAATGAAAACACTTTTAAAAACTACAAGTCTCATGCGTTTTAGTGGTCAAAAAATAATTTAAAAAATCGTTCGGGAAATGAGTTTACTCCCTGGGTACTTTCTTTGTATACTTTTCACTATACGGGCCCAGTCCGGGATTTACGGGAAAACGCGGGTTTTCGTGTGGCGGCGATTAAACTTCTTTTATTCAGCGTCCTATCAAAAATGAAAACATTTTAAAAACTACAAGTCTCATGGGCTTTAGTGGTGAAATAATAATTTAAAAAATCGTTCAGGAAATGAGTTTACTCACAGGGTACTTTCTTTGTATACATTCGACTATACGGGCCAAGCCCGGGATTTACGGGAAATCGCGGGTTTTCGTTTGCCGGCGATTAAACCTTTTTCATTAAGCGTCTCATCAAAAATGTAAACATTTCTGAAAACCACAGGTCTCATGCGTTTTAGTGGTGAAAAAATAATTAAAAAAATCGTTCGGGAAATGAGTTTACTCCCTGGGTACTTTTTTTGTATACTTTTGACTATACGGGCCGAGTCGGGGATTTACGGGAAGTCGCGGGTTTTCGTTTGCCGGCGATTAAACTTCTTTTATTCAGCGTCTCATCAAAAATAAAAACATTTCTGAAAACTACAAGTCTCACGCGTTTTAGTGGTGAAAAAATAATTTAAAAAATCGTTCGGGAAATGAGTTTACTCCCTGTGTACTTTCTTTGTATACTTTTGACTATACTCCCCGAATCCGGGATTTACGGGAAGTCGCGGGTTTTCGTTTGCCGGCGATTAAACTTCTTTTATTCAGCGTCTCATCAAAAATGAAAACATTTTTAAAAACTACAATTCTCATGGCCTTTAGTGGTGAAATAATATTTTAAAAAATCGTTCGGGAAATGAGTTTACTCCCTGGGTACTTTCTTTGTATACTTTTGACTATACAGGCCGAGTCCGGGATTTACGGGAAATCGCAGGTTTTCGTTTGCCGGCGATTAAACTTCTTTTATTCAGAGTATCATCAAAAATGAAAACATTTTTGTAAACTACAAGTCCCATGCGTTTTAATGGTGAAAGATAATTTAAAAAATCGTTCGGGAAATGAGTTTACTACCTGGGTACTTTCTTTGTATACTTTTGACAATACGGGCCGAGTCAGGGGTTTACGGGAAATGGCGGGTTATGGTTTGCCGGCGATTAAGCTTCTTTTATTCAGCGTCTCATCAAAAATGAAAACATTTTTGAAAACTTCAAGTCTCATGCGTTTTAGTGGTGAAAAGATAATTTAAAAAATCGTTTTGGAAATGAGTTTACTCCCTGGGTACTTTCTTTGTATGCATTTGACTATACGGGCCAAGCCCGGGATTTACGGGAAATCGCGGGTTTTCGTTTGCCGGCGATTAAACCACTTTCATTAAGCGTCTCATCAAAAATGAAAACATTTCTGAAAACTACAAGTTTTATGCGTTTTAGTGGTGAAAAAATAATTTAAAAAATCGTTCGGGAAATGATTTTACTCCCTGGGTACTTTCTTTGTATACTTTTGACTATACTCCCCGAATCCGGGATTTACGGGAAGTCGCGGGTTTTCGTTTGCCGGCGATTAAACTTCTTTTATTCAGCGTCTCATCAAAAATGAAAACATTTTTAAAAACTACAAGTCTCATGGCCTTTAGTGGTGAAATAATATTTTAAAAAGTCGTTCGGGAAATGAGTTTACTCCCTGGGTACTTTCTTTGTATACTTTTGACTATACAGGCCGAGTCCGGGATTTACGGGAAATCGCAGGTTTTCGTTTGCCGGCGATTAAACTTCTTTTATTCAGAGTATCATCAAAAATGAAAACATTTTTGTAAACTACAAGTCCCATGCGTTTTAGTGGTGAAAGATAATTTAAAAAATCGTTCGGGAAATGAGTTTACTCCCTGGGTACTTTCTTTGTATACTTTTGACAATACGGGCCGAGTCAGGGGTTTACGGGAAAAGGCGGGTTATGGTTTGCCGGCGATTAAGCTTCTTTTATTCAGCGTCTCATCAAAAATGAAAACATTTTTGAAAACTACAAGTCTCATGCGTTTTAGTGGTGAAAAGATAATTTAAAAAATCGTTTTGGAAATGAGTTTACTCCCTGGGTACTTTCTTTGTATGCATTTGACTATACGGGCCAAGCCCGGGATTTACGGGAAATCGCGGGTTTTCGTGTGGCGGCGATTAAACTTCTTTTATTCAGCGTCCTATCAAAAATGAAAACATTTTAAAAACTACAAGTCTCATGGGCTTTAGTGGTGAAATAATAATTTAAAAAATCGTTCAGGAAATGAGTTTACTCACAGGGTACTTTCTTTGTATACATTCGACTATACGGGCCAAGCCCGGGATTTACGGGAAATCGCGGGTTTTCGTTTGCCGGCGATTAAACCTTTTTCATTAAGCGTCTCATCAAAAATGTAAACATTTCTGAAAACCACAGGTCTCATGCGTTTTAGTGGTGAAAAAATAATTAAAAAAATCGTTCGGGAAATGAGTTTACTCCCTGGGTACTTTCTTTGTATACTTTTGACTATACGGGCCGAGTCGGGGATTTACGGGAAGTCGCGGGTTTTCGTTTGCCGGCGATTAAACTTCTTTTATTCAGCGTCTCATCAAAAATAAAAACATTTCTGAAAACTACAAGTCTCACGCGTTTTAGTGGTGAAAAAATAATTTAAAAAATCGTTCGGGAAATGAGTTTACTCCCTGTGTACTTTCTTTGTATACTTTTGACTATACTCCCCGAATCCGGGATTTACGGGAAGTCGCGGGTTTTCGTTTGCCGGCGATTAAACTTCTTTTATTCAGCGTCTCATCAAAAATGAAAACATTTTTAAAAACTA
This sequence comes from Hydractinia symbiolongicarpus, assembly GCF_029227915.1. Taxonomy (NCBI): domain Eukaryota; kingdom Metazoa; phylum Cnidaria; class Hydrozoa; order Anthoathecata; family Hydractiniidae; genus Hydractinia; species Hydractinia symbiolongicarpus. The sequence continues at coordinate 2,813,807 of NC_079878.1, forward strand.
CAATTCTCATGGCCTTTAGTGGTGAAATAATATTTTAAAAAATCGTTCGGGAAATGAGTTTACTCCCTGGGTACTTTCTTTGTATACTTTTGACTATACAGGCCGAGTCCGGGATTTACGGGAAATCGCAGGTTTTCGTTTGCCGGCGATTAAACTTCTTTTATTCAGAGTATCATCAAAAATGAAAACATTTTTGTAAACTACAAGTCCCATGCGTTTTAATGGTGAAAGATAATTTAAAAAATCGTTCGGGAAATGAGTTTACTACCTGGGTACTTTCTTTGTATACTTTTGACAATACGGGCCGAGTCAGGGGTTTACGGGAAATGGCGGGTTATGGTTTGCCGGCGATTAAGCTTCTTTTATTCAGCGTCTCATCAAAAATGAAAACATTTTTGAAAACTTCAAGTCTCATGCGTTTTAGTGGTGAAAAGATAATTTAAAAAATCGTTTTGGAAATGAGTTTACTCCCTGGGTACTTTCTTTGTATGCATTTGACTATACGGGCCAAGCCCGGGATTTACGGGAAATCGCGGGTTTTCGTTTGCCGGCGATTAAACCACTTTCATTAAGCGTCTCATCAAAAATGAAAACATTTCTGAAAACTACAAGTTTTATGCGTTTTAGTGGTGAAAAAATAATTTAAAAAATCGTTCGGGAAATGATTTTACTCCCTGGGTACTTTCTTTGTATACTTTTGACTATACTCCCCGAATCCGGGATTTACGGGAAGTCGCGGGTTTTCGTTTGCCGGCGATTAAACTTCTTTTATTCAGCGTCTCATCAAAAATGAAAACATTTTTAAAAACTACAAGTCTCATGGCCTTTAGTGGTGAAATAATATTTTAAAAAATCGTTCGGGAAATGAGTTTACTCCCTGGGTACTTTCTTTGTATACTTTTGACTATACAGGCCGAGTCCGGGATTTACGGGAAATCGCAGGTTTTCGTTTGCCGGCGATTAAACTTCTTTTATTCAGAGTATCATCAAAAATGAAAACATTTTTGTAAACTACAAGTCCCATGCGTTTTAGTGGTGAAAGATAATTTAAAAAATCGTTCGGGAAATGAGTTTACTCCCTGGGTACTTTCTTTGTATACTTTTGACAATACGGGCCGAGTCAGGGGTTTACGGGAAATGGCGGGTTATGGTTTGCCGGCGATTAAGCTTCTTTTATTCAGCGTCTCATCAAAAATGAAAACATTTTTGAAAACTACAAGTCTCATGCGTTTTAGTGGTGAAAAGATAATTTAAAAAATCGTTTTGGAAATGAGTTTACTGCCTGGGTACTTTCTTTGTATGCATTTGACTATACGGGCCAAGCCCGGGATTTACGGGAAATCGCGGGTTTTCGTTTGCCGGCGATTAAACCACTTTCATTAAGCGTCTCATCAAAAATGAAAACATTTCTGAAAACTACAAGTTTTATGCGTTTTAGTGGTGAAAAAATAATTTAAAAAATCGTTCGGGAAATGAGTTTACTCCCTGGGTACTTTCTTTGTATACTTTTAACTATACGGCCCGAGTCCGGGATTTACGGGAAGTCGCGGGTTTTCTTTTGCCGGCGATTAAACTTCTTTTATTCAGCGTCTCATCAAAAATGAAAACATTTTTGTAAACTACAAGTCCCATGCGTTTTAGTGGTGAAAAAATAATTTTAAAAATCGTTCGGGAAATGAGTTTACTCCCTGGGTACTTTCTTTGTATACTTTCGACTATACGGGCCGAGTCCGGGGTTTACGGGAAAAGGCGGGTTTTCGTTTGCCGGCGATTAAACTTCTTTTATTCAGCGTCTCATCAAAAATGAAAACATTTTTGAAAACTACAAGTCTCATGCGTTTTAGTGGTGAAAAAATAATTTAAATAATCGTTCGGGAAATGAGTTTACTCCCTGGGTACCTTCTTTGTATACTTTTGACTATACGGCCGAGTCCGGGATTTACGGGAAATCGCGGGTTTTCGTTTGCCGGCGATTAAACCACTTTCATTAAGCGTCTCATCAAAAATGAAAACATTTCTGAAAACTACAAGTCTCATGCGTTTTAGTGGTGAAAAAATAATTTAAAAAATCGTTCGGGAAATGAGTTTACTCCCTGGGTACTTTCTTTGTATACTTTTAACTATACGGCCCGAGTCCGGGATTTACGGGAAGTCGCGGGTTTTCGTTTGCCGGCGATTAAACTTCTTTTATTCAGCGTCTCATCAAAAATGAAAACATTTTTGTAAACTACAAGTCCCATGCGTTTTAGTGGTGAAATAATAATTTAAAAAATCGTTCAGGAAATGAGTTTACTCCCTAGGTACTTCTCTTGTATACATTTGACTATACGGGCCGAGTCCGGGATTTACGGGAAATCGCGGGTTTTCGTTTGCCGGCGATTAAACTTCTTTTATTCAGCGTCTCATCAAAAATGAAAACACTTTTAAAAACTACAAGTCTCATGCGTTTTAGTGGTGAAAAAATAATTTAAAAAATCGTTCGGGAAATGAGTTTACTCCCTGGGTACTTTCTTTGTATACTTTTGACTATACGGGCCCAGTCCGGGATTTACGGGAAAACGCGGGTTTTCGTTTGCCGGCGATTAAACCACTTTCATTAAGCGTATTATTATTATTATTATTATTCATTTATTTATAGTTGACTAAGTATAAATACATATATAGCTAATAAAAGCTAGTTAATGTCAACTTGAAAAGAAAGATTTTAAAATATACAGTATAAATATAAGGCATAAAATATTTTTAGATATATACAATTTTTTAAACATTTGTGGTTGTATAAATTAAGTGAGTGTATAAGCAAATATGAAATTAGCGAGAGTACATCCGCGAGTCATATAAAACCAATTTGTGGGATGTATTTTTTACATAGTCTGCAGGAGCAGTTTGGTACCCACTTTTTAATTTGGGATTTAAAGGATTGCAAGGATGACATTTCTTTGATTCTTACTGGAATTTGTTGCCATATTTTGTAACCGATAAAGGATAAAGTTTCTGTACCATAGTAAACTGATTTAGCATTACGGCCAGTAAATTCTCGATTATTTCTTAGATTGTATTTTGGATTATAAACAGGAAAAATATCTTGCATTATTTCTGGAGCCATGTCGTTATTTTGTTTTGTACATCTCAGTTGCAAGAGATTGTAGGTTTCGTTGGTGTACCGTAACAGAGCTGTCCTTATGAAGGAGGTCTGTGAAGGAAGAAGTTTTTTTTTTCAGAAATGTTTTGAAGTTTAGTAACGACTTCCTTTGAGTCGTTACCGATAACATATGGTGTTGTGTCGTCTGCATAGCTCGCAAATTCAATGTCATTAAAATCAAATTCAACTGAGAAAAGATCGCAGATAAATATGTTAAAAAGTAACGGGCCTAGAATAGATCCTTGCGGCACGCCAAACAATATTGCAAGCCATGAGCTATACGAATTTTTTATCTTTACTCTTTGAAATCTTCCACTCACATAACTCATAATTAGGCGTAGGGAATACATGTCAAATCCATATGCATGAAGTTTTGCGATCAGTAAATCATGTAGGAGACAGTCAAATGCTTTAGATAAATCAGTCAGAAGGGCTCCACATGCTTTACCTTCATCAACAGCCTTTTTCCATTTTTCAAGCATAACAGTGAGACAGTGCTGAGCACTGTAGCGTCTCATCAAAAACATTTCTGCAAACTACAAGTCTCATGCGTTTTAGTGGTGAAAAAATAATTTAAAAAATCGTTCGGGAAATGAGGTTACTCCCTGGGTACTTTCTTTGTATGCATTTGACTATACGGGCCAAGCCCGGGATTTACGGGAAATCGCGGGTTTTCGTTTGCCGGCGATTAAACCACTTTCATTAAGCGTCTCATCAAAAATGAAAACATTTCTGAAAACTACAAGTCTCATGCGTTTTAGTGGTGAAAATATAATTTAAAAAATCGTTCGATTAAACTTCTTTTATTCAGCGTCCTATCAAAAATGAAAACATTTTAAAAAACTACAAGTCTCATGCGTTTTAGTGGTGAAAAGATACTTTAAAAAATCGTTTTGGAAATGAGTTTACTCACAGGGTACTTTCTTTGTATACATTCGACTATACGGGCCAAGCCCGGGATTTTCGGGAAATCGCGGGTTTTCGTTTGCCGGCGATTAAACCACTTTCATTAAGCGTCTCATCAAAAATGAAAACATTTCTGAAAACTACAGGTCTCATGCGTTTTAGTGGTGAAAAAATAATTAAAAAAATCGTTCGGGAAATGAGTTTACTCCCTGGGTACTTTCTTTGTATACTTTTGACTATACGCGCCGAGTCGGGGATTTACGGGAAGTCGCGGGTTTTCGTTTGCCGGCGATTAAACTTCTTTTATTCAGCGTCTCATCAAAAATAAAAACATTTCTGAAAACTACAAGTCTCATGCGTTTTAGTGGTGAAAAAATAATTTAAAAAATCGTTCGGGAAATGAGTTTACTCCCTGGGTACTTTCTTTGTATACTTTTGACTATACTCCCCGAATCCGGGATTTACGGGAAGTCGCGGGTTTTCGTTTGCCGGCGATTAAACTTCTTTTATTCAGCGTCTCATCAAAAATGAAAACATTTTTAAAAACTACAAGTCTCATGGCCTTTAGTGGTGAAATAATAATTTAAAAAATCGTTCGGGAAATGAGTTTACTCCCTGGGTACTTTCTTTGTATACTTTTGACTATACAGGCCGAGTCCGGGATTTACGGGAAATCGCAGGTTTTCGTTTGCCGGCGATTAAACTTCTTTTATTCAGAGTATCATCAAAAATGAAAACATTTTTGTAAACTACAAGTCCCATGCGTTTTAGTGGTGAAAGATAATTTAAAAAATCGTTCGGGAAATGAGTTTACTCCCTGGGTACTTTCTTTGTATACTTTTGACAATACGGGCCGAGTCAGGGGTTTACGGGAAATAGCGGGTTATGGTTTGCCGGCGATTAAGCTTCTTTTATTCAGCGTCTCATCAAAAATGAAAACATTTTTGAAAACTACAAGTCTCATGCGTTTTAGTGGTGAAAAGATAATTTAAAAAATCGTTTTGGAAATGAGTTTACTCCCCGGGTACTTTCTTTGTATACTTTTGACTATACTCCCCGAATCCGGGATTTACGGGAAGTCGCTGGTTTTCGTTTGCCGGCGATTAAACTTCTTTTATTCCGCATCTGATCAAAAATGAAAACATTTTTAAAAACTACAAGTCTCATGGGCTTTAGTGGTGAAATAATAATTTAAAAAATCGTTCGGGAAATGAGTTTACTCCCTGGGTACCTTCTTTGTATACTTTTGACTATACGGCCGAGTCCGGAATTTACGGGAAATCGCGGGTTTTCGTTTGCCGGCGATTAAACTTCTTTTATTCAGCGTCTCATCAAAAATGAAAACACTTTTGAAAACTACAAGTCTCATGCGTTTTAGTGGTGAAAAAATAATTTAAAAAATCGTTCGGAAAATGAGTTTACTCCCTGGGTACTTTCTTTTTATACTTTTGACTATACGGGCCGAGTCTGGGACTTACGGGAAATCGCGGGTTTTCGTGTGCCGGCGATTAAACTTCTTTTATTGAGAGTCCCATCAAAAATGAAAACATTTTTAAAAACTACAAGTCTCATGCGTTTTAGTGGTGAAAAGATAATTTAAAAAATCGTTTTGGAAATGAGTTTACTCCCCGGGTACTTTCTTTGTATACTTTTGACTATACTCCCCGAATCCGGGATTTACGGGAAGTCGCTGGTTTTCGTTTGCCGGCGATTAAACTTCTTTTATTCCGCATCTGATCAAAAATGAAAACATTTTTAAAAACTACAAGTCTCATGGGCTTTAGTGGTGAAATAATAATTTAAAAAATCGTTCGGGAAATGAGTTTACTCCCTGGGTACCTTCTTTGTATACTTTTGACTATACGGCCGAGTCCGGAATTTACGGGAAATCGCGGGTTTTCGTTTGCCGGCGATTAAACTTCTTTTATTCAGCGTCTCATCAAAAATGAAAACACTTTTGAAAACTACAAGTCTCATGCGTTTTAGTGGTGAAAAAATAATTTAAAAAATCGTTCGGGAAATGCGTTTAATCCCTGGGTACTTTCTTTGTGTACTTTTGACTATACGGGCCGAGTCCGGGGTTTACGGGAAATGGCGGGTTTTCGTTTGCCGGCGATTAAACTTCTTTTAATAAGCGTCTCATCAAAAATAAAAACATTTTTGAAAACTAAAAGTCTCATGCGTTTTAGTGGTGAAAAAATTATTTAAAAAATCGTTTTGGAAATGAGTTTAATCACAGGGTACTTTCTTTGTATACATGGGAAATGAGTTTACTCCCCGGGTACTTTCTTTGTATACTTTTGACTATATGGGCCGAGTCCGGGGTTTACGGGAAATGCGGGTTTTCATTTGCCGGCAATTAAACTTCTTTTTTTCAGCGTCTCATCAAAAATGAAAACATTTTTGAAAACTACAAGTCTCATGCGTTTTAGTGGTGAAAAGATACTTTAAAAAATCGTTTTGGAAATGAGTTTAATCCCTGGGTACTTTCTTTGTATACTTTTGACTATACGGGCCGAGTCGGGGATTTACGGGAAGTCGCGGGTTTTCGTTTGCCGGCGATTAAACTTCTTTTATTCAGCGTCTCATCAAAAATGAAAACATTTTTGTAAACTACAAGTCCCATGCGTTTTAGTGGTGAAAAAATAATATAAAAAATCGTTCGGGAAATGGGTTTACTCCCTGGGTACTTTCTTTGTATACTTTTGATTATACGGGCCGAGTCCGGGGTTTACGGGAAATGGCGGGTTTTCGTTTCCGGCGATTAAACTTCTTTTATTCAGCGTCTCATCAAAAATGAAAACATTTTTGAAAACTACAAGTCTCATGGGCTTTAGTGGTGAAATAATAATTTAAAAAATCGTTCGGGAAATGAGTTTACTCCCTGGGTACTTTCTTTGTATACTTTTGATTATACGGGCCGAGTCCGGGGTTTACGGGAAATGGCGGGTTTTCGTTTGCCGGCGATTAAACTTCTTTTATTCAGCGTCTCATCAAAAATGAAAACATTTTTGAAAACTACAAGTCTCATGCGTTTTAGTGGTGAAAAGATAATTTAAAAAATCGTATTGGAAATGAGTTTACTCCCTGGGTACTTTCTTTTTATACTTTTGACTATACGGGCCGAGTCTGGGACTTACGGGAAATCGCGGGTTTTCGTGTGCCGGCGATTAAACTTCTTTTATTGAGCGTCCCATCAAAAATGAAAACATTTTTAAAAACTACAAGTCTCATGCGTTTTAGTGGTGAAAAAATATTATAAAAAATCGTTCGGGAAATGCGTTTACTCCCTGGGTACTTTCTTTGTGTACTTTTGACTATACGGGCCGAGTCCGGGGTTTACGGGAAATGGCGGGTTTTCGTTTGCCGGCGATTAAACTTCTTTTAATAAGCGTCTCATCAAAAATAAAAACATTTTTGAAAACTAAAAGTCTCATGCGTTTTAGTGGTGAAAAAATTATTTAAAAAATCGTTTTGGAAATGAGTTTAATCACAGGGTACTTTCTTTGTATACATGGGAAATGAGTTTACTCCCCGGGTACTTTCTTTGTATACTTTTGACTATATGGGCCGAGTCCGGGGTTTACGGGAAATGCGGGTTTTCATTTGCCGGCAATTAAACTTCTTTTATTCAGCGTCTCATCAAAAATGAAAACATTTTTGAAAACTACAAGTCTCATGCGTTTTAGTGGTGAAAAGATAATTTAAAAAATCGTTTTGGAAATGAGTTTACTCCCCGGGTACTTTCTTTGTATACTTTTGACTATACTCCCCGAATCCGGGATTTACGGGAAGTCGCTGGTTTTTGTTTGCCGGCGATTAAACTTCTTTTATTCCGCGTCTCATCAAAAATGAAAACATTTTTAAAAACTACAAGTCTCATGGGCTTTAGTGGTGAAATAATAATTTAAAAAATCGTTCGGGAAATGAGTTTACTCCCTGGGTACCTTCTTTGTATACTTTTGACTATACGGCCGAGTCCGGAATTTACGGGAAATCGCGGGTTTTCGTTTTCCGGCGATTAAACTTCTTTTATTCAGCGTCTCATCAAAAATGAAAACACTTTTGAAAACTACAAGTCTCATGCGTTTTAGTGGTGAAAAAATATTATAAAAAATCGTTCGGGAAATGCGTTTACTCCCTGGGTACTTTCTTTGTATACTTTTGACTATACGGGCCGAGTCCGGGGTTTACGGGAAATGGCGGGTTTTCGTTTGCCGGCGATTAAACTTCCTTTAATATGCGTCTCATCAAAAATGAAAACATTTTTGAAAACTAAAAGTCTCATGCGTTTTAGTGGTGAAAAAATTAATTAAAAAATCGTTTTGGAAATGAGTTTAATCACAGGGTACTTTCTTTGTATACATGGGAAATGAGTTTACTCCCCGGGTACTTTCTTTGTATACTTTTGACTATATGGGCCGAGTCCGGGGTTTACGGGAAATGGCGGGTTTTCGTTTGCCGGCAATTAAACTTCTTTAATTAAGCGTCTCATCAAAAATGAAAACATTTTTGAAAACTACAAGTCTCATGCGTTTTAGTGGTGAAAAGATACTTTAAAAAATCGTTTTGGAAATGAGTTTAATCCCTGGGTACTTTCTTTGTATACTTTTGAATATACGGGCCGAGTCGGGGATTTACGGGAAGTCGCGGGTTTTCGTTTGCCGGCGATTAAACTTCTTTTATTCAGCGTCTCATCAAAAATGAAAACATTTTTGTAAACTACAAGTCCCATGCGTTTTAGTGGTGAAAAAATAATATAAAAAATCGTTCAGGAAATGGGTTTACTCCCTTGGTACTTTCTTTGTATACTTTTGATTATACGGGCCGAGTCCGGGGTTTACGGGAAATGGCGGGTTTTCGTTTGCCGGCGATTAAACTTCTTTTATTCAGCGTCTCATCAAAAATGAAAACATTTTTGAAAACTAAAAGTCTCATGCGTTTTAGTGGTGAAAAAATTATTTAACAAATCGTTTTGGAAATGAGTTTAATCACAGGGTACTTTCTTTGTATACATGGGAAATGAGTTTACTCCCCGGGTACTTTCTTTGTATACTTTTGACTATATGGGCCGAGTCCGGGGTTTACGGGAAATGCGGGTTTTCATTTGCCGGCAATTAAACTTCTTTTATTCAGCGTCTCATCAAAAATGAAAACATTTTTGAAAACTACAAGTCTCATGCGTTTTAGTGGTGAAAAGATAATTTAAAAAATCGTTTTGGAAATGAGTTTACTCCCCGGGTACTTTCTTTGTATACTTTTGACTATACTCCCCGAATCCGGGATTTACGGGAAGTCGCTGGTTTTTGTTTGCCGGCGATTAAACTTCTTTTATTCCGCGTCTCATCAAAAATGAAAACATTTTTAAAAACTACAAGTCTCATGGGCTTTAGTGGTGAAATAATAATTTAAAAAATCGTTCGGGAAATGAGTTTACTCCCTGGGTACCTTCTTTGTATACTTTTGACTATACGGCCGAGTCCGGAATTTACGGGAAATCGCGGGTTTTCGTTTTCCGGCGATTAAACTTCTTTTATTCAGCGTCTCATCAAAAATGAAAACACTTTTGAAAACTACAAGTCTCATGCGTTTTAGTGGTGAAAAAATATTATAAAAAATCGTTCGGGAAATGCGTTTACTCCCTGGGTACTTTCTTTGTATACTTTTGACTATACGGGCCGAGTCCGGGGTTTACGGGAAATGGCGGGTTTTCGTTTGCCGGCGATTAAACTTCCTTTAATAAGCGTCTCATCAAAAATGAAAACATTTTTGAAAACTAAAAGTCTCATGCGTTTTAGTGGTGAAAAAATTAATTAAAAAATCGTTTTGGAAATGAGTTTAATCACAGGGTACTTTCTTTGTATACATGGGAAATGAGTTTACTCCCCGGGTACTTTCTTTGTATACTTTTGACTATATGGGCCGAGTCCGGGGTTTACGGGAAATGGCGGGTTTTCGTTTGCCGGCAATTAAACTTCTTTAATTAAGCGTCTCATCAAAAATGAAAACATTTTTGAAAACTACAAGTCTCATGCGTTTTAGTGGTGAAAAGATACTTTAAAAAATCGTTTTGGAAATGAGTTTAATCCCTGGGTACTTTCTTTGTATACTTTTGAATATACGGGCCGAGTCGGGGATTTACGGGAAGTCGCGGGTTTTCGTTTGCCGGCGATTAAACTTCTTTTATTCAGCGTCTCATCAAAAATGAAAACATTTTTGTAAACTACAAGTCCCATGCGTTTTAGTGGTGAAAAAAATAATATAAAAAATCGTTCGGGAAATGGGTTTACTCCCTTGGTACTTTCTTTGTATACTTTTGATTATACGGGCCGAGTCCGGGGTTTACGGGAAATGGCGGGTTTTCGTTTGCCGGCGATTAAACTTCTTTTATTCAGCGTCTCATCAAAAATGAAAACATTTTTAAAAACTACAAGTCTCATGGGCTTTAGTGGTTAAATAATAATTTAAAAAATCGTTCGGGAAATGAGTTTACTCCCTGGGTACTTTCTTTGTATGCATTTGACTATACGGGCCAAGCCCGGGATTTACGGGAAATCGCGGGTTTTCGTTTGCCGGCGATTAAACCACTTTCATTAAGCGTCTCATCAAAAATGAAAACATTTCTGAAAATTACAAGTCTCATGCGTTTTAGTGGTGAAAAAATAATTTAAAAAATCGTTCGGGAAATGAGTTTACTCCCTGGGTACTTTCTTTGTGTAATTTTGACCATACGGCCCGAGTCCGGGATTTACGTGAAGTCGCGGGTTTTCGTTTGCCGGCGATTAAACTTCTTTTATTCAGCGTCTCATCAAAAATGAAAACATTTTTGTAAACTACAAGTCCCATGCGTTTTAGTGGTGAAAAAATAATTTTAAAAATCGTTCGGGAAATGAGTTTACTCCCTGGGTACTTTCTTTGTATACTTTTGACTATACGGGCCGAGTCCGGGGTTTACGGGAAATGGCGGGTTTTCGTTTGCCGGCGATTAAACTTCTTTTATTCAGCGTCTCATCAAAAATGAAAACATTTTTGTAAACTACAAGTCCCATGCGTTTTAGTGGTGAAAAAATAATTTTAAAAATCGTTCGGGAAATGAGTTTACTCCCTGGGTACTTTCTTTGTATACTTTTGACTATACGGGCCGAGTCCGGGGTTTACGGGAAATGGCGGGTTTTCGTTTGCCGGCGATTAAACTTCTTTTATTCAGCGTCTCATCAAAAATGAAAACATTTTTGAAAACTACAAGTCTCATGCGTTTTAGTGGTGAAAAAATAATTTAAATAATCGTTCGGGAAATGAGTTTACTCCCTGGGTACCTTCTTTGTATACTTTTGACTATACGGCCGAGTCCGGGATTTACGGGAAATCGCGGGTTTTCGTTTGCCGGCGATTAAACCACTTTCATTAAGCGTCTCATCAAAAATGAAAACATTTCTGCAAACTACAAGTCTCATGCGTTTTAGTGGTGAAAAAATAATTTAAAAAATCGTTCGGGAAATGAGTTTACTCCCTGGGTACCTTCTTTGTATACTTTTGACTATACGGGCCGAGTCCGGAATTTACGGGAAATCGCGGGTTTTCGTTTGGCAGCGATTAAACTTCTTTTATTCAGCGTCTCATCAAAAATGAAAACATTTTTAAAAACTACAAGTCTCATGGGCTTTAGCGGTGAAATAATAATTTAAAAAATCGTTCAGGAAATGAGTTTACTCCCTAGGTACTTCTTTTGTATACATTTGACTATACGGGCCGAGTCCGGGATTTACGGGAAATCGCGGGTTTTCGTTTGCCGGCGATTAAACTTCTTTTATTTAGCGTCTCATCAAAAATGAAAACACTTTTAAAAACTACAAGTCTCATGCGTTTTAGTGGTGAAAAGATACTTTAAAAAATCGTTTTGGAAATGAGTTTACTCACAGTGTACTTTCTTTGTATACATTCGACTATACGTGCCAAGCCCGGGATTTACGGGAAATCGCGGGTTTTCGTTTGCCGGCGATTAAACCACTTTCATTAAGCGTCTCATCAAAAATGAAAACATTTCTGAAAACTACAGGTCTCATGCGTTTTAGTGGTGAAAAAATAATTTAAAAAATCGTTCGGGAAATGAGTTTACTCCCTGGGTACCTTCTTTGTATACTTTTGACTATACGGGCCGAGTCCGGGATTTACGGGAAATTGCGGGTTTTCGTTTGCCGGCGATTAAACTTCTTTTATTCAGCGTCTCATCAAAAATGAAAACATTTTTAAAAACTACAAGTCTCATGGGCTTTAGTGGTTAAATAATAATTTAAAAAATCGTTCGGGAAATGAGTTTACTCCCTGGGTACTTTCTTTGTATACTTTTGACTATACAGGCCGAGTCCGGGATTTACGGGAAATCGCAGGTTTTCGTTTGCCGGCGATTAAACTTCTTTTATTCAGAGTCTCATCAAAAATGAAAACATTTTTGTAAACTACAAGTCGCATGCGTTTTAGTGGTGAAAAATAATTTAAAAAATCGTTCGGGAAATGAGTTTACTTCCTGGGTACTTTCTTTGTATACTTTTGACTATACGGGCCGAGTCCGGGGTTTACGGGAAATGGCGGGTTATGGTTTGCCGGCGATTAAGCTTCTTTTATTCAGCGTCTCATCAAAAATGAAAACACTTTTGAAAACTACAAGTCCCATGCGTTTTAGTGGTGAAAAGATAATTTAAATAATCGTTCGGGAAATGAGTTTACTCCCTGGGTACCTTCTTTGTATACTTTTGACTATACGGCCGAGTCCGGGATTTACGGGAAATCGCGGGTTTTCGTTTGCCGGCGATTAAACCACTTTCATTAAGCGTCTCATCAAAAATGAAAACATTTCTGCAAACTACAAGTCTCATGCGTTTTAGTGGTGAAAAAATAATTTAAAAAATCGTTCGGGAAATGAGTTTACTCCCTGGGTACCTTCTTTGTATACTTTTGACTATACGGGCCGTGTCCGGAATTTACGGGAAATCGCGGGTTTTCGTTTGCCAGCGATTAAACTTCTTTTATTCAGCGTCTCATCAAAAATGAAAACATTTTTAAAAACTACAAGTCTCATGGGCTTTAGCGGTGAAATAATAATTTAAAAAATCGTTCAGGAAATGAGTTTACTCCCTAGGTACTTCTTTTGTATACATTTGACTATACGGGCCGAGTCCGGGATTTACGGGAAATCGCGGGTTTTCGTTTGCCGGCGATTAAACTTCTTTTATTTAGCGTCTCATCAAAAATGAAAACACTTTTAAAAACTACAAGTCTCATGCGTTTTAGTGGTGAAAAGATACTTTAAAAAATCGTTTTGGAAATGAGTTTACTCACAGTGTACTTTCTTTGTATACATTCGACTATACGTGCCAAGCCCGGGATTTACGGGAAATCGCGGGTTTTCGTTTGCCGGCGATTAAACCACTTTCATTAAGCGTCTCATCAAAAATGAAAACATTTCTGAAAACTACAGGTCTCATGCGTTTTAGTGGTGAAAAAATAATTTAAAAAATCGTTCGGGAAATGAGTTTACTCCCTGGGTACCTTCTTTGTATACTTTTGACTATACGGGCCGAGTCCGGGATTTACGGGAAATTGCGGGTTTTCGTTTGCCGGCGATTAAACTTCTTTTATTCAGCGTCTCATCAAAAATGAAAACATTTTTAAAAACTACAAGTCTCATGGGCTTTAGTGGTTAAATAATAATTTAAAAAATCGTTCGGGAAATGAGTTTACTCCCTGGGTACTTTCTTTGTATACTTTTGACTATACAGGCCGAGTCCGGGATTTACGGGAAATCGCAGGTTTTCGTTTGCCGGCGATTAAACTTCTTTTATTCAGAGTCTCATCAAAAATGAAAACATTTTTGTAAACTACAAGTCGCATGCGTTTTAGTGGTGAAAAATAATTTAAAAAATCGTTCGGGAAATGAGTTTACTTCCTGGGTACTTTCTTTGTATACTTTTGACTATACGGGCCGAGTCCGGGGTTTACGGGAAATGGCGGGTTATGGTTTGCCGGCGATTAAGCTTCTTTTATTCAGCGTCTCATCAAAAATGAAAACACTTTTGAAAACTACAAGTCCCATGCGTTTTAGTGGTGAAAAGATAATTTAAAAAATCGTTTTGGAAATGAGTTTACTCGCAGGGTACTTTCTTTGTATACATTTGACTATACGGGTCAAACCCTGGATTTACGGGAAATCGCGGGTTTTCGTTTGCCGGCGATTAAACCACTTTCATTAAACGTCTCATCAAAAATGAAAACATTTCTGAAAACTACAAGTCTCATGCGTTTTAGTGGTGAAAAAATAATTTAAAAAATCGTTTTGGAAATGAGTTTAATCACAGGGTACTTTCTTTGTATACATGGGAAATGAGTTTACTCCCCGGGTACTTTCTTTGTATACTTTTGACTATATGGGCCGAGTCCGGGGTTTACGGGAAATCGCAGGTTTTCGTTTGCCGGCGATTAAACTTCTTTTATTCAGCGTCTCATCAAAAATGAAAACATTTTTGTAAACTACAAGTCCCATGCGTTTAGTGGTGAAAAAATAATATAAAAAATCGTTCGGGAAATGGGTTTACTCCCTGGGTACTTTCTTTGTATACTTTTGACAATACTCCCCGAATCCGGGATTTACGGGAAGTCGCTGGTTTTCGTTTGCCGGCGATTAAACTTCTTTTATTCCGCGTCTCATCAAAAATGAAAACATTTTTAAAAACTACAAGTCGCATGGGCTTTAGTGGTGAAATAATAATTTAAAAAATCGTTCGGGAAATGAGTTTACTCCCTGCGTACCTTCTTTGTATGCTTTTGACTATACGGCCGAGTGCGGGATTTACGGGAAATCGCGGGTTTTCGTTTGCCGGCGATTAAGCTTCTTTTATTCAGCGTCTCATCAAAAATGAAAACACTTTTGAAAACTACAAGTCTCATGCGTTTTAGTGGTGAAAAAATAATTTAAAAAATCGTTCGGGAAATGAGTTTACTCCCTGTGTACTTTCTTTTTATACTTTTGACTATACGGGCCGAGCCCGGGACTTACGGAAAATCGTGGGTTTTCGTGTGCCGGCGATTAAACTTCTTTTATTGAGCGTCCCATCAAAAATGAAAACATTTTTAAAAACTACAAGTCTCATGCGTTTTAGTGGTGAAAAAATATTATAAAAAATCGTTCGGGAAATGGGTTTACTCCCTGGGTACTTTCTTTGTATACTTTTGACTATACGGGCTGAGTGCGGGGTTTACGGGATATGGCGGGTTTTCGTTTGCCGGCGATTAAACTTCTTTTAATAAGCGTCTCATCAAAAATGAAAACATTTTTGAAAACTACAAGTCTCATGCGTTTTAGTGGTGAAAAAATAATTTAAAAAATCGTTTTGGAAATGAGTTTAATCACAGGGTACTTTCTTTGTATACATGGGAAATGAGTTTACTCCCCGGGTACTTTCTTTGTATACTTTTGACTATATGGGCCGAGTCCGGGGTTTACAGGAAATCGCAGGTTTTCGTTTGCCGGCGATTAAACTTCTTTTATTCAGCGTCTCATCCAAAATGAAAACATTTTTAAAAACTACAAGTCTCATGGGCTTTAGTGGTTAAATAATAATTTAAAAAATCGTTCGGGAAATGAGTTTACTCCCTGGGTACTTTCTTTGTATGCATTTGACTATACATGCCAAGCCCGGGATTTACGGAAAATCGCGGGTTTTCGTTTGCCGGCGATTAAACTTCTTTTATTGAGCGTCTCATCAAAAATGAAAACATTTTTGAAAACTACAAGTCTCATGCGTTTTAGTGGTGAAAAGATAATTTAAAAAAACGTTCGGGAAATGGGTTTACTCCCTGGGTACTTTCTTTGTATACTTTTGACAATACTCCCCGAATCCGGGATTTACGGGAAGTCGCTGGTTTTCGTTTGCCGGCGATTAAACTTCTTTTATTCCGCGTCTCATCAAAAATGAAAACATTTTTAAAAACTACAAGTCGCATGGGCTTTAGTGGTGAAATAATAATTTAAAAAATCGTTCGGGAAATGAGTTTACTCCCTGGGTACCTTCTTTGTATGCTTTTGACTATACGGCTGAGTCCGGGATTTACGGGAAATCGCGGGTTTTCGTTTGCCGGCGATTAAACTTCTTTTATTCAGCGTCTCATCAAAAATGAAAACACTTTTGAAAACTACAAGTCTCATGCGTTTTAGTGGTGAAAAAATAATTTAAAAAATCGTTCGGGAAATGAGTTTACTCCCTGTGTACTTTCTTTTTATACTTTTGACTATACGGGCCGAGTCCGGGACTTACGGGAAATCGTGGGTTTTCGTGTGCCGGCGATTAAACTTCTTTTATTGAGCGTCCCATCAAAAATGAAAACATTTTTAAAAACTACAAGTCTCATGCGTTTTAGTGGTGAAAAAATATTATAAAAAATCGTTCGGGAAATGCGTTTACTCCCTGGGTACTTTCTTTGTATACTTTTGACTATACGGGCCGAGTGCGGGGTTTACGGGAAATGGCGGGTTTTCGTTTGCCGGCGATTAAACTTCTTTTAATAAGCGTCTCATCAAAAATGAAAACATTTTTGAAAACTACAAGTCTCATGCGTTTTAGTGGTGAAAAAATAATTTAAAAAATCGTTTTGGAAATGAGTTTAATCACAGGGTACTTTCTTTGTATACATGGGAAATGAGTTTACTCCCCGGGTACTTTCTTTGTATACTTTTGACTATATGGGCCGAGTCCGGGGTTTACAGGAAATCGCAGGTTTTCGTTTGCCGGCGATTAAACTTCTTTTATTCAGCGTCTCATCAAAAATGAAAACATTTTTAAAAACTACAAGTCTCATGGGCTTTAGTGGTTAAATAATAATTTAAAAAATCGTTCGGGAAATGAGTTTACTCCCTGGGTACTTTCTTTGTATGCATTTGACTATACATGCCAAGCCCGGGATTTACGGAAAATCGCGGGTTTTCGTTTGCCGGCGATTAAACTTCTTTTATTGAGCGTCTCATCAAAAATGAAAACATTTTTGAAAACTACAAGACTCATGCGTTTTAGTGGTGAAAAGATAATTTAAAAAAACGTTCGGGAAATGCGTTTACTCCCTGGGTACTTTCTTTGTATACTTTTGACTATACGGGCCGAGTGCGGGGTTTACGGGAAATGGCGGGTTTTCGTTTGCCGGCGATTAAACTTCTTTTATTCCGCGTCTCATCAAAAATGAAAACATTTTTAAAAACTACAAGTCTCATGGGCTTTAGTGGTGAAATAATAATTTAAAAAATCGTTCGGGAAATGAGTTTACTCCCTGGGTACCTTCTTTGTATACTTTTGACTATACGGCCGAGTCCGGGATTTACGGGAAATCGCGGGTTTTCGTTTGCCGGCGATTAAACTTCTTTTATTCAGCGTCTCATCAAAAATGAAAACACTTTTGAAAACTACAAGTCTCATGCGTTTTAGTGGTGAAAAAATAATTTAAAAAATCGTTCGGGAAATGAGTTTACTCCCTGGGTACTTTCTTTGTATGCATTCGACTATACGGGCCAAGCCAGGGATTTACGGGAAATCGCGGGTTTTCGTTTGCCGGCAATTAAACCACTTTCATTAAGCGTCTCATCAAAAATAAAAACATTTCTGAAAACTACAGGTCTCATGCGTTTTAGTGGTGAAAAAATAATTTAAAAAATCGTTCGGGAAATGAGTTTACTCCCTGGGTGCTTTCTTTGTATACTTTTGACTATACGGGCCGAGTCCGGGATTTACGGGAAATCGCAGGTTTTTGTTTGCCGGCGATTAAACTTCTTTTATTCAGCGTCTCATCAAAAATGAAAACACTTTTGAAAACTACAAGTCTCATGCGTTTTAGTGGTGAAAAAATAATTTAAAAAATCGTTCGGGAAATGAGTTTACTCCCTGAGTACTTTCTTTTTATACTTTTGACTATACGGGCCGAGTCCGGGGTTTACGGGAAATGGCGGTTTTCGTTTGCCGGCGATTAAACTTCTTTTAATAAGCGTCTCATCAAAAATGAAAACATTTTTGAAAACTACAAGTCTCATGCGTTTTAGTGGTGAAAAAATAATTTAAAAAATCGTTTTGGAAATGAGTTTAATCACAGGGTACTTTCTTTGTATACATGGGAAATGAGTTTACTCCCCGGGTACTTTCTTTGTATACTTTTGACTATATGGGCCGAGTCCGGGGTTTACGGGAAATCGCAGGTTTTCGTTTACCGGCGATTAAACTTCTTTTATTCAGCGTCTCATCAAAAATGAAAACATTTTTAAAAACTACAAGTCTCATGGGCTTTAGTGGTGAAATAATAATTTAAAAAATCGTTCGGGAAATGAGTTTACTCCCTGGGTACCTTCTTTGTATACTTTTGACTATACGGCCGAGTCCGGGATTTACGGGAAATCGCGGGTTTTCGTTTGCCGGCGATTAAACTTCTTTTATTCAGCGTCTCATCAAAAATGAAAACACTTTTGAAAACTAAAAGTCTCATGCGTTTTAGTGGTGAAAAAATAATTTAAAAAATCGTTCGGGAAATGAGTTTACTCCCTGGGTACTTTCTTTTTATACTTTTGACTATACGGGCCCAGTCCGGGACTTACGGGAAATCGTGGGTTTTCGTGTGCCGGCGATTAAACATCTTTTATTGAGCGTCCCATCAAAAATGAAAACATTTTTAAAAACTACAAGTCTCATGCGTTTTAGTGGTGAAAAAATATTATAAAAAATCGTTCGGGAAATGCGTTTACTCCCTGGGTACTTTTTTTGTATACTTTTGACTATACGGGCCGAGTCCGGGGTTTACGGGAAATGGCGGGTTTTCGTTTGCCGGCGATTAAACTTCTTTTAATAAGCGTCTCATCAAAAATGAAAACATTTTTGAAAACTACAAGTCTCATGCGTTTTAGTGGTGAAAAAATAATTTAAAAAATCGTTTTGGAAATGAGTTTAATCACAGGGTACTTTCTTTGTATACATGGGAAATGAGTTTACTCCCCGGGTACTTTCTTTGTATACTTTTGACTATATGGGCCGAGTCCGGGGTTTACGGGAAATCGCAGGTTTTCGTTTGCCGGCGATTAAACTTCTTTTATTCAGCGTCTCATCAAAAATGAAAACATTTTTGTAAACTACAAGTCCCATGCGTTTTAGTGGTGAAAAAATAATATAAAAAATCGTTCGGGAAATGGGTTTACTCCCTGGGTACTTTCTTTGTATACATTTGATTATACGGGCCGAGTCCGGGGTTTACGGGAAATGGCGGGTTTTCGTTTGCCGGCGATTAAACTTCTTTTATTCAGCGTCTCATCAAAAATGAAAACATTTTTGAAAACTACAAGTCTCATGCGTTTTAGTGGTGAAAAGATAATTTAAAAAATCGTTTTGGAAATGAGTTTACTCACAGGGTACTTTCTTTGTATACATTTGACTATACGGGCCAAACCCTGGATTTACGGGAAATCGCGGGTTTTCGTTTGCCGGCGATTAAACCACTTTCATTAAACGTCTCATCAAAAATGAAAACATTTCTGAAAACTACAAGTCTCATGCGTTTTAGTGGTGAAAAAATAATTTAAAAAATCGTTCGGGAAATGAGTTTACTCCCTGGGTACTTTCTTTGTATACTTTTGACAATACTCCCCGAATCCGGGATTTACGGGAAGTCGCTGGTTTTCGTTTGCCGGCGATTAAACTTCTTTTATTCCGCGTCTCATCAAAAATGAAAACATTTTTAAAAACTACAAGTCTCTTGGGCTTTAGTGGTGAAATAATAATTTAAAAAATCGTTCGGGAAATGAGTTTACTCCCTGGGTACCTTCTTTGTATACTTTTGACTATACGGCCGAGTCCGGGATTTACGGGAAATCGCGGGTTTTCGTTTGCCGGCGATTAAACTTCTTTTATTCAGCGTCTCATCAAAAATGAAAACACTTTTGAAAACTACAAGTCTCATGCGTTTTAGTGGTGAAAAAATAATTTAAAAAATCGTTCGGGAAATGAGTTTACTCCCTGGGTACTTTCTTTTTATACTTTTGACTATACGGGCCGAGTCCGGGACTTACGGGAAATCGTGGGTTTTCGTGTGCCGGCGATTTAACTTCTTTTATTGAGCGTCCAATCAAAAATGAAAACATTTTTAAAAACTACAAGTCTCATGCGTTTTAGTGGTGAAAAAATATTATAAAAAATCGTTCGGGAAATGCGTTTACTCCCTGGGTACTTTCTTTGTATACTTTTGACTATACGGGCCGAGTCCGGGGTTTACGGGAAATGGCGGGTTTTCGTTTGCCGGCGATTAAACTTCTTTTAATAAACGTCTCATCAAAAATGAAAACTTTTTTGAAAACTACAAGTCTCATGCGTTTTAGTGGTGAAAAAATAATTTAAAAAATCGTTTTGGAAATGAGTTTAATCACAGGGTACTTTCTTTGTATACATGGGAAATGAGTTTACTTACCGGGTACTTTCTTTGTATACTTTTGACTATATGGGCCGAGTCCGTGGTTTACGGGAAATCGCAGGTTTTCGTTTGCCGGCGATTAAACTTCTTTTATTCAGCGTCTCATCAAAAATGAAAACATTTTTGTAAACTACAAGTCCCATGCGTTTTAGTGGTGAAAAAATAATATAAAAAATCGTTCGGGAAATGGGTTTACTCCCTGGGTACTTTCTTTGTATACTTTTGATTATACGGGCCGAGTCCGGGGTTTACGGGAAATGGCGGGTTTTCGTTTGCCGGCGATTAAACTTCTTTTATTCAGCGTCTCATCAAAAATGAAAACATTTTTGAAAACTACAAGTCTCATGCGTTTTAGTGGTGAAAAGATACTTTAAAAAATCGTTTTGGAAATAAGTTTACTCACAGGGTACTTTCTTTGTATACATTCGACTATACAGGCCAAGCCCGGGATTTACGAGAAATCGCGGGTTTTCGTTTGCCGGCGATTAAACCACTTTCATTAGGCGTCTCATCAAAAATGAAAACATTTCTGAAAACTACAGGTCTCATGCGTTTTAGTGGTGAAAAAATAATTTAAAAAATCGTTCGGGAAATGAGTTTAATCCCTGGGTACTTTCTTTGTATACTTTTGACTATACGGGCCGAGTCGGGGATTTACGGGAAGTCGCGGGTTTTTGTTTGCCGGCGATTAAACTTCTTTTATTCAGCGTCTCATCAAAAATGAAAACATTTTTAAAAACTACAAGTCTCATGGGCTTTAGTGGTTAAATAATAATTTAAAAAATCGTTCGGGAAATGAGTTTACTCCCTGGGTACTTTCTTTGTATGCATTCGACTATACGGGCCAAGCCCGGGATTTACGGGAAATCGCGGGTTTTCGTTTGCCAGCAATTAAACCACTTTCATTAAGCGTCTCATCAAAAATGAAAACATTTCTGAAAACAACAAGTCTCATGCGTTTTAGTGGTGAAAAAATAATTTAAAAAATCGTTCGGGAAATGAGTTTACTTCCTGGGTACTTTCTTTGTATACTTTTGACTATACGGGCCGAGTCCGGGATTTACGGGAAATCGCAGGTTTTTGTTTGCCGGCGATTAAACTTCTTTTATTCAGCGTCTCATCAAAAATGAAAACATTTTTGTAAACTACAAGTCCCATGCGTTTTAGTGTTGAAAAAATAATTTTAAAAATCGTTCGGGAAATGAGTTTACTCCCTTGGTACTTTCTTTGTATACTTTTAACTATACGGGCCGAGTCCGGGGTTTACGGGAAATGGCGGATTTTCGTTTGCCGGCGATTAAACTTCTTTTATTCAGCGTCTCATCAAAAATGAAAACATTTTTGAAAACTACAAGTCTCATGCGTTTTAGTGGTGAAAAGATAATTTAAAAAATCGTTTTGGAAATGAGTTTACTCACAGGGTACTTTCTTTGTATACATTTGACTATACGGGCCAAGCCCGGGATTTCCTGAAATCGCGGGTTTTCGTTTGCCGGCGATTAAACCACTTTCATTAAACGTCTCATCAAAAATGAAAACATTTCTAAAAATTACAAGTCTCATGCGTTTTAGTGGTGAAAAAATAATTTAAAAAATCGTTCGGAAAATGAGTTTACTCCCTGGGTACTTTCTTTTTATACTTTTGACTATACGGGCCCAGTCCGGGATTTACGGGAAATCGCGGGTTTTTGTGTGCCGGCGATTAAACTTCTTTTACTCAGCGTCCCATCAAAAATGAAAACATTTTTAAAAACTACAAGTCTCATGCGTTTTAGTGGTGAAAAAATAATATAAAAAATCGTTCGGGAAATGAGTTTACTCCCTGGGTACTTTCTTTGTAAACTTTTGACTATACGGGCCGAGTTCGGGGTTTACGGGAAATGGCGGGTTTTCGTTTGCCGGCGATTAAACTTCTTTTAATAAGCGTCTCATCAAAAATGAAAACATTTTTGAAAACTACAAGTCTCATGCGTTTTAGTGGTGAAAAAATAATTTAAAAAATCGTTTTGGAAAGGAGTTTAATCACAGGGTACTTTCTTTGTATACATGGGAAATGAGTTTACTCCCCGGGTACTTTCTTTGTATACTTTTGACTATATGGGCCGAGTCCGGGGTTTACGGGAAATGGTGGGTTTTCGTTTGCCGGCAATTAAACTTCTTTTTTTCAGCGTCTCATCAAAAATGAAAACATTTTTGAAAACTACAAGTCTCATGCGTTTTAGTGGTGAAAAGATACTTTAAAAAATCGTTTTGGAAATGAGTTTACTCACAGGGTACTTTCTTTGTATACATTCAACTATACAGGCCAAGCCCGGGGTTTACGGAAAATCGCGGGTTTTCGTTTGCCGGCGATTAAACCACTTTCATTAAGCGTCTCATCAAAAATGAAAACATTTCTGAAAACTACAGGTCTTATGCGTTTTAGTGGTGAAAAATTAATTTAAAAAATCGTTCGGGAAATGAGTTTACTCCCTGGGTACTTTCTTTGTATACTTTTGACTATACGGGCCGAGTCGGGGATTTACGTGAAGTCGCGGGTTTCCATTTGCCGGCGATTAAACTTCTTTTATTTAGCGTCTCATCAAAAATGAAAACATTTTTAAAAACTACAAGTCTCATGGGCTTTAGTGGTTAAATAATAATTTAAAAAATCGTTCGGGAAATGAGTTTACTCCCTGGGTACTTTCTTTGTACGCATTCGACTATACGGGCCAAGCCCGGGATTTACGGGAAATCGCGGGTTTCCCTTTGCCGGCGATTAAACCACTTTCATTAAGCGTCTCATCAAAAATGAAAACATTTCTGAAAACTACAAGTCTCATGCGTTTTAGTGGTGAAAAAATAATTTAAAAAATCGTTCGGGAAATGAGTTTACTCCATGGGTATTTTCTTTGTATACTTTTGTCTATACGGCCCGAGTCCGGGATTTACGGGAAGTCGCGGGTTTTCGTTTGCCGGCGATTAAACTTCTTTTATTCAGCGTCTCATCAAAAATGAAAACATTTTTAAAAACTACAAGTCTCATGGGCTTTAGTGGTGAAATAATAATTTAAAAAATCGTTCGGGAAATGAGTTTACTCCCTGGGTACTTTCTTTGTATACTTTTGACTATACGGGCCGAGTCCGGGATTTACGGGAAATCGCAGGTTTTCGTTTGCCGGCGATTAAACTTCTTTTATTTAGCGTCTCATCAAAAATGAAAACATTTTTGTAAACTACAAGTCCCATGCGTTTTAGTGGTGAAAAAATAATTTAAAAAATCGTTCGGGAAATGAGTTTACTCCCTGGGTACTTTCTTTGTATACTTTTGACTATACGGGCCGAGTCCGGGGTTTACGGGAAATGGCGGGTTTTCGTTTGCCGGCGATTAAACTTCTTTTATTCAGCGTCTCCTCAAAAATGAAAACATTTTTGAAAACTACAAGTCTCACGCGTTTTAGTGGTGAAAAGATAATTTAAAAAATCGGTTTGGAAATGAGTTTACTCACAGGGTACTTTCTTTGTATACATTTGACTATACGGGCCAAGCCCGGGATTTACGGGAAATTGCGGGTTTTCGTTTGCCGGCGATTAAACTTCTTTTATTCATCGTCTCATCAAAAATGAAAACATTTCTGAAAACTACAAGTCTCATGCGTTTTAGTGGCGAAAAAATAATTTAAAAAATCGTTCGGGAAATGAGTTTACTCCCTGGGTACCTTCTTTGTATACTTTTGACTATACCGGCCGAGTCCGGGATTTACGGGAAATCGCGGGTTTTCGTTTGCCGGCGATTAAACTTCTTTTATTCAGCGTCTCATCAAAAATGAAAACATTTTTAAAAACTACAAGTCTCATGGGCTTTAGTGGTGAAATAATAATTTAAAAAATCGTTCGGGAAATGAGTTTACTCCCTGGGTACTTTCTTTGTATACTTTTGACTATACGGGCCGAGTCCGGGATTTACGGGAAATCGCAGGTTTTCGTTTGCCGGCGATTAAACTTCTTTTATTTAGCGTCTCATCAAAAATGAAAACATTTTTGTAAACTACAAGTCCCATGCGTTTTAGTGGTGAAAAAATAATTTAAAAAATCGTTCGGGAAATGAGTTTACTCCCTGGGTACTTTCTTTGTATACTTTTGACTATACGGGCCGAGTCCGGGGTTTACGGGAAATGGCGGGTTTTCGTTTGCCGGCGATTAAACTTCTTTTATTCAGCGTCTCATCAAAAATGAAAACATTTTTGAAAACTACAAGTCTCATGCGTTTTAGTGGTGAAAAGATAATTTAAAAAATCGGTTTGGAAATGAGTTTACTCACAGGGTACTTTCTTTGTATACATTTGACTATACGGGCCAAGCCCGGGATTTACGGGAAATTGCGGGTTTTCGTTTGCCGGCGATTAAACTTCTTTTATTCATCGTCTCATCAAAAATGAAAACATTTCTGAAAACTACAAGTCTCATGCGTTTTAGTGGCGAAAAAATAATTTAAAAAATCGTTCGGGAAATGAGTTTACTCCCTGGGTACCTTCTTTGTATACTTTTGACTATACGGGCCAAGCCCGGGATTTACGGGAAATTGCGGGTTTTCGTTTGCCGGCGATTAAACTTCTTTTATTTAGCGTCTCATCAAAAATGAAAACATTTTTAAAAACTACAAGTCTCATGGGCTTTAGTGGTGAAATAATAATTTAAAAAATCGTTCGGGAAATGAGTTTGCTCCCTAGGTACTTCTTTTGTATACATTTGACTATACAGGCCGAGTCCGGGGTTTACGGGAAATGGCGGGTTTTCGTTTGCCGGCGATTAAACTTCTTTTATTTAGCGTCTCATCAAAAATGAAAACATTTTTGTAAACTACAAGTCCCATGCGTTTTAGTGGTGAAAAAATAATTTAAAAAATCGTTCGGGAACTGAGTTTACTCCCTGGGTACTTTCTTTGTATACTTTTGACTATACGGGCCGAGTCCGGGGTTTACGGGAAATGGCGGGTTTTTGTTTGCCGGCGATTAAACTTCTTTTATTCAGCGTCTCATCAAAAATGAAAACATTTTTGAAAACTACAAGTCTCATGCGTTTTAGTGGTGAAAAGATAATTTAAAAACTCGGTTTGGAAATGAGTTTACTCACAGGGTACTTTCTTTGTATACATTTGACTATACTGGCCAAGCCCGGGATTTACGGGAAATTGCGGGTTTTCGTTTCCCGGCGATTAAACTTCTTTTATTCAGCGTCTCATCAAAAATGAAAACATTTCTGAAAACTACAAGTCTCATGCGTTTTAGTGGCGAAAAAATAATTTAAAAAATCGTTCGGGAAATGAGTTTACTCCCTGGGTACTTTCTTTGTATACTTTTGACTATACGGGCCGAGTCCGGGGTTTACGGGAAATGGCGGGTTTTCGTTTGCCGGCGATTAAACTTCTTTTATTCAGCGTCTCCTCAAAAATGAAAACATTTTTGAAAACTACAAGTCTCATGCGTTTTAGTGGTGAAAAGATAATTTAAAAAATCGGTTTGGAAATGAGTTTACTCACAGGGTACTTTCTTTGTATACATTTGACTATACGGGCCAAGCCCGGGATTTACGGGAAATTGCGGGTTTTCGTTTGCCGGCGATTAAACTTCTTTTATTCATCGTCTCATCAAAAATGAAAACATTTCTGAAAACTACAAGTCTCATGCGT
The DNA here is from genome assembly GCF_029227915.1 of Hydractinia symbiolongicarpus. Classification (NCBI taxonomy): domain Eukaryota; kingdom Metazoa; phylum Cnidaria; class Hydrozoa; order Anthoathecata; family Hydractiniidae; genus Hydractinia; species Hydractinia symbiolongicarpus. Next base: position 2,840,002 of record NC_079878.1, read on the forward strand.
TTTAGTGGCGAAAAAATAATTTAAAAAATCGTTCGGGAAATGAGTTTACTCCCTGGGTACCTTCTTTGTATACTTTTGACTATACCGGCCGAGTCCGGGATTTACGGGAAATCGCGGGTTTTCGTTTGCCGGCGATTAAACTTCTTTTATTCAGCGTCTCCTCAAAAATGAAAACATTTTTGAAAACTACAAGTCTCATGCGTTTTAGTGGTGAAAAGATAATTTAAAAAATCGGTTTGGAAATGAGTTTACTCCCTGGGTACCTTCTTTGTATACTTTTGACTATACCGGCCGAGTCCGGGATTTACGGGAAATCGCGGGTTTTCGTTTGCCGGCGATTAAACTTCTTTTATTCAGCGTCTCCTCAAAAATGAAAACATTTTTGAAAACTACAAGTCTCATGCGTTTTAGTGGTGAAAAGATAATTTAAAAAATCGGTTTGGAAATGAGTTTACTCACAGGGTACTTTCTTTGTATACATTTGACTATACGGGCCAAGCCCGGGATTTACGGGAAATTGCGGGTTTTCGTTTGCCGGCGATTAAACTTCTTTTATTCATCGTCTCATCAAAAATGAAAACATTTCTGAAAACTACAAGTCTCATGCGTTTTAGTGGCGAAAAAATAATTTAAAAAATCGTTCGGGAAATGAGTTTACTCCCTGGGTACCTTCTTTGTATACTTTTGACTATACGGGCCAAGCCCGGGATTTACGGGAAATTGCGGGTTTTCGTTTGCCGGCGATTAAACTTCTTTTATTTAGCGTCTCATCAAAAATGAAAACATTTTTAAAAACTACAAGTCTCATGGGCTTTAGTGGTGAAATAATAATTTAAAAAATCGTTCGGGAAATGAGTTTGCTCCCTAGGTACTTCTTTTGTATACATTTGACTATACAGGCCGAGTCCGGGGTTTACGGGAAATGGCGGGTTTTCGTTTGCCGGCGATTAAACTTCTTTTATTTAGCGTCTCATCAAAAATGAAAACATTTTTGTAAACTACAAGTCCCATGCGTTTTAGTGGTGAAAAAATAATTTAAAAAATCGTTCGGGAACTGAGTTTACTCCCTGGGTACTTTCTTTGTATACTTTTGACTATACGGGCCGAGTCCGGGGTTTACGGGAAATGGCGGGTTTTTGTTTGCCGGCGATTAAACTTCTTTTATTCAGCGTCTCATCAAAAATGAAAACATTTTTGAAAACTACAAGTCTCATGCGTTTTAGTGGTGAAAAGATAATTTAAAAACTCGGTTTGGAAATGAGTTTACTCACAGGGTACTTTCTTTGTATACATTTGACTATACTGGCCAAGCCCGGGATTTACGGGAAATTGCGGGTTTTCGTTTCCCGGCGATTAAACTTCTTTTATTCAGCGTCTCATCAAAAATGAAAACATTTCTGAAAACTACAAGTCTCATGCGTTTTAGTGGCGAAAAAATAATTTAAAAAATCGTTCGGGAAATGAGTTTACTCCCTGGGTACTTTCTTTGTATACTTTTGACTATACGGGCCGAGTCCGGGGTTTACGGGAAATGGCGGGTTTTCGTTTGCCGGCGATTAAACTTCTTTTATTCAGCGTCTCCTCAAAAATGAAAACATTTTTGAAAACTACAAGTCTCATGCGTTTTAGTGGTGAAAAGATAATTTAAAAAATCGGTTTGGAAATGAGTTTACTCACAGGGTACTTTCTTTGTATACATTTGACTATACGGGCCAAGCCCGGGATTTACGGGAAATTGCGGGTTTTCGTTTGCCGGCGATTAAACTTCTTTTATTCATCGTCTCATCAAAAATGAAAACATTTCTGAAAACTACAAGTCTCATGCGTTTTAGTGGCGAAAAAATAATTTAAAAAATCGTTCGGGAAATGAGTTTACTCCCTGGGTACCTTCTTTGTATACTTTTGACTATACCGGCCGAGTCCGGGATTTACGGGAAATCGCGGGTTTTCGTTTGCCGGCGATTAAACTTCTTTTATTCAGCGTCTCCTCAAAAATGAAAACATTTTTGAAAACTACAAGTCTCATGCGTTTTAGTGGTGAAAAGATAATTTAAAAAATCGGTTTGGAAATGAGTTTACTCCCTGGGTACCTTCTTTGTATACTTTTGACTATACCGGCCGAGTCCGGGATTTACGGGAAATCGCGGGTTTTCGTTTGCCGGCGATTAAACTTCTTTTATTCAGCGTCTCCTCAAAAATGAAAACATTTTTGAAAACTACAAGTCTCATGCGTTTTAGTGGTGAAAAAATAATTTAAAAAATCGTTCGGGAAATGAGTTTACTCCCTGGGTACTTTCTTTGTATACTTTTGACTATACGGGCCGAGTCCGGGGTTTACGGGAAATGGCGGGTTTTCGTTTGCCGGCGATTAAACTTCTTTTATTCAGCGTCTCATCAAAAATGAAAACATTTTTGAAAACTACAAGTCTCATGCGTTTTAGTGGTGAAAAGATAATTTAAAAAATCGGTTTGGAAATGAGTTTACTCACAGGGTACTTTCTTTGTATACATTTGACTATACGGGCCAAGCCCGGGATTTACGGGAAATTGCGGGTTTTCGTTTGCCGGCGATTAAACTTCTTTTATTCATCGTCTCATCAAAAATGAAAACATTTCTGAAAACTACAAGTCTCATGCGTTTTAGTGGCGAAAAAATAATTTAAAAAATCGTTCGGGAAATGAGTTTACTCCCTGGGTACCTTCTTTGTATACTTTTGACTATACCGGCCGAGTCCGGGATTTACGGGAAATCGCGGGTTTTCGTTTGCCGGCGATTAAACTTCTTTTATTTAGCGTCTCATCAAAAATGAAAACATTTTTAAAAACTACAAGTCTCATGGGCTTTAGTGGTGAAATAATAATTTAAAAAATCGTTCGGGAAATGAGTTTGCTCCCTAGGTACTTCTTTTGTATACATTTGAATATACAGGCCGAGTCCGGGGTTTACGGGAAATGGCGGGTTTTCGTTTGCCGGCGATTAAACTTCTTTTATTTAGCGTCTCATCAAAAATGAAAACATTTTTGTAAACTACAAGTCCCATGCGTTTTATTGGTGAAAAAATAATTTAAAAAATCGTTCGGGAAATGAGTTTACTCCCTGGGTACTTTCTTTGTACGCATTCGACTATACGGGCCAAGCCCGGGATTTACGGGAAATCGCGGGTTTCCCTTTGCCGGCGATTAAACCACTTTCATTAAGCGTCTCATCAAAAATGAAAACATTTCTGAAAACTACAAGTCTCATGCGTTTTAGTGGTGAAAAAATAATTTAAAAAATCGTTCGGGAAATGAGTTTACTCCATGGGTATTTTCTTTGTATACTTTTGTCTATACGGCCCGAGTCCGGGATTTACGGGAAGTCGCGGGTTTTCGTTTGCCGGCGATTAAACTTCTTTTATTCAGCGTCTCATCAAAAATGAAAACATTTTTAAAAACTACAAGTCTCATGGGCTTTAGTGGTGAAATAATAATTTAAAAAATCGTTCGGGAAATGAGTTTACTCCCTGGGTACTTTCTTTGTATACTTTTGACTATACGGGCCGAGTCCGGGATTTACGGGAAATCGCAGGTTTTCGTTTGCCGGCGATTAAACTTCTTTTATTTAGCGTCTCATCAAAAATGAAAACATTTTTGTAAACTACAAGTCCCATGCGTTTTAGTGGTGAAAAAATAATTTAAAAAATCGTTCGGGAAATGAGTTTACTCCCTGGGTACTTTCTTTGTATACTTTTGACTATACGGGCCGAGTCCGGGGTTTACGGGAAATGGCGGGTTTTCGTTTGCCGGCGATTAAACTTCTTTTATTCAGCGTCTCCTCAAAAATGAAAACATTTTTGAAAACTACAAGTCTCACGCGTTTTAGTGGTGAAAAGATAATTTAAAAAATCGGTTTGGAAATGAGTTTACTCACAGGGTACTTTCTTTGTATACATTTGACTATACGGGCCAAGCCCGGGATTTACGGGAAATTGCGGGTTTTCGTTTGCCGGCGATTAAACTTCTTTTATTCATCGTCTCATCAAAAATGAAAACATTTCTGAAAACTACAAGTCTCATGCGTTTTAGTGGCGAAAAAATAATTTAAAAAATCGTTCGGGAAATGAGTTTACTCCCTGGGTACCTTCTTTGTATACTTTTGACTATACCGGCCGAGTCCGGGATTTACGGGAAATCGCGGGTTTTCGTTTGCCGGCGATTAAACTTCTTTTATTCAGCGTCTCATCAAAAATGAAAACATTTTTAAAAACTACAAGTCTCATGGGCTTTAGTGGTGAAATAATAATTTAAAAAATCGTTCGGGAAATGAGTTTACTCCCTGGGTACTTTCTTTGTATACTTTTGACTATACGGGCCGAGTCCGGGATTTACGGGAAATCGCAGGTTTTCGTTTGCCGGCGATTAAACTTCTTTTATTTAGCGTCTCATCAAAAATGAAAACATTTTTGTAAACTACAAGTCCCATGCGTTTTAGTGGTGAAAAAATAATTTAAAAAATCGTTCGGGAAATGAGTTTACTCCCTGGGTACTTTCTTTGTATACTTTTGACTATACGGGCCGAGTCCGGGGTTTACGGGAAATGGCGGGTTTTCGTTTGCCGGCGATTAAACTTCTTTTATTCAGCGTCTCATCAAAAATGAAAACATTTTTGAAAACTACAAGTCTCATGCGTTTTAGTGGTGAAAAGATAATTTAAAAAATCGGTTTGGAAATGAGTTTACTCACAGGGTACTTTCTTTGTATACATTTGACTATACGGGCCAAGCCCGGGATTTACGGGAAATTGCGGGTTTTCGTTTGCCGGCGATTAAACTTCTTTTATTCATCGTCTCATCAAAAATGAAAACATTTCTGAAAACTACAAGTCTCATGCGTTTTAGTGGCGAAAAAATAATTTAAAAAATCGTTCGGGAAATGAGTTTACTCCCTGGGTACCTTCTTTGTATACTTTTGACTATACGGGCCAAGCCCGGGATTTACGGGAAATTGCGGGTTTTCGTTTGCCGGCGATTAAACTTCTTTTATTTAGCGTCTCATCAAAAATGAAAACATTTTTAAAAACTACAAGTCTCATGGGCTTTAGTGGTGAAATAATAATTTAAAAAATCGTTCGGGAAATGAGTTTGCTCCCTAGGTACTTCTTTTGTATACATTTGACTATACAGGCCGAGTCCGGGGTTTACGGGAAATGGCGGGTTTTCGTTTGCCGGCGATTAAACTTCTTTTATTTAGCGTCTCATCAAAAATGAAAACATTTTTGTAAACTACAAGTCCCATGCGTTTTAGTGGTGAAAAAATAATTTAAAAAATCGTTCGGGAACTGAGTTTACTCCCTGGGTACTTTCTTTGTATACTTTTGACTATACGGGCCGAGTCCGGGGTTTACGGGAAATGGCGGGTTTTTGTTTGCCGGCGATTAAACTTCTTTTATTCAGCGTCTCATCAAAAATGAAAACATTTTTGAAAACTACAAGTCTCATGCGTTTTAGTGGTGAAAAGATAATTTAAAAACTCGGTTTGGAAATGAGTTTACTCACAGGGTACTTTCTTTGTATACATTTGACTATACTGGCCAAGCCCGGGATTTACGGGAAATTGCGGGTTTTCGTTTCCCGGCGATTAAACTTCTTTTATTCAGCGTCTCATCAAAAATGAAAACATTTCTGAAAACTACAAGTCTCATGCGTTTTAGTGGCGAAAAAATAATTTAAAAAATCGTTCGGGAAATGAGTTTACTCCCTGGGTACTTTCTTTGTATACTTTTGACTATACGGGCCGAGTCCGGGGTTTACGGGAAATGGCGGGTTTTCGTTTGCCGGCGATTAAACTTCTTTTATTCAGCGTCTCCTCAAAAATGAAAACATTTTTGAAAACTACAAGTCTCATGCGTTTTAGTGGTGAAAAGATAATTTAAAAAATCGGTTTGGAAATGAGTTTACTCACAGGGTACTTTCTTTGTATACATTTGACTATACGGGCCAAGCCCGGGATTTACGGGAAATTGCGGGTTTTCGTTTGCCGGCGATTAAACTTCTTTTATTCATCGTCTCATCAAAAATGAAAACATTTCTGAAAACTACAAGTCTCATGCGTTTTAGTGGCGAAAAAATAATTTAAAAAATCGTTCGGGAAATGAGTTTACTCCCTGGGTACCTTCTTTGTATACTTTTGACTATACCGGCCGAGTCCGGGATTTACGGGAAATCGCGGGTTTTCGTTTGCCGGCGATTAAACTTCTTTTATTCAGCGTCTCCTCAAAAATGAAAACATTTTTGAAAACTACAAGTCTCATGCGTTTTAGTGGTGAAAAGATAATTTAAAAAATCGGTTTGGAAATGAGTTTACTCCCTGGGTACCTTCTTTGTATACTTTTGACTATACCGGCCGAGTCCGGGATTTACGGGAAATCGCGGGTTTTCGTTTGCCGGCGATTAAACTTCTTTTATTCAGCGTCTCCTCAAAAATGAAAACATTTTTGAAAACTACAAGTCTCATGCGTTTTAGTGGTGAAAAGATAATTTAAAAAATCGGTTTGGAAATGAGTTTACTCACAGGGTACTTTCTTTGTATACATTTGACTATACGGGCCAAGCCCGGGATTTACGGGAAATTGCGGGTTTTCGTTTGCCGGCGATTAAACTTCTTTTATTCATCGTCTCATCAAAAATGAAAACATTTCTGAAAACTACAAGTCTCATGCGTTTTAGTGGCGAAAAAATAATTTAAAAAATCGTTCGGGAAATGAGTTTACTCCCTGGGTACCTTCTTTGTATACTTTTGACTATACGGGCCAAGCCCGGGATTTACGGGAAATTGCGGGTTTTCGTTTGCCGGCGATTAAACTTCTTTTATTTAGCGTCTCATCAAAAATGAAAACATTTTTAAAAACTACAAGTCTCATGGGCTTTAGTGGTGAAATAATAATTTAAAAAATCGTTCGGGAAATGAGTTTGCTCCCTAGGTACTTCTTTTGTATACATTTGACTATACAGGCCGAGTCCGGGGTTTACGGGAAATGGCGGGTTTTCGTTTGCCGGCGATTAAACTTCTTTTATTTAGCGTCTCATCAAAAATGAAAACATTTTTGTAAACTACAAGTCCCATGCGTTTTAGTGGTGAAAAAATAATTTAAAAAATCGTTCGGGAACTGAGTTTACTCCCTGGGTACTTTCTTTGTATACTTTTGACTATACGGGCCGAGTCCGGGGTTTACGGGAAATGGCGGGTTTTTGTTTGCCGGCGATTAAACTTCTTTTATTCAGCGTCTCATCAAAAATGAAAACATTTTTGAAAACTACAAGTCTCATGCGTTTTAGTGGTGAAAAGATAATTTAAAAACTCGGTTTGGAAATGAGTTTACTCACAGGGTACTTTCTTTGTATACATTTGACTATACTGGCCAAGCCCGGGATTTACGGGAAATTGCGGGTTTTCGTTTCCCGGCGATTAAACTTCTTTTATTCAGCGTCTCATCAAAAATGAAAACATTTCTGAAAACTACAAGTCTCATGCGTTTTAGTGGCGAAAAAATAATTTAAAAAATCGTTCGGGAAATGAGTTTACTCCCTGGGTACTTTCTTTGTATACTTTTGACTATACGGGCCGAGTCCGGGGTTTACGGGAAATGGCGGGTTTTCGTTTGCCGGCGATTAAACTTCTTTTATTCAGCGTCTCCTCAAAAATGAAAACATTTTTGAAAACTACAAGTCTCATGCGTTTTAGTGGTGAAAAGATAATTTAAAAAATCGGTTTGGAAATGAGTTTACTCACAGGGTACTTTCTTTGTATACATTTGACTATACGGGCCAAGCCCGGGATTTACGGGAAATTGCGGGTTTTCGTTTGCCGGCGATTAAACTTCTTTTATTCATCGTCTCATCAAAAATGAAAACATTTCTGAAAACTACAAGTCTCATGCGTTTTAGTGGCGAAAAAATAATTTAAAAAATCGTTCGGGAAATGAGTTTACTCCCTGGGTACCTTCTTTGTATACTTTTGACTATACCGGCCGAGTCCGGGATTTACGGGAAATCGCGGGTTTTCGTTTGCCGGCGATTAAACTTCTTTTATTCAGCGTCTCCTCAAAAATGAAAACATTTTTGAAAACTACAAGTCTCATGCGTTTTAGTGGTGAAAAGATAATTTAAAAAATCGGTTTGGAAATGAGTTTACTCCCTGGGTACCTTCTTTGTATACTTTTGACTATACCGGCCGAGTCCGGGATTTACGGGAAATCGCGGGTTTTCGTTTGCCGGCGATTAAACTTCTTTTATTCAGCGTCTCCTCAAAAATGAAAACATTTTTGAAAACTACAAGTCTCATGCGTTTTAGTGGTGAAAAAATAATTTAAAAAATCGTTCGGGAAATGAGTTTACTCCCTGGGTACTTTCTTTGTATACTTTTGACTATACGGGCCGAGTCCGGGGTTTACGGGAAATGGCGGGTTTTCGTTTGCCGGCGATTAAACTTCTTTTATTCAGCGTCTCATCAAAAATGAAAACATTTTTGAAAACTACAAGTCTCATGCGTTTTAGTGGTGAAAAGATAATTTAAAAAATCGGTTTGGAAATGAGTTTACTCACAGGGTACTTTCTTTGTATACATTTGACTATACGGGCCAAGCCCGGGATTTACGGGAAATTGCGGGTTTTCGTTTGCCGGCGATTAAACTTCTTTTATTCATCGTCTCATCAAAAATGAAAACATTTCTGAAAACTACAAGTCTCATGCGTTTTAGTGGCGAAAAAATAATTTAAAAAATCGTTCGGGAAATGAGTTTACTCCCTGGGTACCTTCTTTGTATACTTTTGACTATACCGGCCGAGTCCGGGATTTACGGGAAATCGCGGGTTTTCGTTTGCCGGCGATTAAACTTCTTTTATTTAGCGTCTCATCAAAAATGAAAACATTTTTAAAAACTACAAGTCTCATGGGCTTTAGTGGTGAAATAATAATTTAAAAAATCGTTCGGGAAATGAGTTTGCTCCCTAGGTACTTCTTTTGTATACATTTGAATATACAGGCCGAGTCCGGGGTTTACGGGAAATGGCGGGTTTTCGTTTGCCGGCGATTAAACTTCTTTTATTTAGCGTCTCATCAAAAATGAAAACATTTTTGTAAACTACAAGTCCCATGCGTTTTATTGGTGAAAAAATAATTTAAAAAATCGTTCGGGAAATGAGTTTACTCCCTGGGTACTTTCTTTGTATACTTTTGACTATACGGGCCGAGTCCGGGGTTTACGGGAAATGGCGGGTTTTTGTTTGCCGGCGATTAAACTTCTTTTATTCAGCGTCTCATCAAAAATGAAAACATTTTTGAAAACTACAAGTCTCATGCGTTTTAGTGGTGAAAAGATAATTTAAAAACTCGGTTTGGAAATGAGTTTACTCACAGGGTACTTTCTTTGTATACATTTGACTATACGGGCCAAGCCCGGGATTTACGGGAAATTGCGGGTTTTCGTTTCCCGGCGATTAAACTTCTTTTATTCAGCGTCTCATCAAAAATGAAAACATTTCTGAAAACTACAAGTCTCATGCGTTTTAGTGGCGAAAAAATAATTTAAAAAATCGTTCGGGAAATGAGTTTACTCCCTGGGTACTTTCTTTGTATACTTTTGACTATACGGGCCGAGTCCGGGGTTTACGGGAAATGGCGGGTTTTCGTTTGCCGGCGATTAAACTTCTTTTATTCAGCGTCTCCTCAAAAATGAAAACATTTTTGAAAACTACAAGTCTCATGCGTTTTAGTGGTGAAAAGATAATTTAAAAAATCGGTTTGGAAATGAGTTTACTCACAGGGTACTTTCTTTGTATACATTTGACTATACGGGCCAAGCCCGGGATTTACCGGAAATTGCGGGTTTTCGTTTGCCGGCGATTAAACTTCTTTTATTCATCGTCTCATCAAAAATGAAAACATTTCTGAAAACTACAAGTCTCATGCGTTTCAGTGGCGAAAAAATAATTTAAAAAATCGTTCGGGAAATGAGTTTACTCCCTGGGTACCTTCTTTGTATACTTTTGACTATACCGGCCGAGTCCGGGATTTACGGGAAATCGCGGGTTTTCGTTTGCCGGCGATTAAACTTCTTTTATTCAGCGTCTCATCAAAAATGAAAACATTTTTAAAAACTACAAGTCTCATGGGCTTTAGTGGTGAAATAATAATTTAAAAAATCGTTCGGGAAATGAGTTTACTTCCTGGGTACTTTCTTTGTATACTTTTGACTATACGGGCCGAGTCCGGGATTTACGGGAAATCGCAGGTTTTCGTTTGCCGGCGATTAAACTTCTTTTATTTAGCGTCTCATCAAAAATGAAAACATTTTTGTAAACTACAAGTCCCATGCGTTTTAGTGGTGAAAAAATAATTTAAAAAATCGTTCGGGAAATGAGTTTACTCCCTGGGTACTTTCTTTGTATACTTTTGACTATACGGGCCGAGTCCGGGGTTTACGGGAAATGGCGGGTTTTCGTTTGCCGGCGATTAAACTTCTTTTATTCAGCGTCTCATCAAAAATGAAAACATTTTTGAAAACTACAAGTCTCATGCGTTTTAGTGGTGAAAAGATAATTTAAAAAATCGGTTTGGAAATGAGTTTACTCACAGGGTACTTTCTTTGTATACATTTGACTATACGGGCCAAGCCCGGGATTTACGGGAAATTGCGGGTTTTCGTTTGCCGGCGATTAAACTTCTTTTATTCATCGTCTCATCAAAAATGAAAACATTTCTGAAAACTACAAGTCTCATGCGTTTTAGTGGCGAAAAAATAATTTAAAAAATCGTTCGGGAAATGAGTTTACTCCCTGGGTACCTTCTTTGTATACTTTTGACTATACCGGCCGAGTCCGGGATTTACGGGAAATCGCGGGTTTTCGTTTGCCGGCGATTAAACTTCTTTTATTTAGCGTCTCATCAAAAATGAAAACATTTTTAAAAACTACAAGTCTCATGGGCTTTAGTGGTGAAATAATAATTTAAAAATCGTTCGGGAAATGAGTTTGCTCCCTAGGTACTTCTTTTGTATACATTTGACTATACAGGCCGAGTCCGGGGTTTACGGGAAATGGCGGGTTTTCGTTTGCCGGCGATTAAACTTCTTTTATTCAGCGTCTCCTCAAAAATGAAAACATTTTTGAAAACTACAAGTCTCATGCGTTTTAGTGGTGAAAAGATAATTTAAAAAATCGGTTTGGAAATGAGTTTACTCACAGGGTACTTTCTTTGTATACATTTGACTATACGGGCCAAGCCCGGGATTTACGGGAAATTGCGGGTTTTCGTTTGCCGGCGATTAAACTTCTTTTATTCATCGTCTCATCAAAAATGAAAACATTTCTGAAAACTACAAGTCTCATGCGTTTTAGTGGCGAAAAAATAATTTAAAAAATCGTTCGGGAAATGAGTTTACTCCCTGGGTACCTTCTTTGTATACTTTTGACTATACCGGCCGAGTCCGGGATTTACGGGAAATCGCGGGTTTTCGTTTGCCGGCGATTAAACTTCTTTTATTCAGCGTCTCCTCAAAAATGAAAACATTTTTGAAAACTACAAGTCTCATGCGTTTTAGTGGTGAAAAGATAATTTAAAAAATCGGTTTGGAAATGAGTTTACTCCCTGGGTACCTTCTTTGTATACTTTTGACTATACCGGCCGAGTCCGGGATTTACGGGAAATCGCGGGTTTTCGTTTGCCGGCGATTAAACTTCTTTTATTCAGCGTCTCCTCAAAAATGAAAACATTTTTGAAAACTACAAGTCTCATGCGTTTTAGTGGTGAAAAAATAATTTAAAAAATCGTTTGGGAAATGAGTTTACTCCCTGGGTACTTTCTTTGTATACTTTTGACTATACGGGCCGAGTCCGGGGTTTACGGGAAATGGCGGGTTTTCGTTTGCCGGCGATTAAACTTCTTTTATTCAGCGTCTCATCAAAAATGAAAACATTTTTGAAAACTACAAGTCTCATGCGTTTTAGTGGTGAAAAGATAATTTAAAAAATCGGTTTGGAAATGAGTTTACTCACAGGGTACTTTCTTTGTATACATTTGACTATACGGGCCAAGCCCGGGATTTACGGGAAATTGCGGGTTTTCGTTTGCCGGCGATTAAACTTCTTTTATTCATCGTCTCATCAAAAATGAAAACATTTCTGAAAACTACAAGTCTCATGCGTTTTAGTGGCGAAAAAATAATTTAAAAAATCGTTCGGGAAATGAGTTTACTCCCTGGGTACCTTCTTTGTATACTTTTGACTATACCGGCCGAGTCCGGGATTTACGGGAAATCGCGGGTTTTCGTTTGCCGGCGATTAAACTTCTTTTATTTAGCGTCTCATCAAAAATGAAAACATTTTTAAAAACTACAAGTCTCATGGGCTTTAATGGTGAAATAATAATTTAAAAAATCGTTCGGGAAATGAGTTTGCTCCCTAGGTACTTCTTTTGTATACATTTGACTATACAGGCCGAGTCCGGGGTTTACGGGAAATGGCGGGTTTTCGTTTGCCGGCGATTAAACTTCTTTTATTTAGCGTCTCATCAAAAATGAAAACATTTTTGTAAACTACAAGTCCCATGCGTTTTAGTGGTGAAAAAATAATTTAAAAAATCGTTCGGGAAATGAGTTTACTCCCTGGGTACTTTCTTTGTATACTTTTGACTATACGGGCCGAGTCCGGGGTTTACGGGAAATGGCGGGTTTTCGTTTGCCGGCGATTAAACTTCTTTTATTCAGCGTCTCATCAAAAATGAAAACATTTTTGAAAACTACAAGTCTCATGCGTTTTAGTGGTGAAAAGATAATTTAAAAACTCGGTTTGGAAATGAGTTTACTCACAGGGTACTTTCTTTGTATACATTTGACTATACGGGCCAAGCCCGGGATTTACGGGAAATTGCGGGTTTTCGTTTCCCGGCGATTAAACTTCTTTTATTCAGCGTCTCATCAAAAATGAAAACATTTCTGAAAACTACAAGTCTCATGCGTTTTAGTTGCGAAAAAATAATTTAAAAAATCGTTCGGGAAATGAGTTTACTCCCTGGGTACTTTCTTTGTATACTTTTGACTATACGGGCCGAGTCCGGGGTTTACGGGAAATGGCGGGTTTTCGTTTGCCGGCGATTAAACTTCTTTTATTCAGCGTCTCCTCAAAAATGAAAACATTTTTGAAAACTACAAGTCTCATGCGTTTTAGTGGTGAAAAGATAATTTAAAAAATCGGTTTGGAAATGAGTTTACTCACAGGGTACTTTCTTTGTATACATTTGACTATACGGGCCAAGCCCGGGATTTACGGGAAATTGCGGGTTTTCGTTTGCCGGCGATTAAACTTCTTTTATTCATCGTCTCATCAAAAATGAAAACATTTCTGAAAACTACAAGTCTCATGCGTTTTAGTGGCGAAAAAATAATTTAAAAAATCGTTCGGGAAATGAGTTTACTCCCTGGGTACCTTCTTTGTATACTTTTGACTATACCGGCCGAGTCCGGGATTTACGGGAAATCGCGGGTTTTCGTTTGCCGGCGATTAAACTTCTTTTATTCAGCGTCTCATCAAAAATGAAAACATTTTTAAAAACTACAAGTCTCATGGGCTTTAGTGGTGAAATAATAATTTAAAAAATCGTTCGGGAAATGAGTTTACTTCCTGGGTACTTTCTTTGTATACTTTTGACTATACGGGCCGAGTCCGGGATTTACGGGAAATCGCAGGTTTTCGTTTGCCGGCGATTAAACTTCTTTTATTTAGCGTCTCATCAAAAATGAAAACATTTTTGTAAACTACAAGTCCCATGCGTTTTAGTGGTGAAAAAATAATTTAAAAAATCGTTCGGGAAATGAGTTTACTCCCTGGGTACTTTCTTTGTATACTTTTGACTATACGGGCCGAGTCCGGGGTTTACGGGAAATGGCGGGTTTTCGTTTGCCGGCGATTAAACTTCTTTTATTCAGCGTCTCATCAAAAATGAAAACATTTTTGAAAACTACAAGTCTCATGCGTTTTAGTGGTGAAAAGATAATTTAAAAAATCGGTTTGGAAATGAGTTTACTCACAGGGTACTTTCTTTGTATACATTTGACTATACGGGCCAAGCCCGGGATTTACGGGAAATTGCGGGTTTTCGTTTGCCGGCGATTAAACTTCTTTTATTCATCGTCTCATCAAAAATGAAAACATTTCTGAAAACTACAAGTCTCATGCGTTTTAGTGGCGAAAAAATAATTTAAAAAATCGTTCGGGAAATGAGTTTACTCCCTGGGTACCTTCTTTGTATACTTTTGACTATACCGGCCGAGTCCGGGATTTACGGGAAATCGCGGGTTTTCGTTTGCCGGCGATTAAACTTCTTTTATTTAGCGTCTCATCAAAAATGAAAACATTTTTAAAAACTACAAGTCTCATGGGCTTTAGTGGTGAAATAATAATTTAAAAATCGTTCGGGAAATGTGTTTGCTCCCTAGGTACTTCTTTTGTATACATTTGACTATACAGGCCGAGTCCGGGGTTTACGGGAAATGGCGGGTTTTCGTTTGCCGGCGATTAAACTTCTTTTATTTAGCGTCTCATCAAAAATGAAAACATTTTTGTAAACTACAAGTCCCATGCGTTTTAGTGGTGAAAAAATAATTTAAAAAATCGTTCGGGAAATGAGTTTACTCCCTGGGTACTTTCTTTGTATACTTTTGACTATACGGGCCGAGTCCGGGGTTTACGGGAAATGGCGGGTTTTCGTTTGCCGGCGATTAAACTTCTTTTATTCAGCGTCTCATCAAAAATGAAAACATTTTTGAAAACTACAAGTCTCATGCGTTTTAGTGGTGAAAAGATAATTTAAAAACTCGGTTTGGAAATGAGTTTACTCACAGGGTACTTTCTTTGTATACATTTGACTATACGGGCCAAGCCCGGGATTTACGGGAAATTGCGGGTTTTCGTTTCCCGGCGATTAAACTTCTTTTATTCAGCGTCTCATCAAAAATGAAAACATTTCTGAAAACTACAAGTCTCATGCGTTTTAGTGGCGAAAAAATAATTTAAAAAATCGTTCGGGAAATGAGTTTACTCCCCGGGTACCTTCTTTGTATACTTTTGACTATACGGGTCGAGTCCGGGATTTACGGGAAATCGCGGGTTTTCGTTTGCCGGCGATTAAACTTCTTTTATTCAGCGTCTCATCAAAAATGAAAACATTTTTAAAAACTACAAGTCTCATGGGCTTTAGTGGTGAAATAATAATTTAAAAAATCGTTTTGAAAATGAGTTTACTCACAGGGTACTTTCTTTGTATACATTCGACTATACGGGCCAAGCCCGGGATTTACGGGTAATCGCGGGTTTTCGTTTGCCGGCGATTAAACCACTTTCATTAAGCGTCTCATCCAAAATGAAAACATCTCAGAAAACTACAAGTCTCATGCGTTTTAGTGGTGAAAAAATAATTTAAAAAATCGTTCGGGAAATCAGTTTACTCCCTGGGTACTTTCTTTATATACATTCAACTATACGGGCCAAGCCCGGGATTTGCGGGAAATTGCGGGTTTTCGTTTGCCGGCGATTAAACTTCTTTTATTCAGCGTCTCATCAAAAACGAAAACACTTTTGAAAACTACAAGTCTCACGCGTTTTAGTGGTGAAAAAGTAATTTAAAAAATCGTTCGGAAAATGAGTTTGCTCCCTGGGTACTTTCTTTGTATACTTTTGACTATACGGGCCAAGCCCGGGATTTTCGGGAAATCGCGGGTTTTCGTTTGCCGGCGATTAAACTTCTTTTATTCAGCGTCTCATCAAAAATGAAAACACTTTTGAAAACTACAAGTCTCATGCGTTTTAGTGGTGAAAAGATAATTAAAAAAAATCGTTTTGGAAATGAGTTTACTCCCTGGGTACTTTCTTTGTATACTTTTGACTATACGGGCCGAGTCCGGGATTTACGGCAAGTCGCGGGTTTTCGTTTGCCGCCGATTAAACTTCTTTTATTCAGCGTCTCATCAAAAATGAAAACATTTTTAAAAACTACAAGTCTCATGGGCTTTAGTGGTGAAATAATAATTTAAAAAATCGTTCGGGAAATGAGTTTACTCCCTGGGTACTTTCTTTGTATACTTTTGACTATACGGGCCGAGTCCGGGATTTACGGAAAATGGCAGGTTTTCGTTTGCCGGCGATTAAACGTCTTTTATTCAGCGTCTCATCAAAAATGAAAACATTTTTAAAAACTACAAGTCTCATGGGCTTTAGTGGTGAAATAATAATTTAAAAAATTGTTCGAGAAATGAGTTTACTCCCTAGGTACTTTCTTTGTATACATTTGACTATACGGGCCGAGTCCGGGGTTTACGGGAAATGGCGGGTTTTCGTTTGCCGGCGATTAAACTTCTTTTATTCAACGTCCCATCAAAAATGAAAACATTTTTGAAAACTACAAGTCTCATGCGTGTTAGTGGTGAAAAGATAATATAAAAAATCGTTTTGGAAATGAGTTTACTCACAGGGTACTTTCTTTGTATACATTCGACTATACGGGCCAAGTCCGGGATTTACGGGAAATCGCGTGTTTTCGTTTGCCGGCTATTAAACCACATTCATTAAGCGTGTCATCAAAAATGAAAACATTTCTGAAAACTGCAAATCTCATGGGATTTAGTGGTGAAATAATAATTTAAAAAATCGTTCGTGAAATGAGTTTACTCCCTGGGTACTTTCTTTGTATACTTTTGACTATACGGGCCGAGTCCAGGATTTACGGGAAATCGCAGGTTTTCGTTTGCCGGCGATTAAACTCCTTTTATTCAGCGTCTCATCAAAAATGAAAACATTTTTGATAACTACAAGTCTCATGCGTTTTAGTGGTGAAAAGATAATTTAAATAATCGTTTTGGAAATGAGTTTACTCACAGGGTACTTTCTTTGTATACATTCGACTATACGGGCCAAGCCCGGGATTTACGGGAAATCGCGGGTTTTCGTTTGCCGGCGATTAAACCACTTTCATTAAGCGTCTCATCAAAAATGAAAACATTTCTGCAAACTACAAGTCTCATGCGTTTTAGTGGTGAAAAAATAATTTAAAAAATCGTTCGGGAAATCAGTTTACTCCCTGGGTACTTTCTTTATATACATTCAACTATACGGGCCAAGCCTGGGAATTACGGGAAATCGCGGGTTTTCGTTTGCCGGCGATTAAACTTCTTTTATTCAGCGTCTCATCAAAAATGAAAACACTTTTAAAAACTACAAGTCTCACGCGTTTTAGTGGTGAAAAAATAATTTAAAAAATCGTTCGGGAAATGAGTTTACTCCCTCTGTACTTTCTTTGTATACTTTTGACTATTCGGGCCAAGCCCGGGATTTACGGGAAATCGCGGGTTTTCGTTTGCCGGCGATTAAACTTCTTTTATTCAGCGTCTCATCAAAAATGAAAACATTTTTGAAACCTACAAGTCTTATGCGTTTTAGTGGTGAAAAGATAATTTAAAAAATCGTTCTGGAAATGAGTTTACTCACAGGGTACTTTCTTTGTATACTTTTGACTATACGGGCCAAGCCCGGGATTTACGGGAAATCGCGGGTTTTCGTTTGCCGGCGATTAAACTTCTTTTATTCAGCGTCTCATCACAAATGAAAACACTTTTGAAAACTACAAGTCTCATGCGTTTTAGTGGTGAAAAGATAATTTAAAAAATCGTTTTGGAAATGAGTTTACTCACAGGTTACTTTCTTTGTATACATTCGACTATACGGGCCAAGCCCGGGATTTACGGGAAATCGCGGGTTTTCGTTTGCCGGCGATTAAACAACTTTCATTAAGCGTCTCCTCAAAAATGAAAACATTCTTGAAAACTAAAAGTCTTATGCTTTTTAGTGGTGAAAAAATAATTTAAATAATCGTTTTGGAAATGAGTTTACTCACAGGGTACTTTCTTTGTATACATTCGACTATACGGGCCAAGCCCGGGATTTACGGGAAATCGCGGGTTTTCGTTTGCCGGCGATTAAACCACCTTCATTAAGCGTCTCATCAAAAATGAAAACATTTCTGCAAACTACAAGTCTCATGCGTTTTAGTGGTGAAAAAATAATTTAAAAAATCGTTCGGGAAATCAGTTTACTCCCTGGGTACTTTCTTTATATACATTCAACTATACGGGCCAAGCCTGGGAATTATGGGAAATCGCGGGTTTTCGTTTGCCGGCGATTAAACTTCTTTTATTCAGCGTCTCATCAAAAATGAAAACACTTTTAAAAACTACAAGTCTCACGCGTTTTAGTGGTGAAAAAATAATTTAAAAAATCGTTCGGGAAATGAGTTTACTCCCTCTGTACTTTCTTTGTATACTTTTGACTATTCGGGCCAAGCCCGGGATTTACGGGAAATCGCGGGCTTTCGTTTGCCGGCGATTAAACTTCTTTTATTCAGCGTCTCATCAAAAATTAAAACATTTTTGAAACCTACAAGTCTTATGCGTTTTAGTGGTGAAAAGATAATTTAAAAAATCGTTCTGGAAATGAGTTTACTCACAGGGTACTTTCTTTGTATACTTTTGACTATACGGGCCAAGCCCGGGATTTACGGGAAATCGCGGGTTTTCGTTTGCCGGCGATTAAACTTCTTTTATTCAGCGTCTCATCAAAAATGAAAACACTTTTGAAAACTACAAGTCTCATGCGTTTTAGTGGTGAAAAAATAATTTAAAAAATCGTTCGGGAAATGAGTTTACTCCCTGTGTACTTTCTTTTTATACTTTTGACTATACGGGCCGAGTCCGGGACTTACGGGAAATCGTGGGTTTTCGTGTGCCGGCGATTAAACTTCTTTTATTGAGCGTCCCATCAAAAATGAAAACATTTTTAAAAACTACAAGTCTCATGCGTTTTAGTGGTGAAAAAATATTATAAAAAATCGTTCGGGAAATGCGTTTACTCCCTGGGTACTTTCTTTGTATACTTTTGACTATACGGGCCGAGTGCGGGGTTTACGGGAAATGGCGGGTTTTCGTTTGCCGGCGATTAAACTTCTTTTAATAAGCGTCTCATCAAAAATGAAAATATTTTTGAAAACTACAAGTCTCATGCGTTTTAGTGGTGAAAAAATAATTTAAAAAATCGTTTTGGAAATGAGTTTAATCACAGGGTACTTTCTTTGTATACATGGGAAATGAGTTTACTCCCCGGGTACTTTCTTTGTATACTTTTGACTATATGGGCCGAGTCCGGGGTTTACAGGAAATCGCAGGTTTTCGTTTGCCGGCGAATAAGCTTCTTTTATTCAGCGTCTCATCAAAAATGAAAACATTTTTAAAAACTACAAGTCTCATGGGCTTTAGTGGTTAAATAATAATTTAAAAAATCGTTCGGGAAATGAGTTTACTCCCTGGGTACTTTCTTTGTATGCATTTGACTATACATGCCAAGCCCGGGATTTACGGAAAATCGCGGGTTTTCGTTTGCCGGCGATTAAACTTCTTTTATTGAGCGTCTCATCAAAAATGAAAACATTTTTGAAAACTACAAGTCTCATGCGTTTTAGTGGTGAAAAGATAATTTAAAAAAACGTTCGGGAAATGCGTTTACTCCCTGGGTACTTTCTTTTTATACTTTTGACTATACGGGCCGAGTGCGGGGTTTACGGGAAATGGCGGGTTTTCGTTTGCCGGCGATTAAACTTCTTTTATTCCGCGTCTCATCAAAAATGAAAACATTTTTAAAAACTACAAGTCTCATGGGCTTTAGTGGTGAAATAATAATTTAAAAAATCGTTCGGGAAATGAGTTTACTCCCTGGGTACCTTCTTTGTATACTTTTGACTATACGGCCGAGTCCGGGATTTACGGGAAATCGCGGGTTTTCGTTTGCCGGCGATTAAACTTCTTTTATTCAGCGTCTCATCAAAAATGAAAACACTTTTGAAAACTACAAGTCTCATGCGTTTTAGTGGTGAAAAAATAATTTAAAAAATCGTTCGGGAAATGAGTTTACTCCCTGGGTACTTTCTTTTTATACTTTTGACTATACGGGCCGAGTCCGGGACTTACGGGAAATCGTGGGTTTTCGTGTGCCGGCGATTAAACTTCTTTTATTGAGCGTCCAATCAAAAATGAAAACATTTTTAAAAACTACAAGTCTCATGCGTTTTAGTGGTGAAAAAATATTATAAAAAATCGTTCGGGAAATGCGTTTACTCCCTGGGTACTTTCTTTGTATACTTTTGACTATACGGGCCGAGTCCGGGGTTTACGGGAAATGGCGGGTTTTCGTTTGCCGGCGATTAAACTTCTTTTAATAAGCGTCTCATCAAAAATGAAAACTTTTTTGAAAACTACAAGTCTTATGCGTTTTAGTGGTGAAAAAATAATTTAAAAAATCGTTTTGGAAATGAGTTTAATCATAGGGTACTTTCTTTGTATACATGGGAAATGAGTTTACTTACCGGGTACTTTCTTTGTATACTTTTGACTATATGGGCCGAGTCCGGGGTTTACGGGAAATCGCAGGTTTTCGTTTGCCGGCGATTAAACTTCTTTTATTCAGCGTCTCATCAAAAATGAAAACATTTTTGTAAACTACAAGTCCCATGCGTTTTAGTGGTGAAAAAATAATATAAAAAATCGTTTGGGAAATGGGTTTACTCCCTGGGTACTTTCTTTGTATACTTTTGATTATACGGGCCGAGTCCGGGGTTTACGGGAAATGGCGGGTTTTCGTTTGCCGGCGATTAAACTTCTTTTATTCAGCGTCTCATCAAAAATGAAAACATTTTTGAAAACTACAAGTCTCATGCGTTTTAGTGGTGAAAAGATACTTTAAAAAATCGTTTTGGAAATAAGTTTACTCACAGGGTACTTTCTTTGTATACATTTGACTATACAGGCCAAGCCCGGGATTTACGAGAAATCGCGGGTTTTCGTTAGCCGGCGATTAAACCACTTTCATTAGGCGTCTCATCAAAAATGAAAACATTTCTGAAAACTACAGGTCTCATGCGTTTTAGTGGTGAAAAAATAATTTAAAAAATTGTTCGGGAAATGAGTTTAATCCCTGGGTACTTTCTTTGTATACTTTTGACTATACGGGCCGAGTCGGGGATTTACGGGAAGTCGCGGGTTTTTGTTTGCCGGCGATTAAACTTCTTTTATTCAGCGTCTCATCAAAAATGAAAACATTTTTAAAAACTACAAGTCTCATGGGCTTTAGTGGTTAAATAATAATTTAAAAAATCGTTCGGGAAATGAGTTTACTCCCTGGGTACTTTCTTTGTATGCATTCGACTATACGGGCCAAGCCAGGGATTTACGGGAAATCGCGGGTTTTCGTTTGCCGGCAATTAAACCACTTTCATTAAGCGTCTCATCAAAAATGAAAACATTTCTGAAAACTACAGGTCTCATGCGTTTTAGTGGTGAAAAAATAATTTAAAAAATCGTTCGGGAAATGAGTTTACTCCCTGGGTGCTTTCTTTGTATACTTTTGACTATACGGGCCGAGTCCGGGATTTACGGGAAATCGCAGGTTTTTGTTTGCCGGCGATTAAACTTCTTTTATTCAGCGTCTCATCAAAAATGAAAACACTTTTGAAAACTACAAGTCTCATGCGTTTTAGTGGTGAAAAAATAATTTAAAAAATCGTTCGGGAAATGAGTTTACTCCCTGAGTACTTTCTTTTTATACTTTTGACTATACGGGCCGAGTCCGGGGTTTACGGGAAATGGCGGGTTTTCGTTTGCCGGCCATTAAACTTCTTTTAATAAGCGTCTCATCAAAAATGAAAACATTTTTGAAAACTACAAGTCTCATGCGTTTTAGTGGTGAAAAAATAATTTAAAAAATCGTTTTGGAAATGAGTTTAATCACAGGGTACTTTCTTTGTATACATGGGAAATGAGTTTACTCCCCGGGTACTTTCTTTGTATACTTTTGACTATATGGGCCGAGTCCGGGGTTTACGGGAAATCGCAGGTTTTCGTTTACCGGCGATTAAACTTCTTTTATTCAGCGTCTCATCAAAAATGAAAACATTTTTGTAAACTACAAGTCCCATGCGTTTAGTGGTGAAAAAATAATATAAAAAATCGTTCGGGAAATGGGTTTACTCCCTGGGTACTTTCTTTGTATACTTTTGACAATACTCCCCGAATCCGGGATTTACGGGAAGTCGCTGGTTTTCGTTTGCCGGTGATTAAACTTCTTTTATTCCGCGTCTCATCAAAAATGAAAACATTTTTAAAAACTACAAGTCTCATGGGCTTTAGTGGTGAAATAATAATTTAAAAAATCGTTCGGGAAATGAGTTTACTCCCTGGGTACCTTCTTTGTATACTTTTGACTATACGGCCGAGTCCGGGATTTACGGGAAATCGCGGGTTTTCGTTTGCCGGCGATTAAACTTCTTTTATTCAGCGTCTCATCAAAAATGAAAACACTTTTGAAAACTACAAGTCTCATGCGTTTTAGTGGTGAAAAAATAATTTAAAAAATCGTTCGGGAAATGAGTTTACTCCCTGGGTACTTTCTTTTTATACTTTTGACTATACGGGCCCAGTCCGGGACTTACGGGAAATCGTGGGTTTTCGTGTGCCGGCGATTAAACATCTTTTATTGAGCGTCCCATCAAAAATGAAAACATTTTTAAAAACTACAAGTCTCATGCGTTTTAGTGGTGAAAAAATATTATAAAAAATCGTTCGGGAAATGCGTTTACTCCCTGGGTACTTTCTTTGTATACTTTTGACTATACGGGCCGAGTCCGGGGTTTACGGGAAATGGCGGGTTTTCGTTTGCCGGCGATTAAACTTCTTTTAATAAGCGTCTCATCAAAAATGAAAACATTTTTGAAAACTACAAGTCTCATGCGTTTTAGTGGTGAAAAAATAATTTAAAAAATCGTTTTGGAAATGAGTTTAATCACAGGGTACTTTCTTTGTATACATGGGAAATGAGTTTACTCCCCGGGTACTTTCTTTGTATACTTTTGACTATATGGGCCGAGTCCGGGGTTTACGGGAAATCGCAGGTTTTCGTTTGCCGGCGATTAAACTTCTTTTATTCAGCGTCTCATCAAAAATGAAAACATTTTTGTAAACTACAAGTCCCATGCGTTTTAGTGGTGAAAAAATAATATAAAAAATCGTTCGGGAAATGGGTTTACTCCCTGGGTACTTTCTTTTTATACATTTGATTATACGGGCCGAGTCCGGGGTTTACGGGAAATGGCGGGTTTTCGTTTGCCGGCGATTAAACTTCTTTTATTCAGCGTCTCATCAAAAATGAAAACATTTTTGAAAACTACAAGTCTCATGCGTTTTAGTGGTGAAAAGATAATTTAAAAAATCGTTTTGGAAATGAGTTTACTCACAGGGTACTTTCTTTGTATACATTTGACTATACGGGCCAAACCCTGGATTTACGGGAAATCGCGGGTTTTCGTTTGCCGGCGATTAAACCACTTTCATTAAACGTCTCATCAAAAATGAAAACATTTCTGAAAACTACAAGTCTCATGCGTTTTAGTGGTGAAAAAATAATTTAAAAAATCGTTCGGGAAATAAGTTTACTCCCTGGGTACTTTCTTTGTATACTTTTGACAATACTCCCCGAATCCGGGATTTACGGGAAGTCGCTGGTTTTCGTTTGCCGGCGATTAAACTTCTTTTATTCCGCGTCTCATCAAAAATGAAAACATTTTTAAAAACTACAAGTCTCTTGGGCTTTAGTGGTGAAATAATAATTTAAAAAATCGTTCGGGAAATGAGTTTACTCCCTGGGTACCTTCTTTGTATACTTTTGACTATACGGCCGAGTCCGGGATTTACGGGAAATCGCGGGTTTTCGTTTGCCGGCGATTAAACTTCTTTTATTCAGCGTCTCATCAAAAATGAAAACACTTTTGAAAACTACAAGTCTCATGCGTTTTAGTGGTGAAAAAATAATTTAAAAAATCGTTCGGGAAATGAGTTTACTCCCTGGGTACTTTCTTTTTATACTTTTGACTATACGGGCCGAGTCCGGGACTTACGGGAAATCGTGGGTTTTCGTGTGCCGGCGATTAAACTTCTTTTATTGAGCGTCCAATCAAAAATGAAAACATTTTTAAAAACTACAAGTCTCATGCGTTTTAGTGGTGAAAAAATATTATAAAAAATCGTTCGGGAAATGCGTTTACTCCCTGGGTACTTTCTTTGTATACTTTTGACTATACGGGCCGAGTCCGGGGTTTACGGGAAATGGCGGGTTTTCGTTTGCCGGCGATTAAACTTCTTTTAATAAACGTCTCATCAAAAATGAAAACTTTTTTGAAAACTACAAGTCTCATGCGTTTTAGTGGTGAAAAAATAATTTAAAAAATCGTTTTGGAAATGAGTTTAATCACAGGGTACTTTCTTTGTATACATGGGAAATGAGTTTACTTACCGGGTACTTTCTTTGTATACTTTTGACTATATGGGCCGAGTCCGGGGTTTACGGGAAATCGCAGGTTTTCGTTTGCCGGCGATTAAACTTCTTTTATTCAGCGTCTCATCAAAAATGAAAACATTTTTGTAAACTACAAGTCCCATGCGTTTTAGTGGTGAAAAAATAATATAAAAAATCGTTTGGGAAATGGGTTTACTCCCTGGGTACTTTCTTTGTATACTTTTGATTATACGGGCCGAGTCCGGGGTTTACGGGAAATGGCGGGTTTTCGTTTGCCGGCGATTAAACTTCTTTTATTCAGCGTCTCATCAAAAATGAAAACATTTTTGAAAACTACAAGTCTCATGCGTTTTAGTGGTGAAAAGATACTTTAAAAAATCGTTTTGGAAATAAGTTTACTCACAGGGTACTTTCTTTGTATACATTTGACTATACAGGCCAAGCCCGGGATTTACGAGAAATCGCGGGTTTTCGTTAGCCGGCGATTAAACCACTTTCATTAGGCGTCTCATCAAAAATGAAAACATTTCTGAAAACTACAGGTCTCATGCGTTTTAGTGGTGAAAAAATAATTTAAAAAATTGTTCGGGAAATGAGTTTAATCCCTGGGTACTTTCTTTGTATACTTTTGACTATACGGGCCGAGTCGGGGATTTACGGGAAGTCGCGGGTTTTTGTTTGCCGGCGATTAAACTTCTTTTATTCAGCGTCTCATCAAAAATGAAAACATTTTTAAAAACTACAAGTCTCATGGGCTTTAGTGGTTAAATAATAATTTAAAAAATCGTTCGGGAAATGAGTTTACTCCCTGGGTACTTTCTTTGTATGCATTCGACTATACGGGCCAAGCCAGGGATTTACGGGAAATCGCGGGTTTTCGTTTGCCGGCAATTAAACCACTTTCATTAAGCGTCTCATCAAAAATGAAAACATTTCTGAAAACTACAGGTCTCATGCGTTTTAGTGGTGAAAAAATAATTTAAAAAATCGTTCGGGAAATGAGTTTACTCCCTGGGTGCTTTCTTTGTATACTTTTGACTATACGGGCCGAGTCCGGGATTTACGGGAAATCGCAGGTTTTTGTTTGCCGGCGATTAAACTTCTTTTATTCAGCGTCTCATCAAAAATGAAAACACTTTTGAAAACTACAAGTCTCATGCGTTTTAGTGGTGAAAAAATAATTTAAAAAATCGTTCGGGAAATGAGTTTACTCCCTGAGTACTTTCTTTTTATACTTTTGACTATACGGGCCGAGTCCGGGGTTTACGGGAAATGGCGGGTTTTCGTTTGCCGGCCATTAAACTTCTTTTAATAAGCGTCTCATCAAAAATGAAAACATTTTTGAAAACTACAAGTCTCATGCGTTTTAGTGGTGAAAAAATAATTTAAAAAATCGTTTTGGAAATGAGTTTAATCACAGGGTACTTTCTTTGTATACATGGGAAATGAGTTTACTCCCCGGGTACTTTCTTTGTATACTTTTGACTATATGGGCCGAGTCCGGGGTTTACGGGAAATCGCAGGTTTTCGTTTACCGGCGATTAAACTTCTTTTATTCAGCGTCTCATCAAAAATGAAAACATTTTTGTAAACTACAAGTCCCATGCGTTTAGTGGTGAAAAAATAATATAAAAAATCGTTCGGGAAATGGGTTTACTCCCTGGGTACTTTCTTTGTATACTTTTGACAATACTCCCCGAATCCGGGATTTACGGGAAGTCGCTGGTTTTCGTTTGCCGGTGATTAAACTTCTTTTATTCCGCGTCTCATCAAAAATGAAAACATTTTTAAAAACTACAAGTCTCATGGGCTTTAGTGGTGAAATAATAATTTAAAAAATCGTTCGGGAAATGAGTTTACTCCCTGGGTACCTTCTTTGTATACTTTTGACTATACGGCCGAGTCCGGGATTTACGGGAAATCGCGGGTTTTCGTTTGCCGGCGATTAAACTTCTTTTATTCAGCGTCTCATCAAAAATGAAAACACTTTTGAAAACTACAAGTCTCATGCGTTTTAGTGGTGAAAAAATAATTTAAAAAATCGTTCGGGAAATGAGTTTACTCCCTGGGTACTTTCTTTTTATACTTTTGACTATACGGGCCCAGTCCGGGACTTACGGGAAATCGTGGGTTTTCGTGTGCCGGCGATTAAACATCTTTTATTGAGCGTCCCATCAAAAATGAAAACATTTTTAAAAACTACAAGTCTCATGCGTTTTAGTGGTGAAAAAATATTATAAAAAATCGTTCGGGAAATGCGTTTACTCCCTGGGTACTTTCTTTGTATACTTTTGACTATACGGGCCGAGTCCGGGGTTTACGGGAAATGGCGGGTTTTCGTTTGCCGGCGATTAAACTTCTTTTAATAAGCGTCTCATCAAAAATGAAAACATTTTTGAAAACTACAAGTCTCATGCGTTTTAGTGGTGAAAAAATAATTTAAAAAATCGTTTTGGAAATGAGTTTAATCACAGGGTACTTTCTTTGTATACATGGGAAATGAGTTTACTCCCCGGGTACTTTCTTTGTATACTTTTGACTATATGGGCCGAGTCCGGGGTTTACGGGAAATCGCAGGTTTTCGTTTGCCGGCGATTAAACTTCTTTTATTCAGCGTCTCATCAAAAATGAAAACATTTTTGTAAACTACAAGTCCCATGCGTTTTAGTGGTGAAAAAATAATATAAAAAATCGTTCGGGAAATGGGTTTACTCCCTGGGTACTTTCTTTTTATACATTTGATTATACGGGCCGAGTCCGGGGTTTACGGGAAATGGCGGGTTTTCGTTTGCCGGCGATTAAACTTCTTTTATTCAGCGTCTCATCAAAAATGAAAACATTTTTGAAAACTACAAGTCTCATGCGTTTTAGTGGTGAAAAGATAATTTAAAAAATCGTTTTGGAAATGAGTTTACTCACAGGGTACTTTCTTTGTATACATTTGACTATACGGGCCAAACCCTGGATTTACGGGAAATCGCGGGTTTTCGTTTGCCGGCGATTAAACCACTTTCATTAAACGTCTCATCAAAAATGAAAACATTTCTGAAAACTACAAGTCTCATGCGTTTTAGTGGTGAAAAAATAATTTAAAAAATCGTTCGGGAAATAAGTTTACTCCCTGGGTACTTTCTTTGTATACTTTTGACAATACTCCCCGAATCCGGGATTTACGGGAAGTCGCTGGTTTTCGTTTGCCGGCGATTAAACTTCTTTTATTCCGCGTCTCATCAAAAATGAAAACATTTTTAAAAACTACAAGTCTCTTGGGCTTTAGTGGTGAAATAATAATTTAAAAAATCGTTCGGGAAATGAGTTTACTCCCTGGGTACCTTCTTTGTATACTTTTGACTATACGGCCGAGTCCGGGATTTACGGGAAATCGCGGGTTTTCGTTTGCCGGCGATTAAACTTCTTTTATTCAGCGTCTCATCAAAAATGAAAACACTTTTGAAAACTACAAGTCTCATGCGTTTTAGTGGTGAAAAAATAATTTAAAAAATCGTTCGGGAAATGAGTTTACTCCCTGGGTACTTTCTTTTTATACTTTTGACTATACGGGCCGAGTCCGGGACTTACGGGAAATCGTGGGTTTTCGTGTGCCGGCGATTAAACTTCTTTTATTGAGCGTCCAATCAAAAATGAAAACATTTTTAAAAACTACAAGTCTCATGCGTTTTAGTGGTGAAAAAATATTATAAAAAATCGTTCGGGAAATGCGTTTACTCCCTGGGTACTTTCTTTGTATACTTTTGACTATACGGGCCGAGTCCGGGGTTTACGGGAAATGGCGGGTTTTCGTTTGCCGGCGATTAAACTTCTTTTAATAAACGTCTCATCAAAAATGAAAACTTTTTTGAAAACTACAAGTCTCATGCGTTTTAGTGGTGAAAAAATAATTTAAAAAATCGTTTTGGAAATGAGTTTAATCACAGGGTACTTTCTTTGTATACATGGGAAATGAGTTTACTTACCGGGTACTTTCTTTGTATACTTTTGACTATATGGGCCGAGTCCGTGGTTTACGGGAAATCGCAGGTTTTCGTTTGCCGGCGATTAAACTTCTTTTATTCAGCGTCTCATCAAAAATGAAAACATTTTTGTAAACTACAAGTCCCATGCGTTTTAGTGGTGAAAAAATAATATAAAAAATCGTTCGGGAAATGGGTTTACTCCCTGGGTACTTTCTTTGTATACTTTTGATTATACGGGCCGAGTCCGGGGTTTACGGGAAATGGCGGGTTTTCGTTTGCCGGCGATTAAACTTCTTTTATTCAGCGTCTCATCAAAAATGAAAACATTTTTGAAAACTACAAGTCTCATGCGTTTTAGTGGTGAAAAGATACTTTAAAAAATCGTTTTGGAAATAAGTTTACTCACAGGGTACTTTCTTTGTATACATTCGACTATACAGGCCAAGCCCGGGATTTACGAGAAATCGCGGGTTTTCGTTTGCCGGCGATTAAACCACTTTCATTAGGCGTCTCATCAAAAATGAAAACATTTCTGAAAACTACAGGTCTCATGCGTTTTAGTGGTGAAAAAATAATTTAAAAAATCGTTCGGGAAATGAGTTTAATCCCTGGGTACTTTCTTTGTATACTTTTGACTATACGGGCCGAGTCGGGGATTTACGGGAAGTCGCGGGTTTTTGTTTGCCGGCGATTAAACTTCTTTTATTCAGCGTCTCATCAAAAATGAAAACATTTTTAAAAACTACAAGTCTCATGGGCTTTAGTGGTTAAATAATAATTTAAAAAATCGTTCGGGAAATGAGTTTACTCCCTGGGTACTTTCTTTGTATGCATTCGACTATACGGGCCAAGCCCGGGATTTACGGGAAATCGCGGGTTTTCGTTTGCCGGCAATTAAACCACTTTCATTAAGCGTCTCATCAAAAATGAAAACATTTCTGAAAACAACAAGTCTCATGCGTTTTAGTGGTGAAAAAATAATTTAAAAAATCGTTCGGGAAATGAGTTTACTTCCTGGGTACTTTCTTTGTATACTTTTGACTATACGGGCCGAGTCCGGGATTTACGGGAAATCGCAGGTTTTTGTTTGCCGGCGATTAAACTTCTTTTATTCAGCGTCTCATCAAAAATGAAAACATTTTTGTAAACTACAAGTCCCATGCGTTTTAGTGTTGAAAAAATAATTTTAAAAATCGTTCGGGAAATGAGTTTACTCCCTTGGTACTTTCTTTGTATACTTTTAACTATACGGGCCGAGTCCGGGGTTTACGGGAAATGGCGGATTTTCGTTTGCCGGCGATTAAACTTCTTTTATTCAGCGTCTCATCAAAAATGAAAACATTTTTGAAAACTACAAGTCTCATGCGTTTTAGTGGTGAAAAGATAATTTAAAAAATCGTTTTGGAAATGAGTTTACTCACAGGGTACTTTCTTTGTATACATTTGACTATACGGGCCAAGCCCGGGATTTCCGGAAATCGCGGGTTTTCGTTTGCCGGCGATTAAACCACTTTCATTAAACGTCTCATCAAAAATGAAAACATTTCTAAAAATTACAAGTCTCATGCGTTTTAGTGGTGAAAAAATAATTTAAAAAATCGTTCGGAAAATGAGTTTACTCCCTGGGTACTTTCTTTTTATACTTTTGACTATACGGGCCCAGTCCGGGATTTACGGGAAATCGCGGGTTTTTGTGTGTCGGCGATTAAACTTCTTTTATTCAGCGTCCCATCAAAAATGAAAACATTTTTAAAAACTACAAGTCTCATGCGTTTTAGTGGTGAAAAAATAATATAAAAAATCGTTCGGGAAATGAGTTTACTCCCTGGGTACTTTCTTTGTAAACTTTTGACTATACGGGCCGAGTTCGGGGTTTACGGGAAATGGCGGGTTTTCGTTTGCCGGCGATTAAACTTCTTTTAATAAGCGTCTCATCAAAAATGAAAACATTTTTGAAAACTACAAGTCTCATGCGTTTTAGTGGTGAAAAAATAATTTAAAAAATCGTTTTGGAAAGGAGTTTAATCACAGGGTACTTTCTTTGTATACATGGGAAATGAGTTTACTCCCCGGGTACTTTCTTTGTATACTTTTGACTATATGGGCCGAGTCCGGGGTTTACGGGAAATGGTGGGTTTTCGTTTGCCGGCAATTAAACTTCTTTTTTTCAGCGTCTCATCAAAAATGAAAACATTTTTGAAAACTACAAGTCTCATGCGTTTTAGTGGTGAAAAGATACTTTAAAAAATCGTTTTGGAAATGAGTTTACTCACAGGGTACTTTCTTTGTATACATTCGACTATACGGGCCAAGCCCGGGGTTTACGGAAAATCGCGGGTTTTCGTTTGCCGGCGATTAAACCACTTTCATTAAGCGTCTCATCAAAAATGAAAACATTTCTGAAAACTACAGGTCTTATGCGTTTTAGTGGTGAAAAATTAATTTAAAAAATCGTTCGGGAAATGAGTTTACTCCCTGGGTACTTTCTTTGTATACTTTTGACTATACGGGCCGAGTCGGGGATTTACGTGAAGTCGCGGGTTTCCGTTTGCCGGCGATTAAACTTCTTTTATTTAGCGTCTCATCAAAAATGAAAACATTTTTAAAAACTACAAGTCTCATGGGCTTTAGTGGTTAAATAATAATTTAAAAAATCGTTCGGGAAATGAGTTTACTCCCTGGGTACTTTCTTTGTACGCATTCGACTATACGGGCCAAGCCCGGGATTTACGGGAAATCGCGGGTTTCCCTTTGCCGGCGATTAAACCACTTTCATTAAGCGTCTCATCAAAAATGAAAACATTTCTGAAAACTACAAGTCTCATGCGTTTTAGTGGTGAAAAAATAATTTAAAAAATCGTTCGGGAAATGAGTTTACTCCATGGGTATTTTCTTTGTATAATTTTGTCTATACGGCCCGAGTCCGGGATTTACGGGAAGTCGCGGGTTTTCGTTTGCCGGCGATTAAACTTCTTTTATTCAGCGTCTCATCAAAAATGAAAACATTTTTAAAAACTACAAGTCTCATGGGCTTTAGTGGTGAAATAATAATTTAAAAAATCGTTCGGGAAATGAGTTTACTCCCTGGGTACTTTCTTTGTATACTTTTGACTATACGGGCCGAGTCCGGGATTTACGGGAAATCGCAGGTTTTCGTTTGCCGGCGATTAAACTTCTTTTATTTAGCGTCTCATCAAAAATGAAAACATTTTTGTAAACTACAAGTCCCATGCGTTTTAGTGGTGAAAAAATAATTTAAAAAATCGTTCGGGAAATGAGTTTACTCCCTGGGTACTTTCTTTGTATACTTTTGACTATACGGGCCGAGTCCGGGGTTTACGGGAAATGGCGGGTTTTCGTTTGCCGGCGATTAAACTTCTTTTATTCAGCGTCTCCTCAAAAATGAAAACATTTTTGAAAACTACAAGTCTCATGCGTTTTAGTGGTGAAAAGATAATTTAAAAAATCGGTTTGGAAATGAGTTTACTCACAGGGTACTTTCTTTGTATACATTTGACTATACGGGCCAAGCCCGGGATTTACGGGAAATTGCGGGTTTTCGTTTGCCGGCGATTAAACTTCTTTTATTCATCGTCTCATCAAAAATGAAAACATTTCTGAAAACTACAAGTCTCATGCGTTTTAGTGGCGAAAAAATAATTTAAAAAATCGTTCGGGAAATGAGTTTACTCCCTGGGTACCTTCTTTGTATACTTTTGACTATACCGGCCGAGTCCGGGATTTACGGGAAATCGCGGGTTTTCGTTTGCCGGCGATTAAACTTCTTTTATTCAGCGTCTCATCAAAAATGAAAACATTTTTAAAAACTACAAGTCTCATGGGCTTTAGTGGTGAAATAATAATTTAAAAAATCGTTCGGGAAATGAGTTTACTCCCTGGGTACTTTCTTTGTATACTTTTGACTATACGGGCCGAGTCCGGGATTTACGGGAAATCGCAGGTTTTCGTTTGCCGGCGATTAAACTTCTTTTATTTAGCGTCTCATCAAAAATGAAAACATTTTTGTAAACTACAAGTCCCATGCGTTTTAGTGGTGAAAAAATAATTTAAAAAATCGTTCGGGAAATGAGTTTACTCCCTGGGTACTTTCTTTGTATACTTTTGACTATACGGGCCGAGTCCGGGGTTTACGGGAAATGGCGGGTTTTCGTTTGCCGGCGATTAAACTTCTTTTATTCAGCGTCTCATCAAAAATGAAAACATTTTTGAAAACTACAAATCTCATGCGTTTTAGTGGTGAAAAGATAATTTAAAAAATCGGTTTGGAAATGAGTTTACTGACAGGGTACTTTCTTTGTATACATTTGACTATACGGGCCAAGCCCGGGATTTACGGGAAATTGCGGGTTTTCGTTTGCCGGCGATTAAACTTCTTTTATTCATCGTCTCATCAAAAATGAAAACATTTCTGAAAACTACAAGTCTCATGCGTTTTAGTGGCGAAAAAATAATTTAAAAAATCGTTCGGGAAATGAGTTTACTCCCTGGGTACCTTCTTTGTATACTTTTGACTATACCGGCCGAGTCCGGGATTTACGGGAAATCGCGGGTTTTCGTTTGCCGGCGATTAAACTTCTTTTATTTAGCGTCTCATCAAAAATGAAAACATTTTTAAAAACTACAAGTCTCATGGGCTTTAGTGGTGAAATAATAATTTAAAAAATCGTTCGGGAAATGAGTTTGCTCCCTAGGTACTTCTTTTGTATACATTTGACTATACAGGCCGAGTCCGGGGTTTACGGGAAATGGCGGGTTTTCGTTTGCCGGCGATTAAACTTCTTTTATTTAGCGTCTCATCAAAAATGAAAACATTTTTGTAAACTACAAGTCCCATGCGTTTTAGTGGTGAAAAAATAATTTAAAAAATCGTTCGGGAAATGAGTTTACTCCCTGGGTACTTTCTTTGTATACTTTTGACTATACGGGCCGAGTCCGGGGTTTACGGGAAATGGCGGGTTTTTGTTTGCCGGCGATTAAACTTCTTTTATTCAGCGTCTCATCAAAAATGAAAACATTTTTGAAAACTACAAGTCTCATGCGTTTTAGTGGTGAAAAGATAATTTAAAAACTCGGTTTGGAAATGAGTTTACTCACAGGGTACTTTCTTTGTATACATTTGACTATACGGGCCAAGCCCGGGATTTACGGGAAATTGCGGGTTTTCGTTTCCCGGCGATTAAACTTCTTTTATTCAGCGTCTCATCAAAAATGAAAACATTTCTGAAAACTACAAGTCTCATGCGTTTTAGTGGCGAAAAAATAATTTAAAAAATCGTTCGGGAAATGAGTTTACTCCCCGGGTACCTTCTTTGTATACTTTTGACTATACGGGTCGAGTCCGGGATTTACGGGAAATCGCGGGTTTTCGTTTGCCGGCGATTAAACTTCTTTTATTCAGCGTCTCATCAAAAATGAAAACATTTTTAAAAACTACAAGTCTCATGGGCTTTAGTGGTGAAATAATAATTTAAAAAATCGTTTTGAAAATGAGTTTACTCACAGGGTACTTTCTTTGTATACATTCGACTATACGGGCCAAGCCCGGGATTTACGGGTAATCGCGGGTTTTCGTTTGCCGGCGATTAAACCACTTTCATTAAGCGTCTCATCCAAAATGAAAACATCTCAGAAAACTACAAGTCTCATGCGTTTTAGTGGTGAAAAAGTAATTTAAAAAATCGTTCGGAAAATGAGTTTGCTCCCTGGGTACTTTCTTTGTATACTTTTGACTATACGGGCCAAGCCCGGGATTTACGGGAAATCGCGGGTTTTCGTTTGCCGGCGATTAAACTTCTTT
Organism: Hydractinia symbiolongicarpus; assembly: GCF_029227915.1. Lineage (NCBI taxonomy): Eukaryota > Metazoa > Cnidaria > Hydrozoa > Anthoathecata > Hydractiniidae > Hydractinia > Hydractinia symbiolongicarpus. The sequence goes on from NC_079878.1 coordinate 2,874,207, forward strand.
TATTCAGCGTCTCATCAAAAATGAAAACACTTTTGAAAACTACAAGTCTCATGCGTTTTAGTGGTGAAAAGATAATTAAAAAAAATCGTTTTGGAAATGAGTTTACTCCCTGGGTACTTTCTTTGTATACTTTTGACTATACGGGCCGAGTCCGGGATTTACGGCAAGTCGCAAGTTTTCGTTTGCCGCCGATTAAACTTCTTTTATTCAGCGTCTCATCAAAAATGAAAACATTTTTAAAAACTACAAGTCTCATGGGCTTTAGTGGTGAAATAATAATTTAAAAAATCGTTCGGGAAATGAGTTTACTCCCTGGGTACTTTCTTTGTATACTTTTGACTATACGGGCCGAGTCCGGGATTTACGGAAAATGGCAGGTTTTCGTTTGCCGGCGATTAAACGTCTTTTATTCAGCGTCTCATCAAAAATGAAAACATTTTTAAAAACTACAAGTCTCATGGGCTTTAGTGGTGAAATAATAATTTAAAAAATTGTTCGAGAAATGAGTTTACTCCCTAGGTACTTTCTTTGTATACATTTGACTATACGGGCCGAGTCCGGGGTTTACGGGAAATGGCGGGTTTTCGTTTGCCGGCGATTAAACTTCTTTTATTCAACGTCCCATCAAAAATGAAAACATTTTTGAAAACTACAAGTCTCATGCGTGTTAGTGGTGAAAAGATAATTTAAAAAATCGTTTTGGAAATGAGTTTACTCACAGGGTACTTTCTTTGTATACATTCGACTATACGGGCCAAGCCCGGGATTTACGGGAAATCGCGTGTTTTCGTTTGCCGGCTATTAAACCACATTCATTAAGCGTCTCATCAAAAATGAAAACATTTCTGAAAACTGCAAATCTCATGGGATTTAGTGGTGAAATAATAATTTAAAAAATCGTTCGTGAAATGAGTTTACTCCCTGGGTACTTTCTTTGTATACTTTTGACTATACGGGCCGAGTCCAGGATTTACGGGAAATCGCAGGTTTTCGTTTGCCGGCGATTAAACTCCTTTTATTCAGCGTCTCATCAAAAATGAAAACATTTTTGATAACTACAAGTCTCATGCGTTTTAGTGGTGAAAAGATAATTTAAATAATCGTTTTGGAAATGAGTTTACTCACAGGGTACTTTCTTTGTATACATTCGACTATACGGGCCAAGCCCGGGATTTACGGGAAATCGCGGGTTTTCGTTTGCCGGCGATTAAACCACTTTCATTAAGCGTCTCATCAAAAATGAAAACATTTCTGCAAACTACAAGTCTCATGCGTTTTAGTGGTGAAAAAATAATTTAAAAAATCGTTCGGGAAATCAGTTTACTCCCTGGGTACTTTCTTTATATACATTCAACTATACGGGCCAAGCCTGGGAATTACGGGAAATCGCGGGTTTTCGTTTGCCGGCGATTAAACTTCTTTTATTCAGCGTCTCATCAAAAATGAAAACACTTTTAAAAACTACAAGTCTCACGCGTTTTAGTGGTGAAAAAATAATTTAAAAAATCGTTCGGGAAATGAGTTTACTCCCTCTGTACTTTCTTTGTATACTTTTGACTATTCGGGCCAAGCCCGGGATTTACGGGAAATCGCGGGTTTTCGTTTGCCGGCGATTAAACTTCTTTTATTCAGCGTCTCATCAAAAATGAAAACATTTTTGAAACCTACAAGTCTTATGCGTTTTAGTGGTGAAAAGATAATTTAAAAAATCGTTCTGGAAATGAGTTTACTCACAGGGTACTTTCTTTGTATACTTTTGACTATACGGGCCAAGCCCGGGATTTACGGGAAATCGCGGGTTTTCGTTTGCCGGCGATTAAACTTCTTTTATTCAGCGTCTCATCACAAATGAAAACACTTTTGAAAACTACAAGTCTCATGCGTTTTAGTGGTGAAAAGATAATTTAAAAAATCGTTTTGGAAATGAGTTTACTCACAGGTTATTTTCTTTGTATACATTCGACTATACGGGCCAAGCCCGGGATTTACGGGAAATCACGGGTTTTCGTTTGCCGGCGATTAAACAACTTTCATTAAGCGTCTCCTCAAAAATGAAAACATTCTTGAAAACTAAAAGTCTTATGCTTTTTAGTGGTGAAAAAATAATTTAAATAATCGTTTTGGAAATGAGTTTACTCACAGGGTACTTTCTTTGTATACATTCGACTATACGGGCCAAGCCCGGGATTTACGGGAAATCGCGGGTTTTCGTTTGCCGGCGATTAAACCACCTTCATTAAGCGTCTCATCAAAAATGAAAACATTTCTGCAAACTACAAGTCTCATGCGTTTTAGTGGTGAAAAAATAATTTAAAAAATTGTTCGAGAAATGAGTTTACTCCCTAGGTACTTTCTTTGTATACATTTGACTATACGGGCCGAGTCCGGGGTTTACGGGAAATGGCGGGTTTTCGTTTGCCGGCGATTAAACTTCTTTTATTCAACGTCCCATCAAAAATGAAAACATTTTTGAAAACTACAAGTCTCATGCGTGTTAGTGGTGAAAAGATAATTTAAAAAATCGTTTTGGAAATGAGTTTACTCACAGGGTACTTTCTTTGTATACATTCGACTATACGGGCCAAGCCCGGGATTTACGGGAAATCGCGTGTTTTCGTTTGCCGGCTATTAAACCACATTCATTAAGCGTCTCATCAAAAATGAAAACATTTCTGAAAACTGCAAATCTCATGGGATTTAGTGGTGAAATAATAATTTAAAAAATCGTTCGTGAAATGAGTTTACTCCCTGGGTACTTTCTTTGTATACTTTTGACTATACGGGCCGAGTCCAGGATTTACGGGAAATCGCAGGTTTTCGTTTGCCGGCGATTAAACTCCTTTTATTCAGCGTCTCATCAAAAATGAAAACATTTTTGATAACTACAAGTGTCATGCGTTTTAGTGGTGAAAAGATAATTTAAATAATCGTTTTGGAAATGAGTTTACTCACAGGGTACTTGCTTTGTATACATTCGACTATACGGGCCAAGCCCGGGATTTACGGGAAATCGCGGGTTTTCGTTTGCCGGCGATTAAACCACTTTCATTAAGCATCTCATCAAAAATGAAAACATTTCTGCAAACTACAAGTCTCATGCGTTTTAGTGGTGAAAAAATAATTTAAAAAATCGTTCGGGAAATCGGTTTACTCCCTGGGTACTTTCTTTATATACATTCAACTATACGGGCCAAGCCTGGGAATTACGGGAAATCGCGGGTTTTCGTTTGCCGGCGATTAAACTTCTTTTATTCAGCGTCTCATCAAAAATGAAAACACTTTTAAAAACTACAAGTCTCACGCGTTTTAGTGGTGAAAAAATAATTTAAAAAATCGTTCGGGAAATGAGTTTACTCCCTCTGTACTTTCTTTGTATACTTTTGACTATTCGGGCCAAGCCCGGGATTTACGGGAAATCGCGGGTTTTCGTTTGCCGGCGATTAAACTTCTTTTATTCAGCGTCTCATCAAAAATGAAAACATTTTTGAAACCTACAAGTCTTATGCGTTTTAGTGGTAAAAAGATAATTTAAAAAATCGTTCTGGAAATGAGTTTACTCACAGGGTACTTTCTTTGTATACTTTTGACTATACGGGCCAAGCCCGGGATTTACGGGAAATCGCGGGTTTTCGTTTGCCGGCGATTAAACTTCTTTTATTCAGCGTCTCATCACAAATGAAAACACTTTTGAAAACTACAAGTCTCATGCGTTTTAGTGGTGAAAAGATAATTTAAAAAATCGTTTTGGAAATGAGTTTACTCACAGGTTACTTTCTTTGTATACATTCGACTATACGGGCCAAGCCCGGGATTTACGGGAAATCGCGGGTTTTCGTTTGCCGGCGATTAAACAACTTTCATTAAGCGTCTCCTCAAAAATGAAAACATTCTTGAAAACTAAAAGTCTTATGCTTTTTAGTGGTGAAAAAATAATTTAAATAATCGTTTTGGAAATGAGTTTACTCACAGGGTACTTTCTTTGAATACATTCGACTATACGGGCCAAGCCCGGGATTTACGGGAAATCGCGGGTTTTCGTTTGCCGGCGATTAAACCACCTTCATTAAGCGTCTCATCAAAAATGAAAACATTTCTGCAAACTACAAGTCTCATGCGTTTTAGTGGTGAAAAAATAATTTAAAAAATCGTTCGGGAAATCAGTTTACTCCCTGGGTACTTTCTTTATATACATTCAACTATACGGGCCAAGCCTGGGAATTATGGGAAATCGCGGGTTTTCGTTTGCCGGCGATTAAACTTCTTTTATTCAGCGTCTCATCAAAAATGAAAACACTTTTAAAAACTACAAGTCTCACGCGTTTTAGTGGTGAAAAAATAATTTAAAAAATCGTTCGGGAAATGAGTTTACTCCCTCTGTACTTTCTTTGTATACTTTTGACTATTCGGGCCAAGCCCGGGATTTACGGGAAATCGCGGGCTTTCGTTTGCCGGCGATTAAACTTCTTTTATTCAGCGTCTCATCAAAAATTAAAACATTTTTGAAACCTACAAGTCTTATGCGTTTTAGTGGTGAAAAGATAATTTAAAAAATCGTTCTGGAAATGAGTTTACTCACAGGGTACTTTCTTTGTATACTTTTGACTATACGGGCCAAGCCCGGGATTTACGGGAAATCGCGGGTTTTCGTTTGCCGGCGATTAAACTTCTTTTATTCAGCGTCTCATCACAAATGAAAACACTTTTGAAAACTACAAGTCTCATGCGTTTTAGTGGTGAAAAGATAATTTAAAAAATCGTTTTGGAAATGAGTTTACTCACAGGTTACTTTCTTTGTATACATTCGACTATACGGGCCAAGCCCGGGATTTACGGGAAATCGCGGGTTTTCGTTTGCCAGCGATTAAACAACTTTCATTAAGCGTCTCCTCAAAAATGAAAACATTCTTGAAAACTAAAAGTCTTATGCTTTTTAGTGGTGAAAAAATAATTTAAAAAATCGTTCGGGAAATCAGTTTACTCCCTGGGTACTTTCTTTATATACATTCAACTATACGGGCCAAGCCTGGGAATTACGGGAAATCGCGGGTTTTCGTTTGCCGGCGATTAAACTTCTTTTATTCAGCGTCTCATCAAAAATGAAAACACTTTTAAAAACTACAAGTCTCACGCGTTTTAGTGGTGAAAAAATAATTTAAAAAATCGTTCGGGAAATGAGTTTACTCCCTCTGTACTTTCTTTGTATACTTTTGACTATTCGGGCCAAGCCTGGGATTTACGGGAAATCGCGGGCTTTCGTTTGCCGGCGATTAAACTTCTTTTATTCAGCGTCTCATCAAAAATGAAAACATTTTTGAAACCTACAAGTCTTATGCGTTTTAGTGGTGAAAAGATAATTTAAAAAATCGTTCTGGAAATGAGTTTACTCACAGGGTACTTTCTTTGTATACTTTTGACTATACGGGCCAAGCCCGGGATTTACGGGAAATCGCGGGTTTTCGTTTGCCGGCGATTAAACTTCTTTTATTCAGCGTCTCATCACAAATGAAAACACTTTTGAAAACTACAAGTCTCATGCGTTTTAGTGGTGAAAAAATAATTTAAAAAATCGTTTTGGAAATGAGTTTACTCACAGGTTACTTTCTTTGTATACATTCGACTATACGGGCCAAGCCCGGGATTTACGGGAAATCGCGGGTTTTCGTTTGCCGGCGATTAAACAACTTTCATTAAGCGTCTCCTCAAAAATGAAAACATTCTTGAAAACTAAAAGTCTTATGCTTTTTAGTGGTGAAAAAATAATTTAAAAAATCGTTCGGGAAATGAGTTTACTCCATGGGTACTTTCTTTGTATACTTTTGACTATACGAGCCGAGTCCGGGATTTACGGAAAGTCGCGGGTTTTCGATTGCCGGCGATTAAACTTCTTTTATTCAGCGTCTCATCAAAAATGAAAACATTTTTAAAAACTACAAGTGTCATGGGCTTTAGTGGTGAAATAATAATTTAAAAAATCGTTCGGGAAATGAGTTTACTCCCTGGGTACTTTCTTTGTATACTTTTGACTATACGGGCCAAGCCCGGGATTTACGGGAAATCGCGGGTTTTCGTTTGCCGGCGATTAAACTTCTTTTATTCAGCGTCTCATCACAAATGAAAACACTTTTGAAAACTACAAGTCTCATGCGTTTTAGTGGTGAAAAGATAATTTAAAAAATCGTTTTGGAAATGAGTTTACTCACAGGTTACTTTCTTTGTATACATTCGACTATACGGGCCAAGCCCGGGATTTACGGGAAATCGCGGGTTTTTGTTTGCCGGCGATTAAACAACTTTCATTAAGCGTCTCCTCAAAAATGAAAACATTCTTGAAAACTAAAAGTCTTATGCTTTTTAGTGGTGAAAAAATAATTTAAAAAATCGTTCGGGAAATGAGTTTACTCCATGGGTACTTTCTTTGTATACTTTTGACTATACGGGCCGAGTCCGGGATTTACGGAAAGTCGCGGGTTTTCGATTGCCGGCGATTAAACTTCTTTTATTCAGCGTCTCATCAAAAATGAAAACATTTTTAAAAACTACAAGTGTCATGGGCTTTAGTGGTGAAATAATAATTTAAAAAATCGTTCGGGAAATGAGTTTACTCCCTGGGTACTTTCTTTGTATACTTTTGACTATACGGGCCGAGTCCGGGATTTACGGGAAATCGCAGGTTTTCGTTTGCCGGCAATTAAACTTCTTTTATTCAGCGTCTCATCAAAAATGAAAACATTTTTGTAAACTACAAGTCTCATGCGTTTTAGTGGTGAAAAGATAATTTAAATAATCGCTTTGGAAAGGAGTTTACTCACAGGGTACTTTCTTTGTATACATTCGACTATACGGGCCAAGCCCGGGATTTACGGGAAATCGCGGGTTTTCGTTTGCCGGCGATTAAACCACTTTCATTAAGCGTCTCATCAAAAATGAAAACATTTCTGAAAACTACAAGTCTTATGCTTTTTAGTGGTGAAAAAATAATTTAAAAAATCGTTCGGGAAATGAGTTTACTCCATGGGTACTTTCTTTGTATACTTTTGACTATACGGGCCGAGTCCGGGATTTACGGAAAGTCGCGGGTTTTCGATTGCCGGCGATTAAACTTCTTTTATTCAGCGTCTCATCAAAAATGAAAACATTTTTAAAAACTACAAGTGTCATGGGCTTTAGTGGTGAAATAATAATTTAAAAAATCGTTCGGGAAATGAGTTTACTCCCTGGGTACTTTCTTTGTATACTTTTGACTATACGGGCCAAGCCCGGGATTTACGGGAAATCGCGGGATTTCGTTTGCCGGCGATTAAACTTCTTTTATTCAGCGTCTCATCACAAATGAAAACACTTTTGAAAACTACAAGTCTCATGCGTTTTAGTGGTGAAAAGATAATTTAAAAAATCGTTTTGGAAATGAGTTTACTCACAGGTTACTTTCTTTGTATACATTCGACTATACGGGCCAAGCCCGGGATTTACGGGAAATCGCGGGTTTTTGTTTGCCGGCGATTAAACAACTTTCATTAAGCGTCTCCGCAAAAATGAAAACATTCTTGAAAACTAAAAGTCTTATGCTTTTTAGTGGTGAAAAAATAATTTAAAAAATCGTTCGGGAAATGAGTTTACTCCATGGGTACTTTCTTTGTATACTTTTGACTATACGGGCCGAGTCCAGGATTTACGGAAAGTCGCGGGTTTTCGATTGCCGGCGATTAAACTTCTTTTATTCAGCGTCTCATCAAAAATGAAAACATTTTTAAAAACTACAAGTGTCATGGGCTTTAGTGGTGAAATAATAATTTAAAAAATCGTTCGGGAAATGAGTTTACTCCCTGGGTACTTTCTTTGTATACTTTTGACTATACGGGCCGAGTCCGGGATTTACGGGAAATCGCAGGTTTTCGTTTGCCGGCAATTAAACTTCTTTTATTCAGCGTCTCATCAAAAATGAAAACATTTTTGTAAACTACAAGTCTCATGCGTTTTAGTGGTGAAAAGATAATTTAAATAATCGCTTTGGAAAGGAGTTTACTCACAGGGTACTTTCTTTGTATACATTCGACTATACGGGCCAAGCCCGGGATTTACGGGAAATCGCGGGTTTTCGTTTGCCGGCGATTAAACCACTTTCATTAAGCGTCTCATCAAAAATGAAAACATTTCTGAAAACTACAAGTCTCATGCGTTTTAGTGGTGAAAAAATAATTTAAAAAATTGTTCGGGAAATCAGTTTACTCCCTGGGTACTTTCTTTATATACATTCAACTATACGGGCCAAGCCTGGGAATTACGGGAAATGGCGGGTTTTCGTTTGCCGGCGATTAAACTTCTTTTATTCAGCGTCTCATCAAAAATGAAAACACTTTTTAAAACTACAAGTCTCACGCGTTTTAGTGGTGAAAAAATAATTTAAAAAATCGTTCTGGAAATGAGTTTACTCACAGGGTACTTTCTTTGTATACTTTTGACTATACGGGCCAAGCCCGGGATTTACAGGAAATCGCGGGTTTTCGTTTGCCGGCGATTAAACAACTTTCATTAAGCATCTCCTCAAAAATGAAAACATTCTTAAAAACTAAAAGTCTTATGCTTTTTAGTGGTGAAAAAATAATTTAAAAAATCGTTCGGGAAATGAGTTTACTCCATGGGTACTTTCTTTGTATACTTTTGACTATACGGGCCGAGTCCGGGATTTACGGGAAATCGCAGGTTTTCGTTTGCCGGCAATTAAACTTCTTTTATTCAGCGTCTCATCAAAAATGAAAACATTTTTGTAAACTACAAGTCTCATGCGTTTTAGTGGTGAAAAGATAATTTAAATAATCGTTTTGGAAATGAGTTTACTCACAGGGTACTTTCTTTGTATACATTCGACTATATGCGCCAAGCCCGGGATTTACGGGAAATCGCGGGTTTTCGTTTGCCGGCGATTAAACCACTTTCATTAAGCGTCTCATCAAAAATGAAAACATTTCTGAAAACCACAAGTCTCATGCGTTTTAGTGGTGAAAAAATAATTTAAAAAATTGTTCGGAAAAACAGTTTACTCCCTGGGTACTTTCTTTATATACATTCAACTATACGGGCCAAGCCTGGGAATTAAGGGAAATGGCGGGTTTTCGTTTGCCGGCGATTAAACTTCTTTTATTCAGCGTCCCATCAAAAATGAAAACATTTTTGAAACCTACAAGTCTGATGCGTTTTAGTGGTGAAAAAAATAATTTAAGAAATCGTTCTGGAAATGAGTTTACTCACAGGGTACTTTCTTTGTATACTTTTGACTATACGGGCCAAGCCCGGGATTTACGGGAAATCGCGGGTTTTTGTTTGCCGGCGATTAAACTTCTTTTATTCAGCGTCTCATCACAAATGAAAACACTTTTGAAAACTACAAGTCTCATGCGTTTTAGTGGTGAAAAGATAATTTAAAAAATCGTTCGGGAAATGAGTTTACTCCATGGGTACTTTCTTTGTATACTTTTGACTATACGGGCCGAGTCCGGGATTTACGGAAAGTCGCGGGTTTTCGTTTGCCGGCGATTAAACGTCTTTTATTCAGCGTCCCATCAAAAATGAAAACATTTTTGAAACCTACAAGTCTTATGCGTTTTAGTGGTGAAAAAATAATTTAAAAAATCGTTCTGGAAATGAGTTTACTCACAGGGTACTTTCTTTGTATACTTTTGACTATACGGGCCAAGCCCGGGATTTACAGGAAATCGCGGGTTTTCGTTTGCCGGCGATTAAACAACTTTCATTAAGCGTCTCCTCAAAAATGAAAACATTCTTGAAAACTAAAAGTCTTATGCTTTTTAGTGGTGAAAAAATAATTTAAAAAATCGTTCGGGAAATGAGTTTACTCCATGGGTACTTTCTTTGTATACTTTTGACTATACGGGCCGAGTCCGGGATTTACGGAAAGTCGCGGGTTTTCGTTTGCCGGCGATTAAACCACTTTCATTAGGCGTCTCATCAAAAATGAAAACATTTCTGAAAACTACAGGTCTCATGCGTTTTAGTGGTGAAAAAATAATTTAAAAAATCGTTCGGGAAATGAGTTTAATCCCTGGGTACTTTCTTTGTATACTTTTGACTATACGGGCCGAGTCGGGGATTTACGGGAAGTCGCGGGTTTTCGTTTGCCGGCGATTAAACTTCTTTTATTCAGCGTCTCATCAAAAATGAAAACATTTTTAAAAACTACAAGTCTCATGGGCTTTAGTGGTGAAAAAATAATTTAAAAAATCGTTCGAAAAATGAGTTTACTCCCTGGGTACTTTCTTTGTATACTTTTGACTATACGGGCCGAGTCCGGGATTTACGGGAAATCGCAGGTTTTCGTTTGCCGGCGATTAAACTTCTTTTATTCAGCGTCTCATCAAAAATGAAAACATTTTTGTAAACTACAAGTCCCATGCGTTTTAGTGTTGAAAAAATAATTTTAAAAATCGTTCGGGAAATGAGTTTACTCCCTGGGTACCTTCTTTGTATACTTTTGACTATACGGGCAGAGTCCGGGGTTTACGGGAAATGGCGGATTTTCGTTTGCCGGCGATTAAACTTCTTTTATTCAGCGTCTCATCAAAAATGAAAACATTTTTGAAAACTACAAGTCTCATGAGTTTTAGTGGTGAAAAGATAATTTAAAAAATCGTTTTGGAAATGAGTTTACTCACAGGGTACTTTCTTTGTATACATTTGACTATACGGGCCAAGCCTGGGATTTCCGGAAATCGCGGGTTTTCGTTTGCCGGCGATTAAACCACTTTCATTAAACGTCTGATCAAAAATGAAAACATTTCTAAAAATTACAAGTCTCATGCGTTTTAGTGGTGAAAAAATAATATAAAAAATCGTTCGGGAAATGAGTTTACTCCCTGGGTACTTTCTTTGTATACTTTTAACTATACGGGCCGAGTCCGGGGTTTACGGGAAATGGCGGGTTTTCGTTTGCCGGCGATTAAACTTCTTTTAATAAGCGTCTCATCAAAAATGAAAACATTTTTGAAAACTACAAGTCTCATGCGTTTTAGTGGTGAAAAGATACTTTAAAAAATCGTTTTGGAAATGAGTTTACTCACAGGGTACTTTCTTTGTATACATTCGACTATACGGGCCAAGCCCGGGATTTACGGGAAATCGCGGGTTTTCGTTTGCCGGCGATTAAACCACTTTCATTAGGCGTCTCATCAAAAATGAAAACATTTCTGAAAACTACAGGTCTCATGCGTTTTAGTGGTGAAAAAATAATTTAAAAAATCGTTCGGGAAATGAGTTTAATCCCTGGGTACTTTCTTTGTATACTTTTGACTATACGGGCCGAGTCGGGGATTTACGGGAAGTCGCGGGTTTTCGTTTGCCGGCGATTAAACTTCTTTTATTCAGCGTCTCATCAAAAATGAAAACATTTTTAAAAACTACAAGTCTCATGGGCTTTAGTGGTTAAATAATAATTTAAAAAAACGTTCGGGAAATGAGTTTACTCCCTGGGTACTTTCTTTGTATGCATTCGACTATACGGGCCAAGCACGGGATTTACGGGAAATCGCGGGTTTTCGTTTGCCGGCAATTAAACCACTTTCATTAAGCGTCTCATCAAAAATGAAAACATTTCTGAAAACTACAAGTCTCATGCGTTTTAGTGGTGAAAAAATAATTTAAAAAATCGTTCGAAAAATGAGTTTACTCCCTGGGTACTTTCTTTGTATACTTTTGACTATACGGGCCGAGTCCGGGATTTACGGGAAATCGCAGGTTTTCGTTTGCCGGCGATTAAACTTCTTTTATTCAGCGTCTCATCAAAAATGAAAACATTTTTGTAAACTACAAGTCCCATGCGTTTTAGTGTTGAAAAAATAATTTTAAAAATCGTTCGGGAAATGAGTTTACTCCCTGGGTACCTTCTTTGTATACTTTTGACTATACGGGCCGAGTCCGGGGTTTACGGGAAATGGCGGATTTTCGTTTGCCGGCGATTAAACTTCTTTTATTCAGCGTCTCATCAAAAATGAAAACATTTTTGAAAACTACAAGTCTCATGCGTTTTAGTGGTGAAAAGATAATTTAAAAAATCGTTTTGGAAATGAGTTTACTCACAGGGTACTTTCTTTGTATACATTTGACTATACGGGCCAAGCCTGGGATTTCCGGAAATCGCGGGTTTTCGTTTGCCGGCGATTAAACCACTTTCATTAAACGTCTCATCAAAAATGAAAACATTTCTAAAAATTACAAGTCTCATGCGTTTTAGTGGTGAAAAAATAATATAAAAAATCGTTCGGGAAATGAGTTTACTCCCTGGGTACTTTCTTTGTGTACTTTTAACTATACGGGCCGAGTCCGGGATTTACGGAAAGTCGCGGGTTTTCGATTGCCGGCGATTAAACTTCTTTTATTCAGCGTCTCATCAAAAATGAAAACATTTTTAAAAACTACAAGTGTCATGGGCTTTAGTGGTGAAATAATAATTTAAAAAAACGTTCGGGAAATGAGTTTATTCCCTGGGTACTTTCTTTGTATACTTTTGACTATACGGGCCGAGTCCGGGATTTACGGGAAATCGCAGGTTTTCGTTTGCCGGCAATTAAACCTCTTTTATTCAGCGTCTCATCAAAAATGAAAACATTTTTGTAAACTACAAGTCTCATGCGTTTTAGTGGTGAAAAAATAACTTAAAAAATTGTTCGTGAAATGAGTTTACTCCCTGGGTACTTTCTTTGTATACATTCGACTATACGGGCTCAGCCCGGAATTTACAGGAAATCGCGGGTTTTCGTTTGCCGGCTATTAAACCACATTCATTAAGCGTCTCATCAAAAATGAAAACATTTCTGAAAACTGCAAATCTCATGGGCTTTAGTGGTGAAATAATAATTTAAAAAATCGTTCGTGAAATGAGTTTACTCCCTGGGTACTTTCTTTGTATACTTTTGACTATACGGGCCGAGTCCAGGATTTACGGGAAATCGCAGGTTTTCGTTTGCCGGCGATTAAACTCCTTTTATTCAGCGTCTCATCAAAAATGAAAACATTTTTGATAACTACAAGTCTCATGCGTTTTAGTGGTGAAAAGATAATTTAAATAATCGTTTTGAAAATGAGTTTACTCCCTGGGTACCTTCTTTGTTTACTTTTGACTATACGGCCGAGTCCGGGATTTACGGGAAATCGCGGGTTTTCGTTTGCCGGCGATTAAACTTCTTTTATTCAGCGTCTCATCAAAAATGAAAACATTTTTGAAAACTACAAGTCTCATGCGTTTTAGCGGTAAAAAGATAATTTAAAAAATCGTTTTGGAAATGAGTTTATTCACAGGGTACTTTCTTTGTATACATTTGACTATACGGGTCAAGCCCGGGATTTACGGGAAATCGCGGGTTTTCGTTTGCCGGCGATTAAACCACTTTCATTAAGCTTCTCATCAAAAATGAAAACATTTCTAAAAGTTGCAAGTCTCATGCGTTTTAGTGGTGAAAAAAAAAATTAAAAAATCGTTCCGGAAATGAGTTTACTCCCTGGGTACCTTCTTTGTTTACTTTTGACTATACGGCCGAGTCCGGGATTTACGGGAAATCGCGGGTTTTCGTTTGCCGGCGATTAAACTTCTTTTATTCAGCGTCTCATCAAAAATGAAAACACTTTTGAAAACTACAAGTCTCATGCGTTTTAGTGGTGAAAAAATAATATAAAAAATCGTTCGGGAAATGAGTTTACTCCCTGGGTACTTTCTTTGTATACTTTTGACTATACGGGCCGAGTCCGGGGTTTACGGGAAATGGCGGGTTTTCGTTTGCCGGCGATTAAACTTCTTTTATTCAGCGTCTCATCACAAATGAAAACACTTTTGAAAACTACAAGTCTCATGCGTTTTAGTGGTGAAAAGATAATTTAAAAAATCGTTTTGGAAATGAGTTTACTCACAGGTTACTTTCTTTGTATACATTCGACTATACGGGCCAAGCCCGAGATTTACGGGAAATCGCGGGTTTTCGTTTGCCGGCGATTAAACAACTTTCATTAAGCGTCTCCTCAAAAATGAAAACATTCTTGAAAACTAAAAGTCTTATGCTTTTTAGTGGTGAAAAAATAATTTAAAAAATCGTTCGGGAAATGAGTTTACTCCATGGGTACTTTCTTTGTATACTTTTGACTATACGGGCCGAGTCCGGGATTTACGGAAAGTCGCGGGTTTTCGATTGCCGGCGATTAAACTTCTTTTATTCAGCGTCTCATCAAAAATGAAAACATTTTTAAAAACTACAAGTGTCATGGGCTTTAGTGGTGAAATAATAATTTAAAAAATCGTTCGGGAAATGAGTTTACTCCCTGGGTACTTTCTTTGTATACTTTTGACTATACGGGCCGAGTCCGGGATTTACGGGAAATCGCAGGTTTTCGTTTGCCGGCAATTAAACTTCTTTTATTCAGCGTCTCATCAAAAATGAAAACATTTTTGTAAACTACAAGTCTCATGCGTTTTAGTGGTGAAAAAATAACTTAAAAAATTGTTCGGGAAATGAGTTTACTCCCTGGGTACTTTCTTTGTATACATTCGACTATACGGGCTCAGCCCGGAATTTACAGGAAATCGCGGGTTTTCGTTTGCCGGCTATTAAACCACATTCATTAAGCGTCTCATCAAAAATGAAAACATTTTTGAAACCTACAAATCTTATGCGTTTTAGTGGTGAAAAAATAATTTAAAAAATCGTTCTGAAAATGAGTTTACTCACAGGGTACTTTCTTTGTATACTTTTGACTATACGGCCAAGCCCAGGATTTACGGGAAATCGCGGGTTTTCGTTTGCCGGCGATTAAACTTCTTTTATTCAGCGTCTCATCAAAAATGAAAACATTTTTGAAACCTACAAATCTTATGCGTTTTAGTGGTGAAAAAATAATTTAAAAAATCGTTCTGGAAATGAGTTTACTCACAGGGTACTTTCTTTGTATACTTTTGACTATACGGGCCAAGCCCGGGATTTACGGGAAATCGCGGGTTTTCGTTTGCCGGCGATTAAACTTCTTTAATTCAGCGTCTCATCACAAATGAAAACACTTTTGGAAACTACAAGTCTTATGCGTTTTAGTCGGGAAAAGATAATTTAAAAAATCGTTTTGGAAATGAGTTTACTCACAGGGTACTTTCTTTGTATACATTCGACTATACGGGCCATGCCCGGGATTTACGGGAAATCGCGGGTTTTCGTTTGCCGGCGATTAAACAACTTTTATTAAGCGTCTCCTCAAAAATGAAAACATTCTTGAAAACTAAAAGTCTTATGCTTTTTAGTGGTGAAAAAATAATTTAAAAAATCGTTCGGGAAATGAGTTTACTCCATGGGTACTTTCTTTGTATACTTTTGACTATACGGGCCGAGTCCGTGATTTACGGAAAGTCGCGGGTTTTCGATTGCCGGCGATTAAACTTCTTTTATTCAGCGTCTCATCAAAAATGAAAACACTTTTGAAAACTACAAGTCTCACGCGTTTTAGTGGTGAAAAAATAATTTAAAAAATCGTTCGGGAAATGAGTTTACTCCCTGGGTACTTTCTTTGTATACTTTTGACTATACGGGCCAAGCCCGTGATTTACGGGAAATCGCGGGTTTTCGTTTGCCGGCGATTAAACTTCTTTTATTCAGCGTCCCATCACAAATGAAAACACTTTTGAAATCTACAAGTCTCATGCGTTTTACTGGTGAAAAGATAATTTAAAAAATCGTTTTGGAAATGAGTTTACTCACAGGGTACTTTCTTTGTATACATTCGACTATACGGGCCAAGCCCGGGATTTACGGGAAATCGCGGGTTTTCGTTTGCCGGCAATTAAACTCCTTTTATTCAGCGTCTCATCACAAATGAAAACATTTTTGATAACTACAAGTCTCATGCGTTTTAGTGGTGAAAAGATAATTTAAATAATCGTTTTGAAAATGAGTTTACTCACAGGGTACTTTCTTTGTATACATTCGACTATACGGGCCAAGCCCGGGATTTACGGGAAATCGCGGGTTTTCGTTTGCCGGCGATTAAACCACTTTTATTAAGCGTCTCATCAAAAATGAAAACATTTCTGAAAACTACAAGTCTCATGCGTTTTAGTGGTGAAAAAATAATTTAAAAAATCGTTCGGGAAATCAGTTTACTCCCTGGGTACTTTCTTTATATACATTCAACTATACGGGCCAAGCCTGGGAATTACGGGAAATCGCGGGTTTTCGTTTGCCGGCGATTAAACTTCTTTTATTCAGCGTCTCATCAAAAATGAAAACACTTTTGAAAACTACAAGTCTCACGCGTTTTAGTGGTGAAAAAATAATTTAAAAAATCGTTCGGGAAATGAGTTTACTCCCTCTGTACTTTCTTTGTATACTTTTGACTATACGGGCCGAGTCCGGGGTTTACGGGAAATGGCGGGTTTTCGTTTGCCGGCGATTAAACTTCTTTTATTCAGCGTCTCATCAAAAATGAAAACACTTTTGAAAACTACAAGTCTCACGCGTTTTAGTGGTGAAAAAATAATTTAAAAAATCGTTCGGGAAATCAGTTTACTCCCTGGGTACTTTCTTTATATACATTCAACTATACGGGACAAGCCCGGGATTTACGGGAAATCGCGGGTTTTCGTTTGCCGGCGATTAAACTTCTTTTATTCAGCGTCTCATCAAAAATGAAAACACTTTTGAAAACTACAAGTCTCACGCGTTTTAGTGGTGAAAAAATAATTTAAAAAATCGTTCGGGAAATGAGTTTACTCCCTGGGTACTTTCTTTGTATACTTTTGACTATACGGGCCAAGCCCGTGATTTACGGGAAATCGCGGGTTTTCGTTTGCCGGCGATTAAACTTCTTTTATTCAGCGTCCCATCACAAATGAAAACACTTTTGAAAACTACAAGTCTCATGCGTTTTACTGGTGAAAAGATAATTTAAAAAATCGTTTTGGAAATGAGTTTACTCACAGGGTACTTTTTTGTATACATTCGACTATACGGGCCAAGCCCGGGATTTACGGGAAATCGCGGGTTTTCGTTTGCCGGCAATTAAACTCCTTTTATTCAGCGTCTCATCACAAATGAAAACATTTTTGATAACTACAAGTCTCATGCGTTTTAGTGGTGAAAAGATAATTTAAATAATCGTTTTGAAAATGAGTTTACTCACAGGGTACTTTCTTTGTATACATTCGACTATACGGGCCAAGCCCGGGATTTACGGGAAATCGCGGGTTTTCGTTTGCCGGCGATTAAACCACTTTTATTAAGCGTCTCATCAAAAATGAAAACATTTCTGAAAACTACAAGTCTCATGCGTTTTAGTGGTGAAAAAATAATTTAAAAAATCGTTCGGGAAATCAGTTTACTCCCTGGGTACTTTCTTTATATACATTCAACTATACGGGCCAAGCCTGGGAATTACGGGAAATCGCGGGTTTTCGTTTGCCGGCGATTAAACTTCTTTTATTCAGTGTCTCATCAAAAATGAAAACACTTTTGAAAACTACAAGTCTCACGCGTTTTAGTGGTGAAAAAGTAATTTAAAAAATCGTTCGGGAAATGAGTTTACTCCCTCTGTACTTTCTTTGTATACTTTTGACTATACGGGCCGAGTCCGGGGTTTACGGGAAATGGCGGGTTTTCGTTTGCCGGCGATTAATTTTCTTTTATTCAGCTTCTCATCAAAAATGAAAACATTTCTAAAAATTGCAAGTCTCATGCGTTTTAGTGGTGAAAAAAAAATTTAAAAAATCGTTCCGGAAATGAGTTTACTCCCTGGGTACCTTCTTTGTATACTTTTGACTATACGGCCGAGTCCGGGATTTACGGGAAATTGCGGGTTTTCGTTTGCCGGCGATTAAACTTCTTTTATTCAGCGTCTCATCAAAAATGAAAATACTTTTGAAAACTACAAGTCTCATGCGTTTTAGTGGTGAAAAAATAATATAAAAAATCGTTCGGGAAATGAGTTTACTCCCTGGGTACTTTCTTTGTATACTTTTGACTATACGGGCCGAGTCCGGGGTTTACGGGAAATGGCGGGTTTTCGTTTGCCGCCGATTAAACTTCTTTTAATAAGCGTCTCATCAAAAATGAAAACATTTTCGAAAACTACAAGTCTCATGCGTTTTAGTGCTGAAAAAATAATTTAAAAAATCGTTCAGGAAATGAGTTTACTCACAGGGTACTTTCTTTGTATACTTTTGTCTATACGGGCCAAACCCGGGATTTACGGGAAATCGCGGGTTTTCGTTTGCCGGCGATTAAACTTCTTTTATTCAGCGTCTCATCAAAAATGAAAACATTTTTGTAAACTACAAGTCTCATGCGTTTTAGTGGTGAAAAAATAATTTAAAAAATCGTTGGTGAAATGAGTTTACTCCCTGGGTACTTTCTTTGTATACATTCGACTATACGGGCCGAGTCCAGGATTTACCGGAAATCGCAGGTTTTCGTTTGCCGGCGATTAAACTCCTTTTATTCAGCGTCTCATCAAAAATGAAAACATTTCTAAAAACTACAAGTCTCATGCGTTTTAGCGGTGAAAAAATAATTTAAAAAATCGTTCGGGAAATCAGTTTACTCCCTAGATACTTTCTTTATATACATTCAACTATACGGGCCAAGCCCGGGATTTACGGGAAATCGCGGGTTTTCGTTTGGCGGCGATTAAACTTCTTTTATTCAGAGTCTCATCAAAAATGAAATGATTTTTGTAAACTACAAGTCCCATGCGTTTTAGTGGTGAAAAAATAATTTAAAAAATCGTTCGGGAAATGAGTTTACTCCCAGGGTACTTTCTTTGTATACTTTTGACTATACGGGCCGAGTCCGGGGTTTACGGGAAATGGCGGGTTTTCGTTTGCCGGCGATTAAACTTCTTTTATTCAGCGTCTCATCAAAAATGAAAACATTTTTGAAAACTACAAGTCTCATGCGTTTTAGCGGTGAAAAGATAATTTAAAAAATCGTTTTGCAAATGAGTTTACTCACAGGGTACTTTCTTTGTATATATTTGACTATACGGGTCAAGCCCGGGATTTACGGGAAATCGCGGGTTTTCGTTTGCCGGCGATTAAACCACTTTCATTAAGCTTCTCATCAAAAATGAAAACATTTCTAAAAATTGCAAGTCTCATGCGTTTTAGTGGTGAAAAAAAATTTTCAAAAATCGTTCGGGAAATGAGTTTACTCCCTGGGTACCTTCTTTGTATACTTTTGACTATACGGCCGAGTCCGGGATTTACGGGAAATCGCGGGTTTTCGTTTGCCGGCGATTAAACTTCTTTTATTCAGCGTCTCATCAAAAATGAAAACACTTTTGAAAACTACAAGTCTCATGCGTTTTAGTGGTGAAAAAATAATATAAAAAATCGTTCGGGAAATGAGTTTACTCCCTGGGTACTTTCTTTGTATACATTCGACTATACGGGCCAAGCCCGGGATTTACGGGAAATCGCGGGTTTTCGTTTGCCGGCGATTAAACCACTTTCATTAAGCTTCTCATCAAAAATGAAAACATTTCTGAAATCTACAGGTCTCCTGCGTTTTAGTGGTGAAAAAATAATTTAAAAAATCGTTCGGGAAATGAGTTTACTCCCTGGGTACTTTCTTTGTATACTTTTTTACTATACGGCCCGAATCCGGGATTTACGGGAAGTCGCGGGTTTTCGTTTGCCGGCGATTAAACTTCTTTTATTCAGCGTCTCCTCAAAATTGAAAACATTTTTAAAAACTACAAGTCTCATGGGCTTTAGTGGTGAAATAATAATTTAAAAAATCGTTCGGGAAATGAGTTTACTCCCTGGGTACTTTCTTTGTATACTTTTGACTATACGGGCCGAGTCCGGGATTTACGGGAAATCGCAGGTTTTCGTTTGCCGGCGATTAAACTTCTTTTATTCAGAGTCTCATCAAAAATGAAAACATTTTTGTAAACTTCAAGTCCCATGCGTTTTAGTGGTGAAAAAATAATTTAAAAAATCGTTCGGGAAATGAGTTTACTCCCTGGGTACCTTCTTTGTGTACTTTTGACTATACGGGCCGAGTCCGGGATTTACGGGAAATCGTGGGTTTTCGTTTGCCGGCAATTAAACTTCTTTTATTCAGCGTCTCATCAAAAATGAAAACACTTTTGAAAACTACAAGTCTCATGCGTTTTACTGGTGAAAAGATAATTTAAAAAATCGTTTTGGAAATGAGTTTACTCACAGGGTACTTTCTTTGTATACATTCGACTATACGGGCCAAGCCCGGGATTTACGGGAAATCGCGGGTTTTCGTTTGCCGGCGATTAAACTTCTTTTATTCAGCGTCTCATCAAAAATGAAAACATTTTTGTAAACTACAAGTCTCATGCGTTTTAGTGGTGAAAAAATAATTTAAAAAATCGTTGGTGAAATGAGTTTACTCCCTGGGTACTTTTTTGTATACATTCGACTATACGGGCCGAGTCCAGAATTTACCGGAAATCGCAGGTTTTCGTTTGTCGGCGATTAAACTCCTTTTATTCAGCGTCTCATCAAAAATGAAAACATTTTTGATAACTACAAGTCTCATGCGTTTTAGTGGTGAAAAGATAATTTAAATAATCGTTTTGGAAATGAGTTTACTCACAGGGTACTTTCTTTGTTTACATTCGACTATACGGGCCAAGCCCGGGATTTACGGGAAATTGCGGGTTTTCGTTTGCCAGCGATTAAACCACTTTCATTAAGCGTCTCATCAAAAATGAAAACATTTCTAAGAACTACAAGTCTCATGCGTTTTAGCGGTGAAAAAATAATTTAAAAAATCGTTCGGGAAATCAGTTTTCTCCCTGGGTATTTTCTTTATACACATTCAACTATACGGGCCAAGCCCGGGATTTACGGGAAATCGCGGGTTTTCGTTTGCCGGCGATTAAACTTCTTTTATTTAGAGTCTCATCAAAAATGAAAAGATTTTTGTAAACTACAAGTCCCATGCGTTTTAGCGGTGAAAAGATAATTTAAAAAATCGTTTTGGAAATGAGTTTACTCACAGGGTTCTTTCTTTGTATACATTTGACTATACGGGTCAAGCCCGGGATTTACGGGAAATCGCGGGTTTTCGTTTGCCGGCGATTAAACCACTTTCATTAAGCTTCTCATCAAAAATGAAAACATTTCTAAAAATTGCAAGTCTCATGCGTTTTAGTGGTGAAAAAAAAATTTAAAAAATCGTTCCGGAAATGAGTTTACTCCCTGGGTACCTTCTTTGTATATATTTGACTATACGGCCGAGTCCGGGATTTACGGGAAATCGCGGGTTTTCGTTTGCCGGCGATTAAACTTCTTTTATTCAGCGTTTCATCAAAAATGAAAACACTTTTGAAAACTACAAGTCTCATGCGTTTTAGTGGTGAAAAAATAATATAAAAAATCGTTCGGGAAATGAGTTTACTCCCTGGGTACTTTCTTTGTATACTTTTGACTATACGGGCCGAGTCCGGGGTTTACGGGAAATGGCGGGTTTTCGTTTGCCGGCGATTAACCTTCTTTTAATAAGCGTCTCATCAAAAATGAAAACATTTTTGAAAACTACAAGTCTCATGCGTTTTAGTGGTGAAAAAATAATTTAAAAAATTGTTTTGGAAATGAGTTTACTCCCTGGGTACTTTCTTTGTATACTTTTGACTATACGGCACGAATCCGGGATTTACGGGAAGTCGCGGGTTTTCGTTTGCCGGCGATTAAACTTCTTTTATTCAGCGTCTCCTCAAAATTGAAAACATTTTTAAAAACTACAAGTCTCATGGGCTTTAGTGGTGAAATAATAATTTAAAAAATCGTTCGGGAAATGAGTTTACTCCCTGGGTACTTTCTTTGTATACTTTTGACTATACGGGCCGAGTCCGGGATTTACGGGAAATCGCAGGTTTTCGTTTGCCGGCGATTAAACTTCTTTTATTCAGAGTCTCATCAAAAATGAAAACATTTTTGTAAACTACAAGTCTCATGCGTTTTAGTGGTGAAAAGATAATTTAAAAAATCGTTTTGGAAATGAGTTTACTCACAGGGTACTTTCTTTGTATACATTTGACTATACGAGCCAAGCCCGGGATTTACGGGAAATCGCGGGTTTTCGTTTGCCGGCGATTAAACCACTTTCATTAAGCGTCTCATCAAAAATGAAAACATTTCTAAAAAATACAAGTCTCATGCGTTTTAGTGGTGAAAAAATAATTTAAAAAATCGTTCGGGAAATGAGTTTACTCCCTGGGTACCTTCTTTGTATACTTTTGACTATACGGCCGAGTCCGGGGTTTACGGGAAATGGCGGGTTTTCGTTTGCCGGCAATTAAACTTCTTTTTTTCAGCGTCTCATCAAAAATGAAAACATTTCTGCAAACTACAAGTCTCATGCGTTTTAGTGGTGAAAAAATAATTTAAAAAATCGTTCGGGAAATGAGTTTACTCCCTGGGTACCTTCTTTGTGTACTTTTGACTATACGGGCCGAGTCCGGGATTTACGGGAAATCGCGGGTTTTCGTTTGCCGGCAATTAAACTTCTTTTATTCAGCGCCTCATCAAAAATGAAAACACTTTTGAAAACTACAAGTCTCATGCGTTTTAGTGGTGAAAAAATAATTTAAAAAATCGTTCGGGAAATGAGTTTACTCCGTGGGTACTTTCTTTGTATACTTTTGACTATACGGGCCCAGTCCAGGATTTACGGGAAATCGCGGGTTTTCGTGTGCCGGCGATTAAACTTCTTTTATTCAGCGTCCCATCAAAAATGAAAACATTTTTAAAAATTACAAGTCTTATGCGTTTTAGTGGTGAAAAGATACTTTAAAAAATCGTTTTGGAAATGAGTTTACTCACAGGGTACTTTCTTTGTATACATTCGACTATACGGGCCAAGCCCGGGATTTACGGGAAATCGCGGGTTTTCGTTTGCCGGCGATTAAACCACTTTCATTAAGCGTCTCATCAAAAATGAAAACATTTCTGAAAACTACAGGTCTCATGCGTTTTAGTGGTGAAAAAATAATTTAAAAAATCGTTCGGGAAATGAGTTTACTCCCTGGGTACTTTCTTTGTATACTCTTGACTATACGGCCCGAATCCGGGATTTACGGGAAGTCGCGGGTTTTCGTTTGCCGGCGATTAAACTTCTTTTATTCAGCGTCTCATCAAAAATGAAAACATTTTTAAAAACTACAAGTCTCATGGGCTTTAGTGGTGAAATAATAATTTAAAAAATCGTTCGGGAAATGAGTTTACTCCCTGGGTACTTTCTTTGTATACTTTTGACTATACGGGCCGAGTCCGGGATTTACAGGAAATCGCAGGTTTTCGTTTGCCGGCGATTAAACTTCTTTTATTCAGAGTCTCATCAAAAATGAAAACATTTTTGTAAACTACAAGTCCCATGCGTTTTAGTGGTGAAAAGATAATTTAAAAAATCGTTTTGGAAATGAGTTTACTCCCTGGGTACTTTCTTTGTATACTTTTGACTATACGGGCCCAGTCCGGGATTTACGGGAAATCGCGGGTTTTCGTGTGCCGGCGATTAAACTTCTTTTATTCAGCGTCCCATCAAAAATGAAAACATTTTTAAAAATTACAAGTCTCATACGTTTTAGTGGTGAAAAGATACTTTAAAAAATCGTTTTGGAAATGAGTTTACTCACAGGGTACTTTATTTTTGTATACATTCGACTATACGGGCCAAGCCCGGGATTTACGGGAAATCGCGGGTTTTCGTTTGCTGGCGATTAAACCACTTTCATTAAGCGTCTCATCAAAAATGAAAACATTTCTGAAAACTACAGGTCTCATGCGTTTTAGTGGTGAAAAAATAATTTAAAATATCGTTCAGGAAATGAGTTTACTCCCTGGGTACTTTCTCTGTATACTTTTGACTATACGGCCCGAATCCGGGATTTACGGGAAGTCGCGGGTTTTCGTTTGCCGGCGATTAAACTTCTTTTATTCAGCCTCTCATCAAAAATGAAAACATTTTTAAAAACTACAAGTCTCATGGGCTTTAGTGGTGAAATAATAATTTAAAAAATCGTTCGGGAAATGAGTTTACTCCCTGGGTACTTTCTTTGTATACTTTTGACTATACGGGCCCAGTCCGGGATTTACGGGAAATCGCGGGTTTTCGTGTGCCGGCGATTAAACTTCTTTTATTCAGCGTCCCATCAAAAATGAAAACATTTTTAAAAATTACAAGTCTCATACGTTTTAGTGGTGAAAAGATACTTTAAAAAATCGTTTTGGAAATGAGTTTACTCACAGGGTACTTTCTTTGTATACATTCGACTATACGGGCCAAGCCCGGGATTTACGGGAAATCGCGGGTTTTCGTTTGCCGGCGATTAAACCACTTTCATTAAGCGTCTCATCAAAAATGAAAACATTTCTGAAAACTACAGGTCTCATGCGTTTTAGTGGTGAAAAAATAATTTAAAATATCGTTCAGGAAATGAGTTTACTCCCTGGGTACTTTCTCTGTATACTTTTGACTATACGGCCCGAATTCGGGATTTACGGGAAGTCGCGGGTTTTCGTTTGCCGGCGATTAAACTTCTTTTATTCAGCCTCTCATCAAAAATGAAAACATTTTTAAAAACTACAAGTGTCATGGGCTTTAGTGGTGAAATAATAATTTAAAAAATCGTTCGGGAAATGAGTTTACTCCCTGGGTACTTTCTTTGTATACTTTTGACTATACGGGCTGAGTCCGGGATTTACGGGAAATCGCAGGTTTTCGTTTGCCGGCGATTAAACTTCTTTTATTCAGAGTCTCATCAAAAATGAAAACATTTTTGTAAACTAAAAGTCCCATGCGTTTTAATGGTGAAAAGATAATTTAAAAAATCGTTTTGGAAATGAGTTTACTCCCTGGGTACTTTCTTTGTATACTTTTGACTATACGGGCCCAGTCCGGGATTTACGGGAAATCGCGGGTTTTCGTGTGCCGGCGATTAAACTTCTTTTATTCCGCGTCCCATCAAAAATGAAAACATTTTTAAAAATTACAAGTCTCATACGTTTTAGTGGTGAAAAGATACTTTAAAAAATCGTTTTGGAAATGAGTTTACTCACAGGGTACTTTCTTTGTATATATTCGACTATACGGGCCAAGTCCGGGATTTACGGGAAATCGCGGGTTTTCGTTTGCCGGCGATTAAACCACTTTCATTAAGCGTCTCATCAAAAATGAAAACATTTCTGAAAACTACAGGTCTCATGCGTTTTAGTGGTGAAAAAATAATTTAAAATATCGTTCAGGAAATGAGTTTACTCCCTGGGTACTTTCTCTGTATACTTTTGACTATACGGCCCGAATCCGGGATTTACGGGAAGTCGCGGGTTTTCGTTTGCCGGCGATTAAACTTCTTTTATTCAGCCTCTCATCAAAAATGAAAACATTTTTAAAAACTACAAGTGTCATGGGCTTTAGTGGTGAAATAATAATTTAAAAAATCGTTCGGGAAATGAGTTTACTCCCTGGGTACTTTCTTTGTATACTTTTGACTATACGGGCTGAGTCCGGGATTTACGGGAAATCGCAGGTTTTCGTTTGCCGGCGATTAAACTTCTTTTATTCAGAGTCTCATCAAAAATGAAAACACTTTTGAAAACTACAAGTCTTATGCGTTTTAGTGGTGAAAAAATAATTTAAAAAATCGTTCGGGAAATGAGTTTACTCCCTGGGTACTTTCATTGTATACTTTTGACTATACGGGCCCAGTCCGGGATTTACGGGAAATCGCGTGTTTTCGTGTGCCGGTGATTAAACTTCTTTTATTCAGCGTCCCATCAAAAATGAAAACATTTTTAAAAACTACAAGTCTCATGCGTTTTAGTGGTGAAAAGATACTTTAAAAAATCGTTTTGGAAATGAGTTTACTCACAGGGTACTTTCTTTGTATACATTCGACTATACGGGCCAAGCCCAGGATTTACGGGAAATAGCGGGTTTTCGTTTGCCGGCGATTAAACCACTTTCATTAAGCGTCTCATCAAAAATGAAAACATTTCTGAAAACTACAGGTCTCATGTGTTTTAGTGGTGAAAAAATAATTTAAAAAATCGTTCGGGAAATGAATTTACTCCCTGAGTACTTTCTTTGTATAATTTTGACTATACGGGCCGAGTCGGGGATTTACGGGAAGTCGCGGGTTTTCGTTTGCCGGCGATTAAACGTCTTTTATTCAGCGTCTCATCAAAAATGATAACATTTTTAAAAACTACAAGTCTCATGGGCTTTAGTGGTTAAAAAATAATTTAAAAAATCGTTCGGGAAATGAGTTTACTTCCTGGGTACTTTCTTTGTATGCATTCGACTATACGGGCCAAGCCCGGGATTTACGGGAAATCGCGGGTTTTCGTTTGCCGGCGATTAAACCACTTTCATTAAGCGTCTCATCAAAAATGAAAACATTTCTGAAAACTACTAGTCTCATGCGTTTTAGTGGTGAAAAAATAATTTAAAAAATCGTTCGGGAAATGAGTTTACTCCCTGGGTACTTTCTTTGTATACTTTTGACTATACGGCCCGAATCCGGCATTTACGGGAAGTCGCGGGTTTTCGTTTGCCGGCGATTAAACTTCTTTTATTCAGCGTCTCATCAAAAATGAAAACATTTCTAAAAACTACAAGTCTCATGGGCTTTAGTGGTGAAATAATAATTTAAAAAATTGTTCGGGAAATGAGTTTACTCCCTGGGTACTTTCTTTGTATACTTTTGACTATACGGGCCGAGTCCGGGATTTACAGAAAATCGCAGGTTTTCGTTTGCCGGCGATTAAACTTCTTTTATTCAAAGTCTCATCAAAAATGAAAACATTTTTGTAAACTACAAGTCCCATGCGTTTTAGTGGTGAAACAATAATTTAAAAAATCGTTCGGGAAATGAGTTTACTCCCTGGGTACTTTCTTTGTATACTTTTGACTATACGGGCCGAGTGCGGGGTTTACGGGAAATGGCGGGTTTCGTTTGCCGGCGATTAAACTTCTTTTATTCATTGTCTCATCAAAAATGAAAACATTTTTGAAAACTACAAGTCTCATGCGTTTTAGTGGTAAAAAGATAATTTAAAAAATCGTTTTGGAAATGAGTTTACTCACAGGGTAGTTTCTTTGTATACATTTGACTATACGGGCCAAGCGCGGGATTTACGGGAAATCGCGGGTTTTCGTTTGCCGGCGATTAAACCACTTTCATTAAGCGTCTCATCAAAAATGAAAACATTTCTGCAAACTACAAGTCTCATGCGTTTTAGTGGTGAAAAAATAATTTAAAAAATCGTTCGGGAATTGAGTTTACTCCCTGGGTACCTTCTTTGTATACTTTTGACTATACGGGCCGAGTCCGGGATTTACGGGAAATGGCGGGTTTTCGTTTGCGGGCGATTAAACTTCTTTTATTCAGCGTCTCATCAAAAATGAAAACACTTTTGAAAACTACAAGTCTCATGCGTTTTAGTGGTGAAAAAATAATTTAAAAAAATCGTTCGGGAAATGAGTTTATTACCTGGGTACTTTCATTGTATACTTTTGACTATACGGGCCGAGTCGGGGATTTACGGGAAGTCGCGGGTTTTCGTTTGCCGGCGATTAAACTTCTTTTATTCAGCGTCTCATCAAAACTGATAACATTTTTAAAAACTACAAGTCTCATGGGCTTTAGTGGTTAAAAAATAATTTAAAAAATCGTTCGGGAAATGAGTTTACTTCCTGGGTACTTTCTTTGTATGCATTCGACTATACGGACCAAGCCCGGGATTTACGGGAAATCGCGGGTTTTCGTTTGCCGGCGATTAAACCACTTTCATTAAGCGTCTCATCAAAAATGAAAATATTTCTGAAAACTACAAGTCTCATGCGTTTTAGTGGTGAAAAAATAATTTAAAAAATCGTTCGGGAAATGAGTTTACTCCCTGGGTACTTTCTTTGTATACTTTTGACTATACGGCCCGAATCCGGGATTTACGGGAAGTCGCGGGTTTTCGTTTGCCGGCGATTAAACTTCTTTTATTCAGCGTCTCATCAAAAATAAAAACATTTCCAAAAACTACAAGTCTCATGGGCTTTAGTGGTGAAATAATAATTTAAAAAATAGTTCGGGAAATGAGTTTACTCCCTGGGTACTTTCTTTGTATACTTTTGACTATACGGGCCGAGTCCGGGATTTACGGGAAATCGCAGGTTTTCGTTTGCCGGCGATTAAACTTCTTTTATTCAGCGTCTCATCAAAAATGAAAACATTTTTAAAAACTACAAGTCTCATGCGTTTTAGTGGTGAAAAAATAATTTAAAAAATCGTTCGGGAAATGAGTTTACTCCCTGGGTACTTTCTTTGTATACTTTTGACTATACGGGCCGAGTCCGGGGTTTACGGAAAATGGCGGGTTTCGTTTGCCGGCGATTAAACTTCTTATATTCAGCGTCTCATCAAAAATGAAAACATTTTTGAAAACTACAAGTCTCATGCGTTTTAGTGGTAAAAAGATAATTTAAAAAATCGTTTTGGAAATGAGTTTACTCACAGGGTACTTTCTTTGTATACATTTGACTATACGGGCCAAGCCTGGGATTTACGGGAAATCGCGGGTTTTC
Source organism: Hydractinia symbiolongicarpus (assembly GCF_029227915.1). Classification (NCBI taxonomy): domain Eukaryota; kingdom Metazoa; phylum Cnidaria; class Hydrozoa; order Anthoathecata; family Hydractiniidae; genus Hydractinia; species Hydractinia symbiolongicarpus. Next base: position 2,902,799 of record NC_079878.1, read on the forward strand.
GTTTGCCGGCGATTAAACCTCTTTCATTAAGCGTCTCATCAAAAATGAAAATATTTATAAAAATTACAAGTCTCATGTGTTTTAGTGGTGAAAAAAAAACTTAAAAAATCGTTCGGGAAATGAGTTTACTCCCTGGGTACTTTCTTTGAATACTTTTGACTATATGGGCCGAGTCCGGTGTTTACGGGAAATGGCGGGTTTTCGTTTGCCGGCAATTAAACTTCTTTCTTTCAGCGTCTCATCAAAAATGAAAACATTTTTGAAAACTACAAGTCTCATGCGTTTTAGTGGTGAAAAGATACTTTAAAAAATCGTTCGGGAAATGAGTTTACTCCCTGGGTACTTTCTTTGTATACTTTTGACAATACGGGCCGAGTCGGGGATTTACGGGAAGTCGCGGGTTTTCGTTTGCCGGCGATTAAACTTCTTTTATTCAGCGTCTCATCAAAAATGAAAACATTTTTAAAAACTACAAGTCTCATGGGCTTTAGTGGTTAAATAATAATTTAAAAAATCGTTCGGGAAATGAGTTTACTCCCTGGGTACTTTCTTTGTATACTTTTGACTATACGGGCCGAGTCCGGGATTTACGGGAAATCCCGGGTTTTCGTTTGCTGGCGATTAAACCACTTTCATTAAGCGTCTCATTAAAAATGAAAACATTTCTGAAAACTACAGGTCTCATGCGTTTTAGTGGTGAAAAAATAATTTAAAGAATCGTTTAGGAAATGAATTTACTCCCTGGGTACTTTCTTTGTATACTTTTGACTATACGGCCCGAATCCGGGATTTACGGGAAGTCGCGGGTTTTCGTTTGCCGGCGATTAAACTTCTTTTATTCAGAGTCTCATCAAAAATGAAAACATTTTTAAAAATTACAAGTCCCATGCGTTTTAGTGGTGAAAAGATACTTTAAAAAATCGTTTTGGAAATGAGTTTACTCCCTGGGTACTTTCTTTGTATACTTTTGACTATACGGGCCGAGTCCGGGGTTTACGGGAAATGGCGGGTTTCGTTTGCCGGCGATTAAACTTCTTATATTCAGCGTCTCATCAAAAATGAAAACATTTTTGAAAACTACAAGTCTCATGCGTTTTAGTGGTAAAAAGATAATTTAAAAAATCGTTTTGGAAATGAGTTTACTCACAGGGTACTTTCTTTGTATACATTTGACTATACGGGCCAAGCCTGGGATTTACGGGAAATCGCGGGTTTTCGTTTGCCGGCGATTAAACCACTTTCATTAAGCGTCTCATCAAAAATGAAAATATTTATAAAAATTACAAGTCTCATGCGTTTTAGTGGTGAAAAAAAACTTAAAAAATCGTTCGGGAAATGAGTTTACTCCCTGGGTACTTTCTTTGAATACTTTTGACTATATGGGCCGAGTCCGGTGTTTACGGGAAATGGCGGGTTTTCGTTTGCCGGCAATTAAACTTCTTTCTTTCAGCGTCTCATCAAAAATGAAAACATTTTTGAAAACTACAAGTCTCATGCGTTTTAGTGGTGAAAAGATACTTTAAAAAATCGTTCGGGAAATGAGTTTACTCCCTGGGTACTTTCTTTGTATACTTTTGACAATACGGGCCGAGTCCGGGATTTACGGGAAGTTGCGGGTTTTCGTTTGCCCGCGATTAAACTTCTTTTATTCAGCGTCTCATCAAAAATGAAAACATTTTTAAAAACTACAAGTCTCATGGGCTTTAGTGGTTAAATAATAATTTAAAAAATCGTTCGGGAAATGAGTTTACTCCCTGGGTACTTTCTTTGTATACTTTTGACTATACGGGCCCAGTCCGGGATTTACGGGAAATCGCGGGTTTTCGTGTGCCGGCGATTAAACTTCTTTTATTCAGCGTCCCATCAAAAATGAAAACATTTTTAAAAATTACAAGTCTCATACGTTTTAGTGCTGAAAAGATACTTTAAAAAATCGTTTTGGAAATGAGTTTACTCACAGGGTACTTTCTTTGTATACATTCGACTATACGGGCCAAGCCCGGGATTTACGGGAAATCGCGGGTTTTCGTTTGCTGGCGATTAAACCACTTTCATTAAGCGTCTCTTCAAAAATGAAAACATTTCTGAAAACTACAGGTCTCATGCGTTTTAGTGGTGAAAAAATAATTTAAAGAATCGTTTAGGAAATGAGTTTACTCCCTGGGTACTTTCTTTGTATACTTTTGACTATACGGCCCGAATCCGGGATTTACGGGAAGTCGCGGGTTTTCGTTTGCCGGCGATTAAACTTCTTTTATTCAGACTCTCATCAAAAATGAAAACATTTTTAAAAACTACAAGTCTCATCGGCTTTAGTGGTGAAATAATAATTTAAAAAATCGTTCGGGAAATGAGTTTACTCCCTGGGTACTTTCTTTGTATACTTTTGACTATACGGGCTGAGTCAGGGATTTACGGGAAATCGCAGGTTTTCGTTTGCCGGCGATTAAACTTCTTTTATTCAGAGTCTCATCAAAAATGAAAACATTTTTAAAAATTACAAGTCCCATGCGTTTTAGTGGTGAAAAGATACTTTAAAAAATCGTTTTGGAAATGAGTTTACTCCCTGGGTACTTTCTTTGTATACTTTTGACTATACGGGCCGAGTCAGGGGTTTACGGGAAATGGCGGGTTTCGTTTGCCGGCGATTAAACTTCTTATATTCAGCGTCTCATCAAAAATGAAAACATTTTTGAAAACTACAAGTCTCATGCGTTTTAGTGGTAAAAAGATAATTTAAAAAATCGTTTTGGAAATGAGTTTACTCACAGGATACTTTCTTTGTATACATTTGACTATACGGGCCAAGCCTGGGATTTACGGGAAATCGCGGGTTTTCGTTTGCCGGCGATTAAACCACTTTCATTAAGCGTCTCATCAAATATGAAAATATTTATAAAAATTACAAGTCTCATGCGTTTTAGTGGTGAAAAAAAAACTTAAAAAATCGTTCGGGAAATGAGTTTACTCCCTGGGTACTTTCTTTGAATACTTTTGACTATATGGGCCGAGTCCGGTGTTTACGGGAAATGGCGGGTTTTCGTTTGCCGGCAATTAAACTTCTTTCTTTCAGCGTCTCATCAAAAATGAAAACATTTTTGAAAACTACAAGTCTCATGCGTTTTAGTGGTGAAAAGATACTTTAAAAAATCGTTCGGGAAATGAGTTTACTCCCTGGGTACTTTCTTTGTATACTTTTGACAATACGGGCCGAGTCCGGGATTTACGGGAAGTCGCGGGTTTTCGTTTGCCGGCGATTAAACTTCTTTTATTCAGCGTCTCATCAAAAATGAAAACATTTTTAAAAACTACAAGTCTCATGGGCTTTAGTGGTTAAATAATAATTTAAAAAATCGTTCGGGAAATGAGTTTACTCCCTGGGTACTTTCTTTGTATACTTTTGACTATACGGGCCCAGTCCGGGATTTACGGGAAATCGCTGGTTTTCGTGTGCCGGCGATTAAACTTCTTTTATTCAGCGTCCCATCAAAAATGAAAACATTTTTAAAAATTACAAGTCTCGTACGTTTTAGTGCTGAAAAGATACTTTAAAAAATCGTTTTGGAAATGAGTTTACTCACAGGGTACTTTCTTTGTATACATTCGACTATACGGGCCAAGCCCGGGATTTACGGGAAATCGCGGGTTTTCGTTTGCTGGTGATTAAACCACTTTCATTAAGCGTCTCATCAAAAATGAAAACATTTCTGAAAACTACAGGTCTCATGCGTTTTAGTGGTGAAAAAATAATTTAAAGAATCGTTTAGGAAATGAGTTTACTCCCTGGTTACTTTCTTTGTATACTTTTGACTATACGGCCCGAATCCGGGATTTACGGGAAGTCGCGGGTTTTCGTTTGCCGGCGATTAAACTTCTTTTATTCAGCCTCTCATCAAAAATGAAAACATTTTTAAAAACTACAAGTCTCATGGGCTTTAGTGGTGAAATAATAATTTAAAAAATCGTTCGGGAAATGAGTTTACTCCCTGGGTACTTTCTTTGTATACTTTTGACTATACGGGCTGAGTCAGGGATTTACGGGAAATCGCAGGTTTTCGTTTGCCGGCGATTAAACTTCTTTTATTCAGCGTCTCATCAAAAATGAAAACACTTTTGAAAACTACAAGTCTCATGCGTTTTAGTGGTGAAAAAATAATTTAAAAAATTGTTTTGGAAATGAGTTTAATCACAGGGTACTTTCTTTGTATACATGGGAAATGAGTTTACTCCCTGGGTACTTTCTTTGTATACTTTTGACTATACGGGCCCAGTCCGTGATTTACGGGAAATCGCGGGTTTTCGTGTGCCGGCGATTAAACTTCTTTTATTCAGCGTCCCATCAAAAATGAAAACATTTTTAAAAATTACAAGTCTCATACGTTTTAGTGGTGAAAAGATACTTTAAAAAATCGTTTTGGAAATGAGTTTACTCACAGGGTACTTTCTTTGTATACATTCGACTATACGGGCCAAGCCCGGGATTTACGGGAAATCGCGGGTTTTCGTTTGCCGGCGATTAAACCACTTTCATTAAGCGTCTCATCAAAAATGAAAACATTTCTGAAAACTACAGGTCTCATGCGTTTTAGTGGTGAAAAAATAATTTAAAAAATCGTTCAGGAAATGAGTTTACTCCCTGGGTACTTTCTTTGTATACTTTTGACTATACGGGCCGAGTCCGGGATTTACGGGAAATCGCAGGTTTTCGTTTGCCGGCGATTAAACTTCTTTTATTCAGCGTCTCATCAAAAATGAAAACACTTTTGAAAACTACAAGTCTCATGCGTTTTAGTGGTGAAAAAATAATTTAAAAAATTGTTTTGGAAATGAGTTTAATCACAGGGTACTTTCTTTGTATACATGGGAAATGAGTTTACTCCCTGGGTACTTTCTTTGTATACTTTTGACTATACGGGCCCAGTCCGTGATTTACGGGAAATCGCGGGTTTTCGTGTGCCGGCGATTAAACTTCTTTTATTCAGCGTCCCATCAAAAATGAAAACATTTTTAAAAATTACAAGTCTCATACGTTTTAGTGGTGATTAGATACTTTAAAAAATCGTTTTGGAAATGAGTTTACTTACAGGGTACTTTCTTTGTATACATTCGACTATACGGGCCAAGCCCGGGATTTACGGGAAATCGCGGGTTTTCGTTTGCCGGCGATTAAACCACTTTCATTAAGCGTCTCATCAAAAATGAAAACATTTCTGAAAACTACAGGTCTCATGCGTTTTAGTGGTGAAAAAATAATTTAAAAAATCGTTCAGGAAATGAGTTTACTCCCTGGGTACTTTCTTTGTATACTTTTGACTATACGGGCCGAGTCCGGGATTTACGGGAAATCGCAGGTTTTCGTTTGCCGGCGATTAAACTTCTTTTATTCAGAGTCTCATCAAAAATGAAAACATTTTTGTAAACTACAAGTCCCATGCGTTTTAGTGGTGAAAAGATAATTTAAAAAATCGCTTTGGAAATGAGTTTACTCACAGCGTACTTTCTTTGTATACATTTGACTATACGGGCCGAGTCCGGGATTTACGGGAAATCGCAGGTTTTCGTTTGCCGGCGATTAAACTTCTTTTATTCAGCGTCTCATCAAAAATGAAAACACTGTTGAAAACTACAAGTCTCATGCGTTTTAGTGGTGAAAAAATAATTTAAAAAATCGTTCGGGAAATGAGTTTACTCCCTGGGTACTTTCATTGTATACTTTTGACTATACGGGCCCCGTCCGGGATTTACGGGAAATCGCGGATTTTCGTGTGCCGGCGATTAAACTTCTTTTATTCAGCGTCCCATCAAAAATGAAAACATTTTTAAAAACTACAAGTCTCATGCGTTTTAGTGGTGAAAAGATACTTTAAAAAATCGTTTTGGAAATGAGTTTACTCACAGGGTACTTTCTTTGTATACATTCGACTATACGGGCCAAGCCCGGGATTTACGGGAAATCGCGGGTTTTCGTTTGCCGGCGATTAAACCACTTTCATTAAGCGTCTCATCAAAAATGAAAACATTTCTGAAAACTACAGGTCTCATGCGTTTTAGTGGTGAAAAAATAATTTAAAAAATCGTTCGGGAAATGAATTTACTCCCTGGGTACTTTCTTTGTATATTTTTGACTATACGGGCCGAGTCGGGGATTTACGGGAAGTCGCGGGTTTTCGTTTGATGGCGATTAAACGTCTTTTATTCAGCGTCTCATCAAAAATGATAACATTTTTAAAAACTACAAGTCTCATGGGCTTTAGTGGTTAAAAAATAATTTAAAAAATCGTTCGGGAAATGAGTTTACTTCCTGGGTACTTTCTTTGTATGCATTCGACTATACGGGCCAAGCCCGGGATTTACGGGAAATCGCGGGTTTTCGTTTGCCGGCGATTAAACCACTTTCATTAAGCGTCTCATCAAAAATGAAAACATTTCTGAAAACTACAAGTCTCATGCGTTTTAGTGGTGAAAAAATAATTTAAAAAATCGTTCGGGAAATGAGTTTACTCCCTGGGTACTTTCTTTGTATACTTTTGACTATACGGCCCGAATCCGGCATTTACGGGAAGTCGCGGGTTTTCGTTTGCCGGCGATTAAACTTCTTTTATTCAGCGTCTCATCAAAAATGAAAACATTTCTAAAAACTACAAGTCTCATGGGCTTTAGTGGTGAAATAATAATTTAAAAAATTGTTCGGGAAATGAGTTTACTCCCTGGGTACTTTCTTTGTATACTTTTGACTATACGGGCCGAGTCCGGGGTTTACGGGAAATGGCGGGTTTCGTTTGCCGGCGATTAAACTTCTTATATTCAGCGTCTCATCAAAAATGAAAACATTTTTGAAAACTACAAGTCTCATGCGTTTTAGTGGTAAAAAGATAATTTAAAAAATCGTTTTGGAAATGAGTTTACTCACAGGGTACTTTCTTTGTATACATTTGACTATACGGGCCAAGCCTGGGATTTACGGGAAATCGCGGGTTTTCGTTTGCCGGCGATTAAACCACTTTCATTAAGCGTCTCATCAAAAATGAAAATATTTCTAAAAATTACAAGTCTCATGCGTTTTAGTGGTGAAAAAAAAACTTAAAAAATCGTTCGGGAAATGAGTTTACTCCCTGGGTACTTTCTTTGAATACTTTTGACTATATGGGCCGAGTCTGGTGTTTACGGGAAATGGCGGGTTTTCGTTTGCCGGCAATTAAACTTCTTTCTTTCAGCGTCTCATCAAAAATGAAAACATTTTTAAAAACTGCAAGTCTCATGCGTTTTAGTGGTGAAAAAATAATTTAAAAAATCGTTCGGGAAATGAGTTTACTCCCTGGGTACTTTCTTTGTATACTTTTGACTATACGGGCGGAGTCCGGGGTTTACGGGAAATGGCGGGTTTCGTTTGCCGGCGATTAAACTTCTTATATTCAGCGTCTCATCAAAAATAAAAACATTTTTGAAAACTACAAGTCTCATGCGTTTTAGTGGTAAAAAGATAATTTAAAAAATCGTTTTGGAAATGAGTTTACTCACAGGGTACTTTCTTTGTATACATTTGACTATACGGGCCAATCCTGGGATTTACGGGAAATCGCGGGTTTTCGTTTGCCGGCGATTAAACCACTTTCATTAAGCGTCTCATCAAAAATGAAAATATTTCTAAAAATTACAAGTCTCATGCGTTTTAGTGGTGAAAAAAAAACTTAAAAAATCGTTCGGGAAATGAGTTTACTCCCTGGGTACTTTCTTTGAATACTTTTGACTATATGGGCCGAGTCCGGTGTTTACGGGAAATGGCGGGTTTTCGTTTGCCGGCAATTAAACCTCTTTCTTTCAGCGTCTCATCAAAAATGAAAACATTTTTGAAAACTACAAGTCTCATGCGTTTTAGTGGTGAAAAGATACTTTAAAAAATCGTTCAGGAAATGAGTTTACTCCCTGGGTACTTTCTTTGTATACTTTTGACAATACGGGCCGAGTCGGGGATTTACGGGAAGTCGCGGGTTTTCGTTTGCCGGCGATTAAACTTCTTTTATTCAGCGTCTCATCAAAAATGAAAACATTTTTAAAAACTACAAGTCTCATGGGCTTTAGTGGTTAAATAATAATTTAAAAAATCGTTCGGGAAATGAGTTTACTCCCTGGGTACTTTCTTTGTATACTTTTGACTATACGGGCCGAGTCCGGGATTTACGGGAAATCGCAGGTTTTCGTTTGCCGGCGATTAAACTTCTTTTATTCAGAGTCTCATCAAAAATGAAAACATTTTTGTAAACTACAAGTCCCATGAGTTTTAGTGGTGAAAAGATAATTTAAAAAATCGTTTTGGAAATGAGTTTACTCCCTGGGTACTTTCTTTGTATACTTTTGACTATACGGGCCCAGTCCGGGATTTACGGGAAATCGCGGGTTTTCGTGTGCCGGCGATTAAACTTCTTTTATTTAGCGTCCCATCAAAAATGAAAACATTTTTAAAAATTACAAGTCTCATACGTTTTAGTGCTGAAAAGATACTTTAAAAAATCGTTTTGGAAATGAGTTTACTCACAGGGTACTTTCTTTGTATACATTCGACTATACGGGCCAAGCCCGGGATTTACGGGAAATCGCGGGTTTTCGTTTGCTGGCGATTAAACCACTTTCATTAAGCGTCTCATCAAAAATGAAAACATATTTGAAAACTACAGGTCTCATGCGTTTTAGTGGTGAAAAAATAATTTAAAGAATCGTTTAGGAAATGAGTTTACTCCCTGGGTACTTTCTTTGTATACTTTTGACTATACGGCCCGAATCCGGGATTTACGGGAAGTCGCGGGTTTTCGTTTGCCGGCGATTAAACTTCTTTTATTCAGCCTCTCATCAAAAATGAAAACATTTTTAAAAACTGCAAGTCTCATGCGTTTTAGTGGTGAAAAAATAATTTAAAAAATCGTTCGGGAAATGAGTTTACTCCCTGGGTACTTTCTTTGTATACTTTTGACTATACGGGCTGAGTCAGGGATTTACGGGAAATCTCAGGTTTTCGGTTGCCGGCGATTAAACTTCTTTTATTCAGAGTCTCATCAAAAATGAAAACATTTTTAAAAATTACAAGTCCCATGCGTTTTAGTGGTGAAAAGATACTTTAAAAAATCGTTTTGGAAATGAGTTTACTCCCTGGGTACTTTCTTTGTATACATTCGACTATACGGGCCAAGCCTGGGATTTACGGGAAATCGCGGGTTTTCGTTTGCCGGCGATTAAACCTTTTTCATTAAGCGTCTCATCAAAAATGAAAATATTTCTAAAAATTACAAGTCTCATGCGTTTTAGTGGTGAAAAAAAAACTTAAAAAATCGTTCGGGAAATGAGTTTACTCCCTGGGTACTTTCTTTGAATACTTTTGACTATATGGGCCGAGTCCGGTGTTTACGGGAAATGGCGGGTTTTCGTTTGCCGGCAATTAAACTTCTTTCTTTCAGCGTCTCATCAAAAATGAAAACATTTTTGAAAACTACAAGTCTCATGCGTTTTAGTGGTGAAAAGATACTTTAAAAAATCGTTCGGGAAATGAGTTTACTCCCTAGGTACTTTCTTTGTATACTTTTGACAATACGGGCCGAGTCGGGGATTTACGGGAAGTCGCGGGTTTTCGTTTGCCGGCGATTAAACTTCTTTTATTCAGCGTCTCATCAAAAATGAAAACATTTTTAAAAACTACAAGTCTCATGGGCTTTAGTGGTTAAATAATAATTTAAAAAATCGTTCGGGAAATGAGTTTACTCCCTGGGTACTTTCTTTGTATACTTTTGACTATACGGGCCGAGTCCGGGATTTACGGGAAATCGCAGGTTTTCGTTTGCCGGCGATTAAACTTCTTTTATTCAGAGTCTCATCAAAAATGAAAACATTTTTGTAAACTACAAGTCCCATGAGTTTTAGTGGTGAAAAGATAATTTAAAAAATCGTTTTGGAAATGAGTTTACTCCCTGGGTACTTTCTTTGTATACTTTTGACTATACGGGCCCAGTCCGGGATTTACGGGAAATCGCGGGTTTTCGTGTGCCGGCGATTAAACTTCTTTTATTCAGCGTCCCATCAAAAATGAAAACATTTTTAAAAATTACAAGTCTCATACGTTTTAGTGCTGAAAAGATACTTTAAAAAATCGTTTTGGAAATGAGTTTACTCACAGGGTACTTTCTTTGTATACATTCGACTATACGGGCCAAGCCCGGGATTTACGGGAAATCGCGGGTTTTCGTTTGCTGGCGATTAAACCACTTTCATTAAGCGTCTCATCAAAAATGAAAACATTTCTGAAAACTACAGGTCTCATGCGTTTTAGTGGTGAAAAAATAATTTAAAAAATCGTTTAGGAAATGAGTTTACTCCCTGGGTACTTTCTTTGTATACTTTTGACTATACGGCCCGAATCCGGGATTTACGGGAAGTCGCGGGTTTTCGTTTGCCGGCGATTAAACTTCTTTTATTCAGCCTCTCATCAAAAATGAAAACATTTTTAAAAACTACAAGTCTCATGGGCTTTAGTGGTGAAATAATAATTTAAAAAATCGTTCGGGAAATGAGTTTACTCCCTGGGTACTTTCTTTGTATACTTTTGACTATACGGGCTGAGTCAGGGATTTACGGGAAATCGCAGGTTTTCGTTTGCCGGCGATTAAACTTCTTTTATTCAGAGTCTCATCAAAAATGAAAACATTTTTAAAAATTACAAGTCCCATGCGTTTTAGTGGTGAAAAGATACTTTAAAAAATCGTTTTGGAAATGAGTTTACTCACAGGGTACTTTCTTTGTATACATTCGACTATACGGGCCAAGCCCGGGATTTACGGGAAATCGCGGGTTTTCGTTTGCCGCCGATTAAACTTCTTTTATTCAGCGTCTCATCAAAAATGAAAACACTTTTGAAAACTACAAGTCTCATGCGTTTTAGTGGTAAAAAATAATTTAAAAAATTGTTTTGGAAATGAGTTTAATCACAGGGTACTTTCTTTGTATACATGGGAAATGAGTTTACTCCCTGGGTACTTTCTTTGTATACTTTTGACTATACGGGCCCAGTCCGTGATTTACGGGAAATCGCGGGTTTTCGTGTGCCGGCGATTAAACTTCTTTTATTCAGCGTCCCATCAAAAATGAAAACATTTTTAAAAATTACAAGTCTCATACGTTTTAGTGGTGAAAAGATACTTTAAAAAATCGTTTTGGAAATGAGTTTACTCCCTGGGTACTTTCTTTGTATACTTTTGACAATACGGGCCGAGTCGGGGATTTACGGGAAGTCGCGGGTTTTCGTTTGCCGGCGATTAAACTTCTTTTATTCAGCGTCTCATCAAAAATGAAAACATTTTTAAAAACTACAAGTCTCATGGGCTTTAGTGGTTAAATAATAATTTAAAAAATCGTTCGGGAAATGAGTTTACTCCCTGGGTACTTTCTTTGTATACTTTTGACTATACGGGCCGAGTCCTTGATTTACGGGAAATCGCAGGTTTTCGTTTGCCGGCGATTAAACTTCTTTTATTCAGAGTCTCATCAAAAATGAAAACATTTTTGTAAACTACAAGTCCCATGAGTTTTAGTGGTGAAAAGATAATTTAAAAAATCGTTTTGGAAATGAGTGTACTCCCTGGGTACTTTCTTTGTATACTTTTGACTATACGGGCCCAGTCCGGGATTTACGGGAAATCGCGGGTTTTCGTGTGCCGGCGATTAAACTTCTTTTATTTAGCGTCCCATCAAAAATGAAAACATTTTTAAAAATTACAAGTCTCATACGTTTTAGTGCTGAAAAGATACTTTAAAAAATCGTTTTGGAAATGAGTTTACTCACAGGGTACTTTCTTTGTATACATTCGACTATACGGGCCAAGCCCGGGATTTACGGGAAATCGCGGGTTTTCGTTTGCTGGCGATTAAACCACTTTCATTAAGCGTCTCATCAAAAATGAAAACATATTTGAAAACTACAGGTCTCATGCGTTTTAGTGGTGAAAAAATAATTTAAAGAATCGTTTAGGAAATTAGTTTACTCCCTGGGTACTTTCTTTGTATACTTTTGACTATACGGCCCGAATCCGGGATTTACGGGAAGTCGCGGGTTTTCGTTTGCCGGCGATTAAACTTCTTTTATTCAGTCTCTCATCAAAAATGAAAACATTTTTAAAAACTACAAGTCTCATGGGCTTTAGTGGTGAAAAAATAATTTAAAAAATCGTTTAGGAAATGAGTTTACTCCCTGGGTACTTTCTTTGTATACTTTTGACTATACGGCCCGAATCCGGGATTTACGGGAAGTCGCGGGTTTTCGTTTGCCGGCGATTAAACTTCTTTTATTCAGCCTCTCATCAAAAATTAAAACATTTTTAAAAACTGCAAGTCTCATGCGTTTTAGTGGTGAAAAAATAATTTAAAAAATCGTTCGGGAAATGAGTTTACTCCCTGGGTACTTTCTTTGTATACTTTTGACTATACGGGCTGAGTCAGGGATTTACGGGAAATCTCAGGTTTTCGGTTGCCGGCGTTTAAACTTCTTTTATTTAGAGTCTCATCAAAAATGAAAACATTTTTAAAAATTACAAGTCCCATGCGTTTTAGTGGTGAAAAGATACTTTAAAAAATCGTTTTGGAAATGAGTTTACTCACAGGGTACTTTCTTTGTATACATTCGACTATACGGGCCAAGCCTGGGATTTACGGGAAATCGCGGGTTTTCGTTTGCCGGCGATTAAACCTTTTTCATTAAGCGTCTCATCAAAAACGTAAATATTTCTAAAAATTACAAGTCTCATGCGTTTTAGTGGTGAAAAAAAAACTTAAAAAATCGTTCGGGAAATGAGTTTACTCCCTGGGTACTTTCTTTGAATACTTTTGACTATATGGGCCGAGTCCGGTGTTTACGGGAAATGGCGGGTTTTCGTTTGCCGGCAATTAAACTTCTTTCTTTCAGCGTCTCATCAAAAATGAAAACATTTTTGAAAACTACAAGTCTCATGCGTTTTAGTGGTGAAAAGATACTTTAAAAAATCGTTCGGGAAATGAGTTTACTCCCTAGGTACTTTCTTTGTATACTTTTGACAATACGGGCCGAGTCGGGGATTTACGGGAAGTCGCGGGTTTTCGTTTGCCGGCGATTAAACTTCTTTTATTCAGCGTCTCATCAAAAATGAAAACATTTTTAAAAACTACAAGTCTCATGGGCTTTAGTGGTTAAATAATAATTTAAAAAATCGTTCGGGAAATGAGTTTACTCCCTGGGTACTTTCTTTGTATACTTTTGACTATACGGGCCGAGTCCGGGATTTACGGGAAATCGCAGGTTTTCGTTTGCCGGCGATTAAACTTCTTTTATTCAGAGTCTCATCAAAAATGAAAACATTTTTGTAAACTACAAGTCCCATGAGTTTTAGTGGTGAAAAGATAATTTAAAAAATCGTTTTGGAAATGAGTTTACTCCCTGGGTACTTTCTTTGTATACTTTTGACTATACGGGCCCAGTCCGGGATTTACGGGAAATCGCGGGTTTTCGTGTGCCGGCGATTAAACTTCTTTTATTCAGCGTCCCATCAAAAATGAAAACATTTTTAAAAATTACAAGTCTCATACGTTTTAGTGCTGAAAAGATACTTTAAAAAATCGTTTTGGAAATGAGTTTACTCACAGGGTACTTTCTTTGTATACATTCGACTATACGGGCCAAGCCCGGGATTTACGGGAAATCGCGGGTTTTCGTTTGCTGGCGATTAAACCACTTTCATTAAGCGTCTCATCAAAAATGAAAACATTTCTGAAAACTACAGGTCTCATGCGTTTTAGTGGTGAAAAAATAATTTAAAAAATCGTTTAGGAAATGAGTTTACTCCCTGGGTACTTTCTTTGTATACTTTTGACTATACGGCCCGAATCCGGGATTTACGGGAAGTCGCGGGTTTTCGTTTGCCGGCGATTAAACTTCTTTTATTCAGCCTCTCATCAAAAATGAAAACATTTTTAAAAACTACAAGTCTCATGGGCTTTAGTGGTGAAATAATAATTTAAAAAATCGTTCGGGAAATGAGTTTACTCCCTGGGTACTTTCTTTGTATACTTTTGACTATACGGGCTGAGTCAGGGATTTACGGGAAATCGCAGGTTTTCGTTTGCCGGCGATTAAACTTCTTTTATTCAGAGTCTCATCAAAAATGAAAACATTTTTAAAAATTACAAGTCCCATGCGTTTTAGTGGTGAAAAGATACTTTAAAAAATCGTTTTGGAAATGAGTTTACTCACAGGGTACTTTCTTTGTATACATTCGACTATACGGGCCAAGCCCGGGATTTACGGGAAATCGCGGGTTTTCGTTTGCCGGCGATTAAACTTCTTTTATTCAGCGTCTCATCAAAAATGAAAACACTTTTGAAAACTACAAGTCTCATGCGTTTTAGTGGTAAAAAATAATTTAAAAAATTGTTTTGGAAATGAGTTTAATCACAGGGTACTTTCTTTGTATACATGGGAAATGAGTTTACTCCCTGGGTACTTTCTTTGTATACTTTTGACTATACGGGCCCAGTCCGTGATTTACGGGAAATCGCGGGTTTTCGTGTGCCGGCGATTAAACTTCTTTTATTCAGCGTCCCATCAAAAATGAAAACATTTTTAAAAATTACAAGTCTCATACGTTTTAGTGGTGAAAAGATACTTTAAAAAATCGTTTTGGAAATGAGTTTACTCACAGGGTACTTTCTTTGTATACATTCGACTATACGGGCCAAGCCCGTGATTTACGGGAAATCGCGGGTTTTCGTGTGCCGGCGATTAAACTTCTTTTATTCAGCGTCCCATCAAAAATGAAAACATTTTTAAAAATTACAAGTCTCATGGGCTTTAGTGGTGAAAAAATAATTTAAAAAATCGTTTAGGAAATGAGTTTACTCCCTGGGTACTTTCTTTGTATACTTTTGACTATACGGCCCGAATCCGGGATTTACGGGAAGTCGCGGGTTTTCGTTTGCCGGCGATTAAACTTCTTTTATTCAGCCTCTCATCAAAAATTAAAACATTTTTAAAAACTGCAAGTCTCATGCGTTTTAGTGGTGAAAAAATAATTTAAAAAATCGTTCGGGAAATGAGTTTACTCCCTGGGTACTTTCTTTGTATACTTTTGACTATACGGGCTGAGTCAGGGATTTACGGGAAATCTCAGGTTTTCGGTTGCCGGCGTTTAAACTTCTTTTATTCAGAGTCTCATCAAAAATGAAAACATTTTTAAAAATTACAAGTCCCATGCGTTTTAGTGGTGAAAAGATACTTTAAAAAATCGTTTTGGAAATGAGTTTACTCACAGGGTACTTTCTTTGTATACATTCGACTATACGGGCCAAGCCTGGGATTTACGGGAAATCGCGGGTTTTCGTTTGCCGGCGATTAAACCTTTTTCATTAAGCGTCTCATCAAAAATGAAAATATTTCTAAAAATTACAAGTCTCATGCGTTTTAGTGGTGAAAAAAAAACTTAAAAAATCGTTCGGGAAATGAGTTTACTCCCTGGGTACTTTCTTTGAATACTTTTGACTATATGGGCCGAGTCCGGTGTTTACGGGAAATGGCGGGTTTTCGTTTGCCGGCAATTAAACTTCTTTCTTTCAGCGTCTCATCAAAAATGAAAACATTTTTGAAAACTACAAGTCTCATGCGTTTTAGTGGTGAAAAGATACTTTAAAAAATCGTTCGGGAAATGAGTTTACTCCCTAGGTACTTTCTTTGTATACTTTTGACAATACGGGCCGAGTCGGGGATTTACGGGAAGTCGCGGGTTTTCGTTTGCCGGCGATTAAACTTCTTTTATTCAGCGTCTCATCAAAAATGAAAACATTTTTAAAAACTACAAGTCTCATGGGCTTTAGTGGTTAAATAATAATTTAAAAAATCGTTCGGGAAATGAGTTTACTCCCTGGGTACTTTCTTTGTATACTTTTGACTATACGGGCCGAGTCCGGGATTTACGGGAAATCGCAGGTTTTCGTTTGCCGGCGATTAAACTTCTTTTATTCAGAGTCTCATCAAAAATGAAAACATTTTTGTAAACTACAAGTCCCATGAGTTTTAATGGTGAAAAGATAATTTAAAAAATCGTTTTGGAAATGAGTTTACTCCCTGGGTACTTTCTTTGTATACTTTTGACTATACGGGCCCAGTCCGGGATTTACGGGAAATCGCGGGTTTTCGTGTGCCGGCGATTAAACTTCTTTTATTCAGCGTCCCATCAAAAATGAAAACATTTTTAAAAATTACAAGTCTCATACGTTTTAGTGCTGAAAAGATACTTTAAAAAATCGTTTTGGAAATGAGTTTACTCACAGGGTACTTTCTTTGTATACATTCGACTATACGGGCCAAGCCCGGGATTTACGGGAAATCGCGGGTTTTCGTTTGCTGGCGATTAAACCACTTTCATTAAGCGTCTCATCAAAAATGAAAACATTTCTGAAAACTACAGGTCTCATGCGTTTTAGTGGTGAAAAAATAATTTAAAAAATCGTTTAGGAAATGAGTTTACTCCCTGGGTACTTTCTTTGTATACTTTTGACTATACGGCCCGAATCCGGGATTTACGGGAAGTCGCGGGTTTTCGTTTGCCGGCGATTGAACTTCTTTTATTCAGCCTCTCATCAAAAATGAAAACATTTTTAAAAACTACAAGTCTCATGGGCTTTAGTGGTGAAATAATAATTTAAAAAATCGTTCGGGAAATGAGTTTACTCCCTGGGTACTTTCTTTGTATACTTTTGACTATACGGGCTGAGTCAGGGATTTACGGGAAATCGCAGGTTTTCGTTTGCCGGCGATTAAACTTCTTTTATTCAGAGTCTCATCAAAAATGAAAACATTTTTAAAAATTACAAGTCCCATGCGTTTTAGTGGTGAAAAGATACTTTAAAAAATCGTTTTGGAAATGAGTTTACTCACAGGGTACTTTCTTTGTATACATTCGACTATACGGGCCAAGCCCGGGATTTACGGGAAATCGCGGGTTTTCGTTTGCCGGCGATTAAACTTCTTTTATTCAGCGTCTCATCAAAAATGAAAACACTTTTGAAAACTACAAGTCTCATGCGTTTTAGTGGTAAAAAATAATTTAAAAAATTGTTTTGGAAATGAGTTTAATCACAGGGTACTTTCTTTGTATACATGGGAAATGAGTTTACTCCCTGGGTACTTTCTTTGTATACTTTTGACTATACGGGCCCAGTCCGTGATTTACGGGAAATCGCGGGTTTTCGTGTGCCGGCGATTAAACTTCTTTTATTCAGCGTCCCATCAAAAATGAAAACATTTTTAAAAATTACAAGTCTCATACGTTTTAGTGGTGAAAAGATACTTTAAAAAATCGTTTTGGAAATGAGTTTACTCACAGGGTACTTTCTTTGTATACATTCGACTATACGGGCCAAGCCCGGGATTTACGGGAAATCGCGGGTTTTTGTTTGCCGGCGATTAAACCACTTTCATTAAGCGTCTCATCAAAAATGAAAACATTTCTGAAAACTACAGGTCTCATGCGTTTTAGTGGTGAAAAATAATTTAAAAAATCGTTCAGGAAATGAGTTTACTCCCTGGGTACTTTCTTTTTATACTTTTGACTATACGGGCCGAGTCCGGGATTTACGGGAAATCGCAGGTTTTCGTTTGCCGGCGATTAAACTTCTTTTATTCAGAGTCTCATCAAAAATGAAAACATTTTTGTAAACTACAAGTCCCATGCGTTTTAGTGGTGAAAAGATAATTTAAAAAATCGTTTTGGAAATGAGTTTACTCACAGGGTACTTTCTTTGTATACATTTGACTATACGGGCCGAGTCCGGGATTTACGGGAAATCGCGGGTTTTCGTTTGCCGGCGATTAAACTTCTTTTATTCAGCGTCTCATCAAAAATGAAAACATTTCTGAAAACTACAGGTCTCATGCGTTTTAGTGGTGAAAAAATAATTTAAAAAATCGTTTAGGAAATGAGTTTACTCCCTGGGTACTTTCTTTGTATACTTTTGACTATACGGCCCGAATCCGGGATTTACGGGAAGTCGCGGGTTTTCGTTTGCCGGCGATTAAACTTCTTTTATTCAGCCTCTCATCAAAAATGAAAACATTTTTAAAAACTACAAGTCTCATGGGCTTTAGTGGTGAAATAATAATTTAAAAAATCGTTCGGGAAATGAGTTTACTCCCTGGGTACTTTCTTTGTATACTTTTGACTATACGGGCTGAGTCAGGGATTTACGGGAAATCGCAGGTTTTCGTTTGCCGGCGATTAAACTTCTTTTATTCAGAGTCTCATCAAAAATGAAAACATTTTTGTAAACTACAAGTCCCATGCGTTTTAGTGGTGAAAAGACAATTTAAAAAATCGTTTTGGAAATGAGTTTACTCACAGGGTACTTTCTTTGTATACATTTGACTATACGGGCCGAGTCCGGGATTTACGGGAAATCGCGGGTTTTCGTTTGCCGGCGATTAAACTTCTTTTATTCAGCGTCTCATCAAAAATGAAAACACTTTTGAAAACAACAAGTCTCATGCGTTTTAGTGGTGAAAAAATAATTTAAAAAATTGTTTTGGAAATGAGTTTAACCACAGGGTACTTTCTTTGTATACATGGGAAATGAGTTTACTCCCTGGGTACTTTCTTTGTATACTTTTGACTATACGGGACCAGTCCGTGATTTACGGGAAATCGCGGGTTTTCGTGCGCCGGCGATTAAACTTCTTTTATTCAGCGTCCCATCAAAAATGAAAACATTTTTAAAAATTACAAGTCTCATACGTTTTAGTGGTGAAAAGATACTTTAAAAAATTGTTTTGGAAATGAGTTCAATCACAGGGTACTTTCTTTGTATACATGGGAATTGAGTTTACTCCCTGGGTACTTTCTTTGAATACTTTTGACTATATGGGCCGAGTCCGGGGTTTACGGGAAATGGCGGGTTTTCGTTTGCCGGCAATTCAAATTATTTTTTTCAGCGTCTCATCAAAAATGAAAACATTTTTGAAAACTACAAGTCTCATGCGTTTTAGTGGTGAAAAGATACTTTAAAAAATCGTTTTGGAAATGAGTTTACTCACAGGGTACTTTCTTTGTATACATTCGACTATACGGGCCAAGCCCGGGATTTACGGGAAATCGCGGGTTTTCGTTTGCCGGCGATTAAACCACTTTCATTAAGCGTCTCATCAAAAATGAAAAAATTTCTGAAAACTACAGGTCTCATGCGTTTTAGTGGTGAAAAAATAATTTAAAAAATCGTTCTGGAAATGAGTTTACTCCCTGGGTACTTTCTTTGTATACTTTTGACTATACGGGCCGAGTCGGGGATTTACGGGAAGTCGCGGGTTTTCGTTTGCCGGCGATTAAACTTCTTTTATTCAGCGTCTCATCAAAAATGAAAACATTTTTGAAAACTACAAGTCTCATGCGTTTTAGTGGTGAAAAAATAATATAAAAAATCGTTCGGGAAATGAGTTTACTCCCTGGGTACTTTCTTTGTATACTTTTGACTATACGGGCCCAGTCCGGGATTTACGGGAAATCGCGGGTTTTCGTGTGCCGGCGATTAAACTTCTTTTATTCAGCGTCCCATCAAAAATGAAAACATTTTTAAAAACTACAAGTCTCATGCGTTTTAGTGGTGAAAAGATACTTTAAAAAATCGTTTTGGAAATGAGTTTACTCACAGGGTACTTTCTTTGTATACATTCAACTATACGGGCCAAGCCTGGGATTTACGGGAAATCGCAGGTTTTCGTTTGCCGGCGATTAAACCACTTTCATTAGGTGTCTCATCAAAAATGAAAACATTTCTGAAAACTATAGGTCTCATGCGTTTTAGTGGTGAAAAAATAATTTAAAAAATCGTTCGGGAAATTGAGTTTACTCCCTGGGTACTTTCTTTGCATACTTTTGACTATACGGCCCGAATCCGGGATTTACGGGAAGTCGCAGGTTTTCGTTTGCCGGCGATTAAACTTCTTTTATTCAGAGTCTCATCAAAAATGAAAACATTTTTGTAAACTACAAGTCCCATGCGTTTTAGTGGTGAAAAAATAATTTAAAAAATCGTTCGGGAAATGAGTTCACTCCCTGGGTACTTTCTTTGTATACTTTTGACTGTACGGGCCGAGTCAGGGGTTTACGGGAAATGGCGGGTTTTCGTTTGCCGGCGATAAAACTTCTTTTATTCAACGTCTCATCAAAAATGAAAACATTTTTGAAAACTACAAGTCTCATGCGTTTTAGTGGTGAAAAGATAATTTAAATAATCGTTTTGAAAATGAGTTTACTCACAGGGTACTTTCTTTGTATACATTTGACTATACGGGCCGAGTCCGGGATTTACGGGAAATCGCGGGTTTTCGTTTGCCGGCGATTAAACTTCTTTTATTCAGCGTCTCATCAAAAATGAAAACACTTTTGAAAACTACAAGTCTCATGCGTTTTAGTGGTAAAAAAATAATTTAAAAAATTATTTTGGAAATGAGTTTAATCACAGGGTACTTTCTTTGTATACATGGGAAATGAGTTTACTCCCTGGGTACTTTCTTTGAATACTTTTGACTATATGGGCCGAGTCCGGGGTTTACGGGAAATGGCGGGTTTTCGTTTGCCGGCAATTCAAATTATTTTTTTCAGCGTCTCATCAAAAATGAAAACATTTCTGAAAACTACAAGTCTCATGCGTTTTAGTGGTGAAAAAATAATTTAAAAAATCGTTCCGGAAATGAGTTTACTCCCTGGGTACTTTCTTTGTATACTTTTGACTATACGGGCCGAGTCGGGGATTTACGGGAAGTCGCGGGTTTTCGTTTGCCGGCGATTAAACTTCTTTTATTCAGCGTCTCATCAAAAATGAAAACATTTTTAAAAACTACAAGTCTCATGGGCTTTAGTGGTCAAATAATAATTTAAAAAATCGTTCGGGAAATGAGTTTACTCCCTGGGTACTTTTTTTGTATACTTTTGACTATACGGGCCCAGTCCGGGATTTACGGGAAATCGCGGGTTTTCGTGTGCCGGCGATTAAACTTCTTTTATTCAGCGTCCCATCAAAAATGAAAACATTTTTAAAAACTACAAGTCTCATGCGTTTTAGTGGTGAAAAGATAATTTAAAAAATCGTTTTGGAAATGAGTTTACTCACAGGGTACTTTCTTTGTATACATTCAACTATACGGGCCAAGCCCGGGATTTACGGGAAATCGCGGGTTTTCGTTTGCCGGCGATTAAACCACTTTCATTAAGCGTCTCATCAAAAATGAAAACATTTCTGAAAACTACAGGTCTCATGCGTTTTAGTGGTGAAAAAATAATTTAAAAAATCGTTCGGGAAATTGAGTTTACTCCCTGGGTACTTTCTTTGTATACTTTTGACTATACGGCCCGAATCCGGGATTTACGGGAAGTCGCAGGTTTTCGTTTGCCGGCGATTAAACTTCTTTTATTCAGAGTCTCATCAAAAATGAAAACATTTTTGTAAACTACAAGTCCCATGCGTTTTAGTGGTGAAAAAATAATTTAAAAAATCGTTCGGGAAATGAGTTCACTCCCTGGGTACTTTCTTTGTATACTTTTGACTATACGGGCCGAGTCAGGGGTTTACGGGAAATGGCGGGTTTTCGTTTGCCGGCGATTAAACTTCTTTTATTCAACGTCTCATCAAAAATGAAAACATTTTTGAAAACTACAAGTCTCATGCGTTTTAGTGGTGAAAAGATAATTTAAAAAATCGTTTTGGAAATGAGTTTACTCACAGGGTACTTTCTTTGTATACTTTTGACTATACGGCCCGAATCCGGGACTTACGGGAAGTCGCGGGTTTTCGTATGCCGGCGATTAAACTTCTTTTATTCAGCGTCCTATCAAAAATGAAAACATTTTTTAAAACTACAAGTCTCATGCGTTTTAGTGGTGAAAAGATACTTTAAAAAATCGTTTTGGAAATGAGTTTACTCACAGGGTACTTTCTTTTTATACATTCGACTATACAGGCCAAGCCCGGGATTTACGGGAAATCGCGGGTTTTCGTTTGCCGGCGATTAAACCACTTTCATTAAGCGTCCAATCAAAAATGAAACATTTCTGAAAACTACAGGTCTCATGCGTTTTAGTGGTGAAAAAATAATTTAAAAAATCGTTTGGGAAATGAGTTTACTCCCTGGGTACTTTCTTTGTATACTTTTGACTATACGGGCCGAGTCGGGGATTTACGGGAAGTCGCGGGTTCGTTTGCCGGCGATTAAACTTCTTTTATTCAGCGTCTCATCAAAAATGAAAACATTTTTAAAAACTACAAGTCTCATGGGCTTTAGTGGTTTAATAATAATTTAAAAAATCGTTCGGGAAATGAGTTTACTCCCTGGGTACTCTCTTTGTATGCATTCGACTATACTGGCCAATCCCGGGATTTACGGGAAATCGCGGGTTTTCGTTTGCCGGCGATTAAACCACTTTCATTAAGCGTCTCATCAAAAATGAAAACATTTCTGAAAACTACAAGTCTCATGCGTTTTAGTGGTGAAAAAATAATTTAAAAAATCGTTCGGGAAATAAGTTTACTCCCTGGGTACTTTCTTTGTATACTTTTGACTATACGGCCCGAATCCGGGATTTACGGGAAGTCGCAGGTTTTCGTTTGCCGGCGATTAAACTTCTTTTATTCAGCGTCTCATCAAAAATGAAAACATTTTTGTAAACTACAAGTCACATGCGTTTTAGTGGTGAAAAAATAATTTAAAAAATCGTTCGGGAAATGAGTTTACTCCCTGGGTACTTTCTTTGTATACTTTTGACTATACGGGCCGAGTCCAGGGTTTACGGGAAATGGCGGGTTTTCGTTTGCCGGCGATTAAACTTCTTTTATTCAACGTCTCATCAAAAATGAAAACATTTTTAAAAACTACAAGTCTCATGCGTTTTAGTTGTGAAAAGATACTTTAAAAAATCGTTTTGGAAATGAGTTTACTCACAGGGTACTTTCATTGTATACATTCGACTATACGGGCCAAGCCCGGGATTTACGGGAAATCGCGGGTTTTCGTTTGCCGGCGATTAAACCACTTTCATTAAGCGTCTCATCAAAAATGAAAACATTTCTGAAAACTACAAGTCTCATGCGTTTTAGTGGTGAAAAGAAAATTTAAAAAATCGTTTTGGAAATGAGTTTACTCACAGGGTACTTTCTTTGTATACATTTGACTCTACGGGCCAGGCCCGGGATTTACGGGAAATCGCGGGTTTTCGTTTGCCGGCGATTAAACCACTTTCATTAAGCGTCTCATCAAAAATGAAAACATTTCTGAAAACTACAAGTCTCATGCGTTTTAGTGGTGAAAAGAAAATTTAAAAAATCGTTTTGGAAATGAGTTTACTCACAGGGTACTTTCTTTGTATACATTTGACTCTACGGGCCAGGCCCGGGATTTACGGGAAATCGCGGGTTTTCGTTTGCCGGCGATTAAACCACTTTCATTAAGCGTCTCATCAAAAATGAAAACATTTCTAAAAAATACAAGTCTCATGCGTTTTAGTGGTGAAAAAATAATTTAAAAAATCGTTCGGGAAATGAGTTTACTCCCTGGGTACCTTCTTTGTATACTTTTGACTATACGGCCGAGTCCGGGATTTACGGGAAATCGCGGGTTTTCGTTTGCCGGCGATTAAACCACTTCCATTAAGCGTCTCATCAAAAATGAAAACATTTCTGCAAACTACAAGTCTCATGCGTTTTAGTGGTGAAAAAATAATTTAAAAAATCGTTCGGGAAATGAGTTTACTCCCTGGGTACCTTCTTTGTATACTTTTGACTATACGGGCCGAGTCCGGGATTTACGGGAAATCGCGGGTTTTCGTTTGCCGGCGATTAAACTTCTTTTATTCAGCGTCTCATCAAAAATGAAAACACTTTTGAAAACTACAAGTCTCATGCGTTTTAGTGGTGAAAAAATAATTTAAAAAATCGTTCGGGAAATGAGTTTACTCCCTGTGTACCTTCTTTGTATACTTTTGACTATACGGCCGAGTCCGGGATTTACGGGAAATCGCGGATTTTCGTTTTCCGGCGATTAAACCACTTTCATTAAACGTCTCATCAAAAATGAAAACATTTCTGCAAACTACAAGTCTCATGCGTTTTAGTGGTGAAAAAATAATTTAAAAAATCGTTCGGGAAATGAGTTTACTCCCTGGGTACCTTCTTTGTATACTTTTGACTATACGGGCCGAGTCCGGGATTTACGGGAAATCGCGGGTTTTCGTGTGCCGGCGATTAAATTTCTTTTATTCAGCGTCCCATCAAAAATGAAAACATTTTTAAAAACTACAAGTCTCATGCGTTTTAGTGGTGAAAAGATACTTTAAAAAATCGTTTTGGAAATGAGTTTACTCACAGGGTACTTTCTTTGTATACATTTGACTATACGGGCCAAACCCGGGATTTACGGGAAATCGCGGGTTTTCGTTTGCCGGCGATTAAACCACTTTCATTAAGCGTCTCATCAAAAATGAAAACATTTCTGAAAACTACAGGTCTCATGCGTTTTAGTGGTGAAAAAATAATTTAAAAAATCGTTCTGGAAATGAGTTTACTCCCTGGGTACTTTCTTTGTATACTTTTGACTATACGGGCCGAGTCGGGGATTTACGGGAAGTCGCGGGTTTTCGTTTGCCGGCGATTAAACTTCTTTTATTCAGCGTCTCATCAAAAATGAAAACATTTTTGAAAACTACAAGTCTCATGCGTTTTAGTGGTGAAAAAATAATATAAAAAATCGTTCGGGAAATGAGTTTACTCCCTGGGTACTTTCTTTGTATACTTTTGACTATACGGGCCCAGTCCGGGATTTACGGGAAATCGCGGGTTTTCGTGTGCCGGCGATTAAACTTCTTTTATTCAGCGTCCCATCAAAAATGAAAACATTTTTAAAAACTACAAGTCTCATGCGTTTTAGTGGTGAAAAGATACTTTAAAAAATCGTTTTGGAAATGAGTTTACTCACAGGGTACTTTCTTTGTATACATTCAACTATACGGGCCAAGCCTGGGATTTACGGGAAATCGCGGGTTTTCGTTTGCCGGCGATTAAACCACTTTCATTAGGCGTCTCATCAAAAATGAAAACATTTCTGAAAACTATAGGTCTCATGCGTTTTAGTGGTGAAAAAATAATTTAAAAAATCGTTCGGGAAATTGAGTTTACTCCCTGGGTACTTTCTTTGCATACTTTTGACTATACGGCCCGAATCCGGGATTTACGGGAAGTCGCAGGTTTTCGTTTGCCGGCGATTAAACTTCTTTTATTCAGAGTCTCATCAAAAATGAAAACATTTTTGTAAACTACAAGTCCCATGCGTTTTAGTGGTGAAAAAATAATTTAAAAAATCGTTCGGGAAATGAGTTCACTCCCTGGGTACTTTCTTTGTATACTTTTGACTGTACGGGCCGAGTCAGGGGTTTACGGGAAATGGCGGGTTTTCGTTTGCCGGCGATTAAACTTCTTTTATTCAACGTCTCATCAAAAATGAAAACATTTTTGAAAACTACAAGTCTCATGCGTTTTAGTGGTGAAAAAATAATTTAAAAAATCGTTCGGGAAATGAGTTTACTCCCTGGGTACCTTCTTTGTATACTTTTGACTATACGGGCCGAGTCCGGGATTTACGGGAAATCGCGGGTTTTCGTGTGCCGGCGATTAAATTTCTTTTATTCAGCGTCCCATCAAAAATGAAAACATTTTTAAAAACTACAAGTCTCATGCGTTTTAGTGGTGAAAAGATACTTTAAAAAATCGTTTTGGAAATGAGTTTACTCACAGGGTACTTTCTTTGTATACATTTGACTATACGGGCCAAACCCGGGATTTACGGGAAATCGCGGGTTTTCGTTTGCCGGCGATTAAACCACTTTCATTAAGCGTCTCATCAAAAATGAAAACATTTCTGAAAACTACAGGTCTCATGCGTTTTAGTGGTGAAAAAATAATTTAAAAAATCGTTCTGGAAATGAGTTTACTCCCTGGGTACTTTCTTTGTATACTTTTGACTATACGGGCCGAGTCGGGGATTTACGGGAAGTCGCGGGTTTTCGTTTGCCGGCGATTAAACTTCTTTTATTCAGCGTCTCATCAAAAATGAAAACATTTTTGAAAACTACAAGTCTCATGCGTTTTAGTGGTGAAAAAATAATATAAAAAATCGTTCGGGAAATGAGTTTACTCCCTGGGTACTTTCTTTGTATACTTTTGACTATACGGGCCCAGTCCGGGATTTACGGGAAATCGCGGGTTTTCGTGTGCCGGCGATTAAACTTCTTTTATTCAGCGTCCCATCAAAAATGAAAACATTTTTAAAAACTACAAGTCTCATGCGTTTTAGTGGTGAAAAGATACTTTAAAAAATCGTTTTGGAAATGAGTTTACTCACAGGGTACTTTCTTTGTATACATTCAACTATACGGGCCAAGCCTGGGATTTACGGGAAATCGCGGGTTTTCGTTTGCCGGCGATTAAACCACTTTCATTAGGCGTCTCATCAAAAATGAAAACATTTCTGAAAACTATAGGTCTCATGCGTTTTAGTGGTGAAAAAATAATTTAAAAAATCGTTCGGGAAATTGAGTTTACTCCCTGGGTACTTTCTTTGCATACTTTTGACTATACGGCCCGAATCCGGGATTTACGGGAAGTCGCAGGTTTTCGTTTGCCGGCGATTAAACTTCTTTTATTCAGAGTCTCATCAAAAATGAAAACATTTTTGTAAACTACAAGTCTCATGCGTTTTAGTGGTGAAAAAATAATTTAAAAAATCGTTCGGGAAATGAGTTCACTCCCTGGGTACTTTCTTTGTATACTTTTGACTGTACGGGCCGAGTCAGGGGTATACGGGAAATGGCGGGTTTTCGTTTGCCGGCGATTAAACTTCTTTTATTCAACGTCTCATCAAAAATGAAAACATTTTTGAAAACTACAAGTCTCATGCGTTTTAGTGGTGAAAAAATAATTTAAAAAATCGTTCGGGAAATGAGTTTACTCCCTGGGTACCTTCTTTGTATACTTTTGACTATACGGGCCGAGTCCGGGATTTACGGGAAATCGCGGGTTTTCGTGTGCCGGCGATTAAATTTCTTTTATTCAGCGTCCCATCAAAAATGAAAACATTTTTAAAAACTACAAGTCTCATGCGTTTTAGTGGTGAAAAGATACTTTAAAAAATCGTTTTGGAAATGAGTTTACTCACAGGGTACTTTCTTTGTATACATTTGACTATACGGGCCAAACCCGGGATTTACGGGAAATCGCGGGTTTTCGTTTGCCGGCGATTAAACCACTTTCATTAAGCGTCTCATCAAAAATGAAAAAATTTCTGAAAACTACAGGTCTCATGCGTTTTAGTGGTGAAAAAATAATTTAAAAAATCGTTCTGGAAATGAGTTTACTCCCTGGGTACTTTCTTTGTATACTTTTGACTATACGGGCCGAGTCAGGGATTTACGGGAAGTCGCGGGTTTTCGTTTGCCGGCGATTAAACTTCTTTTATTCAGCGTCTCATCAAAAATGAAAACATTTTTGAAAACTACAAGTCTCATGCGTTTTAGTGGTGAAAAAATAATATAAAAAATCGTTCGGGAAATGAGTTTACTCCCTGGGTACTTTCTTTTTATACTTTTGACTATACGCGCCCAGTCCGGGATTTACGGGAAATCGCGGGTTTTCGTGTGCCGGCGATTAAACTTCTTTTATTCAGCGTCCCATCAAAAATGAAAACATTTTTAAAAACTACAAGTCTCATGCGTTTTAGTGGTGAAAAGATACTTTAAAAAATCGTTTTGGAAATGAGTTTACTCACAGGGTACTTTCTTTGTATACATTCAACTATACGGGCCAAGCCTGGGATTTACGGGAAATCGCGGGTTTTCGTTTGCAGGCGATTAAACCACTTTCATTAGGCGTCTCATCAAAAATGAAAACATTTCTGAAAACTATAGGTCTCATGCGTTTTAGTGGTGAAAAAATAATTTAAAAAATCGTTCGGGAAATTGAGTTTACTCCCTGGGTACTTTCTTTGCATACTTTTGACTATACGGCCCGAATCCGGGATTTACGGGAAGTCGCAGGTTTTCGTTTGCCGGCGATTAAACTTCTTTTATTCAGAGTCTCATCAAAAATGAAAACATTTTTGTAAACTACAAGTCCCATGCGTTTTAGTGGTGAAAAAATAATTTAAAAAATCGTTCGGGAAATGAGTTCACTCCCTGGGTACTTTCTTTGTATACTTTTGACTGTACGGGCCGAGTCAGGGGTTTACGGGAAATGGCGGGTTTTCGTTTGCCGGCGATTAAACTTCTTTTATTCAACGTCTCATCAAAAATGAAAACATTTTTGAAAACTACAAGTCTCATGCGTTTTAGTGGTGAAAAGATAATTTAAATAATCGTTTTGAAAATGAGTTTACTCACAGGGTACTTTCTTTGTATACATTTGACTATACGGGCCGAGTCCGGGATTTACGGGAAATCGCGGGTTTTCGTTTGCCGGCGATTAAACTTCTTTTATTCAGCGTCTCATCAAAAATGAAAACACTTTTGAAAACTACAAGTCTCATGCGTTTTAGTGGTAAAAAAATAATTTAAAAAATTATTTTGGAAATGAGTTTAATCACAGGGTACTTTCTTTGTATACATGGGAAATGAGTTTACTCCCTGGGTACTTTCTTTGAATACTTTTGACTATATGGGCCGAGTCCGGGGTTTACGGGAAATGGCGGGTTTTCGGTTGCCGGCAATTCAAATTATTTTTTTCAGCGTCTCATCAAAAATGAAAACATTTCTGAAAACTACAAGTCTCATGCGTTTTAGTGGTGAAAAAATAATTTAAAAAATCGTTCCGGAAATGAGTTTACTCCCTGGGTACTTTCTTTGTATACTTTTGACTATACGGGCCGAGTCGGGGATTTACGGGAAGTCGCGGGTTTTCGTTTGCCGGCGATTAAACTTCTTTTATTCAGCGTCTCATCAAAAATGAAAACATTTTTAAAAACTACAAGTCTCATGGGCTTTAGTGGTCAAATAATAATTTAAAAAATCGTTCGGGAAATGAGTTTACTCCCTGGGTACTTTTTTTGTATACTTTTGACTATACGGGCCCAGTCCGGGATTTACGGGAAATCGCGGGTTTTCCTGTGCCGGCGATTAAACGTCTTTTATTCAGCGTCCCATCAAAAATGAAAACATTTTTAAAAACTACAAGTCTCATGCGTTTTAGTGGTGAAAAGATAATTTAAAAAATCGTTTTGGAAATGAGTTTACTCACAGGGTACTTTCTTTGTATACATTCAACTATACGGGCCAAGCCCGGGATTTACGGGAAATCGCGGGTTTTCGTTTGCCGGCGATTAAACCACTTTCATTAAGCGTCTCATCAAAAATGAAAACATTTCTGAAAACTACAGGTCTCATGCGTTTTAGTGGTGAAAAAGTAATTTAAAAAATCGTTCGGGAAATTGAGTTTAC
Organism: Hydractinia symbiolongicarpus; assembly: GCF_029227915.1. NCBI lineage: Eukaryota > Metazoa > Cnidaria > Hydrozoa > Anthoathecata > Hydractiniidae > Hydractinia > Hydractinia symbiolongicarpus. Next base: position 2,932,318 of record NC_079878.1, read on the forward strand.
TCCCTGGGTACTTTCTTTGTATACTTTTGACTATACGGCCCGAATCCGGGATTTACGGGAAGTCGCAGGTTTTCGTTTGCCGGCGATTAAACTTCTTTTATTCAGAGTCTCATCAAAAATGAAAACATTTTTGTAAACTACAAGTCCCATGCGTTTTAGTGGTGAAAAAATAATTTAAAAAATCGTTCGGGAAATGAGTTCACTCCCTGGGTACTTTCTTTGTATACTTTTGACTATACGGGCCGAGTCAGGGGTTTACGGGAAATGGCGGGTTTTCGTTTGCCGGCGATTAAACTTCTGTTATTCAACGTCTCATCAAAAATGAAAACATTTTTGAAAACTACAAGTCTCATGCGTTTTAGTGGTGAAAAGATAATTTAAAAAATCGTTTTGGAAATGAGTTTACTCACAGGGTACTTTCTTTGTATACATTTGACTATACGGGCCAAGCCCGGGATTTACGGGAAATCGCGGGTTTTCGTTTGCCGGCAATTAAACCACTTTCATTAAGCGTCTCATCAAAAATGAAAACATTTTTTAAAACTACAAGTCTCATGCGTTTTAGTGGTGAAAAAATAATTTAAAAAATCGTTCGGGAAATGAGTTTACTCCCTGGGTACTTTCTTTGTATACTTTTGACTATACGGCCCGAATCCGGGACTTACGGGAAGTCGCGGGTTTTTGTATGCCGGCGATTAAACTTCTTTTATTCAGCGTCCTATCAAAAATGAAAACATTTTTTAAAACTACAAGTCTCATGCGTTTTAGTGGTGAAAAGATACTTTAAAAAATCGTTTTGGAAATGAGTTTACTCACAGGGTACTTTCTTTTTATACATTCGACTATACAGGCCAAGCCCGGGATTTACGGGAAATCGCGGGTTTTCGTTTGCCGGCGATTAAACCACTTTCATTAAGCGTCTCATCAAAAATGAAACATTTCTGAAAACTACAGGTCTCATGCGTTTTAGTGGTGAAAAAATAATTTAAAAAATCGTTTGGGAAATGAGTTTACTCCCTGGGTACTTTCTTTGTATACTTTTGACTATACGGGCCGAGTCGGGGATTTACGGGAAGTCGCGGGTTCGTTTGCCGGCGATTAAACTTCTTTTATTCAGCGTCTCATCAAAAATGAAAACATTTTTAAAAACTACAAGTCTCATGGGCTTTAGTGGTTTAATAATAATTTAAAAAATCGTTCGGAAAATGAGTTTACTCCCTGGGTACTCTCTTTGTATGCATTGGACTATACTGGCCAATCCCGGGATTTACGGGAAATCGCGGGTTTTCGTTTGCCGGCGATTAAACCACTTTCATTAAGCGTCTCATCAAAAATGAAAACATTTCTGAAAACTACAAGTCTCATGCGTTTTAGTGGTGAAAAAATAATTTAAAAAATCGTTCGGGAAATAAGTTTACTCCCTGGGTACTTTCTTTGTATACTTTTGACTATACGGCCCGAATCCGGGATTTACGGGAAGTCGCAGGTTTTCGTTTGCCGGCGATTAAACTTCTTTTATTCAGCGTCTCATCAAAAATGAAAACATTTTTGTAAACTACAAGTCACATGCGTTTTAGTGGTGAAAAAATAATTTAAAAAATCGTTCGGGAAATGAGTTTACTCCCTGGGTACTTTCTTTGTATACTTTTGACTATACGGGCCGAGTCCAGGGTTTACGGGAAATGGCGGGTTTTCGTTTGCCGGCGATTAAACCACTTTCATTAAGCGTCTCATCAAAAATGAAAACATTTCTGAAAACTACAAGTCTCATGCGTTTTAGTGGTGAAAAGAAAATTTAAAAAATCGTTTTGGAAATGAGTTTACTCACAGGGTACTTTCTTTGTATACATTTGACTATACGGGCCAGGCCCGGGATTTACGGGAAATCGCGGGTTTTCGTTTGCCGGCGATTAAACCACTTTCATTAAGCGTCTCATCAAAAATGAAAACATTTCTAAAAAATACAAGTCTCATGCGTTTTAGTGGTGAAAAAATAATTTAAAAAATCGTTCGGGAAATGAGCTTACTCCCTGGGTACCTTCTTTGTATACTTTTGACTATACGGCCGAGTCCGGGATTTACGGGAAATCGCGGGTTTTCGTTTGCCGGCGATTAAACCACTTCCATTAAGCGTCTCATCAAAAATGAAAACATTTCTGCAAACTACAAGTCTCATGCGTTTTAGTGGTGAAAAAATAATTTAAAAAATCGTTCGGGAAATGAGTTTACTCCCTGGGTACCTTCTTTGTATACTTTTGACTATACGGGCCGAGTCCGGGATTTACGGGAAATCGCGGGTTTTCGTTTGCCGGCGATTAAACTTCTTTTATTCAGCGTCTCATCAAAAATGAAAACACTTTTGAAAACTACAAGTCTCATGCGTTTTAGTGGTGAAAAAATAATTTAAAAAATCGTTCGGGAAATGAGTTTACTCCCTGGGTACCTTCTTTGTATACTTTTGACTATACGGCCGAGTCCGGGATTTACGGGAAATCGCGGATTTTCGTTTTCCGGCGATTAAACCACTTTCATTAAACGTCTCATCAAAAATGAAAACATTTCTGCAAACTACAAGTCTCATGCGTTTTAGTGGTGAAAAAATAATTTAAAAAATCGTTCGGGAAATGAGTTTACTCCCTGGGTACCTTCTTTGTATACTTTTGACTATACGGGCCGAGTCCGGGATTTACGGGAAATCGCGGGTTTTCGTGTGCCGGCGATTAAATTTCTTTTATTCAGCGTCCCATCAAAAATGAAAACATTTTTAAAAACTACAAGTCTCATGCGTTTTAGTGGTGAAAAGATACTTTAAAAAATCGTTTTGGAAATGAGTTTACTCACAGGGTACTTTCTTTGTATACATTTGACTATACGGGCCAAACCCGGGATTTACGGGAAATCGCGGGTTTTCGTTTGCCGGCGATTAAACCACTTTCATTAAGCGTCTCATCAAAAATGAAAACATTTCTGAAAACTACAAGTCTCATGCGTTTTAGTGGTGAAAAAATAATTTAAAAAATCGTTCGGGAAATGAGTTTACTCCCTGGGTACTTTCTTTGTATACTTTTGACTATACGGGCCGAGTCGGGGATTTACGGGAAGTCGCGGGTTTTCGTTTGCCGGCGATTAAACTTCTTTCATTCAGCGTCTCATCAAAAATGAAAACATTCTTAAAAACTACAAGTCTCATGGGCTTTAGTGGTTAAATAATAATTTAAAAAATCGTTCAGGAAATGAGTTTACTTCCTGGGTACTTTCTTTGTATGCATTCGACTATACGGGCCAAGCCCGGGATTTACGGAAAATCGCGGGTTTTCGTTTGCTGGCGATTAAACCACTTTCATTAAGTGTCTCATCAAAAATGAAAACATTTCTGAAAACTACAAGTCTCATGCGTGTTAGTGGTGAAAAAATAATTTAAAAAATCGTTCGGGAAATGAGTTTACTCCCTGGGTACTTTCTTTGTATACTTTTGACTATACGGCCCGAATCCGGGATTTACGGGAAGTCGCGGGTTTTCGTTTGCCGGCGATTAAACTTCTTTTATTCAGCGTCTCATCAAAAATGAAAACATTTTTGTAAACTACAAGTCCCATGCGCTTTAGTGGCGAAAAAATAATTTAAAAAATCGTTCGGGAAATGAGTTTACTCCCTGGGTACTTTCTTTGTATACTTTTGACTATACGGGCCGAGTCCGAGGTTTACGGGAAATGGTGGGTTTTTGTTTGCCGGCGATTAAACTTCTTTTATTCAGCGTCTCGTCAAAAATGAAAACTTTTTTAAAAACTACAAATCTCATTGGCTTTAGTGGTTAAATAATCATTTAAAAAATCGTTCGGGAAATGAGTTTACTTCCTGGGTACTTTCTTTGTATGCATTCGACTATACGGGCCAAGCCCGGGATTTACGGGAAATCGCGGGTTTTCGTTTGCCGCCGATTATACCACTTTCATTAAGCGTCTCATTAAAAATGAAAACATTTCTGAAAACTACAAGTCTCATGCGTTTTAGTGGTGAAAAAATAATTTAAAAAATCGTTTGGGAAATGAGTTTACTCCCTGGGTACTTTCTTTGTATACTTTTGACTATACGGGCCGAGTCGGGGATTTACGGGAAGTCGCGGGTTCGTTTGCCGGCGATTAAACTTCTTTTATTCAGCGTCTCATCAAAAATGAAAACATTTTTAAAAACTACAAGTCTCATGGGCTTTAGTGGTTTAATAATAATTTAAAAAATCGTTCGGGAAATGAGTTTACTCCCTGGGTACTCTCTTTGTATGCATTCGACTAAACTGGCCAATCCCGGGATTTTCGGGAAATCGCGGGTTTTCGTTTGCCGGCGATTAAACCACTTTCATTAAGCGTCTCATCAAAAATGAAAACATTTCTGAAAACTACAAGTCTCATGCGTTTTAGTGGTGAAAAAATAATTTAAAAAATCGTTCGGGAAATAAGTTTACTCCCTGGGTACTTTCTTTGTATACTTTTGACTATACGGCCCGAATCCGGGATTTACGGGAAGTCGCAGGTTTTCGTTTGCCGGCGATTAAACTTCTTTTATTCAGCGTCTCATCAAAAATGAAAACACTTTTGAAAACTACAAGTCTCATGCGTTTTAGTGGTGAAAAAATAATTTAAAAAATCGTTCGGGAAATGAGTTTACTCCCTGGGTACCTTCTTTGTATACTTTTGACTATACGGCCGAGTCCGGGATTTACGGGAAATCGCGGATTTTCGTTTTCCGGCGATTAAACCACTTTCATTAAACGTCTCATCAAAAATGAAAACATTTCTGCAAACTACAAGTCTCATGCGTTTTAGTGGTGAAAAAATAATTTAAAAAATCGTTCGGGAAATGAGTTTACTCCCTGGATACCTTCTTTGTATACTTTTGACTATACGGGCCGAGTCCGGGATTTACGGGAAATCGCGGGTTTTCGTGTGCCGGCGATTAAATTTCTTTTATTCAGCGTCCCATCAAAAATGAAAACATTTTTAAAAACTACAAGTCTCATGCGTTTTAGTGGTGAAAAGATACTTTAAAAAATCGTTTTGGAAATGAGTTTACTCACAGGGTACTTTCTTTGTATACATTTGACTATACGGGCCAAACCCGGGATTTACGGGAAATCGCGGGTTTTCGTTTGCCGGCGATTAAACCACTTTCATTAAGCGTCTCATCAAAAATGAAAACATTTCTGAAAACTACAGGTCTCATGCGTTTTAGTGGTGAAAAAATAATTTAAAAAATCGTTCGGGAAATGAGTTTACTCCCTGGGTACTTTCTTTGTATACTTTTGACTATACGGGCCGAGTCGGGGATTTACGGGAAGTCGCGGGTTTTCGTTTGCCGGCGATTAAACTTCTTTCATTCAGCGTCTCATCAAAAATGAAAACATTCTTAAAAACTACAAGTCTCATGGGCTTTAGTGGTTAAATAATAATTTAAAAAATCGTTCAGGAAATGAGTTTACTTCCTGGGTACTTTCTTTGTATGCATTCGACTATACGGGCCAAGCCCGGGATTTACGGAAAATCGCGGGTTTTCGTTTGCTGGCGATTAAACCACTTTCGTTAAGCGTCTCATCAAAAATGAAAACATTTCTGAAAACTACAAGTCTCATGCGTGTTAGTGGTGAAAAAATAATTTAAAAAATCGTTCGGGAAATGAGTTTACTTCCTGGGTACTTTCTTTGTATACTTTTGACTATACGGCCCGAATCCGGGATTTACGGGAAGTCGCGGGTTTTCGTTTGCCGGCGATTAAGCTTCTTTTATTCAGCGTCTCATCAAAAATGAAAACATTTCTAAAAACTACAAGTCTCATGGGCTTTAGTGGTGAAATAACAATTTAAAAAATCGTGCAGGAAATGAGTTTACTACCTGGGTACTTTCTTTGTATACTTTTGACTATACGGCCCGAGTCCGGAATTTACGGGAAATCGCAGGTTTTCGTTTGCCGGCGATTAAACTTCTTTTATTCAGCGTCTCATCAAAAATGAAAACATTTTTGTAAACTACAAGTCCCATGCGCTTTAGTGGCGAAAAAATAATTTAAAAAATCGTTCGGGAAATGAGTTTACTCCCTGGGTACTTTCTTTGTATACTTTTGACTATACGGGCCGAGTCCGAGGTTTAGGGGAAATGGCGGGTTTTCGTTTGCCGGCGATTAAACTTCTTTTATTCAGCGTCTCGTCAAAAATGAAAACTTTTTTAAAAACTACAAATCTCATGGGCTTTAGTGGTTAAATAATCATTTAAAAAATCGTTCGGGAAATGAGTTTACTTCCTGGGTACTTTCTTTGTATGCATTCGACTATACGGGCCAAGCCCGGGATTTACGGGAAATCGCGGGTTTTCGTTTGCCGCCGATTATACCACTTTCATTAAGCGTCTCATTAAAAATGAAAACATTTCTGAAAACTACAAGTCTCATGCGTTTTAGTGGTGAAAAAATAATTTAAAAAATCGTTTGGGAAATGAGTTTACTCCCTGGGTACTTTCTTTGTATACTTTTGACTATACGGGCCGAGTCAGGGATTTACGGGAAGTCGCGGGTTCGTTTGCCGGCGATTAAACTTCTTTTATTCAGCGTCTCATCAAAAATGAAAACATTTTTAAAAACTACAAGTCTCATGGGCTTTAGTGGTTTAATAATAATTTAAAAAATCGTTCGGGAAATGAGTTTACTCCCTGGGTACTCTCTTTGTATGCATTCGACTATACTGGCCAATCCCGGGATTTTCGGGAAATCGCGGGTTTTCGTTTGCCGGCGATTAAACCACTTTCATTAAGCGTCTCATCAAAAATGAAAACATTTCTGAAAACTACAAGTCTCATGCGTTTTAGTGGTGAAAAAATAATTTAAAAAATCGTTCGGGAAATAAGTTTACTCCCTGGGTACTTTCTTTGTATACTTTTGACTATACGGCCCGAATCCGGGATTTACGGGAAGTCGCAGGTTTTCGTTTGCCGGCGATTAAACTTCTTTTATTCAGCGTCTCATCAAAAATGAAAACATTTTTGTAAACTACAAGTCACATGCGTTTTAGTGGTGAAAAAATAATTTAAAAAATCGTTCGGGAAATGAGTTTACTCCCTGGGTACTTTCTTTGTATACTTTTGACTATACGGGCCGAGTCCAGGGTTTACGGGAAATGGCGGGTTTTCGTTTGCCGGCGATTAAACTTCTTTTATTCAACGTCTCATCAAAAATGAAAACATTTTTAAAAAGTACAAGTCTCATGCGTTTTAGTTGTGAAAAGATACTTTAAAAAATCGTTTTGGAAATGAGTTTACTCACAGGGTACTTTCATTGTATACATTCGACTATACGGGCCAAGCACGGGATTTACGGGAAATCGCGGGTTTTCGTTTGCCGGCGATTAAACCACTTTCATTAAGCGTCTCATCAAAAATGAAAACATTTCTGAAAACTACAAGTCTCATGCGTTTTAGTGGTGAAAAGATAATTTAAAAAATCGTTTTGGAAATGAGTTTACTCACAGGGTACTTTCTTTGTATACATTTGACTCTACGGGCCAGGCCCAGGATTTACGGGAAATCGCGGGTTTTCGTTTGCCGGCGATTAAACCACTTTCATTAGGCGTCTCATCAAAAATGAAAACATTTCTAAAAAATACAAGTCTCATGCGTTTTAGTGGTGAAAAAATAATTTAAAAAATCGTTCGGGAAATGAGTTTACTCCCTGGGTACCTTCTTTGTATACTTTTGACTATACGGCCGAGTCCGGGATTTACGGGAAATCGCGGGTTTTCGTTTGCCGGCGATTAAACCACTTCCATTAAGCGTCTCATCAAAAATGAAAACATTTCTGCAAACTACAAGTCTCATGCGTTTTAGTGGTGAAAAAATAATTTAAAAAATCGTTCGGGAAATGAGTTTACTCCCTGGGTACCTTCTTTGTATACTTTTGACTATACGGGCCGAGTCCGGGATTTACGGGAAATCGCGGGTTTTCGTTTGCCGGCGATTAAACTTCTTTTATTCAGCGTCTCATCAAAAATGAAAACACTTTTGAAAACTACAAGTCTCATGCGTTTTAGTGGTGAAAAAATAATTTAAAAAATCGTTCGGGAAATGAGTTTACTCCCTGGGTACCTTCTTTGTATACTTTTGACTATACGGCCGAGTCCGGGATTTACGGGAAATCGCGGATTTTCGTTTTCCGGCGATTAAACCACTTTCATTAAACGTCTCATCAAAAATGAAAACATTTCTGCAAACTACAAGTCTCATGCGTTTTAGTGGTGAAAAAATAATTTAAAAAATCGTTCGGGAAATGAGTTTACTCCCTGGGTACCTTCTTTGTATACTTTTGACTATACGGGCCGAGTCCGGGCTTTACGGGAAATCGCGGGTTTTCGTGTGCCGGCGATTAAATTTCTTTTATTCAGCGTCCCATCAAAAATGAAAACATTTTTAAAAACTACAAGTCTCATGCGTTTTAGTGGTGAAAAGATACTTTAAAAAATCGTTTTGGAAATGAGTTTACTCACAGGGTACTTTCTTTGTATACATTTGACTAAAAGGGCCAAACCCGGGATTTACGGGAAATCGCGTGTTTTCGTTTGCCGGCGATTAAACCACTTTCATTAAGCGTCTCATCAAAAATGAAAACATTTCTGAAAACTACAGGTCTCATGCGTTTTAGTGGTGAAAAAATAATTTAAAAAATCGTTCGGGAAATGAGTTTACTCCCTGGGTACTTTCTTTGTATACTTTTGACTATACGGGCCGAGTCGGGGATTTACGGGAAGTCGCGGGTTTTCGTTTGCCGGCGATTAAACTTCTTTCATTCAGCGTCTCCTCAAAAATGAAAACATTCTGAAAAACTACAAGTCTCATGGGCTTTAGTGGTTAAATAATAATTTAAAAAATCGTTCAGGAAATGAGTTTACTTCCTGGGTACTTTCTTTGTATGCATTCGACTATACGGGCCAAGCCCGGGATTTACGGAAAATCGCGGGTTTTCGTTTGCTGGCGATTAAACCACTTTCATTAAGCGTCTCATCAAAAATGAAAACATTTCTGAAAACTACAAGTCTCATGCGTGTTAGTGGTGAAAAAATAATTTAAAAAATCGTTCGGGAAATGAGTTTACTCCCTGGGTACTTTCTTTGTATACTTTTGACTATACGGCCCGAATCCGGGATTTACGGGAAGTCGCGGGTTTTCGTTTGCCGGCGATTAAACTTCTTTTATTCAGCGTCTCATCAAAAATGAAAACATTTCTAAAAACTACAAGTCTCATGGGCTTTAGTGGTGAAATAACAATTTAAAAAATCGTGCGGGAAATGAGTTTACTCCCTGGGTACTTTCTTTGTATACTTTTGACTATACGGGCCGAGTCCGGGATTTACGGGAAATCGCAGGTTTTCGTTTGCCGGCGATTAAACTTCTTTTATTCAGAGTCTCATCAAAAATGAAAACATTTTTGTAAACTACAAGTCCCATGCGTTTTAGTGGTGAAAAAATAATTTAAAAAATCGTTCGGGAAATGAGTTTACTCCCTGGGTACTTTCTTTGTATACTTTTGACTATACGGGCCGAGTCCGGGGTTTACATGAAATGGCGGGTTTTCGTTTGCCGGCGATTAAACTTCTTTTATTCAGCGTCTCATCTAAAATGAAAACATTTTTGAAAACTACAAGTCTCATGCGTTTTAGTGGTGAAAAGATAATTTAAAAAATCGTTTTGGAAATGAGTTTACTCACAGGGTACTTTCTTTGTATACATTTGAATATATGGGCCAAGCCCGGGATTTACGGGAAATCGCGGGTTTTCGTTTGCCTGCGATTAAACCACTTTCATTAAGCGTCTCATCAAAAATGAAAACATTTCTAAAAATTACAAGTCTCATGCGTTTTAGTGGTGGAAAAAAAATTTAAAAAATCGTTCGGGAAATGAGTTTACTCCCTGGGTACCTGCTTTGCATACTTTTGACTATACGGCCGAGTCCGGGATTTACGGGAAATCGCGGGTTTTCGTTTGCCGGCGATTAAACCACTTTCATTAAGCGTCTCATCAAAAATGAAAACATTTCTGCAAACTACAAGTCTCATGCGTTTTAGTGGTGAAAAAATAATTTAAAAAATCGTTCGGGAAATGAGTTTACTCCCTGGGTACTTTCTTTGTCTACTTTTGACTATACGGGCCGAGTCGGGGATTTACGGGAAGTCGCGGGTTTTCGTTTGCCGGCGATTAAACTTCTTTCATTCAGCGTCTCATCAAAAATCAAAACATTTTTAAAAACTACAAGTCTCATGGGCTTTAGTGGTTAAATAATAACTTAAAAAATCGTTCGGGAAATGAGTTTACATCCTGGGTACTTTCTTTGTATGCATTCGACTATACGGGCCAAGCCCGGGATTTACGGAAAATCGCGGGTTTTCGTTTGCCGGCGATTAAACCACTTTCATTAAGCGTCTCATCAAAAATGAAAACATTTCTGAAAACTACAAGTCTCATGCGTTTTAGTGGTGAAAAAATAATTTAAAAAATCGTTCGGGAAATGAGTTTACTCCCTGGGTACTTTCTTTGTATACTTTTGACTATACGGCCCGAATCCGGGATTTACGGGAAATCGCAGGTTTTCGTTTGCCGGCGATTAAACTTCTTTTATTCAGAGTCTCATCAAAAATGAAAACATTTTTGTAAACTACAAGTCCCATGCGTTTTAGTGGTGAAAAAATAATTTAAAAAATCGTTCGGGAAATGAGTTTACTCCCTGGGTACTTTTTTTGTATACTTTTGACTAAACGGGCCGAGTCCGGGGTTTACGGGAAATGGCGGGTTTTCGTTTGCCGGCGGTTAAACTTCTTTTATTCAGCGTCTCATCTAAAATGGAAACATTTTTGAAAACTACAAGTCTCATGCGTTTTAGTGGTGAAAAGATAATTTAAAAAATCGTTTTGGAAATGAGTTTACTCACAGGGTACTTTCTTTGTATACATTTGAATATACGGGCCAAGCCCGGGATTTACGGGAAATCGCGGGTTTTCGTTTGCCTGCGATTAAACCACTTTCATTAAGCGTCTCATCAAAAATGAGAACATTTCTAAAAATTACAAGTCTCATGCGTTTTAGTGGTGGAAAAAAAATTTAAAAAATCGTTCGGGAAATGAGTTTACTCACTGGGTACCTTCTTTGCATACTTTTGACTATACGGCCGAGTCCGGGATTTACGGGAAATCGCGGGTTTTCGTTTGCCGCCGATTAAACCACTTTCATTAAGCGTCTCATCAAAAATGAAAACATTTCTGAAAACTACAAGTCTCATGCGTTTTAGTGGTGAAAAAATAATTTAAAAAATCGTTCGGGAAATGAGTTTACTCCCTGAGTACTTTCTTTGTATACTTTTGACTATACGCACCGAGTCCGTGGGTTTACGGGAAATGGCGGGTTTTCGTTTGCCGGCGATTAAACTTCTTTTAATAAGAGTCTCATCAGAAATGAAAACATTTTTGAAAACTACAAGTCTCGTGCGTTTTAGTGGTGAAAAAATAATTTAAAAAATCGTGTTGGAAATCAGTTTAATCACAGGGTACTTTCTTTGTATACATGGGAAATGAGTTTACTCCCCGGGTACTTTCTTTGTATACTTTTGACTATATGGGCTGAGTCCGGGGTTTACGGGAAATGGCGGGTTTTCGTTTGCCGGCAATTAAACTTCTTTTTTTCAGCGTCTCATCAAAAATGAAAACATTTTTGAAAACTACAAGTCTCATGCGTTTTAGTGGTGAAAAGATACTTTAAAAAATCGTTTTGGAAATGAGTTTACTCACAGGGTACTTTCTTTGTATACATTCGACTATACGGGCCAAGCCCGGGATTTACGGGAAATCGCGGGTTTTCGTTTGCCGGCGATTAAACCACTTTCATTAAGCGTCTCATCAAAAATGAAAACATTTCTGAAAACTACAAGTCTCATGCGTTTTAGTGGTGAAAAAATAATTTAAAAAATCGTTCGGGAAATGAGTTTACTCCCTGGGTACTTTCTTTGTATACTTTTGACGATACGGCCCGAGTCCGGGATTTACGGGAAGTCGCGGGTTTTCGTTTGCCGGCGATTAAACCACTTTCATTAAGTGTCTCATCAAAAATGAAAACATTTCTGAAATCTACAGGTCTCATGCGTTTTAGTGGTGAAAAAATAATTTAAAAAATCGTTCGGGAAATGAGTTTACTCCCTGGGTACTTTCTTTGTATACTTTTGACTATACGGGCCGAGTCGGGGATTTACGGGAAGTCGCGGGTTTTCGTTTGCCGGCGATTAAACTTCTTTCATTCAGCGTCTCATCAAAAATGAAAACATTTTTAAAAACTACAAGTCTCATGGGCTTTAGTGGTTAAATAATAACTTAAAAAATCGTTCGGGAAATGAGTTTACTTCCTGGGTACTTTCTTTGTATGCATTCGACTATACGGGCCAAGCCCGGGATTTACGGAAAATCGCGGGTTTTCGTTTGCCGGCGATTAAACCACTTTCATTAAGCGTCTCATCAAAAATGAAAATATTTCTGAAAACTACAAGTCTCATGCGTTTTAGTGGTGAAAAAATAATTTAAAAAATCGTTCGGGAAATGAGTTTACTCCCTGGGTACTTTCTTTGTATACTTTTGACTATACGGCCCGAATCCGGGATTTACGGGAAATCGCAGGTTTTCGTTTGCCGGCGATTAAACTTCTTTTATTCAGAGTCTCATCAAAAATGAAAACATCTTTGTAAACTACAAGTCCCATGCGTTTTAGTGGTGAAAAAATAATTTAAAAAATCGTTCGGGAAATGAGTTTACTCCCTGGGTACTTTCTTTGTATACTTTTGACTATACGGCCCGAATCCGGGGTTTACGGGAAATGGCGGGTTTTCGTTTGCCGGCGATTAAACTTCTTTTATTCAGCGTCTCATCTAAAATGAAAACATTTTTGAAAACTACAAGTCTCATGCGTTTTAGTGGTGAAGAGATAATTTAAAAAATCGTTTTGGAAATGAGTTTACTCACAGGGTACTTTCTTTGTATAAATTTGAATTCACGGGCCAAGCCCGGGATTTACGGGAAATCGCGGGTTTTCGTTTGCCTGCGATTAAACCACTTTCATTAAGCGTCTCATCAAAAATGAAAACATTTCTTAAAATTACAAGTCTCATGCGTTTTAGTGGTGGAAAAAAAATTTAAAAAATCGTTCGGGAAATGAGTTTACTCCCTGGGTACCTTCTTTGCATACTTTTGACTATACGGCCGAGTCCGGGATTTACGGGAAATCGCGGGTTTTCGTTTGCCGGCGATTAAACCACTTTCATTAAGCGTCTCATCAAAAATGAAAACATTTCTGCAAACTACAAGTCTCATGCGTTTTAGTGGTGAAAAAATAATTCACAAAATCGTTCGGGAAATGAGTTTACTCCCTGGGTACTTTCTTTGTATACTTTTGACTATACGGGCCGAGTCCGGGATTTACGGGAAATCGCGGGTTTTCGTGTGCCGGCGATTAAGCTTCTTTTATTCAGCGTCCCATCAAAAATGAAAACATTTTTAAAAACTACAAGTCTCATGCGTTTTAGTGGTGAAAAAATAATATAAAAAATCGTTCGGGAAATGAGTTTACTCCCTGAGTACTTTCTTTGTATACTTTTGACTATACGGGCCGAGTCCGTGGGTTTACGGGAAATGGCGGGTTTTCGTTTGCCGGCGATTAAACTTCTTTTAATAAGAGTCTCATCAAAAATGAAAACATTTTTGAAAACTACAAGTCTCATGCGTTTCAGTGGTGAAAAAATAATGTAAAAAATCGTTTTGGAAATCAGTTTATTCACAGGGTACTTTCTTTGTATACATGGGAAATGAGTTTACTCCCCGGGTACTTTCTTTGTATACTTTTGACTATATGGGCCGAGTCAAGGGTTTACGGGAAATGGCGGGTTTTCGTTTGCCGGCAATTAAACTTCTTTTTTTCAGCGTCTCATCAAAAATGAAAACATTTTTGAAAACTACAAGTCTCATGCGTTTTAGTGGTGAAAAGATACTTTAAAAAATCGTTTTGGAAATGAGTTTACTCACAGGGTACTTTCTTTGTATACATTTGAATATACGGGCCAAGCCCGGGATTTACGGGAAATCGCGGGTTTTCGTTTGCCTGCGATTAAACCACTTTCATTAAGCGTCTCATCAAAAATGAAAACATTTCTAAAAATTACAAGTCTCATGCGTTTTAGTGGTGGAAAAAAAATTTAAAAAATCGTTCGGGAAATGAGTTTACTCCCTGGGTACCTTCTTTGCATACTTTTGACTATACGGCCGAGTCTGGGATTTACGGGAAATCGCGGGTTTTCGTTTGCCGGCGATTAAACCACTTTCATTAAGGGTCTCATCAAAAATGAAAACATTTCTGCAAACTACAAGTCTCATGCGTTTTAGTGGTGAAAAAATAATTTAAAAAATCGTTCGAGAAATGAGTTTACTCTCTGGGTACCTTCTTTGTATACTTTTGACTATACGGGCCGAGTTCGGGATTTACGGGAAATCGCGGGTTTTCGTTTGCCGGCGATTAAACTTCTTTTATTCAGCGTCTCATCAAAAATGAAAACACTTTTGAAAACTACAAGTCTCATGCGTTTTAGTGGTGAAAAAATAATTTAAAAAATCGTTCGGGAAATGAGTTTACTCCCTGGGTACTTTCTTTGTATACTTTTGACTATACGGGCCGAGTCCGGGATTTACGGGAAATCGCGGGTTTTCGTGTGCCGGCGATTAAGCTTCTTTTATTCAGCGTCCCATCAAAAATGAAAACATTTTTAAAAACTACAAGTCTCATGCGTTTTAGTGGTAAAAAAATAATATAAAAAATCGTTCGGGAAATGAGTTTACTCCCTGAGTACTTTCTTTGTATACTTTTGACTATACGGGCCGAGTCCGTGGGTTTACGGGAACTGGCGGGTTTTCGTTTGCCGGCGATTAAACTTCTTTTAATAAGAGTCTCATCAAAAATGAAAACATTTTTGAAAACTACAAGTCTCATGCGTTTCAGTGGTGAAAAAATAATTTAAAAAATCGTTTTGGAAATCAGTTTACTCACAGGGTACTTTCTTTGTATACATGGGAAATGAGTTTACTCCCCGGGTACTTTCTTTGTATACTTTTGACTATATGGGCCGAGTCACGGGTTTACGGGAAATGGCGGGTTTTCGTTTGCCGGCAATTAAACTTCTTTTTTTCAGCGTCTCATCAAAAATGAAAACATTTTTGAAAACTACAAGTCTCATGCGTTTTAGTGGTGAAAAGATACTTTAAAAAATCGTTTTGGAAATGAGTTTACTCACAGGGTACTTTCTTTGTATACATTCGACTATACGGGCCAAGCCCGGGATTTACGGGAAATCGCGGGTTTTCGTTTGCCGGCGATTAAACCACTTTCATTAAGCGTCTCATCAAAAATGAAAACATTTCTGAAAACTACAAGTCTCATGCGTTTTAGTAGTGAAAAAATAATTTAAAAAATCGTTCGGGAAATGAGTTTACTCCCTGGGTACTTTCTTTGTATACTTTTGACTATACGGCCCGAGTCCGGGATTTACGGGAAGTCGCGGGTTTTCGTTTGCCGGCGATTAAACTTCTTTTATTCAGCGTCTCATCAAAAATGAAAACATTTTTAAAAACTACAAGTCTCATGCGTTTTAGTGGTGAAAAAATAATTTAAAAAATCGTTCGGGAAATGAGTTTACTCCCTAGGTACCTTCTTTGTATACTTTTGACTATACGGCCGAGTCCGGGATTTACGGGAAATCGCGGGTTTTCGTTTGCCGGCGATTAAGCTTCTTTTATTCAGCGTCCCATCAAAAGGGAAAACATTATTAAAAACTACAAGTCTCATGGGCTTTAGTGGTGAAATAATAATTTAAAAAATCGTTCGGGAAATGAGTTTACTCCCTGGGTACTTTCTTTCTATACTTTTGACTATACGGGCCGAGTCCGGGATTTACGGGAAATCGCAGGTTTTCGTTTGCCGGCGATTAAACTTCTTTTATTCAGCGTCTCGTCAAAAATGAAAACATTTTTGAAAACTACAAGTCTCATGCGTTTTAGTGGTGAAAAGATACTTTAAAAAATCGTTTTGGAAATGAGTTTACTCACAGGGTACTTTCTTTGTATACATTCGACTATACGGGCCAAGCCCGGGATTTACGGGAAATCGCGGGTTTTCGTTTGCCGGCGATTAAACCACTTTCATTAAGCGTCTCATCAAAAATGAAAACATTTCTGAAAACTACAAGTCTCATGCGTTTTAGTAGTGAAAAAATAATTTAAAAAATCGTTCGGGAAATGAGTTTACTCCCTGGGTACTTTCTTTGTATACTTTTGACTATACGGCCCGAGTCCGGGATTTACGGGAAGTCGCGGGTTTTCGTTTGCCGGCGATTAAACTTCTTTTATTCAGCGTCTCATCAAAAATGAAAACATTTTTAAAAACTACAAGTCTCATGCGTTTTAGTGGTGAAAAAATAATTTAAAAAATCGTTCGGGAAATGAGTTTACTCCCTAGGTACCTTCTTTGTATACTTTTGACTATACGGCCGAGTCCGGGATTTACGGGAAATCGCGGGTTTTCGTTTGCCGGCGATTAAGCTTCTTTTATTCAGCGTCCCATCAAAAGGGAAAACATTATTAAAAACTACAAGTCTCATGGGCTTTAGTGGTGAAATAATAATTTAAAAAATCGTTCGGGAAATGAGTTTACTCCCTGGGTACTTTCTTTGTATACTTTTGACTATACGGGCCGAGTCCGGGATTTACGGGAAATCGCAGGTTTTCGTTTGCCGGCGATTAAACTTCTTTTATTCAGCGTCTCGTCAAAAATGAAAACATTTTTAAAAACTACAAGTCTCATGGGCTTTAGTGGTTAAATAATAATTTAAAAAATCGTTCGGGAAATGAGTTTACTTCCTGGGTACTTTCTTTGTATATATTCGACTATACGGGCCAAGCCCGGGATTTACGGGAAATCGCGGGTTTTCGTTTGCCGGCGATTAAACCACTTTCATTAAACGTCTCATCAAAAATGAAAACATTTCTAAAAATTACAAGTCTCATGCGTTTTAGTGGTGAAAAGATAATTTAATAAATCGTTTTGGAAATGAGTTTACTCATAGGGTACTTTCTTTGTATACATTTGACTATACGGGCCAAGCCCGGGATTTACGGGAAATCGCGGGTTTTCGTTTGCCGGCGATTAAACCACTTTCATTAAGCGTCTCATCAAAAATGAAAACATTTTTAAAAACTATATGTCTCATGGGCTTTAGTGGTGAAATAATAATTTAAAAAATCGTTCGGGAAAAGAGTTTACTCCCTGGGTACTTTCTTTGTATACTTTTGACTATACGGGCCGAGTCCGGGGTTTACGGGAAATGGCGGGTTTTCGTTTGCCGGCGATTAAACTTCTTTTATTGAGCGTCTCGTCAAAAATGAAAACATTTTTGAAAACTACAAGTCTCATGCGTTTTAGTGGTGAAAAGATACTTTAAAAAATCGTTTTGGAAATGAGTTTACTCACAGGGTACTTTCTTTGTATACATTTGAATATACGGGCCAAGCCCGGGATTTACGGGAAATCGCGGGTTTTCGTTTGCCTGCGATTAAACCACTTTCATTAAGCGTCTCATCAAAAATGAGAACATTTCTAAAAATTACAAGTCTCATGCGTTTTAGTGGTGAAAAAATAATTTAAAAAATCGTTCGAGAAATGAGTTTACTCTCTGGGTACCTTCTTTGTATACTTTTGACTATACGGGCCGAGTCCGGGATTTACGGGAAATTGCGGGTTTTCGTTTGCCGGCGATTAAACTTCTTTTATTCAGCGTCTCATCAAAAAGGAAAACACTTTTGAAAACTACAAGTCTCATGCGTTTTAGTGGTGAAAAAATAATTTAAAAAATCGTTCGGGAAATGAGTTTACTCCCTGAGTACTTTCTTTGTATACTTTTGACTATACGCACCGAGTCCGTGGGTTTACGGGAAATGGCGGGTTTTCGTTTGCCGGCGATTAAACTTCTTTTAATAAGAGTCTCATCAGAAATGAAAACATTTTTGAAAACTACAAGTCTCATGCGTTTTAGTGGTGAAAAAATAATTTAAAAAATCGTTTTGGAAATCAGTTTAATCACAGGGTACTTTCTTTGTATACATGGGAAATGAGTTTACTCCCCGGGTACTTTCTTTGTATACTTTTGACTATATGGGCCGAGTCCGGGGTTTACGGGAAATGGCGGGTTTTCGTTTGCCGGCAATTAAACTTCTTTTTTTCAGCGTCTCATCAAAAATGAAAACATTTTTGATAACTACAAGTCTCATGCGTTTTAGTGGTGAAAAGATACTTTAAAAAATCGTTTTGGAAATGAGTTTACTCAAAGGGTACTTTCTTTGTATACATTCGACTATACGGGCCAAGCCCGGGATTTACGGGAAATCGCGGGTTTTCGTTTGCCGGCGATTAAACCACTTTCATTAAGCGTCTCATCAAAAATGAAAACATTTTTGTAAACTACAAGTCCCATGCGTTTTAGTGGTGAAAAAATAATTTAAAAAATCGTTCGGGAAATGAGTTTACTCCCTGGGTACTTTCTTTGTATACTTTTGACAATACGGCCCGAATCCGGGATTTACGGGAAATCGCAGGTTTTTGTTTGCCGGCGATTAAACTTCTTTTATTCAGAGTCTCATCAAAAATGAAAACATTTTTGTAAACTACAAGTCCCATGCGTTTTAGTGGTGAAAAAATAATTTAAAAAATCGTTCGGGAAATGAGTTTACTCCCTGGGTACTTTCTTTGTATACTTTTGACTATACGGGCCGAGTCCGGGGTTTATGGGAAATGGCGGGTTTTCGTTTGTCGGCGATTAAACTTCTTTTATTCAGCCTCTCATCTAAAATGAAAACATTTTTGAAAACTACAAGTCTCATGCGTTTTAGTGGTGAAGAGATAATTTAAAAAATCGTTTTGGAAATGAGTTTACTCACAGGGTACTTTCTTTGTATACATTTGAATATACGGGCCAAGCCCGGGATTTACGGGAAATCGCGGGTTTTCGTTTGCCTGCGATTAAACCACTTTCATTAAGCGTCTCATCAAAAATGAAAACATTTCTAAAAATTACAAGTCTCATGCGTTTTAGTGGTGGAAAAAAAATTTAAAAAATCGTTCGGGAAATGAGTTTACTCCCTGGGTACCTTCTTTGCATACTTTTGACTATACGGCCGAGTCCGGGATTTACGGGAAATCGCGGGTTTTCGTTTGCCGGCGATTAAACCACTTTCATTAAGCGTCTCATCAAAAATGAAAACATTTCTGCAAACTACAAGTCTCATGCGTTTTAGTGGTGAAAAAATAATTTAAAAAATCGTTCGAGAAATGAGTTTACTCTCTGGGTACCTTCTTTGTATACTTTTGACTATACGGGCCGAGTCCGGGATTTACGGGAAATCGCGGGTTTTCGTTTGCCGGCGATTAAACTTCTTTTATTCAGCGTCTCATCAAAAATGAAAACACTTTTGAAAACTACAAGTCTCATGCGTTTTACTGGTGAAAAAATAATTTAAAAAATCGTTCGGGAAATGAGTTTACTCCCTGGGTACTTTCTTTGTATACTTTTGACTATACGGGCCGAGTCCGGGATTTACGGGAAATCGCGGGTTTTCGTGTGCCGGCGATTAAGCTTCTTTTATTCAGCGTCCCATCAAAAATGAAAACATTTTTAAAAACTACAAGTCTCATGCGTTTTAGTGGTAAAAAAATAATATAAAAAATCGTTCGGGAAATGAGTTTACTCCCTGAGTACTTTCTTTGTATACTTTTGACTATACGGGCCGAGTCCGTGGGTTTACGGGAAATGGCGGGTTTTCGTTTGCCGGCGATTAAACTTCTTTTAATAAGAGTCTCATCAAAAATGAAAACATTTTTGAAAACTACAAGTCTCATGCGTTTTAGTGGTGAAAAGATACTTTAAAAAATCGTTTTGGAAATGAGTTTACTCACAGGGTACTTTCTTTGTATACATTTGAATATACGGGCCAAGCCCGGGATTTACGGGAAATCGCGGGTTTTCGTTTGCCTGCGATTAAACCACTTTCATCAAGCGTCTCATCAAAAATGAAAACATTTCTAAAAATTACAAGTCTCATGCGTTTTAGTTGTGGAAAAAAAATTTAAAAAATCGTTCGGGAAATGAGTTTACTCCCTGGGTACCTTCTTTGCATACTTTTGACTATACGGCCGAGTCTGGGATTTACGGGAAATCGCGGGTTTTCGTTTGCCGGCGATTAAACCACTTTCATTAAGCGTCTCATCAAAAATGAAAACATTTCTGCAAACTACAAGTCTCATGCGTTTTAGTGGTGAAAAAATAATTTAAAAAATCGTTCGAGAAATGAGTTTACTCTCTGGGTACCTTCTTTGTATACTTTTGACTATACGGGCCGAGTCCGGGATTTACGGGAAATCGCGGGTTTTCGTTTGCCGGCGATTAAACTTCTTTTATTCAGCGTCTCATCAAAAATGAAAACACTTTTGAAAACTACAAGTCTCATGCGTTTTAGTGGTGAAAAAATAATTTAAAAAATCGTTCGGGAAATGAGTTTACTCCCTAGGTACTTTCTTTGTATACTTTTGACTATACGGGCCGAGTCCGGGATTTACGGGAAATCGCGGGTTTTCGTGTGCCGGCGATTAAGCTTCTTTTATTCAGCGTCCCATCAAAAATGAAAACATTTTTAAAAACTACAAGTCTCATGCGTTTTAGTGGTAAAAAAATAATATAAAAAATCGTTCGGGAAATGAGTTTACTCCCTGAGTACTTTCTTTGTATACTTTTGACTATACGGGCCGAGTCCATGGGTTTACGGGAAATGGCGGGTTTTCGTTTGCCGGCGATTAAACTTCTTTTAATAAGAGTCTCATCAAAAATGAAAACATTTTTGAAAACTACAAGTCTCATGCGTTTCAGTGGTGAAAAAATAATTTAAAAAATCGTTTTGGAAATCAGTTTACTCACAGGGTACTTTCTTTGTATACATGGGAAATGAGTTTACTCCCCGGGTACTTTCTTTGTATACTTTTGACTATATGGGCCGAGTCAAGGGTTTACGGGAAATGGCGGGTTTTCGTTTGCCGGCAATTAAACTTCTTTTTTTCAGCGTCTCATCAAAAATGAAAACATTTTTAAAAACTACAAGTCTCATGCGTTTTAGTGGTGAAAAGATACTTTAAAAAATCGTTTTGGAAATGAGTTTACTCACAGGGTACTTTCTTTGTATACATTCGACTATACGGGCCAAGCCCGGGATTTACGGGAAACCGCGGGTTTTCGTTTGCCGGCGATTAAACCACTTTCATTAACCGTCTCATCAAAAATGAAAACATTTCTGAAAACTACAAGTCTCATGCGTTTTAGTAGTGAAAAAATAATTTAAAAAATCGTTCGGGAAATGAGTTTACTCCCTGGGTACTTTCTTTGTATACTTTTGACTATACGGCCAGAGTCCGGGATTTACGGGAAGTCGCGGGTTTTCGTTTGCCGGCGATTAAACTTCTTTTATTCAGCGTCTCATCAAAAATGAAAACATTTTTAAAAACTACAAGTCTCATGCGTTTTAGTGGTGGAAAAAAAATTTAAAAAATCGTTCGGGAAATGAGTTTACTCCCTGGGTACCTTCTTTGCATACTTTTGACTATACGGCCGAGTCTGGGATTTACGGGAAATCGCGGGTTTTCGTTTGCCGGCGATTAAGCTTCTTTTATTCAGCGTCCCATCAAAAGTGAAAACATTATTAAAAACTACAAGTCTCATGGGCTTTAGTGGTGAAATAATAATTTAAAAAATCGTTCGAGAAATGAGTTTACTCTCTGGGTACCTTCTTTGTATACTTTTGACTATACGGGCCGAGTCCGGGATTTACGGGAAATCGCGGGTTTTCGTTTGCCGGCGATGAATCTTCTTTTATTCAGCGTCTCATCAAAAATGAAAACACTTTTGAAAACTACAAGTCTCATGCGTTTTAGTGGTGAAAAAATAATTTAAAAAATCGTTCGGGAAATGAGTTTACTCCCTGGGTACTTTCTTTGTATACTTTTGACTATACGGGCCGAGTCCGGGATTTACGGGAAATCGCGGGTTTTCGTGTGCCGGCGATTAAGCTTCTTTTATTCAGCGTCCCATCAAAAATGAAAACATTTTTAAAAACTACAAGTCTCATGCGTTTTAGTGGTAAAAAAATAATATAAAAAATGGTTCGGGAAATGAGTTTACTCCCTGAGTACTTTCTTTGTATACTTTTGACTATACGGGCCGAGTCCGTGGGTTTACGGGAAATGGCGGGTTTTCGTTTGCCGGCGATTAAACTTCTTTTAATAAGACTCTCATCAAAAATGAAAACATTTTTGAAAGTACAAGTCTCATGCGTTTCAGTGGTGAAAAAATAATTTAAAAAATCGTTTTGGAAATCAGTTTACTCACAGGGTACTTTCTTTGTATACATGGGAAATGAGTTTACTCCCCGGGTACTTTCTTTGTATACTTTTGACTATATGGGCCGAGTCAAGGGTTTACGGGAAATGGCGGGTTTTCGTTTGCCGGCAATTAAACTTCTTTTTTTCAGCGTCTCATCAAAAATGAAAACATTTTTAAAAACTACAAGTCTCATGCGTTTTAGTGGTGAAAAGATACTTTAAAAAATCGTTTTGGAAATGAGTTTACTCACAGGGTACTTTCTTTGTATACATTCGACTATACGGGCCAAGCCCGGGATTTACGGGAAATCGCGGGTTTTCGTTTGCCGGCGATTAAACCACTTTCATTAAGCGTCTCATCAAAAGTGAAAACATTATTAAAAACTACAAGTCTCATGGGCTTTAGTGGTGAAATAATAATTTAAAAAATCGTTCGAGAAATGAGTTTACTCTCTGGGTACCTTCTTTGTATACTTTTGACTATACGGGCCGAGTCCGGGATTTACGGGAAATCGCGGGTTTTCGTTTGCCGGCGATTAATCTTCTTTTATTCAGCGTCTCATCAAAAATGAAAACACTTTTGAAAACTACAAGTCTCATGCGTTTTAGTGGTGAAAAAATAATTTAAAAAATCGTTCGGGAAATGAGTTTACTCCCTGGGTACTTTCTTTGTATACTTTTGACTATACGGGCCGAGTCCGGGATTTACGGGAAATCGCGGGTTTTCGTGTGCCGGCGATTAAGCTTCTTTTATTCAGCGTCCCATCAAAAATGAAAACATTTTTAAAAACTACAAGTCTCATGCGTTTTAGTGGTAAAAAAATAATATAAAAAATCGTTCGGGAAATGAGTTTACTCCCTGAGTACTTTCTTTGTATACTTTTGACTATACGGGCCGAGTCCGTGGGTTTACGGGAAATGGCGGGTTTTCGTTTGCCGGCGATTAAACTTCTTTTAATAAGAGTCTCATCAAAAATGAAAACATTTTTGAAAACTACAAGTCTCATGCGTTTCAGTGGTGAAAAAATAATTTAAAAAATCGTTTTGGAAATCAGTTTACTCACAGGGTACTTTCTTTGTATACATGGGAAATGAGTTTACTCCCCGGGTACTTTCTTTGTATACTTTTGACTATATGGGCCGAGTCAAGGGTTTACGGGAAATGGCGGGTTTTCGTTTGCCGGCAATTAAACTTCTTTTTTTCAGCGTCTCATCAAAAATGAAAACATTTTTAAAAACTACAAGTCTCATGCGTTTTAGTGGTGAAAAGATACTTTAAAAAATCGTTTTGGAAATGAGTTTACTCACAGGGTACTTTCTTTGTATACATTCGACTATACGGGCCAAGCCCGGGATTTACGGGAAATCGCGGGTTTTCGTTTGCCGGCGATTAAACCACTTTCATTAAGCGTCTCATCAAAAATGAAAACATTTCTGAAAACTACAAGTCTCATGCGTTTTAGTGGTGAAAAGATAATTTAATAAATCGTTTTGGAAATGAGTTTATTCATAGGGTACTTTCTTTGTATACATTTGACTATACGGGCCAAGCCCGGGATTTACGGGAAATCGCGGGTTTTCGTTTGCCGGCGATTAAACCACTTTCATTAAGCGTCTCATCAAAAATGAAAACATTTCTAAAAAATACAAGTCTCATGCGTTTTAGTGGTAAAAAAATAATTTAAAAAATCGTTCGGGAAATGAGTTTACTCCCTGGGTACCTTCTTTGTATACTTTTGACTATACGGGCCGAGTCCGGGATTTACGGGAAATCGCAGGTTTTCGTTTGCCGGCGATTAAACTTCTTTTATTCAGCGTCTCATCAAAAATGAAAACATTTTTAAAAACTATAAGTCTCATGGGCTTTAGTGGTGAAATAATAATTTAAAAAATCGTTCGGGAAATGAGTTTACTCCCTGGGTACTTTCTTTGTATACTTTTGACTATACGGGCCGAGTCCGGGGTTTACGGGAAATGGCAGGTTTTCGTTTGCCGGCGATTAAACTTCTTTTATTGAGCGTCTCGTCAAAAATGAAAACATTTTTAAAAACTACAAGTCTCATGGGCTTTAGTGGTTAAATAATAATTTAAAAAATCGTTCGGGAAATGAGTTTACTTCCTGGGTACTTTCTTTGTATGCATTCGACTATACGGACCAAGCCTGGGATTTACGGGAAATCGCGGGTTTTCGTTTGCCGGCGATTAAACTTCTTTTATTCAGCGCCTCATCAAAAATGAAAACATTTCTAAAAACTACAAGTCTCATGGGCTTTAGTGGTGAAATAATAATTTAAAAAATCGTTCGGGAAATGAGTTTACTCCCTGGGTACTTTCTTTGTATACTTTTGACTATACGGGCCGAGTCCGGGATTTCAGGAAATCGCAGGTTTTCGTTTGCCGGCGATTAAACTTCTTTTATTCAGAGTCTCATTAAAAATGAAAACATTTCTAAAAACTACAAGTCTCATGGGCTTTAGTGGTGAAATAATAATTTAAAAAATCGTTCGGGAAATGAGTTTACTCCCTGGGTACTTTCTTTGTATACTTTTGACTATACGGGCCGAGTCCGGGATTTACGGGAAATCCCAGGTTTTCGTTTGCCGGCGATTAAACTTCTTTTATTCAGCGTCTCATCAAAAATGAAAACATTTTTAAAAACTACAAGTCTCACGGGCTTTAGTGGTTAAATAATAATTTAAAAAATCGTTCGGGAAATGAGTTTACTCCCTGGGTACTTTCTTTGTATGCATTCGACTATACGGGCCAAGCCCGGGATTTACGGGAAATCGCGGGTTTTCGTTTGCCGGGGATTAAACCACTTTCATTAAGCGTCTGATCAAAAATGAAAACATTTCTGAAAACTACAAGTCTCATGCGTTTTAGTGGTGAAAAAATAATTTAAAAAATCGTTCGGGAAATGAGTTTACTCCCTGGGTACTTTCTTTGTATACTTTTGACTATACGGCCCGAGTCCGGGATTTACGGGAAATCGCGGGTTTTCGTTTGCCGGCGATTAAGCTTCTTTTATTCAGCGTCCCATCAAAAATGAAAACATTTTTAAAAACTACAAGTCTCATGGGCTTTAGTGGTGAAATAATAATTTAAAAAATCGTTCGGGAAATGAGTTTACTCATAGGGTACTTTCTTTGTATACATTTGACTATACGGGCCAAGCCCAGGATTTACGGGAAATCGCGGGTTTTCGTTTGTCGGCGATTAAACCACTTTCATTAAGCGTCTCATCAAAAATGAAAACATTTCTAAAAAATACAAGTCTCATGCGTTTTAGTGGTGAAAAAATAA
Source organism: Hydractinia symbiolongicarpus (assembly GCF_029227915.1). Classification (NCBI taxonomy): domain Eukaryota; kingdom Metazoa; phylum Cnidaria; class Hydrozoa; order Anthoathecata; family Hydractiniidae; genus Hydractinia; species Hydractinia symbiolongicarpus. The sequence continues at coordinate 2,958,138 of NC_079878.1, forward strand.
TTTAAAAAATCGTTCGGGAAATGAGTTTACTCCCTGGGTACCTTCTTTGTATACTTTTGACTATACGGGTCGAGTCCGGGATTTACGGGAAATCGCAGGTTTTCGTTTGCCGGCGATTAAACTTCTTTTATTCAGCGTCTCATCAAAAATGAAAACATTTTTAAAAACTATAAGTCTCATGGGCTTTAGTGGTGAAATAATAATTTAAAAAATCGTTCGGGAAATGAGTTTACTCCCTGGGTACTTTCTTTGTATACTTTTGACTATACGGGCCGAGTCCGGGGTTTACGGGAAATGGCGGGTTTTCGTTTGCCGGCGATTAAACTTCTTTTATTCAGCGTCTCGTCAAAAATGAAAACATTTTTAAAAACTACAAGTCTCATGGGCTTTAGTGGTCAAATAATAATTTAAAAAATTGTTCGGGAAATGAGTTTACTTCCTGGGTACTTTCTTTGTATACTTTTGACTATACGGGCCGAGTCCGGGATTTACGGGAAATCGCAGGTTTTCGTTTGCCGGCGATTAAACTTCTTTTATTCAGAGTCTCATAAAAAATGAAAACATTTCTAAAAACTACAAGTCTCATGGGCTTTAGTGGTGAAATAATAATTTAAAAAATCGTTCGGGAAATGAGTTTACTCCCTGGGTACTTTCTTTGTATACTTTTGACTATACGGGCCGAGTCCGGGATTTACGGGAAATCCCAGGTTTTCGTTTGCCGGCGATTAAGCTTCTTTTATTCAGCGTCCCATCAAAAATGAAAACATTTTTAAAAACTACAAGTCTCATGCGTTTTAGTGGTAAAAAAATAATATAAAAAATCGTTCGGGAAATGAGTTTACTCCCTGAGTACTTTCTTTGTATACTTTTGACTATACGGGCCGAGTCCGTGGGTTTACGGGAAATGGCGGGTTTTCGTTTGCCGGCGATTAAACTTCTTTTAATAAGAGTCTCATCAAAAATGAAAACATTTTTAAAAACTACAAGTCTCATGCGTTTCAGTGGTGAAAAAATAATTTAAAAAATCGTTTTGGAAATCAGTTTAATCACAGGGTACTTTCTTTGTATACATGGGAAATGAGTTTACTCCCCGGGTACTTTCTTTGTATACTTTTGACTATATGGGCCGAGTCAAGGGTTTACGGGAAATGGTGGGTTTTCGTTTGCCGGCAATTAAACTTTTTTTTTCAGCGTCTCATCAAAAATGAAAACATTTTTGAAAACTACAAGTGTCATGCGTTTTAGTGGTGAAAAAATAATTTAAAAAATCGTTCGGGAAATGAGTTTACTCCCTGGGTACTTTCTTTGTATACTTTTGACTATACGGGCCGAGTCCGGGATTTACGGGAAATCGCGGGTTTTCGTGTGCCGACATTAAGCTTCTTTTATTCAGCGTCCCATCAAAAATGAAAACATTTTTAAAAACTACAAGTCTCATGCGTTTTAGTGGTAAAAAAATAATATAAAAAATCGTTCGGGAAATAAGTTTACTCCCTGAGTACTTTCTTTGTATACTTTTGACTATACGGGCCGAGTCCGTGGGTTTACGGGAAATGGCGGGTTTTCGTTTGCCGGCGATTAAACTTCTTTTAATAAGAGTCTCATCAAAAATGAAAACATTTTTGAAAACTACAAGTCTCATGCGTTTCAGTGGTGAAAAAATAATTTAAAAAATCGTTTTGGAAATCAGTTTACTCACAGGGTACTTTCTTTGTATACATGGGAAATGAGTTTACTCCCCGGGTACTTTCTTTGTATACTTTTGACTATATGGGCCGAGTCAAGGGTTTACGGGAAATGGCGGGTTTTCGTTTGCCGGCGATTAAACTTCTTTTATTCAGCGTCTCGTCAAAAATGAAAACATTTTTAAAAACTACAAGTCTCATGGGCTTTAGTGGTTAAATAATAATTTAAGAAATCGTTCGGGAAATGAGTTTACTTCCTGGGTACTTTCTTTGTATACTTTTGACTATACGGGCCGAGTCTGGGATTTACGGGAAATCGCAGGTTTTCGTTTGCCGGCGATTAAACTTCTTTTATTCAGAGTCTCATTAAAAATGAAAACATTTCTAAAAACTACAAGTCTCATGGGCTTTAGTGGTGAAATAATAATTTAAAAAATCGTTCGGGAAATGAGTTTACTCCCTGGCTACTTTCTTTGTATACTTTTGACTATACGGGCCGAGTCCGGGATTTACGGGAAATCCCAGGTTTTTGTTTGCCGGCGATTAAGCTTCTTTTATTCAGCGTCCCATCAAAAATGAAAACATTTTTAAAAACTACAAGTCTCATGCGTTTTAGTGGTAAAAAAATAATATAAAAAATCGTTCGGGAAATGAGTTTACTCCCTGAGTACTTTCTTTGTATACTTTTGACTATACGGGCCGAGTCCGTGGGTTTACGGGAAATGGCGGGTTTTCGTTTGCCGGCGATTAAACTTCTTTTAATTAGAGTCTCATCAAAAATGAAAACATTTTTGAAAACTACAAGTCTCATGCGTTTCAGTGGTGAAAAAATAATTTAAAAAATCGTTTTGGAAATCAGTTTAATCACAGGGTACTTTCTTTGTATACATGGGAAATGAGTTTACTCCCCGGGTACTTTCTTTGTATACTTTTGACTATATGGGCCGAGTCAAGGGTTTACGGGAAATGGTGGGTTTTCGTTTGCCGGCAATTAAACTTCTTTTTTTCAGCGTCTCATCAAAAATGAAAACATTTTTAAAAACTACAAGTCTCATGCGTTTTAGTGGTAAAAAAAGAATATAAAAAATCGTTCGGGAAATGAGTTTACTCCCTGGGTACTTTCTTTGTATACTTTTGACTATACGGGCCGAGTCCGGGATTTACGGGAAATCGCGGGTTTTCGTTTGCCGGCGATTAAACTTCTTTTAATAAGAGTCTCATCAAAAATGAAAACATTTTTGAAAAGTACAAGTCTCATGCGTTTCAGTGGGGAAAAAATAATTTAAAAAATCGTTTTGGAAATCAGTTTACTCACAGGGTACTTTCTTTGTATACATGGGAATGAGTTTACTCCCCGGGTACTTTCTTTGTATACTTTTGACTATATGGGCCGAGTCAAGGGTTTACGGGAAATGGCGGGTTTTCGTTTGCCGGCAATTAAACTTCTTTTTTTCAGCGTCTCATCAAAAATGAAAACATTTTTAAAAACTACAAGTCTCATGCGTTTTAGTGGTGAAAAGATACTTTAAAAAATCGTTTTGGAAATGAGTTTACTCACAGGGTACTTTCTTTGTATACATTCGACTATACGGGCCAAGCCCGGGATTTACGGGAAATCGCGGGTTTTCGTTTGCCGGCGATTAAACCACTTTCATTAAGCGTCTCATCAAAAATGAAAACATTTCTGAAAACTACAAGTCTCATGCGTTTTAGTAGTGAAAAAATAATTTAAAAAATCGTTCGGGAAATGAGTTTACTCCCTGGGTACTTTCTTTGTATACTTTTGACTATACTGCCCGAGTCCGGGATTTACGGGAAGTCGCGGGTTTTCGTTTGCCGGCGATTAAACTTCTTTTATTCAGCGTCTCATCAAAAATGAAAACATTTTTAAAAACTACAAGTCTCATGCGTTTTAGTGGTGAAAAAATAATTTAAAAAATCGTTCGGGAAATGAGTTTACTCCCTAGGTACCTTCTTTGTATACTTTTGACTATACGGCCGAGTCCGGGATTTACGGGAAATCGCGGGTTTTCGTTTGCCGGCGATTAAGCTTCTTTTATTCAGCGTCCCATCAAAAGTGAAAACATTATTAAAAACTACAAGTCTCATGGGCTTTAGTGGTGAAATAATAATTTAAAAAATCGTTCGGGAAATGAGTTTACTCCCTGGGTACTTTCTTTGTATACTTTTGACTATACGGGCCGAGTCCGGGATTTACGGGAAATCGCAGGTTTTCGTTTGCCGGCGATTAAACTTCTTTTATTCAGCGTCTCGTCAAAAATGAAAACATTTTTAAAAACTACAAGTCTCATGGGCTTTAGTGGTTAAATAATAATTTAAAAAATCGTTCGGGAAATGAGTTTACTTCCTGGGTAATTTCTTTGTATATATTCGACTATACGGGCCAAGCCCGGGATTTACGGGAAATCGCGGGTTTTCGTTTGCCGGCGATTAAACCACTTTCATTAAACGTCTCATCAAAAATGAAAACATTTCTAAAAATTACAAGTCTCATGCGTTTTAGTGGTGAAAAGATAATTTAATAAATCGTTTTGGAAATGAGTTTACTCATAGGGTACTTTCTTTGTATACATTTGACTATACGGGCCAAGCCCGGGATTTACGGGAAATCGCGGGTTTTCGTTTGCCGGCAATTAATCCACTTTCATTAAGCGTCTCATCAAAAATGAAAACATTTCTAAAAAATACAAGTCTCATGCGTTTTAGTGGTAAAAAAATAATTTAAAAAATCGTTCGGGAAATGAGTTTACTCCCTGGGTACCTTGTTTGTATACTTTTGACTATACGGGCCGAGTCCGGGATTTACGGGAAATCGCAGGTTTTCGTTTGCCGGCGATTAAACTTCTTTTATTCAGCGTCTCATCAAAAATGAAAACATTTTTAAAAACTATAAGTCTCATGGGCTTTAGTGGTGAAATAATAATTTAAAAAATCGTTCGGGAAATGAGTTTACTCCCTGGGTACTTTCTTTGTATACTTTTGACTATACGGGCCGAGTCCGGGGTTTATGGGAAATGGCAGGTTTTCGTTTGCCGGCGATTAAACTTCTTTTATTGAGCGTCTCATCAAAAATGAAAACATTTTTAAAAACTACAAGTCTCATGCGTTTTAGTGGTGAAAAAATAATTTAAAAAATCGTTCGGGAAATGAGTTTACTCCCTAGGTACCTTCTTTGTATACTTTTGACTATACGGCCGAGTCCGGGATTTACGGGAAATCGCGGGTTTTCGTTTGCCGGCGATTAAGCTTCTTTTATTCAGCGTCCTATCAAAAGTGAAAACATTATTAAAAACTACAAGTCTCATGGGCTTTAGTGGTGAAATAATAATTTAAAAAATCGTTCGGGAAATGAGTTTACTCCCTGGGTACTTTCTTTGTATACTTTTGACTATACGGGCCGGGTCCGGGATTTACGGGAAATCGAAGGTTTTCGTTTGCCGGCGATTAAACTTCTTTTATTCAGCGTCTCGTCAAAAATGAAAACATTTTTAAAAACTACAAGTCTCATGGGCTTTAGTGGTTAAATAATAATTTAAAAAATCGTTCGGGAAATGAGTTTACTTCCTGGGTACTTTCTTTGTATATATTCGACTATACGGGCCAAGCCCGGGATTAACGGGAAATCGCGGGTTTTCGTTTGCCGGCGATTAAACCACTTTCATTAAACGTCTCATCAAAAATGAAAACATTTCTAAAAATTACAAGTCTCATGCGTTTTAGTGGTGAAAAGATAATTTAATAAATCGTTTTGGAAATGAGTTTACTCATAGGGTACTTTCTTTGTATACATTTGACTATACGGGCCAAGCCCGGGATTTACGGGAAATCGCGGGTTTTCGTTTGCCGGCGATTAAACCACTTTCATTAAGCGTCTCATCAAAAATGAAAACATTTCTAAAAAATACAAGTCTCATGCGTTTTAGTGGTAAAAAAATAATTTAAAAAATCGTTCGGGAAATGAGTTTACTCCCTGGGTACCTTCTTTGTAAACTTTTGACTATACGGGCCGATTCTGGGATTTATGGGAAATCGCAGGTTTTCGTTTGCCGGCGATTAAACTTCTTTTATTCAGCGTCTCATCAAAAATGAAAACATTTTTAAAAACTATAAGTCTCATGGGCTTTAGTGGTGAAATAATAATTTAAAAAATCGTTCGGGAAATGAGTTTACTCCCTAGGTACCTTCTTTGTATACTTTTGACTATACGGCCGAGTCCGGGATTTACGGGAAATCGCGGGTTTTCGTTTGCCGGCGATTAAGCTTCTTTTATTCAGCGTCCTATCAAAAGTGAAAACATTATTAAAAACTACAAGTCTCATGGGCTTTAGTGGTGAAATAATAATTTAAAAAATCGTTCGGGAAATGAGTTTACTCCCTGGGTACTTTCTTTGTATACTTTTGACTATACGGGCCGGGTCCGGGATTTACGGGAAATCGCAGGTTTTCGTTTGCCGGCGATTAAACTTCTTTTATTCAGCGTCTCGTCAAAAATGAAAACATTTTTAAAAACTACAAGTCTCATGGGCTTTAGTGGTTAAATAATAATTTAAAAAATCGTTCGGGAAATGAGTTTACTTCCTGGGTACTTTCTTTGTATATATTCGACTATACGGGCCAAGCCCGGGATTTACGGGAAATCGCGGGTTTTCGTTTGCCGGCGATTAAACCACTTTCATTAAACGTCTCATCAAAAATGAAAACATTTCTAAAAATTACAAGTCTCATGCGTTTTAGTGGTGAAAAGATAATTTAATAAATCGTTTTGGAAATGAGTTTACTCATAGGGTACTTTCTTTGTATACATTTGACTATACGGGCCAAGCCCGGGATTTACGGGAAATCGCGGGTTTTCGTTTGCCGGCGATTAAACCACTTTCATTAAGCGTCTCATCAAAAATGAAAACATTTCTAAAAAATACAAGTCTCATGCGTTTTAGTGGTAAAAAAATAATTTAAAAAATCGTTCGGGAAATGAGTTTACTCCCTGGGTACCTTCTTTGTATACTTTTGACTATACGGGCCGATTCTGGGATTTATGGGAAATCGCAGGTTTTCGTTTGCCGGCGATTAAACTTCTTTTATTCAGCGTCTCATCAAAAATGAAAACATTTTTAAAAACTATAAGTCTCATGGGCTTTAGTGGTGAAATAATAATTTAAAAAATCGTTCGGGAAATGAGTTTACTCCCTGGGTACTTTCTTTGTATGCATTCGACTATACGGACCAAGCCTGGGATTTACGGGAAATCGCGGGTTTTCGTTTGCCGGCGATTAAACTTCTTTTATTCAGCGCCTCATCAAAAATGAAAACATTTCTAAAAACTACAAGTCTCATGGGCTTTAGTGGTGAAATAATAATTTAAAAAATCGTTCGGGAAATGAGTTTACTCCCTGGGTACTTTCTTTGTATACTTTTGACTATACGGGCCGAGTCCGGGATTTCAGGAAATCGCAGGTTTTCGTTTGCCGGCGATTAAACTTCTTTTATTCAGAGTCTCATTAAAAATGAAAACATTTCTAAAAACTACAAGTCTCATGGGCTTTAGTGGTGAAATAATAATTTAAAAAATCGTTCGGGAAATGAGTTTACTCCCTGGGTACTTTCTTTGTATACTTTTGACTATACGGGCCGAGTCCGGGATTTACGGGAAATCCCAGGTTTTCGTTTGCCGGCGATTAAACTTCTTTTATTCAGCGTCTCATCAAAAATGAAAACATTTTTAAAAACTACAAGTCTCATGGGCTTTAGTGGTTAAATAATAATTTAAAAAATCGTTCGGGAAATGAGTTTACTCCCTGGGTACTTTCTTTGTATGCATTCGACTATACGGGCCAAGCCCGGGATTTACGGGAAATCGCGGGTTTTCGTTTGCCGGCGATTAAACCACTTTCATTAAGCGTCTCATCAAAAATGAAAACATTTCTGAAAACTACAAGTCTCATGCGTTTTAGTGGTGAAAAAATAATTTAAAAAATCGTTCGGGAAATGAGTTTACTCCCTGGGTACTTTCTTTGTATACTTTTGACTATACGGCCTGAGTCCGGGATTTACGGGAAATCGCGGGTTTTCGTTTGCCGGCGATTAAGCTTCTTTTATTCAGCGTCCCATCAAAAATGAAAACATTTTTAAAAACTACAAGTCTCATGGGCTTTAGTGGTGAAATAATAATTTAAAAAATCGTTCGGGAAATGAGTTTACTCATAGGGTACTTTCTTTGTATACATTTGACTATACGGGCCAAGCCCAGGATTTACGGGAAATCGCGGGTTTTCGTTTGTCGGCGATTAAACCACTTTCATTAAGCGTCTCATCAAAAATGAAAACATTTCTAAAAAATACAAGTCTCATGCGTTTTAGTGGTGAAAAAATAATTTAAAAAATCGTTCGGGAAATGAGTTTACTCCCTGGGTACCTTCTTTGTATACTTTTGACTATACGGGTCGAGTCCGGGATTTACGGGAAATCGCAGGTTTTCGTTTGCCGGCGATTAAACTTCTTTTATTCAGCGTCTCATCAAAAATGAAAACATTTTTAAAAACTATAAGTCTCATGGGCTTTAGTGGTGAAATAATAATTTAAAAAATCGTTCGGGAAATGAGTTTACTCCCTGGGTACTTTCTTTGTATACTTTTGACTATACGGGCCGAGTCCGGGGTTTACGGGAAATGGCGGGTTTTCGTTTGCCGGCGATTAAACTTCTTTTATTCAGCGTCTCGTCAAAAATGAAAACATTTTTAAAAACTACAAGTCTCATGGGCTTTAGTGGTTAAATAATAATTTAAAAAATCGTTCGGGAAATGAGTTTACTTCCTGGGTACTTTCTTTGTATACTTTTGACTATACGGGCCGAGTCCGGGATTTACGGGAAATCGCAGGTTTTCGTTTGCCGGCGATTAAACTTCTTTTATTCAGAGTCTCATTAAAAATGAAAACATTTCTAAAAACTACAAGTCTCATGGGCTTTAGTGGTGAAATAATAATTTAAAAAATCGTTCGGGAAATGAGTTTACTCCCTGGGTACTTTCTTTGTATACTTTTGACTATACGGGCCGAGTCCGGGATTTACGGGAAATCCCAGGTTTTCGTTTGCCGGCGATTAAGCTTCTTTTATTCAGCGTCCCATCAAAAATGAAAACATTTTTAAAAACTACAAGTCTCATGCGTTTTAGTGGTAAAAAAATAATATAAAAAAACGTTCGGGAAATGAGTTTACTCCCTGAGTACTTTCTTTGTATACTTTTGACTATATGGGCCGAGTCCGTGGGTTTACGGGAAATGGCGGGTTTTCGTTTGCCGGCGATTAAACTTCTTTTAATAAGAGTCTCATCAAAAATGAAAACATTTTTGAAAACTACAAGTCTCATGCGTTTCAGTGGTGAAAAAATAATTTAAAAAATCGTTTTGGAAATCAGTTTAATCACAGGGTACTTTCTTTGTATACATGGGAAATGAGTTTACTCCCCGGGTACTTTCTTTGTATACTTTTGACTATATGGGCCGAGTCAAGGGTTTACGGGAAATGGTGGGTTTTCGTTTGCCGGCAATTAAACTTCTTTTTTTCAGCGTCTCATCAAAAATGAAAACATTTTTGAAAACTACAAGTCTCATGCGTTTTAGTGGTGAAAAGATACTTTAAAAAATCGTTTTGGAAATGAGTTTACTCACAGGGTACTTTCTTTGTATACATTCGACTATACGGGCCAAGCCCGGGATTTACGGGAAATCGCGGGTTTTCGTTTGCCGGCGATTAAACCACTTTCATTAAGCGTCTCATCAAAAATGAAAACATTTCTGAAAACTACAAGTCTCATGCGTTTTAGTAGTGAAAAAATAATTTAAAAAATCGTTCAGGAAATGAGTTTACTCCCTGGGTACTTTCTTTGTAAACTTTTGACTATACGGCCCGAGTCCGGGATTTACGGGAAGTCGCGGGTTTTCGTTTGCCGGCGATTAAACTTCTTTTATTCAGCGTCTCATCAAAAATGAAAACATTTTTAAAAACTACAAGTCTCATGGACTTTAGTGGTGAAAAAATAAGTTAAAATATCGTTCGGGAAATGAGTTTACTCCCTGGGTACTTTCTTTGTATACTTTTGACTATACGGGCCGAGTCCGGGATTTACGGGAAATCGCGGGTTTTCGTTTGCCGGCGATTAAGCTTCTTTTATTCAGCGTCCCATCAAAAGTGAAAACATTATTAAAAACTACAAGTCTCATGGGCTTTAGTGGTGAAATAATAATTTAAAAAATCGTTCGGGAAATGAGTTTACTCCCTGGGTACTTTCTTTGTATACTTTTGACTATACGGGCCGAGTCCGGGATTTACGGGAAATCGCAGGTTTTCGTTTGCCGGCGATTAAACTTCTTTTATTCAGCGTCTCGTCAAAAATGAAAACATTTTTAAAAACTACAAGTCTCATGGGCTTTAGTGGTTAAATAATAATTTAAAAAATCGTTCAGGAAATGAGTTTACTTCCTGGGTACTTTCTTTGTATATATTCGACTATACGGGCCAAGCCCGGGATTTACGGGAAATCGCGGGTTTTCGTTTGCCGGCGATTAAACCACTTTCATTAAACGTCTCATCAAAAATGAAAACATTTCTAAAAATTACAAGTCCCATGCGTTTTAGTGGTGAAAAGATAATTTAATAAATCGTTTTGGAAATGAGTTTACTCATAGGGTACTTTCTTTGTATACATTTGACTATACGGGCCAAGCCCGGGATTTACGGGAAATCGCGGGTTTTCGTTTGCCGGCGATTAAACCACTTTCATTAAGCGTCTCATCAAAAATGAAAACATTTCTAAAAAATACAAGTCTCATGCGTTTTAGTGGTAAAAAAATAATTTAAAAAATCGTTCGGGAAATGAGTTTACTCCCTGGGTACCTTCTTTGTATACTTTTGACTATACGGGCCGAGTCCGGGATTTACGGGAAATCGCAGGTTTTCGTTTTCCGGCGATTAAACTTCTTTTATTCAGCGTCTCATCAAAAATGAAAACATTTTTAAAAACTATAAGTCTCATGGGCTTTAGTGGTGAAATAATAATTTAAAAAATCGTTCGGGAAATGAGTTTACTCCCTGAGTACTTTCTTTGTATACTTTTGACTATATGGGCCGAGTCCGTGGGTTTACGGGAAATGGCGGGTTTTCGTTTGCCGGCGATTAAACTTCTTTTAATAAGAGTCTCATCAAAAATGAAAACATTTTTGAAAACTACAAGTCTCATGCGTTTCAGTGGTGAAAAAATAATTTAAAAAATCGTTTTGGAAATCAGTTTAATCACAGGGTACTTTCTTTGTATACATGGGAAATGAGTTTACTCCCCGGGTACTTTCTTTGTATACTTTTGACTATATGGGCCGAGTCAAGGGTTTACGGGAAATGGTGGGTTTTCGTTTGCCGGCAATTAAACTTCTTTTTTTCAGCGTCTCATCAAAAATGAAAACATTTTTGAAAACTACAAGTCTCATGCGTTTTAGTGGTGAAAAGATACTTTAAAAAATCGTTTTGGAAATGAGTTTACTCACAGGGTACTTTCTTTGTATACATTCGACTATACGGGCCAAGCCCGGGATTTACGGGAAATCGCGGGTTTTCGTTTGCCGGCGATTAAACCACTTTCATTAAGCGTCTCATCAAAAATGAAAACATTTCTGAAAACTACAAGTCTCATGCGTTTTAGTAGTGAAAAAATAATTTAAAAAATCGTTCAGGAAATGAGTTTACTCCCTGGGTACTTTCTTTGTAAACTTTTGACTATACGGCCCGAGTCCGGGATTTACGGGAAGTCGCGGGTTTTCGTTTGCCGGCGATTAAACTTCTTTTATTCAGCGTCTCATCAAAAATGAAAACATTTTTAAAAACTACAAGTCTCATGGACTTTAGTGGTGAAAAAATAAGTTAAAATATCGTTCGGGAAATGAGTTTACTCCCTGGGTACTTTCTTTGTATACTTTTGACTATACGGGCCGAGTCCGGGATTTACGGGAAATCGCGGGTTTTCGTTTGCCGGCGATTAAGCTTCTTTTATTCAGCGTCCCATCAAAAGTGAAAACATTATTAAAAACTACAAGTCTCATGGGCTTTAGTGGTGAAATAATAATTTAAAAAATCGTTCGGGAAATGAGTTTACTCCCTGGGTACTTTCTTTGTATACTTTTGACTATACGGGCCGAGTCCGGGATTTACGGGAAATCGCAGGTTTTCGTTTGCCGGCGATTAAACTTCTTTTATTCAGCGTCTCGTCAAAAATGAAAACATTTTTAAAAACTACAAGTCTCATGGGCTTTAGTGGTTAAATAATAATTTAAAAAATCGTTCAGGAAATGAGTTTACTTCCTGGGTACTTTCTTTGTATATATTCGACTATACGGGCCAAGCCCGGGATTTACGGGAAATCGCGGGTTTTCGTTTGCCGGCGATTAAACCACTTTCATTAAACGTCTCATCAAAAATGAAAACATTTCTAAAAATTACAAGTCCCATGCGTTTTAGTGGTGAAAAGATAATTTAATAAATCGTTTTGGAAATGAGTTTACTCATAGGGTACTTTCTTTGTATACATTTGACTATACGGGCCAAGCCCGGGATTTACGGGAAATCGCGGGTTTTCGTTTGCCGGCGATTAAACCACTTTCATTAAGCGTCTCATCAAAAATGAAAACATTTCTAAAAAATACAAGTCTCATGCGTTTTAGTGGTAAAAAAATAATTTAAAAAATCGTTCGGGAAATGAGTTTACTCCCTGGGTACCTTCTTTGTATACTTTTGACTATACGGGCCGAGTCCGGGATTTACGGGAAATCGCAGGTTTTCGTTTTCCGGCGATTAAACTTCTTTTATTCAGCGTCTCATCAAAAATGAAAACATTTTTAAAAACTATAAGTCTCATGGGCTTTAGTGGTGAAATAATAATTTAAAAAATCGTTCGGGAAATGAGTTTACTCCCTGGGTACTTTCTTTGTATACTTTTGACTATACGGGCCGAGTCCGGGGTTTACGGGAAATGGCGGGTTTTGGTTTGCCGGCGATTATACTTCTTTTATTGAGCGTCTCGTCAAAAATGAAAACATTTTTAAAAACTACAAGTCTCATGGGCTTTAGTGGTTAAATAATAATTTAAAAAATCGTTCGGGAAATGAGTTTACTTCCTGGGTACTTTCTTTGTATGCATTCGACTATACGGGCCAAGCCTGGGATTTACGGGAAATCGCGGGTTTTCGTTTGCCGGCGATTAAACTTCTTTTATTCAGCGTCTCATCAAAAATGAAAACATTTCTAAAAACTACAAGTCTCATGGGCTTTAGTGGTGAAATAATAATTTAAAAAATCGTTCGGGAAATGAGTTTACTCCCTGGGTACTTTCTTTGCATACTTTTGACTATACGGGCCGAGTCCGGGATTTCAGGAAATCGCAGGTTTTCGTTTGCCGGCGATGAAACTTCTTTTATTCAGAGTCTCATCAAAAATGAAAACATTTCTAAAAACTACAAGTCTCATGGGCTTTAGTGGTGAAATAATAATTTAAAAAATCGTTCGGGAAATGAGTTTACTACCTGGGTACTTTCTTTGTATACTTTTGACTATACGGGCCGAGTCCGGGATTTACGGGAAATCCCAGGTTTTCGTTTGCCGGCGATTAAACTTCTTTTATTCAGCGTCTCATCAAAAATGAAAACATTTTTAAAAACTACAAGTCTCATGGGCTTTAGTGGTTAAATAATAATTTAAAAAATCGTTCGGGAAATGATTTTACTCGCTGGGTACTTTCTTTGTATGCATTCGACTATACGGGCCAAGCCCGGGATTTACGGGAAATCGCGGGTTTTCGTTTGCCGGCGATTAAACCACTTTCATTAAGCGTCTCATCAAAAATGAAAACATTTCTGAAAACTACAAGTCTCATGCGTTTTAGTGGTGAAAAAATAATTTAAAAAATCGTTCGGGAAATGAGTTTACTCCCTGGGTACTTTCTTTGTATACTTTTGACTATACGGCCCGAGTCCGGGATTTACGGGAAATCGCAGGTTTTCGTTTGCCGGCGATTAAACTTCTTTTATTCAGCGTCTCATCAAAAATGAAAACATTTTTAAAAACTATAAGTCTCATGGGCTTTAGTGGTGAAATAATAATTTAAAAAATCGTTCGGGAAATGAGTTTACTCCCTGGGTACTTTCTTTGTATACTTTTGACTATACGGGCCGAGTCCGGGGTTTACGGGAAATGGCGGGTTTTCGTTTGCCGGCGAGTAAACTTCTTTTATTCAGCGTCTCGTCAAAAATGAAAACATTTTTAAAAACTACAAGTCTCATGGGCTTTAGTGGTTAAATAATAATTTAAAAAATCGTTCGGGAAATGAGTTTACTTCCTGGGTACTTTCTTTGTATGCATTCGACTATACGGGCCAAGCCTGGGATTTACGGGAAATCGCGGGTTTTCGTTTGCCGGCGATTAAACTTCTTTTATTCAGCGTCTCATCAAAAATTAAAACATTTTTAAAAACTACAAGTCTCATGGGCTTTAGTGGTTAAATAATAATTTAAAAAATCGTTCGGGAAATGAGTTTACTCCCTGGGTACTTTCTTTGTATGCATTCGACTATACGGGCCAAGCACAGGATTTACGGGAAATCGCGGGTTTTCGTTTGCCGGCGATTAAACCACTTTCATTAAGCGTCTCATCAAAAATGAAAACATTTCTGAAAACTACAAGTCTCATGCGTTTTAGTGGTGAAAAAATAATTTAAAAAATCGTTCGGGAAATGAGTTTACTCCCTGGGTACTTTCTTTGTATACTTTTGACTATACGGCCCGAGTCCGGGATTTACGGGAAATCGCGGGTTTTCGTTTGCCGGCGATTAAGTTTCTTTTATTCAGCGTCCCATCAAAAATGAAAACATTTTTAAAAACTTCAAGTCTCATGGGCTTTAGTGGTGAAAAAATAATTTAAAAAATCGTTCGGGAAATGAGTTTACTCCCTGGGTACTTTCTTTGTATACTTTTGACTATACGGCCCGAGTCCGGGATTTACGGGAAGTCGCGGGTTTTCGTTTGCCGGCGAATAAGCTTCTTTTATTCAGCGTCCCATCAAAAATGAAAACATTTTTAAAAACTACAAGTCTCATGGGCTTTAGTGGTGAAATAATAATTTAAAAAATCGTTCGGGAAATGAGTTTACTCCCTGGGTATTTTCTTTGTATACTTTTGACTATACGGGCCGAGTCCGGGATTTACGGGAAATCGCAGGTTTTCGTTTGCCGGCGATTAAACTTCTTTTATTCAGCGTCTCATCAAAAATGAAAACATTTTTGTAAACTACAAGTCCCATGCGCTTTAGTGGCGAAAAAATAATTTAAAAAATCGTTAGGGAAATGAGTTTACTCCCTGGGTACTTTCTTTGTATACTTTTGACTATACGGGCCGAGTCCGGGTTTTACGGGAAATGGCGGGTTTTCGTTTGCCGGCGATTAAACTTATTTTATTCAGCGTCTCGTCAAAACTGAAAACATTTTTAAAAACTACAAGTCTCATGGGCTTTAGTGGTTAAATAATAATTTAAAAAATCGTTCGGGAAATGAGTTTACTTCCTGGGTACTTTCTTTGTGTGCATTCCGCTATACGGGCCAAGCCCGGGATTTACGGGAAATCGCGGGTTTTCGAGTGCCGGCGATTAAACTTCTTTTATTCAGCGTCTCATCAAAAATGAAAACATTTCTAAAAACTACAAGTCTCATGGGCTTTAGTGGTGAAATAATAATTTAAAAAATCGTTCGGGAAATGAGTTTACTCCCTGGGTACTTTCTTTGTATACTTTTGACTATACGGGCCGAGTCCGGGTTTTACGGGAAATGGCGGGTTTTCGTTTGCCGGCGATTAAACTTATTTTATTCAGCGTCTCGTCAAAACTGAAAACATTTTTAAAAACTACAAGTCTCATGGGCTTTAGTGGTTAAATAATAATTTAAAAAATCGTTCGGGAAATGAGTTTACTTCCTGGGTACTTTCTTTGTGTGCATTCCGCTATACGGGCCAAGCCCGGGATTTACGGGAAATCGCGGGTTTTCGGGTGCCGGCGATTAAACTTCTTTTATTCAGCGTCTCATCAAAAATGAAAACATTTCTAAAAACTACAAGTCTCATGGGCTTTAGTGGTGAAATAATAATTTAAAAAATCGTTCGGGAAATGAGTTTACTCCCTGGGTACTTTCTTTGTATACTTTTGACTATACGGGCCGAGTCCGGGATTTACGGGAAATCGCAAGTTTTCTTTTGCCGGCGATTAAACTTCTTTTATTCAGAGTCTCATCAAAAATGAAAACATTTCTAAAAACTACAAGTCTCATGGGCTTTAGTGGTGAAATAATAATTTAAAAAATCGTTCGGGAAATGAGTTTACTCCCTGGGTACTTTCTTTGTATACTTTTGACTATACGGGCCGAGTCCGGGATTTACGGGAAATCGCAGGTTTTCGTTTGCCGGCGATTAAACTTCTTTTATTCAGCGTCTCATCAAAAATGAAAACATTTTTAAAAACTACAAGTCTCATGGGCTTTAGTGGTGAAAAAATAATTTAAAAAATCGTTCGGGAAATGAGTTTACTCCCTGGGTACTTTCTTTGTATGCTTTTGACTATACGGCCCGACTCCGGGATTTACGGGAAGTCGCGGGTTTTCGTTTGCCGGCGATTAAGCTTCTTTTATTCAGCGTCCCATCAAAAATGAAAACATTTTTAAAAACTTCAAGTCTCATGGGCTTTAGTGGTGAAATAATAATTTAAAAAATCGTTCGGGAAATGAGTTTACTCCCTGGGTATTTTCTTTGTATACTTTTGACTATACGGGCCGAGTCCGGGATTTACGGGAAATCGCAGGTTTTCGTTTGCCGGCGATTAAACTTCTTTTATTCAGCGTCTCATCAAAAATGAAAACATTTTTGTAAACTACAAGTCCCATGCGCTTTAGTGGCGAAAAAATAATTTAAAAAATCGTTCGGGAAATGAGTTTACTCCCTGGGTACTTTCTTTGTATACTTTTGACTATACGGGCCGAGTCCGGGGTTTACGGGAAATGGCGGGTTTTCGTTTGCCGGCGATTAAACTTATTTTATTCAGCGTCTCGTCAAAACTGAAAACATTTTTAAAAACTACAAGTCTCATGGGCTTTAGTGGTTAAATAATAATTTAAAAAATCGTTCGGGAAATGAGTTTACTTCCTGGGTACTTTCTTTGTGTGCATTCCGCTATACGGGCCAAGCCCGGGATTTACGGGAAATCGCGGGTTTTCGGGTGCCGGCGATTAAACTTCTTTTATTCAGCGTCTCATCAAAAATGAAAACATTTCTAAAAACTACAAGTCTCATGGGCTTTAGTGGTGAAATAATAATTTAAAAAATCGTTCGGGAAATGAATTTACTCCCTGGGTACTTTCTTTGTATACTTTTGACTATACGGGCCGAGTCCGGGATTTACGGGAAATCGCAAGTTTTCTTTTGCCGGCGATTAAACTTCTTTTATTCAGAGTCTCATCAAAAATGAAAACATTTCTAAAAACTACAAGTCTCATGGGCTTTAGTGGTGAAATAATAATTTAAAAAATCGTTCGGGAAATGAGTTTACTCCCTGGGTACTTTCTTTGTATACTTTTGACTATACGGGCCGAGTCCGGGATTTATGGGAAATCGCAGGTTTTCGTTTGCCGGCGATTAAACTTCTTTTATTCAGCGTCTCATCAAAAATGAAAACATTTTTAAAAACTACAAGTCTCATGGGCTTTAGTGGTTAAATAATAATTTAAAAAATCGTTCGGGAAATGAGTTTACTCCCTGGGTACTTTCTTTGTATGCATTCGACTATACGGGCCAAGCCCGGGATTTACGGGAAATCGCGGGTTTTCGCTTGCCGGCGATTAAACTTCTTTTATTCAGCGTCTCATCAAAAATGAAAATATTTTTGTAAACTACAAGTCTCATGGGCTTTAGTGGTGAAATAATAATTTAAAAATTCGTTTGGAAAATGAGTTTACTCCCTGGGTACTTTCTTTGTATACTTTTGACTATACGGGCCGTGTCCGGGATTTACGGGAAATCGCAGGTTTTCGCTTGCCGGCGATTAAACTTCTTTTATTCAGCGTCTCATCAAAAATAAAAACATTTTTGTAAACTACAAGTCCCATGCGCTTTAGTGGTGAAAAAATAATTTAAAAAATCGTTCGGGAAATGAGTTTACTCCCTGGGTACTTTCTTTGTATAGTTTTGACTATACGGGCCGAGTCCAGGGGTTTACGGGAAATGGCGGGTTTTCGTTTGCCGGCGATTAAACTTCTTTTATTCAGCGTCTCATCAAAAGTGAAAACATTTTTAAAAACTACAAGTCTCATGCGTTTTAGTGGTGAAAAAATAATTTAAAAAATCGTTCGGGAAATGAGTTTACTCCCTGGGTACTTTCTTTGTATACTTTTGACTATACGGCCCGAATCCGGGATTTACGGGAAGTCGCGGGTTTTCGTTTGCCGGCGATTAAACTTCTTTTATTCAGCGTCTCATCAAAAATGAAAACATTTTTAAAAACTACAAGTCTCATGGGCTTTAGTGGTTAAATAATAATTTAAGAAATCCTTCGGGAAATGAGTTTACTCCCTGGGTACTTTCTTTGTATACTTTTGACTATACGGCCCGAATCCGGGATTTACGGGAAGTCGCGGGTTTTCGTTTGCCGGCGATTAAACTTCTTTTATTCAGCGTCTCATCAAAAATGAAAACATTTTTAAAAACTACAAGTCTCATGGGCTTTAGTGGTTAAATAATAATTTAAAAAATCCTTCGGGAAATGAGTTTACTCCCTGGGTACTTTCTTTGTATGCATTCGACTATACGGGCCAAGCCGGGGATTTACGGGAAATCGCGGGTTTTCGTTTGCCGGCGATTAAACCACTTTCATTAAGCGTCTCATCAAAAATGAAAACATTTCTGAAAACTACAAGTCTCATGCGTTTTAGTGGTGAAAAAATAATTTAAAAAATCGTTCGGGAAATGAGTTTACTCCCTGGGTACTTTCTTTGTATACTTTTGACTACACGGCCCGAGTCCGGGATTTACGGGAAGTCGCGGGTTTTCGTTTGCCGGCGATTAAACTTCTTTTATTCAGCGTCTCATCAAAAATGAAAACATTTTTAAAAACTACAAGTCTCATGGGCTTTAGTGGTGAAATAATAATTTAAAAAATCGTTCGGGAAATGAGTTTACTCCCTGGGTACTTTCTTTGTATACTTTTGACTATACGGGCCGAGTCCGGGATTTACGGGAAATCGCAGGTTTTCGTTTGCCGGCGATTAAACTTTTTTTATTCAGCGTCTCATCAAAAATGAAAACATTTTTGTAAACTACAAGTCCCATGCGCTTTAGTGGTGAAAAAATAATTTAAAAAATCGTTCGGGAAATGAGTTTACTCCCTGGGTACTTTCTTTGTATACTTTTGACTATACAGGCCGAGTCCGGGGTTTACGGGAAATGGCGGGTTTTCGTTTGCCGGCGATTAAACTTCTTTTATTCAGCGTCTCATCAAAAATGAAAACATTTTTAAAACTACAAGTCTCATGCGTTTTAGTGGTGAAAAGATAATTGAAAAAATCGTTTTGGAAATGAGTTTACTCACAGGGTACTTTCTTTGTATACATTTGACTATACGGGTCAAACCCGGGATTTACGGGAAATCGCGGGTTTTCGTTTGCCGGCGATTAAACCACTTTCATTAAACGTCTCATCAAAAATGAAAACATTTCTAAAAATTACAAGTCTCATGCGTTTTAGTGGTGAAAAGATAATTTAAAAAATCGTTTTGGAAATGGGTTTACTCACAGGGTACTTTCTTTGTATACATTTGACTATACGGGCCAAGCCCGGGATTTACGGGAAATCGCGGGTTTTCGTTTGCCGGCGATTAAACCACTTTCATTAAGCGTCTCATCAAAAATGAAAACATTTCTAAAAAATACAAGTCTCATGCGTTTTAGTGGTGAAAATATAATTTAAAAAATCGTTCGGGAAATGAGTTTACTCCCTGGGTACCTTCTTTGTATACTTTTGACTATACGGCCGAGTCCGGGATTTACGGGAAATCGCGGGTTTTCGTTTGCCGGCGATTAAGCTTCTTTTGTTCAGCGTCCCATCAAAAATGAAAACATTTTTAAAAACTACAAGTCTCATGGGCTTTAGTGGTGAAATAATAATTTAAAAAATCGTTCGGGAAATGAGTTTACTCCCTGGGTACTTTCTTTGTATACTTTTGACTATACGGGCCGAGTCCGGAATTTACGGGAAATCGCAGGTTTTCGTTTGCCGGCGATTAAACTTCTTTTATTCAGCGTCTCATCAAAAATGAAAACATTTCTAAAAAATACAAGTCTCATGCGTTTTAGTGGTGAAAATATAATTTAAAAAATCGTTCGGGAAATGAGTTTACTCCCTGGGTAACTTCTTTGTATACTTTTGACTATACGGCCGAGTCCGGGATTTACGGGAAATCGCGGGTTTTCGTTTGCCGGCGATTAAGCTTCTTTTGTTCAGCGTCCCATCAAAAATGAAAACATTTTTAAAAACTACAAGTCTCATGGGCTTTAGTGGTGAAATAATAATTTAAAAAATCGTTCGGGAAATGAGTTTACTCCCTGGGTACTTTCTTTGTATACTTTTGACTATACGGGCCGAGTCCGGAATTTACGGGAAATCGCAGGTTTTCGTTTGCCGGCGATTAAACTTCTTTTATTCAGCGTCTCATCAAAAATGAAAACATTTTTGTAAACTACAAGTCCCATGCGCTTTAGTGGCGAAAAAATAATTTAAAAAATCGTTCGGGAAATGAGTTTACTCCCTGGGTACTTTCTTTGTATACTTTTGACTATACGGGCCGAGTCCGAGGTTTACGGGAAATGGCGGGTTTTCGTTTGCCGGCGATTAAACTTCTTTTATTCAGCGTCTCGTCAAAAATGAAAACTTTTTTAAAAACTACAAATCTCATGGGCTTTAGTGGTTAAATAATCATTTAAAAAATCGTTCGGGAAATGAGTTTACTTCCTGGGTACTTTCTTTGTATGCATTCGACTATACGGGCCAAGCCCGGGATTTACGGGAAATCGCGGGTTTTCGTTTGCCGCCGATTATACCACTTTCATTAAGCGTCTCATTAAAAATGAAAACATTTCTGAAAACTACAAGTCTCATGCGTTTTAGTGGTGAAAAAATAATTTAAAAAATCGTTCGGGAAATGAGTTTACTCCCTGGGTACTTTCTTTGTATACTTTTGACTATACGGCCCGAATCCGGGATTTACGGGAAGTCGCGTGTTTTCGTTTGCCGGCGATTAAACTTCTTTTATTCAGCGTCTCATCAAAAATGAAAACATTTTTAAAACTACAAGTCTCATGCGTTTTAGTGGTGAAAAGATAATTGAAAAAATCGTTTTGGAAATGAGTTTACTCACAGGGTACTTTCTTTGTATACATTTGACTATACGGGTCAAACCCGGGATTTACGGGAAATCGCGGGTTTTCGTTTGCCGGCGATTAAACCACTTTCATTAAACGTCTCATCAAAAATGAAAACATTTCTAAAAATTAAAAGTCTCATGCGTTTTAGTGGTGAAAAGATAATTTAAAAAATCGTTTTGGAAATGGGTTTACTCACAGGGTACTTTCTTTGCATACATTTGACTATACGGGCCAAGCCCGGGATTTACGGGAAATCGCGGGTTTTCGTTTGCCGGCGATTAAACCACTTTCATTAAGCGTCTCATCAAAAATGAAAACATTTCTAAAAAATACAAGTCTCATGCGTTTTAGTGGTGAAAATATAATTTAAAAAATCGTTCGGGAAATGAGTTTACTCCCTGGGTACCTTCTTTGTATACTTTTGACTATACGGCCGAGTCCGGGATTTACGGGAAATCGCGGGTTTTCGTTTGCCGGCGATTAAGCTTCTTTTGTTCAGCGTCCCATCAAAAATGAAAACATTTTTAAAAACTACAAGTCTCATGGGCTTTAGTGGTGAAATAATAATTTAAAAAATCGTTCGGGAAATGAGTTTACTCCCTGGGTACTTTCTTTGTATACTTTTGACTATACGGGCCGAGTCCGGAATTTACGGGAAATCGCAGGTTTTCGTTTGCCGGCGATTAAACTTCTTTTATTCAGCGTCTCATCAAAAATGAAAACATTTCTAAAAAATACAAGTCTCATGCGTTTTAGTGGTGAAAATATAATTTAAAAAATCGTTCGGGAAATGAGTTTACTCCCTGGGTACCTTCT
This sequence comes from Hydractinia symbiolongicarpus, assembly GCF_029227915.1. NCBI lineage: Eukaryota > Metazoa > Cnidaria > Hydrozoa > Anthoathecata > Hydractiniidae > Hydractinia > Hydractinia symbiolongicarpus. Next base: position 2,980,144 of record NC_079878.1, read on the forward strand.
TTGTATACTTTTGACTATACGGCCGAGTCCGGGATTTACGGGAAATCGCGGGTTTTCGTTTGCCGGCGATTAAGCTTCTTTTGTTCAGCGTCCCATCAAAAATGAAAACATTTTTAAAAACTACAAGTCTCATGGGCTTTAGTGGTGAAATAATAATTTAAAAAATCGTTCGGGAAATGAGTTTACTCCCTGGGTACTTTCTTTGTATACTTTTGACTATACGGGCCGAGTCCGGAATTTACGGGAAATCGCAGGTTTTCGTTTGCCGGCGATTAAACTTCTTTTATTTAGCGTCTCATCAAAAATGAAAACATTTTTGTAAACTACAAGTCCCATGCGCTTTAGTGGCGAAAAAATAATTTAAAAAATCGTTCGGGAAATGGGTTTACTCCCTGGGTACTTTCTTTGTATACTTTTGACTATACGGGCCGAGTCCGAGGTTTACGGGAAATGGCGGGTTTTCGTTTGCCGGCGATTAAACTTCTTTTATTCAGCGTCTCGTCAAAAATGAAAACTGTTTTAAAAACTACAAATCTCATGGGCTTTAGTGGTTAAATAATCATTTAAAAAATCGTTCGGGAAATGAGTTTACTTCCTGGGTACTTTCTTTGTATGCATTCGACTATACGGGCCAAGCCCGGGATTTACGGGAGATCGCGGGTTTTCGTTTGCCGCCGATTATACCACTTTCATTAAGCGTCTCATTAAAAATGAAAACATTTCTGAAAACTACAAGTCTCATGCGTTTTAGTGGTGAAAAAATAATTTAAAAAATCGTTCGGGAAATGAGTTTACTCCCTGGGTACTTTCTTTGTATACTTTTGACTATACGGCCCGAATCCGGGATTTACGGGAAGTCGCGTGTTTTCGTTTGCCGGCGATTAAACTTCTTTTATTCAGCGTCTCATCAAAAATGAAAACATTTCTAAAAACTACAAGTCTCATGGGCTTTAGTGGTGAAATAATAATTTAAAAAATCGTTCAGGAAATGAGTGTACTCCCTGGGTACTTTCTTTGTATACTTTTAACTATACGGGCCGAGTCCGGAATTTACGGGAAATCGCAGGTTTTCGTTTGCCGGCGATTAAACTTCTTTTATTTAGCGTCTCATCAAAAATGAAAACATTTTTGTAAACTACAAGTCCCATGCGCTTTAGTGGCGAAAAAATAATTTAAAAAATCGTTCGGGAAATGAGTTTACTCCCTGGGTACTTTCTTTGTATACTTTTGACTATACGGGCCGAGTCCGAGGTTTACGGGAAATGGCGGGTTTTCGTTTGCCGGCGATTAAACTTCTTTTATTCAGCGTCTCGTCAAAAATGAAAACTGTTTTAAAAACTACAAATCTCATGGGCTTTAGTGGTTAAATAATCATTTAAAAAATCGTTCGGGAAATGAGTTTACTTCCTGGGTACTTTCTTTGTATGCATTCGACTATACGGGCCAAGCCCGGGATTTACGGGAGATCGCGGGTTTTCGTTTGCCGCCGATTATACCACTTTCATTAAGCGTCTCATTAAAAATGAAAACATTTCTGAAAACTACAAGTCTCATGCGTTTTAGTGGTGAAAAAATAATTTAAAAAATCGTTCGGGAAATGAGTTTACTCCCTGGGTACTTTCTTTGTATACTTTTGACTATACGGCCCGAATCCGGGATTTACGGGAAGTCGCGTGTTTTCGTTTGCCGGCGATTAAACTTCTTTTATTCAGCGTCTCATCAAAAATGAAAACATTTCTAAAAACTACAAGTCTCATGGGCTTTAGTGGTGAAATAATAATTTAAAAAATCGTTCAGGAAATGAGTGTACTCCCTGGGTACTTTCTTTGTATACTTTTAACTATACGGGCCGAGTCCTGGATTTTCGGGAAATCGCAGGTTTTCGTTTGCCGGCGATTAAACTTCTTTTATTCAGAGTCTCATCAAAAATGAAAACATTTCTAAAAACTACAAGTCTCATGGGCTTTAGTGGTGAAATAATAATTTAAAAAATCGTTCGGGAAATAAGTTTACTCCCTGGGTACTTTCTTTGTATACTTTTGACTATACGGGCCGAGTCCGGGATTTACGGGAAATCGCAGGTTTTCGTTTGCCGGCGATTAAACTTCTTTTATTCAGCGTCTCATCAAAAATGAAAACATTTTTAAAAACTACAAGTTTCATGGGCTTTAGTGGTTAAATAATAATTTAAAAAATCGTTCGGGAAATGAGTTTACTCCCTGGGTACTTTCTTTGTATGCATTCGACTATACGGGCCAAGCCCGGGATTTACGGGAAATCGCGGGTTTTCGTTTGCTGGCGATTAAACCACTTTCATTAAGCGTCTCATCAAAAATGAAAACATTTCTGAAAACTACAAGTCTCATGCGTTTTAGTGGTGAAAAAATAATTTAAAAAATCGTGCGGGAAATGAGTTTACTCCCTGGGTACTTTCTTTGTATACTTTTGACTATACGGCCCGAGTCCGGGATTTACGGGTAGTCGCGGGTTTTCGTTTGCCGGCGATTAAACCACTTTCATTAAGCGTCTCATCAAAAATGAAACATTTCTGAAAACTACAAGTCTCATGCGTTTTAGTGGTGAAAAGATAATTGAAAAAATCGTTTTGGAAATGAGTTTACTCACAGGGTACTTTCTTTGTATACATTTGACTATACGGGTCAAACCCGGGATTTACGGGAAATCGCGGGTTTTCGTTTGCCGGCGATTAAACCACTTTCATTAAACGTCTCATCAAAAATGAAAACATTTCTAAAAATTACAAGTCTCATGCGTTTTAGTGGTGAAAAGATAATTTAAAAAATCGTTTTGGAAATGGGTTTACTCACAGGGTACTTTCTTTGTATACATTTGACTATACGGGCCAAGCCCGGGATTTACGGGAAATCGCGGGTTTTCGTTTGCCGGCGATTAAACCACTTTCATTAAGCGTCTCATCAAAAATGAAAACATTTCTAAAAAATACAAGTCTCATGCGTTTTAGTGGTGAAAATATAATTTAAAAAATCGTTCGGGAAATGAGTTTACTCCCTGGGTACCTTCTTTGTATACTTTTGACTATACGGCCGAGTCCGGGATTTACGGGAAATCGCGGGTTTTCGTTTGCCGGCGATTAAGCTTCTTTTGTTCAGCGTCCCATCAAAAATGAAAACATTTTTAAAAACTACAAGTCTCATGGGCTTTAGTGGTGAAATAATAATTTAAAAAATCGTTCGGGAAATGAGTTTACTCCCTGGGTACTTTCTTTGTATACTTTTGACTATACGGGCCGAGTCCGGAATTTACGGGAAATCGCAGGTTTTCGTTTGCCGGCGATTAAACTTCTTTTATTCAGCGTCTCATCAAAAATGAAAACATTTCTAAAAAATACAAGTCTCATGCGTTTTAGTGGTGAAAATATAATTTAAAAAATCGTTCGGGAAATGAGTTTACTCCCTGGGTACCTTCTTTGTATACTTTTGACTATACGGCCGAGTCCGGGATTTACGGGAAATCGCGGGTTTTCGTTTGCCGGCGATTAAGCTTCTTTTGTTCAGCGTCCCATCAAAAATGAAAACATTTTTAAAAACTACAAGTCTCATGGGCTTTAGTGGTGAAATAATAATTTAAAAAATCGTTTGGGAAATGAGTTTACTCCCTGGGTACTTTCTTTGTATACTTTTGACTATACGGGCCGAGTCCGGAATTTACGGGAAATCGCAGGTTTTCGTTTGCCGGCGATTAAACTTCTTTTATTCAGCGTCTCATCAAAAATGAAAACATTTTTGTAAACTACAAGTCCCATGCGCTTTAGTGGCGAAAAAATAATTTAAAAAATCGTTCGGGAAATGAGTTTACTCCCTGGGTACTTTCTTTGTATACTTTTGACTATACGGGCCGAGTCCGAGGTTTACGGGAAATGGCGGGTTTTCGTTTGCCGGCGATTAAACTTCTTTTATTCAGCGTCTCGTCAAAAATGAAAACTTTTTTAAAAACTACAAATCTCATGGGCTTTAGTGGTTAAATAATCATTTAAAAAATCGTTCGGGAAATGAGTTTACTTCCTGGGTACTTTCTTTGTATGCATTCGACTATACGGGCCAAGCCCGGGATTTACGGGAAATCGCGGGTTTTCGTTTGCCGCCGATTATACCACTTTCATTAAGCGTCTCATTAAAAATGAAAACATTTCTGAAAACTACAAGTCTCATGCGTTTTAGTGGTGAAAAAATAATTTAAAAAATCGTTCGGGAAATGAGTTTACTCCCTGGGTACTTTCTTTGTATACTTTTGACTATACGGCCCGAATCCGGGATTTACGGGAAGTCGCGTGTTTTCGTTTGCCGGCGATTAAACTTCTTTTATTCAGCGTCTCATCAAAAATGAAAACATTTTTAAAACTACAAGTCTCATGCGTTTTAGTGGTGAAAAGATAATTGAAAAAATCGTTTTGGAAATGAGTTTACTCACAGGGTACTTTCTTTGTATACATTTGACTATACGGGTCAAACCCGGGATTTACGGGAAATCGCGGGTTTTCGTTTGCCGGCGATTAAACCACTTTCATTAAACGTCTCATCAAAAATGAAAACATTTCTAAAAATTAAAAGTCTCATGCGTTTTAGTGGTGAAAAGATAATTTAAAAAATCGTTTTGGAAATGGGTTTACTCACAGGGTACTTTCTTTGCATACATTTGACTATACGGGCCAAGCCCGGGATTTACGGGAAATCGCGGGTTTTCGTTTGCCGGCGATTAAACCACTTTCATTAAGCGTCTCATCAAAAATGAAAACATTTCTAAAAAATACAAGTCTCATGCGTTTTAGTGGTGAAAATATAATTTAAAAAATCGTTCGGGAAATGAGTTTACTCCCTGGGTACCTTCTTTGTATACTTTTGACTATACGGCCGAGTCCGGGATTTACGGGAAATCGCGGGTTTTCGTTTGCCGGCGATTAAGCTTCTTTTGTTCAGCGTCCCATCAAAAATGAAAACATTTTTAAAAACTACAAGTCTCATGGGCTTTAGTGGTGAAATAATAATTTAAAAAATCGTTCGGGAAATGAGTTTACTCCCTGGGTACTTTCTTTGTATACTTTTGACTATACGGGCCGAGTCCGGAATTTACGGGAAATCGCAGGTTTTCGTTTGCCGGCGATTAAACTTCTTTTATTCAGCGTCTCATCAAAAATGAAAACATTTCTAAAAAATACAAGTCTCATGCGTTTTAGTGGTGAAAATATAATTTAAAAAATCGTTCGGGAAATGAGTTTACTCCCTGGGTACCTTCTTTGTATACTTTTGACTATACGGCCGAGTCCGGGATTTACGGGAAATCGCGGGTTTTCGTTTGCCGGCGATTAAGCTTCTTTTGTTCAGCGTCCCATCAAAAATGAAAACATTTTTAAAAACTACAAGTCTCATGGGCTTTAGTGGTGAAATAATAATTTAAAAAATCGTTCGGGAAATGAGTTTACTCCCTGGGTACTTTCTTTGTATACTTTTGACTATACGGGCCGAGTCCGGAATTTACGGGAAATCGCAGGTTTTCGTTTGCCGGCGATTAAACTTCTTTTATTCAGCGTCTCATCAAAAATGAAAACATTTTTGTAAACTACAAGTCCCATGCGCTTTAGTGGCGAAAAAATAATTTAAAAAATCGTTCGGGAAATGAGTTTACTCCCTGGGTACTTTCTTTGTATACTTTTGACTATACGGGCCGAGTCCGAGGTTTACGGGAAATGGCGGGTTTTCGTTTGCCGGCGATTAAACTTCTTTTATTCAGCGTCTCGTCAAAAATGAAAACTGTTTTAAAAACTACAAATCTCATGGGCTTTAGTGGTTAAATAATCATTTAAAAAATCGTTCGGGAAATGAGTTTACTTCCTGGGTACTTTCTTTGTATGCATTCGACTATACGGGCCAAGCCCGGGATTTACGGGAGATCGCGGGTTTTCGTTTGCCGCCGATTATACCACTTTCATTAAGCGTCTCATTAAAAATGAAAACATTTCTGAAAACTACAAGTCTCATGCGTTTTAGTGGTGAAAAAATAATTTAAAAAATCGTTCGGGAAATGAGTTTACTCCCTGGGTACTTTCTTTGTATACTTTTGACTATACGGCCCGAATCCGGGATTTACGGGAAGTCGCGTGTTTTCGTTTGCCGGCGATTAAACTTCTTTTATTCAGCGTCTCATCAAAAATGAAAACATTTCTAAAAACTACAAGTCTCATGGGCTTTAGTGGTGAAATAATAATTTAAAAAATCGTTCAGGAAATGAGTGTACTCCCTGGGTACTTTCTTTGTATACTTTTAACTATACGGGCCGAGTCCTGGATTTTCGGGAAATCGCAGGTTTTCGTTTGCCGGCGATTAAACTTCTTTTATTCAGAGTCTCATCAAAAATGAAAACATTTCTAAAAACTACAAGTCTCATGGGCTTTAGTGGTGAAATAATAATTTAAAAAATCGTTCGGGAAATAAGTTTACTCCCTGGGTACTTTCTTTGTATACTTTTGACTATACGGGCCGAGTCCGGGATTTACGGGAAATCGCAGGTTTTCGTTTGCCGGCGATTAAACTTCTTTTATTCAGCGTCTCATCAAAAATGAAAACATTTTTAAAAACTACAAGTTTCATGGGCTTTAGTGGTTAAATAATAATTTAAAAAATCGTTCGGGAAATGAGTTTACTCCCTGGGTACTTTCTTTGTATGCATTCGACTATACGGGCCAAGCCCGGGATTTACGGGAAATCGCGGGTTTTCGTTTGCTGGCGATTAAACCACTTTCATTAAGCGTCTCATCAAAAATGAAAACATTTCTGAAAACTACAAGTCTCATGCGTTTTAGTGGTGAAAAAATAATTTAAAAAATCGTGCGGGAAATGAGTTTACTCCCTGGGTACTTTCTTTGTATACTTTTGACTATACGGCCCGAGTCCGGGATTTACGGGTAGTCGCGGGTTTTCGTTTGCCGGCGATTAAACCACTTTCATTAAGCGTCTCATCAAAAATGAAACATTTCTGAAAACTACAAGTCTCATGGGCTTTAGTGGTGAAATAATAATTTAAAAAATCGTTCGGGAAATGAGTTTACTCCCTGGGTACTTTCTTTGTATACTTTTGACTATACGGGCCGAGTCCGGGATTTACGGGAAATCGCAGGTTTTCGTTTGCCGGCGATTAAACTTTTTTTATTCAGCGTCTCATCAAAAATGAAAATATTTTTGTAAACTACAAGTCCCATGCGCTTTAGTGGTTAAATAATAATTTAAAAAATCGTTCGGGAAATGAGTTTACTTCCTGGGTACTTTCTTTGTATGCATTCGACTATACGGGCCAAGCCCGGGATTTACGGGAAGTCGCGGGTTTTCGTTTGCCAGCGATTAAGCTTCTTTTATTCAGAGTCTCATCAAAAATGAAAACATTTTTGTAAACTACAAGTCCCATGCGTTTTAGTGGTGAAAAAATAATTTAAAATATCGTTCGGGAAATGAGTTTACTCCCTGGGTACTTTCTTTGTATACTTTTGACAATACGGGCCGAGTCTGGGGTTTACGGGAAATGGCGGGTTTTCGTTTGCCGGCGATTAAACTTCTTTTATTCAGAGTCTCATCAAAAATGAAAACATTTCTGAAAACTACAGGTCTCATGCGTTTTTGTGGTGAAAAAATAATTTAAAAAACTGTTCGGGAAATGAGTTTACTCCCTGGGTACTTTCTTTGTATACTTTTGACTATACGGGCCGAGTCCGGGATTTACGGGAAATCGCAAGTTTTCGTTTGCCGGCGATTAAACTTTTTTTATTCAGCGTCTCATCAAAAATGAAAATATTTTTGTAAACTACAAGTCCCATGCGCTTTAGTGGTTAAATAATAATTTAAAAAATCGTTCGGGAAATGAGTTTACTTCCTGGGTACTTTCTTTGTATGCATTCGACTATACGGGCCAAGCCCAGGATTTACGGGAAGTCGCGGGTTTTCGTTTGCCAGCGATTAAACTTCTTTTATTCAGAGTCTCATCAAAAATGAAAACATTTTTGTAAACTACAAGTCCCATGCGTTTTAGTGGTGAAAAAATAATTTAAAATATCGTTCGGGAAATGAGTTTACTCCCTGGGTACTTTCTTTGTATACTTTTGACAATACGGGCCGAGTCCGGGGTTTACGGGAAATGGCGGGTTTTCGTTTGCCGGCGATTAAACTTCTTTTATTCAGAGTCTCATCAAAAATGAAAACATTTCTGAAAACTACAGGTCTCATGCGTTTTTGTGGTGAAAAAATAATTTAAAAAACTGTTCGGGAAATGAGTTTACTCCCTGGGTACTTTCTTTGTATACTTTTGACTATACGGGCCGAGTCCGGGATTTACGGGAAATCGCAGGTTTTCGTTTGCCGGCTATTAAACTTCTTTTATTCAGCGTCTCATCAAAAATGAAAACATTTTTGTAAACTACAAGTCCCATGCGCTTTAGTGGTGAAAAAATAATTTAAAAAATCGTTCGGGAAATGAGTTTACTCCCTGGGTACTTTCTTTGTATACTTTTGACTATACAGGCCGAGTCCGGGGTTTACGGGAAATGGCGGGTTTTCGTTTGCCGGCGATTAAACTTATTTTATTCAGCGTCTCATCAAAAATGAAAACATTTTTGAAAACTACAAGTTTCATGCGTTTTAGTGGTGAAAAGATAATTGAAAAAATCGTTTTGGAAATGAGTTTACTCACAGGGTACTTTCTTTGTATACATTTGACTATACGGGCCAAGCCCGGGATTTACGGGAAATCGCGGGTTTTCGTTTGCCGGTGATTAAACCACTTTCATTAAACGTCTCATCAAGAATGAAAACATTTCTAAAAATTACAAGTCTCATGCATTTTAGTGGTGAAAAGATAATTTAAAAAATCGTTTTGGAAATGAGTTTACTCACAGGGTACTTTCTTTGTATACATTTGACTATACGGGCCAAGCCCGAGATTTACGGGAAATCGCGGGTTTTCGTTTGCCGGCCATTAAACCACTTTCATTAAGCGTCTCATCAAAAATGAAAACATTTTTAAAAACTACAAGTCTCATGGGCTTTAGTGGTTAAATAATAATTTAAAAAATCCTTCGAGAAATGAGTTTACTCCCTGGGTACTTTCTATGTATACTTTTGACTATACGGGCCGAGTCCGGGATTTACGGGAAATCGCAGGTTTTCGTTTGCCGGCGATTAAACATCTTTTATTCAGTGTCTCATCAAAAATGAAAACATTTTTAAAAACTACAAGTCTCATGGGCTTTAGTGGTTAAATAATAATTTAAAAAATTGTTCGAGAAATGAGTTTACTCCCTGGGTACTTTCTTTGTATGCATTCGACTATACGGGCCAAGCCCGGGATTTACGGGAAATCGCGGGTTTTCGTTTGCCGGCGATTAAACCACTTTCATTAAGCGTCTCATCAAAAATGAAAACATTTCTGAAAACTACAAGTCTCATGCGTTTTAGTGGTTAAATAATAATTTAAAAAATCGTTCGGAAAATGAGTTTACTTCCTGGGTACTTTCTTTGTATGCATTCGACTATACGGGCCAAGCCCGGGATTTACGGGAAGTCGCAGGTTTTTGTTTGCCAGCGATTAAACTTCTTTTATTCAGAGTCTCATCAAAAATGAAAACATTTTTGTAAACTACAAGTCCCATGCGTTTTAGTGGTGAAAAAATAATTTAAAAAATCGTTCGGGAAATGAGTTTACTCCCTGGGTACTTTCTTTGTATACTTTTGACTATACGGGCCGAGTCCGGGGTTTACGGGAAATGGCGGGTTTTCGTTTGCCGGCGATTAAACTTCTTTTATTCAGAGTCTCATCAAAAATGAAAACATTTCTGAAAACTACAGGTCTCATGCGTTTTTGTGGTGAAAAAATAATTTAAAAAACTGTTCGGGAAATGAGTTTACTCCCTGGGTACTTTCTTTGTATACTTTTGACTATACGGGCCGAGTCCGGGATTTACGGAAAATCGCAGGTTTTCGTTTGCCGGCGATTAAACTTCTTTTATTAAGCGTCTCATCAAAAATGAAAACATTTTTAAAAACTACAAGTCTCATGGGCTTTAGTGGTTAAATAATAATTTAAAAAATCGTTCGAGAAATGAGTTTACTCCCTGGGTACTTTCTTTGTATACTTTTGACTAAACGGGCCGAGTCCGGGATTTACGGGAAATCGCAGGTTTTCGTTTGCCGGCGATTAAACATCTTTTATTCAGTGTCTCATCAAAAATGAAAACATTTTTAAAAACTACAAGTCTCATGGGCTTTAGTGGTTAAATAATAATTTAAAAAATTGTTCGAGAAATGAGTTTACTCCCTGGGTACTTTCTTTGTATGCATTCGACTATACGGGCCAAGCCCGGGATTTACGGGAAATCGCGGGTTTTCGTTTGCCGGCGATTAAACCACTTTCATTAAGCGTCTCATCAAAAATGAAAACATTTCTAAAAACTACAAGTCTCATGCGTTTTAGTGGTGAAAAAATATTTTAAAAAATCGTTCGGGAAATGAGTTTACTCCCTGGGTACTTTCTTTGTATACTTTTGACTATACGGGCCGAGTCCGGGGTTTACGGGAAATGGCGGGTTTTCGTTTGCCGGCGATTAAACTTCTTTTATTCAGCGTCTCATCAAAAATGAAAACATTTTTGAAAACTACAAGTCTCATTCGTTTTAGTGGTGAAAAGATAATTGAAAAAATCGTTTTGGAAATGAGTTTACTCACAGGGTACTTTCTTTGTATACATTTGACTATACGTGCCAAGCCCGGGATTTACAGGAAATCGCGGGTTTTCGTTTGCCGGTGATTAAACCACTTTCATTAAACGTCTCATCAAAAATGAAAACATTTCTAAAAATTACAAGTCTCATGCGTTTTAGTGGTGAAAAGATAATTTATAAAATCGTTTTGGAAATGAGTTTACTCACAGGGTACTTTCTTTGTATACTTTTGACTATACGGCCGAGTCCGGGATTTACGGGAAATCACGGGTTTTCGTTTGCCGGCGATTAAGCTTCTTTTATTCAGCGTCCCATCAAAAATGAAAACATTTTTAAAAACTACAAGTCTCATGGGCTTTAGTGGTGAAATAATAATTTTAAAAATCGTTCGGGAAATGAGTTTACTCCCTGGGTACTTTCTTTGTATACTTTTGACTATACGGGCCGAGTCCGGGATTTACGGGAAATCGCAGGTTTTCGTTTGCCGGCGATTAAACTTCTTTTCTTCAGCGTCTCATCAAAAATGAAAATATTTTTGTAAACTACAAGTCCCATGCGCTTTAGTGGCGAAAAAATAATTTAAAAAATTGTTCGGGAAATGAGTTTACTCCCTGGGTACTTTCTTTGTATACTTTTGACTATACGGGCCGAGTCCGGGGTTTACGGGAAATGGCGGGTTTTCGTTTGCCGGCGATTAAACTTCTTTTATTCCGCGTCTCATCAAAAATGAAAACATGTTTAAAAACTACAAGTCTCATGGGCTTTAGTGGTGAAATAATAATTTAAAAAATCGTTCGGGAAATGAGTTTACTCCCTGGGTACTTTCTTTGTATACTTTTGACTATACGGGCCGAGTCCGGGGTTTACGGGAAATGGCGGGTTTTCGTTTGCCGGCGATTAAACTTCTTTTATTCAGCGTCTCATCAAAAATGAAAACATTTTTGAAAACTACAAGTCTCATTCGTTTTAGTGGTGAAAAGATAATTGAAAAAATCGTTTTGGAAATGAGTTTACTCACAGGGTACTTTCTTTGTATACATTTGACTATACGTGCCAAGCCCGGGATTTACAGGAAATCGCGGGTTTTCGTTTGCCGGTGATTAAACCACTTTCATTAAACGTCTCATCAAAAATGAAAACATTTCTAAAAATTACAAGTCTCATGCGTTTTAGTGGTGAAAAGATAATTTAAAAAATCGTTTTGGAAATGAGTTTACTCACAGGGTACTTTCTTTGTATACTTTTAACTATACGGCCGAGTCCGGGATTTACGGGAAATCGCGGGTTTTCGTTTGCCGGCGATTAAGCTTCTTTTATTCAGCGTCCCATCAAAAATGAAAACATTTTTAAAAACTACAAGTCTCATGGGCTTTAGTGGTGAAATAATAATTTTAAAAATCGTTCGGGAAATGAGTTTACTCCCTGGGTACTTTCTTTGTATACTTTTGACTATACGGGCCGAGTCCGGGGTTTACGGGAAATGGCGGGTTTTCGTTTGCCGGCGATTAAACTTCTTTTATTCCGCGTCTCATCAAAAATGAAAACATTTTTAAAAACTACAAGTCTCATGGGCTTTAGTGGTGAAATAATAATTTAAAAAATCGTTCGGGAAATGAGTTTACTCCCTGGGTACTTTCTTTGTATACTTTTGACTATACGGGCCGAGTCCGGGATTTACGGGAAATCGCAGGTTTTCGTTTGCCGGCGATTAAACTTCTTTTATTCAGCGTCTCATCAAAAATGAAAATATTTTTGTAAACTACAAGTCCCATGCGCTTTAGTGGTTAAATAATAATTTAAAAAATCGTTCGGGAAATGAGTTTACTTCCTGGGTACTTTCTTTGTATGCATTCGACTATACGGGCCAAGCCCGGGATTTACGGGAAGTCGCGGGTTTTCGTTTGCCAGCGATTAAACTTCTTTTATTCAGAGTCTCATCAAAAATGAAAACATTTTTGTAAACTACAAGTCCCATGCGTTTTAGTGGTGAAAAAATAATTTAAAAAATCGTTCGGGAAATGAGTTTACTCCCTGGGTACTTTCTTTGTATACTTTTGACTATACGGGCCGAGTCCGGGGTTTACGGGAAATGGCGGGTTTTCGTTTGCCGGCGATTAAACTTCTTTTATTCAGAGTCTCATCAAAAATGAAAACATTTCTGAAAACTACAGGTCTCATGCGTTTTTGTGGTGAAAAAATAATTTAAAAAACTGTTCGGGAAATGAGTTTACTCCCTGGGTACTTTCTTTGTATACTTTTGACTATACGGGCCGAGTCCGGGATTTACGGGAAATCGCAGGTTTTCGTTTGCCGGCGATTAAACTTCTTTTATTCAGCGTCTCATCAAAAATGAAAACATTTTTGTAAACTACAAGTCCCATGCGCTTTAGTGGTGTAAAAATAATTTAAAAAATCGTTCGGGAAATGAGTTTACTCCCTGGGTACTTTCTTTGTATACTTTTGAATATACGGGCCAAGCCCGGGATTTACGGGAAATTGCGGGTTTTCGTTTGCCGGCGATTAAACCACTTTCATTAAGCGTCTCATCAAAAATGAAAACATTTTTAAAAACTACAAGTCTCATGGGCTTTAGTGGTTAAATAATAATTTAAAAAATCGTTCGAGAAATGAGTTTACTCCCTGGGTACTTTCTTTGTATACTTTTGACTATACGGGCCGAGTCCGGGATTTACGGGAAATCGCAGGTTTTCGTTTGCCGGCGATTAAACATCTTTTATTCAGTGTCTCATCAAAAATGAAAACATTTTTAAAAACTACAAGTCTCATGGGCTTTAGTGGTTAAATAATAATTTAAAAAATTGTTCGAGAAATGAGTTTACTCCCTGGGTACTTTCTTTGTATGCATTCGACTATACGGGCCAAGCCCGGGATTTACGGGAAATCGCGGGTTTTCGTTTGCCGGCGATTAAACCACTTTCATTAAGCGTCTCATCAAAAATGAAAACATTTCTGAAAACTACAAGTCTCATGCGTTTTAGTGGTGAAAAGATAATTGAAAAAATCGTTTTGGAAATGAGTTTACTCACAGGGTACTTTCTTTGTATACATTTGACTATACGTGCCAAGCCCGGGATTTACAGGAAATCGCGGGTTTTCGTTTGCCGGCGATTAAACATCTTTTATTCAGTGTCTCATCAAAAATGAAAACATTTTTAAAAACTACAAGTCTCATGCGTTTTAGTGGTGAAAAAATAATTTAAAAAATCGTTCGGGAAATGAGTTTACTCCCTGGGTACTTTCTTTGTATACTTTTGACTATACGGGCCGAGTCCGGGGTTTACGGGAAATGGCGGGTTTTCGTTTGCCGGCGATTAAACTTCTTTTATTCAGCGTCTCATCAAAAATGAAAACATTTTTGAAAACTACAAGTCTCATGCGTTTTAGTGGTGAAAAGATAATTGAAAAAATCGTTTTGGAAATGAGTTTACTCACAGGGTACTTTCTTTGTATACATTTGACTATACGTGCCAAGCCCGGGATTTACAGGAAATCGCGGGTTTTCGTTTGCCGGTGATTAAACCACTTTCATTAAACGTCTCATCAAAAATGAAAACATTTTTAAAAACTACAAGTCTCATGGGCTTTAGTGGTTAAATAATAATTTAAAAAATCGTTCGAGAAATGAGTTTACTCCCTGGGTACTTTCTTTGTATACTTTTGACTATACGGGCCGAGTCCGGGATTTACGGGAAATCGCAGGTTTTCGTTTGCCGGCGATTAAACATCTTTTATTCAGTGTCTCATCAAAAATGAAAACATTTTTAAAAACTACAAGTCTCATGGGCTTTAGTGGTTAAATAATAATTTAAAAAATTGTTCGAGAAATGAGTTTACTCCCTGGGTACTTTCTTTGTATGCATTCGACTATACGGGCCAAGCCCGGGATTTACGGGAAATAGCGGGTTTTCGTTTGCCGGCGATTAAACCACTTTCATTAAGCGTCTCATCAAAAATGAAAACATTTCTGAAAACTACAAGTCTCATGCGTTTTAGTGGTGAAAAAATAATTTAAAAAATCGTTCGGGAAATGAGTTTACTCCCTGGGTACTTTCTTTGTATACTTTTGACTATACGGGCCGAGTCCGGGGTTTACGGGAAATGGCGGGTTTTCGTTTGCCGGCGATTAAACTTCTTTTATTCAGCGTCTCATCAAAAATGAAAACATTTTTGAAAACTACAAGTCTCATGCGTTTTAGTGGTGAAAAGATAATTGAAAAAATCGTTTTGGAAATGAGTTTACTCACAGGGTACTTTCTTTGTATACATTTGACTATACGTGCCAAGCCCGGGATTTACAGGAAATCGCGGGTTTTCGTTTGCCGGTGATTAAACCACTTTCATTAAACGTCTCATCAAAAATGAAAACATTTCTAAAAATTACAAGTCTCATGCGTTTTAGTGGTGAAAAGATAATTTAAAAAATCGTATTGGAAATGAGTTTACTCACAGGGTACTTTCTTTGTATACATTTGACTATACGGGCCAAGCCCGGGATTTACGCGAAATCGCGGGTTTTCGTTTGCCGGCGATTAAACCACTTTCATTAAGCGTCTCATCAAAAATGAAAACATTTCTAAAAAATACAAGTCTCATGCGTTTTAGTGGTGAAAATATAATTTAAAAAATCGTTCGGGAAATGAGTTTACTCCCTGGGTACCTTTTTTGTATACTTTTGACTATACGGCCGAGTCCGGGATTTACGGGAAATCGCGGGTTTTCGTTTGCCGGCGATTAAGCTTCTTTTATTCAGCGTCCCATCAAAAATGAAAACATTTTTAAAAACTACAAGTCTCATGGGCCTTAGTGGTGAAATAATAATTTTAAAAATCGTTCGGGAAATGAGTTTACTCCCTGGGTACTTTCTTTGTATACTTTTGACTATACGGGCCGAGTCCGGGATTTACGGGAAATCGCAGGTTTTCGTTTGCCGGCGATTAAACTTCTTTTATTCAGCGTCTCATCAAAAATGAAAACATTTTTGTAAACTACAAGTCCCATGCGCTTTAGTGGCGAAAAAATAATTTAAAAAATTGTTCGGGAAATGAGTTTACTCCCTGGGTACTTTCTTTGTATACTTTTGACTATACGGGCCGAGTCCGGGGTTTACGGGAAATGGCGGGTTTTCGTTTGCCGGCGATTAAACTTCTTTTATTCAGCGTCTCGTCAAAAATGAAAACTTTTTTAAAAACTACAAGTCTCATGGGTTTTAGTGGTTAAATAATAATTTAAAAAATCGTTCAGGAAATGAGTTTACTTCCTGGGTACTTTCTTTGTATGCATTCGACTATACGGGCCGAGTCCGGGATTTACGAGAAATCGCGGGTTTTCGTTTGCCGGCGATTAAGCTTCTTTTATTCAGCGTCTCGTCAAAAATGAAAACATTTTTAAAAACTACAAGTCTCATGGGCTTTAGTGGTGAAATAATAATTTTAAAAATCATTCGGGAAATGAATTTACTCCCTGGGTACTTTTTTATATACTTTTGACTATACGGGCCGAGTCCGGGATTTACGGGAAATCGCAGGTTTTTGTTTGCCGGCGATTAAACTTCTTTTATTCAGCGTCTCATCAAAAATGAAAACACTTTTGAAAACTGCAAGTCTCATGCGTTTTAGTGGTGAAAAGATAATTTAAAAAATCGTTTTTGAAATGAGTTTACTCACAGGGTACTTTCTTTGTATACATTCCACTATACGGGCCAAGCCCGGGATTTACGGGAAATCGCGGGATTTCGTTTGCCGGCGATTAAACCTCTTTCATTAAGCGTCTCATCAAAAATGAAAACATTTTTGAAAACTGCAAGTCTCATGCGTTTTAGTGGTGAAAAGATAATTTAAAAAATCGTTTTGGAAATGAGTTTACTCACAGGGTACTTTCTTTGTATACATTCGACTATACGGGCCAAGCCCGGTATTTACGGGAAATCGCGGGTTTTCGTTTGCCGGCGATTAAACCACTTTCATTAAGCGTCTCATCAAAAATGAAAACATTTCTGAAAACTACAAGTCTCATGCGTTTTAGTGGTGAAAAAATAATTTAAAAAATCGTTCGGGAAATGATTTTACTCCCTGGGTACTTTCTTTGTATACTTTTGACTATACGGGCCGAGTACGGATTAAGGGAAGTCGCGGGTTTTCGTTTGCCGGCGATTAAACCACTTTCATTAAGCGTCTCATCAAAAATGAAAACATTTCTGAAAACTACAAGTCTCATGCGTTTTAGTGGTGAAAAAATAATTTAAAATCGTTCGGGAAATGAGTTTACTCCCTGGGTACTTTCTTTGTATACTTTTGACTATACGGGCCGAGTCCGGATTTACGGGAAGTCGCGGGTTTTCGTTTGCCGGCGATTAAACTTCTTTTATTCAGCGTCTCATCAAAAATGAAAACATTTTTAAAAACTACAAGTCTCATGCGTTTTAGTGGTGAAAAGATAATTTAAAAAATCGTTTTGGAAATGAGTTTACTCACAGGGTACTTTCTTTGTATACATTCGACTATACGGGCCAAGCCCGGGATTTACGGGAAATCGCGGGTTTTCGTTTGCCGGCGATTAAACCACTTTCATTAAGCGTCTCATCAAAAATGAAAACATTTCTGAAAACTACAAGTCTCATGCGTTTTAGTGGTGAAAAAATAATTTAAAAAATCGTTCGGGAAATGATTTTACTCCCTGGGTACTTTCTTTGTATACTTTTGACTATACGGGCCGAGTACGGATTAAGGGAAGTCGCGGGTTTTCGTTTGCCGGCGATTAAACCACTTTCATTAAGCGTCTCATCAAAAATGAAAACATTTCTGAAAACTACAAGTCTCATGCGTTTTAGTGGTGAAAAAATAATTTAAAATCGTTCGGGGAATGAGTTTACTCCCTGGGTACTTTCTTTGTATACTTTTGACTATACGGGCCGAGTCCGGATTTACGGGAAGTCGCGGGTTTTCGTTTGCCGGCGATTAAACTTCTTTTATTCAGCGTCTCATCAAAAATGAAAACATTTTTAAAAACTACAAGTCTCATGGCCTTTAGTGGTGAAATAATAATTTAAAAAATCGTTCGGGAAATGAGTTTACACCCTGGGTACTTCCTTTGTATACTTTTGCCTATACGGGCCGAGTACGGATTAAGGGAAGTCGCGGGTTTTCGTTTGCCGGCGATTAAACCACTTTCATTAAGCGTCTCATCAAAAATGAAAACATTTCTGAAAACTACAAGTCTCATGCGTTTTAGTGGTGAAAAAATAATTTAAAATCGTTCGGGAAATGAGTTTACTCCCTGGGTACTTTCTTTGTATACTTTTGACTATACGGGCCGAGTCCGGATTTACGGGAAGTCGCGGGTTTTCGTTTGCCGGCGATTAAACTTCTTTTATTCAGCGTCTCATCAAAAATGAAAACATTTTTAAAAACTACAAGTCTCATGCGTTTTAGTGGTGAAAAGATAATTTAAAAAATCGTTTTGGAAATGAGTTTACTCACAGGGTACTTTCTTTGTATACATTCGACTATACGGACCAAGCCCGGGATTTACAGGAAATCGCGGGTTTTCGTTTGCCGGCGATTAAACCACTTTCATTAAGCGTCTCATCAAAAATGAAAACACTTCTGAAAACTACAAGTCTCATGCGTTTTAGTGGTGAAAAAATAATTTAAAAAATCGTTCGGGAAATGATTTTACTCCCTGGGTACTTTCTTTGTATACTTTTGACTATACGGGCCGAGTACGGATGAAGGGAAGTCGCGGGTTTTCGTTTGCCGGCGATTAAACCACTTTCATTAGGCGTCTCATCAAAAATGAAAACATTTCTGAAAACTACAAGTCTCATGCGTTTTAGTGGTGAAAAAATAATTTAAAATCGTTCGGGAAATGAGTTTACTCCCTGGGTACTTTCTTTGTATACTTTTGACTATACGGGCCGAGTCCGGATTTACGGGAAGTCGCGGGTTTTCGTTTGCCGGCGATTAAACTTCTTTTATTCAGCGTCTCATCAAAAATGAAAACATTTTTAAAAACTACAAGTCTCATGACCTTTAGTGGTGAAATAATAATTTAAAAAATCGTTCGGGAAATGAGTTTACACCCTGGGTACTTCCTTTGTATACTTTTGCCTATACGGGCCGAGTCCGGGATTTACGGGAAGTCGCGGGTTTTCGTTTGCCGGCGATTAAACTTCTTTTACTCAGCGTCTCATCAAAAATGAAAACATTTTTAAAAACTACAAGTCTCATGGGCTTTAGTGGGGAAATAATAATTTAAAAAATCGTTCGGGAAATGAGTTTACTCCTGGGTACTTTCTTTGTATACATTCGACTATACGGGCCAAGCCCGGGATTTACAGGAAATCGCGGGATTTCGTTTGCCGGCGATTAAACCTCTTTCATTAAGCGTCTCATCAAAAATGAAAACATTTTTAAAAACTACAAGTCTCATGCGTTTTAGTGGTGAAAAGATAATTTAAAAAATCGTTTTGGAAATGAGTTTACTCACAGGGTACTTTCTTTGTATACATTCGACTATACGGGCCAAGCCCGGGATTTACGGGAAATCGCGGGTTTTCGTTTGCCGGCGATTAAACCACTTTCATTAAGCGTCTCATCAAAAATGAAAACATTTCTGAAAACTACAAGTCTCATGCGTTTTAGTGGTGAAAAAATAATTTAAAATCGTTCGGGAAATGAGTTTACTCCCTGGGTACTTTCTTTGTATACTTTTGACTATACGGCCGAGTCCCGATTTACGGGAAGTCGCGGGTTTTCGTTTGCCGGCGATTAAACTTCTTTTATTCAGCGTCTCATCAAAAATGAAAACATTTTTAAAAACTACAAGTCTCATGCGTTTTAGTGGTGAAAAAATAATTTAAAAAATCGTTTTGGAAATGAGTTTACTCACAGGGTACTTTCTTTGTATACATTCGACTATACGGGCCAAGCCCGGGATTTACGGGAAATCGCGGGTTTTCGTTTGCCGGCGATTAAACCACTTTCATTAAGCGTCTCATCAAAAATGAAAACATTTCTGAAAACTACAAGTCTCATGCGTTTTAGTGGTGAAAAAATAATTTAAAAAATCGTTCGGGAAATGATTTTACTCCCTGGGTACTTTCTTTGTATACTTTTGACTATACGGGCCGAGTACGGATTAAGGGAAGTCGCGGGTTTTCGTTTGCCGGCGATTAAACCACTTTCATTAGGCGTCTCATCAAAAATGAAAACATTTCTGAAAACTACAAGTCTCATGCGTTTTAGTAGTGAAAAACTAATTTAAAATCGTTCGGGAAATGAGTTTACTCCCTGGGTACTTTCTTTGTATACTTTTGACTATACGGGCCGAGTCCGGATTTAAGGGAAGTGGCGGGTTTTCGTTTGCCGGCGATTAAACTTCTTTTATTCAGCGTCTCATCAAAAATGAAAACATTTTTAAAAACTACAAGTCTCATGGCCTTTAGTGGTGAAATAATAATTTAAAAAATCGTTCGGGAAATGAGTTTACACCCTGGGTACTTCCTTTGTATACTTTTGCCTATACGGGCCGAGTGCGGGATTTACGGGAAGTCGCGGGTTTTCGTTTGCCGGCGATTAAACTTCTTTTATTCAGCGTCTCATCAAAAATGAAAACATTTTTAAAAACTACAAGTCTCGTGGGCTTTAGTGGGGAAATAATAATTTAAAAAATCGTTCGGGAAATGAGTTTACTCCTGGGTACTTTCTTTGTATACATTCGACTATACGGGCCAAGCCCGGGATTTACAGGAAATCGCGGGATTTCGTTTGCCGGCGATTAAACCTCTTTCATTAAGCGTCTCATCAAAAATGAAAACATTTTTAAAAACTACAAGTCTCATGCGTTTTAGTGGTGAAAAGATAATTTAAAAAATCGTTTTGGAAATGAGTTTACTCACAGGGTACTTTCTTTGTATACATTCGACTATACGGGCCAAGCCCGGGATTTACGGGAAATCGCGGGTTTTCGTTTGCCGGCGATTAAACCACTTTCATTAAGCGTCTCATCAAAAATGAAAACATTTCTGAAAACTACAAGTCTCATGCGTTTTAGTGGTGAAAAAATAATTTAAAATCGTTCGGGAAATGAGTTTATTCCCTGGGTACTTTCTTTGTATACTTTTGACTATACAGCCGAGTCCCGATTTACGGGAAGTCGCGGGTTTTCGTTTGCCGGCGATTAAACTTCTTTTATTCAGCGTCTCATCAAAAATGAAAACATTTTTAAAAACTACAAGTCTCATGCGTTTTAGTGGTGAAAAGATAATTTAAAAAATCGTTTTGGAAATGAGTTTACTCACAGGGTACTTTCTTTGTATACATTCGACTATACGGGCCAAGCCCGGGATTTACGGGAAATCGCGGGTTTTCGTTTGCCGGCGATTAAACCACTTTCATTAAGCGTCTCATCAAAAATGAAAACATTTCTGAAAACTACAAGTCTCATGCGTTTTAGTGGTGAAAAAATAATTTAAAAAATCGTTCGGGAAATGATTTTACTCCCTGGGTACTTTCTTTGTATACTTTTGACCATACGGGCCGAGTACGGATTAAGGGAAGTCGCGGGTTTTCGTTTGCCGGCGATTAAATCACTTTCATTAAGCGTCTCATCAAAAATGAAAACATTTCTGAAAACTACAAGTCTCATGCGTTTTAGTGGTGAAAAAATAATTTAAAATCGTTCGGGAAATGAGTTTACTCCCTGGGTACTTTCTTTGTATACTTTTGACTATACGGGCCGAGTCCGGATATACGGGAAGTCGCGGGTTTTCGTTTGCCGGCGATTAAACTTCTTTTATTCAGCGTCTCATCAAAATTAAAACATTTTTAAAAACTACAAGTCTCATGGCCTTTAGTGGTGAAATAATAATTTAAAAAGTCGTTCGGGAAATGAGTTTACTCCCTGGGTACTTTCTTTGTATGCTTTTGACTATACGGGCCGAGTCCGGGATTTACGGGAAGTCGCAGGTTTTCGTTTGCCGGCGATTAAACTTCTTTTATTCAGCGTCTCATCAAAAATGAAAACATTTTTGAAAACTACAAGTCTCATGCGTTTTATTGCTGAAAAAATAAATTAAAAAATCGTTCGGGAAATGAGTTTACTTCCTGGGTACTTTCTTTGTATACTTTTGACTATACGGGCAAAGCCCGGGATTTACGGGAAATCGCGGGATTTCGTTTGCCGGCGATTAAACCTCTTTCATTAAGCGTCTCATCAAAAATGAAAACATTTTTGAAAACTGCAAGTCTCATGCGTTTCAGTGGTGAAAAGATAATTTAAAAAATCGTTTTGGAAATGAGTTTACTCACAGGCTACTTCCTTTGTATACTTTTGCCTATACGGGCCGAGTCCGGGACTTACGGGAAATCGCGGGTTTTCGTTTGCCGGCGTATAAACCACTTTCATTAAGCGTCTCATCAAAAATGAAAACATTTCTGAAAACTACAAGTCTCATGCGTTTTAGTGGTGAAAAAATAATTTAAAAAATCGTTCGGGAAATGATTTTACTCCCTGGGTACTTTCTTTGTATACTTTTGACTATACGGGCCGAGTACGGATTAAGGGAAGTCGCGGGTTTTCGTTTGCCGGCGATTAAACTTCTTTTATTCGGTGTCTCATCAAAAATGAAAACATTTTTAAAAACTACAAGTCTCATGGCCTTTAGTGGTGGAATAATAATTTAAAAAATCGTTCGGGAAATGAGTTTACTCCCTGGGTACTTTCTTTGTATACTTTTGACTATACGGGCCGAGTCCGGGATTTACGGGAAGTCGCAGGTTTTCGTTTGCCGGCGATTAAACTTCTTTTATTCAGCGTCTCATCAAAAATGAAAACATTTTTGAAAACTACAAGACTCATGCGTTTTAGTGGTGAAAAAATAAATTAAAAAATCGTTCGGGAAATGAGTTTACTTCCTGGGTACTTTCTTTGTATACTTTTGACTATACGGGCCAAGCCCGGGATTTACGGGAAATCGCGGGATTTCGTTTGCCGGCGATTAAACCAGTTTCATTAAGCGTCTTAATAAAAATGAAAACATTTCTGAAAACTACAAGTCTCATGGCCTTTAGTGGTGAAATAATAATTTAAAAAATCGTTCGGGAAATGAGTTTACACCCTGGGTACTTCCTTTGTATACTTTTGCCTATACGGGCCGAGTGCGGGATTTACGGGAAGTCGCGGGTTTTCGTTTGCCGGCGATTAAACTTCTTTTATTCAGCGTCTCATCAAAAATGAAAACATTTTTAAAAACTACAAGTCTCGTGGGCTTTAGTGGGGAAATAATAATTTAAAAAATCGTTCGGGAAATGAGTTTACTCACAGGGTACTTTCTTTGTATACATTTGACTATACGTGCCAAGCCCGGGATTTACAGGAAATCGCGGGTTTTCGTTTGCCGGTGATTAAACCACTTTCATTAAACGTCTCATCAAAAATGAAAACATTTTTAAAAACTACAAGTCTCATGGGCTTTAGTGGTTAAATAATAATTTAAAAAATCGTTCGAGAAATGAGTTTACTCCCTGGGTACTTTCTTTGTATACTTTTGACTATACGGGCCGAGTCCGGGATTTACGGGAAATCGCAGGTTTTCGTTTGCCGGCGATTAAACATCTTTTATTCAGTGTCTCATCAAAAATGAAAACATTTTTAAAAACTACAAGTCTCATGGGCTTTAGTGGTTAAATAATAATTTAAAAAATTGTTCGAGAAATGAGTTTACTCCCTGGGTACTTTCTTTGTATGCATTCGACTATACGGGCCAAGCCCGGGATTTACGGGAAATAGCGGGTTTTCGTTTGCCGGCGATTAAACCACTTTCATTAAGCGTCTCATCAAAAATGAAAACATTTCTGAAAACTACAAGTCTCATGCGTTTTAGTGGTGAAAAAATAATTTAAAAAATCGTTCGGGAAATGAGTTTACTCCCTGGGTACTTTCTTTGTATACTTTTGACTATACGGGCCGAGTCCGGGGTTTACGGGAAATGGCGGGTTTTCGTTTGCCGGCGATTAAACTTCTTTTATTCAGCGTCTCATCAAAAATGAAAACATTTTTGAAAACTACAAGTCTCATGCGTTTTAGTGGTGAAAAGATAATTGAAAAAATCGTTTTGGAAATGAGTTTACTCACAGGGTACTTTCTTTGTATACATTTGACTATACGTGCCAAGCCCGGGATTTACAGGAAATCGCGGGTTTTCGTTTGCCGGTGATTAAACCACTTTCATTAAACGTCTCATCAAAAATGAAAACATTTCTAAAAATTACAAGTCTCATGCGTTTTAGTGGTGAAAAGATAATTTAAAAAATCGTATTGGAAATGAGTTTACTCACAGGGTACTTTCTTTGTATACATTTGACTATACGGGCCAAGCCCGGGATTTACGCGAAATCGCGGGTTTTCGTTTGCCGGCGATTAAACCACTTTCATTAAGCGTCTCATCAAAAATGAAAACATTTCTAAAAAATACAAGTCTCATGCGTTTTAGTGGTGAAAATATAATTTAAAAAATCGTTCGGGAAATGAGTTTACTCCCTGGGTACCTTTTTTGTATACTTTTGACTATACGGCCGAGTCCGGGATTTACGGGAAATCGCGGGTTTTCGTTTGCCGGCGATTAAGCTTCTTTTATTCAGCGTCCCATCAAAAATGAAAACATTTTTAAAAACTACAAGTCTCATGGGCCTTAGTGGTGAAATAATAATTTTAAAAATCGTTCGGGAAATGAGTTTACTCCCTGGGTACTTTCTTTGTATACTTTTGACTATACGGGCCGAGTCCGGGATTTACGGGAAATCGCAGGTTTTCGTTTGCCGGCGATTAAACTTCTTTTATTCAGCGTCTCATCAAAAATGAAAACATTTTTGTAAACTACAAGTCCCATGCGCTTTAGTGGCGAAAAAATAATTTAAAAAATTGTTCGGGAAATGAGTTTACTCCCTGGGTACTTTCTTTGTATACTTTTGACTATACGGGCCGAGTCCGGGGTTTACGGGAAATGGCGGGTTTTCGTTTGCCGGCGATTAAACTTCTTTTATTCAGCGTCTCGTCAAAAATGAAAACTTTTTTAAAAACTACAAGTCTCATGGGTTTTAGTGGTTAAATAATAATTTAAAAAATCGTTCAGGAAATGAGTTTACTTCCTGGGTACTTTCTTTGTATGCATTCGACTATACGGGCCGAGTCCGGGATTTACGAGAAATCGCGGGTTTTCGTTTGCCGGCGATTAAGCTTCTTTTATTCAGCGTCTCGTCAAAAATGAAAACATTTTTAAAAACTACAAGTCTCATGGGCTTTAGTGGTGAAATAATAATTTTAAAAATCATTCGGGAAATGAATTTACTCCCTGGGTACTTTTTTATATACTTTTGACTATACGGGCCGAGTCCGGGATTTACGGGAAATCGCAGGTTTTTGTTTGCCGGCGATTAAACTTCTTTTATTCAGCGTCTCATCAAAAATGAAAACACTTTTGAAAACTGCAAGTCTCATGCGTTTTAGTGGTGAAAAGATAATTTAAAAAATCGTTTTTGAAATGAGTTTACTCACAGGGTACTTTCTTTGTATACATTCCACTATACGGGCCAAGCCCGGGATTTACGGGAAATCGCGGGATTTCGTTTGCCGGCGATTAAACCTCTTTCATTAAGCGTCTCATCAAAAATGAAAACATTTTTGAAAACTGCAAGTCTCATGCGTTTTAGTGGTGAAAAGATAATTTAAAAAATCGTTTTGGAAATGAGTTTACTCACAGGGTACTTTCTTTGTATACATTCGACTATACGGGCCAAGCCCGGTATTTACGGGAAATCGCGGGTTTTCGTTTGCCGGCGATTAAACCACTTTCATTAAGCGTCTCATCAAAAATGAAAACATTTCTGAAAACTACAAGTCTCATGCGTTTTAGTGGTGAAAAAATAATTTAAAAAATCGTTCGGGAAATGATTTTACTCCCTGGGTACTTTCTTTGTATACTTTTGACTATACGGGCCGAGTACGGATTAAGGGAAGTCGCGGGTTTTCGTTTGCCGGCGATTAAACCACTTTCATTAAGCGTCTCATCAAAAATGAAAACATTTCTGAAAACTACAAGTCTCATGCGTTTTAGTGGTGAAAAAATAATTTAAAATCGTTCGGGAAATGAGTTTACTCCCTGGGTACTTTCTTTGTATACTTTTGACTATACGGGCCGAGTCCGGATTTACGGGAAGTCGCGGGTTTTCGTTTGCCGGCGATTAAACTTCTTTTATTCAGCGTCTCATCAAAAATGAAAACATTTTTAAAAACTACAAGTCTCATGCGTTTTAGTGGTGAAAAGATAATTTAAAAAATCGTTTTGGAAATGAGTTTACTCACAGGGTACTTTCTTTGTATACATTCGACTATACGGGCCAAGCCCGGGATTTACGGGAAATCGCGGGTTTTCGTTTGCCGGCGATTAAACCACTTTCATTAAGCGTCTCATCAAAAATGAAAACATTTCTGAAAACTACAAGTCTCATGCGTTTTAGTGGTGAAAAAATAATTTAAAAAATCGTTCGGGAAATGATTTTACTCCCTGGGTACTTTCTTTGTATACTTTTGACTATACGGGCCGAGTACGGATTAAGGGAAGTCGCGGGTTTTCGTTTGCCGGCGATTAAACCACTTTCATTAAGCGTCTCATCAAAAATGAAAACATTTCTGAAAACTACAAGTCTCATGCGTTTTAGTGGTGAAAAAATAATTTAAAATCGTTCGGGGAATGAGTTTACTCCCTGGGTACTTTCTTTGTATACTTTTGACTATACGGGCCGAGTCCGGATTTACGGGAAGTCGCGGGTTTTCGTTTGCCGGCGATTAAACTTCTTTTATTCAGCGTCTCATCAAAAATGAAAACATTTTTAAAAACTACAAGTCTCATGGCCTTTAGTGGTGAAATAATAATTTAAAAAATCGTTCGGGAAATGAGTTTACACCCTGGGTACTTCCTTTGTATACTTTTGCCTATACGGGCCGAGTACGGATTAAGGGAAGTCGCGGGTTTTCGTTTGCCGGCGATTAAACCACTTTCATTAAGCGTCTCATCAAAAATGAAAACATTTCTGAAAACTACAAGTCTCATGCGTTTTAGTGGTGAAAAAATAATTTAAAATCGTTCGGGAAATGAGTTTACTCCCTGGGTACTTTCTTTGTATACTTTTGACTATACGGGCCGAGTCCGGATTTACGGGAAGTCGCGGGTTTTCGTTTGCCGGCGATTAAACTTCTTTTATTCAGCGTCTCATCAAAAATGAAAACATTTTTAAAAACTACAAGTCTCATGCGTTTTAGTGGTGAAAAGATAATTTAAAAAATCGTTTTGGAAATGAGTTTACTCACAGGGTACTTTCTTTGTATACATTCGACTATACGGACCAAGCCCGGGATTTACAGGAAATCGCGGGTTTTCGTTTGCCGGCGATTAAACCACTTTCATTAAGCGTCTCATCAAAAATGAAAACACTTCTGAAAACTACAAGTCTCATGCGTTTTAGTGGTGAAAAAATAATTTAAAAAATCGTTCGGGAAATGATTTTACTCCCTGGGTACTTTCTTTGTATACTTTTGACTATACGGGCCGAGTACGGATTAAGGGAAGTCGCGGGTTTTCGTTTGCCGGCGATTAAACCACTTTCATTAGGCGTCTCATCAAAAATGAAAACATTTCTGAAAACTACAAGTCTCATGCGTTTTAGTGGTGAAAAAATAATTTAAAATCGTTCGGGAAATGAGTTTACTCCCTGGGTACTTTCTTTGTATACTTTTGACTATACGGGCCGAGTCCGGATTTACGGGAAGTTGCGGGTTTTCGTTTGCCGGCGATTAAACTTCTTTTATTCAGCGTCTCATCAAAAATGAAAACATTTTTAAAAACTACAAGTCTCATGACCTTTAGTGGTGAAATAATAATTTAAAAAATCGTTCGGGAAATGAGTTTACACCCTGGGTACTTCCTTTGTATACTTTTGCCTATACGGGCCGAGTCCGGGATTTACGGGAAGTCGCGGGTTTTCGTTTGCCGGCGATTAAACTTCTTTTACTCAGCGTCTCATCAAAAATGAAAACATTTTTAAAAACTACAAGTCTCATGGGCTTTAGTGGGGAAATAATAATTTAAAAAATCGTTCGGGAAATGAGTTTACTCCTGGGTACTTTCTTTGTATACATTCGACTATACGGGCCAAGCCCGGGATTTACAGGAAATCGCGGGATTTCGTTTGCCGGCGATTAAACCTCTTTCATTAAGCGTCTCATCAAAAATGAAAACATTTTTAAAAACTACAAGTCTCATGCGTTTTAGTGGTGAAAAGATAATTTAAAAAATCGTTTTGGAAATGAGTTTACTCACAGGGTACTTTCTTTGTATACATTCGACTATACGGGCCAAGCCCGGGATTTACGGGAAATCGCGGGTTTTCGTTTGCCGGCGATTAAACCACTTTCATTAAGCGTCTCATCAAAAATGAAAACATTTCTGAAAACTACAAGTCTCATGCGTTTTAGTGGTGAAAAAATAATTTAAAATCGTTCGGGAAATGAGTTTACTCCCTGGGTACTTTCTTTGTATACTTTTGACTATACGGCCGAGTCCCGATTTACGGGAAGTCGCGGGTTTTCGTTTGCCGGCGATTAAACTTCTTTTATTCAGCGTCTCATCAAAAATGAAAACATTTTTAAAAACTACAAGTCTCATGCGTTTTAGTGGTGAAAAGATAATTTAAAAAATCGTTTTGGAAATGAGTTTACTCACAGGGTACTTTCTTTGTATACATTCGACTATACGGGCCAAGCCCGGGATTTACGGGAAATCGCGGGTTTTCGTTTGCCGGCGATTAAACCACTTTCATTAAGCGTCTCATCAAAAATGAAAACATTTCTGAAAACTACAAGTCTCATGCGTTTTAGTGGTGAAAAAATAATTTAAAAAATCGTTCGGGAAATGATTTTACTCCCTGGGTACTTTCTTTGTATACTTTTGACTATACGGGCCGAGTACGGATTAAGGGAAGTCGCGGGTTTTCGTTTGCCGGCGATTAAACCACTTTCATTAGGCGTCTCATCAAAAATGAAAACATTTCTGAAAACTACAAGTCTCATGCGTTTTAGTGGTGAAAAACTAATTTAAAATCGTTCGGGAAATGAGTTTACTCCCTGGGTACTTTCTTTGTATACTTTTGACTATACGGGCCGAGTCCGGATTTAAGGGAAGTGGCGGGTTTTCGTTTGCCGGCGATTAAACTTCTTTTATTCAGCGTCTCATCAAAAATGAAAACATTTTTAAAAACTACAAGTCTCATGGCCTTTAGTGGTGAAATAATAATTTAAAAAATCGTTCGGGAAATGAGTTTACACCCTGGGTACTTCCTTTGTATACTTTTGCCTATACGGGCCGAGTGCGGGATTTACGGGAAGTCGCGGGTTTTCGTTTGCCGGCGATTAAACTTCTTTTATTCAGCGTCTCATCAAAAATGAAAACATTTTTAAAAACTACAAGTCTCGTGGGCTTTAGTGGGGAAATAATAATTTAAAAAATCGTTCGGGAAATGAGTTTACTCCTGGGTACTTTCTTTGTATACATTCGACTATACGGGCCAAGCCCGGGATTTACAGGAAATCGCGGGATTTCGTTTGCCGGCGATTAAACCTCTTTCATTAAGCGTCTCATCAAAAATGAAAACATTTTTAAAAACTACAAGTCTCATGCGTTTTAGTGGTGAAAAGATAATTTAAAAAATCGTTTTGGAAATGAGTTTACTCACAGGGTACTTTCTTTGTATACATTCGACTATACGGGCCAAGCCCGGGATTTACGGGAAATCGCGGGTTTTCGTTTGCCGGCGATTAAACCACTTTCATTAAGCGTCTCATCAAAAATGAAAACATTTCTGAAAACTACAAGTCTCATGCGTTTTAGTGGTGAAAAAATAATTTAAAATCGTTCGGGAAATGAGTTTATTCCCTGGGTACTTTCTTTGTATACTTTT
The DNA here is from genome assembly GCF_029227915.1 of Hydractinia symbiolongicarpus. Taxonomy (NCBI): domain Eukaryota; kingdom Metazoa; phylum Cnidaria; class Hydrozoa; order Anthoathecata; family Hydractiniidae; genus Hydractinia; species Hydractinia symbiolongicarpus. Next base: position 3,009,907 of record NC_079878.1, read on the forward strand.
GACTATACAGCCGAGTCCCGATTTACGGGAAGTCGCGGGTTTTCGTTTGCCGGCGATTAAACTTCTTTTATTCAGCGTCTCATCAAAAATGAAAACATTTTTAAAAACTACAAGTCTCATGCGTTTTAGTGGTGAAAAGATAATTTAAAAAATCGTTTTGGAAATGAGTTTACTCACAGGGTACTTTCTTTGTATACATTCGACTATACGGGCCAAGCCCGGGATTTACGGGAAATCGCGGGTTTTCGTTTGCCGGCGATTAAACCACTTTCATTAAGCGTCTCATCAAAAATGAAAACATTTCTGAAAACTACAAGTCTCATGCGTTTTAGTGGTGAAAAAATAATTTAAAAAATCGTTCGGGAAATGATTTTACTCCCTGGGTACTTTCTTTGTATACTTTTGACCATACGGGCCGAGTACGGATTAAGGGAAGTCGCGGGTTTTCGTTTGCCGGCGATTAAATCACTTTCATTAAGCGTCTCATCAAAAATGAAAACATTTCTGAAAACTACAAGTCTCATGCGTTTTAGTGGTGAAAAAATAATTTAAAATCGTTCGGGAAATGAGTTTACTCCCTGGGTACTTTCTTTGTATACTTTTGACTATACGGGCCGAGTCCGGATATACGGGAAGTCGCGGGTTTTCGTTTGCCGGCGATTAAACTTCTTTTATTCAGCGTCTCATCAAAATTAAAACATTTTTAAAAACTACAAGTCTCATGGCCTTTAGTGGTGAAATAATAATTTAAAAAGTCGTTCGGGAAATGAGTTTACTCCCTGGGTACTTTCTTTGTATGCTTTTGACTATACGGGCCGAGTCCGGGATTTACGGGAAGTCGCAGGTTTTCGTTTGCCGGCGATTAAACTTCTTTTATTCAGCGTCTCATCAAAAATGAAAACATTTTTGAAAACTACAAGTCTCATGCGTTTTATTGCTGAAAAAATAAATTAAAAAATCGTTCGGGAAATGAGTTTACTTCCTGGGTACTTTCTTTGTATACTTTTGACTATACGGGCAAAGCCCGGGATTTACGGGAAATCGCGGGATTTCGTTTGCCGGCGATTAAACCTCTTTCATTAAGCGTCTCATCAAAAATGAAAACATTTTTGAAAACTGCAAGTCTCATGCGTTTCAGTGGTGAAAAGATAATTTAAAAAATCGTTTTGGAAATGAGTTTACTCACAGGCTACTTCCTTTGTATACTTTTGCCTATACGGGCCGAGTCCGGGACTTACGGGAAATCGCGGGTTTTCGTTTGCCGGCGTATAAACCACTTTCATTAAGCGTCTCATCAAAAATGAAAACATTTCTGAAAACTACAAGTCTCATGCGTTTTAGTGGTGAAAAAATAATTTAAAAAATCGTTCGGGAAATGATTTTACTCCCTGGGTACTTTCTTTGTATACTTTTGACTATACGGGCCGAGTACGGATTAAGGGAAGTCGCGGGTTTTCGTTTGCCGGCGATTAAACTTCTTTTATTCGGTGTCTCATCAAAAATGAAAACATTTTTAAAAACTACAAGTCTCATGGCCTTTAGTGGTGGAATAATAATTTAAAAAATCGTTCGGGAAATGAGTTTACTCCCTGGGTACTTTCTTTGTATACTTTTGACTATACGGGCCGAGTCCGGGATTTACGGGAAGTCGCAGGTTTTCGTTTGCCGGCGATTAAACTTCTTTTATTCAGCGTCTCATCAAAAATGAAAACATTTTTGAAAACTACAAGACTCATGCGTTTTAGTGGTGAAAAAATAAATTAAAAAATCGTTCGGGAAATGAGTTTACTTCCTGGGTACTTTCTTTGTATACTTTTGACTATACGGGCCAAGCCCGGGATTTACGGGAAATCGCGGGATTTCGTTTGCCGGCGATTAAACCAGTTTCATTAAGCGTCTTAATAAAAATGAAAACATTTCTGAAAACTACAAGTCTCATGGCCTTTAGTGGTGAAATAATAATTTAAAAAATCGTTCGGGAAATGAGTTTATACCCTGGGTACTTCCTTTGTATACTTTTGCCTATACGGGCCGAGTGCGGGATTTACGGGAAGTCGCGGGTTTTCGTTTGCCGGCGATTAAACTTCTTTTATTCAGCGTCTCATCAAAAATGAAAACATTTTTAAAAACTACAAGTCTCGTGGGCTTTAGTGGGGAAATAATAATTTAAAAAATCGTTCGGGAAATGAGTTTACTCCTGGGTACTTTCTTTGTATACATTCGACTATACGGGCCAAGCCCGGGATTTACAGGAAATCGCGGGATTTCGTTTGCCGGCGATTAAACCTCTTTCATTAAGCGTCTCATCAAAAATGAAAACATTTTTAAAAACTACAAGTCTCATGCGTTTTAGTGGTGAAAAGATAATTTAAAAAATCGTTTTGGAAATGAGTTTACTCACAGGGTACTTTCTTTGTATACATTCGACTATACGGGCCAAGCCCGGGATTTACGGGAAATCGCGGGTTTTCGTTTGCCGGCGATTAAACCACTTTCATTAAGCGTCTCATCAAAAATGAAAACATTTCTGAAAACTACAAGTCTCATGCGTTTTAGTGGTGAAAAAATAATTTAAAATCGTTCGGGAAATGAGTTTATTCCCTGGGTACTTTCTTTGTATACTTTTGACTATACAGCCGAGTCCCGATTTACGGGAAGTCGCGGGTTTTCGTTTGCCGGCGATTAAACTTCTTTTATTCAGCGTCTCATCAAAAATGAAAACATTTTTAAAAACTACAAGTCTCATGCGTTTTAGTGGTGAAAAGATGATTTAAAAAATCGTTTTGGAAATGAGTTTACTCACAGGGTACTTTCTTTGTATACATTCGACTATACGGGCCAAGCCCGGGATTTACGGGAAATCGCGGGTTTTCGTTTGCCGGCGATTAAACCACTTTCATTAAGCGTCTCATCAAAAATGAAAACATTTCTGAAAACTACAAGTCTCATGCGTTTTAGTGGTGAAAAAATAATTTAAAAAATCGTTCGGGAAATGATTTTACTCCCTGGGTACTTTCTTTGTATACTTTTGACCATACGGGCCGAGTACGGATTAAGGGAAGTCGCGGGTTTTCGTTTGCCGGCGATTAAATCACTTTCATTAAGCGTCTCATCAAAAATGAAAACATTTCTGAAAACTACAAGTCTCATGCGTTTTAGTGGTGAAAAAATAATTTAAAATCGTTCGGGAAATGAGTTTACTCCCTGGGTACTTTCTTTGTATACTTTTGACTATACGGGCCGAGTCCGGATATACGGGAAGTCGCGGGTTTTCGTTTGCCGGCGATTAAACTTCTTTTATTCAGCGTCTCATCAAAATTAAAACATTTTTAAAAACTACAAGTCTCATGGCCTTTAGTGGTGAAATAATAATTTAAAAAGTCGTTCGGGAAATGAGTTTACTCCCTGGGTACTTTTTTAGTATGCTTTTGACTATACGGGCCGAGTCCGGGATTTACGGGAAGTCGCAGGTTTTCGTTTGCCGGCGATTAAACTTCTTTTATTCAGCGTCTCATCAAAAATGAAAACATTTTTGAAAACTACAAGTCTCATGCGTTTTATTGCTGAAAAAATAAATTAAAAAATCGTTCGGGAAATGAGTTTACTTCCTGGGTACTTTCTTTGTATACTTTTGACTATACGGGCAAAGCCCGGGATTTACGGGAAATCGCGGGATTTCGTTTGCCGGCGATTAAACCTCTTTCATTAAGCGTCTCATCAAAAATGAAAACATTTTTGAAAACTGCAAGTCTCATGCGTTTCAGTGGTGAAAAGATAATTTAAAAAATCGTTTTGGAAATGAGTTTACTCACAGGGTACTTCCTTTGTATACTTTTGCCTATACGGGCCGAGTCCGGGATTTACGGGAAATCGCGGGTTTTCGTTTGCCGGCGTATAAACCACTTTCATTAAGCGTCTCATCAAAAATGAAAACATTTCTGAAAACTACAAGTCTCATGCGTTTTAGTGGTGAAAAAATAATTTAAAAAATCGTTCGGGAAATGATTTTACTCCCTGGGTACTTTCTTTGTATACTTTTGACTATACGGGCCGAGTACGGATTAAGGGAAATCGCGGGTTTTCGTTTGCCGGCGATTAAACTTCTTTTATTCGGTGTCTCATCAAAAATGAAAACATTTTTAAAAACTACAAGTCTCATGGCCTTTAGTGGTGGAATAATAATTTAAAAAATCGTTCGGGAAATGAGTTTACTCCCTGGGTACTTTCTTTGTATACTTTTGACTATACGGGCCGAGTCCGGGATTTACGGGAAGTCGCAGGTTTTCGTTTGCCGGCGATTAAACTTCTTTTATTCAGCGTCTCATCAAAAATGAAAACATTTTTGAAAACTACAAGACTCATGCGTTTTAGTGGTGAAAAAATAAATTAAAAAATCGTTCGGGAAATGAGTTTACTTCCTGGGTACTTTCTTTGTATACTTTTGACTATACGGGCCAAGCCCGGGATTTACGGGAAATCGCGGGATTTCGTTTGCCGGCGATTAAAACTCTTTCATTAAGCGTCTCATCAAAAATGAAAACATTTTTGAAAACTGCAAGTCTCATGCGTTTTAGTGGTGAAAAGATAATTTAAAAAATCGTTTTGGAAATGAGTTTACTCACAGGGTACTTTCTTTGTATACCTTCGACTATACGGGCCAAGCCCGGGATTTGCGGGAAATCGCGGTTTTCGTTTGCCGGCGATTAAACCTCTTACATTAAGCGTCTTATCAAAAATGAAAACATTTTTGAAAACTACAACTCTCATGCGTTTTAGTGGTAAAAAAAAAATTAAAAAAATCGTTCGGGAAATGAGTTTACTCCCTGGGTACTTTCTTTGTATACTTTTGACTATACGGGCCGAGTTCGGGATTTACGGGAAGTCGCAGGTTTTCGTTTGCCGGCGATTAAACTTCTTTTATTCAGCGTCTCATCAAAAATGAAAACATTTTTGAAAACTACAAGTCTCATGCGTTTTAGTGGTGAAAAAATAAATTAAAAAATCGTTCGGGAAATGAGTTTAATTCCTGGGTACTTTCTTTGTATACTTTTGACTATACGGGCCAAGCCCGGGATTTACGGGAAATCGCGGGATTTCGTTTGCCGGCGATAAAAACTCTTTAATTAAGCGTCTCATCAAAAATGAAAACATTTTTAAAAACTGCAAGTCTCATGCGTTTTAGTGGTGAAAAGATAATTTAAAAAATCGTTTTGGAAATGAGTTTACTCACAGGGTACTTTCTTTGTATATATTCGACTATACGGGCCAAGCCCGGGATTTGCGGGAAATCGCGGTTTTCGTTTGCCGGCGATTAAACCTCTTACATTAAGCGTCTTATCAAAAATGAAAACATTTTTGAAAACTACAACTCTCATGCGTTTTAGTGGTAAAAAGATAATTTAAAAAATCGTTTTGGAAATGAGTTTACTCACAGGGTACTTCCTTTGTATACTTTTGCCTATACGGGCCGAGTCCGGGATTTACGGGAAATCGCGGGTTTTCGTTTGCCGGCGTATAAACCTCTTTCATTAAGCGTCTCATCAAAAATGAAAACATTTTTAAAAACTACAAGTCTCATGGCCTTTAGTGGTGAAATAATAATTTAAAAAATCGTTCGGGAAATGAGTTTACACCCTGGGTACTTCCTTTGTATACTTTTGCCTATACGGGCCGAGTGCGGGATTTACGGGAAGTCGCGGGTTTTCGTTTGCCGGCGATTAAACTTCTTTTATTCAGCGTCTCATCAAAAATGAAAACATTTTTAAAAACTACAAGTCTCGTGGGTTTTAGTGGGGAAATAATAATTTAAAAAATCGTTCGGGAAATGAGTTTACTCCTGGGTACTTTCTTTGTATACATTCGACTATACGGGCCAAGCCCGGGATTTACAGGAAATCGCGGGATTTCGTTTGCGGGCGATTAAACCTCTTTCATTAAGCGTCTCATCAAAAATGAAAACATTTTTAAAAACTACAAGTCTCATGCGTTTTAGTGGTGAAAAGATAATTTAAAAAATCCTTTTGGAAATGAGTTTACTCACAGGGTACTTTCTTTGTATACATTCGACTATACGGGCCAAGCCCGGGATTTACGGGAAATCGCGGGTTTTCGTTTGCCGGCGATTAAACCACTTTCATTAAGCGTCTCATCAAAAATGAAAACATTTCTGAAAACTACAAGTCTCATGCGTTTTAGTGGTGAAAAAATAATTTAAAAAATCGTTCGGGAAATGATTTTACTCCCTGGGTACTTTCTTTGTATACTTTTGACCATACGGGCCGAGTACGGATTAAGGGAAGTCGCGGGTTTTCGTTTGCCGGCGATTAAATCACTTTCATTAAGCGTCTCATCAAAAATGAAAACATTTCTGAAAACTACAAGTCTCATGCGTTTTAGTGGTGAAAAAATAATTTAAAATCGTTCGGGAAATGAGTTTACTCCCTGGGTACTTTCTTTGTATACTTTTGACTATACGGGCCGAGTCCGGATATACGGGAAGTCGCGGGTTTTCGTTTGCCGGCGATTAAACTTCTTTTATTCAGCGTCTCATCAAAATTAAAACATTTTTAAAAACTACAAGTCTCATGGCCTTTAGTGGTGAAATAATAATTTAAAAAGTCGTTCGGGAAATGAGTTTACTCCCTGGGTACTTTCTTTGTATACTTTTGACTATACGGGCCGAGTTCGGGATTTACGGGAAGTCGCAGGTTTTCGTTTGCCGGCGATTAAACTTCTTTTATTCAGCGTCTCATCAAAAATGAAAACATTTTTGAAAACTACAAGTCTCATGCGTTTTAGTGGTGAAAAAATAAATTAAAAAATCGTTCGGGAAATGAGTTTAATTCCTGGGTACTTTCTTTGTATACTTTTGACTATACGGGCCAAGCCCGGGATTTACGGGAAATCGCGGGATTTCGTTTGCCGGCGATAAAAACTCTTTAATTAAGCGTCTCATCAAAAATGAAAACATTTTTAAAAACTGCAAGTCTCATGCGTTTTAGTGGTGAAAAGATAATTTAAAAAATCGTTTTGGAAATGAGTTTACTCACAGGGTACTTTCTTTGTATATATTCGACTATACGGGCCAAGCCCGGGATTTGCGGGAAATCGCGGTTTTCGTTTGCCGGCGATTAAACCTCTTACATTAAGCGTCTTATCAAAAATGAAAACATTTTTGAAAACTACAACTCTCATGCGTTTTAGTGGTAAAAAGATAATTTAAAAAATCGTTTTGGAAATGAGTTTACTCACAGGGTACTTCCTTTGTATACTTTTGCCTATACGGGCCGAGTCCGGGATTTACGGGAAATCGCGGGTTTTCGTTTGCCGGCGTATAAACCTCTTTCATTAAGCGTCTCATCAAAAATGAAAACATTTTTAAAAACTACAAGTCTCATGGCCTTTAGTGGTGAAATAATAATTTAAAAAATCGTTCGGGAAATGAGTTTACACCCTGGGTACTTCCTTTGTATACTTTTGCCTATACGGGCCGAGTGCGGGATTTACGGGAAGTCGCGGGTTTTCGTTTGCCGGCGATTAAACTTCTTTTATTCAGCGTCTCATCAAAAATGAAAACATTTTTAAAAACTACAAGTCTCGTGGGTTTTAGTGGGGAAATAATAATTTAAAAAATCGTTCGGGAAATGAGTTTACTCCTGGGTACTTTCTTTGTATACATTCGACTATACGGGCCAAGCCCGGGATTTACAGGAAATCGCGGGATTTCGTTTGCGGGCGATTAAACCTCTTTCATTAAGCGTCTCATCAAAAATGAAAACATTTTTAAAAACTACAAGTCTCATGCGTTTTAGTGGTGAAAAGATAATTTAAAAAATCCTTTTGGAAATGAGTTTACTCACAGGGTACTTTCTTTGTATACATTCGACTATACGGGCCAAGCCCGGGATTTACGGGAAATCGCGGGTTTTCGTTTGCCGGCGATTAAACCACTTTCATTAAGCGTCTCATCAAAAATGAAAACATTTCTGAAAACTACAAGTCTCATGCGTTTTAGTGGTGAAAAAATAATTTAAAAAATCGTTCGGGAAATGATTTTACTCCCTGGGTACTTTCTTTGTATACTTTTGACCATACGGGCCGAGTACGGATTAAGGGAAGTCGCGGGTTTTCGTTTGCCGGCGATTAAATCACTTTCATTAAGCGTCTCATCAAAAATGAAAACATTTCTGAAAACTACAAGTCTCATGCGTTTTAGTGGTGAAAAAATAATTTAAAATCGTTCGGGAAATGAGTTTACTCCCTGGGTACTTTCTTTGTATACTTTTGACTATACGGGCCGAGTCCGGATATACGGGAAGTCGCGGGTTTTCGTTTGCCGGCGATTAAACTTCTTTTATTCAGCGTCTCATCAAAATTAAAACATTTTTAAAAACTACAAGTCTCATGGCCTTTAGTGGTGAAATAATAATTTAAAAAGTCGTTCGGGAAATGAGTTTACTCCCTGGGTACTTTCTTTGTATGCTTTTGACTATACGGGCCGAGTCCGGGATTTACGGGAAGTCGCAGGTTTTCGTTTGCCGGCGATTAAACTTCTTTTATTCAGCGTCTCATCAAAAATGAAAACATTTTTGAAAACTACAAGTCTCATGCGTTTTATTGCTGAAAAAATAAATTAAAAAATCGTTCGGGAAATGAGTTTACTTCCTGGGTACTTTCTTTGTATACTTTTGACTATACGGGCAAAGCCCGGGATTTACGGGAAATCGCGGGATTTCGTTTGCCGGCGATTAAAACTCTTTCATTAAGCGTCTCATCAAAAATGAAAACATTTTTGAAAACTGCAAGTCTCATGCGTTTTGTGGTGAAAAGATAATTTAAAAAATCGTTTTGGAAATGAGTTTACTCACAGGGTACTTTTTTTGTATACATTCGACTATACGGGCCAAGCCCTGGATTTGCGGGAAATCGCGGTTTTCCTTTGCCGGCGATTAAACCTCTTACATTAAGCGTCTTATCAAAAATAAAAACATTTTTGAAAACTACAACTCTCATGCGTTTTAGTGGTAAAAAAAAGAATTAAAAAAATCGTTCGGGAAATGAGTTTACTCCCTGGGTACTTTCTTTGTATACATTCGACTATACGGGCCAAGCCCGGGATTTACGGGAAATCGCGGGATTTCGTTTGCCGGCGTATAAACCACTTTCATTAAGCGTCTCATCAAAAATGAAAACATTTCTGAAAACTACAAGTCTCATGCGTTTTAGTGGTGAAAAAATAATTTAAAAAATCGTTCGGGAAATGATTTTACTCCCTGGGTACTTTCTTTGTATACTTTTGACTATACGGGCCGAGTACGGATTAAGGGAAGTCGCGGGTTTTCGTTTGCCGGCGATTAAACTTCTTTTATTCGGTGTCTCATCAAAAATGAAAACATTTTTAAAAACTACAAGTCTCATGGCCTTTAGTGGTGGAATAATAATTTAAAAAATCGTTCGGGAAATGAGTTTACTCCCTGGGTACTTTCTTTGTATACTTTTGACTATACGGGCCGAGTCCGGGATTTACGGGAAGTCGCAGGTTTTCGTTTGCCGGCGATTAAACTTCTTTTATTCAGAGTCTCATCAAAAATGAAAACATTTTTGAAAACTACAAGTCTCATGCGTTTTAGTGGTGAAAAAATAAATTAAAAAATCGTACGGGAAATGAGTTTACTTCCTGGGTACTTTCTTTGTATACTTTTGACTATACGGGCCAAGCCCGGGATTTACGGGAAATCGCGGGATTTCGTTTGCCGGCGATTAAAACTCTTTCATTAAGCGTCTCATCAAAAATGAAAACATTTTTGAAAACTGCAAGTCTCATGCGTTTTAGTGGTGAAAAGATAATTTAAAAAATCGTTTTGGAAATGAGTTTACTCACAGGGTACTTTCTTTGTATACATTCGACTATACGAACCAAGCCCGGGATTTGCGGGAAATCGCGGTTTTCGTTTGCCGGCGATTAAACCTCTTACATTAAGCGTCTTATCAAAAATGAAAACATTTTTGAAAACTACAACTCTCATGCGTTTTAGTGGTAAAAAAAAAATTAAAAAAATCGTTCGGGAAATGAGTTTACTCCCTGGGTACTTTCTTTGTATACTTTTGACTATACGGGCCGAGTCCGGGATTTACGGGAAGTCGCAGGTTTTCGTTTGCCGGCGATTAAACTTCTTTTATTCAGCGTCTCATCAAAAATGAAAACATTTTTGAAAACTACAAGTCTCATGCGTTTTAGTGGTGAAAAAATAAATTAAAAAATCGTTCGGGAAATGAGTTTAATTCCTGGGTACTTTCTTTGTATACTTTTGACTATACGGGCCAAGCCCGGGATTTACGGGAAATCGCGGGATTTCGTTTGCCGGCGATAAAAACTCTTTCATTAAGCGTCTCATCAAAAATGAAAACATTTTTAAAAACTGCAAGTCTCATGCGTTTTAGTGGTGAAAAGATAATTTAAAAAATCGTTTTGGAAATGAGTTTACTCACAGGGTACTTTCTTTGTATATATTCGACTATACGGGCCAAGCCCGGGATTTGCGGGAAATCGCGGTTTTCGTTTGCCGGCGATTAAACCTCTTACATTAAGCGTCTTATCAAAAATGAAAACATTTTTGAAAACTACAACTCTCATGCGTTTTAGTGGTAAAAAGATAATTTAAAAAATCGTTTTGGAAATGAGTTTACTCACAGGGTACTTCCTTTGTATACTTTTGCCTATACGGGCCGAGTCCGGGATTTACGGGAAATCGCGGGTTTTCGTTTGCCGGCGTATAAACCTCTTTCATTAAGCGTCTCATCAAAAATGAAAACATTTTTGAAAACTGCAAGTCTCATGCGTTTCAGTGGTGAAAAGATAATTTAAAAAATCGTTTTGGAAATGAGTTTACTCACAGGGTACTTCCTTTGTATACTTTTGCCTATACGGGCCGAGTCCGGGATTTACGGGAAATCGCGGGTTTTCGTTTGCCGGCGTATAAACCACTTTCATTAAGCGTCTCATCAAAAATGAAAACATTTCTGAAAACTACAAGTCTCATGCGTTTTAGTGGTGAAAAAATAATTTAAAAAATCGTTCGGGAAATGATTTTACTCCCTGGGTACTTTCTTTGTATACTTTTGACTATACGGGCCGAGTACGGATTAAGGGAAGTCGCGGGTTTTCGTTTGCCGGCGATTAAACTTCTTTTATTCGGTGTCTCATCAAAAATGAAAACATTTTTAAAAACTACAAGTCTCATGGCCTTTAGTGGTGAAATAATAATTTAAAAAATCGTTCGGGAAATGAGTTTACTCCCTGGGTACTTTCTTTGTATACTTTTGACTATACGGGCCGAGTCCGGGATTTACGGGAAGTCGCAGGTTTTCGTTTGCCGGCGATTAAACTTCTTTTATTCAGCGTCTCATCAAAAATGAAAACATTTTTGAAAACTACAAGTCTCATGCGTTTTAGTGGTGAAAAAATAAATTAAAAAATCGTTCGGGAAATGAGTTTACTTCCTGGGTACTTTCTTTGTATACTTTTGACTATACGGGCCAAGCCCGGGATTTACGGGAAATCGCGGGATTTCGTTTGCCGGCGATTAAAACTCTTTCATTAAGCGTCTCATCAAAAATGAAAACATTTTTGAAAACTGCAAGTCTCATGCGTTTTAGTGGTGAAAAGATAATTTAAAAAATCGTTTTGGAAATGAGTTTACTCACAGGGTACTTTCTTTGTATACATTCGACTATACGGGCCAAGCCCGGGATTTGCGGGAAATCGCGGTTTTCGTTTGCCGGCAATTAAACCTCTTACATTAAGCGTCTTATCAAAAATGAAAACATTTTTGAAAACTACAACTCTCATGCGTTCTAGTGGTAAAAAAAAAATTAAAAAAATCGTTCGGGAAATGAGTTTACTCCCTGGGTACTTTCTTTGTATACTTTTGACTATACGGGCCGAGTCCGGGATTTACGGGAAGTCGCAGGTTTTCGTTTGCCGGCGATTAAACTTCTTTTATTCAGCGTCTCATCAAAAATGAAAACATTTTTGAAAACTACAAGTCTCATGCGTTTTAGTGGTGAAAAAATAAATTAAAAAATCGTTTGGGAAATGAGTTTAATTCCTGGGTACTTTCTTTGTATACTTTTGACTATACGGGCCAAGCCCGGGATTTACGGGAAATCGCGGGATTTCGTTTGCCGGCGATAAAAACTCTTTCATTAAGCGTCTCATCAAAAATGAAAACATTTTTAAAAACTGCAAGTCTCATGCGTTTTAGTGGTGAAAAGATAATTTAAAAAATCGTTTTGGAAATGAGTTTACTCACAGGGTACTTTCTTTGTATACATTCGACTATACGGGCCAAGCCCGGGATTTGCGGGAAATCGCGGTTTTCGTTTGCCGGCGATTAAACCTCTTACATTAAGCGTCTTATCAAAAATGAAAACATTTTTGAAAACTACAACTCTCATGCGTTTTAGTGGTAAAAAAAAAAATTAAAAAAATCGTTCGGGAAATGAGTTTACTCCCTGGGTACTTTCTTTGTATACATTCGACTAAACGGGCCAAGCCCGGGATTTACGGGAAATCGCGGGATTTCGTTTGCAGGCGATTAAACCTCTTTCATTAAGCGTCTCATCAAAAATGAAAACATTTTTGAAAACTGCAAGTCTCATGCGTTTCAGTGGTGAAAACATAATTTAAAAAATCGTTTTGGAAATGAGTTTACTCACAGGGTACTTCCTTTGTATACTTTTGCCTATACGGGCCGAGTCCGGGATTTACGGGAAATCGCGGGTTTTCGTTTGCCGGCGTATAAACCACTTTCATTAAGCGTCTCATCAAAAATGAAAACATTTCTGAAAACTACAAGTCTCATGCGTTTTAGTGGTGAAAAAATAATTTAAAAAATCGTTCGGGAAATGATTTTACTCCCTGGGTACTTTCTTTGTATACTTTTGACTATACGGGCCGAGTACGGATTAAGGGAAGTCGCGGGTTTTCGTTTGCCGGCGATTAAACTTCTTTTATTCGGTGTCTCATCAAAAATGAAAACATTTTTAAAAACTACAAGTCTCATGGCCTTTAGTGGTGAAATAATAATTTAAAAAATCGTTTGGGAAATGAGTTTACTCCCTGGGTACTTTCTTTGTATACTTTTGACTATACGGGCCGAGTCCGGGATTTACGGGAAGTCGCAGGTTTTCGTTTGCCGGCGATTAAACTTCTTTTATTCAGCGTCTCATCAAAAATGAAAACATTTTTGAAAACTACAAGTCTCATGCGTTTTAGTGGTGAAAAAATAAATTAAAAAATCGTTCGGGAAATGAGTTTACTTCCTGGGTACTTTCTTTGTATACTTTTGACTATACGGGCCAAGCCCGGGATTTACGGGAAATCGCGGGATTTCGTTTGCCGGCGATTAAAACTCTTTCATTAAGCGTCTCATCAAAAATGAAAACATTTTTGAAAACTGCAAGTCTCATGCGTTTTAGTGGTGAAAAGATAATTTAAAAAATCGTTTTGGAAATGAGTTTACTCACAGGGTACTTTCTTTGTATACATTCGACTATACGGGCCAAGCCCGGGATTTGCGGGAAATCGCGGTTTTCGTTTGCCGGCGATTAAACCTCTTTCATTAAGCGTCCCATCAAAAATGAAAACATTTTTGAAAACTGCAAGTCTCATGCGTTTCTGTGGTGAAAAGATAATTTAAAAAATCGTTTTGGAAATGAGTTTACTCACAGGGTACTTCCTTTGTATACTTTTGCCTATACGGGCCGAGTCCGGGATTTACGGGAAATCGCGGGTTTTCGTTTGCCGGCGATTAAACCACTTTCATAAACGTCTCATCAAAAATGAAAACATTTCTGAAAACTACAAGTCTCATGCGTTTTAGTGGTGAAAAAATAATTTAAAAAATCGTTCGGGAAATGATTTTACTCCCTGGGTACTTTCTTTGTATACTTTTGACTATACGGGCCGAGTACGGATTAAGGGAAGTCGCGGGTTTTCGTTTGCCGGCGATTAAACTTCTTTTATTCGGTGTCTCATCAAAAATGAAAACATTTTTAAAAACTACAAGTCTCATGGGCTTTAGTGGTGAAATAATAATTTAAAAAATCGTTCGGAAAATGAGTTTACACTCTGGGAACTTTCTTTGTATACTTTTGACTATACGGGCCAAGCTCGGGATTTACGGCAGATCGCGGGATTTCGTTTGCCGGCGATTAAAACTCTTTCATTAACCGTCTCATCAAAAATGAAAACATTTTTGAAAACTGCAAGTCTCATGCGTTTTATTGGTGAAAAGATAATTTAAAAAATCGTTTTGGAAATGAGTTTACTCACAGGGTACTTTCTTTGTATACATTCGATTATACGGGCCAAGCCCGGGATTTGCGGGAAATCGCGGTTTTCGTTTGCCGGCGATTAAACCTCTTACATTAAGCGTCTTATCAAAAATGAAAACATTTTTGAAAAATACAACTCTCATGCGTTTTAGTGGTACAAAAAAAAATTAAAAAAATCGTTCGGGAAATGAGTTTACTCCCTGGGTACTTTCGTTGTATACATTCGACTATACGGGCCAAGCCCGGGATTTACGGGAAATCGCGGGATTTCGTTTGCCGGCGATTAAACCTCTTTCATTAAGCGTCTCATCAAAAATGAAAACATTTTTGAAAACTGCAAGTCTCATGCGTTTCAGTGGTGAAAAGATAATTTAAAAAATCGTTTTGGAAATGAGTTTACTCACAGGGTACTTTCTTTGTATACATTCGACTATACGGGCCAAGCCCGGGATTTACGGGAAATCGCGGGATTTCGTTTGCCGGCGATTAAACCTCTTTCATTAAGCGTCTCATCAAAAATGAAAACATTTTTAAAAACTACAAGTCTCATGCGTTTTAGTGGTGAAGAGATAATTTAAAAATTCGTTTTGGAAATGAGTTTACTCACAGGGTACTTTCTTTGTATACATTTGACTATACGGGCCAAGCCCGGGATTTGCGGGAAATCGCGGGTTTTCGTTTGCCGGCGATTAAACCACTTTCATTAAGCGTCTCATCAAGAATGAAAACATTTCTCAAAACTACAAGTCTCATGCGTTTTAGTGGTGAAAAAATGATTTAAAAAATCGTTTTGGAAATGAGTTTACTCACAGGGTACTTTCTTTGTATACATTCGACTATACGGGCCAAGCCCGGGCTTTACGGGAAATCGCGGGTTTTCGTTTGCCGGCGATTAAACCACTTTCATTAAGCGTCCCATCAAAAATGAAAACATTTTTGAAAACTGCAAGTCTCATGCGTTTCTGTGGTGAAAAGATAATTTAAAAAATCGTTTTGGAAATGAGTTTACTCACAGGGTACTTCCTTTGTATACTTTTGCCTATACGGGCCGAGTCCGGGATTTACGGGAAATCGCGGGTTTTCGTTTGCCGGCGATTAAACCACTTTCATAAACGTCTCATCAAAAATGAAAACATTTCTGAAAACTACAAGTCTCATGCGTTTTAGTGGTGAAAAAATAATTTAAAAAATCGTTCGGGAAATGATTTTACTCCCTGGGTACTTTCTTTGTATACTTTTGACTATACGGGCCGAGTACGGATTAAAGGAAGTCGCGGGTTTTCGTTTGCCGGCGATTAAACTTCTTTTATTCGGTGTCTCATCAAAAATGAAAACATTTTTAAAAACTACAAGTCTCATGGGCTTTAGTGGTGAAATAATAATTTAAAAAATCGTTCGGAAAATGAGTTTACACTCTGGGAACTTTCTTTGTATACTTTTGACTATACGGGCCAAGCTCGGGATTTACGGCAGATCGCGGGATTTCGTTTGCCGGCGATTAAAACTCTTTCATTAACCGTCTCATCAAAAATGAAAACATTTTTGAAAACTGCAAGTCTCATGCGTTTTATTGGTGAAAAGATAATTTAAAAAATCGTTTTGGAAATGAGTTTACTCACAGGGTACTTTCTTTGTATACATTCGACTATACGGGCCAAGCCCGGGATTTGCGGGAAATCGCGGTTTTCGTTTGCCGGCGATTAAACCTCTTACATTAAGCGTCTTATCAAAAATGAAAACATTTTTGAAAAATACAACTCTCATGCGTTTTAGTGGTACAAAAAAAAATTAAAAAAATCGTTCGGGAAATGAGTTTACTCCCTGGGTACTTTCGTTGTATACATTCGACTATACGGGCCAAGCCCGGGATTTACGGGAAATCGCGGGATTTCGTTTGCCGGCGATTAAACCTCTTTCATTAAGCGTCTCATCAAAAATGAAAACATTTTTGAAAACTGCAAGTCTCATGCGTTTCAGTGGTGAAAAGATAATTTAAAAAATCGTTTTGGAAATGAGTTTACTCACAGGGTACTTTCTTTGTATACATTCGACTATACGGGCCAAGCCCGGGATTTACGGGAAATCGCGGGATTTCGTTTGCCGGCGATTAAACCTCTTTCATTAAGCGTCTCATCAAAAATGAAAACATTTTTAAAAACTACAAGTCTCATGCGTTTTAGTGGTGAAGAGATAATTTAAAAATTCGTTTTGGAAATGAGTTTACTCACAGGGTACTTTCTTTGTATACATTTGACTATACGGGCCAAGCCCGGGATTTGCGGGAAATCGCGGGTTTTCGTTTGCCGGCGATTAAACCACTTTCATTAAGCGTCTCATCAGGAATGAAAACATTTCTCAAAACTACAAGTCTCATGCGTTTTAGTGGTGAAAAAATGATTTAAAAAATCGTTCGGGAAATGAGTTTACTCCCTGGGTACTTTCTTTGTATACATTCGACTATACGGGCCAAGTCCGGGATTTACGGGAAATCGCGGGATTTCGTTTGCCGGCGATTAAACCTCTTTCATTAAGCGTCTCATCAAAAATGAAAACATTTTTAAAAACTACAAGTCTCATGCGTTTTAGTGGTGAAGAGATAATTTAAAAAATCGTTTTGGAAATGAGTTTACTCACAGGGTACTTTCTTTGTATACATTCGACTATACGGGCCAAGCCCGGGCTTTACGGGAAATCGCGGGTTTTCGTTTGCCGGCGATTAAACCACTTTCATTAAGCGTCTCATCAAGAATGAAAACATTTCTCAAAACTACAAGTCTCATGCGTTTTAGTGGTGAAAAAATGATTTAAAAAATCGTTCGGGAAATGAGTTTACTCCCTGGGTACTTTCTTTGTATACTTTTGACTATACGGGCCGAGTTCGGGATTTACGGGAAGTCGCAGGTTTTCGTTTGAGGGTGATTAAACTTCTTTTATTCAGCGTCTCATCAAAAATGAAAACATTTTTAAAAACTACAAGTCTCATGGGCTTTAGTGGTCAAATAAGAATTTAAAAAATCGTTTGGAAAATGAGTTTACTCCCTGGGTACTTTCCTTGTATACTTTTGACTATACGGGCCGAGTCCGGGATTTACGGGAAAGCGCAGGTTTTCGTTTGCCGGCGATTAAACTTCTTTTATTCAGCGTCTCATCAAAAATGAGAACATTTTTGAAAACTACAAGTCTCATGCGTTTTAGTGGTGAAAAATTACCTTAAAAAATCGTTCGGAAAATGAGTTTACTCCCTGGGTACTTTCTTTGTATACTTTTGACTATACGGGCCGAGTCCGGGGTTTACGGGAAATGGCGGGTTTTCGTTTGCCGGCGATTAAACTTCTTTTATTCAGCGTCTCATCAAAAATGAGAACATTTTTGAAAACTACAAGTCACATGCGTTTTAGTGGTGAAAAAATAATTTAAAAAATCGATCGGGAAATGAGTTTACTCCCTGGATACTTTCTTTATATACTTTTGACTATACTGGCCAAGCCCGGGATTTACGGGAAATCGCGGGTTTTCGTTTGCCGACGATTAAACTTCTTTTATTCAGCGTCTCATCAAAAATGAAAACATTTTTGAAAACTACAAGTCTTATGCGTTTTAGTGGTGAAAAAATAATTTAAAAAATCGTTCTGGAAATGAGTTTACTCACAGGGTACTTTATTTGTATACATTCGACTATACTGGCCAAGCCCGGGATTTACGGGAAATCGCGGGTTTTCGTTTGCCGGCGATTAAACTTCTTTTATTCAGCGTCTCATCAAAAATGAAAACATTTTTGAAAACTACAAGTCTTATGCGTTTTAGTGGTGAAAAAATAATTTAAAAAATCGTTCTGGAAATGAGTTTACTGACAGGGTACTTTCTTTGTATACGTTCAACTATACGGGCCAAGACCTGGATTTACGGGAAATCGCTGGTTTTCGTTTGCCGGCGATTAAACCTCTTTCATCAAGCGTCTCATCAAAAATGAAAACATTTTTGAAAACTACAAGTCTCACGCGTTTTAGTGGTAAAAAAATTATTTAAAAAACCGTTCGGGAAATGAGTTTACTCCCTGGGTACTTTCTTTGTATACTTTTGACTATACGGGCCGAGTCCGGGGTTTACGGGAAATCGCGGGTTTTTGTTTGCCGGCGATTAAACTTCTTTTATTCAGCGTCTCATCAAAAATGAAAACATTTTTAAAAACTACAAGTCTCATGCGTTTTAGTGGTGAAGAGATAATTTAAAAAATCGTTTTGGAAATGAGTTTACTCACAGGGTACTTTCTTTGTATACATTCGACTATACGGGCCAAGCCCGGGCTTTACGGGAAATCGCGGGTTTTCGTTTGCCGGCGATTAAACCACTTTCATTAAGCGTCTCATCAAGAATGAAAACATTTCTCAAAACTACAAGTCTCATGCGTTTTAGTGGTGAAAAAATGATTTAAAAAATCGTTCGGGAAATGAGTTTACTCCCTGGGTACTTTCTTTGTATACTTTTGACTATACGGGCCGAGTCCGGGATTTACGGGAAGTCGCAGGTTTTCGTTTGAGGGTGATTAAACTTCTTTTATTCAGCGTCTCATCAAAAATGAAAACATTTTTAAAAACTACAAGTCTCATGGGCTTTAGTGGTCAAATAATAATTTAAAAAATCGTTTGGAAAATGAGTTTACTCCCTGGGTACTTTCCTTGTATACTTTTGACTATACGGGCCGAGTCCGGGATTTACGGGAAAGCGCAGGTTTTCGTTTGCCGGCGATTAAACTTCTTTTATTCAGCGTCTCATCAAAAATGAGAACATTTTTGAAAACTACAAGTCTCATGCGTTTTAGTGGTGAAAAAATAATTTAAAAAATCGTTCGGGAAATGAGTTTACTCCCTGGGTACTTTCTTTATATACTTTTGACTATACTGGCCAAGCCCGGGATTTACGGGAAATCGCGGGTTTTCGTTTGCCGACGATTAAACTTCTTTTATTCAGCGTCTCATCAAAAATGAAAACATTTTTGAAAACTACAAGTCTTATGCGTTTTAGTGGTGAAAAAATAATTTAAAAAATCGTTCTGGAAATGAGTTTACTCACAGGGTACTTTCTTTGTATACATTCGACTATACGGCCAAGCCCGGGATTTACGGGAAATCGCGGGTTTTCGTTTGCCGGCGATTAAACCTCTTTCATTAAGCGTCTCATCAAAAATGAAAACATTTTTGAAAACTACAAGTCTCAAGCTTGTAGTGGTGAAAAAATAATTTAAAAAATCGTTCGGAAAATGAGTTTACTCCCTGGGTACTTCCTTTGTATACTTTTGACTATACGGGCCGAGTCCGGGGTTTACGGGAAATGGCGGGTTTTCGTTTGCCGGCGATTAAACTTCTTTTATTCAGCGTCTCATCAAAAATGAGAACATTTTTGAAAACTACAAGTCACATGCGTTTTAGTGGTGAAAAAATAATTTAAAAAATCGCTCGGGAAATGAGTTTACTCCCTGGGTACTTTCTTTATATACTTTTGACTATACTGGCCAAGCCCGGGATTTACGGGAAATCGCGGGTTTTCGTTTGCCGACGATTAAACTTCTTTTATTCAGCGTCTCATCAAAAATGAAAACATTTTTGAAAACTACAAGTCTTATGCGTTTTAGTGGTGAAAAAATAATTTAAAAAATCGTTCTGGAAATGAGTTTACTCACAGGGTACTTTCTTTGTATACGTTCAACTATACGGGCCAAGCCCTGGATTTACGGGAAATCGCTGGTTTTCGTTTGCCGGCGATTAAACCTCTTTCATCAAGCGTCTCATCAAAAATGAAAACATTTTTGAAAACTACAAGTCTCACGCGTTTTAGTGGTAAAAAAATTATTTAAAAAACCGTTCGGGAAATGAGTGTACTCCCTGGGTACTTTCTTTGTATACTTTTGACTATACGGGCCGAGTCCGGGGTTTACGGGAAATCGTGGGTTTTTGTTTGCCGGCGATTAAACTTCTTTTATTCAGCGTCTCATCAAAAATGAAAACATTTTTAAAAACTACAAGTCTCATGCGTTTTAGTGGTGAAGAGATAATTTAAAAAATCGTTTTGGAAATGAGTTTACTCACATGGTACTTTATTTGTATACATTCGACTATACGGGCCAAGCCCGGGATTTACGGGAAATCGCGGGTTTTCGTTTGAGGGTGATTAAACTTCTTTTATTCAGCGTCTCATCAAAAATGAAAACATTTTTGAAAACTACAAGTCTTATGCGTTTTAGTGGTGAAAAAATAATTTAAAAAATCGTTCTGGAAATGAGTTTACTCACAGGGTACTTTCTTTGTATACGTTCGACTATACGGGCCAAGCCCTGGATTTACGGGAAATCGCTGGTTTTCGTTTGCCGGCGATTAAACCTCTTTCATCAAGCGTCTCATCAAAAATGAAAACATTTTTGAAAACTACAAGTCTCACGCGTTTTAGTGGTAAAAAAATTATTTAAAAAACCGTTCGGGAAATGAGTTTACTCCCTGGGTACTTTCTTTGTATACTTTTGACTATACGGGCCGAGTCCGGGGTTTACGGGAAATGGCGGGTTTTTGTTTGCCGGCGATTAAACTTCTTTTATTCAGCGTCTCATCAAAAATGAAAACATTTTTAAAAACTACAAGTCTCACGCGTTTTAGTGGTAAAAAAATTATTTAAAAAACCGTTCGGGAAATGAGTTTACTCCCTGGGTACTTTCTTTGTATACTTTTGACTATACGGGCCGAGTCCGGGGTTTACGGGAAATCGTGGGTTTTTGTTTGCCGGCGATTAAACTTCTTTTATTCAGCGTCTCATCAAAAATGAAAACATTTTTAAAAACTACAAGTCTCATGCGTTTTAGTGGTGAAGAGATAATTTAAAAAATCGTTTTGGAAATGAGTTTACTCACATGGTACTTTATTTGTATACATTCGACTATACGGGCCAAGCCCGGGATTTACGGGAAATCGCGGGTTTTCGTTTGAGGGTGATTAAACTTCTTTTATTCAGCGTCTCATCAAAAATGAAAACATTTTTGAAAACTACAAGTCTTATGCGTTTTAGTGGTGAAAAAATAATTTAAAAAATCGTTCTGGAAATGAGTTTACTCACAGGGTACTTTCTTTGTATACGTTCGACTATACGGGCCAAGCCCTGGATTTACGGGAAATCGCTGGTTTTCGTTTGCCGGCGATTAAACCTCTTTCATCAAGCGTCTCATCAAAAATGAAAACATTTTTGAAAACTACAAGTCTCACGCGTTTTAGTGGTAAAAAAATTATTTAAAAAACCGTTCGGGAAATGAGTTTACTCCCTGGGTACTTTCTTTGTATACTTTTGACTATACGGGCCGAGTCCGGGGTTTACGGGAAATGGCGGGTTTTTGTTTGCCGGCGATTAAACTTCTTTTATTCAGCGTCTCATCAAAAATGAAAACATTTTTAAAAACTACAAGTCTCATGCGTTTTAGTGGTGAAGAGATAATTTAAAAAATCGTTTTGGAAATGAGTTTACTCACAGGGTACTTTCTTTGTATACATTCGACTATACGGGCCAAGCCCGGGCTTTACGGGAAATCGCGGGTTTTCGTTTGCCGGCGATTAAACCACTTTCATTAAGCGTCTCATCAAGAATGAAAACATTTCTCAAAACTACAAGTCTCATGCGTTTTAGTGGTGAAAAAATGATTTAAAAAATCGTTCGGGAAATGAGTTTACTCCCTGGGTACTTTCTTTGTATACTTTTGACTATACGGGCCGAGTCCGGGATTTACGGGAAGTCGCAGGTTTTCGTTTGAGGGTGATTAAACTTCATTTATTCAGCGTCTCATCAAAAATGAAAACATTTTTAAAAACTACAAGTCTCATGGGCTTTAGTGGTCAAATAATAATTTAAAAAATCGTTTGGAAAATGAGTTTACTCCCTGGGTACTTTCCTTGTATACTTTTGACTATACGGGCCGAGTCCGGGATTTACGGGAAAGCGCAGGTTTTCGTTTGCCGGCGATTAAACTTCTTTTATTCAGCGTCTCATCAAAAATGAGAACATTATTGAAAACTACAAGTCTCATGCGTTTTAGTGGTGAAAAAATAATTTAAAAAATCGTTCGGGAAATGAGTTTACTCCCTGGGTACTTTCTTTATATACTTTTGACTATATTGGCCAAGCCCGGGATTTACGGGAAATCGCGGGTTTTCGTTTGCCGACGATTAAACTTCTTTTATTCAGCGTCTCATCAAAAATGAAAACATTTTTGAAAACTACAAGTCTTATGCGTTTTAGTGGTGAAAAAATAATTTAAAAAATCGTTCTGGAAATGAGTTTACTCACAGGGTACTTTCTTTGTATACATTCGACTATACGGCCAAGCCCGGGATTTACGGGAAATCGCGGGTTTTCGTTTGCCGGCGATTAAACCTCTTTCATTAAGCGTCTCATCAAAAATGAAAACATTTTTGAAAACTACAAGTCTCAAGCTTGTAGTGGTGAAAAAATAATTTAAAAAATCGTTCGGAAAATGAGTTTACTCCCTGGGTACTTTCTTTGTATACTTTTGACTATACGGGCCGAGTCCGGGGTTTACGGGAAATGGCGGGTTTTCGTTTGCCGGCGATTAAACTTCTTTTATTCAGCGTCTCATCAAAAATGAGAACATTTTTGAAAACTACAAGTCACATGCGTTTTAGTGGTGAAAAAATAATTTAAAAAATCGTTTGGGAAATGAGTTTACTCCCTGGGTACTTTCTTTATATACTTTTGACTATACTGGCCAAGCCCGGGATTTACGGGAAATCGCGGGTTTTCGTTTGCCGACGATTAAACTTCTTTTATTCAGCGTCTCATCAAAAATGAAAACATTTTTGAAAACTACAAGTCTTATGCGTTTTAGTGGTGAAAAAATAATTTAAAAAATCGTTCTGGAAATGAGTTTACTCACAGGGTACTTTATTTGTATACATTCGACTATACGGGCCAAGCCCGGGATTTACGGGAAATCGCGGGTTTTCGTTTGCCGGCGATTAAACTTCTTTTATTCAGCGTCTCATCAAAAATGAAAACATTTTTGAAAACTACAAGTCTTATGCGTTTTAGTGGTGAAAAAATAATTTAAAAAATCGTTCTGGAAATGAGTTTACTCACAGGGTACTTTCTTTGTATACGTTCAACTATACGGGCCAAGCCCTGGATTTACGGGAAATCGCTGGTTTTCGTTTGCCGGCGATTAAACCTCTTTCATCAAGCGTCTCATCAAAAATGAAAACATTTTTGAAAACTACAAGTCTCACGCGTTTTAGTGGTAAAAAAATTATTTAAAAAACCGTTCGGGAAATGAGTTTACTCCCTGGGTACTTTCTTTGTATACTTTTGACTATACGGGCCGAGTCCGGGGTTTACGGGAAATCGCGGGTTTTTGTTTGCCGGCGATTAAACTTCTTTTATTCAGCGTCTCATCAAAAATGAAAACATTTTTAAAAACTACAAGTCTCATGCGTTTTAGTGGTGAAGAGATAATTTAAAAAATCGTTTTGGAAATGAGTTTACTCACAGGGTACTTTCTTTGTATACATTCGACTATACGGGCCAAGCCCGGGCTTTACGGGAAATCGCGGGTTTTCGTTTGCCGGCGATTAAACCACTTTCATTAAGCGTCTCATCAAGAATGAAAACATTTCTCAAAACTACAAGTCTCATGCGTTTTAGTGGTGAAAAAATGATTTAAAAAATCGTTCGGGAAATGAGTTTACTCCCTGGGTACTTTCTTTGTATACTTTTGACTATACGGGCCGAGTCCGGGATTTACGGGAAGTCGCAGGTTTTCGTTTGAGGGTGATTAAACTTCTTTTATTCAGCGCCTCATCAAAAATGAAAACATTTTTAAAAACTACAAGTCTCATGGGCTTTAGTGGTGAAATAATAATTTAAAAAATCGTTTGGAAAATGAGTTTACTCCCTGGGTACTTTCCTTGTATACTTTTGACTATACGGGCCGAGTCCGGGATTTACGGGAAAGCGCAGGTTTTCGTTTGCCGGCGATTAAACTTCTTTTATTCAGCGTCTCATCAAAAATGAGAACATTTTTGAAAACTACAAGTCACATGCGTTTTAGTGGTGAAAAAATAATTTAAAAAATCGTTTGGGAAATGAGTTTACTCCCTGGGTACTTTCTTTATATACTTTTGACTATACTGGCCAAGCCCGGGATTTACGGGAAATCGCGGGTTTTCGTTTGCCGACGATTAAACTTCTTTTATTCAGCGTCTCATCAAAAATGAAAACATTTTTGAAAACTACAAGTCTTATGCGTTTTAGTGGTGAAAAAATAATTTAAAAAATCGTTCTGGAAATGAGTTTACTCACAGGGTACTTTATTTGTATACATTCGACTATACGGGCCAAGCCCGGGATTTACGGGAAATCGCGGGTTTTCGTTTGCCGGCGATTAAACTTCTTTTATTCAGCGTCTCATCAAAAATGAAAACATTTTTGAAAACTACAAGTCTTATGCGTTTTAGTGGTGAAAAAATAATTTAAAAAATCGTTCTGGAAATGAGTTTACTCACAGGGTACTTTCTTTGTATACGTTCAACTATACGGGCCAAGCCCTGGATTTACGGGAAATCGCTGGTTTTCGTTTGCCGGCGATTAAACCTCTTTCATCAAGCGTCTCATCAAAAATGAAAACATTTTTGAAAACTACAAGTCTCACGCGTTTTAGTGGTGAAATAATAATTTAAAAAATCGTTTGGAAAATGAGTTTACTCCCTGGGTACTTTCCTTGTATACTTTTGACTATACGGGCCGAGTCCGGGATTTACGGGAAAGCGCAGGTTTTCGTTTGCCGGCGATTAAACTTCTTTTATTCAGCGTCTCATCAAAAATGAGAACATTTTTGAAAACTACAAGTCACATGCGTTTTAGTGGTGAAAAAATAATTTAAAAAATCGTTTGGGAAATGAGTTTACTCCCTGGGTACTTTCTTTATATACTTTTGACTATACTGGCCAAGCCCGGGATTTACGGGAAATCGCGGGTTTTCGTTTGCCGACGATTAAACTTCTTTTATTCAGCGTCTCATCAAAAATGAAAACATTTTTGAAAACTACAAGTCTTATGCGTTTTAGTGGTGAAAAAATAATTTAAAAAATCGTTCTGGAAATGAGTTTACTCACAGGGTACTTTATTTGTATACATTCGACTATACGGGCCAAGCCCGGGATTTACGGGAAATCGCGGGTTTTCGTTTGCCGGCGATTAAACTTCTTTTATTCAGCGTCTCATCAAAAATGAAAACATTTTTGAAAACTACAAGTCTTATGCGTTTTAGTGGTGAAAAAATAATTTAAAAAATCGTTCTGGAAATGAGTTTACTCACAGGGTACTTTCTTTGTATACGTTCAACTATACGGGCCAAGCCCTGGATTTACGGGAAATCGCTGGTTTTCGTTTGCCGGCGATTAAACCTCTTTCATCAAGCGTCTCATCAAAAATGAAAACATTTTTGAAAACTACAAGTCTCACGCGTTTTAGTGGTAAAAAAATTATTTAAAAAACCGTTCGGGAAATGAGTTTACTCCCTGGGTACTTTCTTTGTATACTTTTGACTATACGGGCCGAGTCCGGGGTTTACGGGAAATCGCGGGTTTTTGTTTGCCGGCGATTAAACTTCTTTTATTCAGCGTCTCATCAAAAATGAAAACATTTTTAAAAACTACAAGTCTCATGCGTTTTAGTGGTGAAGAGATAATTTAAAAAATCGTTTTGGAAATGAGTTTACTCACAGGGTACTTTCTTTGTATACATTCGACTATACGGGCCAAGCCCGGGCTTTACGGGAAATCGCGGGTTTTCGTTTGCCGGCGATTAAACCACTTTCATTAAGCGTCTCATCAAGAATGAAAACATTTCTCAAAACTACAAGTCTCATGCGTTTTAGTGGTGAAAAAATGATTTAAAAAATCGTTCGGGAAATGAGTTTACTCCCTGGGTACTTTCTTTGTATACTTTTGACTATACGGGCCGAGTCCGGGATTTACGGGAAGTCGCAGGTTTTCGTTTGAGGGTGATTAAACTTCTTTTATTCAGCGCCTCATCAAAAATGAAAACATTTTTAAAAACTACAAGTCTCATGGGCTTTAGTGGTGAAATAATAATTTAAAAAATCGTTTGGAAAATGAGTTTACTCCCTGGGTACTTTCCTTGTATACTTTTGACTATACGGGCCGAGTCCGGGATTTACGGGAAAGCGCAGGTTTTCGTTTGCCGGCGATTAAACTTCTTTTATTCAGCGTCTCATCAAAAATGAGAACATTTTTGAAAACTACAAGTCTCATGCGTTTTAGTGGTGAAAAAATAATTTAAAAAATCGTTCGGGAAATGAGTTTACTCCCTGGGTACTTTCTTTATATACTTTTGACTATACTGGCCAAGCCCGGGATTTACGGGAAATCGCGGGTTTTCGTTTGCCGACGATTAAACTTCTTTTATTCAGCGTCTCATCAAAAATGAAAACATTTTTGAAAACTACAAGTCTTATGCGTTTTAGTGGTGAAAAAATAATTTAAAAAATCGTTCTGGAAAATGAGTTTACTCCCTGGGTACTTTCTTTGTATACTTTTGACTATACGGGCCGAGTCCGGGGTTTACGGGAAATGGCGGGTTTTCGTTTGCCGGCGATTAAACTTCTTTTATTCAGCGTCTAATCAAAAATGAGAACATTTTTGAAAACTACAAGTCACATGCGTTTTAGTGGTGAAAAAATAATTTAAAAAATCGTTCGGGAAATAAGTTTACTCCCTGGGTACTTTCTTTATATACTTTTGACTATACTGGCCAAGCCCGGGATTTACGGGAAATCGCGGGTTTTCGTTTGCCGACGATTAAACTTCTTTTATTCAGCGTCTCATCAAAAATGAAAACATTTTTGAAAACTACAAGTCTTATGCGTTTTAGTGGTGAAAAAATAATTTAAAAAATCGTTCTGGAAATGAGTTTACTCACAGGGTACTTTATTTGTATACATTCGACTATACGGGCCAAGCCCGGGATTTACGGGAAATCGCAGGTTTTCGTTTGCCGGCGATTAAACTTCTTTTATTCAGCGTCTCATCAAAAATGAAAACATTTTTGAAAACTACAAGTCTTATGCGTTTTAGTGGTGAAAAAATAATTTAAAAAATCGTTCTGGAAATGAGTTTACTCCCTGGGTACTTCCTTTGTATACTTTTGGCTATACAGGTCAAGCCCGGGATTTTTGGGAAATCGCGGGTTTTCGTTTGCCGGCGATTAAACTTCTTTTATTCAGCGTCTCATCAAAAATGATAACATTTTTAAAAACTACAAGTCTCATGGGCTTTAGTGGTGAAATAATAATTTAAAAAATCGTTCGGGAAATGAGTTTACTCCCTGGGTACTTTCTCTGTATACTTTTGACTATGCGGGCCGAGTCCGGGGTTTACGGGAAATGGCGGGTTTTCGTTTGCCGGCGATTAAACTTCTTTTATTCAGCGTCTCATCAAAAATGAAAACATTTTTGAAAACTACAAGTCTCAAGCGTTTTAGTGGTGAAAAGATAATTTAAAAAATCGTTTTGGAAATGAGTTTACTCACAGGGTACTTTCTTTGTATACATTCGACTATACGGGCCAAGCCCGGGATTTACGGGAAATCGCGGGTTTTCGTTTGCCGGCGATTAAACCACTTTCATTAAGCGTCTCATCAAAAATGAAAACATTTCTGAAAACTACAAGTCTCACGCGTTTTAGTGGTGAAAAAATATTTTAAAAAGTCGTTCGGGAAATGAGTTTACTCACTGGGTACTTTCTTTGTATACTTTTGACTATACGGGCCGAGTCCGGGATTTACGGGAAATCGCGGGTTTTCGTTTGCTGGCGATTAAACTTCTTTCATTCAGCGTCTCATCATAAATGAAAACATTTTTAAAAACTACAAGTCTCATGGGCTTTAGTGGTGAAATAATAATTTAAAAAATCGTTTGGGAAATGAGTTTACTCCCTGGGTACTTTCCTTTTAAACTTTTGACTATACGGGCCGAGTCCGGGGTTTACGGGAAATCGCGGGTTTTTGTTTGCCGGCGATTAAACTTCTTTTATTCAGCGTCTCATCAAAAATGAAAACATTTTTAAAAACTACAAGTCTCATGCGTTTTAGTGGTGAAGAGATAATTTAAAAAATCGTTTTGGAAATGAGTTTACTCACAGGGTACTTTCTTTGTATACATTCGACTATACGGGCCAAGCCCGGGCTTTACGGGAAATCGCGGGTTTTCGTTTGCCGGCGATTAAACCACTTTCATTAAGCGTCTCATCAAGAATGAAAACATTTCTCAAAACTACAAGTCTCATGCGTTTTAGTGGTGAAAAAATGATTTAAAAAATCGTTCGGGAAATGAGTTTACTCCCTGGGTACTTTCTTTGTATACTTTTGACTATACGGGCCGAGTCCGGGATTTACGGGAAGTCGCAGGTTTTCGTTTGAGGGTGATTAAACTTCTTTTATTCAGCGCCTCATCAAAAATGAAAACATTTTTAAAAACTACAAGTCTCATGGGCTTTAGTGGTGAAATAATAATTTAAAAAATCGTTTGGAAAATGAGTTTACTCCCTGGGTACTTTCCTTGTATACTTTTGACTATACGGGCCGAGTCCGGGATTTACGGGAAAGCGCAGGTTTTCGTTTGCCGGCGATTAAACTTCTTTTATTCAGCGTCTCATCAAAAATGAGAACATTTTTGAAAACTACAAGTCACATGCGTTTTAGTGGTGAAAAAATAATTTAAAAAATCGTTTGGGAAATGAGTTTACTCCCTGGGTACTTTCTTTATATACTTTTGACTATACTGGCCAAGCCCGGGATTTACGGGAAATCGCGGGTTTTCGTTTGCCGACGATTAAACTTCTTTTATTCAGCGTCTCATCAAAAATGAAAACATTTTTGAAAACTACAAGTCTTATGCGTTTTAGTGGTGAAAAAATAATTTAAAAAATCGTTCTGGAAATGAGTTTACTCACAGGGTACTTTATTTGTATACATTCGACTATACGGGCCAAGCCCGGGATTTACGGGAAATCGCGGGTTTTCGTTTGCCGGCGATTAAACTTCTTTTATTCAGCGTCTCATCAAAAATGAAAACATTTTTGAAAACTACAAGTCTTATGCGTTTTAGTGGTGAAAAAATAATTTAAAAAATCGTTCTGGAAATGAGTTTACTCACAGGGTACTTTCTTTGTATACGTTCAACTATACGGGCCAAGCCCTGGATTTACGGGAAATCGCTGGTTTTCGTTTGCCGGCGATTAAACCTCTTTCATCAAGCGTCTCATCAAAAATGAAAACATTTTTGAAAACTACAAGTCTCACGCGTTTTAGTGGTAAAAAAATTATTTAAAAAACCGTTCGGGAAATGAGTTTACTCCCTGGGTACTTTCTTTGTATACTTTTGACTATACGGGCCGAGTCCGGGGTTTACGGGAAATCGCGGGTTTTTGTTTGCCGGCGATTAAACTTCTTTTATTCAGCGTCTCATCAAAAATGAAAACATTTTTAAAAACTACAAGTCTCATGCGTTTTAGTGGTGAAGAGATAATTTAAAAAATCGTTTTGGAAATGAGTTTACTCACAGGGTACTTTCTTTGTATACATTCGACTATACGGGCCAAGCCCGGGCTTTACGGGAAATCGCGAGTTTTCGTTTGCCGGCGATTAAACCACTTTCATTAAGCGTCTCATCAAGAATGAAAACATTTCTCAAAACTACAAGTCTCATGCGTTTTAGTGGTGAAAAAATGATTTAAAAAATCGTTCGGGAAATGAGTTTACTCCCTGGGTACTTTCTTTGTATACTTTTGACTATACGGGCCGAGTCCGGGATTTACGGGAAGTCGCAGGTTTTCGTTTGAGGGTGATTAAACTTCTTTTATTCAGCGCCTCATCAAAAATGAAAACATTTTTAAAAACTACAAGTCTCATGGGCTTTAGTGGTGAAATAATAATTTAAAAAATCGTTTGGAAAATGAGTTTACTCCCTGGGTACTTTCCTTGTATACTTTTGACTATACGGGCCGAGTCCGGGATTTACGGGAAAGCGCAGGTTTTCGTTTGCCGGCGATTAAACTTCTTTTATTCAGCGTCTCATCAAAAATGAGAACATTTTTGAAAACTACAAGTCTCATGCGTTTTAGTGGTGAAAAAATAATTTAAAAAATCGTTCGGGAAATGAGTTTACTCCCTGGGTACTTTCTTTATATACTTTTGACTATACTGGCCAAGCCCGGGATTTACGGGAAATCGCGGGTTTTCGTTTGCCGACGATTAAACTTCTTTTATTCAGCGTCTCATCAAAAATGAAAACATTTTTGAAAACTACAAGTCTTATGCGTTTTAGTGGTGAAAAAATAATTTAAAAAATCGTTCTGGAAAATGAGTTTACTCCCTGGGTACTTTCTTTGTATACTTTTGACTATACGGGCCGAGTCCGGGGTTTACGGGAAATGGCGGGTTTTCGTTTGCCGGCGATTAAACTTCTTTTATTCAGCGTCTCATCAAAAATGAGAACATTTTTGAAAACTACAAGTCACATGCGTTTTAGTGGTGAAAAAATAATTTAAAAAATCGTTCGGGAAATAAGTTTACTCCCTGGGTACTTTCTTTATATACTTTTGACTATACTGGCCAAGCCCGGGATTTACGGGAAATCGCGGGTTTTCGTTTGCCGACGATTAAACTTCTTTTATTCAGCGTCTCATCAAAAATGAAAACATTTTTGAAAACTACAAGTCTTATGCGTTTTAGTGGTGAAAAAATAATTTAAAAAATCGTTCTGGAAATGAGTTTACTCACAGGGTACTTTATTTGTATACATTCGACTATACGGGCCAAGCCCGGGATTTACGGGAAATCGCAGGTTTTCGTTTGCCGGCGATTAAACTTCTTTTAATCAGCGTCTCATCAAAAATGATAACATTTTTAAAAACTACAAGTCTCATGGGCTTTAGTGGTGAAATAATAATTTAAAAAATCGTTCGGGAAATGAGTTTACTCCCTGGGTACTTTCTCTGTATACTTTTGACTATGCGGGCCGAGTCCGGGGTTTACGGGAAATGGCGGGTTTTCGTTTGCCGGCGATTAAACTTCTTTTATTCAGCGTCTCATCAAAAATGAAAACATTTTTGAAAACTACAAGTCTCAAGCGTTTTAGTGGTGAAAAGATAATTTAAAAAATCGTTTTGGAAATGAGTTTACTCACAGGGTACTTTCTTTGTATACATTCGACTATACGGGCCAAGCCCGGGATTTACGGGAAATCGCGGGTTTTCGTTTGCCGGCGATTAAACCACTTTCATTAAGCGTCTCATCAAAAATGAAAACATTTCTGAAAACTACAAGTCTCACGCGTTTTAGTGGTGAAAAAATATTTTAAAAAGTCGTTCGGGAAATGAGTTTACTCACTGGGTACTTTCTTTGTATACTTTTGACTATACGGGCCGAGTCCGGGATTTACGGGAAATCGCGGGTTTTCGTTTGCTGGCGATTAAACTTCTTTCATTCAGCGTCTCATCAAAAATGAAAACATTTTTAAAAACTACAAGTCTCATGGGCTTTAGTGGTGAAATAATAATTTAAAAAATCGTTTGGGAAATGAGTTTACTCCCTGGGTACTTTCCTTTTAAACTTTTGACTATACGGGCCGAGTCCGGGATTTACGGGAAATCGCAGGTTTTCGTTTGCCGGCGATTAAACTTCTTTTATTCAGCGTCTCATCAAAAATGAGAACAATTTTGAAAACTACAAGTCTCATGCGTCTTAGTGGTGAAAAAATAATTTAAAAAATCGTTCGGGAAATGAGTTTACTCCCTGGGTACTTTCTTTATATAGTTTTGACTATACTGGCCAAGCCCGGGATTTCCGGGAAATCGCGGGTTTTCGTTTGCCGGCGATTAAACTTCTTTTATTCAGCGTCTCATCAAAAATGAAAACATTTTTGAAAACTACAAGTCTTATGCGTTTTAGTGGTGAAAAAATAATTTAAAAAATCCTTCTGGAAATGAGTTTACTCACAAGGTACTTTCTTTGTATACATTCGACTATACGGCCAAGCCCGGGATTTACGGGAAATCGCGGGTTTTCGTTTGCCGGCGATTAAACCTCTTTCATTAAGCGTCTCATCAAAAATGAAAACATTTTTGAAAACTACAAGTCTTAAGCTTGTAGTGGTGAAAAAATAATTTAAAAAATCGTTCGGAAAATAAGTTTACTCCCTGGATACTTTCTTTGTATACTTTTGACTATACGGGCCGAGTCCGGGGTTTACCGGAAATGGCGGGTTTTCGTTTGCCAGCGATTAAACTTCTTTTATTCAGCGTCTCATCAAAAATGAAAACATTTTTGAAAACTATAAGTCTCATGCGTTTTAGTGGTGAAAAAATAATTTAAAAAATCGTTCGGGAAATGAGTTTACTCCCTGGGTACTTTCTTTGTATACTTTTGACTATGCGGGCCGAGTCCGGGGTTTACGGGAAATGGCGGGTTTTCGTTTGCCGGCGATTAAACTTCTTTTATTCAGCGTCTGATCAAAAATGAAAACATTTTTGAAAACTACAAGTCTCAATCGTTTTAGTGGTGAAAAAATAATTTAAAAAATCGTTCGGGAAATGAGTTTACTCCCTGGGTACTTTCTTTATATAGTTTTGACTATACTGGCCAAGCCCGGGATTTCCGGGAAATCGCGGGTTTTCGTTTGCCGGCGATTAAACTTCTTTTATTCAGCGTCTCATCAAAAATGAAAACATTTTTGAAAACTACAAGTCTTATGCGTTTTAGTGGTGAAAAAATAATTTAAAAAATCCTTCTGGAAATGAGTTTACTCACAAGGTACTTTCTTTGTATACATTCGACTATACGGCCAAGCCCGGGATTTACGGGAAATCGCGGGTTTTCGTTTGCCGGCGATTAAACCTCTTTCATTAAGCGTCTCATCAAAAATGAAAACATTTTTGAAAACTACAAGTCTTAAGCTTGTAGTGGTGAAAAAATAATTTAAAAAATCGTTCGGAAAATAAGTTTACTCCCTGGATACTTTCTTTGTATACTTTTGACTATACGGGCCGAGTCCGGGGTTTACCGGAAATGGCGGGTTTTCGTTTGCCAGCGATTAAACTTCTTTTATTCAGCGTCTCATCAAAAATGAAAACATTTTTGAAAACCATAAGTCTCATGCGTTTTAGTGGTGAAAAAATAATTTAAAAAATCGTTCGGGAAATGAGTTTACTCCCTGGGTACTTTCTTTGTATACTTTTGACTATGCGGGCCGAGTCCGGGGTTTACGGGAAATGGCGGGTTTTCGTTTGCCGGCGATTAAACTTCTTTTATTCAGCGTCTGATCAAAAATGAAAACATTTTTGAAAACTACAAGTCTCAAGCGTTTTAGTGGTGAGAAGATAATTTAAAAAATCCTTTGTGAAATGAGTTTACTCACAGGGTACTTTCTTTGTATACATTCTACAATACGGGTCAAGCCCGGGATTTACGGGAAATCGCGGGTTTTCGTTTGCCGGCGATTAAACCACTTTCATTAAGCGTCTCATCAAAAATGAAAAAATTTCTGAAAACTACAAGTCTCATGCGTTTTAGTGGTGAAAAAATAATTTAAAAAGTCGTTCATGAAATGAGTTTACTCACATGGTACTTTCTTTGTATACATTTGACTATACGGGCCGAGTCCAGGATTTACGGGAAATCGCGGGATTTCCTTTGCCGGCGATTAAACTTCTTTTATTCAGCGTCTCATCAAAAATGAAAACAATTTTGAAAACTACATGTCTCATGCGTTTTAGTGGTGAAAAAATGATTTAAAAAATCGTTCGGGAAATGAGTTTACTCCCAGGGTACTTTCTTTGTACACTTTTGACTATACGGGCCAATCCCGGGATTTACGGGAATTCGCGGGTTTTCGTTTGCCGGCGATTAAACTTCTTTTATTCAGCGTCTCATCAAAAATGAAAACATTTTTTACAACTACAAGTCTCAGGCGCTTTAGTGGTAAAAAAATTATTTAAAAAACCGTTCGGGAAATGAGTTTACTCCCTGGGTACTTTCTTTGTATACTTTTGACTATACGGGCCGAGTCCGGGGTTTACGGGAAATGGCGGGTTTTCGTTTGCCGGCGATTAAACTTCTTTTATTCAGCGTCTCATCAAAAATGAAAACATTTTTAAGAACTACAAGTCTCATGCGTTTTAGTGGTGAAAAGATATTTTAAAAAATCGTTTTGGAAATGAGTTTACTCAGAAGGTACTTTCTTTGTATACGTTCGACTATACGGGCCAAGCCCGGGATTTACGGAAAATCGCGGGTTTTCGTTTGCCGTCGATTAAACCACTTTCATTCAGCGTCTCATCAAAAATGAGAACATTTTTGAAAACTACAAGTCTCATGCGTTTTAGTGGTGAAAAAATAATTTAAAAAATCGTTTGGGAAATGAGTTTACTCCCTGGGTACTTTCTTTATATACTTTTGACTATACTGGCCAAGCCCGGGATTTACGGGAAATCGCGGGTTTTCGTTTGCCGGCGATTAAACTTCTTTTATTCAGCGTCTCATCAAAAATGAAAACATTTTTGAAAACTAAAAGTCTTATGCGTTTTAGTGGTGAAAAAATAATTTAAAAAATCGTTCTGGAAATGAGTTTACTCCCAGGGTACTTTCTTTGTATACATTCGACTATACGGCCAAGCCCGGGATTTACGAGAAATCGCGGGTTTTCGTTTGCCCGCGATTAAACCTCTTTCATTAAGCGTCTCATCAAAAATGAAAACATTTTTGAAAACTACAAGTCTCAAGCTTGTAGTGGTGAAAAAATAATTTAAAAAATCCTTCGGAAAATGAGTTTACTCTTTGGGTACTTTCTTTGTATACTTTTGACTATACGGGCCGAGTCCGGGGTTTACGGGAAATGGCGGGTTTTCGTTTGCCGGCGATTAAACTTCTTTTATTCAGCGTCTCATCAAAAATGAAAACATTTTTGAAAACTACAAGTCTCATGCGTTTTAGTGGTAAAAAGATAATATAAAAAATCCTTTTGGAAATGAGTTTACTCACAGGGTACTTTCTTTGTATATATTCGACTATACAGACCAAGCCCGGGATTTACGGGAAATGGCGGGTTTTGTTTTGCCGGCGATTAAACCACTTTCATTAAGCGTCTCATCCAAAATGAAAACATTTCTGAAAACTACAAGTCTCATGCGTTTTATTGGTGAAATAATAATTTAAAAAATCGTTCGGGAAATGAGTTTACTCCCTGAGTACTTTCTTTGTATACTTTTGACTATACAGGCCAACCCGGGATTTACGGGAAATCGCGGGTTTTTGTTTGCCGGCGATTAAACTTCTTTTATTCAGCGTCTCATCAAAAATGAAAACATTTTTAAAAACTACAAGTCTCATGGGCTTTAGTGGTGAAATAATAATTTAAAAAATCGTTCGGGAAATGAGTTTACACCCTGGGTACTTTCTTTGTATACTTTTCACTATACGGGCCGAGTCCGGGATTTACGGGAAGTCGCAGGTTTTCGTTTGCCGGCGATTAAACTTCTTTTATTCAGCGTCTCATCAAAAATGAAAACATTTTTAAAAACTACAAGTCTCATGCGTTTTAGTGGTGAAAAAATAATTTAAAAAATCGTTCGGGAAATGAGTTTACTCCCTGGGTACTTTCTTTGTATACTTTTGACTATGCGGGCCGAGTCCGGGGTTTACGGGAAATGGCGGGTTTTCGTTTGCCGGCGATTAAACTTCTTTTATTCAGCGTCTGATCAAAAATGAAAACATTTTTGAAAACTACAAGTCTCAAGCGTTTTAGTGGTGAGAAGATAATTTAAAAAATCCTTTGTGAAATGAGTTTACTCACAGGGTACTTTCTTTGTATACATTCTACAATACGGGTCAAGCCCGGGATTTACGGGAAATCGCGGGTTTTCGTTTGCCGGCGATTAAACCACTTTCATTAAGCGTCTCATCAAAAATGAAAAAATTTCTGAAAACTACAAGTCTCATGCGTTTTAGTGGTGAAAAAATAATTTAAAAAGTCGTTCATGAAATGAGTTTACTCACATGGTACTTTCTTTGTATACATTTGACTATACGGGCCGAGTCCAGGATTTACGGGAAATCGCGGGATTTCCTTTGCCGGCGATTAAACTTCTTTTATTCAGCGTCTCATCAAAAATGAAAACAATTTTGAAAACTACATGTCTCATGCGTTTTAGTGGTGAAAAAATGATTTAAAAAATCGTTCGGGAAATGAGTTTACTCCCAGGGTACTTTCTTTGTACACTTTTGACTATACGGGCCAATCCCGGGATTTACGGGAATTCGCGGGTTTTCGTTTGCCGGCGATTAAACTTCTTTTATTCAGCGTCTCATCAAAAATGAAAACATTTTTTACAACTACAAGTCTCAGGCGCTTTAGTGGTAAAAAAATTATTTAAAAAACCGTTCGGGAAATGAGTTTACTCCCTGGGTACTTTCTTTGTATACTTTTGACTATACGGGCCGAGTCCGGGGTTTACGGGAAATGGCGGGTTTTCGTTTGCCGGCGATTAAACTTCTTTTATTCAGCGTCTCATCAAAAATGAAAACATTTTTAAGAACTACAAGTCTCATGCGTTTTAGTGGTGAAAAGATATTTTAAAAAATCGTTTTGGAAATGAGTTTACTCAGAAGGTACTTTCTTTGTATACGTTCGACTATACGGGCCAAGCCCGGGATTTACGGAAAATCGCGGGTTTTCGTTTGCCGTCGATTAAACCACTTTCATTCAGCGTCTCATCAAAAATGAGAACATTTTTGAAAACTACAAGTCTCATGCGTTTTAGTGGTGAAAAAATAATTTAAAAAATCGTTTGGGAAATGAGTTTACTCCCTGGGTACTTTCTTTATATACTTTTGACTATACTGGCCAAGCCCGGGATTTACGGGAAATCGCGGGTTTTCGTTTGCCGGCGATTAAACTTCTTTTATTCAGCGTCTCATCAAAAATGAAAACATTTTTGAAAACTAAAAGTCTTATGCGTTTTAGTGGTGAAAAAATAATTTAAAAAATCGTTCTGGAAATGAGTTTACTCCCAGGGTACTTTCTTTGTATACATTCGACTATACGGCCAAGCCCGGGATTTACGAGAAATCGCGGGTTTTCGTTTGCCCGCGATTAAACCTCTTTCATTAAGCGTCTCATCAAAAATGAAAACATTTTTGAAAACTACAAGTCTCAAGCTTGTAGTGGTGAAAAAATAATTTAAAAAATCCTTCGGAAAATGAGTTTACTCTTTGGGTACTTTCTTTGTATACTTTTGACTATACGGGCCGAGTCCGGGGTTTACGGGAAATGGCGGGTTTTCGTTTGCCGGCGATTAAACTTCTTTTATTCAGCGTCTCATCAAAAATGAAAACATTTTTGAAAACTACAAGTCTCATGCGTTTTAGTGGTAAAAAGATAATATAAAAAATCCTTTTGGAAATGAGTTTACTCACAGGGTACTTTCTTTGTATATATTCGACTATACAGACCAAGCCCGGGATTTACGGGAAATGGCGGGTTTTGTTTTGCCGGCGATTAAACCACTTTCATTAAGCGTCTCATCCAAAATGAAAACATTTCTGAAAACTACAAGTCTCATGCGTTTTATTGGTGAAATAATAATTTAAAAAATCGTTCGGGAAATGAGTTTACTCCCTGAGTACTTTCTTTGTATACTTTTGACTATACAGGCCAACCCGGGATTTACGGGAAATCGCGGGTTTTTGTTTGCCGGCGATTAAACTTCTTTTATTCAGCGTCTCATCAAAAATGAAAACATTTTTAAAAACTACAAGTCTCATGGGCTTTAGTGGTGAAATAATAATTTAAAAAATCGTTCGGGAAATGAGTTTACACCCTGGGTACTTTCTTTGTATACTTTTCACTATACGGGCCGAGTCCGGGATTTACGGGAAGTCGCAGGTTTTCGTTTGCCGGCGATTAAACTTCTTTTATTCAGCGTCTCATCAAAAATGAAAACATTTTTAAAAACTACAAGTCTCATGCGTTTTATTGGTGAAATAATAATTTAAAAAATCGTTCGGGAAATGAGTTTACTCCCTGAGTACTTTCTTTGTATACTTTTGACTATACAGGCCAAGCCCGGGATTTACGGGAAATCGCGGGTTTTTGTTTGCCGGCGATTAAACTTCTTTTATTCAGCGTCTCATCAAAAATGAAAACATTTTTAAAAACTACAAGTCTCATGGGCTTTAGTGGTGAAATAATAATTTAAAAAATCGTTCGGGAAATGAGTTTACTCCCTAGCTACTTTCTTTGTATACTTTTGACTATGCGGGCCGAATCCGGGGTTTACGAGTAATGGCGGGTTTTCGTTTGCCGGCGATTAAACTTCTTTTATTCAGCGTCTCATCAAAAATGAAAACATTTTTGAAAACTAAAAGTCTCAAGCGTTTTAGTGGTGAAAAGATAATTTAAAAAATCGTTTTGGAAATGAGTTTACTCACAGGGTGCTTTCTTTGTATACATTCGACTATACTGGCCAAGCCCGGGATTTACGGGAAATCGCGGGTTTTCGTTTGCCGGCGATTAAACTTCTTTTATTCAGCGTCTCATCAAAAATGAAAACATTTTTGAAAACTACAAGTCTCAAGCGTTTTAGTGGTGAAAAGATAATTTAAAAAATCGTTCTGGAAATGAGTTTACTCACAGGGTACTTTCTTTGTATACATTCGACTATACGGGCCAAGCACTGTGTTTACGGGAAATCGCGGGTTTTCGTTTGCCGGCGATTAAACCTCTTTCATTAAGCGTCTCATCAAAAATGAAAACATTTTTGAAAACTACAAGTCTCAGGCGCTTTAGTGGTAAAAAAATTATTTAAAAAAAAGTTCGGGAAATGAGTTTACTCCCTGGGTACTTTCTTTGTATACTTTTGACTATACGGGCCGAGTCCGGGGTTTACGGGAAATGGCGGGTTTTCGTTTGCCGGCGATTAAACTTCTTTTATTCAGCGTCTCATCAAAAATGAAAACATTTTTAAAAACTACAAGTCTCATGCGTTTTAGTGGTGAAAAGATAATATAAAAAATCGTTTTGGAAATGAGTTTACTCACAGGGTACTTTCTTTGTATATATTCGACTATACAGACCAAGCCCGGGATTTACGGGAAATCGCGGGTTTTGTTTTGCCGGCGATTAAACCACTTTCATTAAGCGTCTCATCAAAAATGAAAACATTTCTGAAAACTACAAGTCTCATGCGTTTTATTGGTGAAATAATAATTTAAAAAATCGTTCGGGAAATGAGTTTACTCCCTGAGTACTTTCTTTGTATACATTTGACTATACAGGCCAAGCCCGGGATTTACGGGAAATCGCGGGTTTTCGTTTGCCGGCGATTAAACTTCTTTTATTCAGCGTCTCATCAAAAATGAAAACATTTTTAAAAAATACAAGTCTCATGGGCTTTAGTGGTGAAATAATAATTTAAAAAATCGTTCGGGAAATGAGTTTACACCCTGGGTACTTTCTTTGTATACTTTTCACTATACGGGCCGAGTCCGGGATTTACGGGAAGTCGCAGGTTTTCGTTTGCCGGCGATTAAACTTTTCTTATTCAGCGTCTCATCAAAAATGAAAACATTTTTAAAAACTACAAGTCTCATGCGTTTTAGTGGTGAAAAAATAATTTAAAAAATCGTTCGGGAAATGAGTTTACTCCCTGGGTACTTTCTTTGTAAACTTTTGACTATACAGGCCAAGCCCGGGATTTACGGGAAATCGCGGGTTTTCGTTTGCCGGCGATTAAACTTCTTTTATTCAGCGTCTCATCAAAAATGAAAACATTTTTAAAAACTACAAGTCTCATGGGCTTTAGTGGTGAAATAATAATTTAAAAAATCGTTCGGGAAATGAGTTTACACCCTGGGTACTTTCTTTGTATACTTTTCACTATACGGGCCGAGTCCGGGATTTACGGGAAGTCGCAGGTTTTCGTTTGCCGGCGATTAAACTTTTTTTATTCAGCGTCTCATCAAAAATGAAAACATTTTTAAAAACTACAAGTCTCATGCGTTTTA
The DNA here is from genome assembly GCF_029227915.1 of Hydractinia symbiolongicarpus. NCBI lineage: Eukaryota > Metazoa > Cnidaria > Hydrozoa > Anthoathecata > Hydractiniidae > Hydractinia > Hydractinia symbiolongicarpus. Next base: position 3,050,365 of record NC_079878.1, read on the forward strand.
GTGGTGAAAAAATAATTTAAAAAATCGTTCGGGAAATGAGTTTACTCCCTGGGTACTTTCTTTGTATACTTTTGACTATGCGGGCCGAATCCGGGGTTTACGAGTAATGGCGGGTTTTCGTTTGCCGGCGATTAAACTTCTTTTATTCAGCGTCTCATCAAAAATGAAAACATTTTTAAAAACTAAAAGTCTCAAGCGTTTTAGTGGTGAAAAGATAATTTAAAAAATCGTTTTGGAAATGAGTTTACTCACAGGGTGCTTTCTTTGTATACATTCGACTATACGGGCCAAGCCCGGGATTTACGGGAAATCGCGGGTTTTCGTTTGCCGGCGATTAAACTTCTTTTATTCAGCGTCTCATCAAAAATGAAAACATTTTTGAAAACTACAAGTCTCAAGCGTTTTAGTGGTGAAAAGATAATTTAAAAAATCGTTCTGGAAATGAGTTTACTCACAGGGTACTTTCTTTGTATACATTCGACTATACGGGCCAAGCCCTGTGTTTACGGGAAATCGCGGGTTTTCGTTTGCCGGCGATTAAACCTCTTTCATTAAGCGTCTCATCAAAAATGAAAACATTTTTGAAAACTACAAGTCTCAGGCGCTTTAGTGGTAAAAAAATTATTTAAAAAACCGTTCGGGAAATGAGTTTACTCCCTGGGTACTTTCTTTGTATACTTTTGACTATACGGGCTGAGTCCGGGGTTTACGGGAAATGGCGGGTTTTCGTTTGCCGGCGATTAAACTTCTTTTATTCAGCGTCTCATCAAAAATGAAAACATTTTTAAGAACTACAAGTCTCATGCGTTTTAGTGGTGAAAAGATATTTTAAAAAATCGTTTTGGAAATGAGTTTACTCACAGGGTACTTTCTTTGTATACATTCGACTATACGGGCCAAGCCCGGGATTTACGGGAAATCGCGGGTTTTCGTTTGCCGTCGATTAAACCACTTTCATTAAGCGTCTCATCATAAATGAAAACATTTTTAAAAACTACAAGTCACATGGGCTTTAGTGGTGAAATAATAATTTAAAAAATCGTTTGGGAAATGAGTTTACTCCCTGGGTACTTTCCCTGTATACTTTTGACTATACGGGCCGAGTCCGGGATTTACGGGAAGTCGCAGGTTTTCGTTTGCCGGCGATTAAACATCTTTTATTCAGCGTCTCATCAAAAATGAGAACATTTTTAAAAACTACAAGTCTCATGCGTTTTAGTGGTGAAAAAATAATTTAAAAAATCGTTCGGGAAATGAGTTTACTCCCTGGGTACTTTCTTTATATACTTTTGACTATACTGGCCAAGCCCGGGATTTACGGTAAATCGCGGGTTTTCGTTTGCCGGCGATTAAACTTCTTTTATTCAGCGTCTCATCAAAAATGAAAACATTTTTGAAAACTAAAAGTCTTATCCGTTTTAGTGGTGAAAAAATAATTTAAAAAATCGTTCTGGAAATGAGTTTACTCCCAGGGTACTTTCTTTGTATACATTAGACTATACGGCCAAGCCCGGGATTTACGAGAAATCGCGGGTTTTCGTTTGCCCGCGATTAAACCTCTTTCATTAAGCGTCTCATCAAAAATGAAAACATTTTTGAAAACTACAAGTCTCAAGCTTGTAGTGGTGAAAAAATATTTTAAAAAATCCTTCGGAAAATGAGTTTACTCCCTGGGTACTTTCTTTGTATACTTTTGACTATACGGGCCGAGTCCGGGGTTTACGGGAAATGGCGGGTTTTCGTTTGCCGGCGATTAAACTTCTTTTATTCAGCGTCTCATCAAAAATGAAAACATTTTTGAAAACTGCAAGTCTCATGCGTTTTAGTGGTAAAAAGATAATATCAAACAATCGTTTTGGAAATGAGTTTACTCACAGGGTACTTTCTTTGTATATATTCGACTATACAGACCAAGCCCGGGATTTACGGGAAATCGCGGGTTTTGTTTTGCCGGCGATTAAACCACTTTCATTAAGCGTCTCATCAAAAATGAAAACATTTCTGAAAACTACAAGTCTCATGCGTTTTATTGGTGAAATAATAATTTAAAAAATCGTTCGGGAAATGAGTTTACTCCCTGAGTACTTTCTTTGTATACTTTTGACTATACAGGCCAAGCCCGAGATTTACGGGAAATCGCGGGTTTTCGTTTGACGGCGATTAAACTTCTTTTATTCAGCGTCTCATCAAAAATGAAAACATTTTTAAAAATTACAAGTCTCATGGGCTTTAGTGGTGAAATAATAATTTAAAAAATCGTTCGGGAAATGAGTTTACACCCTGGGTACTTTCTTTGTATACTTTTCACTATACGGGCCGAGTCCGGGATTTACGGGAAGTCGCAGGTTTTCGTTTGCTGGTGATTAAACTTCTTTTATTCAGCGTCTCATCAAAAATGAAAACATTTTTAAAAACTACAAGTCTCATGCGTTTTAGTGGTGAAAAAATAATTTAAAAAATCGTTCGGGAAATGAGTTTACTCCCTGGGTACTTTCTTTGTATACTGTTGACTATGCGGGCCGAATCCGGGGTTTACGAGTAATGGCGGGTTTTCGTTTGCCGGCGATTAAACTTCTTTTATTCAGCGTCTCATCAAAAATGAAAACATTTTTGAAAACTACAAGTCTCAAGCGTTTTAGTGGTGAAAAGATAATTTAAAAAATCGTTTAGGAAATGAGTTTACTCACAGGGTGCTTTCTTTGTATACATTCGACTATACGGGCCAAGCCGGGGATTTACGGGAAATCGCGGGTTTTCGTTTGCCGGCGATTAAACTTCTTTTATTCAGCGTCTCATCAAAAATGAAAACATTTTTGAAAACTACAAGTCTCAAGCGTTTTAGTGGTGAAAAGATAATTTAAAAAATCGTTCTGGAAATGAGTTTACTCACAGGGTACTTTCTTTGTATACATTTGACTATACGGGCCAAGCCCTGTATTTACGGGAAATCGCGGGTGTTCGTTTGCCGGCGATTAAACCTCTTTCATTAAACGTCTCATCAAAACTGAAAACATTTTTGAAAACTACAAGTCTCAGGCGCTTTATTGGTAAAAAAATTATTTAAAAAACCGTTCGGGAAATGAGTTTACTCACAGGGTACTTTCTTTGTATACATTCGACTATACGGGCCAAGTCCGGGGTTTACGGGAAATGGCGGGTTTTCGTTTGCCGGCGATTAAACTTCTTTTATTCAGCGTCTCATCAAAAATGAAAACATTTTTAAGAACTACAAGTCTCATGCGTTTTAGTGGTGAAAAGATATTTTAAAAAATCGTTTTGGAAATGAGTTTACTCCCTGGGTACTTTCTTTGTATACATTCGACTATACGGGCCAAGCCCGGGATTTACGGGAAATCGCGGTTTTTCGTTTGCCGTCGATTAAACCACTTTCATTAAGCGTCTCATCAGAAATGAAAACATTTTTGAAAACTAAAAGTCTTATGCGCTTTAGTGGTGAAAAAATAATTTAAAAAATCGTTCTGGAAATGAGTTTACTCCCAGGGTACTTTCTTTGTATACATTCGACTATACGGCCAAGCCCGGGATTTACGGGAAATCGCGGGTTTTCGTTTGCCCGCGATTAAACCTCTTTCATTAAGCGTCTCATCAAAAATGAAAACATTTTTGAAAACTACAAGTCTCAAGCTTGTAGTGGTGAAAAAATAATTTAAAAAATCCTTTGGAAAATGAGTTTACTCCCTGGGTACTTTCTTTGTATACTTTTGACTATACGGGCCGAGTCCGGGGTTTACGGGAAATGGCGGGTTTTCGTTTGCCGGCGATTAAACTTCTTTTATTCAGCGTCTCATCAAAAATGAAAACATTTTTAAGAACTACAAGTCTCATGCGTTTTAGTGGTGAAAAGATATTTTAAAAAATCGTTTTGGAAATGAGTTTACTCACAGGGTACTTTCTTTGTATACATTCGACTATACGGGCCAAGCCCGGGATTTACGGGAAATCGCGGTTTTTCGTTTGCCGTCGATTAAACCACTTTCATTAAGCGTCTCATCAGAAATGAAAACATTTTTAAAAACTACAAGTCACATGGGCTTTAGTGGTGAAATAATAATTTAAAAAATCGTTTGGGAAATGAGTTTACTCCCTGGATACTTTCCCTGTATACTTTTGACTATACGGGCCGAATCCGGGATTTACGGGAAGTCGCAGGTTTTCGTTTGCCGGCGATTAAACATCTTTTATTCAGCGTCTCATCAAAAATGAGAACATTTTTGAAAACTACAAGTCTCATGCGTTTTAGTGGTGAAAAAATATTTTAAAAAATCGTTCGGGAAATGAGTTTACTCCCTGGGTACTTTCTTTATATACTTTTGACTATACTGGCCAAGCCCGGGATTTACGGGAAATCGCGGGTTTTCGTTTGCCGGCGATTAAACTTCTTTTATTCAGCGTCTCATCAAAAATGAAAACATTTTTGAAAACTAAAAGTCTTATGCGCTTTAGTGGTGAAAAAATAATTTAAAAAATCGTTCTGGAAATGAGTTTACTCCCAGGGTACTTTCTTTGTATACATTCGACTATACGGCCAAGCCCGGGATTTACGGGAAATCGCGGGTTTTCGTTTGCCCGCGATTAAACCTCTTTCATTAAGCGTCTCATCAAAAATGAAAACATTTTTGAAAACTACAAGTCTCAAGCTTGTAGTGGTGAAAAAATAATTTAAAAAATCCTTTGGAAAATGAGTTTACTCCCTGGGTACTTTCTTTGTATACTTTTGACTATACGGGCCGAGTCCGGGGTTTACGGGAAATGGCGGGTTTTCGTTTGCCGGCGATTAAACTTCTTTTATTCAGCGTCTCATCAAAAATGAAAACATTTTTGAAAACTACAAGTCTCATGCGTTTTAGTGGTAAAAAGATAATATAGAAAATCGTTTTGGAAATGAGTTTACTCACAGGGTACTTTCTTTGTATATATTCGACTATACAGACCAAGCCCGGGATTTACGGGAAATCGCGGGTTTTCGTTTGCCGGCGATTAAACTTCTTTCATTAAGCGTCTCATCAAAAATGAAAACATTTCTGAAAACTACAAGTCTCATGCGTTTTATTGGTGAAATAATAATTTAAAAAATCGTTCGGGAAATGAGTTTACTCCCTGAGTACTTTCTTTGTATACTTTTGACTATACAGGCCAAGCCCGGGATTTACGGGAAATCGCGGGTTTTCGTTTGCCGGCGATTAAACTTCTTTTATTCAGCGTCTCATCAAAAATGAAAACATTTTTAAAAACTACAAGTCTCATGGGCTTTAGTGGTGAAATAATAATTTAAAAAATCGTTCGGGAAATGAGTTTACACCCTGGGTACTTTCTTTGTATACTTTTCACTATACGGGCCGAGTCCGGGATTTACGGGAAGTCGCAGGTTTTCGTCTGCCGGCGATTAAACTTCTTTTATTCAGCGTCTCATCAAAAATGAAAACATTTTTAAAAACTACAAGTCTCATGCGTTTTAGTGGTGAAAAAATAATTTAAAAAATTGTTCGGGAAATGAGTTTACTCCCTGGGTACTTTCTTTGTATACATTTGACTATGCATTCCGAAATCCGAGGTTTACGAGTAATGGCGGATTTAGTTTGCCGGCGATTAAACTTCTTTTATTCAGCGTCTCATCAAAAAAGAAAACATTTTTGAAAACTAAAAGTCTCAAGCGTTTTAGTGGTGAAAATATATTTTAAAAAATCGTTTTGGAAATGAGTTTACTCACAGGGTGCTTTCTTTGTATACATTCGACTATACGGGCCAAGCCCGGGATTTACGGGAAATCGCGGGTTTTCGTTTGCCGGCGATTAAACTTCTTTTATTCAGCGTCTCATCAAAAATGAAAACATTTTTAAAAACTACAAGTCTCATGGGCTTTAGTGGTGAAATAATAATTTAAAAAATCGTTTGGGAAATGAGTTTACTCCCTGGGTACTTTCCTTCTATACTTTTGACTATACGGGCCGTGTCCGGGGTTTACGAGTAATGGCGGGTTTTCGTTTGCCGGCGATTAAACTTCTTTTATTCAGCGTCTCATCAAAAAAGAAAACATTTTTGAAAACTAAAAGTCTCAAGCGTTTTAGTGGTGAAAATATAATTTAAAAAATCGTTTTGGAAATGAGTTTACTCACAGGGTGCTTTCTTTGTATACATTCGACTATACGGGCCAAGCCCGGGATTTACGGGAAATCGCGGGTTTTCGTTTGCCGGCGATTAAACTTCTTTTATTCAGCGTCTCATCAAAAATGAAAACATTTTTGAAAACTACAAGTCTCAAGCGTTTTAGTGGTGAAAAGATAATTTAAAAAATCGTTTTGGAAATGAGTTTACTCACAGGGTACTTTCTTTGTATACATTTGACTATACGGGCCAAGCCCGGGATTTACGGGAAATCGCTGGTTTTCGTTTGCCGGCTATTAAACTTCTTTTATTCAGCGTCTCTTCAAAAATGAAAACATTTTTAAAAACTACAAGTCTCATGGGCTTTAGTGGTGAAATAATAATTTAAAAAATCGTTTGAGAAATGAGTTTACTCCCTGGGTACTTTCCTTCAATACTTTTGACTATACGGGCCGTGTCCGGGATTTACGGGAAATCGCGAGTTTTCGTTTGCCGGCGATTAAACTTCTTTTATTCAGCGTCTCATCAAAAATGAAGACATTTTTGAAAACTACAAGTCTTATGGGTTTTAGTGGTGAAAAAATAATTTAAAAAATCGTTCTGGAAATGAGTTTACTCACAGGGTACTTTCTTTGTATACATTCGACTATACGGCCATGCCCGGGATTTACGGGAAATCGCAGGTTTTCGTTTGCCGGCGTTTAAACCTCTTTCATTAAGCGTCTCATCAAAAATGAAAACATTTTTGAAAACTACAAGTCTCAAGCTTGTAGTGGTGAAGAAATAATTTAAAAAAAAGTTCGGAAAATGAGTTTACTCCCTGGGTACTTTCTTTGTATACTTTTGACTATACGGGCCGAGTCCGGGGTTTACGGGAAATCGCGGGTTTTCGTTTGCCGGCGATTAAACTTCTTTTATTCAGCGTCTCATCAAAAATGAAAACATTTTTGAATACTACAAGTCTCATGCGTTTTAGTGGTAAAAAGATAATATAAAAAATCGTTTTGGAAATGAGTTTACTCACAGGGTACTTTCTTTGTATACATTCGACTATACAGGCCAAGCCCGGGATTTACGGGAAATCGCGGGTTTTGTTTTGCCGGCGATTAAACCCTTTTCATTAAGCGTCTCATCAAAAATGAAAACATTTCTGAAAACTACAAGTCTCATGCGTTTTAGTGGTGAAAAAATAATTTAAAAAATCGTTCGGGAAATGAGTTTACTCCCTGGGTTCTTTCTTTGTATACTTTCGACTATACAGGCCAAGCCCGGGATTTACGGGAAATCGCGGGTTTTCGTTTGCCGGCGATTAAACTTCTTTTATTCAGCGTCTCATCAAAAATGAAAACATTTTTAAAAACTACAAGTCTCATGGGCTCTAGTGGTGAAATAATAATTTAAAAATTCGTTCGGGAAATGAGTTTACACCCTGGGTACTTTCTTTGTATACTTTTGACTATACGGACCGAGTCCGGGATTTACGGGAAATCGCAGATTTTCGTTTGCCGGCGATTAAACTTCTTTTAATCAGCGTCTCATCGAAAATGAAAACATTTTTGAAAACTACAAGTGTCGTGCGTTTTAGTGGTGAAAAAATAATTTAAAAAATCGTTCGGGAAATGAGTTTACTCCCTGGGTACTTTCTTTATATACTTTTTACTATACTGGCCAAGCCCGGGATTTACGGGAAATCGCGGGTTTTCGTTTGCCGGCGATTAAACTTCTTTTATTCAGCGTCTCATCAAAAATGAAAACATTTTTCAAAACTAAAAGTCTTATGCGTTTTAGTGGTGAAAAAATAATTTAAAAAATCGTTCTGGAAATGAGTTTACTCCCAGGGTACTTTCTTTGTATACATTCGACTATACGGCCAAGCCCGGGATTTACGGGAAATCGCGGGTTTTCGTTTGCCCGCGATTAAACCTCTTTCATTAAGCGTCTCATCAAAAATGAAAACATTTCTGAAAACTACAAGTCTCATGCGTTTTAGTGGTGAAAAAATAATTTAAAAAATCGTTCGGGAAATGAGTTTACTCCCTGGGTACTTTCTTTGTATACTTTCGACTATACAGGCCAAGCCCGGGAATTACGGGAAATCGCGGGTTTTCGTTTGCCGGCGATTAAACTTCTTTTATTCAGCGTCTCATCAAAAATGAAAACATTTTTAAAAACTGCAAGTCTCATGGGCTCTAGTGGTGAAATAATAATTTAAAAATTCGTTCGGGAAATGAGTTTACACCCTGGGTACTTTCTTTGTATACTTTTGACTATACGGACCGAGTCCGGGATTTACGGGAAATCGCAGATTTTCGTTTGCCGGCGATTAAACTTCTTTTAATCAGCGTCTCATCGAAAATGAAAACATTTTTGAAAACTACAAGTGTCGTGCGTTTTAGTGGTGAAAAAATAATTTAAAAAATCGTTCGGGAAATGAGTTTACTCCCTGGGTACTTTCTTTATATACTTTTGACTATACTGGCCAAGCCCGGGATTTACGGGAAATCGCGGGTTTTCGTTTGCCGGCGATTAAACTTCTTTTATTCAGCGTCTCATCAAAAATGAAAACATTTTTCAAAACTAAAAGTCTTATGCGTTTTAGTGGTGAAAAAATAATTTAAAAAATCGTTCTGGAAATGAGTTTACTCCCAGGGTACTTTCTTTGTATACATTCGACTATACGGCCAAGCCCGGGATTTACGGGAAATCGCGGGTTTTCGTTTGCCCGCGATTAAACCTCTTTCATTAAGCGTCTCATCAAAAATGAAAACATTTTTAAAAACTACAAGTCACATGGGCTTTAGTGGTGAAATAATAATTTAAAAAATCGTTTGGGAAATGAGTTTACTCCCTGGGTACTTTCCCTATATACTTTTGACTATACGGGCCGAGTCCGGGATTTACGGGAAGTCGCAGGTTTTCGTTTGCCGGCGATTAAACATCTTTTATTCAGCGTCTCATCAAAAATGAGAACATTTTTTAAAACTACAAGTCTCATGCGTTTTAGTGGTGAAAAAATATTTTAAAAAATCGTTCGGGAAATGAGTTTACTCCCTGGGTACTTTCTTTATATACTTTTGACTATACTGGCCAAGCCCGGGATTTACGGGAAATCGCGGGTTTTCGTTTGCCGGCGATTAAACTTCTTTTATTCAGCGTCTCATCAAAAATGAAAACATTTTTGAAAACTAAAAGTCTTATGCGTTTTAGTGGTGAAAAAATAATTTAAAAAATCGTTCTGGAAATGAGTTTACTCCCAGGGTACTTTCTTTGTATACATTCGACTATACGGCCAAGCCCGGGATTTACGGGAAATCGCGGGTTTTCGTTTGCCCACGATTAAACCTCTTTCATTAAGCGTCTCATCAAAAATGAAAACATTTTTGAAAACTACAAGTCTCAAGCTTGTAGTGATGAAAAAATAATTTAAAAAATCCTTCGGAAAATGAGTTTACTCCCTGGGTACTTTCTTTGTATACTTTTGACTATACGGGCCGAGTCCGGGGTTTACGGGAAATGGCGGGTTTTCGTTTGCCGGCGATTAAACTTCTTTTATTCAGCGTCTCATCAAAAATGAAAACATTTTTGAAAACTACAAGTCTCATGCGTTTTAGTGGTAAAAAGATAATATAAAAAATCGTTTTGGAAATGAGTTTACTCACAGGGTACTTTCTTTGTATATATTCGACTATACAGACCAAGCCCGGGATTTACGGGAAATCGCGGGTTTTCGTTTGCCGGCGATTAAACTTCTTTCATTAAGCGTCTCATCAAAAATGAAAACATTTCTGAAAACTACAAGTCTCATGGGCTTTAGTGGTGAAATAATAATTTAAAAAATCGTTCGGGAAATGAGTTTACACCCTGGGTACTTTCTTTGTATACTTTTCACTATACGGGCCGAGTCCGGGATTTACGGGAAGTCGCAGGTTTTCGTTTGCCGGCGATTAAACTTCTTTTATTCAGCGTCTCATCAAAAATGAAAACATTTTTGAAAACTACAAGTCTCATGCGTTTTAGTGGTAAAAAGATAATATAAAAAATCGTTTTGGAAATGAGTTTACTCACAGGGTACTTTCTTTGTATATATTCGACTATACAGACCAAGCCCGGGATTTACGGGAAATCGCGGGTTTTCGTTTGCCGGCGATTAAACTTCTTTCATTAAGCGCCTCATCAAAAATGAAAACATTTCTGAAAACTACAAGTCTCATGGGCTTTAGTGGTGAAATAATAATTTAAAAAATCGTTCGGGAAATGAGTTTACACCCTGGGTACTTTCTTTGTATACTTTTCACTATACGGGCCGAGTCCGGGATTTACGGGAAGTCGCAGGTTTTCGTTTGCCGGCGATTAAACTTCTTTTATTCAGCGTCTCATCAAAAATGAAAACATTTTTAAAAACTACAAGTCTCATGCGTTTTAGTGGTGAAAAAATAATTTAAAAAATCGTTCGGGAAATGAGTTTACTCCCTGGGTACTTTCTTTGTATACATTTGACTATGCAGGCCGAATCCGGGGTTTACGAGTAATGGCGGATTTCGTTTGCCGGCGATTAAACTTCTTTTAGTCAGCGTCTCATCAAAAAAGAAAACATTTTTGAAAACTAAAAGTCTCAAGCGTTTTAGTGGTGAAAATATAATTTAAAAAATCGTTTTGGAAATGAGTTTACTCACAGGGTGCTTTCTTTGTATACATTCGACTATACGGGCCAATCCCGGGATTTACGGGAAATCGCGGGTTTTCGTTTGCCGGCGATTAAACTTCTTTTATTCAGCGTCTCAACAAAAATGAAAACATTTTTGAAAACTACAAGTCTCAAGCGTTTTAGTGGTGAAAAGATAATTTAAAAAATCGTTTTGGAAATGAGTTTACTCACAGGGTACTTTCCTTGTATACATTCGACTATACGGGCCAAGCCCGGGATTTACGGGAAATCGCGGGTTTTCGTTTGCCGGCGATTAAACTTCTTTTATTCAGCGTCTCATCAAAAATGAAAATATTTTTAAAAACTACAAGTCTCATGGGCTTTAGTGTTGAAATAATAATTTAAAAAATCGTTTGGGAAATGAGTTTACTCCCTGGGTACTTTCCTTCTATACTTTTGACTATACGGGCCGTGTCCGGGATTTACGGGAAATCGCGAGTTTTCGTTTGCCGGCGATTAAACTTCTTTTATTCAGCGTCTCATCAAAAATGAAGACATTTTTGAAAACTACAAGTCTTATGGGTTTTAGTGGTGAAAAAATAATTTAAAAAATCGTTCGGGAAATGAGTTTACACCCTGGGTTCTTTCTTTGTATACTTTTCACTATACGGGCCGAGTCCGGGATTTACGGGAAGTCGCAGGTTTTCGTTTGCCGGCGATTAAACTTCTTTTATTCAGCGTCTCATCAAAAATGAAAACATTTTTGAAAACTACAAGTCTCATGCGTTTTAGTGGTAAAAAGATAATATAAAAAATCGTTTTTGAAATGAGTTTACTCACAGGGTACTTTCTTTGTATATATTCGACTATACAGACCAAGCCCGGGATTTACGGGAAATCGCGGGTTTTCGTTTGCCGGCGATTAAACTTCTTTCATTAAGCGTCTCATCAAAAATGAAAACATTTCTGAACACTACAAGTCTCATGGGCTTTAGTGGTGAAATAATAATTTAAAAAATCGTTCGGGAAATGAGTTTACACCCTGGGTACTTTCTTTGTATACTTTTCACTATACGGGCCGAGTCCGGGATTTACGGGAAGTCGCAGGTTTTCGTTTGCCGGCGATTAAACTTCTTTTATTCAGCGTCTCATCAAAAATGAAAACATTTTAAAAACTACAAGTCTCATGCGTTTTAGTGGTGAAAAAATAATTTAAAAAATCGTTCGGGAAATGAGTTTACTCCCTGTGTACTTTCTTTGTATACATTTGACTATGCAGGCCGAATCCGGGGTTTACGAGTAATGGCGGATTTCGTTTGCCGGCGATTAAACTTCTTTTATTCAGCGTCTCATCAAAAAAGAAAACATTTTTGAAAACTAAAAGTCTCAAGCGTTTTAGTGGTGAAAATATAATTTAAAAAATCGTTTTGGAAATGAGTTTACTCACAGGGTGCTTTCTTTGTATACATTCGACTATACGGGCCAATCCCGGGATTTACGGGAAATCGCGGGTTTTCGTTTGCCGGCGATTAAACTTCTTTTATTCAGCGTCTCATCAAAAATGAAAACATTTTTGAAAACTACAAGTCTCAAGCATTTTAGTGGTGAAAAGATAATTTAAAAAATCGTTTTGGAAATCAGTTTACTCACAGGGTACTTTCCTTGTATACATTCGACTATACGGGCCAAGCCCGGGATTTACGGGAAATCGCGGGTTTTCGTTTGCCGGCAATTAAACTTCTTTTATTCAGCGTCTCATCAAAAATGAAAACATTTTTAAAAACTACAAGTCTCATGGGCTTTAGTGGTGAAATAATAATTTAAAAAATCGTTTGGGAAATGAGTTTACTCCCTGGGTACTTTCCTTCTATACTTTTGACTATACGGGCCGTGTCCGGGATTTACGGGAAATCGCGAGTTTTCGTTTGCCGGCGATTAAACTTCTTTTATTCAGCGTCTCATCAAAAATGAAGACATTTTTGAAAACTACAAGTCTTATGGGTTTTAGTGGTGAAAAAATAATTTAAAAAATCGTTCTGGAAATGAGTTTACTCACAGGGTACTTTCTTTGTATACATTCGACTATACGGCCATGCCCGGGATTTACGGGAAATCGCGGGTTTTCGTTTGCCGGCGTTTAAACCTCTTTCATTAAGCGTCTCATCAAAAATGAAAACATTTTTGAAAACTGCAAGTCTCATGCGTTTTAGTGGTGAAAAAATAATTTAAAAAATCGTTCAGGAAATGAGTTTACTCCCTGGGTACTTTCTTTGTATACTTTTGACTATGCAGGCCGAATCCGGGGTTTACGAGTAATGGCGGGTTTTCGTTTGCCGGCGATTAAACTTCTTTTATTCAGCGTCTCATCAAAAAAGAAAACATTTTTGAAAACTAAAAGTCTCAAGCGTTTTAGTGGTGAAAATATAATTTAAAAAATCGTTTTGGAAATGAGTTTACTCACAGGGTGCTTTCTTTGTATACATTTGACTATACGGGCCAAGCCCGGGATTTACGGGAAATCGCGGGTTTTCGTTTGCCGGCGATTAAACTTCTTTTATTCAGCGTCTCATCAAAAATGAAAACATTTTTGAAAACTACAAGTCTCAAGCGTTTTAGTGGTGAAAAGATAATTTAAAAATCGTTTTGGAAATGAGTTTACTCACAGGGTACTTTCTTTGTATACATTCGACTATACGGGCCAAGCCCGGGATTTACGGGAAATCGCGGGTTTTCGTTTGCCGGCGATTAAACTTCTTTTATTCAGCGTCTCATCAAAAATGAAAACATTTTTAAAAACTACAAGTCTCATGGGCTTTAGTGGTGAAATAATAATTTAAAAAATCGTTTGGGAAATGAGTTTACTCCCTGGGTACTTTCCTTCTATACTTTTGACTATACGGGCCGTGTCCGGGATTTACGGGAAATCGCGAGTTTTCGTTTGCCGGCGATTAAACTTCTTTTATTCAGCGTCTCATCAAAAATGAAAACATTTTTGAAAACTACAAGTCTCATGCGTTTTAGTGGTGAAAAAATAATTTAAAAAATCGTTCGGGAAATGAGTTTACTCCCTGGGTACTTTCTTTGTATACTTTTGACTATACAGGCCAAGCCCGGGATTTACGGGAAATCGCGGGTTTTCGTTTGCCGGCAATTAAACTTCTTTTATTCAGCGTCTCATCAAAAATGAAAACATTTTTAAAAACTACAAGTCTCATGGGCTCTAGTGGTGAAATAATAATTTAAAAATTCGTTCGGGAAATGAGTTTACACCCTGGGTACTTTCTTTGTATACTTTTGACTATACGGACCGAGTCCGGGATTTACGGGAAATCGCAGATTTTCGTTTGCCGGCGATTAAACTTCTTTTAATCAGCGTCTCATCGAAAATGAAAACATTTTTGAAAACTACAAGTGTCGTGCGTTTTAGTGGTGAAAAAATAATTTAAAAAATCGTTCGGGAAATGAGTTTACTCCCTGGGTACTTTCTTTATATAATTTTGACTATACTGGCCAAGCCCGGGATTTACGGGAAATCGCGGGTTTTCGTTTGCCGGCGATTAAACTTCTTTTATTCAGCGTCTCATCAAAAATGAAAACATTTTTCAAAACTAAAAGTCTTATGCGTTTTAGTGGTGAAAAAATAATTTAAAAAATCGTTCTGGAAATGAGTTTACTCCCAGGGTACTTTCTTTGTATACATTCGACTATACAGGCCAAGCCCGGGATTTACGGGAAATCGCGGGTTTTGTTTTGCCGGCGATTAAACCCTTTTCATTAAGCGTCTCATCAAAAATGAAAACATTTCTGAAAACTACAAGTCTCATGCGTTTTAGTGGTGAAAAAATATTTTAAAAAATCGTTCGGAAAATGAGTTTACTCCCTGGTTACTTTCTTTGTATACTTTTGACTATACGGGCCGAGTCCTGGGTTTACGGGTAATGGCGGGTCTTCGTTTGCCGGCGATTAAACTCCTTTTATTCAGCGTCTCATCAAAAATGAAAACATTTTTAAAAACTAAAAGTCTCATGCGTTTTAGTGGTGAAAAAAATAATTTAAAAAATCGTTCGGGAAATGATTTTACTCCCTGGGTACTTTCTTTGTATACATCCGACTGTACGGGCCGAGTCCGGGGTTTACGGGAAATGGCGGGTTTTCGTTTGCCGGCGATTAAACCTCTTTCATTAAGCGTCTCATCAAAAATGAAAACATTTTTGAAAACTACAAGTCTCATGCGTTTTAGCGGTGAAAAAATAATTTAAAAAATCGTTCGGGAAATGAGTTTACTCCCTGGGTACTTTCTTTGTATACTTTTGACTATACGGGCCAAGCCCGGGATTTACGGGAAATCGCTGGTTTTCGTTTGCCGGCGATTAAACTTCTTTTATTCAGCGTCTCATCAAAAATGAAGACATTTTTGAAAACTACAAGTCTCATGCGTTTCAGCGGTGAAAAAATAATTTAAAAAATCGTTCGAGAAATGAGTTTACTCCCTGGGTACTTTCTTTGTATACTTTTGACTATACGGGCCAAGCCCGGGATTTACGGGAAATCGCTGGTTTTCGTTTGCCGGCGATTAAACTTCTTTTATTCAGCGTCTCATCAAAAATGAAGACATTTTTGAAAACTACAAGTCTTATGCGTTTTAGTGGTGAAAAAAATAATTTGAAAAATCGTTCGGGAAATCAGTTTACTCCCTGGGTACTTTCTTTAGATACATACAACTATACGGGCCAAGCCCGGGTTTTACGGGAAATCGCGGGTTTTCGTTTGCCAGCGATTAAACTTCTTTTATTCAGCGTTTCATCAAAAATGAAAACACTTTTGAAAACTACAAGTCTCATGCGTTTTAGTGGTGACAAAATAATTTGAAAAATCGTTTGGTAAATGAGTTTACTCCCTGGGTACTTTCTTTGTATACTTTTGACTATACGGGCCAAGCCTGGAATTTACGGGAAATCGCGGGTTTTCGTTTGACGGCGATTAAACTCCTTTTATTCAGCGTCTCATCAAAAATGAAAACATTTTTGAAAACTACAAGTCTTATGCGTTTTAGTGGTGAAAAACTAATTTAAAAAATCGTTCTGGAAATGAGTTTACTCACAGGGTACTTTCTTTGCATACATTCGACTATACGGGCCAAGCCCGGGATTTACGGTAAATCGCGGGTTTTCGTTTGCCGGCGATTAAACTTCTTTTATTCAGCGTCTCATCAAAAATGAAAACATTTTTGAAAATTAAAAGTCTCATGCGTTTTAGTGGTGAAAAAAATAATTTAAAAAATCGTTCGGGAAATGATTTTACTCCCTGGGTACTTTCTTTGTATACATTCGACTATACGGGTCGAGTCCGGGGTTTACGGGAAAAGGCGGGTTTTCGTTTGCCGGCGATTAAGCTTCTTTTATTCAGCGTCTCATCAAAAATGAAAAAAATTTTGTAAACTACAAGTCTTATTCGTTTTAGTGGTGGAAAAATAATTTAACCAATCGTTCTGGAAATGAGTTTACTCACAGGGTACTTTCTTTGTATACATTCGACTATACGGGCCAAGCCCGGGATTTACGGGAAATCGAGGGTTTCCGTTTGCCGGCGATTAAACCTCTTTCATTAAGCGTCTCATCAAAAATGAAAACATTTTTGAAAACTACAAGTCTCATGCGTTTTAGTGGTGACAAAAATAATTTAAAAAATCGTTCGGGAAATGATTTTACTCCCTGGGTACTTTCTTTGTATACATCCGACTGTACGGGCCGAGTCCGGGGTTTACGGGAAATGGCGGGTTTTCGTTTGCCGGCGATTAAACTTCTTTTATTCAGTGTCTCATCAAAAATGAAAACATTTTTGAAAACTACAAGTCTCATGCGTTTTAGTGGTGAAAAGATAATTTAAAAAATCGTTGTGGAAATGAGTTTACTCACAGGGTACTTTCTTTGTATACATTCGACTATACGGGCCAAACCCGGGATTTACGGGAAATCGCGGGTTTTCGTTTGCCGGCGATTAAACCACTTTCATTAAGCGTCTTATCAAAAATAAAAACATTTCTGAAAACTACAAGTCTCATGCGTTTTAGTGGTGAAAAAATATTTTAAAAAATCTTTCGGGAAATGATTTTACTCCCTGGGTACTTTCTTTGTATACATCCGACTGTACGGGCCGAGTCCGGGGTTTACGGGAAATGGCGGGTTTTCGTTTGCCGGCGATTAAACTTCTTTTATTCAGTGTCTCATCAAAAATGAAAACATTTTTGAAAACTACAAGTCTCATGCGTTTTAGTGGTGAAAAGATAATTTAAAAAATCGTTGTGGAAATGAGTGTACTCACAGGGTACTTTCTTTGTATACATTCGACTATACGGGCCAAACCCGGGATTTACGGGAAATCGCGGGTTTTCGTTTGCCGGCGATTAAACCACTTTCATTAAGCGTCTTATCAAAAATAAAAACATTTCTGAAAACTACAAGTCTCATGCGTTTTAGTGGTGAAAAAATATTTTAAAAAATCTTTCGGGAAATGAGTTTACTCCCTGGGTACTTTCTTTGTATACTTTTGACTATACGGGCCGAGTCCTGGGTTTACGGGTAATGGCGGGTCTTCCTTTGCCGGCGATTAAACTCCTTTTATTCAGCGTCTCATCAAAAATGAAAACATTTTTAAAAACTACAAGTCTTATGCGTTTTAGTGGTGAAAAAAATAATTTAAAAAATCGTTCGGGAAATGATTTTACTCCCTGAGTACTTTCTTTGTATACTTTCGACTATACGGGCCAAGCCCGGGATTTACGGGAAATCGCTGGTTTTCTTTTGCCGGCGATTAAACTTCTTTTATTTAGCGTCTGATCAAAAATGAAGACATTTTTGAAAACTACAAGTCTTATGCGTTTTAGTGGTGGAAAAATAATTTAAACAATCGTTCTGGAAATGAGTTTACTCACAGGGTACTTTCTTTGTATACATTCGACTATACGGGCCAAGCCCGGGATTTACGGGAAATCGCGGGTTTTCGTCTGCCGGCGATTAAACCTCTTTCATTAAGCGTCTCATCAAAAATGAAAACATTTTTGAAAACTACAAGTCTCATGCGTTTTAGTGGTGAAAAAAATAATTTAAAAAATCGTTCGGGAAATGATTTTACTCCCTGGGTACTTTCTTTGTATACATTCGACTATACGGGCCAAACCCGAGATTTACGGAAAATCGCGGGTTTTTGTTTGCCGGCGATTAAACCAGTTTCATTAAGCGTCTTAATAAAAATGAAAACATTTCTGAAAACTACAAGTCTCATGCGTTTTAGTGGTGAAAAGATAATTTAAAAAATCGTTTTGGAAATGAGGTTACTCACAGGGTACTTTCTTTGTATACTTTTGACTATACGGGCCGAGTCCTGGGTTTACGTGAAATGGCGGGTCTTCGTTTGCCGGCGATTAAACTCCTTTTATTCAGCGTCTCATCAAAAATGAAAACATTTTTAAAAACTACAAGTCTCATGGGCTTTAGTGGTGAAATAATAATTTAAAAAATCGTTTGGGAAATGAGTTTACTCCCTGGGTACTTTCTTTGTATACATTCGACTATACGGGCCAAGCCCGAAATTTACGGGAAATCGCGGGTTTTCGTTTGCCCGCGATTAAACTTCTTTTATTCAGCGTCTCATCAAAAATGAAAACACTTTTGAAAACTACAAGTCTCACTCGTTTTAGTGGTGACAAAATAATTTGAAAAATCGTTTGGTAAATGAGTTTACTCCCTGGATATTTTCTTTCTATACTTTTGACTATACGGGCCAAGCCCGGGATTTACGGCAAATCGCGGGTTTTCGTTTGACGGCGATTAAACTTCTTTTATTCAGGGTCTCATCAAAAATGAAAACATTTTTGAAAACTACACGTCTTATGCGTTTTAGTGGTGAAAAAATATTTTAAAAAATCGTTCGGGAAATGAGTTTACTCCCTGGGTACTTTCTTTGTATACTTTTGACTATACGGGCCAAGCCCGGGATTTACGGGAAATCGCGGGTTTTTGTTTGCCGGCGATTAAACCTCTTTCATTAAGCGTCTCATCAAAAATGAAAACAATTCTGAAAACTACAAATCTGATGCGTTTTAGTGGTGAAAAAATATTTTAAAAAATCGTTCGGTAAATGAGTTTACTCCCTGGGTACTTTCTTTGTATACTTTTGACTATACGGGCCGAGTCCTGGGTTTACGGGAAATGGCGGGTCTTCGTTTGCCGGCGATTAAACTCCTTTTATTCAGCGTCTCATTAAAAATGAAAACATTTTTAAAAACTACAAGTCTCATGGGCTTTAATGGTGAAATAATAATTTAAAAAATCGTTTGGGAAATGAGTTTACTCCCTGGGTACTTTCTTTGTATACATTCGACTAAACGGGCCAAGCCCGGGATTTACGGGAAATCGCGGGTTTTCGTTTGCCGGCGATTAAACCTCTTTCATTAATCTTCTCATTAAAAATGAAAACATTTTTGAAAACTACAAGTCTTATGCGTTTTAGTGGTGAAAAACTAATTTAAAAAATCGTTCTGGAAATGAGTTTACTCACAGGGCACTTTCTTTGCATACATTCGACTATACGGGCCAAGCCCGGGATTTACGGGAAATCGCGGGTTTTCGTTTGCCGGCGATTAAACTTCTTTTGTTCAGCGTCTCATCAAAAATGAAAACATTTTTGAAAATTACAAGTCTCATGCGTTTTAGTGGTGAAAAAAATAATTCAAAAAATCGTTCGGGAAATGATTTTAATCCCTGGGTACTTTCTTTGTATACATTCGACTATACGGGGCGAGTCCGGGGTTTACGGGAAATGGCGGGTTTTCGTTTGCCGGCGATTAAGCTTCTTTTATTCAGCGTCTCATCAAAAATGAAAAAATTTTTGTAAACTACAAGTCTTATGCGTTTTAGTGGTGGAAAAATAATTTAACCAATCGTTCTGGAAATGAGTTTACTCACAGGGTACTTTCTTTGTATACATTCGACTATACGGGCTAAGCCCGGGATTTACGGGAAATCGCGGGTTTTCGTTTGCCGGCGATTAAACCTCTTTCATTAAGCGTCTCATCAAAAATGAAAACATTTTGGAAAACTACAAGTCTCATGCGTTTTAGTGGTGAAAAAAATAATTTAAAAAATCGTTCGGGAAATGATTTTACTCCCTGGGTACTTTCTTTGTATACATCCGACTGTACGGGCCGAGTCCGGGGTTTACGGGAAATGGCGGGTTTTCGTTTGCCGGCGATTAAACTTCTTTTATTCAGTGTCTCATCAAAAATGAAAACATTTTTGAAAACTACAAGTCTCATGCGTTTTAGTGGTGAAAAGATAATTTAAAAAATCGTTGTGGAAATGAGTTTACTCACAGGGTACTTTCTTTGTATACATTCGACTATACGGGCCAAACCCGGGATTTACAGGAAATCGCGGGTTTTCGTTTGCCGGCGATTAAACCACTTTCATTAAGCGTCTTATCAAAAATAAAAACATTTCTGAAAACTACAAGTCTCATGCGTTTTAGTGGTGAAAAAATATTTTAAAAAATCGTTCGGGAAATGAGTTTACTCCCTGGGTACTTTCTTTGTATACTTTTGACTATACGGGCCGAGTCCTGGGTTTACGGGTAATGGCGGGTCTTCGTTTGCCGGCAATTAAACTCCTTTTATTCAGCGTCTCATCAAAAATGAAAACATTTTTAAAAACTAAAAGTCTCATGCGTTTTAGTGGTGAAAAGATAGTTTAAGAAATCGTTGTTGAAATAAGTTTACTCACAGGGTACTTTCTTTGTATACATTCGACTATACGGGCCAAACCCGGGATTTACGGGAAATCGCGGGTTTTCGTTTGCCGGCGATTAAACCACTTTCATTAGGCGTCTTATCAAAAATGAAAACATTTCTGAAAACTACAAGTCTCAAGTCTTTGGGAAATGAGTTTACTCCCTGGGTACTTTCTTTGTATACTTTTGACTATACGGGCCGAGTCCTGGGTTTACGGGTAATGGCGGGTCTTCGTTTGCCGGCGATTAAACTCCTTTTATTCAGCGTCTCATCAAAAATGAAAACATTTTTGAAAACTACAAGTCTCATGCGTTTTAGTGGTGAAAAGATAATTTAAAAAATCGTTGTGGAAATGAGTTTACTCACAGGGTAATTTCTTTGTATACATTCGACTATACGGGCCAAACCCGGGATTTACGGGAAATCGCGGGTTTTCGTTTGCCGGCGATTAAACTTCTTTTATTCAGCGTCTCATCAAAAATGAAAACATTTTTGAAAATTACAAGTCTCATGCGTTTTAGTGGTGAAAAAAATAATTTAAAAAATCGTTCGGGAAATGATTTTACTCCCTGGGTACTTTCTTTGTATACATTCGACTATACGGGTCGAGTCCGGGGTTTACGGGAAATGGCGGGTTTTCGTTTGCCGGCGATTAAGCTTCTTTTATTCAGCGTCTCATCAAAAATGAAAAACTTTTTGTAAACTACAAGTCTTATGCGTTTTAGTGGTGGAAAAATAATTTAACCAATCGTTCTGGAAATGAGTTTACTCACAGGGTACTTTCTTTGTATACATTCGACTATACGGGCCAAGCCCGGGATTTACGGGAAATCGCGGGTTTTCGTTTGCCGGCGATTAAACCTCTTTCATTAAGCGTCTCATCAAAAATGAAAACATTTTTGAAAACTACAAGTCTCATGCGTTTTAGTGGTGAAAAAAATAATTTAAAAAATCGTTCGGGAAATGATTTTACTCCCTGGGTACTTTCTTTGTATACATCCGACTGTACGGGCCGAGTCCGGGGTTTACGGGAAATGGCGGGTTTTCGTTTGCCGGCGATTAAACTTTTTTTATTCAGTGTCTCATCAAAAATGAAAACATTTTTGAAAACTACAAGTCTCATGCGTTTTAGTGGTGAAAAGATAATTTAAAAAATCGTTGTGGAAATGAGTTTACTCACAGGGTACTTTCTTTGTATACATTCGACTATACGGGCCAAACCCGGAATTTACGGGAAATCGCGGGTTTTCGTTTGCCGGCGATTAAACCACTTTCATTAGGCGTCTTATCAAAAATGAAAACATTTCTGAAAACTACAAGTCTCATGCGTTTTAGTGGTGAAAAAATATTTTAAAAAATCGTTCGGGAAATGAGTTTACTCCCTGGGTACTTTCTTTGTATACTTTTGACTATACGGGCCGAGTCCTGGGTTTACGGGTAATGGCGGGTCTTCGTTTGCCGGCGACTAAACTCCTTTTATTCAGCGTCTCATCAAAAATGAAAACATTTTTAAAAACTAAAAGTCTCATGGTCTTTAGTGGTGAAATAATAATTTAAAAAATCGTTTGGGAAATGAGTTTACTCCCTGGGCACTTTCTTTGTATACATTCGACTATACGGGCCAAACCCGGGATTTACGGGAAATCGCGGGTTTTCGTTTGCCGGCGATTAAACCACTTTCATTAGGCGTCTTATCAAAAATGAAAACATTTCTGAAAACTACAAGTCTCATGAGTTTTAGTGGTGAAAAAATATTTTAAAAAATCGTTCGGGAAATGAGTTTACTCCCTGGGTACTTTCTTTGTATACTTTTGACTATACGGGCCGAGTCCTGGGTTTACGGGTAATGGCGGGTCTTCGTTTGCCGGCGATTAAACTCCTTTTATTCAGCGTCTCATCAAAAATGAAAACATTTTTAAAAACTAAAAGTCTCATGGTCTTTAGTGGTGAAATAATAATTTAAAAAATCGTTTGGGAAATGAGTTTACTCCCTGGGCACTTTCTTTGTATACATTCGACTATACGGGCCAAGCCCGGGATTTACGGGAAATCGCGGGTTTCCGTTTGCCGGCGATTAAACCTCTTTCATTAATCTTCTCATTAAAAATGAAAACATTTTTGAAAACTACAAGTCTCATGCGTTTTAGTGGTGACAAAATAATTTGGAAAATCATTTGGTAAATGAGTTTACTCCCTGGGTATTTTCTTTGTATACTTTTGACTATACGGGCCAAGCCCGGGATTTACGGGAAATCGCGGTTTTCGTTTGACGGCGATTAAACTTCTTTTATTCAGTGTCTCATCAAAAATGAAAACATTTCTGAAAACTACAAGTCTCATGCGTTTTAGTGGTGAAAAAATATTTTAAAAAATCGTTCGGTAAATAAGTTTACTCCCTGGGTACTTTCTTTGTATACTTTTGACTACACGGGCCGAGTCCTGGGTTTACGGGAAATGGCGGGTCTTCGTTTGTTGGCGATTAGACTCCTTTTATTCAGCGTCTCATCAAAAATGAAAACATTTTTAAAAACTACAAGTCTCATGGGCTTTAGTGGTGAAATAATAATTTAAAAAATCGTTTGGGAAATGAGTTTACTCCCTGGGTACTTTCTTTGTATACATTCGACTATACGGGTCGAGTCTGGGGTTTACGGGAAATGGCGGGTTTTCGTTTGCCGGCGATTAAGCTTCTTTTATTCAGCGTCTCATGAAATATGAAAAAATTTTTGTAAACTACAAGTCTTATGCGTTTTAGTGGTGGAAAAATAATTTAAGCAATCGTTCTGGAAATGAGTGTACTCACAGGGTACTTTCTTTGTATACATTCGACTATACGGGCCAAGCCCGGGAATTACGGGAAATGGCGGGTTTTCGTTTGCCGGCGATTAAACTTCTTTTATTCAGCGTCTCATCAAAAATGAAAACATTTCTGAAAACTACAAGTCTCATGCGTTTTAGTGGTGACAAAATAATTTGAAAAATCGTTTGGTAAATGAGTTTACTCCCTGGGTACTTTCTTTGTATACATCCGACTATACGGGCCGAGTCCGGGGTTTACAGGAAATGGCGGGTTTTCGTTTGCCGGCGATTAAACTTCTTTTATTCAGCGTCTCATCAAAAATGAAAACATTTCTGAAAACTACAAGTCTCATGCGTTTTAGTGGTGACAAAATAATTTGAAAAATCGTTTGGTAAATGAGTTTACTCCCTGGGTACTTTCTTTGTATACTTTTGACTATACGAGCCAAGCCCGGGATTTACGGGAAATCGCGGTTTTCGTTTGACGGCGATTAAACTTCTTTTATTCAGTGTCTCATCAAAAATGAAAACATTTCTGAAAACTACAAGTCTCATGCGTTTTAGTGGTGAAAAAATATTTTAAAAAATCGTTCGGTAAATGAGTTTACTCCCTGGGTACTTTCTTTGTTTACTTTTGACTATACGGGCCGAGTCCTGGGTTTACGGGAAATGGCGGGTCTTCGTTTGCCGGCGATTAAACTCCTTTTATTCAGCGTCTCATCAAAAATGAAAACATTTTTAAAAACTACAAGTCTCATGGGCTTTAGTGGTGAAATAATAATTTAAAAAATCGTTTGGGAAATGAGTTTACTCCCTGGGTACTTTTTTTGTATACATTCGACTATACGGGTCGAGTCCGGGGTTTACGGGAAATGGCGGGTTTTCGTTTGCCGGCGATTAAGCTTCTTTTATTCAGCGTCTCATGAAAAATGAAAAAAATTTTGTAAACTACAAGTCTTATGCGTTTTAGTGGTGGAAAAATAATTTAAGCAATCGTTCTGGAAATGAGTGTACTCACAGGGTACTTTCTTTGTATACATTTGACTATACGGGCCAAGCCCGGGATTTACGGGAAATCGCGGGTTTTCGTTTTCCAGCGATTAAACCTCTTTCATTAAGCGTCACATCAAAAATAAAAAACATTTTTGAAAACTACAAGTCTCATGCGTTTTAGTGGTGAAAAAAATAATTTAAAAAATCGTTCGGGAAATGATTTTACTCCCTGGGTACTTTCTTTGTATACATCCGACTATACGGGCCGAGTACGGGGTTTACGGGAAATGGCGGGTTTTCGTTTGCCGGCGATTAAACTTCTTTTATTCAGCGTCTCATCAAAAATGAAAACATTTCTGAAAACTACAAGTCTCATGCGTTTTAGTGGTGATAAAATATTTTAAAAAATCGTTCGGTAAATGAGTTTACTCCCTGGGTACTTTCTTTGTATACTTTTGACTATACGGGCCGAGCCCTGGGTTTACGGGAAATGGCGGGTCTTCGTTTGCCGGCCATTAGACTCCTTTTATTCAGCGTCTCATCAAAAATGAAAACATTTTTAAAAACTACAAGTCTCATGGGCTTTAGTGGTGAAATAATAATTTAAAAAATCGTTTGGGAAATGAGTTTACTCCCTGGGTACTTTCTTTGTATACATGCGACTATACGGGTCGAGTCCGGGGTTTACGGGAAATGGCGGGTTTTCGTTTGCCGGCGATTAAGCTTCTTTTATTCAGCGTCTCATGAAAAATGGAAAAATTTTTGTAAACTACAAGTCTTATGCGTTTTAGTGGTGGAAAAATAATTTAAGCAATCGTTCTGGAAATGAGTGTACTCACAGGGTACTTTCTTTGTATACATTCGACTATACGGGCCAAGCCCGGGATTTACGGGAAATGGCGGGTTTTCGTTTGCCGGCGATTAAACTTCTTTTATTCAGCGTCTCATCAAAAATGAAAACATTTCTGAAAACTACAAGTCTCATGCGTTTTAGTGGTGACAAAATAATTTGAAAAATCGTTTGGTAAATGAGTTTACTCCCCGGGTACTTTCTTTGTATACATCCGACTATACGGGCCGAGTCCGGGGTTTACAGGAAATGGCGGGTTTTCGTTTGCCGGCGATTAAACTTCTTTTATTCAGCGTCTCATCAAAAATGAAAACATTTCTGAAAACTACAAGTCTCATGCGTTTTAGTGGTGACAAAATAATTTGAAAAATCGTTTGGTAAATGAGTTTACTCCCTGGGTACTTTCTTTGTATACTTTTGACTATACGGGCCGAGTCCTGGGTTTACGGGAAATGGCGGGTCTTCGTTTGCCGGCGATTAAACTCCTTTTATTCAGCGTCTCATCAAAAATGAAAACATTTTTAAAAACTACAAGTCTCATGGGCTTTAGTGGTGAAATAATAATTTAAAAAATCGTTTGGGAAATGAGTTTACTCCCTGGGTACTTTCTTTGTATACATTCGACTATACGGGTCGAGTCCGGGGTTTACAGGAAATGGCGGGTTTTCGTTTGCCGGCGATTAAGCTTCTTTTATTCAGCGTCTCATGAAAAATGAAAAAATTTTTGTAAACTACAAGTCTTATGCGTTTTAGTGGTGGAAAAATAATTTAAGCAATTGTTCTGGAAATGAGTGTACTCACAGGGTACTTTCTTTGTATACATTCGACTATACGGGCCAAGCCCGGGATTTACGGGAAATCGCGGGTTTTCGTTTGCCAGCGATTAAACCTCTTTCAATAAGCGTCTCATCAAAAATAAAAAACATTTTTGAAAACTACAAGTCTCATGCGTTTTAGTGGTGAAAAAAATAATTTAAAAAATCGTTCGGGAAATGATTTTACTCCCTGGGTACTTTCTTTGTATACATCCGACTATACGGGCCGAGTACGGGGTTTACAGGAAATGGCGGGTTTTCGTTTGCCGGCGATTAAACTTCTTTTATTCAGCGTCTCATCAAAAATGAAAACATTTCTGAAAACTACAAGTCTCATGCGTTTTAGTGGTGATAAAATAATTTAACCAATCGTTCTGGAAATGAGTTTACTCACAGGGTACTTTCTTTGTATACATTCGACTATACGGGCCAAGCCCGGGATTTACGGGAAATCGCGGGTTTTCGTGTGCCGGCGATTAAACCTCTTTCATTAAGCGTCTCATCAAAAATGAAAACATTTTTGAAAACTACAAGTCTCATGCGTTTTAGTGGTGAAAAAAATAATTTAAAAAATCGTTCGGGAAATGATTTTACTCCCTGGGTACTTTCTTTGTATACATCCGACTGTACGGGCCGAGTCCGGGGTTTACGGGAAATGGCGGGTTTTCGTTTGCCGGCGATTAAACTTCTTTTATTCAGTGTCTCATCAAAAATGAAAACATTTTTGAAAACTACAAGTCTCATGCGTTTTAGTGGTGAAAAGTAAATTTAAAAAATCGTTGTGGAAATGAGTTTACTCACAGGGTACTTTCTTTGTATACATTCGACTATACGGGCCAAACCCGGGATTTACGGGAAATCGCGGGTTTTCGTTTGCCGGCGATTAAACCACTTTCATTAAGCGTCTTATCAAAAATAAAAACATTTCTGAAAACTACAAGTCTCATGCGTTTTAGTGGTGAAAAAATATTTTAAAAAATCGTTCGGGAAATGAGTTTACTCCCTGGGTACTTTCTTTGTATACTTTTGACTATACGGGCCGAGTCCTGGGTTTACGGGTAATGGCGGGTCTTCGTTTGCCGGGGATTAAACTCCTTTTATTCAGCGTCTCATCAAAAATGAAAACATTTTTAAAAACTAAAAGTCTCATGCGTTTTAGTGGTGAAAAAAATAATTTAAAAAATCGTTCGGGAAATGATTTTACTCCCTGGGTACTTTCTTTGCATACATCCGACTGTACGGGCCGAGTCCGGGGTTTACGGGAAATGGCGGGTTTTCGTTTGCCGGCGATTAAACTTCTTTTATTCAGTGTCTCATCAAAAATGAAAACATTTTTGAAAACTACAAGTCTCATGCGTTTTAGTGGTGAAAAGATAATTTAAAAAATCGTTGTGGAAATGAGTTTACTCACAGGGTAATTTCTTTGTATACATTCGACTATACGGGCCAAACCCGGGATTTACGGGAAATCGCGGGTTTTCGTTTGCCGGCGATTAAACTTCTTTTATTCAGCGTCTCATCAAAAATGAAAACATTTTTGAAAATTACAAGTCTCATGCGTTTTAGTGGTGAAAAAAATAATTTAAAAAATCGTTCGGGAAATGATTTTACTCCCTGGGTACTTTCTTTGTATACATTCGACTATACGGGTCGAGTCCGGGGTTTACGGGAAATGGCGGGTTTTCGTTTGCCGGCGATTAAGCTTCTTTTATTCAGCGTCTCATCAAAAATGAAAAAATTTTTGTAAACTACAAGTCTTATGCGTTTTAGTGGTGGAAAAATAATTTAACCAATCGTTCTGGAAATGAGTTTACTCACAGGGTACTTTCTTTGTATACATTCGACTATACGGGCCAAGCCCGGGATTTACGGGAAATCGCGGGTTTTCGTTTGCCGGCGATTAAACCTCTTTCATTAAGTGTCTCATCAAAAATGAAAACATTTTTGAAAACTACAAGTCTCATGCGTTTTAGTGGTGAAAAAAATAATTTAGAAAATCGTTCGGGAAATGATTTTACTCCCTGGGTACTTTCTTTGTATACATCCGACTGTACGGGCCGAGTCCGGGGTTTACGGGAAATGGCGGGTTTTCGTTTGCCGGCGATTAAACTTCTTTTATTCAGTGTCTCATCAAAAATGAAAACATTTTTGAAAACTACAAGTCTCATGCGTTTTAGTGGTGAAAAGATAATTTAAAAAATCGTTGTGGAAATAAGTTTACTCACAGGGTACTTTCTTTGTATACATTCGACTATACGGGCCAAACCCGGGATTTACGGGAAATCGCGGGTTTTTGTTTGCCGGCGATTAAACCACTTTCATTAGGCGTCTTATAAAAATGAAAACATTTCTGAAAACTACAAGTCTCATGCGTTTTAGTGGTTAAAAAATATTTTAAAAAATCGTTCATGAAATGAGTTTACTCCCTGGGTACTTTCTTTGTATACTTTTGACTATACGGGCCGAGTCCTGGGTTTACGGGTAATGGCGGGTCTTCGTTTGCCGGGGATTAAACTCCTTTTATTCAGCGTCTCATCAAAAATGAAAAAATTTTTGTAAACTACAAGTCTTATGCGTTTTAGTGGTGGAAAAATAATTTAACCAATCGTTCTGGAAATGAGTTTACTCACAGGGTACTTTCTTTGTATACATTCGACTATACGGGCCAAGCCCGGGATTTACGGGAAATCGCGGGTTTTCGTTTGCCGGCGATTAAACCTCTTTCATTAAGCGTCTCATCAAAAATGAAAACATTTTTGAAAACTACAAGTCTCATGCGTTTTAGTGGTGAAAAAAATAATTTAGAAAATCGTTCGGGAAATGATTTTACTCCCTGGGTACTTTCTTTGTATACATCCGACTGTACGGGCCGAGTCCGGGGTTTACGGGAAATGGCGGGTTTTCGTTTGCCGGCGATTAAACTTCTTTTATTCAGTGTCTCATCAAAAATGAAAACATTTTTGAAAACTACAAGTCTCATGCGTTTTAGTGGTGAAAAGATAATTTAAAAAATCGTTGTGGAAATAAGTTTACTCACAGGGTACTTTCTTTGTATACATTCGACTATACGGGCCAAACCCGGGATTTACGGGAAATCGCGGGTTTTTGTTTGCCGGCGATTAAACCACTTTCATTAGGCGTCTTATAAAAATGAAAACATTTCTGAAAACTACAAGTCTCATGCGTTTTAGTGGTTAAAAAATATTTTAAAAAATCGTTCATGAAATGAGTTTACTCCCTGGGTACTTTCTTTGTATACTTTTGACTATACGGGCCGAGTCCTGGGTTTACGGGTAATGGCGGGTCTTCGTTTGCCGGCGATTAAACTCCTTTTATTCAGCGTCTCATCAAAAATGAAAACATTTTTGAAAACTACAAGTCTCATACGTTTTAGTGGTGAAAACATAATTTAAAAAATAGTTTTGGAAATGAGTTTACTCACAGGGTACTTTCTTTGTATACATTCGACTATACGGGCCAAGCCCGGCATTTACGGCAAATCGCGGATTTTCGTTTGCCGGCGATTAAACCACTTTCATTAAGCGTCTCATCAAAAATGAAAACATTTCTGAAAACTTCAAGTCTCATGCGTTTTAGTGGTGACAAAATAATTTAAAAAATCGTTCAGGAAATGAGTTTACTCCCTGGGCACTTTCTTTGTATACATTCGACTATACGGGCCAAGCCCATTATTTAAGAGAAATTGCGGGTTTTCGTTTTCCGGCCTTCTTTGTATACGTTTGACTATACTGGCCGAGTCCGGGGTTTACGGGAAATGGCGGGTTTTTGTTTGCCGGCGATTAAACTTCTTTTATTCAGCGTCTCATCAAAAATGAAAACATTTTTAAAAAATACAAGTCTCATGCGTTTTAGTGGTGAAAAGATAATTTAAAAAATCGTTTTGGAAATGAGTTTACTCACAGGGTACTTTCTTTGTATACATTCGACTATACGGACCGAGTCCGGGATTTACGGGAAATCGCGGGTTTTCGTTTGCCGGCAATTAAACTTCTTTTATCCAGCGTCTCATCAAAAATGAAAACATTTTTGAAAACTACAAGTCTCATGCGTTTTAGTGGTGAAAAAATAATTTAAAAAATCGTTCGGGAAATGAGTTTACTCCGGGCCGAGTCCTGGGTTTACGGGAAATGGCGGGTTTTCGTTTGCCGGCGATTAAACTCCTTTTATTCAGCGTCTCATCAAAAATGAAAACATTTTTAAAAACTACAAGTCTCATGGGCTTTAGTGGTGAAATAATAATTTGAAAAATCGTTCGGAAAATGAATTTTCTCACAGGGTACTTTCTTTGTATACATTCGACTATACGGGCCAAGCCAAGGATTTAAGGGAAATCGCGGGTTTTCGTTTGCCGGCCTTCTTTGTATACATTTGACTATACTGGCCGAGTCCAGGGTTTACGGGAAATGGCGGGTTTTTGTTTGCCGGCGATTAAACTTCTTTCATTAAGCGTCTTATCAAAAATAAAAACATTTCTGAAAACTACAAGTCTCATGTGTTTTAGTGGTGAAAAAATATTTTAAAAAATCGTTCGGGAAATGAGTTTACTCCCTGGGTACTTTCTTTGTATACTTTTGACTATACGGGCCGAGTCCTGGGTTTACGGGTAATGGCGGGTCTTCGTTTGCCGGGGATTAAACTCCTTTTATTCAGCGTCTCATCAAAAATGAAAACATTTTTAAAAACTAAAAGTCTCATGCGTTTTAGTGGTGAAAAAAATAATTTAAAAAATCGTTCGGGAAATGATTTTACTCCCTGGGTACTTTCTTTGCATACATCCGACTGTACGGGCCGAGTCCGGGGTTTACGGGAAATGGCGGGTTTTCGTTTGCCGGCGATTAAACTTCTTTTATTCAATGTCTCATCAAAAATGAAAACATTTTTGAAAACTACAAGTCTCATGCGTTTTAGTGGTGAAAAGATAATTTAAAAAATCGTTGTGGAAATGAGTTTACTCACAGGGTAATTTCTTTGTATACATTCGACTATACGGGCCAAACCCGGGATTTACGGGAAATCGCGGGTTTTCGTTTGCCGGCGATTAAACTTCTTTTATTCAGCGTCTCATCAAAAATGAAAACATTTTTGAAAATTACAAGTCTCATGCGTTTTAGTGGTGAAAAAAATAATTTAAAAAATCGTTCGGGAAATGATTTTACTCCCTGGGTACTTTCTTTGTATACATTCGACTATACGGGTCGAGTCCGGGGTTTACGGGAAATGGCGGGTTTTCGTTTGCCGGCGATTAAGCTTCTTTTATTCAGCGTCTCATCAAAAATGAAAAAATTTTTGTAAACTACAAGTCTTATGCGTTTTAGTGGTGGAAAAATAATTTAACCAATCGTTCTGGAAATGAGTTTACTCACAGGGTACTTTCTTTGTATACATTCGACTATACGGGCCAAGCCCGGTATTTACGGGAAATCGCGGGTTTTCGTTTGCCGGCGATTAAACCTCTTTCATTAAGCGTCTCATCAAAAATGAAAACATTTTTGAAAACTACAAGTCTCATGCGTTTTAGTGGTGAAAAAAATAATTTAGAAAATCGTTCGGGAAATGATTTTACTCCCTGGGTACTTTCTTTGTATACATCCGACTGTACGGGCCGAGTCCAGGGTTTACGGGAAATGGCGGGTTTTCGTTTGCCGGCGATTAAACTTCTTTTATTCAGTGTCTCATCAAAAATGAAAACATTTTTGAAAACTACAAGTCTCATGCGTTTTAGTGGTGAAAAGATAATTTAAAAAATCGTTGTGGAAATGAGTTTACTCACAGGGTAATTTCTTTGTATACATTCGACTATACGGGCCAAACCCGGGATATACGGGAAATCGCGGGTTTTCGTTTGCCGGCGATTAAACTTCTTTTATTCAGCGTCTCATCAAAAATGAAAACATTTTTGAAAATTACAAGTCTCATGCGTTTTAGTAATGAAAAAAATAATTTAAAAAATCGTTCGGGAAATGATTTTACTCCCTGGGTACTTTCTTTGTATACATTCGACTA
Source organism: Hydractinia symbiolongicarpus (assembly GCF_029227915.1). Lineage (NCBI taxonomy): Eukaryota > Metazoa > Cnidaria > Hydrozoa > Anthoathecata > Hydractiniidae > Hydractinia > Hydractinia symbiolongicarpus. Next base: position 3,082,398 of record NC_079878.1, read on the forward strand.
TACGGGTCGAGTCCGGGGTTTACGGGAAATGGCGGGTTTTCGTTTGCCGGCGATTAAGCTTCTTTTATTCAGCGTCTCATCAAAAATGAAAAAATTTTTGTAAACTACAAGTCTTATGCGTTTTAGTGGTGGAAAAATAATTTAACCAATCGTTCTGGAAATGAGTTTACTCACAGGGTACTTTCTTTGTATACATTCGACTATACGGGCCAAGCCCGGGATTTACGGGAAATCGCGGGTTTTCGTTTGCCGGCGATTAAACCTCTTTCATTAAGCGTCTCATCAAAAATGAAAACATTTTTGAAAACTACAAGTCTCATGCGTTTTAGTGGTGAAAAAAATAATTTAGAAAATCGTTCGGGAAATGATTTTACTCCCTGGGTACTTTCTTTGTATACATCCGACTGTACGGGCCGAGTCCGGGGTTTACGGGAAATGGCGGGTTTTCGTTTGCCGGCGATTAAACTTCTTTTATTCAGTGTCTCATCAAAAATGAAAACATTTTTGAAAACTACAAGTCTCATGCGTTTTAGTGGTGAAAAGATAATTTAAAAAATCGTTGTGGAAATAAGTTTACTCACAGGGTACTTTCTTTGTATACATTCGACTATACGGGCCAAACCCGGGATTTACGGGAAATCGCGGGTTTTCGTTTGCCGGCGATTAAACCACTTTCATTAGGCGTCTTATCAAAAATGAAAACATTTCTGAAAACTACAAGTCTCATGTGTTTTAGTGGTGAAAAAATATTTTAAAAAATCGTTCATGAAATGAGTTTACTCCCTGGGTACTTTCTTTCTATACTTTTGACTATACGGGCCGAGTCCTGGGTTTACGGGTAATGGCGGGTCTTCGTTTGCCGGCGATTAAACTCCTTTTATTCAGCGTCTCATCAAAAATGAAAACATTTTTAAAAACTACAAGTCTCATGGGCTTTAGTGGTGAAATAATAATTTGAAAAATCGTTCGGGAAATGAATTTTCTCTCAGGGTACTTTCTTTGTATACATTCGACTATGCGGGCCAACCCCAGGATTTAAGGGAAATTGCGGGTTTTTGTTTGCCGGCCTTCTTTGTATACATTTGACTATACTGGCCGAGTCCGGGGTTTACGGGAAATGGCGGGTTTTTGTTTGCCGGCGATTAAACTTCTTTTATTCAGCGTCACATCAAAAATAAAAACATTTTTGAAAACTACAAGTCTCATGCGTTTTAGTGGTGAAAAGATAATTTAAAAAATCGTTTTGGAAATGAGTTTACTCACAGGGTACTTTCTTTGTATACATTTGACTATATGGCCCGAGTCCGGGATTTACGGGAACTCGCGGGTTTTCGTTTGCCGGCGATTAAACTTCTTTTATCCAGCGTCTCATCAAAAATGAAAACATTTTTGAAAACTACAAGTCCCATTCGTTCTAGTGGTGCAGAAATAATTTGAAAAATCGTTCGGGAAATAAGTTTACTCACAGGTTACTTTCTTTGTATACATTCGACTATACGGGCCAAGCACAGGATTTAAGGGAAATCGCGGGTTTTCGTTTGCCGGCCTTCTTTGTATACATTTGACTATACTGGCTGATTCTGGGGTTTACGGGAAATGGCGGGTTTTTGTTTGCCGGCGATTAAACGTCTTTTATTCAGCGTCACATCAAAAATGAAAACATTTTTGAAAACTACAAGTCTCATTCGTTCTAGTGGTGCAGAAATAATTTGAAAAATCGTTCGGGAAATAAGTTTACTCACAGGGTACTTTCTTTGTATACATTCGACTATACGGGCCAAGCACAGGATTTAAGGGAAATCGCGGGTTTTCGTTTGCCGGCCTTCTTTGTATACATTTGACTATACTGGCTGATTCTGGGGTTTACGGGAAATGGCGGGTTTTTGTTTGCCGGCGATTAAACGTCTTTTATTCAGCGTCACATCAAAAATGAAAACATTTTTGAAAACTGCAAGTCTCATGCGTTTTAGTGGTGAAAAGATAATTTAAAAAATCGTTTTGGAAGTGAGTTTACTCACAGGGTACTTTCTTTGTATACATTCGACTATATGGCCCGAGTCCGGGATTTACGGGAAATTGCGGGTTTTCGTTTGCCGGCGATTAAACTTCTTTTATCCAGCGTCTCATCAAAAATGAAAACATTTTTGAAAACTACAAGTCTCATGCGTTTTAGTGGTGAAAAGATAATTTAAAAAATCGTTTTGGAAAAGAGTTTACTCCCTGGGTACTTTCTTTGTATACTTTTGACTATACGGGCCGAGTTCTGGGTTTACGGGAAATGGCGGGTTTTCGTTTGCCGGCGATTAAACTCCTTTTATTCAGCGTCTAATCAAAAGTGAAAACATTTTTAAAAACTACAAGTCTCATGCGTTTTAGTGGTGAAAAAATAATTTAAAAAATCGTTCGGGAAATGAGTTTACTCCCTGGGTACTTTCTTTGTATACTTTTGACTATACGGGCCGAGTCCTGGGTTTACGGGAAATGGCGGAATTTCGTTTGCCTGCGATTAAACTCCTTTTATTCGGCGTCTCATCAAAAATGAAAACATTTTTTAAATCTACAAGTCTCATGCGTTTTAGTGGTGAAATGATAATTTAAAAAATCGTTTTGGAAATGAGTTTACTCACAGGGTACTTTCTTTGTATACATTCGACTATACGGGCCGAGTCCGGGATTTACGGGAAATCGCGGGTTTTCGTTTGCCGGCGACTAAACTTCTTTTATCCAGCGTCTCATCAAAAATGAAAACATTTTTGAAAACTACAAGTCTCATGCGATTTAGTGGTGAAAAAATAAATTAAAGAAACGTTCGGGAAATGAGTTTACTCACAGGGTACTTTTTTGTATACATTCGACTATATGACCCGAGTCCGGGATTTACGGGAACTCGCGGGTTTTCGTTTGCCGGCGATTAAACTTCTTTTATCCAGCGTCTCATCAAAAATGAAAACATTTTTGAAAACTACAAGTCTCATTCGTTCTAGTGGTGCAGAAATAATTTGAAAAATCGTTCGGGAAATAAGTTTACTCACAGGGTACTTTCTTTGTATACATTCGACTATACGGGCCAAGCACAGGATTTAAGGGAAATCGCGGGTTTTGGTTTGCCGGCCTTCTTTGTATACATTTGACTATACTGGCTGATTCTGGGGTTTACGGGAAATGGCGGGTTTTTGTTTGCCGGCGATTAAACGTCTTTTATTCAGCGTCACATCAAAAATGAAAACATTTTTGAAAACTGCAAGTCTCATGCGTTTTAGTGGTGAAAAGATAATTTAAAAAATCGTTTTGGAAGTGAGTTTACTCACAGGGTACTTTCTTTGTATACATTCGACTATATGGCCCGAGTCCGGGATTTACGGGAAATTGCGGGTTTTCGTTTGCCGGCGATTAAACTTCTTTTATCCAGCGTCTCATCAAAAATGAAAACATTTTTGAAAACTACAAGTCTCATGCGTTTTAGTGGTGAAAAGATAATTTAAAAAATCGTTTTGGAAAAGAGTTTACTCCCTGGGTACTTTCTTTGTATACTTTTGACTATACGGGACGAGTTCTGGGTTTACGGGAAATGGCGGGTTTTCGTTTGCCGGCGATTAAACTCCTTTTATTCAGCGTCTAATCAAAAGTGAAAACATTTTTAAAAACTACAAGTCTCATGCGTTTTAGTGGTGAAAAAATAATTTAAAAAATCGTTCGGGAAATGAGTTTACTCCCTGGGTACTTTCTTTGTATACTTTTGACTATACGGGCCGAGTCCTGGGTTTACGGGAAATGGCGGAATTTCGTTTGCCTGCGATTAAACTCCTTTTATTCAGCGTCTCATCAAAAATGAAAACATTTTTTAAATCTACAAGTCTCATGCGTTTTAGTGGTGAAATGATAATTTAAAAAATCGTTTTGGAAATGAGTTTACTCACAGGGTACTTTCTTTGTATACATTCGACTATACGGGCCGAGTCCAGGATTTACGGGAAATCGCGGGTTTTCGTTTGCCGGCGACTAAACTTCTTTTATCCAGCGTCTCATCAAAAATGAAAACATTTTTGAAAACTACAAGTCTCATGCGATTTAGTGGTGAAAAAATAAATTAAAGAAACGTTCGGGAAATGAGTTTACTCCCTGGGTACTTTCTTTGTATACTTTTGACTATACGGGCCGAGTCCTGGGTTTACGGGAAATGGCGGGTATTCGTTTGCCGGCGATTAAACTCCTTTTATTCAGCGTCTAATCAAAAGTGAAAACATTTTTAAAAACTACAAGTCTCATGCGTTGTAGTGGTGAAAAAATAATTTAAAAAATCGTTCGGGAAATGAGTTTACTCCCTGTGTACTTTCTTTGTATACTTTTGACTATACGGGACAAGCCCGGGATTTACGGGAAATCGCGGGTTTTCGTTTGCCGGCGATTAAACCTCTTTCATTAAGCGTCTCATTAAAAATGAAAACATTTTTGAAATCTACAACTCTCATTCGTTCTATTGGTGCAGAAATAATTTGAAAAATCGTTCGGGAAATAAGTTTACTTACAGGGTACTTTCTTTGTATACATTCGACTATACGGGCCAAGCCCAGGATTTAAGGGAAATCGCGGGTTTTCGTTTGCGGCCTTCTTTGTATACATTTGACTATACTGGCCGATTCCGGGGTTTACGGGAAATGGCGGGTTTTTGTTTGCCGGGGATTAAACTTCTTTTATTCAGCGTCTCATCAAAAATGAAAACATTTTTGAAAACTACAAGTCTCATGCGTTTTAGTGGTAAAAAGATAATTTAAAAAATCGTTTTGGAAATGAGTTTACTCACAGGGTACTTTCTTTGTATACATTCGACTATATGGCCCGAGTCCGGGATTTACGGGAAATTGCGGGTTTTCGTTTGCCGGCGATTAAACTTCTTTTATCCAGCGTCTCATCAAAAATGAAAACATTTTTGAAAACTACAAGTCTCATGCGTTTTAGTGGTGAAAAGATAATTTAAAAAATCGTTTTGGAAAAGAGTTTACTCCCTGGGTACTTTCTTTGTATACTTTTGACTATACGGGCCGAGTTCTGGGTTTACGGGAAATGGCGGGTTTTCGTTTGCCGGCGATTAAACTCCTTTTATTCAGCGTCTAATCAAAAGTGAAAACATTTTTAAAAACTACAAGTCTCATGCGTTTTAGTGGTGAAAAAATAATTTAAAAAATCGTTCGGGAAATGAGTTTACTCCCTGGGTACTTTCTTTGTATACTTTTGACTATACGGGCCGAGTCCTGGGTTTACGGGAAATGGCGGAATTTCGTTTGCCTGCGATTAAACTCCTTTTATTCGGCGTCTCATCAAAAATGAAAACATTTTTTAAATCTACAAGTCTCATGCGTTTTAGTGGTGAAATGATAATTTAAAAAATCGTTTTGGAAATGAGTTTACTCACAGGGTACTTTCTTTGTATACATTCGACTATACGGGCCGAGTCCGGGATTTACGGGAAATCGCGGGTTTTCGTTTGCCGGCGACTAAACTTCTTTTATCCAGCGTCTCATCAAAAATGAAAACATTTTTGAAAACTACAAGTCTCATGCGATTTAGTGGTGAAAAAATAAATTAAAGAAACGTTCGGGAAATGAGTTTACTCACAGGGTACTTTTTTGTATACATTCGACTATATGACCCGAGTCCGGGATTTACGGGAACTCGCGGGTTTTCGTTTGCCGGCGATTAAACTTCTTTTATCCAGCGTCTCATCAAAAATGAAAACATTTTTGAAAACTACAAGTCTCATTCGTTCTAGTGGTGCAGAAATAATTTGAAAAATCGTTCGGGAAATAAGTTTACTCACAGGGTACTTTCTTTGTATACATTCGACTATACGGGCCAAGCACAGGATTTAAGGGAAATCGCGGGTTTTGGTTTGCCGGCCTTCTTTGTATACATTTGACTATACTGGCTGATTCTGGGGTTTACGGGAAATGGCGGGTTTTTGTTTGCCGGCGATTAAACGTCTTTTATTCAGCGTCACATCAAAAATGAAAACATTTTTGAAAACTGCAAGTCTCATGCGTTTTAGTGGTGAAAAGATAATTTAAAAAATCGTTTTGGAAGTGAGTTTACTCACAGGGTACTTTCTTTGTATACATTCGACTATATGGCCCGAGTCCGGGATTTACGGGAAATTGCGGGTTTTCGTTTGCCGGCGATTAAACTTCTTTTATCCAGCGTCTCATCAAAAATGAAAACATTTTTGAAAACTACAAGTCTCATGCGTTTTAGTGGTGAAAAGATAATTTAAAAAATCGTTTTGGAAAAGAGTTTACTCCCTGGGTACTTTCTTTGTATACTTTTGACTATACGGGACGAGTTCTGGGTTTACGGGAAATGGCGGGTTTTCGTTTGCCGGCGATTAAACTCCTTTTATTCAGCGTCTAATCAAAAGTGAAAACATTTTTAAAAACTACAAGTCTCATGCGTTTTAGTGGTGAAAAAATAATTTAAAAAATCGTTCGGGAAATGAGTTTACTCCCTGGGTACTTTCTTTGTATACTTTTGACTATACGGGCCGAGTCCTGGGTTTACGGGAAATGGCGGAATTTCGTTTGCCTGCGATTAAACTCCTTTTATTCAGCGTCTCATCAAAAATGAAAACATTTTTTAAATCTACAAGTCTCATGCGTTTTAGTGGTGAAATGATAATTTAAAAAATCGTTTTGGAAATGAGTTTACTCACAGGGTACTTTCTTTGTATACATTCGACTATACGGGCCGAGTCCAGGATTTACGGGAAATCGCGGGTTTTCGTTTGCCGGCGACTAAACTTCTTTTATCCAGCGTCTCATCAAAAATGAAAACATTTTTGAAAACTACAAGTCTCATGCGATTTAGTGGTGAAAAAATAAATTAAAGAAACGTTCGGGAAATGAGTTTACTCCCTGGGTACTTTCTTTGTATACTTTTGACTATACGGGCCGAGTCCTGGGTTTACGGGAAATGGCGGGTATTCGTTTGCCGGCGATTAAACTCCTTTTATTCAGCGTCTAATCAAAAGTGAAAACATTTTTAAAAACTACAAGTCTCATGCGTTGTAGTGGTGAAAAAATAATTTAAAAAATCGTTCGGGAAATGAGTTTACTCCCTGTGTACTTTCTTTGTATACTTTTGACTATACGGGACAAGCCCGGGATTTACGGGAAATCGCGGGTTTTCGTTTGCCGGCGATTAAACCTCTTTCATTAAGCGTCTCATTAAAAATGAAAACATTTTTGAAATCTACAACTCTCATTCGTTCTATTGGTGCAGAAATAATTTGAAAAATCGTTCGGGAAATAAGTTTACTTACAGGGTACTTTCTTTGTATACATTCGACTATACGGGCCAAGCCCAGGATTTAAGGGAAATCGCGGGTTTTCGTTTGCGGCCTTCTTTGTATACATTTGACTATACTGGCCGATTCCGGGGTTTACGGGAAATGGCGGGTTTTTGTTTGCCGGGGATTAAACTTCTTTTATTCAGCGTCTCATCAAAAATGAAAACATTTTTGAAAACTACAAGTCTCATGCGTTTTAGTGGTAAAAAGATAATTTAAAAAATCGTTTTGGAAATGAGTTTACTCACAGGGTACTTTCTTTGTATACATTCGACTATATGGCCCGAGTCCGGGATTTACGGGAAATTGCGGGTTTTCGTTTGCCGGCGATTAAACTTCTTTTATCCAGCGTCTCATCAAAAATGAAAACATTTTTGAAAACTACAAGTCTCATGCGTTTTAGTGGTGAAAAGATAATTTAAAAAATCGTTTTGGAAAAGAGTTTACTCCCTGGGTACTTTCTTTGTATACTTTTGACTATACGGGCCGAGTTCTGGGTTTACGGGAAATGGCGGGTTTTCGTTTGCCGGCGATTAAACTCCTTTTATTCAGCGTCTAATCAAAAGTGAAAACATTTTTAAAAACTACAAGTCTCATGCGTTTTAGTGGTGAAAAAATAATTTAAAAAATCGTTCGGGAAATGAGTTTACTCCCTGGGTACTTTCTTTGTATACTTTTGACTATACGGGCCGAGTCCTGGGTTTACGGGAAATGGCGGAATTTCGTTTGCCTGCGATTAAACTCCTTTTATTCAGCGTCTCATCAAAAATGAAAACATTTTTTAAATCTACAAGTCTCGTGCGTTTTAGTGGTGAAATGATAATTTAAAAAATCGTTTTGGAAATAAGTTTACTCACAGGGTACTTTCTTTGTATACATTCGACTATACGGGCCGAGTCGGGGATTTACGGGAAATCGCGGGTTTTCGTTTGCCGGCGACTAAACTTCTTTTATCCAGCGTCTCATCCAAAAATGAAAACATTTTTGAAAACTACAAGTCTCATGCGATTTAGTGGTGAAAAAATAAATTAAAGAAACGTTCGGGAAATGAGTTTACTCCCTGGGTACTTTCATTGTATACTTTTGACTATACGGGCCGAGTCCTGGGTTTACGGGAAATGGCGGGTATTCGTTTGCCGGCGATTAAACTCCTTTTATTCAGCGTCTAATCAAAAGTGAAAACATTTTTAAAAACTACAAGTCTCATGCGTTTTAGTGGTGAAAAAATAATTTAAAAAATCTTTCGGGAAATGAGTTTACTCCCTGTGTACTTTCTTTGTATACTTTTGACTATACGGGACAAGCCCGGGATTTACGGGAAATCGCGGGTTTTTGTTTGCCGGCGATTAAACCTCTTTCATTAAGCGTCTCATTAAAAATGAAAACATTTTTGAAATCTACAAGTCTCATTCGTTCTATTGGTGCAGAAATAATTTGAAAAATCGTTCGGGAAATAAGTTTACTTACAGGGTACTTTCTTTGTATACATTCGACTATACGGGCCAAGCCCAGGATTTAAGGGAAATCGCGGGTTTTCGTTTGCGGCCTTCTTTGTATACATTTGACTATACTGGCCGATTCCGGGGTTTACGGGAAATGGCGGGTTTTTGTTTGCCGGGGAATAAACTTCTTTTATTCAGCGTCTCATCAAAAATGAAAACATTTTTGAAAACTACAAGTCTCATGCGTTTTAGTGGTAAAAAGATAATTTAAAAAATCGTTTTGGAAATGAGTTTACTCACAGGGTACTTTCTTTGTATACATTCGACTATACGGGCCAAGACCAGGATTTAAGGGAAATTGCGGGTTTTCGTTTGCCGGCCTTCTTTGTATACATTTGACTATACTGGCCGAGTCCGGGTTTTACGGGAAATGGCGGGTTTTTGTTTGCCGGCGATTAAACTTCTTTTATTCAGCGTCTCATCAAAAATGAAAAAATTTTTGAAATCTACAAGTCTCATGCGTTTTAGTGGTGAAAAGATAATTTAAAAAATCGTTTTGGAAATGAGTTTACTCACAGGGAACTTTCTTTGTATACATTCGGCTATACGGGCCGAGTCCGGGATTTACGGGAAATCGCGGGTTTTCGTTTGCCGGTGATTAAACTTCTTTTATCCAGCGTCTCATCAAAAATGAAAACATTTTTGAAAACTACAAGTCTCATGCGTTTTAGTGGTGAAAAAATAATTTAAAGAATCGTTTGGGAAATGAGTTTACTCCCTGGGTACTTTCTTTGTATACTTTTGACTATACGGGCCGAGTCCTGGGTTTACGGGAAATGGCGGTTTTTCGTTTGCCGGCGATTAAACTCCTTTTATTCAGCGTCTCATCAAAAATGAAAACATTTTTAAAAACTACAAGTCTCATGGGCTTTAGTGGTGAAATAATAATTTAAAAAATCGTTCGGGAAATGAGTTTACTCCCTTGGTACTTTGTTTGTATACTTTTGACTATACGGGACAAGCCCGGGATTTACGGAAAATCGCGGGTTTTCGTTTGCCAGCGATTAAATATCTTTCATTAAGCGTCTCATTAAAAATTAAAACATTTTTGAAAACTACAAGTCTCATTCGTTCTAGTGGTACAGAAATAATTTAAAAAATCGTTCGGGAAATGAGTTTACTCACAGGGTACTTTCTTTGTATACATTCGACTATATGGGCCAAGCCCAGGATTTAATGGAAATCGCGGTTTTTCGTTTGCTTGCCTTCTTTGTATACATTTGACTATACTGGCCGAGTCCCGGGTTTACGGGAAATGGCGGGTTTTTGTTTGCCGGCGATTAAACTTCTTTTATTCAACGTCTCATCAAAAATGAAAACATTTTTGAAAACTACAAGTCTCATGCGTTTTAGTGGTGAAAAGATAATTTAAAAAATAGTTTCGGAAATGAGTTTACTCACAGGGTACTTTCTTTGTATACATTCGACTATACGGGCCAAGCCCGGGATTTACGGGAACTCGCAGGTTTTTGTTTGCCGCCGATTAAACCACTTTCATTAAGCGTCTCATCAAAAATGAAAACATTTCTGAAACCTACAAGTCTCATGCGTTTTAGTGGTGAAAAAATAATTTAAAAAATCGTTCGGGAAATGAGTTTACTCCCTGGACACTTTCTTTGTATACTTTTGACTATACGGGCCGAGTCCGGGATTTACGGGAAATCGCGGGTTTTCGTTTGCCGGCGATTAAACTTCTTTTATCTAGCGCCTCATCAAAAATGAAAACTTTTTTAAAAACTACAAGTCTCATGCGTTTTATTGGTGAAAAGATAATTTAAAAAATCGTTTTGGAAATGAGTTTACTCACAGGGTACTTTCTTTGTATACATTCGGCTATACGGGCCGAGTCCGGGATTTACGGGAAATCGCGGGTTTTCGTTTGCCGGTGATTAAACTTCTTTTATCCAGCGTCTCATCAAAAATGAAAACATTTTTGAAAACTACAAGTCTCATGCGTTTTAGTGGTGAAAAAATAATTTAAAGAATCGTTCGGGAAATGAGTTTACTGCCTGGGTACTTTCTTTGTATACTTTTGACTATACGGGCCGAGTCCTGGGTTTACGGGAAATGGCGGGTTTTCGTTTGCCGGCGATTAAACTCCTTTTATTCAGCGTCTCATCAAAAATGAAAACAGTTTTAAAAACTACAAGTCTTATGGGCTTTAGTGGTGAAATAATAATTTAAAAAATCGTTCGGGAAATGAGTTTACTCCCTGGGTACTTTGTTTGTATACTTTTGACTATACGGGACAAGCCCGGGATTTACGGAAAATCGCGAGTTTTCGTTTGCCGGCGATTAAACCTCTTTCATTAAGCGTCTCATTAAAAATGAAAACATTTTTGAAAACTACAAGTCTCATTCGTTCTAGTGGTGCAGAAATAATTTGAAAAATCGTTCGGGAAATGAGTTTACTCACAGGGTACTTTCTTTGTATACATTCGACTATACGGGCCAAGCCCAGGATTTAAGGGAAATCGCGGGTTTTCGTTTGCCTGCCTTCTTTGTATACACTTGACTATACTGGCCGAGTCCGGGGTTTACGGGAAATGGCGGGTTTTTATTTGCCGGCGATTAAACTTCTTTTATTCAACGTCTCATCAAAAATGAAAACATTTTTGAAAACTACAAGTCTCATGCGTTTTAGTGGTGAAAAGATAATTTAAAAAATAGTTTTGGAAATGAGTTTACTCACAGGGTACTTTCTTTGTATACATTCGACTATACGGGCCAAGCCCGGAATTTACGGGAACTCGCGGGTTTTTGTTTACCGCCGATTAAACCACTTTCATTAAGCGTCTCATCAAAAATGAAAACATTTCTGAAACCTACAAGTCTCATGCGTTTTAGTGATGAAAAAATAATTTAAAAAATCGTTCGGGAAATGAGTTTACTCCCTGGACACTTTCTTTGTATACTTTTGACTATACGGGCCGAGTCCGGGATTTACGGGAAATCGCGCGTTTTCGTTTGCCGGCGATTAAACTTCTTTTATCTAGCGTCTCATCAAAAATGAAAACATTTTTAAAAACTACAAGTCTCATGCGCTTTAGTGGTGAAAAAATAATTTAAAAAATCGTTCGGGAAATGAGTTTACTTCCTGGGTACTTTCTTTGTATACTTTTGACTATACCGGCCGAGTCCTGGGTTTACGGGAAATGGCGGGCTTTCGTTTGCCGGTAATTAAACCTCTTTCATTAAGCGTCTCATTAAAAATGAAAACATTTTTGAAAACTGCAAGTCTCATTCGTTCTAGTGGTGCAGAAATAATTTGAAAAATCGTTCGGGAAATGAGATTACTCACAGGGTACTTTCTTTGTATACATTCGACTATACGGGCCAAGCCCAGGATTTAAGGGAAATCGCGGGTTTTCGTTTGCCGGCCTTCTTTGTATACATTTGACTATACTGGCCGAGTCCGGGGTTTATGGGAAATGGCGGGTTTTTGTTTGCCGGCGATTAAACTTCTTTTATTCAGCGTCTCATCAAAAATGAAAACATTTTTGAAAACTACAAGTCTCATGCGTTTTAGTGGTGAAAAGATAATTTAAAAAATAGTTTCGGAAATGAGTTTACTCAAGGGGAACTTTCTTTGTATACATTCGACTATACGGGCCAAGCCCGTGATTTACGGGAAATCGCGGGTTTTTGTTTGCCGCCGATTAAACCACTTTCATTAAGCGTCTCATCAAAAATGAAAACATTTCTGAAACCTAAAAGTCTCATGCGTTTTAGTGGTGAAAAAATAATTTAAAAAATCGTTCGGGAAATGAGTTTACTCCCTGGACACTTTCTTTGTATACTTTTGACTATACGGGCCAAGTCCAGGATTTACGGGAAATCGCGGGTTTTCGTTTGCCGGCGATTAAACTTCTTTTATCTAGCGTCTCATCAAAAATGAAAACATTTTTAAAAACTACAAGTCTCATGCGTTTTAGTAGTGAAAAAATAACTTAAAAAATCGTTCGGGAAATGAGTTTACTCCCTGGGTACTTTCTTTGTATACTTTTGACTATACCGGCGGAGTCCTGGGTTTACGGGAAATGGCGGGCTTTCGTTTGCCGGCGATTAAACTCCTTTTATTCAGCGTCTCATCAAAAATGAAAACATTTTTAAAAACTACAAGTCTCATGGGCTTTAGTGGTGAAATAATAATTTAAAAAATCGTTCGGGAAATGAGTTTACTCCCTGGGTACTTTCTTTGTATACTTTTGACTATACGGGACAAGCCCGGGATTTACGGGAAATCGCGGGTTTTCGTTTGCCGGCGATTAAACCTCTTTCATTAAGCGTCTCATTAAAAATGAGACCATTTTTGAAAACTACAAGTCTCATTCGTTCTAGTGGTGCAGAAATAATTTGAAAAATCGTTTGGGAAATGAGTTTACTCCCTGGGTACTTTCTTTGTATACATTCGACTATACGGGCCAAGCCCGGGATTTACGGGAAATCGCGGGTTTTCGTTTGCCGGCGATTAAACCTCTTTCATTAATCTTCTCATTAAAAAAGAAAACATTTTTGAAAACTACAAGTCTCATTTGTTCTAGTGGTGCAGAAATAATTTGAAAAATCGTTCGGGAAATCAGTTTACTCCCTGGGTACTTTCTTTAGATACATACAACTATACGGGCCAAGCCCGGGTTTTACGGGAAATCGCGGGTTTTCGTTTGCCAGCGATTAAACTTCTTTTATTCAGCGTCTCATCAAAAATGAAAACACTTTTGAAAACTACAAGTCTCATGCGTTTTAGTGGTACAAAATAATTTGAAAAATCGTTTGGTAAATGAGTTTACTCCCTGGGTACTTTCTTTGTATACTTTTGACTATACGGGCTAAGCCCGGGATTTACGGGAAATCGCGGGTTTTCGTTTGGCGGCGATTAAACTTCTTTTATTCAGCGTCTCATCAAAAATGAAAATATTTTTGAAAACTACAAGTCTTATGCGTTTTAGTGGTGAAAAACTAATTTAAAAAATCGTTCTGGAAATGAGTTTACTCACAGGGTACTTTCTTTGTATACTTTTGACTATACGGGACAAGCCCGGGATTTACGGGAAATCGGGGGTTTTCGTTTGCCGGCGATTAAACCTCTTTCATTAAGCGTCTCATTAAAAATGAGACCATTTTTGAAAACTACAAGTCTCATTCGTTCTAGTGTTGCAGAAGTAATTTGAAAAATCGTTTGGGAAATGAGTTTACTCCCTGGGTACTTTCTTTGTATACATTCGACTATACGGGCCAAGCCCGGGATTTACGGGAAATCGCGGGTTTTCGTTTGCCGGCGATTAAACCTCTTTCAATAATCTTCTCATTAAAAAAGAAAGCATTTTTGAAAACTACAAGTCTCAGTTGTTCTAGTGGTGCAGAAATAATTTGAAAAATCGTTCGGGAAATCAGTTTACTCCCTGGGTACTTTCTTTAGATACATACAACTATACGGGCCAAGCCCGGGTTTTACGGGAAATCGCGGGTTTTCGTTTGACAGCGATTAAACTTCTTTTATTTAGCGTCCCATCAAAAATGAAAACACTTTTGAAAACTACAAGTCTCATGCGTTTTAGTGGTGACAAAATAATTTGAAAAATCGTTTGGTAAATGAGTTTACTCCCTGGGTACTTTCTTTGTATACTTTTGACTATACGGGCCAAGCCCGGGATTTACGGGAAATGGCGGGTTTTCGTTTGCCGGCGATTAAACTTCTTTTATTCAGCGTCTCATCAAAAATGAAAACATTTTTGAAAACTACAAGTCTCATGCGTTTTAGTGGTGAAAAGATAATTTAAAAAATCGTTCTGGAAATGAGTTTACTCACAGGGTACTTTCTTTGTATACATTCGACTATACGGGCCAAGCCCGGGATTTACGGGAAATCGCGGGTTTTCGTTTGCCGGCGATTAAACCCCTTTCATTAAGCGTTTCATCAAAAATGAAAGCATTTTTAAAAACTACAGGTCTCATGCGTTTTAGTGGTGAAAAAATAATTTAAAAAATTGTTCGGGAAATGAGTTTACTCCCTGGGTACTTTCTTTGTATACATTCGACTATACGGGCCAAGCCCGGGATTTACGGGAAATCGCGGGTTTTCGTTTGCCGGCGATTAAACTTCTTTTATTCAGGGTCTCATCAAAAATGAAAACATTTTTAAAAACAACAAGTCTCATGCGTTTTAGTGGTGAAAAAATAATTTAAAAAATCGTTCTGGAAATGAGTTTACTCACAGGGTACTTTCTTTGTATACATTCGACTATACGGGCCAAGCCCGGGATTTACGGGAAATCGCGGGTTTTCGTTTTCCGGCGATTAAACCCCTTTCATTAAGCGTCTCATCAAAATTAAAAACTTTTTTGAAAACTACAAGTCTCATGCGTTTTAGTGGTGAAAAAATAATTTAAAAAATCGTTCGGTAAATGAGTTTACTCCCTGGGTACTTTCTTTGTATACATTCGACTATACGGCCCAAGCCCGGGATTTACGGGAAATCGCAGGTTTGCGTTTGCCGGCGATTAAACTTCTTTTATTCAGCGTCTCATCAAAAATGAAAACATTTTTAAAAACTACAAGTCTCATGCGTTTTAGTAGTGAAAAAATAACTTAAAAAATCGTTCGGGAAATGAGTTTACTCCCTGGGTACTTTCTTTGTATACTTTTGACTATACCGGCGGAGTCCTGGGTTTACGGGAAATGGCGGGCTTTCGTTTGCCGGCGATTAAACTCCTTTTATTCAGCGTCTCATCAAAAATGAAAACATTTTTTAAAACTACAAGTCTCATGGGCTTTAGTGGTGAAATAATAATTTAAAAAATCGTTCGGGAAATGAGTTTACTCCCTGGGTACTTTCTTTGTATACTTTTGACTATACGGGACAAGCCCGGGATTTACGGGAAATCGCGGGTTTTCGTTTGCCGGCGATTAAACCTCTTTCATTAAGCGTCTCATTAAAAATGAGACCATTTTTGAAAACTACAAGTCTCATTCGTTCTAGTGGTGCAGAAATAATTTGAAAAATCGTTTGGGAAATGAGTTTACTCCCTGGGTACTTTCTTTGTATACATTCGACTATACGGGCCAAGCCCGGGATTTACGGGAAATCGCGGGTTTTCGTTTGCCGGCGATTAAACCTCTTTCATTAATCTTCTCATTAAAAAAGAAAACATTTTTGAAAACTACAAGTCTCACTTGTTCTAGTGGTGCAGAAATAATTTGAAAAATCGTTCGGGAAATCAGTTTACTCCCTGGGTACTTTCTTTAGATACATACAACTATACGGGCCAAGCCCGGGTTTTACGGGAAATCGCGGGTTTTCGTTTGCCAGCGATTAAACTTCTTTTATTCAGCGTCTCATCAAAAATGAAAACACTTTTGAAAACTACAAGTCTCATGCGTTTTAGTGGTACAAAATAATTTGAAAAATCGTTTGGTAAATGAGTTTACTCCCTGGGTACTTTCTTTGTATACTTTTGACTATACGGGCTAAGCCCGGGATTTACGGGAAATCGCGGGTTTTCGTTTGGCGGCGATTAAACTTCTTTTATTCAGCGTCTCATCAAAAATGAAAATATTTTTGAAAACTACAAGTCTTATGCGTTTTAGTGGTGAAAAACTAATTTAAAAAATCGTTCTGGAAATGAGTTTACTCACAGGGTACTTTCTTTGTATACTTTTGACTATACGGGACAAGCCCGGGATTTACGGGAAATCGGGGGTTTTCGTTTGCCGGCGATTAAACCTCTTTCATTAAGCGTCTCATTAAAAATGAGACCATTTTTGAAAACTACAAGTCTCATTCGTTCTAGTGGTGCAGAAGTAATTTGAAAAATCGTTTGGGAAATGAGTTTACTCCCTGGGTACTTTCTTTGTATACATTCGACTATACGGGCCAAGCCCGGGATTTACGGGAAATCGCGGGTTTTCGTTTGCCGGCGATTAAACCTCTTTCAATAATCTTCTCATTAAAAAAGAAAGCATTTTTGAAAACTACAAGTCTCAGTTGTTCTAGTGGTGCAGAAATAATTTGAAAAATCGTTCGGGAAATCAGTTTACTCCCTGGGTACTTTCTTTAGATACATACAACTATACGGGCCAAGCCCGGGTTTTACGGGAAATCGCGGGTTTTCGTTTGACAGCGATTAAACTTCTTTTATTTAGCGTCCCATCAAAAATGAAAACACTTTTGAAAACTACAAGTCTCATGCGTTTTAGTGGTGACAAAATAATTTGAAAAATCGTTTGGTAAATGAGTTTACTCCCTGGGTACTTTCTTTGTATACTTTTGACTATACGGGCCAAGCCCGGGATTTACGGGAAATGGCGGGTTTTCGTTTGCCGGCGATTAAACTTCTTTTATTCAGCGTCTCATCAAAAATGAAAACATTTTTGAAAACTACAAGTCTCATGCGTTTTAGTGGTGAAAAGATAATTTAAAAAATCGTTCTGGAAATGAGTTTACTCACAGGGT
This sequence comes from Hydractinia symbiolongicarpus, assembly GCF_029227915.1. Taxonomy (NCBI): domain Eukaryota; kingdom Metazoa; phylum Cnidaria; class Hydrozoa; order Anthoathecata; family Hydractiniidae; genus Hydractinia; species Hydractinia symbiolongicarpus. Next base: position 3,099,688 of record NC_079878.1, read on the forward strand.
ACTTTCTTTGTATACATTCGACTATACGGGCCAAGCCCGGGATTTACGGGAAATCGCGGGTTTTCGTTTGCCGGCGATTAAACCCCTTTCATTAAGCGTTTCATCAAAAATGAAAGCATTTTTGAAAACTACAGGTCTCATGCGTTTTAGTGGTGAAAAAATAATTTAAAAAATTGTTCGGGAAATGAGTTTACTCCCTGGGTACTTTCTTTGTATACATTCGACTATACGGGCCAAGCCCGGGATTTACGGGAAATCGCGGGTTTTCGTTTGCCGGCGATTAAACTTCTTTTATTCAGGGTCTCATCAAAAATGAAAACATTTTTAAAAACAACAAGTCTCATGCGTTTTAGTGGTGAAAAAATAATTTAAAAAATCGTTCTGGAAATGAGTTTACTCACAGGGTACTTTCTTTGTATACATTCGACTATACGGGCCAAGCCCGGGATTTACGGGAAATCGCGGGTTTTCGTTTGCCGGCGATTAAACCCCTTTCATTAAGCGTCTCATCAAAATTAAAAACTTTTTTGAAAACTACAAGTCTCATGCGTTTTAGTGGTGAAAAAATAATTTAAAAAATCGTTCGGTAAATGAGTTTACTCCCTGGGTACTTTCTTTGTATACATTCGACTATACGGCCCAAGCCCGGGATTTACGGGAAATCGCAGGTTTGCGTTTGCCGGCGATTAAACTTCTTTTATTCAGCGTCTCATCAAAAATGAAAAAATTTTTGTAAACTACAACTCTTATGCGTTTTAGTGGTGGAAAAATAATTTAAAAAATCGTTCTGGAAATGAGTTTACTCACAGGGTACTTTCTTTGTATACATTCGACTATATTGGCCAAGCCCGGGATTTACGGGAAATCGAGGGTTTTCGTTTGCCGGCCGTCTTTGTATACATTTGAGTATACTGGCCGAGTCCGGGTTTTACGGAAAATGGCGGGTTTTTGTTTGCCGGCGATTAAATTTCTTTTATTCAGCGTCTCATCAAAAATGAAAACATTTTTAAAAACTACAAGTCTCATGCGTTTTAGTGGTGAAAAAAATAATTTAAAAAATCGTTTGGGAAATGATTTTACTCCCTGGGTACTTTCTTTGTATACATTCGACTATACGGGCCGAGTCCGGGGTTTACGGGAAATGGGGGGTTTTCGTTTGCCGGCGATTAAACTTCTTTTATTCAGCGTCTCAGCAAAAATGAAAACATTTTTGAAAACAACAAGTCTCATGCGTTTTAGTGGTGAAAAGATAATTTAAAAAATCGTTTTGGAAATGAGTTTACTCACAGGGTACTTTCTTTGTATACATTCGACTATACGGGCCAAACCCGGGATTTACGGAAAAACGCAGGTTTTCGTTTGCCGGCGATTAAACCACTTTCATTAAGCGTCTCATCAAAAATGAAAACATTTTTGAAAACTACAAGTCTCATGCGTTTTAGTGGTGAAAAACTAATTTAAAAAATCGTTCTGGAAATGAGTTTACTCACAGGGTACTTTCTTTGTATACATTCGACTATACGGGCCAAGCCCGGGATTTACGGGAAATCGCGGGTTTTCGTTTGCCGGCGATTAAACCCCTTTCATTAAGCGTTTCATCAAAAATGAAAACATTTTTGAAAACTACAAGTCTCATGCGTTTTACTGGTGAAAAAATAATTTAAAAAATTGTTCGGGAAATGAGTTTACTCCCTGGGTACTTTCTATGTATACATTCGACTATACGGGCCAAGCCCGGGATTTACGGGAAATCGCGGGTTTTCGTTTGCCGGCGATTAAACTTCTTTTATTCAGGGTCTCATCAAAAATGAAAACATTTTTGAAAACTACAAGTCTTATGCGTTTTAGTGGTGAAAAAATAATTTAAAAAATCGTTCTGGAAATGAGTTTACTCACAGGGTACTTTCTTTGTATACATTCGACTATACGGGCCAAGCCCGGGATTTACGGGAAATCGCGCGTTTTCGTTTGCCGGCGATTAAACCCCTTTCATTAAGCGTCTCATCAAAATTAAAAACTTTTTTGGAAACTACAGGTCTCATGCGTTTTAGTGGTGAAAAAATAATTTAAAAAATCGTTCGGTAAATGAGTTTACTCCCTGGGTACTTTCTTTGTATACATTCGACTATACGGCCCAAGCCCGGGATTTACGGGAAATCGCAGGTTTGCGTTTGCCGGCGATTAAACTTCTTTTATTAATCTTCTCATTAAAAATGAAAACATTTTTGAAAACTACAAGTCTCATTTGTTCTAGTGGTGCAAAAATAATTTTAAAAATCGTTCGTGAAATCAGTTTATTCCCTGGGTACTTTCTTTAGATACATACAACTATACGGGCCAAGCCCGGGATTTACGGGAAATCGCGGGTTTTCGTTTGCCAGCGATTAAACTTCTTTTATTCAGCGTCTCATCAAAAATGAAAACATTTTTGAAAACTACAAGTCTTATGCGTTTGAGTGGTGAAAAAATAATTTAAACAATCGTTCTGGAAATGAGTTTACTCACAGGGTACTTTCTTTGTATACATTCGACTATACGGGCCAAGCCCGAGATTTACGGGAAATCGCGGATTTTCGTTTGCCAGCGATTAAACCTCTTTCATTAAGCGTCTCATCAAAAATGAAAACATTTTTGAAAAATACAAGTCTCATGCGTTTTAGTGGTGAAAAAAATAATTTAAAAAATCGTTCGGAAAATGATTTTACTCCCTGGGTACTTTCTTTGTATACATCCGACTATACGGGCCGAGTCCGGGGTTTACGGGAAATGGTGGGTTTTCGTTTGCCGGCGATTAAACTTCTTTTATTCAGCGTCTCATCAAAAATGAAAACATTTTTGAAAACTACAAGTCTCATGCGTTTTAGTGGTGAAAAGATAATTTAAAAAATCGTTTTGGAAATGAGTTTACCACAGGGTACTTTCTTTGTATACATTCGACTATATGGGCCAAACCCGGGATTTACTGGAAATTGCGGGTTTTCGTTTGCCGGCGATTAAACCACTTTCATTAAGCGTCTTATCAAAAATGAAAACATTTCTGAAAACTACAAGTCTTATGCGTTTTAGTGGTGGAAAAATAATTTAAACAATCGTTCTGGAAATGACTTTACTCACAGGGTACTTTCTTTGTATACATTCGACTATACGGGCCAAGCCCGAGATTTACGGGAAATCGCGGATTTTCGTTTGCCAGCGATTAAACCTCTTTCATTAAGCGTCTCATCAAAAATGAAAACATTTTTGAAAAATACAAGTCTCATGCGTTTTAGTGGTGAAAAAAATAATTTAAAAAATCGTTCGGGAAATGATTTTACTCCCTGGGTACTTTCTTTGTATACATCCGACTATACGGGCCGAGTCCGGGGTTTACGGGAAATGGCGGGTTTTCGTTTGCCGGCGATTAAACATCTTTTATTCAGCGTCTCATCAAAAATGAAAACATTTTTGAAAACTACAAGTGTCATGCGTTTTAGTGGTGAAAAGATAATTTAAAAAATCGTTTTGGAAATGAGTTTACCACAGGGTACTTTCTTTGTATACATTCGACTATATTGGCCAAGCCCGGGATTTACGGGAAATCGAGGGTTTTCCTTTGCCGGCCGTCTTTGTATACATTTGAGTATACTGGCCGAGTCCGGGTTTTACGGAAAATGGCGGGTTTTTGTTTGCCGGCGATTAAACTTCTTTTATTCAGCGTCTCATCAAAAATGAAAACATTTTTGAAAACAACAAGTCTCATGCGTTTTAGTGGTGAAAAGATAATTTAAAAAATCGTTTTGGAAATGAGTTTACTCACAGGGTACTTTCTTTGTATACATTCGACTATACGGGCCAAACCCGGGATTTACGGAAAATCGCAGGTTTTCGTTTGCCGGCGATTAAACCACTTTCATTAAGCGTCTCATCAAAAATGAAAACATTTTTGAAAACTACAAGTCTCATGCGTTTTAGTGGTGAAAAAATATTTTAAAAAATCGTTTGGGAAATGAGTTTACTCCCTGGGTACTTTCTTTGTATACTTTTGACTATACGGGCCGAGTCCTGGGTTTACGGGAAATGGCGGGTCTTCGTTTTTCGGCGATTAAACTCCTTTTATTCAGCGTCTCATCAAAAATGAAAACATTTTTAAAAACTACAAGTCTCATGGGCTTTAGTGGTGAAATAATAATTTAAAAAATCGTTTGGGAAATGAGTTTACACCCTGGGTACTTTCTTTGTATACATTCGACTATACGGGCCAAGCCCGGAATTTACGGGAAATCGCGGGTTTTCGTTTGCCGGCGATTAAACCTCTTTCATTAATCTTCTCATTAAAAATGAAAACATTTTTGAAAACTACAAGTCTCATTTGTTCTAGTGGTGCAGAAATAATTTTAAAAATCGTTCGTGAAATCAGTTTATTCCCTGGGTACTTTCTTTTGATACATACAACTATACGGGCCAAGCCCGGGATTTACGGGAAATCGCGGGTTTTCGTTTGCCAGCGATTAAACTTCTTTTATTCAGCGTCTCATCAAAAATGAAAACATTTTTGAAAACTACAAGTCTCATGCGTTTTAGTGGTGACAAAATAATTTGAAAAATCGTTTGGTAAATGAGTTTACTCCCTGGGTACTTTCTTTGTATACTTTTGACTATACGGGCCAAGCCCGGGATTTACGTGAAATCGCGGGTTTTCGTTTGACGGCGATTAAACTTCTTTTATTCAGCGTCTCATAAAAAATGAAAACATTTTTGAAAACTACAAGTCTTATGCGTTTGAGTGGTGAAAAAATAATTTAAACAATCGTTCTGGAAATGAGTTTACTCACAGGGTACTTTCTTTGTATACATTCGACTATACGGGCCAAGCCCGAGATTTACGGGAAATCGCGGATTTTCGTTTGCCAGCGATTAAACCTCTTTCATTAAGCGTCTCATCAAAAATGAAAACATTTTTGAAAAATACAAGTCTCATGCGTTTTAGTGGTGAAAAAAATAATTTAAAAAATCGTTCGGGAAATGATTTTACTCCCTGGGTACTTTCTTTGTATACATCCGACTATACGGGCCGAGTCCGGGGTTTACGGGAAATGGCGGGTTTTCGTTTGCCGGCGATTAAACTTCTTTTATTCAGCGTCTCATCAAAAATGAAAACATTTTTGAAAACTACAAGTCTCATGCGTTTTAGTGGTGAAAAGATAATTTAAAAAATCGTTTTGGAAATGAGTTTACCACAGGGTACTTTCTTTGTATACATTCGACTATATGGGTCAAACCCGGGATTTACGGGAAATTGCGGGTTTTCGTTTGCCGGCGATTAAACCACTTTCATTAAGCGTCTTATCAAAAATGAAAACATTTCTGAAAACTACAAGTCTTATGCGTTTTAGTGGTGGAAAAATAATTTAAACAATCGTTCTGGAAATGAGTTTACTCACAGGGTACTTTCTTTGTATACATTCGACTATACGGGCCAAGCCCGAGATTTACGGGAAATCGCGGATTTTCGTTTGCCAGCGATTAAACCTCTTTCATTAAGCGTCTCATCAAAAATGAAAACATTTTTGAAAAATACAAGTCTCATGCGTTTTAGTGGTGAAAAAAATAATTTAAAAAATCGTTCGGGAAATGATTTTACTCCCTGGGTACTTTCTTTGTATACATCCGACTATACGGGCCGAGTCCGGGGTTTACGGGAAATGGCGGGTTTTCGTTTGCCGGCGATTAAACTTCTTTTATTCAGCGTCTCATCAAAAATGAAAACATTTTTGAAAACTACAAGTCTCATGCGTTTTAGTGGTGAAAAGATAATTTAAAAAATCGTTTTGGAAATGAGTTTACCACAGGGTACTTTCTTTGTATACATTCGACTATATGGGCCAAACCCGGGATTTACGGGAAATTGCGGGTTTTCGTTTGCCGGCGATTAAACCACTTTCATTAAGCGTCTTATCAAAAATGAAAACATTTCTGAAAACTACAAGTCTCATGCGTTTTAGTGGTGAAAAAATATTTTAAAAAATCGTTCGGGAAATGAGTTTACTCCCTGGGTACTTTCTTTGTATACTATTGACTATAAGGGCCGAGTCCTGGGTTTACGGGAAATGGCGGGTCTTCGTTTGCCGGCGATTAAACTCCTTTTATTCAGCGTCTCATCAAAAATGAAAACATTTTTAAAAACTACAAGTCTCATGGGTTTTAGTGGTGAAATAATAATTTGAAAAATCGTTTGGGAAATGAGTTTACTCCCTGGGTACTTTCTTTGCATACATTCGACTATACGGGCCAAGCCCGGGATTTACGGGAAATCGCATGTTTTCGTTTGCCGGCGATTAAACCTCTTTCATTAATCTTCTCATTAAAAATGAGAACATTTTTGAAAACTACAAGTCTCATTTGTTCTAGTGGTGCAGAAATAATTTGAAAAATCGTTCGGGAAATCAGTTTACTTCCTGGGTACTTTCTTTAGATACATACAACTATACGGGCCAAGCCCGGGTTTTACGGGAAATCGCGGGTTTTCGTTTGCCAGCGATTAAACTTCTTTTATTCAGCGTCTCATCAAAAATGAAAACACTTTTGAAAACTACAAAAGGCATGCGTTTTAGTGGTGACAAAATAATTTGAAAATACGTTTGGTAAATGAGTTTACTCCCTGGGTACTTTCTTTGTATACTTTTGACTATACGGGCCAAGCCCGGGATTTACGGGAAATCGCGGGTTTTCGTTTGACGGCGATTAAACTTCTTTTATTCAGCGTCTCATCAAAAATGAAAACATTTTTGAAAACTACAAGTCTTATGCGTTTTAGTGGTGAAAAACTAATTTAAAAAATCGTTCTGGAAATGAGTTTACTCACAGGGTACTTTTTTTGTATACATTCGACTATACGGGCCAAGCCCGGGATTTACGGGAAATCGCGGGTTTTCGTTTGCCGGCGATTAAACCCCTTTCATTAAGCGTTTCATCAAAAATGAAAACATTTTTGAAAACTACAGGTCTCATGCGTTTTAGTGGTGAAAAAATAATTTAAAAAATTGTTCGGGAAATGAGTTTACTCCCTGGGTACTTTCTATGTATACATTCGACTATACGGGCCAAGCCCGGGATTTACGGGAAATCGCGGGTTTTCGTTTGCCGGCGATTAAACTTCTTTTATTCAGGGTCTCATCAAAAATGAAAACATTTTTGAAAACTACAATTCTTATGCGTTTTAGTGGTGAAAAAATAATTTAAAAAATCGTTTTGGAAATGAGTTTACTCACAGGGTACTTTCTTTGTATACATTCGACTATACGGGCCAAGCCCGGGATTTACGGGAAATCGCGGGTTTTCGTTTGCCGGCGATTAAACCCCTTTCATTAAGCGTCTCATCAAGATTAAAAACTTTTTTGAAAACTACAAGTCTCATGCGTTTTAGTGGTGAAAAAATAATTTAAAAAATCGTTCGGTAAATGAGTTTACTCCCTGGGTACTTTCTTTGTATACATTCGACTATACGGCCCAAGCCCGGGATTTACGGGAAATCGCAGGTTTGCGTTTGCCGGCGATTAAACTTCTTTTATTCAGCGTCTCATCAAAAATGAAAACACTATTGAAAACTACAAGTCTCATGCGTTTTAGTGGTGACAAAATAATTTAAAAAATTGTTCGGGAAATGAGTTTACTCCCTGGTTACTTTCTTTGATTTTTTTGACTATACGGGCCAAGCCCGGGATTTACGGGAAATCGCGGGTTTTCGTTTGCCGGCGATTAAACATCTTTCATCAATCTTCTCATTAAAAATGAAAACATTTTTGAAAACTACAAGTCTCATTTGTTCTAGTGGTGCAGAAATAATTTTAAAAATCGTTCGGGAAATGAGTTTACTCCCTGGGTACTTTCTTTGTATACTATTGACTATACGGGCCGAGTCCTGGGTTTACGGGAAATGGCGGGTCTTCGTTTGCCGGCGATTAAACTCCTTTTATTCAGCGTCTCATCAAAAATGAAAACATTTTTAAAAACTACAAGTCTCATGGGCTTTAGTGGTGAAATAATAATTTAAAAAATCGTTTGGGAAATGAGTTTACTCCCTGGGTACTTTCTTTGCATACATTCGACTATACGGGCCAAGCCCGGGATTTACGGGAAATCGCAGGTTTTCGTTTGCCGGCGATTAAACCTCTTTCATTAATCTTCTCATTAAAAATGAGAACATTTTTGAAAACTACAAGTCTCATTTGTTCTAGTGGTGCAGAAATAATTTGAAAAATCGTTCGGGAAATCAGTTTACTTCCTGGGTACTTTCTTTAGATACATACAACTATACGGGCCAAGCCCGGGTTTTACGGGAAATCGCGGGTTTTCGTTTGCCAGCGATTAAACTTCTTTTATTCAGCGTCTCATCAAAAATGAAAACACTTTTGAAAACTACAAGTCTCATGCGTTTTAGTGGTGAAAAAATAATTTAAAAAATTGTTCGGGAAATGAGTTTACTCCCTGGGTACTTTCTATGTATACATTCGACTATACGGGCCAAGCCCGGGATTTACGGGAAATCGCGGGTTTTCGTTTGCCGGCGATTAAACTTCTTTTATTCAGGGTCTCATCAAAAATGAAAACATTTTTGAAAACTACAAGTCTTATGCGTTTTAGTGGTGAAAAAATAATTTAAAAAATCGTTTTGGAAATGAGTTTACTCACAGGGTACTTTCTTTGTATACATTCGACTATACGGGCCAAGCCCGGGATTTACGGGAAATCGCGGGTTTTCGTTTGCCGGCGATTAAACCCCTTTCATTAAGCGTCTCATCAAGATTAAAAACTTTTTTGAAAACTACAAGTCTCATGCGTTTTAGTGGTGAAAAAATAATTTAAAAAATCGTTCGGTAAATGAGTTTACTCCCTGGGTACTTTCTTTGTATACATTCGACTATACGGCCCAAGCCCGGGATTTACGGGAAATCGCAGGTTTGCGTTTGCCGGCGATTAAACTTCTTTTATTCAGCGTCTCATCAAAAATGAAAACACTATTGAAAACTACAAGTCTCATGCGTTTTAGTGGTGACAAAATAATTTAAAAAAATGTTCGGGAAATGAGTTTACTCCCTGGTTACTTTCTTTGATTTCTTTGACTATACGGGCCAAGCCCGGGATTTACGGGAAATCGCGGGTTTTCGTTTGCCGGCGATTAAACATCTTTCATCAATCTTCTCATTAAAAATGAAAACATTTTTGAAAACTACAAGTCTCATTTGTTCTAGTGGTGCAGAAATAATTTTAAAAATCGTTCGTGAAATTAGTTTATTCCCTGGGTACTTTCTTTAGATACATACAACTATACGGGCCAAGCCCGGGATTTACGGGAAATCGCGGGTTTTCGTTTGCCAGCGATTAAACTTCTTTTATTCAGCGTCTCATCAAAAATGAAAACACTTTTGAAAACTACAAGTCTCATGCGTTTTAGTGGTGACAAAATAATTTGAAAAATCGTTTGGTAAATGAGTTTACTCCCTGGGTACTTTCTTTGTATACTTTTGACTATACGGGCCAAGCCCGGGATTTACGGGAATTCGCGGGTTTTCGTTTGACGGCGATTAAACTTCTTTTATTCAGCGTCTCATCAAAAAAGAAAAAAATTTTTGTAAACTACAAGTCTTATGCGTTTTAGTGGTGGAAAAATAATTTAAACAATCGTTCTGGAAATGAGTTTACTCACAGGGTACTTTCTTTGTATACATTCGACTATACGGGCCAAGCCCGAGATTTACGGGAAATCGCGGATTTTCGTTTGCCAGCGATTAAACCTCTTTCATTAAGTGTCTCATCAAAAATGAAAACATTTTTGAAAAATACAAGTCTCATGCGTTTTAGTGGTGAAAAAAATAATTTAAAAAATCGTTCGGGAAATGATTTTACTCCCTGGGTACTTTCTTTGTATACATCCGACTATACGGGCCGAGTCCGGGGTTTACGGGAAATGGCGGGTTTTCGTTTGCCGGCGATTAAACTTCTTTTATTCAGCGTCTCATCAAAAATGAAAACATTTTTGAAAACTACAAGTCTCATGCGTTTTAGTGGTGAAAAGATAATTTAAAAAATCGTTTTGGAAATGAGTTTACTACAGGGTACTTTCTTTGTATACATTCGACTATATGGGCCAAACCCGGGATTTACGGGAAATTGCGGGTTTTCGTTTGCCGGCGATTAAACCACTTTCATTAAGCGTCTTATCAAAAATGAAAACATTTCTGAAAACTACAAGTCTCATGCGTTTTATTGGTGAAAAAATATTTTAAAAAATCGTTCGGCAAATGAGTTTACTCCCTGGGTACTTTCTTTGTATACTATTGACTATACGGGCCGAGTCCTGGGTTTACGGGAAATGGCGGGTCTTCGTTTGCCGGCGATTAAACTCCTTTTATTCAGCGTCTCATCAAAAATGAAAACATTTTTAAAAACTACAAGTCTCATGGGCTTTAGTGGTGAAATAATAATTTAAAAAATCGTTTGGGAAATGAGTTTACTCCCTGGGTACTTTCTTTGCATACATTCGACTATACGGGCCAAGCCCGGGATTTACGGGAAATCGCGGGTTTTCGTTTGCCGGCGATTAAACCTCTTTCATTAATCTTCTCATTAAAAATGAGAACATTTTTGAAAACTACAATTCTCATTTGTTCTAGTGGTGCAGAAATAATTTGAAAAATCGTTCGGGAAATCAGTTTACTTCCTGGGTACTTTCTTTAGATACATACAACTATACGGGCCAAGCCCGGGTTTTACGGGAAATCGCGGGTTTTCGTTTGCCAGCGATTAAACTTCTTTTATTCAGCGTCTCATCAAAAATGAAAACACTTTTGAAAACTACAAGTCTCATGCGTTTTAGTGGTGACAAAATAATTTGAAAAATCGTTTGGTAAATGAGTTTACTCCCTGGGTACTTTCTTTGTATACTTTTGACTATACGGGCCAAGCCCGGGATTTACGGGAAATCGCGGGTTTTCGTTTGACGGCGATTAAACTTCTTTTATTCAGCGTCTCATCAAAAATGAAAAAATTTTTGTAAACTACAAGTCTTATGCGTTTTAGTGGTGGAAAAATAATTTAAACAATCGTTCTGGAAATGAGTTTACTCACAGGGTACTTTCTTTGTATACATTCGACTATACGGGCCAAGCCCGAGATTTACGGGAAATCGCGGATTTTCGTTTGCCAGCGATTAAACCTCTTTCATTAAGCGTCTCATCAAAAATGAAAACATTTTTGAAAAATACAAGTCTCATGCGTTTTAGTGGTGAAAAAAATAATTTAAAAAATCGTTCGGGAAATGATTTTACTCCCTGGGTACTTTCTTTGTATACATCCGACTATACGGGCCGAGTCCGGGGTTTACGGGAAATGGCGGGTTTTCGTTTGCCGGCGATTTAACTTCTTTTATTCAGCGTCTCATCAAAAATGAAAACATTTTTGAAAACTACAAGTCTCATGCGTTTTAGTGGTGAAAAGATAATTTAAAAAATCGTTTTGGAAATGAGTTTACCACAGGGTACTTTCTTTGTATACATTCGACTATATGGGCCAAACCCGGGATTTACGGGAAATTGCGGGTTTTCGTTTGCCGGCGATTAAACCACTTTCATTAATCTTCTCATTAAAAATGAGAACATTTTTGAAAACTACAAGTCTCATGCGTTTTATTGGTGAAAAAATATTTTAAAAAATCGTTCGGGAAATGAGTTTACTCCCTGGGTACTTTCTTTGTATACTATTGACTATACGGGCCGAGTCCTGGGTTTACGGGAAATGGCGGGTCTTCGTTTGCCGGCGATTAAACTCCTTTTATTCAGCGTCTCATCAAAAATGAAAACATTTTTAAAAACTACAAGTCTCATGGGCTTTAGTGGTGAAATAATAATTTAAAAAATCGTTTGGGAAATGAGTTTACTCCCTGGGTACTTTCTTTGCATACATTCGACTATACGGGCCAAGCCCGGGATTTACGGGAAATCGCGGGTTTTCGTTTGCCGGCGATTAAACCTCTTTCATTAATCTTCTCATTAAAAATGAGAACATTTTTGAAAACTACAAGTCTCATTTGTTCTAGTGGTGCAGAAATAATTTGAAAAATCGTTCCGGAAATCAGTTTACTCCCTGGGTACTTTCTTTAGATACATACAACTATACGGGCCAAGCCCGGGTTTTACGGGAAATCGCGGGTTTTCGTTTGCCAGCGATTAAACTTCTTTTATTCAGCGTCTCATTAAAAATGAAAACACTTTTGAAAACTACAAGTCTCATGCGTTTTAGTGGTGACAAAATAATTTGAAAAATCGTTTGGTAAATGAGTTTACTCCCTGGGTACTTTCTTTGTATACTTTTAAATATACGGGCCAAGCCCGGGATTTACGGGAAATCGCGGGTTTTCGTTTGACGGCGATTAAACTTCTTTTATTCAGCGTCTCATCAAAAAGGAAAACATTTTTGAAAACTACAAGTCTTATGCGTTTTAGTGGTGAAAAACTAATTTAAAAAATCGTTCTGGAAATGAGTTTACTCACAGGGTACTTTCTTTGTATACATTCGACTATACGGGCCAAGCCCGGGATTTACGGGAAATCGCGGGTTTTCGTTTGCCGGCGATTAAACTTCTTTTATTCAGGGTCTCATCAAAAATGAAAACATTTTTGAAAACTACAAGTCTTATGCGTTTTAGTGGTGAAAAAATAATTTAAAAAATCGTTCTGGAAATGAGTTTACTCACAGGGTACTTTCTTTGTATACATTCGACTATACGGGCCAAGCCCGGGATTTACGGGAAATCGCGGGTTTTCGTTTGCCGGCGATTAAACCCCTTTCATTAAGCGTCTCATCAAGATTAAAAACTTTTTTGAAAACTACAAGTCTCACGCGTTTTAGTGGTGAAAAAATAATTTAAAAAATCGTTCGGTAAATGAGTTTACTCCCTGGGTACTTTCTTTGTATACATTCGACTATACGGCCCAAGCCCGGGATTTACGGGAAATCGCAGGTTTGCGTTTGCCGGCGATTAAACTTCTTTTATTCAGCGTCTCATCAAAAATGAAAACACTTTTGAAAACTACAAGTCTCATGCGTTTTAGTGGTGACAAAATAATTTAAAAAATTGTTCGGGAAATGAGTTTACTGCCTGGTTACTTTCTTTGATTTTTTTGACTATACGGGCCAAGCCCGGGATTTACGGGAAATCGCGGGTTTTCGTTTGCCGGCGATTAAACTTCTTTTATTCAGCGTCTCATCAAAAATGAAAAAATTTTTGTAAACTACAACTCTTATGCGTTTTAGTGGTGGAAAATAATTTAAAAAATCGTTCTGGAAATGAGTTTACTCACAGGGTACTTTCTTTGTATACATTCGACTATACTGGCCAAGCCCGGGACTTACGGGAAATCGAGGATTTTCGTTTGCCGGCCGTCTTTGTATACATTTGAGTATACTGGCCGAGTCCGGGTTTTACGAAAAATGGCGGGTTTTTGTTTGCCGGCGATTAAATTTCTTTTATTCAGCGTCTCATCAAAAATGATAACATTTTTGAAAACTACAAGTCTCATGCGTTTTAGTGGTGAAAAAAATAATTTAAAAAATCGTTTGGGAAATGATTTTACTCCCTGGGTACTTTCTTTGTATACGTTCGACTATACGGGCCGAGTCCGGGGTTTACGGGAAATGGCGGGTTTTCGTTTGCCGGCGATTAAACTTCTTTTATTCAGCGTCTCATCAAAAATGAAAACATTTTTGAAAACAACAAGTCTCATGCGTTTTAGTGGTGAAAAGATGATTTAAAAAATCGTTTTGGAAATGAGTTTACTCACAGGGTACTTTCTTTGTATACATTCGACTATACGGGCCAAACCCGGGATTTACGGAAAATCGCGGGTTTTCGTTTGCCGGCGATTAAACCACTTTCATTAAGCGTCTCATCAAAAATGAAAACATTTTTAAAAACTACAAGTCTCATGGGCTTTAGTGGTGAAATAATAATTTAAAATATCGTTTGGGAAATGAGTTTACACCCTGGGTACTTTCTTTGTATACATTCAACTATACGGGCCAAGCCCGGAATTTACGGGAAATCGCGGGTTTTCGTTTGCCGGCGATTAAACCTCTTTCATTAATCTTCTCATTAAAAATGAAAACATTTTTGAAAACTACAAGTCTCATTTGTTCTAGTGGTGCAGAAATAATTTTAAAAATCGTTCGGGAAATCAGTTTATTCCCTGGGTACTTTCTTTAGATACATACAACTATACGGGCCAAGCCCGGGATTTACGGGAAATCGCGGGTTTTCGTTTGCCAGCGATTAAACTTTTTTTATTCAGCGTCTCATCAAAAATGAAAACACTTTTGAAAACTACAAGTCTCATGGGTTTTAGTGGTGAAAAAAATAATTTAAAAAATCGTTCGGGAAATGATTTTACTCCCTGGGTACTTTTTTTGTATACATTCGACTATACGGGCCGAGTCCGGGGTTTACGGGAAACGGCGGGTTTTCGTTTGCCGGCGATTAAACTTCTTTTATTCAGCGTCTCATCAAAAATGAAAAAATTTTTGTAAACAACAAGTCTTATGCGTTTTAGTGGTGGAGAAATAATTTAAACAATCGTTCTGGAAATGAGTTTACTCACAGGGTACTTTCTTTGTATACATTCGACTATACGGGCCAAGCCCGAGATTTACGGGAAATCGCGGAGTTTCCTTTGCCAGCGATTAAACCTCTTTCATTAAGCGTCTCATCAAAAATGAAAACATTTTTGAAAAATACAAGTCTCATGCGTTTTAGTGGTGAAAAAAATATTTTAAAAAATCGTTCGGGAAATGATTTTACTCCCTGGGTACTTTCTTTGTATACATCCGACTATACGGGCCAAGCCCGGGATTTACGGGAAATCGCGTGTTTTCGTTTGACGGCGATTAAACTTCTTTTATTCAGCGTCTCATCAAAAATGAAAACATTTTTGAAAACTACAAGTCTTATGCGTTTTAGTGGTGAAAAACTAATTTAAAAAATCGTTCTGGAAATGCGTTTACTCACAGGGTACTTTCTTTGTATACTTTTGACTATACGGGCCAAGCCCGGGATTTACGGGAAATCGCGGGTTTTCGTTTGACGGCGATTAAACTTCTTTTATTCAGCGTCTCATCAAAAATGAAAAAATTTTTGTAAACTACAAGTCTTATGCGTTTTAGTGGTGGAAAAATAATTTAAACAATCGTTCTGGAAATGAGTTTACTCACAGGGTACTTTCTTTGTATACATTCGACTATACGGGCCAAGCCCGAGATTTACGGGAAATCGCGGATTTTCGTTTGCCAGCGATTAAACCTCTTTCATTAAGCGTCTCATCAAAAATGAAAACATTTTTGAAAAATACAAGTCTCATGCGTTTTAGTGGTGAAAAAAATAATTTAAAAAATCGTTCGGGAAATGATTTTACTCCCTGGGTACTTTCTTTGTATACATCCGACTATACGGGCCGAGTCCGGGGTTTACGGGAAATGGCGGGTTTTCGTTTGCCGGCGATTAAACTTCTTTTATTCAGCGTCTCATCAAAAATGAAAACATTTTTAAAAACTACAAGTCTCATGCGTTTTAGTGGTGAAAAGATAATTTAAAAAATCGTTTTGGAAATGAGTTTACCACAGGGTACTTTCTTTGTATACATTCGACTATATGGGCCAAACCCGGGATTTACGGGAAATTGCGGGTTTTCGTTTGCCGGCGATTAAACCACTTTCATTAAGCGTCTTATCAAAAATGAAAACATTTCTGAAAACTACAAGTCTCATGCGTTTTATTGGTGAAAAAATATTTTAAAAAATCGTTCGGGAAATGAGTTTACTCCCTGGGTACTTTCTTTGCATACATTCGACTATACGGGCCAAGCCCGGGATTTACGGGAAATCGCGGGTTTTCGTTTGCCGGCGATTAAACCTCTTTCATTAATCTTCTCATTAAAAATGAGAACATTTTTGAAAACTACAAGTCTCATTTGTTCTAGTGGTGCAGAAATAATTTGAAAAATCGTTCCGGAAATCAGTTTACTCCCTGGGTACTTTCTTTAGATACATACAACTATACGGGCCAAGCCCGGGTTTTACGGGAAATCGCGGGTTTTCGTTTGCCAGCGATTAAACTTCTTTTATTCAGCGTCTCATTAAAAATGAAAACACTTTTGAAAACTACAAGTCTCATGCGTTTTAGTGGTGACAAAATAATTTGAAAAATCGTTTGGTAAATGAGTTTACTCCCTGGGTACTTTCTTTGTATACTTTTGACTATACGGGCCAAGCCCGGGATTTACGGGAAATCGCGGGTTTTCGTTTGACGGCGATTAAACTTCTTTTATTCAGCGTCTCATCAAAAAGGAAAACATTTTTGAAAACTACAAGTCTTATGCGTTTTAGTGGTGAAAAACTAATTTAAAAAATCGTTCTGGAAATGAGTTTACTCACAGGGTACTTTCTTTGTATACATTCGACTATACGGGCCAAGCCCGGGATTTACGGGAAATCGCGGGTTTTCGTTTGCCGGCGATTAAACCCCTTTCATTAAGTGTTTCATCAAAAATGAAAACATTTTTGAAAACTACAGGTCTCATGCGTTTTAATGGTGAAAAAATAATTTAAAAAATTGTTCGGGAAATGAGTTTACTCCCTGGGTACTTTCTATGTATACATTCGACTATACGGGCCAAGCCCGGGATTTACGGGAAATCGCGGGTTTTCGTTTGCCGGCGATTAAACTTCTTTTATTCAGGGTCTCATCAAAAATGAAAACATTTTTGAAAACTACAAGTCTTATGCGTTTTAGTGGTGAAAAAATAATTTAAAAAATCGTTCTGGAAATGAGTTTACTCACAGGGTACTTTCTTTGTATACATTCGACTATACGGGCCAAGCCCGGGATTTACGGGAAATCGCGGGTTTTCGTTTGCCGGCGATTAAACCCCTTTCATTAAGCGTCTCATCAAGATTAAAAACTTTTTTGAAAACTACAAGTCTCACGCGTTTTAGTGGTGAATAAATAATTTAAAAAATCGTTCGGTAAATGAGTTTACTCCCTGGGTACTTTCTTTGTATACATTCGACTATACGGCCCAAGCCCGGGATTTACGGGAAATCGCAGGTTTGCGTTTGCCGGCGATTAAACTTCTTTTATTCAGCGTCTCATCAAAAATGAAAACACTTTTAAAAACTACAAGTCTCATGCGTTTTAGTGGTGACAAAATAATTTAAAAAATTGTTCGGGAAATGAGTTTACTGCCTGGTTACTTTCTTTGATTTTTTTGACTATACGGGCCAAGCCCGGGATTTACGGGAAATCGCGGGTTTTCGTTTGCCGGCGATTAAACTTCTTTTATTCAGCGTCTCATCAAAAATGAAAAAAATTTTGTAAACTACAACTCTTATGCGTTTTAGTGGTGAAAAACTACTTTAAAAAATCGTTCTGGAAATGAGTTTACTCACAGGGTACTTTCTTTGTATACATTCGACTATACGGGCCAAGCCCGGGATTTACGGGAAATCGCGGGTTTTCGTTTGCCGGCGATTAAACCCCTTTCATTAAGCGTTTCATCAAAAATGAAAACATTTTTGAAAACTACAGGTCTCATGCGTTTTAATGGTGAAAAAATAATTTAAAAAATTGTTCGGGAAATGAGTTTACTCCCTGGGTACTTTCTATGTAT
The DNA here is from genome assembly GCF_029227915.1 of Hydractinia symbiolongicarpus. Classification (NCBI taxonomy): domain Eukaryota; kingdom Metazoa; phylum Cnidaria; class Hydrozoa; order Anthoathecata; family Hydractiniidae; genus Hydractinia; species Hydractinia symbiolongicarpus. Next base: position 3,117,378 of record NC_079878.1, read on the forward strand.
ACATTCGACTATACGGGCCAAGCCCGGGATTTACGGGAAATCGCGGGTTTTCGTTTGCCGGCGATTAAACTTCTTTTATTCAGGGTCTCATCAAAAATGAAAACATTTTTGAAAACTACAAGTCTTATGCGTTTTAGTGGTGAAAAAATAATTTAAAAAATCGTTCTGGAAATGAGTTTACTCACAGGGTACTTTCTTTGTATACATTCGACTATACGGGCCAAGCCCGGGATTTACGGGAAATCGCGGGTTTTCGTTTGCCGGCGATTAAACCCCTTTCATTAAGCGTCTCATCAAGATTAAAAACTTTTTTGAAAACTACAAGTCTCACGCGTTTTAGTGGTGAAAAAATAATTTGAAAAATCGTTCGGTAAATGAGTTTACTCCCTGGGTACTTTCTTTGTATACATTCGACTATACGGCCCAAGCCCGGGATTTACGGAAAATCGCAGGTTTGCGTTTGCCGGCGATTAAACTTCTTTTATTCAGCGTCTCATCAAAAATGAAAACACTTTTGAAAACTACAAGTCTCATGCGTTTTAGTGGTGACAAAATAATTTAAAAAATTGTTCGGGAAATGAGTTTACTGCCTGGTTACTTTCTTTGATTTTTTTGACTATACGGGCCAAGCCCGGGATTTACGGGAAATCGCGGGTTTTCGTTTGCCGGCGATTAAACTTCTTTTATTCAGCGTCTCATCAAAAATGAAAAAATTTTTGTAAACTACAACTCTTATGCGTTTTAGTGGTGAAAAACTACTTTAAAAAATCGTTCTGGAAATGAGTTTTCTCACAGGGTACTTTCTTTGTATACATTCGACTATACGGGCCAAGCCCGGGATTTACGGGAAATCGCGGGTTTTCGTTTGCCGGCGATTAAACCCCTTTCATTAAGCGTTTCATCAAAAATGAAAACATTTTTGAAAACTACAGGTCTCATGCGTTTTAATGGTGAAAAAATAATTTAAAAAATTGTTCGGGAAATGAGTTTACTCCCTGGGTACTTTCTATGTATACATTCGACTATACGGGCCAAGCCCGGGATTTACGGGAAATCGCGGGTTTTCGTTTGCCGGCGATTAAACTTCTTTTATTCAGGGTCTCATCAAAAATGAAAACATTTTTGAAAACTACAAGTCTTATGCGTTTTAGTGGTGAAAAAATAATTTAAAAAATCGTTCTGGAAATGAGTTTACTCACAGGGTACTTTCTTTGTATACATTCGACTATACGGGCCAAGCCCGGGATTTACGGGAAATCGCGGGTTTTCGTTTGCCGGCGATTAAACCCCTTTCATTAAGCGTCTCATCAAGATTAAAAACTTTTTTGAAAACTACAAGTCTCACGCGTTTTTGTGGTGAAAAAATAATTTGAAAAATCGTTCGGTAAATGAGTTTACTCCCTGGGTACTTTCTTTGTATACATTCGACTATACGGCCCAAGCCCGGGATTTACGGGAAATCGCAGGTTTGCGTTTGCCGGCGATTAAACTTCTTTTATTTAGCGTCTCATCAAAAATGAAAACACTTTTGAAAACTACAAGTCTCATGCGTTTTAGTGGTGACAAAATAATTTAAAAAATTGTTCGGGAAATGAGTTTACTGCCTGGTTGCTTTCTTTGATTTTTTTGACTATACGGGCCAAGCCCGGGATTTACGGGAAATCGCGGGTTTTCGTTTGCCGGCGATTAAACTTCTTTTATTCAGCGTCTCATCAAAAATGAAAAAATTTTTGTAAACTACAACTCTTATGCGTTTTAGTGGTGGAAAATAATTTAAAAAATCGTTCTGGAAATGAGTTTACACACAGGGTACTTTCTTTGTATACATTCGACTATACTGGCCAAGCCCGGGACTTACGGGAAATCGAGGATTTTCGTTTGCCGGCCGTCTTTGTATACATTTGAGTATACTGGCCGAGTCCGGGTTTTACGGAAAATGGCGGGTTTTTGTTTGCCGGCGATTAAATTTCTTTTATTCAGCGTCTCATCAAAAATGATAACATTTTTGAAAACTACAAGTCTCATGCGTTTTAGTGGTGAAAAAAATAATTTAAAAAATCGTTTGGGAAATGATTTTACTCCCTGGGTACTTTCTTTGTATACGTTCGACTATACGGGCCAAGCCCGGGATTTACGGGAAATCGCGGGTTTTCGTTTGCCGGCGATTAAACCCCTTTCATTAAGCGTCTCATCAAGATTAAAAACTTTTTTGAAAACTACAAGTCTCACGCGTTTTAGTGGTGAATAAATAATTTAAAAAATCGTTCTGGAAATGAGTTTACTCACAGGGTACTTTCTTTGTATACATTCGACTATACGGGCCAAGCCCGGGATTTACGGGAAATCGCGGGTTTTCGTTTGCCGGCGATTAAACCCCTTTCATTAAGCGTCTCATCAAGATTAAAAACTTTTTTGAAAACTACAAGTCTCACGCGTTTTAGTGGTGAATAAATAATTTAAAAAATCGTTCGGTAAATGAGTTTACTCCCTGGGTACTTTCTTTGTATACATTCGACTATACGGCCCAAGCCCGGGATTTACGGGAAATCGCAGGTTTGCGTTTGCCGGCGATTAAACTTCTTTTATTCAGCGTCTCATCAAAAATGAAAACACTTTTGAAAACTACAAGTCTCATGCGTTTTAGTGGTGACAAAATAATTTAAAAAATTGTTCGGGAAATGAGTTTACTGCCTGGTTACTTTCTTTGATTTTTTTGACTATACGGGCCAAGCCCGGGATTTACGGGAAATCGCGGGTTTTCGTTTGCCGGCGATTAAACTTCTTTTATTCAGCGTCTCATCAAAAATGAAAAAATTTTTGTAAACTACAACTCTTATGCGTTTTAGTGGTGAAAAACTACTTTAAAAAATCGTTCTGGAAATGAGTTTACTCACAGGGTACTTTCTTTGTATACATTCGACTATACGGGCCAAGCCCGGGATTTACGGGAAATCGCGGGTTTTCGTTTGCCGGCGATTAAACCCCTTTCATTAAGCGTTTCATCAAAAATGAAAACATTTTTGAAAACTACAGGTCTCATGCGTTTTAATGGTGAAAAAATAATTTAAAAAATTGTTCGGGAAATGAGTTTACTCCCTGGGTACTTTCTATGTATACATTCGACTATACGGGCCAAGCCCGGGATTTACGGGAAATCGCGGGTTTTCGTTTGCCGGCGATTAAACTTCTTTTATTCAGGGTCTCATCAAAAATGAAAACATTTTTGAAAACTACAAGTCTTATGCGTTTTAGTGGTGAAAAAATAATTTAAAAAATCGTTCTGGAAATGAGTTTACTCACAGGGTACTTTCTTTGTATACATTCGACTATACGGGCCAAGCCCGGGATTTACGGGAAATCGCGGGTTTTCGTTTGCCGGCGATTAAACCCCTTTCATTAAGCGTCTCATCAAGATTAAAAACTTTTTTGAAAACTACAAGTCTCACGCGTTTTAGTGGTGAAAAAATAATTTGAAAAATCGTTCGGTAAATGAGTTTACTCCCTGGGTACTTTCTTTGTATACATTCGACTATACGGCCCAAGCCCGGGATTTACGGGAAATCGCAGGTTTGCGTTTGCCGGCGATTAAACTTCTTTTATTCAGCGTCTCATCAAAAATGAAAACACTTTTGAAAACTACAAGTCTCATGCGTTTTAGTGGTGACAAAATAATTTAAAAAATTGTTCGGGAAATGAGTTTACTCCCTGGGTACTTTCTATGTATACATTCGACTATACGGGCCAAGCCCGGGATTTACGGGAAATCGCGGGTTTTCGTTTGCCGGCGATTAAACTTCTTTTATTCAGGGTCTCATCAAAAATGAAAACATTTTTGAAAACTACAAGTCTTATGCGTTTTAGTGGTGAAAAAATAATTTAAAAAATCGTTCTGGAAATGAGTTTACTCACAGGGTACTTTCTTTGTATACATTCGACTATACGGGCCAAGCCCGGGATTTACGGGAAATCGCGGGTTTTCGTTTGCCGGCGATTAAACCCCTTTCATTAAGCGTCTCATCAAGATTAAAAACTTTTTTGAAAACTACAAGTCTCACGCGTTTTTGTGGTGAAAAAATAATTTGAAAAATCGTTCGGTAAATGAGTTTACTCCCTGGGTACTTTCTTTGTATACATTCGACTATACGGCCCAAGCCCGGGATTTACGGGAAATCGCGGGTTTTCGTTTGCCGGCGATTAAACTTCTTTTATTCAGGGTCTCATCAAAAATGAAAACATTTTTGAAAACTACAAGTCTTATGCGTTTTAGTGGTGAAAAAATAATTTAAAAAATCGTTCTGGAAATGAGTTTACTCACAGGGTACTTTCTTTGTATACATTCGACTATACGGGCCAAGCCCGGGATTTACGGGAAATCGCGGGTTTTCGTTTGCCGGCGATTAAACCCCTTTCATTAAGCGTCTCATCAAGATTAAAAACTTTTTTGAAAACTACAAGTCTCACGCGTTTTTGTGGTGAAAAAATAATTTGAAAAATCGTTCGGTAAATGAGTTTACTCCCTGGGTACTTTCTTTGTATACATTCGACTATACGGCCCAAGCCCGGGATTTACGGGAAATCGCGGGTTTTCGTTTGCCGGCGATTAAACTTCTTTTATTCAGGGTCTCATCAAAAATGAAAACATTTTTGAAAACTACAAGTCTTATGCGTTTTAGTGGTGAAAAAATAATTTAAAAAATCGTTCTGGAAATGAGTTTACTCACAGGGTACTTTCTTTGTATACATTCGACTATACGGGCCAAGCCCGGGATTTACGGGAAATCGCGGGTTTTCGTTTGCCGGCGATTAAACCCCTTTCATTAAGCGTCTCATCAAGATTAAAAACTTTTTTGAAAACTACAAGTCTCACGCGTTTTAGTGGTGAAAAAATAATTTGAAAAATCGTTCGGTAAATGAGTTTACTCCCTGGGTACTTTCTTTGTATACATTCGACTATACGGCCCAAGCCCGGGATTTACGGGAAATCGCAGGTTTGCGTTTGCCGGCGATTAAACTTCTTTTATTCAGCGTCTCATCAAAAATGAAAACACTTTTGAAAACTACAAGTCTCATGCGTTTTAGTGGTGACAAAATAATTTAAAAAATTGTTCGGGAAATGAGTTTACTCCCTGGGTACTTTCTATGTATACATTCGACTATACGGGCCAAGCCCGGGATTTACGGGAAATCGCGGGTTTTCGTTTGCCGGCGATTAAACTTCTTTTATTCAGGGTCTCATCAAAAATGAAAACATTTTTGAAAACTACAAGTCTTATGCGTTTTAGTGGTGAAAAAATAATTTAAAAAATCGTTCTGGAAATGAGTTTACTCACAGGGTACTTTCTTTGTATACATTCGACTATACGGGCCAAGCCCGGGATTTACGGGAAATCGCGGGTTTTCGTTTGCCGGCGATTAAACCCCTTTCATTAAGCGTCTCATCAAGATTAAAAACTTTTTTGAAAACTACAAGTCTCACGCGTTTTTGTGGTGAAAAAATAATTTGAAAAATCGTTCGGTAAATGAGTTTACTCCCTGGGTACTTTCTTTGTATACATTCGACTATACGGCCCAAGCCCGGGATTTACGGGAAATCGCAGGTTTGCGTTTGCCGGCGATTAAACTTCTTTTATTCAGCGTCTCATCAAAAATGAAAACACTTTTGAAAACTACAAGTCTCATGCGTTTTAGTGGTGACAAAATAATTTAAAAAATTGTTCGGGAAATGAGTTTACTGCCTGGTTACTTTCTTTGATTTTTTTGACTATACGGGCCAAGCCCGGGATTTACGGGAAATCGCGGGTTTTCGTTTGCCGGCGATTAAACTTCTTTTATTCAGCGTCTCATCAAAAATGAAAAAATTTTTGTAAACTACAACTCTTATGCGTTTTAGTGGTGGAAAATAATTTAAAAAATCGTTCTGGAAATGAGTTTACACACAGGGTACTTTCTTTGTATACATTCGACTATACTGGCCAAGCCCGGGACTTACGGGAAATCGAGGATTTTCGTTTGCCGGCCGTCTTTGTATACATTTGAGTATACTGGCCGAGTCCGGGTTTTACGGAAAATGGCGGGTTTTTGTTTGCCGGCGATTAAATTTCTTTTATTCAGCGTCTCATCAAAAATGATAACATTTTTGAAAACTACAAGTCTCATGCGTTTTAGTGGTGAAAAAAATAATTTAAAAAATCGTTTGGGAAATGATTTTACTCCCTGGGTACTTTCTTTGTATACGTTCGACTATACGGGCCGAGTCCGGGGTTTACGGGAAATGGCGGGTTTTCGTTTGCCGGCGATTAAACTTCTTTTATTCAGCGTCTCATCAAAAATGAAAACATTTTTGAAAACAACAAGTCTCATGCGTTTTAGTGGTGAAAAGATGATTTAAAAAATCGTTTTGGAAATGAGTTTACTCACAGGGTACTTTCTTTGTATACATTCGACTATACGGGCCAAACCCGGGATTTACGGAAAATCGCGGGTTTTCGTTTGCCGGCGATTAAACCACTTTCATTAAGCGTCTCATCAAAAATGAAAACATTTTTAAAAACTACAAGTCTCATGGGCTTTAGTGGTGAAATAATAATTTAAAATATCGTTTGGGAAATGAGTTTACACCCTGGGTACTTTCTTTGTATACATTCAACTATACGGGCCAAGCCCGGAATTTACGGGAAATCGCGGGTTTTCGTTTGCCGGCGATTAAACCTCTTTCATTAATCTTCTCATTAAAAATGAAAACATTTTTGAAAACTACAAGTCTCATTTGTTCTAGTGGTGCAGAAATAATTTTAAAAATCGTTCGGGAAATCAGTTTATTCCCTGGGTACTTTCTTTAGATACATACAACTATACGGGCCAAGCCCGGGATTTACGGGAAATCGCGGGTTTTCGTTTGCCAGCGATTAAACTTTTTTTATTCAGCGTCTCATCAAAAATGAAAACACTTTTGAAAACTACAAGTCTCATGGGTTTTAGTGGTGAAAAAAATAATTTAAAAAATCGTTCGGGAAATGATTTTACTCCCTGGGTACTTTTTTTGTATACATTCGACTATACGGGCCGAGTCTGGGGTTTACGGGAAACGGCGGGTTTTCGTTTGCCGGCGATTAAACTTCTTTTATTCAGCGTCTCATCAAAAATGAACAAATTTTTGTAAACAACAAGTCTTATGCGTTTTAGTGGTGGAGAAATAATTTAAACAATCGTTCTGGAAATGAGTTTACTCACAGGGTACTTTCTTTGTATACATTCGACTATACGGGCCAAGCCCGAGATTTACGGGAAATCGCGGAGTTTCCTTTGCCAGCGATTAAACCTCTTTCATTAAGCGTCTCATCAAAAATGAAAACATTTTTGAAAAATACAAGTCTCATGCGTTTTAGTGGTGAAAAAAATAATTTAAAAAATCGTTCGGGAAATGAATTTACTCCCTGGGTACTTTCTTTGTATACATCCGACTATACGGGCCAAGCCCGGGATTTACGGGAAATCGCGTGTTTTCGTTTGACGGCGATTAAACTTCTTTTATTCAGCGTCTCATCAAAAATGAAAACATTTTTGAAAACTACAAGTCTTATGCGTTTTAGTGGTGAAAAACTAATTTAAAAAATCGTTCTGGAAATGAGTTTACTCACAGGGTACTTTCTTTGTATACTTTTGACTATACGGGCCAAGCCCGGGATTTACGGGAAATCGCGGGTTTTCGTTTGACGGCGATTAAACTTCTTTTATTCAGCGTCTCATCAAAAATGAAAAAATTTTTGTAAACTACAAGTCTTATGCGTTTTAGTGGTGGAAAAATAATTTAAACAATCCTTCTGGAAATGAGTTTACTCACAGGGTACTTTCTTTGTATACATTCGACTATACGGGCCAAGCCCGAGATTTACGGGAAATCGCGGATTTTCGTTTGCCAGCGATTAAACCTCTTTCATTAAGCGTCTCATCAAAAATGAAAACATTTTTGAAAAATACAAGTCTCATGCGTTTTAGTGGTGAAAAAAATAATTTAAAAAATCGTTCGGGAAATGATTTTACTCCCTGGGTACTTTCTTTGTATACATCCGACTATACGGGCCGAGTCCGGGGTTTACGGGAAATGGCGGGTTTTCGTTTGCCGGCGATTAAACTTCTTTTATTCAGCGTCTCATCAAAAATGAAAACATTTTTGAAAACTACAAGTCTCATGCGTTTTAGTGGTGAAAAGATAATTTAAAAAATCGTTTTGGAAATGAGTTTACTCACAGGGTACTTTCTTTGTATACATTCGACTATACGGGCCAAACCCGGGATTTACGGAAAATCGCGGGTTTTCGTTTGCCGGCGATTAAACCACTTTCATTAAGCGTCTCATCAAAAATGAAAACATTTTTAAAAACTACAAGTCTCATGGGCTTTAGTGGTGAAATAATAATTTAAAATATCGTTTGGGAAATGAGTTTACACCCTGGGTACTTTCTTTGTATACATTCAACTATACGGGCCAAGCCCGGAATTTACGGGAAATCGCGGGTTTTCGTTTGCCGGCGATTAAACCTCTTTCATTAATCTTCTCATTAAAAATGAAAACATTTTTAAAAACTACAAGTCTCATTTGTTCTAGTGGTGCAGAAATAATTTTAAAAATCGTTCGGGAAATCAGTTTATTCCCTGGGTACTTTCTTTAGATACATACAACTATACGGGCCAAGCCCGGGATTTACGGGAAATCGCGGGTTTTCGTTTGCCAGCGATTAAACTTTTTTTATTCAGCGTCTCATCAAAAATGAAAACACTTTTGAAAACTACAAGTCTCATGGGTTTTAGTGGTGAAAAAAATAATTTAAAAAATCGTTCGGGAAATGATTTTACTCCCTGGGTACTTTTTTTGTATACATTCGACTATACGGGCCGAGTCCGGGGTTTACGGGAAACGGCGGGTTTTCGTTTGCCGGCGATTAAACTTCTTTTATTCAGCGTCTCATCAAAAATGAACAAATTTTTGTAAACAACAAGTCTTATGCGTTTTAGTGGTGGAGAAATAATTTAAACAATCGTTCTGGAAATGAGTTTACTCACAGGGTACTTTCTTTGTATACATTCGACTATACGGGCCAAGCCCGAGATTTACGGGAAATCGCGGAGTTTCCTTTGCCAGCGATTAAACCTCTTTCATTAAGCGTCTCATCAAAAATGAAAACATTTTTGAAAAATACAAGTCTCATGCGTTTTAGTGGTAAAAAAAATAATTTAAAAAATCGTTCGGGAAATGAATTTACTCCCTGGGTACTTTCTTTGTATACATCCGACTATACGGGCCAAGCCCGGGATTTACGGGAAATCGCGTGTTTTCGTTTGACGGCGATTAAACTTCTTTTATTCAGCGTCTCATCAAAAATGAAAACATTTTTGAAAACTACAAGTCTTATGCGTTTTAGTGGTGAAAAGATAATTTAAAAAATCGTTCTGGAAATGAGTTTACTCACAGGGTACTTTCTTTGTATACTTTTGACTATACGGGCCAAGCCCGGGATTTACGGGAAATCGCGGGTTTTCGTTTGACGGCGATTAAACTTCTTTTATTCAGCGTCTCATCAAAAATGAAAAAATTTTTGTAAACTACAAGTCTTATGCGTTTTAGTGGTGGAAAAATAATTTAAACAATCGTTCTGGAAATGAGTTTACTCACAGGGTACTTTCTTTGTATACATTCGACTATACGGGCCAAGCCCGAGATTTACGGGAAATCGCGGATTTTCGTTTGCCAGCGATTAAACCTCTTTCATTAAGCGTCTCATCAAAAATGAAAACATTTTTGAAAAATACAAGTCTCATGCGTTTTAGTGGTGAAAAAAATAATTTAAAAAATCGTTCGGGAAATGATTTTACTCCCTGGGTACTTTCTTTGTATACATCCGACTATACGGGCCGAGTCCGGGGTTTACGGGAAATGGCGGGTTTTCGTTTGCCGGCGATTAAACTTCTTTTATTCAGCGTCTCATCAAAAATGAAAACATTTTTGAAAACTACAAGTCTCATGCGTTTTAGTGGTGAAAAGATAATTTAAAAAATCGTTTTGGAAATGAGTTTACCACAGGGTACTTTCTTTGTATACATTCGACTATATGGGCCAAACCCGGGATTTACGGGAAATTGCGGGTTTTCGTTTGCCGGCGATTAAACCACTTTCATTAAGCGTCTTATCAAAAATGAAAACATTTCTGAAAACTACAAGTCTCATGCGTTTTATTGGTGAAAAAATATTTTAAAAAATCGTTCGGGAAATGAGTTTACTCCCTGGGTACTTTCTTTGTATACTATTGACTATACGGGTGGAGTCCTGGGTTTACGGGAAATGGCGGGTCTTCGTTTGCCGGCGATTAAACTCCTTTTATTCAGCGTCTCATCAAAAATGAAAACATTTTTAAAAACTACAAGTCTCATGGGCTTTAGTGGTGAAATAATAATTTAAAAAATTGTTTGGGAAATGAGTTTACTCCCTGGGTACTTTCTTTGCATACATTCGACTATACGGGCCAAGCCCGGGATTTACGGGAAATCGCGGGTTTTCGTTTGCCGGCGATTAAACCTCTTTCATTAATCTTCTCATTAAAAATGAGAACATTTTTGAAAACTACAAGTCTCATTTGTTCTAGTGGTGCAGAAATAATTTGAAAAATCGTTCGGGAAATCAGTTTACTCCCTGGGTACTTTCTTTAGATACATACAACTATACGGGCCAAGCGCGGGTTTTACGGGAAATCGCGGGTTTTCGTTTGCCAGCGATTAAACTTCTTTTATTCAGCGTCTCATCAAAAATGAAAACACTTTTGAAAACTACAAGTCTCATGCGTTTTAGTGGTGACAAAATAATTTGAAAAATCGTTTGGTAAATGAGTTTACTCCCTGGGTACTTTCTTTGTATACTTTTGACTATACGGGCCAAGCCCGGGATTTACGGGAAATCGCGGGTTTTCGTTTGACGGCGATTAAACTTCTTTTATTCAGCGTCTCATCAAAAATGAAAAACTTTTTGTAAACTACAAGTCTTATGCGTTTTAGTGGTGGAAAAATAATTTAAACAATCGTTCTGGAAATGAGTTTACTCACAGGGTACTTTCTTTGTATACATTCGACTATACGGGCCAAGCCCGAGATTTACGGGAAATCGCGGATTTTCGTTTGCCAGCGATTAAACCTCTTTCATTAAGCGTCTCATCAAAAATGAAAACATTTTTGAAAAATACAAGTCTCATGCGTTTTAGTGGTGAAAAAAATAATTTAAAAAATCGTTCGGGAAATGATTTTACTCCCTGGGTACTTTCTTTGTATACATCCGACTATACGGGCCGAGTCCGGGGTTTACGGGAAATGGCGGGTTTTCGTTTGCCGGCGATTAAACTTCTTTTATTCAGCGTCTCATCAAAAATGAAAACATTTTTGAAAACTACAAGTCTCATGCGTTTTAGTGGTGAAAAGATAATTTAAAAAATCGTTTTGGAAATGAGTTTACCACAGGGTACTTTCTTTGTATACATTCGACTATATGGGCCAAACCCGGGATTTACGGGAAATTGCGGGTTTTCGTTTGCCGGCGATTAAACCACTTTTATTAAGCGTCTTATCAAATATGAAAACATTTCTGAAAACTACAAGTCTCATGCGTTTTATTGGTGAAAAAATATTTTAAAAAATCGTTCGGGAAATGAGTTTACTCCCTGGGTACTTTCTTTGTATACTATTGACTATACGGGCCGAGTCCTGGGTTTACGGGAAATGGCGGGTCTTCGTTTGCAGGCGATTAAACTCCTTTTATTCAGCGTCTCATCAAAAATGAAAACATTTTTAAAAACTACAAGTCTCATTTGTTCTAGTGGTGCAGAAATAATTTGAAAAATCGTTCCGGAAATCAGTTTACTCCCTGGGTACTTTCTTTAGATACATACAACTATACGGGCCAAGCCCGGGTTTTACGGGAAATCGCGGGTTTTCGTTTGCCAGCGATTAAACTTCTTTTATTCAGCGTCTCATCAAAAATGAAAACACTTTTGAAAACTACAAGTCTCATGCGTTTTATTGGTGACAAAATAATTTGAAAAATCGTTTGGTAAATGAGTTTACTCCCTGGGTACTTTCTTTGTATACTTTTGACTATACGGGCCAAGCCCGGGATTTACGGGAAATCGCGGGTTTTCGTTTGACGGCGATTAAACTTCTTTTATTCAGCGTCTCATCAAAAATGAAAACATTTTTGAAAACTACAAGTCTTATGCGTTTTAGTGGTGAAAAACTAATTTAAAAAATCGTTCTGGAAATGAGTTTACTCACAGGGTACTTTCTTTGTATACATTCGACTATACGGGCCAAGCCCGGGATTTACGGGAAATCGCGGGTTTTCGTTTGCCGGCGATTAAACCCCTTTCATTAAGCGTTTCATCAAAAATGAAAACATTTTTGAAAACTACAGGTCTCATGCGTTTTAATGGTGAAAAAATAATTTAAAAAATTGTTCGGGAAATGAGTTTACTCCCTGGGTACTTTCTATGTATACATTCGACTATACGGGCCAAGCCCGGGATTTACGGGAAATCGCGGGTTTTCGTTTGCCGGCGATTAAACTTCTTTTATTCAGGGTCTCATCAAAAATGAAAACATTTTTGAAAACTACAAGTCTTATGCGTTTTAGTGGTGAAAAAATAATTTAAAAAATCGTTCTGGAAATGAGTTTACTCACAGGGTACTTTCTTTGTATACATTCGACTATACGGGCCAAGCCCGGGATTTACGGGAAATCGCGGTTTTTCGTTTGCCGGCGATTAAACCCCTTTCATTAAGCGTCTCATCAAGATTAAAAACTTTTTTGAAAACTACAAGTCTCATGCGTTTTAGTGGTGAAAAAATAATTTAAAAAATCGTTCGGTAAATGAGTTTACTCCCTGGGTACTTTCTTTGTATACATTCGACTATACGGCCCAAGCCCGGGATTTACGGGAAATCGCAGGTTTGCGTTTGCCGGCGATTAAACTTCTTTTATTCAGCGTCTCATCAAAAATGAAAACACTTTTGAAAACTACAAGTCTCATGCGTTTTAGTGGTGACAAAATAATTTAAAAAATTGTTCGGAAAATGAGTTTACTGCCTGGTTACTTTCTTTGATTTTTTTGACTATACGGGCCAAGCCCGGGATTTACGGGAAATCGCGGGTTTTCGTTTGCCGGCGATTAAACTTCTTTTATTCAGCGTCTCATCAAAAATGAAAAAAATTTTGTAAACTACAACTCTTATGCGTTTTAGTGGTGGAAAATAATTTAAAAAATCGTTCTGGAAATGAGTTTACTCACAGGGTACTTTCTTTGTATACATTCGACTATACTGGCCAAGCCCGGGACTTACGGGAAATCGAGGATTTTCGTTTGCCGGCCGTCTTTGTATACATTTGAGTATACTGGCCGAGTCCGGGTTTTACGGAAAATGGCGGGTTTTTGTTTGCCGGCGATTAAATTTCTTTTATTCAGCGTCTCATCAAAAATGATAACATTTTTGAAAACTACAAGTCTCATGCGTTTTAGTGGTGAAAAAAATAATTTAAAAAATCGTTTGGGAAATGATTTTACTCCCTGGGTACTTTCTTTGTATACGTTCGACTATACGGGCCGAGTCCGGGGTTTACGGGAAATGGCGGGTTTTCGTTTGCCGGCGATTAAACTTCTTTTATTCAGCGTCTCATCAAAAATGAAAACATTTTTGAAAACAACAAGTCTCACGCGTTTTAGTGGTGAAAAGATGATTTAAAAAATCGTTTTGGAAATGAGTTTACTCACAGGGTACTTTCTTTGTATACATTCGACTATACGGGCCAAACCCGGGATTTACGGAAAATCGCGGGTTTTCGTTTGCCGGCGATTAAACCACTTTCATTAAGCGTCTCATCAAAAATGAAAACATTTTTAAAAACTACAAGTCTCATGGGCTTTAGTGGTGAAATAATAATTTAAAATATCGTTTGGGAAATGAGTTTACACCCTGGGTACTTTCTTTGTATACATTCAACTATACGGGCCAAGCCCGGAATTTACGGGAAATCGCGGGTTTTCGTTTGCCGGCGATTAAACCCCTTTCATTAAGCGTTTCATCAAAAATGAAAACATTTTTGAAAACTACAGGTCTCATGCGTTTTAATGGTGAAAAAATAATTTAAAAAATTGTTCGGGAAATGAGTTTACTCCCTGGGTACTTTCTATGTATACATTCGACTATACGGGCCAAGCCCGGGATTTACGGGAAATCGCGGGTTTTCGTTTGCCGGCGATTAAACTTCTTTTATTCAGGGTCTCATCAAAAATGAAAACATTTTTGAAAACTACAAGTCTTATGCGTTTTAGTGGTGAAAAAATAATTTAAAAAATCGTTCTGGAAATGAGTTTACTCACAGGGTACTTTTTTTGTATACATTCGACTATACGGGCCAAGCCCGGGATTTACGGGAAATCGCGGGTTTTCGTTTGCCGGCGATTAAACCCCTTTCATTAAGTGTCTCATCAAGATTAAAAACTTTTTTGAAAACTACAAGTCTCATGCGTTTTAGTGGTGAAAAAATAATTTAAAAAATCGTTCGGTAAATGAGTTTACTCCCTGGGTACTTTCTTTGTATACATTCGACTATACGGGCCAAACCCGGGATTTACGGAAAATCGCGGGTTTTCGTTTGCCGGCGATTAAACCACTTTCATTAAGCGTCTCATCAAAAATGAAAACATTTTTAAAAACTACAAGTCTCATGGGCTTTAGTGGTGAAATAATAATTTAAAATATCGTTTGGGAAATGAGTTTACACCCTGGGTACTTTCTTTGTATACATTCAACTATACGGGCCAAGCCAGGAATTTACGGGAAATCGCGGGTTTTCGTTTGCCGGCGATTAAACCCCTTTCATTAAGCGTTTCATCAAAAATGAAAACATTTTTGAAAACTACAGGTCTCATGCGTTTTAATGGTGAAAAAATAATTTAAAAAATTGTTCGGGAAATGAGTTTACTCCCTGGGTACTTTCTATGTATACATTCGACTATACGGGCCAAGCCCGGGATTTACGGGAAATCGCGGGTTTTCGTTTGCCGGCGATTAAACTTCTTTTATTCAGGGTCTCATCAAAAATGAAAACATTTTTGAAAACTACAAGTCTTATGCTTTTTTAATGGTGAAAAAATAATTTAAAAAATCGTTCTGGAAATGAGTTTACTCACAGGGTACTTTTTTTGTATACATTCGACTATACGGGCCAAGCCCGGGATTTACGGGAAATCGCGGGTTTTCGTTTGCCGGCGATTAAACCCCTTTCATTAAGTGTCTCATCAAGATTAAAAACTTTTTTGAAAACTACAAGTCTCATGCGTTTTAGTGGTGAAAAAATAATTTAAAAAATCGTTCGGTAAATGAGTTTACTCCCTGGGTACTTTCTTTGTATACATTCGACTATACGGCCCAAGCCCGGGATTTACGGGAAATCGCAGGTTTGCGTTTGCCGGCGATTAAACTTCTTTTATTCAGCGTCTCATCAAAAATGAAAACACTTTTGAAAACTACAAGTCTCATGCGTTTTAGTGGTGACAAAATAATTTAAAAAATTGTTCGGAAAATGAGTTTACTGCCTGGTTACTTTCTTTGATTTTTTTGACTATACGGGCCAAGCCCGGGATTTACGGGAAATCGCGGGTTTTCGTTTGCCGGCGATTAAACTTCTTTTATTCAGCGTCTCATCAAAAATGAAAAAATTTTTGTAAACTACAACTCTTATGCGTTTTAGTGGTGGAAAATAATTTAAAAAATCGTTCTGGAAATGAGTTTACTCACAGGGTACTTTCTTTGTATACATTCGACTATACTGGCCAAGCCCAGGACTTACGGGAAATCGAGGATTTTCGTTTGCCGGCCGTCTTTGTATACATTTGAGTATACTGGCCGAGTCCGGGTTTTACGGAAAATGGCGGGTTTTTGTTTGCCGGCGATTAAATTTCTTTTATTCAGCGTCTCATCAAAAATGATAACATTTTTGAAAACTACAAGTCTCATGCGTTTTAGTGGTGAAAAAAATAATTTAAAAAATCGTTTGGGAAATGATTTTACTCCCTGGGTACTTTCTTTGTATACGTTCGACTATACGGGCCGAGTCCGGGGTTTACGGGAAATGGCGGGTTTTCGTTTGCCGGCGATTAAACTTCTTTTATTCAGCGTCTCATCAAAAATGAAAACATTTTTGAAAACAACAAGTCTCATGCGTTTTAGTGGTGAAAAGATGATTTAAAAAATCGTTTTGGAAATGAGTTTACTCACAGGGTACTTTCTTTGTATACATTCGACTATACGGGCCAAACCCGGGATTTACGGAAAATCGCGGGTTTTCGTTTGCCGGCGATTAAACCACTTTCATTAAGCGTCTCATCAAAAATGAAAACATTTTTAAAAACTACAAGTCTCATGGGCTTTAGTGGTGAAATAATAATTTAAAATATCGTTTGGGAAATGAGTTTACACCCTGGGTACTTTCTTTGTATACATTCAACTATACGGGCCAAGCCCGGAATTTACGGGAAATCGCGGGTTTTCGTTTGCCGGCGATTAAACCTCTTTCATTAATCTTCTCATTAAAAATGAAAACATTTTTGAAAACTACAAGTCTCATTTGTTCTAGTGGTGCAGAAATAATTTTAAAAATCGTTCGGGAAATCAGTTTATTCCCTGGGTACTTTCTTTAGATACATACAACTATACGGGCCAAGCCCGGGATTTACGGGAAATCGCGGGTTTTCGTTTGCCAGCGATTAAACTTTTTTTATTCAGCGTCTCATCAAAAATGAAAACACTTTTGAAAACTACAAGTCTCATGGGTTTTAGTGGTGAAAAAAATAATTTAAAAAATCGCTCGGGAAATGATTTTACTCCCTGGGTACTTTTTTTGTATACATTCGACTATACGGGCCGAGTCCGGGGTTTACGGGAAACGGCGGGTTTTCGTTTGCCGGCGATTAAACTTCTTTTATTCAGCGTCTCATCAAAAATGAAAAAATTTTTGTAAACAACAAGTCTTATGCGTTTTAGTGGTGGAGAAATAATTTAAACAATCGTTCTGGAAATGAGTTTACTCACAGGGTACTTTCTTTGTATACATTCGACTATACGGGCCAAGCCCGAGATTTACGGGAAATCGCGGAATTTCCTTTGCCGGCGATTAAACTTCTTTTATTCAGCGTCTCATCAAAAATGAAAACACTTTTGAAAACTACAAGTCTCATGCGTTTTAGTGGTGACAAAATAATTTAAAAAATTGTTCGGAAAATGAGTTTACTGCCTGGTTACTTTCTTTGATTTTTTTGACTATACGGGCCAAGCCCGGGATTTACGGGAAATCGCGGGTTTTCGTTTGCCGGCGATTAAACTTCTTTTATTCAGCGTCTCATCAAAAATGAAAAAATTTTTGTAAACTACAACTCTTATGCGTTTTAGTGGTGGAAAATAATTTAAAAAATCGTTCTGGAAATGAGTTTACTCACAGGGTACTTTCTTTGTATACATTCGACTATACTGGCCAAGCCCGGGACTTACGGGAAATCGAGGATTTTCGTTTGCCGGCCGTCTTTGTATACATTTGAGTATACTGGCCGAGTCCGGGTTTTACGGAAAATGGCGGGTTTTTGTTTGCCGGCGATTAAATTTCTTTTATTCAGCGTCTCATCAAAAATGATAACATTTTTGAAAACTACAAGTCTCATGCGTTTTAGTGGTGAAAAAAATAATTTAAAAAATCGTTTGGGAAATGATTTTACTCCCTGGGTACTTTCTTTGTATACGTTCGACTATACGGGCCGAGTCCGGGGTTTACGGGAAATGGCGGGTTTTCGTTTGCCGGCGATTAAACTTCTTTTATTCAGCGTCTCATCAAAAATGAAAACATTTTTGAAAACAACAAGTCTCATGCGTTTTAGTGGTGAAAAGATGATTTAAAAAATCGTTTTGGAAATGAGTTTACTCACAGGGTACTTTCTTTGTATACATTCGACTATACGGGCCAAACCCGGGATTTACGGAAAATCGCGGGTTTTCGTTTGCCGGCGATTAAACCACTTTCATTAAGCGTCTCATCAAAAATGAAAACATTTTTAAAAACTACAAGTCTCATGGGCTTTAGTGGTGAAATAATAATTTAAAATATCGTTTGGGAAATGAGTTTACACCCTGGGTACTTTCTTTGTATACATTCAACTATACGGGCCAAGCCCGGAATTTACGGGAAATCGCGGGTTTTCGTTTGCCGGCGATTAAACCTCTTTCATTAATCTTCTCATTAAAAATGAAAACATTTTTGAAAACTACAAGTCTCATTTGTTCTAGTGGTGCAGAAATAATTTTAAAAATCGTTCGGGAAATCAGTTTATTCCCTGGGTACTTTCTTTAGATACATACAACTATACGGGCCAAGCCCGGGATTTACGGGAAATCGCGGGTTTTCGTTTGCCAGCGATTAAACTTTTTTTATTCAGCGTCTCATCAAAAATGAAAACACTTTTGAAAACTACAAGTCTCATGGGTTTTAGTGGTGAAAAAAATAATTTAAAAAATCGCTCGGGAAATGATTTTACTCCCTGGGTACTTTTTTTGTATACATTCGACTATACGGGCCGAGTCCGGGGTTTACGGGAAACGGCGGGTTTTCGTTTGCCGGCGATTAAACTTCTTTTATTCAGCGTCTCATCAAAAATGAAAAAATTTTTGTAAACAACAAGTCTTATGCGTTTTAGTGGTGGAGAAATAATTTAAACAATCGTTCTGGAAATGAGTTTACTCACAGGGTACTTTCTTTGTATACATTTGACTATACGGGCCAAGCCCGAGATTTACGGGAAATCGCGGAATTTCCTTTGCCACCGATTAAACCTCTTTCATTAAGCGTCTCATCAAAAATGAAAACATTTTTGAAAAATACAAGTCTCATGCGTTTTAGTGGTGAAAAAAATATTTTAAAAAATCGTTCGGGAAATGATTTTACTCCCTGGGTACTTTCTTTGTATACATCCGACTATACGGGCCAAGCCCGGGATTTACGGGAAATCGCGGGTTTTCGTTTGACGGCGATTAAACTTCTTTTATTCAGCGTCTCATCAAAAATGAAAACATTTTTGAAAACTACAAGTCTTATGCGTTTTAGTGGTGAAAAACTAATTTAAAAAATCGTTCTGGAAATGAGTTTACTCACAGGGTACTTTCTTTGTATACATTCGACTATACGGGCCAAGCCCGGGATTTACGGGAAATCGCAGGTTTTCGTTTGCCGGCGATTAAACCCCTTTCATTAAGCGTTTCATCAAAAATGAAAACATTTTTGAAAACTACAGGTCTCATGCGTTTTAGTGGTGAAAAAATAATTTAAAAAATTGTTCGGGACATGAGTTTACTCCCTGGGTACTTTCTATGTATACATTCGACTATACGGGCCAAGCCCAGGATTTACGGGAAATCGCGGGTTTTCGTTTGCCGGCGATTAAACTTCTTTTATTCAGGGTCTCATCAAAAATGAAAACATTTTTGAAAACTACAAGTCTTATGCGTTTTAGTGGTGGAGAAATAATTTAAACAATCGTTCTGGAAATGAGTTTACTCACAGGGTACTTTCTTTGTATACATTCGACTATACGGGCCAAGCCCGAGATTTACGGGAAATCGCGGAGTTTCCTTTGCCAGCGATTAAACCTCTTTCATTAAGCGTCTCATCAAAAATGAAAACATTTTTGAAAAATACAAGTCTCATGCGTTTTAGTGGTGAAAAAAATAATTTAAAAAATCGTTCGGGAAATGATTTTACTCCCTGGGTACTTTCTTTGTATACATCCGACTATACGGGCCAAGCCCGGGATTTACGGGAAATCGCGGGTTTTCGTTTGACGGCGATTAAACTTCTTTTATTCAGAGTCTCATCAAAAATGAAAACATTTTTGAAAACTACAAGTCTTATGCGTTTTAGTGGTGAAAAACTAATTTAAAAAATCGTTCTGGAAATGAGTTTACTCACAGGGTACTTTCTTTGTATACATTCGACTATACGGGCCAAGCCCGGGATTTACGGGAAATCGCGGGTTTTCGTTTGCCGGCGATTAAACCCCTTTCATTAAGCGTTTCATCAAAAATGAAAACATTTTTGAAAACTACAGGTCTCGTGCGTTTTAGTGGTGAAAAAATAATTTAAAAAATTGTTCGGGAAATAAGTTTACTCCCTGGGTACTTTCTATGTATACATTCGACTATACGGGCCAAGCCCAGGATTTACGGAAAATCGCGGGTTTTCGTTTGCCGGCGATTGAACTTCTTTTATTCAGGGTCTCATCAAAAATGAAAACATTTTTGAAAACTACAAGTCTTATGCGTTTTAGTGGTGAAAAAATAATTTAAAAAATCGTTCTGGAAATGAGTTTACTCACAGGGTACTTTCTTTGTATACATTCGACTATACGGGCCAAGACCGGGATTTACGGGAAATCGCGGGTTTTTGTTTGCCGGCGATTAAACCCCTTTCATTAAGCGTCTCATCAAGATTAAAACCTTTTTTGAAAACTACAAGTCTCATGCGTTTTAGTGGTGAAAAAATAATTTAAAAAATCGTTCGGTAAATGAGTTTACTCCCTGGGTACTTTCTTTGTATACATTCGACTATACGGCCCAAGCCCGGGATTTACGGAAAATCGCAGGTTTGTGTTTGCCGGCGATTAAACTTCTTTTATTCAGCGTCTCATCAAAAATGAAAACACTTTTGAAAACTACAAGTCTCATGCGTTTTAGTGGTGACAAAATAATTTAAAAAATTGTTCGGGAAATGAGTTTACTCCCTGGTTAATTTCTTTGATTTTTTTGACTATACGGGCCAAGCCCGGGATTTACGGGAAATCGCGGGTTTTCGTTTGCCGGCGATTAAACTTCTTTTATTCAGGGTCTCATCAAAAATGAACACATTTTTGAAAACTACAAGTCTTATGCGTTTTAGTGGTGGAGAAATAATTTAAACAATCGTTCTGGAAATGAGTTTACTCACAGGGTACTTTCTTTGTATACATTCGACTATACGGGCCAAGCCCGAGATTTACGGGAAATCGCGGAGTTTCCTTTGCCAGCGATTAAACCTCTTTCATTAAGCGTCTCATCAAAAATGAAAACATTTTTGAAAAATACAAGTCTCATGCGTTTTAGTGGTGAAAAAAATAATTTAAAAAATCGTTCGGGAAATGAGTTTACTCCCAGGGTACTTTCTATGTATACATTCGACTATACGGGCCAAGCCCAGGATTTACGGAAAATCGCGGGTTTTCGTTTGCCGGCGATTAAACTTCTTTTATTCAGGGTCTCATCAAAAATGAAAACATTTTTGAAAACTACAAGTCTTATGCGTTTTAGTGGTGAAAAAATAATTTAAAAAATCGTTCTGGAAATGAGTTTACTCACAGGGTACTTTCTTTGTATACATTCGACTATACGGGCCAAGACCGGGATTTACGGGAAATCGCGGGTTTTTGTTTGCCGGCGATTAAACCCCTTTCATTAAGCGTCTCATCAAGATTAAAACCTTTTTTGAAAACTACAAGTCTCATGCGTTTTAGTGGTGAAAAAATAATTTAAAAAATCGTTCGGTAAATGAGTTTACTCCCTGGGTACTTTCTTTGTATACATTCGACTATACGGCCCAAGCCCGGGATTTACGGAAAATCGCAGGTTTGTGTTTGCCGGCGATTAAACTTCTTTTATTCAGCGTCTCATCAAAAATGAAAACACTTTTGAAAACTACAAGTCTCATGCGTTTTAGTGGTGACAAAATAATTTAAAAAATTTTTCGGGAAATGAGTTTACTCCCTGGTTAATTTCTTTGATTTTTTTGACTATACGGGCCAAGCCCGGGATTTACGGGAAATCGCGGGTTTTCGTTTGCCGGCGATTAAACTTCTTTTATTCAGCGTCTCATCAAAAATGTAAACTACAAGTCTTATGCGTTTTAGTGATGGAAAAATAATTTAAAAAATCGTTCTGGAAATGAGTTTACTCACAGGGTACTTTCTTTGTATACATTCGACTATACTGGCCAAGCCCGGGATTTACGGGAAATCGAGGGTTTTCGTTTGCCGGCGCTCTTTGTATACATTTGAGTATACTGGCCGAGTCCGGGTTTTACGGAAAATGGCGGGTTTTTGTTTGCCGGCGATTAAACTTCTTTTATTCAGGGTCTCATCAAAAATGAAAACATTTTTGAAAACTACAAGTCTTATGCGTTTTAGTGGTGAAAAAAAATTTAAAAAATCGTTCTGGAAATGAGTTTACTCACAGGGTACTTTCTTTGTATACATTCGACTATACGGGCTAAGCCCGGGATTTACGGGAAATCGCGGGTTTTCGTTTGCCGGCGAATAAACCCCTTTCATTAAGCGTCTCATCAAGATTAAAAACTTTTTTGAAAACTACAAGTCTCATGCGTTTTAGTGGTGAAAAAATAATTTAAAAAATCGTTCGGTAATCGAGTTTACTCCCTGGGTACTTTCTTTGTATACATTCGACTATACGGCCCAAGCCCGGGATTTACGGAAAATCGCAGGTTTGTGTTTGCCGGCGATTAAACTTCTTTTATTCAGCGTCTCATCAAAAATGAAAACACTTTTGAAAACTACAAGTCTCATGCGTTTTAGTGGTGACAAAATAATTTAAAAAATTGTTCGGGAAATGAGTTTACTCCCTGGTTAATTTCTTTGATTTTTTTGACTATACGGGCCAAGCCCGGGATTTACGGGAAATCGCGGGTTTTCGTTTGCCGGCGATTAAACTTCTTTTATTCAGCGTCTCATCAAAAATGTAAACTACAAGTCTTATGCGTTTTAGTGATGGAAAAATAATTTAAAAAATCGTTCTGGAAATGAGTTTACTCACAGGGTACTTTCTTTGTATACATTCGACTATACTGGCCAAGCCCGGGATTTACGGGAAATCGAGGGTTTTCGTTTGCCGGCCGTCTTTGTATACATTTGAGTATACTGGCCGAGTCCGGGTTTTACGGAAAATGGCGGGTTTTTGTTTGCCGGCGATTAAACTTCTTTTATTCAGAGTCTCATCAAAAATGAAAACATTTTTGAAAACTACAAGTCTTATGCGTTTTAGTGGTGAAAAAAAATTTAAAAAATCGTTCTGGAAATGAGTTTACTCACAGGGTACTTTCTTTGTATACATTCGACTATACGGGCTAAGCCCGGGATTTACGGGAAATCGCGGGTTTTCGTTTGCCGGCGAATAAACCCCTTTCATTAAGCGTCTCATCAAGATTAAAAACTTTTTTGAAAACTACAAGTCTCATGCGTTTTAGTGGTGAAAAAATAATTTAAAAAATCGTTCGGTAATCGAGTTTACTCCCTGGGTACTTTCTTTGTATACATTCGACTATACGGCCCAAGCCCGGGATTTACGGGAAATCGCAGGTTTGCGTTTGCCGGCGATTAAACTTCTTTTATTCAGCGTCTCATCAAAAATGAAAACACTTTTGAAAACTACAAGTCTCATGCGTTTTAGTGGTGACAAAATAATTTAAAAAATTGTTCGGGAAATGAGTTTACTCCCTGGTTACTTTCTTTGATTTTTTTGACTATACGGGCCAAGCCCGGGATTTATGGGAAATCGCGGGTTTTCGTTTGCCGGCGATTGAACCTCTTTCATTAATCTTCTCATTAAAAATGAAAACATTTTTGAAAACTACAAGTCTCATTTGTTCTAGTGGTGCAGAAATAATTTTAAAAATCGTTCGTGAAATTAGTTTATTCCCTGGGTACTTTCTTTAGATACATACAACTATACGGGCCAAGCCCGGGATTTACGGGAAATCGCGGGTTTTCGTTTGCCAGCGATTAAACTTCTTTTATTCAGCGTCTCATCAAAAATGAAAACACTTTTGAAAACTACAAGTCTCATGCGTTTTAGTGGTGACAAAATAATTTGAAAAATCGTTTGGTAAATGAGTTTACTCCCTGGGTACTTTCTTTGTATACTTTTGACTATACGGGCCAAGCCCGGGATTTACGGGAAATCGCGGGTTTTCGTTTGACGGCGATTAAACTTCTTTTATTCAGCGTCTCATCAAAAATGAAAACATTTTTGAAAACTACAAGTCTTATGCGTTTGAGTGGTGAAAAAATAATTTGAAAAATCGTTCGGGAATTGATTTTACTCCCTGGGTACTTTCTTTGTATACATCCGACTATACGGGCCAAGCCCGGGATTTACGGGAAATCGCGGGTTTTCGTTTGACGGCGATTAAACTTCTTTTATTCAGCGTCTCATCAAAAATGAAAACATTTTTGAAAACTACAAGTCTTATGCGTTTTAGTGGTGAAAAACTAATTTAAAAAATCGTTCTGGAAATGAGTTTACTCACAGGGTACTTTCTTTGTATACATTCGACTATACGGGCCAAGCCCGGGATTTACGGGAAATCGCGGGTTTTCGTTTGCCGGCGATTAAACCCCTTTCATTAAGCGTTTCATCAAAAATGAAAACATTTTTGAAAACTACAGGTCTCATGCGTTTTAGTGGTGAAAAAATAATTTAAAAAATTGTTCGGGACATGAGTTTACTCCCTGGGTACTTTCTATGTATACATTCGACTATACGGGCCAAGCCCAGGATTTACGGGAAATCGCGGGTTTTCGTTTGCCGGCGATTAAACTTCTTTTATTCAGGGTCTCATCAAAAATGAAAACATTTTTGAAAACTACAAGTCTTATGCGTTTTAGTGGTGGAGAAATAATTTAAACAATCGTTCTGGAAATGAGTTTACTCACAGGGTACTTTCTTTGTATACATTCGACTATACGGGCCAAGCCCGAGATTTACGGGAAATCGCGGAGTTTCCTTTGCCAGCGATTAAACCTCTTTCATTAAGCGTCTCATCAAAAATGAAAACATTTTTGAAAAATACAAGTCTCATGCGTTTTAGTGGTGAAAAAAATAATTTAAAAAATCGTTCGGGAAATAAGTTTACTCCCTGGGTACTTTCTATGTATACATTCGACTATACGGGCCAAGCCCAGGATTTACGGAAAATCGCGGGTTTTCGTTTGCCGGCGATTGAACTTCTTTTATTCAGGGTCTCATCAAAAATGAAAACATTTTTGAAAACTACAAGTCTTATGCGTTTTAGTGGTGAAAAAATAATTTAAAAAATCGTTCTGGAAATGAGTTTACTCACAGGGTACTTTCTTTGTATACATTCGACTATACGGGCCAAGACCGGGATTTACGGGAAATCGCGGGTTTTTGTTTGCCGGCGATTAAACCCCTTTCATTAAGCGTCTCATCAAGATTAAAACCTTTTTTGAAAACTACAAGTCTCATGCGTTTTAGTGGTGAAAAAATAATTTAAAAAATCGTTCGGTAAATGAGTTTACTCCCTGGGTACTTTCTTTGTATACATTCGACTATACGGCCCAAGCCCGGGATTTACGGAAAATCGCAGGTTTGTGTTTGCCGGCGATTAAACTTCTTTTATTCAGCGTCTCATCAAAAATGAAAACACTTTTGAAAACTACAAGTCTCATGCGTTTTAGTGGTGACAAAATAATTTAAAAAATTGTTCGGGAAATGAGTTTACTCCCTGGTTAATTTCTTTGATTTTTTTGACTATACGGGCCAAGCCCGGGATTTACGGGAAATCGCGGGTTTTCGTTTGCCGGCGATTAAACTTCTTTTATTCAGGGTCTCATCAAAAATGAAAACATTTTTGAAAACTACAAGTCTTATGTGTTTTAGTGGTGGAGAAATAATTTAAACAATCGTTCTGGAAATGAGTTTACTCACAGGGTACTTTCTTTGTATACATTCGACTATACGGGCCAAGCCCGAGATTTACGGGAAATCGCGGAGTTTCCTTTGCCAGCGATTAAACCTCTTTCATTAAGCGTCTCATCAAAAATGAAAACATTTTTGAAAAATACAAGTCTCATGCGTTTTAGTGGTGAAAAAAATAATTTAAAAAATCGTTCGGGAAATGATTTTACTCCCTGGGTACTTTCTTTGTATACATCCGACTATACGGGCCAAGCCCGGGATTTACGGGAAATCGCGGGTTTTCGTTTGACGGCGATTAAACTTCTTTTATTCAGCGTCTCATCAAAAATGAAAACATTTTTGAAAACTACAAGTCTTATGCGTTTTAGTGGTGAAAAACTAATTTAAAAAATCGTTCTGGAAATGAGTTTACTCACAGGGTACTTTCTTTGTATACATTCGACTATACGGGCCAAGCCCGGGATTTACGGGAAATCGCGGGTTTTCGTTTGCCGGCGATTAAACCCCTTTCATTAAGCGTTTCATCAAAAATGAAAACATTTTTGAAAACTACAGGTCTCGTGCGTTTTAGTGGTGAAAAAATAATTTAAAAAATTGTTCGGGAAATGAGTTTACTCCCTGGGTACTTTCTATGTATACATTCGACTATACGGGCCAAGCCCAGGATTTACGGAAAATCGCGGGTTTTCGTTTGCCGGCGATTAAACTTCTTTTATTCAGGGTCTCATCAAAAATGAAAACATTTTTGAAAACTACAAGTCTTATGCGTTTTAGTGGTGAAAAAATAATTTAAAAAATCGTTCTGGAAATGAGTTTACTCACAGGGTACTTTCTTTGTATACATTCGACTATACGGGCCAAGACCGGGATTTACGGGAAATCGCGGGTTTTTGTTTGCCGGCGACTAAACCCCTTTCATTAAGCGTCTCATCAAGATTAAAACCTTTTTTGAAAACTACAAGTCTCATGCGTTTTAGTGGTGAAAAAATAATTTAAAAAATCGTTCGGTAAATGAGTTTACTCCCTGGGTACTTTCTTTGTATACATTCGACTATACGGCCCAAGCCCGGGATTTACGGAAAATCGCAGGTTTGTGTTTGCCGGCGATTAAACTTCTTTTATTCAGCGTCTCATCAAAAATGAAAACACTTTTGAAAACTACAAGTCTCATGCGTTTTAGTGGTGACAAAATAATTTAAAAAATTGTTCGGGAAATGAGTTTACTCCCTGGTTAATTTCTTTGATTTTTTTGACTATACGGGCCAAGCCCGGGATTTACGGGAAATCGCGGGTTTTCGTTTGCCGGCGATTAAACTTCTTTTATTCAGCGTCTCATCAAAAATGTAAACTACAAGTCTTATGCGTTTTAGTGATGGAAAAATAATTTAAAAAATCGTTCTGGAAATGAGTTTACTCACAGGGTACTTTCTTTGTATACATTCGACTATACTGGCCAAGCCCGGGATTTACGGGAAATCGAGGGTTTTCGTTTGCCGGCCGTCTTTGTATACATTTGAGTATACTGGCCGAGTCCGGGTTTTACGGAAAATGGCGGGTTTTTGTTTGCCGGCGATTAAACTTCTTTTATTCAGGGTCTCATCAAAAATGAAAACATTTTTGAAAACTACAAGTCTTATGCGTTTTAGTGGTGAAAAAAAATTTAAAAAATCGTTCTGGAAATGAGTTTACTCACAGGGTACTTTCTTTGTATACATTCGACTATACGGGCTAAGCCCGGGATTTACGGGAAATCGCGGGTTTTCGTTTGCCGGCGAATAAACCCCTTTCATTAAGCGTCTCATCAAGATTAAAAACTTTTTTGAAAACTACAAGTCTCATGCGTTTTAGTGGTGAAAAAATAATTTAAAAAATCGTTCGGTAATCGAGTTTACTCCCTGGGTACTTTCTTTGTATACATTCGACTATACGGCCCAAGCCCGGGATTTACGGGAAATCGCAGGTTTGCGTTTGCCGGCGATTAAACCTCTTTCATTAATCTTCTCATTAAAAATGAAAACATTTTTGAAAACTACAAGTCTCATTTGTTCTAGTGGTGCAGAAATAATTTTAAAAATCGTTCGTGAAATTAGTTTATTCCCTGGGTACTTTCTTTAGATACATACAACTATACGGCCAAGCCCGGGATTTACGGGAAATCGCGGGTTTTCGTTTGCCAGCGATTAAACTTCTTTTATTCAGCGTCTCATCAAAAATGAAAACACTTTTGAAAACTACAAGTCTCATGCGTTTTAGTGGTGACAAAATAATTTGAAAAATCGTTTGGTAAATGAGTTTACTCCCTGGGTACTTTCTTTGTATACTTTTGACTATACGGGCCAAGCCCGGGATTTACGGGAAATCGCGGGTTTTCGTTTGACGGCGATTAAACTTCTTTTATTCAGCGTCTCATCAAAAATGAATACATTTTTGAAAACTACAAGTCTTATGCGTTTGAGTGGTGAAAAAATAATTTGAAAAATCGTTCGGGAATTGATTTTACTCCCTGGGTACTTTTTTTGTATACATTCGACTATACGGGCCGAGTCCGGGGTTTACGGGAAACGGCGGGTTTTCGTTTGCCGGCGATTAAACTTCTTTTATTCAGCGTCTCATCAAAAATGAAAAAATTTTTGTAAACTACAAGTCTTATGCGTTTTAGTGGTGGAAAAATAATTTAAACAATCGTTCTGGAAATGAGTTTACTCACAGGGTACTTTCTTTGTATACATTCGACTATACGGGCCAAGCCCGAGATTTACGGGAAATCGCGGATTTTCGTTTGCCAGCGATTAAACCTCTTTCATTAAGCGTCTCATCAAAAATGAAAACATTTTTGAAAAATACAAGTCTCATGCGTTTTAGTGGTGAAAAAAATAATTTAAAAAATCGTTCGGGAAATGATTTTACTCCCTGGGTACTTTCTTTGTATACATCCGACTATACGGGCCGAGTCCGGGGTTTACGGGAAATGGCGGGTTTTCGTTTGCCGGCGATTAAACTTCTTTTATTCAGCGTCTCATCAAAAATGAAAACATTTTTGAAAACTACAAGTCTCATGCGTTTTAGTGGTGAAAAATAATTTAAAAAATCGTTTTGGAAATGAGTTTACCACAGGGTACTTTCTTTGTATACATTCGACTATATGGGCCAAACCCGGGATTTACGGGAAATTGCGGGTTTTCGTTTGCCGGCGATTAAATCACTTTCATTAAGCGTCTTATCAAAAATGAAAACATTTCTGAAAACTACAAGTCTCATGCGTTTTATTGGTGAAAAAATATTTTAAAAAATCGTTCGGGAAATGAGTTTACTCCCTGGGTACTTTCTTTGTATACTATTGACTATACGGGCCGAGTCGTGGGTTTACGGGAAATGACGGGTCTTCGTTTGCCGGCGATTAAACTCCTTTTATTCAGCGTCTCATCAAAAATGAAAACATGTTTAAAAACTACAAGTCTCATGGGCTTTAGTGGTGAAAAAAATAATATAAAAAATCGTTCGGGAAATGATTTTACTCCCTGGGTACTTTCTTTGTATACATCCGACTATACGGGCCGAGTCCGGGGTTTACGGGAAATGGCGGGTTTTCGTTTGCCGGCGATTAAACTTCTTTTATTCAGCGTCTCATCAAAAATGAAAACATTTTTGAAAACTACAAGTCTCATGCGTTTTAGAGGTGAAAAGATAATTTAAAAAATCGATTTGGAAATGAGTTTACCACAGGGTACTTTCTTTGTATACATTCGACTATATGGGCCAAACCCGGGATTTACGGGAAATTGCGGGTTTTCGTTTGCTGGCGATTAAACCACTTTCAATAAGCGTCTTATCAAAAATGAAAACATTTCTGAAAACTACAAGTCTCATGCGTTTTATTGGTGAAAAAATATTTTAAAAAATCGTTCGGGAAATGAGTTTACTGCCTGGGTACTTTCTTTGTATACTATTGACTATACGGGCCGAGTCCTGGGTTTACGGGAAATAGCGGGTCTTCGTTTTCCGGCGATTAAACTCCTTTTATTCAGCGTCTTATCAAAAATGAAAACACTTTTGAAAACTACAAGTCTCATGCGTTTTAGTGGTGACAAAATAATTTAAAAAATTGTTCGGGAAATGAGTTTACTGCCTGGTTACTTTCTTTGATTTTTTTGACTATACGGGCCAAGCCCGGGATTTACGGGAAATCGCGGGTTTTCGTTTGCCGGCGATTAAACTTCTTTTATTCAGCGTCTCATCAAAAATGAAAAAATTTTTGTAAACTACAACTCTTATGCGTTTTAGTGGTGGAAAATAATTTAAAAAATCGTTCTGGAAATGAGTTTACTCACAGGGTACTTTCTTTGTATACATTCGATTATACTGGCCAAGCCCGGGATTTACGGGAAATCGAGGGTTTTCGTTTGCCGGCCGTCTTTGTATACATTTGAGTATACTGGCCGAGTCCGGGTTTTACGGAAAATGGCGGGTTTTTGTTTGCCGGCGATTAAATTTCTTTTATTCAGCGTC
This sequence comes from Hydractinia symbiolongicarpus, assembly GCF_029227915.1. Lineage (NCBI taxonomy): Eukaryota > Metazoa > Cnidaria > Hydrozoa > Anthoathecata > Hydractiniidae > Hydractinia > Hydractinia symbiolongicarpus. The sequence continues at coordinate 3,147,717 of NC_079878.1, forward strand.
TCATCAAAAATGAAAACATTTTTGAAAACTACAAGTCTCATGCGTTTTAGTGGTGAAAAAAATAATTTAAAAAATCGTTTGGGAAACGATTTTACTCCCTGGGTACTTTCTTTGTATACGTTCGACTATACGGGCCGAGTCCGGGGTTTACGGGAAATGGCGGGTTTTCGTTTGCCGGCGATTAAACTTCTTTTATTCAGCGTCTCATCAAAAATGAAAACATTTTTGAAAACAACAAGTCTCATGCGTTTTAGTGGTGAAAAGATGATTTAAAAAATCGTTTTGGAAATGAGTTTACTCACAGGGTACTTTCTTTGTATTCATTCGACTATACGGGCCGAGTCCGGGGTTTACGGGAAACGGCGGGTTTTCGTTTGCCGGCGATTAAACTTCTTTTATTCAGCGTCTCATCAAAAATGAAAAATTTTTTGTAAACTACAAGTCTTATGCGTTTTAGTGGTGGAAAAATAATTTAAACAATCGTTCTGGAAATGAGTTTACTCACAGGGTACTTTCTTTGTATACATCCGACTATACGGGCCGAGTCCGGGGTTTACGGGAAATGGCGGGTTTTCGTTTGCCGGCGATTAAACTTCTTTTATTCAGCGTCTCATCAAAAATGAAAACATTTTTGAAAACTACAAGTCTCATGCGTTTTAGTGGTGAAAAGATAATTTAAAAAATCGTTTTGGAAATGAGTTTACCACAGGGTACTTTCTTTGTATACATTCGACTATATGGGCCAAACCCGGGATTTACGGGAAATTGCGGGTTTTCGTTTGCCGGCGATTAAACCACTTTCATTAAGCGTCTTATCAAAAATGAAAACATTTCTGAAAACTACAAGTCTCATGCGTTTTATTGGTGAAAAAATATTTTAAAAAATCGTTCGGGAAATGAGTTTACTCCCTGGGTACTTTCTTTGTATACTATTGACTATACGGGCCGAGTCCTGGGTTTACGGGAAATGACGGGTCTTCGTTTGCCGGCGATTAAACTCCTTTTATTCAGCGTCTCATCAAAAATGAAAACATGTTTAAAAACTACAAGTCTCATGGGCTTTAGTGGTGAAAAAATAATTTAAAAAATCGTTCGGGAAATGAGTTTACTCCCTGGGTACTTTCTTTGTATACTTTTGACTATACGGGCCGAGTCCGGGGTTTACGGGAAATGGCGGGTTTTCGTTTGCCGGCGATTAAACTTCTTTTATTCAGCGTCTCATCAAAAATGAAAACATTTTTGAAAACTACAAGTCTCATGCGTTTTAGTGGTGAAAAGATAATTTAAAAAATCGATTTGGAAATGAGTTTACCACAGGGTACTTTCTTTGTATACATTCGACTATATGGGCCAAACCCGGGATTTACGGGAAATTGCGGGTTTTCGTTTGCCGGCGATTAAACCACTTTCAATAAGCGTCTTATCAAAAATGAAAACACTTTTGAAAACTACAAGTCTCATGCGTTTTATTGGTGACAAAATAATTTAAAAAATTGTTCGGGAAATGAGTTTACTGCCTGGTTACTTTCTTTGATTTTTTTGACTATACGGACCAAGCCCGGGATTTACGGGAAATCGCGGGTTTTCGTTTGCCGGCGATTAAACTTCTTTTATTCAGCGTCTCATCAAAAATGAAAAAATTTTTGTAAACTACAACTCTTATGCGTTTTAGTGGTGGAAAATAATTTAAAAAATCGTTCTGGAAATGAGTTTACTCACAGGGTACTTTCTTTGTATACATTCGACTATACTGGCCAAGCCCGGGATTTACGGGAAATCGAGGGTTTTCGTTTGCCGGCCGTCTTTGTATACATTTGAGTATACTGGCCGAGTCCGGGTTTTACGGAAAATGGCGGGTTTTTGTTTGCCGGCGATTAAATTTCTTTTATTCAGCGTCTCATCAAAAATGAAAACATTTTTGAAAACTACAAGTCTCATGCGTTTTAGTGGTGAAAAAAATAATTTAAAAAATCGTTTGGGAAACGATTTTACTCCCTGGGTACTTTCTTTGTATACGTTCGACTATACGGGCCGAGTCCGGGGTTTACGGGAAATGGCGGGTTTTCGTTTGCCGGCGATTAAACTTCTTTTATTCAGCGTCTCATCAAAAATGAAAACATTTTTGAAAACAACAAGTCTCATGCGTTTTAGTGGTGAAAAGATGATTTAAAAAATCGTTTTGGAAATGAGTTTACTCACAGGGTACTTTCTTTGTATACATTTGACTATACGGGCCAAACCCGGGATTTACGGAAAATCGCGGGTTTTCGTTTGCCGGCGATTAAACAACTTTCAATAAGCGTCTCATCAAAAATGAAAACATTTTTGAAAACTACAAGTCTCATGCGTTTTAGTGGTGAAAAAATATTTTAAAAAATCGTTCGGGAAATGAGTTTACTCCCTGGGTACTTTCTTTGTATACTTATGACTATACGGGCCGAGTCCTGGGTTTACGGGAAATGGCGGGTCTTCGTTTGCCGGCGATTAAACTTCTTTTATTCAGCGTCTCATCAAAAATGAAAACATTTTTGAAAACAACAAGTCTCATGGGCTTTAGTGGTGAAATAATAATTTAAAATATCGTTTGGGAAATGAGTTTACACCCTGGGTACTTTCTTTGTATACATTCGACTATACGGGCCAAGCCCGGAATTTACGGGAAATCGCGGGTTTTCGTTTGCCGGCGATTAAACCACTTTCATTAATCTTCTCATTAAAAATGAAAATATTTTTGAAAACTACAAGTCTCATTTGTTCTAGTGGTGCAGAAATAATTTTAAAAATCGTTCGGGAAATCAGTTTATTCCCTGGGTACTTTCTTTAGATACATACAACTATACGGGCCAAGCCCGGGATTTACGGGAAATCGCGGGTTTTCGTTTGCCAGCGATTAAACTTTTTTTATTCAGCGTCTCATCAAGATTAAAACCTTTTTTGAAAACTACAAGTCTCATGCGTTTTAGTGGTGAAAAAATAATTTAAAAAATCGTTCGGTAAATGAGTTTACTCCCTGGGTACTTTCTTTGTATACATTCGACTATACGGCCCAAGCCCGGGATTTACGGAAAATCGCAGGTTTGTGTTTGCCGGCGATTAAACTTCTTTTATTCAGCGTCTCATCAAAAATGAAAACACTTTTGAAAACTACAAGTCTCATGCGTTTTAGTGGTGACAAAATAATTTAAAAAATTGTTCGGGAAATGAGTTTACTCCCTGGTTAATTTCTTTGATTTTTTTGACTATACGGGCCAAGCCCGGGATTTACGGGAAATCGCGGGTTTTCGTTTGCCGGCGATTAAACTTCTTTTATTCAGCGTCTCATCAAAAATGTAAACTACAAGTCTTATGCGTTTTAGTGATGGAAAAATAATTTAAAAAATCGTTCTGGAAATGAGTTTACTCACAGGGTACTTTCTTTGTATACATTCGACTATACTGGCCAAGCCCGGGATTTACGGGAAATCGAGGGTTTTCGTTTGCCGGCCGTCTTTGTATACATTTGAGTATACTGGCCGAGTCCGGGTTTTACGGAAAATGGCGGGTTTTTGTTTGCCCGCGATTAAACTTCTTTTATTCAGGGTCTCATCAAAAATGAAAACATTTTTGAAAACTACAAGTCTCATGCGTTTTAGTGGTGAAAAGATAATTTAAAAAATCGTTCGGTAATCGAGTTTACTCCCTGGGTACTTTCTTTGTATACATTCGACTATACGGCCCAAGCCCGGGATTTACGGGAAATCGCAGGTTTGCGTTTGCCGGCGATTAAACTTCTTTTATTCAGCGTCTCATCAAAAATGAAAACACTTTTGAAAACTACAAGTCTCATGCGTTTTAGTGGTGACAAAATAATTTAAAAAATTGTTCGGGAAATGAGTTTACTCCCTGGTTACTTTCTTTGATTTTTTTGACTATACGGGCCAAGCCCGGGATTTATGGGAAATCGCGGGTTTTCGTTTGCCGGCGATTAAACCTCTTTCATTAATCTTCTCATTAAAAATGAAAACATTTTTGAAAACTACAAGTCTCATTTGTTCTAGTGGTGCAGAAATAATTTTAAAAATCGTTCGTGAAATTAGTTTATTCCCTGGGTACTTTCTTTAGATACATACAACTATACGGGCCAAGCCCGGGATTTACGGGAAATCGCGGGTTTTCGTTTGCCAGCGATTAAACTTCTTTTATTCAGCGTCTCATCAAAAATGAAAACACTTTTGAAAACTACAAGTCTCATGCGTTTTAGTGGTGACAAAATAATTTGAAAAATCGTTTGGTAAATGAGTTTACTCCCTGGGTACTTTCTTTGTATACTTTTGACTATACGGGCCAAGCCCGGGATTTACGCGAAATCGCGGGTTTTCGTTTGACGGCGATTAAACTTCTTTTATTCAGCGTCTCATCAAAAATGAAAACATTTTTGAAAACTACAAGTCTTATGCGTTTGAGTGGTGAAAAAATAATTTGAAAAATCGTTCGGGAATTAATTTTAATCCCTGGGTACTTTTTTTGTATACATTCGACTATACGGGCCGAGTCCGGGGTTTACGGGAAACGGCGGGTTTTCGTTTGCCGGCGATTAAACTTCTTTTATTCAGCGTCTCATCAAAAAAGGAAAATTTTTTTGTAAACTACAAGTCTTATGCGTTTTAGTGGTGGAAAAATAATTTAAACAATCGTTCTGGAAATGAGTTTACTCACAGGGTACTTTCTTTGTATACATTCGACTATACGGGCCAAGCCCGAGATTTACGGGAAATCGCGGATTTTCGTTTGCCAGCGATTAAACCTCTTTCATTAAGCGTCTCATCAAAAATGAAAACATTTTTGAAAAATACAAGTCTCATGCGTTTTAGTGGTGAAAAAAATAATTTAAAAAATCGTTCGGGAAATAATTTTACTCCCTGGGTACTTTCTTTGTATACATCCGACTATACGGGCCGAGTCCGGGGTTTACGGGAAATGGCGGGTTTTCGTTTGCCGGCGATTAAACTTCTTTTATTCAGCGTCTCATCAAAAATGAAAACATTTTTGAAAACTACAAGTCTCATGCCTTTTAGTGGTGAAAAGATAATTTAAAAAATCGTTTTGGAAATGAGTTTACCACAGGGTACTTTCTTTGTATACATTCGACTATATGGGCCAAACCCGGGATTTACGGGAAATTGCGGGTTTTCGTTTGCCGGCGATTAAACCACTTTCATTAAGCGTCTTATCAAAAATGAAAACATTTCTGAAAACTACAAGTCTCATGCGTTTTATTGGTGAAAAAATATTTTAAAAAATCGTTCGGGAAATGAGTTTACTCCCTGGGTACTTTCTTTGTATACTATTGACTATACGGGCCGAGTCCTGGGTTTACGGGAAATGACGGGTCTTCGTTTGCCGGCGATTAAACTCCTTTTATTCAGCGTCTCATCAAAAATGAAAACATGTTTAAAAACTACAAGTCTCATGGGCTTTAGTGGTGAAAAAATAATTTAAAAAATCGTTCGGGAAATGAGTTTACTCCCTGGGTACTTTCTTTGTATACTTTTGACTATTCGGGCCGAGTCCGGGGTTTACGGGAAATGGCGGGTTTTCGTTTGCCGGCGATTAAACTTCTTTTATTCAGCGTCTCATCAAAAATGAAAACATTTTTGAAAACTACAAGTCTCATGCGTTTTAGTGGTGAAAAGATAATTTAAAAAATCGATTTGGAAATGAGTTTACCACAGGGTACTTTCTTTGTATACATTCGACTATATGGGCCAAACCCGGGATTTACGGGAAATTGCGGGTTTTCGTTTGCCGGCGATTAAACCACTTTCAATAAGCGTCTTATCAAAAATGAAAACACTTTTGAAAACTACAAGTCTCATGCGTTTTATTGGTGACAAAATAATTTAAAAAATTGTTCGGGAAATGAGTTTACTGCCTGGTTACTTTCTTTGATTTTTTTGACTATACGGACCAAGCCCGGGATTTACGGGAAATCGCGGGTTTTCGTTTGCCGGCGATTAAACTCCTTTTATTCAGCGTCTTATCAAAAATGAAAACACTTTTGAAAACTACAAGTCTCATGCGTTTTAGTGGTGACAAAATAATTTAAAAAATTGTTCGGGAAATGAGTTTACTGCCTGGTTACTTTCTTTGATTTTTTTGACTATACGGACCAAGCCCGGGATTTACGGGAAATCGCGGGTTTTCGTTTGCCGGCGATTAAACTTCTTTTATTCAGCGTCTCATCAAAAATGAAAAAATTTTTGTAAACTACAACTCTTATGCGTTTTAGTGGTGGAAAATAATTTAAAAAATCGTTCTGGAAATGAGTTTACTCACAGGGTACTTTCTTTGTATACATTCGACTATACTGGCCAAGCCCGGGATTTACGGGAAATCGAGGGTTTTCGTTTGCCGGCCGTCTTTGTATACATTTGAGTATACTGGCCGAGTCCGGGTTTTACGGAAAATGGCGGGTTTTTGTTTGCCGGCGATTAAATTTCTTTTATTCAGCGTCTCATCAAAAATGAAAACATTTTTGAAAACTACAAGTCTCATGCGTTTTAGTGGTGAAAAAAATAATTTAAAAAATCGTTTGGGAAACGATTTTACTCCCTGGGTACTTTCTTTGTATACGTTCGACTATACGGGCCGAGTCCGGGGTTTACGGGAAATGGCGGGTTTTCGTTTGCCGGCGATTAAACTTCTTTTATTCAGCGTCTCATCAAGAATGAAAACATTGTTGAAAACAACAAGTCTCATGCGTTTTAGTGGTGAAAAGATGATTTAAAAAATCGTTTTGGAAATGAGTTTACTCACAGGGTACTTTCTTTGTATACATTTGACTATACGGGCCAAACCCGGGATTTACGGAAAATCGCGGGTTTTCGTTTGCCGGCGATTAAACAACTTTCAATAAGCGTCTCATCAAAAATGAAAACATTTTTGAAAACTACAAGTCTCATGCGTTTTAGTGGTGAAAAAATATTTTAAAAAATCGTTCGGGAAATGAGTTTACTCCCTGGGTACTTTCTTTGTATACTTATGACTATACGGGCCGAGTCCTGGGTTTACGGGAAATGGCGGGTCTTCGTTTGCCGGCGATTAAACTTCTTTTATTCAGCGTCTCATCAAAAATGAAAACATTTTTGAAAACAACAAGTCTCATGGGCTTTAGTGGTGAAATAATAATTTAAAATATCGTTTGGGAAATGAGTTTACACCCTGGGTACTTTCTTTGTATACATTCGACTATACGGGCCAAGCCCGGAATTTACGGGAAATCGCGGGTTTTCGTTTGCCGGCGATTAAACCACTTTCATTAATCTTCTCATTAAAAATGAAAACATTTTTGAAAACTACAAGTCTCATTTGTTCTAGTGGTGCAGAAATAATTTTAAAAATCGTTCGGGAAATCAGTTTATTCCCTGGGTACTTTCTTTAGATACATACAACTATACGGGCCAAGCCCGGGATTTACGGGAAATCGCGGGTTTTCGTTTGCCAGCGATTAAACTTTTTTTATTCAGCGTCTCATCAAAAATGAAAACACTTTTGAAAACTACAAGTCTCATGGGTTTTAGTGGTGAAAAAAATAATTTAAAAAATCGTTCGGGAAATGATTTTACTCCCTGGGTACTTTTTTTGTATACATTCGACTATACGGGCCGAGTCCGGGGTTTACGGGAAACGGCGGGTTTTCATTTGCCGGCGATTAAACTTCTTTTATTCAGCGTCTCATCAAAAATGAAAAAATTTTTGTAAACAACAAGTCTTATGCGTTTTAGTGGTGGAGAAATAATTTAAACAATCGTTCTGGAAATGAGTTTACTCACAGGGTACTTTCTTTGTATACATTCGACTATACGGGCCAAGCCCGAGATTTACGGGAAATCGCGGATTTTCCTTTGCCAGCGATTAAACCTCTTTCATTAAGCGTCTCATCAAAAATGAAAACATTTTTGAAAAATACAAGTCTCATGCGTTTTAGTGGTGAAAAAAATAATTTAAAAAATCGTTCGGGAAATGATTTTACTCCCTGGGTACTTTCTTTGTATACATCCGACTATACGGGCCAAGCCCGGGATTTACGGGAAATCGCGGGTTTTCGTTTGACGGCGATTAAACTTCTTTTATTCAGCGTCTCATCAAAAATGAAAACATTTTTGAAAACTACAAGTCTTACGCGTTTTAGTGGTGAAAAACTAATTTAAAAAATCGTTCTGGAAATGAGTTTACTCACAGGGTACTTTCTTTGTATACATTCGACTATACGGGCCAAGCCCGGGATTTACGGGAAATCGCGGGTTTTCGTTTGCCGGCGATTAAACCCCTTTCATTAAGCGTTTCATCAAAAATGAAAACATTTTTGAAAACTACAGGTCTCATGCGTTTTAGTGGTGAAAAAATAATTTAAAAAATCGTTCGGTAAATGAGTTTACTCCCTGGGTACTTTCTTTGTATACATTCGACTATACGGCCCAAGCCCGGGATTTACGGGAAATCGCAGGTTTGTGTTTGCCGGCGATTAAACTTCTTTTATTCAGCGTCTCATCAAAAATGAAAACACGTTTGAAAACTACAAGTCTCATGCGTTTTAGTGGTGACAAAATAATTTAAAAAATTGTTCGGGAAATGAGTTTACTCCCTGGTTAATTTCTTTGATTTTTTTGACTATACGGGCCAAGCCCGGATTTACGTGAAATCGCGGGTTTTCGTTTGCCGGCGATTAAACTTCTTTTATTCAGCGTCTCATCAAAAATGTAAACTACAAGTCTTATGCGTTTTAGTGGTGGAAAAATAATTTAAAAAATCGTTCTGGAAATGAGTTTACTCACAGGGTACTTTCTTTGTATACATTCGACTATACTCGCCAAGCCCGGGATTTACGGGAAATCGAGGGTTTTCGTTTGCCGGCCGTCTTTGTATACATTTGAGTATACTGGCCGAGTCCGGGTTTTACGTAAAATGGCGGGTTTTTGTTTGCCGGCGATTAAACTTCTTTTATTCAGGGTCTCATCAAAAATGAAAACATTTTTGAAAACTACAAGTCTCATGCGTTTTAGTGGTGAAAAAAATAATTTAAAAAATCGTTTGGGAAACGATTTTACTCCCTGGGTACTTTCTTTGTATACGTTCGACTATACGGGCCGAGTCCGGGGTTTACGGGAAATGGCGGGTTTTCGTTTGCCGGCGATTAAACTTCTTTTATTCAGCGTCTCATCAAGAATGAAAACATTGTTGAAAACAACAAGTCTCATGCGTTTTAGTGGTGAAAAGATGATTTAAAAAATCGTTTTGGAAATGAGTTTACTCACAGGGTACTTTCTTTGTATACATTTGACTATACGGGCCAAACCCGGGATTTACGGAAAATCGCGGGTTTTCGTTTGCCGGCGATTAAACAACTTTCAATAAGCGTCTCATCAAAAATGAAAACATTTTTGAAAACTACAAGTCTCATGCGTTTTAGTGGTGAAAAAATATTTTAAAAAATCGTTCGGGAAATGAGTTTACTCCCTGGGTACTTTCTTTGTATACTTATGACTATACGGGCCGAGTCCTGGGTTTACGGGAAATGGCGGGTCTTCGTTTGCCGGCGATTAAACTTCTTTTATTCAGCGTCTCATCAAAAATGAAAACATTTTTGAAAACAACAAGTCTCATGGGCTTTAGTGGTGAAATAATAATTTAAAATATCGTTTGGGAAATGAGTTTACACCCTGGGTACTTTCTTTGTATACATTCGACTATACGGGCCAAGCCCGGAATTTACGGGAAATCGCGGGTTTTCGTTTGCCGGCGATTAAACCACTTTCATTAATCTTCTCATTAAAAATGAAAACATTTTTGAAAACTACAAGTCTCATTTGTTCTAGTGGTGCAGAAATAATTTTAAAAATCGTTCGGGAAATCAGTTTATTCCCTGGGTACTTTCTTTAGATACATACAACTATACGGGCCAAGCCCGGGATTTACGGGAAATCGCGGGTTTTCGTTTGCCAGCGATTAAACTTTTTTTATTCAGCGTCTCATCAAAAATGAAAACACTTTTGAAAACTACAAGTCTCATGGGTTTTAGTGGTGAAAAAAATAATTTAAAAAATCGTTCGGGAAATGATTTTACTCCCTGGGTACTTTTTTTGTATACATTCGACTATACGGGCCGAGTCCGGGGTTTACGGGAAACGGCGGGTTTTCATTTGCCGGCGATTAAACTTCTTTTATTCAGCGTCTCATCAAAAATGAAAAAATTTTTGTAAACAACAAGTCTTATGCGTTTTAGTGGTGGAGAAATAATTTAAACAATCGTTCTGGAAATGAGTTTACTCACAGGGTACTTTCTTTGTATACATTCGACTATACGGGCCAAGCCCGAGATTTACGGGAAATCGCGGATTTTCCTTTGCCAGCGATTAAACCTCTTTCATTAAGCGTCTCATCAAAAATGAAAACATTTTTGAAAAATACAAGTCTCATGCGTTTTAGTGGTGAAAAAAATAATTTAAAAAATCGTTCGGGAAATGATTTTACTCCCTGGGTACTTTCTTTGTATACATCCGACTATACGGGCCAAGCCCGGGATTTACGGGAAATCGCGGGTTTTCGTTTGACGGCGATTAAACTTCTTTTATTCAGCGTCTCATCAAAAATGAAAACATTTTTGAAAACTACAAGTCTTACGCGTTTTAGTGGTGAAAAACTAATTTAAAAAATCGTTCTGGAAATGAGTTTACTCACAGGGTACTTTCTTTGTATACATTCGACTATACGGGCCAAGCCCGGGATTTACGGGAAATCGCGGGTTTTCGTTTGCCGGCGATTAAACCCCTTTCATTAAGCGTTTCATCAAAAATGAAAACATTTTTGAAAACTACAGGTCTCATGCGTTTTAGTGGTGAAAAAATAATTTAAAAAATCGTTCGGTAAATGAGTTTACTCCCTGGGTACTTTCTTTGTATACATTCGACTATACGGCCCAAGCCCGGGATTTACGGGAAATCGCAGGTTTGTGTTTGCCGGCGATTAAACTTCTTTTATTCAGCGTCTCATCAAAAATGAAAACACGTTTGAAAACTACAAGTCTCATGCGTTTTAGTGGTGACAAAATAATTTAAAAAATTGTTCGGGAAATGAGTTTACTCCCTGGTTAATTTCTTTGATTTTTTTGACTATACGGGCCAAGCCCGGATTTACGTGAAATCGCGGGTTTTCGTTTGCCGGCGATTAAACTTCTTTTATTCAGCGTCTCATCAAAAATGTAAACTACAAGTCTTATGCGTTTTAGTGGTGGAAAAATAATTTAAAAAATCGTTCTGGAAATGAGTTTACTCACAGGGTACTTTCTTTGTATACATTCGACTATACTCGCCAAGCCCGGGATTTACGGGAAATCGAGGGTTTTCGTTTGCCGGCCGTCTTTGTATACATTTGAGTATACTGGCCGAGTCCGGGTTTTACGTAAAATGGCGGGTTTTTGTTTGCCGGCGATTAAACTTCTTTTATTCAGGGTCTCATCAAAAATGAAAACATTTTTGAAAACTACAAGTCTTATGCGTTTTAGTGGTGAAAAAATAATTTAAAAAATCGTTCTGGAAATGAGTTTACTCACAGGGTACTTTCTTTGTATACATTCGACTATACGGGCCAAGCCCGGGATTTACGGGAAATCGCGGGTTTTCGTTTGCCGGCGAATAAACCCCTTTCATTAAGCGTCTCATCAAGATTAAAAACTTTTTTGAAAACTACAAGTCTCATGCGTTTTAGTGGTGAAAAAATAATTTAAAAAATCGTTCGGTAAATGAGTTTACTCCCTGGGTACTTTCTTTGTATACATTCGACTATACGGCCCAAGCCCGGGATTTACGGGAAATCGCAGGTTTGCGTTTGCCGGCGATTAAACTTCTTTTATTCAGCGTCTCATCAAAAATGAAAACACTTTTGAAAACTACAAGTCTCATGCGTTTTAGTGGTGACAAAATAATTTAAAAAATTGTTCGGGAAATGAGTTTACTCCCTGGTTACTTTCTTTGATTTTTTTGACTATACGGGCCAAGCCCGGGATTTAGGGGAAATCGCGGGTTTTCGTTTGCCGGCGATTAAACCTCTTTCATTAATCTTCTCATTAAAAATGAAAACATTTTTGAAAACTACAAGTCTCATTTGTTCTAGTGGTGCAGAAATAATTTTAAAAATCGTTCGTGAAATTAGTTTATTCCCTGGGTACTTTCTTTAGATACATACAACTATACGGGCCAAGCCCGGGATTTACGGGAAATCGCGGGTTTTCGTTTGCCAGCGATTAAACTTTTTTTATTCAGCGTCTCATCAAAAATGAAAACACTTTTGAAAACTACAAGTCTCATGGGTTTTAGTGGTGAAAAAAATAATTTAAAAAATCGTTCGGGAAATGATTTTACTCCCTGGGTACTTTTTTTGTATACATTCGACTATACGGGCCGAGTCCGGGGTTTACGGGAAACGGCGGATTTTCGTTTGCCGGCGATTAAACTTCTTTTATTCAGCGTCTCATCAAAAATGAAAAAATTTTTGTAAAATACAAGTCTCATGCGTTTTAGTGGTGAAAAAAATAATTTAAAAAATCGTTTGGGAAACGATTTTACTCCCTGGGTACTTTCTTTGTATACGTTCGACTATACGGGCCGAGTCCGGGGTTTACGGGAAATATCGGGGTTTTCGTTTGCCAGCGATTAAACCTCTTTCATTAAGCGTCTCATCAAAAATGAAAACATTTTTGAAAAATACAAGTCTCATGCGTTTTAGTGGTGAAAAAAATAATTTAAAAAATCGTTTGGGAAACGATTTTACTCCCTGGGTACTTTCTTTGTATACGTTCGACTATACGGGCCGAGCCCGGGGTTTACGGGAAATGGCGGGTTTTCGTTTGCCGGCGATTAAACTTCTTTTATTCAGCGTCTCATCAAAAATGAAAACATTTTTGAAAACAACAAGTCTCATGCGTTTTAGTGGTGAAAAGATGATTTAAAAAATCGTTCGGGAAATGAGTTTACTCCCTGGGTACTTTCTTTGTATACTTATGACTATACGGGCCGAGTCCTGGGTTTACGGGAAATGGCGGGTCTTCGTTTGCCGGCGATTAAACTTCTTTTATTCAGCGTCTCATCAAAAATGAAAACATTTTTGAAAACAACAAGTCTCATGGGCTTTAGTGGTGAAATAATAATTTAAAATATCGTTTGGGAAATGAGTTTACACCCTGGGTACTTTCTTTGTATACATTCGACTATACGGGCCAAGCCCGGAATTTACGGGAAATCGCGGGTTTTCGTTTGCCGGCGATTAAACCACTTTCATTAATCTTCTCATTAAAAATGAAAATATTTTTGAAAACTACAAGTCTCATTTGTTCTAGTGGTGCAGAAATAATTTTAAAAATCGTTCGGGAAATCAGTTTATTCCCTGGGTACTTTCTTTAGATACATACAACTATACGGGCCAAGCCCGGGATTTACGGGAAATCGCGGGTTTTCGTTTGCCAGCGATTAAACTTTTTTTATTCAGCGTCTCATCAAAAATGAAAACACTTTTGAAAACTACAAGTCTCATGGGTTTTAGTGGTGAAAAAAATAATTTAAAAAATCGTTCGGGAAATGATTTTACTCCCTGGGTACTTTTTTTGTATACATTCGACTATACGGGCCGAGTCCGGGGTTTACGGGAAACGGCGGGTTTTCGTTTGCCGGCGATTAAACTTCTTTTATTCAGCGTCTCATCAAAAATGAAAAAATTTTTGTAAACAACAAGTCTTATGCGTTTTAGTGGTGGAGAAATAATTTAAACAATCGTTCTGGAAATGAGTTTACTCACAGGGTACTTTCTTTGTATACATTCGACTATACGGGCCAAGCCCGAGATTTACGGGAAATCGCGGATTTTCCTTTGCCAGCGATTAAACCTCTTTCATTAAGCGTCTCATCAAAAATGAAAACATTTTTGAAAAATACAAGTCTCATGCGTTTTAGTGGTGAAAAAAATAATTTAAAAAATCGTTCGGGAAATGATTTTACTCCCTCGGTACTTTCTTTGTATACATCCGACTATACGGGCCAAGCCCGGGATTTACGGGAAATCGCGGGTTTTCGTTTGACGGCGATTAAACTTCTTTTATTCAGCGTCTCATCAAAAATGAAAACATTTTTGAAAACTACAAGTCTTATGCGTTTTAGTGGTGAAAAACTAATTTAAAAAATCGTTCTGGAAATGAGTTTACTCACAGGGTACTTTCTTTGTATACATTCGACTATACGGGCCAAGCCCGGGATTTACGGGAAATCGCGGGTTTTCGTTTGCCGGCGAGTAAACCCCTTTCATTAAGCGTTTCATCAAAAATGAAAACATTTTTGAAAACTACAGGTCTCGTGCGTTTTAGTGGTGAAAAAATAATTTAAAAAATTGTTCGGGAAATGAGTTTACTCCCTGGGTACTTTCTATGTATACATTCGACTATACGGGCCAAGCCCAGGATTTACGGGAAATCGCGGGTTTTCGTTTGCCGGCGATTAAACTTCTTTTATTCAGGGTCTCATCAAATGAAAACATTTTTGAAAACTACAAGTCTTATGCGTTTTAGTGGTGAAAAAATAATTTAAAAAATCGTTCTGGAAATGAGTTTACTCACAGGGTACTTTCTTTGTATACATTCGACTATACGGGCCAAGACCTGGATTTACGGGAAATCGCGGGTTTTTGTTTGCCGGCGATTAAACCCCTTTCATTAAGCGTCTCATCAAGATTAAAAACTTTTTTGAAAACTACAAGTCTCATGCGTTTTAGTGGTGAAAAAATAATTTAAAAAATCGTTCGGTAAATGAGTTTACTCCCTGGGTACTTTCTTTGTATACATTCGACTATACGGCCCAAGCCCGGGATTTACGGGAAATCGCAGGTTTGTGTTTGCCGGCGATTAAACTTCTTTTATTCAGCGTCTCATCAAAAATGAAAACACGTTTGAAAACTACAAGTCTCATGCGTTTTAGTGGTGACAAAATAATTTAAAAAATTGTTCGGGAAATGAGTTTACTCCCTGGTTAATTTCTTTGATTTTTTTGACTATACGGGCCAAGCCCGGATTTACGGGAAATCGCGGGTTTTCGTTTGCCGGCGATTAAACTTCTTTTATTCAGCGTCTCATCAAAAATGTAAACTACAAGTCTTATGCGTTTTAGTGGTGGAAAAATAATTTAAAAAATCGTTCTGGAAATGAGTTTACTCACAGGGTACTTTCTTTGTATACATTCGACTATACTGGCCAAGCCCGGGATTTACGGGAAATCGAGGGTTTTCGTTTGCCGACCATCTTTGTATACATTTGAGTATACTGGCCGAGTCCGGGTTTTACGGAAAATGGCGGGTTTTTGTTTGCCGGCGATTAAACTTCTTTTATTCAGGGTCTCATCAAAAATGAAAACATTTTTGAAAACTACAAGTCTTATGCGTTTTAGTGGTGAAAAAATAATTTAAAAAATCGTTCTGGAAATGAGTTTACTCAATGGGCACTTTCTTTGTATACATTCGACTATACGGGCCAAGCCCGGGATTTACGGAAAATCGCGGGTTTTCGTTTGCCGGCGAATAAACCCCTTTCATTAAGCGTCTCATCAAGATTAAAAACTTTTTTGAAAACTACAAGTCTCATGGGCTTTAGTGGTGAAATAATAATTTAAAAAATCGTTTGGGAAATGAGTTTACTCCCTGGGTACTTTCTTTGCATACATTCGACTATACGGGCCAAGCCCGGGATTTACGGGGAATCGCGGGTTTTCGTTTGCCGGCGATTAAACCTCTTTCATTAATCTTCTCATTAAAAATGAAAACATTTTTAAAAACTACAAGTCTCATTTGTTCTAGTGGTGCAGAAATAATTTTAAAAATCGTTCGTGAAATTAGTTTATTCCCTGGGTACTTTCTTTAGATACATACAACTATACGGGCCAAGCCCGGGATTTACGGGAAATCGCGGGTTTTCGTTTGCCAGCGATTAAACTTTTTTTATTCAGCGTCTCATCAAAAATGAAAACACTTTTGAAAACTACAAGTCTCATGGGTTTTAGTGGTGAAAAAAATAATTTAAAAAATCGTTCGGGAAATGATTTTACTCCCTGGGTACTTTTTTTGTATACATTCGACTATACGGGCCGAGTCCGGGGTTTACGGGAAACGGCGGGTTTTCGTTTGCCGGCGATTAAACTTCTTTTATTCAGCGTCTCATCAAAAATGAAAAAATTTTTGTAAACAACAAGTCTTATGCGTTTTAGTGGTGGAGAAATAATTTAAACAATCGTTCTGGAAATGAGTTTACTCACAGGGTACTTTCTTTGTATACATTCGACTATACGGGCCAAGCCCGAGATTTACGGAAATCGCGGATTTTCCTTGGCCAGCGATTAAACCTCTTTCATTAAGCGTCTCATTAAAAATGAAAACATTTTTGAAAACTACAAGTCTCATTTGTTCTAGTGGTGCAGAAATAATTTTAAAAATCGTTCGTGAAATTAGTTTATTCCCTGGATACTTTCTTTAGATACATACAACTATACGGGCCAAGCCCGGGATTTACGGGAAATCGCGGGTTTTCGTTTGCCAGCGATTAAACTTTTTTTATTCAGCGTCTCATCAAAAATGAAAACACTTTTGAAAACTACAAGTCTCATGGGTTTTAGTGGTGAAAAAAATAATTTAAAAAATCGTTCGGGAAATGATTTTACTCCCTGGGTACTTTTTTTGTATACATTCGACTATACGGGCCGAGTCCGGGGTTTACGGGAAACGGCGGGTTTTCGTTTGCCGGCGATTAAACTTCTTTTATTCAGCGTCTCATCAAAAATGAAAAAATTTTTGTAAACAACAAGTCTTATGCGTTTTAGTGGTGGAGAAATAATTTAAAAAATCGTTCGGGAAATGATTTTACTCCCTGGGTACTTTCTTTGTATACATCCGACTATACGGGCCAAGCCCGGGATTTACGGGAAATCGCGGGTTTTCGTTTGACGGCGATTAAACTTCTTTTATTCAGCGTCTCATCAAAAATGAAAACATTTTTGAAAACTACAAGTCTTATGCGTTTTAGTGGTGAAAAACTAATTTAAAAAATCGTTCTGGAAATGAGTTTACTCACAGGGTACTTTCTTTGTATACATTCGACTATACGGGCCAAGCCCGGGATTTACGGGAAATCGCGGGTTTTCGTTTGCCGGCGATTAAACCCCTTTCATTAAGTGTTTCATCAAAAATGAAAACATTTTTGAAAACTACAGGTCTCGTGCGTTTTAGTGGTGAAAAAATAATTTAAAAAATTGTTCGGGAAATGAGTTTACTCCCTGGGTACTTTCTATGTATACATTCGACTATACGGGCCAAGCCCAGGATTTACGGGAAATCGCGGGTTTTCGTTTGCCGGCGATTAAACTTCTTTTATTCAGGGTCTCATCAAAAATGAAAACATTTTTGAAAACTACAAGTCTTATGCGTTTTAGTGGTGAAAAAATAATTTAAAAAATCGTTCTGGAAATGAGTTTACTCACAGGGTACTTTCTTTGTATACATTCGAATATACGGGCCAAGACCGGGATTTACGGGAAATCGCGGGTTTTTGTTTGCCGGCGATTAAACCCCTTTCATTAAGCGTCTCATCAAGATTAAAAACTTTTTTGAAAACTACAAGTCTCATGCGTTTTAGTGGTGAAAAAATAATTTAAAAAATCGTTCGGTAAATGAGTTTACTCACAGGGTACTTTCTTTGTATACATTCGAATATACGGGCCAAGACCGGGATTTACGGGATATCGCGGGTTTTTGTTTGCCGGCGATTAAACCCCTTTCATTAAGCGTCTCATCAAGATTAAAAACTTTTTTGAAAACTACAAGTCTCATGCGTTTTAGTGGTGAAAAAATAATTTAAAAAATCGTTCGGTAAATGAGTTTACTCCCTGGGTACTTTCTTTGTATACATTCGACTATACGGCCCAAGCCCGGGATTTACGGGAAATCGCAGGTTTGTGTTTGCCGGCGATTAAACTTCTTTTATTCAGCGTCTCATCAAAAATGAAAACACTTTTGAAAACTACAAGTCTCATGCGTTTTAGTGGTGACAAAATAATTTAAAAAATTGTTCGGGAAATGAGTTTACTCCCTGGTTAATTTCTTTGATTTTTTTGACTATACGGGCCAAGCCCGGGATTTACGGGAAATCGCGGGTTTTCGTTTGCCGGCGATTAAACTTCTTTTATTCAGCGTCTCATCAAAAATGTAAACTACAAGTCTTATGCGTTTTAGTGGTGGAAAAATAATTTAAAAAATCGTTCTGGAAATGAGTTTACTCACAGGGTACTTTCTTTGTATACATTCGACTATACTGGCCAAGCCCGGGATTTACGGGAAATCGAGGGTTTTCGTTTGCCGGCCGTCTTTGTATACATTTGAGTATACTGGCCGAGTCCGGGTTTTACGGAAAATGGCGGGTTTTTGTTTGCCGGCGATTAAACTTCTTTTATTCAGGGTCTCATCAAAAATGAAAACATTTTTGAAAACTACAAGTCTTATGCGTTTTAGTGGTGAAAAAATAATTTAAAAAATCGTTCTGGAAATGAGTTTACTCACAGGGTACTTTCTTTGTATACATTCGACTATACGGGCCAAGCCCGGGATTTACGGGAAATCGCGGGTTTTCGTTTGCCGGCGAATAAACCCCTTTCATTAAGCGTCTCATCAAGATTAAAAACTTTTTTGAAAACTACAAGTCTCATGCGTTTTAGTGGTGAAAAAATAATTTAAAAAATCGTTCGGTAAATGAGTTTACTCCCTGGGTACTTTCTTTGTATACATTCGACTATACGGCCCAAGCCCGGGATTTATTGGAAATCGCAGGTTTGCGTTTGCCGGCGATTAAACTTCTTTTATTCAGCGTCTCATCAAAAATGAAAACACTTTTGAAAACTACAAGTCTCATGCGTTTTAGTGGTGACAAAATAATTTAAAAAATTGTTCGGGAAATGAGTTTACTCCCTGGTTACTTTCTTTGATTTTTTTGACTATACGGGCCGAGTCCGGGGTTTACGGGAATCGGCGGGTTTTCGTTTGCCGGCGATTAAACTTCTTTTATTCAGCGTCTCATCAAAAATGAAAAAATTTTTGTAAACTACAAGTCTTATGCGTTTTAGTGGTGGAAAAATAATTTAAACAATCGTTCTGGAAATGAGTTTACTCACAGGATACTTTCTTTGTATACATTCGACTATACGGGCCAAGCCCGAGATTTACGGGAAATCGCGGATTTTCGTTTGCCAGCGATTAAACCTCTTTCATTAAGCGTATCATCAAAAATGAAAACATTTTTGAAAAATACAAGTCTCATGCGTTTTAGTGGTGAAAAAAATAATTTAAAAAATCGTTCGGGAAATGATTTTACTCCCTGGATACTTTCTTTGTATACATCCGACTATACGGGCCGAGTCCGGGGTTTACGGGAAATGGCGGATTTTCGTTTGCCGGCGATTAAAACTTCTTTTATTCAGCGTCTCATCAAAAATGAAAACATTTTTGAAAACTACAAGTCTCATGCGTTTTAGTGGTGAAAAGATAATTTAAAAAATCGTTTTGGAAATGAGTTTACCACAGGGTACTTTCTTTGTATACATTCGACTATATGGGCCAAACCCGGGATTTACGGGAAATTGCGGGTTTTCGTTTGCCAGCGATTAAACCACTTTCATTAAGCGTCTTATCAAAAATGAAAACATTTCTGAAAACTACAAGTCTCATGCGTTTTATTGGTGAAAAAATATTTTAAAAAATCGTTCGGGAAATGAGTTTACTGCCTGGGTACTTTCTTTGTATACTATTGACTATACGGGCCGAGTCCTGGGTTTACGGGAAATGGCGGGTCTTCGTTTTCCGGCGATTAAACTCCTTTTATTCAGCGTCTCATCAAAAATGAAAACATTTTTAAAAACTACAAGTCTCATGGGCTTTAGTGGTGAAATAATAATTTAAAAAATCGTTTGGGAAATGAGTTTACTCCCTGGGTACTTTCTTTGCATACATTCGACTATACGGGCCAAGCCCGGGATTTACGGGAAATCGCATGTTTTCGTTTGCCGGCGATTAAACCTCTTTCATTAATCTTCTCATTAAAAATGAGAACATTTTTGAAAACTACAAGTCTCATTTGTTCTAGTGGTGCAGAAATAATTTGAAAAATCGTTCGGGAAATCAGTTTACTCCCTGGGTACTTTCTTTAGATACATACAACTATACGGGCCAAGCCCGGGTTTTACGGGAAATCGCGGGTTTTCGTTTGCCAGCGATTAAACTTCTTTTATTCAGCGTCTCATCAAAAATGAAAACACTTTTGAAAACTACAAGTCTCATGCGTTTTAGTGGTGACAAAATAATTTGAAAAATCGTTTGGTAAATGAGTTTACTCCCTGGGTACTTTCTTTGTATACTTTTGACTATACGGGCCAAGCCCGGGATTTACGGGAAATCGCGGGTTTTCGTTTGACGGCGATTAAACCCCTTTCATTAAGCGTTTCATCAAAAATGAAAACATTTTTGAAAACTACAGGTCTCATGCGTTTTAGTGGTGAAAAAATAATTTAAAAAATTGTTCGGGAAATGAGTTTGCTCCCTGGGTACTTTCTATGTATACATTCGACTATACGGGCCAAGCCCGGGATTTACGGGAAATCGCGGGTTTTCGTTTGCCGGCGATTAAACTTCTTTTATTCAGGGTCTCATCAAAAATGAAAACATTTTTGAAAACTACAAGTCTTATGCGTTTTAGTGGTGAAAAAATAATTTAAAAAATCGTTCTGGAAATGAGTTTACTCACAGGGTACTTTCTTTGTATACATTCGACTATACGGGCCAAGCCCGGGATTTACGGGAAATCGCAGGTTTGCGTTTGCCGGCGATTAAACTTCTTTTATTCAGCGTCTCATCAAAAATGAAAACACTTTTGAAAACTACAAGTCTCATGCGTTTTAGTGGTGACAAAATAATTTAAAAAATTGTTCGGGAAATGAGTTTACTCCCTGGTTACTTTCTTTGATTTTTTTGACTATACGGGCCCAGCCCGGGATTTACGGGAAATCGCGGGTTTTCGTTTGCCGGCGATTAAACTTCTTTTATTCAGCGTCTCATCAAAAATGAAAAAATTTTTGTAAACTACAACTCTTATGCGTTTTAGTGGTGGAAAAATAATTTAAAAAATCGTTCTGGAAATGAGTTTACTCACAGGGTACTTTCTTTGTATACATTCGACTATACTGGCCAACCCGGGATTTACGGGAAATCGAGGGTTTTCGTTTGCCGGCCGTCTTTGTATACATTTGAGTATACTGGCCGAGTCCGGGTTTTACGGAAAATGGCGGGTTTTCGTTTGCCGGCGATTAAATTTCTTTTATTCAGCGTCTCATCAAAAATGAAAACATTTTTGAAAACTACAAGTCTCATGCGTTTTAGTGGTGAAAAAAATAATTTAAAAAATCGTTTGGGAAATGATTTTACTCCCTGGGTACTTTCTTTGTATACGTTCAACTATACGGGCCGAGTCCGGGGTTTACGGGAAATGGCGGGTTTTCGTTTGCCGGCGATTAAACTTCTTTTATTCAGCGTCTCATCAAAAATGAAAACTTTTTTGAAAACAACAAGTCTCATGCGTTTTAGTGGTGAAAAGATGATTTAAAAAATCGTTTTGGAAATGAGTTTACTCACAGGGTACTTTCTTTGTATACATTCGACTATACGGGCCAAACCCGGGATTTACGGAAAATCGCGGGTTTTCGTTTGCCAGCGATTAAACCACTTTCATTAAGCGTCTTATCAAAAATGAAAACATTTCTGAAAACTACAAGTCTCATGCGTTTTATTGGTGAAAAAATATTTTAAAAAATCGTTCGGGAAATGAGTTTACTGCCTGGGTACTTTCTTTGTATACTATTGACTATACGGGCCGAGTCCTGGGTTTACGGGAAATGGCGGGTCTTCGTTTTCCGGCGATTAAACTCCTTTTATTCAGCGTCTCATCAAAAATGAAAACATTTTTAAAAACTACAAGTCTCATGGGCTTTAGTGGTGAAATAATAATTTAAAAAATCGTTTGGGAAATGAGTTTACTCCCTGGGTACTTTCTTTGCATACATTCGACTATACGGGCCAAGCCCGGGATTTACGGGAAATCGCATGTTTTCGTTTGCCGGCGATTAAACCTCTTTCATTAATCTTCTCATTAAAAATGAGAACATTTTTGAAAACTACAAGTCTCATTTGTTCTAGTGGTGCAGAAATAATTTGAAAAATCGTTCGGGAAATCAGTTTACTCCCTGGGTACTTTCTTTAGATACATACAACTATACGGGCCAAGCCCGGGTTTTACGGGAAATCGCGGGTTTTCGTTTGCCAGCGATTAAACTTCTTTTATTCAGCGTCTCATAAAAAATGAAAACACTTTTGAAAACTACAAGTCTCATGCGTTTTAGTGGTGACAAAATAATTTGAAAAATCGTTTGGTAAATGAGTTTACTCCCTGGGTACTTTCTTTGTATACTTTTGACTATACGGGCCAAGCCCGGGATTTACGGGAAATCGCGGGTTTTCGTTTGACGGCGATTAAACCCCTTTCATTAAGCGTTTCATCAAAAATGAAAACATTTTTGAAAACTACAGGTCTCATGCGTTTTAGTGGTGAAAAAATAATTTAAAAAATTGTTCGGGAAATGAGTTTACTCCCTGGGTACTTTCTATGTATACATTCGACTATACGGGCCAAGCCCGGGATTTACGGGAAATCGCGGGTTTTCGTTTGCCGGCGATTAAACTTCTTTTATTCAGGGTCTCATCAAAAATGAAAACATTTTTGAAAACTACAAGTCTTATGCGTTTTAGTGGTGAAAAAATAATTTAAAAAATCGTTCTGGAAATGAGTTTACTGACAGGGTACTTTCTTTGTATACATTCGACTATACGGGCCAAGCCCGGGATTTACGGGAAATCGCAGGTTTGCGTTTGCCAGCGATTAAACTTCTTTTATTCAGCGTCTCATCAAAAATGAAAACACTTTTGAGAACTACAAGTCTCATGCGTTTTAGTGGTGACAAAATAATTTAAAAAATTGTTCGGGAAATGAGTTTACTCCCTGGTTACTTTCTTTGATTTTTTTGACTATACGGGCCCAGCCCGGGATTTACGGGAAATCGCGGGTTTTCGTTTGCCGGCGATTAAACTTCTTTTATTCAGCGTCTCATCAAAAATGAAAAAATTTTTGTAAACTACAACTCTTATGCGTTTTAGTGGTGGAAAAATAATTTAAAAAATCGTTCTGGAAATGAGTTTACTCACAGGGTACTTTCTTTGTATACATTCGACTATACTGGCCAACCCGGGATTTACGGGAAATCGAGGGTTTTCGTTTGCCGGCCGTCTTTGTATACATTTGAGTATACTGGCCGAGTCCGGGTTTTACGGAAAATGGCGGGTTTTCGTTTGCCGGCGATTAAATTTCTTTTATTCAGCGTCTCATCAAAAATGAAAACATTTTTGAAAACTACAAGTCTCATGCGTTTTAGTGGTGAAAAAAATAATTTAAAAAATCGTTTGGGAAATGATTTTACTCCCTGGGTACTTTCTTTGTATACGTTCGACTATACGGGCCGAGTCCGGGGTTTACGGGAAATGGCGGGTTTTCGTTTGCCGGCGATTAAACTTCTTTTATTCAGCGTCTCATCAAAAATGAAAACTTTTTTGAAAACAACAAGTCTCATGCGTTTTAGTGGTGAAAAGATGATTTAAAAAATCGTTTTGGAAATGAGTTTACTCACAGGGTACTTTCTTTGTATACATTCGACTATACGGGCCAAACCCGGGATTTACGGAAAATCGCGGGTTTTCGTTTGCCGGCGATTAAACCACTTTCATTAAGCGTCTCATCAAAAATGAAAACATTTTTGAAAACTACAAGTCTCATGCGTTTTAGTGGTGAAAAAATATTTTAAAAAATCGTTCGGGAAATGAGTTTACTCCCTTGGTACTTTCTTTGTATACTTATGACTATACGGGCCGAGTCCTGGGTTTACGGGAAATGGCGGGTCTTCGTTTGCCGGCGATTAAACTCCTTTTATTCAGCGTCTCATCAAAAATGAAAACATTTTTAAAAACTACAAGTCTCATGGGCTTTAGTGGTGAAATAATAATTTAAAAAATCGTTTGGGAAATGAGTTTACACCCTGGGTACTTTCTTTGTATACATTCGACTATACGGGCCAAGCCCGGAATTTACGGGAAATCGCGGGTTTTCGTTTGCCGGCGATTAAACCTCTTTCATTAATCTTCTCATTAAAAATGAAAACATTTTTGAAAACTACAAGTCTCATTTGTTCTAGTGGTGCAGAAATAATTTTAAAAATCGTTCGGGAAATCAGTTTATTCCCTGGGTACTTTCTTTAGATACATACAACTATACGGGCCAAGCCCGGGATTTACGGGAAATCGCGGGTTTTCGTTTGCCAGCGATTAAACTTCTTTTATTCAGCGTCTCATCAAAAATGAAAACACTTTTGAAAACTACAAGTCTCATGCGTTTTAGTGGTGACAAAATAATTTGAAAAATCGTTTGGTAAATGAGTTTACTCCCTGGGTACTTTCTTTGTTTACTTTTGACTATACGGGCCAAGCCCGGGATTTACGGGAAATCGCGGGTTTTCGTTTGACGGCGATTAAACTTCTTTTATTCAGCGTCTCATCAAAAATGAAAACATTTTTGAAAACTACAAGTCTTATGCGTTTGAGTGGTGAAAAAATAATTTAAAAAATCGTTCGGGAAATGAGTTTACTCCCTTGGTTCTTTCTTTGTATACTTTTAACTATACGGGCCAAGCCCGGGATTTACGGGAAATCGCGGGTTTTCGTTTGCCGGCGATTAAACTTCTTTTATTCAGCGTCTCATCAAAAATGAAAACATTTTTGAAAACTACAAGTCTCATGGGTTTTAGTGGTGAAAAAAATAATTTAAAAAATCGTTCGGGAAATGATTTTACTCCCTGGGTACTTTTTTTGTATACATTCGACTATACGGGCCGAGTCCGGGGTTTACGGGAAACGGCGGGTTTTCGTTTGCCGGCGATTAAACTTCTTTTATTCAGCGTCTCATCAAAAATGAAAAAATTTTTGTAAACTACAAGTCTTATGCGTTTTAGTGGTGGAGAAAATAATTTAAAAAATCGTTTGGGAAATGATTTTACTCCCTGGGTACTTTCTTTGTATACGTTCGACTATACGGGCCGAGTCCGGGGTTTACGGGAAATGGCGGGTTTTCGTTTGCCGGCGATTAAACTTCTTTTATTCAGCGTCTCATCAAAAATGAAAACATTTTTGAAAACAACAAGTCTCATGCGTTTTAGTGGTGAAAAGATGATTTAAAAAATCGTTTTGGAAATGATTTTACTCCCTGGGTACTTTCTTTGTATACGTTCGACTATACGGGCCGAGTCCGGGGTTTACGGGAAATGGCGGGTTTTCGTTTGCCGGCGATTAAACCACTTTCATTAAGCGTCTCATCAAAAATGAAAACATTTTTGAAAACTACAAGTCTCATGCGTTTTAGTTGTGAAAAAATATTTTAAAAAATCGTTCGGGAAATGAGTTTACTCCCTGGGTACTTTCTTTGTATACTTATGACTATACGGGCCGAGTCCTGGGTTTACGGGAAATGGCGGGTCTTCGTTTGCCGGCGATTAAACTCCTTTTATTCAGCGTCTCATCAAAAATGAAAACATTTTTAAAAACTACAAGTCTCATGGGCTTTAGTGGTGAAATAATAATTTAAAAAATCGTTTGGGAAATGAGTTTACACCCTGGGTACTTTCTTTGTATACATTCGACTATACGGGCCAAGCCCGGAATTTACGGGAAATCGCGGGTTTTCGTTTGCCGGCGATTAAACCTCTTTCATTAATCTTCTCATTAAAAATGAAAACATTTTTGAAAACTACAAGTCTCATTTGTTCTAGTGGTGCAGAAATAATTTTAAAAATCGTTCGGGAAATCAGTTTATTCCCTGGGTACTTTCTTTAGATACATACAACTATACGGGCCAAGCCCGGGATTTACGGGAAATCGCGGGTTTTCGTTTGCCAGCGATTAAACTTCTTTTATTCAGCGTCTCATCAAAAATGAAAACACTTTTGAAAACTACAAGTCTCATGCGTTTTAGTGGTGACAAAATAATTTGAAAAATCGTTTGGTAAATGGGTTTACTCCCTGGGTACTTTCTTTGTTTACTTTTGACTATACGGGCCAAGCCCGGGATTTACGGGAAATCGCGGGTTTTCGTTTGACGGCGATTAAACTTCTTTTATTCAGCGTCTCATCAAAAATGAAAACATTTTTGAAAACTACAAGTCTTATGCGTTTGAGTGGTGAAAAAATAATTTAAAAAATCGTTCGGGAAATGAGTTTACTCCCTTGGTTCTTTCTTTGTATACTTTTAACTATACGGGCCAAGCCCGGGATTTACGGGAAATCGCGGGTTTTCGTTTGCCGGCGATTAAACTTCTTTTATTCAGCGTCTCATCAAAAATGAAAACATTTTTGAAAACTAAAAGTCTCATGGGTTTTAGTGGTGAAAAAAATAATTTAAAAAATCGTTCGGGAAATGATTTTACTCCCTGGGTACTTTTTTTGTATACATTCGACTATACGGGCCGAGTCCGGGGTTTACGGGAAACGGCGGGTTTTCGTTTGCCGGCGATTAAACTTCTTTTATTCAGCGTCTCATCAAAAATGAAAAAATTTTTGTAAACTACAAGTCTTATGCGTTTTAGTGGTGGAGAAATAATTTAAACAATCGTTCTGGAAATGAGTTTACTCACAGGGTACTTTCTTTGTATACATTCGACTATACGGGCCAAACCCGGGATTTACGGAAAATCGCGGGTTTTCGTTTGCCGGCGATTAAACCACTTTCATTAAGCGTCTCATCAAAAATGAAAACATTTTTGAAAACTACAAGTCTCATGCGTTTTAGTGGTGAAAAAATATTTTAAAAAATCGTTCGGGAAATGAGTTTACTCCCTGGGTACTTTCTTTGTATACTTATGACTATACGGGCCGAGTCCTGGGTTTACGGGAAATGGCGGGTCTTCGTTTGCCGGCGATTAAACTCCTTTTATTCAGCGTCTCATCAAAAATGAAAACATTTTTGAAAACTAAAAGTCTCATGGGTTTTAGTGGTGAAAAAAATAATTTAAAAAATCGTTCGGGAAATGATTTTACTCCCTGGGTACTTTTTTTGTATACATTCGACTATACGGGCCGAGTCCGGGGTTTACGGGAAACGGCGGGTTTTCGTTTGCCGGCGATTAAACTTCTTTTATTCAGCGTCTCATCAAAAATGAAAAAATTTTTGTAAACTACAAGTCTTATGCGTTTTAGTGGTGGAGAAATAATTTAAACAATCGTTCTGGAAATGAGTTTACTCACAGGGTACTTTCTTTGTATACATTCGACTATACGGGCCAAACCCGGGATTTACGGAAAATCGCGGGTTTTCGTTTGCCGGCGATTAAACCACTTTCATTAAGCGTCTCATCAAAAATGAAAACATTTTTGAAAACTACAAGTCTCATGCGTTTTAGTGGTGAAAAAATATTTTAAAAAATCGTTCGGGAAATGAGTTTACTCCCTGGGTACTTTCTTTGTATACTTATGACTATACGGGCCGAGTCCTGGGTTTACGGGAAATGGCGGGTCTTCGTTTGCCGGCGATTAAACTCCTTTTATTCAGCGTCTCATCAAAAATGAAAACATTTTTAAAAACTACAAGTCTCATGGGCTTTAGTGGTGAAATAATAATTTAAAAAATCGTTTGGGAAATGAGTTTACACCCTGGGTACTTTCTTTGTATACATTCGACTATACGGGCCAAGCCCGGAATTTACGGGAAATCGCGGGTTTTCGTTTGCCGGCGATTAAACCTCTTTCATTAATCTTCTCATTAAAAATGAAAACATTTTTGAAAACTACAAGTCTCATTTGTTCTAGTGGTGCAGAAATAATTTTAAAAATCGTTCGGGAAATCAGTTTATTCCCTGGGTACTTTCTTTAGATACATACAACTATACGGGCCAAGCCCGGGATTTACGGGAAATCGCGGGTTTTCGTTTGCCAGCGATTAAACTTCTTTTATTCAGCGTCTCATCAAAAATGAAAACACTTTTGAAAACTACAAGTCTCATGCGTTTTAGTGGTGACAAAATAATTTGAAAAATCGTTTGGTAAATGAGTTTACTCCCTGGGTACTTTCTTTGTTTACTTTTGACTATACGGGCCAAGCCCGGGATTTACGGGAAATCGCGGGTTTTCGTTTGACGGCGATTAAACTTCTTTTATTCAGCGTCTCATCAAAAATGAAAACATTTTTGAAAACTACAAGTCTTATGCGTTTGAGTGGTGAAAAAATAATTTAAAAAATCGTTCGGGAAATGAGTTTACTCCCTTGGTTCTTTCTTTGTATACTTTTAACTATACGGGCCAAGCCCGGGATTTACGGGAAATCGCGGGTTTTCGTTTGCCGGCGATTAAACTTCTTTTATTCAGCGTCTCATCAAAAATGAAAACATTTTTGAAAACTACAAGTCTCATGGGTTTTAGTGGTGAAAAAAATAATTTAAAAAATCGTTCGGGAAATGATTTTACTCCCTGGGTACTTTTTTTGTATACATTCGACTATACGAGCCGAGTCCGGGGTTTACGGGAAACGGCGGGTTTTCGTTTGCCGGCGATTAAACTTCTTTTATTCAGCGTCTCATCAAAAATGAAAAAATTTTTGTAAACTACAAGTCTTATGCGTTTTAGTGGTGGAGAAATAATTTAAACAATCGTTCTGGAAATGAGTTTACTCACAGGGTACTTTCTTTGTATACATTCGACTATACGGGCCAAACCCGGGATTTACGGAAAATCGCGGGTTTTCGTTTGCCGGCGATTAAACCACTTTCCTTAAGCGTCTCATCAAAAATGAAAACATTTTTGAAAACTACAAGTCTCATGCGTTTTAGTGGTGAAAAAATATTTTAAAAAATCGTTCGGGAAATGAGTTTACTCCCTGGGTACTTTCTTTGTATACTTATGACTATACGGGCCGAGTCCTGGGTTTACGGGAAATGGCGGGTCTTCGTTTGCCGGCGATTAAACTCCTTTTATTCAGCGTCTCATCAAAAATGAAAACATTTTTAAAAACTACAAGTCTCATGGGCTTTAGTGGTGAAATAATAATTTAAAAAATCGTTTGGGAAATGAGTTTACACCCTGGGTACTTTCTTTGTATACATTCGACTATACGGGCCAAGCCCGGAATTTACGGGAAATCGCGGGTTTTCGTTTGCCGGCGATTAAACCTCTTTCATTAATCTTCTCATTAAAAATGAAAACATTTTTGAAAACTACAAGTCTCATTTGTTCTAGTGGTGCAGAAATAATTTTAAAAATCGTTCGGGAAATCAGTTTATTCCCTGGGTACTTTCTTTAGATACATACAACTATACGGGCCAAGCCCGGGATTTACGGGAAATCGCGGGTTTTCGTTTGCCAGCGATTAAACTTCTTTTATTCAGCGTCTCATCAAAAATGAAAACACTTTTGAAAACTACAAGTCTCATGCGTTTTAGTGGTGACAAAATAATTTGAAAAATCGTTTGGTAAATGAGTTTACTCCCTGGGTACTTTCTTTGTTTACTTTTGACTATACGGGCCAAGCCCGGGATTTACGGGAAATCGCGGGTTTTCGTTTGACGGCGATTAAACTTCTTTTATTCAGCGTCTCATCAAAAATGAAAACATTTTTGAAAACTACAAGTCTTATGCGTTTGAGTGGTGAAAAAATAATTTAAAAAATCGTTCGGGAAATGAGTTTACTCCCTTGGTTCTTTCTTTGTATACTTTTAACTATACGGGCCAAGCCCGGGATTTACGGGAAATCGCGGGTTTTCGTTTGCCGGCGATTAAACTTCTTTTATTCAGCGTCTCATCAAAAATGAAAACATTTTTGAAAACTACAAGTCTCATGGGTTTTAGTGGTGAAAAAAATAATTTAAAAAATCGTTCGGGAAATGATTTTACTCCCTGGGTACTTTTTTTGTATACATTCGACTATACGGGCCGAGTCCGGGGTTTACGGGAAACGGCGGGTTTTCGTTTGCCGGCGATTAAACTTCTTTTATTCAGCGTCTCATCAAAAATGAAAAAATTTTTGTAAACTACAAGTCTTATGCGTTTTAGTGGTGGAGAAATAATTTAAACAATCGTTCTGGAAATGAGTTTACTCACAGGGTACTTTCTTTGTATACATTCGACTATACGGGCCAAACCCGGGATTTACGGAAAATCGCGGGTTTTCGTTTGCCGGCGATTAAACCACTTTCATTAAGCGTCTCATCAAAAATGAAAACATTTTTGAAAACTACAAGTCTCATGCGTTTTAGTGGTGAAAAAATATTTTAAAAAATCGTTTGGGAAATGAGTTTACTCCCTGGGTACTTTCTTTGTATACTTATGACTATACGGGCCGAGTCCTGGGTTTACGGGAAATGGCGGGTCTTCGTTTGCCGGCGATTAAACTCCTTTTATTCAGCGTCTCATCAAAAATGAAAACATTTTTAAAAACTACAAGTCTCATGGGCTTTAGTGGTGAAATAATAATTTAAAAAATCGTTTGGGAAATGAGTTTACACCCTGGGTACTTTCTTTGTATACATTCGACTATACGGGCCAAGCCCGGAATTTACGGGAAATCGCGGGTTTTCGTTTGCCGGCGATTAAACCTCTTTCATTAATCTTCTCATTAAAAATGAAAACATTTTTGAAAACTACAAGTCTCATTTGTTCTAGTGGTGCAGAAATAATTTTAAAAATCGTTCGGGAAATCAGTTTATTCCCTGGGTACTTTCTTTAGATACATACAACTATACGGGCCAAGCCCGGGATTTACGGGAAATCGCGGGTTTTCGTTTGCCAGCGATTAAACTTCTTTTATTCAGCGTCTCATCAAAAATGAAAACACTTTTGAAAACTACAAGTCTCATGCGTTTTAGTGGTGACAAAATAATTTGAAAAATCGTTTGGTAAATGAGTTTACTCCCTGGGTACTTTCTTTGTTTACTTTTGACTATACGGGCCAAGCCCGGGATTTACGGGAAATCGCGGGTTTTCGTTTGACGGCGATTAAACTTCTTTTATTCAGCGTCTCATCAAAAATGAAAACATTCTTGAAAACTACAAGTCTTATGCGTTTGAGTGGTGAAAAAATAATTTAAAAAATCGTTCGGGAAATGAGTTTACTCCCTTGGTTCTTTCTTTGTATACTTTTAACTATACGGGCCAAGCCCAGGATTTACGGGAAATCGCGGGTTTTCGTTTGCTGGCGATTAAACTTCTTTTATTCAGCGTCTCATCAAAAATGAAAAAATTTTTGTAAACTACAAGTCTTATGCGTTTTAGTGGTGGAGAAATAATTTAAACAATCGTTCTGGAAATGAGTTTACTCACAGGGTACTTTCTTTGTATACATTCGACTATACGGGCCAAGCCCGAGATTTACGGGAAATCGCGGATTTTCCTTTGCCAGCGATTAAACCTCTTTTATTCAGCGTCTCATCAAAAATGAAAACATTTTTGAAAACTACAAGTCTTATGCGTTTGAGTGGTGAAAAAATAATTTAAAAAATCGTTCGGGAAATGAGTTTACTCCCTTGGTTCTTTCTTTGTATACTTTTAACTATACGGGCCAAGCCCGGGATTTACGGGAAATCGCGGGTTTTCGTTTGCCGGCGATTAAACTTCTTTTATTCAGCGTCTCATCAAAAATGAAAACATTTTTGAAAACTACAAGTCTCATGGGTTTTAGTGGTGAAAAAAATAATTTAAAAAATCGTTCGGGAAATGATTTTACTCCCTGGGTACTTTTTTTGTATACATTCGACTATACGAGCCGAGTCCGGGGTTTACGGGAAACGGCGGGTTTTCGTTTGCCGGCGATTAAACTTCTTTTATTCAGCGTCTCATCAAAAATGAAAAAATTTTTGTAAACTACAAGTCTTATGCGTTTTAGTGGTGGAGAAATAATTTAAACAATCGTTCTGGAAATGAGTTTACTCACAGGGTACTTTCTTTGTATACATTCGACTATACGGGCCAAACCCGGGATTTACGGAAAATCGCGGGTTTTCGTTTGCCGGCGATTAAACCACTTTCCTTAAGCGTCTCATCAAAAATGAAAACATTTTTGAAAACTACAAGTCTCATGCGTTTTAGTGGTGAAAAAATATTTTAAAAAATCGTTCGGGAAATGAGTTTACTCCCTGGGTACTTTCTTTGTATACTTATGACTATACGGGCCGAGTCCTGGGTTTACGGGAAATGGCGGGTCTTCGTTTGCCGGCGATTAAACTCCTTTTATTCAGCGTCTCATCAAAAATGAAAACATTTTTAAAAACTACAAGTCTCATGGGCTTTAGTGGTGAAATAATAATTTAAAAAATCGTTTGGGAAATGAGTTTACACCCTGGGTACTTTCTTTGTATACATTCGACTATACGGGCCAAGCCCGGAATTTACGGGAAATCGCGGGTTTTCGTTTGCCGGCGATTAAACCTCTTTCATTAATCTTCTCATTAAAAATGAAAACATTTTTGAAAACTACAAGTCTCATTTGTTCTAGTGGTGCAGAAATAATTTTAAAAATCGTTCGGGAAATCAGTTTATTCCCTGGGTACTTTCTTTAGATACATACAACTATACGGGCCAAGCCCGGGATTTACGGGAAATCGCGGGTTTTCGTTTGCCAGCGATTAAACTTCTTTTATTCAGCGTCTCATCAAAAATGAAAACACTTTTGAAAACTACAAGTCTCATGCGTTTTAGTGGTGACAAAATAATTTGAAAAATCGTTTGGTAAATGAGTTTACTCCCTGGGTACTTTCTTTGTTTACTTTTGACTATACGGGCCAAGCCCGGGATTTACGGGAAATCGCGGGTTTTCGTTTGACGGCGATTAAACTTCTTTTATTCAGCGTCTCATCAAAAATGAAAACATTTTTGAAAACTACAAGTCTTATGCGTTTGAGTGGTGAAAAAATAATTTAAAAAATCGTTCGGGAAATGAGTTTACTCCCTTGGTTCTTTCTTTGTATACTTTTAACTATACGGGCCAAGCCCGGGATTTACGGGAAATCGCGGGTTTTCGTTTGCCGGCGATTAAACTTCTTTTATTCAGCGTCTCATCAAAAATGAAAACATTTTTGAAAACTACAAGTCTCATGGGTTTTAGTGGTGAAAAAAATAATTTAAAAAATCGTTCGGGAAATGATTTTACTCCCTGGGTACTTTTTTTGTATACATTCGACTATACGGGCCGAGTCCGGGGTTTACGGGAAACGGCGGGTTTTCGTTTGCCGGCGATTAAACTTCTTTTATTCAGCGTCTCATCAAAAATGAAAAAATTTTTGTAAACTACAAGTCTTATGCGTTTTAGTGGTGGAGAAATAATTTAAACAATCGTTCTGGAAATGAGTTTACTCACAGGGTACTTTCTTTGTATACATTCGACTATACGGGCCAAACCCGGGATTTACGGAAAATCGCGGGTTTTCGTTTGCCGGCGATTAAACCACTTTCATTAAGCGTCTCATCAAAAATGAAAACATTTTTGAAAACTACAAGTCTCATGCGTTTTAGTGGTGAAAAAATATTTTAAAAAATCGTTTGGGAAATGAGTTTACTCCCTGGGTACTTTCTTTGTATACTTATGACTATACGGGCCGAGTCCTGGGTTTACGGGAAATGGCGGGTCTTCGTTTGCCGGCGATTAAACTCCTTTTATTCAGCGTCTCATCAAAAATGAAAACATTTTTAAAAACTACAAGTCTCATGGGCTTTAGTGGTGAAATAATAATTTAAAAAATCGTTTGGGAAATGAGTTTACACCCTGGGTACTTTCTTTGTATACATTCGACTATACGGGCCAAGCCCGGAATTTACGGGAAATCGCGGGTTTTCGTTTGCCGGCGATTAAACCTCTTTCATTAATCTTCTCATTAAAAATGAAAACATTTTTGAAAACTACAAGTCTCATTTGTTCTAGTGGTGCAGAAATAATTTTAAAAATCGTTCGGGAAATCAGTTTATTCCCTGGGTACTTTCTTTAGATACATACAACTATACGGGCCAAGCCCGGGATTTACGGGAAATCGCGGGTTTTCGTTTGCCAGCGATTAAACTTCTTTTATTCAGCGTCTCATCAAAAATGAAAACACTTTTGAAAACTACAAGTCTCATGCGTTTTAGTGGTGACAAAATAATTTGAAAAATCGTTTGGTAAATGAGTTTACTCCCTGGGTACTTTCTTTGTTTACTTTTGACTATACGGGCCAAGCCCGGGATTTACGGGAAATCGCGGGTTTTCGTTTGACGGCGATTAAACTTCTTTTATTCAGCGTCTCATCAAAAATGAAAACATTCTTGAAAACTACAAGTCTTATGCGTTTGAGTGGTGAAAAAATAATTTAAAAAATCGTTCGGGAAATGAGTTTACTCCCTTGGTTCTTTCTTTGTATACTTTTAACTATACGGGCCAAGCCCAGGATTTACGGGAAATCGCGGGTTTTCGTTTGCTGGCGATTAAACTTCTTTTATTCAGCGTCTCATCAAAAATGAAAAAATTTTTGTAAACTACAAGTCTTATGCGTTTTAGTGGTGGAGAAATAATTTAAACAATCGTTCTGGAAATGAGTTTACTCACAGGGTACTTTCTTTGTATACATTCGACTATACGGGCCAAGCCCGAGATTTACGGGAAATCGCGGATTTTCCTTTGCCAGCGATTAAACCTCTTTTATTCAGCGTCTCATCAAAAATGAAAACATTTTTGAAAACTACAAGTCTTATGCGTTTTAGTGGTGAAAAACTAATTTAAAAAATCGTTCTGGAAATGAGTTTACTCACAGGGTACTTTCTTTGTATACATTCGACTATACGGGCCAAGCCCGGGATTTACGGGAAATCGCGGGTTTTCGTTTGCCGGCGATTAAACCCCTTTCATTAAGCGTTTCATCAAAAATGAAAACATTTTTGAAAACTACAGGTCTCGTGCGTTTTAGTGGTGAAAAAATAATTTAAAAAATTGTTCGGGAAATGAGTTTACTCCCTGGGTACTTTCTATGTATACATTCGACTATACGGGCCAAGCCCAGGATTTACGGGAAATCGCGGGTTTTCGTTTGCCGGCGATTAAACTTCTTTTATTCAGGGTCTCATCAAAAATGAAAACATTTTTGAAAACTACAAGTCTTATGCGTTTTAGTGGTGAAAAAATAATTTAAAAAATCGTTCTGGAAATGAGTTTACTCACAGGGTACTTTCTTTGTATACATTCGACTATACGGGCCAAGCCCGGGATTTACGGGAAATCGCGGGTTTTTGTTTGCCGGCGATTAAACCCCTTTCATTAAGCGTCTCATCAAGATTAAAAACTTTTTTGAAAACTACAAGTCTCATGCGTTTTAGTGGTGAAAAAATAATTTAAAAAATCGTTCGGTAAATGAGTTTACTCCCTGGGTACTTTCCTTGTATACATTCGACTATACGGCCCAAGCCCGGGATTTACGGGAAATCGCAGGTTTGTGTTTGCCGGCGATTAAACTTCTTTTATTCAGCGTCTCATCAAAAATGAAAACACTTTTGAAAACTACAAGTCTCATGCGTTTTAGTGGTGACAAAATAATTTAAAAAATTGTTCGGGAAATGAGTTTACTCCCTGGTTAATTTCTTTGATTTTTTTGACTATACGGGCCAAGCACGGGATTTACGGGAAATCGCGGGTTTTCGTTTGCCGGCGATTAAACTTCTTTTATTCAGCGTCTCATCAAAAATGTAAACTACAAGTCTTATGCGTTTTAATGGTGGAAAAATAATTTAAAAAATCGTTCTGGAAATGAGTTTACTCACAGGGTACTTTCTTTGTATACATTCGACTATACTGGCCAAGCCCGGGATTTACGGGAAATCGAGGGTTTTTGTTTGCCGGCCGTCTTTGTATACATTTGAGTATACTGGCCGAGTCCGGGTTTTACGGAAAATGGCGGGATTTTGTTTGCCGGCGATTAAATTTCTTTTATTCAGTGTCTCATCAAAAATGAAAACATTTTTGAAAACTACAAGTCTCATGCGTTTTAGTGATTACAAAATAATTTAAAAAATTGTTCGGGAAATGAGTTTACTCCCTGGTTAATTTCTTTGATTTTTTTGACTATACGGGCCAAGCCCGGGATTTACGGGAAATCGCGGGTTTTCGTTTGCCGGCGATTAAACCCCTTTCATTAGGCGTTTCATCAAAAATGAAAACATTTTTGAAAACTACAGGTCTCGTGCGTTTTAGTGGTGAAAAAATAATTTAAAAAATTGTTCGGGAAATGAGTTTACTCCCTGGGTACTTTCTATGTATACATTCGACTATACGGGCCAAGCCCAGGATTTACGGGAAATCGCGGGTTTTCGTTTGCCGGCGATTAAACTTCTTTTATTCAGGGTCTCATCAAAAATGAAAACATTTTTGAAAACTACAAGTCTTATGCGTTTTAGTGGTAAAAAAATAATTTAAAAAATCGTTCTGGAAATGAGTTTACTCACAGGGTACTTTCTTTGTATACATTCGACTATACGGGCCAAGCCCGGGATTTACGGGAAATCGCGGGTTTTTGTTTGCCGGCGATTAAACCCCTTTCATTAAGCGTCTCATCAAGAATAAAAACTTTTTTGAAAACTACAAGTCTCATGCGTTTTAGTGGTGAAAAAATAATTTAAAAAATCGTTCGGTAAATGAGTTTACTCCCTGGGTACTTTCCTTGTATACATTCGACTATACGGCCCAAGCCCGGGATTTACGGGAAATCGCAGGTTTGTGTTTGCCGGCGATTAAACTTCTTTTATTCAGCGTCTCATCAAAAATGAAAACACTTTTGAAAACTACAAGTCTCATGCGTTTTAGTGGTGACAAAATAATTTAAAAAATTGTTCGGGAAATGAGTTTACTCCCTGGTTAATTTCTTTGATTTTTTTGACTATACGGGCCAAGCCCGGGATTTACGGGAAATCGCGGGTTTTCGTTTGCCGGCGATTAAACTTCTTTTATTCAGCGTCTCATCAAAAATGTAAACTACAAGTCTTATGCGTTTTAATGGTGGAAAAATAATTTAAAAAATCGTTCTGGAAATGAGTTTACTCACAGGGTACTTTCTTTGTATACATTCGACTATACTGGCCAAGCCCGGGATTTACGGGAAATCGTGGGTTTTTGTTTGCCGGCCGTCTTTGTATACATTTGAGTATACTGGCCGAGTCCGGGTTTTACGGAAAATGGCGGGATTTTGTTTGCCGGCGATTAAATTTCTTTTATTCAGTGTCTCATCAAAAATGAAAACATTTTTGAAAACTACAAGTCTCATGCGTTTTAGTG
This sequence comes from Hydractinia symbiolongicarpus, assembly GCF_029227915.1. Lineage (NCBI taxonomy): Eukaryota > Metazoa > Cnidaria > Hydrozoa > Anthoathecata > Hydractiniidae > Hydractinia > Hydractinia symbiolongicarpus. Next base: position 3,185,230 of record NC_079878.1, read on the forward strand.
GTGAAAAAAATAATTTAAAAAATCGTTTGGGAAATGATTTTACTCCCTGGGTACTTTCTTTGTATACATTCGACTATACGGGCCGACTCCGGGGTTTACGGGAAATGGCGGGTTTTCGTTTGCCGGCGATTAAACTTCTTTTATTCAGCGTCTCATCAAAAATGAAAACATTTTTGAAAACTACAGGTCTCGTGCGTTTTAGTGGTGAAAAAATAATTTAAAAAATTGTTCGGGAAATGAGTTTACTCCCTGGGTACTTTCTATGTATACATTCGACTATACGGGCCAAGCCCAGGATTTACGGGAAATCGCGGGTTTTCGTTTGCCGGCGATTAAACTTCTTTTATTCAGGGTCTCATCAAAAATGAAAACATTTTTGAAAACTACAAGTCTTATGCGTTTTAGTGGTGAAAAAATAATTTAAAAAATCGTTCTGGAAATGAGTTTACTCACAGGGTACTTTCTTTGTATACATTCGACTATACGGGCCAAGCCCGGGATTTACGGGAAATCGCGGGTTTTTGTTTGCCGGCGATTAAACCCCTTTCATTAAGCGTCTCATCAAGATTAAAAACTTTTTTGAAAACTACAAGTCTCATGCGTTTTAGTGGTGAAAAAATAATTTAAAAAATCGTTCGGTAAATGAGTTTACTCCCTGGGTACTTTCCTTGTATACATTCGACTATACGGCCCAAGCCCGGGATTTACGGGAAATCGCAGGTTTGAGTTTGCCGGCGATTAAACTTCTTTTATTCAGCGTCTCATCAAAAATGAAAACACTTTTGAAAACTACAAGTCTCATGCGTTTTAGTGGTGACAAAATAATTTAAAAAATTGTTCGGGAAATGAGTTTACTCCCTGGTTAATTTCTTTGATTTTTTTGACTATACGGGCCAAGCCCGGGATTTACGGGAAATCGCGGGTTTTCGTTTGCCGGCGATTAAACTTCTTTTATTCAGCGTCTCATCAAAAATGTAAACTACAAGTCTTATGCGTTTTAATGGTGGAAAAATAATTTAAAAAATCGTTCTGGAAATGAGTTTACTCACAGGGTACTTTCTTTGTATACATTCGACTATACTGGCCAAGCCCGGGATTTACGGGAAATCGAGGGTTTTTGTTTGCCGGCCGTCTTTGTATACATTTGAGTATACTGGCCGAGTCCGGGTTTTACGGAAAATGGCGGGTTTTTGTTTGCCGGCGATTAAATTTCTTTTATTCAGTGTCTCATCAAAAATGAAAACATTTTTGAAAACTACAAGTCTTATGCGTTTTAGTGGTGAAAAAAATAATTTAAAAAATCGTTTGGGAAATGATTTTACTCCCTGGGTACTTTCTTTGTATACATTCGACTATACGGGCCGACTCCGGGGTTTACGGGAAATGGCGGGTTTTCGTTTGCCGGCGATTAAACTTCTTTTATTCAGCGTCTCATCAAAAATGAAAACATTTTTGAAAACAACAAGTCTCATGCGTTTTAGTGGTGAAAAAATAATTTAAAAAATCGTTCGGGAAATGAGTTTACTCCCTTGGTTCTTTCTTTGTATACTTTTAACTATACGGGCCAAGCCCGGGATTTACGGGAAATCGCGGGTTTTCGTTTGCCGGCGATTAAACTTCTTTTATTCAGCGTCTCATCAAAAATGAAAACATTTTTGAAAACTACAAGTCTCATGGGTTTTAGTGGTGAAAAAAATAATTTAAAAAATCGTTCGGGAAATGATTTTACTCCCTGGGTACTTTTTTTTGTATACATTCGACTATACGGGCCGAGTCCGGGGTTTACGGGAAACGGCGGGTTTTCGTTTGCCGGCGATTATACTTCTTTTATTCAGCGTCTCATCAAAAATGAAAAAATTTTTGTAAACTACAAGTCTTATGCGTTTTAGTGGTGGAGAAATAATTTAAACAATCGTTCTGGAAATGAGTTTACTCACAGGGTACTTTCTTTGTATACATTCGACTATACGGGCCAAGCCCGAGATTTACGGGAAATCGCGGATTTTCCTTTGCCAGCGATTAAACCTCTTTCATTAAGCGTCTCATCAAAAATGAAAACATTTTTGAAAAATACAAGTCTCATGCGTTTTAGTGGTGAAAAAAATAATTTAAAAAATCGTTCGGTAAATGAGTTTACTCACAGGGTACTTTCTTTGTATACATCCGACTACACGGGTCAAGCCCGGGATTTACGGGAAATCGCGGGTTTTCGTTTGACGGCGATTAAACTTCTTTTATTCAGCGTCTCATCAAAAATGAAAACATTTTTGAAAACTACAAGTCTTATGCGTTTTAGTGGTGAAAAACTAATTTAAAAAATCGTTCTGGAAATGAGTTTACTCACAGGGTACTTTCTTTGTATACATTCGACTATACGGGCCAAGCCCGGGATTTACGGGAAATCGCGGGTTTTTGTTTGCCGGCGATTAAACCTCTTTCATTAAGCGTCTCATCAAGATTAAAAACTTTTTTGAAAACTACAAGTCTCATGCGTTTTAGTGGTGAAAAAATAATTTAAAAAATCGTTCGGTAAATGAGTTTACTCCCTGGGTACTTTCTTTGTATACATTCGACTATACGGCCCAAGCCCGGGATTTACGGGAAATCGCAGGTTTGTGTTTGCCGGCGATTAAACTTCTTTTATTCAGCGTCTCATCAAAAATGAAAACACTTTTGAAAACTACAAGTCTCATGCGTTTTAGTGGTGACAAAATAATTTAAAAAATTGTTCGGGAAATGAGTTTACTCACAGGGTACTTTCTTTGTATACATTCGACTATACTGGCCAAGCCCGGGATTTACGGGAAATCGAGGGTTTTCGTTTGCCGGCCGTCTTTGTATACATTTGAGTATACTGGCCGAGTCCGGGTTTTACGGAAAATGGCGGGTTTTTGTTTGCCGGCGATTAAATTTCTTTTATTCAGTGTCTCATCAAAAATGAAAACATTTTTGAAAACTACAAGTCTCATGCGTTTTAGTGGTGAAAAAAATAATTTAAAAAATCGTTTGGGAAATGATTTTACTCCCTGGGTACTTTCTTTGTATACATTCGACTATACGGGCCGACTCCGGGGTTTACGGGAAATGGCGGGTTTTTGTTTGCCGGCGATTAAACTTCTTTTATTCAGCGTCTCATCAAAAATGAAAACATTTTTGAAAACAACAAGTCTCATGCGTTTTAGTGGTGAAAAGACAATTTAAAAAATCGTTTTGGAAATGAGTTTACTCACAGGGTACTTTCTTTGTATACATTCGACTATACGGGCCAAACCCGGGATTTACGGAAAATCGGGGGTTTTCTTTGCCGGCGATTAAACCACTTTCATTAAGCGTCTCATCAAAAATGAAAACATTTTTGAAAACTACAAGTCTCATGCGTTTTAGTGGTGAAAAAATATTTTAAAAAATCGTTCGGGAAATGAGTTTACTCCCTGGGTACTTTCTTTGTATAATTTTGACTATACGGGCCGAGTCCTGGGTTTACGGGAAATGGCGGGTCTTCGTTTGCCGGCGATTAAACTCCTTTTATTCAGCGTCTCATCAAAAATGAAAACATTTTTAAAAACTACAAGTCTCATTGGCTTTAGTGGTGAAATAATAATTTAAAAAATCGTTTGGGAAATGAGTTTACACCCTGGGTACTTTCTTTGTATACATTCGACTATACGGGCCAAGCCCGGAAATTACGGGAAATCGCGGGTTTTCGTTTGCCGGCGATTAAACCTCTTTCATTAATCTTCTCATTAAAAATGAAAACATTTTTGAAAACTACAAGTCTCATTGGTTCTAGTGGTGCAGAAATAATTTTAAAAATCGTTCGGGAAATCAGTTTATTCCCTGGGTACTTTCTTTAGATACATACAACTATACGGGCCAAGCCCGGGATTTACGGGAAATCGCGGGTTTTCGTTTGCCAGCGATTAAACTTCTTTTATTTAGCGTCTCATCAAAAATGAAAACACTTTTGAAAACTACAAGTCTCATGCGTTTTAGTGGTGACAAAATAATTTGAAAAATCGTTTGGTAAATGAGTTTACTCCCTGGGTACTTTCTTTGTATACTTTTGACTATACGGGTCAAGCCCGGGATTTACGGGAAATCGCGGGTTTTCGTTTGACGGCGATTAAACTTCTTTTATTCAGCGTCTCATCAAAAATGAAAACATTTTTAAAAACTACAAGTCTTATGCGTTTGAGTGGTGAAAAAATAATTTAAAAAATCGTTCGGGAAATGAGTTTACTCCCTGGGTTCTTTCTTTGTATACTTTTGATTATACGGGCCAAGCCCGGGATTTACGGGAAATCGCGGGTTTTCGTTTGCCGCCGATTAAACTTCTTTTATTCAGCGTCTCATCAAAAATAAAAACATTTTTGAAAACTACAAGTCTCATGCGTTTTAGTGGTGAAAAAAATAATTTAAAAAATCGTTTGGGAAATGATTTTACTCCCTGGGTACTTTTTTTGTATACATTTGAGTATACTGGACGAGTCCGGGTTTTACGGAAAATGGCGGGTTTTTGTTTGCCGGCGATTAAATTTCTTTTATTCAGCGTCTCATCAAAAATGAAAACATTTTTGAAAACTACAAGTCTCATGCGTTTTAGTGGTGAAAAAAATAATTTAAAAAATCGTTTGGGAAATGATTTTACTCCCTGGGTACTTTCTTTGTATACATTCGACTATACGGGCCGAGTCCGGGGTTTACGGGAAATGGCGGGTTTTCGTTTGCCGGCGATTAAACTTCTTTTATTCAGCGTCTCATCAAAAATGAAAACATTTTTGAAAACAACAAGTCTCATGCGTTTTAGTGGTGAAAAGATAATTTAAAAAATCGTTTTGGAAATGAGTTTACTCACAGGGTACTTTCTTTGTATACATTCGACTATACGGGCCAAACCCGGGATTTACGGAAAATGGCGGGTTTCGTTTGCCGGCGATTAAACCACTTTCATTAAGCGTCTCATCAAAAATGAAAACATTTTTGAAAAATACAAGTCTCATGGGCTTTGGTGGTGAAATAATAATTTAAAAAATCGTTCGGGAAATGAGTTTACACTCTGGGTACTTTCTTTGTATACATTCGACTATACGGGCCAAGCCCGAGATTTACGGGAAATCGCGGATTTTCCTTTGCCAGCGATTAAACCTCTTTCATTAAGCGTCTCATCAAAAATGAAAACATTTTTGAAAAATACAAGTCTCATGCGTTTTAGTGGTGAAAAAAATAATTTAAAAAATCGTTCGGGAAATGAGTTTACTCACAGGGTACTTTCTTTGTATACATCCGACTATACGGGCCAAGCCCGGGATTTACGGGAAATCGCGGGTTTTCGTTTGACGGCGATTAAACTTCTTTTATTCAGCGGCTCATCAAAAATGAAAACATTTTTGAAAACTACAAGTCTTATGCGTTTTAGTGGTGAAAAACTAATTTAAAAAATCGTTCTGGAAATGAGTTTACTCACAGGGTACTTTCTTTGTATACATTCGACTATACGGGCCAAGCCCGGGATTTACGGGAAATCGCAGGTTTTCGTTTGCCGGCGATTAAACCCCTTTCATTAAGTGTTTCATCAAAAATGAAAACATTTTTGAAAACTACAGGTCTCGTGCGTTTTAGTGGTGAAAAAATAATTTAAAAAATTGTTCGGGAAATGAGTTTACTCCCTGGGTACTTTCTATGTATACATTCGACTATACGGGCCAAGCCCAGGATTTACGGGAAATCGCGGGTTTTCGTTTGCCGGCGATTAAACTTCTTTTATTCAGGGTCTCATCAAAAATGAAAACATTTTTGAAAACTACAAGTCTTATGCGTTTTAGTGGTGAAAAACTAATTTAAAAAATCGTTCTGGAAATGAGTTTACTCACAGGGTACTTTCTTTGTATACATTCGACTATACGGGCCAAGCCCGGGATTTACGGGAAATCGCGGGTTTTCGTTTGCCGGCGATTAAACCCCTTTCATTAAGTGTTTCATCAAAAATGAAAACATTTTTGAAAACTACAGGTCTCGTGCGTTTTAGTGGTGAAAAAATAATTTAAAAAATTGTTCGGGAAATGAGTTTACTCCCTGGGTACTTTCTATGTATACATTCGACTATACGGGCCAAGCCCAGGATTTACGGGAAATCGCGGGTTTTCGTTTGCCGGCGATTAAACTTCTTTTATTCAGGGTCTCATCAAAAATGAAAACATTTTTGAAAACTACAAGTCTTATGCGTTTTAGTGGTGAAAAAATAATTTAAAAAATCGTTCTGGAAATGAGTTTACTCACAGGGTACTTTCTTTGTATACATTCGACTATACGGGCCAAGCCCGGGATTTACGGGAAATCGCGGGTTTTTGTTTGCCGGCGATTAAACCCCTTTCATTAAGCGTCTCATCAAGATTAAAAACTTTTTTGAAAACTACAAGTCTCATGCGTTTTAGTGGTGAAAAAATAATTTAAAAAATCGTTCGGTAAATGAGTTTACTCCCTGGGTACTTTCTTTGTATACATTCGACTATACGGCCCAAACCCGGGATTTACGGGAAATCGCAGGTTTGTGTTTGCCGGCGATTAAACTTCTTTTATTCAGCGTCTCATCAAAAATGAAAACACTTTTGAAAACTACAAGTCTCATGCGTTTTAGTGGTGACAAAATAATTTAAAAAATTGTTCGGGAAATGAGTTTACTCACAGGGAACTTTCTTTGTATACATTCGACTATACTGGCCAAGCCCGGGATTTACGGGAAATCGAGGGTTTTCGTTTGCCGGCCGTCTTTGTATACATTTGAGTATACTGGCCGAGTCCGGGGTTTACGGAAAATGGCGGGTTTTTGTTTGCCGGCGATTAAATTTCTTTTATTCAGTGTCTCATCAAAAATGAAAACATTTTTGAAAACTACAAGTCTCATGCGTTTTAGTGGTGAAAAAAATTATTTAAAAAATCGTTTGGGAAATGATTTTACTCCCTGGGTACTTTCTCTGTATACATTCGACTATACGGGCCGACTCCGGGGTTTACGGGAAATGGCGGGTTTTCGTTTGCCGGCGATTAAACTTCTTTTATTCAGCGTCTCATCAAAAATGAAAACATTTTTGAAAACAACAAGTCTCATGCGTTTTAGTGGTGAAAAGACAATTTAAAAAATCGTTTTGGAAATGAGTTTACTCACAGGGTACTTTCTTTGTATACATTCGACTATACGGGCCAAACCCGGGATTTACGGAAAATCGCGGGTTTTCTTTGCCGGCGATTAAACCACTTTCATTAAGCGTCTCATCAAAAATGAAAACATTTTTGAAAACTACAAGTCTCATGCGTTTTAGTGGTGAAAAAATATTTTAAAAAATCGTTCGGGAAATGAGTTTACTCCCTGGGTACTTTCTTTGTATACTTTTGACTATACGGGCCGAGTCCTGGGTTTACGGGAAATGGCGGGTCTTCGTTTGCCGGCGATTAAACTCCTTTTATTCAGCGTCTCATCAAAAATGAAAACATTTTTAAAAACTACAAGTCTCATGGGCTTTAGTGGTGAAATAATAATTTAAAAAATCATTTGGGAAATGAGTTTACACCCTGGGTACTTTCTTTGTATACATTCGACTATACGGGCCAAGCCCGGAATTTACGGGAAATCGCGGGTTTTCGTTTGCCGGCGATTAAACCTCTTTCATTAATCTTTTCATTAAAAATGAAAACATTTTTGAAAACTACAAGTCTCATTGGTTCTAGTGGTGCAGAAATAATTTTAAAAATCGTTCGGGAAATCAGTTTATTCCCTGGGTACTTTCTTTAGATACATACAACTATACGGGCCAAGCCCGGGATTTACGGGAAATCGCGGGTTTTCGTTTGCCAGCGATTAAACTTCTTTTATTCAGCGTCTCATCAAAAATGAAAACACTTTTGAAAACTACAAGTCTCATGCGTTTTAGTGGTGACAAAATAATTTGAAAAATCGTTTGGTAAATGAGTTTACTCCCTGGGTACTTTCTTTGTATACTTTTGACTATACGGGTCAAGCCCGGGATTTACGGGAAATCGCGGGTTTTCGTTTGACGGCGATTAAACTTCTTTTATTCAGCGTCTCATCAAAAATGAAAACATTTTTGAAAACTACAAGTCTTATGCGTTTGAGTGGTGAAAAAATAATTTAAAAAATCGTTCGGGAAATGAGTTTACTCCCTGGGTTCTTTCTTTGTATACTTTTGATTATACGGGCCAAGCCCGGGATTTACGGGAAATCGCGGGTTTTCGTTTGCCGGCGATTAAACTTCTTTTATTCAGCGTCTCATCAAAAATAAAAACATTTTTGAAAACTACAAGTCTCATGCGTTTTAGTGGTGAAAAAAATAATTTAAAAAATCGTTCGGGAAATGATTTTACTCCCTGAGCACTTTTTTTGTATACATTTGAGTATACTGGCCGAGTCCGGGTTTTACGGAAAATGGCGGGTTTTCGTTTGCCGGCGATTAAACTTCTTTTATTCAGCGTCTCATCAAAAATGAAAACATTTTTGAAAACAACAAGTCTCATGCGTTTTAGTGGTGAAAAGATAATTTAAAAAATCGTTTTGGAAATGAGTTTACTCACAGGGTACTTTCTTTGTATACATTCGACTATACGGGCCAAACCCGGGATTTACGGAAAATGGCGGGTTTCGTTTGCCGGTGATTAAACCACTTTCATTAAGCGTCTCATCAAAAATGAAAACATTTTTGAAAAATACAAGTCTCATAGGCTTTAGTGGTGAAATAATAATTTAAAAAATCGTTCGGGAAATGAGTTTACACCCTGGGTACTTTCTTTGTATACTTTTGACTATACGGTCCAAGACCGGGATTTACGGGAAATCGCGGGTTTTCGTTTGCCGGCGATTAAATTTCTTTTATTCAGCGTCTCATCAAAAATGAAAACATTTTTGAAAACTACAAGTCTTATGCGTTTTTGTGGTGGAAAAATAATTTAAACAATCGTTCTGGAAATGAGTTTACTCACAGGGTACTTTCTTTGTATACATTCGACTATACGGGCCAAGCCCGAGATTTACGGGAAATCGCGGATTTTCGTTTGCCAGCGATTAAACCTCTTTCATTAAGCGTCTCATCAAAAATGAAAACATTTTTGAAAAATACAAGTCTCATGCGTTTTAGTGGTGAAAAAAATAATTTAAAAAATCGTTCGGGAAATGATTTTACTTCCTGGGTACTTTCTTTGTATACATCCGACTATACGGGCCGAGTCCGGGGTTTACGGAAATGGCGAGTTTTCGTTTGCCGGCGATTAAACTTCTTTTATTCAGCGTCTCATCAAAAATGAAAACATTTTTGAAAACTACAAGACTCATGCGTTTTAGTGGTGAAAAGATAATTTAAAAAATCGTTTTGGAAATGAGTTTACCACAGGGTACTTTCTTTGTATACATTCGACTATATGGGCCAAACCCGGGATTTACGGGAAATCGCGGGTTTTCGTTTGCCGGCGATTAAACTTCTTTTATTCAGCGTCTCATCAAAAATAAACACATTTTTGAAAACTACAAGTCTCATGCGTTTTAGTGGTGAAAAAAATAATTTAAAAAATCGTTTGGGAAATGATTTTACTCCCTGGGTACTTTTTTTGTATACATTTGAGTATACTGGACGAGTCCGGGTTTTACGGAAAATGGCGGGTTTTTGTTTGCCGGCGATTAAATTTCTTTTATTCAGCGTCTCATCAAAAATGAAAACATTTTTGAAAAATACAAGTCTCATAGGCTTTAGTGGTGAAATAATAATTTAAAAAATCGTTCGGGAAATGAGTTTACACCCTGGGTACTTTCTTTGTATACTTTTGACTATACGGTCCAAGACCGGGATTTACGGGAAATCGCGGGTTTTCGTTTGCCGGCGATTAAATTTCTTTTATTCAGCGTCTCATCAAAAATGAAAACATTTTTGAAAACTACAAGTCTTATGCGTTTTTGTGGTGGAAAAATAATTTAAACAATCGTTCTGGAAATGAGTTTACTCACAGGGTACTTTCTTTGTATACATTCGACTATACGGGCCAAGCCCGAGATTTACGGGAAATCGCGGATTTTCGTTTGCCAGCGATTAAACCTCTTTCATTAAGCGTCTCATCAAAAATGAAAACATTTTTGAAAAATACAAGTCTCATGCGTTTTAGTGGTGAAAAAAATAATTTAAAAAATCGTTCGGGAAATGATTTTACTTCCTGGGTACTTTCTTTGTATACATCCGACTATACGGGCCGAGTCCGGGGTTTACGGAAATGGCGAGTTTTCGTTTGCCGGCGATTAAACTTCTTTTATTCAGCGTCTCATCAAAAATGAAAACATTTTTGAAAACTACAAGACTCATGCGTTTTAGTGGTGAAAAGATAATTTAAAAAATCGTTTTGGAAATGAGTTTACCACAGGGTACTTTCTTTGTATACATTCGACTATATGGGCCAAACCCGGGATTTACGGGAAATCGCGGGTTTTCGTTTGCCGGCGATTAAACTTCTTTTATTCAGCGTCTCATCAAAAATAAAAACATTTTTGAAAACTACAAGTCTCATGCGTTTTAGTGGTGAAAAAAATAATTTAAAAAATCGTTTGGGAAATGATTTTACTCCCTGGGTACTTTTTTTGTATACATTTGAGTATACTGGACGAGTCCGGGTTTTACGGAAAATGGCGGGTTTTTGTTTGCCGGCGATTAAATTTCTTTTATTCAGCGTCTCATCAAAAATGAAAACATTTTTGAAAACTACAAGTCTCATGCGTTTTAGTGGTGAAAAAAATAATTTAAAAAATCGTTTGGGAAATGATTTTACTCCCTGGGTACTTTCTTTGTATACATTCGACTATACGGGCCGAGTCCGGGGTTTACGGGAAATGGCGGGTTTTCGTTTGCCGGCGATTAAACTTCTTTTATTCAGCGTCTCATCAAAAATGAAAACATTTTTGAAAACAACAAGTCTCATGCGTTTTAGTGGTGAAAAGATAATTTAAAAAATCGTTTTGGAAATGAGTTTACTCACAGGGTACTTTCTTTGTATACATTCGACTATACGGGCCAAACCCGGGATTTACGGAAAATGGCGGGTTTCGTTTGCCGGCGATTAAACCACTTTCATTAAGCGTCTCATCAAAAATGAAAACATTTTTGAAAAATACAAGTCTCATGGGCTTTAGTGGTGAAATAATAATTTAAAAAATCGTTCGGGAAATGAGTTTACACCCTGGGTACTTTCTTTGTATACATTCGACTATGCGGGCCAAGCCCGAGATTTACGGGAAATCGCAGATTTTCCTTTGCCAGCGATTAAACCTCTTTCATTAAGCGTCTCATCAAAAATGAAAACATTTTTGAAAAATACAAGTCTCATGCGTTTTAGTGGTGAAAAAAATAATTTAAAAAATCGTTCGGGAAATGAGTTTACTCACAGGGTACTTTCTTTGTATACATCCGACTATACGGGCCAAGCCCGGGATTTACGGGAAATCGCGGGTTTTCGTTTGACGGCGATTAAACTTCTTTTATTCAGCGTCTCATCAAAAATGAAAACATTTTTGAAAACTACAAGTCTTATGCGTTTTAGTGGTGAAAAACTAATTTAAAAAATCGTTCTGGAAATGAGTTTACTCACAGGGTACTTTCTTTGTATACATTCGACTATACGGGCCAAGCCCGGGATTTACGGGAAATCGCGGGTTTTCGTTTGCCGGCGATTAAACACCTTTCATTATGTGTTTCATCAAAAATGAAAACATTTTTAAAAACTACAGGTCTCGTGCGTTTTAGTGGTAAAAAAATAATTTAAAAAATTGTTCGGGAAATGAGTTTACTCCCTGGGTACTTTCTATGTATACATTCGACTATACGGGCCAAGCCCAGGATTTACGGGAAATCGCGGGTTTTCGTTTGCCGGCGATTAAACTTCTTTTATTCAGGGTCTCATCAAAAATGAAAACATTTTTGAAAACTACAAGTCTTATGCGTTTTAGTGGTGAAAAAATAATTTAAAAAATCGTTCTGGAAATGAGTTTACTCACAGGGTACTTTCTTTGTATACATTCGACTATACGGGCCAAGCCCGGGATTTACGGGAAATCGCGGGTTTTTGTTTGCCGGCGATTAAACCCCTTTCATTAAGCGTCTCATCAAGATTAAAAACTTTTTTGAAAACTACAAGTCTCATGCGTTTTAGTGGTGAAAAAATAATTTAAAAAATCGTTCGGTAAATGAGTTTACTCCCTGGGTACTTTCTTTGTATACATTCGACTATACGGCCCAAACCCGGGATTTACGGGAAATCGCAGGTTTGTGTTTGCCGGCGAGTAAACTTCTTTTATTCAGCGTCTCATCAAAAATGAAAACACTTTTGAAAACTACAAGTCTCATGCGTTTTAGTGGTGACAAAATAATTTAAAAAATTGTTCGGGAAATGAGTTTACTCACAGGGAACTTTCTTTGTATACATTTGACTATACTGGCCAAGCCCGGGATTTACGGGAAATCGAGGGTTTTCGTTTGCCGGCCGTCTTTGTATACATTTGAGTATACTGGCCGAGTCCGGGGTTTACGGAAAATGGCGGGTTTTTGTTTGCCGGCGATTAAATTTCTTTTATTCAGTGTCTCATCAAAAATGAAAACATTTTTGAAAACTACAAGTCTCATGCGTTTTAGTGGTGAAAAAAATTATTTAAAAAATCGTTTGGGAAATGATTTTACTCCCTGGGTACTTTCTTTGTATACATTCGACTATACGGGCCGACTCCGGGGTTTACGGGAAATGGCGGGTTTTCGTTTGCCGGCGATTAAACTTCTTTTATTCAGCGTCTCATCAAAAATGAAAACATTTTTGAAAACAACAAGTCTCATGCGTTTTAGTGGTGAAAAGACAATTTAAAAAATCGTTTTGGAAATGAGTTTACTCACAGGGTACTTTCTTTGTATACATTCGACTATACGGGCCAAACCCGGGATTTACGGAAAATCGCAGGTTTTCTTTGCCGGCGATTAAACCACTTTCATTAAGCGTCTCATCAAAAATGAAAACATTTTTGAAAACTACAAGTCTCATGCGTTTTAGTGGTGAAAAAATATTTTAAAAAATCGTTCGGGAAATGAGTTTACTCCCTGGGTACTTTCTTTGTATACTTTTGACTATACGGGCCGAGTCCTGGGTTTACGGGAAATGGCGGGTCTTCGTTTACCGGCGATTAAACTCCTTTTATTCAGCGTCTCATCAAAAATGAAAACATTTTTAAAAACTACAAGTCTCATGGGCTTTAGTGGTGAAATAATAATTTAAAAAATCATTTGGGAAATGAGTTTACACCCTGGGTACTTTCTTTGTATACATTCGACTATACGGGCCAAGCCCGGAATTTACGGGAAATCGCGGGTTTTCGTTTGCCGGCGATTAAATCTCTTTCATTAATCTTCTCATTAAAAATGAAAACATTTTTGAAAACTACAAGTCTCATTGGTTCTAGTGGTGCAGAAATAATTTTAAAAATCGTTCGGGAAATCAGTTTATTCCCTGGGTACTTTCTTTAGATACATACAACTATACGCGCCAAGCCCGGGATTTACGGGAAATCGCGGGTTTTCGTTTGCCAGCGATTAAACTTCTTTTATTCAGCGTCTCATCAAAAATGAAAACACTTTTGAAAACTACAAGTCTCATGCGTTTGAGTGGTGACAAAATAATTTGAAAAATCGTTCGGGAAATGAGTTTACTCCCTGGGTTCTTTCTTTGTATACTTTTGATTATACGGGCCAAGCCCGGGATTTACGGGAAATCGCGGGTTTTCGTTTGCCGGCGATTAAACTTCTTTTATTCAGCGTCTCATCAAAAATAAAAACATTTTTGAAAACTACAAGTCTCATGCGTTTTAGTGGTGAAAAAAATAATTTAAAAAATCGTTCGGGAAATGATTTTACTCCCTGAGTACTTTTTTTGTATACATTTGAGTATACTGGCCGAGTCCGGGTTTTACGGAAAATGGCGGGTTTTTGTTTGCCGGCGATTAAATTTCTTTTATTCAGCGTCTCATCAAAAATGAAAACATTTTTGAAAACTACAAGTCTCATGCGTTTTAGTGGTGAAAAAAATAATTTAAAAAATCGTTTGGGAAATGATTTTACTCCCTGGGTACTTTCTTTGTATACATTCGACTATACGGGCCGAGTCCGGGGTTTACGGGAAATGGCGGGTTTTCGTTTGCCGGCGATTAAACTTCTTTTATTCAGCGTCTCATCAAAAATGAAAACATTTTTGAAAACAACAAGTCTCATGCGTTTTAGTGGTGAAATGATAATTTAAAAAATCGTTTTGGAAATGAGTTTACTCACAGGGTACTTTCTTTGTATACATTCGACTATACGGGCCAAACCCGGGATTTACGGAAAATGGCGGGTTTCGTTTGCCGTCGATTAAACCACTTTCATGAAGCGTCTCATCAAAAATGAAAACATTTTTGAAAAATACAAGTCTCATAGGCTTTAGTGGTGAAATAATAATTTAAAAAATCGTTCGGGAAATGAGTTTACACCCTGGGTACTTTCTTTGTATACTTTTGACTATACGGTCCAAGACCGGGATTTACGGGAAATCGCGGGTTTTCGTTTGCCGGCGATTAAATTTCTTTTATTCAGCGTCTCATCAAAAATGAAAACATTTTTGAAAACTACAAGTCTCATGCGTTTTAGTGGTGAAAAAAATAATTTAAAAAATCGTTTGGGAAATGATTTTACTCCCTGGGTACTTTCTTTGTATACATTCGACTATACGGGCCGAGTCCGGGGTTTACGGGAAATGGCGGGTTTTCGTTTGCCGGCGATTAAACTTCTTTTATTCAGCGTCCCATCAAAAATGAAAACATTTTTGAAAACAACAAGTCTCATGCGTTTTAGTGGTGAAAAGATAATTTAAAAAATCGTTTTGGAAATGAGTTTACTCACAGGGTACTTTCTTTGTATACATTCGACTATACGGGCCAAACCCGGGATTTACGGAAAATGGCGGGTTTCGTTTGCCGGCGATTAAACCACTTTCATTAAGCGTCTCATCAAAAATGAAAACATTTTTGAAAAATACAAGTCTCATAGGCTTTAGTGGTGAAATAATAATTTAAAAAATCGTTCGGGAAATGAGTTTACACCCTGGGTACTTTCTTTGTATACTTTTGACTATACGGTCCAAGACCGGGATTTACGGGAAATCGCGGGTTCTCGTTTGCCGGCGATTAAATTTCTTTTATTCAGCGTCTCATCAAAAATGAAAACATTTTTGAAAACTACAAGTCTTATGCGTTTTTGTGGTGGAAAAATAATTTAAACAATCGTTCTGGAAATGAGTTTACTCACAGGGTACTTTCTTTGTATACATTCGACTATACGGGCCAAGCCCGAGATTTACGGGAAATCGCGGATTTTCGTTTGCTAGCGATTAAACCTCTTTCATTAAGCGTCTCATCAAAAATGAAAACATTTTTGAAAAATACAAGTCTCATGCGTTTTAGTGGTGAAAAAAATAATTTAAAAAATCGTTCGGGAAATGATTTTACTCCCTGGGTACTTTCTTTGTATACATCCGACTATACGGGCCGAGTCCGGGGTTTACGGAAATGGCGAGTTTTCGTTTGCCGGCGATTAAACTTCTTTTATTCAGCGTCTCATCAAAAATGAAAACATTTTTGAAAACTACAAGACTCATGCGTTTTAGTGGTGAAAAGATAATTTAAAAAATCGTTTTGGAAATGAGTTTACCACAGGGTACTTTCTTTGTATACATTCGACTATATGGGCCAAACCCGGGATTTACGGGAAATCGCGGGTTTTCGTTTACCGGCGATTAAACCACTTTCATTAAGCGTCTTATCAAAAATGAAAACATTTCTGAAAACTACAAGTCTCATGCGTTTTAGTGGTGACAAAATAATTTGAAAAATTGTTTGGTAAATGAGTTTACTCCCTGGGTACTTTCTTTGTATACTTTTGACTATACGGGCCAAGCCCGGGATTTACGGGAAATCGCGGGTTTTCGTTTGACGGCGATTAAACTTCTTTTATTCAGCGTCTCATCAAAAATGATAACATTTTTGAAAACTACAAGTCTTATGCGTTTGAGTGGTGAAAAAATAATTTAAAAAATCGTTCGGGAAATGAGTTTACTCCCTGGGTTCTTTCTTTGTATACTTTTGACTATACGGGCCAAGCCCGGGATTTACGGGAAATCGCGGGTTTTCGTTTGCCGGCGATTAAATTTCTTTTATTCAGCGTCTCATCAAAAATGAAAACATTTTTGAAAACTACAAGTCTTATGCGTTTTTGTGGTGGAAAAATAATTTAAACAATCATTCTGGAAATGAGTTTACTCACAGGGTACTTTCTTTGTATACATTCGACTATACGGGCCAAGCCCGAGATTTACGGGAAATCGCGGATTTTCGTTTGCCAGCGATTAAAACTCTTTCATTAAGCGTCTCATCAAAAATGAAAACATTTTTGAAAAATACAAGTCTCATGCGTTTTAGTGGTGAAAAAAATAATTTAAAAAATCGTTCGGGAAATGATTTTACTCCCTGGGTACTTTCTTTGTATACATCCGACTATACGGGCCGAGTCCGGGGTTTACGGAAATGGCGAGTTTTCGTTTGCCAGCGATTAAACTTCTTTTATTCAGCGTCTCATCAAAAATGAAAACATTTTTGAAAACTACAAGACTCATGCGTTTTAGTGGTGAAAAGATAATTTAAAAAATCGTTTTGGAAATGAGTTTACCACAGGGTACTTTCTTTGTATACATTCGACTATATGGGCCAAACCCGGGATTTACGGGAAATCGCAGGTTTTCGTTTGCCGGCGATTAAACCACTTTCATTAAGCGTCTTATCAAAAATGAAAACATTTCTGAAAACTACAAGTCTCATGCGTTTTAGTGGTGAAAAAATATTTTAAAAAATCGTTCGGGAAGTGAGTTTACTCCCTGGGTACTTTCTTTGTATACTATTGACTATACGGGCCGAGTCCTATGTTTACGGGAAATGGCGGGTCTTCGTTTGCCGGCGATTAAACTCCTTTTATTCAGCGTCTCATCAAAAATGAAAACATTTTTGAAAACTACAAGTCTCATGCGTTTTAGTGGTGAAAAAAATAATTTAAAAAATCGTTCGGGAAATGATTTTACTCCCTGGGTACTTTTTTGTATACATTCGACTATACGGGCCGAGTCCAGGGTTTACGGGAAACGGCGGGTTTTCGTTTGCCGGCGATTAAACTTCTTTTATTCAGCGTCTCATCAAAAATGAAAAAATTTTTGTAAACTTCAAGTCTTATGCGTTTTTGTGGTGGAAAAATAATTTAAACAATCGTTCTGGAAATGAGTTTACTCACAGGGTACTTTCTTTGTATACATTCGACTATACGGGCCAAGCCCGAGATTTACGGGAAATCGCGGATTTTCGTTTGCCAGCGATTAAACCTCTTTCATTAAGCGTCTCATCAAAAATGAAAACATTTTTGAAAAATACAAGTCTCATGCGTTTTAGTGGTGAAAAAAATAATTTAAAAAATCGTTCGGGAAATGATTTTACTCCCTGGGTACTTTCTTTGTATACATCCGACTATACGGGCCGAGTCCGGGGTTTACGGAAATGGCGGGTTTTCGTTTGCCGGCGATTAAACTTCTTTTATTCAGCGTCTCATCAAAAATGAAAACATTTTTGAAAACTACAAGACTCATGCGTTTTAGTGGTGAAAAGATAATTTAAAAAATCGTTTTGGAAATGAGTTTACCACAGGGTACTTTCTTTGTATACATTCGACTATATGGGCCAAACCCGGGATTTACGGGAAATCGCGGGTTTTCGTTTGCGGGCGATTAAACCACTTTCATTAAGCGTCTCATCAAAAATGAAAATATTTCTGAAAACTACAGGTCTCATGCGTTTCAGTGGTGAAAAAATAATTTAAAAAATCGTTCGGGAAATGAGTTTACTCCCTGGGTACTTTCTTTGTATACTTTTGACTATACGGGCCGAGTCCGGGGTTTACGGGAAATGGCGGGTTTTCGTTTGCCGGCGATTAAACTTCTTTTTGTCAGCGTCTCATCAAAAATGAAAACATTTTTAAAAACTACAAGTCTCATGGGCTTTAGTGGTTAAATAATAATTTAAAAAATCGTTCGGGAAATGAGTTTACTTCCTGGGTACTTTCTTTGTATGCATTCGACTATACGGGCCAAGCCTGGGATTTACGGGAATTCGCGGGTTTTCGTTTGCCGGCGATTAAACCAATTTCATTAAGCGTCTCATCAAAAATGAAAACATTTCTGAAAACTACAAGTCTCATGCGTTTTAGTGGTGAAAAAATAATTTAAAAAATCGTTCGGGAAATGAGTTTACTCCCTGGGTACTTTCTTTGTATACTTTTGACTATACGGGCCGAGTCCGGGATTTACTGGAAATCGCTGGTTTTCGTTTGCCGGCGATTAAACCACTTTCATTAAGCGTCTCATCAAAAATGAAAACATTTCTGAAAACTACAGGTCTCATGCGTTTTAGTGGTGAAAAAATAATTTAAAAAATTGTTCGGGAAATGAGTTTACTTCCTGGGTACTTTCTTTGTATGCATTCGACTATACGGGCCGAGTCGGGGATTTACGGGAAATCGCGGGTTTTCGTTTGCCGGCGATTAAACCAATTTCATTAAGCGTCTCATCAAAAATGAAAACATTTCTGAAAACTACAAGTCTCATGCGTTTTAGTGGTGAAAAAATAATTTAAAAAATCGTTCGGGAAATGAGTTTACTCCCTGGGTACTTTCTTTGTATACTTTTGACTATACGGGCCGAGTCCGGGATTTACGGGAAATCGCTGGTTTTCGATTGCCGGCGATTAAACCACTTTCATTAAGCGTCTCATCAAAAATGAAAACATTTCTGAAAACTACAGGTCTCATGCGTTTTAGTGGTGAAAAAATAATTTAAAAAATTGTTCGGGAAATGAGTTTACTCCCTGGGTACTTTCTTTGTATACTTTTGACTATACGGGCCGAGTCGGGGATTTACGGGAAGTCGCGGGTTTTCGTTTGCCGGCGATTAAACTTCTTTTATTCAGCGTCTCATCAAAAATGAAAACATTTTTAAAAACTACAAGTCTCATGGGCTTTAGTGGTTAAATAATAATTTAAAAAATCGTTCGGGAAATGAGTTTACTCCCTGGGTACTTTCTTTGTAGGCATTCGACTATACGGGCCAAGCCCGGGATTTACGGGAAATCGCGGGTTTTCGTTTGCCGGCGATTAAACCACTTTCATTAAGCGTCTCATCAAAAATGAAAACATTTCTGAAAACTAAAAGTCTCATGCGTTTTAGTGGTGAAAAAATAATTTAAAAAATCGTTCGGGAAATGAGTTTACTCCCTGGGTACTTTCTTTGTATACTTTTGACTATACGGCCCGAGTCCGGGATTTACGGGAAATCGCAGGTTTTCGTTTGCCGGCGATTAAACTTCTTTTATTCAGCGTCTCATCAAAAATGAAAACACTTTTGAAAACTACAAGTCTCATGCGTTTTAGTGGTGAAAAAATAATTTAAAAAATCGTTCGGGAAATGAGTTTACTCCCTGGGTACTTTCTTTGTATACTTTTGACTATACGGGCCCAGTCCGGGATTTACGGGAAATCGCGGGTTTTCGTGTGCCGGCGATTAAACTTCTTTTATTCAGCGTCCCATCAAAAATGAAAACATTTTTACAAACTACAAGTCTCATGCGTTTTAGTGGTGAAAAGATACTTTAAAAAATCGTTTTGGAAATGAGTTTACTCACAGGGTACTTTCTTTGAATACATTCGACTATACGGGCCAAGCCCAGGATTTACGGGAAATCGCGGGTTTTCGTTTGCCGGCGATTAAACCACTTTCGTTAAGCGTCTCATCAAAAATCAAAATATTTCTGAAAACTACAGGTCTCATGCGTTTCAGTGGTAAAAAAATAATTTAAAAAATCGTTCGGGAAATGAGTTTACTCCCTGGGTACTTTCTTTGTATACTTTTGACTATACGGGCCGAGTCCGGGGTTTACGGGAAATGGCGGGTTTTCGTTTGCCGGCGATTAAACTTCTTTTTGTCAGCGTCTCATCAAAAATGAAAACATTTTTGAAAACTACAAGTCTCATGCGTTTTAGTGGTGAAAAGATACTTTAAAAAATCGTTTTGGAAATGAGTTTACTCACAGGGTACTTTCTTTGTATACATTTGACTATACGGGCTAAGCCCGGGATTTACGGGAAATCGCGGGTTTTCGTTTGCCGGCGATTAAACCACTTTCATTAAGCGTCTCATCAAAAATGAAAACATTTCTGAAAACTACAGGTCTCATGCGTTTTAGTGGTGAAAAAATAATTTAAAAAATCGTTCGGGAAATGAGTTTACTCCCTGGGTACTTTCTTTGTATACTTTTGACTATACGGGCCGAGTCGGGGATTTACAGGAATTCGCGGGTTTTCGTTTGCCGGCGATTAAACTTCTTTTATTCAGCGTCTCATCAAAAATGAAAACATTTTTAAAAACTACAAGTCTCATGGGCTTTAGTGGTTAAATAATAATTTAAAAAATCGTTCGGGAAATGAGTTTACTTCCTGGGTACTTTCTTTCTATACATTCGACTATACGGGCCAAGCCCAGGATTTACGGGAAATCGCGGGTTTTCGTTTGCCGGCGATTAAACCACTTTCGTTAAGCGTCTCATCAAAAATCAAAATATTTCTGAAAACTACAGGTCTCATGCGTTTCAGTGGTAAAAAAATAATTTAAAAAATCGTTCGGGAAATGAGTTTACTCCCTGGGTACTTTCTTTGTATACTTTTGACTATACGGGCCGAGTCCGGGGTTTACGGGAAATGGCCGGTTTTCGTTTGCCGGCGATTAAACTTCTTTTTGTCAGCGTCTCATCAAAAATGAAAACATTTTTGAAAACTACAAGTCTCATGCGTTTTAGTGGTGAAAAGATACTTTAAAAAATCGTTTTGGAAATGAGTTTACTCACAGGGTACTTTCTTTGTATACATTTGACTATACGGGCCAAGCCCGGGATTTACGGGAAATCGCGGGTTTTCGTTTGCCGGCGATTAAACCACTTTCATTAAGCGTCTCATCAAAAATGAAAACATTTCTGAAAACTACAGGTCTCATGCGTTTTAGTGGTGAAAAAATAATTTAAAAAATCGTTCGGGAAATGAGTTTACTCCCTGGGTACTTTCTTTGTATACTTTTGACTATACGGGCCGAGTCGGGGATTTACAGGAATTCGCGGGTTTTCGTTTGCCGGCGATTAAACTTCTTTTATTCAGCGTCTCATCAAAAATGAAAACATTTTTAAAAACTACAAGTCTCATGCGTTTTAGTGGTGAAAAAATAATTTAAAAAATCGTTCGGGAAATGAGTTTACTCCCTGGGTACTTTCTTTGTATACTTTTGACTATACGGCCCGAATCCGGGATTTACGGGAAGTCGCGGGTTTTCGTTTGCCGGCGATTAAACCACTTTCATTAAGCGTCTCATCAAAAATGAAAACATTTCTGAAAACTACAGGTCTCATGCGTTTTAGTGGTGAAAAAATAATTTAAAAAATTGTTCGGGAAATGAGTTTACTTCCTGGGTACTTTCTTTGTATGCATTCGACTATACGGGCCGAGTCGGGGATTTACGGGAAATCGCGGGTTTTCGTTTGCCGGCGATTAAACCAATTTCATTAAGCGTCTCATCAAAAATGAAAACATTTCTGAAAACTACAAGTCTCATGCGTTTTAGTGGTGAAAAAATAATTTAAAAAATCGTTCGGGAAATGAGTTTACTCCCTGGGTACTTTCTTTGTATACTTTTGACTATACGGGCCGAGTCCGGGATTTACGGGAAATCGCTGGTTTTCGTTTGCCGGCGATTAAACCACTTTCATTAAGCGTCTCATCAAAAATGAAAACATTTCTGAAAACTACAGGTCTCATGCGTTTTAGTGGTGAAAAAATAATTTAAAAAATTGTTCGGGAAATGAGTTTACTCCCTGGGTACTTTCTTTGTATACTTTTGACTATACGGGCCGAGTCGGGGATTTACGGGAAGTCGCGGGTTTTCGTTTGCCGGCGATTAAACTTCTTTTATTCAGCGTCTCATCAAAAATGAAAACATTTTTAAAAACTACAAGTCTCATGGGCTTTAGTGGTTAAATAATAATTTAAAAAATCGTTCGGGAAATGAGTTTACTCCCTGGGTACTTTCTTTGTATGCATTCGACTATACGGGCCAAGCCCGGGATTTACGGGAAATCGCGGGTTTTCGTTTGCCGGCGATTAAACCACTTTCATTAAGCGTCTCATCAAAAATGAAAACATTTCTGAAAACTAAAAGTCTCATGCGTTTTAGTGGTGAAAAAATAATTTAAAAAATCGTTCGGGAAATGAGTTTACTCCCTGGGTACTTTCTTTGTATACTTTTGACTATACGGCCCGAGTCCGGGATTTACGGGAAGTCGCGGGTTTTCGTTTGCCGGCGATTAAACTTCTTTTATTCAGCGTCTCATCAAAAATGAAAACATTTTTAAAAACTACAAGTCTCATGGGCTTTAGTGGTGAAATAATAATTTAAAAAATCGTTCGGGAGTTGAGTTTACTCCCTGGGTACTTTCTTTGTATACTTTTGACTATACGGGCCGAGTCCGGGATTTACGGGAAATCGCAGGTTTTCGTTTGCCGGCGATTAAACTTCTTTTATTCAGCGTCTCATCAAAAATGAAAACACTTTTGAAAACTACAAGTCTCATGCGTTTTAGTGGTGAAAAAATAATTTAAAAAATCGTTCGGGAAATGAGTTTACTCCCTGGGTACTTTCTTTGTATACTTTTGACTATACGGGCCCAGTCCGGGATTTACGGGAAATCGCGGGTTTTCGTGTGCCGGCGATTAAACTTCTTTTATTCAGCGTCCCATCAAAAATGAAAACATTTTTACAAACTACAAGTCTCATGCGTTTTAGTGGTGAAAAGATACTTTAAAAAATCGTTTTGGAAATGAGTTTACTCACAGGGTACTTTCTTTGTATACATTCGACTATACGGGCCAAGCCCAGGATTTACGGGAAATCGCGGGTTTTCGTTTGCCGGCGATTAAACCACTTTCGTTAAGCGTCTCATCAAAAATCAAAATATTTCTGAAAACTACAGGTCTCATGCGTTTCAGTGTTAAAAAAATAATTTAAAAAATCGTTCGGGAAATGAGTTTACTCCCTGGGTACTTTCTTTGTATACTTTTGACTATACGGGCCGAGTCGGGGATTTACAGGAATTCGCGGGTTTTCGTTTGCCGGCGATTAAACTTCTTTTATTCAGCGTCTCATCAAAAATGAAAACATTTTTAAAAACTACAAGTCTCATGGGCTTTAGTGGTTAAATAATAATTTAAAAAATCGTTCGGGAAATGAGTTTACTTCCTGGGTACTTTCTTTCTATGCATTCGACTATACGGGCCAAGTCCGGGATTTACGGGAAATCGCGGGTTTTCGTTTGCCGGCGATTAAACCAATTTCATTAAGCGTCTCATCAAAAATGAAAGCATTTCTGAAAACAACAAGTCTCATGCGTTTTAGTGGTGAAAAAATAATTTAAAAAATCGTTCGGGAAATGAGTTTACTCCCTGGGTACTTTCTTTGTATACTTTTGACTATACGGCCCGAATCCGGGATTTACGGGAAGTCGCGGGTTTTCGTTTGCCGGCGATTAAACCACTTTCATTAAGCGTCTCATCAAAAATGAAAACATTTCTAAAAATTACAAGTCTCATGCGTTTTAGTGGGGAAAAAAAAATTTAAAAAATCGTTCATGAAATGAGTTTACTCCCTGGGTACCTTCTTTGTATACTTTTGACTATACGGCCGAGTCCCGGATTTACGGGAAATCGCGGGTTTTCGTTTGCCGGCGATTAAACCACTTTCATTAAGCGTCTCATCAAAAATGAAAACATTTCTGCAAACTACAAGTCTCATGCGTTTTAGTGGTGAAAAAATAATTTAAAAAATCGTTCGGGAAATGAGTTTACTCTCTGGGTACCTTCTTTGTATACTTTTGACTATACAGGCCGAGTCCGGGATTTACGGGAAATCGCTGGTTTTCGTTTGCCGGCGATTAAACTTCTTTTATTCAGCGTCTCATCAAAAATAAAAACACTTTTGAAAACTACAAGTCTCATGCGTTTTAGTGGTGAAAAAATAATTTAAAAAATCGTTCGGGAAATGAGTTTACTCCCTGGGTACTTTCTTTGTATACTTTTGACTATACGGGCCCAGTCCGGGATTTACAGGAAATCGCGGGTTTTCGTGTGCCGGCGATTAAGCTTCTTTTATTCAGCGTCCCATAAAAAATGTAAACATTTTTAAAAAGTGCAAGTCTCATGCGTTTTCGTGGTGAAAAAATAATATAAAAAATCGTTCGGGAAATGAGTTTACTCCCTGGGTACTTTCTTTGTATACTTTTGACTATACGGGCCGAGTCCGGGGTTTACGGGAAATGGCGGGTTTTCGTTTGCCGGCGATTAAATTTCTTTTAATAAGCGTCTCATCAAAAATGAAAACATTTTTGAAAACTACAAGTCTCATGCGTTTTAGTGGTGAAAAGATACTTTAAAAAATCGTTTTGGAAATGAGTTTAATCACAGGGTACTTTTTTTGTATACATGGGAAATGAGTTTACTACCCGGGTACTTTCTTTGTATACTTTTGACTATATGGGCCGAGTCCGGGGTTTACGGGAAATGGCGGGTTTTCGTTTGCCGGCAATTAAACTTCTTTTTTTCAGCGTCTCATCAAAAATGAAAACATTTTTGTAAACTACAAGTCTCATGCGTTTTAGTGGTGAAAAGATACTTTAAAAAATCGTTTTGGAAATGAGTTTACTCACAGGGTACTTTCTTTGTATACATTCGACTATACGGGCCAAGCCCGGGATTTACGGGAAATCGCGGGTTTTCGTTTGCCGGCGATTAAACTTCTTTTATTCAGCGTCTCATCAAAAATGAAAACATTTCTAAAAACTACAAGTCTCATGGGCTTTAGTGGTGAAATAATAATTTAAAAAATCGTTCAGGAAATGAGTTTACTCACAGGGTACTTTCTTTGTATGCATTCGACTATACGGGCCAAGCCCGGGATTTACGGGAAATCGCGGGTTTTCGTTTGCCGGCGATTAAACCACTTTCATTAAGCGTCTCATCAAAAATGAAAACATTTCTGAAAACTACAAGTCTCATGCGTTTTAGTGGTGAAAAAATAATTTAAAAAATCGTTCGGGAAATGAGTTTACTCCCTGGGTACTTTCTTTGTATACTTTTGACTATACGGTCCGAATCCGGGATTTACGGGAAGTCGCGGGTTTTCGTTTGCCGGCGATTAAACTTCTTTTATTCAGCGTTTCATCAAAAATGAAAACATTTCTAAAAACTACAAGTCTCATGGGCTTTAGTGGTGAAAAAATAATTTAAAAAATTGTTCGTGAAATGAGTTTACTCCCTGGGTACTTTCTTTGTATACTTTTGACTATACGGGCCGAGTCGGGGATTGACGGGAAGTCGCGGGTTTTCGTTTGCCGGCGATTAAACTTCTTTTATTCAGCGTCTCATCAAAAATGAAAACATTTCTGAAAACTACAGGTCTCATGCGTTTTAGTGGTGAAAAAATAATTTAAAAAATCGTTCGGGAAATGAGTTTACTCCCTGGGTACTTTCTTTGTATACTTTTGACTATACGGGCCGAGTCGGGGATTTACAGGAATTCGCGGGTTTTCGTTTGCCGGTGATTAAACATCTTTTATTCAGCGTCTCATCAAAAATGAAAACATTTTTAAAAACTACAAGTCTCATGGGCTTTAGTGGTTAAATAATAATTTAAAAAATCGTTCGGGAAATGAGTTTACTTCCTGGGTACTTTCTTTCTATGCATTCGACTATACGGGCCAAGTCCGGGATTTACGGGAAATCGCGGGTTTTCGTTTGCCGGCGATTAAACCAATTTCATTAAGCGTCTCATCAAAAATGAAAGCATTTCTAAAAACTACAAGTCTCATGCGTTTTAGTGGTGAAAAAATAATTTAAAAAATCGTTCGGGAAATGAGTTTACTCCCTGGGTACTTTCTTTGTATACTTTTGACTATACGGCCCGAATCCGGGATTTACGGGAAGTCGCGGGTTTTCGTTTGCCGGCGATTAAACTTCTTTTATTCAGCGTTTCATCAAAAATGAAAACATTTCTAAAAACTACAAGTCTCATGGGCTTTAGTGGTGAAAAAATAATTTAAAAAATTGTTCGTGAAATGAGTTTACTCCCTGGGTACTTTCTTTGTATACTTTTGACTATACGGGCCGAGTCGGGGATTGACGGGAAGTCGCGGGTTTTCGTTTGCCGGCGATTAAACTTCTTTTATTCAGCGTCTCATCAAAAATGAAAACATTTCTGAAAACTACAGGTCTCATGCGTTTTAGTGGTGAAAAAATAATTTAAAAAATCGTTCGGGAAATGAGTTTACTCCGTGGGTACTTTCTTTGTATACTTTTGACTATACGGGCCGAGTCGGGGATTTACAGGAATTCGCGGGTTTTCGTTTGCCGGCGATTAAACTTCTTTTATTCAGCGTCTCATCAAAAATGAAAACATTTTTAAAAACTACAAGTCTCATGCGTTTTAGTGGTGAAAAAATAATTTAAAAAATCGTTCGGGAAATGAGTTTACTCCCTGGGTACTTTCTTTGTATACTTTTGACTATACGGCCCGAATCCGGGATTTACGGGAAGTCGCGGGTTTTCGTTTGCCGGCGATTAAACCACTTTCATTAAGCGTCTCATCAAAAATGAAAACATTTCTAAAAATTACAAGTCTCATGCGTTTTAGTGGGGAAAAAAAAATTTAAAAAATCGTTCATGAAATGAGTTTACTCCCTGGGTACCTTCTTTGTATACTTTTGACTATACGGCCGAGTCCCGGATTTACGGGAAATCGCGGGTTTTCGTTTGCCGGCGATTAAACCACTTTCATTAAGAGTCTCATCAAAAATGAAAACATTTCTGCAAACTACAAGTCTCATGCGTTTTAGTGGTAAAAAAATAATTTAAAAAATCGTTCGGGAAATGAGTTTACTCTCTGGGTACCTTCTTTGTATACTTTTGACTATACAGGCCGAGTCCGGGATTTACGGGAAATCGCTGGTTTTCGTTTGCCGGCGATTAAA
Source organism: Hydractinia symbiolongicarpus (assembly GCF_029227915.1). Lineage (NCBI taxonomy): Eukaryota > Metazoa > Cnidaria > Hydrozoa > Anthoathecata > Hydractiniidae > Hydractinia > Hydractinia symbiolongicarpus. The sequence goes on from NC_079878.1 coordinate 3,212,483, forward strand.
CTTCTTTTATTCAGCGTCTCATCAAAAATAAAAACACTTTTGAAAACTACAAGTCTCATGCGTTTTAGTGGTGAAAAAATAATTTAAAAAATCGTTCGGGAAATGAGTTTACTCCCTGGGTACTTTCTTTGTATACTTTTGACTATACGGGCCCAGTCCGGGATTTACAGGAAATCGCGGGTTTTCGTGTGCCGGCGATTAAGCTTCTTTTATTCAGCGTCCCATAAAAAATGTAAACATTTTTAAAAAGTGCAAGTCTCATGCGTTTTCGTGGTGAAAAAATAATATAAAAAATCGTTCGGGAAATGAGTTTACTCCCTGGGTACTTTCTTTGTATACTTTTGACTATACGGGCCGAGTCCGGGGTTTACGGGAAATGGCGGGTTTTCGTTTGCCGGCGATTAAATTTCTTTTAATAAGCGTCTCATCAAAAATGAAAACATTTTTGAAAACTACAAGTCTCATGCGTTTTAGTGGTGAAAAGATACTTTAAAAAATCGTTTTGGAAATGAGTTTAATCACAGGGTACTTTTTTTGTATACATGGGAAATGAGTTTACTACCCGGGTACTTTCTTTGTATACTTTTGACTATATGGGCCGAGTCCGGGGTTTACGGGAAATGGCGGGTTTTCGTTTGCCGGCAATTAAACTTCTTTTTTTCAGCGTCTCATCAAAAATGAAAACATTTTTGTAAACTACAAGTCTCATGCGTTTTAGTGGTGAAAAGATACTTTAAAAAATCGTTTTGGAAATGAGTTTACTCACAGGGTACTTTCTTTGTATACATTCGACTATACGGGCCAAGCCCGGGATTTACGGGAAATCGCGGGTTTTCGTTTGCCGGCGATTAAACTTCTTTTATTCAGCGTCTCATCAAAAATGAAAACATTTCTAAAAACTACAAGTCTCATGGGCTTTAGTGGTGAAATAATAATTTAAAAAATCGTTCAGGAAATGAGTTTACTCACAGGGTACTTTCTTTGTATGCATTCGACTATACGGGCCAAGCCCGGGATTTACGGGAAATCGCGGGTTTTCGTTTGCCGGCGATTAAACCACTTTCATTAAGCGTCTCATCAAAAATGAAAACATTTCTGAAAACTACAAGTCTCATGCGTTTTAGTGGTGAAAAAATAATTTAAAAAATCGTTCGGGAAATGAGTTTACTCCCTGGGTACTTTCTTTGTATACTTTTGACTATACGGTCCGAATCCGGGATTTACGGGAAGTCGCGGGTTTTCGTTTGCCGGCGATTAAACTTCTTTTATTCAGCGTTTCATCAAAAATGAAAACATTTCTAAAAACTACAAGTCTCATGGGCTTTAGTGGTGAAAAAATAATTTAAAAAATTGTTCGTGAAATGAGTTTACTCCCTGGGTACTTTCTTTGTATACTTTTGACTATACGGGCCGAGTCGGGGATTGACGGGAAGTCGCGGGTTTTCGTTTGCCGGCGATTAAACTTCTTTTATTCAGCGTCTCATCAAATATGAAAACATTTTTAAAAACTACAAGTCTCATGGGCTTTAGTGGTTAAATAATAATTTAAAAAATCGTTCGGGAAATGAGTTTACTCCCTGGGTACTTTCTTTGTATACTTTTGACTATACGGGCCGAGTCCGGGATTTACGGGAAATCGCAGGTTTTCGTTTGCCGGCGATTAAACTTCTTTTATTCAGCGTCTCATCAAAAATGAAAACATTTTTGTAAACTGCAAGTCCCATGCGCTTTAGTGGTGAAAAAATAATTTAAAAAATCGTTCGGGAAATGAGTTTACTCCCTGGGTACTTTCTTTGTATACTTTTGACTATACGGGCCCAGTCTGGGATTTACGGGAAATCGCGGGTTTTCGTGTGCCGGCGATTAAGCTTCTTTTGTTCAGCGTCCCATCAAAAATGAAAACATTTTTAAAAACTACAAGTTTCATGCGTTTTAGTGGTGAAAAAATAATATAAAAAATCGTTCGGGAAATGAGTTTACTCCCTGGGTACTTTTTTTGTATACTTTTGACTATACGGGCCGAGTCCGGGGTTTACGGGAAATGGCGGGTTTTCGTTTGCCGGCGATTAAACTTCTTTTAATATGCGTCTCACCAAAAATGAAAACATTTTTGAAAACTACAAGTCTCATGCGCTTTAGTGGTGAAAAAATAATTTAAAAAATCGTTTTGGAAATGAGTTTAATCACAGGGTACTTTCTTTGTATACATGGGAAATGAGTTTACTCCCCGGGTACTTTCTTTGTATACTTTTGACTATATGGGCCGAGTCCGGGGTTTACGGGAAATGGCGGGTTTTCGTTTGCCGGCAATTAAACTTCTTTTTTTCAGCGTCTCATCAAAAATGAAAACATTTTTGAAAACTACAAGTCTCATGTGTTTTAGTGGTGAAAAGATACTTTAAAAAATCGTTTTGGAAATGAGTTTACTCATTGGGTACTTTCCTTGTATACATTCGACTGTACGGGCCAAGCCCGGGATTTACGGGAAATCGCGGGTTTTCGTTTGCCGGCGATTAAACCACTTTCATTAAGCGTCTCATCAAAAATGAAAACATTTCTGAAAACTACAGGTCTCATGCGTTTTAGTGGTGAAAAAATAATTTAAAAAATTGTTCGGGAAATGAGTTTACTCCCTGGGTACTTTCTTTGTGTACTTTTGACTATACGGGCCGAGTCGGGGATTTACGGGAAGTCGCGGGTTTTTGTTTGCCGGCGATTAAACTTCTTTTATTCAGCGTCTCATCAAAAATGAAAAAATTTCTAAAAATTACAAGTCTCATGTGCTTTAGTGGTTAAATAATAATTTAAAAAATCGTTCGGGAAATGAGTTTACTCCCTGGGTACTTTCTTTGTATGCATTCGACTATACGGGCCAAGCCCGGGATTTACGGGAAATCGCGGGTTTTCGTTTGCCGGGGATTAAACCACTCTCATTAAGCGTCTCATCAAAAATGAAAACATTTCTGAAAACTAAAAGTCTCATGCGTTTTAGTGGTGAAAAAATAATTTCAAAAATCGTTCGGGAAATGAGTTTACTCCCTGGGTACTTTCTTTGTATACTTTTGACTATACGGCCCGAGTTCGGGATTTACGGGAAGTCGCGGGTTTTCGTTTGCCGGCGATTAAACTTCTTTTATTCAGCGTCTCATCAAAAACGAAAACATTTTTAAAAACTACAAGTCTCATGGGCTTTAGTGGTGAAATAATAATTTAAAAAATCGTTCGGGAAATGAGTTTACTCCCTGGGTACTTTCTTTGTATACTTTTGACTATACGGGCCGAGTCCGGGATTTACAGGAAATCGCAGGTTTTCGTTTGCCGGCGATTAAACTTCTTTTATTCAGCGTCTCATCAAAAATGAAAACACTTTTGAAAACTACAAGTCTCATGCGTTTTAGTGGTGAAAAAATAATTTAAAATATCGTTCGGGAAATGAGTTTACTCCCTGGGTACTTTCTTTGTATACTTTTGACTATACGGGCCCAGTCCGGGATTTACGGGAAATCGCGGGTTTTCGTGTGCCGGCGATTAAACTTCTTTTATTCAGCGTCCCATCAAAAATGAAAACATTTTTAAAAACTACAAGTCTCATGCGTTTTAGTGGTGAAAAGATACTTTAAAAAATCGTTTTGGAAATGAGTTTACTCACAGGGTACTTTCTTTGTATACATTCGACTATACGGGCCAAGCCCGGGATTTACGGGAAATCGCGGGTTTTCGTTTGCCGGCGATTAAACCACTTTCATTAAGCGTCTCATCAAAAATGAAAATATTTCTGAAAACTACAGGTCTCATGCGTTTCAGTGGTGAAAAAATAATTTAAAAAATCGTTCGGGAAATGAGTTTACTCCCTGGGTACTTTCTTTGTATACTTTTGACTATACGGGCCGAGTCCGGGGTTTACGGGAAATGGCGGGTTTTCGTTTGCCGGCGATTAAACTTCTTTTTGTCAGCGTCTCATCAAAAATGAAAACATTTTTAAAAACTACAAGTCTCATGGGCTTTAGTGGTTAAATAATAATTTAAAAAATCGTTCGGGAAATGAGTTTACTTCCTGGGTACTTTCTTTGTATGCATTCGACTATACGGGCCAAGCCCGGGATTTACGGGAAATCGCGGGTTTTCGTTTGCCGGCGATTAAACCAATTTCATTAAGCGTCTCATCAAAAATGAAAACCTTTCTGAAAACTACAAGTCTCATGCGTTTTAGTGGTGAAAAAATAATTTAAAAAATCGTTCGGGAAATGAGTTTACTCCCTGGGTACTTTCTTTGTATACTTTTGACTATACGGGCCGAGTCCGGGATTTACGGGAAATCGCTGGTTTTCGTTTGCCGGCGATTAAACCACTTTCATTAAGCGTCTCATCAAAAATGAAAACATTTCTGAAAACTACAGGTCTCATGCGTTTTAGTGGTGAAAAAATAATTTAAAAAATTGTTCGGGAAATGAGTTTACTCCCTGGGTACTTTCTTTGTATATTTTTGACTATACGGGCCGAGTCGGGGATTTACGGGAAGTCGCGGGTTTTCGTTTGCCGGCGATTAAACTTCTTTTATTCAGCGTCTCATCAAAAATGAAAACATTTTTAAAAACTACAAGTCTCATGGGCTTTAGTGGTTAAATAATAATTTAAAAAATCGTTCGGGAAATGAGTTTACTCCCTGGGTACTTTCTTTGTATGCATTCGACTATACGGGCCAAGCCCGGGATTTACGGGAAATCGCGGGTTTTCGTTTGCCGGCGATTAAACCACTTTCATTAAGCGTCTCATCAAAAATGAAAACATTTCTGAAAACTAAAAGTCTCATGCGTTTTAGTGGTGAAAAAATAATTTAAAAAATCGTTCGGGAAATGAGTTTACTCCCTGGGTACTTTCTTTGTATACTTTTGACTATACGGCCCGAGTCCGGGATTTATGGGAAGTCGCGGGTTTTTGTTTGCCGGCGATTAAACTTCTTTTATTCAGCGTCTCATCAAAAATGAAAACATTTTTAAAAACTACAAGTCTCATGGGCTTTAGTGGTGAAATAATAATTTAAAAAAACGTTCGGGAATTGAGTTTACTCCCTGGGTACTTTCTTTGTATACTTTTGACTATACGGGCCGAGTCCGGGATTTACGGGAAATCGCAGGTTTTCGTTTGCCGGCGATTAAACTTCTTTTATTCAGCGTCTCATCAAAAATGAAAACACTTTTGAAAACTACAAGTCTCATGCGTTTTAGTGGTGAAAAAATAATTTAAAAAATCGTTCGGGAAATGAGTTTACTCCCTGGGTACTTTCTTTGTATACTTTTGACTATACGGGCCCAGTCCGGGATTTACGGGAAATCGCGGGTTTTCGTGTGCCGGCGATTAAACTTCTTTTATTCAGCGTCCCATCAAAAATGAAAACATTTTTACAAACTACAAGTCTCATGCGTTTTAGTGGTGAAAAGATACTTTAAAAAATCGTTTTGGAAATGAGTTTACTCACAGGGTACTTTCTTTGTATACATTCGACTATACGGGCCAAGCCCAGGATTTACGGGAAATCGCGGGTTTTCGTTTGCCGGCGATTAAACCACTTTCGTTAAGCATCTCATCAAAAATGAAAATATTTCTGAAAACTAAAGGTCTCATGCGTTTCAGTGGTGAAAAAATAATTTAAAAAATCGTTCGGGAAATGAGTTTACTCCCTGTGTACTTTCTTTGTATACTTTTGACTATACGGGCCGAGTCCGGGGTTTACGGGAAATGGCGGGTTTTCGTTTGCCGGCGATTAAACTTCTTTTTGTCAGCGTCTCATCAAAAATGAAAACATTTTTGAAAACTACAAGTCTCATGCGTTTTAGTGGTGAAAAGATACTTTAAGAAATCGTTTTGGAAATGAGTTTACTCACAGGGTACTTTCTTTGTATACATTTGACTATACGGGCCAAGCCCGGGATTTACGGAAAATCGCGGGTTTTCGTTTGCCGGCGATTAAACCACTTTCATTAAGCGTCTCATCAAAAATGAAAACATTTCTGAAAACTACAGGTCTCATGCGTTTTAGTGGTGAAAAAATAATTTAAAAAATCGTTCGGGAAATGAGTTTACTCCCTGGGTACTTTCTTTGTATACTTTTGACTATACGGGCCGAGTCGGGGATTTACAGGAATTCGCGGGTTTTCGTTTGCCGGCGATTAAACTTCTTTTATTCAGCGTCTCATCAAAAATGAAAACATTTTTAAAAACTACAAGTCTCATGGGCTTTAGTGGTTAAATAATAATTTAAAAAATCGTTCGGGAAATGAGTTTACTCCCTGGGTACTTTCTTTGTATACTTTTGACTATACGGGCCGAGTCCGGGGTTTACGGGAAATGGCGGGTTTTCGTTTGCCGGCGATTAAACTTCTTTTTGTCAGCGTCTCATCAAAAATGAAAACATTTTTGAAAACTACAAGTCTCATGCGTTTTAGTGGTGAAAAGATACTTTAAGAAATCGTTTTGGAAATGAGTTTACTCACAGGGTACTTTCTTTGTATACATTTGACTATACGGGCCAAGCCCGGGATTTACGGAAAATCGCGGGTTTTCGTTTGCCGGCGATTAAACCACTTTCATTAAGCGTCTCATCAAAAATGAAAACATTTCTGAAAACTACAGGTCTCATGCGTTTTAGTGGTGAAAAAATAATTTAAAAAATCGTTCGGGAAATGAGTTTACTCCCTGGGTACTTTCTTTGTATACTTTTGACTATACGGGCCGAGTCGGGGATTTACAGGAATTCGCGGGTTTTCGTTTGCCGGCGATTAAACTTCTTTTATTCAGCGTCTCATCAAAAATGAAAACATTTTTAAAAACTACAAGTCTCATGGGCTTTAGTGGTTAAATAATAATTTAAAAAATCGTTCGGGAAATGAGTTTACTTCCTGGGTACTTTCTTTATATGCATTCGACTATACGGGCCAAGCCCGGGATTTACGGGAAATCGCGGGTTTTCGTTTGCCGGCGATTAAACCAATTTCATTAAGCGTCTCATCAAAAATGAAAACATTTCTGAAAACTACAAGTCTCATGCGTTTTAGTGGTGAAAAAATAATTTAAAAAATCGTTCGGGAAATGAGTTTACTCCCTGGGTACTTTCTTTGTATACTTTTGACTATACGGCCCGAATCCGGGATTTACGGGAAGTCGCGGGTTTTCGTTTGCCGGCGATTAAACCACTTTCATTAAGCGTCTCATCAAAAATGAAAACATTTCTAAAAATTACAAGTCTCATGCGTTTTAGTGGGGAAAAAAAAATTTAAAAAATCGTTCATAAAATGAGTTTACTCCCTGGGTACCTTCTTTGTATACTTTTGACTATACGGCCGAGTCCCGGATTTACGGGAAATCGCGGGTTTTCGTTTGCCGGCGATTAAACCACTTTCATTAAGCGTCTCATCAAAAATGAAAACATTTCTGCAAACTACAAGTCTCATGCGTTTTAGTGGTGAAAAAATAATTTAAAAAATCGTTCGGGAAATGAGTTTACTCTCTGGGTACCTTCTTTGTATACTTTTGACTATACAGGCCGAGTCCGGGATTTACGGGAAATCGCTGGTTTTCGTTTGCCGGCGATTAAACTTCTTTTATTCAGCGTCTCATCAAAAATAAAAACACTTTTGAAAACTACAAGTCTCATGCGTTTTAGTGGTGAAAAAATAATTTAAAAAATCGTTCGGGAAATGAGTTTACTCCCTGGGTACTTTCTTTGTATACTTTTGACTATACGGGCCCAGTCCGGGATTTACAGGAAATCGCGGGTTTTCGTGTGCCGGCGATTAAGCTTCTTTAATTCAGCGTCCCATAAAAAATGTAAACATTTTTAAAAAGTGCAAGTCTCATGCGTTTTCGTGGTGAAAAAATAATATAAAAAATCGTTCGGGAAATGAGTTTACTCCCTGGGTACTTTCTTTGTATACTTTTGACTATACGGGCCGAGTCCGGGGTTTACGGGAAATGGCGGGTTTTCGTTTGCCGGCGATTAAATTTCTTTTAATAAGCGTCTCATCAAAAATGAAAACATTTTTGAAAACTACAAGTCTCATGCGTTTTAGTGGTGAAAAAATAATTTAAAAAATCGTTTTGGAAATGAGTTTAATCACAGGGTACTTTTTTTGTATACATGGGAAATGAGTTTACTACCCGGGTACTTTCTTTGTATACTTTTGACTATATGGGCCGAGTCCGGGGTTTACGGGAAATGGCGGGTTTTCGTTTGCCGGCAATTAAACTTCTTTTTTTCAGCGTCTCATCAAAAATGAAAACATTTTTGTAAACTACAAGTCTCATGCGTTTTAGTGGTGAAAAGATACTTTAAAAAATCGTTTTGGAAATGAGTTTACTCACAGGGTACTTTCTTTGTATACATTCGAATATACGGGCCAAGCCCGGGATTTACGGGAAATCGCGGGTTTTCGTTTGCCGGCGATTAAACTTCTTTTATTTAGCGTCTCATCAAAAATGAAAACATTTCTAAAAACTACAAGTCTCATGGGCTTTAGTGGTGAAATAATAATTTAAAAAATCGTTCAGGAAATGAGTTTACTCACAGGGTACTTTCTTTGTATGCATTCGACTATACGGGCCAAGCCCGGGATTTACGGGAAATCGCGGGTTTTCGTTTGCCGGCGATTAAACCACTTTCATTAAGCGTCTCATCAAAAATGAAAACATTTCTGAAAACTACAAGTCTCATGCGTTTTAGTGGTGAAAAAATAATTTAAAAAATCGTTCGGGAAATGAGTTTACTCCCTGGGTACTTTCTTTGTATACTTTTGACTATACGGTCCGAATCCGGGATTTACGGGAAGTCGCGGGTTTTCGTTTGCCGGCGATTAAACTTCTTTTATTCAGCGTTTCATCAAAAATGAAAACATTTCTAAAAACTACAAGTCTCATTGGCTTTAGTGGTGAAATAATAATTTAAAAAATCGTTCGGGAAATGAGTTTACTCCCTGGGTACTTTCTTTGCATACTTTTGACTATACGGGCCGAGTCCAGGCTTTACGGGAAATCGCAGGTTTTCGTTTGCCGGCGATTAAACTTCTTTTACTCAGAGTCTCATCAAAAATGAAAACATTTTTGTAAACTACAAGTCCCATGCGTTTTAGTGGTGAAAAAATAATTTAAAAAATCGTTCGGGAAATGAGTTTACTCCCTGGATACTTTCTTTGTATACTTTTGACTATACGGGCCGAGTCCGGGGTTTACGGGAAATGGCGGGTTTTCGTTTGCCGGCGATTAAACTTCTTTTATTCAGCGTCTCATCAAAAATGAAAACATTTTTGAAAAACTACAAGTCTCATGCGTTTTAGTGGTGAAAAGATAATTTAAAAAATCGTTTTGGAAATGAGTTTACTCAAAGGGTACTTTCTTTGTATACTTTTGACTATACGGGCCGAGTCCCGGGTTTACGGGAAATCGCGGGTTTTCGTTTGCCGGCGATTAAACTTCTTTTATTCAGCGTCTCATCAAAAATGAAAACATTTTTGAAAACTACAAGTCTCATGCGTTTTAGTGGTAAAAAGATAATTTAAAAAATCGTTTTGGAAATGAGTTTACTCACAGGGTACTTTCTTTGTATACATTTGACTATACGGGCCAAGCCCGGGATTTACGGGAAATCGCGGGTTTTCGATTGCCGGCGATTAAACCACTTTCATTAAGCGTCTCATCAAAAATGAAAACGTTTCTAAAAATTACAAGTCTCATGCGTTTTAGTGGGGAAAAAAAATTTAAAAAATCGTTCATGAAATGAGTTTACTCCCTGGGTACCTTCTTTGTATACTTTTGACTATACGGCCGAGTCCGGGATTTACGGGAAATCGCGGGTTTTCGTTTGCCGGCGATTAAACTTCTTTTATTCAGCGTCTCATCAAAAATGAAAACATTTCTAAAAACTACAAGTCTCATGGGCTTTAGTGGTGAAATAATAATTTAAAAAATCGTTCGGGAAATGAGTTTACTCCCTGGGTACTTTCTTTGCATACTTTTGACTATACGGGCCGAGTCCAGGCTTTACGGGAAATCGCAGGTTTTCGTTTGCCGGCGATTAAACTTCTTTTACTCAGAGTCTCATCAAAAATGAAAACATTTTTGTAAACTACAAGTCCCATGCGTTTTAGTGGTGAAAAAATAATTTAAAAAATCGTTCGGGAAATGAGTTTACTCCCTGGGTACTTTCTTTGTATACTTTTGACTATACGGGCCGAGTCCGGGGTTTACGGGAAATGGCGGGTTTTCGATTGCCGGCGATTAAACTTCTTTTATTCAGCGTCTCATCAAAAATGAAAACATTTTTGAAAAACTACAAGTCTCATGCGTTTTAGTGGTGAAAAGATAATTTAAAAAATCGTTTTGGAAATGAGTTTACTCACAGGGTACTTTCTTTGTATACTTTTGACTATACGGGCCGAGTCCCGGGTTTACGGGAAATCGCGGGTTTTCGTTTGCCGGCGATTAAACTTCTTTTATTCAGCGTCTCATCAAAAATGAAAACATTTTTGAAAACTACAAGTCTCATGCGTTTTAGTGGTGAAATAATAATTTAAAAGATCGTTCGGGAAATGAGTTTACTCCCTGGGTACTTTCTTTGCATACTTTTGACTATACGGGCCGAGTCCAGGCTTTACGGGAAATCGCAGGTTTTCGTTTGCCGGCGATTAAACTTCTTTTACTCGGAGTCTCATCAAAAATGAAAACATTTTTGTAAACTACAAGTCCCATGCGTTTTAGTGGTGAAAAAATAATTTAAAAAATCGTTCGGGAAATGAGTTTACTCCCTGGGTACTTTCTTTGTATACTTTTGACTATACGGGCCGAGTCCGGGGTTTACGGGAAATGGCGGGTTTTCGATTGCCGGCGATTAAACTTCTTTTATTCAGCGTCTCATCAAAAATGAAAACATTTTTGAAAAACTACAAGTCTCATGCGTTTTAGTGGTGAAAAGATAATTTAAAAAATCGTTTTGGAAATGAGTTTACTCACAGGGTACTTTCTTTGTATACTTTTGACTATACGGGCCGAGTCCCGGGTTTACGGGAAATCGCGGGTTTTCGTTTGCCGGCGATTAAACTTCTTTTATTCAGCGTCTCATCAAAAATGAAAACATTTTTGAAAACTACAAGTCTCATGCGTTTTAGTGGTGAAAAGATAATTTAAAATCGTTTTGGAAATGAGTTTACTCACAGGGTACTTTCTTTGTATACATTTGACTATACGTGCCAAGCCCGGGATTTACGGGAAATCGCGGGTTTTCGATTGCCGGCGATTAAACCGCCTTCATTAAGCGTCTCATCAAAAATGAAAACATTTCTAAAAATTACAAGTCTCATGCGTTTTAGTGGGGAAAAAAAAATTTAAAAAATCGTTCATGAAATAAGTTTACTCCCTGGGTACCTTCTTTGTATACTTTTGACTATACGGCCGAGTCCGGGATTTACGGGAAATCGCGGGTTTTCGTTTGCCGGCAATTAAACCACCTTCATTAAGCGTCTCATCAAAAATGAAAACATTTCTGCAAACTACAAGTCTCATGCGTTTTAGTGGTGAAAAAATAATTTAAAAAATCGTTCGGGAAATGAGTTTACTCTCTGGGTACCTTCTTTGTATACTTTTGACTATACGGGCCCAGTCCGGGATTTACAGGAAATCGCGGGTTTTCGTGTGTCGGCGATTAAGCTTCTTTTATTCAGCGTCCCATCGAAAATGTAAACATTTTTAAAAACTACAAGTCTCATGCGTTATAGTGGTGAAAAAATCATTTAAAAAATCGTTCGGGAAATGAGTTTACTCTCTGGGTACCTTCTTTGTATACTTTTGACTATACGGGCCGAGTCCGGGATTTACGGGAAATCGCGGGTTTTCGTTTGCCGGCGATTAAACTTCTTTTATTCAGCGTCTCATCAAAAATGAAAACACTTTTGAAAACTACAAGTCTCATGCGTTTTAGTGGTGAAAAAATAATTTAAAAAATCGTTCGGGAAATGAGTTTACTCCCTGGGTACTTTCTTTGTATACTTTTGACTATACGGGCCCAGTCCGGGATTAACAGGAAATTGCGGGTTTTCGTGTGCCGGCGATTAAGCTTCTTTTATTCAGCGTCCCATCAAAAATGTAAACATTTTTAAAAACTACAAGTCTCATGCGTTTTAGTGGTGAAAAAATAATATAAAAAATCGTTCGGGAAATGAGTTTACTCCCTGGGTACTTTCTTTGTATACTTTTGACTATACGGCCCGAGTCCGGGGTTTGCGGGAAATGGCGGGTTTTCGTTTGCCGGCGATTAAACTTCTTTTAATAAGCGTCTCATCAAAAATGAAAACATTTTTGAAAACTACAAGTCTCATGCGTTTTAGTGGTGAAAAAATAATTTAAAAAATCGTTTTGGAAATGAGTTTAATCACAGGGTACTTTTTTTGTATACATGGGAAATGAGTTTACTCCCCGGGTACTTTCTTTGTATACTTTTGACTATATGGGCCGAGTCCGGGGTTTACGGGAAATGGCGGGTTTTGGTTTGCCGGCAATTAAACTTCTTTTTTCAGCGTCTCATCAAAAATGAAAACATTTTTGAAAACTACAAGTCTCATGCGTTTTAGTGGAGAAAAGATACTTTAAAAAATCGTTTTGGAAATGAGTTTACTCACAGGGTACTTTCTTTGTATACATTCGACTATACGGGCCAAGCCCGGGATTTACGGGAAATGGCGGGTTTTCGTTTGCCGGCGATTAAACTTCTTTTATTCAGCGTCTCAACAAAAATGAAAACATTTCTGAAAACTACAAGTCTCGTGCGTTTTAGTGGAGAAAAAATAATTTAAAAAATCGTTCGGGAAATAATTTACTTACTGGGTACTTTCTTTGTATACTTTTGACTATACGGCCCGAATCCGGGATTTACGGGAAGTCGCGGGTTTTCGTTTGCCGGCGATTAAACTTCTTTTATTCAGCGTCTCATCAAAAATGAAAACATTTCTAAAAACTACAAGTCTCATGGGCTTTAGTGGTGAAATAATAATTTAAAAATCGTTCGGGAAATGAGTTTACTCCCTGGGTACTTTCTTTGTATACTTTTGACTATACGGGCCGAGTCCGGGCTTTACGGCAAATCGCAGGTTTTCGTTTGCCGGCGATTAAACTTCTTTTATTCAGAGTCTCATCAAAAATGAAAACATTTTTGTAAACTACAAGTCCCATGCGTTTTAGTGGTGAAAAAATAATTTAAAAAATCGTTCGGGAAATGAGTTTACTCCCTGGGTACTTTCTTTGTATACTTTTGACTATACGGGCCGAGTCCGGGGTTTACGGGAAATGGCGAATTTTCGTTTGCCGGCGATTAAACTTCTTTTATTCAGCGCCTCATCAAAAATGAAAACATTTTTGAAAACTACAAGTCTCATGCGTTTTAGTGGTGAAAAGATAATTTAAAAAATCGTTTTTGAAATGAGTTTACTCACAGGGTACTTTCTTTGTATACATTTGACTATACGTGCCAAGCCCGGGATTTACGGGAAATCGCGGGTTTTCGATTGCCGGCGATTAAACCGCCTTCATTAAGCGTCTCATCAAAAATGAAAACGTTTCTAAAAATTACAAGTCTCATGCGTTTTAGTGGGGAAAAAAAAATTTAAAAAATCGTTCATGAAATAAGTTTACTCCCTGGGTACCTTCTTTGTATACTTTTGACTATACGGCCGAGTCCGGGATTTACGGGAAATCGCGGGTTTTCGTTTGCCGGCAATTAAACCACCTTCATTAAGCGTCTCATCAAAAATGAAAACATTTCTGCAAACTACAAGTCTCATGCGTTTTAGTGGTGAAAAAATAATTTAAAAAATCGTTCGGGAAATGAGTTTACTCTCTGGGTACCTTCTTTGTATACTTTTGACTATACGGGCCCAGTCCGGGATTTACAGGAAATCGCGGGTTTTCGTGTGTCGGCGATTAAGCTTCTTTTATTCAGCGTCCCATCGAAAATGTAAACATTTTTAAAAACTACAAGTCTCATGCGTTATAGTGGTGAAAAAATCATTTAAAAAATCGTTCGGGAAATGAGTTTACTCTCTGGGTACCTTCTTTGTATACTTTTGACTATACGGGCCGAGTCCGGGATTTACGGGAAATCGCGGGTTTTCGTTTGCCGGCGATTAAACTTCTTTTATTCAGCGTCTCATCAAAAATGAAAACACTTTTGAAAACTACAAGTCTCATGCGTTTTAGTGGTGAAAAAATAATTTAAAAAATCGTTCGGGAAATGAGTTTACTCCCTGGGTACTTTCTTTGTATACTTTTGACTATACGGGCCCAGTCCGGGATTAACAGGAAATTGCGGGTTTTCGTGTGCCGGCGATTAAGCTTCTTTTATTCAGCGTCCCATCAAAAATGTAAACATTTTTAAAAACTACAAGTCTCATGCGTTTTAGTGGTGAAAAAATAATATAAAAAATCGTTCGGGAAATGAGTTTACTCCCTGGGTACTTTCTTTGTATACTTTTGACTATACGGCCCGAGTCCGGGGTTTGCGGGAAATGGCGGGTTTTCGTTTGCCGGCGATTAAACTTCTTTTAATAAGCGTCTCATCAAAAATGAAAACATTTTTGAAAACTACAAGTCTCATGCGTTTTAGTGGTGAAAAAATAATTTAAAAAATCGTTTTGGAAATGAGTTTAATCACAGGGTACTTTTTTTGTATACATGGGAAATGAGTTTACTCCCCGGGTACTTTCTTTGTATACTTTTGACTATACGGGCCAAGCCCGGGATTTACGGGAAATGGCGGGTTTTCGTTTGCCGGCGATTAAACTTCTTTTATTCAGCGTCTCAACAAAAATGAAAACATTTCTGAAAACTACAAGTCTCGTGCGTTTTAGTGGTGAAAAAATAATTTAAAAAATCGTTCGGGAAATAATTTACTTACTGGGTACTTTCTTTGTATACTTTTGACTATACGGCCCGAATCCGGGATTTACGGGAAGTCGCGGGTTTTCGTTTGCCGGCGATTAAACTTCTTTTATTCAGCGTCTCATCAAAAATGAAAACATTTCTAAAAACTACAAGTCTCATGGGCTTTAGTGGTGAAATAATAATTTAAAAATCGTTCGGGAAATGAGTTTACTCCCTGGGTACTTTCTTTGTATACTTTTGACTATACGGGCCGAGTCCGGGCTTTACGGCAAATCGCAGGTTTTCGTTTGCCGGCGATTAAACTTCTTTTATTCAGAGTCTCATCAAAAATGAAAACATTTTTGTAAACTACAAGTCCCATGCGTTTTAGTGGTGAAAAAATAATTTAAAAAATCGTTCGGGAAATGAGTTTACTCCCTGGGTACTTTCTTTGTATACTTTTGACTATACGGGCCGAGTCCGGGGTTTACGGGAAATGGCGGATTTTCGTTTGCCGGCGATTAAACTTCTTTTATTCAGCGTCTCATCAAAAATGAAAACATTTTTGAAAACTACAAGTCTCATGCGTTTTAGTGGTGAAAAGATAATTTAAAAAATCGTTTTTGAAATGAGTTTACTCACAGGGTACTTTCTTTGTATACATTTGACTATACGGGCCAAGCCCGGGATTTACAGGAAATCGCGGGTTTTCGTTTGCCGGCGATTAAACCACTTTCATTAAGCGTCTCATCAAAAATGAAAACATTTCTAAAAATTACAAGTCTCTGCGTTTTAGTGGTGAAAAAAAAATTTAAAAAATCGCTCGGGAAATGAGTTTACTCCCTGGGTACCTTCTTTGTATACTTTTGACTATACGGCCGAGTCCGGGATTTACGGGAAATCGCGGGTTTTCGTTTGCTGGCGATTAAACCACTTTCATAAAGCGTCTCATCAAAAATGAAAACATTTCCGCAAACTACAAGTCTCATGCGTTTTAGTGGTGAAAAAATAATTTAAAAAATCGTTCGGGAAATGAGTTTACTCTCTGGGTACCTTCTTTGTATACCTTTGACTATACGGGCCGAGTCCGGGATTTACGGGAAATCGCGGGTTTTCGTTTGCCGGCAATTAAACTTCTTTTATTCAGCGTCTCATCAAAAATGAAAACACTTTTGAAAACTACAAGTCTCATGCGTTTTAGTGGTGAAAAAATAATTTAAAAAATCGTTCGGGAAATGAGTTTACTCCCTGGGTACTTTCTTTGTATAATTTTGACTATACGGCCCAGTCCGGGATTTACGGGAAATCGCGGGTTTTCGTGTGCCGGCGATTAAGCTTCTTTTATTCAGCGTCCCATCAAAAATGAAAACATTTTTAAAAACTACAAGTCTCATGCGTTTTAGTGGTGAAAAATAATATGAAAAATCGTTCGGGAAATGAGTTTACTCCCTGGGTACTTTCTTTGTATACTTTTGACTATACGGGCCGAGTCCGGGCTTTACGGGAAATCGCAGGTTTTCGTTTGCCGGCGATTAAACTTCTTTTACTCAATGTCTCATCAAAAATGAAAACATTTTTGTAAACTACAAGTCTCATGCGTTTTAGTGGTGAAAAAATAATTTAAAAAATCGTTCGGGAAATGAGTTTACTACCTGGGTACTTTCTTTGTATACTTTTGACTATACGGGCCGAGTCCGGGGTTTACGGGAAATGGCGGGTTTTCGTTTGCCGGCGATTAAACTTCTTTTATTCAGCGTCTCATCAAAAATGAAAACATTTTTGAAAAACTACAAGTCTCATGCGTTTTAGTGGTGAAAAGATAATTTAAAAAATCGTTTTGGAATTGAGTTTACTCACAGGGTACTTTCTTTGTATACTTTTGACTATACGGGCCGAGTCCGGGGTTTACGGGAAATGGCGGGTTTTCGTTTGCCGGCGATTAAACTTCTTTTATTCAGCGTCTCATCAAAAATGAAAACATTTTTGAAAACTACAAGTCTCATGCGTTTTAGTGGTGAAAAGATAATTTAAAAAATCGTTTTGGAAATGAGTTTACTCACAGGGTACTTTCTTTGTATACATTTGACTATACGGGCCAAGCCCGGGATTTACGGGAAATCGCGGGTTTTCGTTTGCCGGCGAATAAACCACTTTCATTAAGCGTCTCATCAAAAATGAAAACATTTTTGAAAACTACAAGTCTCATGCGTTTTAGTGGTGAAAAAATAATTTAAAAAATCGTTCGGGAAATGAGTTTACTCCCTGGGTATTTTCTTTGTATAATTTTGACTATACAGCCCAGTCCGGGATTTACGGGAAATCGCGGGTTTTCGTGTGCCGGCGATTAAGCTTCTTTTATTCAGCGTCCCATCAAAAATGAAAACATTTTTAAAAACTACAAGTCTCATGCGTTTTAGTGGTGAAAAAATAATTTAAAAAATCGTTCGGGAAATGAGTTTACTACCTGGGTACTTTCTTTGTATACTTTTGACTATACGGGCCGAGTCCGGGGTTTACGGGAAATGGCGGGTTTTCGTTTGCCGGCGATTAAACTTCTTTTATTCAGCGTCTCATCAAAAAAGAAAACATTTTTGAAAAACTACAAGTCTCATGCGCTTTAGTGGTGAAAAGATAATTTAAAAAATCGTTTTGGAAATGAGTTTACTCACAGGGTACTTTCTTTGTATACTTTTGACTATACGGGCCGAGTCCGGGGTTTACGGGAAATGGCGGGTTTTCGTTTGCCGGCGATTAAACTTCTTTTATTCAGCGTCTCATCAAAAATAAAAACATTTTTGAAAACTACAAGTCTCATGCGTTTTAGTGGTGAAAAGATAATTTAAAAAATCGTTTTGGAAATGAGTTTACTCAAAGGGTACTTTCTTTGTATACATTTGACTATACGGGCCAAGCCCGGGATTTACGGGAAATCGCGGGTTTTCGTTTGCCGGCGATTAAACCACTTTCATTAAGCGTCTCATCAAAAATGAAAACATTTCTAAAAATTACAAGTCTCATGCGTTTTAGTGGGGAAAAAAAAATTTATAAAATCGTTCATGAAATGAGTTTACTCCCTGGGTACCTTCTTTGTATACTTTTGACTATACGGCCGAGTCCGGGATTTACGGGAAATGGCGGGTTTTCGTTTGCCGGCGATTAAACCACTTTCATTAAGCGTCTCAACAAAAATGAAAACATTTTTGCAAACTACAAGTCTCATGCATTTTAGTGGTGAAAAAATAATTTAAAAAATCGTTCGGGAAATGAGTTTACTCTCTGGGTACCTTCTTTGTATACTTTTGACTATACGGGCCCAGTCCGGGATTTACAGGAAATCGCGGGTTTTCGTGTGCCGGCGATTAAGCTTCTTTTATTCAGCGTCCCATCGAAAATGTAAACATTTTTAAAAACTACAAGTCTCATCCGTTTTAGTGGTGAAAAAATAATTTAAAAAATCGTTCGGGAAATGAGTTTACTCTCTGTGTACCTTCTTTGTATACTTTTGACTATACGGGCCGAGTCCGGGATTTACGGGAAATCGCGGGTTTTCGTTTGCCGGCGATTAAACTTCTTTTATTCAGCGTCTCATCAAAAATCAAAACACTTTTGAAAACTACAAGTCTCATGCGTTTTAGTGGTGAAAAAATAATTTAAAAAATCGTTCGGGAAATGAGTTTATTCCATGGGTACTTTCTTTGTATACTTTTGACTATACGGGCCCAGTCCGGGATTTACAGGAAATTGCGGGTTTTCGTGTGCCGGCGATTAAGCTTCTTTTATTCAGCGTCCCATCAAAAATGTAAACATTTTTAAAAACTACAAGTCTCATGCGTTTTAGTGGTGAAAAAATAATATAAAAAATCGTTCGGGAAATGAGTTTACTCCCTGGGTACTTTCTTTGTATACTTTTGACTATACGGCCCGAGTCCGGGGTTTACGGGAAATGGCGGGTTTTCGTTTGCCGGCGATTAAACTTCTTTTAATAAGCGTCTCATCAAAAATGAAAACATTTTTGAAAACTACAAGTCTCATGCGTTTTAGTGGTGAAAAAATAATTTAAAAAATCGTTTTGGAAATGAGTTTAATCACAGGGTACTTTTTTTGTATACATGGGAAATGAGTTTTCTCCCCGGGTACTTTCTTTGTATACTTTTGACTATATGGGCCGACTCCGGGGTTTACGGGAAATGGCGGGTTTTCGTTTGCCGGCAATTAAACTTCTTTTTTTCAGCGTCTCATCAAAAATGAAAACATTTTTGAAAACTGCAAGTCTCATGCGTTTTAGTGGTGAAAAGATACTTTAAAAAATCGTTTTGGAAATGAGTTTACTCACAGGGTACTTTCTTTGTATACATTCGACTATACGGGCCAAGCCCGGGATTTACGGGAAATCGCGGGTTTTCGTTTGCCGGCGATTAAACTTCTTTTATTCAGCGTCTCATGAAAAATCAAAACACTTTTGAAAACTACAAGTCTCATGCGTTTTAGTGGTGAAAAAATAATTTAAAAAATCGTTCGGGAAATGAGTTTATTCCCTGGGTACTTTCTTTGTATACTTTTGACTATACGGGCCCAGTCCGGGATTTACAGGAAATTGCGGGTTTTCGTGTGCCGGCGATTAAGCTTCTTTTATTCAGCGTCCCATCAAAAATGTAAACATTTTTAAAAACTACAAGTCTCATGCGTTTTAGTGGTGAAAAAATAATATAAAAAATCGTTCGGGAAATGAGTTTACTCCCTGGGTACTTTCTTTGTATACTTTTGACTATACGGCCCGAGTCCGGGGTTTACGGGAAATGGCGGGTTTTCGTTTGCCGGCGATTAAACTTCTTTTAATAAGCGTCTCATCAAAAATGAAAACATTTTTGAAAACTACAAGTCTCATGCGTTTTAGTGGTGAAAAAATAATTTAAAAAATCGTTTTGGAAATGAGTTTAATCACAGGGTACTTTTTTTGTATACATGGGAAATGAGTTTTCTCCCCGGGTACTTTCTTTGTATACTTTTGACTATATGGGCCGAGTCCGGGGTTTACGGGAAATGGCGGGTTTTCGTTTGCCGGCAATTAAACTTCTTTTTTTCAGCGTCTCATCAAAAATGAAAACATTTTTGAAAACTGCAAGTCTCATGCGTTTTAGTGGTGAAAAGATACTTTAAAAAATCGTTTTGGAAATGAGTTTACTCACAGGGTACTTTCTTTGTATACATTCGACTATACGGGCCAAGCCCGGGATTTACGGGAAATCGCAGGTTTTCGTTTGCCGGCGATTAAACTTCTTTTATTCAGCGTCTCAACAAAAATGAAAACATTTCTAAAAACTACAAGTCTCATGGGCTTTAGTGGTGAAATAATAATTTAAAAAATCGTTCGGGAAATGAGTTTACTCCCTGGGTACTTTCTTTGTATGCATTCGACTATACGGGCCAAGCCCGGGATTTACAGGAAATTGCGGGTTTTCGTGTGCCGGCGATTAAGCTTCTTTTATTCAGCGTCCCATCAAAAATGTAAACATTTTTAAAAACTACAAGTCTCATGCGTTTTAGTGGTGAAAAAATAATATAAAAAATCGTTCGGGAAATGAGTTTACTCCCTGGGTACTTTCTTTGTATACTTTTGACTATACGGCCCGAGTCCGGGGTTTACGGGAAATGGCGGGTTTTCGTTTGCCGGCGATTAAACTTCTTTTAATAAGCGTCTCATCAAAAATGAAAACATTTTTGAAAACTACAAGTCTCATGCGTTTTAGTGGTGAAAAAATAATTTAAAAAATCGTTTTGGAAATGAGTTTAATCACAGGGTACTTTTTTGTATACATGGGAAATGAGTTTTCTCCCCGGGTACTTTCTTTGTATACTTTTGACTATATGGGCCGAGTCCGGGGTTTACGGGAAATGGCGGGTTTTCGTTTGCCGGCAATTAAACTTCTTTTTTTCAGCGTCTCATCAAAAATGAAAACATTTTTGAAAACTGCAAGTCTCATGCGTTTTAGTGGTGAAAAGATACTTTAAAAAATCGTTTTGGAAATGAGTTTACTCACAGGGTACTTTCTTTGTATACATTCGACTATACGGGCCAAGCCCGGGATTTACGGGAAATCGCGGGTTTTCGTTTGCCGGCGATTAAACTTCTTTTATTCAGCGTCTCAACAAAAATGAAAACATTTCTAAAAACTACAAGTCTCATGGGCTTTAGTGGTGAAATAATAATTTAAAAAATCGTTCGGGAAATGAGTTTACTCCCTGGGTACTTTCTTTGTATGCATTCGACTATACGGGCCAAGCCCGGGATTTACCGGAAATCGCGGGTTTTCGTTTGCCGGCGATTAAACCACTTTCATTAAGCGTCTCATCAAAAATGAAAACATTTTTGTAAACTACAAGTCCCATGCGTTTTTGTGGTGAAAAAATAATTTAAAAAATCGTTCGGGAAATGAGTTTACTCCCTGGGTACATTCTTTGTATACTTTTGACTATACGGGCCGAGTCCGGGGTTTACGGGAAATGGCGGGTTTTCGTTTGCCGGCGATTAAACTTCTTTTATTCAGCGTCTCATCAAAAATGAAAACATTTTTGAAAACTACAAGTCTCATGCGTTTTAGTGGTGAAAAGATAATTTAAAAAATCGTTTTGGAAATGAGTTTACTCACAGGGTACTTTCTTTGTATACATTTGACTATACGGGCCAAGCCCGGGATTTACAGGAAATCGCGGGTTTTCGTTTGCCGGCGATTAAACCACTTTCATTAAGCGTCTCATCAAAAATGAAAACATTTCTAAAAATTACAAGTCTCATGCGTTTTAGTGGTGAAAAAAAAATTTAAAAAATCGTTCGGGAAATGAGTTTACTCCCTGGGTACTTTCTTTGTATACTTTTGACTATACGGCCCGAATCCGGGATTTACGGGAAGTCGCGGGTTTTCGTTTGCCGGCGATTAAACTTCTTTTATTCAGCGTCTCATCAAAAATGAAAACATTTTTGAAAACTATAAGTCTCATGCGTTTTAGTGGTGAAAAGATAATTTAAAAAATCGTTTTGGAAATGAGTTTACTCACAGGGTACTTTCTTTGTATACATTTGACTATACGGGCCAAGCCCGGGATTTACGGGAAATCGCGGGTTTTCGTTTGCCGGCGATTAAACCACTTTCATTAAGCGTCTCATCAAAAATGAAAACATTTCTAAAAATTACAAGTCTTATGCGTTTTAGTGGTGAAAAAAAAATTTAAAAAATCGTTCGGGAAATGAGTTTACTCCCTGGGTACCTTCTTTGTATACTTTTAAATATACGGCCGAGTCCGGGATTTACGGGAAATCGCGGGTTTTTGTTTGCCGGCGATTAAACCACTTTCATTAAGCGTCTCATCAAAAATGAAAACATTTCCGCAAACTACAAGTCTCATGCGTTTTAGTGGTGAAAAAATAATTTAAAAAATCGTTCGGGAAATGAGTTTACTCTCTGGGCACCTTCTTTGTATACTTTTGACTATACGGCCCGAGTCCGGGATTTACGGGAAATCGCGGGTTTTCGTTTGCCGGCGATTAAACTTCTTTTATTCAGCGTCTCATCAAAAATGAAAACACTTTTGAAAACTACAAGTCTCATGCGTTTTAGTGGTGAAAAAATAATTTAAAAAATCGTTCGGGTAATGAGTTTATTCCCTGGGTACTTTCTTTGTATACTTTTGACTATACGGCCCGAGTCCGGGATTTACGGGAAATCGCGGGTTTTCGTTTGCCGGCGATTAAACTTCTTTTATTCAGCGTCCCATCAAAAATGAAAACATTTTTAAAAACTACAAGTCTCATGCGTTTTAGTGGTGAAAAAATAATTTAAAAAATCGTTTTGGAAATGAGTTTAATCACAGGGTACTTTTTTGTATACATGGGAAATGAGTTTTCTCCCCGGGTACTTTCTTTGTATACTTTTGACTATATGGGCCGAGTCCGGGGTTTACGGGAAATGGCGGGTTTTCGTTTGCCGGCAATTAAACTTCTTTTTTTCAGCGTCTCATCAAAAATGAAAACATTTTTGAAAACTGCAAGTCTCATGCGTTTTAGTGGTGAAAAGATACTTTAAAAAATCGTTTTGGAAATGAGTTTACTCACAGGGTACTTTCTTTGTATACATTCGACTATACGGGCCAAGCCCGGGATTTACGGGAAATCGCGGGTTTTCGTTTGCCGGCGATTAAACTTCTTTTATTCAGCGTCTCAACAAAAATGAAAACATTTCTAAAAACTACAAGTCTCATGGGCTTTAGTGGTGAAATAATAATTTAAAAAATCGTTCGGGAAATGAGTTTACTCCCTGGGTACTTTCTTTGTATGCATTCGACTATACGGGCCAAGCCCGGGATTTACCGGAAATCGCGGGTTTTCGTTTGCCGGCGATTAAACCACTTTCATTAAGCGTCTCATCAAAAATGAAAACATTTTTGTAAACTACAAGTCCCATGCGTTTTTGTGGTGAAAAAATAATTTAAAAAATCGTTCGGGAAATGAGTTTACTCCCTGGGTACATTCTTTGTATACTTTTGACTATACGGGCCGAGTCCGGGGTTTACGGGAAAAGGCGGGTTTTCGTTTGCCGGCGATTAAACTTCTTTTATTCAGCGTCTCATCAAAAATGAAAACATTTTTGAAAACTACAAGTCTCATGCGTTTTAGTGGTGAAAAGATAATTTAAAAAATCGTTTTGGAAATGAGTTTACTCACAGGGTACTTTCTTTGTATACATTTGACTATACGGGCCAAGCCCGGGATTTACAGGAAATCGCGGGTTTTCGTTTGCCGGCGATTAAACCACTTTCATTAAGCGTCTCATCAAAAATGAAAACATTTCTAAAAATTACAAGTCTCATGCGTTTTAGTGGTGAAAAAAAAATTTAAAAAATCGTTCGGGAAATGAGTTTACTCCCTGGGTACTTTCTTTGTATACTTTTGACTATACGGCCCGAATCCGGGATTTACGGGAAGTCGCGGGTTTTCGTTTGCCGGCGATTAAACTTCTTTTATTCAGCGTCTCATCAAAAATGAAAACATTTTTGAAAACTATAAGTCTCATGCGTTTTAGTGGTGAAAAGATAATTTAAAAAATCGTTTTGGAAATGAGTTTACTCACAGGGTACTTTCTTTGTATACATTTGACTATACGGGCCAAGCCCGGGATTTACGGGAAATCGCGGGTTTTCGTTTGCCGGCGATTAAACCACTTTCATTAAGCGTCTCATCAAAAATGAAAACATTTCTAAAAATTACAAGTCTTATGCGTTTTAGTGGTGAAAAAAAAATTTAAAAAATCGTTCGGGAAATGAGTTTACTCCCTGGGTACCTTCTTTGTATACTTTTAAATATACGGCCGAGTCCGGGATTTACGGGAAATCGCGGGTTTTTGTTTGCCGGCGATTAAACCACTTTCATTAAGCGTCTCATCAAAAATGAAAACATTTCCGCAAACTACAAGTCTCATGCGTTTTAGTGGTGAAAAAATAATTTAAAAAATCGTTCGGGAAATGAGTTTACTCTCTGGGCACCTTCTTTGTATACTTTTGACTATACGGCCCGAGTCCGGGATTTACGGGAAATCGCGGGTTTTCGTTTGCCGGCGATTAAACTTCTTTTATTCAGCGTCTCATCAAAAATGAAAACACTTTTGAAAACTACAAGTCTCATGCGTTTTAGTGGTGAAAAAATAATTTAAAAAATCGTTCGGGTAATGAGTTTATTCCCTGGGTACTTTCTTTGTATACTTTTGACTATACGGCCCGAGTCCGGGATTTACGGGAAATCGCGGGTTTTCGTTTGCCGGCGATTAAACTTCTTTTATTCAGCGTCCCATCAAAAATGAAAACATTTTTAAAAACTACAAGTCTCATGCGTTATAGTGGTGAAAAAATAATTTAAAAAATCGTTCGGGTAATGAGTTTATTCCCTGGGTACTTTCTTTGTATACTTTTGACTATACGGCCCAGTCCGGGATTTACGGAAAATCGCGGGTTTTCGTGTGCCAGCGATTAAGCTTCTTTTATTCAGCGTCCCATCAAAAATGAAAACATTTTTAAAAACTACAAGTCTCATGCGTTTTAGTGGTGAAAAAATAATATAAAAAATCGTTCGGGAAATGAGTTTACTCCCTGGGTACTTTCTTTGTATACTTTTGACTATACGGGCCGAGTCCGGGGTTTACGGGAAATGGCGGGTTCTCGTTTGCCGGCGATTAAACTTCTTTTAATAAGCGTCTCATCAAAAATGAAAACATTTTTGAAAACTACAAGTCTCATGCGTTTTAGTGGTGAAAAAATAATTTAAAAAATCGTTTTGGAAATGAGTTTAATCACAGGGTACTTTCTTTGTATATATGGGAAATGAGTTTACTCCCCGGGTACTTTCTTTGTATACTTTTGACTATATGGGCCGAGTCCGGGGTTTACGGGAAATGGCGGGTTTTGGTTTACCGGCAATTAAACTTCTTTTTTTCAGCGTCTCATCAAAAATGAAAACATTTTTGAAAACTACAAGTCTCATGCGTTTTAGTGGTGAAAAGATACTTTAAAAAATCGTTTTGGAAATGAGTTTACTCACAGGGTACTTTCTTTGTATACATTCGACTATACGGCCCAAGCCCGGGATTTACGGGAAATCGCGGGTTTCGTTTGCCGGCGATTAAACCACTTTCATTAAGCGTCTCATCAAAAATGAAAACAATTCTGAAAACTACAGGTCTCATGCGTTTTAGTGGTGAAAAAATAATTTAAAAAATTGTTCGGGAAATGAGTTTACACTTTTGACTATACGGGCCGAGTCGGGGATTTACGGGAAGTCGCGGGTTTTCGTTTGCCGGCGATTAAACTTCTTTTATTCAGCGTCTCATCAAAAATGAAAACATTTTTAAAAACTACAAGTCTCATGGGCTTTAGTGGTGAAATAATAAATTAAAAAATCGTTCGGGAAATGAGTTTACTCCCTGGGTACTTTCTTTGTATACTTTTGACTATACGGGCCGAGTCCGGGGTTTACGGGAAATGGCGGGTTTTTGTTTGCCGGCGATTAAACTTCTTTTATTCAGCGTCTCATCAAAAATGAAAACATTTTTAAAAACTACAAGTCTCATGGGCTTTAGTGGTTAAATAATAATTTAAAAAATCGTTCGGGAAATGAGTTTACTTCCTGGGTACTTTCTTTGTATCCATTCGACTATACGGGCCAAGCCCGGGATTTACGGGAAATCGCGGGTTTTCGTTTGCCAGCGATTAAACCACTTTCATTAAGCGTCTCATCAAAAATGAAAACATTTCTGAAAACTACAAGTCTCATGCGTTTCAGTGGTGAAAAAATAATTTAAAAAATCGTTCGGGAAATGAGTTTACTCCCTGGGTACTTTCTTTGTATACTTTTGACTATACGGCCCGAATCCGGGATTTACGGGAAGTCGCGGGTTTTCGTTTGCCGGCGATTAAACTTCTTTTATTCAGCGTCTCATCAAAAATGAAAACATTTCTAAAAACTACAAGTCTCATGGGCTTTAGCGGTTAAATAATAATTTAAAAAATCGTTCGGGAAATGAGTTTACTTCCTGGGTACTTTCTTTGTATCCATTCGACTATACGGGCCAAGCCCGGGATTTACGGGAAATCGCGGGTTTTCGTTTGCCAGCGATTAAACCACTTTCATTAAGCGTCTCATCAAAAATGAAAACATTTCTGAAAACTACAAGTCTCATGCGTTTCAGTGGTGAAAAAATAATTTAAAAAATCGTTCGGGAAATGAGTTTACTCCCTGGGTACTTTCTTTGTATACTTTTGACTATACGGCCCGAATCCGGGATTTACGGGAAGTCGCGGGTTTTCGTTTGCCGGCGATTAAACTTCTTTTATTCAGCGTCTCATCAAAAATGAAAACATTTCTAAAAACTACAAGTCTCATGGGCTTTAGTGGTGAAATAATAATTTAAAAAATCTTTCGGGAAATGACTTTACTCCCTGGGTACTTTCTTTGTATACTTTTGACTATACGGGCCGAGTCCGGGATTTACGGGAAATCGCAGGTTTTCGTTTGCCGGCGATTAAACTTCTTTTATTCAGAGTCTCATCAAAAATAAAAACATTTTTGTAAACTACAAGTCCCATGCGTTTTAGTGGTGAAAAAATAATTTAAAAAATCGTTCGGGAAATGAGTTTACTCCCTGGGTACTTTCTTTGTATACTTTTGACTATACGGGCCGAGTCCGGAGTTTACGGGAAATGGCGGGTTTTCGTTTGCCGGCGATTAAACTTCTTTTATTAAGCGTCTCATCAAAAATGAGAACATTTTTGAAAACTACAAGTCTCATGCGTTTTAGTGGTGAAAAGATAATTTAAAAAATCGTTTTGGAAATGAGTTTACTCACAGGGTACTTTCTTTGTATACATTTGACTATACGGGCCAAGCCCGGGATTTACGGGAAATCGCGGGTTTTCGTTTGCCGGCGATTAAACCACTTTCATTAAGCGTCTCATCAAAAATGAAAACATTTCTAAAAATTACAAGTCTCATGCGTTTTAGTGGTGAAAAAAAAATTTAAAAAATCGTTCGGGAAATGAGTTTACTCTCTGGGTACCTTCTTTGTATACTTTTGACTATACGGCCGAGTACGGGATTTACGGGAAAGCGCGGGTTTTCGTGTGCCGGCGATTAAGCTTCTTTTATTCAGCGTCCCATCAAAAATGAAAACAATTTTAAAAACTACAAGTCTCATGCGTTTTAGTGGTGAAAAAATAATATAAAAAATCGTTCGGGAAATGAGTTTACTCCCTGGGTACTTTCTTTGTATACTTTTGACTATACGGGCCGAGTCCGGGGTTTACGGGAATTGGCGGGTTTTCCTTTGCCGGCGATTAAACTTCTTTTAATAAGCGTCTCATCAAAAATGAAAACATTTTTGAAAACTACAAGTCTCATGCGTTTTAGTGGTGAAAAAATAATTTAAAATATCGTTCGGGAAATGAGTTTACTCTCTGGGTACCTTCTTTGTATACTTTTGACTATACGGCCGAGTCCGGGATTTACGGGAAATCGCGGGTTTTCGTTTGCCGGCGATTAAACCCCTTTCATTAAGCGTCTCATCAAAAATGAAAACATTTCTGCAAACTACAAATCTCATGCGTTTTAGTGGTGAAAAAATAATTTAAAAAATCGTTCGGGAAATGAGTTTACTCTCTGGGTACCTTCTTTGTATACTTTTGACTATACGGGCCGAGTCCGGGATTTACGTGAAATCGCAGGTTTTCGTTTGCCGCCGATTAAACTTCTTTTGTTCAGCGTCTCATCAAAAATGAAAACACTTTTAAAAACTACAAGTCTCATGCGTTTTGGTGGTGAAAAAATAATTTAAAAAATCGTTCGGGAAATGAGTTTACTTCCTGGGTACTTTCTTTGTATGCATTCGACTATACGGGCCAAGCCCGGGATTTACGGGAAATCGCGGGTTTTCGTTTGCCAGCGATTAAACCACTTTCATTAAGCGTCTCATCAAAAATGAAAACATTTCTGAAAACTACAAGTCTCATGCGTTTCAGTGGTGAAAAAATAATTTAAAAAATCGCTCGGGAAATGAGTTTACTCCCTGGGTACTTTCTTTGTATACTTTTGACTATACGGCCCGAATCCGGGATTTAAGGGAAGTCGCGGGTTTTCGTTTGCCGGCGATTAAACTTCTTTTATTCAGCGTCTCATCTAAAATGAAAACATTTCTAAAAACTACAAGTCTCATGGGCTTTAGTGGTGAAATAATAATTTAAAAAATCGTTCGGGAAATGAGTTTACTCCCTGGGTACTTTCTTTGTATACTTTTGACTATACGGGCCGAGTCCGGGATTTACGGGAAATCGCAGGTTTTCGTTTGCCGGTGATTAAACTTCTTTTATTCAGAGTCTCATCAAAAATGAAAACATTTTTGTAAACTACAAGTCCCATGCGTTTTAGTGGTGAAAAAATAATTTAAAAAATCGTTCGGGAAATGAGTTTACTCCCTGGGTAATTTCTTTGTATACTTTTGACTATACGGGCCGAGTCCGGAGTTTACGGGAAATGGCGGGTTTTCGTTTGCCGGCGATTAAACTTCTTTTATTCAGCGTCTCATCAAAAATGAGAACATTTTTGAAAACTACAAGTCTCATGCGTTTTAGTGGTGAAAAGATAATTTAAAAAATCGTTTTGGAAATGAGTTTACTCACAGGGTACTTTCTTTGTATACATTTGACTATACGGGCCAAGCCCGGGATTTACGGGAAATCGCGGGTTTTCGTTTGCCGGCGATTAAACCACTTTCATTAAGCGTCTCATCAAAAATGAAAACATTTCTAAAAAATTACAAGTCTCATGCGTTTTAGTGGTGAAAAAAAAATTTAAAAAATCGTTCGGGAAATGAGTTTACTCCCTGGGTACCTTCTTTGTATACTTTTGACTATACGGCCGAGTACGGGATTTACGGGAAATCGCTGGTTTTCGTTTGCCGGCGATTAAACCACTTTCATTAAGCGTCTCATCAAAAATGAAAACATTTCTGCAAACTACAAGTCTCATGCGTTTTAGTGGTGAAAAAATAATTTAAAAAATCGGTCGGGAAATGAGTTTACTCTCTGGGTACCTTCTTTGTATACTTTTGACTATACGGGCCGAGTCCGGGATTTACGGGAAATCGCGGGTTTTCGTTTGCCGGCGATTAAACTTCTTTTATTCAGCGTCTCATCAAAAATGAAAACACTTTTAAAAACTACAAGTCTCATGCGTTTTAGTGGTGAAAAAATGATTTAAAAAATCGTTCGGGAAATGAGTTTACTTCCTGGGTACTTTCTTTGTATACTTTTGACTATACGGGCCAGTCCGGGATTTACGGGAAAGCGCGTGTTTTCGTGTGCCGGCGATTAAGCTTCTTTTATTCAGCGTCCCATCAAAAATGAAAACATTTTTAAAAACTACAAGTCTCATGCGTTTTAGTGGTGAAAAAATAATATAAAAAATCGTTCGGGAAATGAGTTTACTCCCTGGGTACTTTCTTTGTATACTTTTGACTATACGGGCCGAGTCCGGGGTTTACGGGAATTGGCGGGTTTTCGTTTGCCGGCGATTAAACTTCTTTTAATAAGCGTCTCATCAAAAATGAAAACATTTTTGAAAACTACAAGTCTCATGCGTTTTAGTGATGAAAAAATAATTTAAAAAATCGTTCGGGAAATGAGTTTACTTCCTGGGTACTTTCTTTGTATGCATTCGACTATACGGGCCGAGTCCGGGATTTACGGGAAATCGCGGGTTTTCGTTTGCCAGCGATTAAACCACTTTCATTAAGCGTCTCATCAAAAATGAAAACATTTCTGAAAACTACAAGTCTCATGCGTTTCAGTGGTGAAAAAATAATTTAAAAAATCGTTCGGGAAATGAGTTTACTCCCTGGGTACTTTCTTTGTATACTTTTGACTATACGGCCCGAATCCGGGATTTACGGGAACACGCGGGTTTTCGTTTGCCGGCGATTAAACTTCTTTTATTCAGCGTCTCATCTAAAATGAAAACATTTCTAAAAACTACAAGTCTCATGGGCTTTAGTGGTGAAATAATAATTTAAAAAATCGTTCGGGAAATGAGTTTACTCCCTGGGTACTTTCTTTGTATACTTTTGACTATACGGGCCGAGTCCGGGATTTACGGGAAATCGCAGGTTTTCGTTTGCCGGTGATTAAACTTCTTTTATTCAGAGTCTCATCAAAAATGAAAACATTTTTGTAAACTACAAGTCTCATGCGTTTTAGTGGTGAAAAAATAATTTAAAAAATCGTTCGGGAAATGAGTTTACTCCCTGGGTACTTTCTTTGTATACTTTTGACTATACGGGCCGAGTCCGGAGTTTACGGGAAATGGCGGGTTTTCGTTTGCCGGCGATTAAACTTCTTTTATTCAGCGTCTCATCAAAAATGAGAACATTTTTGAAAACTACAAGTCTCATGCGTTTTAGTGGTGAAAAGATAATGTAAAAAATTGTTTTGGAAATGAGTTTACTCACAGGGTACTTTCTTTGTATACATTTGACTATACGGGCCAAGCCCGGGATTTACGGGAAATCGCGGGTTTTCGTTTGCCGGCGATTAAACCACTTTCATTAAGCGTCTCATCAAAAATGAAATATTTCTAAAAAATAACAAGTCTCATGCGTTTTAGTGGTGAAAAAAAAATTTAAAAAATCGTTCGGGAAATGAGTTTACTCCCTGGGTACCTTCTTTGTATACTTTTGACTATACGGCCGAGTACGGGATTTACGGGAAATCGCTGGTTTTCGTTTGCCGGCGATTAAACCACTTTCATTAAGCGTCTCATCAAAAATGAAAACATTTCTGCAAACTACAAGTCTCATGCGTTTTAGTGGTGAAAAAATAATTTAAAAAATCGTTCGGGAAATGAGTTTACTCCCTGGGTACTTTCTTTGTATACTTTTGACTATACGGGCCGAGTCCGGGATTTACGGGAAATCGCAGGTTTTCGTTTGCCGGTGATTAAACTTCTTTTATTCAGAGTCTCATCAAAAATGAAAACATTTTTGTAAACTACAAGTCCCATGCGTTTTAGTGGTGAAAAAATAATTTAAAAAATCGTTCGGGAAATGAGTTTACTCCCAGGGTACTTTCTTTGTATACTTTTGACTATACGGGCCGAGTCCGGAGTTTACGGGAAATGGCGGGTTTTCGTTTGCCGGCGATTAAACTTCTTTTATTCAGCGTCTCATCAAAAATGAGAACATTTTTGAAAACTACAAGTCTCATGCGTTTTAGTGGTGAAAAGATAATGTAAAAAATCGTTTTGGAAATGAGTTTACTCACAGGTTACTTTCTTTGTATACATTTGACTATACGGGCCAAGCCCGGGATTTACGGGAAATCGCGGGTTTTCGTTTGCCGGCGATTAAACCACTTTCATTAAGCGTCTCATCAAAAATGAAAACATTTCTAAAAAATAACAAGTCTCATGCGTTTTAGTGGTGAAAAAAAAATTTAAAAAATCGTTCGGGAAATGAGTTTACTCCCTGGGTACCTTCTTTGTATACTTTTGACTATACGGCCGAGTACCGGATTTACGGGAAATCGCTGGTTTTCGTTTGCCGGCGATTAAACCACTTTCATTAAGCGTCTCATCAAAAATGAAAACATTTCTGCAAACTACAAGTCTCATGCGTTTTAGTGGTGAAAAAATAATTTAAAAAATCGGTCGGGAAATGAGTTTACTCTCTGGGTACCTTCTTTGTATACTTTTGACTATACGGGCCGAGTCCGGGATTTACGGGAAATCGCGGGTTTTCGTTTGCCGGCGATTAAACTTCTTTTATTCAGCGTCTCATCAAAAATGAAAACACTTTTAAAAACTACAAGTCTCATGCGTTTTAGTGGTGAAAAAATAATTTAAAAAATCGTTCGGGAAATGAGTTTACTTCCTGGGTACTTTCTTTGTATACTTTTGACTATACGGGCCAGTCCGGGATTTACGGGAAATCGCGGGTTTTCGTTTGCCAGCGATTAAACCACTTTCATTTAGCGTCTCATCAAAAATGAAAACATTTCTGAAAACTACAAGTCTCATGCGTTTCAGTGGTGAAAAAATAATTTAAAAAATCGTTCGGGAAATGAGTTTACTCCCTGGGTACTTTCTTTGTATACTTTTGACTATACGGCCCGAATCCGGGATTTACGGGAAATCGCGGGTTTTCGTTTGCCAGCGATTAAACCAATTTCATTAAGCGTCTCATCAAAAATGAAAACATTTCTGAAAACTACAAGTCTCATGCGTTTCAGTGGTGAAAAAATAATTTAAAAAATCGTTCGGGAAATGAGTTTACTCCCTGGGTACTTTCTTTGTATACTTTTGACTATACGGCCCGAATCCGGGATTTACGGGAACACGCGGGTTTTCGTTTGCCGGCGATTAAACTTCTTTTATTCAGCGTCTCATCTAAAATGAAAACATTTCTAAAAACTACAAGTCTCATGGGCTTTAGTGGTGAAATAATAATTTAAAAAATCGTTCGGGAAATGAGTTTACTCCCTGGGTACTTTCTTTGTATACTTTTGACTATACGAGCCGAGTCCGGGATTTACGGGAAATCGCAGGTTTTCGTTTGCCGGTGATTAAACTTCTTTTATTCAGAGTCTCATCAAAAATGGAAACATTTTTGTAAACTACAAGTCTCATGCGTTTTAGTGGTGAAAAAATAATTTAAAAAATCGTTCGGGAAATGAGTTTACTCCCTGGGTACTTTCTTTGTATACTTTTGACTATACGGGCCGAGTCCGGAGTTTACGGGAAATGGCGGGTTTTCGTTTGCCGGCGATTAAACTTCTTTTATTCAGCGTCTCATCAAAAATGAGAACATTTTTGAAAACTACAAGTCTCATGCGTTTTAGTGGTGAAAAGATAATGTAAAAAATCGTTTTGGAAATGAGTTTACTCACAGGGTACTTTCTTTGTATACATTTGACTATACGGGCCAAGCCCGGGATTTACGGGAAATCGCGGGTTTTCGTTTGCCGGCGATTAAACCACTTTCATTAAGCGTCTCATCAAAAATGAAATATTTCTAAAAAATAACAAGTCTCATGCGTTTTAGTGGTGAAAAAAAAATTTAAAAAATCGTTCGGGAAATGAGTTTACTCCCTGGGTACCTTCTTTGTATACTTTTGACTATACGGCCGAGTACGGGATTTACGGGAAATCGCTGGTTTTCGTTTGCCGGCGATTAAACCACTTTCATTAAGCGTCTCATCAAAAATGAAAACATTTCTGCAAACTACAAGTCTCATGCGTTTTAGTGGTGAAAAAATAATTTAAAAAATCGTTCGGGAAATGAGTTTACTCCCTGGGTACTTTCTTTGTATACTTTTGACTATACGGGCCGAGTCCGGGATTTACGGGAAATCGCAGGTTTTCGTTTGCCGGTGATTAAACTTCTTTTATTCAGAGTCTCATCAAAAATGAAAACATTTTTGTAAACTACAAGTCCCATGCGTTTTAGTGGTGAAAAAATAATTTAAAAAATCGTTCGGGAAATGAGTTTACTCCCTGGGTACTTTCTTTGTATACTTTTGACTATACGGGCCGAGTCCGGAGTTTACGGGAAATGGCGGGTTTTCGTTTGCCGGCGATTAAACTTCTTTTATTCAGCGTCTCATCAAAAATGAGAACATTTTTGAAAACTACAAGTCTCATGCGTTTTAGTGGTGAAAAGATAATGTAAAAAATCGTTTTGGAAATGAGTTTACTCACAGGGTACTTTCTTTGTATACATTTGACTATACGGGCCAAGCCCGGGATTTACGGGAAATCGCGGGTTTTCGTTTGCCGGCGATTAAACCACTTTCATTAAGCGTCTCATCAAAAATGAAAACATTTCTAAAAAATAACAAGTCTCATGCGTTTTAGTGGTGAAAAAAAAATTTAAAAAATCGTTCGGGAAATGAGTTTACTCCCTGGGTACCTTCTTTGTATACTTTTGACTATACGGCCGAGTACCGGATTTACGGGAAATCGCTGGTTTTCGTTTGCCGGCGATTAAACCACTTTCATTAAGCGTCTCATCAAAAATGAAAACATTTCTGCAAACTACAAGTCTCATGCGTTTTAGTGGTGAAAAAATAATTTAAAAAATCGGTCGGGAAATGAGTTTACTCTCTGGGTACCTTCTTTGTATACTTTTGACTATACGGGCCGAGTCCGGGATTTACGGGAAATCGCGGGTTTTCGTTTGCCGGCAATTAAACTTCTTTTATTCAGCGTCTCATCAAAAATGAAAACACTTTTAAAAACTACAAGTCTCATGCGTTTTAGTGGTGAAAAAATAATTTAAAAAATCGTTCGGGAAATGAGTTTACTTCCTGGGTACTTTCTTTGTATACTTTTGACTATACGGGCCAGTCCGGGATTTACGGGAAAGCGCGGGTTTTCGTGTGCCGGCGATTAAGCTTCTTTTATTCAGCGTCCCATCAAAAATGAAAACATTTTTAAAAACTACAAGTCTCATACGTTTTAGTGGTGAAAAAATAATATAAAAAATCGTTCGGGAAATGAGTTTACTCCCTGGGTACTTTCTTTGTATACTTTTGACTATACGGGCCGAGTCCGGGGTTTACGGGAATTGGCGGGTTTTCGTTTGCCGGCGATTAAACTTCTTTTAATAAGCGTCTCATCAAAAATGAAAACATTTTTGAAAACTACAAGTCTCATGCGTTTTAGTGGTGAAAAAATAATTTAAAAAATCGTTCGGGAAATGAGTTTACTCTCTGGGTACCTTCTTTGTATACTTTTGACTATACGGCCGAGTCCGGAATTTACGGGAAATCGCGGGTTTTCGTTTGCCGGCGATTAAACCCCTTTCATTAAGCGTCTCATCAAAAATGAAAACATTTTTGTAAACTACAAGTCCCATGCGTTTTAGTGGTGAAAAAATAATTTAAAAAATCGTTCGGGAAATGAGTTTATTCCCTGGGTACTTTCTTTGTATACTTTTGACTATACGGGCCGAGTCCGGAGTTTACGGGAAATGGCGGGTTTTCGTTTGCCGGCGATTAAACTTCTTTTATTCAGCGTCTCATCAAAAATGAGAACATTTTTGAAAACTACAAGTCTCATGCGTTTTAGTGGTGAAAAGATAATTTAAAAAATCGTTTTGGAAATGAGTTTACTCACAGGGTACTTTCTTTGTATACATTTGACTATACGGGCCAAGCCCGGGATATACGGGAAATCGCGGGTTTTCGTTTGCCGGCGATTAAACCACTTTCATTAAGCGTCTCATCAAAAATGAAAACATTTCTAAAAAATTACAAGTCTCATGCGTTTTAGTGGTGAAAAAAAAATTTAAAAAATCGTTCGGGAAATGAGTTTACTCCCTCGGTACCTTCTTTGTATACTTTTGACTATACGGCCGAGTACGGGATTTACGGGAAATCGCTGGTTTTCGTTTGCCGGCGATTAAACCACTTTCATTAAGCGTCTCATCAAAAATGAAAACATTTCTGCAAACTACAAGTCTCATGCGTTTTAGTGGTGAAAAAATAATTTAAAAAATCGGTCGGGAAATGAGTTTACTCTCTGGGTACCTTCTTTGTATACTTTTGACTATACGGGCCGAGTCCGGGATTTACGGGAAATCGCGGGTTCTCGTTTGCCGGCGATTAAACTTCTTTTATTCAGCGTCTCATCAAAAATGAAAACACTTTTAAAAACTACAAGTCTCATGCGTTTTAGTGGTGAAAAAATAATTTAAAAAATCGTTCGGGAAATGAGTTTACTTCCTGGGTACTTTCTTTGTATACTTTTGACTATACGGGCCAGTCCGGGATTTACGGGAAAGCGCGGGTTTTCGTGTGCCGGCGATTAAGCTTCTTTTATTCAGCGTCCCATCAAAAATGAAAACATTTTTAAAAACTACAAGTCTCATGCGTTTTAGTGGTGAAAAAATAATATAAAAAATCGTTCGGGAAATGAGTTTACTCCCTGGGTATTTTCTTTGTATACTTTTGACTATACGGGCCGAGTCCGGGGTTTACGGGAATTGGCGGGTTTTCGTTTGCCGGCGATTAAACTTCTTTTAATAAGCGTCTCATCAAAAATGAAAACATTTTTGAAAACTACAAGTCTCATGCGTTTTAGTGGTGAAAAAATAATTTAAAAAATCGTTCGGGAAATGAGTTTACTCTCTGGGTACCTTCTTTGTATACTTTTGACTATACGGCCGAGTCCGGGATTTACGGGAAATCGCGGGTTTTCGTTTGCCGGCGATTAAACCACTTTCATTAAGCGTCTCATCAAAAATGAAAACATTTCTGCAAACTACAAGTCTCATGCGTTTTAGTGGTGAAAAAATAATTTAAAAAATCGTTCGGGAAATGAGTTTACTCTCTGGGTACCTTCTTTGTATACTTTTGACTATACGGGCCGAGTCCGGGATTTACGGGAAATCGCGGGTTTTCGTTTGTCGCCGATTAAACTTCTTTTGTTCAGCGTCTCATCAAAAATGAAAACACTTTTAAAAACTACAAGTCTCATGCGTTTTAGTGGTGAAAAAATAATATAAAAAATCGTTCGGGAAATGAGTTTACTCCCTGGGTACTTTCTTCGTATACTTTTGACTATACGGGCCGAGTCCGGGGTTTACGGGAAATGGCGGGTTTTCGTTTGCCGGCGATTAAACTTGTTTTAATAAGCGTCTCATCAAAAATGAAAACATTTTTGAAAACTACAAGTCTCATGCGTTTTAGTGGTGAAAAGATAATTTGAAAAATCGTTTTGGAAATGAATTTACTCCCCGGGTACTTTCTTTGTATACTTTTGACTATATGGGCCGAGTCCGGGATTTACGGGAAATCGCGGGTTTTCGTTTGCCGGCGATTAAACTTCGGTTAATAAGCGTCTCATCAAAAATGAAAACATTTTTGAAAACTACAAGTCTCATGCGTTTTAGTGGTGAAAAGATAATTTAAAAAATCGTTTTGGAAATGAGTTTACTCCCCGGGTACTTTCTTTGTATACTTTTGACTATATGGGCCGAGTCCGGGATTTACGGGAAATCGCGGGTTTTCGTGTGCCGGCGATTAAGCTTCTTTTATTCAGCGTCCCATCAAAAATGAGAACATTTTTAAAAACTACAAGTCTCATGCGTTTTAGTGGTGAAAAAATAATATAAAAAATCGTTCGGGGAATGAGTTTACTCCCTGGGTACTTTCTTTGTATACTTTTGACTATACGGGCCGAGTCCGGGGTTTACGGGAAATGGCGGGTTTTCGTTTCCCGGCGATTAAACTTCTTTTAATAAGCGTCTCATCAAAAATGAAAACATTTTTGAAAACTACAAGTCTCATGCGTTTTAGTGGTGAAAAAATAATTTAAAAAATCGTTTTGGAAATGAGTTTAATCACAGGGTACTTTCTTTGTATACATGGGAAATGAGTTTACTCCCCAGGTACTTTCTTTGTATACTTTTGACTATATGGACCGAGTCCGGGGCTTACGGGAAATGGCGGGTTTTCGTTTGCCGGCGATTAAACTTCTTTTATTCAACGTCTCATCAAAAATGAAAACATTTTTGAAAACTACAAGTCTCATGCGTTTTAGTGGTGAAAAGATAATTTAAAAAATCGTTTTGGAAATGAGTTTACTCCCTGGGTACTTTCTTTGTATACTTTTGACTATACGGCCCGAATCCGGGATTTACGGGAAGTCGCGGGTTTTCGTTTGCCGGCGATTAAACTTCTTTTATTCAGCGTCTCATCAAAAATGATAACATTTTTAAAAACTACAAGTCTCATGGGCTTTAGTGGTGAAATAATAATTTAAAAAATCGTTCGGGAAATGAGTTTACTTCCTGGGTACTTTCTTTGTATACTTTTGACTATACGGGCCGAGTCCGGGGTTTACGGGAAATGGCGGGTTTTCGTTTGCCGGCGATTAAACTTCTTTTATTCAGCGTCTCATCAAAAATGAAAACATTTTTGAAAACTACAAGTCTCATGCGTTTTAGTGGTGAAAAGATAATTTAAAAAATCGTTTTGGAAATGAGTTTACTCCCTGGGTAATTTCTTTGTATACTTTTGACTATACGGCCCGAATCCGGGATTTACGGGAAGTCGCGGGTTTTCGTTTGCCAGCGATTAAACTTCTTTTATTCAACGTCTCATCAAAAATGAAAACATTTTTGAAAACTACAAGTCTCATGCGTTTTAGTGGTGAAAAGATAATTTAAAAAATCGTTTTGGAAATGAGTTTACTCCCTGGGTACTTTCTTTGTATACTTTTGACTATACGGCCCGAATCCGGGATATACGGGAAGTCGCGGGTTTTCGTTTGCCGGCGATTAAACTTCTTTTATTCAGCGTCTCATCAAAAATGATAACATTTTTAAAAACTACAAGTCTCATGGGCTTTAGTGGTGAAATAATAATTTAAAAAATCGTTCGGGAAATGAGTTTACTTCCTGGGTACTTTCTTTGTATACTTTTGACTATACGGGCCGAGTCCGGGGTTTACGGGAAATGGCGGGTTTTCGTTTGCCGGCGATTAAACTTCTTTTATTCAGCGTCTCATCAAAAATGAAAACATTTTTGAGAACTACAAGTCTCATGCGTTTTAGTGGTGAAAAGATAATTTAAAAAATCGTTTTGGAAATGAGTTTACTCCCTGGGTAATTTCTTTGAATACTTTTGACTATACGGCCCGAATTCGGGATTTACGGGAAATTGCGGGTTTTCGTTTGCCGGCGATTAAACTTCTTTTATTCAGCGTCTCATCAAAAATGATAACATTTTTAAAAACTACAAGTCTCATGGGCTTTAGTGGTGAAATAATAATTTAAAAAATCGTTCGGGAAATGAGTTTACTCCCTGGGTACTTTCTTTGTATACTTTTGACTATACGGGCCGAGTCCGAGGTTTACGGAAAAATGGCGGGTTTTCGTTTGCCGGCGATTAAACTTCTTTTAATAAGCGTCTCATCAAAAATGAAAACATTTTTGAAAACTACAAGTCTCATGCGTTTTAGTGGTGAAAAGATAATTTAAAAAATCGTTTTGGAAATGAGTTTACTCCCCGGGTACTTTCTTTGTATACTTTTGACTATATGGGCCGAGTCCGGGATTTACGGAAAATCGCAGGTTTTCGTTTGCCGGCGATTAAACTTCTTTTAATAAGCGTCTCATCAAAAATGAAAACATTTTTGAAAACTACAAGTCTCATGCGTTTTAGTGGTGAAAAGATAATTTAAAAAATCGTTTTGGAAATGAGTTTACTCCCCGGGTACTTTCTTTGTATACTTTTGACTATATGGGCCGAGTCCGGGATTTACGGGAAATCGCGGGTTTTCGTGTGCCGGCGATTAAGCTTCTTTTATTCAGCGTCCCATCAAAAATGAAAACATTTTTAAAAACTACAAGTCTCATGCGTTTTAGTGGTGAAAAAATAATATAAAAAATCGTTCGGGGAATGAGTTTACTCCCTGGGTACTTTCTTTGTATACTTTTGACTATACGGGCCGAGTCCGGGGTTTACGGGAAATGGCGGGTTTTCGTTTCCCGGCGATTAAACTTCTTTTAATAAGCGTCTCATCAAAAATGAAAACATTTTTGAAAACTACAAGTCTCATGCGTTTTAGTGGTGAAAAAATAATTTAAAAAATCGTTTTGGAAATGAGTTTAATCACAGGGTACTTTCTTTGTATACATGGGAAATGAGTTTACTCCCCAGGTACTTTCTTTGTATACTTTTGACTATATGGACCGAGTCCGGGGCTTACGGGAAATGGCGGGTTTTCGTTTGCCGGCGATTAAACTTCTTTTATTCAACGTCTCATCAAAAATGAAAACATTTTTGAAAACTACAAGTCTCATGCGTTTTAGTGGTGAAAAGATAATTTAAAAAATCGTTTTGGAAATGAGTTTACTCCCTGGGTACTTTCTTTGTATACTTTTGACTATACGGCCCGAATCCGGGATTTACGGGAAGTCGCGGGTTTTCGTTTGCCGGCGATTAAACTTCTTTTATTCAGCGTCTCATCAAAAATGAAAACATTTTTCAAAACTACAAGTTTCATGCGTTTTAGTGGTGAAAAGATAATTTAAAAAATCGTTTTGGAAAAGAGTTTACTCCCTGGGTAATTTCTTTGAATACTTTTGACTATACGGCTCGAATCCGGGATTTACTGGAAGTCGCGGGTTTTCGTTTGCCGGCGATTAAACTTCTTTTATTCAGCGTCTCATCAAAAATGATAATATTTTTAAAAACTACAAGTCTAATGGGCTTTAGTGGTGAAATAATAATTTAAAAAATCGTTCGGGAAATGAGTTTACTCCCTGGGTACTTTCTTTGTATACTTTTGACTATACGGGCCGAGTCCAAGGTTTACGGAAAAATGGCGGGTTTTCGTTTGCCGGCGATTAAACTTCTTTTAATAAGCGTCTCATCAAAAATGAAAACATTTTTGAAAACTACAAGTCCCATGCGTTTTAGTGGTGAAAAGATAATTTAAAAAATCGTTTTGGAAATGAGTTTACTCCCCGGGTAATTTCGTTGTATACTTTTGACTATATGGGCCGAGTCCGGGATTTACGGGAAATCGCAGGTTTTCGTTTGCCGGCGATTAAACTTCTTTTAATAAGCGTCTCATCAAAAATGAAAACATTTTTGAAAACTACAAGTCTCATGCGTTTTAGTGGTGAAAAGATAATTTAAAAAATCGTTTTGGAAATGAGTTTACTCCCCGGGTACTTTCTTTGTATACTTTTGACTATATGGGCCGAGTCCGGGATTTACGGGAAATCGCGGGTTTTCGTGTGCCGGCGATTAAGCTTCTTTTATTCAGCGTCCCATCAAAAATGAAAACATTTTTAAAAACTACAAGTCTCATGCGTTTTAGTGGTGAAAAAATAATATAAAAAATCGTTCGGGGAATGAGTTTACTCCCTGGGTACTTTCTTTGTATACTTTTGACTATACGGGCCGAGTCCGGGGTTTACGGGAAATGGCGGGTTTTCGTTTCCCGGCGATTAAACTTCTTTTAATAAGCGTCTCATCAAAAATGAAAACATTTTTGAAAACTACAAGTCTCATGCGTTTTAGTGGTGAAAAAATAATTTAAAAAATCGTTTTGGAAATGAGTTTAATCACAGGGTACTTTCTTTGTATACATGGGAAATGAGTTTACTCCCCAGGTACTTTCTTTGTATACTTTTGACTATATGGACCGAGTCCGGGGCTTACGGGAATTGGCGGGTTTTCGTTTGCCGGCGATTAAACTTCTTTTATTCAACGTCTCATCAAAAATGAAAACATTTTTGAAAACTACAAGTCTCATGCGTTTTAGTGGTGAAAAGATAATTTAAAAAATCGTTTTGGAAATGAGTTTACTCCCTGGGTACTTTCTTTGTATACTTTTAACTATACGGCCCGAATCCGGGATTTACGGGAAGTCGCGGGTTTTCGTTTGCCGGCGATTAAACTTCTTTTATTCAGCGTCTCATCAAAAATGATAACATTTTTAAAAACTACAAGTCTCATGGGCTTTAGTGGTGAAATAATAATTTAAAAAATCGTTCGGGAAATGAGTTTACTTCCTGGGTACTTTCTTTGTATACTTTTGACTATACGGGCCGAGTCCGGGGTTTACGGGAAATGGCGGGTTTTCGTTTGCCGGCGATTAAACTTCTTTTATTCAGCGTCTCATCAAAAATGAAAACATTTTTGAAAACTACAAGTCTCATGCGTTTTAGTGGTGAAAAGATAATTTAAAAAATCGTTTTGGAAATGAGTTTACTCCCTGGGTAATTTCTTTGTATACTTTTGACTATACGGGCCGAGTCCGGGGTTTACGGGAAATGGCGGGTTTTCGTTTGCCGGCGATTAAACTTCTTTTATTCAGCGTCTCATCAAAAATGAAAACATTTTTGATAACTACAAGTCTCATGCGTTTTAGTGGTGAAAAGATAATTTAAAAAATCGTTTTGGAAATGAGTTTACTCCCTGGGTAATTTCTTTGTATACTTTTGACTATACGGCCCGGATCCGGGATTTACGGGAAGTCGCGGGTTTTCGTTTGCCGGCGATTAAACTTCTTTTATTCAGCGTCTCATCAAAAATGATAACATTTTTAAAAACTACAAGTCTCATGGGCTTTAGTGGTGAAATAATAATTTAAAAAATCGTTCGGGAAATGAGTTTACTCCCTGGGTACTTTCTTTGTATACTTTTGACTATACGGGCCGAGTCCGGGATTTAGAGGAAATCGCAGGTTTTCGTTTGCCGGCGATTAAACTTCTTTTATTCAGAGTCTCGTCAAAAATGAAAACATTTTTGTAAACTACAAGTCCCATGCGTTTTAGTGGTGAAAAAATAATTTAAAAAATCGTTCGGGAAATGAGTTTACTCCCTGGGTACTTTCTTTGTATACTTTTGACTATACGGGCCGAGTCCGGGGTTTACGGGAAATGGCGGGTTTTCGTTTGCCGGCGGTTAAACTTCTTTTATTCAGCGTCTCATCAAAAATGATAACATTTTTAAAAACTACAAGTCTCATGGGCTTTAGTGGTGAAATAATAATTTAAAAAATCGTTCGGGAAATGAGTTTACTTCCTGGGTACTTTCTTTGTATACTTTTGACTATACGGGTCGAGTCCGGGGTTTACGGGAAATGGCGGGCTTTCGTTTGCCGGCGATTAAACTTCTTTTATTCAGCGTCTCATCAAAAATGAAAACATTTTTGAAAACTACAAGTCTCATGCGTTTTAGTGGTGAAAAGATAATTTAAAAAATCGTTTTGGAAATGAGTTTACTCCCTGGGTAATTTCTTTGTATACTTTTGACTATACGGCCCGAATCCGGGATTTACGGGAAGTCGCGGGTTTTCGTTTGCCGGCGATTAAACTTCTTTTATTCAGCGTCTTATCAAAAATGATAACATTGTTAAAAACTACAAGTCTCATGGGCTTTAGTGGTGAAATAATAATTTAAAAAATGGTTTGGGAAATGAGTTTACTCCCTGGGTACTTTCTTTGTATACTTTTGACTATACGGGCCGAGTCTGGGATTTACGGGAAATCGCAGGATTTCGTTTGCCGGCGATTAAACTTCTTTTATTCAGAGTCTCATCAAAAATGAAAACATTTTTGTAAACTACAAGTCCCATGCGTTTTAGTGGTGAAAAAATAATTTAAAAAATCGTTCGGGAAATGAGTTTACTCCCTGGGTACTTTCTTTGTATACTTTTGACTATACGGGCCGAGTCCGGGGTTTACGGGAAATGGCGGGTTTTCGTTTGCCGGCGGTTAAACTTCTTTTATTCAACGTCTCATCAAAAATGAAAACATTTTTGAAAACTACAAGTCTCATGCGTTTTAGTGGTGAAAAGATAATTTAAAAAATCGTTTTGGAAATGAGTTTACTCCCCGGGTACTTTCTTTGTATACTTTTGACTATACGGCCGGAATCCGGGATTTACGGGAAATCGCGGGTTTTCGTTTGCCGGCGATTAAACTACTTTCATTAAGCGTCTCATCAAAAATGAAAACATTTTTGAAAACTACAAGTCTCATGCGTTTTAGTGGCGAAAAAATAATTTAAAAAATCGTTCGGGAAATAAGTTTACTCTCTGGGTACCTTCTTTGTATACTTTTGACTATACGGCCGAGTCCGGGATTTACGGGAAATCGCGGGTTTTCGTTTGCCGGCGATTAAACCACTTTCATTAAGCGTCTCATCAAAAA
This sequence comes from Hydractinia symbiolongicarpus, assembly GCF_029227915.1. Lineage (NCBI taxonomy): Eukaryota > Metazoa > Cnidaria > Hydrozoa > Anthoathecata > Hydractiniidae > Hydractinia > Hydractinia symbiolongicarpus. Next base: position 3,256,639 of record NC_079878.1, read on the forward strand.
TGAAAACATTTCTGCAAACTACAAGTCTCATGCGTTTTAGTGGTGAAAAAATAATTTAAAAAATCGTTCGGGAAATGAGTTTACTCTCTGGGTACCTTCTTTGTATACTTTTGACTATACGGGCCGAGTCCGGGATTTACGGGAAATCGCGGGTTTTCGTTTGCCGCCGATTAAACTTCTTTTGTTCAGCGTCTCATCAAAAATGAAAACACTTTTAAAAACTACAAGTCTCATGCGTTTTAGTGGTGAAAAAATAAATTAAAAAATCGTTCGGGAAATGAATTTACTCCCTGGATACTTTCTTTGTATACTTTTGACTATACGGGCCGAGTCGGGGATTTACGGGAAGTCGCGGGTTTTCGTTTGCCGGCGATTAAACTTCTTTTATTCAGCGTCTCATCAAAATTGAAAACATTTTTAAAAACTACAAGTCTCATGGGCTTTAGTGGTTAAATAATAATTTAAAAAATCGTTCGGGAAATGAGTTTAGTCCCTGGGTACTTTCTTTGTATACTTTTGACTATACGGCCCGAATCCGGGACTTACGGGAAGTTGCGGGTTTTCGTTTGCCGGCGATTAAACTTCTTTTATTCAGCGTCTCATCAAAAATGAAAACATTTCTACAAACTACATGTCTCATGGGCTTTAGTGGTGAAATAATAATTTAAAAAATCGTTCGGGAAATGAGTTTACTCCCTGGCTACTTTCTTTGTATACTTTTGACTATACCGGCCGAGTCCGGGATTTACGGGAAATCGCAGGTTTTCGTTTGCCGGCGATTAAACTTCTTTTATTCAGAGTCTCATCAAAAATGAAAACATTTTTGTAAACTACAAGTCCCATGCGTTTTAGTGGTGAAAAAATAATTTAAAAAATCGTTCGGGAAATGAGTTTAATCCCTGGGTACTTTCTTTGTATACTTTTGACTATACGGGCCGAGTCCGGGGTTTACGGGAAATGGCGGGTTTTCGTTTGCCGGCGATTAAACTTCTTTTATTCAGCGTCTCATCAAAAATGAAAACATTTTTGAAAACTACAAGTCTCATGCGTTTTAGTGGTGAAAAGATACTTTAAAAAATCGTTTTGGAAATGAGTTTACTCACAGGGTACTTTCTTCGTATACATTCGACTATACGGGCCAAGCCCGGGATTTACGGGAAATTGCGGGTTTTCGTTTGCCGGCGGTTAAACCACTGTCATTAAGCGTCTCATCAAAAATGAAAACATTTCTAAAAACTACAAGTCTCATGCGTTTTAGTGGTGAAAAAATAATTTAAAAAATCGTTCGGGAAATGAGTTTAGTCCCATGGGTACTTTCTTTGTATACTTTTGACTATACGGCCCGAATCCGAGACTTACGGGAAGTCGCAGGTTTTCGTTTGCCGGCGATTAAACTTCTTTTATTCAGCGTCTCATCAAAAATGAAAACATTTCTAAAAACTACAAGTCTCATGGGCTTTAGTGGTGAAATAATAATTTAAAAAATCGTTCGAGAAATGAGTTTACTCCCTGGGTACTTTCTTTGTATACTTTTGACTATACCGGCCGTGTCCGGGATTTACGGGAAATCGCAGGTTTTCGTTTGCCGGCGATTAAACTTCTTTTATTCAGAGTCTCATCAAAAATGAAAACATTTTTGTAAACTACAAGTCCCATGCGTTTTAGTGGTGAAAAAATAATTTAAAAAATCGTTCGGGAAATGAGTTTACTCCCTGGGTACTTTCTTTGTATACTTTTGACTATACGGGCCGAGTCCGGGGTTTACGGGAAATGGCGGGTTTTCGTTTGCCGGCGATTAAACTTCTTTTATTCAGCGTCTCATCAAAAATGAAAACATTTTTGAAAACTACAAGTCTCATGCGTTTTACTGGTGAAAAGATACTTTAAAAAATCGTTTTGGAAATGAGTTTACTCACAGGGTACTTTCTTTGTATACATTCGACTATACGGGCCAAGCCCGGGATTTACGGGAAATCGCAGGTTTTCGTTTGCCGGCGATTAAACCACTTTCATTAAGCGTCTCATCAAAAATGAAAACATTTCTGAAAACTACAGGTCTCATGCGTTTTAGTGGTGAAAAAATAATATAAAAAATCGTTCGGGAAATGAGTTTACTCCCTGGGTACTTTCTTTGTATACTTTTGACTATACCGGCCGAGTCCGGGATTTACGGGAAATCGCAGGTTTTCGTTTGCCGGCGATTAAACTTCTTTTATTCAGAGTCTCATCAAAAATGAAAACATTTTTGTAAACTACAAGTCCCATGCGTTTTAGTGGTGAAAAAATAATTTAAAAAATCGTTCGGGAAATGAGTTTACTCCCTGGGTACTTTCTTTGTATACTTTTGACTATACGGGCCGAGTCCGGGGTTTACGGGAAATGGCGGGTTTTCGTTTGCCGGCGATTAAACTTCTTTTATTCAGCGTCTCATCAAAAATGAAAACATTTTTGAAAACTACAAGTCTCATGCGTTTTAGTGGTGAAAAGATACTTTAAAAAATCGTTTTGGAAATGAGTTTACTCACAGGGTACTTTCTTTGTATACATTCGACTATACGGGCCAAGCCTGTGATTTACGGGAAATCGCGGGTTTTCGTTTGCCGGCGATTAAATCACTTTCATTAAGCGTCTCATCAAAAATGAAAACATTTCTGAAAACTACAGGTCTCATGCGTTTTAGTGGTGAAAAAATAATTTAAAAAATCGTTCGGGAAATGAGTTTAATCCCTGGGTACTTTCTTTGTATACTTTTGACTATACGGGCCGAGTCGGGGATTTACGGGAAGTCGCGGGTTTTCGTTTGCCGGCGATTAAACTTCTTTTATTCAGCGTCTCATCAAAAATGAAAACATTTTTAAAAACTACAAGTCTCATGGGCTTTAGTGGTTAAATAATAATTTAAAAAATCGTTCGGGAAATGAGTTTACTTCCTGGGTACTTTCTTTGTATGCATTCGACTATACGGGCCAAGCCCGGGATTTACGTGAAATCGCGGGTTTTCGTTTGCCGGCGATTAAACCACTTTCATTAAGCGTCTCATCAAAAATGATAACATTTCTGAAAACTACAAGTCTCATGCGTTTTAGTGGTGAAAAAATAATTTAAAAAATCGTTCGGGAAATGAGTTTAGTCCCTGGGTACTTTCTTTGTATACTTTTGACTATACGGCCCGAATGCGGGACTTACGGGAAGTTGCGGGTTTTCGTTTGCCGGCGATTAAACTTCTTTTATTCAGCGTCTCATCAAAAATGAAAACATTTCTACAAACTACATGTCTCATGGGCTTTAGTGGTGAAATAATAATTTAAAAAATCGTTCGGGAAATGAGTTTACTCCCTGGCTACTTTCTTTGTATACTTTTGACTATACCGGCCGAGTCCGGGATTTACGGGAAATCGCAGGTTTTCGTTTGCCGGCGATTAAATTTCTTTTATTCAGAGTCTCATCAAAAATGAAAACATTTTTGTAAACTACAAGTCCCATGCGTTTTAGTGGTGAAAAAATAATTTAAAAAATCGTTCGGGAAATGAGTTTACTCCCTGGGTACTTTCTTTGTATACTTTTGACTATACGGGCCGAGTCCGGGGTTTACGGGAAATGGCGGGTTTTCGTTTGCCGGCGATTAAACTTCTTTTATTCAGCGTCTCATCAAAAATGAAAACATTTTTGAAAACTACAAGTCTCATGCGTTTTAGTGGTGAAAAGATACTTTAAAAAATCGTTTTGGAAATGAGTTTACTCACAGGGTACTTTCTTCGTATACATTCGACTATACGGGCCAAGCCCGGGATTTACGGGAAATTGCGGGTTTTCGTTTGCCGGCGATTAAACCACTGTCATTAAGCGTCTCATCAAAAATGAAAACATTTCTAAAAACTACAAGTCTCATGCGTTTTAGTGGTGAAATAATAATTTAAAAAATCGTTCGAGAATTGAGTTTACTCCCTCGGTACTTTCTTTGTATACTTTTGACTATACCGGCCGAGTCCGGGATTTACGGGAAATCGCAGGTTTTCGTTTGCCGGCGATTAAACTTCTTTTATTCAGAGTCTCATCAAAAATGAAAACATTTTTGTAAACTACAAGTCCCATGCGTTTTAGTGGTGAAAAAATAATTTAAAAAATCGTTCGGGAAATGAGTTTACTCCCTGGGTACTTTCTTTGTATACTTTTGACTATACGTGCCGAGTCCGGGGTTTACGGGAAATGGCGGGTTTTCGTTTGCCGGCGATTAAACTTCTTTTATTCAGCGTCTCATCAAAAATGAAAACATTTTTGAAAACTACAAGTCTCATGCGTTTTAGTGGTGAAAAGATACTTTAAAAAATCGTTTTGGAAATGAGTTTACTCACAGGGTACTTTCTTTGTATACATTCGACTATACGGGCCAAGCCCGGGATTTACGGGAAATCGCAGGTTTTCGTTTGCCGGCGATTAAACCACTTTCATTAAGCGTCTCATCAAAAATGAAAACATTTCTGAAAACTACAGGTCTCATGCGTTTTAGTGGTGAAAAAATAATATAAAAAATCGTTCGGGAAATGAGTTTACTCCCTGGGTACTTTCTTTGTATACTTTTGACTATACCGGCCGAGTCCGGGATTTACGGGAAATCGCAGGTTTTCGTTTGCCGGCGATTAAACTTCTTTTATTCAGAGTCTCATCAAAAATGAAAACATTTTTGTAAACTACAAGTCCCATGCGTTTTAGTGGTGAAAAAATAATTTAAAAAATCGTTCGGGAAATGAGTTTACTCCCTGGGTACTTTCTTTGTATACTTTTGACTATACGGGCCGAGTCCGGGGTTTACGGGAAATGGCGGGTTTTCGTTTGCCGGCGATTAAACTTCTTTTATTCAGCGTCTCATCAAAAATGAAAACATTTTTGAAAACTACAAGTCTCATGCGTTTTAGTGGTGAAAAGATACTTTAAAAAATCGTTTTGGAAATGAGTTTACTCACAGGGTACTTTCTTTGTATACATTCGACTATACGGGCCAAGCCCGGGATTTACGGGAAATCGCGGGTTTTCGTTTGCCGGCGATTAAACTTCTTTTATTCAGCGTCTCATCAAAAATGAAAACATTTTTGAAAACTACAAGTCTCATGCGTTTTAGTGGTGAAAAAATAATTTAAAAAATCGTTCGGGAAATGAGTTTAATCCCTGGGTACTTTCTTTGTATACTTTTGACTATACGGGCCGAGTCGGGGATTTACGGGAAGTCGCGCGTTTTCGTTTGCCGGCGATTAAACTTCTTTTATTCAGCGTCTCATCAAAAATGAAAACATTTCTAAAAACTACAAGTCTCATGGGCTTTAGTGGTGAAATAATATTTTAAAAAATCATTCGGGAAATGAGTTTACTCCCTGGGTACTTTCTTTGTATACTTTTGACTATATGGGCCGAGTCCGGGATTTACGGGAAATCGCAGGTTTTCGTTTGCCGGCGATTAAACTTCTTTTATTCAGAGTCTCATCAAAAATGAAAACATTTTTGTAAACTACAAGTCCCATGCGTTTTAGTGGTGAAAAAATAATTTAAAAAATCGTTCGGGAAATGAGTTTACTCCCTGGGTACTTTCTTTGTATACTTTTGACTATACGGGCCGAGTCCGGGGTTTACGGGAAATGGCGGGTTTTCGTTTGCCGGCGATTAAACCACTTTCATTAAGCGTCTCATCAAAAATGAAAACATTTCTAAAAATTACAAGTCTCATGCGTTTTAGTGGTGAAAAAAAAATTTAAAAAATCGTTCGGGAAATGAGTTTACTCCCTGGGTACCTTCTTTGTATACTTTTGACTGTACGGCCGAGTCCGGGATTTACGGGAAATCGCGGGTTTTCGTTTCCCGGCGATTAAACCACTTTCATTAAGCGTCTCATCAAAAATGAAAACATTTCTGCAAACTACAGGTCTCATGCGTTTTAGTGGTGAAGAAATAATTTAAAAAATCGTTCGGGAAATGAGTTTACTCTCTGGGTACCTTCTTTGTATACTTTTGACTATACGGGCCGAGTCCGGGATTTACGGGAAATCGCGGGTTTTCGTTTGCCGGCGATTAAACTTCTTTTATTCAGCGTCTCATCAAAAATGAAAACATTTTTGAAAACTACAAGTCTTATGCGTTTTAGTGGTGAAAAAATAATTTAAAAAATCGTTCGGGAAATGAGTTTAATCCCTGGGTACTTTCTTTGTATACTTTTGACTATACGGGCCGAGTCGGGGATTTACGGGAAGTCGCGCGTTTTCGTTTGCCGGCGATTAAACTTCTTTTATTCAGCGTCTCATCAAAAATGAAAACATTTCTAAAAACTACAAGTCTCATGGGCTTTAGTGGTGAAATAATATTTTAAAAAATCATTCGGGAAATGAGTTTACTCCCTGGGTACTTTCTTTGTATACTTTTGACTATATGGGCCGAGTCCGGGATTTACGGGAAATCGCAGGTTTTCGTTTGCCGGCGATTAAACTTCTTTTATTCAGAGTCTCATCAAAAATGAAAACATTTTTGTAAACTACAAGTCCCATGCGTTTTAGTGGTGAAAAAATAATTTAAAAAATCGTTCGGGAAATGAGTTTACTCCCTGGGTACTTTCTTTGTATACTTTTGACTATACGGGCCGAGTCCGGGGTTTACGGGAAATGGCGGGTTTTCGTTTGCCGGCGATTAAACCACTTTCATTAAGCGTCTCATCAAAAATGAAAACATTTCTAAAAATTACAAGTCTCATGCGTTTTAGTGGTGAAAAAAAAATTTAAAAAATCGTTCGGGAAATGAGTTTACTCCCTGGGTACCTTCTTTGTATACTTTTGACTGTACGGCCGAGTCCGGGATTTACGGGAAATCGCGGGTTTTCGTTTCCCGGCGATTAAACCACTTTCATTAAGCGTCTCATCAAAAATGAAAACATTTCTGCAAACTACAAGTCTCATGCGTTTTAGTGGTGAAGAAATAATTTAAAAAATCGTTCGGGAAATGAGTTTACTCTCTGGGTACCTTCTTTGTATACTTTTGACTATACGGGCCGAGTCCGGGATTTACGGGAAATCGCGGGTTTTCGTTTGCCGGCGATTAAACTTCTTTTATTCAGTGTCTCATCAAAAATGAAAACACTTTTGAAAACTACAAGTCTCATGCGTTTTAGTGGTGAAAAAATAATTTAAAAAATCGTTCGGGAAATGAGTTTACTCCCTGGGTACTTTCTTTGTATACTTTTGACTATACGGGCCCAGTCCAGGATTTACGGGACATTGCGGGTTTTCGTTTGCCGGCGATTAAACTTTTTTTATTCAGCGTCTCATCAAAAATGAAAACACTTTTAAAAACTACAAGTCTCATGCGTTTTAGTGGTAAAAAAATAATTTAAAAAATCGTTCGGGAAATGAGTTTAGTCCCTGGGTACTTTCTTTGTATACTTTTGACTATACGGCCCGAATCGGGGATTTACGGGAAGTCGCGGGTTTTCGTTTGCCGGCGATTAAACTTCTTTTATTCAGAGTCTCATCAAAAATGAAAACATTTTTGTAAACTACAAGTCCCATGCGTTTTAGTGGTGAAAAAATAATTTAAAAAATCGTTCGGGAAATGAGTTTACTCCCTGGGTACCTTCTTTGTATACATTTGACTATACGGGCCGAGTCCGGGGTTTACGGGAAATGGCGGGTTTTCGTTTGCCGGCGATTAAACTTCTTTTATTCAGCGTCTCCTCAAAAATGAAAACATTTTTGAAAACTACAAGTCTCATGCGTTTTAGTGGTGAAAAGATACTTTAAAAAATCGTTTTGGAAATGAGTTTACTCACAGGGTACTTTCTTTGTATACATTCGACTATACGGGCCAAGCCCGGGATTTACGGGAAATCGCGGGTTTTCGTTTGCCGGCGATTAAACCACTTTCATTAAGCGTCTCATCAAAAATGAAAACATTTCTGAAAACTACAGGTCTCATGCGTCTTAGTGGTGAAAAAATAATTTAAAAAATCGTTCGGGAAATGAGTTTACTCCCTGGGTACTTTCTTTGTATACTTTTGACTATACGGGCCGAATCCGGGATTTACGGGAAGTCGCGGGTTTTCGTTTGCCGGCGATTAAACTTCTTTTATTCAGCGTCTCATCAAAAATGAAAGCATTTCTAAAAACTACAAGTCTCATGGGTTTTAGTGGTGAAATAATAATTTAAAAAATCGTTCGGGAAATGAGTTTACTCCCTGGGTACTTTCTTTGTATACTTTTGACTATACGGGCCGAGTCCGGGATTTACGGGAAATCGCAGGTTTTCTTTTGCCGGCGATTAAACTTCTTTTTTTCAGAGTCTCATCAAAAATGAAAACATTTTTGTAAACTACAAGTCCCATGCGTTTTAGTGGTGAAAAAATCATTTAAAAATCGTTCGGGAAATGAGTTTACTCCCTGGGTACTTTCTTTGTATACTTTTGACTATACGGGCCGAGTCCGGGGTTTACGGGAAATGGCGGGTTTTCGTTTGCCGGCGATTAAACTTCTTTTATTCAGCGTCTCATCAAAAATGAAAACATTTTTGAAAACTACAAGTCTCATGCGTTTCAGTGGTGAAAAGATACTTTAAAAAATCGTTTTGGAAATGAGTTTACTCACAGGGTACTTTCTTTGTATGCATTCGACTATACGGGCCAAGTCCGGGATTTACGGGAAATCGCGGGTTTTCGTTTGCCGGCGATTAAAACACTTTCATTAAGCGTCTCATCAAAAATGAAACCCTTTCTGAAAACTACAAGTCTCATGCGTTTTAGTGGTGAAAAAATAATTTAAAAAATCGTTCGGGAAATGAGTTTAGTCCCTGGGTACTTTCTTTGTATACTTTTGACTATACGGCCCGAATCAGGGATTTACGGGAAGTCGCGGGTTATCATTTGCCGGCGATTAAACTTCTTTTATTCAGCGTCTCATCAAAAATGAAAACATTTCTAAAAACTACAAGTCTCATGGGCTTTAGTGGTGAAATTATAATTTAAAAAATCGTTCGGGAAATGAGTTTACTCCCTGGGTACTTTCTTAGTATACTTTTGACTATACGGGCCGAGTCCGGGGTTTACGGGAAATGGCGGGTTTTCGTTTGTCCGGCGATTAAACTTCTTTTATTCAGCGTCTCATCAAAAATGAAAACATTTTTGAAAACTACAAGTCTCATGCGTTTCAGTGGTGAAAAGATACTTTAAAAAATCGTTTTGGAAATGAGTTTACTCACAGGGTACTTTCTTTGTATGCATTCGACTATACGGGCCAAGTCCGGGATTTACGGGAAATCGCGGGTTTTCGTTTGCCGGCGATTAAAACACTTTCATTAAGCCTCTCATCAAAAATGAAACCATTTCTGAAAACTACAAGTCTCATGCGTTTTAGTGGTGAAAAAATAATTTAAAAAATCGTTCGGGAAATGAGTTTAGTCCCTGGGTACTTTCTTTGTATACTTTTGACTATACGGCCCGAATCAGGGATTTACGGGAAGTCGCGGGTTATCGTTTGCCGGCGATTAAACTTCTTTTATTCAGCGTCTCATCAAAAATGAAAACATTTCTAAAAACTACAAGTCTCATGGGCTTTAGTGGTGAAATTATAATTTAAAAAATCGTTCGGGAAATGAGTTTACTCCCTGGGTACTTTCTTTGTATACTTTTGACTATACGGGCCGAGTCCGGGGTTTACGGGAAATGGCGGGTTTTCGTTTGTCCGGCGATTAAACTTCCTTTTATCAGCGTCTCATCAAAAATGAAAACATTTTTGAAAACTTCAAGTCTCATGCGTTTCAGTGGTGAAAAGATACTTTAAAAAATCGTTTTGGAAATGAGTTTACTCACAGGGTACTTTCTTTGTATGCATTCGACTATACGGGCCAAGTCCGGGATTTACGGGAAATCGCGGGTTTTCGTTTGCCGGCGATTAAAACACTTTCATTAGGCGTCTCATCAAAAATGAAAACATTTCTGAAAACTACAAGTCTCATGCGTTTTAGTGGTGAAAAAATAATTTAAAAAATCGTTCGGGAAATGAGTTTAGTCCCTGGGTACTTTCTTTGTATACTTTTGACTATATGGCCCGAATCAGGGATTTACGGGAAGTCGCGGGTTTTCGTTTGCCGGCGATTAAACTTCTTTTATTCAGCGTCTCATCAAAAATGAAAACATTTCTAAAAACTGCAAGTCTCATGGGCTTTAGTGGTGAAATTATAATTTAAAAAATCGTTCGGGAAATGAGTTTGATCCCTGGGTACTTTCTTTGTATACTTTTGACTATACGACCCGAATCCGGGATTTACGGGAAGTCGCGGGTTTTTGTTTGCCTGCGATTAATCTTCTTTTATTCAGAGTCTCAACAAAAATGAAAACAATTTTGTAAACTACAAGTCTCATGCGTTTTAGTGGTGAAAAAATAATTTAAAAAATCGTTCGGGAAATGAGTTTACTCCCTGGGTACTTTCTTTGTATACTTTTGACTATACGGCCCGAATCCGGGATTTACGGGAAGTCGCGGGTTTTCGTTTGCCGGCGATTAAACTTCTTTTATTCAGCGTCTCATCAAAAATGAAAACATTTCTAAAAACTACAAGTCTCATGGGCTTTAGTGGTGAAATTATAATTTAAAAAATCGTTCGGGAAATGAGTTTACTCCCTGGGTACTTTCTTTGTATACTTTTGACTATACGGGCCGAGTCCGGGATTTACGGGAAATGGCGGGATTTCGTTTGCCGGCGATTAAACTTCTTTTATTCAGCGTCTCATCAAAAATGAAAACATTTTTGAAAACTACAAGTCTCATGCGTTTCAGTGGTGAAAAGATACTTTAAAAAATCGTTTTGGAAATGAGTTTACTCACAGGGTACTTTCTTTGTATACATTCGACTATACGGGCCAAGCCCGGGATTTACGGGAAATCGCGGGTTTTCGTTTGCCGGCGATTAAACCACTTTCATTAAGCGTCTCATCAAAAATGAAAACATTTCTGAAAACTACAGGTCTCATGCGTTTTAGTGGTGAAAAAATAATTTAAAAAATCGTTCGGGAAATGAGTTTACTCCCTGGGTACTTTCTTTGTATACTTTTGACTATACGTGCCGAGTCGGGGATTTACGGGAAATCGCGGGTTTTCGTTTGCCGGCGATTAAAACACTTTCATTAAGCGTCTCATCAAAAATGAAAACATTTCTGAAAACTACAAGTCTCATGCGTTTTAGTGGTGAAAAAATAATTTAAAAAATCGTTCGGGAAATGAGTTTAGTCCCTGGGTACTTTCTTTGTATACTTTTGACTATACGGCCCGACTCAGGCATTTACGGGAAGTCGTGGGTTTTCGTTTGCCGGCGATTAAACTTCTTTTATTCAGCGTCTCATCAAAAATGAAAACATTTCTAAAAACTACAAGTCTCATGGGTTTTAGTGGTGAAATTATAATTTAAAAAATCGTTCGGGAAATGAGTTTACTCCCTGGGTACTTTCTTTGTATACTTTTGACTATACGGGCCGAGTCCGGGATTTACGGGAAATCGCAGGTTTTCGTTTGCCGGCGATTAAACTTCTTTTATTCACAGTCTCATCAAAAATGAAAACATTTTTGTAAACTACAAGTCTCATGCGTTTTAGTGGTAAAAAGAAACTTTAAAAAATCGTTTTGGAAATGAGTTTACTCACAGGGTACTTTCTTTGTATACATTCGACTATACGGGACAAGCCCGGGATTTACGGGAAATCGCGGGTTTTCGTTTGCCGGCGATTAAACCACTTTCATTAAGCGTCTCATCAAAAATGAAAACATTTCTGAAAACTACAGGTCTCATGCGTTTTAGTGGTGAAAAAATAATTTAAAAAATCGTTCGGGAAATGAGTTTACTCCCTGGGTACTTTCTTTGTATACTTTTGATTATACGGGCCGAGTCGTGGATTTACGGGAAATCGCGGGTTTTCGTTTGCCGGCGATTAAAACACTTTCATTAAGCGTCTCATCAAAAATGAAAACATTTCTGAAAACTACAAGTCTCACGCGTTTTAGTGGTGAAAAAATAATTTAAAAAATCGTTCGGGAAATGAGTTTAGTCCCTAGGTACTTTCTTTGTATACTTTTGACTATACGGCCCGGATCAGGGATTTACGGGAAGTCGCGGGTTTTCGTTTGCCGGCGATTAAACTTCTTTTATTCAGCGTCTCATCAAAAATGAAAACATTTCTAAAAACTACAAGTCTCATGGGCTTTAGTGGTGAAATAATAATTTAAAAAATCGTTCGGGAAATGAGTTTACTCCCTGGGTACTTTCTTTGTATACTTTTGACTATACCGGCTGAGTCCGGGATTTACGGGAAATCGCAGGTTTTCGTTTGCCGGCGATTAAACTTCTTTTACTCAGAGTCTCATCAAAAATGAAAACATTTTTGTAAACTACAAGTCCCATGCGTTTTAGTGGTGAAAAAATAATTTAAAAAATCGTTCGGGAAATGAGTTTACTCCCTGGGTACTTTCTTTGTATACTTTTGACTATACGGGCCGAGTCCGGGGTTTACGGGAAATGGCGGGTTTTCGTTTGCCGGCGATTAAACTTCTTTTATTCAGCGTCTCATCAAAAATGAAAACATTTTTGAAAACTACAAGTCTCATGCGTTTTAGTGGTGAAAAGATACTTTAAAAAATCGTTTTGGAAATGAGTTTACTCACAGGGTACTTTCTTTGTATACATTCGACTATACGAGCCAAGCCCGGGATTTACGGGAAATCGCGGGTTTTCGTTTGCCGGCGATTAAACCACTTTCATTAAGCGTCTCATCAAAAATGAAAACATTTCTGGAAACTACAGGTCTCATGCGTTTTAGTGGTGAAAAAATAATTTAAAAAATCGTTCGGGAAATGAGTTTACTCCCTGGGTACTTTCTTTGTTTACTTTTGACTATACGGGCCGAGTCGGGGATTTACGGGAAGTCGCGGGTTTTCGTTTGCCGGCGATTAAACTTCTTTTATTCAGCGTCTCATCAAGAATGAAAACATTTCTAAAAACTACAAGTTTCATGCGTTTTTGTGGTGAAAAAATAATTTAAAAAATCGTTCGGGAAATGAGTTTAGTCCCTGGGTACTTTCTTTGTATACTTTTGACTATACGGCCCGAATCCGGGACTTACGGGAAGTCGCAGGTTTTCGTTTGCCGGCGATTAAACTTCTTTTATTCAGCGTCTCATCAAAAATGAAAACATTTCTAAAAACTACAAGTCTCATGGGCTTTAGTGGTGAAAAGATAATTTAAAAAATCGTTCGGGAAATGAGTTTACTCCCTGGGTACTTTCTTTGTATACTTTTGACTATACCGGCCGAGTCCGGGATTTACGGGAAATCGCAGGTTTTCGTTTGCCGGCGATTAAACTTCTTTTATTCAGAGTCTCATCAAAAATGAAAACATTTTTGTAAACTACAAGTCCCATGCGTTTTAGTGGTGAAAAAATATCTGAAAAAATCGTTCGGGAAATGAGTTTACTCCCTGGGTACTTTCTTTGTATACTTTTGACTATACGGGCCGAGTCCGGGGTTTACGGGAAATGGCGGGATTTCGTTTGCCGGCGATTAAACTTCTTTTATTCAGCGTCTCATCAAAAATGAAAACATTTTTGAAAACTACAAGTCTCATGCGTTTTAGTGGTGAAAAGATAGTTTAAAAAATCGTTTTGGAAATGAGTTTACTCACAGGGTACTTTCTTTGTATACATTCGACTATACGGGCCAAGCCCGGGATTTACGGGAAATCGCGGGTTTTCGTTTGCCGGCGATTAAACCACTTTCATTAAGCGTCTCATCAAAAATGAAAACATTTCAGCAAACTACAAGTCTCATGCGTTTTAGTGGTGAAAAAATAATTTAAAAAATCGTTCGGGAAATGAGTTTACTCCCTGGGTACTTTCTTTGTATACTTTTGACTATACGGGCCGAGTCGGGGATTTACGGGAAGTCGCGGGTTTTCGTTTGCCGGCGATTAAACTTCTTTTATTCAGCGTCTCATCAAAAATGAAAACATTTCTAAAAACTACAAGTTTCATGCGTTTTAGTGGTGAAAAAATAATTTAAAAAATCGTTCGGGAAATGAGTTTAGTCCCTGGGTACTTTCTTTGTATACTTTTGACTATACGGCCCGAATCCGGGACTTACGGGAAGTCGCAGGTTTCCGTTTGCCGGCGATTAAACTTCTTTTATTCAGCGTCTCATCAAAAATGAAAACATTTCTAAAAACTACAAGTCTCATGGGCTTTAGTGGTGGAAAGATAATTTAAAAAATCGTTCGGGAAATGAGTTTACTCCCTGGGTACTTTCTTTGTATACTTTTGACTATACCGACCGAGTCCGGGATTTACGGGAAATCGCAGGTTTTCGTTTGCCGGCGATTAAACTTCTTTTATTCAGAGTCTCATCAAAAATGAAAACATTTTTGTAAACTACAAGTCCCATGCGTTTTAGTGGTGAAAAAATAATTTAAAAAATCGTTCGGGAAATGAGTTTACTCCCTGGGTACTTTCTTTGTATACTTTTGACTATACGGGCCGAGTCCGGGGTTTACGGGAAATGGCGGGTTTTCGTTTGCCGGCGATTAAACTTCTTTTATTCAGCGTCTCATCAAAAATGAAAACATTTTTGAAAACTACAAGTCTCATGCGTTTTAGTGGTGAAAAGATACTTTAAAAAATCGTTTTGGAAATGAGTTTACTCACAGGGTACTTTCTTTGTATACATTCGACTATACGGGCCAAGCCCGGGATTTACGGGAAATCGCGGGTTTTCGTTTGCCGGCCATTAAACCACTTTCATTAAGCGTCTCATCAAAAATGAAAACATTTCTGAAAACTACAGGTCTCATGCGTTTTAGTGGTGAAAAAATAATTTAAAAAATCGTTCGGGAAATGAGTTTAATCCCTGGGTACTTTCTTTGTATACTTTTGACTATACGGGCCGAGTCGGGGATTTACGGGAAGTCGCGGGTTTTCGTTTGCCGGCGATTAAACTTCTTTTATTCAGCGTCTCATCAAAAATGAAAACATTTCTAAAAACTACAAGTCTAATGGGCTTTAGTGGTGAAATAATAATTTAAAAAATCGTTCGGGAAATGAGTTTACTCCCTGGGTACTTTCTTTGTATACTTTTGACTATACGGGCCGAGTCCGGGATTTACGGGAAATCGCAGGTTTTCGTTTGCCGGCGATTAAACTTCTTTTATTCAGAGTCTCATCAAAAATGAAAACATTTTTGTAGACTACAAGTCCCATGCGTTTTAGTGGTGAAAAAATAATTTAAAAAATCGTTCGGGAAATGAGTTTACTCCCTGGGTACTTTTTTTGTATACTTTTGACTATACGGGCCGAGTCCGGGATTTACGTGAAATGGCGGGTTTTCGTTTGCCGGCGATTAAACTTCTTTAATTCAGCGTCTCATCAAAAAGGAAAACATTTTTGAAAACTACAAGTCTCATGCGTTTTAGTGGTGAAAAGATAATTTAAAAAATCGTTTTGGAAATGAGTTTACTCACAGGGTACTTTCTTTGTATACATTTGACTATACGGGCCAAGCCCGGGATTTACGGGAAATCGCGGGTTTTCGTTTGCCGGCGATTAAACCACTTTCATTAAGCGTCTCATCAAAAATGAAAACATTTCTAAAAATTACAAGTCTCATGCGTTTTAGTGGTGAAAAAAAAATTTAAAAAATCGTTCGGGAAATGATTTTACTCCCTGGGTACCTTCTTTGTATACTTTTGACTATACGGCCGAGTTCGGGATTTACGGGAAATCGCGGGTTTTCGTTTCCCGGCGATTAAACCACTTTCATTAAGCGTCTCATCAAAAATGAAAACATTTCTGCAAACTACAAGTCTCATGCGTTTTAGTGGTGAAAAAATAATTTAAAAAATCGTTCGGGAAATGAGTTTACTCTCTGGGTACCTTCTTTGTATACTTTTGACTATACGGGCCGAGTCCGGGATTTACGGGAAATCGCGGGTTTTCGTTTGCCGGCGATTAAACTTCTTTTATTCAGTGTCTCATCAAAAATGAAAACACTTTTGAAAACTACAAGTCTCATGCGTTTTAGTGGTGAAAAAATAATTTAAAAAATCGTTCGGGAAATGAGTTTACTCCCTGGGTACTTTCTTTGTATACTTTTGACTATACGGGCCCAGTCCAGGATTTACGGGAAATTGCGGGTTTTCGTTTGCCGGCGATTAAACTTCTTTTATTCAGCGTCTCATCAAAAATGAAAATACTTTTGAAAACTACAAGTCTCATGCGTTTTAGTGGTGAAAAAATAATTTAAAAAATCGTTCGGGAAATGAGTTTAGTCCCTGGGTACTTTCTTTGTATACTTTTGACTATACGGCCCAAATCCGGGATTTACGGGAAGTCGCGGGTTTTCGTTTGCCGGCGATTAAACTTCTTTTATTCAGCGTCTCATCAAAAATGAAAACATTTCTAAAAACTACAAGTCTCATGGGTTTTAGTGGTGAAATAATAATTTAAAAAATCGTTCGGGAAATGAGTTTAGTCCCTGGGTACTTTCTTTGTATACTTTTGACTATACGGCCCGAATCCGGGATTTACGGGAAGTCGCGGGTTTTCGTTTGCCGGCGATTAAACTTATTTTTTTCAGAGTATCATCAAAAATGAAAACATTTTTGTAAACTACAAGTCCCATGCGTTTTAGTGGTGAAAAAATAATTTAAAAAATCGTTCGGGAAATGAGTTTACTCCCTGGGTACTTTCTCTGTATACTTTTGACTATACGGGCCGAGTCCGGGGTTTACGGGAAATGGCGGGTTTTCGTTTGCCGGCGATTAAACTTCTTTTATTCAGCGTCTCATCAAAAATGAAAACATTTTTGAAAACTACAAGTCTCATGCGTTTCAGTAGTGAAAAGATACTTTAAAAAATCGTTTTGGAAATGAGTTTACTCACGGGGTACTTTCTTTGTATGCATTCGACTATACGGGCCAAGTCCGGGATTTACGGGAAATCGCGGGTTTTCGTTTGCCGGCGATTAAAACACTTTCACTAAGCGTCTCATCAAAAATGAAAACATTTCTGAAAACTACAAGTCTCATGCGTTTTAGTGGTGAAAAAATAATTTAAAAAATCGTTCGGGAAATGAGTTTAGTTCCTGGGTACTTTCTTTGTATACTTTTGACTATACGGCCCGAATCAGGGATTTACGGGAAGTCGCGGGTTTTCGTTTGCCGGCGATTAAACTTCTTTTATTCAGCGTCTCATCAAAAATGAAAATATTTCTAAAAACTACAAGTCTCATGGGCTTTAGTGGTGAAATTATAATTTAAAAAATCGTTCGGGAAATGAGTTTACTCCCTGGGTACTTTCTTTGTATACTTTTGACTATACGGCCCGAATCAGGGATTTACGGGAAGTCGCGGGTTTTCGTTTGCCGGCGATTAAACTTCTTTTATTCAGCGTCTCCTCAAAAATGAAAACATTTCTAAAAACTACAAGTCTCATGGGCTTTAGTGGTGAAATTATAATTTAAAAAATCGTTCGGGAAATGAGTTTACCCCTGGGTACTTTCTTTGTATACTTTTGACTATACGGGCTGAGTCCGGGATTTACAGGAAATCGCAGGTTTTCGTTTGCCGGCGATTAATCTTCTCTTATTCAGCGTCTCATCAAAAATGAAAACATTTCTAAAAACTACAAGTCTCATGGGCTTTAGTGGTGAAATTATAATTTAAAAAATCGTTCGGGAAATGAGTTTACTCCCTGGGTACTTTTTTTGTATACTTTTGACTATACGGGTCGAGTCCGGGATTTACGGGAAATCGCAGGTTTTCGTTTGCCGGCGATTAAACTTCTTTTATTCAGAGTCTCATCAAAAATGAAAACATTTTTGTAAACTACAAGTCCTATGCGTTTTAGTGGTGAAAAAATAATTTAAAAAATCGTTCGGGAAATGAGTTTACTCCCTGGGTACTTTCTTTGTATACTTTTGATTATACGGGCCGAGTCCGGGGTTTACGGGAAATGGCGGGTTTTCGTTTGCCGGCGATTAAACTTCTTTTATTCAGCGTCTCATCAAAAATGAAAACATTTTTGAAAACTACAAGTCTCATGCGTTTTAGTGGTGAAAAAATAATTTCAAAAATCGTTCGGGAAATGAGTTTAGTCCCTGTGTACTTTCTTTGTATACTTTTGACTATACGGCCCGAATCAGGAATTTACGGGAAGTCGCGGGTTTTCGTTTGCCGGCGATTAAACTTTTTTTATTCAGCGTCTCATCAAAAATGAAAACATTTCTAAAAACTACAAGTCTCATGGGCTTTAGTGGTGAAATTATAATTTAAAAAATCGTTCAGAAAATGAGTTTACTCCCTGGGTACTTTCTTTGTATACTTTTGACTATACGGGTCGAGTCCGGGATTTACGGGAAATCGCAGGTTTTCGTTTGCCGGCGATTAATCTTCTTTTATTCAGAGTCTCATCAAAAATGAAAACAATTTTGTAAACTACAAGTCCCATGCGTTTTAGTGGTGAAAAAATAATTTAAAAAATCGTTCGGGAAATGAGTTTACTCCCTGGGTACTTTCTTTGAATACTTTTGACTATACGGCCCGAATCCGGGATTTACGGGAAGTCGCGGGTTTTCGTTTGCCGGCGATTAAACTTCTTTTATTCAGCGTCTCATCAAAAATGAAAACATTTCTAAAAACTACAAGTCTCATGGGCTTTAGTGGTGAAATAATAATTTAAAAAATCGTTCGGAAAATGAGTTGACTTCCTGGATACTTTCTTTGTATACTTTTGACTATATGGGCCGAGTCCGGGATTTACGGGAAATCGCAGGTTTTCGTTTGCCGGCGATTAAACTTCTTTTATTCAGAGTCTCATCAAAAATGAAAACATTTTTGTAAACTACAAGTCCCATGCGTTTTAGTGGTGAAAAAATAATTTAAAAAATCGTTCAGGAAATGAGTTTACTCCCTGGGTACTTTCTTTGTATACTTTTGACTATACGGGCCGAGTCCGGGGTTTACGGGAAATGGCGGGTTTTCGTTTGCCGCCGATTAAAATTCTTTTATTCAGCGTCTTATCAAAAATGAAAACATTTTTGAAAACTACAAGTCTCATGCGTTTTAGTGGTGAAAAGATACTTTAAAAAATCGTTTTGGAAATGAGTTTACTCACAGGGTACTTTCTTTGTATACATTCGACTATACGGGCCAAGCCCGGGATTTACGGGAAATCGCGGGTTTTCGTTTGCCGGCGATTAAACCACTTTCATTAAGCGTCTCATCAAAAATGAAAACATTTCTGAAAACTACAGGTCTCATGCGTTTTAGTGGTGAAAAAATAATTTAAAAAATCGTTCGGGAAATGAGTTTACTCCCTGGGTACCTTCTTTGTATACTTTTGACTATACGGCCGAGTCCGGGATTTACGGGAAATCGCGGGTTTTCGTTTCCCGGCGATTAAACCACTTTCATTAAGCGTCTCATCAAAAATGAAAACATTTCTGCAAACTACAAGTCTTATGCGTTTTAGTGGTGAAAAAATAATTTAAAAAATCGTTCGGGAAATGAGTTTACTCTCTGGGTACCTTCTTTGTATACTTTTGACTATAAGGGCCGAGTCCGGGATTTACGGGAAATCACGGGTTTTCGTTTGCCGGCGATTAAATTTCTTTTATTCAGCGTCTCATCAAAAATGAAAACATTTTTGAAAACTACAAGAGTTTACTCCCTGGGTACTTTCTTTGTATACTTTTGACTATACGGGCCGAGTCCGGGGTTTACGGGAAATGGCGGGTTTTCGTTTGCCGCCGATTAAACTTCTTTTATTCAGCGTCTCATCAAAAATGAAAACATTTTTGAAAACTACAAGTCTCATGCGTTTCAGTGGTGAAAAGATACTTTAAAAAATCGTTTTGGAAATGAGTTTACTCACAGGGTACTTTCTTTGTATACATTCGACTATACGGGCCAAGCCCGGGATTTACGGGAAATCGCGGGTTTTCGTTTGCCGGCGATTAAACCACTTTCATTAAGCGTCTCATCAAAAATGAAAACATTTTTGAAAACTACAGGTCTCATGCGTTTTAGTGGTGAAAAAATAATTTAAAAAATCGTTCGGGAAATGAGTTTACTCCCTGGGTACTTTCTTTGTATACTTTTGACTATACGGGCCGAGTCGGGGATTTACGGGAAATCGCGGGTTTTCGTTTGCCGGCGATTAAAACACTTTCATTAAGCGTCTCATCAAAAATGAAAACATTTCTGAAAACTACAAGTCCCATGCGTTTTAGTGGTGAAAAAATAATTTAAAAAATCGTTCGGGAAATGAGTTTAGTCCCTGGGTACTTTCTTTGTATACTTTTGACTATACGGCCCGAATCAGGGATTTACGGGAAGTCGCGGGTTTTCGTTTGCCGGCGATTAAACTTCTTTTATTCAGCGTCTCATCAAAAATGAAAACATTTCTAAAAACTACAAGTCTCATGGACTTTAGTGGTGAAATTGTAATTTAAAAAATCGTTCGGGAAATGAGTTTACTCCCTGGGTACTTTCTTTGTATACTTTTGACTATACGGGCCGAGTCCGTGATTTACGGGAAATCGCGGGTTTTCGTTTGCCGGCGATTAATCTTCTTTTATTCAGAGTCTCATCAAAAATAAAAACAATTTTGTAAACTAAAAGTCCCATGCGTTTTAGTGGTGAAAAAATAATTTAAAAAATCGTTCAGGAAATGAGTTTACTCCCTGGGTACTTTCTTTGTATACTTTTGACTATACGGCCCGAATCCGGGATTTACGGGAAGTCGCGGGTTTTCGTTTGCCGGCGATTAAACTTCTTTTATTCAGCGTCTCATCAAAAATGAAAACATTTCTGAAAACTACAGGTCTCATGCGTTTTAGTGGTGAAAAAATAATTTAAAAAATCGTTCGGGAAATGAGTTTACTCCCTGGGTACCTTCTTTGTATACTTTTGACTATACGGCCGAGTCCGGGATTTACGGGAAATCGCGGGTTTTCGTTTCCCGGCGATTAAACCACTTTCATTAAGCGTCTCATCAAAAATGAAAACATTTCTGCAAACTACAAGTCTTATGCGTTTTAGTGGTGAAAAAATAATTTAAAAAATCGTTCGGGAAATGAGTTTACTCTCTGGGTACCTTCTTTGTATACTTTTGACTATAAGGGCCGAGTCCGGGATTTACGGGAAATCACGGGTTTTCGTTTGCCGGCGATTAAATTTCTTTTATTCAGCGTCTCATCAAAAATGAAAACATTTTTGAAAACTACAAGAGTTTACTCCCTGGGTACTTTCTTTGTATACTTTTGACTATACGGGCCGAGTCCGGGGTTTACGGGAAATGGCGGGTTTTCGTTTGCCGCCGATTAAACTTCTTTTATTCAGCGTCTCATCAAAAATGAAAACATTTTTGAAAACTACAAGTCTCATGCGTTTCAGTGGTGAAAAGATACTTTAAAAAATCGTTTTGGAAATGAGTTTACTCACAGGGTACTTTCTTTGTATACATTCGACTATACGGGCCAAGCCCGGGATTTACGGGAAATCGCGGGTTTTCGTTTGCCGGCGATTAAACCACTTTCATTAAGCGTCTCATCAAAAATGAAAACATTTTTGAAAACTACAGGTCTCATGCGTTTTAGTGGTGAAAAAATAATTTAAAAAATCGTTCGGGAAATGAGTTTACTCCCTGGGTACTTTCTTTGTATACTTTTGACTATACGGGCCGAGTCGGGGATTTACGGGAAATCGCGGGTTTTCGTTTGCCGGCGATTAAAACACTTTCATTAAGCGTCTCATCAAAAATGAAAACATTTCTGAAAACTACAAGTCCCATGCGTTTTAGTGGTGAAAAAATAATTTAAAAAATCGTTCGGGAAATGAGTTTAGTCCCTGGGTACTTTCTTTGTATACTTTTGACTATACGGCCCGAATCAGGGATTTACGGGAAGTCGCGGGTTTTCGTTTGCCGGCGATTAAACTTCTTTTATTCAGCGTCTCATCAAAAATGAAAACATTTCTAAAAACTACAAGTCTCATGGACTTTAGTGGTGAAATTGTAATTTAAAAAATCGTTCGGGAAATGAGTTTACTCCCTGGGTACTTTCTTTGTATACTTTTGACTATACGGGCCGAGTCCGTGATTTACGGGAAATCGCGGGTTTTCGTTTGCCGGCGATTAATCTTCTTTTATTCAGAGTCTCATCAAAAATAAAAACAATTTTGTAAACTAAAAGTCCCATGCGTTTTAGTGGTGAAAAAATAATTTAAAAAATCGTTCGGGAAATGAGTTTACTCCCTGGGTACTTTCTTTGTATACTTTTGACTATACGGCCCGAATCCGGGATTTACGGGAAGTCGCGGGTTTTCGTTTGCCGGCGATTAAACTTCTTTTATTCAGCGTCTCATCAAAAATGAAAACATTTCTAAAATCTACAAGTCTCATGGGCTTTAGTGGTGAAATTATAATTTAAAAAATCGTTCGGGAAATGAGTTTACTCCCTGGGTACTTTCTTTGTATACTTTTGACTATACGGGCCGAGTCCGGGATTTACGGGAAATCGCAGGTTTTCGTTTGCCGGCGATTAAACTTCTTTTATTCAGAGTCTCATCAAAAATGAAAACATTTTTGTAAACTACAAGTCCCATGCGTTTTAGTGGTGAAAAAATAATTTAAAAAATCGTTCGGGAAATGAGTTTACTCCCTGGGTACTTTCTTTGTATACTTTTGACTATACGGGCCGAGTCCGGGGTTTACGGGAAATGGCGGGTTTTCGTTTGCCGGCGATTAAACTTCTTTTATTCAGCGTCTCATCAAAAATGAAAACACTTTTGAAAACTACAAGTCTCATGCGTTTTAGTGGTGAAAAAATAACATAAAAAATCGTTCGGGAAATGAGTTTACACCCTGGGTACTTTCTTTGTATACTTTTGACTATACGGGCCGAGTCCGGGGTTTACGGGAAATGGCGGGTTTTCGTTTGCCGGCGATTAAACTTCTTTTATTCAGCGTCTCATCAAAAATGAAAACATTTTTGAAAACTACAAGAGTTTACTCCCTGGGTACTTTCTTTGTATACTTTTGACTATACGGGCCGAGTCCGGGGTTTACGGGAAATGGCGGGTTTTCGTTTGCCGGCGATTAAACTTCTTTTAATAAGCGTCTCATCAAAAATGAAAATATTTTTGAAAACTACAAGTCTCATGCGTTTTAGTGGTGAAAAAATAATTTAAAAATCGTTTTGGAAATGAGTTTAATCACAGGGTACTTTCTTTGTATACATTTGAAATGAGTTTACTCACAGGGTACTTTCTTTGTATACATTCGACTATACGGGCGTAAGCCCGGAATTTACGGTAAATCGCGGGTTTTCGTTTGCCGGCGATTAAACCACTTTCATTAAACGTCTCATCAAAAATGAAAACATTTCTGAAAACTACAGGTCTCATGCGTTTTAGTGGTGAAAAAATAATTTAAAAAATTGTTCGGGAAATGTGTTTACTGCCTGGGTACTTTCTTTGTATACTTTTGACTATACGGGCCGAGTCGGGGATTTACGGGAAGTCGCGGGTTTTCGTTTGCCGGCGATTAAACTTCTTTTATTCAGCGTCTCATCAAAAATGAAAACATTTTTAAAAACTACAAGTCTCATGGGCTTTAGTGGTTAAATAATAATTTAAAAAATCGTTCGGGAAATGAGTTTACTCCCTGGGTACTTTCTTTGTATGCATTCGACTATACGGGCCATGCCCGGGATTTACGGGAAATCGCGGGTTTTCGTTTGCCGGCGATTAAACCACTTTCATTAAGCGTCTCATCAAAAATGAAAACATTTCTGAAAACTACAAGTCTCATGCGTTTTAGTGGTGAAAAAATAATTTAAAAAATCGTTCGGGAAATGAGTTTACTCCCTGGGTACTTTCTTTGTATACTTTTGACTATACGGCGCGAGTCCGGGATTTACGGGAAGTCGCGGGATTTCGTTTGCCGGCGATTAAACTTCTTTTATTCAGCGTCTCATCAAAAATGAAAACATTTTTGTAAACTACAAGTCCAATGCGCTTTAGTGGTGAAAAAATAATTTAAAAAATCGTTCGGGAAATGAGTTTACTCCCTGGGTACTTTTTTGTATACTTTTGACTACACGGGCCGAGTCCGGGGTTTACGGGAAATGGCGGGTTTTCGTTTGCCGGCGATTAAACTTCTTTTATTCAGCGTCTCATCAAAAATGAAAACACTTTTGAAAACTACAAGTCTCATGCGTTTTAGTGGTGAAAAAATAACATAAAAAATCGTTCGGGAAATGAGTTTACACCCTGGGTACTTTCTTTGTATACTTTTGACTATACGGGCCGAGTCCGGGGTTTACGGGAAATGGCGGGTTTTCGTTTGCCGGCGATTAAACTTCTTTTATTCAGCGTCTCATCAAAAATGAAAACATTTTTGAAAACTACAAGAGTTTACTCCCTGGGTACTTTCTTTGTATACTTTTGACTATACGGGCAGAGTCCGGGGTTTACGGGAAATGGCGGGTTTTCGTTTGCCGGCGATTAAACTTCTTTTAATAAGCGTCTCATCAAAAATGAAAATATTTTTGAAAACTACAAGTCTCATGCGTTTTAGTGGTGAAAAAATAATTTAAAAATCGTTTTGGAAATGAGTTTAATCACAGGGTACTTTCTTTGTATACATTTGAAATGAGTTTACTCCCCGGGTACTTTCTTTGTATACTTTTGACTATATGGGCCGAGTCCGGGGTTTACGGGAAATGGCGGGTTTTCGTTTGCCGGCAATTAAACTTCTTTTTTTCAGCGTTTCATCAAAAATGAAAACATTTTTGAAAACTACAAGTCTCATGCGTTTTAGTGGTGAAAAGATACTTTAAAAAATCGTTTTGGAAATGAGTTTACTTACAGGGTACTTTCTTTGTATACATTCGACTATACGGGCCAAGCCCGGAATTTACGGGAAATCGCGGGTTTTCGTTTGCCGGCGATTAAACCACTTTCATTAAACGTCTCATCAAAAATGAAAACATTTCTGAAAACTACAGGTCTCATGCGTTTTAGTGGTGAAAAAATAATTTAAAAAATTGTTCGGGAAATGTGTTTACTGCCTGGGTACTTTCTTTGTATACTTTTGACTATACGGGCCGAGTCGGGGATTTACGGGAAGTTGCGGGTTTTCGTTTGCCGGCGATTAAACTTCTTTTATTCAGCGTCTCATCAAAAATGAAAACATTTTTAAAAACTACAAGTCTCATGGGCTTTAGTGGTTAAATAATAATTTAAAAAATCGTTCGGGAAATGAGTTTACTCCCTGGGTACTTTCTTTGTATGCATTCGACTATACGGGCCATGCCCGGGATTTACGGGAAATCGCGGGTTTTCGTTTGCCGGCGATTAAACCACTTTCATTAAGCGTCTCATCAAAAATGAAAACATTTCTGAAAACTACAAGTCTCATGCGTTTTAGTGGTGAAAAAATAATTTAAAAAATCGTTCGGGAAATGAGTTTACTCCCTGGGTACTGTCTTTGTATACTTTTGACTATACGGCGCGAGTCCGGGATTTACGGGAAGTCGCGGGATTTCGTTTGCCGGCGATTAAACTTCTTTTATTCAGCGTCTCATCAAAAATGAAAACATTTTTGTAAACTACAAGTCCAATGCGCTTTAGTGGTGAAAAAATAATTTAAAAAATCGTTCGGGAAATGAGTTTACTCCCTGGGTACTTTTTTGTATACTTTTGACTACACGGGCCGAGTCCGGGGTTTACGGGAAATGGCGGGTTTTCGTTTGCCGGCGATTAAACTTCTTTTATTCAGCGTCTCATCAAAAATGAAAACATTTTGAAAACTACAAGTCTCATGGGCTTTAGTGGTGAAATAATAATTTAAAAAATCGTTCGGAAAATGAGTTGACTTCCTGGATACTTTCTTTGTATACTTTTGACTATATGGGCCGAGTCCGGGATTTACGGGAAATCGCAGGTTTTCGTTTGCCGGCGATTAAACTTCTTTTATTCAGAGTCTCATCAAAAATGAAAACATTTTTGTAAACTACAAGTCCCATGCGTTTTAGTGGTGAAAAAGTAATTTAAAAAATCGTTCAGGAAATGAGTTTACTCCCTGGGTACTTTCTTTGTATACTTTTGACTATACGGGCCGAGTCCGGGGTTTACGGGAAATGGCGGGTTTTCGTTTGCCGGCGATTAAAATTCTTTTATTCAGCGTCTTATCAAAAATGAAAACATTTTTGAAAACTACAAGTCTCATGCGTTTTAGTGGTGAAAAGATACTTTAAAAAATCGTTTTGGAAATGAGTTTACTCACAGGGTACTTTCTTTGTATACATTCGACTATACGGGCCAAGCCCGGGATTTACGGGAAATCGCGGGTTTTCGTTTGCCGGCGATTAAACCACTTTCATTAAGCGTCTCATCAAAAATGAAAACATTTCTGAAAACTACAGGTCTCATGCGTTTTAGTGGTGAAAAAATAATTTAAAAAACCGTTCGGGAAATGAGTTTACTCCCTGGGTACTTTCTTTGTATACTTTTGACTATACGGGCCGAGTCGGGGATTTACGGGAAATCGCGGGTTTTTGTTTGCCGGCGATTAAAACACTTTCATTAAGCGTCTCATCAAAAATGAAAACATTTCTGAAAACTACAAGTCTCATGCGTTTTAGTGGTGAAAAAATAATTTAAAAAATCGTTCGGGAAATGAGTTTAGTCCCTGGGTACTTTCTTTGTATACTTTTGACTATACGGCCCGAATCAGGGATTTACGGGAAGTCGCGGGTTTTCGTTTGCCGGCGATTAAACTTCTTTTATTCAGCGTCTCATCAAAAATGAAAACATTTCTAAAAACTACAAGTCTCATGGACTTTAGTGGTGAAATTATAATTTAAAAAATCGTTCGGGAAATGAGTTTACTCCCTGGGTACTTTCTTTGTATACTTTTGACTATACGGGCCGAGTCCGGGATTTACGGGAAATCGCAGGTTTTCGTTTGCCGGCGATTAATCTTCTTTTATTCAGAGTCTCATCAAAAATAAAAACAATTTTGTAAACTAAAAGTCCCATGCGTTTTAGTGGTGAAAAAATAATTTAAAAAATCGTTCGGGAAATGAGTTTACTCCCTGGGTACTTTCTTTGTATACTTTTGACTATACGGCCCGAATCCGGGATTTACGGGAAGTCGCGGGTTTTCGTTTGCCGGCGATTAAACTTCTTTTATTCAGCGTCTCATCAAAAATGAAAACATTTCTAAAATCTACAAGTCTCATGGGCTTTAGTGGTGAAAAAATAATTTAAAAATCGTTTTGGAAATGAGTTTAATCACAGGGTACTTTCTTTGTATACATTTGAAATGAGTTTACTCCCCGGGTACTTTCTTTGTATACTTTTGACTATATGGGCCGAGTCCGGGGTTTACGGGAAATGGCGGGTTTTCGTTTGCCGGCAATTAAACTTCTTTTTTTCAGCGTTTCATCAAAAATGAAAACATTTTTAAAAACTACAAGTCTCATGCGTTTTAGTGGTGAAAAGATACTTTAAAAAATCGTTTTGGAAATGAGTTTACTTACAGGGTACTTTCTTTGTATACATTCGACTATACGGGCCAAGCCCGGAATTTACGGGAAATCGCGGGTTTTCGTTTGCCGGCGATTAAACCACTTTCATTAAACGTCTCATCAAAAATGAAAACATTTCTGAAAACTACAGGTCTCATGCGTTTTAGTGGTGAAAAAATAATTTAAAAAATTGTTCGGGAAATGTGTTTACTGCCTGGGTACTTTCTTTGTATACTTTTGACTATACGGGCCGAGTCGGGGATTTACGGGAAGTTGCGGGTTTTCGTTTGCCGGCGATTAAACTTCTTTTATTCAGCGTCTCATCAAAAATGAAAACATTTTTAAAAACTACAAGTCTCATGGGCTTTAGTGGTTAAATAATAATTTAAAAAATCGTTCGGGAAATGAGTTTACTCCCTGGGTACTTTCTTTGTATGCATTCGACTATACGGGCCATGCCCGGGATTTACGGGAAATCGCGGGTTTTCGTTTGCCGGCGATTAAACCACTTTCATTAAGCGTCTCATCAAAAATGAAAACATTTCTGAAAACTACAAGTCTCATGCGTTTTAGTGGTGAAAAAATAATTTAAAAAATCGTTCGGGAAATGAGTTTACTCCCTGGGTACTGTCTTTGTATACTTTTGACTATACGGCGCGAGTCCGGGATTTACGGGAAGTCGCGGGATTTCGTTTGCCGGCGATTAAACTTCTTTTATTCAGCGTCTCATCAAAAATGAAAACATTTTTGTAAACTACAAGTCCAATGCGCTTTAGTGGTGAAAAAATAATTTAAAAAATCGTTCGGGAAATGAGTTTACTCCCTGGGTACTTTTTTGTATACTTTTGACTACACGGGCCGAGTCCGGGGTTTACGGGAAATGGCGGGTTTTCGTTTGCCGGCGATTAAACTTCTTTTATTCAGCGTCTCATCAAAAATGAAAACATTTTGAAAACTACAAGTCTCATGGGCTTTAGTGGTGAAATAATAATTTAAAAAATCGTTCGGAAAATGAGTTGACTTCCTGGATACTTTCTTTGTATACTTTTGACTATATGGGCCGAGTCCGGGATTTACGGGAAATCGCAGGTTTTCGTTTGCCGGCGATTAAACTTCTTTTATTCAGAGTCTCATCAAAAATGAAAACATTTTTGTAAACTACAAGTCCCATGCGTTTTAGTGGTGAAAAAGTAATTTAAAAAATCGTTCAGGAAATGAGTTTACTCCCTGGGTACTTTCTTTGTATACTTTTGACTATACGGGCCGAGTCCGGGGTTTACGGGAAATGGCGGGTTTTCGTTTGCCGGCGATTAAAATTCTTTTATTCAGCGTCTTATCAAAAATGAAAACATTTTTGAAAACTACAAGTCTCATGCGTTTTAGTGGTGAAAAGATACTTTAAAAAATCGTTTTGGAAATGAGTTTACTCACAGGGTACTTTCTTTGTATACATTCGACTATACGGGCCAAGCCCGGGATTTACGGGAAATCGCGGGTTTTCGTTTGCCGGCGATTAAACCACTTTCATTAAGCGTCTCATCAAAAATGAAAACATTTCTGAAAACTACAGGTCTCATGCGTTTTAGTGGTGAAAAAATAATTTAAAAAACCGTTCGGGAAATGAGTTTACTCCCTGGGTACTTTCTTTGTATACTTTTGACTATACGGGCCGAGTCGGGGATTTACGGGAAATCGCGGGTTTTTGTTTGCCGGCGATTAAAACACTTTCATTAAGCGTCTCATCAAAAATGAAAACATTTCTGAAAACTACAAGTCTCATGCGTTTTAGTGGTGAAAAAATAATTTAAAAAATCGTTCGGGAAATGAGTTTAGTCCCTGGGTACTTTCTTTGTATACTTTTGACTATACGGCCCGAATCAGGGATTTACGGGAAGTCGCGGGTTTTCGTTTGCCGGCGATTAAACTTCTTTTATTCAGCGTCTCATCAAAAATGAAAACATTTCTAAAAACTACAAGTCTCATGGACTTTAGTGGTGAAATTATAATTTAAAAAATCGTTCGGGAAATGAGTTTACTCCCTGGGTACTTTCTTTGTATACTTTTGACTATACGGGCCGAGTCCGGGATTTACGGGAAATCGCAGGTTTTCGTTTGCCGGCGATTAATCTTCTTTTATTCAGAGTCTCATCAAAAATAAAAACAATTTTGTAAACTAAAAGTCCCATGCGTTTTAGTGGTGAAAAAATAATTTAAAAAATCGTTCGGGAAATGAGTTTACTCCCTGGGTACTTTCTTTGTATACTTTTGACTATACGGCCCGAATCCGGGATTTACGGGAAGTCGCGGGTTTTCGTTTGCCGGCGATTAAACTTCTTTTATTCAGCGTCTCATCAAAAATGAAAACATTTCTAAAATCTACAAGTCTCATGGGCTTTAGTGGTGAAATTATAATTTAAAAAATCGTTCGGGAAATGAGTTTACTCCCTGGGTACTTTCTTTGTATACTTTTGACTATACGGGCCGAGTCCGGGATTTACGGGAAATCGCAGGTTTTCGTTTGCCGGCGATTAAACTTCTTTTATTCAGAGTCTCATCAAAAATGAAAACATTTTTGTAAACTACAAGTCCCATGCGTTTTAGTGGTGAAAAAATAATTTAAAAAATCGTTCGGGAAATGAGTTTACTCCCTGGGTACTTTCTTTGTATACTTTTGACTATACGGGCCGAGTCCGGGGTTTACGGGAAATGGCGGGTTTTCGTTTGCCGGCGATTAAACTTCTTTTATTCAGCGTCCCATCAAAAATGAAAACACTTTTGAAAACTACAAGTCTCATGCGTTTTAGTGGTGAAAAAATAACATAAAAAATCGTTCGGGAAATGAGTTTACACCCTGGGTACTTTCTTTGTATACTTTTGACTATACGGGCCGAGTCCGGGGTTTACGGGAAATGGCGGGTTTTCGTTTGCCGGCGATTAAACTTCTTTTATTCAGCGTCTCATCAAAAATGAAAACATTTTTGAAAACTACAAGAGTTTACTCCCTGGGTACTTTCTTTGTATACTTTTGACTATACGGGCCGAGTCCGGGGTTTACGGGAAATGGCGGGTTTTCGTTTGCCGGCGATTAAACTTCTTTTAATAAGCGTCTCATCAAAAATGAAAATATTTTTGAAAACTACAAGTCTCATGCGTTTTAGTGGTGAAAAAATAATTTAAAAATCGTTTTGGAAATGAGTTTAATCACAGGGTACTTTCTTTGTATACATTTGAAATGAGTTTACTCCCCGGGTACTTTCTTTGTATACTTTTGACTATATGGGCCGAGTCCGGGGTTTACGGGAAATGGCGGGTTTTCGTTTGCCGGCAATTAAACTTCTTTTTTTCAGCGTTTCATCAAAAATGAAAACATTTTTGAAAACTACAAGTCTCATGCGTTTTAGTGGTGAAAAGATACTTTAAAAAATCGTTTTGGAAATGAGTTTACTCACAGGGTACTTTCTTTGTATACATTCGACTATACGGGCCAAGCCCGGAATTTACGGGAAATCGCGGGTTTTCGTTTGCCGGCGATTAAACCACTTTCATTAAACGTCTCATCAAAAATGAAAACATTTCTGAAAACTACAGGTCTCATGCGTTTTAGTGGTGAAAAAATAATTTAAAAAATTGTTCGGGAAATGTGTTTACTGCCTGGGTACTTTCTTTGTATACTTTTGACTATACGGGCCGAGTCGGGGATTTACGGGAAGTCGCGGGTTTTCGTTTGCCGGCGATTAAACTTCTTTTATTCAGCGTCTCATCAAAAATGAAAACATTTTTAAAAACTACAAGTCTCATGGGCTTTAGTGGTTAAATAATAATTTAAAAAATCGTTCGGGAAATGAGTTTACTCCCTGGGTACTTTCTTTGTATGCATTCGACTATACGGGCCATGCCCGGGATTTACGGGAAATCGCGGGTTTTCGTTTGCCGGCGATTAAACCACTTTCATTAAGCGTCTCATCAAAAATGAAAACATTTCTGAAAACTACAAGTCTCATGCGTTTTAGTGGTGAAAAAATAATTTAAAAAATCGTTCGGGAAATGAGTTTACTCCCTGGGTACTTTCTTTGTATACTTTTGACTATACGGCGCGAGTCCGGGATTTACGGGAAGTCGCGGGATTTCGTTTGCCGGCGATTAAACTTCTTTTATTCAGCGTCTCATCAAAAATGAAAACATTTTTGTAAACTACAAGTCCAATGCGCTTTAGTGGTGAAAAAATAATTTAAAAAATCGTTCGGGAAATGAGTTTACTCCCTGGGTACTTTTTTGTATACTTTTGACTACACGGGCCGAGTCCGGGGTTTACGGGAAATGGCGGGTTTTCGTTTGCCGGCGATTAAACTTCTTTTATTCAGCGTCTCATCAAAAATGAAAACATTTTGAAAACTACAAGTCTCATGCGTTTTAGTGGTGAAAAGATAATTTAAAAAATCGTTTTGGAAATGAGTTTACTCACAGGGTACTTTCTTTGTATACATTTTGACTATACGGGCCAAGCCCGGGATTTACGGGAAATCGCGGGTTTTCGTTTGCCGGCGATTAAACCACTTTCATTAAGCGTCTCATCAAAAGTGAAAACATTTCTGCAAACTACAAGTCTCATGCGTTTTAGTGGTGAAAAAATAATTTAAAAAATCGTTCGGGAAATGAGTTTACTCCCTGGGTACCTTCTTTGTATACTTTTGACTATACAGGCCGAGTCCGGGATTTACGGGAAATCGCGGGTTTTCGTTTGCCGGCGATTAAACTTCTTTTATTCAGCGTCTCATCAAAAATGAAAACATTTTTAAAAACTACAAGTCTCATGGGCTTTAGTGGTGAAATAATAATTTAAAAAATCGTTCGTGAAATGAGTTTACTCCCTGGGTACTTTCTTTGTATACTTTTGACTATACGTGCCGAGTCCAGGATTTACGGGAAATCGCAGGTTTTCGTTTGCCGGCAATTAAACTCCTTTTATTCAGCGTCTCATCAAAAATGAAAACATTTTTGATAACTACAAGTCTCATGCGTTTTAGTGGTGAAAAGATAATTTAAATAATCGTTTTGAAAATGAGTTTACTCACAGGGTACTTTCTTTATATACATTCAACTATACGGGCCAAGCCCGGGATTTACGGGAAATCGCGGGTTTTCGTTTGCCGGCGATTAAACTTCTTTTATTCAGCGTCTCATCAAAAACGAAAACACTTTTGAAAACTACAAGTCTCACGCGTTTTAGTGGTGAAATAGTAATTTAAAAAATCGTTCGGGAAATGAGTTTACTCCCTGGGTACTTTCTTTGTATACTTTTGACTATACGGGCCGAGTCCGGGATTTACGGGAAATCGCAGGTTTTCGTTTGCCGGCGATTAATCTTCTTTTATTCAGAGTCTCATCAAAAATGAAAACAATTTTGTAAACTACAAGTCCCATGCGTTTTAGTAGTGAAAAAATAATTTAAAAAATCGTTCGGGAAATGAGTTTACTCCCTGGGTACTTTCTTTGTATACTTTTGACTATACGGCCCGAATCCGGGATTTACGGGAAGTCGCGGGTTTTCGTTTGCCGGCGATTAAACTTCTTTTATTCAGCGTCTCATCAAAAATGAAAACATTTCTAAAAACTACAAGTCTCATGGGCTTTAGTGGTGAAATTATAATTTAAAAAATCGTTCGGGAAATGAGTTTACTCCCTGGGTACTTTCTTTGTATACTTTTGACTATACGGGCCGAGTCCGGGATTTACGGGAAATCGCAGGTTTTCGTTTGCCGGCGATTAAACTTCTTTTATTCAGAGTCTCATCAAAAATGAAAACATTTTTGTAAACTACAAGTCCCATGCGTTTTAGTGGTGAAAAAATAATTTAAAAAATCGTTTGGGAAATGAGTTTACTCCCTGGGTACTTTCTTTGTATACTTTTGACTATACGGGGGGAGTCCGGGGTTTACGGGAAATGGCGGGTTTTCGTTTGCCGGCGATTAAACTTCTTTTATTCAGCGTCTCATCAAAAATGAAAACAGTTTTGAAAACTACAAGTCTCATGCGTTTCAGTGGTGAAAAGATACTTTAAAAAATCGTTTTGGAAATGAGTTTACTCACAGGGTACTTTCTTTGTATACATTCGACTATACGGGCCAAGCCCGGGATTTACGGGAAATCGCAGGTTTTCGTTTGCCGGCGATTAAACCACTTTCATTAAGCGTCTCATCAAAAATGAAAACATTTCTGAAAACTACAGGCTCATGCGTTTTAGTGGTGAAAAAATAATTTAAAAAATCGTTCGGGAAATGAGTTTACTCCCTGGGTACTTTCTTTGTATACTTTTGACTATACGGGCCGAGTCGGGGATTTACGGGAAATGGCGGGTTTTCGTTTGCCGGCGATTAAACTTCTTTTATTCAGCGTCTCATCAAAAATGAAAACATTTTTGAAAACTACAAGTCTCATGCGTTTTAGTGGTGAAAAGATAATTTAAAAAATCGTTTTGGAAATGAGTTTACTCACAGGGTACTTTCTTTGTATACATTTGACTATACGGGCCAAGCCCGGGATTTACGGGAAATCGCGGGTTTTCGTTTGCCGGCGATTAAACCACTTTCATTAAGCGTCTCATCAAAAGTGAAAACATTTCTGCAAACTACAAGTCTCATGCGTTTTAGTGGTGAAAAAATAATTTAAAAAATCGTTCGGGAAATGAATTTACTCCCTGGGTACTTTCTTTGTATACTTTTGACTATACGGGCCGAGTCCGGG
Source organism: Hydractinia symbiolongicarpus (assembly GCF_029227915.1). Classification (NCBI taxonomy): domain Eukaryota; kingdom Metazoa; phylum Cnidaria; class Hydrozoa; order Anthoathecata; family Hydractiniidae; genus Hydractinia; species Hydractinia symbiolongicarpus. The sequence goes on from NC_079878.1 coordinate 3,290,970, forward strand.
GTTTACGGGAAATGGAGGGTTTTCGTTTGCCGGCGATTAAACTTCTTTTATTCAGCGTCTCATCAAAAATGAAAACACTTTTGAAAACTACAAGTCCCATGCGTTTTAATGGTGAAAAAATAATTTAAAAAATCGTTCGGGAAATGAGTTTACACCCTGGGTACTTTCTTTGTATACTTTTGACTTTACGGGCCGAGTCCGGGGTTTACGGGAAATGGCGGGTTTTCGTTTGCCGGCGATTAAACTTCTTTTATTCAGCGTCTCATCAAAAATGAAAACATTTTTGAAAACTACAAGAGTTTACTCCCTGGGTACTTTCTTTGTATACTTTTGACTATACGGGCCGAGTCCGGGGTTTACGGGAAATGGCGGGTTTTCGTTTGCCGGCGATTAAACTTCTTTTAATAAGCGTCTCATCAAAAATGAAAATATTTTTGAAAACTACAAGTCTCATGGGCTTTAGTGGTTAAATAATAATTTAAAAAATCGTTCGGGAAATGAGTTTACTCCCTGGGTACTTTCTTTGTATGCATTCGACTATACGGGCCAAGCCCGGGATTTACGGGAAATCGCGGGTTTTCGTTTGCCGGCGATTAAACCACTTTCATTAAGCGTCTCATCAAAAATGAAAACATTTCTGAAAACTACAAGTCTCATGCGTTTTAGTGGTGAAAAAATAACTTAAAAAATCGTTCGGGAAATGAGTTTACTCCCTGGGTACTTTCTTTGTATACTTTTGACTATACGGCCCGAGTCCGGGATTTACGGGAAGTCGCGGGATTTCGTTTGCCGGCGATTAAACTTCTTTTATTCAGCGTCTCATCAAAAATGAAAACATTTTTGTAAACTACAAGTCCCATGCGCTTTAGTGGTGAAAAAATAATTTAAAAAATCGTTCGGGAAATGAGTTTACTCCCTGGGTACTTTCTTTGTATACATTTGACTATACGGGCCAAGCCCGGGATTTACGGGAAATCGCGGGTTTTCGTTTGCCGGCGATTAAACCACTTTCATTAAGCGTCTCATCAAAAGTGAAAACATTTCTGCAAACTACAAGTCTCATGCGTTTTAGTGGTGAAAAAATAATTTAAAAAATCGTTCGGGAAATGAGTTTACTCCCTGGGTACCTTCTTTGTATACTTTTGACTATACGGGCCGAGTCCGGGATTTACGGGAAATCGCAGGTTTTCGTTTGCCGGCGATTAAACTCCTTTTATTCAGCGTCTCATCAAAAATGAAAACAGTTTTGATAACTACAAGTCTCATGCGTTTTAGTGGTGAAAAGATAATTTAAATAATCGTTTTGAAAATGAGTTTACTCACAGGTTACTTTCTTTATATACATTCAACTATACGGGCCAAGCCCGGGATTTACGGGAAATCGCGGGTTTTCGTTTGCCGGCGATTAAACTTCTTTTATTCAGCGTCTCATCAAAAACGAAAACACTTTTGAAAACTACAAGTCTCACGCGTTTTAGTGGTGAAATAGTAATTTAAAAAATCGTTCGGGAAATGAGTTTACTCCGTGGGTACTTTCTCTGTATACTTTTGACTATACGGGCCGAGTCCGGGATTTACGGGAAATCGCAGGTTTTCGTTTGCCGGCGATTAATCTTCTTTTATTCAGAGTCTCATCAAAAATGAAAACAATTTTGTAAACTACAAGTCCCATGCGTTTTAGTGGTGAAAAAATAATTTAAAAAATCGTTCGGGAAATGAGTTTACTCCTTGGGTACTTTCTTTGTATACTTTTGACTATACGGCCTGAATCCGGGATTTACGGGAAGTCGCGGGTTTTCGTTTGCCGGCGATTAAACTTATTTTATTCAGCGTCTCATCAAAAATAAAAACATTTCTAAAAACTACAAGTCTCATGGGTTTTAGTGGTGAAATTATAATTTAAAAAATCGTTCGGGAAATGAGTTTACTCCCTGGGTACTTTCTTTGTATACTTTTGACTATACGGGCCGAGTCCGGGATTTACGGGAAATCGCAGGTTTTCGTTTGCCGGCGATTAAACTTCTTTTATTCAGAGTCTCATCAAAAATGAAAACATTTTTGTAAACTACAAGTCCCATGCGTTTTAGTGGTGAAAAAATAATTTAAAAAATCGTTCGGGAAATGAGTTTACTCCCTGGGTACTTTCTTTGTATACTTTTGACTATACGGGGGGAGTCCGGGGTTTACGGGAAATGGCGGGTTTTCGTTTGCCGGCGATTAAACTTCTTTTATTCAGCGTCTCATCAAAAATGAAAACATTTTTGAAAACTACAAGTCTCATGCGTTTCAGTGGTGAAAAGATACTTTAAAAAATCGTTTTGGAAATGAGTTTACTCACAGGGTACTTTCTTTGTATACATTCGACTATACGGGCCAAGCCCGGGATTTACGGGAAATCGCGGGTTTTCGTTTGCCGGCGATTAAACCACTTTCATTAAGCGTCTCATCAAAAATGAAAACATTTCTGAAAACTACAGGCTCATGCGTTTTAGTGGTGAAAAAATAATTTAAAAAATCGTTCGGGAAATGAGTTTACTCCCTGGGTACTTTCTTTGTATACTTTTGACTATACGGGCCGAGTCGGGGATTTACGGGAAATGGCGGGTTTTCGTTTGCCGGCGATTAAACTTCTTTTATTCAGCGTCTCATCAAAAATGAAAACATTTTTGAAAACTACAAGTCTCATGCGTTTTAGTGGTGAAAAGATAATTTAAAAAATCGTTTTGGAAATGAGTTTACTCACAGGGTACTTTCTTTGTATACATTTGACTATACGGGCCAAGCCCGGGATTTACGGGAAATCGCGGGTTTTCGTTTGCCGGCGATTAAACCACTTTCATTAAGCGTCTTATCAAAAGTGAAAACATTTCTGCAAACTACAAGTCTCATGCGTTTTAGTGGTGAAAAAATAATTTGAAAAATCGTTCGGGAAATGAGTTTACTCCCTGGGTACCTTCTTTGTATACTTTTGACTATACGGGCCGAGTCCGGGATTTACGGGAAATCGCGGGTTTTCGTTTGCCGGCGATTAAACTTCTTTTATTCAGCGTCTCATCAAAAACGAAAACACTTTTGAAAACTACAAGTCTCACGCGTTTTAGTGGTGAAATAGTAATTTAAAAAATCGTTCGGGAAATGAGTTTACTCCCTGGGTACTTTCTTTGTATACTTTTGACTATACGGGCCGAGTCCGGGATTTACGGGAAATCGCAGGTTTTCGTTTGCCGGCGATTAATCTTCTTTTATTCAGAGTCTCATCAAAAATAAAAACAATTTTGTAAACTACAAGTCCCATGCGTTTTAGTGGTGAAAAAATAATTTAAAAAATCGTTCGGGAAATGAGTTTACTCCCTGGGTACTTTCTTTGTATACTTTTGACTATACGGCCAGAATCCGGGATTTACGGGAAGTCGCGGGTTTTCGTTTGCCGGCGATTAAACTTCTTTTATTCAGCGTCTCATCAAAAATGAAAACATTTCTAAAAACTACAAGTCTCATGGGCTTTAGTGGTGAAATTATAATTTAAAAAATCGTTCGGGAAATGAGTTTACTCCCTGGGTACTTTCTTTGTATACTTTTGACTATACGGGCCGAGTCCGGGATTTACGGGAAATCGCAGGTTTTCGTTTGCCGGCGATTAAACTTCTTTTATTCAGAGTCTCATCAAAAATGAAAACATTTTTGTAAACTACAAGTCCCATGCGTTTTAGTGGTGAAAAAATAATTTAAAAAATCGTTCGGGAAATGAGTTTACTCCCTGGGTACTTTCTTTGTATACTTTTGACTATACGGGCCGAGTCCGGGGTTTACGGGAAATCGCGGGTTTTCGTTTGCCGGCGATTAAACTTCTTTTATTCAGCGTCTCATCAAAAATGAAAACATTTTTGAAAACTAGAAGTCTCATGCGTTTCAGTGGTGAAAAGATACTTTAAAAAATCGTTTTGGAAATGAGTTTATGCACAGGGTACTTTCTTTGTATACATTCGACTATACGGGCGAGTCGGGGATTTACGGGAAGTCGCGGGTTTTCGTTTGCCAGAGATTAAACTTCTTTTATTCAGCGTATCATCAAAAATGTAAAAATTTTTAAAAACTACAAGTCTCATGGGCTTTAGTGGTTAAATAATAATTTAAAAAATCGTTCGGGAAATGAGTTTACTTCCTGGGTACTTTCTTTGTATGCATTTGACTATACGGGCCAAGCCCGGGATTTACGGGAAATCGCGGGTTTTCGTTTGCCGGCGATTAAACCACTTTCATTAAGAGTCTCATCAAAAATGAAAACATTTCTGAAAACTACAAGTCTCATGCGTTTTAGTGGTGAAAAAATAATTTAAAAAATCGTTCGGGAAATGAGTTTAGTCCCTGGGTACTTTCTTTGTATACTTTTGACTATACGGCCCGAATCCGGGATTTACGGGAAGTCGCGGGTTTTCGTTTGCCGGCGATTAAACTTCTTTTATTCAGCGTCTCATCAAAAATGAAAACATTTCTAAAAACTACAAGTCTCATGGGCTTTAGTGGTGAAATAATAATTTAAAAAATCGTTCGGAAAATGAGTTTACTCCCTGGATACTTTCTTTGTATACTTTTGACTATATGGGCCGAGTCCGGGATTTACGGGAAATCGCAGGTTTTCGTTTGCCGGCGATTAAACTTCTTTTATTCAGAGTCTCATCAAAAATGAAAACATTTTTGTAAACTACAAGTCCCATGCGTTTTAGTGGTGAAAAAATAATTTAAAAAATCGTTCGGGAAATGAGTTTACTCCCTGGGTACTTTCTTTGTATACTTTTGACTATACGGGCCGAGTCCGGGGTTTACCGGAAATGGCGGGTTTTCGTTTGCCGGCGATTAAACTTCTTTTATTCAGCGTCTCATCAAAAATGAAAACATTTTTGAAAACTACAAGAGTTTACTCCCTGGGTACTTTCTTTGTATACTTTTGACTATACGGGCCGAGTCCGGGGTTTACGGGAAATGGCGGGTTTTCGTTTGCCGGCGATTAAACTTCTTTTAATAAGCGTCTCATCAAAAATGAAAATATTTTTGAAAACTACAAGTCTCATGCGTTTTAGTGGTGAAAAAATAATTTAAAAAACCGTTTTGAAAATGAGTTTAATCACAGGGTACTTTCTTTGTATACATTTGAAATGAGTTTACTCCCCGGGTACTTTCTTTGTATACTTTTGACTATATGGGCCGAGTCCGGGGTTTACGGGAAATGGCGGGTTTTCGTTTGCCGGCAATTAAACTTCTTTTTTTCAGCGTCTCATCAAAAATGAAAACATTTTTGAAAACTACAAGTCTCATGCGTTTTAGTGGTGAAAAGATACTTTAAAAAAACGTTTTGGAAATGAGTTTACTCACAGGGTACTTTCTTTGTATACATTCGACTATACGGGCCGAGTCCGGGATTTACGGGAAATCGCAGGTTTTCGTTTGCCGGCGATTAAACTTCTTTTATTCAGAGTCTCATCAAAAATGAAAACATTTTTGTAAACTACAAGTCCCATGCGTTTTAGTGGTGAAAAAATAATTTAAAAAATCGTTCGGGAAATGAGTTTACTCCCTGGGTACTTTCTTTGTATACTTTTTACTATATGGGCCGAGTCCGGGGTTTACGGGAAATGGCGGGTTTTCGTTTGCCGGCGATTAAACTTCTTTTATTCAGCGTCTCATCAAAAATGAAAACATTTTTGAAAACTAGAAGTCTCATGCGTTTCAGTGGTGAAAAGATACTTTAAAAAATCGTTTTGGAAATGAGTTTACGCACAGGGTACTTTCTTTGTATACATTCGACTATACGGGCCGAGTCGGGGATTTACGGGAAGTCGCGGGTTTTCGTTTGCCAGCGATTAAACTTCTTTTATTCAGCGTATCATCAAAAATGTAAAAATTTTTAAAAACTACAAGTCTCATGGGCTTTAGTGGTTAAATAATAATTTAAAAAATCGTTCGGGAAATGAGTTTACTTCCTGGGTACTTTCTTTGTATGCATTTGACTATACGGGCCAAGCCCGGGATTTACGGGAAATCGCGGGTTTTCGTTTGCCGGCGATTAAACCACTTTCATTAAAAGTCTCATCAAAAATGAAAACATTTCTGAAAACTACAAGTCTCATGCGTTTTAGTGGTGAAAAAATAATTTAAAAAATCGTTCGGGAAATGAGTTTAGTCCCTGGGTACTTTCTTTGTATACTTTTGACTATACGGCCCGAATCCGGGATTTACGGGAAGTCGCGGGTTTTCGTTTGCCGGCGATTAAACTTCTTTTATTCAGCGTCTCATCAAAAATGAAAACATTTCTAAAAACTACAAGTCTCATGGGCTTTAGTGGTGAAATAATAATTTAAAAATCGTTCGGAAAATGAGTTTACTCCCTGGATACTTTCTTTGTATACTTTTGACTATATGGGCCGAGTCCGGGATTTACGGGAAATCGCAGGTTTTCGTTTGCCGGCGATTAAACTTCTTTTATTCAGAGTCTCATCAAAAATGAAAACATTTTTGTAAACTACAAGTCCCATGCGTTTTAGTGGTGAAAAAATAATTTAAAAAATCGTTCGGGAAATGAGTTTACTCCCTGGGTACTTTCTTTGTATACTTTTGACTATACGGGCCGAGTCCGGGGTTTACCGGAAATGGCGGGTTTTCGTTTGCCGGCGATTAAACTTCTTTTATTCAGCGTCTCATCAAAAATGAAAACATTTTTGAAAACTACAAGAGTTTACTCCCTGGGTACTTTCTTTGTATACTTTTGACTATACGGGCCGAGTCCGGGGTTTACGGGAAATGGCGGGTTTTCGTTTGCCGGCAATTAAACTTCTTTTTTTCAGCGTCTCATCAAAAATGAAAACATTTTTGAAAACTACAAGTCTCATGCGTTTTAGTGGTGAAAAAATAATTTAAAAAACCGTTTTGAAAATGAGTTTAATCACAGGGTACTTTCTTTGTATACATTTGAAATGAGTTTACTCCCCGGGTACTTTCTTTGTATACTTTTGACTATATGGGCCGAGTCCGGGGTTTACGGGAAATGGCGGGTTTTCGTTTGCCGGCAATTAAACTTCTTTTTTTCAGCGTCTCATCAAAAATGAAAACATTTTTGAAAACTACAAGTCTCATGCGTTTTAGTGGTGAAAAGATACTTTAAAAAAACGTTTTGGAAATGAGTTTACTCACAGGGTACTTTCTTTGTATACATTCGACTATACGGGCCGAGTCCGGGATTTACGGGAAATCGCAGGTTTTCGTTTGCCGGCGATTAAACTTCTTTTATTCAGAGTCTCATCAAAAATGAAAACATTTTTGTAAACTACAAGTCCCATGCGTTTTAGTGGTGAAAAAATAATTTAAAAAATCGTTCGGGAAATGAGTTTACTCCCTGGGTACTTTCTTTGTATACTTTTTACTATATGGGCCGAGTCCGGGGTTTACGGGAAATGGCGGGTTTTCGTTTGCCGGCGATTAAACTTCTTTTATTCAGCGTCTCATCAAAAATGAAAACATTTTTGAAAACTAGAAGTCTCATGCGTTTCAGTGGTGAAAAGATACTTTAAAAAATCGTTTTGGAAATGAGTTTACGCACAGGGTACTTTCTTTGTATACATTCGACTATACGGGCCGAGTCGGGGATTTACGGGAAGTCGCGGGTTTTCGTTTGCCAGCGATTAAACCACTTTCATTAAGAGTCTCATCAAAAATGAAAACATTTCTGAAAACTACAAGTCTCATGCGTTTTAGTGGTGAAAAAATAATTTAAAAAATCGTTCGGGAAATGAGTTTAGTCCCTGGGTACTTTCTTTGTATACTTTTGACTATACGGCCCGAATCCGGGATTTACGGGAAGTCGCGGGTTTTCGTTTGCCGGCGATTAAACTTCTTTTATTCAGCGTCTCATCAAAAATGAAAACATTTCTAAAAACTACAAGTCTCATGGGCTTTAGTGGTGAAATAATAATTTAAAAAATCGTTCGGAAAATGAGTTTACTCCCTGGATACTTTCTTTGTATACTTTTGACTATATGGGCCGAGTCCGGGATTTACGGGAAATCGCAGGTTTTCGTTTGCCGGCGATTAAACTTCTTTTATTCAGAGTCTCATCAAAAATGAAAACATTTTTGTAAACTACAAGTCCCATGCGTTTTAGTGGTGAAAAAATAATTTAAAAAATCGTTCGGGAAATGAGTTTACTCCCTGGGTACTTTCTTTGTATACTTTCGACTATACGGGCCGAGTCCGGGGTTTACCGGAAATGGCGGGTTTTCGTTTGCCGGCGATTAAACTTCTTTTATTCAGCGTCTCATCAAAAATGAAAACATTTTTGAAAACTACAAGAGTTTACTCCCTGGGTACTTTCTTTGTATACTTTTGACTATACGGGCCGAGTCCGGGGTTTACGGGAAATGGCGGGTTTTCGTTTGCCGGCAATTAAACTTCTTTTTTTCAGCGTCTCATCAAAAATGAAAACATTTTTGAAAACTACAAGTCTCATGCGTTTTAGTGGTGAAAAGATACTTTAAAAAAACGTTTTGGAAATGAGTTTACTCACAGGGTACTTTCTTTGTATACATTCGACTATACGGGCCAAGCCCGGAATTTACGGGAAATCGCGGGTTTTCGTTTGCCGGCGATTAAACCACTTTCATTAAGCGTCTCATCAAAAATGAAAACATTTTTGAAAACTACAGGTCTCATGCGTTTTAGTGGTGAAAAAATAATTTAAAAAATTGTTCGGGAAATGTGTTTACTGCCTGGGTACTTTCTTTGTATACTTTTGACTATACGGGCCGAGTCGGGGATTTACGGGAAGTCGCGGGTTTTCGTTTGCCGGCGATTAAACTTCTTTTATTCAGCGTCTCATCAAAAATGAAAACATTTTTAAAAACTACAAGTCTCATGGGCTTTAGTGGTTAAATAATAATTTAAAAAATCGTTCGGGAAATGAGTTTACTCCCTGGGTACTTTCTTTGTATGCATTCGACTATACGGGCCAAGCCCGGGATTTACGGGAAATCGCGGGTTTTCGTTTGCCGGCGATTAAACCACTTTCATTAAGCGTCTCATCAAAAATGAAAACATTTCTGAAAACTACAAGTCTCATGCGTTTTAGTGGTGAAAAAATAATTTAAAAAATCGTTCGGGAAATGAGTTTACTCCCTGGGTACTTTCTTTGTATACTTTGGACTATACGGCCCGAGTCCGGGATTTACGGGAAGTCGCGGGATTTCGTTTGCCGGCGATTAAACTTCTTTTATTCAGTGTCTCATCAAAAATGAAAACATTTTTAAAAACTACAAGTCTCATGGGCTTTAGTGGTGAAATAATAATTTAAAAAATCGTTCGGGAAATGAGTTTACTCCCTGGGTACTTTCTTTGTATACTTTTGACTATACGGGCCGAGTCCGGGATTTACGGGAAATCGCAGGTTTTCGTTTGGCGGCGATTAAACTTCTTTTATTCAGCGTCTCATCAAAAATGAAAACATTTTTGTAAACTACAAGTCCCATGCGCTTTAGTGGTGAAAAAATAATTTAAAAAATCTTTCGGGAAATGAGTTTACTCCCTGGGTACTTTTTTGTATACTTTTGACTACACGGGCCGAGTCCGGGGTTTACGGGAAATGGCGGGTTTTCGTTTGCCGGCGATTAAACTTCTTTTATTCAGCGTCTCATCAAAAATGAAAACATTTTTGAAAACTACAAGTCTCATGCGTTTTAGTGGTGAAAAGATAATTAAAAAATCGTTTTGGAAATGAGTTTACCCACAGGGTACTTTCTTTGTATACATTTGACTATACGGGCCAAGCCCGGGATTTACGGGAAATCGCGGGTTTTCGTTTGCCGGCGATTAAACCACTTTCATTAAACGTCTCATCAAAAATTAAAACATTTCTAAAAATTACAAGTCTCATGCATTTTAGTGGTGAAAAAATAATTTAAAAAATCGTTCGGGAAATGAGTTTACTCCCTGGGTACCTTCTTTGTATACTTTTGACTATACGGCCGAGTCCGGGATTAACGGGAAATCGCGGGTTTTCGTTTGCCGGCGATTAAACCACTTTCATTAAGCGTCTCATCAAAAGTGAAAACATTTCTGCAAACTACAAGTCTCATGCGTTTTAGTGGTGAAAAAATAATTTAAAAAATCGTTCGGGAAATGAGTTTACTCCCTGGGTACCTTCTTTGTATACTTTTGACTATACGTGCCGAGTCCAGGATTTACGGGAAATCGCAGGTTTTCGTTTGCCGGCGATTAAACTCCTTTTATTCAGCGTCTCATCAAAAATGAAAACATTTTTGATAACTACAAGTCTCATGCGGTTTAGTGGTGAAAAGATAATTTAAATAATCGTTTTGAAAATGAGTTTACTCACAGGGTACTTTCTTTGTATACATTCGACTATACGGGCTAAGCCCGGGATTTACGGGAAATCGCGGGTTTTCGTTTGCCGGCGATTAAACCACTTTCATTAAGCGTCTCATCAAAAATGAAAACATTTCTGAAAACTACAAGTCTCATGCGTTTTAGTGGTGAAAAAATAATTTAAAAAATCGTTCGGGAAATCAGTTTACTCCCTGGGTACTTTCTTTATATACATTCAACTATACGGGCCAAGCCCGGGATTTACGGGAAATCGCGGGTTTTCGTTTGCCGGCGATTAAACTTCTTTTATTCAGCGTCTCATCAAAAACGAAAACACTTTTGAAAACTACAAGTCTCACGCGTTTTAGTGGTGAAATAGTAATTTAAAAAATCGTTCGGGAAATGAGTTTGCTCCCTGGTTACTTTCTTTGTATACTTTTGACTATACGGGCCAAGCCCGGCATTTACGGGAAATCGCGGGTTTTCGTTTGCCGGCGATTAAACTTCTTTTATTCAGCGTCTCATCAAAAATGAAAACACTTTTGAAAACTACAAGTCTCATGCGTTTTAGTGGTGAAAAGATAATTTAAAAAATCGTTTTGGAAATGAGTTTACTCACAGGGTACTTTCTTTGTATACATTCGACTATACGGGCCAAGCCCCGGATTTACGGGAAATCGCGGGTTTTCGTTTGCCGGCGATTAAACAACTTTCATAAAGCGTCTCCTCAAAAATGAAAACATTTTTGAAAACTACAAGTCTCATGGTTTTTAGTGGTGAAAAGATAATTTAAAAAATCGTTCGGGAAATGAGTTTACTCCCTGGGTACTTTCTTTGTATACTTTTGACTATACGGGCCGAGTCCGGGATTTACGGGAAGTCGCGAGTTTTCGTTTGCCGGCGATTAAACTTCTATTATTCAGCCTCTCATCAAAAATGAAAACATTTTTAAAAACTACAAGTCTCATGGGCTTTAGTGGTGAAATAATAATTTAAAAAATCGTTCGGGAAATGAGTTTACTCCCTGCGTACTTTCTTTGTATACTTTTGACTATACGGCCGAGTCCGGGGTTTATGGGAAATGGCGGGTTTTCGTTTGCCGGCGGTTAAACTTCTTTTATTCAGCGTCTCATCAAAAATGAAAACATTTTTGAAAACTACAAGTCTCATGCGTTTTAGTGGTGAAAAGATAATTTAAAAAATCGTTTTGGAAATGAGTTTACTCACAGGGTACTTTCTTTGTATACATTCGACTATACGGGCCAAGCCCGGGATTTACGGGAAATCGCGGGTTTTCGTTTGCCGGCGATTAAACAACTTTCATAAAGCGTCTCCTCAAAAATGAAAATATTTTTGAAAACTACAAGTCTCATGGTTTTTAGTGGTGAAAAGATAATTTAAAAAATCGTTCGGGAAATGAGTTTACTCCCTGGGTACTTTCTTTGTATACTTTTGACTATACGGACCGAGTCCGGGATTCACGGGAAGTCGCGGGTTTTCGTTTGCCGGCGATTAAACTTCTTTTATTCAGCGGCTCATCAAAAATGAAAACATTTTTAAAAACTACAAGTCTCATGGGCTTTAGTGGTGAAATAATAATATAAAAAATCGTTCGGGAAATGAGTTTACTCCCTGGGTACTTTCTTTGTATACTTTTGACTATACGGGCCGAGTCCGGGGTTTATGGGAAATGGCGGGTTTTCGTTTGCCGGCGGTTAAACTTCTTTTATTCAGCGTCTCATCAAAAATGAAAACATTTTTGAAAACTACAAGTCTCATGCGTTTTAGTGGTGAAAAGATAATTAAAAAATCGTTTTGGAAATGAGTTTACCCACAGGGTACTTTCTTTGTATACATTTGACTATACGGGCCAAGCCCGGGATTTACGGGAAATCGCGGGTTTTCGTTTGCCGGCGATTAAACCACTTTCATTAAACGTCTCATCAAAAATGAAAACATTTCTAAAAATTACAAGTCTCATGCATTTTAGTGGTGAAAAAATAATTTAAAAAATCGTTCGGGAAATGAGTTTACTCCCTGGGTACCTTATTTGTATACTTTTGAGTATACGGCCGAGTCCGGGATTTACGGGAAATCGCGGGTTTTCGTTTGCCGGCGATTAAACCACTTTCATTAAGCGTCTCATCAAAAGTGAAAACATTTCTGCAAACTACAAGTCTCATGCGTTTTAGTGGTGAAAAAATAATTTAAAAAATCGTTCGGGAAATGAGTTTACTCCCTGGGTACCTTCTTTGTATACTTTTGACTATAAGGCCGAGTCCGGGATTTACGGGAAATCGCGGGTTTTCGTTTGCCGGCGATTAAACTTCTTTTATTCAGCGTCTCATCAAAAATGAAAACATTTTTAAAAACTACAAGTCTCATGGGCTTTAGTGGTGAAATAATAATTTAAAAAATCGTTCGTGAAATGAGTTTACTCCCTGGGTACTTTCTTTGTATACTTTTGACTATACGTGCCGAGTCCAGGATTTACGGGAAATCGCAGGTTTTCGTTTGCCGGCGATTAAACTCCTTTTATTCAGCGTCTCATCAAAAATGAAAACATTTTTGATAACTACAAGTCTCATGCGTTTTAGTGGTGAAAAGATAATTTAAATAATCGTTTTGAAAATGAGTTTACTCACAGGGTACTTTCTTTGTATACATTCGACTATACGGGCCAAGCCCGGGATTTACGGGAAATCGCGGGTTTTCGTTTGCCGGCGATTAAACCACTTTCATTAAGAGTCTCATCAAAAATGAAAACATTTCTGAAAACTACAAGTCTCATGCGTTTTAGTGGTGAAAAAATAATTTAAAAAATCGTTCGGGAAATCAGTTTACTCCCTGGGTACTTTCTTTATATGCATTCAACTATACGGGCTAAGCCCGGGATTTACAAGAAATCGCGGGTTTTCGTTTGCCGGCGATTAAACTTCTTTTATTCAGCGTTTCATCAAAAACGAAAACACTTTTGAAAACTACAAGTCTCACGCGTTTTAGTGGTGAAATAGTAATTTAAAAAATCGTTCGGGAAATGAGTTTGCTCCCTGGTTACTTTCTTTGTATACTTTTGACTATACGGGCCAAGCCCGGGATTTACGGGAAATCGCGGGTTTTCGTTTGCCGGCGATTAAACTTCTTTTATTCAGCGTCTCATCAAGAATGAAAACACTTTTGAAAACTACAAGTCTCATGCGTTTTAGTGGTGAAAAGATAATTTAAAAAATCGTCTTGGAAATGAGTTTACTCACAGGGTACTTTCTTTGTATACATTCGACTATACGGGCCAAGCCCGGGATTTACGGGAAATCGCGGGTTTTCGTTTGCCGGCGATTAAACAACTTTCATAAAGCGTCTCCTCAAAAATGAAAACATTTTTGAAAACTACAAGTCTCATTGTTTTTAGTGGTGAAAAGATAATTTAAAAAATCGTTCCGGAAATAAGTTTACTCCCTGGGTACTTTCTTTGTATACTTTTGACTATACGGGCCGAGTCCGGGATTTACGGGAAGTCGCGGGTTTTCGTTTGCCGGCGATTAAACTTCTATTATTCAGCCTCTCATCAAAAATGAAAACATTTTTAAAAACTACAAGTCTCATGGGCTTTAGTGGTGAAATAATAATTTAAAAAGTCGTTCGGGAATTGAGTTTACTCCCTGCGTACTTTCTTTGTATACTTTTGACTATACGGGCCGAGTCCGGGGTTTATGGGAAATGGCGGGTTTTCGTTTGCCGGCGGTTAAACTTCTTTTATTCAGCGTCTCATCAAAAATGAAAACATTTTTGAAAACTACAAGTCTCATGCGTTTTAGTGGTGAAAAGATAATTTAAAAAATCGTTTTGGAAATGAGTTTACTCACAGGGTACTTTCTTTGTATACATTCGACTATACGGGCCAAGCCCGGGATTTACGGGAAATCGCGGGTTTTCGTTTGCCGGCGATTAAACAACTTTCATAAAGCGTCTCCTCAAAAATGAAAATATTTTTAAAAACTACAAGTCTCATGGTTTTTAGTGGTGAAAAGATAATTTAAAAAATCGTTCCGGAAATGAGTTTACTCCCTGGGTACTTTCTTTGTATACTTTTGACTATACGGGCCGAGTCCGGGATTCACGGGAAGTCGCGGGTTTTCGTTTGCCGGCGATTAAACTTCTTTTATTCAGCGGCTCATCAAAAATGAAAACATTTTTAAAAACTACAAGTCTCATGGGCTTTAGTGGTGAAAAGATAATTTAAAAAATCGTTTTGGAAATGAGTTTACTCACAGGGTACTTTCTTTGTATACTTTTGACTATACGGGCCGAGTCCGGGATTTACGGGAAGTCGCGGGTTTTCGTTTGCCGGCGATTAAACTTCTATTATTCAGCGTCTCATCAAAAATGAAAACATTTTTAAAAACTACAAGTCTCATGGGCTTTAGTGGTGAAATAATAATTTAAAAAATCGTTCGGGAAATGAGTTTACTCCCTGCGTACTTTCTTTGTATACTTTTGACTATACGGGCCGAGTCCGGGGTTTATGGGAAATGGCGGGTTTTCGTTTGCCGGCGGTTAAACTTCTTTTATTCAGCGTCTCATCAAAAATGAAAACATTTTTGAAAACTACAAGTCTCATGCGTTTTAGTGGTGAAAAGATAATTTAAAAAATCGTTTTGGAAATGAGTTTACTCACAGGGTACTTTCTTTGTATACATTCGACTATACGGGCCAAGCCCGGGATTTACGGGAAATCGCGGGTTTTCGTTTGCCGGCGATTAAACAACTTTCATAAAGCGTCTCCTCAAAAATGAAAACATTTTTGAAAACTACAAGTCTCATGGTTTTTAGTGGTGAAAAGATAATTTAAAAAATCGTTCGGGAAATGAGTTTACTCCCTGGGTACTTTCTTTGTATACTTTTGACTATACGGGCCGAGTCCGGGATTCACGGAAAGTCGCGGGTTTTCGTTTGCCGGCGATTAAACTTCTTTTATTCAGCGTCTCATCAAAAATGAAAACATTTTTAAAAACTACAAGTCTCATGGGTTTTAGTGGTGAAATAATAATTTAAAAAATCGTTCGGGAAATGAGTTTACTCCCTGGGTACTTTCTTTGTATACTTTTGACTATACGGGCCGAGTCCGGGGTTTATGGGAAATGGCGGGTTTTCGTTTGCCGGCGGTTAAACTTCTTTTATTCAGCGTCTCATCAAAAATGAAAACATTTTTGAAAACTACAAGTCTCATGCGTTTTAGTGGTGAAAAGATAATTTAAAAAATCGTTTTGGAAATGAGTTTACTCACAGGGTACTTTCTTTGTATACATTTGACTATACGGGCTAAGCCCGGGATTTACGGGAAATCGCGGGTTTTCGTTTGCCGGCGATTAAACCACTTTCATTAAGCGTCTCATCAAAAATGAAAACATTTCTAAAAATTACAAGTCTCATGCGTTTTAGTGGTGAAAAAGTAATTTAAAAAATCGTTCGTTAAATGAGTTTACTCCCTGGGTACCTTCTTTGTATACTTTTGACTATACGGGCCGAGTCCGGGATTTACGGGAAATCGCGGGTTTTCGTTTGCCGGCGATTAAACCACTTTCATCAAGCGTCTCATCAAAAATGAAAACATTTTTAAAAACTACAAGTCTCATGGGCTTTAGTGGTGAAATAATAATTTAAAAAATCGTTCGGGAAATGAGTTTACTCCCTGCGTACTTTATTTGTATACTTTTGACTATACGGGCCGAGTCCGGGGTTTATGGGAAATGGCGGGTTTTTCGTTTGCCGGCGGTTAAACATCTTTTATTCAGCGTCTCATCAAAAATGAAAACATTTTTGAAAACTACAAGTCTCATGCGTTTTAGTGGTGAAAATATAATTTAAAAAATCGTTTTGGAAATGAGTTTACTCACAGGGTGCTTTCTTTGTATACATTCGACTATACGGGCCAAGCCCGGGATTTACGGGAAATCGCGGGTTTTCGTTTGCCGGCGATTAAACAACTTTCATAAAGCGTCTCCTCAAAAATGAAAACATTTTTGAAAACTACAAGTCTCATGGTTTTTAGTGGTGAAAAGATAATTTAAAAAATCGTTCGGGAAATGAGTTTACTCCCTGCGTACTTTCTTTGTATACTTTTGACTATACGGGCCGAGTCCGGGGTTTATGGGAAATGGCGGGTTTTCGTTTGCCGGCGGTTAAACTTCTTTTATTCAGCGTCTCATCAAAAATGAAAACATTTTTGAAAACTACAAGTCTCATGCGTTTTAGTGGTGAAAATATAATTTAAAAAATCATTTTGGAAATGAGTTTACTCACAGGGTGCTTTCTTTGTATACATTCGACTATACGGGCCAAGCCCGGGGTTTATGGGAAATGGCGGGTTTTCGTTTGCCGGCGGTTAAACTTCTTCTATTCAGCGTCTCATCAAAAATGAAAACATTTTTGAAAACTACAAGTCTCATGCGTTTTAGTGGTGAAAAGATAATTTAAAAAGTCGTTTTGGAAATGAGTTTACTCACAGGGTACTTTCTTTGTATACATTCGACTATACGGGCCAAGCCCGGGATTTACGGGAAATCGCGGGTTTTCGTTTGCCGGCGATTAAACAACTTTCATGAAGCGTCTCCTCAAAAATGAAAACATTTTTGAAAACTACAAGTCTCATGGTTTTTAGTGGTGAAAAGATAATTTAAAAAATCGTTCGGGAAATGAGTTTACTCCCTGGGTACTTTCTTTGTATACTTTTGACTATACGGGCCGAGTCCGGGATTCACGGGAAGTCGCGGGTTTTCGTTTGCCGGCGATTAAACTTCTTTTATTCAGCGTCTCATCAAAAATGAAAACATTTTTAAAAACTACAAGCCTCATGGGCTTTAGTGGTGAAACAATAATTTTAAAAATCGTTCGGGAAATGAGTTTACTCCCTGGGTACTTTCTTTGTATACTTTTGACTATACGGGCCGGGTCCGGGGTTTATGGGAAATGGCGGGTTTTCGTTTGCCGGCGATTAAACTTCTTTTATTCAGCGTCTCATCAAAAATGAAAACATTTTTGAAAACTACAAGTCTCATGCGTTTTAGTGGTGAAAAGATAATTTAAAAAATCGTTTTGGAAATGAGTTTACTCACAGGGTACTTTCTTTGTATACATTTGACTATGCGGGCTAAGCCCAGGATTTACGGGAAATTGCGTGTTTTCGTTTGCCGGCGATTAAACCACTTTCATTAAGCGTCTCATCAAAAATGAAAACATTTCTAAAAACTACAAGTCTCATGCGTTTTAGTGGTGAAAAAGTAATTTAAAAAATCGTTCGGGAAATGAGTTTACTCCCTGGGTACCTTCTTTGTTTACTTTTGACTATACGGGCCGAGTCCGGGATTTACGGGAAATCGCGGGTTTTCGTTTGCCGGCGATTAAACCACTTTCATTAAGCGTCTCATCAAAAATGAAAACATTTCTGAAAACTACAAGTCTCATGCGTTTGAATGGTGAAAAAATAATTTAAGAAATCGTTCGGGAAATGAGTTTACTCCCTGGGTACCTTCTTTGTATACTTTTGACTATACGGGCCGAGTCCGGGATTTACGGGAAATCGCGGGTTTTCGTTTGCCGGCGATTAAACTTCTTTTATTCAGCGTCTCATCAAAAATGAAAACATTTCTGAAAACTACAAGTCTCATGCGTTTTAGTGGTGAAAAAATGATTTAAAAAATCGTTCGGGAAATGAGTTTACTCCCTGGGTACCTTCTTTGTATACTTTTGACTATACGGGCCCAGTCCGGGATTTACGGGAAATCGCGGGTTTTCGTTTGCCGGCGATTAAACTTCTTTTATTCAACGTCCCATCAAAAATAAAAACATTTTTGAAAACTACAAGTCTCATGCGTTTTAGTGGTGAAAAGATAATTTAAAAAATCGTTTTGAAAATGAGTTTACTCACAGGGTACTTTCTTTGTATACATTCGACTATACGGGCCCAGCCGGGGATTTACAGGAAATCGCGGGTTTTGGTTTGCCGGCTATTAAACCACATTCATTAAGCGTCTCATCAAAAATGAAAACATTTCTGAAAACAGCAAATCTCATGGGATTTAGTGGTGAAATAATAATTCAAAAAATCGTTCGTGAAATGAGTTTACTCCCTGGGTACTTTCTTTGTATACTTTTGACTATACGGGCCGAGTCCAGGATTAACGGGAAATCGCATGTTTTCGTTTGCCGGCGATTAAACTCCTTTTATTCAGCGTCTCATTAAAAATGAAAACTTTTTTGATAACTACAAGTCTCATGCGTTTTAGTGGTGAAAAGATAATTTAAATAATCGTTTTGGAAATGAGTTTACTCACAGGGTACTTTCTTTGTATACATTCGACTATACGGGCCAAGCCCGGGATTTACGGGAAATCGCGGGTTTTCGTTTGCCGGCGATTAAACCACTTTCATTAAGCGTCTCATCAAAAATGAAAACATTTCTTAAAACTACAAGTCTCATGTGTTTTAGTGGTGAAAAAATAATTTAAAAAATTGTTCGGGAAATCAGTTTACTCCCTGGGTACTTTCTTTATATACATTCAACTATACGGGCCAAGCCTGGGATTTACGGGAAATCGCGGGTTTTCGTTTGCCGGCGATTAAACTCCTTTTATTCAGCGTCTCATCACAAATTAAAACACTTTTGAAAACTACAAGTCTCATGCGTTTTAGTGGTGAAAAGATAATTTAAAAAATCGTTTTGGAAATGAGTTTACTCACAGGGTACTTTCTTTGTATACATTTGACTATGCGGGCTAAGCCCAGGATTTACGGGAAATCGCGGGTTTTCGTTTGCCGGCGATTAAACCACTTTCATTAAGCGTCTCATCAAAAATGAAAACATTTCTAAAAACTACAAGTCTCATGCGTTTTAGTGGTGAAAAAGTAATTTAAAAAATCGTTCGGGAAATGAGTTTACTCCCTGGGTACCTTCTTTGTTTACTTTTGACTATACGGGCCGAGTCCGGGATTTACGGGAAATCGCGGGTTTTCGTTTGCCGGCGATTAAACCACTTTCATTAAGCGTCTCATCAAAAATGAAAACATTTCTGAAAACTACAAGTCTCATGCGTTTGAATGGTGAAAAAATAATTTAAGAAATCGTTCGGGAAATGAGTTTACTCCCTGGGTACCTTCTTTGTATACTTTTGACTATACGGGCCGAGTCCGGGATTTACGGGAAATCGCGGGTTTTCGTTTGCCGGCGATTAAACTTCTTTTATTCAGCGTCTCATCAAAAATGAAAACATTTCTGAAAACTACAAGTCTCATGCGTTTTAGTGGTGAAAAAATGATTTAAAAAATCGTTCGGGAAATGAGTTTACTCCCTGGGTACCTTCTTTGTATACTTTTGACTATACGGGCCCAGTCCGGGATTTACGGGAAATCGCGGGTTTTCGTTTGCCGGCGATTAAACTTCTTTTCTTCAACGTCCCATCAAAAATAAAAACATTTTTGAAAACTACAAGTCTCATGCGTTTTAGTGGTGAAAAGATAATTTAAAAAATCGTTTTGAAAATGAGTTTACTCACAGGGTACTTTCTTTGTATACATTCGACTATACGGGCCCAGCCGGGGATTTACAGGAAATCGCGGGTTTTGGTTTGCCGGCTATTAAACCACATTCATTAAGCGTCTCATCAAAAATGAAAACATTTCTGAAAACAGCAAATCTCATGGGATTTAGTGGTGAAATAATAATTCAAAAAATCGTTCGTGAAATGAGTTTACTCCCTGGGTACTTTCTTTGTATACTTTTGACTATACGGGCCGAGTCCAGGATTAACGGGAAATCGCATGTTTTCGTTTGCCGGCGATTAAACTCCTTTTATTCAGCGTCTCATTAAAAATGAAAACTTTTTTGATAACTACAAGTCTCATGCGTTTTAGTGGTGAAAAGATAATTTAAATAATCGTTTTGGAAATGAGTTTACTCACAGGGTACTTTCTTTGTATACATTCGACTATACGGGCCAAGCCCGGGATTTACGGGAAATCGCGGGTTTTCGTTTGCCGGCGATTAAACCACTTTCATTAAGCGTCTCATCAAAAATGAAAACATTTCTTAAAACTACAAGTCTCATGTGTTTTAGTGGTGAAAAAATAATTTAAAAAATTGTTCGGGAAATCAGTTTACTCCCTGGGTACTTTCTTTATATACATTCAACTATACGGGCCAAGCCTGGGATTTACGGGAAATCGCGGGTTTTCGTTTGCCGGCGATTAAACTCCTTTTATTCAGCGTCTCATCACAAATTAAAACACTTTTGAAAACTACAAGTCTCATGCGTTTTAGTGGTGAAAAGATAATTTAAAAAATCGTTTTGGAAATGAGTTTACTCACAGGGTACTTTCTTTATATACATTCGACTATACGGGCCAAGCCCGGGATTTACGGGAAATCGCGGGTTTTCGTTTGCCGGCGATTAAACAACTTTCATTAAGCGTGTCCTCAAAAATGAAAACATTCTTGAAAACTAAAAGTCTTATGCTTTTTAGTGGTGAAAAAATAATTTAAAAAATCGTTCGGGAAATGAGTTTACTCCATGGGTACTTTCTTTGTATACTTTTGACTATACGGGCCGAGTCCGGGATTTACGGGAAGTCGCGGGTTTTCGTTTGCCGGCGATTAAACTTCTTTTATTCAGCGTCTCATCAAAAATGAAAACATTTTTGTAAACTACAAGTCTCATGCGTTTTAGTGGTGAAAAAATAACTTATAAAATCGTTCGGGAAATGAGTTTACTCCCTGGGTACTTTCTTTGTATACATTCGACTATACGGGCTCAGCCCGGAATTTACAGGAAATCGCGGGTTTTCGTTTGCCGGCTATTAAACCACATTCATTAAGCGTCTCATCAAAAATGAAAACATTTCTAAAAACTACAAGTCTCATGGGCTTTAGTGGTGAAACAATAATTTAAAAAATCGTTCGGGAAATGAGTTTACTCCCTGGGTACCTTCTTTGTATACTTTTGACTATACGGGCCGAGTCCGGGATTTACGGGAAATCGGGGGTTTTCGTTTGCCGGCGATTAAACCACTTTCATTAAGCGTCTCATCAAAAATGAAAACATTTCTGAAAACTACAAGTCTCATGCGTTTTAATGGTGAAAAAATAATTTAAGAAATCGTTCGGGAAATGAGTTTACTCCCTGGGTACCTTCTTTGTATACTTTTGACTATACGGGCCGAGTCCGGGATTTACGGGAACTCGCGGGTTTTCGTTTGCCGGCGATTAAACTTCTTTTATTCAGCGTCTCATCAAAAATGAAAACATTTTTGTAAACAACAAGTCTCATGCGTTTTAGTGGTGAAAAAATAACTTATAAAATCGTTCGGGAAATGAGTTTACTCCCTGGGTACTTTCTTTGTATACATTCGACTATACGGGCTCAGCCCGGAATTTACAGGAAATCGCGGGTTTTCGTTTGCCGGCTATTAAACCACATTCATTAAGCGTCTCATCAAAAATGAAAACATTTTTAAAAACTACAAATCTCATGCGTTTCAGTGGTGAAAAAGTAATTTAAAAAATCGTTCGGGAAATGAGTTTACTCCCTGGGTACCTTCTTTGTATACTTTTTACTATACGGGCCGAGTCCGGGATTTACGGGAATTCGCGGGTTTTCGTTTGCCGGCTATTAAACCACTTTCATTAAGCGTCTCATCAAAAATGAAAACATTTCTGAAAACTACAAGTCTCATGCGTTTTAATGGTGAAAAAATAATTTAAGAAATCGTTCGGGAAATGAGTTTACTCCCTGGGTACCTTCTTTGTATACTTTTGACTATACGGGCCGAGTCCGGGATTTACGGGAAATCGCGGGTTTTCGTTTGCCGGCGATTAAACTTCTTTTATTCAGCGTCTCATCAAAAATGAAAACATTTCTGAAAACTACAAGTTTCATGCGTTTTAGTGGTGAAAAAATGATTTAAAAAATCGTTCGGGAAATGAGTTTACTCCCTGGGTACCTTCTTTGTATATTTTTGACTATACGGGCCGAGTCCGAGATTTACGGGAAATCGCGGGTTTTCGTTTGCCGGCGATTAAACTTCTTTTATTCAACGTCCCATCAAAAATGAAAACATTTTTGAAAACTACAAGTCTTATGCGTTTTAGTGGTGGAAAGATAATTTAAAAAATCGTTTTGAAAATGAGTTTACTCACAGGGTACTTTCTTTGTATACATTCGACTATACGGGCCCAGCCGGGGATTTACAGGAAATCGCGGGTTTTGGTTTGCCGGCTATTAAACCATATTCATTAAGCGTCTCATCAAAAATGAAAACATTTCTGAAAACTGCAAATCTCATGGGATTTAGTGGTGAAATAATAATTTAAAAAATCGTTCGTGAAATGAGTTTACTCCCTGGGTACTTTCTTTGTATACTTTTGACTATACGGGCCGAGTCCAGGATTTACGGGAAATCGCATGTTTTCGTTTGCCGGCGATTAAACTCCTTTTATTCAGCGTCTCATCAAAAATGAAAACTTTTTTGATAACTACAAGTCTCATGCGTTTTAGTGGTGAAAAGATAATTTAAAAATCGTTTTGGAAATGAGTTTACTCACAGGGTACTTTCTTTGTATACATTCGACTATACGGGCCAAGCCCGGGATTTACGGGAAATCGCGGGTTTTTGTTTGCCGGCGATTAAACCACTTTCATTAAGCGTCTCATCAAAAATGAAAACATTTCTTAAAACTACAAGTCTCATGTGTTTTAGTGGTGAAAAAATAATTTAAAAAATTGTTCGGGAAATCAGTTTACTCCCTGGGTACTTTCTTTATATACATTCAACTATACGGGCCAAGCCTGGGATTTACGGGAAATCGCGGGTTTTCGTTTGCCGGCGATTAAACTCCTTTTATTCAGCGTCTCATCACAAATTAAAACACTTTTGAAAACTACAAGTCTCATGCGTTTTAGTGGTGAAAAGATAATTTAAAAAATCGTTTTGTAAATGAGTTTACTCACAGGGTACTTTCTTTGTATACATTCGACTATACGGGCCAAGCCCGGGATTTACGGGAAATTGCGGGTTTTCGTTTGCCGGCGATTAAACAACTTTCATTAAGCGTGTCCTCAAAAATGAAAACATTCTTGAAAACTAAAAGTCTTATGCTTTTTAGTGGTGAAAAAATAATTTAAAAAATCGTTCGGGAAATGAGTTTACTCCATGGGTACTTTCTTTGTATACTTTTGACAATACGGGCCGAGTCCGGGATTTACGGGAAGTCGCGGGTTTTCGTTTGCCGGCGATTAAACTTCTTTTATTCAGCGTCTCATCAAAAATGAAAACATTTTTGTAAACTACAAGTCTCATGCGTTTTAGTGGTGAAAAAATAACTTATAAAATCGTTCGTGAAATGAGTTTACTCCCTGGGTACCTTCTTTGTATACTTTTGATTATACGGGCCGAGTCCGGGATTTACGGGAAATCGCGGGTTTTCGTTTGCCGGCGATTAAACCACTTTCATTAAGCGTCTCATCAAAAATGAAAACATTTCTGAAAACTACAAGTCTCATGCGTTTTAATGGTGAAAAAATAATTTAAGAAATCGTTCGGGAAATGAGTTTACTCCCTGGGTACCTTCTTTGTATACTTTTGACTATACGGGCCGAGTCCGGGATTTACGGGAAATCGCGGGTTTTCGTTTGCCGGCGATTAAACTTCTTTTATTCAGCGTCTCATCAAAAATGAAAACATTTCTGAAAACTACAAGTTTCATGCGTTTTAGTGGTGAAAAAATGATTTAAAAAATCGTTCGGGAAATGAGTTTACTCCCTGGGTACCTTCTTTGTATACTTTCGACTATACGGGCCGAGTCCGGGATTTACGGGAAATCGCGGGTTTTCGTTTGCCGGCGATTAAACTTCTTTTATTCAACGTCCCATCAAAAATGAAAACATTTTTGAAAACTACAAGTCTCATGCGTTTTAGTGGTGAAAGGATAAATTAAAAAATCGTTTTGAAAATGAGTTTACTCACAGGTTACTTTCTTTGTATACATTCGACTATACGGGCCCAGCCGGGGATTTACAGGAAATCGCGGGTTTTGGTTTGCCGGCTATTAAACCACATTCATTAAGCGTCTCATCAAAAATGAAAACATTTCTTAAAACTACAAGTCTCATGTGTTTTAGTGGTGAAAAAATAATTTAAAAAATTGTTCGGGAAATCAGTTTACTCCCTGGGTACTTTCTTTATATACATTCAACTATACGGGCCAAGCCTGGGATTTACGGGAAATCGCGGGTTTTCGTTTGCCGGCGATTAAACTCCTTTTATTCAGCGTCTCATCACGAATTAAAACACTTTTGAAAACTACAAGTCTCATGCGTTTTAGTGGTGAAAAGATAATTTAAAAAATCGTTTTGGAAATGATTTTACTCACAGGGTACTTTCTTTGTATACATTCGACTAAACGGGCCAAGCCCGGGATTTACGGGAAATCGGGGGTTTTCGTTTGCCGGCGATTAAACAACTTTCATTAAGCGTGTCCTCAAAAATGAAAACATTCTTGAAAACTAAAAGTCTTATGCTTTTTAGAGGTGAAAAAATAATTTAAAAAATCGTTCGGGAAATGAGTTTACTCCATGGGTACTTTCTTTGTATACTTTTGACTATACGGGCCGAGTCCGGGATTTACGGGAAGTCGCGGGTTTTCGTTTGCCGGCGATTAAACTTCTTTTATTCAGCGTCTCATCAAAAATGAAAACATTTTTGTAAACTACAAGTCTTATGCGTTTTAGTGGTGAAAAAATAACTTATAAAATCGTTCGGGAAATGAGTTTACTCCCTGGGTACTTTCTTTGTATACATTCGACTATACGGGCTCAGCCCGGAATTTACAGAAAATCGCGGGTTTTCGTTTGCCGGCTATTAAACCACATTCATTAAGCGTCTCATCAAAAATGAAAACATTTCTGAAAACTGCAAATCTCATGGGCTTTAGTGGTGAAATAATAAATTAAAAAATCGTTCGTGAAATGAGTTTACTCCCTGGGTACTTTCTTTGTATACTTTTGACTATACGGGCCGAGTCCGGGATTTACGGGAAGTCGCGGGTTTTCGTTTGCCGGCGATTAAACTTCTTTTATTCAGCGTCTTATCAAAAATGAAAACATTTTTAAAAACTACAAGTCTCATGGGCTTTAGTGGTGAAATAATAATTTAAAAAATCGTTCGGGAAATGAGTTTACTCCCTGGGTACTTTCTTTGTATACTTTTGACTATACGGGCCGAGTCCGGAATTTACGGGAAATCGCGGGTTTTCGTTTGCTGGCGATTAAACCACTTTCATCAAGCGTCTCATCAAAATTGAAAACATTTCTGAAAACTACAAGTCTCATGCGTTTTAGTGGTGAAAAAATAATTTAAAAAATAGTTCGGGAAATGAGTTTACTCCCTGGGTACTTTCTTTGTATACTTTTGACTATACGGGCCGAGTCCGGGGTTTATGGGAAATGGCGGGTTTTCGTTTGCCGGCGGTTAAACTTCTTTTATTCAGCGTCTCATCAAAAATGAAAACATTTTTGAAAACTACAAGTCTCATGCGTTTTAGTGGTGAAAATATAATTTAAAAAATTGTTTTGGAAATGAGTTTACTCACAGGGTACTTTCTTTGTATACATTCGACTATACGGGCCAAGCCCGGGATTTACGGGAAATCGCGGGTTTTCGTTTGCCGGCGATTAAACAACTTTCATAAAGCGTCTCCTCAAAAATGAAAACATTTTTGAAAACTACAAGTCTCATGGTTTTTAGTGGTGAAAAGATAATTTAAAAAATCGTTCGGGAAATGAGTTTACTCCCTGGGTACTTTCTTTGTATACTTTTGACTATACGGGCCGAGTCCGGGATTCACGGGAAATCGCGGGTTTTCGTTTGACGGCGATTAAACTTCTTTTATTCAGCGTCTCATCAAAAATGAAAACATTTTTAAAAACTACAAGTCTCATGGGCTTTAGTGGTGAAACAATAATTTAAAAAATCGTTCGGGAAATGAGTTTACTCTCTGGGTACTTTCTTTGTATACTTTTGACTATACGGGCCGAGTACGGGGTTTATGGGAAATGGCGGGTTTTTGTTTGCCGGCGGTTAAACTTCTTTTATTCAGCGTCTCATCAAAAATGAAAACATTTTTGAAAACTACAAGTCTCATGCGTTTTAGTGGTGAAAAGATAATTTAAAAAATCGTTTTGGAAATGAGTTTACTCACAGGGTACTTTCTTTGTATACATTCGACTATACGGGCCAAGCCCGGGATTTACGGGAAATCGCGGGTTTTCGTTTGCCGGCGATTAAACAACTTTCATAAAGCGTCTCCTCAAAAATGAAAACATTTTTGAAAACTACAAGTCTCATGGTTTTTAGTGGTGAAAAGATAATTTAAAAAATCGTTCGGGAAATGAGTTTACTCCCTGGGTACTTTCTTTGTATACTTTTGACTATACGGGACGAGTCCGGGATTCACAGGGAAGTCGCGGGTTTTTGTTTGCCGGCGATTAAACTTCTTTTATTCAGCGTCTCATCAAAAATGAAAACATTTTTAAAAACTACAAGTCTCATGGGCTTTAGTGGTGAAACAATAATTTAAAAAATCGTTCGGGAAATGAGTTTACTCCCTGGGTACCTTCCTTGTATACTTTTGACTATATGGGCCGAGTCCGGGGTTTATGGGAAATGGCGGGTTTTCGTTTGCCGGCGGTTAAACTTCTTTTATTCAGCGTCTCATCAAAAATGAAAACATTTTTGAAAACTACAAGTCTTATGCGTTTTAGTGGTGAAAAGATAATTTAAAAAATCGTTTTGGAAATGAGTTTACTCACAGGGTACTTTCTTTGTATACATTTGACTATGCGGTCTAAGCCCGGGATTTACGGGAAATCGCGGGTTTTCGTTTGTCGGCGATTAAACCACTTTCATTAAGCGTCTCATCAAAAATGAAAACATTTCTAAAAACTACAAGTCTCATGCGTTTTAGTGGTAAAAATTAATTTAAAAAATCGTTCGGGAAATGAGTTTACTCCCTGGGTACCTTCTTTGTATACTTTTGACTATACGGGCCGAGTCCAGGATTTACGGGAAATCGCGGGTTTTCGTTTGCCGGCGATTAAACAACTTTCATTAAGCGTCTCATCAAAAATGAAAACATTTCTGAAAACTACAAGTCTCATGCGTTTTAATGGTGAAAAAATAATTTAAGAAATCGTTCGGGAAATGAGTTTACTCCCTGGGTACCTTCTTTGTATACTTTTGACTATACGGGCCGAGTCCGGGATTTACGGGAAATCGCGGGTTTTCGTTTGCCGGCGATTAAACCACTTTCATCAAGCGTCTCATCAAAATTGAAAACATTTCTGAAAACTACAAGTCTCATGCGTTTTAGTGGTGAAAAAATAATTTAAAAAATAGTTCGGGAAATGAGTTTACTCCCTGGGTACTTTCTTTGTATACTTTTCACTATACGGGCCGAGTCCGGGGTTTATGGGAAATGGCGGGTTTTCGTTTGCCGGCGGTTAAACTTCTTTTATTCAGCGTCTCATCAAAAATGAAAACATTTTTGAAAACTACAAGTCTCATGCGTTTTAGTGGTGAAAATATAATTTAAAAAATTGTTTTGGAAATGAGTTTACTCACAGGGTACTTTCTTTGTATACATTCGACTATACGGGCCAAGCCCGGGATTTACGGGAAATCGCGGGTTTTCGTTTGCCGGCGATTAAACAACTTTCATAAAGCGTCTCCTCAAAAATGAAAACATTTTTGAAAACTACAAGTCTCATGGTTTTTAGTGGTGAAAAGATAATTTAAAAAATCGTTCGGGAAATGAGTTTACTCCCTGGGTACTTTCTTTGTATACTTTTGACTATACGGGCCGAGTCCGGGATTTACGGGAAATCGCGGGTTTTCGTTTGACGGCGATTAAACTTCTTTTATTCAGCGTCTCATCAAAAATGAAAACATTTTTAAAAACTACAAGTCTCATGCGTTTTAGTGGTGAAAAAATAATTTAAAAAATAGTTCGGGAAATGAGTTTACTCCCTGGGTACTTTCTTTGTATACTTTTGACTATACGGGCCGAGTCCGGGGTTTATGGGAAATGGCGGGTTTTCGTTTGCCGGCGGTTAAACTTCTTTTATTCAGCGTCTCATCAAAAATGAAAACATTTTTAAAAACTACAAGTCTCATGGGCTTTAGTGGTGAAACAATAATTTAAAAAATCGTTCGGGAAATGAGTTTACTCTCTGGGTACTTTCTTTGTATACTTTTGACTATACGGGCCGAGTACGGGGTTTATGGGAAATGGCGGGTTTTCGTTTGCCGGCGATTAAACAACTTTCATAAAGCGTCTCCTCAAAAATGAAAACATTTCTGAAAACTACAAGTCTCATGCGTTTTAATGGTGAAAAAATAATTTTAGAAATCGTTCGGGAAATGAGTTTACTCCCTGGGTACCTTCTTTGTATACTTTTGACTATACGGGCCGAGTCCGGGATTCACGGGAAATCGCGGGTTTTCGTTTGACGGCGATTAAACTTCTTTTATTCAGCGTCTCATCAAAAATGAAAACATTTTTAAAAACTACAAGTCTCATGGGCTTTAGTGGTGAAACAATAATTTAAAAAATCGTTCGGGAAATGAGTTTACTCTCTGGGTACTTTCTTTGTATACTTTTGACTATACGGGCCGAGTACGGGGTTTATGGGAAATGGCGGGTTTTCGTTTGCCGGCGGTTAAACTTCTTTTATTCAGCGTCTCATCAAAAATGAAAACATTTTTGAAAAGTACAAGTCTCATGCGTTTTAGTGGTGAAAAGATAATTTAAAAAATCGTTTTGGAAATGAGTTTACTCCCTGGGTACTTTCTTTGTATACTTTTGACTATACGGGCCGAGTCCGGGGTTTATGGGAAATGGCGGGTTTTCGTTTGCCGGCGGTTAAACTTCTTTTATTCAGCGTCTCATCAAAAATGAAAACATTTTTGAAAACTACAAGTCTCATGCGTTTTAGTGGTGAAAATATAATTTAAAAAATTGTTTTGGAAATGAGTTTACTCACAGGGTACTTTCTTTGTATACATTCGACTATACGGGCCAAGCCCGGGATTTACGGGAAATCGCGGGTTTTCGTTTGCCGGCGATTAAACAACTTTCATAAAGCGTCTCCTCAAAAATGAAAACATTTCTGAAAACTACAAGTCTCATGCGTTTTAATGGTGAAAAAATAATTTAAGAAATCGTTCGGGAAATGAGTTTACTCCCTGGGTACTTTCTTTGTATACTTTTGACTATACGGGCCGAGTCCGGGATTCACGGGAAATCGCGGGTTTTCGTTTGACGGCGATTAAACTTCTTTTATTCAGCGTCTCATCAAAAATGAAAACATTTTTAAAAACTACAAGTCTCATGGGCTTTAGTGGTGAAACAATAATTTAAAAAATCGTTCGGGAAATGAGTTTACTCTCTGGGTACTTTCTTTGTATACTTTTGACTATACGGGCCGAGTACGGGGTTTATGGGAAATGGCGGGTTTTCGTTTGCCGGCGGTTAAACTTCTTTTATTCAGCGTCTCATCAAAAATTAAAACATTTTTGAAAACTACAAGTCTCATGCGTTTTAGTGGTGAAAAGATAATTTAAAAAATCGTTTTGGAAATGAGTTTACTCACATGGTACTTTCTTTGTATACATTCGACTATACGGGCCAAGCCCGGGATTTACGGGAAATCGCGGGTTTTCGTTTGCCGGCGATTAAACAACTTTCATAAAGCGTCTCCTCAAAAATGAAAACATTTTTGAAAACTACAAGTCTCATGGTTTTTAGTGGTGAAAAGATAATTTAAAAAATCGTTCGGGAAATGAGTTTACTCTCTGGGTACTCTCTTTGTATACTTTTGACTATACGGGCCGAGTCCGGGGTTTATGGGAAATGGCGGGTTTTCGTTTGCCGGCGGTTAAACTTCTTTTATTCAGCGTCTCATCAAAAATGAAAACATTTTTGAAAACTACAAGTCTCATGCGTTTTAGTGGTGAAAATATAATTTAAAAAATTGTTTTGGAAATGAGTTTACTCACAGGGTACTTTCTTTGTATACATTCGACTATACGGGCCAAGCCCGGGATTTACGGGAAATCGCGGGTTTTCGTTTGCCGGCGATTAAACAACTTTCATAAAGCGTCTCCTCAAAAATGAAAACATTTCTGAAAACTACAAGTCTCATGCGTTTTAATGGTGAAAAAATAATTTAAGAAATCGTTCGGGAAATGAGTTTACTCCCTGGGTACTTTCTTTGTATACTTTTGACTATACGGGCCGAGTCCGGGATTCACGGGAAATCGCGGGTTTTCGTTTGACGGCGATTAAACTTCTTTTATTCAGCGTCTCATCAAAAATGAAAACATTTTTAAAAACTACAAGTCTCATGGGCTTTAGTGGTGAAACAATAATTTAAAAAATCGTTCGGGAAATGAGTTTACTCTCTGGGTACTTTCTTTGTATACTTTTGACTATACGGGCCGAGTACGGGGTTTATGGGAAATGGCGGGTTTTCGTTTGCCGGCGGTTAAACTTCTTTTATTCAGCGTCTCATCAAAAATGAAAACATTTTTGAAAACTACAAGTCTCATGCGTTTTAGTGGTGAAAATATAATTTAAAAAATTGTTTTGGAAATGAGTTTACTCACAGGGTACTTTCTTTGTATACATTCGACTATACGGGCCAAGCCCGGGATTTACGGGAAATCGCGGGTTTTCGTTTGCCGGCGATTAAACAACTTTCATAAAGCGTCTCCTCAAAAATGAAAACATTTCTGAAAACTACAAGTCTCATGCGTTTTAATGGTGAAAAAATAATTTAAGAAATCGTTCGGGAAATGAGTTTACTCCCTGGGTACTTTCTTTGTATACTTTTGACTATACGGGCCGAGTCCGGGATTCACGGGAAATCGCGGGTTTTCGTTTGACGGCGATTAAACTTCTTTTATTCAGCGTCTCATGAAAAATGAAAACATTTTTAAAAACTACAAGTCTCATGGGCTTTAGTGGTGAAACAATAATTTAAAAAATCGTTCGGGAAATGAGTTTACTCTCTGGGTACTTTCTTTGTATACTTTTGACTATACGGGCCGAGTACGGGGTTTATGGGAAATGGCGGGTTTTCGTTTGCCGGCGGTTAAACTTCTTTTATTCAGCGTCTCATCAAAAATGAAAACATTTTTGAAAACTACAAGTCTCATGCGTTTTAGTGGTGAAAAGATAATTTAAAAAATCGTTTTGGAAATGAGTTTACTCACAGGGTACTTTCTTTGTATACATTCGACTATACGGGCCAAGCCCGGGATTTACGGGAAATCGGGGGTTTTCGTTTGCCAGCGATTAAACAACTTTCATAAAGCGTCTCCTCAAAAATGAAAACATTTTTGAAAACTACAAGTCTCATGGTTTTTAGTGGTGAAAAGATAATTTAAAAAATCGTTCGGGAAATGAGTTTACTCCCTGGGTACTTTCTTTGTATACTTTTGACTATACGGGACGAGTCCGGGATTCACGGGAAGTCGCGGGTTTTTGTTTGCCGGCGATTAAACTTCTTTTATTCAGCGTCTCATCAAAAATGAAAACATTTTTAAAAACTACAAGTCTCATGGGCTTTAGTGGTGAAACAATAATTTAAAAAATCGTTCGGGAAATGAGTTTACTCCCTGGGTACCTTCCTTGTATACTTTTGACTATATGGGCCGAGTCCGGGGTTTATGGGAAATGGCGGGTTTTCGTTTGCCGGCGGTTAAACTTCTTTTATTCAGCGTCTCATCAAAAATGAAAACATTTTTGAAAACTACAAGTCTTATGCGTTTTAGTGGTGAAAAGATAATTTAAAAAATCGTTTTGGAAATGAGTTTACTCACAGGGTACTTTCTTTGTATACATTTGACTATGCGGTCTAAGCCCGGGATTTACGGGAAATCGCGGGTTTTCGTTTGTCGGCGATTAAACCACTTTCATTAAGCGTCTCATCAAAAATGAAAACATTTCTGAAAACTACAAGTCTCATGCGTTTTAGTGGTAAAAATTAATTTAAAAAATCGTTCGGGAAATGAGTTTACTCCCTGGGTACCTTCTTTGTATACTTTTGACTATACGGGCCGAGTCCAGGATTTACGGGAAATCGCGGGTTTTCGTTTGCCGGCGATTAAACCACTTTCATTAAGCGTCTCATCAAAAATGAAAACATTTCTGAAAACTACAAGTCTCATGCGTTTTAATGGTGAAAAAATAATTTAAGAAATCGTTCGGGAAATGAGTTTACTCCCTGGGTACCTTCTTTGTATACTTTTGACTATACGGGCCGAGTCCGGGATTTACGGGAAATCGCGGGTTTTCGTTTGCCGGCGATTAAACTTCTTTTATTCAGCGTCTCATCAAAAATGAAAACATTTTTGAAAACTACAAGTCTCATGCGTTTTAGTGGTGAAAAAATGATTTAAAAAATCGTTCGGGAAATGAGTTTACTCCCTGGGTACCTTCTTTGTATACTTTTGACTATACGGGCCGAGTCCGGGATTTACGGGAAATCGCGGGTTTTCGTTTGCCGGCGATTAAACTTCTTTTATTCAACGTCCCATCAAAAATGAAAACATTTTTGAAAACTACAAGTCTCACGCGTTTTAGTGGTGAAAAGATAATTTAAAAAATCGTTTTGAAAATGAGTTTACTCACAGGGTGCTTTCTTTGTATACATTCGACTTTACGGGCCCAGCCGGGGATTTACAGGAAATCGCGGGTTTTGGTTTGCCGGCTATTAAATTACATTCATTAAGCGTCTTATCAAAAATGAAAACATTTCTGAAAACTGCAAATCTCATGGGATTTAGTGGTGAAATAATAATTTAAAAAATCGTTCGTGAAATGAGTTTACTCCCTGGGTACTTTCTTTGTATACTTTTGACTATACGGCCGAGTCCAGGATTTACGGGAAATCGCAGGTTTTCGTTTGCCGGCGATTAAACTCCTTTTATTCAGCGTCTGATCAAAAATGAAAACTTTTTTGATAACTACAAGTCTCATGCGTTTTAGTGGTGAAAAGATAATTTAAATAATCGTTTTGGAAATGAGTTTACTCACAGGGTACTTTCTTTGTATACATTCGACTATACGGGCCAAGCCCGGGATTTACGGGAAATCGCGGGTTTTCGTTTGCCGGCGATTAAACCACTTTCATTAAGCGTCTCATCAAAAATGAAAACATTTTTAAAAACTACAAGTCTCATGGGCTTTAGTGGTGAAACAATAATTTAAAAAATCGTTCGGGAAATGAGTTTACTCCCTGGGTACTTTCTTTGTATACTTTTGACTATATGGGCCGAGTCTGGGGTTTATGGGAAATGGCGGGTTTTCGTTTGCCGACGGTTAAACTTCTTTTATTCAGCGTCTCATCAAAAATGAAAACATATTTGAAAACTACAAGTCTCATGCGTTTTAGTGGTGAAAAGATAATTTAAAAAATCGTTTTGGAAATGAGTTTACTCACAGGGTACTTTCTTTGTATACATTTGACTATGCGGGCTAAGCCCGGGATTTACGGGAAATCGCGGGTTTTCGTTTGCCGGCGATTAAACCACTTTCATTAAGCGTCTCATCAAAAATGAAAACATTTCTATAAACTACAAGTCTCATGCGTTTTAGTGGTGAAAAAGTAATTTAAAAAATCGTTCGGGAAATGAGTTTACTCCCTGGGTACATTCTTTGTATACTTTTGACTATACGGGCCGAGTCCGGGATTTACGGGAAATCGCGGGTTTTCGTTTGCCGGCGATTAAACCACTTTCATTAAGCGTCTCATCAAAAATGAAAACATTTCTGAAAACTACAAGTCTCATGCGTTTTAATGGTGAAAAAATAATTTAAGAAATCGTTCGGGAAATGAGTTTACTCCCTGGGTACCTTCTTTGTATACTTTTGACTATACGGGCCGAGTCCGGGATTTACGGGAAATAGCGGGTTTTCGTTTGCCGGCGATTAAACTTCTTTTATTCAGCGTCTCATCAAAAATGAAAACATTTCTGAAAACTACAAGTCTCATGCGTTTTAGTGGTGAAAAAATGATTTAAAAAATCGTTCGGGAAATGAGTTTACTCCCTGGGTACCTTCTTTGTATACTTTTGACTATACGGGCCGAGTCCGGGATTTACGGGAAATCGCGAGTTTTCGTTTGCCGGCGATTAAACTTCTTTTATTCAACGTCCCATCAAAATTGAAAACATTTTTGAAAACTACAAGTCTCATGCGTTTTAGTGGTGAAAAGATAATTTAAAAAATCGTTTTGAAAATGAGTTTACTCACAGGGTACTTTCTTTGTATACATTCGACTATACGGGCCCAGCCGGGGATTTACAGGAAATCGCGGGTTTTGGTTTGCCGGCTATTAAACCACATTCATTAAGCGTCTCATCAAAAATGAAAACATTTCTGAAAACTGCAAATCTCATGGGATTTAGTGGTGAAATAATAATTTAAAAAATCGTTCGTGAAATGAGTTTACTCCCTGGGTACTTTCTTTGTATACTTTTGACTATACGGGCCGAGTCCAGGATTTACGGGAAATCGCAGGTTTTCGTTTGCCGGCGATTAAACTCCTTTTATTCAGCGTCTCATCAAAAATGAAAACTTTTTTGATAACTACAAGTCTCATGCGTTTTAGTGGTGAAAAGATAATTTAAATAATCGTTTTGGAAATGAGTTTACTCACAGGGTACTTTCTTTGTATACATTCGACTATACGGGCCAAGCCCGGGATTTACGGGAAATCGCGGGTTTTCGTTTGCCGGCGATTAAACCACTTTCATTAAGCGTCTCATCAAAAATGAAAACATTTCTTAAAACTACAAGTCTCATGTGTTTTAGTGGTGAAAAAATAATTTAACAAATTGTTCGGGAAATCAGTTTACTCCCTGGGTACTTTCTTTATATACATTCAACTATACGGGCCAAGCCTGGAAATTACGGGAAATCGCGGGTTTTCGTTTGCCGGCGATTAAATATCTTTTATTCAGCGTCTCATCACAAATTAAAACACTTTTGAAAACTACAAGTCTCATGCGTTTTAGTGGTGAAAAGATAATTCAAAAAAATCGTTTTGGAAATGAGTTTACTCACAGGGTACTTTCTTTGTATACATTCGACTATACGGGCCAAGCCCGGGATTTACGGGAAGTCGCGGGTTTTTGTTTGCCGGCGATTAAACTTCTTTTATTCAGCGTCTCATCAAAAATGAAAACATTTTTGTAAACTACAAGTCTCATGCGTTTTAGTGGTGAAAAAATAACTTATAAAATCGTTCGTGAAATGAGTTTACTCCCTGGGTACTTTCTTTGTATACTTTTGACTATACGGGCCGAGTCCAGGATTTACGGGAAATCGCAGGTTTTCGTTTGCCGGCGATTAAACTCCTTTTATTCAGCGTCTCATCAAAAATGAAAACTTTTTTGATAACTACAAGTCTCATGCGTTTTAGTGGTGAAAAGATAATTTAAAAAATCGTTTTGAAAATGAGTTTACTCACAGGGTACTTTCTTTGTATACATTCGACTATACGGGCCCAGCCGGGGATTTACAGGAAATCGCGGGTTTTGGTTTGCCGGCTATTAAACCACATTCATTAAGCGTCTCATCAAAAATGAAAACATTTCTGAAAACTGCAAATCTCATGGGATTTAGTGGTGAAATAATAATTTAAAAAATCGTTCGTGAAATGAGTTTACTCCCTGGGTACTTTCTTTGTATACTTTTGACTATACGGGCCGAGTCCAGGATTTACGGGAAATCGCAGGTTTTCGTTTGCCGGCGATTAAACTCCTTTTATTCAGCGTCTCATCAAAAATGAAAACTTTTTTGATAACTACAAGTCTCATGCGTTTTAGTGGTGAAAAGATAATTTAAATAATTGTTTTGGAAATGAGTTTACTCACAGGGTACTTTCTTTGTATACATTCGACTATACGGGCCAAGCCCGGGATTTACGGGAAATCGCGGGTTTTCGTTTGCCGGCGATTAAACCACTTTCATTAAGCGTCTCATCAAAAATGAAAACATTTCTTAAAACTACAAGTCTCATGTGTTTTAGTGGTGAAAAAATAATTTAACAAATTGTTCGGGAAATCAGTTTACTCCCTGGGTACTTTCTTTATATACATTCAACTATACGGGCCAAGCCTGGAAATTACGGGAAATCGCGGGTTTTCGTTTGCCGGCGATTAAATTTCTTTTATTCAGCGTCTCATCACAAATTAAAACACTTTTGAAAACTACAAGTCTCATGCGTTTTAGTGGTGAAAAGATAATTTTAAAAAATCGTTTTGGAAATGAGTTTACTCACAGGGTACTTTCTTTGTATACATTCGACTATACGGGCCAAGCCCGGGATTTACGGGAAGTCGCCGGTTTTTGTTTGCCGGCGATTAAACTTCTTTTATTCAGCGTCTCATCAAAAATGAAAACATTTTTGTAAACTACAAGTCTCATGCGTTTTAGTGGTGAAAAAATAACTTATAAAATCGTTCGGGAAATGAGTTTACTCCCTGGGTACTTTCTTTGTATACATTCGACTATACGGGCTCAGCCCGGAATTTACAGGAAATCGCGGGTTTTCGTTTGCCGGCTATTAAACCACATTCATTAAGCGTCTCATCAAAAATGAAAACATTTCTGAAAACTGCAAATCTCATGGGCCCTAGTGGTGAAATAATAAATTAAAAAATCGTTCGTGAAATGAGTTTACTCCCTGGGTACTTTCTTTGTATACTTTTGACTATACGGGCGGAGTCCGGGATTTACGGAAAGTCGCAGGTTTTCGTTTGCCGGCGATTAAACTTCTTTTATTCAGCGTCTCATCAAAAATGAAAACATTTTTAAAAACTACAAGTCTCATGGGCTTTAGTGGTGAAATAATAATTGAAAAAATCGTTCCGGAAATGAGTTTACTCCCTGGGTACTTTCTTTGTATACTTTTGACTATACGGGCCGAGTCCGGGATTTACGGGAAATCGCAGGTTTTCGTTTGCCGGCGATTAAACTTCTTTTATTCAGCGTTTCATCAAAAATGAAAACATTTTTGTAAACTACAAGTCTAATGCGTGTTAGTGGTGAAAAAATAACTTAAAAAATCGTTCGGGAAATGAGTTTACTCCCTGGGTACTTTCTTTGTATACATTCGACTATACTGGCTCAGCCCGGAATTTACAGGAAATCGCGGGTTTTCGTTTGCCGGCTATTAAAACAAATTCATTAAGCGTCTCATCAAAAATGAAAACATTTCTGAAAACTGCAAATCTCATGGGCTTTAGTTGTGAAATAATAAATTAAAAAATCGTTCGTGAAATGAGTTTACTGCCTGGGTAATTTCTTTGTATACTTTTGATTATACGGGCCGAGTCCAGGATTTACGGGAAATCGCAGGTTTTCGTTTGCCGGCGATTAAACTCCTCTTATTCAGCGTCTCATCAAAAATGAAAACATTTTTGATAACTACAAGTCTCATGCGTTTTAGTGGTGAAAAAATAATTTAAAAAATCGTTCGGGAAATGAGTTTACTCCCTGGGTACTTTCTTTGATACTTTTGACTATACGGGCCAAGCCCTGGATTTACGGGAAATCTCGGGTTTTCGTTTGCAGGCGATTAAACTTCTTTTATTCAGCGTCTCATCAAAAATGAAAACATTTGTGAAAACTACAAGTCTTATGCGTTTTAGTGGTGAAAAAATAATTTAAAAAATCGTTTTGGAAATGAGTTTACTCACAGGGTACTTTCTTTGTATACATTCAACTATACGGTCCAAGCCCGGGATTTACGGGAAATCGCTGGTTTTCGTTTGCCGGCTATTAAACCAAATTCATTAAGCGTCTCATCAAAAATGAAAACATTTCTGAAAACTGCAAATCTCATGGGCTTTAGTGGTGAAATAATAAATTAAAAAATCGTTCGTGAAATGAGTTTACTGCCTGGGTACTTTCTTTGTATACTTTTGATTATACGGGCCGAGTCCAGGATTTACGGGAAATCGCAGGTTTTCGTTTGCCGGCGATTAAACTCCTCTTATTCAGCGTCTCATCAAAAATGAAAACATTTTTGATAACTACAAGTCTCATGCGTTTTAGTGGTGAAAAAATAATTTAAAAAATCGTTCGGGAAATGAGTTTACTCCCTGGGTACTTTCTTTGATACTTTTGACTATACGGGCCAAGCCCGGGATTTACGGGAAATCTCGGGTTTTCGTTTGCCGGCGATTAAACTTCTTTTATTCAGCGTCTCATCAAAAATGAAAACATTTGTGAAAACTACAAGTCTTATGCGTTTTAGTGGTGAAAAAATAATTTAAAAAATCGTTTTGGAAATGAGTTTACTCACAGGGTACTTTCTTTGTATACATTCAACTATACGGTCCAAGCCCGGGATTTACGGGAAATCGCTGGTTTTCGTTTGCCGGCGATTAAACTTCTTTTATTTAGCGTCTCATCAAAAATGAAAACATTTGTGAAAACTACAAGTCTTATGCGTTTTAGTGGTGAAAAAATAATTTAAAAAATCGTTTTGGAAATGAGTTTACTCACAGGGTACTTTCTTTGTATACATTCAACTATACGGTCCAAGCCCAGGATTTACGGGAAATCGCTGGTTTTCGTTTGCCGGCGATTAAACTTCTTTTATTTAGCGTCTCATCAAAAATGAAAACACTTTTGAAAACTACAAGTCTCACGCGTTTTAGTGGTGAAAAAATAATTTAAAAAATCGTTCGGGAAATGAGTTTACTCCCTGGGTACTTTCTTTGTATACTTTTGACTATACGGGCCGAGTCGGCGATTTACGGGAAGTCGCGGGTTTTCGTTTGCCGGCGATTAAACCACTTTCATTAAGCGTGTCCTCAAAAATGAAAACATTCTTGAAAACTAAAAGTCTTATGCTTTTTAGTGGTGAAAAAATAATTTAAAAAATCATTCGGGAAATGAGTTTAGTCCATGGGTACTTTCTTTGTATACTTTTGACTATACGGGCCGAGTCCGAGATTTACAGGAAGTCGCGGGTTTTCGTTTGCCGGCGATTAAACTTCTTTTATTCAGCGTCTCATCAAAAATGAAAACATTTTTGTAAACTACAAGTCTCATGCGTGTTAGTGGTGAAAAAAAAACTTAAAAAATCGTTCGGGAAATGAGTTTACTCCCTGGGTACTTTCTTTGTATACATTCGACTATACTGGCTCAGCCCGGAATTTACAGGAAATCGCGGGTTTTCGTTTGCCGGCGATTAAACAACTTTCATGAAGCGTCTCATCAAAAATGAAAACATTTTTGAAAACTGCAAATCTCATGGGATTTAGTGGTGAAATAATAATTTAAAAAATCGTTCGTGAAATGAGTTTACTCCCTGGGTACTTTCTTTGTATACTTTTGACTATACGGGCCGAGTCCAGGATTTACGGGAAATCGCAGGTTTTCGTTTGCCGGCGATTAAAC
This sequence comes from Hydractinia symbiolongicarpus, assembly GCF_029227915.1. Classification (NCBI taxonomy): domain Eukaryota; kingdom Metazoa; phylum Cnidaria; class Hydrozoa; order Anthoathecata; family Hydractiniidae; genus Hydractinia; species Hydractinia symbiolongicarpus. The sequence goes on from NC_079878.1 coordinate 3,330,865, forward strand.
TCCTTTTATTCAGCGTCTCATCAAAAATGAAAACTTTTTTGATAACTACAAGTCTCATGCGTTTTAGTGGTGAAAAGATAATTTAAATAATCGTTTTGGAAATGAGTTTACTCACAGGGTACTTTCTTTGTATACATTCGACTATACGGGCCAAGCCCGGGACTTACGGGAAATCGCGGGTTTTCGTTTGCCGGCGATTAAACCACTTTCATTAAGCGTCTCATCAAAAATGAAAACATTTCTTAAAACTACAAGTCTCATGTGTTTTAGTGGTGAAAAAATAATTTAACAAATTGTTCGGGAAATCAGTTTACTCCCTGGGTACTTTCTTTATATACATTCAACTATACGGGCCAAGCCTGGAAATTACGGGAAATCGCGGGTTTTCGTTTGCCGGCGATTAAATTTCTTTTATTCAGCGTCTCATCACAAATTAAAACACTTTTGAAAACTACAAGTCTCATGCGTTTTAGTGGTGAAAAGATAATTCAAAAAAATCGTTTTGGAAATGAGTTTACTCACAGGGTACTTTCTTTGTATACATTCGACTATACGGGCCAAGCCCGGGATTTACGGGAAGTCGCGGGTTTTTGTTTGCCGGCGATTAAACTTCTTTTATTCAGCGTCTCATCAAAAATGAAAACATTTTTGTAAACTACAAGTCTCATGCGTTTTAGTGGTGATAAAATAACTTATAAAATCGTTCGTGAAATGAGTTTACTCCCTGGGTACTTTCTTTGTATACTTTTGACTATACGGGCCGAGTCCAGGATTTACGGGAAATCGCAGGTTTTCGTTTGCCGGCGATTAAACTCCTTTTATTCAGCGTCTCATCAAAAATGAAAACTTTTTTGATAACTACAAGTCTCATGCGTTTTAGTGGTGAAAAGATAATTTAAAAAATCGTTTTGAAAATGAGTTTACTCACAGGGTACTTTCTTTGTATACATTCGACTATACGGGCCCAGCCGGGGATTTACAGGAAATCGCGGGTTTTGGTTTGCCGGCTATTAAACCACATTCATTAAGCGTCTCATCAAAAATGAAAACATTTCTGAAAACTGCAAATCTCATGGGATTTAGTGGTGAAATAATAATTTAAAAAATCGTTCGTGAAATGAGTTTACTCCCTGGGTACTTTCTTTGTATACTTTTGACTATACGGGCCAAGTCCAGGATTTACGGGAAATCGCAGGTTTTCGTTTGCCGGCGATTAAACTCCTTTTATTCAGCGTCTCATCAAAAATGAAAACTTTTTTGATAACTACAAGTCTCATGCGTTTTAGTGGTGAAAAGATAATTTAAATAATTGTTTTGGAAATGAGTTTACTCACAGGGTACTTTCTTTGTATACATTCGACTATACGGGCCAAGCCCGGGATTTACGGGAAATCGCGGGTTTTCGTTTGCCGGCGATTAAACCACTTTCATTAAGCGTCTCATCAAAAATGAAAACATTTCTTAAAACTACAAGTCTCATGTGTTTTAGTGGTGAAAAAATAATTTAACAAATTGTTCGGGAAATCAGTTTACTCCCTGGGTACTTTCTTTATATACATTCAACTATACGGGCCAAGCCTGGAAATTACGGGAAATCGCGGGTTTTCGTTTGCCGGCGATTAAATTTCTTTTATTCAGCGTCTCATCACAAATTAAAACACTTTTGAAAACTACAAGTCTCATGCGTTTTAGTGGTGAAAAGATAATTTTAAAAAATCGTTTTGGAAATGAGTTTACTCACAGGGTACTTTCTTTGTATACATTCGACTATACGGGCCAAGCCCGGGATTTACGGGAAGTCGCCGGTTTTTGTTTGCCGGCGATTAAACTTCTTTTATTCAGCGTCTCATCAAAAATGAAAACATTTTTGTAAACTACAAGTCTCATGCGTTTTAGTGGTGAAAAAATAACTTATAAAATCGTTCGGGAAATGAGTTTACTCCCTGGGTACTTTCTTTGTATACATTCGACTATACGGGCTCAGCCCGGAATTTACAGGAAATCGCGGGTTTTCGTTTGCCGGCTATTAAACCACATTCATTAAGCGTCTCATCAAAAATGAAAACATTTCTGAAAACTGCAAATCTCATGGGCCCTAGTGGTGAAATAATAAATTAAAAAATCGTTCGTGAAATGAGTTTACTCCCTGGGTACTTTCTTTGTATACTTTTGACTATACGGGCGGAGTCCGGGATTTACGGAAAGTCGCGGGTTTTCGTTTGCCGGCGATTAAACTTCTTTTATTCAGCGTCTCATCAAAAATGAAAACATTTTTAAAAACTACAAGTCTCATGGGCTTTAGTGGTGAAATAATAATTTAAAAAATCGTTCCGGAAATGAGTTTACTCCCTGGGTACTTTCTTTGTATACTTTTGACTATACGGGCCGAGTCCGGGATTTACGGGAAATCGCAGGTTTTCGTTTGCCGGCGATTAAACTTCTTTTATTCAGCGTTTCATCAAAAATGAAAACATTTTTGTAAACTACAAGTCTAATGCGTGTTAGTGGTGAAAAAATAACTTAAAAAATCGTTCGGGAAATGAGTTTACTCCCTGGGTACTTTCTTTGTATACATTCGACTATACTGGCTCAGCCCGGAATTTACAGGAAATCGCGGGTTTTCGTTTGCCGGCTATTAAAACAAATTCATTAAGCGTCTCATCAAAAATGAAAACATTTCTGAAAACTGCAAATCTCATGGGCTTTAGTTGTGAAATAATAAATTAAAAAATCGTTCGTGAAATGAGTTTACTGCCTGGGTACTTTCTTTGTATACTTTTGATTATACGGGCCGAGTCCAGGATTTACGGGAAATCGCAGGTTTTCGTTTGCCGGCGATTAAACTCCTCTTATTCAGCGTCTCATCAAAAATGAAAACATTTTTGATAACTACAAGTCTCATGCGTTTTAGTGGTGAAAAAATAATTTAAAAAATCGTTCGGGAAATGAGTTTACTCCCTGGGTACTTTCTTTGATACTTTTGACTATACGGGCCAAGCCCTGGATTTACGGGAAATCTCGGGTTTTCGTTTGCAGGCGATTAAACTTCTTTTATTCAGCGTCTCATCAAAAATGAAAACATTTGTGAAAACTACAAGTCTTATGCGTTTTAGTGGTGAAAAAATAATTTAAAAAATCGTTTTGGAAATGAGTTTACTCACAGGGTACTTTCTTTGTATACATTCAACTATACGGTCCAAGCCCGGGATTTACGGGAAATCGCTGGTTTTCGTTTGCCGGCTATTAAACCAAATTCATTAAGCGTCTCATCAAAAATGAAAACATTTCTGAAAACTGCAAATCTCATGGGCTTTAGTGGTGAAATAATAAATTAAAAAATCGTTCGTGAAATGAGTTTACTGCCTGGGTACTTTCTTTGTATACTTTTGATTATACGGGCCGAGTCCAGGATTTACGGGAAATCGCAGGTTTTCGTTTGCCGGCGATTAAACTCCTCTTATTCAGCGTCTCATCAAAAATGAAAACTTTTTTGATAACTACAAGTCTCATGCGTTTTAGTGGTGAAAAAATAATTTAAAAAATCGTTCGGGAAATGAGTTTACTCCCTGGGTACTTTCTTTGATACTTTTGACTATACGGGCCAAGCCCGGGATTTACGGGAAATCTCGGGTTTTCGTTTGCCGGCGATTAAACTTCTTTTATTCAGCGTCTCATCAAAAATGAAAACATTTGTGAAAACTACAAGTCTTATGCGTTTTAGTGGTGAAAAAATAATTTAAAAAATCGTTTTGGAAATGAGTTTACTCACAGGGTACTTTCTTTGTATACATTCAACTATACGGTCCAAGCCCGGGATTTACGGGAAATCGCTGGTTTTCGTTTGCCGGCGATTAAACTTCTTTTATTTAGCGTCTCATCAAAAATGAAAACATTTGTGAAAACTACAAGTCTTATGCGTTTTAGTGGTGAAAAAATAATTTAAAAAATCGTTTTGGAAATGAGTTTACTCACAGGGTACTTTCTTTGTATACATTCAACTATACGGTCCAAGCCCAGGATTTACGGGAAATCGCTGGTTTTCGTTTGCCGGCGATTAAACTTCTTTTATTTAGCGTCTCATCAAGAATGAAAACACTTTTGAAAACTACAAGTCTCACGCGTTTTAGTGGTGAAAAAATAATTTAAAAAATCGTTCGGGAAATGAGTTTACTCCCTGGGTACTTTCTTTGTATACTTTTGACTATACGGGCCGAGTCGGCGATTTACGGGAAGTCGCGGGTTTTCGTTTGCCGGCGATTAAACCACTTTCATTAAGCGTGTCCTCAAAAATGAAAACATTCTTGAAAACTAAAAGTCTTATGCTTTTTAGTGGTGAAAAAATAATTTAAAAAATCGTTCGGGAAATGAGATTAGTCCATGGGTACTTTCTTTGTATACTTTTGACTATACGGGCCGAGTCCGAGATTTACAGGAAGTCGCGGGTTTTCGTTTGCCGGCGATTAAACTTCTTTTATTCAGCGTCTCATCAAAAATGAAAACATTTTTGTAAACTACAAGTCTCATGCGTGTTAGTGGTGAAAAAAAAACTTAAAAAATCGTTCGGGAAATGAGTTTACTCCCTGGGTACTTTCTTTGTATACATTCGACTATACTGGCTCAGCCCGGAATTTACAGGAAATCGCGGGTTTTCGTTTGCCGGCTATTAAACCACATTCATTAAGCGTCTCATCAAAAATGAAAACATTTCTGAAAACTGCAAATCTCATGGGCTTTAGTGGTGAAATAATAAATTAAAAAATCGTTCGTGAAATGAGTTTACTGCCTGGGTACTTTCTTTGTATACTTTTGATTATACGGGCCGAGTCCAGGATTTACGGGAAATCGCAGGTTTTCGTTTGCCGGCGATTAAACTCCTCTTATTCAGCGTCTCATCAAAAATTAAAACATTTTTGATAACTACAAGTCTCATGCGTTTTAGTGGTGAAAAAATAATTTAAAAAATCGTTCGGGAAATGAGTTTACTCCCTGGGTACTTTCTTTGATACTTTTGACTATACGGGCCAAGCCCGGGATTTACGGGAAATCTCGGGTTTTCGTTTGCCGGCGATTAAACTTCTTTTATTCAGCGTCTCATCAAAAATGAAAACATTTGTGAAAACTACAAGTCTTATGCGTTTTAGTGGTGAAAAAATAATTTAAAAAATCGTTTTGGAAATGAGTTTACTCACAGGGTACTTTCTTTGTATACATTCAACTATACGGTCCAAGCCCGGGATTTACGGGAAATCGCTGGTTTTCGTTTGCCGGCGATTAAACTTCTTTTATTTAGCGTCTCATCAAAAATGAAAACATTTGTGAAAACTACAAGTCTTATGCGTTTTAGTGGTGAAAAAATAATTTAAAAAATCGTTTTGGAAATGAGTTTACTCACAGGGTACTTTCTTTGTATACATTCAACTATACGGTCCAAGCCCAGGATTTACGGGAAATCGCTGGTTTTCGTTTGCCGGCGATTAAACTTCTTTTATTTAGCGTCTCATCAAGAATGAAAACACTTTTGAAAACTACAAGTCTCACGCGTTTTAGTGGTGAAAAAATAATTTAAAAAATCGTTCGGGAAATGAGTTTACTCCCTGGGTACTTTCTTTGTATACTTTTGACTATACGGGCCGAGTCGGCGATTTACGGGAAGTCGCGGGTTTTCGTTTGCCGGCGATTAAACCACTTTCATTAAGCGTGTCCTCAAAAATGAAAACATTCTTGAAAACTAAAAGTCTTATGCTTTTTAGTGGTGAAAAAATAATTTAAAAAATCGTTCGGGAAATGAGATTAGTCCATGGGTACTTTCTTTGTATACTTTTGACTATACGGGCCGAGTCCGAGATTTACAGGAAGTCGCGGGTTTTCGTTTGCCGGCGATTAAACTTCTTTTATTCAGCGTCTCATCAAAAATGAAAACATTTTTGTAAACTACAAGTCTCATGCGTGTTAGTGGTGAAAAAAAAACTTAAAAAATCGTTCGGGAAATGAGTTTACTCCCTGGGTACTTTCTTTGTATACATTCGACTATACTGGCTCAGCCCGGAATTTACAGGAAATCGCGGGTTTTCGTTTGCCGGCTATTAAACCACATTCATTAAGCGTCTCATCAAAAATGAAAACATTTCTGAAAACTGCAAATCTCATGGGCTTTAGTGGTGAAATAAGAAATTAAAAAATCGTTCGTGAAATGAGTTTACTGCCTGGGTACTTTCTTTGTATACTTTTGACTATACGGGTCGAGTCCAGGATTTACGGGAAATCGCAGGTTTTCGTTTGCCGGCGATTAAACTTCTTTTATTTAGCGTCTCATCAAAAATGAAAACACTTTTGAAAACTACAAGTCTCACGCGTTTTAGTGGTGAAAAAATAATTTAAAAAATCGTTCGGGAAATGAGTTTACTCCCTGGGTACTTTCTTTGTATACTTTTGACTATACGGGCCAAGCCCGGGATTTACGGAAAATCGCGGGTTTTCGTTTGCCGGCGATTAAACTTCTTTTATTCAGCGTCTCATCAAAAATGAAAACATTTTTGAAAACTACAAGTCTTATGCGTTTTAGTGGTGAAAAAATAATTTAAAAAATCGTTCTGGAAATGAGTTTACTTACAGGGTACTTTCTTTGTATACTTTTGACTGTACGGGCCAAGCCCGGGATTTACGGGAAATCGCGGGTTTTCGTTTGCCGGCGATTAAACTTCTTTTATTCAGCGTCTCATCACAAATGAAAACACTTTTGAAAACTACAAGTCTCATGCGTTTTAGTGGTGAAAAGATAATTTAAAAAATCGTTTTGGAAATGAGTTTACTCACAGGGTACTTTCTTTGTATACATTCAACTATACGGGCCAAGCCCGGGATTTACGGGAAATCGCTGGTTTTCGTTTGCCGGCGATTAAACTTCTTTTATTTAGCGTCTCATCAAAAATGAAAACACTTTTGAAAACTACAAGTCTCACGCGTTTTAGTGGTGAAAAAATAATTTAAAAAATCGTTCGGGAAATGAGTTTACTCCCTGGGTACTTTCTTTGTATACTTTTGACTATACGGGCCAAGCCCGGGATTTACGGGAAATCGCGGGTTTTCGTTTGCCGGCGATTAAACTTCTTTTATTCAGCGTCTCATCAAAAATGAAAACATTTTTGAAAACTACAAGTCTTATGCGTTTTAGTGGTGAAAAAATAATTTAAAAAATCGTTCTGGAAATGAGTTTACTTACAGGGTACTTTCTTTGTATACTTTTGACTATACGGGCCAAGCCCGGGATTTACGGGAAATCGCGGGTTTTCGTTTGCCGGCGATTAAACTTCTTTTATTCAGCGTCTCATCACAAATGAAAACACTTTTGAAAACTACAAGTCTCATGCGTTTTAGTGGTGAAAAGATAATTTAAAAAATCGTTTTGGAAATGTGTTTACTCACAGGGTACTTTCTTTGTATACATTCAACTATACGGGCCAAGCCCGGGATTTACGGGAAATCGCTGGTTTTCGTTTGCCGGCGATTAAACTTCTTTTATTTAGCGTCTCATCAAAAATGAAAACACTTTTGAAAACTACAAGTCTCACGCGTTTTAGTGGTGAAAAAATAATTTAAAAAATCGTTCGGGAAATGAGTTTACTCCCTGGGTACTTTCTTTGTATACTTTTGACTATACGGGCCAAGCCCGGGATTTACGGGAAATCGCGGGTTTTCGTTTGCCGGCGATTAAACTTCTTTTATTCAACGTCTCATCAAAAATGAAAACATTTTTGAAAACTACAAGTCTTATGCGTTTTAGTGGTGAAAAAATAATTTAAAAAATCGTTCTGGAAATGAGTTTACTTACAGGGTACTTTCTTTGTATACTTTTGACTATACGGGCCAAGCCCGGGATTTACGGGAAATCGCGGGTTTTCGTTTGCCGGCGATTAAACTTCTTTTATTCAGCGTCTCATCACAAATGAAAACACTTTTGAAAACTACAAGTCTCATGCGTTTTAGTGGTGAAAAGATAATTTAAAAAATCGTTTTGGAAATGAGTTTACTCACAGGGTACTTTCTTTGTATACATTCGACTATACGGGCTAAGCCCGGGATTTACGGGAAATCGCGGGTTTTCGTTTGCCGGCGATTAAACAACTTTCATTAAGCGTCTCCTCAAAAATGAAAACATTTTTGAAAACTACAAGTCTTATGCTTTTTAGTGGTGAAAAAATACTTTAAAAAATCTTTCGGAAAATGAGTTTACTCCCTGGGTACTTTCTTTGTATACTTTTGACTATACGGGCCAAGCCCGGGATTTACGGGAAATCGCGGGTTTTCGTTTGCCGGCGATTAAACTTCTTTTATTCAACGTCTCATCAAAAATGAAAACATTTTTGAAAACTACGAGTCTTATGCGTTTTAGTTATGAAAAAATAATTTAAAAAATCGTTCTGGAAATGAGTTTACTTACAGGGTACTTTCTTTGTATACTTTTGACTATACGGGCCAAGCCCGGGATTTACGGGAAATCGCGGGTTTTCGTTTGCCGGCGATTAAACTTCTTTTATTCAGCGTCTCATCACAAATGAAAACACTTTTGAAAACTACAAGTCTCATGCGTTTTAGTGGTGAAAAGATAATTTAAAAAATCGTTTTGGAAATGAGTTTACTCACAGGGTACTTTCTTTGTATACATTCGACTATACGGGCCAAGCCCGGGATTTACGGGAAATCGCGGGTTTTCGTTTGCCGGCGATTAAACAACTTTCATTAAGCGTCTCCTCAAAAATGAAAACATTTTTGAAAACTACAAGTCTTATGCTTTTTAGTGGTGAAAAAATAATTTAAAAAATCTTTCGGAAAATGAGTTTACTCCCTGGGTACTTTCTTTGTATACTTTTGAATATACGGGCCGAGTCCAGGATTTACGGGAAGTCGCGGGTTTTCGTTTGCCGGCGATTAAACTTCTTTTATTCAGCGTCTCCTCCAAAATGAAAACATTTTTGAAAACTACCAGTCTTATGCCTTTTAGTGGTGAAAAAATAATTTAAAAAATCGTTCAGAAAATGAGTTTACTCCCTGGGTACTTTCTTTGTATACTTTTGACTATACGGGCCGAGTCCGGGATTTACGGGAAGTCGCGGGTTTTCGTTTGCCGGCGATTAAACTTCTTTTATTCAGCGTCTCATCAAAAATGAAAACATTTTTGTAAACTACAAGTCTCATGCGTTTTAGTGGTGAAAAAATAATTTAGAAAATCGTTCGGGAAATGAGTTTACTCCCTGGGTACTTTCTTTGTATACTTTTGACTATACAGGCCGAGTCCGGGATTTACGGGAAATCGCAGGTTTTCGTTTGCCGGCGATTAAACTTCTTTTATTCAGCGTCTCATCAAAAATGAAAACATTTTTGTAAATTACAAGTCTCGTGCGTTTTAGTGGTGAAAAAATAATTTAGAAAATCGTTCGGGAAATGAGTTTACTCCCTGGGTACTTTCTTTGTATACTTTTGACTATACGGGCCGTTAGAGTTATTTTATATATAAGTTATTTTTTCACCACTAAAACGCATAAGACTTGTAGTTTTCACAAATGTTTTCATTTTTGATGAGACGCTGAAAAAAAGAAGTTTAATCGCCGGCAAACCAAAACCCGAGATTTCCCGTAAATCCCGGGCTTGCCCCGTATAGTCAAAAGTATACAAAGAAAGTACCCAGGGAGTAAACTCATTTTCCGAACGATTTTTTAAATTATTTTTTCACCACTAAAACGCGTGAGACTTGTAGTTTTCAAAAGTGTTTTCATTTTTGATGAGACGCTGAATAAAAGAAGTTTAATCGCCGGCAAACGAAAACCCGCGATTTCCCGTAAATCCCGGGCTTGGCCCGTATAGTCGAATGTATACAAAGAAAGTACCCTGTGAGTAAACTCATTTCCAAAACGATTATTTAAATTATCTTTTCACCACTAAAACGCATGAGACTTGTAGTTCTCAAAAATGTTTTCATTTTTGATGAGACGCTGAATAAGAAGAGTTTAATCGCCGGCAAACGAAAACCTGCGATTTCCCGTAAATCCTGGACTCGGCCCGTATAGTCAAAAGTATACAAAGAAAGTACCCAGGCAGTAAACTCATTTCACGAACGATTTTTTAATTTATTATTTCACCACTAAAGCCCATGAGATTTGCAGTTTTCAGAAATGTTTTCATTTTTGATGAGACGCTTAATGAATGTTGTTTAATAGCCGGCAAACGAAAACCCGCGATTTCCTGTAAATTCCGGGCTGAGCCAGTATAGTCGAATGTATACAAAGAAAGTACCCAGGGAGTAAACTCATTTCCCGAACGATTTTTTAAGTTATTTTTTCACCACTAACACGCATGAGACTTGTAGTTTACAAAAATGTTTTCATTTTTGATGAGACGCTGAATAAAAGAAGTTTAATCGCCGGCAAACGAAAACCTGCGATTTCCCGTAAATCCCGGACTCGGCCCGGATAGACAAAAGTATACAAAAAAGTACCCAGGGAGTAAACTCATTTCCCGAACGATTTTTTAAATTATCTTTTAAACACTAAAACGCATGAGACTTATAGTTTTCAAAAGTGTTTTCATTTGTGATGAGACGCTGAATAAAAGAAGTTTAATCGCCGGCTAACGAAAACCCGCGATTTCCCGTAAATCCCAGGCTTGGCCCGTATAGTTGAATGTATATAAAGAAAGTACCCAGGGAGTAAACTGATTTCCCGAACAATTTTTTAAATTATTTTTTCACCACTATAACACATGAGACTGGTAGTTTTCAGAAATGTTTTCATTTTTGATGAGACGCTTAATGAAAGTGGTTTAATCGCCGGCAAACGAAAACCCGCGATTTCCCGTAAATCCCGGGCTTGGCCCGTATAGTCGAATGTATACAAAGAAAGTACCCTGTGAGTAAACTCATTTCCAAAACGATTATTTAAATTATCTTTTCACCACTAAAACGCATGAGACTTGTAGTTATCAAAAAAGTTTTCATTTTTGATGAGATGCTAAATAAAAGGAGTTTAATCGCCGGCAAACGAAAACCTGCGATTTCCCGTAAATCCTGGACTTGGCCCGTATAGTCAAAAGTATACAAAGAAAGTACCCAGGGAGTAAACTCATTTCCCGAACAATTTTTTAAATTATTTTTTCACCACTAAAACACATGAGACTGGTAGTTTTCAGAAATGTTTTCATTTTTGATGAGACGCTTAATGAAAGTGGTTTAATCGCCGGCAAACGAAAACCCGCGATTTCCCGTAAATCCCGGGCTTGGCCCGTATAGTCGAATGTATACAAAGAAAGTACCCTGTGAGTAAACTCATTTCCAAAACGATTATTTAAATTATCTTTTCACCACTAAAACGCATGAGACTTGTAGTTATCAAAAAAGTTTTCATTTTTGATGAGATGCTAAATAAAAGGAGTTTAATCGCCGGCAAACGAAAACCTGCGATTTCCCGTAAATCCTGGACTTGGCCCGTATAGTCAAAAGTATACAAAGAAAGTACCCAGGGAGTAAACTCATTTCACGAAAGATTTTTTAAATTATTATTTCACCACTAAATCCCATGAGATTTGCAGTTTTCAGAAATGTTTTCATTTTTGATGAGACGCCTAATGAATGTGGTTTAATAGCCGGCAAACGAAAACCCGCGATTTCCTGTAAATCCCCGGTTGGGCCCGTATAGTCGAATGTATACAAAGAAAGTACCCTGTGAGTAAACTCATTTCCAAAACGATTTTTTAAATTATCTTTTCACCACTAAAACGCATGAGACTTGTAGTTTTCAAAAATGTTTTCATTTTTGATGGGACGTTGAATAAAAGAAGTTTAATCGCCGGCAAACGAAAACCCGCGATTTCCCGTAAATCCCGGACTCGGCCCGTATAGTCAAAAGTATACAAAGAAGGTACCCAGGGAGTAAACTCATTTCCCGAACGATTTTTTAAATTATTTTTTCACCACTAAAACGCATGAGACTTGTAGTTTTCAGAAATGTTTTCATTTTTGATGAGACGCTGAATAAAAGGAGTTTAATCGCCGGCAAACGAAAACCTGCGATTTCCCGTAAATCCTGGACTCGGCCCGTATAGTCAAAAGTATACAAAGAAAGTACCCAGGGAGTAAACTCATTTCACGAACGATTTTTTAAATTATTATTTCACCACTAAATCCCATGAGATTTGCAGTTTTCAGAAATGTTTTCATTTTTGATGAGACGCCTAATGAATGTGGTTTAATAGCCGGCAAACGAAAACCCGCGATTTCCTGTAAATCCCCGGCTGGGCCCGTATAGTCGAATGTATACAAAGAAAGTACCCTGTGAGTAAACTCATTTCCAAAACGATTTTTTAAAATATCTTTTCACCACTAAAACGCATGAGATTTGTAGTTTTCAAAAATGTTTTCATTTTTGATGGGACGTTGAATAAAAGAAGTTTAATCGCCGGCAAACGAAAACCCGCGATTTCCCGTAAATCCCGGACTCGGCCCGTATAGCTTAGCCCGTATAGTTGAATGTATATAAAGAAAGTACCCAGGGAGTAAACTGATTTCCCGAACAATTTTTTAAATTATTTTTTCACCACTAAAACACATGAGACTGGTAGTTTTCAGAAATGTTTTCATTTTTGATGAGACGCTGAATAAAAGAAGTTTAATCGCCGGCAAACGAAAACCCGCGATTTCCCGTAAATCCCAGGCTTAGCCCGTATAGTTGAATGTATAAAAAGAAAGTACCCAGGGAGTAAACTGATTTCCCGAACAATTTTTTAAATTATTTTTTCACCACTAAAACACATGAGACTGGTAGTTTTCAGAAATGTTTTCATTTTTGATGACACGCTTAATGAAAGTGGTTTAATCGCCGGCAAACGAAAACCCGCGATTTCCCGTAAATCCCGGGCTTGGCCCGTATAGTCGAATGTATACAAAGAAAGTACCCTGTGAGTAAACTCATTTCCAAAACGATTATTTAAATTATCTTTTCACCACTAAAACGCATGAGACTTGTAGTTATCAAAAAAGTTTTCATTTTTGATGAGATGCTAAATAAAAGGAGTTTAATCGCCTGCAAACGAAAACCTGCGATTTCCCGTAAATCCTGGACTCGGCCCGTATAGTCAAAAGTATACAAAGAAAGTACCCAGGGAGTAAACTCATTTCACGAACGATTTTTTAAATTATTATTTCACCACTAAATCCCATGAGATTTGCAGTTTTCAGAAATGTTTTCATTTTTGATGAGACGCCTAATGAATGTGGTTTAATAGCCGGCAAACGAAAACCCGCGATTTCCTGTAAATCCCCGGCTGGGCCCGTATAGTCGAATGTATACAAAGAAAGTACCCTGTGAGTAAACTCATTTCCAAAACGATTTTTTAAAATATCTTTTCACCACTAAAACGCATGAGATTTGTAGTTTTCAAAAATGTTTTCATTTTTGATGGGACGTTGAATAAAAGAAGTTTAATCGCCGGCAAACGAAAACCCGCGATTTCCCGTAAATCCCGGACTCGGCCCGTATAGCTTAGCCCGTATAGTTGAATGTATATAAAGAAAGTACCCAGGGAGTAAACTGATTTCCCGAACAATTTTTTAAATTATTTTTTCACCACTAAAACACATGAGACTGGTAGTTTTCAGAAATGTTTTCATTTTTGATGAGACGCTTAATGAAAGTGGTTTAATCGCCGGCAAACGAAAACCCGCGATTTCCCGTAAATCCCGGGCTTGGCCCGTATAGTCGAATGTATAGAAAGAGAGTACCCTGTGAGTAAACTCATTTCCAAAACGATTATTTAAATTATCTTTTCACCACTAAAACGCATGAGACTTGTAGTTATCAAAAAAGTTTTCATTTTTGATGAGATGCTAAATAAAAGGAGTTTAATCGCCGGCAAACGAAAACCTGCGATTTCCCGTAAATCCTGGACTCGGTCCGTATAGTCAAAAGTATACAAAGAAAGTACCCAGGGAGTAAACTCATTTCCCGAACGATTTTTTAAATTATTTTTTCACCACTAAAACGCATGAGACTTGTAGTTTTCAGAAATGTTTTCATTTTTGATGAGACGCTTAATGAAAGTGGTTTAATCGCCGGCAAACGAAAACCCGCGATTTCCCGTAAATCCCGGGCTTGGCCCGTATAGTCGAATGTATACAAAGAAAGTACCCTGTGAGTAAACTCATTTCCAAAACGATTTTTTAAAGTATCTTTTCACCACTAAAACGCATGAGACTTGTAGTTTTCAGAAATGTTTTCATTTTTGATGAGACGCTGAATAAAAGAAGTTTAATCGCCGGCAAACGAAAAGCCGCGATTTCCCGTAAATCCCAGGCTTAGCCCGTATAGTTGAATGTATATAAAGAAAGTACCCAGGGAGTAAACTGATTTCCCGAACAATTTTTTAAATTATTTTTTCACCACTAAAACACATGAGAGTGGTAGTTTTCAGAAATGTTTTCAGTTTTGATGAGACGCTTAATGAAAGTGGTTTAATCGCCGGCAAACGAAAATCCGCGATTTCCCGTAAATCCCGGGCTTGGCCCGTATAGTCGAATGTATACAAAGAGAGTACCCTGTGAGTAAACTCATTTCCAAAACGATTATTTAAATTATCTTTTCACCACTAAAACGCATGAGACTTGTAGTTATCAAAAAAGTTTTCATTTTTGATGAGATGCTAAATAAAAGGAGTTTAATCGCCGGCAAACGAAAACCTGCGATTTCCCGTAAATCCTGGACTCGGCCCGTATAGTCAAAAGTATACAAAGAAAGTACCCAGGGAGTAAACTCATTTCACGAACGATTTTTTAAATTATTATTTCACCACTAAATCCCATGAGATTTGCAGTTTTCAGAAATGTTTTCATTTTTGATGAGACGCTTAATGAATGTGGTTTAATAGCCGGCAAACGAAAACCCGCGATTTCCTGTAAATCCCCGGCTGGGCCCGTATAGTCGAATGTATACAAAGAAAGTACCCTGTGAGTAAACTCATTTCCAAAACGATTTTTTAAATTATCTTTTCACCACTAAAACGTATGAGACTTGTAGTTTTCAAAAATGTTTTCATTTTTGATGGGACTTTGAATAAAAGAAGTTTAATCGCCGGCAAACGAAAACCCGCGATTTCCCGTAAATCCCGGACTCGGCCCGTATAGTCAAAAGTATACAAAGAAGGTACCCAGGGAGTAAACTCATTTCCCGAACGATTTTTTAAATTATTTTTTCACCACTAAAACGCATGAGACTTGTAGTTTTCAGAAATGTTTTCATTTTTGATGAGACGCTGAATAAAAGAAGTTTAATCGCCGGCAAACGAAAACCCGCGATTTCCCGTAAATCCCGGTCTCGGCCCGTATAGTCAAAAGTATACAAAGAAGGTACCCAGGGAGTAAACTCATTTCCCGAACGATTTTTTAAATTATTTTTTCACCACTAAAACGCATGAGACTTGTAGTTTTCAGAAATGTTTTCATTTTTGATGAGACGCTGAATAAAAGAAGTTTAATCGCCGGCAAACGAAAACCCGCGATTTCCCGTAAATCCCAGTCTCGGCCCGTATAGTCAAAAGTATACAAAGAAGGTACCCAGGGAGTAAACTCATTTCCCGAACGATTTTTTAAATTATTTTTTCACCACTAAAACGCGTGAGACTTGTAGTTTTCAAAAGTGTTTTCATTTTTGATGAGACGCTGAATAAAAGAAGTTTAATCGCCGGCAAACGAAAACCCGCGATTTCCCGTAAATCCCGGGCTTGGCCCGTATAGTCGAATGTATACAAAGAAAGTACCCTGTGAGTAAACTCATTTCCAAAACGATTATTTAAATTATCTTTTCACCACTGAAACGCATGAGACTTGTAGTTCTCAAAAATGTTTTCATTTTTGATGAGATGCTGAATAAGAAGAGGTTAATCGCCGGCAAACGAAAACCTGCGATTTCCGGTAAATCCTGGACTCGGCCCGTATAGTCAAAAGTATACAAAGAAAGTACCCAGGCAGTAAACTCATTTCACGAACGATTTTTTAATTTATTATTTCACCACTAAAGCCCATGAGATTTGCAGTTTTCAGAAATGTTTTTATTTTTGATGAGACGCTTAATGAATGTTGTTTACTAGCCGGCAAACGAAAACCCGCGATTTCCTGTAAATTCCGGGCTGAGCCAGTATAGTCGAATGTATACAAAGAAAGTACCCAGGGAGTAAACTCATTTCCCGAACGATTTTTTAAGTTATTTTTTCACCACTAACACGCATGAGACTTGTAGTTTACAAAAATGTTTTCATTTTTGATGAGACGCTGAATAAAAGAAGTTTAATGGCCGGCAAACGAAAACCTGCGATTTCCCGTAAATCCCGGACTCGGCCCGGATAGTCAAAAGTATACAAAAAAGTACCCAGGGAGTAAACTCATTTCCCGAACGATTTTTTAAATTATCTTTTCACCACTAAAACGCATGAGACTTATAGTTTTCAAAAGTGTTTTCATTTGTGATGAGACGCTGAATAAAAGAAGTTTAATCGCCGGCAAACGAAAACCCGCGATTTCCCGTAAATCCCAGGCTTGGCCCGTATAGTTGAATGTATATAAAGAAAGTACCCAGGGAGTAAACTGATTTCCAGAACAATTTTTTAAATTATTTTTTCACCACTAAAACACATGAGACTGGTAGTTTTCAGAAATGTTTTCATTTTTGATGAGACGCTTAATGAAAGTGGTTTAATCGCCGGCAAACAAAAACCCGCGATTTCCCGTAAATCCCGGGCTTGGCCCGTATAGTCGAATGTATACAAAGAAGGTACCCAGGGAGTAAACTCATTTCCCGAACGATTTTTTAAATTATTTTTTCACCACTAAAACGCATGAGACTTGTAGTTTTCACAAATGTTTTCATTTTTGATGAGACGCGGAATAAAAGAAGTTTAATCGCCGGCAAACGAAAACCCGCGATTTCCCGTAAATCCCAGGCTTAGCCCGTATAGCTGAATGTATATAAAGAAAGTACCCAGGGAGTAAACTGATTTCCCGAACAATTTTTTAAATTATTTTTTCACCACTAAAACACATGAGACTGGTAGTTTTCAGAAAGGTTTTCATTTTTGATGAGACGCTTAATGAAAGTGGTTTAATCGCCGGCAAACGAAAACCCGCGATTTCCCGTAAATCCCGGGCTTGGCCCGTATAGTCGAATGTATACAAAGAAAGTACCCTGTGAGTAAACTCATTTCCAAAACGATTATTTAAATTATCTTTTCACCACTAAAACGCATGAGACTTGTAGTTATCAAAAAAGTTTTCATTTTTGATGAGATGCTAAATAAAAGGAGTTTAATCGCCTGCAAACGAAAACCTGCGATTTCCCGTAAATCCTGGACTCGGCCCGTATAGTCAAAAGTATACAAAGAAAGTACCCAGGGAGTAAACTCATTTCACGAACGATTTTTTAAATTATTATTTCACCACTAAATCCCATGAGATTTTCAGTTTTCAGAAATGTTTTCATTTTTGATGAGACGCTTAATGAATGTGGTTTAATAGCCGGCAAACGAAAACCCGCGATTTCCTGTAAATCTCCGGCTGGGCCCGTATAGTCGAATGTATACAAAGAAAGTACCCTGTGAGTAAACTCATTTCCAAAACGATTTTTTAAATTATCTTTTCACCACTAAAACGCATGAGACTTGTAGTTATCAAAAAAGTTTTCATTTTTGATGAGATGCTAAATAAAAGGAGTTTAATCGCCGGCAAACGAAAACCTGCGATTTCCCGTAAATCCTGGACTCGGCCCGTATAGTCAAAAGTATACAAAGAAGGTACCCAGGGAGTAAACTCATTTCCCGAACGATTTTTTAAATTATTTTTTCACCACTAAAACGCATGAGACTTGTAGTTTTCAGAAATGTTTTCATTTTTGATGAGACGCTGAATAAAAGAAGTTTAATCGCCGGCAAACGAAAACCCGCGATTTCCCGTAAATCCCGGACTCGGCCCGTATAGTCGAAAGTATACAAAGAAGGTACCCAGGGAGTAAACTCATTTCCCGAACGATTTTTTAAATTATTTTTTCACCACTAAAACGCATGAGACTTGTAGTTTTCAAAAATGTTTTCATTTTTGATGAGACGCTGAATAAAAGAAGTTTAATCGCCGGCAAACGAAAACCCGCGATTTCCCGTAAATCCCAGGCTTAGCCCGTATAGTTGAATGTATATAAAGAAAGTACCCAGGGAGTAAACTGATTTCCCGAACAATTTTTTAAATTATTTTTTCACCACTAAAACACATGAGACTGGTAGTTTTCAGAAATGTTTTCATTTTTGATGAGACGCTTAATGAAAGTGGTTTAATCGCCGGCAAACGAAAACCCGCGATTTCCCGTAAATCCCGGGCTTCGCCCGTATAGTCGAATGTATACAAAGAAAGTACCCTGTGAGTAAACTCATTTCCAAAACGATTATTTAAATTATCTTTTCACCACTAAAACGCATGAGACTTGTAGTTATCAAAAAAGTTTTCATTTTTGATGAGATGCTAAATAAAAGGAGTTTAATCGCCGGCAAACGAAAACCTGCGATTTCCCGTAAATCCTGGACTCGGCCCGTATAGTCAAATGTATACAAAGAAAGTACCCAGGGAGTAAACTCATTTCACGAACGATTTTTTAAATTATTATTTCACCACTAAATCCCATGAGATTTGCAGTTTTCAGAAATGTTTTCATTTTTGATGAGACGCTTAATGAATGTGGTTTAATAGCCGGCAAACGAAAACCCGCGATTTCCTGTAAATCCCCGGCTGGGCCCGTATAGTCGAATGTATACAAAGAAAGTACCCTGTGAGTAAACTCATTTCCAAAACGATTTTTTAAATTATCTTTTCACCACTAAAACGCATGAGACTTGTAGTTTTCAAAAATGTTTTCATTTTTGATGGGACTTTGAATAAAAGAAGTTTAATCGCCGGCAAACGAAAACCCGCGATTTCCCGTAAATCCCGGACTCGGCCCGTATAGTCAAAAGTATACAAAGAAGGTACCCAGGGAGTAAACTCATTTCCCGAACGATTTTTTAAATTATTTTTTCACCACTAAAACGCATGAGACTTGCAGTTTTCAGAAATGTTTTCATTTTTGATGAGACGCTGAATAAAAGAAGTTTAATCGCCGGCAAACGAAAACCCGCGATTTCCCGTAAATCCCGGTCTCGGCCCGTATAGTCAAAAGTATACAAAGAAGGTACCCAGGGAGTAAACTCATTTCCCGAACGATTTTTTAAATTATTTTTTCACCACTAAAACGCATGAGACTTGTAGTTTTTAGAAATGTTTTCATTTTTGATGAGACGCTTAATGAAAGTGGTTTAATCGTCGGCAAACGAAAACCCGCGATTTCCCGTAAATCCCGGGCTTGGCCCGTATAGTCAAATGTATACAAAGAAAGTACCCTGTGAGTAAACTCATTTCCAAAACGATTTTTTAAATTATCTTTTCACCACTAAAACGCATGAGACTTGTAGTTTTCAAAAATGTTTTCATTTTTGATGAGACGCTGAATAAAAGAAGTTTAACCGCCGGCAAACGAAAACCCGCCATTTCCCATAAACCCCGGACTCGGCCGGTAAAGTCAAAAGTATACAAAGAAAGTACCCAGGGAGTAAACTCATTTCCCGAACGATTTTTTAAATTATTTTTTCACCACTAAAACGCGTGAGACTTGTAGTTTTCAAAAGTGTTTTCATTTTTGATGAGACGCTGAATAAAAGAAGTTTAATTGCCAGCAAACGAAAACCCGCGATTTCCCGTAAATCCCGGGCTTGGCCCGTATAGTCGAATGTATACAAAGAAAGTACCCTGTGAGTAAACTCATTTCCAAAACGATTATTTAAATTATCTTTTCCCCACTAAAACGCATGAGACTTGTAGTTATCAAAAAAGTTTTCATTTTTGATGAGATGCTAAATAAAAGGAGTTTAATCGCCGGCAAACGAAAACCTGCGATTTCCCGTAAATCCTGGACTCGGCCCGTATAGTCAAAAGTATACAAAGAAAGTACCCAGGGAGTAAACTCATTTCACGAACGATTTTTTAAATTATTATTTCACCACTAAATCCCATGAGATTTGCAGTTTTCAGAAATGTTTTTATTTTTGATGAGACGCCTAATGAATGTGGTTTAATAGCCGGCAAACGAAAACCCGCGATTTCCTGTAAATCCCCGGCTGGGCCCGTATAGTCGAATGTATACAAAGAAAGTACCCTGTGAGTAAACTCATTTCCAAAACGATTTTTTAAATTATCTTTTCACCACTAAAACGCATGAGACTTGTAGTTTTCAAAAATATTTTCATTTTTGATGGGACGTTGAATAAAAGAAGTTTAATCGCCGGCAAACGAAAACCCGCGATTTCCCGTAAATCCCGGACTCGGCCCGTATAGTCAAAAGTATACAAAGAAGGTACCCAGGGAGTAAACTCATTTCCCGAACGATTTTTTAAATTATTTTTTCACCATTAAACGCATGAGGCTTGTAGTTTTCAGAAATGTTTTCATTTTTGATGAGACGCTGAATAAAAGAAGTTTAATCGCCGGCAAACGAAAACCCGCGATTTCCCGTAAATCCCAGGCTTAGCCCGTATAGTTGAATGTATATAAAGAAAGTACTCAGGGAGTAAACTTTTTTCCCGAACAATTTTTTAAATTATTTTTTCACCACTAAAACACATGAGACTGGTAGTTTTCAGAAATGTTTTCATTTTTGATGAGACGCTTAATGAAAGTGGTTTAATCGCCGGCAAACGAAAACCCGCGATTTCCCGTAAATCCCGGGCTTGGCCCGTATAGTCGAATGTATACAAAGAAAGTACCCTGTGAGTAAACTCATTTCCAAAACGATTATTTAAATTATCTTTTCACCACTAAAACGCATGAGACTTGTAGTTATCAAAAAAGTTTTCATTTTTGATGAGATGCTAAATAAAAGGAGTTTAATCGCCGGCAAACGAAAACCTGCGATTTCCCGTAAATCCTGGACTCGGCCCGTATAGTCAAAAGTATACAAAGAAAGTACCCAGGGAGTAAACTCATTTTACGAACGATTTTTTAAATTATTAATTCACCACTAAATCCCATGAGACTTGCAGTTTTCAGAAATGTTTTCATTTTTGATGAGACGCTTATTGAATGTGGTTTAATAGCCGGCAAACGAAAACCCGCGATTTCCTGTAAATCCCCGGCTGGGCCCGTATAGTCGAATGTATACAAAGAAAGTACCCTGTGAGTAAACTCATTTCCAAAACGATTTTTTAAATTATCTTTTCACCACTAAAACGCATGAGACTTGTAGTTCTCAAAAATGTTTTCATTTTTGATGGGACGTTGAATAAAAGAAGTTTAATCGCCGGCAAACGAAAACCCGCGATTTCCCGTAAATCCCGGACTCGGCCCGTATAGTCAAAAGTATACAAAGAAGGTACCCAGGGAGTAAACTCATTTCCCGAACGATTTTTTAAATTATTTTTTCACCACTAAAACGCATGAGACTTGTAGTTTTCAGAAATGTTTTCATTTTTGATGAGACGCTGAATAAAAGAAGTTTAATCGCCGGCAAACGAAAACCCGCGATTTCCCGTAAATCCCGGTCTCGGCCCGTATAGTCAAAAATATACAAAGAAGGTACCCAGGGAGTAAACTCATTTCCCGAACGATTTTTAAAATTATTTTTTCACCACTAAAACGCATGAGACTTGTAGTTTTCAGAAATGTTTTCATTTTTGATGAGATGCTAAATAAAAGGAGTTTAATCGCCGGCAAACGAAAACCTGCGATTTCCCGTAAATCCTGGACTCGGCCCGTATAGTCAAAAGTATACAAAGAAAGTACCCAGGGAGTAAACTCATTTCACGAACGATTTTTTAAATTATTATTTCACCACTAAATCCCATGAGATTTGCAGTTTTCTGAAAAGTTTTTATTTTTGATGAGACGCCTAATGAATGTGGTTTAACAGCCGGCAAACGAAAACCCGCGATTTCCTGTAAATCCCCGGCTGGGCCCGTATAGTCGAATGTATGCAAAGAAAGTACCCTGTGAGTAAACTCATTTCCAAAACGATTTTTTAAATTATCTTTTCACCACTAAAACGCATGAGACTTGTAGTTTTCAAAAATGTTTTCATTTTTGATGGGACGTTGAATAAAAGAAGTTTAATCGCCGGCAAACGAAAACCCGCGATTTCCCGTAAATCCCGGACTCGGCCCGTATAGTCAAAAGTATACAAAGAAGGTACCCAGGGAGTAAACTCATTTCCCGAACGATTTTTTAAATTATTTTTTCACAACTAAAACGCATGAGACTTGTAGTTTTCAGAAATGTTTTCATTTTTGATGAGACGCTGAATAAAAGAAGTTTAATCGCCGGCAAACGAAAACACGCGACTTCCCGTAAATCCCAGGCTTAGCCCGTATAGTTGAATGTATATAAAGAAAGTACCCAGGGAGTAAACTTTTTTCCCGAACAATTTTTTAAATTATTTTTTCACCACTAAAACACATGAGACTGGTAGTTTTCAGAAATGTTTTCATTTTTGATGAGACGCTTAATGAAAGTGGTTTAATCGCTGGCAAACGAAAACCCGCGATTTCCCGTAAATCCCGGGTTTGGCCCGTATAGTCGAATGTATACAAAGAAAGTACCCTGTGAGTAAACTCATTTCCAAAACGATTATTTAAATTATCTTTTCACCACTAAAACGCATGAGACTTGTAGTTATCAAAAAAGTTTTCATTTTTGATGAGATGCTAAATAAAAGAAGTTTAATCGCCGGCAAACGAAAACCCGCGATTTCCCGTAAATCCTGGACTCGGCCCGTATAGTCAAAAGTATACAAAAAAAGTACCCAGGGAGTAAACTCATTTCACGAACGATTTTTTAAATTATTAATTCACCACTAAATCCCATGAGACTTGCAGTTTCAGAAATGTTTTCATTTTTGATGAGACGCTTAATGAATGTGGTTTAATAGCCGGCAAACGAAAACCCGCGATTTCCTGTAAATCCCCGGCTGGGCCCGTATAGTCGAATGTATACAAAGAAAGTACCCTGTGAGTAAACTCATTTCCAAAACGATTTTTTAAATTATCTTTTCACCACTAAAACGCATGAGACTTGTAGTTTTCAAAAATGTTTTCATTTTTGATGGGACGTTGAATAAAAGAAGTTTAATCGCCGGCAAACGAAAACCCGCGATTTCCCGTAAATCCCGGACTCGGCCCGTATAGACAAAAGTATACAAAGAAGGTACCCAGGGAGTAAACTCATTTCCCGAACAATTTTTTAAATTATTTTTTCACCACTAAAACGCATGAGACTTGTAGTTTTCAGAAATGTTTTCATTTTTGATGAGACGCTGAATAAAAGAAGTTTAATCGCCGGCAAACGAAAACCCGCGATTTCCCGTAAATCCCGGTCTCGGCCCGTATAGTCAAAAGTATACAAAGAAGGTACCCAGGGAGTAAACTCATTTCCCGAACGATTTTTTAAATTATTTTTTCACCACTAAAACGCATGAGACTTGTAGTTTTCAGGCTTGGCCCGTATAGTCAAAAGTATACAAAGAAAGTAACCAGGGAGCAAACTCATTTCCCGAACGATTTTTTAAATTACTATTTCACCACTAAAACGCGTGAGACTTGCAGTTTTCAAAAGTGTTTTCGTTTTTGATGAGACGCTGAATAAAAGAAGTTTAATCGCCGGAAAACGAAAGCCCGCGATTTCCCGTAAATCCCGGGCTTGGCCCGTATAGTTGAATGTATATAAAGAAAGTACCCAGGGAGTAAACTGATTTCCCGAACGATTTTTCAAATTATTTTTTCACCACTAAAACGCATGAGACTTGTAGTTTTCAGAAATGTTTTTATTTTTGATGAGACGCTTAATGAAAGTGGTTTAATAGCCGGCAAACGAAAACCCGCGATTTCCTGTAAATCCCCGGCTGGGCCCGTATAGTCGAATGTATACAAAGAAAGTACCCTGTGAGTAAACTCATTTCCAAAACGATTTTTTAAATTATCTTTTCACCACTAAAACGCATGAGACTTGTAGTTTTCAAAAATGTTTTCATTTTTGATGGGACGTTAAATAAAAGAAGTTTAATCGCCGGCAAACGAAAACCCGCGATTTCCCGTAAATCCCGGACTCGGCCCGTATAGTCAAAAGTATACAAAGAAGGTACCCAGGGAGTAAACTCATTTCCCGAACGATTTTTTAAATTATTTTTTCACCACTAAAACGCATGAGACTTGTAGTTTTCAGAAATGTTTTCATTTTTGATGAGATGCTAAATAAAAGGAGTTTAATCGCCGGCAAACGAAAACCTGCGATTTCCCGTAAATCCTGGACTCGGCCCGTATAGTCAAAAGTATACAAAGAAAGTACCCAGGGAGTAAACTCATTTCCCGAACGATTTTTTAAATTATTTTTTCACCACTAAAACGCATGAGACTTGTAGTTTTCAGGCTTGGCCCGTATAGTCAAAAGTATACAAAGAAAGTAACCAGGGAGTAAACTGATTTCCCGAACGATTTTTCAAATTATTTTTTCACCACTAAAACGCATGAGACTTGTAGTTTTCAGAAATGTTTTTATTTTTGATGAGACGCTTAATGAAAGTGGTTTAATAGCCGGCAAACGAAAACCCGCGATTTCCTGTAAATCCCCGGCTGGGCCCGTATAGTCGAATGTATACAAAGAAAGTACCCTGTGAGTAAACTCATTTCCAAAACGATTTTTTAAATTATCTTTTCACCACTAAAACGCATGAGACTTGTAGTTTTCAAAAATGTTTTCATTTTTGATGGGACGTTAAATAAAAGAAGTTTAATCGCCGGCAAACGAAAACCCGCGATTTCCCGTAAATCCCGGACTCGGCCCGTATAGTCAAAAGTATACAAAGAAGGTACCCAGGGAGTAAACTCATTTCCCGAACGATTTTTTAAATTATTTTTTCACCACTAAAACGCATGAGACTTGTAGTTTTCAGAAATGTTTTCATTTTTGATGAGATGCTAAATAAAAGGAGTTTAATCGCCGGCAAACGAAAACCTGCGATTTCCCGTAAATCCTGGACTCGGCCCGTATAGTCAAAAGTATACAAAGAAAG
This sequence comes from Hydractinia symbiolongicarpus, assembly GCF_029227915.1. Lineage (NCBI taxonomy): Eukaryota > Metazoa > Cnidaria > Hydrozoa > Anthoathecata > Hydractiniidae > Hydractinia > Hydractinia symbiolongicarpus. The sequence goes on from NC_079878.1 coordinate 3,356,025, forward strand.
TACCCAGGGAGTAAACTCATTTCACGAACGATTTTTTAAATTATTATTTCACCACTAAATTCCATGAGATTTGCAGTTTTCAGAAATGTTTTTATTTTTGATGAGACGCCTAATGAATGTGGTTTAATAGCCGGCAAACGAAAACCCGCGATTTCCTGTATATCCCCGGCTGGGCCCGTATAGTCGAATGTATACAAAGAAAGTACCCTGTGAGTAAACTCATTTCCAAAACGATTTTTTAAATTATCTTTTCACCACTAAAACGCATGAGACTTGTAGTTTTCAAAAATGTTTTCATTTTTGATGGGACGTTGAATAAAAGAAGTTTAATCGCCGGCAAACGAAAACCCGCGATTTCCCGTAAATCCCGGACTAGGCCCGTATAGTCAAAAGTATACAAAGAAGGTACCCAGGGAGTAAACTCATTTCCCGAACGATTTTTTAAAGTATTTTTTCACCACTAAAACGCATGAGACTTGTAGTTTTCAGAAATGTCTTCATTTTTGATGAGACGCTGAATAAAAGAAGTTTAATCGCCGGCAAACGAAAACCCGCGATTTCCCGTAAATCCCAGGCTTAGCCCGTATAGTTGAATGTATATAAAGAAAGTACCCAGGGAGTAAACTTTTTTCCCGAACAATTTTTTAAATTATTTTTTCACCACTAAAACACATGAGACTGGTAGTTTTCAGAAATGTTTTCATTTTTGATGAGACGCTTAATGAAAGTGTTTTAATCGCCGGCAAACGAAAACCCGCGATTTCATGTAAATCCCGGGCTTGGCCCATATAGTCGAATGTATACAAAGAAAGTACCCTGTGAGTAAACTCATTTCCAAAACGATTATTTAAATTATCTTTTCACCACTAAAACGCATGAGACTTGTAGTTATCAAAAAAGTTTTCATTTTTGATGAGATGCTAAATAAAAGGAGTTTAATCGCCGGCAAACGAAAACCTGCGATTTCCCGTAAATCCTGGACTCGGCCCGTATAGTCAAAAGTATACAAAGAAAGTACCCAGGGAGTAAACTCATTTCACGAACGATTTTTTAAATTATTAATTCACCACTAAATCCCATGAGACTTGCAGTTTTCAGAAATGTTTTCATTTTTGATGAGACGCTTAATGAATGTGGTTTAATAGCCGGCAAACGAAAACCCGCGATTTCCTGTAAATCCCCGGCTGGGCCCGTATAGTCGAATGTATACAAAGAAAGTACCCTGTGAGTAAACTCATTTCCAAAACGATTTTTTAAATTATCTTTTCACCACTAAAACGCATGAGACTTGTAGTTTTCAAAAATGTTTTCATTTTTGATGGGACGTTGAATAAAAGAAGTTTAATCGCCGGCAAACGAAAACCCGCGATTTCCCGTAAATCCCGGACTCGGCCCGTATAGTCAAAAGTATACAAAGAAAGTACCCAGGGAGTAAACTCATTTCCCGAACGATTATTTAAATTATCTTTTCACCACTAAAACGCATGAGACTTGTAGTTATCAAAAAAGTTTTCATTTTTGATGAGATGCTAAATAAAAGGAGTTTAATCGCCGGCAAACGAAAACCTGCGATTTCCCGTAAATCCTGGACTCGGCCCGTATAGTCAAAAGTATACAAAGAAAGTACCCAGGGAGTAAACTCATTTCACGAACGATTTTTTAAATTATTAATTCACCACTAAATCCCATGAGACTTGCAGTTTTCAGAAATGTTTTCATTTTTGATGAGACTCTTAATGAATGTGGTTTAATAGCCGGCAAACGAAAACCCGCGATTTCCTGTAAATCCCCGGCTGGGCCCGTATAGTCGAATGTATACAAAGAAAGTACCCTGTGAGTAAACTCATTTCCAAAACGATTTTTTAAATTATCTTTTCACCACTAAAACGCATGAGACTTGTAGTTTTCAAAAATGTTTTCATTTTTGATGGGACGTTGAATAAAAGAAGTTTAATCGCCGGCAAACGAAAACCCGCGATTTCCCGTAAATCCCGGACTCGGCCCGTATAGTCAAAAGTATACAAAGAAGGTACCCAGGGAGTAAACTCATTTCCCGAACGATTTTTTAAATTATTTCTTCACCACTAAAACGCATGAGACTTGTAGTTTTCAGAAATGTTTTCATTTTTGATGAGACGCTGAATAAAAGAAGTTTAATCGCCGGCAAACGAAAACCCGCGATTTCCCGTAAATCCCGGTCTTGGCCAGTATAGTCAAAAGTATACAAAGAAGGTACCCAGGGAGTAAACTCATTTCCCGAACGATTTTTTAAATTATTTTTTCACCACTAAAACGCATGAGACTTGTAGTTTTTAGAAATGTTTTCATTTTTTGATGAGACGCTTAATGAAAGTGGTTTAATCGTCGGCAAACGAAAACCCGCGATTTCCCGTAAATCCCGGGCTTGGCCCGTATAGTCAAATGTATACAAAGAAAGTACCCTGTGAGTAAACTCATTTCCAAAACGATTTTTTAATTTATCTTTTCACCACTAAAACGCATGAGACTTGTAGTTTTCAAAAATATTTTCATTTTTGATGAGACGCTGAATAAAAGAAGTTTAACCGCCGGCAAACGAAAACCCGCCATTTGCCATAAACCCCGGACTCGGCCGGTAAAGTCAAAAGTATACAAAGATTGTACCCAGGGAGTAAACTCATTTCCCGAACGATTTTTTAAATTATTATTTCACCACTAAAGCCCATGAGACTTGTAGTTTTAAAAAATGTTTTCATTTTTGATGAGACGCTGAATAAAAGAAGTTTAATCGTCGGCAAACGAAAACCCGCGACTTCCCGTAAATCCCGGACTCGGCCCGTATAGTCAAAAGTATACAAAGAAAGTACCCAGGGAGTAAACTCATTTCCCGAACGATTTTTTAAATTATCTTTTCACCACTAAAAACCATGAGACTTGTAGTTTTCAAAAATGTTTTCATTTTTGAGGAGACGCTTTATGAAAGTTGTTTAATCGCCGGCAAACGAAAACCCGCCATTTCCCATAAACCCCGGACTCGGCCCGTATAGTCAAAAGTATACAAAGAAAGTACCCAGGGAGCAAACTCATTTCCCGAACGATTTTTTAAATTATTATTTCACCACTGAAGCCCATGAGACTTGTAGTTTTTAAAAATGTTTTCATTTTTGATGAGACGCTGAATAAAAGAAGTTTAATCGCCGGCAAACGAAAACCCGCGACTTCCCGTAAATCCCCGACTCGCCCCGTATAGTCAAAAGTATACAAAGAAAGTACCCAGGGAGTAAACTCATTTCACGAACGATTTTTTAAATTATCTTTTCACCACTAAAAACCATGAGACTTGTAGTTTTCAAAAATGTTTTCATTTTTGAGGAGACGCTTTATGAAAGTTGTTTAATCGCCGGCAAACGAAAACCCGCCATTTCCCATAAACCCCGGACTCGGCCCGTATAGTCAAAAGTATACAAACAAAGTACCCAGGGAGCAAACTCATTTCCCGAACGATTTTTTAAATTATTATTTCACCACTAAATCCCATGAGACTTGTAGTTTTTAAAAATGTTTTCATTTTTGATGAGACGCTGAATAAAAGAAGTTTAATCGCCGGCAAACGAAAACCCGCGACTTCCCGTAAATCCCCGACTCGCCCCGTATAGTCAAAAGTATACAAAGAATGTACCCAGGGAGTAAACTCATTTCACGAACGATTTTTTAAATTATTATTTCACCACTAAATCCCATGAGATTTGCAGTTTTCAGAAATGTTTTTATTTTTGATGAGACGCCTAATGAATGTGGTTTAATAGCCGGCAAACGAAAACCCGCGATTTCCTGTAAATCCCCCGCTGGGCCCGTATAGTCGAATGTATACAAAGAAAGTACCCTGTGGGTAAACTCATTTCCAAAACGATTTTTTAAATTATCTTTTCACCACTAAAACGCATGAGACTTGTAGTTTTCAAAAATGTTTTCATTTTTGATGGGACGTTGAATAAAAGAAGTTTAATCGCCGGCAAAGGAAAACCCGCGATTTCCCGTAAATCCCGGACTCGGCCCGTATAGTCAAATGTATACAAAGAAGGTACCCAGGGAGTAAACTCATTTCCCGAACGATTTTTTAAATTATTTTTTCACCACTAAAACGCATGAGACTTGTAGTTTTCAGAAATGTTTTCATTTTTGATGAGACGCTGAATAAAAGAAGTTTAATCGCCGGCAAACGAAAACCCGCGATTTCCCGTAAATCCCAGGCTTAGCCCGTATAGTTGAATGTATATAAAGAAAGTACCCAGGGAGTAAACTTTTTTCCCGAACAATTTTTTAAATTATTTTTTCACCACTAAAACACATGAGACTGGTAGTTTTCAGAAATGTTTTCATTTTTGATGAGACGCTTAATGAAAGTGGTTTAATCGCCCGCAAACGAAAACCCGCGATTTCCCGTAAATCCCGGGCTTGGCCCGTATAGTCGAATGTATACAAAGAAAGTACCCTGTGAGTAAACTCATTTCCAAAACGATTTTTTAAATTATCTTTTCACCACTAAAACGCATGAGACTTGTAGTTTTCAAAAAAGTTTTTATTTTTGATGGACGTTGAATAAAAGAAGTTTATTCGCCGTCAAACGAAAACCCGCGATTTCCCGTAAATCCCGGACTCGGCCCGTATAGTCAAAAGTATACAAAGAAGGTACCCAGGTAGTAAACTCATTTCCCGAACGATTTTTTAAATTATTTTTTCACCTCTAAAACGCATGAGACTTGTAGTTTTCATAAATGTTTTCATTTTTGATGAGACGCTGAATAAAAGAAGTTTAATCGCCGGCAAACGAAAACCCGCGATTTCCCGTAAATCCCGGTCTCGGCCCGTATAGTCAAAAGTATACAAAGAAGGTACCCAGGGAGTAAACTCATTTCCCGAACGATTTTTTAAATTATTTTTTCACCACTAAAACGCATGAGACTTGTAGTTTTTAGAAATGTTTTCATTTTTTGATGAGACGCTTAATGAAAGTGGTTTAATCGTCGGCAAACGAAAACCCGCGATTTCCCGTAAATCCCGGGCTTGGCCCGTATAGTCAAATGTATACAAAGAAAGTACCCTGTGAGTAAACTCATTTCCAAAACGATTTTTTAAATTATCTTTTCACCACTAAAACGCATGAGACTTGTAGTTTTCAAAAATATTTTCATTTTTGATGAGACGCTGAATAAAAGAAGTTTAACCGCCGGCAAACGAAAACCCGCCATTTGCCATAAACCCCGGACTCGGCCGGTAAAGTCAAAAGTATACAAAGATTGTACCCAGGGAGTAAACTCATTTCCCGAACGATTTTTTAAATTATTATTTCACCACTAAAGCCCATGAGACTTGTAGTTTTAAAAAATGTTTTCATTTTTGATGAGACGCTGAATAAAAGAAGTTTAATCGTCGGCAAACGAAAACCCGCGACTTCCCGTAAATCCCGGACTCGGCCCGTATAGTCAAAAGTATACAAAGAAAGTACCCAGGGAGTAAACTCATTTCCCGAACGATTTTTTAAATTATTATTTCACCACTAAAGCCCATGATACTTGTAGTTTTTAAAAATGTTTTCATTTTTGATGAGACGCTGAATAAAAGAAGTTTAATCGCCGGCGAACGAAAACCCGCGACTTCCCGTAAATCCCGGACTCGGCCCGTATAGTCAAAAGTATACAAAGAAAGTACCCAGGGAGTAAACTCATTTTCCGAACGATTTTTTAAATTATCTTTTCACCACTAAAAACCATGAGACTTGTAGTTTTCAAAAATGTTTTCATTTTTGAGGAGACGCTTTATGAAAGTTGTTTTATCGCCGGCACACGAAAACCCGCGATTTCCCGTAAATCCCGGGTTTGGCCCGTATAGTCGAATGTATACAAAGAAAGTACCCTGTGAGTAAACTCATTTCCAAAACGATTTTTTAAATTATCTTTTCACCACTAAAACGCATGAGACTTGTAGTTTTCAAAAGTGTTTTCATTTTTGATGAGACGCTGAATAAAAGAAGTTTTATCGCCGGCAAACGAAAACCCGCGATTTCCCGTAAATCCCGGGCTTGGCCCGTATAGTCAAAAGTATACAAAGGAAGTAACCAGGGAGCAAACTCATTTCCCGAACGATTTTTTAAATTACTATTTCACCACTAAAACGCGTGAGACTTGTAGTTTTCAAAAGTGTTTTCGTTTTTGATGAGACGCTGAATAAAAGAAGTTTAATCGCCGGCAAACGAAAGCCCGCGATTTCCCGTAAATCCCGGGCTTGGCCCGTATAGTTGAATGTATATAAAGAAAGTACCCAGGGAGTAAACTGATTTCCCGAACGATTTTTTAAATTATTTTTTCACCACTAAAACGCATGAGACTTGTAGTTTTCAGAAATGTTTTCATTTTTGATGAGACGCTTAATGAAAGTGGTTTAATCGCCGGCAAACGAAAACCCGCGATTTCCCGTAAATCCCGGGATTGGCCCGTATAGTCGAATGTATACAAAGAAAGTACCCTGTGAGTAAACTCATTTTCAAAACGATTATTTAAATTATCTTTTCACCACTATAACGCATGAGACTTGTAGTTATCAAAAATGTTTTCATTTTTGATGAGACGCTGAATAAAAGGAGTTTAATCGCCGGCAAACGAAAACCTGCCATTTCCCGTAAATCCTGGACTCGGCACGTATAGTCAAAAGTATACAAAGAAAGTACCCAGGGAGTAAACTCATTTCAAGAACGATTTTTTAAATTATTATTTCACCACTAAAACCCATGAGACTTGCAGTTTTCAGAAATGTTTTCATTTTTGATGAGACGCTGAATAAAAGGAGTTTAATCGCCGGCAAACGAAAACCTGCCATTTCCCGTAAATCCTGGACTCGGCACGTATAGTCAAAAGTATACAAAGAAAGTACCCAGGGAGTAAACTCATTTCAAGAACGATTTTTTAAATTATTATTTCACCACTAAAACCCATGAGACTTGCAGTTTTCAGAAATGTTTTCATTTTTGATGGGACGTTGAATAAAAGAAGTTTAATCGCCGGCAAACGAAAACCCGCCATTTCCCGTAAACCCCGGACTCGGCCCGTATAGTCAAATGTATACAAAAGAAGTACCTAGGGAGTAAATTCATTTCCCGAACGATTTTTTAAATTATTATTTCACCACTAAAGCCCATGAGACTTGTAGTTTTTAAAAATGTTTTCATTTTTGATGAGACGCTGAATAAAAGAAGTTTAATCGCTGGCAAACGAAAACCCGCGATTTCCCGTAAATCCCGAACTCGGCCCGTATAGTCAAAAGTATACAAAGAAGGTACCCAGGGAGTAAACTCATTTCCCGAACGATTTTTTAAATTATTTTCTCACCACTAAAACGCATGAGACTTGTAGTTTGCAGAAATGTTTTCACTTTTGATGAGACGCTTAATGAAAGTGGTTTAATCGCCGGCAAACGAAAACCCGCGATTTCCCGTAAATCCCGGACTCGGCCGTATAGTCAAAAGTATACAAAGAAGGTACCCAGGGAGTAAACTCATTTCCCGAACGATTTTTTAAATTATTTTTTCACCACTAAAATGCATGAGACTTGTAATTTTTAGAAATGTTTTCATTTTTGATGAGACGTTTAATGAAAGTGGTTTAATCGCCGGCAAACGAAAACCCGCGATTTCCCGTAAATCGCGGGCTTGGCCCGTATAGTCAAATGTATACAAAGAAAGTATCCTGTGAGTAAACTCATTTCCAAAACGATTTTTTAAATTATCTTTTCACCACTAAAACGTATGAGACTTGTAGTTTTCAAAAATGTTTTCATTTTTGATGAGACGCTGAATAAAAGAAGTTTAATCGCCGGCAAACGAAAATCCGCCATTTCCCGTAAACCCCGGACTCGGCCCGTGTAGTCAAAAGTATACAAAGAAAGTACCCAGGGAGTAAACTCATTTCCCGAACGATTTTTTAAATTATCTTTTCACCACTAAAACGCATGAGACTTGTAGTTTTCAAAAATGTTTTCATTTTTGATGGACGTTGAATAAAAGAAGTTTATTCGCCGTCAAACGAAAACCCGCGATTTCCCGTAAATCCCGGACTCGGCCCGTATAGTCAAAAGTATACAAAGAAGGTACCCAGGGAGTAAACTCATTTCCCGAACGATTTTTTAAATTATTTTTTCACCACTAAAACGCATGAGACTTGTAGTTTTCAGAAATGTTTTCATTTTTGATGAGACGCTGAATAAAAGAAGTTTAATCGCCGGCAAACGAAAACCCGCGATTTCCCGTAAATCCCGGTCTCGGCCCGTATAGTCAAAAGTATACAAAGAAGGTACCCAGGGAGTAAACTCATTTCCCGAACGATTTTTTAAATTATTTTTTCACCACTAAAACGCATGAGACTTGTAGTTTTTAGAAATGTTTTCATTTTTTCATGAGACGCTTAATGAAAGTGGTTTAATCGTCGGCAAACGAAAACCCGCGATTTCCCGTAAATCCCGGGCTTGGCCCGTATAGTCAAATGTATACAAAGAAAGTACCCTGTGAGTAAACTCATTTCCAAAACGATTTTTTAAATTATCTTTTCACCACTAAAACGCATGAGACTTGTAGTTTTCAAAAATATTTTCATTTTTGATGAGACGCTGAATAAAAGAACTTTAACCGCCGGCAAACGAAAACCCGCCATTTGCCATAAACCCCGGACTCGGCCGGTAAAGTCAAAAGTATACAAAGATTGTACCCAGGGAGTAAACTCATTTCCCGAACGATTTTTTAAATTATTATTTCACCACTAAAGCCCATGAGACTTGTAGTTTTAAAAAATGTTTTCATTTTTGATGAGACGCTGAATAAAAGAAGTTTAATCGTCGGCAAACGAAAACCCGCGACTTCCCGTAAATCCCGGACTCGGCCCGTATAGTCAAAAGTATACAAAGAAAGTACCCAGGGAGTAAACTCATTTCCCGAACGATTTTTTAAATTATTATTTCACCACTAAAGCCCATGAGACTTGTAGTTTTTAAAAATGTTTTCATTTTTGATGAGAAGCTGAATAAAAGAAGTTTAATCGCCGGCGAACGAAAACCCGCGACTTCCCGTAAATCCCGGACTCGGCCCGTATAGTCAAAAGTATACAAAGAAAGTACCCAGGGAGTAAACTCATTTTCCGAACGATTTTTTAAATTATCTTTTCACCACTAAAAACCATGAGACTTGTAGTTTTCAAAAATGTTTTCATTTTTGAGGAGACGCTTTATGAAAGTTGTTTAATCGCCGGCACACGAAAACCCGCGATTTCCCGTAAATCCCGGGTTTGGCCCGTATAGTCGAATGTATACAAAGAAAGTACCCTGTGAGTAAACTCATTTCCAAAACGATTTTTTAAATTATCTTTTCACCACTAAAACGCATGAGACTTGTAGTTTTCAAAAGTGTTTTCATTTTTGATGAGACGCTGAATAAAAGAAGTTTAATCGCCGGCAAACGAAAACCCGCGATTTCCCGTAAATCCCGGGCTTGGCCCGTATAGTCAAAAGTATACAAAGAAAGTAACCAGGGAGCAAACTCATTTCCCGAACGATTTTTTAAATTACTATTTCACCACTAAAACGCGTGAGACATGTAGTTTTCAAAAGTGTTTTCGTTTTTGATGAGACGCTGAATAAAAGAAGTTTAATCGCCGGCAAACGAAAGCCCGCGATTTCCCGTAAATCCCGGGCTTGGCCCGTATAGTTGAATGTATATAAAGAAAGTACCCAGGGAGTAAACTGATTTCCCGAACGATTTTTTAAATTATTTTTTCACCACTAAAACTCATGAGACTTGTAGTTTTCAGAAATGTTTTCATTTTTGATGAGACGCTTAATGAAAGTGGTTTAATCGCCGGCAAACGAAAACCCGCGATTTCCCGTAAATCCCGGGCTTGGCCCGTATAGTCGAATGTATACAAAGAAAGTACCCTGTGAGTAAACTCATTTTCAAAACGATTATTTAAATTATCTTTTCACCACTATAACGCATGAGACTTGTAGTTATCAAAAATGTTTTCATTTTTGATGAGACGCTGAATAAAAGGAGTTTAATCGCCGGCAAACGAAAACCTGCCATTTCCCGTAAATCCTCGACTCGGCACGTATAGTCAAAAGTATACAAAGAAAGTACCCAGGGAGTAAACTCATTTCAAGAACGATTTTTTAAATTATTATTTCACCACTAAAACCCATGAGACTTGCAGTTTTCAGAAATGTTTTCATTTTTGATGGGACGTTGAATAAAAGAAGTTTAATCGCCGGCAAACGAAAACCCGCCATTTCCCGTAAACCCCGGACTCGGCCCGTATAGTCAAATGTATACAAAAGAAGTACCTAGGGAGTAAATTCATTTCCCGAACGATTTTTTAAATTATTATTTCACCACTAAAGCCCATGAGACTTGTAGTTTTTAAAAATGTTTTCATTTTTGATGAGACGCTGAATAAAAGAAGTTTAATCGCCGGCAAACGAAAACCCGCGATTTCCCGTGAATCCCGAACTCGGCCCGTATAGTCAAAAGTATACAAAGAAGGTACCCAGGGAGTAAACTCATTTCCCGAACGATTTTTTAAATTATTTTCTCACCACTAAAACGCATGAGACTTGTAGTTTGCAGAAATGTTTTCACTTTTGATGAGACGCTTAATGAAAGTGGTTTAATCGCCGGCAAACGAAAACCCGCGAATTCCCGTAAATCCCGGACTCGGCCGTATAGTCAAAAGTATACAAAGAAGGTACCCAGGGAGTAAACTCATTTCCCGAACGATTTTTTAAATTATTTTTTCACCACTAAAATGCATGAGACTTGTAATTTTTAGAAATGTTTTCATTTTTGATGAGACGTTTAATGAAAGTGGTTTAATCGCCGGCAAACGAAAACCCGCGATTTCCCGTAAATCGCGGGCTTGGCCCGTATAGTCAAATGTATACAAAGAAAGTATCCTGTGAGTAAACTCATTTCCAAAACGATTTTTTAAATTATCTTTTCACCACTAAAACGTATGAGACTTGTAGTTTTCAAAAATGTTTTCATTTTTGATGAGACGCTGAATAAAAGAAGTTTAATCGCCGGCAAACGAAAATCCGCCATTTCCCGTAAACCCCAAACTCGGCCCGTGTAGTCAAAAGTATACAAAGAAAGTACCCAGGGAGTAAACTCATTTCCCGAACGATTTTTTAAATTATTTTTTCACCACTAAAGGGCATGGGACTTGTAGTTTACAGAAATGTTTTCATTTTTGATGAGACGCTGAATAAAAGAAGTTTAATCGCCGCCAAACGAAAACCTGCGATTTCCCGTAAATCCCGGACTCGGCCCGTATAGTCAAAAGTATACAAAGAAAGTACCCAGGGAGTAAACTCATTTCCCGAACGATTTTTTAAATTATTATTTCACCACTAAAGCCCATGAGACTTGTAGTTTTTAAAAATGTTTTCATTTTTGATGAGACGCTGAATAAAAGAAGTTTAATCGCCGGCAAACGAAAACCTGCGACTTCCCGTAAATCCCGGACTCGGGCCGTATAGTCAAAAGTATACAAAGAAAGTACCCAGGGAGTAAACTCATTTCCCGAACGATTTTTTAAATTATCTTTTCACCACTAAAACGCATGAGACTTGTAGTTTTCAGAAATGTTTTCATTTTTGATGAGACGCGTAATGAAAGTGGTTTAATCGCCGGCAAACAAAAACCCGCGATTTACCGTAAATCCCGGGCTTGGCCCGTATAGTCGAATGCATACAAAGAAAGTACCCAGGGAGTAAACTCATTTCCCGAACGATTTTTTAAATTATTATTTAACCACTAAAGCCCATGAGACTTGAAGTTTTTAAAAATGTTTTCATTTTTGATGAGACGCTGAATAAAAGAAGTTTAATCGCCGGCAAACGAAAACCCGCGACTTCCCGTAAATCCCCGACTCGGCCCGTATAGTCCAAAGTATACAAAGAAAGTACCCAGGGAGTAAACACATTTCCCGAACAATTTTTTAAATTATTTTTTCACCACTAAAACGCATGAGACTTGTAGTTTTCAAAAGTGTTTTCATTTTTGATGAGACGCTGAATAAAAGAAGTTTAATCGCCGGCAAACGAAAACCCGCGATTTCCCGTAAATCCCGGGCTTGGCCCGTATAGTCGAATGTATACAAGGAAAGTACCCTGTGAGTAAACTCATTTCCAAAACGATTTTTTAATGTATCTTTTCACCACTAAAACGCATGAGACTTGTAGTTTTCAAAAATGTTTTCATTTTTGATGAGACGCTTAATGAAAGTGGTTTAATCGCCGGGAAACGAAAACCCGCGATTTCCCGTAAATCCCGGACTCGGCCGTATAGTCAAAAGTATACAAAGAAGGTACCCAGTGAGTAAACTCATTTCCCGAACGATTTTTTAAATTATTATTTCACCACTAAAGCCCATGAGACTTGTAGTTTTTAGAAATGTTTTCATTTTTGATGAGACGCTTAATGAAAGTGGTTTAATCGTCGAAAAGACGCTGAATAAAAGAAGTTTAATCGCCGGCAAACGAAAACCCGCCATTTCCCGTAAACCCCGGACTCGGCCCGTATAGTCAAAAGTATACAAAGAAAGTACCCAGGGAGTAAACTCATTTCCCGAACGATTTTTTAAATTATTTTTTCACCACTAAAACGCATGGGAATTGTAGTTTACAAAAATGTTTTCATTTTTGATGAGACTCTGAATAAAAGAAGTTTAATCGCCGGCAAACGAAAACCTGCGATTTCCCGTAAATCCCGGACTCGGCCCGTATAGTCAAAAGTATACAAAGAAAGTACCCAGGGAGCAAACTCATTTCCCGAACGATTTTTTAAATTATTATTTCACCACTAAAGCCCATGAGACTTGTAGTTTTTAAAAATGTTTTCATTTTTAATGAGACGCTGAATAAAACAAGTTTAATCGCCGGCAAACGAAAACCCGCGACTTCCCGTAAATCCCGGACTCGGCCCGTATAGTCAAAAGTATACAAAGGAAGTACCCAGGGAGTAAACTCATTTCCCGAACGATTTTTTAAATTATCTTTTCACCACTAAAAACCATGAGACTTGTAGTTTTCAAAAATGTTTTCATTTCTGAGGAGACGCTTTAAGAAAGTTGTTTAATCGCCGGCAAACGAAAACCCGCGATTTCCCGTAAATCCCGGGTTTGGCCCGTATAGTCGAATGTATACAAAGAAAGTACCCTGTGAGTAAACTCATTTCCAAAACGATTTTTTAAATTATCTTTTCACCACTAAAACGCATGAGACTTGTAGTTTTCAAAAGTGTTTTCATTTTTGATGAGACGCTGAATAAAAGAAGTTTAATCGCCGGCAAACGAAAACCCGCGATTTCCCGTAAATCCCGGGCTTGGCCCGTATAATCAAAAGTATACAAAGAAAGTAACCAGGGAGCAAACTCATTTCCCGAACGATTTTTTAAATTACTATTTCACCACTAAAACGCGTGAGACTTGTAGTTTTCAAAAGTGTTTTCGTTTTTGATGAGACGCTGAATAAAAGAAGTTTAATCGCCGGCAAACGAAAGCCCGCGATTTCCCGTAAATCCCGGGCTTGGCCCGTATAGTTGAATGTATATAAAGAAAGTACCCAGGGAGTAAACTGATTTCCCGAACGATTTTTTAAATTATTTTTTCACCACTAAAACGCATGAGACTTGTAGTTTTCAGAAATGTTTTCATTTTTGATGAGACGCTTAATGAAAGTGGTTTAATCGCCGGCAAACGAAAACCCGCGATTTCCCGTAAATCCCGGGCTTGGCCGGTAAAGTCAAAAGTATACAAAGATTGTACCCAGGGAGTAAACTCATTTCCCGAACGATTTTTTAAATTATTATTTCACCACTAAAGCCCATGAGACTTGTAGTTTTAAAAAATGTTTTCATTTTTGATGAGACGCTGAATAAAAGAAGTTTAATCGTCGGCAAACGAAAACCCGCGACTTCCCGTAAATCCCGGACTCGGCCCGTATAGTCAAAAGTATACAAAGAAAGTACCCAGGAAGTAAACTCATTTCCCGAACGATTTTTTAAATTATCTTTTCACCACCAAAAACCATGAGACTTGTAGTTTTCAAAAATGTTTTCATTTTTGAGGAGACGCTTTATGAAAGTTGTTTAATCGCCGGCAAACGAAAACCCGCCATTTCCCATAAACCACGGACTCGGCCCGTATAGTCAAAAGTATACAAAGAAAGTACCCAGGGAGCAAACTCATTTCCCGAACGATTTTTTAAATTATTATTTCACCACTAAAGCCCATGAGACTTCTGGTTTTTAAAAATGTTTTCATTTTTGATGAGACGCTGAATAAAAGAAGTTTAATCGCCGGCAAACGAAAACCCGCGACTTCCCGTAAATCCCGGACTCGGCCCGTATAGTCAAAAGTATACAAAGGAAGTACCCAGGGAGTAAACTCATTTCCCGAACGATTTTTTAAATTATCTTTTCACCACTAAAAACCATGAGACTTGTAGTTTTCAAAAATGTTTTCATTTCTGAGGAGACGCTTTAAGAAAGTTGTTTAATCGCCGGCAAACGAAAACCCGCGATTTCCCGTAAATCCCGGGTTTGGCCCGTATAGTCGAATGTATACAAAGAAAGTACCCTGTGAGTAAACTCATTTCCAAAACGATTTTTTAAATTATCTTTTCACCACTAAAACGCATGAGACTTGTAGTTTTCAAAAGTGTTTTCATTTTTGATGAGACGCTGAATAAAAGAAGTTTAATCGCCGGCAAACGAAAACCCGCGATTTCCCGTAAATCCCGGGCTTGGCCCGTATAATCAAAAGTATACAAAGAAAGTAACCAGGGAGCAAACTCATTTCCCGAACGATTTTTTAAATTACTATTTCACCACTAAAACGCGTGAGACTTGTAGTTTTCAAAAGTGTTTTCGTTTTTGATGAGACGCTGAATAAAAGAAGTTTAATCGCCGGCAAACGAAAGCCCGCGATTTCCCGTAAATCCCGGGCTTGGCCCGTATAGTTGAATGTATATAAAGAAAGTACCCAGGGAGTAAACTGATTTCCCGAACGATTTTTTAAATTATTTTTTCACCACTAAAACGCATGAGACTTGTAGTTTTCAGAAATGTTTTCATTTTTGATGAGACGCTTAATGAAAGTGGTTTAATCGCCGGCAAACGAAAACCCGCGATTTCCCGTAAATCCCGGGCTTGGCCGGTAAAGTCAAAAGTATACAAAGATTGTACCCAGGGAGTAAACTCATTTCCCGAACGATTTTTTAAATTATTATTTCACCACTAAAGCCCATGAGACTTGTAGTTTTAAAAAATGTTTTCATTTTTGATGAGACGCTGAATAAAAGAAGTTTAATCGTCGGCAAACGAAAACCCGCGACTTCCCGTAAATCCCGGACTCGGCCCGTATAGTCAAAAGTATACAAAGAAAGTACCCAGGAAGTAAACTCATTTCCCGAACGATTTTTTAAATTATCTTTTCACCACTAAAAACCATGAGACTTGTAGTTTTCAAAAATGTTTTCATTTTTGAGGAGACGCTTTATGAAAGTTGTTTAATCGCCGGCAAACGAAAACCCGCCATTTCCCATAAACCCCGGACTCGGCCCGTATAGTCAAAAGTATACAAAGAAAGTACCCAGGGAGCAAACTCATTTCCCGAACGATTTTTTAAATTATTATTTCACCACTAAAGCCCATGAGACTTGTAGTTTTTAAAAATGTTTTCATTTTTGATGAGACGCTGAATAAAAGAAGTTTAATCGCCGGCGAACGAAAACCCGCGACTTCCCGTAAATCCCGGACTCGGCCCGTATAGTCAAAAGTATACAAAGAAAGTACCCAGGGAGTAAACTCATTTCCCGAACGATTTTTTAAATTATCTTTTCACCACTAAAAACCATGAGACTTGTAGTTTTTAAAAATGTTTTCATTTTTGAGGAGACGCTTTATGAAAGTTGTTTAATCGCCGGCACACGAAAACCCGCGATTTCCCGTAAATCCCGGGTTTGGCCCGTATAGTCGAATGTATACAAAGAAAGTACCCTGTGAGTAAACTCATTTCCAAAACGATTTTTTAAATTATCTTTTCACCACTAAAACGCATGAGACTTGTAGTTTTCAAAAGTGTTTTCATTTTTGATGAGACGCTGAATAAAAGAAGTTTAATCGCCGTCAAACGAAAACCCGCGATTTCCCGTAAATCCCGGGCTTGGCCCGTATAGTCAAAAGTATACAAAGAAAGTAACCAGGGAGCAAACTCATTTCCCG
The DNA here is from genome assembly GCF_029227915.1 of Hydractinia symbiolongicarpus. Classification (NCBI taxonomy): domain Eukaryota; kingdom Metazoa; phylum Cnidaria; class Hydrozoa; order Anthoathecata; family Hydractiniidae; genus Hydractinia; species Hydractinia symbiolongicarpus. The sequence continues at coordinate 3,372,322 of NC_079878.1, forward strand.
AACGATTTTTTAAAATACTATTTCACCACTAAAACGCGTGAGACTTGTAGTTTTCAAAAGTGTTTTCTTTTTTGATGAGACTCTGAATAAAAGAAGTTTAATCGCCGGCAAACGAAAGCCCGCGATTTCCCGTAAATCCCGGGCTTGGCCCGTATAGTTGAATGTATATAAAGAAAGTACCCAGGGAGTAAACTGATTTCCCGAACGATTTTTTAAATTATTTTTTCACCACTGAAACGCATGAGACTTGTAGTTTTCAGAAATGTTTTCATTTTTGATGAGACGCTTAATGAAAGTGGTTTAATCGCCGGCAAACGAAAACCCGCGATTTCCCGTAAATCCCGGGCTTGGCCCGTATAGTCGAATGTATACAAAGAAAGTACCCTGTGAGTAAACTCATTTTCAAAACGATTATTTAAATTATCTTTTCACCACTATAACGCATGAGACTTGTAGTTATCAAAAATGTTTTCATTTTTGATGAGACGCTGAATAAAAGGAGTTTAATCGCCGGCAAACGAAAACCTGCCATTTCCCGTAAATCCTGGACTCGGCACGTATAGTCAAAAGTATACAAAGAAAGTACCCAGGGAGTAAACTCATTTCAAGAACGATTTTTTAAATTATTATTTCACCACTAAAACCCATGAGACTTGCAGTTTTCAGAAATGTTTTCATTTTTGATGGGACGTTGAATAAAAGAAGTTTAATCGCCGGCAAACGAAAACCCGCCATTTCCCGTAAACCCCGGACTCGGCCCGTATAGTCAAATGTATACAAAAGAAGTACCTAGGGAGTAAATTCATTTCCCGAACGATTTTTTAAATTATTATTTCACCACTAAAGCCCATGAGACTTGTAGTTTTTAAAAATGTTTTCATTTTTGATGAGACGCTGAATAAAAGAAGTTTAATCGCCGGCAAACAAAAACCCGCGATTTCCCGTAAATCCCGAACTCGGCCCGTATAGTCAAAAGTATACAAAGAAGGTACCCAGGGAGTAAACTCATTTCCCGAACGATTTTTTAAATTATTATTTCACCACTAAAGCCCATGAGACTTGTAGTTTTTAAAAATGTTTTCATTTTTGATGAGACGCTGAATAAAAGAAGTTTAATCGCCGGCAAACGAAAACCCGCGATTTCCCGTAAATCCCGAACTCGGCCCGTATAGTCAAAAGTATACAAAGAAGGTACCCAGGGAGTAAACTCATTTCCCGAACGATTTTTTAAATTATTTTCTCACCACTAAAACGCATGAGACTTGTAGTTTGCAGAAATGTTTTCACTTTTGATGAGACGCTTAATGAAAGTGGTTTAATCGCCGGCAAACGAAAACCCGCGATTTCCCGTAAATCCCGGACTCGGCCGTATAGTCAAAAGTATACAAAGAAGGTACCCAGGGAGTAAACTCATTTCCCGAACGATTTTTTAAATTATTTTTTCACCACTAAAATGCATGAGACTTGTAATTTTTAGAAATGTTTTCATTTTTGATGAGACGTTTAATGAAAGTGGTTTAATCGCCGGCAAACGAAAACCCGCGATTTCCCGTAAATCCCGGGCTTGGCCCGTATAGTCAAATGTATACAAAGAAAGTATCCTGTGAGTAAACTCATTTCCAAAACGATTTTTTAAATTATCTTTTCACCACTAAAACGTATGAGACTTGTAGTTTTCAAAAATGTTTTCATTTTTGATGAGACGCTGAATAAAAGAAGTTTAATCGCCGGCAAACGAAAATCCGCCATTTCCCGTAAACCCCGGACTCGGCCCGTGTAGTCAAAAGTATACAAAGAAAGTACCCAGGGAGTAAACTCATTTCCCGAACGATTTTTTAAATTATTTTCTCACCACTAAAACGCATGAGACTTGTAGTTTGCAGAAATGTTTTCACTTTTGATGAGACGCTTAATGAAAGTGGTTTAATCGCCGGCAAACGAAAACCCGCGATTTCCCGTAAATCCCGGACTCGGCCGTATAGTCAAAAGTATACAAAGAAGGTACCCAGGGAGTAAACTCATTTCCCGAACGATTTTTTAAATTATTTTTTCACCACTAAAATGCATGAGACTTGTAATTTTTAGAAATGTTTTCATTTTTGATGAGACGTTTAATGAAAGTGGTTTAATCGCCGGCAAACGAAAACCCGCGATTTCCCGTAAATCCCGGGCTTGGCCCGTATAGTCAAATGTATACAAAGAAAGTATCCTGTGAGTAAACTCATTTCCAAAACGATTTTTTAAATTATCTTTTCACCACTAAAACGTATGAGACTTGTAGTTTTCAAAAATGTTTTCATTTTTGATGAGACGCTGAATAAAAGAAGTTTAATCGCCGGCAAACGAAAATCCGCCATTTCCCGTAAACCCCGGACTCGGCCCGTGTAGTCAAAAGTATACAAAGAAAGTACCCAGGGAGTAAACTCATTTCCCGAACGATTTTTTAAATTATTTTTTCACCACTAAAGCGCATGGGACTTGTAGTTTACAAAAATGTTTTCATTTTTGATGAGACGCTGAATAAAAGAAGTTTAATCGCCGCCAAACGAAAACCTGCGATTTCCCGTAAATCCCGGACTCGGCCCGTATAGTCAAAAGTATACAAAGAAAGTACCCAGGGAGTAAACTCATTTCCCGAACGATTTTTTAAATTATTATTTCTCCACTAAAGCCCATGAGACTTGTAGTTTTTAAAAATGTTTTCATTTTTGATGAGACGCTGAATAAAAGAAGTTTAATCGCCGGCAAACGAAAACCCGCGACTTCCCGTAAATCCCGGACTCGGGCCGTATAGTCAAAAGAATACAAAGAAAGTACCCAGGGAGTAAACTCATTTCCCGAACGATGTTTTAAATTATCTTTTCACCACTAAAACGCATGAGACTTGTAGTTTTCAGAAATGTTTTCATTTTTGATGAGACGCTTAATGAAAGTGGTTTAATCGCCGGCAAACGAAAACCCGCGATTTCCCGTAAATCCCGGGCTTGGCCCGTATAGTCGAATGCATACAAAGTAAGTACCCAGGGAGTAAACTCATTTCCCGAACGATTTTTTAAATTATTATTTAACCACTAAAGCCCATGAGACTTGTAGTTTTCAAAAGTGTTTTCATTTTTGATGAGACGCTGAATAAAAGAAGTTTAATCGCCGGCAAACGAAAACCCGCGATTTCCCGTAAATCCCGGGCTTGGCCCGTATAGTCAAAAGTATACAAAGAAAGTAACCAGGGAGCAAACTCATTTCCCGAACGATTTTTTAAATTACTATTTCACCACTAAAACGCGTGAGACTTGTAGTTTTCAAAAGTGTTTTCGTTTTTGATGAGACGCTGAATAAAAGAAGTTTAATCGCCGGCAAACGAAAGCCCGCGATTTCCCGTAAATCCCGGGCTTGGCCCGTATAGTTGAATGTATATAAAGAAAGTACCCAGGGAGTAAACTGATTTCCCGAACGATTTTTTAAATTATTTTTTCACCACTAAAACGCATGAGACTTGTAGTTTTCAGAAATGTTTTCATTTTTGATGAGACGCTTAATGAAAGTGGTTTAATCGCCGGCAAACGAAAACCCGCGATTTCCCGTAAATCCCGGGCTTGGCCCGTATAGTCGAATGTATACAAAGAAAGTACCCTGTGAGTAAACTCATTTTCAAAACGATTATTTAAATTATCTTTTCACCACTATAACGCATGAGACTTGTAGTTATCAAAAATGTTTTCATTTTTGATGAGACGCTGAATAAAAGGAGTTTAATCGCCGGCAAACGAAAACCTGCCATTTCCCGTAAATCCTGGACTCGGCACGTATAGTCAAAAGTATACAAAGAAAGTACCCAGGGAGTAAACTCATTTCAAGAACGATTTTTTAAATTATTATTTCACCACTAAAACCCATGAGACTTGCAGTTTTCAGAAATGTTTTCATTTTTGATGGGACGTTGAATAAAAGAAGTTTAATCGCCGGCAAACGAAAACCCGCCATTTCCCGTAAACCCCGGACTCGGCCCGTATAGTCAAATGTATACAAAAGAAGTACCTAGGGAGTAAATTCATTTCCCGAACGATTTTTTAAATTATTATTTCACCACTAAAGCCCATGAGACTTGTAGTTTTTAAAAATGTTTTCATTTTTGATGAGACGCTGAATAAAAGAAGTTTAATCGCCGGCAAACGAAAACCCGCGATTTCCCGTAAATCCCGAACTCGGCCCGTATAGTCAAAAGTATACAAAGAAGGTACCCAGGGAGTAAACTCATTTCCCGAACAATTTTTTAAATTATTTTCTCACCACTAAAACGCATGAGACTTGTAGTTTGCAGAAATGTTTTCACTTTTGATGAGACGCTTAATGAAAGTGGTTTAATCGCCGGGAAACGAAAACCCGCGATTTCCCGTAAATCCCGGACTCGGCCGTATAGTCAAAAGTATACAAAGAAGGTACCCAGGGAGTAAACTCATTTCCCGAACGATTTTTTAAATTATTTTTTCACCACTAAAATGCATGAGACTTGTAATTTTTAGAAATGTTTTCATTTTTGATGAGACGTTTAATGAAAGTGGTTTAATCGCCGGCAAACGAAAACCCGCGATTTCCCGTAAATCCCGGGCTTGGCCCGTATAGTCAAATGTATACAAAGAAAGTATCCTGTGAGTAAACTCATTTTCAAAACGATTTTTTAAATTATCTTTTCACCACTAAAACGTATGAGACTTGTAGTTTTCAAAAATGTTTTCATTTTTGATGAGACGCTGAATAAAAGAAGTTTAATCGCCGGCAAACGAAAATCCGCCATTTCCCGTAAACCCCGGACTCGGCCCGTGTAGTCAAAAGTATACAAAGAAAGTACCCAGGGAGTAAACTCATTTCCCGAACGATTTTTTAAATTATTTTTTCACCACTAAAGCGCATGGGACTTGTAGTTTACAAAAATGTTTTCATTTTTGATGAGACGCTGAATAAAAGAAGTTTAATCGCCGGCAAACGAAAACCCGCGACTTCCCGTAAATCCCGGACTCGGGCCGTATAGTCAAAAGTATACAAAGAAAGTACCCAGGGAGTAAACTCATTTCCCGAACGATTTTTTAAATTATCTTTTCACCACTAAAACGCATGAGACTTGTAGTTTTCAGAAATGTTTTCATTTTTGATGAGACGCTTAATGAAAGTGGTTTAATCGCCGGCAAACGAAAACCCGCGATTTCCCGTAAATCCCGGGCTTGGCCCGTATAGTCGAATGCATACAAAGAAAGTACCCAGGGAGTAAACTCATTTCCCGAACGATTTTATAAATTATTATTTAACCACTAAAGCCCATGAGACTTGTAGTTTTTAAAAATGTTTTCATTTTTGATGAGACCCTGAATAAAAGAAGTTTAATCGCCGGCAAACGAAAACCCGCGACTTCCCGTAAATCCCCGACTCGGCCCGTATAGTCCAAAGTATACAAAGAAAGTACCCAGGGAGTAAACACATTTCCCGAACAATTTTTTAAATTATTTTTTCACCACTAAAACGCATGAGACCTGTAGTTTTCAGAAATGTTTTCATTTTTGATGAGACGCTTAATGAAAGTGGTTTAATCGCCGGCAAACGAAAACCCGCGATTTCCCGTAAATCCCGGGCTTGGCCCGTATAGTCGAATGTGTACAAAGAAAGTACCCTGTGAGTAAACTCATTTCCAAAACGATTTTTTAAAGTATCTTTTTACCACTAAAACGCATGAGACTTGTAGTTTTCAAAAATGTTTTCATTTTTGATGAGACGCTGAAAAAAAGAAGTTTAATTGCCGGCAAACGAAAACCCGCCATTTCCCGTAAACCCCGGACTCGGCCCATATAGTCAAAAGTATACAAAGAAAGTACCCGGGGAGTAAACTCATTTCAAATGTATACAAAGAAAGTACCCTGTGATTAAACTCATTTCCAAAACGATTTTTTAAATTATTTTTTCACCACTAAAACGCATGAGACTTGTAGTTTTCAAAAATGTTTTCGTTTTTGATGAGACGCTTATTAAAAGAAGTTTAATCGCCGGCAAACGAAAACCCGCCATTTCCCGTAAACCCCGGACTCGGCCCGTATAGTCAAAAGTATACAAAGAAAGTACCCAGGGAGTAAACTCACTTCCCGAACAATTTTTTATATTATTTTTTCACCACTAAAACGCATGAGACTTGTAGTTTTTAAAAATGTTTACATTTTTGATGGGACGCTGAATAAAAGAAGCTTAATCGCCGGCACACGAAAACCCGCGATTTCCCGTAAATCCCGGACTGGGCCCGTATAGTCAAAAGTATACAAAGAAAGTACCCAGGGAGTAAACTCATTTCCCGAACGATTTTTTAAATTATTTTTTCACCACTAAAACGCATGAGACTTGTAGTTTTCAAAAGTGTTTTCATTTTTGATGAGACGCTGAAAAAAAGAAGTTTAATCGCCGGCAAAGGAAAACCCGTGATTTCCCGTAAATCCCGGACTCGGCCCGTATAGTCAAAAGTATACAAAGAAGGTACCCAGAGAGTAAACTCATTTCCCGAACGATTTTTTAAATTATTTTTTCACCACTAAAACGCATGAGCCTTGTAGTTTGCAGAAATGTTTTCATTTTTGATGAGACGCTTAATGAAAGTGGTTTAATCGCCGGGAAACGAAAACCCGCGATTTCCCGTAAATCCCGGACTCGGCCGTATAGTCAAAAGTATACAAAGAAGGTACCCAGGGAGTAAACTCATTTCCCGAACGATTTTTTAAATTATTATTTCACCACTAAAGCCCATGAGACTTGTAGTTTTTAGAAATATTTTCATTTTTGATGCGACGCTTAATGAAAGTGGTTTAATCGTCGGCAAACGAAAACCCGCGATTTCCCGTAAATCCCGGGCTTGGCCCGTATAGTCGAATGTATACAAGGAAAGTAACCTGTGAGTAAACTCATTTCCAAAACGATTTTTTAATGTATCTTTTCACCACTAAAACGCATGAGACTTGTAGTTTTCAAAAATGTTTTCATTTTTGATGAGACGCTGAATAAAAGAAGTTTAATCGCCGGCAAACGAAAACCCGCCATTTCCCGTAAACCCCGGACTCGGCCCGTATAGTCAAAAGTATACAAAGAAAGTACCCAGGGAGCAAACTCATTTCCCGAACGATTTTTTAAATTATTATTTCACCACTAAAGCCCATGAGACTTGTAGTTTTTAAAAATGTTTTCATTTTTGATGAGACGCTGAATAAAAGAAGTTTAATCGCCGGCAAAGGAAAACCCGCGATTTCCCGTAAATCCCGGGCTTGGCCCGTATAGTCAAAAGTATACAAAGAAAGTAACCAGGGAGCAAACTCATTTCCCCAACGATTTTTTAAATTACTATTTCACCACTAAAACGCGTGAGACTTGTAGTTTTCAAAAGTGTTTTCGTTTTTGATGAGACGCTGAATAAAAGAAGTTTAATCGCCGGCAAACGAAAGCCCGCGATTTCCCGTAAATCCCGGGCTTGGCCCGTATAGTTGAATGTATATAAAGAAAGTACCCAGGGAGTAAACTGATTTCCCGAACGATTTTTTAAATTATTTTTTCAACACTAAAACGCATGAGACTTGTAGTTTTCAGAAATGTTTTCATTTTTGACGAGACGCTTAATGAAAGTGGTTTAATCGCCGGCAAACGAAAACCCGCGATTTCCCGTAAATCCCGGGCTTGGCCCGTATAGTCGAATGTATACAAAGAAAGTACCCTGTGAGTAAACTCATTTTCAAAACGATTATTTAAATTATCTTTTCACCACTATAACGCATGAGACTTGTAGTTATCAAAAATGTTTTCATTTTTGATGAGACGCTGAATAAAAGGAGTTTAATCGCCGGCAAACGAAAACCTGCCATTTCCCGTAAATCCTGGACTCGGCACGTATAGTCAAAAGTATACAAAGAAAGTACCCAGGGAGTAAACTCATTTCCAAAACGATTTTTTAAATTATTTTTTCACCACTAAAACGCATGAGACTTGTAGTTTTCAAAAATGTTTTTATTTTTGATGAGACGCTTATTAAAAGAAGTTTAATCGCCGGCAAACGAAAACCCGCCATTTCCCGTAAACCCCGGACTCGGCCCGTATAGTCAAATATATACAAAAGAAGTACCTAGGGAGTAAATTCATTTCCCGAACGATTTTTTAAATTATTATTTCACCACTAAAGCCCATGAGACTTGTAGTTTTTAAAAATGTTTTCATTTTTGATGAGACGCTGAATAAAAGAAGTTTAATCGCCGGCAAACGAAAACCCGCGATTTCCCGTAAATCCCGGGCTTGGCCCGTATAGTCAAATGTATACAAAGAAAGTACCCTGTGAGTAAACTCATTTCCAAAACGATTTTTTAAATTATCTTTTCACCACTAAAACGTATGAGACTTGTAGTTTTCAAAAATGTTTTCATTTTTGATGACACGCTGAATAAAAGAAGTTTAATCGCCGGCAAACGAAAATCCGCCATTTCCCGTAAACCCCGGACTCGGCCCGTGTAGTCAAAAGTATACAAAGAAAGTACCCAGGGAGTAAACTCATTTCCCGAACAATTTTTTAAATTATTTTTTCACCACTAAAGCGCATGGGACTTGTAGTTTACAAAAATGTTTTCATTTTTGATGAGACGCTGAATAAAAGAAGTTTAATCGCCGCCAAACGAAAACCTGCGATTTCCCGTAAATCCCGGACTCGGACCGTATAGTCAAAAGTATACAAAGAAAGTACCCAGGAAGTAAACTCATTTCCCGAACGATTTTTTAAATTATTATTTCACCACTAAAGCCCATGAGACTTGTAGTTTTTAAAAATGTTTTCATTTTTGATGAGACGCTGAATAAAAGAAGTTTAATCGCCGGCAAACGAAAACCCGCGACTTCCCGTAAATCCCGGACTCGGGCCGTATAGTCAAAAGTATACAAAGAAAGTACCCAGGGAGTAAACTCATTTCCCGAACGATTTTTTAAATTATTTTTTCACCACTAAAACGCATGAGACTTGTAGTTTTCAGAAATGTTTTCATTTTTGATGAGACGCTTAATGAAAGTGGTTTAATCGCCGGCAAACGAAAACCCGCGATTTCCCGTAAATCCCGGGCTTGGCCCGTATAGTCGAATGCATACAAAGAAAGTACCCAGGGAGTAAACTCATTTCCTGAACGATTTTTTAAATTATTATTTAACCACTAAAGCCCATGAGACTTGTAGTTTTTAAAAATGTTTTCATTTTTGATGAGACGCTGAATAAAAGAAGTTTAATCGCCGGCAAACGAAAACCCGCGACTTCCCGTAAATCCCCGACTCGGCCCGTATAGTCAAAAGTATACAAAGAAAGTACCCAGGGAGTAAACACATTTCCCGAACAATTTTTTAAATTATTTTTTCACCACTAAAACGCATGAGACCTGTAGTTTTCAGAAATGTTTTCATTTTTGATGAGACGCTTAATGAAAGTGGTTTAATCGCCGGCAAACGAAAACCCGCGATTTCCCGTAAATCCCGGGCTTGGCCCGTATAGTCGAATGTGTACAAAGAAAGTACCCTGTGAGTAAACTCATTTCCAAAACGATTTTTTAAAGTATCTTTTCACCACTAAAACGCATGAGACTTGTAGTTTTCAAAAATGTTTTCATTTTTAATGAGACGCTGAAAAAAAGAATTTTAATTGCCGGCAAACGAAAACCCGCCATTTCCCGTAAACCCCGGACTCGGCCCATATAGTCAAAAGTATACAAAGAAAGTACCCGGGGAGTAAACTCATTTCAAATGTATACAAAGAAAGTACCCTGTGATTAAACTCATTTCCAAAACGATTTTTTAAATTATTTTTTCACCACTAAAACGCATGAGACTTGTAGTTTTCAAAAATGTTTTCATTTTTGATGAGACGCTTATTAAAAGAAGTTTAATCGCCGGCAAACGAAAACCGCCATTTCCCGTAAACCCCGGACTCGGCCCGTATAGTCAAAAGTATACAAAGAAAGTACCCAGGGAGTAAACTCATTTCCCGAACGATTTTTTAAATTATTTTTTCACCACTAAAACGCATGAGACTTGTAGTTTTTAAAAGTGTTTTCGTTTTTGATGAGACGCTGAATAAAGAAGTTTAATCGCCGGCAAAGGAAAACCCGCGATTTCCCGTAAATCCCGGACTCGGCCCGTATAGTCAAAAGTATACAAAGAAGGTACCCAGAGAGTAAACTCATTTCCCGAACGATTTTTTAAATTATTTTTTCACCACTAAAACGCATGAGACTTGTAGTTTGCAGAAATGTTTTCATTTTTGATGAGACGCTTAATGAAAGTGGTTTAATCGCCGGGAAACGAAAACCCGCGATTTCCCGTAAATCCCGGACTCGGCCGTATAGTCAAAAGTATACAAAGAAGGTACCCAGGGAGTAAACTCATTTCCCGAACGATTTTTTAAATTATTATTTCACCACTAAAGCCCATGAGACTTGTAGTTTTTAGAAATGTTTTCATTTTTGATGAGACGCTGAATAAAAGAAGTTTAATCGCCGGTAAAGGAAAACCCGCGACTTCCAGTAAATCCCCGACTCGGCCCGTATAGTCAAAAGTATACAAAGAAAGTACCCAGGGAGTAAACTCATTTCCCGAATGATTTTTTAAATTATTTTTTCACCACTAAAACGCATGAGACTTGTAGTTTTCAGAAATGTTTTCATTTTTGATGAGACGCTTAATGAAAGTGGTTTAATCGCCGGCAAACGAAAACCCGCGATTTCCCGTAAATCCCGGGCTTGGCCCGTATAGTCGAATGTATACAAAGAAAGTACCCTGTGAGTAAACTCATTTTCAAAACGATTATTTAAATTATCTTTTCACCACTATAACGCATGAGACTTGTAGTTATCAAAAATGTTTTCATTTTTGATGAGACGCTGAATAAAAGGAGTTTAATCGCCGGCAAACGAAAACCTGCCATTTCCCGTAAATCCTGGACTCGGCACGTATAGTCAAAAGTATACAAAGAAAGTACCCTGGGAGTAAACTCATTTCAAGAACGATTTTTTAAATTATTATTTCACCACTAAAGCCCATGAGACTTGCAGTTTTCAGAAATGTTTTCATTTTTGATGGGACGTTGAATAAAAGAAGTTTAATCGCCGGCAAACGAAAACCCGCCATTTCCCGTAAACCCCGGACTCGGCCCGTATAGTCAAATGTATACAAAAGAAGTACCTAGGGAGTAAATTCATTTCCCGAACGATTTTTTAAATTATTATTTCACCACTAAAGCCCATGAGACTTGTAGTTTTTAAAAATGTTTTCATTTTTGATGAGACGCTGAATAAAAGAAGTTTAATCGCCGGCAAACGAAAACCCGCGATTTCCCGTAAATCCCGAACTCGGCCCGTATAGTCAAAAGTATACAAAGAAGGTACCCACGGAGTAAACTCATTTCCCGAACGATTTTTTAAATTATTTTTTCACCACTAAAACGCATGAGACTTGTAGTTTGCAGAAATGTTTTCACTTTTGATGAGACGCTTAATGAAAGTGGTTTAATCGCCGGCAAACGAAAACCCGCGATTTCCCGTAAATCCCGGACTCGGCCGTATAGTCAAAAGTATACAAAGAAGGTACCCAGGGAGTAAACTCATTTCCCGAACGATTTTTTAAATTATTTTTTCACCACTAAAATGCATGAGACTTGTAATTTTTAGAAATGTTTTCATTTTTGATGAGACGTTTAATGAAAGTGGTTTAATCGCCGGCAAACGAAAACCCGCGATTTCCCGTAAATCCCGGGCTTGGCCCGTATAGTCAAATGTATACAAAGAAAGTACCCTGTGAGTAAACTCATTTCCAAAACGATTTTTTAAATTATCTTTTCACCACTAAAACGTATGAGACTTGTAGTTTTCAAAAATGTTTTCATTTTTGATGAGACGCTGAATAAAAGAAGTTTAATCGCCGGCAAACGAAAATCCGCCATTTCCCGTAAACCCCGGACTCGGCCCGTATAGTCAAAAGTATACAAAGAAAGTACCCAGGGAGTAAACTCATTTCCCGAACGATTTTTTATATTATTTTTTCACCACTAAAACGCATGAGACTTGTAGTTTTTAAAAATGTTTACATTTTTGATGGGACGCTGAATAAAAGAAGCTTAATCGCCGGCACACGAAAACCCGCGATTTCCCGTAAATCCCGGACTGGGCCCGTATAGTCACAAGTATACAAAGAAAGTACCCAGGGAGTAAACTCATTTCCCGAACGATTTTTTAAATTATTTTTTCACCACTAAAACGCATGAGACTTGTAGTTTTTAAAAGTGTTTTCATTTTTGATGAGACGCTGAATAAAAGAAGTTTAATCGCCGGCAAAGGAAAACCCGCGATTTCCCGTAAATCCCGGACTCGGCCCGTATAGTCAAAAGTATACAAAGAAGGTACCCAGAGAGTAAACTCATTTCCCGAACGATTTTTTAAATTATTTTTTCACCACTAAAACGCATGAGACTTGTAGTTTGCAGAAATGTTTTCATTTTTGATGAGACGCTTAATGAAAGTGGTTTAATCGCCGGGAAACGAAAACCCGCGATTTCCCGTAAATCCCGGACTCGGCCGTATAGTCAAAAGTATACAAAGAAGGTACCCAGGGAGTAAACTCATTTCCCGAACGATTTTTTAAATTATTATTTCACCACTAAAGCCCATGAGACTTGTAGTTTTTAGAAATGTTTTCATTTTTGATGAGACGCTGAATAAAAGAAGTTTAATCGCCGGCAAACGAAAACCCGCGATTTCCCGTAAATCCCGAACTCGGCCCGTATAGTCAAAAGTATACAAAGAAGGTACCCAGGGAGTAAACTCATTTCCCGAACGATTTTTTAAATTATTTTTTCACCACTAAAACGCATGAGACTTGTAGTTTGCAGAAATGTTTTCACTTTTGATGAGACGCTTAATGAAAGTGGTTTAATCGCCGGCAAACGAAAACCCGCCATTTCCCGTAAACCCCGGACTCGGCCCGTATAGTCAAATGTATACAAAAGAAGTACCTAGGGAGTAAATTCATTTCCCGAACGATTTTTTAAATTATTATTTCACCACTAAAGCCCATGAGACTTGTAGTTTTTAAAAATGTTTTCATTTTTGATGAGACGCTGAATAAAAGAAGTTTAATCGCCGGCAAACGAAAACCCGCGATTTCCCGTAAATCCCGAACTCGGCCCGTATAGTCAAAAGTATACAAAGAAGGTACCCAGGGAGTAAACTCATTTCCCGAACGATTTTTTAAATTATTATTTCACCACTAAAGCCCATGAGACTTGCAGTTTTCAGAAATGTTTTCATTTTTGATGGGACGTTGAATAAAAGAAGTTTAATCGCCGGCAAACGAAAACCCGCCATTTCCCGTAAACCCCGGACTCGGCCCGTATAGTCAAATGTATACAAAAGAAGTACCTAGGGAGTAAATTCATTTCCCGAACGATTTTTTAAATTATTATTTCACCACTAAAGCCCATGAGACTTGTAGTTTTTAAAAATGTTTTCATTTTTGATGAGACGCTGAATAAAAGAAGTTTAATCGCCGGCAAACGAAAACCCGCGATTTCCCGTAAATCCCGAACTCGGCCCGTATAGTCAAAAGTATACAAAGAAGGTACCCAGGGAGTAAACTCATTTCCCGAACGATTTTTTAAATTATTTTTTCACCACTAAAACGCATGAGACTTGTAGTTTGCAGAAATGTTTTCACTTTTGATGAGACGCTTAATGAAAGTGGTTTAATCGCCGGCAAACGAAAACCCGCGATTTCCCGTAAATCCCGGACTCGGCCGTATAGTCAAAAGTATACAAAGAAGGTACCCAGGGAGTAAACTCATTTCCCGAACGATTTTTTAAATTATTTTTTCACCACTAAAATGCATGAGACTTGTAATTTTTAGAAATGTTTTCATTTTTGATGAGACGTTTAATGAAAGTGGTTTAATCGCCGGCAAACGAAAACCCGCGATTTCCCGTAAATCCCGGGCTTGGCCCGTATAGTCAAATGTATACAAAGAAAGTACCCTGTGAGTAAACTCATTTCCAAAACGATTTTTTAAATTATCTTTTCACCACTAAAACGTATGAGACTTGTAGTTTTCAAAAATGTTTTCATTTTTGATGAGACGCTGAATAAAAGAAGTTTAATCGCCGGCAAACGAAAATCCGCCATTTCCCGTAAACCCCGGACTCGGCCCGTGTAGTCAAAAGTATACAAAGAAAGTACCCAGGGAGTAAACTCATTTCCCGAACAATTTTTTAAATTATTTTTTCACCACTAAAGCGCATGGGACTTGTAGTTTACAAAAATGTTTTCATTTTTGATGAGACGCTGAATAAATGAAGTTTAATCGCTGCCAAACGAAAACCTGCGATTTCCCGTAAATCCCGGACTCGGCCCGTATAGTCAAAAGTATACAAAGAAAGTACCCAGGGAGTTAACTCATTTCCCGAACGATTTTTTAAATTATTATTTCACCACTAAAGCCCATGAGACTTGTAGTTTTTAAAAATGTTTTCATTTTTGATGAGACGCTGAATAAAAGAAGTTTAATCGCCGGCAAACGAAAATCCGCCATTTCCCGTAAACCCCGGACTCGGCCCGTGTAGTCAAAAGTATACAAAGAAAGTACCCAGGGAGTAAACTCATTTCCCGAACAATTTTTTAAATTATTTTTTCACCACTAAAGCGCATGGGACTTGTAGTTTACAAAAATGTTTTCATTTTTGATGAGACGCTGAATAAAAGAAGTTTAATCGCTGCCAAACGAAAACCTGCGATTTCCCGTAAATCCCGGACTCGGCCCGTATAGTCAAAAGTATACAAAGAAAGTACCCAGGGAGTAAACTCATTTCCCGAACGATTTTTTAAATTATTATTTCACCACTAAAGCCCATGAGACTTGCAGTTTTCAGAAATGTTTTCATTTTTGATGGGACGTTGAATAAAAGAAGTTTAATCGCCGGCAAACGAAAACCCGCCATTTCCCGTAAACCCCGGACTCGGCCCGTATAGTCAAATGTATACAAAAGAAGTACCTAGGGAGTAAATTCATTTCCCGAACGATTTTTTAAATTATTATTTCACCACTAAAGCCCATGAGACTTGTAGTTTTTAAAAATGTTTTCATTTTTGATGAGACGCTGAATAAAAGAAGTTTAATCGCCGGCAAACGAAAACCCGCGATTTCCCGTAAATCCCGAACTCGGCCCGTATAGTCAAAAGTATACAAAGAAGGTACCCAGGGAGTAAACTCATTTCCCGAACGATTTTTTAAATTATTTTTTCACCACTAAAACGCATGAGACTTGTAGTTTGCAGAAATGTTTTCACTTTTGATGAGACGCTTAATGAAAGTGGTTTAATCGCCGGCAAACGAAAACCCGCGATTTCCCGTAAATCCCGGACTCGGCCGTATAGTCAAAAGTATACAAAGAAGGTACCCAGGGAGTAAACTCATTTCCCGAACGATTTTTTAAATTATTTTTTCACCACTAAAATGCATGAGACTTGTAATTTTTAGAAATGTTTTCATTTTTGATGAGACGTTTAATGAAAGTGGTTTAATCGCCGGCAAACGAAAACCCGCGATTTCCCGTAAATCCCGGGCTTGGCCCGTATAGTCAAATGTATACAAAGAAAGTACCCTGTGAGTAAACTCATTTCCAAAACGATTTTTTAAATTATCTTTTCACCACTAAAACGTATGAGACTTGTAGTTTTCAAAAATGTTTTCATTTTTGATGAGACGCTGAATAAAAGAAGTTTAATCGCCGGCAAACGAAAATCCGCCATTTCCCGTAAACCCCGGACTCGGCCCGTGTAGTCAAAAGTATACAAAGAAAGTACCCAGGGAGTAAACTCATTTCCCGAACAATTTTTTAAATTATTTTTTCACCACTAAAGCGCATGGGACTTGTAGTTTACAAAAATGTTTTCATTTTTGATGAGACGCTGAATAAATGAAGTTTAATCGCTGCCAAACGAAAACCTGCGATTTCCCGTAAATCCCGGACTCGGCCCGTATAGTCAAAAGTATACAAAGAAAGTACCCAGGGAGTTAACTCATTTCCCGAACGATTTTTTAAATTATTATTTCACCACTAAAGCCCATGAGACTTGTAGTTTTTAAAAATGTTTTCATTTTTGATGAGACGCTGAATAAAAGAAGTTTAATCGCCGGCAAACGAAAATCCGCCATTTCCCGTAAACCCCGGACTCGGCCCGTGTAGTCAAAAGTATACAAAGAAAGTACCCAGGGAGTAAACTCATTTCCCGAACAATTTTTTAAATTATTTTTTCACCACTAAAGCGCATGGGACTTGTAGTTTACAAAAATGTTTTCATTTTTGATGAGACGCTGAATAAAAGAAGTTTAATCGCTGCCAAACGAAAACCTGCGATTTCCCGTAAATCCCGGACTCGGCCCGTATAGTCAAAAGTATACAAAGAAAGTACCCAGGGAGTAAACTCATTTCCCGAACGATTTTTTAAATTATTATTTCACCACTAAAGCCCATGAGACTTGTAGTTTTTAAAAATGTTTTCATTTTTGATGAGACGCTGAATAAAAGAAGTTTAATCGCGGGCAATCGAAAATCCGCCATTTCCCGTAAACCCCGGACTCGGCCCGTATAGTCAAAAGTATACAAAGAAAGTACCCAGGGAGTAAACTCATTTCCCGAACGATTTTTTATATTATTTTTTCACCACTAAAACGCATGAGACTTGTAGTTTTTAAAAATGTTTACATTTTTGATGGGACGCTGAATAAAAGAAGCTTAATCGCCGGCACCTGAAAACCCGCGATTTCCCGTAAATCCCGGACTGGGCCCGTATAGTCAAAAGTATACAAAGAAAGTACCCAGGGAGTAAACTCATTTCCCGAACGATTTTTTAAATTATTTTTTCACCACTAAAACGCATGAGACTTGTAGTTTTTAAAAGTGTTTTCATTTTTGATGAGACGCTGAATAAAAGAAGTTTAATCGCCGGCAAAGGAAAACCCGCGATTTCCCGTAAATCCCGGACTCGGCCCGTATAGTCAAAAGTATACAAAGAAAGTACCCAGGGAGTTAACTCATTTCCCGAACGATTTTTTAAATTATTATTTCACCACTAAAGCCCATGAGACTTGTAGTTTTTAAAAATGTTTTCATTTTTGATGAGACGCTGAATAAAAGAAGTTTAATCGCCGGCAAACGAAAATCCGCCATTTCCCGTAAACCCCGGACTCGGCCCGTGTAGTCAAAAGTATACAAAGAAAGTACCCAGGGAGTAAACTCATTTCCCGAACAATTTTTTAAATTATTTTTTCACCACTAAAGCGCATGGGACTTGTAGTTTACAAAAATGTTTTCATTTTTGATGAGACGCTGAATAAAAGAAGTTTAATCGCTGCCAAACGAAAACCTGCGATTTCCCGTAAATCCCGGACTCGGCCCGTATAGTCAAAAGTATACAAAGAAAGTACCCAGGGAGTAAACTCATTTCCCGAACGATTTTTTAAATTATTATTTCACCACTAAAGCCCATGAGACTTGTAGTTTTTAAAAATGTTTTCATTTTTGATGAGACGCTGAATAAAAGAAGTTTAATCGCGGGCAATCGAAAATCCGCCATTTCCCGTAAACCCCGGACTCGGCCCGTATAGTCAAAAGTATACAAAGAAAGTACCCAGGGAGTAAACTCATTTCCCGAACGATTTTTTATATTATTTTTTCACCACTAAAACGCATGAGACTTGTAGTTTTTAAAAATGTTTACATTTTTGATGGGACGCTGAATAAAAGAAGCTTAATCGCCGGCACCTGAAAACCCGCGATTTCCCGTAAATCCCGGACTGGGCCCGTATAGTCAAAAGTATACAAAGAAAGTACCCAGGGAGTAAACTCATTTCCCGAACGATTTTTTAAATTATTTTTTCACCACTAAAACGCATGAGACTTGTAGTTTTTAAAAGTGTTTTCATTTTTGATGAGACGCTGAATAAAAGAAGTTTAATCGCCGGCAAAGGAAAACCCGCGATTTCCCGTAAATCCCGGACTCGGCCCGTATAGTCAAAAGTATACAAAGAAGGTACCCAGAGAGTAAACTCATTTCCCGAACGATTTTTTAAATTATTTTTTCACCACTAAAACGCATGAGACTTGTAGTTTGCAGAAATGTTTTCATTTTTGATGAGACGCTTAATGAAAGTGGTTTAATCGCCGGAAACGAAAACCCGCGATTTCCCGTAAATCCCGGACTCGGCTGTATAGTCAAAAGTATACAAAGAAGGTACCCAGGGAGTAAACTCATTTCCCGAACGATTTTTTAAATTATTATTTCACCACTAAAGCCCATGAGACTTGTAGTTTTTAGAAATGTTTTCATTTTTGATGAGACGCTGAATAAAAGAAGTTTAATCGCCGGCAAAGGAAAACCCGCGACTTCCCGTATATCCCCGACTCGGCCCGTATAGTCAAAAGTATACAAAGAAAGTACCCAGGGAGTAAACTCATTTCCCGAATGATTTTTTAAATTATTTTTTCATCACTAAAACGCATGAGACTTGTAGTTTTCAGAAATGTTTTCATTTTTGATGAGACGCTTAATGAAAGTGGTTTAATCGCCGGCAAACGAAAACCCGCGATTTCCCGTAAATCCCGGGCTTGGCCCGTATAGTCGAATGTATACAAAGAAAGTACCCTGTGAGTAAACTCATTTTCAAAACGATTATTTAAATTATCTTTTCACCACTATAACGCATGAGACTTGTAGTTATCAAAAATGTTTTCATTTTTGATGAGACGCTGAATAAAAGGAGTTTAATCGCCGGCAAACGAAAACCTGCCATTTCCCGTAAATCCTGGACTCGGCACGTATAGTCAAAAGTATACAAAGAAAGTACCCAGGGAGTAAACTCATTTCAAGAACGATTTTTTAAATTATTATTTCACCACTAAAGCCCATGAGACTTGCAGTTTTCAGAAATGTTTTCATTTTTGATGGGACGTTGAATAAAAGAAGTTTAATCGCCGGCAAACGAAAACCCGACATTTCCCGTAAACCCCGGACTCGGCCCGTATAGTCAAATGTATACAAAAGAAGTACCTAGGGAGTAAATTCATTTCCCGAACGATTTTTCAAATTATTATTTCACCACTAAAGCCCATGAGACTTGTAGTTTTTAAAAATGTTTTCATTTTTGATGAGACGCTGAATAAAAGAAGTTTAATCGCCGGCAAACGAAAACCCGCGATTTCCCGTAAATCCCGAACTCGGCCCGTATAGTCAAAAGTATACAAAGAAGGTACCCAGGGAGTAAACTCATTTCCCGAACGATTTTTTAAATTATTTTTTCACCACTAAAACGCATGAGACTTGTAGTTTGCAGAAATGTTTTCATTTTTGATGAGACGCTTAATGAAAGTGGTTTAATCGCCGGGAAACGAAAACCCGCGATTTCCCGTAAATCCCGGACTCGGCCGTATAGTCAAAAGTATACAAAGAAGGTACCCAGGGAGTAAACTTATTTCCCGAACGATTTTTTAAATTATTATTTCACCACTAAAGCCCATGAAACTTGTAGTTTTTAGAAATGTTTTCATTTTTGATGAGACGCTGAATAAAAGAAGTTTAATCGCCGGCAAAGGAAAACCCGCGACTTCCCGTATATCCCCGACTCGGCCCGTATAGTCAAAAGTATACAAAGAAAGTACCCAGGGAGTAAACTCATTTCCCGAATGATTTTTTAAATTATTTTTTCACCACTAAAACGCATGAGACTTGTAGTTTTCAGAAATGTTTTCATTTTTGATGAGACGCTTAATGAAAGTGGTTTAATCGCCGGCAAACGAAAACCCGCGATTTCCCGTAAATCCCGGGCTTGGCCCGTATAGTCAAATGTATACAAAGAAAGTACCCTGTGAGTAAACTCATTTTCAAAACGATTATTTAAATTATCTTTTCACCACTATAACGCATGAGACTTGTAGTTATCAAAAATGTTTTCATTTTTGATGAGACGCTGAATAAAAGGAGTTTAATCGCCGGCAAACGAAAACCTGCCATTTCCCGTAAATCCTGGACTCGGCACGTATAGTCAAAAGTATACAAAGAAAGTACCCAGGGAGTATACTCATTTCAAGAACGATTTTTTAAATTATTATTTCACCACTAAAGCCCATGAGACTTGTAGTTTTTAAAAGTGTTTTCATTTTTGATGAGACGCTGAATAAAAGAAGTTTAATCGCCGGCAAAGGAAAACCCGCGATTTCCCGTAAATCCCGGACTCGGCCCGTATAGTCAAAAGTATACAAAGAAGGTACCCAGAGAGTAAACTCATTTCCCGAACGATTTTTTAAATTATTTTTTCACCACTAAAACGCATGAGACTTGTAGTTTGCAGAAATGTTTTCATTTTTGATGAGACGCTTAATGAAAGTGGTTTAATCGCCGGAAACGAAAACCCGCGATTTCCCGTAAATCCCGGACTCGGCCGTATAGTCAAAAGTATACAAAGAAGGTACCCAGGGAGTAAACTCATTTCCCGAACGATTTTTTAAATTATTATTTCACCACTAAAGCCCATGAGACTTGTAGTTTTTAGAAATGTTTTCATTTTTGATGAGACGCTGAATAAAAGAAGTTTAATCGCCGGCAAAGGAAAACCCGCGACTTCCAGTATATCCCCGACTCGGCCCGTATAGTCAAAAGTATACAAAGAAAGTACCCAGGGAGTAAACTCATTTCCCGAATGATTTTTTAAATTATTTTTTCACCACTAAAACGCATGAGACTTGTAGTTTTCAGAAATGTTTTCATTTTTGATGAGACGCTTAATGAAAGTGGTTTAATCGCCGGCAAACGAAAACCCGCGATTTCCCGTAAATCCCGGGCTTGGCACGTATAGTCGAATGTATACAAAGAAAGTACCCTGTGAGTAAACTCATTTTCAAAACGATTATTTAAATTATCTTTTCACCACTATAACGCATGAGACTTGTAGTTATCAAAAATGTTTTCATTTTTGATGAGACGCTGAATAAAAGGAGTTTAATCGCCGGCAAACGAAAACCTGCCATTTCCCGTAAATCCTGGACTCGGCACGTATAGTCAAAAGTATACAAAGAAAGTACCCAGGGAGTAAACTCATTTCAAGAACGATTTTTTAAATTATTATTTCACCACTAAAGCCCATGAGACTTGCAGTTTTCAGAAATGTTTTCATTTTTGATGGGACGTTGAATAAAAGAAGTTTAATCGCCGGCAAACGAAAACCCGACATTTCCCGTAAACCCCGGACTCGGCCCGTATAGTCAAATGTATACAAAAGAAGTACCTAGGGAGTAAATTCATTTCCCGAACGATTTTTCAAATTATTATTTCACCACTAAAGCCCATGAGACTTGTAGTTTTTAAAAATGTTTTCATTTTTGATGAGACGCTGAATAAAAGAAGTTTAATCGCCGGCAAACGAAAACCCGCGATTTCCCGTAAATCCCGAACTCGGCCCGTATAGTCAAAAGTATACAAAGAAGGTACCCAGGGAGTAAACTCATTTCCCGAACGATTTTTTAAATTATTTTTTCACCACTAAAACGCATGAGACTTGTAGTTTGCAGAAATGTTTTCATTTTTGATGAGACGCTTAATGAAAGTGGTTTAATCGCCGGGACACGAAAACCCGCGATTTCCCGTAAATCCCGGACTCGGCCGTATAGTCAAAAGTATACAAAGAAGGTACCCAGGGAGTAAACTTATTTCCCGAACGATTTTTTAAATTATTATTTCACCACTAAAGCCCATGAAACTTGTAGTTTTTAGAAATGTTTTCATTTTTGATGAGACGCTGAATAAAAGAAGTTTAATCGCCGGCAAAGGAAAACCCGCGACTTCCCGTATATCCCCGACTCGGCCCGTATAGTCAAAAGTATACAAAGAAAGTACCCAGGGAGTAAACTCATTTCCCGAATGATTTTTTAAATTATTTTTTCACCACTAAAACGCATGAGACTTGTAGTTTTCAGAAATGTTTTCATTTTTGATGAGACGCTTAATGAAAGTGGTTTAATCGCCGGCAAACGAAAACCCGCGATTTCCCGTAAATCCCGGGCTTGGCCCGTATAGTCAAATGTATACAAAGAAAGTACCCTGTGAGTAAACTCATTTTCAAAACGATTATTTAAATTATCTTTTCACCACTATAACGCATGAGACTTGTAGTTATCAAAAATGTTTTCATTTTTGATGAGACGCTGAATAAAAGGAGTTTAATCGCCGGCAAACGAAAACCTGCCATTTCCCGTAAATCCTGGACTCGGCACGTATAGTCAAAAGTATACAAAGAAAGTACCCAGGGAGTATACTCATTTCAAGAACGATTTTTTAAATTATTATTTCACCACTAAAGCCCATGAGACTTGCAGTTTTCAGAAATGTTTTCATTTTTGATGGGACGTTGAATAAAAGAAGTTTAATCGCCGGCAAACGAAAACCCGACATTTCCCGTAAACCCCGGACTCGGCCCGTATAGTCAAATGTATACAAAAGAAGTACCTAGGGAGTAAATTCATTTCCCGAACGATTTTTTAAATTATTATTTCACCACTAAAGCCCATGAGACTTGTAGTTTTTAAAAATGTTTTCATTTTTGATGAGACGCTGAATAAAAGAAGTTTAATCGCCGGCAAACGAAAACCCGCGATTTCCCGTAAATCCCGAACTCGGCCCGTATAGTCAAAAGTATACAAAGAAGGTACCCAGGGAGTAAACTCATTTCCCGAACGATTTTTTAAATTATTTTTTCACCACTAAAACGCATGAGACTTGTAGTTTGCAGAAATGTTTTCACTTTTGATGAGACGCTTAATGAAAGTGGTTTAATCGCCGGCAAACGAAAACCCGCGATTTCCCGTAAATCCCGGACTCGGCCGTATAGTCAAAAGTATACAAAGAAGGTACCCAGGGAGTAAACTCATTTCCCGAACGATTTTTTAAATTATTTTTTCACCACTAAAATGCATGAGACTTGTAATTTTTAGAAATGTTTTCATTTTTGATGAGACGTTTAATGAAAGTGGTTTAATCGCCGGCAAACGAAAACCCGCGATTTCCCGTAAATCCCGGGCTTGGCCCGTATAGTCAAATGTATACAAAGAAAGTACCCTGTGGGTAAACTCATTTCCAAAACGATTTTTTAAATTATCTTTTCACCACTAAAACGTATGAGACTTGTAGTTTTCAAAAATGTTTTCATTTTTGATGAGACGCAGAATAAAAGAAGTTTAATCGCCGGCAAACGAAAATCCGCCATTTCCCGTAAACCCCGGACTCGGCCCGTGTAGTCAAAAGTATACAAAGAAAGTACCCAGGGAGTAAACTCATTTCCCGAACAATTTTTTAAATTATTTTTTCACCACTAAAGCGCATGGGACTTGTAGTTTACAAAAATGTTTTCATTTTTGATGAGACGCTGAATAAAAGAAGTTTAATCGCCGCCAAACGAAAACCTGCGATTTCCCGTAAATCCCGGACTCGGCCCGTATAGTCAAAAGTATACAAAGAAAGTACCCAGGGAGTAAACTCATTTCCCGAACGATTTTTTAAATTATTATTTCACCACTAAAGCCCATGAGACTTGTAGTTTTTAAAAATGTTTTCATTTTTGATGAGACGCTGAATAAAAGAAGTTTAATCGCCGGCAAACGAAAACCCGCGACTTCCCGTAAATCCCGGACTCGGGCCGTATAGTCAAAAGTATACAAAGAAAGTACCCAGGGAGTAAACTTATTTCCCGAACGATTTTTTAAATTATTTTTTCACCACTAAAACGCATGAGACTTGTAGTTTTCAGAAATGTTTTCATTTTTGATGAGACGCTTAATGAAAGTGGTTTAATCGCCGGCAAACGAAAACCCGCGATTTCCCGTAAATCCCGGGCTTGGCCCGGATAGTGGAATGCATACAAAGAAAGTACCCAGGGAGTAAACTCATTTCCCGAACCATTTTTTAAATTATTATTTAACCACTAAAGCCTATGAGACTTGTGGTTTTTAAAAATGTTTTCATTTTTGATGAGACGCTGAATAAAAGAAGTTTAATCGCCGGCAAACGAAAACCCGCGACTTCCCGTAAATCCCCGACTCGGCCCGTATAGTCAAAAGTATACAAAGAAAGTACCCAGGGAGTAAACACATTTCACGAACAATTTTTTAAATTATTTTTTCACCACTTAAACGCATGAGACCTGTAGTTTTCAGAAATGTTTTCATTTTTGATGAGACGCTTAATGAAAGTGGTTTAATCGCCGGCAAACTAAAACCCGCGATTTCCCGTAAATCCCGGGCTTGGCGCGTATAGTCGAATGTGTACAAAGAAAGTACCCTGTGAGTAAACTCATTTCCAAAACGATTTTTTAAAGTATCTTTTCACCACTAAAACGCATGAGACTTTTAGTTTTCAAAAATGTTTTCATTTTTGATGAGACGCTGAAAAAAAGAAGTTTAATTGCCGGCAAACGAAAACCCGCCATTTCCCGTAAACCCCGGACTCGGCCCATATAGTCAAAAGTATACAAAGAAAGTACCCGGGGAGTAAACTCATTTCAAATGTATACAAAGAAAGTACCCTGTGATTAAACTCATTTCCAAAACGGTTTTTTAAATTATTTTTTCACCACTAAAACGCATGAGACTTGTAGTTTTTAAAAATGTTTTCATTTTTGATGAGACGCTTATTAAAAGAAGTTTAATCGCCGGCAAACGAAAACCGCCATTTCCCGTAAACCCCGGACTTGGCCCATATAGTCAAAAGTATACAAAGAAAGTACCCAGGGAGTAAACTCATTTCCCGAACAATTTTTTATATTATTTTTTCACCACTAAAACGCATAGGATGTTTTCATTTTTGATGAGACGCTGAATAAAAGAAGCTTAATCGCCGGCACACGAAAACCCGCGATTTCCCGTAAATCCCGGACTGGGCCCGTATAGTCAAAAGTATACAAAGAAAGTACCCAGGGAGTAAACTCATTTCCCGAACGATTTTTTAAATTATTTTTTCACCACTAAAACGCATGAGACTTGTAGTTTTTAAAAATGTTTTCATTTTTGATGAGACGCTGAATAAAAGAAGTTTAATCGCCGGCAAAGGAAAACCCGCGATTTCCCGTAAATCCCGGACTCCGCCCGTATAGTCAAAAGTATACAAAGAAGGTACCCAGAGAGTAAACTCATTTCCCGAACCATTTTTTCAATTATTTTTTCACCACTAAAACGCATGAGACTTGTAGTTTGCAGAAATGTTTTCATTTTTTATGAGACGCTTAATGAAAGTGGTTTAATCGCCGGAAAACGAAAACCCGCGATTTCCCGTAAATCCCGGATTCGGCCGTATAGTCAAAAGTATACAAAGAAGGTACCCAGGGAGTAAACTCATTTCCTGAACGACTTTTTAAATTATTATTTCACCACTAAAGCCCATGAGACTTGTAGTTTTTAGAAATGTTTTCATTTTTGATGAGACGCTTAATGAAAGTGGTTTAATCGCCGGCAAAGGAAAACCCGCGACTTCCCGTAAATCCCCGACTCGGCCCGTATAGTCAAAAGTATACAAAGAAAGTACCCAGGGAGTAAACTCATTTCCCGAATGATTTTTTAAATTATTTTTTCACCACTAAAACGCATGGGACCTGTAGTTTTCAGAAATGTTTTCATTTTTGATGAGACGCTTAATGAA
The DNA here is from genome assembly GCF_029227915.1 of Hydractinia symbiolongicarpus. Classification (NCBI taxonomy): domain Eukaryota; kingdom Metazoa; phylum Cnidaria; class Hydrozoa; order Anthoathecata; family Hydractiniidae; genus Hydractinia; species Hydractinia symbiolongicarpus. Next base: position 3,398,077 of record NC_079878.1, read on the forward strand.
AGTGGTTTAATCGTCGGCAAACGAAAACCCGCGATTTCCCGTAAATCCCGGGCTTGGCCCGTATAGTCGAATGTATACAAGGAAAGTACCCTGTGAATAAACTCATTTCCAAAACGATTTTTTAATGTATCTTTTCACCACTAAAACGCATGAGACTTGTAGTTTTCAAAAATGTTTTCATTTTTGATGAGACGCTGAATAAAAGAAGTTTAATCGCCGGCAAACGAAAACCCGCCATTTCTTGTAAACCCCGGACTCGGCCCGTATAGTCGAATGCATACAAAGAAAGTACCCAGGAAGTAAACTCATTTCCCAAACGATTTTTTAAATTATTATTTAACCGCTAAAGCCCATGAGACTTGTAGTTTTTAAAAATGTTTCATTTTTGGTGAGACGCTAAATAAAAGAAGTTTAATCGCCGGCAAACGAAAACCCGCCACTTCCCGTAAATCCCCGACTCGGCCCGTATAGTCAAAAGTATACAAAGAAAGTACCCAGGGAGTAAACTCATTTCCCGAACGATTTTTTAAATTATTTTTTCACCACTAAAACGCATAAGACCTGTAATTTTCAGAAATGTTTTCAATTTTTATGAGACGCTTAATGAAAGTGGTTTAATCGCCGGCAAACGAAAACCCGCGATTTCCGGTAAATCCCGGGCTTGGCCCGTATAGTCGAATGTATACAAAGAAAGTACCCTGTGAGTAAACTCATTTCCAAAACGATTTTTTAAATTATTTTTTCACCACTAAAACGCATGGGACCTGTAGTTTTCAGAAATGTTTTCATTTTTGATGAGACGCTTAATGAAAGTGGTTTAATCGTCGGCAAACGAAAACCCGCGATTTCCCGTAAATCCCGGGCTTGGCCCGTATAGTCGAATGTATACAAGGAAAGTACCCTGTGAATAAACTCATTTCCAAAACGATTTTTTAATGTATCTTTTCACCACTAAAACGCATGAGACTTGTAGTTTTCAAAAATGTTTTCATTTTTGATGAGACGCTGAATAAAAGAAGTTTAATCGCCGGCAAACGAAAACCCGCCATTTCTTGTAAACCCCGGACTCGGCCCGTATAGTCGAATGCATACAAAGAAAGTACCCAGGAAGTAAACTCATTTCCCAAACGATTTTTTAAATTATTATTTAACCGCTAAAGCCCATGAGACTTGTAGTTTTTAAAAATGTTTCATTTTTGGTGAGACGCTAAATAAAAGAAGTTTAATCGCCGGCAAACGAAAACGCGCCACTTCCCGTAAATCCCCGACTCGGCCCGTATAGTCAAAAGTATACAAAGAAAGTACCCAGGGAGTAAACTCATTTCCCGAACGATTTTTTAAATTATTTTTTCACCACTAAAACGCATAAGACCTGTAATTTTCAGAAATGTTTTCAATTTTTATGAGACGCTTAATGAAAGTGGTTTAATCGCCGGCAAACGAAAACCCGCGATTTCCGGTAAATCCCGGGCTTGGCCCGTATAGTCGAATGTATACAAAGAAAGTACCCTGTGAGTAAACTCATTTCAAAAACGATTTTTTAAAGTATCTTTTCACCACTAAAACCCATGAGACTTGTAGTTTTCAAAAATGTTTTCATTTTAGATGAGACGCTGAATAAAAGATGTTTAATCGCCGGCAAACGAAAATCCGCCATTTCCCGTAAACCCCGGACCCGGCCCGTATAGTCAAAAGTATACAAAGAAAGTACCCAGGGAGTAAACTCATTTCCCGAACGATTTTTTAAATTATTTTTTCACCACTAAAACGCATGGGACTTGTAGTTTACAAAAATGTTTTCATTTTTGATGAGACTCTGAATAAAAGAAGTTTAATCGCCGGCAAACGAAAACCTGCGATTTCCCGTAAATCCCGGACTCGGCCCGTATAGTCAAAAGTATACAAAGAACGTACCCAGGGAGTAAACTCATTTCCCGAACGATTTTTTAAATTATTATTTCACCACTAAAGCCCATGAGACTTGTAGTTTTTAGAAATGTTTTCATTTTTAATGAGACGCTGAATAAAAGAAGTTTAATCGCCGGCAAACGAAGACCCGCGACTTCCCGTAAATCCCGGATTCGGGCCGTATAGTCAAAAGTATACAGAGAAAGTACCCAGGGACTAAACTCATTTCCCGAACGATTTTTTAAATTATTTTTTCACCACTAAAACGCATGAGACTTGTAGTTTTCCGAAATGTTTTCATTTTTGATGAGACGCTTAATGAAAGTGGTTTAATCGCCGGCAAACGAAAACCCGCGATTTCCCGTAAATCCCGGACTTGGCCCGTATAGTCGAATGCATAAAAAGAAAATACCCAGGAAGTAAACTCATTTCCCGAACGATTTTTTAAATTATTATTTAACCACTAAAGCCCATGAGACTTGTAGTTTTTAAAAATGTTTTCATTTTTGATGAGACGCTGAATAAAAGAAGTTTAATCGCCGGCAATCGAAAACCCGCGAATTCCCGTAATGCCCCGACTCGGCCCGTATTGTCAAAAGTATACAAAGAAAGTACCCAGGGAGTAAACTCATTTCCCGAACGATTTTTTAAATTATTATTTAACCACTAAAGCCCATGAGACTTGTAGTTTTTAAAAATGCTTCATTTTTTGTGAGACGCTGAATAAAAGAAGTTTAATCGCCGGCAAACGATAACCCGCCACTTCCCGTAAATCCCCGACTCGGCCCGTATAGTCGAAAGTATACAAAGAAAGTACCCAGGGAGTAAACTCATTTCCCGAACGATTTTTTAAATTATTTTTTCACCACTAAAACGCATGAGACCTGTAGTTTTCAGAAATGTTTTCATTTTTGATGAGACGCTTGATGAAAGTGGTTTAATCGCCGGCAAACGAAAACCCGCGATTTCCCGTAAATCCCGGGCTTGGCCCGTATAGTCGAATGTATACAAAGAAAGTACCCTGTGAGTAAACTCATTTCCAAAACGATTTTTTAAAGTATCTTTTCACCACTAAAACGCATGGGACTTGTAGTTTACAAAAATGTTTTCACTTTTGATGAGACTATGAATAAAAGAAGTTTAATCGCCGGCAAACGAATACCTGCGATTTCCCGTAAATCCTGGACTCGGCCCGTATAGTCAAAAGTATACAAAGAAAGTACCCAGGGAGTAAACTCATTTCCCGAACGATTTTTTAAATTATTATTTCACCATTAAATCCCATGAGCCTTGTAGTTTTTAGAAATGTTTTCATTTTTGATGAGACGCTGAATAAAAGAAGTTTAATCGCCGGCAAACGAAAACCCGCGACTTCCCGTAAATCCCGGATTCGGGCCGTATAGTCAAAAGTATACAAAGAAAGTACCCAGGGACTAAACTCATTTCCCGAACAATTTTTTATATTATTTTTTCACCACTAAAACGCATGAGACTTGTAGTTTTTAAAAATGTTTACATTTTTGATGGGACGCTGAATAAAAGAAGCTTAATCGCCGGCACACGAAAACCCGCGATTTCCCGTAAATCCCGGACTGGGCCCGTATAGTCAAAAGTATACAAAGAAAGTACCCAGGGAGTAAACTCATTTCCCGAACGATTTTTTAAATTATTTTTTCACCACTAAAACGCATGAGACTTGTAGTTTTTAAAAGTGTTTTCATTTTTGATGAGACGCTGAATAAAAGAAGTTTAATCGCCGGCAAAGGAAAACCCGCGATTTCCCGTAAATCCCGGACTCGGACCGTATAGTCAAAAGTATACAAAGAAGGTACCCAGAGAGTAAACTCATTTCCCGAACCATTTTTTAAATTATTTTTTCACCACTAAAACGCATGAGACTTGTAGTTTGCAGAAATGTTTTCATTTTTGATGAGACGCTTAATGAAAGTGGTTTAATCGCCGGAAAACGAAAACCCGCGATTTCCCGTAAATCCCAGATTCGGCCGTATAGTCAAAAGTATACAAAGAAGGTACCCAGGGAGTAAACTCATTTCCCGAACGACTTTTTAAATTATTATTTCACCACTAAAGCCCATGAGACTTGTAGTTTTTAGAAATGTTTTCATTTTTGATGAGACGCTTAATGAAAGTGGTTTAATCGCCGGCAAAGGAAAACCCGCGACTTCCCGTAAATCCCCGACTCGGCCCGTATAGTCAAAAGTATACAAAGAAAGTACCCAGGGAGTAAACTCATTTCCCGAATGATTTTTTAAATTATTTTTTCACCACTAAAACGCATGGGACCTGTAGTTTTCAGAAATGTTTTCATTTTTGATGAGACGCTTAATGAGAGTGGTTTAATCGTCGGCAAACGAAAACCCGCGATTTCCCGTAAATCCCGGGCTTGGCCCGTATAGTCGAATGTATACAAGGAAAGTACCCTGTGAGTAAACTCATTTCCAAAACGATTTTTTAATGTATCTTTTCACCACTAAAACGCATGAGACTTGTAGTTTTCAAAAATGTTTTCATTTTTGATGAGACGCTGAATAAAAGAAGTTTAATCGCCGGCAAACGAAAACCCGCCATTTCTTGTAAACCCCGGACTCGGCCCGTATAGTCGAATGCATACAAAGAAAGTACCCAGGAAGTAAACTCATTTCCCGAACGATTTTTTAAATTATTATTTAACCACTAAAGCCCATGAGACTTGTAGTTTTTAAAAATGTTTCATTTTTGGTGAGACGCTAAATAAAAGAAGTTTAATCGCCGGCAAACGAAAACCCGCCACTTCCCGTAAATCCCCGACTCGGCCCGTATAGTCAAAAGTATACAAAGAAAGTACCCAGGGAGTAAACTCAATTCCCGAACGATTTTTTAAATTATTTTTTCACCACTAAAACGCATGAGACCTGTAATTTTCAGAAATGTTTTCAATTTTTATGAGACGCTTAATGAAAGTGGTTTAATCGCCGGCAAACGAAAACCCGCGATTTCCGGTAAATCCCGGGCTTGGCCCGTATAGTCGAATGTATACAAAGAAAGTACCCTGTGAGTAAACTCATTTCCAAAACGATTTTTTAAAGTATCTTTTCACCACTAAAACCCATGAGACTTGTAGTTTTCAAAAATGTTTTCATTTTTGATGAGACGCTGAATAAAAGAAGTTTAATCGCCGGCAAACGAAAACCCGCAACTTCCCGTAAATCCCGGATTCGGGCCGTATAGTCAAAAGTATACAGAGAAAGTACCCAGGGACTAAACTCATTTCCCGAACGATTTTTTAAATTATTTTTTCACCACTAAAACGCATGAGACTTGTAGTTTTCCGAAATGTTTTCATTTTTGATGAGACGCTTAATGAAAGTGGTTTAATCGCCGGCAAACGAAAATCCGCGATTTCCCGTAAATCCCGGACTTGGCCCGTATAGTCGAATGCATAAAAAGAAAATACCCAGGAAGTAAACTCATTTCCCGAACGATTTTTTAAATTATTATTTAACCACTTAAGCCCATGAGACTTGTAGTTTTTAAAAATGTTTTCATTTCTGATGAGACGCTGAATAAAAGAAGTTTAATCGCCGGCAATCGAAAACCCGCGAATTCCCGTAAATCCCCGACTCGGCCCGTATTGTCAAAAGTATACAAAGAAAGTACCCAGGGAGTAAACTCATTTCCCGAACGATTTTTTAAATTATTATTTAACCACTAAAGCCCATGAGACTTGTAGTTTTTAAAAATGCTTCATTTTTGGTGAGACGCTGAATAAAAGAAGTTTAATCGCCGGCAAACGATAACCCGCCACTTCCCGTAAATCCCCTACTCGGCCCGTATAGTCAAAAGTATACAAAGAAAGTACCCAGGGAGTAAACTCATTTCCCGAACGATTTTTTAAATTATTTTTTCACCACTAAAACGCATGAGACCTGTAGTTTTCAGAAATGTTTTCATTTTTGATGAGACGCTTGATGAAAGTGGTTTAATCGCCGGCAAACGAAAACCCGCGATTTCCCGTAAATCCCGGGCTTGGCCCGTATAGTCGAATGTATACAAAGAAAGTACCCTGTGAGTAAACTCATTTCCAAAACGATTTTTTAAAGTATCTTTTCACCACTAAAACGCATGGGACTTGTAGTTTACAAAAATGTTTTCACTTTTGATGAGACTATGAATAAAAGAAGTTTAATCGCCGGCAAACGAATACCTGCAATTTCCCGTAAATCCTGGACTCGGCCCGTATAGTCAAAAGTATACAAAGAAAGTACCCAGGAAGTAAACTCATTTCCCGAACGATTTTTTAAATTATTATTTCACCACTAAATCCCATGAGACTTGTAGTTTTTAGAAATGTTTTCATTTTTGATGAGACGCTGAATAAAAGAAGTTTAATTGCCGGCAAACGAAAACCCGCGACTTCCCGTAAATCCCGGATTCGGGCCGTATAGTCAAAAGTATACAAAAAAAGTACCCAGGGACTAAACTCATTTCCCGAACGATTTTTTAAATTATTTTTTCACCACTAAAACGCATGAGACTTGTAGTTTTCAGAAATGTTTTCATTTTTGATGAGACGCTTAATGAAAGTGGTTTAATCGCCGGCAAACGAAAACCCGCGATTTCCCGTAAATCCCGGGCTTGGCCCGTATAGTCAAATGTATACAAAGAAAGTACCCTGTGAGTAAACTCATTTCCAAAACGATTTTTTAAATTATCTTTTCACCACTAAAACGCATGAGACTAGTAATTTTTAGAAATGTTTTCATTTTTGATGAGACGCTGATTAAAAGAAGTTTAATCGCCGGCAAACGAAAACCCGCGACTTCCCGTAAATCCCGGATTCGGGCCGTATAGTCAAAAGTATACAAAGAAAGTACCCAGGGACTAAACTCATTCCCCGAACGATTTTTTAAATTATTTTTTCACCACTAAAACGCATGAGACTTGTAGTGTTCAGAAATGTTTTCATTTTTGATGAGACGCTTAATGAAAGTGGTTTAATCGCCGGCAAACGAAAACCCGCAATTTCCCGTAAATCCCGGACTTGGCCCGTATAGTCGAATGCATACAAAGAAAGTACCCAGGAAGTAAACTCATTTCCCGAACGATTTTTTAAATTATTATTTAACCACTAAAGCCCATGAGACTTGTAGTTTTTAAAAATGTTTTCATTTTTGATGAGACGCTGAATAAAAGAAGTTTAATCGCCGGCAAACGAAAACCCGCGAATTCCCGTAAATCCCCGACTCGGCCCGTATAGTCAAAAGTATACAAAGAAAGTACCCAGGAAGTAAACTCATTTCCCGAACGATTTTTTAAATTATTTTTTTACCACTAAAACGCATGAGACCTGTAGTTTTCAGAAATGTTTTCATTTTTGATGGGACGCTGAATAAAAGAAGTTTAATCGCCGTCACACGAAAGCCCGCGATTTCCCGTAAATCCCGGACTGGGCCGTATAGTCAAAAGTATACAAAGAAAGTACCCAGGGAGTAAACTCATTTCCCGAACGATTTTTTAAATTATTTTTTCACCACTAAAACGCATGAAACTTGTATTTTTTGGAAATGTTTTCATTTTTGATGAGACGCTTAATGAAAGTGGTTTAATCGCCGGCAAACGAAAACCCGCGATTTCCCGTAAATCCCGGGCTTGGCCCGTATAGTCAAATGTATACAAAGAAAGTACCCTGTGAGTAAACTCATTTCCAAAACGATTTTTTAAATTATCTTTTCACCACTAAAACGCATGAGACTAGTAATTTTTAGAAATGTTTTCATTTTTGATGAGACGCTGATTAAAAGAAGTTTAATCGCCGGCAAACGAAAACCCGCGACTTCCCGTAAATCCCGGATTCGGGCCGTATAGTCAAAAGTATACAAAGAAAGTACCCAGGGACTAAACTCATTCCCCGAACGATTTTTTAAATTATTTTTTCACCACTAAAACGCATGAGACTTGTAGTGTTCAGAAATGTTTTCATTTTTGATGAGACGCTTAATGAAAGTGGTTTAATCGCCGGCAAACGAAAACCCGCAATTTCCCGTAAATCCCGGACTTGGCCCGTATAGTCGAATGCATACAAAGAAAGTACCCAGGAAGTAAACTCATTTCCCGAACGATTTTTTAAATTATTATTTAACCACTAAAGCCCATGAGACTTGTAGTTTTTAAAAATGTTTTCATTTTTGATGAGACGCTGAATAAAAGAAGTTTAATCGCCGGCAAACGAAAACCCGCGAATTCCCGTAAATCCCCGACTCGGCCCGTATAGTCAAAAGTATACAAAGAAAGTACCCAGGAAGTAAACTCATTTCCCGAACGATTTTTTAAATTATTTTTTTACCACTAAAACGCATGAGACCTGTAGTTTTCAGAAATGTTTTCATTTTTGATGGGACGCTGAATAAAAGAAGTTTAATCGCCGTCACACGAAAGCCCGCGATTTCCCGTAAATCCCGGACTGGGCCGTATAGTCAAAAGTATACAAAGAAAGTACCCAGGGAGTAAACTCATTTCCCGAACGATTTTTTAAATTATTTTTTCACCACTAAAACGCATGAAACTTGTATTTTTTGGAAATGTTTTCATTTTTGATGAGACGCTTAATGAAAGTGGTTTAATCGCCGGCAAACGAAAACCCGCGATTTCCCGTAAATCCCGGGCTTGGCCCGTATAGTCAAATGTATACAAAGAAAGTACCCTGTGAGTAAACTCATTTCCAAAACGATTTTTTAAATTATCTTTTCACCACTAAAACGCATGAGACTTGTAATTTTTAGAAATGTTTTCCCGTAAATCCTGGGCTTGGCCCGTATAGTCAAATGTATACAAAGGAAGTACCCTGTGAGTAAACTCATTTCCAAAACGATTTTTTAAATTATCTTCTCACCACTACAACGCATGAGACTTGTAGTTTTTGGAAATGTTTTCATTTTTGATGAGTTTAATCGCCGGCAAACGAAAACCCGCCATTTCCCGTAAACCCCGGACTCGGCCCGTATAGTCAAAGGTATACAAAGAAAGTACCCAGGAAGTAAACTCATTTCCCGAACGATTTTTTAAATTATTATTTAACCACTAAAGCCCATGAGACTTGTAGTTTTTAAAAATGTTTTCATTTTTGATGAGACGCTGAATAAAAGAAGTTTAATCGCCGGCAAACGAAAACCCGCGATTTCCCGTAAATCCCCGACTCGGCCCGTATAGTCAAATGTATACAAAGAAAGTACCCTGTGAGTAAACTCATTTCCAAAACGATTTTTTAAATTATTTTTTCACCACTAAAACGCATGAGACCTGTAGTTTTCAGAAATGTTTTCATTTTTGATGAGACGCTTAATGAAAGTGGTTTAATTGCCGGCAAACGAAAACCCGCGATTTCCCGTAAATCCCGGGCTTGGCCCGTATAGTCGAATGTATACAAAGAAATTACCCTGTGAGTAAACTCATTTCCAAAACGATTTTTTAAAGTATCTTTTCACCACTAAAACGCATGAGACTTGTAGTTTTCAAAAATGTTTTCATTTTTGATGAGACGCTGAATAAAAGAAGTTTAATCGCCGGCAAACGAAAACCCGCCATTTCCCGTAAACCCCGGACTCGGCCCGTATAGTCAAAAGTATACAAAGAAAGTACCCAGGGAGTAAACTCATTTCCCGAACGATTTTTTAAATTATTTTTTCACCACTAAAACGCATGGGACTTGTAGTTTACAAAAATGTTTTCATTTTTGATGAGACTCTGAATAAAAGAAGTTTAATCGCCGGCAAACGAAAACCTGCGATTTCCCGTAAATCCCGGACTCGGCCCGTATAGTTAAAAGTATACAAAGAAAGTACCCAGGGAGTAAACTCATTTCCAGAACGATTTTTTAAATTATTATTTCACCACTAAATCCCATGAGACTTGTAGTTTTTAGAAATGTTTTCATTTTTGATGAGACGCTGAATAAAAGAAATTTAATCGCCGGCAAACGAAAACCCGCGACTTCCCGTAAATCCCGGATTCGGGCCGTATAGTCAAAAGTATACAAAGAAAGTACCCAGGGACTAAACTCATTTTCCGAACGATTTTTTAAATTATTTTTTCACCACTAAAACGCATGAGACTTGTAGTTTTCAGAAACGTTTTCATTTTTGATAAGACGCTTAATGAAAGTGGTTTAATCGTCGGCAAACGAAAACCCGCGATTTCCCGTAAATCCCGGACTTGGCCCGTATAGTCGAATGCATACAAAGAAAGTACCCAGGAAGTAAACTCATTTCCCGAACGATTTTTTAAATTATTATTTAACCACTAAAGCCCATGAGACTTGTAGTTTTTAAAAATGTTTTCATTTTTGATGAGACGCTGAATAAAAGAAGTTTAATCGCCGGCAAACGAAAACCCGCGAATTCCCGTAAATCCCCGACTCGGCCCGTATAGTCAAAAGTATACAAAGAAAGTACCCAGGGAGTAAACTCATTTCCCGAACGATTTTTTAAATTATTTTTTCACCACTAAAACGCATGAGACCTGTAGTTTTCAGAAATGTTTTCATTTTTGATGGGACGCTGAATAAAAGAAGTTTAATCGCCGTCACACGAAAACCCGCGATTTCCCGTAAATCCCGGACTGGGCCCGTATATTCAAAAGTATACAAAGAAAGTACCCAGGGAGTAAACTCATTTCCCGAACGATTTTTTAAATTATTTTTTCACCACTAAAACGCATGAGACTTGTAGTTTTCAAAAGTGTTTTCATTTTTGATGAGACGCTGAATAAAAGAAGTTTAATCGCCGGCAAACGAAAACCCGCGATTTCCCGTAAATCCCGGACTCGGCCCGTATAGTCAAAAGTATACAAAGAAGGTACCCAGGGAGTAAACTCATTTTCCGAACGATTTTTTAAATTATTTTTTCACCACTAAAACGCATGACACTTGTATTTTTTAGAAATGTTTTCATTTTTGATGAGACGCTTAATGAAAGTGGTTTAATCGCCGGCAAACGAAAACCCGCGATTTCCCGTAAATCCCGGGCTTGGCCCGTATAGTCAAATGTATACAAAGAAAGTACCCTGTGAGTAAACTCATTTCCAAAACGATTTTTTAAATTATCTTTTCACCACTAAAACGCATGAGACTTGTAGTTTTCAGAAATGTTTTCATTTTTGATAAGACGCTTAATGAAAGTGGTTTAATCACCGGCAAACGAAAATCCGCGATTTCCCGTAAATCCTGGGCTTGGCCTGTATAGTCAAAAGTATACAAAGAAAGTACCCAGGGAGTAAACTCATTTCCCGAACGATTTTTTAAATTATTATTTCACCACTAAATCCCATGAGACTTGTAGTTTTTAGAAATGTTTTCATTTTTGATGAGACGCTGAATAAAAGAAGTTTAATCGCCGGCAAACGAAAACCCGCGACTTCCCGTAAATCCCGGATTCCGGCCGTATAGTCAAAAGTATACAAAGAAAGTACCCAGGGACTAAACTCATTTCCCGAACGATTTTTTAAATTATTTTTTCACCACTAAAACGCATGAGACTTGTAGTTTTCAGAAATGTTTTCATTTTTGATAAGACGCTTAATGAAAGTGGTTTAATCGCCGGCAAACGAAAATCCGCGATTTCCCGTAAATCCCGGACTTGGCCCGTATAGTCGAATGCATACAAAGAAAGTACCCAGGAAGTAAACTCATTTCCCGAACGATTTTTTAAATTATTATTTAACCACTAAAGCCCATGAGACTTGTAGTTTTTAAAAATGTTTTCATTTTTGATGAGACGCTGAATAAAAGAAGTTTAATCGCCGGCAAACGAAAACCCGCGAATTCCCGTAAGTCCCCGACTCGGCCCGTATAGTCAAAAGTATACAAAGAAAGTACCCAGGGAGTAAACTCATTTCCCGAACGATTTTTTAAATTATTTTTTCACCACTAAAACGCATGAGACCTGTAGTTTTCAGAAATGTTTTCATTTTTGATGGGACGCTGAATAAAAGAAGTTTAATCGCCGTCACACGAAACCCCGCGATTTCCCGTAAATCCCGAACTGGGCCCGTATATTCAAAAGTATACAAAGAAAGTACCCAGGGAGTAAACTCATTTCCCGAACGATTTTTTAAATTATTTTTTCACCACTAAAACGCATGAGACTTGTAGTTTTCAAAAGTGTTTTCATTTTTGATGAGACGCTGAATAAAAGAAGTTTAATCGCCGGCAAACGAAAACCCGCGATTTCCCGTAAATCCCGGACTCGGCCCGTATAGTCAAAAGTATACAAAGAAGGTACCCAGGGAGTAAACTCATTTTTCGAACGATTTTTTAAATTATTTTTTCACCACTAAAACGCATGAGACTTGTAGTTTGCAGAAATGTTTTCATTTTTGGTGAGACGCTTAATGAAAGTGGTTTAATCGCCGGCAAACGAAAACCCGCGATTTCCCGTAAATCCCGGACTCCGCCGTATAGTCAAAAGTATACAAAGAAGGTACCCAGGGAGTAAACTCATTTCCCGAACGATTTTTTAAATTATTTTTTGATCACTAAAACGCATGAGACTTGTATTTTTTAGAAATGTTTTCATTTTTGATGAGACGCTTAATGAAAGTGGTTTAATCGCCGGCAAACAAAAACCCGCGATTTCCCGTAAATCCCGGGCTTGGCCCGTATAGTCAAATGTATACAAAGAAAGTACCCTGTGAGTAAACTCATTTCCAAAACGATTTTTTAAATTATCTTTTCACCACTAAAACGCATGAGACTTGTAATTTTTAGAAATGTTTTCATTTTTGATGAGACGTTTAATGAAAGTGGTTTAATCGCCGGCAAACGAAAACCCGCCATTTCCCGTAAACCCCGGACTCGGCCCGTATAGTCAAAAGTATACAAAGAAAGTACCCAGGAAGTAAACTCATTTCCCGAACGATTTTTTAAATTATTATTTAACCACTAAAGCCCATGAGACTTGTAGTTTTTAAAAATGTTTTCATTTTTGATGAGACGCTGAATAAAAGAAGTTTAATCGCCGGCAAACGAAAACCCGCGAATTCCCGTAAATCCCCGACTCGGCCCGTATAGTCAAAAGTATACAAAGAAAGTACCCAGGGAGTAAACTCATTTCCCGAACGATTTTTTAAATTATTTTTTCACCACTAAAACGCATGAGACCTGTAGTTTTGAGAAATGTTTTCATTTTTGATGAGACGCTTAATGAAAGTGGTTTCATCGTCGGCAAACGAAAACCCGCGATTTCCCGTAAATCCCGGGCTTGGCCCGTATAGTCGAATGTATACAAAGAAAGTACCCTGTGAGTAAACTCATTTCCAAAACGATTTTTTAAAGTATCTTTTCACCACTAAAACGCATGAGACTTGTAGTTTTCAAAAATGTTTTCATTTTTGATGAGACGCTGAATAAAAGAAGTTTAATCGCCGGCAAACGAAAACCCGCCATTTCCCGTAAACCCCGGACTCGGCCCGTATAGTCAAAAGTATACAAAGAAAGTACCCAGGGAGTAAACTCATTTACCGAACGATTTTTTAAATTATTTTTTCACCACTAAAACGCATGGGACTTGTAGTTTACAAAAATGTTTTCATTTTTGATGAGACTCTGAATAAAAGAAGTTTAATCGCCGGCAAACGAAAACCTGCGATTTCCCGTAAATCCCGGACTCGGCCCGTATAGTCAAAAGTATACAAAGAAAGTTCCCAGGGAGTAAACTCATGTCCCGAACGATTTTTTAAATTAATATTTCACCACTAAAGCCCATGAGACTTGTAGTTTTTAGAAATGTTTTCACTTTTGATCAGACGCTGAATAAAAGAAGTTTAATCGCCGGCAAACGAAAACCCGCGACTTCCCGTAAATCCCGGATTCGGGCCGTATAGTCAAAAGTATACAAAGAAAGTACCCAGGGACTAAACTCATTTCCCGAACGATTTTTTAAATTATTTTTTCACTACTAAAACGCATGAGACTTGTAGTTTTCAGAAATGTTTTCATTTTTGATGAGACGCTTAATGAAAGTGGTTTAATCGCCGGCAAACGAAAACCCGCGAATTCCCGTAAATCCCCGACTCGGCCCGTATAGTCAAAAGTATACAAAGAAAGTACCCAGGGAGTAAACTCATTTCGCGAACGATTTTTTAAATTATTTTTTCACCACTAAAACGCATGAGACCTGTAGTTTTTAGAAATGTTTTCATTTTTGATGGGACGCTGAATAAAAGAAGTTTAATCGCCGGCACACGAAAACCCGCGATTTCCCGTAAATCCCGGACTGGGCCCGTATATTCAAAAGTATACAAAGAAAGTACCCAGGGAGTAAACTCATTTCCTGAACGATTTTTAAATTATTTTTTCACCACTAAAACGCATGAGACTTGTAGTTTTCAAAAGTGTTTTCATTTTTGATGAGACGCTGAATAAAAGAAGTTTAATCGCCGGCAAACGAAAACCCGCGATTTCCCGTAAATCCGGGACTCGGCCCGTATAGTCAAAAGTATACAAAGAAGGTACCCAGGGAGTAAACTCATTTCCCGAACGATTTTTTAAATTATTTTTTCACCACTAAAACGCATGAGACTTGTAGTTTGCAGAAATGTTTTCATTTTTAATGAGACGCTTAATGAAAGTGGTTTAATCGCCGGCAAACGAAAACCCGTGATTTCCCGTAAATCTCGGGCTTGGCCCGTATAGTCAAATGTATACAAAGAAAGTACCCTGTGAGTAAACTCATTTCCAAAACGATTTTTTAAATTATCTTTTCACCACTAAAACGCATGAGACTTGTAGTTTTCAAAAATGTTTTCGTTTTTGATGAGACGCTGAATAAAAGAAGTTTAATCGCCGGCAAACGAAAACCCGCCATTTCCCGTAAACCCCGGACTCGGCCCGTATAGTCAAAAGTATACAAAGAAAGTACCCGGGGAATAAACTCATTTCCCGAACGATTTTTTAAATTATTTTTTCACCACTAAAGCGCATGGGACTTGTAGTTTACAAAAATGTTTTTATTTTTGATGAGACGCTGAATAAAAGAAGTGTAATCGCCGGCAAACGAAAACCTGCGATTTCCCGTAAATCCCGGACTCGGCCCGTATAGTCAAAAGTATACAAAGAAAGCACCCAGGGAGAAAACTCATTTCCCGAACGATTTTTTAAATTATTATTTCACCACTAAAGCCCATGAGACTTGTAGTTTTTAAAAGTGTTTTCATTTTAGATGAGACGCTAAATAAAAGAAGTTTAATCGCCGGCAAATGAAAACCCGCGACTTCCCGTAAATCCCGGACTCGGGCCGTATAGTCAAAAGTATACAAAGAAAGTACCCAGGGAGTAAACTCATTTCCCGAACGATTTTTTAAATTATTTTTTCACTACTAAAACGCATGAGACTTGTAGTTTTCAGAAATGTTTTCATTTTTGATGAGACGCTTAATGAAAGTGGTTTAATCGCCGGCAAACGAAAACCCGCGATTTCCCGTAAATCCCGGGCTTGGCCCGTATAGTCGAATGCATACAAAGAAAGTACCCAGGGAGTAAACTCATTTCCCGAACCATTTTTTAAATTATTATTTAACCACTAAAGCCCATGAGAC
Organism: Hydractinia symbiolongicarpus; assembly: GCF_029227915.1. Lineage (NCBI taxonomy): Eukaryota > Metazoa > Cnidaria > Hydrozoa > Anthoathecata > Hydractiniidae > Hydractinia > Hydractinia symbiolongicarpus. Next base: position 3,413,572 of record NC_079878.1, read on the forward strand.
TTGTAGTTTTTAAAAATGTTTTCATTTTTGATGAGACGCTGAATAAAAGAAGTTTAATCGCTGGCAAACGAAAACCCGCGACTTCCCGTAAATCCCCGACTCGGCCCGTATAGTCAAAAGTATACAAAGAAAGTACCCAGGGAGTAAACTCATTTCCCGAACAATTTTTTAAATTATTTTTTCACCACTAAAACGCATGAGACCTGTAGTTTTCAAAAATGTTTTCATTTTTGATGAGACGCTGAAAAAAAGAAGTTTAATTGCTGGCAAACGAAAACCCGCCATTTCCCGTAAACCCCGAACTCGGCCCATATAGTCAAAAGTATACAAAGAAAGTACCCGGGGAGTAAACTCATTTCCCATGTATACAAAGAAAGTACCCTGTGATTAAACTCATTTCCAAAACGATTTTTTAAATTATTTTTTCACCACTAAAACGCATGAGACTTGTAGTTTTCAAAAATGTTTTCATTTTTGATGAGACGCTGAATAAAAGAAGTTTAATCGCCGGCAAACGAAAACCCGCGACTTCCCGTAAATCCCCGACTCGGCCCGTATAGTCAAAAGTATACAAAGAAAGTACCCAGGGAGTAAACTCATTTCCCGAACAATTTTTTAAATTATTTTTTCACCACTAAAACGCATGAGACCTGTAGTTTTCAAAAATGTTTTCATTTTTGAAGAGACGCTGAAAAAAAGAAGTTTAATTGCTGGCAAACGAAAACCCGCCATTTCCCGTAAACCCCGGACTCGGCCCATATAGTCAAAAGTATACAAAGAAAGTACCCGGGTAGTAAACTCATTTCCCATGTATACAAAGAAAGTACCCTGTGATTAAACTCATTTCCAAAACGATTTTTTAAATTATTTTTTCACCACTAAAACGCATGAGACTTGTAGTTTTCAAAAATGTTTTCATCTTTGATGAGACGCTTATTAAAAGAAGTTTAATCGCCGGCAAACGAAAACCCGCCATTTCCCGTAAACCCCGGACTCGGCCCGTATAGTCAAAAGTATACAAAGAAAGTACCCAGGGAGTAAACTCATTTCCCGAACGATTTTTTATATTATTTTTTCACCACTAAAGCCCATGAGACTTGTAGTTTTTAGAAATGTTTTCATTTTTGATGAGACGCTGAATAAAAGAAGTTTAATCGCTGGCAAACGAAAACCCGTGACTTCCCGTAAATCCACGACTCGGCCCGTATAGTCAAAAGTATACAAAGAAAGTACCCAGGGAGTAAACTCATTTCCCGAACGATTTTTTAAATTATTTTTTCACCACTAAAACGCATGAGACCTGTAGTTTTCAGAAATGTTTTCATTTTTGATAAGACGCTTAATGAAAGTGGTTTAATCGCCGGCAAACAAAAACCCGCCATTTCCCGTAAACCCCGGACTCGGCCCGTATAGTCAAAAGTATACAAAGAAAGTACCCAGGGAGTAAACTCATTTCCCGAACGATTTTTTAAATTATTTTTTCACCACTAAAGCGCATGGGACTTGTAGTTTACAAAAATGTTTTTATTTTTGATGAGACGCTGAAAAAAAGAAGTTTAATTGCTGGCAAACGAAAACCCGCCATTTCCCGTAAACCCCGAACTCGGCCCATATAGTCAAAAGTATACAAAGAAAGTACCCGGGGAGTAAACCCATTTCCCATGTATACAAAGAAAGTACCCTGTGATTAAACTCATTTCCAAAACGATTTTTTAAATTATTTTTTCACCACTAAAACGCATGAGACTTGTAGTTTTCAAAAATGTTTTCATTTTTGATGAGACGCTGAAAAAAAGAAGTTTAATTGCTGGCAAACGAAAACCCGCCATTTCCCGTAAACCCCGGACTCGGCCCATATAGTCAAAAGTATACAAAGAAAGTACCCGGGGAGTAAACTCATTTCCCATGTATACAAAGAAAGTACCCTGTGATTAAACTCATTTCCAAAACGATTTTTTAAATTATTTTTTCACCACTAAAACGCATGAGACTTGTAGTTTTCAAAAATGTTTTCATCTTTGATGAGACGCTTATTAAAAGAAGTTTAATCGCCGGCAAACGAAAACCCGCCATTTCCCGTAAACCCCGGACTCGGCCCGTATAGTCAAAAGTATACAAAGAAAGTACCCAGGGAGTAAACTCATTTCCCGAACGATTTTTTATATTATTTTTTCACCACTAAAGCGCAAGGGACTTGTAGTTTACAAAAATGTTTTTATTTTTGATGAGACGCTGAATAAAAGAAGTGTAATCGCCGGCAAACGAAAACCTGCTATTTCCCGTAAATCCCGGACTCGGCCCGTATAGTCAAAAGTATACAAAGAAAGTACCCAGGGAGTAAACTCATTTCCCGAACGATTTTTTAAATTATTTTTTCACCACTAAAACGCATGAGTCTTGTAGTTTTCAGAAATAATTTCATTTTTGATGAGACGCTTAATGAAAGTGGTTTAATCGCCGGCAAACGAAAACCCGCGATTTCCCGTAAATCCCGGGCTTGGCCAGTATAGTCGAATGCATACAAAGAAAGTACCCAGGGAGTAAACTCATTTCCCGAACGATTTTTTAAATTATTATTTCACCACTAAAGCCCATGAGACTTGTAGTTTTTAAAAATGTTTTCATTTTTGATGAGACGCTGAATAAAAGAAGTTTAATCGCCGGCAAAGGAAAACCCGCGACTTCCCGTAAATCCCGGACTCGGGCCGTATAGTCAAAAGTATACAAAGAAAGTACCCAGGGAGTAAACTTATTTTCCGAACGATTTTTTAAATTATTTTTTCACCACTAAAACGCATGAGACTTGTAGTTTTCAGAAATGTTTTCATTTTTGATGAGACGCTTAATGAAAGTGGTTTAATCGCCGGCAAACGAAAACCCGCGATTTCCCGTAAATCCCGGGCTTGGCCCGTATAGTTGAATGCATACAAAGAAAGTACCCAGGGAGTAAACTCATTTCCCGAACGATTTTTTAAATTATTATTTAACCACTAAAGCCCATGAGACTTGTAGTTTTTAAAAATATTTTCATTTTTGATGAGACGCTGTATAAAAGAAGTTTATTCGCCGGCAAACGAAAACCCGCGACTTCCCGTAAATCCCCGACTCGCCCCGTATAGTCAAAAGTATACAAAGAAAGTACCCAGGGAGTAAACTCATTTCCCGAAAAATTTTTTAAATTATTTTTTCACCACTAAAACGCATGAGACCTGTAGTTTTTAGAAATGTTTTTATTTTTGATGAGACGCTTAATGAAAGTGGTTTAATCGCCGGCAAACGAAAACCCGCGATTTCCCGTAAATCCCGGGCTTGGCCGTACAGTCGAATGTATACAAAGAAAGTACCCTGTGGGTAAACTCATTTCCAAAACGATTTTTTAAAGTATCTTTTCACCACTAAAACGCATGAGACTTGTAGTTTACAAAAATGTTTTCATTTTTGATGAGACTCTGAATAAAAGAAGTTTAATCGCCGGCAAACGAAAACCTGCGATTTCCCGTAAATCCCGGACTCGGCCCATATAGTCAAAAGTATACAAAGAAAGTACCCAGGGACTAAACTCATTTCCCGAACGATTTTTTAAATTATTTTTTCACCACTAAAACGCATGAGACTTGTAGTTTTCAGAAATGTTTTCATTTTTCATGAGACTCTTAATGAAAGTGGTTTAATCGCCGGCAAACAAAAACCCGCGATTTCCCGTAAATCCCGGGCTTGGCCTGTATAGTCGAATGCATACAAAGAAAGTACCCAGGAAGTAAACTCATTTCCCGAACGATTTTTTAAATTATTATTTAACCACTAAAGCCCATGAGACTTGTAGTTTTTAAAAATGTTTTCATTTTTGATGAGACGCTGAATAAAAGAAGTTTAATCGCCGGCAAACGAAAACCCGCGACTTCCCGTAAATCCTCGACTCGGCCCGTATAGTCAAAAGTATACAAAGAAAGTACCCAGGGAGTAAACTCATTTCCCGAACGATTTTTTAATTTATTATTTAACCACTAAAGCCCATGAGACTTGTAGTTTTTAAAAATGTTTTCATTTTTGATGAGACGCTGAATAAAAGAAGTTTATTCGCCGGCAAACGAAAACCCGCGACTTCCGGTAACTCCCCGACTCGCCCCGTATGGTCAAAAGTATACAAAGAAAGTACCCAGGGAGTAAACTCATTTCCCGAAAAAATTTTTAAATTATTTTTTCACCACTAAAACGCATGAGACCTGTAGTTTTCAGAAATGTTTTCATTTTTGATGAGACGCTTAATGAAAGTGGTTTAATCGCCGGCAAACGAAAACCCGCAATTTCCCGTAAATCCCGGGCTTGGCCCGTACAGTCGAATGTATACAAAGAATGTACCCTGTGGGTAAACTCATTTCCAAAACGATTTTTTAAAGTATCTTTTCACCACTAAAACGCATGAGACTTGTAGTTTTCAAAAATGTTTTCATTTTTGATGAGACGCTGAAAAAAAGAAGTTTAATTGCCGGCAAACGAAAACCCGTCATTTCCCGTAAACCCCGGACTCGGCCCATATAGTCAAAAGTATACAAAGAAAGTACCCGGGGAGTAAACTCATTTCCCATGTATACAAAGAAAGTACCCTGTGATTAAACTCATTTCCAAAACGATTTTTTAAATTATTTTTTCACCACTAAAACGCATGAGAATTGTAATTTTCAAAAATGTTTTCATTTTTGATGAGACGCATATTAAAAGAAGTTTAATCGCCGGCAAACGAAAACCCGCCATTTCCCGTAAACCCCGGACTCGGCCCGTATAGTCAAAAGTATACAAAGAAAGTACCCAGGGAGTAAACTCATTTCCCGAACGATTTTTCATATTATTTTTTCACCACTAAAGCCCATGAGACTTGTAGTTTTTAGAAATGTTTTCATTTTTGATGAGACGCTGAATAAAAGAAGTTTAATCGCCGGCAAATGAAAACCCGCGACTTCCCGTAAATCCCCGACTCGGCCCGTATAGTCAAAAGTATACAAAGAAAGTACCCAGGGAGTAAACTCATTTCCCGAACGATTTTTTAAATTATTTTTTCACCACTAAAACGCATGAGACCTGTAGTTTTCAGAAATGTTTTCATTTTTGATGAGACGCTTAATGAAAGTGGTTTAATCGCCGGCAAACGAAAACCCGCGATTTCCTGTAAATCCCGGGCTTGGCCCGTATAGTCGAATGTATACAAAGAAAGTACCTTGTGAGTAAACTCATTTCCGAAACGATTTTTTAAATTATCTTTTCACCACTAAAACGCATGAGACTTGTAGTTTTCAAAAATGTTTTCATTTTTGATGAGACGCTGAATAAAAGAAGTTTAATCGCCGGCAAACGAAAAACCGCCATTTCCCGTAAACCCCGGACTCGGCCCGTATAGTCAAAAGTATACAAAGAAAGTACCCAGGGAGTAAACTCATTTCCCGAACGATTTTTTAAATTATTTTTTCACCACTAAAACGCATGGGACTTGTAGTTTACAAAAATGTTTTCATTTTTGATGAGACTCTGAATAAAAGAAGTTTAATCGCCGGCAAACGAAAACCTGCGATTTCCCGTAAATCCCGGACTCGGCCCATATAGTCAAAAGTATACAAAGAAAGTACCCAGGGAGTAAACTCATTTTCCGAACGATTTTTTAAATTATTATTTCACCACTAAAGCCCATGAGACTTGTAGTTTTTAGAAATGTTTTCATTTTTGATGAGACGCTGAATAAAAGAAGTTTAATCGCCGGCAAACGAAAACCCGCGACTTCCCGTAAATCCCGGATTCGGGCCGTATAGTCAAAAGTATACAAAGAAAGTACCCAGCGACTAAACTCATTTCCCGAACGATTTTTTAAATTATTTTTTCACCACTAAAACGCATGAGACTTGTAGTTTTCAGAAATGTTTTCATTTTTGATGAGACTCTTAATGAAAGTGGTTTAATCGCCGGCAAACGAAAACCCGCGATTTCCCGTAAATCCCGGGCTTGGCCCGTATAGTCGAATGCATACAAAGAAAGTACCCAGAAAGTAAAATCATTTCCCGAACGATTTTTTAAATTATTATTTAACCACTAAAGCCCATGAGACTTGTAGTTTTTAAAAATGTTTTCATTTTTGATGAGACGCTGAATAAAAGAAGTTTAATCGCCGGCAAACGAAAACCCGCGACTTCCCGTAAATCCCCGACTCGGCCCGTATAGTCAAAAGTATACAAAGAAAGTACCCAGGGAGTAAACTCATTTCCCGAACGATTTTTTAAATTATTTTTTCACCACTAAAACGCATGAGACCTGTAGTTTTCAGAAATGTTTTCATTTTTGATGAGACGCTTAATGAAAGTGGTTTAATCGCCGGCAAACGAAAACCCGCGATTTTCCGTAAATCCCGGGCTTGGCCCGTATAGTCGAATGTATACAAAGAAATTAACCTGTGAGTAAACTCATTTCCAAAACGATTTTTTAAAGTATCTTTTCACCACTAAAACGCATGAGACTTGTAGTTTTCAAAAATGTTTCCTTTTTTGATGAGACGCTGAATAAAAGAAGTTTAATCGCCGGCAAACGAAAACCCGCCATTTCCCGTAAACCCCGGACTCGGCCCGTATAGTCAAAAGTATACAAAGAAAGTACCCAGGGAGTAAACTCATTTCCCGAACGATTTTTTAAATTATTTTTTCACCACTAAAACGCATGGGACTTGTAGTTTACAAAAATGTTTTCATTTTTGATGAGACTCTGAATAAAAGAAGTTTAATCGCCGGCAAACGAAAACCTGCGATTTCCCGTAAATCCCGGACTCGGCCCGTATAGTCAAAAGTATACAAAGAAAGTACCCAGGGAGTAAACTCATTTCCCGAACGATTTTTTAAATTATTTTTTCACCACTAAAGCCCACGAGACTTGTAGTTTTTAGAAATGTTTTCATTTTTGATGAGACGCTGAATAAAAGAAGTTTAATCGCCGGCAAACGAAAACCCGCGACTTCCCGTAAATCCCGGATTCGGGCCGTATAGTCAAAAGTATACAAAGAAAGTACCCAGGGACTAAACTCATTTCCCGAACGATTTTTTAAATTTTTATTTAACCACTAAAGCCCATGAGACTTGTAGTTTTTAAAATGTTTTCATTTTTGATGAGACGCTGAATAAAAGAAGTTTAATCGCCGGCAAACGAAAACCCGCGAATTCGCGTAAATCCCCGACTCGGCCCGTATAGTCAAAAGTATACAAAGAAAGTACCCAGGGAGTAAACTCATTTCCCGAACGATTTTTTAAATTATTTTTTCACCACTAAAACGCATGAGACTTGTAGTTTTCAGAAATGTTTTCATTTTTGATGAGACTCTTAATGAAAGTGGTTTAATCGCCGGCAAACGAAAACCCGCGATTTCCCGTAAATCCCGGGCTTGGCCCGTATAGTCGAATGCATACAAAGAAAGTACCCAGGAAGTAAACTCATTTCCCGAACGATTTTTTAAATTATTATTTAACCACTAAAGCCCATGAGACTTGTAGTTTTTAAAAATGTTTTCATTTTTGATGAGACGCTGAATAAAAGAAGTTTAATCGCCGGCAAACGAAAACCCGCGACTTCCCGTAAATCCCCGACTCGGCCCGTATAGTCAAAAGTATACAAAGAAAGTACCCAGGGTGTAAACTCATTTCCCGAACGATTTTTTAAATTATTTTTTCACCACTAAAACGCATGAGACCTGTAGATTTCAGAAATGTTTTCATTTTTGATGAGACGTTTAATGAAAGTGGTTTAATCGCCGGCAAACGAAAACCCGCGATTTTCCGTAAATCCCGGGCTTGACCCGTATAGTCGAATGTATACAAAGAAAGTACCCTGTGAGTAAACTCATTTCCAAAACGATTTTTTAAAGTATCTTTTCACCACTAAAACGCATGAGACTTGTAGTTTTCAAAAATGTTTTCATTTTTGATGAGACGCTGAATAAAAGAAGTTTAATCGCCGGCAAACGAAAACCCGCGACTTCCCGTAAATCCCGGATTCGGGCCGTATAGTCAAAAGTATACAAAGAAAGTACCCAGGGACTAAACTCATTTCCCGAACGATTTTTTAAATTATTATTTAACCACTAAAGCCCATGAGACTTGTAGTTTTTAAAATGTTTTCATTTTTGATGAGACGCTGAATAAAAGAAGTTTAATCGCCGGCAAACGAAAACCCGCGAATTCCCGTAAATCCCCGACTCGGCCCGTATAGTCAAAAGTATACAAAGAAAGTACCCAGGGAGTAAACTCATTTTCCGAACGATTTTTTAAATTATTTTTTCACCACTAAAACGCATGAGACCTGTAGTTTTAAGAAATGTTTTCATTTTTGATGGGACGCTGAATAAAAGAAGTTTAATCGCCGGCACACGAAAACCCGCGATTTCCCGTAAATCCCGGACTGGGCCCGTATATTCAAAAGTTTACAAAGAAAGTACCCAGGGAGTAAACTCATTTCTCGAACGATTTTTTAAATTATTTTTTTACCACTAAAACGCATGAGACTTATAGTTTTCAAAAGTGTTTTCATTTTTGTTGAGACGCTGAATAAAAGAAGTTTAATCGCCGGCAAACGAAAACCCGCGATTTCCCGTAAATCCCGGACTCGGCCCGTATAGTCAAAAGTATACAGAGAAGGTACCCAGGGAGTAAACTCATTTCCCGAACGATTTTTTAAATTATTTTTTCACCACTAAAACGCATGAGACTTGTAGTATGCAGAAATGTTTTCATTTTTGATGAGACGCTTAATGAAAGTGGTTTAATCGCCGGCAAACGAAAACCCGCGATTTCCCGTAAATCCCGGACTCGGCCGTATAGTCAAAAGTACACAAAGAAGGTACCCAGGGAGTAAACTCATTTCCCGAACAATTTTTTAAATTATTTTTTCATCACTAAAACGCATGAGACCTGTAGTTTTCAGAAATGTTTTCATTTTTGATGAGACGCTTAATGAAAGTGGTTTAATCGCCGGCAAACGAAAACCCGCGATTTTCCGTAAATCCCGGGCTTGGCCCGTATAGTCGAATGTATACAAAGAAAGTACCCTGTGAGTAAACTCATTTCCAAAACGATTTTTTAAAGTATCTTTTCACCACTAAAACGCATGAGACTTGTAGTTTTCAAAAATGTTTCCTTTTTTGATGAGACGCTGAATAAAAGAAGTTTAATCGCCGGCAAACGAAAACCCGCCATTTCCCGTAAACCCCGGACTCGGCCCGTATAGTCAAAAGTATACAAAGAAAGTACCCAGGGAGTAAACTCATTTCCCGAACGATTTTTTAAATTATTTTTTCACCACTAAAACGCATGGGACTTGTAGTTTACAAAAATGTTTTCATTTTTGATGAGACTCTGAATAAAAGAAGTTTAATAGCCGGGAAACGAAAACCTGCGATTTCCCGTAAATCCCGGACTCGGCCCGTATAGTCAAAAGTATACAAAGAAAGTACCCAGGGAGTAAACTCATTTCCCGAACGATTTTTTAAATTATTATTTTACCACTAAAGCCCATGAGACTTGTAGTTTTTAGAAATGTTTTCATTTTTGATGAGACGCTGAATAAAAGAAGTTTAATCGCCGGCAAACGAAAACCCGCGACTTCCCGTAAATCCCGGATTCGGGCCGTATAGTCAAAAGTATACAAAGAAAGTACCCAGGGACTAAACTCATTTCCCGAACGATTTTTTAAATTTTTATTTAACCACTAAAACGCATGAGACCTGTAGTTTTAAGAAATGTTTTCATTTTTGATGGGACGCTGAATAAAAGAAGTTTAATCGCCGGCACACGAAAACCCGCGATTTCCCGTAAATCCCGGACTGGGCCCGTATATTCAAAAGTATACAAAGAAAGTACCCAGGGAGTAAACTCATTTCTCGAACGATTTTTTAAATTATTTTTTTACCACTAAAACGCATGAGACTTATAGTTTTCAAAAGTGTTTTCATTTTTGTTGAGACGCTGAATAAAAGAAGTTTAATCGCCGGCAAACGAAAACCCGCGATTTCCCGTAAATCCCGGGCTTGGCCCGTACAGTCAAATGTATACAAAGAAAGTACCCTGTGAGTAAACTCATTTCCAAAACGATTTTTTAAATTATCTTTTCACCACTAAAACGCATGAGACTTGTAATTTTTAGAAATGTTTTCATTTTTGATGAGACGTTTAATGAAAGTGGTTTAATCGCCGGCAAACGAAAACCCGCGATTTCCCGTAAATCCTGGGCTTGGCCCGTATAGTCAAATGTATACAAAGAAAGTACCCTGTGAGTAAACTCATTTCCAAAACGATTTTTTAAATTATCTTTTCACCACTATAACGCATGAGACATGTAGTTTTCAAAAATGTTTTCATTTTTGATGAGACGCTAAATAAAAGAAGTTTAATCGCCGGCAAACGAAAACCCGCCATTTCCCGTAAACCCCGGACTCGGCCCGTATAGTCAAAAGTATACAAAGAAAGTACCCAGGGAGTAAACTTATTTCCTGAACGATTTTTTAAAATATTTTTTCACCACTAAAACGCATGAGACCTGTAGTTTTAAGAAATGTTTTCATTTTTGATGGGACGCTGAATAAAAGAAGTTTAATCGCCGGCACACGAAAACCCGCGATTTCCCGTAAATCCCGGACTGGGCCCGTATATTCAAAAGTATACAAAGAAAGTACCCAGGGAGTAAACTCATTTCTCGAACGATTTTTTAAATTATTTTTTCACCACTAAAACGCATGAGACTTATAGTTTTCAAAAGTGTTTTCATTTTTGATGAGACGCTGAATAAAAGAAGTTTAATCGCCGGCAAACGAAAACCCGCGATTTCCCGTAAATCCCGGACTCGGCCCGTATAGTCAAAAGTATACAGAGAAGGTACCCAGGGAGTAAACTCATTTCCCGAACGATTTTTTAAATTATTTTTTCACCACTAAAACGCATGAGACTTGTAGTATGCAGAAATGTTTTCATTTTTGATGAGACGCTTAATGAAAGTGGTTTAATCGCCGGCAAACGAAAACCCGCGATTTCCCGTAAATCCCGGACTCGGCCGTATAGTCAAAAGTATACAAAGAAGGTACCCAGGGAGTAAACTCATTTCCCGAACAATTTTTTAAATTATTTTTTCATCACTAAAACGCATGAGACTTGTATTTTTTAGAAATGTTTTCATTTTTGATGAGACGCTTAATGAAAGTGGTTTAATCGCCGGCAAACGAAAACCCGCGATTTCCCGTAAATCCCGGGCTTGGCCCGTACAGTCAAATGTATACAAAGAAAGTACCCTGTGAGTAAACTCATTTCCAAAACGATTTTTTAAATTATCTTTTCACCACTAAAACGCATGAGACTTGTAATTTTTAGAAATGTTTTCATTTTTGATGAGACGTTTAATGAAAGTGGTTTAATCGCCGGCAAACGAAAACCCGCGATTTCCCGTAAATCCTGGGCTTGGCCCGTATAGTCAAATGTATACAAAGAAAGTACCCTGTGAGTAAACTCATTTCCAAAACGATTTTTTAAATTATCTTTTCACCACTAAAACGCATGAGACATGTAGTTTTCAAAAATGTTTTCATTTTTGATGAGACGCTGAATAAAAGAAGTTTAATCGCCGGCAAACGAAAACCCGCCATTTCCCGTAAACCCCGGACTCGGCCCGTATAGTCAAAAGTATACAAAGAAAGTACCCAGGGAGTAAACTCATTTCCCGAACGATTTTTTAAATTATTTTTTCACCACTAAAGCGCATGGGACTTGTAGTTTTCAAAAATGTTTTCATTTTTGATGAGACGCTGAATAAAAGAAATTTAATCGCCGGCAAACGAAAACCCGCCATTTCCCGTAAACCCAGGACTCGGCCCGTATAGTCAGAAGTATACAAAGAAAGTACCCAGGGAGTAAACTCATTTCCCGAACGATTTTTTAAAGTATCTTTTCACCACTAAAACGCATGAGACTTGTAGTTTTCAAAAATGTTTTCATTTTTGATGAGACGCTGAATAAAAGAAGTTTAATCGCCGGCAAACGAAAACCCGCCATTTCCCGTAAACCCCGGACTTGGCCCGTATAGTCAAAAGTATACAAAGAAAGTACCCAGGGAGTAAACTCATTTCCCGAACGATTTTTTAAATTATCTTTTCACCACTAAAACGCATGAGACATGTAGTTTTCAAAAATGTTTTCATTTTTGATGAGACGCTGAATAAAAGAAGTTTAATCGCCGGCAAACGAAAACCCGCCATTTCCCGTAAACATCGGACTCGGCCCGTATAGTCAAAAGTATACAGAGAAGGTACCCAGGGAGTAAACTCATTTCCCGAACGATTTTTTAAATTATTTTTTCACCACTAAAACGCATGAGACTTGTAGTATGCAGAAATGTTTTCATTTTTGATGAGACGCTTAATGAAAGTGGTTTAATCGCCGGCAAACGAAAACCCGCGATTTCCCGTAAATCCCGGACTCGGCCGTATAGTCAAAAGTATACAAAGAAGGTACCCAGGGAGTAAACTCATTTCCCGAACAATTTTTTAAATTATTTTTTCATCACTAAAACGCATGAGACTTGTATTTTTTAGAAATGTTTTCATTTTTGATGAGACGCTTAATGAAAGTGGTTTAATCGCCGGCAAACGAAAACCCGCGATTTCCCGTAAATCCCGGGCTTGGCCCGTACAGTCAAATGTATACAAAGAAAGTACCCTGTGAGTAAACTCATTTCCAAAACGATTTTTTAAATTATCTTTTCACCACTAAAACGCATGAGACTTGTAATTTTTAGAAATGTTTTCATTTTTGATGAGACGTTTAATGAAAGTGGTTTAATCGCCGGCAAACGAAAACCCGCGATTTCCCGTAAATCCTGGGCTTGGCCCGTATAGTCAAATGTATACAAAGAAAGTACCCTGTGAGTAAACTCATTTCCAAAACGATTTTTTAAATTATCTTTTCACCACTAAAACGCATGAGACATGTAGTTTTCAAAAATGTTTTCATTTTTGATGAGACGCTGAATAAAAGAAGTTTAATCGCCGGCAAACGAAAACCCGCCATTTCCCGTAAACCCCGGACTCGGCCCGTATAGTCAAAAGTATACAAAGAAAGTACCCAGGGAGTAAACTCATTTCCCGAACGATTTTTTAAATTATTTTTTCACCACTAAAGCGCATGGGACTTGTAGTTTTCAAAAATGTTTTCATTTTTGATGAGACGCTGAATAAAAGAAATTTAATCGCCGGCAAACGAAAACCCGCCATTTCCCGTAAACCCATGACTCGGCCCGTATAGTCAGAAGTATACAAAGAAAGTACCCAGGGAGTAAACTCATTTCCCGAACGATTTTTTAAAGTATCTTTTCACCACTAAAACGCATGAGACTTGTAGTTTTCAAAAATGTTTTCATTTTTGATGAGACGCTGAATAAAAGAAGTTTAATCGCCGGCAAACGAAAACCCGCCATTTCCCGTAAACCCCGGACTTGGCCCGTATAGTCAAAAGTATACAAAGAAAGTACCCAGGGAGTAAACTCATTTCCCGAACGATTTTTTAAATTATCTTTTCACCACTAAAACGCATGAGACATGTAGTTTTCAAAAATGTTTTCATTTTTGATGAGACGCTGAATAAAAGAAGTTTAATCGCCGGCAAACGAAAACCCGCCATTTCCCGTAAACATCGGACTCGGCCCGTATAGTCAAAAGTATACAAAAAAAGTACCCAGGGAGTAAACTCATTTCCCGAACGATTTTTTAAAATATTTTTTCACCACTAAAACGCATGGGACTTGTAGTTTACAAAAATGTTTTCATTTTTGATGAGACTCTGAATAAAAGAAGTTTAATCGCCGGCAAACGAAAACCTGCGATTTCCCGTAAATCCCGGACTCAGCCCATATAGTCAGAAGTATACAAAGAAAGTACCCAGGGAGTAAACTCATTTTCCGAACGATTTTTTAAATTATTATTTCACCACTAAAGCCCATGAGACTTGTAGTTTTTAGAGGTGTTTTCATTTTTGATGAGACGCTGAATAAAAGAAGTTTAATCGCCGGCAAACGAAAACCCGCGACTTCCCGTAAATCCCGGATTCGGGCCGTATAGTCAAAAGTATACAAAGAAAGTACCCAGGGACTAAACTCATTTCCCGAACGATTTTTTAAATTATTTTTTCACCACTAAAACGCATGAGACTTGTAGTTTCCAGAAATGTTTTCATTTTTGAGGAGACTCATAATGAAAGTGGTTTAATCGCCGGCAAACGAAAACCCGCGATTTCCCGTAAATCCCGGGCTTGGCCCGTATAATCGAATGCATACAAAGAAAGTACCCAGGAAGTAAACTCATTTCCCGAACGATTTTTTAAATTATTATTGAACCACTAAAGCCCATGAGACTTGTAGTTTTTAAAAATGTTTTCATTTTTGATGAGACGCTGAATAAAAGAAGTTTAATCGCCGGCAAACGAAAACCCGCGACTTCCCGTAAATCCCCGACTCGGCCCGTATAGTCAAAAGTATACAAAGAAAGTACCCAGGGAGTAAACTCATTTCCCGAACGATTTTTTAAATTATTTTTTCACCACTAAAACGCATGAGACCTGTAGTTTTCAGAAATCTTTTCATTTTTGATGAGACGCTTAATGAAAGTGGTTTAATCGCCGGCAAACGAAAACCCGCGATTTTCCGTAAATCCCGGGCTTGGCCCGTATAGTCGAATGTATACAAAGAAAGTACCCTGTGAGTAAAGTCATTTCCAAAACGATTTTTTTAAGTATCTTTTCACCACTAAAACGCATGAGACTTGTAGTTTTCAAAAATGTTTCCTTTTTTGATGAGACGCTGAATAAAAGAAGTTTAATCGCCGGCAAACGAAAACCCGCCATTTCCCGTAAACCCCGGACTCGGCCCGTATAGTCAAAAGTATACAAAGAAAGTACCCAGGGAGTAAACTCATTTCCCGAACGATTTTTTAAATTATTTTTTCACCACTAAAACGCATGGGACTTGTAGTTTACAAAAATGTTTTCATTTTTGATGAGACTCTGAATAAAAGAAGTTTAATCGCCGGAAAACAAAAACCTGCGATTTCCCGTAAATCCCGGACTCGGCCCGTATAGTCAAAAGTATACAAAGAAAGTACCCAGGGAGTAAACTCATTTCCCGAACGATTTTTTAAATTATTATTTCACCACTAAAGCCCATGAGACTTGTAGTTTTTAAAAATGTTTTCATTTTTGATGAGACGCTGAATAAAAGAAGTTTAATCGCCGGCAAACGAAAACCCGCGACTTCCCGTAAATCCCGGATTCGGGCCGTATAGTCAAAAGTATACAAAGAAAGTACCCAAGGACTAAACTCATTTCCCGAACGATTTTTTAAATTTTTATTTAACCACTAAAGCCCATGAGACTTGTAGTTTTTAAAAATGTTTTCATTTTTGATGAGACGCTGAATAAAAGAAGTTTAATCGCCCGCAAACGAAAACCCGCGAATTCCCGTAAATCCCGGACTGGGCCCGTATATTCAAAAGTATACAAAGAAAGTACCCAGGGAGTAAACTCATTTCTCGAACGATTTTTTAATTTATTTTTTCACCACTAAAACGCATGAGACTTATAGTTTTCAAAAGTGTTTTCATTTTTGTTGAGACGCTGAATAAAAGAAGTTTAATCGCCGGCAAACGAAAACCCGCGATTTCCCGTAAATCCCGGACTCGGCCCGTATAGTCAAAAGTATACAGAGAAGGTACCCAGGAAGTAAACTCATTTCCCGAACGATTTTTTAAATTATTTTTTCACCACTAAAACGCATGAGACTTGTATTTTTTAGAAATGTTTTCATTTTTGATGAGACGCTTAATGAAAGTGGTTTAATCGCCGGCAAACGAAAACCCGCGATTTCCCGTAAATCCCGGGCTTGGCCCGTACAGTCAAATGTATACAAAGAAAGTACCCTGTGAGTAAACTCATTTCCAAAACAATTTTTTAAATTATCTTTTCACGACTAAAACGCATGAGACTTGTAATTTTTAGAAATGTTTTCATTTTTGATGAGACGTTTAATGAAAGTGGTTTAATCGCCGGCAAACGAAAACCCGCGATTTCCCGTAAATCCCGGGCTTGGCCCGTACAGTCAAATGTATACAAAGAAAGTACCCTGTGAGTAAACTCATTTCCAAAACGATTTTTTAAATTATCTTTTCACCACTAAAACGCATGAGACTTGTAATTTTTAGAAATGTTTTCATTTTTGATGAGACGTTTAATGAAAGTGGTTTAATCGCCGGCAAACGAAAACCCGCGATTTCCCGTAAATCCCGGGCTTGGCCCGTATAATCGAATGCATACAAAGAAAGTACCCAGGAAGTAAACTCATTTCCCGAACGATTTTTTAAATTATTATTGAACCACTAAAGCCCATGAGACTTGTAGTTTTTAAAAATGTTTTCATTTTTGATGAGACGCTGAATAAAAGAAGTTTAATCGCCGGCAAACGAAAACCCGCGACTTCCCGTAAATCCCCGACTCGGCCCGTATAGTCAAAAGTATACAAAGAAAGTACCCAGGGAGTAAACTCATTTTCCGAACGATTTTTTAAATTATTTTTTCACCACTAAAACGCATGAGACCTGTAGTTTTCAGAAATGTTTTCATTTTTGATGAGACGCTTAATGAAAGTGGTTTAATCGCCGGCAAACGAAAACCCGCGATTTTCCGTAAATCCCGGGCTTGGCCCGTATAGTCGAATGTATACAAAGAAAGTACCCTGTGAGTAAACTCATTTCCAAAACGATTTTTTAAAGTATCTTTTCACCACTAAAACGCATGAGACTTGTAGTTTTCAAAAATGTTTCCTTTTTTGATGAGACGCTGAATAAAAGAAGTTTAATCGCCGGCAAACGAAAACCCGCCATTTCCCGTAAACCCCGGACTCGGCCCGTATAGTCAAAAGTATACAAAGAAAGTACCCAGGGAGTAAACTCATTTCCCGAACGATTTTTTAAATTATTTTTTCACCACTAAAACGCATGGGACTTGTAGTTTACAAAAATGTTTTCATTTTTGATGAGACTCTGAATAAAAGAAGTTTAATCGCCGGCAAACAAAAACCTGCGATTTCCCGTAAATCCCGGACTCGGCCGGTATAGTCAAAAGTATACAAAGAAAGTACCCAGGGAGTAAACTCATTTCCCGAACGATTTTTTAAATTATTATTTCACCACTAAAGCCCATGAGACTTGTAGTTTTTAGAAATGTTTTCATTTTTGATGAGACGCTGAATAAAAGAAGTTTAATCGCCGGCAAACGAAAACCCGCGACTTCCCGTAAATCCCGGATTCGGGCCGTATAGTCAAAAGTATACAAAGAAAGTACCCAAGGACTAAACTCATTTCCCGAACGATTTTTTAAATTTTTATTTAACCACTAAAGCCCATGAGACTTGTAGTTTTTAAAAATGTTTTCATTTTTGATGAGACGCTGAATAAAAGAAGTTTAATCGCCCGCAAACGAAAACCCGCGAATTCCCGTAAATCCCGGACTGGGCCCGTATATTCAAAAGTATACAAAGAAAGTACCCAGGGAGTAAACTCATTTCTCGAACGATTTTTTAATTTATTTTTTCACCACTAAAACGCATGAGACTTATAGTTTTCAAAAGTGTTTTCATTTTTGTTGAGACGCTGAATAAAAGAAGTTTAATCGCCGGCAAACGAAAACCCGCGATTTCCCGTAAATCCCGGACTCGGCCCGTATAGTCAAAAGTATACAGAGAAGGTACCCAGGAAGTAAACTCATTTCCCGAACGATTTTTTAAATTATTTTTTCACCACTAAAACGCATGAGACTTGTAGTATGCAGAAATGTTTTCATTTTTGATGAGACGCTTAATGAAAGTGGTTTAATCGCCGGCAAACGAAAACCCGCGATTTCCCGTAAATCCCGGACTCGGCCGTATAGTCAAAAGTATACAAAGAAGGTACCCAGGGAGTAAACTCATTTCCCGAACAATTTTTTAAATTATTTTTTCATCACTAAAACGCATGAGACTTGTATTTTTTAGAAATGTTTTCATTTTTGATGAGACGCTTAATGAAAGTGGTTTAATCGCCGGCAAACGAAAACCCGCGATTTCCCGTAAATCCCGGGCTTGGCCCGTACAGTCAAATGTATACAAAGAAAGTACCCTGTGAGTAAACTCATTTCCAAAACGATTTTTTAAATTATCTTTTCACGACTAAAACGCATGAGACTTGTAATTTATAGAAATGTTTTCATTTTTGATGAGACGTTTAATGAAAGTGGTTTAATCGCCGGCAAACGAAAACCCGCGATTTCCCGTAAATCCCGGGCTTGGCCCGTACAGTCAAATGTATACAAAGAAAGTACCCTGTGAGTAAACTCATTTCCAAAACGATTTTTTAAATTATCTTTTCACCACTAAAACGCATGAGACTTGTAATTTTTAGAAATGTTTTCATTTTTGATGAGACGTTTAATGAAAGTGGTTTAATCGCCGGCAAACGAAAACCCGCGATTTCCCGTAAATCCCGGGCTTGGCCCGTACAGTCAAATGTATACAAAGAAAGTACCCTGTGAGTAAACTCATTTCCAAAACGATTTTTTAAATTATCTTTTCACGACTAAAACGCATGAGACTTGTAATTTATAGAAATGTTTTCATTTTTGATGAGACGTTTAATGAAAGTGGTTTAATCGCCGGCAAACGAAAACCCGCGATTTCCCGTAAATCCCGGGCTTGGCCCGTACAGTCAAATGTATACAAAGAAAGTACCCTGTGAGTAAACTCATTTCCAAAACGATTTTTTAAATTATCTTTTCACCACTAAAACGCATGAGACTTGTAATTTTTAGAAATGTTTTCATTTTTGATGAGACGTTTAATGAAAGTGGTTTAATCGCCGGCAAACGAAAACCCGCGATTTCCCGTAAATCCCGGGCTTGGCCCGTACAGTCAAATGTATACAAAGAAAGTACCCTGTGAGTAAACTCATTTCCAAAACGATTTTTTAAATTATCTTTTCACCACTAAAACGCATGAGACTTGTAATTTTTAGAAATGTTTTCATTTTTGATGAGACGTTTAATGAAAGTGGTTTAATCGCCGGCAAACGAAAACCCGCGATTTCCCGTAAATCCTGGGCTTGGCCCGTATAGTCAAATGTATACAAAGAAAGTACCCTGTGAGTAAACTCATTTCCAAAACGATTTTTTAAATTATCTTTTCACCACTAAAACGCATGAGACATGTAGTTTTCAAAAATGTTTTCATTTTTGATGAGACGCTGAATAAAAGAAGTTTAATCGCCGGCAAACGAAAACCCGCCATTTCCCGTAAACCCCGGACTCGGCCCGTATAGTCAAAAGTATACAAAGAAAGTACCAAGGGAGTAAACTCATTTCCCGAACGATTTTTTAAAGTATCTTTTCACCACTAAAACGCATGAGACTTGTAGTTTTCAAAAATGTTTTCATTTTTGATGAGACGCTGAATAAAAGAAGTTTAATCGCCGGCAAACAAAAACCCGCCCGTATAGTCAAAAGTATATAAAGAAAGTACCCAGGGAGTAAACTCATTTCCAAAACGATTTTTTAAAGTATCTTTTCACCACTAAAACGCATGAGACTTGTAGTTTTCAAAAATGTTTTCATTTTTGATGAGACGCTGAATAAAAGAAGTTTAATCGCCGGCAAACGAAAACCCGCCATTTCCCGTAAACGTCGGACTCGGCCCGTATAGTCAAAAGTATACAAAGAAAGTACCCAGGGAGTAAACTCATTTCCCGAACGATTTTTTAAATTATTTTTTCACCACTAAAACGCATGGGACTTGTAGTTTACAAAAATGTTTTCATTTTTGATGAGACTCTGAATAAAAGAAGTTTAATCGCCGGCAAACGAAAACCTGCGATTTCCCGTAAATCCCGGACTCGGCCCATATAGTCAAAAGTATACAAAGAAAGTACCCAGGGAGTAAACTCATTTTCCGAACAATTTTTTAAATTATTATTTCACCACTAAAGCCCATGAGACTTGTAGTTTTCAGAAATGTTTTCATTTTTGATGAGACTCCTAATGAAAGTGGTTTAATCGCCGGCAAACGAAAACCTGCGATTTCCCGTAAATCCCGGGCTTGGCCTGTATAATCGAATGCATACAAAGAAAGTACCCAGGAAGTAAACTCATTTCCCGAACGATTTTTTAAATTATTATTTAACCACTAAAGCCCATGAGACTTGTAGTTTTTAAAAATGTTTTCATTTTTGATGAGACGCTGAATAAAAGAAGTTTAATCGCCGGCAAACGAAAACCCGCGACTTCCCGTAAATCCCCGACTCGGCCCGTATAGTCAAAAGTATACAAAGAAAGTACCCAGGGAGTAAACTCATTTCCCGAACGATTTTTTAAATTATTTTTTCACCACTAAAACGCATGAGACCTGTAGTTTTCAGAAATGTTTTCATTTTTGATGAGACGCTTGATGAAAGTGGTTTAATCGCCGGCAAACGAAAACCCGCGATTTTCCGTAAATCCCGGGCTTGGCCCGTATAGTCGAATGTATACAAAGAAAGTACCCTGTGAGTAAACTCATTTCCTAAACGATTTTTTAAAGTATCTTTTCACCACTAAAACGCATGAGACTTGTAGTTTTCAAAAATGTTTCCTTTTTTGATGAGACGCTGAATAAAAGAAGTTTAATCGCCGGCAAAGGAAAACCTGCCATTTCCCGTAAACCCCGGACTCGGCCCGTATAGTCAAAAGTATACAAAGAAAGTACCCAGGGAGTAAACTCATTTCCCGAACGATTTTTTAAATTATTTTTTCACCACTAAAACGCATGGGACTTGTAGTTTACAAAAATGTTTTCATTTTTGATGAGACTCTGAATAAAAGAAGTTTAATCGCCGGCAAACGAAAACCTGCGATTTCCCGTAAATCCCGGACTCGGCCCGTATAGTCAAAAGTATACAAAGAAAGTACCCAGGGAGTAAACTCATTTCCCGAACGATTTTTTAAATTATTATTTCACCACTAAAGCCCATGAGACTTGTAGTTTTTAGAAATGTTTTCATTTTTGATGAGACGCTGAATAAAAGAAGTTTAATCGCCGGCAAATGAAAACCCGCGAATTCCCGTAAATCCCCGACTCGGCCCGTATAGTCAAAAGTATACAAAGAAAGTACCCAGGGAGTAAACTCATTTCCCGAACGATTTTTTAAATTATTTTTTCACCACTAAAACGCATGAGACCTGTAGTTTTAAGAAATGTTTTCATTTTTGATGCGACGCTGAATAAAAGAAGTTTAATCGCCGGCACACGAAAACCCGCGATTTCCCGTAAATCCCAGACTGGGCCCGTATATTCAAAAGTATACAAAGAAAGTACCCAGGGAGTAAACTCATTTCTCGAACGATTTTTTAAATTATTTTTTCACCACTAAAACGCATGAGACTTATAGTTTTCAAAAGTGTTTTTATTTTTGTTGAGACGCTGAATAAAAGAAGTTTAATCGCCGGCAAACGAAAACCCGCGATTTCCCGTAAATCCCGGACTCGGCCCGTATAGTCAAAAGTATACAGAGAAGGTACCCAGGGAGTAAACTCATTTCCCGAACGATTTTTTAAATTATTTTTTCACCACTAAAACGCATGAGACTTGTAGTATGCAGAAATGTTTTCATTTTTGATGAGACGCTTAATGAAAGTGGTTTAATCGCCGGCAAACGAAAACCCGCGATTTCCCGTAAATCCCGGACTCGGCCGTATAGTCAAAAGTATACAAAGAAGGTACCCAGGGAGTAAACTCATTTCCCGAACAGTTTTTTAAATTATTTTTTCATCACTAAAACGCATGAGACATGTAGTTTTCAAAAATGTTTTCATTTTTGATGAGACGCTGAATAAAAGAAGTTTAATCGCCGGCAAACGAAAACCCGCCATTTCCCGTAAACCCCGGACTCGGCCCGTATAGTCAAAAGTATACAAAGAAAGTACCAAGGGAGTAAACTCATTTCCCGAACGATTTTTTAAAGTATCTTTTCACCACTAAAACGCATGAGACTTGTAGTTTTCAAAAATGTTTTCATTTTTGATGAGACGCTGAATAAAAGAAGTTTAATCGCCGGCAAACAAAAACCCGCCCGTATAGTCAAAAGTATATAAAGAAAGTACCCAGGGAGTAAACTCATTTCCAAAACGATTTTTTAAAGTATCTTTTCACCACTAAAACGCATGAGACTTGTAGTTTTCAAAAATGTTTTCATTTTTGATGAGACGCTGAATAAAAGAAGTTTAATCGCCGGCAAACGAAAACCCGCCATTTCCCGTAAACCCCGGACTCGGCCAGTATAGTCAAAAGTATACAAAGAAAGTACCCAGGGAGTAAACTCATTTCCCGAACGATTTTTTAAATTATTTTTTCACCACTAAAACGCATGGGACTTGTAGTTTACAAAAATGTTTTCATTTTTGATGAGACTCTGAATAAAAGAAGTTTAATCGCCGGCAAACGAAAACCTGCGATTTCCCGTAAATCCCGGACTCGGCCCATATAGTCAAAAGTATACAAAGAAAGTACCCAGGGAGTAAACTCATTTTCCGAACGATTTTTTAAATTATTATTTCACCACTAAAGCCCATGAGACTTGTAGTTTTCAGAAATGTTTTCATTTTTGATGAGACTCCTAATGAAAGTGGTTTAATCGCCGGCAAACGAAAACCTGCGATTTCCCGTAAATCCCGGGCTTGGCCTGTATAATCGAATGCATACAAAGAAAGTACCCAGGAAGTAAACTCATTTCCCGAACGATTTTTTAAATTATTATTTAACCACTAAAGCCCATGAGACTTGTAGTTTTTAAAAATGTTTTCATTTTTGATGAGACGCTGAATAAAAGAAGTTTAATCGCCGGCAAACGAAAACCCGCGACTTCCCGTAAATCCCCGACTCGGCCCGTATAGTCAAAAGTATACAAAGAAAGTACCCAGGGAGTAAACTCATTTCCCGAACGATTTTTTAAATTATTTTTTCACCACTAAAACGCATGAGACCTGTAGTTTTCAGAAATGTTTTCATTTTTGATGAGACGCTTGATGAAAGTGGTTTAATCGCCGGCAAACGAAAACCCGCGATTTTCCGTAAATCCCGGGCTTGGCCCGTATAGTCGAATGTATACAAAGAAAGTACCCTGTGAGTAAACTCATTTCCTAAACGATTTTTTAAAGTATCTTTTCACCACTAAAACGCATGAGACTTGTAGTTTTCAAAAATGTTTCCTTTTTTGATGAGACGCTGAATAAAAGAAGTTTAATCGCCGGCAAAGGAAAACCTGCCATTTCCCGTAAACCCCGGACTCGGCCCGTATAGTCAAAAGTATACAAAGAAAGTACCCAGGGAGTAAACTCATTTCCCGAACGATTTTTTAAATTATTTTTTCACCACTAAAACGCATGGGACTTGTAGTTTACAAAAATGTTTTCATTTTTGATGAGACTCTGAATAAAAGAAGTTTAATCGCCGGCAAACGAAAACCTGCGATTTCCCGTAAATCCCGGACTCGGCCCGTATAGTCAAAAGTATACAAAGAAAGTACCCAGGGAGTAAACTCATTTCCCGAACGATTTTTTAAATTATTATTTCACCACTAAAGCCCATGAGACTTGTAGTTTTTAGAAATGTTTTCATTTTTGATGAGACGCTGAATAAAAGAAGTTTAATCGCCGGCAAATGAAAACCCGCGAATTCCCGTAAATCCCCGACTCGGCCCGTATAGTCAAAAGTATACAAAGAAAGTACCCAGGGAGTAAACTCATTTCCCGAACGATTTTTTAAATTATTTTTTCACCACTAAAACGCATGAGACCTGTAGTTTTAAGAAATGTTTTCATTTTTGATGGGACGCTGAATAAAAGAAGTTTAATCGCCGGCACACGAAAACCCGCGATTTCCCGTAAATCCCAGACTGGGCCCGTATATTCAAAAGTATACAAAGAAAGTACCCAGGGAGTAAACTCATTTCTCGAACGATTTTTTAAATTATTTTTTCACCACTAAAACGCATGAGACTTATAGTTTTCAAAAGTGTTTTTATTTTTGTTGAGACGCTGAATAAAAGAAGTTTAATCGCCGGCAAACGAAAACCCGCGATTTCCCGTAAATCCCGGACTCGGCCCGTATAGTCAAAAGTATACAGAGAAGGTACCCAGGGAGTAAACTCATTTCCCGAACGATTTTTTAAATTATTTTTTCACCACTAAAACGCATGAGACTTGTAGTATGCAGAAATGTTTTCATTTTTGATGAGACGCTTAATGAAAGTGGTTTAATCGCCGGCAAACGAAAACCCGCGATTTCCCGTAAATCCCGGACTCGGCCGTATAGTCAAAAGTATACAAAGAAGGTACCCAGGGAGTAAACTCATTTCCCGAACAGTTTTTTAAATTATTTTTTCATCACTAAAACGCATGAGACTTGTAATTTTTAGAAATGTTTTCATTTTTGATGAGACGTTTAATGAAAGTGGTTTAATCGCCGGCAAACGAAAACCCGCGATTTCCCGTAAATCCTGGGCTTGGCCCGTATAGTCAAATGTATACAAAGTAAGTACCCTGTGAGGAAACTCATTTCCAAAACGATTTTTTAAATTATCTTTTCACCACTAAAACGCATGAGACATGTAGTTTTTAAAAATGTTTTCATTTTTGATGAGACGCTGAATAAAAGAAGTTTAATCGCCGGCAAACGAAAACCCGCCATTTCCCGTAAACCCCGGACTCGGCCCGTATAGTCAAAAGTATACAAAGAAGGTACCCAGGGAGTAAACTCATTTCCCGAACGATTTTTTAAATTATTTTTTCACCACTAAAACGCATGAGACTTGTAGTATGCAGAAATGTTTTCATTTTTGATGAGACGCTTAATGAAAGTGGTTTAATCGCCGGCAAACGAAAACCCGCGATTTCCCGTAAATCCCGGACTCGGCCGTATAGTCAAAAGTATACAAAGAAGGTACCCAGGGAGTAAACTTATTTCCCGAACAATTTTTTAAATTGTTTTTTCATCACTAAAACGCATGAGACTTGTATTTTTTAGAAATGTTTTCATTTTTGATGAGACGCTTAATGAAAGTGGTTTAATCGCCGGCAAACGAAAACCCGCGATTTCCCGTAAATCCCGGGCTTGGCCCGTACAGTCAAATGTATACAAAGAAAGTACCCTGTGAGTAAACTCATTTCCAAAACGATTTTTTAAATTATCTTTTCACCACTAAAACGCATGAGACTTGTAATTTTTAGAAATGTTTTCATTTTTGATGAGACGTTTAATGAAAGTGGTTTAATCGCCGGCAAACGAAAACCCGCGATTTCTCGTAAATCCTGGGCTTGGCCCGTATAGTCAAATGTATACAAAGAAAGTACCCTGTGAGTAAACTCATTTCCAAAACGATTTTTTAAATTATCTTTTCACCACTAAAACGCATGAGACATGTAGTTTTCAAAAATGTTTTCATTTTTGATGAGACGATGAATAAAAGAAGTTTAATCGCCGGCAAACGAAAACCCGCCATTTCCCGTAAACCCCGGACTCGGCCCGTATAGTCAAAAGTATACAAAGAAAGTACCCAGGGAGTAAACTCATTTCCCGAACGATTTTTTAAATTATTTTTTCACCACTAAAACGCATGAGACCTGTAGTTTTAAGAACTGTTTTCATTTTTGATGAGACGCTTAATGAAAGTGGTTTAATCGCCGGCAAACGAAAACCCGCGATTTCCCGTAAATCCCGGACTCGGCCGTATAGTCAAAAGTATACAAAGAAGGTACCCAGGGAGTAAACTCATTTCCCGAACAATTTTTTAAATTATTTTTTCATCACTAAAACGCATGAGACTTGTATTTTTTAGAAATGTTTTCATTTTTGATGAGACGCTTAATGAAAGTGGTTTAATCGCCGGCAAACGAAAACCCGCGATTTCCCGTAAATCCCGGACTCGGCCGTATAGTCAAAAGTATACAAAGAAGGTACCCAGGGAGTAAACTTATTTCCCGAACAATTTTTTAAATTATTTTTTCATCACTAAAACGCATGAGACTTGTATTTTTTAGAAATGTTTTCATTTTTGATGAGACGCTTAATGAAAGTGGTTTAATCGCCGGCAAACGAAAACCCGCGATTTCCCGTAAATCCCGGGCTTGGCCCGTACAGTCAAATGTATACAAAGAAAGTACCCTGTGAGTAAACTCATTTCCAAAACGATTTTTTAAATTATCTTTTCACCACTAAAACGCATGAGACTTGTAATTTTTAGAAATGTTTTCATTTTTGATGAGACGTTTAATGAAAGTGGTTTAATCGCCGGCAAACGAAAACCCGCGATTTCCCGTAAATCCTGGGCTTGGCCCGTATAGTCAAATGTATACAAAGAAAGTACCCTGTGAGTAAACTCATTTCCAAAACGATTTTTTAAATTATCTTTTCACCACTAAAACGCATGAGACATGTAGTTTTCAAAAATGTTTTCATTTTTGATGAGACGATGAATAAAAGAAGTTTAATCGCCGGCAAACGAAAACCCGCCATTTCCCGTAAACCCCGGACTCGGCCCGTATAGTCAAAAGTATACAAAGAAGGTACCCAGGGAGTAAACTCATTTCCCGAACGATTTTTTAAATTATTTTTTCACCACTAAAACGCATGAGACTTGTAGTATGCAGAAATGTTTTCATTTTTGATGAGACGCTTAATGAAAGTGGTTTAATCGCCGGCAAACGAAAACCCGCGATTTCCCGTAAATCCCGGACTCGGCCGTATAGTCAAAAGTATACAAAGAAGGTACCCAGGGAGTAAACTTATTTCCCGAACAATTTTTTAAATTATTTTTTCATCACTAAAACGCATGAGACTTGTATTTTTTAGAAATGTTTTCATTTTTGATGAGACGCTTAATGAAAGTGGTTTAATCGCCGGCAAACGAAAACCCGCGATTTCCCGTAAATCCCGGGCTTGGCCCGTACAGTCAAATGTATACAAAGAAAGTACCCTGTGAGTAAACTCATTTCCAAAACGATTTTTTAAATTATCTTTTCACCACTAAAACGCATGAGACTTGTAATTTTTAGAAATGTTTTCATATTTGATGAGACGTTTAATGAAAGTGGTTTAATCGCCGGCAAACGAAAACCCGCGATTTCCCGTAAATCCTGGGCTTGGCCCGTATAGTCAAATGTATACAAAGAAAGTACCCTGTGAGTAAACTCATTTCCAAAACGATTTTTTAAATTATCTTTTCACCACTAAAACGCATGAGACATGTAGTTTTCAAAAATGTTTTCATTTTTGATGAGACGATGAATAAAAGAAGTTTAATCGCCGGCGAACGAAAACCCGCCATTTCCCGTAAACCCCGGACTCGGCCCGTATAGTCAAAAGTATACAAAGAAAGTACCCAGGGAGTAAACTCATTTCCCGAACGATTTTTTAAATTATTTTTTCACCACTAAAACGCATGAGACCTGTAGTTTTAAGAACTGTTTTCATTTTTGATGAGACGCTTAATGAAAGTGGTTTAATCGCCGGCAAACGAAAACCCGCGATTTCCCGTAAATCCCGGACTCGGCCCGTATAGTCAAAAGTATACAAAGAAAGTACCCAGGGAGTAAACTCATTTCCCGAACGATTTTTTAAATTATTTTTTCACCACTAAAACGCATGGGACTTGTAGTTTACAAAAATGTTTTCATTTTTGATGAGACTCTGAATAAAAGAAGTTTAATCGCCGGCAAACGAAAACCTGCGATTTCCCGTAAATCCCGGACTCGGCCCATATAGTCAAAAGTATACAAAGAAAGTACCCAGGGAGTAAACTCATTTTCCGAACGATTTTTTAAATTATTATTTCACCACTAAAGCCCATGAGACTTGTAGTTTTCAGAAATGTTTTCATTTTTGATGAGACGCTGAATAAAAGAAGTTTAATCGCCGGCAAACAAAAACCCGCCCGTATAGTCAAAAGTATATAAAGAAAGTACCCAGGGAGTAAACTCATTTCCAAAACGATTTTTTAAAGTATCTTTTCACCACTAAAACGCATGAGACTTGTAGTTTTCAAAAATGTTTTCATTTTTGATGAGACGCTGAATAAAAGAAGTTTAATCGCCGGCAAACGAAAACCCGCCATTTCCCGTAAACCCCGGACTCGGCCAGTATAGTCAAAAGTATACAAAGAAAGTACCCAGGGAGTAAACTCATTTCCCGAACGATTTTTTAAATTATTTTTTCACCACTAAAACGCATGGGACTTGTAGTTTACAAAAATGTTTTCATTTTTGATGAGACTCTGAATAAAAGAAGTTTAATCGCCGGCAAACGAAAACCTGCGATTTCCCGTAAATCCCGGACTCGGCCCATATAGTCAAAAGTATACAAAGAAAGTACCCAGGGAGTAAACTCATTTTCCGAACGATTTTTTAAATTATTATTTCACCACTAAAGCCCATGAGACTTGTAGTTTTCAGAAATGTTTTCATTTTTGATGAGACTCCTAATGAAAGTGGTTTAATCGCCGGCAAACGAAAACCTGCGATTTCCCGTAAATCCCGGGCTTGGCCTGTATAATCGAATGCATACAAAGAAAGTACCCAGGAAGTAAACTCATTTCCCGAACGATTTTTTAAATTATTATTTAACCACTAAAGCCCATGAGACTTGTAGTTTTTAAAAATGTTTTCATTTTTGATGAGACGCTGAATAAAAGAAGTTTAATCGCCGGCAAACGAAAACCCGCGACTTCCCGTAAATCCCCGACTCGGCCCGTATAGTCAAAAGTATACAAAGAAAGTACCCAGGGAGTAAACTCATTTCCCGAACGATTTTTTAAATTATTTTTTCACCACTAAAACGCATGAGACCTGTAGTTTTCAGAAATGTTTTCTTTTTTGATGAGACGCTGAATAAAAGAAGTTTAATCGCCGGCAAAGGAAAACCTGCCATTTCCCGTAAACCCCGGACTCGGCCCGTATAGTCAAAAGTATACAAAGAAAGTACCCAGGGAGTAAACTCATTTCCCGAACGATTTTTTAAATTATTTTTTCACCACTAAAACGCATGGGACTTGTAGTTTACAAAAATGTTTTCATTTTTGATGAGACTCTGAATAAAAGAAGTTTAATCGCCGGCAAACGAAAACCTGCGATTTCCCGTAAATCCCGGACTCGGCCCGTATAGTCAAAAGTATACAAAGAAAGTACCCAGGGAGTAAACTCATTTCCCGAACGATTTTTTAAATTATTATTTCACCACTAAAGCCCATGAGACTTGTAGTTTTTAGAAATGTTTTCATTTTTGATGAGACGCTGAATAAAAGAAGTTTAATCGCCGGCAAATGAAAACCCGCGAATTCCCGTAAATCCCCGACTCGGCCCGTATAGTCAAAAGTATACAAAGAAAGTACCCAGGGAGTAAACTCATTTCCCGAACGATTTTTTAAATTATTTTTTCACCACTAAAACGCATGAGACCTGTAGTTTTAAGAAATGTTTTCATTTTTGATGGGACGCTGAATAAAAGAAGTTTAATC
Source organism: Hydractinia symbiolongicarpus (assembly GCF_029227915.1). Classification (NCBI taxonomy): domain Eukaryota; kingdom Metazoa; phylum Cnidaria; class Hydrozoa; order Anthoathecata; family Hydractiniidae; genus Hydractinia; species Hydractinia symbiolongicarpus. Next base: position 3,443,180 of record NC_079878.1, read on the forward strand.
GCCGGCACACGAAAACCCGCGATTTCCCGTAAATCCCAGACTGGGCCCGTATATTCAAAAGTATACAAAGAAAGTACCCAGGGAGTAAACTCATTTCTCGAACGATTTTTTAAATTATTTTTTCACCACTAAAACGCATGAGACTTATAGTTTTCAAAAGTGTTTTTATTTTTGTTGAGACGCTGAATAAAAGAAGTTTAATCGCCGGCAAACGAAAACCCGCGATTTCCCGTAAATCCCGGACTCGGCCCGTATAGTCAAAAGTATACAGAGAAGGTACCCAGGGAGTAAACTCATTTCCCGAACGATTTTTTAAATTATTTTTTCACCACTAAAACGCATGAGACTTGTAGTATGCAGAAATGTTTTCATTTTTGATGAGACGCTTAATGAAAGTGGTTTAATCGCCGGCAAACGAAAACCCGCGATTTCCCGTAAATCCCGGACTCGGCCGTATAGTCAAAAGTATACAAAGAAGGTACCCAGGGAGTAAACTCATTTCCCGAACAGTTTTTTAAATTATTTTTTCATCACTAAAACGCATGAGACTTGTAATTTTTAGAAATGTTTTCATTTTTGATGAGACGTTTAATGAAAGTGGTTTAATCGCCGGCAAACGAAAACCCGCGATTTCCCGTAAATCCTGGGCTTGGCCCGTATAGTCAAATGTATACAAAGTAAGTACCCTGTGAGGAAACTCATTTCCAAAACGATTTTTTAAATTATCTTTTCACCACTAAAACGCATGAGACATGTAGTTTTTAAAAATGTTTTCATTTTTGATGAGACGCTGAATAAAAGAAGTTTAATCGCCGGCAAACGAAAACCCGCCATTTCCCGTAAACCCCGGACTCGGCCCGTATAGTCAAAAGTATACAAAGAAGGTACCCAGGGAGTAAACTCATTTCCCGAACGATTTTTTAAATTATTTTTTCACCACTAAAACGCATGAGACTTGTAGTATGCAGAAATGTTTTCATTTTTGATGAGACGCTTAATGAAAGTGGTTTAATCGCCGGCAAACGAAAACCCGCGATTTCCCGTAAATCCCGGACTCGGCCGTATAGTCAAAAGTATACAAAGAAGGTACCCAGGGAGTAAACTTATTTCCCGAACAATTTTTTAAATTGTTTTTTCATCACTAAAACGCATGAGACTTGTATTTTTTAGAAATGTTTTCATTTTTGATGAGACGCTTAATGAAAGTGGTTTAATCGCCGGCAAACGAAAACCCGCGATTTCCCGTAAATCCCGGGCTTGGCCCGTACAGTCAAATGTATACAAAGAAAGTACCCTGTGAGTAAACTCATTTCCAAAACGATTTTTTAAATTATCTTTTCACCACTAAAACGCATGAGACTTGTAATTTTTAGAAATGTTTTCATTTTTGATGAGACGTTTAATGAAAGTGGTTTAATCGCCGGCAAACGAAAACCCGCGATTTCTCGTAAATCCTGGGCTTGGCCCGTATAGTCAAATGTATACAAAGAAAGTACCCTGTGAGTAAACTCATTTCCAAAACGATTTTTTAAATTATCTTTTCACCACTAAAACGCATGAGACATGTAGTTTTCAAAAATGTTTTCATTTTTGATGAGACGATGAATAAAAGAAGTTTAATCGCCGGCAAACGAAAACCCGCCATTTCCCGTAAACCCCGGACTCGGCCCGTATAGTCAAAAGTATACAAAGAAAGTACCCAGGGAGTAAACTCATTTCCCGAACGATTTTTTAAATTATTTTTTCACCACTAAAACGCATGAGACCTGTAGTTTTAAGAACTGTTTTCATTTTTGATGAGACGCTTAATGAAAGTGGTTTAATCGCCGGCAAACGAAAACCCGCGATTTCCCGTAAATCCCGGACTCGGCCGTATAGTCAAAAGTATACAAAGAAGGTACCCAGGGAGTAAACTCATTTCCCGAACAATTTTTTAAATTATTTTTTCATCACTAAAACGCATGAGACTTGTATTTTTTAGAAATGTTTTCATTTTTGATGAGACGCTTAATGAAAGTGGTTTAATCGCCGGCAAACGAAAACCCGCGATTTCCCGTAAATCCCGGACTCGGCCGTATAGTCAAAAGTATACAAAGAAGGTACCCAGGGAGTAAACTTATTTCCCGAACAATTTTTTAAATTATTTTTTCATCACTAAAACGCATGAGACTTGTATTTTTTAGAAATGTTTTCATTTTTGATGAGACGCTTAATGAAAGTGGTTTAATCGCCGGCAAACGAAAACCCGCGATTTCCCGTAAATCCCGGGCTTGGCCCGTACAGTCAAATGTATACAAAGAAAGTACCCTGTGAGTAAACTCATTTCCAAAACGATTTTTTAAATTATCTTTTCATCACTAAAACGCATGAGACTTGTAATTTTTAGAAATGTTTTCATTTTTGATGAGACGTTTAATGAAAGTGGTTTAATCGCCGGCAAACGAAAACCCGCGATTTCCCGTAAATCCTGGGCTTGGCCCGTATAGTCAAATGTATACAAAGAAAGTACCCTGTGAGTAAACTCATTTCCAAAACGATTTTTTAAATTATCTTTTCACCACTAAAACGCATGAGACATGTAGTTTTCAAAAATGTTTTCATTTTTGATGAGACGATGAATAAAAGAAGTTTAATCGCCGGCAAACGAAAACCCGCCATTTCCCGTAAACCCCGGACTCGGCCCGTATAGTCAAAAGTATACAAAGAAGGTACCCAGGGAGTAAACTCATTTCCCGAACGATTTTTTAAATTATTTTTTCACCACTAAAACGCATGAGACTTGTAGTATGCAGAAATGTTTTCATTTTTGATGAGACGCTTAATGAAAGTGGTTTAATCGCCGGCAAACGAAAACCCGCGATTTCCCGTAAATCCCGGACTCGGCCGTATAGTCAAAAGTATACAAAGAAGGTACCCAGGGAGTAAACTTATTTCCCGAACAATTTTTTAAATTATTTTTTCATCACTAAAACGCATGAGACTTGTATTTTTTAGAAATGTTTTCATTTTTGATGAGACGCTTAATGAAAGTGGTTTAATCGCCGGCAAACGAAAACCCGCGATTTCCCGTAAATCCCGGGCTTGGCCCGTACAGTCAAATGTATACAAAGAAAGTACCCTGTGAGTAAACTCATTTCCAAAACGATTTTTTAAATTATCTTTTCACCACTAAAACGCATGAGACTTGTAATTTTTAGAAATGTTTTCATATTTGATGAGACGTTTAATGAAAGTGGTTTAATCGCCGGCAAACGAAAACCCGCGATTTCCCGTAAATCCTGGGCTTGGCCCGTATAGTCAAATGTATACAAAGAAAGTACCCTGTGAGTAAACTCATTTCCAAAACGATTTTTTAAATTATCTTTTCACCACTAAAACGCATGAGACATGTAGTTTTCAAAAATGTTTTCATTTTTGATGAGACGATGAATAAAAGAAGTTTAATCGCCGGCAAACGAAAACCCGCCATTTCCCGTAAACCCCGGACTCGGCCCGTATAGTCAAAAGTATACAAAGAAAGTACCCAGGGAGTAAACTCATTTCCCGAACGATTTTTTAAATTATTTTTTCACCACTAAAACGCATGAGACCTGTAGTTTTAAGAACTGTTTTCATTTCTGATGAGACGCTTAATGAAAGTGGTTTAATCGCCGGCAAACGAAAACCCGCGATTTCCCGTAAATCCCGGACTCGGCCGTATAGTCAAAAGTATACAAAGAAGGTACCCAGGGAGTAAACTCATTTCCCGAACAATTTTTTAAATTATTTTTTCATCACTAAAACGCATGAGACTTGTATTTTTTAGAAATGTTTTCATTTTTGATGAGACGCTTAATGAAAGTGGTTTAATCGCCGGCAAACGAAAACCCGCGATTTCCCGTAAATCCCGGACTTGGCCCGTACAGTCAAATGTATACAAAGAAAGTACCCTGTGAGTAAACTCATTTCCAAAACGATTTTTTAAATTATCTTTTCACCACTAAAACGCATGAGACTTGTAATTTTTAGAAATGTTTTCATTTTTGATGAGACGTTTAATGAAAGTGGTTTAATCGCCGGCAAACGAAAACCCGCGATTTCCCGTAAATCCTGGGCTTGGCCCGTATAGTCAAATGTATACAAAGTAAGTACCCTGTGAGGAAACTCATTTCCAAAACGATTTTTTAAATTAACTTTTCACCACTAAAACGCATGAGACATGTAGTTTTTAAAAATGTTTTCATTTTTGATGAGACGCTGAATAAAAGAAGTTTAATCGCCGGCAAACGAAAACCCGCCATTTCCCGTAAACCCCGGACTCGGCCCGTATAGTCAAAAGTATACAAAGAAAGTACCCAGGGAGTAAACTCATTTCCCGAACGATTTTTTAAATTATTTTTTCACCACTAAAACGCATGAGACCTGTAGTTTTAAGAACTGTTTTCATTTTTGATGGGACGCTGAATAAAAGAAGTTTAATCGCCGGCAAACGAAAACCCGCGATTTCCCGTAAATCCCGGACTGGGCCCGTATATTCAAAAGTATACAAAGAAAGTACCCAGGGAGTAAACTCATTTCTCGAACGATTTTTTAAATTATTTTTTCACCACTATAACGCATGAGACTTATAGTTTTCAAAAGTGTTTTCATTTTTGATGAGACGCTTAATGAAAGTGGTTTAATCGCCGGCAAACGAAAACCCGCGATTTCCCGTAAATCCCGGACTCGGCCCGTATAGTCAAAAGTATACAGAGAAGGTACCCAGGGAGTAAACTCATTTCCCGAACGATTTTTTAAATTATTTTTTCACCACTAAAACGCATGAGACATGTAGTTTTCAAAAATGTTTTCATTTATGATGAGACGCTGAATAAAAGAAGTTTAATCGCCGGCAAACGAAAACCCGCCATTTCCCGTAAACCCCGGACTCGGCCCGTATAGTCAAAAGTATACAAAGAAAGTACCCAGGGAGTAAACTCATTTCCAAAACGATTTTTTAAATTTTCTTTTCACCACTAAAACGCATGAGACTTGTAATTTTTAGAAATGTTTTCATTTTTGATGAGACGTTTAATGAAAGTGGTTTAATCGCCGGCAAACGAAAACCCGCGATTTCCCGTAAATCCTGGGCTTGGCCCGTATAGTCAAATGTATACAAAGAAAGTACCCTGTGAGTAAACTCATTTCCAAAACGATTTTTTAAATTATCTTTTCACCACTAAAACGCATGAGACATGTAGTTTTCAAAAATGTTTTCATTTTTGATGAGACGCTGAATAAAAGAAGTTTAATCGCCGGCAAACGAAAACCCGCCATTTCCCGTAAACCCCGGACTCGGCCCGTATAGTCAAAAGTATACAAAGAGAGTACCCAGGGAGTAAACTCATTTCCCGAACGATTTTTTAAATTATTTTTTCACCACTAAAGCGCATGGGACTTGTAGTTTTCAAAAATGTTTTCATTTTTGATGAGACGCTGAATAAAAGAAGTTTAATCGCCGGCAAACGAAAACCCGCCATTTCCCGTAAACCCCGGACTCGGCCCGTATAGTCAAAAGTATACAAAGAAAGTACCCAGGGAGTAAACTCATTTCTCGAACGATTTTTTAAAGTATCTTTTCACCACTAAAACGCATGAGACTTGTAGTTTTCAAAAATGTTTTCATTTTTGATGAGACGCTGAATAAAAGAAGTTTAATCGCCGGCAAACGAAAACCCGCGATTTCCCGTAAATCCTGGGCTTGGCCCGTATAGTCAAATGTATACAAAGAAAGTACCCTGTGAGTAAACTCATTTCCAAAACGATTTTTTAAATTATCTTTTCACCACTAAAACGCATGAGACATGTAGTTTTCAAAAATGTTTTCATTTTTGATGAGACGCTGAATAAAAGAAGTTTAATCGCCGGCAAACGAAAACCCGCCATTTCCCGTAAACCCCGGACTCGGCCCGTATAGTCAAAAGTATACAAAGAGAGTACCCAGGGAGTAAACTCATTTCCCGAACGATTTTTTAAATTATTTTTTCACCACTAAAGCGCATGGGACTTGTAGTTTTCAAAAATGTTTTCATTTTTGATGAGACGCTGAATAAAAGAAGTTTAATCGCCGGCAAACGAAAACCCGCCATTTCCCGTAAACCCCGGACTCGGCCCGTATAGTCAAAAGTATACAAAGAAAGTACCCAGGGAGTAAACTCATTTCTCGAACGATTTTTTAAAGTATCTTTTCACCACTAAAACGCATGAGACTTGTAGTTTTCAAAAATGTTTTCATTTTTGATGAGACGCTGAATAAAAGAAGTTTAATCGCCGGCAAACGAAAACCCGCCATTTCCCGTAAACCCCGGACTCGGCCCGTATAGTCAAAAGTATACAAAGAAAGTACCCAGGGAGTAAACTCATTTCCCGAACGAATTTTTAAATTATTTTTTCACCACTAAAACGCATGGGACTTGTAGTTTACAAAAATGTTTTCATTTTTGATGAGACTCTGAATAAAAGAAGTTTAATCGCCGGCAAACGAAAACCTGCGATTTCCCGTAAATTCCGGACTCGGCCCATATAGTCAAAAGTATACAAAGAAAGTACCCAGGGAGTAAACTCATTTTCCGAACGATTTTTTAAATTATTATTTCACCACTAAAGCCCATGAGACTTGTAGTTTTTAGAAATGTTTTCATTTTTGATGAGACGCTGAATAAAAGAAGTTTAATCGCCGGCAAACGAAAACCCGCGACTTCCCGTAAATCCCGGATTCGGGCCGTATAGTCAAAAGTATACAAAGAAAGTACCCTGTGAGTAAACTCATTTCCAAAACGATTTTTTAAATTATCTTTTCACCACTAAAACGCATGAGACATGTAGTTTTTAAAAATGTTTTCATTTTTGATGAGACGCTGAATAAAAGAAGTTTAATCGCCGGCAAACGAAAACCCGCGAATTCCCGTAAATCCCCGACTCGGCCCGTATAGTCAAAAGTATACAAAGAAAGTACCCAGGGAGTAAACTCATTTCCCGAACGATTTTTTAAATTATTTTTTCACCACTAAAACGCATGAGACTTGTAGTTTTCAGAAATGTTTTCATTTTTGATGGGACGCTGAATAAAAGAAGTTTAATCGCCGGCACACGAAAACCCGCGATTTCCCGTAAATCCCGGACTGGGCCCGTATATTCAAAAGTATACAAAGAAAGTACCCAGGGAGTAAACTCATTTCCCGAACGATTTTTTAAATTATTTTTTCACCACTAAAACGCATGAGACTTATAGTTTTCAAAAGTGTTTTCATTTTTGATGAGACGCTGAATAAAACAAGTTTAATCGCCGGCAAACGAAAACCCGCGATTTCCCGTAAATCCCGGACTCGGCCCGTATAGTCAAAAGTATACAGAGAAGGTACCCAGGGAGTAAACTCATTTCCCGAACGATTTTTTAAATTATTTTTTCACAACTAAAACGCATGAGACTTGTAGTATGCAGAAATGTTTTCATTTTTGATGAGACGCTTAATGAAAGTGGTTTAATCGCCGGCAAACGAAAACCCGCGATTTCCCGTAAATCCCGGACTCGGCCGTATAGTCAAAAGTATACAAAGAAGGTACCCAGGGAGTAAACTCATTTCCCGAACGATTTCTTAAATTATTTTTTCATCACTAAAACGCATGAGACTTGTATTTTTTAGAAATGTTTTCATTTTTGATGAGACGTTTAATGAAAGTGGTTTAATCTCCGGCAAACGAAAACTTGCGATTTCCCGTAAATCCTGGGCTTGGCCCGTATAGTCAAATGTATACAAAGAAAGTACCCAGGGAGTAAACTTATTTCCCGAACGATTTTTTAAATTATTTTTTCACCACTAAAACGCATGAGACTTGTAGTTTTCAGAAATGTTTTCATTTTTGATGAGACGCTTAATGAAAGTGGTTTAATCGCCGGCAAACGAAAACCCGCGATTTCCCGTAAATCCCGGGCTTGGCCCGTATAGTCGAATGCATACAAAGAAAGTACCCAGGGAGTAAACTCATTTCCCGAACGATTTTTTAAATTATTATTTAACCACTAAAGCCCATGAGACTTGTAGTTTACAAAAATGTTTTCATTTTTGATGAGACGCTGAATAAAAGAAAATTAATCACCGGCAAACGAAAACCCGCCACTTCCTGTAAATCCCCGACTCGGCCCGTATAGTCAAAAGTATACAAAGAAAGTACCCAGGGAGTAAACTCATTTCCCGAACGATTTTTTAAATTATTTTTTCACCACTAAAGCCCATGGGACTTGTAGTTTACAAAAATATTTATATTTTTGATGAGACGCTGAATAAAAGAAGTATAATCGCCGGCAAACGAAAACCTGCGATTTCCCGTAAATCCCTGACTCGGCCCGTATAGTCAAAAGTATACAAAGAAAATACCCAGGGAGTAAACTCATTTCCCGAACGATTTTTTAAATTATTATTTCACCACTAAACCCATGAGACTTGTAGTTTTTAAAAATGTTTTCATTTTTGATGAGACGCTGAATAAAAGAAGTTTTAATCGCCGGCAAACGAAAACCCGCGATTTCCCGTAAATCCCGGGCTTGGCCCGTATAGTCGAATGTATACAAAGAAAGTACCCTGTGAGTAAACTCATTTCCAAAACGATTTTTTAAAGTATCTTTTCACCACTAAAACGCATGAGACTTGTAGTTTTCAAAAATGTTTTCATTTTTGATGAGACGCTGAATAAAAGAAGTTTAATCGCCGGCAAACGAAAACCCGCCATTTCCCGTAAACCCCGGACTCGGCCCGTATAGTCAAAAGTATACAAAGAAAGTACCCAGGGAGTAACTCATTTCCCTAACGATTTTTTAAATTATTTTTTCACCACTAAAACGCATGGGACTTGTAGTTTACAAAAATGTTTTCATTTTTAATGAGACTCTGAATAAAAGAAGTTTAATCGCCGGCAAACGAAAACCTGCGATTTCCCGTAAATCCCGGACTCGGCCCGTATAGTCAAAAGTATACCAAGAAAGTACCCAGGGAGTAAACTCATTTCCCGAACGATTTTTTAAATTATTATTTCCTCACTAAAGCCCATGAGACTTGTAGTTTTTAGAAATGTTTTCATTTTTGATGAGACGCTGAATAAAAGAAGTTTAATCGCCGGCAAACGAAAACCCGCGACTTCTCGTAAATCCCGGATTCGGGCCGTATAGTCAAAAGTATACAAAGAAAGTACCCAGGGACTAAACTCATTTCCCGAACGATTTTTTAAATTATTTTTTCACCACTAAAACGCATGATACTTGTAGTTTTTAAAAATGTTTTCATTTTTGATGAGACGCTGAATAAAAGAAGTTTAATCGCCGGCAAACGAAAACCCGCGAATTCCCGTAAATCCCCGACTCGGCCCGTATAGTCAAAAGTATACAAAGAAAGTACCCAGGGAGTAAACTCATTTCCCGAACGATTTTTTAAATTATTTTTTCACCACTAAAACGCATGAGACCTGTAGTTTTCAGAAATGTTTTCATTTTTGATGGGACGCTGAATAAAAGAAGTTTAATCGCCGGCACACGAAAACCCGCGATTTCTCGTAAATCCCGGACTGGGCCCGTATATTCAAAAGTATACAAAGAAAGTACCCAGGGAGTAAACTCATTTCCCGAACGATTTTTTAAATTATTTTTTCACCACTAAAACGCATGAGACTTATAGTTTTCAAAAGTGTTTTCATTTTTGATGAGACGCTGAATAAAACAAGTTTAATCGCCGGCAAACGAAAACCCGCGATTTCCCGTAAATCCCGGACTCGGCCCGTATAGTCAAAAGTATACAGAGAAGGTACCCAGGGAGTAAACTCATTTCCCGAACGATTTTTTAAATTATTTTTTCACAACTAAAACGCATGAGACTTGTATTTTTTAGAAATGTTTTCATTTTTGATGAGACGCTTAATGAAAGTGGTTTAATCGCCGGCAAACGAAAACTTGCGATTTCCCGTAAATCCTGGGCATGGCCCGTATAGTCAAATGTATACAAAGAAAGTACCCAGGGAGTAAACTTATTTCCCGAAGGATTTTTTAAATTATTTTTTCACCACTAAAACGCATGAGACTTGTAGCTTTCAGAAATGTTTTCATTTTTGATGAGACGCTTAATGAAAGTGGTTTAATCGCCGGCAAACGAAAACCCGCGATTTCCCGTAAATCCCGGACTGGGCCCGTATATTCAAAAGTATACAAAGAAAGTACCCAGGGAGTAAACTCATTTCCCGAACGATTTTTTAAATTATTTTTTCACCACTAAAACGCATGAGACTTATAGTTTTCAAAAGTGTTTTCATTTTTGATGAGACGCTGAATAAAACAAGTTTAATCGCCGGCAAACGAAAACCCGCGATTTCCCGTAAATCCCGGACTCGGCCCGTATAGTCAAAAGTATACAGAGAAGGTACCCAGGGAGTAAACTCATTTCCCGAACGATTTTTTAAATTATTTTTTCACAACTAAAACGCATGAGACTTGTATTTTTTAGAAATGCTTTCATTTTTGATGAGACGCTTAATGAAAGTGGTTTAATCGCCGGCAAACGAAAACCCGCGATTTCCTGTAAATCCCGGGCTTGGCCCGTATAGTCGAATGCATACAAAGAAAGTACCCAGGGAGTAAACTCATTTCCCGAACGATTTTTTAAATTATTATTTAACCACTAAAGCCCATGAGACTTGTAGTTTTTAAAAATGTTTTCATTTTTGATGAGACGCTGAATAAAAGAAAATTAATCACCGGCAAACGAAAACCCGCCACTTCCTGTAAATCCCCGACTCGGCCCGTATAGTCAAAAGTATACAAAGAAAGTACCCAGGGAGTAAACTCATTTCCCGAACGATTTTTTAAATTATTTTTTCACCACTAAAGCCCATGGGACTTGTAGTTTACAAAAATATTTTTATTTTTGATGAGACGCTGAATAAAAGAAGTGTAATCGCCGGCAAACGAAAACCTGCGATTTCCCGTAAATCCCGGACTCGGCCCGTATAGTCAAAAGTATACAAAGAAAATACCCAGGGAGTAAACTCATTTCCCGAACGATTTTTTAAATTATTATTTCACCACTAAACCCATGAGACTTGTAGTTTTTAAAAATGTTTTCATTTTTGATGAGACGCTGAATAAAAGAAGTTTAATCGCCGGCAAACGAAAACCCGCGACTTCCCGTAAAACCCCGACTCGCCCCGTATAGTCAAAAGTATACAAAGAAAGTACCCAGGGAGTAAACTCATTTCCCGAACAATTTTTTAAATTATTTTTTCACCACTAAAACGCATGAGACCTGTAGTTTTCAGAAATGTTTTCATTTTTGATGAGACGCTGAAAAAAAGAAGTTTAATTGCCGGCAAACGAAACCCCGCCATTTCCCGTAAACCCCGGACTCGGCCCATATAGTCAAAAGTATACAAAGAAAGTACCCGGGGAGTAAACTCATTTCCCATGTATACAAAGAAAGTACCCTGTGATTAAACTTATTTCCAAAACGATTTTTTAAATTATTTTTTCACCACTAAAACGCATGAGACTTGTAGTTTTTAAAAATGTTTTCATTTTTGATGAGACGATTATTAAAAGAAGTTTAATCGCCGGCAAACGAAAACCCGCCATTTCCCGTAAACCCCGGACTCGGCCCGTATAGTCAAAAGTATACAAAGAAAGTACCCAGGGAGTAAACTCATTTCCCGAACGATTTTTTAAATTACTTTTTCACCACTAAAACGCATGAGACTTGTAGTTTTCAAAAATGTTTTCATTTTTGATGAGACGCTTATTAAAAGAAGTTTAATCGCCGGCAAACGAAAACCCGCCATTTCCCGTAAACCCGGACTCGGCCCGTATAGTCAAAAGTATACAAAGAAAGTACCCAGGGAGTAAACTCATTTCTCGAACGATTTTTTATATTATTTTTTCACCACTAAAACGCATGAGACTTGTAGTTTTTAAAAGTGTTTTCATTTTTGATGACACGCTGAACAAAAGAAGTTTAATCAACGGCAAACGAAAACCTGCGATTTCCCGTAAATCCCGGACTCGGCCCGTATAGTCAAAAGTATACAAAGAAGGTACCCAGAGAGTAAACTCATTTCCCGAACGATTTTTTAAATTATTTTTTCACCACTAAAACGCATGAGACTTGTAGTTTGCTGAAATGTTTTCATTTTTGATGAGACGCTTAATGAAAGTGGTTTAATCGCCGGCAAACGAAAACCCGCGATTTCCCGTAAATCCCGGACTCGGCCGTATAGTCAAAAGTATACAAAGAAGGTACCCAGAGAGTAAACTCATTTCCCGAACGATTTTTTAAATTATTTTTTCACCACTAAAACGCATGAGACTTGTAGTTTGCAGAAATGTTTTCATTTTTGATGAGACGCTTAATGAAAGTGGTTTAATCGCCGGCAAACGAAAACCCGCGATTTCTCGTAAATCCCGGGCTTGGCCCGTATAGTCAAATGTATAAAAAGAAAGTAACCTGTGAGTAAACTCATTTCCAAAACGATTTTTTAAATTATCTTTTCACCACTAAAACGCATGAGACTTGTAGTTTTCAAAAATGTTTTCATTTTTGATGAGACGCTGAATAAAAGAAGTTTAATCGCCGGCAAACGAAAACCCGCCATTTCCCGTAAACCCCGGACTCGGCCCGTATAGTCAAAAGTATACAAAGAAAGTACCTAGGAAGTAAACTCATTTCCCGAACGATTTTTTAATTTATTTTTTCACCACTAAAACGCATGGGACTTGTAGTTTACAAAAATGTTTTCATTTTTGATGAGACTCTGACTAAAAGAAGTTTAATCGCCGGCAAACGAAAACCTGCAATTTCCCGTAAATCCCGGACTCGGCCCGTATAGTCAAAAGTATACAAAGAAAGTACCCAGGGAGTAAACTCATTTCCTGAACGATTTTTTAATTTATTAATTCACCACTAAAGCCCATGAGACTTGTAGTTTTTAGAAATGTTTTCATTTTTGATGAGACGCTGAATAAAAGAAGTTTAATCGCCGGCAAACGAAAACCCGCCATTTCCCGTAAACCCCGGATCGGCCCATATAGTCAATAGTATACAAAGAAAGTACCCGGGGAGTAAACTCATTTCCCATGTATACAAAGAAAGTACCCTGTGATTAAACTCATTTCCAAAACGATTTTTTAAATTATTTTTTCACCACTAAAACGCATGAGACTTGTAGTTTTCAAAAATGTTTTCATTTTTGATGAGACGCTAATTAAAAGAAGTTTAATCGCCGGCAAACGAAAACCCGCCATTTCCCGTAAACCCTGGACTCGGCCCGTATAGTCAAAAGTATACGAAGAAAGTACCCAGGGAGTAAACTCATTTCCCGAACGATTTTTTATATTACTTTTTCACCACTAAAACGCATGAGACTTGTAGTTTTTAAAAATGTTTTCATTTTTGATGGGACGCTGAATAAAAGAAGCTTAATCGCCGGCACACGAAAACCCGCGATTTCCCGTAAATCCCGGACTGGGCCCGTATAGTCAAAAGTATACAAAGAAAGTACCCAGGAAGTAAACTCATTTCCCGAACGATTTTTTAAATTATTTTTTCACCACTAAAACGCATGAGACTTGTAGTTTTTAAAAATGTTTTCATTTTTGATGAGACGCTGAATAAAAAAAGTTTAATCGCCGGCAAACGAAAACCCGCCACTTCCTGTAAATCCCCGACTCGGCCCGTATAGTCAAAAGTATACAAAGAAAGTACCCAGGGAGTAAACTCATTTCCCGAACGATTTTTTAAATTATTTTTTCACCACTATAGCCCATGGGACTTGTAGTTTACAAAAATATTTTTATTTTTGATGAGACGCTGAATAAAAGAAGTGTAATCGCCGGCAAACGAAAACCTGCCATTTCCCGTAAACCCTGGACTCGGCCCGTATAGTCAAAAGTATACGAAGAAAGTACCCAGGGAGTAAACTCATTTCCCGAACGATTTTTTAAATTATTATTTCACCACTAAACCCATGAGACTTGTAGTTTTTAAAAATGTTTTCATTTTTGATGAGACGCTGAATAAAAGAAGTTTAATCGCCGGCAAACGAAAACCCGCGACTTACCGTAAATCCCCGACTCGCCCCGTATAGTCAAAAGTATACAAAGAAAGTACCCAGGGAGTAAACTCATTTCCCGAACAATTTTTTAAATTATTTTTTCACCACTAAAACGCATGAGACCTGTAGTTTTCAGAAATGTTTTCATTTTTAATGAGACGCTGAAAAAAAGAAGTTTAATTGCCGGCAAACGAAACCCCGCCATTTCCCGTAAACCCCGGACTCGGCCCATATAGTCAAAAGTATACAAAGAAAGTACCCGGGGAGTAAACTCATTTCCCATGTATACAAAAAAAGTACCCTGTGATTAAACTTATTTCCAAAACGATTTTTTAAATTATTTTTTCACCACTAAAACGCATGAGACTTGTAGTTTTCAAAAATGTTTTCATTTTTGATGAGACGCTTATTAAAAGAAGTTTAATCGCCGGCAAACGAAAACCCGCCATTTCCCGTAAACCCCGGACTCGGCCCGTATAGTCAAAAGTATACAAAGAAAGTACCCAGGGAGTAAACTCATTTCCCGAACGATTTTTTAAATTACTTTTTCACCACTAAAACGCATGAGACTTGTAGTTTTCAAAAATGTTTTCATTTTTGATGAGACGCTTATTAAAAGAAGTTTAATCGCCGGCAAACGAAAACCCGCCATTTCCCGTAAACCCCGGACTCGGCCCGTATAGTCAAAAGTATACAAAGAAAGTACCCAGGGAGTAAACTCATTTCTCGAACGATTTTTTATATTATTTTTTCACCACTAAAACGCATGAGACTTGTAGTTTTTAAAAGTGTTTTCATTTTTGATGACACGCTGAACAAAAGAAGTTTAATCGCCGGCAAACGAAAACCTGCGATTTCCCGTAAATCCCGGACTCGGCCCGTATAGTCAAAAGTATACAAAGAAGGTACCCAGAGAGTAAACTCATTTCCCGAACGATTTTTTAAATTATTTTTTCACCACTAAAACGCATGAGACTTGTAGTTTGCAGAAATGTTTTCATTTTTGATGAGACGCTTAATGAAAGTGGTTTAATCGCCGGCAAACGAAAACCCGCGATTTCCCGTAAATCCCGGACTCGGCCGTATAGTCAAAAGTATACAAAGAAGGTACCCAGAGAGTAAACTCATTTCCCGAACGATTTTTTAAATTATTTTTTCACCACTAAAACGCATGAGACTTGTAGTTTGCAGAAATGTTTTCATTTTTGATGAGACGCTTAATGAAAGTGGTTTAATCGCCGGCAAACGAAAACCCGCGATTTCTCGTAAATCCCGGGCTTGGCCCGTATAGTCAAATGTATAAAAAGAAAGTAACCTGTGAGTAAACTCATTTCCAAAACGATTTTTTAAATTATCTTTTCACCACTAAAACGCATGAGACTTGTAGTTTTCAAAAATGTTTTCATTTTTGATGAGACGCTGAATAAAAGAAGTTTAATCGCCGGCAAACGAAAACCCGCCATTTCCCGTAAACCCCGGACTCGGCCCGTATAGTCAAAAGTATACAAAGAAAGTACCTAGGAAGTAAACTCATTTCCCGAACGATTTTTTAATTTATTTTTTCTCCACTAAAACGCATGGGACTTGTAGTTTACAAAAATGTTTTCATTTTTGATGAGACTCTGACTAAAAGAAGTTTAATCGCCGGCAAACGAAAACCTGCAATTTCCCGTAAATCCCGGACTCGGCCCGTATAGTCAAAAGTATACAAAGAAAGTACCCAGGGAGTAAACTCATTTCCTGAACGATTTTTTAATTTATTAATTCACCACTAAAGCCCATGAGACTTGTAGTTTTTAGAAATGTTTTCATTTTTGATGAGACGCTGAATAAAAGAAGTTTAATCGCCGGCAAACGAAAACCCGCCATTTCCCGTAAACCCCGGATCGGCCCATATAGTCAATAGTATACAAAGAAAGTACCCGGGGAGTAAACTCATTTCCCATGTATACAAAGAAAGTACCCTGTGATTAAACTCATTTCCAAAACGATTTTTTAAATTATTTTTTCACCACTAAAACGCATGAGACTTGTAGTTTTCAAAAATGTTTTCATTTTTGATGAGACGCTAATTAAAAGAAGTTTAATCGCCGGCAAACGAAAACCCGCCATTTCCCGTAAACCCTGGACTCGGCCCGTATAGTCAAAAGTATACGAAGAAAGTACCCAGGGAGTAAACTCATTTCCCGAACGATTTTTTATATTACTTTTTCACCACTAAAACGCATGAGACTTGTAGTTTTTAAAAATGTTTTCATTTTTGATGGGACGCTGAATAAAAGAAGCTTAATCGCCGGCACACGAAAACCCGCGATTTCCCGTAAATCCCGGACTGGGCCCGTATAGTCAAAAGTATACAAAGAAAGTACCCAGGAAGTAAACTCATTTCCCGAACGATTTTTTAAATTATTTTTTCACCACTAAAACGCATGAGACTTGTAGTTTTTAAAAATGTTTTCATTTTTGATGAGACGCTGAATAAAAAAAGTTTAATCGCCGGCAAACGAAAACCCGCCACTTCCTGTAAATCCCCGACTCGGCCCGTATAGTCAAAAGTATACAAAGAAAGTACCCAGGGAGTAAACTCATTTCCCGAACGATTTTTTAAATTATTTTTTCACCACTAAAGCCCATGGGACTTGTAGTTTACAAAAATATTTTTATTTTTGATGAGACGCTGAATAAAAGAAGTGTAATCGCCGGCAAACGAAAACCTGCCATTTCCCGTAAACCCTGGACTCGGCCCGTATAGTCAAAAGTATACGAAGAAAGTACCCACGGAGTAAACTCATTTCCCGAACGATTTTTTAAATTATTATTTCACCACTAAACCCATGAGACTTGTAGTTTTTAAAAATGTTTTCATTTTTGATGAGACGCTGAATAAAAGAAGTTTAATCGCCGGCAAACGAAAACCCGCGACTTCCCGTAAATCCCCGACTCGCCCCGTATAGTCAAAAGTATACAAAGAAAGTACCCAGGGAGTAAACTCATTTCCCGAACAATTTTTTAAATTATTTTTTCACCACTAAAACGCATGAGACCTGTAGTTTTCAGAAATGTTTTCATTTTTAATGAGACGCTGAAAAAAAGAAGTTTAATTGCCGGCAAACGAAACCCCGCCATTTCCCGTAAACCCCGGACTCGGCCCATATAGTCAAAAGTATACAAAGAAAGTACCCGGGGAGTAAACTCATTTCCCATGTATACAAAAAAAGTACCCTGTGATTAAACTTATTTCCAAAACGATTTTTTAAATTATTTTTTCACCACTAAAACGCATGAGACTTGTAGTTTTCAAAAATGTTTTCATTTTTGATGAGACGCTTATTAAAAGAAGTTTAATCGCCGGCAAACGAAAACCCGCCATTTCCCGTAAACCCCGGACTCGGCCCGTATAGTCAAAAGTATACAAAGAAAGTACCCAGGGAGTAAACTCATTTCCCGAACGATTTTTTAAATTACTTTTTCACCACTAAAACGCATGAGACTTGTAGTTTTCAAAAATGTTTTCATTTTTGATGAGACGCTTATTAAAAGAAGTTTAATCGCCGGCAAACGAAAACCCGCCATTTCCCGTAAACCCCGGACTCGGCCCGTATAGTCAAAAGTATACAAAGAAAGTACCCAGGGAGTAAACTCATTTCTCGAACGATTTTTTATATTATTTTTTCACCACTAAAACGCATGAGACTTGTAGTTTTTAAAAGTGTTTTCATTTTTGATGACACGCTGAACAAAAGAAGTTTAATCGCCGGCAAACGAAAACCTGCGATTTCCCGTAAATCCCGGACTCGGCCCGTATAGTCAAAAGTATACAAAGAAGGTACCCAGAGAGTAAACTCATTTCCCGAACGATTTTTTAAATTATTTTTTCACCACTAAAACGCATGAGACTTGTAGTTTGCAGAAATGTTTTCATTTTTGATGAGACGCTTAATGAAAGTGGTTTAATCGCCGGCAAACGAAAACCCGCGATTTCCCGTAAATCCCGGACTCGGCCGTATAGTCAAAAGTATACAAAGAAGGTACCCAGAGAGTAAACTCATTTCCCGAACGTTTTTTTAAATTATCTTTTCACCACTAAAACGCATGAGACTTGTAGTTTTCAAAAATGTTTTCATTTTTGATGAGACGCTGAATAAAAGAAGTTTAATCGCCGGCAAACGAAAACCCGCCATTTCCCGTAAACCCCGGACTCGGCCCGTATAGTCAAAAGTATACAAAGAAAGTACCCAGGGAGTAAACTCATTTCCCGAACGATTTTTTAAATTATTTTTTCACCACTAAAGCCCATGAGACTTGTAGTTTTTAGAAATGTTTTCATTTTTGATGAGACGCTGAATAAAAGAAGTTTAATCGCCGGCAAACGAAAACCCGCCATTTCCCGTAAACCCCGGACTCGGCCCATATAGTCAAAAGTATACAAAGAAAGTACCCGGGGAGTAAACTCATTTCCCATGTATACAAAGAAAGTACCCTGTGATTAAACTCATTTCCAAAACGATTTTTTAAATTATTTTTTCACCACTAAAACGCATGAGACTTGTAGTTTTCAAAAATGTTTTCATTTTTGATGAGACGCTTATTAAAAGAAGTTTAATCGCCGGCAAACGAAAACCCGCCATTTCCCGTAAACCCTGGACTCGGCCCGTATAGTCAAAAGTATACGAAGAAAGTACCCAGGGAGTAAACTCATTTCCCGAACGATTTTTTATATTACTTTTTCACCACTAAAACGCATGAGACTTGTAGTTTTTAAAAATGTTTTCATTTTTGATGGGACGCTGAATAAAAGAAGCTTAATCGCCGGCACACGAAAACCCGCGATTTCCCGTAAATCCCGGACTGGGCCCGTATAGTCAAAAGTATACAAAGAAAGTACCCAGGAAGTAAACTCATTTCCCGAACGATTTTTTAAATTATTTTTTCACCACTAAAACGCATGATACTTGTAGTTTTTAAAAATGTTTTCATTTTTGATGAGACGCTGAATAAAAGAAGTTTAATCGCCGGCAAACGAAAACCCGCGAATTCCCGTAAATCCCCGACTCGGCCCGTATAGTCAAAAGTATACAAAGAAAGTACCCATGGAGTAAACTCATTTCCCGAACGATTTTTTAAATTATTTTTTCACCACTAAAACGCATGAGACCTGTAGTTTTCAGAAATGTTTTCATTTTTGATGGGACGCTGAATAAAAGAAGTTTAATCGCCGGCACACGAAAACCCGCGATTTCCCGTAAATCCCGGACTGGGCCCGTATATTCAAAAGTATACAAAGAAAGTACCCAGGGAGTAAACTCATTTCCCGAACGATTTTTTAAATTATTTTTTCACCACTAAAACGCATGAGACTTATAGTTTTTAAAAGTGTTTTCATTTTTGATGAGACGCTGAATAAAACAAGTTTAATCGCCGGCAAACGAAAACCCGCGATTTCCCGTAAATCCCGGACTCGGCCCGTATAGTCAAAAGTATACAGAGAAGGCACCCAGGGAGTAAACTCATTTCCCGAACGATTTTTTAAATTATTTTTTCACAACTAAAACGCATGAGACTTGTAGTATGCAGAAATGTTTTCATTTTTGATGAGACGCTTAATGAAAGTGGTTTAATCGCCGGCAAACGAAAACCCGCGATTTCCCGTAAATCCCGGACTCGGCCGTATAGTCAAAAGTATACAAAGAAGGTACCCAGGGAGTAAACTCATTTCCCGAACGATTTTTTAAATTATTTTTTCATCACTAAAACGCATGAGACTTGTATTTTTTAGAAATGTTTTCATTTTTGATGAGACGTTTAATGAAAGTGGTTTAATCGCGGGCAAACGAAAACTTGCGATTTCCCGTAAATCCTGGGCTTGGCCCGTATAGTCAAATGTATACAAAGAAAGTACCCTGTGAGTAAACTCATTTCCAAAACGATTTTTTAAATTATCTTTTCACCACTAAAACGCATGAGAGTTGTAGTTTTCAAAAATGTTTTTATTTTTGATGAGACGCTGAATAAAAGAAGTTTAATCGCCGGCAAACGAAAACCCGCCATTTCACGTAAACCCCGGACTCGGCCCGTATAGTCAAAAGTATACAAAGAAAGTACCTAGGGAGTAAACTCATTTCCCGAACGATTTTTTAAATTATTTTTTCACCACTAAAGCGCATGGGACTTGTAGTTTACAAAAATGTTTTTATTTTTGATGAGACGCTGAATAAAAGAAGTGTAATCGCCGGCAAACGAAAACCTGCGATTTCCCTTAAATCCCGGACTCGGCCCGTATAGTCAAAAGTATACAAAGAATATACCCAGGGAGTAAACTCCTTTCCCGAACGATTTTTTAAATTATTATTTCACCACTAAAGCCCATGAGACTTGTAGTTTTTAAAAATGTTTTCATTTTTGATGAGACGCTGAATAAAAGAAGTTTAATCGCCGGCAAACGAAAACCCGCGATTTCCCGTAAATCCCGGACTCGGGCCGTATAGTCAAAAGTATACAAAGAAAGTACCCAGGGAGTAAACTTATTTCCCGAACGATTTTTTAAATTATTTTTTCACCACTAAAACGCATGAGACTTGTAGTTTTCAGAAATGTTTTCATTTTTGATGAGACGCTTAATGAAAGTGGTTTAATCGCCGGCAAACGAAAACCCGCGATTTCCCGTAAAACCCGGGCTTGGCCCGTATAGTCGAATGCATACAAAGAAAGTACCCAGGGAGTAAACTCATTTCCCGAACGATTTTTTAAATTATTATTTAACCACTAAAGCCCATGAGACTTGTAGTTTTTAAAAATGTTTTCATTTTTGATGAGACGCTGAATAAAAGAAGTTTAATCGCCGGCAAACGAAAACCCGCCACTTCCTGTAAATCCCCGACTCGGCCCGTATAGTCAAAAGTATACAAAGAAAGTACCCAGGGAGTAAACTCATTTCCCGAACGATTTTTTAAATTATTTTTTCACCACTAAAACGCATGAGACTTGTAGTTTGCAGAAATGTTTTCATTTTTGATGAGACGCTTAATGAAAGTGGTTTAATCGCCGGCAAACGAAAACCCGCGATTTCCCGTAAATCCCGGACTCGGCCGTATATTCAAAAGTATACAAAGAAGGTACCCAGAGAGTAAACTCATTTCCCGAACGATTTTTTAAATTATTTTTTCACCACTAAAACGCATGAGACTTGTAGTTTGCTGAAATGTTTTCATTTTTGATGAGACGCTTAATGAAAGTGGCTTAATCGCCGGCAAACGAAAACCCGCGATTTCCCGTAAATCCCGGACTCGGCCGTATAGTCAAAAGTATACAAAGAAGGTACCCAGAGAGTAAACTCATTTCCCGAACGATTTTTTAAATTATTTTTTCACCACTAAAACGCATGAGACTTGTAGTTTGCAGAAATGTTTTCATTTTTGATGAGACGCTTAATGAAAGTGGTTTAATCGCCGGCAAACGAAAACCCGCGATTTCTCGTAAATCCCGGGCTTGGCCCGTATAGTCAAATGTATAAAAAGAAAGTACCCTGTGAGTAAACTCATTTCCAAAACGATTTTTTAAATTATCTTTTCACCACTAAAACGCATGAGACTTGTAGTTTTCAAAAATGTTTTCATTTTTGATGAGACGCTGAATAAAAGAAGTTTAATCGCCGGCAAACGAAAACCCGCCATTTCCCGTAAACCCCGGACTCGGCCCGTATAGTCAAAAGTATACAAAGAAAGTACCTAGGAAGTAAACTCATTTCCCGAACGATTTTTTAATTTATTTTTTCACCACTAAAACGCATGGGACTTGTAGTTTACAAAAATGTTTTCATTTTTGATGAGACTCTGACTAAAAGAAGTTTAATCGCCGGCAAACGAAAACCTGCAATTTCCCATAAATCCCGAACTCGGCCCGTATAGTCAAAAGTATACAAAGAAAGTACCCAGGGAGTAAACTCATTTCCTGAACGATTTTTTAATTTATTAATTCACCACTAAAGCCCATGAGACTTGTAGTTTTTAGAAATGTTTTCATTTTTGACGAGACGCTGAATAAAAGAAATTTAATCGCCGGCAAACGAAAACCCGCCATTTCCCGTAAACCCCGGACTCGGCCCATATAGTCAAAAGTATACAAAGAAAGTACCCGGGGAGTAAACTCATTTCCCATGTATACAAAGAAAGTACCCTGTGATTAAACTCATTTCCCAAACGATTTTTTAAATTATTCTTTCACCACTAAAACGCATGAGACTTGTAGTTTTCAGAAATGTTTTCATTTTTGATGAGACGCTTATTAAAAGAAGTTTAATCGCCGGCAAACGAAAACCCGCCATTTCCCGTAAACCCTGGACTCGGCCCGTATAGTCAAAAGTATACGAAGAAAGTACCCAGGGAGTAAACTCATTTCCCGAACGATTTTTTATATTACTTTTTCACCACTAAAACGCATGAGACTTGTAGTTTTTAAAAATGTTTTCATTTTTGATGGGACGCTGAATAAAAGAAGCTTAATCGCCGGCACACGAAAACCCGCGATTTCCCGTAAATCCCGGACTGGGCCCGTATAGTCAAAAGTATACAAAGAAAGTACCCCGGAAGTAAACTCATTTCCCGAACGATTTTTTAAATTATTTTTTCACCACTAAAACGCATGATACTTGTAGTTTTTAAAAATGTTTTCATTTTTGATGAGACGCTGAATAAAAGAAGTTTAATCGCCGGCAAACGAAAACCCGCGAATTCCCGTAAATCCCCGACTCGGCCCGTATAGTCAAAAGTATACAAAGAAAGTACCCAGGGAGTAAACTCATTTCCCGAACGATTTTTTAAATTATTTTTTCACCACTAAAACGCATGAGACCTGTAGTTTTCAGAAATGTTTTCATTTTTGATGGGACGCTGAATAAAAGAAGTTTAATCGCCGGCACACGAAAACCCGCGATTTCCCGTAAATCCCGGACTGGGCCCGTATATTCAAAAGTATACAAAGAAAGTACCCAGGGAGTAAACTCATTTCCCGAACGATTTTTTAAATTATTTTTTCACCACTAAAACGCATGAGACTAATAGTTTTCAAAAGTGTTTTCATTTTTGATGAGACGCTGAATAAAACAAGTTTAATCGCCGGCAACGGAAAACCCGCGATTTCCCGTAAATCCCGGACTCGGCCGTATAGTCAAAAGTATACAAAGAAGGTACCGAGGGAGTAAACTCATTTCCCGAACGATTTTTTAAATTATTTTTTCATCACTAAAACGCATGAGACTTGTATTTTTTAGAAATGTTTTCATTTTTGATGAGACGTTTAATGAAAGTGGTTTAATCGCCGGCAAACGAAAACTTGCGATTTCCCGTAAATCCTGGGCTTGGCCCGTATAGTCAAATGTATACAAAGAAAGTACCCTGTGAGTAAACTCATTTCCAAAACGATTTTTTAAATTATTTTTTCACCACTAAAACGCATGAGACTTGTAGTTTTCAGAAATGTTTTCATTTTTGATGAGACGCTTAATGAAAGTGGTTTAATCGCCGGCAAACGAAAACCCGCGATTTCCCGTAAATCCCGGGCTTGGCCCGTATAGTCGAATGCATACAAAGAAAGTACCCAGGGAGTAAACTCATTTCCCGAACGATTTTTTAAATTATTATTTAACCACTAAAGCCCATGAGACTTGTAGTTTTTAAAAATGTTTTCATTTTTGATGAGACGCTGAATAAAAGAAGTTTAATCGCCGGCAAACGAAAACCCGCCACTTCCTGTAAATCCCCGACTCGGCCCGTATAGTCAAAAGTATACAAAGAAAGTACCCAGGGAGTAAACTCATTTCCCGAACGATTTTTTAAATTATTTTTTCACCACTAAAGCCTATGGGACTTGTAGTTTACAAAAATATTTTTATTTTTGATGAGACGCTGAATAAAAGATGTGTAATCGCCGGCAAACGAAAACCTGCGATTTCCCGTAAATCCCGGACTCGGCCCGTATAGTCAAAAGTATACAAAGAAAATACCCAGGGAGTAAACTCATTTCCCGAACGATTTTTTAAATTATTATTTCACCACTAAACCCATGAGACTTGTAGTTTTTAAAAATGTTTTCATTTTTGATGAGACGCTGAATAAAAGAAGTTTAATCGCCGGCAAACGAAAACCCGCGACTTCCCGTAAATCCCCGACTCGGCCCGTATAGTCAAAAGTATACAAAGAAAGTACCCAGGGAGTAAACTCATTTCCCGAACAATTTTTTAAATTATTTTTTCACCACTAAAACGCATGAGACCTGTAGTTTTCAGAAATGTTTTCATTTTTGATGAGACGCTGAAAAAAAGAAGTTTAATTGCCGGCAAACGAAACCCCGCCATTTCCCGTAAACCCCGGACTCGGCCCATATAGTCAAAAGTATACAAAGAAAGTACCCGGGGAGTAAACTCATTTCCCATGTATACAAAGAAAGTACCCTGTGATTAAACTTATTTCCAAAACGATTTTTTAAATTATTTTTTCACCACTAAAACGCATGAGAGTTGTAGTTTTCAAAAATGTTTTCATTTTTGATGAGACGCTTATTAAAAGAAGTTTAATCGCCGGCAAACGAAAACCCGCCATTTCCCGTAAACCCCGGACTCGGCCCGTATAGTCAAAAGTATACAAAGAAAGTACCCAGGGAGTAAACTCATTTCCCGAACGATTTTTTAAATTACTTTTTCACCACTAAAACGCATGAGACTTGTAGTTTTCAAAAATGTTTTCATTTTTGATGAGACGCTTATTAAAAGAAGTTTATTCGCCGGCAAACGAAAACCCGCCATTTCCCGTAAACCCCGACTCGGCCCGTATAGTCAAAAGTATACAAAGAAAGTACCCAGGGAGTAAACTCATTTCACGAACGATTTTTTATATTATTTTTTCAACACTAAAACGCATGAGACTTGTAGTTTTTAAAAGTGTTTTCATTTTTGATGACACGCTGAACAAAAGAAGTTTAATCGCCGGCAAACGAAAACCTGCGATTTCCCGTAAATCCCGGACTCGGCCCGTATAGTCAAAAGTATACAAAGAAGGTACCCAGAGAGTAAACTCATTTCCCGAACGATTTTTTAAATTATTTTTTCACCACTAAAACGCATGAGACTTGTAGTTTGCAGAAATGTTTTCATTTTTGATGAGACGCTTAATGAAAGTGGTTTAATCGCCGGCAAACGAAAACCCGCGATTTCCCGTAAATCCCGGACTCGGCCGTATAGTCAAAAGTATACAAAGAAGGTACCCAGAGAGTAAACTCATTTCCCGAACGATTTTTTAAATTATTTTTTCACCACTAAAACGCATGAGACTTGTAGTTTGCTGAAATGTTTTCATTTTTGATGAGACGCTTAATGAAAGTGGTTTAATTGCCGGCAAACGAAAACCCGCGATTTCCCGTAAATCCCGGACTCGGCCGTATAGTCAAAAGTATACAAAGAAGGTACCCAGAGAGTAAACTCATTTCCCGAACGATTTTTTAAATTATTTTTTCACCACTAAAACGCATGAGACTTGTAGTTTGCAGAAATGTTTTCATTTTTGATGAGACGCTTAATGAAAGTGGTTTAATCGCCGGCAAACGAAAACCCGCGATTTCTCGTAAATCCCGGGCTTGGCCCGTATAGTCAAATGTATAAAAAGAAAGTACCCTGTGAGTAAACTCATTTCCAAAACGATTTTTTAAATTATCTTTTCACCACTAAAACGCATGAGACTTGTAGTTTTCAAAAATGTTTTCATTTTTGATGAGACGCTGAATAAAAGAAGTTTAATCGCCGGCAAACGAAAACCCGCCATTTCCCGTAAACCCCGGACTCGGCCCGTATAGTCAAAAGTATACAAAGAAAGTACCTAGGAAGTAAACTCATTTCCCGAACGATTTTTTAATTTATTTTTTCACCACTAAAACGCATGGGACTTGTAGTTTACAAAAATGTTTTCATTTTTGATGAGACTCTGACTAAAAGAAGTTTAATCGCCGGCAAACGAAAACCTGCAATTTCCCGTAAATCCCGGACTCGGCCCGTATAGTCAAAAGTATACAAAGAAAGTACCCAGGGAGTAAACTCATTTCCTGAACGATTTTTTAATTTATTAATTCACCACTAAAACACATGAGACTGGTAGTTTTCAGAAATGTTTTCATTTTTGATGAGACTCTGACTAAAAGAAGTTTAATCGCCGGCAAACGAAAACCTGCAATTTCCCGTAAATCCCGGACTCGGCCCGTATAGTCAAAAGTATACAAAGAAAGTACCCAGGGAGTAAACTCATTTCCTGAACGATTTTTTAATTTATTAATTCACCACTAAAGCCCATGAGACTTGTAGTTTTTAGAAATGTTTTCATTTTTGATGAGACGCTGAATAAAAGAAGTTTAATCGCCGGCAAACGAAAACCCGCAATTTCCCGTAACCCCGGACTCGGCCCATATAGTCAAAAGTATACAAAGAAAGTACCCGGGGAGTAAACTCATTTCCCATGTATACAAAGAAAGTACCCTGTGATTAAACTCATTTCCAAAACGATTTTTTAAATTTGTTTTTCACCACTAAAACGCATGAGACTTGTAGTTTTCAAAAATGTTTTCATTTTTGATGAGACGCTTATTAAAAGAAGTTTAATCGCCGGGAAACGAAAACCCGCCATTTCCCGTAAACCCTGGACTCGGCCCGTATAGTCAAAAGTATACGAAGAAAGTACCCAGGGAGTAAACTCATTTCCCGAACGATTTTTTATATTACTTTTTCACCACTAAAACGCATGAGACTTGTAGTTTTTAAAAATGTTTTCATTTTTGATGGGACGCTGAATAAAAGAAGCTTAATCGCCGGCACACGAAAACCCGCGATTTCCCGTAAATCCCGGACTGGGCCCGTATAGTCAAAAGTATACAAAGAAAGTACCCAGGAAGTAAACTCATTTCCCGAACGATTTTTTAAATTATTTTTTCACCACTAAAACGCATGAGACTTGTAGTTTTTAAAAGTGTTTTCATTTTTGATGAGACGCTGAACAAAAGAAGTTTAATCGCCGGCAAACGAAAACCCGCGATTTCTCGTAAATCCCGGACTCGGCCCATATAGTCAAAAGTATACAAAGAAAGTACCCGGGGAGTAAACTCATTTCCCATGTATACAAAGAAAGTACCCTGTGATTAAACTCATTTCCAAAACGATTTTTTAAATTATTTTTTCACCACTAAAACGCATGAGACTTGTAGTTTTCAAAAATGTTTTTATTTTTGATGAGACGCTTATTAAAAGAAGTTTAATCGCCGGCAAACGAAAACCCGCCATTTCCTGTAAACCCTGGACTCGGCCCGTATAGTCAAAAGTATACAAAGAAAGTACCCAGGGAGTAAACTCATTTCCCGAACGATTTTTTATATTATTATTTCACCACTAAACCCATGAGACTTGTAGTTTTTAAAAATGTTTTCATTTTTGATGAGACGCTGAATAAAAGAAGTTTAATCGCCGGCAAACGAAAACCCGCGACTTCCCGTAAATCCCCGACTCGGCCCGTATAGTCAAAAGTATACAAAGAAAGTACCCAGGGAGTAAACTCATTTCCCGAACAATTTTTTAAATTATTTTTTCACCACTAAAACGCATGAGACCTGTAGTTTTCAGAAATGTTTTCATTTTTGATGAGACGCTGAAAAAAAGAAGTTTAATTGCCGGCAAACGAAACCCCGCCATTTCCCGTAAACCCCGGACTCGGCCCATATAGTCAAAAGTATACAAAGAAAGTACCCGGGGAGTAAACTCATTTCCCATGTATACAAAGAAAGTACCCTGTGATTAAACTTATTTCCAAAACGATTTTTTAAATTATTTTTTCACCACTAAAACGCATGAGAGTTGTAGTTTTCAAAAATGTTTTCATTTTTGATGAGACGCTTATTAAAAGAAGTTTAATCGCCGGCAAACGAAAACCCGCCATTTCCCGTAAACCCCGGACTCGGCCCGTATAGTCAAAAGTATACAAAGAAAGTACCCAGGGAGTAAACTCATTTCCCGAACGATTTTTTAAATTACTTTTTCACCACTAAAACGCATGAGACTTGTAGTTTTCAAAAATGTTTTCATTTTTGATGAGACGCTTATTAAAAGAAGTTTATTCGCCGGCAAACGAAAACCCGCCATTTCCCGTAAACCCCGGACTCGGCTCGTATAGTCAAAAGTATACAAAGAAAGTACCCAGGGAGTAAACTCATTTCTCGAACGATTTTTTATATTATTTTTTCACCACTAAAACGCATGAGACTTGTAGTTTTTCAAAGTGTTTTCATTTTTGATGACACGCTGAACAAAAGAAGTTTAATCGCCGGCAAACGAAAACCTGCGATTTCCCGTAAATCCCGGACTCGGCCCGTATAGTCAAAAGTATACAAAGAAGGTACCCAGAGAGTAAACTCATTTCCCGAACGATTTTTTAAATTATTTTTTCACCACTAAAACGCATGAGACTTGTAGTTTGCAGAAATGTTTTCATTTTTGATGAGACGCTTAATGAAAGTGGTTTAATCGCCGGCAAACGAAAACCCGCGATTTCCCGTAAATCCCGGACTCGGCCGTATAGTCAAAAGTATACAAAGAAGGTACCCAGAGAGTAAACTCATTTCCCGAACGATTTTTTAAATTATTTTTTCACCACTAAAACGCATGAGACTTGTAGTTTGCTGAAATGTTTTCATTTTTGATGAGACGCTTAATGAAAGTGGTTTAATCGCCGGCAAACGAAAACCCGCGATTTCCCGTAAATCCCGGACTCGGCCGTATAGTCAAAAGTATACAAAGAAGGTACCCAGAGAGTAAACTCATTTCCCGAACGATTTTTTAAATTATTTTTTCACCACTAAAACGCATGAGACTTGTAGTTTGCAGAAATGTTTTCATTTTTGATGAGACGCTTAATGAAAGTGGTTTAATCGCCGGCAAACGAAAACCCGCGATTTCTCGTAAATCCCGGGCTTGGCCCGTATAGTCAAATGTGTAAAAAGAAAGTACCCTGTGAGTAAACTCATTTCCAAAACGATTTTTTCAATTATCTTTTCACCACTAAAACGCATGAGACTTGTAGTTTTCAAAAATGTTTTCATTTTTGATGAGACGCTGAATAAAAGAAGTTTAATCGCCGGCAAACGAAAACCCGCCATTTCCCGTAAACCCCGGACTCGGCCCGTATAGTCAAAAGTATACAAAGAAAGTACCTAGGAAGTAAACTCATTTCCCGAACGATTTTTTAATTTATTTTTTCACCACTAAAACGCATGGGACTTGTAGTTTACAAAAATGTTTTCATTTTTGATGAGACTCTGACTAAAAGAAGTTTAATCGCCGGCAAACGAAAACCTGCAATTTCCCGTAAATCCCGGACTCGGCCCGTATAGTCAAAAGTATACAAAGAAAGTACCCAGGGAGTAAACTCATTTCCTGAACGATTTTTTAATTTATTAATTCACCACTAAAGCCCATGAGACTTGTAGTTTTTAGAAATGTTTTCATTTTTGATGAGACGCTGAATAAAAGAAGTTTAATCGCCGGCAAACGAAAACCCGCAATTTCCCGTAACCCCGGACTCGGCCCATATAGTCAAAAGTACACAAAGAAAGTACCCGGGGAGTAAACTCATTTCCCATGTATACAAAGAAAGTACCCTGTGATTAAACTCATTTCCAAAACGATTTTTTAAATTTGTTTTTCACCACTAAAACGCATGAGACTTGTAGTTTTCAAAAATGTTTTCATTTTTGATGAGACGCTTATTAAAAGAAGTTTAATCGCCGGCAAACGAAAACCCGCCATTTCCCGTAAACCCTGGACTCGGCCCGTATAGTCAAAAGTATACGAAGAAAGTACCCAGGGAGTAAACTCATTTCCCGAACGATTTTTTATATTACTTTTTCACCACTAAAACGCATGAGACTTGTAGTTTTTAAAAATGTTTTCATTTTTGATGAGACGCTTAATGAAAGTGGTTTAATCGCCGGCAAACGAAAACCCGCGATTTCTCGTAAATCCCGGGCTTGGCCCGTATAGTCAAAAGTATACAAAGAAGGTACCCAGAGAGTAAACTCATTTCCCGAACGATTTTTTAAATTACTTTTCACCACTAAAACGCATGAGACTTGTAGTTTGCAGAAATGTTTTCATTTTTGATGAGACGCTTAATGAAAGTGGTTTAATCGCCGGCAAACGAAAACCCGCGATTTCCCGTAAATCCCGGACTCGGCCGTATAGTCAAAAGTATACAAAGAAGGTACCCAGAGAGTAAACTCATTTCCCGAACGATTTTTTAAATTATTTTTTCACCACTAAAACGCATGAGACTTGTAGTTTGCAGAAATGTTTTCATTTTTGATGAGACGCTTAATGAAAGTGGTTTAATCGCCGGCAAACGAAAACCCGCGATTTCTCGTAAATCCCGGGCTTGGCCCGTATAGTCAAATGTATAAAAAGAAAGTAACCTGTGAGTAAACTCATTTCCAAAACGATTTTTTAAATTATCTTTTCACCACTAAAACGCATGAGACTTGTAGTTTTCAAAAATGTTTTCATTTTTGATGAGACGCTGAATAAAAGAAGTTTAATCGCCGGCAAACGAAAACCCGCCATTTCCCGTAAACCCCGGACTCGGCCCGTATAGTCAAAAGTATACAAAGAAAGTACCTAGGAAGTAAACTCATTTCCCGAACGATTTTTTAATTTATTTTTTCTCCACTAAAACGCATGGGACTTGTAGTTTACAAAAATGTTTTCATTTTTGATGAGACTCTGACTAAAAGAAGTTTAATCGCCGGCAAACGAAAACCTGCAATTTCCCGTAAATCCCGGACTCGGCCCGTATAGTCAAAAGTATACAAAGAAAGTACCCAGGGAGTAAACTCATTTCCTGAACGATTTTTTAATTTATTAATTCACCACTAAAGCCCATGAGACTTGTAGTTTTTAGAAATGTTTTCATTTTTATTGAGACGCTGAATAAAAGAAGTTTAATCGCCGGCAAACGAAAACCCGCCATTTCCCGTAAACCCCGGATCGGCCCATATAGTCAATAGTATACAAAGAAAGTACCCGGGGAGTAAACTCATTTCCCATGTATACAAAGAAAGTACCCTGTGATTAAACTCATTTCCAAAACGATTTTTTAAATTATTTTTTCACCACTAAAACGCATGAGACTTGTAGTTTTCAAAAATGTTTTCATTTTTGATGAGACGCTAATTAAAAGAAGTTTAATCGCCGGCAAACGAAAACCCGCCATTTCCCGTAAACCCTGGACTCGGCCCGTATAGTCAAAAGTATACGAAGAAAGTACCCAGGGAGTAAACTCATTTCCCGAACGATTTTTTTTATTACTTTTTCACCACTAAAACGCATGAGACTTGTAGTTTTTAAAAATGTTTTCATTTTTGATGGGACGCTGAATAAAAGAAGCTTAATCGCCGGCACACGAAAACCCGCGATTTCCTGTAAATCCCGGACTGGGCCCGTATAGTCAAAAGTATACAAAGAAAGTACCCAGGAAGTAAACTCATTTCCCGAACGATTTTTTAAATTATTTTTTCACCACTAAAACGCATGAGACTTGTAGTTTTTAAAAATGTTTTCATTTTTGATGAGACGCTGAATAAAAAAAGTTTAATCGCCGGCAAACGAAAACCCGCCACTTCCTGTAAATCCCCGACTCGGCCCGTATAGTCAAAAGTATACAAAGAAAGTACCCAGGGAGTAAACTCATTTCCCGAACGATTTTTTAAATTATTTTTTCACCACTAAAGCCCATGGGACTTGTAGTTTACAAAAATATTTTTATTTTTGATGAGACGCTGAATAAAAGAAGTGTAATCGCCGGCAAACGAAAACCTGCCATTTCCCGTAAACCCTGGACTCGGCCCGTATAGTCAAAAGTATACGAAGAAAGTACCCACGGAGTAAACTCATTTCCCGAACGATTTTTTAAATTATTATTTCACCACTAAAC
Source organism: Hydractinia symbiolongicarpus (assembly GCF_029227915.1). Classification (NCBI taxonomy): domain Eukaryota; kingdom Metazoa; phylum Cnidaria; class Hydrozoa; order Anthoathecata; family Hydractiniidae; genus Hydractinia; species Hydractinia symbiolongicarpus. The sequence continues at coordinate 3,475,279 of NC_079878.1, forward strand.
CCATGAGACTTGTAGTTTTTAAAAATGTTTTCATTTTTGATGAGACGCTGAATAAAAGAAGTTTAATCGCCGGCAAACGAAAACCCGCGACTTCCCGTAAATCCCCGACTCGCCCCGTATAGTCAAAAGTATACAAAGAAAGTACCCAGGGAGTAAACTCATTTCCCGAACAATTTTTTAAATTATTTTTTCACCACTAAAACGCATGAGACCTGTAGTTTTCAGAAATGTTTTCATTTTTAATGAGACGCTGAAAAAAAGAAGTTTAATTGCCGCCAAACGAAACCCCGCCATTTCCCGTAAACCCCGGACTCGGCCGATATAGTCAAAAGTATACAAAGAAAGTACCCGGGGAGTAAACTCATTTCCCATGTATACAAAAAAAGTACCCTGTGATTAAACTTATTTCCAAAACGATTTTTTAAATTATTTTTTCACCACTAAAACGCATGAGACTTGTAGTTTTCAAAAATGTTTTCATTTTTGATGAGACGCTTATTAAAAGAAGTTTAATCGCCGGCAAACGAAAACCCGCCATTTCCCGTAAACCCTGGACTCGGCCCGTATAGTCAAAAGTATACAAAGAAAGTACCCAGGGAGTAAACTCATTTCCCGAACGATTTTTTAAATTACTTTTTCACCACTAAAACGCATGAGACTTGTAGTTTTCAAAAATGTTTTCATTTTTGATGAGACGCTTATTAAAAGAAGTTTAATCGCCGGCAAACGAAAACCCGCCATTTCCCGTAAACCCCGGACTCGGCCCGTATAGTCAAAAGTATACAAAGAAAGTACCCAGGGAGTAAACTCATTTCTCGAACGATTTTTTATATTATTTTTTCACCACTAAAACGCATGAGACTTGTAGTTTTTAAAAGTGTTTTCATTTTTGATGACACGCTGAACAAAAGAAGTTTAATCGCCGGCAAACGAAAACCTGCGATTTCCCGTAAATCCCGGACTCGGCCCGTATAGTCAAAAGTATACAAAGAAGGTACCCAGAGAGTAAACTCATTTCCCGAACGATTTTTTAAATTATTTTTTCACCACTAAAACGCATGAGACTTGTAGTTTGCAGAAATGTTTTCATTTTTGATGAGACGCTTAATGAAAGTGGTTTAATCGCCGGCAAACGAAAACCCGCGATTTCCCGTAAATCCCGGACTCGGCCGTATAGTCAAAAGTATACAAAGAAGGTACCCAGAGAGTAAACTCATTTCCCGAACGTTTTTTTAAATTATCTTTTCACCACTAAAACGCATGAGACTTGTAGTTTTCAAAAATGTTTTCATTTTTGATGAGACGCTTATTAAAAGAAGTTTAATCGCCGGCAAACGAAAACCCGCCATTTCCCGTAAACCCCGGACTCGGCCCGTATAGTCAAAAGTATACAAAGAAAGTACCCAGGGAGTAAACTCATTTCCCGAACGATTTTTTAAATTATTTTTTCACCACTAAAGCCCATGAGACTTGTAGTTTTTAGAAATGTTTTCATTTTTGATGAGACGCTGAATAAAAGAAGTTTAATCGCCAGCAAACGAAAACCCGCCATTTCCCGTAAACCCCGGACTCGGCCCATATAGTCAAAAGTATACAAAGAAAGTACCCGGGGAGTAAACTCATTTCCCATGTATACAAAGAAAGTACCCTGTGATTAAACTCATTTCCCGAACGATTTTTTAAATTATTTTTTCACCACTAAAACGCATGATACTTGTAGTTTTTAAAAATGTTTTCATTTTTGATGAGACGCTGAATAAAAGAAGTTTAATCGCCGGCAAACGAAAACCCGCGAATTCCCGTAATCCCCGACTCGGCCCGTATAGTCAAAAGTATACAAAGAAAGTACCCATGGAGTAAACTCATTTCCCGAACGATTTTTTAAATTATTTTTTCACCACTAAAACGCATGAGACCTGTAGTTTTCAGAAATGTTTTCATTTTTGATGGGACGCTGAATAAAAGAAGTTTAATCGCCGGCACACGAAAACCCGCGATTTCCCGTAAATCCCGGACTGGGCCCGTATATTCAAAAGTATACAAAGAAAGTACCCAGGGAGTAAACTCATTTCCCGAACGATTTTTTAAATTATTTTTTCACCACTAAAACGCATGAGACTTATAGTTTTTAAAAGTGTTTTCATTTTTGATGAGACGCTGAATAAAACAAGTTTAATCGCCGGCAAACGAAAACCCGCGATTTCCCGTAAATCCCGGACTCGGCCCGTATAGTCAAAAGTATACAGAGAAGGCACCCAGGGAGTAAACTCATTTCCCGAACGATTTTTTAAATTATTTTTTCACAACTAAAACGCATGAGACTTGTAGTATGCAGAAATGTTTTCATTTTTGATGAGACGCTTAATGAAAGTGGTTTAATCGCCGGCAAACGAAAACCCGCGATTTCCCGTAAATCCCGGACTCGGCCGTATAGTCAAAAGTATACAAAGAAGGTACCCAGGGAGTAAACTCATTTCCCGAACGATTTTTTAAATTATTTTTTCATCACTAAAACGCATGAGACTTGTATTTTTTAGAAATGTTTTCATTTTTGATGAGACGTTTAATGAAAGTGGTTTAATCGCGGGCAAACGAAAACTTGCGATTTCCCGTAAATCCTGGGCTTGGCCCGTATAGTCAAATGTATACAAAGAAAGTACCCTGTGAGTAAACTCATTTCCAAAACGATTTTTTAAATTATCTTTTCACCACTAAAACGCATGAGAGTTGTAGTTTTCAAAAATGTTTTTATTTTTGATGAGACGCTGAATAAAAGAAGTTTAATCGCCGGCAAACGAAAACCCGCCATTTCACGTAAACCCCGGACTCGGCCCGTATAGTCAAAAGTATACAAAGAAAGTACCTAGGGAGTAAACTCATTTCCCGAACGATTTTTTAAATTATTTTTTCACCACTAAAGCGCATGGGACTTGTAGTTTACAAAAATGTTTTTATTTTTGATGAGACGCTGAATAAAAGAAGTGTAATCGCCGGCAAACGAAAACCTGCGATTTCCCTTAAATCCCGGACTCGGCCCGTATAGTCAAAAGTATACAAAGAATATACCCAGGGAGTAAACTCCTTTCCCGAACGATTTTTTAAATTATTATTTCACCACTAAAGCCCATGAGACTTGTAGTTTTTAAAAATGTTTTCATTTTTGATGAGACGCTGAATAAAAGAAGTTTAATCGCCGGCAAACGAAAACCCGCGATTTCCCGTAAATCCCGGACTTGGGCCGTATAGTCAAAAGTATACAAAGAAAGTACCCAGGGAGTAAACTTATTTCCCGAACGATTTTTTAAATTATTTTTTCACCACTAAAACGCATGAGACTTGTAGTTTTCAGAAATGTTTTCATTTTTGATGAGACGCTTAATGAAAGTGGTTTAATCGCTGGCAAACGAAAACCCGCGATTTCCCGTAAATCCCGGGCTTGGCCCGTATAGTCGAATGCATACAAAGAAAGTACCCAGGGAGTAAACTCATTTCCCGAACGATTTTTTAAATTATTATTTAACCACTAAAGCCCATGAGACTTGTAGTTTTTAAAAATGTTTTCATTTTTGATGAGACGCTGAATAAAAGAAGTTTAATCGCCGGCAAACGAAAACCCGCCACTTCCTGTAAATCCCCGACTCGGCCCGTATAGTCAAAAGTATACAAAGAAAGTACCCAGGGAGTAAACTCATTTCCCGAACGATTTTTTAAATTATTTTTTCACCACTAAAACGCATGAGACTTGTAGTTTGCAGAAATGTTTTCATTTTTGATGAGACGCTTAATGAAAGTGGTTTAATCGCCGGCAAACGAAAACCCGCGATTTCCCGTAAATCCCGGACTCGGCCGTATAGTCAAAAGTATACAAAGAAGGTACCCAGAGAGTAAACTCATTTCCCGAACGATTTTTTAAATTATTTTTTCACCACTAAAACGCATGAGACTTGTAGTTTGCTGAAATGTTTTCATTTTTGATGAGACGCTTAATGAAAGTGGCTTAATCGCCGGCAAACGAAAACCCGCGATTTCCCGTAAATCCCGGACTCGGCCGTATAGTCAAAAGTATACAAAGAAGGTACCCAGAGAGTAAACTCATTTCCCGAACGATTTTTTAAATTATTTTTTCACCACTAAAACGCATGAGACTTGTAGTTTGCAGAAATGTTTTCATTTTTGATGAGACGCTTAATGAAAGTGGTTTAATCGCCGGCAAACGAAAACCCGCGATTTCTCGTAACTCCCGGGCTTGGCCCGTATAGTCAAATGTATAAAAAGAAAGTACCCTGTGAGTAAACTCATTTCCAAAACGATTTTTTAAATTATCTTTTCACCACTAAAACGCATGAGACTTGTAGTTTTCAAAAATGTTTTCATTTTTGATGAGACGCTGAATAAAAGAAGTTTAATCGCCGGCAAACGAAAACCCGCCATTTCCCGTAAACCCCGGACTCGGCCCGTATAGTCAAAAGTATACAAAGAAAGTACCTAGGAAGTAAACTCATTTCCCGAACGATTTTTTAATTTATTTTTTCACCACTAAAACGCATGGGACTTGTAGTTTACAAAAATGTTTTCATTTTTGATGAGACTCTGACTAAAAGAAGTTTAATCGCCGGCAAACGAAAACCTGCAATTTCCCATAAATCCCGGACTCGGCCCGTATAGTCAAAAGTATACAAAGAAAGTACCCAGGGAGTAAACTCATTTCCTGAACGATTTTTTAATTTATTAATTCACCACTAAAGCCCATGAGACTTGTAGTTTTTAGAAATGTTTTCATTTTTGACGAGACGCTGAATAAAAGAAATTTAATCGCCGGCAAACGAAAACCCGCCATTTCCCGTAAACCCCGGACTCGGCCCATATAGTCAAAAGTATACAAAGAAAGTACCCGGGGAGTAAACTCATTTCCCATGTATACAAAGAAAGTACCCTGTGATTAAACTCATTTCCCAAACGATTTTTTAAATTATTCTTTCACCACTAAAACGCATGAGACTTGTAGTTTTCAGAAATGTTTTCATTTTTGATGAGACGCTTATTAAAAGAAGTTTAATCGCCGGCAAACGAAAACCCGCCATTTCCCGTAAACCCTGGACTCGGCCCGTATAGTCAAAAGTATACGAAGAAAGTACCCAGGGAGTAAACTCATTTCCCGAACGATTTTTTATATTACTTTTTCACCACTAAAACGCATGAGACTTGTAGTTTTTAAAAATGTTTTCATTTTTGATGGGACGCTGAATAAAAGAAGCTTAATCGCCGGCACACGAAAACCCGCGATTTCCCGTAAATCCCGGACTGGGCCCGTATAGTCAAAAGTATACAAAGAAAGTACCCCGGAAGTAAACTCATTTCCCGAACGATTTTTTAAATTATTTTTTCACCACTAAAACGCATGATACTTGTAGTTTTTAAAAATGTTTTCATTTTTGATGAGACGCTGAATAAAAGAAGTTTAATCGCCGGCAAACGAAAACCCGCGAATTCCCGTAAATCCCCGACTCGGCCCGTATAGTCAAAAGTATACAAAGAAAGTACCCAGGGAGTAAACTCATTTCCCGAACGATTTTTTAAATTATTTTTTCACCACTAAAACGCATGAGACCTGTAGTTTTCAGAAATGTTTTCATTTTTGATGGGACGCTGAATAAAAGAAGTTTAATCGCCGGCACACGAAAACCCGCGATTTCCCGTAAATCCCGGACTGGGCCCGTATATTCAAAAGTATACAAAGAAAGTACCCAGGGAGTAAACTCATTTCCCGAACGATTTTTTAAATTATTTTTTCACCACTAAAACGCATGAGACGAATAGTTTTCAAAAGTGTTTTCATTTTTGATGAGACGCTGAATAAAACAAGTTTAATCGCCGGCAAACGAAAACCCGCGATTTCCCGTAAATCCCGGACTCGGCCCGTATAGTCAAAAGTATACAGAGAAGGTACCCAGGGAGTAAACTCATTTCCCGAACGATTTTTTAAATTATTTTTTCACAACTAAAACGCATGAGACTTGTAGTATGCAGAAATGTTTTCATTTTTGATGAGACGCTTAATGAAAGTGGTTTAATCGCCGGCAACGGAAAACCCGCGATTTCCCGTAAATCCCGGACTCGGCCGTATAGTCAAAAGTATACAAAGAAGGTACCCAGGGAGTAAACTCATTTCCCGAACGATTTTTTAAATTATTTTTTCATCACTAAAACGCATGAGACTTGTATTTTTTAGAAATGTTTTCATTTTTGATGAGACGTTTAATGAAAGTGGTTTAATCGCCGGCAAACGAAAACTTGCGATTTCCCGTAAATCCTGGGCTTGGCCCGTATAGTCAAATGTATACAAAGAAAGTACCCTGTGAGTAAACTCATTTCCAAAACGATTTTTTAAATTATTTTTTCACCACTAAAACGCATGAGACTTGTAGTTTTCAGAAATGTTTTCATTTTTGATGAGACGCTTAATGAAAGTGGTTTAATCGCCGGCAAACGAAAACCCGCGATTTCCCGTAAATCCCGGGCTTGGCCCGTATAGTCGAATGCATACAAAGAAAGTACCCAGGGAGTAAACTCATTTCCCGAACGATTTTTTAAATTATTATTTAACCACTAAAGCCCATGAGACTTGTAGTTTTTAAAAATGTTTTCATTTTTGATGAGACGCTGAATAAAAGAAGTTTAATCGCCGGCAAACGAAAACCCGCCACTTCCTGTAAATCCCCGACTCGGCCCGTATAGTCAAAAGTATACAAAGAAAGTACCCAGGGAGTAAACTCATTTCCCGAACGATTTTTTAAATTATTTTTTCACCACTAAAGCCTATGGGACTTGTAGTTTACAAAAATATTTTTATTTTTGATGAGACGCTGAATAAAAGATGTGTAATCGCCGGCAAACGAAAACCTGCGATTTCCCGTAAATCCCGGACTCGGCCCGTATAGTCAAAAGTATACAAAGAAAATACCCAGGGAGTAAACTCATTTCCCGAACGATTTTTTAAATTATTATTTCACCACTAAACCCATGAGACTTGTAGTTTTTAAAAATGTTTTCATTTTTGATGAGACGCTGAATAAAAGAAGTTTAATCGCCGGCAAACGAAAACCCGCGACTTCCCGTAAATCCCCGACTCGGCCCGTATAGTCAAAAGTATACAAAGAAAGTACCCAGGGAGTAAACTCATTTCCCGAACAATTTTTTAAATTATTTTTTCACCACTAAAACGCATGAGACCTGTAGTTTTCAGAAATGTTTTCATTTTTGATGAGACGCTGAAAAAAAGAAGTTTAATTGCCGGCAAACGAAACCCCGCCATTTCCCGTAAACCCCGGACTCGGCCCATATAGTCAAAAGTATACAAAGAAAGTACCCGGGGAGTAAACTCATTTCCCATGTATACAAAGAAAGTACCCTGTGATTAAACTTATTTCCAAAACGATTTTTTAAATTATTTTTTCACCACTAAAACGCATGAGAGTTGTAGTTTTCAAAAATGTTTTCATTTTTGATGAGACGCTTATTAAAAGAAGTTTAATCGCCGGCAAACGAAAACCCGCCATTTCCCGTAAACCCCGGACTCGGCCCGTATAGTCAAAAGTATACAAAGAAAGTACCCAGGGAGTAAACTCATTTCCCGAACGATTTTTTAAATTACTTTTTCACCACTAAAACGCATGAGACTTGTAGTTTTCAAAAATGTTTTCATTTTTGATGAGACGCTTATTAAAAGAAGTTTATTCGCCGGCAAACGAAAACCCGCCATTTCCCGTAAACCCCGGACTCGGCCCGTATAGTCAAAAGTATACAAAGAAAGTACCCAGGGAGTAAACTCATTTCTCGAACGATTTTTTATATTATTTTTTCACCACTAAAACGCATGAGACTTGTAGTTTTTAAAAGTGTTTTCATTTTTGATGACACGCTGAACAAAAGAAGTTTAATCGCCGGCAAACGAAAACCTGCGATTTCCCGTAAATCCCGGACTCGGCCCGTATAGTCAAAAGTATACAAAGAAGGTACCCAGAGAGTAAACTCATTTCCCGAACGATTTTTTAAATTATTTTTTCACCACTAAAACGCATGAGACTTGTAGTTTGCAGAAATGTTTTCATTTTTGATGAGACGCTTAATGAAAGTGGTTTAATCGCCGGCAAACGAAAACCCGCGATTTCCCGTAAATCCCGGACTCGGCCGTATAGTCAAAAGTATACAAAGAAGGTACCCAGAGAGTAAACTCATTTCCCGAACGATTTTTTAAATTATTTTTTCACCACTAAAACGCATGAGACTTGTAGTTTGCTGAAATGTTTTCATTTTTGATGAGACGCTTAATGAAAGTGGTTTAATCGCCGGCAAACGAAAACCCGCGATTTCCCGTAAATCCCGGACTCGGCCGTATAGTCAAAAGTATACAAAGAAGGTACCCAGAGAGTAAACTCATTTCCCGAACGATTTTTTAAATTATTTTTTCACCACTAAAACGCATGAGACTTGTAGTTTGCAGAAATGTTTTCATTTTTGATGAGACGCTTAATGAAAGTGGTTTAATCGCCGGCAAACGAAAACCCGCGATTTCTCGTAAATCCCGGGCTTGGCCCGTATAGTCAAATGTATAAAAAGAAAGTACCCTGTGAGTAAACTCATTTCCAAAACGATTTTTTAAATTATCTTTTCACCACTAAAACGCATGAGACTTGTAGTTTTCAAAAATGTTTTCATTTTTGATGAGACGCTGAATAAAAGAAGTTTAATCGCCGGCAAACGAAAACCCGCCATTTCCCGTAAACCCCGGACTCGGCCCGTATAGTCAAAAGTATACAAAGAAAGTACCTAGGAAGTAAACTCATTTCCCGAACGATTTTTTAATTTATTTTTTCACCACTAAAACGCATGGGACTTGTAGTTTACAAAAATGTTTTCATTTTTGATGAGACTCTGACTAAAAGAAGTTTAATCGCCGGCAAACGAAAACCTGCAATTTCCCGTAAATCCCGGACTCGGCCCGTATAGTCAAAAGTATACAAAGAAAGTACCCAGGGAGTAAACTCATTTCCTGAACGATTTTTTAATTTATTAATTCACCACTAAAGCCCATGAGACTTGTAGTTTTTAGAAATGTTTTCATTTTTGATGAGACGCTGAATAAAAGAAGTTTAATCGCCGGCAAACGAAAACCCGCAATTTCCCGTAACCCCGGACTCGGCCCATATAGTCAAAAGTATACAAAGAAAGTACCCGGGGAGTAAACTCATTTCCCATGTATACAAAGAAAGTACCCTGTGATTAAACTCATTTCCAAAACGATTTTTTAAATTTGTTTTTCACCACTAAAACGCATGAGACTTGTAGTTTTCAAAAATGTTTTCATTTTTGATGAGACGCTTATTAAAAGAAGTTTAATCGCCGGCAAACGAAAACCCGCCATTTCCCGTAAACCCTGGACTCGGCCCGTATAGTCAAAAGTATACGAAGAAAGTACCCAGGGAGTAAACTCATTTCCCGAACGATTTTTTATATTACTTTTTCACCACTAAAACGCATGAGACTTGTAGTTTTTAAAAATGTTTTCATTTTTGATGGGACGCTGAATAAAAGAAGCTTAATCGCCGGCACACGAAAACCCGCGATTTCCCGTAAATCCCGGACTGGGTCCGTATAGTCAAAAGTATACAAAGAAAGTACCCAGGAAGTAAACTCATTTCCCGAACGATTTTTTAAATTATTTTTTCACCACTAAAACGCATGAGACTTGTAGTTTTTAAAAGTGTTTTCATTTTTGATGAGACGCTGAACAAAAGAAGTTTAATCGCCGGCAAACGAAAACCCGCGATTTCCCGTAAATCCCAGACTCGGCCCATATAGTCAAAAGTATACAAAGAAAGTACCCGGGGAGTAAACTCATTTCCCATGTATACAAAGAAAGTACCCTGTGATTAAACTCATTTCCAAAACGATTTTTTAAATTATTTTTTCACCACTAAAACGCATGAGACTTGTAGTTTTCAAAAATGTTTTTATTTTTGATGAGACGCTTATTAAAAGAAGTTTAATCGCCGGCAAACGAAAACCCGCCATTTCCTGTAAACCCTGGACTCGGCCCGTATAGTCAAAAGTATACAAAGAAAGTACCCAGGGAGTAAACTCATTTCCCGAACGATTTTTTATATTATTATTTCACCACTAAACCCATGAGACTTGTAGTTTTTAAAAATGTTTTCATTTTTGATGAGACGCTGAATAAAAGAAGTTTAATCGCCGGCAAACGAAAACCCGCGACTTCCCGTAAATCCCCGACTCGGCCCGTATAGTCAAAAGTATACAAAGAAAGTACCCAGGGAGTAAACTCATTTCCCGAACAATTTTTTAAATTATTTTTTCACCACTAAAACGCATGAGACCTGTAGTTTTCAGAAATGTTTTCATTTTTGATGAGACGCTGAAAAAAAGAAGTTTAATTGCCGGCAAACGAAACCCCGCCATTTCCCGTAAACCCCGGACTCGGCCCATATAGTCAAAAGTATACAAAGAAAGTACCCGGGGAGTAAACTCATTTCCCATGTATACAAAGAAAGTACCCTGTGATTAAACTTATTTCCAAAACGATTTTTTAAATTATTTTTTCACCACTAAAACGCATGAGAGTTGTAGTTTTCAAAAATGTTTTCATTTTTGATGAGACGCTTATTAAAAGAAGTTTAATCGCCGGCAAACGAAAACCCGCCATTTCCCGTAAACCCCGGACTCGGCCCGTATAGTCAAAAGTATACAAAGAAAGTACCCAGGGAGTAAACTCATTTCCCGAACGATTTTTTAAATTACTTTTTCACCACTAAAACGCATGAGACTTGTAGTTTTCAAAAATGTTTTCATTTTTGATGAGACGCTTATTAAAAGAAGTTTATTCGCCGGCAAACGAAAACCCGCCATTTCCCGTAAACCCCGGACTCGGCCCGTATAGTCAAAAGTATACAAAGAAAGTACCCAGGGAGTAAACTCATTTCTCGAACGATTTTTTATATTATTTTTTCACCACTAAAACGCATGAGACTTGTAGTTTTTAAAAGTGTTTTCATTTTTGATGACACGCTGAACAAAAGAAGTTTAATCGCCGGCAAACGAAAACCTGCGATTTCCCGTAAATCCCGGACTCGGCCCGTATAGTCAAAAGTATACAAAGAAGGTACCCAGAGAGTAAACTCATTTCCCGAACGATTTTTTAAATTATTTTTTCACCACTAAAACGCATGAGACTTGTAGTTTGCAGAAATGTTTTCATTTTTGATGAGACGCTTAATGAAAGTGGTTTAATCGCCGGCAAACGAAAACCCGCGATTTCCCGTAAATCCCGGACTCGGCCGTATAGTCAAAAGTATACAAAGAAGGTACCCAGAGAGTAAACTCATTTCCCGAACGATTTTTTAAATTATTTTTTCACCACTAAAACGCATGAGACTTGTAGTTTGCTGAAATGTTTTCATTTTTGATGAGACGCTTAATGAAAGTGGTTTAATCGCCGGCAAACGAAAACCCGCGATTTCCCGTAAATCCCGGACTCGGCCGTATAGTCAAAAGTATACAAAGAAGGTACCCAGAGAGTAAACTCATTTCCCGAACGATTTTTTAAATTATTTTTTCACCACTAAAACGCATGAGACTTGTAGTTTGCAGAAATGTTTTCATTTTTGATGAGACGCTTAATGAAAGTGGTTTAATCGCCGGCAAACGAAAACCCGCGATTTCTCGTAAATCCCGGGCTTGGCCCGTATAGTCAAATGTATAAAAAGAAAGTACCCTGTGAGTAAACTCATTTCCAAAACGATTTTTTAAATTATCTTTTCACCACTAAAACGCATGAGACTTGTAGTTTTCAAAAATGTTTTCATTTTTGATGAGACGCTGAATAAAAGAAGTTTAATCGCCGGCAAACGAAAACCCGCCATTTCCCGTAAACCCCGGACTCGGCCCGTATAGTCAAAAGTATACAAAGAAAGTACCTAGGAAGTAAACTCATTTCCCGAACGATTTTTTAATTTATTTTTTCACCACTAAAACGCATGGGACTTGTAGTTTACAAAAATGTTTTCATTTTTGATGAGACTCTGACTAAAAGAAGTTTAATCGCCGGCAAACGAAAACCTGCAATTTCCCGTAAATCCCGGACTCGGCCCGTATAGTCAAAAGTATACAAAGAAAGTACCCAGGGAGTAAACTCATTTCCTGAACGATTTTTTAATTTATTAATTCACCACTAAAGCCCATGAGACTTGTAGTTTTTAGAAATGTTTTCATTTTTGATGAGACGCTGAATAAAAGAAGTTTAATCGCCGGCAAACGAAAACCCGCAATTTCCCGTAACCCCGGACTCGGCCCATATAGTCAAAAGTACACAAAGAAAGTACCCGGGGAGTAAACTCATTTCCCATGTATACAAAGAAAGTACCCTGTGATTAAACTCATTTCCAAAACGATTTTTTAAATTTGTTTTTCACCACTAAAACGCATGAGACTTGTAGTTTTCAAAAATGTTTTCATTTTTGATGAGACGCTTATTAAAAGAAGTTTAATCGCCGGCAAACGAAAACCCGCCATTTCCCGTAAACCCTGGACTCGGCCCGTATAGTCAAAAGTATACGAAGAAAGTACCCAGGGAGTAAACTCATTTCCCGAACGATTTTTTATATTACTTTTTCACCACTAAAACGCATGAGACTTGTAGTTTTTAAAAATGTTTTCATTTTTGATGGGACGCTGAATAAAAGAAGCTTAATCGCCGGCACACGAAAACCCGCGATTTCCCGTAAATCCCGGACTGGGCCCGTATAGTCAAAAGTATACAAAGAAAGTACCCAGGAAGTAAACTCATTTCCCGAACGATTTTTTAAATTATTTTTTCACCACTAAAACGCATGAGACTTGTAGTTTTTAAAAGTGTTTTCATTTTTGATGAGACGCTGAACAAAAGAAGTTTAATCGCCGGCAAACGAAAACCCGCGATTTCCCGTAAATCCCGGACTCGGCCCATATAGTCAAAAGTATACAAAGAAAGTACCCGGGGAGTAAACTCATTTCCCATGTATACAAAGAAAGTACCCTGTGATTAAACTCATTTCCAAAACGATTTTTTAAATTATTTTTTCACCACTAAAACGCATGAGACTTGTAGTTTTCAAAAATGTTTTTATTTTTGATGAGACGCTTATTAAAAGAAGTTTAATCGCCGGCAAACGAAAACCCGCCATTTCCTGTAAACCCTGGACTCGGCCCGTATAGTCAAAAGTATACAAAGAAAGTACCCAGGGAGTAAACTCATTTCCCGAACGATTTTTTATATTATTTTTTCACCACTAAAACGCATGAGACTTGTAGTTTTTAAAAATGTTTTCATTTTTGATGGGACGCTGAATAAAAGAAGCTTAATCGCCGGCACACGAAAACCCGCGATTTCCCTTAAATCCAGGACTGGGCCCGTATAGTCAAAAGTATACAAAGAAAGTACCCAGGAAGTAAACTCATTTCCCGAACGATTTTTTAAATTATTTTTTCACCACTAAAACGCATGACACTTGTAGTTTGCAGAAATGTTTTCATTTTTGATGAGACGCTTAATGAAAGTGGTTTAATCGCCGGCAAACGAAAACCCGCGATTTCCCGTAAATCCCGGACTCGGCCGTATAGTCAAAAGTATACAAAGAAGGTACCCAGAGAGTAAACTCATTTCCCGAACGATTTTTTAAATTATTTTTTCACCACTAAAACCCATGAGACTTGTAGTTTGCAGAAATGTTTTCATTTTTAATGAGACGCTTAATGAAAGTGGTTTAATCGCCGGCAAACGAAAATCCGCGATTTCCCGTAAATCCCGGGCTTGGCCCGTATAGTCAAATGTATACAAAGAAAGTACCCTGTGAGTAAACTCATTTCGAAAACGATTTTTTAAATTATCTTTTCACCACTAAAACGCATGAGACTTGTAGTTTTCAAAAATGTTTTCATTTTTGATGAGACGCTGAATAAAAGAAGTTTAATCGCCGGCAAACGAAAACCCGCCATTTCCCGTAAACCCCGGACTCGGCCCGTATAGTCAAAAGTATACAAAGAAAGTACCCAGGAAGTAAACTCATTTCCCGAACGATTTTTTAATTTATTTTTTCACCACTAAAACGCATGGGACTTGTTGTTTACAAAAATGTTTTCATTTTCGATGAGACTCTGAATAAAAGAAGTTTAATCGCCGGCAAACGAAAACCTGCAATTTCCCGTAAATCCCGGACTCGGCCCGTATAGTCAAAAGTATACGAAGAAAGTACCCAGGGAGTAAACTCATTTCCCGAACGATTTTTTATATTATTTTTTCACCACTAAAACGCATGAGACTTGTAGTTTTTAAAAATGTTTTCATTTTTGATGGGACGCTGAATAAAAGAAGGTTAATCGCCGGCACACGAAAACCCGCGATTTCCCGTAAATCCCGGACTGGGCCCGTATAGTCAAAAGTATACAAAGAAAGTACCCAGGAAGTAAACTCATTTCCCGAACGATTTTTTAAATTATTTTTTCACCACTAAAACGCATGAGACTTGTAGTTTTTAAAAGTGTTTTCATTTTTGATGAGACGCTGAACAAAAGAAGTTTAATCGCCGGCAAACGAAAACCCGCGATTTCCCGTAAATCCCGGACTCGGCCCATATAGTCAAAAGTATACAAAGAAAGTACCCGGGGAGTAAACTCATTTCCCATGTATACAAAGAAGGTACCCTGTGATTAAACTCATTTCCAAAACGATTTTTTAAATTACTTTTTCACCACTAAAACGCATGAGACTTGTAGTTTTCAAAAATGTTTTCATTTTTGATGAGACGCTTATTAAAAGAAGTTTAATCGCCGGCAAACGAAAACCCGCCATTTCCCGTAAACCCCGGACTCGGCCCGTATAGTCAAAAGTATACAAAGAAAGTACCCAGGGAGTAAACTCATTTCCCGAACGATTTTTTATATTATTTTTTCACCACTAAAACGCATGAGACTTGTAGTTTTTAAAAATGTTTTCATTTTTGATGGGACGCTGAATAAAAGAAGCTTAATCGCCGGCACACGAAAACCCGCGATTTCCCGTAAATCTCGGAATCGGCCCATATAGTCAAAAGTATACAAAGGAAGTACCCGGGGAGTAAACTCATTTCCCATGTATACAAAGAAAGTACCCTGTGATTAAACTCATTTCCAAAACGATTTTTTAAATTATTTTTTCACCATTAAAACGCATGAGACTTGTAGTTTTCAAAAATGTTTTCATTTTTGATGAGACGCTTATTAAAAGAAGTTTAATCGCCGGCAAACGAAAACCCGCCATTTCCCGTAAACCCCGGACTCGGCCCGTATAGTCAAAAGTATACGAAGAAAGTACCCAGGGAGTAAACTCATTTCCCGAGCGATTTTTTATATTATTTTTTCACCACTAAAACGCATGAGACTTGTAGTTTTTAAAAATGTTTTCATTTTTGATGGGACGCTGAATAAAAGAAGCTTAATCGCCGGCACACGAAAACCCGCGATTTCCCGTAAATCCCGGACTGGGCCCGTATAGTCAAAAGTATACAAAGAAAGTACCCAGGAAGTAAACTCATTTCCCGAACGATTTTTTAAATTATTTTTTCACCACTAAAACGCATGAGACTTGTAGTTTTTAAAAGTGTTTTCATTTTTGATGAGACGCTGAACAAAAGAAGTTTAATCGCCGGCAAACGAAAACCCGCGATTTCCCGTAAATCCCGGACTCGGCCCGTATAGTCAAAAGTATACAAAGAAGGTACCCAGAGAGTAAACTCAATTCCCGAACGATTTTTTAAATTATTTTTTCACCACTAAAACGCATGAGACTTGTAGTTTGCAGAAATGTTTTCATTTTTGATGAGACGCTTAATGAAAGTGGTTTAATCGTCGGCAAACGAAAACCCGCGATTTCCCGTAAATCCCGGACTCGGCCGTATAGTCAAAAGTATACAAAGAAGGTACCCAGAGAGTAAACTCATTTCCCGAACGATTTTTTAAATTATTTTTTCACCACTAAAACGCATGAGACTTGTAGTTTGCAGAAATGTTTTCATTTTTGATGAGACGCTTAATGAAAGTGGTTTAATCGCCGGCAAACGAAAATCCGCGATTTACCGTAAATCCCGGGCTTGGCCCGTATTGTCAAATGTATACAAAGAAAGTACCCTGTGAGTAAACTCATTTCCAAAACGATTTTTTAAATTATCTTTTCACCACTAAAACGCATGAGACTTGTAGTTTTCAAAAATGTTTTCATTTTTGATGAGACGCTGAATAAAAGAAGTTTAATCGCCGGCAAACGAAAACCCGCCATTTCCCGTAAACCCCGGACTCGGCCCGTATAGTCAAAAGTATACAAAGAAAGTACCCAGGAAGTAAACTCATTTCCCGTACGATTTTTTAATTTATTTTTTCACCACTAAAACGCATGGGACTTGTAGTTTACAAAATTGTTTTCATTTTTGATGAGACTCTGAATAAAAGAAGTTTAATCGCCGGCAAACGAAAACCTGCAATTTCCCGTAAATCCCGGACTCGGCCCGTATAGTCAAAAGTATACAAAGAAAGTACCCAGGGAGTAAACTCATTTCCCTAACGATTTTTTAAATTATTATTTCACCAATAAAGCCCATGAGACTTGTAGTTTTTAGAAATGTTTTCATTTTTGATGAGACGCTGAATAAAAGAAGTTTAATCGCCGGCAAACGAAAACCCGCCATTTCCCGTAAACCCCGGACTCGGCCCATTTAGTCAAAAGTATACAAAGAAAGTACCCGGGGAATAAACTCATTTCCCATGTATACAAAGAAAGTACCCTGTGATTAAACTCATTTCCAAAACTATTTTTTAAATTATTTTTTCACCACTAAAACGCATGAGACTTGTAGTTTCCAAAAATATTTTTATTTTTGATGAGACGCTTATTAAAAGAAGTTTAATCGCCGGCAAACGAAAACCCGCCATTTCCCGTAAACCCCGGACTCGGCCCTTATAGTCAAAAGTATAGAAAGAAAGTACCCAAGGAGTAAACTCATTTCCCGAACGATTTTTTATATTATTTTTTCACCACTAAAACGCATGAGACTTGTAGTTTGCAGAAATGTTTTCATTTTTGATGAGACGCTTAATGAAAGTGGTTTAATCGCCGGCAAACGAAAACCCGCGATTTCTCGTAAATCCCGGGCTTGGCCCGTATAGTCAAATGTATAAAAAGAAAGTAACCTGTGAGTAAACTCATTTCCAAAACGATTTTTTAAATTATCTTTTCACCACTAAAACGCATGAGACTTGTAGTTTTCAAAAATGTTTTCATTTTTGATGAGACGCTGAATAAAAGAAGTTTAATCGCCGGCAAACGAAAACCCGCCATTTCCCGTAAACCCCGGACTCGGCCCGTATAGTCAAAAGTATACAAAGAAAGTACCTAGGAAGTAAACTCATTTCCCGAACAATTTTTTAATTTATTTTTTCACCACTAAAACGCATGGGACTTGTAGTTTACAAAAATGTTTTCATTTTTGATGAGACTCTGACTAAAAGAAGTTTAATCGCCGGCAAACGAAAACCTGCAATTTCCCGTAACCCCGGACTCGGCCCATATAGTCAAAAGTATACAAAGAAAGTACCCGGGGAGTAAACTCATTTCCCATGTATACAAAGAAAGTACCCTGTGATTAAACTCATTTCCAAAACGATTTTTTAAATTTGTTTTTCACCACTAAAACGCATGAGACTTGTAGTTTTCAAAAATGTTTTCATTTTTGATGAGACGCTTATTAAAAGAAGTTTAATCGCCGGCAAACGAAAACCCGCCATTTCCCGTAAGCCCTGGACTCGGCCCGTATAGTCAAAAGTATACGAAGAAAGTACCCAGGGAGTAAACTCATTTCCCGAACGATTTTTTATATTACTTTTTCACCACTAAAACGCATGAGACTTGTAGTTTTTAAAAATGTTTTCATTTTTGATGGGACGCTGAATAAAAGAAGCTTAATCGCCGGCACACGAAAACACGCGATTTCCCGTAAATCCCGGACTGGGCCCGTATAGTCAAAAGTATACAAAGAAAGTACCCAGGAAGTAAACTCATTTCCCGAACGATTTTTTAAATTATTTTTTCACCACTAAAACGCATGAGACTTGTAGTTTTTAAAAGTGTTTTCATTTTTGATGAGACGCTGAACAAAAGAAGTTTAATCGCCGGCAAACGAAAACCCGCGATTTCCCGTAAATCCCGGACTCGGCCCATATAGTCAAAAGTATACAAAGAAAGTACCCGGGGAGTAAACTCATTTCCCATGTATACAAAGAAAGTACCCTGTGATTAAACTCATTTCCAAAACGATTTTTTAAATTATTTTTTCACCACTAAAACGCATGAGACTTGTAGTTTTCAAAAATGTTTTTATTTTTGATGAGACGCTTATTAAAAGAAGTTTAATCGCCGGCAAACGAAAACCCGCCATTTCCCGTAAACCCCGGACTCGGCCCGTATAGTCAAAAGTATACAAAGAAAGTACCCAGGGAGTAAACTCATTTCCCGAACGATTTTTTATATTATTTTTTCACCACTAAAACGCATGAGACTTGTAGTTTTTAAAAATGTTTTCATTTTTGATGGGACGCTGAATAAAAGAAGCTTAATCGCCGGCACACGAAAACCCGCGATTTCCCGTAAATCCCGGACTCGGCCCATATAGTCAAAAGTATACAAAGGAAGTACCCGGGGAGTAAACTCATTTCCCATGTATACAAAGAAAGTACCCTGTGATTAAACTCATTTCCAAAACGATTTTTTAAATTATTTTTTCACCACTAAAACCCATGAGACTTGTAGTTTTCAAAAATGTTTTCATTTTTGATGAGACGCTTATTAAAAGAAGTTTAATCGCCGGCAAACGAAAACCCGCCATTTCCCGTAAACCCCGGACTCGGCCCGTATAGTCAAAAGTATACGAAGAAAGTTCCCAGGGAGTAAACTCATTTCCCGAGCGATTTTTTATATTATTTTTCCACCACTAAAACGCATGAGACTTGTAGTTTTTAAAAATGTTTTCATTTTTGATGGGACGCTGAATAAAAGAAGCTTAATCGCCGGCACACGAAAACCCGCGATTTCCCGTAAATCCAGGACTGGGCCCGTATAGTCAAAAGTATACAAAGAAAGTACCCAGGAAGTAAACTCATTTCCCGAACGATTTTTTAAATTATTTTTTCACCACTAAAACGCATGACACTTGTAGTTTGCAGAAATGTTTTCATTTTTGATGAGACGCTTAATGAAAGTGGTTTAATCGCCGGCAAACGAAAACCCGCGATTTCCCGTAAATCCCGGACTCGGCCGTATAGTCAAAAGTATACAAAGAAGGTACCCAGAGAGTAAACTCATTTCCCGAACGATTTTTTAAATTATTTTTTCACCACTAAAACGCATGAGACTTGTTAATTGCAGAAATGTTTTCATTTTTGATGAGACGCTGAATAAAAGAAGTTTAATCGCCGGCAAACGAAAACCCGCCATTTCCCGTAAACCCCGGACTCGGCCCGTATAGTCAAAAGTATACAAAGAAAGTACCCAGGAAGTAAACTCATTTCCCGAACGATTTTTTAATTTATTTTTTCACCACTAAAACGCATGGGACTTGTAGTTTACAAAAATGTTTTCATTTTCGATGAGACTCTGAATAAAAGAAGTTTAATCGCCGGCAAACGAAAACCTGCAATTTCCCGTAAATCCCGGACTTGGCCCGTATAGTCAAAAGTATACGAAGAAAGTACCCAGGGAGTAAACTCATTTCCCGAACGATTTTTTATATTATTTTTTCACCACTAAAACGCATGAGACTTGTAGTTTTTAAAAATGTTTTCATTTTTGATGGGACGCTGAATAAAAGAAGCTTAATCGCCGGCACACGAAAACCCGCTATTTCCCGTAAATCCCGGACTGGGCCCGTATAGTCAAAAGTATACAAAGAAAGTACCCAGGAAGTAAACTCATTTCCCGAACGATTTTTTAAATTATTTTTTCACCACTAAAACGCATGAGACTTGCAGTTTTTAAAAGTGTTTTCATTTTTGATGAGACGCTGAACAAAAGAAGTTTAATCGCCGGCAAACGAAAACCTGCAATTTCCCGTAAATCCCGGACTCGGCCCATATAGTCAAAAGTATACAAAGAAAGTACCCGGGGAGTAAACTCATTTCCCATGTATACAAAGAAAGTACCCTGTGATTAAACTCATTTCCAAAACGATTTTTTAAATTACTTTTTCACCACTAAAACGCATGAGACTTGTAGTTTTCAAAAATGTTTTCATTTTTGATGAGACGCTTATTAAAAGAAGTTTAATCGCCGGCAAACGAAAACCCGCCATTTCCCGTAAACCCCGGACTCGGCCCGTATAGTCAAAAGTATACAAAGAAAGTACCCAGGGAGTAAACTCATTTCCCGAAGGATTTTTTATATTATTTTTTCACCACTAAAACGCATGAGACTTGTAGTTTTTAAAAATGTTTTCATTTTTGATGGGACGCTGAATAAAAGAAGCTTAATCGCCGGCACACGAAAACCCGCGATTTCCCGTAAATCCCGGAATCGGCCCATATAGTCAAAAGTATACAAAGGAAGTACCCGGGGAGTAAACTCATTTCCCATGTATACAAAGAAAGTAACCTGTGATTAAACTCATTTCCAAAACGATTTTTTAAATTATTTTTTCACCACTAAAACGCATGAGACTTGTAGTTTTCAAAAATGTTTTCATTTTTGATGAGACGCTTATTAAAAGAAGTTTAATCGCCGGCAAACGAAAACCCGCCATTTCCCGTAAACCCCGGACTCGGCCCGTATAGTCAAAAGTATACGAAGAAAGTACCCAGGGAGTAAACTCATTTCCCGAGCGATTTTTTATATTATTTTTTCACCACTAAAACGCATGAGACTTGTAGTTTTTAAAAATGTTTTCATTTTTGATGGGACGCTGAATAAAAGAAGCTTAATCGCCGGCACACGAAAACCCGCGATTTCCCGTAAATCCCGGACTGGGCCCGTATAGTCAAAAGTATACAAAGAAAGTACCCAGGAAGTAAACTCATTTCACGAACGATTTTTTAAATTATTTTTTCACCACTAAAACGCATGAAACTTGTAGTTTTTAAAAGTGTTTTCATTTTTGATGAGACGCTGAACAAAAGAAGTTTAATCGCCGGCAAACGAAAACCCGCGATTTCCCGTAAATCCCGGACTCGGCCCGTATAGTCAAAAGTATACAAAGAAGGTACCCAGAGAGTAAACTCAATTCCCGAACGATTTTTTAAATTATTTTTTCACCACTAAAACGCATGAGACTTGTAGTTTGCAGAAATGTTTTCATTTTTGATGAGACGCTTAATGAAAGTGGTTTAATCGCCGGCAAACGAAAACCCGCGATTTCCCGTAAATCCCGGACTCGGCCGTATAGTCAAAAGTATACAAAGAAGGTACCCAGAGAGTAAACTCATTTCCCGAACGATTTTTTAAATTATTTTTTCACCACTAAAACGCATGAGACTTGTAGTTTGCAGAAATGTTTTCATTTTTGATGAGACGCTTAATGAAAGTGGTTTAATCGCCGGCAAACGAAAATCCGCGATTTCCCGTAAATCCCGGGCTTGGCCCGTATAGTCAAATGTATACAAAGAAAGTACCCTGTGAGTAAACTCATTTGCAAAACGATTTTTTAAATTATCTTTTCACCACTAAAACGCATGGGACTTGTAGTTTACAAAAATGTTTTCATTTTTGATGAGACTCTGAATAAAAGAAGTTTAATCGCCGACAAACGAAAACCTGCAATTTCCCGTAAATCCCGGACTCGGCCCGTATAGTCAAAAGTATACAAAGAAAGTACCCAGGGAGTAAACTCATTTCCCTAACGATTTTTTAAATTATTTTTTCACCACTAAAACCCATGAGACTTGTAGTTTGCAGAAATATTTTCATTTTTGATGAGACGCTTAATGAAAGTGGTTTAATCGCCGGCAAACGAAAATCCGCGATTTCCCGTAAATCCCGGGCTTGGCCCGTATAGTCAAATGTATACAAAGAAGTACCCTGTGAGTAAACTCATTTCCAAAACGATTTTTTAAATTATCTTTTCACCACTAAAACGCATGAGACTTGTAGTTTTCAAAAATGTTTTCATTTTAGATGAGACGCTGAATAAAAGAAGTTTAATCGCCGGCAAACGAAAACCCGCCATTTCCCGTAAACCCCGGACTCGGCCCGTATAGTCAAAAGTATACAAAGAAAGTACCCAGGAAGTAAACTCATTTCCCGAACGATTTTTTAATTTATTTTTTCACCACTAAAACGCATGGGACTTGTAGTTTACAAAATTGTTTTCATTTTTGATGAGACTCTGACTAAAAGAAGTTTAATCGCCGGCAAACGAAAACCTGCAATTTCCCGTAAATCCCGGACTCGGCCCGTATAGTCAAAAGTATACAAAGAAAGTACCCAGGGAGTAAACTCATTTCCCTAACGATTTTTTAAATTATTATTTCACCAATAAAGCCCATGAGACTTGTAGTTTTTAGAAATGTTTTCATTTTTGATGAGATGCTGAATAAAAGAAGTTTAATCGCCGGCAAACGAAAACCCGCCATTTCCCGTAAACCCCGGACTCGGCCCATTTAGTCAAAAGTATACAAAGAAAGTACCCGGGGAATAAACTCATTTCCCATGTATACAAAGAAAGTACCCTGTGATTAAACTCATTTCCAAAACTATTTTTTAAATTATTTTTTCACCACTAAAACGCATGAGACTTGTAGTTTCCAAAAATGTTTTTATTTTTGATGAGACGCTTATTAAAAGAAGTTTAATCGCCGGCAAACGAAAACCCGCCATTTCCCGTAAACCCCGGACTCGGCCCGTATAGTCAAAAGTATAGAAAGAAAGTACCCAAGGAGTAAACTCATTTCCCGAACGATTTTTTATATTATTTTTTCACCACTAAAACGCATGAGACTTGTAGTTTTTAAAAATGTTTTCATTTTTGATGGGACGCTGAATAAAAGAAGCTTAATCGCCGGCACACGAAAACCCGCGATTTTCCGTAAATCCCGGACTGGGCCCGTATAGTCAAAAGCATACAAAGAAAGTACCCAGGAAGTAAACTCATTTCCCGAACGATTTTTTAAATTATTTTTTCACCACTAAAACGCATGAGACTTGTAGTTTTTAAAAGTGTTTTCATTTTTGATGAGACGCTGAATAAAATAAGTTTAATCGCCGGCAAACGAAAACCCGCGATTTCCCGTAAATCCCGGACTCGGCCCGTATAGTCAAAAGTATACAAAGAAGGTACCCAGAGAGTAAACTCATTTCCCGAACGATTTTTTAAATTATTTTTTCACCACTAAAACGCATGAGACTTGTAGTTTGCAGACATGTTTTCATTTTTGATGAGACGCTTAATGAAAGTGGTTTAATCGCCGGCAAACGAAAACCCGCGATTTCCCGTAAATCCCGGACTCGGCCGTATAGTCGAATGCATACAAAGAAAGTACCCAGGAAGTAAACTCATTTCCCGAACGATTTTTTAAATCATTATTTAACCACTAAAGCCCATGAGACTTGTAGTTTTTAAAAATGTTTTCATTTTTGATGAGACGCTGAATAAAAGAAGTTTATTCGCCGGCAAACGAAAACCCGCCATTTCCCGTAAACCCCGGACTCGGCCCGTATAGTCAAAAGTATACGAAGAAAGTACCCAGGGAGTAAACTCATTTCCCGAACGATTTTTTAATTTATTATTTCCCCACTAAAGCCTATGAGACTGGTAGTTTTTAAAAATGTTTTCATTTTTGATGAGAAGCTTAATGAAAGTGGTTAAATCGCCGGCAAACGAAAACCCGCGATTTCCCGTAAATCCCGGGCTTGTCCCGTATAGTCGAATGCATACAAAGAAAGTACCCAGGGAGTAAACTCATTTTCCGAACGATTTTTTAAATTATTATTTAACCACTAAAGCCCATGAGACTTGTAGTTTTTAAAAATGTTTTCATTTTTGATGAGGCGCTGAATAAAAGAAGTTTAATCGCCGGCAAACGAAAACCCGCGACTTCCCGTAAATCCCCGACTCGGCCCGTATATTCAAAAGTATACAAAGTAAGTACCCAGGGAGTAAACGCATTTCCCGAACAATTTTTTAAATTATTTTTCACCACTAAAACGCATGAGACCTGAAGTTTTCAGAATTGTTTTCATTTTTGATGAGACGTTTAATGAAAGTAGTTTAATCGCTGGCAAACGAAAACCCGCGATTTCCCGTAAATCCCGGGCTTGGCCCGTATAGTCGAATGCATACAAAGAAAGTACCCAGGAAGTAAACTCATTTCCCGAACGATTTTTAAAATTATTATTTAACCACTAAAGCCCATGAGACTTGTAGTTTTTAAAAATGTTTTCATTTTTGATGAGACGCTGAATAAAAGAAGTTTAATCGCCGGCAAACGAAAACCCGCCATCTGCCGTAAACCCCGGACTCGGCCCGTATATTTAAAAGTATACAAAGAAAGTACCCAGGGAGTAAACTCATTTCCCGAACGATTTTTTAATTTATTATTTCACCATTAAAGCCCATGAGACTGGTAGTTTTTAAAAATGTTTTCATTTTTGATGAGACGCTTAATGAAAGTGGTTTAATCGCCGGCAAACGAAAACCCGCGATTTCCCGTAAATCCCGGGCTTGTCCCGTATAGTCGAATGCATACAAAGAAAGTACCCAGGGAGTAAACTCATTTTCCGAACGATTTTTTAAATTATTATTTAACCACTAAAGCCCATGAGACTTGTAGTTTTTAAAAATGTTTTCATTTTTGATGAGGCGCTGAATAAAAGAAGTTTAATCGCCGGCAAACGAAAACCCGCGACTTCCCGTAAATCCCCGACTCGGCCCATATATTCAAAAGTATACAAAGAAAGTACCCAGGTAGTAAACTCATTTCCCGAACAACTTGTTAAATTATTTTTTCACCACTAAAACGCATGAGACCTGTAGTTTTCAGAATTGTTTTCATTTTTGATGAGACGCTTAATGAAAGTGATTTAATCGCCGGCAAACGAAAACCCGGGATTTCCCGTAAATCCCGGGCTTGGGCCGTATAGTCGAATGTATACAAAGAAAGTACCCTGTGAGTAAACTCATATCCAAAACGATTTTTTAAAGTATCTTTTCACCACTAAAACGCATAAGACTTGTAGTTTTCAAAAATGTTTTCATTTTTGATGAGACGCTGAAAAAAAGAAGTTTAATTGCCGGCAAACCAAAACCCGCCATTTCCCGTAAACCCCGGACTCGGCCCATATCGTCAAAAGTATACAAAGAAAGTACCCGGGGAGTAAACTCATTTCCCATGTATACAAAGAAAGTACCCTGTGATTAAACTAATTTCCAAAACGATTTTTTAAATTATTTTTTCACCACTAAAACGCATGAGACTTGTAGTTTTCAAAAATGTTTTCATTTTTGATGAGACGCTTATTAAAAGAAGTTTAATCGCCGGCAAACGAAAACCCGCCATTTCCCGTAAACCCCGGACTCGGCCCGTATAGTCAAAAGTATACAAAGAAAGTACCCAGGGAGTAAACTCATTTCCCGAACGATTTTTTATATTATTTTTTCACCACTAAAATGCATGAGACTTGTAGTTTTTAAAAACGTTTTCATTTTTGATGGGACTCTGAATAAAAGAAGCTTAATCGCCGGCACACGAAAACCCGCGATTTCAGGTAAATCCCGGACTGGGCCGTATAGTCAAAAGTATACAAAGAAAGTACCCAGGGAATAAACTCATTTCCCGAACGATTTTTTAAATTATTTTTTCACCACTAAAACGCATGAGACTTGTAGTTTTCAAAAGTGTTTTCATTTTTGATGAGACGCTGAATAAAAGAAGTTTAATCGCCGGCAAACGAAAACCTGCGATTTCCTGTAAATCCCGGACTCGGCCCGTATAGTCAAAAGTATACAAAGAAGGTACCCAGAGAGTAAACTCATTTCCCGAACGATTTTTTAAATTATTTTTTCACCACTAAAACGCATGAGACTTGAAGTTTGCGGAAATGTTTTCATTTTTGATGAGACGCTTAATGAAAGTGGTTTAATCGCCGGCAAACGAAAACCCGCGAGTTCATGTAAATCCCGGACTCGGCCGTATAGTCAAAAGTATACAAAGAAGGTACCCAGGGAGTAAACTCATTTCCCGAACGATTTTTTAAATTTTTTTTTCACCACTAAAACGCATGAGACTTGTAATTTTTAGAAATGTTTTCATTTTTGATGAGACGCTTAATGAAAGTGGTTTAATCGCCGGCAAACGAAAACCCGCGATTTCCCGTAAATCCCGGGCTTGGCCCGTATAGTCAAATGTATACAAAGAAAGTACCCTGTGAGTAAACTCATTTCCAAAACAATTTTTTAAAGTATCTTTTCACCACTAAAACGCATGAGACTTGTAGTTTTCAAAAATGTTTTCATTTTTGATGAGACGCTGAAAAAAGAAGTTTAATTGCCGGCAAACCAAAACCCGCCATTTCCCGAAAACCCCGGACTCGGCCCATATCGTCAAAAGTATACAAAGAAAGTACCCGGGGAGTAAACTCATTTCCCATGTATACAAAGAAAGTACCCTGTGATTAAACTAATTTCCAAAACGATTTTTTAAATTATTTTTTCACCACTAAAACGCATGAGACTTGTAGTTTTCAAAAATGTTTTCATTTTTGATGAGACGCTTATTAAAAGAAGTTTAATCGCCGGCAAACGAAAACCCGCCATTTCCCGTAAACCCCGGACTCGGCCCGTATAGTCAAAAGTATACAAAGAAAGTACCCAGGGAGTAAACTCATTTCCCGAACGATTTTTTATATTATTTTTTCACCACTAAAATGCATGAGACTTGTAGTTTTTAAAAACGTTTTCATTTTTGATGGGACGCTGAATAAAAGAAGCTTAATCGCCGGCACACGAAAACCCGCGATTTCAGGTAAATCCCGGACTGGGCCGTATAGTCAAAAGTATACAAAGAAAGTACCCAGGGAATAAACTCATTTCCCGAACGATTTTTTAAATTATTTTTTCACCACTAAAACGCATGAGACTTGTAGTTTTCAAAAGTGTTTTCATTTTTGATGAGACGCTGAATAAAAGAAGTTTAATCGCCGGCAAACGAAAACCCGCGATTTCCCGTAAATCCCGGACTCGGCCCGTATAGTCAAAAGTATACAAAGAAGGTACCCAGAGAGTAAACTCATTTCCCGAACGATTTTTTATATTATTTTTTCACCACTAAAACGCATGAGACTTGAAGTTTGCGGAAATGTTTTCATTTTTGATGAGACGCTTAATGAAAGTGGTTTAATCGCCAGCAAACGAAAACCCGCGAGTTCCCGTAAATCCCGGACTCGGCCGTATAGTCAAAAGTATACAAAGAAGGTACCCAGGGAGTAAACTCATTTCCCGAACGATTTTTTAAATTTTTTTTTCACCACTAAAACGCATGAGACTTGTAATTTTTAGAAATGTTTTCATTTTTGATGAGACGCTTAATGAAAGTGGTTTAATCGCCGGCAAACGAAAACCCGCGATTTCCCGTAAATCCCGGGCTTGGCCCGTATAGTCAAATGTATACAAAGAAAGTACCCTGTGAGTAAACTCATTTCCAAAACGATTTTTTAAATTATCTTTTCACCACTAAAACGCATGAGACTTGTAGTTTTCAAAAATGTTTTCATTTTTGATGAGACGCTGAATAAAAGAAGTTTAATCGCCGGCAAACGAAAACCCGCCATTTCCCGTAAACCCCAGACTCGGCCAGTATAGTCAAAAGTATACAAAGAAAGTACCCAGGGAGTAAACTCATTTCCCGAACGATTTTTTAAATTATTTTTTCACCACTAAAACGCATGGGACTTGTAGTTTACAAAAATGTTTTCATTTTTGATAAGACTCTGAATAAAAGAAGTTTAATCGCCGGCAAACGAAAACCCGCCATTTCCCGTAAACCCCGGACTCGGCCAGTATTGTCAAAAGTATACAAAGAAAGTACCCAGGAAGTAAACTCATTTCCCGAACGATTTTTTAAATTATTTTTTCACCACTAAAACGCATGGGACTTGTAGTTTACAAAAATGTTTTCATTTTTGATGAGACTCTGAATAAAAGAAGTTTAATCGCCGGCAAACGAAAACGCGCCATTTCCCGTAAACCCCGGACTCGGCCCGTATAGTCAAAAGTATACAAAGAAAGTACCCAGGGAGTAAACTCATTTCCCGAACGATTTTTTAAATTATTATTTCACCACTAAAGCCCATGAGACTTGTAGTTTTTAGAAATGTTTTCATTTTTGATGAGACGCTGAATAAAAGAAGTTTAATCGCCGGCAAACGAAAACCCGCGACTTCCCGTAAATCCCGGATTCGGGCCGTATAGTCAAAAGTATACAAAGAAAGTACCCAGGGAGTAAACTCATTTTCCGAACGATTTTTTAAATTATTTTTTCACCACTAAAACGCATGAGACTTGTAGTTTTCAGAAATGTTTTCATTTTTGATGAGACGCTTAATGAAAGTGGTTTAATCACCGGCAAACGAAAACCCGCGATTTCCCGTAAATCCCGGCTTGGCCCGTATAGTCGAATGCATACAAAGAAAGTACCCAGGGAGTAAACTCATTTCCAAAACGATTTTTTAAAGTATCTTTGCACCACTAAAACGCATGAGACTTGTAGTTTTCAAAAATGTTTTCATTTTTGATGAGACGCTGAAAAAAAGAAGTTTAATTGCCGGCAAACGAAAACCCGCCATTTCCCGTAAACCCCGGCTCGGCCCATATAGTCAAAAGTATACAAAGAAAGTACCCGGGGAGTAAACTCTTTTCCCATGTATACAAAGAAAGTACCCTGTGATTAAACTCATTTCCAAAACGATTTTTTAAATTATTTTCTCACCACTAAAACGCATGAGACTTGTAGTTGTCAAAAATGTTTTCATTTTTGATGAGACGCTTATTAAAAGAAGTTTAATCGCCGGCAAACGAAAACCCGCCATTTCCCGTAAACCCCGGACTCGGCCCGTATAGTCAAAAGTATACAAAGAAAGTACCCAGGAAGTAAACTCATTTCCCGAACGATTTTTTATATATTTTTTTTCACCACTAAAACGCATGAGACTTGTAGTTTTTAAAAATGTTTTCATTTTTGATGGGATGCTGAATAAAAGAAGCTTTATCGCCGGCACACGAAAACCCGCGATTTCCCGTAAATCCCGGACTGGGCCGTATAGTCAAAAGTATACAAAGAAAGTACCCAGGGAGTAAACTCATTTCCCGAACGATTTTTTAAATTATTTTTTCACCACTAAAACGCATGAGGCTTGTAGTTTGCGGAAATGTTTTCATTTTTGATGAGACGCTTAATGAAAGTGGTTTAATCGCCGGTAAACGAAAACCCGCGATTTCCCGTAAATCCCGGACTCGGCCGTATAGTCAAAAGTATACAAAGAAGGTACCCAGGGAGTAAACTCATTTCCCGAACGATTTTTTAAATTTTTTTTTCACCACTAAAACGCATGAGACTTGTAATTTTTAGAAATGTTTTCATTTTTGATGAGACGCTTAATAAAAGTGGTTTAATCGCCGGCAAACGAAAACCCGCCATTTCCCGTAAACCCCGGACTCGGCCCGTATAGTCAAAAGTATACAAAGAAAGTACCCAGGGAGTAAACTCATTTCCCGAACGATTTTTTAAATTATTTTTTCACCACTAAAACGCATGAGGCTTGTAGTTTGCGGAAATGTTTTCATTTTTGATGAGACGCTTAATGAAAGTGGTTTAATCGCCGGCAAACGAAAACCCGCGATTTCCCGTAAATCCCGGACTCGGCCGTATAGTCAAAAGTATACAAAGAAGGTACCCAGGGAGTAAACTCATTTCCCGAACGATTTTTTAAATTTTTTTTTCACCACTAAAACGCATGAGACTTGTAATTTTTAGAAATGTTTTCATTTTTGATGAGACGCTTAATGAAAGTGGTTTAATCGCCGGCAAACGAAAACCCGCCATTTCCCGTAAACCCCGGACTCGGCCCGTATAGTCAAAAGTATACAAAGAAAGTACCCAGGGAGTAAACTCATTTCCCGAACGATTTTTTATATTATTTTTTCACCACTAAAACGCATGAGACTTGTAGTTTTTAAAAATGTTTTCATTTTTAATGGGACGCTGAATAAAAGAAGCTTAATCGCCGGCACACGAGAACCCGCGATTTCCCGTAAATCCCGGACTGGGCCGTATAGTCGAAAGTATACAAAGAAAGTACCCAGGGAGTAAACTCATTTCCCGAACGATTTTTTAAATTATTTTTTCACCACTAAAACGCATGAGACTTGTAAATTTCAAAAGTGTTTTCATTTTTGATGAGACGCTGAATAAAAGAAGTTTAATCGCCGGCAAACGAAAACCCGCGATTTCCCGTAAATCACGGACTCGGCCCTTATAGTCAAAAGTATACAAAGAAGGTACCCAGAGAGTAAACTCATTTCCCGAATGATTTTTTAAATTATTTTTTCACCACTAAAACGCATGAGGCTTGTAGTTTGCGGATATGTTTTCATTTTTGATGAGACGCTTAATGAAAGTGGTTTAATCGCCGGCAAACGAAAACCCGCGATTTCCCGTAAATCCCGGACTCGGCCGTATAGTCAAAAGTATACAAAGAAGGTACCCAGGGAGTAAACTCATTTCCCGAACAATTTTTTAAATTTTTTTTTCACCACTAAAACGCATGAGACTTGTAATTTTTAGAAATGTTTTCATTTTTGATGAGACGCTTAATGAAAGTGGTTTAATCGCCGGCAAACGAAAACCCGCGATTTCCTGTAAATCCCGGGCTTGGCCCGTATTGTCAAATGTATACAAAGAAAGTACCCTGTGAGTAAACTCATTTCCAAAACGATTTTTTAAATTATCTTTTCACCACTAAAACGCATGAGACTTGTAGTTTTCAAAAATGTTTTCATTTTTGATGAGACGCTGAATAAAAGAAGTTTAATCGCCGGCAAACGAAAACCCGCCATTTCCCGTAAACCCCGGACTCGGCCCGTATAGTCAAAAGTATACAAAGAAAGTACCCAGGGAGTAAACTCATTTCCCGAACGATTTTTTATATTATTTTTTCACCACTAAAACGCATGAGACTTGTAGTTTTTAAAAATGTTTTCATTTTTAATGGGACGCTGAATAAAAGAAGCTTAATCGCCGGCACACGAGAACCCGCGATTTCCCGTAAATCCCGGACTGGGCCGTATAGTCAAAAGTATACAAAGAAAGTACCCAGGGAGTAAACTCATTTCCCGAACGATTTTTTAAATTATTTTTTCACCACTAAAACGCATGAGACTTGTAGTTTTCAAAAGTGTTTTCATTTTTGATGAGACGCTGAATAAAAGAAGTTTAATCGCCGGCAAACGAAAACCCGCGATTTCCAGTAAATCACGGACTCGGCCCTTATAGTCAAAAGTATACAAAGAAGGTACCCAGAGAGTAAACTCATTTCCCGAACGATTTTTTAAATTATTTTTTCACCACTAAAACGCATGAGGCTTGTAGTTTGCGGATATGTTTTCATTTTTGATGAGACGCTTAATGAAAGTGGTTTAATCGCCGGCAAACGAAAACCCGCGATTTCCCGTAAATCCCGGACTCGGCCGTATAGTCAAAAGTATACAAAGAAGGTACCCAGGGAGTAAACTCATTTCCCGAACAATTTTTAAAATTTTTTTTTCACCACTAAAAGGCATGAGACTTGTAATTTTTAGAAATGTTTTCATTTTTGATGAGACGCTTAATGAAAGTGGTTTAATCGCCGGCAAACGAAAACCCGCGATTTCCTGTAAATCCCGGGCTTGGCCAGTATTGTCAAATGTATACAAAGAAAGTACCCTGTGAGTAAACTCATTTCCAAAACGATTTTTTAAATTATCTTTTCACCACTAAAACGCATGAGACTTGTAGTTTTCAAAAATGTTTTCATTTTTGATGAGACGCTGAAAAAAAGAAGTTTAATTGCCGGCAAACGAAAACCCGCCATTTCCCGTAAACCCCGGCTCGGCCCATATAGTCAAAAGTATACAAAGAAAGTACCCGGGGAGTAAACTCTTTTCCCATGTATACAAAGAAAGTACCCTGTGATTAAACTCATTTCCAAAACGATTTTTTAAATTATTTTTTCACCACTAAAACGCATGAGACTTATAGTTGTCAAAAATGTTTTCATTTTTGATGAGACGCTTATTAAAAGAAGTTTAATCGCCGGCAAACGAAAACCCGCCATTTCCCGTAAACCCCGGACTCGGCCCGTATAGTCAAAAGTATACAAAGAAAGTACCTAGGGAGTAAACTCATTTCCCGAACGATTTTTTATATATTTTTTTTCACCACTAAAACGCATGAGACTTGTAATTTTTAAAAATGTTTTC
Organism: Hydractinia symbiolongicarpus; assembly: GCF_029227915.1. Taxonomy (NCBI): domain Eukaryota; kingdom Metazoa; phylum Cnidaria; class Hydrozoa; order Anthoathecata; family Hydractiniidae; genus Hydractinia; species Hydractinia symbiolongicarpus. The sequence goes on from NC_079878.1 coordinate 3,507,846, forward strand.
ATTTTTGATGGGATGCTGAATAAAAGAAGCTTAATCGCCGGCACACGAAAACCCGCGATTTCCCGTAAATCCCGGACTGGGCCGTATAGTCAAAAGTATACAAAGAAAGTACCCAGGGAGTAAACTCATTTCCCGAACGATTTTTTAAATTATTTCTTTACCACTAAAACGCATGAGGCTTATAGTTTGCGGAAATGTTTTCATTTTTGATGAGACGCTTAATGAAAGTGGTTTAATCGCCGGCAAACGAAAACCCGCGATTTCCCGTAAATCCCGGACTCGGCCGTATAGTCAAAAGTATACAAAGAAGGTACCCAGGGAGTAAACTCATTTCCCGAACGATTTTTTAAATTTTTTTTTCACCACTAAAACGCATGAGACTTGTAATTTTTAGAAATGTTTTCATTTTTGATGAGACGCTTAATAAAAGTGGTTTAATCGCCGGCAAACGAAAACCCGCCATTTCCCGTAAACCCCGGACTCGGCCCGTATAGTCAAAAGTATACAAAGAAAGTACCCAGGGAGTAAACTCATTTCCCGAACGATTTTTTAAATTATTTTTTCACCACTAAAACGCATGAGGCTTGTAGTTTGCGGAAATGTTTTCATTTTTGATGAGACGCTTAATGAAAGTGGTTTAATCGCCGGCAAACGAAAACCCGCGATTTCCCGTAAATCCCGGACTCGGCCGTATAGTCAAAAGTATACAAAGAAGGTACCCAGGGAGTAAACTCATTTCCCGAACGATTTTTTAAATTTTTTTTTCACCACTAAAACGCATGAGACTTGTAATTTTTAGAAATGTTTTCATTTTTGATGAGACGCTTAATGAAAGTGGTTTAATCGCCGGCAAACGAAAACCCGCCATTTCCCGTAAACCCCGGACTCGGCCCGTATAGTCAAAAGTATACAAAGAAAGTACCCAGGGAGTAAACTCATTTCCCGAACGATTTTTTATATTATTTTTTCACCACTAAAACGCATGAGACTTGTAGTTTTTAAAAATGTTTTCATTTTTAATGGGACGCTGAATAAAAGAAGCTTAATCGCCGGCACACGAGAACCCGCGATTTCCCGTAAATCCCGGACTGGGCCGTATAGTCGAAAGTATACAAAGAAAGTACCCAGGGAGTAAACTCATTTCCCGAACGATTTTTTAAATTATTTTTTCACCACTAAAACGCATGAGACTTGTAAATTTCAAAAGTGTTTTCATTTTTGATGAGACGCTGAATAAAAGAAGTTTAATCGCCGGCAAACGAAAACCCGCGATTTCCCGTAAATCACGGACTCGGCCCTTATAGTCAAAAGTATACAAAGAAGGTACCCAGAGAGTAAACTCATTTCCCGAATGATTTTTTAAATTATTTTTTCACCACTAAAACGCATGAGGCTTGTAGTTTGCGGATATGTTTTCATTTTTGATGAGACGCTTAATGAAAGTGGTTTAATCGCCGGCAAACGAAAACCCGCGATTTCCCGTAAATCCCGGACTCGGCCGTATAGTCAAAAGTATACAAAGAAGGTACCCAGGGAGTAAACTCATTTCCCGAACAATTTTTTAAATTTTTTTTTCACCACTAAAACGCATGAGACTTGTAATTTTTAGAAATGTTTTCATTTTTGATGAGACGCTTAATGAAAGTGGTTAAATCGCCGGCAAACGAAAACCCGCGATTTCCTGTAAATCCCGGGCTTGGCCCGTATTGTCAAATGTATACAAAGAAAGTACCCTGTGAGTAAACTCATTTCCAAAACGATTTTTTAAATTATCTTTTCACCACTAAAACGCATGAGACTTGTAGTTTTCAAAAATGTTTTCATTTTTGATGAGACGCTGAATAAAAGAAGTTTAATCGCCGGCAAACGAAAACCCGCCATTTCCCGTAAACCCCGGACTCGGCCCGTTTAGTCAAAAGTATACAAAGAAAGTACCTAGGGAGTAAACTCATTTCCCGAACGATTTTTTATATTATTTTTTCACCACTAAAACGCATGAGACTTGTAGTTTTTAAAAATGTTTTCATTTTTAATGGGACGCTGAATAAAAGAAGCTTAATCGCCGGCACACGAGAACCCGCGATTTCCCGTAAATCCCGGACTGGGCCGTATAGTCAAAAGTATACAAAGAAAGTACCCAGGGAGTAAACTCATTTCCCGAACGATTTTTTAAATTATTTTTTCACCACTAAAACGCATGAGACTTGTAGTTTTCAAAAGTGTTTTCATTTTTGATGAGACGCTGAATAAAAGAAGTTTAATCGCCGGCAAACGAAAACCCGCGATTTCCAGTAAATCACGGACTCGGCCCTTATAGTCAAAAGTATACAAAGAAGGTACCCAGAGAGTAAACTCATTTCCCGAACGATTTTTTAAATTATTTTTTCACCACTAAAACGCATGAGGCTTGTAGTTTGCGGATATGTTTTCATTTTTGATGAGACGCTTAATGAAAGTGGTTTAATCGCCGGCAAACGAAAACCCGCGATTTCCCGTAAATCCCGGACTCGGCCGTATAGTCAAAAGTATACAAAGAAGGTACCCAGGGAGTACACTCATTTCCCGAACAATTTTTAAAATTTTTTTTTCACCACTAAAAGGCATGAGACTTGTAATTTTTAGAAATGTTTTCATTTTTGATGAGACGCTTAATGAAAGTGGTTTAATCGCCGGCAAACGAAAACCCGCGATTTCCTGTAAATCACGGGCTTGGCCAGTATTGTCAAATGTATACAAAGAAAGTACCCTGTGAGTAAACTCATTTCCAAAACGATTTTTTAAATTATCTTTTCACCACTAAAACGCATGAGACTTGTAGTTTTCAAAAATGTTTTCATTTTTGATGAGACGCTGAATAAAAGAAGTTTAATCGCCGGCAAACGAAAACCCGCCATTTCCCGTAAACCCCGGACTCTGCCCGTATAGTCAAAAGTTTACAAAGAAAGTACCCAGGGAGTAAACTCATTTCCCGAACGATTTTTTAAAATATTTTTTTACCACTAAAACGCATGGGACTTGTAGTTTACAAAAATGTTTTCATTTTTGATGAGACTCTGAATAAAAGAAGTTTAATCGCCGGCAAACGAAAACCTGCGATTTCCCGTAAAGCCCGGACTCGGCCCGTATAGTCAAAAGTATACAAAGAATGTACCCAGGGAGTAAACTCATTTCCCGAACGATTTTTTAAATTATTATTTCACCACTAAAGCCCATGAGACTTGTAGTTTTTAGAAATGTTTTCATTTTTAATGAGACTCTGAATAAAAGAAGTTTAATCGCCGGCAAACGAAAACCTGCGATTTCCCGTAAAGCCCGGACTCGGCCCGTATAGTCAAAAGTATACAAAGAAAGTACCCAGGGAGTAAACTCATTTCCCGAAGGATTTTTTAAATTATTATTTCACCACTAAAGCCCATGAGACTTGTAGTTTTTAGAAATGTTTTCATTTTTAACTAGACGCTGAATAAAAGAAGTTTAATCGCCGGCAAACGAAAACCCGCGATTTCCCGTAAATCCCGGATTCAGGCCGTATAGTCAAAAGTATACAAAGAAAGTACCCAGGGAGTAAACTCATTTCCCGAACGATTTTTTAAATTATTTTTTCACCACTAAAACGCATGAGACTTGTAGTTTTTAAAAATGTTTTCATTTTTGATGAGACGCTTAATGAAAGTGGTTTAATCGCCGGCAAACGAAAACCCGCGATTTCCCGTAAATCCCGGGCTTGGCCCGTATAGTCGAATGCATACAAAGAAAGTACCCAGGGAGTAAACTCATTTCCCGAACGATTTTTTAAATTATTATTTCACCACTAAAGCCCATGACACTTGTAGTTTTCAAAAATGTTTTCATTTTTGATGAGACGCTGAAAAAAAGAAGTTTAATTGCCGGCAAACGAAAACCCGCCATTTCCCGTAAACCCCGGACTCGACCCATATAGTCAAAAGTATACAAAGAAAGTACCCGGGGAGTAAACTCATTTCCCATGTATACAAAAAAAGTACCCTGTGATTAAAGTCATTTCCAAAACGATTTTTTAAATTATTTTTTCACCACTAAAACGCATGAGACTTGTAGTTTTTAAAAATGTTTTCATTCTTGATGGGACGCTGAATAAAAGAAGCTTAATCGCCGGCACACGAAAACCCGCGATTTCCCGTAAATCCCGGACTGGGCCGTATAGTCAAAAGTATAAAAAGAAAGTACCCAGGGAGTAAACTCATTTCCCGAACGATTTTTTAATTTTTTTTTTCACCACTAAAACGCATGAGACTTGTAATTTTTAGAAATGTTTTCATTTTTGATGAGACGCTTAATGAAAGTGGTTTAATCGCCGGCAAACGAAAACCCGCCATTTCCCGTAAACCCCGGACTCGGCCCGTATAGTCAAAAGTATACAAAGAAGGTACCCAGAGAGTAAACTCATTTCCCGAACGATTTTTTAAATTATTTTTTCACCACTAAAACGCATGAGGCTTGTAGTTTGCGGAAATGTTTTCATTTTTGATGAGACGCTTAATGAAAGTGGTTTAATCGCCGGCAAACGAAAACCCGCGATTTCCCGTAAATCCCGGACTCGGCCGTATAGTCAAAAGTATACAAAGAAGGTACCCAGGGAGTAAACTCATTTCCCGAACAATTTTTTAAATTTTTTTTTCACCACTAAAACGCATGAGACTTGTAATTTTTAGAAATGTTTTCATTTTTGATGAGACGCTTAATGAAAGTGGTTTAATCGCCGGCAAACGAAAACCCGCGATTTCCTGTAAATCCCAGGCTTGGCCCGTATTGTCAAATGTATACAAAGAAAGTACCCTGTGAGTAAACTCATTTCCAAAACGATTTTTTAAATTATCTTTTCACCACTAAAACGCATGAGACTTGTAGTTTTCAAAAATGTTTTCATTTTTGATGAGACGCTGAATAAAAGAAGTTTAATCGCCGGCAAACGAAAACCCGCCATTTCCCGTAAACCCCGGACTCTGCCCGTATAGTCAAAAGTATACAAAGAAAGTACCCGGGGAGTAAACTCATTTCCCATGTATACAAAAAAAGTACCCTGTGATTAAAGTCATTTCCAAAACGATTTTTTAAATTATTTTTTCACCACTAAAACGCATGAGACTTGTAGTTTTTAAAAATGTTTTCATTCTTGATGGGACGCTGAATAAAAGAAGCTTAATCGCCGGCACACGAAAACCCGCGATTTCCCGTAAATCCCGGACTGGGCCGTATAGTCAAAAGTATAAAAAGAAAGTACCCAGGGAGTAAACTCATTTCCCGAACGATTTTTTAATTTTTTTTTTCACCACTAAAACGCATGAGACTTGTAATTTTTAGAAATGTTTTCATTTTTGATGAGACGCTTAATGAAAGTGGTTTAATCGCCGGCAAACGAAAACCCGCCATTTCCCGTAAACCCCGGACTCGGCCCGTATAGTCAAAAGTATACAAAGAAGGTACCCAGAGAGTAAACTCATTTCCCGAACGATTTTTTAAATTATTTTTTCACCACTAAAACGCATGAGGCTTGTAGTTTGCGGAAATGTTTTCATTTTTGATGAGACGCTTAATGAAAGTGGTTTAATCGCCGGCAAACGAAAACCCGCGATTTCCCGTAAATCCCGGACTCGGCCGTATAGTCAAAAGTATACAAAGAAGGTACCCAGGGAGTAAACTCATTTCCCGAACAATTTTTTAAATTTTTTTTTCACCACTAAAACGCATGAGACTTTTAATTTTTAGAAATGTTTTCATTTTTGATGAGACGCTTAATGAAAGTGGTTTAATCGCCGGCAAACGAAAACCCGCGATTTCCTGTAAATCCCGGGCTTGGCCCGTATTGTCAAATGTATACAAAGAAAGTACCCTGTGAGTAAACTCATTTCCAAAACGATTTTTTAAATTATCTTTTCACCACTAAAACGCATGAGACTTGTAGTTTTCAAAAATGTTTTCATTTTTGATGAGACGCTGAATAAAAGAAGTTTAATCGCCGGCAAACGAAAACCCGCCATTTCCCGTAAACCCCGGACTCTGCCCGTATAGTCAAAAGTATACAAAGAAAGTACCCAGGGAGTAAACTCATTTCCCGAACGATTTTTTAAAATATTTTTTCACCACTAAAACGCATGGGACTTGTAGTTTACAAAAATTATTACATTTTTGATGAGACTCTGAATAAAAGAAGTTTAATCGCCGGCAAACTAAAACCTGCGATTTCCCGTAAAGCCCGGACTCGGCCCGTATAGTCAAAAGTATACAAAGAAAGTACCCAGGGAGTAAACTCATTTCCCGAACGATTTTTTAAATTATTATTTCACCACTAAAGCCCATGAGACTTGTAGTTTTTAGAAATGTTTTCATTTTTGATGAGACGCTGAATAAGAGAAGTTTAATCGCCGGCAAACGAAAACCCGCGATTTCCAGTAAATCCCGGATTCAGGCCGTATAGTCAAAAGTATACAAAGAAAGTACCCAGGGAGTAAACTCATTTCCCGAACGATTTTTTAAATTATTTTTTCACCACTAAAACTCATGAGACTTGTAGTTTTCAAAAATGTTTTCATTTTTGATGAGACGCTTAATGAAAGTGGTTTAATCGCCGGCAAACGAAAACCCGCGATTTCCCGTAAATCCCGGGCTTGGCCCGTATAGTCGAATGCATACAAAGAAAGTACCCAGGGAGTAAACTCATTTCCCGAACGATTTTTTAAATTATTATTTCACCACTAAAGCCCATGAGACTTGTAGTTTTCGAAAATGTTTTCATTTTTGATGAGACGCTGAAAAAAAGAAGTTTAATTGCCGGCAAACGAAAACCCGCCATTTCCCGTAAACCCCGGACTCGGCCCATATAGTCAAAAGTATACAAAGAAAGTACCCGGGGAGTAAACTCATTTCCCATGTATACAAAAAAAGTACCCTGTGATTAAAGTCATTTCCAAAACGATTTTTTAAATTATTTTTTCACCACTAAAACGCATGAGACTTGTAGTTTTCAAAAATGTTTTCATTTTTGATGAGACGCTTATTAAAAGAAGTTTAATCGCCGGCAAACGAAAACCCGCCATTTCCCGTAAACCCCGGACTCGGCCCGTATAGTCAAAAGTATACAAAGAAAGTACCCAGGGAGTAAACTCATTTTCCGAACGATTTTTTATATTATTTTTTCACCACTAAAACGCATGAGACTTGTAGTTTTTAAAAATGTTTACATTTTTGATGGGACGCTGAATAAAAGAAGCTTAATCGCCGGCACACGAAAACCCGCGATTTCCCGTAAATCCCGGACTGGGCCCGTATAGTCAAAAGTATACAAAGAAAGTACCCAGGGAGTAAACTCATTTCCCGAACGATTTTTTAAATTATTTTTTCACCACTAAAACGCATGAGACTTGTAGTTTTCAAAAGTGTTTTCATTTTTGATGAGACGCTGAATAAAAGAAGTTTAATCGCCGGCAAACGAAAACCTGCGATTTCCCGTAAATCCCGGACTGGGCCGTATAGTCAAAAGTATACAAAGAAAGTACCCAGGGAGTAAACTCATTTCCCGATCGATTTTTTAAATTATTTTTTCACCACTAAAACGCATGAGACTTGTAGTTTACAAAAATTATTTCATTTTTGATGAGACTCTGAATAAAAGAAGTTTAATCGCCGGCAAACGAAAACCTGCGATTTCCCGTAAAGCCCGGACTCGGCCCGTATAGTCAAAAGTATACAAAGAAAGTACCCAGGAAGTAAACTCACTTCCCGAACGATTTTTTAAATTATTATTTCACCACTAAAGCCCATGAGACTTGTAGTTTTTAGAAATGTTTTCATTTTTGATGAGACGCTGAATAAAAAAAGTTTAATCGCCGGCAAACGAAAACCCGCGATTTCCCGTAAATCCCGGATTCAGGCCGTATAGTCAAAAGTATACAAAGAAAGTACCCAGGGAGTAAACTCATTTCCCGAACGATTTTTTAAATTATTTTTTCACCACTAAAACGCATGAGACTTGTAGTTTTCAAAAATGTTTTCATTTTTGATGAGACGCTTAATGAAAGTGGTTTAATCGCCGGCAAACGAAAACCCGCGATTTCCCGTAAATCCCGGGCTTGGCCCGTATAGTCGAATGCATACAAAGAAAGTACCCAGGGAGTAAACTCATTTCCCGAACGATTTTTTAAATTATTATTTCACCACTAAAGCCCATGAGACTTGTAGTTTTCAAAAATGTTTTCATTTTTGATGAGACGCTGAAAAAAAGAAGTTTAATTGCCGGCAAACGAAAACCCGCCATTTCCCGTAAACCCCGGACTCGGCCCATATAGTCAAAAGTATACAAAGAAAGTACCCGGGGAGTAAACTCATTTCCCATGTATACAAAAAAAGTACCCTGTGATTAAAGTCATTTCCAAAACGATTTTTTAAATTATTTTTTCACCACTAAAACGCATGAGACTTGTAGTTTTCAAAAATGTTTTCATTTTTGATGAGACGCTTATTAAAAGAAGTTTAATCGCCGGCAAACGAAAACCCGCCATTTCCCGTAAACCCCGGACTCGGCCCGTATAGTCAAAAGTATACAAAGAAAGTACCCAGGGAGTAAACTCATTTTCCGAACGATTTTTTATATTATTTTTTCACCACTAAAACGCATGAGACTTGTAGTTTTTAAAAATGTTTACATTTTTGATGGGACGCTGAATAAAAGAAGCTTAATCGCCGGCACACGAAAACCCGCGATTTCCCGTAAATCCCGGACTGGGCCCGTATAGTCAAAAGTATACAAAGAAAGTACCCAGGGAGTAAACTCATTTCCCGAACGATTTTTTAAATTATTTTTTCACCACTAAAACGCATGAGACTTGTAGTTTTCAAAAGTGTTTTCATTTTTGATGAGACGCTGAATAAAAGAAGTTTAATCGCCGGCAAACGAAAACCTGCGATTTCCCGTAAATCCCGGACTGGGCCGTATAGTCAAAAGTATACAAAGAAAGTACCCAGGGAGTAAACTCATTTCCCGAACTATTTTTTATATTATTTTTTCACCACTAAAACGCATGAGACTTGTAGTTTTTAAAAATGTTTTCATTTTTATTGGGACGCTGAATAAAAGAAGTTTAATCGCCGGCACACGAGAACCCGCGATTTCCCGTAAATCCCGGACTCGGCCCGTATAGTCAAAAGTATACTAAGAAAGTACATAGGGAGTAAACTCATTTCCCGATCGATTTTTTAAATTATTTTTTCACCACTAAAACGCATGAGACTTGTAGTTTTCAAAAGTGTTTTCATTTTTGATGACACGCTGAATAAAAGAAGTTTCATCGCCGGCAAACGAAAACCCGCGATTTCCCGTAAATCACGGACTCGGCCCGTATAGTCAAAAGTATACAAAGAAGGTACCCAGAGAGTAAACTCATTTCCCGAAGGATTTTTTAAATTATTTTTTCACCACTAAAACGCATGAGGCTTGTAGTTTGCGGAAATGTTTTCATTTTTGATGAGACGCTTAATGAAAGTGGTTTAATCGCCGGCAAACGAAAACCCGCGATTTCCCGTAAATCCCGGAGTCGGCTGTATAGTCAAAAGTATACAAAGAAGGTACCCAGGGAGTAAACTCATTTCCCGAACAATTTTTTAAATTTTTTTTTCACCACTAAAACGCATGAGACTTTTAATTTTTAGAAATGTTTTCATTTTTGATGAGACGCTTAATGAAAGTGGTTTAATCGCCGGCAAACGAAAACCCGCGATTTCCTGTAAATCCCGGGCTTGGCCCGTATTGTCAAATGTATACAAAGAAAGTACCCTGTGAGTAAACTCATTTCCAAAACGATTTTTTAAATTATCTTTTCACCACTAAAACGCATGAGACTTGTAGTTTTCAAAAGTGTTTTCATTTTTGATGAGACGCTGAATAAAAGAAGTTTAATCGCCGGCAAACGAAAACCTGCGATTTCCCGTAAATCCCGGACTGGGCCGTATAGTCAAAAGTATACAAAGAAAGTACCCAGGGAGTAAACTCATTTCCCGAACGATTTTTTAAATTATTTTTTCACCACTAAAACGCATGAGGCTTGTAGTTTGCGGAAATGTTTTCATTTTTGATGAGACGCTTAATGAAAGTGGTTTAATCGCCGGCAAACGAAAACCCGCGATTTCCCGTAAATCCCGGACTCGGCCGTATAGTCAAAAGTATACAAAGAAGGTACCCAGGGAGTAAACTCATTTCCCGAACGATTTTTTAAATTTTTTTTTCACCACTAAAACGCATGAGACTTGTAATTTTTAGCAATGTTTTCATTTTGGATGAGACGCTTAATGAAAGTGGTTTAATCGCCGGCAAACGAAAACCCGCCATTTTCCGTAAACCCCGGACTCGGCCCGTATAGTCAAAAGTATACAAAGAAAGTACCCAGGGAGTAAACTCATTTCCCGAACGATTTTTTATATTATTTTTTCACCACTAAAACGCATGAGACTTGTAGTTTTTAAAAATGTTTTCATTTTTAATTGGACGCTGAATAAAAGAAGCTTAATCGCCGGCACACGAGAACCCGCGATTTTCCGTAAATCCCGGACTGGGCCGTATAGTCAAAAGTATACAAAGAAAGTACCCAGGGAGTAAACTCATTTCCCGAACGATTTTTTAAATTATTTTTTCACCACTAAAACGCATGAGACTTGTAGTTCTCAAAAGTGTTTTCATTTTTGATGAGACGCTGAATAAAAGAAGTTTAATCGCCGGCAAACGAAAACCCGCGATTTCCCGTAAATCACGGACTCGGCCCGTATAGTCAAAAGTATACAAAGAAGGTACCCAGAGAGTAAACTTATTTCCCGAAGGATTTTTTAAATTATTTTTTCACTACTAAAACGCATGAGGCTTGTAGTTTGCGGAAATGTTTTCATTTTTGATGAGACGCTTAATGAAAGTGGTTTAATCGCCGGCAAACGAAAACCCGCGATTTCCCGTAAATCCCGGAGTCGGCCGTATAGTCAAAAGTATACAAAGAAGGTACCCAGGGAGTAAACTCATTTCCCGAACAATTTTTTAAATTTTTTTTTCACCACTAAAACGCATGAGACTTGTAATTTTTAGAAATGTTTTCATTTTTGATGAGACGCTTAATGAAAGTGGTTTAATCGCCGGCAAACGAAAACCCGCGATTTCCTGTAAATCCCGGGCTTGGCCCGTATTGTCAAATGTATACAAAGAAAGTACCCTGTGAGTAAACTCATTTCCAAAACGATTTTTTAAATTATCTTTTCACCACTAAAACGCATGAGACTTGTAGTTTTCAAAAATGTTTTAATTTTTGATGAGACGTTGAATAAAAGAAGTTTAATCGCCGGCAAACGAAAACCCGCCATTTCCCGTAAACCCCGGACTCTGCCCGTATAGTCAAAAGTATACAAAGAAAGTACCCAGGGAGTAAACTCATTTCCCGAACGATTTTTTAAAATATTTTTTCACCACTAAAACGCATGGGACTTGTTGTTTACAAAAATGTTTTCATTTTTGATGAGACTCTGAATAAAAGAAGTTTAATCGCCGGCAAACGAAAACCTGCGATTTCCCGTAAAGCCCGGACTCGGCCCGTATAGTCAAAAGTATACAAAGAAAGTACCCAGGGAGTAAAACTCATTTCCCGAACGATTTTTTAAATTATTATTTCACCACTAAAGCCCACGAGACTTGTAGTTTTCAAAAATGTTTTCATTTTTGATGAGACGCTTAATGAAAGTGGTTTAATCGCCGGCAAACGAAAACCCGCGATTTCCCGTAAATCCCGGGCTTGGCCCGTATAGTCGAATGCATACAAAGAAAGTACCCAGGGAGTAAACTCATTTCTCGAACGATTTTTTAAATTATTATTTCACCACTAAAGCCCATGAGACTTGTAGTTTTCAAAAATGTTTTCATTTTTGATGAGACGCTGAAAAAAAGAAGTTTAATTGCCGGCAAACGAAAACCCGCCATTTCCCGTAAACCCCGGACTCGGCCCATATAGTCAAAAGTATACAAAGAAAGTACCCGGGGAGTAAACTCATTCCCCATGTATACAAAAAAAGTACCCTGTGATTAAAGTCATTTACAAAACGATTTTTTAAATTATTTTTTCACCACTAAAACGCATGAGACCTGTAGTTTTCAAAAATGTTTTCATTTTTGATGAGACGCTTATTAAAAGAAGTTTAATCGCCGGCAAACGAAAACCCGACATTTCCCGTAAACCCCGGACTCGGCCCGTATAGTCAAAAGTATACAAAGAAAGTACCCAGGGAGTAAACTCATTTTCCGAACGATTTTTTATATTATTTTTTCACCACCAAAACGCATGAGACTTGTAGTTTTTAAAAATGTTTACATTTTTGATGGCACGCTGAATAAAAGAAGCTTAATCGCCGGCACACGAAAACCCGCGATTTCCCGTAAATCCCGGACTGGGCCCGTATAGTCAAAAGTATACAAAGAAAGTACCCAGGGAGTAAACTCATTTCCCGAACGATTTTTTAAATTATTTTTTCACCACTAAAACGCATGAGACTTGTAGTTTTCAAAAGTGTTTTCATTTTTGATGAGACGCTGAATAAAAGAAGTTTAATCGCCGGCAAACGAAAACCTGCGATTTCCCGTAAATCCCGGACTCGGCCCGTATAGTCAAAAGTATACAAAGAAAGTACCCAGGGAGTAAACTCATTTCCCGAACGATTTTTTAAATTATTATTTCACCACTAAAGCCCATGAGACTTGTAGTTTTTAAAAATGTTTTCATTTTTGATGAGACGCTGAATAAAAGAAGTTTAATCGCCGGCAAACGAAAACCCGCGACTCCCCGTAAATCCCGGATTCGGGCCGTATAGTCAAAAGTATACAAAGAAAGTACCCTGTGAGTAAACTCATTTCCAAAACGATTTTTTAAATTATCTTTTCACCACTAAAACGCAGGAGACTTGTAGTTTTCAAAAATGTTTTCATTTTTGATGAAACGCTGAATAAAAGAAGTTTAATCGCCGGCAAACGAAAACCCGCCATTTCCCGTAAACCCCGGACTCGGCCCGTATAGTCAAAAGTATACAAAGAAGGTACCCAGGGAGTAAACTCATTTCCCGAACGATTTTTTAAATTATTTTTTCACCACTAAAACGCATGGGACTTGTAGTTTACAAACATGTTTTCATTTTTGATGAGACTCTGAATAAAAGAAGTTTAATCGCCGGCAAACGAAAACCTGCGATTTCCCGTAAGTCCCGGGCTTGGCCCGTATAGTCGAATGCATACAAAGAATTTACCCAGGAAGTAAACTCATTTCCCGAACGATTTTTTAAATTATTTTTTCACCACTAAAACGCATGAGACTTGTAGTTTTCAAAAGTGTTTTCATTTTTAATGAGACGCTGAATAAAAGAAGTTTAATCGCCGGCAAACGAAAACCTGCGATTTCCCGTAAATCCCGGACTCGGCCCGTATAGTCAAAAGTATACAAAGAAAGTACCCAGGGAGTAAACTCATTTCCCGAACGATTTTTTAAATTATTATTTCACCACTAAAGCCCATGAGACTTGTAGTTTTTAGAAATGTTTTCATTTTTGATGAGACGCTGAATAAAAGAAGTTTAATCGCCGGCAAACGAAAACCCGCGACTCCCCGTAAATCCCGGATTCGGGCCGTATAGTCAAAAGTATACAAAGAAAGTACCCTGTGAGTAAACTCATTTCCAAAACGATTTTTTAAATTATCTTTTCACCACTAAAACGCATGAGACTTGTAGTTTTCAAAAATGTTTTTATTTTTGATGAAACGCTGAATAAAAGAAGTTTAATCGCCGGCAAACGAAAACCCGCCATTTCCCGTAAACCCCGGACTCGGCCCGTATAGTCAAAAGTATACAAAGAAAGTACCCAGGGAGTAAACTCATTTCCCGAACGATTTTTTAAATTATTTTTTCACCACTAAAACGCATGGGACTTGTAGTTTACAAACATGTTTTCATTTTTGATGAGACTCTGAATAAAAGAAGTTTAATCGCCGGCAAACGAAAACCTGCGATTTCCTGTAAATCCCGGACTCGGCCGGTATGGTCAAAAGTATACAAAGAAAGTACCCAGGGAGTAAACTCATATCCCGAACGATTTTTTAAATTATTATTTCACCACTAAAGCCCATGAGACTTGTAGTTTTTAGAAATGTTTTCATTTTTGATGAGACGCTGAATAAAAGAAGTTTAATCGCCGGCAAACGAAAACCCGCGACTTCCCGTAAATCCCGGATTCGGGCCGTATAGTCAAAAGTATACAAAGAAAGTACCCAGGGAGTAAACTCATTTCCCGAACGATTTTTTAAATTATTTTTTCACCACTAAAACGCATGAGACTTGTAGTTTTCAGAAATGTTTTCATTTTTGATGAGACGCTTAATGAAATTGGTTTAATCGCCGGCAAACGAAAACCCGCGACTCCCCGTAAATCCCGGATTCGGGCCGTATAGTCAAAAGTATACAAAGAAAGTACCCTGTGAGTAAACTCATTTCCAAAACGATTTTTTAAATTATCTTTTCACCACTAAAACGCATGAGACTTGTAGTTTTCAAAAATATTTTCATTTTTGATGAAATGCTGAATAAAAGAAGTTTAATCGCCGGCAAACGAAAACCCACCATTTCCCGTAAACCCCGGACTCGACCCGTATAGTCAAAAGTATACAAAGAAGGTACCCAGGGAGTAAACTCATTTCCCGAACGATTTTTTAAATTATTTTTTCACCACTAAAACGCATGGGACTTGTAGTTTACAAACATGTTTTCATTTTTGATGAGACTCTGAATAAAAGAAGTTTAATCGCCGGCAAACGAAAACCTGCGATTTCCCGTAAATCCCGGGCTTGGCCCGTATAGTCGAATGCATACAAAGAATGTACCCAGGAAGTAAACTCATTTCCCGAACGATTTTTTAAATTATTTTTTCACCACTAAAACGCATGAGACTTGTAGTTTTCAAAAGTGTTTTCATTTTTAATGAGACGCTGAATAAAAGAAGTTTAATCGCCGGCATTCGAAAACCTGCGATTTCCCGTAAATCCCGGACTCGGCCCGTATAGTCAAAAGTATACAAAGAAAGTACCCAGGGAGTAAACTCATTTCCCGAACGATTTTTTAAATTATCTTTTCACCACTAAAACGCATGAGACTTGTAGTTTTCAAAAATGTTTTCATTTTTGATGAAACGCTGAATAAAAGAAGTTTAATCGCCGGCAAACGAAAACCCGCCAATTCCCGTAAACCCCGGACTCGGCCCGTATAGTCAAAAGTATACAAAGAAGGTACCCAGGGAGTAAACTCATTTCCCGAACGATTTTTTAAATTATTTTTTCACCACTAAAACGCATGGGACTTGTAGTTTACAAACATGTTTTCATTTTTGATGAGACTCTGAATAAAAGAAGTTTAATCGCCGGCAAACGAAAACCTGCGATTTCCCGTAAATCCCGGGCTTGGCCCGTATAGTCGAATGCATACAAAGAATGTACCCAGGAAGTAAACTCATTTCCCGAACGATTTTTTAAATTATTTTTTCACCACTAAAACGCATGAGACTTGTAGTTTTCAAAAGTGTTTTCATTTTTAATGAGACGCTGAATAAAAGAAGTTTAATCGCCGGCATTCAAAAACCTGCGATTTCCCGTAAATCCCGGACTCGGCCCGTATAGTCAAAAGTATACAAAGAAAGTACCCAGGGAGTAAACTCATTTCCCGAACGATTTTTTAAATTATTATTTCACCACTAAAGCCCATGAGACTTGTAGTTTTTAGAAATGTTTTCATTTTTGATGAGACGCTGAATAAAAGAAGTTTAATCGCCGGCAAACGAAAACCCGCGACTCCCCGTAAATCCCGGATTCGGGCCGTATAGTCAAAAGTATACAAAGAAAGTACCCTGTGAGTAAACTCATTTCCAAAACGATTTTTTAAATTATCTTTTCACCACTAAAACGCATGGGACTTGTAGTTTTCAAAAATGTTTTCATTTTTGATGAAACGCTGAATAAAAGAAGTTTAATCGCCGGCAAACGAAAACCCGCCATTTCCCGTAAACCCCGGACTCGGCCCGTATAGTCAAAAGTATACAAAGAAAGTACCCAGGGAGTAAACTCATTTCCCGAACGATTTTTTAAATTATTTTTTCACCACTAAAACGCATGGGACTTGTAGTTTACAAACATGTTTTCATTTTTGATGAGACTCTGAATAAAAGAAGTTTAATCGCCGGCAAACGAAAACCTGCGATTTCCTGTAAATCCCGGACTCGGCCGGTATAGTCAAAAGTATACAAAGAAAGTACCCAGGGAGTAAACTCATATCCCGAACGATTTTTTAAATTATTATTTCACCACTAAAGCCCATGAGACTTGTAGTTTTTAGAAATGTTTTCATTTTTGATGAGACGCTGAATAAAAGAAGTTTAATCGCCGGCAAACGAAAACCCGCGACTTCCCGTAAATCCCGGATTCGGGCCGTATAGTCAAAAGTATACAAAGAAAGTACCCAGGGAGTAAACTCATTTCCCGAACGATTTTTTAAATTATTTTTTCACCACTAAAACGCATGAGACTTGTAGTTTTCAGAAATGTTTTCATTTTTGATGAGACGCTTAATGAAATTGGTTTAATCGCCGGCAAACGAAAACCCGCGATTTCCCTTAAATCCCGGGCTTGGCCCGTATAGTCGAATGCATACAAAGAATGTACCCAGGAAGTAAACTCATTTCCCGAACGATTTTTTAAATTATTATTTAACCACTAAAGCCCATGAGACTTGTAGTTTTTAAAAATGTTTTCATTTTTGAGGAGACGCTGAATAAAAGAAGTTTAATCGCCGGCAAACGAAAACCCGCGACTTCCCGTAAATCCCCGACTCGGCCCGTATAGTCAAAAGTATACAAAGAAAGTACCCAGGGGGTAAACTCATTTCCCGAACGATTTTTTAAATTATTTTTTCACCACTAAAACGCATGAGACTTGTAGTTTTTATTTTTGATGAGACGCTTAATGAAAGTGGTTTAATCGCCGGCAAACGAAAACCCGCGATTTCCCGTAAATCCCGGGCTTGGCCCGTATAGTCGAATGTATACAAAGAAAGTACCCTGTGAGTAAACTCATTTCCAACGCGATTTTTTAAAGTATCTTTTCACCACTAAAACGCATGAGACTTGTAGTTTTCAAAAATGTTTTCATTTTTGAGGAGACGCTCAATAAAAGAAGTTTAATCGCCGGCAAACGAAAACCCGCCATTTCCCGTAAACCCCGGACTCGGCCCGTATAGTCAAAAGTATACAAAGAAAGTACCCAGGGAGTAAACTCATTTCCCGAACGATTTTTTAAATTATTTTTTCACCACTAAAACGCATGGGACTTGTAGTTTACAAAAATGTTTTCATTTTTGATGAGACTCTGAATAAAAGAAGTTTAATCGCCGGCAAACGAAAACCTGCGATTTCCCGTAAATCCCGGACTCGGCCCGTATAGTCAAAAGTATACAAAGAAAGTACCCAGGGGGTAAACTCATTTCCCGAACGATTTTTTAAATTATTATTTCACCACTAAGGCCCATGAGACTTGTAGTTTTTAGAAATGTTTTCATTTTTGATGAGACGCTGAATATAAGAAGTTTAATCGCCGGCAAACGAAAACCCGCGACTTCCCGTAAATCCCGGATTCGGGCCGTATAGTCAAAAGTATACAAAGAAAGTACCCAGGCAGTAAACCCATTTCCCGAACGATTTTTTAAATTATTTTTGCACCACTAAAACGCATGAGACTTGTAGTTTTCAGAAATGTTTTCATTTTTGATGAGACGCCTAATGAAAGTGGTTTAATCGCCGGCAAACGAAAACCCGCAATTTTCCGTAAATCCCGGGCTGGGCCCGTATAGTCGAATGTATACAAAGAAAGTACCCTGTGAGTAAACTCATTTCCAAAACGATTTTTTGAAGTATCTTTTCACCACTAAAACGCATGAGACTTGTAGTTTTTAAAAATGTTTTCATTTTTGATGGGACGCTGAATAAAAGAAGTTTAATCGCCGGCACATGAAAACCCGCGATTTCCCGTAAATCCCGGACTGGACCCGTATAGTCAAAAGTATACAAAGAAAGTACCCAGGGAGTAAACTCATTTCCCGAACGATTTTTTAAATTATTTTTTCACCACTAAAACGCATGAGACTTGTAGTTTTCAAAAGTGTTTTCATTTTTGATTAGACGCTGAATAAAAGAAGTTTAATCGCCGGCAAACGAAAACCCGCGATTTCCCGTAAATCCCGGACTCGGCCCGTATAGTCAAAAGTATACAAAGAAGGTACCCAGGGAGTAAACTCATTTCCCGAACGATTTTTTAAATTATTTTTTCATCACTAAAACGCATGCGACTTGTATTTTTTAGAAATGTTTTCATTTTTGATGAGACGCTTAATGAAAGTGGTTTAATCGCCGGCAAATAAAAACCCGCGATTTCCCGTAAATCCCGGGCTTGGCCCGTATAGTCAAATGTATACAAAGAAAGTACCCTGTGAGTAAACTCATTTCCAAAACAATTTTTTAAATTATCTTTTCACCACTAAAACGCATGAGACTTGTAATTTTTAGAAATGTTTTCATTTTTGATGAGACGTTTAATGAAAGTGGTTTAATCGCCGGCAAACGAAAACCTGCGATTTCCCGTAAATCCCGGGCTTGGCCCGTATAGTCAAATGTATACAAAGAAAGTACCCTGTGAGTAAACTCATTTCCCGAACGATTTTTTAAATTATTTTTTCACCACTAAAGCGCATGGGATTTGCAGTTTACAAAAATGTTTTCATTTTTGATGAGACGCTGAATAAAAGAAGTTTAATCGCCGGCAAACGAAAACCTGCGATTTCCCGTAAATCCCGGACTCGGCCCGTATAGTCAAAGGTATACAAAGAAAGTACCCAGGGAGTAAACTCATTTCCCGAACGATTTTTTAAATTATTATTTCACCACTAAAGCCCATGAGACTTGTAGTTTTTAAAAATGTTTTCATTTTTGATGAGACGCTGAATAAAAGAAGTTTAATCGCCGGCAAACGAAAACCTGCGACTTCCCGTAAATCCCGCACTCGGGCCGTATAGTCAAAAGTATACAAAGAAAGTACCCAGGGAGTAAACTCATTTCCCGAACGATTTTTTAAATTATTTTTCACCACTAAAACGCATGAGACTTGTAGTTTTCAGAAATGTTTTCATTTTTGATGAGACGCTTAATGAAAGTGGTTTAATCGCCGGCAAACGAAAACCCGCGATTTCCCGTAAATCCCGGGCTTAACCCGTATAGTCGAATGCATACAAAGAAAGTACCCAGGGAGTAAACTCATTTCCCGAACGATTTTTTAAATTATTATTTAACCACTAAAGCCCATGAGTCTTGTAGTTTTTAAAAATGTTTTCATTTTTGATGAGACGCTGAATAAAAGAAGTTTAATCGCCGGCAAACGAAAACCTGCGATTTCCCGTAAATCCCGGGCTTGGCCCGTATAGTCGAATGCATACAAAGAATGTACCCAGGAAGTAAACTCATTTCCCGAACGATTTTTTAAATTATTTTTTCACCACTAAAACGCATGAGACTTGTAGTTTTCAAAAGTGTTTTCATTTTTAAGGAGACGCTGAATAAAAGAAGTTTAATCGCCGGCATTCAAAAACCTGCGATTTCCCGTAAATCCCGGACTCGGCCCGTATAGTCAAAAGTATACAAAGAAAGTACCCAGGGAGTAAACTCATTTCCCGAACGATTTTTTAAATTATTATTTCACCACTAAAGCCCATGAGACTTGTAGTTTTCAGAAATGTTTTCATTTTTGATGAGACGCTGAATAAAAGAAGTTTAATCGCCGGCAAACGAAAACCCGCGACTCCCCGTAAATCCCGGATTCGGGCCGTATAGTCAAAAGTATACAAAGAAAGTACCCTGTGAGTAAACTCATTTCCAAAACGATTTTTTAAATTATCTTTTCACCACTAAAACGCATGGGACTTGTAGTTTTCAAAAATGTTTTCATTTTTGATGAAACGCTGAATAAAAGAAGTTTAATCGCCGGCAAACGAAAACCCGCCATTTCCCGTAAACCCCGGACTCGGCCCGTATAGTCAAAAGTATACAAAGAAAGTACCCAGGGAGTAAACTCATTTCCCGAACGATTTTTTAAATTATTTTTTCACCACTAAAACGCATGGGACTTGTAGTTTACAAACATGTTTTCATTTTTGATGAGACTCTGAATAAAAGAAGTTTAATCGCCGGCAAACGAAAACCTGCGATTTCCTGTAAATCCCGGACTCGGCCGGTATAGTCAAAAGTATACAAAGAAAGTACCCAGGGAGTAAACTCATATCCCGAACGATTTTTTAAATTATTATTTCACCACTAAAGCCCATGAGACTTGTAGTTTTTAGAAATGTTTTCATTTTTGATGAGACGCTGAATAAAAGAAGTTTAATCGCCGGCAAACGAAAACCCGCGACTTCCCGTAAATCCCGGATTCGGGCCGTATAGTCAAAAGTATACAAAGAAAGTACCCAGGGAGTAAACTCATTTCCCGAACGATTTTTTAAATTATTTTTTCACCACTAAAACGCATGAGACTTGTAGTTTTCAGAAATGTTTTCATTTTTGATGAGACGCTTAATGAAATTGGTTTAATCGCCGGCAAACGAAAACCCGCGATTTCCCTTAAATCCCGGGCTTGGCCCGTATAGTCGAATGCATACAAAGAATGTACCCAGGAAGTAAACTCATTTCCCGAACGATTTTTTAAATTATTATTTAACCACTAAAGCCCATGAGACTTGTAGTTTTTAGAAATGTTTTCATTTTTGATGAGACGCTGAATAAAAGAAGTTTAATCGCCGGCAAACGAAAACCCGCGACTTCCCGTAAATCCCGGATTCGGGCCGTATAGTCAAAAGTATACAAAGAAAGTACCCAGGGAGTAAACTCATTTCCCGAACGATTTTTTAAATTATTTTTTCACCACTAAAACGCATGAGACTTGTAGTTTTCAGAAATGTTTTCATTTTTGATGAGACGCTTAATGAAATTGGTTTAATCGCCGGCAAACGAAAACCCGCGATTTCCCTTAAATCCCGGGCTTGGCCCGTATAGTCGAATGCATACAAAGAATGTACCCAGGAAGTAAACTCATTTCCCGAACGATTTTTTAAATTATTATTTAACCACTAAAGCCCATGAGACTTGTAGTTTTTAAAAATGTTTTCATTTTTGATGAGACGCTGAATAAAAGAAGTTTAATCGCCGGCAAACGAAAACCCGCGACTTCCCGTAAATCCCCGACTCGGCCCGTATAGTCAAAAGTATACAAAGAAAGTACCCAGGGGGTAAACTCATTTCCCGAACGATTTTTTAAATTATTTTTTCACCACTAAAACGCATGAGACTTGTAGTTTTTATTTTTGACGAGACGCTTAATGAAAGTGGTTTAATCGCCGGCAAACGAAAACCCGCGATTTCCCGTAAATCCCGGGCTTGGCCCGTATAGTCGAATGTATACAAAGAAAGTACCCTGTGAGTAAACTCATTTCCAACGCGATTTTTTAAAGTATCTTTTCACCACTAAAACGCATGAGACTTGTAGTTTTCAAAAATGTTTTCATTTTTGAGGAGACGCTCAATAAAAGAAGTTTAATCGCCGGCAAACGAAAACCCGCCATTTCCCGTAAACCCCGGACTCGGCCCGTATAGTCAAAAGTATACAAAGAAAGTACCCAGGGAGTAAACTCATTTCCCGAACGATTTTTTAAATTATTTTTTCACCACTAAAACGCATGGGACTTGTAGTTTACAAAAATGTTTTCATTTTTGATGAGACTCTGAATAAAAGAAGTTTAATCGCCGGCAAACGAAAACCTGCGATTTCCCGTAAATCCCGGACTCGGCCCGTATAGTCAAAAGTATACAAAGAAAGTACCCAGGGGGTAAACTCATTTCCCGAACGATTTTTTAAATTATTATTTCACCACTAAGGCCCATGAGACTTGTAGTTTTTAGAAATGTTTTCATTTTTGATGAGACGCTGAATATAAGAAGTTTAATCGCCGGCAAACGAAAACCCGCGACTTCCCGTAAATCCCGGATTCGGGCCGTATAGTCAAAAGTATACAAAGAAAGTACCCAGGCAGTAAACCCATTTCCCGAACGATTTTTTAAATTATTTTTGCACCACTAAAACGCATGAGACTTGTAGTTTTCAGAAATGTTTTCATTTTTGATGAGACGCCTAATGAAAGTGGTTTAATCGCCGGCAAACGAAAACCCGCAATTTTCCGTAAATCCCGGGCTGGGCCCGTATAGTCGAATGTATACAAAGAAAGTACCCTGTGAGTAAACTCATTTCCAAAACGATTTTTTGAAGTATCTTTTCACCACTAAAACGCATGAGACTTGTAGTTTTTAAAAATGTTTTCATTTTTGATGGGACGCTGAATAAAAGAAGTTTAATCGCCGGCACATGAAAACCCGCGATTTCCCGTAAATCCCGGACTGGACCCGTATAGTCAAAAGTATACAAAGAAAGTACCCAGGGAGTAAACTCATTTCCCGAACGATTTTTTAAATTATTTTTTCACCACTAAAACGCATGAGACTTGTAGTTTTCAAAAGTGTTTTCATTTTTGATTAGACGCTGAATAAAAGAAGTTTAATCGCCGGCAAACGAAAACCCGCGATTTCCCGTAAATCCCGGACTCGGCCCGTATAGTCAAAAGTATACAAAGAAGGTACCCAGGGAGTAAACTCATTTCCCGAACGATTTTTTAAATTATTTTTTCATCACTAAAACGCATGAGACTTGTATTTTTTAGAAATGTTTTCATTTTTGATGAGACGCTTAATGAAAGTGGTTTAATCGCCGGCAAATAAAAACCCGCGATTTCCCGTAAATCCAGGGCTTGGCCCGTATAGTCAAATGTATACAAAGAAAGTACCCTGTGAGTAAACTCATTTCCAAAACAATTTTTTAAATTATCTTTTCACCACTAAAACGCATGAGACTTGTAATTTTTAGAAATGTTTTCATTTTTGATGAGACGTTTAATGAAAGTGGTTTAATCGCCGGCAAACGAAAACCCGCGATTTCCCGTAAATCCCGGGCTTGGCCCGTATAGTCAAATGTATACAAAGAAAGTACCCTGTGAGTAAACTCATTTCCCGAACGATTTTTTAAATTATTTTTTCACCACTAAAGCGCATGGGATTTGCAGTTTACAAAAATGTTTTCATTTTTGATGAGACGCTGAATAAAAGAAGTTTAATCGCCGGCAAACGAAAACCTGCGATTTCCCGTAAATCCCGGACTCGGCCCGTATAGTCAAAAGTATACAAAGAAAGTACCCAGGGAGTAAACTCATTTCCCGAACGATTTTTTAAATTATTATTTCACCACTAAAGCCCATGAGACTTGTAGTTTTTAAAAATGTTTTCATTTTTGATGAGACGCTGAATAAAAGAAGTTTAATCGCCGGCAAACGAAAACCTGCGACTTCCCGTAAATCCCGCACTCGGGCCGTATAGTCAAAAGTATACAAAGAAAGTACCCAGGGAGTAAACTCATTTCCCGAACGATTTTTTAAATTATTTTTCACCACTAAAACGCATGAGACTTGTAGTTTTCAGAAATGTTTTCATTTTTGATGAGACGCTTAATGAAAGTGGTTTAATCGCCGGCAAACGAAAACCCGCGATTTCCCGTAAATCCCGGGCTTAACCCGTATAGTCGAATGCATACAAAGAAAGTACCCAGGGAGTAAACTCATTTCCCGAACGATTTTTTAAATTATTATTTAACCACTAAAGCCCATGAGTCTTGTAGTTTTTAAAAATGTTTTCATTTTTGATGAGACGCTGAATAAAAGAAGTTTAATCGCCGGCAAACGAAAACCCGCGACTTCCCGTAAATCCCCGACTCGGCCCATATAGTCAAAAGTATACAAAGAAAGTACCCAGGGAATAAACTCATTTCCCGAACAATTTTTTAAATTATTTTTTCACCACTAAAACGCATGAGACCTGTAGTTTTCAGAAATGTTTTCATTTTTGATGAGACGCTTAATGAAAGTGGTTTAATCGCCGGCAAACGAAAACCCGCGATTTCCCGTAAATTCCGGGCTTGACCCGTACTGTCGAATGTATACAAAGAAAGTACCCTGTGAGTAAACTCATTTCCAAAACGATTTTTTAAAGTATCTTTTCACCACTAAAACGCATGAGACCTGTAGTTTTCAAAAATGTTTTCATTTTTGATGAGACGCTGAAAAAAAGAAGTTTAATTGCCGGCAAACGAAAACCCGCCATTTCCCGTAAACCCCAGACTCGGCCCATATAGTCAAAAGTATACAAAGAAAGTACCCGGGGAGTAAACTCATTTCCCATGTATACAAAGAAAGTACCCTGTGATTAAACTCATTTCCAAAACGATTTTTTAAATTATTTTTTCACCACTAAAGCGCATGAGACTTGTAGTTTTCAAAAATGTTTTCATTTTTGATGAGACGCTTATTAAAAGAAGTTTACTCGCCGGGAAACGAAAAGCCGCCATTTCCCGTAAAACCCGGACTCGGCCCGTATAGTCAAAAGTATACCAAGAAAGTACCCAGGGAGTAAACTCATTTCCCGAACGATTTTTATATTATTTTTTCACCACTAAAACGCATGAGACTTGTAGTTTTTAAAAATGTTTTCATTTTTGATGGGACGCTGAATAAAAGAAGCTTAATCGCCGGCACACGAAAACCCGCGATTTCCCGTAAATCCCGGTCTGGGCCCGTATAGTCAAAAGTATACAAAGAAAGTACCCAGGGAGTAAACTCATTTCCCGAACGATTTTTTAAATTATTTTTTCACCACTAAAACGCATGAGACTTGTAGTTTTTAAAAGTGTTTTCATTTTTGATGAGACGGTGAATAAAAGAAGTTTAATCGCTGGCAAACGAAAACCCGCGATTTCCCGTAAATCCCGGACTCGGCCCGTATAGTCAAAAGTATACAAAGAAGGTACCCAGAGAGTAAACTCATTTCCCGAACGATTTTTTAAATTATTTTTTCACCACTAAAACGCATGAGACTTGTAGTTTGCAGAAATGTTTTCATTTTTGATGAGACGCTTAATGAAAGTGGTTTAATCACCGGCAAACGAAAACCCGCGATTTCCCGTAAATCCCGGGCTTGGCCCGTATAGTCGAATGCATACAAAGAAAGTACCCAGGGAGTAAACTCATTTCCCGAACGATTTTTTAAATTATTATTTAACCACTAAAGCCCATGAGACTTGTAGTTTTTAAAAATGTTTTCATTTTTGATGAGACGCTTATTAAAAGAAGTTTACTCGCCGGGAAACGAAAACCCGCCATTTCCCGTAAATCCCGGTCTGGGCCCGTATAGTCAAAAGGATACAAAGAAAGTACCCAGGGAGTAAACTCATTTCCCGAACGATTTTTTAAATTATTTTTTCACCACTAAAACGCATGAGACTTGTAGTTTTTAAAAGTGTTTTCATTTTTGATGAGACGGTGAATAAAAGAAGTTTAATCGCTGGCAAACGAAAACCCGCGATTTCCCGTAAATCCCGGACTCGGCCCGTATAGTCAAAAGTATACAAAGAAGGTACCCAGAGAGTAAACTCATTTCCCGAACGATTTTTTAAATTATTTTTTCACCACTAAAACGCATGAGACTTGTAGTTTGCAGAAATGTTTTCATTTTTGATGAGACGCTTAATGAAAGTGGTTTAATCGCCGGCAAACGAAAACCCGCGATTTCCCGTAAATCCCGGGCTTGGCCCGTATAGTCGAATGCATACAAAGAAAGTACCCAGGAAGTAAACTCATTTCCCGAACGATTTTTTAAATTATTATTTAACCACTAAAGCCCATGAGACTTGTAGTTTTTAAAAATGTTTTCATTTTTGATGAGACGCTGAATAAAAGAAGTTTAATCGCCGGCAAATGAAAACCCGCCATTTCCCGTAAACCCCGGACTCGGCCCGTATAGTCAAAAGTATACAAAGAAAGTACCCAGGGAGTAAACTCATTTCCCGAACGATTTTTTAATTTATTATTTAACCACTAAAGCTCATGAGACTTGTAGTTTTTAAAAATGTTTTCATTTTTGATGAGACGCTTAATGAAAGTGGTGTAATCGCCGGCAAACGAAAACCCGCGATTTCTCGTAAATCCCGGGCTTGGCCCGTATAGTCGAATGCATACAAAGAAAGTACCCAGGGAGTAAACTCATTTCCAAAACGATTTTTTAAAGTATCTTTTCACCACTAAAACGCATGAGACTTGTAGTTTTTAAAAATGTTTTCATTTTTGATGAGACGCTGAAAAAAAGAAGTTTAATTGCCGGCAAACCAAAACCCGCCATTTCCCGTAAACCCCGGACTCGGCCCGTATAGTCAAAAGTATACAAAGAAAGTACCCAGGGAGTAAACTCATTTCCCGAACGATTTTTTATATTATTTTTTCACCACTAAAACGCATGAGTCTTGTAGTTTTTAAAAATGTTTTCATTTTTGATGAGACGCTGAATAAAAGAAGTTTAATCGCCGGCAAACGAAAACCCGCGACTTCCTGTAAATCCCCGACTCGGCCCATATAGTCAAAAGTATACAAAGAAAGTACCCAGGGAATAAACTCATTTCCCGAACAATTTTTTAATTTATTTTTTCACCACTAAAACGCATGAGACTTGTAGTTTTCAGAAATGTTTTCATTTTTGATGAGACGCTTAATGAAAGTGGTTTAATCGCCGGCAAACGAAAACCCGCGATTTCCCGTAAATTCCGGGCTTGACCCGTACAGTCGAATGTATACAAAGAAAGTACCCTGTGAGTAAACTCATTTCCAAAACGATTTTTTAAAGTATCTTTTCACCACTAAACGCATGAGACCTGTAGTCTTCAAAAATGTTTTCATTTTTGATGAGACGCTGAAAAAAAGAAGTTTAATTCCCCGTTCCCTCTATACGGCTAATTCGCAATGCATTATGGTAGTTGTATTCTACAGTTTTCCCTCCCAGAAGCGAGAGTTTGTAAATAAATAACAGCATTCTTTTTATTGTGGCGATAATAACAAAAAGCCGTTATTGTTTGTGATAATTTTCAAATCTCCTCAAGAAAATCATTATCTCCCTTATCCAAAACCCGTGTTATTGATGTAAACATTTAAATATTGTTAGTTAGTGAGGTTTTAGGAGTGAAAGAAGTCGAAATGGAAGTAATAAATAAGGATACAGATTTAGATATAATTTTAAGCTCTACAGATCTTGGGCCTAGCTTTTCTCAAAGCTCTTGTGTGGTACCAAGACCTGTTTTTAAAGAATTAACAAATGCCGAGAGGGACGAAGAAGTGGAGGAAAGAACACACGAAGATATAAGTCAATGGTCAACTGATCTTGCAGCTATGCCTTCGATCACCCAGGAGAAAATTCACCAATATTTAGTTCTTGGAAATAGCTGTGATAGCAAGCCGAAGGGTGCTACAAAGCATAAAATTCTTGGATACCAACTATTCAAGGAGAGCTACGTGAAGAAAGTGAGAGTTAAAAGTAATGTTATGGCTGAAAAATTAACTTTTCTTGTGAAATGTTTTGTAGCTGCTTCCATGAAAAGAGAAAAATATTCTGTTTATGTCCACCTGTGTCAAAGAAGTGGTGATATTTTGTATGCGAAATGTTTATGTAAAGCTGGAGCAGGAGGATGCTGTAAGCATGTCGCAGCAGTTCTATTTCAATTGGTTGAATACAAACAGTTGGACTTAAAAATTGTCCCTGATGACAAGACATGCACAGATTTGTTACAAAAATGGCATGTACCTGGAGAAAGTGCAAATTCTGCACCAATAAAATTTTCTGCAATGGCATTCGAGAAAGCAGACCTTACGAAAGACACAAATGAAAGTCGCAAAAGACCGTTGGTCACAGGAAATAGAAAATTTTGTTCTACACCACTGTTTGCACATGAGCCCTCAACCGAAAAAGTCAAAAAATTAGCGACAGACTTATTTGAAATAGGGCAAGGAACTTCAATATTTCATGATCTAGTATATATATATATATAGTGTACGAAAGTTTATAATTTTTAGTCATTCGTATTTACATCTGGTACCAACTGTGGTAAAAAATTAACTAAATAACAACAAATAACCCATATCTTATTGAGTTCAGCAGCCATTGATAGTTTGAAAACTGTTTGTAAAATTCGGTAATTTTTTATACGTTCGATTGCTCGTTCGACATGTACACGTACAGATGCTATTCTTCTAGTTTCGTTTTCCTCTAATAAACTTAGCTGAGGTTTTCCATCTAAAAATGGTGGAATATTTAATGTTACTCCATCAGGTAAATCTTCCTCGAGCTCAAATCCTCTATCAGCCATCACAGAATCCCCAGGCTCTAGCAAATCGTATATACCACTATCTTTTGTTATTCGTTTATCCGAAAAGCGTCCACCATACAAATCAGAGACAAATGTCACTGATCCATCAGGAGCTATTCCGACTAATCCTTTTGCTGTATTATGGTGTTTGTAATTTGAAAAGGTACTGGACTGTGTGCGATATGACGTAGGCATTTCCACAAATACTTCTGTACAATCTAATATGACACGGGTATTTGGGTAACTTTTTTGAAAACATTTCGGCATTCTATTTTGTACTGTTTCTTTTGAAGCCCATATTGGAAGCATACGGAATTGTGAATGTAAAAAATCTGTCCATGTAATCAATATTCTGCTTATGTGACTTGTCGACATATTAAATCGAACAGCCATATCTTCTAACAAAAGTCCACATCGAATTCGAACCAGTATCATAAAGAATTCTTCTTCTGCGCTCAATGATCATGATCGGCCTCGTTTTGTAGAGTTTATATTTTTTGTATTTTCAGTGTTAGTATTTGAACCCCAATATATTAGTTTATTTGCAGCTGGTTGTAAATATTCTAAAACTGCTTTGAATAATTTATAAGATTCGAATCCGGTATAAAACTTAAAGTGTGCTTCATTGTGTTTAAACCGGTCAATTGAAAATGCTATGTCACTTATAGTGGCTTGTTGTTTTTCAATAGTTTGATCAAGTTCCTTTTCATGAATTCTCATACAACTAATTTCGGCTCTCAATTTTTCCAACTCTTGTTTTAACTCTTCCTCCACAGATAATTCTGCAGCAATGTCATTTGTCGTAGCCCTCACAGGAGAAAATAGTTGCAATTTACAGTTTGTACTGTTGAGAGTTTTTCTTGGTTTGCTAGCTGTTGGTTTGATAGTTTTTGGGACTATTGTGGGAACATTGTTCATATATGTCTTCTTTCCACCAGTGAAATGAACAGAGCAAACTCTATGCGATGTAGAAGGTACAAAATCCTTTCTACTGATCATAAAAAGCCATTTCTTTCGAAGCTCTGAGTCTTTAGGAATGACATAAAAAGATAAGTCTGGATTCTTCTTTGAGTTGTTTTGACAGAGAGGTACACAGCAAGTTATCCCTCCTCCTTTACTTTTAGCTTGCAATAAAAAGCTTGAACTTGATGAAAAGTTTGAGCCAATGCTTGCAGGAGAGCCCAAGTTTTGAAAAAAACTGTTGTCTTGATTAGAATTTTGTATATCGCTTTGGTTTTGAGTAGAATTAAGGATGAAGTGTACTTGTTCGGCCATTTTTGTTACTACGAATGGTTTGTTTACGTTTTCGCGGAATACAACTACCATAATGCATTGCGAATTAGCCGTATAGAGGGAACGGGGAATTGCCGGCAAACGAAAAACCGCCATTTCCCGTAAACCCTGGACTCGGCCCATATAGTCAAAAGTATACAAAGAAAGTACCCGGGGAGTAAACTCATTTCCCATGTATACAAAGAAAGTACCCTGTGATTAAACTCATTTCCAAAACGATTTTTTAAAATATTTTTTCACCACTAAAGCCCATGAGACTTGTAGTTTTCAAAAATGTTTTCATTTTTGATGAGACGCTTATTAAAAGAAGTTTACTCGCCGGGAAACGAAAACCCGCCATTTCCCGTAAACCCCGGACTCGGCCCGTATAGTCAAAAGAATACAAAGAAAGTACCCAGGGAGTAAACTCATTTCCCGAACGATTTTTTATATTATTTTTTCACCACTAAAACGCATGAGACTTGTAGTTTTTAAAAATGTTTTCATTTTTGATGGGACGCTGAATAAAAGAAGCTTAATCGCCGGCACACGAAAACCCGCGATTTCCCGTAAATCCCGGTCTGGGCCCGTATAGTCAAAAGTATACAAAGAAAGTACCCAGGGAGTAAACTCATTTCCCGAACGATTTTTTAAATTATTTTTTCACCACTAAAACGCATGAGACTTTTAGTTTTTAAAAGTGTTTTCATTTTTGATGAGACGGTGAATAAAAGAAGTTTAATCGCTGGCAAACGAAAACCCGCGATTTCCCGTAAATCCCGGACTCGGCCCGTATAGTCAAAAGTATACAAAGAAGGTACCCAGAGAGTAAACTCATTTCCCGAACGATTTTTTAAATTATTTTTTCACCACTAAAACGCATGAGACTTGTAGTTTGCAGAAATGTTTTCATTTTTGATGAGACGCTTAATGAAAGTGGTTTAATCGCCGGCAAACGAAAACCCGCGATTTCCCGTAAATCCCGGGCTTGGCCTGTATAGTCGAATGCAAACAAAGAAAGTACCCAGGGAGTAAACTCATTTCCCGAACGATTTTTTAAATTATTATTTAACCACTAAAGCCCATGAGACTTGTAGTTTTTAAAAAAGTTTTCATTTTTGATGAGACGCTGAATAAAAGAAGTTTAATCGCCGGCAAATGAAAACCCGCCATTTCCCTTAAACCCCGGACTCGGCCCGTATAGTCAAAAGTATACAAAGAAAGTACCCAGGGAGTAAACTCATTTCCCGAACGATTTTTTAATTTATTATTTCACCACTAAAGCCCATGAGACTTGTAGTTTTTAAAAATGTTTTCATTTTTGATGAGACGCTTAATGAAAGTGGTTTAATCGCCGGCAAACGAAAACCCGCGATTTCCCGTAAATCCCGGGCTTGGCCCGTATAGTCGAATGCATACAAAGAAAGTACCCAGGGAGTAAACTCATTTCCCGAACGATTTTTTAAATTATTATTTAACCACTAAAGCCCACGAGACTTGTAGTTTTTAAAAATGTTTTCATTTTTGATGAGGCGCTGAATAAAAGAAGTTTAATCGCCGGCAAACGAAAACCCGCGACTTCCCGTAAAACCCCGACTCGGCCCGTATATTCAAAAGTATACAAAGAAAGTACCCAGGGAGTAAACTCATTTCCCGAACAATTTTTTAAATTATTTTTTCACCACTAAAACGCATGAGACCTGTAGTTTTCAGAATTGTTTTCATTTTTGATGAGACGCTTAATGAAAGTGGTTTAATCGCCGGCAAACGAAAACCCGCGATTTCCCGTAAATGCCGGGCTTGGGCCGTATAGTCGAATGTATACAAAGAAAGTACCCTGTGAGTAAACTCATTTCCAAAACGATTTTTTAAAGTATCTTTTCACCACTAAAACGCATGAGACTTGTAGTTTTCAAAAATGTTTTCATTTTTGATGAGACGCTGAAAAAAAGAAGTTTAATTGCCGGCAAACCAAAACCCGCCATTTCCCGTAAACCCCGGACTCGGCCCGTATAGTCAAAAGTATACAAAGAAAGTACCCAGGGAGTAAACTCATTTCCCGAACGATTTTTTATATTATTTTTTCACCACTAAAATGCATGAGACTTGTAGTTTTTAAAAATGTTTTCATTTTTGATGGGACGCTGAATAAAAGAAGCTTAATCGCCGGCACACGAAAACCCGCGATTTCCCGTAAATCCCGGACTGGGCCGTTTAATCAAAGGTATACATAGAAAGTACCCAGGGAATAAACTCATTTCCCGAACGATTTTTTAAATTATTTTTTCACCACTAAAACGCATGAGACTTGTAGTTTTCAAAAATGTTTTCATTTTTGATGAGACGCTTATTAAAAGAAGTTTAATCGCCGCAAACGAAAACCCGCCATTTCCCGTAAGCCCCGGACTCGACCCGTATAGTCAAAAGTATACAAAGAAAGTACTCAGGGAGTAAACTCATTTCCCGAACGATTTTTTATATTATTTTTTCACCACTAAAACGCATGAGACTTGTAGTTTTTAAAAATGTTTTCATTTTTGATGGGACGCTGAATAAAAGAAGCTTAATCGCCGGCACACGAAAACCCGCGATTTCCCGTAAATCCCGGTCTGGGCCCGTATAGTCAAAAGTATACAAAGAAAGTACCCAGGGAGTAAACTCATTTCCCGAACGATTTTTTAAATTATTTTTTCACCACTAAAACGCATGAGACTTGTAGTTTTTAAAAGTGTTTTCATTTTTGATGAGACTGTGAATAAAAGAAGTTTAATCGCTGGCAAACGAAAACCCGCGATTTCCCGTAAATCCCGGACTCGGCCCGTATAGTCAAAAGTATACAAAGAAGGTACCCAGAGAGTAAACTCATTTCCCGAACGATTTTTTAAATTATTTTTTCACCACTAAAACGCATGAGACTTGTAGTTTGCAGAAATGTTTTCATTTTTGATGAGACGCTTAATGAAAGTGGTTTAATCGCCGGCAAACGAAAACTCGCGATTTCCCGTAAATCCCGGGCTTGGCCCGTATAGTGGAATGCAAACAAAGAAAGTACCCAGGGAGTAAACTCATTTCCCGAACGATTTTTTAAATTATTATTTAACCACTAAAGCCCATGAGACTTGTAGTTTTTAAAAATGTTTTCATTTTTGATGAGACGCTGAATAAAAGAAGTTTAATCGCCGGCAAATGAAAACCCGCCATTTCCCGTAAACCCCGGACTCGGCCCGTATAGTCAAAAGTATACAAAGAAAGTACCCAGGGAGTAAACTCATTTCCCGAACGATTTTTTAATTTATTATTTCACCACTAAAGCCCATGAGACTTGTAGTTTTTAAAAGTGTTTTCATTTTTGATGAGACGCTTAATGAAAGTGGTTTAATCGCCGGCAAACGAAAACCCGCGATTTCCCGTAAATCCCGGGCTTGGCCCGTATAGTCGAATGCATACAAAGAAAGTACCCAGGGAGTAAACTCATTTCCCGAACGATTTTTTAAATTATTATTTAACCACTAAAGCCCACGAGACTTGTAGTTTTTAAAAATGTTTTCATTTTTGATGAGGCGCTGAATAAAAGAAGTTTAATCGCCGGCAAACGAAAACCCGCGACTTCCCGTAAAACCCCGACTCGGCCCGTATATTCAAAAGTATACAAAGAAAGTACCCAGGGAGTAAACTCATTTCCCGAACAATTTTTTAAATTATTTTTTCACCACTAAAACGCATGAGACCTGTAGTTTTCAGAATTGTTTTCATTTTTGATGAGACGCTTAATGAAAGTGGTTTAATCGCCGGCAAACGAAAACCCGCGATTTCCCGTAAATGCCGGGCTTGGGCCGTATAGTCGAATGTATACAAAGAAAGTACCCTGTGAGTAAACTCATTTCCAAAACGATTTTTTAAAGTATCTTTTCACCACTAAAACGCATGAGACTTGTAGTTTTCAAAAATGTTTTCATTTTTGATGAGACGCTGAAAAAAAGAAGTTTAATTGCCGGCAAACCAAAACCCGCCATTTCCCGTAAACCCCGGACTCGGCCCGTATAGTCAAAAGTATACAAAGAAAGTACCCAGTGAGTAAACTCATTTCCCGAACGATTTTTTATATTATTTTTTCACCACTAAAACGCATGAGACTTGTAGTTTTTAAAAATGTTTTCATTTTTGATGGGACGCTGAATAAAAGAAGCTTAATCGCCGGCACACGAAAACCCGCGATTTCCCGTAAATCCCGGACTGGGCCGTATAGTCAAAGGTATACATAGAAAGTACCCAGGGAATAAACTCATTTCCCGAACGATTTTTTAAATTATTTTTTCACCACTAAAACGCATGAGACTTGTAGTTTTCAAAAATGTTTTCATTTTTGATGAGACGCTTATTAAAAGAAGTTTAATCGCCGCAAACGAAAACCCGCCATTTCCCGTAAACCCCGGACTCGGCCCGTATAGTCAAAAGTATACAAAGAAAGTACTCAGGGAGTAAACTCATTTCCCGAACGATTTTTTATATTATTTTTTCACCAATAAAACGCATGAGACTTGTAGTTTTTAAAAATGTTTTCATTTTTGATGGGACGCTGAATAAAAGAAGCTTAATCGCCGGCACACGAAAACCCGCGATTTCCCGTAAATCCCGGACTGGGCCGTATGGTCAAAGGTATACATAGAAAGTACCCAGGGAATAAACTCATTTCCCGAACGATTTTTTAAATTATTTTTTCACCACTAAAACGCATGAGACTTGTAGTTTTCAAAAATGTTTTCATTTTTGATGAGACGCTTATTAAAAGAAGTTTAATCGCCGCAAACGAAAACCCGCCATTTCCCGTAAACCCCGGACTCGGCCCGTATAGTCAAAAGTATACAAAGAAAGTACTCAGGGAGTAAACTCATTTCCCGAACGATTTTTTATATTATTTTTTCACCAATAAAACGCATGAGACTTGTAGTTTTTAAAAATGTTTTCATTTTTGATGGGACGCTGAATAAAAGAAGCTTAATCGCCGGCACACGAAAACCCGCGATTTCCCGTAAATCCCGGACTGGGCCGTATAGTCAAAAGTATACAAAGAAAGTACCCAGGGAATAAACTCTTTTCCCGAACGATTTTTTAAATTATTTTTTCACCACTAAAACGCACGAGACTTGTAGTTTTCAAAAGTGTTTTCATTTTTGATGAGACGCTGAATAAAAGAAGTTTAATCGCCGGCAAACGAAAACCCGCGACTTCCCGTAAATCCCGGACTCGGGCCGTATAGTCAAAAGTATACAAAGAAAGTACCCAGCGAGTAAACTCATTTCCCGAACGATTTTTTAAATTATTTTTTCACCACTAAAACGCATGAGACTTGTAGTTTTCAGAAATGTTTTCATTTTTGATGAGACGCTTAATGAAAGTGGTTTAATCGCCGGCAAACGAAAACCCGCGATTTCCCGTAAATCCCGGGCTTAACCCGTATAGTCGAATGCATACAAAGAAAGTACCCAGGGAGTAAACTCATTTCCCGAACGATTTTTTAAATTATTATTTAACCACTAAAGCCCATGAGACTTGTAGTTTTTAAAAATGTTTTCATTTTTGATGAGACGCTGAATAAAAGAAGTTTAATCGCCGGCAAACGAAAACCCGCGACTTCCCGTAAATCCCCGACTCGGCCCGTATAGTCAAAAGTATACAAAGAAAGTACCCAGGGAGTAAACTCATTTCCCGAACAATTTTTTAAATTATTTTTTCACCACTAAAACGCATGAGACCTGTAGTTTTCAGAAATGTTTTCATTTTTGATGAGACGCTTAATGAAAGTGGTTTAATCGCCGGCAAACGAAAACCCGCGATTTCCCGTAAATTACGGGCTTGACCCGTACAGTCGAATGTATACAAAGAAAGTACCCTGTGAGTAAACACATTTCCAAAACGATTTTTTAAAGTATCTTTTCACCACTAAAACTCATGAGACCTGTAGTTTTCTAAAATGTTTTCATTTTTGATGAGACGCTTAATGAAAGTGGTTTAATCGCCGGCAAACGAAAACCCGCGATTTCCCGTAAATCCCGGGCTTGGCCCGTATAGTCGAATGCATACAAAGAAAGTACCCAGGGAGTAAACTCATTTCCCGAACGATTTTTTAAATTATTATTTAACCACTAAAGCCCATGAGACTTGTAGTTTACAAAAATGTTTTCATTTTTGATGAGACGCTTATTAAAAGAAGTTTAATCGCCCGCAAACGAAAACCCGCCATTTCCCGTAAACCCCGGACTCGGCCCGTATAGTCAAAAGTATACAAAGAAAGTACCCAGGGAGTAAACTCATTTCCCGAACGATTTTTTATATTATTTTTTCACCACTAAAACGCATGAGACTTGTAATTTTTTTAAAAATGTTTTCATTTTTGATGGGACGCTGAATATAAGAAGCTTAATCGCCGGCACACGAAAACCCGCGATTTCCCGTAAATCCCGGACTGGGCCCGTATAGTCAAAAGTATACAAAGAAAGTACCCAGGGAGTAAACTCATTTCCCGAACGATTTTTTAAATTATTTTTTCACCACTAAAACGCATGAGACTTGTAGTTTTCAGAAATGTTTTCATTTTTGATGAGACGCTTAATGAAAGTGGTTTAATCGCCGGCAAACGAAAACCCGCGATTTCCCGTAAATCCCGGGCTTAACCCGTATAGTCGAATGCATACAAAGAAAGTACCCAGGGAGTAAACTCATTTCCCGAACGATTTTTTAAATTATTATTTAACCACTAAAGCCCATGAGACTTGTAGTTTTTAAAAATGTTTTCATTTTTGATGAGACGCTGAATAAAAGAAGTTTAATCGCCGGCAAACGAAAACCCGCGACTTCCCGTAAATCCCCGACTCGGCCCGTATAGTCAAAAGTATACAAAGAAAGTACCCAGGGAGTAAACTCATTTCCCGAACAATTTTTTAAATTATTTTTTCACCACTAAAACGCATGAGACCTGTAGTTTTCAGAAATGTTTTCATTTTTGATGAGACGCTTAATGAAAGTGGTTTAATCGCCGGCAAACGAAAACCCGCGATTTCCCGTAAATTACGGGCTTGACCCGTACAGTCGAATGTATACAAAGAAAGTACCCTGTGAGTAAACACATTTCCAAAACGATTTTTTAAAGTATCTTTTCACCACTAAAACTCATGAGACCTGTAGTTTTCTAAAATGTTTTCATTTTTGATGAGACGCTTAATGAAAGTGGTTTAATCGCCGGCAAACGAAAACCCGCGATTTCCCGTAAATCCCGGGCTTGGCCCGTATAGTCGAATGCATACAAAGAAAGTACCCAGGGAGTAAACTCATTTCCCGAACGATTTTTTAAATTATTATTTAACCACTAAAGCCCATGAGACTTGTAGTTTACAAAAATGTTTTCATTTTTGATGAGACGCTTATTAAAAGAAGTTTAATCGCCCGCAAACGAAAACCCGCCATTTCCCGTAAACCCCGGACTCGGCCCGTATAGTCAAAAGTATACAAAGAAAGTACCCAGGGAGTAAACTCATTTCCCGAACGATTTTTTATATTATTTTTTCACCACTAAAACGCATGAGACTTGTAATTTTTTTAAAAATGTTTTCATTTTTGATGGGACGCTGAATATAAGAAGCTTAATCGCCGGCACACGAAAACCCGCGATTTCCCGTAAATCCCGGACTGGGCCCGTATAGTCAAAAGTATACAAAGAAAGTACCCAGGGAGTAAACTCATTTCCCGAACGATTTTTTAAATTATTTTTTCACCACTAAAACGCATGAGACTTGTAGTTTGCAGAAATGTTTTCATTTTTGATGAGACGCTTAATGAAAGTGGGTTAATCGCCGGCAAACGAAAACCCGCGATTTCCCGTAAATCCCGGGCTTGGCCCGTATAGTCAAAAGTATACAAAGAAGGTACCCAGGGAGTAAACTCATTTCCCGAACGATTTTTTAAATTATTATTTAACCACTAAAGCCCATGAGACTTGTAGTTTTTAAAAATGTTTTCATTTTTGATGAGACGCTGAATAAAAGAAGTTTAATCGCTGGCAAACGAAAACCCGCCATTTCCCGTAAACTCCGGTTTCGGCCCGTATAGTCAAAAGTATACAAAGAAAGTACCCAGGGAGTAAACTCATTTCCCGAACGATTTTTTAATTTATTATTTCACCACTAAAGCCCATGAGACTTGTAGTTTTTAAAAATGTTTTCATTTTTGATGAGACGCTTAATGAAAGTGGTTTAATCGCCGGCAAACGAAAACCCGCGATTTCCAGTAAATCCCGGGCTTGGCCCGTATAGTCGAATGCATACAAAGAAAGTACCCAGGGAGTAAACTCATTTCCCGAACGATTTTTTAAATTATTATTTAACCACTAAAGCCCATGAGACTTGTAGTTTTTAAAAATGTTTTTATTTTTGATGAGGCGCTGAATAAAAGAAGTTTAATCGCCGGCAAACGAAAACCCGCGACTTCCCGTAAATCCCCGACTCGGCCCGTATATTCAAAAGTATACAAAGAAAGTACCCAGGGAGTAAACTCATTTCCCGAACAATTTTTTAAATTATTTTTTCACCACTAAAACGCATGAGACCTGTAGTTTTTAGAATTGTTTTCATTTTTGATGAGACGCTTAATGAAAGTGGTTTAATCGCCGGCAAACGAAAACCCGCGATTTCCCTTAAATTCCGGGCTTGGGCCGTATAGTCGAATGTATACAAAGAAAGTACCCTGTGAGTAAACTCATTTCCAAAACGATTTTTTAAAGTATCTTTTCACCACTAAAACGCATGAGACTTGTAGTTTTCAAAAATGTTTTCATTTTTGATGAAACGCTGAAAAAAAGAAGTTTAATTGCCGGCACACCAAAATCCGCCATTTCCCGTAAACACCGGTCTCGGCCCATTAAGTCAAAAGTATACAAAGAAAGTACCCGGGGAGTAAACTCATTTCCCATGTATACAAAGTAAGTACCCTGTGATTAAACTCATTACCAAAACGATTTTTTAAATTATTTTTTCACCACTAAAACGCATGAGACTTGTAGTTTTCAAAAATGTTTTCATTTTTGATGAGACGCTTATTAAAAGAAGTTTTATCGCCGCAAACGAAAACCCGCCATTTCCCGTAAACCCCGGACTCGGCCTGTATAGTCAAAAGTATACAAAGAAAGTACCCAGGGAGTAAACTCATTTCCCGAACGATTTTTTATATTATTTTTTCACCACTAAAACGCATGAGACTTGTAGTTTTTAAAAATGTTTTCATTTTTGATGGGACGCTGAATAAAAGAAGCTTAATCGCTGGCACACGAAAACCCGCGATTTCCCGTAAATCCCGGACTGGGCCGTATAGTCAAAAGTATACAAAGAAAGTACCCAGGGAATAAACTCATTTCCCGAACGATTTTTTAAATTATTTTTTCACCACTAAAACGCATGAGACTTGTAGTTTTCAAAAGTGTTTTCATTTTTGATGAGACGCTGAATAAAAGAAGTTTAATCGCCTGCAAACGAAAACCCGCGATTTCCCGTAAATCCCGGACTCGGCCCGTATAGTCAAAAGTATACAAAGAAGGTACCCAGAGAGTAAACTCATTTCACGAACGATTTTTTAAATTATTTTTTCACCACTAAAACGCATGAGACTTGAAGTTTGCGGAAATGTTTTCATTTTTGATGAGACGCTTAATGAAAGTGGTTTAATCGCCGGCAAACGAAAACCCGCGATTTCCCGTAAATCCTGGACTCGGCCGTATAGTCAAAAGTATACAAAGAAGGTACCCAGGGAGTAAACTCATTTCCCGAACGATTTTTTAAATTTTTTTTTCACCACTAAAGCACATGAGACTTGTAGTTTTCAAAAGTGTTTTCATTTTTGATGAGACGCTGAATAAAAGAAGTTTAATCGCCGGCAAACGAAAACCCGCGACTTCCCGTAAATCCCGGACTCGGGCCGTATAGTCAAAAGTATACAAAGAAAGTACCCAGCGAGTAAACTCATTTCCCGAACGATTTTTTAAATTATTTTTTCACCACTAAAACGCATGAGACTTGTAGTTTTCAGAAATGTTTTCATTTTTGATGAGACGCTTAATGAAAGTGGTTTAATCGCCGGCAAACGAAAACCCGCGATTTCCCGTAAATCCCGGGCTTAACCCGTATAGTCGAATGCATACAAAGAAAGTACCCAGGGAGTAAACTCATTTCCCGAACGATTTTTTAAATTATTATTTAACCACTAAAGCCCATGAGACTTGTAGTTTTTAAAAATGTTTTCATTTTTGATGAGACGCTGAATAAAAGAAGTTTAATCGCCGGCAAACGAAAACCCGCGACTTCCCGTAAATCCCCGACTCGGCCCGTATAGTCAAAAGTATACAAAGAAAGTACCCAGGGAGTAAACTCATTTCCCGAACAATTTTTTAAATTATTTTTTCACCACTAAAACGCATGAGACCTGTAGTTTTCAGAAATGTTTTCATTTTTGATGAGACGCTTAATGAAAGTGGTTTAATCGCCGGCAAACGAAAACCCGCGATTTCCCGTAAATTACGGGCTTGACCCGTACAGTCGAATGTATACAAAGAAAGTACCCTGTGAGTAAACACATTTCCAAAACGATTTTTTAAAGTATCTTTTCACCACTAAAACTCATGAGACCTGTAGTTTTCTAAAATGTTTTCATTTTTGATGAGACGCTTAATGAAAGTGGTTTAATCGCCGGCAAACGAAAACCCGCGATTTCCCGTAAATCCCGGGCTTGGCCCGTATAGTCGAATGCATACAAAGAAAGTACCCAGGGAGTAAACTCATTTCCCGAACGATTTTTTAAATTATTATTTAACCACTAAAGCCCATGAGACTTGTAGTTTACAAAAATGTTTTCATTTTTGATGAGACGCTTATTAAAAGAAGTTTAATCGCCCGCAAACGAAAACCCGCCATTTCCCGTAAACCCCGGACTCGGCCCGTATAGTCAAAAGTATACAAAGAAAGTACCCAGGGAGTAAACTCATTTCCCGAACGATTTTTTATATTATTTTTTCACCACTAAAACGCATGAGACTTGTAATTTTTTTAAAAATGTTTTCATTTTTGATGGGACGCTGAATATAAGAAGCTTAATCGCCGGCACACGAAAACCCGCGATTTCCCGTAAATCCCGGACTGGGCCCGTATAGTCAAAAGTATACAAAGAAAGTACCCAGGGAGTAAACTCATTTCCCGAACGATTTTTTAAATTATTTTTTCACCACTAAAGCCCATGAGACTTGTAGTTTTTAAAAATGTTTTCATTTTTGATGAGACGCTGAATAAAAGAAGTTTAATCGCTGGCAAACGAAAACCCGCCATTTCCCGTAAACTCCGGTTTCGGCCCGTATAGTCAAAAGTATACAAAGAAAGTACCCAGGGAGTAAACTCATTTCCCGAACGATTTTTTAATTTATTATTTCACCACTAAAGCCCATGAGACTTGTAGTTTTTAAAAATGTTTTCATTTTTGATGAGACGCTTAATGAAAGTGGTTTAATCGCCGGCAAACGAAAACCCGCGATTTCCAGTAAATCCCGGGCTTGGCCCGTATAGTCGAATGCATACAAAGAAAGTACCCAGGGAGTAAACTCATTTCCCGAACGATTTTTTAAATTATTATTTAACCACTAAAGCCCATGAGACTTGTAGTTTTTAAAAATGTTTTTATTTTTGATGAGGCGCTGAATAAAAGAAGTTTAATCGCCGGCAAACGAAAACCCGCGACTTCCCGTAAATCCCCGACTCGGCCCGTATATTCAAAAGTATACAAAGAAAGTACCCAGGGAGTAAACTCATTTCCCGAACAATTTTTTAAATTATTTTTTCACCACTAAAACGCATGAGACCTGTAGTTTTTAGAATTGTTTTCATTTTTGATGAGACGCTTAATGAAAGTGGTTTAATCGCCGGCAAACGAAAACCCGCGATTTCCCTTAAATTCCGGGCTTGGGCCGTATAGTCGAATGTATACAAAGAAAGTACCCTGTGAGTAAACTCATTTCCAAAACGATTTTTTAAAGTATCTTTTCACCACTAAAACGCATGAGACTTGTAGTTTTCAAAAATGTTTTCATTTTTGATGAAACGCTGAAAAAAAGAAGTTTAATTGCCGGCACACCAAAATCCGCCATTTCCCGTAAACACCGGTCTCGGCCCATTAAGTCAAAAGTATACAAAGAAAGTACCCGGGGAGTAAACTCATTTCCCATGTATACAAAGTAAGTACCCTGTGATTAAACTCATTACCAAAACGATTTTTTAAATTATTTTTTCACCACTAAAACGCATGAGACTTGTAGTTTTCAAAAATGTTTTCATTTTTGATGAGACGCTTATTAAAAGAAGTTTTATCGCCGCAAACGAAAACCCGCCATTTCCCGTAAACCCCGGACTCGGCCTGTATAGTCAAAAGTATACAAAGAAAGTACCCAGGGAGTAAACTCATTTCCCGAACGATTTTTTATATTATTTTTTCACCACTAAAACGCATGAGACTTGTAGTTTTTAAAAATGTTTTCATTTTTGATGGGACGCTGAATAAAAGAAGCTTAATCGCTGGCACACGAAAACCCGCGATTTCCCGTAAATCCCGGACTGGGCCGTATAGTCAAAAGTATACAAAGAAAGTACCCAGGGAATAAACTCATTTCCCGAACGATTTTTTAAATTATTTTTTCACCACTAAAACGCATGAGACTTGTAGTTTTCAAAAGTGTTTTCATTTTTGATGAGACGCTGAATAAAAGAAGTTTAATCGCCTGCAAACGAAAACCCGCGATTTCCCGTAAATCCCGGACTCGGCCCGTATAGTCAAAAGTATACAAAGAAGGTACCCAGAGAGTAAACTCATTTCACGAACGATTTTTTAAATTATTTTTTCACCACTAAAACGCATGAGACTTGAAGTTTGCGGAAATGTTTTCATTTTTGATGAGACGCTTAATGAAAGTGGTTTAATCGCCGGCAAACGAAAACCCGCGATTTCCCGTAAATCCTGGACTCGGCCGTATAGTCAAAAGTATACAAAGAAGGTAACCAGGGAGTAAACTCATTTCCCGAACGATTTTTTAAATTTTTTTTTCACCACTAAAGCACATGAGACTTGTAATTTTTATAAATGTTTTCATTTTTGATGAGACGCTTAATGAAAGTGGTTTAATCGCCGGCAAACGAAAACCCGCGATTTCCCGTAAATCCCGGGCTTGGCCCGTATAGTCAAATGTATACAAAGAAAGTACCCTGTGAGTAAACTCATTTCCAAAACGATTTTTTAAATTATCTTTTCACCACTAAAACGCATGAGACTTGTAGTTTTCAAAAATGTTTTCATTTTTGATGAGACGCTGAATAAAAGAAGTTTAATCGCCGGCAAACGAAAACCCGCCATTTCCCGTAAACCCCGGACTCGGCCCGTATAGTCAAAAGTATACAAAGAAAGTACCCAGGGAGTAAACTCATTTCCCGAACGATTTTTTAAATTATTTTTTCACCACTAAAACGCATGAGACTTGTAGTTTTTAAAAATGTTTTCATTTTTGATGGGACGCTTAATGAAAGTGGTTTAATCGCCGGTAAACGAAAACCCGCGATTTCCCGTAAATCCCGGGCTTGGCCCGTATAGTCGAATGCATCCAAAGAAAGTACCCAGGGAGTAAACTCATTTCCCGAACGATTTTTTAAATTATTATTTAACCACTAAAGCCCATGAGACTTGTAGTTTTTAAAAATGTTTTCATTTTTGATGAGGCGCTGAATAAAAGAAGTTTAATCGCCGGCAAACGAAAACCTGTGACTTCCCGTAAATCCCCGACTCGGCCCGTATATTCAAAAGTATACAAAGAAAGTACCCAGAGAGTAAACTCATTTCCCGAACGATTTTTTAAATTATTTTTTCACCACTAAAACGCATGAGACTTGAAGTTTGCGGAAATGTTTTCATTTTTGATGAGACGCTTAATGAAAGTGGTTTAATCGCCGGCAAACGAAAACCCGCGATTTCCCGTAAATCCCGGACTCGGCCGTATAGTCAAAAGTATACAAAGAAGGTACCCAGAGAGTAAACTCATTTCCCGAACGATTTTTTAAATTATTTTTTCACCACTAAAACGCATGAGACTTGAAGTTTGCGGAAATGTTTTCATTTTTGATGAGACGCTGAATAAAAGAAGTTTTATCGCCGGCAAACGAAAACCCGTGACTTCCCGTAAATCCCCGACTCGGCCCGTATATTCAAAAGTATACAAAGAAAGTACCCAGGGAGTAAACTCATTTCCCGAACAATTTTTTAAATTATTTTTTCACCACTAAAACGCATGAGACCTGTAGTTTTCAGAATTGTTTTCATTTTTGATGAGACGCTTAATGAAAGTGGTTTAATCGCCG
This sequence comes from Hydractinia symbiolongicarpus, assembly GCF_029227915.1. NCBI lineage: Eukaryota > Metazoa > Cnidaria > Hydrozoa > Anthoathecata > Hydractiniidae > Hydractinia > Hydractinia symbiolongicarpus. Next base: position 3,552,000 of record NC_079878.1, read on the forward strand.
GCAAACGAAAACCCGCGATTTCCCGTAAATCCCGGGCTTGGGCCGTATAGTCGAATGTATACAAAGAAAGTACCCTGTGAGTAAACTCATTTCCAAAACGATTTTTTAAAGTATCATTTCACCACTAAAACGCATGAGACTTGTAGTTTTCAAAAATGTTTTCATTTTTGATGAGACGCTAAAAAAAAGAAGTTTAATTGCCGGAAACCAAAACCCACCATTTCCCGTAAACCCCGGACTCGGCCCATTAAGTCAAAAGTATACAAAGAAAGTACCCGGGGAGTAAACTCATTTCCCATGTATATAAAGTAAGTACCCTGTGATTAAACTCATTTCCAAAACGATTTTTTAAATTATTTTTTCACCACTAAAACGCATGAGACTTGTAGTTTTCAAAAATGTTTTCATTTTTGATGAGACGCTTATTAAAAGAAGTTTTATCGCCGCAAACGAAAACCCACCATTTCCCGTAAACCCCGGACTCGGCCCGTATAGTCAAAAGTATACAAAGAAAGTACCCAGGGAGTAAACTCATTTCCCGAACGATTTTTTATATTATTTTTTCACCACTAAAACGCATGAGACTTGTAGTTTTTAAAAATGTTTTCATTTTTGATGGGACGCTGAATAAAAGAAGCTTAATCGCTGGCACACGAAAACCCGCGATTTCCCGTAAATCCCGGGCTTGGCCCGTATAGTCGAATGCATCCAAAGAAAGTACCCAGGGAGTAAACTCATTTCCCGAACGATTTTTTAAATTATTATTTAACCACTAAAGCCCATGAGACTTGTAGTTTTTAAAAATGTTTTCATTTTTGATGAGGCGCTGAATAAAAGAAGTTTAATCGCCGGCAAACGAAAACCTGTGACTTCCCGTAAATCCCCGACTCGGCCCGTATATTCAAAAGTATACAAAGAAAGTACCCAGGGAGTAAACTCATTTCCCGAACAATTTTTTAAATTATTTTTTCACCACTAAAACGCATGAGACCTGTAGTTTTCAGAATTGTTTTCATTTTTGATGAGACGCTTAATGAAAGTGGTTTAATCGCCGGCAAACGAAAACCCGCGATTTCCCGTAAATCCCGGGCTTGGGCCGTATAGTCGAATGTATACAAAGAAAGTACCCTGTGAGTAAACTCATTTCCAAAACGATTTTTTAAAGTATCTTTTCACCACTAAAGCGCATGAGACTTGTAGTTTTCAAAAATGTTTTCATTTTTGATGAGACGCTTATTAAAAGAAGCTTAATCGCTGGCACACGAAAACCCGCGATTTCCCGTAAATGCCGGACTGGGCCGTATAGTCAAAAGTATACAAAGAAAGTACCCAGGGAATAAACTCATTTCCCGAACGATTTTTTAAATTATTTTTTCACCACTAAAACGCATGAGACTTGTAGTTTTCAAAAGTGTTTTCATTTTTGATGAGACGCTGAATAAAAGAAGTTTAATCGCCTGCAAACGAAAACCCGCGATTTCCCGTAAATCCCGGACTCGGCCCGTATAGTCAAAAGTATACAAAGAAGGTACCCAGAGAGTAAACTCATTTCTCGAACGATTTTTTAAATTATTTTTTCACCACTAAAATGCATGAGACTTGAAGTTTGCGGAAATGTTTTCATTTTTGATGAGACGCTTAATGAAAGTGGTTTAATCGCCGGCAAACGAAAACCCGCGATTTCCCGTAAATCCCGGACTCGGCCGTATAGTCAAAAGTATACAAAGAAGGTACCCAGGGAGTAAACTCATTTCCCGAACGATTTTTTAAATTTTTCTTTCACCACTAAAACGCATGAGACTTGTAATTTTTAGAAATGTTTTCATTTTTGATGAGACGCTTAATGAAAGTGGTTTAATCGCCGGCAAACGAAATCCCGCGATTTCCCGTAAATCCCGGGCTTGGCCCGTATAGTCAAATGTATACAAAGAAAGTACCCTGTGAGTAAACTCATTTCCAAAACGATTTTTTAAATTATTTTTTCACCACTAAAACGCATGAGACTTGTAGTTTTCAAAAGTGTTTTCATTTTTGATGAGACGCTGAATAAAAGAAGTTTAATCGCCGGCAAACGAAAACCTGTGACTTCCCGTAAATCCCCGACTCGGCCCGTATATTCAAAAGTATACAAAGAAAGTACCCAGATAGTAAACTCATTTCCCGAACGATTTTTTAAATTATTTTTTCACCACTAAAACGCATGAGACTTGAAGTTTGCGGAAATGTTTTCATTTTTGATGAGACGCTTAATGAAAGTGGTTTAATCGCCGGCAAACGAAAACCCGCGATTTCCCGTAAATCCCGGACTCGGCCGTATAGTCAAAAGTATACAAAGAAGGTACCCAGAGAGTAAACTCATTTCCCGAACGATTTTTTAAATTATTTTTTCACCACTAAAACGCATGAGACTTGAAGTTTGCGGAAATGTTTTCATTTTTGATGAGACGCTGAATAAAAGAAGTTTAATCGCCGGCAAACGAAAACCCGTGACTTCCCGTAAATCCCCGACTCGGCCCGTATATTCAAAAGTATACAAAGAAAGTACCCAGGGAGTAAACTCATTTCCCGAACAATTTTTTAAATTATTTTTTCACCACTAAAACGCATGAGACCTGTAGTTTTCAGAATTGTTTTCATTTTTGATGAGACGCTTAATGAAAGTGGTTTAATCGCCGGCAAACGAAAACCCGCGATTTCCCGTAAATCCCGGGCTTGGGCCGTATAGTCGAATGTATACAAAGAAAGTACCCTGTGAGTAAACTCATTTCCAAAACGATTTTTTAAAGTATCTTTTCACCACTAAAGCGCATGAGACTTGTAGTTTTCAAAAATGTTTTCATTTTTGATGAGACGCTTATTAAAAGAAGCTTAATCGCTGGCACACGAAAACCCGCGATTTCCCGTAAATGCCGGACTGGGCCGTATAGTCAAAAGTATACAAAGAAAGTACCCAGGGAATAAACTCATTTCCCGAACGATTTTTTAAATTATTTTTTCACCACTAAAACGCATGAGACTTGTAGTTTTCAAAAGTGTTTTCATTTTTGATGAGACGCTGAATAAAAGAAGTTTAATCGCCTGCAAACGAAAACCCGCGATTTCCCGTAAATCCCGGACTCGGCCCGTATAGTCAAAAGTATACAAAGAAGGTACCCAGAGAGTAAACTCATTTCTCGAACGATTTTTTAAATTATTTTTTCACCACTAAAATGCATGAGACTTGAAGTTTGCGGAAATGTTTTCATTTTTGATGAGACGCTTAATGAAAGTGGTTTAATCGCCGGCAAACGAAAACCCGCGATTTCCCGTAAATCCCGGACTCGGCCGTATAGTCAAAAGTATACAAAGAAGGTACCCAGGGAGTAAACTCATTTCCCGAACGATTTTTTAAATTTTTCTTTCACCACTAAAACGCATGAGACTTGTAATTTTTAGAAATGTTTTCATTTTTGATGAGACGCTTAATGAAAGTGGTTTAATCGCCGGCAAACGAAATCCCGCGATTTCCCGTAAATCCCGGGCTTGGCCCGTATAGTCAAATGTATACAAAGAAAGTACCCTGTGAGTAAACTCATTTCCAAAACGATTTTTTAAATTATTTTTTCACCACTAAAACGCATGAGACTTGTAGTTTTCAAAAGTGTTTTCATTTTTGATGAGACGCTGAATAAAAGAAGTTTAATTGCCTGCAAACGAAAACCCGCGATTTCCCGTAAATCCCGGACTCGGCCCGTATAGTCAAAAGTATACAAAGAAGGTACCCAGAGAGTAAACTCATTTCTCGAACGATTTTTTAAATTATTTTTCACCACTAAAACGCATGAGACTTGAAGTTTGCGGAAATGTTTTCATTTTTGATGAGACGCTTAATGAAAGTGGTTTAATCGCCGGCAAACGAAAACCCGCGATTTCCCGTAAATCCCGGACTCGGCCGTATAGTCAAAAGTATACAAAGAAGGTACCCAGGGAGTAAACTCATTTCCCGAACGATTTTTTAAATTTTTTTTTCACCACTAAAACGCATGAGACTTGTAATTTTTAGAAATGTTTTCATTTTTGATGAGACGCTTAATGAAAGTGGTTTAATCGCCGGCAAACGAAAACCCGCGATTTCCCGTAAATCCCGGGCTTGGCCCGTATATTCAAATGTATACAAAGAAAGTACCCTGTGAGTAAACTCATTTCCAAAACGATTTTTTAAATTATCTTTTCACCACTAAAACGCATGAGACTTGCAGTTTTCAAAAATGTTTTCATCTTTGATGAGACGCTGAATAAAAGAAGTTTAATCGCCGGCAAACGAAAACCCGCCATTTCCCGTAAACCCCGGACTCGGCCCGTATAGTCAAAAGTATAAAAAGAAAGTACCCAGGGAGTAAACTCATTTCCCGAACGATTTTTTAAATTATTTTTTCACCACTAAAACGCATGAGACTTGTAGTTTTTAAAAATGTTTTCATTTTTGATGAGACGCTTAATGAAAGTGGTTTAATCGCCGGTAAACGAAAACCCGCGATTTCCCGTAAATCCCGGGCTTGGCCCGTATAGTCGAATGCATACAAAGAAAGAACCCAGGGAGTAAACTCATTTCCCGAACGATTTTTTAAATTATTATTTAACCACTAAAGCCCATGAGACTTGTAGTTTTTAAAAATGTTTTCATTTTTGATGAGGCGCTGAATAAAAGAAGTTTAATCGCCGGCAAACGAAAACCCGTGACTTCCCGTAAATCCCCGACTCGGCCCGTATATTCAAAAGTATACAAAGAAAGTACCCAGGGAGTAAACTCATTTCCCGAACAATTTTTTAAATTATTTTTTCACCACTAAAACGCATGAGACCTGTAGTTTTCAGAATTGTTTTCATTTTTGATGAGACGCTTAATGAAAGTGGTTTAATCGCCGGCAAACGAAAACCCGCGATTTCCCGTAAATCCCGGGATTGGGCCGTATAGTCGAATGTATACAAAGAAAGTACCCTGTGAGTAAACTCATTTCCAAAACGATTTTTTAAAGTATCTTTTCACTACTAAAACGCATGAGACTTGTAGTTTTCAAAAATGTTTTCATTTTAGATGAGACGCTGAAAAAAAGAAGTTTAATTGCCGGCAAACCAAAACCCGCCATTTCCCGTAAACCCCGGACTCGGCCCATTAAGTCAAAAGTATACAAAGAAAGTACCCGGGAGTAAACTCATTTCCCATGTATACAAAGTAAGTACCCTGTGATTAAACTCATTTCCAAAACGATTTTTTAAATTATTTTTTCACCACTAAAACGCATGAGACTTGAAGTTTGCGGAAATGTTTTCATTTTTGATGAGACGCTTAATGAAAGTGGTTTAATCGCCGGCAAACGAAAACCCGCGATTTCCCGTAAATCCTGGACTCGGCCGTATAGTCAAAAGTATACAAAGAAGGTACCCAGGGAGTAAACTCATTTCCCGAACGATTTTTTAAATTTTTTTTTCACCACTAAAACGCATGAGACTTGTAAATTTTAGAAATGTTTTCATTTTTGATGAGACGCTTAATGAAAGTGGTTTAGTCGCCGGCAAACGAAAACCCGCGATTTCCCGTAAATCCCGGGCTTGGCCCGTATAGTCAAATGTATACAAAGAAAGTACCCTGTGAGTAAACTCATTTCCAAAACGATTTTTTAAATTATCTTTTCACCACTAAAACGCATGATACTTGTAGTTTTCAAAAATGTTTTCAATTTTGATGAGACGCTGAATAAAAGAAGTTTAATCGCCGGCAAACGAAAACCCGCTATTTCCCGTAAACCCCGGACTCGGCCCGTATAGTAAAAAGTATACAAAGAAAGTACCCAGGGAGTAAACTCATTTCCCGAACGATTTTTTAAATTATTTTTTCACCACTAAAACGCATGGGACTTGTAGTTTACAAAAATGTTTTCATTTTTGATGAGACTCTGAATAAAAGAAGTTTAATCGCCGGCAAACGAAAACCTGCGATTTCCCGTAAATCCCGGACTCGGCCCGTATAGTCAAAAGTATACAAAGAAAGTACCCAGGGAGTAAACTCATTTCCCGAACGATTTTTTAAATTATTTTTTCACCACTAAAACGCATGAGACTTGTAGTTTTTAAAAATGTTTTCATTTTTGATGAGACGCTTAATGAAAGTGGTTTAATCGCCGGTAAACGAAAACCCGCGATTTCCCGTAAATCCCGGGCTTGGCCCGTATAGTCGAATGCATACAAAGAAAGTACCCAGGGAGTAAACTCATTTCCCGAACGATTTTTTAAATTATTATTTAACCACTAAAGCCCATGAGACTTGTAGTTTTTAAAAATGTTTTCATTTTTGATGAGGCGCTGAATAAAAGAAGTTTAATCGCCGGCAAACGAAAACCCGTGACTTCCCGTAAATCCCCGACTCGGCCCGTATATTCAAAAGTATACAAAGAAAGTACCCAGGGAGTAAACTCATTTCCCGAACAATTTTTTAAATTATTTTTTCACCACTAAAACGCATGAGACCTGTAGTTTTCAGAATTGTTTTCATTTTTGATGAGACGCTTAATGAAAGTGGTTTAATCGCCGGCAAACGAAAACCCGCGATTTCCCGTAAATCCCGGGATTGGGCCGTATAGTCGAATGTATACAAAGAAAGTACCCTGTGAGTAAACTCATTTCCAAAACGATTTTTTAAAGTATCTTTTCACCACTAAAACGCATGAGACTTGTAGTTTTCAAAAATGTTTTCATTTTAGATGAGACGCTGAAAAAAAGAAGTTTAATTGCCGGCAAACCAAAACCCGCCATTTCCCGTAGACCCCGGACTCGGCCCATTAAGTCAAAAGTATACAAAGAAAGTACCCGGGAGTAAACTCATTTCCCATGTATACAAAGTAAGTACCCTGTGATTAAACTCATTTCCAAAACGATTTTTTAAATTATTTTTTCACCACTAAAACGCATGAGACTTGAAGTTTGCGGAAATGTTTTCATTTTTGATGAGACGCTTAATGAAAGTGGTTTAATCGCCGGCAAACGAAAACCCGCGATTTCCCGTAAATCCTGGACTCGGCCGTATAGTCAAAAGTATACAAAGAAGGTACCCAGGGAGTAAACTCATTTCCCGAACGATTTTTTAAATTTTTTTTTCACCACTAAAACGCATGAGACTTGTAATTTTTAGAAATGTTTTCATTTTTGATGAGACGCTTAATGAAAGTGGTTTAGTCGCCGGCAAACGAAAACCCGCGATTTCCCGTAAATCCCGGGCTTGGCCCGTATAGTCAAATGTATACAAAGAAAGTACCCTGTGAGTAAACTCATTTCCAAAACGATTTTTTAAATTATCTTTTCACCACTAAAACGCATGATACTTGTAGTTTTCAAAAATGTTTTCAATTTTGATGAGACGCTGAATAAAAGAAGTTTAATCGCCGGCAAACGAAAACCCGCTATTTCCCGTAAACCCCGGACTCGGCCCGTATAGTAAAAAGTATACAAAGAAAGTACCCAGGGAGTAAACTCATTTCCCGAACGATTTTTTAAATTATTTTTTCACCACTAAAACGCATGGGACTTGTAGTTTACAAAAATGTTTTCATTTTTGATGAGACTCTGAATAAAAGAAGTTTAATCGCCGGCAAACGAAAACCTGCGATTTCCCGTAAATCCCGGACTCGGCCCGTATAGTCAAAAGTATACAAAGAAAGTACCCAGGGAGTAAACTCATTTCCCGAACGATTTTTTAAATTATTATTTCACCACTAAAGCCCATGAGACTTGTAGTTTTTAGAAATGTTTTCATTTTTGATGAGACGCTGAATAAAAGAAGTTTAATCGCCGGCAAACGAAAACCCGCGACTTCCCGTAAATCCCGGATTCGGGCCGTATAGTCAAAAGTATACAAAGAAAGTACCCAGGGAGTAAACTTATTTCCCGAACGATTTTTTAAATTATTTTTTCACCACTAAAACGCATGAGACTTGTAGTTTTCAGAAATGTTTTCATTTTTGATGAGACGCTGAAAAAAAGAAGTTTAATTGCCGGCAAACGAAAACCCGCCATTTCCCGTAAACCCCGGACTCGGCCCATATAGTCAAAAGTATACAAAGAAAGTACCCGGGGAGTAAACTCATTTCCCATGTATACAAAGAAAGTACCCTGTGATTAAACTCATTTCCAAAACGATTTTTTAAATTATTTTTTCACCACTAAAACGCATGAGACTTGTAGTTTTCAAAAATGTTTTCATTTTTGATGAGACGCTTATTAAAAGAAGTTTAATCGCCGGCAAACGAAAACCCGCCATTTCCCGTAAACCCCGGACTTGGCCCGTATAGTCAAAAGTATACAAAGAAAGTACCCAGGGAGTAAACTCATTTCCCGAACGATTTTTTATATTAGTTTTTCACCACTAAAACGCATGAGACTTGTAGTTTTTAAAAATGTTTTCATTTTTGATGGGACGCTGAATAAAAGAAGGTTAATCGCCGGCAAACGAAAACCCGCGATTTCCCGTAAATCCCGGGCTTGGCCCGTATAGTCGAATGCATACAAAGAAATTACCCAGGGAGTAAACTCATTTCCAAAACGATTTTTTAAAGTATCTTTGCACCACTAAAACGCATGAGACTTGTAATTTTCAAAAGTGTTTTCATTTTTGATGAGACGCTGAATAAAAGAAGTTTAATCGCCGGCAAATGAAAACCCGCAATTTCCCGTAAATCCCGGACTCGGCCCGTATAGTCAAAAGTATACAAAGAAGGTACCCAGAGAGTAAACTCATTTCCCGAACGATTTTTTAAATTATTTTTTCACCACTAAAACGCATGAGACTTGTAGTTTTTAAAAATGTTAACATTTTTGATGGGACGCTGAATAAAAGAAGCTTAATCGCCGGCACACGAAAACCCGCCATTTCCCGTAAACCCCGGACTCGGCCCGTATAGTCAAAAGTATACAAAGAAAGTACCCAGGGAGTAAACTCATTTCCCGAACGATTTTTTATATTATTTTTTCACCACTAAAACGCATGAGACTTGTAGTTTTTAAAAATGTTAACATTTTTGATGGGACGCTGAATAAAAGAAGCTTAATCGCCGGCACACGAAAACCCGCGATTTCCCGTAAATCCCGGACTGGGCCTGTATAGTCAAAAGTATACAAAGAAAGTACCCAGGGAGTAAACTCATTTCCCGAACGATTTTTTAAATTATTTTTTCACCACTAAAACGCATGAGACTTGTAGTTTTCAGAAATGTTTTCATTTTTGATGAGACGCTGAAAAAAAGAAGTTTAATTGCCGGCAAACGAAAACCCGCCATTTCCCGTAAACCCCGGACTCGGCCCATATAGTCAAAAGTATACAAAGAAAGTACCCGGGGAGTAAACTCATTTCCCATGTATACAAAGAAAGTACCCTGTGATTAAACTCATTTCCAAAACGATTTTTTAAATTATTTTTTCACCACTAAAACGCATGAGACTTGTAGTTTTCAAAAATGTTTTCATTTTTGATGAGACGCTTATTAAAAGAAGTTTAATCGCCGGCAAACGAAAACCCGCCATTTCCCGTAAACCCCGGACTTGGCCCGTATAGTCAAAAGTATACAAAGAAAGTACCCAGGGAGTAAACTCATTTCCCGAACGATTTTTTATATTAGTTTTTCACCACTAAAACGCATGAGACTTGTAGTTTTTAAAAATGTTTTCATTTTTGATGGGACGCTGAATAAAAGAAGCTTAATCGCCGGCAAACGAAAACCCGCGATTTCCCGTAAATCCCGGGCTTGGCCCGTATAGTCGAATGCATACAAAGAAATTACCCAGGGAGTAAACTCATTTCCAAAACGATTTTTTAAAGTATCTTTGCACCACTAAAACGCATGAGACTTGTAGTTTTCAAAAGTGTTTTCATTTTTGATGAGACGCTGAATAAAAGAAGTTTAATCGCCGGCAAATGAAAACCCGCAATTTCCCGTAAATCCCGGACTCGGCCCGTATAGTCAAAAGTATACAAAGAAGGTACCCAGAGAGTAAACTCATTTCCCGAACGATTTTTTAAATTATTTTTTCACCACTAAAACGCATGAGACTTGTAGTTTTTAAAAATGTTAACATTTTTGATGGGACGCTGAATAAAAGAAGCTTAATCGCCGGCACACGAAAACCCGCCATTTCCCGTAAACCCCGGACTCGGCCCGTATAGTCAAAAGTATACAAAGAAAGTACCCAGGGAGTAAACTCATTTCCCGAACGATTTTTTATATTATTTTTTCACCACTAAAACGCATGAGACTTGTAGTTTTTAAAAATGTTAACATTTTTGATGGGACGCTGAATAAAAGAAGCTTAATCGCCGGCACACGAAAACCCGCGATTTCCCGTAAATCCTGGACTGGGCCTGTATAGTCAAAAGTATACAAAGAAAGTACCCAGGGAGTAAACTCATTTCCCGAACGATTTTTTAAATTATTTTTTCACCACTAAAACGCATGAGACTTGTAGTTTTCAAAAGTGTTTTCATTTTTGATGAGACGCTGAATAAAAGAAGTTTAATCGCCGGCAAACGAAAACCTGCGATTTCCCGTAAATCCCGGACTCGGCCCGTATAGTCAAAAGTATACAAAGAAAGTATCCAGGAAGTAAACCCATTTCCCGAACGATTTTTAAAATTATTATTTCACCACTAAAGCCCGTGAGACTTGTAGTTTTTAGAAATGTTTTCATTTTTGATGAGACGCTGAATAAAAGAAGTTTAATCGCCGGCAAACGAAAACCCGCGACTTCCCGTAAATCCCGCATTCGGGCCGTATAGTCAAAAGTATACAAAGAAAGTACCCAAGGAGTAAACTCATTTCCCGAACGATTTTTTAAATTATTTTTTCACCACTAAAACGCATGAGACTTGTAATTTTTAGAAATGTTTTCATTTTTGATGAGACGCTGAATAAAAGAAGTTTAATCGCCGGCAAACGAAAACCCGCAATTTCCCGTAAATCCCGGACTCGGCCCGTATAGTCAAAAGTATACAAAGAAGGTACCCAGAGAGTAAACTCATTTCCCGAACGATTTTTTAAATTATTTTTTCACCACTAAAACGCATGAGACTTGTAGTTTTTAAAAATGTTTTCATTTTTGATGAGGCGCTGAATAAAAGAAGTTTAATCGCCGGCAAACGAAAACCCGTGACTTCCCGTAAATCCCCGACTCGGCCCGTATATTCAAAAGTATACAAAGAAAGTACCCAGGGAGTAAACTCATTTCCCGAACAATTTTTTAAATTATTTTTTCACCACTAAAACGCATGAGACCTGTAGTTTTCAGAATTGTTTTCATTTTTGATGAGACGCTTAATGAAAGTGGTTTAATCGCCGGCAAACGAAAACCCGCGATTTCCCGTAAATCCCGGGATTGGGCCGTATAGTCGAATGTATACAAAGAAAGTACCCTGTGAGTAAACTCATTTCCAAAACGATTTTTTAAAGTATCTTTTCACCACTAAAACGCATGAGACTTGTAGTTTTCAAAAATGTTTTCATTTTAGATGAGACGCTGAAAAAAAGAAGTTTAATTGCCGGCAAACCAAAACCCGCCATTTCCCGTAAACCCCGGACTCGGCCCATTAAGTCAAAAGTATACAAAGAAAGTACCCGGGAGTAAACTCATTTCCCATGTATACAAAGTAAGTACCCTGTGATTAAACTCATTTCCAAAACGATTTTTTAAATTATTTTTTCACCACTAAAACGCATGAGACTTGAAGTTTGCGGAAATGTTTTCATTTTTGATGAGACGCTTAATGAAAGTGGTTTAATCGCCGGCAAACGAAAACCCGCGATTTCCCGTAAATCCTGGACTCGGCCGTATAGTCAAAAGTATACAAAGAAGGTACCCAGGGAGTAAACTCATTTCCCGAACGATTTTTTAAATTTTTTTTTTCACCACTAAAACGCATGAGACTTGTAATTTTTAGAAATGTTTTCATTTTTGATGAGACGCTTAATGAAAGTGGTTTAGTCGCCGGCAAACGAAAACCCGCGATTTCCCGTAAATCCCAGGCTTGGCCCGTATAGTCAAATGTATACAAAGAAAGTACCCTGTGAGTAAACTCATTTCCAAAACGATTTTTTAAATTATCTTTTCACCACTAAAACGCATGATACTTGTAGTTTTCAAAAAGGTTTTCAATTTTGATGAGACGCTGAATAAAAGAAGTTTAATCGCCGGCAAACGAAAACCCGCTATTTCCCGTAAACCCCGGACTCGGCCCGTATAGTAAAAAGTATACAAAGAAAGTACCCAGGGAGTAAACTCATTTCCCGAACGATTTTTTAAATTATTTTTTCACCACTAAAACGCATGGGACTTGTAGTTTACAAAAATGTTTTCATTTTTGATGAGACTCTGAATAAAAGAAGTTTAATCGCCGGCAAACGAAAACCTGCGATTTCCCGTAAATCCCGGACTCGGCCCGTATAGTCAAAAGTATACAAAGAAAGTACCCAGGGAGTAAACTCATTTCCCGAACGATTTTTTAAATTATTATTTCACCACTAAAGCCCATGAGACTTGTAGTTTTTAGAAATGCTTTCATTTTTGATGAGACGCTGAATAAAAGAAGTTTAATCGCCGGCAAACGAAAACCCGCGACTTCCCGTAAATCCCGGATTCGGGCCGTATAGTCAAAAGTATACAAAGAAAGTACCCAGGGAGTAAACTTATTTCCCGAACGATTTTTTAAATTATTTTTTCACCACTAAAACGCATGAGACTTGTAGTTTTCAGAAATGTTTTCATTTTTGATGAGACGCTGAAAAAAAGAAGTTTAATTGCCGGCAAACGAAAACCCGCCATTTCCCGTAAACCCCGGACTCGGCCCATATAGTCAAAAGTATACAAAGAAAGTACCCGGGGAGTAAACTCATTTCCCATGTATACAAAGAAAGTACCCTGTGATTAAACTCATTTCCAAAACGATTTTTTAAATTATTTTTTCACCACTAAAACGCATGAGACTTGTAGTTTTCAAAAATGTTTTCATTTTTGATGAGACGCTTATTAAAAGAAGTTTAATCGCCGGCAAACGAAAACCCGCCATTTCCCGTAAACCCCGGACTTGGCCCGTATAGTCAAAAGTATACAAAGAAAGTACCCAGGGAGTAAACTCATTTCCCGAACGATTTTTTATATTAGTTTTTCACCACTAAAACGCATGAGACTTGTAGTTTTTAAAAATGTTTTCATTTTTGATGGGACGCTGAATAAAAGAAGCTTAATCGCCGGCAAACGAAAACCCGCGATTTCCCGTAAATCCCGGGCTTGGCCCGTATAGTCGAATGCATACAAAGAAATTACCCAGGGAGTAAACTCATTTCCAAAACGATTTTTTAAAGTATCTTTGCACCACTAAAACGCATGAGACTTGTAGTTTTCAAAAGTGTTTTCATTTTTGATGAGACGCTGAATAAAAGAAGTTTAATCGCCGGCAAATGAAAACCCGCAATTTCCCGTAAATCCCGGACTCGGCCCGTATAGTCAAAAGTATACAAAGAAGGTACCCAGAGAGTAAACTCATTTCCCGAACGATTTTTTAAATTATTTTTTCACCACTAAAACGCATGAGACTTGTAGTTTTTAAAAATGTTAACATTTTTGATGGGACGCTGAATAAAAGAAGCTTAATCGCCGGCACACGAAAACCCGCCATTTCCCGTAAACCCAGGACTCGGCCCGTATAGTCAAAAGTATACAAAGAAAGTACCCAGGGAGTAAACTCATTTCCCGAACGATTTTTTATATTATTTTTTCACCACTAAAACGCATGAGACTTGTAGTTTTTAAAAATGTTAACATTTTTGATGGGACGCTGAATAAAAGAAGTTTAATCGCCGGCAAACGAAAACCCGCCATTTCCCGTAAACCCCGGACTTGGCCCGTATAGTCAAAAGTATACAAAGAAAGTACCCAGGGAGTAAACTCATTTCCCGAACGATTTTTTATATTAGTTTTTCACCACTAAAACGCATGAGACTTGTAGTTTTTAAAAATGTTTTCATTTTTGATGGGACGCTGAATAAAAGAAGCTTAATCGCCGGCAAACGAAAACCCGCGATTTCCCGTAAATCCCGGGCTTGGCCCGTATAGTCAAAAGTATACAAAGAAAGTATCCAGGAAGTAAACCCATTTCCCGAACGATTTTTAAAATTATTATTTCACCACTAAAGCCCGTGAGACTTGTAGTTTTTAGAAATGTTTTCATTTTTGATGAGACGCTGAATAAAAGAAGTTTAATCGCCGGCAAACGAAAACCCGCGACTTCCCGTAAATCCCGCATTCGGGCCGTATAGTCAAAAGTATACAAAGAAAGTACCCAAGGAGTAAACTCATTTCCCGAACGATTTTTTAAATTATTTTTTCACCACTAAAACGCATGAGACTTGTAATTTTTAGAAATGTTTTCATTTTTGATGAGACGCTGAATAAAAGAAGTTTAATCGCCGGCAAACGAAAACCCGCAATTTCCCGTAAATCCCGGACTCGGCCCGTATAGTCAAAAGTATACAAAGAAGGTACCCAGAGAGTAAACTCATTTCCCGAACGATTTTTTAAATTATTTTTTCACCACTAAAACGCATGAGACTTGTAGTTTTTAAAAATGTTAACATTTTTGATGGGACGCTGAATAAAAGAAGCTTAATCGCCGGCACACGAAAACCCGCCATTTCCCGTAATCCCCGGACTCGGCCCGTATAGTCAAAAGTATACAAAGAAAGTACCCAGGGAGTAAACTCATTTCCCGAACGATTTTTTATATTATTTTTTCACCACTAAAACGCATGAGACTTGTAGTTTTCAAAAATGTTAACATTTTTGAGGGGACGCTGAATAAAAGAAGCTTAATCGCCGGCACACGAAAACCCGCGATTTCCCGTAAATCCCGGACTGGGCCTGTATAGTCAAAAGTATACAAAGAAAGTACCCAGGGAGTAAACTCATTTCCCGAACGATTTTTTAAATTATTTTTTCACCACTAAAACGCATGAGACTTGTAGTTTTCAAAAGTGTTTTCATTTTTGATGAGACGCTGAATAAAAGAAGTTTAATCGCCGGCAAACGAAAACCTGCGATTTCCCGTAAATCCCGGACTCGGCCCGTATAGTCAAAAGTATACAAAGAAAGTATCCAGGAAGTAAACCCATTTCCCGAACGATTTTTAAAATTATTATTTCACCACTAAAGCCCGTGAGACTTGTAGTTTTTAGAAATGTTTTCATTTTTGATGAGACGCTGAATAAAAGAAGTTTAATCGCAGGCAAACGAAAACCCGCGACTTCCCGTAAATCCCGCATTCGGGCCGTATAGTCAAAAGTATACAAAGAAAGTACCCAAGGAGTAAACTCATTTCCCGAACGATTTTTTAAATTATTTTTTCACCACTAAAACGCATGAGACTTGTAATTTTTAGAAATGTTTTCATTTTTGATGAGACGCTGAATAAAAGAAGTTTAATCGCCGGCAAACGAAAACCCGCAATTTCCCGTAAATCCCGGACTCGGCCCGTATAGTCAAAAGTATACAAAGAAGGTACCCAGAGAGTAAACTCATTTCCCGAACGATTTTTTAAATTATTTTTTCACCACTAAAACGCATGAGACTTGTAGTTTTTAAAAATGTTAACATTTTTGATGGGACGCTGAATAAAAGAAGCTTAATCGCCGGCACACGAAAACCCGCCATTTCCCGTAATCCCCGGACTCGGCCCGTATAGTCAAAAGTATACAAAGAAAGTACCCAGGGAGTAAACTCATTTCCCGAACGATTTTTTATATTATTTTTTCACCACTAAAACGCATGAGACTTGTAGTTTTTAAAAATGTTAACATTTTTGAGGGGACGCTGAATAAAAGAAGCTTAATCGCCGGCACACGAAAACCCGCGATTTCCCGTAAATCCCGGACTGGGCCTGTATAGTCAAAAGTATACAAAGAAAGTACCCAGGGAGTAAACTCATTTCCCGAACGATTTTTTAAATTATTTTTTCACCACTAAAACGCATGAGACTTGTAGTTTTCAAAAGTGTTTTCATTTTTGATGAGACGCTGAATAAAAGAAGTTTAATCGCCGGCAAACGAAAACCTGCGATTTCCCGTAAATCCCGGACTCGGCCCGTATAGTCAAAAGTATACAAAGAAAGTATCCAGGAAGTAAACCCATTTCCCGAACGATTTTTAAAATTATTATTTCACCACTAAAGCCCGTGAGACTTGTAGTTTTTAGAAATGTTTTCATTTTTGATGAGACGCTGAATAAAAGAAGTTTAATCGCCGGCAAACGAAAACCCGCGATTTCCCGTAAATCCCGGGCTTGACCCGTATAGTCAAATGTATACAAAGAAAGTACCCTGTGAGTAAACCCATTTCCAAAACGATTTTTTAAATTATCTTTTCACCACTAAAACGCATGAGACTTGTAGTTTTCAAAAATGTTTTCATTTTTGATGAGACGCTGAATAAAAGAAGTTTAATCGCCGGCAAACGAAAACCCGCCATTTCCCGTAAACCCCGGACTCGGCCCGTATAGTCAAAAGTATACAAAGAAAGTACCCAGGGAGTAAACTCATTTCCCGAACGATTTTTTAAATTATTTTTTCACCACTAAAACGCATGGGACTTGTAGTTTACAAAAATGTTTTCATTTTTGATGAGAGTCTGAATAAAAGAAGTTTAATCGCCGGCAAACGAAAACCTGCGATTTCCCGTATATCCCGGACTCGGCCCGTATAGTCAAAAGTATACAAAGAAAGTACCCAGGGAGTAAACTCATTTCCCGAACGATTTTTTAAATTATTATTTCACCACTAAAGCCCATGAGACTTGTAGTTTTTAGAAATGTTTTCATTTTTGATGAGACGCTGAATAAAAGAAGTTTAATCGCCGGCAAACGAAAACCCGCGACTTCCCGTAAATCCCGGATTCGGGCCGTATAGTCAAAAGTATACAAAGAAAGTACCCAGGGAGTAAACTCATTTCCCGAACGATTTTTTAAATTATTTTTTCACCACTAAAACGCATGAGACTTGTAGTTTTCAAAAGTGTTTTCATTTTTGATGAGACGCTGAATAAAAGAAGTTTAATCGCCGGCAAACGAAAACCTGCGATTTCCCGTAAATCCCGGACTCGGCCCGTATAGTCAAAAGTATACAAAGAAAGTATCCAGGAAGTAAACCCATTTCCCGAACGATTTTTAAAATTATTATTTCACCACTAAAGCCCGTGAGACTTGTAGTTTTTAGAAATGTTTTCATTTTTGATGAGACGCTGAATAAAAGAAGTTTAATCGCCGGCAAACGAAAACCCGCGACTTCCCGTAAATCCCGCATTCGGGCCGTATAGTCAAAAGTATACAAAGAAAGTACCCAGGGAGTAAACTCATTTCCCGAACGATTTTTTAAATTATTTTTTCACCACTAAAACGCATGAGACTTGTAATTTTTAGAAATGTTTTCATTTTTGATGAGACGCTTAATGAAAGTGGTTTAATCGCCGGCAAACGAAAACCCGCGATTTCCCGTAAATCCCGGGCTTGACCCGTATAGTCAAATGTATACAAAGAAAGTACCCTGTGAGTAAACTCACAGGGTACTTTCTTTCGTTTTAAATTATCTTTTCACCACTAAAACGCATGAGACTTGTAGTTTTCAAAAATGTTTTCATTTTTAATGAGACGCTGAATAAAAGAAGTTTAATCGCCGGCAAACGAAAACCCGCCATTTCCCGTAAACCCCGGACTCGGCCCGTATAGTCAAAAGTATACAAAGAAAGTACCCAGGGAGTAAACTCATTTCCCGAACGATTTTTTAAATTATTTTTTCACCACTAAAACGCATGGGACTTGTAGTTTACAAAAATGTTTTCATTTTTGATGAGAGTCTGAATAAAAGAAGTTTAATCGCCGGCAAACGAAAACCTGCGATTTCCCGTATATCCCGGACTCGGCCCGTATAGTCAAAAGTATACAAAGAAAGTACCCAGGGAGTAAACTCATTTCCCGAACGATTTTTTAAATTATTATTTCACCACTAAAGCCCATGAGACTTGTAGTTTTTAGAAATGTTTTCATTTTTGATGAGACGCTGAATAAAAGAAGTTTAATCGCCGGCAAACGAAAACCCGCGACTTCCCGTAAATCCCGGATTCGGGCCGTATAGTCAAAAGTATACAAAGAAAGTACCCAGGGAGTAAACTCATTTCCCGAACGATTTTTTACATTATTTTTTCACCACTAAAGCCCATGAGACTTGTAGTTTTTAAAAATGTTTTCATTTTTGATGAGACGCTGAATAAAAGAAGTTTAATAGCCGGCAAACGAAAACCCGCGACTTCCCGTAAATCCCCGACTCGGCCCGTATAGTCAAAAGTATACAAAGAAAGTACCCAGGGAGTAAACTCATTTCCCGAACGATTTTTTAAATTATTTTTTCACCACTAAAACGCATGAGACCTGTAGTTTTCATTTTTGATGGGACGCTTAATGAAAGTGGTTTAATCGCCGGCAATCGAAAACCCGCGATTTCCCGTAAATCCCGGGCTTGGCCCGTATAGTCGAATGTATACAAAGAAAGTACCCTGTGAGTAAACTCATTTCCAAAACGATTTTTTAAAGTATCTTTTCACCACTAAAACGCATGAGACTTGTAGTTTTCAAAAATGTTTTCATTTTTGAGGAGACGCTGAATAAAAGAAGTTTAATCGCCGGCAAACGAAAACCCGCCATTTCCCGTAAACCCCGGACTTGGCCCGTATAGTCAAAAGTATACATAGAAAGTACCCAGGGGGTAAACTCATTTCCCGAACGATTTTTTAAGTTATTATTTCACCACTAAAGCCCATGAGACTTGTAGTTTTTAGAAATGTTTTCATTTTTGATGAGACGCTTAATGAAAGTGGTTTAATCGCCGGCAATCGAAAACCCGCGATTTCCCGTAAATCCCGGACTTGGCCCGTATAGTCAAAAGTATACATAGAAAGTACCCAGGGGGTAAACTCATTTCCCGAACGATTTTTTAAGTTATTATTTCACCACTAAAGCCCATGAGACTTGTAGTTTTTAGAAATGTTTTCATTTTTGATGAGACGCTTAATGAAAGTGGTTTAATCGCCGGCAAACGAAAACCCGCCATTTCCCGTAAACCCCGGACTCGGCCCATATAGTCAAAAGTATACAAAGAAAGTACCCGGGGAGTAAACTCATTTCCCATGTATACAAAGAAAGTACCCTGTGATTAAACTCATTTCCAAAACGATTTTTTAAATTATTTTTTCACCAGTAAAACGCATGAGACTTGTAGTTTTCAAAAATGTTTTCATTTTTGATGAGACGCTTATTAAAAGAAGTTTAATCGCCGGCAAACGAAAACCCGACATTTCCCGTAAACCCCGGACTCGGCCCTTATAGTCAAAAGTATACAAAGAAAGTACCCAGGGAGTAAACTCATTTCCCGAACGATTTTTTATATTATTTTTTCACCACTAAAACGCATGAGACTTGTAGTTTTTAAAAATGTTTTCATTTTTGATGGGACGCTGAATAAAAGAAGCTTAATCGCCGGCACACGAATACCCGCGATTTCCCGTAAATCCCGGACTGGGCCGTATAGTCAAAAGTATACAAAGAAAGTACCCAGGGAGTAAACTCATTTCCCGAACGACTTTTTAAATTATTTTTTCACCACTAAAACGCATGAGACTTGTAGTTTTCAAAAGTGTTTTCATTTTTGATGAGACGCTGAATAAAAGAAGTTTAATCGCCGGCAAACGAAAACCCGCAATTTCCCGTATATCCCGGACTCGGCCCGTATAGTCAAAAGTATACAAAGAAGGTACCCAGAGAGTAAACTCATTTCCCGAACGATTTTTTAAATTATTTTTTCACCACTAAAACGCATGAGACTTGTAGTTTTTAAAAATGTTAACATTTTTGATGGGACGCTGAATAAAAGAAGCTTAATCGCCGGCACACGAAAACCCGCCATTTCCCGTAAACCCCGAACTCGGCCCGTATAGTCAAAAGTATACAAAGAAAGTACCCAGGGAGTAAACTCATTTCCCGAACGATTTTTTATATTATTTTTTCACCACTAAAACGCATGAGACTTGTAGTTTTTAAAAATGTTAACATTTTTGATGGGACGCTGAATAAAAGAAGCTTAATCGCCGGCACACGAAAACCCGCGATTTCCTGTAAATCCCGGACTGGGCCTGTATAGTCAAAAGTATACAAAGAAAGTACCCAGGGAGTAAACTCATTTCCCGAACGATTTTTTAAATTATTTTTTCACCACTAAAACGCATGAGACTTGTAGTTTTCAAAAGTGTTTTCATTTTTGATGAGACGCTGAATAAAAGAAGTTTAATCGCCGGCAAACGAAAACCCGCGACTTTCCGTAAATCCCGCATTCGGGCCGTATAGTCAAAAGTATACAAAGAAAGTACCCAGGGAGTAAACTCATTTCCCGAACGATTTTTTAAATTATTTTTTCACCACTAAAACGCATGAGACTTGTAATTTTTAGAAATGTTTTCATTTTTGATGAGACGCTTAATGAAAGTGGTTTAATCGCCGGCAAACGAAAACCCGCGATTTCCCGTAAATCCCGGGCTTGACCCGTATAGTCAAATGTATACAAAGAAAGTACCCTGTGAGTAAACTCATTTCCAAAACGATTTTTTAAATTATCTTTTCACCACTAAAACGCATGAGACTTGTAGTTTTCAAAAATGTTTTCATTTTTGATGAGACGCTGAATAAAAGAAGTTTAATCGCCGGCAAACGAAAACCCGCCATTTCCCGTAAACCCCGGACTCGGCCCGTATAGTCAAAAGTATACAAAGAAAGTACCCAGGGAGTAAACTCATTTCCCGAACGATTTTTTAAATTATTTTTTCACCACTAAAACGCATGGGACTTGTAGTTTACAAAAATGTTTTCATTTTTGATGAGAGTCTGAATAAAAGAAGTTTAATCGCCGGCAAACGAAAACCTGCGATTTCCCGTATATCCCGGACTCGGCCCGTATAGTCAAAAGTATACAAAGAAAGTACCCAGGGAGTAAACTCATTTCCCAAACGATTTTTTAAATTATTATTTCACCACTAAAGCCCATGAGACTTGTAGTTTTTAGAAATGTTTTCATTTTTGATGAGACGCTGAATAAAAGAAGTTTAATCGCCGGCAAACGAAAACCCGCGACTTCCCGTAAATCCCGGATTCGGGCCGTATAGTCAAAAGTATACAAAGAAAGTACCCAGGGAGTAAACTCATTTCCCGAACGATTTTTTAAAATATTTTTTCACCACTAAAGCCCATGAGACTTGTAGTTTTTAAAAATGTTTTCATTTTTGATGAGACGCTGAATAAAAGAAGTTTAATCGCCGGCAAACGAAAACCCGCGACTTCCCGTAAATCCCCGACTCGGCCCGTATAGTCAAAAGTATACAAAGAAAGTACCCAGGGAGTAAACTCATTTCCCGAACGATTTTTTAAATTATTTTTTCACCACTAAAACGCATGAGACCTGTAGTTTTCATTTTTGATGGGACGCTTAATGAAAGTGGTTTAATCGCCGGCAATCGAAAACCCGCGATTTCCCGTAAATCCCGGGCTTGGCCCGTATAGCCGAATGTATACAAAGAAAGTACCCTGTGAGTAAACTCATTTCCAAAACGATTTTTTAAAGTATCTTTTCACCACTAAAACGCATGAGACTTGTAGTTTTCAAAAATGTTTTCATTTTTGAGGAGACGCTGAATAAAAGAAGTTTAATCGCCGGCAAACGAAAACCCGCGATTTCCCGTAAATCCCGGGCTTGGCCCGTATAGTCGAATGCATACAAAGAAAGTACACAACTCATTTCCCGAACGATTTTTTAAATTATTATTTAACCACTAAAGCCCATGAGACTTGTAGTTTTTAAAAATGTTTTCATTTTTGATGAGACGCTGAATAAAAGAATTTTAATCGCCGGCAAACGAAAACCCGCGACTTCCCGTAAATCCCCGACTCGGCCCGTATAGTCAAAAGTATACAAAGAAAGTACCCAGGGAGTAAACTCATTTCCCGAACGATTTTTTAAATTATTTTTTCACCACTAAAACGCATGAGACCTGTAGTTTTTAGAAATGTTTTCATTTTTGATGAAACGCTTAATGAAAGTGGTTTAATCGCCGGCAAACGAAAACCCGCGATTTCCCGTAAATCCCGGGCTTGGCCCGTATAGTCGAATGTATACAAAGAAAGTACCCTGTGAGTAAACTCATTTCCAAAACGATTTTTTAAAGTATCTTTTCACCACTAAAACGCATGAGACTTGTAGTTTTTAAAAATGTTTTCATTTTTGATGGGACGCTGAATAAAAGAAGTTTAATCGCCGGCACATGAAAACCCGCGATTTCCCGTAAATCCCGGACTGGGCCCGTATAGTCAAAAGTATACAAAGAAAGTACCCAGGGAGTAAACTCATTTCCCGAACAATTTTTTAAATTATTTTTTCACCACTAAAACGCATGAGACTTGTAGTTTTCAAAAGTGTTTTCATTTTTGATGAGACGCTGAATAAAAGAAGTTTAATCGCCGGCAAACGAAAACCCGCGATTTCCCGTAAATCCCGGACTCGGCCCGTATAGTCAAAAGTATACAAAGAAGGTACCCAGGGAGTAAACTCATTTCCCGAACGATTTTTTAAATTATTTTTTCATCACTAAAACGCATGAGACTTGTATTTTTTAGAAATGTTTTCATTTTTGATGAGACGCTTAATGAAAGTGGTTTAATCGCCGGCAAATGAAAACCCGCGATTTCCCGTAAATCCCGGGCTTGACCCGTATAGTCAAATGTATACAAAGAAAGTACCCTGTGAGTAAACTCATTTCCAAAACGATTTTTTAAATTATCTTTACACCACTAAAACGCATGAGACTTCTAATTTTTAGAAATGTTTTCATTTTTGATGAGACGTTTAATGAAAGTGGTTTAATCGCCGGCAAACGAAAACCCGCGATTTCCCGTAAATCCCGGACTGGGCCCGTATAGTCAAAAGTATACAAAGAAAGTATCCAGGAAGTAAACCCATTTCCCGAACGATTTTTAAAATTATTATTTCACCACTAAAGCCCGTGAGACTTGTAGTTTTTAGAAATGTTTTCATTTTTGATGAGACGCTGAATAAAAGAAGTTTAATCGCCGGCAAACAAAAACCCGCGACTTTCCGTAAATCCCGCATTCGGGCCGTATAGTCAAAAGTATACAAAGAAAGTACCCAGGGAGTAAACTCATTTCCCGAACGATTTTTTAAATTATTTTTTCACCACTAAAACGCATGAGACTTGTAATTTTTAGAAATGTTTTCATTTTTGATGAGACGCTTAATGAAAGTGGTTTAATCGCCGGCAAACGAAAACCCGCGATTTCCCGTAAATCCCGGGCTTGACCCGTATAGTCAAATGTATACAAAGAAAGTACCCTGTCAGTAAACTCATTTCCAAAACGATTTTTTAAATTATCTTTTCACCACTAAAACGCATGAGACTTGTAGTTTTCAAAAATGTTTTCATTTTTGATGAGACGCTGAATAAAAGAAGTTTAATCGCCGGCAAACGAAAACCCGCCATTTCCCGTAAACCCCGGACTCGGCCCGTATAGTCAAAAGTATACAAAGAAAGTACCCAGGGAGTAAACTCATTTCCCGAACGATTTTTTAAATTATTTTTTCACCACTAAAACGCATGGGACTTGTAGTTTACAAAAATGTTTTCATTTTTGATGAGAGTCTGAATAAAAGAAGTTTAATCGCCGGCAAACGAAAACCTGCGATTTCCCGTATATCCCGGACTCGGCCCGTATAGTCAAAAGTATACAAAGAAAGTACCCAGGGAGTAAACTCATTTCCCGAACGATTTTTTAAATTATTATTTCACCACTAAAGCCCATGAGACTTGTAGTTTTTAGAAATGTTTTCATTTTTGATGAGACGCTGAATAAAAGAAGTTTAATCGCCGGCAAACGAAAACCCGCGACTTCCCGTAAATCCCGGATTCGGGCCGTATAGTCAAAAGTATACAAAGAAAGTACCCAGGGAGTAAACTCATTTCCCGAACGATTTTTTAAAATATTTTTTCACCACTAAAGCCCATGAGACTTGTAGTTTTTAAAAATGTTTTCATTTTTGATGAGACGCTGAATAAAAGAAGTTTAATCGCCGGCAAACGAAAACCCGCGACTTCCCGTAAATCCCCGACTCGGCCCGTATAGTCAAAAGTATACAAAGAAAGTACCCAGGGAGTAAACTCATTTCCCGAACGATTTTTTAAATTATTTTTTCACCACTAAAACGCATGAGACCTGTAGTTTTCATTTTTGATGGGACGCTTAATGAAAGTGGTTTAATCGCCGGCAATCGAAAACCCGCGATTTCCCGTAAATCCCGGGCTTGGCCCGTATAGTCGAATGTATACAAAGAAAGTACCCTGTGAGTAAACTCATTTCCAAAACGATTTTTTAAAGTATCTTTTCACCACTAAAACGCATGAGACTTGTAGTTTTCAAAAATGTTTTCATTTATGAGGAGACGCTGAATAAAAGAAGTTTAATCGCCGGCAAACGAAAACCCGCCATTTCCCGTAAACCCCGGACTTGGCCCGTATAGTCAAAAGTATACATAGAAAGTACCCAGGGGGTAAACTCATTTCCCGAACGATTTTTTAAGTTATTATTTCACCACTAAAGCCCATGAGACTTGTAGTTTTTAGAAATGTTTTCATTTTTGATGAGACGCTTAATGAAAGTGGTTTAATCGCCGGCAAACGAAAACCCGCGATTTCCCGTAAATCCCGGGCTTGGCCCGTATAGTCGAATGCATACAAAGAAAGTACACAACTCATTTCCCGAACGATTTTTTAAATTATTATTTAACCACTAAAGCCCATGAGACTTGTAGTTTTTAAAAATGTTTTCATTTTTGATGAGACGCTGAATAAAAGAATTTTAATCGCCGGCAAACGAAAACCCGCGACTTCCCGTAAATCCCCGACTCGGCCCGTATAGTCAAAAGTATACAAAGAAAGTACCCAGGGAGTAAACTCATTTCCCGAACGATTTTTTAAATTATTTTTTCACCACTAAAACGCATGAGACCTGTAGTTTTTAGAAATGTTTTCATTTTTGATGAAACGCTTAATGAAAGTGGTTTAATCGCCGGCAAACGAAAACCCGCGATTTCCCGTAAATCCCGGGCTTGGCCCGTATAGTCGAATGTATACAAAGAAAGTACCCTGTGAGTAAACTCATTTCCAAAACGATTTTTTAAAGTATCTTTTCACCACTAAAACGCATGAGACTTGTAGTTTTTAAAAATGTTTTCATTTTTGATGGGACGCTGAATAAAAGAAGTTTAATCGCCGGCACATGAAAACCCGCGATTTCCCGTAAATCCCGGACTGGGCCCGTATAGTCAAAAGTATACAAAGAAAGTACCCAGGGAGTAAACTCATTTCCCGAACGATTTTTTAAATTATTTTTTCACCACTAAAACGCATGAGACTTGTAGTTTTCAAAAGTGTTTTCATTTTTGATGAGACGCTGAATAAAAGAAGTTTAATCGCCGGCAAACGAAAACCCGCGATTTCCCGTAAATCCCGGACTCGGCCCGTATAGTCAAAAGTATACAAAGAAGGTACCCAGGGAGTAAACTCATTTCCCGAACGATTTTTTAAATTATTTTTTCATCACTAAAACGCATGAGACTTGTATTTTTTAGAAATGTTTTCATTTTTGATGAGACGCTTAATGAAAGTGGTTTAATCGCCGGCAAATGAAAACCCGCGATTTCCCGTAAATCCCGGGCTTGACCCGTATAGTCAAATGTATACAAAGAAAGTACCCTGTGAGTAAACTCATTTCCAAAACGATTTTTTAAATTATCTTTACACCACTAAAACGCATGAGACTTCTAATTTTTAGAAATGTTTTCATTTTTGATGAGACGTTTAATGAAAGTGGTTTAATCGCCGGCAAACGAAAACCCGCGATTTCCCGTAATTCCCGGGCTTGGCCCGTATAGTCAAATGTATACAAAGAAAGTACCCTGTGAGTAAACTCATTTCCAAAACGATTTTTTAAATTATCTTTTCACCACTAAAACGCATGAGACTTGTAGATTTCAAAAATGTTTTCATTTTTGATGAGACGCTGAATAAAAGAAGTTTAATCGCCGGCAAACGAAAACCCGCCATTTCCCGTAAACCCCGGACTCGGCCCGTATAATCAAAAGTATACAAAGAAAGTACCCAGGGAGTAAACTCATTTCCCGAACGATTTTTTAAATTATTTTTTCACCACTAAAGCGCATGGGACTTGCAGTTTACAAAAATGTTTTCATTTTTGATGAGACGCTGAATAAAAGAAGTTTAATCGCCGACAAACGAAAACCTGCGATTTCCCGTAAATACCGGACTCGGACCGTATAGTCAAAAGTATACAAAGAAAGTACCCAGGGAGTAAACTCATTTCCCGAACGATTTTTCAAATTATTATTTCACCACTAAAGCCCATGAGACTTGTAGTTTTTAAAAATGTTTTCATTTTTGATGAGACGCTGAATAAAAGAAGTTTAATCGCCGGCAAACGAAAACCCGCCATTTCCCGTAAACCCCGGACTCGGCCCGTATAGTCAAAAGTATACAAAGAAAGTACCCAGGGAGTAAACTCATTTCCCGAACGATTTTTTAAATTATTTTTTCACCACTAAAACGCATGAGACTTGTAGTTTTCAAAAATGTTTTCATTTTTGATGAGACGCTGAATAAAAGAAGTTTAATCGCCGGCAAACGAAAACCCGCCATTTCCCGTAAACCCCGGACTCGGCCCGTATAGTCAAAAGTATACAAAGAAAGTACCCAGGGAGTAAACTCATTTCCCGAACGATTTTTTAAATTATTTTTTCACCACTAAAACGCATGGGACTTGTAGTTTACAAAAATGTTTTCATTTTTGATGAGACTCTGAATAAAAGAAGTTTAATCGCCGGCAAACGAAAACCTGCGATTTCCCGTATATCCCGGACTCGGCCCGTATAGTCAAAAGTATACAAAGAAAGTACCGAGGGAGTAAACTCATTTCCCGAACGATTTTTTAAATTATTATTTCACCACTAAAGCCCATGAGACTTGTAGTTTTTAGAAATGTTTTCATTTTTGATGAGACGCTGAATAAAAGAAGTTTAATCGCCGGCAAACGAAAACCCGCGACTTCCCGTAAATCCCGGATTCGGGCCGTATAGTCAAAAGTATACAAAGAAAGTACCCAGGGAGTAAACTCATTTCCCGAACGATTTTTTAAATTGTTTTTTCACCACTAAAGCCCATGAGACTTGTAGTTTTTAAAAATGTTTTCATTTTTGATGAGACGCTGAATAAAAGAAGTTTAATCGCCGGCAAACGAAAACCCGCAATTTCCCGTAAATCCCGGGCTTGGCCCGTATAATCGAATGCATACAAAGAAAGTACCCAGGAAGTAAACTCATTTCCCGAACGATTTTTTAAATTATTATTGAACCACTAAAGCCCATGAGACTTGTAGTTTTTAAAAATGTTTTCATTTTTGATGAGACGCTGAATAAAAGAAGTTTAATCGCCGGCAAACGAAAACCCGCGACTTCCCGTAAATCCCCGACTCGGCCCGTATAGTCAAAAGTATACAAAGAAAGTACCCAGGGAGTAAACTCATTTCCCGAACGATTTTTTAAATTATTTTTTCACCACTAAAACGCATGAGACCTGTAGTTTTCATTTTTGATGGGACGCTTAATGAAAGTGGTTTAATCGCCGGCAAACGAAAACCCGCGATTTCCCGTAAATCCCGGGCTTGGCCCGTATAGTCGAATGTATACAAAGAAAGTACCATGTGAGTAAACTCATTTCCAAAACGATTTTTTAAAGTATCTTTTCACCACTAAAACGCATGAGACTTGTAGTTTTCAAAAATGTTTTCATTTTTGAGGAGACCCTGAATAAAAGAAGTTTAATCGCCGGCAAACGAAAACCCGCCATTTCCCGTAAACCCCGGACTTGGCCCGTATAGTCAAAAGTATACATAGAAAGTACCCAGGGGGTAAACTCATTTCCCGAACGATTTTTTAAGTTATTATTTCACCACTAAAGCCCATGAGACTTGTAGTTTTTAGAAATGTTTTCATTTTTGATGAGACGCCTAATGAAAGTGGTTTAATCGCCGGCAAACGAAAACCCGCGATTTCCCGTAAATCCCGGGCTTGGCCCGTATAGTCGAATGCATACAAAGAAAGTACCCAACTCATTTCCCGAACGATTTTTTAAATTATTATTTAACCACTAAAGCCCATGAGACTTGTAGTTTTTAAAAATGTTTTCATTTTTGATGAGACGCTGAATAAAAGAATTTTAATCGCCGGCAAACGAAAACCCGCGACTTCCCGTAAATCCCCGACTCGGCCCGTATAGTCAAAAGTATACAAAGAAAGTACCCAGGGAGTAAACTCATTTCCCGAACGATTTTTTAAATTATTTTTTCACCACTAAAACGCATGAGACCTGTAGTTTTCATTTTTGATGGGACGCTTAATGAAAGTGGTTTAATCGCCGGCAAACGAAAACCCGCGATTTCCCGTAAATCCCGGGCTTGGCCCGTATAGTCGAATGTATACAAAGAAAGTACCCTGTGAGTAAACTCATTTCCAAAACGATTTTTTAAAGTATCTTTTCACCACTAAAACGCATGAGACTTGTAGTTTTCAAAAATGTTTTCATTTTTGAGGAGACTCTGAATAAAAGAAGTTTAAGCGCCGGCAAACGAAAACCCGCCATTTCCCGTAAACCCCGGACTTGGCCCGTATAGTCAAAAGTATACATAGAAAGTACCCAGGGGGTAAACTCATTTCCCGAACGATTTTTTAAGTTATTATTTCACCACTAAAACCCATAAGACTTGTAGTTTTTAGAAATGTTTTCATTTTTGATGAGACGCTTAATGAAAGTGGTTTAATCGCCGGCAAACAAAAACCCGCGATTTCCCGTAAATCCCGGGCTTGGCCCGTATAGTCGAATGCATACAAAGAAAGTACCCAACTCATTTCCCGAACGATTTTTTAAATTATTATTTAACCACTAAAGCCCATGAGACTTGTAGTTTTTAAAAATGTTTTCATTTTTGATGAGACGCTGAATAAAAGAATTTTAATCGCCGGCAAACGAAAACCCGCGACTTCCCGTAAATCCCCGACTCGGCCCGTATAGTCAAAAGTATACAAAGAAAGTACCCAGGGAGTAAACTCATTTCCCGAACGATTTTTTAAATTATTTTTTCACCACTAAAGCCCATGAGACTTGTAGTTTTTAAAAATGTTTTCATTTTTGATGAGACGCTGAATAAAAGAAGTTTAATCGCCGGCAAACGAAAACCCGCGACTTCCCGTAAATCCCCGACTCGGCCCGTATAGTCAAAAGTATACAAAGAAAGTACCCAGGGAGTAAACTTATTTCCCGAACGATTTTTTAAATTATTTTTTCACCACTAAAACGCATGAGACCTGTAGTTTTCATTTTTGATGGGACGCTTAATGAAAGTGGTTTAATCGCCGGCAAACGAAAACCCGCGATTTCCCGTAAATCCCGGGCTTGGCCCGTATAGTCGAATGTATACAAAGAAAGTACCCTGTGAGTAAACTCATTTCCAAAACGATTTTTTAAAGTATCTTTTCACCACTAAAACGCATGAGACTTGTAGTTTTTAAAAATGTTTTCATTTTTGATGGGACGCGGAATAAAAGAAGTTTAATCGCCGGCACATGAAAACCCGCGATTTCCCGTAAATCCCGGACTGGGCCCGTATAGTCAAAAGTATACAAAGAAAGTACCCAGGGAGTAAACTCATTTCCCGAACGATTTTTTAAATTATTTTTTCACCACTAAAACGCATGAGACTTGTAGTTTTCAAAAGTGTTTTCATTTTTGATGAGACGCTGAATAAAAGAAGTTTAATCGCCGGCAAACGAAAACCCGCGACTTCCCGTAAATCCCGGACTCGGCCCGTATAGTCAAAAGTATACAAAGAAGGTACCCAGGGAGTAAACTCATTTCCCGAACGATTTTTTAAATTATTATTTCACCACTAAAGCCCATGAGACTTGTAGTTTTTAGAAATGTTTTCATTTTTGATGAGACGCTGAATAAAAGAAGTTTAATCGCCGGCAAACGAAAACCCGCGACTTCCCGTAAATCCCGGATTCGGGCCGTATAGTCAAAAGTATACAAAGAAAGTACCCAGGGAGTAAACTCATTTCCCGAACGATTTTTTAAATTATTTTTTCACCACTAAAGCCCATGAGACTTGTAGTTTTTAAAAATGTTTTCATTTTTGATGAGACGCTGAATAAAAGAAGTTTAATCGCCGGCAAACGAAAACCCGCGACTTCCCGTAAATCCCCGACTCGGCCCGTATAGTCAAAAGTATACAAAGAAAGTACCCAGGGAGTAAACTTATTTCCCGAACGATTTTTTAAATTATTTTTTCACCACTAAAACGCATGAGACATGTAGTTTTCATTTTTGATGGGACGCTTAATGAAAGTGGTTTAATCGCCGGCAAACGAAAACCCGCGATTTCCCGTAAATCCCGGGCTTGGCCCGTATAGTCGAATGTATACAAAAAAAGTACCCTGTGAGTAAACTCATTTCCAAAACGATTTTTTAAAGTATCTTTTCACCACTAAAACGCATGAGACTTGTAGTTTTTAAAAATGTTTTCATTTTTGATGGGACGCTGAATAAAAGAAGTTTAATCGCCGGCACATGAAAACCCGCGATTTCCCGTAAATCCCGGACTGGGCCCGTATAGTCAAAAGTATACAAAGAAAGTACCCAGGGAGTAAACTCATTTCCCGAACGATTTTTTAAATTATTTTTTCAACACTAAAACGCATGAGACTTGTAGTTTTCAAAAGTGTTTTCATTTTTGATGAGACGCTGAATAAAAGAAGATTAATCGCCGGCAAACGAAAATCCGCGATTTCCCGTAAATCCCGGACTCGGCCCGTATAGTCAAAAGTATACAAAGAAGGTACCCAGGGAGTAAACTCATTTCCCGAACGATTTTTTAAATTATTTTTTCATCACTAAAACGCATGAGACTTGTATTTTTTAGAAATGTTTTCATTTTTGATGAGACGCTTAATGAAAGTGGTTTAATCGCCGGCAAATGAAAACCCGCGATTTCCCGTAAATCCCGGGCTTGACCCGTATAGTCAAATGTATACAAAGAAAGTACCCTGTGAGTAAACTCATTTCCAAAACGATTTTTTAAATTATCTTTTCACCACTAAAATGCATGAGACTTCTAATTTTTAGAAATGTTTTCATTTTTGATGAGACGTTTAATGAAAGTGGTTTAATCGCCGGCAAACGAAAACCCGCGATTTCCCGTAATTCCCGGGCTTGGCCCGTATAGTCAAATGTATACAAAGAAAGTACCCTGTGAGTAAACTCATTTCCAAAACGATTTTTTAAATTATCTTTTCACCACTAAAACGCATGAGACTTGTAGATTTCAAAAATGTTTTCATTTTTGATGAGACGCTGAATAAAAGAAGTTTAATCGCCGGCAAACGAAAACCCGCCATTTCCCGTAAACCCCGGACTCGGCCCGTATAATCAAAAGT
This sequence comes from Hydractinia symbiolongicarpus, assembly GCF_029227915.1. Taxonomy (NCBI): domain Eukaryota; kingdom Metazoa; phylum Cnidaria; class Hydrozoa; order Anthoathecata; family Hydractiniidae; genus Hydractinia; species Hydractinia symbiolongicarpus. The sequence goes on from NC_079878.1 coordinate 3,583,723, forward strand.
ATACAAAGAAAGTACCCAGGGAGTAAACTCATTTCCCGAACGATTTTTTAAATTATTATTTCACCACTAAAGCCCATGAGACTTGTAGTTTTTAAAAATGTTTTCATTTTTGATGAGACGCTGAATAAAAGAAGTTTAATCGCCGGCAAACAAAAACCCGCGACTTCCCGTAAATCCCAGACTCGGGCCGTATAGTCAAAAGTATACAAAGAAAGTACCCAGGGAGTAAACTAATTTCTTGAACGATTTTTTAAATTATTTTTTCACCACTAAAACGCATGAGACTTGTAGTTTTCAGAAATGTTTTCATTTTTGATGAGACGCTTAATGAAAGTGGTTTAATCGCCGGCAAACGAAAACCCGCGATTTCCCGTAAATCCCGGACTGGGCCCATATAGTCAAAAGTATACAAAGAAAGTACCCAGGGAGTAAACTCATTTCCCGAACGATTTTTTAAATTATTTTTTCACCACTAAAACGCATGAGACTTTTAGTTTTCAAAAGTGTTTTCATTTTTGATGAGACGCTGAATAAAAGAAGTTTAATCGCCGGCAAACGAAAACCCGCGATTTCCAGTAAATCCCGGACTCGGCCCGTATAGTCAAATGTATACAAAGAAAGTACCCTGTGAGTAAACTCATTTCCAAAACGATTTTTTAAATTATCTTTTCACCACTAAAACGCATGAGACTTGTAGTTTTCAAAAATGTTTTCATTTTTGATGAGACGCTGAATAAAAGAAGTTTAATCGCCGGCAAACGAAAACCCGCCATTTCCCGTAAACCCCGGACTCGGCCCGTATAGTCAAAAGTATACAAAGAAAGTACCCAGGGAGTAAACTCATTGCCCGAACGATTTTTTAAATTATTTTTTCACCACTAAAACGCATGGGACTTGTAGTTTACAAAAATGTTTTCATTTTTGATGAGACTCTGAATAAAAGAAGTTTAATCGCCGGCAAACGAAAACCTGCGATTTCCCGTATATCCCGGACTCGGCCCGTATAGTCAAAAGTATACAAAGAAAGTACCCAGGGAGTAAACTCATTTCCCGAACGATTTTTTAAATTATTATTTCACCACTAAAGCCCATGAGACTTGTAGTTTTTAGAAATGTTTTCATTTTTGATGAGACGCTGAATAAAAGAAATTTAATCGCCGGCACACGAAAACCCGCGACTTCCCGTAAACCCCGGATTCGGGCCGTATAGTCAAAAGTATACAAAGAAAGTACCCAGGGAGTAAACTCATTTCCCGAACGATTTTTTAAATTATTTTTTCACCACTAAAGCCCATGAGACTTGTAGTTTTTTAAAATGTTTTCATTTTTGATGAGACGCTGAATAAAAGAAGTTTAATCGCCGGCAAACGAAAACCCGCGACTTCCCGTAAATCCCCGACTCGGCCCGTATAGTCAAAAGTATACAAAGAAAGTACCCAGGGAGTAAACTCATTTCCCGAACGATTTTTTAAATTATTTTTTCACCACTAAAACGCATGAGACCTGTAGTTTTCATTTTTGATGGGACGCTTAATGAAAGTGGTTTAATCGCCGGCAAACGAAAACCCGCGATTTCCCGTAAATCCCGGGCTTGGCCCGTATAGTCGAATGTATACAAAGAAAGTACCCTGTGAGTAAACTCATTTCCAAAACGATTTTGTAAAGTATCTTTTCACCACTAAAACGCATGAGACTTGTAGTTTTCAAAAATGTTTTCATTTTTGAGGAGACGCTGAATAAAAGAAGTTTAATCGCCGGCAAACGAAAACCCGCCATTTCCCGTAAACCCCGGACTTGGCCCGTATAGTCAAAAGTATACATAGAAAGTACCCAGGGGGTAAACTCATTTCCCGAACGATTTTTTAAGTTATTATTTCACCACTAAAGCCCATGAGACTTGTAGTTTTTAGAAATGTTTTCATTTTTGATGAGACGCTTAATGAAAGTGGTTTAATCGCCGGCAAACGAAAACCCGCGATTTCCCGTAAATCCCGGGCTTGGCCCGTATAGTCGAATGCATACAAAGAAAGTACCCAACTCATTTCCCGAACGATTTTTTAAATTATTATTTAACCACTAAAGCCCATGAGACTTGTAGTTTTTAAAAATGTTTTCATTTTTGATGAGACGCTGAATAAAAGAATTTTAATCGCCGGCAAACGAAAACAAATTATTTTTTCACCACTAAAACGCATGAGACCTGTAGTTTTTAGAAATGTTTTCATTTTTGATGAGACGCTTAATGAAAGTGGTTTAATCGCCGGCAAACGAAAACCCGCGATTTCCCGTAAATCCGGGGCTTGGCCCGTATAGTCGAATGTATACAAAGAAAGTACCCTGTGAGTAAACTCATTTCCAAAACGATTTTTTAAAGTATCTTTTCACCACTAAAACGCATGAGACTTGTAGTTTTTAAAAATGTTTTCATTTTTGATGGGACGCTGAATAAAAGAAGTTTAATCGCCGGCACATGAAAACCCGCGATTTCCCGTAAATCCCGGACTGGGCCCGTATAGTCAAAAGTATACAAAGAAAGTACCCAGGGAGTAAACTCATTTCCCGAACGATTTTTTAAATTATTTTTTCACCACTAAAACGCATGAGACTTGTAGTTTTCAGAAATGTTTTCATTTTTGATGAGACGCTGAATAAAAGAAGTTTAATCGCCGGCAAACGAAAACCCGCGATTTCCCGTAAATCCCGGACTCGGCCCGTATAGTCAAAAGTATACAAAGAAGGTACCCAGGGAGTAAACTCATTTCCCGAACGATTTTTTAAATTATTTTTTCATCACTAAAACGCATGAGACTTGTATTTTTTAGAAATGTTTTCATTTTTGATGAGACGCTTAATGAAAGTGGTTTAATCGCCGGCAAATGAAAACCCGCGATTTCCCGTAAATCCCGGGCTTGACCCGTATAGTCAAATGTATACAAAGAAAGTACCCTGTGAGTAAACTCATTTCCAAAACGATTTTTTAAATTATCTTTTCACCACTAAAACGCATGAGACTTCTAATTTTTAGAAATGTTTTCATTTTTGATGAGACGTTTAATGAAAGTGGTTTAATCGCCGGCAAACGAAAACCCGCGATTTCCCGTAATTCCCGGGCTTGGCCCGTATAGTCAAATGTATACAAAGAAAGTACCCTGTGAGTAAACTCATTTCCAAAACGATTTTTTAAATTATCTTTTCACCACTAAAACGCATGAGACTTGTAGATTTCAAAAATGTTTTCATTTTTGATGAGACGCTGAATAAAAGAAGTTTAATCGCCGGCAAACGAAAACCCGCCATTTCCCGTAAACCCCGGACTCGGCCCGTATAATCAAAAGTTTACAAAGAAAGTACCCAGGGAGTAAACTCATTTCCCGAACGATTTTTTAAATTATTTTTTAACCACTAAAGCGCATGGGACTTGCAGTTTACAAAAATGTTTTCTTTTTTGATGAGACGCTGAATAAAAGAAGTTTAATCGCCGACAAACGAAAACCTGCGATTTCCCGTAAATCCCGGGCTTGACCCGTATAGTCAAATGTATACAAAGAAAGTACCCTGTGAGTAAACTCATTTCCAAAACGATTTTTTAAATTATCTTTTCACCACTAAAACGCATGAGACTTCTAATTTTTAGAAATGTTTTCATTTTTGATGAGACGTTTAATGAAAGTGGTTTAATCGCCGGCAAACAAAAACCCGCGATTTCCCGTAATTCCCGGGCTTGGCCCGTATAGTCAAATGTATACAAAGAAAGTACCCTGTGAGTAAACTCATTTCCAAAACGGTTTTTTAAATTATCTTTTCACCACTAAAACGCATGAGACTTGTAGATTTCAAAAATGTTTTCATTTTTGATGAGACGCTGAATAAAAGAAGTTTAATCGCCGGCAAACGAAAACCCGCCATTTCCCGTAAACCCCGGACTCGGCCCGTATAATCAAAAGTATACAAAGAAAGTACCCAGGGAGTAAACTCATTTCCCGAACGATTTTTTAAATTATTTTTTCACCACTAAAGCGCATGGGACTTGCAGTTTTCAGAAATGTTTTCATTTTTGATGAGACGCTTAATGAAAGTGGTTTAATCGCCAGCAAACGAAAACCCCGATTTCCCGTAAATCCCGGGCTTGGCCCGTATAGTCGAATGCATACAAAGAAAGTACCCAGGGAGTAAACTCATTTCCCGAACGATTTTTTAAATTATTATTTAAACACTAAAGCCCATGAGACTTGTAGTTTTTAAAAATGTTTTCACTTTTGATGAGACGCTGAATAAAAGAAGTTTAATCGCCGGCAAACGAAAACCTGCGACTTCCCGTAAATCCCCGACTCGGCCCGTATAGTCAAAAGAATACAAAGAAAGTACCCAGGGAGTAAACTCATTTCCCGAACAATTTTTAAAATTATTTTTTCACCACTAAAACGCATGAGACCTGTAGTTTTCAGAAATGTTTTCATTTTTGATGAGACGCTTAATGAAAGTTGGTTAATCGCCGGCAAACGAAAACCTGCGACTTCCCGTAAATCCCCGACTCGGCCCGTATAGTCAAAAGAATACAAAGAAAGTACCCAGGGAGTAAACTCATTTCCAAAACGATTTTTTAAATTATTTTTTCACCACTAAAGCGCATGAGACTTGTAGTTTTCAAAAATGTTTTCATTTTTGATGAGACGCTTATTAAAAGAAGTTTAATCGCCGGCAAACGAAAACCCGCCTTTTCCCGTAAACCCCGGACTCGGCCCGTATAGTCAAAAGTATACAAAGAAAGTACCCAGGGAGTAAACTCATTTCCCGAACGATTTTTTATATTATTTTTTCACCACTAAAACGCATGAGACTTGTAGTTTTTAAAAATGTTTTCATTTTTGATGGGACGCTGAATAAAAGAAGCTTAATCGCCGGCACACGAAAACCCGCGATTTCCCGTAAATCCCGGTCTGGGCCCGTATAGTCAAAAGTATACAAAGAAAGTACCCAGGGAGTAAACTCATTTCCCGAACGATTTTTTAAATTATTTTTTCACCACTAAAACGCATGAGACTTGTAGTTTTTAAAAGTGTTTTCATTTTTGATGAGACGGTGAATAAAAGAAGTTTAATTGCCGGCAAACGAAAACCCGCGATTTCCCGTAAATCCCGGACTCGGCCCGTATAGTCAAAAGTATACAGAGAAGGTACCCAGAGAGTAAACTCATTTCCCGAACGATCTTTTAAATTATTTTTTCACCACTAAAACGCATGAGACTTGTAGTTTGCAGAAATGTTTTCATTTTTGATGAGACGCTTAATGAAAGTGGTTTAATCGCCGGCAAACGAAAACCTGCGATTTCCCGTAAATCCCGGGCTTGGCCCGTATAGTCGAATGCATACAAAGAAAGTACCCAGGGAGTAAACTCATTTCCTGAACGATTTTTTAAATTATTATTTAACCACTAAAACGCATGAGACTTGAAGTTTGCGGAAATGTTTTCATTTTTGATGAGACGCTTAATGAAAGTGGTTTAATCGCCGGCCAACGAAAACCCGCGATTTCCCGTAGATCCCGGGCTTGGCCCGTATAGTCGAATGTATACAAAGAAAGTACCCTGTGAGTAAACTCATTTCCAAAACGATTTTTTAAAGTATCTTTTCACCACTAAAACGCTTGAGACTTGTAGTTTTTAAAAATGTTTTCATTTTTGATGGGACGCTGAATAAAAGAAGTTTAATCGCCGGCACATGAAAACCCGCGATTTCCCGTAAATCCCGGACTGGGCCCGTATAGTCAAAAGTATACAAAGAAAGTACCCAGGGAGTAAACTCATTTCCCGAACGATTTTTTAAATTATTTTTTCACCACTAAAACGCATGAGACTTGTAGTTTTCAAAAGTGTTTTCATTTTTGATGAGACGCTGAATAAAAGAAGTTTAATCGCCGGCAAACGAAAACCCGCGATTTCCCGTAAATCCCGGACTCGGCCCGTATAGTCAAAAGTATACAAAGAAGGTACCCAGGGAGTAAACTCATTTCCCGAACGATTTTTTAAATTATTTTTTCATCACTAAAACGCATGAGACTTGTATTTTTTAGAAATGTTTTCATTTTTGATGAGACGCTTAATGAAAGTGGTTTAATCGCCGGCAAATGAAAACCCGCGATTTCCCGTAAATCCCGGGCTTGGCCCGTATAGTCAAATGTATACAAAGAAAGTACCCAGGGAGTAAACTCATTTCCCGAACGATTTTTTATATTATTTTTTCACCACTAAAACGCATGAGACTTGTAGTTTTTAAAAATGTTTTCATTTTAGATGGGACGCTGAATAAAAGAAGCTTAATCGCCGGCACACGAAAACCCGCGATTTCCCGTAAATCCCGGTCTGGGCCCGTATAGTCAAAAGTATACAAAGAAAGTACCCAGGGAGTAAACTCATTTCCCGAACGATTTTTTAAATTATTTTTTCACCACTAAAACGCATGAGACTTGTAGTTTGCAGAAATGTTTTCATTTTTGATGAGACGCTTAATGAAAGTGGTTTAATCGCCGGCAAATGAAAACCCGCGATTTCCCGTAAATCCCGGGCTTGGCCCGTATAGTCAAATGTATACAAAGAAAGTACCCAGGGAGTAAACTCATTTCCCGAACGATTTTTTATATTATTTTTTCACCACTAAAACGCATGAGACTTGTAGTTTTTAAAAATGTTTTCATTTTTGATGGGACGCTGAATAAAAGAAGCTTAATCGCCGGCACACGAAAACCCGCGATTTCCCGTAAATCCCGGTCTGGGCCCGTATAGTCAAAAGTATACAAAGAAAGTACCCAGGGAGTAAACTCATTTCCCGAACGATTTTTTAAATTATTTTTTCACCACTAAAACGCATGAGACTTGTAGTTTTTAAAAGTGTTTTCATTTTTGATGAGACGGTGAATAAAAGAAGTTTAATTGCCGGCAAACGAAAACCCGCGATTTCCCGTAAATCCCGGACTCGGCCCGTATAGTCAAAAGTATACAAAGAAGGTACCCAGAGAGTAAACTCATTTCCCGAACGATCTTTTAAATTATTTTTTCACCACTAAAACGCATGAGACTTGTAGTTTGCAGAAATGTTTTCATTTTTGATGAGACGCTTAATGAAAGTGGTTTAATCGTCGGCAAACGAAAACCCGCGATTTCCCGTAAATCACGGGCTTGGCTTATATAGTCGAATGCATACAAAGAAAGTACCCAGGGAGTAAACTCATTTCCTGAACGATTTTTTAAATTATTATTTAACCACTAAAGCCCATGAGACTTGTAGTTTTTAAAAATGTTTTCATTTTTGATGAGACGCTGAATAAAAGAATTTTAATCGCCGGCAAACGAAAACCCGCGACTTCCCGTAAATCCGACTCGGCCCGTATAGTCAAAAGTATACAAAGAAAGTACCCAGGGAGTAAACTCATTTCCCGAACGATTTTTTAAATTATTTTTTCACCACTAAAACGCATGAGACCTGTAGTTTTTAGAAATGTTTTCATTTTTGATGAGACGCTTAATGAAAGTGGTTTAATCGCCGGCAAACGAAAACCCGCGATTTCCCGTAAATCCCGGGCTTGTCCCGTATAGTCGAATGTATACAAAGAAAGTACCCTGTGAGTAAACTCATTTCCAAAACGATTTTTTAAAGTATCTTTTCACCACTAAAACGCATGAGACTTGTAGTTTTTAAAAATGTTTTCATTTTTGATGGGACGCTGAATAAAAGAAGTTTAATCGCCGGCACATGAAAACCCGCGATTTCCCGTAAATCCCGGACTGGGCCCATATAGTCAAAAGTATACAAAGAAAGTACCCAGGGAGTAAACTCATTTCCCGAACGATTTTTTAAATTACTTTTTCACCACTAAAACGCATGAGACTTGTAGTTTTCAAAAGTGTTTTCATTTTTGATGAGACGCTGAATAAAAGAAGTTTAATCGCCGGCAAACGAAAACCCGCGATTTCCCGTAAATCCCGGACTCGGCCCGTATAGTCAAAAGTATACAAAGAAGGTACCCAGGGAGTAAACTCGTTTCCCGAACGATTTTTTAAATTATTTTTTCATCACTAAAACGCATGAGACTTGTATTTTTTAGAAATGTTTTCATTTTTGATGAGACGCTTAATGAAAGTGGTTTAATCGCCGGCAAATGAAAACCCGCGATTTCCCGTAAATCCCAGGCTTGGCCCGTATAGTCAAATGTATACAAAGAAAGTACCCTGTGAGTAAACTCATTTCCAAAACGATTTTTTAAATTATCTTTTCACCACTAAAACGCATGAGACTTGTAGATTTCAAAAATGTTTTCATTTTTGATGAGACGCTGAATAAAAGAAGTTTAATCGCCGGCAACCGAAAACCCGCCATTTCCCGTAAACCCCGGACTCGGCCCGTATAATCAAAAGTATACAAAGAAAGTACCCAGGGAGTAAACTCATTTCCCGAACGATTTTTTAAATTATTTTTTCACCACTAAAGCGCATGGGACTTGCAGTTTACAAAAATGTTTTCATTTTTGATGAGACGTTGAATAAAAGAAGTTTAATCGCCGACAAACGAAAACCTGCGATTTCCCGTAAATCCCGGACTCGGCCTGTATAGTCAAAAGTATACAAAGAAAGTACCCAGGGAGTAAACTCATTTCCCGAACGATTTTTTAAATTATTTTTTCACCACTAAAACGCATGAGACTTGTAGTTTGCAGAAATGTTTTCATTTTTGATGAGACGCTTAATGAAAGTGGTTTAATCGCCGGCAAACGAAAACCCGCGATTTCCCGTAAATCCCGGGCTTGGCCCGTATAGTCGAATGCATACAAAGAAAGTACCCAGGGAGTAAACTCATTTCCTGAACGATTTTTTAAATTATTATTTAACCACTAAAACGCATGAGACTTGAAGTTTGCGGAAATGTTTTCATTTTTGATGAGACGCTTAATGAAAGTGGTTTAATCGCCGGCCAACGAAAACCCGCGATTTCCCGTAGATCCCGGGCTTGGCCCGTATAGTCGAATGTATACAAAGAAAGTACCCTGTGAGTAAACTCATTTCCAAAACGATTTTTTAAAGTATCTTTTCACCACTAAAACGCATGAGACTTGTAGTTTTTAAAAATGTTTTCATTTTTGATGGGACGCTGAATAAAAGAAGTTTAATCGCCGGCACATGAAAACCCGCGATTTCCCGTAAATCCCGGACTGGGCCCGTATAGTCAAAAGTATACAAAGAAAGTACCCAGGGAGTAAACTCATTTCCCGAACGATTTTTTAAATTATTTTTTCACCACTAAAACGCATGAGACTTGTAGTTTTCAAAAGTGTTTTCATTTTTGATGAGACGCTGAATAAAAGAAGTTTAATCGCCGGCAAACGAAAACCCGCGATTTCCCGTAAATCCCGGACTCGGCCCGTATAGTCAAAAGTATACAAAGAAGGTACCCAGGGAGTAAACTCATTTCCCGAACGATTTTTTAAATTATTTTTTCATCACTAAAACGCATGAGACTTGTATTTTTTAGAAATGTTTTCATTTTTGATGAGACGCTTAATGAAAGTGGTTTAATCGCCGGCAAATGAAAACCCGCGATTTCCCGTAAATCCCGGGCTTGGCCCGTATAGTCAAATGTATACAAAGAAAGTACCCAGGGAGTAAACTCATTTCCCGAACGATTTTTTATATTATTTTTTCACCACTAAAACGCATGAGACTTGTAGTTTTTAAAAATGTTTTCATTTTAGATGGGACGCTGAATAAAAGAAGCTTAATCGCCGGCACACGAAAACCCGCGATTTCCCGTAAATCCCGGTCTGGGCCCGTATAGTCAAAAGTATACAAAGAAAGTACCCAGGGAGTAAACTCATTTCCCGAACGATTTTTTAAATTATTTTTTCACCACTAAAACGCATGAGACTTGTAGTTTGCAGAAATGTTTTCATTTTTGATGAGACGCTTAATGAAAGTGGTTTAATCGCCGGCAAATGAAAACCCGCGATTTCCCGTAAATCCCGGGCTTGGCCCGTATAGTCAAATGTATACAAAGAAAGTACCCAGGGAGTAAACTCATTTCCCGAACGATTTTTTATATTATTTTTTCACCACTAAAACGCATGAGACTTGTAGTTTTTAAAAATGTTTTCATTTTTGATGGGACGCTGAATAAAAGAAGCTTAATCGCCGGCACACGAAAACCCGCGATTTCCCGTAAATCCCGGTCTGGGCCCGTATAGTCAAAAGTATACAAAGAAAGTACCCAGGGAGTAAACTCATTTCCCGAACGATTTTTTAAATTATTTTTTCACCACTAAAACGCATGAGACTTGTAGTTTTTAAAAGTGTTTTCATTTTTGATGAGACGGTGAATAAAAGAAGTTTAATTGCCGGCAAACGAAAACCCGCGATTTCCCGTAAATCCCGGACTCGGCCCGTATAGTCAAAAGTATACAAAGAAGGTACCCAGAGAGTAAACTCATTTCCCGAACGATCTTTTAAATTATTTTTTCACCACTAAAACGCATGAGACTTGTAGTTTGCAGAAATGTTTTCATTTTTGATGAGACGCTTAATGAAAGTGGTTTAATCGTCGGCAAACGAAAACCCGCGATTTCACGTAAATCCCGGGCTTGGCTTGTATAGTCGAATGCATACAAAGAAAGTACCCAGGGAGTAAACTCATTATCTGAACGATTTTTTAAATTATTATTTAACCACTAAAGCCCATGAGACTTGTAGTTTTTAAAAATGTTTTCATTTTTGATGAGACGCTGAATAAAATAATTTTAATCGCCGGCAAACGAAAACCCGCGACTTCCCGTAAATCCGACTCGGCCCGTATAGTCAAAAGTATACAAAGAAAGTACCCAGGGAGTAAACTCATTTCCCGAACGATTTTTTAAATTATTTTTTCACCACTAAAACGCATGAGACCTGTAGTTTTTAGAAATGTTTTCATTTTTGATGAGACGCTTAATGAAAGTGGTTTAATCGCCGGCAAACCAAAACCCGCGATTTCCCGTAAATCCCGGGCTTGGCCCGTATAGTCGAATGTATACAAAGAAAGTACCCTGTGAGTAAACTCATTTCCAAAACGATTTTTTAAAGTATCTTTTCACCACTAAAACGCATGAGACTTGTAGTTTTTAAAAATGTTTTCATTTTTGATGGGACGCTGAATAAAAGAAGTTTAATCGCCGGCACATGAAAACCCGCGATTTCCCGTAAATCCCGGACTGGGCCCATATAGTCAAAAGTATACAAAGAAAGTACCCAGGGAGTAAACTCATTTCCCGAACGATTTTTTAAATTACTTTTTCACCACTAAAACGCATGAGACTTGTAGTTTTCAAAAGTGTTTTCATTTTTGATGAGACGCTGAATAAAAGAAGTTTAATCACCGGCAAACGAAAACCCGCGATTTCCCGTAAATCCCGGACTCGGCCCGTATAGTCAAAAGTATACAAAGAAGGTACCCAGGGAGTAAACTCATTTCCCGAACGATTTTTTAAATTATTTTTTCATCACTAAAACGCATGAGACTTGTATTTTTTAGAAATGTTTTCATTTTTGATGAGACTCTTAATGAAAGTGGTTTAATCGCCGGCAAATGAAAACCCGCGATTTCCCGTAAATCCCGGGCTTGGCCCGTATAGTCAAATGTATACAAAGAAAGTACCCTGTGAGTAAACTCATTTCCAAAACGATTTTTTAAATTATCTTTTCACCACTTAAACGCATGAGACTTCTAATTTTTAGAAATGTTTTCATTTTTGATGAGACGTTTAATGAAAGTGGTTTAATCGCCGGCAAACGAAAACCCGCGATTTCCCGTAATTCCCGGGCTTGGCCCGTATAGTCAAATGTATACAAAGAAAGTACCCTGTGAGTAAACTCATTTCCAAAACGATTTTTTAAATTATCTTTTCACCACTAAAACGCATGAGACTTGTAGATTTCAAAAATGTTTTCATTTTTGATGAGACGCTGAATAAAAGAAGTTTAATCGCCGGCAACCGAAAACCCGCCATTTCCCGTAAACCCCGGACTCGGCCCGTATAATCAAAAGTATACAAAGAAAGTACCCAGGGGGTAAACTCATTTCCCGAACGATTTTTTAAATTATTTTTTCACCACTAAAGCGCATGGTACTTGCAGTTTACAAAAATGTTTTCATTTTTGATGAGACGTTGAATAAAAGAAGTTTAATCGCCGACAAACGAAAACCTGCGATTTCCCGTAAATCCCGGACTCGGCCTGTATAGTCAAAAGTATACAAAGAAAGTACCCAGGGATTAAACTCATTTCCCGAATGATTTTTTAAATTATTTTTTCACCACTAAAACGCATGAGACCTGTAGTTTTCAGAAATGTTTTCATTTTTGATGAGACGCTTAATGAAAGTGGTTTAATCGCCGGCAAACGAAAACCCGCGATTTCCCGTAAATCCCGGGCTTGGCCCGTACAGTCGAATGTATACAAAGAAAGTACCCTGTGAGTAAACTCATTTCCAAAACGATTTTTTAAAGTTTCTTTTACCACTAAAACGCATGAGACCTGTAGTTTTCAAAAATGTTTTCATTTTTGATAAGACGTTGAAAAAAAGAAGTTTAATTGCCGGCAAACGAAAACCCGCCATTTCCCGTAAACCCCGGACTCGGCCCATATAGTCAAAAGTATACAAAGAAAGTAGCCGGGGAGTAAACTCATTTCCCATGTATACAAAGAAAGTACCCTGTGATTAAACTCATTTCCAAAACGATTTTTTAAATTATTTTTTCACCACTAAAGCGCATGAGACTTGTAGTTTTCAAAAATGTTTTCATTTTTGATGAGACGCTTATTAAAAGAAGTTTAATCGCCGGCAAACGAAAACCCGCCATTTCCCGTAAACCCCGGACTCGGCCCGTATAGTCAAAAGTATACAAAGAAAGTACCCAGGGAGTAAACTCATTTCCCGAACGATTTTTTATATTATTTTTTCACCACTAAAACGCATGAGACTTGTAGTTTTTAAAAATGTTTTCATTTTTGATGGGACGCTGAATAAAAGAAGCTTAATCGCCGGCACACGAAAACCCGCGATTTCCCGTAAATCCCGGTCTGGGCCCGTATAGTCAAAAGTATACAAAGAAAGTACCCAGGGAGTAAACTCATTTCCCGAACGATTTTTTAAATTATTTTTTCACCACTAAAACGCATGAGACTTGTAGTTTTTAAAAGTGTTTTCATTTTTGATGAGACGGTGAATAAAAGAAGTTTAATTGCCGGCAAACGAAAACCCACGATTTCCCGTAAATCCCGGACTCGGCCCGTATAGTCAAAAGTATACAAAGAAGGTACCCAGTGAGTAAACTCATTTCCCGAACGATCTTTTAAATTATTTTTTCACCACTAAAACGCATGAGACTTGTAGTTTGCAGAAATGTTTTCATTTTTGATGAGACGCTTAATGAAAGTGGTTTAATCGCCGGCAAACGAAAACCCGCGATTTCCCGTAAATCCCGGGCTTGGCCCGTATAGTCGAATGCATACAAAGAAAGTACCCAGGAAGTAAACTCATTTCCTGAACGATTTTTTAAATTATTATTTAACCACTAAAGCCCATGAGACTTGTAGTTTTTAAAAATGTTTTCATTTTTGATGAGACGCTGAATAAAAGAAGTTTAATCGCCGGCAAACGAAAACCCGCGACTTCCCGTAATTCCCCGACTCGGCCCGTATAGTCAAAAGTATACAAAGAAAGTACCCAGAGAGTAAACTCATTTCCAAAACGATTTTTTAAAGTATCTTTTCACCACTAAAACGCATGAGACTTGTAGTTTTCAAAAATGTTTTCATTTTTGATGAGACGCTGAAAAAAAGAAGTTTAATTGCCGGCAAACGAAAACCCGCCATTTCCCGTAAACCCCGGACTCAGCCCATATAGTCAAAAGTATACAAAGAAAGTACCCGGGGAGTAAACTCATTTCCCATGTATACAAAGAAAGTACCCTGTGATTAAACTCATTTCCAAAACGATTTTTTAAATTATTTTTTCACCACTAAAGCGCATGAGACTTGTAGTTTTCAAAAATGTTTTCATTTTTGATGAGACGCTTATTAAAAGAAGTTTAATCGCCGGCAAACGAAAACCCGCCATTTCCCGTAAACGCCGGACTCGGCCCGTATAGTCAAAAGTATACAAAGAAAGTACCCAGGGAGTAAACTCATTTCCCGAACGATTTTTTATATTATTTTTTCACCACTAAAACGCATGAGACTTGTAGTTTTTAAAAGTGTTTTTATTTTTGATGAGACGCTGAATAAAAGAAGTTTAATCGCCGGCAAACGAAAACCCGCAATTTCCCGTAAATCCCGGACTCGGCCCGTATAGTCAAAAGTATACAAAGAAGGTACCCAGAGAGTAAACTCATTTCCCAAACGATTTTTTAAATTATTTTTTCACCACTAAAACGCATGAGACCTGTAGTTTTCAGAAATGTTTTCATTTTTGATGAGACGCTTAATGAAAGTGGTTTAATCGCCGGCAAACGAAAACCCGCGATTTCCCGAAAATCCCGAGCTTGGCCCGTACAGTCGAATGTATACAAAGAAAGTACCCTGTGAGTAAACTCATTTCCAAAACGATTTTTTAAAGTATCTTTTCACCACTAAAACGCATGAGACTTGTAGTTTTTAAAAATGTTTTCATTTTTGATGGGACGCTGAATAAAAGAAGTTTAATCGCCGGCACATGAAAACCCGCGATTTCCGGTAAATCCCGGACTGGGCCCGTATAGTCAAAAGTATACAAAGAAAGTACCCAGGGAGTAAACTCATTTCCCGAAAGATTTTTTAAATTATTTTTTCACCATTAAATAGCATGAGACTTGTAGTTTTGAAAAGTGTTTTCATTTTTGATGAGACGCTGAATAAAAGAAGTTTAATCGCCGGCAAACGAAAACCCGCAATTTCCCGTAAATCCCGGACTCGGCCCGTATAGTCAAAAGTATACAAAGAAGGTACCCAGAGAGTAAACTCATTTCCCAAACGATTTTTTAAATTATTTTTTCACCACTAAAACGCATGAGACCTGTAGTTTTCAGAAATGTTTTCATTTTTGATGAGACGCTTAATGAAAGTGGTTTAATCGCCGGCAAACGAAAACCCGCGATTTCCCGAAAATCCTGAGCTTGGCCCGTACAGTCGAATGTATACAAAGAAAGTACCCTGTGAGTAAACTCATTTCCAAAACGATTTTTTAAAGTATCTTTTCACCACTAAAACGCATGAGACTTGTAGTTTTTAAAAATGTTTTCATTTTTGATGCGACGCTGAATAAAAGAAGTTTAATCGCCGGCACATGAAAACCCGCGATTTCCCGTAAATCCCGGACTGGGCCCGTATAGTCAAAAGTATACAAAGAAAGTACCCAGGGAGTAAACTCATTTCCCGAACGATTTTTTAAATTATTTTTTCACCACTAAAACGCATGAGACTTGTAGTTTTCAAAAGTGTTTTCATTTTTGATGAGACGCTGAATAAAAGAAGTTTAATCGCCGGCAAACGAAAACCGGCGATTTCCGGTAAATCCCGGACTCGGCCCGTATAGTCAAAAGTATACAAAGAAGGTACCCAGGGAGTAAACTCATTTCCCGAACGATTTTTTAAATTATTTTTTCATCACTAAAACGCATGAGACTTGTATTTTTTAGAAATGTTTTCATTTTTGATGAGACGCTTAATGAAAGTGGTTTAATCGCCGGCAAATGAAAACCCGCGATTTCCCGTAAATCCCGGGCTTGGCCCGTATAGTCAAATGTATACAAAGAAAGTACCCAGGGAGTAAACTCATTTCCCGAACGATTTTTTATATTATTTTTTCACCACTAAAACGCATGAGACTTGTAGTTTTTAAAAGTGTTTTCATTTTTGATGAGACGGTGAATAAAAGAAGTTTAATTTCCGGCAAACGAAAACCCGCGATTTTCCGTAAATCCCGGACTCGGCCCGTATAGTCAAAAGTATACAAAGAAGGTACCCAGAGAGTAAACTCATTTCCCGAACGATCTTTTAAATTATTTTTTCACCACTAAAACGCATGAGACTTGTAGTTTGCAGAAATGTTTTCATTTTTGATGAGACGCTTAATGAAAGTGGTTTAATCGCCGGCAAACGAAAACCCGCGATTTCCCGTAAATCCCGGGCTTGGCCCGTATAGTTGAATGCATACAAAGAAAGTACCCAGGGAGTAAACTCATTTCCTGAACGATTTTTTAAATTATTATTTAACCACTAAAGCCCATGAGACTTGTAGTTTATAAAAATGTTTTCATTTTTGATGAGACGCTGAATAAAAGAATTTTAATCGCCGGCAAACGAAAACCCGCGACTTCCCGTAAATCCCCGACTCGGCCCGTATAGTCAAAAGTATACAAAGAAAGTACCCAGGGAGTAAACTCATTTCCCGAACGATTTTTTTAATCATTTTTTCACCACTAAAACGCATGAGACCTGTAGTTTTTAGAAATGTTTTCATTTTTGATGAGACGCTTAATGAAAGTGGTTTAATCGCCGGCAAACGAAAACCCGCGATTTCCCGTAAATCCCAGGCTTGGCCCGTATAGTCGAATGTATACAAAGAAAGTACCCTGTGAGTAAACTCATTTCCAAAACGATTTTTTAAAGTATCTTTTCACCACTAAAACGCATGAGACTTGTAGTTTTCAGAAATGTTTTCATTTTTGATGAGACGCTTAATGAAAGTGGTTTAATCGCCGGCAAACGAAAACCCGCAATTTCCCGTAAATCCCGAGCTTGGCCCGTACAGTCGAATGTATACAAAGAAAGTACCCTGTGAGTAAACTCATTTCCAAAACGATTTTTTAAAGTATCTTTTCACCACTAAAACGCATGAGACTTGTTGTTTTTAAAAATGTTTTCATTTTTGATGGGACGCTGAATAAAAGAAGTTTAATCGCCGGCACATGAAAACCCGCGATTTCCCGTAAATCCCGGACTGGGCCCGTATAGTCAAAAGTATACAAAGAAAGTACCCAGGGAGTAAACTCATTTCCCGAACGATTTTTTAAATTATTTTTTCATCACTAAAACGCATGAGACTTGTATTTTTTAGAAATTTTTTCATTTTTGATGAGACGCTTAATGAAAGTGGTTTAATCGCCGGCAAATGAAAACCCGCGATTTCCCGTAAATCCCGGGCTTGGCCCGTATAGTTAAATGTATACAAAGAAAGTACCCAGGGAGTAAACTCATTTCCCGAACGATTTTTTATATTATTTTTTCACCACTAAAACGCATGAGACTTGTAGTTTTTAAAAATGTTTTCATTTGTGATGGGACGCTGAATAAAAGAAGCTTAATCGCCGGCACACGAAAACCCGCGATTTCCCGTAAATCCCGGTCTGGGCCCGTATAGTCAAAAGTATACAAAGAAAGTACCCAGGGAGTAAACTCATTTCCCGAACGATTTTTTAAATTATTTTTTCACCACTAAAACGCATGAGACTTGTAGTTTTTAAAAGTGTTTTCATTTTTGATGAGACGGTGAATAAAAGAAGTTTAATTGCCGGCAAACGAAAACCCGCGATTTTCCGTAAATCCCGGACTCGGCCCGTATAGTCAAAAGTATACAAAGAAGGTACCCAGAGAGTAAACTCATTTCCCGAACGATCTTTTAAATTATTTTTTCACCACTAAAACGCATGAGACTTGTAGTTTGCAGAAATGTTTTCATTTTTGATGAGACGCTCAATGAAAGTGGTTTAATCGCCGGCAAATGAAAACCCGCGATTTCCCGTAAATCCCGGGCTTGGCCCGTATAGTCAAATGTATACAAAGAAAGTACCCAGGGAGTAAACTCATTTCCCGAACGATTTTTTATATTATTTTTTCACCACTAAAACGCATGAGACTTGTAGTTTATAAAAATGTTTTCATTTTTGATGAGATGCTGAATAAAAGAATTTTAATCGCCGGCAAACGAAAACCCGCGACTTCCCGTAAATCCCCGACTCGGCCCGTATAGTCAAAAGTATACAAAGAAAGTACCCAGGGAGTAAACTCATTTCCCGAACGATTTTTTAAATTATTTTTTCACCACTAAAACGCATGAGACCTGTAGTTTTTAGAAATGTTTTCATTTTTGATGAGACGCCTAATGAAAGTGGTTTAATCGCCGGCAAACGAAAACCCGCCATTTCCCGTAAATCCCGGGCTTGGCCCGTATAGTCGAATGTATACAAAGAAAATACCCTGTGAGTAAACTCATTTCCAAAACGATTTTTTAAAGTATCTTTTCACCACTAAAACGCATGAGACTTGTAGTTTTCAGAAATGTTTTCATTTTTGATGAGACGCTTAATGAAAGTGGTTTAATCGCCGGCAAACGAAAACCCGCGATTTCCCGTAAATCCCGGGCTTGGCCCGTATAGTCGAATGTATACAAAGAAAATACCCTGTGAGTAAACTCATTTCCAAAACGATTTTTTAAAGTATCTTTTCACCACTAAAACGCATGAGACTTGTAGTTTTCAGAAATGTTTTCATTTTTGATGAGACGCTTAATGAAAGTGGTTTAATCGCCGGCAAACGAAAACCCGCGATTTCCCGTAAATCCCGAGCTTGGCCCGTACAGTGGAATGTATACAAAGAAAGTACCCTGTGAGTAAACTCATTTCCAAAACGATTTTTTAAAGTATCTTTTCACCACTAAAACGCATGAGACTTGTAGTTTTTAAAAATGTTTTCATTTTTGATGGGACGCTGAATAAAAGAAGTTTAATCGCCGGCACATGAAAACCCGCGATTTCCCGTAAATCATGGACTGGGCCCGTATAGTCAAAAGTATACAAAGAAAGTACCCAGGGAGTAAACTCATTTCCCGAACGATTTTTTAAATTATTTTTTCATCACTAAAACGCATGAGACTTGTATTTTTTAGAAATGTTTTCATTTTTGATGAGACGCTAAATGAAAGTGGTTTAATCGCCGGCAAATGAAAACCCGCGATTTCCCGTAAATCCCGGGCTTGGCCCGTATAGTCAAATGTATACAAAGAAAGTACCCAGGGAGTAAACTCATTTCCCGAACGATTTTTTATATTATTTTTTCACCACTAAAACGCATGAGACTTGTAGTTTTTAAAAATGTTTTCATTTTTGATGGGACGCTGAATAAAAGAAGCTTAATCGCCGGCACACGAAAACCCGCGATTTCCCGTAAATCCCGGTCTGGGCCCGTATAGTGAAAAGTATACAAAGAAAGTACCCAGGGAGTAAACTCATTTCCCGAACGATTTTTTAAATTATTTTTTCACCACTAAAACGCATGAGACTTGTAGTTTTTAAAAGTGTTTTCATTTTTGATGAGACGGTGAATAAAAGAAGTTTAATTGCCGGCAAACGAAAACCCGCGATTTTCCGTAAATCCCGGACTCGGCCCGTATAGTCAAAAGTATACAAAGAAGGTACCCAGAGAGTAAACTCATTTCCCGAACGATCTTTTAAATTATTTTTTCACCACTAAAACGCATGAGACTTGTAGTTTGCAGAAATGTTTTCATTTTTGATGAGACGCTTAATGAAAGTGGTTTAATCGCCGGCAAACGAAAACCCGCGATTTCCCGTAAATCCCGGGCTTGGCCCGTATAGTCGAATGCATACAAAGAAAGTACCCAGGGAGTAAACTCATTTCCTGAACGATTTTTTAAATTATTATTTAACCACTAAAGCCCATGAGACTTGTAGTTTATAAAAATGTTTTCATTTTTGATGAGACGCTGAATAAAAGAATTTTAATCGCCGGCAAACGAAAACCCGCGACTTCCCGTAAATCCCCGACTCGGCCCGTATAGTCAAAAGTATACAAAGAAAGTACCCAGGGAGTAAACTCATTTCCCGAACGATTTTTTAAATTATTTTTTCACCACTAAAACGCATGAGACCTGTAGTTTTTAGAAATGTTTTCATTTTTGATGAGACGCTTAATGAAAGTGGTTTAATCGCCGGCAAACGAAAACCCGCGATTTCCCGTAAATCCCGGGTTTGGCCCGTATAGTCGAATGTATACAAAGAAAGTACCCTGTGAGTAAACTCATTTCCAAAACGATTTTTTAAAGTATCTTTTCACCACTAAAACGCATGAGACTTGTAGTTTTTAAAAATGTTTTCATTTTTGATGGGACGCTGAATAAAAGAAGTTTAATCGCCGGCACATGAAAACCCGCGATTTCCCGTAAATCCCGGACTGGGCCCGTATAGTCAAAAGTATACAAAGAAAGTACCCAGGGAGTAAACTCATTTCCCGAACGATTTTTAAAATTATTTTTTCACCACTAAAACGCATGAGACTTGTAGTTTTCAAAAGTGTTTTCATTTTTGATGAGACGCTGAATAAAAGAAGTTTAATCGCCGGCAAACGAAAACCCGCGATTTCCCGTAAATCCCGGACTCGGCCCGTATAGTCAAAATTATACAAAGAAGGTACCCAGGGAGTAAACTCATTTCCCGAACGATTTTTTAAATTATTTTTTCATCACTAAAACGCATGAGACTTGTATTTTTTAGAAATGTTTTCATTTTTGATGAGACGCTTAATGAAAGTGGTTTAATCGCCGGCAAATGAAAACCCGCGATTTCCCGTAAATCCCGGGCTTGGCCCGTATAGTCAAATGTATACAAAGAAAGTACCCTGTGAGTAAACTCATTTCCAAAACGATTTTTTAAATTATCTTTTCACCACTAAAACGCATGAGACTTCTAATTTTTAGAAATGTTTTCATTTTTGATGAGACGTTTAATGAAAGTGGTTTAATCTCCGGCAAACGAAAACCCGCCATTTCCCGTAAACCCCGGACTCGGCCCATATAGTCAAAAGTATACAAAGAAAGTACCCGGGGAGTAAACTCATTTCCCGAACGATTTTTTATATTATTTTTTCACCACTAAAACGCATGAGACTTGTAGTGTTTAAAAATGTTTTCATTTTTGATGGGACGCTGAATAAAAGAAGCTTAATCGCCGGCACACGAAAACCCGCGATTTCCCGTAAATCCCGGTCTGGGCCCGTATAGTCAAAAGTATACAAAGAAAGTACCCAGGGAGTAAACTCATTTCCCGAACGATTTTTTAAATTATTTTTTCACCACTAAAACGCATGAGACTTGTAGTTTTTAAAAGTGTTTTCATTTTTGATGAGACGGTGAATAAAAGAAGTTTAATTGCCGGCAAACGAAAACCCACGATTTCCCGTAAACCCCGGACTCGGCCCGTATAGTCAAAAGTATACAAAGAAAGTACCCAGGGAGTAAACTCATTTCCCGAACAATTTTTTATATTATTTTTTCACCACTAAAACGCATGAGACTTGTAGTTTTTAAAAATGTTTTTATTTTTGATGAGACGCTTAATGAAAGTGGTTTAATCGTCGGCAAACGAAAACCCGCGATTTCCCGTAAATCCCGGGCTTGGCCCGTATAGTCGAATGCATACAAAGAAAGTACCCAGGGAGTAATCTCATTTCCTGAACGATTTTTTAAATTATTATTTAACCACTAAAACGCATGAGACTTGTAGTTTTTAAAAGTGTTTTCATTTTTGATGAGACGGTGAATAAAAGAAGTTTAATTGCCGGCAAACGAAAACCCGCGACTTCCCGTAATTCCCCGACTCGGCCCGTATAGTCAAAAGTATACAAAGAAAGTACCCAGGGAGTAAACTCATTTCCAAAACGATTTTTTAAAGTATCTTTTCACCACTAAAACGCATGAGACTTGTAGTTTTCAAAAATGTTTTCATTTTTGATGAGACGCTGAAAAAAAGAAGTTTAATTGCCGGCAAACGAAAACCCGCCATTTCCCGTAAACCCCGGGCTTGGCCCGTATAGTCGAATGCATACAAAGAAAGTACCCAGGGAGTATTCTCATTTCCTGAACGATTTTTTAAATTATTATTTAACCACTAAAGCCCATGAGACTTGTACTTTTTAAAAATGTTTTCATTTTTGATGAGACGCTGAATAAAAGAAGTTTAATTGCCGGCAAACGAAAACCCGCGACTTCCCGTAATTCCCCGACTCGGCCCGTATAGTCAAAAGTATACAAAGAAAGTACCCAGGGAGTAAACTCATTTCCAAAACGATTTTTTAAAGTATCTTTTCACCACTAAAACGCATGAGACTTGTAGTTTTCAAAAATGTTTTCATTTTTGATGAGACGCTGAAAAAAAGAAGTTTAATTGCCGACAAACGAAAACCCGCCATTTCCCGTAAACCCCGGACTCAGCCCATATAGTCAAAAGTATACAAAGAAAGTACCCGGGGAGTAAACTCATTTCCCATGTATACAAAGAAAGTACCCTGTGATTAAACTCATTTCCAAAACGATTTTTTAAATTATTTTTTCACCACTAAAGCGCATGAGACTTGTAGTTTTCAAAAATGTTTTCATTTTTGATGAGACGCTGAATAAAAGAAGTTTAATCGCCGGCAAACGAAAACCCGCCATTTCCCGTAAACCCCGGACTCGGCCCGTATAATCAAAAGTATACAAAGAAAGTACCCAGGGAGTAAACTCATTTCCCGAACGATTTTTTAAATTATTTTTTCACCACTAAAGCGCATGAGACTTGTAGTTTTTAAAAATGTTTTTATTTTTGATGAGACGCTTAATGAAAGTGGTTTAATCGTCGGCAAACGAAAACCCGCGATTTCCCGTAAATCCCGGGCTTGGCCCGTATAGTCGAATGCATACAAAGAAAGTACCCAGGGAGTAATCTCATTTCCTGAACGATTTTTTAAATTATTATTTAACCACTAAAACGCATGAGACTTGTAGTTTTTAAAAGTGTTTTCATTTTTGATGAGACGGTGAATAAAAGAAGTTTAATTGCCGGCAAACGAAAACCCGCGACTTCCCGTAATTCCCCGACTCGGCCCGTATAGTCAAAAGTATACAAAGAAAGTACCCAGGGAGTAAACTCATTTCCAAAACGATTTTTTAAAGTATCTTTTCACCACTAAAACGCATGAGACTTGTAGTTTTCAAAAATGTTTTCATTTTTGATGAGACGCTGAAAAAAAGAAGTTTAATTGCCGGCAAACGAAAACCCGCCATTTCCCGTAAACCCCGGGCTTGGCCCGTATAGTCGAATGCATACAAAGAAAGTACCCAGGGAGTATTCTCATTTCCTGAACGATTTTTTAAATTATTATTTAACCACTAAAGCCCATGAGACTTGTACTTTTTAAAAATGTTTTCATTTTTGATGAGACGCTGAATAAAAGAAGTTTAATTGCCGGCAAACGAAAACCCGCGACTTCCCGTAATTCCCCGACTCGGCCCGTATAGTCAAAAGTATACAAAGAAAGTACCCAGGGAGTAAACTCATTTCCAAAACGATTTTTTAAAGTATCTTTTCACCACTAAAACGCATGAGACTTGTAGTTTTCAAAAATGTTTTCATTTTTGATGAGACGCTGAAAAAAAGAAGTTTAATTGCCGACAAACGAAAACCCGCCATTTCCCGTAAACCCCGGACTCAGCCCATATAGTCAAAAGTATACAAAGAAAGTACCCGGGGAGTAAACTCATTTCCCATGTATACAAAGAAAGTACCCTGTGATTAAACTCATTTCCAAAACGATTTTTTAAATTATTTTTTCACCACTAAAGCGCATGAGACTTGTAGTTTTCAAAAATGTTTTCATTTTTGATGAGACGCTGAATAAAAGAAGTTTAATCGCCGGCAAACGAAAACCCGCCATTTCCCGTAAACCCCGGACTCGGCCCGTATAATCAAAAGTATACAAAGAAAGTACCCAGGGAGTAAACTCATTTCCCGAACGATTTTTTAAATTATTTTTTCACCACTAAAGCGCAAGGGACTTGCAGTTTACAAAAATGTTTTCATTATTGATGAGACGTTGAATAAAAGAAGTTTAATCGCCGACAAACGAAAACCTGCGATTTCCCGTAAATCCCAGACTCGGCCCGTATAGTCAAAAGTATACAAAGAAAGTACCCAGGGAGTAAACTCATTTCCCGAACGATTTTTTAAATTATTATTTCGCCACTAAAGCCCATGAGACTTGTAGTTTTTAAAAATGTTTTCATTTTTGATGAGACGCTGAATAAAAGAAGTTTAATTGCCGGCAAACGAAAACCCGCGACTTCCCGTAATTCCCCGACTCGGCCCGTATAGTCAAAAGTATACAAAGAAAGTACCCAGGGAGTAAACTCATTTCCAAAACGATTTTTTAAAGTATCTTTTCACCACTAAAACGCATGAGACTTGTAGTTTTCAAAAATGTTTTCATTTTTGATGAGACGCTGAAAAAAAGAAGTTTAATTGCCGGCAAACGAAAACCCGCCATTTCCCGTAAACCCCGGACTCAGCCCATATAGTCAAAAGTATACAAAGAAAGTACCCGGGGAGTAAACTCATTTCCCATGTATACAAAGAAAGTACCCTGTGATTAAACTCATTTCCAAAACGATTTTTTAAATTATTTTTTCACCACTAAAGCGCATGAGACTTGTAGTTTTCAAAAATGTTTTCATTTTTGATGAGACGCTGAATAAAAGAAGTTTAATCGCCGGCAAACGAAAACCCGCCATTTCCCGTAAACCCCGGACTCGGCCAGTATAATCAAAAGTATACAAAGAAAGTACCCAGGGAGTAAACTCATTTCCCGAACGATTTTTTAAATTATTATTTCGCCACTAAAGCCCATGAGACTTGTAGTTTTTAAAAATGTTTTCATTTTTGATGAGACGCTGAATAAAAGAAGTTTAATCGCCGGCAAACGAAAACCCGCGACTTCCCGTAAATCCCAGACTCGGGCCGTATAGTCAAAAGTATACAAAGAAAGTACCCAGGGAGTAAACTCATTTCCCGAACAATTTTTTAAATTATTTTTTCACCACTAAAACGCATGAGACTTGTAGTTTTCAGAAATGTTTTCATTTTTGATGAGACGCTTAATGAAAGTGGTTTAATCGCCGGCAAACGAAAACCCGCGATTTCCCGTAAATCCCGGGCTTGGCCCGTACAGTCGAATGTATACAAAGAAAGTACCCTGTGAGTAAACTCATTTCCAAAACGATTTTTTAAAGTTTCTTTTACCACTAAAACGCATGAGACCTGTAGTTTTCAAAAATGTTTTCATTTTTGATGAGACGTTGAAAAAAAGAAGTTTAATTGCCGCCAAACGAAAACCCGCCATTTCCCGTAAACCCCGGACTCGGCCCATTTAGTCAAAAGTATACAAAGAAAGTACCCGGGGAGTAAACTCATTTCCCATGTATACAAAGAAAGTACCCTGTGATTAAACTCATTTCCAAAACGATTTTTTAAATTATCTTTTCACCACTAAAGCGCATGAGACTTGTAGTTTTCAAAAATGTTTTCATTTTTGATGAGACGCTTATTAAAAGAAGTTTAATCGCCGGCAAACGAAAACCCGCCATTTCCCGTAAACCCCGGACTCGGCCCGTATAGTCAAAAGTATACAAAGAAAGTACCCAGGGAGTAAACTCATTTCCCGAACGATTTTTTATATTATTTTTTCACCACTAAAACGCATGAGACTTGTAGTTTTTAAAAATGTTTTCATTTTTGATGGGACGCTGAATAAAAGAAGCTTAATCGCCGGCACACGAAAACCCGCGATTTCCCGTAAATCCCGGTCTGGGCCCGTATAGTCAAAAGTATACAAAGAAAGTACCCAGGGAGTAAACTCATTTCCCGAACGATTTTTTAAATTATTTTTTCACCACTAAAACGCATGAGACTTGTAGTTTTTAAAAGTGTTTTCATTTTTGATGAGACGGTGAATAAAAGAAGTTTAATTGGCGGCAAACGAAAACCCACGATTTCCCGTAAACCCCGGACTCGGCCCGTATAGTCAAAAGTATACAAAGAAAGTACCCAGGGAGTAAACTCATTTCCCGAACGATTTTTTATATTATTTTTTCACCACTAAAACGCATGAGACTTGTAGTTTTTAAAAATGTTTTTATTTTTGATGAGACGCTTAATGAAAGTGGTTTAATCGCCGGCAAACGAAAACCCGCGATTTCCCGTAAATCCCGGGCTTGGCCCGTATAGTCGAATGCATACAAAGAAAGTACCCAGGGAGTAATCTCATTTCCTGAACGATTTTTTAAATTATTATTTAACCACTAAAACGCATGAGACTTGTAGTTTTTAAAAGTGTTTTCATTTTTGATGAGACGGTGAATAAAAGAAGTTTAATTGCCGGCAAACGAAAACCCGCGACTTCCCGTAATTCCCCGACTCGGCCCGTATAGTCAAAAGTATACAAAGAAAGTACCCAGGGAGTAAACTCATTTCCAAAACGATTTTTTAAAGTATCTTTTCACCACTAAAACGCATGAGACTTGTAGTTTTCAAAAATGTTTTCATTTTTGATGAGACGCTGAAAAAAAGAAGTTTAATTGCCGGCAAACGAAAACCCGCCATTTCCCGTAAACCCCGGACTCAGCCCATATAGTCAAAAGTATACAAAGAAAGTACCCGGGGAGTAAACTCATTTCCCATGTATACAAAGAAAGTACCCTGTGATTAAACTCATTTCCAAAACGATTTTTTAAATTATTTTTTCACCACTAAAGCGCATGAGACTTGTAGTTTTCAAAAATGTTTTCATTTTTGATGAGACGCTTATTAAAAGAAGTTTAATCGCCGGCAAACGAAAACCCGCCATTTCCCGTAAACCCCGGACTCGGCCCGTATAGTCAAAAGTATACAAAGAAAGTACCCAGGGAGTAAACTCATTTCCCGAACGATTTTTTATATTATTTTTTCACCACTAAAACGCATGAGACTTGTAGTTTTTAAAAGTGTTTTCATTTTTGATGAGACGCTGAATAAAAGAAGTTTAATCGCCGGCAAACGAATACCCGCAATTTCCCGTAAATCCCGGACTCGGCCCGTCTAGTCAAAAGTATACAAAGAAGGTAGCCAGAGAGTAAACTCATTTCCCAAACGATTTTTTAAATTATTTTTTCACCACTAAAACGCATGAGACCTGTAGTTTTCAGAAATGTTTTCATTTTTGATGAGACGCTTTATGAGAGTGGTTTAATCGCCGGCAAACGAAAACCCGCGATTTCCCGTAAATCCCGAGCTTGGCCCGTACAGTCGAATGTATACAAAGAAAGTACCCTGTGAGTAAACTCATTTCCAAAAGGATTTTTTAAAGTATCTTTTCACTACTAAAACGCATGAGACTTGTAGTTTTTAAAAATGTTTTCATTTTTGATGAGACGCTGAAAAAAAGAAGTTTAATTGCCGGCAAACGAAAACCCGCCATTTCCCGTAAACCCCGGACTCGGCCCATATAGTAAAAAGTATACAAAGAAAGTTTCCGGGGAGTAAACTCATTTCCCATGTAAACAAAGAAAGTACCCTGTGATTAAACTCATTTCCAAAACGATTTTTTAAATTATTTTTTCACCACTAAAGCGCATGAGACTTGTAGTTTTCAAAAATGTTTTCATTTTTGATGAGACGCTGAAAAAAAGAAGTTTAATTGCCGGCAAACGAAAACCCGCCATTTCCCGTAAACCCCGGACTCGGCCCATATAGTCAAAAGTATACAAAGAAAGTACCCGGGAGTAAACTCATTTCCCATGTATACAAAGAAAGTACCCTGTGATTAAACTCATTTCCAAAACGATTTTATAAGTTATTTTTTCACCACTAAAGCGCATGAGACTTGTAGTTTTCAAAAATGTTTTCATTTTTGATGAGAAGTTTTCAAAAATGTTTTCATTTTTGATGAGACGCTTATTAAAAGAAGTTTAATCGCCGGCAAACGAAAACCCGCCATTTCCTGTAAACCCCGGACTCGGCCCGTATAGTCAAAAGTATACAAAGAAAGTACCCAGGGAGTAAACTCATTTCCCGAACGATTTTTTATATTATTTTTTCACCACTAAAACGCATGAGACTTGTAGTTTTTAAAAATGTTTTCATTTTTGATGGGACGCTGAATAAAAGAAGCTTAATCGCCGGCACACGAAAACCCGCGATTTCCCGTAAATCCCGGACTGGGCCCGTATAGTCGAATGTATACAAAGAAAGTACCCTGTGAGAAAACTCATTTCCAAAACGATTTTTTAAAGTATCATTTCACCACTAAAACGCATGAGACTTGTAGTTTTCAAAAATGTTTTCATTTTTGATGAGACGCTGAAAAAAAGAAGTTTAATTGCCGGCAAACGAAAACCCGCCATTTCCCGTAAACCCCGGACTCGGCACATATAGTTAAAAGTATACAAAGAAAGTACCCGGGGAGTAAACTCATTTCCCATGTATACAAAGAAAGTACCCTGTGATTAAACTGATTTCCAAAACGATTTTTTAAATTATTTTTTCACCACTAAAGCGCATGAGACTTGTAGTTTTCAAAAATGTTTTCATTTTTGATGAGACGCTTATTAAAAGAAGTTTAATCGCCGGCAAACGAAAACCCGCCATTTCCCGTAAACCCCGGACTCGTCCCGTATAGTCAAAAGTATACAAACAAAGTACCCAGGGAGTAAACTCATTTCCCGAACGATTTTTTATATTATTTTTTCACTACTAAAACGCATGAGACTTGTAGTTTTTAAAAATGTTTTCATTTTTGATGGGACGCTGATTAAAAGAAGCTTAATCGCCGGCACACGAAAACCCGCGATTTCCCGTAAATCCCGGACTGGGCCCGTATAGTCAAAAGTATACAAAGAAAGTACCCAGGGAGTAAACTCATTTCCCGAACGATTTTTTAAATTATTTTTTCACCACTAAAACGCATGAGACTTGTAGTTTATAAAAGTGCTTTCATTTTTGATGAGACGCTGAATAAAAGAAGTTTAATCGCCGGCAAACGAAAACCCGCGATTTCCCGTAAATCCCGGACTGGGCCGTATAGTCAAAAGTATACAAAGAAAGTACCCAGGGAGTAAACTCATTTCCCGAACGATTTTTTAAATTATTTTTTCAACACTAAAACACATGAGACTTGTAGTTTTTAAAAGTGTTTTCATTTTTGATGAGACGGTGAAGAAAAGAAGTTTAATCGCCGGCAAACGAAAACCCGCGATTTCCCGTAAATCCCGGACTCGGCCCGTATAGTCAAAAGTATACAAAGAAGGTACATAGAGAGTAAACTCATTTCCCGAACGATTTTTTAAATTATTTTTTCACCACTAAAACGCATGAGACTTGTAAGTTGCAGAAAAGTTTTCATTTTTGATGAGACGCTTAATGAAAGTGGTTTAATCGCCGGCAAACGAAAACCCGCGATTTCCCGTAAATCCCGGGCTTGGCCCGTATAGTCGAACGCATACAAAGAAAGTACCCAGGGAGTAAAGTCATTTCCCGAACGATTTTTTAAATTATTATTTAGCCACTAAAGCCCATGAGACTTGTAGTTTTTAAAAATGTTTTCATTTTTGATGAGACGCTGAATAAAAGAAGTTTAATCGCCGGCAAACGAAAACCCGCGACTTCCCGTAAATCCC
Organism: Hydractinia symbiolongicarpus; assembly: GCF_029227915.1. NCBI lineage: Eukaryota > Metazoa > Cnidaria > Hydrozoa > Anthoathecata > Hydractiniidae > Hydractinia > Hydractinia symbiolongicarpus. The sequence goes on from NC_079878.1 coordinate 3,613,248, forward strand.
CGACTCAGCCCGTATAGTCAAAAGTATACAAAGAAAGTACCCAGGGAGTAAACTCATTTCCCGAACGGTTTTTTATATTATTTTTTCACCACTAAAACGCATGAGACTTGTAGTTTTTAAAAATGTTTTCATTTTTGAAGGGACGCTGAATAAAAGAAGCTTAATCGCCGGCACACGAAAACCCGCGATTTCCCGTAAATCCCGGACTGGGCCCGTATAGTCAAAAGTATACAAAGAAAGTACCCAGGGAGTAAACTCATTTCCCGAACGATTTTTTAAATTATTTTTTCACCACTAAAACGCATGAGACTTGTAGTTTGCAGAAATGTGTTCATTTTTGATGAGACGCTTAATGAAAGTGGTTTAATCGCCGGCAAACGAAAACCCGCGATTTCCCGTAAATCCCGGGCTTGGCCCGTATAGTCGAATGCATACAAAGAAAGTACCCAGGGAGTAAAGTCATTTCCCGAACGATTTTTTAAATTATTTTTTCACCACTAAAACGCATGAGACTTGTAGTTTTTAAAAATGTTTTCATTTTTGATGGGACGTTGAATAAAAGAAGCTTAATCGCCGGCACACGAAAACCCGCGATTTCCCGTAAATCCCGGACTGGGCCCGTATAGTCAAAAGTATACAAAGAAAGTACCCAGGGAGTAAACTCATTTCCCGAACGATTTTTTAAATTATTTTTTCAACACTAAAACACATGAGACTTGTAGTTTTTAAAAGTGTTTTCATTTTTGATGAGACGGTGAAGAAAAGAAGTTTAATCGCCGGCAAACGAAAACCAGCGATTTCCCGTAAATCCCGGACTCGGCCCGTATAGTCAAAAGTATACAAAGAAGGTACATAGAGAGTAAACTCATTTCCCGAACGATTTTTTAAATTATTTTTTCACCACTAAAACGCATGAGACTTGTAGTTTGCAGAAATGTTTTCATTTTTGATGAGACGCTTAATGAAAGTGGTTTAATCGCCGGCAAACGAAAACCCGCGATTTCCCGTAAATCCCGGGCTTGGCCATTATGGTCGAATGCATACAAAGAAAGTACCCAGGGAGTAAACTCATTTCCCGAACGATTTTTTAAATTATTATTTAACCACTAAAGCCCATGAGACTTGTAGTTTTTAAAAATGTTTTCATTTTTGATGAGACGCTGAATAAAAGAAGTTTAATCGCCGGCAAACGAAAACCCGCGACTTCCCGTAAATCCCCGACTCGGCCCGTATAGTCAAAAGTATACAAAGAAAGTACCCAGGGAGTAAACTCATTTCCCGAACAATTTTTTAAATTCTTTTTTCACCACTAAAACGCATTAGACCTGTAGTTTTCAGAAATGTTTTCATTTTTGATGAGACGCTTAATGAAAGTGGTTTAATCGCCGGCAAACCAAAACCCGCGATTTCCCGTAAATCCCGGGCTTGGCCCGTACAGTCGATAGTATACAAAGAAAGTACCCTGTGAGTAAACTCATTTCCAAAACGATTTTTTAAAGTATCTTTTCACCACTAAAACGCATGAGACTTGTAGTTTTCAAAAATGTTTTCATTTTTGATGAGACGCTGAAAAAAAGAAGTTTAATTGCCGGCAAACGAAAACCCGCAATTTCCCGTAAATCCCGGACTCGGCCCGTATAGTCAAAAGTATACAAAGAAGGTACCCAGAGAGTAAACTCATTTCCCGAACGATTTTTTAAATTATTTTTTCACCACTAAAACGCATGAGACCTGTAGTTTTCAGAAATGTTTTCATTTTTGATGAGACGCTTAATGAAAGTGGTTTAATCGCCGGCAAACGAAAACCCGCGATTTCCCGTAAATCCCGAGCTTGGCCCGTACAGTCGAATGTATACAAAGAAAGTACCCTGTGAGTAAACTCATTTCCAAAACGATTTTTTAAAGTATCTTTTCACCACTAAAACGCATGAGACTTGTAGTTTGCAGAAATGTGTTCATTTTTGATGAGACGCTTAATGAAAGTGGTTTAATCGCCGGCAAACGAAAACCCGCGATTTCCCGTAAATCCCGGGCTTGGCCCGTGTAGTCGAATGCATACAAAGAAAGTACCCAGGGAGTAAAGTCATTTCCCGAACGATTTTTTAAATTATTATTTAACCACTAAAACCCATGAGACTTGTAGTTTTTAAAAATGTTTTCATTTTTGATGAGACGCTGAATAAAAGAAGTTTAATCGCCGGCAAACGAAAACCCGCGACTTCCCGTAAATCCCCGACTCGGCCCGTATAGTCAAAAGTATACAAAGAAAGTACCCAGGGAGTAAACTCATTTCCCGAACAATTTTTTAAATTATTTTTTCACCACTAAAACGCATTAGACCTGTAGTTTTCAGAAATGTTTTCATTTTTGATGAGACGCTTAATGAAAGTGGTTTAATCGCCGGCAAACGAAAACCCGCGATTTCCCGTAAATCCCGGGCTTGGCCCGTACAGTCGATAGTATACAACTCGATGATATTAAGGTGCGAGTCGGTCTGCATTTTATGTTTGAAACATTCGTGAGGCAACGCGCAATATTCTGCTGTTAAATTCCGGTCTGTGAAATTACTATACTAACGCAAGAATTTCAAAACAAGCTGCCAATGAATAAAAATAGTATTATTGTGCTGGGAAAGAAGAAGTGAATGTATCACTGTTTTAACCCCTTCTTCTCTTTCTTTTCTTTGAACATTGTATATATACATCCTGTTTTTTGTGATGCCAGATAGATGCTTTTGTAAAGTACTTGTAAAGTACTAAGGATTGATCAGTTGTGACTAGTGACTAACAAAAGAAAGGCAGTGCAGTAGAGCTTGATGGGCAAAGGAGACCAAAACTAGCTATAAATACATTGCCATATATCTATACTAAATGCTGTTTACAAGTACTAGTTGGGCCGTAAATTAATATTTTGGAGGGCTCATCTTTCCTAGCTAGCTACACAGTAAGCTATTAAATTTGAGATCAAATATAAGAAATTGTCACAAAACCTAGCTATAGCTAGCTAGCTATATCTTTACCTTTTTAAGGTATAAAAATAAGAACAACCAATTTTAAAACCAGCCTAAACATATTTAAAAACATATAATATAATATAATATAATATATTATGCCTTTATATTTATGTGTTTAAGCCATATACATATAAAGTTTAAAGTGAGACAAGTGCATTGCTGCTTTCTGTTTTTGTATCACATTTTTCATTACTTTGACACTGCAGAATTTTATAAAGCAGGCTATATATTTTTTCAGGTTGTCCTTCGTTTGTTTTGTGTGTACAATGAATGAACCTAATAACGAAGTGTTTGATGCATTGGTTTTAAATCATACGATAGTTCTATCATGTGGATACGTTGTCTATGATAATGGTTCTACAGTCTTGTGGTCTACAAGCACATGTGAATTTGTAGAAACGTCTGGAACATCTACTGACACTTCGTCAGTTAAATCAAAAATTGTTTGTGATAAAATCAGCAATGCACTTTGATCCATAAAATAACAGTATATATATAATGTAAAACATGGTTTAAAAACTAATGATAAAAGGACTATATATTTACTGTAAAATATAAAAAAAACTTTGAGGAACTTGATGTTATAAAGGTTTCTGTCATGTGAAATCAATTGATCTGGGTACATATTTTATTCAGAGAAACTTTTCGTGAGAAAAACTTTCCAAATATCTGTAGAAAGTTAAACTTTTGCAATTTGTGATTTCTAAGTTTTCGAATTTGCTCGTCAAAAGTTTTTTAAAAAAAATTAGTGGATAACATTGTGAACCAACAATTTAAATTAAACTTTTGTATATAAATGTATAAACAATTCAGATTAAACATTTGTATATAAATGGTCATTTTTAAAAGTTTTGTAAAAAAGCCCCAAAATCGTAAAGTTTCTCCAAATAAGGTTTCAAAATTTCAGCTGTGAAAAATCCAAGCAAGGTTAAAAGTGTAATATATATATATATACCATATTATTAAACATTACATTCTGTTCTAATTCTGTTAATTTACGAAGAATTAGTTTATATTCACTACTTAATGGTGAATTTTCATCCAGGCAGCAGTCTATCTTGTATAATAAAAAAAATTGAATTTTGATATCCACAGAAAAAGTTAAGTAGGCATCTGTAAAGTTTTGCATACTTATGCCCTGTTGGTCTAATGGCTATGACACTCATACAAATGAGAGATCCAGGTTCAAATCCTGGACAGGGCAAGATAAAACATAATTATCTTGCATCTACAACACAATAATGAGTATATGATATTTATATAGCTATGTGAGGATAATTGGTATTTTTTAAATTATAGGGGGAGTGTTAAATGCATTCATCACTTTCATTTAAGGACCACAAAAATGCCATGTCTGGAGGATAGTGAACTGAACTGATCTAACAATATATTTACGTCTTGTATTTTATAGATCAAAACATTCAATAGAACTGATAAAAAATAGAAATAATAAGTTTGTTAGTTCATTGGACGATCTTTATCCATTGTCAAGAAAAGGCAGCTAGCTATATATATACTTCTTAAATAGAAATTTTCGCTTGCGAACCAAGGGGATAATATTATAATGCTTTACCAATGTTTACATTTTCGCCGTTTCTGATTGACTCCGAGAAAACACATTATGCAGCTACCATATTTCTTTGATTTTATTGTTGTTCTCGGCTTTTGATTGGCTTAGGATTTAACATTTATTACACACTGCATCTTTCAAACTTGCGGACCAAGCTTCAGCAGTTTTTAGCTGAAACTTTGTAATATGGTTAAGAAAAGGGTTTGGGGCAACATGCATGCACTAGATACGTATATATAATTATTGTTCGTAATAAGCCATAGGATGAATGCTACAAACTATGTCTTCCTTAATGTAGTATCTGGCCTATAAACCATGTTATCCAAACAAAACCTTAGGTCAGAGAAACTTTTGAGGTGGTTTTTAGGACATTACGTTGAACTAAAGCTCTCTTGGATGTTAAGGGAAACGTGATTTTGAGAGTTATATTGATACAGTTCTTATAAGCCAAAATTCGCGTTTTAGTAACATGCCATTGTGCTACCCCATCTGATTTTCTATGAAAACCGTGTCTTGATCAAAGGCTTGTTACGCCCGAACAGCTACGTGGGAGCCATTATGTTTGCAACCATTGCAAAGAGCATAAAATTTGCAGACCAGCGATGGGTCACTTTTTATCAGACTATGAAAAACAACTGAGAAATAGCTCATCAAAGTTACGCTTTTTTACTTTACGAAAAGTGATGATTTCTGGACTCGCACCTTAATATCATCGAGAAAGAAAGTACCCTGTGAGTAAACTCATTTCCAAAACGATTTTTTAAAGTATCTTTTCACCACTAAAACGCATGAGACTTGTAGTTTTCAAAAATGTTTTCATTTTTGATGAGACGCTTATTAAAAGAAGTTTAATCGCCGGCAAACGAAAACCCGCCATTTCCTGTAAACCCCGGACTCGGCCCGTATAGTCAAAAGTATACAAAGAAAGTACCCGGGGAGTAAACTCATTTCCCATGTATACAAAGAAAGTACCCTGTGATTAAACTCATTTCCAAAACGATTTTTTAAATTATTTTTTCTCCACTAAAGCGCATGAGACTTGTAGTTTTCAAAAATGTTTTCATTTTTGATGAGACGCTGAAAAAAAGAAGTTTAATTGCCGGCAAACGAAAACCCGCCATTTCCCGTAAACCCCGGACTCGGCCCATATAGTCAAAAGTCTACAAAGAAAGTACCCGGGGAGTAAACTCATTTCCCATGTATACAAAGAAAGTACCCTGTGATTAAACTCATTTCCAAAACGATTTTTTAAATTATTTTTTCACCACTAGAGCGCATGAGACTTGTAGTTTTCAAAAATGTTTTCATTTTTGATGAGACGCTTATTAAAAGAAGTTTAATGGCTGGCAAACGAAAACTCGCCATTTCCTGTAAACCCCGGACTCGGCCCGTATAATCAAAAGTATTCAAAGAAAGTACCCAGGGAGTAAACTCATTTCCCGAACGATTTTTTATATTATTTTTTTCACCACTAAAACGCATGAGACTTGTAGTTTTTAAAAATGTTTTCATTTTTGATGGGATGCTGAATAAAAGAAGCTTAATCGCCGGCACACGAAAACCCGCGATTTCCCGTAAATTCCGGACTGAGCCCGTATAGTCAAAAGTATACAAAGAAAGTACCCAGGGAGTAAAATCATTTCCCGCACGATTTTTTAAATTATTTTTTCAACACTAAAACACATGAGACTTGTAGTTTTTAAAAGTGTTTTCATTTTTGATGAGACGGTGAATAAAAGAAGTTTAATCCCCGGCAAACGAAAACCCGCGATTTCCCGTAAACCCCGGACTCGGCCCGTATAGTCAAAAGTATACAAAGAAAGTACCCAGGGAGTAAACTCATTTCCCGAACGATTTTTTATATTATTTTTTCACCACTAAAACGCATGAGACTTGTAGTTTGCAGAAATGTTTTCATTTTTGATGAGACGCTTAATGAAAGTGGTTTAATCGCCGGCAAACGAAAACCCGCGATTTCCCGTAAATCCCGGGCTTGGCCCGTACAGTTGATAGTATACAAAGAAGGTACCCTGTGAGTAAACTCATTTCCAAAACGATTTTTTAAAGTATCTTTTCACCACTAAAACGCATGAGACTTGTAGTTTTCAAAAATGTTTTCATTTTTGATGAGACGCTGAAAAAAAGAAGTTTAATTGCCGGCAAACGAAAACCCGCCATTTCCCGTAAACCCCGGACTCGGCCCATATAGTGAAAAGAATACAAAGAAAGTACCCGGGGAGTAAACTCATTTCCCATGTATACAAAGAAAGTACCCTGTGATTAAACTTATTTCCAAAACGATTTTTTAAATTATTTTTTCACCACTAAAGCGCATGAGACTTGTAGTTTTTAAAAATGTTTTCATTTTTGATGAGACGCTTATTAAAAGAAGTTTAATCGCCGGCAAACGAAAACCCGCGATTTCCCGTAAACCCCGGACTCGGCCCGTATAGTCAAAAGTATACAAAGAAAGTACCCAGGGAGTAAACTCATTTCCCGAACGATTTTTTATATTATTTTTTCACCACTAAAACGCATGAGACTTGTAGTTTTTAAAAATGTTTTCATTTTTGATGGGACGCTGAATAAAAGAAGCTTAATCGCCGGCACACGAAAACCCGCGATTTCCCGTAAATCCCGGACTGGGCCCGTATAGTCAAAAGTATACAAAGAAGGTACCCAGAGAGTAAACTCATTTCCCGAACGATTTTTTAAATTATTTTTTCACCACTAAAACGCATGAGACTTGTAGTTTGCAGAAATGTTTTCATTTTTGATGAGACGCTTAATGAAAGTGGTTTAATCGCCGGCAAACGAAAACCCGCGATTTCCCGTAAATCCCGGGCTTGGCCCGTATAGTCGAATGCATACAAAGAAAGTACCCTGTGAGTAAACTCATTTCCAAAACGATTTTTTAAAGTATCTTTTCACCACTAAAACGCATGAGACTTGTAGTTTTCAAAAATGTTTTCATTTTTGATGAGACGCTGAAAAAAAGAAGTTTAATTGCCGGCAAACGAAAACCCGCCATTTCCCGTAAACCCCGGACTCGGCCCATATAGTCAAAAGTATACAAGGAAAGTACCCGGGGAGTAAACTCACTTCCCATGTATACAAAGAAAGTACCCTGTGATTAAACTCATTTCCAAAACGATTTTTTAAATTATTTTTTCACCACTAAAGCGCATGAGACTTGTAGTTTTCAAAAATGTTTTCATTTTTAATGAGACGCTTATTAAAAGAAGTTTAATCGCCGGCAAACGAAAACCCGCCATTTCCCGCAAACCCCGGACTTGGCCCGTATAGTCAAAAGTATACAAAGAAAGTACCCAGGAAGTAAACTCATTTCCCGAACGATTTTTTAAATTATTATTTAACCACTAAAGCCCATGAGACTTGTAGTTTTTAAAAATTATTTCATTTTTGATGAGACGCTTAATGAAAGTGGTTTAATCGCCGGCAAACGAAAACCCGCGATTTCCCGTAAATCCCGAGCTTGGCCCGTACAGTCGAATGTATACAAAGAAAGTACCCTGTGAGTAAACTCATTTCCCGAACGATTTTTTATATTATTTTTTCACCACTAAAAGGCATGGGACTTGTAGTTTTTAAAAATGTTTTCATTTTTGATGGGACGCTGAATAAAAGAAGCTTAATCGCCGGCACACGAAAACCCGCGATTTCCCGTAAATCCCGGACTGGGCCCGCATAGTCAAAAGTATACAAAGAAAGTACCCAGGGAGTAAACTCATTTCCCGAACGATTTTTTAAATTATTTTTTCACCACTAAAACGCATGAGACTTGTAGTTTTTTAAAGTGTTTTCATTTTTGATGAGACGCTAAATAAAAGAAGTTTAATCGCCGGCAAACGAAAACCCGCAATTTCCCGTAAATCCCGGACTCGGCCCGTATAGTCAAAAGTATACAAAGAAGGTACCCAGAGAGTAAACTCATTTCCCGAACGATTTTTTAAATTATTTTTTCACCACTAAAACGCATGAGACCTGTAGTTTTCAGAAATGTTTTCATTTTTGATGAGACGCTTAATGAAAGTGGTTTAATTGCCGGCAAACGAAAACCCGCGATTTCCCGTAAATCCCGAGCTTGGCCCGTACAGTCGAATGTATACAAAGAAAGTACCCTGTGAGTAAACTCATTTCCAAAACGATTTTTTAAAGTATCTTTTCACCACTAAAACGCATGAGACTTGTAGTTTTCAAAAATGTTTTCATTTTTGATGAGACGCTGAAAAAAAGAAGTTTAATTGCCGGCAAACGAAAACCCGCCATTTCCAGTAAACCCCGGACTCGGCCCATATAGTCAAAAGTATACAAAGAAAGTACCCGGGGAGTAAACTCATTTCCCATGTATACAAAGAAAGTACCCTGTCTTTAAACTCATTTCCAAAACGATTTTTTAAATTATTTTTTCACCACTAAAACGCATGAAACTTGTAGTTTTTAAAAATGTTTTCATTTTTGATGAGACGCTTATTAAAAGAAGTTTAATCGCCGGCAAACGAAAACCCGCCATTTCCCGTAAACCCCGGACTCGGCCCGTATAGTCAAAAGTATACAAAGAAAGTACCCAGGGAGTAAACTCATTTCCCGAACGATTTTTTATATTATTTTTTCACCACTAAAACGCATGAGACTTGTAGTTTTTAAAAATGTTTTCATTTTTGATGGGACGCTGAATAAGAGAAGCTTAATCGCCGGCACACGAAAACCCGCGATTTCCCGTAAATCCCGGACTGGGCCCGTATAGTCAAAAGTATACAAAGAAAGTACCCCGGGAGGAAACTCATTTCCCGAACGATTTTTCAAATTATTTTTTCACCACTAAAACGCAGGAGACTTGTAGTTTTCAAAAATGTTTTCATTTTTGATGAGACGCTGAAAAAAAGAAGTTTAATTGCCGGCAAACGAAAACCCGCCATTTCCCGTAAACCCCGGATTCGGCCCATATAGTCAAAAGTATACAAAGAAAGTACCCGGAGAGTAAACTCATTTCCCATGTACACAAAGAAAGTACCCTGTCTTTAAACTCATTTCCAAAACGATTTTTTAAATTATTTTTTCACCACTAAAGCGCATGAGACTTGTAGTTTTCAAAAATGTTTTCATTTTTGATGAGACGCTTATTAAAAGAAGTTTAATCGCCGGCAAACGAAAACCCGCCATTTCCCGTAAACCCCGGACTCGGCCCGTATAGTCAAAAGTATACAAAGAAAGTACCCAGGGAGTAAACTCATTTCCCGAACGATGTTTTATATTATTTTTTCACTACTAAAACGCATGAGACTTGTAGTTTTTAAAAATGTTTTCATTTTGGATGGGACGCTGAATAAAAGAAGCTTAATCGCCGGCACACGAAAACCCGCGATTTCCCGTAAATCCCGGACTGGGACCGTATAGTCAAAAGTATACAAAGAAAGTACCCAGGGAGTAAACTCATTTCCCGAACGATTTTTTATATTATTTTTTCACCACTAAAACGCATGAGACTTGTAGTTTTTAAAAGTGTTTTCATTTTTGATGAGACGCTGAATAAAAGAAGATTAATCGCCGGCAAACGAAAACCCGCGATTTCCCGTAAATCCCGGACTCGGCCCGTATAGTCAAAAGTATACAAAGAAGGTACCCAGAGAGTAAACTCATTTCCCGAACGATTTTTTAAATTATTTTTTCACCACTAAAACGCATGAGACTTGTAGTTTGCAGAAATGTGTTCATTTTTGATGAGACGCTTAATGAAAGTGGTTTAATCGCCGGCAAACGAAAACCCGCGATTTCCCGTAAATCCCGGGCTTGGCCCGTATAGTCGAATGCATACAAAGAAAGTACCCAGGGAGTAAACTCATTTCCCAAACGATTTTTTAAATTATTATTTAACCACTAAAGCCCATGAGACTTGTAGTTTTTAAAAATGTTTTCATTTTTGATGAGACGCTGAATAAAAGAAGTTTAATCGCCGGCAAACGAAAACCCGCGACTTCCCGTAAATCCCCGACTCGGCCCGGATAGTCAAAAGTATACAAAGAAAGTACCCAGGGAGTAAACTCATTTCCCGAACAATTTTTTAAATTATTTTTTCACCACTAAAACGCATGAGACCTGTAGTTTTCAGAAATGTTTTCATTTTTGATGAGACGCTTAATGAAAGTGGTTTAATCGCCGGCAAACGAAAACCCGCGATTTCCCGTAAATCCCGGGCTTGGCCCGTACAGTCGAATGTATACGAAGAAAGTACCCTGTGATTAAACTCATTTCCAAAACGATTTTTTAAATTATTTTTTCACCACTAAAGCGCATGAAACTTGTAGTTTTGAAAAATGTTTTCATTTTTGATGAGACGCTTATTAAAAGAAGTTTAATCGCCGGCAAACGAAAACCCGCCATTTCCCGTAAACCCCGGACTCGGCCTGTATAGTCAAAAGTATATAAAGAAAGTACCCAGGGAGTAAACTCATTTCCCGAACGATTTTTTATATTATTTTTTCACCACTAAAACGCATGAAACTTGTAGTTTTTAAAAATGTTTTCATTTTTGATGGGACGCTGAATAAAAGAAGTTTAATCGCCGGCAAACGAAAACCCGCGATTTCCCGTAAATCCCGGACTCGGCCCGTATAGTCAAAAGTATACAAAGAAGGTACCCAGAGAGTAAACTCATTTCCCGAACGATTTTTTAAATTATTTTTTCACCACTAAAACGCATGAAACTTGTAGTTTGCAGAAATGTTTTCATTTTTGATGAGACGCTTAATGAAAGTGGTTTAATCGCCGGCAAACGAAAACCCGCGATTTCCCGTAAATCCCGGACTCGGCCGTATAGTCAAAAGTATACAAAGAAGGTACCCAGGAAGTAAACTCATTTCCCGAACGATTTTTTAAATTTTTTTTTTCACCACTAAAACGCATGAGACTTGTAATTTTTAGAAATGTTTTCATTTTTGATGATACGCTTAATGAAAGTGGTTTAATCGCCGGCAAACGAAAACCCGCGATTTCCCGTAAATCCCGGACTGGGACCGTATAGTCAAAAGTATACAAAGAAAGTACCCAGGGAGTAAACTCATTTCCCGAACGATTTTTTATATTATTTTTTCACCACTAAAACGCATGAGACTTGTAGTTTTTAAAAGTGTTTTCATTTTTGATGAGACGCTTAATAAAAGAAGTTTAATCGCCGGCAAACGAAAACCCGCGATTTCCCGTAAATCCCGGACTCGGCCCGTATAGTCAAAAGTATACAAAGAAGGTACCCAGAGAGTAAACTCATTTCCCGAACGATTTTTTAAATTATTTTTTCACCACTAAAACGCATGAGACTTGTAGTTTGCAGAAATGTGTTCATTTTTGATGAGACGCTTAATGAAAGTGGTTTAATCGCCGGCAAACGAAAACCCGCGATTTCCCGTAAATCCCGGGCTTGGCCCGTATAGTCGAATGCATACAAAGAAAGTACCCAGGGAGTAAACTCATTTCCCGAACGATTTTTTAAATTATTATTTAACTACTAAAGCCCATGAGACTTGTAGTTTTTAAAAATGTTTTCATTTTTGATGAGACGCTTAATGAAAGTGGTTTAATCGCCGGCAAACGAAAACCCGCGATTTCCCGTAAATCCCGGGCTTGGCCCGTACAGTCGAATGTATACGAAGAAAGTACCCTGTGATTAAACTCATTTCCAAAACGATTTTTTAAATTATTTTTTCACCACTAAAGCGCATGAAACTTGTAGTTTTGAAAAATGTTTTCATTTTTGATGAGACGCTTATTAAAAGAAGTTTAATCGCCGGCAAACGAAAACCCGCCATTTCCCGTAAACCCCGGACTCGGCCTGTATAGTCAAAAGTATATAAAGAAAGTACCCAGGGAGTAAACTCATTTCCCGAACGATTTTTTATATTATTTTTTCACCACTAAAACGCATGAAACTTGTAGTTTTTAAAAATGTTTTCATTTTTGATGGGACGCTGAATAAAAGAAGTTTAATCGCCGGCAAACGAAAACCCGCGATTTCCCGTAAATCCCGGACTCGGCCCGTATAGTCAAAAGTATACAAAGAAGGTACCCAGAGAGTAAACTCATTTCCCGAACGATTTTTTAAATTATTTTTTCACCACTAAAACGCATGAAACTTGTAGTTTGCAGAAATGTTTTCATTTTTGATGAGACGCTTAATGAAAGTGGTTTAATCGCCGGCAAACGAAAACCCGCGATTTCCCGTAAATCCCGGACTCGGCCGTATAGTCAAAAGTATACAAAGAAGGTACCCAGGAAGTAAACTCATTTCCCGAACGATTTTTTAAATTTTTTTTTTCACCACTAAAACGCATGAGACTTGTAATTTTTAGAAATGTTTTCATTTTTGATGATACGCTTAATGAAAGTGGTTTAATCGCCGGCAAACGAAAACCCGCGATTTCCCGTAAATCCCGGACTGGGACCGTATAGTCAAAAGTATACAAAGAAAGTACCCAGGGAGTAAACTCATTTCCCGAACGATTTTTTATATTATTTTTTCACCACTAAAACGCATGAGACTTGTAGTTTTTAAAAGTGTTTTCATTTTTGATGAGACGCTTAATAAAAGAAGTTTAATCGCCGGCAAACGAAAACCCGCGATTTCCCGTAAATCCCGGACTCGGCCCGTATAGTCAAAAGTATACAAAGAAGGTACCCAGAGAGTAAACTCATTTCCCGAACGATTTTTTAAATTATTTTTTCACCACTAAAACGCATGAGACTTGTAGTTTGCAGAAATGTGTTCATTTTTGATGAGACGCTTAATGAAAGTGGTTTAATCGCCGGCAAACGAAAACCCGCGATTTCCCGTAAATCCCGGGCTTGGCCCGTATAGTCGAATGCATACAAAGAAAGTACCCAGGGAGTAAACTCATTTCCCGAACGATTTTTTAAATTATTATTTAACTACTAAAGCCCATGAGACTTGTAGTTTTTAAAAATGTTTTCATTTTTGATGAGACGCTGAATAAAAGAAGTTTAATCGCCGGCAAACGAAAACCCGCGACTTCCCGTAAATCCCCGACTCGGCCCGTATAGTCAAAAGTATACAAAGAAAGTACCCAGGGAGTAAACTCATTTCCCGAACAATTTTTTAAATTATTTTTTCACCACTAAAACGCATGAGACCTGTAGTTTTCAGAAATGTTTTCATTTTTGATGAGACGCTTAATGAAAGTGGTTTAATCGCCGGCAAACGAAAACCCGCGATTTCCCGTAAATCCCGGGCTTGGCCCGTACAGTCGAATGTATACCAAGAAAGTACCCTGTGATTAAACTCATTTCCAAAACGATTTTTTAAATTATTTTTTCACCACTAAAGCGCATGAGACTTGTAGTTTTGAAAAATGTTTTCATTTTTGATGAGACGCTTATTAAAAGAAGTTTAATTGCCGGCAAACGAAAACCCGCCATTTCCCGTAAACCCCGGACTCGGCCCGTATAGTCAAAAGTATATAAAGAAAGTACCCAGGGAGTAAACTCATTTCCCGAACGATTTTTTATATTATTTTTTCACCACTAAAACGCATGAAACTTGTAGTTTTTAAAAATGTTTTCATTTTTGATGGGACGCTGAATAAAAGAAGTTTAATCGCCAGCAAACGAAAACCCGCGATTTCCCGTAAATCCCGGACTCGGCCCGTATAGTCAAAAGTATACAAAGAAGGTACCCAGAGAGTAAACTCATTTCCCGAACGATTTTTTAAATTATTTTTTCACCACTAAAACGCATGAAACTTGTAGTTTGCAGAAATGTTTTCATTTTTGATGAGACGCTTAATGAAAGTGGTTTAATCGCCGGCAAACGAAAACCCGCGATTTCCCGTAAATCCCGGACTCGGCCGTATAGTCAAAAGTATACAAAGAAGGTACCCAGGAAGTAAACTCATTTCCAAAACGATTTTTTAAATTATCTTTTCACCACTAAAACGCATGAGACTTGTAGTTTTCAAAAATGTTTTTATTTTTGATGAGACGCTGAATAAAAGAAGTTTAATCGCCGGCAAACGAAAACCCGCCATTTCCCGTAAACCCCGGACTCGGCCCGTATAGTCAAAAGTATACAAAGAAAGTACCCAGGGAGTAAACTCATTTCCAGAACGATTTTTTAAATTATTTTTTCACCACTAAAACGCATGGGACTTGTAGTTTTTAAAAGTGTTTTCATTTTTGATGAGACGCTGAATAAAAGAAGTTTAATCGCCGGCAAACGAAAACCCGCGTTTTACCGTAAATCCCGGACTCGGCCCGTATAGTCAAAAGTATACAAAGAAGGTACGCAGAGAGTAAACTCATTTCCCGAACGATTTTTTATATTATTTTTTCACCACTAAAACGCATGAAACTTGTAGTTTTTAAAAATGTTTTCATTTTTGATGGGACGCTGAATAAAAGAAGTTTAATCGCCAGCAAACGAAAACCCGCGATTTCCCGTAAATCCCGGACTCGGCCCGTATAGTCAAAAGTATACAAAGAAGGTACCCAGAGAGTAAACTCATTTCCCGAACGATTTTTTAAATTATTTTTTCACCACTAAAACGCATGAAACTTGTAGTTTGCAGAAATGTTTTCATTTTTGATGAGACGCTTAATGAAAGTGGTTTAATCGCAAGCAAACGAAAACCCGCGATTTCCCGTAAATCCCGGACTCGGCCGTATAGTCAAAAGTATACAAAGAAGGTACCCAGGGAGTAAACTCATTTCCCGAACGATGTTTTATATTATTTTTTCACTACTAAAACGCATGAGACTTGTAGTTTTTAAAAATGTTTTCATTTTGGATGGGACGCTGAATAAAAGAAGCTTAATCGCCGGCACACGAAAACCCGCGATTTCCCGTAAATCCCGGACTGGGACCGTATAGTCAAAAGTATACAAAGAAAGTACCCAGGGAGTAAACTCATTTCCCGAACGATTTTTTATATTATTTTTTCACCACTAAAACGCATGAGACTTGTAGTTTTTAAAAGTGTTTTCATTTTTGATGAGACGCTGAATAAAAGAAGATTAATCGCCGGCAAACGAAAACCCGCGATTTCCCGTAAATCCCGGACTCGGCCCGTATAGTCAAAAGTATACAAAGAAGGTACCCAGAGAGTAAACTCATTTCCCGAACGATTTTTTAAATTATTTTTTCACCACTAAAACGCATGAGACTTGTAGTTTGCAGAAATGTGTTCATTTTTGATGAGACGCTTAATGAAAGTGGTTTAATCGCCGGCAAACGAAAACCCGCGATTTCCCGTAAATCCCGGGCTTGGCCCGTATAGTCGAATGCATACAAAGAAAGTACCCAGGGAGTAAACTCATTTCCCAAACGATTTTTTAAATTATTATTTAACCACTAAAGCCCATGAGACTTGTAGTTTTTAAAAATGTTTTCATTTTTGATGAGACGCTGAATAAAAGAAGTTTAATCGCCGGCAAACGAAAACCCGCGACTTCCCGTAAATCCCCGACTCGGCCCGGATAGTCAAAAGTATACAAAGAAAGTACCCAGGGAGTAAACTCATTTCCCGAACAATTTTTTAAATTATTTTTTCACCACTAAAACGCATGAGACCTGTAGTTTTCAGAAATGTTTTCATTTTTGATGAGACGCTTAATGAAAGTGGTTTAATCGCCGGCAAACGAAAACCCGCGATTTCCCGTAAATCCCGGGCTTGGCCCGTACAGTCGAATGTATACGAAGAAAGTACCCTGTGATTAAACTCATTTCCAAAACGATTTTTTATATTATTTTTTCACCACTAAAACGCATGAAACTTGTAGTTTGCAGAAATGTTTTCATTTTTGATGAGACGCTTAATGAAAGTGGTTTAATCGCCGGCAAACGAAAACCCGCGATTTCCCGTAAATCCCGGACTCGGCCGTATAGTCAAAAGTATACAAAGAAGGTACCCAGGAAGTAAACTCATTTCCCGAACGATTTTTTAAATTTTTTTTTTCACCACTAAAACGCATGAGACTTGTAATTTTTAGAAATGTTTTCATTTTTGATGATACGCTTAATGAAAGTGGTTTAATCGCCGGCAAACGAAAACCCGCGATTTCCCGTAAATCCCGGACTGGGACCGTATAGTCAAAAGTATACAAAGAAAGTACCCAGGGAGTAAACTCATTTCCCGAACGATTTTTTATATTATTTTTTCACCACTAAAACGCATGAGACTTGTAGTTTTTAAAAGTGTTTTCATTTTTGAAGAGACGCTTAATAAAAGAAGTTTAATCGCCGGCAAACGAAAACCCGCGATTTCCCGTAAATCCCGGACTCGGCCCGTATAGTCAAAAGTATACAAAGAAGGTACCCAGAGAGTAAACTCATTTCCCGAACGATTTTTTAAATTATTTTTTCACCACTAAAACGCATGAGACTTGTAGTTTGCAGAAATGTGTTCATTTTTGATGAGACGCTTAATGAAAGTGGTTTAATCGCCGGCAAACGAAAACCCGCGATTTCCCGTAAATCCCGGGCTTGGCCCGTATAGTCGAATGCATACAAAGAAAGTACCCAGGGAGTAAACTCATTTCCCGAACGATTTTTTAAATTATTATTTAACCACTAAAGCCCATGAGACTTGTAGTTTTTAAAAATGTTTTCATTTTTGATGAGACGCTGAATAAAAGAAGTTTAATCGCCGGCAAACGAAAACCCGCGACTTCCCGTAAATCCCCGACTCGGCCCGTATAGTCAAAAGTATACAAAGAAAGTACCCAGGGAGTAAACTCATTTCCCGAACAATTTTTTAAATTATTTTTTCACCACTAAAACGCATGAGACCTGTAGTTTTCAGAAATGTTTTCATTTTTGATGAGACGCTTAATGAAAGTGGTTTAATCGCCGGCAAACGAAAACCCGCGATTTCCCGTAAATCCCGGGCTTGGCCCGTACAGTCGAATGTATACCAAGAAAGTACCCTGTGATTAAACTCATTTCCAAAACGATTTTTTAAATTATTTTTTCACCACTAAAGCGCATGAGACTTGTAGTTTTGAAAAATGTTTTCATTTTTGATGAGACGCTTATTAAAAGAAGTTTAATTGCCGGCAAACGAAAACCCGCCATTTCCCGTAAACCCCGGACTCGGCCCGTATAGTCAAAAGTATATAAAGAAAGTACCCAGGGAGTAAACTCATTTCCCGAACGATTTTTTATATTATTTTTTCACCACTAAAACGCATGAAACTTGTAGTTTTTAAAAATGTTTTCATTTTTGATGGGACGCTGAATAAAAGAAGTTTAATCGCCAGCAAACGAAAACCCGCGATTTCCCGTAAATCCCGGACTCGGCCCGTATAGTCAAAAGTATACAAAGAAGGTACCCAGAGAGTAAACTCATTTCCCGAACGATTTTTTAAATTATTTTTTCACCACTAAAACGCATGAAACTTGTAGTTTGCAGAAATGTTTTCATTTTTGATGAGACGCTTAATGAAAGTGGTTTAATCGCCGGCAAACGAAAACCCGCGATTTCCCGTAAATCCCGGACTCGGCCGTATAGTCAAAAGTATACAAAGAAGGTACCCAGGAAGTAAACTCATTTCCAAAACGATTTTTTAAATTATCTTTTCACCACTAAAACGCATGAGACTTGTAGTTTTCAAAAATGTTTTTATTTTTGATGAGACGCTGAATAAAAGAAGTTTAATCGCCGGCAAACGAAAACCCGCCATTTCCCGTAAACCCCGGACTCGGCCCGTATAGTCAAAAGTATACAAAGAAAGTACCCAGGGAGTAAACTCATTTCCAGAACGATTTTTTAAATTATTTTTTCACCACTAAAACGCATGGGACTTGTAGTTTTTAAAAGTGTTTTCATTTTTGATGAGACGCTGAATAAAAGAAGTTTAATCGCCGGCAAACGAAAACCCGCGTTTTACCGTAAATCCCGGACTCGGCCCGTATAGTCAAAAGTATACAAAGAAGGTACGCAGAGAGTAAACTCATTTCCCGAACGATTTTTTATATTATTTTTTCACCACTAAAACGCATGAAACTTGTAGTTTTTAAAAATGTTTTCATTTTTGATGGGACGCTGAATAAAAGAAGTTTAATCGCCAGCAAACGAAAACCCGCGATTTCCCGTAAATCCCGGACTCGGCCCGTATAGTCAAAAGTATACAAAGAAGGTACCCAGAGAGTAAACTCATTTCCCGAACGATTTTTTAAATTATTTTTTCACCACTAAAACGCATGAAACTTGTAGTTTGCAGAAATGTTTTCATTTTTGATGAGACGCTTAATGAAAGTGGTTTAATCGCAAGCAAACGAAAACCCGCGATTTCCCGTAAATCCCGGACTCGGCCGTATAGTCAAAAGTATACAAAGAAGGTACCCAGGGAGTAAACTCATTTCCCGAACGATGTTTTATATTATTTTTTCACTACTAAAACGCATGAGACTTGTAGTTTTTAAAAATGTTTTCATTTTGGATGGGACGCTGAATAAAAGAAGCTTAATCGCCGGCACACGAAAACCCGCGATTTCCCGTAAATCCCGGACTGGGACCGTATAGTCAAAAGTATACAAAGAAAGTACCCAGGGAGTAAACTCATTTCCCGAACGATTTTTTATATTATTTTTTCACCACTAAAACGCATGAGACTTGTAGTTTTTAAAAGTGTTTTCATTTTTGATGAGACGCTGAATAAAAGAAGATTAATCGCCGGCAAACGAAAACCCGCGATTTCCCGTAAATCCCGGACTCGGCCCGTATAGTCAAAAGTATACAAAGAAGGTACCCAGAGAGTAAACTCATTTCCCGAACGATTTTTTAAATTATTTTTTCACCACTAAAACGCATGAGACTTGTAGTTTGCAGAAATGTGTTCATTTTTGATGAGACGCTTAATGAAAGTGGTTTAATCGCCGGCAAACGAAAACCCGCGATTTCCCGTAAATCCCGGGCTTGGCCCGTATAGTCGAATGCATACAAAGAAAGTACCCAGGGAGTAAACTCATTTCCCAAACGATTTTTTAAATTATTATTTAACCACTAAAGCCCATGAGACTTGTAGTTTTTAAAAATGTTTTCATTTTTGATGAGACGCTGAATAAAAGAAGTTTAATCGCCGGCAAACGAAAACCCGCGACTTCCCGTAAATCCCCGACTCGGCCCGGATAGTCAAAAGTATACAAAGAAAGTACCCAGGGAGTAAACTCATTTCCCGAACAATTTTTTAAATTATTTTTTCACCACTAAAACGCATGAGACCTGTAGTTTTCAGAAATGTTTTCATTTTTGATGAGACGCTTAATGAAAGTGGTTTAATCGCCGGCAAACGAAAACCCGCGATTTCCCGTAAATCCCGGGCTTGGCCCGTACAGTCGAATGTATACGAAGAAAGTACCCTGTGATTAAACTCATTTCCAAAACGATTTTTTAAATTATTTTTTCACCACTAAAGCGCATGAAACTTGTAGTTTTGAAAAATGTTTTCATTTTTGATGAGACGCTTATTAAAAGAAGTTTAATCGCCGGCAAACGAAAACCCGCCATTTCCCGTAAACCCCGGACTCGGCCTGTATAGTCAAAAGTATATAAAGAAAGTACCCAGGGAGTAAACTCATTTCCCGAACGATTTTTTATATTATTTTTTCACCACTAAAACGCATGAAACTTGTAGTTTTTAAAAATGTTTTCATTTTTGATGGGACGCTGAATAAAAGAAGTTTAATCGCCGGCAAACGAAAACCCGCGATTTCCCGTAAATCCCGGACTCGGCCCGTATAGTCAAAAGTATACAAAGAAGGTACCCAGAGAGTAAACTCATTTCCCGAACGATTTTTTAAATTATTTTTTCACCACTAAAACGCATGAAACTTGTAGTTTGCAGAAATGTTTTCATTTTTGATGAGACGCTTAATGAAAGTGGTTTAATCGCCGGCAAACGAAAACCCGCGATTTCCCGTAAATCCCGGACTCGGCCGTATAGTCAAAAGTATACAAAGAAGGTACCCAGGAAGTAAACTCATTTCCCGAACGATTTTTTAAATTTTTTTTTTCACCACTAAAACGCATGAGACTTGTAATTTTTAGAAATGTTTTCATTTTTGATGATACGCTTAATGAAAGTGGTTTAATCGCCGGCAAACGAAAACCCGCGATTTCCCGTAAATCCCGGACTGGGACCGTATAGTCAAAAGTATACAAAGAAAGTACCCAGGGAGTAAACTCATTTCCCGAACGATTTTTTATATTATTTTTTCACCACTAAAACGCATGAGACTTGTAGTTTTTAAAAGTGTTTTCATTTTTGATGAGACGCTTAATAAAAGAAGTTTAATCGCCGGCAAACGAAAACCCGCGATTTCCCGTAAATCCCGGACTCGGCCCGTATAGTCAAAAGTATACAAAGAAGGTACCCAGAGAGTAAACTCATTTCCCGAACGATTTTTTAAATTATTTTTTCACCACTAAAACGCATGAGACTTGTAGTTTGCAGAAATGTGTTCATTTTTGATGAGACGCTTAATGAAAGTGGTTTAATCGCCGGCAAACGAAAACCCGCGATTTCCCGTAAATCCCGGGCTTGGCCCGTATAGTCGAATGCATACAAAGAAAGTACCCAGGGAGTAAACTCATTTCCCGAACGATTTTTTAAATTATTATTTAACCACTAAAGCCCATGAGACTTGTAGTTTTTAAAAATGTTTTCATTTTTGATGAGACGCTGAATAAAAGAAGTTTAATCGCCGGCAAACGAAAACCCGCGACTTCCCGTAAATCCCCGACTCGGCCCGTATAGTCAAAAGTATACAAAGAAAGTACCCAGGGAGTAAACTCATTTCCCGAACAATTTTTTAAATTATTTTTTCACCACTAAAACGCATGAGACCTGTAGTTTTCAGAAATGTTTTCATTTTTGATGAGACGCTTAATGAAAGTGGTTTAATCGCCGGCAAACGAAAACCCGCGATTTCCCGTAAATCCCGGGCTTGGCCCGTACAGTCGAATGTATACCAAGAAAGTACCCTGTGATTAAACTCATTTCCAAAACGATTTTTTAAATTATTTTTTCACCACTAAAGCGCATGAGACTTGTAGTTTTGAAAAATGTTTTCATTTTTGATGAGACGCTTATTAAAAGAAGTTTAATTGCCGGCAAACGAAAACCCGCCATTTCCCGTAAACCCCGGACTCGGCCCGTATAGTCAAAAGTATATAAAGAAAGTACCCAGGGAGTAAACTCATTTCCCGAACGATTTTTTATATTATTTTTTCACCACTAAAACGCATGAAACTTGTAGTTTTTAAAAATGTTTTCATTTTTGATGGGACGCTGAATAAAAGAAGTTTAATCGCCAGCAAACGAAAACCCGCGATTTCCCGTAAATCCCGGACTCGGCCCGTATAGTCAAAAGTATACAAAGAAGGTACCCAGAGAGTAAACTCATTTCCCGAACGATTTTTTAAATTATTTTTTCACCACTAAAACGCATGAAACTTGTAGTTTGCAGAAATGTTTTCATTTTTGATGAGACGCTTAATGAAAGTGGTTTAATCGCCGGCAAACGAAAACCCGCGATTTCCCGTAAATCCCGGACTCGGCCGTATAGTCAAAAGTATACAAAGAAGGTACCCAGGAAGTAAACTCATTTCCAAAACGATTTTTTAAATTATCTTTTCACCACTAAAACGCATGAGACTTGTAGTTTTCAAAAATGTTTTTATTTTTGATGAGACGCTGAATAAAAGAAGTTTAATCGCCGGCAAACGAAAACCCGCCATTTCCCGTAAACCCCGGACTCGGCCCGTATAGTCAAAAGTATACAAAGAAAGTACCCAGGGAGTAAACTCATTTCCAGAACGATTTTTTAAATTATTTTTTCACCACTAAAACGCATGGGACTTGTAGTTTTTAAAAGTGTTTTCATTTTTGATGAGACGCTGAATAAAAGAAGTTTAATCGCCGGCAAACGAAAACCCGCGTTTTACCGTAAATCCCGGACTCGGCCCGTATAGTCAAAAGTATACAAAGAAGGTACGCAGAGAGTAAACTCATTTCCCGAACGATTTTTTATATTATTTTTTCACCACTAAAACGCATGAAACTTGTAGTTTTTAAAAATGTTTTCATTTTTGATGGGACGCTGAATAAAAGAAGTTTAATCGCCAGCAAACGAAAACCCGCGATTTCCCGTAAATCCCGGACTCGGCCCGTATAGTCAAAAGTATACAAAGAAGGTACCCAGAGAGTAAACTCATTTCCCGAACGATTTTTTAAATTATTTTTTCACCACTAAAACGCATGAAACTTGTAGTTTGCAGAAATGTTTTCATTTTTGATGAGACGCTTAATGAAAGTGGTTTAATCGCAAGCAAACGAAAACCCGCGATTTCCCGTAAATCCCGGACTCGGCCGTATAGTCAAAAGTATACAAAGAAGGTACCCAGGGAGTAAACTCATTTCCCGAACGATTTTTTAAATTTTTTTTTCACCACTAAAACGCATGAGACTTGTAATTTTTAGAAATGTTTTCATTTTTGATGATACGCTTAATGAAAGTGGTTTAATCGCCGGCAAACGAAAACCCGCGATTTCCCGTAAATCCCGCGCTTGGCCCGTATAGTCAAATGTATACAAAGAAAGTACCCCGTGAGTAAACTCATTTCCAAAACGATTTTTTAAATTATCTTTTCACCACTAAAACGCATGAGACTTGTAGTTTTCAAAAATGTTTTTATTTTTGATGAGACGCTGAATAAAAGAAGTTTAATCGCCGGCAAACGAAAACCCGCCATTTCCCGTAAACCCCGGACTCGGCCCGTATAGTCAAAAGTATACAAAGAAAGTACCCAGGGAGTAAACTCATTTCCAGAACGATTTTTTAAATTATTTTTTCACCACTAAAACGCATGGGACTTGTAGTTTTTAAAAGTGTTTTCATTTTTGATGAGACGCTGAATAAAAGAAGTTTAATCGCCGGCAAACGAAAACCCGCGATTTCCCGTAAATCCCGGACTCGGCCCGTATAGTCAAAAGTATACAAAGAAGGTACGCAGAGAGTAAACTCATTTCCCGAACGATTTTTTAAATTATTTTTTCACCACTAAAACGCATGAAAGTTGTAGTTTGCAGAAATGTTTTCATTTTTGATGAGACGCTTAATGAAAGTGGTTTAATCGCCGGCAAACGAAAATCCGCGATTTCCCGTAAATCCCGGACTCGGCCGTATAGTCAAAAGTATACAAAGAAGGTACCCAGGGAGTAAACTCATTTCCCGAACGATTTTTTAAATTTTTTTTTCACCACTAAAACGCATGAGACTTGTAATTTTTAGAAATGTTTTCATTTTTGATGATACGCTTAATGAAAGTGGTTTAATCGCCGGCAAACGAAAACCCGCGATTTCCCGTAAATCCCGCGCTTGGCCCGTATAGTCAAATGTATACAAAGAAAGTACCCTGTGAGTAAACTCATTTCCAAAACGATTTTTTAAATTATCTTTTCACCACTGAAACGCATGAGACTTGTAGTTTTCAAAAATGTTTTTATTTTTGATGAGACGCTGAATAAAAGAAGTTTAATCGCCGGCAAACGAAAACCCGCCATTTCCCGTAAACCCCGGACTCGGCCCGTATAGTCAAAAGTATACAAAGAAAGTACCCAGGGAGTAAACTCATTTCCCGAACGATTTTTTAAATTTTTTTTTCACCACTAAAACGCATGAGACTTGTAATTTTTAGAAATGTTTTCATTTTTGATGATACGCTTAATGAAAGTGGTTTAATCGCCGGCAAACGAAAACCCGCGATTTCCCGTAAATCCCGCGCTTGGCCCGTATAGTCAAATGTATACAAAGAAAGTACCCTGTGAGTAAACTCATTTGCAAAACGATTTTTTAAATTATCTTTTCACCACTAAAACGCATGAGACTTGTAGTTTTCAAAAATGTTTTTATTTTTGATGAGACGCTGAATAAAAGAAGTTTAATCGCCGGCAAACGAAAACCCGCCATTTCCCGTAAACCCCGGACTCGGCCCGTATAGTCAAAAGTATACAAAGAAAGTACCCAGGGAGTAAACTCATTTCCCGAACGATTTTTTAAATTTTTTTTTCACCACTAAAACGCATGAGACTTGTAATTTTTAGAAATGTTTTCATTTTTGATGATACGCTTAATGAAAGTGGTTTAATCGCCGGCAAACGAAAACCCGCGATTTCCCGTAAATCCCGCGCTTGGCCCGTATAGTCAAATGTATACAAAGAAAGTACCCTGTGAGTAAACTCATTTGCAAAACGATTTTTTAAATTATCTTTTCACCACTAAAACGCATGAGACTTGTAGTTTTCAAAAATGTTTTTATTTTTGATGAGACGCTGAATAAAAGAAGTTTAATCGCCGGCAAACGAAAACCCGCCATTTCCCGTAAACCCCGGACTCGGCCCGTATAGTCAAAAGTATACAAAGAAAGTACCCAGGGAGTAAACTCATTTCCCGAACGTTTTTTTAAATTATTTTTTCACCACTAAAACGCATGGGACTTGTAGTTTTTAAAAGTGTTTTCATTTTTGATGAGACGCTGAATAAAAGAAGTTTAATCGCCGGCAAACGAAAACCCGCGATTTCCCGTAAATCCCGGACTCGGCCCGTATAGTCAAAAGTATACAAAGAAGGTACACAGAGAGTAAACTCATTTCCCGAACGATTTTTTAAATTGTTTTTTCACCACTGAAACGAATGAAACTTGTAGTTTGCAGAAATGTTTTCATTTTTGATGAGACGCTTAATGAAAGTGGTTTAATCGCCGGCAAACGAAAATCCGCGATTTCCCGTAAATCCCGGACTCGGCCGTATAGTCAAAAGTATACAAAGAAGGTACCCAGGGAGTAAACTCATTTCCCGAACGATTTTTTAAATTATCTTTTCACCACTAAAACGCATGAGACTTGTAGTTTTCAAAAATGTTTTTATTTTTGATGAGACGCTGAATAAAAGAAGTTTAATCGCCGACAAACGAAAACCCGCCATTTCCCGTAAACCCCGGACTCGGCCCGTATAGTCAAAAGTATACAAAGAAAGTACCCAGGAAGTAAACTCATTTCCCGAACGATTTTTTAAATTATTTTTTCACCACTAAAACGCATGGGACTTGTAGTTTACAAAAATGTTTTCATTTTTGATGAGACTCTGAATAAAAGAAGTTTAATCGCCGGCAAACGAAAACCCGCCATTTCCCGTAAACCCCGGACTCGGCCCATATAGTCAAAAGTATACAAAGAAAGTACCCGGGCAGTAAACTCATTTCCCATGTATACAAAGAAAGTACCCTGTGCTTAAACTCATTTCCAAAACGATTTTTTAAATTATTTTTTCACCACTAAAACGCATGAGACTTGTAGTTTTCAAAAATGTTTTCATTTTTGATGAGACGCTTATTAAAAGAAGTTTAATCGCCGGCAAACGAAAACCCGCCATTTCCCGTAAACCCCGGACTCGGCCCATATAGTCAAAAGTATACAAAGAAAATACCCAGGGGGTAAACTCATTTCCCGAACGATTTTTTATAATATTTTTTCACCACTAAAACGCATGAGACTTGTAGTTTTTAAAACTGTTTCCATTTTTGATGGGACGCTGAATAAAAGAAGCTTAATCGCCGGCACACGAAAACCCGCGATTTCCCGTAAATCGCGGACTGGGCTGGTATAGTCAAAAGTATACAAAGAAAGTACCCAGGAAGTAAACTCATTTCCCGAACGATTTTTTAAATTATTTTTTCACCACTAAAACGCATGAGACTTGTAGTTTTTAAAAGTGTTTTCATTTTTGATGAGACGCTGAATAAAAGAAGTTTAATCGCCGGCAAACGA
This sequence comes from Hydractinia symbiolongicarpus, assembly GCF_029227915.1. NCBI lineage: Eukaryota > Metazoa > Cnidaria > Hydrozoa > Anthoathecata > Hydractiniidae > Hydractinia > Hydractinia symbiolongicarpus. The sequence goes on from NC_079878.1 coordinate 3,639,683, forward strand.
AAACCCGCGATTTCCCGTAAATCCCTGACTCGGCCCGTATAGTCAAAAGTATACAAAGAAGGTACGCAGAGAGTAAACTCATTTCCCGAACGATTTTTTAAATTATTTTTTCACCACTAAAACGCATGAGACTTGTAGTTTGCAGAAATGTTTTCATTTTTGATGAGACGCTTAATGAAAGTGGTTTAATCGCCGGCAAACGAAAACCCGCGATTTCCCGTAAATCCCGGACTCGGCCGTATAGTCAAAAGTATACAAAGAAGGTACCCAGGGAGTAAACTCATTTCCCGAACGATTTTTTAAATTATTTTTTCACCACTAAAACGCATGAAACTTGTAGTTTGCAGAAATGTTTTCATTTTTGATGAGACGCTTAATGAAAGTGGTTTAATCACCGGCAAACGAAAACCCGCGATTTCCCGTAAATCCCGGACTCGGCCGTTTAGTCAAAAGTATACAAAGAAGGTACCCTGTGAGTAAACTCATTTCCAAAACGATTTTTTAAATTATCTTTTCACCACTAAAACGCATGAGACTTGTAGTTTTCAAAAATGTTTTTATTTTTGATGAGACGCTGAATAAAAGAAGTTTAATCGCCGGCAAACGAAAACCCGCCATTTCCCGTAAACCCCGGACTCGGCCCGTATAGTCAAAAGTATACAAAGAAAGTACCCAGGGAGTAAACTCATTTCCCGAACGATTTTTTAAATTATTTTTTCACCACTAAAACGCATGGGACTTGTAGTTTTTAAAAGTGTTTTCATTTTTGATGAGACGCTGAATAAAAGAAGTTTAATCGCCGGCAAACGAAAACCCGCGATTTCCCGTAAATCCCGGACTCGGCCCGTATAGTCAAAAGTATACAAAGAAGGTACGCAGAGAGTAAACTCATTTCCCGAACGATTTTTTAAATTATTTTTTCACCACTAAAACGCATGAAACTTGTAGTTTGCAGAAATGTTTTCATTTTTGATGAGACGCTTAATGAAAGTGGTTTAATCGCCGGCAAACGAAAATCCGCGATTTCCCGTAAATCCCGGACTCCGCTGTATAGTCAAAAGTATACAAAGAAGGTACCCAGGGAGTAAACTCATTTCCCGAACGATTTTTTAAATTTTTTTTTCACCACTAAAACGCATGAGACTTGTAATTTTTAGAAATGTTTTCATTTTTGATGATACGCTTAATGAAAGTGGTTTAATCGCCGGCAAACGAAAACCCGCGATTTCCCGTAAATCCCGCGCTTGGCCCGTATAGTCAAATGTATACAAAGAAAGTACCCTGTGAGTAAACTCATTTCCAAAACGATTTTTTAAATTATCTTTTCACCACTAAAACGCATGAGACTTGTAGTTTTCAAAAATGTTTTTATTTTTGATGAGACGCTGAATAAAAGAAGTTTAATCGCCGGCAAACGAAAACCCGCCATTTCCCGTAAACCCAGGACTCGGCCCGTATAGTCAAAAGTATACAAAGAAAGTACCCAGGGAGTAAACTCATTTCCCGAACGATTTTTTAAATTATTTTTTCACCACTAAAACGCATGGGACTTGTAGTTTACAAAAATGTTTTCATTTTTGATGAGACTCTGAATAAAAGAAGTTTAATCGCCGGCAAACGAAAACCCGCCATTTCCCGTAAACCCCGGAATCGGCCCATATAGTCAAAAGTATACAAAGAAAGTACCCGGGCAGTAAACTCATTTCCCATGTATACAAAGAAAGTACCCTGTGCTTAAACTCATTTCCAAAACGATTTTTTAAATTATTTTTTCACCACTAAAACGCATGAGACTTGTAGTTTTCAAAAATGTTTTCATTTTTGATGAGACGCTTATTAAAAGAAGTTTAATCGCCGGCAAACGAAAACCCGCCATTTCCCGTAAACCCCGGACTCGGCCCATATAGTCAAAAGTATACAAAGAAAGTACCCAGGGGGTAAACTCATTTCCCGAACGATTTTTTATAATATTTTTTCACCACTAAAACGCATGAGACTTGTAGTTTTTAAAACTGTTTTCATTTTTGATGGGACGCTGAATAAAAGAAGCTTAATCGCCGGCACACGAAAACCCGCGATTTCCCGTAAATGGCGGACTGGGCCGGTATAGTCAAAAGTATACAAAGAAAGTACCCAGGAAGTAAACTCATTTCCCGAACGATTTTTTAAATTATTTTTTCACCACTAAAACGCATGAGACTTGTAGTTTTTAAAAGTGTTTTCATTTTTGATGAGACGCTGAATAAAAGAAGTTTAATCGCCGGCAAACGAAAACCCGCGATTTCCCGTAAATCCCGGACTCGGCCCGTATAGTCAAAAGTATACAAAGAAGGTACGCAGAGAGTAAACTCATTTCCCGAACGATTTTTTAAATTATTTTTTCACCACTAAAACGCATGAGACTTGTAGTTTGCAGAAATGTTTTCATTTTTGATGAGACGCTTAATGAAAGTGGTTTAATCGCCGGCAAACGAAAACCCGCGATTTCCCGTAAATCCCGGATTCGGCCGTATAGTCAAAAGTATACAAAGAAGGTACCCAGGGAGTAAACTCATTTCCCGAACGATTTTTTAAATTTTTTTTTCACCACTAAAACGCATGAGACTTGTAATTTTTAGAAATGTTTTCATTTTTGATGAGACGCTTAATGAAAGTGGTTTTTTCGCAGGCAAACGAAAACCCGCGATTTCCCGTAAATCCCGGGTTTGGCCCGTATAGTCAAATGTATACAAAGAAAGTACCCTGTGAGTAAACTCATTTCCAAAACGATTTTTTAAATTATCTTTTCACCACTAAAATGCATGAGACTTGTAGTTTACAAAAATGTTTTCATTTTTGATGAGACTCTGAATAAAAGAAGTTTAATCGCCGGCAAACGAAAACCCGCCATTTCCCGTAAACCCCGGAATCGGCCCATATAGTCAAAAGTATACAAAGAAAGTACCCGGGCAGTAAACTCATTTCCCATGTATACAAAGAAAGTACCCTGTGCTCAAACTCATTTCCAAAACGATTTTTTAAAATATTTTTTCACCACTAAAACGCATGAGACTTGTAGTTTTCAAAAATGTTTTCATTTTTGATGAGACGCTTATTAAAAGAAGTTTAATCGCCGGCAAACGAAAACCCGCCATTTCCCGTAAACCCCGGACTCGGCCCATATAGTCAAAAGTATACAAAGAAAGTACCCAGGGGGTAAACTCATTTCCCGAACGATTTTTTATAATATTTTTTCACCACTAAAACGCATGAGACTTGTAGTTTTTAAAACTGTTTTCATTTTTGATGGGACGCTGAATAAAAGAAGCTTAATCGCCGGCACACGAAAACCCGCGATTTCCCGTAAATCGCGGACTGGGCCGGTATAGTCAAAAGTATACAAAGAAAGTACCCAGGAAGTAAACTCATTTCCCGAACGATTTTTTAAATTATTTTTTCACCACTAAAACGCATGAGACTTGTAGTTTTTAAAAGTGTTTTCATTTTTGATGAGACGCTGAATAAAAGAAGTTTAATCGCCGGCAAACGAAAACCCGCGATTTCCCGTAAATCCCGGACTCGGCCCGTATAGTCAAAAGTATACAAAGAAGGTACGCAGAGAGTAAACTCATTTCCCGAACGATTTTTTAAATTATTTTTTCACCACTAAAACGCATGAGACTTGTAGTTTGCAGAAATGTTTTCATTTTTGATGAGACGCTTAATGAAAGTGGTTTAATCGCCGGCAAACGAAAACCCGCGATTTCCCGTAAATCCCGGACTCGGCCGTATAGTCAAAAGTATACAAAGAAGGTACCCAGGGAGTAAACTCATTTCCCGAACGATTTTTTAAATTTTTTTTTCACCACTAAAACGCATGAGACTTGTAATTTTTAGAAATGTTTTCATTTTTGATGAGACGCTTAATGAAAGTGGTTTTTTCGCCGGCAAACGAAAACCCGCGATTTCCCGTAAATCCCGGGTTTGGCCCGTATAGTCAAATGTATACAAAGAAAGTACCCTGTGAGTAAACTCATTTCCAAAACGATTTTTTAAATTATCTTTTCACCACTAAAACGCATGAGACTTGTAGTTTTCAAAAATGTTTTCATTTTTGATGAGACGCTGAATAAAAGAAGTTTAATCGCCGGCAAACGAAAACCCGCCATTTCCCGTAAACCCCGGACTCGGCCCGTATAGTCAAAAGTATACAAAGAAAGTACCCAGGGAGTAAACTCATTTCCCGAACGATTTTTTAAATTATTTTTTCACCACTAAAACGCATGGGACTTGTAGTTTACAAAAATGTTTTCATTTTTGATAAGACTCTGAATAAAAGAAGTTTAATCGCCGGCAAACGAAAACCTGCGATTTCCCGTAAATCCCGGACTCGGCCCGTATAGTCAAAAGTATACAAAGAAAGTACCCAGGGAGTAAACTCATTTCCCGAACGATTGTTTAAATTATTATTTCACCACTAAAGCCCATGAGACTTGTAGTTTTTAGAAATGTTTTCATTTTTGATGAGACGCTGAATAAAAGAAGTTTAATCGCCGGCAAACGAAAACCCGCCATTTCCCGTAAACCCCGGACTCGGCCTGTATAGTCAAAAGTATACAAAGAAAGTACCCAGGGAGTAAACTCATTTCCCGAACGATTTTTTAAATTATTATTTCACCACTAAAGCCCATGAGACTTGTAGTTTTTAGAAATGTTTTCATTTTTGATGAGACGCTGAATAAAAGACGTTTAATCGCCGGCAAACGAAAACCCGCGACTTCCCGTAAATCCCGGATTCGGGCCGTATAGTCAAAAGTATACAAAGAAAGTACCCAGGGAGTAAACTCATTTCCCGAACGATTTTTTAAATTATTTTTTCACCACTAAAACGCATGAGACTTGTAGTTTTCAGAAATGTTTTCATTTTTGATGAGACGCTTAATGAAAGTGGTTTAATCGCCGGCAAACGAAAACCCGCGATTTCCCGTAAATCCCGCGCTTGGCCCGTATAGTCAAATGTATACAAAGAAAGTACCCAGGGAGTAAACTCATTTCCAAAACGATTTTTTAAATTATCTTTTCACCACTAAAACGCATGAGACTTGTAGTTTACAAAAATGTTTTCATTTTTGGTGAGACTCTGAATAAAAGAAGTTTAATCGCCGGCAAACGAAAACCGCCATTTCCCGTAAACCCCGGACTCGGCCCATATAGTCAAAAGTATACAAAGAAAGTACCCGGGCAGTAAACTCATTTCCCATGTATACAAAGAAAGTACCCTGTGCTTAAACTCATTTCCAAAACGATTTTTTAAATTATTTTTTCACCACTAAAACGCATGAGACTTGTAGTTTTCAAAAATGTTTTCATTTTTGATGAGACGCTTATTAAAAGAAGTTTAATCGCCGGCAAACGAAAACCCGCTATTTCCCGTAAACCCCGGACTCGGCCCGTATAGTCAAAAGTATACAAAGAAAGTACCCAGGAGGTAAACTCATTTCCCGAACGATTTTTTATAATATTTTTCACCACTAAAACGCATGAGACTTGTAGTTTTTAAAACTGTTTTCATTTTTGATGGGACGCTGAATAAAAGAAGCTTAATCGCCGGCACACGAAAACCCGCGATTTTCCGTAAATCCCGGACTCGCCCCGTATAGTCAAAAGTATACAAAGAAGGTACGCAGAGAGTAAACTCATTTCCCGAACGATTTTTTAAATTATTTTTTCACCACTAAAACGCATGAGACTTGTAGTTTGCAGAAATGTTCTCATTTTTGATGAGACGCTTAATGAAAGTGGTTTAATCGCCGGCAAACGAAAACCCGCGATTTCCCGTAAATCCCGGACTCGGCCGTATAGTCAAAAGTATACAAAGAAGGTACCCAGGGAGTAAACTCATTTCCCGAACGATTTTTTATAATATTTTTCACCACTAAAACGCATGAGACTTGTAGTTTTTAAAACTGTTTTCATTTTTGATGGGACGCTGAATAAAAGAAGCTTAATCGCCGGCACACGAAAACCCGCGATTTTCCGTAAATCCCGGACTCGCCCCGTATAGTCAAAAGTATACAAAGAAGGTACGCAGAGAGTAAACTCATTTCCCGAACGATTTTTTAAATTATTTTTTCACCACTAAAACGCATGAGACTTGTAGTTTGCAGAAATGTTCTCATTTTTGATGAGACGCTTAATGGAAGTGGTTTAATCGCCGGCAAACGAAAACCCGCGATTTCCCGTAAATCCCGGACTCGGCCGTATAGTCAAAAGTATACAAAGAAGGTACCCAGGGAGTAAACTCATTTCCCGAACGATTTTTTAAATTTTTTTTTCACCACTAAAACGCATGAGACTTGTAATTTTTAGAAATGTTTTCATTTTTGATGAGACGCTTAATGAAAGTGGTTTTTTCGCCGGCAAACGAAAACCCGCGATTTCCCGTAAATCCCGGGTTTGGCCCGTATAGTCAAATGTATACAAAGAAAGTACCCTGTGATTAAACTCATTTCCAAAACGATTTTTTAAATTATTTTTTCACCACTAAAACGCATGAGACTTGTAGTTTTCAAAAATGTTTTCATTTTTGATGAGACGCTGAATAAAAGAAGTTTAATCGCCGGCAAACGAAAACCCGCCATTTCCCGTAAACCCCGGACTCGGCCCGTATAGTCAAAAGTATACAAAGAAAGTACCCAGGGAGTAAACTCATTTCCCGAACGATTTTTTAAATTATTTTTTCACCACTAAAACGCATGGGACTTGTAGTTTACAAAAAGGTTTTCATTTTTGATAAGACTCTGAATAAAAGAAGTTTAATCGCCGGCAAACGAAAACCTGCGATTTCCCGTAAATCCCGGACTCGGCCCGTATAGTCAAAAGTATACAAAGAAAGTACCCAGGGAGTAAACTCATTTCCCGAACGATTGTTTAAATTATTATTTCACCACTAAAGCCCATGAGACTTGTAGTTTTTAGAAATGTTTTCATTTTTGATGAGACGGTGAATAAAAGAAGTTTAATCGCCGGCAAACGAAAACCCGCCATTTCCCGTAAACCCCGGACTCGGCCTGTATAGTCAAAAGTATACAAAGAAAGTACCCAGGGAGTAAACTCATTTCCGGAACGATTTTTTAAATTATTTTTTCACCACTAAAACGCATGGGACTTGTAGTTTACAAAAATGTTTTCATTTTTGATAAGACTCTGAATAAAAGAAGTTTAATCGCCGGCAAACGAAAACCTGCGATTTCCCGTAAATCCCGGACTCGGCCCGTATAGTCAAAAGTATACAAAGAAAGTACCCAGGGAGTAAACTCATTTCCCGAACGATTTTTTAAATTATTATTTCACCACTAAAGCCCATGAGACTTGTAGTTTTTAGAAATGTTTTCATTTTTGATGAGACGCTGAATAAAAGACGTTTAATCGCCGGCAAACGAAAACCCGCGACTTCCCGTAAATCCCGGATTCGGGCCGTATAGTCAAAAATATACAAAGAAAGTACCCAGGGAGTAAACTCATTTCCCGAACGATTTTTTAAATTATTTTTTCACCACTAAAACGCATGAGACTTGTAGTTTTCAGAAATGTTTTCATTTTTGATGAGACGCTTAATGAAAGTGGTTTAATCGCCGGCAAACGAAAACCCGCGATTTCCCGTAAATCCCGGGCTTGGCCCGTATAGTCGAATGCATACAAAGAAATTACCCAGGAAGTAAACTCATTTCCCTAACGATTTTTTAAATTATTATTTAACCACTAAAGCCCATGAGACTTGTAGTTTTTAAAAATGTTTTCATTTTTGATGAGACGCTGAATAAAAGAAGTTTAATCGCCGGCAAACGAAAACCCGCCATTTCCCGTAAACCCCGGACTCGGCCCGTATAGTCAAAAGAATACAAAGAAAGTACCCAGGGAGTAAACTCATTTCCCGAACGATTTTTTAAATTATTTTTTCACCACCAAAGCGCATGGGACTTGTAGTTTTTAAAAATGTTTTCATTTTTGATGAGACGCTGAATAAAAGAAGTTTAATCACCGGCAAACGAAAACCTGCGATTTCCCGTAAATCCCGGACTCGGCCCGTATAGTCGAATGTATACAAAGAAAGTACCCTGTGAGTAAACTCATTTCCAAAATGATTTTTTAAAGTACCTTTTCACCACTAAAACGCATGAGACTTGTAGTTTTCAAAAATGTTTTCATTTTTGATGAGACGCTGAAAAAACGAAGTTTAATTGCCGGCAAACGAAAACCCGCCATTTCCCGTAAAACCCGGACTCGGCCCATATAGTCAAAAGTATACAAAGAAAGTACCCGGGGAGTAAACTCATTTCCCATGTATACAAAGAACGTACTCTGTGATTAAACTCATTTCCAAAACGATTTTTTAAATTACTTTTTCACCACTAAAACGCATGAGACTTGTAGTTTTCAAAAATGTTTTCATTTTTGGTGAGACGCTTATTAAAAGAAGTTTAATCGCCGGCAAACGAAAACCCGCCATTTCCCGTAAATCCCGGACTGGGCCCGTATAGTCAAAAGTATACAAAGAAAGTACCCAAGGAGTAAACTCATTTCCCGAACGATTTTTTAAATTATTTTTTCACCACTAAAACGCATGAGACTTGTAGTTTTCAAAAGTGTTTTCATTTTTGATGAGACGCTGAATAAAAGAGGTTTAATCGCCGGCAAACGAAAACCCGCGATTTCCCGTAAATCCCGGACTCGGCCCGTATAGTCAAAAGTATACAAAGAAGGTACCCAGAGAGTAAACTCATTTCCCGAACGATTTTTTAAATTATTTTTTCACCACTAAAACGCATGGGACTTGTACTTTACAAAAATGTTTTCATTTTTGATGAGACTCTGAATAAAAGAAGTTTAATCGTCGGCAAACGAAAACCTGCGATTTCCCGTAAATCCCGGACTCGGCCCGTATAGTCAAAAGTATACAAAGAAAGTACCCAGGGAGTAAACTCATTTCCCGAACGATTTTTTAAATTATTATTTCACCACTAAAGCCCATGAGACTTGTAGTTTTTAGAAATGTTTTCATTTTTGATGAGACGCGGAATAAAAGAAGTTTAATCGCCGGCAAACGAAAACCCGCGACTTCCCGTAAATCCCGGATTCGGGCCGTATAGTCAAAAGTATACAAAGAAAGTACCCAGGGAGTAAACTCATTTCCCGAACGATTTTTTAAATTATTTTTTTACCACTAAAACGCATGAGACTTGTAGTTTTCAGAAATGTTTTCATTTTTGATGAGACGCTTAATGAAATTGGTTTAATCGCCGGCAAACGAAAACCCGCGATTTCCCGTAAATCCCGGGCTTGGCCCGTATAGTCGAATGCATACAAAGAAAGTACCCAGGAAGTAAACTCATTTCCCGAACGATTTTTTAAATTATTATTTAACCACTAAAGCCCATGAGACTTGTAGTTTTTAAAAATGATTTCATTTTTGATGAGACGCTGAATAAAAGAAGTTTAATCAGCGGCACACGAAAACCCGCGACTTCCCGTAAAACCCGGACTCGGGCGTATAGTCAAAAGTATACAAGGAAAATACCCAGGGAGTAAACTCATTTCTCGAACGATTTTTTAAATTATTTTTTCACCACTAAAACGCATAAGACTTGTAGTTTTCAGAAATGTTTTCATTTTTGATGAGACGCTTAATGAAAGTGGTTTAATCGCCGGCAAACGAAAACCCGCGATTTCCCGTAAATCCCGGGCTTGGCCCGTATAGTCGAATGCATACAAAGAAAGTACCCAGGGAGTAAACTCATTTCCCGAACGATTTTTTAAATTATTATTTAACCACTAAACCCCATGAGACTTGTAGTTTTTAAAAATGTTTTCATTTTTGATGAGACGCTGAATAAAAGAAGTTTAATCGCCGGCAAACGAAAACCCGCGACTTCCCGTAAATCCCCGACTCGGCCCGTATAGTTAAAAGTATACAAAGAAAGTACCCAGGGAGTAAACTCATTTCCCGAACAATTTTTTAAAGTATCTTTTCACCACTAAAACGCATGAGACTTGTAGTTTTCAAAAATGTTTTCATTTTTGATGAGACGCTGAAAAAAAGAAGTTTAATTGCCGGCAAACGAAAACCCGCCATTTCCCGTAAACCCCGGACTCGGCCCGTATAGTCAAAAGTATACAAAGAAAGTACCCAGGGAGTAAACTCATTTCCCGAACGATTTTTTATGTTATTTTTTCACCACTAAAACGCATGAGACTTGTAGTTTTTAAAATTGGTTTCATTTTTGATGGGACGCTGAATAAAAGAAGCTTAATCGCCGGCACACGAAAACCCGCGATTTCCCGTAAACCCCGGACTCGGCCCGTATAGTCAAAAGTATACAAAGAAAGTACCCAGGGAGTAAACTCATTTCCCGAACGATTTTTTAAATTATTATTTCACCACTAAAGCGCATGGGACTTGTAGTTTACAAAAATGTTTTCATTTTTGATGAGACGCTGAATAAAAGAAGTTTAATCGCCGGCAAACGAAAACCTGCGATTTCCCGTAAATTCCGGACTCGGCCCGTATAGTCAAAAGTATACAAAGAAAGTACCCAGGGAGTAAACTCATTTCCCGAACGATTTTTTAAATTATTATTTCACCACTAAAGCCCATGAGACTTGTAGTTTTTAAAAATGTTTTCATTTTTGATGAGACGCTGAATAAAAGAAGTTTAATCAGCGGCAAACGAAAACCCGCGACTTCCCGTAAAACCCGGACTCGGGCGTATAGTCAAAAGTATACAAGGAAAATACCCAGGGAGTAAACTCATTTCCCGAACGATTTTTTAAATTATTTTTTCACCACTAAAACGCATAAGACTTGTAGTTTTCAGAAATGTTTTCATTTTTGATGAGACGCTTAATGAAAGTGGTTTAATCGCCGGCAAACGAAAACCCGCGATTTCCCGTAAATCCCGGGCTTGGCCCGTATAGTCGAATGCATACAAAGAAAGTACCCAGGGAGTAAACTCATTTCCCGAACGATTTTTTAAATTATTATTTAACCACTAAACCCCATGAGACTTGTAGTTTTTAAAAATGTTTTCATTTTTGATGAGACGCTGAATAAAAGAAGTTTAATCGCCGGCAAACGAAAACCCGCGACTTCCCGTAAATCCCCGACTCGGCCCGTATAGTCAAAAGTATACAAAGAAAGTACCCAGGGAGTAAACTCATTTCCCGAACAATTTTTTAAATTATTTTTTCACCACTAAAACGCATGAGACCTGTAGTTTTCAGAATTGTTTTCATTTTTGATGAGACGCTTAATGAAAGTGGTTTCATCGCCGGCAAACGAAAACCCGCGATTTCCCGTAAATCCCAGGCTTGGCCCGTATAGTCGAATGTATACAAAGAAAGTACCCTGTGAGTAAACTCATTTCCAAAACGATTTTTTAAAGTATCTTTTCACCACTAAAACGCATGAGACTTGTAGTTTTCAAAAATGTTTTCATTTTTGATGAGACGCTGAAAAAAAGAAGTTTAATTGCCGGCAAACGAAAACCCGCCATTTCCCGTAAACCCCGGACTCGGCCCATATAGTCAAAAGTATACAAAGAAAGTACCCGGGGAGTAAACTCATTTCCCATGTATACAAAGAAAGTACCCTGTGATTAAACTCATTTCCAAAACGATATTTTAAATTATTTTTTCACCACTAAAACGCATGAGACTTGTATTTTTAAAAAATGTTTTCATTTTTGGTGAGACGCTTATTAAAAGAAGTTTAATCGCCGGCAAACGAAAACCCGCCATTTCCCGTAAACCCCGGACTCGGCCCGTATAGTCAAAAGTATACAAAGAAAGTACCCAGGGAGTAAACTCATTTCCCGAACGATTTTTTATATTATTTTTTCACCACTAAAACGCATGAGACTTGTAGTTTTTAAAATTGTTTTCATTTTTGATGGGACGCTGAATAAAAGAAGCTTAATCGCCGGCACACGAAAACCCGCGATTTCCCGTAAATCCCGGACTGGGCCCGTATAGTCAAAAGTATACAAAGAAAGTACCCAGGGAGTAAACTCATTTCCCGAACGATTTTTTAAATTATTTTTTCACCACTAAAACGCATGAGACTTGTAGTTTTCAAAAATGTTTTCATTTTTGATGAGACGCTGAAAAAAAGAAGTTTAATTGCCGGCAAACGAAAACCCGCCATTTCCCGTAAACCCCGGACTCGGCCCGTATAGTCAAAAGTATACAAAGAAAGTACCCAGGGAGTAAACTCATTTCCCGAACGATTTTTTATGTTATTTTTTCACCACTAAAACGCATGAGACTTGTAGTTTTTAAAATTGGTTTCATTTTTGATGGGACGCTGAATAAAAGAAGCTTAATCGCCGGCACACGAAAACCCGCGATTTCCCGTAAACCCCGGACTCGGCCCGTATAGTCAAAAGTATACAAAGAAAGTACCCAGGGAGTAAACTCATTTCCCGAACGATTTTTTAAATTATTATTTCACCACTAAAGCGCATGGGACTTGTAGTTTACAAAAATGTTTTCATTTTTGATGAGACGCTGAATAAAAGAAGTTTAATCGCCGGCAAACGAAAACCTGCGATTTCCCGTAAATTCCGGACTCGGCCCGTATAGTCAAAAGTATACAAAGAAAGTACCCAGGGAGTAAACTCATTTCCCGAACGATTTTTTAAATTATTATTTCACCACTAAAGCCCATGAGACTTGTAGTTTTTAAAAATGTTTTCATTTTTGATGAGACGCTGAATAAAAGAAGTTTAATCAGCGGCAAACGAAAACCCGCGACTTCCCGTAAAACCCGGACTCGGGCGTATAGTCAAAAGTATACAAGGAAAATACCCAGGGAGTAAACTCATTTCCCGAACGATTTTTTAAATTATTTTTTCACCACTAAAACGCATAAGACTTGTAGTTTTCAGAAATGTTTTCATTTTTGATGAGACGCTTAATGAAAGTGGTTTAATCGCCGGCAAACGAAAACCCGCGATTTCCCGTAAATCCCGGGCTTGGCCCGTATAGTCGAATGCATACAAAGAAAGTACCCAGGGAGTAAACTCATTTCCCGAACGATTTTTTAAATTATTATTTAACCACTAAACCCCATGAGACTTGTAGTTTTTAAAAATGTTTTCATTTTTGATGAGACGCTGAATAAAAGAAGTTTAATCGCCGGCAAACGAAAACCCGCGACTTCCCGTAAATCCCCGACTCGGCCCGTATAGTCAAAAGTATACAAAGAAAGTACCCAGGGAGTAAACTCATTTCCCGAACAATTTTTTAAATTATTTTTTCACCACTAAAACGCATGAGACCTGTAGTTTTCAGAATTGTTTTCATTTTTGATGAGACGCTTAATGAAAGTGGTTTCATCGCCGGCAAACGAAAACCCGCGATTTCCCGTAAATCCCAGGCTTGGCCCGTATAGTCGAATGTATACAAAGAAAGTACCCTGTGAGTAAACTCATTTCCAAAACGATTTTTTAAAGTATCTTTTCACCACTAAAACGCATGAGACTTGTAGTTTTCAAAAATGTTTTCATTTTTGATGAGACGCTGAAAAAAAGAAGTTTAATTGCCGGCAAACGAAAACCCGCCATTTCCCGTAAACCCCGGACTCGGCCCATATAGTCAAAAGTATACAAAGAAAGTACCCGGGGAGTAAACTCATTTCCCATGTATACAAAGAAAGTACCCTGTGATTAAACTCATTTCCAAAACGATATTTTAAATTATTTTTTCACCACTAAAACGCATGAGACTTGTATTTTTAAAAAATGTTTTCATTTTTGGTGAGACGCTTATTAAAAGAAGTTTAATCGCCGGCAAACGAAAACCCGCCATTTCCCGTAAACCCCGGACTCGGCCCGTATAGTCAAAAGTATACAAAGAAAGTACCCAGGGAGTAAACTCATTTCCCGAACGATTTTTTATATTATTTTTTCACCACTAAAACGCATGAGACTTGTAGTTTTTAAAATTGTTTTCATTTTTGATGGGACGCTGAATAAAAGAAGCTTAATCGCCGGCACACGAAAACCCGCGATTTCCCGTAAATCCCGGACTGGGCCCGTATAGTCAAAAGTATACAAAGAAAGTACCCAGGGAGTAAACTCATTTCCCGAACGATTTTTTAAATTATTTTTTCACCACTAAAACGCATGAGACTTGTAGTTTTCAAAAGTGTTTTCATTTTTGATGAGACGCTGAATAAAAGAAGTTTAATCGCCGGCAAACGAAAACCCGCCATTTCCCGTAAACCCCGGACTCGGCCCGTATAGTCAAAAGTATACAAAGAAAGTACCCAGGGAGTAAACTTATTTCCCGAACGATTTTTTAAATTATTTTTTCACCACTAAAACGCATGGGACTTGTAGTTTACAAAAATGTTTTCATTTTTGATAAGACTCTGAATAAAAGAAGTTTAATTGCCGGCAAACGAAAACCTGCGATTTCCCGTAAATCCCGGACTCGGCCCGTATAGTCAAAAGTATACAAAGAAAGTACCCAGGGAGTAAACTCATTTCCCGAACGATTTTTTATATTATTTTTTCACCACTAAAACGCATGAGACTTGTAGTTTTTAAAATTGTTTTCATTTTTGATGGGACGCTGAATAAAAGAAGCTTAATCGCCGGCACACGAAAACCCGCGATTTCCCGTAAATCCCGGACTGGGCCCGTATAGTCAAAAGTATACAAAGAAAGTACCCAGGGAGTAAACTCATTTCCCGAACGATTTTTTAAATTATTTTTTCACCACTAAAACGCATGAGACTTGTAGTTTTCAAAAGTGTTTTCATTTTTGATGAGACGCTGAATAAAAGAAGTTTAATCGCCGGCAAACGAAAACCCGCCATTTCCCGTAAACCCCGGACTCGGCCCGTATAGTCAAAAGTATACAAAGAAAGTACCCAGGGAGTAAACTTATTTCCCGAACGATTTTTTAAATTATTTTTTCACCACTAAAACGCATGGGACTTGTAGTTTACAAAAATGTTTTCATTTTTGATAAGACTCTGAATAAAAGAAGTTTAATTGCCGGCAAACGAAAACCTGCGATTTCCCGTAAATCCCGGACTCGGCCCGTATAGTCAAAAGTATACAAAGAAAGTACCCAGGGAGTAAACTCATTTCCCGAACGATTTTTTAAATTATTATTTCACCACTAAAGCCCATGAGACTTGTAGTTTTCAGAAATGTTTTCATTTTTGATGAGACGCTTAATGAAAGTGGTTTAATCGCCGGCAAACGAAAACCCGCGATTTCCTGTAAATCCCGGGCTTGGCCCGTATAGTCGAATGCATACAAAGAAAGTACCCAGGGAGTAAACTCATTTCCCGAACGATTTTTTAAATTATTATTTAACCACTAAACCCCATGAGACTTGTAGTTTTTAAAAATGTTTTCATTTTTGATGAGACGCTGAATAAAAGAAGTTTAATCGCCGGCAAACGAAAACCCGCGACTTCCCGTGAATCCCCGACTCGGCCCGTATAGTCAAAAGTATACAAAGAAAGTACCCAGGGAGTAAACTCATTTCCCGAACAATTTTTTAAATTATTTTTCACCACTAAAACGCATGAGACCTGTAGTTTTCAGAATTGTTTTCATTTTTGATGAGACGCTTAATGAAAGTGGTTTCATCGCCGGCAAACGAAAACCCGCCATTTCCCGTAAACCCCGGACTCGGCCCGTATAGTCAAAAGTATACAAAGAAAGTACCCAGGGAGTAAACTCATTTCCCGAACGATTTTTTAAATTATTTTTTCACCACTAAAACGCATGAGACTTGTAGTTTTCAAAAGTGTTTTCATTTTTGATGAGACGCTGAATAAAAGAAGTTTAATCGCCGGCAAACGAAAACCCGCCATTTCCCGTAAACCCCGGACTCGGCCCGTATAGTCAAAAGTATACAAAGAAAGTACCCAGGGAGTAAACTCATTTCCCGAACGATTTTTTAAATTATTTTTTCACCACTAAAACGCATGGGACTTGTAGTTTACAAAAATGTTTTCATTTTTGATAAGACTCTGAATAAAAGAAGTTTAATCGCCGGCAAACAAAAACCTGCGATTTCCCGTAAATCCCGGACTCGGCCCGTATAGTCAAAAGTATACAAAGAAAGTACCCAGGGAGTAAACTCATTTCCCGAACGATTTTTTAAATTATTATTTCACCACTAAAGCCCATGAGACTTGTAGTTTTTAGAAATGTTTTCATTTTTGATGAGACGCTGAATAAAAGAAGTTTAATCGCCGGCAAACGAAAACCCGCGACTTCCCGTAAATCCCGGATTCGGGCCGTATAGTCAAAAGTATACAAAGAAAGTACCCAGGGAGTAAACTCATTTCCCGAACGATTTTTTAAATTATTTTTTCACCACTAAAGCGCACGAGACTTGTAGTTTTCAGAAATGTTTTCATTTTTGATGAGACGCTTAATGAAAGTGGTTTAATCGCCGGCAAACGAAAACCCGCGATTTCCCGTAAATCCCGGGCTTGGCCCGTATAGTCGAATGCATACAAAGAAATTACCCAGGAAGTAAACTCATTTCCCGAACGATTTTTTAAATTATTATTTAACCACTAAAGCCCATGAGACTTGTAGTTTTTAAAAATGTTTTCATTTTTGATGAGACGCTGAATAAAAGAAGTTTAATCGCCGGCAAACGAAAACCCGCCATTTCCCGTAAACCCCGGACTCGGCCCGTATAGTCAAAAGAATACAAAGAAAGTACCCAGGGAGTAAACTCATTTCCCGAACGATTTTTTAAATTATTTTTTCACCACTAAAGCGCATGGGACTTGTAGTTTACAAAAATGTTTTCATTTTTGCTGAGACGCTGAATAAAAGAAGTTTAATCGCCGGCAAACGAAAACCTGCGATTTCCCGTAAATCCCGGACTCGGCCCGTATAGTCAAAAGTATACAAAGAAAGTACCCAGGGAGTAAACTCATTTCTCGAACGATTTTTTAAATTATTATTTCACCACTAAAGCCCATGAGACTTGTAGTTTTTAAAAATGTTTTCATTTTTGATGAGACGCTGAATAAAAGAAGTTTAATCACCGGCAAACAAAAACCCGCGACTTCCCGTAAAACCCGGGCTTGGCCCGTATAGTCGAATGTATACAAAGAAAGTACCCTGTGAGTAAACTCATTTCCAAAATGATTTTTTAAAGTACCTTTTCACCACTAAAACGCATGAGACTTGTAGTTTTCAAAAATGTTTTCATTTTTGATGAGACGCTGAAAAAACGAATTTTAATTGCCGGCAAACGAAAACCCGCCCTTTCCCGTAAACCCCGGACTCGGCCCATATAGTCAAAAGTATACAAAGAAAGTACCCGGGGAGTAAACTCACTTCCCATGTATACAAAGAAAGTACCCTGTGATTAAACTCATTTCCAAAACGATTTTTTAAATTACTTTTTCATCACTAAAACGCATGAGACTTGTAGTTTTCAAAAATGTTTTCATTTTTCGTGAGACGCTTATTAAAAGAAGTTTAATCGCCGGCAAACGAAAACCCGCCATTTCCCGTAAACCCCGGACTCGGCCCGTATAGTCAAAAGTATACAAAGAAAGTACCCAGGGAGTAAACTCATTTCCCGAACGATTTTTTATATTATTTTTTCACCACTAAAACGCATGAGACTTGTAGTTTTTAAAAATGTTTTCATTTTTGATGGGACGCTGAATAAAAGAAGCTTAATCGCCGGCACACGAAAACCTGCGATTTCCCGTAAATCCCGGACTGGGCCCGTATAGTCAAAAGTATACAAAGAAAGTACCCAGGGAGTAAACTCATTTCCCGAACGATTTTTTAAATTATTTTTTCACCACTAAAACGCATGAGACTTGTAGTTTTCAAAAGTGTTTTCATGTTTGATGAGACGCTGAATAAAAGAGGTTTAATCGCCGGCAAACGAAAACCCGCGATTTCCCGTAAATCCCGGACTCGGCCCGTATAGTCAAAAGTATACAAAGAAGGTACCCAGAGAGTAAACTCATTTCCCGAACGATTTTTTAAATTATTTTTTCACCACTAAAGCGCATGGGACTTGTAGTTTACAAAAATGTTTTCATTTTTGATGAGACGCTGAATAAAAGAAGTTTAATCGCCGGCAAACGAAAACCTGCGATTTCCCGTAAATCCCGGACTCGGCCCGTATAGTCAAAAGTATACAAAGAAAGTACCCAGGGAGTAAACTCATTTCCCGAACGATTTTTTAAATTATTATTTCACCACTAAAGCCCATGAGACTTGTAGTTTTTAAAAATGTTTTCATTTTTGATGAGACGCTGAATAAAAGAACTTTAATCACCGGCAAACGAAAACCCGCGACTTCCCGTAAAACCCAGGCTTGGCCCGTATAGTCGAATGTATACAAAGAAAGTACCCTGTGAGTAAACTCATTTCCAAAATGATTTTTTAAAGTACCTTTTCACCACTAAAACGCATGAGACTTGTAGTTTTCAAAAATGTTTTTATTTTTGATGAGACGCTGAAAAAAAGAAGTTTAATTGCCGGCAAACGAAAACCCGCCATTTCCCGTAAACCCCGGACTCGGCCCATATTGTCAAAAGTATACAAAGAAAGTACCCGGGGAGTAAACTCATTTCCCATGTATACAAAGAAAGTACCCTGTGATTAAACTCATTTCCAAAACGATATTTTAAATTATTTTTTCACCACTAAAACGCATGAGACTTGTATTTTTCAAAAATGTTTTCATTTTTGGTGAGACGCTGAATAAAAGAAGTTTAATCGCCGGCAA
The DNA here is from genome assembly GCF_029227915.1 of Hydractinia symbiolongicarpus. Classification (NCBI taxonomy): domain Eukaryota; kingdom Metazoa; phylum Cnidaria; class Hydrozoa; order Anthoathecata; family Hydractiniidae; genus Hydractinia; species Hydractinia symbiolongicarpus. Next base: position 3,658,466 of record NC_079878.1, read on the forward strand.
ACGAAAACCCGCCATTTCCCGTAAACCCCGGACTCGGCCCGTATAGTCAAAAGTATACAAAGAAAGTACCCAGGGAGTAAACTCATTTCCCGAACGATTTTTTATATTATTTTTTCACCACTGAAACGCATGAGACTTGTAGTTTTTAAAATTGTTTTCATTTTTGATGGGACGCTGAATAAAAGAAGTTTAATCGCCGGCAAACGAAAACCCGCCATTTCCCGTAAACCCCGGACTCGGCCCGTATAGTCAAAAGTATACAAAGAAAGTACCCAGGGAGTAAACTCATTTCCCGAACGATTTTTTATATTATTTTTTCACCACTAAAACGCATGAGACTTGTAGTTTTTAAAATTGTTTTCATTTTTGATGGGACGCTGAATAAAAGAAGCTTAATCGCCGGCACACGAAAACCCGCGATTTCGCGTAAATCCCGGACTGGGCCCGTATAGTCAAAAGTATACAAAGAAAGTACCCAGGGAGTAAACTCATTTCCCGAACGATTTTTTAAATTATTTTTTCACCACTAAAACGCATGAGACTTGTAGTTTTCAAAAGTGTTTTCATTTTTGATGAGACGCTGAATAAAAGAAGTTTAATCGCCGGCAAACGAAAACCCGCCATTTCCCGTAAACCCCGGACTCGGCCCGTATAGTCAAAAGTATACAAAGAAAGTACCCAGGGAGTAAACTCATTTCCCGAACGATTTTTTAAATTATTTTTTCACCACTAAAACGCATGGGACTTGTAGTTTACAAAAATGTTTTCATTTTTGATAAGACTCTGAATAAAAGAAGTTTAATCGCCGGCAAACGAAAACCTGCGATTTCCCGTAAATCCCGGACTCGGCCCGTATAGTCAAAAGTATACAAAGAAAGTACCCAGGGAGTAAACTCATTTCCCGAACGATTTTTTAAATTATTATTTCACCACTAAAGCCCATGAGACTTGTAGTTTTTAGAAATGTTTTCATTTTTGATGAGACGCTGAATAAAAGAAGTTTAATCGCCGGCAAACGAAAACCCGCGACTTCCCGTAAATCCCGGATTCGGGCCGTATAGTCAAAAGTATACAAAGAAAGTACCCAGGGAGTAAACTCATTTCCCGAACGATTTTTTAAATTATTTTTTCACCACTAAAGCGCATGAGACTTGTAGTTTTCAGAAATGTTTTCATTTTTGATGAGACGCTTAATGAAAGTGGTTTAATCGCCGGCAAACGAAAACCCGCGACTTCCCGTAAATCCCGGATTCGGGCCGTATAGTCAAAAGTATACAAAGAAATTACCCAGGAAGTAAACTCATTTCCCGAACGATTTTTTTAATTATTATTTAACCACTAAAGCCCATGAGACTTGTAGTTTTTAAAAATGTTTTCATTTTTGATGAGACGCTGAATAAAAGAAGTTTAATCGCCGGCAAACGAAAACCCGCCATTTTCCCGTATCCCCGGACTCGGCCCGTATAGTCAAAAGAATACAAAGAAAGTACCCAGGGAGTAAACTCATTTCCCGAACGATTTTTTAAATTATTTTTTCACCACTAAAGCGCATGAGACTTGTAGTTTACAAAAATGTTTTCATATTTGATGAGACGCTGAATAAAAGAAGTTTAATCGCCGGCAAACGAAAACCTGCGATTTCCCGTAAATCCCGGACTCGGCCCGTATAGTCAAAAGTATACAAAGAAAGTACCCAGGAAGTAAACTCATTTCCCGAACGATTTTTTAAATTATTATTTCACCACTAAAGCCCATGAGACTTGTAGTTTTCAAAAATGTTTTCATTTTTGATGAGACGCTGAATAAAAGAAGTTTAATCACCGGCAAACGAAAACCCGCGACTTCCCGTAAAACCCGGGCTTGGCCCGTATAGTCGAATGTATACAAAGAAAGTACCCTGTGAGTAAACTCATTTCCAAAATGATTTTTTAAAGTACCTTTTCACCACTAAAACGCATGAGACTTGTAGTTTTCAAAAATGTTTTCATTTTTGATGAGACGCTGAAAAAACGAAGTTTAATTGCCGGCAAACGAAAACCCGCCCTTTCCCGTAAACCCCGGACTCGGCCCATATAGTCAAAAGTATACAAAGAAAGTACCCGGGGAGTAAACTCACTTCCCATGTATACAAAGAAAGTACCCTGTGATTAAACTCATTTCCAAAACGATTTTTTAAATTACTTTTTCACCACTAAAACGCATGAGACTTGTAGTTTTCAAAAATGTTTTCATTTTTGGTGAGACGCTTATTAAAAGAAGTTTAATCGCCGGCAAACGAAAACCCGCCATTTCCCGTAAACCCCGGACTCGGCCCGTATAGTCAAAAGTATACAAAGAAAGTACCCAGGGAGTAAACTCATTTCCCGAACGATTTTTTATATTATTTTTTCACCACTAAAACGCATGAGACTTGTAGTTTTTAAAAATGTTTTCATTTTTGATGGGACGCTGAATAAAAGAAGCTTAATCGCCGGCACACGAAAACTTGCGATTTCCCATAAATCCCGGACTGGGCCCGTATAGTCAAAAGTATACAAAGAAAGTACCCAGGGAGTAAACTCATTTCCCGAACGATTTTTTAAATTATTTTTTCACCACTAAAACGCATGAGACTTGTAGTTTTCAAAAGTGTTTTCATTTTTGATGAGACGCTGAATAAAAGAGGTTTAATCGCCGGCAAACGAAAACCCGCGATTTCCCGTAAATCCCGGACTCGGCCCGTATAGTCAAAAGTATACAAAGAAGGTACCCAGAGAGTAAACTCATTTCCCGAACGATTTTTTAAATTATTTTTTCACCACTAAAGCGCATGGGACTTGTAGTTTACAAAAATGTTTTCATTTTTGATGAGACCCTGAATAAAAGAAGTTTAATCGCCGGCAAACGAAAACCTGCGATTTCCCGTAAATCCCGGACTCGGCCCGTATAGTCAAAAGTATACAAAGAAAGTACCCAGGGAGTAAACTCATTTCCCGAACGATTTTTTAAATTATTTTTTCACCACTAAAACGCATGAGACTTGTAGTTTTCAAAAGTGTTTTCATTTTTGATGAGACGCTGAATAAAAGAGGTTTAATCGCCGGCAAACGAAAACCCGCGATTTCCCGTAAATCCCGGACTCGGCCCGTATAGTCAAAAGTATACAAAGAAGGTACCCAGAGAGTAAACTCATTTCCCGAACGATTTTTTAAATTATTTTTTCACCACTAAAGCGCATGGGACTTGTAGTTTACAAAAATGTTTTCATTTTTGATGAGACCCTGAATAAAAGAAGTTTAATCGCCGGCAAACGAAAACCTGCGATTTCCCGTAAATCCCGGACTCGGCCCGTATAGTCAAAAGTATACAAAGAAAGTACCCAGGGAGTAAACTCATTTCCCGAACGATTTTTTAAATTATTATTTCACCACTAAAGCCCATGAGACTTGTAGTTTTTAAAAATGTTTTCATTTTTGATGAGACGCTGAATAAAAGAAGTTTAATCACCGGCAAACGAAAACCCGCGACTTCCCGTAAAACCCGGGCTTGGCCCGTATAGTCGAATGTATACAAAGAAAGTACCCTGTGAGTAAACTCATTTCCAAAATGATTTTTTAAAGTACCTTTTCACCACTAAAACGCATGAGACTTGTAGTTTTCAAAAATGTTTTCATTTTTGATGAGACGCTGAAAAAACGAAGTTTAATTGCCGGCAAACGAAAACCCGCCCTTTCCCGTAAACCCCGGACTCGGCCCATATAGTCAAAAGTATACAAAGAAAGTACCCGGGGAGTAAACTCATTTCCCATGTATACAAAGAAAGTACCCTGTGATTAAACTCATTTCCAAAACGATTTTTTAAATTACTTTTTCACCACTAAAACGCATGAGACTTGTAGTTTTCAAAAATGTTTTCATTTTTGGTGAGACGCTTATTAAAAGAAGTTTAATCGCCGGCAAACGAAAACCCGCCATTTCCCGTAAACCCCGGACTCGGCCCGTATAGTCAAAAGTATACAAAGAAAGTACCCAGGGAGTAAACTCATTTCCCGAACGATTTTTTATATTATTTTTTCACCACTAAAACGCATGAGACTTGTAGTTTTTAAAAATGTTTTCATTTTTGATGGGACGCTGAATAAAAGAAGCTTAATCGCCGGCACACGAAAACCTGCGATTTCCCGTAAATCCCGGACTGGGCCCGTATAGACAAAAGTATACAAAGAAAGTACCCAGGGAGTAAACTCATTTCCCGAACGATTTTTTAAATTATTTTTTCACCACTAAAACGCATGAGACTTGTAGTTTTCAAAAGTGTTTTCATTTTTGATGAGACGCTGAATAAAAGAGGTTTAATTGCCGGCAAACGAAAACCCGCGATTTCCCGTAAATCCCGGACTCGGCCCGTATAGTCAAAAGTATACAAAGAAGGTACCCAGAGAGTAAACTCATTTCCCGAACGATTTTTTAAATTATTTTTTCACCACTAAAACGCATGGGACTTGTAGTTTACAAAAATGTTTTCATTTTTGATGAGACTCTGAATAAAAGAAGTTTAATCGCCGGCAAACGAAAACCTGCGATTTCCCGTAAATCCCGGACTCGGCCCGTATAGTCAAAAGTATACAAAGAAAGTACCCGGGGAGTAAACTCATTTCCCGAACGATTTTTTAAATTATTATTTCACCACTAAAGCCCATGAGACTTGTAGTTTTTAGAAATGTTTTCATTTTTGATGAGACGCGGAATAAAAGAAGTTTAATCGCCGGCAAACGAAAACCCGCGACTTCCCGTAAATCCCGGATTCGGGCCGTATAGTCAAAAGTATACAAAGAAAGTACCCGGGGAGTAAACTCATTTCCCGAACGATTTTTTAAATTATTTTTTTACCACTAAAACGCATGAGACTTGTAGTTTTCAGAAATGTTTTCATTTTTGATGAGACGCTTAATGAAAGTGGTTTAATCGTCGGCAAACGAAAACCCGCGATTTCCCGTAAATCCCGGGCTTGGCCCGTATAGTCGAATGCATACAAAGAAAGTACCCAGAAAGTAAACTCATTTCCCGAACGATTTTTTAAATTATTATTTAACCACTAAAGCCCATGAGACTTGTAGTTTTTAAAAATGTTTTCATTTTTGATGGGACGCTGAATAAAAGAAGTTTAATCAGCGGCAAACGAAAACCCGCGACTTCCCGTAAAACCCGGACTCGGGCGTATAGTCAAAAGTATACAAGGAAAATACCCAGGGAGTAAACTCATTTCCCGAACGATTTTTTAAATTATTTTTTCACCACTAAAACGCATAAGACTTGTAGTTTTCAGAAATGTTTTCATTTTTGATGAGACGCTTAATGAAAGTGGTTTAATCGCTGGCAAACGAAAACTGCGATTTCCCGTAAATCCCGGGCTTGGCCCGTATAGTCGAATGCATACAAAGAAAGTACCCAGGGAGTAAACTCATTTCCCGAACGATTTTTTAAATTATTTTTTCACCACTAAAACGCATGAGACCTGTAGTTTTCAGAATTGTTTTCATTTTTGATGAGACGCTTAATGAAAGTGGTTTAATCGCCGGCAAACGAAAACCCGCGATTTCCCGTAAATCCCGGGCTTGGCCCGTATAGTCGAATGTATACAAAGAAAGTACCCTGTGAGTAAACTCATTTCCAAAACGATTTTTTAAAGTATCTTTTCACCACTAAAACGCATGAGACTTGTAGTTTTCAAAAATGTTTTCATTTTTGATGAGACGCTGAAAAAAAGAAGTTTAATTGCCGGCAAACGAAAACCCGCCATTTCCCGTAAACCCCGGACTCGGCCCGTATAGTCAAAAGTATACAAAGAAAGTACCCAGGGAGTAAACTCATTTCCCGAACGATTTTTTATATTATTTTTTCACCACTAAAACGCAAAAGACTTGTAGTTTTTAAAATTGTTTTCATTTTTGATGGGACGCTGAATAAAAGAAGCTTAATCGCCGGCACACGAAAACCCGCGATTTCCCGTAAACCCTGGACTCGGCCCGTATAGTCAAAAGTATACAAAGAAAGTACCCAGGGAGTAAACTCATTTCCCGAACGATTTTTTATATTATTTTTTCACCACTAAAGCGCATGGGACTTGTAGTTTACAAAAATGTTTTCATTTTTGATGAGACGCTGAATAAAAGAAGTTTAATCGCCGGCAAACGAAAACCTGCGATTTCCCGTAAATCCCGGACTCGGCCCGTATAGTCAAAAGTATACAAAGAAAGTACCCAGGGAGTAAACTCATTTCCCGAACGATTTTTTAAATTATTATTTCACCACTAAAGCCCATGAGACTTGTAGTTTTTAAAAATGTTTTCATTTTTGATGAGACGCTGAATAAAAGAAGTTTAATCAGCGGCAAACGAAAACCCGCGACTTCCCGTAAAACCCGGACCCGGGCGTATAGTCAAAAGTATACAAGTAAAATACCCAGGGAGTAAACTCATTTCCCGAACGATTTTTTAAATTATTTTTTCACCACTAAAACGCATAAGACTTGTAGTTTTCAGAAATGTTTTCATTTTTGATGAGACGATTAATGAAAGTGGTTTAATCGCCGGCAAACGAAAACCCGCGATTTCCCGTAAATCCCGGGCTTGGCCCGTATAGTCGAATGCATACAAAGAAAGTACCCAGGGAGTAAACTCATTTCCCGAACGATTTTTTAAATTATTATTTAACCAATAAACCCCATGAGACTTGTAGTTTTTAAAAATGTTTTCATTTTTGATGAGACGCTGAATAAAAGAAGTTTAATCGCCGGCAAACGAAAACCTGCGACTTCCCGTAAATCCCCGACTCGGCCCGTATAGTCAAAAGTATACAAAGAAAGTACCCAGGGAGTAAACTCATTTCCCGAACGATTTTTTATATTATTTTTTCACCACTAAAACGCAAAAGACTTGTAGTTTTTAAAATTGTTTTCATTTTTGATGGGACGCTGAATAAAAGAAGCTTAATCGCCGGCACACGAAAACCCGCGATTTCCCGTAAACCCCGGACTCGGCCCGTATAGTCAAAAGTATACAAAGAAAGTACCCAGGGAGTAAACTCATTTCCCGAACGATTTTTTATATTATTTTTTCACCACTAAAGCGCATGGGACTTGTAGTTTACAAAAATGTTTTCATTTTTGATGAGACGCTGAATAAAAGAAGTTTAATCGCCGGCAAACGAAAACCTGCGATTTCCCGTAAATCCCGGACTCGGCCCGTATAGTCAAAAGTATACAAAGAAAGTACCCAGGGAGTAAACTCATTTCCCGAACGATTTTTTAAATTATTATTTCACCACTAAAGCCCATGAGACTTGTAGTTTTTAAAAATGTTTTCATTTTTGATGAGACGCTGAATAAAAGAAGTTTAATCAGCGGCAAACGAAAACCCGCGACTTCCCGTAAAACCCGGACCCAGGCGTATAGTCAAAAGTATACAAGGAAAATACCCAGGGAGTAAACTCATTTCCCGAACGATTTTTTAAATTATTTTTTCACCACTAAAACGCATAAGACTTGTAGTTTTCAGAAATGTTTTCATTTTTGATGAGACGATTAATGAAAGTGGTTTAATCGCCGGCAAACGAAAACCCGCGATTTCCCGTAAATCCCGGGCTTGGCCCGTATAGTCGAATGCATACAAAGAAAGTACCCAGGGAGTAAACTCATTTCCCGAACGATTTTTTAAATTATTATTTAACCAATAAACCCCATGAGACTTGTAGTTTTTAAAAATGTTTTCATTTTTGATGAGACGCTGAATAAAAGAAGTTTAATCGCCGGCAAACGAAAACCTGCGACTTCCCGTAAATCCCCGACTCGGCCCGTATAGTCAAAAGTATACAAAGAAAGTACCCAGGGAGTAAACTCATTTCCAGAACAATTTTTTAAATTATTTTTTCACCACTAAAACGCATGAGACCTGTAGTTTTCAGAATTGTTTTCATTTTTGATGAGACGCTTAATGAAAGTGGTTTAATCGCCGGCAAACGAAAACCCGCGATTTCCCGTAAATCCCGGGCTTGGCCCGTATAGTCGAATGTATACAAAGAAAGTACCCTGTGAGTAAACTCATTTCCAAAACGATTTTTTAAAGTATCTTTTCACCACTAAAACGCATGAGACTTGTAGTTGTCAAAAATGTTTTCATTTTTGATGAGACGCTGAAAAAAAGAAGTTTAATTGCCGGCAAACGAAAACCCGCCATTTCCCGTAAACCCCGGACTCGGCCCATATAGTCAAAAGTATACAAAGAATGTACCCGGGGAGTAAACTCATTTCCCATGTATACAAAGAAAGTACCCTGTGATTAAACTCATTTCCAAAACGATTTTTTAAATTATTTTTTCACCACTAAAACGCATGAGACTTGTATTTTTCAAAAATGTTTTCATTTTTGGTGAGACGCTTATTAAAAGAAGTTTAATCGCCGGCAAACGAAAACCCGCCATTTCCCGTAAACCCCGGACTCGGCCCGTATAGTCAAAAGTATACAAAGAAAGTACCCAGGGAATAAACTCATTTCCCGAACGATTTTTTAAATTATTTTTTCACCACTAAAACGCATGAGACTTGTAGTTTTCAAAAGTGTTTTCATTTTTGATGAGACGCTGAATAAAAGAAGTTTAATCGCCGGCAAACGAGAACCCGCGATTTCCCGTAAATCCCGGACTCGGCCCGTATAGTCAAAAGTATACAAAGAAGGTACCCAGAGAGTAAACTCATTTCCCGAACGATTTTTTAAATTTTTTTTTCACCACTAAAACGCATGAGACTTGTAATTTTTAGAAATGTTTTCATTTTTGATGAGACGCTTAATGAAAGTGGTTTAATCGCCGGCAAACGAAAATCCGCGATTTCCCGTAGATCCCGGATTTGGCCCGTATAGTCAAATGTATACAAAGAAAGTACCCTGTGAGTAAACCCATTTCCAAAACGATTTTTTAAATTATCTTTTCACCACTAAAACGCATGAGACTTGTAGTTTTCAAAAATGTTTTCATTTTTGATGAGACGCTGAATAAAAGAAGTTTAATCGCCGGCAAACGAAAACCCGCCATTTCCCGTAAACCCCGGACTCGGCCCGTATAGTCAAAAGTATACAAAGAGAGTACCCAGGGAGTAAACTCATTTCCCGAAAAATTTTTTAAATTATTTTTTCACCACTAAAACGTATGGGACTTGTAGTTTACAAAAATGTTTTCATTTTTGATGAGACTCTGAATAAAAGAAGTTTAATCGCCGGCAAACGAAAACCTGCGATTTCCCGTAAATCCCGGACTCGGCCCGTATAGTCAAAAGTATACAAAGAAAGTACCCAGGGAGTAAACTCATTTCCCGAACGATTTTTTAAATTATTATTTCACCACTAAAGCCCATGAGACTTGTAGTTTTTAGAAATGTTTTCATTTTTGATGAGACGCTGAATAAAAGAAGTTTAATCGCCGGCAAACGAAAACCCGCGACTTCCCGTAACCCCGGATTCGGGCCGTATAATCAAAAGTATACAAAGAAAGTACCCAGGGAGTAAACTCATTTCCCGAACGATTTCTTAAATTATTTTTTCACCACTAAAACGCATGAGACTTGTAGTTTTCAGAAATGTTTTCATTTTTGATGAGACGCTTAATGAAAGTGGTTTAATCGCCGGCAAACGAAAACCCGCGATTTCCCGTAAATCCCGGGCTTGGCCCGTATAGTCGAATGCATACAAAGAAAGTACCCAGGAAGTAAACTCATTTCCCGAACGATTTTTTAAATTATTATTTAACCACTAAAGCCCATGAGACTTGTAGTTTTTAAATATGTTTTCATTTTTGATGAGACGCTGAATAAAAGAAGTTTAATCGCCGGCAAACGAAAACCCGCCATTTCCCGTAAACCCCGGACTCGGCCCGTATAGTCAAAAGTATACAAAGAAAGTACCCAGGGAGTAAACTCATTTCCCGAACGATTTTTTAAATTATTTTTTCACCACTAAAGCGCATGTGACTTGTAGTTTACAAAAATATTTTCATTTTTGATGAGACGCTGAATAAAAGAAGTTTAATCGCCGGCAAACGAAAACCTGCGATTTCCCGTAAATCCCGGACTCGGCCCGTATAGTCAAAAGTATACAAAGAAAGTACCCAGGGAGTAAACTCATTTCCCGAACGATTTTTTAAATTATTATTTCACCACTAAAGCCCATGAGACTTGTAGTTTTCAGAAATGTTTTCATTTTTGATGAGACGCTTAATGAAAGTGGTTTAATCGCCGGCAAACGAAAACCCGCGATTTCCCGTAAATCCCGGGCTTGGCCCGTATAGTCGAATGCATACAAAGAAAGTACCCAGGGAGTAAACTCATTTCTCGAACGATTTTTTAAATTATTATTTAACCACTAAAGCTCATGAGACTTGTAGTTTTTAAAAATGTTTTTATTTTTGATGAGACGCTGAATAAAAGAAGTTTAATCGCCGGCAAACGAAAACCTGCGATTTCCCGTAAATCCCGGACTCGGCCCGTATAGCCAAAAGTATACAAAGAAAGTACCCAGGGAGTAAACTCATTTCCCGAACGATTTTTTAAATTATTATTTCCCCACTAAAGCCCATGAGACTTGTAGTTTTTAGAAATGTTTTCATTTTTGATGAGACTCTGAATAAAAGAAGTTTAATCTCCGGCAAACGAAAACCTGCGATTTCCCGTAAATCCCGGACTCGGCCCGTATAGTCAAAAGTATGCAAAGAAAGTACCCAGGGAGTAAACTCATTTCTCGAACGATTTTTTAAATTATTATTTAACCACTAAAGCCCATGAGACTTGTAGTTTTTAGAAATGTTTTCATTTTTGATGAGACTCTGAATAAAAGAAGTTTAATCTCCGGCAAACGAAAACCTGCGATTTCCCGTAAATCCCGGACTCGGCCCGTATAGTCAAAAGTATACAAAGAAAGTACCCAGGGAGTAAACTCATTTCTCGAACGATTTTTTAAATTATTATTTAACCACTAAAGCCCATGAGACTTGTACTTTTTAAAAATGTTTTCATTTTTGATGAGACGCTGAATAAAAGAAGTTTAATCGCCGGCAAACGAAAACCTGCGATTTCCCGTAAATCCCGGACTTGGCCCGTATGAGACTTGCAGTTTTTAAAATTTTTTTCATTTTTGATGAGACGATTAATGAAAGAGGTTTAATCGCCGGCAAACAAAATCCTGCGATTTCCCGTAAATCCCGTAAATTCTCGAACGATTTTTTAAATTATTATTTAACCACTAAAGCCCATGAGACTTGTAGTTTTTAAAATTGTTTTCATTTTTGATGAGACGCTGAATAAAAAAAGTTTAATCGCCGGCAAACGAAAACCTGCGATTTCCCGTAAATCCCGGACTTGGCCCGCATGAGACTTGCAGTTTTTAAAAATTTTTTCATTTTTGATGAGACGATTAATGAAAGAGGTTTAATCGCCGGCAAACGAAATCCTGCGATTTCCCGTAAATCCCGTGCTTGGCCCCTATAGTCGAATGTATACAAAGAAAGTACCCTGTGAGTAAACTCATTTCCAGAACGATTTTTTAAATTATTTTTTTACCACTAAAACGCATAAGACTTGTAGTTTTTGAAAATGTTTTCATTTTTGATGAGACGCTGAATAAAAGAAGTTTAATCGCCGGCAAACGAAAACCCGCGACTTCCCGTAAATCCCGGACTCGGCCCGTATAGGCAAAAGTATACAAAGGAAGTACCCAGGGTGTAAACTCATTTCCCGAACGATTTTTTAAATTATTATTTCATCACTAAAGGCCATGAGACTTGTAGTTTTTAAAAATGTTTTCATTTTTGATGAGACGCTGAATAAAAGAAGTTTAATCGCCGGCAAACGAAAACCCGCGATTTCCCGTAAATCCCGGGCTTGGCCGTATAGTCGAATGTATACAAAGAAAGTACCCTGTGAGTAAACTCATTTCCAAAACGATTTTTTAAATTATCTTTTCACCACTAAAACGCATGAGACTTGCAGTTTTCAAAAATGTTTTCATTTTTGATGAGACGATTAATGAAAGAGGTTTAATCGCCGGCAAACGAAATCCCGCGATTTCCCGTAAATCCCGGGCTTGGCCCGTATAGTCGAATGTATACAAAGAAAGTACCCTGTGAGTAAACTCATTTCCAGAACGATTTTTTAAATTATTTTTTTACCACTAAAACGCATAAGACTTGTAGTTTTCAATAATGTTTTCATTTTTGATGAGACGCTGAATAAAAGAAGTTTAATCGCCGGCAAACGAAAACCCGCGATTTCCCGTAAATCCCGGGCTTGGCCCGTATAGTCAAAAGTATACAAAGAAAGTACCCAGGAAGTAAACTCATTTCCCGAACGATTTTTTATTTTATTTTTTCACCACTTAAACGCATGAGACTTGTAGTTTTCAAAAATGTTTTCATTTTTGATGAGACGCTAAATAAAAGAAGTTTAATCACCGGCAAACGAAAACCTGCGATTTCCCGTAAATCCCGGACTCGGCCCGTATAGTCAAAAGTATACAAAGAAAGTACCCAGGAAGTAAACTCATTTCCCGAACGATTTTTTAAATTTTTTTTAACCACTAAAACGCATGAGACTTGTAGTTTTTAAAAATGTTTTCATTTTTGTTGAGACGATTAATGAAAGAGGTTTAATCGCCGGCAAACGAAATCCTGCGATTTCCCGTAAATCCCGTGCTTGGCCGTATAGTCGAATGTATACAAAGAAAGTACCCTGTGAGTAAACTCATTTCCAAAACGATTTTTTAAATTATCTTTTCACCACTAAAACGCATGAGACTTGCAGTTTTCAAAAATGTTTTCATTTTTGATGAGACGATTAATGAAAGAGGTTTAATCGCCGGCAAACGAAATCCCGCGATTTCCCGTAAATCCCGGGCTTGGCCCGTATAGTCGAATGTATACAAAGAAAGTACCCTGTGAGTAAACTCATTTCCAGAACGATTTTTTAAATTATTTTTTTACCACTAAAACGCATAAGACTTGTAGTTTTCAAAAATGTTTTCATTTTTGATGAGACGCTGAATAAAAGAAGTTTAATCGCCGGCAAACGAAAACCCGCGATTTCCCGTAAATCCCGGGCTTGGCCCGTATAGTCAAAAGTATACAAAGAAAGTACCCAGGAAGTAAACTCATTTCCCGAACGATTTTTTATTTTATTTTTTCACCACTTAAACGCATGAGACTTGTAGTTTTCAAAAATGTTTTCATTTTTGATGAGACGCTAAATAAAAGAAGTTTAATCACCGGCAAACGAAAACCTGCGATTTCCCGTAAATCCCGGACTCGGCCCGTATAGTCAAAAGTATACAAAGAAAGTACCCAGGGAGTAAACTCATTTCCCGAACGATTTTTTAAATTTTTTTTAACCACTAAAACGCATGAGACTTGTAGTTTTCAAAAAGGTTTTCATTTTTGATGAGACGCTTCATGAAAGAGGTATAATCGCCGGCAAACGAAAACCCTCGATTTTCCGTAAATCCCGGGCTTGGCCCGTATAGTCGAATGTATACAAAGAAAGTACCCTGTGAGTAAACTCATTTCCAGAACGATTTTTTAAATTATTTTTTCACCACTAAAACGCATAAGACTTGTAGTTTTCAAAAATGTTTTCATTTTTGATGAGACGCTAAATAAAAGAAGTTTAATCGCCGGCAAACGAAAACCCCCGATTTCCCGTAAATCCCGGGCTTGGCCCGTATAGTCAAAAGTATACAAAGAAAGTACCCAGGAAGTAAACTCATTTCCCGAACGATTTTTTAATTTATTTTTTCACCACTAAAACGCATGAGACTTGTAGTTTTCAAAATTGTTTTCATTTTTGATGAGACGCTGAATAAAAGAAGTTTACTCGCCGGCAAACGAAAACCTGCGATTTCCCGTAAATCCCGGACTCGGCCCGTATAGTCAAAAGTATACAAAGAAAGTACCCAGGGAGTAAAATCATTTCCCGAACGATTTTTTAAATTTTTTTTTACCACTAAAACGCATAAGACTTGTAGTTTTCAAAAATTGTTTCATTTTTGATGAGACGCTTTATGAAAAAGGTTTAATCGCCGGCAAACGAAATCCCGTGATTTCCCGTAAATCCCGGGCTTGGCCCGTATAGTCAAAAGTATACAAAGAAAGTACCCAGGGAGTAAACTCATTTCCCGAACGATTTTTTAAATTTTTTTTACCACTAAAACGCATGAGACTTGTAGTTTTCAAAAATGTTTTCATTTTTGATGAGACGCTTAATGAAAGAGGTTTCATCGCCGGCAAACGAAATCCCGCGATTTCCCGTAAATTCCGGGCTTGGCCCGTATAGTCGAATGTATACAAAGAAAGTACCCAGGGAGTAAACTCATTTCCCGAACGATTTTTTAAATTTTTTTTTCACCACTAAAACGCATGAGACTTGTAGTTTTCAAAAATGTTTTTATTTTTGATGAGACGCTGAATAAAAGTGGTTTAATCGCCGGCAAACGAAAACCCGCGATTTCCCGTAAATCTCGGGCTTGGCCCGTATAGTCGAATGTATACAAAAAAAGCACCCAGGGAGTAAACTCATTTCCCGAACGATTTGTTCAATTTTTTTTTCACCACTAAAACGCATGAGACTTGTAGTTTTCAAAAATGTTTTCATTTTTGATGAGACGCTTAATGAAAGAGGTTTCATCGCCGGCAAACGAAATCCCGCGATTTCCCGTAAATTCCGGGCTTGGCCCGTATAGTCGAATGTATACAAAGAAAGTACCCAGGGAGTAAACTCATTTCCCGAACGATTTTTTAAATTTTTTTTTCACCACTAAAACGCATGAGACTTGTAGTTTTCAAAAATGTTTTTATTTTTGATGAGACGCTGAATAAAAGTGGTTTAATCGCCGGCAAACGAAAACCCGCGATTTCCCGTAAATCTCAGGCTTGGCCCGTATAGTCGAATGTATACAAAGAAAGTACCCAGGGAGTAAACTCATTTCCCGAACGATTTGTTCAATTTTTTTTTCACCACTAAAACGCTTGAGACTTGTAGTTTTTAAAAATGTTTTCATTTTTGATGAGACGCTGAATAAAAGAAGTTTAATCGCCGGCAAACGAAAACCCGCGATTTCCCGTAAATCCTGGGCTTGGCCCGTATAGTCGAATGTGCACAAAGAAAGTACCCAGGAAGTAAACTCATTTCCCGAACGATTTTTTAATTTATTTTTTCACCACTAAAACGCATGGGACTTGTAGTTTTCAAAAATGTTTTCATTTTTGATGAGACGCTGAATAAAAGAAGTTTAATCGCCGGCAAACGAAAACCTGCGATTTTTCGTAAATCCTGGGCTTGGCCCGTATAGTAGAATGTATACAAAGAAAGTACCCAGGGAGTAAACTCATTTCCCGAACGATTTTTTAATTTATTTTTTCACCACTAAAACGCATGAGACTTGTAGTTTTCGGAAATGTTTTCATTTTTGATGAGACGCTTAATGAAAGTGGTTTAATCGCCGGCAAACGAAAACCCGCGATTTCCCGTAAAGCCCGGGCTTGGCCCGTATAGTCGAATGTATACAAAGAAAGTACCCTGTGAATAAACTCATTTCCAAAACGATTTTTTAAATTATCTTTTCACCACTAAAACGCATGAGATTTGCAGTTTTTAAAAATGTTTTCATTTTTGATGAGACGCTGAATAAAAGAAGTTTATTCGCCGGCAAACGAAAACCTGCGATTTCCCGTAAACCCCGGACTCGGCCCGTATAGTCAAAAGTATACAAAGAAAGTACCCAGGGAGTAAACTCATTTCCCGAACGATTTTTTATATTATTTTTTCACCACTAAAGCGCATGGGACTTGTATTTTACAAAAATGTTTTCATTTTTGATGAGACGCTGAATAAAAGAGGTTTAATCGCCGGCAAACGAAAACCTGCGATTTCCCGTAAATCCCGGACTCGGCCCGTATAGTCAAAAGTATACAAAGAAAGTACCCAGGGAGTAAACTCATTTCCCGAACGATTTTTTAAATTATTATTTCACCACTAAAGCCCATGAGACTTGTAGTTTTTAAAAATGTTTTCATTTTTGATGAGACGCTGAATAAAAGAAGTTTAATCAGCGGCAAACGAAAACCCGCGACTTCCCGTAAAACCCGGACCCGGGCGTATAGTCAAAAGTATACAAGGAAAATACCCAGGGAGTAAACTCATTTCCCGAACGATTTTTTAAATTATTTTTTCACCACTAAAACGCATAAGACTTGTAGTTTTCAGAAATGTTTTCATTTTTGATGAGACGATTAATGAAAGTGGTTTAATCGCCGGCAAACGAAAACCCGCGATTTCCCGTAAATCCCGGGCTTGGCCCGTATAGTCAAATGCATACAAAGAAAGTACCCAGGGAGTAAACTCATTTCCCGAACGATTTTTTAAATTATTATTTAACCAATAAACCCCATGAGACTTGTAGTTTTTAAAAATGTTTTCATTTTTGATGAGACGCTGAATAAAAGAAGTTTAATCGCCGGCAAACGAAAACCTGCGACTTCCCGTAAATCCCCGACTCGGCCCGTATAGTCAAAAGTATACAAAGAAAGTACCCAGGGAGTAAACTCATTTCCCGAACGATTTTTTATATTATTTTTTCACCACTAAAACGCAAAAGACTTGTAGTTTTTAAAATTGTTTTCATTTTTGATGGGACGCTGAATAAAAGAAGCTTAATCGCCGGCACACGAAAACCCGCGATTTCCCGTAAACCCCGGACTCGGCCCGTATAGTCAAAAGTATACAAAGAAAGTACCCAGGGAGTAAACTCATTTCCCGAACGATTTTTTAAATTATTATTTCACCACTAAAGCCCATGAGACTTGTAGTTTTTAAAAATGTTTTCATTTTTGATGAGACGCTGAATAAAAGAAGTTTAATCAGCGGCAAACGAAAACCCGCGACTTCCCGTAAAACCCGGACCCGGGCGTATAGTCAAAAGTATACAAGGAAAATACCCAGGGAGTAAACTCATTTCCCGAACGATTTTTTAAATTATTTTTTCACCACTAAAACGCATAAGACTTGTAGTTTTCAGAAATGTTTTCATTTTTGATGAGACGATTAATGAAAGTGGTTTAATCGCCGGCAAACGAAAACCCGCGATTTCCCGTAAATCCCGGACTCGGCCCGTATAGTCAAAAGTATACAAAGAAAGTACCCAGGGAGTAAACTCATTTCCCGAACGATTTTTTAAATTATTATTTCACCACTAAAGCCCATGAGACTTGTAGTTTTTAAAAATGTTTTCATTTTTGATGAGACGCTGAATAAAAGAAGTTTAATCAGCGGCAAACGAAAACCCGCGACTTCCCGTAAAACCCGGACCCGGGCGTATAGTCAAAAGTATACAAGGAAAATACCCAGGGAGTAAACTCATTTCCCGAACGATTTTTTAAATTATTTTTTCACCACTAAAACGCATAAGACTTGTAGTTTTCAGAAATGTTTTCATTTTTGATGAGACGATTAATGAAAGTGGTTTAATCGCCGGCAAACGAAAACCCGCGATTTCCCGTAAATCCCGGACTCGGCCCGTATAGTCAAAAGTATACAAAGAAAGTACCCAGGGAGTAAACTCATTTCCCGAACGATTTTTTAAATTATTATTTCACCACTAAAGCCCATGAGACTTGTAGTTTTTAAAAATGTTTTCATTTTTGATGAGACGCTGAATAAAAGAAGTTTAATCAGCGGCAAACGAAAACCCGCGACTTCCCGTAAAACCCGGACCCGGGCGTATAGTCAAAAGTATACAAGGAAAATACCCAGGGAGTAAACTCATTTCCCGCACGATTTTTTAAATTATTTTTTCACCACTAAAACGCATAAGACTTGTAGTTTTCAGAAATGTTTTCATTTTTGATGAGACGATTAATGAAAGTGGTTTAATCGCCGGCAAACGAAAACCCGCGATTTCCCGTAAATCCCGGGCTTGGCCCGTATAGTCGAATGCATACAAAGAAAGTACCCAGGGAGTAAACTCATTTCCCGAACGATTTTTTAAATTATTATTTAACCAATAAACCCCATGAGACTTGTAGTTTTTAAAAATGTTTTCATTTTTGATGAGACGCTTAATGAAAGTGGTTTAATCGCCGGCAAACGAAAACCCGCGATTTCCCGTAAATCCCGGGCTTGGCCCGTATAGTCGAATGTATACAAAGAAAGTACCCTGTGAGTAAACTCATTTCCAAAACGATTTTTTATATTATTTTTTCACCACTAAAGCGCATCGGACTTGTAGTTTACAAAAATGTTTTCATTTTTGATGAGACGCTGAATAAAAGAAGTTTAATCGCCGGCAAACGAAAACCTGCGATTTCCCATAAATCCCGAACTCGGCCCGTATAGTCAAAAGTATACAAAGAAAGTACCCAGGGAGTAAACTCATTTCCCGAACGATTTTTTAAATTATTATTTCACCACTAAAGCCCATGAGACTTGTAGTTTTTAAAAATGTTTTCATTTTTGATGAGACGCTGAATAAAAGAAGTTTAATCAGCGGCAAACGAAAACCCGCGACTTCCCGTAAAACCCGGACCCGGGCGTATAGTCAAAAGTATACAAGGAAAATACCCAGGGAGTAAACTCATTTCCCGAACGATTTTTTAAATTATTTTTTCACCACTAAAACGCATAAGACTTGTAGTTTTCAGAAATGTTTTCATTTTTGATGAGACGCTTAATGAAAGTGGTTTAATCGCCGGCAAACGAAAACCCGCGATTTCCCGTAAATCCCGGGCTTGGCCCGTATAGTCGAATGTATACAAAGAAAGTACCCTGTGAGTAAACTCATTTCCAAAACGATTTTTTAAAGTATCTTTTCACCACTAAAACGCATGAGACTTGTAGTTGTCAAAAATGTTTTCATTTTTGATGAGACGCTGAAAAAAAGAAGTTTAATTGCCGGCAAACGAAAACCCGCCATTTCCCGTAAACCCCGGACTCGGCCCATATAGTCAAAAGTATACAAAGAATGTACCCGGGGAGTAAACTCATTTCCCATGTATACAAAGAAAGTACCCTGTGATTAAACTCATTTCCAAAACGATTTTTTAAATTATTTTTTCACCACTAAAACGCATGAGACTTGTATTTTTCAAAAATGTTTTCATTTTTGGTGAGACGCTTATTAAAAGAAGTTTAATCGCCGGCAAACGAAAACCCGCCATTTCCCGTAAACCCCGGACTCGGCCCGTATAGTCAAAAGTATACAAAGAAAGTACCCAGGGAGTAAACTCATTTCCCGAACGATTTTTTATATTATTTTTTCACCACTAAAACGCATGAGACTTGTAGTTTTTAAAATTGTTTTCATTTTTGATGGGACGCTGAATAAAAGAAGCTTAATCGCCGGCACACGAAAACCCGCGATTTCCCGTAAATCCCGGACTGGGCCCGTATAGTCAAAAGTATACAAAGAAAGTACCCAGGGAGTAAACTCATTTCCCGAACGATTCTTTAAATTATTTTTTCACCACTAAAACGCATGAGACTTGTAGTTTTCAAAAGTGTTTTCATTTTTGATGAGACGCTGAATAAAAGAAGTTTAATCGCTGGCAAACGAAAACCCGCGATTTCCCGTAAATCCCGGACTCGGCCCGTATAGTCAAAAGTATACAAAGAAGGTACCCAGAGAGTAAACTCATTTCCCGAACGATTTTTTAAATTATTTTTTCACCACTAAAACGCATGAGACTTGTAGTTTGCGGAAATGTTTTTATTTTTGATGAGACGCTTAATGAAAGTGGTTTAATCGCCGGCAAACGAAAACCCGCGATTTCCCGTAAATCCCGGACTCGGCCGTATAGTCAAAAGTATACAAAGAAGGTACCCAGGGAGTAAACTCATTTCCCGAACGATTTTTTAAATTTTTTTTTCACCACTAAAACGCATGAGACTTGTAATTTTTAGAAATGTTTTCATTTTTGATGAGACGCTTAATGAAAGTGGTTTAATCGCCGGCAAACGAAAATCCGCGATTTCCCGTAGATCCCGGATTTGGCCCGTATAGTCAAATGTATACAAAGAAAGTACCCTGTGAGTAAACCCATTTCCAAAACGATTTTTTAAATTATCTTTTCACCACTAAAACGCATGAGACTTGTAGTTTTCAAAAGTGTTTTCATTTTTGATGAGACGCTGAATAAAAGAAGTTTAATCGCTGGCAAACGAAAACCCGCGATTTCCCGTAAATCCCGGACTCGGCCCGTATAGTCAAAAGTATACAAAGAAGGTACCCAGAGAGTAAACTCATTTCCCGAACGATTTTTTAAATTATTTTTTCACCACTAAAACGCATGAGACTTGTAGTTTGCGGAAATGTTTTTATTTTTGATGAGACGCTTAATGAAAGTGGTTTAATCGCCGGCAAACGAAAACCCGCGATTTCCCGTAAATCCCGGACTCGGCCGTATAGTCAAAAGTATACAAAGAAGGTACCCAGGGAGTAAACTCATTTCCCGAACGATTTTTTAAATTTTTTTTTCACCACTAAAACGCATGAGACTTGTAATTTTTAGAAATGTTTTCATTTTTGATGAGACGCTTAATGAAAGTGGTTTAATCGCCGGCAAACGAAAATCCGCGATTTCCCGTAGATCCCGGATTTGGCCCGTATAGTCAAATGTATACAAAGAAAGTACCCTGTGAGTAAACCCATTTCCAAAACGATTTTTTAAATTATCTTTTCACCACTAAAACGCATGAGACTTGTAGTTTTCAAAAATGTTTTCATTTTTGATGAGACGCTGAATAAAAGAAGTTTAATCGCCGGCAAACGAAAACCCGCCATTTCCCGTAAACCCCGGACTCGGCCCGTATAGTCAAAAGTATACAAAGAGAGTACCCAGGGAGTAAACTCATTTCCCGAACGATTTTTTAAATTATTTTTTCACCACTAAAACGCATGAGACTTGTAGTTTACAAAAATGTTTTCATTTTTGATGAGACTCTGAATAAAAGAAGTTTAATCGCCGGCAAACGAAAACCTGCGATTTCCCGTAAATCCCGGACTCGGCCCGTATAGTCAAAAATATACAAAGAAAGTACCCAGGGAGTAAACTCATTTCCCGAACGATTTTTTAAATTATTATTTCACCACTAAAGCCCATGAGACTTGTAGTTTTTAGAAATGTTTTCATTTTTGATGAGACGCTGAATAAAAGAAGTTTAATCGCCGGCAAACGAAAACCCGCGACTTCCCGTAACCCCGGATTCGGGCCGTATAATCAAAAGTATACAAAGAAAGTACCCAGGGAGTAAACTCATTTCCCGAACGATTTCTTAAATTATTTTTTCACCACTAAAACGCATGAGACTTGTAGTTTTCAGAAATGTTTTCATTTTTGATGAGACGCTTAATGAAAGTGGTTTAATCGCCGGCAAACGAAAACCCGCGATTTCCCGTAAATCCCGGGCTTGGCCCGTATAGTCGAATGCATACAAAGAAAGTACCCAGGAAGTAAACTCATTTCCCGAACGATTTTTTAAATTATTATTTAACCACTAAAGCCCATGAGACTTGTAGTTTTTAAATATGTTTTCATTTTTGATGAGACGCTGAATAAAAGAAGTTTAATCGCCGGCAAACGAAAACCCGCCATTTCCCGTAAACCCCGGACTCGGCCCGTATAGTCAAAAGTATACAAAGAAAGTACCCAGGGAGTAAACTCATTTCCCGAACGATTTTTTAAATTATTTTTTCACCACTAAAGCGCATGTGACTTGTAGTTTACAAAAATATTTTCATTTTTGATGAGACGCTGAATAAAAGAAGTTTAATCGCCGGCAAACGAAAACCTGCGATTTCCCGTAAATCCCGGACTCGGCCCGTATAGTCAAAAGTATACAAAGAAAGTACCCAGGGAGTAAACTCATTTCCCGAACGATTTTTTAAATTATTATTTCACCACTAAAGCCCATGAGACTTGTAGTTTTCAGAAATGTTTTCATTTTTGATGAGACGCTTAATGAAAGTGGTTTAATCGCCGGCAAACGAAAACCCGCGATTTCCCGTAAATCCCGGGCTTGGCCCGTATAGTCGAATGCATACAAAGAAAGTACCCAGGGAGTAAACTCATTTCTCGAACGATTTTTTAAATTATTATTTAACCACTAAAGCTCATGAGACTTGTAGTTTTTAAAAATGTTTTTATTTTTGATGAGACGCTGAATAAAAGAAGTTTAATCGCCGGCAAACGAAAACCTGCGATTTCCCGTAAATCCCGGACTCGGCCCGTATAGCCAAAAGTATACAAAGAAAGTACCCAGGGAGTAAACTCATTTCCCGAACGATTTTTTAAATTATTATTTCCCCACTAAAGCCCATGAGACTTGTAGTTTTTAGAAATGTTTTCATTTTTGATGAGACTCTGAATAAAAGAAGTTTAATCTCCGGCAAACGAAAACCTGCGATTTCCCGTAAATCCCGGACTCGGCCCGTATAGTCAAAAGTATACAAAGAAAGTACCCAGGGAGTAAACTCATTTCTCGAACGATTTTTTAAATTATTATTTAACCACTAAAGCCCATGAGACTTGTAGTTTTTAAAAATGTTTTCATTTTTGATGAGACGCTGAATAAAAGAAGTTTAATCGCCGGCAAACGAAAACCTGCGATTTCCCGTAAATCCCGGACTTGGCCCGTATGAGACTTGCAGTTTTTAAAATTTTTTTCATTTTTGATGAGACGATTAATGAAAGAGGTTTAATCGCCGGCAAACAAAATCCTGCGATTTCCCGTAAATCCCGTAAATTCTCGAACGATTTTTTAAATTATTATTTAACCACTAAAGCCCATGAGACTTGTAGTTTTTAAAAATGTTTTCATTTTTGATGAGACGCTGAATAAAAGAAGTTTAATCGCCGGCAAACGAAAACCTGCGATTTCCCGTAAATCCCGGACTTGGCCCGCATGAGACTTGCAGTTTTTAAAAATTTTTTCATTTTTGATGAGACGATTAATGAAAGAGGTTTAATCGCCGGCAAACGAAATCCTGCGATTTCCCGTAAATCCCGTGCTTGGCCCCTATAGTCGAATGTATACAAAGAAAGTACCCTGTGAGTAAACTCATTTCCAGAACGATTTTTTAAATTATTTTTTTACCACTAAAACGCATAAGACTTGTAGTTTTTGAAAATGTTTTCATTTTTGATGAGACGCTGAATAAAAGAAGTTTAATCGCCGGCAAACGAAAACCCGCGACTTCCCGTAAATCCCGGACTCGGCCCGTATAGGCAAAAGTATACAAAGGAAGTACCCAGGGTGTAAACTCATTTCCCGAACGATTTTTTAAATTATTATTTCATCACTAAAGGCCATGAGACTTGTAGTTTTTAAAAATGTTTTCATTTTTGATGAGACGCTGAATAAAAGAAGTTTAATCGCCGGCAAACGAAAACCCGCGATTTCCCGTAAATCCCGGGCTTGGCCGTATAGTCGAATGTATACAAAGAAAGTACCCTGTGAGTAAACTCATTTCCAAAACGATTTTTTAAATTATCTTTTCACCACTAAAACGCATGAGACTTGCAGTTTTCAAAAATGTTTTCATTTTTGATGAGACGATTAATGAAAGAGGTTTTATCGCCGGCAAACGAAATCCCGCGATTTCCCGTAAATCCCGGGCTTGGCCCGTATAGTCGAATGTATACAAAGAAAGTACCCTGTGAGTAAACTCATTTCCAGAACGATTTTTTAAATTATTTTTTTACCACTAAAACGCATAAGACTTGTAGTTTTCAATAATGTTTTCATTTTTGATGAGACGCTGAATAAAAGAAGTTTAATCGCCGGCAAACGAAAACCCGCGATTTCCCGTAAATCCCGGGCTTGGCCCGTATAGTCAAAAGTATACAAAGAAAGTACCCAGGAAGTAAACTCATTTCCCGAACGATTTTTTATTTTATTTTTTCACCACTTAAACGCATGAGACTTGTAGTTTTCAATAATGTTTTCATTTTTGATGAGACGCTAAATAAAAGAAGTTTAATCACCGGCAAACGAAAACCTGCGATTTCCCGTAAATCCCGGACTCGGCCCGTATAGTCAAAAGTATACAAAGAAAGTACCCAGGGAGTAAACTCATTTCCCGAACGATTTTTTAAATTTTTTTTAACCACTAAAACGCATGAGACTTGTAGTTTTTAAAAATGTTTTCATTTTTGTTGAGACGATTAATGAAAGAGGTTTAATCGCCGGCAAACGAAATCCTGCGATTTCCCGTAAATCCCGTGCTTGGCCGTATAGTCGAATGTATACAAAGAAAGTACCCTGTGAGTAAACTCATTTCCAAAACGATTTTTTAAATTATCTTTTCACCACTAAAACGCATGAGACTTGCAGTTTTCAAAAATGTTTTCATTTTTGATGAGACGATTAATGAAAGAGGTTTAATCGCCGGCAAACGAAATCCCGCGATTTCCCGTAAATCCCGGGCTTGGCCCGTATAGTCAAAAGTATACAAAGAAAGTACCCAGGAAGTAAACTCATTTCCCGAACGATTTTTTATTTTATTTTTTCACCACTTAAACGCATGAGACTTGTAGTTTTCAAAAATGTTTTCATTTTTGATGAGACGCTAAATAAAAGAAGTTTAATCACCGGCAAACGAAAACCTGCGATTTCCCGTAAATCCCGGACTCGGCCCGTATAGTCAAAAGTATACAAAGAAAGTACCCAGGGAGTAAACTCATTTCCCGAACGATTTTTTAAATTTTTTTTAACCACTAAAACGCATGAGACTTGTAGTTTTCAAAAAGGTTTTCATTTTTGATGAGACGCTTCATGAAAGAGGTATAATAGCCGGCAAACGAAAACCCTCGATTTTCCGTAAATCCCGGGCTTGGCCCGTATAGTCGAATGTATACAAAGAAAGTACCCTGTGAGTAAACTCATTTCCAGAACGATTTTTTAAATTATTTTTTCACCACTAAAACGCATAAGACTTGTAGTTTTCAAAAATGTTTTCATTTTTGATGAGACGCTAAATAAAAGAAGTTTAATCGCCGGCAAACGAAAACCCGCGATTTCCCGTAAATCCCGGGCTTGGCCCGTATAGTCAAAAGTATACAAAGAAAGTACCCAGGAAGTAAACTCATTTCCCGAACGATTTTTTAATTTATTTTTTCACCACTAAAACGCATGAGACTTGTAGTTTTCAAAATTGTTTTCATTTTTGATGAGACGCTGAATAAAAGAAGTTTATTCGCCGGCAAACGAAAACCTGCGATTTCCCGTAAATCCCGGACTCGGCCCGTATAGTCAAAAGTATACAAAGAAAGTACCCAGGGAGTAAAATCATTTCCCGAACGATTTTTTAAATTTTTTTTACCACTAAAACGCATAAGACTTGTAGTTTTCAAAAATTTTTTCATTTTTGATGAGACGCTTTATGAAAGAGGTTTAATCGCCGGCAAACGAAATCCCGCGATTTCCCGTAAATCCCGGGCTTGGCCCGTATAGTCAAAAGTATACAAAGAAAGTACCCAGGGAGTAAACTCATTTCCCGAACGATTTTTTAAATTTTTTTACCACTAAAACGCATGAGACTTGTAGTTTTCAAAAATGTTTTCATTTTTGATGAGACGCTTAATGAAAGAGGTTTCATCGCCGGCAAACGAAATCCCGCGATTTCCCGTAAATTCCGGGCTTGGCCCGTATAGTCGAATGTATACAAAGAAAGTACCCAGGGAGTAAACTCATTTCCCGAACGATTTTTTAAATTTTTTTTTCACCACTAAAACGCATGAGACTTGTAGTTTTCAAAAATGTTTTTATTTTTGATGAGACGCTGAATAAAAGTGGTTTAATCGCCGGCAAACGAAAACCCGCGATTTCCCGTAAATCTCGGGCTTGGCCCGTATAGTCGAATGTATACAAAGAAAGCACCCAGGGAGTAAACTCATTTCCCGAACGATTTGTTCAATTTTTTTTTCACCACTAAAACGCATGAGACTTGTAGTTTTCAAAAATGTTTTCATTTTTGATGAGACGCTTAATGAAAGAGGTTTCATCGCCGGCAAACGAAATCCCGCGATTTCCCGTAAATTCCGGGCTTGGCCCGTATAGTCGAATGTATACAAAGAAAGTACCCAGGGAGTAAACTCATTTCCCGAACGATTTTTTAAATTTTTTTTTCACCACTAAAACGCATGAGACTTGTAGTTTTCAAAAATGTTTTTATTTTTGATGAGACGCTGAATAAAAGTGGTTTAATCGCCGGCAAACGAAAACCCGCGATTTCCCGTAAATCTCAGGCTTGGCCCGTATAGTCGAATGTATACAAAGAAAGTACCCAGGGAGTAAACTTATTTCCCGAACGATTTGTTCAATTTTTTTTTCACCACTAAAACGCATGAGACTTGTAGTTTTTAAAAATGTTTTCATTTTTGATGAGACGCTGAATAAAAGAAGTTTAATCGCCGGCAAACGAAAACCCGCGATTTCCCGTAAATCCTGGGCTTGGCCCGTATAGTCGAATGTGCACAAAGAAAGTACCCAGGAAGTAAACTCATTTCCCGAACGATTTTTTAATTTATTTTTTCACCACTAAAACGCATGGGACTTGTAGTTTTCAAAAATGTTTTCATTTTTGATGAGACGCTGAATAAAAGAAGTTTAATCGCCGGCAAACGAAAACCTGCGATTTTTCGTAAATCCTGGGCTTGGCCCGTATAGTAGAATGTATACAAAGAAAGTACCCAGGGAGTAAACTCATTTCCCGAACGATTTTTTAATTTATTTTTTCACCACTAAAACGCATGAGACTTGTAGTTTTCGGAAATGTTTTCATTTTTGATGAGACGCTTAATGAAAGTGGTTTAATCGCCGGCAAACGAAAACCCGCGATTTCCCGTAAAGCCCGGGCTTGGCCCGTATAGTCGAATGTATACAAAGAAAGTACCCTGTGAATAAACTCATTTCCCGAACGATTTTTTAAATTTTTTTTTTACCACTAAAACGCATGAGACTTGTAGTTTTCAAAAATGTTTTCATTTTTGATGAGACGCTTAATGAAAGAGGTTTCATCGCCGGCAAACGAAATCCCGCGATTTCCCGTAGATTCCGGGCTTGGCCCGTATAGTCGAATGTATACAAAGAAAGTACCCAGGGAGTAAACTCATTTCCCGAACGATTTTTTAAATTTTTTTTTCACCACTAAAACGCATGAGACTTGTAGTTTTCAAAAATGTTTTTATTTTTGATGAGACGCTGAATAAAAGTGGTTTAATCGCCGGCAAACGAAAACCCGCGATTTCCCGTAAATCTCGGGCTTGGCCCGTATAGTCGAATGTATACAAAGAAAGTACCCAGGGAGTAAACTCATTTCCCGAACGATTTTTTAAATTTTTTTTTCACCACTAAAACGCTTGAGACTTGTAGTTTTTAAAAATGTTTTCATTTTTGATGAGACGCTGAATAAAAGAAGTTTAATCGCCGGCAAACGAAAACCCGCGATTTCCCGTAAATCCTGGGCTTGGCCCGTATAGTCGAATGTATACAGAGAAAGTACCCAGGAAGTAAACTCATTTCCCGAACGATTTTTTAATTTATTTTTTCACCACTAAAACGCATGGGACTTGTAGTTTTTAAAAATGTTTTCATTTTTGATGAGACGCTGAATAAAAGAAGTTTAATCGCCGGCAAACGAAAACCCGCGATTTCCCGTAAATCCTGGGCTTGGCCCGTATAGTCGAATGTATACAAAGAAAGTACCCAGGAAGTAAACTCATTTCCCGAACGATTTTTTAATTTATTTTTTCACCACTAAAACGCATGGGACTTGTAGTTTTCAAAAATGTTTTCATTTTTGATGAGACGCGGAATAAAAGAAGTTTAATCGCCGGCAAACGAAAACCTGCGATTTTTCGTAAATCCTGGGCTTGGCCCGTATAGTAGAATGTATACAAAGAAAGTACCCAGGGAGTAAACTCATTTCCCGAACGATTTTTTAATTTATTTTTTCACCACTAAAACGCATGAGACTTGTAGTTTCTGGAAATGTTTTCATTTTTGATGAGACGCTTAATGAAAGTGGTTTAATTGCCGGCAAACGAAAACCCGCGATTTCCCGTAAAGCCCGGGCTTGGCCCGTATAGTCGAATGTATACAAAGAAAGTACCCTGTGAATAAACTCATTTCCAAAACGATTTTTTAAATTATCTTTTCACCACTAAAACGCATGAGATTTGCAGTTTTCAAAAATGTTTTCATTTTTGATGAGACGCTTAATGAAAGAGGTTTAATCGCCGGCAAACGAAATCCCGCGGTTTCCCGTAAATCCCGGGCTTGGCCCGTATAGTTGAATGTATACAAAGAAAGTACCCAGGGAGTAAACTCATTTCCCGAACGATTTTTTTAATTTTTTTTTTTACCACTAAAACGCATGAGACTAGTAGTTTTCAAAAATGTTTTTATTTTTGATGAGACGCTTAATGGAAAAGGTTTAATCGCCGGCAAACGAAAACCCGCGATTTCCCGTAAATCCCGGGCTTGGCCCGTATAGTCAAATGTATACAAAGAAAGTACCCTGTGAGTAAACTCATTTCCAAAACAATTTTTTACATTATCTTTTCACCACTAAATCGCATGAGATTTGTAGTTTTCAAAAATGTTTTTATTTTTGATGAGACGCTTAATGAAAGAGGTTTAATCGCCGGCAAACGAAAACCCGCGATTTCCCGTAAATCCCAGGCTTGGCCGTATAGTCAAATGTATACAAAGAAAGTACCCTGTGAGTAAACTCATTTCCAAAACGATTTTTTAAATTATCTTTTCACCACTAAAACGCATGAGACTTGCAGTTTTCAAAAATGTTTTCATTTTTGATGAGACGCTTAATGAAAGAGTTTTAATCGCCGGCAAACGAAATCCCGCGATTTCCCGTAAATCCAGGGCTTGGCCCGTATAGTCGAATGTATACAAAGAAAGTACCCAGGGAGTAAACTCATTTCCCGAACGATTTTTTAATTTTTTTTTTACCACTAAAACGCATGAGACTTGTAGTTTTCAAAAATGTTTTTATTTTTGATGAGACGCTGAATAAAAGTGGTTTAATCGCCGGCAAACGAAAACCCGCGATTTTCCGTAAATCCCGGGCTTGGCCCGTATAGTCGAATGTATACAAAGAAAGTACCCAGGAAGTAAACTCATTTCCCGAACGATTTTTTAAATTTTTTTTTTACCACTAAAACGCATGAGACTTGTAGTTTTCAAAAATGTTTTCATTTTTGATGAGACGCTTAATGAAAGAGGTTTAATCGCCGGCAAACGAAAACCCGCGATTTCCCGTAAATCCCGGGCTTGGCCCGTATAGTCGAATGTATACAAAGAAAGTACCCTGTGAGTAAACTCATTTCCAAAACGATTTTTTAAATTATCTTTTCACCACTAAAACGCATGAGACTTGCAGTTTTCAAAAATGTTTTCATTTTTGATGAGACGCTTAATGAAAGAGTTTTAATCGACGGCAAACGAAATCTCGCGATTTCCCGTAAATCCCAGGCTTGGCCCGTATAGTCGAATGTATACAAGGAAAGTACCCAGGGAGTAAACTCATTTCCCGAACGATTTTTTAATTTTTTTTTTTACCACTAAAACGCATGAGACTTGTAGTTTTCAAAAATGTTTTTATTTTTGATGAGACGCTGAATAAAAGTGGTTTAATCGCCGGCAAACGAAAACCCGCGATTTCCCGTAAATCCCGGGCTTGGCCCGTATAGTCAAAAGTATACAAAGAAAGGACCCAGGAAGTAAACTCATTTCCCGAACGATTTTTTAATTTATTTTTTCACCACTAAAACGCATGAGACTTGTAGTTTTCAAAAATGTTTTCATTTTTGATGAGACGCTGAATAAAAGAAGTTTAATCGCCGGCAAACGAAAACCTGCGATTTCCCGTAAATCCGGACTCGGCCCGTATAGTCAAAAGTATACAAAGAAAGTACCCAGGGAGTAAACTCATTTCCCGACCGATTTTTTAAATTATTTTTTCACCACTAAAACGCATGAGACTTGTAGTTTTCAGAAATGTTTTCATTTTTGATGAGACGCTTAATGAAAGTGGTTTAATCGCCGGCAAACGAAAACCCGCGATTTCCCGTAAATCCAGGGCTTGGCCCGTATAGTCGAATGTATACAAAGAAAGTACCCTGTGAGTAAACTCATTTCCAAAACGATTTTTTAAATTATCTTTTCACAACTAAAACGCATGAGACTTGCAGTTTTCAAAAATGTTTTCATTTTTGATGAGACGCTTAATGAAAGAGTTTTAATCGACGGCAAACGAAATCCCGCGATTTCCCTTAAATCCCGGGCTTGGCCCGTATAGTCGAATGTATACAAAGAAAGTACCCAGGGAGTAAACTCATTTCCCGAACGATTTTTTTAATTTTTTTTTACCACTAAAACGCATGAGACTTGTAGTTTCAAAAATGTTTTTATTTTTGATGAGACGCTTAATGAAAGAGGTTTAATCGCCGGCAAACGAAAACCCGCGATTTCCCGTAAATCCCGGGCTTGGCCCGTATAGTCGAATGTATACAAAGAAAGTACCCTGTGAGTAAACT
The DNA here is from genome assembly GCF_029227915.1 of Hydractinia symbiolongicarpus. NCBI lineage: Eukaryota > Metazoa > Cnidaria > Hydrozoa > Anthoathecata > Hydractiniidae > Hydractinia > Hydractinia symbiolongicarpus. The sequence goes on from NC_079878.1 coordinate 3,689,084, forward strand.
CATTTCCAAAACGATTTTTTAAATTATCTTTTCACCACTAAAACGCATGAGACTTGCAGTTTTCAAAAATGTTTTCATTTTCGATGAGACGCTTAATGAAAGAGTTTTAATCGCCGGCAAACGAAATCCCGCGATTTCGCGTAAATCCCGGCTTGGCCCGTATAGTCGAATGTATACAAAGAAAGTACCCAGGGAGTAAACTCATTTCCCTAACGATTTTTTAAATTTTTTTTTTACCACTAAAACGCATGAGACTTGTAGTTTTCAAAAATGTTTTCATTTTTGGTGAGACGCGGAATAAAAGAAGTTTAATCGCCGGCAAACGAAAACCTGCGATTTTTCGTAAATCCTGGGCTTGGCCCGTATAGTAGAATGTATACAAAGAAAGTACCCAGGGAGTAAACTCATTTCCCGAACGATTTTTTAATTTATTTTTTCACCACTAAAACGCATGAGACTTGTAGTTTCCGGAAATGTTTTCATTTTTGATGAGACGCTTAATGAAAGTGGTTTAATTGCCGGCAAACGAAAACCCGCGATTTCCCGTAAAGCCCGGGCTTGGCCCGTATAGTCGAATGTATACAAAGAAAGTACCCTGTGAATAAACTCATTTCCAAAACGATTTTTTAAATTATCTTTTCACCACTAAAACGCATGAGATTTGCAGTTTTCAAAAATGTTTTCATTTTTGATGAGACGCTTAATGAAAGAGGTTTAATCGCCGGCAAACGAAATCCCGCGGTTTCCCGTAAATCCCGGGCTTGGCCCGTATAGTTGAATGTATACAAAGAAAGTACCCAGGGAGTAAACTCATTTCCCGAACGATTTTTTTAATTTTTTTTTTTACCACTAAAACGCATGAGACTAGTAGTTTTCAAAAATGTTTTTATCTTTGATGAGACGCTTAATGGAAAAGGTTTAATCGCCGGCAAACGAAAACCCGCGATTTCCCGTAAATCCCGGGCTTGGCCCGTATAGTCAAATGTATACAAAGAAAGTACCCTGTGAGTAAACTCATTTCCAAAACAATTTTTTACATTATCTTTTCACCACTAAATCGCATGAGATTTGTAGTTTTCAAAAATGTTTTTATTTTTGATGAGACGCTTAATGAAAGAGGTTTAATCGCCGGCAAACGAAAACCCGCGATTTCCCGTAAATCCCAGGCTTGGCCGTATAGTCAAATGTATACAAAGAAAGTACCCTGTGAGTAAACTCATTTCCAAAACGATTTTTTAAATTATCTTTTCACCACTAAAACGCATGAGACTTGCAGTTTTCAAAAATGTTTTCATTTTTGATGAGACGCTTAATGAAAGAGTTTTAATCGCCGGCAAACGAAATCCCGCGATTTCCCGTAAATCCAGGGCTTGGCCCGTATAGTCGAATGTATACAAAGAAAGTACCCAGGGAGTAAACTCATTTCCCGAACGATTTTTTAATTTTTTTTTTACCACTAAAACGCATGAGACTTGTAGTTTTCAAAAATGTTTTTATTTTTGATGAGACGCTGAATAAAAGTGGTTTAATCGCCGGCAAACGAAAACCCGCGATTTTCCGTAAATCCCGGGCTTGGCCCGTATAGTCGAATGTATACAAAGAAAGTACCCAGGAAGTAAACTCATTTCCCGAACGATTTTTTAAATTTTTTTTTTACCACTAAAACGCATGAGACTTGTAGTTTTCAAAAATGTTTTCATTTTTGATGAGACGCTTAATGAAAGAGGTTTAATCGCCGGCAAACGAAAACCCGCGATTTCCCGTAAATCCCGGGCTTGGCCCGTATAGTCGAATGTATACAAAGAAAGTACCCTGTGAGTAAACTCATTTCCAAAACGATTTTTTAAATTATCTTTTCACCACTAAAACGCATGAGACTTGCAGTTTTCAAAAATGTTTTCATTTTTGATGAGACGCTTAATGAAAGAGTTTTAATCGACGGCAAACGAAATCTCGCGATTTCCCGTAAATCCCAGGCTTGGCCCGTATAGTCGAATGTATACAAGGAAAGTACCCAGGGAGTAAACTCATTTCCCGAACGATTTTTTAATTTTTTTTTTTAACACTAAAACGCATGAGACTTGTAGTTTTCAAAAATGTTTTTATTTTTGATGAGACGCTGAATAAAAGTGGTTTAATCGCCGGCAAACGAAAACCCGCGATTTCCCGTAAATCCCGGGCTTGGCCCGTATAGTCAAAAGTATACAAAGAAAGGACCCAGGAAGTAAACTCATTTCCCGAACGATTTTTTAATTTATTTTTTCACCACTAAAACGCATGAGACTTGTAGTTTTCAAAAATGTTTTCATTTTTGATGAGACGCTGAATAAAAGAAGTTTAATCGCCGGCAAACGAAAACCTGCGATTTCCCGTAAATCCGGACTCGGCCCGTATAGTCAAAAGTATACAAAGAAAGTACCCAGGGAGTAAACTCATTTCCCGACCGATTTTTTAAATTATTTTTTCACCACTAAAACGCATGAGACTTGTAGTTTTCAGAAATGTTTTCATTTTTGATGAGACGCTTAATGAAAGTGGTTTAATCGCCGGCAAACGAAAACCCGCGATTTCCCGTAAATCCAGGGCTTGGCCCGTATAGTCGAATGTATACAAAGAAAGTACCCTGTGAGTAAACTCATTTCCAAAACGATTTTTTAAATTATCTTTTCACAACTAAAACGCATGAGACTTGCAGTTTTCAAAAATGTTTTCATTTTTGATGAGACGCTTAATGAAAGAGTTTTAATCGACGGCAAACGAAATCCCGCGATTTCCCTTAAATCCCGGGCTTGGCCCGTATAGTCGAATGTATACAAAGAAAGTACCCAGGGAGTAAACTCATTTCCCGAACGATTTTTTTAATTTTTTTTTACCACTAAAACGCATGAGACTTGTAGTTTTCAAAAATGTTTTTATTTTTGATGAGACGCTGAATAAAAGTGGTTTAATCGCCGGCAAACGAAAACCCGCGATTTCCCGTAAATCCCGGGCTTGGCCCGTATAGTCAAAAGTATACAAAGAAAGGACCCAGGAAGTAAACTCATTTCCCGAACGATTTTTTAATTTATTTTTTCACCACTAAAACGCATGAGACTTGTAGTTTTCAAAAATGTTTTCATTTTTGATGAGACGCTGAATAAAAGAAGTTTAATCGCCGGCAAACGAAAACCTGCGATTTCCCGTAAATCCGGACTCGGCCCGTATAGTCAAAAGTATACAAAGAAAGTACCCAGGGAGTAAACTCATTTCCCGACCGATTTTTTAAATTATTTTTTCACCACTAAAACGCATGAGACTTGTAGTTTTCAGAAATGTTTTCATTTTTGATGAGACGCTTAATGAAAGTGGTTTAATCGCCGGCAAACGAAAACCCGCGATTTCCCGTAAATCCAGGGCTTGGCCCGTATAGTCGAATGTATACAAAGAAAGTACCCTGTGAGTAAACTCATTTCCAAAACGATTTTTTAAATTATCTTTTCACAACTAAAACGCATGAGACTTGCAGTTTTCAAAAATGTTTTCATTTTTGATGAGACGCTTAATGAAAGAGTTTTAATCGACGGCAAACGAAATCCCGCGATTTCCCTTAAATCCCGGGCTTGGCCCGTATAGTCGAATGTATACAAAGAAAGTACCCAGGGAGTAAACTCATTTCCCGAACGATTTTTTTAATTTTTTTTTACCACTAAAACGCATGAGACTTGTAGTTTCAAAAATGTTTTTATTTTTGATGAGACGCTTAATGAAAGAGGTTTAATCGCCGGCAAACGAAAACCCGCGATTTCCCGTAAATCCCGGGCTTGGCCCGTATAGTCGAATGTATACAAAGAAAGTACCCTGTGAGTAAACTCATTTCCAAAACGATTTTTTAAATTATCTTTTCACCACTAAAACGCATGAGACTTGCAGTTTTCAAAAATGTTTTCATTTTTGATGAGACGCTTAATGAAAGAGTTTTAATCGCCGGCAAACGAAATCCCGCGATTTCGCGTAAATCCCGGCTTGGCCCGTATAGTCGAATGTATACAAAGAAAGTACCCAGGGAGTAAACTCATTTCCCTAACGATTTTTTAAATTTTTTTTTTACCACTAAAACGCATGAGACTTGTAGTTTTCAAAAATGTTTTCATTTTTGGTGAGACGCTTAATGAAAGAGGTTTAATCGCCGGCAAACGAAAACCCGCGATTTCCCGTAAATCCCGGGCTTGGCCCGTATAGTTGAATGTATACAAAGAAAGTACCCTGTGAGTAAACTCATTTCCAGAACGATTTTTTAAATTATTTTTTCACCACTAAAACGCATAAGATTTGTAGTTTTCAAAAATGTTTTCATTTTTGATGAGACGCTGAACAAAAGAAGTTTAATCGCCGGCAAACGAAAACCTGCGATTTCCCGTAAATCCGGACTCGGCCCGTATAGTCAAAAGTATACAAAGAAAGTACCCAGGTAGTAAACTCATTTCCCGACCGATTTTTTAAATTATTTTTTACCACTAAAACGCATGAGACTTGTAGTTTTCAAAAATGTTTTTATTTTTGATGAGACGCTTAATGAAAGAGGTTTAATCGCCGGCAAACGAAAACCCGCGATTTCCCGTAAATCCAGGGCTTGGCCCGTATAGTCGAATGTATACAAAGAAAGTACCCTGTGAGTAAACTCATTTCCAAAACGATTTTTTGAATTATCTTTTCACAACTAAAACGCATGAGACTTGCAGTTTTCAAAAATGTTTTCATTTTTGATGAGACGCTTAATGAAAGAGTTTTAATCGACGGCAAACGAAATCCCGCGATTTCCCTTAAATCCCGGGCTTGGCCCGTATAGTCGAATGTATACAAAGAAAGTACCCAGGGAGTAAACTCATTTCCCGAACGATTTTTTTAATTTTTTTTTACCACTAAAACGCATGAGACTTGTAGTTTCAAAAATGTTTTTATTTTTGATGAGACGCTTAATGAAAGAGGTTTAATCGCCGGCAAACGAAAACCCGCGATTTCCCGTAAATCCCGGGCTTGGCCCGTATAGTCGAATGTATACAAAGAAAGTACCCTGTGAGTAAACTCATTTCCAAAACGATTTTTTAAATTATCTTTTCACCACTAAAACGCATGAGACTTGCAGTTTTCAAAAATGTTTTCATTTTTGATGAGACGCTTAATGAAAGAGTTTTAATCGCCGGCAAACGAAATCCCGCGATTTCGCGTAAATCCCGGCTTGGCCCGTATAGTCGAATGTATACAAAGAAAGTACCCAGGGAGTAAACTCATTTCCCTAACGATTTTTTAAATTTTTTTTTTACCACTAAAACGCATGAGACTTGTAGTTTTCAAAAATGTTTTCATTTTTGGTGAGACGCTTAATGAAAGAGGTTTAATCGCCGGCAAACGAAAACCCGCGATTTCCCGTAAATCCCGGGCTTGGCCCGTATAGTCGAATGTATACAAAGAAAGTACCCTGTGAGTAAACTCATTTCCAAAACGATTTTTTAAATTATCTTTTCACCACTAAAACGCATGAGACTTGCAGTTTTCAAAAATGTTTTCATTTTTGATGAGACGTTTAATGAAAGAGGTTTAATCGCCGGCAAACGAAAACCCGCGATTTCCCGTAAATCCCGGGCTTGGCCCGTATAGTCGAATGTATACAAAGAAAGTACCCTGTGAGTAAACTCATTTCCAAAACGATTTTTTAAATTATCTTTTCACCACTAAAACGCATGAGACTTGCAGTTTTCAAAAATGTTTTCTTTTTTGATGAGTCGCTTAATGAAAGAGGTTTAATCGCCGGCAAACGAAATCCCGCAATTTCCCGTAAATCCCGGGCTTGGCCCGTATAGTCGAATGTATACAAAGAAAGTACCCAGGGAGTAAACTCATTTCCCGAACGATTTTTTAATTTTTTTTTTTACCACTAAAACGCATGAGACTTGTAGTTTTCAAAAATGTTTTCATTTTTGATGAGACGCTTAATGAAAGAGGTTTAATCGCCGGCAAACGAAAACCCGCGATTTCCCGTAAATCCCGGGCTTGGCCCGTATAGTCGAATGTATACAAAGAAAGTACCCTGTGAGTAAACTCATTTCCAAAACGATTTTTTAAATTATCTTTTCACCACTAAAACGCATGAGACTTGTAGTTTTCAAAAATGTTTTTATTTTTGATGAGACGCTTAATGAAAGAGGTTTAATCGCCGGCAAACGAAAACCCGCGATTTCCCGTAAATCCCGGGCTTGGCCCGTATAGTCGAATGTATACAAAGAAAGTACCCTGTGAGTAAACTCATTTCCAAAACGATTTTTTAAATTATCTTTTCACCACTAAAACGCATGAGACTTGCAGTTTTCAAAAATGTTTTCATTTTTGATGAGTCGCTTAATGAAAGAGGTTTAATCGCCGGCAAACGAAATCCCGCAATTTCCCGTAAATCCCGAGGTTGGCCCGTATAGTCGAATGTATACAAAGAAAGTACCCAGGGAGTAAACTCATTTCCCGAACGATTTTTTAATTATTTTTTTTACCACTAAAACGCATGAGACTTGTAGTTTTCAAAAATGTTTTCATTTTTGATGAGACGCTTAATGAAAGAGGTTTAATCGCCGGCAAACGAAAACCCGCGATTTCCCGTAAATCCCGGGCTTGGCCCGTATAGTCGAATGTATACAAAGAAAGTACCCTGTGAGTAAACTCATTTCCAAAACGATTTTTTAAATTATCTTTTCACCACTAAAACGCATGAGACTTGCAGTTTTCAAAAATGTTTTCATTTTTGATGAGACACTTAATGAAAGAGTTTTAATCGCCGGCAAACGAAAACCCACGATTTCCCGTAAATCCCGGGCTTGGCCCGTATAGTCGAATGTATACAAAGAAAGTACCCTGTGAGTAAACTCATTTCCAAAACGATTTTTTAAATTATCTTTTCACCACTAAAACGCATGAGACTTGCAGTTTTCAAAAATGTTTTCATTTTTGATGAGTCGCTTAATGAAAGAGGTTTAATCGCCGGCAAACGAAATCCCGCAATTTCCCGTAAATCCCGGGCTTGGCCCGTATAGTCGAATGTATACAAAGAAAGTACCCAGGGAGTAAACTCATTTCCCGAACGATTTTTTAATTTTTTTTTTTACCACTAAAACGCATGAGACTTGTAGTTTTCAAAAATGTTTTCATTTTTGATGAGACGCTTAATGAAAGAGGTTTAATCGCCGGCAAACGAAAACCCGCGATTTCCCGTAAATCCCGGGCTTGGCCCGTATAGTCGAATGTATACAAAGAAAGTACCCTGTGAGTAAACTCATTTCCAAAACGATTTTTAAATTATCTTTTCACCACTAAAACGCATGAGACTTGCAGTTTTCAAAAATGTTTTCATTTTTGATGAGACGCTTAATGAAAGAGTTTTAATCGCCGGCAAACGAAATCCCGCGATTTCGCGTAAATCCCGGCTTGGCCCGTATAGTCGAATGTATACAAAGAAAGTACCCAGGGAGTAAACTCATTTCCCTAACGATTTTTTAAATTTTTTTTTTACCACTAAAACGCATGAGACTTGTAGTTTTCAAAAATGTTTTCATTTTTGATGAGACGCTTAATGAAAGAGGTTTAATCGCCGGCAAACGAAAACCCGCGATTTCCCGTAAATCCCGGGCTTGGCCCGTATAGTCGAATGTATACAAAGAAAGTACCCAGGGAGTAAACTCATTTCCCGAACGATTTTTTAATTTTTTTTTTTACCACTAAAACGCATGAGACTTGTAGTTTTCAAAAATGTTTTCATTTTTGATGAGACGCTTAATGAAAGAGGTTTAATCGCCGGCAAACGAAAACCCGCGATTTCCCGTAAATCCCGGGCTTGGCCCGTATAGTCGAATGTATACAAAGAAAGTACCCTGTGAGTAAACTCATTTCCAAAACGATTTTTTAAATTATCTTTTCACCACTAAAACGCATGAGACTTGCAGTTTTCAAAAATGTTTTCATTTTTGATGAGACGCTTAATGAAAGAGTTTTAATCGCCGGCAAACGAAATCCCGCGATTTCGCGTAAATCCCGGCTTGGCCCGTATAGTCGAATGTATACAAAGAAAGTACCCAGGGAGTAAACTCATTTCCCTAACGATTTTTTAAATTTTTTTTTTACCACTAAAACGCATGAGACTTGTAGTTTTCAAAAATGTTTTCATTTTTGGTGAGACGCTTAATGAAAGAGGTTTAATCGCCGGCAAACGAAAACCCGCGATTTCCCGTAAATCCCGGGCTTGGCCCGTATAGTCGAATGTATACAAAGAAAGTACCCTGTGAGTAAACTCATTTCCAAAACGATTTTTTAAATTATTTTTTCACCACTAAAACGCATAAGACTTGTAGTTTTCAAAAATGTTTTCATTTTTGATGAGACGCAGAACAAAAGAAGTTTAATCGCCGGCAAACGAAAACCTGCGATTTCCCGTAAATCCGGACTCGGCCCGTATAGTCAAAAGTATACAAAGAAAGTACCCAGGGAGTAAACCCATTTCCCGACCGATTTTTTAAATTATTTTTTCACCACTAAAACGCATGAGACTTGTAGTTTTCAGAAATGTTTTCATTTTTGATGAGACGCTTAATGAAAGTGGTTTAATCGCCGGCAAACGAAAACCCGCGATTTCCCGTAAATCCAGGGCTTGGCCCGTATAGTCGAATGTATACAAAGAAAGTACCCTGTGAGTAAACTCATTTCCAAAACGATTTTTTAAATTATCTTTTCACAACTAAAACGCATGAGACTTGCAGTTTTCAAAAATGTTTTCATTTTTGATGAGCCGCTTAATGAAAGAGTTTTAATCGACGGCAAACGAAATCCCGCGATTTCCCTTAAATCCCGGGCTTGGCCCGTATAGTCGAATGTATACAAAGAAAGTACCCAGGGAGTAAACTCATTTCCCGAACGATTTTTTTAATTTTTTTTTTACCACTAAAACGCATGAGACTTGTAGTTTCAAAAATGTTTTTATTTTTGATGAGACGCTTAATGAAAGAGGTTTAATCGCCGGCAAACGAAAACCCGCGATTTCCCGTAAATCCCGGGCTTGGCCCGTATAGTCGAATGTATACAAAGAAAGTACCCTGTGGGTAAACTCATTTCCAAAACGATTTTTAAAATTATCTTTTCACCACTAAAACGCATGACACATGCAGTTTTCAAAAATGTTTTCATTTTTGGTGAGACGCTTAATGAAAGAGGTTTAATCGCCGGCAAACGAAAACCCGCGATTTCCCGTAAATCCCGGGCTTGGCCCGTATAGTCGAATGTATACAAAGAAAGTACCCTGTGAGTAAACTCATTTCCAAAACGATTTTTTAAATTATTTTTTCACCACTAAAACGCATAAGACTTGTAGTTTTCAAAAATGTTTTCATTTTTGATGAGACGCAGAACAAAAGAAGTTTAATCGCCGGCAAACGAAAACCTGCGATTTCCCGTAAATCCGGACTCGGCCCGTATAGTCAAAAGTATACAAAGAAAGTACCCAGGGAGTAAACTCATTTCCCGACCGATTTTTTAAATTATTTTTTCACCACTAAAACGCATGAGACTTGTAGTTTTCAGAAATGTTTTCATTTTTGATGAGACGCTTAATGAAAGTGGTTTAATCGCCGGCAAACGAAAACCCGCGATTTCCCGTAAATCCAGGGCTTGGCCCGTATAGTCGAATGTATACAAAGAAAGTACCCTGTGAGTAAACTCATTTCCAAAACGATTTTTTAAATTATCTTTTCACAACTAAAACGCATGAGACTTGCAGTTTTCAAAAATGTTTTCATTTTTGATGAGCCGCTTAATGAAAGAGTTTTAATCGACGGCAAACGAAATCCCGCGATTTCCCTTAAATCCCGGGCTTGGCCCGTATAGTCGAATGTATACAAAGAAAGTACCCAGGGAGTAAACTCATTTCCCGAACGATTTTTTTAATTTTTTTTTTACCACTAAAACGCATGAGACTTGTAGTTTCAAAAATGTTTTTATTTTTGATGAGACGCTTAATGAAAGAGGTTTAATCGCCGGCAAACGAAAACCCGCGATTTCCCGTAAATCCCGGGCTTGGCCCGTATAGTCGAATGTATACAAAGAAAGTACCCTGTGGGTAAACTCATTTCCAAAACGATTTTTAAAATTATCTTTTCACCACTAAAACGCATGACACATGCAGTTTTCAAAAATGTTTTCATTTTTGATGAGACGCTTAATGAAAGAGGTTTAATCGCCGGCAAACGAAATCCCGCGATTTCCCGTAAATCCCGGGCTTGGCCCGTATAGTCGAATGTATACAAAGAAAGTACCCAGGGAGTAAACTCATTTCCCGAACGATTTTTTTAATTTTTTTTTTACCACTAAAACGCATGAGACTTGTAGTTTTCAAAAATGTTTTTATTTTTGATGAGACGCTTAATGAAAGAGGTTTAATCGCCGGCAAACGAAAACCCGCGATTTCCCGTAAATCCCGGGCTTGGCCCGTATAGTCGAATGTATACAAAGAAAGTACCCTGTGAGTAAACTCATTTCCAAAACGATTTTTTAAATTATCTTTTCACCACTAAAACGCATGAGACTTGCAGTTTTCAAAAATGTTTTCATTTTTGATGAGACGCTTAATGAAAGAGGTTTAATCGCCGGTAAACGAAAACCCGCGATTTCCCGTAAATCCCGGGCTTGGCCCGTATAGTCGAATGTATACAAAGAAAGTACCCTGTGAGTAAACTCATTTCCAAAACGATTTTTTAAATTATCTTTTCACCACTAAAACGCATGAGACTTGCAGTTTTCAAAAATGTTTTCATTTTTGATGAGTCGCTTAATGAAAGAGGTTTAATCGCCGGCAAACGAAATCCCGCAATTTCCCGTAAATCCCGGGCTTGGCCCGTATAGTCGAATGTATACAAAGAAAGTACCCAGGGAGTAAACTCATTTCCCGAACGATTTTTTAAATTATCTTTTCACCACTAAAACGCATGAGACTTGCAGTTTTCAAAAATGTTTTCATTTTTGATGAGACGCTTAATGAAAGAGTTTTAATCGCCGGCAAACGAAATCCCGCGATTTCGCGTAAATCCCGGCTTGGCCCGTATAGTCGAATGTATACAAAGAAAGTACCCAGGGAGTAAACTCATTTCCCTAACGATTTTTTAAATTTTTTTTTTACCACTAAAACGCATGAGACTTGTAGTTTTCAAAAATGTTTTCATTTTTGGTGAGACGCTTAATGAAAGAGGTTTAATCGCCGGCAAACGAAAACCCGCGATTTCCCGTAAATCCCGGGCTTGGCCCGTATAGTCGAATGTATACAAAGAAAGTACCCTGTGAGTAAACTCATTTCCAAAACGATTTTTTAAATTATTTTTTCACCACTAAAACGCATAAGACTTGTAGTTTTCAAAAATGTTTTCATTTTTGATGAGACGCAGAACAAAAGAAGTTTAATCGCCGGCAAACGAAAACCTGCGATTTCCCGTAAACCCGGACTCGGCCCGTATAGTCAAAAGTATACAAAGAAAGTACCCAGGGAGTAAACTCATTTCCCGACCGATTTTTTAAATTATTTTTTCACCACTAAAACGCATGAGACTTGTAGTTTTCAGAAATGTTTTCATTTTTGATGAGACGCTTAATGAAAGTGGTTTAATCGCCGGCAAACGAAAACCCGCGATTTCCCGTAAATCCAGGGCTTGGCCCGTATAGTCGAATGTATACAAAGAAAGTACCCTGTGAGTAAACTCATTTCCAAAACGATTTTTTAAATTATCTTTTCACAACTAAAACGCATGAGACTTGCAGTTTTCAAAAATGTTTTCATTTTTGATGAGCCGCTTAATGAAAGAGTTTTAATCGACGGCAAACGAAATCCCGCAATTTCCCTTAAATCCCGGGCTTGGCCCGTATAGTCGAATGTATACAAAGAAAGTACCCAGGGAGTAAACTCATTTCCCGAACGATTTTTTTAATTTTTTTTTTACCACTAAAACGCATGAGACTTGTAGTTTCAAAAATGTTTTTATTTTTGATGAGACGCTTAATGAAAGAGGTTTAATCGCCGGCAAACGAAAACCCGCGATTTCCCGTAAATCCCGGGCTTGGCCCGTATAGTCGAATGTATACAAAGAAAGTACCCTGTGGGTAAACTCATTTCCAAAACGATTTTTAAAATTATCTTTTCACCACTAAAACGCATGACACATGCAGTTTTCAAAAATGTTTTCATTTTTGATGAGACGCTTAATGAAAGAGGTTTAATCGCCGGCAAACGAAATCCCGCGATTTCCCGTAAATCCCGGGCTTGGCCCGTATAGTCGAATGTATACAAAGAAAGTACCCAGGGAGTAAACTCATTTCCCGAACGATTTTTTTAATTTTTTTTTTACCACTAAAACGCATGAGACTTGTAGTTTTCAAAAATGTTTTTATTTTTGATGAGACGCTTAATGAAAGAGGTTTAATCGCCGGCAAACGAAAACCCGCGATTTCCCGTAAATCCCAGGCTTGGCCCGTATAGTCGAATGTATACAAAGAAAGTACCCTGTGAGTAAACTCATTTCCAAAACGATTTTTTAAATTATCTTTTCACCACTAAAACGCATGAGACTTGCAGTTTTCAAAAATGTTTTCATTTTTGATGAGACGCTTAATGAAAGAGGTTTAATCGCCGACAAACGAAAACCCGCGATTTCCCGTAAATCCCGGGCTTGGCCTGTATAGTCGAATGTATACAAAGAAAGTACCCTGTGAGTAAACTCATTTCCAAAACGATTTTTTAAATTATCTTTTCACCACTAAAACGCATGAGACTTGCAGTTTTCAAAAATGTTTTCATTTTTGATGAGTCGCTTAATGAAAGAGGTTTAATCGCCGGCAAACGAAATCCCGCAATTTCCCGTAAATCCCGGGCTTGGCCCGTATAGTCGAATGTATACAAAGAAAGTACCCAGGGAGTAAACTCATTTCCCGAACGATTTTTTAAATTTTTTTTTACCACTAAAACGCATGAGACTTGTAGTTTTCAAAAATGTTTTCATTTTTGATGAGACGCTTAATGAAAGAGGTTTAATCGCCGGCAAACGAAAACCCGCGATTTCCCGTAAATCCCGGGCTTGGCCCGTATAGTCGAATGTATACAAAGAAAGTACCCTGTGAGTAAACTCATTTCCAAAACGATTTTTTAAATTATCTTTTCACCACTAAAACGCATGAGACTTGCAGTTTTCAAAAATGTTTTCATTTTTGATGAGACGCTTAATGAAAGAGTTTTAATCGCCGGCAAACGAAATCCCGCGATTTCCCGTAAATCCCGGGCTTGGCCCGTATAGTCGAATGTATACAAAGAAAGTACCCAGGGAGTAAACTCGTTTCCCGAACGATTTTTTAATTTTTTTTTTACCACTAAAACGCATGAGACTTGTAGTTTTCAAAAATGTTTTTATTTTTGATGAGACGCTGAATAAAAGTGGTTTAATCGCCGGCAAACGAAATCCCGCAATTTCCCATAAATCTCGGGCTTGGCCCGTATAGTCGAATGTATACAAAGAAAGTACCCAGGGAGTAAACTCATTTCCCGAACGATTTTTTAAATTTTTTTTTACCACTAAAACGCATGAGACTTGTAGTTTTTAAAAATGTTTTCATTTTTGGTGAGACGCTTAATGAAAGAGGTTTAATCGCCAGCAAACGAAAACCCGCGATTTCCCGTAAATCCCGGGCTTGGCCCGTATAGTCGAATGTATACAAAGAAAGTACCCTGTGAGTAAACTCATTTCCCGAACGATTTTTTAAATTTTTTTTTTACCTCTAAAACGCATGAGACTTGTAGTTTTCAAAAATGTTTTCATTTTTGATGAGACGCTTAATGAAAGAGGTTTAATCGCCGGCAAACGAAATCCCGCAATTTCCCGTAAATCCCGGGCTTGGCCCGTATAGTCGAATGTATACAAAGAAAGTACCCTGTGAGTAAACTCATTTTCAAAACGATTTTTTAAATTATCTTTTTACCACTAAAACGCATGAGACTTGCAGTTTTCAAAAATGTTTTCATTTTTGATGAGACGCTTAATGAAAGAGGTTTAATCGCCGGCAAACGAAATCCCGCGATTTCCCGTAAATCCCGGGCTTGGCCCGTATAGTCGAATGTATACAAAGAAAGTACCCAGGGAGTAAACTCATTTCCCGAACGATTTTTTAAATTTTTTTTTACCACTAAAACGCATGAGACTTGTAGTTTTCAAAAATGTTTTCATTTTTGGTGAGACGCTTAATGAAAGAGGTTTAATCGCCAGCAAACGAAAACCCGCGATTTCCCGTAACTCCCGGGCTTGGCCCGTATAGTCGAATGTATACAAAGAAAGTACCCTGTGAGTAAACTCATTTCCCGAACGATTTTTTAATTTTTTTTTTACCACTAAAACGCATGAGACTTGTAGTTTTCAAAAATGTTTTTATTTTTGATGAGACGCTGAATAAAAGTGGTTTAATCGCCGGCAAACGAAATCCCGCAATTTCCCATAAATCCCGGGCTTGGCCCGTATAGTCGAATGTATACAAAGAAAGTACCCAGGGAGTAAACTCATTTCCCGAACGATTTTTTAAATTTTTTTTTACCACTAAAACGCATGAGACTTGCAGTTTTTAAAAATGTTTTCATTTTTGGTGAGACGCTTAATGAAAGAGGTTTAATCGCCAGCAAACGAAAACCCGCGATTTCCCGTAAATCCCGGGCTTGGCCCGTATAGTCGAATGTATACAAAGAAAGTACCCAGGGAGTAAACTCGTTTCCCGAACGATTTTTAAATTTTTTTTTTACCACTAAAACGCATGAGACTTGTAGTTTTCAAAAATGTTTTTATTTTTGATGAGACGCTGAATAAAAGTGGTTTAATCGCCGGCAAACGAAATCCCGCAATTTCCCATAAATCCCGGGCTTGGCCCGTATAGTCGAATGTATACAAAGAAAGTACCCAGGGAGTAAACTCATTTCCCGAACGATTTTTTAAATTTTTTTTTACCACTAAAACGCATGAGACTTGTAGTTTTTAAAAATGTTTTCATTTTTGGTGAGACGCTTAATGAAAGAGGTTTAATCGCCAGCAAACGAAAACCCGCGATTTCCCGTAAATCCCGGGCTTGGCCCGTATAGTCGAATGTATACAAAGAAAGTACCCTGTGAGTAAACTCATTTCCCGAACGATTTTTTAAATTTTTTTTTTACCTCTAAAACGCATGAGACTTGTAGTTTTCAAAAATGTTTTCATTTTTGATGAGACGCTTAATGAAAGAGGTTTAATCGCCGGCAAACGAAATCCCGCAATTTCCCGTAAATCCCGGGCTTGGCCCGTATAGTCGAATGTATACAAAGAAAGTACCCTGTGAGTAAACTCATTTTCAAAACGATTTTTTAAATTATCTTTTTACCACTAAAACGCATGAGACTTGCAGTTTTCAAAAATGTTTTCATTTTTGATGAGACGCTTAATGAAAGAGGTTTAATCGCCGGCAAACGAAATCCCGCGATTTCCCGTAAATCCCGGGCTTGGCCCGTATAGTCGAATGTATACAAAGAAAGTACCCAGGGAGTAAACTCATTTCCCGAACGATTTTTTAAATTTTTTTTTACCACTAAAACGCATGAGACTTGTAGTTTTCAAAAATGTTTTCATTTTTGGTGAGACGCTTAATGAAAGAGGTTTAATCGCCAGCAAACGAAAACCCGCGATTTCCCGTAAATCCCGGGCTTGGCCCGTATAGTCGAATGTATACAAAGAAAGTACCCTGTGAGTAAACTCATTTCCCGAACGATTTTTTAATTTTTTTTTTACCACTAAAACGCATGAGACTTGTAGTTTTCAAAAATGTTTTTATTTTTGATGAGACGCTGAATAAAAGTGGTTTAATCGCCGGCAAACGAAATCCCGCAATTTCCCATAAATCCCGGGCTTGGCCCGTATAGTCGAATGTATACAAAGAAAGTACCCAGGGAGTAAATTCATTTCCCGAACGATTTTTTAAATTTTTTTTTACCACTAAAACGCATGAGACTTGCAGTTTTTAAAAATGTTTTCATTTTTGGTGAGACGCTTAATGAAAGAGGTTTAATCGCCAGCAAACGAAAACCCGCGATTTCCCGTAAATCCCGGGCTTGGCCCGTATAGTCGAATGTATACAAAGAAAGTACCCTGTGAGTAAACTCATTTCCCGAACGATTTTTTAAATTTTTTTTTTACCTCTAAAACGCATGAGACTTGTAGTTTTCAAAAATGTTTTCATTTTTGATGAGACGCTTAATGAAAGAGGTTTAATCGCCGGCAAACGAAATCCCGCAATTTCCCGTAAATCCCGGGCTTGGCCCGTATAGTCGAATGTATACAAAGAAAGTACCCTGTGAGTAAACTCATTTTCAAAACGATTTTTTAAATTATCTTTTTACCACTAAAACGCATGAGACTTGCAGTTTTCAAAAATGTTTTCATTTTTGATGAGACGCTTAATGAAAGAGGTTTAATCGCCGGCAAACGAAATCCCGCGATTTCCCGTAAATCCCGGGCTTGGCCCGTATAGTCGAATGTATACAAAGAAAGTATCCAGGGAGTAAACTCATTTCCCGAACGATTTTTTAAATTTTTTTTTACCACTAAAACGCATGAGACTTGTAGTTTTCAAAAATGTTTTCATTTTTGGTGAGACGCTTAATGAAAGAGGTTTAATCGCCAGCAAACGAAAACCCGCGATTTCCCGTAATTCCCGGGCTTGGCCCGTATAGTCGAATGTATACAAAGAAAGTACCCTGTGAGTAAACTCATTTCCCGAACGATTTTTTAAATTTTTTTTTTACCACTAAAACGCATGAGACTTGTAGTTTTCAAAATTGTTTTCATTTTTGATGAGACGCTTAATAAAAGAGGTTTAATCGCCGGCAAACGAAAACCCGCGATTTCCCGTAAATCCCGGGCTTGGCCCGTATAGTCGAATGTATACAAAGAAAGTACCCTGTGAGTAAACTCATTTCCAAAACGATTTTTTAAATTATCTTTTCACCACTAAAACGCATGAGACTTGCAGTTTTCAAAAATGTTTTCATTTTTGATGAGACGCTTAATGAAAGAGTTTTAATCGCCGGCAAACGAAAACCCGCGATTTCCCGTAATTCCCGGGCTTGGCCCGTATAGTCGAATGTATACAAAGAAAGTACCCTGTGAGTAAACTCATTTCCCGAACGATTTTTTAATTTTTTTTTACCACTAAAACGCATGAGACTTGTAGTTTTCAAAAATGTTTTTATTTTTGATGAGACGCTGAATAAAAGTGGTTTAATCGCCGGCAAACGAAATCCCGCAATTTCCCATAAATCCCGGGCTTGGCCCGTATAGTCGAATGTATACAAAGAAAGTACCCAGGGAGTAAACTCATTTCCCGAACGATTTTTTAAATTTTTTTTTTACCTCTAAAACGCATGAGACTTGTAGTTTTCAAAAACGTTTTCATTTTTGATGAGACGCTTAATGAAAGAGGTTTAATCGCCGGCAAACGAAATCCCGCAATTTCCCGTAAATCCCGGGCTTGGCCCGTATAGTCGAATGTATACAAAGAAAGTACCCTGTGAGTAAACTCATTTTCAAAACGATTTTTTAAATTATCTTTTTACCACTAAAACGCATTAGCCTTGCAGTTTTCAAAAATGTTTTCATTTTTGATGAGACGCTTAATGAAAGAGGTTTAATCGCCGGCAAACGAAATCCCGCGATTTCCCGTAAATCCCGGGCTTGGCCCGTATAGTCGAATGTATACAAAGAACGTACCCTGTGAGTAAACTCATTTCCCGAACGATTTTTTAAATTTTTTTTTTACCACTAAAACGCATGAGACTTGTAGTTTTCAAAAATGTTTTCATTTTTGATGAGACGCTTAATGAAAGAGGTTTAATCGCCGGCAAACGAAAACCCGCGATTTCCCGTAAATCCCGGGCTTGGCCCGTATAGTCGAATGTATACAAAGAAAGTACCCTGTGAGTAAACTCATTTCCAAAACGATTTTTTAAATTATCTTTTCACCACTAAAACGCATGAGACTTGCAGTTTTCAAAAATGTTTTCATTTTTGATGAGACGCTTAATGAAAGAGTTTTAATCGCCGGCAAACGAAAACCCGCGATTTCCCGTAAATCCCGGGCTTGGCCCGTATAGTCGAATGTATACAAAGAAAGTACCCAGGGAGTAAACTCATTTCCCGAACGATTTTTTAATTTTTCTTTTACCACTAAAACGCATGAGACTTGTAGTTTTCAAAAATGTTTTTATTTTTGATGAGACGCTGAATAAAAGTTGTTTAATCGCCGGCAAACGAAAACCCGCGATTTTCCGTAAATCCCGGGCTTGGCCCGTATAGTCGAATGTATACAAAGAAAGTACCCTGTGAGTAAACTCATTTTCAAAACGATTTTTTAAATTATCTTTTCACCACTAAAACGCATGAGACTTGTAGTTTTCAAAAATGTTTTCATTTTTGGTGAGACGCTTAATGAAAGAGGTTTAATCGCCGTCAAACGAAATCCCGCAATTTCCCGTAAATCCCGGGCTTGGCCCGTATAGTCGAATGTATACAAAGAAAGTACCCAGGGAGTAAACTCATTTCCCGAACGATTTTTTAAATTTTTTTTTTACCACTAAAACGCATGAGACTTGTAGTTTTCAAAAATCTTTTCATTTTTGATGAGACGCTTAATGAAAGAGGTTTAATCGCCGGCAAACGAAAACCCGCGATTTCCCGTAAATCCCGGGCTTGGCCCGTATAGTCGAATGTATACAAAGAAAGTACCCTGTGAGTAAACTCATTTCCAAAACGATTTTTTAAATTATCTTTTCACCACTAAAACGCATGAGACTTGCAGTTTTCAAAAATGTTTTCATTTTTGATGAGACGCTTAATGAAAGAGTTTTAATCGCCGGCAAACGAAATCCCGCGATTTCCCGTAAATCCCGGGCTTGGCCCGTATAGTCGAATGTATACAAAGAAAGTACCCTGTGAGTAAACTCATTTTCAAAACGATTTTTTAAATTATCTTTTCACCACTAAAACGCATGAGACTTGCAGTTTTCAAAAATGTTTTCATTTTTGATGAGACGCTTAATGAAAGAGGTTTAATCGCCGGCAAACGAAATCCCGCGATTTCCCGTAAATCCCGGGCTTGGCTCGTATAGTCGAATGTATACAAAGAAAGTACCCAGGGAGTAAACTCATTTCCCGAACGATTTTTTAAATTTTTTTTTACCACTAAAACGCATGAGACTTGTAGTTTTCAAAAATGTTTTCATTTTTGGTGAGACGCTTAATGAAAGAGGTTTAATCGCCAGCAAACGAAAACCCGCGATTTCCCGTAACCCCGGGCTTGGCCCGGGAAGTCGAATGTGTACAAAGAAAGTACCCTGTGAGTAAACTCATTTCCCGAACGATTTTTTAAATTTTTTTTTACCACTAAAACGCATGAGACTTGTAGTTTTCAAAAATGTTTTTATTTTTGATGAGACGCTGAATAAAAGTGGTTTAATCGCCGGCAAACGAAATCCCGCAATTTCCCATAAATCCCGGACTTGGCCCGTATAGTCGAATGTATACAAAGAAAGTACCCAGGGAGTAAACTCATTTCCCGAACGATTTTTTAAATTTTTTTTTACCACTAAAACGCATGAGACTTGTAGTTTTTAAAAATGTTTTCATTTTTGGTGAGACGCTTAATGAAAGAGGTTTAATCGCCAGCAAACGAAAACCCGCGATTTCCCGTAAATCCCGGGCTTGGCCCGTATATTTGAATGTATACAAAGAAAGTACCCTGTGAGTAAACTCATTTCCCGAACGATTTTTTAAATTTTTTTTTTACCTCTAAAACGCATGAGACTTGTAGTTTTCAAAAATGTTTTCATTTTTGATGAGACGCTTAATGAAAGAGGTTTAATCGCCGGCAAACGAAATCCCGCAATTTCCCGTAAATCCCGGGCTTGGCCCGTATAGTCGAATGTATACAAAGAAAGTACCCTGTGAGTAAACTCATTTTCCAAACGATTTTTTAAATTATCTTTTTACCACTAAAACGCATGAGACTTGCAGTTTTCAAAAATGTTTTCATTTTTGATGAGACGCTTAATGAAAGAGGTTTAATCGCCGGCAAACGAAATCCCGCGATTTCCCGTAAATCCCGGGCTTGGCCCGTATAGTCGAATGTATACAAAGAAAGTACCCAGGGAGTAAACTCATTTCCCGAACGATTTTTTAAATTTTTTTTTACCACTAAAACGCATGAGACTTGTAGTTTTCAAAAATGTTTTTATTTTTGATGAGACGCTGAATAAAAGTGGTTTAATCGCCGGCAAACGAAATCCCGCAATTTCCCATAAATCCCGGACTTGGCCCGTATAGTCGAATGTATACAAAGAAAGTACCCAGGGAGTAAACTCATTTCCCGAACGATTTTTTAAATTTTTTTTTACCACTAAAACGCATGAGACTTGTAGTTTTTAAAAATGTTTTCATTTTTGGTGAGACGCTTAATGAAAGAGGTTTAATCGCCAGCAAACGAAAACCCGCGATTTCCCGTAAATCCCGGGCTTGGCCCGTATATTTGAATGTATACAAAGAAAGTACCCTGTGAGTAAACTCATTTCCCGAACGATTTTTTAAATTTTTTTTTTACCTCTAAAACGCATGAGACTTGTAGTTTTCAAAAATGTTTTCATTTTTGATGAGACGCTTAATGAAAGAGGTTTAATCGCCGGCAAACGAAATCCCGCAATTTCCCGTAAATCCCGGGCTTGGCCCGTATAGTCGAATGTATACAAAGAAAGTACCCTGTGAGTAAACTCATTTTCCAAACGATTTTTTAAATTATCTTTTTACCACTAAAACGCATGAGACTTGCAGTTTTCAAAAATGTTTTCATTTTTGATGAGACGCTTAATGAAAGAGGTTTAATCGCCGGCAAACGAAATCCCGCGATTTCCCGTAAATCCCGGGCTTGGCCCGTATAGTCGAATGTATACAAAGAAAGTACCCAGGGAGTAAACTCATTTCCCGAACGATTTTTTAAATTTTTTTTTACCACTAAAACGCATGAGACTTGTAGTTTTCAAAAATGTTTTCATTTTTGGTGAGACGCTTAATGAAAGAGGTTTAATCGCCAGCAAACGAAAACCCGCGATTTCCCGTAATTCCCGGGCTTGGCCCGTATAGTCGAATGTATACAAAGAAAGTACCCTGTGAGTAAACTCATTTCCCGAACGATTTTTTAAATTTTTTTTTTACCACTAAAACGCATCAGACTTGTAGTTTTCAAAAATGTTTTCATTTTTGATGAGACGCTTAATGAAAGAGGTTTAATCGCCGGCAAACGAAAACCCGCGATTTCCCGTAAATCCCGGGCTTGGCCCGTATAGTCGAATGTACACAAAGAAAGTACCCAGGGAGTAAACTCATTTCCCGAACGATTTTTTAATTTTTTTTTTACCACTAAAACGCATGAGACTTGTAGTTTTCAAAAATGTTTTTATTTTTGATGAGACGCTGAATAAAAGTGGTTTAATCGCCGGCAAACGAAAACCCGCGATTTTCCGTAAATCCCGGGCTTGGCCCGTATAGTCGAATGTATACAAAGAAAGTACCCTGTGAGTAAACTCATTTTCAAAACGATTTTTTAAATTATCTTTTCACCACTAAAACGCATGAGACTTGCAGTTTTCAAAAATGTTTTCATTTTTGATGAGACGCTTAATGAAAGAGGTTTAATCGCCGGCAAACGAAATCCCGCGATTTCCCGTAAATCCCGGGCTTGGCCCGTATAGTCAAATGTATACAAAGAAAGTACCCTGTGAGTAAACTCATTTCCCGAACGATTTTTTAAATTTTTTTTTTACCTCTAAAACGCATGAGACTTGTAGTTTTCAAAAATGTTTTCATTTTTGATGAGACGCTTAATGAAAGAGGTTTAATCGCCGGCAAACGAAATCCCGCAATTTCCCGTAAATCCCGGGCTTGGCCCGTATAGTCGAATGTATACAAAGAAAGTACCCTGTGAGTAAACTCATTTTCCAAACGATTTTTTAAATTATCTTTTTACCACTAAAACGCATGAGACTTGCAGTTTTCAAAAATGTTTTCATTTTTGATGAGACGCTTAATGAAAGAGGTTTAATCGCCGGCAAACGAAATCCCGCGATTTCCCGTAAATCCCGGGCTTGGCCCGTATAGTCGAATGTATACAAAGAAAGTACCCAGGGAGTAAACTCATTTCCCGAACGATTTTTTAAATTTTTTTTTACCACTAAAACGCATGAGACTTGTAGTTTTGAAAAATGTTTTCATTTTTGGTGAGACGCTTAATGAAAGAGGTTTAATCGCCAGCAAACGAAAACCCGCGATTTCCCGTAATTCCCGGGCTTGGCCCGTATAGTCGAATGTATACAAAGAAAGTACCCTGTGAGTAAACTCATTTCCCGAACGATTTTTTAAATTTTTTTTTTACCACTAAAACGCATGAGACTTGTAGTTTTCAAAAATGTTTTCATTTTTGATGAGACGCTTAATGAAAGAGGTTTAATCGCCGGCAAACGAAAACCCGCAATTTCCCGTAAATCCCGGGCTTGGCCCGTATAGTCGAATGTATACAAAGAAAGTACCCTGTGAGTAAACTCATTTCCAAAACGATTTTTTAAATTATCTTTTCACCACTAAAACGCATGAGACTTGCAGTTTTCAAAAATGTTTTCATTTTTGATGAGACGCTTAATGAAAGAGTTTTAATCGCCGGCAAACGAAAACCCGCGATTTCCCGTAAATCCCGGGCTTGGCCCGTATAGTCGAATGTATACAAAGAAAGTACTCAGGGAGTAAACTCATTTCCCGAACGATTTTTTAATTTTTTTTTTACCACTAAAACGCATGAGACTTGTAGTTTTCAAAAATGTTTTTATTTTTGATGAGACGCTGAATAAAAGTGGTTTAATCGCCGGCAAACGAAAACCCGCGATTTTCCGTAAATCCCGGGCTTGGCCCGTATAGTCGAATGTATACAAAGAAAGTACCCTGTGAGTAAACTCATTTTCAAAACGATTTTTTAAATTATCTTTTCACCACTAAAACGCATGAGACCTGCAGTTTTCAAAAATGTTTTCATTTTTGATGAGACGCTTAATGAAAGAGGTTTAATCGCCGGCAAACGAAATCCCGCGATTTCCCGTAAATCCCGGGCTTGGCCCGTATAGTCAAATGTATACAAAGAAAGTACCCAGGGAGTAAACTCATTTCCCGAACGATTTTTTAAATTTTTTTTAACCACTAAAACGCATGAGACTTGCAGTTTTCAAAAATGTTTTCATTTTTGGTGAGACGCTTAATGAAAGAGGTTTAATCGCCGGCAAACGAAATCCCGCAATTTCCCGTAAATCCCGGGCTTGGCCCGTATAGTCGAATGTATACAAAGAAAGTACCCAGGGAGTAAACTCATTTCCCGAACGATTTTTTAAATTTTTTTTTTACCACTAAAACGCATGAGACTTGTAGTTTTCAAAAATCTTTTCATTTTTGATGAGACGCTTAATGAAAGAGGTTTAATCGCCGGCAAACGAAAACCCGCGATTTCCCGTAAATCCCGGGCTTGGCCCGTATAGTCGAATGTATACAAAGAAAGTACCCTGTGAGTAAACTCATTTCCCGAACGATTTTTTAATTTTTTTTTTACCACTAAAACGCATGAGACTTGTAGTTTTCAAAAATGTTTTTATTTTTGATGAGACGCTGAATAAAAGTGGTTTAATCGCCGGCAAACGAAATCCCGCAATTTCCCGTAAATCCCGGGCTTGGCCCGTATAGTCGAATGTATACAAAGAAAGTACCCTGTGAGTAAACTCATTTTCAAAACGATTTTTTAAATTATCTTTTCACCACTAAAACGCATGAGACTTGCAGTTTTCAAAAATGTTTTCACTTTTGATGAGACGCTTAATGAAAGAGGTTTAATCGCCGGCAAACGAAATCCCGCGATTTCCCGTAAATCCCGGGCTTGGCCCGTATAGTCGAACGTATACAAAGAAAGTACCCAGGGAGTAAACTCATTTCCCGAACGATTTTTTAAATTTTTTTTTACCACTAAAACGCATGAGACTTGTAGTTTTCAAAAATGTTTTCATTTTTGGTGAGACGCTTAATGAAAGAGGTTTAATCGCCAGCAAACGAAAACCCGCGATTTCCCGTAAATCCCGGGCTTGGCCCGTATAGTCGAATGTATACAAAGAAAGTACCCTGTGAGTAAACTCATTTCCCGAGCGATTTTTTAAATTTTTTTTTTACCACTAAAACGCATGAGACTTGTAGTTTTTAAAAACGTTTTCATTTTTGATGAGACGCTTAATGAAAGAGGTTTAATCGCCGGCAAACGAAATCCCGCAATTTCCCGTAAATCCCGGGCTTGGCCCGTATAGTCGAATGTATACAAAGAAAGTACCCTGTGAGTAAACTCATTTTCAAAACGATTTTTTAAATTATCTTTTCACCACTAAAACGCATGAGACTTGCAGTTTTCAAAAATGTTTTCATTTTTGATGAGACGCTTAATAAAAGAGGTTTAATCGCCGGCAAACGAAATCCCGCGATTTCCCGTAAATCCCGGGCTTGGCCCGTATAGTCGAATGTATACAAAGAAAGTACCCAGGGAGTAAACTCATTTCCCGAACGATTTTTTAAATTTTTTTTTACCACTAAAACGCATGAGGCTTGTAGTTTTCAAAGATGTTTTCATTTTTGGTGAGACGCTTAATGAAAGAGGTTTAATCGCCAGCAAACGAAAACCCGCGATTTCCCGTAAATCCCGGGCTTGGCCCGTATAGTCGAATGTATACAAAGAAAGTACCCTGTGAGTAAACTCATTTCCCAAACGATTTTTTAAATTTTTTTTTTACCACTAAAACGCATGAGACTTGTAGTTTTCAAAAATGTTTTCATTTTTGATGAGACGCTTAATGAAAGAGGTTTAATCGCCGGCAAACGAAAACCCGCGATTTCCCGTAAATCCCGGGCTTGGCCCGTATAGTCGAATGTATACAAAGAAAGTACCCTGAGAGTAAACTCATTTCCAAAACGATTTTTTAAATTATCTTTTCACCACTAAAACGCATGAGACTTGCAGTTTTCAAAAATGTTTTCATTTTTGATGAGACGCTTAATGAAAGAGTTTTAATCGCCGTCAAACGAAAACCCGCGATTTCCCGTAAATCCCGGGCTTGGCCCGTATAGTCGAATGTATACAAAGAAAGTACCCAGGGAGTAAACTCATTTCCCGAACGATTTTTTAATTTTTTTTTTACCACTAAAACGCATGAGACTTGTAGTTTTCAAAAATGTTTTTATTTTTGATGAGACGCTGAATAAAAGTGGTTTAATCGCCGGCAAACGAAAACCCGCGATTTCCCGTAAATCCCGGGCTTGGCCCGTATAGTCGAATGTATACAAAGAAAGTACCCTGTGAGTAAACTCATTTTCAAAACGATTTTTTAAATTATCTTTTCACCACTAAAACGCATGAGACTTGCAATTTTCAAAAATGTTTTCATTTTTGATGAGACGCTTAATGAAAGAGGTTTAATCGCCGGCAAACGAAATCCCGCGATTTCCCGTAAATCCCGGGCTTGGCCCGTATAGTCGAATGTATACAAAGAAAGTACCCAGGGAGTAAACTCATTTCCCGAACGATTTTTTAAATTTTTTTTTACCACTAAAACGCATGAGACTTGTAGTTTTCAAAAATGTTTTCATTTTTGGTGAGACGCTTAATGAAAGAGGTTTAATCGCCAGCAAACGAAAACCCGCGATTTCCCGTAAATCCCGGGCTTGGCCCGTATAGTCAAAAGTATACAAGGAAAGTACCCAGAAAGTAAACTCATTTCCCGAACGATTTTTTACTTTATTTTTTCACCACTAAAACGCATGAGACTTGTAGTTTTTAAAAATGTTTTCATTTTTGATGAGACGCTTAATGAAAGAAGTTTAATCGCCGGCAAACGAAAACCCGCGATAAACGATTTTTTAATTTTTTTTTTACCACTAAAACGCATGAGACTTGTAGTTTTCAAAAATGTTTTTATTTTTGATGAGACGCTGAATAAAAGTGGTTTAATCGCCGGCAAACGAAAACCCGCGATTTCCCGTAAATCCCGGGCTTGGCCCGTATAGTCGAATGTATACAAAGAAAGTACCCTGTGAGTAAACTCATTTTCAAAACGATTTTTTAAATTATCTTTTCACCACTAAAACGCATGAGACTTGCAGTTTTCAAAAATGTTTTCATTTTTGATGAGACGCTGAATAAAAGTGGTTTAATCGCCGGCAAACGAAAACCCGCGATTTCCCGTAAATCCCGGGCTTGGCCCGTATAGTCGAATGTATACAAAGAAAGTGCCCTGTGAGTAAACTCATTTTCAAAACGATTTTTTAAATTATCTTTTCACCACTAAAACGCATGAGACTTGCAGTTTTCAAAAATGTTTTCATTTTTGATGAGACGCTTAATGAAAGAGGTTTAATCGCCGGCAAACGAAAACCCGCGATAAACGATTTTTTAATTTTTTTTTTACCACTAAAACGCATGAGACTTGTAGTTTTCAAAAATGTTTTTATTTTTGATGAGACGCTGAATAAAAGTGGTTTAATCGCCGGCAAACGAAAACCCGCGATTTCCCGTAAATCCCGGGCTTGGCCCGTATAGTCGAATGTATACAAAGAAAGTACCCTGTGAGTAAACTCATTTTCAAAACGATTTTTTAAATTATCTTTTCACCACTAAAACGCATGAGACTTGCAGTTTTCAAAAATGTTTTCATTTTTGATGAGACGCTTAATGAAAGAGGTTTAATCGCCGGCAAACGAAATCCCGCGATTTCCCGTAAATCTCCGGCTTGGCCCGTATAGTCGAATGTATACAAAGAAAGTACCCAGGGAGTAAACTCATTTCCCGAACGATTTTTTAAATTTTTTTTTACCACTAAAACGCATGAGACTTGTAGTTTTCAAAAATGTTTTCATTTTTGGTGAGACGCTTAATGAAAGAGGTTTAATCGCCGGCAAACGAAAACCCGCGATTTCCCGTAAATCCCGGGCTTGGCCCGTATAGTCAAAAGTATACAAAGAAAGTACCCAGGAAGTAAACTCATTTCCCGAACGATTTTTTACTTTATTTTTTCACCACTAAAAGGCATGAGACTTGTAGTTTTCAAAAATGTTTTCATTTTTGATGAGACGCTGAATAAAAGAAGTTTAATCGCCGGCAAACGAAAACCTGCGATTTCCCGTAAATCCGGACTCGGCCCGTATAGTCAAAAGTATACAAAGAAAGTACCCAGGGAGTAAACTCATTTCCCGACCGATTTTTTTAAATTTTTTTTTTACCACTAAAACGCATGAGACTTGTAGTTTTCAAAAATGTTTTCATTTTTGATGAGACGCTTAATTAAAGAGGTTTAATCGCCGGCAAACGAAAACCCGCGATTTCCCGTAAATCCCGGGCTTGGCCCGTATAGTCGAATGTATACAAAGAAAGTACCCTGTGAGTAAACTCATTTCCAAAACGATTTTTTAAATTATCTTTTCACCACTAAAACGCATGAGACTTGCAGTTTTCAAAAATGTTTTCATTTTTGATGAGAGGCTTAATGAAAGAGTTTTAATCGCCGGCAAACGAAATCCCGCGATTTCCCGTAAATCCCGGGCTTGGCCCGTATAGTCGAATGTATACAAAGAAAGTACAATAAACTCATTTCCCGAACGATTTTTTAATTTTTTTTTTTACCACTAAAACGCATGAGACTTGTAGTTTTCAAAAATGTTTTCATTTTTGATGAGACGCTTAATTAAAGAGGTTTAATCGCCGGCAAACGAAAACCCGCGATTTCCCGTAAATCCCGGGCTTGGCCCGTATAGTCGAATGTATACAAAGAAAGTACCCTGTGAGTAAACTCATTTCCAAAACGATTTTTTAAATTATCTTTTCACCACTAAAACGCATGAGACTTGCAGTTTTCAAAAATGTTGTCATTTTTGATGAGACGCTGAATAAAAGAAGTTTAATCGCCGGCAAACGAAATCCCGCGATAAACGATTTTTTAATTTTTTTTTACCACTAAAACGCATGAGACTTGCAGTTTTCAAAAATGTTTTCATTTTTGATGAGACGCTGAATAAAAGTGGTTTAATCGCCGGCAAACGAAAACCCGCGATTTCCCGTAAATCCCGGGCTTGGCCCGTATAGTCGAATGTATACAAAGAAAGTACCCTGTGAGTAAACTCATTTTCAAAACGATTTTTTAAATTATCTTTTCACCACTAAAACGCATGAGACTTGCAGTTTTCAAAAATGTTTTCATTTTTGATGAGACGCTGAATAAAAGTGGTTTAATCGCCGGCAAACGAAAACCCGCGATTTCCCGTAAATCCCGGGCTTGGCCCGTATAGTCGAATGTATACAAAGAAAGTACCCTGTGAGTAAACTCATTTTCAAAACGATTTTTTAAATTATCTTTTCACCACTAAAACGCATGAGACTTGCAGTTTTCAAAAATGTTTTCATTTTTGATGAGACGCTTAATGAAAGAGGTTTAATCGCCGGCAAACGAAAACCCGCGATAAACGATTTTTTAATTTTTTTTTTACCACTAAAACGCATGAGACTTGTAGTTTTCAAAAATGTTTTTATTTTTGATGAGACGCTGAATAAAAGTGGTTTAATCGCCGGCAAACGAAAACCCGCGATTTCCCGTAAATCCCGGGCTTGGCCCGTATAGTCGAATGTATACAAAGAAAGTACCCTGTGAGTAAACTCATTTTCAAAACGATTTTTTAAATTATCTTTTCACCACTAAAACGCATGAGACTTGCAGTTTTCAAAAATGTTTTCATTTTTGATGAGACGCTTAATGAAAGAGGTTTAATCGCCGGCAAACGAAATCCCGCAATTTCCCGTAAATCCCCGGCTTGGCCCGTATAGTCGAATGTATACAAAGAAAGTACCCTGTGAGTAAACTCATTTTCAAAACGATTTTTTAAATTATCTTTTCACCACTAAAACGCATGAGACTTGCAGTTTTCAAAAATGTTTTCATTTTTGATGAGACGCTGAATAAAAGTGGTTTAATCGCCGGCAAACGAAAACCCGCGATTTCCCGTAAATCCCGGGCTTGGCCCGTATAGTCGAATGTATACAAAGAAAGTACCCTGTGAGTAAACTCATTTTCAAAACGATTTTTTAAATTATCTTTTCACCACTAAAACGCATGAGACTTGCAGTTTTCAAAAATGTTTTCATTTTTGATGAGACGCTTAATGAAAGAGGTTTAATCGCCGGCAAACGAAAACCCGCGATAAACGATTTTTTAATTTTTTTTTTACCACTAAAACGCATGAGACTTGTAGTTTTCAAAAATGTTTTTATTTTTGATGAGACGCTGAATAAAAGTGGTTTAATCGCCGGCAAACGAAAACCCGCGATTTCCCGTAAATCCCGGGCTTGGCCCGTATAGTCGAATGTATACAAAGAAAGTACAATAAACTCATTTCCCGAACGATTTTTTAAATTTTTTTTTACCACTAAAACGCATGAGACTTGTAGTTTTCAAAAATGTTTTCATTTTTGGTGAGACGCTTAATGAAAGAGGTTTAATCGCCGGCAATCGAAAACCCGCGATTTCCCGTAAATCCCGGGCTTGGCCCGTATAGTCAAAAGTATACAAAGAAAGTACCCAGGAAGTAAACTCATTTCCCGAACGATTTTTTACTTTATTTTTTCACCACTAAAACGCATGAGACTTGTAGTTTTCAAAAATGTTTTCATTTTTGATGAGACGCTGAATAAAAGAAGTTTAATCGCCGGCAAACGAAAACCTGCGATTTCCCGTAAATCCGGACTCGGCCCGTATAGTCAAAAGTATACAAAGAAAGTACCCAGGGAGTAAACTCATTTCCCGACCGATTTTTTTAAATTTCTTTTTTACCACTAAAACGCATGAGACTTGTAGTTTTCAAAAATGTTTTCATTTTTGATGAGACGCTTAATTAAAGATGTTTAATCGCCGGCAAACGAAAACCCGCGATTTCCCGTAAATCCCGGGCTTGGCCCGTATAGTCGAATGTATACAAAGAAAGTACCCTGTGAGTAAACTCATTTCCAAAACGATTTTTTAAATTATCTTTTCACCACTAAAACGCATGAGACTTGCAGTTTTCAAAAATGTTTTCATTTTTGATGAGACGCTTAATGAAAGAGTTTTAATCGCCGGCAAACGAAATCCCGCGATTTCCCGTAAATCCCGGGCTTGGCCCGTATAGTCGAATGTATACAAAGAAAGTACAATAAACTCATTTCCCGAACGATTTTTTAATATTTTTTTTTACCACTAAAACGCATGAGACTTGTAGTTTTCAAAAATGTTTTTATTTTTGGTGAGACGCTTAATGAAAGAGGTTTAATCGCCGGCAAACGAAAACCCGCGATTTCCCGTAAATCCCGGGCTTGGCCCGTATAGTCGAATGTATACAAAGAAAGTACCCTGTGAGTAAACTCATTTCCCGAACGATTTTTTTAATTTTTTTTTACCACTAAAACGCATGAGACTTGTAGTTTTCAAAAATGTTTTTATTTTTGATGAGACGCTTAATGAGAGAGGTTTAATCGCCGGCAAACGAAAACCCGCGATTTCCCGTAAATCCCGGGCTTGGCCCGTATAGTCGAATGTATACAAAGAAAGTACCCTGTGAGTAAACTCATTTCCAAAACGATTTTTTAAATTATCTTTTCACTACTAAAACGCATGAGACTTGCAGTTTTCAAAAATGTTTTTATTTTTGATGAGACGCTGAATAAAAGTGGTTTAATCGCCGGCAAACGAAATCCCGCAATTTCCCGTAAATCCCGGGCTTGGCCCGTATAGTCGAATGTATACAAAGAAAGTACCCAGGGATTAAACTCATTTCCCGAACGATTTTTTAAATTTTTTTTTACCACTAAAACGCATGAGACTTGTAGTTTTCAAAAATGTTTTCATTTTTGATGAGACGCTTAATGAAAGAGGTTTAATCGCCGGCAAACGAAAACCCGCGATTTCCCGTAAATCCCGGGCTTGGCCCGTATAGTCGAATGTATACAAAGAAAGTACCCTGTGAGTAAACTCATTTCCAAAACGATTTTTTGAATTATCTTTTCACCACTAAAACGCATGAGACTTGCAGTTTTCAAAAATGTTTTCATCTTTGATGAGACGCTTAATGAAAGTGGTTTAATCGCCGGCAAACGAAAACCCGCGATTTCCCGTAAATCCCGGGCTTGGCCCGTATAGTCGAATGTATACAAAGAAAGTACCCTGTGAGTAAACTCATTTCCAAAACGATTTTTTGAATTATCTTTTCACCACTAAAACGCATGAGACTTGCAGTTTTCAAAAATGTTTTCATCTTTGATGAGACGCTTAATGAAAGTGGTTTAATCGCCGGCAAACGAAATCCCGCGATTTCCCGTAAATCCCGGGCTTGGCCCGTATAGTCGAATGTATACAAAGAAAGTACCCAGGGAGTAAACTCATTTCCCGAACGATTTTTTATTTTTTTTTTTACCACTAAAACGCATGAGACTTGTAGTTTTCAAAAATGTTGTCATTTTTGGTGAGACGCTTAATGAAAGAGGTTTAATCGCCGGCAAACGAAAACCCGCGATTTCCCGTAAATCCCGGGCTTGGCCCGTATAGTCGAATGTATACAAAGAAAGTACCCTGTGAGTAAACTCATTTCCAGAACGATTTTTTAAATTATTTTTTCACCACTAAAACGCATAAGACTTGTAGTTTTCAAAAATGTTTTCATTTTTGATGAGACGCTGAATAAAAGAAGTTTAATCGCCGGCAAACGAAAACCCGCGATTTCCCGTAAATCCCGGGCTTGGCCCGTATAGTCAAAAGTATACAAAGAAAGTACCCAGGAAGTAAACTCATTTCCCGAACGATGTTTTACTTTATTTTTTCACCACTAAAACGCATGAGACTTGTAGTTTTCAAAAATGTTTTCATTTTTGATGAGACGCTGAATAAAAGAAGTTTAATCGCCGGCAAACGAAATCCCGCGATTTCCCGTAAATCCCGGGCTTGGCCCGTATAGTCGAATGTATACAAAGAAAGTACCCTGTGAGTAACTCATTTCCAGAACGATATTTTAAATTATTTTTTCACCACTAAAACGCATAAGACTTGTAGTTTTCAAAAATGTTTTCATTTTTGATGAGACGCTGAATAAAAGAAGTTTAATCGCTGGCAAACGAAAACCCGCGATTTCCCGTAAATCCCGGTCTTGGCCCGTATAGTCGAATGTATACAAAGAAAGTACCCAGGGAGTAAACTCATTTCCCGAACGATTTTTTAATTTTTTTTTTCATCACTAAAACGCTTGAGACTTGTAGTTTTTAAAAATGTTTTCATTTTTGATGAGACGCTGAATAAAAGAAGTTTAATCGCCGGCAAACGAAAACCCGCAACTTCCCGTAAATCCGAACTCGGCCAGTATAGTCAAAAGTATACAAAGAAAGTACCCAGGAAGTAAACTCATTTCCCGAACGATTTTTTAAATTATTATTTCACCACTAAAACGCATGAGACTTGTAGTTTTCAAAAATGTTTTCATTTTTGATGAGACGCTTAATGAAAGAGGTTTAATCGCCGGCAAACGAAATCCCGCGATTTCCCGTAAATCCCGGGCTTGGCCCGTATAGTCGAATGTATACAAAGAAAGTACCCAGGGAGTAAACTCTTTTCCCGAACGACTTTTTAAATTTTTTTCTCACCACTAAAACGCTTGAAACTTGTAGTTTTTAAAAATGTTTTCATTTTTGATGAGACACTGAATAAAAGATGTTTAATCGCCGGCAAACGAAAACCCGCGACTTCCCGTAAATCCGGACTCGGCCCGTATAGTCAAAAGTATACAAAGAAAGTACCCAGGGAGTAAACTCATTTCCTGAACGATTTTTTAAATTATTATTTCACCACTAAAGCCCATGAGACTTGTAGTTTTTAAAAATGTTTTCATTTTTGATGAGACGCTGAATAAAAGAAGTTTAATCGCCGGCAAACGAAAAATCGCGACTTCCCGTAAATCCCGGACTCGGCCCGTATAGTAAAAAGTATACAAAGAAAGTACCCAGGAAGTAAACTCATTTCCCGAACGATTTTTTAATTTATTTTTCACCACTAAAACGCATGAGACTTGTAGTTTTCAAAAATATTTTCATTTTTGATGAGACAGTGAGTAAAAGAAGTTTAATCGCCGGCAAACGAAAACCTGCGATTTCCCGTAAATCCCGGACTCGGCCCGTATAGTCAATAGTATACAAAGAAAGTACCCAGGGAGTAAACTCATTTCCCGAACGATTTTTTAAATTTTTTTTTTTACCACTAAAACGCATGAGACTTGTAGTTTTCAAAAATGTTTTCATTTTTGATGAGACGCTTAATGAAAGAGGTTTAATCGCCGGCAAACGAAAACCCGCCATTTCCCGTAAACCCCGGACTCGGCCCGCATAGTCAAAAGTATACAAAGAAAGTACCCAGGGAGTAAACTCATTTCCCGAACGATTTTTTAAATTATTATTTCACCACTAAAACGCATGAGACTTGTAGTTTTTAAAAATGTTTTCATTTTTGATGAGACGCTTAATGAAAGAGGTTTAATCGCCGGCAAACGAAATCCCGCGATTTCCCGTAAATCCCGGGCTTGGCCCGTATAGTCGAATGTATACAAAGAAAGTACCCAGGGAGTAAACTCATTTCCCGAACGACTTTTTAAATTTTTTTCTCACCACTAAAACGCTTGAAACTTGTAGTTTTTAAAAATGTTTTCATTTTTGATGAGACACTGAATAAAAGAAGTTTAATCGCCGGCAAACGAAAACCCGCGACTTCCCGTAAATCCGGACTCGGCCCGTATAGTCAAAAGTATACAAAGAAAGTACCCAGGGAGTAAACTCATTTCCTGAACGATTTTTTAAATTATTATTTCACCACTAAAGCCCATGAGACTTGTAGTTTTTAAAAATGTTTTCATTTTTGATGAGACGCTGAATAAAAGAAGTTTAATCGCCGGCAAACGAAAACCCGCGACTTCCCGTAAATCCCGGACTCGGCCCGTATAGTAAAAAGTATACAAAGAAAGTACCCAGGAAGTAAACTCATTTCCCGAACGATTTTTTAATTTATTTTTTCACCACTAAAACGCATGAGACTTGTAGTTTTCAAAAATATTTTCATTTTTGATGAGACGGTGAGTAAAAGAAGTTTAATCGCCGGCAAACGAAAACCTGCGATTTCCCGTAAATCCCGGACTCGGCCCGTATAGTCAATAGTATACAAAGAAAGTACCCAGGGAGTAAACTCATTTCCCGAACGATTTTTTAAATTTTTTTTTTTACCACTAAAACGCATGAGACTTGTAGTTTTCAAAAATGTTTTCATTTTTGATGAGACGCTTAATGAAAGAGGTTTAATCGCCGGCAAACGAAAACCCGCCATTTCCCGTAAACCCCGGACTCGGCCCGCATAGTCAAAAGTATACAAAGAAAGTACCCAGGGAGTAAACTCATTTCCCGAACGATTTTTTAAATTTTTTTTTCACCACTAAA
The DNA here is from genome assembly GCF_029227915.1 of Hydractinia symbiolongicarpus. Lineage (NCBI taxonomy): Eukaryota > Metazoa > Cnidaria > Hydrozoa > Anthoathecata > Hydractiniidae > Hydractinia > Hydractinia symbiolongicarpus. The sequence continues at coordinate 3,723,779 of NC_079878.1, forward strand.
ACGCATGAGACTTGTAGTTCTCAAAAATATTTTCATTTTTGATGAGACGGTGAGTAAAAGAAGTTTAATCGCCGGCAAACGAAAACTTGCGATTTCCCGTAAATCCCGGACTCGGCCCGTATAGTCAAAAGTATACAAAGAAAGTACCCAGGGAGTAAACTCATTTCCCGAACGATTTTTTAAAATTTTTTTTTTACCACTAAAACGCATGAGACTTGTAGTTTTCAAAAATGTTTTCATTTTTGATGAGACGCTTAATGAAAGAGGTTTAATCGCCGGCAAACGAAAACCCGCCATTTCCCGTTAACCCCGGACTCGGCCCGCATAGTCAAAAGTATACAAAGAAAGTACCCAGGTAGTAAACTCATTTCCCGAACGATTTTTTAAATTTTTTTTTCACCACTAAAACGCTTGAGACTTGTAGTTTTCAAAAATGTTTTCATTTTTGATGAGACGCTGAACAAAAGAAGTTTAATCACCGGCAAACGAAAACCTGCGATTTCCGGTAAATCCCGGACTCGGCCCGTATAGTCAAAAGTATACAAAGAAAGTACCCAGGGTGTAAACTCATTTCCCGAACGATTTTTTAAATTATTATTTCACCACTTAAGCCCATGAGACTTGTAGTTTTTAAAAATGTTTTCATTTTTGATGAGACGCTGAACAAAAGAAGTTTAATCGCCGGCAAAGGAAAACCCGCGACTTCCCGTAAATCCTGGACTCGGCCCGTATAGTCAAAAGTATACAAAGAAAGTACCCAGGGTGTAAACTCATTTCCCGAACGATTTTTTAAATTATTATTTCACCACTAAAGCCCATGAGACTTGTAGTTTTTAAAAATGTTTTCATTTTTGATGAGACGCTTAATTAAAGAGGTTTAATCGCCGGCAAACGAAAACCCGCGATTTCCCGTAAATCCCGGGCTTGGCCCGTATAGTCAAAAGTATACAAAGAAAGTACCCAGGGTGTAAACTCATTTCCCGAACGATTTTTTAAATTATTATTTCACCACTTAAGCCCATGAGACTTGTAGTTTTTAAAAATGTTTTCATTTTTGATGAGACGCTTAATTAAAGAGGTTTAATCGCCGGCAAAGAAAACCCGCGATTTCCCGTAAATCCCGGGCTTGGCCCGTATAGTCAAAAGTATACAAAGAAAGTACCCAGGGTGTAAACTCATTTCCCGAACGATTTTTTAAATTATTATTTCACCACTTAAGCCCATGAGACTTGTAGTTTTTAAAAATGTTTTCATTTTTGATGAGACGCTTAATTAAAGAGGTTTAATCGCCGGCAAACGAAAACCCGCGATTTCCCGTAAATCCCGGGCTTGGCCCGTATAGTCAAAAGTATACAAAGAAAGTACCCAGGGTGTAAACTCATTTCCCGAACGATTTTTTAAATTATTATTTCACCACTAAAGCCCATGAGACTTGTAGTTTTTAAAAATGTTTTCATTTTTGATGAGACGCTGAATAAAAGAAGTTTAATCGCCGGCAAACGAAAACCCGCGACTTCCCGCAAATCCCGGACTCGGCCCGTATAGTCAAAAGTATACAAAGAAAGTACCCAGGGTGTAAACTCATTTCCCGAATGATTTTTTAAATTATTATTTCACCACTAAAGCCCATGAGACTTGTAGTTTTTAAAAATGTTTTCATTTTTGATGAGACGCTGAATAAAAGAAGTTTAATCGCCGGCAAACGAAAACCCGCGACTTCCCGCAAATCCCGGACTCGGCCCGTATAGTCAAAAGTATACAAAGAAAGTACCCAGGGTGTAAACTCATTTCCCGAACGATTTTTTAAATTATTATTTCACCACTAAAGCCCATGAGACTTGTAGTTTTTAAAAATGTTTTCATTTTTGATGAGACGCTGAATAAAAGAAGTTTAATCGCGGGCAAACGAAAACCCGCGACTTCCCGTAAATCCGGACTCGGCCCGTATAGTCAAAAGTATACAAAGAAGGTACCCATGGAGTAAACTCATTTCCCGAACGATTTTTTAAATTATTTTTTCACCACTAAAACGCATGAGACTTGTAGTTTTCAAAAATGTTTTCATTTTTGATGAGACGCTGAATAAAAGAAGTTTAATCGCCGGCAAACAAAAACCTGCAATTTCCCGTAAATCCCGGACTCGGCCCGTATAGTCAAAAATATACAAAGAAAGTACCCAGGGTGTAAACGCATTTCCCGAACGATTTTTTAAATTATTATTTCACCACTAAAGCCCATGAGACTTGTAGTTTTTAAAAATGTTTTCATTTTTGATGAGACGCTGAATAAAAGAAGTTTAATCGCGGGCAAACGAAAACCCGCGACTTCCCGTAAATCCGGACTCGGCCCGTATAGTCAAAAGTATACAAAGAAGGTACCCATGGAGTAAACTCATTTCCCGAACGATTTTTTAAATTATTTTTTCACCACTAAAACGCATGAGACTTGTAGTTTTCAAAAATGTTTTCATTTTTGATGAGACGCTGAATAAAAGAAGTTTAATCGCCGGCAAACAAAAACCTGCAATTTCCCGTAAATCCCGGACTCGGCCCGTATAGTCAAAAGTATACAAAGAAAGTACCCAGGGTGTAAACGCATTTCCCGAACGATTTTTTAAATTATTATTTCACCACTAAAGCCCATGAGACTTGTAGTTTTTAAAAATGTTTTCATTTTTGATGAGACGCTGAATAAAACAAGTTTAATCGCCGGCAAACGAAAACCCGCGACTTCCCGTAAATCCGGACTCGGCCCGTATAGTCAAAAGTATACAAAGAAAGTACCCAGGGAGTAAACTCATTTCCCGAACGATTTTTTAAATTATTTTTTCACCACTAAAACGCATGAGACTTGTAGTTTTCAAAAATGTTTTCATTTTTGGTGAGACGCTGAGTAAAAGAAGTTTAATCGCCGGCAAACGAAAACCTGCGATTTCCCGTAAATCCCGGACTTGGCCCGTATAGTCAAAAGTATACAAAGAAAGTACCCAGGGTGTAAACGCATTTCCCGAACGATTTTTTAAATTATTATTTCACCACTAAAGCCCATGAGACTTGTAGTTTTTAAAAATTTTTTCATTTTTGATGAGACGCTGAATAAAAGAATTTTAATCGCCCTCAAACGAAAACCCGCGACTTCCCGTAAATCCCGGACTCGGCCCGTATAGTCAAAATTATACAAAGAAAGTACCCAGGGAGTAAACTCATTTCCCGAACGATTTTTTAAATTATTATTTCACCACAAAAGCCCATGAGACTTGTAGTTTTTTTTAAAAATGTTTTCATTTTTGATGAGACGCTGAATAAAAGAAGTTTAATCGCCGGCAAACGAAAACCCGCGACTTCCCGTAAATACCGGACTCGGCCCGTATAGGCAAAAGTATACAAAGAAAGTACCCAGGGTGTAAACTCATTTCCCGAACGATTTTTTAAATTATTATTTCACCACTAAAGGCCATGAGACTTGTAGTTTTTAAAAATGTTTTCATATTTGATGAGACGCTGAATAAAAGAAGTTTAATCGCCGGCAAACGAAAACCCGCGACTTCCCGTAAATCCGGACTCGGCCCGTATAGTCAAAAGAATACAAAGAAAGTACCCAGGGAGTAAACTCATTTCCCGAACGATTTTTTAAATTAATATTTCACCACTAAAGCCCATGAGACTTGTGGTTTTTAAAAATTTTTTGATATTTGATGAGACGCTTAATAAAAGAAGTTTAATCACCGGCAAACGAAAACCCGCGACTTCCCGTAAATCCGGACTCGGCCCGTATAGTCAAAAGAATACAAAGAAAGTACCCAGGGAGTAAACTCATTTCCCGAACGATTTTTTAAATTATTTTTTCACCACTAAAACGCATGAGACTTGTAGTTTTCAAAAATGTTCTCATTTTTGATGAGACACTGAATAAAAGAAGTTTAATCGCCGGCAAACGAAAAACTGCGATTTCCTGTAAATCCCGGACTCGGCCCGTATAGTCAAAAGTATACAAAGAAAGTACCCAGGGTGTAAACGCATTTCCCAAACGATTTTTTAAATTATTATTTCACCACTAAAGCCCATGAGAATTGTAGTTTTTAAAAATGTTTTCATTTTTGATGAGACGCTGAATAAAAGAAGTTTAATCGCCCTCAAACGAAAACCCGCGACTTCCCGTAAATCCCGGACTCGGCCCGTATAGTCAAAAGTATACAAAGAAATACCCAGGGTGTAAACTCATTTCCCAAACGATTTTTTAAATTATTTTTTCACCACTAAAGCCCATGAGACTGGTAGTTTTTAAAAATGTTTTCATTTTTGATGAGACGCTGAATGAAACAAGTTTAATCGCCGGCAAACGAAAACCCGCGACTTCCCGTAAATCCGGACTCGGCCCGTATAGTCAAAAGTATACAAAGAAAGTACCCAGGGAGTAAACTCATTTCCCGAACGATTTTTTTAAATTTTTTTTTTACCACTAAAACGCATGAGACTTGTAGTTTTCAAAAATGTTTTCATTTTTGATGAGACGCTTAATTAAAGATGTTTAATCGCCGGCAAACGAAAACCCGCGATTTCCCGTAAATCCCGGGCTTGGCCCGTATAGTCGAATGTATACAAAGAAAGTACCCTGTGAGTAAACTCATTTCCAAAACGATTTTTTAAATTATCTTTTCACCACTAAAACGCATGAGACTTGCAGTTTTCAAAAATGTTTTCATTTTTGATGAGACGCTTAATGAAAGAGTTTTAATCGCCGGCAAACGAAATCCCGCGATTTCCCGTAAATCCCGGGCTTGGCCCGTATAGTCGAATGTATACAAAGAAAGTACAATAAACTCATTTCCCGAACGATTTTTTAATATTTTTTTTTACCACTAAAACGCATGAGACTTGTAGTTTTCAAAAATGTTTTCATTTTTGGTGAGACGCTTAATGAAAGAGGTTTAATCGCCGGCAAACGAAAACCCGCGATTTCCCGTAAATCCCGGGCTTGGCCCGTATAGTCGAATGTATACAAAGAAAGTACCCTGTGAGTAAACTCATTTCCCGAACGATTTTTTTAATTTTTTTTTACCAATAAAACGCATGAGACTTGTAGTTTTCAAAAATGTTTTTATTTTTGATGAGACGCTTAATGAGAGAGGTTTAATCGCCGGCAAACGAAAACCCGCGATTTCCCGTAAATCCCGGGCTTGGCCCGTATAGTCGAATGTATACAAAGAAAGTACCCTGTGAGTAAACTCATTTCCAAAACGATTTTTTAAATTATCTTTTCACTACTAAAACGCATGAGACTTGCAGTTTTCAAAAATGTTTTTATTTTTGATGAGACGCTGAATAAAAGTGGTTTAATCGCCGGCAAACGAAATCCCGCAATTTCCCGTAAATCCCGGGCTTGGCCCGTATAGTCGAATGTATACAAAGAAAGTACCCAGGGATTAAACTCATTTCCCGAACGATTTTTTAAATTTTTTTTTACCACTAAAACGCATGAGACTTGTAGTTTTCAAAAATGTTTTCATTTTTGATGAGACGCTTAATGAAAGAGGTTTAATCGCCGGCAAACGAAAACCCGCGATTTCCCGTAAATCCCGGGCTTGGCCCGTATAGTCGAATGTATACAAAGAAAGTACCCTGTGAGTAAACTCATTTCCAAAACGATTTTTTGAATTATCTTTTCACCACTAAAACGCATGAGACTTGCAGTTTTCAAAAATGTTTTCATCTTTGATGAGACGCTTAATGAAAGTGGTTTAATCGCCGGCAAACGAAATCCCGCGATTTCCCGTAAATCCCGGGCTTGGCCCGTATAGTCGAATGTATACAAAGAAAGTACAATAAACTCATTTCCCGAACGATTTTTTAATATTTTTTTTTACCACTAAAACGCATGAGACTTGTAGTTTTCAAAAATGTTTTCAGTTTTGGTGAGACGCTTAATGAAAGAGGTTTAATCGCCGGCAAACGAAAACCCGCGATTTCCCGTAAATCCCGGGCTTGGCCCGTATAGTCGAATGTATACAAAGAAAGTACCCTGTGAGTAAACTCATTTCCCGAACGATTTTTTTAATTTTTTTTTACCACTAAAACGCATGAGACTTGTAGTTTTCAAAAATGTTTTTATTTTTGATGAGACGCTTAATGAGAGAGGTTTAATTGCCGGCAAACGAAAACCCGCGATTTCCCGTAAATCCCGGGCTTGGCCCGTATAGTCGAATGTATACAAAGAAAGTACCCTGTGAGTAAACTCATTTCCAAAACGATTTTTTAAATTATCTTTTCACTACTAAAACGCATGAGACTTGCAGTTTTCAAAAATGTTTTTATTTTTGATGAGACGCTGAATAAAAGTGGTTTAATCGCCGGCAAACGAAATCCCGCAATTTCCCGTAAATCCCGGGCTTGGCCCGTATAGTCGCATGTATACAAAGAAAGTACCCAGGGATTAAACTCATTTCCCGAACGATTTTTAAAATTTTTTTTTACCACTAAAACGCATGAGACTTGTAGTTTTCAAAAATGTTTTCATTTTTGATGAGACGCTTAATGAAAGAGGTTTAATCGCCGGCAAACGAAAACCCGCGATTTCCCGTAAATCCCGGGCTTGGCCCGTATAGTCGAATGTATACAAAGAAAGTACCCTGTGAGTAAACTCATTTCCAAAACGATTTTTTGAATTATCTTTTCACCAATAAAACGCATGAGACTTGCAGTTTTCAAAAATGTTTTCGTCTTTGATGAGACGCTTAATGAAAGTGGTTTAATCGCCGGCAAACGAAATCCCGCGATTTCCCGTAAATCCCGGGCTTGGCCCGTATAGTCGAATGTATACAAAGAAAGTACCCAGGGAGTAAACTCATTTCCCGAACGATTTTTTAATTTTTTTTTTACCACTAAAACGCATGAGACTTGTAGTTTTCAAAAATGTTTTCATTTTTGGTGAGACGCTTAATGAAAGAGGTTTAATCGCCGGCAAACGAAAACCCGCGATTTCCCGTAAATCCCGGGCTTGGCCCGTATAGTCGAATGTATACAAAGAAAGTACCCTGTGAGTAAACTCATTTCCAGAACGATTTTTTAAATTATTTTTTCACCACTAAAACGCATAAGACTTGTAGTTTTCAAAAATGTTTTCATTTTTGATGAGACGCTGAATAAAAGAAGTTTAATCGCCGGCAAACGAAAACCCGCGATTTCCCGTAAATCCCAGGCTTGGCCCGTATAGTCAAAAGTATACAAAGAAAGTACCCAGGAAGTAAACTCATTTCCCGAACGATGTTTTACTTTATTTTTTCACCACTAAAACGCATGAGACTTGTAGTTTTCAAAAATGTTTTCATTTTTGATGAGACGCTGAATAAAAGAAGTTTAATCGCCGGCAAACGAAAACCTGCGATTTCCCGTAAATCCGGACTCCGCCCGTACAGTCAAAAGTATACAAAGAAAGTACCCAGGGAGTAAACTCATTTCCCGACCGATTTTTTAAATTATTTTTTCACCACTAAAACGCATGAGACTTGTAGTTTTCAGAAATGTTTTCATTTTTGATGAGACGCTTAATGAAAGTGGTTTAATCGCCGGCAAACGAAAACCCGCGATTTCCCGTAAATCCCGGGCTTGGCCCGTATAGTCAAATGTAAACAAAGAAAGTACCCTGTGAGTAAACTCATTTCCGAAACGATTTTTTAAATTATCTTTTCACCACTAAAACGCATGAGACTTGCAGTTTTCAAAAATGTTTTCATTTTTGATGAGACGCTTACTGAAAGAGGTTTAATCGCCGGCAAACGAAATCCCGCGATTTCCCGTAAATCCCGGGCTTGGCCCGTATAGTCGAATGTATACAAAGAAAGTACCCTGTGAGTAACTCATTTCCAGAACGATTTTTTAAATTATTTTTTCACCACTAAAACGCATAAGACTTGTAGTTTTTAAAAATGTTTTCATTTTTGATGAGACGCTGAATAAAAGAAGTTTAATCGCCGGCAAACGAAAACCCGCAACTTCCCGTAAATCCGAACTCGGCCAGTATAGTCAAAAGTATACAAAGAAAGTACCCAGGAAGTAAACTCATTTCCCGAACGATTTTTTAAATTATTATTTCACCACTAAAACGCATGAGACTTGTAGTTTTCAAAAATGTTTTCATTTTTGATGAGACGCTTAATGAAAGAGGTTTAATCGCCGGCAAACGAAATCCCGCGATTTCCCGTAAATCCCGGGCTTGGCCCGTATAGTCGAATGTATACAAAGAAAGTACCCAGGGAGTAAACTCATTTCCCGAACGACTTTTTAAATTTTTTTTTCACCACTAAAACGCTTGAAACTTGTAGTTTTTAAAAATGTTTTCATTTTTGATGAGACACTGAATAAAAGAAGTTTAATCGCCGGCAAACGAAAACCCGCGACTTCCCGTAAATCCGGACTCGGCCCGTATAGTCAAAAGTATACAAAGAAAGTACCCAGGGAGTAAACTCATTTCCTGAACGATTTTTTAAATTATTATTTCACCACTAAAGCCCATGAGACTTGTAGTTTTTAAAAATGTTTTCATTTTTGATGAGACGCTGAATAAAAGAAGTTTAATCGCCGGCAAACGAAAACCCGCGACTTCCCGTAAATCCCGGACTCGGCCCGTATAGTAAAAAGTATACAAAGAAAGTACCCAGGAAGTAAACTCATTTCCCGAACGATTTTTTAATTTATTTTTTCACCACTAAAACGCATGAGACTTGTAGTTTTCAAAAATATTTTCATTTTTGATGAGACGGTGAGTAAAAGAAGTTTAATCGCCGGCAAACGAAAACCTGCGATTTCCCGTAAATCCCGGACTCGGCCCGTATAGTCAATAGTATACAAAGAAAGTACCCAGGGAGTAAACTCATTTCCCGAACGATTTTTTAAATTTTTTTTTTTACCACTAAAACGCATGAGACTTGTAGTTTTCAAAAATGTTTTCATTTTTGATGAGACGCTTAATGAAAGAGGTTTAATCGCCGGCAAACGAAAACCCGCCATTTCCCGTAAACCCCGGACTCGGCCCGCATAGTCAAAAGTATACAAAGAAAGTACCCAGGGAGTAAACTCATTTCCCGAACGATTTTTTAAATTTTTTTTTCACCACTAAAACGCATGAGACTTGTAGTTCTCAAAAATATTTTCATTTTTGATGAGACGGTGAGTAAAAGAAGTTTAATCGCCGGCAAACGAAAACTTGCGATTTCCCGTAAATCCCGGACTCGGCCCGTATAGTCAAAAGTATACAAAGAAAGTACCCAGGGAGTAAACTCATTTCCCGAACGATTTTTTAAATTTTTTTTTTTACCACTAAAACGCATGAGACTTGTAGTTTTCAAAAATGTTTTCATTTTTGATGAGACGCTTAATGAAAGAGGTTTAATCGCCGGCAAACGAAAACCCGCCATTTCCCGTTAACCCCGGACTCGGCCCGCATAGTCAAAAGTATACAAAGAAAGTACCCAGGGAGTAAACTCATTTCCCGAACGATTTTTTAAATTTTTTTTTCACCACTAAAACGCTTGAGACTTGTAGTTTTCAAAAATGTTTTCATTTTTGATGAGACGCTGAACAAAAGAAGTTTAATCACCGGCAAACGAAAACCTGCGATTTCCGGTAAATCCCGGACTCGGCCCGTATAGTCAAAAGTATACAAAGAAAGTACCCAGGGTGTAAACTCATTTCCCGAACGATTTTTTAAATTATTATTTCACCACTTAAGCCCATGAGACTTGTAGTTTTTAAAAATGTTTTCATTTTTGATGAGACGCTGAACAAAAGAAGTTTAATCGCCGGCAAAGGAAAACCCGCGACTTCCCGTAAATCCTGGACTCGGCCCGTATAGTCAAAAGTATACAAAGAAAGTACCCAGGGTGTAAACTCATTTCCCGAACGATTTTTTAAATTATTATTTCACCACTAAAGCCCATGAGACTTGTAGTTTTTAAAAATGTTTTCATTTTTGATGAGACGCTTAATTAAAGAGGTTTAATCGCCGGCAAACGAAAACCCGCGATTTCCCGTATATCCCGGGCTTGGCCCGTATAGTCAAAAGTATACAAAGAAAGTACCCAGGGTGTAAACTCATTTCCCGAACGATTTTTTAAATTATTATTTCACCACTTAAGCCCATGAGACTTGTAGTTTTTAAAAATGTTTTCATTTTTGATGAGACGCTGAACAAAAGAAGTTTAATCGCCGGCAAAGGAAAACCCGCGACTTCCCGTAAATCCTGGACTCGGCCCGTATAGTCAAAAGTATACAAAGAAAGTACCCAGGGTGTAAACTCATTTCCCGAACGATTTTTTAAATTATTATTTCACCACTAAAGCCCATGAGACTTGTAGTTTTTAAAAATGTTTTCATTTTTGATGAGACGCTGAATAAAAGAAGTTTAATCGCCGGCAAACGAAAACCCGCGACTTCCCGCAAATCCCGGACTCGGCCCGTATAGTCAAAAGTATACAAAGAAAGTACCCAGGGTGTAAACTCATTTCCCGAATGATTTTTTAAATTATTATTTCACCACTAAAGCCCATGAGACTTGTAGTTTTTAAAAATGTTTTCATTTTTGATGAGACGCTGAATAAAAGAAGTTTAATCGCCGGCAAACGAAAACCCGCGACTTCCCGTAAATCCCGGACTCGGCCCGTATAGTCAAAAGTATACAAAGAAAGTACCCAGGGTGTAAACTCATTTCCCGAACGATTTTTTAAATTATTATTTCACCACTAAAGCCCATGAGACTTGTAGTTTTTAAAAATGTTTTCATTTTTGATGAGACGCTGAATAAAAGAAGTTTAATCGCCGGCAAACGAAAACCCGCGACTTCCCGCAAATCCCGGACTCGGCCCGTATAGTCAAAAGTATACAAAGAAAGTACCCAGGGTGTAAACTCATTACCCGAACGATTTTTTAAATTATTATTTCACCACTAAAGCCCATGAGACTTGTAGTTTTTAAAAATGTTTTCATTTTTGATGAGACGCTGAATAAAAGAAGTTTAATCGCGGGCAAACGAAAACCCGCGACTTCCCGTAAATCCGGACTCGGCCCGTATAGTCAAAAGTATACAAAGAAGGTACCCATGGAGTAAACTCATTTCCCGAACGATTTTTTAAATTATTTTTTCACCACTAAAACGCATGAGACTTGTAGTTTTCAAAAATATTTTCATTTTTGATGAGACGCTGAATAAAAGAAGTTTAATCGCCGGCAAACAAAAACCTGCAATTTCCCGTGAATCCCGGACTCGGCCCGTATAGTCAAAAGTATACAAAGAAAGTACCCAGGGTGTAAACGCATTTCCCGAACGATTTTTTAAATTATTATTTCACCACTAAAGCCCATGAGACTTGTAGTTTTTAAAAATGTTTTCATTTTTGATGAGACGCTTAATGAAAGAGGTTTAATCGCCGGCAAACGAAAACCCGCCATTTCCCGTTAACCCCGGACTCGGCCCGCATAGTCAAAAGTATACAAAGAAAGTACCCAGGGAGTAAACTCATTTCCCGAACGATTTTTTAAATTTTTTTTTCACCACTAAAACGCTTGAGACTTGTAGTTTTCAAAAATGTTTTCATTTTTGATGAGACGCTGAACAAAAGAAGTTTAATCACCGGCAAACGAAAACCTGCGATTTCCGGTAATTCCCGGACTCGGCCCGTATAGTCAAAAGTATACAAAGAAAGTACCCAGGGTGTAAACTCATTTCCCGAACGATTTTTTAAATTATTATTTCACCACTTAAGCCCATGAGACTTGTAGTTTTTAAAAATGTTTTCATTTTTGATGAGACGCTGAACAAAAGAAGTTTAATCGCCGGCAAAGGAAAACCCGCGACTTCCCGTAAATCCTGGACTCGGCCCGTATAGTCAAAAGTATACAAAGAAAGTACCCAGGGTGTAAACTCATTTCCCGAACGATTTTTTAAATTATTATTTCACCACTAAAGCCCATGAGACTTGTAGTTTTTAAAAATGTTTTCATTTTTGATGAGACGCTTAATTAAAGAGGTTTAATCGCCGGCAAACGAAAACCCGCGATTTCCCGTAAATCCCGGGCTTGGCCCGTATAGTCAAAAGTATACAAAGAAAGTACCCAGGGTGTAAACTCATTTCCCGAACGATTTTTTAAATTATTATTTCACCACTTAAGCCCATGAGACTTGTAGTTTTTAAAAATGTTTTCATTTTTGATGAGACGCTGAACAAAAGAAGTTTAATCGCCGGCAAAGGAAAACCCGCGACTTCCCGTAAATCCTGGACTCGGCCCGTATAGTCAAAAGTATACAAAGAAAGTACCCAGGGTGTAAACTCATTTCCCGAACGATTTTTTAAATTATTATTTCACCACTAAAGCCCATCAGACTTGTAGTTTTTAAAAATGTTTTCATTTTTGATGAGACGCTGAATAAAAGAAGTTTAATCGCCGGCAAACGAAAACCCGCGACTTCCCGCAAATCCCGGACTCGGCCCGTATAGTCAAAAGTATACAAAGAAAGTACCCAGGGTGTAAACTCATTTCCCGAATGATTTTTTAAATTATTATTTCACCACTAAAGCCCATGAGACTTGTAGTTTTTAAAAATGTTTTCATTTTTGATGAGACGCTGAATAAAAGAAGTTTAATCGCCGGCAAACGAAAACCCGCGACTTCCCGTAAATCCCGGACTCGGCCCGTATAGTCAAAAGTATACAAAGAAAGTACCCAGGGTGTAAACTCATTTCCCGAACGATTTTTCAAATTATTATTTCACCACTAAAGCCCATGAGACTTGTAGTTTTTAAAAATGTTTTCATTTTTGATGAGACGCTGAATAAAAGAAGTTTAATCGCCGGCAAACGAAAACCCGCGACTTCCCGCAAATCCCGGACTCGGCCCGTATAGTCAAAAGTATACAAAGAAAGTACCCAGGGTGTAAACTCATTACCCGAACGATTTTTTAAATTATTATTTCACCACTAAAGCCCATGAGACTTGTAGTTTTTAAAAATGTTTTCATTTTTGATGAGACGCTGAATAAAAGAAGTTTAATCGCGGGCAAACGAAAACCCGCGACTTCCCGTAAATCCGGACTCGGCCCGTATAGTCAAAAGTATACAAAGAAGGTACCCATGGAGTAAACTCATTTCCCGAACGATTTTTTAAATTATTTTTTCACCACTAAAACGCATGAGACTTGTAGTTTTCAAAAATGTTTTCATTTTTGATGAGACGCTGAATAAAAGAAGTTTAATCGCCGGCAAACAAAAACCTGCAATTTCCCGTAAATCCCGGACTCGGCCCGTATAGTCAAAAGTATACAAAGAAAGTACCCAGGGTGTAAACGCATTTCCCGAACGATTTTTTAAATTATTATTTCACCACTAAAGCCCATGAGACTTGTAGTTTTTAAAAATGTTTTCATTTTTGATGAGACGCTGAATAAAACAAGTTTAATCGCCGGCAAACGAAAACCCGCGACTTCCCGTAAATCCGGACTCGGCCCGTATAGTCAAAAGTATACAAAGAAAGTACCCAGGGAGTAAACTCATTTCCCGATCGATTTTTTAAATTATTTTTTCACCACTAAAACGCATGAGACTTGTAGTTTTCAAAAATGTTTTCATTTTTGGTGAGACGCTGAATAAAAGAAGTTTAATCGCCGGCAAACGAAAACCTGCGATTTCCCGTAAATCCCGGACTTGGCCCGTATAGTCAAAAGTATACAAAGAAAGTACCCAGGGTGTAAACGCATTTCCCGAACGATTTTTTAAATTATTATTTCACCACTAAAGCCCATGAGACTTGTAGTTTTTAAAAATGTTTTCATTTTTGATGAGACGCTTAATTAAAGAGGTTTAATCGCCGGCAAACGAAAACCCGCGATTTCCCGTAAATCCCGGGCTTGGCCCGTATAGTCAAAAGTATACAAAGAAAGTACCCAGGGTGTAAACTCATTTCCCGAACGATTTTTTAAATTATTATTTCACCACTTAAGCCCATGAGACTTGTAGTTTTTAAAAATGTTTTCATTTTTGATGAGACGCTGAACAAAAGAAGTTTAATCGCCGGCAAAGGAAAACCCGCGACTTCCCGTAAATCCTGGACTCGGCCCGTATAGTCAAAAGTATACAAAGAAAGTACCCAGGGTGTAAACTCATTTCCCGAACGATTTTTTAAATTATTATTTCACCACTAAAGCCCATCAGACTTGTAGTTTTTAAAAATGTTTTCATTTTTGATGAGACGCTGAATAAAAGAAGTTTAATCGCCGGCAAACGAAAACCCGCGACTTCCCGCAAATCCCGGACTCGGCCCGTATAGTCAAAAGTATACAAAGAAAGTACCCAGGGTGTAAACTCATTTCCCGAATGATTTTTTAAATTATTATTTCACCACTAAAGCCCATGAGACTTGTAGTTTTTAAAAATGTTTTCATTTTTGATGAGACGCTGAATAAAAGAAGTTTAATCGCCGGCAAACGAAAACCCGCGACTTCCCGTAAATCCCGGACTCGGCCCGTATAGTCAAAAGTATACAAAGAAAGTACCCAGGGTGTAAACTCATTTCCCGAACGATTTTTCAAATTATTATTTCACCACTAAAGCCCATGAGACTTGTAGTTTTTAAAAATGTTTTCATTTTTGATGAGACGCTGAATAAAAGAAGTTTAATCGCCGGCAAACGAAAACCCGCGACTTCCCGCAAATCCCGGACTCGGCCCGTATAGTCAAAAGTATACAAAGAAAGTACCCAGGGTGTAAACTCATTACCCGAACGATTTTTTAAATTATTATTTCACCACTAAAGCCCATGAGACTTGTAGTTTTTAAAAATGTTTTCATTTTTGATGAGACGCTGAATAAAAGAAGTTTAATCGCGGGCAAACGAAAACCCGCGACTTCCCGTAAATCCGGACTCGGCCCGTATAGTCAAAAGTATACAAAGAAGGTACCCATGGAGTAAACTCATTTCCCGAACGATTTTTTAAATTATTTTTTCACCACTAAAACGCATGAGACTTGTAGTTTTCAAAAATGTTTTCATTTTTGATGAGACGCTGAATAAAAGAAGTTTAATCGCCGGCAAACAAAAACCTGCAATTTCCCGTAAATCCCGGACTCGGCCCGTATAGTCAAAAGTATACAAAGAAAGTACCCAGGGTGTAAACGCATTTCCCGAACGATTTTTTAAATTATTATTTCACCACTAAAGCCCATGAGACTTGTAGTTTTTAAAAATGTTTTCATTTTTGATGAGACGCTGAATAAAACAAGTTTAATCGCCGGCAAACGAAAACCCGCGACTTCCCGTAAATCCGGACTCGGCCCGTATAGTCAAAAGTATACAAAGAAAGTACCCAGGGAGTAAACTCATTTCCCGATCGATTTTTTAAATTATTTTTTCACCACTAAAACGCATGAGACTTGTAGTTTTCAAAAATGTTTTCATTTTTGGTGAGACGCTGAATAAAAGAAGTTTAATCGCCGGCAAACGAAAACCTGCGATTTCCCGTAAATCCCGGACTTGGCCCGTATAGTCAAAAGTATACAAAGAAAGTACCCAGGGTGTAAACGCATTTCCCGAACGATTTTTTAAATTATTATTTCACCACTAAAGCCCATGAGACTTGTAGTTTTTAAAAATGTTTTCATTTTTGATGAGACGCTGAATAAAAGAAGTTTAATCGCGGGCAAACGAAAACCCGCGACTTCCCGTAAATCCGGACTCGGCCCGTATAGTCAAAAGTATACAAAGAAGGTACCCATGGAGTAAACTCATTTCCCGAACGATTTTTTAAATTATTTTTTCACCACTAAAACGCATGAGACTTGTAGTTTTCAAACATGTTTTCATTTTTGATGAGACGCTGAATAAAAGAAGTTTAATCGCCGGCAAACAAAAACCTGCAATTTCCCGTAAATCCCGGACTCGGCCCGTATAGTCAAAAGTATACAAAGAAAGTACCCAGGGTGTAAACGCATTTCCCGAACGATTTTTTAAATTATTATTTCACCACTAAAGCCCATGAGACTTGTAGTTTTTAAAAATGTTTTCATTTTTGATGAGACGCTGAATAAAACAAGTTTAATCGCCGGCAAACGAAAACCCGCGACTTCCCGTAAATCCGGACTCGGCCCGTATAGTCAAAAGTATACAAAGAAAGTACCCAGGGAGTAAACTCATTTCCCGAACGATTTTTTAAATTATTTTTTCACCACTAAAACGCATGAGACTTGTAGTTTTCAAAAATGTTTTCATTTTTGGTGAGACGCTGAATAAAAGAAGTTTAATCGCCGGCAAACGAAAACCTGCGATTTCCCGTAAATCCCGGACTTGGCCCGTATAGTCAAAAGTATACAAAGAAAGTACCCAGGGAGTAAACTCATTTCCCGAACGATATTTTAAATTATTATTTCACCACTAAAGCCCATGAGACTTGTAGTTTTTAAAAATGTTTTCATTTTTGATGAGACGCTGAATAAAAGAAGTTTAATCGCCGGCAAACGAAAACCCGCGACTTCCCGTAAATCCCGGACTCGGCCCGTATAGGCAAAAGTATACAAAGAAAGTACCCAGGGTGTAAACTCATTTCCCGAATGAGTTTTTAAATTATTATTTCACCACTAAAGGCCATGAGACTTGTAGTTTTTAAAAATGTTTTCATATTTGATGAGACGCTGAATAAAAGAAGTTTGATCGCCGGCAAACGAAAACCCGCGACTTCCCGTAAATCCGGACTCGGCCCGTATAGTCAAAAGAATACAAAGAAAGTACCCAGGGAGTAAACTCATTTCCCGAACGATTTTTTAAATTATTATTTCACCACTAAAGCCCATGAGACTTGTGGTTTTTAAAAATTTTTTGATATTTGATGAGACGCTTAATAAAAGAAGTTTAATCACCGGCAAACGAAAACCCGCGACTTCCCGTAAATCCGGACTCGGCCCGTATAGTCAAAAGAATACAAAGAAAGTACCCAGGGAGTAAACTCATTTCCCGAACGATTTTTTAAATTATTTTTTCACCACTAAAACGCATGAGACTTGTAGTTTTCAAAAATGTTCTCATTCTTGATGAGACACTGAATAAAAGAAGTTTAATCGCCGGCAAACGAAAAACTGCGATTTCCCGTAAATCCCGGACTCGGCCCGTATAGTCAAAAGTATACAAAGAAAGTACCCAGGGTGTAAACGCATTTCCCAAACGATTTTTTAAATTATTATTTCACCACTAAAGCCCATGAGAATTGTAGTTTTTAAAAATGTTTTCATTTTTGATGAGACGCTGAATAAAAGAAGTTTAATCGCCCTCAAACGAAAACCCGCGACTTCCCGTAAATCCCGGACTCGGCCCGTATAGTCAAAAGTATACAAAGAAATACCCAGGGTGTAAACTCATTTCCCAAACGATTTTTTAAATTATTTTTTCACCACTAAAGCCCATGAGACTGGTAGTTTTTAAAAATGTTTTCATTTTTGATGAGACGCTGAATAAAACAAGTTTAATCGCCGGCAAACGAAAACCCGCGACTTCCCGTAAATCCGGACTCGGCCCGTATAGTCAAAAGTATACAAAGAAAGTACCCAGGGAGTAAACTCATTTCCCGAACGATTTTTTAAATTATTATTTCACCACTAAAGCCCATGAGACTTGTAGTTTTTAAAAATGTTTTCATTTTTGATGAGACGCTGAATAAAAGAAGTTTAATCGCCGGCAAACGAAAACCCGCGACTTCCCGTAAATCCCGGACTCGGCCCGTATAGGCAAAAGTATACAAAGAAAGTACCCAGGGTGTAAACTCATTTCCCGAACGATTTTTTAAATTATTATTTCACCACTAAAGGCCATGAGACTTGTAGTTTTTAAAAATGTTTTCATATTTGATGAGACGCTGAATAAAAGAAGTTTAATCGCCGGCAAACGAAAACCCGCGACTTCCCGTAAATCCAGACTCGGCCCGTATAGTCAAAAGAATACAAAGAAAGTACCCAGGGAGTAAACTCATTTCCCGAACGATTTTTTAAATTATTTTTTCACCACTAAAATGCATGAGACTTGTAGTTTTCAGAAATGTTTTCATTTTTGATGAGACGCTTAATGAAAGAGGTTTAATCACCGGCAAACGAAATCCCGCGATTTCCCGTAAATCCCGGGCATGGCCCGTATAGTCGAATGTATACAAAGAAAGTACCCAGGGAGTAAACTCATTTCACAAACGACTTTTTTAATTTTTGTTTTTACCACTAAAACGCATGAGACTTGTATTTTTCAAAAATGGTTTCATTTTTGATGAGACGCTTAATGAAAGAGGTTTAATCGCCGGCAAACGAAAACCCGCCATTTCCCGTAAACCCCGGACTCGGCCCGCATAGTCAAAAGTATACAAAGAAAGTACCCAGGGAGTAAACTCATTTCCCGAACGATTTTTTAAATTATTATTTCACCACTAAAGCCCATGAGACTTGTAGTTTTTAAAAATGTTTTCATTTTTGATGAGACGCTGAATAAAAGAAGTTTAATCGCCGGCAAACGAAAACCCGCGACTTCCCGTAAATCCGGACTCGGCCCGTATAGTCAAAAGAATACAAAGAAAGTACCCAGGGAGTAAACTCATTTCCCGAACGATTTTTTAAATTATTTTTTCACCACTAAAACGCATGAGACTTGTAGTTTTCAGAAATGTTTTCATTTTTGATGAGACGCTTAATGAAAGTGGTTTAATCGCCGGCAAACGAAAACCCGCAATTTCCCGTAAATCCCGGGCTTGGCCCGTATAGTCGAATGTATCCAAAGAAAGTACCCTGTGAGTAAACTCATTTCCAAAACGATTTTTTAAATTATCTTTTCACCACTAAAACGCATGAGACTTGCAGTTTTCAAAAATGTTTTCATTTTTGATGAGACGCTGAATAAAAGAAGTTTAATCGCCGGCAAACGAAAACCCGCGACTTCCCGTAAATCCGGACTCGGCCCGTATAGTCAAAAGAATACAAAGAAAGTACCCAGGGAGTAAACTCATTCCCCGAACGATTTTTTAAATTATTTTTTCACCACTAAAACGCATGAGACTTCTAGTTTTTAAAAATGTTTTCATATTTGATGAGACGCTGAATAAAAGAAGTTTAATCGCCGGCAAACGAAAACCCGCGACTTCCCGTAAATCCGGACTCGGCCCGTATAGTCAAAAGATTACAAAGAAAGTACCCAGGGAGTAAACTCATTTCCCGAACGATTTTTTAAATTATTTTATCACCACTAAAACGCATGAGACTTGTAGTTTTCAGAAATGTTTTCATTTTTGATGAGACGCTTAATGAAAGAGGTTTAATCACCGGCAAACGAAATCCCGCGATTTCCCGTAAATCCCGGGCATGGCCCGTACAGTCGAATGTATACAAAGAAAGTACCCAGGGAGTAAACTCATTTCCCAAACGATTTTTTAATATTTTTTTTTACCACTAAAACGCATGAGACTTGTAGTTTTCAAAAATGTTTTCATTTTTGATGAGACGCTTAATGAAAGAGGTTTAATCGCCGGCAAACGAAAACCCGCCATTTCCCGTAAACCCCGGACTCGGCCCGCATAGTCAAAAGTATACAAAGAAAGTACCCAGGGAGTAAACACATTTCCAAAACGATTTTTTAAATTATCTTTTCACCACTAAAACGCATGAGACTTGCAGTTTTCAAAAATGTTTTCATTTTTGATGAGACGCTGAATAAAAGAATTTAATCGCCAGCAAACGAAAACCCGCGACTTCCCGTAAATCCGGACTCGGCCCGTATAGTCAAAAGAATACAAAGAAAGTACCCAGGGAGTAAACTCATTTCCCGAACGATTTTTTAAATTATTTTTTCACCACTAAAACGCATGAGACTTGTAGTTTTCAGAAATGTTTTCATTTTTGATGAGACGCTTAATAAAAGTGGTTTAATCGCCGGCAAACGAAAACCCGCGACTTCCCGTAAATCCGGATTCGGCCCGTATAGTCAAAAGATTACAAAGAAAGTACCCAGGGAGTAAACTCATTTCCCGAACGATTTTTTAAATTATTTTTTCACCACTAAAACCCATGAGACTTGTACTTTTCAGAAATGTTTTCATTTTTGATGAGACGCTTAATGAAAGAGGTTTAATCACCGGCAAACGAAATCCCGCGATTTCCCGTAAATCCCGGGCATGGCCCGTATAGTCGAATGTATAGAAAGAAAGTACCCAGGGAGTAAACTCATTTCCCAAACGATTTTTTTAATTTTTTTTTTACCACTAAAACGCATGAGACTTGTAGTTTTCAAAAATGGTTTCATTTTTGATGAGACGCTTAATGAAAGAGGTTTAATCGCCGGCAAACGAAAACCCGCCATTTCCCGTAAACCCCGGACTCGGCCCGCATAGTCAAAAGTATACAAAGAAAGTACCCAGGGAGTAAACTCATTTCCCGAACGATTTTTTAAATTATTATTTCACCACTAAAGCCCATGAGACTTGTAGTTTTTAAAAATGTTTTCATTTTTGATGAGACGCTGAATAAAAGAAGTTTAATCGCCGGCAAACGAAAACCCGCGACTTCCCGTAAATCCGGACTCGGCCCGTATAGTCAAAAGAATACAAAGAAAGTACCCAGGGAGTAAACTCATTTCCCGAACGATTTTTTAAATTATTTTTTCACCACTAAAACGCATGAGACTTGTAGTTTTCAGAAATGTTTTCATTTTTGATGAGACGCTTAATGAAAGTGGTTTAATCGCCGGCAAACGAAAACCCGCAATTTCCCGTAAATCCCGGGCTTGGCCCGTATAGTCGAATGTATCCAAAGAAAGTACCCTGTGAGTAAACTCATTTCCAAAACGATTTTTTAAATTATCTTTTCACCACTAAAACGCATGAGACTTGCAGTTTTCAAAAATGTTTTCATTTTTGATGAGACGCTGAATAAAAGAAGTTTAATCGCCGGCAAACGAAAACCCGCGACTTCCCGTAAATCCGGACTCGGCCCGTATAGTCAAAAGAATACAAAGAAAGTACCCAGGGAGTAAACTCATTCCCCGAACGATTTTTTAAATTATTTTTTCACCACTAAAACGCATGAGACTTGTAGTTTTTAAAAATGTTTTCATATTTGATGAGACGCTGAATAAAAGAAGTTTAATCGCCGGCAAACGAAAACCCGCGACTTCCCGTAAATCCGGACTCGGCCCGTATAGTCAAAAGAATACAAAGAAAGTACCCAGGGAGTAAACTCATTTTCCGAACGATTTTTTAAATTATTTTTTCACCACTAAAACGCATGAGACTTGTAGTTTTCAGAAATGTTTTCATTTTTGATGAGACGCTTAATGAAAGTGGTTTAATCGCCGGCAAACGAAAACCCGCAATTTCCCGTAAATCCCGGGCTTGGCCCGTATAGTCGAATGTATCCAAAGAAAGTACCCTGTGAGTAAACTCATTTCCAAAACGATTTTTTAAATTATCTTTTCACCACTAAAACGCATGAGACTTGCAGTTTTCAAAAATGTTTTCATTTTTGATGAGACGCTGAATAAAAGAAGTTTAATCGCCGGCAAACGAAAACCCGCGACTTCCCGTAAATCCGGACTCGGCCCGTATAGTCAAAAGAATACAAAGAAAGTACCCAGGGAGTAAACTCATTCCCCGAACGATTTTTTAAATTATTTTTTCACCACTAAAACGCATGAGACTTCTAGTTTTTAAAAATGTTTTCATATTTGATGAGACGCTGAATAAAAGAAGTTTAATCGCCGGCAAACGAAAACCCGCGACTTCCCGTAAATCCGGACTCGGCCCGTATAGTCAAAAGATTACAAAGAAAGTACCCAGGGAGTAAACTCATTTCCCGAACGATTTTTTAAATTATTTTATCACCACTAAAACGCATGAGACTTGTAGTTTTCAGAAATGTTTTCATTTTTGATGAGACGCTTAATGAAAGAGGTTTAATCACCGGCAAACGAAATCCCGCGATTTCCCGTAAATCCCGGGCATGGCCCGTACAGTCGAATGTATACAAAGAAAGTACCCAGGGAGTAAACTCATTTCCCAAACGATTTTTTAATTTTTTTTTTTACCACTAAAACGCATGAGACTTGTAGTTTTCAAAAATGTTTTCATTTTTGATGAGACGCTTAATGAAAGAGGTTTAATCGCCGGCAAACGAAAACCCGCCATTTCCCGTAAACCCCGGACTCGGCCCGCATAGTCAAAAGTATACAAAGAAAGTACCCAGGGAGTAAACTCATTTCCAAAACGATTTTTTAAATTATCTTTTCACCACTAAAACGCATGAGACTTGCAGTTTTCAAAAATGTTTTCATTTTTGATGAGACGCTGAATAAAAGAATTTAATCGCCAGCAAACGAAAACCCGCGACTTCCCGTAAATCCGGACTCGGCCCGTATAGTCAAAAGAATACAAAGAAAGTACCCAGGGAGTAAACTCATTTCCCGAACGATTTTTTAAATTATTTTTTCACCACTAAAACGCATGAGACTTGTAGTTTTCAGAAATGTTTTCATTTTTGATGAGACGATTAATAAAAGTGGTTTAATCGCCGGCAAACGAAAACCCGCGACTTCCCGTAAATCCGGATTCGGCCCGTATAGTCAAAAGATTACAAAGAAAGTACCCAGGGAGTAAACTCATTTCCCGAACGATTTTTTAAATTATTTTTTCACCACTAAAACCCATGAGACTTGTACTTTTCAGAAATGTTTTCATTTTTGATGAGACGCTTAATGAAAGAGGTTTAATCACCGGCAAACGAAATCCCGCGATTTCCCGTAAATCCCGGGCATGGCCCGTATAGTCGAATGTATACAAAGAAAGTACCCAGGGAGTAAACTCATTTCCCAAACGATTTTTTTAATTTTTTTTTTACCACTAAAACGCATGAGACTTGTAGTTTTCAAAAATGGTTTCATTTTTGATGAGACCCTTAATGAAAGAGGTTTAATCGCCGGCAAACGAAAACCCGCCATTTCCCGTAAACCCCGGACTCGGCCCGCATAGTCAAAAGTATACAAAGAAAGTACCCAGGGAGTAAACTCATTTCCCGAACGATTTTTTAAATTATTATTTCACCACTAAAGCCCATGAGACTTGTAGTTTTTAAAAATGTTTTCATTTTTGATGAGACGCTGAATAAAAGAAGTTTAATCGCCGGCAAACGAAAACCCGCGACTTCCCGTAAATCCGGACTCGGCCCGTATAGTCAAAAGAATACAAAGAAAGTACCCAGGGTGTAAACTCATTTCCCGAACGATTTTTTAAATTATTTTTTCACCACTAAAACGCATGAGACTTGTAGTTTTCAGAAATGTTTTCATTTTTGATGAGACGCTTAATGAAAGTGGTTTAATCGCCGGCAAACGAAAACCTGCAATTTCCCGTAAATCCCGGGCTTGGCCCGTATAGTCGAATGTATCCAAAGAAAGTACCCTGTGAGTAAACTCATTTCCAAAACGATTTTTTAAATTATCTTTTCACCACTAAAACGCATGAGACTTGCAGTTTTCAAAAATGTTTTCATTTTTGATGAGACGCTGAATAAAAGAAGTTTAATCGCCGGCAAACGAAAACCCGCGACTTCCCGTAAATCCGGACTCGGCCCGTATAGTCAAAAGAATACAAAGAAAGTACCCAGGGAGTAAACTCATTCCCCGAACGATTTTTTAAATTATTTTTTCACCACTAAAACGCATGAGACTTGTAGTTTTTAAAAATGTTTTCATATTTGATGAGACGCTGAATAAAAGAAGTTTAATCGCCGGCAAACGAAAACCCGCGACTTCCCGTAAATCCGGACTCGGCCCGTATAGTCAAAAGAATACAAAGAAAGTACCCAGGGAGTAAACTCATTTCCCGAACGATTTTTTAAATTATTTTTTCACCACTAAAACGCATGAGACTTGTAGTTTTCAGAAATGTTTTCATTTTTGATGAGACGCTTAATGAAAGTGGTTTAATCGCCGGCAAACGAAAACCCGCAATTTCCCGTAAATCCCGGGCTTGGCCCGTATAGTCGAATGTATCCAAAGAAAGTACCCTGTGAGTAAACTCATTTCCAAAACGATTTTTTAAATTATCTTTTTACCACTAAAACGCATGAGACTTGCAGTTTTCAAAAATGTTTTCATTTTTGATGAGACGCTGAATAAAAGAAGTTTAATCGCCGGCAAACGAAAACCCGCGACTTCCCGTAAATCCGGACTCGGCCCGTATAGTCAAAAGAATACAAAGAAAGTACCCAGGGAGTAAACTCATTCCCCGAAGGATTTTTTAAATTATTTTTTCACCACTAAAACGCATGAGACTTCTAGTTTTTAAAAATGTTTTCATATTTGATGAGACGCTGAATAAAAGAAGTTTAATCGCCGGCAAACGAAAACCCGCGACTTCCCGTAAATCCGGACTCGGCCCGTATAGTCAAAAGATTACAAAGAAAGTACCCAGGGAGTAAACTCATTTCCCGAACGATTTTTTAAATTATTTTATCACCACTAAAACGCATGAGACTTGTAGTTTTCAGAAATGTTTTCATTTTTGATGAGACGCTTAATGAAAGAGGTTTAATCACCGGCAAACGAAATCCCGCGATTTCCCGTAAATCCCGGGCATGGCCCGTACAGTCGAATGTATACAAAGAAAGTACCCAGGGAGTAAACTCATTTCCCAAACGATTTTTTAATTTTTTTTTTTACCACTAAAACGCATGAGACTTGTAGTTTTCAAAAATGTTTTCATTTTTGATGAGACGCTTAATGAAAGAGGTTTAATCGCCGGCAAACGAAAACCCGCCATTTCCCGTAAACCCCGGACTCGGCCCGCATAGTCAAAAGTATACAAAGAAAGTACCCAGGGAGTAAACTCATTTCCAAAACGATTTTTTAAATTATCTTTTCACCACTAAAACGCATGAGACTTGCAGTTTTCAAAAATGTTTTCATTTTTGATGAGACGCTGAATAAAAGAATTTAATCGCCAGCAAACGAAAACCCGCGACTTCCCGTAAATCCGGACTCGGCCCGTATAGTCAAAAGAATACAAAGAAAGTACCCAGGGAGTAAACTCATTTCCCGAACGATTTTTTAAATTATTTTTTCACCACTAAAACGCATGAGACTTGTAGTTTTCAGAAATGTTTTCATTTTTGATGAGACGATTAATAAAAGTGGTTTAATCGCCGGCAAACGAAAACCCGCGACTTCCCGTAAATCCGGATTCGGCCCGTATAGTCAAAAGATTACAAAGAAAGTACCCAGGGAGTAAACTCATTTCCCGAACGATTTTTTAAATTATTTTTTCACCACTAAAACCCATGAGACTTGTACTTTTCAGAAATGTTTTCATTTTTGATGAGACGCTTAATGAAAGAGGTTTAATCACCGGCAAACGAAATCCCGCGATTTCCCGTAAATCCCGGGCATGGCCCGTATAGTCGAATGTATACAAAGAAAGTACCCAGGGAGTAAACTCATTTCCCAAACGAT
The DNA here is from genome assembly GCF_029227915.1 of Hydractinia symbiolongicarpus. Taxonomy (NCBI): domain Eukaryota; kingdom Metazoa; phylum Cnidaria; class Hydrozoa; order Anthoathecata; family Hydractiniidae; genus Hydractinia; species Hydractinia symbiolongicarpus. The sequence continues at coordinate 3,749,275 of NC_079878.1, forward strand.
TTTTTTAATTTTTTTTTTACCACTAAAACGCATGAGACTTGTAGTTTTCAAAAATGGTTTCATTTTTGATGAGACCCTTAATGAAAGAGGTTTAATCGCCGGCAAACGAAAACCCGCCATTTCCCGTAAACCCCGGACTCGGCCCGCATAGTCAAAAGTATACAAAGAAAGTACCCAGGGAGTAAACTCATTTCCCGAACGATTTTTTAAATTATTATTTCACCACTAAAGCCCATGAGACTTGTAGTTTTTAAAAATGTTTTCATTTTTGATGAGACGCTGAATAAAAGAAGTTTAATCGCCGGCAAACGAAAACCCGCGACTTCCCGTAAATCCGGACTCGGCCCGTATAGTCAAAAGAATACAAAGAAAGTACCCAGGGTGTAAACTCATTTCCCGAACGATTTTTTAAATTATTTTTTCACCACTAAAACGCATGAGACTTGTAGTTTTCAGAAATGTTTTCATTTTTGATGAGACGCTTAATGAAAGTGGTTTAATCGCCGGCAAACGAAAACCTGCAATTTCCCGTAAATCCCGGGCTTGGCCCGTATAGTCGAATGTATCCAAAGAAAGTACCCTGTGAGTAAACTCATTTCCAAAACGATTTTTTAAATTATCTTTTCACCACTAAAACGCATGAGACTTGCAGTTTTCAAAAATGTTTTCATTTTTGATGAGACGCTGAATAAAAGAAGTTTAATCGCCGGCAAACGAAAACCCGCGACTTCCCGTAAATCCGGACTCGGCCCGTATAGTCAAAAGAATACAAAGAAAGTACCCAGGGAGTAAACTCATTCCCCGAACGATTTTTTAAATTATTTTTTCACCACTAAAACGCATGAGACTTGTAGTTTTTAAAAATGTTTTCATATTTGATGAGACGCTGAATAAAAGAAGTTTAATCGCCGGCAAACGAAAACCCGCGACTTCCCGTAAATCCGGACTCGGCCCGTATAGTCAAAAGAATACAAAGAAAGTACCCAGGGAGTAAACTCATTTCCCGAACGATTTTTTAAATTATTTTTTCACCACTAAAACGCATGAGACTTGTAGTTTTCAGAAATGTTTTCATTTTTGATGAGACGCTTAATGAAAGTGGTTTAATCGCCGGCAAACGAAAACCCGCAATTTCCCGTAAATCCCGGGCTTGGCCCGTATAGTCGAATGTATCCAAAGAAAGTACCCTGTGAGTAAACTCATTTCCAAAACGATTTTTTAAATTATCTTTTTACCACTAAAACGCATGAGACTTGCAGTTTTCAAAAATGTTTTCATTTTTGATGAGACGCTGAATAAAAGAAGTTTAATCGCCGGCAAACGAAAACCCGCGACTTCCCGTAAATCCGGACTCGGCCCGTATAGTCAAAAGAATACAAAGAAAGTACCCAGGGAGTAAACTCATTCCCCGAAGGATTTTTTAAATTATTTTTTCACCACTAAAACGCATGAGACTTGCAGTTTTTAAAAATGTTTTCATATTTGATGAGACGCTGAATAAAAGAAGTTTAATCGCCGGCAAACGAAAACCCGCGACTTCCCGTAAATCCGGACTCGGCCCGTATAGTCAAAAGAATACAAAGAAAGTACCCAGGGAGTAAACTCATTCCCCGAAGGATTTTTTAAATTATTTTTTCACCACTAAAACGCATGAGACTTGCAGTTTTTAAAAATGTTTTCATATTTGATGAGACGCTGAATAAAAGAAGTTTAATCGCCGGCAAACGAAAACCCGCGACTTCCCGTAAATCCGGACTCGGCCCGTATAGTCAAAAGATTACAAAGAAAGTACCCAGGGAGTAAACCCATTTCCCGAACGATTTTTTAAATTATTTTATCAACACTAAAACGCTTGAGACTTGTAGTTTTCAGAAATGTTTTCATTTTTGATGAGACGCTTAATGAAAGAGGTTTAATCACCGGCAAACGAAATCCCGCGATTTCCCGTAAATCTCGGGCATGACCCGTATAGTCGAATGTATACAAAGAAAGTACCCAGGGAGTAAACTCATTTCCCAAACGATTTTTTAATTTTTTTTTTACCACTAAAACGCATGAGACTTGTAGTTTTCAAAAATGTTTTCATTTTTGATGAGACGCTTAATGAAAGAGGTTTAATCGCCGGCAAACGAAAACCCGCCATTTCCCGTAAACCCCGGACTCGGCCCGCATAGTCAAAAGTATACAAAGAAAGTACCCAGGGAGTAAACTCATTTCCAAAACGATTTTTTAAATTATCTTTTCACCACTAAAACGCATGAGACTTGCAGTTTTCAAAAATGTTTTCATTTTTGATGAGACGCTGAATAAAAGAATTTAATCGCCAGCAAAGGAAAACCCGCGACTTCCCGTAAATCCGGACTCGGCCCGTATAGTCAAAAGAATACAAAGAAAGTACCCAGGGAGTAAACTCATTTCCCGAACGATTTTTTAAATTATTTTTTCACCACTAAAACGCATGAGACTTGTAGTTTTCAAAAATGTTTTCATTTTTGATGAGACGCTTAATAAAAGTGGTTTAATCGCCGGCAAACGAAAACCCGCGACTTCCCGTAAATCCGGATTCGGCCCGTATAGTCAAAAGATTACAAAGAAAGTACCCAGGGAGTAAACTCATTTCCCGAACGATTTTTTAAACTATTTTTTCACCACTAAAACGCATGAGACTTGTACTTTTCAGAAATGTTTTCATTTTTGATGAGACGCTTAATGAAAGAGGTTTAATCACCGTCAAACGAAATCCTGCGATTTCCCGTAAATCCCGGGCATGGCCCGTATAGTCGAATGTATACAAAGAAAGTACCCTGTGAGTAAACTCATTTCCAAAACGATTTTTTAAATTATCTTTTCACCACTAAAACGCATGAGACTTGCAGTTTTCAAAAATGTTTTCATTTTTGATGAGACGCTTAATGAAAGAGGTTTAATCGCCGGCAAACGAAAACCCGCGACTTCCCGTAAATCCGGACTCGGCCCGTATAGTCAAAAGAATACAAAGAAAGTACCCAGGGAGTAAACTCATTCCCTGAAGGATTTTTTAAATTATTTTTTCACCACTAAAACGCATGAGACTTGCAGTTTTTAAAAATGTTTTCATATTTGATGAGACGCTGAATAAAAGAAGTTTAATCGCCGGCAAACGAAAACCCGCGACTTCCCGTAAATCCGGACTCGGCCCGTATAGTCAAAAGATTACAAAGAAAGTACCCAGGGAGTAAACCCATTTCCCGAACGATTTTTTAAATTATTTTATCACCACTAAAACGCATGAGACTTGTAGTTTTCAGAAATGTTTTCATTTTTGATGAGACGCTTAATGAAAGAGGTTTAATCACCGGCAAACGAAATCCCGCGATTTCCCGTAAATCTCGGGCATGACCCGTATAGTCGAATGTATACAAAGAAAGTACCCAGGGAGTAAACTCATTTCCCAAACGATTTTTTAATTTTTTTTTTACCACTAAAACGCATGAGACTTGTAGTTTTCAAAAATGTTTTCATTTTTGATGAGACGCTTAATGAAAGAGGTTTAATCGCCGGCAAACGAAAACCCGCCATTTCCCGTAAACCCCGGACTCGGCCCGCATAGTCAAAAGTATACAAAGAAAGTACCCAGGGAGTAAACTCATTTCCCGAACGATTTTTTAAATTATTTTTTCACCACTAAAACGCATGAGACTTGTAGTTTTCAGAAATGTTTTCATTTTTGATGAGACGCTTAATAAAAGTGGTTTAATCGCCGGCAAACGAAAACCCGCGACTTCCCGTAAATCCGGATTCGGCCCGTATAGTCAAAAGATTACAAAGAAAGTACCCAGGGAGTAAACTCATTTCCCGAACGATTTTTTAAACTATTTTTTCACCACTAAAACGCATGAGACTTGTAGTTTTCAGAAATGTTTTCATTTTTGATGAGACGCTTAATGAAAGTGGTTTAATCGCCGGCAAACGAAAACCTGCAATTTCCCGTAAATCCCGGGCTTGGCCCGTATAGTCGAATGTATCCAAAGAAAGTACCCTGTGAGTAAACTCATTTCCAAAACGATTTTTTAAATTATCTTTTCACCACTAAAACGCATGAGACTTGCAGTTTTCAAAAATGTTTTCATTTTTGATGAGACGCTGAATAAAAGAAGTTTAATCGCCGGCAAACGAAAACCCGCGACTTCCCGTAAATCCGGACTCGGCCCGTATAGTCAAAAGAATACAAAGAAAGTACCCAGGGAGTAAACTCATTCCCCGAACGATTTTTTAAATTATTTTTTCACCACTAAAACGCATGAGACTTGTAGTTTTTAAAAATGTTTTCATATTTGATGAGACGCTGAATAAAAGAAGTTTAATCGCCGGCAAACGAAAACCCGCGACTTCCCGTAAATCCGGACTCGGCCCGTATAGTCAAAAGAATACAAAGAAAGTACCCAGGGAGTAAACTCATTTCCCGAACGATTTTTTAAATTATTTTTTCACCACTAAAACGCATGAGACTTGTAGTTTTCAGAAATGTTTTCATTTTTGATGAGACGCTTAATGAAAGTGGTTTAATCGCCGGCAAACGAAAACCCGCAATTTCCCGTAAATCCCGGGCTTGGCCCGTATAGTCGAATGTATCCAAAGAAAGTACCCTGTGAGTAAACTCATTTCCAAAACGATTTTTTAAATTATCTTTTCACCACTAAAACGCATGAGACTTGCAGTTTTCAAAAATGTTTTCATTTTTGATGAGACGCTGAATAAAAGAAGTTTAATCGCCGGCAAACGAAAACCCGCGACTTCCCGTAAATCCGGACTCGGCCCGTATAGTCAAAAGAATACAAAGAAAGTACCCAGGGAGTAAACTCATTCCCCGAAGGATTTTTTAAATTATTTTTTCACCACTAAAACGCATGAGACTTGCAGTTTTTAAAAATGTTTTCATATTTGATGAGACGCTGAATAAAAGAAGTTTAATCGCCGGCAAACGAAAACCCGCGTCTTCCCGTAAATCAGGACTCGGCCCGTATAGTCAAAAGAATACAAAGAAAGTACCCAGGGAGTAAACTCATTCCCCGAAGGATTTTTTAAATTATTTTTTCACCACTAAAACGCATGAGACTTGCAGTTTTTAAAAATGTTTTCATATTTGATGAGACGCTGAATAAAAGAAGTTTAATCGCCGGCAAACGAAAACCCGCGACTTCCCGTAAATCCGGACTCGGCCCGTATAGTCAAAAGATTACAAAGAAAGTACCCAGGGAGTAAACCCATTTCCCGAACGATTTTTTAAATTATTTTATCAACACTAAAACGCTTGAGACTTGTAGTTTTCAGAAATGTTTTCATTTTTGATGAGACGCTTAATGAAAGAGGTTTAATCACCGGCAAACGAAATCCCGCGATTTCCCGTAAATCTCGGGCATGACCCGTATAGTCGAATGTATACAAAGAAAGTACCCAGGGAGTAAACTCATTTCCCAAACGATTTTTTAATTTTTTTTTTACCACTAAAACGCATGAGACTTGTAGTTTTCAAAAATGTTTTCATTTTTGATGAGACGCTTAATGAAAGAGGTTTAATCGCCGGCAAACGAAAACCCGCCATTTCCCGTAAACCCCGGACTCGGCCCGCATAGTCAAAAGTATACAAAGAAAGTACCCAGGGAGTAAACTCATTTCCAAAACGATTTTTTAAATTATCTTTTCACCACTAAAACGCATGAGACTTGCAGTTTTCAAAAATGTTTTCATTTTTGATGAGACGCTGAATAAAAGAATTTAATCGCCAGCAAAGGAAAACCCGCGACTTCCCGTAAATCCGGACTCGGCCCGTATAGTCAAAAGAATACAAAGAAAGTACCCAGGGAGTAAACTCATTTCCCGAACGATTTTTTAAATTATTTTTTCACCACTAAAACGCATGAGACTTGTAGTTTTCAGAAATGTTTTCATTTTTGATGAGACGCTTAATAAAAGTGGTTTAATCGCCGGCAAACGAAAACCCGCGACTTCCCGTAAATCCGGATTCGGCCCGTATAGTCAAAAGATTACAAAGAAAGTACCCAGGGAGTAAACTCATTTCCCGAACGATTTTTTAAACTATTTTTTCACCACTAAAACGCATGAGACTTGTACTTTTCAGAAATGTTTTCATTTTTGATGAGACGCTTAATGAAAGAGGTTTAATCACCGTCAAACGAAATCCTGCGATTTCCCGTAAATCCCGGGCATGGCCCGTATAGTCGAATGTATACAAAGAAAGTACCCTGTGAGTAAACTCATTTCCAAAACGATTTTTTAAATTATCTTTTCACCACTAAAACGCATGAGACTTGCAGTTTTCAAAAATGTTTTCATTTTTGATGAGACGCTTAATGAAAGAGGTTTAATCGCCGGCAAACGAAAACCCGCGACTTCCCGTAAATCCGGACTCGGCCCGTATAGTCAAAAGAATACAAAGAAAGTACCCAGGGAGTAAACTCATTCCCCGAAGGATTTTTTAAATTATTTTTTCACCACTAAAACGCATGAGACTTGCAGTTTTTAAAAATGTTTTCATATTTGATGAGACGCTGAATAAAAGAAGTTTAATCGCCGGCAAACGAAAACCCGCGACTTCCCGTAAATCCGGACTCGGCCCGTATAGTCAAAAGATTACAAAGAAAGTACCCAGGGAGTAAACCCATTTCCCGAACGATTTTTTAAATTATTTTATCACCACTAAAACGCATGAGACTTGTAGTTTTCAGAAATGTTTTCATTTTTGATGAGACGCTTAATGAAAGAGGTTTAATCACCGGCAAACGAAATCCCGCGATTTCCCGTAAATCTCGGGCATGACCCGTATAGTCGAATGTATACAAAGAAAGTACCCAGGGAGTAAACTCATTTCCCAAACGATTTTTTAATTTTTTTTTTACCACTAAAACGCATGAGACTTGTAGTTTTCAAAAATGTTTTCATTTTTGATGAGACGCTTAATGAAAGAGGTTTAATCGCCGGCAAACGAAAACCCGCCATTTCCCGTAAACCCCGGACTCGGCCCGCATAGTCAAAAGTATACAAAGAAAGTACCCAGGGAGTAAACTCATTTCCCGAACGATTTTTTAAATTATTTTTTCACCACTAAAACGCATGAGACTTGTAGTTTTCAGAAATGTTTTCATTTTTGATGAGACGCTTAATAAAAGTGGTTTAATCGCCGGCAAACGAAAACCCGCGACTTCCCGTAAATCCGGATTCGGCCCGTATAGTCAAAAGATTACAAAGAAAGTACCCAGGGAGTAAACTCATTTCCCGAACGATTTTTTAAACTATTTTTTCACCACTAAAACGCATGAGACTTGTACTTTTCAGAAATGTTTTCATTTTTGATGAGACGCTTAATGAAAGAGGTTTAATCACCGTCAAACGAAATCCTGCGATTTCCCGTAAATCCCGGGCATGGCCCGTATAGTCGAATGTATACAAAGAAAGTACCCAGGGAGTAAACTCATTTCCCAAACGATTTTTTAATTTTTTTTTTACCACTAAAACGCATGAGACTTGTAGTTTTCAAAAATGTTTTCATTTTTGATGAGACGCTTAATGAAAGAGGTTTAATCGCCGGCAAACGAAAACCCGCCATTTCCCGTAAACCCCGGACTCGGCCCACATAGTCAAAAGTATACAAAGAAAGTACCCAGGGAGTAAACTCATTTCCAAAACGATTTCTTAAATTATCTTTTCACCACTAAAACGCATGAGACTTGCAGTTTTCAAAAATGTTTTCATTTTTGATGAGAAGCTGAATAAAAGAAGTTTAATCGCCAGCAAACGAAAACCCGCGACTTCCCGTAAATCCCGGGCATGGCCCGTATAGTCGAATGTATACAAAGAAAGTACCCAGGGAGTAAACTCATTTCCCGAACGATTTTTTTAATTTTTTTTTACCACTAAAACGCATGAGACTTGTAGTTTTCAAAAATGTCTTCATTTTTAATGAGACGCTGAATAAAAGACGTTTAATCGCAGGCAAACGAAAACCCGCGACTTCCCGTAAATCCGAACTCGGCCCGTATAGTCAAAAGAATACAAAGAAAGTACCCAGGGAGTAAACTCATTTCCCGAACGATTTTTTAAATTATTTATTCACCACTAAAACGCATGAGACTTGTAGTTTTCAGAAATGTTTTCATTTTTGATGAGACGCTTAATGAAAGTGGTTTAATCGCCGGCAAACGAAAACTTGCGATTTCCCGTAAATCCCGGGCTTGGCCCGTATAGTCGAATGTATACAAAGAAAGTACCCTGTGAGTAAACTCATTTCCAAAACGATTTTTCAAATTATCTTTTCGCCACTAAAACGCATGAGACTTGCAGTTTTCAAAAATGTTTTCATTTTTGATGAGACGCTTAATAAAAGAGGTTTAATCGCCGGCAAACGAAATTCCGCGATTTCCCGTAAATCCCGGGCTTGGCCCTTATAGTCGAATGTATACAAAAAAAGTACCCAGGGAGTAAACTCATTTCCCGAACGATTTTTTTAATTTTTTTTTTTTACCACTAAAACGCATGAGACTTGTAGTTTTCAAAAATGTTTTCATTTTTGATGAGACGCTTAATGAAAGAGGTTTAATCGCCGGCAAACGAAAATCCGCCATTTCCCGTAAACCCCAGACTCGGCCCGCCCGCATAGTCAAAAGTATACAAAGAAAGTACCCAGGGAGTAAACTCATTTCCCGAACGATTTTTTAAATTATTATTTAACCACTAAAGCCCATGAGACTTGTAGTTTTTAAAAATGTTTTCATTTTTGATGAGACGCTGAATAAAAGAAGTTTAATCGCCGGCAAACGAAAACCCGCGACTTCCCGTAAGTCCCGGACTCGGCCCGTATAGGCAAAAGTATACAAAGAAAATACCCAGGGTGTAAACCCATTTCCCGAACGATTTTTTAAATTATTATTTCACCACTAAAGGCCATGAGACTTGTAGTTTTTAAAAATGTTTTCATTTTTGATGAGACGCTGAATAAAAGAAGTTTATTCGCCGGTAAACGAAAACCCGCGACTTCCAGTAAATCCGGACTCGGCCCGTATAGTCAAAAGTATACAAAGAAAGTACCCAGGGAGTAAACTCATTTCCCGAACGATTTTTTAAATTATATTTTCACCACTAAAACGCATGAGACTTGTAGTTTTCAGAAATGTTTTCATTTTTGATGAGACGCTTAATGAAAGTGGTTTAATCGCCGGCAAACGAAAACCTGCGATTTCCCGTAAATCCCGGGCTTGGCCCGTATAGTCGAATGTATACAAAGAAAGTACCCTGTGAGTAAACTCATTTCCAAAACGATTTTTTAAATTTTCTTTTCACCACTAAAACGCATGAGACATGCAGTTTTCAAAAATGTTTTCATTTTTGATGAGACGCTTAATGAAAGAGGTTTAATCGCCGGCAAACGAAATCCCGCGATTTCCCGTAAATCCCGGGCTTGGCCCGTATAGTCGAATGTATACAAAGAAAGTACCCAGGGAGTAAACTCATTTCCCGAACGATTTTTTTATTTATTTTTTTTTACCACTAAAACGCATGAGACTTGTAGTTTTCAAAAATGTTTTCATTTTTGATGAGACGCTTAATGAAAGAGGTTTAATCGCCGGCAAACAAAAACCCGCGATTTCCCGTAAATCTCGGGATTGGCCCGTATAGTCGAATGTATACAAAGAAAGTACCCTGTGAGTAAACTCATTTCCAAAACGATTTTTTAAATTATCTTTTCACCACTAAAACGCATGAGACTTGTAGTTTTCAAAAATGTTTTCATTTTTGATGAGACGCTGAATAAAAGAAGTTCATTCGCCGGTAAACGAAAACCCGCGACTTCCCGTAAATCCGGACTCGGCCCGTATAGTCAAAAGTATACAAAGAAAGTACCCAGGGAGTAAACTCATTTCCCGAACGATTTTTTAAATTATATTTTCACCACTAAAACGCATGAGACTTGTAGTTTTCAGAAATGTTTTCATTTTTGATGAGACGCTTAATGAAAGTGGTTTAATCGCCGGCAACGAAAACCTGCGATTTCCCGTAAATCCCGGGCTTGGCCCGTATAGTCGAATGTATACAAAGAAAGTACCCTGTGAGTAAACTCATTTCCAAAACGATTTTTTAAATTATCTTTTCACCACTAAAACGCATGAGACATGCAGTTTTCAAAAATGTTTTCATTTTTGATGAGACGCTTAATGAAAGAGGTTTAATCGCCGGCAAACGAAATCCCGCGATTTCCCGTAAATCCCGGGCTTGGCCCGTATAGTCGAATGTATACAAAGAAAGTACCCAGGGAGTAAACTCATTTCCCGAACGATTTTTTTATTTATTTTTTTTTACCACTAAAACGCATGAGACTTGTAGTTTTCAAAAATGTTTTCATTTTTGATGAGACGCTTAATGAAAGAGGTTTAATCGCCGGCAAACAAAAACCCGCGATTTCCCGTAAATCTCGGGATTGGCCCATATAGTCGAATGTATACAAAGAAAGTACCCTGTGAGTAAACTCATTTCCAAAACGATTTTTTAAATTATCTTTTCACCACTAAAACACATGAGACTTGTAGTTTTCAAAAATGTTTTCATTTTTGATGAGACGCTTAATGAAAGAGGTTTAATCGCCGGCAAACGAAATCCCGCGATTTCCCGTAAATCCAGGGCTTGGCCCGTATAGTCGAATGTATACAAAGAAAGTACCCAGGGAGTAAACTCATTTCCCGAACGATTTTTTAAAATTTTTTTTTACCACTAAAACGCATGAGACTTGTAGTTTCAAAAATGTTTTCATTTTTGATGAGAGGCTGAATAAAAGTGGTTTAATCGCCGGCAAACGAAAACCCGCGATTTCCTGTAAATCCCGGGCTTGGCCCGTATAGTCGAATGTATACAAAGAAAGTACCCTGTGAGTAAACTCAATTCCAAAACGATTTTTTAAATTATCTTTTCACCACTAAAACGCATGAGACTTTCAGTTTTCAAAAATGTTTTCATTTTTGATGAGACGCTTAATGAAAGAGGTTTAATCGCCGGCAAACGAAATCCCGCGATTTCCCGTAAATCCCAGGCTTGGCCCGTATAGTCGAATGTATACAAAGAAAGTAGCAAGGGAGTAAACTCATTTCCTCAACGATTTTTTTATTTATTTTTTTTACCACTAAAACGCATGAGACTTGTAGTTTTCAAAAATGTTTTCATTTTTGATGAGACACTTAATGAAAGAGGTTTAATCGCCGGCAAACAAAAACCCGCGATTTCCCGTAAATCTCGGGCTTGGCCCGTATAGTCGAATGTATACAAAGAAAGTACCCTGTGAGTAAACTCATTTCCAAAACGATTTTTTAAATTATCTTTTCACCACTAAAACGCATGAGACTTGCAGTTTTCAAAAATGTTTTCACTTTTGATGAGACGGTTAATGAAAGAGGTTTAATCGCCGGCAAACGAAATCCCGTGATTTCCCGTAAATCCCGGGCTTGGCCCGTATAGTCGAATGTATACAAAGAAAGTACCCAGGGAGTAAACTCATTTCCCGAACGATTTTTTTTTTATTTTTTTTTACCACTAAAACGCATGAGACTTGTAGTTTTCAAAAAAGTTTTCATTTTTGATGAGACGCTTAATGAAAGAAGTTTAATCGCCGGCAAACAAAAACCCGCGATTTCCCGTAAATCTCGGGCTTGGCCCGAATAGTCGAATGTATACAAAGAAAGTACCCTGTGAGTAAACTCATTTCCAAAACGATTTTTTAAATTATCTTTTCACCACTAAAACGCATGAGACTTGCAGTTTTTAAAAATGTTTTTATTTTTTATGAGATGCTTAATGAAAGAGGTTTAATCGCCGGCAAACGAAATCCCGCGATTTCCCGTAAATCCCGGGCTTGGCCCGTATAGTCGAATGTATACAAAGAAAGTACCCAGGGAGTAAACTCATTTCCCGAACGATTTTTTAAAATTTTTTTTTACCACTAAAACGCATGAGACTTGTAGTTTCAAAAATGTTTTCATTTTTGATGAGACGCTGAATAAAAGTGGTTTAATCGCCGGCAAACGAAAACCCGCGATTTCCCGTAAATCCCGGGCTTGGCCCGTATAGTCGAATGTATACAAAGAAAGTACCCTGTGAGTAAACTTATTTACAAAACGATTTTTTTTTTACCACTAAAACGCATGAGACTTGTAGTTTTCAAAAATGTTTTCATTTTAGATGAGACGCTTAATGAAAAAGGTTTAATCGCCGGCAAACGAAAACCCGCGATTTCCCGTAAATCCCGGGCTTGGCCCGTATAGTCGAATGTATACAAAGAAAGTACCCTGTGAGTAAACTCATTTCCAGAACGATTTTTTAAATTATTTTTTCACCACTAAAACGCATAAAACTTGTAGTTTTCAAAAATGTTTTCATTTTTAATGAGACGCTGAATAAAAGAAGTTTAATCGCCGGCAAACGAAAACCCGCGATTTCCCGTAAATCCCGGGCTTGGCCCGTATAGTCAAAAGTATACAAAGAAAGTACCCAGGGAGTAAACTCCTTTCCCGAACGATTTTTTAAATTATTATTTCACCACTAAAGCCCATGAGACTTGTAGTTTTTAAAAATGTTTTCATTTTTGATGAGATGCTGAATAAAAGAAGTTTAATCGCCGGCAAACGAAAACCCGCGATTTCCCGTAAATCCCGGGCTTGGCCTGTATAGTCGAATGTATACAAAGAAAGTACCCTGTGAGTAAACTCATTTCCAAAACGATTTTTTAAATTATCTTTTCACCACTAAAACGCATGAGACTTGCAGTTTTCAAAAATGTTTTCATTTTTGATGAGACGCTGAATGAAAGAAGTTTAATCGCCGGCAAACGAAAACCTGCGATTTTCCGTGAATCCTGGACTCCGCCCGTATAGTCAAAAGTATACAAAGAAAGTACCCAGGGAGTAAACTCATTTCCCGAACGTTTTTTTAAATTATTATTTCACCACTAAAGCCCATGAGACTTGTAGTTTTTAAAAATGTTTTCATTTTTGATGAGATGCTGAATAAAAGAAGTTTAATCGCCGGCAAACGAAAACGCGCGATTTCCCGTAAATCCCGGGCTTGGCCTGTATAGTCGAATGTATACAAAGAAAGTACCCTGTGAGTAAACTCATTTCCAAAACGATTTTTTAAATTATCTTTTCACCACTAAAACGCATGAGACTTGCAGTTTTCAAAAATGTTTTCATTTTTGATGAGACGCTTAATGAAAGAGGTTTAATCGCCAGCAAAAGAAATCCCGCGATTTCCCGTAAATCCCGGTCTTGGCCCGTATAGTCAAATGTATACAAAGAAAGTACCCAGGGAGTAAACTCATTTCCCAAACGATTTTTTAATTTTTTTTTTTACCACTAAAACGCATGAGACTTGTAGTTTTTAAAAATGTTTTCATTTTTGATGAGACGCTGAATAAAAGTGGTTTAATCGCCGGAAAACGAAAACCCACGATTTCCCGTAAATCCCGGCTTGGCCCGTATAGTCGAATGTATACAAAGAAAGTACCCAGTGAGTTAGCTCATTTCCAAAACGATTTTTTAAATTATCTTTTCACCACTAAAACGCATGAGACTTGTAGTTTTCAAAAATGTTTTCATTTTTGATGAGACGCTGAATAAAAGAAGTTTAATCGCCGGCAAACGAAAACCCGCGATTTCCCGTAAATCCCGGACTCGGCCCGTATAGTCAAAAGTATACAAAGAAAGTATCCAGGGAGTAAACTGATTTCCCGAACGATTTTTTAAATTTTTTTTTCACCACTAAAACGCTTGAGACTTGTAGTTTTCAAAAATGTTTTCATTTTTGATCAGACGCTGAATAAAAGAAGTTTAATCGCCGGCAAACAAAAACCCGCCATTTCCCGTAAACCCCGGACTCTGCCCGCATAGTCAAAAGTATACAAAGAAAGTACCCAGTGAGTAAACTCATTTCCCGAACGATTTTTTAAATTATTTTTTCACCACTAAAACGCATGAGACTTGTAGTTTTTAAAAATGTTTTCATTTTTGATGAGACGCTGAACAAAAGAAGTTTAATCGCCGGCAAACGAAAACCTGCGATTTCCCGTAAATCCCGGACTCGGCCCGTATAGTCAAAAGTATACAAAGAAAGTACCCAGGGAGTAAACTCATTTCCCGAACGATTTTTTTAATTTTTTTTTTTACCACTAAAACGCATGAGACTTGTAGTTTACAAAAATGTTTTCATTTCTGATGAGACGCTTAATGAAAGAGGTTTAATCGCCGGAAAACGAAAACCCGCGATTTCCCGTAAATCTCGCGCTTGGCCCGTATAGTCGAATGTATACAAAGGAAGTACCCAGGGAGTAAACTCATTTCCTGAACGATTTTTTAAATTTTTTTTTACCACTAAAACGCATGAGACTTGTAGTTTTTAAAAATGTTTTTATTTTTGATGAGACGCTGAATAAAAGTGGTTTAATCGCCGGCAAACGAAAACCCGCGATTTCCCGTAAATCCCGGGCTTGGCCCGTATAGTCGAATGTATACAAAGAAAGTACCCTGTGAGTAAACTCATTTCCAAAACGATTTTTTAAATTATCTTTTCACCACTAAAACGCATGAGACTTGCAGTTTTCAAAAATGTTTTCATTTTTGATGAGACGCTTAATGAAAGAGGTTTAATCGCCGGCAAACGAAATCCCGCGATTTCCCGTAAATCCCGGGCTCGGCCCGTATAGTCGAATGTATAGAAAGAAAGTACCCAGGGAGTAAACTCATTTCCCGAACGATTTTTTAATTATTTTTTTTACCACTAAAACGCATGAGACTTGTAGTTTTTAAAAATGTTTTCATTTTTGATGAGATGCTGAATAAAAGAAGTTTAATCGCCGGCAAACGAAAACCCGCGATTTCCCGTAAATCCCGGGCTTGGCCTGTATAGTCGAATGTATACAAAGAAAGTACCCTGTGAGTAAACTCATTTCCAAAACGATTTTTTAAATTATCTTTTCACCACTAAAACGCAAGAGACTTGCAGTTTTCAAAAATGTTTTCATTTTTGATGAGACGCTGAATGAAAGAAGTTTAATCGCCGGCAAACGAAAACCTGCGATTTTCCGTGAATCCCGGACTCCGCCCGTATAGTCAAAAGTATACAAAGAAAGTACCCAGGGAGTAAACTCATTTCCCGAACGTTTTTTTAAATTATTATTTCACCACTAAAGCCCATGAGACTTGTAGTTTTTAAAAATGTTTTCATTTTTGATGAGATGCTGAATAAAAGAAGTTTAATCGCCGGCAAACGAAAACGCGCGATTTCCCGTAAATCCCGGGCTTGGCCTGTATAGTCGAATGTATACAAAGAAAGTACCCTGTGAGTAAACTCATTTCCAAAACGATTTTTTAAATTATCTTTTCACCACTAAAACGCATGAGACTTGCAGTTTTCAAAAATGTTTTCATTTTTGATGAGACGCTTAATGAAAGAGGTTTAATCGCCAGCAAAAGAAATCCCGCGATTTCCCGTAAATCCCGGTCTTGGCCCGTATAGTCAAATGTATACAAAGAAAGTACCCAGGGAGTAAACTCATTTCCCGAACGATTTTTTAATTTTTTTTTTTACCACTAAAACGCATGAGACTTGTAGTTTTCAAAAATGTTTTCATTTTTGATGAGACGCTGAATAAAAGAAGTTTAATCGCCGGCAAACGAAAACCCGCGATTTCCCGTAAATCCCGGACTCGGCCCGTATAGTCAAAAGTATACAAAGAAAGTATCCAGGGAGTAAACTGATTTCCCGAACGATTTTTTAAATTTTTTTTTCACCACTAAAACGCTTGAGACTTGTAGTTTTCAAAAATGTTTTCATTTTTGATCAGACGCTGAATAAAAGAAGTTTAATCGCCGGCAAACAAAAACCCGCCATTTCCCGTAAACCCCGGACTCTGCCCGCATAGTCAAAAGTATACAAAGAAAGTACCCAGGGAGTAAACTCATTTCCCGAACGATTTTTTAAATTATTTTTTCACCACTAAAACGCATGAGACTTGTAGTTTTTAAAAATGTTTTCATTTTTGATGAGACGCTGAACAAAAGAAGTTTAATCGCCGGCAAACGAAAACCTGCGATTTCCCGTAAATCCCGGACTCGGCCCGTATAGTCAAAAGTATACAAAGAAAGTACCCAGGGAGTAAACTCATTTCCCGAACGATTTTTTTAATTTTTTTTTTTACCACTAAAACGCATGAGACTTGTAGTTTACAAAAATGTTTTCATTTCTGATGAGACGCTTAATGAAAGAGGTTTAATCGCCGGAAAACGAAAACCCGCGATTTCCCGTAAATCTCGGGCTTGGCCCGTATAGTCGAATGTATACAAAGGAAGTACCCAGGGAGTAAACTCATTTCCTGAACGATTTTTTAAATTTTTTTTTACCACTAAAACGCATGAGACTTGTAGTTTTTAAAAATGTTTTTATTTTTGATGAGACGCTGAATAAAAGTGGTTTAATCGCCGGCAAACGAAAACCCGCGATTTCCCGTAAATCCCGGGCTTGGCCCGTATAGTCGAATGTATACAAAGAAAGTACCCTGTGAGTAAACTCATTTCCAAAACGATTTTTTAAATTATCTTTTCACCACTAAAACGCATGAGACTTGCAGTTTTCAAAAATGTTTTCATTTTTGATGAGACGCTTAATGAAAGAGGTTTAATCGCCGGCAAACGAAATCCCGCGATTTCCCGTAAATCCCGGGCTCGGCCCGTATAGTCGAATGTATAGAAAGAAAGTACCCAGGGAGTAAACTCATTTCCCGAACGATTTTTTAATTATTTTTTTTACCACTAAAACGCATGAGACTTGTAGTTTTCAAAAATGTTTTCATTTTTGATGAGACGTTTAATGAAAGAGGTTTAATCGCCGGCAAACGAAAACCCGCGATTTCCCGTAAATCCCGGGCTTGGCCCGTATAGTCGAATGTATACAAAGAAAGTAACCTGTGAGTAAACTCATTTCCAGAACGATTTTTTAAATTATTTTTTCACCACTAAAGCGCATAAGACTTGCAGTTTTCAAAAATGTTTTCATTTTTGATGAGACGCTGAATAAAAGAAGTTTAATCGCCGGCAAACGAAAACCTGCGATTTCCCGTAAATCCCGGACTCGGCCCGTATAGTCAATAGTATACAAAGAAAGTACCCAGGGAGTAAACTTATTTCCCGAACGATTTTTTAAATTTTTTTTTTACCACTAAAACGCATGAGACTTGTAGTTTTCAAAAATGTTTTCATTTTTGATGAGACGCTTAATGAAAGAGGTTTAATCGCCGGCAAACGAAATCCCGCGATTTCCCGTAAATCCCGGGCTTGGCCCGTATAGTCGAATGTATACAAAGAAAGTACCCAGGGAGTAAACTGATTTCCCGAACGATTTTTTAAATTTTTTTTTCACCACTAAAACGCTTGAGACTTGTAGTTTTCAAAAATGTTTTCATTTTTGATCAGACGCTGAATAAAAGAAGTTTAATCGCCGGCAAACGAAAACCCGCGATTTCCCGTAAATCCCGGGCTTGGCCTGTATAGTCGAATGTATACAAAGAAAGTACCCTGTGAGTAAACTCATTTCCAGAACGATTTTTTAAATTATTTTTTCACCTCTAAAACGCCTAAGACTTGTAGTTTTCAAAAATGTTTTCATTTTTGATGAGACGCTGAATAAAAGAAGTTTAATCTCCGGCAAACGAAAACCCGCGATTTCCCGTAAATCCCGGGCTTGGCCCGTATAGTCAAAAGTATACAAAGAAAGTACCCAGGAAGTAAACTCATTTCCCGAACGATTTTTTAATTTATTTTTTCACCACTAAAACGCATGAGACTTGTAGTTTTCAAAAATGTTTTAATTTTTGATGAGACGCTGAATAAAAGAAGTTTAATCGCCGGCAAACGAAAACCTGCGAATTCCCGTAAATCCCGGACTCGGCCCGTATAGTCAGAAGTATACAAAGAAAGTACACAGGGTGTAAACTCATTTCCCGAACGATTTCTTAATTTATTTTTTCACCACTAAAACGCATGAGACTTGTAGTTTTCAAAAATGTTTTCATTTTTGATGAGACGCTGAATAAAAGAAGTTTAATCGCCGGCAAACGAAAACCTGCGAATTCCCGTAAATCCCGGACTTGGCCTGTATAGTCAAAAGTATACAAAGAAAGTACCCAGGGTGTAAACTCATTTCCCGAACGATTTTTTAAATTTTTTTTTTACCACTAAAACGCATGAGACTTGTAGTTTTCAAAAATGTTTTCATTTTTGATGAGACGCTTAATGAAAGAGGCTTAATCGCCGGCAAACGAAATCCCGCGAATTCCCGTAAATCCCGGGCTTGGCCCGTATAGTCGAATGTATACAAAGAAAGTACCCAGGGAGTAAACTCATTTCCCGAAGGATTTTTTAAATTTTTTTTTCACCACTAAAACGCTTGAGACTTGTAGTTTTCAAAAATGTTTATATTTTTGATCAGACGCTGAATAAAAGAAGTTTAATCGCCGGCAAACGAAAACCCGCCATTTCCCGTAAACCCTGGACTCGGCCCGCATAGTCAAAAGTATACAAAGAAAGTACCCAGGGAGTAAACTCATTTCCCGATCGATTTTTTGAATTATTTTTTCACCACTAAAACGCATGAGACTTGTAGTTTTTAAAAATGTTTTCATTTTTGATGAGACGCTGAACAAAAGAAGTTTAATCGCCGGCAAACGAAAACCTGCGATTTCCCGTAAATCCCGGACTCGGCTCGTATAGTCAAAAGTATACAAAGAAAGTACCCAGGGTGTAAACTCATTTCCCGAACGATTTTTTAAATTATTTTTTCACCACTAAAACGCATGAGACTTGTAGTTTTCAAAAATGTTTTCATTTTTGATGAGACGCTGAAAAAAAGAAGTTTAATCGCCGGTAAACAAAAACCTGTGATTTCCCGTACGTCCCAGACTCGGCCCGTATAGTCAAAAGTATACAAAGAAAGTACCCAGGGTGTAAACGCATTTCCCGAACGATTTTTTAAATTATTATTTCACCACTAAAGCCCATGAGACTTGTAGTTTTTAAAAATGTTTTCATTTTTGATGAGACGCTGAATAAAAGAAGTTTAATCGCCCTCAAACGAAAACCCGCGACTTCCCGTAAATCCCGGACTCGGCCCGTATAGTCAAAAGTATACAAAGAAAGTACCCAGGGAGTAAACTCATTTCCCGAAAGATTTTTTAAATTATTTTTTCACCACTAAAACACATGAGACTTGTAGTTTTCAAAAATGTTTTCATTTTTGATGAGACGCCTAATAAAAGAAGTTTAATTGCCGGCAAACGAAAACCCGCGACTTCCCGTAAATCCCGGACTCGGCCCGTATAGTCAAAAGTATACAAAGAAAGTACCCAGGGTGTAAACTCATTTCCCGAACGATTTTTTAAATTATTATTTCACCACTAAAGCCCATGAGACTTGTATTTTTTAAAAATGTTTTCATTTTTGATGAGACGCTGAATAAAACAAGTTTAATCGCCGGCAAACGAAAACCCGCGACTTTCCGTAAATCCGGACTCGGCCCGTATAGTCAAAAGTATACAAAGAAAGTACCCAGGGAGTAAACTCATTTCCCGAACAATTTTTTAAATTATTATTTTACCACTAAAGGCCATGAGACTTGTAGTTTTCAGAAATGTTTTCATTTTTGATGAGACGCTTAATGAAAGAGGTTTAATCGCCGGTAAACGAAAACCTGCGATTTCCCGTACGTCCCGGACTCGGCCCGTATAGTCAAAAGTATACAAAGAAAGTACCCAGGGTGTAAACGCATTTCCCAAACGATTTTTTAAATTATTATTTCACCACTAAAGCCCATGAGACTTGTAGTTTTTAAAAATGTTTTCATTTTTGATGAGACGCTGAATAAAAGAAGTTTAATCGCCCTCAAACGAAAACCCGCGACTTCCCGTAAATCCCGGACTCGGCCCGTATAGTCAAAAGTATACAAAGAAAGTACCCAGGGAGTAAACTCATTTCCCGAACGATTTTTTAAATTATTTTTTCACCACTAAAACGCATGAGACTTGTAGTTTTTAAAAATGTTTTCTTTTTTGATGAGACGCTGAATAAAAGAAGTTTAATCGCCCTCAAACAAAATCCCGCGACTTCCCGTAAATCCCGGACTCGGCCCGTATAGTCAAAAGTATACAAAGAAAGTACCCATGGAGTAAACTCATTTCCCGAACGATTTTTTAAATTATTTTTTCATCACTAAAACGCATGAGACTTGTTGTTTTCAAAAATGTTTTCATTTTTGATGAGACGCTTAAAAAAAGAAGTTTAATCGCCGGTAAACGAAAACCTGCGATTTCCCGTACGTCCCGGACTCGGCCCGTATAGTCAAAAGTATACAAAGAAAGTACCCAGGGTGTAAACGCATTTCCCGAACGATTTTTTAAATTATTATTTCACCACTAAAGCCCATGAGACTTGTAGTTTTTAAAAATGTTTTCATTTTTGATGAGACGCTGAATAAAAGAAGTTTAATCGCCCTCAAACGAAAACCCGCAACTTCCCGTAAATCCCGGACTCGGCCCGTATAGTCAAAGGTATACAAAGAAAGTACCCAGGGAGTAAACTCATTTCCCGAACGATTTTTTAAATTATTTTTTCACCACTAAAACGCATGAGACTTGTAGTTTTTAAAAATGTTTTCACGGCGGGTAAAAACGGTCCAAGAAATGCTTATCAAAAGCGTCCGCGTTTTTCGGCCCGTAGGTTTTTAAAAACGGTCGAGGACCGTAAGTATTATATCTTTGGTACATGGTACCATACTTTTATCTGGTATGTGTTTTAAACGTGTCTGATGGTTTTACGAGCGCTAGAATTTGAAAGTCGAATAAATTTTCTTTCGATCGAATATAAACATGCTTATGTTGAACATCGTGGAATGTCTTTTTAGCTGTCTTGAAATAGTGCCTCTTTCAATTTTACCCTTCCAGTAACAAACTTTGTTGGGTATAGAATAGTATTAAATGGTATTATTTTTCTATTTGAAGGCATTAAAACGCAAGTTGTAAGACGAATCTTCAATTCTGTTGTTTTACATTTTTTAATTTTGAAGTTTTTTTGGTAAATAAAAGCAACGGAAGTATGGGAAAATTGTAGTAAGCTACGTATGGCAGTCTCAGGAATTAAGAAATGGCGGCCATTTTTAAATTGTTTCTTTTTTATTATATTCTGTAAACTAAGGTGTGTTAATGGTCTATCTGGCTATGTCCTATGAGTATAAGTATATTTTAGGTCTCATATAGCCGACTTCTCAATTTTTCACAATATATACAAGAAACCCATCCATATAAAAAAAATTAAAACTTGTCTTTAAAGCTAGCTAGCTAGCTAAATATTTTGTGGATGTGTTGTCCCATTGTATAGCTATAGCTAGCTATGCTTTATTCTGACTAAATTTTCTCATGTATTAATTTTTTCGCAAGTTTTCATTCATCCACAAGTAACAAGGAAAAATTTAGGGTTTTTAGGCAAAATAGATGCGTTAAACCGTAGCTAGCTAGAGTTCTGTGTATAGATGAGCGAATGTTTACAAAGTTCTGTATATGTACGCGCATTCTTACAGGCAATAAAAGAAGGACCACATAAGAAAAACTATTTCCACTAATTTATATATTTAAGGAATAAACGATCTAAAAGGAGCTGGAATTGGAATACCGTTTTTTTTAATTAAGAAAAGAAAAATGTTTTTTCCCTATAAATAACGAACTTGTGTTTATATATATATACGTTTATTCTTATTTTTTTTAAAACATTCCAAGACATAAAAATTCATTTCTTTGTGTCATTCGCCAAAATAAATTCCGTTAAAATAAACATTTTTTTGTATTCGCCAAATTAAATCCTCGCCAAATTTTATAAAATTTATCATTCGCAAAATTAAATCCCCGCCAAGTATTCCATTTTGGTCATTCACCATTAAATACTCTCCAAAATTTATCCACTTAAGATAGTAAATAAAAATATCCTCTCTTTTTCATCTTCTTTTTCTAAAATGACAGATAATAACTTTTCTTTTCTATATATATATATAATATATATATTTATAATTACCTATGTTTTTAGATCATGTATAATGATGTCAGATTTAATTGATTCATATGCAGAGTTGGACGAAAAAAATATCCTCGTCATCAATTTAATAAAGTTTCACTTCGATACAATTTTAACATCTCTTAATCGAAAAATTCAAGCAAAACAAACTTTGTATAATCCCTTCAAAGTTGTCATTAATGAACGTGTCCATTCCGAAATATTTTTAGCTGTTTATAAAGCCATTCGCGACTTCCGCACAGCTTACGGTAGAGAATTGATTGTTAAGAAAGACAAAAGTGGTATCATTAAAGAAATTAGTATTATTTTTCACCATCTTGGGTCATTGAAATTCCATTTATCAAACTTGTCTAGCCTTGATATCAATAAAATATTCAAAAAGAAGTTTAAAAGCAATGCCGTCGGTGATATAATATGTGACGATGAAAAAAAATGTATTTTACATTACAAAGTGTCAACAAAGACATTAAATATAACTGCATCGTACAAAGTTGTCAATCAATATGGTATGGTATGTAGTTATTGACAGAATTGGATTTTTATCCTAGTTAAATGTTTTTATTTTGTTGTATTTCTATGCCATGCCTCCTAAAGGAAAGTCAAAGGCACAAAACATTAAGTTTTCCCAGTTAGGAAAATATACATCAAACAGAAAAAAAATCAACGATATGGATTTGAAAATTTCAAATCAGAGTAACCTAATTGAGGAAAAACAAAAACAATTAGCAGCATTGAGCAGTGAGATAACTTTGATTGAAAGGGATGTTGATAAGTTAAGAAATAGATTAGCTAGAAAAAGAAAACGTGTTAGACACCTAAACTATGAGTGTAGTAAGAATAGAGTGGACTCTGAAGTCAAATTTAGCATCAGCAAGGTAACAGCTGAGAGGCGTAGTAAATTCCCATCATCTAGTGATTTAAATAGATCAGCAAAAGATACACGTCGTCTGGAAACATTTGAAGCTTGTTCTGCCATTCACGGAGGGTCTAAGGAATCTGTTCAGCCGGTTATGTTTGGTATGATTGACACATTGTGTTCGAAAATCCCCTCAAAAATGTTTGCAAAAAGTTTATTGAATGCTAAATCATCTGTAGTAAAACAGATAAAGGAAACTACCATCAAAATAGCAAATGAAGAATTTTACAATTCAGAAGATAATAAACTACGTTCTCTCAATGTTTTTTACAGCCACAATGTCATGGGGAAAGCTAAATACATGGCAATTAGAAAGGCAAATAGAATTTCCCAGAATAAACAGAATTCAGTGGTTAATTATATTCAGTATCCTCATTTAGCAACCATTATCAATAACATTGATATAGGAACACTACATGACATACATCCAACTCTAACCTTTGGAGATGAAACAAAATCAGTTACAGGAAATTATAGATCGTGTGATGAATTTTTGTTACGATTGGCAATGTCGTCAAAGAGCACTTCATGAAGTTATTCAATCTATGTTTGGCAACTGCTCCATTGAATTCCTACAAAGCATTTAAAGATATACCTTCCTCACATGCTTTAATTAAATTTGTTAATTTTATACGTTCAGCAATGGGATGTAATTTTTTGTCGAAAAAAATTATCCGGTGGTTTAATGAAAGCAGTTCTAAGAATGAAAGTAGTTTCACTTTTCGTTTTCGTGGAAAGGAGAGTAAAGCCTTTCTTTGTCATTTCCCAGAATTAAATTTACTTATTTTAAATGAATTGAAGAGTGAACAAATGAAAATAAGGCTGCATCAAATCCATTTTCAGTTCATATGTTTGCGAAAAATTATTTCACTATCAGTACGTGTAGAGAATTTCAATTTGGAACTTTTAAAAGATTTAAAGAAGCAATGTAAACTACTTTTCAAGTCAAGCTGTTGGTATGATGTAAGCGTCTCACCCAGTTTATGGACTTTATGTAACTGCATACCTTTCCATGCTGAAAGTACTTTGCTGTGCTACGGTTTCGGAATTGGATGTAATAGTATGGAAGGGCGGGAGCAAAAGCACCAGATGATTGTAAAGTATTCTAACAATACCACTTTCCAATGTCGCTGGCCAAGAATTTTCCGTCACGAGTACATACAATTGTTGCATCTGAGAGAAAACGGTTACGATAAGTTGCACTATGTTTCAAGAGGATCTGATTACATACCAGAGAGAGATATGTGTTGTGAACATTGCTTGCTGCTTGTTAGAAATAACTTGAAATGCCAACTATGTGAGAGTGCTTTCATGAAAAAGGTTTTTTCTGATTTAGAAATTTAGACACCGTTTATTGTTTAAAAGTTCAGTATGTTGATAGTTCGTGTTAGATGTATATTTTCCTTATTTCCTTATTCTGCTATATACTTTTTGTTTGCATAACATTTGCAATGTATATTTGTGAATCAGTGAGATAGTGTCTTTCGCAAGAGTATGAATATTAATTTTCCCAATTAGAAAGCTCAAAGAAATCAATTTTTTAATATAAATGTGTGTGAATTAATGTTTTGTCAGAACATTTGGTACATAAATGTTTACGACGTAATCATATAGAAAGTATGGTGACTATTACAGCATAAAATTTATAATATTTACATCAAAGAATATGTATTTTATACAAATATATTTTATTTTTATGAGCATGGCAATGCCAAATTTTCTCTTGCAAAAGAAAACAAATTCTAGATCATCATCATTTTTTTCTGTGAATAGATGTTATAAAACACTAGCTATATGATAGTTTATATTTTATTAAAAAAAAGTTTTCATAGTTCATATGTTTTATTTAAACAGAGTTGTTGTGTTATTATTTGCTTCATATTGAGATACAATGTGTCACAAAAGTAGTTTTTGTTGTTTGACTGTCCTGTGTGTTCTGGCAGCTAGCTAGCTGTGCTGCCTCCATCCCATCTTCTTTTTATTTTTTATTATATGCAATAATGAGTAACGGTAGCTACGAAAGCCATAAAATAACAATAATTTATCCATTTTTTACTCGTTATATACCAAATCAAAACTTTAAACACTTGCAGCAACCTTTCAGTGTGTTTAGCCAGGTAGCCATTTTTATTTTTCTACAAATCTCTCCATCGCGCTGCTGTTGTACCTGCTATTGTGAAAACCTAGGTTGCAATTGAAGGAGTGTCGAATTGCGGCGCAAACTCCATGTAACAATCCTTGACAAAATAGCCAGGCCGTTTGAAAAATACGAGTTAAGCATTTTCACACGGGAAATAGCCCGCCGTGTTTCTTTTTTGATGAGACGCTGAATAAAAGAAGTTTAATCGCCCTCAAACAAAAACCCGCGACTTCCCGTAAATCCCGGACTCGGCCCGTATAGTCAAAAGTATACAAAGAAAGTACCCAGGGAGTAAACTCATTTCCCGAACGATTTTTTAAATTATTTTTTCACCAATAAAACGCATGAGACTTGTAGTTTTTAAAAATGTTTTCATTTTTGATGAGACGCTGAATAAAAGAAGTTTTATCGCCGGCAAACGAAAACCCGCGACTTCCTGTAAATCCAGACCGGCCCGTATAGTCAAAAGTATACAAAGAAAGTACCCAGGGAGTAAACTCATTTCCCGAACGATTTTTTAAATTATTTTTTCACCACTAAAACACATGAGACTTGTAGTTTTCAAAAATGTTTTCATTTTTGATGAGACGCTGAATAAAAGAAGTTTAATCGCCGGCAAACGAAAACCCGCGACTTCCCGTAAATCCCAGACTCGGCCCGTATAGTC
The DNA here is from genome assembly GCF_029227915.1 of Hydractinia symbiolongicarpus. NCBI lineage: Eukaryota > Metazoa > Cnidaria > Hydrozoa > Anthoathecata > Hydractiniidae > Hydractinia > Hydractinia symbiolongicarpus. The sequence continues at coordinate 3,775,137 of NC_079878.1, forward strand.
AAAAGTATACAAAGAAAGTACCCAGGGTGTAAACTCATTTCCCGAACGATTTTTTAAATTATTATTTCACCACTAAAGCCCATGAGACTTGTAGTTTTTAAAAATGTTTTCATTTTTGATGAGACGCTGAATAAAACAAGTTTAATCGCCGGCAAACGAAAACCCGCGACTTCCCGTAAATCCGGACTCGGCCCGTATAGTCAAAAGTATACAAAGAAAGTACCCAGGGAGTAAACTCATTTCCCGAACGATTTTTTAAATTATTATTTTACCACTAAAGGCCATGAGACTTGTAGTTTTCAGAAATGTTTTCATTTTTGATGAGACGCTTAATGAAAGAGGTTTAATCGCCGGTAAACGAAAACCTGCGATTTCCCGTACGTCCCGGACTCGGCCCGTATAGTCAAAAGTATACAAAGAAAGTACCCAGGGTGTAAACGCATTTCCCGAACGATTTTTTAAATTATTATTTCACCACTAAAGCCCATGAGACTTGTAGTTTTTAAAAATGTTTTCATTTTTGATGAGACGCTGAATAAAAGAAGTTTAATCGCCCTCAAACGAAAACCCGCGACTTCCCGTAAATCCCGGACTCGGCCCGTATAGTCAAAAGTATACAAAGAAAGTACCCAGGGAGTAAACTCATTTCCCGAACGATTTTTTAAATTATTTTTTCACCATTAAAACGCATGAGACTTGTAGTTTTTAAAAATGTTTTCATTTTTGATGAGACGCTGAATAAAAGAAGTTTAATCGCCCTCAAACAAAATCCCGCGACTTCCCGTAAATCCCGGACTCGGCCCGTATAGTCAAAAGTATACAAAGAAAGTACCCATGGAGTAAACTCATTTCCCGAACGATTTTTTAAATTATTTTTTCATCACTAAAACGCATGAGACTTGTAGTTTTCAAAAATGTTTTCATTTTTGATGAGACGCTGAAAAAAAGAAGTTTAATCGCCGGTAAACGAAAACCTGCGATTTCCCGTACGTCCCGGACTCGGCCCGTATAGTCAAAAGTATACAAAGAAAGTACCCAGGGTGTAAACGCATTTCCCGAACGATTTTTTAAATTATTATTTCACCACTAAAACCCATGAGACTTGTAGTTTTTAAAAATGTTTTCATTTTTGATGAGACGCTGAATAAAAGAAGTTTAATCGCCCTCAAACGAAAACCCGCGACTTCCCGTAAATCCCGGACTCGGCCCGTATAGTCAAAAGTATACAAAGAAAGTACCCAGGGAGTAAACTCATTTCCCGAACGATTTTTTAAATTATTTTTTCACCACTAAAACGCATGAGACTTGTAGTTTTTAAAAATGTTTTCTTTTTTGATGAGACGCTGAATAAAAGAAGTTTAATCGCCCTCAAACAAAAACCCGCGACTTCCCGTAAATCCCGGACTCGGCCCGTATAGTCAAAAGTATACAAAGAAAGTACCCAGGGAGTAAACTCATTTCCCGAACGATTTTTTAAATTATTTTTTCACCACTAAAACGCATGAGACTTGTAGTTTTTAAAAATGTTTTCATTTTTGATGAGACGCTGAATAAAAGAAGTTTAATCGCCGGCAAACGAAAACCCGCGACTTCCTGTAAATCCAGACCGGCCCGTATAGTCAAAAGTATACAAAGAAAGTACCCAGGGAGTAAACTCATTTCCCGAACGATTTTTTAAATTATTTTTTCACCACTAAAACACATGAGACTTGTAGTTTTCAAAAATGTTTTCATTTTTGATGAGACGCTGAATAAAAGAAGTTTAATCGCCGGCAAACGAAAACCCGCGACTTCCCGTAAATCCCAGACTCGGCCCGTATAGTCAAAAGTATACAAAGAAAGTACCCAGGGTGTAAACTCATTTCCCGAACGATTTTTTAAATTATTATTTCACCACTAAAGCCCATGAGACTTGTAGTTTTTAAAAATGTTTTCATTTTTGATGACAGCTGAATAAAACAAGTTTAATCGCCGGCAAACGAAAACCCGCGACTTCCCGTAAATCCGGACTCGGCCCGTATAGTCAAAAGTATACAAAGAAAGTACCCAGGGAGTAAACTCATTTCCCGAACGATTTTTTAAATTATTATTTTACCACTAAAGGCCATGAGACTTGTAGTTTTCAGAAATGTTTTCATTTTTGATGAGACGCTTAATGAAAGAGGTTTAATCGCCGGCAAACGAAATCCCGCGATTTTCCGTAAATCCCGGGCTTGGCCCGTATAGTCGAATGTATACAAAGAAAGTACCCTGTGAGTAAACTCATTCCCAAAACGATTTTTTAATTTATCTTTTCACCACTAAAACGCATGAGACTTGTAGTTTTTAAAAATGTTTTCATTTTTGATGAGACGCTGAATAAAACAAGTTTAATCGCCGGCAAACGAAAACCCGCGATTTTCCGTAAATCCCGGGCTTGGCCCGTATAGTCGAATGTATACAAAGAAAGTACCCTGTGAGTAAACTCATTCCCAAAACGATTTTTTAATTTATCTTTTCACCACTGAAACGCATGAGACTTGTAGTTTTTAAAAATGTTTTCATTTTTGATGAGACGCTGAATAAAACAAGTTTAATCGCCGGCAAACGAAAACCCGCGATTTTCCGTAAATCCCGGGCTTGGCCCGTATAGTCGAATGTATACAAAGAAAGTACCCTGTGAGTAAACTCATTCCCAAAACGATTTTTTAAATTATCTTTTCACCACTAAAACGCATGAGACTTGCAGTTTTCCAAAAATGTTTTCATTTTTGATGAGACGCATAATGAAAAACGTTTAATCGCCGGCAAACGAAATCCCGCGATTTCCCGTAAATCCCGGGCTTGGCCCGTATAGTCGAATGTATACAAAGAAAGTACCCTGTGAGTAAACTCATTTCCCAAACGATTTTTTAAATTATCTTTTCACCACTAAAACGCATGAGACTTGCAGTTTTCAAAAATGTTTTCATTTTTGATGAGACGCTTAATGAAAGACGTTTAATCGCCGGCAAACGAAATCCCGCGATTTCCCGTAAATCCCGGGCTTGGCCCGTATAGTCGAATGTATACAAAGAAAGTACCCAGGGAGTAAACTTATTTCCCGAACGATTTTTTAAATTATTTTTTCACCACTTAAACGCATGAGACTTGCAGTTTTCAAAAATGTTTTCATTTTTGATGAGACCCTTAATGAAAGACGTTTAATCGCCGGCAAACGAAATCCCGCGATTTCCCGTAAATTCCGGGCTTGGCCCGTATAGTCGAATGTATACAAAGAAAGTACCCAGGGAGTAAACTCATTTCCCGAACGATTTTTTAAATTTTTTTTTACCACTAAAACGCATGAGACTTGTAGTTTTCAAAAATGTTTTCATTTTTGATGAGACGCTGAATAAAAGTGGTTTAATCGCCGGCAAACAAAAACCCGCGATTTCCCGTAAATCCCGGGCTTGGCCCGTATAGTCGAATGTATACAAAGAAAGTACCCTGTGAGTAAACTCATTTCCAGAACGATTTTTTAAATTATTTTTCTACCACTAAAGCGCATAAGACTTGCAGTTTTCAAAAATGTTTTCATTTTTGATGAGACGCTGAATAAAAGAAGTTTAATCGCCGGCAAACGAAAACCTGCGATTTCCCGTAAATCCCAGACTCGGCCCGTATAGTCAAAAGTATACAAAGAAAGTACCCAGGGAGTAAACTCATTTCCCGAACGATTTTTTTAATTTTTTTTTTACCACTAAAACGCATGAGACTTGTAGTTTTCAAAAATGTTTTCGATTCTGATGAGACGCTTAATGAAAGAGGTTTAATCGCCGGCAAACGAAAACCCGCGATTTCCCGTAAATCCCGGGCTTGGCCCGTATAGTCGAATGTATACAAAGAAAGTACCCTGTGAGTAAACTCATTTCCAAAACGATTTTTTAAATTACCTTTTCACCACTAAAACGCATGAGACTTGTAGTTTTTAAAAATGTTTTCATTTTTGATGAGACGCTGAATAAAACAAGTTTAATCGCCGGCAAACGAAAACCCGCGATTTTCCGTAAATCCCGGGCTTGGCCCGTATAGTCGAATGTATACAAAGAAAGTACCCTGTGAGTAAACTCATTCCCAAAACGATTTTTTAATTTATCTTTTCACCACTGAAACGCATGAGACTTGTAGTTTTTAAAAATGTTTTCATTTTTGATGAGACGCTGAATAAAACAAGTTTAATCGCCGGCAAACGAAAACCCGCGATTTCCCGTAAATCCCGGGCTTGGCCCGTATAGTCGAATCTATACAAAGAAAGTACCCTGTGAGTAAACTCATTTCCAAAACGATTTTTTAAATTATCTTTTCACCACTAAAACGCATGAGACTTGCAGTTTTCAAAAATGTTTTCATTTTTGATGAGACGCTTAATGAAAGACGTTTAATCGCCGGCAAACGAAATCCCGCGATTTCCCGTAAATCCCGGGCTTGGCCCGTATAGTCGAATGTATACAAAGAAAGTACCCAGGGAGTAAACTTATTTCCCGAACGATTTTTTAAATTATTTTTTCACCACTAAAACGCATGAGACTTGCAGTTTTCAAAAATGTTTTCATTTTTGATGAGACGCTGAATAAAAGAAGTTTAATCGCCGGCAAACAAAAACCCGCGACTTCCCGTAAATCCCGGGCTTGGCCCGTATAGTCGAATGTATACAAAGAAAGTACCCTGTGAGTAAACTCATTTCCAAAACGATTTTTTAAATTATTTTTTCACCACTAAAACGCATGAGACTTGCAGTTTTCAAAAATGTTTTCATTTTTGATGAGACGCTGAATAAAAGTGGTTTAATCGCCGGCAAACAAAAACCCGCGATTTCCCGTAAATCCCGGGCTTGGCCCGTATAGTCGAATGTATACAAAGAAAGTACCCTGTGAGTAAACTCATTTCCAGAACGATTTTTTAAATTATTTTTCTACCACTAAAGCGCATAAGACTTGCAGTTTTCAAAAATGTTTTCATTTTTGATGAGACGCTGAATAAAAGAAGTTTAATCGCCGCCAAACGAAAACCCGCGATTTCCCGTAAATCCCGGGCTTGGCCCGTATAGTCAAAAGTATACAAAGAAAGTACCCAGGAAGTAAACTCATTTCCCGAACGATTTTTTAATTTATTTTTTCACCACTAAAACGCATGAGACTTGTAGTTTTCAAAAATGTTTTCATTTTTGATGAGACGCTGAATAAAAGAAGTTTAATCGCCGGCAAACGAAAACCTGCGATTTCCCGTAAATCCCGGGCTTGGCCCGTATAGTCAAAAGTATACAAAGAAAGTACCCAGGAAGTAAACTCATTTCCCGAACGATTTTTTAATTTATTTTTTCACCACTAAAACGCATGAGACTTGTAGTTTTCAAAAATGTTTTCATTTTTGATGAGACGCTGAATAAAAGAAGTTTAATCGCCGGCAAACGAAAACCTGCGATTTCCCGTAAATCCCAGACTCGGCCCGTATAGTCAAAAGTATACAAAGAAAGTACCCAGGGAGTAAACTCATTTCCCGAACGATTTTTTTAATTTTTTTTTTACCACTAAAACGCATGAGACTTGTAGTTTTCAAAAATGTTTTCGATTCTGATGAGACGCTTAATGAAAGAGGTTTAATCGCCGGCAAACGAAAACCCGCGATTTCCCGTAAATCCCGGGCTTGGCCCGTATAGTCGAATGTATACAAAGAAAGTACCCTGTGAGTAAACTCATTTCCAAAACGATTTTTTAAATTACCTTTTCACCACTAAAACGCATGAGACTTGTAGTTTTTAAAAATGTTTTCATTTTTGATGAGACGCTGAATAAAACAAGTTTAATCGCCGGCAAACGAAAACCCGCGATTTTCCGTAAATCCCGGGCTTGGCCCGTATAGTCGAATGTATACAAAGAAAGTACCCTGTGAGTAAACTCATTCCCAAAACGATTTTTTAATTTATCTTTTCACCACTGAAACGCATGAGACTTGTAGTTTTTAAAAATGTTTTCATTTTTGATGAGACGCTGAATAAAACAAGTTTAATCGCCGGCAAACGAAAACCCGCGATTTCCCGTAAATCCCGGGCTTGGCCCGTATAGTCGAATGTATACAAAGAAAGTACCCTGTGAGTAAACTCATTTCCAAAACGATTTTTTAAATTATCTTTTCACCACTAAAACGCATGAGACTTGCAGTTTTCAAAAATGTTTTCATTTTTGATGAGACGCTTAATGAAAGACGTTTAATCGCCGGCAAACGAAATCCCGCGATTTCCCGTAAATCCCGGGCTTGGCCCGTATAGTCGAATGTATACAAAGAAAGTACCCAGGGAGTAAACTTATTTCCCGAACGATTTTTTAAATTATTTTTTCACCACTAAAACGCATGAGACTTGCAGTTTTCAAAAATGTTTTCATTTTTGATGAGACGCTGAATAAAAGAAGTTTAATCGCCGGCAAACAAAAACCCGCGACTTCCCGTAAATCCCGGGCTTGGCCCGTATAGTCGAATGTATACAAAGAAAGTACCCTGTGAGTAAACTCATTTCCAAAACGATTTTTTAAATTATTTTTTCACCACTAAAACGCATGAGACTTGCAGTTTTCAAAAATGTTTTCATTTTTGATGAGACGCTGAATAAAAGTGGTTTAATCGCCGGCAAACAAAAACCCGCGATTTCCCGTAAATCCCGGGCTTGGCCCGTATAGTCGAATGTATACAAAGAAAGTACCCTGTGAGTAAACTCATTTCCAGAACGATTTTTTAAATTATTTTTCTACCACTAAAGCGCATAAGACTTGCAGTTTTCAAAAATGTTTTCATTTTTGATGAGACGCTGAATAAAAGAAGTTTAATCGCCGCCAAACGAAAACCCGCGATTTCCCGTAAATCCCGGGCTTGGCCCGTATAGTCAAAAGTATACAAAGAAAGTACCCAGGAAGTAAACTCATTTCCCCAACGATTTTTTAATTTATTTTTTCACCACTAAAACGCATGAGACTTGTAGTTTTCAAAAATGTTTTCATTTTTGATGAGACGCTGAATAAAAGAAGTTTAATCGCCGGCAAACGAAAACCTGCGATTTCCCGTAAATCCCAGACTCGGCCCGTATAGTCAAAAGTATACAAAGAAAGTACCCAGGGAGTAAACTCATTTCCCGAACGATTTTTTTAATTTTTTTTTTACCACTAAAACGCATGAGACTTGTAGTTTTCAAAAATGTTTTCGATTCTGATGAGACGCTTAATGAAAGAGGTTTAATCGCCGGCAAACGAAAACCCGCGATTTCCCGTAAATCCCGGGCTTGGCCCGTATAGTCGAATGTATACAAAGAAAGTACCCTGTGAGTAAACTCATTTCCAAAACGATTTTTTAAATTACCTTTTCACCACTAAAACGCATGAGACTTGCAGTTTTCAAAAATGTTTTCATTTTTGATGAGACGCTTAATGAAAGAGGTTTAATCGCCGGCAAACGAAATCCCGCGATTTCCCGTAAATCCCGGGCTTGGCCGTATAGTCGAATGCATACAAAGAAAGTACCCAGGGAGTAAACTCATTTCCCGAACGATTTTTTAAATTTTTTTTTTAACACTAAAACGCATGAGACTTGTAGTTTTAAAAAATGTTTTCATTTTTGATGAGACGCTTAATGAAAGAGGTTTAATCGCCGGCAAACGAAAACCCGCGATTTCCCGTAAATTCCGGGCTTTGCCCGTATAGTCGAATGTATACAAAGAAAGTACCCTGTGAGTAAACTCATTTCCAGAACGATTTTTTAAATTATTTTTTCACCACTAAAACGCATAAGACTTGTAGTTTTCAAAAATGTTTTCATTTTTGATGAGACGCTGAATAAAAGAAGTTTAATCTCCGGCAAACGAAAACCCGCGATTTCCCGTATTTCCCGGGCTTGGCTGTATAGTCAAAAGTATACAAAGAATGTACCCAGGAAGGAAACTCATTTCCCGAACGATTTTTTAATTTATTTTTTCACCACTAAAACGCATGAGACTTGTAGTTTTCAAAAATGTTTTCATTTTTAATGAGACGCTGAATAAAAGAAGTTTAATCACCGGCAAACGAAATCCCGCGATTTCCCGTAAATCCTGGGCTTGGCCCGTATAGTCGAATGTATACAAAGAAAGTATCCAGGGAGTAAACTCATTTCCCGAACGATTTTTTAATTTTTTTTTTTACCACTGAAACGCATGAGACTTGTAGTTTTCAAAAATGTTTTCATTTTTGATGAGACGCTGAATAAAAGTGGTTTAATCGCCGGCAAACGAAAACCCGCGATTTCCCGTAAATCCCGGGCTTGGCCCGTATAGTCGAATGTATACAAAGAAAGTACCCTGTGAGTAAACTCATTTCCAAAACGATTTTTTAAATTATCTTTTCACCACTAAAACGCATGAGACTTGCAGTTTTCAAAAATGTTTTCATTTTTGATGAGACGCTTAATGAAAGACGTTTAATCGCCGGCAAACGAAATCCCGCGATTTCTGTAAATCCCGGGCTTGGCCCGTATAGTCGAATGTATACAAAGAAAGTACCCAGGGAGTAAACTTATTTCCCGAACGATTTTTTAAATTATTTTTTCACCACTAAAACGCATGAGACTTGCAGTTTTCAAAAATGTTTTCATTTTTGATGAGACGGTAAATAAAAGTGGTTTAATCGCCGGCAAACGAAAACCCGCGATTTCCCGTAAATCCTGGGCTTGGCCCGTATAGTCGAATGTATACAAAGAAAGTACCCTGTGAGTAAACTCATTTCCAAAACGATTTTTTAAATTATTTTTTCACCACTAAAATGCATGAGACTTGCAGTTTTCAAAAATGTTTTCATTTTTGATGAGACGCTTAATGAAAGACGTTTAATCGCCGGCAAACGAAATCCCGCGATTTCCCGTAAATCCCTGGCTTGGCCCGTATAGTCGAATGTATACAAAGAAAGTACCCAGGGAGTAAACTCATTTCCCGAACGATTTTTTAAATTTTTTTTTACCACTAAAACGCATGAGACTTGTAGTTTTCAAAAATGTTTTCATTTTTGATGAGACGCTGAATAAAAGTGGTTTAATCGCCGGCAAACAAAAACCCGCGATTTCCCGTAAATCCCGGGCTTGGCCCGTATAGTCGAATGTATACAAAGAAAGTACCCTGTGAGTAAACTCATTTCCAGAACGATTTTTTAAATTATTTTTTCACCACTAAAGCGCATAAGACTTGCAGTTTTCAAAAATGTTTTCATTTTTGATGAGACGCTGAATAAAAGAAGTTTAATCGCCGGCAAACGAAAACCCGCGATTTCCCGTAAATCCCGGGCTTGGCCCGTATAGTCAGAAGTATACAAAGAAAGTACCCAGGAAGTAAACTCATTTCCCGAACGATTTTTTAATTTATTTTTTCACCACTAAAACGCATGAGACTTGTAGTTTCCAAAAATGTTTTCATTTTTCATGAGACGCTGAATAAAAGAAGTTTAATCGCCGGCAAACGAAAACCTGCAATTTCCCGTAAATCCCAGACTCGGCCCGTATAGTCAAAAGTATACAAAGAAAGTACCCAGGGAGTAAACTCATTTCCCGAACGATTTTTTTAATTTTTTTTTTACCACTAAAACGCATGAGACTTGCAGTTTTCAAAAATGTTTTCGATTCTGATGAGACGCTTAATGAAAGAGGTTTAATCGCCAGCAAACGAAAACCCGCGATTTCCCGTAAATCCCGGGCTTGGCCCGTATAGTCGAATGTATACAAAGAAAGTACCCTGTGAGTAAACTCATTTCCAAAACGATTTTTTAAATTACCTTTTCACCACTAAAACGCATGAGACTTGCAGTTTTCAAAAATGTTTTCATTTTTGATGAGACGCTTAATGAAAGAGGTTTAATCGCCGGCAAACGAAATCCCGCGATTTCCCGTAAATCCCCGGCTTGGTCGTATAGTCGAATGTATACAAAGAAAGTACCCAGGGAGTAAACTCATTTCCCGAACGATTTTTTAAATTTTTTTTTTAACACTAAAACGCATGAGACTTGTAGTTTTAAAAAATGTTTTCATTTTTGATGAGACGCTTAATGAAAGACGTTTAATCGCCGGCAAACGAAAACCCGCGATTTCTGTAAATCCCGGGCTTGGCCCGTATAGTCGAATGTATACAAAGAAAGTACCCAGGGAGTAAACTTATTTCCCGAACGATTTTTTAAATTATTTTTTCACCACTAAAACGCATGAGACTTGCAGTTTTCAAAAATGTTTTCATTTTTGATGAGACGCTAAATAAAAGTGGTTTAATCGCCGGCAAACGAAAACCCGCGATTTCCCGTAAATCCCGGGCTTGGCCCGTATAGTCGAATGTATACAAAGAAAGTACCCTGTGAGTAAACTCATTTCCAAAACGATTTTTTAAATTATTTTTTCACCACTAAAACGCATGAGACTTGCAGTTTTCAAAAATGTTTTCATTTTTGATGAGACGCTTAATGAAAGACGTTTAATCGCCGGCAAACGAAATCCCGCGATTTCCCGTAAATCCCTGGCTTGGCCCGTATAGTCGAATGTATACAAAGAAAGTACCCAGGGAGTAAACTCATTTCCCGAACGATTTTTTAAATTTTTTTTTACCACTAAAACGCATGAGACTTGTGGTTTTCAAAAATGTTTTCATTTTTGATGAGACGCTGAATAAAAGTGGTTTAATCGCCGGCAAACAAAAACCCGCGATTTCCCGTAAATCCCGGGCTTGGCCCGTATAGTCGAATGTATACAAAGAAAGTACCCTGTGAGTAAACTCATTTCCAGAACGATTTTTTAAATTATTTTTTCACCACTAAAGCGCATAAGACTTGCAGTTTTCAAAAATGTTTTCATTTTTGATGAGACGCTGAATAAAAGAAGTTTAATCGCCGGCAAACGAAAACCCGCGATTTCCCGTAAATCCCGGGCTTGGCCCGTATAGTCAGAAGTATACAAAGAAAGTACCCAGGAAGTAAACTCATTTCCCGAACGATTTTTTAATTTATTTTTTCACCACTAAAACGCATGAGACTTGTAGTTTCCAAAAATGTTTTCATTTTTCATGAGACGCTGAATAAAAGAAGTTTAATCGCCGGCAAACGAAAACCTGCAATTTCCCGTAAATCCCAGACTCGGCCCGTATAGTCAAAAGTATACAAAGAAAGTACCCAGGGAGTAAACTCATTTCCCGAACGATTTTTTTAATTTTTTTTTTACCACTAAAACGCATGAGACTTGTAGTTTTCAAAAATGTTTTCGATTCTGATGAGACGCTTAATGAAAGAGGTTTAATCGCCGGCAAACGAAAACCCGCGATTTCCCGTAAATCCCGGGCTTGGCCCGTACAGTCGAATGTATACAAAGAAAGTACCCTGTGAGTAAACTCATTTCCAAAACGATTTTTTAAATTACCTTTTCACCACTAAAACGCATGAGACTTGCAGTTTTCAAAAATGTTTTCATTTTTGATGAGACGCTTAATGAAAGAGGTTTAATCGCCGGCAAACGAAATCCCGCGATTTCCCGTAAATCCCGGGCTTGGCCGTATAGTCGAATGTATACAAAGAAAGTACCCAGGGAGTAAACTCATTTCCCGAACGATTTTTTTAATTTTTTTTTTACCACTAAAACGCATGAGACTTGTAATTTTAAAAAATGTTTTCATTTTTGATGAGACGCTTAATGAAAGAGGTTTAATCGCCGGGAAACGAAAACCCGCGATTTCCCGTAAATCCCGGGCTTGGCCCGTATAGTCGAATGTATACAAAGAAAGTACCCTGTGAGTAAACTCATTTCCAGAACGATTTTTTAAATTATTTTTTTACCACTAAAACGCATAAGACTTGTAGTTTTCAAAAATGTTTTCATTTTTGATGAGACGCTGAATAAAAGAAGTTTAATCTCCGGCAAACGAAAACCCGCGATTTCCCGTATTTCCCGGGCTTGGCCGTATAGTCAAAAGTATACAAAGAATGTACCCAGGAAGGAAACTCATTTCCGGAACGATTTTTTAATTTATTTTTTCACCACTAAAACGCATGAGACTTGTAGTTTTCAAAAATGTTTTCATTTCTGATGAGACGCTGAATAGAAGAAGTTTAATCGCCGGCAAACGAAAACCTGCGAATTCCCGTAAATCCCGTACTCGGCCCGTATAGTCAAAAGTATACAAAGAAAGTACCCAGGGAGTAAACTCATTTCCCGAACGATTTTTTTAATTTTTTTTTTTACCACTAAAACGCATGAGACTTTAGTTTTCAAAAATGTTTTCATTTCTGATGAGACGCTTAATAAAAGAGGTTTAATCGCCGGCAAACGAAAACCCGCAGTTTCCCGTAAATCCCAGGTTTGGCCCGTATAGTCGAATGTATACAAAGAAAGTACCCTGTGAGTGATTTCCCGTAAATCCCGGGCTTGGCCCGTATAGTCAGAAGTATACAAAGAAAGTACCCAGGAAGTAAACTCATTTCCCGAACGATTTTTTAATTTATTTTTTCACCACTAAAACGCATGAGACTTGTAGTTTCCAAAAATGTTTTCATTTTTCATGAGACGCTGAATAAAAGAAGTTTAATCGCCGGCAAACGAAAACCTGCAATTTCCCGTAAATCCCAGACTCGGCCCGTATAGTCAAAAGTATACAAAGAAAGTACCCAGGGAGTAAACTCATTTCCCGAACGATTTTTTTAATTTTTTTTTTTACCACTAAAACGCATGAGACTTGTAGTTTTCAAAAATGTTTTCGATTCTGATGAGACGCTTAATGAAAGAGGTTTAATCGCCGGCAAACGAAAACCCGCGATTTCCCGTAAATCCCGGGCTTGGCCCGTACAGTCGAATGTATACAAAGAAAGTACCCTGTGAGTAAACTCATTTCCAAAACGATTTTTTAAATTACCTTTTCACCACTAAAACGCATGAGACTTGCAGTTTTCAAAAATGTTTTCATTTTTGATGAGACGCTTAATGAAAGAGGTTTAATCGCCGGCAAACGAAATCCCGCGATTTCCCGTAAATCCCGGGCTTGGCCGTATAGTCGAATGTATACAAAGAAAGTACCCAGGGAGTAAACTCATTTCCCGAACGATTTTTTTAATTTTTTTTTTACCACTAAAACGCATGAGACTTGTAATTTTAAAAAATGTTTTCATTTTTGATGAGACGCTTAATGAAAGAGGTTTAATCGCCGGCAAACGAAAACCCGCGATTTCCCGTAAATCCCGGGCTTGGCCCGTATAGTCGAATGTATACAAAGAAAGTACCCTGTGAGTAAACTCATTTCCAGAACGATTTTTTAAATTATTTTTTTACCACTAAAACGCATAAGACTTGTAGTTTTCAAAAATGTTTTCATTTTTGATGAGACGCTGAATAAAAGAAGTTTAATCTCCGGCAAACGAAAACCCGCGATTTCCCGTAAATCCCGGGCTTGGCCCGTACAGTAGAATGTATACAAAGAAAGTACCCTGTGAGTAAACTCATTTCCAAAACGATTTTTTAAATTACCTTTTCACCACTAAAACGCATGAGACTTGCAGTTTTCAAAAATGTTTTCATTTTTGATGAGACGCTTAATGAAAGAGGTTTAATCGCCGGCAAACGAAATCCCGCGATTTCCCGTAAATCCCGGGCTTGGCCGTATAGTCGAATGTATACAAAGAAAGTACCCAGGGAGTAAACTCATTTCCCGAACGATTTTTTTAATTTTTTTTTTACCACTAAAACGCATGAGACTTGTAATTTTAAAAAATGTTTTCATTTTTGATGAGACGCTTAATGAAAGAGGTTTAATCGCCGGCAAACGAAAACCCGCGATTTCCCGTAAATCCCGGGCTTGGCCCGTATAGTCGAATGTATACAAAGAAAGTACCCTGTGAGTAAACTCATTTCCAGAACGATTTTTTAAATTATTTTTTTACCACTAAAACGCATAAGACTTGTAGTTTTCAAAAATGTTTTCATTTTTGATGAGACGCTGAATAAAAGAAGTTTAATCTCCGGCAAACGAAAACCCGCGATTTCCCGTATTTCCCGGGCTTGGCCGTATAGTCAAAAGTATACAAAGAATGTACCCAGGAAGGAAACTCATTTCCCGAACGATTTTTTAATTTATTTTTTCACCACTAAAACGCATGAGACTTGTAGTTTTCAAAAATGTTTTCATTTCTGATGAGACGCTGAATAGAAGAAGTTTAATCGCCGGCAAACGAAAACCTGCGAATTCCCGTAAATCCCGTACTCGGCCCGTATAGTCAAAAGTATACAAAGAAAGTACCCAGGGAGTAAACTCATTTCCCGAACGATTTTTTTAATTTTTTTTTTTACCACTAAAACGCATGAGACTTTAGTTTTCAAAAATGTTTTCATTTCTGATGAGACGCTTAATAAAAGAGGTTTAATCGCCGGCAAACGAAAACCCGCGGTTTCCCGTAAATCCCAGGCTTGGCCCGTATAGTCGAATGTATACAAAGAAAGTACCCTGTGAGTGATTTCCCGTAAATCCCGGGCTTGGCCCGTATAGTCGAATGTATACAAAGAAAGTACCCTGTGAGTAAACTCATTTCCAAAACGATTTTTTAAATTATCTTTTCACCACTAAAACGCATGAGACTTGCATTTTTCAAAAATGTTTTCATTTTTAATGAGACGCTTAATGAAAGAGGTTTAATCGCCGGCAAACGAAATCCCGCGATTTCCCGTAAATCCCGGGCTTGGCCCGTATAGTCGAATGTATACAAAGAAAGTACCCTGTGAGTAAACTCATTTCCAAAACGATTTTTTAAATTATCTTTTCACCACTAAAACGCATGAGACTTGCAGTTTTCAAAAATGTTTTCATTTTTGATGAGACGCTCAATGAAAGAGGTTTAATCGCCTGCAAACGAAATCCCGCGATTTCCCGCAAATCCCGGGCTTGGCCCGTATAGTCGAATGTATGAAGAAAGTACCCAGGGAGTAAACTCATTTCCCGAACGATTTTTTAATTTTTTTTTTTACCACTAAAGCGCATAAGACTTGCAGTTTTCAAAAATGTTTTCATTTTTGATGAGACGCCGAATAAAAGAAGTTTAATCGCCGGCAAACGAAAACCCGCGATTTCCCGTAAATCCCGGGCTTAGCCCGTATAGTCAAAAGTATACAAAGAAAGTACCCAGGAAGTAAACTCATTTCCCGAACGATTTTTTAATTTATTTTTTCACCACTAAAACGCATGAGACTTGTAGTTTTCAAAAATGTTTTCATTTTTGATGAAACGCTGAATAAAAGAAGTTTAATCGCCGGCAAACGAAAACCAGCGATTTCCCGTAAATCCCGGACTCGGCCCGTATAGTCAAAAGTATACAAAGAAAGTACCCAGGGAGTAAACTCATTTCCCGAACGATTTTTTAAATTTTTTTTTTACCACTAAAACGCATGAGACTTGTAGTTTTCAAAAATGTTTTCATTTTTGATCAGACGCTGAATAAAAGAAGTTTAATCGCCGGCAAACGAAAACCCGCCATTTCCCGTAAACCCCGGACTCGGCCCGCATAGTTAAAAGTATACAAAGAAAGTACCCAGGGAGTAAACTCATTTTCCGAACGATTTTTTAAATTATTTTTTCACCACTAAAACGCATGAGACTTGTAGTTTTTAAAAATGTTTTCATTTTTGATGAGACGCTGAACAAAAGAAGTTTAATCGCCGGCAAACGAAAACCTGCGATTTCCGGTAAATCCCGGACTCGGCCCGTATAGTCAAAAGTATACAAAGAAAGTACCCAGGGAGTAAACTCATTTCCCGAACGATTTTTTTAATTTTTTTTTTACCAATAAAACGCATGAGACTTGTAGTTTTCAAAAATGTTTTCGATTCTGATGAGACGCTTAATGAAAGAGGTTTAATCGCCGGCAAACGAAAACCCGCGATTTCCCGTAAATCCCGGGCTTGGCCCGTATAGTCGAATGTATACAAAGAAAGTACCCTGTGAGTAAACTTATTTCCAAAACGATTTTTTAAATTACCTTTTCACCACTAAAACGCATGAGACTTGCAGTTTTCAAAAATGTTTTCATTTTTGATCAGACGCTGAATAAAAGAAGTTTAATCGCCGGCAAACGAAAACCCGCCATTTCCCGTAAACCCCGGACTCGGCCAGCATAGTTAAAAGTATACAAAGAAAGTACCCAGAGAGTAAACTCATTTTCCGAACGATTTTTTAAATTATTTTTTCACCACTAAAACGCATGAGACTTGTAGTTTTTAAAAATGTTTTCATTTTTGATGAGACGCTGAACAAAAGAAGTTTAATCGCCGGCAAACGAAAACCTGCGATTTCCGGTAAATCCCGGACTCGGCCCGTATAGTCAAAAGTATACAAAGAAAGTACCCAGGGAGTAAACTCATTTCCCGAACGATTTTTTTAATTTTTTTTTTACCAATAAAACGCATGAGACTTGTAGTTTTCAAAAATGTTTTCGATTCTGATGAGACGCTTAATGAAGGAGGTTTAATCGCCGGCAAACGAAAACCCGCGATTTCCCGTAAATCCCGGGCTTGGCCCGTATAGTCGAATGTATACAAAGAAAGTACCCTGTGAGTAAACTTATATCCAAAACGATTTTTTAAATTACCTTTTCACCACTAAAACGCATGAGACTTGCAGTTTTCAAAAATGTTTTCATTTTTGATCAGACGCTGAATAAAAGAAGTTTAATCGCCGGCAAACGAAAACCCGCCATTTCCCGTTAACCCCGGACTCGGCCAGCATAGTTAAAAGTATACAAAGAAAGTACCCAGAGAGTAAACTCATTTTCCGAACGATTTTTTAAATTATTTTTTCACCACTAAAACGCATGAGACTTGTAGTTTTTAAAAATGTTTTCATTTTTGATGAGACGCTGAACAAAAGAAGTTTAATCGCCGGCAAACGAAAACCTGCGATTTCCGGTAAATCCCGGACTCGGCCCGTGTAGTCAAAAGTATACAAAGAAAGTACCCAGGGAGTAAACTCATTTCCCGAACGATTTTTTTAATTTTTTTTTTACCAATAAAACGCATAAGACTTGTAGTTTTCAAAAATGTTTTCGATTCTGATGAGACGCTTAATGAAAGAGGTTTAAATGCCGGCAAACGAAAACCCGCGATTTCCCGTAAATCCCAGGCTTGGCCCGTATAGTCGAATGTATACAAAGAAAGTACCCCGTGAGTAAACTCATTTCCAAAACGATTTTTTAAATTACCTTTTCACCACTAAAACGCACGAGACTTGCAGTTTTCAAAAATGTTTTCATTTTTGATGAGACGCTTAATGAAAGAGGTTTAATCGCCGGCAAACGAAATCCCGCGATTTCCCGTAAATTCCGGGCTTGGCCCGTATAGTCGAATGTATACAAAGAAAGTACCCAGGGAGTAAACTCATTTCCCAAACGATTTTTCAAATTTTTTTTTTAACACTAAAACGCATGAGACTTGTAGTTTTCAAAAATGTTTTCATTTTTGATGAGACGCTTAATGAAAGAGGTTTAATCGCCGGCAAACGAAAACCCGCGATTTCCCGTAAATCCCGGGCTTGGCCCGTATAGTCGAATGTATACAAAGAAAGTACCCTGTGAGTAAACTCATTTCCAGAACGATTCTTTAAATTATTTTTTCACCACTAAAACGCATAAGACTTGTAGTTTTCAAAAATGTTTTCATTTTTGATGAGACGCTAAATAAAAGAAGTTTAATCTCCGGCAAACGAAAACCCGCGATTTCCCGTATTTCCCGGGCTTGGCCGTATAGTCAAAAGTATACAAAGAAAGTACCCAGGAAGGAAACTCATTTCCCGAACGATTTTTTAATTTATTTTTTCACCACTAAAACGCATGAGACTTGTAGTTTTCAAAAATGTTTTCATTTTTGATGAGACGCTGAATAGAAGAAGTTTAATCGCCGGCAAACGAAAACCTGCGGATTCCCGTAAATCCCGGACTCGGCCCGTATAGTCAAAAGTATACAAAGAAAGTACCCAGGGTGTAAACTCATTTCCCGAACGATTTTTTAATTTATTTTTTCACCACTAAAACGCATGAGACTTGTAGTTTTCAAAAATGTTTTCATTTTTGATGAGACGCTGAATAAAAGAAGTTTAATCGCCGGCAAACGAAAACCTGCGAATTCCCGTAAATCCCGGACTCGGCCCGTATAGTCAAAAGTATACAAAGAAAGTACCCAGGGTGTAAACTCATTTCCCGAACGATTTTTTAAATTTTTTTTTTTTACCACTAAAACGCATGAGACTTGTAGTTTTCAAAAATGTTTTCATTTTTGATGAAACGCTGAATAAAAGAAGTTTAATCGCCGGCAAACGAAAACCTGCGATTTCCCGTAAATCCCGGACTCGGCCCGTATAGTCAAAAGTATACAAAGAAAGTACCCAGGGAGTAAACTCATTTCCCGAACGATTTTTTAAATTTTTTTTTTACCACTAAAACGCATGAGACTTGTAGTTTTCAAAAATGTTTTCATTTTTGATCAGACGCTGAATAAAAGAAGTTTAATCGCCGGCAAACGAAAACCCGCCATTTCCCGTAAACCCCGGACTCGGCCCGCATAGTTAAAAGTATACAAAGAAAGTACCCAGGGAGTAAACTCATTTTCCGAACGATTTTTTAAATTATTTTTTCACCACTAAAACGCATGAGACTTGTAGTTTTTAAAAATGTTTTCATTTTTGATGAGACGCTGACCAAAAGAAGTTTAATCGCCGGCAAACGAAAACCTGCGATTTCCGGTAAATCCCGGACTCGGCCCGTATAGTCAAAAGTATACAAAGAAAGTACCCAGGGAGTAAACTCATTTCCCGAACGATTTTTTTAATTTTTTTTTTACCAATAAAACGCATGAGACTTGTAGTTTTCAAAAATGTTTTCGATTCTGATGAGACGCTTAATGAAAGAGGTTTAATCGCCGGCAAACGAAAACCCGCGATTTCCCGTAAATCCCGGGCTTGGCCCGTATAGTCGAATGTATACAAAGAAAGTACCCTGTGAGTAAACTTATTTCCAAAACGATTTTTTAAATTACCTTTTCACCACTAAAACGCATGAGACTTGCAGTTTTCAAAAATGTTTTCATTTTTGATCAGACGCTGAATAAAAGAAGTTTAATCGCCGGCAAACGAAAACCCGCCATTTCCCGTAAACCCCGGACTCGGCCAGCATAGTTAAAAGTATACAAAGAAAGTACCCAGAGAGTAAACTCATTTTCCGAACGATTTTTTAAATTATTTTTTCACCACTAAAACGCATGAGACTTGTAGTTTTTAAAAATGTTTTCATTTTTGATGAGACGCTGAACAAAAGAAGTTTAATCGCCGGCAAACGAAAACCTGCGATTTCCGGTAAATCCTGGACTCGGCCCGTATAGTCAAAAGTATACAAAGAAAGTACCCAGGGAGTAAACTCATTTCCCGAACGATTTTTTTAAATTTTTTTTTACCAATAAAACGCATAAGACTTGTAGTTTTCAAAAATGTTTTCGATTCTGATGAGACGCTTAATGAAAGAGGTTTAAATGCCGGCAAAAGAAAACCCGCGATTTCCCGTAAATCCCAGGCTTGGCCCGTATAGTCGAATTTATACAAAGAAAGTACCCCGTGAGTAAACTCATTTCCAAAACGATTTTTTAAATTACCTTTTCACCACTAAAACGCATGAGACTTGCAGTTTTCAAAAATGTTTTCATTTTTGATGAGACGCTTAATGAAAGAGGTTTAATTGCCGGCAAACGAAATCCCGCGATTTCCCGTAAATTCCGGGCTTGGCCCGTATAGTCGAATGTATACAAAGAAAGTACCCAGGGAGTAAACTCATTTCCCAAACGATTTTTTAAATTTTTTTTTTAACACTAAAACGCATGAGACTTGTAGTTTTCAAAAATGTTTTCATTTTTGATGAGACGCTTAATGAAAGAGGTTTAATCGCCGGCAAACGAAAACCCGCGATTTCCCGTAAATCCCGGGCTTGGCCCGTATAGTCGAATGTATACAAAGAAAGTACCCTGTGAGTAAACTTATTTCCAGAACGATTCTTTAAATTATTTTTTCACCACTAAAACGCATAAGACTTGTACTTTTCAAAAATGTTTTCATTTTTGATGAGACGCTAAATAAAAGAAGTTTAATCTCCGGCAAACGAAAACCCGCGATTTCCCGTATTTCCCGGGCTTGGCCGTATAGTCAAAAGTATACAAAGAAAGTACCCAGGAAGGAAACTCATTTCCCGAACGATTTTTTAATTTATTTTTTCACCACTAAAACGCATGAGACTTGTAGTTTTCAAAAATGTTTTCATTTTTGATGAGACGCTGAATAGAAGAAGTTTAATCGCCGGCAAACGAAAACCTGCGGATTCCCGTAAATCCCGGACTCGGCCCGTATAGTCAAAAGTATACAAAGAAAGTACCCAGGGTGTAAACTCATTTCCCGAACGATTTTTTAATTTATTTTTTCACCACTAAAACGCATGAGACTTGTAGTTTTCAAAAATGTTTTCATTTTTGATGAGACGCTGAATAAAAGAAGTTTAATCGCCGGCAAACGAAAACCTGCGAATTCCCGTAAATCCCGGACTCGGCCCGTATAGTCAAAAGTATACAAAGAAAGTACCCAGGGTGTAAACTCATTTCCCGAACGATTTTTTAAATTTTTTTTTTTACCACTAAAACGCATGAGACTTGTAGTTTTCAAAAATGTTTTCATTTTTGATGAGACGTTTAATGAAAGAGGTTTAATCGCCGGCAAACGAAATCCCGCGATTTCCCGTAAATCCCGGGCTTGGCCCGTATAGTCGAATGTATACAAAGAAAGTACCCAGGGAGTAAACTCATTTCCCGAACGATTTTTTAAATTTTTTTTTCACCACTAAAACGCTTGAGACTTGTAGTTTTCAAAAATGTTTTCATTTTTGATGAGACGCTGAACAAAAGAAGTTTAATCGCCGGTAAACGAAAACCTGCGATTTCCCGTAAATCCCGGACTCGGCTCGTATAGTCAAAAGTATACAAAGAAAGTACCCAGGGAGTAAACTCATTTCCCAAACGATTTTTTAAATTTTTTTTTTAACACTAAAACGCATGAGACTTGTAGTTTTCAAAAATGTTTTCATTTTTGATGAGACGCTTAATGAAAGAGGTTTAATCGCCGGCAAACGAAAACCCGCGATTTCCCGTAAATCCCGGGCTTGGCCCGTATAGTCGAATTTATACAAAGAAAGTACCCCGTGAGTAAACTCATTTCCAAAACGATTTTTTAAATTACCTTTTCACCACTAAAACGCATGAGACTTGCAGTTTTCAAAAATGTTTTCATTTTTGATGAGACGCTTAATGAAAGAGGTTTAATTGCCGGCAAACGAAATCCCGCGATTTCCCGTAAATTCCGGGCTTGGCCCGTATAGTCGAATGTATACAAAGAAAGTACCCAGGGAGTAAACTCATTTCCCAAACGATTTTTTAAATTTTTTTTTTAACACTAAAACGCATGAGACTTGTAGTTTTCAAAAATGTTTTCATTTTTGATGAGACGCTTAATGAAAGAGGTTTAATCGCCGGCAAACGAAAACCCGCGATTTCCCGTAAATCCCGGGCTTGGCCCGTATAGTCGAATGTATACAAAGAAAGTACCCTGTGAGTAAACTTATTTCCAGAACGATTCTTTAAATTATTTTTTCACCACTAAAACGCATAAGACTTGTAGTTTTCAAAAATGTTTTCATTTTTGATGAGACGCTAAATAAAAGAAGTTTAATCTCCGGCAAACGAAAACCCGCGATTTCCCGTATTTCCCGGGCTTGGCCGTATAGTCAAAAGTATACAAAGAAAGTACCCAGGAAGGAAACTCATTTCCCGAACGATTTTTTAATTTATTTTTTCACCACTAAAACGCATGAGACTTGTAGTTTTTAAAAATGTTTTCATTTTTGATGAGACGCTGAATAGAAGAAGTTTAATCGCCGGCAAACGAAAACCTGCGGATTCCCGTAAATCCCGGACTCGGCCCGTATAGTCAAAAGTATACAAAGAAAGTACCCAGGGTGTAAACTCATTTCCCGAACGATTTTTTAATTTATTTTTTCACCACTAAAACGCATGAGACTTGTAGTTTTCAAAAATGTTTTCATTTTTGATGAGACGCTGAATAAAAGAAGTTTAATCGCCGGCAAACGAAAACCTGCGAATTCCCGTAAATCCCGGACTCGGCCCGTATAGTCAAAAGTATACAAAGAAAGTACCCAGGGTGTAAACTCATTTCCCGAACGATTTTTTAAATTTTTTTTTTTTACCACTAAAACGCATGAGACTTGTAGTTTTCAAAAATGTTTTCATTTTTGATGAGACGTTTAATGAAAGAGGTTTAATCGCCGGCAAACGAAATCCCGCGATTTCCCGTAAATCCCGGGCTTGGCCCGTATAGTCGAATGTATACAAAGAAAGTACCCAGGGAGTAAACTCATTTCCCGAACGATTTTTTAAATTTTTTTTTCACCACTAAAACGCTTGAGACTTGTAGTTTTCAAAAATGTTTTCATTTTTGATGAGACGCTGAACAAAAGAAGTTTAATCGCAGGTAAACGAAAACCTGCGATTTCCCGTAAATCCCGGACTCGGCTCGTATAGTCAAAAGTATACAAAGAAAGTACCCAGGGAGTAAACTCATTTCCCAAACGATTTTTTAAATTTTTTTTTTAACACTAAAACGCATGAGACTTGTAGTTTTCAAAAATGTTTTCATTTTTGATGAGACGCTTAATGAAAGAGGTTTAATCGCCGGCAAACGAAAACCCGCGATTTCCCGTAAATCCCGGGCTTGGCCCGTATAGTCGAATGTATACAAAGAAAGTACCCTGTGAGTAAACTCATTTCCAGAACGATTCTTTAAATTATTTTTTCACCACTAAAACGCATAAGACTTGTAGTTTTCAAAAATGTTTTCATTTTTGATGAGACGCTAAATAAAAGAAGTTTAATCTCCGGCAAACGAAAACCCGCGATTTCCCGTATTTCCCGGGCTTGGCCGTATAGTCAAAAGTATACAAAGAAAGTACCCAGGAAGGAAACTCATTTCCCGAACGATTTTTTAATTTATTTTTTCACCACTAAAACGCATGAGACTTGTAGTTTTCAAAAATGTTTTCATTTTTGATGAGACGCTGAATAGAAGAAGTTTAATCGCCGGCAAACGAAAACCTGCGGATTCCCGTAAATCCCGGACTCGGCCCGTATAGTCAAAAGTATACAAAGAAAGTACCCAGGGTGTAAACTCATTTCCCGAACGATTTTTTAATTTATTTTTTCACCACTAAAACGCATGAGACTTGTAGTTTTCAAAAATGTTTTCATTTTTGATGAGACGCTGAATAAAAGAAGTTTAATCGCCGGCAAACGAAAACCTGCGAATTCCCGTAAATCCCGGACTCGGCCCGTATAGTCAAAAGTATACAAAGAAAGTACCCAGGGTGTAAACTCATTTCCCGAACGATTTTTTAAATTTTTTTTTTACCACTAAAACGCATGAGACTTGTAGTTTTCAAAAATGTTTTCATTTTTGATCAGACGCTGAATAAAAGAAGTTTAATCGCCGGCAAACGAAAAACCGCCATTTCCCGTAAACCCCGGACTCGGCCCGCATAGTTAAAAGTATACAAAGAAAGTACCCAGGGAGTAAACTCATTTTCCGAACGATTTTTTAAATTATTTTTTCACCACTAAAACGCATGAGACTTGTAGTTTTTAAAAATGTTTTCATTTTTGATGAGACGGTGACCAAAAGAAGTTTAATCGCCGGCAAACGAAAACCTGCGATTTCCGGTAAATCCCGGACTCGGCCCGTATAGTCAAAAGTATACAAAGAAAGTACCCAGGGAGTAAACTCATTTCCCGAACGATTTTTTTAATTTTTTTTTTACCAATAAAACGCATGAGACTTGTAGTTTTCAAAAATGTTTTCGATTCTGATGAGACGCTTAATGAAAGAGGTTTAATCGCCGGCAAACGAAAACCCGCGATTTCCCGTAAATCCCGGGCTTGGCCCGTATAGTCGAATGTATACAAAGAAAGTACCCTGTGAGTAAACTTATTTCCAAAACGATTTTTTAAATTACCTTTTCACCACTAAAACGCATGAGACTTGCAGTTTTCAAAAATGTTTTCATTTTTGATCAGACGCTGAATAAAAGAAGTTTAATCGCCGGCAAACGAAAACCCGCCATTTCCCGTAAACCCCGGACTCGGCCAGCATAGTTAAAAGTATACAAAGAAAGTACCCAGAGAGTAAACTCATTTTCCGAACGATTTTTTTAATTTTTTTTTTACCAATAAAACGCATAAGACTTGTAGTTTTCAAAAATGTTTTCGATTCTGATGAGACGCTTAATGAAAGAGGTTTAAATGCCGGCAAACGAAAACCCGCGATTTCCCGTAAATCCCAGGCTTGGCCCGTATAGTCGAATGTATACAAAGAAAGTACCCCGTGAGTAAACTCATTTCCAAAACGATTTTTTAAATTACCTTTTCACCACTAAAACGCATGAGACTTGCAGTTTTCAAAAATGTTTTCATTTTTGATGAGACGCTGAATAAAAGAAGTTTAATCGCCGGCAAACGAAAACCTGCGAATTCCCGTAAATCCCGGACTCGGCCCGTATAGTCAAAAGTATACAAAGAAAGTACCCAGGGTGTAAACTCATTTCCCGAACGATTTTTTAAATTTTTTTTTTTTACCACTAAAACGCATGAGACTTGTAGTTTTCAAAAATGTTTTCATTTTTGATGAGACGTTTAATGAAAGAGGTTTAATCGCCGGCAAACGAAATCCCGCGATTTCCCGTAAATCCCGGGCTTGGCCCGTATAGTCGAATGTATACAAAGAAAGTACCCAGGGAGTAAACTCATTTCCCGAACGATTTTTTAAATTTTTTTTTCACCACTGAAACGCTTGAGACTTGTAGTTTTCAAAAATGTTTTCATTTTTGATGAGACGCTGAACAAAAGAAGTTTAATCGCCGGTAAACGAAAACCTGCGATTTCCCGTAAATCCCGGACTCGGCTCGTATAGTCAAAAGTATACAAAGAAAGTACCCAGGGAGTAAACTCATTTCCCAAACGATTTTTTAAATTTTTTTTTTAACACTAAAACGCATGAGACTTGTAGTTTTCAAAAATGTTTTCATTTTTGATGAGACGCTTAATGAAAGAGGTTTAATCGCCGGCAAACGAAAACCCGCGATTTCCCGTAAATCCCGGGCTTGGCCCGTATAGTCGAATTTATACAAAGAAAGTACCCCGTGAGTAAACTCATTTCCAAAACGATTTTTTAAATTACCTTTTCACCACTAAAACGCATGAGACTTGCAGTTTTCAAAAATGTTTTCATTTTTGATGAGACGCTTAATGAAAGAGGTTTAATTGCCGGCAAACGAAATCCCGCGATTTCCCGTAAATTCCGGGCTTGGCCCGTATAGTCGAATGTATACAAAGAAAGTACCCAGGGAGTAAACTCATTTCCCAAACGATTTTTTAAATTTTTTTTTTAACACTAAAACGCATGAGACTTGTAGTTTTCAAAAATGTTTTCATTTTTGATGAGACGCTTAATGAAAGAGGTTTAATCGCCGGCAAACGAAAACCCGCGATTTCCCGTAAATCCCGGGCTTGGCCCGTATAGTCGAATGTATACAAAGAAAGTACCCTGTGAGTAAACTTATTTCCAGAACGATTCTTTAAATTATTTTTTCACCACTAAAACGCATAAGACTTGTAGTTTTCAAAAATGTTTTCATTTTTGATGAGACGCTAAATAAAAGAAGTTTAATCTCCGGCAAACGAAAACCCGCGATTTCCCGTATTTCCCGGGCTTGGCCGTATAGTCAAAAGTATACAAAGAAAGTACCCAGGAAGGAAACTCATTTCCCGAACGATTTTTTAATTTATTTTTTCACCACTAAAACGCATGAGACTTGTAGTTTTCAAAAATGTTTTCATTTTTGATGAGACGCTGAATAGAAGAAGTTTAATCGCCGGCAAACGAAAACCTGCGGATTCCCGTAAATCCCGGACTCGGCCCGTATAGTCAAAAGTATACAAAGAAAGTACCCAGGGTGTAAACTCATTTCCCGAACGATTTTTTAATTTATTTTTTCACCACTAAAACGCATGAGACTTGTAGTTTTCAAAAATGTTTTCATTTTTGATGACACGCTGAATAAAAGAAGTTTAATCGCCGGCAAACGAAAACCTGCGAATTCCCGTAAATCCCGGACTCGGCCCGTATAGTCAAAAGTATACAAAGAAAGTACCCAGGGTGTAAACTCATTTCCCGAACGATTTTTTAAATTTTTTTTTTTTACCACTAAAACGCATGAGACTTGTAGTTTTCAAAAATGTTTTCATTTTTGATGAGACGTTTAATGAAAGAGGTTTAATCGCCGGCAAACGAAATCCCGCGATTTCCCGTAAATCCCGGGCTTGGCCCGTATAGTCGAATGTATACAAAGAAAGTACCCAGGGAGTAAACTCATTTCCCGAACGATTTTTTAAATTTTTTTTTCACCACTAAAACGCTTGAGACTTGTAGTTTTCAAAAATGTTTTCATTTTTGATGAGACGCTGAACAAAAGAAGTTTAATCGCCGGTAAACGAAAACCTGCGATTTCCCGTAAATCCCGGACTCGGCTCGTATAGTCAAAAGTATACAAAGAAAGTACCCAGGGAGTAAACTCATTTCCCAAACGATTTTTTAAATTTTTTTTTTAACACTAAAACGCATGAGACTTGTAGTTTTCAAAAATGTTTTCATTTTTGATGAGACGCTTAATGAAAGAGGTTTAATCGCCGGCAAACGAAAACCCGCGATTTCCCGTAAATCCCGGGCTTGGCCCGTATAGTCGAATGTATACAAAGAAAGTACCCTGTGAGTAAACTCATTTCCAGAACGATTCTTTAAATTATTTTTTCACCACTAAAACGCATAAGACTTGTAGTTTTCAAAAATGTTTTCATTTTTGATGAGACGCTAAATAAAAGAAGTTTAATCTCCGGCAAACGAAAACCCGCGATTTCCCGTATTTCCCGGGCTTGGCCGTATAGTCAAAAGTATACAAAGAAAGTACCCAGGAAGGAAACTCATTTCCCGAACGATTTTTTAATTTATTTTTTCACCACTAAAACGCATGAGACTTGTAGTTTTCAAAAATGTTTTCATTTTTGATGAGACGCTGAATAGAAGAAGTTTAATCGCCGGCAAACGAAAACCTGCGGATTCCCGTAAATCCCGGACTCGGCCCGTATAGTCAAAAGTATACAAAGAAAGTACCCAGGGTGTAAACTCATTTCCCGAACGATTTTTTAATTTATTTTTTCACCACTAAAACGCATGAGACTTGTAGTTTTCAAAAATGTTTTCATTTTTGATGAGACGCTGAATAAAAGAAGTTTAATCGCCGGCAAACGAAAACCTGCGAATTCCCGTAAATCCCGGACTCGGCCCGTATAGTCAAAAGTATACAAAGAAAGTACCCAGGGTGTAAACTCATTTCCCGAACGATTTTTTAAATTTTTTTTTTACCACTAAAACGCATGAGACTTGTAGTTTTCAAAAATGTTTTCATTTTTGATCAGACGCTGAATAAAAGAAGTTTAATCGCCGGCAAACGAAAACCCGCCATTTCCCGTAAACCCCGGACTCGGCCCGCATAGTTAAAAGTATACAAAGAAAGTACCCAGGGAGTAAACTCATTTTCCGAACGATTTTTTAAATTATTTTTTCACCACTAAAACGCATGAGACTTGTAGTTTTTAAAAATGTTTTCATTTTTGATGAGACGCTGACCAAAAGAAGTTTAATCGCCGGCAAACGAAAACCTGCGATTTCCGGTAAATCCCGGACTCGGCCCGTATAGTCAAAAGTATACAAAGAAAGTACCCAGGGAGTAAACTCATTTCCCGAACGATTTTTTTAATTTTTTTTTTACCAATAAAACGCATGAGACTTGTAGTTTTCAAAAATGTTTTCGATTCTGATGAGACGCTTAATGAAAGAGGTTTAATCGCCGGCAAACGAAAACCCGCGATTTCCCGTAAATCCCGGGCTTGGCCCGTATAGTCGAATGTATACAAAGAAAGTACCCTGTGAGTAAACTCATTTCCAGAACGATTCTTTAAATTATTTTTTCACCACTAAAACGCATAAGACTTGTAGTTTTCAGAAATGTTTTCATTTTTGATGAGACGCTAAATAAAAGAAGTTTAATCTCCGGCAAACGAAAACCCGCGATTTCCCGTATTTCCCGGGCTTGGCCGTATAGTCAAAAGTATACAAAGAAAGTACCCAGGAAGGAAACTCATTTCCCGAACGATTTTTTAATTTATTTTTTCACCACTAAAACGCATGAGACTTGTAGTTTTCAAAAATGTTTTCATTTTTGATGAGACGCTGAATAGAAGAAGTTTAATCGCCGGCAAACGAAAACCTGCGGATTCCCGTAAATCCCGGACTCGGCCCGTATAGTCAAAAGTATACAAAGAAAGTACCCAGGGTGTAAACTCCTTTCCCGAACGATTTTTTAATTTATTTTTTCACCACTAAAACGCATGAGACTTGTAGTTTTCAAAAATGTTTTCATTTTTGATGAGACGCTGAATAAAAGAAGTTTAATCGCCGGCAAACGAAAACCTGCGAATTCCCGTAAATCCCGGACTCGGCCCGTATAGTCAAAAGTATACAAAGAAAGTACCCAGGGTGTAAACTCATTTCCCGAACGATTTTTTAAATTTTTTTTTTACCACTAAAACGCATGAGACTTGTAGTTTTCAAAAATGTTTTCATTTTTGATCAGACGCTGAATAAAAGAAGTTTAATCGCCGGAAAACGAAAACCCGCCATTTCCCGTAAACCCCGGACTCGGCCCGCATAGTTAAAAGTATACAAAGAAAGTACCCAGGGAGTAAACTCATTTTCCGAACGATTTTTTAAATTATTTTTTCACCACTAAAACGCATGAGACTTGTAGTTTTTAAAAATGTTTTCATTTTTGGTGAGACGCTGACCAAAAGAAGTTTAATCGCCGGCAAACGAAAACCTGCGATTTCCGGTAAATCCCGGACTCGGCCCGTATAGTCAAAAGTATACAAAGAAAGTACCCAGGGAGTAAACTCATTTCCCGAACGATTTTTTTAATTTTTTTTTTACCAATAAAACGCATGAGACTTGTAGTTTTCAAAAATGTTTTCGATTCTGATGAGACGCTTAATGAAAGAGGTTTAATCGCCGGCAAACGAAAACCCGCGATTTCCCGTAAATCCCGGGCTTGGCCCGTATAGTCGAATGTATACAAAGAAAGTACCCTGTGAGTAAACTTATTTCCAAAACGATTTTTTAAATTACCTTTTCACCACTAAAACGCATGAGACTTGCAGTTTTCAAAAATGTTTTCATTTTTGATCAGACGCTGAATAAAAGAAGTTTAATCGCCGGCAAACGAAAACCCGCCATTTCCCGTAAACCCCGGACTCGGCCAGCATAGTTAAAAGTATACAAAGAAAGTACCCAGAGAGTAAACTCATTTTCCGAACGATTTTTTTAATTTTTTTTTTACCAATAAAACGCATAAGACTTGTAGTTTTCAAAAATGTTTTCGATTCTGATGAGACGCTTAATGAAAGAGGTTTAAATGCCGGCAAACGAAAACCCGCCATTTCCCGTAAATCCCAGGCTTGGCCCGTATAGTCGAATGTATACAAAGAAAGTACCCCGTGAGTAAACTCATTTCCAAAACGATTTTTTAAATTACCTTTTCACCACTAAAACGCATGAGACTTGCAGTTTTCAAAAATGTTTTCATTTTTGATGAGACGCTTAATGAAAGAGGTTTAATTGCCGGCAAACGAAATCCCGCGATTTCCCGTAAATTCCGGGCTTGGCCCGTATAGTCGAATGTATACAAAGAAAGTACCCAGGGAGTAAACTCATTTCCCAAACGATTTTTTAAATTTTTTTTTAACACTAAAACGCATGAGACTTGTAGTTTTCAAAAATGTTTTCATTTTTGATGAGACGCTTAATGAAAGAGGTTTAATCGCCGGCAAACGAAAACCCGCGATTTCCCGTAAATCCCGGGCTTGGCCCGTATAGTCGAATGTATACAAAGAAAGTACCCTGTGAGTAAACTCATTTCCAGAACGATTCTTTAAATTATTTTTTCACCACTAAAACGCATAAGACTTGTAGTTTTCAAAAATGTTTTCATTTTTGATGAGACGCTAAATAAAAGAAGTTTAATCTCCGGCAAACGAAAACCCGCGATTTCCCGTATTTCCCGGGCTTGGCCGTATAGTCAAAAGTATACAAAGAAAGTACCCAGGAAGGAAACTCATTTCCCGAACGATTTTTTAATTTATTTTTTCACCACTAAAACGCATGAGACTTGTAGTTTTCAAAAATGTTTTCATTTTTGATGAGACGCTGAATAGAAGAAGTTTAATCGCCGGCAAACGAAAACCTGCGGATTCCCGTAAATCCCAAACTCGGCCCGTATAGTCAAAAGTATACAAAGAAAGTACCCAGGGTGTAAACTCATTTCCCGAACGATTTTTTAATTTATTTTTTCACCACTAAAACGCATGAGACTTGTAGTTTTCAAAAATGTTTTCATTTTTGATGAGACGCTGAATAAAAGAAGTTTAATCGCCGGCAAACGAAAACCTGCGAATTCCCGTAAATCCCGGACTCGGCCCGTATAGTCAAAAGTATACAAAGAAAGTACCCAGGGTGTAAACTCATTTCCCGAACGATTTTTTAAATTTTTTTTTTTTACCACTAAAACGCATGAGACTTGTAGTTTTCAAAAATGTTTTCATTTTTGATGAGACGTTTAATGAAAGAGGTTTAATCGCCGGCAAACGAAATCCCGCGATTTCCCGTAAATCCCGGGCTTGGCCCGTATAGTCGAATGTATACAAAGAAAGTACCCAGGGAGTAAACTCATTTCCCGAACGATTTTTTAAATTTTTTTTTCACCACTAAACCGCTTGAGACTTGTAGTTTTCAAAAATGTTTTCATTTTTGATGAGACGCTGAACAAAAGAAGTTTAATCGCCGGTAAACGAAAACCTGCGATTTCCCGTAAATCCCGGACTCGGCTCGTATAGTCAAAAGTATACAAAGAAAGTACCCAGGGTGTAAACGCATTTCCCGAACGATTTTTTAAATTATTATTTCACCACTAAAGCCCATGAGACTTGTAGTTTTTCAAAATGTTTTCATTTTTGATGAGACGCTGAATAAAAGAAGTTTAATCGCCGGCAAACGAAAACCCGCGACTTCCCGTAAATCCCGGACTCGGCCCGTATAGTCAAAAGTATACAAAGAAGGTACCCAGGGTGTAAACTCATTTCCCAAACGAATTTTTAAATTTTTATTTCACCACTAAAGCCCATGAGACTTGTAGTTTTTAAAAATGTTTTCATTTTTGATGAGACGCTGAATAAAAGAAGTTTAATCGCCGGCAAACGAAAACCCGCGACTTCCCGTAAATCCGGACTCGGCCCGTATAGTCAAAAGTATACAAAGAAAGTACCCATGGAGTAAACTCATTTCCCGTACGATTTTTTAAATTATTTTTTCACCACTAAAACGCATGAGACTTGTAGTTTTCAAAAATGTTTTCATTTTTGATGAGACGCTGAAAAAAAGAAGTTTAATTGCCGGTAAACGAAAACCTGCGATTTCCCGTACGTCCCGGACTCGGCCCGTATAGTCAAAAGTATACAAAGAAAGTACCCAGGGTGTAAACGCATTTCCCGAACGATTTTTTAAATTATTATTTCACCATTAAAGCCCATGAGACTTGTAGTTTTTAAAAATGTTTTCATTTTTGATGAGACGCTGAATAAAAGAAGTTTAATCGCCCTCAAACGAAAACCCGCGACTTCCCGTAAATCCCGGACTCGGCCCGTATAGTCAAAAGTATACAAAGAAAGTACCCAGGGAGTAAACTCATTTCCCGAACGATTTTTTAAATTATTTTTTCACCACTAAAACGCATGAGACTTGTAGTTTTTAAAAATGTTTTCATTTTTGATGAGACGCTGAATAAAAGAAGTTTAATTGCCGGCAAACGAAAACCCGCGACTTCCCGTAAATCCCGAACTCGGCCCGTAAAGTCAAAAGTATACAAAGAAAGTACCCAGGGTGTAAACTCATTTCCCGAACGATTTTTTAAATTATTTTTTCACTACTAAAACGCATGAGACTTGTAGTTTTCAAAAATGTTTTCATTTTTGATGAGACGCTGAATAAAAGAAGTTTGATCGCCGGCAAACGAAAACCCGCGACTTCCCGTAAATCCGGACTCGGCCCGTATAGTCAAAAGTACACAAAGAAAGTACCCAGGGAGTAAACTCATTTCCCGAACGATTTTTTAAATTATTATTTCACCACTAAAGGCCATGAGACTTGTTGTTTTTAAAAATGTTTTCATTTTTGATGAGACGCTGAATAAAACAAGTTTAATCGCCAGCAAACGAAAACCCGCAACTTCCCGTAAATCCGGACTCGGCCCGTATAGTCAAAAGTATACAAAGAAAGTACCCAGGGAGTAAACTCATTTCCCGAACGATTTTTTAAATTATTATTCCACCACTAAAGGCCATAAGACTTGTAGTTTTCAGAAATGTTTTCATTTTTCATGAGACGCTTAATAAAAGAGGTTTAATCGCCGGCAAACGAAATCCCGCGATTTCCCGTAAATCCCGGGCTTGGCCCGTATAGTCGAATGTATACAAAGAAAGTACCCTGTGAGTAAACTCATTCCCAAAACGATTTTTTAAATTATCTTTTCACCACTAAAACGCATGAGACTTGCAGTTTTCAAAAATGTTTTCATTTTTGATGAGACGCTTAATGAAAGACGTTTAATCGCCGGCAAACGAAATCTCGCGATTTCCCGTAAATCCCGGGCTTGGCCCGTATAGTCGAATGTATACAAAGAAAGTACCCAGGGAGTAAACTCATTTCCCGAACGATTTTTTAATTTTTTTTTTTACCACTAAAACGCATGAGACTTGTAGTTTTTAAAAATGTTTTCATTTTTGATGAGACGCTCAATAAAACAAGTTTAATCGCCGGCAAACGAAAACCCGCGACTTCTTGTAAATCCGGACTCGGCCCGTATAGTCAAAAGTATACAAAGAAAGTACCCAGGGAGTAAACTCATTTCCCGAACGATTTTTTTAATTTTTTTTTTTACGACTAAAACGCATGAGACTTGTAGTTTTCAAAAATGTTTTCATTTTTGATGAGACGCTTAATGAAAGAGGTTTAATCGCCGGCAAACGAAAACCCGCGATTTTCCGTAAATCCCGGGCTTGGCCCGTATAGTCGAATGTATACAAAGAAAGTACCCTGTGAGTAAACTCATTCCCAAAACGATTTTTTAAATTATCTTTTCACCA
Organism: Hydractinia symbiolongicarpus; assembly: GCF_029227915.1. Taxonomy (NCBI): domain Eukaryota; kingdom Metazoa; phylum Cnidaria; class Hydrozoa; order Anthoathecata; family Hydractiniidae; genus Hydractinia; species Hydractinia symbiolongicarpus. Next base: position 3,808,614 of record NC_079878.1, read on the forward strand.
CTAAAACGCATGAGACTTGCAGTTTTCAAAAATGTTTTCATTTTTGATGAGACGCTTAATGAAAGACGTTTAATCGCCGGCAAACGAAATCCCGCGATTTCCCGTAAATCCCGGGCTTGGCCCTTATAGTCGTTTTTGATGAGACGCTGAATAAAAGTGGTTTAATTGCCGGCAAACGAAAACCCGCGATTTCCCGTAAATCCCGGGCTTGGCCCGTATAGTCGAATGTATACAAAGAAAGTACCCTGTGAGTAAACTCATTCCCAAAACGATTTTTTAAATTATCTTTTCACCACTAAAACGCATGAGACTTGCAGTTTTCAAAAATGTTTTCATTTTTGATGAGACGCTTAATGAAAGACGTTTAATCGCCGGCAAACGAAATCTCGCGATTTCCCGTAAATCCCGGGCTTGGCCCGTATAGTCGAATGTATACAAAGAAAGTACCCAGGGAGTAAACTCATTTCCCGAACGATTTTTTAATTTTTTTTTTTACCACTAAAACGCATGAGACTTGTAGTTTTTAAAAATGTTTTCATTTTTGATGAGACGCTGAATAAAACAAGTTTAATCGCCGGCAAACGAAAACCCGCGACTTCTCGTAAATCCGGACTCGGCCCGTATAGTCAAATATATACAAAGAAAGTACCCAGGGAGTAAACTCATTTCCCGAACGATTTTTTTATTTTTTTTTTTTACGACTAAAACGCATGAGACTTGCAGTTTTCAAAAATGTTTTCATTTTTGATGAGACGCTTAATGAAAGAGGTTTAATCGCCGGCAAACGAAAACCCGCGATTTTCCGTAAATCCCGGGCTTGGCCCGTATAGTCGAATGTATACAAAGAAAGTACCCTGTGAGTAAACTCATTCCCAAAACGATTTTTTAAATTATCTTTTCACCACTAAAACGCATGAGACTTGCAGTTTTCAAAAATGTTTTCATTTTTGATGAGACGCTTAATGAAAGACGTTTAATCGCCGGCAAACGAAATCCCGCGATTTCCCGTAAATCCCGGGCTTGGCCCGTATAGTCGTTTTTGATGAGACGCTGAATAAAAGTGGTTTAATCGCCGGCAAACGAAAACCCGCGATTTCCCGTAAATCCCGGGCTTGGCCCGTATAGTCGAATGTATACAAAGAAAGTACCCTGTGAGTAAACTCATTCCCAAAACGATTTTTTAAATTATCTTTTCAGCACTAAAACGCATGAGACTTGCAGTTTTCAAAAATGTTTTCATTTTTGATGAGACGCTTAATGAAAGACGTTTAATCGCCGGCAAACGAAATCTCGCGATTTCCCGTAAATCCCGGGCTTGGCCCGTATAGTCGAATGTATACAAAGAAAGTACCCAGGGAGTAAACTCATTTCCCGAACGATTTTTTAATTTTTTTTTTTACCACTAAAACGCATGAGACTTGTAGTTTTTAAAAATGTTTTCATTTTTGATGAGACGCTGAATAAAACAAGTTTAATCGCCGGCAAACGAAAACCCGCGACTTCTCGTAAATCCGGACTCGGCCCGTATAGTCAAAAGTATACAAAGAAAGTACCCAGGGAGTAAACTCATTTCCCGAACGATTTTTTTATTTTTTTTTTTTACGACTAAAACGCATGAGACTTGCAGTTTTCAAAAATGTTTTCATTTTTGATGAGACGCTTAATGAAAGAGGTTTAATCGCCGGCAAACGAAAACCCGCGATTTTCCGTAAATCCCGGGCTTGGCCCGTATAGTCGAATGTATACAAAGAAAGTACCCTGTGAGTAAACTCATTCCCAAAACGATTTTTTAAATTATCTTTTCACCACTAAAACGCATGAGACTTGCAGTTTTCAAAAATGTTTTCATTTTTGATGAGACGCTTAATGAAAGACGTTTAATCGCCGGCAAACGAAATCCCGCGATTTCCCGTAAATCCCGGGCTTGGCCCGTATAGTCGTTTTTGATGAGACGCTGAATAAAAGTGGTTTAATCGCCGGCAAACGAAAACCCGCGATTTCCCGTAAATCCCGGGCTTGGCCCGTATAGTCGAATGTATACAAAGAAAGTACCCTGTGAGTAAACTCATTCCCAAAACGATTTTTTAAATTATCTTTTCAGCACTAAAACGCATGAGACTTGCAGTTTTCAAAAATGTTTTCATTTTTGATGAGACGCTTAATGAAAGACGTTTAATCGCCGGCAAACGAAATCTCGCGATTTCCCGTAAATCCCGGGCTTGGCCCGTATAGTCGAATGTATACAAAGAAAGTACCCAGGGAGTAAACTCATTTCCCGAACGATTTTTTAATTTTTTTTTTTACCACTAAAACGCATGAGACTTGTAGTTTTTAAAAATGTTTTCATTTTTGATGAGACGCTTAATGAAAGACGTTTAATCGCCGGCAAACGAAATCTCGCGATTTCCCGTAAATCCCGGGCTTGGCCCGTATAGTCGAATGTATACAAAGAAAGTACCCAGGGAGTAAACTCATTTCCCGAACGATTTTTTAATTTTTTTTTTTACCACTAAAACGCATGAGACTTGTAGTTTTTAAAAATGTTTTCATTTTTGATGAGACGCTCAATAAAACAAGTTTAATCGCCGGCAAACGAAAACCCGCGACTTCTTGTAAATCCGGACTCGGCCCGTATAGTCAAAAGTATACAAAGAAAGTACCCAGGGAGTAAACTCATTTCCCGAACGATTTTTTTAATTTTTTTTTTTACGACTAAAACGCATGAGACTTGTAGTTTTCAAAAATGTTTTCATTTTTGATGAGACGCTTAATGAAAGAGGTTTAATCGCCGGCAAACGAAAACCCGCGATTTTCCGTAAATCCCGGGCTTGGCCCGTATAGTCGAATGTATACAAAGAAAGTACCCTGTGAGTAAACTCATTCCCAAAACGATTTTTTAAATTATCTTTTCACCACTAAAACGCATGAGACTTGCAGTTTTCAAAAATGTTTTCATTTTTGATGAGACGCTTAATGAAAGACGTTTAATCGCCGGCAAACGAAATCCCGCGATTTCCCGTAAATCCCGGGCTTGGCCCTTATAGTCGTTTTTGATGAGACGCTGAATAAAAGTGGTTTAATCGCCGGCAAACGAAAACCCGCGATTTCCCGTAAATCCCGGGCTTGGCCCGTATAGTCGAATGTATACAAAGAAAGTACCCTGTGAGTAAACTCATTTCCAAAACGATTTTTTAAATTATCTTTTCACCACTAAAACGCATGAGACTTGCAGTTTTCAAAAATGTTTTCTTTTTTGATGAGACGCTTAATGAAAGACGTTTAATCGCCGGCAAACGAAATCCCGCGATTTCCCGTAAATCCCGGGCTTGGCCCGTATAGTCGAATGTATACAAAGAAAGTACCCAGGGAGTAAACTCATTTCCCGAACGATTTTTTAAATTTTTTTCTACCACTAAAACGCATGAGAGTTGTAGTTTTCAAAAATGTTTTCATTTTTGATGAGACGCTGAATAAAAGTGGTTTAATCGCCGGCAAACGAAATCCCGCGATTTCCCGTAAATCCCGGGCTTGGCCCGTATAGTCGAATGTATACAAAGAAAGTACCCAGGGAGTAAACTCATTTCCCGAACGATTTTTTAAATTTTTTTTTTACTACTAAAACGCATGAGACTTGTAGTTTTCAAAAATGTTTTCATTTTTGATGAGACGCTTAATGAAACAGGATTAATCGCCGGCAAACAAAAACCTGCGATTTCCCGTAAATCCCGGGCTTGGCCCGTATAGTCGAATGTATACAAAGAAAGTACCCAGGGAGTAAACTCATTTCCCGAACGATTTTTTAAATTTTTTTTTTACCACTAAAACGCATGAGACTTGTAGTTTTTAAAAATGTTTTCATTTTTGATGAGACGCTGAATAAAATAAGTTTAATCGCCGGCAAACGAAAACCCGCGACTTCTCGTAAATCCGGACTCGGCCCGTATAGTCAAAAGTATACAAAGAAAGTACCCAGGGAGTAAACTCATTTCCCGAACGATTTTTTTACTTTTTTTTTTACGACTAAAACGCATGAGACTTGTAGTTTTCAAAAATGTTTTCATTTTTGATGAGACGCTTAATGAAAGAGGTTTAATCGCCGGCAAACGAAAACCCGCGATTTTCCGTAAATCCCGGGCTTGGCCCGTATAGTCGAATGTATACAAAGAAAGTACCCTGTGAGTAAACTCATTCCCAAAACGATTTTTTAAATTATCTTTTCACCACTAAAACGCATGAGACTTGCAGTTTTCAAAAATGTTTTCATTTTTGATGAGACGCTTAATGAAAGACGTTTAATCGCCGACAAACGAAATCCCGCGATTTCCCGTAAATCCCGGGCTTGGCCCGTATAGTCGAATGTATACAAAGAAAGTACCCAGGGAGTAAACTCATTTCCCGAACGATTTTTTAATTTTTTTTTTACCACTAAAACGCATGCGACTTGTAGTTTTCAAAAATGTTTTCATTTTTGATGAGACGCTGAATAAAAGTGGTTTAATCGCCGGCAAACGAAAACCCGCGATTTCCCGTAAATCCCGGGCTTGGCCCGTATAGTCGAATGTATACAAAGAAAGTACACTGTGAGTAAACTCATTTCCAAAACGATTTTTTAAATTATCTTTTCACCACTAAAACGCATGAGACTTGCAGTTTTCAAAAATGTTTTCATTTTTGATGAGACGCTTAATGAAAGACGTTTAATCGCCGGCAAACGAAATCCCGCGATTTCCCGTAAATCCCGGGCTTGGCCCGTATAGTCGAATGTATACAAAGAAAGTACCCAGGGAGTAAACTCATTTCCCGAACGATTTTTTAAATTTTTTTTTACCACTAAAACGCATGAGACTTGTAGTTTTCAAAAATGTTTTCATTTTTGATGAGACGCTGAATAAAAGTGGTTTAATCGCCGGCAAACGAAATCCCGCGATTTCCCGTAAATCCCGGGCTTGGCCCGTATAGTCGAATGTATACAAAGAAAGTACCCAGGGAGTAAACTCATTTCCCGAACGATTTTTTAAATTTTTTTTTACTACTAAAACGCATGAGACTTGTAGTTTTCAAAAATGTTTTCATTTTTAATGAGACGCTTAATGAAACAGGATTAATCGCCGGCAAACAAAAACCTGCGATTTCCCTTAAATCCCGGGCTTGGCCCGTATAGTCGATTGTATACAAAGAAAGTACCCTGTGAGTAAACTCACTTCCAGAACGATTTTTTAAATTATTTTTTCACCACTAAAACGCATAAGACTTGTAGTTTTCAAAAATGTTTTCATTTTTGATGAGACGCTTAATGAAAGAGGTTTAATCGCCGGCAAACGAAAACCCGCGATTTCCCGTAAAACCCGGGCTTGGCCCGTATAGTCAAAAGTATACAAAGAAAGTACCAAAGGAGTAAACTCATTTCTCGAACGATTTTTTAAATTTTTTTTTTACCACTTAAACGCATGAGACTTGTAGTTTTCAAAAATGTTTTCATTTTTGATGAGACGCTTAATGAAAGAGGTTTAATCGCCGGCAAACGAAAACCCGCGATTTCCCGTAAAACCCGGGCTTGGCCCGTATAGTCGAATGTATACAAAGAAAGTACCCTGTGAGTAAACTCATTTCCAGAACGATTTTTTAAATTATTTTTCACCACTAAAACGCATAAGACTTGTACTTTTCAGAAATGTTTTCATTTTTGATGAGACGCTGAATAAAAGAAGTTTAATCGGCGGCAAACGAAAACCCGCAATTTCCCGTAAATCCCGGGCTCGGCCCGTATAGTCAAAAGTATACAAAGAAAGTACCCAGGGAGTAAACTCATTTCCCAAACGATTTTTTAAATTTTTTTTTTACCACTAAAACGCATGAGACTTGTAGTTTTCAAAAATGTTTTCATTTTTGATGAGACGCTTAATGAAAGAGGTTTAATCGCCGGCAAACGAAAACCCGCGATTTCCCGTAAATCCCGGGCTTGGCCCGTATAGTCGAATGTATACAAAGAAAGTACCCTGTGAGTAAACTCACTTCCAGAACGATTTTTTAAATTATTTTTTCACCACTAAAACGCATAGAACGTTTTCATTTTTGATGAGACGCTGAATAAAAGAAGTTTAATCGCCGGCAAACGAAAACCCGCGATTTCCCGTAAATCCCGGGCTTGGCCCGTATAGTCAAAAGTATACAAAGAAAGTACCCAGGGAGTAAACTCATTTCCCGAACGATTTTTTAATTTATTTTTTCACCACTAAAACGCAAGAGACTTGTAGTTTTTAAAAATGTTTTCATTTTTGATGAGGCGCTGAATAAAAGAAGTTTAATCGCCAGCAAACGAAAACCTGCGATTTCCCGTACATCCCGGACTTGGCCGTATAGTCAAAAGTATACAAAGAAAGTACCCAGGGAGTAAACTCATTTCCCAAACGATTTTTAAAATTTTTTTTTTACCACTAAAACGCATGAGACTTGTAGTTTTCAAAAATGTTTTCATTTTTGATGAGACGCTTAATGAAAGAGGTTTAATCGCCGGCAAACGAAAACCCGCGATTTCCCTTAAATCCCGGGCTTGGCCCGTATAGTCGAATGTATACAAAGAAAGTACCCTGTGAGTAAACTCACTTCCAGAACGATTTTTTAAATTATTTTTTCACCACTAAAACGCATAGGATGTTTTCATTTTTGATGAGACGCTGAATAAAAGAAGTAAAATCGCCGGCCAACGAAAACCCGCGATTTCCGGTAAATCCCGGGCTTGGCCCGTATAGTCAAAAGTATACAAAGAAAGTACCCAGGGAGTAAACTCATTTTCCGAACGATTTTTTAATTTATTTTTTCACCACTAAAACGCATGAGACTTGTAGTTTTCAAAAATGTTTTCATTTTTGATGAGGCGCTGAATAAAAGAAGTTTAATCGCCGGCAAACGAAAACTTGCGATTTCCCGTAAATCCCGGACTTGGCCCGTATAGTCAAAAGTATACAAAGAAAGTACCCAGGGAGTAAACTCATTCCCAAAACGATTTTTTAAATTATCTTTTCACCACTAAAACGCATGAGACTTGCAGTTTTCAAAAATGTTTTCATTTTTGATGAGACGCTTAATGAAAGACGTTTAATCGCCGGCAAACGAAATCTCGCGATTTCCCGTAAATCCCGGGCTTGGCCCGTATAGTCGAATGTATACAAAGAAAGTACCCCGGGAGTAAACTCATTTCCTGAACGATTTTTTAATTTTTTTTTTTACCACTAAAACGCATGAGACTTGTAGTTTTTAAAAATGTTTTCATTTTTGATGAGACGCTGAATAAAACAAGTTTAATCGCCGGCAAACGAAAACCCGCGACTTCTCGTAAATCTGGACTCGGCCCGTATAGTCAAAAGTATACAAAGAAAGTACCCAGGGAGTAAACTCATTTCCCGAACGATTTTTTTAATTTTTTTTTTTTACGACTAAAACGCATGAGACTTGCAGTTTTCAAAAATGTTTTCATTTTTGATGAGACGCTTAATGAAAGAGGTTTAATCGTCGGCAAACGAAAACCCGCGATTTTCCGTAAATCCCGGGCTTGGCCCGTATAGTCGAATGTATACAAAGAAAGTACCCTGTGAGTAAACTCATTCCCAAAACGATTTTTTAAATTATCTTTTCACCACTAAAACGCATGAGACTTGCAGTTTTCAAAAATGTTTTCATTTTTGATGAGACGCTTAATGAAAGACGTTTAATCGCCGGCAAACGAAATCCCGCGATTTCCCGTAAATCCCGGGCTTGGCCCGTATAGTCGTTTTTGATGAGACGCTGAATAAAAGTGGTTTAATCGCCGGCAAACGAAAACCCGCGATTTCCCGTAAATCCCGGGCTTGGCCCGTATAGTCGAATGTATACAAAGAAAGTACCCTGTGAGTAAACTCATTCCCAAAACGATTTTTTAAATTATCTTTTCACCACTAAAACGCATGAGACTTGCAGTTTTCAAAAATGTTTTCATTTTTGATGAGACGCTTAATGAAAGACGTTTAATCGCCGGCAAACGAAATCTCACGATTTCCCGTAAATCCCGGGCTTGGCCCGTATAGTCGAATGTATACAAAGAAAGTACCCAGGGAGTAAACTCATTTCCCGAACGATTTTTTAATTTTTTTTTTTACCACTAAAACGCATGAGACTTGTAGTTTTTAAAAATGTTTTCATTTTTGATGAGACGCTCAATAAAACAAGTTTAATCGCCGGCAAACGAAAACCCGCGACTTCTCGTAAATCCGGACTCGGCCCGTATAGTCAAAAGTATACAAAGAAAGTACCCAGGGAGTAAACTCATTTCCCGAACGATTTTTTTAATTTTTTTTTTTACGACTAAAACGCATGAGACTTGTAGTTTTCAAAAATGTTTTCATTTTTGATGAGACGCTTAATGAAAGAGGTTTAATCGCCGGCAAACGAAAACCCGCGATTTTCCGTAAATCCCGGGCTTGGCCCGTATAGTCGAATGTATACAAAGAAAGTACCCTGTTAGTAAACTCATTCCCAAAACGATTTTTTAAATTATCTTTTCACCACTAAAACGCATGAGACTTGCAGTTTTCAAAAATGTTTTCATTTTTGATGAGACGCTTAATGAAAGACGTTTAATCGCCGGCAAACGAAATCCCGCGATTTCCCGTAAATCCCGGGCTTGGCCCTTATAGTCGTTTTTGATGAGACGCTGAATAAAAGTGGTTTAATCGCCGGCAAACGAAAACCCGCGATTTCCCGTAAATCCCGGGCTTGGCCCGTATAGTCGAATGTATACAAAGAAAGTACCCTGTGAGTAAACTCATTTCCAAAACGATTTTTTAAATTATCTTTTCACCACTAAAACGCATGAGACTTGCAGTTTTCAAAAATGTTTTCTTTTTTGATGAGACGCTTAATGAAAGACGTTTAATCGCCGGCAAACGAAATCCCGCGATTTCCCGTAAATCCCGGGCTTGGCCCGTATAGTCGAATGTATACAAAGAAAGTACCCAGGGAGTAAACTCATTTCCCGAACGATTTTTAAAATTTTTTTTTACCACTAAAACGCATGAGACTTGTAGTTTTCAAAAATGTTTTCATTTTTGATGAGACGCTGAATAAAAGTGGTTTAATCGCCGGCAAACGAAATCCCGCGATTTCCCGTAAATCCCGGGCTTGGCCCGTATAGTCGAATGTATACAAAGAAAGTACCCAGGGAGTAAACTCATTTCCCGAACGATTTTTTAAATTTTTTTTTTACTACTAAAACGCATGAGACTTGTAGTTTTCAAAAATGTTTTCATTTTTGATGAGACGCTTAATGAAACAGGATTAATCGCCGGCAAACAAAAACCTGCGATTTCCCGTAAATCCCGGGCTTGGCCCGTATAGTCGAATGTATACAAAGAAAGTACCCAGGGAGTAAACTCATTTCCCGAACGATTTTTTAAATTTTTTTTTTACCACTAAAACGCATGAGACTTGTAGTTTTTAAAAATGTTTTCATTTTTGATGAGACGCTGAATAAAATAAGTTTAATCGCCGGCAAACGAAAACCCGCGACTTCTCGTAAATCCGGACTCGGCCCGTATAGTCAAAAGTATACAAAGAAAGTACCCAGGGAGTAAACTCATTTCCCGAACGATTTTTTTACTTTTTTTTTTTACGACTAAAACGCATGAGACTTGTAGTTTTCAAAAATGTTTTCATTTTTGATGAGACGCTTAATGAAAGAGGTTTAATCGCCGGCAAACGAAAACCCGCGATTTTCCGTAAATCCCGGGCTTGGCCCGTATAGTCGAATGTATACAAAGAAAGTACCCTGTGAGTAAACTCATTCCCAAAACGATTTTTTAAATTATCTTTTCACCACTAAAACGCATGAGACTTGCAGTTTTCAAAAATGTTTTCATTTTTGATGAGACGCTTAATGAAAGACGTTTAATCGCCGGCAAACGAAATCCCGCGATTTCCCGTAAATTCCGGGCTTGGCCCGTATAGTCGAATGTATACAAAGAAAGTACCCAGGGAGTAAACTCATTTCCCGAACGATTTTTTAATTTTTTTTTTACCACTAAAACGCATGCGACTTGTAGTTTTCAAAAATGTTTTCATTTTTGATGAGACGCTGAATAAAAGTGGTTTAATCGCCGGCAAACGAAAACCCGCGATTTCCCGTAAATCCCGGGCTTGGCCCGTATAGTCGAATGTATACAAAGAAAGTACACTGTGAGTAAACTCATTTCCAAAACGATTTTTTAAATTATCTTTTCACCACTAAAACGCATGAGACTTCCAGTTTTTAAAAATGTTTTCATTTTTGATGAGACGCTTAATGAAAGACGTTTAATCGCCGGCAAACGAAATCCCGCGATTTCCCGTAAATCCCGGGCTTGGCCCGTATAGTCGAATGTATACAAAGAAAGTACCCAGGGAGTAAACTCATTTCCCGAACGATTTTTTAAATTTTTTTTTACCACTAAAACGCATGAGACTTGTAGTTTTCAAAAATGTTTTCATTTTTGATGAGACGCTGAATAAAAGTGGTTTAATCGCCGGCAAACGAAATCCCGCGATTTCCCGTAAATCCCGGGCTTGGCCCGTATAGTCGAATGTATACAAAGAAAGTACCCAGGGAGTAAACTCATTTCCCGAACGATTTTTTAAATTTTTTTTTACTACTAAAACGCATGAAACTTGTAGTTTTCAAAAGTGTTTTCATTTTTAATGAGACGCTTAATGAAACAGGATTAATCGCCGGCAAACAAAAACCTGCGATTTCCCGTAAATCCCGGGCTTGGCCCGTATAGTCGATTGTATACAAAGAAAGTACCCTGTGACTAAACTCACTTCCAGAACGATTTTTTAAATTATTTTTTCACCACTAAAACGCATAAGACTTGTAGTTTTCAAAAATGTTTTCATTTTTGATGAGACGCTTAATGAAAGAGGTTTAATCGCCGGCAAACGAAAACCCGCGATTTCCCGTAAAACCCGGGCTTGGCCCGTATAGTCAAAAGTATACAAAGAAAGTACCAAAGGAGTAAACTCATTTCTCGAACGATTTTTCAAATTTTTTTTTTTACCACTTAAACGCATGAGACTTGTAGTTTTCAAAAATGTTTTCATTTTTGATGAGACGCTTAATGAAAGAGGTTTAATCGCCGGCAAACGAAAACCCGCGATTTCCCGTAAAACCCGGGCTTGGCCCGTATAGTCGAATGTATACAAAGAAAGTACCCTGTGAGTAAACTCATTTCCAGAACGATTTTTTAAATTATTTTTCACCACTAAAACGCATAAGACTTGTACTTTTCAGAAATGTTTTCATTTTTGATGAGACGCTGAATAAAAGAAGTTTAATCGGCGGCAAACGAAAACCCGCAATTTCCCGTAAATCCCGGGCTCGGCCCGTATAGTCAAAAGTATACAAAGAAAGTACCCAGGGAGTAAACTCATTTCCCAAACGATTTTTTAAATTTTTTTTTTACCACTAAAACGCATGAGACTTGTAGTTTTCAAAAATGTTTTCATTTTTGATGAGACGCTTAATGAAAGAGGTTTAATCGCCGGCAAACGAAAACCCGCGATTTCCCGTAAATCCCGGGCTTGGCCCGTATAGTCGAATGTATACAAAGAAAGTACCCTGTGAGTAAACTCACTTCCAGAACGAATTTTTAAATTATTTTTTCACCACTAAAACGCATAGAATGTTTTCATTTTTGATGAGACGCTGAATAAAAGAAGTTTAATCGCCGGCAAACGAAAACCCGCGATTTCCCGTAAATCCCGGGCTTGGCCCGTATAGTCAAAAGTATACAAAGAAAGTACCCAGGGAGTAAACTCATTTCCCGAACGATTTTTTAAATTATTTTTTCACCACTAAAACGCATAAGACTTGTAGTTTTCAAAAATGTTTTCATTTTTGATGAGACGCTTAATGAAAGAGGTTTAATCGCCGGCAAACGAAAACCCGCGATTTCCCGTAAAACCCGGGCTTGGCCCGTATAGTCAAAAGTATACAAAGAAAGTACCAAAGGAGTAAACTCATTTCTCGAACGATTTTTCAAATTTTTTTTTTTACCACTTAAACGCATGAGACTTGTAGTTTTCAAAAATGTTTTCATTTTTGATGAGACGCTTAATGAAAGAGGTTTAATCGCCGGCAAACGAAAACCCGCGATTTCCCGTAAAACCCGGGCTTGGCCCGTATAGTCGAATGTATACAAAGAAAGTACCCTGTGAGTAAACTCATTTCCAGAACGATTTTTTAAATTATTTTTCACCACTAAAACGCATAAGACTTGTACTTTTCAGAAATGTTTTCATTTTTGATGAGACGCTGAATAAAAGAAGTTTAATCGGCGGCAAACGAAAACCCGCAATTTCCCGTAAATCCCGGACTCGGCCCGTATAGTCAAAAGTATACAAAGAAAGTACCCAGGGAGTAAACTCATTTCCCAAACGATTTTTTAAATTTTTTTTTTACCACTAAAACGCATGAGACTTGTAGTTTTCAAAAATGTTTTCATTTTTGATGAGACGCTTAATGAAAGAGGTTTAATCGCCGGCAAACGAAAACCCGCGATTTCCCGTAAATCCCGGGCTTGGCCCGTATAGTCGAATGTATACAAAGAAAGTACCCTGTGAGTAAACTCACTTCCAGAACGATTTTTTAAATTATTTTTTCACCACTAAAACGCATAGAATGTTTTCATTTTTGATGAGACGCTGAATAAAAGAAGTTTAATCGCCGGCAAACGATAACCCGCGATTTCCCGTAAATCCCGGGCTTGGCCCGTATAGTCAAAAGTATACAAAGAAAGTACCCAGGGAGTAAACTCATTTCCCGAACGATTTTTTAATTTATTTTTTCACCACTAAAACGCAAGAGACTTGTAGTTTTTAAAAATGTTTTCATTTTTGATGAGGCGCTGAATAAAAGAAGTTTAATCGCCGGCAAACGAAAACCTGCGATTTCCCGTAAATCCCGGACTTGGCCGTATAGTCAAAAGTATACAAAGAAAGTACCCAGGGAGTAAACTCATTTCCCAAACGATTTTTAAAATTTTTTTTTTACCACTAAAACGCATGAGACTTGTAGTTTTCAAAAATGTTTTCATTTTTGATGAGACGCTTAATGAAAGAGGTTTAATCGCCGGCAAACGAAAACCCGCGATTTCCCTTAAATCCCGGGCTTGGCCCGTATAGTCGAATGTATACAAAGAAAGTACCCTGTGAGTAAACTCACTTCCAGAACGATTTTTTAAATTATTTTTTCACCACTAAAACGCATAGGATGTTTTCATTTTTGATGAGACGCTGAATAAAAGAAGTAAAATCGCCGGCCAACGAAAACCCGCGATTTCCGGTAAATCCCGGGCTTGGCCCGTATAGTCAAAAGTATACAAAGAAAGTACCCAGGGAGTAAACTCATTTTCCGAACGATTTTTTAATTTATTTTTTCACCACTAAAACGCATGAGACTTGTAGTTTTCAAAAATGTTTTCATTTTTGATGAGGCGCTGAATAAAAGAAGTTTAATCGCCGGCAAACGAAAACTTGCGATTTCCCGTAAATCCCGGACTTGGCCCGTATAGTCAAAAGTATACAAAGAAAGTACCCAGGGAGTAAACTCATTTCCCAAACGATTTTTAAATTTTTTTTTATACCACTAAAACGCATGAGACTTGTAGTTTTCAAAAATGTTTTCATTTTTGATGAGATGCTTAATGAAAGAGGTTTAATCGCCGGCAAACGAAAACCCGCGATTTCCCGTAAATCCCGGGATTGGCCCGTATAGTTGAATGTATACAAGGAAAGTACCCTGTGAGTAAACTCACTTCCAGAACGATTTTTTAAATTATTTTTTCACCACTAAAACGCATAGGACTTGTAGTTTTCAAAAATGTTTTCATTTTTGATGAGACGCTGAATAAAACAAGTTTAATCGCCGGCAAAAGAAAACCCGCGATTTCCCGTAAATCCCGGGCTTGGCCCGTATAGTCGAATGTATACAAAGAAAGTACCCAGGGAGTAAACTCATTTCCCGAACGATTTTTTAAATTTTTTTTTACCACTAAAACGCATGAGACTTGTAGTTTTCAAAAATGTTTTCATTTTTGATGAGACGCTGAATAAAAGTGGTTTAATCGCCGGCAAACGAAATCCCGCGATTTCCCGTAAATCCCGGGCTTGGCCCGTATAGTCGAATGTATACAAAGAAAGTACCCAGGGAGTAAACTCATTTCCCGAACGATTTTTCAAATTTTTTTTTACTACTAAAACGCATGAGACTTGTAGTTTTCAAAAATGTTTTCATTTTTAATGAGACGCTTATTGAAACAGGATTAATCGCCGGCAAACAAAAGCCTGCGATTTCCCGTAAATCCCGGGCTTGGCCCGTATAGTCGATTGTATACAAAGAAAGTACCCTGTGAGTAAACTCACTTCCAGAACGATTTTTTAAATTATTTTTTCACCACTAAAACGCATAAGACTTGTAGTTTTCAAAAATGTTTTCATTTTTGATGAGACGCTTAATGAAAGAGGTTTAATCGCCGGCAAACGAAAACCCGCGATTTCCCGTAAAATTCGGGCTTGGCCCGTATAGTCAAAAGTATACAAAGAAAGTACCAAAGGAGTAAACTCATTTCTCGAACGATTTTTTAAATTTTTTTTTTACCACTTAAACGCATGAGACTTGTAGTTTTCAAAAATGTTTTCATTTTTGATGAGACGCTTAATGAAAGAGGTTTAATCGCCGGCAAACGAAAACCCGCGATTTCCCGTAAAACCCGGGCTTGGCCCGTATAGTCGAATGTATACAAAGAAAGTACCCTGTGAGTAAACTCATTTCCAGAACGATTTTTTAAATTATTTTTCACCACTAAAACGCATAAGACTTGTACTTTTCAGAAATGTTTTCATTTTTGATGAGACGCTGAATAAAAGAAGTTTAATCGGCGGCAAACGAAAACCCGCAATTTCCCGTAAATCCCGGGCTCGGCCCGTATAGTCAAAAGTATACAAAGAAAGTACCCAGGGAGTAAACTCATTTCCCAAACGATTTTTTAAATTTTTTTTTTACCACTAAAACGCATGAGACTTGTAGTTTTCAAAAATGTTTTCATTTTTGATGAGACGCTTAATGAAAGAGGTTTAATTGCCGGCAAACGAAAACCCGCGATTTCCCGTAAATCCCGGGCTTGGCTCGTATAGTCGAATGTATACAAAGAAAGTACCCTGTGAGTAAACTCACTTCCAGAACGATTTTTTAAATTATTTTTTCACCACTAAAATGCATAGAATGTTTTCATTTTTGATGAGACGCTGAATAAAAGAAGTTTAATCGCCGGCAAACGAAAACCCGCGATTTCCCGTTAATCCCGGGCTTGGCCCGTATAGTCAAAAGTATACAAAGAAAGTACCCAGGGAGTAAACTCATTTCCCGAACGATTTTTTAATTTATTTTTTCACCACTAAAACGCAAGAGACTTGTAGTTTTTAAAAATGTTTTCATTTTTGATGAGGCGCTGAATAAAAGAAGTTTAATCGCCGGCAAACGAAAACCTGCGATTTCCCGTAAATCCCGGACTTGGCAGTATAGTCAAAAGTATACAAAGAAAGTACCCAGGGAGTAAACTCATTTCCCAAACGATTTTTAAAATTTATTTTTTACCACTAAAACGCATGAGACTTGTAGTTTTCAAAAATGTTTTCATTTTTGATGAGACGCTTAATGAAAGAGGTTTAATCGCCGGCAAACGAAAACCCGCGATTTCCCTTAAATCCCAGGCTTGGCCCGTATAGTCGAATGTATACAAAGAAAGTACCCTGTGAGTAAACTCACTTCCAGAACGAGTTTTTAAATTATTTTTTCAGCACTAAAACGCATAGGATGTTTTCATTTTTGATGAGACGCTGAATAAAAGAAGTTAAATCGCCGGCCAACGAAAACCCGCGATTTCCGGTAAATCCCGGGCTTGGCCCGTATAGTCAAAAGTATACAAAGAAAGTACCCAGGGAGAAAACTCATTTTCCGAACGATTTTTTAATTTATTTTTTCACCACTAAAACGCATGAGACTTGTAGATTTCAAAAATGTTTTCATTTTTGATGAGGCGCTGAATAAAAGAAGTTTAATCGCCGGCAAACGAAAACTTGCGATTTCCCGTAAATCCCGGGATTGGCCCGTATAGTTGAATGTATACAAGGAAAGTACCCTGTGAGTAAACTCACTTCCAGAACGAGTTTTTAAATTATTTTTTCACCACTAAAACGCATAGGATGTTTTCATTTTTGATGAGACGCTGAATAAAAGAAGTTTAATCGCCGGCAAACGAAAACTTGCGATTTCCCGTAAATCCCGGACTTGGCCCGTATAGTCAAAAGTATACAAAGAAAGTACCCAGGGAGTAAACTCATTTCCCAAACGATTTTTAAATTTTTTTTTATACCACTAAAACGCATGAGACTTGTAGTTTTCAAAAATGTTTTCATTTTTGATGAGATGCTTAATGAAAGAGGTTTAATCGCCGGCAAACGAAAACCCGCGATTTCCCGTAAATCCCGGGATTGGCCCGTATAGTTGAATGTATACAAGGAAAGTACCCTGTGAGTAAACTCACTTCCAGAACGATTTTTTAAATTATTTTTTCACCACTAAAACGCATAGGACTTGTAGTTTTCAAAAATGTTTTCATTTTTGATGAGACGCTGAATAAAACAAGTTTAATCGCCGGCAAAAGAAAACCCGCGATTTCCCGTAAATCCCGGACTCGGCCCGTATAGTCAAAAGTATACAAAGAAAGTACCCAGGGAGTAAACTCACTTCCCAAACGATTTTTAAATTTTTTTTTTTACCACTAAAAGGCATGAGACTTGTAGTTTTCAAAAATGTTTTCATTTTTGATGAGACGCTTAATGAAAGAGGTTTAATCGCCGGCAAACGAAAACCCGCGATTTCCCGTAAATCCCGGGCTTGGCCCGTATAGTCGAATGTATACAAAGAAAGTACCCTGTGAGTAAACTCACTTCCAGAACGATTTTTTAAATTATTTTTTCACCACTAAAACGCATAGGACTTGTAGTTTTCAAAAATGTTTTCATTTTTGATGAGACGCTGAATAAAAGAAGTTTAATTGCCGGCAAACGAAAACCCGCGATTTCCCGTAAATCCCGGGCTTGGCCCGTATAGTCAAAAGTATACAAAGAAAGTACCCAGGGAGTAAACTCATTTCCCAAACGATTTTTTAAATTATTATTTCACCACTAAAGCCCATGAGACTTGTAGTTTTTAAAAATGTTTTCATTTTTAATGAGACGCTGAATAAAAGATGTTTAATCGCCGGCAAAAGAAAACCCGCGATTTCCCGTAAATCCCGGACTCGGCCCGTATAGTCAAAAGTATACTAGGCTGTTCAGGTCAAATTTTTCTATGCGCCGCTCGAGCTTCTAGCCGTATGCAACGTTTTCTACATTTCTATACGGTTTCAACGAGGGGTCGCGCAACTCCTAACTCCAAGCCATTCTCTAGTTATTGTTATTTTTATGATAGATAGTATAGCCCTTTTTTGTTGCGTTTTTCGGCCAATTTCGCAACAAAACACGGCACAAAGACGGGGGTCATGTATAGGTTTTTTTTCACAATTTCTATCTTTAAAAATCAATAACTCCAGATTGAGACATGGTAAGAACTTAAAATTTTTACAGTAGATAGTATATTTGTAAAAGAAAAAATATATTAATTTTTGATGGTTTATTTTTAGAAATGACGTAATGATGACGTCATAGCTCAAACATTACTACAAATTGCTCTAAAAGCGCAAGAAAGTATACAACAACCAGTAAACAATTTTATAAACTGTAATCTTAACGTTAAACAAAGTTCATTAGAGTGTACGAAATTTCGGACAAGGGTGTAAATTTGCAGACCAGATAGAAAAAATGACGTCATAGTTGAAAAAATCTTTCCAAATTGTTGAAAATGCAAAAAAAGTTCACAGGAACATAATAAAACACCACAAATTAGTAACTATTCAAAAATTATACAAACACTCTTAAGGAGTACAAATATCTGACAAGAGTGTAATTTGCAGACCAGATAGAAAAAATGACGTCATAGTTGAAAAAATCTTTCCAAATTGATGAAAATGCGAAAAAAATTCACAGGAACATAATAAAACACCACAAATTAGTAACTATTCAAAAATTTTACAAACACTCTTGAAGAGTACAAAATATTTGACAAGAGTGTAATTTGCAGACCAGATAGTAAAAATGATGCTGTAGCTCAAAAATAACATAAAATCAATGTATAAAAGCAAAACAATTATACAATAACCGGTAAAAATGTTTATAAACTGTAATCTTAACATTGAGAGACTTCATAGAAATGTACGAAATTTATATTTGCAGACCAGCCAGAGAAAATAACGTAATAGCTGAAAAGATATTTCAAATTTAAGGAAATGTAAAAAGAAAGTCCACAGGAACCACTGTAAAACACTAAGTTGGTAACTATAAAACTTTGACAAACACTTTTAAAGCTTGCAAAATATTTGACAGAGTATAAATATGCAGACCAGATGAAAATGGAACAACTGCACCTTTTAGCACCTAAATAAAAAAAAGAACGCAAAATATTAAGCTACCATAAGTGCTAAATGTTTTAATAGAACAATATATACCACATGTCACAAGTTGACAAAACAATGATCCTCAAAGGAAGAAGTTTTTGCCATAAAAAAGTTCCACGGTTTGAACGAGTTACATTACCACAAAAATTTCTTCCCTCAAATATATAACTATACTATAACTAACTATATTCTAAGATAACATAATAACGTCTCCCTTCTCAAAATCTAAAATTATTGGAAAACTCCAAACTGTCTCAGGTTCTGACTCATATACTACATTAAACAACGTGCGTTTAGGATTGGAATGTCGTTTTGCTACACTTAGAATTTCCCCTTTACACCAATATGCATCCTCTTCATCTTCTTCCTTTAAATGATGCCGTATGTTTAAACCAACTAAACAATCAGGGTCTTTGATGAAGGAAGGGAGTTTGTTGCTTTTTTGTTGTTCAGACAGTTCTTTCATCCTTTCTTTCTTGATCTTTTCCATCAGTTCCTTTTTTTGGGTTGCAACTACTTCATCTCTATCTTCCTTCGACTTCAGGTTATCCTTTGTTACCTTTTCTGCAGATGATGAAAATGTTACATGCATGATTTTAACAAAGTTTTCAAGAAGCTCTTCCCAAGACAAATCAACTCTTTTGTTTCCACTCTGTTTTGTTTTGTTAAACAATTTGGAATTGCATTTGAAAGGCATAACATGCCTGTAAAAATTCATTTGCGCTAGCAAAACTTCTGCACGTTTTTGTGATGATATATCCATGATGTTTTTTTTCAGTTCATCAACAGATATCCAAGCCTGGGCATTTAGCTCAAGCAATTTGTTAAAAGCTTCCACTTTCTACAATGCTATTTTCTCTTCAGCTTTCTTTTTCATATCTTGTTTAGCAAGCAATTTCCTTTTCCTCTCCTCCAACAGTTCTTTTCTCCTTGATTTATACTTCGCCTTCATTTTTTCCACATTATGTCTGGCTGATTCCATCATACTTTTTTTCTCATCATAAGACTTCTGTTCAAACCAATCAAGTGTTTTGTTACGCGACCACATGGTTAAAGCCTGCAATGTTTCAACATTGGCACTTGGCTTCGTTTTCACTAACAAATCCAAAATTGCAAAGTCAATTTCAGAAGCCTTATTGGTTACTGGTACAATTGATGACGTCTCCTTCATTATCTGACTGGGGCTCCAGTACTTTCCTCCAGGCAGTTGATCCTTACATTGACGCTCTAAGATGATGAGAATTGCATGGCAAATAATTTCAAGGGCTTGCTGTGTTAGAATATCCAATTCATCATTACCTGTATCCTCAAATAGCTTGATAAATAATTCATCTTTGTTGTGCACAATAATACCATCCTCTTGGAAAATATGACTGCCAGATAGAAGTGATGAACAATTGTTGCAGAGTGCAGATAGTTTGACTTTAAGTTGTAACAGGTATGGATTTATTTCGAGGATACTTTCACAAGACTCTATTAATCGCCACAATGGACCAGTCAATAATTTATCAATAATGCCAAGTGCTCTGACTTCACTAAGAAACAACTTATTTGATACGTCTTCATTTACAGCTTTCAGTAAATTATTAGGATCAGGCCATGATGAAAGAAAAGATACGACTGCATCACGATGGTAATATAATGCAGCAGCGTTATAAAACAATATGTTAAAACGATTTCCAATAAATGGTACAAAGTAAGATTTCTGATTGCGACCAGCTAAAAACGAGTTAAAATACGATGCTACTCCACATTCGTCACTTCCACGCACATGAAAAGCTTTACAAGCTGTACGCACTAATCTAGAAGCAGAAGATTCTTTTGCACTATTGAAGGCAAATACTGTTTCATAGTCATCACAGAGGACCATTCTCTCAAATGAATGCAGAACTTTATCTGCCTCTGAGGCAAAATTTGCCAGAAGATGTAATTTGCAAAAGAAATTTCCCATATCGGTCATGTCCGTTTTTTGTGTTTCGCTTAAATAATTCCAGTTTTCTACAACATTTGGTAATAATTTTTCCCTTAAAGATTTCAGTTGTGAGTTAAATAAAGGATTAATAGGGCCAAGATCCGACATTGTAGATTTGATTGATGTGAGAAGCCGGGAAAAATTTGCATCCTTGTCACATTCTTTCAGAATGTCACACATGTCATCAATTGTGTCAGTAAAATTTTTCATTACTGTTGCCGCATCGCCACCTGCAACTTCTGATAATCCAAATGTTAAAGTTTTTCCTTTCGATGTTGTAATCTGAAAATTTTGATAATGTTTATGGTATTTTGATGTACCATCTCCATGTAAACAATTACCAAACGCCTCCTTGTCATTATCAATCATTGCTTCTGCAACCTGTAATTGTGCTAAAATTAATGCTTCTTGCATTAAATGACTTTTTAAACCTTGTGAAGGCAACCTGTCAACCCTTTTTTTTGCAAGTTTTTCAAGTACAACCTTGATCACATCATTTACCTTTCCCATGCTGACATTCAAGGAAAGTAATTCCATAACAACTTCTCTTATTTCGTCTGAATAACGACCACCTTCAAATGTTACAATTTCATTGTCGTTTAATAACGAAACGAGCATTTGCAAATCACGATTTTCTTCAGTAATTTGCTTCATGTTTGTACAGAGTTTGTCATAATCACTTTTTAAACACTTCATATCATTCACTTCTTTGTGGTCAATCAATTTTTTCTGGTTTTCAATTTTTAACAACAAACTGTGCGTCTTTCTTTTCAGTTTTGCTTTCTCATTCCGCAGATCATCAACTATAGTTTCACTGTTTTCTAATTTATCATTGAGTCTGTTCATGTTTACTTTCATGTCATCCAACTCATCACTTTTATTCTCAGTACCAGATATCAATTCAGCTATTTCTGATTCCATTTTATTAATTTTATCATCTCTGTTTTTAATTTTCTTTGATAAATTTCTCAATTTATCTGCCCTCGCTTTGCTATTATCTTTAAATTTCAATTCCACATTTCTAAGTTTTTCCTCTACTTCAAGATAATTGTTCTTTATACGACGATATTCTGCTGTCAACTTATTTTCATCCTTCATTGCTACAAATAACTCGTTACTAAGTTTCTTAACCTCTTTGACTTGTGTGTTGTATTGAATTTCTAATTCTTGAAAATTTTCGAACTTTCTTTTTAAACTTTTGTTTTCCTCCTTTAATTGTTTCATTTTCTCTTTAAACAAAACTTCATTTCTAGAACTAGCCGCATCAATAGATCGCTGATGTGGGGTAATTTGCACTGGAACACTAAACTCAGCTTCCAACAAAGTTTCTATAGCAGAATTAGCTTTCCTTTTTTTCAGACCATTTACTTTCTCTACTAGTCTTTTAACTTTTGTATATAACGCTTTTTCTGGACATGTTATTTCAACACCAAGTAAAACAAATCCATCACTTACTTCTTTAATGCTTTTTTCATTCAATGAAGAAAAAGATCATAAACTTGTTTATTTTTAATACTCATTTTTAAAGCTGAAAATATATCAAGCGAGACTGCACTAATAATTTTATTGTCTAACATAAGCTGCAAAACTTTCAACCAATGCATATTATTTTTAAAATACCATTCCTACCTAGACTGTGTATTATCTGCCTTTCTAGTTTACGTCAGCAATTATGATATAGCTATACATACTAAACAATGGAATATTTACAAAAATAACATTATATAATCATTATCTCTTCAATTATTATCTAAATCTTGCTTTTTAAAACAGTATAAGCTAGCTATAAAGTAACCTACTCTGACTCTTAGCTAACTTTAGGCCTGGAAAGTTGGAAGAGAGACGTTTTTGTAAAAAAGAATAATGGTAAACAGTAAACAGTTTGCAAGAACTGAGTGGGTAACAAATTGGTATCTGGAATCAACAAATTTCCAAGCCTAATACTTTAAGTGTTTAAAAACCAAATCACACTAGTAGTAAGCAAAATATACCTTTATCTATTAACCACACCGTGGTATGGAATAATTAAACACAACATCACACACATCATCTTCTGGTCCACTACTTCGGCTAATATATATATAGCTAGGTAGCTAGCTAGCTTTGGTGCTTTAGTTTAGTAGCTGTGTCTAATGTTAACTGGAATATCTAGCACATAGCCATGATTAATAGCCATCATTCCAAGACTATAAATTATATAATAAAATAAAATAAATAAAAAGTCGAAATTCGTTGTTGCACTGCAGCAAGTCACATAGAACTTTAAGACGGGGGTTCGATATAAACAAAAAATGCTTTTTCTCCAGATTTGTCATGCAGGAAAGTTAGGAATAAGAATAGAAATTGAAAGTATATTTTTAATATAAACTAATTTCAAGTGAGACTACCTAATACGTCATGCACTTTCCTCTGTTTGCGCCAAGTTTACATTTCCCTCGTCGAATTCTGAATACACTCTTGGTCGTTTAAACAAGTCTCATTCAAAAAAACAAATTTAAGGTACTTAACAATCACTATCTGCCCATACACCATCTGTCTTAAGCGAAATAGGTGCCGAATTCGACGATTTAAAATAAGTGCCATCACGCGCAATAACAAAATACGCGTTGCCGTGTGCGAGCTTGTTTTAAGCTGAATTTCCGAACACGGCAAAAAGTCACGTGACTGAACAGCCTAAGTATACAAAGAAAAAACCCAGGGAGTAAACTCATTTCCCGAACGATTTTTTAAATTATTTTTTCACCACTAAAACGAATGAGACTTGTAGTTTTCAGAAATGTTTTCATTTTTGATGAGACGCTTAATAAAAGTGGTTTAATCGCCGGCAAATGAAAACCCGCGATTTCCCGTAAATCCCGGGCTCGGCCCGTATAGTCGAATGTATGCAAAGAAAGTACCCTGTGTGTAAACTCCATTCCAAAACGATTTTTTAAATTATCTTTTCACCACTAAAACGCATGAGACTTGTAGTTTTCAAAAATGTTTTCATTTTTGATAAGACGCTGAATAAAAGAAGTTTAATCGCCGGCAAATGAAAACCTGCGATTTCCCGTAAATCCCGGACTTGGCCCGTATAGTCAAAAGTATACAAAGAAAGTACCCAGGGAGTAAACTCATTTCCCAAACGATTTTTAAAGTTTTTTTTTTACCACTAAAACGCATGAGACTTGTAGTTTTCAAAAGTGTTTTCATTTTTGATGAGACGCTTAATGAAACAGGTTTAATCGCCGGCAAACGAAAACCCGCGATTTCCCGTAAATCCCGGGCTTGGCCCGTATAGTCGAATGTATACAAAGAAAGTACCCTGTGAGTAAACTCACTTCCAGAACGATTTTTTAAATTATTTTTTCACCACTAAAACGCATAGGATGTTTGAATTTTTGATGAGACGCTGAATAAAAGAAGTTTAATCGCCGGCAAACGAAAACCCGCGATTTCCCGTAAATCCCGGGCTTGGCCCGTATAGTCAAAAGTATACAAAGAAAGTACCCAGGGAGTAAACTTATTTCCCGAACGATTTTTTAATTTATTTTTTCACCACAAAAACGCATGAGATTTGTAGTTTTCAAAAATGTTTGCATTTTTGATGAGGCGCTTAATAAAAGAAGTTTAATCGCCGGCAAACGAAAACCTGCGATTTCCCGGAAATCCCGGACTTGGCCCGTATAGTCAAAAGTATACAAAGAAAGTACCCAGGGAGTAAACTCATTTCCCAAACGATTTTTAAAATTTTTTTTTTACCACTAAAACGCATGAGACTTGTAGTTTTCAAAAATGTTTTCATTTTTGATGAGACGCTTAATGAAAGAGGTTTAATCGCCGGCAAACGAAAACCCGCGATTTCCCGTAAATCCCGGGCTTGGCCCGTATAGTCGAATGTATACAAAGAAAGTACCCTGTGAGTAAACTCACTTCCAGAACGATTTTTTAAATTATTTTTTCACCACTAAAACGCATAGGACTTGTAGTTTTCAAAAATGTTTTCATTTTTGATGAGACGCTGAATAAAAGAAGTTTAATTGCCGGCAAACGAAAACCCGCGATTTCCCGTAAATCCCGGGCTTGGCCCGTATAGTCAAAAGTATACAAAGAAAGTACCCAGGGAGTAAATTCATTTCCCGAACGATTTTTTAATTTACTTTTTCACCACTAAAACGCATGAGACTTGTAGTTTTCAAAAATGTTTTCATTTTTGATGAGACGCTGAATAAAAGAAGTTTAATCGCCGGCAAAAGAAAACCTGCGATTTTCCGTAAATCCCGGACTCGGCCCGTATAGTCAAAAGTATACAAAGAAAGTACCCAGGGAGTAAACTCATTTCCCAAACGATTTTTTAAATTATTATTTCACCATTAAAGCCCATGAGACTTGTAGTTTTTAAAAATGTTTTCATTTTTGATGAGACGCTGAATAAAAGAAGTTTAATCGCCGGCAAAAGAAAACCCGCGATTTCCCGTAAATCCCGGACTCGGCCCGTATAGTCAAAAGTATACAAAGAAAGTACCCAGGGAGTAAACTCATTTCCCAAACGATTTTTTAATTTATTTTTTCACCACAAAAACGCATGAGACTTGTAGTTTTCAGAAATGTTTTCATTTTTGATGAGGCGCTGAATAAAAGAAGTTTAATCGCCAGGAAACGAAAACATGCGATTTCCCGTAAATCCCGGACTTGGCCCATACAGTCAAAAGTATACAAGGAAAGTACCCAGGGAGTAAACTCATTTCCCAAACGATTTTCAAATTATTTTTTTTACCACTAAAACGCATGAGACTTGTAGTTTTCAAAAATGTTTTCATTTTTGATGAGACGCTTAATGAAAGAGGTTTAATCGCCGGCAAACGAAAACCCGCGATTTCCCGTAAATCCCTGTCTTGGCCCGTATAGTCGAATGTATACAAAGAAAGTACCCTGTGAGTAAACTCACTTCCAGAACGATTTTTTAAATTATTTTTCCACCACTAAAACGCATAGGACTTGTAGTTTTCAAAAATGTTTTCATTTTTGATGAGACGCTGAATAAAAGAAGTTTAATTGCCGGCAAACGAAAACCCGCGATTTCCCGTAAATCCCAGGCTTGGCCCGTATAGTCAAAAGTATACAAAGAAAGTACCCAGGGAGTAAACTCCTTTCCCAAACGATTTTTAAATTATTTTTTTTACCACTAAAACGCATGAGACTTGTAGTTTTCAAAAATGTTTTCATTTTTGATGAGACGCTGAATAAAAGAAGTTTAATCGCCGGCAAACGAAAACCTGCGATTTTCCGTAAATCCCGGACTCGGCCCGTATAGTGAAAAGTATACAAAGAAAGTACCCAGGGAGTAAACTCATTTCCCGATTTTTTAAATTATTATTTCACCACTAAAGCCCATGAGACTTGTAGTTTTCAAAAATGTTTTCATTTTTGATGAGACGCTGAATAAAAGAAGTTTAATCGCCGGCAAACGAAAACCTGCGATTTTCCGTAAATCCCGGACTCGGCCCGTATAGTGAAAAGTATACAAAGAAAGTACCCAGGGAGTAAACTCATTTCCCAAACGATTTTTTAAATTATTATTTCACCACTAAAGCCCATGAGACTTGTAGTTTTTAAAAATGTTTTCATTTTTGATGAGACGCTGAATAAAAGAAGTTTAATTGCCGGCAAACGAAAACCCGCGATTTCCCGTAAATCCCGGGCTTGGCCCGTATAGTCAAAAGTATACAAAGAAAGTACCCAGGGAGTAAACTCATTTCCCGAACGATTTTTTAATTTATTTTTTCACCACTAAAACGCATGAGACTTGTAGTTTTCAAAAATGTTTTCATTTTTGATGAGACGCTTAATGAAAGAGGTTTAATCGCCGGCAAACGAAATCCCGCGATTTCCCGTAAATCCCGGGCTTGGCCCGTATAGTCGAATGTATGCAAAGAAAGTACCCTGTGTGTAAACTCCATTCCAAAACGATTTTTTAAATTATCTTTTCACCACTAAAACGCATGAGACTTGTAGTTTTCAAAAATGTTCTCATTTTTGATAAGACGCTGAATAAAAGAAGTTTAATCGCCGGCAAAGGAAAACCTGCGATTTCCCGTAAATCCCGGACTTGGCCCGTATAGTCAAAGTATACAAAGAAAGTACCCAGGGAGTAAACTCATTTCCCAAACGATTTTTAAAATATTTTTTTTACCACTAAAACGCATGAGACTTGTAGTTTTCAAAAATGTTTTCATTTTTGATGAGACGCTTAATGAAAGAGGTTTAATCGCCGGCAAACGAAAACCCGCGATTTCCCGTAAATCCCGGGCTTGGCCCGTATAGTCGAATGTATACAAAGAAAGTACCCTGTGAGTAAACTCACTTCCAGAACGATTTTTTAAATTATTTTTTCACCACTAAAACGCATAGGACTTGTAGTTTTCAAAAATGTTTTCATTTTTGACGAGACGCTGAATAAAAGAAGTTTAATTGCCGGCAAACGAAAACCCGCGATTTCCTGTAAATCCCGGGCTTCGCCCGTATAGTCAAAAGTATACAAAGAAAGTACCCAGGGAGTAAACTCATTTCCCGAACGATTTTTTAATTTATTTTTTCACCACAAAAACGCAGGAGACTTGTAGTTTTCAAAAATGTTTTCATTTTTGATGAGGCGCTTAATAAAAGAAGTTTAATCGCCGGCAAACGAAAACCTGCGATTTCCCGTAAATCCCGGACTTGGCCCGTATAGTCAAAAGTATACAAAGAAAGTACCCAGGGAGTAAACTCATTTCCCAAATGATTTTTAAAATTTTTTTTTTACCACTAAAACGCATGAGACTTGTAGTTTTCAAAAATGTTTTCATTTTTGATGAGACGCTTAATGAAAGAGGTTTAATCGCCGGCAAACGAAAACCTGCGATTTCCCGTAAATCCCGGGCTTGGCCCGTATAGTCGAATGTATACAAAGAAAGTACCCTGTGAGTAAACTCACTTCCAGAACGATTTTTTAAATTATTTTTTCACCACTAAAACGCATAGGACTTGTAGTTTTCAAAAATGTTTTCATTTTTGATGAGACGCTGAATAAAAGAAGTTTAATTGCCGGCAAACGAAAACCCGCGATTTCCCGTAAATCCCGGGCTTGGCCCGTATAGTCAAAAGTATACAAAGAAAGTACCCAGGGAGTAAACTCATTTCCCGAACGATTTTTTAATTTATTTTTTCACCACTAAAACGCATGAGACTTGTAGTTTTCAAAAATGTTTTCATTTTTGATGAGACGCTGAATAAAAGAAGTTTAATCGCCGGCAAACGAAAACCTGCGATTTTCCGTAAATCCCGGACTCGGCCCGTATAGTCAAAAGTATACAAAGAAAGTACCCAGGGAGTAAATTCATTTCCCAAACGATTTTTTAAATTATTATTTCACCACTAAAGCCCATGAGACTTGTAGTTTTTAAAAATGTTTTCATTTTTGATGAGACGCTGAATAAAAGAATTTTAATCGCCGGCAAAAGAAAACCCGCGATTTCCCGTAAATCCCGGACTCGGCCCGTATAGTCAAAAGTATACAAAGAAAGTACCCAGGGAGTAAACTCATTTCCCAAACGATTTTTTAATTTATTTTTTCACCACAAAAACGCATGAGACTTGTAGTTTTCAGAAATGTTTTCATTTTTGATGAGGCGCTGAATAAAAGAAGTTTAATCGCCGGCAAACGAAAACCTGCGATTTCCCGTAAATCCCGGACTTGGCCCATATAGTCAAAAGTATACAAAGAAAGTACCCAGGGAGTAAACTCATTTCCCAAACGATTTTTAAATTATTTTTTTTACCACTAAAACGCATGAGACTTGTAGTTTTTAAAAATGTTTTCATTTTTGATGAGACGCTTAATAAAAGAAGTTTAATTGCCGGCAAACGAAAACCCGCGATTTCCCGTAAATCCCGGGCTTGGCCCGTATAGTCAAAAGTATACAAAGAAAGTACCCAGGGAGTAAACTCATTTCCCGAACGATTTTTTAATTTATTTTTTCACCACTAAAACGCATGAGACTTGTAGTTTTCAAAAATGTTTTCATTTTTGATGAGACGCTGAATAAAAGAAGTTTAATTGCCGGCAAACGAAAACCCGCGATTTCCCGTAAATCCCGGGCTTGGCCCGTATAGTCAAAAGTATACAAAGAAAGTACCCAGGGAGTAAACTCATTTCCCGAACGATTTTTTAATTTATTTTTTCACCACTAAAACGCATGAGACTTGTAGTTTTCAAAAATGTTTTCATTTTTGATGAGACGCTGAATAAAAGAAGTTTAATCGCCGGCAAACGAAAACCTGCGATTTTCCGTAAATCCCGGACTCGGCCCGTATAGTCAAAAGTATACAAAGAAAGTACCCAGGGAGTAAATTCATTTCCCAAACGATTTTTTAAATTATTATTTCACCACTAAAGCCCATGAGACTTGTAGTTTTTAAAAATGTTTTCATTTTTGATGAGACGCTGAATAAAAGAATTTTAATCGCCGGCAAAAGAAAACCCGCGATTTCCCGTAAATCCCGGACTCGGCCCGTATAGTCAAAAGTATACAAAGAAAGTACCCAGGGAGTAAACTCATTTCCCAAACGATTTTTTAATTTATTTTTTCACCACAAAAACGCATGAGACTTGTAGTTTTCAGAAATGTTTTCATTTTTGATGAGGCGCTGAATAAAAGAAGTTTAATCGCCGGCAAACGAAAACCTGCGATTTCCCGTAAATCCCGGACTTGGCCCATATAGTCAAAAGTATACAAAGAAAGTACCCAGGGAGTAAACTCATTTCCCAAACGATTTTTAAATTATTTTTTTTACCACTAAAACGCATGAGACTTGTAGTTTTTAAAAATGTTTTCATTTTTGATGAGACGCTTAATGAAAGAGGTTTAATCGCCGGCAAACGAAAACCCGCGATTTCCCGTAAATCCAGGGCTTGGCCCGTATAGTCGAATGTATACAAAGAAAGTACCCTGTGAGTAAACTCACTTCCAGAACGATTTTTTAAATTATTTTTTCACCACTAAAACGCATAGGACTTGTAGTTTTCAAAAATGTTTTCATTTTTGATGAGACGCTGAATAAAAGAAGTTTAATTGCCGGCAAACGAAAACCCGCGATTTCCCGTAAATCCCAGGCTTGGCCCGTATAGTCAAAAGTATACAAAGAAAGTACCCAGGGAGTAAACTAATTTCCCAAACGATTTTTAATTTTTTTTTCACCACTAAAACGCATGAGACTTGTAGTTTTCAAAAATGTTTTCATTTTTGATGAGACGCTGAATAAAAGAAGTTTAATCGCCGGCAAACGAAAACCTGCGATTTTCCGTAAATCCCGGACTCGGCCCGTATAGTCAAAAGTATACAAAGAAAGTACCCAGGGAGTAAACTCATTTCCCAAACGATTTTTTAAATTATTATTTCACCACTAAAGCCCATGAGACTTGTAGTTTTTAAAAATGTTTTCATTTTTGATGAGACGCTGAATAAAAGAAGTTTAATTGCCGGCAAACGAAAACCCGCGATTTCCCGTAAATCCCGGGCTTGGCCCGTATAGTCAAAAGTATACAAAGAAAGTACCCAGGGAGTAAACTCATTTCCCGAACGATTTTTAAATTTTTTTTTTACCACTAAAACGCATGAGACTTGTAGTTTTCAAAAATGTTTTCATTTTTGATGAGACGCTGAATAAAAGAAGTTTAATCGCCGGCAAACGAAAACCTGCGATTTTCCGTAAATCCCGGACTCGGCCCGTATAGTCAAAAGTATACAAAGAAAGTACCCTGTGAGTAAACTCACTTCAAGAACGATTTTTTAAATTATTTTTCACCACTAAAACGCATAGGACTTGTAGTTTTCAAAAATGTTTTTATTTTTGATGAGACGCTGAATAAAAGAAGTTTAATTGCCGGCAAACGAAAACCCGCGATTTCCCGTAAATCCCAGGCTTGGCCCGTATAGTCAAAAGTATACAAAGAAAGTACCCAGGGAGTAAACTCATTTCCCAAACGATTTTTAAATTTTTTTTTTTACCACTAAAACGCATGACACTTGTAGTTTTCAAAAATGTTTTCATTTTTGATGAGACGCTGAATAAAAGAAGTTTAATCGCCGGCAAACGAAAACCTGCGATTTTCCGTAAATCCCGGACTCGGCCCGTATAGTCAAAAGTATACAAAGAAAGTACCCAGGGAGTAAACTCATTTCCCAAACGATTTTTTAAATTATTATTTCACCACTAAAGCCCATGAGACTTGTAGTTTTTAAAAATGTTTTCATTTTTGATGAGACGCTGAATAAAAGAAGTTTAATTGCCGGCAAACGAAAACCCGCGATTTCCCGTAAATCCCGGGCTTGGCCCGTATAGTCAAAAGTATACAAAGAAAGTACCAAGGGTGTAAACTCATTTCCCGAACGATTTTTAAATTTTTTTTTTTACCACTAAAACGCATGAGACTTGTAGTTTTCAAAAATGTTTTCATTTTTGATGAGACTCTGAATAAAAGATGTTTAATCGCCGGCAAACGAAAACCCGCGATTTCCCGTAAATCCCAGGCTTGACCCGTATAGTCAAAAGTATACAAAGAAAGTACCCAGGGAGTAAACTCATTTCCCAAACGATTTTTAAATTTTTTTTTTACCACTAAAACGCATGAGACTTGTAGTTTTCAAAAATGTTTTCATTTTTGATGAGACGCTGAATAAAAGAAGTTTAATCGCCGGCAAACGCAAACCTGCGATTTTCCGTAAATCCCGGACTCGGCCCGTATAGTCAAAAGTATACAAAGAAAGTACCCAGGGAGTAAACTCATTTCCAAAACGATTTTTTAAATTATTATTTCACCACTAAAGCCCATGAGACTTGTAGTTTTTAAAAATGTTTTCATTTTTGATGAGACGCTGAATAAAAGAAGTTTAATTGCCGGCAAACAAAAACCTGCGATTTCCCGTAAATCCCGGGCTTGGCCCGTATAGTCAAAAGTATACAAAGAAAGTACCCAGGGAGTAAACTCATTTCCCGAACGATTTTTTAATTTATTTTTTCACCACTAAAACGCATGAGACTTGTAGTTTTCAAAAATGTTTTCATTTTTGATGAGACGCTTAATGAAAGAGGTTTAATCGCCGGCAAACGAAATCCCGCGATTTCCCGTAAATCCCGGGCTTGGCTCGTATAGTCGAATGTATACAAAGAAAGTACCCAGGGAGTAAACTCATTTCCCGAACGATTTTTTAAATTTTTTTTTTACCACTAAAACGCATGAGACTTGTAGTTTTCAAAAATGTTTTCATTTTTGATGAGACGCTTAATGAAAGAGGTTTAATCGCCAGCAAACGAAATCCCGCGATTTCCCGTAAATCCCGGGCTTGGCCCGTATAGTCGAATGTATACAAAGAAAGTACCCAGGGAGTAAACTCATTTCCCCAACGATTTTTTAAATTTTTTTTTACCACTAAAACGCATGAGACTTGTAGTTTTCAAAAATGTTTTCATTTTTGATGAGACGCTTAATGAAAGAGGTTTAATCACCGGCAAACGAAAACCTACGATTTCCCGTAAAACCCGGGCTTGGCCCGTATAGTCGAATGTATACAAAGAAAGTACCCTGTGAGTAAACTCATTTCCAGAACGATTTTTTAAATTATTTTTTCACCACTAAAACGCATAAGACTTGTACTTTTCAGAAATGTTTTCATCTTTGATGAGACGCTGAATAAAAGAAGTTTAATCGGCAGGAAATGAAAACCCGCAATTTCCCGTAAATCCCGGGCTTGGCCCGTATAGTCAAAAGTATACAAAAAAGTACCCAGGGAGTAAACTCATTTCCCGAACGATTTTTTAATTTATTTTTTCACCACTAAAACGCATGAGACTTGTAGTTTTCAAAAATGTTTTCATTTTTGATGAGGCGCTGAATAAAAGAAGTTTAATCGCCGGCAAACGAAAACCTGCGATTTTCCGTAAATCCCGGACTCGGCCCGTATAGTCAAAAGTATACAAAGAAAGTACCCAGGGAGTAAACTCATTTCCAAAACGATTTTTTAAATTATTATTTCACCACTAAAGCCCATGAGACTTGTAGTTTTTAAAAATGTTTTCATTTTTGATGAGACGCTGAATAAAAGAAGTTTAATTGCCGGCAAACAAAAACCCGCGATTTCCCGTAAATCCCGGGCTTGGCCCGTATAGTCAAAAGTATACAAAGAAAGTACCCAGGGAGTAAACTCATTTCCCGAACGATTTTTTAATTTATTTTTTCACCACTAAAACGCATGAGACTTGTAGTTTTCAAAAATGTTTTCATTTTTGATGAGACGCTTATTGAAAGAGGTTTAATCGCCGGCAAACGAAATCCCGCGATTTCCCGTAAATCCCGGGCTTGGCTCGTATAGTCGAATGTATACAAAGAAAGTACCCAGGGAGTAAACTCATTTCCCGAACGATTTTTTAAATTTTTTTTTACCACTAAAACGCATGAGACTTGTAGTTTTCAAAAATGTTTTCATTTTTGATGAGACGCTTAATGAAAGAGGTTTAATCGCCAGCAAACGAAATCCCGCGATTTCCCGTAAATCCCGGGCTTGGCCCGTATAGTCGAATGTATACAAAGAAAGTACCCAGGAAGTAAACTCATTTCCCCAACGATTTTTAAATTTTTTTTTACCACTAAAACGCATGAGACTTGTAGTTTTCAAAAATGTTTTCATTTTTGATGAGACGCTTAATGAAAGAGGTTTAATCGCCGGCAAACGAAAACCTGCGATTTTCCGTAAATCCCGGACTCGGCCCGTATAGTCAAAAGTATACAAAGAAAGTACCCAGGGAGTAAACTCATTTCCCAAACGATTTTTTAAATTATTATTTCACCACTAAAGCCCATGAGACTTGTAGTTTTTAAAAATGTTTTCATTTTTGATGAGACGCTGAATAAAAGAAGTTTAATTGCCGGCAAACGAAAACCCGCGATTTCCCGTAAATCCCGGGCTTGGCCCGTATAGTCAAAAGTGTACAAAGAAAGTACCCAGGGAGTAAACTCATTTCCCGAACGATTTTTAAATTTTTTTTTTTACCACTAAAACGCATGAGACTTGTAGTTTTCAAAAATGTTTTCATTTTTGATGAGACGCTGAATAAAAAAAGTTTAATCGCCGGCAAACGAAAACCTGCGATTTTCCGTAAATCCCGGACTCGGCCCGTATAGTCAAAAGTATACAAAGAAAGTACCCTGTGAGTAAACTCACTTCCAGAACGATTTTTTAAATTATTTTTTCACCACTAAAACGCATAGGACTTGTAGTTTTCAAAAATGTTTTCATTTTTGATGAGACGCTGAATAAAAGAAGTTTAATTGCCGGCAAACGAAAACCCGCGATTTCCCGTAAATCCCAGGCTTGGCCCGTATAGTCAAAACTATACAAAGAAAGTACCCAGGGAGTAAACTCATTTCCCAAACGATTTTTAAATTTTTTTTTTACCACTAAAACGCATGAGACTTGTAGTTTTCAAAAATGTTTTCATTTTTGATGAGACGCTGAATAAAAGAAGTTTAATCGCCGGCAAACGAAAACCTGCGATTTTCCGTAAATCCCGGACTCGGCCCGTATAGTCAAAAGTATACAAAGAAAGTACCCAGGGAGTAAACTCATTTCCAAAACGATTTTTTAAATTATTATTTCACCACTAAAGCCCATGAGACTTGTAGTTTTTAAAAATGTTTTCATTTTTGATGAGACGCTGAATAAAAGAAGTTTAATTGCCGGCAAACAAAAACCCGCGATTTCCCGTAAATCCCGGGCTTGGCCCGTATAGTCAAAAGTATACAAAGAAAGTACCCAGGGAGTAAACTCATTTCCCGAACGATTTTTTAATTTATTTTTTCACCACTAAAACGCATGAGACTTGTAGTTTTCAAAAATGTTTTCATTTTTGATGAGACGCTTAATGAAAGAGGTTTAATCGCCGGCAAACAAAATCCCGCGATTTCCCGTAAATCCCGGGCTTGGCTCGTATAGTCGAATGTATACAAAGAAAGTACCCAGGGAGTAAACTCATTTCCAGAACGATTTTTTGAATTTTTTTTTTACCACTAAAACGCATGAGACTTGTAGTTTTCAAAAATGTTTTCATTTTTGATGAGACGCTTAATGAAAGAGGTTTAATCGCCAGCAAACGAAATCCCGCGATTTCCCGTAAATCCCGGGCTTGGCCCGTATAGTCGAATGTATACAAAGAAAGTACCCAGGGAGTAAACTCATTTCCCCAACGATTTTTTAAATTTTTTTTTACCACTAAAACGCATGAGACTTGTAGTTTTCAAAAATGTTTTCATTTTTGATGAGACGCTTAATGAAAGAGGTTTAATCACCGGCAAACGAAAACCCGCGATTTCCCGTAAAACCCGGGCTTGGCCCGTATAGTCGAATGTATACAAAGAAAGTACCCTGTGAGTAAACTCATTTCCAGAACGATTTTTTAAATTATTTTTTCACCACTAAAACGCATAAGACTTGTACTTTTCAGAAATGTTTTCATCTTTGATGAGACGCTGAATAAAAGAAGTTTAATCGGCAGGAAACGAAAACCCGCAATTTCCGGTAAATCCCGGGCTTGGCCAGTATAGTCAAAAGTATACAAAAAAGTACCCAGGGAGTAAACTCATTTCCCGAACGATTTTTTAATTTATTTTTTCACCACTAAAACGCATGAGACTTGTAGTTTTCAAAAATGTTTTCATTTTTGATGAGGCGCTGAATAAAAGAAGTTTAATCGCCGGCAAACGAAAACCTGCGATTTTCCGTAAATCCCGGACTCGGCCCGTATAGTCAAAAGTATACAAAGAAAGTACCCAGGGAGTAAACTCATTTCCAAAACGATTTTTTAAATTATTATTTCACCACTAAAGCCCATGAGACTTGTAGTTTTTAAAAATGTTTTCATTTTTGATGAGACGCTGAATAAAAGAAGTTTAATTGCCGGCAAACAAAAACCCGCGATTTCCCGTAAATCCCGGGCTTGGCCCGTATAGTCAAAAGTATACAAAGAAAGTACCCAGGGAGTAAACTCATTTCCCGAACGATTTTTTAATTTATTTTTTCACCACTAAAACGCATGAGACTTGTGGTTTTCAAAAATGTTTTCATTTTTGATGAGGCGCTGAATAAAAGAAGTTTAATCGCCGGCAAACGAAAACCTGCGATTTCCCGTAAATCCCGGACTCGGCCCGTATAGTCAAAAGTATACAAAGAAAGTACCCAGGGAGTAAACTCATTTCCCAAACGATTTTTTAATTTTTTTTTTTTACCACTAAAACGCATGAGACTTGTAGTTTTCAAAAATGTTTTCATTTTTGATGAGACGCTTAATGAAAGAGGTTTAATCGCCGGCAAACGAAAACCCGCGATTTCCCGTAAATCCCGGGCTTGGCCCGTATAGTCGAATGTATACAAAGAAAGTACCCTGTGAGTAAACTCACTTCCAGAACGATTTTTTAAATTATTTTTTCACCACTAAAACGCATAGGATGTTTTCATTTTTGATAAGACGCTGAATAAAAGAAATTTAATGGCCGGCAAACGAAAACCCGCGATTTCCCGTAAATCCCGGGCTTGGCCCGTATAGTCAAAAGTATACAAAGAAAGTACCCAGGGAGTAAACTCATTTCCCGAACGGTTTTTTAATTTATTTTTTCACCACTAAAACGCATGAGAATTGTAGTTTTCAAAAATGTTTTCATTTTTGATGAGGCGCTGAATAAAAGAAGTTTAATCGCCGGAAAACGAAAACCTGCGATTTCCCGTAAATCCCAGACTTGGCCCGTATAGTCAAAAGTATACAAAGAAAGTACCCAGGGAGTAAACTCATTTCCCAAACGATTTTTAAAATTTTTTTATTACCACTAAAACGCATGAGACTTGTAGTTTTCAAAAATGTTTTCATTTTTGATGAGACGCTTAATGAAAGAGGTTTAATCGCCGGCAAACGAAAACCCGCGGTTTCCCATAAATCCCGGGCTTGGCCCGTATAGTCGAATGTATACAAAGAAAGTACCCAGGGAGTAAACTCATTTCCCGAACGATTTTTTAATTTATTTTTTCACCACTAAAACGCATGAGACTTGTAGTTTTCAAAAATGTTTTCATTTTTGATGAGACGCTTAATGAAAGAGGTTTAATCGCCGGCAAACGAAATCCCGCGATTTCCCGTAAATCCCGGGCTTGGCTCGTATAGTCGAATGTATACAAAGAAAGTACCCAGGGAGTAAACTCATTTCCAGAACGATTTTTTGAATTTTTTTTTTACCACTAAAACGCATGAGACTTGTAGTTTTCAAAAATGTTTTCATTTTTGATGAGACGCTTAATGAAAGAGGTTTAATCGCCAGCAAACGAAATCCCGCGATTTCCCGTAAATCCCGGGCTTGGCCCGTATAGTCGAATGTATACAAAGAAAGTACCCAGGGAGTAAACTCATTTCCCCAACGATTTTTTAAATTTTTTTTTACCACTAAAACGCATGAGACTTGTAGTTTTCAAAAATGTTTTCATTTTTGATGAGACGCTTAATGAAAGAGGTTTAATCACCGGCAAACGAAAACCCGCGATTTCCCGTAAAACCCGGGCTTGGCCCGTATAGTCGAATGTATACAAAGAAAGTACCCTGTGAGTAAACTCATTTCCAGAACGATTTTTTAAATTATTTTTTCACCACTAAAACGCATAAGACTTGTACTTTTCAGAAATGTTTTCATCTTTGATGAGACGCTGAATAAAAGAAGTTTAATCGGCAGGAAACGAAAACCCGCAATTTCCGGTAAATCCCGGGCTTGGCCAGTATAGTCAAAAGTATACAAAAAAGTACCCAGGGAGGAAACTCATTTCCCGAACGATTTTTTAATTTATTTTTTCACCACTAAAACGCATGAGACTTGTAGTTTTCAAAAATGTTTTCATTTTTGATGAGGCGCTGAATAAAAGAAGTTTAATCGCCGGCAAACGAAAACCTGCGATTTTCCGTAAATCCCGGACTCGGCCCGTATAGTCAAAAGTATACAAAGAAAGTACCCAGGGAGTAAACTCATTTCCAAAACGATTTTTTAAATTATTATTTCACCACTAAAGCCCATGAGACTTGTAGTTTTTAAAAATGTTTTCATTTTTGATGAGACGCTGAATAAAAGAAGTTTAATTGCCGGCAAACAAAAACCCGCGATTTCCCGTAAATCCCGGGCTTGGCCCGTATAGTCAAAAGTATACAAAGAAAGTACCCAGGGAGTAAACTCATTTCCCGAACGATTTTTTAATTTATTTTTTCACCACTAAAACGCATGAGACTTGTGGTTTTCAAAAATGTTTTCATTTTTGATGAGGCGCTGAATAAAAGAAGTTTAATCGCCGGCAAACGAAAACCTGCGATTTCCCGTAAATCCCGGACTCGGCCCGTATAGTCAAAAGTATACAAAGAAAGTACCCAGGGAGTAAACTCATTTCCCAAACGATTTTTTAATTTTTTTTTTTTTACCACTAAAACGCATGAGACTTGTAGTTTTCAAAAATGTTTTCATTTTTGATGAGACGCTTAATGAAAGAGGTTTAATCGCCGGCAAACGAAAACCCGCGATTTCCCGTAAATCCCGGGCTTGGCCCGTATAGTCGAATGTATACAAAGAAAGTACCCTGTGAGTAAACTCACTTCCAGAACGATTTTTTAAATTATTTTTTCACCACTAAAACGCATAGGATGTTTTCATTTTTGATAAGACGCTGAATAAAAGAAATTTAATGGCCGGCAAACGAAAACCCGCGATTTCCCGTAAATCCCGGGCTTGGCCCGTATAGTCAAAAGTATACAAAGAAAGTACCCAGGGAGTAAACTCATTTCCCGAACGGTTTTTTAATTTATTTTTTCACCACTAAAACGCATGAGAATTGTAGTTTTCAAAAATGTTTTCATTTTTGATGAGGCGCTGAATAAAAGAAGTTTAATCGCCGGAAAACGAAAACCTGCGATTTCCCGTAAATCCCAGACTTGGCCCGTATAGTCAAAAGTATACAAAGAAAGTACCCAGGGAGTAAACTCATTTCCCAAACGATTTTTAAAATTTTTTTATTACCACTAAAACGCATGAGACTTGTAGTTTTCAAAAATGTTTTCATTTTTGATGAGACGCTTAATGAAAGAGGTTTAATCGCCGGCAAACGAAAACCCGCGGTTTCCCATAAATCCCGGGCTTGGCCCGTATAGTCGAATGTATACAAAGAAAGTACCCTGTGAGTAAACTCACTTCCAGAACGATTTTTTAAATTATTTTTTCATCACTAAAACGCATAGGATGTTTTCATTTTTGATGAGACGCTGAAGAAAAGAAGTTTAATCGCTGGCAAACGAAAACCCGCAATTTCCCGTAAATCCCGGACTTGGCCCGTATAGTCAAAAGTATACAAAAAAAGTACCCAGGGAGTAAACTCATTTCCCGAACGATTTTTTAATTTATTTTTCCACCACTAAAACGCATGAGACTTGTAGTTTT
The DNA here is from genome assembly GCF_029227915.1 of Hydractinia symbiolongicarpus. Classification (NCBI taxonomy): domain Eukaryota; kingdom Metazoa; phylum Cnidaria; class Hydrozoa; order Anthoathecata; family Hydractiniidae; genus Hydractinia; species Hydractinia symbiolongicarpus. The sequence continues at coordinate 3,847,723 of NC_079878.1, forward strand.
CAAAAATGTTTTCATTTTTGATGAGGCGCTGAATAAAAGAAGTTTAATCGCCGGCAAACGAAAACCTGCGATTTCCCGTAAATCCCGGACTTGGCCCGTATAGTCAAAAGTATACAAAGAAAGTACCCAGGGAGTAAACTCATTTCCCAAACGATTTTTAAAATTTTTTTTTACCACTAAAACGCATGAGACTTGTAGTTTTCAAAAATGTTTTCATTTTTGATGAGACGCTTAATGAAAGAGGTTTAATCGCCGGCAAACGAAAACCCGCGCTTTCCCGTAAATCCCGGGCTTGGCCCGTATAGTCGAATGTATACAAAGAAAGTACCCTGTGAGTAAACTCACTTCCAGAACGATTTTTTAAATTATTTTTTCACCACTAAAACGCATAGGACTTGTAGTTTTCAAAAATGTTTTCATTTCTGATGAGACGCTGAATAAAAGAAGTTTAATTGCCGGCAAACGAAAACCCGCGATTTCCCGTAAATCCCGGGCTTGGCCTGTATAGTCAAAAGTATACAAAGAAAGTACCCAGGGAGTAAACTCATTTCCCAAACGATTTTTAAAATTTTTTTTTTACCACTAAAACGCATGAGACTTGTAGTTTTCAAAAATGTTTTCATTTTTGATGAGACTCTTAATGAAAGAGGTTTAATCGCCGGCAAACGAAAACCCGCGGTTTCCCGTAAATCCCGGGCTTGGCCCGTATAGTCGAATGTATACAAAGAAAGTACCCTGTGAGTAAACTCACTTCCAGAACGATTTTTTAAATTATTTTTTCATCACTAAAACGCATAGGATGTTTTCATTTTTGATGAGACGCTGAATAAAAGAAGTTTTATCGCCGGCAAACGAAAACCCGCGATTTCCCGTAAATCCCGGGCTTGGCCCGTATAGTCAAAAGTATACAAAGAAAGTACCCAGGGAGTAAACTCATTTCCCGAACGATTTTTTAATTTATTTTTTCACCACTAAAACGCATGAGACTTGTAGTTTTCAAAAATGTTTTCATTTTTGATGAGGCGCTGAATAAAAGAAGTTTAATCGCCGGCAAACGAAAACCTGCGATTTCCCGTAAATCCCGGACTTGGCCCGTATAGTGAAAAGTATACAAAGAAAGTACCCAGGGAGTAAACTGATTTCCCAAACGATTTTTAAAATTTTTTTTTTACCACTAAAACGCATGAGACTTGTAGTTTTCAAAAATGTTCTCATTTTTGATGAGACGCTGAATAAAAGAAGTTTAATCGCCGGCAAACGAAAACCCGCGATTTCCCGTAAATCCCGGGCTTGGCCCGTATAGTCAAAAGTATACAAAGAAAGTACCCAGGGAGTAAACTCATTTCCCGAACGATTTTTTAATTTATTTTTTCACCACTAAAACGCATGAGACTTGTAGTTTTCAAAAATGTTTTCATTTTTGATGAGACGCTGAATAAAAAAAGTTTAATCGCCGGCAAACGAAAACCTGCGATTTCCCGTAAATCCCGGACTCGGCCCGTATAGTCAAAAGTATACAAACAAAGTACCCAGGGAGTAAACTCATTTCCCAAACGATTTTTTAAATTATTATTTCACCACTAAAGCCCATGAGACTTGTAGTTTTTAAAAATGTTTTCATTTTTGATGAGACGCTAAATAAAAGAAGTTTAATCGCCGGCAAAAGAAAACCCGCGATTTCCCGTAAATCCCGGACTCGGACCGTATAGTCAAAAGTATACAAAGAAAGTACCCAGGGAGTAAACTCATTTCCCGAACGATTTTTTAAATTATTTTTTCAGCACTAAAACGAATGAGACTTGTAGTTTTCAGAAATGTTTTCATTTTTGATGAGACGCTTAATAAAAGTGGTTTAATCGCCGGCAAATGAAAACCCGCGATTTCCCGTAAATCCCGGGCTTGGCCCGTATAGTCGAATGTATGCAAAGAAAGTACCCTGTGAGTAAACTCATTTCCAAAACGATTTTTTAAATTATCTTTTCACCACTAAAACGCATGAGACTTGTAGTTTTCAAAAATGTTTTCATTTTTGATGAGACGCTGAATAAAAGTGGTTTAATCGCCGGCAAAAGAAAACCCGCGATTTCCCGTAAATCCCGGGCTTGGCCCGTATAGTCTAATGTATACAAAGAAAGTACCCTGTGAGTAAACTCATTTCCAAAACGATTTTTTAAATTATCTCTTCACCACTGAAACGCATGAGACTTGCAGTTTTTAAAAATATTTTCATTTTTGATGAGACGCTTAATGAAAGAGGTTTAATCGCCGGCAAACGAAATCCCGCGATTTCCCGTAAATCCCGGGCTTGGCCCGTATAGTCGAATGTATGCAAAGAAAGTACCCAGGAAGTAAACTCATTTCCCAAACGATTTTTTAAATTTTTTTTTACCACTAAAACGCATGAGATTTGTAGTTTTCAAAAATGTTTTCATTTTTGATGAGACGCTTAATGAAAGATGTTTAATTGCCGGCAAACGAAAACCCGCGATTTCCCGTAAATCCCGTGCTTGGCCCGTATAGTCGAATGTATACAAAGAAAGTACCCTGTGAGTAAACTCATTTCCAGAACGAATTTTTAAATTATTTTTTCACCACTAAAACGCATAAGACTTGTAGTTTTCAAAAATGTTTTCATTTTTGATGAGACGCTTAATAAAAGTGGTTTAATCGCCGGCAAATGAAAACCCGCGATTTCCCGTTAATCCCGGGCTTGGCCCGTATAGTCGAATGTATGCAAAGAAAGTACCCTGTGAGTAAACTCATTTCCGAAACGATTTTTTAAATTATCTTTTCACCACTAAAACGCATGAGACTTGTAGTTTTCAAAAATGTTTTCATTTTTGATAAGACGCTGAATAAAAGAAGTTTAATCGCCGGCAAACCAAAACCTGCGATTTCCCGTAAATCCCGGACTTCGCCCGTATAGTCAAAAGTATACAAAGAAAGTACCCAGGGTGTAAACTCATTTCCCGAACGATTTTTTAAATTATTATTTCACCACTAAAGCCCATGAGACTTCCAGTTTTTAAAAATGTTTTCATTTTTGATGAGACGCTGAATAAAAGAAGTTTAATCGCCGGCAAACGAAATCCCGCGATTTCCCGTAAATCCCGGACTTGGCCCGTATAGTCGAATGTATACAAAAAAAGTACCCAGGGAGTAAACTCATTTCCCGAACGATTTTTTAAATTTTTTTTTACCACTAAAACGCATGAGACTTGTAGTTTTCAAAAATGTTTTCATTTTTGTTGAGACGCTGAATAAAAGTGGTTTAATCGCCGGCAAAAGAAAACCTGCGATTTCCCGTAAATCCCGCGCTTGGCCCGTATAGTCTAATGTATACAAAGAAAGTACCCTGTGAGTAAACTCATTTCCAAAACGATTTTTTAAATTATCTCTTCACCACTGAAACGCATGAGACTTGCAGTTTTTAAAAATATTTTCATTTTTGATGAGACGCTTAATGAAAGAGGTTTAATCGCCGGCAAACGAAATCCCGCGATTTCCCGTAAGTCCCGGGCTTGGCCCGTATAGTCGAATGTATACAAAGAAAGTACCCAGGAAGTAAATTCATTTCCCAAACGATTTTTTAAACTTTTTTTTACCACTAAAACGCATGAGATTTGTAGTTTTCAAAAATGTTTTCATTTTTGATGAGACGCTTAATGAAAGAGGTTTAATTGCCGGCAAACGAAAACCCGCGATTTCCCGTAAATCCCGGGCTTGGCCCGTATAGTCGAATGTATACAAAGAAAGTACCCTGTGAGTAAACTCATTTCCAGAACAAATTTTTAAATTATTTTTTCACCACTAAAACGCATAAGACTTGTAGTTTTCAAAAATGTTTTCATTTTTGATGAGACGCTGAATAAAAGAAGTTTAATCGCCGGCAAACGAAAACCTGCGATTTCCCGTAAATCCCGGGCTTGTCCCGTATATTCAAATGTATACAAAGAAAGTACCCAGGAAATAAACTCATTTCCTGAACTATTTTTTAATTTTTTTTTTTACCACTAAAACGCATGAGACTTGTAGTTTTCAAAAATGTTTTCATTTTTGATGAGACGCTTAATGAAAGAGGTTTAATCGCCGGCAAACAAAAACCCGCGACTTCCCGTAAAACCCGGGCTTGTCAAATTAAGAAGAATGTTTTTTCTTGGAGTCCAATTGTCTCATTTATCACATTTATCAGGTCACAGTCCAAAGTTCGTTCAATTAAGTCCCACCGTCAATGGTTTCACTGTTAAAGGCGATGCAACCTAGTAATATCAGAAAAATATCGCTAAATAGATGTTGGTACGAATATGTGACGCAACCGTTGTAACTCAAACTGACTGATACCGCTAGAACGTCATTGAAATATAGTTGTTGAAACTGTCTCTATTTCTTCAGCTCGCGATAACGGCTAGGATTGGTTCCACAGTAAAAAATGACTTATTTATCTCAATTCTTAAATGAAGCACTTCCACAGCGCCCAGTTCAATCGCTGAGTTTCAACAAACAAGTCAAGGTAAGAAGAATGCTTTTTCTTGGAGTCCAGTTGGCTCACTTATCACATTTATAAGGTCACCAGCCAAAGTTAGTTAAATTAAGTCCCACAGGCAATCATTTCATTGTTAAAAGCGATATAACTTAGTAATATCGGAAAAATGTCACTAAATACATGTTGGTACGAATACTTGACGCAACCGTTGTATCTCAAACGGATTGATACCACCAAGAAGTCAATGAGATGTAGTTTTAGAGAATGTCTCTTTTTCTTCAGTGCGTGCTAACGGCCAGGATAGGATTGGTTCCACAGTAAAAAAAGACTTATTTATCTAAATTTTTGAAAACAGCGCTACCACAGAGCATAGTGTACTCGCTGAATTCCAGCATTCATGTCAAATTAAGAAGAATGTTATTCCTTGGAGTCCAATTGGCTCATTTAATGCATTTATAAGGTCACAGTCCAGAATCAGTTCAATTAAGTCCCACAGTCAATCGTTTCACTGTTAAAAGCGATGCAACCTAGTGATATCGGAAAAATATCGCTAAATACATGTTGGCACAGATATGTGACGCAACCGTTGTAACTCAAACGGACTGATACCGTTAGAAAGTAATTGAAATGTACTTTTTGAAGCTGTCACTCTTTCTTCAGTGCGCGATAACGGCTAGGATTGGTCCCACAGTAAAAAATGACTTATTTATTTAAATTTTAAAATGAAACGCTACCACAGCGCCCAGTGTAATCGCTCAGTTCTGGCAATCATGTGGAATTAAGAAGAATGTTATTCCTTGGAGTCCAATTGGCTCATTTATTACATTTATAAGGTCGCAGTCCAGAATCAGTTCAATTAAGTCCCACAGTCAATCGTTTCACTGTTAAAAGCGATGCAACCTAGTAATAGCGGAAAAATATCGCTAAATACATGTTGGTACGAATATGTGACGCAACCGTTGTAACTCAAACGGACTGATACCGCCAGAACGTCATTGAAATGTAGTTGTTGAAACTGTCTCTATTTCTTCAGCTCGCGATAACGGCTAGGATTGGTTCCACAGTAAAAAATGACTTATTTATCTCAATTTTTAAATGAAGCACTTCCACAGCGCCCAGTGTAATCGCTGAGTTTCAACAAACAAGTCAAGGTAAGAAGAATGTTATTTCTTGGAGTTCAGTTGGCTCACTTATCACATTTATAAGGTCACCAGCCAAAGTTAGTTAAATTAAGTCCCACAGGCAATCATTTCATTGTTAAAAGCGATATAACTTAGTATTATCGGAAAAATGTCACTAAATACATGTTGGTACGAATACTTGACGCAACCGTTGTATCTCAAACGGATTGATACCACCAAGAAGTCAATGAGATGTAGTTTTAGAGAATGTCTCTTTTTCTTCAGTGCGTGCTAACGGCCAGGATAGGATTGGTTCCACAGTAAAAAAAGACTTATTTATCTAAATTTTTAAAAACAGCGCTACCACAGAGCATAGTGTACTCGCTGAATTCCAGCAATCATGTCAAATTAAGAAGAATGTTATTCCTTGGAGTCCAATTGGCTCATTTATTGTATTTATAAGGTCACAGTTCAGAATCAGTTCAATTAAGTCCCACAGTCAATCGTTTCACTGTTAAAAGCGATGCAACCAAGTGATATCGGAAAAATATCGCTAAATACATGTTGGCACAAATATGTGACGCAACTGTTGTAACTCAAACGGACTGATACCGTTAGAAAGTAATTGAAATGTAGTTTTTGAAGCTGTCGCTATTTCTTCAGCGCGCGATAACGGCTAGGATTGGTCCCACAGTAAAAAATGACTTATTTATTTTAATTTTAAAATGAAACGCTACCACAGCGCCTAGTGTAATCGCTCAGTTCTGGCAATCATGTCAAATTAAGAAGAATGTTATTTCTTGAAGTCCAATTGTCTCCCTTTCACATTTATAAGGTCACAGTCCAAAATCAGTTCAATTAAGTCCCACAGTCAATCGCTTCGCTGTTAAAAGCGATGCAACCTAGTAATAGCGAACAATATCGCTAAATACTATTGGTACGAATATGTGACGCAACCGTTTTAATTCAAACGGACTGATACCGCTAGAAATTCTTTGAAATGTAGTTTTTGAAACTGTCTCTATTTCTTCAGCGCGAACTAACGGCTGGGATTGGTCCCACAGTAAAAAATGACTTACTTAACTTAATTTTTAAATGAAACGCTACCACAGCGCCCAGTGCAATCGCTAACTTCCAGCCATCATGTCAAATTAAGAAGATTGTTACTTCTTGTAGTCAACCTGGCTCATTTATCACATTTGTAAGGTCAAAGTCCAAAATCAGTTCAATTAAATCCCACAGTCAAACGTTTCACTGTTAAAAGCGATGCAACCTAGTAACATCCAAATACTATCGCTAAATACATGTTGGTACGAATATGTGACCCAACCGTTGTAACTCAAACGGACTGACACCGTTAGAAAGTCAATGAAATGTAGTTTTTGAAACTGTCTCTATTTCTTCAGCGCGCGATAACCGCTAGGATTGGTCCCATAGTAAAAAATGACTTATTTATCTAAATTTTTAAATGAAGCGCTTCCACAGCGCCCCCGTGTAATCGCTGATTTTCAACAATCATGTCAAAGTGAGAAGAATATTATTTCTTGGAGTCCAGTTGGCTCACTTATCACATTTATAAGGTCACAGGCCAAATATAGTTCAGTTAAGTCCCACAGTCAATCATTTTATTGTTAAAAGCGATATATCTTAGTAATATCGGAAAATTGTCAGTAAATACATGTTCGTACGAATATGTGACGCAGCCGTTGTATCTCAAACGGATTGATACTGCCACGAAGTCAATGAGATTTAGTTTTTGAGAATGTCTCTATTTCTTCAGTGCGTGCTAACGGACAGGATTGGTCCCACAGTAAAGAGGACTTATTTATCTAAATATTTAAAAAAAGCGCTACCACAGAGCATAGTGTACTCGCTGAATCCAAGAAATCATGTCGAATTAAGAAGAATGATATTTCTTGTAGTCAAACTGGCACATTTATCACATTTATAACGTCAAAGTCCAAAATCAGTTCAATTAAGTCCCACAGTCAAACGTTTCACTGTTAAAAGCGATGCAACCTAGTAATATCTAAAAAATATCGCTAAATACAAGTTTGCACGAATGTGTGACCCAACTGTTGTAACTCAAACGGACTGACACCGTTAGAAAGTAAGTGAGATGTAGTTTTTGAAACTGTCACTCTCTCTTCAGCACGCCATAACGGCTAGGATTGGTCCGACAGTAAAGATTGACTTATTTATTTAAATTTTTAAATGAAACGCTACCACAGCGCCCAGTGTAATCGCTGAGTTCCGGCAATCATGTCAAATTAAGAGGAATGTTATTTCTTGGAGTCCAATTGTCTCATTTATCACGTTTATCAGGTCACAGTCTAAAGTTAGTTCAATTAAGTCCCACCGTCAATCGTTTCATTGTTAAAAGCGATGCAACCTAGTTATATCAAAAACATATCGCTAAATACATGTTGGTACGAATATGTGACCCAACCGTTGTAAATCAAACGGACTGACACCGTTAGAAAGTCAGTGAAATGTCGTATTTGAAACTGTCTCTATTTCTTCAGTGCGCGCTAACTGTTAGGATTGGTCCCACAGTAAAAACTGAATTTTTTATCTTAATTTTTAAATGAAGCGCTACCACAGCGCCCAGTGTAATCGCTGAGTTTCGGCAATCATGTCAAATTAAGAAGAATGTTATTTCTTGAAGTCCAATTGTCTCCCTTTCACATTTATAAGGTCACAGTCCAAAATCAGTTCAATTAAGTCCCACAGTCAATCGCTTCACTGTTAAAAGCGATGCAACCTAGTAATAGCGAACAATATCGCTAAATACATGTTGGTACGAATATGTGACGCAACCGTTGTAACTCAAACGGACTGATACCGCTAGAAAGTCATTGAAATGTAGTTTTTGAAACTGTCTCTATTTCTTCAGCGCGCGATAACCGCTAGGATTGGTCCCATAGTAAAAAATGACTTATTTAGCTAAATTTTTTAATGAAGCGCTTCCACAGCGCCCCGTGTAATCGCTGATTTCCAACAATCATGTCAAAGTGAGAAAAATATTATTTCTTGGAGTCCAGTTGGCTCACTTATCACATTTATAAGGTCACAGGCCAAATATAGTTCAGTTAAGTCCCACAGTCAATCATTTTATTGTTAAAAGCGATATATCTTAGTAATATCGGAAAATTGTCAGTAAATACATGTTCGTACGAATATGTGACGCAGCCGTTGTATCTCAAACGGATTGATACCGCCACGAAGTCAATGAGATTTAGTTTTTGAGAATGTCTCTATTTCTTCAGTGCGTGCTAACGGACACGATTGGTCCCACAGTAAAAAGGACTTATTTATCTAAATATTTAAAAAAAGCGCTACCACAGAGCATAGTGTACTCGCTGAATCAAAGAAATCATGTCAAATTAAGAAGAATGTTATTTCTTGTAGTCAAACTGGCACATTTATCACATTTATAAGGTCAAAGTCCAAAATCAGTTCAATTAAGTCCCACAGTCAAACGTTTCGCTGTTAAAAGCGATGCAACCTAGTAATATCTGAAAAATATCGCTAAATACAAGTTGGCACGAATATGTGACCCAACTGTTGTAACTCAAACGGACTGACACCGTTAGAAAGTAAGTGAGATGTAGTTTTTGAAACTGTCGCTCTCTCTTCAGCACGCCATAACGGCTAGGATTGGTCCGACAGTAAAGATTGACTTATTTATTTAAATTTTTAAATGAAACGCTACCACAGCGACCAGTGTAATCGCTGAGTTCCGGCAATCATGTCAAATTAAGAGGAATGTTATTTCTTGGAGTCCAATTGTCTCATTTATCACGTTTATCAGGTCACAGTCTAAAATTAGTTCAATTAAGTCCCACAGTCAATCGTTTCACTGTTAAAAGCGTTGCAACCTAGTTATATCAAAAACATATCGCTAAATACATGTTGGTACGAATATGTGACCCAACCGTTGTAAATCAAACGGACTGACACCGTTAGAAAGTCAGTGAAATATCGTATTTGAAACTGTCTCTATTTCTTCAGCGCGCGCTAACGGTTAGGATTGGTCCCACAGTAAAAACTGAATTTTTTATCTTAATTTTTAAATGAAGCGCTACCACAGCGCCCAGTGTAATCGCTGAGTTTCGGCAATCATGTCAAATTAAGAAGAATGTTATTTCTTGAAGTCCAATTGTCTCCCTTTCACATTTATAAGGTCACAGTCCAAAATCAGTTCAATTAAGTCCCACAGTCAATCGCTTCACTGTTAAAAGCGATGCAACCTAGTAATAGCGAACAATATCGCTAAATACATGTTGGTACGAATATGTGACGCAACCGTTGTAACTCAAACGGACTGATACCGCTAGAAAGTCATTGAAATGTAGTTTTTGAAACTGTCTCTATTTCTTCAGCGCGCGATAACCGCTAGGATTGGTCCCATAGTAAAAAATGTCTTATTTATCTAAATTTTTATATGAAGCGCTTCTACAGCGCCCCCGTGTAATCGCTGATTTCCAACAATCATGTCAAAGTGAGAAGAATATTATTTCTTGGAGTCCAGTTGGCTCACTTATCACATTTATAAGGTCACAGGCCAAATATAGTTCAGTTAAGTCCCACAGTCAATCATCTTATTGTTAAAAGCGATATATCTTAGTAATATCGGAAAATTGTCAGTAAATACATGTTCGTACGAATATGTGACGCAGCCGTTGTATCTCAAACGGATTGATACTGCCACGAAGTCAATGAGATTTAGTTTTTGAGAATGTCTCTATTTCTTCAGTGCGTGCTAACGGACAGGATTGGTCCCACAGTAAAAAGGACTTATTTATCTAAATATTTAAAAAAAGCGCTACCACAGAGCATAGTGTACTCGCTGAATCCAAGAAATCATGTCGAATTAAGAAGAATGTTATTTCTTGTAGTCAAACTGGCACATTTATCACATTTAAAAGGTCAAAGTCCAAAATCAGTTCAATTAAGTCCCACAGTCAATCATTTCATTGTTAAAAGCGATATAACTTAGTAATATCGGAAAACTGTCACTAAATACATGTTGGTACAAATATGTGACGCAACCGTTGTAACTCAAACAGATTGATACCGCCAAAAAGCAATGAAATGTAGTTTCTGAGAATGCCTCTGTTATTTTGGCGCGTACTAACGGCCAGGATTGGTCCCGCAGTAAAAAAAGACTTATTTATCTCAATTCTTAAATGAAGCACTTCCAAAGCGCCCAGTGTAATCGCTGATTTTCAACAAACAAGTCAAGGTAAGAAGAATGTTATTTCTTGGAGTCCAGTTAGCTCACTTATCACATTTATAAGGTCACCAGCCAAAGTTAGTTAAATTAAGTCCCACAGGCAATCATTTCATTGTTAAAAGCGATATAACTTAGTAATATCGGAAAAATGTCACTAAATACATGTTGGTACGAATACTTGACGCAACCGTTGTATCTCAAACGGATTGATACCACCAAGAAGTCCATGAGATGTAGTTTTAGAGAATGTCTCTTTTTCTTCAGTGCGTGCTAACGGCCAGGATAGGATTGGTTCCACAGTAAAAAAAGACTTATTTATCTAAATTTTTGAAAACAGCGCTACCACAGAGCATAGTGTACTCGCTGAATTCCAGCAATCATGTCAAATTAAGAAGAATGTTATTCCTTGGAGTCCAATTGGCTCATTTATTGCATTTATAAGGTCACAGTCCAGAATCAGTTCAATTAAGTCCCACAGTCAATCGTTTCACTGTTAAAAGCGATGCAACCTAGTAATAGCGGAAAAATATCGCTAAATACATGTTGGTACGAATATGTGACGCAACCGTTGTAACTCAAACGGACTGATACCGCTAGAACGTCATTGAAATGTAGTTGTTGAAACTGTCTCTATTTCTTCAGCTCGCGATAACGGCTAGGATTGGTTCCACAGTAAAAAATGACTTATTTATCTCAATTCTTAAATAAAGCACTTCCACAGCGCCCAGTGTAATCGCTGAGTTTCAACAAACAAGTCAAGGTAAGAAGAATGTTATTTCTTGGAGTTCAGTTGGCTCACTTATCACATTTATAAGGTCACCAGCCAAAGTTAGTTAAATTAAGTCCCACAGGCAATCATTTCATTGTTAAAAGCGATATAACTTAGTATTATCGGAAAAATGTCACTAAATACATGTTGGTACGAATACTTGACGCAACCGTTGTATCTCAAACGGATTGATACCACCAAGAAGTCAATGAGATGTAGTTTTAGAGAATGTCTCTTTTTCTTCAGTGCGTGCTAACGGCCAGGATAGGATTGGTTCCACAGTAAAAAAAGACTTATTTATCTAAATTTTTAAAAACAGCGCTACCACAGAGCATAGTGTACTCGCTGAATTCCAGCAATCATGTCAAATTAAGAAGAATGTTATTCCTTGGAGTCCAATTGGCTCATTTATTGCATTTATAAGGTCACAGTTCAGAATCAGTTCAATTAAGTCCCACAGTCAATCGTTTCACTGTTAAAAGCGATGCAACCAAGTGATATCGGAAAAATATCGCTAAATACATGTTGGCACAAATATGTGACGCAACCGTTGTAACTCAAACGGACTGATACCGTTAGAAAGTAATTGAAATGTAGTTTTTGAAGCTGTCGCTCTTTCTTCAGCGCGCGATAACGGCTAGGATTGGTCCCACAGTAAAAAATGACTTATTTATTTAAATTTTAAAATGAAACGCTACCACAGCGCCCAGTGTAATCGCTCAGTTCTGGCAATCATGTCAAATTAAGAAGAATGTTATTTCTTGAAGTCCAATTGTCTCCCTTTCACATTTATAAGGTCACAGTCCAAAATCAGTTCAATTAAGTCCCACAGTCAATCGCTTCGCTGTTAAAAGCGATGCAACCTAGTAATAGCGAACAATATCGCTAAATACTATTGGTACGAATATGTGACGCAACCGTTTTAATTTAAACGGACTGATACCGCTAGAAAGTCTTTGAAATGTAGTTTTTGAAACTGTCTCTATTTCTTCAGCGCGAACTAACGGCTGGGATTGGTCCCACAGTAAAAAATGACTTACTTAACTTAATTTTTAAATGAAACGCTACCACAGCGCCCAGTGCAATCGCTAACTTCCAGCCATCATGTCAAATTAAGAAGATTGTTACTTCTTGTAGTCAATCTGGCTCATTTATCACATTTGTAAGGTCAAAGTCCAAAATCAGTTCAATTAAATCCCACAGTCAAACGTTTCACTGTTAAAAGCGATGCAACCTAGTAATATCCGAATACTATCGCTAAATACATGTTGGTACGAATATGTGACCCAACCGTTGTAACTCAAACGGACTGACACCGTTAGAAAGTCAATGAAATGTAGTTTTTGAAACTGTCTCTATTTCTTCAGCGCGCGATAACCGCTAGGATTGGTCCCATAGTAAAAAATGACTTATTTATCTAAATTTTTAAATGAAGCGCTTCCACAGCGCCCCCGTGTAATCGCTGATTTCCAACAATCATGTCAAAGTGAGAAGAATATTATTTCTTGGAGTCCAGTTGGCTCACTTATCACATTTATAAGGTCACAGGCCAAATATAGTTCAGTTAAGTCCCACAGTCAATCATTTTATTGTTAAAAGCGATATATCTTAGTAATATCGGAAAATTGTCAGTAAATACATGTTCGTACGTATATGTGACGCAGCCGTTGTATCTCAAAGGGATTGATACTGCCTCGAAGTCAATGAGATTTAGTTTTTGAGAATGTCTCTATTTCTTCAGTGCGTGCTAACGGACAGGATTGGTCCCACAGTAAAGAGGACTTATTTATCTAAATATTTAAAAAAAGCGCTACCACAGAGCATAGTGTACTCGCTGAATCCAAGAAATCATGTCGAATTAAGCAGAATGATATTTCTTGTAGTCAAACTGGCACATTTATCACATTTATAAGGTCAAAGTCCAAAATCAGTTCAATTAAGTCCCACAGTCAAACGTTTCACTGTTAAAAGCGATGCAACCTAGTAATATCTGAAAAATATCGCTAAATACAAGTTTGCACGAATGTGTGACCCAACTGTTGTAACTCAAACGGACTGACACCGTTAGAAAGTAAGTGAGATGTAGTTTTTGAAACTGTCGCTCTCTCTTCAGCACGCCATAACGGCTAGGATTGGTCCGACAGTAAAGATTGACTTATTTATTTAAATTTTTAAATGAAACGCTACCACAGCGCCCAGTGTAATCGCTGAGTTCCGGCAATCATGTCAAATTAAGAGGAATGTTATTTCTTGGAGTCCAATTGTCTCATTTATCACGTTTATCAGGTCACAGTCTAAAGTTAGTTCAATTAAGTCCCACCGTCAATCGTTTCACTGTTAAAAGCGATGCAACCTAGTTATATCAAAAACATATCGCTAAATACATGTTGGTACGAATATGTGACCCAACCGTTGTAAATCAAACGGACTGACACCGTTAGAAAGTCAGTGAAATGTCGTATTTGAAACTGTCTCTATTTCTTCAGCGCGCGCTAACGGTTAGGATTGGTCCCACAGTAAAAACTGAATTTTTTATCTTAATTTTTAAATGAAGCGCTACCACAGCGCCCAGTGTAATCGCTGAGTTTCGGCAATCATGTCAAATTAAGAAGAATGTTATTTCTTGAAGTCCAATTGTCTCCCTTTCACATTTATAAGGTCACAGTCCAAAATCAGTTCAATTAAGTCCCACAGTTAATCGCTTCACTGTTAAAAGCGATGCAACCTAGTAATAGCGAACAATATCGCTAAATACATGTTGGTACGAATATGTGACGCAACCGTTGTAACTCAAACGGACTGATACTGCTAGAAAGTCATTGAAATGTAGTTTTTGAAACTGTGTCTATTTCTTCAGCGCGCGATAACCGCTAGGATTGGTCCCATAGTAAAAAATGTCTTATTTATCTAAATTTTTAAATGAAGCGCTTCTACAGCGCCCCCGTGTAATCGCTGATTTCCAACAATCATGTCAAAGTGAGAAGAATATTATTTCTTGGAGTCCAGTTGGCTCACTTATCACATTTATAAGGTGACAGGCCAAATATAGTTCAGTTAAGTCCCACAGTCAATCATTTTATTGTTAAAAGCGATATATCTTAGTAATATCGGAAAATTGTCAGTAAATACATGTTCGTACGAATATGTGACGCAGCCGTTTTATCTCAAACGGATTGATACTGCCACGAAGTCAATGAGATTTAGTTTTTGAGAATGTCTCTATTTCTTCAGTGCGTGCTAACGGACAGGATTGGTCCCACAGTAAAAAGGACTTATTTATCTAAATATTTAAAAAAAGCGCTACCACAGAGCATAGTGTACTCGCTGAATCCAAGAAATCATGTCGAATTAAGAAGAATGTTATTTGTTGTAGTCAAACTGGCACATTTATCACATTTATAAGGTCAAAGTCCAAAATCAGTTCAATTAAGTCCCACAGTCAAACGTTTCACTGTTAAAAGCGATGCAATCTAGTAATATCCGAATACTATCGCTAAATGCATGTGGGGACGAATATGTGACGCAACCGTTGTAACTCAAAGGGACTGATACCGCTAGAACGTCATTGAAATGTAGTTGTTGAAACTGTCTCTATTTCTTCAGTGCGCAATAACGGCTAGGATTGGTCCCACAGTAAAAAATGACTTATTTATCTTAAATTTTAAATGAAGCGCTTCCACAGCGCCCAGTGTAATCGCTGATTTCCAACAATCATGTCAAAGTAAGAAGAATGTTACTTCTTGTAGTCAAACTGGCTCATTTGTCACACTTTTAAGGTCACAGGTCAAAGTTAGTTCAATTAAGTCCCACAGTCAATCATTTCATTGTTAAAAGCGATATAACTTAGTAATATCGGAAAACTGTCACTAAATACATGTTGGTACGAATATGTGACGCAAACGTTGTAACTCAAACGGACTGATACCGTTAGAAAGTAATTGAAATGTAGTTTTTGAAGCTGTCTCTATTTCTTCAGCGCGAACTAACGGCTGGGATTGGTCCCACAGTAAAAAAAAGACTTATTTATCTAAATTTTTAAAAAAGCGCTACCACAGAGCATAGTGTACTCGCTGAATCCAAGCAATCATGTCGAATTAAAAAGAATGTTATTTGTTGTAGTCAAACTGGCACATTTATCACATTTATAAGGTCAAAGTCCAAAATCAGTTCAATTAAGTCCCACAGTCAAACGTTTCACTGTTAAAAGCGATGCAATCTAGTAATATCCGAATACTATCGCTAAATGCATGTGGGGACGAATATGTGACGCAACCGTTGTAACTCAAAGGGACTGATACTGCTAGAACGTCATTGAAATGTAGTTGTTGAAACTGTCTCTATTTCTTCAGTGCGCAATAACAGCTAGGATTGGTCCCACAGTAAAAAATGACTTATTTATCTTAAATTTTAAATGAAGCGCTTCCACAGCGCCCAGTGTAATCGCTGATTTCCAACAATCATGTCAAAGTAAGAAGAATGTTACTTCTTGTAGTCAAACTGGCTCATTTGTCACATTTTTAAGGTCACAGGTCAAAGTTAGTTCAATTAAGTCCCACAGTCAATCATTTCATTGTTAAAAGCGATATAACTTAGTAATATCGGAAAACTGTCACTAAATACATGTTGGTACGAATATGTGACGCAACCGTTGTAACTCAAACGGATTGATACTGCCAAAAAGCAATGAAATGTAGTTTCTAAGAATGCCTCTGTTTTTTTGGCGCGTACTAACGGCCAGGATTGTTCCCACAGTAAAAAAAGGCTTACTTATCTAAACTTCTAAATAAAGCACCACCACAGAGCCTAGTGAAATCGCAGAAATCCAGCAATCATGTCAATTTAAGAAGAATGTTATTCCTTGGAGTCCAGTTGGCTCATTTATCACATTTATCAGGTCACATTCCAAAGTTAGTTCAATTAAGTCCCACAGTCAATCGTTTCACTGTTAAAAGCGATGCAACCTAGTGATATCGGAAAAAAATCGCTAAATACATGTTGGTACGAATATGTGACCCAACCGTTGTAAATCAAACAGACTGACACCGTTAGAAAGTCAGTGAATTGTCGTATTTGTAACTGTCTCTATTTCTTCAGCGCGCGCTAACGGTCAGGATTGGTCCCACAGTAAAAACTGAATTTTTTATCTTAATTTTTAAATGAAGCGCTACCACAGCGCCCAGTATAATCGCTGAGTTTCGCCAATCATGTCAAATTAAGAAGAATGTTATTACTTGAAGTCCAATTGTCTCACTTTCACATTTATAAGGTCACAGTCCAAAATCAGTTCAATTAAGTCCCACAGTCAATCGTTTCACTGTTAAAAGCGATGCAAGCAAGTAGTAGCGGAAATATATCGCTAAATACATGTTGGTACGAATATGTGACGCAACCGTTGTAACTCAAACGGACTGATACCGCTATAAAGTCACTGAAATGTAGTTTTTGAAACTGTCTCTATTTTTTCAGCGCGTACTAACGGCCAGGATTGGTCCCACAGTAAAAAAAGACTTACTTATCTAAACTTCTAAATAAAGCGCTACCACAGAGCATAGTGTACTTGCTGATTTTTAACAACCATGTTGAAATAAGAAGAATGTTATTTCTTGGAGTCCAGTTGGCTCACTTATCACATTTATAAGGTCACAGGTCAAAGTTAGTTCAGTTAAGTCCCACAGTCAATCATTTCATTGTTAAAAGCGATATAACTTAGTAATATCGGAAAAATGTCAGTAAATACTTGTTGGTACGAATATGTGACGCAGCCGTTGTATCCCAAACGGTTTGATACCGCCACGAAGTCAATGAGATTTACTTTTTGAGAATGTCTCTATTTCTTCAGTGCGTGGTAACAGACAGGATTGGTCCCACAGTAAAAAAAGACTTATTTATCTAAACTTTTAAAAAAGCGCTACCACAGAGCATAGTGTACTTGCTGAATTCCACGAATCATGTCGAATTAAGAAGAATGTTATTCCTTGGAGTCCAATTTGCTCATTTATCGCATTGATAAGGTCCCAGTCCAGAATCAGTTCAGTTAAGTCCCACAGTCAATCGTTTCACTGTTAACAGCGATGCAACATAGTAATAGCGGAAAAATGTCGCTAAATACATGTTGGTACGAATATGTGACGCAACCGTTGTAACTCAAACGGACTGATACAGCTAGAAAGTCATTGAAATGTAGTTTTTGAAACTGTCTCTATTTCTTCGGCGAGCGATAACGGCTAGGATTGGTCCCACAGTAAAAAATGACTTATTTATCTAAATTTTTAAATGAATCGCTTCCACAGCGCCCAGGGTAATCGCTGATTTCCAACAATCATGTCAAAGTAAGAAGAATGTTATTTCTTGGAGTCCAGTTGGCTCACTTATCACATTTATAAGGTCACAGGCCAAAGTTAATTCAGTTAAGTCCCACAGTCAATCATTTCATTGTTAAAAGCAATATAACTTAGTAATCTCGGAAAAATGTCAGTAAATACATGTTGGTACGAATATGTGACGCAGCCGTTGTATCTCAAACGGTTTGATACCGCCACGAAGTCAATGAGATTTACTTTTTGAGAATGTCTCTATTTCTTCAGTGCGTGGTAACGGCCAGGATTGGTCCCACAGTAAAAAGGGACTTATTTATCTAAATATTTAAAAAAAGCGTTACCACAGAGCATAGTGTACTCGCTGAATTCCAGCAATCATGTCGAATTAAGAAGAATGTTGTTCCTTGGAGTCCAATTTGCTCATTTATCGCATTGATAAGGTCGCAGTCAATCAGTTCAGTTAAGTCCCACGGTCAATCGTTTCACTGTTAAAAGCGATGCAACATAGTAATAGCGGAAAAATGTCGCTAAATACATGTTGGTAGGAATATGTGACGCAACCGTTGTAACTCAAACGGACTGATACCGCTAGAAAGTCATTGAAATGTAGTTTTTGAAACTGTCTCTATTTCTTCAGCGCGAACTAACGGCTGGGATTGGTCCCACAGTAAAAAATGACTTATTTATCTTAAATTTTAAATGAAGCGCTTCCACAGCGCCCAGTGTAATCGCTGATTTCCAACAATCATGTCAAAGTAAGAAGAATGTTACTTCTTGTAGTCAAACTGGCGCATTTGTCACATTTTTAAGGTCACAGTCCAAAATCAGTTCAATTAAGTCCCACAGTCAATCGTTTCACTGTTAAAAGCGATGCAAGCAAGTAGTAGCGGAAATATATCGCTAAATACATGTTGGTACGAATATGTGACGCAACCGTTGTAACTCAAACGGACTGATACCGCTAGAAAGTCATTGAAATGTAGTTTTTGAAACTGTCTCTATTTTTTCAGCGCGTACTAACGGCCGGGATTGGTCCCACAGTAAAAAAAGACTTACTTATCTAAACTTCTAAATAAAGCGCTACCACAGAGCATAGTGTACTTGCTGATTTTTAACAACCATGTTGAAATAAGAAGAATGTTATTTCTTGGAGTCCAGTTGGCTCACTTATCACATTTATAAGGTCACAGGTCAAAGTTAGTTCAGTTAAGTCCCACAGTCAATCATTTCATTGTTAAAAGCGATATAACTTAGTAATATCGGAAAAATGTCAGTAAATACATGTTGGTACGAATATGTGACGCAGCCGTTGTATCCCAAATGGTTTGATACCGCCACGAAGTCAATGAGATTTACTTTTTGAGAATGTCTCTATTTCTTCAGTGCGTGGTAACAGACAGGATTGGTCCCACAGTAAAAAAAGACTTATTTATCTAAACTTTTAAAAAAGCGCTACCACAGAGCATAGTGTACTTGCTGAATTCCACGAATCATGTCGAATTAAGAAGAATGTTATTCCTTGGAGTCCAATTTGCTCATTTATCGCATTGATAAGGTCGCAGTCCAGAATCAGTTCAGTTAAGTCCCACAGTCAATCGTTTCACTGTTAACAGCGATGCAACATAGTAATAGCGGAAAAATGTCGCTAAATACATGTTGGTACGAATATGTGACGCAACCGTTGTAACTCAAACGGACTGATACCGCTAGAAAGTCATTGAAATGTAGTTTTTGAAACTGTCTCTATTTCTTCGGCGCGCGAGAACGGCTAGGATTGGTCCCACTGTAAAAAATGACTTATTTATCTAAATTTTTCAATGAATCGCTTCCACAGCGCCCAGGGTAATCGCTGATTTCCAACAATCATGTCAAAGTAAGAAGAATGTTATTTCTTGGAGTCCAGTTGGCTCACTTATCACATTTATAAGGTCACAGGCCAAAGTTAATTCAGTTAAGTCCCACAGTCAATCATTTCATTGTTAAAAGCAATATAACTTAGTAATCTCGGAAAAATGTTAGTAAATACATGTTGGTACGAATATGTGACACAGCCGTTGCATCTCAAACGGTTTGATACCGCCACGAAGTCAATGAGATTTACTTTCTGAGAATGTCTCTATTTCTTCAGTGCGTGGTAACGGTCAGGATTGGTCCCACAGTAAAAAGGGACTTATATATCTAAATATTTAAAAAAAGCGTTACCACAGAGCATAGTGTACTCGCTGAATTCCAGCAATCATGTCGAATTAAGAAAAATGTTGTTCCTTGGAGTCCAATTTGCTCATTTATCGCATTGATAAGGTCGCAGTCAATCAGTTCAGTTAAGTCCCACGGTCAATCCTTTCACTGTTAAAAGCGATGCAACATAGTAATAGCGGAAAAATGTCGCTAAATACATGTTGGTAGGAATATGTGACGCAACCGTTGTAACTCAAACCGACTGATACCGCTAGAAAGTCATTGAAATGTAGTTTTTGAAACTGTCTCTATTTCTTCAGCGCGAACTAACGGCTGGGATTGGTCCCACAGTAAAAAAAGACTTATTTATCTAAATTTTTAAAAAAGCGCTACCACAGAGCATAGTGTACTTGCTGAATTCCAGCAATCATGTCGAATTAAGAAGAATGTTGTTCCTTGGAGTCCAATTTGCTCATTTATCGCATTGATAAGGTCGCAGTCAATAAGTTCAGTTAAGTCCCACGGTCAATCGTTTCACTGTTAAAAGCGATGCAACATAGTAGTAGCGGAAAAATGTCGCTAAATACATGTTGGTACGAATATGTGACGCAACCGTTGTAACTCAAACGGACTGATACCGCTAGAAAGTCATTGAAATGTAGTTTTTAAAACTGTCTCTATTTCTTCGGCGCGCTATAACGGCTAGGATTGGTTCCACAGTAAAAAATGACTTATTTATCTAAATTTTTAAATGAAGCGCTTCCACAGCGCCCAGTGTAATCGCCGATTTCCAACAATCATGTCAAAGTAAGAAGAATGTTATTTCTTGGAGTCCAGTTGGATCACTTATCACATTTATAAGGTGACAGGCCAAAGTTAGTCCAGTTAAGTCCCACAGTCAATCATTTCATTGTTAAAAGCGATATAACTTACTAATATCGGAAAAATGTCAGTAAGTACATGTTGGTACGAATATGTGACGCAGCCGTTGTATCTAAAACGGTTTGATACCGCCACGAAGTCAATGAGATTTACTTTTTGAGAATGTCTCTATTTCTTCAGTGCGTGGTAACGGACAGGATTAGTCCCACAAAGGACTTATTTATCTAAATATTTAAAAAAAGCGCTATCACAGAGCATAGTGTACTCGCTGAATCCAAGCAATCATGTCAAAGTAAGAAGAATATTATTTCTTGGAGTCCAGTTGGCTCACTTATCACATTTATAAGGTCACAGGTCAAAGTTAGTTCAATTAAGTCCCACAGTCAATCATTTCATTGTTAAAAGCGATATAACTTTGTGATATCGGAAAACTGTCACTAAATACATGTTGGTACGAATATGTGACGCAACCGTTGTAACTCAAAAGGATTGATACCGACAAGAAGTCAATGAGATGTAGTTTTTGAGAATGTCTCTATTTCTTCAGTGCGTGCTAACAGCCAGGATTGGTTCCACAGTAAAAAAAGACTTACTTATCTAAACTTCTAAATAAAGCGCTACCGCAGAGCCTAGTGAAATCGCTGAATTCCAGCAATCATGTCAATTTAAGAAGAATGTTATTCCCTGGAGTCCAGTTGGCTCATTTATCACATTTATCAGGTCACAGTCCAATGTTAGTTCAACTAAGGCTCACAGTCAATCGTTTCACTGTTAAAAGCCATGCAACCTAGTAATATCAAAAAAATATCGCTAAATGCATGTTGGTACGAATATGTGACCCAACTGTTGTAACTCAAACGGACTGACACCGTTAGAAAGTAAGTGAGATGTAGTTTTTGAAACTGTCGCTCTTTCTTCAGCACGCGATAACGGCTAGGCTTGGTCCCACAGTAAAAAATGACTTATTTATCTAAATTTTTAAATGAAGGGCTTCCACAGCGCCCAGTGTAATCGCTGATTTCCAACAAACATGTCAAAATAAGAAGAATATTATTTCTTTGAGTCCAGTTGGCTCACTTATCACATTTATAAGGTCACAGGTCAAAGTTAGTTCAATTAAGTCCCACAGTCAACCATTTCATTGTTAAAAGCGATATAACTTTGTAATATCGGAAAACTGTCACTAAATACATGTTCGTACGAATATGTGACGCAACCGTTGTAACTCAAACGCATTGATTCCGCCAAGAAGTCAATGAGATGTACTTTTTGAGAATGTCTCTATTTTTTCAGTGCGTGCTAACGGCCAGGACTGGTTCCACAGAAAAAAAAGACTTAATTATCTAAACTTCAAAATAAAGCGCTACCACAGAGCCTAGTGAAATCGCTGAATTCCAGCAATCATGTCAATTTAAGATGAATGTTATTCCTTGGAGTCCAGTTAGCTCATTTATCACATTTATCAGGTCACAGTCCAAAGTTAGTTCAATTAAGTCACACAGTCAATCGTTTGACTGTTAAAAGCGATACAACCTAGTAATATCAGAAAAATATCGCTAAATGCATGTTGGTACGAATATGTGACCCAACTGTTGTAACTCAAACGGACTGACGCCGTTATAAAGTAAGTGAGATGTAGTTTTTGAAACTGTCGCTCTTTCTTCAGCACGCGATAACGGCTAGGATTGGTCCCACATTAAAAAATGACTTATTTATCTTAATTTTTAAATGAAGCGCTTCCACAGCGCCCAGTGTAATCGCTGATTTCCAACAATCATGTCAAAGTAAGAAGAATGTTATTTCTTGGAGTCCAGTTGGATCACTTATCACATTTATAAGGTCACAGGCCAAAGTTAGTCCAGTTAAGTCCCACAGTCAATCATTTCATTGTTAAAAGCGATATAACTTACTAATATCGGAAAAATGTCAGTAAGTACATGTTGGTACGAATATGTGACGCAGCCGTTGTATCTAAAACGGTTTGATACCGCCACGAAGTCAATGAGATTTACTTTTTGAGAATGTCTCTATTTCTTCAGTGCGTGGTAACGGACAGGATTAGTCCCACAAAGGACTTATTTATCTAAATATTTAAAAAAAGCGCTATCACAGAGCATAGTGT
This sequence comes from Hydractinia symbiolongicarpus, assembly GCF_029227915.1. Lineage (NCBI taxonomy): Eukaryota > Metazoa > Cnidaria > Hydrozoa > Anthoathecata > Hydractiniidae > Hydractinia > Hydractinia symbiolongicarpus. The sequence continues at coordinate 3,870,834 of NC_079878.1, forward strand.
ACTCGCTGAATCCAAGCAATCATGTCAAAGTAAGAAGAATATTATTTCTTGGAGTCCAGTTGGCACACTTATCACATTTATAAGGTCACAGGTCAAAGTTAGTTCAATTAAGTCCCACAGTCAATCATTTCATTGTTAAAAGCGATATAACTTTGTGATATCGGAAAACTGTCACTAAATACATGTTGGTACGAATATGTGACGCAACCGTTGTAACTCAAAAGGATTGATACCGACAAGAAGTCAATGAGATGTAGTTTTTGAGAATGTCTCTATTTCTTCAGTGCGTGCTAACAGCCAGGATTGGTTCCACAGTAAAAAAAGACTTACTTATCTAAACTTCTAAATAAAGCGCTACCGCAGAGCCTAGTGAAATCGCTGAATTCCAGCAATCATGTCAATTTAAGAAGAATGTTATTCCCTGGAGTCCAGTTGGCTCATTTATCACATTTATCAGGTCACAGTCCAATGTTAGTTCAACTAAGGCTCACAGTCAATCGTTTCACTGTTAAAAGCCATGCAACCTAGTAATATCAAAAAAATATCGCTAAATGCATGTTGGTACGAATATGTGACCCAACTGTTGTAACTCAAACGGACTGACACCGTTAGAAAGTAAGTGAGATGTAGTTTTTGAAACTGTCGCTCTTTCTTCAGCACGCGATAACGGCTAGGCTTGGTCCCACAGTAAAAAATGACTTATTTATCTAAATTTTTAAATGAAGGGCTTCCACAGCGCCCAGTGTAATCGCTGATTTCCAACAAACATGTCAAAATAAGAAGAATATTATTTCTTTGAGTCCAGTTGGCTCACTTATCACATTTATAAGGTCACAGGTCAAAGTTAGTTCAATTAAGTCCCACAGTCAACCATTTCATTGTTAAAAGCGATATAACTTTGTAATATCGGAAAACTGTCACTAAATACATGTGCGTACGAATATGTGACGCAACCGTTGTAACTCAAACGCATTGATTCCGCCAAGAAGTCAATGAGATGTACTTTTTGAGAATGTCTCTATTTTTTCAGTGCGTGCTAACGGCCAGGACTGGTTCCACAGAAAAAAAAGACTTACTTATCTAAACTTCAAAATAAAGCGCTACCACAGAGCCTAGTGAAATCGCTGAATTCCAGCAATCATGTCAATTTAAGATGAATGTTATTCCTTGGAGTCCAGTTAGCTCATTTATCACATTTATCAGGTCACAGTCCAAAGTTAGTTCAATTAAGTCACACAGTCAATCGTTTGACTGTTAAAAGCGATACAACCTAGTAATATCAGAAAAATATCGCTAAATGCATGTTGGTACGAATATGTGACCCAACTGTTGTAACTCAAACGGACTGACGCCGTTATAAAGTAAGTGAGATGTAGTTTTTGAAACTGTCGCTCTTTCTTCAGCACGCGATAACGGCTAGGATTGGTCCCACATTAAAAAATGACTTATTTATCTTAATTTTTAAATGAAGCGCTTCCACAGCGCCCAGTGTAATCGCTGATTTCCAACAATCATGTCAAAGTAAGAAGAATGTTATTTCTTAGAGTCCAGTTGGCTCACTTATCACATTTATAAGGTCACAGGCCAAAGTTAGTTCAGTTAAGTCCCACAGTCAATCATTTCATTGTTAAAAGCGATATAACTTAGTAATATCGGAAAATTGTCAGTAATTACATGTTCGTACGAATATGTGACGCAGCCGTTGTATCTCAAACGGATTGATACCGCCAAGAAGAAAATGAGATGTAGTTTTTGAGAATGTCTCTATTTCTTCAGTGCGTGCTAACGGCCAGGATTGGTTCCACAGTAGAAAAAGACTTACTTATCTAAACTTCTAAATAAAGCGCTACCGCAGAGCCTAGTGAAATCGCTGAATTCCAGCAATCATGTCAATTTAAGAAGAATGTTATTCCTTGGAGTCCAGTTGGCTCATTTATCACATTTATCAGGTCACAGTCCAATGTTAGTTCAACTAAGTCCCACAGTCAATCGTTTCACTGTTAAAAGCGATGCAACATAGTAATAGCGGAAAAATGTCGCTAAATACATGTTGGTACGAATATGTGGCGCAACCGTTGTAACTCAAACGGACTGATACCGCTAGAAAGTCATTGAAATGTAGTTTTTGAAACTGTCTCTATTTCTTCGGCGCGCGATAACGCCTAGGATTGGTCCCACAGTAAAAAATGACTTATTTATCTAAATTGTTAAATGAACCGCTTCCTCAGCGCCCAGTGTAATCGCTGATTTCCAACAATCATCTCAAAGTAAGAAGAATGTTATTTCTTGGAGTCCAGTTGGCTCACTTATCACATTTATAAGGTCACAGGCCAAAGTTAGTTCAGTTAAGTCCCACAGTCAATCATTTCATTGTTAAAAGCCATATAACTTAGTAATATCGGAAAAATGTCAGTAAATACATGTGGGTACGAATATGTGACGCAACCGTTGTATCTCAAACGGATTGATACCGCCACGAAGTCAATAAGATTTAGTTTTTGAGAATGTCTCTATTTCTTCAGTGCGTGCTAACGAACAGGATTTGTCCCACAGTAAAAAAGGACTTATTTATAAGGTCAAAGTCCAAAATCAGTTCTATTAAGTCCCACAGTCAAACGTTTCACTGTTAAAAGCGATGCAACCTAGTAATATCAGAAAAATATCGCTAAATACGTGTTGGTACGAATATGTGACCCAACTGTTGTAACTCAAACGGAGTGACACCGTTAGAAAGTAAGTGAGATGTAGTTTTGAAACTGTCGCTCTTTCTTCAGCACGCGATAACGGCTAGGATTGGTCCGACAGTAAAGATTGACTTATTTATTTAAATTTTTAAATGAAGCGCTACCACAGCGCCCAGTGTAATCGCTGAGTTCCGGCAATCATGTCAAATTAAGAAGAATGTTACTTCTTGGAATCCAATTGTCCCATTTGTCACAATTATCAGCTCACAGTCCAATGTTAGTTCAACTAAGTCCCACAGTCAATCGTTTCACTGTTAAAAGCGATGCAACCTAGTAATATCAGAAACATATCGCTAAATACATGTTGGTACGAATATGTGACCCAACCGTTGTAAATCAAACGGACTGACTCAGTTAGAAAGTCAGTGAAATGTCGTATTTGTAACTGTCTCTATTTCTTCAGCGCGCGCTAACGGTTAGGATTGGTCCCACAGTAAAAACTGAATTTTTTATCTTAATTTTTAAATAAAGCGCTACCACAGCGCCCAATGTAATCGCTGAATTCCAGCAATCATGTCAATTTAAGAAGAATGTTATTCCTTGGAGTCCAGTTGGCTCATTTATCACATTTATCAGGTCACAGTCCAATGTTAGTTCAACTAAGTCCCACAGTCAATCATTTCACTGTTAAAAGCGATGCAACCTAGTAATATCAGAAAAATATCGCTAAATGCATGTTGGTACGAATATGTGACCCAACTGTTGTAACTCAAACGGACTGACACCGTTAGAAAGTAAGTGAGATGTAGTTTGTGAAACTGTCGCTCTTTCTTCAGCACGCGATAACGGCTAGGATTGGTCCCACAGTAAAAAATGACTTATTTATCTAAATTTTTAAATGAAGCGCTTCCACAGCGCCCAGTGTAATCGCTGATTTCCAACAATCATGTCAAAGTAAGAAGAATATTATTTCTTGGAGTCCAGTTGGGTCACTTATCACATTTATAAGGTCACAGGTCAAAGTTAGTTCAATTAAGTCCCAGAGTCAATCATTTCATTGTTAAAAGCGATATAACTTAGTAATATCGGAAAACTGTCGCTAAATACATGTTGGTACGAATATGTGACTCAACCGTTAAACTCAAACGGATTGATACCGCCTAAAAGCAATGAAATGTAGTTTCTGAGAATGCCTCTGTTTTTTTGGCGCGTACTAACGGCCAGGATTGGTCCCACAGTAAAAAAAGACTTACTTATCTAAACTTCTAAATAAAGCGCTACCACAGAGCCTAGTGAAATCGCTGAAATCCAGCAATCATGTCAATTTAAGAAGAATGTTATTCCTTGGAGTCCAGTTGACTCATTTATCACATTTATCAGGTCACAGTCCAAAGTTAGTTCAATTAAGTCCCACAGTCAATTGTTTCACTGTTAAAAGCGATACAACCTAGTAATATCGGGAAAAAATCACTATCTACATGTTGGTACGAATATGTGACGCAACCGTTGTAACTGAAACGGATTGATACCGTTAGAAAGTAATTGAAATGTAGTTTTTGAAGCTGTCTCTATTTCTTCAGCGCGAACTAACGGCTGGGTTTGGTCCCACAGTAAAAAAGACTTATTTATCTAAATTTTTAAAAAAGCGCTACCACAGAGCATAGTGTACTTGCTGAATTCCAGCAATCATGTCGAATTAAGAAGAATGTTATTCCTTGGAGTCCAATTTGCTCATTTATCGCATTGATAAGGTCACAGTCCAGAATCAGTTCAGTTAAGTCCCACAGTCAATCGTTTCACTGTTAAAAGCGATGCAACATAGTAATAGCGGAAAAATGTCGCTAAATACATGTTGGTACGAATATGTGACGCAACCGTTGTAACTCAAACGGACTGATACCGCTAGAAAGTCATTGAAATGTAGTTTTTGAAACTGTCTCTATTTCTTCGGCGCGCGATAACGGCTAGGATTGGTCCCACTGTAAAAAATGACTTATTTATCTAAATTGTTAAATGAACCGCTTCCACAGCGCCCAGTGTAATCGTTGATTTCCAACAATCATCTCAAAGTAAGAAGAATGTTATTTCTTGGAGTCCAGTTGGCTCACTTATCACATTTATAAGGTCACAGGCCAAAGTTAGTTCAGTTAAGTCCCACAGTCAATCATTTCATTGTTAAAAGCGATATAACTTAGTAATATCGGAAAAATGTCAGTAAATACATGTGGGTACGAATATGTGACGCAACCGTTGTATCTCAAACGGATTGATACCGCCACGAAGTCAATAAGATTTAGTTTTTGAGAATGTCTCTATTTCTTCAGTGCGTGCTAACGGACAGGATTGGTCCCTCAGTAAAAAAGACTTATTTATCTAAATTTTTAAATGAAGCGCTTCCACAGCGCCCAGTGTAATCACTGATTTCCAACAATCATGTCAAAGTAAGAAGAATATTATTTCTTAGAGTCCAGTTGGGTCACTTATCACATTTATAAGGTCACAGGTCAAAGTTAGTTCAATTAAGTCCCAGAGTCAATCATTTCATTGTTAAAAGCGATATAACTTAGTAATATCGGAAAACTGTGGCTAAATACATGTTGGTACGAATATGTGACTCAACCGTTGAACTCAAACGGATTGATACCGCCAAAAAGCAATGAAATGTAGTTTCTGAGAATGCCTCTGTTTTTTTGGCGCGTACTAACGGCCAGGATTGGTCCCACAGTATAAAAAGACTTACTTATCTAAACTTCTAAATAAAGCGCTACCACAGAGCCTAGTGAAATCGCTGAAATCCAGCAATCATGTCAATTTAAGAAGAATGTTATTCCTTGGAGTCCAGTTGACTCATTTATCACATTTATCAGGTCACAGTCCAAAGTTAGTTCAATTAAGTCCCACAGTCAATTGTTTCACTGTTAAAAGCGATACAACCTAGTAATATCGGAAAAAAATCACTATCTACATGTTGGTACGAATATGTGACGCAACCGTTGTAACTGAAACGGATTGATACCGTTAGAAAGTAATTGAAATGTAGTTTTTGAAGCTGTCTGTATTTCTTCAGCGCGAACTAACGGCTGGGTTTGGTCCCACAGTAAAAAAGACTTATTTATCTAAATTTTTAAAAAAGCGCTACCACAGAGCATAGTGTACTTGCTGAATTCCAGCAATCATGTCGAATTAAGAAGAATGTTATTCCTTGGAGTCCAATTTGCTCATTTATCGCATTGATAAGGTCACAGTCCAGAATCAGTTCAGTTAAGTCCCACAGTCAATCGTTTCACTGTTAAAAGCGATGCAACATAGTAATAGCGGAAAAATGTCGCTAAATACATGTTGGTACGAATATGTGACGCAACCGTTGTAACTCAAACGGACTGATACCGCTAGAAAGTCATTGAAATGTAGTTTTTGAAACTGTCTCTATTTCTTCGGCGCGCGATAACCGCTAGGATTGGTCCCACAGTAAAAAATGACTTATTTATCTAAATTGTTAAATGAACCGCTTCCACAGCGCCCAGTGTAATCGCTGATTTCCAACAATCATCTCAAAGTAAGAAGAATGTTATTTCTTGGAGTCCAGTTGGCTCACTTATTACATTTATAAGGTCACAGGCCAAAGTTAGTTCAGTTAAGTCCCACAGTCAATCATTTCATTGTTAAAAGCGATATAACTTAGTAATATCGGAAAAATGTCAGTAAATACATGTGGGTACGAATATGTGACGCAACCGTTGTATCTCAAACGGATTGATACCGCCATGAAGTCAATAAGATTTAGTTTTTGAGAATGTCTCTATTTCTTCAGTGCGTGCTAACGGACAGGATTGGTCCCACAGTAAAAAAGACTTATTTATCTAAATTTTTAAATGAAGCGCTTCCACAGCGCCCAGTGTAATCGCTGATTTCCAACAATCATGTCAAAGTAAGAAGAATATTATTTCTTAGAGTCCAGTTGGGTCACTTATCACATTTATAAGGTCACAGGTCAAAGTTAGTTCAATTAAGTCCCAGAGTCAATCATTTCATTGTTAAAAGCGATATAACTTAGTAATATCGGAAAACTGTCGCTAAATACATGTTGGTACGAATATGTGACTCAACCGTTGTAACTCAAACGGATTGATACCGCCAAAAAGCAATGAAATGTAGTTTCTAAGAATGCCTATGTTTTTTTGGCGCGTACTAACGGCCAGGATTGGTCCCACAGTAAAAAAAGACTTACTTATCTAAACTTCTAAATAAAGTGCTACCACAGAGCCTAGTGAAATCGCTGAAATCCAGCAATCATGTCAATTTAAGAAGAATGTTATTCCTTGGAGTCCAGTTGACTCATTTATCACATTTATCAGGTCACAGTCCAAAGTTAGTTCAATTAAGTCCCACAGTCAATTGTTTCACTGTTAAAAGCGATACAACATAGTAATATCGGAAAAAAATCACTATCTACATGTTGGTACGAATATGTGACGCAACCGTTGTAACTGAAACGGATTGATACCGTTAGAAAGTAATTGAAATGTAGTTTTTGAAGCTGTCTCTATTTCTTCAGCGCGAACTAACGGCTGGGTTTGGTCCCACAGTAAAAAAAGACTTATTTATCTAAATTTTTAAATAAAGCGCTACCACAGAGGCTAGTGTAATCGCTGGTTTCCAGCAATCATGTCAATTTTAGAAGAATGTTATTTCTTGGAGTCCAATTGGTTCATTTATCACATTTATAAGGTCACAGTCCAGAATCAGTTCAATTAATTCCCAGAGTCAATCGCTTCACAGTTAAAAGCGATACAACCTAGTAATATCAGAAAAATATCGCTAAATGCATGTTGGTACGAATATGTGACCCAACTGTTGTAACTCAAACGGACTGACGCCGTTATAAAGTAAGTGAGATGTAGTTTTTGAAACTGTCGCTCTTTCTTCAGCACGCAATAACGGCTAGGATTGGTCCCACAGTAAAAAATGACTTATTTATCTTAATTTTTAAATGAAGCGCTTCCACAGCGCCCAGTGTAATCGCTGATTTCCAACAATCATGTCAAAGTAAGAAGAATGTTATTTCTTAGAGTCCAGTTGGCTCACTTATCACATTTATAAGGTCACAGGCCAAAGTTAGTTCAGTTAAGTCCCACAGTCAATCATTTCATTGTTAAAAGCCATATAACTTAGTAATATCGGAAAAATGTCAGTAAATACATGTGGGTACGAATATGTGACGCAACCGTTGTATCTCAAACGGATTGATACCGCCACGAAGTCAATAAGATTTAGTTTTTGAGAATGTCTCTATTTCTTCAGTGCGTGCTAACGGCCAGGATTGGTTCCACAGGAGAAAAAGACTTACTTATCTAAACTTCTAAATAAAGCGCTACCGCAGAGCCTAGTGAAATCGCTGAATTCCAGCAATCATGTCAATTTAAGAAGAATGTTATTCCTTGGAGTCCAGTTGGCTCATTTATGACATTTATCAGGTCACAGTCCAATGTTAGTTCAACTAAGTCCCACAGTCAATCGTTTCACTGTTAAAAGCGATGCAACATAGTAATAGCGGAAAAATGTCGCTAAATACATGTTGGTACGAATATGTGGCGCAACCGTTGTAACTCAAACGGACTGATACCGCTAGAAAGTCATTGAAATGTAGTTTTTGAAACTGTCTCTATTTCTTCGGCGCGCGATAACGGCTAGGATTGGTCCCACAGTAAAAAAAGACTTATTTATCTAAATTGTTAAATGAACCGCTTCCTCAGCGCCCAGTGTAATCGCTGATTTCCAACAATCATCTCAAAGTAAGAAGAATGTTATTTCTTGGAGTCCAGTTGGCTCACTTATCACATTTATAAGGTCACAGGCCAAAGTTAGTTCAGTTAAGTCCCACAGTCAATCATTTCATTGTTAAAAGCCATATAACTTAGTAATATCGGAAAAATGTCAGTAAATACATGTGGGTACGAATATGTGACGCAACCGTTGTATCTCAAACGGATTGATACCGCCACGAAGTCAATAAGATTTAGTTTTTGAGAATGTCTCTATTTCTTCAGTGCGTGCTAACGAACAGGATTAGTCCCACAGTAAAAAAGGACTTATTTATAAGGTCAAAGTCCAAAATCAGTTCAATTAAGTCCCACAGTCAAACGTTTCACTGTTAAAAGCGATGCAACCTAGTAATATCAGAAAAATATCGCTAAATATGTGTTGGTACGAATATGTGACCCAACTGTTGTAACTCAAACGGACTGACACCGTTAGAAAGTAAGTGAGATGTAGTTTTGAAACTGTCGCTCTTTCTTCAGCACGCGATAACGGCTAGGATTGGTCCGACAGTAAAGATTGACTTATTTATTTAATTTTTTAAATGAAGCGCTACCACAGCGCCCAGTGTAATCGCTGAGTTCCGGCAATCATGTCAAATTAAGAAGAATGTTACTTCTTGGAATCCAATTGTCTCATTTGTCACATTTATCAGCTCACAGTCCAATGTTAGTTCAACTAAGTCCCACAGTCAATCGTTTCACTGTTAAAAGCGATGCAACCTAGTAATATCAGAAACATATCGCTAAATACATGTTGGTACGAATATGTGACCCAACCGTTGTAAATCAAACGGACTGACTCAGTTAGAAAGTCAGTGAAATGTCGTATTTGTAACTTTCTCTATTTCTTCAGCGCGCGCTAACGGTTAGGATTGGTCCCACAGTAAAAACTGAATTTTTTATCTTAATTTTTAAATAAAGCGCTACCACAGCGCCCAATGTAATCGCTGAATTCCAGCAATCATGTCAATTTAAGAAGAATGTTATTCCTTGGAGTCCAGTTGGCTCATTTATCACATTTATCAGGTCACAGTCCAATGTTAGTTCAACTAAGTCCCACAGTCAATCGTTTCACTGTTAAAAGCGATGCAACCTAGTAATATCAGAAAAATATCGCTAAATGCATATTGGTACGAATATGTGACCCAACTGTTGTAACTCAAACGGACTGACACCGTTAGAAAGTAAGTGAGATGTAGTTTGTGAAACTGTCGCTCTTTCTTCAGCACGCGATAACGGCTAGGATTGGTCCCACAGTAAAAAATGACTTATTTATCTAAATTTTTAAATGAAGCGCTTCCACAGCGCCCAGTGTAATCGCTGATTTCCAACAATCATGTCAAAGTAAGAAGAATATTATTTCTTGGGGTCCAGTTGGGTCACTTATCACATTTATAAGGTCACAGGTCAAAGTTAGTTCAATTAAGTCCCAGAGTCAATCATTTCATTGTTAAAAGCGATATAACTTAGTAATATCGGAAAACTGTCGCTAAATACATGTTGGTACGTATATGTGACTCAACCGTTGAACTCAAACGGATTGATACCGCCAAAAAGCAATGAAATGTAGTTTCTGAGAATGCCTCTGTTATTTTGGCGCGTACTAACGGCCAGGATTGGTCCCACAGTAAAAAAAGACTTACTTATCTAAACTTCTAAATAAAGCGCTACCACAGAGCCTAGTGAAATCGCTGAAATCCCGCAATCATGTCAATTTAAGAAGAATGTTATTCCTTGGAGTCCAGTTGACTCATTTATCACATTTATCAGGTCACAGTCCAAAGTTAGTTCAATTAAGTCCCACAGTCAATTGTTTCACTGTTAAAAGCGATACAACCTAGTAATATCGGAAAAAAATCACTATCTACATGTTGGTACGAATATGTGACGCAACCGTTGTAACTGAAACGGATTGATACCGTTAGAAAGTAATTGAAATGTAGTTTTTGAAGCTGTCTCTATTTCTTCAGCGCGAACTAACGGCTGGGTTTGGTCCCACAGTAAAAAAGACTTATTTATCTAAATTTTTAAAAAAGCGCTACCACAGAGCATAGTGTACTTGCTGAATTCCAGCAATCATGTCGAATTAAGAAGAATGTTATTCCTTGGAGTCCAATTTGCTCATTTATCGCATTGATAAGGTCACAGTCCAGAATCAGTTCAGTTAAGTCCCACAGTCAATCGTTTCACTGTTAAAAGCGATGCAACATAGTAATAGCGGAAAAATGTCGCTAAATACATGTTGGTACGAATATGTGACGCAACCGTTGTAACTCAAACGGACTGATACCGCTAGAAAGTCATTGAAATGTAGTTTTTGAAACTGTCTCTATTTCTTCGGCGCGCGATAACGGCTAGGATTGGTCCCACTGTAAAAAATGACTTATTTATCTAAATTGTTAAATGAACCGCTTCCACAGCGCCCAGTGTAATCGCTGATTTCCAACAATCATCTCAAAGTAAGAAGAATGTTATTTCTTGGAGTCCAGTTGGCTCACTTATCACATTTATAAGGTCACAGGCCAAAGTTAGTTCAGTTAAGTCCCACAGTCAATCATTTCATTGTTAAAAGCGATATAACTTAGTAATATCGGAAAAATGTCAGTAAATACATGTGGGTACGAATATGTGACGCAACCGTTGTATCTCAAACGGATTGATACCGCCACGAAGTCAATAAGATTTAGTTTTTGAGAATGTCTCTATTTCTTCAGTGCGTGCTAACGGACAGGATTGGTCCCTCAGTAAAAAAGACTTATTTATCTAAATTTTTAAATGAAGCGCTTCCACAGCGCCCAGTGTAATCGCTGATTTCCAACAATCATGTCAAAGTAAGAAGAATATTATTTCTTAGAGTCCAGTTGGGTCACTTATCACATTTATAAGGTCACAGGTCAAAGTTAGTTCAATTAAGTCCCAGAGTCAATCATTTCATTGTTAAAAGCGATATAACTTAGTAATATCGGAAAACTGTGGCTAAATACATGTTGGTACGAATATGTGACTCAACCGTTGAACTCAAACGGATTGATACCGCCAAAAAGCAATGAAATGTAGTTTCTGAGAATGCCTCTGTTTTTTTGGCGCGTACTAACGGCCAGGATTGGTCCCACAGTAAAAAAAGACTTACTTATCTAAACTTCTAAATAAAGGGCTACCACAGAGCCTAGTGAAATCGCTGAAATCCAGCAATCATGTCAATTTAAGAAGAATGTTATTCCTTGGAGTCCAGTTGACTCATTTATCACATTTATCAGGTCACAGTCCAAAGTTAGTTCAATTAAGTCCCACAGTCAATTGTTTCACTGTTAAAAGCGATACAACCTAGTAATATCGGAAAAAAATCACTATCTACATGTTGGTACGAATATGTGACGCAACCGTTGTAACTGAAACGGATTGATACCGTTAGAAAGTAATTGAAATGTAGTTTTTGAAGCTGTCTGTATTTCTTCAGCGCGAACTAACGGCTGGGTTTGGTCCCACAGTAAAAAAGACTTATTTATCTAAATTTTTAAAAAAGCGCTACCACAGAGCATAGTGTACTTGCTGAATTCCAGCAATCATGTCGAATTAAGAAGAATGTTATTCCTTGGAGTCCAATTTGCTCATTTATCGCATTGATAAGGTCACAGTCCAGAATCAGTTCAATTAAGTCCCACAGTCAATCGTTTCACTGTTAAGAGCGATGCAACATAGTAATAGCGGAAAAATGTCGCTAAATACATGTTGGTACGAATATGTGACGCAACCGTTGTAACTCAAACGGACTGATACCGCTAGAAAGTCATTGAAATGTAGTTTTTGAAACTGTCTCTATTTCTTCGGCGCGCGATAACCGCTAGGATTGGTCCCACATTAAAAAATGACTTATTTATCTAAATTGTTAAATGAACCGCTTCCACAGCGCCCAGTGTAATCGCTGATTTCCAACAATCATCTCAAAGTAAGAAGAATGTTATTTCTTGGAGTCCAGTTGGCTCACTTATTACATTTATAAGGTCACAGGCCAAAGTTAGTTCAGTTAAGTCCCACAGTCAATCATTTCATTGTTAAAAGCGATATAACTTAGTAATATCGGAAAAATGTCAGTAAATACATGTGGGTACGAATATGTGACGCAACCGTTGCATCTCAAACGGATTGATACCGCCATGAAGTCAATAAGATTTAGTTTTTGAGAATGTCTCTATTTCTTCAGTGCGTGCTAACGGACAGGATTGGTCCCACAGTAAAAAAGACTTATTTATCTAAATTTTTAAATGAAGCGCTTCCACAGCGCCCAGTGTAATCGCTGATTTCCAACAATCATGTCAAAGTAAGAAGAATATTATTTCTTAGAGTCCAGTTGGGTCACTTATCACATTTATAAGGTCACAGGTCAAAGTTAGTTCAATTAAGTCCCAGAGTCAAACGTTTCACTGTTAAAAGCGATGCAACCTAGTAATATCAGAAAAATATCGCTAAATACGTGTTGGTACGAATATGTGACCCAACTGTTGTAACTCAAACGGACTGACACCGTTAGAAAGTAAGTGAGATGTAGTTTTGAAACTGTCGCTCTTTCTTCAGCACGCGATAACGGCTAGGATTGGTCCGACTGTAAAGATTGACTTATTTATTTAAATTTTTAAATGAAGCGCTACCACAGCGCCCAGTGTAATCGCTGAGTTCCGGCAATCATGTCAAATTAAGAAGAATGTTACTTCTTGGAGTCCAATTGTCTCATTTGTCACATTTATCAGCTCACAGTCCAAAGTTAGTTCAATTAAGTCCCACCGTCAATCGTTTCACTGTTAAAAGCGTTGCAACCTAGTAATATCAGAAACATATCGCTAAATACATGTTGGTACGAATATGTGACCCAACCGTTGTAAATCAAACGGACTGACTCAGTTAGAAAGTCAGTGAAATGTCGTATTTGTAACTGTCTCTATTTCTTCAGTGCGCGCTAACGGTTAGGATTGGTCCCACAGTAAAAGCTGAATTTTTTATCCTAATTTTTAATTAAAGCGCTACCACAGCTCCCAATGTAATCGCTGAATTCCAGCAATCATGTCAATTTAAAAAGAATGTTATTCCTTGGAGTCAAGTTGGCTCATTTATCACATTTATCAGGTCACAGTCCAATGTTTGTTCTACTAAGTCTAACAGTCAATCGTTTCACTGTTAAAAGCGATGCAACCTAGTAATATCAGAAAAATATCGGTGAATGCATGTTGGTACGAATATGTGACCCAACTGTTGTAACTCAAACGGACTGATACCGCTAGAAAGTCATTGAAATGTAGTTTTTGAAACTGTCTCTATTTCTTCAGCGCGCGATAACGGCTAGGATTGGTCCCACAGTAAAAAATTACTTATTTATCTAAGTTTTTGAAAAAACCGCTACCACAGGTATAGTGTACTCGCTGAATTCCAGCAATCATGTCGAATTAAGAAGAATGTTATTCCTTGGATTCCAATTGGCTCCTTTATCGCATTTATAAGGTCACAGTCCAGAATCAGTTCAACTAAGTCCCACAGTCAATCGCTTCACTGTTAAAAGCGATACAACTTAGTAATATTGGAAAAAAATCACTAAATACATGTTGGTACGAATATGTGACGCAACCGTTGTATCTCAAACGGATTGATACCGCCACGAAGTCAATAAGATTTAGTTTTTGAGAATGTCTCTATTTCTTCAGTGCCTGCTAACGGACAGGATTGATCCCACAGTAAAAAAGACTTATTAATCTAAATATTTAAAAAAAGCGCTACCACAGAGCATAGTGTACTCGCTGAATCCAAGCAATCATGTCGAATTAAGAAGAGTGTTTTTTCTTGTAGTCAAACTGGCACATTTATCACATTTATAAGGTCAAAGTCCAAAATCAGTTCAATTAAGTCCCACAGTCAAACGTTTCACTGTTAAAAGCGATGCAACCTAGTAATATCAGAAAAATATCGCTAAATACGTGTTGGTACGAATATGTGACCCAACTGTTGTAACTCAAACGGACTGACACCGTTAGAAAGTAAGTGAGATGTAGTTTTGAAACTGTCGCTCTTTCTTCAGCACGCGATAACGGCTAGGATTGGTCCGACTGTAAAGATTGATTTATTTATTTAAATTTTTAAATGAAGCGCTACCACAGCGCCCAGTGTAATCGCTGAGTTCCGGCAATCATGTCAAATTAAGAAGAATGTTACTTCTTGGAGTCCAATTGTCTCATTTGTCACATTTATCAGCTCACAATTCAAGGTTAGTTCAATTAAGTCCCACCGTCAATCGTTTCACTGTTAAAAGCGTTGCAACCTAGTAATATCAGAAACATATCGCTAAATACATGTTGGTACGAATATGTGACCCAACTGTTGTAACTCAAACGGACTGACACCGTTAGAAAGTAAGTGAGATGTAGTTTTTGAAACTGTCGATCTTTCTTCAGCACGCGATAACGGCTAGGATTGGTCCCACAGTAAAAAATGACTTATTTATCTAAATTTTTAAATGAAGCGCTTCCACAGCGCCCAGTGTAATCGCTCATTTCCAACAATCACGTCAAAGTAAGAAGAATATTATTTCTTGGAGTCCAGTTGGCTCACTTATCACATTAATAAGGTCACAGGTCAAAGTTAGTTCAATTAAGTCCCACAGTCAATCATTTCATTGTTAAAAGCGATCTGACTTAGTAATATCGGAAAATTGTCACTAAATACATGTTGGTACGAATATGTGACCCAAACGTTGTAAATCAAACGGACTGATACCGCTAGAAAGTCATTGAAATGTAGTTTTTGAAACTGTCTCTATTTCTTCAGCGCGCGATAACGGCTAGGATTGGTCCCACAGTAAAAAATTACTTATTTATCTAAGTTTTTGAAAAAACGCTACCACATGCATAGTGTACTCGCTGAATTCCAGCAATCATGTCGAATTAAGAAGAATGTTATTCCTTGGAGTCCAATTGGCTCATTTATCGCATTTATAAGGTCACAGTCCAGAATCAGTTCAACTAAGTCCCACAGTCAATCGCTTCACTGTTGAAAGCGATACAACTTAGTAATATTGGAAAAAAATCACTAAATACATGTTGGTACGAATATTTGACGCAACCGTTTTATCTCAAACGGACTGATACCGCCACGAAGTCAATGAGACTTAGTTTTTGAGAATGTCTCTATTTCTTCAGTGCGTGCTAACAGACAGGATTGGTCCCACAGTAAAAAAAGACTTATTTATCTAAATTTTAAAAAAAGCGCTACCACAGAGCATAGTGTACATGCTGAATTCCAGCAATCATGTCAAATTAAGAAGAATGTTATTTCTCGGAGTCCAGCTGGCTCATTTATCACATTTATAACGTTACAGGCCAAAGTTAGTTGAATTAAGTCCCACAGTCAATTATTTCATTGTTAAAAGCGATATAACTTAGTAATATCGGAAAAATGTCACTAAATACATGTTGGTACGAATATGTGACGCAACTGTTGTAACTCAAACGGATTAACACCGTTAGAAAGTTAATGAAATGTAGTTTTTGAAACTGTCTCTATTTCTTGAGCGCGAACTAACGGCCGGGATTGTTCCCACAGAAAAAAATGACTTTCTTAACTTAATTTTTAAATAAAACGCTACCACATTGCCCAGTGCAATCGTTGAGTTCCAGCAATCAAGTAAAATTAAGAAGAATGTTACTACTTGGAGACCAATTGGCTCATTTATTACATTTATAAGGTCAAATTCCAGAATCAGTTCAATTATTTCCCACAGTCAGTTGTTTTACTGTTAAAAGCAATACAACTTAGAAATATCGGAAATAAATCACTAAATATATGTTGGTACGAATATGTGACGCAACCGTTGTAAATCAAACGGATTGACACCGTTAGTAAGTCAATGAAATGTAGTTCTTGAAACTTTCTCTATTTCTTCAGTGCGAAATAACGGCTAGGATTGGTCCCACAGTAAAAAATGACTTATTTATCTTAATTTTTGAATAAAGTGCTACCACAGCACCGAGTGTAATCGCTGAGTTTCAGCAATCATGTCAAATTAAGAAGAATGTTATTTCTTGTAGTCAAACTGGCTCGTTTATAATATTTATCAGGTCACAGTCCAAGGTTAGTTCAATTAAGTCCCACAGTCAACCGTTTCACTGTTAAAAGCGATGCAACTTAGTCATATCGGAAGAAAATCACTAAATACATGTTGGTACGAATATGTGACGCAACCGTTGTAACTGAAACGGATTAACACGGTTAGAAAGTCAATGAAATGTAGTTTTTTGAAAGTGTCTCTACTTCTTCAGTGCGTGCTAACGGACAGGATTGGTCCCACAGTAAAAAAAGACTTATTTATCTAAGTTTTTGAAAAAAGCGCTACCACATAGCATAGTGTACTCGCTGAATTCCAACAATCATGTCAAAGTAAGAAGAATGTTATTTCTTGGAGTCCAGCTGGCACATTTATCACATTTATAACGTTACAGGCCAAAGTTAGTTGAATTAAGTCCCACAGTCAATCATTTCATTGTTAAAAGCGATATAACTTAGTAATATCGGAAAACTGTCACTAAATACATGTTGGTACGAATATATGACGCAACCGTTGTAACTCAAACGGATTGATACCGCTAAAAAGCAATGAAATGTAGTTTTTGAGAATGCCTCTGTTTTTTTGGCGCGTACTAACGGCCAGGATTGGTCCCACAGTAAAAGAAGACTTACTTATCTAAACTTCTAAGTAAAGCGCTACCACAGAGCCTAGTGAAATCGCTGAAATCTAGCAATCATGTCAATTTAAGAAGAATGTTATTCCTTGGAGTCCAGTTGGCTCATTCATCACATTTATCAGGTCACAGTCCAAAGTTAGTTCAATTAAGTCCCACAGTCAATCGCTTCACTGTTAAAAGCGATACAACTTAGTAATATTCGAAAAAAATCACTAAATACATGTTGGTACGAATATTTGACGCAACCGTTGTAACTCAAACGGACTGATACCGCCACGAAGTCAATGAGATTTAGTTTATGAGAATGTCTCTATTTCTTCAGTGCGTGCTAACGGACAGGATTGGTCCCACAGTAAAAAAAGACTTATTTATCTAAATTTTTAAAAACAGCGCTACCACAGAGCATAGTGTACTTGCTGAATTCCAGCAATCATGTCAAATTACGAAGAATGTTATTTCTCGGAGTCCAGCTGGCTCATTTATCACATTTATAACGTTACAGGCCAAAGTTAGTTGAATTAAGTCCCACAGTCAATTATTTCATTGTTAAAAGCGATATAACTTAGTAATATCGGAAAAATGTCACTAAATACACGTTGGTACGAATATGTGACGCAACCGTTGTAACTCAAACGGATTAACACCGTTAGAAAGTCAATGAAATGTAGTTTTTGAAACCGTTTCTATTTCTTCAGCGCGAACTAACGGCCGGGATTGTTCCCACAGAAAAAAATGACTTTCTTAACTTAATTTTTAAATAAAACGCTACCACATTGCCCAGTGCAATCGCTGAGTTCCAGCAATCAAGTAAAATTAAGAAGAATGTTACTACTTGGAGACCAATTGGCTCATTTATTACATTTATAAGGTCAAATTCCAGAATCAGTTCAATTATTTCCCACAATCAAGTAAAATTAAGAAGAATGTTAGTTCTTGGAGACCAATTGGCTCATTTATTACATTTATAAGGTCAAATTCCAGAATCAGTTCAATTATTTCCCACAGTTAATCGTTTCACTGTTAAAAGCATTACAACTTAGAAATATCGAAAGAAAATCACTAAATATATGTTGGTACGAATATGTGACGCAACCGTTGTAAATCAAACGGATTGACACCGTTAGTAAGTCAATGAAATGTAGTTCTTGAAACTTTCTCTATTTCTTCAGTGCGAAATAACGGCTAGGATTGGTCCCACAGTAAAAAATGACTTATTTATCTTAATTTTTTAATAAAGTGCTACCACAGCACCGAGTGTAATCGCTGAGTTCCAGCAATTATGTCAAATTAAGAAGAATGTTATTTCTTGTAGTCAAACTGACTCATTTATAATATTTATCAGGTCACAGTCCAAGGTTAGTTCAATTAAGTCCCACAGTCAATCGTTTCACTGTTAAAAGCGATGCAACTTAGTCATACCGGAAGAAAATCACTAAATACATGTTGGTACGAATATGTGACGCAATCGTTGCAACTCAAACGGACTGATACCGCTACAAAGTCATTGAAATGTAGTTTTTGAAACTGTCTCTATTTCTTCAGCGCGCGATAACGGCTAGGATTGGTCCCACAGTGAAAAATTACTTATTTATCTAAATTTTTAAATGAAGCGCTTCTACAGCGCCCAGTGTAATCGCTGATTTCCAACAATCATGTCAAATTAAGAAGAATAATATTTCTTGGAGTCCAGTTGCCTCACATATCACATTTATAAGGTCACAGGCCAAAGTTAGCTCAATTAAGTCCCACAGTCAATCATTTCATTGTTAAAAGCGATATAACTTAGTAATATTGGAAAACTGTCACTAAATACATGTTGGTACGAATATTTGACGCAACCGTTGTAACTCAAACGGACAGATACTGCCACGAAGTCAATGAGATTTAGTTTTTGAGAATGTCTCTATTTCTTCAGTGCGTGCTAACGGACAGGATTGGTCCCACAGTAAAAAAAGACTTATTTCTCTAAGTTTTTGGAAAAAGCGCTACCACAGAGCATAGTGTACTCGCTGAATTCCAACAATCATGTCAAAGTAAGAAGAATGTTATTTCTTGGAGTCCAGCTGGCTCATTTATCACATTTATAACGTTACAGGCCAAAGTTAGTTGAATTAAGTCCCACAGTCAATTATTTCATTGTTAAAAGCGATATAACTTAGTAATATCGGAAAAATGTCACTAAATACAAGCTGGTACGAATATGTGACGCAACCGTTGTATCTCAAACGGATTGATACCGCCAAGAAGTCAATGAGATGTAGTTTTTGATAATGTCTCTATTTCTTCAGTGAGTGCTAACGGCCAGGATTGGTTCCACAGTAAAAAAAACTTATTTATCTAAGTTTTTGAAAAAAGTGCTACCACAGGCATAGTGTACTCGCTGAATTCCAGCAATCATGTCGAATTAAGAAGAATGTTATTCCTTGGAGTCCAATTGGCTCATTTATCGCATTTATAAGGTCACAGTCCAGAATCAGTTCAACTAAGTCCCACAGTCAATCGCTACACTATTAAAAGCGATACAACTTAGTAATATTGGAAAAAAATCACTAAGTACATGTTGGTACGAATATTTGACGCAACCGTTTTAACTCAAACAGACTGATACCGCCACGAAGTCAATGAGACTTAGTTTTTGAGAATGTCTCTATTTCTTCAGTGCGTGCTAACGGACAGGATTGGTCCCACAGTAAAAAAAGACTTATTTATCTAAATTTAAGAAAAAAGCGCTACCACAGAGCATAGTGTACTTGCTGATTTCCAGCAATCATGTCAAATTAAAAAGAATGTTATTTCTTGTAGTCAAACTGGCTCATTTATAATATTTATCAGGTCACAGTCCAAGGTTAGTTCAATTAAGTCCCACAGTCAATCGTTTCACTGTTAAAAGCGATGCAACTTAGTCATATCGGAAGAAAATCACTAAATACATGTTGGTACGAATATGTGACGCAATCGTTGCAACTCAAACGGACTGATACCGCTACAAAGTCATTGAAATGTAGTTTTTGAAACTGTCTCTATTTCTTCAGCGCGCGATAACGGCTAGGATTGGTCCCACAGTGAAAAATTACTTATTTATCTAAATTTTTAAATGAAGCGCTTCTACAGCGCCCAGTGTAATCGCTGATTTCCAACAATCATGTCAAATTAAGAAGAATAATATTTCTTGGAGTCCAGTTGCCTCACATATCACATTTATAAGGTCACAGGCCAAAGTTAGCTCAATTAAGTCCCACAGTCAATCATTTCATTGTTAAAAGCGATATAACTTAGTAATATTGGAAAACTGTCACTAAATACATGTTGGTACGAATATTTGACGCAACCGTTGTAACTCAAACGGACAGATACTGCCACGAAGTCAATGAGATTTAGTTTTTGAGAATGTCTCTATTTCTTCAGTGCGTGCTAACGGACAGGATTGGTCCCACAGTAAAAAAAGACTTATTTCTCTAAGTTTTTGGAAAAAGCGCTACCACAGAGCATAGTGTACTCGCTGAATTCCAACAATCATGTCAAAGTAAGAAGAATGTTATTTCTTGGAGTCCAGCTGGCTCATTTATCACATTTATAACGTTACAGGCCAAAGTTAGTTGAATTAAGTCCCACAGTCAATTATTTCATTGTTAAAAGCGATATAACTTAGTAATATCCGAAAAATGTCACTAAATACAAGCTGGTACGAATATGTGACGCAACCGTTGTATCTCAAACGGATTGATACCGCCAAGAAGTCAATGAGATGTAGTTTTTGATAATGTCTCTATTTCTTCAGTGAGTGCTAACGGCCAGGATTGGTTCCACAGTAAAAAAAACTTATTTATCTAAGTTTTTGAAAAAAGCGCTACCACAGGCATAGTGTACTCGCTGAATTCCAGCAATCATGTCGAATTAAGAAGAATGTTATTCCTTGGAGTCCAATTGGCTCATTTATCGCATTTATAAGGTCACAGTCCAGAATCAGTTCAACTAAGTCCCACAGTCAATCGCTACACTATTAAAAGCGATACAACTTAGTAATATTGGAAAAAAATCACTAAGTACATGTTGGTACGAATATTTGACGCAACCGTTTTAACTCAAACAGACTGATACCGCCACGAAGTCAATGAGACTTAGTTTTTGAGAATGTCTCTATTTCTTCAGTGCGTGCTAACGGACAGGATTGGTCCCACAGTAAAAAAAGACTTATTTATCTAAATTTAAGAAAAAAGCGCTACCACAGAGCATAGTGTACTTGCTGATTTCCAGCAATCATGTCAAATTAAAAAGAATGTTATTTCTTGTAGTCAAACTGGCTCATTTATAATATTTATCAGGTCACAGTCCAAGGTTAGTTCAATTAAGTCCCACAGTCAATCGTTTCACTGTTAAAAACGATGCAACTTAGTCATATCGGAAGAAAATCACTAAATACATGTTGGTACGAATATGTGACGCAACCGTTGTAACTCAAACGGATTAACACGGTTAGAAAGTCAATGAAATGTAGTTTTTGAAAGTGTCTCTATTTCTTCAGCGCGAACTAACGGCTGGGATTGGTCCCACAGGAAAAAATGACTTACTTAACTTAATTTTTTAAAAAAACGCTACCACAGTGCCCAGTGCAATCGCTAAATTCCAGCAATCAAGTCAAATTAAGAAAAATGTTACTTCTTGTAGTCAAACTGCCTCATTTATCACATTTATAAGGTCAAAGTCCAAAATCAGTTCAATTGAGTCCCACAGTCAAACTTTTCACTGTTAAAAGCGCTGCAACCTAGTAATATCCGAGTACTATCGCTAAATATATGTGGGGAGGAAAATGTGACGCAACAGTTGTAACTCAAACGGATTGACACCGTTAGTAAGTCAATGAAATGTAGTTTTTGAAACTGTTGCTATTTCTTCAGCGCGCGATAACGGCTAGGATTGGTCCAACAGTAGAAAATCACTTTTTTACCTAAATTTTTAAATGAAGTGCTACCACAGCGCCCAGTGTAATCCCTGAGTTCCGGCAATCATGTCAAATTAAGAAGAATGTTATTTCTTGGGTCCAGTTGGCTCACTTCTCACATTTATCAGGTCACAGTCTAAAGTTAGTTTAATTAAGTTCCACAGTCAATCGTTTCACTGTTAAAAGCGATATAACTTAGTAATATCGAAAAGATATCACTAAATACATGTTGGTACGAATATGTGACGCAACCGTTGTAACTCAAACGGATTGATACCGCCAAGAAGTCAATGAAATGTAGTGTTTGAGAAGGTCTCTATTTCTTCAGTGCGTGCTAACGGCCAGGATTGGTCCTAGAGTAAAAAAAGACTTATTTATCTAAATTTTTAAATAAAGCCCTACCACAGAGCCTAGTGTAATCGCTGGTTTCCAGCAATCATGTCAATTTTAGAAGAATGTTATTTCTTGGAGTCCAATTGGTTCATTTATCACATTTATAAGGTCACAGTCCGGAATCAGTTCAAATAATTCGCAGAGTCAATCGCTTCACAGTTAAAAGCGATACAACCTAGTAATATCGGAAAAAAATCACTAAATACATGTTGGTACGAATATGTGACGCGACTGTTGTAACTCAAACGGATTGACACAGTTAGAAAGTCAGTGAAATGTAATTTTTGAAACTGTCTCTATTTCTTCAGTGCAAACTAATGGCTGGGATTATTCCCACAGTAAAAAATGACTTATTTAACTTAATTTTTAAATAAAACTCTACCACAGTGCCCAGTGCAATCGCTGAGTTCCCGCAATCAAGTAAAATTAAGAAGAATGTTACTTCTTGGAGTCCAATTGGCTCATTTATTACATTTATAAGGTCAAATTCCAGAATCAGTTCAATTATTTCCCACAGTCAATCGTTTCACTGTTAAAAGCAATACAACTAAGAAATATCGGAAGAAAATCACTAAATATATGTTGCTACGAATATGTGACGCAACCGTTGTAAATCAAACGGATTGACACCGTTAGTAAGTCAATGAAATGTAGTTCTTGAAACTTTCTCTATTTCTTCAGTGCGAAATAACAGCTAGGATTGGTCCCACAGTAACAAATGACTTATTTATCTTAATTTTTTAATAAAGTGCTACCACAGCACCGAGTGTAATCGCTGAGTTCCAGCAATCATGTCAAATTAAGAAGAATGTTATTTCTTGTAGTCAAACTGGCTCATTTATAATATTTATCAGGTCACAGTCCAAGGTTAGTTCAATTAAGTCCCACAGTCAATCGTTTCACTGTTAAAAGCGATGCAACTTAGTCATATCGGAAGAAAATCACTAAATACATGTTGGTACGAATATGTGACGCAACCGTTGTAACTCAAACGGATTAACACGGTTAGAAAGTCAATGAAATGTAGTTTTTGAAAGTGTCTCTATTTCTTCAGCGCGAACTAACGGCTGGGATTGGCCCCACAGGAAAAAATGACTTACTTAACTTAATTTTTTAAAAAAACGCTACCACAGTGCCCAGTGCAATCGCTAAATTCCAGCAATCAAGTCAAATTAAGAAAAATGTTACTTCTTGTAGTCAAACTGGCTTATTTATCACATTTATAAGGTCAAAGTCCAAAATCAGTTCAATTGAGTCCCACAGTCAAACTTTTCACTGTTAAAAGCGCTGCAACCTAGTAATATCCGAGTACTATCGCTAAATACATGTGGGGAGGAAAATGTGACGCAACAGTTGTAACTCAAACGGATTGACACCGTTAGTAAGTCAATGAAATGTAGTTTTTGAAACTGTTGCTATTTCTTCAGCGCGCGATAAAGACTAGGATTGGTCCAACAGTAGAAAATGACTTTTTTACCTAAATTTTTAAATGAAGTGCTACCACAGCGCCCAGTGTAATCCCTGAGTTCCGGCAATCATGTCAAATTAAGAAGAATGTTATTTCTTGGGTCCAGTTGATTCACTTCTCACATTTATCAGGTCACAGTCTAAAGTTAGTTCAATTAAGAGCCACAGTCAATCGCTTCACTATTAAAAGCGATACAACTTAGTAATATTGGAAAAAAATCACCAAGTACATGTTGGTACGAATATTTGACGCAACCGTTTTAACTCAAACAGACTGATATCGCCACGAAGTCAATGAGACTTAGTTTTTGAGAATGTCTCTATTTCTTCAGTGCGTGCTAACGGACAGGATTGGTCCCACAGTAAAAAAAGACTTATTTATCTAAATTTTAAAAAAAAGCGCTACCACAGAGCATAGTGTACTTGCTGAATTCCAGCAATCATGTCAAATTAAGAAGAATGTTATTTCTTGTAGTCAAACTGTCTCATTTATCACATTTATATGGTCAAAGTCCAAAATCAGTTCAATTAAGTCCCACAGTCAATCGTTTCACTGTTAAAAGCGATGCAACTTAGTCATATCGGAAGAAAATCAGTAAATACATGTTGGAACGAATATGTGACGCAACTGTTGTAACTCAAACGGATTAACACCGTTAGAAAGTCAATGAAATGTAGTTTTTGAAACTGTCTCTATTTCTTCAGCGCGAACTAACGGCCGGGATTGTTCCCACAGAAAAAATGACTTTCTTAACTTAATTTTTAAATAAAACGCTACCACAGTGCCCAGTGCAATCGCTGAGTTCCCGCAATCAAGTAAAATTAAGAAGAATGTTACTTCTTGGAGTCCAATTGGCTCATTTATTACATTTATAAGGTCAAATTCCAGAATCAGTTCAATTATTTCCCACAGTCAATCGTTTCACTGTTAAAAGCAATACAACTAAGAAATATCGGAAGAAAATCACTAAATATATGTTGCTACGAATATGTGACGCAACCATTGTAAATCAAACGGATTGACACCGTTAGTAAGTCAATGAAATGTAGTTCTTGAAACTTTCTCTATTTCTTCAGTGCGAAATAACAGCTAGGATTGGTCCCACAGTAAAAAATGACTTATTTATCTTAATTTTTTAAAAAAGTGCTACCACAGTGCCCAGTGCAATCGCTAAATTCCAGCAATCAAGTCAAATTAAGAAAAATGTTAATACTTGTAGTCAAACTGCCTCATTTATCACATTTATAAGGTCAAAGTCCAAAATCAGTTCAATTGAGTCCCACAGTCAAACTTTTCACTGTTAAAAGCGCTGCAACCTAGTAATATCCGAGTACTATCGCTAAATATATGTGGGGAGGAAAATGTGACGCAACAGTTGTAACTCAAACGGATTGACACCGTTAGTAAGTCAATGAAATGTAGTTTTTGAAACTGTTGCTATTTCTTCAGCGCGCGATAACGGCTAGGATTGGTCCAACAGTAGAAAATCACTTTTTTACCTAAATTTTTAAATGAAGTGCTACCACAGCGCCCAGTGTAATCCCTGAGTTCCGGCAATCATGTCAAATTAAGAAGAATGTTATTTCTTGGGTCCAGTTGGCTCACTTCTCACATTTATCAGGTCACAGTCTAAAGTTAGTTTAATTAAGTTCCACAGTCAATCGTTTCACTGTTAAAAGCGATATAACTTAGTAATATCGAAAAGATATCACTAAATACATGTTGGTACGAATATGTGACGCAACCGTTGTAACTCAAACGGATTGATACCGCCAAGAAGTCAATGAAATGTAGTGTTTGAGAAGGTCTCTATTTCTTCAGTGCGTGCTAACGGCCAGGATTGGTCCTAGAGTAAAAAAAGACTTATTTATCTAAATTTTTAAATAAAGCCCTACCACAGAGCCTAGTGTAATCGCTGGTTTCCAGCAATCATGTCAATTTTAGAAGAATGTTATTTCTTGGAGTCCAATTGGTTCATTTATCACATTTATAAGGTCACAGTCCGGAATCAGTTCAAATAATTCCCAGAGTCAATCGCTTCACAGTTAAAAGCGATACAACCTAGTAATATCGGAAAAAAATCACTAAATACATGTTGGTACGAATATGTGACGCGACCGTTGTAACTCAAACGGATTGACACAGTTAGAAAGTCAGTGAAATGTAATTTTTGAAACTGTCTCTATTTCTTCAGTGCAAACTAATGGCTGGGATTATTCCCACAGTAAAAAATGACTTATTTAACTTAATTTTTAAATAAAACTCTACCACAGTGCCCAGTGCAATCGCTGAGTTCCCGCAATCAAGTAAAATTAAGAAGAATGTTACTTCTTGGAGTCCAATTGGCTCATTTATTACATTTATAAGGTCAAATTCCAGAATCAGTTCAATTATTTCCCACAGTCAATCGTTTCACTGTTAAAAGCAATACAACTAAGAAATATCGGAAGAAAATCACTAAATATATGTTGCTACGAATATGTGACGCAACCGTTGTAAATCAAACGGATTGACACCGTTAGTAAGTCAATGAAATGTAGTTCTTGAAACTTTCTCTATTTCTTCAGTGCGAAATAACAGCTAGGATTGGTCCCACAGTAACAAATGACTTATTTATCTTAATTTTTTAATAAAGTGCTACCACAGCACCGAGTGTAATCGCTGAGTTCCAGCAATCATGTCAAATTAAGAAGAATGTTATTTCTTGTAGTCAAACTGGCTCATTTATAATATTTATCAGGTCACAGTCCAAGGTTAGTTCAATTAAGTCCCACAGTCAATCGTTTCACTGTTAAAAGCGATGCAACTTAGTCATA
Organism: Hydractinia symbiolongicarpus; assembly: GCF_029227915.1. Lineage (NCBI taxonomy): Eukaryota > Metazoa > Cnidaria > Hydrozoa > Anthoathecata > Hydractiniidae > Hydractinia > Hydractinia symbiolongicarpus. Next base: position 3,897,673 of record NC_079878.1, read on the forward strand.
TCGGAAGAAAATCACTAAATACATGTTGGTACGAATATGTGACGCAACCGTTGTAACTCAAACGGATTAACACGGTTAGAAAGTCAATGAAATGTAGTTTTTGAAAGTGTCTCTATTTCTTCAGCGCGAACTAACGGCTGGGATTGGCCCCACAGGAAAAAATGACTTACTTAACTTAATTTTTTAAAAAAACGCTACCACAGTGCCCAGTGCAATCGCTAAATTCCAGCAATCAAGTCAAATTAAGAAAAATGTTACTTCTTGTAGTCAAACTGGCTTATTTATCACATTTATAAGGTCAAAGTCCAAAATCAGTTCAATTGAGTCCCACAGTCAAACTTTTCACTGTTAAAAGCGCTGCAACCTAGTAATATCCGAGTACTATCGCTAAATACATGTGGGGAGGAAAATGTGACGCAACAGTTGTAACTCAAACGGATTGACACCGTTAGTAAGTCAATGAAATGTAGTTTTTGAAACTGTTGCTATTTCTTCAGCGCGCGATAAAGACTAGGATTGGTCCAACAGTAGAAAATGACTTTTTTACCTAAATTTTTAAATGAAGTGCTACCACAGCGCCCAGTGTAATCCCTGAGTTCCGGCAATCATGTCAAATTAAGAAGAATGTTATTTCTTGGGTCCAGTTGATTCACTTCTCACATTTATCAGGTCACAGTCTAAAGTTAGTTCAATTAAGTTCCACAGTCAATCGCTTCACTATTAAAAGCGATACAACTTAGTAATATTGGAAAAAAATCACCAAGTACATGTTGGTACGAATATTTGACGCAACCGTTTTAACTCAAACAGACTGATATCGCCACGAAGTCAATGAGACTTAGTTTTTGAGAATGTCTCTATTTCTTCAGTGCGTGCTAACGGACAGGATTGGTCCCACAGTAAAAAAAGACTTATTTATCTAAATTTTAAAAAAAAGCGCTACCACAGAGCATAGTGTACTTGCTGAATTCCAGCAATCATGTCAAATTAAGAAGAATGTTATTTCTTGTAGTCAAACTGTCTCATTTATCACATTTATATGGTCAAAGTCCAAAATCAGTTCAATTAAGTCCCACAGTCAATCGTTTCACTGTTAAAAGCGATGCAACTTAGTCATATCGGAAGAAAATCAGTAAATACATGTTGGTACGAATATGTGACGCAACCGTTGTAACTCAAACGGATTAACACCGTTAGAAAGTCAATGAAATGTAGTTTTTGAAACTGTCTCTATTTCTTCAGCGCGAACTAACGGCCGGGATTGTTCCCACAGAAAAAATGACTTTCTTAACTTAATTTTTAAATAAAACGCTACCACAGTGCCCAGTGCAATCGCTGAGTTCCCGCAATCAAGTAAAATTAAGAAGAATGTTACTTCTTGGAGTCCAATTGGCTCATTTATTACATTTATAAGGTCAAATTCCAGAATCAGTTCAATTATTTCCCACAGTCAATCGTTTCACTGTTAAAAGCAATACAACTAAGAAATATCGGAAGAAAATCACTAAATATATGTTGCTACGAATATGTGACGCAACCGTTGTAAATCAAACGGATTGACACCGTTAGTAAGTCAATGAAATGTAGTTCTTGAAACTTTCTCTATTTCTTCAGTGCGAAATAACAGCTAGGATTGGTCCCACAGTAAAAAATGACTTATTTATCTTAATTTTTTAAAAAAGTGCTACCACAGCACCGAGTGTAATCGCTGAGTTCCAGCAATCATGTCAAATTAAGAAGAATGTTATTTCTTGTAGTCAAACTGGCTCATTTATAATATTTATCAGGTCACAGTCCAAGGTTAGTTCAATTAAGTCCCACAGTCAATCGTTTCACTGTTAAAAGCGATGCAACTTAGTCATATCGGAAGAAAATCACTAAATACATGTTGGTACGAATATGTGACGCAACCGTTGTAACTCAAACGGATTAACACGGTTAGAAAGTCAATGAAATGTAGTTTTTGAAAGTGTCTCTATTTCTTCAGCGCGAACTAACGGCTGGGATTGGCCCCACAGGAAAAAATGACTTACTTAACTTAATTTTTTAAAAAAACGCTACCACAGTGCCCAGTGCAATCGCTAAATTCCAGCAATCAAGTCAAATTAAGAAAAATGTTACTTCTTGTAGTCAAACTGCCTCATTTATTACATTTATAAGGTCAAAGTCCAAAATCAGTTCAATTGAGTCCCACAGTCAAACTTTTCACTGTTAAAAGCGCTGCAACCTAGTAATATCCGAGTACTATCGCTAAATATATGTGGGGAGGAAAATGTGACGCAACAGTTGTAACTCAAACGGATTGACACCGTTAGTAAGTCAATGAAATGTAGTTTTTGAAACTGTTGCTATTTCTTCAGCGCGCGATAACGGCTAGGATTGGTCCAACAGTAGAAAATCACTTTTTTACCTAAATTTTTAAATGAAGTGCTACCACAGCGTCCAGTGTAATCCCTGAGTTCCGGCAATCATGTCAAATTAAGAAGAATGTTATTTCTTGGGTCCAGTTGACTCACTTCTCACATTTATCAGGTCACAGTCTGAAGTTAGTTCAATTAAGTTCCACAGTCAATCGCTTCACTATTAAAAGCGATACAACTTAGTAATATTGGAAAAAAATCACTAAGTACATGTTGGTACGAATATTTGACGCAACCGTTTTAACTCAAACAGACTGATATCGCCACGAAGTCAATGAGACTTAGTTTTTGAGAATGTCTCTATTTCTTCAGTGCGTGCTAACGGACAGGATTGGTCCCACAGTAAAAAAAGACTTATTTATCTAAATTTTAAAAAAAAGCGCTATCACAGAGCATAGTGTACTTGCTGAATTCCAGGAATCATGTCAAATTAAGAAGAATGTTATTTCTTGTAGTCAAACTGTCTCATTTATCACATTTATATGGTCAAAGTCCAAAATCAGTTCAATTAAGTCCCACAGTCAATCGTTTCACTGTTAAAAGCGATGCAACTTAGTCATATCGGAAGAAAATCAGTAAATACATGTTGGTACGAATATGTGACGCAACCGTTGTAACTCAAACGGATTAACACCGTTAGAAAGTCAATGAAATGTAGTTTTTGAAACTGTCTCTATTTCTTCAAGGCGAACTAACGGCCGGGATTGTTCCCACAGAAAAAATGACTTTCTTAACTTAATTTTTAAATAAAACGCTACCACAGTGCCCAGTGCAATCGCTGAGTTCCCGCAATCAAGTAAAATTAAGAAGAATGTTACTTGTTGGAGTCCAATTGGCTCATTTATTACATTTATAAGGTCAAATTCCAGAATCAGTTCAATTATTTCCCACAGTCAATCGTTTCACTGTTAAAAGCAATACAACTAAGAAATATCGGAAGAAAATCACTAAATATATGTTGCTACGAATATGTGACGCAACCGTTGTAAATCAAACGGATTGACACCGTTAGTAAGTCAATGAAATGTAGTTCTTGAAACTTTCTCTATTTCTTCAGTGCGAAATAACAGCTAGGATTGGTCCCACAGTAAAAAATGACTTATTTATCTTAATTTTTTAATAAAGTGCTACCACAGCACCGAGTGTAATCGCTGAGTTCCAGCAATCATGTCAAATTAAGAAGAATGTTATTTCTTGTAGTCAAACTGGCTCATTTATAATATTTATCAGGTCACAGTCCAAGGTTAGTTCAATTAAGTCCCACAGTCAATCGTTTCACTGTTAAAAGCGATGCAACTTAGTCATATCGGAAGAAAATCACTAAATACATGTTGGTACGAATATGTGACGCAACCGTTGTAACTCAAACGGATTAACACGGTTAGAAAGTCAATGAAATGTAGTTTTTGAAAGTGTCTCTATTTCTTCAGCGCGAACTAACGGCTGGGATTGGCCCCACAGGAAAAAATGACTTACTTAACTTAATTTTTTAAAAAAACGCTACCACAGTGCCCAGTGCAATCGCTAAATTCCAGCAATCAAGTCAAATTAAGAAAAATGTTACTTCTTGTAGTCAAACTGCCTCATTTATCACATTTATAAGGTCAAAGTCCAAAATCAGTTCAATTGAGTCCCACAGTCAAACTTTTCACTGTTAAAAGCGCTGCAACCTAGTAATATCCGAGTACTATCGCTAATTATATGTGGGGAGGAAAATGTGACGCAACAGTTGTAACTCAAACGGATTGACACCGTTAGTAAGTCAATGAAATGTAGTTTTTGAAACTGTTGCTATTTCTTCAGCGCGCGATAACGGCTAGGATTGGTCCAACAGTAGAAAATCACTTTTTTACCTAAATTTTTAAATGAAGTGCTACCACAGCGTCCAGTGTAATCCCTGAGTTCCGGCAATCATGTCAAATTAAGAAGAATGTTATTTCTTGGGTCCAGTTGGCTCACTTCTCACATTTATCAGGTCACAGTCTAAAGTTAGTTTAATTAAGTTCCACAGTCAATCGTTTCACTGTTAAAAGCGATATAACTTAGTAATATCGAAAAGATATCACTAAATACATGTTGGTACGAATATGTGACCCAACTGTTGTAACTCAAACGGATTGATACCGCCAAGAAGTCAATGAAATGTAGTGTTTGAGAAGGTCTCTATTTCTTCAGTGCGTGCTAACGGCCAGGATTGGTCCTAGAGTAAAAAAAGACTTATTTATCTAAATTTTTAAATAAAGCCCTACCACAGAGCCTAGTGTAATCGCTGGTTTCCAGCAATCATGTCAATTTTAGAAGAATGTTATTTCTTGGAGTCCAATTGGTTCATTTATCACATTTATAAGGTCACAGTCCAGAATCAGTTCAAATAATTCCCAGAGTCAATCGCTTCACAGTTAAAAGCGATACAACCTAGTAATATCGGAAAAAAATCACTAAATACATGTTGGTACGAATATGTGACGCGACCGTTGTAACTCAAACGGATTGACACAGTTAGAAAGTCAGTGAAATGTAATTTTTGAAACTGTCTCTATTTCTTCAGTGCAAACTAATGGCTGGGATTATTCCCACAGTAAAAAATGACTTATTTAACTTAATTTTTAAATAAAACTCTACCACAGCGCCCAGTACAATCGCTGAGTTCCAGCAATCAAGTCAGATTAAGAAGATTGTTACTTCTTGTAGTCAAACTGGCTTATTTATCACATTTATAAGGTCAAAGTCCAAAATCAGTTCAATTGAGTCCCACAGTCAAACTTTTCACTGTTAAAAGCGCTGCAACATAGTAATATCCGAGTACTATCGCTAAATACATGTGGGGAGGAAAATGTGACGCAACAGTTGTAACTCAAACGGATTGACACCGTTAGTAAGTCAATGAAATGTAGTTTTTAAAACTGTTGCTATTTCTTCAGCGCGCGAAAAAGGCTAGGATTGGTCCAACAGTAGAAAATGACTTTTTTACCTAAATTTTTAAATGAAGTGCTACCACAGCGCCCAGTGTAATCCCTGAGTTCCGGCAATCATGTCAAATTAAGAAGAATGTTATTTCTTGGGTCCAGTTGGCTCACTTCTCACATTTATCAGGTCACAGTCTAAAGTTAGTTCAATTAAGTTCCACAGTCAATCGCTTCACTAATAAAAGCGATACAACTTAGTAATATCGAAAAGATATCACTAAATACAGGTTGGTACGAATATGTGACGCAACCGTTGTAACTCAAACGGATTGATACCGCCAAGAAGTCAATGAAATGTAGTGTTTAAGAAGGTCTCTATTTCTTCAGTGCGTGCTAACGGCCAGGATTGGTCCTAGAGTAAAAAAAGACTTATTTATCTAAACTTTTAAATAAAGCCCTACCACAAAGCCTAGTGTAATCGCTGGTTTCCAGCAATCAAGTCAAATTAAGAAGATTGTTATTTCTTGGAGTCCAATTGGTTCATTTATCACATTTATAAGGACACAGTCCAGAATCAGTTCAATTAATTCCCAGAGTCAATCGCTTCACAGTTAAAAGCGATACAACCTAGTAATATCCGAGTACTATCGCTAAATACATGTGGGGAGGAAAATGTGACGCAACAGTTGTAACTCAAACGGATTGACACCGTTAGTAAGTCAATGAAATGTAGTTTTTGAAACTGTTGCTATTTCTTCAGCGCGCGATAAAGGATAGGATTGGTCCAACAGTAGAAAATGACTTTTTTACCTAAATTTTTAAATGAAGTGCTACCACAGCGCCCAGTGTAATCCCTGAGTTCCGGCAATCATGTCAAATTAAGAAGAATGTTATTTCTTGGGTCCAGTTGGCTCACTTCTCACATTTATCAGGTCACAGTCTAAAGTTAGTTCAATTAAGTTCCACAGTCAATTGTTTCACTGTTAAAAGCGATATAACTTAGTAATATCGAAAAGATATCACTAAATACAGGTTGTTACGAATATGTGACGCAACCGTTGTAACTGAAACGGATTGATATTGCCAAGAAGTCAATGAAATGTAGTGTTTGAGAGGGTCTCTATTTCTTCAGTGCGTGCTAACGGCCAGGATTGTTCCTAGAGTAAAAAAATACTTATTTATCTAAATTTTTAAATAAAGCCCTACCACAGAGCCTAGTGTAATCGCTGGTTTCCGGCAATCATGTCAATTTAAGAAGAATGTTATTTCTTGGAGTCCAATTGGTTCATTTATCACATTTATAAGGTCACAGTCCAGAATCAGTTCAATTGAGTCCCACAGTCAAACTTTTCACTGTTAAAAGCGCTGCAACCTAGTAATATCCGAGTACTATCGCTAAATACATGTGGGGAGGAAAATGTGACGCAACAGTTGTAACTCAAACGGATTGACACCGTTAGTAAGTCAATGAAATGTAGTTTTTGAAACTGTTGCTATTTCTTAAAAAATGAGTTATTTAACTTAATTTTTAAATAAAACTCTACCACAGCGCCCAGTACAATCGCTGAGTTCCAGCAATCAAGTCAAATTAAGAAGATTGTTACTTCTTGTAGTCAAACTGGCACATTTATCACATTTATAAGGTTAAAGTCCAAAATCAGTTCAATTAAGTCCCACAGTCAAACGTTTCACTGTTAAAAGGGATGCATCCTAGTAATATTCGAATACTATCGCTAAATACATGTGGGAAAGAATATGTGGCGCAACCGTTTTAACTCAAACGGATTGACACCGTTAGAAAGTCAATGAAATGTAGTTTTGAGAAGGTCTCTATGTCTTCAGTGCGTGCTAACGGACAGGATTGGTCCCACAGTAAAAAAAGACTTATTTATCTAAATTTTAAAAAAAAGCGCTACCACAGAGCATAGTGTACTTGCCGAATTCCAGCAATCATGTCAAATTAAGAAGAATGTTATTTCTTGTAGTCAAACTGTCTCATTTATCACATTTATATGGTCAAAGTCCAAAATCAGTTCAATTAAGTCCCACAGTCAATCGTTTCACTGTTAAAAGCGATGCAACTTAGTCATATCGGAAGAAAATCAGTAAATACATGTTGGTACGAATATGTGACGCAACCGTTGTAACTCAAACGGATTAACACCGTTAGAAAGTCAATGAAATGTAGTTTTTGAAACTGTCTCTATTTCTTCAGCGCGAACTAACGGCCGGGATTGTTTCCACAGAAAAAAATGACTTTCTTAACTTAATTTTTAAATAAAACGCTACCACAGTGCCCAGTGCAATCGCTGAGTCCCAGCAACCAAGTAAAATTAAGAAGAATGTTACTTCTTGGAGTCCAATTGGCTCATTTATTACATTTATAAGGTCAAAATTCCAGAATCAGTTCAATTATTTCCCACAGTCAATCGTTTCACTGTTAAAAGCAATACAACTTAGAAATATCGGAAGAAAATCACTAAATATATGTTGCTACGAATATGTGACGCAACCGTTGTAAATCAAACGGATTGACACCGTTAGTAAGTCGATGAAATGTAGTTCTTGAAACGTTCTCTATTTCTTCAGTGCGAAATAACAGCTAGGATTGGTCCCACAGTAAAAAATGACTTATTTATCTTAATTTTTTAATAAAGTGCTACCACAGCACCGAGTGTAATCGCTGAGTTCCAGCAATCATCTCAAATTAAGAAAAATGGTATTTCTTGTAGTCAAACTGGCTCATTTATAATATTTATCAGGTCACAGTCCAAGGTTAGTTCAATTAAGTCCCACAGTCAATCGTTTCACTGTTAAAAGCAATACAACTTAGAAATATCGGTAGAAAATCACTAAATATATGTTGCTACGAATATGTGACGCAACCGTTGTAAATCAAACGGATTGACACCGTTAGTAAGTCAATGAAATATAGTTCTTGAAACGTTCTCTATTTCTTCAGTGCGAAATAACAGCTAGGATTGGTCCCACAGTAAAAAATGACTTATTTATCTTAATTTTTTAATAAAGTGCTACCACAGCACCGAGTGTAATCGCTGAGTTCCAGCAATCATGTCAAATTAAGAAAAATGGTATTTCTTGTAGTCAAACTGGCTCATTTATAATATTTATCAGGTCACAGTCCAAGGTTAGTTCAATTAAGTCCCACAGTCAATCGTTTCACTGTTAAAAGCGATGCAACTTAGTCATATCGGAAGAAAATCACTAAATACATGTTGGTACGAATATGTGACGCAACCGTTGTAACTCAAACGGATTAACACGGTTAGAAAGTCAATGAAATATAGTTTTTAAAAGTGTCTCTATTTCTTCAGCGCGAACTAACGGCTGGGATTGGTCCCACAGGAAAAAATGACTTACTTAACTTAATTTTTTTAAAAAACGCTACCACAGTGCCCAGTGCAATCGCTAAATTCCAGCAATTAAGTCAAATTAAGAAGAATGTTACTTCTTGTAGTCAAACTGGCTCATTTATCACATTTATAAGGTCAAAGTCCAAAATCAGTTCAATTGAGTCCCACAGTCAAACTTTCCACTGTTAAAAGCGCTGCAACCTAGTAATATCCGAGTACTATCGCTAAATATATGTGGGGAGGAAAATGTGACGCAACAGTTGTAACTCAAACGGATTGACACCGTTAGTAAGTCAATGAAATGTAGTTTTTGAAACTGTTGCTATTTCTTCAGCGCGCAATAACGGCTAGGATTGATCCAACAGTAGAGAATCACTTTTTTACCTAAATTTTTAAATGAAGTGCTACCACAGCGCCCAGTGTAATCCCTGAGTTCCGACAATCATGTCAAATTAAGAAGAATGTTATTTCTTGGGTCCAGTTGGCTCACTTCTCACATTTATCAGGTCACAGTCTAAAGTTAGTTCAATTAAGTTCCACAGTCAATCGTTTCACTGTTAAAAGCGATATAACTTAGTAATATCGAAAAGATATCACTAAATACAGGTTGGTACGAATATGTGACGCAACCGTTGTAACTCAAACGGATTGATACCGCCAAGAAGTCAATGAAATGTAGTGTTTGAGAAGGTCTCTATTTCTTCAGTGCGTGCTAACGGCCAGGATTGGTCCTAGAGTAAAAAAAGACTTATTTATCTAAATTTTTAAATAAAGCCCTACCACAGAGGCTAGTGTAATCGCTGGTTTCCAGCAATCATGTCAATTTTAGAAGAATGTTATTTCTTGGAGTCCAATTGGTTCATTTATCACATTTATAAGGTCACAGTCCAGAATCAGTTCAATTAATTCCCAGAGTCAATCGCTTCACAGTTAAAAGCGATACAACCTAGTAATATCGGAAAAAAATCACTAAATACATGTTGGTACGAATATGTGACGCAACCGTTGTAACTCAAACGCATTGACACAGTTAGAAAGTCAGTGAAATGTAATTTTTGAAACTGTCTCTATTTCTTCAGTGCAAACTAATGGCTGGGATTATTCCCACAGTAAAAAATGACTTATTTAACTTAATTTTTAAATAAAACTCTACCACAGCGCCAAGTACAATCGCTGAGTTCCAGCAATCAAGTCAAATTAAGAAGATTGTTACTTCTTGTAGTCAAACTGGCTTATTTATCACATTTATAAGGTCAAAGTCCAAAATCAGTTCAATTGAGTCCCACAGTCAAACTTTTCACTGTTAAAAGCGCTGCAACCTAGTAATATCCGAGTACTATCGCTAAATACATGTGGGGAGGAAAATGTGACGCAACAGTTGTAACTCAAACGGATTGACACCGTTAGTAAGTCAATGAAATGTAGTTTTTGAAACTGTTGCTATTTCTTCAGCGCGCGATAAAGGCTAGGATTGGTCCAACAGTAGAAAATGACTTTTTTACCTAAATTTTTAAATGAAGTGCTTACACAGCGCCCAGTGTAATCCCTGAGTTCCGGCAATCATGTCTAATTAAGAAGAATGTTATTTCTTGGGTCCAGTTGGCTCACTTCTCACATTTATCAGGTCACAGTCTAAAATTAGTTCAATTAAGTTCCACAGTCAATCGTTTCACTGTTAAAAGCGATATAACTTAGTAATATCGAAAAGATATCACTAAATACAGGTTGTTACGAATATGTGACGCAACCGTTGTAACTCAAACGGATTGATACCGCCAAGAAGTCAATGAAATGTAGTGTTTGAGAGGGTCTCTATTTCTTCAGTGCGTGCTAACGGCCAGGATTGTTCCTAGAGTAAAAAAATACTTATTTATCTAAATTTTTAAATAAAGCCCTACCACAGAGCCTAGTGTAATCGCTGGTTTCCGGCAATCATGTCAATTTCAGAAGAATGTTATTTCTTGGAGTCCAATTGGTTCATTTATCACATTTATAAGGTCACAGTCCAGAATCAGTTCAATTAATTCCCAGAGTCAATCGCTTCACTGTTAAAAGCGATACAACCTAGTAATATCGGAAAAAAATCACTAAATACATGTTGGTACGAATATGTGACGCGACCGTTGTAACTCGAACGGATTGACACAGTTAGAAAGTCAATAAAAGGTAATTTTTGAAACTGTCTCTGTTTCTTCAGTGCAAACTAATGGCTGGGATTATTTCCAAAGTAAAAAATGACTGATTTAACTTAATTTTTAAATAAAACTCTACCACAGCGCCCAATACAATCGCTGAGTTCCAGCAATCAAGTCAATTTAAAAAGATTGTTACTTCTTGTAATCAAACTGGCTCATTTATCACATTTATAAGGTCAAAGTCCAAAATCAGTTCAATTGAGCCCCACAGTCAAACTTTTCACTGTTAAAAGCGCTGCAACCTAGTAATATCCGATTACTATCGCTAAATACATGTGGGGAGGAAAATGTGACGCAACAGTTGTAACTCAAACGGATTGACACCGTTAGTAAGTCAATGAAATGTAGTTTTTGAAACTGTTGCTATTTCTTAAAAAATGAGTTATTTAACTTAATTTTTAAATAAAACTCTACCACAGCGCCCAGTACAATCGCTGCGTTCCAGCAATCAAGTCAAATTAAGAAGATTGTTACTTCTTGCAGTCAAACTGGCACATTTATCACATTTATAAGGTGAAAGTCCAAAATCAGTTCAATTAAGTCCCACAGTCAAACGTTTCACTGTTAAAAGGGATGCAACCTAGTAATATCCGAATACTATCGCTAAATACATGTGGGGAAGAATATGTGGCGCAACCGTTGTAACTCAAACGGATTGACACCGTTAGAAAGTCAATGAAATGTAGTTTTGAGAAGGTCTCTATGTCTTCAGTGCTTTCTAACGGCCAGGATTGGTCCTAGAGTAAAAAAAGACTTATTTATCTAAATTTTTAAATAAAGCCCTACCACAGAGCCTAGTGTAATCGCTGGTTTCCAGCAATCATGTCAATTTAAGAAGAATGTTATTTCTTGGAGTCCAATTGGTTCATTTATCACATTTATAAGGTCACAGTCCAGAATCAGTTCAATTAATTCCCAGAGTCAATCGCTTCACTGTTAAAAGCGATACAACCTAGTAATGTCGGAAAAAATCACTAAATACATGTTGGTACGAGTATGTGACGCGACCGTTGTAACTCAAACGGATTGACACAGTTAGAAAGTCAATGAAATGTAATTTTTGAAACTGTCTCTATTTCTTCAGTGCAAACTAATGGCTGGAATTATTCCCACAGTAAAAAATGACTTATTTAACTTAATTTTTAAATAAAACTCTACCACAGCGCCCAGTACAATCGCTGAGTTCCAGCAATCAAGTCAAATTAGGAAGATTGTTACTTCTTGTAGTCAAACTGGCTCATTTATCACATTTATAAGGTCAAAGTCCAAAATCAGTTCAATTAAGTCCCACAGTCAAACGCTTCACTGTTAAAAGGGATGCAACCTAGTAATATCCGAATACTATCGCTAAATACATGTTGGTGCGAACATGTGACGAAACCATTGTAACTCAAACGGATTGATACCGCCAAGAAGTCAATTAAATGTAGTGTTTGAGAAGGTCTCTATTTCTTCAGTGCGTGCTAACGGCCAGGATTGGTCCTAGAGTAAAAAAAGACTTATTTATCTAAATTTTTAAATAAAGCCCTACCACAGAGCCTAGTGTAATCGCTGGTTTCCAGCAATCATGTCAATTTAAGAAGAATGTTATTTCTTGGAGTCCAATTGGTTCATTTATCACATTTATAAGGTCACAGTCGAGAATCAGTTCAGTTAATTCCCAGAGTCAATCGCTTCACTGTTAAAAGCGATACAACCTAGTAATATCGGAAAATAATCACTAAATACATGTTGGTACGAATATGTGACGCGACCGTTGTATCCCAAACGGATTGACACAGTTAGAAAGTCAATGAAATATAATTTTTTAAAATTGTCTCTATTTCTTCAGTGCAAACTAATGGCTGGGATTATTCCCACAGTAAAAAATGACTTATTTAACTTAATTTTTTATTAAAACTCTACCACAGCGCCCAGTACAACCGCTGAGATCCAGCAATCAAGTCAAATTAAGAAGATTGTTACTTCTTGTAGTCAAACTGGCTCATTTATCACATTTATAAGGTCAAAGTCCAAAATCATATCAATTAATTGCCACAGTCAATCGTTTCACTGTTAAAAGCGATGCAACTTAGAAATATCGGAAGAAAATCACTAAATATATATTGGTACGAACATGTGTCGCAACCGTTGTAAATCAAACGGATTGATACCGTTAGAAAGTCAATGAAATGTAGTTTTTGAAGCTGTCGCTATTTCTTCAGCGCGCGATAACGGCTAGGATTGGTCCCACAGTAAAAAATGACTTTCTAATTTAAATTTTTAAAAAAGCGCTGCCACAGCGCCCAGTGTAATCGCTTAGTTCCAGCCATCATGTCAAATTAAGGAGAATGTTATTTCTTGTAGTCAAACTAGCTCATTTATAATATTTATCAGGTCACCGTCCAAAGTTAGTTCAATTAAGTCCCACAGTCAATCGTTTCGCTGTTAAAAGCGATGCAACTTAGAAATATCGGAAGAAAATCACTAAATATATATTGGTACGAATATGTGACGCGACCGTTGTAACCCAAACGGATTGACACAGTTAGAAAGTCAATGAAATGTAATTTTTAAAACTTTCTCTATTTCTTTAGTGCAAACTATTGGCTGGGATTATTCCCACAGTAAAAAATGACTTATTTAACTTAAATTTTAAATAAAACTCTACCACAGCGCCCAGTACAATCGCTGAGTTCCAGCAATCAAGTCAAATTAAGAAGATTGTTACTTCTTGTAGTCAAACTGGCTCATTTATCAAATTTATAAGGTCAAAGTCCAAAATCAGTTCAATTAAGTCCCACAGTCAAACGTTTCACTGTTAAAAGGGATGCAACATAGTAATATCCGAATACTATCGCTAAATACATGTGGGGACGAATATGTGGCGCAACCGTTGTAACTCAAACGGATTGACACCGTTAGTAAGTCAATGAAATGTAGTTCTTGAAACTTTCTCTATTTCTTCAGTGCGAAATAACGGCTAGGATTGGTCACACAGTAAAAAATGACTTATTTATCTTAATTTTTTAATAAAGTGCTACCACAGCACCGAGTGTAATCGCTGAGTTCCAGCAATCATGTCGAATTAAGAAGAATGTTATTTCTTGTAGTCAAACTGGCTCATTTATAATATTTATCAGTTCACAGTCCAAGGTTAGTTCAATTAAGTCCCACAGTCAATCGTTTCACTGTTAAAGGCGATGCAACTTAGTCATATCGGAAGAAAATCACTGAATACATGTTGGTACGAATATGTGACGCAACCGTTGTAACTCAAACGGATTAACACGGTTAGAAAGTGAATGAAATGTAGTTTTTGAAAGTGTCTCTATTTCTTCAGCGCGAACTAACGGCTGGGATTGGTCCCACAGGAAAAAATGACTTACTTAACTTAATTTTTTTAAAAAATGCTACCACAGTGCCCAGTGCAATCGCTGAATTCCAGCAATCAAGTCAAATTAAGAAGAATGTTACTTCTTGTAGTCAAACTGGCTCATTTAAAATATTTATCAGGTCACAGTCCAAAGTTAGTTCAATTAAGTCCCACAGTCAATCGTTTCACTGTTAAAAGCGATGCAACTTAGAAATATCGGAAGAAAATCACTAACTATATATTGGTACGAATATGTGACGCGACCGTTGTAACTCAAACGGATTGACACAGTTAGAAAGTCAATGAAATGTAGTTTTTGAAGCTGTCGCTATTTTTTTAGCGCGCGATAACGGCTAGGATTGGTCCCACAGTAAAAAATGACTTTCTAATTTAAATTTTTAAAAAAGCGCTGCCACAGCGCCCAGTGTAATCGCTTAGTTCCAGCCATCATGTCAAATTAAGGAGAATGTTATTTCTTGTAGTCAAACTAGCTCATTTATAATATTTATCAGGTCACAGTCCAAAGTTAGTTCAATTAAGTCCCACAGTCAATCGTTTCGCTGTTAAAAGCGATGCAACTTAGAAATATCGGAAGAAAATCACTAAATATATATTGGTACGAATATGTGACGCGACCGTTGTAACTCAAACGGATTGACACAGTTAGAAAGTCAATGAAATGTAATCTTTAAAACTGTCTCTATTTCTTCAGTGCAAACTAATGGCTGGGATTATTCCCACAGTAAAAAATGACTTATTTAACTTAATTTTTAAATAAAACTCTACCACAGCGCCCAGTACAATCGCTGAGTTCCAGCAATCAAGTCAAATTAAGAAGATTGTTACTTCTTGTAGTCAAACTGACTCATTTATCACATTTATCAGGTCAAAGTCCAAAATCAGTTCAATTAAGTCCCACAGTCAAACGTTTCACTGTTAAAAGGGATGCAACCTAGTAATATCCGAATACTATCGCTAAATACATGTGGGGACGAATATGTGGCGCAACCGTTGTAACTCAAACGGATTGATACCGTTAGAAAGTCAATGAAATGTAGTTTTTAAAACTGTCGCTAATTCTTCAGTGGCGGTAACGGCTAGGATTGGTCCCACAGTAAAAAATAACTTTCTAATTTAAATTTTTAATAAAGCGCTGCCACAGCGCCCAGTGTAATCGCTTAGTTCCAGCCATCATGTCAAATTAAGGAGAATGTTATTTCTTGTAGTCAAACTAGCTCATTTAAAATAATTATCAGGTCACAGTCCAAAGTTACTTCAATTAAGTCCCACAGTCAATCGTTTCACTGTTAAAAGCGATTCAACTTAGAAATATCGGAAGAAAATCACTAAATATATATTGATACGAATATGTGACGCGACCGTTGTAACTCAAACGGATTGACACAGTTAGAAAGTCAATCAAAGGTAGTTTTAGAAACTGTCTCTATTTCTTCAGTGCAAACTAATGGCTGGGATTATTCCCACAGTAAAAAATGACTTATTTAACTTAATTTTTAAATAAAACTCTACCACAGCGCCCAGTGCAATCGCTGAGTTCCAGCAATCAAGTCAAATTAAGTAGAATGTTACTTCTTGGAGACCAATTGGCTCATTTATTACATTTATAAGGTCAAATTTCAGAATTAGTTCAATTATTTCCCACAGTCAATCGTTTCACTGTTAAAAGCAATACAACTTAGAAATATCGGAAGAAATTCACTAAATATATGTTGCTACGAATATGTGACGCAACCGTTGTAAATCAAACGGATTGACACCGTTAGTAAGTCAATGAAATATAGTTCTTAAAACTTTCTCTATTTCTTCAGTGCGAAATAACGGTTAGGATTGGTCCTACAGTAAAAAATGACTTATTTATCTTAATTTTTTAATAAAGTGCTACCACAGCACCGAGTGTAATCGCTGAGTTCCAGCAATCATGTCGAATTAAAAAGAATGTTATTTCTTGCAGTCAAACTGGCTCATTTATAGTATTTATCAGGTCACAGTCCAAGGTTAGTTGAATTAAGTCCCACAGTCAATCGTTTCACTGTTAAAAGCGTTGCAACTTAGAAATATCGGAAGAAAATCACTAAATATATATTGATACGAATATGTGACGCAACCGTTGTAAATCAAACTGATTGACACCGTTAGTAAGTCAATGAAATGTAGTTTTTGAAACTGTTGCTATTTCTTCAGCGCGCGATAACGGCTAGGATTGGTCCAACAGTAGAAAATGACTTTTTTACCTAAATTTTTAAATGAAGTGCTACCACAGCGCCCAGTGTAATCCCTAAGTTCCGGCAATCATGTCAAATTAAGAAGAATGTTATTTCTTGGGTCCAGTTGGCTCACTTCTCACATTTACAGGTCACAGTCCAGAATCAGTTCAATTAATTCCCAGAGTCAATCGCTTCACTGTTAAAAGCGATACAACCTAGTAATATCGGAAAAAAATCACTAAATACATGTTGGTACAAATATGTGACGCGACCGTTGTAACTGAAACGGATTGATACCGTTAGAAAGTCAATGAAAAGTAGTTTTTGAAACTGTCGCTATTTCTTCAGCGCGCGATAATGGCTAGGATTGGTCCCACAGTAAAAAATGACTTTCTAATTTAAATTTTTAAAAAAGCGCTGCCACAGCGCCCAGTGTAATCGCTTAGTTCCAGCCAGCATGTCAAATTAAGGAGAATGTTATTTCTTGTAGTCAAACTAGCTCATTTACAATATTTATCAGGTCACAGTCCAAAGTTAGTTTAATTAATTCCCACAGTCAATCGTTTCACTGTTAAAAGCGATGCAACTTAGAATTATCGGAAAAAAATCACTAAATATATATTGGTACGAATATGTGACGCGACTGTTGTAACTCAAACGGATTGACACAGTTAGAAAGTCAATGAAATGTAATTTTTGAAACTGTCTCTATTTCTTCAGTGCAAACTATTGGCTGGGATTATTCCCACAGTAAAAAATGACTTATTTAACTTAATTTTTAAATAAAAATCTACCACAGCGCCCAGTACAATCGCTGAGTTCCAGCAATCAAGTCAAATTAAGAAGATTGTTACTTCTTGTAGTCAAACTGGCTCATTTATAATATTTTTCAGGTCACAGTCCAAAGTTAGTTCAATTAAGTCCCACAGTCAATCGTTTCACTGTTAAAAGCGATGCAACTTAGAAATATCGGAAGAAAATCACTAAATATATATTGGTAGGAATATGTGACGCAACCGTTGTAAATCAAACGGATTGACACCGTTAGTAAGTCAATGAAATGTAGTTCTTGAAACTTTCTCTATTTCTTCAGCGCCAACTAACGGCCGGGATTGGTCCCACAGAAAAAAATGACTTACTTAACTTAAGTTTTAAATAAAACGCTACCACAGTGCCCAGTGCAATCGCTGAGTTCCAGCAATTAAGTCAAATTAGGAAGAATGTTACTTCTTGTAGTGAAACTGGCTCATTCATCACATTTATAAGGTCAAAGTCCAAAATCGGTTCAATTGACTCCCACAGTCAAACGCTTCACTGTTAAAAGCGATGCAACCTAGCAATATCCGAGTACTATCGCTAAATGCATGTGGGGAGGAATATGTGACGCAGCAGTTGTAACTCAAACGGATTGATACCGTTAGAAAGTCAATAAAATGTAGTTTTAGAAACTGTTGCTGTTTTTTCAGTGCCTGCTAACGGCCAGGATTGGTCCCAGAGTAAAAAAAGACTTATTTATCTAAATTTTTAAATAAAGCGCTACCACAGAGCCTAGTGTAATCGCTAGTTTCCAGCAATCATGTCAATTTATGAAGAATGTTATTTCTTGGAGACCAATTGGCTCATTTATCACATTTATAAGGTCACAGTCCAGAATCAGTTCAATTAATTCCCAGAGTCAATCGCTTCACTGTTAAAAGCGATACAACTTAGTAATATCGGACAAAAATCACTAAATACATGTTGGTACGAATATGTGACGCAACCGTTGTAAGTCAAACGGATTGACACAGTTAGAAATTCAATGAAAGGTAGTTTTAGAAACTGTCTCTATTTCGTCGATGCAAACTAATGGCTGGGATTATTCGCACAGTAAAAAATGACTTATTTAACTTAATTTTCAAATAAAACTGTACCACAGCGCCCATTGCAATCGCTGAGTTCCAGCAATCAAGTCAAATTAGGAAGAATGTCACTTCTTGGATACCCATTGGCTTATTTATCACATTTATAAGGTAAAATTCCAGAATCAGTTCAATTAATTCCCAGAGTCAATCGCTTCACTGTTAAAAGCGATACAACTTAGTAATATCGGACAAAAATCACTAAATACATGTTGGTACGAATATGTGACGCAACCGTTGTAACTCAAACGGATTGACACAGTTAGAAAGTCAATCAAAGGTAGTTTTAGAAACTGTCTCTATTTCTTCAGTGCAAACTAATGGCTGGGATTATTCCCACAGTAAAAAATGACTTATTTAACTTAATTTTTAAATAAAACTCTACCACAGCGCCCAGTGCAATCGCTGAGTTCCAGCAATCAAGTCAAATTAAGTAGAATGTTACTTCTTGGAGACCAATTGGCTCATTTATTACATTTATAAGGTCAAATTTCAGAATTAGTTCAATTATTTCCCACAGTCAATCGTTTCACTGTTAAAAGCAATACAACTTAGAAATATCGGAAGAAAATCACTAAATATATGTTGCTACGAATATGTGACGCAACCGTTGTAAATCAAACGGATTGACACCGTTAGTAAGTCAATGAAATATAGTTCTTAAAACTTTCTCTATTTCTTCAGTGCGAAATAACGGCTAGGATTGGTCCTACAGTAAAAAATGACTTATTTATCTTAATTTTTTAATAAAGTGCTACCACAGCACCGAGTGTAATCGCTGAGTTCCAGCAATCATGTCGAATTAAGAAGAATGTTATTTCTTGCAGTCAAACTGGCTCATTTATAGTATTTATCAGGTCACAGTCCAAGGTTAGTTGAATTAAGTCCCACAGTCAATCGTTTCACTGTTAAAAGCGTTGCAACTTAGAAATATCGGAAGAAAATCACTAAATATATATTGATACGAATATGTGACGCAACCGTTGTAAATCAAACTGATTGACACCGTTAGTAAGTCAATGAAATGTAGTTTTTGAAACTGTTGCTATTTCTTCAGCGCGCGATAACGGCTAGGATTGGTCCAACAGTAGAAAATGACTTTTTTACCTAAATTTTTAAATGAAGTGCTACCACAGCGCCCAGTGTAATCCCTAAGTTCCGGCAATCATGTCAAATTAAGAAGAATGTTATTTCTTGGGTCCAGTTGGCTCACTTCTCACATTTACAGGTCACAGTCCAGAATCAGTTCAATTAATTCCCAGAGTCAATCGCTTCACTGTTAAAAGCGATACAACCTAGTAATATCGGAAAAAAATCACTAAATACATGTTGGTACAAATATGTGACGCGACCGTTGTAACTGAAACGGATTGATACCGTTAGAAAGTCAATGAAAAGTAGTTTTTGAAACTGTCGCTATTTCTTCAGCGCGCGATAATGGCTAGGATTGGTCCCACAGTAAAAAATGACTTTCTAATTTAAATTTTTAAAAAAGCGCTGCCACAGCGCCCAGTGTAATCGCTTAGTTCCAGCCAGCATGTCAAATTAAGGAGAATGTTATTTCTTGTAGTCAAACTAGCTCATTTACAATATTTATCAGGTCACAGTCCAAAGTTAGTTGAATTAATTCCCACAGTCAATCGTTTCACTGTTAAAAGCGATGCAACTTAGAATTATCGGAAAAAAATCACTAAATATATATTGGTACGAATATGTGACGCGACTGTTGTAACTCAAACGGATTGACACAGTTAGAAAGTCAATGAAATGTAATTTTTGAAACTGTCTCTATTTCTTCAGTGCAAACTATTGGCTGGGATTATTCCCACAGTAAAAAATGACTTATTTAACTTAATTTTTAAATAAAAATCTACCACAGCGCCCAGTACAATCGCTGAGTTCCAGCAATCAAGTCAAATTAAGAAGATTGTTACTTCTTGTAGTCAAACTGGCTCATTTATAATATTTTTCAGGTCACAGTCCAAAGTTAGTTCAATTAAGTCCCACAGTCAATCGTTTCACTGTTAAAAGCGATGCAACTTAGAAATATCGGAAGAAAATCACTAAATATATATTGGTAGGAATATGTGACGCAACCGTTGTAAATCAAACGGATTGACACCGTTAGTAAGTCAATGAAATGTAGTTCTTGAAACTTTCTCTATTTCTTCAGCGCCAACTAACGGCCGGGATTGGTCCCACAGAAAAAAATGACTTACTTAACTTAAGTTTTAAATAAAACGATACCACAGTGCCCAGTGCAATCGCTGAGTTCCAGCAATTAAGTCAAATTAGGAAGAATGTTACTTCTTGTAGTGAAACTGGCTCATTCATCACATTTATAAGGTCAAAGTCCAAAATCGGTTCAATTGACTCCCACAGTCAAACGTTTCACTGTTAAAAGCGATGCAACCTAGCAATATCCGAGTACTATCGCTAAATGCATGTGGGGAGGAATATGTGACGCAGCAGTTGTAACTCAAACGGATTGATACCGTTAGAAAGTCAATAAAATGTAGTTTTAGAAACTGTTGCTGTTTTTTCAGTGCCTGCTAACGGCCAGGATTGGTCCCAGAGTAAAAAAAGACTTATTTATCTAAATTTTTAAATAAAGCGCTACCACAGAGCCTAGTGTAATCGCTAGTTTCCAGCAATCATGTCAATTTATGAAGAATGTTATTTCTTGGAGACCAATTGGCTCATTTATCACATTTATAAGGTCACAGTCCAGAATCAGTTCAATTAATTCCCAGAGTCAATCGCTTCACTGTTAAAAGCGATACAACTTAGTAATATCGGACAAAAATCACTAAATACATGTTGGTACGAATATGTGACGCAACCGTTGTAAGTCAAACGGATTGACACAGTTAGAAATTCAATGAAAGGTAGTTTTAGAAACTGTCTCTATTTCGTCGATGCAAACTAATGGCTGGGATTATTCGCACAGTAAAAAATGACTTATTTAACTTAATTTTCAAATAAAACTGTACCACAGCGCCCATTGCAATCGCTGAGTTCCAGCAATCAAGTCAAATTAGGAAGAATGTCACTTCTTGGATACCCATTGGCTTATTTATCACATTTATAAGGTAAAATTCCAGAATCAGTTCAATTAATTCCCAGAGTCAATCGCTTCACTGTTAAAAGCGATACAACTTAGTAATATCGGACAAAAATCACTAAATACATGTTGGTACGAATATGTGACGCAACCGTTGTAAGTCAAACGGATTGACACAGTTAGAAATTCAATGAAAGGTAGTTTTAGAAACTGTCTCTATTTCGTCGATGCAAACTAATGGCTGGGATTATTCGCACAGTAAAAAATGACTTATTTAACTTAATTTAAAATAAAACTGTACCACAGCGCCCAGTGCAATCGCTGAGTTCCAGCAATCAAGTCAAATTAAGAAGAATGTCACTTCTTGGATACCCATTGGCTTATTTATCACATTTATAAGGTCAAATTCCAGAATCAGTTCAATTATTTTCCACAGTCAATCGCTTCACTGTTAAAAGCAATACAACTTAGAAATATCGGAATACTATAGCTAAATACATGTGGGGACGAATATGTGGCGCAACCGTTGTAACTCAAACGGATTGATACCGTTAGAAAGTCAATGAAATGTAGTTTTTGAAACTGTCGCTATTTCTTTAGCGCGCGATAATGGCTAGGATTGGTCCCACAGTAAAAAATGACTTTCTAATTTAAATTTTTAATAAAGCGCTGCCACAGCGCCCAGTGTAATCGCTTAGTTCCAGCCATCATGTCAAATTAAGGAAATTGTTATTTCTTGTAGTCAAACTAGCTCATTTACAATATTTATCAGGTCACAGTCCAAAGTTAGTTTAATTAATTCCCACAGTCAATCGTTTCACTGTTAAAAGCGATGCAACTTAGAAATATCGGAAGAAAATCACTAAATATATATTGGTACGAATATGTGACGCGACCATTGTAACTCAAACGGATTGACACAGTTAGAAAGTCAATGAAATGTAATTTTTGAAACTGTCTCTATTTCTTCAGTGCAAACTAATGGCTGGGATTATTCCCACAATAAAGAATGACTTATTTAACTTAATTTTTAAATAAAACTCTACCACAGCGCCCAGTACAATCGCTGAGTTCCAGCAATCAAGTCAAATTAAGAAGATTGTTATTTCTTGTAGTCAAACTGGCTCATTTATCACATTTATAAGGTCAAAGTCCAAAATCAGTTCAATTAAGTCCCACAGTCAATCGTTTCACTGTTAAAAGCGATATAACTTAGTAATATCGAAAAGATATCACTAAATACAGGTTGGTACGATTATGTGACGCAACCGTTGTAACTAAAACGGATTGATACCGTCAAGAAGTCAATGAAATGTTATTTTTGAGAATGTCTCTATTTCTTCAGTGCGTGCTAACGGCCAGGATTGGTCCCACAGTAAAAAATGACTTATTTATCTTAATTTTTTAATAAGGTGCTACCACAGCGACGAGTGTGATCGCTGAGTTCCAGCAATCATGTCAAATTAAGAAGAATGTGATTTCTTGTAGTCAAACTAGCTCATTTATAATATTTTTCAGGTCACAGTCCAAAGTTAGTTCAATTAAGTCCCACAGTCAATCGTTTCACTGTTGAAAGCGATGCAACTTAGAAGTATCGGAAGAAAATCACAAAATATATATTGGTAGGAATATGTGACGCAACCGTTGTAAATCAAACGGATTGACACCGTTAGTAAGTCAATGAAATGTAGTTCTTGAAACTTTCTCTATTTCTTCAGCGCGAACTAACGGCCGGGATTGGTTCCACAGAAAAAATGTCTTACTTAACTTAATTTTTAAATAGAACGCTACCACAGTGCCCAGTGCAATCGCTGAGTTCCAGCAATCAAGTCAAATTAGGAAGAATGTTACTTCTTGTAGTGAAACTGGCTCATTCATCACATTTATAAGGTCAAAGTCCAAAATCGGTTCAATTGAGTCCCACAGTCAAACGTTTCACTGTTAAAAGCGATGCACCCTAGTAATATCCGAGTACTATCGCTAAATGCATGTGGGGAGGAATATGTGACGCAGCAGTTGTAACTCAAACGGATTGATACCGTTAGAAAGTCAATAAAATGTAGTTTTTGAAACTGTTGTTATTTTTTCAGTGCGTGCTAACGGCCAGGATTGGTCCCAGAGTAAAAAAAGACTTATTTATCTAAATTTTTAAAAATAGCGCTACCACAGAGCCTAGTGTAATCGCTGGTTTCCAGCAATCATGTCAATTTATGAAGAATGTTATTTCTTGGAGTCCAATTGGCTCATTTATCACATTTATAAGGTCAAAGTCCAAAATCAGTTCAATTAAGTCCCACAGTCAATCGTTTCACTGTTAAAAGCGATATAACTTAGTAATATCGAAAATATATCACTAAATACAGGTTGGTACGATTATGTGACGCAACCGTTGTAACTCAAACGGATTGATACCGCCAAGAAGTCAACGAAAAGTAGTTTTTGAAACTGTCGCTATTTCTTCAGCGTGCGATAATTCGTAGGATTGGTCCGACAGTAAAAAATGACTTTCTAATTTAAATTTTTAATAAAGCGCTGCCACAGCGCCCAGTGTAATCGCTTAGTTCCAGCCATCATGTCAAATTAAGGAGAATGTTATTTCTTGTAGTCAAACTAGCTCATTTACAATATTTATCAGGTCACAGTCCAAAGTTAGTTTAATTAATTCCCACAGTCAATCGTTTCACTGTTAAAAGCGATGCAACTTAGAATTATCGGAAAAAAATCACTAAATATATATTGGTACGAATATGTGACGCGACCGTTGTAACTCAAACGGATTGACACAGTTAGAAAGTCAATGAAATGTAATTTTTGAAACTGTCTCTATTTCTTCAGTGCAAACTAATGGCTGGGATTATTCCCACAGTAAAAAATGACTTATTTAACTTAATTTTTAAATAAAACTCTACCACAGCGCCCAGTACAATCGCTGAGTTCCAGCAATCAAGTCAAATTAAGAAGATTGTTACTTCTTGTAGTCAAACTGGCTCATTTATCACATTTATAAGGTCAAAGTCCAAAATCAGTTCAATTAAGTCCCACAGTCAAACGTTTCACTGTTAAAAGGGATGCAACCTAGTAATATCCGAATACTATCGCTAAATACATGTGGGGACGAATATGTGGCGCAACCGTTGTAACTCAAACGGATTGATACTGTTAGAAAGTCAATGAAATGTAGTTTTTGAAACTGTCGCTATTTCTTCAGCGCGCGATAACGGCTAGGATTGGTCCTACGGTGAAAAATGACTTTCTAATTTAAATTTTTAAAAAAGCGCTGCCACAGCGCCCAGTGTAATCGCTTAGTTCCAGCCATCATGTCAAATTTAGAAGAATGTGTTTTCTTGTAGTCAAACTAGCTCATTTATAAAATTTTTCAGGTCACAGTCCAAAGTTAGTTCAATTAAGTCCCACAGTCAATCGTTTCACTGTTAAAAGCGATGCAACTTAGAAATATCGGAAGAAAATCACTAAATATATATTGGTAGGAATATGTGACGCAACCGTTGTAAATCAAACGGATTGACACCGTTAGTAAGTCAATGAAATGTAGTTCTTGAAACTTTCTCTATTTCTTCAGCGCCAACTAACGGCCGGGATTGGTCCCACAGAAAAAAATGACTTACTTAACTTAATTTTTAAATAAAACGCTACCACAGTGCCCAGTGCAATCGCTGAGTTCCAGCAATCAAGTCAAATTAGGAAGAATGTTACTTCTTGTAGTGAAACTGGCTCATTCATCACATTTATAAGGTCAAAGTCCAAAATCGGTTCAATTGAGTCCCACAGTCAAACGTTTCACTGTTAAAAGCGTTGCAACCTAGCAATATCCGAGTACTATCGCTAAATGCATGTGGGGAGGAATATGTGACACAGCAGTTGTAACTCAAACGGATTGATACCGTTAGAAAGTCAATAAAATGTAGTTTTAGAAACTGTTGCTGTTTTTTCAGTGCCTGCTAACGGCCAGGATTGGTCCCAGAGTAAAAAAAGACTTATTTATCTAAATTTTTAAATAAAGCGCTACCACAGAGCCTAGCGTAATCGCTGGTTTCCAGCAATCATGTCAATTTATGAAGAATGTTATTTCTTGGAGACCAATTGGCTCATTTATCACATTTATAAGGTCACAGTCCAGAATCAGTTCAATTAATTCCCAGAGTCAATGGCTTCACTGTTAAAAGCGATACAACTTAGTAATATCGGACAAAAATCACTAAATACATGTTGGTACGAATATGTGACGCAACCGTTGTAAGTCAAACGGATTGACACAGTTAGAAATTCAATGAAAGGTAGTTTTAGAAACTGTCTCTATTTCGTCGATGCAAACTAATGGCCGGGATTATTCGCACAGTAAAAAATGACTTATTTAACTTAATTTTCAAATAAAACTGTACCACAGCGCCCAGTGCAATCGCTGAGTTCCAGCAATCAAGTCAAATTAAGAAGAATGTCACTTCTTGGATACCCATTGGCTTATTTATCACATTTATAAGGTCAAATTCCAGAATCAGTTCAATTATTTTCCACAGTCAATCGCTTCACTGTTAAAAGCAATACAACTTAGAAATATCGGAATACTATCGCTAAATACATGTGGGGACGAATATGTGGCGCAACCGTTGTAACTCAAACGGATTGATACCGTTAGAAAGTCAATGAAATGTAGTTTTTGAAACTGTCGCTATTTCTTCAGCGCGCGATAACTGCTAGGATTGGTCCCACGGTGAAAAATGACTTTCTAATTTAAATTTTTAATAAAGCGCTGCCACAGCGCCCAGTGTATTCGCTTAGTTCCAGCCATCATGTCAAATTAAGAAGAATGTTATTTCTTGTAGTCAAACTGGCTCATTTATCACATTTATAAGGTCAAAGTCCAAAATCAGTTCAATTAAGTCCCACAGTCAATCGTTTCACTGTTAAAAGCGATATAACTTAGTAATATCGAAAAGATATCACTAAATACAGGTTGGTACGATTATGTGACGCAACCGTTGTAACTCAAACGGATTGATACCGCCAAGAAGTCAATGAAATGTTGTTTTTGAGAATGTCTCTATTTCTTCAGTGCGTGCTAACGGCCAGGATTGGTCCCACAGTAAAAAATGACTTATTTATCATAATTTTTTAATAAGGTGCTACCACAGCGACAAGTGTGATCGCTGAGTTCCAGCAATCATGTCAAATTTAGAAGAATGTGATTTCTTGTAGTCAAACTAGCTCATTTATAATATTTTTCAGGTCACAGTCCAAAGTTAGTTCAATTAAGTCCCACAGTCAATCGTTTCACTGTTAAAAGCGATGCAACTTAGAAATATCGGAAGAAAATCACTAAATATATATTGGTAGGAAAATGTGACGCAACCGTTGTAAATCAAACGGATTGACACCGTTAGTAAGTCAATGAAATGTAGTTCTTGAAACTTTCTCTATTTCTTCAGCGCGAACTAACGGCCGGGATTGGCCCCACAGAAAAAAATGACTTACTTAACTTAATTTTTAAATAAAACGCTACCACAGTGCCCAGTGCAATCGCTGAGTTCCAGTAATCAAGTCAAATTAGGAAGAATGTTACTTCTTGTAGTGAAACTGCCTCATTCATTACATTTATAAGGTCAAAGTCCAAAATCGGTTCAATTGAGTCCCACAGTCAAACGTTTCACTGTTAAAAGCGATGCAACCTAGTAATATCCGACTACTATCGCTAAATGTAGGTGGGGAGGAATATGTGACGCAGCAGTTGTAACTCAAACGGATTGATACCGTTAGAAAGTCAATAAATTGTAGTTTTAGAAACTGTCTCTATAACGTCGGTGCACACTAATGGCTGGGATTATTCCCACAGTAAAAAATGACTTATTTAACTTAATTTTCAAATAAAACTGTACCACAGCGCCCAGTGCAATCGCTGAGTTCCAGCAATCAAGTCAAATTAAGAAGAATGTTACTTCTTGGAGACCCATTGGCTTATTTATCACATTTATAAGGTCAAATTCCAGAATCAGTTCAATTATTTCCCACAGTCAATCGTTTCACTGTTAAAAGCAATGCAACTTAGAAATATCGGAAGAAAATCACTAAATATATGTTGGTACGAATATGTGACGCAACCGTTGTAAATCAAACGGATTGACACCGTTAGTAAGTCAATGAAATGTAGTTCTTGAAACTTTCTCTATTTCTTCAGCGCGAACTAACGGCTAGGATTGGTCCCACAGTAAAAAATGACTTATTTAACTTAATTTTCAAATAAAACTGTACCACAGCGCCCAGTGTAATCGCTTAGTTCCAGCCATCATGTCAAATTAAGGAAATTGTTATTTCTTGTAGTCAAACTAGCTCATTTACAATATTTATCAGGTCACAGTCCAAAGTTAGTTTAATTAATTCCCACAGTCAATCGTTTCACTGTTAAAAGCGATGCAACTTAGAAATATCGGAAGAAAATCACTAAATATATATTGGTACGAATATGTGACGCGACCGTTGTAACTCAAACGGATTGACACAGTTAGAAAGTCAATGAAATGTAATTTTTGAAACTGTCTCTAATTCTTCAGTGCAAACTAATGGCTGGGATTATTCCCACAATTTAGAATGACTTATTTAACTTAATTTTTAAATAAAACTCTACCACAGCGCCCAGTACAATCGCTGAGTTCCAGCAATCAAGTCAAATTAAGAAGATTGTTACTTCTTGTAGTCAAACTGGCTCATATATCACATTTATAAGGTCAAAGTCCAAAATCAGTTCAATTAAGTCCCACAGTCAAACGTTTCACTGTTAAAAGGGATGCAACCTAGTAATATCCGAATACTATCGCTAAATACATGTGGGGACGAATATGTGGCGCAACCGTTGTAACTCAAACGGATTGATACCGTTAGAAAGTCAATGAAATGTAGTTTTTGAAACTGTCGCTATTTCTTCAGCGCGCGATAACGGCTAGGATTGGTCCCACGGTGAAAAATGACTTTCTAATTTAAATTTTTAATAAAGCGCTGCCACAGCGCCCAGTGTATTCGCTTAGTTCCAGCCATCATGTCAAATTAAGAAGAATGTTATTTCTTGTAGTCAAACTGGCTCATTTATCACATTTATAAGGTCAAAGTCCAAAATCAGTTCAATTAAGTCCCACAGTCAATCGTTTCACTGTTAAAAGCGATATAACTTAGTAATATCGAAAAGATATCACTAAATACAGGTTGGTACGATTATGTGACGCAACCGTTGTAACTCAAACGGATTGATACCGCCAAGAAGTCAATGAAATGTTGTTTTTGAGAATGTCTCTATTTCTTCAGTGCGTGCTAACGGCCAGGATTGGTCCCACAGTAAAAAATGACTTATTTATCATAATTTTTTAATAAGGTGCTACCACAGCGACAAGTGTGATCGCTGAGTTCCAGCAATCATGTCAAATTTAGAAGAATGTGATTTCTTGTAGTCAAACTAGCTCATTTATAATATTTTTCAGGTCACAGTCCAAAGTTAGTTCAATTAAGTCCCACAGTCAATCGTTTCACTGTTAAAAGCGATGCAACTTAGAAATATCGGAAGAAAATCACTAAATATATATTGGTAGGAAAATGTGACGCAACCGTTGTAAATCAAACGGATTGACACCGTTAGTAAGTCAATGAAATGTAGTTCTTGAAACTTTCTCTATTTCTTCAGCGCGAACTAACGGCCGGGATTGGTCCCACAAAAAAAAATGACTTACTTAACTTAATTTTTAAATAAAACGCTACCACAGTGCCCAGTGCAATCGCTGAGTTCCAGTAATCAAGTCAAATTAGGAAGAATGTTACTTCTTGTAGTGAAACTGCCTCATTCATTACATTTATAAGGTCAAAGTCCAAAATCGGTTCAATTGAGTCCCACAGTCAAACGTTTCACTGTTAAAAGCGATGCAACCTAGTAATATCCGACTACTATCGCTAAATGTAGGTGGGGAGGAATATGTGTCGCAGCAGTTGTAACTCAAACAAATTGATACCGTTAGAAAGTCAATAAATTGTAGTTTTAGAAACTGTCTCTATTTCGTCGGTGCACACTAATGGCTGGGATTATTCCCACAGTAAAAAATGACTTATTTAACTTAATTTTCAAATAAAACTGTACCACAGCGCCCAGTGCAATCGCTGAGTTCCAGCAATCAAGTCAAATTAAGAAGAATGTTACTTCTTGGAGACCCATTGGCTTATTTATCACATTTATAAGGTCAAATTCCAGAATCAGTTCAATTATTTCCCACAGTCAATCGTTTCACTGTTAAAAGCAATGCAACTTAGAAATATCGGAAGAAAATCACTAAATATATGTTGGTACGAATATGTGACGCAACCGTTGTAAATCAAACGGATTGACACCGTTAGTAAGTCAATGAAATGTAGTTCTTGAAACTTTCTCTATTTCTTCAGCGCGAACTAACGGCTAGGATTGGTCCCACAGTAAAAAATAACTTACTTAACTTAATTTTTTAAAAAAACGCTACCACTGTGCCCAATGCAATCGCTGAAATCCAGCAATCAAGTCAAATTAAGAAGAATGTTACTTCTTGTAGTCAAACAGGCTCATTTATCACATTTATAAAGTCAAAGTCCAAAATCAGTTCAATTGAGTCCCACAGTCAAACGTTTCACTGTTAAAAGCGCTGCAACCTAGTAATATCCGAGTACTATCGCTAAATACATGTGGGGAAAAGTATGTGACGCAACAGTTGGAACTCAAACGGATTAATACCGTTAGAAAGTGAATGAAATGTAGTTTTTGAAACTGTTGCTATTTCTTCGGCGCGCAATAACGGCTAGGATTGGTCCAACAGTAGAAAATGACTTTTTTACGTAAATTTTTAAATGAAGTGCTACCACAGCGCCCAGTGTAATCCCTGAGTTCAGGCAATCATGTCAAATTAAGAAGAATGTTATTTCTTGGGTCCAGTTGGCTCTCTTATCACATTTATCAGGTCACAGTATAAAGTTAGTTCAATTAAGTTCCACAGTCAATCGTTTCACTGTTAAAAGCGATATAACTTAGTAATATCAGAAAGATATCACTAAATACATGTTGGTACGAATATGTGACGCAACCGTTGTAACTCAAACGGATTGATACCGCCAAGAAGTCAATGAAATGTAGTGTTTGAGAAGGTCTTTATTTCTTCAGTGCGTGCTAACGGCCAGGATTGGTCCTAAAGTAAAAAAAGACTTATTTATCTAAATTTTTAAATAAAGCCCTACCACAGAGCCTAGTGTAATCGCTGGTTTCCACCAATCATGTCAATTTAGGAAGAATGTTATTTCTTGGAGTGCAATTGGTTCATTTATCACATTTATAAGGTAACAGTCCAGAATCAGTTCAATTAATTCCCAGAGTCAATCGCTTCACTGTTAAAAGCGATAAAACTTAGTAATATCAGAAAGATATCACTAAATACATGTTGGTACGAATATGTGACGCAACCGTTGTGACTCAAACGGATTGATACCGCCAAGAAGTCAATGAAATGTAGTGTTTGAGAAGGTCTTTATTTCTTTGGTGCGTGCTAACGGCCAGGATTGGTCCTAAAGTAAAAAAAGACTTATTTATCTAAATTTTTAAATAAAGCCCTACCACAGAGCCTAGTGTAATCGCTGGTTTCCAGCAATCATGTCAATTTAGGAAGAATGTTATTTCATGGAGTGCAATTGGTTCATTTATCACATTTATAAGATCACAGTCTAGAATAAGTTCAACTAATTCCCAGAGTCAATCGCTTCACTGTTAAAAGCGATAAAACTTAGTAATATCGGAAAAAAATCACTAAATATATGTTGGTACGAATATGTGACGCGACCGTTGTAACTCAAGCGGATTGACACAGTTAGAAAGTCAATGAAATGTTGTTTTTGAAACTGTCTCTATTTATTCAGTGCAAACTAATGGCTGGGATTATTCCCACAGTAAAAAATAACTTAGTTAACTTAATTTTTAAATAAAACTCTACCACAGCGCCTAGTACAATCGCTGAGTTCCAGCAATCAAGTCAAATTAAGAAGATTGTTACTTCTTGTAGTCAAACTGGCTCATTTATCACATTTATTAGGTCAAAGTCCAAAGTCAGTTCAATTAAGTCCCACAGTCAATCGTTTCACTGTTAAAAGCGATGCAACTTAGAAATATCGGAAGAAAATCACTAAATATATATTGGTAGGAATATGTGACGCAACCGTTGTAAATCAAACGGATTGACACCGTTAGAAAGTCAATGAAATGTAGTTCTTGAAACTTTCTCTATTTCTTCAGCGCGAACTAACGGCCGGGATTGGTCCCACAGAAAAAAATGACTTACTTAACTTAATTTTTAAATAAAACGCTACCACAGTGCCCAGTGCAATCGCTGAGTTCCAGCAATCAAGTCAAATTAGGAAGAATGTTACTTCTTGTAGTGAAACTGGCTCATTCATCACATTTATAAGGTCAAAGTCCAAAATCGGTTCAATTGAGTCCCACAGTCAAACGTTTCACTGTTAAAAGCGATGCAACCTAGTAATATCCGACTACTATCGCTAAATGCATGTGGGGAGGAATATGTGACGCACCAGTTGCAACTCAAACGGATTGATACCGTTAGAAAGTCAATAAAATGTAGTTTTAGAAACTGTCTCTATTTCGTCGGTGCACACTAATGGCTGGGATTATTCCCACAGTAAAAAATGACTTATTTAACTTAATTTTTAAATAAAACTGTACCACAGCGCCCAGTGCAATCGCTGAGTTCCAGCAATCAAGTCAAATTAAGAAGAATGTTACTTCTTGGAGACCCATTGGCTTATTTATCACATTTATAAGGTCAAATTCCAGAATCAGTTCAATTATTTCCCACAGTCAATCGTTTCACTGTTAAAAGCAATGCAACTTAGAAATATCGGAAGAAAATCACTAAATATATGTTGGTACGAATATGTGACGAACCGTTGTAAATCAAACGGATTGACACCGTTAGTAAGTCAATGAAATGTAGTTCTTGAAACTTTCTCTATTTCTTCAGCGCGAACTAACGGCTAGGATAGGTCCCACAGTAAAAAATAACTTACTTAACTTAATTTTTTAAAAAAACGCTACCACTGTGCCCAATGCAATCGCTGAATTCCAGCAATCAAGTCAAATTAAGAAGAATGTTACTTCTTGTAGTGAAACAGGCTCATTTATCACATTTATAAAGTCAAAGTCCAAAATCAGTTCAATTGAGTCCCACAGTCAAACGTTTCACTGTTAAAAGCGCTGCAACCTAGTAATATCCGAGTACTATCGCTAAATACATGTGGGGAAAAGTATGTGACGCAACAGTTGGAACTCAAACGGATTAATACCGTTAGAAAGTGAATGAAATGTAGTTTTTGAAACTGTTGCTATTTCTTCGGCGCGCAATAACGGCTAGGATTGGTCCAACAGTAGAAAATGACTTTTTTACGTAAATTTTTAAATAAAGTGCTACCACAGCGCCCAGTGTAATTCCTGAGTTCAGGCAATCATGTCAAATTAAGAAGAATGTTATTTCTTGGGTCCAGTTGGCTCACTTATCACATTTATCAGGTCACAGTATAAAGTTAGTTCAATTAAGTTCCACAGTCAATCGTTTCACTGTTAAAAGCGATATAACTTAGTAATATCAGAAAGATATCACTAAATACATGTTGGTACGAATATGTGACGCAACCGTTGTAACTCAAACGGATTGATACCGCCAAGAAGTCAATGAAATGTAGTGTTTGAGAAGGTCTTTATTTCTTCAGTGCGTGCTAACGGCCAGGATTGGTCCTAAAGTAAAAAAAGACTTATTTATCTAAATTTTTAAATAAAGCCCTACCACAGAGCCTAGTGTAATCGCTGGTTTCCACCAATCATGTCAATTTAGGAAGAATGTTATTTCATGGAGTGCAATTGGTTCATTTATCACATTTATAAGGTCACAGTCCAGAATCAGTTCAATTAATTCCCAGAGTCAATCGCTTCACTGTTAAAAGCGATAAAACTTAGTAATATCAGAAAGATATCACTAAATACATGTTGGTACGAATATGTGACGCAACCGTTGTAACTCAAACGGATTGATACCGCCAAGAAGTCAATGAAATGTAGTGTTTGAGAAGGTCTTTATTTCTTTAGTGCGTGCTAACGGCCAGGATTGGTCCTAAAGTAAAAAAAGACTTATTTATCTAAGTTTTTAAATAAAGCCCTACCACAGAGCCTAGTGTAATCGCTGGTTTCCAGCAATCATGTCAATTTAGGAAGAATGTTATTTCATGGAGTGCAATTGGTTCATTTATCACATTTATAAGATCACAGTCCAGAATAAGTTCAACTAATTCCCAGAGTCAATCGCTTCACTGTTAAAAGCGATAAAACTTAGTAATATCGGAAAAAAATCACTAAATATATGTTGGTACGAATATGTGACGCGACCGTTGTAACTCAAGCGGATTGACCCAGTTAGAAAGTCAATGAAATGTTGTTTTTGAAACTGTCTCTATTTATTCAGTGCAAACTAATGGCTGGGATTATTCCCACAGTAAAAAATAACTTAGTTAACTTAATTTTTAAATAAAACTCTACCACAGCGCCTAGTACAATCGCTGAGTTCCAGCAATCAAGTCAAATTAAGAAGATTGTTACTTCTTGTAGTCAAACTGGCTCATTTATCACATTTATAAGGTCAAAGTCCAAAGTCAGTTCAATTAAGTCCCACAGTCAATCGTTTCACTGTTAAAAGCGATGCAACTTAGAAATATCGGAAGAAAATCACTAAATATATATTGGTAGGAATATGTGACGCAACCGTTGTAAATCAAACGGATTGACACCGTTAGAAAGTCAATGAAATGTAGTTCTTGAAACTTTCTCTATTTCTTCAGCGCGAACTAACGGCCGGGATTGGTCCCACAGAAAAAAATGACTTACTTAACTTAATTTTTAAATAAAACGCTACCACAGTGCCCAGTGCAATCGCTGAGTTCCAGCAATCAAGTCAAATTAGGAAGAATGTTACTTCTTGTAGTGAAACTGGCTCATTCATCACATTTATAAGGTCAAAGTCCAAAATCGGTTCAATTGAGTCCCACAGTCAAACGTTTCACTGTAAAAAGCGATGCAACCTAGTAATATCCGACTACTATCGCTAAATGCATGTGGGGAGGAATATGTGACGCAGCAGTTGCAACTCAAACGGATTGATACCGTTAGAAAGTCAATAAAATGTAGTTTTAGAAACTGTCTCTATTTCGTCGGTGCACACTAATGGCTGGGATTATTCCCACAGTAAAAAATGACTTATTTAACTTAATTTTTAAATAAAACTGTACCACAGCGCCCAGTGCAATCGCTGAGTTCCAGCAATCAAGTCAAATTAAGAAGAATGTTACTTCTTGGAGACCCATTGGCTTATTTATCACATTTATAAGGTCAAATTCCAGAATCAGTTCAATTATTTCCCACAGTCAATCGTTTCACTGTTAAAAGCAATGCAACTTAGAAATATCGGAAGAAAATCACTAAATATATGTTGGTACGAATATGTGACGCAACCGTTGTAAATCAAACGGATTGACACCGTTAGTAAGTCAATGAAATGTAGTTCTTGAAACTTTCTCTATTTCTTCAGCGCGAACTAACGGCTAGGATAGGTCCCACAGTAAAAAATAACTTATTTATCTTAATTTTTTAATAAAGTGCTATCACAGTGCCAAGTGTAATCGCTGAGTTCCAGCAATCATGTCAAATTAAGAAGAATGTTATTTCTTGTAGTCAAACTGGCTCATTTATAGTAT
Source organism: Hydractinia symbiolongicarpus (assembly GCF_029227915.1). NCBI lineage: Eukaryota > Metazoa > Cnidaria > Hydrozoa > Anthoathecata > Hydractiniidae > Hydractinia > Hydractinia symbiolongicarpus. The sequence goes on from NC_079878.1 coordinate 3,932,925, forward strand.
TTATCAGGTCACAGTCCAAGGTTAGTTCATTAAGTCCCACAGTCAATCGTTTCACTGTTAAAAGCGATGCAACTTAGTCATATCGGAAGAAAATCACTAAATACATGTTGGTACGAATATGTGACGCAACCGTTGTAACTCAAACGGATTAACACGGTTAAAAAGTCAATGAAATGTAGTTTTTGAAACTGTCTCTATTTTTTCAGCGCGAACTAACGGCTGGGATTGGTCCCACAGGAAAAAATGACTTACTTAACTTAATTTTTTAAAAAAACGCTACCACTGTGCCCAATGCAATCGCTGAATTCCAGCAATCAAGTCAAATTAAGAAGAATGTTACTTCTTGTAGTCAAACTGGCTCATTTATCACATTTATAAAGTCAAAGTCCAAAATCAGTTCAATTGAGTCCCACAGTCAAACGTTTCACTGTTAAAAGCGCTGCAACCTAGTAATATCCGAGTACTATCGCGAAATACATGTGGGGAGGAATATGTGACGCAACAGTTGGAACTCAAACGGATTGATACCGTTAGAAAGTGAATGAAATGTAGTTTTTGAAACTGTTGCTATTTCTTCGGCGCGCAATAACGGCTAGGATTGGTCCAACAGTAGAAAATGACTTTTTTACTTAAATTTTTAAATGAAGTGCTACCACAGCGCCCAGTGTAATCCCTGAGTTCAGGCAATCATGTCAAATTAAGAAGAATGTTATTTCTTGGGTCCAGTTGGCTCACCTATCACATTTATCAGGTCGCAGTATAAAGTTAGTTCAATTAAGTTCCATAGTCAATCGTTTCACTGTTAAAAGCGATATAACTTAGTATTATCAGAAAGATATCGCTAAATACATGTGGGGAGGAATATGTGACGCAACAGTTGTAACTCAAACGGATTGATACCGTTAGAAAGTCAATAAAATGTAGTTTTAGAAACTGTCTCTATTTCGTCGGTGCACACTAATGGCTGGGATTATTCCCACAGTAAAAAATGACTTATTTAACTTAATTTTTAAATAAAACTGTACCACAGCGCCCAGTGCAATCGCTGAGTTCCAGCAATCAAGTCAAATTAAGAAGAATGTTACTTCTTGGAGACCCATTGGCTTATTTATCACATTTATAAGGTCAAATTCCAGAATCAGTTCAATTATTTCCCACAGTCAATCGTTTCACTGTTAAAAGCAATGCAACTTAGAAATATCGGAAGAAAATCACTAAATACATGTTGGTACGAATATGTGACGCAACCGTTGTAAATCAAACGGATTGACACCGTTAGTAAGTCAATGAAATGTAGTTCTTGAAACTTTCTCTATTTCTTCAGCGCGAACTAACGGCTAGGATAGGTCCCACAGTAAAAAATAACTTATTTATCTTAATTTTTTAATAAAGTGCTATCACAGTGCCAAGTGTAATCGCTGAGTTCCAGCAATCATGTCAAATTAAGAAGAATGTTATTTCTTGTAGTCAAACTGGCTCATTTATAGTATTTATCAGGTCACAGTCCAAGGTTAGTTCATTAAGTCCCACAGTCAATCGTTTCACTGTTAAAAGCGATGCAACTTAGTCATATCGGAAGAAAATCACTAAATACATGTTGGTACGAATATGTGACGCAACCGTTGTAACTCAAACGGATTAACACGGTTAAAAAGTCAATGAAATGTAGTTTTTGAAACTGTCTCTATTTTTTCAGCGCGAACTAACGGCTGGGATTGGTCCCACAGGAAAAAATGACTTACTTAACTTAATTTTTTAAAAAAACGCTACCACTGTGCCCAATGCAATCGCTGAATTCCAGCAATCAAGTCAAATTAAGAAGAATGTTACTTCTTGTAGTCAAACTGGCTCATTTATCACATTTATAAAGTCAAAGTCCAAAATCAGTTCAATTGAGTCCCACAGTCAAACGTTTCACTGTTAAAAGCGCTGCAACCTAGTAATATCCGAGTACTATCGCGAAATACATGTGGGGAGGAATATGTGACGCAACAGTTGGAACTCAAACGGATTGATACCGTTAGAAAGTGAATGAAATGTAGTTTTTGAAACTGTTGCTATTTCTTCGGCGCGCAATAACGGCTACGATTGGTCCAACAGTAGAAAATGACTTTTTTACTTAAATTTTTAAATGAAGTGCTACCACAGCGCCCAGTGTAATCCCTGAGTTCAGGCAATCATGTCAAATTAAGAAGAATGTTATTTCTTGGGTCCAGTTGGCTCACCTATCACATTTATCAGGTCACAGTATAAAGTTAGTTCAATTAAGTTCCATAGTCAATCGTTTCACTGTTAAAAGCGATATAACTTAGTATTATCAGAAAGATATCGCTAAATACATGTGGGGAGGAATATGTGACGCAACAGTTGTAACTCAAACGGATTGATACCGTTAGAAAGTCAATAAAATGTAGTTTTAGAAACTGTCTCTATTTCGTCGGTGCACACTAATGGCTGGGATTATTCCCACAGTAAAAAATGACTTATTTAACTTAATTTTTAAATAAAACTGTACCACAGCGCCCAGTGCAATCGCTGAGTTCCGGCAATCAAGTCAAATTAAGAAGAATGTTACTTCTTGGAGACCCATTGGCTTATTTATCACATTTATAAGGTCAAATTCCAGAATCAGTTCAATTATTTCCCACAGTCAATCGTTTCACTGTTAAAAGCAATGCAACTTAGAAATATCGGAAGAAAATCACTAAATACATGTTGGTACGAATATGTGACGCAACCGTTGTAACTCAAACGGATTAACACGGTTAAAAAGTCAATGAAATGTAGTTTTTGAAACTTTCTCTATTTCCTCAGCGCGAACTAACGGCTGGGATTGGTCCCACAGGAAAAAATGACTTACTTAACTTAATTTTTTAAAAAAACGCTACCCCTGTGCCCAATGCAATCGCTGAATTCCAGCAATCAAGTCAAATTAAGAAGAATGTTATTTCTTGTAGTCAAACTGGCTCATTTATAGTATTTATCAGGTCACAGTCCAAGGTTAGTTCAATTAAGTCCCACAGTCAGTCGTTTCACTGTTAAAAGCGATGCAACTTAGTCATATCGGAAGAAAATCACTAAATACATGTTGGTACGAATATGTGACGCAACCGTTGTAACTCAAACGGATTAACACGGTTAAAAAGTCAATGAAATGTAGTTTTTGAAACTGTCTCTATTTCCTCAGCGCGAAATAACGGCTGGGATTGGTCCCACAGGAAAAAATGACTTACTTAACTTAATTTTTTAAAAAAACGCTACCACTGTGCCCAATGCAATCGCTGAATTCCAGCAATCAAGTCAAATTAAGAAGAATGTTACTTCTTGTAGTCAAACTGGCTCATTTATCACATTTATAAAGTCAAAGTCCAAAATCAGTTCAATTGGGTCCCACAGTCAAACGTTTCACTGTTAAAAGCGCTACAACCTAGTAATATCCGAGTACTATCGCTAAATACATGTGGGGAGGAATATGTGACGCAACAGTTGGAACTCAAACGGATTGATACCGTTAGAAAGTGAATGAAATGTAGTTTTTAAAACTGTTGCTATTTCTTCGGCGCGCAATAACGGCTAGGATTGGTCCAACAGTAGAAAATGACTTTTTTACTTAAATTTTTAAATGAAGTGCTACCACAGCGCCCAGTGTAATCCCTGAGTTCAGGCAATCATGTCAAATTAAGAAAAATGTTATTTCTTGGGTCCAGTTGGCTCACCTATCACATTTATCAGGTCACAGTATAAAGTTAGTTCAATTAAGTTCCATAGTCAATCGTTTCACTGTTAAAAGCGATATAACTTAGTATTATCAGAAAGATATCGCTAAATACATGTGGGGAGGAATATGTGACGCAACAGTTGTAACTCAAACGGATTGATACCGTTAGAAAGTCAATAAAATGTAGTTTTAGAAACTGTCTCTATTTCGTCGGTGCACACTAATGGCTGGGATTATTCCCACAGTAAAAAATGACTTATTTAACTTAATTTTTAAATAAAACTGTACCACAGCGCCCAGTGCAATCGCTGAGTTCCAGCAATCAAGTCAAATTAAGAAGAATGTTACTTCTTGGAGACCCATTGGCTTATTTATCACATTTATAAGGTCAAATTCCAGAATCAGTTCAATTATTTCCCACAGTCAATCGTTTCACTGTTAAAAGCAATGCAACTTAGAAATATCGGAAGAAAATCACTAAATACATGTTGGTACGAATATGTGACGCAACCGTTGTAACTCAAACGGATTAACACGGTTAAAAAGTCAATGAAATGTAGTTTTTGAAACTTTCTCTATTTCCTCAGCGCGAACTAACGGCTGGGATTGGTCCCACAGGAAAAAATGACTTACTTAACTTAATTTTTTAAAAAAACGCTACCCCTGTGCCCAATGCAATCGCTGAATTCCAGCAATCAAGTCAAATTAAGAAGAATGTTATTTCTTGTAGTCAAACTGGCTCATTTATAGTATTTATCAGGTCACAGTCCAAGGTTAGTTCAATTAAGTCCCACAGTCAATCGTTTCACTGTTAAAAGCGATGCAACTTAGTCATATCGGAAGAAAATCACTAAATACATGTTGGTACGAATATGTGACGCAACCGTTGTAACTCAAACGGATTAACACGGTTAAAAAGTCAATGAAATGTAGTTTTTGAAACTGTCTCTATTTCCTCAGCGCGAAATAACGGCTGGGATTGGTCCCACAGGAAAAAATGACTTACTTAACTTAATTTTTTAAAAAAACGCTACCACTGTGCCCAATGCAATCGCTGAATTCCAGCAATCAAGTCAAATTAAGAAGAATGTTACTTCTTGTAGTCAAACTGGCTCATTTATCACATTTATAAAGTCAAAGTCCAAAATCAGTTCAATTGAGTCCCACAGTCAAACGTTTCACTGTTAAAAGCGCTACAACCTAGTAATATCCGAGTACTATCGCTAAATACATGTGGGGAGGAATATGTGACGCAACAGTTGGAACTCAAACGGATTGATACCGTTAGAAAGTGAATGAAATGTAGTTTTTAAAACTGTTGCTATTTCTTCGGCGCGCAATAACGGCTAGGATTGGTCCAACAGTAGAAAATGACTTTTTTACTTAAATTTTTAAATGAAGTGCTACCACAGCGCCCAGTGTAATCCCTGAGTTCAGGCAATCATGTCAAATTAAGAAGAATGTTATTTCTTGGGTCCAGTTGGCTCACCTATCACATTTATCAGGTCACAGTATAAAGTTAGTTCAATTAAGTTCCACAGTCAATCGTTTCACTGTTAAAAGCGATATAACTTAGTAATATCAGAAAGATATCACTAAATACATGTTGGTACGAATATGTGACGCAACCGTTGTAACTCAAACGGATTGAAACCGTTAGTAAATCAATGAAATGTAGTTCTTGAAACTTTCTCTGTTTCTTCAGCGCGAACTAATGGCTGGGATTGATCCCACAGTAAAAAATGACTTATTTAACTTAATTTTTAAATAAAACTCTACCACTGCGACCAGTGCAATCGCTGAGTTCCAGCAATCAAGTTAAATTAAGAAGAATGTTACATCTTGTAGTCAAACTGGCTCATTTATCACATATATAAGGTCAAAGTCCAAAATCAGTTCAATTAAGTCCCACAGTCAAACAGTTCACTGTTAAAAGCGATGCAACTTAGTCATATCGGAAGAAAATCACTAAATACATGTTGGTACGAATATGTGACGCAACCGTTGTAACTCAAACGGATTAACACGGTTAGAAAGTCAATGAAATGTAGTTTTTGAAACTGTCTCTATTTCTTCAGCGCGAACTAATGGCTGGGATTGGTCCCACAGGAAAAAATGACTTACTTAACTTAATTTTTAAAAAAAACGCTACCACAGTGCCCAGTGCAATCACTGAATTCCAGCAATCAAGTCAAATTAAGAAAAATGTTACTTCTTGTAGTCAAACTGGCTCATTTATCCCATTTATAAGGTCAAAGTCCAAAATCAGTTCAATTGAGTCCCACAGTCAAACGTTTCACTGTCAAAAGTGCTGCAACCTAGTAATATTCGAGTACTATTGCTAAATACATGTGGGGAGGAATATGTGACGCAACAGTTGTAACTCAAACGGATTGATACCGTTAGAAAGTGAATGAAATGTAGTTTTTCAAGCTGTTGCTATTTCTTCGGAATGCGATAACGGCTAGGATTGGTCCCACAGTAAAGAATGACTTTTTTATCTTAATTTTTTAAAAAAGTGCTACCCCAGCGCCCAGTGTAATCGTTGAGTGCCAGCAATCATGTCAATTTAAGAAGAATGTTATTTCTTGTAGTCAAACTGGCCCATTTATAACATTTATCAGGTCACAGTCCAAAGTTAGTTCAATTAAGTCCCACAGTCAATCGTTTCACTGAACCTAGTAATATCAGAATACTATCGCTAAATACATGTTTGTACGAACATGTGACGCAACCATTGTAACTCAAACGGATTGATACCACCAAGAATTCGATGAAGTGTAGATTTTGAGAATGTCTCTATTTCTTCAGCGCGTGCTAACGGCCAGGATTTGTCCCACAGAAAAAGGACTTATTAAAGTTAATTTTTATATAAAGCACTACCACAGAGCCTAGTGTACTCGCTGAATTCCAGCAATCATGTCAAATTAAGAAGAATGATATTTCTTGAAGCCCAATTGCCTCATTTATCGCATTTACAAGGTCACAGTCCAGAATCAGTTCAATTAAGTCCCACAGTCAATCGTTTCATTGTTAAAAGCGATGCAACCTAATAATATCCGAATACTATCGCTAAATACATGTGGGGACGAATATGTGACGCAACCGTTGTAACTCAAACGGATTAACACCGTTAAAAAGTCAATGAAATGTAGTTTTTGATACTGTCTCTACTTCTTCAGCGCAAACTAACGGCTGGGAATGGTCCCACAGTAAAAAATGACTTATTAAACTTAATTTTTAAATAAAACGCTACCACAGTGCCCAGTGCAATCGCTGAGTTCCAGCAATTAAGTCAAATTAAGAAGAATGTTACTTTTTGTAGTCAAACTGGCTCATTTATCACATTTATAAGGTCAAAGTCCAAAATCAGTTCAATTAAGTCCCACAGTCAAACGTTTCACTGTTAAAAGCGATGCAACCTAAAAATATCCGAATACTATCGCTAAATACATGTGGGGACGAATATGTGACGCAACCGTTGTAACTCAAACGGATTGAAACCGTTAGAAAGTCAATGAAATGTAGTTTTTGAAACTGTCGCTATTTCTTCAGCGCGCGATAACGGCTAGGATTGGTCCCACAGTAAAAAATGACTTTTTTATCTTAATTTTTTAAAAAAGTGCTACCCCAGCGCCCAGTGTAATCGTTGAGTGCCAGCAATCATGTCAATTTAAGAAGAATGTTATTTCTTGTAGTCAAACAGGCCCATTTATAACATTTATCAGGTCACAGTCCAAAGTTAGTTCAGTTAAGTCCCACAGTCAATCGTTTCACTGTTAAAAGCGATGCAACCTAATAATATCCGAATACTATCGCTAAATACATGTGGGGACGAATATGTGACGCAACCGTTGTAACTCAAACGGATTAACACCGTTAGAAAGTCAATGAAATGTAATTTTTAAAACTGTTGCTATTTCTTCGGCGTGCAATAACGGCTAGGATTGGTCCAACAGTAGAAATTGACTTTTTTACTTAAATTTTTAAATGAAGTGCTACCACAGCGCCCAGTGTAATCCCTGAGTTCAGGCAATCATGTCAAATTAAGAAGAATGTTATTTCTTGGGTCCAGTTGGCTCACCTATCACATTTATCAGGTCACAGTATAAAGTTAGTTCAATTAAGTTCCACAGTCAATCGTTTCACTGTTAAAAGCGATATAACTTAGTAATATCAGAAAGATATCACTAAATACATGTTGGTACGAATATGTGACGCAACCGTTGTAACTCAAACGGATTGAAACCGTTAGTAAATCAATGAAATGTAGTTCTTGAAACTTTCTCTATTTCTTCAGCGCGAACTAATGGCTGGGATTGGTCCCACAGGAAAAAATGACTTACTTAACTTAATTTTTAAAAAAAACGCTACCACAGTGCCCAGTGCAATCGCTGAATTCCAGCAATCAAGTCAAATTAAGAAAAATGTTACTTCTTGTAGTCAAACTGGCTCATTTATCCCATTTATAAGGTCAAAGTCCAAAATCAGTTCAATTGAGTCCCACAGTCAAACTTTTCACTGTCAAAAGTGCTGCAACCTAGTAATATTCGAGTACTTTTGCTAAATACATGTGGGGAGGAATATGTGACGCAACAGTTGTAACTCAAACGGATTGATACCGTTAGAAAGTGAATGAAATGTAGTTTTTGAAGCTGTTGCTATTTCTTCGGAATGCGATAACGGCTAGGATTGGTCCCACAGTAAAGAATGACTTTTTTATCTTAATTTTTTAAAAAAGTGCTACCCCAGCGCCCAGTGTAATCGTTGAGTGCAAGCAATCATGTCAATTTAAGAAGAATGTTATTTCTTGTAGTCAAACTGGCCCATTTATAACATTTATCAGGTCACAGTCCAAAGTTAGTTCAATTAAGTCCCACAGTCAATCGTTTCACTGAACCTAGTAATATCAGAATACTATCGCTAAATACATGTTTGTACGAACATGTGACGCAACCATTGTAACTCAAACGGATTGATACCACCAAGAATTCGATGAAGTGTAGATTTTGAGAATGTCTCTATTTCTTCAGCGCGTGCTAACGGCCAGGATTTGTCCCACAGAAAAAGGACTTATTAAAGTTAATTTTTATATAAAGCACTACCACAGAGCCTAGTGTACTCGCTGAATTCCAGCAATCATGTCAAATTAAGAAGAATGGTATTTCTTGAAGCCCAATTGCCTCATTTATCGCATTTACAAGGTCACAGTCCAGAATCAGTTCAATTAAGTCCCACAGTCAATCGTTTCACTGTTAAAAGCGATGCAACCTAATAATATCCGAATACTATCGCTAAATACATGTGGGGACGAATATGTGACGCAACCGTTGTAACTCAAACGGATTAACACCGTTAAAAAGGCAATGAAATGTAGTTTTTGATACTGTCTCTACTTCTTCAGCGCAAACTAACGGCTGGGAATGGTCCCACAGTAAAAAATGACTTATTAAACTTAATTTTTAAATAAAACGCTACCACAGTGCCCAGTGCAATCGCTGAGTTCCAGCAATTAAGTCAAATTAAGAAGAATGTTACTTTTTGTAGTCAAACTGGCTCATTTATCACATTTATAAGGTCAAAGTCCAAAATCAGTTCAATTAAGTCCCACAGTCAAACGTTTCACTGTTAAAAGCGATGCAACCTAAAAATATCCGAATACTATCGCTAAATACATGTGGGGACGAATATGTGACGCAACCGTTGTAACTCAAACGGATTGAAACCGTTAGAAAGTCAATAAAATGTAGTTTTTGAAACTGTCGCTATTTCTTCAGCGCGCGATAACGGCTAGGATTGGTCCCACAGTAAAAAATGACTTTTTTATCTTAATTTTTTAAAAAAGTGCTACCCCAGCGCCCAGTGTAATCGTTGAGTGCCAGCAATCATGTCAATTTAAGAAGAATGTTATTTCTTGTAGTCAAACAGGCCCATTTATAACATTTATCAGGTCACAGTCCAAAGTTAGTTCAGTTAAGTCCATCAGTCAATCGTTTCACTGTTAAAAGCGATGCAACCTAATAATATCCGAATACTATCGCTAAATACATGTGGGGACGAATATGTGACGCAACCGTTGTAACTCAAACGGATTAACACCGTTAGAAAGTCAATGAAATGTAATTTTTCAAACTGTGTCTATTTCTTCAGCGCGTGCTAACGGCCAGGATTACTCCCACAGTAAAAAAAGACTTATTTATCTAAATTTTTAAATAAAGCACTACCACAGAGCCTAGTGTACTCGCTGAATTCCAGCAATCATGTCGAATTAAGAAGAATGGTATTTCTTGAAGCCCAATTGGCTCATTTATCGCATTTATAAGGTTACAGTCCAGAATCAGTTCAATTAAGTCCCACACTCAATCGTTTCACTGTTAAAAGCGATGCAACTTAGTGATATCGGAAAAAAATCCCTAAATACATGTTGGTACGAATATGTGACGCAACCGTTGTAAATCAAACGGATTAACACCGTTAAAAAGTCAATGAAATGTAGTTTTTGAAACTGTCTCTATTTCTTCAGCGCGAACTAACGGCTGGGAATGGTCCCAGAGTAAAAAATGACTTATTAAACTTAATTTTTGAATAAAACGCTACCACAGTGCCCAGTGCAATCGCTGAATTCCAGCAATCAAGTCAAATTAAGAAAAATGTTACTTCTTGTAGTCAAACTGGCTCATTTATCCCATTTATAAGGTCAAAGTCCAAAATCAGTTCAATTGAGTCCCACAGTCAAACTTTTCACTGTCAAAAGTGCTGCAACCTAGTAATATTCGAGTACTTTTGCTAAATACATGTGGGGAGGAATATGTGACGCAACAGTTGTAACTCAAACGGATTGATACCGTTAGAAAGTGAATGAAATGTAGTTTTTGAAGCTGTTGCTATTTCTTCGGAATGCGATAACGGCTAGGATTGGTCCCACAGTAAAGAATGACTTTTTTATCTTAATTTTTTAAAAAAGTGCTACCCCAGCGCCCAGTGTAATCGTTGAGTGCAAGCAATCATGTCAATTTAAGAAGAATGTTATTTCTTGTAGTCAAACTGGCCCATTTATAACATTTATCAGGTCACAGTCCAAAGTTAGTTCAATTAAGTCCCACAGTCAATCGTTTCACTGAACCTAGTAATATCAGAATACTATCGCTAAATACATGTTTGTACGAACATGTGACGCAACCATTGTAACTCAAACGGATTGATACCACCAAGAATTCGATGAAGTGTAGATTTTGAGAATGTCTCTATTTCTTCAGCGCGTGCTAACGGCCAGGATTTGTCCCACAGAAAAAGGACTTATTAAAGTTAATTTTTATATAAAGCACTACCACAGAGCCTAGTGTACTCGCTGAATTCCAGCAATCATGTCAAATTAAGAAGAATGGTATTTCTTGAAGCCCAATTGCGTCATTTATCGCATTTACAAGGTCACAGTCCAGAATCAGTTCAATTAAGTCCCACAGTCAATCGTTTCACTGTTAAAAGCGATGCAACCTAATAATATCCGAATACTATCGCTAAATACATGTGGGGACGAATATGTGACGCAACCGTTGTAACTCAAACGGATTAACACCGTTAAAAAGTCAATGAAATGTAGTTTTTGATACTGTCTCTACTTCTTCAGCGCAAACTAACGGCTGGGAATGGTCCCACAGTAAAAAATGACTTATTAAACTTAATTTTTAAATAAAACGCTACCACAGTGCCCAGTGCAATCGCTGAGTTCCAGCAATTAAGTCAAATTAAGAAGAATGTTACTTTTTGTAGTCAAACTGGCTCATTTATCACATTTATAAGGTCAAAGTCCAAAATCAGTTCAATTAAGTCCCACAGTCAAACGTTTCACTGTTAAAAGCGATGCAACCTAAAAATATCCGAATACTATCGCTAAATACATGTGGGGACGAATATGTGACGCAACCGTTGTAACTCAAACGGATTGAAACCGTTAGAAAGTCAATAAAATGTAGTTTTTGAAGCTGTCGCTATTTCTTCAGCGCGCGATAACGGCTAGGATTGGTCCCACAGTAAAAAATGACTTTTTTATTTTAATTTTTTAAAAAAGTGCTACCCCAGCGCCCAGTGTAATCGTTGAGTGCCAGCAATCATGTCAATTTAAGAAGAATGTTATTTCTTGTAGTCAAACAGGCCCATTTATAACATTTATCAGGTCACAGTCCAAAGTTAGTTCAGTTAAGTCCATCAGTCAATCGTTTCACTGTTAAAAGCGATGCAACCTAATAATATCCGAATACTATCGCTAAATACATGTGGGGACGAATATGTGACGCAACCGTTGTAACTCAAACGGATTAACACCGTTAGAAAGTCAATGAAATGTAATTTTTCAAACTGTGTCTATTTCTTCAGCGCGTGCTAACGGCCAGGATTACTCCCACAGTAAAAAAAGACTTATTTATCTAAATTTTTAAATAAAGCACTACCACAGAGCCTAGTGTACTCGCTGAATTCCAGCAATCATGTCGAATTAAGAAGAATGGTATTTCTTGGAGCCCAATTGGCTCATTTATCGCATTTATAAGGTTACAGTCCAGAATCAGTTCAATTAAGTCCCACAGTCAATCGTTTCACTGTTAAAAGCGATGCAATTTAGTGATATCGGAAAAAAATCCCTAAATACATGTTGGTACGAATATGTGACGCAACCGTTGTAAATCAAACGGATTAACACCGTTAAAAAGTCAATGAAATGTAGTTTTTGAAACTGTCTCTATTTCTTCAGCGCGAACTAACGGCTGGGAATGGTCCCAGAGTAAAAAATGACTTATTAAACTTAATTTTTGAATAAAACGCTACCACAGTGCCCAGTGCAATCGCTGAGTTCCAGCAATTAAGTCAAATTAAGAAGAATGTTACTTTTTGTAGTCAAACTGGCTCATTTATCACATTTATAAGGTCAAAGTCAAAATCAGTTCAATTAAGTCCCACAGTCAAACGTTTCACTGTTAAAGCGATGCAACCTAGTAATATCCGAATACTATCGCTAAATACATGTCGGGCGAATATGTGACGCAACCGTTGTAACTCAAACGGATTGACACCGTTAGAAACTCAACGAAAAGTGTGGTTTTTGAAACTGTCGCTATTTCTTCAGCGCGAACTAATGGCTGGGATTGGTCCTACAGTAAAGAATGACTTATTTAACTTAATTTTTAAATAAAACTCTACCACACCGGCCAGTGCAATCGCTGAGTTCCAGCAATCAAGTCAAATTAAGAAGAATGATATTTCTTGTAGACAAACTGGCTCATTTATAACATTTATCAGGTCACACTCCAAAGTTAGTTCAATTAAGTCCCACAGTCAATCGTTTCACTGTGAAAGGCGATAAAACCTAGTAATATCAGAATACTATTGCTAAATACATGTTGGTACGAATATGTGAAGCAACCATTGTAACTCAACCGGATTGACACCGTTAGTTAGTCAATGAAATGTAGTTCTTGAAACTTTCTTTATTTCTTCAGCGCGAACTAATGGCTGGGATTGATCCCACAGTAAAAAAAGGCCTTATTTAACATAATTTTTAAATAAAACGCTACCACAATTCCCAGTGCAATCGCTGTGTTCCAGCAATTAAGTCAAATTAAGAAGAATATTACTTTTTGTAGTCAAACTGACTCATTTATCACATTTATAAGGTCAAAGTACAAAATCAGTTTGATTAAGTCCCACAGTCAAACAGTTCACTGTTAAAAGCGATGCAACCTAGTAATATCCGATTACTATCGCTAAATACATGTGGGGACGAATATGTAGCGCAACCGTTGTAACTCAAACGGATTGATACCATTAGAAAGTCAAGGAAATGTAGTTTTTGAGAATGTCTCTATTTCTTCAGCGCGTGCTAACGGCCAGGATTTGTCCCACAGAAAAGAATGACTTATTTAATTAATTTTTAAATAAAACTCTACCACAGCGCCCAGTGCAATCGCTGAGTTCCAGCAATGAAGTCAAATTAAGAAGAATGATATTTCTTGTAGGCAAACTGACTCATTTATAACATTTATCAGGTCACACTCCAAAGTTAGTTCAATTAAGTCCCACAGTCAATCGTTTCACTGTTAAAGGCGATGCAACCTAGTAATATCAGAATACTATCGCTAAATACATGTTGGTACGAATATGTGACGCAACCATTGTAACTCAAACGGATTGACACCGTTAGTAAGTCAATGAAATGTAGTTCTTGAAACTTTCTCTATTTCTTCAGCGCGAACTAATGGCTGGGATTGATCCCACAGTAAAAAAAGATTTATTTATCTAAATTTTTAAATAAAACGCTACCACAGTGCCCAGTGCAATCGCTGTGTTCCAGCAATTAAGTCAAATTACGAAGAATGTTACTTTTTGTAGTCAAACTGGCTCATTTATCACATTTATAAGGTCAAAGTCCAAAATCACTTTGATTAAGTCCCACAGTCAAACAGTTCACTGTTAAAAGCAATGCAACCTAGTAATATCCGAATACTATCGCTAAATACATGTCGGGCGAATATGTGACGCAACCGTTGTAACTCAAACGGATTGACACCGTTAGAAAGTCAACGAAAAGTAGTTTTTGAAACTGTCTCTATTTCTTCAGCGCGAACTAATGGCTGGGATTGGTCCCACAATAAAGAATGACTTATTTAACTTAATTTTTAAATAAAACTCTACCACAGCGCCCAGTGCAATCGCTGAGTTCCAGCAATCAAGTCAAATTAAGAAGAATGATATTTCTTGTAGACAAACTGGCTCATTTATAACAATTATCAGGTCACACTCCAAAGTTAGTTCAATTAAGTCCCACAGTCAATCGTTTCACTGTTAAAGGCAATGCAACCTAGTAATATCAGATTACTATCGCTAAATACATGTTGGTACGAATATGTGACGCAACCATTGTAACTCAACCGGATTGACACCGTTAGTAAGTCAATGAAATGTAGTTCTTGAAACTTTCTCTATTTCTTCAGCGCGAACTAATGGCTGGGATTGATACCACAGTAAAAAATGACTTATTTAACCTAATTTTTAAATAAAACGCTACCACAGTTCCCAGTGCAATCGCTGTGTTCCAGCAATTAAGTCAAATTAAGAAGAATGTTACTTTTTGTAGTCAAACTGGCTCATTTATTACATTTACAAGGTCACAGTCAAGAATCAGTTCAATTAAGTCCCACAGTCAATCGTTTCACAGTTAAAAGCGATGCAACTTAGTCACATCGGAAAAATATCACTAAATACATGATGGTACGAATATGTGACGCAACCGTTTTAACTCAACCGGATTAACACCGTTAGAATGTCAATGAAATGTAGTTTTTGAAACTGTCTCCATTTCTTCAGCGCGTGCTAACGGCCAGGATTACTCCCACAGTAAAAAAAGATTTATTTATCTAAATTTTTAAATAAAGCACTACCACAGAGACTAGTGTACTCGCTGAATTTCAGCAATCATGTCGAATTAAGAAGAATGTTACTTCTTGTAGTCAAACTGGCTCATTTATCACATTTACAAGGTCAAAGTCCAAAATCAGTTCAATTAAGTCCCACAGTCAAACGTTTCACTTTTAAAAGCGATGCAACCTAGTAATGTCCGAATACTATCGCTAAATACATGTGGGGCGAATATGTGACGCAACCGTTGTAACTCAAACGGATTGACACCGTTAGAAAGTCAACGAAAAGTAGTTTTTGAAACTGTCTCTATTTCTTCAGCGCGAACTAATGGCTGGGATTGGTCCCACAATAAAGAATGACTTATTTAACTTAATTTTTAAATAAAACTCTACCACAGCGCCCAGTGCAATCGCTGAGTTCCAGCAATCAAGTCAAATTAAGAAGAATGATATTTCTTGTAGACAAACTGGCTCATTTATAACAATTATCAGGTCACACTCAAAAGTTAGTTCAATTAAGTCCCACAGTCAATCGTTTCACTGTTAAAGGCGATGCAACCTAGTAATATCAGATTACTATCGCTAAATACATGTTGGTACGAATATGTGACGCAACCATTGTAACTCAACCGGATTGACACCGTTAGTAAGTCAATGAAATGTAGTTCTTGAAACTTTCTCTATTTCTTCAGCGCGAACTAATGGCTGGGATTGATACCACAGTAAAAAATGACTTATTTAACCTAATTTTTATATAAAACGCTACCACAGTTCCCAGTGCAATCGCTGTGTTCCAGCAATTAAGTCAAATTAAGAAGAATGTTACTTTTTGTAGTCAAACTGGCTCATTTATTACATTTACAAGGTCACAGTCAAGAATCAGTTCAATTAAGTCCCACAGTCAATCGTTTCACAGTTAAAAGCGATGCAACTTAGTCACATCGGAAAAATATCACTAAATACATGATGGTACGAATATGTGACGCAACCGTTTTAACTCAACCGGATTAACACCGTTAGAATGTCAATGAAATGTAGTTTTTGAAACTGTCTCCATTTCTTCAGCACGTGCTAACGGCCAGGATTACTCCCACAGTAAAAAAATATTTATTTATCTAAATTTTTAAATAAAGCACTACCACAGAGACTAGTGTACTCGCTGAAATCCAGCAATCATGTCGAATTAAGAAGAATGTTACTTCTTGTAGTCAAACTGGCTCATTTATCACATTTACAAGGTCAAAGTCCAAAATCAGTTCAATTAAGTCCCACAGTCAAACGTTTCACTTTTAAAAGCGATGCAACCTAGTAATGTCCGAATACTATCGCTAAATACATGTGGGGCGAATATGTGACGCAACCGTTGTAACTCAAACGGATTGACACCGTTAGAAAGTCAACGAAAAGTAGTTTTCGAAACTGTCTCCATATCTTCAGCGCGAACTAATGGCTGGGTTTGATCCCACAGTAAATAAAATGACTTATTTAACTTACTTTTTAAATAAAACTCTACCACAGCGCCCAGTGCAATCGCTGAGTTCCAGCAATCAAGTCAAATTAAGAAGAATGATATTTCTTGTAGACAAACTGGCTCATTTATAACATTTATCAGGTCACACTCCAAAGTTTGTTCAATTAAGTCCCACAGTCAATCGTTTCACTGTTAAAGGCGATGCAACCTAGTAATATCAGAATACTATCGCTAAATACATGTTGGTACGAATATGTGACGCAACCATGGTAACTCAAACGGATTGACAACGTTAGTAAGTCAATGAAATGTTGTTCTTAAAACTTTCTCTATTTCTTCAGCGCGAACTAATGGCTGGGATTGATCCCACAGTAAAGAAAGACTTATTTATCTAAATTTTTAAATAAAACCCTACCACAGAGCCTAGTGTACTCGCTGAATTTCAGCAATCATGTCGAATTAAAAAGAATGTTATTCCTTGGAGCCCAATTGGCTCATTTATCGCATTTACAAGGTCACAGTCAAGAATCAGTTCAATTAAGTACCACAGTCAATCGTTTCACTGTTAAAAGCGATGTAACGTAGCCACATCGGAAAAAAATCACTAAATACATGTTGGTACGAATATGTGATGCAACCGTTGTAACTCAAACGGTTTGATACCGCCACGAAGTCAATGAGATTTACTTTTTGAGAATGTCTCTATTTCTTCAGTGCGTGGTAACGGACAAGATTGGTCCCACAGTAAAAAATGACTTATTTATCTAAATTTTAAATGAAGCGCTTTCACAGCGCCCAGTGTAATCGCTGTGTTCCAGCAATTAAGTCAAATTAAGAAGAATGTTACTTTTTGTTGTCAAACTGGCTCATTTATCACATTCATAAGGTCAAAGTCCAAAATCAGTTCAATTAAGTCCCACAGTCAAACAGTTCACTGTTAAAAGCGATGCAACCTAGTAATATCCGAATCCTATAGCTAAATACATGTGGGGACGAATATGTGGCGCAACCGTTGTAACTCAAACCGATTGATACCATTAGAAAGTCAATGAAATGTAGTTTTTGAGAATGTCGCTATTTCTTCAGCGAGTGCTAACGGCCAGGATTAGTCCCACAGTAAAGAAAGACTTATTTATCTAAATTTTTAAATAAAACCCTACCACAGAGCCTAGTGTACTCGCTGAATTTCAGCAATCATGTCGAATTAAAAAGAATGTTATTCCTTGGAGCCCAATTGGCTCATTTATCGCATTTACAAGGTCACAGTCAAGAATCAGTTCAATTAAGTACCACAGTCAATCGTTTCACTGTTAAAAGCGATGTAACGTAGCCACATCGGAAAAAAATCACTAAATACATGTTGGTACGAATATGTGATGCAACCGTTGTAACTCAAACGGTTTGATACCGCCACGAAGTCAATGAGATTTACTTTTTGAGAATGTCTCTATTTCTTCAGTGCGTGGTAACGGACAAGATTGGTCCCACAGTAAAAAATGACTTATTTATCTAAATTTTAAATGAAGCGCTTTCACAGCGCCCAGTGTAATCGCTGATTTCCAACAATCATGTCAAAGTAAGAAGAATATTATTTCTTGGAGTCCAGTTGGCTCACTTATCACATTTATAAGGTCACAGGTCAAAATTAGTTTAATTAAGTTCACAGTCAATCATTTCATTGTTAAAAGCGATATAACTTAGTAATATCAGAAAACTGACACTAAATACATGTTGGTATGAATATGTGACGCAACCGTTGTAACTCGAACGGATTGATACCGCCAAAAAGCAATGAAATGTAGTTTCTGAGAATGCCTCTGTTTTTTTGGTGCGTACTAACGGCCAGGATTGGTCCCTCAGTAAAAAAAAGACTTACTTATCTAAACTTCTAAATAAAGCGCTACCACAGAGCCTAGTGAAATCGTTGAATTCCAGCAATCATGTCGAATTAAGAAGAATGTTATTCCTTGGAGTCCAATTTGCTCATTTATTGCATTGATAAGGTCACAGTCCAGAATCAGTTCAGTGAAGTCCCACAGTCAATCCTTTCACTGTTAAAAGCGATGCAACGTAGTAATAGCGGAAAAATGTCGCTAAATACATGTTGGTACGAATATGTGACGCAACCGTTGTAACTCAAACGGACTAATACCGCTAAAAAGTCATTGAAATGTAGTTTTTGAAACTGTCTCTATTTCTTCGCCGCGCGATAACGGCTAGGATTGGTCCCGCAGTAAAAAATGACTTATTTATCTAAATTTTTAAATGAACCGCTTCCACAGCGCCCAGTGTAATCGCTGATTTCCAACAATCATGTCAAAGTAAGAAGAATGTTATTTCTTGGAGTCCAGTTGGCTCACTTATCACATTTATAAGGTCACAGGCCAAAGTTAGTTCAGTTAAGTCCAAGAGTCAATCATTTCATTGTTAAAAGCGATATAACTTAGTAATATCGGAAAAATGTCAGTAAATACATGTTGGTACGAATATGTGACGCAGCCGTTGTATCTCAAACGGATTGATACCGCTACGAAGTCAATGAGATTTAGTTTTTGAGAATGTTTCTATTTCTTCAGTGCGTGCTAACGGACAGGATTGGTCCCACAGTAAAAAACGACTTATTTATCTAAATATTTAAAAAAAGCGCTACCACAGAGCATAGTGTACTCGCTGAATCCAAGCAATCATGTCGAATTAAGAAGAATGTTATTTCTTGTAGTCAAACTGGCACATTTATCACATTTATCAGGTCAAAGTCCAAAATCTGTTCAATTAAGTCCCACAGTCAAACGTTTCACTGTTAAAGGCGATGCAACCTAGTAATATCAGAAAAATATCGCTAAATACATGTTGGTACGAATATGTGACCCAACTGTTGTAACTCAAACGGACTGACACCGTTAGAAAGTAAGTGAGATGTAGTTTTGAAACTGTCGCCCTTTCTTCAGCACGCGATAACGGCTAGGATTGGTCCGACAGTAAAGATTGACTTATTTATTTAAATTTTTAAATGAAGCGCTTCCACAGCGCCCAGTGTAATCGCTGAGTTCCGGCAATCATGTCAAATTAAGAAGAATGTTATTTCTTGGAGTCCAATTGTCTCATTTATTACATTTATCAGGTCACAGTCCAAAGTTAGTTCAATTAAGTCCCACCGTCAATCGTTTCACTGTTAAAAGCGATGCAACCTAGTAATATCAGAAACATATCGCTAAATACATGTTGGTACGAATATGTGACCCGGCCGTTGTAAATCAAACGGACTGACACAGTTAGAAAGTCAGTGAAATGTCGTATTTGTAACTGTCTCTATTTCTTCAGCGCGCGCTAACGGTTAGGATTGGTCCCACAGTAAAAACTGAATTTTTTATCTTAATTTTTAAATGAAGCGCTACCACAGCGCCCAGTTTAATCGCTGAATTCCAGCAATCATGTCAATTTAAGAAGAATGTTATTCCTTGGAGTCCAGTTGGCTCATTTATCACATTTATCAGGTCACAGTCCAATGTTAGTTCAACTAAGTCCCACAGTCAATCGTTTCACTGTTAAAAGCGATGCAACCTAGTAATATCAGAAAAATATCGCTAAATGCATGTTGGTACGAATATGTGACCCAACTGTTGTAACTCAAACGGACTGACACGGTTAGAAAGTAAGTGAGATGTAGTTTTTAAAACTGTCGCTATTTCTTCAGCACGCGATAACAGCTAGGATTGGTCCCACAGTAAAAAATGACTTATTTATCTAAATTTTTAAATGAAGCGCTTCCACAGCGCCCAGTGTAATCGTTGATTTCCAACAATCATGTCAAAGTAAGAAGAATATTATTTCTTGGAGTCCAGTTGGCTCACTTATCACATTTATAAGGTCACAGGTCAAAGTTAGATCAATTAAGTCCCACAGTCAATCAGTTCATTGTTAAAAGCGATATAACTTAGTAATATCGGAAAACTGTCACTAAATACATGTTGGTACAAATATGTGACGCAACCGTTGTAACTCAAACGGATTGATACCATCAAAAAGCAATGAAATGTAGTTTCTGAGAATGCCTCTCTTTTTTTGGCGCGTACTAATGGCCAGGATTGGTCCCACAGTAAAAAAACACTTACTTATCTAAACTTCTAAATAAAGTGCTACAACAGAGCCTAGTGAAATCGCTGAAATCCAGCAATCATGTCAATTTAAGAAGAATGTTATTCCTTGGAGTCCAGTTGGCTCATTTATCACATTTATCAGGTCACAGTCCGAAGTTAGTTCAATTAAGTCCCACAGTCAATCGTTTCACTGTTAAAAGCGATACAACCTAGTAATATCGGAAAAAAATCACTATCTACATGTTGGTACGAATATGTGACGCAACCGTTGTAACTCAAACGGACTGATACCGTTAGAAAGTAATTCAAATGTAGTTTTTGAAGCTGTCTCTATTTCTTCAGCGCCAACTAACGGCTGGGTTTGGTCCCAAAGTAAAAAAAGACTTATTTATCTAAATTTTTAAATGAAGCGCTTCCACAGCGCCCAGTGTAATCGTTGATTTCCAACAATCATGTCAAAGTAAGAAGAATATTATTTCTTGGAGTCCAGTTGGCTCACTTATCACATTTATAAGGTCACAGGTCAAAGTTAGATCAATTAAGTCCCACAGTCAATCAGTTCATTGTTAAAAGCGATATAACTTAGTAATATCGGAAAACTGTCACTAAATACATGTTGGTACAAATATGTGACGCAACCGTTGTAACTCAAACGGATTGATACCATCAAAAAGCAATGAAATGTAGTTTCTGAGAATGCCTCTCTTTTTTTGGCGCGTACTAACGGCCAGGATTGGTCCCACAGTAAAAAAACACTTACTTATCTAAACTTTTAAATAAAGTGCTACAACAGAGCCTAGTGAAATCGCTGAAATCCAGCAATCATGTCAATTTAAGAAGAATGTTATTCCTTGGAGTCCAGTTGGCTCATTTATCACATTTATCAGGTCACAGTCCGAAGTTAGTTCAATTACGTCCCACAGTCAATCGTTTCACTGTTAAAAGCGATACAACCTAGTAATATCGGGAAAAAATCACTATCTACATGTTGGTACGAATATGTGACGCAACCGTTGTAACTCAAACGGACTGATACAGTTAGAAAGTAATTCAAATGTAGTTTTTGAAGCTGTCTCTATTTCTTCAGCGCCAACTAACGGCTGTGTTTGGTCCCACAGTAAAAAAAGACTTATTTATCTAAATTTTTAAAAAAGCGCTACCACAGAGCATAGTGTACTTTGTGAATTCCAGCAATCATGTCAAATTAAGAAGAATGTTATTCCTTAGAGTCCAATTTGCTCATTTATCGCATTGATAAGGTCGCAGTCCAGAATCAGTTCAGTTAAGTCCCACAGTCAATCGTTTCAATGTTAAAAGCGATGCAACATAGTAATAGCGGAAAAATGTCGCTAAATACATGTTGGTACGAATATGTGACGCAACCGTTGTAACTCAAACGGACTGATACCGCTAGAAAGTCATTGAAATGTAGTTTTTGAAACTGTCTCTATTTCTTCGGCGCGCGATATCGGCTAGGATTGGTCCCACAGTAAAAAATGACTTATTTATCTAAATTTTTAAATGAACCGCTTCCACAGCGCCCAGTGTAATCGCTGATTTCCAACAATCATGTCAAAGTAAGAAGAATGTTATTTCTTGGAGTCCAGTTGGCTCACTTATCACATTTATAAGGTCACACGCCAAAGTTAGTTCAGTTAAGTCCCACAGTCAATCATTTCATTGTTAAAAGCGATATAACTTAGTAATATCGGAAAAATGTTAGTAAATACATGTTGGTACGAATATGTGACGCAGCCGTTGTATCTCAAACGGATTAATACCGCCACGAAGTCAATGAGATTTAGTTTTTGAGAATGTCTCTATTTCTTCTGTGCGTGCTAACGGGCAGGATTGGTCCCACAGTAAAAAAGGACTTAGATATCTAAATATTTAAAAAAAGCGCTACCACAGAGCCTAGTGAAATCGTTGAAATCCAGCAATCATGTCAACTTAAGAAGAATGTTATTCCTTGGAGTCCAGTTGGCTCATTCATCACATTTATCAGGTCACAGTCCAAAGTTAGTTCAATTAAGTCCCACAGTCAATCGTTTCACTGTTAAAAGCGATACAACCTAGTAATATCGGAAAAAAATCACTATCTACATGTTGGTACGAATATGTGACGCAACCGTTGTAACTGAAGCGGTCTGATACCGTTAGAAGGTAATTGAAATGTAGTTTTTGAAACTGTCTCTATTTCTTCAGCGCGAACTAACGGCTGGGTTTGGTCCCACAGTAAAAAAAGACTTATTTATATAAATTTTTAAAAAAGCGCTACCACAGAGCATAGTGTACTTGCTGAATTCCAGCAATCATGTCGAATTAAGAAGAATGTTATTCCTTGGAGTCCAATTTGCTCATTTATCGCATTGATAAGGTCACAGTCCACAATCAGTTCAGTGAAGTCCCACAGTCAATTGTTTCACTGTTAAAAGCGATGCAACGTAGTAATAGCGGAAAAATGTCGCTAAATACATGTTGGTACGAATATGTGACGCAACCGTTGTAACTCAAACGGACTAATACCGCTAAAAAGTCATTGAAATGTAGTTTTTGAAACTGTCTCTATTTCTTCGCCGCGCGATTACGGCTAGGATTGTTCCCGCAGTAAAAAATAACTTATTTATCTAAATTTTTAAATGAACCTCTTCCACAGCGCCCAGTGTAATCGCTGATTTCCAACAATCATGTCAAAGTAAGAAGAATGTTATTTCTTGGAGTCCAGTTGGCTCACTTATCACATTTATAAGGTCACAGGCCAAAGTTAGTTCAGTTAAGTCCAACAGTCAATCATTTCATTGTTAAAAGCGATATAACTTAGTAATATCGGAAAAATGTCAGTAAATACATGTTGGTACGAATATGTGACGCAGCCGTTGTATCTCAAACGGATTGATACCGCCACGAAGTCAATGAGATTTAGTTTTTTGAGAATGTTTCTATTTCTTCAGTGCGTGCTAACGGACAGGATTGGTCCCACAGTAAAAAACGACTTATTTATCTAAATATTTAAAAAAAGCGCTACCACAGAGCATAGTGTACTCGCTGAATCCAAGCAATCATGTCGAATTAAGAAGAATGTTATTTCTTGTAGTCAAACTGGCACATTTATCACATTTATCAGGTCAAAGTCCAAAATCTGTTCAATTAAGTCCCACAGTCAAACGTTTCACTGTTAAAAGCGATGCAACCTAGTAATATCAGAAAAATATCGCTAAATGCATGTTGGTACGAATATGTGACCCAACTGTTGTAACTCAAACGGACTGACACCGTTAGAAAGTAAGTGAGATGTAGTTTTGAAACTGTCGCTCTTTCTTCAGCACGCGATAACGGCTAGGATTGGTCCGACAGTAAAGATTGACTTATTTATTTAAATTTTTAAATGAAGCGCTTCCACAGCGCCCAGTGTAATCGCTGAGTTCCGGCAATCATGTCAAATTAAGAAGAATGTTATTTCTTGGAGTCCAATTGTCTCATTTATTACATTTATCAGGTCACAGTCCAAAGTTAGTTCAATTAAGTCCCACCGTCAATTGTTTCACTGTTAAAAGCGATGCAACCTAGTAATATCAGAAACATATCGCTAAATACATGTTGGTACAAATATGTGACCCAGCCGTTGTAAATCAAACGGACTGACACAGTTAGAAAGTCAGTTAAATGTCGTATTTGTAACTGTCTCTATTTCTTCAGCGCGCGCTAACGGTTAGGATTGGTCCCACAGTAAAAACTGAATTTTTTATATTAATCTTTAAATGAAGCGCTACCACAGCGACCAGTTTAATCGCTGAATTCCAGCAATCATGTTAATTTAAGAAGAATGTTATTCCTTGGAGTCCAGTTGGCTCATTTATCACATTTATCATGTCACAGTCCAGAATCAGTTCAGTGAAGTCCCACAGTCAATCGTTTCACTGTTAAAAGCGATGCAACCTAGTAATATCAGAAAAATATCGCTAAATGCATGTTGGTACGAATATGTGACCCAACTGTTGTAACTCAAACGGACTGACACCGTTAGAAAGTAAGTGAGATGTAGTTTTTGAAACTGTCGCTATTTCTTCAGCACGCGATAACGGCTAGCATTGGTCCCACAGTAAAAAATGACTTATTTATCTAAATTTTTAAATGAGGCGCTTCTACAGCGCCCAGTGTAATCGCTGATTTCCAACAATCATGTCAAAGTAAGAATAATATTATTTCTTGGAGTCCAGTTGGCTCACTTATCACATTTATAAGGTCACATGTCAAAGTTAGATCAATTAAGTCCCACAGTCAATCAGTTCATTGTTAAAAGCGATATAACTTAGTAATATCGGAAAACTGTCACTAAATACATGTTGGTACAAATATGTGACGCAACCGTTGTAACTCAAACGGATTCATACCACCAAAAAGCAATGAAATGTAGTTTCTGAGAATGCCTCTCTTTTTTTGGCGCGTACTAACGGCCAGGATTGGTCCCACAGTAAAAAAAGACTTACTTATCTAAACTTCTAAATAAAGCGCTACAACAGAGCCTAGTGAAAACGCTGAAATCCAGCAATCATGTCAATTTAAGAAGAATGTTATTCCTTGGAGTCCAGTTGGCTCATTTATCACATTTATCAGGTCACAGTCCGAAGTTAGTTCAATTAAGTCCCACAGTCAATCGTTTCACTGTTAAAAGCGATACAACCTAGTAATATCGGAAAAAAATCACTATCTACATGTTGGTACGAATATGTGACGCAACCGTTGTAACTCAAACGGACTGATACCGTTAGAAAGTAATTCAAATGTAATTTTTGAAGCTGTCTCTATTTCTTCAGCGCCAACTAACGGCTGGGTTTGGTCCCACAGTAAAAAAAGACTTATTTATCTAAATTTTTAAAAAAGCGCTACCACAGAGCATAGTGTACTTTGTGAATTCCAGCAATCATGTCAAATTAAGAAGAATGTTATTCCTTAGAGTCCAATTTGCTCATTTATCGCATTGAGAAGGTTGCAGTCCAGAATCAGTTCAGTTAAGTCCCACAGTCATTCGTTTCAATGTTAAAAGCGATGCAACATAGTAATAGCGGAAAAATGTCGCTAAATACATGTTGGTACGAATATGTGACGCAACCGTTGTAACTCAAACGGACTGATACCGCTAGAAAGTCATTGAAATGTAGTTTTTGAAACTGTCTCTATTTCTTCGGCGCGCGATATCGGCTAGGATTGGTCCCACAGTAAAAAATGACTTATTTATCTAAATTTTTAAATGAACCGCTTCCACAGCGCCCAGTGTAATCGCTGAATTCCAACAATCATGTCAAAGTCAGAAGAATGTTATTTCTTGGAGTCCAGTTGGCTCACTTATCACATTTATAAGGTCACACGCCAAAGTTAGTTCAGTGAAGTCCCACAGTCAATCATTTCATTGTTAAAAGCGATATAACTTAGTAATATCGGAAAAATGTCAGTAAATACATGTTGGTACGAATATGTGACGCAGCCGTTGTATCTCAAACGGATTAATACCGCCACGAAGTCAATGAGATTTAGTTTTTGAGAAGGTCTCTATTTCTTCAGTGCGTGCTAACGGCCAGGATTGGTCCTAGACTAAAAAAAAACTTATTTATCTAAATTTTTAAATAAAGCCCTACCACAGAGCCTAGTGTAATCGCTGGTTTCCAGCAATCATGTCAATTTAAGAAGAATGTTATTTCGTGGAGTCCAATTGGTTCATTTATCACATTTATAAGGTCACAGTCCAGAATCAGTTCAATTAATTCCCAGAGTCAATCGCTTCACTGTTAAAAGCGGTACAACTTAGTAATATCGGAAAAAAATCACTAAATACATGTTGGTACGAATATGTGACACGATCGTTGTAACTCAAACGGATTGACACAGTTAGAAAGTCAATGAAATGTAATTTTTGAAAGTGTCTCTATTTCTTCAGTGAAAACTAATGGCTGGGATTATTCCCACAGTAAAAAATGACTTATTTAACTTAATTTTTAAATAAAACTCTACCACAGCGCCCAGTACAATCGCTGAGTTCCAACAATCAAGTCAAATTAAGAAGACTGTTACTTCTTGTAGTCAAACTGACTCATTTATCACATTTATAAGGTCAAAGTCCAAAATCAGTTCAATTAAGTCCCACAGTCAAACGTTTCACTGTTAAAAGGGATGCAACCTAGTAATATTCGAATACTATCGCTAAATACATGTGGGGACGAATATGTGGCGCAACCGTTGTAACTCAAACGGATTGATACCGTTAGAAAGTCAATGAAATGTAGTTTTTGAAACTGTCGCTATTTCTTCAGCGCGCGATAACGGCTAGGATTAGTCCCACAGTAAAAATTGACTTTCTAATTTAAATATTTTAATAAAGCGCTGCCACAGCGCGCAGTGTAATCGCTTAGTTCCAGCAATCATGTCAAATCAAGAAGAAGGTTATTTCTTGTAGTCAAACTGGCTCATTTATCACATTTATAAGGTCAAAGTCCAAAATCAGTTCAATTAAGTCCCACAGTCAATCATTTCACTGTTAAAAGCTATACAACTTAGAAATATCGGATGAAAATCACTAAATACATGTTGGTACGAATATGTGACGCAACCGTTGTAACTCAAACGGATTGACACCGTTGGTAAGTCAATGAAATGTAGTTCTTGAAACTTTCTCTATTTCTTCACCGCGAACTAATGGCTGGGATTGATCCCACAGTAAAAAATGACTTATATAACCTAATTTTTAAATAAAACTTTACCACAGCGCCCAGTGCAATCGCTGAGTTCCAGCAATCAAGTCAAATTAAGAAGAATGTTACATCTTGTAGTCAAACTGGCTCATTTATCACATTTATAAGGTCAAATTCCAAAATCAGTTCAATTAAGTCCCACAGTCAAACAGTTCACTGTTAAAAGCGATGCAACCTAGTAATATCCGAATACTATTGCTAAATACATGTGGGGACCAATATGTGGCGCAACCGCTGTAACTCAAACGGATTGATACCATTAGAAAGTCAATGAAATGTAGTTTTTGAGAATGTCTCTATTTGTTCAGTCCGTGCTAACGGCCAGGATTGGTCCCACAGTAAAAAATGACTTATTTATCTTAATTTTTTAATAAAGTGCTACCACAGCGCCCAGTGTAATCCCTGAGTTCCGGCAATCATGTCAAATTAAGAAGAATGTTATTTCTTGGGTCCAGTTGGCTCACTTCTCACATTTATCAGGTCACAGTCTAAAGTTAGTTCAATTAAGTCCCACAGTCAATCGTTTCACTGTTAAAAGCGATGCAACCTAATAATATCCGAATACTATCGCTAAATACATGTGGGGACGAATATGTGACGCAACTGTTGTAACTCAAACGGATTGAAACCGTTAGAAAGTCAATGAAATGTAGTTTTTGAAACTGTCGCTATTTCTTCAGCGCGCGATAACGGCTAAGATTGGTCCCACAGTAAAAAAGTGACTATTTATGACTAATTATTTAAATTTTTAAATGAAGGGCTACCACAGCGCGCAGTGTAATCCCTGAGTTCCGGCAATCATGTCAAATTAAGAAGAATGTTATTTCTTGGAGTCCAATTGGTTCATTTATCACATTTATAAGGCCACAGTCCAGAATCAGTTGAATTAATTCCCAGAGTTAATCGCTTCACTGTTAAAAGCGATACAACTTAGTAATATCGGAAAAAATTCACTAAATACATGTTGGTACGAATATGTGACGCGACCGTTGTAACTCAAACGGATTAACACAGTTAGAAATTCAATGAAATGTAGTTTTTGAAACTGTCTCTATTTCTTCTGTGCAAACTAATGGCTGGGATTATTTCCACAGTAAAAAATGACTTATTAAACTTAATTTTTAAATAAAACGCTACCACAGTGCCCAGTGCAATCGCTGAGTTCCAGCAATTAAGTAGAATTGAGAAGAATGTTACTTTTTGTAATCAAACTGGCTCATTTATCGCATTTATAAGGTCACAGTCCAGAATCAGTTCAATTAAGTCCCACAGTCAATCGTTTCACTGTTAAAAGCAATGCAACCTAATAATATCCGAATACTATCGCTAAATACATGTGGGGACGAATATGTGACGCAACTGTTGTAACTCAAACGGATTGAAACTGTTAGAAAGTCAATGAAATGTAGTTTTTGAAACTGTCGCTATTTCTTCAGCGCGCGATAACGGCTAGGATTGGTCCCACAGTAAAAAATGACTTTTTTATCTTAATTTTTTAAAACAGTGCTACCACAGCGCCCAGTGTAATCGTTGAGTTAAAGCAATCATGTCAATTTAAGAAAAATGTTATTTCTTGTAGTCAAACTGGCCCATTTATAACATTTATCAGCTCACAGTCCAAAGTTAGTTCAATTAAGTCCCACAGTCAATCGTTTCACTGAACCTAGTAATATCAGAATACCATCGCTAAATACATGTTGGTACGAACATGTGACGCAATCATTGTAACTCAAACGGATTGATACCGCCAAGAAGTCGATGAAGTGTAGATTTTGAGAATGTCTCTATTTCTTCAGCGCGTGCTAACGGCCAGGATTTGTCCCACAGAAAAAAAGACTTATTTATTTAAATTTTTAAATGAAGTGCTACCACAAGCGCCCAGTGTAATCGCTGAGTTCCGGCAATCATGTCAAATTAAGAAGAATGGTATTCCTAGGAGCCCAATTGGCTCATTTATCACATTTATAAGGTCAAAGTCCGAAATCAATTCAATTAAGTCCCACAGTCAAACAGTTCACTGTTAAAAGCGATGCAACCTAGTAATATCCGAATACTATCGCTAAATACATATCGGGACAAATATGTGGCGCAACCGTTGTAACTCAAACGGATTAACACCGTTAGAAAGTCAATGAAATGTAGTGTTTGAAACTGTCTCTATTTCTTCAGCGCGAACTAACGGCCGGAATTGGTCCCACAGAAAAAAATGACTTACTTAATTTAATTTTTAAATAAAACGCTACCACAGTGCCCAGTGCAATCGCTGAGTTCCAGCAATCAAGTCAAATTAGGAAGAATGTTACTTCTTGTAGTGAAACTGGCTCATTCATCACATTTATAAGGTCAAATTCCAAAAGCAGTTTAATTGAGTCCCACAGTCAAACTTTTCACTGTTAAAAGCGATGCAACCTAGTAATATCCGAGTACTATCGCTAAATGCATGTGGGGAGGAATATGTGACGCAACAGTTGTAACTCAAACGGATTGATGCCGTTAGAAAGTCAATAAAATGTAGTTTTTGAAACTGTTGCTATTTTTGCAGCCCGCAATAACGGCTAAGATTGGTCCCACAGTAAAAAAGTGACTATTTATGACTAATTATTTAAATTTTTAAATGAAGGGCTACCACAGCGCGCAGTGTAATCCCTGAGTTCCGGCAATCATATCAAATTAAGAAGAATGTTATATCTTGGGTCCAGTTGGCTGACTTATCACATTAATAAGGTCACTGTCAAAGTTAGTTCAATTAAGTTCCACAGTCAATCGTTTCACTGTTAAAAGCGATATAACTTAGTAATATCGAAAAGATATCACTAAATATAGGTTGGTACGAATATGTGACGCAACCGTTGTAACTCAAACGGATTAATACCGCCAAAAAGGCAATGAAATGTAGCTTTTGAGAATGTCTCTATTTCTTCAGTGCATGCTAACGGCCAGGATTCGTCCCACAGAAAAAAAGACTTATTTATTTAAATTTTTAAATGAAGTGCTACCACAATCATGTCAAATTAAGAAGAATGGTATTCCTAGGAGCCCAATTGGCTCATTTATCGCATTTACAAGGTCACAGTCAAGAATCAGTTCAATTAAGTCCCACAGTCAATCGTTTCACTGTTAAAAGCGATGCAACTTATTCACATCGGAAAAATATCAATAAATACATGTTGGTACGAATATGTGACGCAAGCATTAACACCGTTAGAAAGTCAATAAAATTTTTGAAACTGTCGCTATTTCTTCAGCGCGAACTAACGGCCGGGATTGGTCCCACAGAAAAAAATGACTTACTTAATTTAATTTTTAAATAAAACGCTACCACAGTGCCCAGTGCAATCGCTGAGTTCCAGCAATCAAGTCAAATTAGGAAGAATGTTACTTCTTGGAGACCAATTGGCTCGTTTATCACATTTATAAGGTCAAAGTCCAAAATCAGTTCAATTAAGTCCCACAGTCAAACAGTTCACTGTTAAAAGCGATGCAACCTAGTAGTAACCGAATACTATCGCTAAATACATGTGGGGAGGAATATGTGACGCAACAGTTGTAACTCAAACGGATTGATACCGTTAGAAAGTGAATGAAATGTAGTTTTTGAAACTGTTGCTATTTCTTCATCGCGCGATAACGGCTAGGATTTGTCCAACAGTAGAAAATTACTTTTTTACTTAAATTTTTAAATGAAGTGCTACCACTGCGCCCAGTGTAATCCCTGAGTTCCGGCAATCATGTCAAATTAAGAAGAATGTTATTTCTTGGGTCCAGTTGGCTCACTTATCACATTTATCAGGTCACAGTCCAAAGTTAGTTCAATTAAGTTGCACAGTCAATCGTTTCACTGTTAAAAGCGATATAACTTAGTAATATCGAAAAGATATCCCTAAATACAGGTTGGTACGAATATGTGGCGCAACCGTTGTAACTCAAACGGATTGATACCGCCAAGAAGTCAATGAAATGTAGTGTTTGATAATGTCTCTATTTCTTCAGTGCGTGCTAACGGCCAGGATTGGTCCTAGAGTAAAAAAAGACTTATTTATTCAAATTTTTAAATAAAGCGCTACCACAGAGCCTAGTGTAATCGCTGGTTTCCAGCAATCATGTCAATTTAAGAAGAATGTTATTTCTTGGAGTCCAATTGGTTCATTTATCACATTTATAAGGCCACAGTCCAGAATCAGTTGAATTAATTCCCAGAGTCAATCGCTTCACTGTTAAAAGCGATGCAACCTAATAATATCCGAATAATATCGCTATATACATGTGGGGACGAATATGTGACGCAACTGTTGTAACTCAAACGGATTGAAACCGTTAGAAAGTAAATGAAATGTAGTTTTTGAAACTGTCGCTATTTCTTCAGCGCGCGATAACGGCTAGGATTGGTCCCACAGTAAAAAATGACTTTTTTATTAAATTTTTTAATAAAGCGCTGCCACAGCGCCCAGTGTAATCGCTGAGTTCCGGCAATCATGTCAAATTAAGAAGAATGTTATTTCTTGTAGTCAAACTGGCTCATTTATCACATTTATCAGGTCACAGTCCAAAGTTAGTTCAATTAAGTCCCACAGTAAATCGTTTCACTGAACCTAGTAATATCAGAATACTATCGCTAAATACATGTTGGTACGAACATGCAACGCAACCATTGTAACTCAAACGGATTGATACCGCCAAGAAGTCGATGAAGTATAGATTTTGAGAATGTCTCTATTTCTTCAGCGCGTGCTAACCGCCAGGATTTGTCCCACAGAAAAAAAGACTTATTTATTTAAATTTTTAAATGAAGTGCTACCACAGAGCCTAGTGTACTCGCTGAATTCCAGCAATCATGTCGAATTAAGGACAATGGTATTCCTTGGAGCCCATTTGGCTCATTTATCGCATTTAAAAGGTCACAGTCAAGAATCAGTTCAACTAAGTCCCACAGTCAATCGTTTCACTGTTAAAAGCGATGCAACTTAGTCATATCGGAAAATATCACTAAATACATGTTGGTACGAATATGTGACGCAACCGTTGTAACTCAAACGGATTGATACCATTAGAAAGTCAATGAAATGTAGTTTTTGAAACTGTCGCTATTTCTTCAGCACGCGATAACGGCTAGGATTGGTCCCACAGTAAAAAATGACTTTTTTATCTTAATGTTTTAAAAAAGTGCTACCACAGCGCCCAGTGTAATCGTTAAGTTCAAGCAATCATGTCAATTTAAGAAGAATGTTATTTCTTTGTAGTCAAACTGGCCCATTTATAACATTTATCAGGTCACAGTCCAAAGTTAGTTCAATTAAGTCCCACAGTCAATCGTTTCACTGAACCTAGTAATATCAGAATACTATCGCTAAATACATGTTGGTACGAACATGTGACGCAACCATTGTAACTCAAACGGATTGATACCGCCAAGAAGTCGATGAAGTGTAGATTTTGAGAATGTCTCTATTTCTTCAGCGCGTGCTAACGGCCAGGATTTGTCCCACAGAAAAAAAGACTTATTTATTTAAATTTTTAAATGAAGTGCTACCACAAGCGCCCAGTGTAATCGCCGAGTTCCGGCAATCATGTCAAAGTAAGAAGAATGGTATTCCTTGGAGCCCAATTGGCTCATTTATCGCATTTACAAGGTCACAGTCAAGAATCAGTTTAATTAAGTCCCACAGTCAATCGTTTCACTGTTAAAAGCGTTGCAACTTAGTCACATCGGAAAAATATCACTAAATACATGTTGGTACGAATATGTGACGCAACCGTTGTAACGCAAACGGATTAACACCGTTAGAAAGTCAATAAAATTTACTTTTTGAAACTGTCGCTATTACTTCAGCGCGCGATAACGGCTAGGATTGGTCCCACAGTAAAAAATTACTTTTTTAACTTAATTTTTTAAAAAAGTGCTACCACAGCGCCCAGTGTAATCGCTGAGTTTCAGCAATCATGTCAATTTAAGAAGAATGTTATTTCTTGTAGTCAAACTGGCCCATTTATAACATTTATCAGGTCACAGTCCAAAGTTAGTTCAATTAAGTCCCACAGTCAATCGTTTCACTGTTAAAAGCGATGCAACCTAATAATATCCGACTACTATCGCTAAATACATGTGGGGACGAAAATGTGACGCAACCGTTGTAACTCAAACGGATTAACACCGTTAGAAAGTCAATGAAATGTAGGTTTGAAACTGTCTCTATTTCTTCAGCGCGAACAAACGGCTGGGAATGGTCCCACAGTAAAAAATGACTTATTAAACTTAATTTTTAAATAAAACGCTACCAAAGTGCCCAGTGCAATCGCTGAGTTCCAGTAATTTAGTCAAATTAA
This sequence comes from Hydractinia symbiolongicarpus, assembly GCF_029227915.1. NCBI lineage: Eukaryota > Metazoa > Cnidaria > Hydrozoa > Anthoathecata > Hydractiniidae > Hydractinia > Hydractinia symbiolongicarpus. The sequence goes on from NC_079878.1 coordinate 3,966,683, forward strand.
GAAGAATGTTACTTTTTGTAGTCAAACTGGCTCATTTATCACATTTATATGGTCAAAGTCCAAAATCAGTTCAATTAAGTCCCACAGGCAAACGTTTCACTGTTAAAAGCGATGCAACCTAATAATATCCGACTACTATCGCTAAATACATGTGGGGACGAAAATGTGACGCAACCGTTGTAACTCAAAACGGATTGAAACCGTTAGAAAGTCAATGAAATGTAGTTTTTCAAACTGTCTCTATTTCTTCAGCGCGAACTAATGGCTGGGATTGGTCCCACAGTAAAAAATGACTTTTTTATTAAAATTTTTAAATGAAGTGCAACACAGCGCCCAGTGTAATCGCTGAGTTCCGGCAATCATGTCAAATTAAGAAGAATGGTATTCCTTGGAGCCCAATTGGCTCATTTATCGCATTTACAAGGTCAAAGTCCAAAATCAGTTCAATTAAGTCCCACAGTCAAACGTTTCACTGTTAAAAGCGATGCAACCTAGTAATATCCGAATACTATCGCTAAATACATGTGGGGCGAATATGTGACGCAACCGTTTTAACTCAAACGGATTGACACCGTTAGAAAGTCAACGAAAAGTAGTTTTTGAAACTGTCTCTATTTCTTCAGCGCGAACTAATGGCTGGGATTGGTCCCACAGTAAAGAATGACTTATTTAACTTAATTTTTAAATAAAACTCTACCACAGCGCCCAGTGCAATCGCTGAGTTCCATCAATCAAGTCAAATTAAGAAGAATGTTACTTCTTGTAGTCAAACTGGCTCATTTATCACATTTACAAGGTCAAAGTCCAAAATCTGTTCAATTAAGTCCCACAGTCAAACGTTTCACTGTTAAAAGCGATGTAGCCTAGTAATATCCGAATCCTATCGCTAATTACATGTGGGGACGAATATGTGGCGCAACCGTTGTAACTCAAACGGATTGATACCATTAGAAAATCAATGAAATGTAGTTTTTGAAACTGTCGCTATTTCTTCAGCGCGAACTAATGGCTGGGATTGGTCCCACAGTAAAGAATGACTTATTTAACTTAATTTTTAAATAAAACTCTACCACAGCGCCCAGTGTAATCGCTGAGTTACAGCAATCATGTCAATTTAAGAAGAATGTTATTTCTTGGAGCCCAGTCAAGAATCAGTTCAATTAAGTCCCATAGTCAATCGTTTCACTGTTAAAAGCGATGCAACTTAGTCACATCGGAAAAATATCACAAGATACATGTTGGTAGGAATATGTGACGCAACCGTTGTAACTCAAACGGATTGATACCATTAGAAAGTCAATGAAATGTAGTTTTTGAAACTGTTGCTATTTCTTCAGCGCGCGATAACGGCTAGGATTGGTCCTGCAGTAAAAAATGACTTTTTTATCTTAATTTTTTAAAAAAGTGCAACCAGTGTAATCGTTGAGTTCCAGCAATCATGTCATTTTAAGAAGAATGTTATTTCTTGTAGTCAAACTGGCCCATTTATAACATTTATCAGGTCACAGTCCAAAGTTAGTTCAATTAAGTCCCACAGTCAATCTTTTCACTGTTAAAGGCGATGCAACTTAGTGACATTGGGAAGAAATGACTAAATACATGTTGGTACGAATATGTGACGCAACCGTTGTAACTCAAACGGATTAACACCGTTAGAAAGTCAATGAAATGTAGTTTTTGAAACTGTCTCTATTTCTTCAGCGCGAATTAACGGCTGCGATTGGTCCCACAGTAAAAAATGACTTATTTAACTTAATTTTTAAATAAAGCACTACCACAGAGCCTAGTGTACTCGCTGAATTCCAGCAATCATGTCGAATTAAGAAGAATGGTATTCCTTGGAGTCCAATTGGCTCATTTATCGAGTTTACAAGGTCGCAGTCCAGAATCAGTTCAATTAAGTCCCACAGTCAATCTTTTCACTGTTAAAAGCGATGCAACTTAGTGACATTGGGAAGAAATGACTAAATACATGTTGGTAGGAATATGTGACGCAACCGTTGCAACTCAAACGGATTAACACCGTTAGAAAGTCAATGAAATGTAGTTTTTGAAACTGTCTCTATTTCTTCAGCGCGAATTAACGGCTGGGATTGGTTCCACAGTAAAAAATGACTTATTTAAATTAATTTTTAAATAAAACGCTACCACAGTGCTCAGTGCAATCGCTGAGTTCCAGCAATCAAGTCAAATTAAGAAGAATGTTACTTCTTGTAGTCAAACTGGCTCATTTATCACATTTTTAAGGTCAAAGTCCAAAATCAGTTCAATTAAGTCCCACAGTCAATCGTTTCACTGTTAAAAGCGATGGAACCTAGTAATACCAGAATACTATCGCTAAATACATGTGGGGCGAATATGTGACGCGACCGTTTTAACTCAAACGGATTGACACCGTTAGAAAGTCAACGAAAAGTAGTTTTTGAAACTGTCTCTATTTCTTCAGCGCGAACTAATGGCTGGGATTGGTCCCACAGTAAAGAATGACTTATTTAACTTAATTTTTAAATAAAACTCTACCACAGCGCCCAGTGCAATCGCTGAGTTCCATCAATCAAGTCAAATTAAGAAGAATGTTACTTCTTGTAGTCAAACTGGCTCATTTATCACATTTACAAGGTCAAAGTCCAAAATCAGTTCAATTAAGTCCCACAGTCAAACGTTTCACTGTTAAAAGCGATGTAGCCTAGTAATATCCGAATCCTATCGCTAATTACATGTGGGGACGAATATGTGGCGCAACCGTTGTAACTCAAACGGATTGATACCATTAGAAAATCAATGAAATGTAGTTTTTGAAACTGTCGCTATTTCTTCAGCGCGAACTAATGGCTGGGATTGGTCCCACAGTAAAGAATGACTTATTTAACTTAATTTTTAAATAAAACTCTACCACAGCGCCCAGTGTAATCGCTGAGTTACAGCAATCATGTCAATTTAAGAAGAATGTTATTTCTTGGAGCCCAGTCAAGAATCAGTTCAATTAAGTCCCACAGTCAATCGTTTCACTGTTAAAAGCGATGCAACTTAGTCACATCGGAAAAATATCACAAGATACATGTTGGTAGGAATATGTGACGCAACCGTTGTAACTCAAACGGATTGATACCATTAGAAAGTCAATGAAATGTAGTTTTTGAAACTGTTGCTATTTCTTCAGCGCGCGATAACGGCTAGGATTGGTCCTGCAGTAAAAAATGACTTTTTTATCTTAATTTTTTAAAAAAGTGCAACCAGTGTAATCGTTGAGTTCCAGCAATCATGTCATTTTAAGAAGAATGTTATTTCTTGTAGTCAAACTGGCCCATTTATAACATTTATCAGGTCACAGTCCAAAGTTAGTTCAATTAAGTCCCACAGTCAATCTTTTCACTGTTAAAGGCGATGCAACTTAGTGACATTGGGAAGAAATGACTAAATACATGTTGGTACGAATATGTGACGCAACCGTTGTAACTCAAACGGATTAACACCGTTAGAAAGTCAATGAAATGTAGTTTTTGAAACTGTCTCTATTTCTTCAGCGCGAATTAACGGCTGCGATTGGTCCCACAGTAAAAAATGACTTATTTAACTTAATTTTTAAATAAAGCACTACCACAGAGCCTAGTGTACTCGCTGAATTCCAGCAATCATGTCGAATTAAGAAGAATGGTATTCCTTGGAGTCCAATTGGCTCATTTATCGAGTTTACAAGGTCGCAGTCCAGAATCAGTTCAATTAAGTCCCACAGTCAATCTTTTCACTGTTAAAAGCGATGCAACTTAGTGACATTGGGAAGAAATGACTAAATACATGTTGGTAGGAATATGTGACGCAACCGTGGTAACTCAAACGGATTAACACCGTTAGAAAGTCAATGAAATGTAGTTTTTGAAACTGTCTCTATTTCTTCAGCGCGAATTAACGGCTGGGATTGGTTCCACAGTAAAAAATGACTTATTTAAATTAATTGTTAAATAAAACGCTACCACAGTGCTCAGTGCAATCGCTGAGTTCCAGCAATCAAGTCAAATTAAGAAGAATGTTACTTCTTGTAGTCAAACTGGCTCATTTATCACATTTTTAAGGTCAAAGTCCAAAATCAGTTCAATTAAGTCCCACAGTCAATCGTTTCACTGTTAAAAGCGATGGAACCTAGTAATACCAGAATACTATCGCTAAATACATGTTGGTACGAATATGTGACACAACCGTTGTAACTCAAACGGATTGATACTGCCAAGAAGTCGATGAAATGTAGTTTTTGAGAATGTCTCTATTTCTTCAGCGCGTGCTAACGGCCAGGATTAGTCCCATAGTAAAAAAAGACTTATTCATCTCAATTTTTAAATAAAGCACTACCACAGAGCCTAGTGTACTTGCTGAATTCCAGCAATCATGTCGAATTAAGAAGATTGTTATTCCTTGGAGCCCAATTGGCTTATTTATCACATTTACAAGTTCATAGTCAAGAATCAGTTCACTTAAGTCCCACAGTCTATCGTTTCACTGTTAAATGCGATGCAACTTAGTCACATCGGAAAAAAATCACTAAATACATGTTGGTACGAATATGTGACGCAACCGTTGTAACTCAAACGGATTAACACCGTTAGAAAGTCAATGTAATGTAGTTTTTAAAACTGTCTCTGTTTATTCAGTGCGAACTAACGGCTGGGATTGGTCCCACAGTGAAAAATGACTTATTTAACGTAATTTTTAAATAAAACGCTACCACAGTGCCCAGTGCAATCGCTGAGTTCCAGAAATCAAGTCAAATTAAGAAGAATGTTACTTCTTGTAGTTAAACTGGCTCATTTAACACATTTTCAAGGTCAAAGTCCAAAATCAGTTCAATTAAGTCCCACAGTCAATCGTTTCACTGTTAAAAGCGATGCAACCTAGTAATATCAGAATACTATCGCTAAATACATGTTGGTACGAATATGTGACGCAACCGTTGTAACTCAAACTGATTGAAACCGCCAAGAAATCAATGAAATGTAGTTTTTGAGAATGTCTCTATTTCTTCAGCACGTGCTAACGGCCAGGATTAGTCCCACAGTAAAAAAAGAAATATTTATCTAAATTTTTAATTAAAGCACTACCACAGAGCCTAGTGTACTTGCTGAATTCCAGCAATCATGTCGAATTAAGAAGATTGTTATTCCTTGGAGCCCAATTGGCTTATTTATCACATTTACAAGTTCATAGTCAAGAATCAGTTCACTTAAGTCCCACAGTCAATCGTTTCACTGTTAAAAGCGATGCAACTTAGTCACATCGGAAAAAAATCACTAAATACATGTTGGTACGAATATGTGACGCAACCGTTGTAACTCAAACGGATTAACACCGTTAGAAAGTCAATGTAATGTAGTTTTTAAAACTGTCTCTGTTTATTCAGCGCGAACTAACGGCTGGGATTGGTCTCACAGTGAAAAATGACTTATTTAACGTAATTTTTAAATAAAACGCTACCACAATGCCCAGTGCAATCGCTGAGTTCCAGAAATCAAGTCAAATTAAGAAGAATGTTACTTCTTGTAGTTAAACTGGCTCATTTAACACATTTTTAAGGTCAAACTCCAAAATCAGTTCAATTAAGTCCCACAGTCAATCGTTTCACTGTTAAAAGCGATGGAACCTAGTAATACCAGAATACTATCGCTAAAAACATGTTGGTACGAATATGTGACACAACCGTTGTAACTCAAACGGATTGATACTGCCAAGAAGTCGATGAAATATAGTTTTTGAGAATGTCTCTATTTCTTCAGCGCGTGCTAACGGCCAGGATTAGTCCCACAGTAAAAAAAGACTTATTTATCTCAATTTTTATATAAAGCACTACCACAGAGCCTAGTGTACTTGCTGAATTCCAGCAATCATGTCGAATTAAGAAGATTGTTATTCCTTGGAGCCCAATTGGCTCATTTATTACATTTACAAATTCATAGTCAAGAATCAGTTCAATTAAGTCCCACAGTTAATCGTTTCACTGTTAAAAGCGATGCAACTTAGTCACATCGGAAAAAATCACTAAATACATGTTGGTACGAATATGTGACGCAACCGTTGTAACTCAAACGGATTAACACCGTTAGAAAGTCAATGTAATGTAGTTTTTGAAACTGTCGCTATTTCTTCAGCGCGCAATAACGGCTAGGATTGGTCCCACAGTAAAAAATGACTTTTTTATCTTAATTTTTTAATAAAGTGCTACCACAGCGCCCAGTGTAATCGCTGAGTTCCAGCAATCATGTCAATTTAAGAAGAATGTTATTTCTTGGAGCCCAGTTGGCTCATTTATCGCATTTACAAGGTCACAGTCAAGAATCAGTTCAATTAAGTCCCACAGTTAATCGTTTCACTGTTAAAAGCGATGCAACTTAGTCACATCGGAAAAATATCACTAGATACATGTTGGTACGAATATGTGACACAACCGTTGTAACTCAAACGGATTGATACCATTAGAAAGTCAATGAAATGTAGTTTTTGAAACTGTCGCTATTTTTCAGCGCGCGATAACGGCTAGGATTGGTCCTGCAGTAAAAAATGACTTTTTTATCTTAATTTTTTAAAAAAGTGCAACCAGTGTAATCGTTGAGTTCCAGCAATCATGTCAATTTAAGAAGAATGTTATTTCTTGTAGTCAAACTGGCCCATTTATAACATTTATCAGGTCACAGTCCAAAGTTAGTTCATATAAGTCCCACAGTCAATCTTTTCACTGTTAAAGGCGATGCAACTTAGTGACATTGGGAAGAAATGACTAAATACATGTTGGTACGAATATGTGACGCAACCGTTGTAACTCAAACGGATTAACACCGTTAGAAAGTCAATGAAATGTAGTTTTTGAAACTGTCTCTATTTCTTCAGCGCAAATTAACGGCTGCGATTGGTCCCACAGTAAAAAATGACTTATTTAACTTTATTTTTAAATAAAGCACTACCACAGAGCCTAGTTTACTCGCTGAATTCCAGCAATCATGTCGAATTAAGAAGAATGGTATTCCTTGGAGTCCAATTGGCTCATTTATCGAGTTTACAAGGTCACAGTCTAGAATCAGTTCAATTAAGTCCCACAGTCAATCTTTTCACTGTTAAAAGCGATGCAACTTAGTGACATTGGGAAGAAATGACTAAATACATGTTGGTACGAATATGTGACGCAACCGTTGTAACTCAAACGGATTAACACCGTTAGAAAGTCAATGAAATGTAGTTTTTGAAACTGTCTCTGTTTCTTCAGCGCGAATTAACGGCTGGGATTGGTCCCACAGTAAAAAATGAATTATTTAAATTAATTTTTAAATAAAACGCTACCACAGTGCCCAATGCAATCGCTGAGTTCCAGCAATCAAGTCAAATTAAGAAGAATGTTACTTCTTGTAGTCAAACTGGCTCATTTATCACATTTTTAAGGTCAAAGTCCAAAATCAGTTCAATTAAGTCCCACAGTCAATCGTTTCACTGTTAAAAGCGATGGAACCTAGTAATACCAGAATACTATCGCTAAATACATGTTGGTACGAATATGTGACACAACCGTTGTAACTCAAACGGATTGATACTGCCAAGAAGTCGATGAAATGTAGTTTTTGAGAATGTCTCTATTTCTTCAGCGCGTGCTAACGGCCAGGATTAGTCCCACAGTAAAAAAAGACTTATTCATCTCAATTTTTAAATAAAGCACTACCACAGAACCTAGTGTACTTGCTGAATTCCAGCAATCATGTCGAATTAAGAAGATTGTTATTCCTTGGAGCCCAATTGGCTTATTTATCACATTTACAAGTTCATAGTCAAGAATCAGTTCACTTAAGTCCCACAGTCAATCGTTTCACTGTTAAAAGCGATGCAACTTAGTCACATCGCAAAAAAATCACTAAATACATGTTGGTACGAATATGTGACGCAACCGTTGTAACTCAAACGGATTAACACCGTTAGAAAGTCAATGTAATGTAGTTTTTAAAACTGTCTCTGTTTATTCAGCGCGAACTAATGGCTGGGATTGCTCCCACAGTGAAAAATGACTTATTTAACTTAATTTTTAAATAAAACGCTACCACAGTGCCCAGTGCAATCGCTGAGTTCCAGAAATCAAGTCAAATTAAGAAAAATGTTACTTCTTGTAGTCAAACTGGCTCATTTATCACATTTACAAGGTCAAAGTCCAAAATCAGTTCAATTAAGTCCCACAGTCAAACGTTTCACTGTTAAAAGCGATGCAACCTAGTAATATCCGAATACTATCGCTAAATACATGTGGGGCGATTATGTGACGCGACCGTTTTAACTCAAACGGATTGACACCGTTAGAAAGTCAACGAAAAGTAGTTTTTGAAACTGTCTCTATTTCTTCAGCACGAACTAATGGCTGGGATTGGTCCCACAGTAAAGAATGACTTATTTAACTTAATTTTTAAATAAAACTCTACCACAGCGCTCAGTGCAATCGATGAGTTCCAGCAATCAAATCAAATTAAGAAGAATGATATTTCTTGTAGACAAACTGGCTCATTTATAACATTTATCAGGTCACACTTCAAAGTTAGTTCAATTAAGTCCCACAGTCAATCGGTTCACTGTTAAAGGCGATGCAACCTAGTAATATCAGAATACTATCGCTAAATACATGTTGGTACAAATATGTGACGCAACCATTGTAACTCAAACGGATTGACACCGTTAGTAAGTCAATGAAATGTAGTTCTTGAAACTTTTTCTATTTCTTTAGCGCGAACTAATGGCTGGGATTGATCCCACAGTAAAAAATGACTTATTTAACTTAATTTTTAAATAAAACTCTATCACAGCGCCCAGTGCAATCGCTGAGTTCCAGCAATCAAGTCAAATTAAGAAGAATGTTACATCTTGTAGTCAAACTGGCTCATTTATCACATTTATAAGGTCAAAGTACAAAATCAGTTCAATTAAGTCCCACAGTCAAAAGTTTCACTGTTAAAAGCGATGCAGCCTAGTAATATCCGAATCCTATCGCTAACTACATGTGGGGACGAATATGTGGCGCAACCGTTGTAACTCAAACGGATTGATACCATTAGAAAGTCAATGAAATGTAGTTTTTGAAACTGTCGCTATTTCTTCAGCGCGCGATAACGGCTAGGATTGGTCCTGCAGTAAAAAATGACTTTTTTATCTTAATTTTTTAAAAAAGTGCTACCAGTGTAATCGTTGAGTTTCAGCAATCATGTCAATTTAAGAAGAATGTTATTTCTTGTAGTCAAACTGGCCCATTTATAACATTTATCAGGTCACAGTCCAAAGTTAGTTCAATTAAGTCCCACAGTCAATCTTTTCACTGTTAAAGGCGATGCAACTTAGTGACATTGGGAAGAAATGACTAAATACATGTTGGTACGAATATGTGACGCAACCGTTGTAACTCAAACGGATTAACACCGTTAGAAAGTCAATGAAATGTAGTTTTTGAAACTGTCTCTATTTCTTCAGCGCGAATTAACGGCTGCGATTGGTCCCACAGTAAAGAATGACTTATTTAACTTAATTTTTAAATAAAGCACTACCACAGAGCCTAGTGTACTCGCTGAATTCCAGCAATCATGTCGAATTAAGAAGAATGGTATTCCTTGGAGTCCAATTGGCCCATTTATCGAGTTTACAAGGTCACAGTCCAGAATCAGTTCAATTAAGTCCCACAGTCAATCTTTTCACTGTTAAAAGCGATGCAACTTAGTGACATTGGGAAGAAATGACTAAATACATGTTGGTACGAATATGTGACGCAACCGTTGTAACTCAAACGGATTAACACCGTTAGAAAGTCAATGAAATGTAGTTTTTGAAACTGTCTCTATATCTTCAGCGCGAATTAACGGCTGGGATTGGTCCCAGAGTAAAAAATGACTTATTTAAATTAATTTTTAAATAAAACGCTACCACAGTGCCCAGTGCAATCGCTGAGTTCCAGCAATCAAGTCAAATTAAGAAGAATGTTACTTCTTGTAGTCAAACTGGCTCATTTATCACATTTTTAAGGTCAAAGTCCAAAATCAGTTCAATTAAGTCCCACAGTCAATCGTTTCACTGTTAAAAGCGATGGAACCTAGTAATACCAGAATACTATCGCTAAATACATGTTGGTACGAATATGTGACACAACCGTTGTAACTCAAACGGATTGATACTGCCAAGAAGTCGATGAAATGTATTTTTTGAGAATGTCTCTATTTCTTCAGCGCGTGCTAACGGCCAGGATTAGGCCCACAGTAAAAAAAGACTTATTCATCTCAATTTTTAAATAAAGCACTACCACAGAGCCTAGTGTACATGCTGAATTCCAGCAATCATGTCGAATTAAGAAGATTGTTATTCCTTGGAGCCCAATTGGCTGATTTATCACATTTACAAGTTCATAGTCAAGAATCAGTTCACTTAAGTCCCACAGTCAATCGTTTCACTGTTAAAAGCGATGCAACTTAGTCACATCGGAAAAAAATCACTAAATACATGTTGGTACGAATATGTGACGCAACCGTTGTAACTCAAACGGATTAACACCGTTAGAAAGTCAATGTAATGTAGTTTTTAAAACTGTCTCTGTTTATTCAGCGCGAACTAACGGCTGGGATTGGTCCCACAGTGAAAAATGACTTATTTAACGTAATTTTTAAATAAAACGCTACAACAGTGCCCAGTGCAATCGCTGAGTTCCAGAAATCAAGTCAAATTAAGAAGAATGTTACTTCTTGTAGTTAAACTGTCTCATTTATCACATTTTTAAGGTCAAAGTCCAAAATCAGTTCAATTAAGTCCCACAGTCAATCGTTTTACTGTTAAAAGCGATGGAACCTAGTAATACCAGAATACTATCGCTAAAAACATGTTGGTACGAATATGTGACACAACCGTTGTAACTCTAACGGATTGATACTACCAAGAAGTCGATGAAATGTAGTTTTTGAGAATGTCGCTATTTCTTCAGCGCGTGCTAACGGCCAGGATTAGTCCCACAGTAAAAAAAGACATATTTATCTCAATTTTTAAATAAAGCACTACCACAGAGCCTAGTGTGCTTGCTGAATTCCAGCAATCATGTCGAATTAAGAAGATTGTTATTCCTTGGAGCCAAATTGGCTCATTTATCACATTTACAAGTTCATAGTCAAGAATCAGTTCAATTAAGTCCCACAGTCAATCGTTTCACTGTTAAAAGCGATGCAACTTAGTCACATCGGAAAATAATCACTAAATACATGTTGGTACGAATATGTGACGCAACCGTTGTATCTCAAACGGATTAACACCGTTAGAAAGTCAATGTAATGTAGTTTTTAAAACTGTCTCTGTTTATTCAGCGCGAACTAATGGCTGGGATTGCTCCCACAGTGAAAAATGACTTATTTAACTTAATTTTTAAATAAAACGCTACCACAGTGCCCAGTGCAATCGCTGAGTTCCAGAAATCAAGTCAAATTAAGAAAAATGTTACTTCTTGTAGTCAAACAGGCTCATTTATCACATTTACAAGGTCAAAGTCCAAAATCAGTTCAATTAAGTCCCACAGTCAAACGTTTCACTGTTAAAAGCGATGCAACCTAGTAATATCCGAATACTATCGCTAAATACATGTGGGGCGAATATGTGACGCGACCGTTTTAACTCAAACGTATTGACACCGTTAGAAAGTCAACGAAAAGTAGTTTTTGAAACTGTCTTTATTTCTTCAGCGCGAACTAATGGCTGGGATTGTTCCCACAGTAAAGAATGACTTATTTAACTTAATTTTTAAATAAAACTCTACCACAGCGCCCAGTGCAATCGATGAGTTCCAGCAATCAAGTCAAATTAAGAAGAATGATATTTCTTGTAGACAAACTGGCTCATTTATAACATTTATCAGGTCACACTCCAAAGTTAGTTCAATTAAGTCCCACAGTCAATCGGTTCACTGTTAAAGGCGATGCAACCTAGTAATATCAGAATACTATCGCTAAATACATGTTGGTACAAATATGTGACACAACCATTGTAACTCAAACGGATTGACACCGTTAGTAAGTCAATGAAATGTAGTTCTTGAAACTTTCTCTATTTCTTTAGCGCGAACTAATGGCTGGGATTGATCCCACAGTAAAAAATGACTTATTTAACTTAATTTTTAAATAAAACTCTAACACAGCGCCCAGTGCAATCGCTGAGTTCCAGCAATCAAGTCAAATTAAGAAGAATGTTACATCTTGTAGTCAAACTGACTCATTTATCACATTTACAAGGTCAAAGTACAAAATCAGTTCAATTAAGTCCCACAGTCAAAAGTTTCACTGTTAAAAGCGATGCAGCCTAGTAATATCCGAATCCTATCGCTAACTACATGTGGGGACGAATATGTGGCGCAACCGTTGTAACTCAAACGGATTGATACCATTAGAAAGTCAATGAAATGTAGTTTTTGAAACTGTCGCTATTTCTTCAGCGCGCAATAACGGCTAGGATTGGTCCCACAGTAAAAAATGACTTTTTTATCTTAATTTTTTAATAAAGTGCTACCACAGCGCCCAGTGTAATCGCTGAGTTCCAGCAATCATGTCAATTTAAGAAGAATGTTATTTCTTGGAGCCCAGTTGGCTCATTAATCGCATTTAAAAGGTCACAGTCAAAAATCAGTTCAATTAAGTCCCACAGTCAAACGTTTCACTGTTAAAAGCGATGCAACCTAGTAATATCCGAATACTATCGCTAAATACATGTGCGGCGAATATGTGACGCGACCGTTTTAACTCAAACGGATTGACACCGTTAGAAAGTCAACGAAAAGTAGTTTTTGAAACTGTCTTTATTTCTTCAGCGCGAACTAATGGCTGGGATTGGTCCCACAGTAAAGAATGACTTATTTAACTTAATTTTTAAATAAAACTCTACCACAGCGCCCAGTGCAATCGATGAGTTCCAGCAATCAAGTCAAATTAAGAAGAATGATATTTCTTGTAGACAAACTGGCTCATTTATAACATTTATCAGGTCACACTCCAAAGTTAGTTCAATTAAGTGCCACAGTCAATCGGTTCACTGTTAAAGGCGATGCAACCTAGTAATATCAGAATACTATCGCTAAATACATGTTGGTGCAAATATGTGACGCAACCATTGTAACTCAAACGGATTGACACCGTTAGTAAGTCAATGAAATGTAGTTCTTGAAACTTTCTCTATTTCTTTAGCGCGAACTAATGGCTGGGATTGATCCCACAGTAAAAAATGACTTATTTAACTTAATTTTTAAATAAAACTCTAACACAGCGCCCAGTGCAATCGCTGAGTTCCAGCAATCAAGTCAAATTAAGAAGAATGTTACATCTTGTAGTCAAACTGGCTCATTTATCACATTTACAAGGTCAAAGTACAAAATCAGTTCAATTAAGTCCCACAGTCAAAAGTTTCACTGTTAAAAGCGATGCAACTTAGTCACATCGGAAAAATATCACTAGATACATGTTGGTACGAATATGTGACGCAACCGTTGTAACTCAAACGGATTGATACCATTAGAAAGTCAATGAAATGTAGTTTTTGAAACTGTCGCTATTTCTTCAGCGCGCGATAACGGCTAGGATTGGTCCCGCAGTAAAAAATGACTTTTTTATCTTAATTTTTTAAAAAAGTGCTACCAGTGTAATCGTTGAGTTCCAGCAATCATGTCAATTTAAGAAGAATGTTATTTCTTGTAGTCAAACTGGCCCATTTATAACATTTATCAGGTCACAGTCCAAAGTTAGTTCAATTAAGTCCCACAGTCAATCGTTTCACTGAACCGAGTAATATCAGAATACTATTGCTACTTGCATGTTGGTACGAACATGTGACGAAACCATTGTAACTCAAACGGATTGGTACCGCCAAGAAGTCGATGAAGTGTAGATTTTGAGAATGTCTCTATTTCTTCAGCGCGTGCTAACGGCCAGGATTAGTCCCACAGAAAAAAAGACCTATTTTATCTAAGTTTTTAAATAAAGTACTACCACAGAGCCTAGTGTACTCGCTGAATTCCAGCAATCATGACGAATTAAGAAGAATGGTATTTCTTGGAGCCCAATTGGCTCATTTATAGCATTTACAAGGTCACAGTCCAGAATCAGTTCAATTAAGTCCCACAGTCAATCGTTTCACTGTTAAAAGCGATGCAACTTAGTGACATCGGAAAAATATCACTAAATACATGTTGGTACGAATATGTGACGCAACCCTTGTAACTCAAACGGATTAACACCGTTAGAAAGTCAATGAAATGTAATTTTTTAAACTGCCTCTATTTCTTCAGTGCGTGTTAACGGCCAGGATTACTCCCACAGTAAAAAAAGACTTATTTATCTAAATTTTTAATCAAAGCACTACCACAGAGCCTAGTGTACTCGCTGAATTCCAGCAATCATGTCAAATTAAGAAGAATGATATTTCTTGTAGACAAACTGGCTCATTTATAACATTTATCAGGTCACACTCCAAAGTTAGTTCAATTAAGTCCCACAGTCAATCGGTTCACTGTTAAAGGCGATGCAACCTAGTAATATCAGAATACTATCGCTAAATACATGTTGGTACAAATATGTGACGCAACCATTGTAACTCAAACGGATTGACACCGTTAGTAAGTCAATGAAATGTAGTTCTTGAAACTTTCTCTATTTCTTTAGCGCGAACTAATGGCTGGGATTGATCCCACAGTAAAAAATGACTTATTTAACTTAATTTTTAAATAAAACTCTAACACAGCGCCCAGTGCAATCGCTGAGTTCCAGCAATCAAGTCAAATTAAGAAGAATGTTACATCTTGTAGTCAAACTGGCTCATTTATCACATTTACAAGGTCAAAGTACAAAATCAATTCAATTAAGTCCCACAGTCAAAAGTTTCACTGTTAAAAGCGATGCAGCCTAGTAATATCCGAATCCTATCGCTAACTACATGTGGGGACGAATATGTGGCGCAACCGTTGTAACTCAAACGGATTCATACCATTAGAAAGTCAATGAAATGTAGTTTTTGAAACTGTCGCTATTTCTTCAGCGCGCAATAACGGCTAGGATTGGTCCCACAGTAAAAAATGACTTTTTTATCTTAATTTTTTAATAAAGTGCTACCACAGCGCCCAGTGTAATCGCTGAGTTCCAGCAATCATGTCAATTTAAGAAGAATGTTATTTCTTGGAGCCCAGTTGGCTCATTAATCGCATTTACAATGTCAAAGTCAAGAATCAGTTCAATTAAGTCCCACAGTCCATCGTTTCACTGTTAAAAGCGATGCAACTTAGTCACATCGGAAAAATATCACTAGATACATGTTGGTACGAATATGTGACGCAACCGTTGTAACTCTAACGGATTGATACCATTAGAAAGTCAATGAAATGTAGTTTTTGAAACTGTCGCTATTTCTTCAGCGCGCGATAACGGCTAGGATTGGTCCATCAGTAAAAAATGACTTTTTTATCTTAATTTTTTAAAAAAGTGCTACCAGTGTAATCGTTGAGTTCCAGCAATCATGTCAATTTAAGAAGAATGTTATTTCTTGTAGTCAAACTGGCCCATTTATAACATTTATCAGGTCACAGTCCAAAGTTAGTTCAATTAAGTCCCACAGTCAATCGTTTCACTGAACCGAGTAATATCAGAATACTATTGCTACTTACATGTTGGTACGAACATGTGACGAAACCATTGTAACTCAAACGGATTGGTACCGCCAAGAAGTCGATGAAGTGTAGATTTTGAGAATGTCTCTATTTCTTCAGCGCGTGCTAACGGCCAGGATTAGTCCCACAGAAAAAAAGACCTATTTTATCTAAGTTTTTAAATAAAGTACTACCACAGAGCCTAGTGTACTCGCTGAATTCCAGCAATCATGACGAATTAAGAAGAATGGTATTTCTTGGAGCCCAATTGGCTCATTTATAGCATTTACAAGGTCACAGTCCAGAATCAGTTCAATTAAGTCCCACAGTCAATCGTTTCACTGTTAAAAGCGATGCAACTTAGTGACATCGGAAAAATATCACTAAATACATGTTGGTACGAATATGTGACGCAACCGTTGTAACTCAAACGGATTAACACCGTTAGAAAGTCAATGAAATGTAATTTTTTAAACTGCCTCTATTTCTTCAGCGCGTGTTAACGGCCAGGATTACTCCCACAGTAAAAAAAGACTTATTTATCTAAATTTTTAATCAAAGCACTACCACAGAGCCTAGTGTACTCGCTGAATTCCAGCAATCATGTCAAATTAAGAAGAATGATATTTCTTGTAGACAAACTGGCTCATTTATAACATTTATCAGGTCACACTCCAAAGTTAGTTCAATTAAGTCCCACAGTCAATCGGTTCACTGTTAAAGGCGATGCAACCTAGTAATATCAGAATACTATCGCTAAATACATGTTGGTACAAATATGTGACGCAACCATTGTAACTCAAACGGATTGACACCGTTAGTAAGTCAATGAAATGTAGTTCTTGAAACTTTCTCTATTTCTTTAGCGCGAACTAATGGCTGGGATTGATCCCACAGTAAAAAATGACTTATTTAACTTAATTTTTAAATAAAACTCTAACACAGCGCCCAGTGCAATCGCTGAGTTCCAGCAATCAAGTCAAATTAAGAAGAATGTTACATCTTGTAGTCAAACTGGCTCATTTATCACATTTACAAGGTCAAAGTACAAAATCAGTTCAATTAAGTCCCACAGTCAAAAGTTTCACTGTTAAAAGCGATGCAGCCTAGTAATATCCGAATCCTATCGCTAACTACATGTGGGGACGAATATGTGGCGCAACCGTTGTAACTCAAACGGATTCATACCATTAGAAAGTCAATGAAATGTAGTTTTTGAAACTGTCTCTATTTCCTCAGCGCAAACTAACGACTAGGAATGATCCCACAGTAAAAAATGACTAATTAAACTTAATTTTTAAATAAAACGCTACCACAGTGCCCAGTGCAATCGCTGAGTTCCAGCAATTAAGGCAAATTAAGAAGAATGTTACTTTTTGTAGTCAAACTGGCTCATTTATAGAGTTTACAAGGTCACAGTCCAGAATCAGTTCAATTAAGTCCCACAGTCAATCGTTTCACTGTTAAAAGCGATGCAACTTAGTCACATCGGAAAAAAATCACTAAATACATGTTGGCACGAATATGTGACGCAACCGTTGTAACTCAAACGGATTAACACCGCTAGAAAGTCAATGAAATGTAGTTTTTAAAACTGTCTCTGTTTCTTCAGCGAGAACTAACGGCTGGGGTTGCCCCCACAGTGAAAAATGACTTATATAACTTAATTTTTAAATAAAACGCTACCACAGTGCCCAGTGCAATCGCTGAGTTCCAGAAATCAAGTCAAATTAAGAAAAATGTTACTTCTTGTAGTCAAACTGGCTCATTTATCACATTTACAAGGTCAAAGTCCAAAATCAGTTCAATTAAGTCCCACAGTCAAAGGTTTCACTGTTAAAAGCGATGCAACCTAGTAATATCCGAATACTATCTCTAAATACATGTGGGGCGAATATGTGACACAACCGTTGTAACTCAAACGGATTGACACCGTTAGAAAGTCAACGAAAAGTAGTTTTTGAAACTGTTTTTATTTTTTCAGCGCGAACTAATGGCTGGGATTGGTCCCACAATAAAAAATGACTTATTTAACTTAATTTTTAAATAAAACTCTACCACAGCGCCCAGTGCAATCGCTGAGTTCCAGCAATCAAGTCAATTTAAGAAGAATGATATTTCTTGTAGACAAACTGGCTCATTTATAACATTTATCAGGTCACACTCCAAAGTTAGTTCAATTAAGTCCCACAGTCAATCGTTTCACTGTTAAAAGCGATGCAACTTAGTCACATCGGAAAGAAATCACTAAATACATGTTGGTACGAATATGCGACGCAATCGTTGGAACTCAAACGGATTGATACCGCCAAGAAGTCGATGAAGTGTAGTTTTTGAGAATGTCTCTATTTCTTCAGCGCGTGTTAACGGCCAGGATTAGTCCCACAGTAAAAAAAGACTTATTTATCTAAATTTTTAAATAAAGCACTACCACAGAGCCTAGTGTACTCGCTGAATTCCAGCAATCATGTCGAATAAGAGGAATGGTATTCCTCGGAGCCCAATTGGCTCAATTATGGCATTTAGAAGGTCACATTCCAGAATCAGTTCAATTAAGTCCCACAGTCAATCGTTTCACTGTTAAAAGCGATGCAACTTAGTCACATCGGAAAGAAATCACTAAATACATGTTGGTACGAATATGCGACGCAATCGTTGGAACTCAAACTGATTAACACCGTTAGAAAGTCAATGAAATGTAGTTTTTGAAAATGTCTCTATTTCTTCAGTGCAAACTAACGGCTGGGATTGGTCCCACAGTAAAAAATAACATATTTAACTTAATTTTTAAATAAAACTCTACCACAGTGCCAGTGCAATCGCTGAGTTCCAGCAATTAAGTCAAATTAAGAAGAATGTTACTTCTTGTAGTCAAACTGGCTCATTTATAACATTTATTAGGTCACACTCCAAAGTTAGTTCAATTAAGTCCCACAGTCAATCGTTTCACTGTTAAAGGCGATGCAACCTAGTAATGTCAGAATACTATCGCTAAATACATGTTGGTACGAATATGTGAGGCAACCGTTGTAACTCAAACGGATTGATACCGCCAAGAAGTCGATGAAGTGTAGTTTTTGAGAATGTCTCTAATTCTTCAGCGCGTGCTAACGGCCAGGATTAGTCCCACAGTAAAAAAAGACTTATTTATCTAAATTTTTAAATAAAGCACTACCACAGAGCCTAGTGTACTCGCTGAATTCCAGCAATCATGTCGAATTAAGAAGAATGGTATTCCTTGGATTCCAATTGGCTCATTTATCGAGTTTACAAGGTCACAGTCCAGAATCAGTTCAATTAAGTCCCACAGTCAATCGTTTCACTGTTAAAAGCGATGCAACTTAGTCACATCGGAAAGACATCACTAAATACATGTTGGTACGAATATGCGACGCAATCGTTGGAACTCAAACTGATTAACACCGTTGGAAAGTCAATGAAATGTAGTTTTTGAAACTGTCTCTATTTCTTCAGCGCATGCTAACGGCCAGGATTAGTCCCACAGTAAAAAAAGACTTATTTAACTTCATATTTATATAAAATTCTACCACAGCGCCCAGTGCAATCGCTGAGTTCCAGCAATCAAGTCAAATTAGGAAGAATGATATTTCTTGTAGACAAACTGGCTCACTTATAACATTTTTCAGGTCACACTCCAAAGTTAGTTCAATTAAGTCCCACAGTCAATCGTTTCACTGTTAAAGGCGATGCAACCTAGTACTATCAGAATACTATCGCTAAATACATGTTGGTACGAATATGTGACGCAACCGTTGTAACTCAAACGGATTGATATCGCCAAGAAGTCGATGAAGTGTAGTTTTTGAGAATCTCTATATTTTATTGCCAAGAAGTCGATGAAGTATAGTTTTTGAGAATCTCTCTATTTCTTCAGCGCTTGCTAACGGCCAGGATTAGTCCCACAGTAAAAAAAGACTTATTTATCTAAATTTTTAAATAAAGCACTACCACAGAGCCTAGTGTACTCGCTGAATTCCAGCAATCATGTCGAATAAGAGGAATGGTATTCCTCGGAGCCCAACTGGCTCAATTATGGCATTCAGAAGGTCACATTCCAGAATCAGTTCAATTAAGTCCCACAGTCAATCGTTTCACTGTTAAAAGCGATGCAACCTAGTAATATCAGAATACTATCGCTAAATACATGTTGGTACGAATATGTGAGGCAACCGTTGTAACTCAAACGGATTGATACCGCCAAGAAGTCGATGAAGTGTAGTTTTTGAGAATGTCTCTAATTCTTCAGCGCGTGCTAACGGCCAGGATTAGTCCCACAGTAAAAAAAGACTTATTTATCTAAATTTTTAAATAAAGCACTACCACAGAGCCTAGTGTACTCGCTGAATTCCAGCAATCATGTCGAATAAGAGGAATGGTATTCCTCGGAGCCCAATTGGCTCAATTATGGCATTCAGAAGGTCACATTCCAGAATCAGTTCAATTAAGTCCCACAGTCAATCCTTTCACTGTTAAAAGCGATGCAACCTAGTAATATCAGAATACTATCGCTAAATACATGTTGGTACGAATATGTGAGGCAACCGTTGTAACTCAAACGGATTGATACCGCCAAGAAGTCGATGAAGTGTAGTTTTTGAGAATGTCTCTAATTCTTCAGCGCGTGCTAACGGCCAGGATTAGTCCCACAGTAAAAAAAGACTTATTTATCTAAATTTTTAAATAAAGCACTACCACAGAGCCTAGTGTACTCGCTGAATTCCAGCAATCATGTCGAATTAAGAAGAATGGTATTCCTTGGAGTCCAATTGGCTCATTTATCGAGTTTACAAGGTCACAGTCCAGAATCAGTTCAATTAAGTCCCACAGTCAATCGTTTCACTGTTAAAAGCGATGCAACTTAGTCACATCGGAAAGACATCACTAAATACATGTTGGTACGAATATGCGACGCAATCGTTGGAACTCAAACTGATTAACACCGTTAGAAAGTCAATGAAATGTAGTTTTTGAAACTGTCTCTATTTCTTCAGCGCATGCTAACGGCCAGGATTAGTCCCACAGTAAAAAAAGACTTATTTAACTTCATATTTATATAAAATTCTACCACAGCGCCCAGTGCAATCGCTGAGTTCCAGCAATCAAGTCAAATTAGGAAGAATGATATTTCTTGTAGACAAACTGGCTCACTTATAACATTTTTCAGGTCACACTCCAAAGTTAGTTCAATTAAGTCCCACAGTCAATCGTTTCACTGTTAAAGGCGATGCAACCTAGTACTATCAGAATACTATCGCTAAATACATGTTGGTACGAATATGTGACGCAACCGTTGTAACTCAAACAGATTGATATCGCCAAGAAGTCGATGAAGTGTAGTTTTTGAGAATCTCTATATTTTATTGCCAAGAAGTCGATGAAGTATAGTTTTTGAGAATCTCTCTATTTCTTCAGCGCTTGCTAACGGCCAGGATTAGTCCCACAGTAAAAAAAGACTTATTTATCTAAATTTTTAAATAAAGCACTACCACAGAGCCTAGTGTTATCGCTGAATTCCAGCAATCATGTCGAATAAGAGGAATGGTATTCCTCGGAGCCCAATTGGCTCAATTATGGCATTTAGAAGGTCACATTCCAGAATCAGTTCAATTAAGTCCCACAGTCAATCGTTTCACTGTTAAAAGCGATGCAACTTAGTCACATCGGAAAGAAATCACTAAATACATGTTGGTACGAATATGCGACGCAATCGTTGGAACTCAAACGCATTAACACCGTTAGAAAGTCAATGAAATGTAGTTTTTGAAACTGTCTCTATTTCTTCAGTGCAAACTAACCGCTGGGATTGGTCCCACAGTAAAAAATGACATATTTAACTTAATTTTTAAATAAAACGCTACCACAATGCCCAGTGCAATCGCTGAGTTTCAGCAATTAAGTCAAATTAAGAAGAATGTTACTTCTTGTAGTCAAACTGGCTCATTTATAACATTTATCAGGTCACACTCCAAAGTTAGTTCAATTAAGTCCCACAGTCAATCGTTTCACTGTTAAAGGCGATTCAACCTAGTAATATCAGAATACTATCGCTAAATACATGTTGGTACGAATATGTGAGGCAACCGTTGTAACTCAAACGGATTGATACCGCCAAGAAGTCGATGAAGTGTAGTTTTTGAGAATGTATCTATTTCTTCAGCGCGTGCTAACGGCCAGGATTAGTCCCACAGTAAAAAAAGACTTATTTATTTAAATTTTTAAATAAAGCACTACCACAGAGCCTAGTGTACTCGCTGAATTCCAGCACTCATGTCGAATTAAGAAGAATGGTATTCTTTGGAGTCCAATTGGCTCATTTATGGCATTTAGAAAGTCACATTCCAGAATCAGTTCAATTAAGTGCCACAGTCAATCGTTTCACTGTTAAAAGCGATGCAACCTAGTAATATCAGAATACTATCGCTGAATACATGTTGGTACGAATATGAGAGGCAACCGCTGGAACTCAAACTGATTAACACCGTTAGAAAGTCAATGAAATGTAGTTTTTGAAACTGTCTCTATTTCTTCAGTGCAAACTAACGGCTGGGATTGGTCCCACAGTAAAAAATGACATATTTAACTTAATTTTTAAATAAAACTCTACCACAGTGCCCAGTGCAATCGCTGAGTTCCAGCAATGAAGTCAAATTAAGAAGAATGTTACTTCTTGTAGTCAAACTGGCTCATTTATAACATTTATCAGGTCACACTCCAAAGTTAGTTAAATTAAGTCCCACAGTCAATCGTCTAACTGTTAAAAGCGATGCAACCTAGTAATATCAGAATACTATCGCTAAATACATGTTGGTACGAATATGTGACGCAACCGTTGTAACTCAAACGGATTGATACCGCCAAGAAGTCGATGAAGTGTAGTTTTTGAGAATCTCTCTATTTCATTGCCAAGAAGTCGATGAAGTGTAGTTTTTGAGAATCTCTCTATTTCTTCAGCGCTTGCTAACGGCCAGGATTAGTCCCACAGTAAAAAAAGACTTATTATCTAAATTTTTAAATAAAGCACTACCACAGAGCCTAGTGTACTCGCTGAATTCCAGCAATCATGTCGAATTAAGAAGAATGGTATTCCTTGGAGTCCAATTGGCTCATTTATCGAGTTTACAAGGTCACAGTTCAGAATCAGTTCAATTAAGTCCCACAGTCAATCGTTTCACTGTTAAAAGCGATGCAACTTAGTCACGTCGGAAAGAAATCACTAAATACATGTTGGTACGAATATGCGACGCAATCGTTGGAACTCAAACTGATTAACACCGTTAGAAAGTCAATGAAATGTAGTTTTTGAAACTGTCTCTATTTCTTCAGTGCAAACTAACGGCTGGGATTGGTCCCACAGTAAAAAATGACATATTTAACTTAATTTTTAAATAAAACTCTACCACAGTGCCCAGTGCAATCGCTGAGTTCCAGCAATGAAGTCAAATTAAGAAGAATGTTACTTCTTGTAGACAAACTGGATCATTTATAACATTTATCAGGTCACACTCCAAAGTTAGTTAAATTAAGTCCCACAGTCAATCGTTTCACTGTTAAAGGCGATGCAACCTAGTAATATCAGAATACTATCGCTAAATACATGTTGGTACGAATATGTGAGGCAACCGTTGTAACTCAAACGGATTGATACCGCCAAGAAGTCGATGAAGTGTAGTTTTTGAGAATGTCTCTATTTCTTCAGCGCGTGCTAACGGCCAGGATTAGTCCCACAGTAAAAAAAGACTTATTTATTTAAATTTTTAAATAAAGCACTACCACAGAGCCTAGTGTACTCGCTGAATTCCAGCACTCATGTCGAATTAAGAAGAATGGTATTCCTTGGAGTCCAATTGGCTCATTTATGGCATTTAGAAAGTCACATTCCAAAATCAGTTCAATTAAGTGCCACAGTCAATCGTTTCACTGTTAAAAGCGATGCAACCTAGTAATATTAGAATACTATCGCTAAATACATGTTGGTACGAATATGTGAGGCAACCGTTGTAACTCAAACGGATTGATACCGCCAAGAAGTCGATGAAGTGTAGTTTTTGAGAATGTCTCTATTTCTTCAGTGCAAACTAACGACTGGGATTGGTCCCACAGTAAAAAATGACATATTTAACTTAATTTTTAAATAAAACTCTACCACAGTGCCCAGTGCAATCGCTGAGTTCCAGCAATGAAGTCAAATTAAGAAGAATGTTACTTTTTGTAGACAAACTGGATCATCTATAACATTTATCAGGTCACACTCCAAAGTTAGTTAAATTAAGTCCCACAGTCAATCGTTTCACTGTTAAAGGCGATGCAACCTAGTAATATCAAAATACTATCGCTAAATACATGTTGGTACGAGTATGTGACGGAATCATTGTAACTCAAACGGATTGATACCGCCAAGAAGTCGATGAAGTGTAGTTTTTGAGAATCTCTCTATTTCTTCAGCGCGTGCTAACGGCCAGGATTAGTCCCACAGTAAAAAAAGACTTATTAATCTAAATTTTTAAATAAAGCACTACCACAGAGCCTAGTGTACTCGCTGAATTCCAGCAATCATGTCGAATTAAGAAGAATGGTATTTCTCGGAGTCCAATTGGCTCATTTATCGAGTTTACAAGGTCACAGTCTAGAATCAGTTCAATTACGTCCCACAGTCAATCGTTTCACTGTTAAAAGCGATGCAACCTAGTAATATCAGAATACTATCGCTGAATACATGTTGGTACGAATATGAGAGGCAACCGCTGGAACTCAAACTGATTAACACCGTTAGAAAGTCAATGAAATGTAGTTTTTGAAACTGTCTCTATTTCTTCAGTGCAAACTAACGGCTGGGATTGGTCCCACAGTAAAAAATGACATATTTAACTTAATTTTTAAATAAAACTCTACCACAGTGCCCAGTGCAATCGCTGAGTTCCAGCAATGAAGTCAAATTAAGAAGAATGTTACTTCTTGTAGTCAAACTGGCTCATTTATAACATTTATCAGGTCACACTCCAAAGTTAGTTAAATTAAGTCCCACAGTCAATCGTCTAACTGTTAAAAGCGATGCAACCTAGTAATATCAGAATACTATCGCTAAATACATGTTGGTACGAATATGTGACGCAACCGTTGTAACTCAAACGGATTGATACCGCCAAGAAGTCGATGAAGTGTAGTTTTTGAGAATCTCTCTATTTCATTGCCAAGAAGTCGATGAAGTGTAGTTTTTGAGAATCTCTCTATTTCTTCAGCGCTTGCTAACGGCCAGGATTAGTCCCACAGTAAAAAAAGACTTATTTATCTAAATTTTTAAATAAAGCACTACCACAGAGCCTAGTGTACTCGCTGAATTCCAGCAATCATGTCGAATTAAGAAGAATGGTATTCCTTGGAGTCCAATTGGCTCATTTATCGAGTTTACAAGGTCACAGTTCAGAATCAGTTCAATTAAGTCCCACAGTCAATCGTTTCACTGTTAAAAGCGATGCAACTTAGTCACGTCGGAAAGAAATCACTAAATACATGTTGGTACGAATATGCGACGCAATCGTTGGAACTCAAACTGATTAACACCGTTAGAAAGTCAATGAAATGTAGTTTTTGAAACTGTCTCTATTTCTTCAGTGCAAACTAACGGCTGGGATTGGTCCCACAGTAAAAAATGACATATTTAACTTAATTTTTAAATAAAACTCTACCACAGTGCCCAGTGCAATCGCTGAGTTCCAGCAATGAAGTCAAATTAAGAAGAATGTTACTTCTTGTAGACAAACTGGATCATTTATAACATTTATCAGGTCACACTCCAAAGTTAGTTAAATTAAGTCCCACAGTCAATCGTTTCACTGTTAAAGGCGATGCAACCTAGTAATATCAAAATACTATCGCTAAATACATGTTAGTACGAGTATGTGACGCAATCATTGTAACTCAAACAGATTGATACCGCCAAAAAGTCGATGAAGTGTAGTTTTTGAGAATCTCTCTATTTCTTCAGCGCGTGCTAACGGCCAGGATTAGTCCCACAGTAAAAAAAGACTTATTAATCTAAATTTTTAAAAAAAGCACTACCACAGAGCCTAGTGTACTCGCTGAATTCCAGCAATCATGTCGAATTAAGAAGAATGGTATTCCTCGGAGTCCAATTGGCTCATTTATCGAGTTTACAAGGTCACAGTCAAGAATCAGTTCAATTACGTCCCACAGTCAATCGTTTCACTGTTAAAAGCGATGCAACCTAGTAATATCAGAATACTATCGCTAAATACATGTTGGTACGAATATGAGAGGCAACCGTTGGAACTCAAACTGATTAACACCGTTAGAAAGTCAATGAAATGTAGTTTTTGAAACTGTCTCTATTTCTTCAGTGCAAACTAACGGCTGGGATTGGTCCCACAGTAAAAAATGACATATTTAACTTAATTTTTAAATAAAACTCTACCACAGTGCCCAGTGCAATCGCTGAGTTCCAGCAATGAAGTCAAATTAAGAAGAATGTTACTTCTTGTAGTCAAACTGGCTCATTTATCACATTTTTAAGGTCAAAGTCCAAAATCAGTTCAATTAAGTCCCACAGTCAATCGTCTAACTGTTAAAAGCGATGCAACCTAGTAATATCAGAATACTATCGCTAAATACATGTTGGTACGAATATGTGACGCAACCGTTGTAACTCAAACGGATTGATACTGCCAAGAAGTCGATGAAGTGTAGTTTTTGAGAATCTCTCTATTTCATTGCCAAGAAGTCGATGAAGTGTAGTTTTTGAGAATCTCTCTATTTCTTCAGCGCTTGCTAACGGCCAGGATTAGTCGCACAGTAAAAAAAGACTTATTTATCTAAATTTTTAAATAAAGCACTACCACAGAGCCTAGTGTACTCGCTGAATTCCAGCAATCATGTCGAATAAGAGGAATGGTATTCCTCGGAGCCCAATTGGCTCAATTATGGCATTTAGAAGGTCACATTCCAGAATCAGTTCAATTAAGTCCCACAGTCAATCGTTTCACTGTTAAAAGCGATGCAACCTAGTAATATCAGAATACTATCGCTAAATACATGTTGGTACGAATATGTGAGGCAACCGTTGTAACTCAAACGGATTGATACCGCCAAGAAGTCGATGAAGTGTAGTTTTTGAGAATGTCTCTATTTCTTCAGCGCGTGCTAACGGCCAGGATTAGTCCCACAGTAAAAAAAGACTTATTTATCTAAATTTTTAAATAAAGCACTACCACAGAGCCTAGTGTACTCGCTGAATTCCAGCAATCATGTCGAATTAAGAAGAATGGTATTCCTTGGAGTCCAATTGGCTCATTTATCGAGTTTACAAGGTTACAGTCCAGAATCAGTTCAATTAAGTCCCACAGTCAATCGTTTCACTGTTAAAAGCGATGCAACTTAGTCACATCGGAAAGAAATCACTAAATACATGTTGGTACGAATATGCGACGCAATCGTTGGAACTCAAACTGATTAACACCGTTAGAAAGTCAATGAAATGTAGTTTTTGAAACTGTCTCTATTTCTTCAGTGCAAACTAACGGCTGGGATTGGTCCCACAGTAAAAAATGACATATTTAACTTAATTTTTAAATAAAACTCTACCACAGTGCCCAGTGCAATCGCTGAGTTCCAGCAATGAAGTCAAATTAAGAAGAATGTTACTTCTTGTAGTCAAACTGGCTCATTTATCACATTTTTAAGGTCAAAGTCCAAAATCAGTTCAATTAAGTCCCACAGTCAATCGTCTTACTGTTAAAAGCGATGCAACCTAGTAATATCAGAATACTATCGCTAAATACATGTTGGTACGAATATGTGACGCAACCGTTCTAACTCAAACGGATTGATACCGCCAAGAAGTCGATGAAGTGTAGTTTTTGAGAATCTCTCTATTTTATTGCCAAGAAGTCGATGAAGTGTAGTTTTTGAGAATCTCTCTATTTCTTCAGCGCTTGCTAACGGCCAGGATTAGTCCCACAGTAAAAAAGACTTATTTATCTAAATTTTTAAATAAAGCACTACCACAGAGCCTAGTGTACTTGCTGAATTCCAGCAATCATGTCAAATAAGAGGAATGGTATTCCTCGGAGCCCAATTGGCTCAATTATGGCATTTAGAAAGTCACATTCCAGAATCAGTTCAATTAAGTCCCACAGTCAATCGTTTCACTGTTAAAAGCGATGCAACCTAGTAATATCAGAATACTATCGCTTAATACATGTTGGTACGAATATGTGAGGCAACCGTTGTAACTCAAACGGATTGATACCGCCAAGAAGTCGATGAAGTGTAGTTTTTGAGAATATCTCTATTTCTTCAGCGCGTGCTAACGGCCAGGATTAGTCCCACAGTAAAAAAAGACTTATTTATCTAAATTTTTAAATAAAGCACTACCACAGAGCCTAGTGTACTCGCTGAATTCCAGCAATCATGTCGAATTAAGAAGAATGGTATTCCTTGGAGTCCAATTGGCTCATTTATCGAGTTTACAAGGTCACAGTCCAGAATCAGTTCAATTAAGTCCCACAGTCAATCGTTTCACTGTTAAAAGCGATGCAACTTAGTCACATCGGAAAGAAATCACTAAATACATGTTGGTACGAATATGCGACGCAATCGTTGGAACTCAAACTGATTAACACCGTTAGAAAGTCAATGAAATGTAGTTTTTGAAACTGTCTCTATTTCTTCAGTGCAAACTAACGGCTGGGATTGGTCCCACAGTAAAAAATGACATATTTATCTTAATTTTTAAATAAAACTCTACCACAGTGCCCAGTGCAATCGCTGAGTTCCAGCAATGAAGTCAAATTAAGAAGAATGTTACTTCTTGTAGTCAAACTGGCTCATTTATCACATTTTTAAGGTCAAAGTCCAAAATCAGTTCAATTAAGTCCCACAGTCAATCGTCTCACTGTTAAAAGCGATGCAACCTAGTAATATCACAATACTATCGCTAAATACATGATGGTACGAATATGTGACGCAACCGTTCTAACTCAAACGGATTGATACCGCCAAGAAGTCGATGAAGTGTAGTTTTTGAGAATCTCTCTATTTTATTGCCAAGAAGTCGATGAAGTGTAGTTTTTGAGAATCTCTCTATTTCTTCAGCGCTTGCTAACGGCCAGGATTAGTCCCACAGTAAAAAAAGACTTATTTATCTAAATTTTTAAATAAAGCACTACCACAGAGCCTAGTGTACTCGCTGAATTCCAGCAATCATGTCGAATAAGAGGAATGGTATTCCTCGGAGCCCAATTGGCTCAATTATGGAATTTAGAAAGTCACATTCCAGAATCAGTTCAATTAAGTCCCACAGTCAGTCGTTTCACTGTTAAAAGCGATGCAACCTAGTAATATCAGAATACTATCGCTAAATACATGTTGGTACGAATATGTGAGGCAACCGTTGTAACTCAAACGGATTGATACCGCCAAGAAGTCGATGAAGTGTAGTTTTTGAGAATGTCTCTATTTCTTCAGCGCGTGCTAACGGCCAGGATTAGTCCCACAGTAAAAAAAGACTTATTTATCTAAATTTTTAAATAAAGCACTACCACAGAGCCTAGTGTACTCGCTGAATTCCAGCAATCATGTCGAATTAAGAAGAATGGTATTCCTTGGAGTCCAATTGGCTCATTTATCGAGTTTACAAGGTCACAGTTCAGAATCAGTTCAATTAAGTCCCACAGTCAATCGTTTCACTGTTAAAAGCGATGCAACCTAGTAATATCAGAATACTATCGCTAAATACATGTTGGTACGAATATGAGAGGCAACCGTTGGAACTCAAACTGATTAACACCGTTAGAAAGTCAATGAAATGTAGTTTTTGAAACTGTCTCTATTTCTTCAGTGCAAACTAACGGCTGGGATTGGTCCCACAGTAAAAAATGACATATTTAACTTAATTTTTAAATAAAACTCTACCACAGTGCCCAGTGCAATCGCTGAGTTCCAGCAATGAAGTCAAATTAGGAAGAATGTTACTTCTTGTAGTCAAACTGGCTCATTTATCACATTTTTAAGGTCAAAGTCCAAAATCAGTTCAATTAAGTCCCACAGTCAATCGTCTAACTGTTAAAAGCGATGCAACCTAGTAATATCAGAATACTATCGCTAAATACATGTTGGTAGGAATATGTGACGCAACCGTTGTAACTCAAACGGATTGATACCGCCAAGAAGTCGATGAATTGTAGTTTTTGAGAATCTCTCTATTTCATTGCCAAGAAGTCGATGAAGTGTAGTTTTTGAGAATCTCTCTATTTCTTCAGCGCTTGCTAACGGCCAGGATTAGTCCCACAGTAAAAAAGACTTATTTATCTAAATTTTTAAATAAAGCACTACCACAGAGCCTAGTGTACTTGCTGAATTCCAGCAATCATGTCAAATAAGAGGAATGGTATTCCTCGGAGCCCAATTGGCTCAATTATGGCATTTAGAAAGTCACATTCCAGAATCAGTTCAATTAAGTCCCACAGTCAATCGTTTCACTGTTAAAAGCGATGCAACCTAGTAATATCAGAATACTATCGCTTAATACATGTTGGTACGAATATGTGAGGCAACCGTTGTAACTCAAACGGATTGATACCGCCAAGAAGTCGATGAAGTGTAGTTTTTGAGAATATCTCTATTTCTTCAGCGCGTGCTAACGGCCAGGATTAGTCCCACAGTAAAAAAAGACTTATTTATCTAAATTTTTAAATAAAGCACTACCACAGAGCCTAGTGTACTCGCTGAATTCCAGCAATCATGTCGAATTAAGAAGAATGGTATTCCTTGGAGTCCAATTGGCTCATTTATCGAGTTTACAAGGTCACAGTCCAGAATCAGTTCAATTAAGTCCCACAGTCAATCGTTTCACTGTTAAAAGCGATGCAACTTAGTCACATCGGAAAGAAATCACTAAATACATGTTGGTACGAATATGCGACGCAATCGTTGGAACTCAAACTGATTAACACCGTTAGAAAGTCAATGAAATGTAGTTTTTGAAACTGTCTCTATTTCTTCAGTGCAAACTAACGGCTGGGATTGGTCCCACAGTAAAAAATGACATATTTATCTTAATTTTTAAATAAAACTCTACCACAGTGCCCAGTGCAATCGCTGAGTTCCAGCAATGAAGTCAAATTAAGAAGAATGTTACTTCTTGTAGTCAAACTGGCTCATTTATCACATTTTTAAGGTCAAAGTCCAAAATCAGTTCAATTAAGTCCCACAGTCAATCGTCTCACTGTTAAAAGCGATGCAACCTAGTAATATCAGAATACTATCGCTAAATACATGATGGTACGAATATGTGACGCAACCGTTCTAACTCAAACGGATTGATACCGCCAAGAAGTCGATGAAGTGTAGTTTTTGAGAATCTCTCTATTTTATTGCCAAGAAGTCGATGAAGTGTAGTTTTTGAGAATCTCTCTATTTCTTCAGCGCTTGCTAACGGCCAGGATTAGTCCCACAGTAAAAAAAGACTTATTTATCTAAATTTTTAAATAAAGCACTACCACAGAGCCTAGTGTACTCGCTGAATTCCAGCAATCATGTCGAATAAGAGGAATGGTATTCCTTGGAGTCCAATTGGCTCATTTATCGAGTTTACAAGGTCACAGTTCAGAATCAGTTCAATTAAGTCCCACAGTCAATCGTTTCACTGTTAAAAGCGATGCAACTTAGTCACATCGGAAAGAAATCACTAAATACATGTTGGTACGAATATGCGACGCAATCGTTGGAACTCAAACTGATTAACACCGTTAGAAAGTCAATGAAATGTAGTTTTTGAAACTGTCTCTATTTCTTCAGTGCAAACTAACGGCTGGGATTGGTCCCACAGTAAAAAATGACATATTTGACTTAATTTTTAAATAAAACTCTACCACAGTGCCCAGTGCAATCGCTGAGTTCCAGCAATCATGTCGAATAAGAGGAATGGTATTCCTCGGAGCCCAATTGGCTCAATTATGGCATTTAGAAAGTCACATTCCAGAATCAGTTCAATTAAGTCCCACAGTCAGTCGTTTCACTGTTAAAAGCGATGCAACCTAGTAATATTAGAATACTATCGCTAAATACATGTTGGTACGAATATGAGAGGCAACCGTTGGAACTCAAACTGATTAACACCGTTAGAAAGTCAATGAAATGTAGTTTTTGAAACTGTCTCTATTTCTTCAGTGCAAACTAACGGCTGGGATTGGTCCCACAGTAAAAAATGACATATTTAACTTAATTTTTAAATAAAACTCTACCACAGTGCCCAGTGCAATCGCTGAGTTCCAGCAATGAAGTCAAATTAAGAAGAATGTTACTTCTTGTAGTCAAACTGGCTCATTTATCACATTTTTAAGGTCAAAGTCCAAAATCAGTTCAATTAAGTCCCACAGTCAATCGTCTAACTGTTAAAAGCGATGCAACCTAGTAATATCAGAATACTATCGCTAAATACATGTTGGTACGAATATGTGACGCAACCGTTGTAACTCAAACGGATTGATACCGCCAAGAAGTCGATGAAGTGTAGTTTTTGAGAATCTCTCTATTTCATTGCCAAGAAGTCGATGAAGTGTAGTTTTTGAGAATCTCTCTATTTCTTCAGCGCTTGCTAACGGCCAGGATTAGTCCCACAGTAAAAAAAGACTTATTTATCTAAATTTTTAAATAAAGCACTACCACAGAGCCTAGTGTACTCGCTGAATTCCAGCAATCATGTCGAATTAAGAAGAATGGTATTCCTTGGAGTCCAATTGGCTCATTTATCGAGTTTACAAGGTCACAGTTCAGAATCAGTTCAATTAAGTCCCACAGTCAATCGTTTCACTGTTATAAGCGATGCAACCTAGTAATATCAGAATACTATCGCTAAATACATGTTGGTACGAATATGAGAGGCAACCGTTGGAACTCAAACTGATTAACACCGTTAGAAAGTCAATGAAATGTAGTTTTTGAAACTGTCTCTATTTCTTCAGTGCAAACTAACGGCTGGGATTGGTCCCACAGTAAAAAATGACATATTTAACTTAATTTTTAAATAAAACTCTACCACAGTGCCCAGTGCAATCGCTGAGTTCCAGCAATGAAGTCAAATTAGGAAGAATGTTACTTCTTGTAGTCAAACTGGCTCATTTATCACATTTTTAAGGTCAAAGTCCAAAATCAGTTCAATTAAGTCCCACAGTCAATCGTCTAACTGTTAAAAGCGATGCAACCTAGTAATATCAGAATACTATCGCTAAATACATGTTGGTAGGAATATGTGACGCAACCGTTGTAACTCAAACGGATTGATACCGCCAAGAAGTCGATGAAATGTAGTTTTTGAGAATCTCTCTATTTCATTGCCAAGAAGTCGATGAAGTGTAGTTTTTGAGAATGTCTCTATTTCTTCAGCGCTTGCTAACGGCCAGGATTAGTCCCACAGTAAAAAAAGACTTATTTATCTAAATTTTTAAATAAAGCACTACCACAGAGCCTAGTGTACTCGCTGAATTCCAGCAATCATGTCGAATTAAGAAGAATGGTATTCCTTGGAGTCCAATTGGCTCATTTATCGAGTTTACAAGGTCACAGTTCAGAATCAGTTCAATTAAGTCCCACAGTCAATCGTTTCACTGTTAAAAGCGATGCAACTTAGTCACATCGGAAAGAAATCACTAAATACATGTTGGTACGAATATGCGACGCAATCGTTGGAACTCAAACTGATTAACACCGTTAGAAAGTCAATGAAATGTAGTTTTTGAAACTGTCTCTATTTCTTCAGTGCAAACTAACGGCTGGGATTGGTCCCACAGTAAAAAATGACATATTTGACTTAATTTTTAAATAAAACTCTACCACAGTGCCCAGTGCAATCGCTGAGTTCCAGCAATGAAGTCAAATTAAGAAGAATGTTACTTCTTGTAGACAAACTGGATCATTTATAACATTTATCAGGTCACACTCCAAAGTTAGTTAAATTAAGTCCCACAGTCAATCGTTTCACTGTTAAAGGCGATGCAACCTAGTAATATCAAAATACTATCGCTAAATACATGTTGGTACGAATATGTGAGGCAACCGTTGTAACTCAAACGGATTGATACCGCCAAGAAGTCGATGAAGTGTAGTTTTTGAGAATATCTCTATTTCTTCAGCGCGTGCTAACGGCCAGGATTAGTCCCACAGTAAAAAAAGACTTATTTATCTAAATTTTTAAATAAAGCACTACCACAGAGCCTAGTGTACTCGCTGAATTCCAGCAATCATGTCGAATTAAGAAGAATGGTATTCCTTGGAGTCCAATTGGCTCATTTATCGAGTTTACAAGGTCACAGTCCAGAATCAGTTCAATTAAGTCCCACAGTCAATCGTTTCACTGTTAAAAGCGATGCAACTTAGTCACATCGGAAAGAAATCACTAAATACATGTTGGTACGAATATGCGACGCAATCGTTGGAACTCAAACTGATTAACACCGTTAGAAAGTCAATGAAATGTAGTTTTTGAAACTGTCTCTATTTCTTCAGTGCAAACTAACGGCTGGGATTGGTCCCACAGTAAAAAATGACATATTTATCTTAATTTTTAAATAAAACTCTACCACAGTGCCCAGTGCAATCGCTGAGTTCCAGCAATGAAGTCAAATTAAGAAGAATGTTACTTCTTGTAGTCAAACTGGCTCATTTATCACATTTTTAAGGTCAAAGTCCAAAATCAGTTCAATTAAGTCCCACAGTCAATCGTCTCACTGTTAAAAGCGATGCAACCTAGTAATATCAGAATACTATCGCTAAATACATGATGGTACGAATATGTGACGCAACCGTTCTAACTCAAACGGATTGATACCGCCAAGAAGTCGATGAAGTGTAGTTTTTGAGAATCTCTCTATCTTATTGCCAAGAAGTCGATGAAGTGTAGTTTTTGAGAATCTCTCTATTTCTTCAGCGCTTGCTAACGGCCAGGATTAGTCCCACAGTAAAAAAAGACTTATTTATCTAAATTTTTAAATAAAGCACTACCACAGAGCCTAGTGTACTCGCTGAATTCCAGCAATCATGTCGAATAAGAGGAATGGTATTCCTCGGAGCCCAATTGGCTCAATTATGGCATTTAGAAAGTCACATTCCAGAATCAGTTCAATTAAGTCCCACAGTCAGTCGTTTCACTGTTAAAAGCGATGCAACCTAGTAATATCAGAATACTATCGCTAAATACATGTTGGTACGAATATGTGTGTGCACATAAGCGCCTTGTGGGGACCAATGTGGTGCGTGAAAGCGCCTTGTGGGGACCATTTGCCTTGTGGGGACCGAATTACGTGTCCCACAAGGCTTTTGACCAAAAAATGCTTTAAAAAGGCCAATATTGATAAAAAACAACATTAGGTCAGGGGTTCTCACAAGGCATGTAAATCTAAATTTAATGCCTTGTGGGGACCACGTGTGTATGATGTCACATTCCAAAATCTGTTTTGTGGGGACAAACACACACATTTCCCTCTCGTAGGAAATATTGCAATCAGAAAAAATGATATTTTAATTTTGTCGTCTTTATTTTGATTTTGATTCGAATTGAGAGGCGAAAAAGACAGGAAATTTCTATACTGTCGGACAAAATAATTTTTTAGACAAACTATACGCTTTTTTTATAAGAACCAGTAAAATCTGACTTGAGGATGTCCTTTACTTTTTTCGAGCCTTTTTTGACCTGATTTGTTCTTATTTTGTTCTTATTAGTGACAACACAACTTCAGAACCCTTAATAGAGATCAGTTGGAACGAAGGAGTAGAAGCAGAACGTTGTAGCTACAGTTTATTTGTTTATATCTTGTATTTGTTGACACAATGATGAATTAAATTGAAACGATTTTTGAAAGTGGTGGATTCAAAATAGAAGAGTGAGTAAAGTCTGGCGTGAGTAAAAAGCAAAAGGAACCTGTTCAGAGGTCAGTAAGAGAAGACGGGAAGACAGGAAAAAAGATTGAGTACTCCGGATGCTATGTGATCCTGAAAAAGATATGTTTCAGTTTCACCCGAAAACAATGGTTAAAGGTTTCCCACCTCATACTACAAAACGGATTTTACTGTCATACGTTAATTCATATTACGATCTGTTGGACATATTGTCACCCTAACGGTACGAGACAAAATAATGCTACGCAAACTTTGGGTACAAGACAAAAAACTAGGATGGGACTCATTTTTTAGGAGATTCCTCTTTTGGATGAATTGAATTCAAACGGCGCATTAAACCTAATAACGCTATTGGAAATCCAACATTGGTAATAATTTCCGATGGATCAGTGGAGCCATATAGTGCAGTTATCTATGCTCATTAAAAACTTCTGGATGGAACATATGAAGGGCGTCTTCTCGCTGTCAATAATCGCATAGCGCCCATAAAGGTATTGAAAAAAGATTACCTGATTTCATACAACAAGACTTAAATTCAAAAAAAGTCATGCATATCGTTGATCGCTAAGAAAAGTTACGGATTTAATACCGTTGCGAAAAATAGGTATGAGATAATACAACAGAGCACCCATCCTTCAAAATAGTTTTGGATCACTAAAAGTAGCCATATTGTGACTGGATAATGAAGGGGAAAAATTCCAACGAGCTCCGTTGTATAAGCGTCTAGCAAAATTGTCCTACGTTCTTAAAATCAGGAGTCTACGATTGGCCAATCGTTAGCCAATAAAATATTGAAGAATTACCGTGAAGAAATCGCAAAATATTAGTGATTTCTATGGTGTAAGGAAATCTTGATGAGGGCCTTTGTCGAATTTTTTATTTTTGTGTCGAACATAAAGGTAAAGAAAAGCCAAGGCAAGGGCAGGCAAGGCAAAGATATCCTGTATCCGTGGGATCCGACATCGGTCAGGTATCTGGCATCGGTATGCCTACTATTTCGGGAAAACATGTAGCCGATTACATGATACGCACAAACTAAGTAAGCGACTATGCAACTAATTAAACTTTCACAGTGTTTGCGGAAAATTTTTTTACGGTTTTTGGAAAATGGTCTCTGAGAATATCGATCCTATAGCCATACTTATGAAATTAGTGAAACTAATCAAAATACGACTTAAGTATAAGTACATTTTGTATGTAATTTTCATAAAGGTTTTCTCAGCAATTTGATATAATGTTGTCTAAGAGCTCGTCATCCTATGGTTTGTGTTTCGTGTCCAGAGTTTATCCCTTCCTTAACATGATGACCGGGCAAGTTTTCTTTCTTCAGAAAAGGTCCCGCGAAGAGTTAATCCCATGACTATTTGCAAGTTTCATTACATAGATTTCATTTAATATCTTAAGTTTTTATAACCTAGTTTCCAGGACTTTCCTTTACAACCAATCTCGTTGACAGGGCCATTTTTTTTCTTATATCATTTGCGGCGCGAAGAAATAAATTTATTTGTGCCGTCTCTGATATCCGTAAAATGTCTCTAGGAACGAGGTTACTCAACCACGACCAACCATGTTCACCAGAAAGTATAGGTAGGCAAAAAGGTTCTGGGAAAAAGTTGCTAATTCTTATTGACTGCTGCGCCACTAACACTTCATCAGATCGTGTTTACAAGTGTGGATAGATATAATGTGTATACATGCTTATTACCACTAAGTTTGTTTACATTTAAAATTTTGTGTTAATTGATTCTTCTGATAACGTATTAATTCCTGCACGTTTTGTTTTGTTTTTAATAGGCAACTTAAGATTTTTTAGTCAATATGTAGATCTAAGGTTGCTTAATGGTTGCTTAATTTTATTCAACTAATTTTCACAATTTATGTAAGAAGGAAAAAGAAATCATAATTTTGGTAAAAAGAAAGTTCTTGAAAATATAAACTGAAGCGTGTTGTTTTTACCTTTGAGAGCAATGATTTGAACCTGAACCTTATTCTGTTCTTATTTTTTAGCAAAATATTGGGCTCGTGTTCTTATAAAATGGTTCTTACAAAAAAGATTTACTTTTCTCTCCGCTAATTGTGTTCTTATTTCTAAAATTATTTGAGATTGTGCCGTTCCTGTTCCTGCAAAACGGAATCATAATTTATTATTTTGCACACAAAAATCAAAACCGTGCTCTTGACCAAGGTTTTGGAATTTTACTGCATTTTAGAGTGATGCTGATGGGTGAATTGCAAAAAAATGCGTAAGATTCGCTGAGAAATTTGGCTAATGAGAGAAATATTCTTGGTTCCATTAGCCAGGAGTCCCGACGCTTATCTCTTCGATGTCGATATGTAAGAAATACTTTGAAAGATATAAACGACGGATTTTCGCGCGCTCTGGTTGGCCAAAAATCGTATGAATTATTTCAAAATATCTGAGCGGTTTTGGTGTTTCACTTTAAAATAAAATGCCCTTAGTTAAGAGTACAAATATCGCAAGCTCGGTCGGTACTTTTGATCTCGGGCTTTGTATTTCACAGTACATTATCCACACCGTTTATTACTTTTTAACGTTTTTGTGTGAACGAGTATGTTAGTGTAGCGGTTATACATCATCACGGGTTACACCGTCTTCAAGTTGCTATAGAAAGAAATTTAATTGATGAATTTAACCAAAACAATTTTTTTATAAAGGCATATATTTCTATTACTTGGAAATTTGCTAGCGAGTGTAAAGTGGGGAAAGAAATTAAAAATTAAAATGCTCTTCTTACAATAGTGTTTTAAAGCTCACTACGTAGTAATGCTAATTTAGCATCCCCAGGGTCCTTTGGGCGCTAAAAGGGCAAAATGCCCTAGGAAGGAGGTATTTTGGAATACTTTATGCTTCAATTTGTTTTAATTTTCTAAATAAATTCTGGGCGTACATTTTCTTAAAGACATAATCTTTTGTTGTCTTTCATTGCAATTCTTATAGCCGCCTGACCTTTTTTCCTTTCCTATTTTTGAATTAAATTTGTTCGAGAAAATGTTCGAGATAACGCAAGATATGACCATATGATTAAACATTTTACACAAGGGTGGTCGTCCAAGTGTGCTTTAACGCTACCTAGTATAGCCAATTTATATTCTTGCTAGATTTAAATCGCCTTTTATGCTTAAAAATATAAGATAAGCTGCCATTTGTTTATGTTAAATCAAGTAGACCAATGAGAAGCATCACGTGACCAGATGGAGCCACAGGTTGATCTCAAAGCAAAAAGCTCTTGTGTTTTTCTTATAAACACAAAAAATTCATAAATAAGAACAAAATGAAGCTTTATTCTGAAGCGAACAAATCAGGCTAAAAAAGGCTCAAAAAATAAGAAGTTCCAGGCTCAGGTCAGATTTTACTGTTTCAAATTTTAAACGATATGCAGGAAATGATTTGTTAAGTAGCAGCAGCAGAAATTAGTTTAGCGTCTAAAATTAAATTCAACATATATATAGGAGTGTCTCCTGGTTTTATTTTACCTTTATCATGGTTTATTATCATATAAAGTCTTGTAAGCTTAAAAGTAAAATCAATATATACTTCAAAAACTTAATACTTCTGCATACTTTTTCAATTGGAAAGTATAAACTTCATAGACCCAAGAAAAAAACAGTCTGGAGGCTCGTGTCCACTCGGGTTACTACACTTTCTAGTAGCCAAACTACTTGAAGAACCAAATGAAAACGAAGATTTTATTTCTTACCTATATTTATGATTATTCCTGTGACTTGTGACTATCTTATACGTAGAAAAACACGTATTCAAAAGACTCAAATCGAAAAGTGTACATTTTATCATTCTTCCTTTCAAACTACTAGAATACCTTCCTTCCTGCCGATGTGTTAGAAAGCTGTCCTACTTTTGTATTTTTTCGACCGATTTCGTATAATTTTTTACCATCAAGTTTATTTTCAGTAGTTAGTAGTATATTTTCTCTGTAAGTGATTGTGGAAGATTTCTTTGCGTGGACTAA
Source organism: Hydractinia symbiolongicarpus (assembly GCF_029227915.1). NCBI lineage: Eukaryota > Metazoa > Cnidaria > Hydrozoa > Anthoathecata > Hydractiniidae > Hydractinia > Hydractinia symbiolongicarpus. The sequence goes on from NC_079878.1 coordinate 4,006,244, forward strand.
TTTTTGCATGTTAATTTTCTTTAATGAAGTAATGAATATCGGAAAAACAATATCCACGTCCAGTGCACTGAAATTTTGCCGTCAAGTTTTATTTATTAATAAATAAAATAAATTAAACCGCGACACGATTTAGAGATATCAAAAAATAGCATGTTAAAACATTTTAGGGCGTTTGGCACGTTATACTACTCACTCATGTAATTTCGTACATATCTTAGTACTATGAGTTGTTTCTAAAGAACCAAAAAAATCCCTCTTGAAGCTAGCTGTTCTACTTTTTCGAGTCTTTTCGAACCTGATTTGTTGTTGTTCTGCAGAATTCATTAATATTATTATTTTGTTTTTTATTTATATACTTTTTTAAAAGTTCTCTGGAATTTATGTTTTATATAAAAAAATTGGGTTTTTTTGTTGCTAATTAAACTTTTATAATTATGTTTATAAACTATCACAAACGAGCCCAAGCAAAAACAATTGCTTAAGAGAGAATTGCAGGAGAGGTACATACATTGATTCTTTTTTTATTTTCCAGGGTTGTATTTATTTTATTTTATTTATTTTATTTACTATTTTTTTCTCCTTTTTTTTGAAACCGATGATTTGAGCCTTGGGCTGTTTGTTATTTAGCAAAATTTGAGGCTGGTGTTTTTATAAAGTTGTTTTTATACAAAAATTATGGAATCTTCAATTTTATATATTATCTATATTATAATGTCCGTCCGTCTGTCTGTCTGTCTGTCACGCAAAATGGTAGCTGCGACGGGCGAACCCGTGGATTTTTCCACGGGCTAACGACTAGTATATATATATTAAACATAACAAGTTTTGTTTCAGGCTTCCAGAAGTTCCCAGATTAATTTTAAAAATATCGAGTGAAAATTTTAACATTTTTTTAAAAAAATATACTATATGTAAAATCTGTAGCTTAAATATTCCATATAAATTCAGCTGTTAAGTACAATTTTCTATAAAAGGCAGGAGCTTCTGGCTGAACTGCTCTTATTTTTTTATTTTTCAGTAGGATTTTACAACTTTGCAATTGACTCTGTGAAAAATGCGTTGAGTTAAATTTTTGTTGTTGATTTGATATTACCATAATAATCTAAAAATTGAATTTTAAAATTTTAACATATTCTATCTGTATTTGAAAAGGAAGGCGGTAGCAATATTTTTCGTCAGTTCATATGAAAGAAACCTGTGCAGAGAGGAAGCGTTTTTACCCAACATCAAGTTTAAAATCTCAAAATTTTTTCCATGTCCTCTCCCAAAAATAAATGAAGATGTAGGTGTCAGCTACAGCCCTGAAAAAGTACCTTATTTCAATAAAAATACTGTAAAAATACTGTTAGATTCGTAAAAATAAAATCTATATTGGTTAAAAAATATCACAAAATGTGTATCTTTTTTACCTGACAACTATAGGCGTAATCCCAGGATTCTTGTCTTATCAAAAACCCTTTGCGAAAATTAGCTAATCAACCTAAGGTATATCTTTACCGTACATCCGTCTCTCCAGCCAGTCAAAGCTATCACTACTAAGCTATCACGTAGTAGAATACTAAATGTGACATTTTCACAATGGTCCCCACAAGGCGTGTGTATCAATGGTGACCATTTAATAGATGGTTCCCAGAAGGCGTGTGTTTGAAAGTGACATATTCAAAATGGTCCCCACAAGGCGTGTTTATCAAATGTGACATTTTCAAAATGATCCCCACAAGGCTTATGTATCAAATTTGACATTTTCACAATGGTCCCCACAAGGCGTGTGTATCAATGGTGACCATTTAATAGATGGTTCCCAGAAGGCGTGTGTTTGAAATGTGACATATTCAAAATGGTCCCCACAAGGCGTGTGTATCAAATGTGACATTTTCAAAATGATCCCCACAAGGCTTATGTATCAAATGTGACATTTTCAAAATGATCCCCACAAGGCGTGTGTGCGAAATGTGACATATTCAAAATGGTCCCCACAAGGCGTGTGTGTCAAATGTGACATTTTCACAATGGTCCCCACAAGGCGTGTGTATCAATGGTGACCATTTAATAGATGGTTCCCAGAAGGCGTGTGTTTGAAATGTGACATATTCAAAGTGGTCCCCACAAGGCGTGTGTATCAAATGTGACATTTTCAAAATGGTCACTACAAAGCGTATGTATGAAATGTGACATTTTTAAAATGGTCCCGAGAAGGCGTGTGTGATTCAAATGCGACCTTTACATAAATGGTCATATAAGGAGTGTGTATCAAAGATAACATTCTCATAAATGCTCCCAACAAAGCGTGTGTGTCAAACATAACGTTTTCATAAATGGTCCCCAAAAGGTGTGTGTGTCAAAAATAACGTTTTCATAAATGGTCCCCATTAGGCGTGTGTGTTGTTATTATGAATGGGCCTTAGGATTGTGTGTTAAAAGTAAGATTTTCATAAATGTTCCCCAGAAGGCGTGTATGCTAAAGGTGATGTTTTCATAAATGGGCCCTAAGCGTGCAAATGTTTTTGTGAGATATATAACAATAGGCAGTAGAGTTTGGTTGTCCCTATGGGATAACGATGAGTTCAGCATAGTGAGACCGCTAAGACTTCAGCCCATAGTGTGAACGTAAAAGTACCTACTTAATCACAGATGAACTCATCGTTAGCAGAAAAGTGCCACGAATTCCTAGAAATCATATTTGCTCCGTGGCTAAATTTATTCTCAAGGGAGCAAATTTTGGCGGGAAGAAAATTTGGTCGAAGGAAAATTTGGCGGAATTAGCGAAATTTAATTTGGCGGATACCAAAAAAATATTACATTTAGCAGATAACGAAAATAACTAATTTTGAAGGAATTTAATTGAACGGATGACGAAAAAAATTTAAACGTATGTATTCTTATTTGTTTCTTTGTAAATCAATCGACTTTTTACATTAATAACTTAGATAAAAAAGAAAGTCGCTCGTCGCCAATACCGTCGTCAATTATAATCTTCTCATGCAAGAGCTTTGGGGACGAGAATTTCTTGCAGAAACACGAAGAAATCGACGGATAGCGAAAAAAATATCATTTCGGCAGGGATTTAAATTGACAGACTGTAATAAAGTTTAATTTTGGAGGAATTTAATTTAGCGGATTTTTTGTTAAATCTGCCAATTCCGCCAAGTTTTTTTTACGCCAAAAATTTGTCCCCGATAATAAAATAAGATAAAAATTTCTAAAATTAATAACGCGCAGAAATATGCTCCATTCACAATTTTTATGATTTATAGCGGAAATTAATACGAGTAATATTTAGTGGTCCTTTAGGGCATATTATCTCAAGTCAAAAAATTAAATAAGAAAGGGCCAGGGATTTGGATTGGGTCTGTCGTAAACCGAACGTTCTGTAAAGTACGAAAGCAGCAGATTGCGCTTAGTCAGCACTTTTGCCGTAAACAAATTTTCAAAATGACAACCAAGTATGGCGAAGTTCAAGAAAAACGAAGAAAAAAAGCAGAGCCTTTTAAAGTCATGAAAACATATGCACATATCCCGCGTTATTTGCACAACTTCGATTGTGACCATTGTGAAATTTAACACACGGTCTTGTGGGGACCATAGGTAGCATGGTTGGGATTGATGTGTAAATTTACACACTTGCCTTGTGGGGACCGTTGTTGGCCAGTACATATTCGCGACTTCACTTTCATCTCTGACAGTCGGAAAACTAAAAGATTGGCTAAAAGATTGAGGAACTCAAGGTATGATATTTTTACTTTCCAACTGGTTCTCTAGGCAGCCTTTTTTACGCTTCCTTTTTTTTGCTGAAAATTGACTTCAAGATGAATTTTTTCCCTTTAATATATAGCTAGCTATAACTAACTACCTTAAGGGAACTTATTTTGGCGGGAACTAATTTTGGCGGACGAAGGAAATCTAAAAAAAATTTAATTTTGGCGGGAACTAATTTTGGCGGATCAACGAAATTTTTAATTTTGGCGGGAACTTATTTTGGCGGGTGGCGGTTTTTTTTAATTTTGGCGGGAACTTATTTTGGCGGGTCAGCGGATTTTTTAATTTTGGCGGGAACTAATTTTGGCGAGTGAAGGATTTTTTCAAATTTCAACGAAAATTTTCTTTGGTAAAGATGTAGAAATAAGCATTACAAAGCAAAGAATTTTAAAACAAATACTAAAAATCTACTCTTCTTCATCGTCTATGATAATGTCAAATGCATTCCGACTAAAGTCTATGTCATCCTCGTCACGCGTGTACTCCTCTTCTTTGTCATCGTCATTTTCGACTCGCACGTTGATGAAGCTATCCTTTAATAAATCTGGCGCATTGATTATGTCGGTTATGGGCTGAGTAATTACACTATTGCTTTCTGGCAGCGGTGATAGATCTTGAAAAGGGTCAAGGGATTCAAGTGAAGTGGATCCCATGCGAACTGCGTCGTAAATTCCAGATGCTTTCCACCCATTCAAAACGACTTCACGGCCATCTGCCGAAGTGATATGGTTATAAAACTGGAGGAGCCAACTTGCATGAAGAGGCTTGATGGTGGTCAGCTTTAATTGAATATTTATATCTTCGATCTTTTTGTTAAGGGATAGCTCTTTCTCGATCTGTTTTGAATACCATTCAGTGAACAAATTTCTCATGAATTGCTTGCAATGATTATTCACAGTAAGATCCAAGGGCTGGAATATATGTGTCATGTTACTTGGAACCAAAACCAGGAAGATGTTGTTCTTCTTCAGCAATTCGGTAACTTCCTCAGTAATTTGTCCTCGAAAGACATCGAATATTAGAAGAGCAGCTTGCTTTGGGTTATTTAACTTCTTCCTCTGGTCTTCAACGTGCTTTAGAACGATCTCTTTGATGACTTTGATGGATTCTTGTGTATTGCTGTAGTGTTTGGGATTAACGCTTAGTGAGAACGATTCGGGGAATTCAAACTTTGGGAGGCTTTGATTTGTTTTCCCCCCATATATCAGTTGCATTGGCAGAAAAGAACCATCAAGCGTAATAATAAAGGTACCAGTAAGGCATCTTTTGTCGGAAGATCCAACGATAGGGACGGACGATGAACCCTTTTTCGCCATGGTGTGATTCATTCTTGGAACAAACTTAAGAGCTGTCTGGTCCAGATTCATAACAAGTTGGTGAGGGATGCTGTGTTGTTCGATGGTCGAAACAATATCGTGAAGAAATAGTAATTCGCACTCCTTTTTGGCTCCTTCAGTGATTTCAACTTTGGAGGTCGTTTTCATTCTTTTCTTGAAACCCATTCTCTTGAAGAGGCTTTTTGCCCAACTGTTATCAATTTTAATATGCCCCAACTCAAATTGAGGGTTTCGTGATATTAGAGCTTTCGCTGCAGCGGTTGCAACTGTTCTTGAAACAACACCTCCTCGATTTCTCAGTGCAATTAAAAATCTTTGTACCATCTCATCTAGACTGCCAAGGAACAGAGGTCTACCGCGTTTCAAAGGAACAAATTTGGTTACCACGCTACGTTTTTCTCGGGTTGAATCTTTCAGCTCTTTTTTGTAAAGATTGCCAAATCTTCGAGCTGTACTCTCACTTAACGGCCTGTCTTTGGTTTGAAACTTTGTGATTGCAGCCGCACCACCATGAATCGCAACATATTTTCCGATATCAAATCTTTCTTTTTCTGACCAACGGTTGTATGATTTTTTGCCACTGGATTTAACATTTTCAGTCGCGTCTGTAACAGCTTCGTAGTCTAACGAACCAAGGGATGATTCTTGCTGGAAGTCAGTTGGTTGTGGGCCTAAAATGAATAAAACGAACCACTATGTAATTGCGAATTTTGACCAAAAATTAAAAATTTTCAAACAAAGAAAGAAACTTCTTCGCAGGTAGGTATAACAAAAAAAAACATCAAAGAGAAATACTTACTTTGTTCCCTAGAACTGTTTGAAGGTGTTTCGTCTGAAGTTTTTTCCTTTTCAGCGGCCCTTTGTTGAGCTTCTTTCTCTTGTAATTTAGCTAACTTCCTGATGTAAGACATTTTGAAAGCCGGGAGATAAAAAAGGAAACGTAAGTTATCTGTATCCTGTATATTTACTCGAACATAAACATTCCATTCACTTGGCCTATATTTACACTAAAAATCGAACAAAAACATTCTTTTTTTCTTGGCTAAGGCCCGTTTAGACTACCCAATCGAACAAAAACATTCTTTTTTTCTTCGCTAAGGCCCGTTTAGACTAACCAATCGAACAAAAACATTCTATTTAATTGGGAAAGTTCGGTCTACACTGACAAATAGAACAAAAACGTTCTATTTTCATGCTAGGCAATTAAAAAATCGATCGATTGACATTTTTGTTTTTCATCAGAGCTAGAAAAGAAAAGACGTCCATATGGCTTACAACAAGACGTTCGAGTTTACAGCTGCTGTCAGAGGATTCCATTATTATAAAACTTATTGGAAACCTGAGGAAAATCAATCACTGGACTGCTTTCATGAGAACAACAATGTTTTCGATAGATTTGCAATCAAAGTTTGTGAATTCGGAAATGACAAACCAGTTGGCCATTTACCCAAAGAAATCTCAAGGGTTACAAAATTTCTTCTGGACAGAGGAGCGTCTATGAAATCCACGTTGACAAGTGTACACTATCGAAGATCACCTCTCGTTCAAGGAGGCTTGGAGATCCCCTGTAAAATAACTGTTACTTTACCAGGGACAGTAAACAATCTTTTGGTTCTTGCAAGATACCAACAACTTGTAGAAGCCTTGTATACAGAGCCGAAAGAGGAATTGATTCTTGGTTCGTTCTTACATATTGCAGTTATTTTAGATGTCGTGGTTCCAACCGAAGAGAGACCAAAGCGTAAAAAAAATACAGCCAAAAGCCAAAGCAAAGAGACGAAAAAGCAAAAAGATATTCGAAACTTTTTTGGAAACACCTCAGCTGCACCAGCCCCAAAAAGGCAAAAAGTTAACAACAAACCTAAAAAGTCGTCACCATCGTCAAGCAAGGACTTAGAAATCATAAATATTGATTAAAAATTATCTTGTATTAGAGGTTTATTATGACATAATATTTCTAGCGCAAAGGTATATTTCTAAAAGATATAAAAAATTGAAAAAAAGTTGATTTTTGTCGATTTTTTAAGGGGAACTTATTTTGGCGGATCAACGAAATTTTTAATTTTGGCGGGAACTTATTTTGGCGGGTGGCGATTTTTTTTAATTTTGGCGGGAACTAATTTTGGCGGGTGAGTAAAATATTTAATTTTGGCGGGAACTAATTTTGGCGGATTTTGCCCCAATCCGCCAAATCCGCCAAAATTAGTTCCCGCCAAAATAAGTTCCCTTAAGGTACAAGCTAACTGGCAAGCTAAGTATTTTATTTAAGTCATGGCAGTTACTCTTGAGTTACTATGCACTTATAATACAAGGACAAGAATTTCTTATTTATCCATCTTCAAGTTTATGTTAATTTTCCAGGCATTTTGCCAGCTAGCATCAAAAGCAAGTGCATATAGAAATTTTATTTTTTAGAGTGGACATGATTATATTGTGTATTTGTCTATCTGAGTTGCAGCTTTTACATGATATATAACCAAGATTTTTTTGTACTAATTTCAAAGTTGCTCCATATTTTTTACACAATAAAAAATAGCGGCAGTTTGATCTTGCCTTGTACAGTCAGAGAAAACTTTTAAATATACTGTTGCAGTATAAATAGTATATATACCTTTAAATTGAACACCCAGTACACCTTAAGGAAATTACAGTGTAAATATGCTGGGTTAAACTTAGAGAGTATCTTAAAATTTAGCATTGTACGCAAAACCATGTTTATTTAACAAACGGTTAATAAGATAGCATGCTTTCAGCCAAGGTATAGGAATAATTGATTCAAAGTTGTTTCTTGCGAAAACGAGATATTTTTGAAATGGAAGTCATGACTATCAGAACAAGTAACATAACTGATTTAAAATAATGCTGTTCGACTTTTTGTTTTTTTTTTATGTTGTAGTGCCGTTATAAAGTGCCAGCAAAAATTTAATATAAATAATTTCAAGGTTCTTATATATATAAGTCACAAGTACTTTAGGCTTTTGTTGAAAATTTTAATACCACACTGCGGTTTGTCACCATTGCCTGTACATGCGGTTTTGGTTAAATAAAAGCAAGATGGATATTGCCGTCTGTTTAAGCATGTGTTCCCTACATCAAATTTTTTTATTGCTTTAAAATAATTGGAGGTGGGCACGCATACTTTTCTTCTGCACACCAAAAGAAAGATGAGACTTAGTGCGTGAATTTTAAAGTATTTTGTTTTTAATGGTTTAAATATATAAGTGATTTGCTGCTTATAGGATGTACCAAATGCTTAATTGATACTTAACAGCATATAGTAACGGCATATTTGAAAGTTTTCCCTGACTGTTGTATTATATTATTAAAATATATGTCCCAGAAGCAGCTACCTCAGTCTTTCAAATTCATTTTTCTCACGTTAATTCTGTAAAAATCTGTTGACCTAAAATTTAATTTGCCTATACCTGCTTTGTGCACCATCAATAATTGCAGAGAATTGTTATAGATTAGGATTTGTAAACTTTTGTAGCTGAATCTCTGTATATATCAGGTTGATTAATGAGCTCCATAGTGTTTTAACAAAGACAATATATATATTTAGGAAGAAAAATTGTTGCCTGTGAAAGTACTGTATAGGCGTTATGTTCAGCTTTTTGTTAATATTGTATGAGAATGTGAATAAAATGTGTATAAAACAGGTTTTTTGCCAATCCTGAAACAACTAAAGTATACCTTAATACCTTTTGAGCTTGGTTTTATAAATCGCGATATTTTTGGCAATAGTAAATGGAAGTTTTTTTATTCATACATTACTAAAAAGCATTTTTAAACATATATAATGGTATAAATATAATTTAAAGCTTTTCAAAGAATTGTGAAAGATGTATGTAAAACGATTTATTGTTCTTCACAAAGTCCCAGTTTTTTATTTATTTTACTTCTTTCAAAAATGCTATTTTTTAAGCTAAACTCTATATATAGAGAACACCTTAAGGATACAAATTTATCGTGGAAGAAATTTTTGCGGATGACCACATTTTCTTCCACAAATAATTAGTGAGGTACAAATTATTTGCTGAAAAAAATGTGGTAGGCAGTTTATTTTTTAGCAAAACAAAGTATGGAAACCAATGAAATGACAACAAAGTTATATAGTTATTGTCTAAATTAGTAATATGTATATTAAAATTCAAATATCTGAAATAATATTGAACTCCGACACCAAATTACGCTTGCTACAGTATAAAATATGTGTTCAGTTTACGACACCTAATTTATTTCTTTTTTTCTCATAGAATCCCAGTTTTTAATTATCAATCTTAATGGCTTGTAGACAGGTTAGGCTTAGATCAGTAATGAAATGCTCTACATGCTGTAATTATATATATGACTGATTTTAATTTTTTCTGATACGACTACCCGGTTTTATAAAATTGTAAAATGTGAATACCGTTTGATTGGCGGAAGTGTTATTGTACAACGTATTTTATTAATATCGATAAAAGGAAAATATTTGCGGAATTAATTTTTGTGAAGTACGAAGAAATTAAAAGAAAAATGGTGTAGAAGTTTTTGCGGATGGAAGTTTACCAACGAAAGAAAATTAGTCACTACGCATTTCTTGTATTAATAATATAACCTTTATTTTTGGGAGATAGAATTTTCAAGGAATTAGTAGAAGAGGTATTTTAAAGTTAGCAGAAGCAAAATACAATGGAATACAATATCTCGGCGGACGAAAAATGCTCTACATGCTGTAATTATATATATGACTGATTTTAATTTTTTCTGATACGACTACCCGGTTTTATAAAATTGTAAAATGTGAATACCGTTTGATTGGCGGAAGTGTTATTGTACAACGTATTTTATTAATATCGATAAAAGGAAAATATTTTTTTGATTTATTGAAAAAAAAAATAGATTTTTAGGAAGTTATCAGAACCGTGAAAATCTTAATTCGAAAATAATCCCAACAACACAAATCACTCTCAAATTCATGTTATTGCTATTACTAATATTTTTATTCCGATTGATATATCGCCTGTAAGATCGTAAATTAGGGGATATTTTTTTGAGAAAGATTTTTACTGCTTTCCTTTATGCGGCCTATAGCCTTCTCTTGAGACACTGATTATTGAGAAACATTTTACATAATTTTAAACTACTGCTGTTTTTGGTAAAACCAGAGTGAAATCTCCACGGTATATACGTTTTTTAATCAGAACCCAGTTTATAGGAATGTTGAATCTGACATTTTGCCAAGAATTTTTTTTAAAGATTATAAGAACAAAATCAGGCGAATCTACATTTACTGCTAAGAAACAATTTTCTTTTTACAGTAGGTGCCGCTTAACTCGAATATGGGCTTTTTAAACTTTTTTTGATTTCCTAAGGGTTTTGCTTATCAAACTCTTTATAATTACGCCGGATAACTCGAATACAGTTTAACTCAATCTATATTCTTTGTCTCTTAATAACTCGATAACTACAAAAAATAATGTAAAAATAAAGCAAAAAGCACAATTTACTGCTTTTAAAACAACTAAAAAACACATTGTTCGTTCTTCTTTAAGATTGTCTTGTGCACTCTATCTCCAAAGAAATAAAATTTAATAGGATTAAACTTTTTGGGCATAGTGTTAATAAGAGTATTTTAATATTGTAGGGTCGCAGAAAGAGAGCCAAAATCGATCATAATGAAGTGGCAGTGGCTCATGTAACGAAAGGTGTAGATCAGGACGGGCTGAGAAAATATTACATAAATAAAGAAATAGGTATGCTGAGTATTACAAAAAACCACACATTCTTAAATGCCAAAAACAATTATCTTATGCGCACAAATTATTTGAGGAATAAATTTTTGCGAACCATATTTTTGCGGATGAGTAGTCCCCAAATACTTCATTTTGCGGAGTATATTTTTGCGGAATTAATTTTTGCGGAATTAATTTTTGTGAAGTACGAAGAAATTAAAAGAAAAATGGTGTAGAAGTTTTTGCGGATGGAAGTTTACCAACGAAAGAAAATTAGTCACTACGCATTTCTTGTATTAATAATATAACCTTTATTTTTGGGAGATAGAATTTTCAAGGAATTAGTAGAAGAGGTATTTTAAAGTTAGCAGAAGCAAAATACAATGGAATACAATATCTCGGCGGACGAAAAATTCAGGGAAGAAAAATTATCCAGCAATTTTAAGAAATTTTGCAAAATAATCTCCCCATTAATTTTCCCCTTTTTAGAACACGTGACCTCTTTGTCCTTAATTGCAAAGTGAAATAAACCTAAATGGGGCAACAGCAAAAGTACAATAAAATTTCATAGTTTGGGTGGTTTTTAAAGTTTTCAGGGCATTTAATTTCGTGGATGATCAACACGTGTTTTCGCTGTGCTTAATTTGACAAGTTCAATAAAAATTACGTAATTTGAAAAATATAATTCTAAGTCAATTCAAATGCTTAATAACATATCCTTTAACCTCATGAACACTGCAGTTTGCGCACAGTTGTAACTGTTTATACAAATTTTGTCCTTAATAGAATGATTATGAGATACTATTGAAACGACGCCCTTTATAAGTACAAATTAATCCGTAACTCCTTTAGAGTGCAATTTATGAAATTGAGCTTCTTATGAAGCGCTAAAGCAGTAAAGAGTTAATATGTTTTCAATCGTGAAAATTTACTTTTTTATTGTTAAGACATATTGTCTATGGTTACTTAATTTATTTTTCTAGCTATTGTGCTGCTTGCAAATCATAGACGATCACTAGACGATTTTTATGACGATCGTCATAAATACTGGAATTTGATTGGTTTGGTCGCGATTGTCGTCATGACAAAAAGTTGAATTGGTTTCTACTTTTTGTCGCAAAAATCGGCGCAAATATCACCCAGTGGAGACATATCTTTTGAATCATTCTATTAGCAGTTCAGTGTCTAATCATTACCTCTTAATTGCCGGAAATTGCCTTAAATTTAGATAAAATTGGTGTGTTTTAAAGAGATTATGAAATAATATAGTTATTTTTTATGTTCCTTTTTAAAAAAACGTGTTTTAAAAAAATGCCCCTGCGACACTGGATTTAACGTGGCACAGAGGACATTTATTACCCTGTTTTCTTTTATTTCGTTCGCTTTTATAAACTACTAACTAAAAATTAATCGCGAATTGCACTCTGTTTAGTAAATGTAGTTTTGCTTTACTACCAGGCAGCAAGTTCGCAATGTACAAAGTAGCTAATTAAGTTAAAATAATTTTTTAGGTTTCGGAGTTTTCGCAGAAAAGAATTTTACGAAGGGGGAGTTCTTATTGGAGTATCCTGGGGAACTTATTAGCGCCGAGGAAGAAGAAAAAAAGCAGCAACGCTATAACGCTAAATTTGGTTCATTCTTGTTTTTTTTCAACAAATGTTGGTAAGTATTAGCCATATATACCTTATCGGTAAAAAAAGTCGGTAAGAATTTTTTGGTCGGCAAAAATGTTGTTCACTTGCACAAAATTTAGTCACTTTTTGCCGACTTTTTTTTCGTTAAACTAGAATTTGGAAAAATTTTCATGCGAGAATAATAGATGTACATCATTCTCTCGTTTCTACTCTCACATTTTTTTTTGATTATAGTATTGACGGAACCTTCTCAGAGCGGTTAGGTAAATACGTCAACGATAGCGCAGTGGCGTTTTGTAATTCGAAAATGCGCCCTATAGAAGTTAATGGCAGAGTCCATTTCTGTCTGTTCGTTCTTGTTAACCAAATAGTGGCCGGAACCGAATTAAGATATTCCTATGGTGACAGCAATCTTACTTGGAGAACAGTTAGTTAGTTAGTTAGTTATAAAGAAAGAAACAACAAATTATAACATTTTTGTAATGTTCTTATAAAATTCATCTTAGAATAAAAACACCAAGATGCCTATTACGATTGCACCAAAAGTCTCTACGGTAAGTTAAAATGCTTTAGTCTTGTCCTGTATGTTTTTTACCCTGTAAAAAAAGTCATGACAATACGCCCATAGTACATGTAGTAAGTAAGTGCGTTATTTAGCGCGACCCTGGCCACACAATGTAATATATACTTCCTCAATTGAATAAAGTTTTCTAAAAGTGTTTCTTTCACAATTATCATTAATGTCCGAAACTATGAAAATTTTACTTTCTTTTTACTTCAAAGAAGTGCTTCTTGCGTACACTTACATCTGCAACAGTCAAGGGAAGATTTTTTTTTTAAACAAACAAAACAAGTTTATAAAGAAAATTAAAATATTGCGTACTTCTTTTTCTAATTTTTCAATGGTTGTACGTTCTCTATTGTTGTTTGTTGTGTAATAAAAGGGTTGGTGTGATGATTTTCACAGTAGTAAAATATTGTGTGAGGTCTGGAAAGTGTAGAAACAAAAACATGGCTGTCAAATGACAAGACTATAAATGTGCCATTATTAGACTCCATCGCATATGCTTGTTTTGACGTTCAAAGTACCTGAAACGCAAAATGTCTTAAAGAAAACAAAAATTTAAAACAGGCTGTATAGTTTTATAGTTTCATACTCCTACCGGTCTGACAGAAATTTGTTCCCTTTCTTGGCCAAAGTTTCACAGTTTTCGCAGCCAATTTACAAACATCTTGAAAGGTGTTATGTCTACTTACTAAAACATTGGCAACTTTTAAAACTATATTGTACAATATTATTTTCATTGTCACACACTATATTGAGATTGATTACTTTATAAGTAAAAAATAGGGAGGGTTGAGTCGGGAGCGTGGTCCAGAGAAACGAAGGGAAAATAAAAAACAAGTCTTTTACGAAAAGTCCTTTTATGTAAAGGACTTTTCGTAGGACTTTTATGGCAGAAATTCTTTTTGGGCTGACTTCTTATAATTCGAATTTAATTTATTTGGAACATTCCGTTATCGAATTCACGAAGTTGTAAAATATACTTTACTGAGCGCTTAAAATTTTGATTTAAATTTTAAAGAGGGCGTTTAAAGGCAGATTTTCTTTGCGCCTCGGTTCGACTTTGAGTTCGCACCGTCTTGTTAATGTAACCCTCTTGATTTCAATAGCTGTGTGTTGGCCCTGAATTCAAATGAATAAAGAGTCTAATGTATAGTGGTTGAGCCAAGAACTTTTAACCTGTATAAACGTTTATTTTGTAGAAGATAAATTATGAGGTTCGTCACTTTTAATGAAAACTGTACTTGCGCCCGTTTTATCATTTTCAATGTCGTTAAAGTAGCTCATTGAAAAATCAGCACCAAATGATACTGTATTTGACCCTTTAGAAGCGACAAAAATTATTATAAACTTTTATATTTTAAAGACTTTCTAGGTTGGTTCTTATAATCATGATTTATGCTCATCGTTTTAGCAGGTTATTTATATATATATGTTTGCTTTGTGAACTTAAAAATTTCTCTATCAAGTTTTTAGAAATTCAAGTATCACATTCTCCCAGTGACTAAAAAGCTTCAGGAAATGTCTATTAATTTTAGGCTTTGTTTTCTGATATAAATTTTATAGTGTTGACCGGTAGTTATTTTGAAAGTTTAGATAGTTTAAGTTTATTAAACGCACAGAACATTTGCATCTCACTAGTTATATTAAAAGGACGTTTGTTCCCAAAAAGTTAAATTAAATAGTTGTTCGAGAGGGAACTAAAACGGGTGTTTTACTAAATATATTATTACCAGATCAAACTGTACTGTATTAAGTTATTTTTTATTTTTAAAAACATAGTTGTAAATGAAAAAATTCTTTTAAGATTAAATACCAAATGAAAACTGTAAATGGTGTATTAATGTGTTATTTTATATTTCATTTTTTGGAAAAGCTAATTGCTTCAACCCTCACGATACTTACGCTTTATATGAAGTTAAAGATCGCACGTGTATTCAAACTAGTTTTTGTTAATTTTTTCTTATAGCAGTATTATTCTTAGAGTTCATTTCTAATTGTGCGAAGTTTCCAAAAATCGCGAAAACCGCAAAAGTTTCTTCTGCAAACACTTTCTTCCCTCAAAGTATCAAGGACAGCGCTCAAAAGTCCTGGCAAAACAATGGGATACTCCTCAACTTTCCGAGTCCCGGAGAAAAAAAATAAAGGTTGATTAACTTTATTGTTCCCGTAAAAAACATTGTTTAATTAAAAACTTTAACGTAATTAAAGTAGAGCCACTTCTAGAATTGTCAACACAATGACTGGCAGTAAGCGGAATTGGGTCAGCCGTCCCAGAACTCAGAGCCGCAGACAAACTAATTACACTGCTTGTGTCAATATGTTAACAACACCCACGTTGGCGTTTCTCATGAATGCTTGTCATGGAAATTCCAGCCAAGACAAGCATTCATGAGAATTGTTTACTACGATCGAACCATCCATCATGACGGCCGAGTATTATTGGTGTAATGTAATTGAAGTAAAGCTACTTCGTGTATTGCTAACATACTGTCTGTCAGTGAACGGGATTCAATCCATGGTCCCCAGAACAAACTTGATGCATCGCGAGAGATATAAGAAAGCTATAATCATGGGAAACAATATTTGTCCCCACAAGGCACTGTGAAACTTCACAACCTTGACATGTGGCCCACAAGGCGCTTTCCAACTTTTTTGTGAACCATGCGAAAATCTGTTTAAAAAACCGTTTTATTATTATTGAGTAGGTAAGATTATATGTTTAGGAGCTATAAAACCAATTATATATAACAACCTCATGTAGAAAGATATTTTTCATTTTTATTTTTTTACTTTCGCGTTTGGCTGGGAAGGCGCTTTCTAACTTTGGTCCCCAGAAGGCGCAGATGTGGGTATGTGTGAGGCAACCGTTGTAACTCAAACGGATTGATACCGCCAAGAAGTCGATGAAGTGTAGTTTTTGAGAATGTCTCTATTTCTTCAGCGCGTGCTAACGGCCAGGATTAGTCCCACAGTAAAAAAAGACTTATTTATCTAAATTTTTAAATAAAGCACTACCACAGAGCCTAGTGTACTCGCTGAATTCCAGCAATCATGTCGAATTAAGAAGAATGGTATTCCTTGGAGTCCAATTGGCTCATTTATCGAGTTTACAAGGTCACAGTTCAGAATCAGTTCAATTAAGTCCCACAGTCAATCGTTTCACTGTTAAAAGCGATGCAACCTAGTAATATCAGAATACTATCGCTAAATACATGTTGGTACGAATATGAGAGGCAACCGTTGGAACTCAAACTGATTAACACCGTTAGAAAGTCAATGAAATGTAGTTTTTG
This sequence comes from Hydractinia symbiolongicarpus, assembly GCF_029227915.1. Lineage (NCBI taxonomy): Eukaryota > Metazoa > Cnidaria > Hydrozoa > Anthoathecata > Hydractiniidae > Hydractinia > Hydractinia symbiolongicarpus. The sequence continues at coordinate 4,022,549 of NC_079878.1, forward strand.
AAACTGTCTCTATTTCTTCAGTGCAAACTAACGGCTGGGATTGGTCCCACAGTAAAAAATGACATATTTAACTTAATTTTTAAATAAAACTCTACCACAGTGCCCAGTGCAATCGCTGAGTTCCAGCAATGAAGTCAAATTAGGAAGAATGTTACTTCTTGTAGTCAAACTGGCTCATTTATCACATTTTTAAGGTCAAAGTCCAAAATCAGTTCAATTAAGTCCCACAGTCAATCGTCTAACTGTTAAAAGCGATGCAACCTAGTAATATCAGAATACTATCGCTAAATACATGTTGGTAGGAATATGTGACGCAACCGTTGTAACTCAAACGGATTGATACCGCCAAGAAGTCGATGAAATGTAGTTTTTGAGAATCTCTCTATTTCATTGCCAAGAAGTCGATGAAGTGTAGTTTTTGAGAATGTCTCTATTTCTTCAGCGCTTGCTAACGGCCAGGATTAGTCCCACAGTAAAAAAAGACTTATTTATCTAAATTTTTAAATAAAGCACTACCACAGAGCCTAGTGTACTCGCTGAATTCCAGCAATCATGTCGAATTAAGAAGAATGGTATTCCTTGGAGTCCAATTGGCTCATTTATCGAGTTTACAAGGTCACAGTTCAGAATCAGTTCAATTAAGTCCCACAGTCAATCGTTTCACTGTTAAAAGCGATGCAACTTAGTCACATCGGAAAGAAATCACTAAATACATGTTGGTACGAATATGCGACGCAATCGTTGGAACTCAAACTGATTAACACCGTTAGAAAGTCAATGAAATGTAGTTTTTGAAACTGTCTCTATTTCTTCAGTGCAAACTAACGGCTGGGATTGGTCCCACAGTAAAAAATGACATATTTGACTTAATTTTTAAATAAAACTCTACCACAGTGCCCAGTGCAATCGCTGAGTTCCAGCAATGAAGTCAAATTAAGAAGAATGTTACTTCTTGTAGACAAACTGGATCATTTATAACATTTATCAGGTCACACTCCAAAGTTAGTTAAATTAAGTCCCACAGTCAATCGTTTCACTGTTAAAGGCGATGCAACCTAGTAATATCAAAATACTATCGCTAAATACATGTTGGTACGAATATGTGAGGCAACCGTTGTAACTCAAACGGATTGATACCGCCAAGAAGTCGATGAAGTGTAGTTTTTGAGAATGTCTCTATTTCTTCAGCGCGTGCTAACGGCCAGGATTAGTCCCACAGTAAAAAAAGACTTATTTATCTAAATTTTTAAATAAAGCACTACCACAGAGCCTAGTGTACTCGCTGAATTCCAGCAATCATGTCGAATTAAGAAGAATGGTATTCCTTGGAGTCCAATTGGCTCATTTATCGAGTTTACAAGGTCACAGTTCAGAATCAGTTCAATTAAGTCCCACAGTCAATCGTTTCACTGTTAAAAGCGATGCAACCTAGTAATATCAGAATACTATCGCTAAATACATGTTGGTACGAATATGAGAGGCAACCGTTGGAACTCAAACTGATTAACACCGTTAGAAAGTCAATGAAATGTAGTTTTTGAAACTGTCTCTATTTCTTCAGTGCAAACTAACGGCTGGGATTGGTCCCACAGTAAAAAATGACATATTTAACTTAATTTTTAAATAAAACTCTACCACAGTGCCCAGTGCAATCGCTGAGTTCCAGCAATGAAGTCAAATTAGGAAGAATGTTACTTCTTGTAGTCAAACTGGCTCATTTATCACATTTTTAAGGTCAAAGTCCAAAATCAGTTCAATTAAGTCCCACAGTCAATCGTCTAACTGTTAAAAGCGATGCAACCTAGTAATATCAGAATACTATCGCTAAATACATGTTGGTAGGAATATGTGACGCAACCGTTGTAACTCAAACGGATTGATACCGCCAAGAAGTCGATGAAATGTAGTTTTTGAGAATCTCTCTATTTCATTGCCAAGAAGTCGATGAAGTGTAGTTTTTGAGAATGTCTCTATTTCTTCAGCGCTTGCTAACGGCCAGGATTAGTCCCACAGTAAAAAAAGACTTATTTATCTAAATTTTTAAATAAAGCACTACCACAGAGCCTAGTGTACTCGCTGAATTCCAGCAATCATGTCGAATTAAGAAGAATGGTATTCCTTGGAGTCCAATTGGCTCATTTATCGAGTTTACAAGGTCACAGTTCAGAATCAGTTCAATTAAGTCCCACAGTCAATCGTTTCACTGTTAAAAGCGATGCAACTTAGTCACATCGGAAAGAAATCACTAAATACATGTTGGTACGAATATGCGACGCAATCGTTGGAACTCAAACTGATTAACACCGTTAGAAAGTCAATGAAATGTAGTTTTTGAAACTGTCTCTATTTCTTCAGTGCAAACTAACGGCTGGGATTGGTCCCACAGTAAAAAATGACATATTTGACTTAATTTTTAAATAAAACTCTACCACAGTGCCCAGTGCAATCGCTGAGTTCCAGCAATGAAGTCAAATTAAGAAGAATGTTACTTCTTGTAGACAAACTGGATCATTTATAACATTTATCAGGTCACACTCCAAAGTTAGTTAAATTAAGTCCCACAGTCAATCGTTTCACTGTTAAAGGCGATGCAACCTAGTAATATCAAAATACTATCGCTAAATACATGTTGGTACGAATATGTGAGGCAACCGTTGTAACTCAAACGGATTGATACCGCCAAGAAGTCGATGAAGTGTAGTTTTTGAGAATGTCTCTATTTCTTCAGCGCGTGCTAACGGCCAGGATTAGTCCCACAGTAAAAAAAGACTTATTTATCTAAATTTTTAAATAAAGCACTACCACAGAGCCTAGTGTACTCGCTGAATTCCAGCAATCATGTCGAATTAAGAAGAATGGTATTCCTTGGAGTCCAATTGGCTCATTTATCGAGTTTACAAGGTCACAGTTCAGAATCAGTTCAATTAAGTCCCACAGTCAATCGTTTCACTGTTAAAAGCGATGCAACCTAGTAATATCAGAATACTATCGCTAAATACATGTTGGTACGAATATGAGAGGCAACCGTTGGAACTCAAACTGATTAACACCGTTAGAAAGTCAATGAAATGTAGTTTTTGAAACTGTCTCTATTTCTTCAGTGCAAACTAACGGCTGGGATTGGTCCCACAGTAAAAAATGACATATTTAACTTAATTTTTAAATAAAACTCTACCACAGTGCCCAGTGCAATCGCTGAGTTCCAGCAATGAAGTCAAATTAAGAAGAATGTTACTTCTTGTAGTCAAACTGGCTCATTTATCACATTTTTAAGGTCAAAGTCCAAAATCAGTTCAATTAAGTCCCACAGTCAATCGTCTAACTGTTAAAAGCGATGCAACCTAGTAATATCAGAATACTATCGCTAAATACATGTTGGTACGAATATGTGACGCAACCGTTGTAACTCAAACGGATTGATACCGCCAAGAAGTCGATGAAGTGTAGTTTTTGAGAATCTCTCTATTTCATTGCCAAGAAGTCGATGAAGTGTAGTTTTTGAGAATCTCTCTATTTCTTCAGCGCTTGCTAACGGCCAGGATTAGTCCCACAGTAAAAAAAGACTTATTTATCTAAATTTTTAAATAAAGCACTACCACAGAGCCTAGTGTACTCGCTGAATTCCAGCAATCATGTCGAATTAAGAAGAATGGTATTCCTTGGAGTCCAATTGGCTCATTTATCGAGTTTACAAGGTCACAGTTCAGAATCAGTTCAATTAAGTCCCACAGTCAATCGTTTCACTGTTAAAAGCGATGCAACTTAGTCACATCGGAAAGAAATCACTAAATACATGTTGGTACGAATATGCGACGCAATCGTTGGAACTCAAACTGATTAACACCGTTAGAAAGTCAATGAAATGTAGTTTTTGAAACTGTCTCTATTTCTTCAGTGCAAACTAACGGCTGGGATTGGTCCCACAGTAAAAAATGACATATTTGACTTAATTTTTAAATAAAACTCTACCACAGTGCCCAGTGCAATCGCTGAGTTCCAGCAATGAAGTCAAATTAAGAAGAATGTTACTTCTTGTAGACAAACTGGATCATTTATAACATTTATCAGGTCACACTCCAAAGTTAGTTAAATTAAGTCCCACAGTCAATCGTTTCACTGTTAAAGGCGATGCAACCTAGTAATATCAAAATACTATCGCTAAATACATGTTGGTACGAATATGTGAGGCAACCGTTGTAACTCAAACGGATTGATACCGCCAAGAAGTCGATGAAGTGTAGTTTTTGAGAATGTCTCTATTTCTTCAGCGCGTGCTAACGGCCAGGATTAGTCCCACAGTAAAAAAAGACTTATTTATCTAAATTTTTAAATAAAGCACTACCACAGAGCCTAGTGTACTCGCTGAATTCCAGCAATCATGTCGAATTAAGAAGAATGGTATTCCTTGGAGTCCAATTGGCTCATTTATCGAGTTTACAAGGTCACAGTTCAGAATCAGTTCAATTAAGTCCCACAGTCAATCGTTTCACTGTTAAAAGCGATGCAACCTAGTAATATCAGAATACTATCGCTAAATACATGTTGGTACGAATATGAGAGGCAACCGTTGGAACTCAAACTGATTAACACCGTTAGAAAGTCAATGAAATGTAGTTTTTGAAACTGTCTCTATTTCTTCAGTGCAAACTAACGGCTGGGATTGGTCCCACAGTAAAAAATGACATATTTAACTTAATTTTTAAATAAAACTCTACCACAGTGCCCAGTGCAATCGCTGAGTTCCAGCAATGAAGTCAAATTAAGAAGAATGTTACTTCTTGTAGTCAAACTGGCTCATTTATCACATTTTTAAGGTCAAAGTCCAAAATCAGTTCAATTAAGTCCCACAGTCAATCGTCTAACTGTTAAAAGCGATGCAACCTAGTAATATCAGAATACTATCGCTAAATACATGTTGGTACGAATATGTGACGCAACCGTTGTAACTCAAACGGATTGATACCGCCAAGAAGTCGATGAAGTGTAGTTTTTGAGAATCTCTCTATTTCATTGCCAAGAAGTCGATGAAGTGTAGTTTTTGAGAATCTCTCTATTTCTTCAGCGCTTGCTAACGGCCAGGATTAGTCCCACAGTAAAAAAAGACTTATTTATCTAAATTTTTAAATAAAGCACTACCACAGAGCCTAGTGTACTCGCTGAATTCCAGCAATCATGTCGAATTAAGAAGAATTGTATTCCTTGGAGTCCAATTGGCTCATTTATCGAGTTTACAAGGTCACAGTTCAGAATCAGTTCAATTAAGTCCCACAGTCAATCGTTTTACTGTTAAAAGCGATGCAACTTAGTCACATCGGAAAGAAATCACTAAATACATGTTGGTACGAATATGCGACGCAATCGTTGGAACTCAAACTGATTAACACCGTTAGAAAGTCAATGAAATGTAGTTTTTGAAAATGTCTCTATTTCTTCAGTGCAAACTAACGGCTGGGATTGGTCCCACAGTAAAAAATGACATATTTGACTTAATTTTTAAATAAAACTCTACCACAGTGCCCAGTGCAATCGCTGAGTTCCAGCAATGAAGTCAAATTAAGAAGAATGTTACTTCTTGTAGACAAACTGGATCATTTATAACATTTATCAGGTCACACTCCAAAGTTAGTTAAATTAAGTCCCACAGTCAATCGTTTCACTGTTAAAGGCGATGCAACCTAGTAATATCAAAATACTATCGCTAAATACATGTTGGTACGAGTATGTGACGCAATCATTGTAACTCAAACGGATTGATACCGCCAAGAAGTCGATGAAGTGTAGTTTTTGAGAATCTCTCTATTTCTTCAGCGCATGCTAACGGCAAGGATTAGTCCCACAGTAAAAAAAGACTTATTAATCTAAATTTTTAAATAAAGCACTACCACAGAGCCTAGTGTACTCGCTGAATTCCAGCAATCATGTCGAATTAAGAAGAATGGTATTCCTCGGAGCCCAATTGGCTCAATTATGGCATTTAGAAAGTCACATTCCAGAATCAGTTCAATTAAGTCCCACAGTCAATCGTTTCACTGTTAAAAGCGATGCAACCTAGTAATATCAGAATACTATCGCTAAATACATGTTGGTACGAATATGTGAGGCAACCGTTGTAACTCAAACGGATTGATACCGCCAAGAAGTTGATGAAGTGTAGTTTTTGAGAATGTCTCTATTTCTTCAGCGCGTGCTAACGGCCAGGATTAGTCCCACAGTAAAAAAAGACTTATTTATCTAAACTTTTAAATAAAGCACTACCACAGAGCCTAGTGTACTCGCTGAATTCCAGCAATCATGTCGAATTAAGAAGAATGGTATTCCTTGGAGTCCAATTGGCTCATTTATCGAGTTTACAAGGTCACAGTCCAGAATCAGTTCAATTAAGTCCCACAGTCAATCGTTTCACTGTTAAAAGCGATGCAACTTAGTCACATCGGAAAGAAATCACTAAATGCATGTTGGTACGAATATGCGACGCAATCGTTGGAACTCAAACTGATTAACACCGTTAGAAAGTCAATGAAATGTAGTTTTTGAAACTGTCTCTATTTCTTCAGTGCAAACTAACGGCTGGGATTGGTCCCACAGTAAAAAATGACATATTTAACTTAATTTTTAAATAAAACTCTACCACAGTGCCCAGTGCAATCGCTGAGTTCCAGCAATGAAGTCAAATTAAGAAGAATGTTACTTCTTGTAGACAAACTGGATCATTTATAACATTTATCAGGTCACACTCCAAAGTTAGTTAAATTAAGTCCCACAGTCAATCGTTTCACTGTTAAAGGCGATGCAACCTAGTAATATCAAAATACTATCGCTAAATACATGTTGGTACGAGTATGTGACGCAATCATTGTAACTCAAACGGATTGATACCGCCAAGAAGTCGATGAAGTGTAGTTTTTGAGAATCTCTCTATTTCTTCAGCGCGTGCTAACGGACAGGATTAGTCCCACAGTAAAAAAAGACTTATTTATCTAAATTTTTAAATAAAGCACTACCACAGAGCCTAGTGTACTCGCTGAATTCCAGCAATCATGTCGAATTAAGAAGAATGGTATTCCTTGGAGTCCAATTGGCTCATTTATCGAGTTTTCAAGGTCACAGTCCAGAATCAGTTCAATTAAGTCCCACAGTCAATCGTTTCACTGTTAAAAACGATGCAACCTAGTAATATCAGAATACTATCGCTAAATACATGTTGGTACGAATATGAGAGGCAACCGTTGTAACTCAAACGGATTGATACCGCCAAGAAGTCGATGAAGTGTAGTTTTTGAGAATGTCTCTATTTCTTCAGCGCGTGCTAACGGCCAGGATTAGTCCCACAGTAAAAAAAGACTTATTTATCTAAATTTTTAAATAAAGCACTACCGCAGAGCCTAGTGTACTCGCTGAATTCCAGCAATCATGTCGAATTAAGAAGAATGGTATTCCTTGGAGTCCAATTGGCTCATTTATCGAGTTTACAAGGTCACAGTCCAGAATCAGTTCAATTAAGTCCCACAGTCAATCGTTTCACTGTTAAAAGCGATGCAACTTAGTCACATCGGAAAGAAATCACTAAATACATGTTGGTACGAATATGCGACGCAATCGTTGGAACTCAAACTGAATAACACCGTTAGAAAGTCAATGAAATGTAGTTTTTGAAACTGTCTCTATTTCTTCAGTGCAAATTAACGGCTGGGATTGGTCCCACAGTAAAAGATGACATATTTAACTTAATTTTTAAATAAAACGCTACCACAGTGCCCAGTGCAATCGCTGAGTTCCAGCAATTAAGTCAAATTAAGAAGAATGTTACTTCTTGTAGTCAAACTGGCTCATTTATCACATTTTTAAGGTCAAAGTCCAAAATCAGTTCAATTAAGTCCCACAGTCAATCGTCTCACTGTTAAAAGCGATGCAACCTAGTAATATCAGAATACTATCGCTAAATACATGTTGGTACGAATATGTGAGGCAACCGTTTTAACTCAAACGGATTGATACCGCCAAGAAGTCGATGAAGTGTAGTTTTTGAGAATGTCTCTATTTCTTCAGCGCGTGCTAACGGCCAGGATTAGTCCCAAATTAAAAAAAGACTTATTTATCTAAATTTTTAAATAAAGCACTACCACAGAGCCTAGTGTACTCGCTGAATTCCAGCAATCATGTCGAATTAAGAAGAATGGTATTCCTTGGAGTCCAATTGGCTCATTTATCGAGTTTACAAGGTCACAGTCCAGAATCAGTTCAATTAAGTCCCACAGTCAATCGTTTCACTGTTAAAAGCGATGCAACTTAGTCACATCGGAAAGAAATCACTAAATACATGTTGGTACGAATATGCGACGCAATCGTTGGAACTCAAACTGATTAAAACCGTTAGAAAGTCAATGAAATGTAGTTTTTGAAACTGTCTCTATTTCTTCAGTGCAAACTAACGGCTGGGATTGGTCCCACAGTAAAAAATGACATATTTAACTTAATTTTTAAATAAAACTCTACCACAGTGCCCAGTGCAATCGCTGAGTTCCAGCAATGAAGTCAAATTAAGAAGAATGTTACTTCTTGTAGTCAAACTGGCTCATTTATCACATTTTTAAGGTCGAAGTCCAAAATCAGTTCAATTAAGTCCCACAGTCAATCGTCTCACTGTTAAAAGCGATGCAACCTAGTAATATCAGAATACTATCGCTAAATACATGTTGGTACGAATATTTGACGCAACCGTTCTAACTCAAACAGATTGATACCGCCAAGAAGTCGATGAAGTGTAGTTTTTGAGAATCTCTCTATTTTTTTGCCAAGAAGTCGATGAAGTTTAGTTTTTGAGAATCTCTCTATTTCTTCAGCGCTTGCTAACGGCCAGGATTAGTCCCACAGTAAAAAAAGACTTATTTATCTAAATTTTTAAATAAAGCACTACCACAGAGCCTAGTGTACTCGCTGAATTCCAGCAATCATGTCGAATAAGAGGAATAGTATTCCTCGGAGCCCAATTGGCTCATTTATGGCATTTAGAAAGTCATATTCCAGAATCAGTTCAATTAAGTCCCACAGTCAATCGTTTCACTGTTAAAAGCGATGCAACCTAGTAATATCAGAATACTATCGCTAAATACATGTTGGTACGAATATGTGAGCCAACCGTTGTAACTCAAACGGATTGATACCGCCAAGAAGTCGATGAAGTGTAGTTTTTGAGAATGTCTCTATTTCTTCAGCGCGTGCTAACGGCCAGGATTAGTCCCGCAGTAAAAAAAGACTTATTTATCTAAATTTTTAAATAAAGCACTACCACAGAGCCTAGTGTACTCGCTGAATTCCAGCAATCATGTCGAATTAAGAAGAATGGTATTCCTTGGAGTCCAATTGGCTCATTTATCGAGTTTACAAGGTCACAGTCCAGAATCAGTTCAATTAAGTCCCACAGTCAATCGTTTCACTGTTAAAAGGGATGCAACTTAGTCACATCGGAAAGAAATCACTAAATACATGTTGGTACGAATATGCAACGCAATCGTTGGAACTCAAACTGATTAACACCGTTAGAAAGTCAATGAAATGTAGTTTTTGAAACTGTCTCTATTTCTTCAGTGCAAATTAACGGCTGGGATTGGTCCCACAGTAAAAGATGACATATTTAACTTAATTTTTAAATAAAACGCTACCACAGTGCCCAGTGCAATCGCTGAGTTCCAGCAATTAAGTCAAATTAAGAAGAATGTTACTTCTTGTAGTCAAACTGGCTCATTTATCACATTTTTAAGGTCAAAGTCCAAAATCAGTTCAATTAAGTCCCACAGTCAATCGTCTCACTGTTAAAAGCGATGCAACCTAGTAATATCAGAATACTATCGCTAAATACATGTTGGTACGAATATGTGACGCAACCGTTGTAACTCAAACAGATTGATACCGCCAAGAAGTCGATGAAATGTAGTTTTTGAGAATGTCTATATTTCTTCAGCGCGTGCTAACGGCCAGGATTAGTCCCACAGTAAAAAAAGACTTATTTATCTAAATTTTTAAACAAAACACTACCACAGACTCTGGTGTACTCGCTGAATCCAAGCAATCATGTCAAATTAAGAAGAATGGTATTCCTTGGAGCCCAATTGGCTTATCTATCGCATTTACAAGGTCACAGTCAAGAATCAGTTCAATTAAGTCCCACAGTCAATCGTTTCACTGTTAAAAGCGATGCAACCTAGTAATATCAGAATACTATCGCTAAATACATGTTGGTACGAATATGTGAGGCAACCGTTGTAACTCAAACGGATTGATACCGCCAAGAAGTCGATGAAGTGTAGTTTTTGAGAATGTCTCCATTTCTTCAGCGCGTGCTAACGGCCAGGATTAGTCCCACAGTAAAAAAAGACTTATTTATCTAAATTTTTAAATAAAGCACTACCACAGAGCCTAGTGTACTCGCTGAATTCCAGCAATCATGTCGAATTAAAAAGAATGGTTTTCCTTGGAGTCCAATTTGCTCATTTATCGATTTTACAAGGTCACAGTCCAGAATCAGTTCAATCAAGTCCCACAGTCAATCGTTTCACTGTTAAAAGCGATGCAACTTAGTCACATCGGAAAGAAATCACTAAATACATGTTGGTACGAATATGTGACGCAACCGTTGTAACTCAAACGGATTAACACCGTTAGAAAGTCAATGAAATGTAGTTTTTGAAACTTTCTCTTGTTCTTCAGTGCGAACTAACGGTTGGGATTGGTCCCACAGTAAAAATTGACTTATTTAACTTAATTTTTAAATAAAACGCTACCACAGTGCCCAGTGCAATCGCTGAGTTCCAGCAATTAAGTCAAATTAAGAAGAATGTTACTTCTTGTAGTCAAACTGGCTCATTTATCACATTTTTAAGGTCAAAGTCCAAAATCAGTTCAATTAAGTCCCACAGTCAATCGTCTCACTGTTAAAAGCGATGCAACCTAGTAATATCAGAATACTATCGCTAAATACATGTTGGTACGAATATGTGACGCAACCGTTGTAACTCAAACGGATTGATACCGCAGAGAAGTCGATGAAATGTAGTTTTTGAGAATGTCTCTATTTCTTCAGCGCGTGCTAACGGCCAGGATTAGTCCCACAGTAAAAAAAGACTTATTTATCTAAATTTTTAAATAAGGCACTACCACAGAGCCCAGTGTACTGGTTGAAGTCCAGCAATTATGTCGAATTAAGAAGAATGTTATTCCTTGGAGCCCAATTGGCTTATTTATCTCATTTACAAGGTCACAGTCAAGAATCAGTTCAATTAAGTCCCACAGTCAATCGTTTCACTGTTAAAAGCGATGCAACTTAGTCACATCGGAAAGAAATCACTAAATACATGTTGGTACGAATATGCGACGCAATCGTTGGAACTCAAACGGATTAACACCGGTAGAAAGTCAATGAAATGTAGTTTTTGAAACTGTCTCTATTTCTTCAGTGCAAACTAACGGCTGGCATTGGTCCCACAGTAATAAATGAAATATTTAACTTAATTTTTAAATAAAACGCTACCACAGTGCCCAGTGCAATCGCTGAGTTGCAGCAATTAAGTCAAATTAAGAAAAATGTTACTTCTTGTAGTCAAACTGGCTCATTCATCACATTTTTAAGGTCAAAGTCCAAAATCAGTTCAATTAAGTCCCACAGTCAATCGTCTCACTGTTAAAAGCGATGCAACCTAGTAATATCAGAATACTATCGCAAAATACATGTTGGTACGAATATGTGACGCAACCGTTGTAACTCAAACGGATTGATACCTTCAAGAAGTCGATGAAATGTAGTTTTTGAGAATGTCTCTATTTCTTCAGCGCGTGCTAACGGCCAGGATTAGTCCCACAGTAAAAAAAGACTTATTTAACTTAATTTTTAAATAAAACTCTACCACAGCGCCCAGTGCAATCGCTGAGTTCCAGCAATCAAGTCAAATTAGAAAGAATGATATTTCTTGTAGACAAACTGGATCATTTATAACATTTACCAGGTCACACTCCAAAGTTAGTTAAATTAAGTACCACAGTCAATTGTTTCACTGTTAAAAGCGATGCAACTTAGTCACATCGGAAAGAAATCACTAAATACATGTTGGTACGAATATGTGACGCAACCGTTGTAACTCAAACGGATTAACACCGTTAGAAAATCAATGAAATGTAGTTTTCGAAACTGTCTCTATTTCTTCAGTGCGAACTAACGGCTGGGATTGGTCCCACAGTAAAAAATGACTGATTTAACTAAATTTTTAAATAAAACGCTACCACAGTGCCCAGTGCAATCGCTGAGTTCCAGCAATCAAGTCAAATTAAGAAGAATGTTACTTTTTGTAGTCAAACTGGCTCATTTATCGAGTTTACAAGGTCACAGTCCAGAATCAGTTCAATTACGTCCCACAGTCAATCGTTTCACTGTTAAAAGCGATGCAACTTAGTCACATCGGAAAAAAATCACTAAATACATGTTGGTACGAATATGTGACGCAACCGTTGTAACTCAAACGGATTAACACCGTTAGAAATTCAATGAAATGTAGTTTTTAAAACTGTCTCTGTTTCTTCAGCGCGAACTAACGGCTGGGGTTGCTCCCACAGTGAAAAATGACTTATATAACTTAATTTTTAAATAAAACGCTACCACAGTGCCCAGTGCATTCGCTGAGTTCCAGAAATCAAGTCAAATTAAGAAAAATGTTACTTCTTGTAGTCAAACTGGCTCATTTATCACATTTACAAGGTCAAAGTCCAAAATCAGTTCAATTAAGTCCCACAGTCAATCGTTTCACTGTTAAAAGCGATGCAACTTAGTCACATCGGAAAGAAATCACTAAATACATGTTGGTACAAATATGTGACGCAACCGTTGTAACTCAAACAAATTAACACCGTTAGAAAGTCAATGAAATGTAGTTTCCGAAACTGTCTCTATTTCTTCAGTGCGAACTAACGGCTGTGATTGGTCCCACAGTAAAAAATGACTTATTTAACTTAATTTTTAAGTAAAACGCTACCACAGTGCCCAGTGCAATCGCTGAGTTCCAGCAATCAAGTCAAATTAAGAAGAATGGTATTCCTCGGAGTCCAATTGGCTCATTTATCGAGTTTACAAGGTCACAGTCCAGAATCAGTTCAATTAAGTCCCACAGTCAATCGTTTCACTGTTAAAAGCGATGCAACTTAGTCACATCGGAAAGAAATCACTAAATACATGTTGGTACGAATATGCGACGTAATCGTTGGAACTCAAACTGATTAACACCGTTAGAAAGTCAATGAAATGTAGTTTTTCAAACTGTCTCTATTTCTTCAGTGCAAACTAACGGCTGGGATTGGTCCCACAGTAAAAAATGACATATTTAACTTAATTTATAAATAAAACGCTACCACAGTGCCCAGTGCAATCGCTGAGTTCCAGCAATTAAGTCAAATTAAGAAGAATGTTACTTCTTGTAGTCAAACTGGCTCATTTATCACATTTTTAAGGTCAAAGTCCAAAATCAGTTCAATTAAGTCCCACAGTCAATTGTTTCACTGTTAAAAGCGATGCAACTTAGTCACATCGGAAAGAAATCATAAAATACATGTTGGTACGAATATGTGACGCAACCGTTGTAACTCAAACGGATTAACACCGTTAGAAAATCAATGAAATGTAGCTTTCGAAACTGTCTCTATTTCTTCAGTGCGAACTAACGGCTGGGATTGGTCCCACAGTAAAAAATGACTGGTTTAACTAAATTTTTAAATAAAACGCTACCACAGTGCCCAGTGCAATCGCTGAGTTCCAGCAATCAAGTCAAATTAAGAAGAATGTTACTTTTTGTAGTCAAACTGGCTCATTTATCGAGTTTACAAGGTCACAGTCCAGAATCAGTTCAATTAAGTCCCACAGTCAATCGTTTCACTGTTAAAAGCGATGCAACTTAGTCACATCGGAAAAAAATCACTAAATACATGTTGGTACGAATATGTGACGCAACCGTTGTAACTCAAACGGATTAACACCGTTAGAAAGTCAATGAAATGTAGTTTTTAAAACTGTCTCTGTTTCTTTAGCGCGAACTAACGGCTGGGGTCGCTCCCACAGTGAAAAATGACTTATATAACTTAATTTTTAACTAAAACGCTACCACAGTGCCCAGTGCAATCGCTGAGTTCCAGCAATCAAGTCAAATTAAGAAGAATGTTACTTTTTGTAGTCAAACTGGCTCATTTATCGAGTTTACAAGGTCACAGTCCAGAATCAGTTCAATTAAGTCCCACAGTCAATCGTTTCACTGTTAAAAGCGATGCAACTTAGTCACATCGGAAAAAAATCACTAAATACATGTTGGTACGAATATGTGACACAACCATTGTAACTCAAACGGATTAACACCGTTAGAAAGTCAATGAAATGTAGTTTTTAAAACTGTCTCTGTTTCTTCAGCGCGAACTAACGGCTGGGGTTGCTCCCACAGTGAAAAATGACTTATATAACTTAATTTTTAAATAAAACGCTACCACAGTGCCCAGTGCAATCGCTGAGTTCCAGAAATCAAGTCAAATTAAGAAAAATGTTACTTCTTGTAGTCAAACTGGCTCATTTATCACATTTACAAGGTCAAAGTCCAAAATCAGTTCAATTAAGTCCCACAGTCAATCGTTTCACTGTTAAAAGCGATGCAACTTAGTCAAATCGGAAAGAAATCACTAAATACATGTTGGTACGAATATGTGACGCAACCGTTGTAACTCAAACGGATTAACACCGTTAGAAAGTCAATGAAATGTAGTTTTCGAAACTGTCTCTATTTCTTCAGTGCGAACTAACGGCTGGGTTGGTCCCACAGTAAAAAATGACTTATTTAACTTAATTTTTAAATAAAACGCTACCACAGTGCCCAGTGCAATCGCTGAGTTCCAGCAATCAAGTCAAATTAAGAAGAATGTTACTTCTTGTAGTCAACCTGGCTCATTTATCACATTTTTAAAGTCAAAGTCCAAAATCAGTTCTATTAAGTCCCACAGTTAATTGTTTCACCGTTAAAAGCGATGCAACTTAGTCACATCGGAAAAAAATCACTAAATACATGTTGGTACGAATATGTGACGCAACCGTTGTAACTCAAACGGATTAACACCGTTAGAAAGTCAATGAAATGTAGTTTTTAAAACTGTCTCTGTTTCTTCAGCGCGAACTAACGGCTGGGGTTGCTCCCACAGTGAAAAATGACTTATATAACTTAATTTTTAAATAAAACGCTACCACAGTGCCCAGTGCAATCGCTGAGTTCCAGAAATCAAGTCAAATTAAGAAAAATGTTACTTCTTGTAGTCAAACTGGCTCATATATCACATTTACAAGGTCAAAGTCCAAAATCAGTTCAATTAAGTCCCATAGTCAATCGTTTCACTGTTAAAAGCGATGCAACTTAGTCAAATCGGAAAGAAATCACTAAATACATGTTGGTACGAATATGTGACGCAACCGTTGTAACTCAAACGAATTAACACCGTTAGAAAGTCAATGAAATGTAGTTTTCGAAACTGTCTCTATTTCTTCAGTGCGAACTAACCGCTGGGATTGGTCCCACAGTAAAAAATGACTTATTTAACTTAATTTTTAAATAAAACGCTACCACATTGCCCAGTGCAATCGCTGAGTTCCAGCAATCAAGTCAAATTAAGAAGAATGTTACTTCTTGTAGTCAAACTGGCTCATTTATCACATTTTTAAGGTCAAAGTCCAATATCAGTTCAATTAAGTCCCACAGTCAATCGTTTCACTGTTAAAAGCGATGCAACCTAGTAATATCAGAATACTATCGCTAAATACATGTTGGTACGAATATGTGACGCAATCATTGTAACTCAAACGGATTGATACCGCCAAGAAGTCGATGAAGTGTAGTTTTTGAGAATCTCTCTATTTCTTCAGCGCGTGCTAACGGCCAGGATTAGTCCCACAGTAAAAAAAGACTTATTAATCTAAATTTTTAATTAAAGCACTACCACAGAGCGTAGTGTACTCGCTGAATTCCAGCAATCATGTCGAATTAAAAAGAATGGTATTCCTCGGAGTCCAATTGGCTCATTTATCGAGTTTACAAGGTCACAGTCCAGAATCAGTTCAATTAAGTCCCACAGTCAATCGTTTCACTGTTAAAAGCGATGCAACCTAGTAATATCAGAATACTATCGCTAAATACATGTTGGTACGAATATGTGAGGCAACCGTTGTAACTCAAACGGATTGATACCGCCAAGAAGTCGATGAAGTGTAGTTTTTGAAAATGTCTCCATTTCTTCAGCGCGTGCTAACGGCCAGGATTAGTCCCACAGTAAAAAAAGACTTATTTATCTAAATTTTTAAATAAAGCACTACCACAGAGCCTAGTGTACTCGCTGAATTCCAGCAATCATGTCGAATTAAGAAGAATGGTATTCCTTGGAGTCCAATTGGCTCATTTATCGAGTTTACAAGGTTCCAGTCCAGAATCAATTCAATTAAGTCCCACAGTCAATCGTTTCACTGTTAAAAGCGATGCAACCTAGTAGAATCAGAATACTATCGCTAAATACATGTTGGTACGAATATGTGAGGCAACCGTTGTAACTCAAACGGATTGATACCGCCAAGAAGTCGATGAAGTGTAGTTTTTGAAAATGTCTCCATTTCTTCAGCGCGTGCTAACGGCCAGGATTAGTCCCACAGTAAAAAAAGACTTATTTATCTAAATTTTATATAAAGCACTACCACAGAGCCTAGTGTACTCGCTGAATTCCAGCAATCATGTCGAATTAAGAAGAATGGTATTCCTTGGAGTCCAATTGGCTCATTTATCGAGTTTACAAGGTCACAGTCCAGAATCAGTTCAATTAAGTCCCACAGTCAATCGTTTCACTGTTAAAAGCGATGCAACCTAGTAATATCAGAATACTATCGCTAAATACATGTTGGTACGAATATGTGAGGCAATCGTTGGAACTCAAACGGATTAACACCGTTAGAAAGTGAATGAAATGTAGTTTTTGAAACTGTCTCTATTTCTTCAGTGCAAACTAACGGCTGGGATTGGTCCCACAGTAGTAAATGACGTATTTAACTTAATTTTTAAATAAAACGCTACCACAGTGCCCAGTGCAATCGCTGAGTTGCAGCAATTAAGTCAAATTAAGAAGAATGTTACTTCTTGTAGTCAAACTGGCTCATTTATCACATTTTTAAGGTCAAAGTCCAAAATCAGTTCAATTAAGTCCCACAGTCAATCGTCTCACTGTTAAAAGCGATGCAACCTAGTAATATCAGAATACTATCGCTAAATACATGTTGGTACGAATATGTGACGCAACCGTTGTAACTCAAACGGATTGATACCGCTAAGAAGTCGATGAAATGTAGTTTTTGAAAATGTCTCTATTTCTTCAGCGCGTGCTAACGGCCAGGATTAGTCCCACAGTAAAAAAAGACTTATTTAACTTAATTTTTAAATAAAACTCTACCACAGCGCCCAGTGCAATCGCTGAGTTCCAGCAATCAAGTCAAACTAGAAAGAATGATATTTCTTGTAGACAAACTCGATCATTTATAACATTTATCAGGTCACACTCCAAAGTTAGTTAAATTAAGTCCCACAGTCAATCGTTTCACTGTTAAAGGCGATGCAACCTAGTAATATCAGAATACTATCGCTAAATACATGTTGGTACGAATATGTGACGCAATCATTGTAACTCAAACGGATTGATACCGCCAAGAAGTCGATAAAGTGTAGTTTTTGAGAATCTCTCTATTTCTTCAGCGCGTGCTAACGGCCAGGATTAGTCCCACAGTAAAAAAAGACTTATTAATCTAAATTTTTAAATAAAGCATTACCACAGAGCGTAGTGTACTCGCTGAATTCCAACAATCATGTCGAATTAAGAAGAATGGTATTCCTCGGAGTCCAATTGGCTCATTTATCGAGTTTACAAGGTCACAGTCCAGAATCAGTTCAATTAAGTCCCACAGTCAATCGTTTCACTGTTAAAAGCGATGCAACTTAGTCACATCGGAAAGAAATCACTAAATACATGTTGGTACGAATATGCGACGCAATCGTTGGAACTCAAACGGATTAACACCGTTAGAAAGTCAATGAAATGTAGTTTTTGAAAATGTCTCTATTTCTTCAGCGCGTGCTAACGGCCAGGATTAGTCCCACAGTAAAAAAAGACTTATTAATCTAAATTTTTAAATAAAGCACTACCACAGAGCGTAGTGTACTCGCTGAATTCCAGCATTCATGTCAAATTAAAAAGAATGGTGTTCCTCGGAGTCCAATTGGCTCATTTATCGAGTTTACAAGGTCCCAGTCCAGAATCAGTTCAATTAAGTCCCACAGTCAATCGTTTCACTGTTAAAAGCGATGCAACTTAGTCACATCGGAAAGAAATCACTAAATACATGTTGGTACGAATATGCGACGCAATCGTTGGAACTCAAACGGATTAACACCGTTAGAAAGTCAATGAAATGTAGTTTTTGAAACTGTCTCTATTTCTTCAGTGCAAACTAACGGCTGGGATTGGTCCCACAGTAATAAATGACATATTTAACTTAATTTTTAAATAAAGCGCTACCACAGTGCCCAGTGCAATCGCTGAGTTCCAGCAATTAAGTCAAATTAAGAAGAATGTTACTTCTTGTAGTCAAACTGGCTCATTTATCACATTTTTAAGGTCAAAGTCCAAAATCAGTTCAATTAAGTCCCACAGTCAATCGTCTCACTGTTAAAAGCGATGCAACCTAGTAATATCAGAATACTATCGCTAAATACATGTTGGTACCAATATGTGACGCAACCGTTGTAACTCAAACTGATTGATACCGCCAAGAAGTCGATGAAATGTAGTTTTTGAGAATGTCTCTATTTCTTCAGCGCGTGCTAACGGCCAGGATTAGTCCCACAGTAAAAAAAGACTTATTTAACTTAATTTTTAAATAAAACTCTACCACAGCGCCCAGTGCAATCGCTGAGTTCCAGCAATCAAGTCAAATTAGAAAGAATGATATTTCTTGTAGACAAACTGGATCATTTATAACATTTATCAGGTCACACTCCAAAGTTAGTTCACTTAAGTCCCACAGTCAATCGTTTCACTGTTAAAGGCGATGCAACCTAGTAATATCAGAATACTATCGCTAAATGCATGTTGGTACGAACATGTGACGCAATCATTGTAACTCAAACGGATTGATACCGCCAAGAAGTCGATGAAGTGTAGTTTTTGAGAATCTCTCTATTTCTTCAGCGCGTGCTAACGGCCAGGATTAGTCCCACAGTAAAAAAAGACTTATTAATCTAAATTTTTAAATAAAGCACTACCACAGAGCGTAGTGTACTCGCTGAATTCCAGCATTCATGTCAAATTAAGAAGAATGGTGTTCCTCGGAGTCCAATTGGCTCATTTATCGAGTTTACAAGGTCCCAGTCCAGAATCAGTTCAATTAAGTCCCACAGTCAATCGTTTCACTGTTAAAAGCGATGCAACTTAGTCACATCGGAAAGAAATCACTAAATACATGTTGGTACGAATATGCGACGCAATCGTTGGAACTCAAACGGATTAACACCGTTAGAAAGTCAATGAAATGTAGTTTTTGAAACTGTCTCTATTTCTTCAGTGCAAACTAACGGCTGGGATTGGTCCCACAGTAATAAATGACATATTTAACTTAATTTTTAAATAAAGCGCTACCACAGTGCCCAGTGCAATCGCTGAGTTCCAGCAATTAAGTCAAATTAAGAAGAATGTTACTTCTTGTAGTCAAATTGGCTCATTTATCACATTTTTAAGGTCAAAGTCCAAAATCAGTTCAATTAAGTCCCACAGTCAATCGTCTCACTGTTAAAAGCGATGCAACCTAGTAATATCAGAATACTATCGCTAAATACATGTTGGTACCAATATGTGACGCAACCGTTGTAACTCAAACTGATTGATACCGCCAAGAAGTCGATGAAATGTAGTTTTTGAGAATGTCTCTATTTCTTCAGCGCGTGCTAACGGCCAGGATTAGTCCCACAGTAAAAAAAGACTTATTTAACTTAATTTTTAAATAAAACTCTACCACAGCGCCCAGTGCAATCGCTGAGTTCCAGCAATCAAGTCAAATTAGAAAGAATGATATTTCTTGTAGACAAACTGGATCATTTATAACATTTATCAGGTCACACTCCAAAGTTAGTTCACTTAAGTCCCACAGTCAATCGTTTCACTGTTAAAGGCGATGCAACCTAGTAATATCAGAATACTATCGCTAAATGCATGTTGGTACGAACATGTGACGCAATCATTGTAACTCAAACGGATTGATACCGCCAAGAAGTCGATGAAGTGTAGTTTTTGAGAATCTCTCTATTTCTTCAGCGCGTGCTAACGGCCAGGATTAGTCCCACAGTAAAAAAAGACTTATTAATCTAAATTTTTAAATAAAGCACTACCACAGAGCGTACTGTACTCGCTGAGTTCCAGCAATCAAGTCAAATTAGAAAGAATGATATTTCTTGTAGACAAACTGGATCATTTATAACATTTACCAGGTCACACTCCAAAGTTAGTTAAATTAAGTACCACAGTCAATTGTTTCACTGTTAAAAGCGATGCAACTTAGTCACATCGGAAAGAAATCACTAAATACATGTTGGTACGAATATGTGACGCAACCGTTGTAACTCAAACGGATTAACACCGTTAGAAAATCAATGAAATGTAGTTTTCGAAACTGTCTCTATTTCTTCAGTGCGAACTAACGGCTGGGATTGGTCCCACAGTAAAAAATGACTGATTTAACTAAATTTTTAAATAAAACGCTACCACAGTGCCCAGTGCAATCGCTGAGTTCCAGCAATCAAGTCAAATTAAGAAGAATGTTACTTTTTGTAGTCAAACTGGCTCATTTATCGAGTTTACAAGGTCACAGTCCAGAATCAGTTCAATTACGTCCCACAGTCAATTGTTTCACTGTTAAAAGCGATGCAACTTAGTCACATCGGAAAAAAATCACTAAATACATGTTGGTACGAATATGTGACGCAACCGTTGTAACTCAAACGGATTAACACCGTTAGAAATTCAATGAAATGTAGTTTTTAAAACTGTCTCTGTTTCTTCAGCGCGAACTAACGGCTGGGGTTGCTCCCACAGTGAAAAATGACTTATATAACTTAATTTTTAAATAAAACGCTACCACAGTGCCCAGTGCATTCGCTGAGTTCCAGAAATCAAGTCAAATTAAGAAAAATGTTACTTCTTGTAGTCAAACTGGCTCATTTATCACATTTACAAGGTCAAAGTCCAAAATCAGTTCAATTAAGTCCCACAGTCAATCGTTTCACTGTTAAAAGCGATGCAACTTAGTCACATCGGAAAGAAATCACTAAATACATGTTGGTACAAATATGTGACGCAACCGTTGTAACTCAAACAAATTAACACCGTTAGAAAGTCAATGAAATGTAGTTTTCGAAACTGTCTCTATTTCTTCAGTGCGAACTAACGGCTGTGATTGGTCCCACAGTAAAAAATGACTTATTTAACTTAATTTTTAAGTAAAACGCTACCACAGTGCCCAGTGCAATCGCTGAGTTCCAGCAATCAAGTCAAATTAAGAAGAATGGTATTCCTCGGAGTCCAATTGGCTCATTTATCGAGTTTACAAGGTCACAGTCCAGAATCAGTTCAATTAAGTCCCACAGTGAATCGTTTCACTGTTAAAAGCGATGCAACTTAGTCACATCGGAAAGAAATCACTAAATACATGTTGGTACGAATATGCGACGTAATCGTTGGAACTCAAACTGATTAACACCGTTAGAAAGTCAATGAAATGTAGTTTTTCAAACTGTCTCTATTTCTTCAGTGCAAACTAACGGCTGGGATTGGTCCCACAGTAAAAAATGACATATTTAACTTAATTTATAAATAAAACGCTACCACAGTGCCCAGTGCAATCGCTGAGTTCCAGCAATTAAGTCAAATTAAGAAGAATGTTACTTCTTGTAGTCAAACTGGCTCATTTATCACATTTTTAAGGTCAAAGTCCAAAATCAGTTCAATTAAGTCCCACAGTCAATTGTTTCACTGTTAAAAGCGATGCAACTTAGTCACATCGGAAAGAAATCATAAAATACATGTTGGTACGAATATGTGACGCAACCGTTGTAACTCAAACGGATTAACACCGTTAGAAAATCAATGAAATGTAGTTTTCGAAACTGTCTCTATTTCTTCAGTGCGAACTAACGGCTGGGATTGGTCCCACAGTAAAAAATGACTTATTTAACTAAATTTTTAAATAAAACGCTACCACAGTGCCCAGTGCAATCGCTGAGTTCCAGCAATCAAGTCAAATTAAGAAGAATGTTACTTTTTGTAGTCAAACTGGCTCATTTATCGAGTTTACAAGGTCACAGTCCAGAATCAGTTCAATTAAGTCCCACAGTCAATCGTTTCACTGTTAAAAGCGATGCAACTTAGTCACATCGGAAAAAAATCACTAAATACATGTTGGTACGAATATGTGACGCAACCGTTGTAACTCAAACGGATTAACACCGTTAGAAAGTCAATGAAATGTAGTTTTTAAAACTGTCTCTGTTTCTTTAGCGCGAACTAACGGCTGGGGTTGCTCCCACAGTGAAAAATGACTTATATAACTTAATTTTTAACTAAAACGCTACCACAGTGCCCAGTGCAATCGCTGAGTTCCAGCAATCAAGTCAAATTAAGAAGAATGTTACTTTTTGTAGTCAAACTGGCTCATTTATCGAGTTTACAAGGTCACAGTCCAGAATCAGTTCAATTAAGTCCCACAGTCAATCGTTTCACTGTTAAAAGTGATGCAACTTAGTCACATCGGAAAAAAATCACTAAATACATGTTGGTACGAATATGTGACACAACCGTTGTAACTCAAACGGATTAACACCGTTAGAAAGTCAATGAAATGTAGTTTTTAAAACTGTCTCTGTTTCTTCAGCGCGAACTAACGGCTGGGGTTGCTCCCACAGTGAAAAATGACTTATATAACTTAATTTTTAAATAAAACGCTACCACAGTGCCCAGTGCAATCGCTGAGTTCCAGAAATCAAGTCAAATTAAGAAAAATGTTACTTCTTGTAGTCAAACTGGCTCATTTATCACATTTACAAGGTCAAAGTCCAAAATCAGTTCAATTAAGTCCCACAGTCAATCGTTTCACTGTTAAAAGCGATGCAACTTAGTCAAATCGGAAAGAAATCACTAAATACATGTTGGTACGAATATGTGACGCAACCGTTGTAACTCAAACGGATTAACACCGTTAGAAAGTCAATGAAATGTAGTTTTCGAAACTGTCTCTATTTCTTCAGTGCGAACTAACGGCTGGGTTGGTCCCACAGTAAAAAATGACTTATTTAACTTAATTTTTAAATAAAACGCTACCACAGTGCCCAGTGCAATCGCTGAGTTCCAGCAATCAAGTCAAATTAAGAAGAATGTTACTTCTTGTAGTCAACCTGGCTCATTTATCACATTTTTAAAGTCAAAGTCCAAAATCAGTTCAATTAAGTCCCACAGTTAATTGTTTCACCGTTAAAAGCGATGCAACTTAGTCACATCGGAAAAAAATCACTAAATACATGTTGGTACGAATATGTGACGCAACCGTTGTAACTCAAACGGATTAACACCGTTAGAAAGTCAATGAAATGTAGTTTTTAAAACTGTCTCTGTTTCTTCAGCGCGAACTAACGGCTGGGGTTGCTCCCACAGTGAAAAATGACTTATATAACTTAATTTTTAAATAAAACGCTACCACAGTGCCCAGTGCAATCGCTGAGTTCCAAAAATCAAGTCAAATTAAGAAAAATGTTACTTCTTGTAGTCAAACTGGCTCATATATCACATTTACAAGGTCAAAGTCCAAAATCAGTTCAATTAAGTCCCATAGTCAATCGTTTCACTGTTAAAAGCGATGCAACTTAGTCAAATCGGAAAGAAATCACTAAATACATGTTGGTACGAATATGTGACGCAACCGTTGTAACTCAAACGAATTAACACCGTTAGAAAGTCAATGAAATGTAGTTTTCGAAACTGTCTCTATTTCTTCAGTGCGAACTAACCGCTGGGATTGGTCCCACAGTAAAAAATGACTTATTTAACTTAATTTTTAAATAAAACGCTACCACATTGCCCAGTGCAATCGCTGAGTTCCAGCAATCAAGTCAAATTAAGAAGAATGTTACTTCTTGTAGTCAAACTGGCTCATTTATCACATTTTTAAGGTCAAAGTCCAATATCAGTTCAATTAAGTCCCACAGTCAATCGTTTCACTGTTAAAAGCGATGCAACCTAGTAATATCAGAATACTATCGCTAAATACATGTTGGTACGAATATGTGACGCAATCATTGTAACTCAAACGGATTGATACCGCCAAGAAGTCGATGAAGTGTAGTTTTTGAGAATCTCTCTATTTCTTCAGCGCGTGCTAACGGCCAGGATTAGTCCCACAGTAAAAAAAGACTTATTAATCTAAATTTTTAATTAAAGCACTACCACAGAGCGTAGTGTACTCGCTGAATTCCAGCAATCATGTCGAATTAAAAAGAATGGTATTCCTCGGAGTCCAATTGGCTCATTTATCGAGTTTACAAGGTCACAGTCCAGAATCAGTTCAATTAAGTCCCACAGTCAATCGTTTCACTGTTAAAAGCGATGCAACCTAGTAATATCAGAATACTATCGCTAAATACATGTTGGTACGAATATGTGAGGCAACCGTTGTAACTCAAACGGATTGATACCGCCAAGAAGTCGATGAAGTGTAGTTTTTGAAAATGTCTCCATTTCTTCAGCGCGTGCTAACGGCCAGGATTAGTCCCACAGTAAAAAAAGACTTATTTATCTAAATTTGTAAATAAAGCACTACCACAGAGCCTAGTGTACTCGCTGAATTCCAGCAATCATGTCGAATTAAGAAGAATGGTATTCCTTGGAGTCCAATTGGCTCATTTATCGAGTTTACAAGGTTCCAGTCCAGAATCAATTCAATTAAGTCCCACAGTCAATCGTTTCACTGTTAAAAGCGATGCAACCTAGTAGAATCAGAATACTATCGCTAAATACATGTTGGTACGAATATGTGAGGCAACCGTTGTAACTCAAACGGATTGATACCGCCAAGAAGTCGATGAAGTGTAGTTTTTGAAAATGTCTCCATTTCTTCAGCGCGTGCTAACGGCCAGGATTAGTCCCACAGTAAAAAAAGACTTATTTATCTAAATTTTATATAAAGCACTACCACAGAGCCTAGTGTACTCGCTGAATTCCAGCAATCATGTCGAATTAAGAAGAATGGTATTCCTTGGAGTCCAATTGGCTCATTTATCGAGTTTACAAGGTCACAGTCCAGAATCAGTTCAATTAAGTCCCACAGTCAATCGTTTCACTGTTAAAAGCGATGCAACCTAGTAATATCAGAATACTATCGCTAAATACATGTTGGTACGAATATGTGAGGCAATCGTTGGAACTCAAACGGATTAACACCGTTAGAAAGTCAATGAAATGTAGTTTTTGAAAATGTCTCTATTTCTTCAGCGCGTGCTAACGGCCAGGATTAGTCCCACAGTAAAAAAAGACTTATTAATCTAAATTTTTAAATAAAGCACTACCACAGAGCGTAGTGTACTCGCTGAATTCCAGCATTCATGTCAAATTAAGAAGAATGGTGTTCCTCGGAGTCCAATTGGCTCATTTATCGAGTTTATAAGGTCCCAGTCCAGAATCAGTTCAATTAAGTCCCACAGTCAATCGTTTCACTGTTAAAAGCGATGCAACTTAGTCACATCGGAAAGAAATCACTAAATACATGTTGGTACGAATATGCGACGCAATCGTTGGAACTCAAACGGATTAACACCGTTAGAAAGTCAATGAAATGTAGTTTTTGAAACTGTCTCTATTTCTTCAGTGCAAACTAACGGCTGGGATTGGTCCCACAGTAATAAATGACATATTTAACTTAATTTTTAAATAAAGCGCTACCACAGTGCCCAGTGCAATCGCTGAGTTCCAGCAATTAAGTCAAATTAAGAAGAATGTTACTTCTTGTAGTCAAACTGGCTCATTTATCACATTTTTAAGGTCAAAGTCCAAAATCAGTTCAATTAAGTCCCACAGTCAATCGTCTCACTGTTAAAAGCGATGCAACCTAGTAATATCAGAATACTATCGCTAAATACATGTTGGTACGAATATGTGACGCAACCGTTGTAACTCAAACGGATTGATACCGCTAAGAAGTCGATGAAATGTAGTTTTTGAAAATGTCTCTATTTCTTCAGCGCGTGCTAACGGCCAGGATTAGTCCCACAGTAAAAAAAGACTTATTTAACTTAATTTTTAAATAAAACTCTACCACAGCGCCCAGTGCAATCGCTGAGTTCCAGCAATCAAGTCAAACTAGAAAGAATGATATTTCTTCCCACAGTAAAAAAAGACTTATTAATCTAAATTTTTAAATAAAGCACTACCACAGAGCGTAGTGTACTCGCTGAATTCCAGCATTCATGTCAAATTAAGAAGAATGGTGTTCCTCGGAGTCCAATTGGCTCATTTATCGAGTTTATAAGGTCCCAGTCCAGAATCAGTTCAATTAAGTCCCACAGTCAATCGTTTCACTGTTAAAAGCGATGCAACTTAGTCACATCGGAAAGAAATCACTAAATACATGTTGGTACGAATATGCGACGCAATCGTTGGAACTCAAACGGATTAACACCGTTAGAAAGTCAATGAAATGTAGTTTTTGAAACTGTCTCTATTTCTTCAGTGCAAACTAACGGCTGGGATTGGTCCCACAGTAATAAATGACATATTTAACTTAATTTTTAAATAAAGCGCTACCACAGTGCCCAGTGCAATCGCTGAGTTCCAGCAATTAAGTCAAATTAAGAAGAATGTTACTTCTTGTAGTCAAACTGGCTCATTTATCACATTTTTAAGGTCAAAGTCCAAAATCAGTTCAATTAAGTCCCACAGTCAATCGTCTCACTGTTAAAAGCGATGCAACCTAGTAATATCAGAATACTATCGCTAAATACATGTTGGTACCAATATGTGACGCAACCGTTGTAACTCAAACTGATTGATACCGCCAAGAAGTCGATGAAATGTAGTTTTTGAGAATGTCTCTATTTCTTCAGCGCGTGCTAACGGACAGGATTAGTCCCACAGTAAAAAAAGACTTATTTAACTTAATTTTTAAATAAAACTCTACCACAGCGCCCAGTGCAATCGCTGAGTTCCAGCAATCAAGTCAAATTAGAAAGAATGATATTTCTTGTAGACAAACTGGATCATTTATAACATTTATCAGGTCACACTCCAAAGTTAGTTCACTTAAGTCCCACAGTCAATCGTTTCACTGTTAAAGGCGATGCAACCTAGTAATATCAGAATACTATCGCTAAATGCATGTTGGTACGAACATGTGACGCAATCATTGTAACTCAAACGGATTGATACCGCCAAGAAGTCGATGAAGTGTAGTTTTTGAGAATCTCTCTATTTCTTCAGCGCGTGCTAACGGCCAGGATTAGTCCCACAGTAAAAAAAGACTTATTAATCTAAATTTTTAAATAAAGCACTACCACAGAGCGTAGTGTACTCGCTGAATTCCAGCATTCATGTCAAATTAAGAAGAATGGTGTTCCTCGGAGTCCAATTGGCTCATTTATCGAGTTTACAAGGTCCCAGTCCAGAATCAGTTCAATTAAGTCCCACAGTCAATCGTTTCACTGTTAAAAGCGATGCAACTTAGTCACATCGGAAAGAAATCACTAAATACATGTTGGTACGAATATGCGACGCAATCGTTGGAACTCAAACGGATTAACACCGTTAGAAAGTCAATGAAATGTAGTTTTTGAAACTGTCTCTATTTCTTCAGTGCAAACTAACGGCTGGGATTGGTCCCACAGTAATAAATGACATATTTAACTTAATTTTTAAATAAAGCGCTACCACAGTGCCCAGTGCAATCGCTGAGTTCCAGCAATTAAGTCAAATTAAGAAGAATGTTACTTCTTGTAGTCAAACTGGCTCATTTATCACATTTTTAAGGTCAAAGTCCAAAATCAGTTCAATTAAGTCCCACAGTCAATCGTCTCACAGTTAAAAGCGATGCAACCTAGTAATATCAGAATACTATCGCTAAATACATGTTGGTACCAATATGTGACGCAACCGTTGTAACTCAAACTGATTGATACCGCCAAGAAGTCGATGAAATGTAGTTTTTGAGAATGTCTCTATTTCTTCAGCGCGTGCTAACGGCCAGGATTAGTCCCACAGTAAAAAAAGACTTATTTAACTTAATTTTTAAATAAAACTCTACCACAGCGCCCAGTGCAATCGCTGAGTTCCAGCAATCAAGTCAAATTAGAAAGAATGATATTTCTTGTAGACAAACTGGATCATTTATAACATTTATCAGGTCACACTCCAAAGTTAGTTCACTTAAGTCCCACAGTCAATCGTTTCACTGTTAAAGGCGATGCAACCTAGTAATATCAGAATACTATCGCTAAATGCATGTTGGTACGAACATGTGACGCAATCATTGTAACTCAAACGGATTGATACCGCCAAGAAGTCGATGAAGTGTAGTTTTTGAGAATCTCTCTATTTCTTCAGTGCGTGCTAACGGCCAGGATTAGTCCCACAGTGAAAAAAGACTTATTAATCTAAATTTTTAAATAAAGCACTACCACAGAGCGTACTGTACTCGCTGAATTCCAGCAATCATGTCGAATTAAGAAGAATGGTATTCCTCGCAGCCTAATTGGCACAATTATGCCATTTAGAAGGTCACAGTCCAGAATCAGTTCAATTAAGTCCCACAGTCAATCGTTTCACTGTTAAAAGCGATGCAACCTAGTAATATCAGAATACTATCGCTAAATACATGTTGGTACGAATATGTGAGGCAACCGTTGTAACTCAAACGGATTGATACCGCCAAGAAGTCGATGAAGTGTAGTTTTTGAGAATGTCTCTATTTCTTCAGCGCGTGCTAACGGCCAGGATTAGTCCTACAGTAAAAAAAGAATTATTTATCTAAATTTTTAAATAAAGCACTACCACAGAGCCTAGTGTACTCGCTGAATTCCAGCAATCATGTCGAATTAAAAAGAATGGTTTTCCTTGGAGTCCAATTTGCTCATTTATCGATTTTACAAGGTCACAGTCCAGAATCAGTTCAATCAAGTCCCACAGTCAATCGTTTCACTGTTAAAAGCGATGCAACTTAGTCACATCGGAAAGAAATCACTAAATACATGTTGGTACGAATATGTGACGCAACCGTTGTAACTCAAACGGATTAACACCGTTAGAAAGTCAATGAAATGTAGTTTTTGAAACTTTCTCTTGTTCTTCAGTGCGAACTAACGGTTGGGATTGGTCCCACAGTAAAAATTGACTTATTTAACTTAATTTTTTAATAAAACGCTACCACAGTGCCCAGTGCAATCGCTGAGTTCCAGCAATTAAGTCAAATTAAGAAGAATGTTACTTCTTGTAGTCAAACTGGCTCATTTATCACATTTTTAAGGTCAAAGTCCAAAATCAGTTCAATTAAGTCCCACAGTCAATCGTCTCACTGTTAAAAGCGATGCAACCTAGTAATATCAGAATACTATCGCTAAATACATGTTGGTACGAATATGTGACGCAACCGTTGTAACTCAAACGGATTGATACCGCAGAGAAGTCGATGAAATGTAGTTTTTGAGAATGTCTCTATTTCTTCAGCGCGTGCTAACGGCCAGGATTAGTCCCACAGTAAAAAAAGACTTATTTATCTAAATTTTTAAATAAGGCACTACCACAGAGCCCAGTGTACTGGTTGAAGTCCAGCAATTATGTCGAATTAAGAAGAATGTTATTCCTTGGAGCCCAATTGGCTTATTTATCTCATTTACAAGGTCACAGTCAAGAATCAGTTCAATTAAGTCCCACAGTCAATCGTTTCACTGTTAAAAGCGATGCAACTTAGTCACATCGGAAAAAAATTACTTAATACATGTTGGTTCGAAAATATGACGCCAGCGTTGTAACTCAAACGGATTGACACCGTTAGAAAGTCAACGAAAATTAGTTTTTAAAATTGTGTCTATTTCTTCAGCGCGAACTAATGGCTGGGATTGGTCCCACAGTAAAAGATGACATATTTAACTTAATTTTTAAATAAAACGCTACCACAGTGCCCAGTGCAATCGCTGAGTTCAAGCAATTAAGTCAAATTAAGAAGAATGTTACTTCTTGTAGTCAAACTGTCTCATTTATCACATTTTTAAGGTCAAAGTCCAAATCAGTTCAATTAAGTCCCACAGTCAATCGTCTCACTGTTAAAAGCGATGCAACCTAGTAATATCAGAATACTATCGCTAACTACATGTTGGTACGAATATGTGACGCAGCCGTTGTAACTCAAACGGATTGATACCGCCAAGAAGTCGATGAAATGTAGTTTTTGAAAATGTCTCTATTTCTTCAGCGCGTGCTAACGGCCAGGATTAGTCCCACAGTAAAAAAAGACTTATTAATCTAAATTTTTAAATAAAGCACTACCACAGAGCGTAGTGTACTCGCTGAATTCCAGCAATCATGTCAAATTAAGAAGAATGGTATTCCTCGGAGCCCAATTGACACAATTATGCCATTTAGAAGGTCACAGTCCAGAATCAGTTCAATTAAGTCCCACAGTCAATCGTTTCACTGTTAAAAGCGATGCAACCTAGTAATATCAGAATACTATCGCTAAATACATGTTGGTACGAATATGTGAGGCAACCGTTGTAATTCAAACGGATTGATACCGCCAAGAAGTCGATGAAGTGTAGTTTTTGAGAATGTCTCTATTTCTTCAGCGCGTGCTAACGGCCAGGATTAGTCCTACAGTAAAAAAAGACTTATTTATCTAAATTTTTAAATAAAGCACTACCACAGAGCCTAGTGTACTCGCTGAATTCCAGCAATCATGTCGAATTAAAAAGAATGGTTTTCCTTGGAGTCCAATTTGCTTATTTATCGATTTTACAAGGTCACAGTCCAGAATCAGTTCAATCAAGTCCCACAGTCAATCGTTTCACTGTTAAAAGCGATGCAACTTAGTCACATCGGAAAGAAATCACTAAATAAATGTTGGTACGAATATGTGACGCAACCGTTGTAACTCAAACGGATTAACACCGTTAGAAAGTCAATGAAATGTAGTTTTTGAAACTTTCTCTTGTTCTTCAGTGCGAACTAACGGTTGGGATTGGTCCCACATTAAAAATTGACTTATTTAACTTAATTTTTAAATAAAACGCTACCACAGTGCCCAGTGCAATCGCTGAGTTCCAGCAATTAAGTCAAATTAAGAAGAATGTTACTTCTTGTAGTCAAACTGGCTCATTTATCACATTTTTAAGGTCAAAGTCCAAAATCAGTTCAATTAAGTCCCACAGTCAATCGTCTCACTGTTAAAAGCGATGCAACCTAGTAATATCAGAATACTATCGCTAAATACATGTTGGTACGAATATGTGACGCAACCGTTGTAACTCAAACGGATTGATACCGCAGAGAAGTCGATAAAATGTAGTTTTTGAGAATGTCTCTATTTCTTCAGCGCGTGCTAACGGCCAGGATTAGTCCCACAGTAAAAAAAGACTTATTTATCTAAATTTTTAAATATGGCACTACGACAGAGCCCAGTGTACTGGCTGAAGTCCAGCAATTATGTCGAATTAAGAAGAATGTTATTCCTTGGAGCCCAATTGGCTTATTTATCTCATTTACAAGGTCACAGTCAAGAATCAGTTCAATTAAGTCCCACAGTCAATCGTTTCACTGTTAAAAGCGATGCAACTTAGTCACATCGGAAAAAAATTACTTAATACATGTTGGTTCGAATATATGACGCCAGCGTTGTAACTCAAACGGATTGACACCGTTAGAAAGTCAACGAAAATTAGTTTTTAAAATTGTGTCTATTTCTTCAGCGCGAACTAATGGCTGGGATTGGTCCCACAGTAAAAGATGACATATTTAACTTAATTTTTAAATAAAACGCTACCACAGTGCCCAGTGCAATCGCTGAGTTTAAGCAATTAAGTCAAATTAAGAAGAATGTTACTTCTTGTAGTCAAACTGTCTCATTTATCACATTTTTAAGGTCAAAGTCCAAATCGGTTCAATTAAGTCCCACAGTCAATCTTCTCACTGTTAAAAGCGATGCAACCTAGTAATATCAGAATACTATCGCTAAATACATGTTGGTACGAATATGTGACGCAGCCGTTGTAACTCAAACGGATTGATACCGCCAAGAAGTCGATGAAATGTAGTTTTTGAAAATGTCTCTATTTCTTCAGCGCGTGCTAACGGCCAGGATTAGTCCCACAGTAAAAAAAGACTTATTTAACTTCATATTTATATAAAACTCTACCACAGCGCCCAGTGCAATCGCTGAGTTCCTGCAATCAAGTCAAATTAAGAAGAATGTTACTTCTTGTAGTCAAACTGGCTCATTTATCACATTTTTAAGGTCAAAGTCCAAATCAGTTCAATTAAGTCCCACAGTCAATCGTCTCACTGTTAAAAGCGATGCAACCTAGTAATATCAGAATACTATCGCTAAATACATGTTGGTACGAATATGTGACGCAGCCGTTGTAACTCAAAAGGATTGATACCGCCAAGAAGTCGATGAAATGTAGTTTTTGAAAATGTCTCTATTTCTTCAGCGCGTGCTAACGGCCAGGATTAGTCCCACAGTAAAAAAAGACTTATTTAACTTCATATTTATATAAAACTCTACCACAGCGCCCAGTGCAATCGCTGAGTTCTTGCAATCAAGTCAAATTAGGAAGAATGATATTTCTTGTAGACAAACTGGCTCACTTATAACATTTATCAGGTCACACTCCAAAGTTACTTCAATTAAGTCCCACAGTCAATCGTTTCACTGTTAAAGGCGATGCAACATAGTAGTGTCAGAATACTATCGCTAAATACATGTTGGTACGAATATGTGACGCAACCGTTGTAACTCAAACGGATTGAGACCGTCAAGAAGTCGACGAAGTGTAGTCTTTGAGAATCTCTCTATTTCTTCAGCGCGTGCTAACGGCCAGGATTAGTCCCACAGTAAAAAAAGACTTATTTATCTAAATTTTTAAATAAAGCACTACCACAGACTCTGGTGTACTCGCTGAATCCAAGCAATCATGTCGAATTAAGAAGAATGTTATTCCTTGGAGCCCAATTGGCTCATTTATCGCATTTACAAGGTCACAGTCAAGAATCA
Source organism: Hydractinia symbiolongicarpus (assembly GCF_029227915.1). NCBI lineage: Eukaryota > Metazoa > Cnidaria > Hydrozoa > Anthoathecata > Hydractiniidae > Hydractinia > Hydractinia symbiolongicarpus. The sequence goes on from NC_079878.1 coordinate 4,055,931, forward strand.
GTTCAATTAAGTCCCACAGTCAATCGTTTCACTGTTAAAAGCGATGCAACCTAGTAATATCAGAATACTATCGCTAAATACATGTTGGTGCGAATATGTGAGGCAACCGTTGTAACTCAAACGGATTGATACCGCCAAGAAGTCGATGAAGTGTAGTTTTTGAGAATGTCTCCATTTTTTCAGCGCGTGCTAACGGCCAGGATTAGTCCCACAGTAAAAAAAGACTTATTTATCTAAATTTTTAAATAAAGCACTACCACAGAGCCTAGTGTACTCGCTGAATTCCAGCAATCATGTCGAATTAAGAAGAATGGTATTCCTTGGAGTCCAATTGGCTCATTTATCGAGTTTACAAGGTCACAGTCTAGAATCAGTTCAATTAAGTCCCACAGTCAATCGTTTCACTGTTAAAAGCGATGCAACTTAGTCACATCGGAAAGAAATCACTAAATACATCTTGGTACGAATATGCGACGCAATCGTTGGAACTCAAACGGATTAACACCGTTAGAAAGTCAATGAAATGTAGTTTTTGAAAATGTCTCTATTTCTTCAGCGCATGCTAACGGCCAGGATTAGTCCCACAGTAAAAAAAGACTTATTTAACTTCATATTTATATATAACTCTACCACAGCGCCCAGTGCAATCGCTGAGTTCCTGCAACCAAGTCAAATTAGGAAGAATGATATTTCTTGTAGACAAACTGGCTCTCTTATAACATTTAACAGGTCACACTCCAAAGTTACTTCAATTAAGTCCCACAGTCAATCGTTTCACTGTTAAAGGCGATGCAACCTAGTAGTATCAGAATACTATCGCTAAATACATGTTGGTACGAATATGTGACGCAACCGTTGTAACTCAAACGGATTGATACCGCCAAGAAGTCGATAAAGTGTAGTTTTTGAGAATCTCTCTATTTCTTCAGCGCGTGCTAACGGCCAGGATTAGTCCCACAGTAAAAAAAGACTTATTTATCTAAATTTTTAAATAAAACGCTACCACAGTGCCCAGTGCAATCGCTGAGTTCAAGCAATTAAGTCAAATTAAGAAGAATGTTACTTCTTGTAGTCAAACCGGCTCATTTATCAAATTTTTAAGGTCAAAGTCCAAATCAGTTCAATTAAGTCCCACAGTCAATCGCCTCACTGTTAAAAGCGATGCAACCTAGTAATATCAGAATACTATCGCTAAATACATGTTGGTACGAATATGTGACGCAGCCGTTGTAACTCAAACGGATTGATACCGCCAAGAAGTCGATGAAATGTTGTTTTTGAAAATGTCTCTATTTCTTCAGCGCGTGCTAACGGCCAGGATTAGTCCCACAGTAAAAAAAGACTTATTTATCTAAATTTTTAAATAAAGCACTACCACAGACTCTGGTGTACTCGCTGAATCCAAGCAATCATGTCGAATTAAGAAGAATGTTATTCCTTGGAGCCCAATTGGCTCATTTATCGCATTTACAAGGTCACAGTCAAAAATCAGTTCAATTAAGTCCCACAGTCAATCGTTTCACTGTTAAAAGCGATGCAACCTAGTAATATCAGAATACTATCGCTAAATACATGTTGGTACGAATATGTGAGGCAACCGTTGTAACTCAAACGGATTGATACCGCCAAGAAGTCGATGAAATGTAGTTTTTGAGAATGTCTCTATTTCTTCAGCGCGTGCTAACGGCCAGGATTAGTCCCACAGTAAAAAAAGACTTATTTATCTAAATTTTTAAATAAGGCACTACCACAGAGCCCAGTGTACTGGCTGAAGTCCAGCAATTATGTCGAATTAAGAAGAATGTTATTCCTTGGAGCCCAATTGGCTCATTTATCTCATTTACAAGGTCACAGTCAAGAATCAGTTCAATTAAGTCCCACAGTCAATCGTTTCACTGTTAAAAGCGATGCAACTTAGTCACATCGGAAAAAAATTACTTAATACATGTTGGTTCGAATATATGACGCCAGCGTTGTAACTCAAACGAATTGACACCGTTAGAAAGTCAACGAAAATTAGTTTTTAAAATTGTCTCTATTTCTTCAGCGCGAACTAATGGCTGGGATTGGTCCCACAGTAAAAGATGACATATTTAACTTAATTTTTAGATAAAACGCTACCACAGTGCCCAGTGCAATCGCTGAGTTCAAGCAATTAAGTCAAATTAAGAAGAATGTTACTTCTTGTAGTCAAACTGTCTCATTTATCACATTTTTAAGGTCAAAGTCCAAATCAGTTCAATTAAGTCCCACAGTCAATCGTCTCACTGTTAAAAGCGATGCAACCTAGTAATATCAGAATACTTTCGCTAAATACATGTTGGTACGAATATGTGACGCAGCCGTTGTAACTCAAACGGATTGATACCGCCAAGAAGTCGATGAAATGTAGTTTTTGAAAATGTCTCTATTTCTTCAGCGCGTGCTAACGGCCAGGATTAGTCCCACAGTAAAAAAAGACTTATTTAACTTCATATTTATATAAAACTCTACCACAGCGCCCAGTGCAATCGCTGAGTTCCTGCAATCAAGTCAAATTAAGAAGAATGTTACTTCTTGTAGTCAAACTGGCTCATTTATCACATTTTTAAGGTCAAAGTCCAAATCAGTTCAATTAAGTCCCACAGTCAATCGTCTCACTGTTAAAAGCGATGCAACCTAGTAATATCAGAATACTATCGCTAAATACATGTTGGTACGAATATGTGACGCAGCTGTTGTAACTCAAAAGGATTGATACCGCCAAGAAGTCGATGAAATGTAGTTTTTGAAAATGTCTCCATTTCTTCAGCGCGTGCTAACGGCCAGGATTAGTCCCACAGTAAAAAAAGACTTATTTATCTAAATTTTTAAATAAGGTACTACCACAGAGCCCAGTGTACTGGCTGAAGTCCAGCAATTATGTCGAATTAAGAAGAATGTTATTCCTTGGAGCCCAATTGGCTCATTTATCTCATTTACAAGGTCACAGTCAAGAATCAGTTCAATTAAGTCCCACAGTCAATCGTTTCACTGTTAAAAGCGATGCAACTTAGTCACATCGGAAAAAAATTACTTAATACATGTTGGTTCGAATATATGACGCCAGCGTTGTAACTCAAACGAATTGACACCGTTAGAAAGTCAACGAAAATTAGTTTTTAAAATTGTCTCTATTTCTTCAGCGCGAACTAATGGCTGGGATTGGTCCCACAGTAAAAGATGACATATTTAACTTAATTTTTAGATAAAACGCTACCACAGTGCCCAGTGCAATCGCTGAGTTCAAGCAATTAAGTCAAATTAAGAAGAATGTTACTTCTTGTAGTATAACTGTCTCATTTATCACATTTTTAAGGTCAAAGTCCAAATCAGTTCAATTAAGTCCCACAGTCAATCGTCTCACTGTTAAAAGCGATGCAACCTAGTAATATCAGAATACTTTCGCTAAATACATGTTGGTACGAATATGTGACGCAGCCGTTGTAACTCAAACGGATTGATGCCGCCAAGAAGTCGATGAAATGTAGTTTTTGAAAATGTCTCTATTTCTTCAGCGCGTGCTAACGGCCAGGATTAGTCCCACAGTAAAAAAAGACTTATTTAACTTCATATTTATATAAAACTCTACCACAGCGCCCAGTGCAATCGCTGAGTTCCTGCAATCAAGTCAAATTAAGAAGAATGTTACTTCTTGTAGTCAAACTGGCTCATTTATCACATTTTTAAGGTCAAAGTGCTAACGGCCACGATTAGTCCCACAGTAAAAAAAGACTTATTAATCTAAATTTTTAAATAAAGCACTACCACAGAGCGTAGTGTACTCGCTGAATTCCAGCAATCATGTCGAATTAAGAAGAATGGTATTTCTCGGAGTGCAATTGGCTCATTTATCGAGTTTACAAGGTCACAGTCCAGAATCAGTTCAATTAAGTCCCACAGTCAATCGTTTCACTGTTAAAAGCGATGCAACTTAGTCACATCGGAAAAAAATTACTTAATACATGTTGGTTCGAATATATGACGCCAGCGTTGTAACTCAAACGAATTGACACCGTTAGAAAGTCAACGAAAATTAGTTTTTAAAATTGTCTCTATTTCTTCAGCGCGAACTAATGGCTGGGATTGGTCCCACAGTAAAAGATGACATATTTAACTTAATTTTTAGATAAAACGCTACCACAGTGCCCAGTGCAATCGCTGAGTTCAAGCAATTAAGTCAAATTAAGAAGAATGTTACTTCTTGTAGTATAACTGTCTCATTTATCACATTTTTAAGGTCAAAGTCCAAATCAGTTCAATTAAGTCCCACAGTCAATCGTCTCACTGTTAAAAGCGATGCAACCTAGTAATATCAGAATACTTTCGCTAAATACATGTTGGTACGAATATGTGACGCAGCCGTTGTAACTCAAACGGATTGATACCGCCAAGAAGTCGATGAAATGTAGTTTTTGAAAATGTCTCTATTTCTTCAGCGCGTGCTAACGGCCAGGATTAGTCCCACAGTAAAAAAAGACTTATTTAACTTCATATTTATATAAAACTCTACCACAGCGCCCAGTGCAATCGCTGAGTTCCTGCAATCAAGTCAAATTAAGAAGAATGTTACTTCTTGTAGTCAAACTGGCTCATTTATCACATTTTTAAGGTCAAAGTGCTAACGGCCACGATTAGTCCCACAGTAAAAAAAGACTTATTAATCTAAATTTTTAAATAAAGCACTACCACAGAGCGTAGTGTACTCGCTGAATTCCAGCAATCATGTCGAATTAAGAAGAATGGTATTTCTCGGAGTGCAATTGGCTCATTTATCGAGTTTACAAGGTCACAGTCCAGAATCAGTTCAATTAAGTCCCACAGTCAATCGTTTCACTGTTAAAAGCGATGCAACTTAGTCACATCGGAAAGAAATCACTAAATACATGTTGGTACGAATATGTGACGCAACCGTTGTAACTCAAACGGATTAACACCGTTAGAAAGTCAATGAAATGTAGTTTTTGAAACTGTCTCTTGTTCTTCAGTGCGAACTAACGGCTGGGATTGGTCCCACAGTAAAAATTGACTTATTTAACTTAATTTTTAAATAAAACGCTACCACAGTGCCCAGTGCAATCGCTGAGTTCCAGCAATTAAGTCAAATTAAGAAGAATGTTACTTCTTGTAGTCAAACTGGCTCATTTATCACATTTTTAAGGTCAAAGTCCAAAATCAGTTCAATTAAGTCCCACAGTCAATCGTCTCACTGTTAAAAGCGATGCAACCTAGTAATATCAGAATACTATCGCTAAATACATGTTGGTACGAATATGTGAGGCAACCGTTGTAACTCAAACGGATTGATACCGCCAAGAAGTCGATGAAGTGTAGTTTTTGAGAATGTCTCCATTTCCTCAGCACGTGCTAACGGCCAGGATTAGTCCCACAGTAAAAAAAGACTTATTTATCTAAATTTTTAAATAAAGCACTACCACAGAGCCTAGTGTACTCGCTGAATTCCAGCAATCATGTCGAATTAAGAAGAATGGTATTCCTTGGAGTCCAATTGGCTCATTTATCGAGTTTACAAGTTCACAGTCCAGAATCAGTTTAATTAAGTCCCACAGTCAATCGTTTCACTGTTAAAAGCGATGCAACTTAGTCACATCGGAAAGAAATCACTAAAAACATGTTGGTACGAATATGCGACGCAATCGTTGGAACTCAAACGGATTAACACCGTTAGAAAGTGAATGAAATGTAGTTTTTGAAACTGTCTCTATTTCTTCAGTGCAAACTAACGGCTGGGATTGGTCCCACAGTAATAAATGACATATTTAACTTAATTTTTAAATAAAACGCTACCACAGTGCCCAGTGCAATCGCTGAGTTGCAGTAATTAAGTCAAATTAAGAAGAATGTTACTTCTTGTAGTCAAACTGGCTCATTTATCACATTTTTAAGGTCAAAGTCCAAAATCAGTTCAATTAAGTCCCACAGTCAATCGTTTCACTGTTAAAAGCGATGCAACTTAGTCACATCGGAAAGAAATCACTAAATACATGTTGGTACGAATATGCGACGCAATCGTTGGAACTCAAACGGATTAACACCATTAGAAAGTCAATGAAATGTAGTTTTTAAAAATGTCTCTATTTCTTCAGCGCGTGCTAACGGCCAGGATTAGTCCCACAGTAAAAAAAGACTTATTTAACTTCATATTTATATAAAACTCTACCACAGCGCCCAGTGCAATCGCTGAGTTCCTGCAATCAAGTCAAATTAGGAAGAATGATATTTCTTGTAGACAAACTGGCTCACTTATAACATTTATCAGGTCACACTCCAAAGTTACTTCAATTAAGTCCCACAGTCAATCGTTTCACTGTTAAAGGCGATGCAACCTAGTAGTATCAGAATACTATCGCTAAATACATGTTGGTACGAATATGTGACGCAACCGTTGTAACTCAAACGGATTGATACCGCCAGAAGTCGATGAAGTGTAGTTTTTGAGAATCTCTCTATTTCTTCAGCGCGTGCTAACGGCCAGGATTAGTCCCACAGTAAAAAAAGACTTACTTATCTAAATTTTTAAATAAAGCACTACCACAGAGCCTAGTGTACTCGCTGAATTCCAGCAATCATGTCGAATAAGAGGAATGGTATTCCTCGGAGGCCAATTGGCTCAATTATGGCATTTAGAAGGTCACAGTCCAGAATCAGTTCAATTAAGTCACACAGTCAATCGTTTCACTGTTAAAAGCGATGCAACCTAGTAATATCAGAATACTATCGCTAAATACATGTTGGTACGAATATGTGAGGCAACCGTTGTAACTCAAACGGATTATTACCGACAAGAAGTCGATGAAGTTTAGTTTTTGAGAATGTCTCCATTTCTTCAGCGCGTGCTAACGGCCAGGATTAGTCCCACAGTAAAAAAAACCTTATTTATCAAAATTTTTAAATAAAGCACTACCACAGAGCCTAGTTTACTCGCTGAATTCCAGCAATCATGTCGAATGAAGAGGAATGGTATTCCTTGGAGTCCAATTGGCTCATTTATCGAGTTAACAAGGTCACAGTCCAAAATCAGTTCAATTAAGTCCCACAGTCAATCGTTTCACTGTTAAGAGCGATGCAACTTAGTCACATCGGAAAAAAGTCAGTAAATAAATGTTGGTACGAATATGTGACACAACCGTTGTAACTCAAACGGATTGACACCGTTAGAAAGTCAACGAAAATTAGTTTTTAAAATTGTCTCTATTTCTTCAGCGCGAACTAATGGCTGGGATTGGTCCCACAGTAAAGAATGACTTATTTAACTTAATTTTTAAATAAAACTCTACCACAGCGCCCAGTGCAATCGCTGAGTTCCAGCAATCAAGTCAAATTAAGAAGAATGATATTTCTTGTAGACAAACTGGCTCATTTATAACATTTATCAGGTCACACTCCAAAGTTAGTTCAATTAAGTCCCACAGTCAATCGTTTCACTGTTAAAGGCGATGCAACCTAGTAATATCAGAATACTATCGCTAAATACATGTTGGTACGAATATGTGAAGCAACCGTTGCAACTCAAACGGATTAACACCGTTAGAAAGTCAATGAAATGTAGTTTTTGAAACTGTCTCTATTTCTTCAGCGCGAACTTATGGCTGGGATTGGTCCCACAGTAAAAAATGACTTTTTTATTTAAATTTTTAAAGGAAGTGCTGCCACAGCGCCCAGTGTAATCGCTGAGTTCCGGCAATCATGTCAATTTAAGAAGAATGGTATTCCTTGGAGCCCAATTGGCTCATTTATCGAGTTTACAAGGTCACAGTCCAGAATCAGTTCAATTAAGTCCCACAGTCAATCGTTTCACTGCTAAAAACGATGCAACTTAGTCACATCGGAAAAAAATTACTTAATACATGTTGGTTCGAATATATGACGCCAGCGTTGTAACTCAAACGGATTGACACCGTTAGAAAGTCAACGAAAAGTAGTTTTTAAAATTGTCTCTATTTCTTCAGCGCGAACTAATGGCTGGGATTGGTCCCACAGTAAAGAATGACTTATTTAACTTAATTTTTAAATAAAACTCCACCACAGCGCCCAGTGCAATCGCTGAGTTCCAGCAATCAAGTCAAATTAAGAAGAATTAAATTTCTTGTAGACAAACTGGCTCATTTATAACATTTATCAGGTCACACTCCAAAGTTAGTTCAATTAAGTCCCACAGTCAATCGTTTCATTGTTAAAGGCGATGCAACCTAGTAATATCAGAATACTATCGCTAAATACATGTTGGTACAAATATGTGACGCAACCGTTGTAACTCAAACGGATTGATACCGCCAAGAAGTCGATGAAGTATAGTTTTTGAGAATGTCTCTATTTCTTCAGCGCGTGCTAACGGCCAGGATTAGTCCCACAGTAAAAAAAGACTTATTAATCTAAATTTTTAAATAAAGCACTATCACAGAGCGTAGTGTACTCGCTGAATTCCAGCAATCATGTCGAATTAAGAAGAATGGTATTCCTCGGAGCCCAATTGGCACAATTATGCCATTTAGAAGGTCACAGTCCAGAATCAGTTCAATTAAGTCCCACAGTCAATCGTTTCACTGTTAAAAGCGATGCAACTTAGTCACATCGGAAAGAAATCACTAAATACATGTTGGTACGAATATGTGACGCAACCGTTGTAACTCAAACGGATTAACACCGTTAGAAAGTCAATGAAATGTAGTTTTTGAAACTGTCTCTATTTCTTCAGCGCGAACTAATGGCTGGGATTGGTCCCACAGTAAAGAATGACTTATTTAACTTAATTTTTAAATAAAACTCTACCACAGCGCCAAGTGCAATCGCTGAGTTCCAGCAATCAAGTCAAATTAAGAAGAATGATTTTTCTTGTAGACAAACTGGCTCATTTATAACATTTATCAGGTCACACTCCAAAGTTAGTTCAATTAAGTCCCACAGTCAATCGTTTCACTGTTAAAGGCTATGCAACCTAGTAATATCAGAATACTATCGCTAAATACATGTTGGTACGAATTTGTGAAGCAACCGTTGCAACTCAAACGGATTAACACCGTTAGAAAGTCAATGAAATGTAGTTTTTGAAACTGTCTCTATTTCTTCAGCGCGAACTTATGGCTGGGATTGGTCCCACAGTAAAAAATGACTTTTTTATTTAAATTTTTAAATAAAGCACAACCACAGAGCCTAGTGTACTCGCTGAATTCCAGCAATAAAGTCGAATTAAGAAGAATGGTATTCCTTGGAGTCCAATTGGCTCATTTATCGAGTTTACAAGGTCACAGTCCAGAATCAGTTCAATTAAGTCCCACAGTCAAACGTTTCAATGTTAAAAGCGATGCAACTTAGTAATATCCGAATACTATCGCTAAATACATTTAGGGACGAATATGTGACGCAACCGTTGTAACTCAAACGGATTGATACCGCCAAGAAGTCGATGAAGTGTAGTTTTTAAGAATGTCTCTATTTCTTCAGCGCGTGCTAACGGCCAGGATTAGTCCCACAGTAAAAAAAGACTTATTTAACTTAATTTTTAAATAAAACTCTACCACAGCGCCCAGTGCAATCGCTGAGTTCCAGCAATCAAGTCAAACTAGAAAGAATGATATTTCTTGTAGACAAACTGGATCATTTAAAACATTTATCAGGTCACACTCCAAAGTTAGTTAAATTAAGTCCCACAGTCAATCGTTTCAATGTTAAAGGCGATGCAACCTAGTAATATCAGAATACTATCGCTAAATACATGTTGGTACGAATATGTGACGCAATCATTGTAACTCAAACGGATTGATACCGCCAAGAAGTCGATGAAGTGTAGTTTTTGAGAATGTCTCTATTTCTTCAGCGCGTGCTAACGGCCAGGATTAGTCCCACAGTAAAAAAAGACTTATTAATCTAACTTTTTAAATAAAGCACTACCACAGAGCGTAGTGTACTCGCTGAATTCCAGCAATCATGTCGAATTAAGAAGAATGGTATTCCTCGGAGTCCAATTGGCTCATTTATCGAGTTTACAAGGTCACAGTCCAGAATCAGTTCAATTAAGTCCCACAGTCAAACGTTTCAATGTTAAAAGCGATGCAACTTAGTAATATCCGAATACTATCGCTAAATACATTTAGGGACGAATATGTGACGCAACCGTTGTAACTCAAACGGATTGATACCGCCAAGAAGTCGATGAAGTGTAGTTTTTAAGAATGTCTCTATTTCTTCAGCGCGTGCTAACGGCCAGGAATAGTCCCACAGTAAAAAAAGACTTATTTAACTTAATTTTTAAATGAAACTCTACCACAGCGCCCAGTGCAATCGCTGAGTTCCAGCAATCACGTCAAACTAGAAAGAATGATATTTCTTGTAGACAAACTGGATCATTTAAAACATTTATCAGGTCACACTCCAAAGTTAGTTAAATTAAGTCCCACAGTCAATCGTTTCACTGTTAAAGGCGATGCAACCTAGTAATATCAGAATACTATCGCTAAATACATGTTGGTACGAATATGTGACGCAATCATTGTAACTCAAACGGATTGATACCGCCAAGAAGTCGATGAAGTGTAGTTTTTGAGAATGTCTCTATTTCTTCAGCGCGTGCTAACGGCCAGGATTAGTCCCACAGTAAAAAAAGACTTATTAATCTAAATTTTTAAATAAAGCACTACCACAGAGCGTAGTGTACTCGCTGAATTCCAGCAATCATGTCGAATTAAGAAGAATGGTATTCCTCGGAGTCCAATTGGCTCATTTATCGAGTTTACAAGGTCACAGTCCAGAATCAGTTCAATTAAGTCCCACAGTCAATCGTTTCACTGTTAAAAGCGATGCAACTTAGTCACATCGGAAAGAAATCACTAAATACATGTTGGTACGAATATGCGACGCAATCTTTGGAACTCAAACGGATTAACACCGTTAGAAAGTCAATGAAATGTAGTTTTTGAAACTGTCTCTATTTCTTCAGGGCAAACTAACGGCTGGGATTGGTCTCACAGTAATAAATGACATATTTAACTTAATTTTTAAAAAAAGCGCTACCACAGTGCCCAGTGCAATCGCTGAGTTCCAGCAATTAAGTCAAATAAGAAGAATGTTACTTCTTGTGGTCAAACTGGCTCATTTATCACATTTTTAAGGTCAAAGTCCAAAATCAGTTCAATTAAGTCCCACAGTCAATCGTCTCACTGTTAAAAGCGATGCAACCTAGTTATATCAGAATACTATCGCTAAATACATGTTGGTACAAATATGTGACGCAACCGTTGTAACTCAAACTGATTGATACCGCCAAGAAGTCGATGAAATGTAGTTTTTGAGAATGTCTCTATTTCTTCAGCGCGTGCTAACGGCCAGGATTAGTCCCACAGTAAAAAAAGACTTATTTAACTTAATTTTTAAATAAAACTCTACCACAGCGCCCAGTGCAATCGCTGAGTTCCAGCAATCAAGTCAAATTAGAAAGAATGATATTTCTTGTAGACAAACTGGATCATTTATAACATTTATCAGGTCACACTCCAAAGTTAGTTCAATTAAGTCCCACAGTCAATCGTTTCACTGTTAAAGGCGATGCAACCTAGTAATATCAGAATACTATCGCTAAATACATGTTGGTACGAACATGTGACGCAATCATTGTAACTCAAACGGATTGATACCGCCAAGAAGTCGATGAAGTGTAGTTTTTGAGAATCTCTCTATTTCTTCAGCGCGTGCTAACGGCCAGGATTAGTCCCACAGTAAAAAAAGACTTATTAATCTAAATTTTTAAATAAAGCACTATCACAGAGCGTAGTGTACTCGCTGAATTCCAGCAATCATGTCGAATTAAGAAGAATGGTATTCCTCGGAGCCCAATTGGCACAATTATGCCATTTAGAAGGTCACAGTCCAGAATCAGTTCAATTAAGTCCCACAGTCAATCATTTCACTGTTAAAAGCGATGCAACTTAGTCACATCGGAAAGAAATCACTAAATACATGTTGGTACGAATATGTGACGCAACCGTTGTAACTCAAACGGATTAACACCGTTAGAAAGTCAATGAAATGTAGTTTTTGAAACTGTCTCTTGTTCTTCAGTGCGAACTAACGGCCAGGATTAGTCCCACATTAAAAAAAGACTTATTTATCTAAATTTTTAAATAAAGCACTACCACAGAGCCTAGTGTACTCGCTGAATTCCAGCAATAATGTCGAATTAAGAAGAATGGCATTCCTTGGAGTCCAATTGGCTCATTTATCGAGTTTACAAGGTCACAGTCCAGAATCAGTTCAATTAAGTCCCACAGTCAAACGTTTCATTGTTAAAAGCGATGCAACTTAGTAATATCCGAATACTATCGCTAAATACATTTAGGGACGAATATGTGACGCAACCGTTGTAACTCAAACGGATTGAAACCGTTAGAAAGTCAATGAAATGTAGTTTTTGAAATTGTCTCTATTTTTTCAGCGCGAACTTATGGCTGGGATTGGTCCCACAGTAAAAAAATACTTTTTTATTTAAATTTTTAAAGGAAGTGCTACCACAGCGCCTAGTGTAATCGCTGAGTTCCGGCAATCATGTCAAATTAAGAAGAATGGTATTCCTTGGAGCCCAATTGGCTGATTTATCGCATTTACAAGGTCACAGTCAAGAATCAGTTCAATTAAGTCCCACAGTCAATCGTTTCACTGTTAAAAGCGATGCAACTTAGTCACATCGGAACGAAATCACTAAATACATGTTGGTACGAATATGCGACGCAATCGTTGGAACTCAAACGGATTAACACCGTTAGAAAGTCAATGAAATGTAGTTTTTGAAACTGTCTCTATTTCTTCAGTGCAAACTAACGGCTGGGATTGGTCCCACAGTAATAAATGACATATTTAACTTAATTTTTAAAAAAAGCGCTACCACAGTGCCCAGTGCAATCGCTGAGTTCCAGCAATTAAGTCAAATTAAGAAGAATGTTACTTCTTGTAGTAAAACTGGCTCATTTATCACATTTTTAAGGTCAAAGTCCAAAATCAGTTCAATTAAGTCCCACAGTCAATCGTCTCACTGTTAAAAGCGATGCAACCTAGTTATATCAGAATACTATCGCTAAATACATGTTGGTACCAATATGTGACGCAACTGTTGTAACTCAAACTGATTGATACCGCCAAGAAGTCGATGAAATGTAGTTTTTGAGAATGTCTCTATTTCTTCCGCGCGTGCTAACGGCCAGGATTAGTCCCACAGTAAAAAAAGACTTATTTAACTTAATTTTTAAATAAAACTCTACCACAGCGCCCAGTGCAATCGCTGAGTTCCAGCAATCAATTCAAATTAGAAAGAATGATATTTCTTGTAGACAAACTGGATCATTTATAACATTTATCAGGTCACACTCCAAAGTTAGTTCAATTAAGTCCCACAGTCAATCGTTTCACTGTTAAAGGCGATGCAACCTAGTAATATCAGAATACTATCGCTAATAACATGTTGGTACGAACATGTGACGCAATCATTGTAACTCAAACGGATTGATACCGCCAAGAAGTCGACGAAGTGTAGTTTTTGAGAATCTCTCTATTTCTTCAGCGCGTGCTAACGGCCAGGATTAGTCCCACAGTAAAAAAAGACTTATTAATCTAAATTTTTAAATAAAGCACTATCACAGAGCGTAGTGTACTCGCTGAATTCCAGCAATCATGTCGAATTAAGAAGAATGGTATTCCTCGGAGCCCAATTGGCACAATTATGCCATTTAGAAGGTCACAGTCCAGAATCAGTTCAATTAAGTCCCACAGTCAATCATTTCACTGTTAAAAGCGATGCAACTTAGTCACATCGGAAAGAAATCACTAAATACAAGTTGGTACGAATATGTGACGCAACCGTTTTAACTCAAACGGATTAACACCGTTAGAAAGTCAATGAAATGTAGTTTTTGAAACTGTCTTTTGTTCTTCAGTGCGAACTAACGGCCAGGATTAGTCCCACATTAAAAAAAGACTTATTTATCTAAATTTTTAAATAAAGCACTACCACAGAGCCTAGTGTACTCGCTGAATTCCAGCAATAATGTCGAATTAAGAAGAATGGCATTCCTTGGAGTCCAATTGGCTCATTTATCGAGTTTACAAGGTCACAGTCCAGAATCAGTTCAATTAAGTCCCACAGTCAAACGTTTCATTGTTAAAAGCGATGCAACTTAGTAATATCCGAATACTATCGCTAAATACATTTAGGGACGAATATGTGACGCAACCGTTGTAACTCAAACGGATTGAAACCGTTAGAAAGTCAATGAAATGTAGTTTTTGAAATTGTCTCTATTTTTTCAGCGCGAACTTATGGCTGGGATTGGTCCCACAGTAAAAAATTACTTTTTTATTTAAATTTTTAAAGGAAGTGCTACCACAGCGCCTAGTGTAATCGCTGAGTTCCGGCAATCATGTCAAATTAAGAAGAATGGTATTCCTTGGAGCCCAATTGGCTGATTTATCGCATTTACAAGGTCACAGTCAAGAATCAGTTCAATTAAGTCCCACAGTCAATCGTTTCACTGTTAAAAGCGATGCAACTTAGTCACATCGGAAAAATATCACTAAATACATGTTGGTACGAATATGTGACGCAACTGTTGTAATTCAAACGGATTAACACCGTTAGAAAGTCAATGAAAATTAGTTTTTAAAATTGTCTCTATTTCTTCAGCGCGAACTAATGGCTGGGATTGGTCCCACAGTAAAGAATGACTTATTTAACTTAATTTTTAAATAAAACTCTACCACAGCGCCCAGTGCAATCGCTGAGTTCCAGCAATCAAGTCAAATTAAGAAGAATGATATTTCTTGTAGACAAACTGGCCCATTTATAACATTTATCAGGTCACACTCCAAAGTTAGTTCAATTAAGTCCCACAGTCAATCATTTCACTGTTAAAGGCGATGCAACCTAGTAATATCAGAATACTATCGCTAAATAAATGTTGGTACGAATATGTGAGGCAACCGTTGTAACTCAAACGGATTGATACCGCCAAGAAGTCGATGAAGTGTAGTTTTTGAAACTGTCTCTATTTCTTCAGGCCGAACTTATGGCTGGGATTGGTCCCACAGTAAAAAATGACTTTTTTATTTAAATTTTTAAAGGAAGTGCTGCCACAGCGCCCAGTGTAATCGCTGAGTTCCGGCAATCATGTCAAATTAAGAAGAATGGTATTCCTTGGAGCCCATTTGGCTCATTTATCGAGTTTACAAGGTCACAGTCCAGAATCAGTTCAATTAAGTCCCACAGTCAATCGTTTCACTGTTAAAAGCGATGCAACTTAGTCACATCGGAGAGAAATCACTAAATACATGTTGGTACGAATATGTGACGCAACCGTTGTAACTCAAACGGATTAACACCGTTAGAAAGTCAATGAAATGTAGTTTTTGAAACTGTCTCTATTTCTTCAGTGCGAACTAACGGCTGGGATTGGTCTCACAGTAAAAAATGACTTATTTAACTTAATTTTTTAATAAAACGCTACCACAGTGCCCAGTGCAATCGCTGAGATCCAGCAATTAAGTCAAATTAGGAAGAATGTTACTTCTTGTAGTCAAACTGGCTCATTAATCACATTTTTAAGGTCAAAATCCAAAATCAGTTCAATTAAGTCCCACAGTCAAACGTTTCATTGTTAAAAGCGATGCAACTTAGTAATATCCGAATACTATCGGTAAATACATTTAGGGACGAATATGTGACGCAACCGTTGTAACTCAAACGGATTGAAACCGTTAGAAAGTCAATGAAATGTAGTTTTTGAAATTGTCTCTATTTTTTCAGCGCGAACTTATGGCTGGGATTGGTCCCACAGTAAAAAATTACTTTTTTATTTAAATTTTTAAAGGAAGTGCTACCACAGCGCCTAGTGTAATCGCTGAGTTCCGGCAATCATGTCAAATTAAGAAGAATGGTATTCCTTGGAGCCCAATTGGCTGATTTATCGCATTTACAAGGTCACAGTCAAGAATCAGTTCAATTAAGTCCCACAGTCAATCATTTCACTGTTAAAGGCGATGCAACCTAGTAATATCAGAATACTATCGCTAAATAAATGTTGGTACGAATATGTGAGGCAACCGTTGTAACTCAAACGGATTGATACCGCCAAGAAGTCGATGAAGTGTAGTTTTTGAAACTGTCTCTATTTCTTCAGGCCGAACTTATGGCTGGGATTGGTCCCACAGTAAAAAATGACTTTTTTATTTAAATTTTTAAAGGAAGTGCTGCCACAGCGCCCAGTGTAATCGCTGAGTTCCGGCAATCATGTCAAATTAAGAAGAATGGTATTCCTTGGAGCCCATTTGGCTCATTTATCGAGTTTACAAGGTCACAGTCCAGAATCAGTTCAATTAAGTCCCACAGTCAATCGTTTCACTGTTAAAAGCGATGCAACTTAGTCACATCGGAGAGAAATCACTAAATACATGTTGGTACGAATATGTGACGCAACCGTTGTAACTCAAACGGATTAACACCGTTAGAAAGTCAATGAAATGTAGTTTTTGAAACTGTCTCTATTTCTGCAGTGCGAACTAACGGCCAGGATTAGTCCCACAGTAAAAAAAGACTTATTAATCTAAATTTTTAAATAAAGCACTATCACAGAGCGTAGTGTACTCGCTGAATTCCAGCAATCATGTCGAATTAAGAAGAATGGTATTCCTCGGACCCCAATTGGCACAATTATGCCATTTAGAAGGTCACAGTCCAGAATCAGTTCAATTAAGTCCCACAGTCAATCATTTCACTGTTAAAAGCGATGCAACTTAGTCACATCGGAAAGAAATCACTAAATACAAGTTGGTACGAATATGTGACGCAACCGTTGTAACTCAAACGGATTAACACCGTTAGAAAGTCAATGAAATGTAGTTTTTGAAACTGTCTTTTGTTCTTCAGTGCGAACTAACGGCCAGGATTAGTCCAACATTAAAAAAAGACTTATTTATCTAAATTTTTAAATAAAGCACTACCACAGAGCCTAGTGTACTCGCTGAATTCCAGCAATAATGTCGAATTAAGAAGAATGGCATTCCTTGGAGTCCAATTGGCTCATTTATCGAGTTTACAAGGTCACAGTCCAGAATCAGTTCAATTAAGTCCCACAGTCAAACGTTTCATTGTTAAAAGCGATGCAACTTAGTAATATCCGAATACTATCGCTAAATACATTTAGGGACGAATATGTGACGCAACCGTTGTAACTCAAACGGATTGAAACCGTTAGAAAGTCAATGAAATGTAGTTTTTGAAATTGTCTCTATTTTTTCAGCGCGAACTTATGGCTGGGATTGGTCCCACAGTAAAAAATTACTTTTTTATTTAAATTTTTAAAGGAAGTGCTACCACAGCGCCTAGTGTAATCGCTGAGTTCCGGCAATCATGTCAAATTAAGAAGAATGGTATTCCTTGGAGCCCAATTGGCTGATTTATCGCATTTACAAGGTCACAGTCAAGAATCAGTTCAATTAAGTCCCACAGTCAATCGTTTCACTGTTAAAAGCGATGCAACTTAGTCACATCGGAAAAATATCACTAAATACATGTTGGTACGAATATGTGACGCAACTGTTGTAATTCAAACGGATTAACACCGTTAGAAAGTCAATGAAAATTAGTTTTTAAAATTGTCTCTATTTCTTCAGCGCGAACTAATGGCTGGGATTGGTCCCACAGTAAAGAATGACTTATTTAACTTAATTTTTAAATAAAACTCTACCACAGCGCCCAGTGCAATCGCTGAGTTCCAGCAATCAAGTCAAATTAAGAAGAATGATATTTCTTGTAGACAAACTGGCCCATTTATAACATTTATCAGGTCACACTCCAAAGTTAGTTCAATTAAGTCCCACAGTCAATCATTTCACTGTTAAAGGCGATGCAACCTAGTAATATCAGAATACTATCGCTAAATAAATGTTGGTACGAATATGTGAGGCAACCGTTGTAACTCAAACGGATTGATACCGCCAAGAAGTCGATGAAGTGTAGTTTTTGAAACTGTCTCTATTTCTTCAGGCCGAACTTATGGCTGGGATTGGTCCCACAGTAAAAAATGACTTTTTTATTTAAATTTTTAAAGGAAGTGCTGCCACAGCGCCCAGTGTAATCGCTGAGTTCCGGCAATCATGTCAAATTAAGAAGAATGGTATTCCTTGGAGCCCATTTGGCTCATTTATCGAGTTTACAAGGTCACAGTCCAGAATCAGTTCAATTAAGTCCCACAGTCAATCGTTTCACTGTTAAAAGCGATGCAACTTAGTCACATCGGAGAGAAATCACTAAATACATGTTGGTACGAATATGTGACGCAACCGTTGTAACTCAAACGGATTAACACCGTTAGAAAGTCAATGAAATGTAGTTTTTGAAACTGTCTCTATTTCTTCAGTGCGAACTAACGGCTGGGATTGGTCTCACAGTAAAAAATGACTTATTTAACTTAATTTTTTAATAAAACGCTACCACAGTGCCCAGTGCAATCGCTGAGATCCAGCAATTAAGTCAAATTAGGAAGAATGTTACTTCTTGTAGTCAAACTGGCTCATTTATCACATTTTTAAGGTCAAAATCCAAAATCAGTTCAATTAAGTCCCACAGTCAATCGTCTCACTGTTAAAAGCGATGCAACCTAGTAATATCAGAATACTATCGCTAAATACATGTTGGTACGAATATGTGACGCAACCGTTGTAACTCAAACGGATTGATACCGCCAAGAAGTCGATGAAATGTAGTTTTTGAGAATGTCTCTATTTCTTCAGCGCGTGCTTACGGCCAGGATTAGTCCCACAGTAAAAAAAGACTCATTTATCTAAATTTTTAAATAAGGCACTACTACAGAGCCTAGTGTACTCGCTGAATTCCAGCAATAATGTCGAATTAAGAAGAATGGCATTCCTTGGAGTCCAATTGGCTCATTTATCGAGTTTACAAGGTCACAGTCCAGAATCAGTTCAATTAAGTCCCACAGTCAAACGTTTCATTGTTAAAAGCGATGCAACTTAGTAATATCCGAATACTATCGCTAAATACATTTAGGGACGAATATGTGACGCAACCGTTGTAACTCAAACGGATTGAAACCGTTAGAAAGTCAATGAAATGTAGTTTTTGAAATTGTCTCTATTTTTTCAGCGCGAACTTATGGCTGGGATTGGTCCCACAGTAAAAAATTACTTTTTTATTTAAATTTTTAAAGGAAGTGCTACCACAGCGCCTAGTGTAATCGCTGAGTTCCGGCAATCATGTCAAATTAAGAAGAATGGTATTCCTTGGAGCCCAATTGGCTGATTTATCGCATTTACAAGGTCACAGTCAAGAATCAGTTCAATTAAGTCCCACAGTCAATCATTTCACTGTTAAAGGCGATGCAACCTAGTAATATCAGAATACTATCGCTAAATAAATGTTGGTACGAATATGTGAGGCAACCGTTGTAACTCAAACGGATTGATACCGCCAAGAAGTCGATGAAGTGTAGTTTTTGAAACTGTCTCTATTTCTTCTGGCCGAACTTATGGCTGGGATTGGTCCCACAGTAAAAAATGACTTTTTTATTTAAATTTTTAAAGGAAGTGCTGCCACAGCGCCCAGTGTAATCGCTGAGTTCCGGCAATCATGTCAAATTAAGAAGAATGGTATTCCTTGGAGCCCATTTGGCTCATTTATCGAGTTTACAAGGTCACAGTCCAGAATCAGTTCAATTAAGTCCCACAGTCAATCGTTTCACTGTTAAAAGCGATGCAACTTAGTCACATCGGAGAGAAATCACTAAATACATGTTGGTACGAATATGTGACGCAACCGTTGTAACTCAAACGGATTAAAACCGTTAGAAAGTCAATGAAATGTAGTTTTTGAAACTGTCTCTATTTCTTCAGTGCGAACTAACGGCCAGGATTAGTCCCACAGTAAAAAAAGACTTATTAATCTAAATTTTTAAATAAAGCACTATCACAGAGCGTAGTGTACTCGCTGAATTCCAGCAATCATGTCGAATTAAGAAGAATGGTATTCCTCGGACCCCAATTGGCACAATTATGCCATTTAGAAGGTCACAGTCCAGAATCAGTTCAATTAAGTCCCACAGTCAATCATTTCACTGTTAAAAGCGATGCAACTTAGTCACATCGGAAAGAAATCACTAAATACAAGTTGGTACGAATATGTGACGCAACCGTTGTAACTCAAACGGATTAACACCGTTAGAAAGTCAATGAAATGTAGTTTTTGAAACTGTCTTTTGTTCTTCAGTGCGAACTAACGGCCAGGATTAGTCCCACATTAAAAAAAGACTTATTTATCTAAATTTTTAAATAAAGCACTACCACAGAGCCTAGTGTACTCGCTGAATTCCAGCAATAATGTCGAATTAAGAAGAATGGCATTCCTTGGAGTCCAATTGGCTCATTTATCGAGTTTACAAGGTCACAGTCCAGAATCAGTTCAATTAAGTCCCACAGTCAAACGTTTCATTGTTAAAAGCGATGCAACTTAGTAATATCCGAATACTATCGCTAAATACATTTAGGGACGAATATGTGACGCAACCGTTGTAACTCAAACGGATTGAAACCGTTAGAAAGTCAATGAAATGTAGTTTTTGAAATTGTCTCTATTTTTTCAGCGCGAACTTATGGCTGGGATTGGTCCCACAGTAAAAAATTACTTTTTTATTTAAATTTTTAAAGGAAGTGCTACCACAGCGCCTAGTGTAATCGCTGAGTTCCGGCAATCATGTCAAATTAAGAAGAATGGTATTCCTTGGAGCCCAATTGGCTGATTTATCGCATTTACAAGGTCACAGTCAAGAATCAGTTCAATTAAGTCCCACAGTCAATCGTTTCACTGTTAAAAGCGATGCAACTTAGTCACATCGGAAAAATATCACTAAATACATGTTGGTACGAATATGTGACGCAACTGTTGTAATTCAAACGGATTAACACCGTTAGAAAGTCAATGAAAATTAGTTTTTAAAATTGTCTCTATTTCTTCAGCGCGAACTAATGGCTGGGATTGGTCCCACAGTAAAGAATGACTTATTTAACTTAATTTTTAAATAAAACTCTACCACAGCGCCCAGTGCAATCGCTGAGTTCCAGCAATCAAGTCAAATTAAGAAGAATGATATTTCTTGTAGACAAACTGGCCCATTTATAACATTTATCAGGTCACACTCCAAAGTTAGTTCAATTAAGTCCCACAGTCAATCATTTCACTGTTAAAGGCGATGCAACCTAGTAATATCAGAATACTATCGCTAAATAAATGTTGGTACGAATATGTGAGGCAACCGTTGTAACTCAAACGGATTGATACCGCCAAGAAGTCGATGAAGTGTAGTTTTTGAAACTGTCTCTATTTCTTCAGGCCGAACTTATGGCTGGGATTAGTCCCACAGTAAAAAAAGACTCATTTATCTAAATTTTTAAATAAGGCACTACTACAGAGCCTAGTGTACTCGCTGAATTCCAGCAATAATGTCGAATTAAGAAGAATGGCATTCCTTGGAGTCCAATTGGCTCATTTATCGAGTTTACAAGGTCACAGTCCAGAATCAGTTCAATTAAGTCCCACAGTCAAACGTTTCATTGTTAAAAGCGATGCAACTTAGTAATATCCGAATACTATCGCTAAATACATTTAGGGACGAATATGTGACGCAACCGTTGTAACTCAAACGGATTGAAACCGTTAGAAAGTCAATGAAATGTAGTTTTTGAAATTGTCTCTATTTTTTCAGCGCGAACTTATGGCTGGGATTGGTCCCACAGTAAAAAATTACTTTTTTATTTAAATTTTTAAAGGAAGTGCTACCACAGCGCCTAGTGTAATCGCTGAGTTCCGGCAATCATGTCAAATTAAGAAGAATGGTATTCCTTGGAGCCCAATTGGCTGATTTATCGCATTTACAAGGTCACAGTCAAGAATCAGTTCAATTAAGTCCCACAGTCAATCATTTCACTGTTAAAGGCGATGCAACCTAGTAATATCAGAATACTATCGCTAAATAAATGTTGGTACGAATATGTGAGGCAACCGTTGTAACTCAAACGGATTGATACCGCCAAGAAGTCGATGAAGTGTAGTTTTTGAAACTGTCTCTATTTCTTCAGGCCGAACTTATGGCTGGGATTGGTCCCACAGTAAAAAATGACTTTTTTATTTAAATTTTTAAAGGAAGTGCTGCCACAGCGCCCAGTGTAATCGCTGAGTTCCGGCAATCATGTCAAATTAAGAAGAATGGTATTCCTTGGAGCCCATTTGGCTCATTTATCGAGTTTACAAGGTCACAGTCCAGAATCAGTTCAATTAAGTCCCACAGTCAATCGTTTCACTGTTAAAAGCGATGCAACTTAGTCACATCGGAGAGAAATCACTAAATACATGTTGGTACGAATATGTGACGCAACCGTTGTAACTCAAACGGATTAACACCGTTAGAAAGTCAATGAAATGTAGTTTTTGAAACTGTCTCTATTTCTTCAGTGCGAACTAACGGCTGGGATTGGTCTCACAGTAAAAAATGACTTATTTAACTTAATTTTTTAATAAAACGCTACCACAGTGCCCAGTGCAATCGCTGAGATCCAGCAATTAAGTCAAATTAGGAAGAATGTTACTTCTTGTTGTCAAACTGGCTCATTTATCACATTTTTAAGGTCAAAATCCAAAATCAGTTCAATTAAGTCCCACAGTCAATCGTCTCACTGTTAAAAGCGATGCAACCTAGTAATATCAGAATACTATCGCTAAATACATGTTGGTACGAATATGTGACGCAACCGGTGTAACTCAAACGGATTGATACCGCCAAGAAGTCAATGAAATGTAGTTTTTGAGAATGTCTCTATTTCTTCAGCGCGTGCTTACGGCCAGGATTAGTCCCACAGTAAAAAAAGACTCATTTATCTAAATTTTTAAATAAGGCACTACTACAGAGCCTAGTGTACTCGCTGAATTCCAGCAATAATGTCGAATTAAGAAGAATGGCATTCCGTGGAGTCCAATTGGCTCATTTATCGAGTTTACAAGGTCACAGTCCAGAATCAGTTCAATTAAGTCCCACAGTCAAACGTTTCATTGTTAAAAGCGATGCAACTTAGTAATATCCGAATACTATCGCTAAATACATTTAGGGACGAATATGTGACGCAACCGTTGTAACTCAAACGGATTGAAACCGTTAGAAAGTCAATGAAATGTAGTTTTTGAAATTGTCTCTATTTTTTCAGCGCGAACTTATGGCTGGGATTGGTCCCACAGTAAAAAATTACTTTTTTATTTAAATTTTTAAAGGAAGTGCTACCACAGCGCCTAGTGTAATCGCTGAGTTCCGGCAATCATGTCAAATTAAGAAGAATGGTATTCCTTGGAGCCCAATTGGCTGATTTATCGCATTTACAAGGTCACAGTCAAGAATCAGTTCAATTAAGTCCCACAGTCAATCGTTTCACTGTTAAAAGCGATGCAACTTAGTCACATCGGAAAAATATCACTAAATACATGTTGGTACGAATATGTGACGCAACTGTTGTAATTCAAACGGATTAACACCGTTAGAAAGTCAATGAAAATTAGTTTTTAAAATTGTCTCTATTTCTTCAGCGCGAACTAATGGCTGGGATTGGTCCCACAGTAAAGAATGACTTATTTAACTTAATTTTTAAATAAAACTCTACCACAGCGCCCAGTGCAATCGCTGAGTTCCAGCAATCAAGTCAAATTAAGAAGAATGATATTTCTTGTAGACAAACTGGCCCATTTATAACATTTATCAGGTCACACTCCAAAGTTAGTTCAATTAAGTCCCACAGTCAATCATTTCACTGTTAAAGGCGATGCAACCTAGTAATATCAGAATACTATCGCTAAATAAATGTTGGTACGAATATGTGAGGCAACCGTTGTAACTCAAACGGATTGATACCGCCAAGAAGTCGATGAAGTGTAGTTTTTGAAACTGTCTCTATTTCTTCAGGCCGAACTTATGGCTGGGATTGGTCCCACAGTAAAAAATGACTTTTTTATTTAAATTTTTAAAGGAAGTGCTGCCACAGCGCCCAGTGTAATCGCTGAGTTCCGGCAATCATGTCAAATTAAGAAGAATGGTATTCCTTGGAGCCCATTTGGCTCATTTATCGAGTTTACAAGGTCACAGTCCAGAATAAGTTCAATTAAGTCCCACAGTCAATCGTTTCACTGTTAAAAGCGATGCAACTTAGTCACATCGGAGAGAAATCACTAAATACATGTTGGTACGAATATGTGACGCAACCGTTGTAACTCAAACGGATTAACACCGTTAGAAAGTCAATGAAATGTAGTTTTTGAAACTGTCTCTATTTCTTCAGTGCGAACTAACGGCTGGGATTGGTCTCACAGTAAAAAATGACTTATTTAACTTAATTTTTTAATAAAACGCTACCACAGTGCCCAGTGCAATCGCTGAGATCCAGCAATTAAGTCAAATTAGGAAGAATGTTACATCTTGTAGTCAAACTGGCTCATTTATCACATTTTTAAGGTCAAAATCCAAAATCAGTTCAATTAAGTCCCACAGTCAATCGTCTCACTGTTAAAAGCGATGCAACCTAGTAATATCAGAATACTATCGCTAAATACATGTTGGTACGAATATGTGACGCAACCGTTGTAACTCAAACGGATTGATACCGCCAAGAAGTCGATGAAATGTAGTTTTTGAGAATGTCTCTATTTCTTCAGCGCGTGCTTACGGCCAGGATTAGTCCCACAGTAAAAAAAGACTCATTTATCTAAATTTTTAAATAAGGCACTACTACAGAGCCTAGTGTACTGGCTGAAGTCCAGCAATTATGTCGAACTAAGAAGAATGTTATTTCTTGGAGCCCAATTGGCTCATTTATCGCATTTACAAGGTCACAGTCAAGAATCAGTTCAATTAAGTCCCACAGTCAATCGTTTCACTGTTAAAAGCGATGCAACTTAGTCACATCGGAAAAAAATTACTAAATACATGTTGGTACGAATATATGACGCCAGCGTTGTAACTCAAACGGATTGACACCGTTAGAAAGTCAACGAAAAGTAGTTTTTAAAATTGTCTCTATTTCTTCAGCGCGAACTAATGGCTGGGATTGGTCCCACAGTAAAGAATGACTTATTTAACTTAATTTTTAAATAAAACTCTACCACAGCGCCCAGTGCAATCGCTGGGTTCCAGCAATCAAGTCAAATTAAGAAGAATGTTACTTCTTGTAGTCAAACTGGCTCATTTATCACATTTTTAAGGTCAAAATCCAAAATCAGTTCAAATAAGTCCCACAGTCAATCGTCTCACTGTTAAAAGCGATGCAACCTAGTAATATCAGAATACTATCGCTAAATACATGTTGGTACGAATATGTGACGCAACCGTTGTAACTCAAACATATTGATACCGCCAAGAAGTCGATGAAATGTAGTTTTTGAGAATGTCTCTATTTCTTCAGCGCGTGCTTACGGCCAGGATTAGTCCCACAGTAAAAAAAGACTCATTTATCTAAATTTTTAAATAAGGCACTACTACAGAGCCTAGTGTACTGGCTGAAGTCCAGCAATTATGTCGAACTAAGAAGAATGTTATTCCTAGGAGCCCAATTGGCTCATTTATCACAATTTTAAGGTCAAAGTCCAAAATCAGTTCAATTAAGTCCCACAGTCAATGGTCTCACTGTTAAAAGCGATGCAACCTAGTAATATCAGAATACTATCGCTAAATACATGTGGGGACGAATATGTGACGCAACCGTTGTAACTCAAACGGATTGATACCGCCAAGAAGTCGATGAAGTGTAGTTTTTAAGAATGTCTCTATTTCTTCAGCGCGTGCTAACAGCCAGGATTAGTCCCACAGTAAAAAAAGACTTATTTAACTTAATTTTTAAATGAAACTCTACCACAGCGCCCAGTGCAATCGCTGAGTTCCAGCAATCACGTCAAACTAGAAAGAATGATATTTCTTGTAGACAAACTGGATCATTTAAAACATTTATCAGGTCACACTCCAAAGTTAGTTAAATTAAGTCCCACAGTCAATCGTTTCACTGTTAAAGGCGATGCAACCTAGTAATATCAGAATACTATCGCTAAATAAATGTTGGTACGAATATGTGACGCAATCATTGTAACTCAAACGGATTGATACCGCCAAGAAGTCGATGAAGTGTAGTTTTTGAGAATGTCTCTATTTCTTCAGCGCGTGCTAACAGCCAGGATTAGTCCCACAGTAAAAAAAGACTTATTAATCTAAATTTTTAAATAAAGCACTACCACAGAGCGTAGTGTACTCGCTGAATTCCAGCAATCATGTCGAATTAAGAAGAATGGTATTCCTCGGAGTCCAATTGGCTCATTCATCGAGTTTACAAGGTCACAGTCCAGAATCAGTTCAATTAAGTCCCACAGTCAATCGTTTCACTGTTAAAAGCGATGCAACTTAGTCACATCGGAAAGAAATCACTAAATACATGTTGGTACGAATATGCGACGCAATCGTTGGAACTCAAACGGATTAACACCGTTAGAAAGTCAATGAAATGTAGTTTTTGAAACTGTCTCTATTTCTTCAGTGCAAACTAACGGCTGGGATTGGTCCCACAGTAATAAATGACATATTTAACTTAATTTTTAAAAAAAGCGCTACCACAGTGCCCAGTGCAATCGCTGAGTTCCAGCAATTAAGTCAAATTAAGAATGTTACTTCTTGTAGTCAAACTGGCTCATTTATCACATTTTTAAGGTCAAAGTCCAAAATCAGTTCAATTAAGTCCCACAGTCAATCGTCTCACTGTTAAAAGCGATGCAACCTAGTTATATCAGAATACTATCGCTAAATACATGTTGGTACCAATATGTGACGCAACCGTTGTAACTCAAACTGATTGATACCGCCAAGAAGTCGATGAAATGTAGTTTTTGAGAATGTCTCTATTTCTTCAGCGCGTGCTAACGGCCAGGATTAGTCCCACAGTAAAAAAAGACTTATTTAACTTAATTTTTAAATAAAACTCTACCACAGCGCCCAGTGCAATCGCTGAGTTCCAGCAATCAATTCAAATTAGAAAGAATGATATTTCTTGTAGACAAACTGGATCATTTATAACATTTATCAGGTCACACTCCAAAGTTAGTACAATTAAGTCCCACAGTCAATCGTTTCACTGTTAAAGGCGATGCAACCTAGTAATATCAGAATACTATCGCTAATAACATGTTGGTACGAACATGTGACGCAATCATTGTAACTCAAACGGATTGATACCGCCAAGAAGTCGACGAAGTGTAGTTTTTGAGAATCTCTCTATTTCTTCAGCGCGTGCTAACGGCCAGGATTAGTCCCACAGTAAAAAAAGACTTATTAATCTAAATTTTTAAATAAAGCACTATCACAGAGCGTAGTGTACTCGCTGAATTCCAGCAATCATGTCGAATTAAGAAGAATGGTATTCCTCGGAGCCCAATTGGCACAATTATGCCATTTAGAAGGTCACAGTCCAGAATCAGTTCAATTAAGTCCCACAGTCAATCATTTCACTGTTAAAAGCGATGCAACTTAGTCACATCGGAAAGAAATCACTAAATACAAGTTGGTACGAATATGTGACGCAACCGTTGTAACTCAAACGGATTAACACCGTTAGAAAGTCAATGAAATGTAGTTTTTGAAACTGTCTTTTGTTCTTCAGTGCGAACTAACGGCCAGGATTAGTCCCACATTAAAAAAAGACTTATTTATCTAAATTTTTAAATAAAGCACTACCACAGAGCCTAGTGTACTCGCTGAATTCCAGCAATAATGTCGAATTAAGAAGAATGGCATTCCTTGGAGTCCAATTGGCTCATTTATCGAGTTTACAAGGTCACAGTCCAGAATCAGTTCAATTAAGTCCCACAGTCAAACGTTTCATTGTTAAAAGCGATGCAACTTAGTAATATCCGAATACTATCGCTAAATACATTTAGGGACGAATATGTGACACAACCGTTGTAACTCAAACGGATTGAAACCGTTAGAAAGTCAATGAAATGTAGTTTTTGAAATTGTCTCTATTTTTTCAGCGCGAACTTATGGCTGGGATTGGTCCAACAGTAAAAAATTACTTTTTTATTTAAATTTTTAAAGGAAGTGCTACCACAGCGCCTAGTGTAATCGCTGAGTTCCGGCAATCATGTCAAATTAAGAAGAATGGTATTCCTTGGAGCCCAATTGGCTGATTTATCGCATTTACAAGGTCACAGTCAAGAATCAGTTCAATTAAGTCCCACAGTCAATCGTTTCACTGTTAAAAGCGATGCAACTTAGTCACATCGGAAAAATATCACTAAATACATGTTGGTACGAATATGTGACGCAACTGTTGTAATTCAAACGGATTAACACCGTTAGAAAGTCAATGAAAATTAGTTTTTAAAATTGTCTCTATTTTTTCAGCGCGAACTAATGGCTGGGATTGGTCCCACAGTAAAGAATGACTTATTTAACTTAATTTTTAAATAAAACTCTACCACAGCGCCCAGTGCAATCGCTGAGTTCCAGCAATCAAGTCAAATTAAGAAGAATGATATTTCTTGTAGACAAACTGGCTCATTTATAACATTTATCAGGTCACACTCCAAAGTTAGTTCAATTAAGTCCCACAGTCAATCATTTCACTGTTAAAGGCGATGCAACCTAGTAATATCAGAATACTATCGCTAAATAAATGTTGGTACGAATATGTGAGGCAACCGTTGTAACTCAAACGGATTGATACCGCCAAGAAGTCGATGAAGTGTAGTTTTTGAAACTGTCTCTATTTCTTCATGCCGAACTTATGGCTGGGATTGGTCCCACAGTAAAAAATGACTTTTTTATTTAAATTTTTAAAGGAAGTGCTGCCACAGCGCCCATTGTAATCGCTGAGTTCCGGCAATCATGTCAAATTAAGAAGAATGGTATTCCTTGGAGCCCATTTGGCTCATTTATCGAGTTTACAAGGTCACAGTCCAGAATCAGTTCAATTAAGTCCCACAGTCAATCGTTTCACTGTTAAAAGCGATGCAACTTAGTCACATCGGAGAGAAATCACTAAATACATGTTGGTAAGAATATGTGACGCAACCGTTGTAACTCAAACGGATTAACACCGTTAGAAAGTCAATGAAATGTAGTTTTTGAAACTGTCTCTATTTCTTCAGTGCGAACTAACGGCTGGGATTGGTCTCACAGTAAAAAATGACTTATTTAACTTAATTTTTTAATAAAACGCTACCACAGTGCCCAGTGCAATCGCTGAGATCCAGCAATTAAGTCAAATTAAGAAGAATGTTACTTCTTGTAGTCAAACTGGCTCATTTATCACATTTTTAAGGTCAAAATCCAAAATCAGTTCAATTAAGTCCCACAGTCAATCGTCTCACTGTTAAAAGCGATGCAACCTAGTAATATCAGAATACTATCGCTAAATACATGTTGGTACGAATATGTGAGGCAACCGTTGTAACTCAAACGGATTGATACCGCCAAGAAGTTGATGAAATGTAGTTTTTGAGAATGTCTCTATTTCTTCAGCGCATGCTTACGGCCAGGATTAGTCCCACAGTAAAAAAAGACTCATTTATCTAAATTTTTAAATAAGGCACTACTACAGAGCCTAGTGTACTGGCTGAAGTCCAGCAATTATGTCGAACTAAGAAGAATGTTATTTCTTGGAGCCCAATTGGCTCATTTATCGCATTTACAAGGTCACAGTCAAGAATCAGTTCAATTAAGTCCCACAGTCAATCGTTTCACTGTTAAAAGCGATGCAACTTAGTCACATCGGAAAAAAATTACTAAATACATGTTGGTACGAATATATGACGCCAGCGTTGTAACTCAAACGGATTGACACCGTTAGAAAGTCAACGAAAAGTAGTTTTTAAAATTGTCTCTACTTCTTCAGCGCGAACTAATGGCTGGGATTGGTCCCACAGTAAAGAATGACTTATTTAACTTAATTTTTAAATAAAACTCTACCACAGCGCCCAGTGCAATCGCTGGGTTCCAGCAATCAAGTCAAACTAAGAAGAATGTTACTTCTTGTAGTCAAACTGGCTCATTTATCACATTTTTAAGGTCAAAATCCAAAATCAGTTCAAATAAGTCCCACAGTCAATCGTCTCACTGTTAAAAGCGATGCAACCTAGTAATATCAGAATACTATCGATAAATACATGTTGGTACGAATATGTGACGCAACCGTTGTAACTCAAACGGATTGATACCGCCAAGAAGTCGATGAAATGTAGTTTTTGAGAATGTCTCTATTTCTTCAGCGCGTGCTTACGGCCAGGATTAGTCCCACAGTAAAAAAAGACTCATTTAACCTAATTTTTAAATAAGGCACTACTACAGAGCCTAGTGTACTGGCTGAAGTCCAGCAATTATGTCGAACTAAGAAGAATGTTATTCCTTGGAGCCCAATTGGCTCATTTATCACAATTTTAAGGTCAAAGTCCAAAATCAGTTCAATTAAGTCCCACAGTCAATGGTCTCACTGTTAAAAGCGATGCAACCTAGTAATATCAGAATACTATCGCTAAATACATGTTGGTACGAATATGTGACGCAACCGTTGTAACTCAAACGGATTGATGCAACCAAGAAGTCGATGAAGTGTAGTTTGTGAGAATCTCTCTATTTTTTCAGCGCGTGCTAACGGCCAGGATTAGTCCCAGAGTAAAAAAAGACTTATTTATCTAAATTTTTAAATAAAACGCTACCACAGTGCCCAGTGCAATCGCTTAGTTCCAGCAATCAAGTCAAATTAAGAATAATGATACTTCTTGTAGTCAAACTGGCTCATTTATAACATTTTTAAGGTCAAAGTCCAAAATCATTTCAATTAAGTCCCACAGTCAAACGTTTCGCTGTTAAAAGCGATGCAACCTAGTAATATCCGATTACTATCGCTAAATACATGTGGGGACGAATATGTGACGCAACCGTTGTAACTCAAACGGATTGGCACCGTTAGAAAGTCAATGAAATGCAATTTTTGAAACTGTCTCTATTTCTTCAGCGCGAACTAACGGCTAGGATTGGTCCCAGAGTAAAAAAAGACTTATTTATCTATATTTTTAAATAAAACGCTACCACAGCGCCCTGTGTAATCGCTAAGTTCCAGCAATCATGTCAAATTAAGAAAAATGTTATTTTTTGTAGTCAAACTGGCTTATTAACAACATTTATCAGGTCACAGTCCAAAGTTAGTTTAACTAAGTCCCACAGTCAATCGTTTCACTGTTAAAGGCGATGCAACCTAGTAATATCAGAATACTATCGCTAAATACATGTTGGTACGAATATGTGACGCAACCGTTGTAACTCAAACGGATTGATGCAACCAAGAAGTCGATGACGTTTAGTTTTTGAGAATCTCTCTATTTTATCAGCGCGTGCTAACGGCCAGGATTAGTCCCAGAGTAAAAAAAGACTTATTTATCTAAATTTTTAAATAAAACGCTACCACAGTGCCCAGTGCAATCGCTTAGTTCCAGCAATCAAGTCAAATTAAGAATAATGTTACTTCTTGTAATCAAACTGGCTCATTTATAACATTTTTAAGGTCAAAGTCCAAAATCATTTCAATTAAGTCCCACAGTCAAACGTTTCGCTGTTAAAAGCGATGCAACCTAGTAATATCCGAATACTATCGCTAAATACATGTGGGGACGAATATGTGACGCAACCGTTGTAACTCAAACGGATTGGCACCGTTAGAAAGTCAATGAAATGTAATTTTTGAAACTGTCTCTATTTCTTCAGTGCGAACTAACGGCTAGGATTGGTCCCACAGTAAAAAATGACTTATTTATCTTAATTTTTTAATAAAGTGCTACCACAGCGCCCTGTGTAATCGCTGAGTTCCAACAATCATGTCAAATTAAGAAAAATGTTATTTCTTGTAGTCAAACTGGCTTATTAATAACATTTAACAGGTCACAGTCCAAAGTTAGTTCAATTAAGTCCCACAGTCAATCGTTTCACTGTTAAAAGCGATGCAACTTAGTCACATCGGAAAAAAATCACTAAATGCATGTTGATACGAATATGTGACACAACCGTTGTAACTCAAACGGATTAACACCGTTAGAAAGTCAATGAAATTTAGTTTTTGAAACCGTCTCTATTTCTTCAGCGCGTGCTAACGGCCAGGATTACTCCCACAGTAAAAAAAGACTTATGTATCTAAATTTTTAAATAAAGCACTACCACAGAGCCTAGTGTACTCGCTGAATTACAGCAATCATATCGAATTAAGAAGAATGGTATTCCTTGGAGTCCAAGTGGCTCATTTATCGAGTTTACAAGGTCAAAGTCAAGAATCAGTTCAATTAAGTCCCACAGTCAATCGTTTCACTGTTAAAAGCGATGCAACTTAGTCACATAGGAATAAAATCACTAAATACATGTTGGTACGAATATGTGACGCAACCGTTGTAACTCAAACGGATTGAAACCGTTAGAAAGTCAATGAAATGTAATTTTTGAAACTGTCTCTATTTCTTCAGCGCGAACTAATGGCTGAGATTGGTCCCACAGTAAAGAATGACTTATTTAACTTAGTTTTTAAATAAAACTCTACCACAGCGCCCAGTGCAATCGCTGAGTTCCAGCAATCAAGTCAAATTAAGAAGAATGATATTTCTTGTAGACAAACTGGCTCATTTATAACATTTATCAGGTCACACTCCAAAGTTAGTTCAATTAAGTCCCACAGTCAATCGTTTCACTGTTAAAGGCGATGCAACCTAGTAATATCAGAATACTATCGCTAAATACATGTTGGTACGAATATGTGACGGAACCGTTGTAACTCAAACGGATTGATGCAACCAAGAAGTCGATGAAGTGTAGTTTTTGAGAATCTCTCTATTTTTTCAGCGCGTGCTAACGGCCAGGATTAGTCCCAGAGTAAAAAAAGACTTATTTATCTAAATTTTGAAATAAAACGCTACCACAGTGCCCAGTGCAATCGCTTAGTTCCAGCAATCAAGTCAAATTAAGAATAATGTTACTTCTTGTAGTCAAACTGGCTCATTTATAACATTTTTAAGGTCAAAGTCCAAAATCATTTCAATTAAGTCCCACAGTCAAACGTTTCGCTGTTAAAAGCGATGCAACCCAGTAATATCCGAATACTATCGCTAAATACATGTGGGGATGTGACGCAACCGTTGTAACTCAAACGGATTGGAACCGTTAGAAAGTCAATGAAATGTAATTTTTGAAACTGTCTCTATTTCTTCAGCGCGAACTAACGGCTAGGATTGGTCCCACAGTAAAAAATGACTTATTTATCTTAATTTTTTAATAAAGTGCTACCACAGCGCCCTGTGTAATCGCTGAGTTCCAGCAATCATGTCAAATTAAGAAAAATGTTATTTCTTGTAGTCAAGCTGGCTTATTAATAACATTTAACAGGTCACAGTCCAAAATTTAGTTCAATTAAGTCCCACAGTCAATCGTTTCACTGTTAAAGGCGATGCAACCTAGTAATATCAGAATACTATCGTTAAATACATGTTGGTACGTATATGTGACGCAACCGTTGTAACTCAAACGGATTGATACTGCCAAGAAGTCGATGAAGTGCAGATTTTGAGAATGTCTCTATTTCTTCAGTGCGTGCAACGGCCAGGATTAGTCCCACAGAAAAAAAGACTTATTTATCTAAATTTTTAAGTAAAGCACTACCACAGAGCCTAGTGTACTCGCTGAATTCCAGCAATCATATCGAATTAAGAAGAATGGTATTTCTTGGAGCCCAGTAGGCTCATTTATCGAGTTTACAAGGTTACAGTCAAGAATCAGTTGAATTAAGTCCCACAGTCAATCGTTTCACTGTTAAATGCGATGCAACTTAGTCACATCGGAAAAAAATCACTAAATACATGTTGGTACGAATATGTGACGCAACCGTTGTAACTCAAACGGATTGAAACATTTAGAAAGTCAATGAAATGTAGTTTTTAAAACTGTCTCTGTTTCTTCAGCGCGAACTAACGGCTGGGATTGTTCCCACAGTGAAAAATGACTTATTTAACTTAATTTTTAAATAAAACGCTACCACAGTGCCAAGTGCAATCGCTGGGTTCCAGAAATCAAGTGAAATTAAGAAAAATGTTACTTCTTGTAGTCAAACTGGCTCATTTATCACATTTACAAGGTCAAAGTCCAAAATCAGTTCAATTAAGTCCCACAGTCAAACAATTCACTGTTACAAGCGATGCAACCTAGTAATATCCGAATACTATCGCTAAATACATGTGGGGCGAATATGTGACGCAACCGTTGTAACTCAATCGGATTGACACCGTTAGAAATTCAATGAAATGTAGTTTTTGAAACTGTCTCTATTTCTTCAGTGCGAACTAACGGCTGGGATTGGTCTCACAGTAAAAAATGACTTATTTAACTTAATTTTTTAATAAAACGCTACCACAGTGCCCAGTGCAATCGCTGAGATCCAGCATTTGAGTCAAATTAAGAAGAATGTTACTTCTTGTAGTCAAACTGGCTCATTTATCACATTTTTAAGGTCAAAATCCAAAATCAGTTCAATTAAGTCCCACAGTCAATCGTCTCACTGTTAAAAGCGATGCAACCTAGTAATATCAGAATACTATCGCTAAATACATGTTGGTACGAATATGTGACGCAACCGTTGTAACTCAAACGGATTGATACCGCCAAGAAGTTGATGAAATGTAGTTTTTGAGAATGTCTCTATTTCTTCAGCGCATGCTTACGGCCAGGATTAGTCCCACAGTAAAAAAAGACTCATTTATCTAAATTTTTAAATAAGGCACTACTACAGAGCCTAGTGTACTGGCTGAAGTCCAGCAATTATGTCGAACTAAGAAGAATGTTATTTCTTGGAGCCCAATTGGCTCATTTATCGCATTTACAAGGTCACAGTCAAGAATCAGTTCAAATAAGTCCCACAGTCAATCGTTTCACTGTTAAAAGCGATGCAACTTAGTCACATCGGAAAAAAATTACTAAATACATGTTGGTACGAATATATGACGCCAGCGTTGTAACTCAAACGGATTGACACCGTTAGAAAGTCAACGAAAAGTAGTTTTTAAAATTGTCTCTACTTCTTCAGCGCGAACTAATGGCTGGGATTGGTCCCACAGTAAAGAATGACTTATTTAACTTAATTTTTAAATAAAACTCTACCACAGCGCCCAGTGCAATCGCTGGGTTCCAGCAATCAAGTCAAACTAAGAAGAATGTTACTTCTTGTAGTCAAACTGGCTCATTTATCACATTTTTAAGGTCAAAATCCAAAATCAGTTCAAATAAGTCCCACAGTCAATCGTCTCACTGTTAAAAGCGATGCAACCTAGTAATATCAGAATACTATCGATAAATACATGTTGGTACGAATATGTGACGCAACCGTTGTAACTCAAACGGATTGATACCGCCAAGAAGTCGATGAAATGTAGTTTTTGAGAATGTCTCTATTTCTTCAGCGCGTGCTTACGGCCAGGATTAGTCCCACAGTAAAAAAAGACTCATTTAACTTAATTTTTAAATAAGGCACTACTACAGAGCCTAGTGTACTGGCTGAAGTCCAGCAATTATGTCGAACTAAGAAGAATGTTATTCCTTGGAGCCCAATTGGCTCATTTATCACAATTTTAAGGTCAAAGTCCAAAATCAGTTCAATTAAGTCCCACAGTCAATGGTCTCACTGTTAAAAGCGATGCAACCTAGTAATATCAGAATACTATCGCTAAATACATGTTGGTACGAATATGTGACGCAACCGTTGTAACTCAAACGGATTGATGCAACCAAGAAGTCGATGAAGTGTAGTTTGTGAGAATCTCTCTATTTTTTCAGCGCGTGCTAACGGCCAGGATTAGTCCCAGAGTAAAAAAAGACTTATTTATCTAAATTTTTAAATAAAACGCTACCACAGTGCCCAGTGCAATCGCTGAGTTCCAGCAATCATGTCAAATTAAGAAAAATGTTATTTCTTGTAGTCAAGCTGGCTTATTAATAACATTTAACAGGTCACAGTCCAAAATTTAGTTCAATTAAGTCCCACAGTCAATCGTTTCACTGTTAAAGGCGATGCAACCTAGTAATATCAGAATACTATCGTTAAATACATGTTGGTACGAATATGTGACGCAACCGTTGTAAC
This sequence comes from Hydractinia symbiolongicarpus, assembly GCF_029227915.1. NCBI lineage: Eukaryota > Metazoa > Cnidaria > Hydrozoa > Anthoathecata > Hydractiniidae > Hydractinia > Hydractinia symbiolongicarpus. The sequence goes on from NC_079878.1 coordinate 4,092,189, forward strand.
TAAAACGGATTGATACTGCCAAGAAGTCGATGAAGTGCAGATTTTGAGAATGTCTCTATTTCTTCAGTGCGTGCAACGGCCAGGATTAGTCCCACAGAAAAAAAGACTTATTTATCTAAATTTTTAAGTAAAGCACTACCACAGAGCCTAGTGTACTCGCTGAATTCCAGCAATCATATCGAATTAAGAAGAATGGTATTTCTTGGAGCCCAGTAGGCTCATTTATCGAGTTTACAAGGTTACAGTCAAGAATCAGTTGAATTAAGTCCCACAGTCAATCGTTTCACTGTTAAATGCGATGCAACTTAGTCACATCGGAAAAAAATCACTAAATACATGTTGGTACGAATATGTGACGCAACCGTTGTAACTCAAACGGATTGAAACATTTAGAAAGTCAATGAAATGTAGTTTTTAAAACTGTCTCTGTTTCTTCAGCGCGAACTAACGGCTGGGATTGTTCCCACAGTGAAAAATGACTTATTTAACTTAATTTTTAAATAAAACGCTACCACAGTGCCAAGTGCAATCGCTGGGTTCCAGAAATCAAGTGAAATTAAGAAAAATGTTACTTCTTGTAGTCAAACTGGCTCATTTATCACATTTACAAGGTCAAAGTCCAAAATCAGTTCAATTAAGTCCCACAGTCAAACAATTCACTGTTACAAGCGATGCAACCTAGTAATATCCGAATACTATCGCTAAATACATGTGGGGCGAATATGTGACGCAACCGTTGTAACTCAATCGGATTGACACCGTTAGAAAGTCAACAAAAAGTAGTTTTTGAAACTGTCTCTATTTCTTCAGCGCGAACTAACGGCTAGGATTGGTCCCACAGTAAAAAATGACTTATTTATCTTAATTTTTTAATAAAACGCTACCACAGTGCCCAGTGCAATCGCTGAGTTCCAGAAATCAAGTCAAATTAAGAAAAATGTTACTTCTTGTAGTCAGACTGGCTCATTTATAACATTTTTAAGGTCAAAGTCCAAAATCATTTCAATTAAGTCCCACAGTCAAACGTTTCGCTATTAAAAGCGATGCAACCTAGTAATATCCGAATACTATCACTAAATACATGTGGGGACGAATATGTGACGCAACCGTTGGAACTCAAACGGATTGGCACCGTTAGAAAGTCAATGAAATGTAATTTTTGAAACTGTCTCTATTTCTTCAGCGCGAACTAATGGCTGGGATTGGTCCCACAGTAAAGAATGACTTATTTAACTTAGTTTTTAAATAAAACTCTACCACAGTGCCCAGTGCAATCGCTGAGTTCCAGCAATCAAGTCAAATTAAGAAGAATGATATTTCTTGTAGACAAACTGGCTCATTTATAACATTTATCAGGTCACACTCCAAAGTTAGTTCAATTAAAACCCACAGTCAATCGTTTCGCTGTTAAAGGCGATGCAACCTAGTAATATCAGAATACTATCGCTAAATACACGTTGGTACGAATATGTGACGGAACCGTTGTAACTCAAACGGATTGATGCAAGCAAGAAGTCGATGAAGTGTAGTTTTTGAGAATCTCTCTATTTTTTCAGCGCGTGCTAACGGCCAGGATTAGTCCCAGAGTAAAGAAAGACTTATTTATCTAAATTTTTAAATAAAACGCTACCAAAGTGCCCAGTGCAATCGCTTAGTTCCAGCAATCAAGTCAAATTAAGAATAATGTTACTTCTTGTAGTCAAACTGGCTCATTTATAACATTTTTAAGGTCAAAGTCCAAAATCATTTCAATTAAGTCCCACAGTCAAACGTTTCGCTGTTAAAAGCGATGCAACTTAGTCATATCGGAAGAAAATCAGTAAATACATGTTGGTACGAATATGTGACGCAACCGTTGTAACTGAAACGGATTAACACCGTTAGAAAGTCAATGAAATGTAGTTTTAGAAACTGTCTCTATTTCTTCAGCGCGAACTAACGGCCGGGATTGTTCCCACAGAAAAAATGACTTTCTTAACTTAATTTTTAAATAAAGCACTACCACAGAGCCTAGTGTACTCGCTGAATTCCAGCAATCATATCGAATTAAGAAGAATGGTATTCCTCGGAGTCCAAGTGGCTCATTTATCGAGTTTACAAGGTCAAAGTCAAGAATCAGTTCAATTAAGTCCCACAGTCAATCGTTTCACTGTTAAAAGCGATGCAACTTAGTCACATCGGAATAAAATCACTAAATACATGTTGGTACGAATATGTGACGCAACCGTTGTAACTCAAACGGATTGAAACCGTTAGAAAGTCAATGAAATGTAATTTTTGAAACTGTCTCTATTTCTTCAGCGCGAACTAATGGCTGGGATTGGTCCCACAGTAAAGAATGACTTATTTAACTTAGTTTTTAAATAAAACTCTACCGTGCAATCGCTGAGTTCCAGCAATCAAGTCAAATTAAAAAGAATGATATTTCTTGTAGACAAACTGGCTCATTTATAACATTTATCAGGTCACACTCCAAAGTTAGTTCAATTAAGTCCCACAGTCAATCGTTTCACTGTTAAAGGCGATGCAACCTAGTAATATCAGAATACTATCGCTAAATACATGTTGGTACGAATATGTGACGGAACCGTTGTAACTCAAACGGATTGATGCAACCAAGAAGTCGATGAAGTGTAGTTTTTGAGAATCTCTCTATTTTTTCAGCGCGTGCTAACGGCCAGGATTAGTCCCAGAGTAAAAAAAGACTTATTTATCTAAATTTTGAAATAAAACGCTACCACAGTGCCCAGTGCAATCGCTTAGTTCCAGCAATCAAGTCAAATTAAGAATAATGTTACTTCTTGTAGTCAAACTGGCTCATTTATAACATTTTTAAGGTCAAAGTCCAAAATCATTTCAATTAAGTCCCACAGTCAAACGTTTCGCTGTTAAAAGCGATGCAACCTAGTAATATCCGAATACTATCGCTAAATACATGTGGGGACGAATATGTGACGCAACCGTTGTAACTCAAACGGATTGGCACCGTTAGAAAGTCAATGAAATGTAATTTTTGAAACTGTCTCTATTTCTTCAGCGCGAACTAACGGCTAGGATTGGTCCCACAGTAAAAAATGACTTATTTATCTTAATTTTTTAATAAAGTGCTACCACAGCGCCCTGTGTAATCGCTGAGTTCCAGCAATCATGTCAAATTAAGAAAAATGTTATTTCTTGTAGTCAAACTGGCTTATTAATAACATTTAACAGGTCACAGTCTAAAATTTAGTTCAATTAAGTCCCACAGTCAATCGTTTCACTGTTAAAGGCGATGCAACCTAGTAATATCAGAATACTATCGTTAAATACATGTTGGTACGAATATGTGACGCAACCGTTGTAACTCAAACGGATTGATACTGCCAAGAAGTCGATGAAGTGTAGATTTTGAGAATGTCTCTATTTCTTTAGTGCGTGCAACGGCCAGGATTAGTCCCACAGAAAAAAAGACTTATTTATCTAAATTTTTAAGTAAAGCACTACCACAGAGCCTAGTGTACTCGCTGAATTCCAGCAATCATATCGAATTAAGAAGAATGGTATTTCTTGCAGCCCAGTAGGCTCATTTATCGAATTTACAAGGTTACAGTCAAGAATCAGTTCAATTAAGTCCCACAGTCAATCGTTTCACTGTTAAATGCGATGCAACTTAGTCACATCGGAAAAAAATCACTAAATACATGTTGGTACGAATATGTGACGCAACCGTTGTAACTCAAACGGATTGAAACAGTTAGAAAGTCAATGAAATGTAGTTTTTAAAACTGTCTCTGTTTCTTCAGCGCGAACTAACGGCTGGGATTGTTCCCACAGTGAAAAATCACTTATTTAACTTAATTTTTAAATAAAACGCTACCACAGTGCCCAGTGCAATCGCTGAGTTCCAGAAATCAAGTGAAATTAAGAAAAATGTTACTTCTTGTAGTCAAACTGGCTCATTTATCACATTTACAAGGTCAAAGTCCAAAATCAGTTCAATTAAGTCCCACAGTCAAACAATTCACTGTTACAAGCGATGCAACCTAGTAATATCGGAATACTATCGCTAAATACATGTGGGGCGAATATGTGACGCAACCGTTGTAACTCAATCGGATTGACACCGTTAGAAGGTCAACAAAAAGGTATTTTTTGAAACTGTCTCTATTTCTTCAGCGCGAACTAACGGCTAGGATTGGTCCCACAGTAATAAATGACTTATTTATCTTAATTTTTTAATAAAACGCTACCACAGTGCCCAGTGCAATCGCTGAGTTCTAGAAATCAAGTCAAATTAAGAAAAATGTTACTTCTTGTAGTCAGACTGGCTCATTTATAACATTTTTAAGGTCAAAGTCCAAAATCATTTCAATTAAGTCCCACAGTCAAACGTTTCGCTATTAAAAGCGATGCAACCTAGTAATATCCGAATACTATCACTAAATACATGTGGGGACGAATATGTGACGCAACCGTTGTAACTCAAACGGATTGGCACCGTTAGAAAGTCAATGAAATGTAATTTTTGAAACTGTCTCTATTTCTTCAGCGCGAACTAATGGCTGGGATTGGTCCCACAGTAAAGAATGACTTATTTAACTTAGTTTTTAAATAAAACTCTACCACAGTGCCCAGTGCAATCGCTGAGTTCCAGCAATCAAGTCAAATTAAGAAGAATGATATTTCTTGTAGACAAACTGGCTCATTTATAACATTTATCAGGTCACACTCCAAAGTTAGTTCAATTAAAACCCACAGTCAATCGTTTCACTGTTAAATGCAATGCAACTTAGTCACATCGGAAAAAAATCACAAAATACATGTTGGTACGAATATGTGACGCAACGTTGTAACTCAAACGGATTGAAACCGTTAGAAAGTCAATGAAATGTAGTTTTTAAAACTGTCTCTGTTTCTTCAGCGCGAACTAACGGCTGGGATTGTTCCCACAGTGAAAAATGACTTATTTAACTTAATTTTTAAATAAAACGCTACCACAGTGACCAGTGCAATCGCTGAGTTCCAGAAATCAATTCAAATTATGAAAAATGTTACTTCTTGTAGTCAAACTGGCTCATTTATCACATTTACAAGGTCAAAGTCCAAAATCAGTTCAATTAAATCCCACAGTCAAACGTTTCACTGTTAAAAGCGATGCAACCTAGTAATATCCGAATACTATCGCTAAATACATGTGGGGCGAATATGTGACGCAACCGTTGTAACTCAATCGGATTGACACCGTTAGAAAGTCAACGAAAAGTAGTTTTTGAAACTGTCTCTATTTCTTCAGCGCGAACTAATGGCTGGGATTGGTCCCACAGTAAAGAATGACTTATTTAACTTAATTTTTAAATAAAACTCTACCACAGCGCCCAGTGCAATTGCTGAGTTCCAGCAATCAAGTCAAATTAAGAAGAATGATATTTCTTGTAGACAAACTGGCTCATTTATAACATTTATCAGGTCACACTCCAAAGTTAGTTCAATTAAGTCCCACAATCAATCGTTTCACTGTTAAAGACGATGCAACCTAGTAATATCAGAATACTATCGCTAAATACATGTTGGTACGAATATGTGACGCAACCGTTGTAACTCAAACGGATTGATGCAACCAAGAAGTCGATGAAGTGTAGTTTTTGAAACCGTCTCTGTTTCTTCAGCGCGAACTAACGGCTGGGATTGTTCCCACAGTGAAAAATGACTTATTTAACTTAATTTTTAAATAAAACGCTACCACAGTGACCAGTGCAATCGCTGAGTTCCAGAAATCAATTCAAATTATGAAAAATGTTACTTCTTGTGGTCAAACTGGCTCATTTATCACATTTACAAGGTCAAAGTCCAAAATCAGTTCAATTAAGTCCCACAGTCAAACGTTTCACTGTTAAAAGCGATGCAACCTAGTAATATCCGAATACTATCACTAAATACATGTGGGGCGAATATGTGACGCAACCGTTGTAACTCAATCGGATTGACACCGTTAGAAAGTCAACGAAAAGTAGTTTTTGAAACTGTCTCTATTTCTTCAGCGCGAACTAATGGCTGGGATTGGTCCCACAGTAAAGAATGACTTATTTAACTTAATTTTTAAATAAAACTCTACCACAGCGCCCAGTGCAATTGCTGAGTTCCAGCAATCAAGTCAAATTAAGAAGAATGATATTTCTTGTAGACAAACTGGCTCATTTATAACATTTATCGGGTCACACTCCAAAGTTAGTTCAATTAAGTCCCACAATCAATCGTTTCACTGTTAAAGACGATGCAACCTAGTAATATCAGAATACTATCGCTAAATACATGTTGGTACGAATATGTGACGCAACCGTTGTAACTCAAACGGATTGATGCAACCAAGAAGTCGATGAAGTGTAGTTTTTGAAACCGTCTCTATTTCTTCAGCGCGTGCTAACGGCCAGGATTAGTCCCAGAGTAAAAAAAGACTTATTTATCTAACTTTTTAAATAAAACGCTACCACAGTGCCCAGTGCAATCGCTTAGTTCCAGCAATCAAGTCAAATTAAGAATAATGTTACTTCTTGTAGTCAAACTGGCTCATTTATAACATTTTTAAGGTCAGAGTCCAAAATCATTTCAATTAAGTCCCACAGTCAAACGTTTCGCTGTTAAAAGCGATGCAACCTAGTAATATCCGAATACTATCGCTAAAAACATGTGGGGACGAATATGTGACGCGACCGTTGTAACTCAAACGGATTGGCACCGTTAGAAAGTCAATGAAATGTAATTTTTGAAACTGTCTCTATTTCTTCAGCGCAAACTAACGGTTAGGATTGGTCCCACAGTAAAAAATGAATTATTTATCTTAATTTTTTAATAAAGTGCTACCACAGCGCCCTGTGTAATCGCTGAGTTCCAGCAATCATGTCAAATTAAGAAAAAATGTTATTTCTTGTAGTCAAACTGGCTTATTAATAACATTTAACAGGTCACAGTCCAAAGTTAGTTCAATTAAGTCCCACCGTCAATCGTTTCACTGTTAAAAGCGATGCAACTTAGTCACATCGGAAAAAAATCACTAAATGCATGTTGATACGAATATGTGACACAACCGTTGTAACTCAAACGGATTAACACCGTTAGAAAGTCAATGAAATTTAGTTTTTGAAACCGTCTCTATTTCTTCAGCGCGTGCTAACGGCCAGGATTACTCCCACAGTAAAAAAAGACTTATGTATCTAAATTTTTAAATAAAGCACTACCACAGTGCAATCGCTTAGTTCCAGCAATCAAGTCAAATTAAGAATAATGTTACTTCTTGTAATCAAACTGGCTCATTTATAACATTTTTAAGGTCAAAGTCCAAAATCATTTCAATTAAGTCCCACAGTCAAACGTTTCGCTGTTAAAAGCGATGCAACCTAGTAATATCCGAATACTATCGCTAAATACATGTGGGGACGAATATGTGACGCAACCGTTGTAACTCAAACGGATTGGCACCGTTAGAAAGTCAATGAAATGTAATTTTTGAAACTGTCTCTATTTCTTCAGTGCGAACTAACGGCTAGGATTGGTCCTACAGTAAAAAATGACTTATTTATCTTAATTTTTTAATAAAGTGCTACCACAGCGCCCTGTGTAATCGCTGAGTTCCAGCAATCATGTCAAATTAAGAAAAATGTTATTTCTTGTAGTCAAACTGGCTTATTAATAACATTTAACAGGTCACAGTCCAAAGTTAGTTCAATTAAGTCCCACAGTCAATCGTTTCACTGTTAAAAGCGATGCAACTTAGTCACATCGGAAAAAAATCACTTAATGCATGTTGATACGAATATGTGACACAACCGTTGTAACTCAAACGGATTAACACCGTTAGAAAGTCAATGAAATTTAGTTTTTGAAACCGTCTCTATTTCTTCAGCGCGTGCTAACGGCCAGGATTACTCCCACAGTAAAAAAAGACTTATGTATCTAAATTTTTAAATAAAGCACTACCACAGAGCCTAGTGTACTCGCTGAATTCCAGCAATCATATCGAATTAAGAAGAATGGTATTCCTTGGAGTCCAAGTCGCTCATTTATCGAGTTTACAAGGTCAAAGTCAAGAATCAGTTCAATTAAGTCCCACAGTCAATCGTTTCACTGTTAAAAGCGATGCAACTTAGTCACATCGGAATAAAATCACTAAATACATGTTGGTACGAATATGTGACGCAACCGTTGTAACTCAAACGGATTGAAACCGTTAGAAAGTCAATGAAATGTAATTTTTGAAACTGTCTCTATTTCTTCAGCGCGAACTAATGGCTGGGATTGGTCCCACAGTAAAGAATGACTTATTTAACTTAGTTTTTAAATAAAACTCTACCACAGCGCCCAGTGCAATCGCTGAGTTCCAGCAATCAAGTCAAATTAAGAAGAATGATATTTCTTGTAGACAAACTGGCTCATTATTAACATTTAACAGGTCACAGTCCAAAATTTAGTTCAATTAAGTCCCACAGTCAATCGTTTCACTGTTAAAGGCGATGCAACCTAGTAATATCAGAATACTATCGCTAAATACATGTTGGTACGAATATGTGACGGAACCGTTGTAACTCAAACGGATTGATGCAACCAAGAAGTCGATGAAGTGTAGTTTTTGAGAATCTCTCTATTTTTTCAGCGCGTGCTAACGGCCAGGATTAGTCCCAGAGTAAAAAAAGACTTATTTATCTAAATTTTGAAATAAAACGCTACCACAGTGCCCAGTGCAATCGCTTAGTTCCAGCAATCAAGTCAAATTAAGAATAATGTTACTTCTTGTAGTCAAACTGGCTCATTTATAACATTTTTAAGGTCAAAGTCCAAAATCATTTCAATTAAGTCCCACAGTCAAACGTTTCGCTGTTAAAAGCGATGCAACCTAGTAATATCCGAATACTATCGCTAAATACATGTGGGGACGAATATGTGACGCAACCGTTGTAACTCAAACGGATTGGCACCGTTAGAAAGTCAATGAAATGTAATTTTTGAAACTGTCTCTATTTCTTCAGCGCGAACTAACGGCTAGGATTGGTCCCACAGTAAAAAATGACTTATTTATCGTAATTTTTTAATAAAGTGCTACCACAGCGCCCTGTGTAATCGCTGAGTTCCAGCAATCATGTCAAATTAAGAAAAATGTTATTTCTTGTAGTCAAACTGGCTTATTAATAACATTTAACAGGTCACAGTCCAAAATCAGTTCAATTAAGTCCCACAGTCAAACAATTCACTGTTACAAGCGATGCAACCTAGTAATATCCGAATACTATCGCTAAATACATGTGGGGCGAATATGTGACGCAACCGTTGTAACTCAATCGGATTGACACCGTTAGAAAGTCAACAAAAAGTAGTTTTTGAAACTATCTCTATTTCTTCAGCGCGAACTAACGGCTAGGATTGGTCCCACAGTAAAAAATGACTTATTTATCTTAATTTTTTAATAAAACGCTACCACAGTGCCCAGTGCAATCGCTGAGTTCCAGAAATCAAGTCAAATTAAGAAAAATGTTACTTCTTGTAGTCAGACTGGCTCATTTATAACATTTTTAAGGTCAAAGTCCAAAATCATTTCAATTAAGTCCCACAGTCAAACGTTTCGCTCTTAAAAGCGATGCAACCTAGTAATATCCGAATACTATCACTAAATACATGTGGGGACGAATATGTGACGCAACCGTTGTAACTCAAACGGATTGGCACCGTTAGAAAGTCAATGAAATGTAATTTTTGAAACTGTCTCTATTTCTTCAGCGCGAACTAATGGCTGGGATTGGTCCCACAGTAAAGAATGACTTATTTAACTTAGTTTTTAAATAAAACTCTACCACAGTGCCCAGTGCAATCGCTGAGTTCCAGCAATCAAGTCAAATTAAGAAGAATGATATTTCTTGTAGACAAACTGGCTCATTTATAACATTTATCAGGTCACACTCCAAAGTTAGTTCAATTAAAACCCACAGTCAATCGTTTCGCTGTTAAAGGCGATGCAACCTAGTAATATCAGAATACTATCGCTAAATACACGTTGGTACGAATATGTGACGGAACCGTTGTAACTCAAACGGATTGATGCAAGCAAGAAGTCGATGAAGTGTAGTTTTTGAGAATCTCTCTATTTTTTCAGCGCGTGCTAACGGCCAGGATTAGTCCCAGAGTAAAGAAAGACTTATTTATCTAAATTTTTAAATAAAACGCTACCACAGTGCCCAGTGCAATCGCTTAGTTCCAGCAATCAAGTCAAATTAAGAATAATGTTACTTCTTGTAGTCAAACTGGCTCATTTATAACATTTTTAAGGTCAAAGTCCAAAATCATTTCAATTAAGTCCCACAGTCAAACGTTTCGCTGTTAAAAGCGATGCAACTTAGTCATATCGGAAGAAAATCAGTAAATACATGTTGGTACGAATATGTGACGCAACCGTTGTAACTCAAACGGATTAACACCGTTAGAAAGTCAATGAAATGTAGTTTTTGAAACTGTCTCTATTTCTTCAGCGCGAACTAACGGCCGGGATTGTTCCCACTGAAAAAATGACTTTCTTAACTTAATTTTTAAATAAAGCACTACCACAGAGCCTAGTGTACTCGCTGAATTCCAGCAATCATATCGAATTAAGAAGAATGGTATTCCTTGGAGTCCAAGTGCCTCATTTATCGAGTTTACAAGGTCAAAGTCAAGAATCAGTTCAATTAAGTCCCACAGTCAATCGTTTCACTGTTAAAAGCGATGCAACTTAGTCACATCGGAATAAAATCACTAAATACATGTTGGTACGAATATGTGACGCAACCGTTGTAACTCAAACGGATTGAAACCGTTAGAAAGTCAATGAAATGTAATTTTTGAAACTGTCTCTATTTCTTCAGCGCGAACTAATGGCTGGGATTGGTCCCACAGTAAAGAATGACTTATTTAACTTAGTTTTTAAATAAAACTCTACCACAGCGCCCAGTGCAATCGCTGAGTTCCAGCAATCAAGTCAAATTAAGAAGAATGATATTTCTTGTAGACAAACTGGCTCATTTATAACATTTATCAGGTCACACTCCAAAGTTAGTTCAATTAAGTCCCACAGTCAATCGTTTCACTGTTAAAGGCGATGCAACCTAGTAATATCAGAATACTATCGCTAAATACATGTTGGTACGAATATGTGACGGAACCGTTGTAACTCAAACGGATTGATGCAACCAAGAAGTCGATGAAGTGTAGTTTTTGAGAATCTCTCTATTTTTTCAGCGCGTGCTAACGGCCAGGATTAGTCCCAGAGTAAAAAAAGACTTATTTATCTAAATTTTGAAAAAAAACGCTACCACAGTGCCCAGTGCAATCGCTTAGTTCCAGCAATCAAGTCAAATTAAGAATAATGTTACTTCTTGTAGTCAAACTGGCTCATTTATAACATTTTTAAGGTCAAAGTCCAAAATCATTTCAATTAAGTCCCACAGTCATACGTTTCGCTGTTAAAAGCGATGCAACCTAGTAATATCCGAATACTATCGCTAAATACATGTGGGGACGAATATGTGACGCAACCGTTGTAACTCAAACGGATTGGCACCGTTAGAAAGTCAATGAAATGTAATTTTTGAAACTGTCTCTATTTCTTCAGCGCGAACTAACGGCTAGGATTGGTCCCACAGTAAAAAATGACTTATTTATCTTAATTTTTTAATAAAGTGCTACCACAGCGCCCTGTGTAATCGCTGAGTTCCAGCAATCAAGTCAAATTAAGAAGAATGATATTTCTTGTAGACAAACTGGCTCATTTATAACATTTATCAGGTCACACTCCGAAGTTAGTTCAATTAAAACCCACAGTCAATCGTTTCGCTGTTAAAGGCGATGCAACCTAGTAATATCAGAATACTATCGCTAAATACACGTTGGTACGAATATGTGACGGAACCGTTGTAACTCAAACGGATTGATGCAAGCAAGAAGTTGATGAAGTGTAGTTTTTGAGAATCTCTCTATTTTTTCAGCGCGTGCTAACGGCCAGGATTAGTCCCAGAGTAAAGAAAGACTTATTTATCTAAATTTTTAAATAAAACGCTACCACAGTGCCCAGTGCAATCGCTTAGTTCCAGCAATCAAGTCAAATTAAGAATAATGTTACTTCTTGTAGTCAAACTGGCTCATTTATAACATTTTTAAGGTCAAAGTCCAAAATCATTTCAACTAAGTCCCACAGTCAAACGTTTCGCTGTTAAAAGCGATGCAACTTAGTCACATCGGAAAAAAATCCCTAAATGCATGTTGATACGAATATGTGACACAACCGTTGTAACTCAAACTGATTAACACCGTTAGAAAGTCAATGAAATGTAGTTTTTGAAACCGTCTCTATTTCTTCAGCGCGTGCTAACGGCCAGGATTACTCCCACAGTAAAAAAAGATTTATTTATCTAAATTTTTAAATAAACCACTACCACAGAGCCTAGTGTACTCGCTGAATTCCAGCAATCATATCGAATTAAGAAGAATGGTATTCCTTGGAGTCCAAGTGGCTCATTTATCTAATTTACAGGGTCACAGCCAAGAATCAGTTCAATTAAGTCCCACAGTCAATCGTTTCACTGTTAAATGCAATGCAACTTAGTCACATCGGAAAAAAATCACAAAATACATGTTGGTACGAATATGTGACGCAACCGTTGTAACTCAAACGGATTGAAACCGTTAGAAAGTCAATGAAATGTAGTTTTTAAAACTGTCTCTGTTTCTTCAGCGCGAACTAACGGCTGGGATTGTTCCCACAGTGAAAAATGACTTATTTAACTTAATTTTTAAATAAAACGCTACCACAGTGACCAGTGCAATCGCTGAGTTCCAGAAATCAATTCAAATTATGAAAAATGTTACTTCTTGTAGTCAAACTGGCTCATTTATCACATTTACAAGGTCAAAGTCCAAAATCAGTTCAATTAAGTCCCACAGTCAAACGTTTCACTGTTAAAAGCGATGCAACCTAGTAATATCCGAATACTATCGCTAAATACATGTGGGGCGAATATGTGACGCAACCGTTGTAACTCAATCGGATTGACACCGTTAGAAAGTCAACGAAAAGTAGTTTTTGAAACTGTCTCTATTTCTTCAGCGCGAACTAATGGCTGGGATTGGTCCCACAGTAAAGAATGACTTATTTAACTTAATTTTTAAATAAAACTCTACCACAGCGCCCAGTGCAATTGCTGAGTTCCAGCAATCAAGTCAAATTAAGAAGAATGATATTTCTTGTAGACAAACTGGCTCATTTATAACATTTATCAGGTCACACTCCAAAGTTAGTTCAATTAAGTCCCACAATCAATCGTTTCACTGTTAAAGACGATGCAACCTAGTAATAGTAGAATACTATCGCTAAATACATGTTGGTACGAATATGTGACGCAACCGTTGTAACTCAAACGGATTGATGCAACCAAGAAGTCGATGAAGTGTAGTTTTTGAAACCGTCTCTATTTCTTCAGCGCGTGCTAACGGCCAGGATTAGTCCCAGAGTAAAAAAAGACTTATTTATCTAACTTTTTAAATAAAACGCTACCACAGTGCCCAGTGCAATCGCTTAGTTCCAGCAATCAAGTCAAATTAAGAATAATGTTACTTCTTGTAGTCAAACTGGCTCATTTATGACATTTTTAAGGTCAGAGTCCAAAATCATTTCAATTAAGTCCCACAGTCAAACGTTTCGCTGTTAAAAGCGATGCAACCTAGTAATATCCGAATACTATCGCTAAAAACATGTGGGGACGAATATGTGACGCAACCGTTGTAACTCAAACGGATTGGCACCGTTAGAAAGTCAATGAAATGTAATTTTTGAAACTGTCTCTATTTCTTCAGCGCAAACTAACGGTTAGGATTGGTCCCACAGTAAAAAATGAATTATTTATCTTAATTTTTTAATAAAGTGCTACCACAGCGCCCTGTGTAATCGCTGAGTTCCAGCAATCATGTCAAATTAAGAAAAAATGTTATTTCTTGTAGTCAAACTGGCTCATTTATAACATTTTTAAGGTCAAAGTCCAAAATCATTTCAATTAAGTCCCACAGTCATACGTTTCGCTGTTAAAAGCGATGCAACCTAGTAATATCCGAATACTATCGCTAAATACATGTGGGGACGAATATGTGACGCAACCGTTGTAACTCAAACGGATTGGCACCGTTAGAAAGTCAATGAAATGTAATTTTTGAAACTGTCTCTATTTCTTCAGCGCGAACTAACGGCTAGGATTGGTCCCACAGTAAAAAATGACTTATTTATCTTAATTTTTTAATAAAGTGCTACCACAGCGCCCTGTGTAATCGCTGAGTTCCAGCAATCATGTCAAATTAAGAAAAATGTTATTTCATGTAGTCAAACTGGCTTATTAATAACATTTAACAGGTCACAGTCCAAAATTTAGTTCAATTAAGTCCCACAGTCAATCGTTTCACTGTTAAAGGCGATGCAACCTAGTAATATCAGAATACTATCGTTAAATACATGTTGGTACGAATATGTGACGCAACCGTTGTAACTCAAACGGATTGATACTGCCAAGAAGTCGATGAAGTGTAGATTTTGAGAATGTCTCTATTTCTTCAGTGCGTGCAACGGCCAGGATTAGTCCCACAGAAAAAAAGACTTATTTATCTAAATTTTTAAGTAAAGCACTACCACAGAGCCTAGTGTACTCGCTGAATTCCAGCAATCATATCGAATTAAAAAGAATGGTATTTCTTGGAGCCCAGTAGGCTCATTTATCGAGTTTACAAGGTTACAGTCAAGAATCAGTTCAATTAAGTCCCACAGTCAATCGTTTCACTGTTAAATGCGATGCAACTTAGTCACATCGGAAAAAAATCACTAAATACATGTTGGTACGAATATGTGACGCAACCGTTGTAACTCAAACGGATTGAAACAGTTAGAAAGTCAATGAAATGTAGTTTTTAAAACTGTCTCTGTTTCTTCAGCGCGAACTAACGGCTGGGATTGTTCCCACAGTGAAAAATGACTTATTTAACTTAATTTTTAAATAAAACGCTACCACAGTGCCCAGTGCAATCGCTAAGTTCCAGAAATCAAGTGAAATTAAGAAAAATGTTACTTCTTGTAGTCAAACTGGCTCATTTATCACATTTACAAGGTCAAAGTCCAAAATCAGTTCAATTAAGTCCCACAGTCAAACAATTCACTGTTACAAGCGATGCAACCTAGTAATATCCGAATACTATCGCTAAATACATGTGGGGCGAATATGTGACGCAACCGTTGTAACTCAATCGGATTGACACCGTTAGAAAGTCAACAAAAAGTAGTTTTTGAAACTGTCTCTATTTCTTCAGCGCGAACTAACGGCTAGGATTGGTCCCACAGTAATAAATGACTTATTTATCTTAATTTTTTAATAAAACGCTACCACAGTGCCCAGTGCAATCGCTGAGTTCCAGAAATCAAGTCAAATTAAGAAAAATGTTACTTCTTGTAGTCAGACTGGCTCATTTATAACATTTTTAAGGTCAAAGTCCAAAATCATTTCAATTAAGTCCCACAGTCAAACGTTTCGCTATTAAAAGCGATGCAACCTAGTAATATCCGAATACTATCACTAAATACATGTGGGGACGAATATGTGACGCAACCGTTGTAACTCAAACGGATTGGCACCGTTAGAAAGTCAATGAAATGTAATTTTTGAAACTGTCTCTATTTCTTCAGCGCGAACTAATGGCTGGGATTGGTCCCACAGTGAAAAATGACTTATTTAACTTAATTTTTAAATAAAACGCTACCACAGTGCCCAGTGCAATCGCTGAGTTCCAGAAATCAAGTCAAATTAAGAAAAATGTTACTTCTTGTAGTCAGACTGGCTCATTTATAACATTTTTAAGGTCAAAGTCCAAAATCATTTCAATTAAGTCCCACAGTCAAACGTTTCGCTATTAAAAGCGATGCAACCTAGTAATATCCGAATACTATCGCTAAATACATGTGGGGCGAATATGTGACGCAACCGTTGTAACTCAATCGGATTGACACCGTTAGAAAGTCAACAAAAAGTAGTTTTTGAAACTGCCTCTATTTCTTCAGCGCGAACTAACGGCTAGGATTGGTCCCACAGTAATAAATGACTTATTTATCTTAATTTTTTAATAAAACGCTACCACAGTGCCCAGTGCAATCGCTGAGTTCCAGCAATCAAGTCAAATTAAGAAGAATGATATTTCTTGTAGACAAACTGGCTCATTTATAACATTTATCAGGTCACACTCCAAAGTTAGTTCAATTAAAACCCACAGTCAATCGTTTCGCTGTTAAAGGCGATGCAACCTAGTAATATCAGAATACTATCGCTAAATACACGTTGGTACGAATATGTGACGGAACCGTTGTAACTCAAACGGATTGATGCAAGCAAGAAGTCGATGAAGTGTAGTTTTTGAGAATCTCTCTATTTTTTCAGCGCGTGCTAACGGCCAGGATTAGTCCCAGAGTAAAGAAAGACTTATTTATCTAAATTTTTAAATAAAACGCTACCACAGTGCCCAGTGCAATCGCTTAGTTCCAGCAATCAAGTCAAATTAAGAATAATGTTACTTCTTGTAGTCAAACTGGCTCATTTATAACATTTTTAAGGTCAAAGTCCAAAATCATTTCAACTAAGTCCCACAGTCAAACGTTTCGCTGTTAAAAGCGATGCAACTTAGTCACATCGGAAAAAAATCCCTAAATGCATGTTGATACGAATATGTGACACAACCGTTGTAACTCAAACTGATTAACACCGTTAGAAAGTCAATGAAATGTAGTTTTTGAAACCGTCTCTATTTCTTCAGCGCGTGCTAACGGCCAGGATTACTCCCACAGTAAAAAAAGATTTATTTATCTAAATTTTTAAATAAAGCACTACCACAGAGCCTAGTGTACTCGCTGAATTCCAGCAATCATATCGAATTAAGAAGAATGGTATTCCTTGGAGTCCAAGTGGCTCATTTATCTAATTTACAGGGTCACAGCCAAGAATCAGTTCAATTAAGTCCCACAGTCAATCGTTTCACTGTTAAATGCAATGCAACTTAGTCACATCGGAAAAAAATCACAAAATACATGTTGGTACGAATATGTGACGCAACCGTTGTAACTCAAACGGATTGAAACCGTTAGAAAGTCAATGAAATGTAGTTTTTAAAACTGTCTCTGTTTCTTCAGCGCGAACTAACGGCTGGGATTGTTCCCACAGTGAAAAATGACTTATTTAACTTAATTTTTAAATAAAACGCTACCACAGTGACCAGTGCAATCGCTGAGTTCCAGAAATCAATTCAAATTATGAAAAATGTTACTTCTTGTAGTCAAACTGGCTCATTTATCACATTTACAAGGTCAAAGTCCAAAATCAGTTCAATTAAGTCCCACAGTCAAACGTTTCACTGTTAAAAGCGATGCAACCTAGTAATATCCGAATACTATCGCTAAATACATGTGGGGCGAATATGTGACGCACCCGTTGTAACTCAATCGGATTGACACCGTTAGAAAGTCAACGAAAAGTAGTTTTTGAAACTGTCTCTATTTCTTCAGCGCGAACTAATGGCTGGGATTGGTCCCACAGTAAAGAATGACTTATTTAACTTAATTTTTAAATAAAACTCTACCACAGCGCCCAGTGCAATTGCTGAGTTCCAGCAATCAAGTCAAATTAGGAAGAATGATATTTCTTGTAGACAAACTGGCTCATTTATAACATTTATCAGGTCACACTCCAAAGTTAGTTCAATTAAAACCCACAGTCAATCGTTTCGCTGTTAAAGGCGATGCAACCTAGTAATATCAGAATACTATTGCTAAATACACGTTGGTACGAATATGTGACGGAACCGTTGTAACTCAAACGGATTGATGCAACCAAGAAGTCGATGAAGTGTCGTTTTTGAGAATCTCTCTATTTTTTCAGCGCGTGCTAACGGCCAGGATTAGTCCCAGAGTAAAGAAAGACTTATTTATCTAACTTTTTAAATAAAACGCTACCACAGTGCCCAGTGCAATCGCTTAGTTCCAGCAATCAAGTCAAATTAAGAATAATGTTACTTCTTGTAGTCAAACTGGCTCATTTATAACATTTTTAAGGTCAGAGTCCAAAATCATTTCAATTAAGTCCCACAGTCAAACGTTTCGCTGTTAAAAGCGATGCAACCTAGTAATATCCGAATACTATCGCTAAAAACATGTGGGGACGAATATGTGACGCAACCGTTGTAACTCAAACGGATTGGCACCGTTGGAAAGTCAATGAAATGTAATTTTTGAAACTGTCTTTATTTCTTCAGCGCAAACTAACGGTTAGGATTGGTCCCACAGTAAAAAATGAATTATTTATCTTAATTTTTTAATAAAGTGCTACCACAGCGCCCTGTGTAATCGCTGAGTTCCAGCAATCATGTCAAATTAAGAAAAAATGTTATTTCTTGTAGTCAAACTGGCTTATTAATAACATATAACAGGTCACAGTCCAAAGTTAGTTCAATTAAGTCCCACAGTCAATCGTTTCACTGTTAAAAGCGATGCAACTTAGTCACATCGGAAAAAAATCACTAAATGCATGTTGATACGAATATGTGACACAACCGTTGTAACTCAAACGGATTAACACCGTTAGAAAGTCAATGAAATTTAGTTTTTGAAACCGTCTCTATTTCTTCAGCGCGTGCTAACGGCCAGGATTACTCCCACAGTAAAAAAAGACTTATGTATCTAAATTTTTAAATAAAGCACTACCACAGAGCCTAGTGTACTCGCTGAATTCCAGCAATCATATCGAATTAAGAAGAATGGTATTCCTTGGAGTCCAAGTGGCTCATTTATCGAGTTTACAAGGTCAAAGTCAAGAATCAGTTCAATTAAGTCCCACAGTCAATCTTTTCACTGTTAAAGGCGATGCAACTTAGTCACATCGGAATAAAATCACTAAATACATGTTGGTACGAATATGTGACGCAAACGGATTGAAACCGTTAGAAAGTCAATGAAATGTAATTTTTGAAACTGTCTCTATTTCTTCAGCGCGAACTAATGGCTGGGATTGGTCCCACAGTAAAGAATGACTTATTTAACTTAGTTTTTAAATAAAACTCTACCACAGCGCCCAGTGCAATCGCTGAGTTCCAGCAATCAAGTCAAATTAAGAAGAATGATATTTCTTGTAGACAAACTGGCTCATTTATAACATTTATCAGGTCACACTCCAAAGTTAGTTCAATTAAGTCCCACAGTCAATCGTTTCACTGTTAAAGGCGATGCAACCTAGTAATATCAGAATACTATCGCTAAATACATGTTGGTACGAATATGTGACGGAACCGTTGTAACTCAAACGGATTGATGCAACCAAGAAGTCGATGAAGTGTAGTTTTTGAGAATCTCTCTATTTTTTCAGCGCGTGCTAACGGCCAGGATTAGTCCCAGAGTAAAAAAAGACTTATTTATCTAAATTTTGAAATAAAACGCTACCACAGTGCCCAGTGCAATCGCTTAGTTCCAGCAATCAAGTCAAATTAAGAATAATGTTACTTCTTGTAGTCAAACTGGCTCATTTATAACATTTTTAAGGTCAAAGTCCAAAATCATTTCAATTAAGTCCCACAGTCAAACGTTTCGCTGTTAAAAGCGATGCAACCTAGTAATATCCGAATACTATCGCTAAATACATGTGGGGACGAATATGTGACGCAACCGTTGTAACTCAAACGGATTGATACTGCCAAGAAGTCGATGAAGTGTAGATTTTGAGAATGTCTCTATTTCTTCAGTGCGTGCAACGGCCAGGATTAGTCCCACAGAAAAAAAGACTTATTTATCTAAATTTTTAAGTAAAGCACTACCACAGAGCCTAGTGTACTCGCTGAATTCCAGCAATCATATCGAATTAAGAAGAATGGTATTTCTTGGAGCCCAGTAGGCTCATTTATCGAGTTTACAAGGTTACAGTCAAGAATCAGTTCAATTAAGTCCCACAGTCAATCGTTTCACTGTTAAATGCGATGCAACTTAGTCACATCGGAAAAAAATCACTAAATACATGTTGGTACGAATATGTGACGCAACCGTTGTAACTCAAACGGATTGAAACAGTTAGAAAGTCAATGAAATGTAGTTTTTAAAACTGTCTCTGTTTCTTCAGCGCGAACTAACGGCTGGGATTGTTCCCACAGTGAAAAATGACTTATTTAACTTAATTTTTAAATAAAACGCTACCACAGTGCCCAGTGCAATCGCTGAGTTCCAGAAATCAAGTGAAATTAAGAAAAATGTTACTTCTTGTAGTCAAACTGGCTCATTTATAACATTTTTAAGGTCAAAGTCCAAAATCATTTCAATTAAGTCCCACAGTCAAACGTTTCGCTATTAAAAGCGATGCAACCTAGTAATATCCGAATACTATCACTAAATACATGTGGGGACGAATATGTGACGCAACCGTTGTAACTCAAACGGATTGGCACCGTTAGAAAGTCAATGAAATGTAATTTTTGAAACTGTCTCTATTTCTTCAGCGCGAACTAATGGCTGGGATTGGTCCCACAGTAAAGAATGACTTATTTAACTTAGTTTTTAAATAAAACGCTACCACAGTGCCCAGTGCAATCGCTGAGTTCCAGAAATCAAGTGAAATTAAGAAAAATGTTACTTCTTGTAGTCAAACTGGCTCATTTATCACATTTACAAGGTCAAAGTCCAAAATCATTTCAATTAAGTCCCACAGTCAATCGTTTCACTGTTAAATGCGATGCAACTTAGTCACATCGGAAAAAAATCACTAAATACATGTTGGTACGAATATGTGACGCAACCGTTGTAACTCAAACGGATTGAAACAGTTAGAAAGTCAATGAAATGTAGTTTTTAAAACTGTCTCTGTTTCTTCAGCGCGAACTAACGGCTGGGATTGTTCCCACAGTGAAAAATGACTTATTTAACTTAATTTTTAAATAAAACGCTACCACAGTGCCCAGTGCAATCGCTGAGTTCCAGAAATCAAGTGAAATTAAGAAAAATGTTACTTCTTGTAGTCAAACTGGCTCATTTATCACATTTACAAGGTCAAAGTCCAAAATCAGTTCAATTAAGTCCCACAGTCAAACAATTCACTGTTACAAGCGATGCAACCTAGTAATATCCGAATACTATCGCTAAATACATGTGGGGCGAATATGTGACGCAACCGTTGTAACTCAATCGGATTGACACCGTTAGAAAGTCAACAAAAAGTAGTTTTTGAAACTGTCTCTATTTCTTCAGAGCGAACTAACAGCTAGGATTGGTCCCACAGTAAAAAATGACTTATTTATCTTAATTTTTTAATAAAACGCTACCACAGTGCCCAGTGCAATCGCTGAGTTCCAGAAATCAAGTCAAATTAAGAAAAATGTTACTTCTTGTAGTCAGACTGGCTCATTTATAACATTTTTAAGGTCAAAGTCCAAAATCATTTCAATTAAGTCCCACAGTCAAACGTTTCGCTATTAAAAGCGATGCAACCTAGTAATATCCGAATACTATCACTAAATACATGTGGGGACGAATATGTGACGCAACCGTTGTAACTCAAACGGATTGGCACCGTTAGAAAGTCAATGAAATGTAATTTTTGAAACTGTCTCTATTTCTTCAGCGCGAACTAATGGCTGGGATTGGTCCCACAGTAAAGAATGACTTATTTAACTTAGTTTTTAAATAAAACTCTACCACAGTGCCCAGTGCAATCGCTGAGTTCCAGCAATCAAGTCAAATTAAGAAGAATGATATTTCTTGTAGACAAACTGGCTCATTTATAACATTTATCAGGTCACACTCCAAAGTTAGTTCAATTAAAACCCACAGTCAATCGTTTCGCTGTTAAAGGCGATGCAACCTAGTAATATCAGAATACTATCGCTAAATACACGTTGGTACGAATATGTGACGGAACCGTTGTAACTCAAACGGATTGATGCAAGCAAGAAGTCGATGAAGTGTAGTTTTTGAGAATCTCTCTATTTTTTCAGCGCGTGCTAACGGCCAGGATTAGTCCCAGAGTAAAGAAAGACTTATTTATCTAAATTTTTAAATAAAACGCTACCACAGTGCCCAGTGCAATCGCTTAGTTCCAGCAATCAAGTCAAATTAAGAATAATGTTACTTCTTGTAGTCAAACTGGCTCATTTATAACATTTTTAAGGTCAAAGTCCAAAATCATTTCAATTAAGTCCCACAGTCAAACGTTTCGCTGTTAAAAGCGATGCAACTTAGTCATATCGGAAGAAAATCAGTAAATACATGTTGGTACGAATATGTGACGCAACCGTTGTAACTCAAACGGATTAACACCGTTAGAAAGTCAATGAAATGTAGTTTTTGAAACTGTCTCTATTTCTTCAGCGCGAACTAACGGCCGGGATTGTTCCCACAGAAAAAATGACTTTCTTAACTTAATTTTTAAATAAAGCACTACCACAGAGCCTAGTGTACTCGCTGAATTCCAGCAATCATATCGAATTAAGAAGAATGGTATTCCTTGGATTCCAAGTGGCTCATTTATCGAGTTTACAAGGTCAAAGTCAAGAATCAGTTCAATTAAGTCCCACAGTCAATCGTTTCACTCTTAAAAGCGATGCAACTTAGTCACATCGGAATAAAATCACTAAATACATGTTGGTACGAATATGTGACGCAACCGTTGTAACTCAAACGGATTGAAACCGTTAGAAAGTCAATGAAATGTAATTTTTGAAACTGTCTCTATTTCTTCAGCGCGAACTAATGGCTGGGATTGGTCCCACAGTAAAGAATGACTTATTTAACTTAGTTTTTAAATAAAACTCTACCACAGCGCCCAGTGCAATCGCTGAGTTCCAGCAATCAAGTCAAATTAAGAAGAATGATATTTCTTGTAGACAAACTGGCTCATTTATAACATTTA
Organism: Hydractinia symbiolongicarpus; assembly: GCF_029227915.1. Taxonomy (NCBI): domain Eukaryota; kingdom Metazoa; phylum Cnidaria; class Hydrozoa; order Anthoathecata; family Hydractiniidae; genus Hydractinia; species Hydractinia symbiolongicarpus. The sequence continues at coordinate 4,115,132 of NC_079878.1, forward strand.
TCAGGTCACACTCCAAAGTTAGTTCAATTAAGTCCCACAGTCAATCGTTTCACTGTTAAAGGCGATGCAACCTAGTAATATCAGAATACTATCGCTAAATACATGTTGGTACGAATATGTGACGGAACCGTTGTAACCCAAACGGATTGATGCAACCAAGAAGTCGATGAAGTGTAGTTTTTGAGAATCTCTCCATTTTTTCAGCGCGTGCTAACGGCCAGGATTAGTCCCAGAGTAAAAAAAGACGTATTTATCTAAATTTTGAAATAAAACGCTACCACAGTGCCCAGTGCAATCGCTTAGTTCCAGCAATCAAGTCAAATTAAGAATAATGTTACTTCTTGTAGTCAAACTGGCTCATTTATAACATTTTTAAGGTCAAAGTCCAAAATCATTTCAATTAAGTCCCACAGTCAAACGTTTCGCTGTTAAAAGCGATGCAACCTAGTAATATCCGAATACTATCGCTAAATACATGTGGGGACGAATATGTGACGCAACCGTTGTAACTCAAACGGATTGGCACCGTTAGAAAGTCAATGAAATGTAATTTTTGAAACTGTCTCTATTTCTTCAGCGCGAACTAATGGCTGGGATTGGTCCCACAGTAAAGAATGACTTATTTAACTTAGTTTTTAAATAAAACTCTACCACAGTGCCCAGTGCAATCGCTGAGTTCAATCAAGTCAAATTAAGAAGAATGATATTTCTTGTAGACAAACTGGCTCATTTATAACATTTATCAGGTCACACTCCAAAGTTAGTTCAATTAAAACCCACAGTCAATCGTTTCGCTGTTAAAGGCGATGCAACCTAGTAATATCAGAATACTATCGCTAAATACATGTTGGTACGAATATGTGACGCAACCGTTGTAACTAAAACGGATTGATACTGCCAAGAAGTCGATGAAGTGTAGTTTTTGAGAATCTCTCTATTTTTTCAGCGCGTGCTAACGGCCAGGATTAGTCCCAGAGTAAAGAAAGACTTATTTATCTAAATTTTTAAATAAAACGCTACCACAGTGTCCAGTGCAATCGCTTAGTTCCAGCAATCAAGTCAAATTAAGAATAATGTTACTTCTTGTAGTCAAACTGGCTCATTTATAACATTTTTAAGGTCAAAGTCTAAAATCATTTCAATTAAGTCCCACAGTCAAACGTTTCGCTGTTAAAAGCGATGCAACTTAGTCACATCGGAAAAAAATCCCTAAATGCATGTTGATACGAATATGTGACACAACCGTTGTAACTCAAACTGATTAACACCGTTAGAAAGTCAATGAAATGTAGTTTTTGAAACCGTCTCTATTTCTTCAGCGCGTGCTAACGGCCAGGATTACTCCGACAGTAAAAAAAGACTTATTTATCTAAATTTTTAAATAAAGCACTACCACAGAGCCTAGTGTACTCGCTGAATTCCAGCAATCATATCGAATTAAGAAGAATGGTATTCCTTGGAGTCCAAGTGGCTCATTTATCTAATTTACAGGGTCACAGCCAAGAATCAGTTCAATTAAGTCCCACAGTCAATCGTTTCACTGTTAAATGCAATGCAACTTAGTCACATCGGAAAAAAATCACAAAATACATGTTGGTACGAATATGTGACGCAACCGTTGTAACTCAAACGGATTGAAACCGTTAGAAAGTCAATGAAATGTAGTTTTTAAAACTGTCTCTGTTTCTTCAGCGCGAACTAACGGCTGGGATTGTTCCCACAGTGAAAAATGACTTATTTAACTTAATTTTTAAATAAAACGCTACCACAGTGACCAGTGCAATCGCTGAGTTCCAGAAATCAATTGAAATTATGAAAAATGTTACTTCTTGTAGTCAAACTGGCTCATTTATCACATTTACAAGGTCAAAGTCCAAAATCAGTTCAATTAAGTCCCACAGTCAAACGTTTCACTGTTAAAAGCGATGCAACCTAGTAATATCCGAATACTATCGCTAAATACATGTGGGGCGAATATGTGACGCAACCGTTGTAACTCAATCGGATTGACACCGTTAAAAAGTCAACGAAAAGTAGTTTTTGAAACTGTCTCTATTTCTTCAGCGCGAACAAATGGCTGGGATTGGTCCCACAGTAAAGAATGACTTATTTAACTTAATTTTTAAATAAAACTCTACCACAGCGCCCAGTGCAATTGCTGAGTTCCAGCAATCAAGTCAAATTAAGAAGAATGATATTTCTTGTAGACAAACTGGCTCATTTATAACATTTATCAGGTCACACTCCAAAGTTAGTTCAGCTAAGTCCCACAATCAATCGTTTCACTGTTAAAGACGATGCAACCTAGTAATATCAGAATACTATCGCTAAATACATGTTGGTACGAATATGTGACGCAACCGTTGTAACTCAAACGGATTGATGCAACCAAGAAGTCGATGAAGTGTAGTTTTTGAGAATCTCTCTATTTTTCCAGCGCGTGCTAACGGCCAGGATTAGTCCCAGAGTAAAAAAAGACTTATTTATCTAACTTTTTAAATAAAACGCTACCACAGTGCCCAATGCAATCGCTTAGTTCCAGCAATCAAGTCAAATTAAGAATAATGTTACTTCTTGTAGTCAAACTGGCTCATTTATAACATTTTTAAGGTCAGAGTCCAAAATCATTTCAATTAAGTCCCACAGTCAAACGTTTCGCTGTTAAAAGCGATGCAACCTAGTAATATCCGAATACTATCGCTAAAAACATGTGGGGACGAATATGTGACGCAACCGTTGTAACTCAAACGGATTGGCACCGTTAGAAAGTCAATGAAATGTAATTTTTGAAACTGTCTCTATTTCTTCAGCGCAAACTAACGGTTAGGATTGGTCCCACAGTAAAAAATGAATTATTTATCTTAATTTTTTAATAAAGTGCTACCACAGCGCCCTGTGTAATCGCTGAGTTCCAGCAATCATGTCAAATTAAGAAAAATGTTATTTCTTGTAGTCAAACTGGCTTATTAATAACATTTATCAGGTCACAGTCCAAAGTTAGTTCAATTAAGTCCCACAGTCAATCGTTTCACTGTTAAAGGCGATGCAACCTAGTAATATCAGAATACTATCGTTAAATACATGTTGGTACGAATATGTGACGCAACGGTTGTAACTCAAACGGATTGATACTGCCAAGAAGTCGATGAAGTGTAGATTTTGAGAATGTCTCTATTTCTTCAGTGCGTGCAACGGCTAGGATTGGTCCCACAGTAAAAAATGACTTATTTATCTTAATTTTTTAATAAAGTGCTACCACAGCGCCCTGTGTAATCGCTGAGTTCCAGCAATCATGTCAAATTAAGAAAAATGTTATTTCTTGTAGTCAAACTGGCTTATTAATAAAATTTATCAGGTCACAGTCCCAAATCATTTCAATTAAGTCCCACAGTCAAACGTTTCGCTGTTAAAAGCGATGCAACTTAGTCACATCGGAAAAAAATCCCTAAATGCATGTTGCTACGAATATGTGACACAACCGTTGTAACTCAAACTGATTAACACCGTTAGAAAGTCAATGAAATGTAGTTTTTGAAACCGTCTCTATTTCTTCAGCGCGTGCTAACGGCCAGGATTACCCCCACAGTAAAAAAAGACTTTTTTATCTAAATTTTTAAATAAAGCACTACCACAGAGCCTAGTGTACTTGCCGAATTCCAGCAATCATGTCGAATTAAGAAGAATGTTACTTCTTGTAGTCAAACTGGTTCAATTAAGTCCCACAGTCAATCGTTTCACTGTTAAATGCAATGCAACTTAGTCACATCGGAAAAAAATCACTAACTACATGTTGGTACGAATATGTGACGCAACCGTTGTAACTCAAACGGATTGATGCAACCAAGAAGTCGATGAAGTGTAGTTTTTGAGAATCTCTCTATTTTTCCAGCGCGTGCTAACGGCCAGGATTAGTCCCAGAGTAAAAAAAGACTTATTTATCTAACTTTCTAAATAAAACGCTACCACAGTGCCCAGTGCAATCGCTTAGTTCCAGCAATCAAGTCAAATTAAGAATAATGTTACTTCTTGTAGTCAAACTGGCTCATTTATAACATTTTTAAGGTCAGAGTCCAAAATCATTTCAATTAAGTCCCACAGTCAAACGTTTCGCTGTTAAAAGCGATGCAACCTAGTAATATCCGAATACTATCGCTAAAAACATGTGGGGACGAATATGTGACGCAACCGTTGTAACTCAAACGGATTGGCACCGTTAGAAAGTCAATGAAATGTAATTTTTGAAACTGTCTCTATTTCTTCAGTGCAAACTAACGGTTAGGATTGGTCCCACAGTAAAAAATGAATTATTTATCTTAATTTTTTAATAAAGTGCTACCGCAGCGCCCTGTGTAACCGCTGAGTTCCAGCAATCATGTCAAATTAAGAAAAATGTTATTTCTTGTAGTCAAACTGGCTTATTAATAACATTTATCAGGTCACAGTCCAAAGTTAGTTCAATTAAGTCCCACAGTCAATCGTTTCACTGTTAAAGGCGATGCAACCTAGTAATATCAGAATACTATCGTTAAATACATGTTGGTACGAATATGTGACGCAACGGTTGTAACTCAAACGGATTGATACTGCCAAGAAGTCGATGAAGTGTAGATTTTGAGAATGTCTCTATTTCTTCAGTGCGTGCAACGGCTAGGATTGGTCCCACAGTAAAAAATGACTTATTTATCTTAATTTTTTAATAAAGTGCTACCACAGCGCCCTGTGTAATCGCTGAGTTCCAGCAATCATGTCAAATTAAGAAAAATGTTATTTCTTGTAGTCAAACTGGCTTATTAATAACATTTATCAGGTCACAGTCCAAAATCATTTCAATTAAGTCCCACAGTCAAACGTTTCGCTGTTAAAAGCGATGCAACTTAGTCACATCGGAAAAAAATCCCTAAATGCATGTTGATACGAATATGTGACACAACCGTTGTAACTCAAACTGATTAACACCGTTAGAAACTCAATGAAATGTAGTTTTTGAAACCGTCTCTATTTCTTCAGCGCGTGCTAACGGCCAGGATTACTCCCACAGTAAAAAAAGACTTTTTTATCTAAATTTTTAAATAAAGCACTACCACAGAGCCTAGTGTACTTGCCGAATTCCAGCAATCATGTCGAATTAAGAAGAATGTTACTTCTTGTAGTCAAACTGGTTCAATTAAGTCCCACAGTCAATCGTTTCACTGTTAAATGCAATGCAACTTAGTCACATCGGAAAAAAATCACTAAATACATGTTGGTACGAATATGTGACGCAACCGTTGTAACTCAAACGGATTGAAACCGTTAGAAAGTCAATGAAATGTAGTTTTTAAAACTGTCTCTGTTTCTTCAGCGCGAACTAACGGCTGGGATTGTTCCCGCAGTGAAAAATGACTTATTTAACTTAATTTTTAAATAAAACGCTACCACAGTGACCAGTGCAATCGCTGAGTTCCAGAAATCAATTCAAATTATGAAAAATGTTACTTCTTGTAGTCAAACTGGCTCATTTATCACATTTACAAGGTCAAAGTCCAAAATCAGTTCAATTAAGTCCCACAGTCAAACGTTTCACTGTTAAAAGCGATGCAACCTAGTAATATCCGAATACTATCGCTAAATACATGTGGGGCGAATATGTGACGCAACCGTTGTAACTCAATCGGATTGACACCGTTAGAAAGTCAACGAAAAGTAGTTTTTAAAACTGTCTCTGTTTCTTCAGCGCGAACTAACGGCTGGGATTGTTCCCGCAGTGAAAAATGACTTATTTAACTTAATTTTTAAATAAAACGCTACCACAGTGACCAGTGCAATCGCTGAGTTCCAGAAATCAATTCAAATTATGAAAAATGTTACTTCTTGTAGTCAAACTGGCTCATTTATCACATTTACAAGGTCAAAGTCCAAAATCAGTTCAATTAAGTCCCACAGTCAAACGTTTCACTGTTAAAAGCGATGCAACCTAGTAATATCCGAATACTATCGCTAAATACATGTGGGGCGAATATGTGACGCAACCGTTGTAACTCAATCGGATTGACACCGTTAGAAAGTCAACGAAAAGTAGTTTTTGAAACTGTCTCTATTTCTTCAGCGCGAACTAATGGCTGGGATTGGTCCCACAGTAAAGAATGACTTATTTAACTTAATTTTTAAATAAAACTCTACCACAGCGCCCAGTGCAATCGCTGAGTTCCAGCAATCAAGTCAAATTAAGAAGAATGATATTTCTTGTAGACAAACTGGCTCATTTATAACATTTATCAGGTCACACTCCAAAGTTAGTTCAATTAAGTCCCACAATCAATCGTTTCACTGTTAAAGACGATGCAACCTAGTAATATCAGAATACTATCGCTAAATACATGTTGGTACGAATATGTGACGCAACCGTTGTAACTCAAACAGATTGATGCAACCAAGAAGTCGATGAAGTGTAGTTTTTGAGAATCTCTCTATTTTTCCAGCGCGTGCTAACGGCCAGGATTAGTCCCAGAGTAAAAAAAGACTTATTTATCTAACTTTTTAAATAAAACGCTACCACAGTGCCCAGTGCAATCGCTTAGTTCCAGCAATCAAGTCAAATTAAGAATAATGTTACTTCTTGTAGTCAAACTGGCTCATTTATAACATTTTTAAGGTCAAAGTCCAAAATCATTTCAATTAAGTCCCACAGTCAAACGTTTCGCTGTTAAAAGCGATGCAACCTAGTAATATCCGAATACTATTGCTAAATACATGTGGGGACGAATATGTGACGCAACCGTTGTAACTCAAACGGATTGGCACCGTTAAAAAGTCAATGAAATGTAATTTTTGAAACTGTCTCTATTTCTTCAGCGCAAACTAACGGCTAGGATTGATCCCACAGTAAAAAATGACTTATTTTTCTTAATTTTTTAATAAAGTGCTACCACAGCGCCCTGTGTAATCGCTGAGTTCCACCAATCATGTCAAATTAAGAAAAATGTTATTTCTTGTAGTCAAACTTGCTTATTAATAACATTTATCAGGTCACAGTCCAAAGTTAGTTCAATTAAGTCCCACAGTCAATCGTTTCACTGTTAAAGGCGATGCAACCTAGTAATATCAGAATACTATCGTTAAATACATGTTGGTACGAATATGTGACGCAACGGTTGTAACTCAAACGGATTGATACTGCCAAGAAGTCGATGAAGTGTAGATTTTGAGAATGTCTCTCCCACAGAAAAAAAGACTTATTTATCTAAATTTTTAAATAAAGCACTATCACAGAGCCTAGTGTACTTGCTGAATTCCAGCAATCATGTCGAATTAAGAAGAATGTTACTTCTTGTAGTCAAACTGGCTCATTTATCACATTTTTAAGGTCAAAGTTCAAAATCAGTTCAATTAAGTCCCACAGTCAAACGTTTCACTGTTAAAAGCGATGCAACCTAGTAATATCCGAATACTATCGCTAAGTACATGTGGGGACGAATATGTGACGCAACCGTTGTAACTCAAACGGATTGGCACCGTTAGAAAGTCAATGAAATGTAATTTTTGAAACTGTCTCTATTTCTTCAGCGCAAACTAACGGTTAGGATTGGTCCCACAGTAAAAAATGAATTATTTATCTTAATTTTTTAATAAAGTGCTACCACAGCGCCCTGTGTAATCGCTGAGTTCCAGCAATCATGTCAAATTAAGAAAAATGTTATTTCTTGTAGTCAAACTGGCTTATTAATAACATTTATCAGGTCACAGTCCAAAGTTAGTTCAATTAAGTCCCACAGTCAATCGTTTCACTGTTAAAGGCGATGCAACCTAGTAATATCAGAATACTATCGTTAAATACATGTTGGTACGAATATGTGACGCAACGGTTGTAACTCAAACGGATTGATACTGCCAAGAAGTCGATGAAGTGTAGATTTTGAGAATGTCTCTATTTCTTCAGTGCGTGCAACGGCCAGGATTAGTCCCACAGAAAAAAAGACTTATTTATCTAAATTTTTAAATAAAGCACTATCACAGAGCCTAGTGTGCTTGCTGAATTCCAGCAATCATGTCGAATTAAGAAGAATGTTACTTCTTGTAGTCAAACTGGCTCATTTATCACATTTTTAAGGTCAAAGTTCAAAATCAGTTCAATTAAGTCCCACAGTCAAACGTTTCACTGTTAAAAGCGATGCAACCTAGTAATATCCGAATACTATCGCTAAGTACATGTGGGGACGAATATGTGAAGCAACCGTTGTAACTCAAACGGATTGAAACCGTTAGAAAGTCAATGAAATGTATTTTTTGAAACTGTCTCCATATTTTCAGCGCGAACTAACGGCTAGGATTGTTCCCACAGTAAAAAATGACTTATTTATCTTAATTTTTTAATAAAGTGCTACCACAGCGGCCTGTGTAATCGCTGAGTTCCAGCAATCATGTCAAATTAAGAAAAATGTTATTTCTTGTAGTCAAACTGGCCCATTTATAACATTTATCAGGTCACAGTCCAAAGTTAGTTCAATTAAGTCCCACAGTCAATCGTTTCACTGTTAAAGGCGATGCAACCTAGTAATATCCGAATACTATCGCTAAATACATGAAGGTACGAATATGTGACGCAACCGTTGTCACTCAAACGGATTGATACCGCCAAGAAGTCGATGAAGTGTAGATTTTGAGAATGTCTCTATTTCTTCAGTGCGTGCAACGGCCAGGATTAGTCCCACAGAAAAAAAGACTTATTTATATAAGTTTTTAAATAAAGCACTATCACAGAGCCTAGTGTACTCACTGAATTCCAGCAATCATGTCGAATTAAGAAGAATGGTATTTCTTGGAGCCCAATTGGCTCATTTATCGCATTTACAAGGTCACAGTCCAAAATCAGTTCAATTAAGTCCCACAGTCAATCGTTTCACTGTTAAAAGCGATGCAACTTAGTCACATCGGAAAAAAATCACTAAATGCATGTTGATACGAATATGTGACACAACCGTTGTAACTCAAACGGATTAACACCGTTAGAAAGTCAATGAAATGTAGTTTTTGAAACCGTCTCTATTTCTTTAGCGGGAACTAACGGCTGGGAATGTTCCCACAGTAAAAAATGACTTATTAAACTTAATTTGTAAATAAAACGCTACCACACTGCCCAGTGCAATCGCTGAGTTCCAGCAATCATGTCAAATTAAGAAGAATGTTACTTTTCGTAGTCAAACTGGCTCATTTATCACATTTATAAGGTCAAAGTCCAAAATCAGTTCAATTAAGTCCCACAGTCAAACGTTTCGCTGTTAAAAGCGATGCAACTTAGTCACATCGGAAAAAAATCCCTAAATGCATGTTGATACGAATATGTGACACAACCGTTGTAACTCAAACTGATTAACACCGTTAGAAAGTCAATGAAATGTAGTTTTTGAAACCGTCTCTATTTCTTCAGCGCGTGCTAACGGCCAGGATTACTCCCACAGTAAAAAAAGACTTATTTATCTAAATTTTTAAATAAAGCACTACCACAGAGCCTAGTGTACTCGCTGAATTCCAGCAATCATATCGAATTAAGAAGAATGGTATTCCTTGGAGTCCAAGTGGCTCATTTATCTAATTTACAGGGTCACAGCCAAGAATCAGTTCAATTAAGTCCCACAGTCAATCGTTTCACTGTTAAATGCAATGCAACTTAGTCACATCGGAAAAAAATCACAAAATACATGTTGGTACGAATATGTGACGCAACCGTTGTAACTCAAACGGATTGAAACCGTTAGAAAGTCAATGAAATGTAGTTTTTAAAACTGTCTCTGTTTCTTCAGCGCGAACTAACGGCTGGGATTGTTCCCACAGTGAAAAATGACTTATTTAACTTAATTTTTAAATAAAACGCTACCACAGTGACCAGTGCAATCGCTGAGTTCCAGAAATCAATTCAAATTATGAAAAATGTTACTTCTTGTAGTCAAACTGGCTCATTTATCACATTTACAAGGTCAAAGTCCAAAATCAGTTCAATTAAGTCCCACAGTCAAACGTTTCACTGTTAAAAGCGATGCAACCTAGTAATATCCGAATACTATCGCTAAATACATGTGGGGCGAATATGTGACGCAACCGTTGTAACTCAATCGGATTGACACCGTTAGAAAGTCAACGAAAAGTAGTTTTTGAAACTGTCTCTATTTCTTCAGCGCGAACTAATGGCTGGGATTGGTCCCACAGTAAAGAATGACTTATTTAACTTAATTTTTAAATAAAACTCTACCACAGCGCCCAGTGCAATTGCTGAGTTCCAGCAATCAAGTCAAATTAAGAAGAATGATATTTCTTGTAGACAAACTGGCTCATTTATAACATTTATCAGGTCACACTCCAAAGTTAGTTCAATTAAGTCCCACAATCAATCGTTTCACTGTTAAAGACGATGCAACCTAGTAATATCAGAATACTATCGCTAAATACATGTTGGTACGAATATGTGACGCAACCGTTGTAACTCAAACGGATTGATGCAACCAAGAAGTCGATGAAGTGTAGTTTTTGAGAATCTCTCTATTTTTCCAGCGCGTGCTAACGGCCAGGATTAGTCCCAGAGTAAAAAAAGACTTATTTATCTAACTTTTTAAATAAAACGCTACCACAGTGCCCAGTGCAATCGCTTAGTTCCAGCAATCAAGTCAAATTAAGAATAATGTTACTTCTTGTAGTCAAACTGGCTCATTTATAACATTTTTAAGGTCAGAGTCCAAAATCATTTCAATTAAGTCCCACAGTCAAACGTTTCGCTGTTAAAAGCGATGCAACCTAGTAATATCCGAATACTATCGCTAAAAACATGTGGGGACGAATATGTGACGCAACCGTTGTAACTCAAACGGATTGGCACCGTTAGAAAGTCAATGAAATGTAATTTTTGAAACTGTCTCTATTTCTTCAGCGCAAACTAACGGTTAGGATTGGTCCCACAGTAAAAAATGAATTATTTATCTTAATTTTTTAATAAAGTGCTACCACAGCGCCCTGTGTAATCGCTGAGTTCCAGCAATCATGTCAAATTAAGAAAAAATGTTATTTCTTGTAGTCAAACTGGCTTATTAATAACATTTAACAGGTCACAGTCCAAAGTTAGTTCAATTAAGTCCCACAGTCAATCGTTTCACTGTTAAAAGCGATGCAACTTAGTCACATCGGAAAAAAATCACTAAATGCATGTTGATACGAATATGTGACACAACCGTTGTAACTCAAACGGATTAACACCGTTAGAAAGTCAATGAAATTTAGTTTTTGAAACCGTCTCTATTTCTTCAGCGCGTGCTAACGGCCAGGATTACTCCCACAGTAAAAAAAGACTTATGTATCTAAATTTTTAGATAAAGCACTACCACAGTGCAATCGCTTAGTTCCAGCAATCAAGTCAAATTAAGAATAATGTTACTTCTTGTAATCAAACTGGCTCATTTATAACATTTTTAAGGTCAATGTCCAAAATCATTTCAATTAAGTCCCACAGTCAAACGTTTCGCTGTTAAAAGCGATGCAACCTAGTAATATCCGAATACTATCGCTAAATACATGTGGGGACGAATATGTGACGCAACCGTTGTAACTCAAACGGATTGGCACCGTTAGAAAGTCAATGAAATTTAATTTTTGAAACTGTCTCTCTTTCTTCAGTGCGAACTAACGGCTAGGATTGGTCCCACAGTAAAAAATGACTTATTTATCTTAATTTTTTAATAAAGTGCTACCACAGCGCCCTGTGTAATCGCTGAGTTCCAGCAATCATGTCAAATTAAGAAAAATGTTATTTCTTGTAGTCAAACTGGCTTATTAATAACATTTAACAGGTCACAGTCCAAAGTTAGTTCAATTAAGTCCCACAGTCAATCGTTTCACTGTTAAAAGCGATGCAACTTAGTCACATCGGAAAAAAATCACTAAATGCATGTTGATACGAATATGTGACACAACCGTTGTAACTCAAACGGATTAACACCGTTAGAAAGTCAATGAAATTTAGTTTTTGACACCGTCTCTATTTCTTTAGCGCGTGCTAACGGCCAGGATTACTCCCACAGTAAAAAAAGACTTATGTATCTAAATTTTTAAATAAAGCACTACCACAGAGCCTAGTGTACTCGCTGAATTCCAGCAATCATATCGAATTAAGAAGAATGATATTTCTTGTAGACAAACTGGCTCATTTATAACATTTATCTGGTCACACTCCAAAGTTAGTTCAATTAAGTCCCACAGTCAATCGTTTCACTGTTAAAGGCGATGCAACCTAGTAATATCAGAATACTATCGCTAAATACATGTTGGTACAAATATGTGACGGAACCGTTGTAACTAAAACGGATTGATGCAACCAAGAAGTCGATGAAGTGTAGTTTTTGAGAATCTCTCTATTTTTTCAGCGCGTGCTAACGGCCAGGATTAGTCCCAGAGTAAAAAAAGACTTATTTATCTAAATTTTGAAATAAAACGCTACCACAGTGCCCAGTGCAATCGCTTAGTTCCAGCAATCAAGTCAAATTAAGAATAATGTTACTTCTTGTAGTCAAACTGGCTCATTTATAACATTTTTAAGGTCAAAGTCCAAAATCATTTCAATTAAGTCCCACAGTCAAACGTTTCGCTGTTAAAAGCGATGCAACCTAGTAATATCCGAATACTATCGCTAAATACATGTGGGGACGAATATGTGACGCAACCGTTGTAACTCAAACGGATTAACACCGTTAGAAAGTCAATGAAATGTAGTTTTTGAAACTGTCTCTATTTCTTCAGCGCGAACTAACGGCCGGGATTGTTCCCACAGAAAAAATGACTTTCTTAACTTAATTTTTAAATAAAGCACTACCACAGAGCCTAGTGTACTCGCTGAATTCCAGCAATCATATCGAATTAAGAAGAATGGTATTCCTTGGAGTCCAAGTGGCTCATTTATCGAGTTTACAAGGTCAAAGTCAAGAATCAGTTCAATTAAGTCCCACAGTCAATCGTTTCACTGTTAAAAGCGATGCAACTTAGTCACATCGGAATAAAATCACTAAATACATGTTGGTACGAATATGTGACGCAACCGTTGTAACTCAAACGGATTGAAACCGTGAGAAAGTCAATGAAATGTAATTTTTGAAACTGTCTCTATTTCTTCAGCGCGAACTAACGGCCGGGATTGTTCCCACAGAAAAAATGACTTTCTTAACTTAATTTTTAAATAAAGCACTACCACAGAGCCTAGTGTACTCGCTGAATTCCAGCAATCATATCGAATTAAGAAGAATGGTATTCCTTGGAGTCCAAGTGGCTCATTTATCGAGTTTACAAGGTCAAAGTCAAGAATCAGTTCAATTAAGTCCCACAGTCAATCGTTTCACTGTTTAAAGCGATATAACTGAGTAATATCGGAAAGATATCACTAAATACATGTTGGTACGAATATGTGACGCAATCGTTGTAACTCAAACAGATTGACACCGCCAAGAAGTCAATGAAATGTAGGTTTTGAGTATGTCTCTCTTTCTTCAGTGCGTGCAAACGGCCAGGATTTGTCCCACAATGAAAAAAGACTTATTTATCTAAATTTCTAAATGAAGCCTTACCACAGCGCCCAGTGCAATCGCTGAGTTCCAGCAATCAAGTCAAATTAAGAAGAATGATATTTCTTGTAGACAAACTGGCTCATTTATAACATTTATCAGGTCACACTCCAAAGTTAGTTCAATTAAGTCCCACAGTCAATCGTTTCACTGTTAAAGGCGATGCAACCTAGTAATATCAGAATACTATCGCTAAATACATGTTGGTACGAATATGTGACGGAACCGTTGTAACTCAAACGGATTGATGCAACCAAGAAGTCGATGAAGTGTAGTTTTTGAGAATCTCTCTATTTTTTCAGCGCGTGCTAACGGCCAGGATTAGTCCCAGAGTAAAAAAAAGACTTATTTATCTAAATTTTTAAATAAAACGCTACCACAGTGCCCAGTGCAATCGCTTCGTTCCAGCAATCAAGTCAAATTAAGAATAATGTTACTTCTTGTAGTCAAACTGGCTCATTTATAACATTTTTAAGGTCAAAGTCCAAAATCATTTCAATTAAGTCCCACAGGCAAACGTTTCGCTGTTAAAAGCGATGCAACTTAGTCATATCGGAAGAAAATCAGTAAATACATGTTGGTACGAATATGTGACGCAACCGTTGTAACTCAAACGGATTAACACCGTTAGAAAGTCAATGAAATGTAGTTTTTGAAACTGTCTCTATTTCTTCAGCGCGAACTAACGGCCGGGATTGTTCCCACAGAAAAAATGACTTTCTTAACTTAATTTTTAAATAAAGCACTACCACAGAGCCTAGTGTACTCGCTGAATTCCAGCAATCATATCGAATTAAGAAGAATGGTATTCCTTGGAGTCCAAGTGGCTCATTTATCGAGTTTACAAGGTCAAAGTCAAGAATCAGTTCAATTAAGTCCCACAGTCAATCGTTTCACTGTTAAAAGCGATGCAACTTAGTCACATCGGAATAAAATCACTAAATACATGTTGGTACGAATATGTGACGCAACCGTTGTAACTCAAACGGATTGAAACCGTTAGAAAGTCAATGAAATGTAATTTTTGAAACTGTCTCTATTTCTTCAGCGCGAACTAACGGCCGGGATTGTTCCCACAGAAAAAATGACTTTCTTAAATTAATTTTTAAATAAAGCACTACCACAGAGCCTAGTGTACTCGCTGAATTCCAGCAATCATATCGAATTAAGAAGAATGGTATTCCTTGGAGTCCAAGTGGCTTATTTATCGAGTTTACAAGGTCAAAGTCAAGAATCAGTTCAATTAAGTCCCACAGTCAATCGTTTCACTGTTTAAAGCGATATAACTGAGTAATATCGGAAAGATATCACTAAATACATGTTGGTACGAATATGTAACGCAATCGTTGAAACTCAAACGGATTGACACCGCCAAGAAGTCAATGAAATGTAGGTTTTGGGTATGTCTCTCTTTCTTCAGTGCGTGCAAACGGCCAGGATTTGTCCCACAATGAAAAAAGACTTATTTATCTAAATTTCTAAATGAAGCCTTACCACAGCGCCCAGTGCAATCGCTGAGTTCCAGCAATCAAGTCAAATTAAGAAGAATGATATTTCTTGTAGACAAACTGGCTCATTTATAACATTTATCAGGTCACACTCCAAAGTTAGTTCAATTAAGTCCCACAGTCAATCGTTTCACTGTTAAAGGCGATTCAACCTAGTAATATCAGAATACTATCGCTAAATACATGTTGGTACGAATATGTGACGGAACCGTTGTAACTCAAACGGATTGATGCAACCAAGAAGTCGATGAAGTGTAGTTTTTGAGAATCTCTCTATTTTTTCAGCGCGTGCTAACGGCCAGGATTAGTCCCAGAGTAAAAAAAAGACTTATTTATCTAAATTTTTAAATAAAACGCTACCACAGTGCCCAGTGCAATCGCTTAGTTCCAGCAATCAAGTCAAATTAAGAATAATGTTACTTCTTGTAGTCAAACTGGCTCATTTATAACATTTTTAAGGTCAAAGTCCAAAATCATTTCAATTAAGTCCCACAGTCAAACGTTTCGCTGTTAAAAGCGATGCAACTTAGTCATATCGGAAGAAAATCAGTAAATACATGTTGGTACGAATATGTGACGCAACCGTTGTAACTCAAACGGATTAACACCGTTAGAAAGTCAATGAAATGTAGTTTTTGAAACTGTCTCTATTTCTTCAGCGCGAACTAACGGCCGGGATTGTTCCCACAGAAAAAATGACTTTCTTAACTTAATTTTTAAATAAAGCACTACCACAGAGCCTAGTGTACTCGCTGAATTCCAGCAATCATATCGAATTAAGAAGAATGGTATTCCTTGGAGTCCAAGTGGCTCATTTATCGAGTTTACAAGGTCAAAGTCAAGAATCAGTTCAATTAAGTCCCACAGTCAATCGTTTCACTGTTAAAAGCGATGCAACTTAGTCACATCGGAATAAAATCACTAAATACATGTTGGTACGAATATGTGACGCAACCGTTGTAACTCAAACGGATTGAAACCGTTAGAAAGTCAATGAAATGTAATTTTTGAAACTGTCTCTATTTCTTCAGCGCGAACTAACGGCCGGGATTGTTCCCACAGAAAAAATGACTTTCTTAACTTAATTTTTAAATAAAGCACTACCACAGAGCCTAGTGTACTCGCTGAATTCCAGCAATCATATCGAATTAAGAAGAATGGTATTCCTTGGAGTCCAAGTGGCTCATTTATCGAGTTTACAAGGTCAAAGTCAAGAATCAGTTCAATTAAGTCCCACAGTCAATCGTTTCACTGTTTAGAGCGATATAACTGAGTAATATTGGAAAGATATCACTAAATACATGTTGGTACGAATATGTGACGCAATCGTTGTAACTCAAACGGATTGACACCGCCAAGAAGTCAATGAAATGTAGGTTTTGAGTATGTCTCTCTTTCTTCAGTGCGTGCAAACGGCCAGGATTTGTCCCACAATGAAAAAAGACTTATTTATCTAAATTTCTAAATGAAGCCTTACCACAGCGCCCAGTGCAATCGCTGAGTTCCAGCAATCAAGTCAAATTAAGAAGAATGATATTTCTTGTAGACAAACTGGCTCATTTATAACATTTATCAGGTCACACTCCAAAGTTAGTTCAATTAAGTCCCACAGTCAATCGTTTCACTGTTAAAGGCGATGCAACCTAGTAATATCAGAATACTATCGCTAAATACATGTTGGTACGAATATGTGACGGAACCGTTGTAACTCAAACGGATTGAATCAACCAAGAAGTCGATGAAGTGTAGTTTTTGAGAATCTCTCTATTTTTTCAGCGCGTGCTAACGGCCAGGATTAGTCCCAGAGTAAAAAAAAGACTTATTTATCTAAATTTTGAAATAAAACGCTACCACAGTGCCCAGTGCAATCGCTTAGTTCCAGCAATCAAGTCAAATTAAGAATAATGTTACTTCTTGTAGTCAAACTGGCTCATTTATAACATTTTTAAGGTCAAATTCCAAAATCATTTCAATTAAGTCCCACAGTCACAAGTTTCGCTGTTAAAAGCGATGCAACCTAGTAATATCCGAATACTATCGCTAAATACATGTGGGGACGAATATGTGACGCAACCGTTGTAACTCAAACGGATTGGCACCGTTAGAAAGTCAATGAAATGTAATTTTTGAAACTGTCTCTATTTCTTCAGCGCGAACTAACGGCTAGGATTGGTCCCACAGTAAAAAATGACTTATTTATCTTAATTTTTTAATAAAGTGCTACCACAGCGCCCTGTGTAATCGCTGAGTTCCAGCAATCATGTCAAATTAAGAAAAATGTTATTTCTTGTAGTCAAACTGGCTTATTAATAACATTTAACAGGTCACAGTCCAAAATTTAGTTCAATTAAGTCCCACAGTCAATCGTTTCACTGTTAAAGGCGATCCAATCTAGTAATATCAGAATACTATCGTTAAAAACATGTTGGTACGAATATGTGACGCAACCGTTGTAACTCAAACGGATTGATACTGCCAAGAAGTCGATGAAGTGTAGATTTTGAGAATGTCTCTATTTCTTCAGTGCGTGCAACGGCCAGGATTAGTCCCACAGAAAAAAAGACTTATTTATCTAAATTTTTAAGTAAAGCACTACCACAGAGCCTAGTGTACTCGCTGAATTCCAGCAATCATATCGAATTAAGAAGAATGGTATTTCTTGGAGCCCAGTAGGCTCATTTATCGAGTTTACAAGGTTACAGTCAAGAATCAGTTCAATTAAGTCCCACAGTCAATCGTTTCACTGTTAAATGCGATGCAACTTAGTCACATCGGAAAAAAATCACTAAATACATGTTGGTACGAATATGTGACGCAACCGTTGTAACTCAAACGGATTGAAACAGTTAGAAAGTCAATGAAATGTAGTTTTTAAAACTGTCTCTGTTTCTTCAGCGCGAACTAACGGCTGGGATTGTTCCCACAGTGAAAAAGACTTACTTAACCTAATTTTTAAATAAAACGCTACCACAGTGCCCAGTGCAATCGCTGAGTTCCAGAAATCAAGTGAAATTAAGAAAAATGTTACTTCTTGTAGTCAAACTGGCTCATTTATCACATTTACAAGGTCAAAGTCCAAAATCAGTTCAATTAAGTCCCACAGTCAAACAATTCACTGTTACAAGCGATGCAACCTAGTAATATCCGAATACTATCGCTAAATACATGTGGGGCGAATATGTGACGCAACCGTTGTAACTCAATCGGATTGACACCGTTAGAAAGTCAACAAAAAGTAGTTTTTGAAACTGTCTCCATTTCTTCAGCGCGAACTAACGGCTAGGATTGGTCCCACAGTAATAAATGACTTATTTATCTTAATTTTTTAATAAAACGCTACCACAGTGCCCAGTGCAATCGCTGAGTTCCAGAAATCAAGTCAAATTAAGAAAAATGTTACTTCTTGTAGTCAGACTGGCTCATTTATAACATTTTTAAGGTCAAAGTCCAAAATCATTTCAATTAAGTCCCACAGTCAAACGTTTCGCTATTAAAAGCGATGCAACCTAGTAATATCCGAATACTATCACTAAATACATGTGGGGACGAATATGTGACGCAACCGTTGTAACTCAAACGGATTGGCACCGTTAGAAAGTCAATGAAATGTAACTTTTGAAACTGTCTCTATTTCTTCAGCGCGAACTAATGGCTGGGATTGGTCCCACAGTAAAGAATGACTTATTTAACTTAGTTTTTAAATAAAACTCTACCACAGTGCCCAGTGCAATCGCTGAGTTCCAGCAATCAAGTCAAATTAAGAAGAATGATATTTCTTGTAGACAAACTGGCTCATTTATAACATTTATCAGGTCACACTCCAAAGTTAGTTCAATTAAAACCCACAGTCAATCGTTTCGCTGTTAAAGGCGATGCAACCTAGTAATATCAGAATACTATCGCTAAATACACGTTGGTACGAATATGTGACGGAACCGTTGTAACTCAAACGGATTGATGCAAGCAAGAAGTCGATGAAGTGTAGTTTTTGAGAATCTCTCTATTTTTTCAGCGCGTGCTAACGGCCAGGATTAGTCCCAGAGTAAAGAAAGACTTATTTATCTAAATTTTTAAATAAAACGCTACCACAGTGCCCAGTGCAATCGCTTAGTTCCAGCAATCAAGTCAAATTAAGAATAATGTTACTTCTTGTAGTCAAACTGGCTCATTTATAACATTTTTAAGGTCAAAGTCCAAAATCATTTCAATTAAGTCCCACAGTCAAACGTTTCGCTGTTAAAAGCGATGCAACTTAGTCACATCGGAAAAAAATCCCTAAATGCATGTTGATACGAATATGTGACACAACCGTTGTAACTCAATCGGATTGACACTGTTAGAAAGTCAACAAAAAGTAGTTTTTGAAACTGTCTCTATTTCTTCAGCGCGAACTAACGGCTAGGATTGGTCCCACAGTAATAAATGACTTATTTATCTTAATTTTTTAATAAAACGCTACCACAGTGCCCAGTGCAATCGCTGAGTTCCAGAAATCAAGTCAAATTAAGAAAAATGTTACTTCTTGTAGTCAGACTGGCTCATTTATAACATTTTTAAGGTCAAAGTCCAAAATCATTTCAATTAAGTCCCACAGTCAAACGTTTCGCTATTAAAAGCGATGCAACCTAGTAATATCCGAATACTATCACTAAATACATGTGGGGACGAATATGTGACGCAACCGTTTTAACTCAAACGGATTGGCACCGTTAGAAAGTCAATGAAATGTAATTTTTGAAACTGTCTCTATTTCTTCAGCGCGAACTAATGGCTGGGATTGGTCCCACAGTAAAGAATGACTTATTTAACTTAGTTTTTAAATAAAACTCTACCACAGTGCCCAGTGCAATCGCTGAGTTCCAGCAATCAAGTCAAAATTAAGAAGAATGATATTTCTTGTAGACAAACTGGCTCATTTATAACATTTATCAGGTCACACTCCAAAGTTAGTTCAATTAAAACCCACAGTCAATCGTTTCGCTGTTAAAGGCGATGCAACCTAGTAATATCAGAATACTATCGCTAAATACACGTTGGTACGAATATGTGACGGAACCGTTGTAACTCAAACGGATTGATGCAAGCAAGAAGTCGATGAAGTGTAGTTTTTGAGAATCTCTCTATTTTTCAGCGCGTGCTAACGGCCAGGATTAGTCCCAGAGTAAAGAAAGACTTATTTATCTAAATTTTTAAATAAAACGCTACCACAGTGCCCAGTGCAATCGCTTAGTTCCAGCAATCAAGTCAAATTAAGAATAATTTTACTTCTTGTAGTCAAACTGGCTCATTTATAACATTTTTAAGGTCAAAGTCCAAAATCATTTCAATTAAGTCCCACAGTCAAACGTTTCGCTGTTAAAAGCGATGCAACTTAGTCACATCGGAAAAAAATCCCTAAATGCATGTTGATACGAATATGTGACACAACCGTTGTAACTCAATCGGATTGACACCGTTAGAAAGTCAACAAAAAGTAGTTTTTGAAACTGTCTCTATTTCTTCAGCGCGAACTAACAGCTAGGATTGGTCCCACAGTAATAAATGACTTATTTATCTTAATTTTTTAATAAAACGCTACCACAGTGCCCAGTGCAATCGCTGAGTTCCAGAAATCAAGTCAAATTAAGAAAAATGTTACTTCTTGTAGTCAGACTGGCTCATTTATAACATTTTTAAGGTCAAAGTCCAAAATCATTTCAATTAAGTCCCACAGTCAAACGTTTCGCTGTTAAAAGCGATGCAACTTAGTCACATCGGAAAAAAATCCCTAAATGCATGTTGATACGAATATGTGACACAACCGTTGTAACTCAAACTGATTAACACCGTTAGAAAGTCAATGAAATTTAGTTTTTGAAACCGTCTCTATTTCTTCAGCGCGTGCTAACGGCCAGGATTACTCCCACAGTAAAAAAAGACTTATTTATCTAAATTTTTATATAAAGCACTACCACAGAGCCTAGTGTACTCGCTGAATTCCAGCAATCATATCGAATTAAGAAGAATGGTATTCCTTGGAGTCCAAGTGGCTCATTTATCTAATTTACAGGGTCACAGCCAAGAATCAGTTCAATTAAGTCCCACAGTCAATCGTTTCACTGTTAAATGCAATGCAACTTAGTCACATCGGAAAAAAATCACAAAATACATGTTGGTACGAATATGTGACACAACCGTTGTAACTCAAACGGATTGAAACCGTTAGAAAGTCAATGAAATGTAGTTTTTAAAACTGTCTCTGTTTCTTCAGCGCGAACTAACGGCTGGGATTGTTCCCACAGTGAAAAATGACTTATTTAACTTAATTTTTAAATAAAACGCTACCACAGTGACCAGTGCAATCGCTGAGTTCCAGAAATCAATTCAAATTATGAAAAATGTTACTTCTTGTAGTCAAACTGGCTCATTTATAACATTTTTAAGGTCAAAGTCCAAAATCATTTCAATTAAGTCCCACAGTCAAACGTTTCGCTATTAAAAGCGATGCAACCTAGTAATATCCGAATACTATCACTAAATACATGTGGGGACGAATATGTGACGCAACCGTTGTAACTCAAACGGATTGGCACCGTTAGAAAGTCAATGAAATGTAATTTTTGAAACTGTCTCTATTTCTTCAGCGCGAACTAATGGCTGGGATTGGTCCCACAGTAAAGAATGACTTATTTAACTTAGTTTTTAAATAAAACTCTACCACAGTGCCCAGTGCAATCGCTGAGTTCCAGCAATCAAGTCAAATTAAGAAGAATGATATTTCTTGTAGACAAACTGGCTCATTTATAACATTTATCAGGTCACACTCCAAAGTTAGTTCAATTAAAACCCACAGTCAATCGTTTCGCTGTTAAAGGCGATGCAACCTAGTAATATCAGAATACTATTGCTAAATACACGTTGGTACGAATATGTGACGGAACCGTTGTAACTCAAACGGATTGATGCAAGCAAGAAGTCGATGAAGTGTCGTTTTTGAGAATCTCTCTATTTTTTCAGCGCGTGCTAACGGCCAGGATTAGTCCCAGAGTAAAGAAAGACTTATTTATCTAAATTTTTAAATAAAACGCTACCACAGTGCCCAGTGCAATCGCTTAGTTCCAGCAATCAAGTCAAATTAAGAATAATGTTACTTCTTGTAGTCAAACTGGCTCATTTATAACATTTTTAAGGTCAAAGTCCAAAATCATTTCAATTAAGTCCCACAGTCAAACGTTTCGCTGTTAAAAGCGATGCAACTTAGTCACATCGGAAAAAAATCCCTAAATGCATGTTGATACGAATATGTGACACAACCGTTGTAACTCAAACTGATTAACACCGTTAGAAAGTCAATGAAATGTAGTTTTTGAAACCGTCTCTATTTCTTCAGCGCATGCTAACGGCCAGGATTACTCCCACAGTAAAAAAAGACTTATTTATCTAAATTTTTAAATAAAGCACTACCACAGAGCCTAGTGTACTCGCTGAATTCCAGCAATCATATCGAATTAAGAAGAATGGTATTCCTTGGAGTCCAAGTGGCTCATTTATCTAATTTACAGGGTCACAGCCAAGAATCAGTTCAATTAAGTCCCACAGTCAATCGTTTCACTGTTAAATGCAATGCAACTTAGTCACATCGGAAAAAAATCACAAAATACATGTTGGTACGAATATGTGACGCAACCGTTGTAACTCAAACGGATTGAAACCGTTAGAAAGTCAATGAAATGTAGTTTTTAAAACTGTCTCTGTTTCTTCAGCGCGAACTAACGGCTGGGATTGTTCCCACAGTGAAAAATGACTTATTTAACTTAATTTTTAAATAAAACGCTACCACAGTGACCAGTGCAATCGCTGAGTTCCAGAAATCAATTCAAATTATGAAAAATGTTACTTCTTGTAGTCAAACTGGCTCATTTATCACATTTACAAGGTCAAAGTCCAAAATCAGTTCAATTAAGTCCCACAGTCAAACGTTTCACTGTTAAAAGCGATGCAACCTAGTAATATCCGAATACTATCGCTAAATACATGTGGGGCGAATATGTGACGCAAACGTTGTAACTCAATCGGATTGACACCGTTAGAAAGTCAACGAAAAGTAGTTTTTGAAACTGTCTCTATTTCTTCAGCGCGAACTAATGGCTGGGATTGGTCCCACAGTAAAGAATGACTTATTTAACTTAATTTTTAAATAAAACTCTACCACAGCGCCCAGTGCAATTGCTGAGTTCCAGCAATCAAGTCAAATTAAGAAGAATGATATTTCTTGTAGACAAACTGGCTCATTTATAACATTTATCAGGTCACACTCCAAAGTTAGTTCAATTAAGTCCCACAATCAATCGTTTCAGTGTTAAAGACGATGCAACCTAGTAATGTCAGAATACTATCGCTAAATACATGTTGGTACGAATATGTGACGCAACCGTTGTAACTCAAACGGATTGATGCAACCAAGAAGTCGATGAAGTGTAGTTTTTGAGAATCTCTCTATTTTTCCAGCGCGTGCTAACGGCCAGGATTAGTCCCAGAGTAAAAAAAGACTTATTTATCTAACTTTTTAAATAAAACGCTACCAAAGTGCCCAGTGCAATCGCTTAGTTCCAGCAATCAAGTCAAATTAAGAATAATGTTACTTCTTGTAGTCAAACTGGCTTATTTTTAACATTTTTAAGGTCAGAGTCCAAAATCATTTCAATTAAGTCCCACAGTCAAACGTTTCGCTGTTAAAAGCGATGCAACCTAGTAATATCCGAATACTATCACTAAAAACATGTGGGGACGAATATGTGACGCAACCGTTGTAACTCAAACGGATTGGCACCGTTAGAAAGTCAATGAAATGTAATTTTTGAAACTGTCTCTATTTCTTCAGTGCAAACTAACGGTTAGGATTGGTCCCACAGTAAAAAATGAATTATTTATCTTAATTTTTTAATAAAGTGCTACCACAGCGCCCTGTGTAATCGCTGAGTTCCAGCAATCATGTCAAATTAAGAAAAATGTTATTTCTTGTAGTCAAACTGGCTTATTAATAACATTTATCAGGTCACAGTCCAAAGTTAGTTCAATCAAGTCCCACAGTCAATCGTTTCACTGTTAAAGGCGATGCAACCTAGTAATATCAGAATACTATCGTTAAATACATGTTGGTACGAATATGTGACGCAACGGTTGTAACTCAAACGGATTGATACTGCCAAGAAGTCGATGAAGTGTAGATTTTGAGAATGTCTCTATTTCTTCAGTGCGTGCAACGGCTAGGATTGGTCCCACAGTAAAAAATGACTTATTTATCTTAATTTTTTAATAAAGTGCTACCACAGCGCCCTGTGTAATCGCTGAGTTCCAGCAATCATGTCAAATTAAGAAAAATGTTATTTCTTGTAGTCAAACTGGCTTATTAATAACATTTATCAGGTCACAGTCCAAAATCATTTCAATTAAGTCCCACAGTCAAACGTTTCGCTGTTAAAAGCGATGCAACTTAGTCACATCGGAAAAAAATCCCTAAATGCATGTTGATACGAATATGTGACACAACCGTTGTAACTCAAACTGATTAACACCGTTAGAAAGTCAATGAAATGTAGTTTTTGAAACCGTCTCTATTTCTTCAGCGCGTGCTAACGGCCAGGATTACTCCCACAGTAAAAAAAGACTTTTTTATCTAAATTTTTAAATAAAGCACTACCACAGAGCCTAGTGTACTTGCCGAATTCCAGCAATCATGTCGAATTAAGAAGAATGTTACTTCTTGTAGTCAAACTGGTTCAATTAAGTCCCACAGTCAATCGTTTCACTGTTAAATGCAATGCAACTTAGTCACATCGGAAAAAAATCACTAAATACATGTTGGTACGAATATGTGACGCAACCGTTGTAACTCAAACGGATTGAAACCGTTAGAAAGTCAATGAAATGTAGTTTTTAAAACTGTCTCTGTTTCTTCAGCGCGAACTAACGGCTGGGATTGTTCCCGCAGTGAAAAATGACTTATTTAACTTAATTTTTAAATAAAACGCTACCACAGTGACCAGTGCAATCGCTGAGTTCCAGAAATCAATTCAAATTATGAAAAATGTTACTTCTTGTAGTCAAACTGGCTCATTTATCACATTTACAAGGTCAAAGTCCAAAATCAGTTCAATTAAGTCCCACAGTCAAACGTTTCACTGTTAAAAGCGATGCAACCTAGTAATATCCGAATACTATCGCTAAATACATGTGGGGCGAATATGTGACGCAACCGTTGTAACTCAATCGGATTGACACCGTTAGAAAGGCAACGAAAAGTAGTTTTTAAAACTGTCTCTGTTTCTTCAGCGCGAACTAACGGCTGGGATTGTTCCCGCAGTGAAAAATGACTTATTTAACTTACTTTTTAAATAAAACGCTACCACAGTGACCAGTGCAATCGCTGAGTTCCAGAAATCAATTCAAATTATGAAAAATGTTACTTCTTGTAGTCAAACTGGCTCATTTATCACATTTTTAAGGTCAAAGTTCAAAATCAGTTCAATTAAGTCCCACAGTCAAACGTTTCACTGTTAAAAGCGATGCAACCTAGTAATATCCGAATACTATCGCTAAGTACATGTGGGGACGAATATGTGACGCAACCGTTGTAACTCAAACGGATTGGCACCGTTAGAAAGTCAATGAAATGTAATTTTTGAAACTGTCTCTATTTCTTCAGCGCAAACTAACGGTTAGGATTGGTCCCACAGTAAAAAATGAATTATTTATCTTAATTTTTTAATAAAGTGCTACTACAGCGCCCTGTGTAATCGCTGAGTTCCAGCAATCATGTCAAATTAAGAAAAATGTTATTTCTTGTAGTCAAACTGGCTTATTAATAACATTTATCAGGTCACAGTCCAAAGTTAGTTCAATTAAGTCCCACAGTCAATCGTTTCACTGTTAAAGGCGATGCAACCTAGTAATATCAGAATACTATCGTTAAATACATGTTGGTACGAATATGTGACGCAACGGTTGTAACTCAAACGGAATAATACTGCCAAGAAGTCGATGAAGTGTTGATTTTGAGAATGTCTCTATTTCTTCAGTGCGTGCAACGGCCAGGATTAGTCCCACAGAAAAAAAGACTTATTTATCTAAATTTTTAAATAAAGCACTATCACAGAGCCTAGTGTGCTTGCTGAATTCCAGCAATCATGTCGAATTAAGAAGAATGTTACTTCTTGTAGTCAAACTGGCTCATTTATCACATTTTTAAGGTCAAAGTTCAAAATCAGTTCAATTAAGTCCCACAGTCAAACGTTTCACTGTTAAAAGCGATGCAACCTAGTAATATCCGAATACTATCGCTAAGTACATGTGGGGACGAATATGTGAAGCAACCGTTGTAACTCAAACGGATTGAAACCGTTAAAAAGTCAATGAAATGTATTTTTTGAAACTGTCTCCATATCTTCAGCGCGAACTAACGGCTAGGATTGTTCCCACAGTAAAAAATGACTTATTTATCTTAATTTTTTAATAAAGTGCTACCACAGCGGCCTGTGTAATCGCTGAGTTCCAGCAATCATGTCAAATTAAGAAAAATGTTATTTCTTGTAGTCAAACTGGCCCATTTATAACATTTATCAGGTCACAGACCAAAGTTAGTTCAATTAAGTCCCACAGTCAATCGTTTCACTGTTAAAGGCGATGCAACCTAGTAATATCAGAATACTATCGCTAAATACATGAAGGTACGAATATGTGACGCAACCGTTGTCACTCAAACGGATTGATAACGCCAAGAAGTCGATGAAGTGTAGATTTTGAGAATGTCTCTATTTCTTCAGTGCGTGCAACGGCCAGGATTAGTCCCACAGAAAAAAAGACTTATTTATATAAGTTTTTAAATAAAGCACTATCACAGAGCCTAGTGTACTCGCTGAATTCCAGCAATCATGTCGAATTAAGAAGAATGGTATTTCTTGGAGCCCAATTGGCTCATTTATCGGATTTACAAGGTCACAGTCCAGAATCAGTTCAATTAAGTCCCACAGTCAATCGTTTCACTGTTAAAAGCGATGCAACTTAGTCACATCGGAAAAAAATCACTAAATGCATGTTGATACGAATATGTGACACAACCGTTGTAACTCAAACGGATTAACACCGTTAGAAAGTCAATGAAATGTAGTTTTTGAAACCGTCTCTATTTCTTTAGCGGGAACTAACGGCTGGGAATGTTCCCACAGTAAAAAATGACTTATTAAACTTAATTTTTAAATAAAACGCTACCACACTGCCCAGTGCAATCGCTGAGTTCCAGCAATCATGTCAAATTAAGAAGAATGTTACTTTTTGTAGTCAAACTGGCTCATTTATCACATTTATAAGGTCAAAGTCCAAAATCAGTTCAATTAAGTCCCACAGTCAAACGTTTCACTGTTAAAAGCGATGCAACCTAGTAATATCCGAATACTATCGCTAAATACATGTGGGGACGAATATGTGAAGCAACCGTTGTAACTCAAACGGATTGAAACCGTTAGAAAGTCAATGAAATGTAATTTTTGAAACTGTCTTTATTTCTTCCGCGCGAACTAACGGCTAGGATTGGTCCCACAGTAAAAAATGACTTATTTATCTTAATTTTTTAATAAAGTGCTACCACAGCGCCCAGTGTAATCGCTGAGTTCCAGATATCATGTCAAATTAAGAAGAATGTTATTTCTTGTAGTCAAACTGGCTCATTTATAACATTTATCAGGTCACAGTCCAAAGTTAGTTTAATTAAGTCCCACAGTCAATCGTTTCACTGTTAAAGGCGATACAACCTAGTAATATCAGAATACTATCGCTAAATACATGTTGGTACGAATATGTGACGCAAACGTTGTAACTCAAACGGATTGATACCGCCAAGAAGTCGATGAAGTGTAGATTTTGAGAATGTCTCTATTTCTTCAGCGCGAACTGATGGCTGGGATTGGTCCCACAGTAAAAAATGACTTTTTTAACTTAATTTTTAAATAAAACTCTACCACAGCGCCCGGTGCAATCGCTGAGTTCCAGCAATCAAGTCAAATTAAGAAGAATGTTACTTCTTGTAGTCAAACTGGCTCATTTATCACATTTATAAGGTCAAAGTCCAAAATCAGTTCAATTAAGTCCCACAGTCAATCGTTTCACTGTTAAAAGCGATGCAACCTAGTAATATCAGAAAAATATAACTAAGTACATGTTGGTATGTGACCCAACCGTTGTAACTCAAACGGATTGATACCGTTAGAAAGTCAATGAAATGTAGTTTTTGAAACTGTCTCTATTTCTTCAGCGCGAACTAACGGCTGGGAATGGTCCCACAGTAAAAAATGACTTATTGGACTTAATTTTTAAATAAAACGCTACCACAGTGCCCCGTACAATCGCTGAGTTCCAACAATCAAGTCCAATTAAGAAGAATGTTTCTTCTTGTGGTCAAACTGGCTCAATTATCAGATTTATAAGGTCAAACTCCAAAATCAGTTCAATTAAGTCCCACAGTCATTCGTTTCACTGTTAAAAGCGATGCAACCTAGTAAAATCCGAATACTATCGCTAAATACACGTGGGGATGAATATGTGGCGCAACCGTTGTAACTCAAACGGATTGAAACCGTTAGAAAATCAATGAAATGTAGTTTTTGAAACTGTCACTATTTCTTCAGCGCGCGATAACGGCTAGGATTAGTCCCACAGTAAAAAATGACTTATTTACCTAAATTTTTAATAAAGCGCTGCCAAAGCGCCCAGTGTAATCGCTGAGTTCAAGCAACCATGTCAAATTAAGAAGAATGTTATTTCTTGTAGTCAAACTGGCTAATTTATAACATTTATCAGGTCACAGTCCAAAGTTAGTTCAATTAAGTCCCACAGTCAATCGTTTCACTGTTAAAAGCGATGCAACCTAGTAATATCAGAATACTATCGCTAAATACATGTTGGTACGAATATGTGACGCAATCGTTGCAACTCAAACTGATTTATACCGCCAAGAAATCGATGAAATGTAGTTTTTGAGAGTGTCTCTATTTCTTCAGCACGTGCTAACGGCCAGGATTAGTCCCACAGTAAAAAAAGACATATTTATCTAAATTTTTAATTAAAGCACTACCACAGAGCCTAGTGTACTCGCTCAATTCCAGCAATCATGTCGAATTATGAAGAATGTTATTCCTTGGATCCCAATTGGCTCATTTATCGCATTTACAAGGTCACAGTCAAGAATCAGTTCAATTAAGTCCCACAGTCAATCGTTTCACTGTTAAAAGCGATGCAACCTAGTAATATCCGAATACTATCGCTAAATACATGTTGGTACGAATATGTGACGCAATCGTTGTAACTCAAACTGATTGATACCGCCAAGAAATCAATGAAATGTAGTTTTTGAGAATGTCTCTATTTCTTCAGCACGTGCTAACGGCCAGGATTAGTCCCACAGTAAAAAAAGACATGTTTATCTAGATTTTTAATTAAAGCACTAGCACAGAGCTTAGTGTACTCGCTGAATTCCAGCAATCATGTCGAATTAAGAAGAATGGTATTCCTTGGAGCCCAATTGGCTCATTTATCGCATTTACAAGGTCACAGTCCAGAATCAGTTCAATTAAGTCCCACAATCAATCGTTTTACTGTTAAAAGCGATGGAACCTAGTAATATCAGAACACTATCGCTAAATACATGTTGGTACGAATATGTGACGCAACCGTTGTAACTCAAACGGATTGATACCGCCAAGAATTCGATGAAGTGTAGTTTTTAAGAATGTCTCTATTTCCTTAACGCGAACTAACGGTTGGGAATGGTCCCACAGTAAAAAATGACTTTTTAAAGTTAATTTTTTAATTAAAACGCTACCACAGTGCCCAGTGCAATCGCTGAGATCCAGCAATCAAGTCAAATTAAGAAGAATGTTACTTTTTGTAGTCAAACTGGCTCATTTATCACATTTATCAGGTCACAGTCCAAGATCAGTTCAATTAAGTCCCACAGTCAATCGTTTCACTGTTAAAAGCGATGCAACCTAGTAATATCAGAATACTATCGGTAAATACATGTTGGTACGAATATGTGACGCAGCCGTTGTAACTCAAACTGATTGATACCGCCAAGAAATCAATGACATGTAGTTTTTGGGAATGTCTCTATTTCTTCAGCACGTGCTAACGGCCAGGATTAGTCCCACAGTAAAAAAAGACATATTTATCTAAATTTTTAATTAAAGCACTACCACAGAGCCTAGTGTACTCGCTGAATTCCAGCAATCATGTCGAATTAAGAAGAATGGTATTCCTCGGAGCCCAATTGGCTCTCTTATCGCATTTACAAGGTCACAGTCCAGAATCAGTTCAATTAAGTCCCACAATCAATCGTTTCACTGTTAAAAGCGATGCAACCTAGTAATATCAGAACACTATCGCTAAATACATGTTGGTACGAATATGTGACGCAACCGTTGTAACTCAAACGGATTGATACCGCCAAGAAGTCGATGAAGTGTAGTTTTTAAGAATGTCTCTATTTCTTCAGCGCGTGCTAACGGCCAGGATTAGTCCCGCAGTAAAAAAAGACTTATTTATCTAAATTTTATAATAAAACGCTACCACAGCGCCCGGTGCAGTCGCTGAGTTCCAGCTATCAAGTAAAATTAAGAAGAATGTTACTTCTTGTAGTCAAACTGGCTCATTTATCACATTTATAAGGTCAAAGTCCAAAATCAGTTCAATTAAGTCCCACAGTCAATCGTTTCACTGTTAAAAGCGATGCAACCTATTAAAATCCGAATACTATCGCTAAAAACATGTGGGGACGAATATGTGGCGCAACCGTTGTAACTCAAACGGATTGAAACCGTTAGAATGTCAATGAAATGTAGTTTTTGAAACTGTCGCTATTTCTTCAGCGCGCGATAACGGCTAGGATTGGTCCCACAGTAAAAAATGACTTATTTACCTAAATTTTCAATAAAGCACTACCACAGCGCCCAGTGTAATCGCTGAGTTCCAGCAATCATGTCAAATTAAGAAGAATGTTATTTGTTGTAGTCAAACTGGCTCATTTATAACATTTATCAGGTCACAGTCCAGAAACAGTTCAATTAAGTCCCACAGTCAATCGTTTCACTGTTAAAAGCGATGCAACCTAGTAATATCAGAAAAATATAACTAAGTACATGTTGGTATGTGACCCAACCGTTGTAACTCAAACGGATTGATACCGTTAGAAAGTCAATGAAATGTAGTTTTTGAAACTGTCTCTATTTCTTCAGCGCGAACTAACGGCTGGGAATGGTCCCACAGTAAAAAATGACTTATTGGACTTAATTTTTAAATAAAACGCTACCACAGTGCCCCGTACAATCGCTGAGTTCCAACAATCAAGTCCAATTAAGAAGAATGTTTCTTCTTGTGGTCAAACTGGCTCAATTATCAGATTTATAAGGTCAAACTCCAAAATCAGTTCAATTAAGTCCCACAGTCATTCGTTTCACTGTTAAAAGCGATGCAACCTAGTAAAATCCGAATACTATCGCTAAATACACGTGGGGATGAATATGTGGCGCAACCGTTGTAACTCAAACGGATTGAAACCGTTAGAAAATCAATGAAATGTAGTTTTTGAAACTGTCACTATTTCTTCAGCGCGCGATAACGGCTAGGATTAGTCCCACAGTAAAAAATGACTTATTTACCTAAATTTTTAATAAAGCGCTGCCAAAGCGCCCAGTGTAATCGCTGAGTTCAAGCAACCATGTCAAATTAAGAAGAATGTTATTTCTTGTAGTCAAACTGGCTAATTTATAACATTTATCAGGTCACAGTCCAAAGTTAGTTCAATTAAGTCCCACAGTCAATCGTTTCACTGTTAAAAGCGATGCAACCTAGTAATATCAGAATACTATCGCTAAATACATGTTGGTACGAATATGTGACGCAATCGTTGCAACTCAAACTGATTTATACCGCCAAGAAATCGATGAAATGTAGTTTTTGAGAGTGTCTCTATTTCTTCAGCACGTGCTAACGGCCAGGATTAGTCCCACAGTAAAAAAAGACATATTTATCTAAATTTTTAATTAAAGCACTACCACAGAGCCTAGTGTACTCGCTCAATTCCAGCAATCATGTCGAATTATGAAGAATGTTATT
Source organism: Hydractinia symbiolongicarpus (assembly GCF_029227915.1). Taxonomy (NCBI): domain Eukaryota; kingdom Metazoa; phylum Cnidaria; class Hydrozoa; order Anthoathecata; family Hydractiniidae; genus Hydractinia; species Hydractinia symbiolongicarpus. The sequence continues at coordinate 4,147,350 of NC_079878.1, forward strand.
CCTTGGATCCCAATTGGCTCATTTATCGCATTTACAAGGTCACAGTCAAGAATCAGTTCAATTAAGTCCCACAGTCAATCGTTTCACTGTTAAAAGCGATGCAACCTAGTAATATCCGAATACTATCGCTAAATACATGTTGGTACGAATATGTGACGCAATCGTTGTAACTCAAACTGATTGATACCGCCAAGAAATCAATGAAATGTAGTTTTTGAGAATGTCTCTATTTCTTCAGCACGTGCTAACGGCCAGGATTAGTCCCACAGTAAAAAAAGACATGTTTATCTAGATTTTTAATTAAAGCACTAGCACAGAGCTTAGTGTACTCGCTGAATTCCAGCAATCATGTCGAATTAAGAAGAATGGTATTCCTTGGAGCCCAATTGGCTCATTTATCGCATTTACAAGGTCACAGTCCAGAATCAGTTCAATTAAGTCCCACAATCAATCGTTTTACTGTTAAAAGCGATGGAACCTAGTAATATCAGAACACTATCGCTAAATACATGTTGGTACGAATATGTGACGCAACCGTTGTAACTCAAACGGATTGATACCGCCAAGAATTCGATGAAGTGTAGTTTTTAAGAATGTCTCTATTTCCTTAACGCGAACTAACGGTTGGGAATGGTCCCACAGTAAAAAATGACTTTTTAAAGTTAATTTTTTAATTAAAACGCTACCACAGTGCCCAGTGCAATCGCTGAGATCCAGCAATCAAGTCAAATTAAGAAGAATGTTACTTTTTGTAGTCAAACTGGCTCATTTATCACATTTATCAGGTCACAGTCCAAGATCAGTTCAATTAAGTCCCACAGTCAATCGTTTCACTGTTAAAAGCGATGCAACCTAGTAATATCAGAATACTATCGGTAAATACATGTTGGTACGAATATCTGACGCAGCCGTTGTAACTCAAACTGATTGATACCGCCAAGAAATCAATGACATGTAGTTTTTGGGAATGTCTCTATTTCTTCAGCACGTGCTAACGGCCAGGATTAGTCCCACAGTAAAAAAAGACATATTTATCTAAATTTTTAATTAAAGCACTACCACAGAGCCTAGTGTACTCGCTGAATTCCAGCAATCATGTCGAATTAAGAAGAATGGTATTCCTCGGAGCCCAATTGGCTCTCTTATCGCATTTACAAGGTCACAGTCCAGAATCAGTTCAATTAAGTCCCACAATCAATCGTTTCACTGTTAAAAGCGATGCAACCTAGTAATATCAGAACACTATCGCTAAATACATGTTGGTACGAATATGTGACGCAACCGTTGTAACTCAAACGGATTGATACCGCCAAGAAGTCGATGAAGTGTAGTTTTTAAGAATGTCTCTATTTCTTCAGCGCGTGCTAACGGCCAGGATTAGTCCCGCAGTAAAAAAAGACTTATTTATCTAAATTTTATAATAAAACGCTACCACAGCGCCCGGTGCAGTCGCTGAGTTCCAGCTATCAAGTAAAATTAAGAAGAATGTTACTTCTTGTAGTCAAACTGGCTCATTTATCACATTTATAAGGTCAAAGTCCAAAATCAGTTCAATTAAGTCCCACAGTCAATCGTTTCACTGTTAAAAGCGATGCAACCTATTAAAATCCGAATACTATCGCTAAAAACATGTGGGGACGAATATGTGGCGCAACCGTTGTAACTCAAACGGATTGAAACCGTTAGAATGTCAATGAAATGTAGTTTTTGAAACTGTCGCTATTTCTTCAGCGCGCGATAACGGCTAGGATTGGTCCCACAGTAAAAAATGACTTATTTACCTAAATTTTCAATAAAGCACTACCACAGCGCCCAGTGTAATCGCTGAGTTCCAGCAATCATGTCAAATTAAGAAGAATGTTATTTGTTGTAGTCAAACTGGCTCATTTATAACATTTATCAGGTCACAGTCCAGAAACAGTTCAATTAAGTCCCACAGTCAATCGTTTCACTGTTAAAAGCGATGCAACCTAGTAAAAGCCGAATACTATCGCTAAATACATGTGGGGACGAATATGTAGCGCAACCGTTGTAACTCAAACGGATTGAAACCATTACAAAGTCAATGAAGTGTAGGTTTTGAAACTGTTGCTATTTCTTCAGCGCGTAATAACGGCTAGGATTGGTCCCACAGTAAAAAATGCCTTTTTTATTTAAGTTTTTTATAAAGCGCTGCCACAACGCCCAGTGTAATCGCTGAGTTCCAGCAATCATGTCAAATTAAGAAGAATGTTATTTGTTGTAGTCAAACTGGCTCATTTATAACATTTATCAGGTCACAGTCCAGAAACAGTTCAATTAAGTCCCACAGTCAATCGTTTCACTGTTAAAAGCGATGCAACCTAGTAAAAGCCGAATACTATCGCTAAATACATGTGGGGACGAATATGTGGCGCAACCGTTGTAACTCAAACGGATTGAAACCGTTAGAATGTCAATGAAATGTAGTTTTTGAAACTGTCGCTATTTCTTCAGCGCGCGATCACGGCTAGGATTGGTCCCACAGTAAAAAATGACTTATTTACCTAAATTTTTAATACAGCGCTACCACAGCGCCCAGTGTAATCGCTGAGTTCCAGCAATCATGTCAAATTAAGAAGAATGTTATTTGTTTTAGTCAAACTGGCTCATTTATAACATTTATCAGGTCACAGTCCAGAAACAGTTCAATTAAGTCCCACAGTCAATCGTTTTACTGTTAAAAGCGATGCAACCTAGTAAAAGCCGAATACTATCGCTAAATACATGTGGGGACGAATATGTGGCGCAACCGTTGTAACTCAAACGGATTGAAACCGTTAGAATGTCAATGAAATGTAGTTTTTGAAACTGTCGCTATTTCTTCAGCGCGCGATAACGGCTAGGATTGGTCCCACAGTAAAAAATGACTTATTTACCTAAATTTTTAATAAAGCGCTACCACAGCGCCCAGTGTAATCGCTGAGTTCCAGCAATCATGTCAAATTAAGAAGAATGTTATTTCTTGTAGTCAAACTGGCTCATTTATAACATTTATCAGGTCACAGTCCAGAAACAGTTCAATTAAGTCCCACAGTCAATCGTTTCACTGTTAAAAGCGATGCAACCTAGTAAAAGCCGAATACTATCGCTAAATACATGTGGGGACGAATATGTGGCGCAACCGTTGTAACTCAAACGGATTGAAACCGTTAGAAAGTCAATGAAGTGTAGGTTTTGAAACTGTCGCTAATTCTTCAGCGCGTAATAACGGCTAGGATTGGTCCCACAGTAAAAAACGCCTTTTTTATTTAAGTTTTTAATAAAGCGCTGCCACAGCGCCCAGTGTAATCGCTGAGTTCCAGCAATCATGTCAAATTAAGAAGAATGTTGTTTCTTGTAGTCAAACTGGCTCATTTATAACATTTATCAGGTCACAGTCCAGAAACAGTTCAATTAAGTCCCACAGTCAATCGTTTCACTGTTAAAAGCGATGCAACCTAGTAAAAGCCGAATACTATCGCTAAATACATGTGGGGACGAATATGTGGCACAACCGTTGTAACTCAAACGGATTGAAACCGTTAGAATGTCAAAGAAATGTAGTTTTTGAAACTGTCGTAATTTCTGCAGCGCGCGATCACGGCTAGGATTGGTCCCACAGTAAAAAATGACTTATTTACCTAAATTTTTAATACAGCGCTACCACAGCGCCCAGTGTAATCGCTGAGTTCCAGCAATCATGTCAAATTAAGAAGAATGTTATTTGTTGTAGTCAAACTGGCTCATTTATAACATTTATCAGGTCACAGTCCAGAAACAGTTCAATTAAGTCCCACAGTCAATCGTTTTACTGTTAAAAGCGATGCAACCTAGTAAAAGCCGAATACTATCGCTAAATACATGTGGGGACGAATATGTGGCGCAACCGTTGTAACTCAAACGGATTGAAACCGTTAGAATGTCAATGAAATGTAGTTTTTGAAACTGTCGCTATTTCTTCAGCGCGCGATAACGGCTAGGATTGGTCCCACAGTAAAAAATGACTTATTTACCTAAATTTTTAATAAAGCGCTACCACAGCGCCCAGTGTAATCGCTGAGTTCCAGCAATCATGTCAAATTAAGAAGAATGTTATTTCTTGTAGTCAAACTGGCTCATTTATAACATTTATCAGGTCACAGTCCAGAAACAGTTCAATTAAGTCCCACAGTCAATCGTTTCACTGTTAAAAGCGATGCAACCTAGTAAAAGCCGAATACTATCGCTAAATACATGTGGGGACGAATATGTGGCGCAACCGTTGTAACTCAAACGGATTGAAACCGTTAGAAAGTCAATGAAGTGTAGGTTTTGAAACTGTCGCTAATTCTTCAGCGCGTAATAACGGCTAGGATTGGTCCCACAGTAAAAAATGCCTTTTTTATTTAAGTTTTTAATAAAGCGCTGCCACAGCGCCCAGTGTAATCGCTGAGTTCCAGCAATCATGTCAAATTAAGAAGAATGTTGTTTCTTGTAGTCAAACTGGCTCATTTATAACATTTATCAGGTCACAGTCCAGAAACAGTTCAATTAAGTCCCACAGTCAATCGTTTCACTGTTAAAAGCGATGCAACCTAGTAAAAGCCGAATACTATCGCTAAATACATGTGGGGACGAATATGTGGCGCAACCGTTGTAACTCAAACGGATTGAAACCGTTAGAATGTCAATGAAATGTAGTTTTTGAAACTGTCGCTATTTCTTCAGCGCGCGATAACGGCTAGGATTGGTCCCACAGTAAAAAATGACTTATTTACCTAAATTTTTAATAAAGCGCTACCACAGCGCCCAGTGTAATCGCTGAGTTCCAGCAATCATGTCAAATTAAGAAGAATGTTATTTCTTGTAGTCAAACTGGCTCATTTATAACATTTATCAGGTCACAGTCCAGAAACAGTTCAATTAAGTCCCACAGTCAATCGTTTCACTGTTAAAAGCGATGCAACCTAGTAAAAGCCGAATACTATCGCTAAATACATGTGGGGACGAATATGTGGCGCAACCGTTGTAACTCAAACAGATTGAAACCGTTAGAAAGTCAATGAAGTGTAGGTTTTGAAACTGTCGCTAATTCTTCAGCGCGTAATAACGGCTAGGATTGGTCCCACAGTAAAAAATGCCTTTTTTATTTAAGTTTTTAATAAAGCGCTGCCACAGCGCCCAGTGTAATCGCTGAGTTCCAGCAATCATGTCAAATTAAGAAGAATGTTATTTCTTGTAGTCAAACTGGCTCATTTATAACATTTATCAGGTCACAGTCCAAAGTTTGTTCAATTAAGTCCAACAGTCAATCGTTTCACTGTTAAAAGCGATGCAACCTAGTAATATCAGAATACTATCGCTAAATACATGTTGGTACGAATATGTGACGCAATCGTTGTAACTCAAACTGATTGATACCGCCAAGAAATCGATGAAATGTAGTTTTTGAGAATGTCTCTATTTCTTCAGCACGTGCTAACGGCCAGGATTAGTCCCACAGTAAAAAAAGACATATTTATCTAAATTTTTAATTAAAGCACTACCACAAAGCCTAGTGTACTCGCTCAATTCCAGCAATCATGTCGAATTATGAAGAATGTTATTCCTTGGAGCCCAATTGGCTCATTTATCGCATTTACAAGGTCACAGTCAAGAATCAGTTCAATTAAGTCCCACAGTCAATCGTTTCACTGTAAAAAGCGATGCAACTTGGTCACATCGGAAAAAAATCACTAAATACATTTTGGTACGAATATGTGACGCGAGCGTTGTAACTCAAACGAATTAACACCATTAGAAAGTCAATAAAATTTAATTTTTAAAACTGTGTCTGTTTCTTCAGCGCGAACTAACAACTGGGATTGCTCCCACAATGAAAAATGACTTATTTAACTTAATTTTTAAATAAAACTCTACCACAGCGCCCAGTGCAATCGCTGAGTTCCAGCAATCAAGTCAAATTAAGAAGAATGGTATTCCTCGGAGCCCAATTGGTTCATTTATCGCATTTACAAGGTCACAGTCCAGAATCAGCTCAATTAAGTCCCACAATCAATCGTTTCACTGTTAAAAGCGATGCAACCTAGTAATATCAGAACACTATCGCTAAATACATGTTGGTACGAATATGTGACGCAACCGTTGTAACTCAAACGGATTGATGCCGCCAAGAAGTCGATGAAGTATAGTTTTTGAAACCGTCTCTATTTCTTCAGCGCGTGCTAACGGCCAGGATTAGTCCCGCAGTAAAAAAAGACTTATTTATCTAAATTTTTTAATAAAACGCTACCACAGTGCCCAGTGCAATCGCTGAGTTCCAGCAATCAAGTCAAATTAAGAAGAATGTTATTTCTTGTAGTCAAACGGGCTCATTTATAACATTTATCAGGTCACAGTCCAAAGTTTGTTCAATTAAGTCCCACAGTCAATCGTTTCACTGTTAAAAGCGATGCAAACTAGTAATATCAAAATACTATCGCTAAATACATGTTGGTACGAATATGTGACGCAATCGTTGTAACTCAAACTGATTGATACCGCCAAGAAATCGATGAAATGTAGTTTTTGAGAATGTCTCTATTTCTTCAGCACGTGCTAACGGCCAGGATTAGTCCCACAGTAAAAAAAGACATATTTATCTAAATTTTTAATTAAAGCACTACCACAAAGCCTAGTGTACTCGCTCAATTCCAGCAATCATGTCGAATTATGAAGAATGTTATTCCTTGGAGCCCAATTGGCTCATTTATCGCATTTACAAGGTCACAGTCAAGAATCAGTTCAATTAAGTCCGACAGTCAATCGTTTCACTGTTAAAAGCGATGCAACTTGGTCACATCGGAAAAAAATCACTAAATACATTTTGGTACGAATATGTGACGCAAGCGTTGTAACTCAAACGAATTAACACCGTTAGAAAGTCAATAAAATTTAATTTTTAAAACTGTGTCTGTTTCTTCAGCGCGAACTAACAACTGGGATTGGTTCCACAATGAAAAATGACTTATTTAACTTAATTTTTAAATAAAACTCTACCACAGCGCCCAGTGCAATCGCTGAGTTCCAGCAATCAAGTCAAATTAAGAAGAATGGTAATCCTTGGAGCCCAATTGGCTCATTTATCGCATTTACAAGGTCAAAGTCCAGAATCAGCTCAATTAAGTCCCACAATCAATCGTTTCACTGTTAAAAGCGATGCAACCTAGTAATATCAGAACACTATCGCTAAATACATGTTGGTACGAATATGTGACGCAACCGTTGTAACTCAAACGGATTGAAACTGCTAGAAAGTCAATGAAAGGTAGTTTTTGAAACTTTCTCTATTTCTTCAGGGCGTGCTAACGGCCAGGATTAGTCCCACAGTAAAAAAATACTTATTTATCTAAATTTTTAAATAAAGCACTACCACAGAGCCTAGTGTACACGCTGAATTCCAGCAATCATGTCAAATTTAGGAGAATGTTATTCCTTGGAGCCCAATTGGCTCATTTATCTCATTTACAAGGTCACAGTCAGGAATCAGTTCAATTAAGTCCCACAGTCAATCGTTTCACTGTTAAAAGCGATGCAACTTAGTCACTTCGGAAAGAAATCACTAAATACATGTTGGTACGAATGTGTGACGCAAACGTTGTAACTCACACGGATTAACACCGTTAGAAAGTCAATGAAATGTAGTTTTTAAAACTGTGTCTGTTTCTTCAGCGCGAACTAACGGCTGGGATTGCTCCCACAGTGAAAAATGACTTATTTAACTTAATTTTTAAATAAAACGCTACCACAGCGCCCGGTGCAGTCGCTGAGTTCCAGCAATCAAGTAAAATTAAGAAGAATGTTACTTCTTGTAGTCAAACTGGCTCATTTATCACATTTATAAGGTCAAAGTCCAAAATCAGTTCAATTAACTCCCACAGTCAATCGTTTCACTGTTAAAAGCGATGCAACCTAGTAAATTCCGAATACTATCGCTAAATACATGTGGGGACAAATATGTGGCACAACCGTTGTAACTCAAACGGATTGATACCGTTAGAACGTCAATAAAATGTAGTTTTTGAAACTGTCGCTATTTCTTCAGCGCGCGATAACAGTTAGGATTTGTCCCACAATAAAAAATGACTTTTTTATTTCAATTTTTAATAAAGCGCTGCCACAGCGCCCAGTGTACTCGCTAAATTCCAGCAATCATGTCGAATTAAGAAGAATGGTATTCCTCGGAGCCCAATTGGCTCATTTATCGCATTTACAAGGTCACAGTCCAGAATCAGCTCAATTAAGTCCCATAGTCAATCGTTTCACTGTTAAAGGCGATGCAACCTAATAATACCAGAATAATATCGCTAAATACATGTTGGTACGAATATGTGACGCAACCGTTGTAACTCAAACCGATTGATACCGCCAAGAAGTCGATGAAGTGTAGATTTTGAGAATGTCTCTATTTCTTCAGCGCGTGCAACGGTCAGGATTAGTCCCACAGAAAAAAAGGACTTATTTATCTAAATTTTTAAATAAAGCACTACCACAGAGCCTAGTGTACTCGCTGAATTCCAGCAATCATGTCGAATTTAGAAGAATGATATTTCTTGGAGCCCAATTTGCTCATTTATCGCATTTACAAGGTCACAGTCCAGACTCAGTTCAACTAAGTCCCACAGTCAATCATTCACTGTTAAAAGCGATGCAACTTAGTCACATCGGAAAAAAATCACTAAATGCATGTTGGTACGAATATGTGACACAACCGTTGTAACTCAAACGGATTAACACCGTTAGAAAGTCAATGAAATGTAGTTTTTGAAACCGTCTCTATTTCTTTAGCGCGAACTAATGGTTGGGAATGGTCCTACAGTAAAAAATGACTTATTAAAGTTAATTTTTAAATAAAAGGCTACCACAGTGCCCAGTGCAATCGCTGAGTTCCAGCAATCAAGTCAAATTAAGAAGAATGTTACTTTTTGTAGTCAAACTGGCTCATTTATAACATTTATCAGGTCACAGTCCAAAATCAGTTCAATTAAGTCCCACAGTCAATCGTTTCACTGTTAAAGGCGATGCAACCTAGTAATACCAGAATACTATCGCTAAATACATGTTGGTACGAATATGTGACGCAACCGTTGTAACTCAAACGGATTGATACAGCCAAGAAGTCGATGAAGTGTAGTTTTTGAGAATATCTCTATTTCTTCAGCGCGTGCTAACAGCCAGGATTATTCCCGCAGTAAAAAAAGACTTATTTATCTAATTTTTTTAATAAAACGCTACCACAGTGCCCAGTGCAATCGCTGAGTTCCAGCAATCAAGTCAAATTAAGAAGAATGTTATTTCTTGTAGTCAAACTGGCTCATTTATAACATTTATCAGGTCACAGTTCAAAGTTAGTTCAATTAAGTCCCATAGTCAATCGTTTCACTGTTAAAGGCGATGCAACCTAGTAATATCAGAATACTATCGCTAAATACATGTTGGTACGAATATGTGACGCAACCGTTTTAACTCAAACGGATTAATACCGCCAAGAAGTCGATGAAGTGTAGATTTTGAAAATGTCTCTATTTCTTCAGCGCGTGCAACGGTCAGGATTAGTCCCACAGAAAAAAAGGACTTATTTATCTAAATTTTTAAATAAAGGACTACCACAGAGCCTAGTGTACTCGCTGAATTCCAGCAATCATGTCGAATTTAGAAGAATGATATTTCTTGGAGCCCAATTGGCTCATTTATCGCATTTACAAGGTCAAAGTCCAGAATCAGTTCAATTAAGTCCCACAGTCAATCGTTTCACTGTTAAAAGCGATGCAACTTAGTCACATCGGAAAAAAATCACTAAATGCATGTTGGTACGAATATGTGACACAACCGTTGTAACTCAAACGGATTAACACTGTTAGAAAGTCAATGAAATGTAGTTTTTGAAACCGTCTCTATTTCTTTAGCGCGAACTAACGGTTGGGAATGGTCCCACAGTAAAAAATGACTTATTAAAGTTAATTTTTAAATAAAACGCTACCACAGTGCCCAGTGCAATCGCTGAGTTCCAGCAATCAAGTCAAATTAAGAAGAATGTTACTTTTTGTAGTCAAACTGGCTCATTTATAACATTTATCAGGTCACAGTCCAAAATCAGTTCAATTAAGTCCCACAGTCAATCATTTCACTGTTAAAAGCGATGCAACCTAGTAATATCAGAATACTATCGCTAAATACATGTTGGTACGAATATGTGACGCAACCGTTGTAACTCAAACTGATTGAAACCGCCAAGAAATCAATGAAATGTAGTTTTTGAGAATGTCTCTATTTCTTCAGCACGTGCTAACGGCCAGGATTAGTCCCACAGTAAAAAAAAGAAATATTTATCTAAATTTTTAATTAAAGCACTACCACAGAGACTAGTGTACTCACTGAATTCCAGCAATCATGTCGAATTAAGAAGAATGGTATTCCTCGGAGCCCAATTGGCTCATTTATTGCATTTACAAGGTCACACTCCAGAATCAGTTCAATTAAGTCACATAGTCAATCGTTTCACTTTTAAAGGCGATGCAACCTAGTAATACCAGAATACTATCGCTAAATACATCTTGGTACGAATATGTGACGCAACCGTTGTAACTCAAACGGATTGATACCGCCAAGAAGTCGATGAAGTGTAGTTTTTGAGAATGTCTCTATTTCTTCAGCGCGTGCTAACGGCCAGGATTATTCCCGCAGTAAAAAAGGACTTATTTATCTAATTTTTTTAATAAAACGCTACCACAGTGCCCAGTGCAATCGCTGAGTTCCAGCAATCAAGTCAAATTAAGAAGAATGTTATTTCTTGTAGTCAAACTGGCTTATTTATAACATTTATCAGGTCACAGTCCAAAGTTAGTTCAATTAAGTCCCATAGTCAATCGTTTCACTGTTAAAGGCGATGCAACCTAGTAATATCAGAATACTATCGCTAAATACATGTTGGTACGAATATGTGACGCAACCGTTTTAACTCAAACGGATTGATACCGCCAAGATGTCGATGAAGTGTAGATTTTGAGAATGTCTCTATTTCTTCAGTGCGTGCAACGGTCAGGATTAGTCCCACAGAAAAAAAGGTCTTATTTATCTAAATTTTTAAATAAAGCACTACCACAGAGCCTAGTGTACTCTCTGAATTCCAGCAATCATGTCGAATTTAGAAGAATGATATTTCTTGGAGCCCAATTGGCTCATTTATCGCATTTACAAGGTCACAGTCCAGAATCAGTTCAATTAAGTCCCACAATCAATCGTTTCACTGTTAAAAGCGATGCAACCTAGTAATATCAGAATACTATCGCTAAATACATGTTGGTACGAATATGTGACGCAACCGTTGTAACTCAAACTGATTGAAACCGCCAAGAAATCAATGAAATGTAGTTTTTGAGAATGTCTCTATTTCTTCAGCACGTGCTAACGGCCAGGATTAGTCCCACAGTAAAAAAAGACATATTTATCTAAATTTTTAATTAAAGCACTACCACAGAGACTAGTGTACTCGCTGAATTCCAGCAATCATGTCGAATTAAGAAGAATGGTATTCCTCGGAGCCCAATTGGCTCATTTATCGCATTTACAAGGTCACACTCCAGAATCAGTTCAATTAAGTCACATAGTCAATCGTTTCACTGTTAAAGGCGATGCAACCTAGTAATACCAGAATACTATCGCTAAATACATGTTGGTACGAATTTGTGACGCAACCGTTGTAACTCAAACGGATTGATACCGCCAAGAAGTCGATGAAGTGTAGTTTTTGAGAATGTCTCTATTTCTTCAGCGCGTGCTAACGGCCAGGATTATTCCCGCAGTAAAAATAGACTTATTTATCTAAATTTTTTAATAAAACGCTACCACAGTGCCCAGTGCAATCGCTGAGTTCCAGCAATCAAGTCAAATTAAGAAGAATGTTATTTCTTGTAGTCAAACTGGCTCATTTATAACATTTATCAGGTCACAGTCCAAAGTTAGTTCAATTAAGTCCCATAGTCAATCGTTTCACTGTTAAAGGCGATGCAACCTAGTAATATCAGAATACTATCGCTAAATACATGTTGGTACGAATATGTGACGCAACCGTTTTAACTCAAACGGATTAATACCGCCAAGAAGTCGATGAAGTGTAGATTTTGAAAATGTCTCTATTTCTTCAGCGCGTGCAACGGTCAGGATTAGTCCCACAGAAAAAAAGGACTTATTTATCTAAATTTTTAAATAAAGGACTACCACAGAGCCTAGTGTACTCGCTGAATTCCAGCAATCATGTCGAATTTAGAAGAATGATATTTCTTGGAGCCCAATTGGCTCATTTATCGCATTTACAAGGTCAAAGTCCAGAATCAGTTCAATTAAGTCCCACAGTCAATCGTTTCACTGTTAAAAGCGATGCAACTTAGTCACATCGGAAAAAAATCACTAAATGCATGTTGGTACGAATATGTGACACAACCGTTGTAACTCAAACGGATTAACACTGTTAGAAAGTCAATGAAATGTAGTTTTTGAAACCGTCTCTATTTCTTTAGCGCGAACTAACGGTTGGGAATGGTCCCACAGTAAAAAATGACTTATTAAAGTTAATTTTTAAATAAAACGCTACCACAGTGCCCAGTGCAATCGCTGAGTTCCAGCAATCAAGTCAAATTAAGAAGAATGTTACTTTTTGTAGTCAAACTGGCTCATTTATAACATTTATCAGGTCACAGTCCAAAATCAGTTCAATTAAGTCCCACAGTCAATCATTTCACTGTTAAAAGCGATGCAACCTAGTAATATCAGAATACTATCGCTAAATACATGTTGGTACGAATATGTGACGCAACCGTTGTAACTCAAACTGATTGAAACCGCCAAGAAATCAATGAAATGTAGTTTTTGAGAATGTCTCTATTTCTTCAGCACGTGCTAACGGCCAGGATTAGTCCCACAGTAAAAAAAAGAAATATTTATCTAAATTTTTAATTAAAGCACTACCACAGAGACTAGTGTACTCACTGAATTCCAGCAATCATGTCGAATTAAGAAGAATGGTATTCCTCGGAGCCCAATTGGCTCATTTATTGCATTTACAAGGTCACACTCCAGAATCAGTTCAATTAAGTCACATAGTCAATCGTTTCACTTTTAAAGGCGATGCAACCTAGTAATACCAGAATACTATCGCTAAATACATCTTGGTACGAATATGTGACGCAACCGTTGTAACTCAAACGGATTGATACCGCCAAGAAGTCGATGAAGTGTAGTTTTTGAGAATGTCTCTATTTCTTCAGCGCGTGCTAACGGCCAGGATTATTCCCGCAGTAAAAAAGGACTTATTTATCTAATTTTTTTAATAAAACGCTACCACAGTGCCCAGTGCAATCGCTGAGTTCCAGCAATCAAGTCAAATTAAGAAGAATGTTATTTCTTGTAGTCAAACTGGCTTATTTATAACATTTATCAGGTCACAGTCCAAAGTTAGTTCAATTAAGTCCCATAGTCAATCGTTTCACTGTTAAAGGCGATGCAACCTAGTAATATCAGAATACTATCGCTAAATACATGTTGGTACGAATATGTGACGCAACCGTTTTAACTCAAACGGATTGATACCGCCAAGATGTCGATGAAGTGTAGATTTTGAGAATGTCTCTATTTCTTCAGTGCGTGCAACGGTCAGGATTAGTCCCACAGAAAAAAAGGTCTTATTTATCTAAATTTTTAAATAAAGCACTACCACAGAGCCTAGTGTACTCTCTGAATTCCAGCAATCATGTCGAATTTAGAAGAATGATATTTCTTGGAGCCCAATTGGCTCATTTATCGCATTTACAAGGTCACAGTCCAGAATCAGTTCAATTAAGTCCCACAATCAATCGTTTCACTGTTAAAAGCGATGCAACCTAGTAATATCAGAATACTATCGCTAAATACATGTTGGTACGAATATGTGACGCAACCGTTGTAACTCAAACTGATTGAAACCGCCAAGAAATCAATGAAATGTAGTTTTTGAGAATGTCTCTATTTCTTCAGCACGTGCTAACGGCCAGGATTAGTCCCACAGTAAAAAAAGACATATTTATCTAAATTTTTAATTAAAGCACTACCACAGAGACTAGTGTACTCGCTGAATTCCAGCAATCATGTCGAATTAAGAAGAATGGTATTCCTCGGAGCCCAATTGGCTCATTTATCGCATTTACAAGGTCACACTCCAGAATCAGTTCAATTAAGTCACATAGTCAATCGTTTCACTGTTAAAGGCGATGCAACCTAGTAATACCAGAATACTATCGCTAAATACATGTTGGTACGAATTTGTGACGCAACCGTTGTAACTCAAACGGATTGATACCGCCAAGAAGTCGATGAAGTGTAGTTTTTGAGAATGTCTCTATTTCTTCAGCGCGTGCTAACGGCCAGGATTATTCCCGCAGTAAAAATAGACTTATTTATCTAAATTTTTTAATAAAACGCTACCACAGTGCCCAGTGCAATCGCTGAGTTCCAGCAATCAAGTCAAATTAAGAAGAATGTTATTTCTTGTAGTCAAACTGGCTCATTTATAACATTTATCAGGTCACAGTCCAAAGTTAGTTCAATTAAGTCCCATAGTCAATCGTTTCACTGTTAAAGGCGATGCAACCTAGTAATATCAGAATACTATCGCTAAATACATGTTGGTACGAATATGTGACGCAACCGTTTTAACTCAAACGGATTGATACCGCCAAGAAGTCGATGAAGTGTAGATTTTGAGAATGTCCCTATTTCTTCAGCGCGTGCAACGGTCAGGATTAGTCCCACAGAAAAAAAGGACTTATTTATCTAAATTTTTAAATAAAGCACTACCACAGAGCCTAGTGTACTCGCTGAATTCCAGCAATCATGTCGAATTTAGAAGAATGATATTTCTTGGAGCCCAATTGGCTCATTTATCGCATTTACAAGGTCACAGTCCAGAATCAGTTCAATTAAGTCCCACAATCAATCGTTTCACTGTTAAAAGCGATGCAACCTAGTAATATCAGAACACTATCGCTAATTACATGTTGGTACGAATATGTGACGCAACCGTTGTAACTCCAGCGGATTGATACCGCCAAGAAGTCGATGAAGTGTAGTTTTTAAGAATGTCTCTATTTCTGCAGCGCGTGCTAACGGCCAGGATTAGTCCCGCAGTAAAAAAAGACTTATTTATCTAAATTTTTTAATAAAACGCTACCACAGTGCCCAGTGCAATCGCCGAGTTCCAGCAATCAAGTCAAATTAAGAAGAATGTTATTTCTTGTAGTCAAACTGGCTCATTTATAACATTTATCAGGTCACAGTCCAAAGTTAGTTCAATTAAGTCCCATAGTCAATCGTTTCACTGTTAAAGGCGATGCAACCTAGTAATATCAGAATACTATCGCTAAACACATGTTGGTACGAATATGTGACGCAACCGTTGTAACTCAAACTGATTGATACCGCCAAGAAATCAATGAAATGTAGTTTTTGAGAATGTCTCTATTTCTTCAGCACGTGCTAACGACCAGGATTAGTCCCACAGTAAAAAAAGACATATTTATCTAAATTTTTAATTAAAGCACTACCACAGAGACTAGTTTACTCGCTGATTTTCAGCAATCATGTCGAATTAAGAAGAATGGTATTTCTTGGAGTCCAATCGGCTCATTTATCGCATTTACAAGGTCGCAGTCCAGAATCAGTTCAATTAAGTCCCATAGTCAATCGTTTCACTGTTAAAGGCGATGCAACCTAGTAATACCGGAATACTATCGCTAAATACATGTTGGTACGAATATGTGACGCAACCGTTGTAACTCAAACGGATTGATACCGCCAAGAAGTCGATGAAGTGTAGTTTTTAAGAATGTCTCTATTTCTTCAGCGCGTGCTAACGGCCAGGATTAGTCCCGCAGTAAAAAAAGACTTATTTATCTAAATTTTTTGATAAAACGCTATCACAGTGCCCAGTGCAATCGCTGAGTTCCAGCAATCAAGTCAAATTAAGAAGAATGTTATTTCTTGTAGTCAAACTGGCTCATTTATAACATTTATCAGGTCACAGTCCAAAGTTAATTCAATTAAGTCCTATAGTCAATCGTTTCACTGTTAAAGGCGATGCAACCTAGTAATACCAGAATACTATCGCTAAATACATGTTGGTACGAATATGTGACGCAACCGTTGTAACTCAAACGGATTGATACCGCCAAAAAGTCAATGAAGTGTAGTTTTTGAGAATGTCTCTATTTCTTCAGCACGTGCTAACGGCCAGGATTAGTCCCACAGTAAAAAAAGACTTATTTATCTAAATTTTTAATTAAAGCACTACCACAGAGACTAGTGTACTCGCTGAATTCCAGCAATCATGTCGAATTAAGAAGAATGGTATTTCTCGGAGCCCAATTGGCTCATTTATCGCATTTACAAGGTCACACTCCAGAATTAGTTCAATTAAGTCACATAGTCAATCGTTTCACTGTTAAAGGCGATGCAACCTAGTAATACCAGAATACTATCGCTAAATACATGTTGGTACGAATATGTGACGCAACCGTTGTAACTCAAACGGATTGATACCGCCAAGAAGTCGATGAAGTGTAGTTTTTGAGAATGTCTCTATTTCTTCAGCGCGTGCTAACGGCCAGGATTATTCCCGCAGTAAAAATAGACTTATTTATCTAAATTTTTTAATAAAACGCTACCACAGTGCCCAGTGCAATCGCTGAGTTCCAGCAATCAAGTCAAATTAAGAAGAATGTTATTTCTTGTAGTCAAACTGGCTCATTTATAACATTTATCAGGTCACAGTCCAAAGTTAGTTCAATTAAGTCCCATAGTCAATCGTTTCACTGTTAAAGGCGATGCAACCTAGTAATATCAGAATACTATCGCTAAATACATGTTGGTACGAATATGTGACGCAACCGTTTTAACTCAAACGGATTGATACCGCCAAGAAGTCGATGAAGTGTAGATTTTGAGAATGTCCCTATTTCTTCAGCGCGTGCAACGGTCAGGATTAGTCCCACAGAAAAAAAGGACTTATTTATCTAAATTTTTAAATAAAGCACTACCACAGAGCCTAGTGTACTCGCTGAATTCCAGCAATCATGTCGAATTTAGAAGAATGATATTTCTTGGAGCCCAATTGGCTCATTTATCGCATTTACAAGGTCACAGTCCAGAATCAGTTCAATTAAGTCCCACAATCAATCGTTTCACTGTTAAAAGCGATGCAACCTAGTATTATCAGAACACTATCGCTAATTACATGTTGGTACGAATATGTGACGCAACCGTTGTAACTCCAGCGGATTGATACCGCCAAGAAGTCGATGAAGTGTAGTTTTTAAGAATGTCTCTATTTCTTCAGCGCGTGCTAACGGCCAGGATTAGTCCCGCAGTAAAAAAAGACTTATTTATCTAAATTTTTTAATAAAACGCTACCACAGTGCCCAGTGCAATCGCCGTGTTCCAGCAATCAAGTCGAATTAAGAAGAATGTTATTTCTTGTAGTCAAACTGGCTCATTTATAACATTTATCAGGTCACAGTCCAAAGTTAGTTCAATTAAGTCCCATAGTCAATCGTTTCACTGTTAAAGGCGATGCAACCTAGTAATATCAGAATACTATCGCTAAATACATGTTGGTACGAATATGTGACGCAACCGTTGTAACTCAAACTGATTGATGCCGCCAAGAAATCAATGAAATGTAGTTTTTGAGAATGTCTCTATTTCTTCAGCACGTGCTAACGGCCAGGATTAGTCCCACAGTAAAAAAAGACATATTTATCTAAATTTTTAATTAAAGCACTACCACAGAGACTAGTTTACTCGCTGATTTTCAGCAATCATGTCGAATTAAGAAGAATGGTATTTCTCGGAGTCCAATCGGCTCATTTATCGCATTTACAAGGTCGCAGTCCAGAATCAGTTCAATTAAGTCCCATAGTCAATCGTTTCACTGTTAAAGGCGATGCAACCTAGTAATACCGGAATACTATCGCTAAATACAAGTTGGTACGAATATGTGACGCAACCGTTGTAACTCAAACGGATTGATACCGCCAAGAAGTCGATGAAGTGTAGTTTTTAAGAATGTCTCTATTTCTTCAGCGCGTGCTAACGGCCAGGATTAGTCCCGCAGTAAAGAAAGACTTATTTATCTAAATTTTTTGATAAAACGCTATCACAGTGCCCAGTGCAATCGCTGAGTTCCAGCAATCAAGTCAAATTAAGAAGAATGTTATTTCTTGTAGTCAAACTGACTCATTTATAACATTTATCAGGTCACAGTCCAAAGTTAGTTCAATTAAGTCCTATAGTCAATCGTTTCACTGTTAAAGCCGATGCAACCTAGTAATACCAGAATACTATCGCTAAATACATGTTGGTACGAATATGTGACGCAACCGTTGTAACTCAAACGGATTGATACCGCCAAAAAGTCGATGAAGTGTAGTTTTTGAGAATGTCTCTATTTCTTCAGCGCGTGCTAACGGCCAGGATTAGTCCCGCAGTAAAAAAAGACTTATTTATCTAAATTTTTTAATAAAACGCTACCACAGTGGCCAGTGCAATCGCTGAGTTCCAGCAATCAAGTCAAATTAAGAAGAATGTTATTTCTTGTAGTCAAACTGGCTCATTTATAACATTTATCAGGTCACAGTCCAAAGTTAGTTCAATTAAGTCCCATAGTCAATCGTTTCACTGTTAAAGGCGATGCAACCTAGTAATATCAGAATACTATCGCTAAATACATGTTGGTACGAATATGTGACGCAACCGTTTTAACTCAAACGGATTGATACCGCCAAGAAGTCGATGAAGTGTAGATTTTGAGAATGTCTCTATTTCTTCAGCGCGTGCAACGGTCAGGATTAGTCCCACAGAAAAAAAGGTCTTATTTATCTAAATTTTTAAATAAAGCACTACCACAGAGCCTAGTGTACTCGCTGAATTCCAGCAATCATGTCGAATTAAGAAGAATGGTATTTCTCGGAGCCCAATTGGCTCATTTATCGCATTTACAAGGTCACACTCCAGAATCAGTTCAATTAAGTCACATAGTCAATCGTTTCACTGTTAAAGGCGATGCAACCTAGTAATACCAGAATACTATCGCTAAATACATGTTGGTACGAATATGTGACGCAACCGTTGTAACTCAAACGGATTGATACCGCCAAGAAGTCGATGAAGTGTAGTTTTTGAGAATGTCTCTATTTCTTCAGCGCGTGCTAACGGCCAGGATTATTCCCGCAGTAAAAATAGACTTATTTATCTAAATTTTTTAATAAAACGCTACCACAGTGCCCAGTGCAATCGCTGAGTTCCAGCAATCAAGTCAAATTAAGAAGAATGTTATTTCTTGTAGTCAAACTGGCTCATTTATAACATTTATCAGGTCACAGTCCAAAGTTAGTTCAATTAAGTCCCATAGTCAATCGTTTCACTGTTAAAGGCGATGCAACCTAGTAATATCAGAATACTATCGCTAATTACATGTTGGTACGAATATGTGACGCAACCGTTTTAACTCAAACGGATTGATACCGCCAAGAAGTCGATGAAGTGTAGATTTTGAGAATGTCCCTATTTCTTCAGCGCGTGCAACGGTCAGGATTAGTCCCACAGAAAAAAAGGACTTATTTATCTAAATTTTTAAATAAAGCACTACCACAGAGCCTAGTGTACTCGCTGAATTCCAGCAATCATGTCGAATTTAGAAGAATGATATTTCTTGGAGCCCAATTGGCTCATTTATCGCATTTACAAGGTCACAGTCCAGAATCAGTTCAATTAAGTCCCACAATCAATCGTTTCACTGTTAAAAGCGATGCAACCTAGTAATATCAGAACACTATCGCTAATTACATGTTGGTACGAATATGTGACGCAACCGTTGTAACTCCAGCGGATTGATACCGCCAAGAAGTCGATGAAGTGTAGTTTTTAAGAATGTCTCTATTTCTTCAGCGCGTGCTAACGGCCAGGATTAGTCCCGCAGTAAAAAAAGACTTATTTATCTAAATTTTTTAATAAAACGCTACCACAGTGCCCAGTGCAATCGCCGAGTTCCAGCAATCAAGTCAAATTAAGAAGAATGTTATTTCTTGTAGTCAAACTGGCTCATTTATAACATTTATCAGGTCACAGTCCAAAGTTAGTTCAATTAAGTCCAATAGTCAATCGTTTCACTGTTAAAGGCGATGCAACCTAGTAATATCAGAATACTATCGCTAAATACATGTTGGTACGAATATGTGACGCAACCGTTGTAACTCAAACTGATTGATGCCGCCAAGAAATCAATGAAATGTAGTTTTTGAGAATGTCTCTATTTCTTCAGCACGTGCTAACGGCCAGGATTAGTCCCACAGTAAAAAAAGACATATTTATCTAAATTTTTAATTAAAGCACTACCACAGAGACTAGTTTACTCGCTGATTTTCAGCAATCATGTCGAATTAAGAAGAATGGTATTTCTCGGAGTCCAATCGGCTCATTTATCGCATTTACAAGGTCGCAGTCCAGAATCAGTTCAATTAAGTCCCATAGTCAATCGTTTCACTGTTAAAGGCGATGCAACCTAGTAATACCGGAATACTATCGCTAAATACAAGTTGGTACGAATATGTGACGCAACCGTTGTAACTCAAACGGATTGATACCGCCAAGAAGTCGATGAAGTGTAGTTTTTAAGAATGTCTCTATTTCTTCAGCGCGTGCTAACGGCCAGGATTAGTCCCGCAGTAAAAAAAGACTTATTTATCTAAATTTTTTGATAAAACGCTATCACAGTGCCCAGTGCAATCGCTGAGTTCCAGCAATCAAGTCAAATTAAGAAGAATGTTATTTCTTGTAGTCAAACTGGCTCATTTATAACATTTATCAGGTCACAGTCCAAAGTTAGTTCAATTAAGTCCTATAGTCAATCGTTTCACTGTTAAAGCCGATGCAACCTAGTAATACCAGAATACTATCGCTAAATACATGTTGGTACGAATATGTGACGCAACCGTTGTAACTCAAACGGATTGATACCGCCAAAAAGTCGATGAAGTGTAGTTTTTGAGAATGTCTCTATTTCTTCAGCGCGTGCTAACGGCCAGGATTAGTCCCGCAGTAAAAAAAGACTTATTTATCTAAATTTTTTAATAAAACGCTACCACAGTGGCCAGTGCAATCGCTGAGTTCCAGCAATCAAGTCAAATTAAGAAGAATGTTATTTCTTGTAGTCAAACTGGCTCATTTATAACATTTATCAGGTCACAGTCCAAAGTTAGTTCAATTAAGTCCCATAGTCAATCGTTTCACTGTTAAAGGCGATGCAACCTAGTAATATCAGAATACTATCGCTAAATACATGTTGGTACGAATATGTGACGCAACCGTTTTAACTCAAACGGATTGATACCGCCAAGAAGTCGATGAAGTGTAGATTTTGAGAATGTCTCTATTTCTTCAGCGCGTGCAACGGTCAGGATTAGTCCCACAGAAAAAAAGGTCTTATTTATCTAAATTTTTAAATAAAGCACTACCACAGAGCCTAGTGTACTCGCTGAATTCCAGCAATCATGTCGAATTAAGAAGAATGGTATTTCTCGGAGCCCAATTGGCTCATTTATCGCATTTACAAGGTCACACTCCAGAATCAGTTCAATTAAGTCACATAGTCAATCGTTTCACTGTTAAAGGCGATGCAACCTAGTAATACCAGAATACTATCGCTAAATACATGTTGGTACGAATATGTGACGCAACCGTTGTAACTCAAACGGATTGATACCGCCAAGAAGTCGATGAAGTGTAGTTTTTGAGAATGTCTCTATTTCTTCAGCGCGTGCTAACGGCCAGGATTATTCCCGCAGTAAAAATAGACTTATTTATCTAAATTTTTTAATAAAACGCTACCACAGTGCCCAGTGCAATCGCTGAGTTCCAGCAATCAAGTCAAATTAAGAAGAATGTTATTTCTTGTAGTCAAACTGGCTCATTTATAACATTTATCAGGTCACAGTCCAAAGTTAGTTCAATTAAGTCCCATAGTCAATCGTTTCACTGTTAAAGGCGATGCAACCTAGTAATATCAGAATACTATCGCTAAATACATGTTGGTACGAATATGTGACGAAACCGTTTTAACTCAAACGGATTGATACCGCCAAGAAGTCGATGAAGTGTAGATTTTGGGAATGTCTCTATTTCTTCAGCGCGTGCAACGGTCAGGATTAGTCCCACAGAAAAAAAGGACTTATTTATCTAAATTTTTAAATAAAGCACTACCACAAAGCCTAGTGTACTCGCTGAATTCCAGCAATCATGTCGAATTTAGAAGAATGATATTTCTTGGAGCCCAATTGGCTCATTTATCGCATTTACAAGGTCACAGTCCAGAATCAGTTCAATTAAGTCTCACAATCAATCGTTTCACTGTTAAAAGCGATGCAACCTAGTAATATCAGAACACTATCGCTAATTACATGTTGGTACGAATATGTGACCAACCGTTGTAACTCAAACGGATTGATACCGCCATGAAGTCGATGAAGTGTAGTTTTTAAGAATGTCTCTATTTCTGCAGCGCGTGCTAACGGCCAGGATTAGTCCCGCAGTAAAAAAAGACTTATTTATCTAAATTTTTTAATAAAACGCTACCACAGTGCCCAGTGCAATCGCCGAGTTCCAGCAATCAAGTCAAATTAAGAAGAATGTTATTTCTTGTAGTCAAACTGGCTCATTTATAACATTTATCAGGTCACAGTCCAAAGTTAGTTCAATTAAGTCCCATAGTCAATCGTTTCACTGTTAAAGGCGATGCAACCTAGTAATATCAGAATACTATCGCTAAATACATGTTGGTACGAATATGTGACGCAGCCGTTGTAACTCAAACTGATTGATACCGCCAAGAAATCAATGAAATGTAGTTTTTGAGAATGTCTCTATTTCTTCAGCACGTGCTAACGGCCAGGATTAGTCCCACAGTAAAAAAAGACATATTTATCTAAATTTTTAATTAAAGCACTACCACAGAGACTAGTGTACTCGCTGATTTTCAGCAATCATGTCGAATTAAGAAGAATGGTATTTCTCGGAATCCAATTGGCTCATTTATCGCATTTACAAGGTCGCAGTCCAGAATCAGTTCAATTAAGTCCCATAGTCAATCGTTTCACTGTTAAAGGCGATGCAACCTAGTAATACCGGAATACTATCGCTAAATACATGTTGGTACGAATATGTGACGCAACCGTTGTAACTCAAACGGATTGATACCGCCAAGAAGTCGATGAAGTGTAGTTTTTAAGAATGTCTCTATTTCTTCAGCGCGTGCTAACGGCCAGGATTAGTCCCGCAGTAAAAAAAGACTTATTTATCTAAATTTTTTGATAAAACGCTATCACAGTGCCCAGTGCAATCGTTGAGTTCCAGCAATCAAGTCAAATTAAGAAGAATGTTATTTCTTGTAGTCAAACTGGCTCATTTATAACATTTATCAGGTCACAGTCCAAAGTTAGTTCAATTAAGTCCCATAGTCAATCGTTTCACTGTTAAAGGCGATGCAACCTAGTAATATGAGAATACTATCGCTAAATACATGTTGGTACGAATATGTGACGAAACCGTTTTAACTCAAACGGATTGATACCGTCAAGAAGTCGATGAAGTGTAGATTTTGAGAATGTCTCTATTTCTTCAGCGCGTGCAACGGTCAGGATTAGTCCCACAGAAAAAAAGGACTTATTTATCTAAATTTTTAAATAAAGCACTACCACAGAGCCTAGTGTACTCGCTGAGTTCCAGCAATCATGTCGAATTAAGAAGAATGTTATTTCTCGGAGCCCAATTGGCTCATTTATCGCATTTACAAGGTCACAGTCCAAAGTTAGTTCAATTAAGTCCCATAGTCGATCGTTTCACTGTTAAAGGCGATGCAACCTAGTAATATCAGAATACTATCGCTAAATGCATGTTGGTACGAATATGTGACACAACCGTTGTAACTCAAACGGATTAACACCGTTAGAAAGTCAATGAAATGTAGTTTTTGAAACCGTCTCTATTTCTTTAGCGCGAACTAACGGTTGGGAATGGTCCGCTACCACAGTGCCCAGTGCAATCGCTGAGTTCCAGCAATCAAGTCAAATTAACAAGAATGTTATTTCTTGTAGTCAAACTGGCTCATTTATAACATTTATCAGATCACAGTTCAAAGTTAGTTCAATTAAGTCCCATAGTCAATCGTTTCACTGTTAAAGGCGATGCAACCTAGTAATATCAGAATACTATCGCTTAATACATGTTGGTACGAATATGTGACGCAACCGTTTTAACTCAAACGGATTGATACCGCCAAGAAGTCGATGAAGTGTAGATTTTGAGAATGTCTCTATTTCTTCAGCGCGTGCAACGGTCAGGATTAGTCCCACAGAAAAAAAGAATTTATTTATCTAAATTTTTAAATAAAGCACTACCACAGAGCCTAGTGTACTCGCTGAATTCCAGCAATCATATCGAATTTAGAAGAATGATATTTCTTAGAGCCCAATTGGCTCATTTATCGCATTTACAAGGTCACAGTCCAGAATCAGTTCAATTAAATCCCACAATCAATCGTTTCACTGTTAAAAGCGATGCAACCTAGTAATATCAGAACACTATCGCTAATTACATGTTGGTACGAATATGTGACGCAACCGTTGTAACTCAAACAGATTAATACCGCCATGAAGTCGATGAAGTGTAGTTTTTAAGAATGTCTCTATTTCTGCAGCGCGTGCTAACGGCCAGGATTAGTCCCGCAGTAAAAAAAGACTTATTTATCTAAATTTTTTAATAAAACGCAACCACAGTGCCCAGTGCAATCGCCGAGTTCCAGCAATCAAGTCAAATTAAGAAGAATGTTATTTCTTGTAGTCAAACTGGCTCATTTATAACATTTATCAGGTCACAGTCCAAAGTTAGTTCAATTAAGTCCCATAGTCAATCGTTGCACTGTTAAAGGCGATGCAACCTAGTAATATCAGAATACTATCGCTAAATACATGTTGGTACGAATATGTGACGCAACCGTTTTAACTCAAACGGATTGATACCGCCAAGAAGTCGATGAAGTTTAGTTTTCAAGAATGTCTCTATTTCTTCAGCGCGTGCTAACGGCCAGGATTATTCCCGCAGTAAAAAAAAGACTTATTTATCTAAATTTTTTAATAAAACGCTACCACAGTGCCCAGTGCAATCGCTGAGTTCCAGCAATCAAGTCAAATTAAGAAGAATGTTATTTCTTGTAGTCAAACTGGCTCATTTATAACATTTATCAGGTCACAGTCCAAAGTTAGTTCAATTAAGTCCCATAGTCGATCGTTTCACTGTTAAAGGCGATGCAACCTAGTAATATCAGAATACTATCGCTAAATGCATGTTGGTACGAATATGTGACACAACCGTTGTAACTCAAACGGATTAACACCGTTAGAAATTCAATGAAATGTAGTGTTTGAAACCGTCTCTATTTCTTTAGCGCGAACTAACGGTTGGGAATGGTCCGCTACCACAGTGCCCAGTGCAATCACTGAGTTCCAGCAATCAAGTCAAATTAAGAAGAATGTTACTTTTTGTAGTCAAACTGGCTCATTTATAACATTTATCAGGTCACAGTCCAAAATCAGTTCAATTAAGTCCCACAGTCAATCGTTTCACTGTTAAAAGCGATGCAACCTAGTAATATCAGAATACTATCGCTAAATACATGTTGGTACGAATATGTGACGCAACCGTTTTAACTCAAACGGATTGATACCGCCAAGAAGTCGATGAAGTGTAGATTTTGAGAATGTCTCTATTTCTTCAGCGCGTGCAACGGTCAGGATTAGTCCCACAGAAAAAAAGAATTTATTTATCTAAATTTTTAAATAAAGCACTACCACAGAGCCTAGTGTACTCGCTGAATTCCAGCAATCATATCGAATTTAGAAGAATGATATTTCTTAGAGCCCAATTGGCTCATTTATCGCATTTACAAGGTCACAGTCCAGAATCAGTTCAATTAAATCCCACAATCAATCGTTTCACTGTTAAAAGCTATGCAACCTAGTAATATCAGAACACTATCGCTAATTACATGTTGGTACGAATATGTGACGCAACCGTTGTAACTCAAACAGATTAATACCGCCATGAAGTCGATGAAGTGTAGTTTTTAAGAATGTCTCTATTTCTGCAGCGCGTGCTAACGGCCAGGATTAGTCCCGCAGTAAAAAAAGACTTATTTATCTAAATTTTTTAATAAAACGCAACCACAGTGCCCAGTGCAATCGCCGAGTTCCAGCAATCAAGTCAAATTAAGAAGAATGTTATTTCTTGTAGTCAAACTGGCTCATTTATAACATTTATCAGGTCACAGTCCAAAGTTAGTTCAATTAAGTCCCATAGTCAATCGTTGCACTGTTAAAGGCGATGCAACCTAGTAATATCAGAATACTATCGCTAAATACATGTTGGTACGAATATGTGACGCAACCGTTGTAACTCAAACGGATTGATACCGCCAAGAAGTCGATGAAGTTTAGTTTTCGAGAATGTCTCTATTTCTTCAGCGCGTGCTAACGGCCAGGATTATTCCCGCAGTAAAAAAAAGACTTATTTATCTAAATTTTTTAATAAAACGCTACCACAGTGCCCAGTGCAATCGCTGAGTTCCAGCAATCAAGTCAAATTAAGAAGAATGTTATTTCTTGTAGTCAAACTGGCTCATTTATAACATTTATCAGGTCACAGTCCAAAGTTAGTTCAATTAAGTCCCATAGTCGATCGTTTCACTGTTAAAGGCGATGCAACCTAGTAATATCAGAATACTATCGCTAAATGCATGTTGGTACGAATATGTGACACAACCGTTGTAACTCAAACGGATTAACACCGTTAGAAATTCAATGAAATGTAGTGTTTGAAACCGTCTCTATTTCTTTAGCGCGAACTAACGGTTGGGAATGGTCCGCTACCACAGTGCCCAGTGCAATCGCTGAGTTCCAGCAATCAAGTCAAATTAAGAAGAATGTTATTTCTTGTAGTCAAACTGGCTCATTTATAACATTTATCAGGTCACAGTCCAAAGTTAGTTCAATTAAGTCCCATAGTCAATCGTTTCACTGTTAAAGGCGATGCAACCTAGTAATATCAGAATACTATCGCTTAATACATGTTGGTACGAATATGTGACGCAACCGTTGTAACTCAAACGTATTGATACCGCCAAGAAGTCGATGAAGTTTATTTTTCGAGAATGTCTCTATTTCTTCAGCGCGTGCTAACGGCCAGGATTATTCCCGCAGTAAAAAAAAAGACTTATTTATCTAAATTTTTAAATAAATCACTACCACAGAGCCTAGTGTACTCGCTGAATTAACTGAATTAAGTAGTCACACTGGCTCATTTATCACATTTATCAGGTCACAGTCCAAAGTTAGTTCAATTAAGTGCCACAGTAAATCGTTTTACTGTTGAAGGATTTGCAACCTAGTAATATCAGAATACCATCGCTGAATACATGTTGGTACGAATATGTGACGCAACCGTTGTAACTCAAACGGATTGATACCGCTAAGAAATCGATGAAGTGTAGTTTTTAAGAATGTCTCTATTTCATCAGCGCGTGCTAACGGCCAGGATTAGTCCCGCAGTAAAAAAAAACTTATTTATCTAAATGTTTTAATAAAACGCTACCACAGTGGCCAGTGCAATCGCTGAGTTCCAGCAATCAAGTCAAATTATGAAGAATGTTATTTCTTGTAGTCAAACTGGCTCATTTATAACATTTATCAGGTCACAGTCCAAAGTTAGTTCAATTAAGTCCCATAGTCAATCGTTTCACTGTTAAAGGCGATGCAACCTAGTAATATCAGAATACTATCGCTAAATACATGTTGGTACGAATATGTGACGCAACCGTTTTAACTCAAACGGATTGATACCGCCAAGAAGTCGATGAAGTGTAGATTTTGAGAATGTCTCTATTTCCTTAGCACGTGCAACGGTCAGGATTAGTCCCACAGAAAAAAAAGACTTATTTATCTAAATTTTTAAATAAAGCACTACCACAGAGACTAGTGTACTCGCTGAATTCCAGCAATCATGTCGAATTTGGAAGAATGATATTTCTTGGAGCCCAATTGGCTCATTTATCGCATTTACAAGGTCACAGTCCAGAAACAGTTCAATTAAGTCCCACAGTCAATCGTTTCACTGTTAAAAGCGATTCAACTTAGTCACATCGGAAAAAAATCACTAAATGCATGTTGGTACGAATATGTGACACAACCGTTGTAACTCAAACGGATTAACACCGTTAGAAAGTCAATGAAATGTAGTTTTTGAAACTGTCTCTATTTCTATAGCTCGAACTAACGGTTGAGAATGGTCCCACAGTAAAAAATGACTTATTAAAGTTAATTTTTAAATAAAACGCTTCCACAGGGCCCAGTTCAATCGTTGAGTTCCAGCAATCAAGTCAAATTAAAAAGAATGTTACTTTTTGTAGTCAAACTGGCTCATTTATCACATTTATAAGGTCAAAGTCCAAAATCAGTTCAATTAGGTCACACAGTCAAACGTTTCACTGTTAAAAGCGATGCAATCTAGTAATATCCGAATACTATCGCTAAATACATGTGGGGACAAATATGTGACGCGACCGTTGTAAATTAAACGGATTGATACCGCCAAGAAGTCGATGAAGTGTAAATTTTGAGAATGTCTCTATTTCTTCAGCGCGTGTAACGGCCAGGATTATTCCCTCAGAAAAAAAAGACTTATTTATCTAAATTTTTAAATAAAGCACTACCACAGAGCCTAGTGTACTCGCTGAATTCCAGCAATCATGTCGAATTAAGAAGAATGGTATTTCTTGGAGCCCAATTGGCTCATTTATCGCATTTACAAGGTCACAGTCCAGAATCAGTTCAATTAAGTCCCACAGTCAATCGTTTCACTGTTAAAGGCCATGCAACCTAGTAATATCAGAATACTATCGCTAAATACATGTTGGTACGAATATGTGACGCAACCGTTTTAACTCAAACGGATTGATACCGCCAAGAAGTCGATGAAGTGTAGATTTTGAGAATGTCTCTATTTCCTTAGCACGTGCAACGGTCAGGATTAGTCCCACAGAAAAAAAAGACTTATTTATCTAAATTTTTAAATAAAGCACTACCACAGAGACTAGTGTACTCGCTGAATTCCAGCAATCATGTCGAATTTGGAAGAATGATATTTCTTGGAGCCCAATTGGCTCATTTATCGCATTTACAAGGTCACAGTCCAGAAACAGTTCAATTAAGTCCCACAGTCAATCGTTTCACTGTTAAAAGCGATTCAACTTAGTCACATCGGAAAAAAATCACTAAATGCATGTTGGTACGAATATGTGACACAACCGTTGTAACTCAAACGGATTAACACCGTTAGAAAGTCAATGAAATGTAGTTTTTGAAACTGTCTCTATTTCTATAGCTCGAACTAACGGTTGAGAATGGTCCCACAGTAAAAAATGACTTATTAAAGTTAATTTTTAAATAAAACGCTTCCACAGGGCCCAGTTCAATCGTTGAGTTCCAGCAATCAAGTCAAATTAAAAAGAATGTTACTTTTTGTAGTCAAACTGGCTCATTTATCACATTTATAAGGTCAAAGTCCAAAATCAGTTCAATTAGGTCACACAGTCAAACGTTTCACTGTTAAAAGCGATGCAATCTAGTAATATCCGAATACTATCGCTAAATACATGTGGGGACAAATATGTGACGCGACCGTTGTAAATTAAACGGATTGATACCGCCAAGAAGTCGATGAAGTGTAAATTTTGAGAATGTCTCTATTTCTTCAGCGCGTGTAACGGCCAGGATTATTCCCTCAGAAAAAAAAGACTTATTTATCTAAATTTTTAAATAAAGCACTACCACAGAGCCTAGTGTACTCGCTGAATTCCAGCAATCATGTCGAATTAAGAAGAATGGTATTTCTTGGAGCCCAATTGGCTCATTTATCGCATTTACAAGGTCACAGTCCAGAATCAGTTCAATTAAGTCCCACAGTCAATCGTTTCACTGTTAAAAGTAACTAAAGGCTTGGATTGCTCCCAAAGTGAGAAATGACTTATGTAACTTAATTTTTAAATAAAACGCTACCACAGTGCCCAGTGCAATCGCTGAGTTCCAGCAATCAAGTCAAATTAAGAAGAATGTTACTTCTTGTAGTCAAACTGGCTCATTTATCACATTTACAAGGTCACACTCCAAAGTTAGTTCAATTAAGTCCCACAGTCAATCGTTTCACTGTTAAAAGCGATGCAATCTAGTAATATCCGAATACTATCGCTAAATACATGTGGGGACGAATATGTGACGCGACCGTTGTAAATTAAACGGATTGATACCGCCAAGAAGTCGATGAAGTGTAGATTTTGAGAATGTCTCTATTTCTTCAGCGCGTGTAACGGCCAGGATTATTCCCCCAGAAAAAAAAGACTTATTTATCTAAATTTTTAAATAAAGCACTACCACAGAGCCTAGTGTACTCGCTGAATTCCAGCAATCATGTCGAATTAAGAAGAATGGTATTTCTTGGAGCCCAATTGGCTCATTTATCGCATTTACAAGGTCACAGTCCAGAATCAGTTCAATTAGGTCCCACAGTCAAACGTTTCACTGTTAAAAGCGATGCAATCTAGTAATATCCGAATACTATCGCTAAATACATGTGGGGACGAATATGTGACGCGACCGTTGTAAATTAAACGGATTGATACCGCCAAGAAGTCGATGAAGTGTAGATTTTGAGAATGTCTCTATTTCTTCAGCGCGTGTAACGGCCAGGATTAGTCCCTCAGAAAAAAAGACTTATTTATCTAAATTTTTAAATAAAGCACTACCACAGAGCCTAGTGTACTCGCTGAATTCCAGCAATCATGTCGAATTAAGAAGAATGGTATTTTTCTTGGAGCCCAATTGGCTCATTTATCACATTTACAAGGTCACAGTCCAGAATCAGTTCAATTAAGTCCCACAGTCAATCGTTTCACTGTTAAAAGTAACTAAAAGCTTGGATTGCTCCCAAAGTGAGAAATGACTTATGTAACTTAATTTTTAAATAAAACGTTACCACAGTGCCCAGTGCAATCGCTGAGTTCCAGCAATCAAGTCAAATTAAAAAGAATGTTACTTCTTGTAGTCAAACTGGCACATTTATCACATTTACAAGGTCAAAATCCTAAATCAGTTCAATTAAGTCCCACAGTCAAACGTTTCACTGTTAAAAGCGATGCAACCTAGTAATATCCGAATACTATCGCTAAATACATGTGGGGCGAATATGTGACGCAATCGTTGTAACTTAAACGAATTGACACTGCTAGAAAGTCCACGAAAAGTAGCTTTTGAAACTGTCTCTATTTCTTCAGCGCGAACTAATGGCTGGGATTGGTCCCACAGTAAAAAATGACTTATTTAACTTAATTTTTAAATAAAACTCTACCACAGCGCCCAGTGCAATCGCTGAGTTCCAGTAATCAAGTCAAATTAAGAAGAATGTTATTTCTTGTAGTCAAACTGGCTCATTTATAACATTTATCAGGTCACACTCCAATTTTAGTTCAATTAAGTCCCACAGTCAATCGTTTCACTGTTAAAAGCGATGCAACTTAGTCACATCGGAAAAAAATCACTAAATACATGTTGGTACGAATATGTGACGCAACCGATGTAACTATAACGGATTAACACCGTTAGAAAGTCATTGAAATGCAGTTTTAGAAGCTGTCTCTATTTCTTTAGCGCTTGCTAACGGCCAGGATTAGTCCCACAGTAAAAAAAGACTTATTTATCTAAATTTTTAAATAAAGCACTACCACAGAGGCTAATGGACTCGCTGATTTCCAGCAACCATGTCGAATTAAGAAGAATGGTATTCCTTGGAGTACAATTGTCTCATTTATCGCATTAACAAGGTCACAGTCCAGAATCAGTTCAATTAAGTCCTACAGTCAATCGTTTCACTGTTAAAGGCAATGCAACTTAGTCACATCGGAAAAAAATCACTAAATACATGTTGGTACGAATATGTGACGCAACCGTTGTAACTCAAACGTTGTAATGGCTGAGTTCCAGCAATCATGTCAAATTAAGAAAAATGTTATTTCTTGTAGTCAAACTGGCTCATTTATCACATTTATCAGGTCATAGTCCAAAGTTAGTTCAATTAAGTGCCACAGTCAATCGATTCACTGTTAAAGGCTATGCAACCTAGTAATCTCAGAATACCATCGCTAAATACATGTTGGTACGAGTATGTGATGCAACCGTTGTAACTCAAACGGATTGATACCGCCAAGAAGTGTATGAAATGTAGTTTTTGAGAATGTCTCTATTTCTTCAGCACGTGCTAACGGCCAGGACTAGTCCCAAAGTAAAAAAAGACATATTTATCTAAATTTTTAATTAAAGCACTGCCACAGAGCCTAGTGTACTCGCTGAATTCCAGCAATCATGTCGAATTAAGAAGAATGGTATTCCTCGGAGCCCAATTGGCTCATTTATCGCATTTACAAGGTCACAGTCCAGAATCAGTTCAATTAAGTCCCACAATCAATCGTTTCACTGTTAAAAGCGATGCAACCTAGTAATATCAGAACACTATCGCTAAATACATGTTGGTACGAATATGTGACGCAACCGTTGTAACTCAAACGGATTGATACCGCCAAGAAGTCGATGAAGTGTAGTTTTTAAGAATGTCTCTATTTCTTCAGCGCGTGCTAACGGCCAGGATTAGTCCCGCAGTAAAAAAAGACTTATTTATCTAAATTTTTTAATAAAACGCTACCACAGTGCCCAGTGCAATCGCTGAGTTCCAGCAATCAAGTCAAATTAAGAAGAATGTTATTTCTTGTAGTCAAACTGGCTCATTTATAACATTTATCAGGTCACAGTCCAAAGTTAGTTCAATTAAGTCCCATAGTCAATCGTTTCACTGTTAAAGGCGATGCAACCTAGTAATATCAGAATACTATCGCTAAATACATGTTGGTACGAATATGTGACGCAACCGTTGTAACTCCAGCGGATTGATACCGCCAAGAAGTCGATGAAGTGTAGTTTTTGAGAATGTCTCTATTTCTTCAGCGCGTGCTAACGGCCAGGATTATTCCCGCAGTAAAAAAGGACTTATTTATCTAAATTTCTTAATAAAACGCTACCACAGTGCCCAGTGCAATCGCTGAGTTCCAGCAATCAAGTCAAACTAAGAAGAATGTTATTTCTTGTAGTCAAACTTGCTCATTTATAACATTTATCAGGTCACAGTCCAAAGTTAGTTTAATTAAGCACCATAGTCAATCGTTTCACTGTTAAAGGCGATGCAACCTAGTAATATCAGAATACTATCGCTAAATATATGTTGGTACGAATATGTGACTCAACCGTTTTAACTCAAACGGATTGATACCGCCAAGAAGACGATGAAGTGTAGATTTTGAGAATGTCTCTATTTCTTCAGCGCGTGCAACGGTCAGGATTAGTCCCACAGAAAAAAAAGACTTATTTATCTAAATTTTTAAATAAAGCACTACCACAGAGACTAGTGTACTCGCTGAATTCCAGCAATCATGTCGAATTTGGAAGAATGATATTTCTTGGAGCCCAATTGGCTCATTTATCGCATTTACAAGGTCACAGTCCAGAATCAGTTCAATTAAGTGCCACAGTCAATCGTTTCACTGTTAAAAGCGATGCAACTTAGTCATATCGGAAAAAAATCACTAAATGCTTGTTGGTACGAATATGTGACACAACCGTTGTAACTCAAACGGATTAACACCGTTAGAAAGTCAATGAAATGTAGTTTTTGAAACCGTCTCTATTTCTTTAGCGCGAACTAACGGTTGGGAATGGTCCCACAATAAAAAATGACTTATTAAAATTAATTTTTAAATAAAACGCTACCACAGGGCCCAGTGCAATCGCTGAGTTCCAGCAATCAAGTCAAATTAAGAAGAATGTTACTTCTTGTAGTCAAACTGGCTCATTTATCACATTTACAAGGTCAAAATCCAAAATCAGTTCAATTAAGTCCCACAGTGAAACGTTTCACTGTTAAAAGCGATGCAACCTACTAATATCCGAATACTATCGCTAAATACATAAGGGGCTAATATGTGACGCAATCGTTGTAACTTAAACGAATTGACACCGCTAGAAAGTCAACGAAAAGTAGTTTTTGAAACTGTTTCTATTTCTTCAGCGCGAACTGATGGCTGGGATTGGTCCCACAGTAAAAAATGACTTATTTAACTTAATTTTTAAATAAAACTCTACCACAGCGCCCAGTGCAATCGCTGAGTTCCAGCAATCAAGTCAAATTAAGAAGAATGTTATTTATTGTAGTCAAACTGGCTCATTTATAACAATTATCAGGTCACACTCCAAAGTTAGTTCAATTAAGTCCCACAGTCAATCGTTTCACTGTTAAAAGCGATGCAACTTAGTCACATCGGAAAAAAATCACTAAATACATGTTGGTACGAATATGTGACGCAACCGATGTAACTATAACGGATTAACATCGTTAGAAAATCATTGAAATGTAGTTTTTGAAGCTGTCTCTATTTCTTCAGCGCTTGCTAACGGCCAGGATTAGTCCCACAGTAAAAAATGACTTATTAAACTTAATTTTTAAATAAAAGCTACCACAGTGCCCAATGCAATCGCTGAGTTCCAGCAATCAAGTCAAATTAAGAAGAATGTTATTTCTTGTAGTCAAACTGGCTCATTTATTACATTTTTAAGGTCAAAATCCAAAATCAGTTCAATTAAGTCCCACAGTCAATCTTTTCACTGTTAAAAGCGATGCAACCTAGTAATATCCGAATACTATCGCTAACTACATGTGGGGACGAATATGTGGCGCAACCGTTGTAACTCAAACGGATTGTTACCGTTAGAAAGTCAATGCAATGTAGTTTTTGAAACTCTTGCTATTTCTTCAGCGCGCGATAACGGCTAGGATTGGTCCCACAGTAAAAAATAACTTTTTTATTTAAATTTTTAAATGAAGTGCTACCACAGCGCCCAGTGTAATCGCTGAGTTCCGGTAATCATGTCAAATTAAGAAGAATGTTATTTCTTGGGTCCAGTTGGCTCACTTATCACATTTATAAGGTCAGAGTCCAAAGTTAGTTCAATTAAGTTCCACAGTCAATTGTTTCACTGTTAAAAGCAATATGTCTTAGTAATATCGGAAAGATATCACTAAATACAGGTTGGTACGAATATGTGACGCAACCGTTGTAACTCAAACGGATTGATACCGCCAAGAAGTCAATGGAATTTAGTTTTTGAGAATTTCTCTATTTCTTCAGTGCGTGCTAACGGCCAGGATTGGTCCCTCAGTAGAAAAAGACTTATTTTTGTAAATTTTTAAATAAAGCGTTACCGCAGAGCCTAGTGTATTCGCTGAATTCCAGCAATCATGTCAATTTAAGAAGAATGTTACTTCTTTGAGTCCAATTGGCTCATTTATCACATTTATAAGTTCACAGACCAGATTCAGTTCAATTAATTCCCAGAATCAATCGTTTCACAGTTAAAAGCGATACAACTTAGTAATATCGGAAAAATATCATTAAATACATGTTGGTACGAATATGTGACGCAACCGTTCTAACTCAAACGGATTGACACTGTTAGAAAGTCAATGAAATGTAGTTTTTGAAACTGTCTTTAATTCTTCAGCGCAAACTAACGGCTGGGATTGGTCCCACAGTAAAAAATGACTTTTTTATTTAAATTTTTAATAAAGCGCTGCCACAGCGCCCGGTGTAATCGCTGAGTTCCAGCAATCATGTCAAATTAAGAAAAATGTTATTTCTTGTAGTCAAACTGGCTCATTTATCGCATTTACAAGGTCACAGTCCAGAATCAGTTCAATTAAGTCCCACAATCAATCGTTTCACTGTTAAAAGCGATGCAACCTAGTAATATCAGAACACTATCGCTAAATACATGTTGGTACGAATATGTGACGCAACCGTTGTAACTCAAACGGATTGATACCGCCAAGAAGTCGATGAAGTGTAGTTTTTAAGAATGTCTCTATTTCTTCAGCGCGTGCTAACGGCCAGGATTAGTCCCGCAGTAAAAAAAGACTTATTTATCTAAATTTTTTAATAAAACGCTACCACAGTGCCCAGTGCAATCGCTGAGTTCCAGCAATCAAGTCAAATTAAGAAGAATGTTATTTCTTGTAGTCAAACTGGCTCATTTATAACATTTATCAGGTCACAGTCCAAAGTTAGTTCAATTAAGTCCCAAAGTCAATCGTTTCACTGTTAAAGGCGATGCAACCTAGTAATATCAGAATACTATCGCTAAATACATGTTGGTACGAATATGTGACGCAACCGTTGTAACTCCAGCGGATTGATACCGCCAAGAAGTCGATGAAGTGTAGTTTTTGAGAATGTCTCTATTTCTTCAGCGCGTGCTAACGGCCAGGATTATTCCCGCAGTAAAAAAAGACTTATTTATCTAAATTTTTTAATAAAACGCTACCACAGTGCCCAGTGCAATCGCTGAGTTCCAGCAATCAAGTCAAATTAAGAAGAATGTTATTTCTTGTAGTCAAACTTGCTCATTTATAACATTTATCAGGTCACAGTCCAAAGTTAGTTTAATTAAGTCCCATAGTCAACGTTTCACTGTTAAAGGCGATGCAACCTAGTAATATCAGAATACTATCGCTAAATACATGTTGGTACGAATATGTGACTCAACCGTTTTAACTCAAACGGATTCATACCGCCAAGAAGACGATAAAGTGTAGTTTTTGAGAATGTCTCTATTTCTTCAGCGCGTGCTAACGGCCAGGATTAGTCCCACAGAAAAAAAAGACTTATTTATCTAAATTTTTAAATAAAGCACTACCACAGAGACTGGTGTACTCGCTGAATTCCAGCAATCATGTCGAATTTGGAAGAATGATATTTCTTGGAGCCCAATTGGCTCATTTATCGCATTTACAAGGTCACAGTCCAGAATCAGTTCAATTAAGTGCCACAGTCAATCGTTTCACTGTTAAAAGCGATGCAACTTAGTCACATCGGAAAAAAATCACTAAATGCTTGTTGGTACGAATATGTGACACAACCGTTGTAACTCAAACGGATTAACACCGTTAGAAAGTCAATGAAATGTAGTTTTTGAAACCGTCTCTATTTCTTTAGCGCGAACTAACGGTTGGGAATGGTCCCACAGTAAAAAATGACTTATTAAAGTTAATTTTTAAATAAAACGCTACCACAGCGCCCAGTGCAATCGCTGAGTCCCAGCAATCAAGTCAAATTAAGAAGAATGTTACTTTTTGTAGTCAAACTGGCTCATTTATCACATTTATAAGGTCAAAGTCCAAAATCAGTTCAATTAGGTCCCACAGTCAAACGTTTCACTGTTAAAAGCGATGCAATCTAGTAATATCCGAATACTATCGCTAAATACATGTGGGGACGAATATGTGACGCGACCGTTGTAAATTAAACAGATTGATACCGCCAAGAAGTCGATGAAGTGTAGATTTTGAGAATGTCTCTATTTCTTCAGCGCGTGTAACGGCCAGGATTATTCCCTCAGAAAAAAAAGACTTATTTATCTAAATTTTTAAATAAAGCACTACCACAGAGCCTAGTGTACTCGCTGAATTCCAGCAATCATGTCGAATTAAGAAGAATGGTATTTCTTGGAGACCAATTGGCTCATTTATCGCCTTTACAAGGTCACAGTCCAGAATCAGTTCAATTAAGTCCCACAGTCAATCGTTTCACTGTTAAAAGTAACTAAAGGCTTGGATTGCTCCCAAAGTGAGAAATGACTTATGTAACTTTATTTTTAAATAAAACGCTACCACAGTGCCCAGTGCAATCGCTGAGTTCCAGCAATCAAGTCAAATTAAGAAGAATGTTACTTCTTGTAGTCAAACTGGCTCATTTATCACATTTACAAGGTCAAAATCCAAAATCAGTTCAATTGAGTCCCACAGTCAAACGTTTCACTGTTAAAAGCGATGCAACCTACTAATATCCGAATACTATCGCTAAATACATAAGCGGCGAATATGTGACGCAATCGTTGTAACTTAAACGAATTGACACCGCTAGAAAGTCAACGAAAAGTAGTTTTTGAAACTGTTCCTATTTCTTCACCGCGAACTGATGGCTGGGATTGGTCCCACAGTAAAAAATGACTTATTTAACTTAATTTTTAAATAAAACTCTACCACAGCACCCAGTGCAATCGCTGAGTTCCAGCAATCAAGTCAAATTAAAAAGAATGTTATTTCTTGTAGTCAAACTGGCTCATTTATAACAATTATCAGGTCACACTCCAAAGTTAGTTCAATTAAGTCCCACAGTCAATCGTTTCACTGTTAAAAGCGATGCAACTTAGTCACATCGGAAAAAAATCACTAAATACATGTTGGTACAAATATGTGACGCAACCGATGTAACTATAACGGATTAACACCGTTAGAAAATCATTAAAATGTAGTTTTTGAAGCTGTCTCTATTTCTTCAGCGCTTGCTAACGGCCAGGATTAGTCCCACAGTAAAAATGACTTATTAAACTTAATTTTTAAATAAAAGCTACCACAGTGCCCAGTGCAATCGCTGAGTTCCAGCAATCAAGTCAAATTAAGAAGAATGTTATTTCTTGTAGTCAAACTGGCTCATTTATCACATTTTTAAGGTCAAAGTCCAAAATCAGTTCAATTAAGTCCCACAGTCAATCTTTTCACTGTTAAAAGCGATGCAACCTAGTAATATCCGAATACTATCGCTAAGTACATGTGGGGACGAATATGTGGCGCAACCGTTGTAACTCAAACGGATTGTTACCGTTAGAAAGTCAATGCAATGTAGTTTTTGAAACTGTTGCTATTTCTTCAGCGCGCGATAACGGCTAGGATTGGTCCCACAGTAAAAAATGACTTTTTTATTTAAATTTTTAAATGAAGTGCTACCACAGCGCCCAGTGTAATCGCTGAGTTCCGGTAATCATGTCAAATTAAGAAGAATGTTACTTCTTGGGTCCAGTTGGCTCACTTATCACATTTATAAGGTCAGAGTCCAAAGTTAGTTCAATTAAGTTCCACAGTCAATTGTTTCACTGTTAAAAGCAATATGACTTAGTAATATCGGAAAGATATCACTAAATACAGGTTGGTACGAATATGTGACGCAACCGTTGTAACTCAAACGGATTGATACCGCCAAGAAGTCAATGGAATTTAGTTTTTGAGAATGTTTCTATTTCTTCAGCGCAAACTAACGGCTGGGATCGGTCCCACAGTAAAAAATGACTTTTTTATTTAAATTTTTAATAAAGCGCTGCCACAGCGCCCAGTGTAATCGCTGAGTTCCAGCAATCATGTCAAATTAAGAAGAATGTTATTTCTTGTAGTCAAACTGGCTCATTTATCACATTTATAAGGTCAAAGTTCAAAATCAGTTCAATTAAGTCCCACAGTCAAACGTTTCACTGTTAAAAGCGATGCAACCTAGTAATATTCGAACACTATCGATAAATACATGTTAAAACGAATATGTGACGCAACCGTTGTAACTCAAACAGATTTATACCGCTAGAAAGTCAATAAAATGTAGTCTTTGGAACTGTTCCTCTATATTCAGCGCGTTCTAACGCCCAGGATTGGTCCCACAGTAAGAAAAGACTTATTTATCTAAATTTTTAAATAAAGCACTACCACAGAGCCTAATATGATCGCTGAGTTCCAGCAATCATGTCAAATTAAGAAGAATGTTATTCCGTAGAGACCAATTTGCTCATTTATCGCATTTACAAGGTCACAGTCCAGAATCAGTTCAATTAAGTCCCACAGTCAATCGTTTCACTGTTAAAAGCGATGCAACTTAGTCACATCGAAAAAAATCACTAAATACATGTTGGTACGAATATGTGACGCAACCGTTGTAACTCAAACAGATTTATACCGCTAGAAAGTCAACGAAAAGTTGTTTTTGAAACTGTTTCTATTTTTTCAGCACGAACTAATGGCTGGGATTGGTACCACAGTAAAAACAGACTTATTTATCTTCATTTTTTAACAAACAGTTACCACAGTTCCCACTGTAATCGCTTAGTTCCAGCAATCAAGTCGAATTAAGAAAAATGGTATTCCTCGGAGCCCAATTGGCTCATTTATCGCATTTACAAGGTCACAGTCCAGAATCAGTTCAATTAAATCCCACAGTCAATCGTTTCACTGTTGAAAGCGATGCAACTTAGTCACATCGGAAAAAATCACTAAATACATGTTGGTGCGAATATGTGACGCAACCGTTGTAACTCAAACGGATTAACACCGTTAGAAAGTCATTGAAATGTAGTTTTTGAAGCAGTCTCTATTTCTTCAGCGCGTGCTAACGGCCAGGATTAGTTCCACAGTAAAAAAAGACTTATTTAACTTAATTTTTAAATAAAACGCTACCACAGTGGCCAGTGCAATCGCTGAGTTCCAGCAATCAAGACAAATTAAGAAGAATGTTACTTCTTGTTGTCAAACTGGCTCATTTATCACATTTTTAAGGTCAAAGTACAAAATCAGTTCGATTATGTCCCACAGTCAAACGTTTTACTGTTAAAAGCGATGCAACCTAGTACTATCAGAAAAATATCGCTAAATACATGTTCGTACGAATATGTGACGCAACCGTTGTAAATTAAACGGATTGATACGGCCAAGAAGTCGATAAAATGTAGTTTCTGAGAATGTCTCTATTTCTTCAGCGCGAACTAACGGCTAGGATTGGTCCCACAGTGAAAACAGACATATTTATCTTCATTTTTTAACAAAGAGTTACCACAGTACCCACTGTAAATGCTGAGTTCCAGCAATCAAGTCAAATTAAGAAGAATGTTACTTCTTGTAGTCAAACTGGCTCATTTATCACATTTATAAGGCCAAAGTCCAAAATCAGTTCAATTAAGTCCCACAGTCAAATATTTCACTGTTAAAAGCGATGCAACTTAGTCACATCGGAAAAAAATCACTAAATACATGTTGGTACGAAAATGTGACGCAACCGTTGTAACTCAAACAGATTTATACCGCTAGAAAGTCAACGAAAAGTAGTTTTTGAAACTGTTTCTATTTTTTCAGCGCGAACTAATGGCTGGGATTGGTACCACAGTAAAAACAGACTTATTTATCTTCATTTTTTAACAAACAGTTACCACAGTTCCCACTGTAATCGCTTAGTTCCAGCAATCAAGTCGAATTAAGAAAAATGGTATTCCTCGGAGCCCAATTGGCTCATTTATCGCATTTACAAGGTCACAGTCCAGAATCAGTTCAATTAAATCCCACAGTCAATCGTTTCACTGTTAAAAGCGATGCAACTTAGTCACATCGGAAAAAATCACTAAATACATGTTGGTACGAATATGTGACGCAACCGTTGTAACTCAAACGGATTAACACCGTTAGAAAGTCATTGAAATGTAGTTTTTGAAGCTGTCTCTATTTCTTCAGCGCGTGCTAACGGCCAGGATTAGTTCCACAGTAAAAAAAGACTTATTTAACTTAATTTTTAAATAAAACGCTACCACAGTGCCCAGTGCAATCGCTGAGTTCCAGCAATCAAGACAAATTAAGAAGAATGTTACTTCTTGTTGTCAAACTGGCTCATTTATCACATTTTTAAGGTCAAAGTACAAAATCAGTTCGATTATGTCCCACAGTCAAACGTTTTACTGTTAAAAGCGATGCAACCTAGTACTATCAGAAAAATATCGCTAAATACATGTTCGTACGAATATGTGACGCAACCGTTGTAAATTAAACGGATTGATACGGCCAAGAAGTCGATAAAATGTAGTGTTTGAAACTGTTTCTATTTTTTCAGCGCGAACTAATGGCTGGGATTGGTACCACAGTAAAAACAGACTTATTTATCTTCATTTTTTAACAAACAGTTACCACAGTTCCCACTGTAATCGCTTAGTTCCAGCAATCAAGTCGAATTAAGAAAAATGGTATTCCTCGGAGCCCAATTGGCTCATTTATCGCATTTACAAGGTCACAGTCCAAAATCAGTTCAATTAAGTCCCACAGTCAAATATTTCACTGTTAAAAGCGATGCAACCTAGTAATATCCAAATACTATCGCTAAATACATGTGGGGCGAATATGTGACGCAACTGTTGTAACTCAAACGGATTAACACTGTTAGAAAGTCAATGAAATGTAGTTTTTGAAACTGTCTCTATTTCTTCAGCGCGAACTAACGGCTGGGATTGCTCCCACAGTGAAAAATGACTTATTTAACTTAATTTTTAAATAAAACGCTACCACAGTGCACAGTGCAATCGCTGAGTTCCAGCAATCAAGTCAAATTAAGAAGAATGTTACTTCTTGTAGTCAAACTGGCTCATTTATCACATTTACAAGGTCAAACTCCAAAATCAGTTCAATTAAGTCCCACAGTCAAACGTTTCACTTTTAAAAGCGATGCAACCTAGTAAAATTGGAAGAAAATCACTAAACACATGTTGGTACGAATATGTGACGCAACCGTTGTAACTCAAACGGATTGACACCGTTAGAAATTCAATGAAATGTAGTTTTTGAGAATGTCTCTAATTCTTCAGCGCGCGATAACGGCTTGGATTGGTCCCACAGTAAAAAATGACTTTTTAATTTAAATTTTTAAATGAAGTTCTACCACAGCGCCCAGTGTAATCGCTGAGTTCCGGCAATCATGTCAACTTCAGAAGAATGTTATTTCTTGGGTCCAATTGGCTCAATTATCACATTTATAATATCACAGTGCAGAATCAGTTCAATTAAGTCCCACAGTCAATCGTTTCACTGTTAAAAGCAATGCAACTTAGTCACGTCGGAAAAAAATCACTAAATACATGTTGGTAGGAATATGTGACGCAACCGTTGTAACTCAAACGGATTAACACTGTTAGAAAGTCAATGAAATGTAGTTTTTGAAACTGTCTCTATTTCTTCAGCGCAAACTAACGGCTGGGATTGCTGCCACAGTAAAAAATAACTTATTTAACTTAATTTTTAAATAAAACACTACCACAGTGCCCAGTGCAATCGCTGAGTTCCAGCAATCAAGTCAAATTAAGAAGAATGTTACTTCTTGTTGTCAAACTGGCTCATTTATCACATTTACAAGGTCACACTCCAAATTCAGTTCAATTAAGTCCCACAGTCAAGCGTTTCACTTTTAAAAGCGATGCAACCAAGTATTATCCGAATACTATCGCTAAATACATGCGGGGCGAATATGTGACACAACCGTTGTAACTCAAACGGATTGACACCGTTAGAAAGTCAACGAAAGGTAGTTTTTGAAACTGTTTCTATTTTTTCAACGCGAACTAATGGCTGGGATTGGTCCCACAATTAAAAATGACTTATTTAACTTAATTTTTAAATAAAACTCTACCACAGCGCACAGTGCAATCGCTGAGTTCCAGCAATCAAGTCAAATTAAGAAGAATGTTATTTCTTATAGTCAAACTGGCTCATTTATAACATTTACAAGGCCACACTCCAAAATCAGTTCAATTAAGTCCCACAGTCAAACGTTTCACTGTTAAAAACGATGCAACGTAGTACTATCAGAAAAATATCGCTAAATACATGTGGGGCGAATATGTAACGCAACTGTTGTAACTCAGACGGATTAACACTGTTAGAAAGTCAATGAAATGTAGTGTTTGAAACTGTCTCAATTTCTTCAGCGCGAACTAACGGCTGGGATTGCTCCCACAGTGAAAAATGACTTATTTAACTTAATTTTTAAATAAAACGCTACCACAGTGCACAGTGCAATCGCTGAGTTCCAGCAATCAAGTCAAATTAAGAAGAATGTTACTTCTTGTAGTCAAACTGGCTCATCTGTCACATTTATAAGGACATACTCCAGAGTCAGCTCAATAATTCCCACAGTCACTCGTTTCACTGTTAAAAGCAATACAACTTAGTAAAATTGGAAGAAAATCACTAAATACATGTTGGTACGAATATGTGACGCAACCGTTGTAACTCAAACGGATTAACACTGTTAGAAATTAAATGAAATGTAGTTTTTGAAACTGTCTCTATTTCTTCAGCGCAAACTAACGGCTGGGATTGCTCCCACAGTAAAAAATAACTTATTTAACCTAATTTTTAAATAAAACGCTACCACAGTGCCCAGTGCAGTCGCTGAGTTCCAGCAATCAAGTCAAATTAAGAAGAATGTTACTTCTTGTTGTCAAACTGGCTCATTTATCACATTTACAAGGTCACACTCCAAAATCAGTTCAATTAAGTCCCACAGTCAAACGTTTCACTTTTAAAAGCGATGCAACCTAGTAATATCCGAATACTATCGCCAAATACAAATGGGGACGAGTATGTGACGCAACAGTTGTATCTGAAACGGA
This sequence comes from Hydractinia symbiolongicarpus, assembly GCF_029227915.1. Classification (NCBI taxonomy): domain Eukaryota; kingdom Metazoa; phylum Cnidaria; class Hydrozoa; order Anthoathecata; family Hydractiniidae; genus Hydractinia; species Hydractinia symbiolongicarpus. The sequence continues at coordinate 4,191,881 of NC_079878.1, forward strand.
TTGATACCGTTAGAAATTCAATGAAACGTAGTTTTTGAAACTGTCGCTATTTCTTCAGCGCGCGATAACGGCTTGGATTGGTCCCAAAATAAAAAATGACTTTTTAATTTAAATTTTTAAATGAAGTTCTACAACAGCGCCCAGTGTAATCGCTGAGTTCCGGCAATCGTTTCAACTTAAGAAGAATGTTATTTCTTGGGTCCAGTTGGCTCAATTATCACATTTATAAGGTCACAGTCCAGAATCAGTTCAATTAAGTCCCACAGTCAATCGTTTCACTGTTAAAAGCGATGCAACTTAGTCACGTCGGAAAAAAATCACTAAATACATGCGGGGCGAATATGTGACACAACCGTTGTAACTCAAACGGATTGACACCGTTAGAAAGTCAACGAAAAGTAGTTTTTGAAACTGTTTCTATTTTTTCAGCGCGAACTAATGGCTGGGATTGGTCCCACAATAAAAAATGACTTATTTAACTTAATTTTTAAATAAAACTCTACCACAGCGCCCAGTGCAATCGCTGAGTTCCAGCAATCAAGTCAAATTAAGAAGAATGTTATTTCTTGTAGTCAAACTGGCTCATTGATAACATTTATCAGGTCACACTCCAAAGTTAGTTCAATTAAGTCCCACAGTCAATCGTTTCGCTGTTAAAGGCAATGCAACCTATTAATATCAGAATACTATCGCTAAATACATGTTGGTACGAATATGTGACGCAACCGTTGTAACTCAAACGGATTGATACCGCCAAGAAGTCGATGAAATGTAGTTTTTAAGAAAGTCTATTTCTTCACCGCGTTCTACTGGCCTGGATTAGTCCCACAGTAAAAAAAGACTTATTTATCTAAATTTTTAAATAAAGCACTACCACAGAGCCTAGTGTACTCGCTGATTTCCAGCAATCATGTCGAATTAAGAAGAATGGTATTCCTCGGAGCCCAATTGGCTCATTTATCGCATTTACAAGGTCACAGTCCAGAATTGGTTCAATTAAGTCCCCCAGTCAATCATTTCACTGTTAAAAGCAATACAACTTAGTAAAATTGGAAGAAAATCACTAAATACATGTTGGTACGAATATGTGACGCAACCGTTGTAACTCAAACGGATTGACACCGTTAGAAAGCCAATGAAATGTAGTTTTTGAGAATGTCTCTAATTCTTCAGCGCAAACTAACGGCTAGGATTGGTCCCACAGTAAGAAAAGACTTTCTTATCTAAATTATTAAATAAAGCACTACCACAGAGCCTAGTGTACTCGCTGAATTCCAGCAATCATGTCGAATTAAGAAGAATGGTATTCCTCGGATCCCAATTGGCTCATTTATCGCATTTACAAGGTCACAGTCCAGAATCAGTTCAATTAATCCCACAGTCAACCGTTTCGCTGTTAAAAGCGATGCAACTTAGTCACATCGGAAAAAAATCACTAAATACATGTTGGTACGAATATGTGACGCAACCGTTGTAACTCAAACGGATTAACACTGTTAGAAATTCAATGAAATGTAGTTTTTGAAACTGTCTCTATTTCTTTAGCGCAAACTAACGGCTGGGATTGCTCCCACAGTAAAAAATAACTTATTTAACTTAATTTTTAAATAAAACGCTACCACAGTGCCCAGTGCAGTCGCTGAGTTCCAGCAATCAAGTCAAATTAAGAAGAATGTTACTTCTTGTTGTCAAACTGGCTCATTTATCACATTTACAAGGTCACACTCCAAAATCAGTTCAATTAAGTCCCACAGTCAAACGTTTCACTTTTAAAAGCGATGCAACCTAGTAATATCCGAATACTATCGCTAAATACATGCGGGGCGAATATGTGACACAACCGTTGTAACTCAAACGGATTGACACCGTTAGAAAGTCAACTAAAAGTAGTTTTTGAAACTGTTTCTATTTTTTCAGCGCAAACTAATGGCTGGGATTGGTCCCACAATAAAAAATGACTTATTTAACTTAATTTTTAAATAAAACTCTACCACAGCGCCCAGTGCAATCGCTGAGTTCCAGCAATCAAGTCAAATTAAGAAGAATGTTATTTCTTGTAGTCAAACTGGCTCATTTATAACATTTATCAGGTCACACTCCAAAGTTAGTTCAATTAAGTCCCACAGTCAATCGTTTCGCTGTTAAAGGCGATGCAACCTATTAATATCAGAATACTATCGCTAAATACATGTTGGTACGAATATGTGACGCAACAGTTGTAACTCAAACGGATTGATACCGCCAAGAAGTCGATGAAATGTAGTTTTTAAGAAAGTCTATTTCTTCACCGCCTTCTAACGGCCTGGATTAGTCCCACAGTAAAAAAAGACTTATTTATCTAAATTTTTAAATAAAGCACTACCACAGAGCCTAGTGTACTCGCTGATTTCCAGCAATCATGTCGAATTAAGAAGAATGGTATTCCTCGGAGCCCAATTGGCTCATTTATCGCATTTACAAGGTCACAGTCCAGAATTGGTTCAATTAAGTCCCCCAGTCAATCGTTTCACTGTTAAAAGCAATACAACTTAGTAAAATTGGAAGAAAATCACTAAATACATGTTGGTACGAATATGTGACGCAACCGTTGTAACTCAAACGGATTGACACCGTTAGAAAGTCAATGAAATGTAGTTTTTGAGAATGTCTCTATTTCTTCAGCGCGCGATAACGGCTTGGATTGGTCCCAAAATAAAAAATGACTTTTTAATTTAAATTTTTAAATGAAGTTCTACAACAGCGCCCAGTGTAATCGCTGAGTTCCGGCAATCGTTTCAACTTAAGAAGAATGTTATTTCTTGGGTCCAGTTGGCTCAATTATCACATTTATAAGGTCACAGTCCAGAATCAGTTCAATTAAGTCCCACAGTCAATCGTTTCACTGTTAAAAGCGATGCAACTTAGTCACGTCGGAAAAAAATCACTAAATACATGCGGGGCGAATATGTGACACAACCGTTGTAACTCAAACGGATTGACACCGTTAGAAAGTCAACGAAAAGTAGTTTTTGAAACTGTTTCTATTTTTTCAGCGCGAACTAATGGCTGGGATTGGTCCCACAATAAAAAATGACTTATTTAACTTAATTTTTAAATAAAACTCTACCACAGCGCCCAGTGCAATCGCTGAGTTCCAGCAATCAAGTCAAATTAAGAAGAATGTTATTTCTTGTAGTCAAACTGGCTCATTGATAACATTTATCAGGTCACACTCCAAAGTTAGTTCAATTAAGTCCCACAGTCAATCGTTTCGCTGTTAAAGGCAATGCAACCTATTAATATCAGAATACTATCGCTAAATACATGTTGGTACGAATATGTGACGCAACCGTTGTAACTCAAACGGATTGATACCGCCAAGAAGTCGATGAAATGTAGTTTTTAAGAAAGTCTATTTCTTCACCGCGTTCTACTGGCCTGGATTAGTCCCACAGTAAAAAAAGACTTATTTATCTAAATTTTTAAATAAAGCACTACCACAGAGCCTAGTGTACTCGCTGATTTCCAGCAATCATGTCGAATTAAGAAGAATGGTATTCCTCGGAGCCCAATTGGCTCATTTATCGCATTTACAAGGTCACAGTCCAGAATTGGTTCAATTAAGTCCCCCAGTCAATCATTTCACTGTTAAAAGCAATACAACTTAGTAAAATTGGAAGAAAATCACTAAATACATGTTGGTACGAATATGTGACGCAACCGTTGTAACTCAAACGGATTGACACCGTTAGAAAGCCAATGAAATGTAGTTTTTGAGAATGTCTCTAATTCTTCAGCGCAAACTAACGGCTAGGATTGGTCCCACAGTAAGAAAAGACTTTCTTATCTAAATTATTAAATAAAGCACTACCACAGAGCCTAGTGTACTCGCTGAATTCCAGCAATCATGTCGAATTAAGAAGAATGGTATTCCTCGGATCCCAATTGGCTCATTTATCGCATTTACAAGGTCACAGTCCAGAATCAGTTCAATTAATCCCACAGTCAACCGTTTCACTGTTAAAAGCGATGCAACTTAGTCACATCGGAAAAAAATCACTAAATACATGTTGGTACGAATATGTGACACAACCGTTGTAACTCAAACGGATTAACACTGTTAGAAATTCAATGAAATGTAGTTTTTGAAACTGTCTCTATTTCTTCAGCGCAAACTAACGGCTGGGATTGCTCCCACAGTAAAAAATAACTTATTTAACTTAATTTTTAAATAAAACGCTACCACAGTGCCCAGTGCAGTCGCTGAGTTCCAGCAATCAAGTCAAATTAAGAAGAATGTTACTTCTTGTTGTCAAACTGGCTCATTTATCACATTTACAAGGTCACACTCCAAAATCAGTTCAATTAAGTCCCACAGTCAAACGTTTCACTTTTAAAAGCGATGCAACCTAGTAATATCCGAATACTATCGCTAAATACATGCGGGGCGAATATGTGACACAACCGTTGTAACTCAAACGGATTGACACCGTTAGAAAGTCAACTAAAAGTAGTTTTTGAAACTGTTTCTATTTTTTCAGCGCAAACTAATGGCTGGGATTGGTCCCACAATAAAAAATGACTTATTTAACTTAATTTTTAAATAAAACTCTACCACAGCGCCCAGTGCAATCGCTGAGTTCCAGCAATCAAGTCAAATTAAGAAGAATGTTATTTCTTGTAGTCAAACTGGCTCATTTATAACATTTATCAGGTCACACTCCAAAGTTAGCTCAATTAAGTCCCACAGTCAATCGTTTCGCTGTTAAAGGCGATGCAACCTATTAATATCAGAATACTATCGCTAAATACATGTTGGTACGAATATGTGACGCAACAGTTGTAACTCAAACGGATTGATACCGCCAAGAAGTCGATGAAATGTAGTTTTTAAGAAAGTCTATTTCTTCACCGCCTTCTAACGGCCTGGATTAGTCCCACAGTAAAAAAAGACTTATTTATCTAAATTTTTAAATAAAGCACTACCACAGAGCCTAGTGTACTCGCTGATTTCCAGCAATCATGTCGAATTAAGAAGAATGGTATTCCTCGGAGCCCAATTGGCTCATTTATCGCATTTACAAGGTCACAGTCCAGAATTGGTTCAATTAAGTCCCCCAGTCAATCGTTTCACTGTTAAAAGCAATACAACTTAGTAAAATTGGAAGAAAATCACTAAATACATGTTGGTACGAATATGTGACGCAACCGTTGTAACTCAAACGGATTGACACCGTTAGAAAGTCAATGAAATGTAGTTTTTGAGAATGTCTCTAATTCTTCAGCGCAAACTAACGGCTAGGATTAGTCCCACAGTAAGAAAAGACTTTTTTATCTAAATTATTAAATAAAGCACTACCACAGAGCCTAGTGTACTCGCGGAATTCCAGCAATCATGTCGAATTAAGAAGAATGGTATTCCTCGGATCCCAATTGGCTCATTTATCGCATTTACAAGGTCACAGTCCAGAATCAGTTCAATTAAGTCCCACAGTCAACCGTTTCTCTGTTAAAAGCGATGCAACTTAGTCACATCGGAAAAAAATCACTAAATACATGTTGGTACGAATATGTGACGCAACCGTTGTAACTCAAACGGATTAACACCGTTAGAAAGTCATTGAAATGTAGTTTTTGAAGCTGTCTCTTATTCTTCAGCGCGTGCTAACGGCCAGGATTAGTCCCACAGTAAAAAAATACTTATTTATCTAAATTTTTAAATAAAGCACTACCACAGAGCCTAGTGTACTCGCTGAATTCCAGCAATCATGTCGAATTAAGAAGAATGGTATTCCTCGGATCCCAATTGGCTCATTTAATGCATTTACAAGGTCACAGTCCAGAATCAGTTCAATTAAGTCCCACAGTCAACCGTTTCACTGTTAAAAGCGATGCAACTTAGTCACATCGGAAAAAAATCTCTAAATACATGTTGGTACGAATATGTGACGCAACCGTTGTAACTCAAACGGATTAACACCGTTAGAAAGTCATTAAAATGTAGTTTTTGAAGCTGTCTCTATTTCTTCAGCGCGTGCTAACGGCCAGGATTAGTCCCACAGTAAAAAAATACTTATTTATCTAATATTTTAAATAAAGCACTACCACAGAGCCTAGTGTACTCGCTGAATTCCAGCAATCATGTCGAATTAAGAAGAATGGTATTCCTTGGAGTCCAATTGGCTCATTTAACGCATTTGCAAGGTCACAGTCCAGAATCAGTTCAATTAAGGCCCACGGTCAATCGTTTCACTGTTAAATGCGATTCAACTTAGTCACATCGGAAAAAATCACTAAATACATGTTGGTACAAATATGTGACGCAACCGTTGTAACTCAAACGGATTAACCCCGTTTAAAAGTCAATGAAATGTAGTTTTTGAAACTGTCTCTATTTCCTCAGCGCGAACTAACGGCTGGGATTGGTACCACAGTAAAAAATGACTTATTTAACTTAATTTTTAAATAAAACGCTACCACAGTGCCCAGTGCAATCGCTGAGTTCCACCAATAAAGTCAAATTAAAAAGAATGTTACTTGTTGTGGTCAAACTGGCTCATTTATCACATTTATAAGGTCACAGTCCAAAGTTAGTTCAATTAAGTGCCACAGTCAATTGTTTTACTGTTAAAGGCTATGCAACCTAGTAATATCAGAATACTATCGCTAAATACATGTTGGTACGAATATGTGACGCAACCGTTGTAACTCAAACGGATTAACACCGTTAGAAAGTCATTGAAATGTAGTTTTTGAAGCTGTCTCTATTTCTTCAGCGCGTGCTAACGGCCAGGATTTGTCCCACAGTAAAAAAAGACTTATTTATCTAAATTTTTAAATAAAGCACTACCACAGAGCCTAGTGTACTCGCTGAATTCCAGCAATGATGTCGATTTAGAAGAATGGTATTCCTTGGAGTCCAATTGGCTCATTTAACACATTTACAAGGTCACAGTCCAGGATCAGTTCAATTAAGGCCCACGGTCAATCGTTTCACTGTTAAAAGCGATGCAACTTAGTCACATCGGAAAAAATCACTAAATGCATGTTGGTACGAATATGTGACGCAACTGTTGTAACTCAAACGGATTAACAACGTTACAAAATGTCAATGAAATAAAGTTTTTGAAACTGTCTCTATTTCTTCAGCGCGAACTAACGACTGAGATTGGTCCAACAGTAAAAAATGACTTATTTAACTTAATTTTTAAATAAAACGCTACCACAGTGCCCAGTGCAATAGCTGAGTTCCAGCAATCAGGTCAAATTAAGAAGAATGTTACTTCTTGTAGTCAAACTGGCTCACTTATCACATTTTTAAGGTCAAACTTCAAAATCAGTTCGATTAAGTCTCACAGTCAAACGTTTCACTGTTAAAAGCGATGCAACCTAGTAATATCCGAATACTATCGCTGAGTACATGTGGGGACGAATATGTAACGCAACCGTTGTAACTCAAACGGATCGACACCGTTAGAAAGTCAAGGAAATGTAGTTTTTGAAGCTGTCTCTATTTCTTCAGCGCGAACTAATGGCTAGTATTGGTCCCACAGTAAAAAATGACTTATTTAAGTTAATTTTTAAATAAAACTCTACCACAAGGCCCAGTGCAATCGCTGAGTTCCAGCAATCAAATCAAATTAAGAAGAATGGTAATTCTTGTAGTCAAACTGGCTCATTTATCACATTTATAAGGTCAAAGTCCAAAATCAGTTCAATTAAGTCCCACAGTCAATCATTTCACTGTTAAGTGCGATGCAACCTAGTAATATCCGAATACTATCGCTAAATACATGTGTGGACGAATATGTGGCGCAACCGTTGTAACTCAAACGGATTGATACCGTTACAAAGCCAATGAAATGTAGTTTTTGAAACTGTCGTTTTTTCTTCAGCGGGCGATAACGGCTAGGATTGCTCCCACAGTAAAAAATGAGTTTTTTATTTAAATTTTTAATAAAGCGCTGCCACAGCGCACAGTGGAATCGCTGAGTTCCAGCAATCAAATCAAATTAAGAAGAATGGTAATTCTTGTAGTCAAACTGGCTCATTTATCACATTTATAAGGTCAAAGTCCAAAATCAGTTCAATTAAGTCCCACAGTCAATCATTTCACTGTTAAGTGCGATGCAACCTAGTAATATCCGAATACTATCGCTAAATACATGTGTGGACGAATATGTGGCGCAACCGTTGTAACTCAAACGGATTGATACCGTTACAAAGCCAATGAAATGTAGTTTTTGAAACTGTCGTTTTTTCTTCAGCGGGCGATAACGGCTAGGATTGCTCCCACAGTAAAAAATGAGTTTTTTATTTAAATTTTTAATAAAGCGCTGCCACAGCGCACAGTGGAATCGATGAGTTCCAGCAATTAACGCATTTACAAGGTCACAGTCCAGAATCAGTTCAATTAGGGCCCACAGTCAATCGTTTCACTGTTAAAAGCGATGCAACTTAGTCACATTGGAAAAAATCACTAAATACATGTTGGTACGAATATGTGACGCAACCGTTGTAACTCATTCGGATTTATACCGCTCGAAAGTCAATGAAATGTAGTCTTTGGAACAGTTCCTCTTTAATCAGCGCGTGCTAACGGCCAGGATTGGTCCCACAGAAAGAAATGACTTATTTATCTTAATTTTTTAATAAAGCACTACCACAGAGACTAGTGTGCTCGCTGAATTCCAGCAATCATGCCGAATTAATAAGAATGGTGTTCCTTGGAGTCCAATTGGCTCATTGAACGCATTTAAAAGGTCACAGTCCAGAATCAGTTCAATTAAGGCCTACAGTCAATCGTTTCACTGTTAAAAGCGATGTAACTTAGTCACATCGAAAAAAATCACTAAATACATGTTGGTACGAATATTTGACGCAACCGTTGTAACTCAAACGGATTAACACCGTTAGAAAGCCAATGAAAGTAAGAAGTGAGTTTTTTATATAAATTTTTAATAAAGCGCTGCCACAGCGCCCAGTGGAATCGATGAGTTCCAGCAATCATGTCAAACTAAGAAGAATGTTAATTCTTGTAGTCAAACTGGCTCATTTATCACATTTATAAGGTCAAAGTCCAAAATCAGTTCAATTAAGTCCCACAGTCAATCATTTCACTGTTAAAAGCAATACAACTTAGAAATATCGGAAAAAAATCACTAAAAATATGTTGGTACGAATATGTGACGCAACCGTTGTAACACCAACGGATTAACACCGTTAGAAAGTCATTGAAATGTAGTTTTTGAAGCCGTCTCTATTTCTTCAGCGCGTGCTAACGGCCAGGATTGGTCTCACAGTAAGAAATGACTTATTTATCTTAATTTTTTAATAAAGCACTACCACAGAGCCTAGTGTGCTCGCTGAATTCCAGCAATCATGCCGAATTAAGAAGAATGGTGTTCCTTGGAGTCCAATTGGCTCATTTAACGCATTTAAAAGGTCACAGTCCAGAATCAGTTCAATTAAGGCCCACAGTCAATCGTTTCACTGTTAAAAGCGATGTAACTTAGTCACATCGGAAAAAATCACTAAATACATGTTGGTAAGAATATGTGACGCAACCGTTGCAACTCAAACGGATTAACACCGTTAGAAAGCCAATGAAATGTAGTTTTTGAAACTGTCTCTATTTCTGCAGCGGGAACTAACGGCTGTGATTGGTCCCACAGTAAAAAATGACTTATTTAACTTAATTTTTAAATAAAATGCTACCACAGTGCCCAGTGCAATCGCTGAGTTCCAGCAATCAAGACAAATTAAGAAGAATGTTACTTCTTGTTGTCAAAATGGCTCATTTATCACATTTTTAAGGTCAAAGTCCAAAATCAGTTCGATTATGTCCCACAATCAAACGTTTCACTGTTAAAAGCGATGCAACCTAGTGCTATCAAAAAAATATCGCTAAATACATGTTCGTACGAATATGTGACGCAACCGTTGTAAATTAAACGGATTGATATGGCCAAGAAGTCGATGAAATGTAGTTTCTGAGAATGTCTCTATTTCTTCAGCGCGAACTAACGGCTGTGATTGGTCCCACAGTAAAAAATGACTTATTTAACTTAATTTTTAAATAAAACGCTACAACAGTGCCCAGTGCAATCGCTGAGTTCCAGCAATAAAGACAAATTAAGAAGAATGTTACTTCTTGTTGTCAAACTGGCTCATTTATCACATTTTTAAGGTCAAAGTCCAAAATCAGTTCGATTATGTCCCACAATCAAACGTTTCATTGTTAAAAACGATGCAACCTAGTGCTATCAGAAAAATATCGCTAAATACATGTTCGTACGAATATGTGACGCACCCGTTGTAAATTAAACGGATTGATACGGCCAAGAAGTCGATGAAATGTAGTTTCTGAGAATGTCTCTATTTCTTCAGCGCGAACTAACGGCTAGGATTGGTCCCACAGTGAAAAATGACTTATTTATCTTAATTTTTGAATAAGGCGCTACCACAGCGCCCTGTGTAATCGTTGAGTTCCTGCAATCATGTCAAATTAAGAAGAATGTTATTTCTTGTATTCAAACTGGCTCATTTATCACATTTATAAGGTCAAAGCCCAAAATCAGTTCAATTAAGTCCCACAGTCAAACGTTTCACTGTTAAAAGCGATGAAACCTAGTAATATCCAAATACTATCGCTAAATACATGTGGGGACGAATATGCGGCTCAACCGTTGTAACTCAAACGAATTTTTACCGCTAGAAACTGAATGAAATGTAGTCTTTGAAACCGTTCCTATTTATTCAGCGCATGCTAACGGCCAGGATTGGTGCCACAGTAAGAAAAGACTTATTTATCTAAATTTTTAAATAAAGCACTACCACAGAGCCTAGTGTACTCGCTGCATTCCAACAATCATGTCGAATTAAGAAGAATGGTATTCCTTGGAGTCCAATTGGCTCATTTAACGCATTTACAAGGTCACAGTCCAGAATCAGTTCAATTAAGGCCCACAGTCAAACGTTTCACTTTTAAAAGCGATGCAACCTACTAATATCCGAATACTATCGCTAAATACATGTGGGTCGAATATGTGACGCAACTGTTGTAACTCAAACGGATTAACACTCTTAGAAAGTCAATGAAATGTAGTTTTTGAAACTGTCTCTATTTCTTCAGCGGGAACTAACGGCTGTGATTGGTCCCACAGTAAAAAATGACTTATTTAACTTAATTTTTAAATAAAACGCTACCACAGTGCCCAGTGCAATCGCTGAGTTCCAGCAATCAAGACAAATTAAGAAGAATGTTACTTCTTGTTGTCAAACTGGCTCATTTATCACATTTTTAAGGTCAAAGTCCAAAATCAGTTCGATTATGTCCCACAATCAAACGTTTCACTGTTAAAAGCGATGCAACCTAGTGCTATCAAAAAAATATCGCTAAATACATGTTCGTACGAATATGTAACGCAACCGTTGTAAATAAAACGGATTGATATGGCCAAGAAGTCGATGAAATGTAGTTTCTGAGAATGTCTCTATTTCTTCAGCGCGAACTAACGGCTGTGATTGGTCCCACAGTAAAAAATGACTTATTTAACTTAATTTTTAAATAAAACGCTACAACAGTGCCCAGTGCAATCGCTGAGTTCCAGCAATCAAGACAAATTAAGAAGAATGTTACTTCTTGTTGTCAAACTGGCTCATTTATCACATTTTTAAGGTCAAAGTCCAAAATCAGTTCGATTATGTCCCACAATCAAACGTTTCACTGTTAAAAGCGATGCAACCTAGTGCTATCAGAAAAATATCGCTAAATACATGTTCGTACGAATATGAGACGCACCCGTTGTAAATTAAACGGATTGATACGGCCAAGAAGTCGATGAAATGTAGTTTCTGAGAATGTCTCTATTTCTTCAGCGCGAACTAACGGCTAGGATTGGTCCCACAGTGAAAAATGACTTATTTATCTTAATTTTTGAATAAGGCGCTACCACAGCGCCCTGTGTAATCGTTGAGTTCCTGCAATCATGTCAAATTAAGAAGAATGTTATTTCTTGTATTCAAACTGGCTCATTTATCACATTTATAAGGTCAAAGCCCAAAAGCATTTCAATTAAGTCCCACAGTCAAACGTTTCACTGTTAAAAGCGATGAAACCTAGTAATATCCAAATACTATCGCTAAATACATGTGGGGACGAATATGCGGCTCAACCGTTGTAACTCAAACGAATTTTTACCGCTAGAAACTCAATGAAATGTAGTCTTTGAAACCGTTCCTATTTATTCAGCGCATGCTAACGGCCAGGATTGGTCCCACAGTAAGAAAAGACTTATTTATCTAAATTTTTAAATAAAGCACTACCACAGAGCCTAGTGTACTCGCTGCATTCCAACAATCATGTCGAATTAGGAAGAATGGTATTCCTTGGAGTCCAATTGGCTCATTTAACGCATTTACAAGGTCACAGTCCAGAATCAGTTCAATTAAGGCCCACAGTCAAACGTTTCACTTTTAAAAGCGATGCAACCTACTAATATCCGAATACTATCGCTAAATACATGTGGGTCGAATATGTGACGCAACTGTTGTAACTCAAACGGATTAACACTCTTAGAAAGTCAATGAAATGTAGTTTTTGAAACTGTCTCTATTTCTTCAGCGCGAACTAACGGCTGGGATTGCTCCCACAGTGAAAAATGACTTATTTAACTTAATTTTTAATTAAAACGCTACCACAGTGCCCAGTGCAATCGCTGAGTTCCAGCAATCAAGTCAAATTAAGAAGAATGTTACTTCTTGTAGTCAAACTGGCTCATTTATCACATTTACAAGGTCAAACTCCCAAATCAGTTCAATTAAGTCCCACAGTCAAACGTTTCACTTTTAAAAGCGATGCAACCTAGTAATATCCGAATACTATCGCTAAATACATGTGGTGCGAATATGTGACACAACCGTTGTAACTCAAACGGATTGACACCGTTAGAAAGTCAACGAAAAGTAGTTTTTGAAACTGTTTCTATTTCTTCAGCGCAAACAAATGGCTGGGTTTGGTCCCACAATAAAAAATGACTTATTTACCTTAATTTTTAAATAAAATTCTACCACAACGCCCAGTGCAATCGCTGAGTTCCAGCAATCAAGTCAAATTAAGAAGAATGTTACTTCTGGTAATCAAACTGGCTCATTGATAACATTTATCAGGTCACACTGCAGAGTTAGTTCAATTAAGTCCCACAGTCAATCGTTTCACTGTTAAAGGCGATGCAACCTATTAATATCAGAATACTATCGCTAAATACATGTTGGTACGAATATGTGACGCAACCGTTGTAACTCAAACAGATTGATACCGCCAAGAATTCGACGAAATGTAATTTTTGAGAATGTCTCTATTTCTTCAGCGCGTGCTAACGGCCAAGATTAGTCCCACAGTAAAAAAAGACTTATTTATCTAAATTTTTAAATAAAGCACTACCACAGAGCCTAGTGTACTCGCTGAATTCCAGCAACCATGTCGAATTAAGAAGAATGGTATTCCTTGGAGTACAATTGTCTCATTTATCGCATTAACAAGGTCACAGTCCAGAATCAGTTCAATTAAGTCCCACAGTCAATCGTTTCACTGTTAAAGGCAATGCAACTTAGTCACATCGGAAAAAAATTACTAAATACATGTTGGTACGAATATGTGACGCAACCGTTGTAACACCAACGGATTAACGCCGTTATAAAGTCATTGAAATGTAGTTTTTGAAGCCGTCTCTGTTTCTTCAGCGCGTGCTAACGGCCAGGATTGGTCCCACAGTAAAAAAAGACTTATTTATCTAAATTTTTTAATAAAGCACTACCACAGAGCATAGTGTACTCGCTGAATTTCAGTAATCATGTCGAATTAAGAAGAATGGTATTTCTTGTAGTCAAACTGGCTCATTTATCACATTTATAAGGTCAAAGTCCAAAATGAGTTCAATTAAGTCCCAGAGTCCATCGTTTCACTGTTAAATGCGATGCAACTTAGTCACATTGGAAAAAATCACTAAATACATGTTGGTACGAATATGTGACGCAACCGTTGTAACTCATTTGGATTTATACCGCTAGAAAGTCAATGAAATGTAGTCTTTAGAACAGTTCCTCTTTATTCAGCGCGTGCTAACGGCCAGGATTGGTCCCACAGTAAGAAATGACTTATTTATTTAAATTTTTAATAAAGCGCTGCCACAGCGCCCAGTGTAATTGCTGAGTTCCAGCAATCATGTCAAATTAAGAAGAATGTTATTTCTTGTAGTCAAACTGGCTCATTTATCACATTTATAAGGTCAAAGTCCAAAATGAGTTCAATTAAGTCCCAGAGTCCATCGTTTCACTGTTTAAAGCGATACAACTTGGTAATATCGGAAAAAAATCACTAAATACATGTTGGTACGAATATGTGACGAAACCGTTCTAACTCAAACGGATTGACACCGTTAGAAAGTCAATGAAATTTAGTTTTTGAAACTGTCTCTATTTCTTCAGCGCGAACTAACGGTTGGGATTGGTCTCTCAGTAAAAAATGATTTATTTAACTTAATTTTTAAGTAAAACTCTACCACTGCGCCCATTGCAATAGCTGAGTTCCAGCAATCAAGTCAAATTAAGAAGAATGTTACTTCTTGTAGTCAAACTGGCTCATTTATCACATTTATAAGGTCAAAGTCAAAAATCAGTTCAATTAATCCCACAGTCAAACGTTTCACTGATAAAAGCGATGCAATCTAGTAATATCCGAATACTATCGCTAAATACATGTGGGGACGAATATGTGGCGCAACCGTTGTAACTCAAACGAATTGATACCGTTGTAAAGTCAATGAGATGTAGTTTTTGAAACTGTCGCTATTTCTTCAGCGCGCGATAACGCCTAGGATTGGTCCCACAGTAAAAAATGACTTTTTTATTAAATTTTTTAATAAAGCGCTGCCACAGCGCCCAGTGTAATCGCTGAGTTCCGGCAATCATGTCAAATTAAGAAGAATGTTATTTCTTGTAGTCAAACTGGCTCATTTATCACATTTATAAGATCAAAGTCCAAAATCAGTTCAATTAAGTCCCACAGTCAACCGTTTCACTGTTAAAAGCGATGCAACCTAGTATTATCCGAATACTATCGCTAAATACATGTTGGTACGAATTTGTGACGCAACCGTTGTAACTCAAACGGATTTATACCGCTATAAAGTCAATGAAATGTAGTCTTTGAAACTGTTCCTATTTATTCAGGGCATGCTAACGGCCAGGATTGGTCTAACAGTAAAAAATGACTTATTTAACTTAATTTTTAAATAAAACTCTACCACAACGCCCAGTGCAATCGCTGAGTTCCAGCAATCAAGTCAAATTAAGAAGAATGTTACTTCTTGTAATCAAACTGGCTCATTTATCACATTTATAAGGTCAATGTCCAAAATCAGTTCAATTAAGTCCCACAGTCAAACGTTTCACTGATAAAAGCGATGCAACCTAGTAATATCCGAATACTATCGCTAAATACATGTGGGGACGAATATGTGGCGCAACCGTTGTAACTCAAACGAATTGATACCGTTGTAAAGTCAATGAGATGTAGTTTTTGAAACTGTCGCTATTTCTTCAGCGCGCGATAACGCCTAGGATTGGTCCCACAGTAAAAAATGACTTTTTTATTAAATTTTTTAATAAAGCGCTGCCACAGCGCCCAGTGTAATCGCTGAGTTCCGGCAATCATGTCAAATTAAGAAGAATGTTATTTCTTGTAGTCAAACTGGCTCATTTATCACATTTATAAGATCAAAGTCCAAAATCAGTTCAATTAAGTCCCACAGTCAACCGTTTCACTGTTAAAAGCGATGCAACCTAGTATTATCCGAATACTATCGCTAAATACATGTTGGTACGAATTTGTGACGCAACCGTTGTAACTCAAACGGATTTATACCGCTATAAAGTCAATGAAATGTAGTCTTTGAAACTGTTCCTATTTATTCAGGGCATGCTAACGGCCAGGATTGGTCTAACAGTAAAAAATGACTTATTTAACTTAATTTTTAAATAAAACTCTACCACAACGCCCAGTGCAATCGCTGAGTTCCAGCAATCAAGTCAAATTAAGAAGAATGTTACTTCTTGTAATCAAACTGGCTCATTTATCACATTTATAAGGTCAATGTCCAAAATCAGTTCAATTAAGTCCCACAATCAAACGTTTCACTGATAAAAGCGATGCAACCTAGTAATATCCGAATACTATCGCTAAATACATGTGGGGACGAATATGTGGCGCAACCGTTGTAACTCAAGCGGATTGATACCGTTAGAAAGTCAATGAAATGTAGTTTTTGAAACTGTCGCTTTTTCTTCAGCGCGCGGTAACGGGCAAGATTGGTCCCACAGTGAAAAATGACTATTTTATTTAAATTTTTTAATAACGTGCTACCACAGCGACCAGTGTAATCGCTGAGTTCCAGCGATCATGTCAAATTAAGAAGAATGATATTTCTTGTACTCAAACTGGCTTATTTATAACATTTATCAGGTCACAGTCCAAAGTTTGTTCATTTAAGTGCCACAGTCAATCGTTTCATTGTTAAAGGCGAAGCAACCTAGTACTATCAGAAAAATATCGCTAAATACATGTTGGTACGAATTTGTGACGCAACCGTTGTAACTCAAACGGATTTATACCGCTATAAAGTCAATGAAATGTAGTCTTTGAAACTGTTCCTATTTATTCAGGGCATGCTAACGGCCAGGATTGGTCTAACAGTAAAAAATGACTTATTTAACTTAATTTTTAAATAAAACTCTACCACAACGCCCAGTGCAATCGCTGAGTTCCAGCAATCAAGTCAAATTAAGAAGAATGTTACTTCTTGTAATCAAACTGGCTCATTTATCACATTTATAAGGTCAATGTCCAAAATCAGTTCAATTAAGTCCCACAGTCAAACGTTTCACTGATAAAAGCGATGCAACCTAGTAATATCCGAATACTATCGCTAAATACATGTGGGGACGAATATGTGGCGCAACCGTTGTAACTCAAACGAATTGATACCGTTGTAAAGTCAATGAGATGTAGTTTTTGAAACTGTCGCTATTTCTTCAGCGCGCGATAACGCCTAGGATTGGTCCCACAGTAAAAAATGACTTTTTTATTAAATTTTTTAATAAAGCGCTGCCACAGCGCCCAGTGTAATCGCTGAGTTCCGGCAATCATGTCAAATTAAGAAGAATGTTATTTCTTGTAGTCAAACTGGCTCATTTATCACATTTATAAGATCAAAGTCCAAAATCAGTTCAATT
Organism: Hydractinia symbiolongicarpus; assembly: GCF_029227915.1. Taxonomy (NCBI): domain Eukaryota; kingdom Metazoa; phylum Cnidaria; class Hydrozoa; order Anthoathecata; family Hydractiniidae; genus Hydractinia; species Hydractinia symbiolongicarpus. The sequence continues at coordinate 4,209,152 of NC_079878.1, forward strand.
AAGTCCCACAGTCAACCGTTTCACTGTTAAAAGCGATGCAACCTAGTATTATCCGAATACTATCGCTAAATACATGTTGGTACGAATTTGTGACGCAACCGTTGTAACTCAAACGGATTTATACCGCTATAAAGTCAATGAAATGTAGTCTTTGAAACTGTTCCTATTTATTCAGGGCATGCTAACGGCCAGGATTGGTCTAACAGTAAAAAATGACTTATTTAACTTAATTTTTAAATAAAACTCTACCACAACGCCCAGTGCAATCGCTGAGTTCCAGCAATCAAGTCAAATTAAGAAGAATGTTACTTCTTGTAATCAAACTGGCTCATTTATCACATTTATAAGGTCAATGTCCAAAATCAGTTCAATTAAGTCCCACAATCAAACGTTTCACTGATAAAAGCGATGCAACCTAGTAATATCCGAATACTATCGCTAAATACATGTGGGGACGAATATGTGGCGCAACCGTTGTAACTCAAGCGGATTGATACCGTTAGAAAGTCAATGAAATGTAGTTTTTGAAACTGTCGCTTTTTCTTCAGCGCGCGGTAACGGGCAAGATTGGTCCCACAGTGAAAAATGACTATTTTATTTAAATTTTTTAATAACGTGCTACCACAGCGACCAGTGTAATCGCTGAGTTCCAGCGATCATGTCAAATTAAGAAGAATGATATTTCTTGTACTCAAACTGGCTTATTTATAACATTTATCAGGTCACAGTCCAAAGTTTGTTCATTTAAGTGCCACAGTCAATCGTTTCATTGTTAAAGGCGAAGCAACCTAGTACTATCAGAAAAATATCGCTAAATACATGTTGGTACGAATATGTGACGCAACCGTTGTAACTCAAACGGATTGATACGGCCAAGAAGTCGATGAAATGTAGTTTTTGAGAATGTCTCTATTTCTTCAGCGCGAACTAACAGCTTTGATTGGTCCCACAGTAAAAAATGACTTATTTCTCTTAATTTTTTAATAAAGCGCTACCACAGCGCCCAGTGTAATAATCGCTGAGTTCCAGCAACCATGTCAAATTAAGAAGAATGTTATTTCTTGTATTCAAACTGGCTCATTTATCACATTTATAAGGTCAAAGTCCAAAATCAGTTCTATTAAGTCCCACAGTCAACCGTTTCACTGTTAAAAGCGATGCAACCTAGTATTATCCGAATACTATCGCTAAATACATGTTGGTACGAATATGTGACGCAACCGTTGTAACTCAAACGGATTTATACCGCTAGAAAGTCAATGAAATGTAGCATTTGAAACTGTTCCTATTTATTCAGCGCATGCTAACGGCCAGGATTTGTCCCACAGTAAGAAAAGACTTATTTATCTGAATTTTTAAATAAAGCGCTACCACAGAGCCTAATGTAATCGGTGAATTCCAGCCATCACGTCAAAGTAAGAAGAAAGTTAACTGGCTCATCTGTCACATTTATAAAGACATAGTCCAGAGTCAGTTCAATTAATTCTCACAGTCGCTCGTTTCACTGTTAAAAGCAATACAACTTAGTAAGATTGGAAGAAAATCACTAAATACATGTTGGTACGAATACGTGACGCAACCGTTGTAACTCAAACGGATTGACACCGTTAGTAATTCAATGAAATGTAGTTCTTGAAACTTTCTCTATTTCTTCAGCGCGAACTAACGGCTAGGATTGGTCCCACAGTAAAAATTGACTTATTTATCCTAATTTTTTAATAAAATGCTACCACAGCGCCCAGTGCAATCGCTGATTTCTAGCAATCTTGTCAAATTAAGAAGAATGTTATTTCTTGTAGTCAAACTGGCTCATTTATAATATTTATCAGGTCACAGTTAAAAGTTAGTTCAATTAAGTCCCACAGTCAATCGTTTCACTGTTAAAAGCGATGCAACTTAGTCATATCGGAAGAAAATCACTAAATGCATGTTGGTACGCATATGTGACGCAACAGTTGTAACTCAAACGGATTAACACTGTTAGTAAGTCAATGAAATGTAGTTCTTGAAACTGTCGCTATTTCTTCAGCGCGCGATAACGGCTAGGATTGGTCCCACAGTAAAAAATGACTTTTTTATTTAAATTTTTAAATGAAGAGCTACCACAGCGCCCAGTATAATCGCTGAGTTCCGGCAATCATGTCAAATTAAGAAGAATGTTATTTCTTGGGTCCAGTTGGCACGCTTATCACATTTATAACGTCACACTCCCAAGTTAGTTCAATTAAGTTCCACAGTCAATCGTTTCATTGTTAAAAGCAATACAACTTAGAAATATCGGAAGAAATCACTTAATACATGTTGGTACGAATATGTTACGCAACGTTGTAACTCAAACGGATTAACACCGTTAGTAAGTCAATGAAATGTAGTTCTTGAAACTTTCGCTATTTCGTCAGCGCGAACTATCGGCTAGGATTGGTCCCACAGTAAAAAATGACTTATTTATCCTAATTTTTTAATAAAGCGCTACCACAGCGCCCAGTGTAATAATCGCTGAGTTCCAGCAATCATGTCAAATTAAAAAGAATGTTATTTCTTGTAGTCAAACTGGCTCATTTATCACATTTATAAGATCAAAGTCCAAAATCAGTTCAATAAGTCCCACAGTCAACCGTTTCACTTTTAAAAGCGATGCAACCTAGTATTATCCGAATACTATCGCTAAATACATGTTGGTACGAATATGTGACGCAACCGTTGTAACTCAAACGGATTTGTACCGCTAGAAAGTCAATGAAATGTAGTCTTTGAAACTGTTCCTATTTATTCAGGGCATGCTAACGGCCAGGATTGGTCTAACAGTAAGAAAAGACTTATTTATCTAAATTTTTAAATAAAGCGCTACCACAGATCCTAATGTAATCGCTGAATTCCAGCCATCACGTCAAATTAAGAAGAAAGTTATTCCTTGGAGACCAACTGGATCATCTATCACATTTATAAGGACATAGTACAGAGTCAGTTCAATTAATTTCCACATTCAGTTGTTTCACTGTTATAAGCAATACAACTTAGTAAGATTGGAAGAAAATCACTAAATACATGTTGGTACGAATATGTGACGCAACCGTTCTAACTCAAACGGATTAACACCGTTATAAAGTGAATGAAATGTAGTTTTTGAAACTATCTCTATTTCTTCAGCGCGAACTAACGGCTGGCATTGGTCCCTCAGTAAAAAATGACTTATTTATCTTAACTTTTAAGTAAAACTCTACCACAGCGCGCAGTGCAATCGCTGAGTTCCAGCAATCAAGTCAAATTAAAAAGAATGTTACTTCTTGTAGTCAAACTGGCTCATTTATCACATTTATAAGGTCAAAGTCCAAGATCAGTTCAATTAAGTCCCACAGTCAAACGTTTTACTGATAAGAGCGATGCAACCTAGTAATATCCGAATACTATCCCTAAATACATGTGGGGACGAATATGTGGCGCAACCGTTGTAACTTAAACGAATTGATACCGTTGGAAAGTCAATGAGATGTAGTTTTTGAAACTGTCGCTATTTCTTCAGCGCGCGATAACGGCTAGGATTGGTCCCACAGTAAAAAATGACTTTTTTATTTAAATTTTTAATAAAGCGCTACCACAGCGCCCAGGGTAATCTCTGAGTTCCAGCAATCACGTCAAATTAAGAAGAATGTTATTTCTTGTAGTCAAACTGGCTCATTTATCACATTTATAAATTCAAAGTCCAAAATCAGTTCAATTAAGTCCCACAGTCAAACGTTTCACTGTTAAAAGCGATGCAACCTAGTAATATCTGAGTACTATCGCTAAATACTTGTTGGTACGAATATGTGACGCAACCGTTGTAACTCAAACGGATTTATACCGCTAGAAAGTCAATGAAATGTAGTCTTTGGAACAGTTACTCTTTATTCAGCGCGTGCTAACGGCCAGGATTGTTCCCACAGTAAGAAAAGACTTATTTATTCAAATTTTAAATAAAGCGCTACCACAGAGACTAATGTAATTGCTGAATTCCAGGAACCATGTGAAATTAAGAAGAATGTTATTTCTTGTTGTCAAACTGGCTCATTTATCACATTTACAAGGTTACAGTCCAGAGTCAGTTCAATTAATTCCCAGAGTCAATCGTTTCACTGTTAAAAGCGGTACAACTTAGCAATATCGGAAAAAAATTACAAAGTACATGTTGGTACGAGTATGTGACGCAATCGTTCTAACTCAAACGAATTGACACCGGTAGAAAGTCAATGAAATGTACTTTTTGAAACTGTCTCTATTTCTTCAGCGCGAACTAACGGCTGGGATTGGTCCCACAGTAAAAAATGACTTATTTATCTAAATTTTTAAATAAAGCACTACCACAGAGCCTAGTGTACTCGCAGAAATCCAGCAATCATGTCGAATTAAGAAGAATGTTATTTCTTGGAGCACAATTGGCTCATTTATCGCATTTAAAAGGTCACAGTCCAGAATCAGTTCAATTATTTCCCAGAGTCAATCGTTTCACTGTTAAAAGCGGTACAACTTAATAATATCGGAAAAAAATTACTAAGTACATGTTGGTACGAATATGTGACGCAATCGTTCTAACTCAAACGAATTGACACCGGTAGAAAGTCAATGAAATGTAGTTCTTGAAACTTTCGCTATTTCGTCAGCGCGAACTAACAGCTAGGATTGGTCCCACAGTAAAAAATGACTTATTTCTCCTAATTTTTTAATAAAGTTCTACCACAGCGCCCAGTGTAATCACTGAGTTCCAGCAATCATGTCAAATTAAGAAGAATGTTATTTCTTGTAGTCAAACTGGCTTATTTATCACATTTACAAGGTCACAGTCCAGAATCAGTTCAATTAATTCGAAGAGTCAATCGTTTCACTGTTAAAAGCGGTACAACTTAGTAATATCGGAAAAAAATTACAAAGTACATGTTGGTACGAGTATGTGACGCAATCGTTCTAACTCAAACGAATTGACACCGGTAGAAAGTCAATGAAATGTACTTTTTGAAACTGTCTCTATTTCTTCAGCGCGAACTAACGGCTGGGATTGGTCCCACAGTAAAAAATGACTTATTTATCTAAATTTTTAAATAAAGCACTACCACAGAGCCTAGTGTACTCGCTGAATTCCAGCAATCATGTCGAATTAAGAAGAATGTTACTTCTTGGAGCCCAAGTGGCTCATTTATCGCATTTACAAGGTCACAGTCCAGAATCTGTTCAATTAATTCCCAGAGTCAATCGTTTCACTGTTAAAAGCGGTACAACTTAGTAATATCGGAAAAAAATTACAAAGTACATGTTGGTACGAGTATGTGACGCAATCGTTCTAACTCAAACGAATTGACACCGGTAGAAAGTCAATGAAATGTACTTTTTGAAACTGTCTCTATTTCTTCAGCGCGTGCTAACGGCCAGGATTGTTCCCACAGTAAGAAAAGACTTATTTATTCAAATTTTTAAATAAAGCGCTACCACAGAGACTAATGTAATTGCTGAATTCCAGGAACCATGTGAAATTAAGAAGAATGTTATTTCTTGTTGTCAAACTGGCTCATTTATCACATTTACAAGGTCACAGTCCAGAGTCAGTTCAATTAATTCCCAGAGTCAATCGTTTCACTGTTAAAAGCGGTACATCTTAGCAATATCGGAAAAAAATTACAAAGTACATGTTGGTACGAGTATGTGACGCAATCGTTCTAACTCAAACGAATTGACACCGGTAGAAAGTCAATGAAATGTACTTTTTGAAACTGTCTCTATTTCTTCAGCGCGAACTAACGGCTGGGATTGGTCCCACAGTAAAAAATGACTTATTTATCTAAATTTTTAAATAAAGCACTACCACAGAGCCTAGTGTACTCGCAGAAATCCAGCAATCATGTCGAATTAAGAAGAATGTTATTTCTTGGAGCACAATTGGCTCATTTATCGCATTTAAAATGTCACAGTCCAGAATCAGTTCAATTATTTCCCAGAGTCAATCGTTTCACTGTTAAAAGCGGTACAACTTAATAATATCGGAAAAAAATTACTAAGTACATGTTGGTACGAATATGTGACGCAATCGTTCTAACTCAAACGAATTGACACCGGTAGAAAGTCAATGAAATGTAGTTCTTGAAACTTTCGCTATTTCGTCAGCGCGAACTAACAGCTAGGATTGGTCCCACAGTAAAAAATGACTTATTTCTCCTAATTTTTTAATAAAGTTCTACCACAGCGCCCAGTGTAATCACTGAGTTCCAGCAATCATGTCAAATTAAGAAGAATGTTATTTCTTGTAGTCAAACTGGCTTATTTATCACATTTACAAGGTCACAGTCCAGAATCAGTTCAATTAATTCCCAGAGTCAATCGTTTCACTGTTAAAAGCGGTACAACTTAGTAATATCGGAAAAAAATTACAATGTACATGTTGGTACGAGTATGTGACGCAATCGTTCTAACTCAAACGAATTGACACCGGTAGAAACTCAATGAAATGTACTTTTTGAAACTGTCTCTATTTCTTCAGCGCGAACTAACGGCTGGGATTGGTCCCACAGTAAAAAATGACTTATTTATCTAAATTTTTAAATAAAGCACTACCACAGAGCCTAGTGTACTCGCTGAATTCCAGCAATCATGTCGAATTAAGAAGAATGTTACTTCTTGGAGCCCAAGTGGCTCATTTATCGCATTTACAAGGTCACAGTCCAGAATCTGTTCAATTAATTCCCAGAGTCAATCGTTTCACTGTTAAAAGCGGTACAACTTAGTATTATCGGAAAAAATTACTAAGTACATGTTGGTACGAATATGTGACGCAATCGTTCTAACTCAAACGAATTGACACCGGTAGAAAGTCAATGAAATGTACTTTTTGAAACTCTCTCTATTTCTCCAGCGTGAACTAACGGCTGGGATTGGTCCCACAGTAAAAAATGACTTATTTATCTAAATTTTTAAAAAAAGCACTACCACAGAGCCTAGTGTACTCGCTGAATTCCAGCAATCATGTCGAATTAAGAAGAATGTTATTTCTTGGAGCCCAATTGGCTCATTTATCGCATTTACAAGGTCACAGTCCAGAATCAGTTCAATTAATTCCCAGAGTCAATCGTTTCACTGTTAAAAGCGGTACAACTTAGTAATATCGGAAAAAAATTACTAAGTACATGTTGGTACGAATATGTGACGCAATCGTTCTAACTCAAACGAATTGACACCGGTAGAAAGTCAATGAAATTTACTTTTTGAATCTGTCTCTATTTCTTCAGCGCGAACTAACTGCTGGGATTGGTCCCACAGTAAAAAATGACTTATTTAACTTAATTTTTAAATAAAACTCTACCACAACGCCCAGTGCAATCGCTGAGTTCCTGCAATCAAGTCAAATTAAGAAGAATGTTACTTCTTGTAATCAAACTGGCTTATTTATTACATTAATAAGGTCAAAGTCCAAAATTGGTTCAATTAAGTCCAACAGTCAAACGTTTCACTGTTTAAAGCGATGCAACCTAGTAATATCCAAATACTATCGCTAAATACATGTGGGACGAATATGTGGCGCAACCGTTGTAACTCAAGCGGATTGATACCGTTAGAGAAGTCAATGAAATGTAGTTTTTGAAACTGTCGCTTTTTCTTCAGCGCGCGATAACGGCTAGGATTAATCCCACAGTAAAAAATGACTTTTTTATTTAAATTTTTTATTAAAGTGCTACCACAGCGCCAATGTGTAATCGCTGAGTTCAAGCAATCATGTCAAATTAAGAAGAATGATATTTCTTGTAGTCAAACTGGCTTATTTATCGCATTTACAAGGTCACAGTCCAGAATCAGTTCAATTAATTCCCAGAGTCAATCGTTTCACTATTAAAAGCGGTACAACTTAGTAATATCGGAAAAAAATTACTAAGTACATGTTGGTACGAATATGTGACGCAATCGTTCTAACTCAAACGAATTGACACCGGTAGAAAGTCAATGAAATGTACTTTTTGAAACTGTCTCTATTTCTTCAGCGCGAACTAACGGCTGAGATTGGTTCCACAGTAAAAAATGACTTATTTAACTTAATTTTTAAATAAAACTCTACCACAACGCCCAGTGCAATCGCTGAGTTCCAGCAATCAAGTCAAATTAAGAAGAATGTTACTTCTTGTAATCAAACTGGCTCATTTATTACATTTATAAGGTCAAAGTCCAAAATCAGTTCAATTAAGTCCCACAGTCAAACGTTTCACTGTTTAAAGCGATGCAACCTAGTAATATCCAAATACTATCGCTAAATACATGTGGGGACGAATATGTGGCGCAACCGTTTTAACTCAAGCGGATTGATACCGTTAGAAAGTCATTGAAATGTAGTTTTTGAAACTGTCGCTTTTTCTTCAGTGCGCGATAACGGGTAGGATTGGTGCCCAAGTAAAAAATGACTTTTTTCTTTAAATTTTTTAATAACGTGCTACCACAGCACCCAGTGTAATCGCTGAGTTCCAGCAATCATGTCAAATTAAGAAGAATGATATTTCTTGTAGTCAAACTGCCTTATTTATAACATTTTTCAGGTCACAGTCCAAAGTTTGTTCATTTAAGTCCCGCAGTCAATCGTTTCATTGTTAAAGGCGAAGCAACCTAATAATATCAGAAAAATATCGCTAAATACATGTTGATACGAATATGGGACGCAACCGTTGTAACTCAAACGGATTGATACGGCCAAGAAGTCGATGAAATGTAGTTTTTGAGAATGTCTCTATTTCTTCAGCGCGAAATAACAGCTTTGATTGGTCCCACAGTAAAAAATGACTTATTTCTCTTAATTTTTTAATAAAGCGCTACCACAGCGCCCAGTGTAATTGCTGAGTTCCAGTAATCATGTCAAATTAGGAAGAATGTTATTTCTTGTAGTCAAACTGGCTCATTTATCACATTTATAAGGTCAAAGTACAAAATCAGTTCTATTAAGTCCCACAGTCATATGTTTCAGTGTTAAAAGCGATGCAACCTAGTAATATCTGAATACTATCGCCAAATACATGTGGGGACGAATATGTGACGCAACAGTTGTAACTCAAACGGATTGATACCGTTAGAAAGTCAATGATTGAAATTTTTGAAACTGTCGCTATTTCCTTAGCGCGCGATAACGGCTAGGATTAGTCCCACAGTAAAAAATGGCTTATTTATCCTAATTTTTTAATAAAGTGCTACCACAGCGCCCAGTGCAATCGCTAAGTTCCAGCAATCAAGTCAAATTAAGAAGAATGTTAATTCTTGTAATCAAACTGGCTCATTTATCACATTTATAAGATCAAAGTCCAAAATCAGTTCAATTAAGTCCCACAGTCAACCGTTTCACTTTTAAAAGCGATGCAACCTAGTATTATCCGAATACTATCGCTATATACATGTTGGTACGAATATGTGACGCAACCGTTGTAACTCAAACGGATTTATACCGCTAGAAAGTCAATGAAATGTAGTCTTTGAAACTGTTCCTATTTATTCAGGGCATGCTAACGGCCAGGATTGGTCTAAAAGTAAGAAAAGACTTATTTATCTAAATTTTTAAATAAAGCGCTACCACAGATCCTAATGTAATCGATGAATTCCGGCAATCATGTCTAATTAAGAAGAATGTTATTTCTTGGGTCCAGTTGGCTCATCTATCACATTTATAATGACATAGTACAGAGTCAGTTCTATTAAGTCCCACAGTCAACCGTTTCACTGTTAAAAGCGATGCAACCTAGTATTATCCGAATACTATCATTAAATACATGTGGGGACGAATATGTGACGCAACAGTTGTAACTCAAACAGATTGATACCGTTAGAAAGTCAATGAAATGTAGTCTTTGAAACTGTCGCTATTTCTTCAGCGCGCGATAACGGCTAGGATTGGTCCCACAGTAAAAAATGACTTTTTTATTTAAATTTTTAAATGGAGTGCTACCACAACGCCCAGTGCAATCGCTGAGTTCCAGCAATCAAATCAAATTAAGAAGAATGTTACTTCTTGTAATCAAACTGGCTCATTTATTACATTTACAAGGTCAAAGTCCAAAATCAGTTCAATTAAGTCCCACAGTCAAACGTTTCACTGTTTAAAGCGATGCAACCTAGTAATATCCAAATACTATCGCTAAATACATGTGGGGACGAATATGTGGCGCAACCGTTTTAACTCAAGCGGATTGATACCGTTAGAAAGTCATTGAAATGTAGTTTTTGAAACTGTCGCTTTTTCTTCAGTGCGCGATAACGGGTAGGATTGGTGCCCAAGTAAAAAATGACTTTTTTATTTAAATTTTTTAATAACGTGCTACCACAGCACCCAGTGTAATCGCTGAGTTCCAGCAATCATGTCAAATTAAGAAGAATGATATTTCTTGTAGTCAAACTGGCTTATTTATAACATTTTTCAGGTTACAGTCCAAAGTTTGTTCATTTAAGTCCCACAGTCAATCGTTTCATTGTTAAAGGCGAAGCAACCTAATAATATCAGAAAAATATCGCTAAATACATGTTGATACGAATATGGGACGCAACCGTTGTAACTCAAACGGATTGATACGGCCAAGAAGTCGATGAAATGTAGTTTTTGAGAATGTCTCTATTTCTTCAGCGCGAAATAACAGCTTTGATTGGTCCCACAGTAAAAAATGACTTATTTCTCTTAATTTTTTAATAAAGCGCTACCACAGCGCCCAGTGTAATCGCTGAGTTCCAGCAATCATGTCAAATTAGGAAGAATGTTATTTCTTGTAGTCAAACTGGCTCATTTATCACATTTATAAGGTCAAAGTACAAAATCAGTTCTATTAAGTCCCACAGTCATATGTTTCAGTGTTAAAAGCGATGCAACCTAGTAATATCTGAATACTATCGCCAAATACATGTGGGGACGAATATGTGACGCAACAGTTGTAACTCAAACGGATTGATACCGTTAGAAAGTCAATGATTGAAATTTTTGAAACTGTCGCTATTTCCTTAGCGCGCGATAACGGCTAGGATTGGTCCCACAGTAAAAAATGGCTTATTTATCCTAATTTTTTAATAAAGTGCTACCACAGCGCCCAGTGCAATCGCTAAGTTCCAGCAATCAAGTCATATTAAGAAGAATGTTAATTCTTGTAATCAAACTGGCTCATTTATCACATTTAGAAGGTCAAAGTCCAAAATCAGTTCAATTAAGTCCCACAGTCATATGTTTCACTGTTAAAAGCGATGCAACCTAGTAATATCTGAATACTATCGCTAAATACATGTGGGGACGAATATGTGACGCAACAGTTGTAACTCAAACGGATTGATACCGTTAGAAAGTCAATGAAATGAAGTTTTTGAAACTGTCGCTATTTCTTCAGCGCGCGATAACGGCTAGGATTGGTCCCACAGTAAAAAATGACTGTTTTATTTAAATTTTTAAATGAAGTGCTACCACAGCGCCCAGTGTAATCGCTGAGTTCCAGCAATCATGTCAAATTAGGAAGAATGTTATTTCTTGTAGTCAAACTGGCTCATTTATCACATTTATAAGATCAAAGTCCAAAATCAGTTCAATTAAGTCCCACAGTCAACCGTTTCACTGTTAAAAGCGATGCAACCTAGTATTATCCGAATACTATCATTAAATACATGTGGGGACGAATATGTGACGCAACAGTTGTAACTCAAACAGATTAATACCGTTAGAAAGTCAATGAAATGTAGTCTTTGAAACTGTCGCTATTTCTTCAGCGCGCGATAACGGCTAGGATTGGTCCCACAGTAAAAAATGACTTTTTTATTTAAATTTTTAAATGGAGTGCTACCACAGCGCCCAGTGTAGTCGCTGAGTTCCGGCAATCATGTCAAATTAAGAAGAATGTTATTTCTTGGGTCCAGTTGGCTCACTTATCACATTTATAACGTCACACTTCCAAGTTAGTTCAATTAAGTTCCACAGTCAATCGTTTCACTGTTAAAAGCGATGCAACCTAGTATTATCCGAATACTATCGCTAAATACATGTTGGTACGAATATGTGACGCAACCGTTGTAACTGAAACGGATTTATACCGCTAGAAAGTCAATGAAATGTAGTCTTTGAAACTGTTCCTATTGATTCAGGGTATGCTAACGGCCAGGATTGGTCTAACAGTAAGAAAAGACTTATTTATCTAAATTTTTAAATAAAGCGCTACCACAGATCCTAATGTAATCGATGAATTCCAGCCATCACGTCAAATTAAGAAGAAAATTATTCCTTGGAGACCAATTGGCTCATCTATCACATTTATAATGACATAGTACAGAGTCAGTTCTATTAAGTCCCACAGTCAACCGTTTCACTGTTAAAAGCGATGCAACCTAGTATTATCCGAATACTATCATTAAATACATGTGGGGACGAATATGTGACGCAACAGTTGTAACTCAAACAGATTGATACCGTTAGAAAGTCAATGAAATGTAGTCTTTGAAACTGTCGCTATTTCTTCAGCGCGCGATAACGGCTAGGATTGGTCCCACAGTAAAAAATGACTTTTTTATTTAAATTTTTAAATGGAGTGCTACCACAGCGCCCAGTGTAGTCGCTGAGTTCCGGCAATCTTGTCAAATTAAGAAGAATGTTATTTCTTGGGTCCAGTTGGCTCACTTATCACATTTATAACGTCACACTTCCAAGTTAGTTCAATTAAGTTCCACAGTCAATCGTTTCACTGTTAAAAGCGATGCAACCTAGTATTATTCGAATACTATCGCTAAATACATGTTGGTACGAATATGTGACGCAACCGTTGTAACTGAAACGGATTTATACCGCTAGAAAGTCAATGAAATGTAGTCTTTGAAACTGTTCCTATTGATTCAGGGTATGCTAACGGCCAGGATTGGTCTAACAGTAAGAAAAGACTTATTTATCTAAATTTTTAAATAAAGCGCTACCACAGATCCTAATGTAATCGATGAATTCCAGCCATCACGTCAAATTAAGAAGAAAGTTATTCCTTGGAGACCAATTGGCTCATCTATCACATTTATAAGGACATAGTACAGAGGCAGTTCAATTAAGTCCCACAGTCAACCGTTTCACTGTTAAAAGCGATGCAACCTAGTATTATCCGAATACTATCATTAAATACATGTGGGGACGAATATGTGACGCAACAGTTGTAACTCAAACAGATTGATACCGTTAGAAAGTCAATGAAATGTAGTCTTTGAAACTGTCGCTATTTCTTCAGCGCGCGATAACGGCTAGGATTGGTCCCACAGTAAAAAATGACTTTTTTATTTAAATTTTTAAATGGAGTGCTACCACAGCGCCCAGTGTAGTCGCTGAGTTCCGGCAATCTTGTCAAATTAAGAAGAATGTTATTTCTTGGGTCCAGTTGGCTCACTTATCACATTTATAACGTCACACTTCCAAGTTAGTTCAATTAAGTTCCACAGTCAATCGTTTCACTGTTAAAAGCGATGCAACCTAGTATTATCCGAATACTATCGCTAAATACATGTTGGTACGAATATGTGACGCAACCGTTGTAACTGAAACAGATTTACACCGCTAGAAAGTCAATGAAATGTAGTCTTTGAAACTGTTCCTATTGATTCAGGGTATGCTAATGGCCAGGATTGGTCTAACAGTAAGAAAAGACTTATTTATCTAAATTTTTAAATAAAGCGCTACCACAGATCCTAATGTAATCGATGAATTCCAGCCATCACGTCAAATTAAGAAGAAAGTTATTCCTTGGAGACCAATTGGCTCATCTATCACATTTATAAGGACATAGTACAGAGGCAGTTCAATTAAGTCCCACAGTCAAGCGTTTCACTGTTAAAAGCGATGCAACCTAGTAATATCCGAATACTATCGCTAAATACATGTGGGGACGAATATGTGACGCAACAGTTGTAACTCAAGCGGATTGATACCGTTAGAAAGTCAATGAAATGTAGTTTTTGAAACTGTCGCTATTTCTTCAGCGCGCGATAACGGCTAGGATTGGTCCCACAGTAAAAAATGACTGTTTTATTTAAATTTTTAAATGAAGTGCTACCACAGCGCCCAGTGTAATCGCTGAGTTCCAGCAATCATGTCAAATTAGGAAAAATGTTATTTCTTGTAGTCAAACTGGCTTATTTATAACATTTATCAGGTCATAGTACAAAGTTAGTTCAATTAAGTCCCACAGTCAATCGTTTCATTGTTTATGGCGATGCAACCTAGTAATATCAGAAAAATATCGCTAAATACATGTTGGTACGAAAATGTGACGCAACCGTTGTAACTGAAACGGATTTATACCGCTAGAAAGTCAATGAAATGTAGTCTTTGAAACTGTTCCTATTGATTCAGGGTATGCTAACGGCCAGGATTGGTCTAACAGTAAGAAAAGACTTATTTATCTAAATTTTTAAATAAAGCGCTACCACAGATCCTAATGTAATCGATGAATTCCAGCCATCACGTCAAATTAAGAAGAAAGTTATTCCTTGGAGACCAATTGGCTCATCTATCACATTTATAAGGACATAGTACAGAGTCAGTTCAATTAAGTCCCACAGTCAATCGTTTCATTGTTAAAGGCGAAGCAACCTAGTAATATCAAAAAAATATCGCTAAATACATGTTGATACGAATATGTGACGCAACCGTTGTAACTCAAACGGATTGATACGGCCAAGAAGTCGATGAAATGTAGATTTTGAGAATGTCTCTATTTCTTCAGCGCGAACTAACAGCTTGGATTGGTCCCACAGTAAAAAATGACATATTTATCTTAATTTTTTAATAAAGCGCTACCACAGATCCTTATGTAATCGATGAATTCCAGCCATCACGTCAAATTAAGAAGAAAGTTATTCCTTGGAGACCAATTGGCTCATCTATCACATTTATAAGGACATAGTACAGAGTCAGTTCAATTAAGTCCCACAGTCAAGCGTTTCACTGTTAAAAGCGATGCAACCTAGTAATATCCGAATACTATGGCTAAATACATGTGGGGACGAATATGTGACGCAACAGTTGTAACTCAAGCGGATTGATACCGTTAGAAAGTCAATGAAATGTAGTTTTTGAATCTGTCGCTATTTCTTCAGCGCGCGATAACGGCTAGGATTGGTCCCACAGTAAAAAATGACTGTTTTATTTAAATTTTTAAATGAAGTGCTACCACAGCGCCCAGTGTAATCGCTGAGTTCCAGCAATCATGTCAAATTAGGAAGAATGTTATTTCTTGTAGTCAAACTGGCTCATTTATCACATTTATAAGATCAAAGTCCAAAATCAGTTCAATTAAGTCCCACAGTCCACTGTTTCACTTTTAAAAGCGATGCAACCTAGTATTATCCGAATACTATCTCTAAATACATGTTGGTACGAATATGTGACGCAACCGTTGTAACTCAAACGGATTTATACCGCTAGAAAGTCAATGAAATGTAGTCTTTGAAACTGTTCCTATTGATTCAGGGCATGCTAACGGCCAGGATTGGTCTAACAGTAAGAAAAGACTTATTTATCTAAATTTTTAAATAAAGCGCTACCACAGATCCTAATGTAATCGATGAATTCTAGCCATGACGTCAAATTAAGAAGAAAGTTATTCCTTGGAGACCAATTGGCTCATCTATCACATTTATAAGGACATAGTACAGAGTCAGTTCAATTAAGTCCCACAGTCAATCGTTTCATTGTTAAAGGCGAAGCAACCTAGTAATATCAGAAAAATATCGCTAAATACATGTTGATACGAATATGTGACGCAACCGTTGTAACTCAAACGGATTGATACGGCCAAGAAGTCGATGAAATGTAGATTTTGAGAATGTCTTTATTTCTTCAGCGCGAACTAACAGTATTGATTGGTCCCACAGTAAAAAATGACGTATTTCTCTTAATTTTTTAATAAAGCGCTACCACAGCGCCCAGTGTAATCGCTGAGTTCCAGCAATCATGTCAAATTAAGAAGAATGTTATTTCTTGTAGTCAAACTGGCTCATTTATCACATTCATAAGGTCAAAGTCCAAAATCAGTTCTATTAAGTATCACAGTCAACCGTTTCACTGTTAAAAGCGATGCAACCTAGTATTATCCGAATACTATCGTTAAATACATGTGGGGACGAATATGTGACGCAACAGTTGTAACTCAAACGGATTGATACTGTTAGAAAGTCAATGAAATGTAGTCTTTGAAACTGTCGCTATTTCTTCAGCGCGCGATAACGGCTAGGATTGGTCCCACAGTAAAAAATGACTTTTTTATTTAAATTTTTAAATGGAGTGCTACCACAGCGCCCAGTGTAGTCGCTGAGTTCCGGCAATCATGTCAAATTAAGAAGAATGTTATTTCTTGGGTCCAGTTGGCTCACTTATCACATTTATAACGTCACACTTCCAAGTTAGTTCAATTAAGTTCCACAGTCAATCGTTTCACTGTTAAAAGCGATGCAACATAGTATTATCCGAATACTATCGCTAAATACATGTTGGTACGAATATGTGACGCAACCGTTGTAACTCAAACGGATTTATACCGCTAGAAAGTCAATGAAATGTAGTCTTTGAAACTGTTCCTATTGATTCAGGGTATGCTAACGGCCAGGATTGGTCTAACAGTAAGAAAAGACTTATTTATCTAAATTTTTAAATAAAGCGCTACCACAGATCCTAATGTAATCGATCAATTCCAGCCATCACGTCAAATTAAGAAGAAAGTTATTCCTTGGAGACCAATTGGCTCATCTATCACATTTATAAGGACATAGTACAGAGTCAGTTCAATTAAGTCCCACAGTCAAGCGTTATACTGTTAAAAGCGATGCAACCTAGTAATATCCGAATACTATCGCTAAATACATGTGGGGACGAATATGTGACGCAACAGTTGTAACTCAAACGGATTGATACCGTTAGAAAGTCAATGAAATGTAGTTTTTGAAACTGTCGCTATTTCTCCAGCGCGCGATAACGGCTAGGATTGGTCCCACAGTAAAAAATGACTTTTTTTTTAATTTTTTAAATGAAGCGCTACCACAGCGCCCAGTGAAATCGCTGAGTTCCAGCAATCATGTCAAATTAAGAAGAATGCTATTTCTTGTAGTCAAACTGGCTTATTTATTACATTTATCAGGTCACAGTCCAAAGTTAGTTCAATTAAATCCCACAGTCAATCATTTCATTGTTAAAGGCGATGCAACCTAGTAATATCAGAAAAATATCGCTAAATACATGTTGGTACGAATATGTGACGCAACCGTTGTAACTTAAACGGATTGATACCGCTAGAAAGTCAATGAAATGTAGTATTTAAAACTGTTCCTATTTATTCAGCCCATGCTAACGGCCAGGATTTATCCCACAGTAAGAAAAGCCTTATTTATCTAAATTTGTAAATAAAGCGCTACCACAGAGCCTAATGTAATCGGTGAATTCCAGCCATCACGTCAAATTAAGAAGAAAGCTATTCCTTGGAGACCAATTGGCTCATCTGTCACATTTATAAGGACATAGTCCAGAGTCAGTTCAATTAATTCTCACAGTCGCTCGTTTCACTGTTAAAAGCAATACAACTTAGTAAGATTGGAAGAAAATCACAAAATACATGTTGGTACGAATACGTGACGCAACCGTTGTAACTCAAACGGATTGACACCGTTAGTAAGTCAATGAAATGTAGTTCTTGAAACTTTCTCTATTTCTTCAGCGGGAACTAACGGCTAGGATTGGTCCCACAGTAAAAAATGACTTATTTATCCTAATGTTTTAATAAAGTGCTACCACAGCGCCCAGTGCAATCGCTAAGTTCCAGCAATCAAGTCAAATTAAGAAGAATGTTACTTCTTGTAATCAAACTGGCTCATTTATCACATTTAGAAGGTCAAAGTCCAAAATCAGTTCAATTAAGTCCCACAGTCAAATGTTTCACTGTTAAAAGCGATGCAACCTGGTAATATCTGAATACTATCGCTAAATACATGTGGGGACGAATATGTGACGCAACAGTTGTAACTCAAACGGATTGATACGGTTAGAAAGTCAATGAAATGAAGTTTTTGAAACTGTCGCTATTTCTTCAGCGCGCGATAACGGCTAGGATTGGTCCCACAATAAAAAATGACTTTTTTATTTAATTTTTTAAATGAAGTGCTACCACAGCGCCCAGTGTAATCGCTGAGTTCCAGCAATCAAGTCAAATTATCGCTAAATACATGTTGGTACGAATATGTGACGCAACCGTTGTAACTCAAATGGACTTATACCGCTAGAAAGTCAATGAAATGTAGTCTTTGAAACTGTTCCTACTTATTCAGGGCATGCTAACGGCCAGGATTGGTCTAACAGTAAGAAAAGACTTATTTATCTAAATTTTCAAATATAGCGCTACCAAAGCGCCCAGTGTAACCGCTGAGTTCCAGCAATCAAGTCAAATTAAGAAGAATGTTACTTCTTGTAGTCAAACTGGCTCATTTATCACATTTGTAAGGTCAAAGTCCAAAATCAGTTCAATTAAGTCCCACAGTCAAATGTTTCACTGTTAAAAGCGATGCAACCTAGTAATATCTGAATACTATCGCTAAATACATGTGGGGACGAATATGTGACGGAACTTTGTTGTAACTCAAACGGATTGATACCGTTAGAAAGTCAATGAAATGTAGTTTTTGAAACTGTCGCTATTTCTCCAGTGCGCGATAACGGCTAGGATTGGTCCCACAGTAAAAAATGACTTTTTTATTTAATTTTTTAAATGAAGCGCTACCACAGCGCCCAGTGAAATCGCTGAGTTTCAGCACTCATGTCAAATTAAGAAGAATGCTATTTCTTGTAGTCAAACTGGCTTATTTATTACATTTATCAGGTCACAGTCCAAAGTTAGTTCAATTAAATCCCACAGCCAATCATTTCATTGTTAAAGGCGATGCAACCTAGTAATATCAGAAAAATATCGCTAAATACATGTTGGTACGAATATGTGACGCAACCGTTGTAACTTAAACGGATTGATACCGCTAGAAAGTCAATGAAATGTAGTATTTGAAACTGTTCCTATTTATTCAGCGCATGCTAACGGCCAGGATTTATCCCACAGTAAGAAAAGACTTATTTATCTAAATTTGTATATAAAGCGCTACCACAGAGCCTAATGTAATCGGTGAATTCCAGCCATCACGTCAAATTAAGAAGAAAGTTATTCATTGGAGACCAATTGGCTCATCTGTCACATTTATAAGGACATAATCCAGAGTCAGTTCAATTAATTCTCACAGTCGCTCGTTTCACTGTTAAAAGCAATACAACTTAGTAAGATTGGAAGAAAATCACTAAATACATGTTGGTACGAATACGTGACGCAACCGTTGTAACTCAAACGGATTTATACCGCTAGAAAGTCAATGAAATGTAGTATTTGAAACTGTTCCTATTTATTCAGCGCATGCTAACGGCCAGGATTGGTCTAACAGTAAGAAAAGATTTATTTATCTAAATTTTCAAATATAGCGCTACCACAGATCCTAACGTAATCGATGAATTCCAGCCATCACGTCAAATTAAGAAGAAAGTTATTCCTTGGAGACCAATTGGCTCATCTATCACATTTATAAGGACATAGTGCAGAGTCAGTTCAATTAAGTCCCACAGTCAACCGTTTCACTGTTAAAAGCGATGCAACCTAGTAATATCCGAATACTATCGCTAAATACATGTGGGGACGAATATGTGACGCAACAGTTGTAACTCAAGCGGATTGATACCGTTAGAAAGTCAATGAAAGGTAGTTTTTGAAACTGTCGCTATTTCTTTAGCGCGCGATAACGGCTAGGATTGGTCCCACAGTAAAAAATGACTTTTTTATTTAAATTTTTAAAAGAAGTGCTACAACAGCGCCCAGTGTAATCGCTGAGTTCCAGCAATCATGTCAAATTAAGAAGAATGTTATTTCTTGTAGTCAAACTGGCTTATTTATAACATTTATCAGGTCACAGTCCAAAGTTAGTTCAATTAAGTCCCACAGTCAATCGTTTCATTGTTTAAGGCGATGCAACCTAGTAATATAAGAAAAATATCGCTAAATACATGTTGGTACGAATATGCGACGCAACCGTTGTAACTCAAACGGATTGATACGGCCAAGAAGTTGATGAAACGTAGTTTTTGAGAATGTCTCTATTTCTTCAGCGCGAACTAACGCTTGGATTGGTCCCACAGTAAAGAATGACTTATTTATCTTAATTTTTTAATAAAGCGCTACCACAGCGCCCAGTGTAACCGCTGAGTTCCAGCAATCAAGTCAAATGATCGCTAAATACATGTTGGTACGAATATGTGACGCAACCGTTGTAACTCAAACGGATTTATACCGCTAGAAAGTCAATGAAATGTAGTCTTTGAAACTGTTCCTACTTATTCAGGGCATGCTAACGGCCAGGATTGGTCTAACAGTAAGAAAAGACTTATTTATCTAAATTTTCAAATATAGCGCTACCACAGCGCCCAGTGTAACCGCTGAGTTCCAGCAATCAAGTCAAATTAATTAGAATGTTACTTCTTGTAGTCAAACTGGCTGATTTATCACATTTATAAGGTCAAAGTCCAAAATCAGTTCAATTAAGTCCCACAGTCAAATGTTTCACTGTTAAAAGCGATGCAACCTAGTAATATCTGAATACTATCGCTAAATACATGTGGGGACGAATATGTGACGCAACTTTGTTGTAACTCAAACGGATTGATACCCTTAGAAAGTCAATGAAAGGTAGTTTTTGAAACTGTCGCTATTTCTTTAGCGCGCGATAACGGCTAGGATTGGTCCCACAGTAAAAAATGACTTTTTTATTTAAATTTTTAAATGAAGTGCTACAACAGCGCCCAGTGTAATCGCTGAGTTCCAGCAATCATGTCAAATTAAGAAGAATGTTATTTATTGCAGTCAAACTGACTTATTTATAACATTTATCAGGTCACAGTCCAAAGTTAGTTGAATTAAGTCCCACAGTCAATCGTTTCATTGTTTAAGGCGATGCAACCTAGTAATATCAGAAAAATATCGCTAAATACATGTTGGTACGAATATGCGACGCAACCGTTGTAACTCAAATGATTGATACGGCCAAGAAGTTGATGAAACGTAGTTTTTGAGAATGTCTCTATTTCTTCAGCGCGAACTAACGCTTGGATTAGTCCCACAGTAAAGAATGACTTATTTATCTTAATTTTTTAATAAAGCGCTACCACAGCGCCCAGTGTAACCGCTGAGTTCCAGCAATCAAGTCAAATTAAGAAGAATGTTACTTCTTGTAGTCAAACTGGCTCATTTATCACATTTATAAGGTCAAAGTCCAAAATCAGTTCAATTAAGTCCCACAGTCAAATGTTTCACTGTTAAAAGCAATGCAACCTAGTAATATCTGAATACTATCGCTAAATACATGTGGGGACGAATATGTGACGCAACTTTGTTGTAACTCAAACGGATTGATACCCTTAGAAAGTCAATGAAATGTAGTTATTGAAACTGTCGCTATTTCTCCAGCGCGCGATAACGGCAAGGATTGGTCCCACAGTAAAAAATGACTTTTTTATTTAATTTTTTAAATGAAGCGCTACCACAGCGCTCAGTGAAATCGCTGAGTTCCAGCACTCATGTCAAATTAAGAAGAATGCTATTTCTTGTAGTCAAACTGGCTTATTTATTACATTTATTAGGTCACAGTCCAAAGTTAGTTCAATTAAATCCCACAGCCAATCATTTCATTGTTAAAGGCGATGCAACCTAGTAATATCAGAAAAATATTGCTAAATACATGTTGGTACGAATATGTGACGCAACCGTTGCAACTTAAACGGATTGATACTGCTAGAAAGTCAATGAAATGTAGTTTTTGAAACTGTCGCTATTTCTTTACCGCGCGATAACGGCTAGGATTGGTCCCACAGTAAAAAATGACTTTTTTATTTAAATTTTTATATGAAGTGCTACAACAGCGCCCAGTGTAATCGCTGAGTTCGAGCAATCATGTCAAATTAAGAAGAATGTTATTTCTTATAGTCAAACTGGCTTATTTATAACATTTATCAGGTCACAGTCCAAAGTTAGTAGAATTAAGTCCCACAGTCAATCGTTTCATTGTTTAAGGCGATGCAACCTAGTAATATCAGAAAAATATCGCTAAATACATGTTGGTACGAATATGCGACGCAACCGTTGTAACTCAAACGGATTGATACGGCCAAGAAGTTGATGAAACGTAGTTTTTGAGAATGTCTCTATTTCTTCAGCGCGAACTAACGCTTGAATTGGTCCCACAGTAAAGAATGACTTATTTATCTTAATTTTTTAATGAAGCGCTACCACAACGCCCAGTGTAACCGCTGAGTTCCAGCAATCAAGTCAAATTAAGAAGAATGTTACTTCTTGTAGTCAAACTGGCTCATTTAACACATTTAAAATGTCAAAGTCCAGAATCAGTTCAATTAAGTCCCACAGTCAAATGTTTCACTGTTAAAAGCGATGCAACCTAGTAATATCTGAATACTATCGCTAAATACATGTGGGGACGAATATGTGACGCAACAGCTGTAACTCAAACGGATTGATACCGTTAGAAAGTCAATGAAATGAAGTTTTTGAAACTGTCGCTATTTCTTCAGCGCGCGATAACGGCTAGGATTGGTCCCACAATAAAAAATGACTTTTTTATTTAATTTTTCAAATGAAGTGCTACCACAGCGCCCAGTGTAATCGCTGAGTTCCAGCAATCAAGTCAAATTAAGAAGAATGTTACTTCTTGTAATCAAACTGGCTCATTAATCACATTTAGGAGGTCAAAGTCCAAAATCAGTTCAATTAAGTCCCACAGTCAAATGTTTCACTGTTAAAAGCGATGCAACCTAGTAATATCTGAATACTATCGCTAAATACATGTTGGTACGAATATGTGACGCAACCGTTGTAACTCAAACGGATTTATACCGCTAGAAAGTCAATGAAATGTAGTATTTGAAACTGTTCCTATTTATTCAGCGCATGCTAACGGCCAGGATTGGTCTAACAGTAAGAAAAGACTTAATTATCTAAATTTTCAAATATAGCGCTACCACAGATCCTAACGTAATCGATGAATTCCAGCCATCACGTCAAGTTAAGAAGAAAGTTATTCCTTGGAGACCAATTGGCTCATCTATCACATTTATAAGGACATAGTGCAGAGTCAGTTCAATTAAGTCCCACAGTCAACCGTTTCACTGTTAAAAGCGATGCAGCCTAGTAATATCCGAATACTATCGCTAAATACATGTGGGGACGAATATGTGACGCAACAGTTGTAACTCAAGCGGATTGATACCGTTAGAAAGTCAATGAAATGTAGTTTTTGAAACTGTCGCTATTTCTTTAGCGCGCGATAACGGCTAGGATTGGTCCCACAGTAAAAAATGACTTTTTTATTTAACTTTTTAAATGAAGTGCTACAACAGCGCCCAGTGTAATCGCTGAGTTCCAGCAATCATGTCAAATTAAGAAGAATGTTATTTCTTGTAGTCAAACTGGCTTATTTATAACATTTATCAGGTCACAGTCCAAAGTTAGTTGAATTAAGTCCCACAGTCAATCGTTTCATTGTTTAAGGCGATGCAACCTAGTAATATCAGAAAAATATCGCTAAATACATGTTGGTACGAATATGCGACGCAACCGTTGTAACTCAAACGGATTGATACGGCCAAGAAGTTGATGAAATGTAGTTTTTGAGCATGTCTCTATTTCTTCAGCGCGAACTAACGCTTGGATTGGTCCCACAGTGAAGAATGACTTATTTATCTTAATTTTTTAATAAAGCGCTACCACAGCGCCCAGTGTAACCGCTGAGTTCCAGCAATCAAGTCAAATTAAGAAGAATGTTACTTCTTGTAGTCAAACTGGCTCATTTAACACATTTAAAATGTCAAAGTCCAAAATCAGTTCAATTAAGTCCCACAGTCAAATGTTTCACTGTTAAAAGCGATGCAACCTAGTAATATCTGAATACTATCGCTAAATACATGTGGGGACGAATATGTGACGCAACAGTTGTAACTCAAACGGATTGATACCGTTAGAAAGTCAATGAAATGAAGTTTTTGAAACTGTCGCTATTTCTTCAGCGCGCGATAACGGCTAGGATTGGTCCCACAATAAAAAATGACTTTTTTATTTAATTTTTTAAATGAAGTGCTACCACAGCGCCCAGTGTAATCGCTGAGTTCCAGCAATCAAGTCAAATTAAGAAGAATGTTACTTCTTGTAGTCAAACTGGCTCATTTAACACATTTAAAATGTCAAAGTCCAAAATCAGTTCAATTAAGTCCCACAGTCAAATGTTTCACTGTTAAAAGCGATGCAACCTAGTAATATCTGAATACTATCGCTAAATACATGTGGGGACGAATATGTGACGCAACAGTTGTAACTCAAACGGATTGATACCGTTAGAAAGTCAATGAAATGAAGTTTTTGAGCATGTCTCTATTTCTTCAGCGCGAACTAACGCTTGGATTGGTCCCACAGTGAAGAATGACTTATTTATCTTAATTTTTTAATAAAGCGCTACCACTGCGCCCAGTGTAACCGCTGAGTTCCAGCAATCAAGTCAAATTAAGAAGAATGTTACTTCTTGTAGTCAAACTGGCTCATTTAACACATTTAAAATGTCAAAGTCCAAAATCAGTTCAATTAAGTCCCACAGTCAAATGTTTCACTGTTAAAAGCGATGCAACCTAGTAATATCTGAATACTATCGCTAAATACATGTGGGGACGAATATGTGACGCAACAGTTGTAACTCAAACGGATTGATACCGTTAGAAAGTCAATGAAATGAAGTTTTTGAAACTGTCGCTATTTCTTCAGCGCGCGATAACGGCTAGGATTGGTCCCACAATAAAAAATGACTTTTTTATTTAATTTTTTAAATGAAGTGCTACCACAGCGCCCAGTGTAATCGCTGAGTTCCAGCAATCAAGTCAAATTAAGAAGAATGTTACTTCTTGTAATCAAACTGGCTCATTTATCACATTTAGAAGGTCAAAGTCCAAAATCAGTTCAATTAAGTCCCACAGTCAAATGTTTCACTGTTAAAAGCGATGCAACCTAGTAATATCTGAATACTATCGCTAAATACATGTTTGTACGAATATGTGACGCAACCGTTGTAACTCAAACGGATTTATACCGCTAGAAAGTCAATGAAATGTAGTATTTGAAACTGTTCCTATTTATTCAGCGCATGCTAACGGACAGGATTGGTCTAACAGTAAGAAAAGACTTAATTATCTAAATTTTCAAATATAGCGCTACCACAGATCCTAACGTAATCGATGAATTCCAGCCATCACGTCAAGTTAAGAAGAAAGTTATTCCTTGGAGACCAATTGGCTCATCTATCACATTTATAAGGACATAGTGCAGAGTCAGTTCAATTAAGTCCCACAGTCAACCGTTTCACTGTTAAAAGCGATGCAGCCTAGTAATATCCGAATACTATCGCTAAATACATGTGGGGACGAATATGTGACGCAACAGTTGTAACTCAAGCGGATTGATACCGTTAGAAAGTCAATGAAATGTAGTTTTTGAAACTGTCGCTATTTCTTTAGCGCGCGATAACGGCTAGGATTGGTCCCACAGTAAAAAATGACTTTTTTATTTAATTTTTTAAATGAATTGCTACCACAGCGCCCAGTGTAATCGCTGAGTTCCAGCAATCAAGTCAAATTAAGAAGAATGTTACTTCTTGTAATCAAACTGGCTCATTTATCACATTTAGAAGGTCAAAGTCCAAAATCAGTTCAATTAAGTCCCACAGTCAAATGTTTCACTGTTAAAAGCGATGCAACCTAGCAATAATTGAATACTATCGCTAAATACATGTTTGTACGAATATGTGACGCAACCGTTGTAACTCAAACGGATTTATACCGCTAGAAAGTCAATGAAATGTAGTCTTTGAAACTGTTCCTACATATTCAGGGCATGCTAACGGTCAGGATTGGTCTAACAGTAAGAAAAGACTTATTTATCTAAATTTTTTAATGAAGCGCTACCACAACGCCCAGTGTAATCGCTGAGTTCCAGCAATCATGTCAAATTAAGAAGAATGTTATTTCTTGTAGTCAAACTGGCTTATTTATAACATTTATCAGGTCACAGTCCAAAGTTAGTTGAATTAAGTCCCACAGTCAATCGTTTCATTGTTTAAGGCGATGCAACCTAGTAATATCAGAAAAATATCGCTAAATACATGTTGGTACGAATATGCGACGCAACCGTTGTAACTCAAACGGATTGATACGGCCAAGAAGTTGATGAAACGTAGTTTTTGAGAATGTCTCTATTTCTTCAGCGCGAACTAACGCTTGGATTGGTCCCACAGTAAAGAATGACTTATTTATCTTAATTTTTTAATGAAGCGCTACCACAACGCCCAGTGTAATCGCTGAGTTCCAGCAATCATGTCAAATTAAAAAGAATGTTATTTCTTGTAGTCAAACTGGCTTATTTATAACATTTATCAGGTCACAGTCCAAAGTTAGTTGAATTAAGTCCCACAGTCAATCGTTTCATTGTTTAAGGCGATGCAACCTAGTAATATCAGAAAAATATCGCTAAATACATGTTGGTACGAATATGCGACGCAACCGTTGTAACTCAAACGGATTGATACGGCCAAGAAGTTGATGAAACGTAGTTTTTGAGAATGTCTCTATTTCTTCAGCGCGAACTAACGCTTGGATTGGTCCCACAGTAAAGAATGACATATTTATCTTAATTTTTTAATGAAGCGCTACCACAACGCCCAGTGTAACCGCTGAGTTCCAGCAATCAAGTCAAATTAAGAAGAATGTTACTTCTTGCAGTCAAACTGGCTCATTTAACACATTTAAAACGTCAAAGTCCAAAATCAGTTCAATTAAGTCCCACAGTCAAATGTTTCACTGTTAAAAGCGATGCAACCTAGTAATATCTGAATACTATCGCTAAATACATGTGGGGACGAATATGTGACGCAACAGTTGTAACTCAAACGGATTGATACCGTTAGAAAGTCAATGAAATGAAGTTTTTGAAACTGTCGCTATTTCTTCAGCGCGCGATAACGGCTAGGATTGGTCCCACAATAAAAAATGACTTTTTTATTTAATTTTTTAAATGAAGTGCTACCACAGCGCCCAGTGTAATCGCTGAGTTCCAGCAATCAAGTCAAATTAAGAAGAATGTTACTTCTTGTAATCAAACTGGCTCATTTATCACATTTAGAAGGTCAAAGTCCAAAATCAGTTCAATTAAGTCCCACAGTCAAATGTTTCACTGTTAAAAGCGATGCAACCTAGTAATATCTGAATACTATCGCTAAATACATGTTGGTACGAAAATGTGACGCAACCGTTGTAACTCAAACGGATTTATACCGCTAGAAAGTCAATGAAATGTAGTATTTGAAACTGTTCCTATTTATTCAGCGCATGCTAACGGCCAGGATTGGTCTAACAGTAAGAAAAGACTTAATTATCTAAATTTTCAAATATAGCGCTACCACAGATCCTAACGTAATCGATGAATTCCAGCCATCACGTCAAGTTAAGAAGAAAGTTATTCCTTGGAGACCAATTGGCTCATCTATCACATTTATAAGGACATAGTGCAGAGTCAGTTCAATTAAGTTCCACAGTCAACCGTTTCACTGTTAAAAGCGATGCAGCCTAGTAATATCCGAATACTATCGCTAAATACATGTGGGGACGAATATGTGACGCAACAGTTGTAACTCAAGCGGATTGATACCGTTAGAAAGTCAATGAAATGTAGTTTTTGAAACTGTCGCTATTTCTTTAGCGCGCGATAACGGCTAGGATTGGTCCCACAGTAAAAAATGACTTTTTTATTTAAATTTTTAAATGAAGTGCTACAACAGCGCCCAGTGTAATCGCTGAGTTCCAGCAATCATGTCAAATTAAGAAGAATGTTATTTCTTGTAGTCAAACTGGCTTACTTATAACATTTATCAGGTCACAGTCCAAAGTTAGTTGAATTAAGTCCCACAGTCAATCGTTTCATTGTTTAAGGCGATGCAACCTAGTAATATCAGAAAAATATCGCTAAATACATGTTGGTACGAATATGCGACGCAACCGTTGTAACTCAAACGGATTGATACGGCCAAGAAGTTGATGAAACGTAGTTTTTAAGAATGTCTCTATTTCTTCAGCGCGAACTAACGCTTGGATTGGTCCCACAGTAAAGAATGACTTATTTATCTTAATTTTTTAATAAAGCGCTACCACAGCGCCCAGTGTAACCGCTGAGTTCCAGCAATCAAGTCAAATTAAGAAGAATGTTACTTCTTGTAGTTAAACTGGCTCATTTAACACATTTAAAATGTCAAAGTCCAAAATCAGTTCAATTAAGTCCCACAGTCAAATGTTTCACTGTTAAAAGCGATGCAACCTAGTAATATCTGAATACTATCGCTAAATACATGTGGGGACGAATATGTGACGCAACAGTTGTAACTCAAACGGATTTATACCTCTAGATAGTCAATGAAATGTAGTCTTTGAAACTGTTCCTACTTATTCAGGGCATGCTAACGGCCAGGATTGGTCTAACAGTAAGAAAAGACTTATTTATCTAAATTTTCAAATATAGCGCTACCACAGATCCTAACGTAATCGATGAATTCCAGCCATCACGTCAAATTAAGAAGAAAGTTATTCCTTGGAGACCAATTGGCTCATCTATCACATTTATAAGGACATAGTGCAGAGTCAGTTCAATTAAGTCCCACAGTCAAATGTTTCACTGTTAAAAGCGATGCAACCTAGTAATATCTGAATACTATCGCTAAATACATGTGGGGACGAATATGTGACGCAACAGTTGTAACTCACACGGATTGATACCGTTAGAAAGTCAATGAAATGTAGTTTTTGAAACTGTCGCTATTTCTTCAGCGCGCGATAACGGCTAGGATTGGTCCCACAGTAAAAAATGACTTTTTTATTTAATTTTTTAAATGAAGTGCTACCACAGCGCCCAGTGTAATCGCTGAGTTCCAGCAATCATGTCAAATTAAGAAGAATGTTATTTCTTGTAGTCAAACTGGCTTATTTATTACATTTATCAGGTCACAGTCCAAAGTTAGTTCAATTAAATCCCACAGTCAATCATTTCATTGTTAAAGGCGATGCAATCTAGTAATATCAGAAAAATATCGCTAAATACATGTTGGTACGAATACGTGACGCAACCGTTGTAACTCAAACGGATTGATACCGCTAGAAAGTCAATGAAATGTAGTATTTGAAACTGTTCCTATTTATTCAGCGCATGCTAACGGCCAGGATTTGTCCCACAGTAAGAAAAGACTTATTTATCTAAATTTGTAAATAAAGCGCTACCACAGAGCCTAATGTAATCGGTGAATTCCAGCCATCACGTCAAATTAAGAAGAAAGTTATTCCTTGGAGACCAATTGGCTTATCTGTCACATTTATAAGGACATAGTCCAGAGTCAGTTCAATTAATTCTCACAGTCGCTCGTTTCACTGTTAAAAGCAATACAACTTAGTAAGATTGGAAGAAAATCACTAAATACATGTTGGTACGAATACGTGACGCAACCGTTGTAACTCAAACGGATTGACACCGTTAGTAAGTCAATGAAATGTAGTTCTTGAAAATTTCTCTACTTCTTCAGCGCGAACTAACGGCTAGGATTGGTCCCACAGTAAAAAATGATTTATTTATCCTAATGTTTTAATAAAGTGCTACCACAGCGCCCAGTGCAATCGCTAAGTTCCAGCAATCAAGTCAAATTAAGAAGAATGTTACTTCTTGTAATCAAACTGGCTCATTTATCACATTTAGAAGGTCAAAGTCCAAAATCAGTTCAATTAAGTCCCACAGTCAAATGTTTCACTGTTAAAAGCGATGCAACCTAGTAATATCTGAATACTATCGCTAAATACATGTGGGGACGAATATGTGACGCAACAGTTGTAACTCAAACGGATTGATACCGTTAGAAAGTCAATGAAATGAAGTTTTTGAAACTGTCGCTATTTCTTCAGCGCGCGATAATTGCTAGGATTGGTCCCACAGTAAAAAATGACTTTTTTATTTAATTTTTTAAATGAAGTGCTACCACAGCGCCCAGTGTAATCGCTGAGTTCCAGCAATCAAGTCAAATTAAGAAGAATGTTTCTTCTTGTAATCAAACTGGCTCATTTATCACACTTAGAAGGTCAAAGTCCAAAATCAGTTCAATTAAGTCCCACAGTCAAATGTTTCACTGTTAAAAGCGATGCAACCCAGTAATATCTGAATACTATCGCTAAATACATGTGGGGACGAATATGTGACGCAACCGTTGTAACTCAAACGGATTGACACCGTTAGTAAGTCAATGAAATGTAGTTCTTGAAACTTTCGCTATTTTGTCAGCGCGAACTAACGGCTAGGATTGGTCCCACAGTAAAAAATGACTTATTTATCCTAATTTTTTAATAAAGTTCTACCACAGCGCCCAGTGTAATCGCTGAGTTCTAGCAATCTTGTCAAATTAAGGAGAATGTTATTTCTTGTAGTCAAACGAGCTCATTTATCACATTTATAAGATCAAAGTCCAAAATCAGTTCAATTAAGTCCCACAGTCAACCGTTTCACTTTTAAAAGCGATGCAACCTAGTATTATCCGAATACTATCGCTAAATACATGTTGGTACAAATAAGTGACGCAACCGTTGTAACTCAAACGGATTTATACCGCTAGAAAGTCAATGAAATGTAGTATTTGAAACTGTTCCTACTTATTCAGGGCATGCTAACGGCCAGGATTGGTCTAACAGTAAGAAAAGACTTTTTTATCTAAATTTTCAAATAAAGCGCTACCACAGATCCTAATGTAATCGATGAATTCCAGCCATCACGTCAAATTAAGAAGAAAGTTATTCCTTGGAGACCAATTGGCTCATCTATCACATTTATAAGGACATAGTGCAGAGTCAGTTCAATTAAGTCCCACAGTCAACCGTTTCACTGTTAAAAGCGATGCAACCAAGTAATATCCGAATACTATCGCTAAATACATGTGGGGACGAATATGTGACGCAACAGTTGTAACTCAAGCGGATTGATACCGTTAGAAAGTCAATGAAATGTAGTTTTTGAAACTGTCGCTATTTCTTTAGCGCACGATAACGGCTAGGATTGCTCCCTCAGTAAAAAATGACTTATTTATCTTAATTTTTAAGTAAAACTCTACCACAGCGCCCAGTGCAATCGCTGAGTTCCAGCAATCAAGTCAAATTAAAAAGAATGTTATTTCTTGTAGTCAAACTGGCTCATTTAACACATTTATAAAGTCAAAGTCCAAAATCAGTTCAATTAAGTCCCACAGTCAAACGTTTCAATGTTAAAAGCAAATGCAACCTAGTAATATCTGGGTAATATCGCTAAATACTTGTTGGTACGAATATGTGACGCAACCGTTGTAACTCAAACGGATTTATACCGCTAGAAAGTCAATGAAATGTAGTCTTTGGAACAGTTACTCTTTATTCAGCGCGTGCTAACGGCCAGGATTGGTCCCACAGTAAGAAAAGACTTATTTATCCAAATTTTTAAATAAAGCGCTACCACAGAGCCTAATGTAATTGCTGAATTCCAGCAACCATGTGAAATTAAGAAGAATGTTATTCTTTGGAGAGCAATTGGCTCATTTATCACATTTATAAGGTCAAATTCTAGAATAAGTTCAATTAATTCCCACAGTCAATCGTTTTACTGTTAAAAGCAATACAACTTAGAAATATCGGAAGAAAATCACTTAATACATGTTGGTACGAATATGTGACGCAACCGTTGTAACTCAAACGGATTGACACCGTTAGTAAGTCAATGAAATGTAGTTCTTGAAACTTTCGCTATTTCGTCAGCGCGAACTAACGGCTAGGATTAGTCCCACAGTAAAAAATGACTTATTTATCCTTATTTTTTAATAAAGTTCTACCACAGCGCCCAGTGTAATCGCTGAGTTCTAGCAATCTTGTCAAATTAAGAAGAATGTTATTTCTTGTAGTCAAACTTGCTCATTTATCACATTTATAAGATCAAAGTCCAAAATCAGTTCAATTAAATCCCACAGTCAACCGTTTCACTTTTAAAAGCGATGCAACCTAGTATTATCCAAATACTATCGCTAAATACATGTTGGTACGAATATGTGACGCAATCGTTGTAACTCAAACGGATTTATACCGCTAGAAAGACAATGAAATGTAGTCTTTGAAACTTTTCCTATTCATTCAGGGCATGCTAACGGCCAGGATTGGTCTAACAGTAAGAAAAGACTTATTTATCTAAATTTTTAAATAAAGCGCTACCACAGATCCTAATGTAATCGCTGAATTCCAGCCATCACGTCAAATTAAGAAGAAAGTTATTCCTTGGAGACCAATTGGATCATCTATCACATTTTTAAGGACATAGTACAGAGTCAGTTCAATTAATTTCCACAGTCAGTCGTTTCACTGTTATAAGCAACACAACTTAGTAAGATTGGAAGAAAATCACTAAATACATGTTGGTACGAATATGTGACGCAACCGTTTTAACTCAAACGGATTGACACCCTTATAAAGGCAACGAAATGTAGTTTTTGAAACTCTCTCTATTTCTTCAGCGCGAACTAACGGCTGGGATTGGTCCCTCAGTAAAAAATGACATATTTATCTTAATTTTTAAGTAAAACTCTACCACAGCGCCCAGTGCAACCGCTGAGTTCCAGCTATCAAGTCAAATTAAAAAGAATGTTATTTCTTGTAGTCAAACTGGCTCATTTATCACATTTGTAAAGTCAAAGTCCAAAATCAGTTCAATTAAGTCCCACAGTCAAACGTTTCAATGTTAAAAGCGATGCAACCTAGTAATATCTGAGTACTATCGCTAAATACATGTTGGTACGAATATGTGACGCAACCGTTGTAACTCAAACGGATTGACACCGTTAGTAAGTCAATGAAATGTAGTTCTTGAAACTTTCGCTATTTCGTCAGCGCGAACTAACAGCTAGGATTGGTCCCACAGTAAAAAATGACTTATTTATCCTAATTTTCTAATAAAGTTCTACCACAGCGCCCAGTGTAAACGCTGAGTTCCAGCAATCATATCAAATTAAGAAGAATGTTATTTCTTGTAGTCAAACTGGCTCATCTATCACATTTACAAGGTCACAGTCCAGAATCAGTTCAATTAATTCCCAGAGTCAATCGTTTCACTGTTAAAAGCGGTACAACTTAGTAATATCGGAAAAAATTACAAAGTACATGTTGGTACGAGTATGTGACGCAATCGTTTTAACTCAAACGAATTGACACCGGTAGAAAGTCAATGAAATGTACTTTTTGAAACTGTCTCTATTTCTTCAGCGCGAACAAACGGCTGGGATTGGTCCCACAGTAGAAAATGACTTATTTATCTAAATTTTTAAATAAAGCACTACCACAGAGCCTAGTGTTCTCGCTGAATTCCAGCAATCATGTCGAATTAAGAAGAATGTTATTTCTTGGAGCCCAATTGTCTCATTTATCGCATTTACAAGGTCACAGTCCAGAACCAGTTCAATTAACTCCCAGAGTCAATCGTTTCACTGTTAAAAGCGGTACAACTTAGCAATATCGGAAAAAAATTACTAAGTACATGTTGGTACGAATATGTGACGCAATCGTTCTAACTCAAACGAATTGACACCGGTAGAAAGTCAATGAAATGTACTTTTTGAAACTGTCTCTATTTCTTCAGCGCGAACTAACGGCTGGGATTGGTCGCACAGTAAAAAATGACTTATTTATCTAAATTTTTAAATAAAGCACTACCACAGAGCCTAGTGTACTCGCTGAATTCCAGCAATCATGTCGAATTAAGAAGAAAGTTATTCCTTGGAGACCAATTGGATCATCTATCACATTTATAAGGAGTTAGTACAGAGTCAGTTCAATTAATTTCCACAGTCAGTCGTTTCACTGTTATAAGCAACACAACTTAGTAAGATTGGAAGAAAATCACTAAATACATGTTGGTACGAATATGTGACGCAACCGTTCTTACTCAAACGGATTGACACCGTTATAAAGTCAATGAAATGTAGTTTTTGAAACTGTCTCTATTTCTTCAGCGCGAACTAACGGCTGGGATTGGTCCCTCAGTAAAAAATGACTTATTTATCTTAATTTTTAAGTAAAACTCTACCACAGCGCCCAGTGCAATCGCTGAGTTCCAGCAATCAAGTCAAATTAAAAAGAATGTTATTTCTTGTAGTCAAACTGGCTCATTTATCACATTTATAAAGTCAAAGTCCAAAATCAGTTCAATTAAGTCCCACAGTCAAACGTTTCAATGTTAAAAGCGATGCAACCTAGTAATATCTGAGTACTATCGCTAAATACTTGTTGGTACGAATATGTGACGCAACCGTTGTAACTCAAACGGATTTATACCGCTAGAAAGTCAATGAAATGTAGTCTTTGGAACAGTTACTCTTTATTCAGCGCGTGCTAACGGCCAGGATTGGTCCCACAGTAAGAAAAGACTTATTTATCCAAATTTTTAAATAAAGCGCTACCACAGAGCCTAATGTAATTGCTGAATTCCAGCAACCATGTGAAATTAAGAAGAATGTTATTCCTTGGAGAGCAATTGCCTCATTTATCACATTTATAAGGTCAAATTCCGGAATCAGTTCAATTATTTCCCACAGTCAATCGTTTTACTGTTAAAAGCAATACAACTTAGAAATATCGGAAGAAAATCACTTAATACATGTTGGTACGAGTATGTGACGCAACCGTTGTAACTCAAACGGATTGACACCGGTAGAAAGACAATGAAATGTACTTTTTGAAACTGTCTCTATTTCTTCAGCGCGAACAAACGGCTGGGATTGGTCCCACAGTAGAAAATGACTTATTTATCTAAATTTTTAAATAAAGCACTACCACAGAGCCTAGTGTACTCGCTGAATTCCAGAAATCATGTCGAATTAAGAAGAATGTTATTTCTTGGAGCCCAATTGGCTCATTTATCGCATTTACAAGGTCACCGTCCAGAATCAGTTCAATTAATTCCCAGAGTCAATCGTTTCACTGTTAAAAGCGGTACAACTTAGTAATATCGGAAAAAAATTACTAAGTACATGTTGGTACGAATATGTGACGCAATCGTTCTAACTCAAACGAATTGACACCGGTAGAAAGTCAATGAAATGTAGTTCTTGAAACTTTCGCTATTTCTTCAGCGCGAACTAACGGCTAGGATTAGTCCCACAGTAAAAAATGACTTATTTATCCTTATTTTTTAATAAAGTTCTACCACAGCGCCCAGTGTAATCGCTGAGTTCTAGCAATCTTGTCAAATTAAGAAGAATGTTATTTCTTGTAGTCAAACTTGCTCATTTATCACATTTATAAGATCAAAGTCCAAAATCAGTTCAATTAAATCCCACAGTCAACCGTTTCACTTTAAAAAGCGATGCAACCTAGTATTATCCAAATACTATCGCTAAATACATGTTGGTACGAATATGTGACGCAACCGTTGTAACTCAAACGGATTTATACCGCTAGAAAGACAATGAAATGTAGTCTTTGAAACTTTTCCTATTTATTCAGGGCATGCTAACGGCCAGGATTGGTCTAACAGTAAGAAAAGACTTATTTATCTAAATTTTTAAATAAAGCGCTACCACAGATCCTAATGTAATCGCTGAATTCCAGCCATCACGTCAAATTAAGAAGAAAGTTATTCCTTGGAGACCAATTGGATCATCTATCACATTTTTAAGGACATAGTACAGAGTCAGTTCAATTAATTTCCACAGTCAGTCGTTTCACTGTTATAAGCAACACAACTTAGTAAGATTGGAAGAAAATCACTAAATACATGTTGGTACGAATATGTGACGCAACCGTTTTAACTCAAACGGATTGACACCCTTATAAAGGCAACGAAATGTAGTTTTTGAAACTCTCTCTATTTCTTCAGCGCGAACTAACGGCTGGGATTGGTCCCTCAGTAAAAAATGACATATTTATCTTAATTTTTAAGTAAAACTCTACCACAGCGCCCAGTGCAACCGCTGAGTTCCAGCTATCAAGTCAAATTAAAAAGAATGTTATTTCTTGTAGTCAAACTGGCTCATTTATCACATTTGTAAAGTCAAAGTCCAAAATCAGTTCAATTAAGTCCCACAGTCAAACGTTTCAATGTTAAAAGCGATGCAACCTAGTAATATCTGAGTACTATCGCTAAATACATGTTGGTACGAATATGTGACGCAACCGTTGTAACTCAAACGGATTGACACCGTTAGTAAGTCAATGAAATGTAGTTCTTAAAACTTTCGCTATTTCGTCAGCGCGAACTAACAGCTAGGATTGGTCCCACAGTAAAAAATGACTTATTTATCCTAATTTTCTAATAAAGTTCTACCACAGCGCCCAGTGTAAACGCTGAGTTCCAGCAATCATATCAAATTAAGAAGAATGTTATTTCTTGTAGTCAAACTGGCTCATCTATCACATTTACAAGGTCACAGTCCAGAATCAGTTCAATTAATTCCCAGAGTCAATCGTTTCACTGTTAAAAGCGGTACAACTTAGTAATATCGGAAAAAATTACAAAGTACATGTTGGTACGAGTATGTGACGCAATCGTTTTAACTCAAACGAATTGACACCGGTAGAAAGTCAATGAAATGTACTTTTTGAAACTGTCTCTATTTCTTCAGCGCGAACAAACGGCTGGGATTGGTCCCACAGTAGAAAATGACTTATTTATCTAAATTTTTAAATAAAGCACTACCACAGAGCCTAGTGTTCTCGCTGAATTCCAGCAATCATGTCGAATTAAGAAGAATGTTATTTCTTGGAGCCCAATTGGCTCATTTATCGCATTTACAAGGTCACAGTCCAGAACCAGTTCAATTAACTCCCAGAGTCAATCGTTTCACTGTTAAAAGCGGTACAACTTAGCAATATCGGAAAAAAATTACTAAGTACATGTTGGTACGAATATGTGACGCAATCGTTCTAACTCAAACGAATTGACACCGGTAGAAAGTCAATGAAATGTACTTTTTGAAACTGTCTCTATTTCTTCAGCGCGAACTAACGGCTGGGATTGGTCGCACAGTAAAAAATGACTTATTTATCTAAATTTTTAAATAAAGCACTACCACAGAGCCTAGTGTACTCGCTGAATTCCAGCAATCATGTCGAATTAAGAAGAAAGTTATTCCTTGGAGACCAATTGGATCATCTATCACATTTATAAGGAGTTAGTACAGAGTCAGTTCAATTAATTTCCACAGTCAGTCGTTTCACTGTTATAAGCAACACAACTTAGTAAGATTGGAAGAAAATCACTAAATACATGTTGGTACGAATATGTGACGCAACCGTTCTTACTCAAACGGATTGACACCGTTATAAAGTCAATGAAATGTAGTTTTTGAAACTGTCTCTATTTCTTCAGCGCGAACTAACGGCTGGGATTGGTCCCTCAGTAAAAAATGACTTATTTATCTTAATTTTTAAGTAAAACTCTACCACAGCGCCCAGTGCAATCGCTGAGTTCCAGCAATCAAGTCAAATTAAAAAGAATGTTATTTCTTGTAGTCAAACTGGCTCATTTATCACATTTATAAAGTCAAAGTCCAAAATCAGTTCAATTAAGTCCCACAGTCAAACGTTTCAATGTTAAAAGCGATGCAACCTAGTAATATCTGAGTACTATCGCTAAATACTTGTTGGTACGAATATGTGACGCAACCGTTGTAACTCAAACGGATTTATACCGCTAGAAAGTCAATGAAATGTAGTCTTTGGAACAGTTACTCTTTATTCAGCGCGTGCTAACGGCCAGGATTGGTCCCACAGTAAGAAAAGACTTATTTATCCAAATTTTTAAATAAAGCGCTACCACAGAGCCTAATGTAATTGCTGAATTCCAGCAACCATGTGAAATTAAGAAGAATGTTATTCCTTGGAGAGCAATTGCCTCATTTATCACATTTATAAGGTCAAATTCCGGAATCAGTTCAATTATTTCCCACAGTCAATCGTTTTACTGTTAAAAGCAATACAACTTAGAAATATCGGAAGAAAATCACTTAATACATGTTGGTACGAGTATGTGACGCAACCGTTGTAACTCAAACGGATTGACACCGGTAGAAAGACAATGAAATGTACTTTTTGAAACTGTCTCTATTTCTTCAGCGCGAACAAACGGCTGGGATTGGTCCCACAGTAGAAAATGACTTATTTATCTAAATTTTTAAATAAAGCACTACCACAGAGCCTAGTGTACTCGCTGAATTCCAGAAATCATGTCGAATTAAGAAGAATGTTATTTCTTGGAGCCCAATTGGCTCATTTATCGCATTTACAAGGTCACCGTCCAGAATCAGTTCAATTAATTCCCAGAGTCAATCGTTTCACTGTTAAAAGCGGTACAACTTAGTAATATCGGAAAAAAATTACTAAGTACATGTTGGTACGAATATGTGACGCAATCGTTCTAACTCAAACGAATTGACACCGGTAGAAAGTCAATGAAATGTAGTTCTTGAAACTTTCGCTATTTCTTCAGCGCGAACTAACGGCTAGGATTAGTCCCACAGTAAAAAATGACTTATTTATCCTTATTTTTTAATAAAGTTCTACCACAGCGCCCAGTGTAATCGCTGAGTTCTAGCAATCTTGTCAAATTAAGAAGAATGTTATTTCTTGTAGTCAAACTTGCTCATTTATCACATTTATAAGATCAAAGTCCAAAATCAGTTCAATTAAATCCCACAGTCAACCGTTTCACTTTAAAAAGCGATGCAACCTAGTATTATCCAAATACTATCGCTAAATACATGTTGGTACGAATATGTGACGCAACCGTTGTAACTCAAACGGATTTATACCGCTAGAAAGACAATGAAATGTAGTCTTTGAAACTTTTCCTATTTATTCAGGGCATGCTAACGGCCAGGATTGGTCTAACAGTAAGAAAAGACTTATTTATCTAAATTTTTAAATAAAGTTCTACCACAGCGCCCAGTGTAAACGCTGAGTTCCAGCAATCATATCAAATTAAGAAGAATGTTATTTCTTGTAGTCAAACTGGCTCATCTATCACATTTACAAGGTCACAGTCCAGAATCAGTTCAATTAATTCCCAGAGTCAATCGTTTCACTGTTAAAAGCGGTACAACTTAGTAATATCGGAAAAAATTACAAAGTACATGTTGGTACGAGTATGTGACGCAATCGTTTTAACTCAAACGAATTGACACCGGTAGAAAGTCAATGAAATGTACTTTTTGAAACTGTCTCTATTTCTTCAGCGCGAACAAACGGCTGGGATTGGTCCCACAGTAGAAAATGACTTATTTATCTAAATTTTTAAATAAAGCACTACCACAGAGCCTAGTGTTCTCGCTGAATTCCAGCAATCATGTCGAATTAAGAAGAATGTTATTTCTTGGAGCCCAATTGGCTCATTTATCGCATTTACAAGGTCACAGTCCAGAACCAGTTCAATTAACTCCCAGAGTCAATCGTTTCACTGTTAAAAGCGGTACAACTTAGCAATATCGGAAAAAAATTACTAAGTACATGTTGGTACGAATATGTGACGCAATCGTTCTAACTCAAACGAATTGACACCGGTAGAAAGTCAATGAAATGTACTTTTTGA
The DNA here is from genome assembly GCF_029227915.1 of Hydractinia symbiolongicarpus. NCBI lineage: Eukaryota > Metazoa > Cnidaria > Hydrozoa > Anthoathecata > Hydractiniidae > Hydractinia > Hydractinia symbiolongicarpus. The sequence goes on from NC_079878.1 coordinate 4,248,913, forward strand.
AACTGTCTCTATTTCTTCAGCGCGAACTAACGGCTGGGATTGGTCGCACAGTAAAAAATGACTTATTTATCTAAATTTTTAAATAAAGCACTACCACAGAGCCTAGTGTACTCGCTGAATTCCAGCAATCATGTCGAATTAAGAAGAAAGTTATTCCTTGGAGACCAATTGGATCATCTATCACATTTATAAGGAGTTAGTACAGAGTCAGTTCAATTAATTTCCACAGTCAGTCGTTTCACTGTTATAAGCAACACAACTTAGTAAGATTGGAAGAAAATCACTAAATACATGTTGGTACGAATATGTGACGCAACCGTTCTTACTCAAACGGATTGACACCGTTATAAAGTCAATGAAATGTAGTTTTTGAAACTGTCTCTATTTCTTCAGCGCGAACTAACGGCTGGGATTGGTCCCTCAGTAAAAAATGACTTATTTATCTTAATTTTTAAGTAAAACTCTACCACAGCGCCCAGTGCAATCGCTGAGTTCCAGCAATCAAGTCAAATTAAAAAGAATGTTATTTCTTGTAGTCAAACTGGCTCATTTATCACATTTATAAAGTCAAAGTCCAAAATCAGTTCAATTAAGTCCCACAGTCAAACGTTTCAATGTTAAAAGCGATGCAACCTAGTAATATCTGAGTACTATCGCTAAATACTTGTTGGTACGAATATGTGACGCAACCGTTGTAACTCAAACGGATTTATACCGCTAGAAAGTCAATGAAATGTAGTCTTTGGAACAGTTACTCTTTATTCAGCGCGTGCTAACGGCCAGGATTGGTCCCACAGTAAGAAAAGACTTATTTATCCAAATTTTTAAATAAAGCGCTACCACAGAGCCTAATGTAATTGCTGAATTCCAGCAACCATGTGAAATTAAGAAGAATGTTATTCCTTGGAGAGCAATTGCCTCATTTATCACATTTATAAGGTCAAATTCCGGAATCAGTTCAATTATTTCCCACAGTCAATCGTTTTACTGTTAAAAGCAATACAACTTAGAAATATCGGAAGAAAATCACTTAATACATGTTGGTACGAGTATGTGACGCAACCGTTGTAACTCAAACGGATTGACACCGGTAGAAAGACAATGAAATGTACTTTTTGAAACTGTCTCTATTTCTTCAGCGCGAACAAACGGCTGGGATTGGTCCCACAGTAGAAAATGACTTATTTATCTAAATTTTTAAATAAAGCACTACCACAGAGCCTAGTGTACTCGCTGAATTCCAGAAATCATGTCGAATTAAGAAGAATGTTATTTCTTGGAGCCCAATTGGCTCATTTATCGCATTTACAAGGTCACCGTCCAGAATCAGTTCAATTAATTCCCAGAGTCAATCGTTTCACTGTTAAAAGCGGTACAACTTAGTAATATCGGAAAAAAATTACTAAGTACATGTTGGTACGAATATGTGACGCAATCGTTCTAACTCAAACGAATTGACACCGGTAGAAAGTCAATGAAATGTACTTTTTGAAACTGTCTCTATTTCTTCAGCGCGAACTAACGGCTGGGATTGGTCCCACAGTAAAAAATGACTTATTTATCTAAATTTTTAAATAAAGCACTACCACAGAGCCTAGTGTACTCGCTGAATTCCAGCAACCATGTCGAATTAAGAAGAATGTTATTTCTTGGAGCCCAATTGGCTCATTTATCGCATTTACAAGGTCACAGTCCAGAATCAGTTCAATTAATTCCCAGAGTCAATCGTTTCACTGTTAAAAGCGATACAACTTAGTAATATCGGAAAAAAATCACTAAGTACATGTTGGTACGAATATGTGACGCAATCGTTCTAACTCATACGGATTGACACCGGTAGAAAGTCAATGAAATTTACTTTTGGAATCTGTCTCTATTTCTTCAGCGCGAACTAACGGCTAGGATTGGTCCCACAGTAAAAAATGACTGATTTATCCTAATTTTTTAATAAAGTGCTACCACAGCGCCCAGTGCAATCGCCAAGTTCCAGCAATCAAGTCAAATTAAAAAGAATGTTACTTCTTGTAATCAAACTGGCTCATTTATCACATTTAGAAGGTCAAACTCCAAAATCAGTTCATTTAAGTCCCACAGTCAATCGTTTCACTGTTAAAAGCGATGCAACTTAGTCATATCGGAAGAAAATCACTAAACACATGTTGGTACGAATATGTGACGCAACCGTTGTAACTCAAACGGATTGATACCGTTAGTAAGTCAATGAAATGTAGTTCTTGAAACTTTCGCTATTTCGTCAGCGGGAACTAACGGCTAGGATTGGTCCCACAGTAAAAAATGACTTATTTATCCTAATTTTTTAATAAAGTTCTACCACAGCGCCCAGTGTAATCGCTGAGTTCTAGCAATCTTGTCAAATTAAGAAGAATGTTATTTCTTGTAGTCAAACTGGCTCATTTATCACATTTATAAGATCAAAGTCCAAAATCAGTTCAATTAAGTCCCACAGTCAACCGTTTCACTTTTAAAAGCGATGCAACCTAGTATTATCCGAATACTATCGCTAAATACATGTTGGTACGAATATGTGACCCAACCGTTGTAACTCAAACGGATTTATACCGCTAGAAAGTCAATGAAATGTAGTCTTTGAAACTGTTCCTATTTATTCAGGGCATGCTAACGGCCAGGATTGGTCTAACAGTACGAAAAGACTTATTTATCTAAATTTTTAAATAAAGCGCTACCACAGATCCTAATGTAATCGCTGAATTCCAGCCATCACGTCAAATTAAGAAGAAAGTTATTCCTTGGAGACCAATTGGATCATCTATCACATTTATAAGGACATAGTACAGAGTCAGTTCAATTAATTTCCACAGTCAGTCGTTTCACTGTTATAAGCAACACAACTTAGAAATATGGGAAGAAAATCACTTAATACATGTTGGTACGAATATGTGACGCATCGTTGTAACTCAAACGGATTGACACCGTTAGTAAGTCAATGAAATGTAGTTCTTGAATCTTTCGCTATTTCGTCAGCGCGAACTAACGGCTAGGATTGGTCCCACAGTAAAAAATGACTTATTTATCCTAATTTTTTAATAAAGTTCTACCACAACGCCCAGTGTAATCGCTGAGTTCTAGCAATCTTGTCAAATAAAGACGAATGTTATTTCTTGTAGTCAAACTGGCTCATTTATCACATTTATAAGATCAAAGTCCAAAATCAGTTCAATTAAGTCCCACAGTCAACCGTTTCACTTTTAAAAGCGATGCAACCTAGTATTATCCGAATACTATCGCTAAATACATGTTGGTACGAATATGTGACCCAACCGTTCTAACTCAAACGGATTTATACCGCTAGAAAGTCAATGAAATGTAGTATTTGAAACTGTTCCTACTTATTCTGGGCATGCTAACGGCCAGCATTGGTCTAACAGTAAGAAAAGACTTATTTATCTAAATTTTCAAATAAAGCGCTACCACAGATCCTAATGTAATCGATGAATTCCAGCCATCACGTCAAATTAAGAAGAAAGTTATTCCTTGGAGACCAATTGGCTCATCTATTACATTTATAAGGACATATGCAGAGTCAATTCAATTAAGTCCCACAGTCAACCGTTTCACTGTTAAAAGCGATGCAACCTAGTAATATCCGAATACTATCGCTAAATACATGTGGGGACGAATATGTGACGCAACAGTTGTAACTCAAGCGGATTGATACCGTTAGAAAGTCAATGAAATGTAGTTTTTGAAACTGTCGCTATTTCTTTAGTGCGCGATAACGGCTAGGATTGCTCCCTCAGTAAAAAATGACTTATTTATCTTAATTTTTAAGTAAAACTCTACCACAGCGCCCAGTGCAATCGCTGAGTTCCAGCAATCAAGTCAAATTAAAAAGAATGTTATTTCTTGTAGTCAAACTGGCTCATTTATCACATTTATAAAGTCAAAGTCCAAAATCAGTTCAATTAAGTCCCACAGTCAAACGTTTCAATGTTAAAAGCGATGCAACCTAGTAATATCTGGGTACTATCGCTAAATACTTGTTGGTACGAATATGTGACGCAACCGTTGTAACTCAAACGGATTTATACCGCTAGAAAGTCAATGAAATGTAGTCTTTGGAACAGTTACTCTTTATTCAGCGCGTGCTAACGGCCAGGATTGGTCCCACAGTAAGAAAAGACTTATTTATCCAAATTTTTAAATAAAGCGCTACCACAGAGCCTAATGTAATTGCTGAATTCCAGCAACCATGTGAAATTAAAAAGAATGTTATTCCTTGGAGAGCAATTGGCTCATTTATCACATTTATAAGGTCAAATTCCAGAATCAGTTCAATTAATTCCCACAGTCAATCGTTTTACTGTTAAAAGCAATACAACTTAGAAATATTGGAAGAAAATCACTTAATACATGTTGGTACGAATATGTGACGCAACCGTTGTAACTCAAACGGATTGAAACCGTTAGTAAGTCAATGAAATGTAGTTCTTGAAACTTTCGCTATTTCGTCAGCGCGAACTAACGGCTAGGATTGGTCCCACAGTAAAAAATGACTTATTTATCCTTATTTTTTAATAAAGTTCTACCACAGCGCCCAGTGTAATCGCTGAGTTCTAGCAATCTTGTCAAATTAAGAAGAATGTTATTTCTTGTAGTCAAACTGGTTCATTTATCACATTTATAAGATCAAAGCCCAAAATCAGTTCAATTAATTCCCAGAGTCAATCGTTTCACTGTTAAAAGCGGTACAACTTAGTAATATCGGACAAAATTACAAAGCACATGTTGGTACGAGTATGTGACGCAATCGTTCTAACTCAAACGAATTGACACCGGTAGAAAGTCAATGAAATGTACTTTTTGAAACTGTCTCTATTTCTTCAGCGCGAACAAACGGCTTGGATCGGTCCCACAGTAGAAAATGACTTATTTATCTAAATTTTTAAATAAAGCACTACCACAGAGCCTAGAGTACTCGCTGAATTCCAGCAATCATGTCGAATTAAGAAGAATGTTATTTCTTGGAGCCCAATTGGCTCATTTATCGCATTTACAAGGTCACAGTCCAGAACCAGTTCAATTAATTCCCAGAGTCAATCGTTTCACTGTTAAAAGCGGTACAACTTAGTAATATCGGAAAAAAATTACTAAGTACATGTTGGTACGAATATGTGACGAAATCGTTCTAACTCAAACGAATTGACACCGGTAGAAAGTCAATGAAATGTACTTTTTGAAACTGTCTCTATTTCTTCAGCGCGAACTAACGGCTGGGATTGGTCCCACAGTAAAAAATAACTTGTTTATCTAAATTTTTAAATAAAGCACTACCACAGAGCCTAGTGTACTCGCTTAATTCCAGCAATCATGTCGAATTAAGAAGAAAGTTATTCCTTGGAGACCAATTGGATCATCTATCACATTTATAAGGACATAGTACAGAGTCAGTTCAATAAATTTCCACAGTCAGTCGTTTCACTGTTATAAGCAACACAACTTAGTAAGATTGGAAGAAAATCACTAAATACATGTTGGTACGAATATGTGACGCAACCGTTCTAACTCAAACGGATTGACACCGTTATAAAGTCAATGAAATGTAGTTTTTGAAACTGTCTCTATTTCTTCAGCGCGAACTAACGGCTGGGATTGGTCCCTCAGTAAAAAATGACTTATTTATCTTAATTTTTAAGTAAAACTCTACCACAGCGCCCAGTGTAATCGCTCAGCTCCAGCAATCATGTCAAATTAAGAAGAATGTTATTTCTTGTAGTCAAACTGGCTCATTTTTAACATTTATCAGGTCACAGTCGAAAGTTAGTTCAATTAAGTCCCACAGTCAATCGTTTCACTGTTAAAGGCGATGCAACCGAGTAATATCAGAATACCATCGCTAAATACATGTTGATACGAATGTGTGACGCAGCCGTTGTAACTCAAACGGATTGATACCGCCAAGAAGTCGACGAAATGTAGTTTTTGAGAATGTCTCTATTACTTCAGCGCGTGCTAACGGCCAGGATTTGTCCCACAGTAAAAAAGACTTATTTATCCAAATTTTTAAATAAAGCGCTACCACAGAGCCTAATGTAATTGCTGAATTCCAGCAACCATGTGAAATTAAGATGAATGCTATTCCTTGGAGAGCAATTGGCTCATTTATCACATTTATAAGGTCAAATTCCGGAATCAGTTCAATTAATTCCCACAGTCAATCGTTTTACTGTTAAAAGCAATACAACTTAGAAATATCGGAAGAAAATCACTTAATACACGTTGGTACGAATATGTGACGCAACCGTTGTAACTCAAACGGATTGACACCGTTAGTAAGTCAATGAAATGTAGTTTTTGAAACTTTCGCTATTTCGTCAGCGCGAACTAACAGCTAGGATTGGTCCCACAGTAAAAAATGACTTATTTCTCCTAATTTTTTAATAAAGTTCTACCACAGCGCCCAGTGTAAACGCTGAGTTCCAGCAATCATGTCAAATTAAGAAGAATGTTATTTCTTGTAGTCAAACTGGCTCATCTATCACATTTACAAGGTCACAGTCCAGAATCAGTTCAATTAATTCCCAGAGTCAATCGTTTCACTGTTAAAAGCGGTACAACTTAGTAATATCGGAAAAAAATTACAAAGTACATGTTGGTACGAGTATGTGACGCAATCGTTCTAACTCAAACGAATTGACACCGGTAGAAAGCCAATGAAATGTACTTTTTGAAACTGTCTCTATTTCTTCAGCGCGAACAAACGGCTGGGATTGGTCCCACAGTAGAAAATGACTTATTTATCTAAATTTTTAAATAAAGCACTATCACAGAGCCTAGTGTACTCGCTGAATTCCAGAAATCATGTCGAATTAAGAAGAATGTTATTTCTTGGAGCCCAATTGGCTCATTTATCGCATTTACAAGGTCACAGTCCAGAATCAGTTCAATTAATTCCCAGAGTCAATCGTTTCACTGTTAAAAGCGGTACAACTTAGTAATATCGGAAAAAAATTACTAAGTACATGTTGGTACGAATATGTGACGCAATCGTTCTAACTCAAACGAATTGACACCGGTAGAAAGTCAATGAAATGTTCTTTTTGAAACTGTCTCTATTTCTTCAGCGCGAACTAACGGCTGGGATTGGTCCCACAGTAAAAAATGACTTATTTATCTAAATTTTTAAATAAAACACTACCACAGAGCCTAGTGTACTCGCTGAATTCCAGCAACCATGTCGAATTAAGAAGAATGTTATTTCTTGGAGCCCAATTGGCTCATTTATCGCATTTACAAGGTCACAGTCCAGAATCAGTTCAATTAATTCCCAGAGTCAATCGTTTCACTGTTAAAAGCGATACAACTTAGTAATATCGGAAAAAAATCACTAAGTACATGTTGGTACGAATATGTGACGCAATCGTTCTAACTCAAACGGATTGACACCGGTAGAAAGTCAATGAAATTTACTTTTTGAATCTGTCTCTATTTCTTCAGCGCGAACTAACGGCTAGGATTGGTCCCACAGTAAAAAATGACTTATTTATCCTAATTTTTTAATAAAGTGCTACCACAGCGCCCAGTGCCATCGCTAAGTTCCAGCAATCAAGTCAAATTAAAAAGAATGTTACTTCTTGTAATCAAACTGGCTCATTTATCACATTTAGAAGGTCAAACTCCAAAATCAGTTCATTTAAGTCCCACAGTCAGTCGTTTCACTGTTATAAGCAACACAACTTAGAAATATGGGAAGAAAATCACTCAATACATGTTGGTACGAATATGTGACGCAACCGTTGTAACTCAAACGGATTGACACCGTTAGTAAGTCAATGAAATGTAGTTCTTGAAACTTTCGCTATTTCGTCAGCGCGAACTAACGGCTAGGATTGGTCCCACAGTAAAAAATGACTTATTTATCCTAATTTTTAATAAAGTTCTACCACAGCGCCCAGTGTAATCGCTGAGTTCTAGCAATCTTGTCAAATTAAGACGAATGTTATTTCTTGTAGTCAAACTGGCTCATTTATCACATTTATAAGATCAAAGTCCAAAATCAGTTCAATTAAGTCCCTCAGTCAACCGTTTCACTTTTAAAAGCGATGCAACCTAGTATTATCCGAATACTATCGCTAAATACATGTTGGTACGAATATGTGACCCAACCGTTCTAACTCAAACGGATTTATACCGCTAGAAAGTCAATGAAATGTAGTCTTTGAAACTGTTCCTATTTATTCAGCGCGAACTAACGGCTGGGATTGGTCCCTCAGTAAGAAAAGACTTATTTATCTAAATTTTTAAGTAAAACTCTACCACAGCGCCCAGTGCAATCACTGAGTTCCAGCAATCAAGTCAAATTAAAAAGAATGTTACTTCTTGTAGTCAAACTGGCTCATTTATCACATTTATAAGGTCAAAGTCCAAGATCAGTTCAATTAAGTCCCACAGTCAAACGTTTCACTGATAAGAGCGATGCAACCTAGTAATATCCGAATACTATCCCTAAATACATGTGGGGACGAATATGTGGCGCAACCGTTGTTTTTTAACTTTTTTATTTAAATTTTTAAATGAAGTGCTACCACAGCGCCCAGTGTAATCGCTGAGTTCCGGCAATCATGTCAAATTAAGAAGAATGTTATTTCTTGGGTCCAGTTGGCTCGCTTATCACATTTTTAACGTCACACTCCCAAGTTAGTTCAATTAAGTTCCACAGTCAATCGTTTCACTGTTAAAAGCAATACAACTTAGAAATATGGGAAGAAAATCACTTAATACATGTTGGTACGAATATGTGACGCAACCGTTGTAACTCAAACGGATTGACACCGTTAGTAAGTCAATGAAAAGTAGTTCTTGAAACTTTCGCTATTTCGTCAGCGCGAACTAACGGCTAGGATTGTTCCCACAGTAAAAAATGACTTATTTATCCTAATTTTTTAATAAAGTTCTACCACAGCGCCCAGTGTAATCGCTGAGTTCTAGCAATCTTGTCAAATTAAGAAGAATGTTATTTCTAGTAGTCAAACTGGCTTATTTATCACATTTATAAGATCAAACTCCAAAATCAGTTCAATTAAGTCCCACAGTCAACCGTTTCACTTTTAAAAGCGATGCAACCTAGTATTATCCGAATACTATCGCTAAATACATGTTGGTATGAATATGTGACGCAACCGTTGTAACTCAAACGGATTTATACCGCTAGAAAGTCAATGAAATGTAGTCTTTGAAACTGTTCCTATTTATTCAGCGCAAACTAACGGCTGGGATTGGTCCCTCAGTAAGAAAAGACTTATTTATCTAAATTTTTAAGTAAAACTTTACCACAGCGCCCAGTGCAATCACTGAGTTCCAGCAATCAAGTCAAATTAAAAAGAATGTTACTTCTTGTAGTCAAACTGGCTCATTTATCACATTTATAAGGTCAAAGTCCAAGATCAGTTGAATTAAGTCCCACAGTCAAAAGTTTCACTGATAAGAGCGATGCAACCTAGTAATATCCGAATACTATCCCTAAATACATGTGGGGACGAATATGTGGCGCAACCGTTGTTTTTTAACTTTTTTATTTAAATTTTTAAATGAAGTGCTACCACAGCGCCCAGTGTAATCGCTGAGTTCCGGCAATCATGTCAAATTAAGAAGAATGTTATTTCTTGGGTCCAGTTGGCTCGCTTATCACATTTTTAACGTCACACTCCCAAGTTAGTTCAATTAAGTTCCACAGTCAATCGTTTCACTGTTAAAAGCAATACAACTTAGAAATATGGGAAGAAAATCACTTAATACATGTTGGTACGAATATGTGACGCAACCGTTGTAACTCAAACGGATTGACACCGTTAGTAAGTCAATGAAAAGTAGTTCTTGAAACTTTCGCTATTTTGTCAGCGCGAACTAACGGCTAGGATTGTTCCCACAGTAAAAAATGACTTATTTATCCTAATTTTTTAATAAAGTTCTACCACAGCGCCCAGTGTAATCGCTGAGTTCTAGCAATCTTGTCAAATTAAGAAGAATGTTATTTCTAGTAGTCAAACTGGCTTATTTATCACATTTATAAGATCAAACTCCAAAATCAGTTCAATTAAGTCCCACAGTCAACCGTTTCACTTTTAAAAGCGATGCAACCTAGTATTATCCGAACACTATCGCTAAATACATGTTGGTATGAATATGTGACGCAACCGTTGTAACTCAAACGGATTTATACCGCTAGAAAGTCAATGAAATGTAGTCTTTGAAACTGTTCCTATTTATTCAGGGCATGCTAACGGCCAGGATTGGTCTAACAGTAAGAAAAGACTTATTTATCTAAATTCTTAAATAAAGCGCTACCACAGATCCTAATGTAATCGCTGAATTCCAGCCATCACGTCAAATTAAGAAGAAAGTTATTCCTTGGAGACCAATTGGATCATCTATCACATTTATAAGGACATAGTACAGAGTCAGTTCAATTAATTTCCACAGTCAGTCGTTTCACTGTTATAAGCAACACAACTTAGTAAGATTGGAAAAAATCACTAAATACATGTTGGTACGAATATGTGACGCAACCGTTCTAACTCAAACGGATTGACACCGTTAGAAAGTCAATGAAATGTAGTTATTGAAACTGTCTCTATTTCTTCAGCGCGAACTAACGGCTGGGATTGGTCCCTCAGTAAAATATGACTTATTTATCTTAATTTTTAAGTAAAACTCTACCACAGCGCCCAGTGCAATCGCTGAGTTCCAGCAATCAAGTCAAATTAAAAAGAATGTTACTTCTTGTAGTCAAACTGGCTCATTTATCACATTTATAAGGTCAAAGTCCAAGATCAGTTCAATTAAGTCCCACAGTCGAACGTTTCACTGATAAGAGCGATGCAACCTATTAATATCCGAATACTATCCCTAAATACATGTGGGGACGAATATGTGGCGCAACCGTTGTAACTTAAACGAATTGATACCGTTGGAAAGTCAATGAGATGTAGTTTTTGAAGCTGTCGCTATTTCTTCAGCGCGCGATAACGCCTAGGATTTGTTCCACAGTAAAAAATGACTTTTTTATTTAAATTTTTAATAAAGCGCTGCCACAGCGCCCAGTGTAATCTCTGAGTTCCAGCAATCATGTCAAATTAAGAAGAATGTTATTTCTTGTAGTCAAACTGGCTCATTTATCACATTGATAAAGTCAAAGTCCAAAATCAGTTCAATTAAGTCCCACAGTCAAACGTTTCACTGTTAAAAGCGATGCAACCTAGTAATATCTGAGTACTATCGCTAAATACTTGTTGGTACGAATATGTGACGCAACCGTTGTAATTCAAACGGATTTATACCGCTAGAAAGTCAATGAAATGTAGTCTTTGGAACAGTTACTCTTTATTCAGCGCGTGCTAACGGCCGGGATTGGTCCCACAGTAAGAAAAGACTTATTTATCCAAATTTTTAAATAAAGCGCTACCACAGAGCTTAATGTAATTGCTGAATTCCAGCAACCATATGAAATTAAGAAGAACGTTATTCCTTGGAGAGCAATTGGCTCATTTATCGCATTTATAAGGTCACATTCCAGAATCAGTTCAATTAATTCCCACAGTCAATCGTTTTACTGTTAAAAGCAATACAACTTAGAATTATCGGAAGAAAATCACTTAATACATGTTGGTACGAATATGTGACGCAATCGTTCTAACTCAAACGAATTGACACCGGTAGAAAGTCAATGAAATGTACTTTTTAAAACTGTCTCTATTTCTTCAGCGCGAACTAACGGCTGGGATTGGTCCCACAGTAAAAAATGACTTATTTATCTAAATTTTTAAATAAAGCACTACCACAGAGCCTAGTGTACTCGCTGAATTCCAGCAATCATGTCGAATTAAGAAGAATGTTTTTTCTTGGAGCCCAATTGGCTCATTTATAGCATTTACAAGGTCACAGTCCAGAATCAGTTCAATTAATTCCCAGAGTCAATCGTTTCACTGTTAAAAGCGATACAACTTAGTAATATCGGAAAAAAATCACTAAGTACATGTTGGTACGAATATGTGACGCAATCGTTCTAACTCAAACGGATTGACACCGGTAGAAAGTCAATGAAATGTAGTTTTTGAAGCTGTCTCTATTTCTTCAGCGCGAACTAACGGCTGGGATTGGTCCCACAGTAAAAAATGACTTATTTAACTTAATTTTTAAATAAAACTCTACCACAACGCCCAGTGCAATCGCTGAGTTCCTGCAATCAAGTCAAATTAAGAAGAATGTTTCTTCTTGTAATCAAACTGGCTCATTTATCACATTTATAAGGTCAAAGACCAAAATCAGTTTAATTAAGTCCCACAGTCAAACGTTTCACTGTTTAAAGCGATGCAACCTAGTAATATCCAAATACTATCGCTAAATACATGTGGGGACGAATATGTGGCGCCACCGTTTTAACTCAAGCGGATTGATACCGTTAGAAAGTCAATGAAATGTAGTTTTTGAAACTGTCGCTCTTTCTTCAGTGCGCGATAACGGGTAGGATTGGTCCCACAGTAAAAAATGACTTTTTTATTTAAATTTTTTAATAACGTGCTACCACAGCACCCAGTGTAATCGTTGAGTTCCAGCAATCAAGTCAAATTAAGAAGAATGATATTTCTTGTAGTCAAACTGGCTTATTTATAACATTTATCAGGTCACAGTCCAAAGTTTGTTCATTTAAGTCCCACAGTCAATCGTTTCATTGTTAAAGGCGAAGCAACCTAATAATATCAGAAAAATATCGCTAAATACATGTTGATACGAATATGTGACGCAACCGTTGTAACTCAAACGGATTGATGCGGTCAAGAAGTCGATGAAATGTAGTTTTTGAGAATGTCTCTATTTCTTCAGCGCGAACTAACAGCTTTGATTGGTCCCACAGTAAAAAATGACTTATATCTCTTAATTTTTTAATAAAGCGCTACCACAGCGCCCAGTGTAATCGCTAAGTTCCAGCAATCATGTCAAATTAAGAAGAATGTTATTTCTTGTAGTCAAACTGGCTCATTCATCACATTTATAAGGTCAAAGTCTAAAATCAGTTCTACTAAGTCCCACAGTCAAACGTTTCACTGTTAAAAGCGATGCAACCTAGTATTATCCGAATACTATCGCTAAATACATGTTGGTACGAAAATGTGACGCAACCGTTGTAACTCAAACGGATTTATACCACTAGAAAGTCAATGAAATGTAGTAGTTGAAACTATTCCTATTCATTCAGCGCATGCTAACGGCCAGGATTTGTCCCACAGTAAGAAAAGACTTATTTATCTAAATTTGTAAATAAAGCGCTACCACAGAGCCTAATGTAATCGGTGAAATCAAGCCATCACGTCAAATTAAGCAGAAAGTTATTCCTTGGAGACCAATTGGCTCATCTGTCACATTTATAAGGACATAGTCCAGAGTCAGTTCAATTAATTCTCACAGTCAATCGTTTCACTGTTAAAAGCAATACAACTGAGCAAGATTGGAAGAAAATCACTAAATACATGTTGGTACGAATACGTGACGCAACCGTTGTAACTCAAACGGATTGACACCGTTAGTAAGTCAATGAAATGTAGTTCTTGAAACTTTCTCTATTTCTTCAGCGCAAACTAACGGCTAGGATTGGTCCCACAGTAAAAAAAGACTTACTTATCCTAATTTTTTAATAAAGTGCTACCACAGCGCCCAGTGCAATCGCTAAGTTCCAGCAATCAAGTCAAATTAAGAAGAATGTTAATTCTTGTAATCAAACTGGCTCATTTATCACATTTAGAAGGTCAAAGTCCAAAATCAGTTCAATTAAGTCCCACAGCCAAATGTTTCACTGTTAAAAGCGATGCAACCTAGTAATATCTGAATACTATCGCTAAATACATGTGGGGACGAATATGTGACGCAACAGTTGTAACTCAAACGGATTGATACCGTTAAAAAGTCAATGAAATGTACTTTTTGAAACTGTCTCTATTTCTTCAGCGCGAACAAACGGCTGGGATTGGTCCCACAGTAGAAAATGACTTATTTATCTAAATTTTTAAATAAAGCACTATCACAGAGCCTAGTGTACTCGCTGAATTCCAGAAATCATGTCGAATTAAGAAGAATGTTATTTCTTGGAGCCCAATTGGCTCATTTATCGCATTTACAAGGTCACAGTCCAGAATCAGTTCAATTAATTCCCAGAGTCAATCGTTTCACTGTTAAAAGCGGTACAACTTAGTAATATCGGAAAAAAATTACTAAGTACATGTTGGTACGAATATGTGACGCAATCGTTCTAACTCAAACGAATTGACACCGGTAGAAAGTCAATGAAATGTTCTTTTTGAAACTGTCTCTATTTCTTCAGCGCGAACTAACGGCTGGGATTGGTCCCACAGTAAAAAATGACTTATTTATCTAAATTTTTAAATAAAGCACTACCACAGAGCCTAGTGTACTCGCTGAATTCCAGCAACCTTGTCGAATTAAGAAGAATGTTATTTCTTGGAGCCCAATTGGCTCATTTATCGCATTTACAAGGTCACAGTCCAGAATCAGTTCAATTAATTCCCAGAGTCAATCGTTTCACTGTTAAAAGCGATACAACTTAGTAATATCGGAAAAAAATCACTAAGTACATGTTGGTACGAATATGTGACGCAATCGTTCTAACTCAAACGGATTGACACCGGTAGAAAGTCAATGAAATTTACTTTTTGAATCTGTCTCTATTTCTTCAGCGCGAACTAACGGCTAGGATTGGTCCCACAGTAAAAAATGACTTATTTATCCTAATTTTTTAATAAAGTGCTACCACAGCGCCCAGTGCAATCGCTAAGTTCCAGCAATCAAGTCAAATTAAAAAGAATGTTACTTCTTGTAATCAAACTAGCTCATTTATCACATTAAGAAGGTCAAACTCCAAAATCAGTTCATTTAAGTCCCACAGTCAGTCGTTTCACTGTTATAAGCAACACAACTTAGAAATATGGGAAGAAAATCACTCAATACATGTTGGTACGAATATGTGACCCAACCGTTCTAACTCAAACGGATTTATACCGCTAGAAAGTCAATGAAATGTAGTCTTTGAAACTGTTCCTATTTATTCAGCGCGAACTAACGGCTGGGATTGGTCCCTCAGTAAGAAAAGACTTATTTATCTAAATTTTTAAGAAAAACTCTACCACAGCGCCCAGTGCAATCGCTGAGTTCCAGCAATCAAGTCAAATTAAAAAGAATGTTACTTCTTGTAGTCAAACTGGCTCATTTATCACATTTATAAGGTCAAAGTCCAAGATCAGTTCAATTAAGTCCCACAGTCAAACGTTTCACTGATAAGAGCGATGCAACCTAGTAATATCCGAATACTATCCCTAAATACATGTGGGGACGAATATGTGGCGCAACCGTTGTTTTTTAACTTTTTTATTTAAATTTTTAAATGAAGTGCTACCACAGCGCCCAGTGTAATCGCTGAGTTCCGGCAATCATGTCAAATTAAGAAGAATGTTATTTCTTGGGTCCAGTTGGCTCGCTTATCACATTTTTAACGTCACACTCCCAAGTTAGTTCAATTAAGTTCCACAGTCAATCGTTTCACTGTTAAAAGCAATACAACTTAGAAATATGGGAAGAAAATCACTTAATACATGTTGGTACGAATATGTGACGCAACCGTTGTAACTCAAACGGATTGACACCGTTAGTAAGTCAATGAAATGTAGTTCTTGAAACTTTCGCTATTTCGTCAGCGCAAACTAACGGCTAGGATTGTTCCCACAGTAAAAAATGACTTATTTATCCTAATTTTTTAATAAAGTTCTACCACAGCGCCCAGTGTAATCGCTGAGTTCTAGCAATCTTGTCAAATTAAGAAGAATGTTATTTCTAGTAGTCAAACTGGCTTATTTATCACATTTATAAGATCAAAGTCCAAAATCAGTTCAATTAAGTCCCACAGTCAACCGTTTCACTTTTAAAAGCGATGCAACCTAGTATTATCCGAATACTATCGCTAAATACATGTTGGTATGAATATGTGACGCAACCGTTGTAACTCAAACGGATTTATACCGCTAGAAAGTCAATGAAATGTAGTCTTTGAAACTGTTCCTATTTATTCAGGGCATGCTAACGGCCAGGATTGGTCTAACAGTAAGAAAAGACTTATTTATCTAAATTTTTAAATAAAGCGCTACCACAGATCCTAATGTAATCGCTGAATTCCAGCCATCACGTCAAATTAAGAAGAAAGTTATTCCTTGGAGACCAATTGGATCATCTATCACATTTATAAGGACATAGTACAGAGTCAGTTCAATTAATTTCCACAGTCAGTCGTTTCACTGTTATAAGCAACACAACTTAGTAAGATTGGAAAAAATCACTAAATACATGTTGGTACGAATATGTGACGCAACCGTTCTAACTCAAACGGATTGACACCGTTAGAAAGTCAATGAAATGTAGTTATTGAAACTGTCTCTATTTCTTCAGCGCGAACTAACGGCTGGGATTGGTCACTCAGTAAAATATGACTTATTTATCTTAATTTTTAAGTAAAATTCTACCACAGCGACCAGTGCAATCGCTGAGTTCCAGCAATCAAGTCAAATTAAAAAGAATGTTACTTCTTGTAGTCAAACTGGCTCATTTATCACATTTATAAGGTCAAAGTCCAAGATCAGTTCAATTAAGTCCCACAGTCAAACGTTTCACTGATAAGAGCGATGCAACCTAGTAATATCCGAATACTATCCCTAAATACATGTGGGGACGAATATGGGGCGCAACCGTTGTAACTTAAACGAATTGATACCGTTGGAAAGTCAATGAGATGTAGTTTTTGAAGCTGTCGCTATTTCTTCAGCGCGCCATAACGCCTAGGATTGGTTCCACAGTAAAAAATGACTTTTTTATTTAAATTTTTAATAAAGCGCTGCCACAGCGCCCAGTGTAATCTCTGAGTTCCAGCAATCATGTCAAATTAAGAAGAATGTTATTTCTTGTAGTCAAACTTGCTCATTTATCACATTGATAAAGTCAAAGTCCAAAATCAGTTCAATTAAGTCCCACAGTCAAACGTTTCACTGTTAAAAGCGATGCAACCTAGTAATATCTGAGTACTATCGCTAAATACTTGTTGGTACGAATATGTGACGCAACCGTTGTAATTCAAACGGATTTATACCGCTAGAAAGTCAATGAAATGTAGTCTTTGGAACAGTTACTCTTTATTCAGCGCGTGCTAACGGCCAGGATTGGTCCCACAGTAAGAAAAGACTTATTTATCTAAATTTTTAAATAAAGCGCTACCACAGATCCTAATGTAATCGCTGAATTCCAGCCATCACGTCAAATTAAGAAGAAAGTTATTCCTTGGAGACCAATTGGATCATCTATCACATTTATAAGGACATAGTACAGAGTCAGTTCAATTAATTTCCACAGTCAGTCGTTTCACTGTTATAAGCAACACAACTTAGTAAGATTGGAAAAAATCACTAAATACATGTTGGTACGAATATGTGACGCAACCGTTCTAACTCAAACGGATTGACACCGTTAGAAAGTCAATGAAATGTAGTTATTGAAACTGTCTCTATTTCTTCAGCGCGAACTAACGGCTGGGATTGGTCCCTCAGTAAAATATGACTTATTTATCTTAATTTTTAAGTAAAATTCTACCACAGCGCCCAGTGCAATCGCTGAGTTCCAGCAATCAAGTCAAATTAAAAAGAATGTTACTTCTTGTAGTCAAACTGGCTCATTTATCACATTTATAAGGTCAAAGTCCAAGATCAGTTCAATTAAGTCCCACAGTCAAACGTTTCACTGATAAGAGCGATGCAACCTAGTAATATCCGAATACTATCCCTAAATACATGTGGGGACGAATATGTGGCGCAACCGTTGTAACTTAAACGAATTGATACCGTTGGAAAGTCAATGAGATGTAGTTTTTGAAGCTGTCGCTATTTCTTCAGCGCGCGATAACGCCTAGGATTGGTTCCACAGTAAAAAATGACTTTTTTATTTAAATTTTTAATAAAGCGCTGCCACAGCGCCCAGTGTAATCTCTGAGTTCCAGAAATCATGTCAAATTAAGAAGAATGTTATTTCTTGTAGTCAAACTGGCTCATTTATCACATTGATAAAGTCAAAGTCCAAAATCAGTTCAATTAAGTCCCACAGTCAAACGTTTCACTGTTAAAAGCGATGCAACCTAGTAATATCTGAGTACTATCGCTAAATACTTGTTGGTACGAATATGTGACGCAACCGTTGTAATTCAAACGGATTTATACCGCTAGAAAGTCAATGAAATGTAGTCTTTGGAACAGTTACTCTTTATTCAGCGCGTGCTAACGGCCAGGATTGGTCCCACAGTAAGAAAAGACTTATTTATCCAAATTTTTAAATAAAGCGCTACCACAGAGCCTAATGTAATTGCTGAATTCCAGCAACCATATGAAATTAAGAAGAACGTTATTCCTTGGAGAGCAATTGGCTCATTTATCACATTTATAAGGTCACATTCCAGAATCAGTTCAATTAATTCCCACAGTCAATCGTTTTACTGTTAAAAGCAATACAACTTAGAATTATCGGAAGAAAATCACTTAATACATGTTGGTACGAATATGTGACGCAATCGTTCTAACTCAAACGAATTGACACCGGTAGAAAGTCAATGAAATGTACTTTTTAAAACTGTCTCTATTTCTTCAGCGCGAACTAACGGCTGGGATTGGTCCCACAGTACAAAATGACTTATTTATCTAAATTTTTAAATAAAGCACTACCACAGAGCCTAGTGTACTCGCTGAATTCCAGCAATCATGTCGAATTAAGAAGAATGTTATTTCTTGGAGCCCAATTGGCTCATTTATAGCATTTACAAGGTCACAGTCCAGAATCAGTTCAATTAATTCCCAGAGTCAATCGTTTCACTGTTAAAAGCGATACAACTTAGTAATATCGGAAAAAAATCACTAAGTACATGTTGGTACGAATATGTGACGCAATCGTTCTAACTCAAACGGATTGACACCGGTAGAAAGTCAATGAAATGTAGTTTTTGAAGCTGTCTCTATTTCTTCAGCGCGAACTAACGGCTGGGATTGGTCCCACAGTAAAAAATGACTTATTTAACTTAATTTTTAAATAAAACTCTACCACAACGCCCAGTGCAATCGCTGAGTTCCTGCAATCAAGTCAAATTAAGAAGAATGTTTCTTCTTGTAATCAAACTGGCTCATTTATCACATTTATAAGGTCAAAGACCAAAATCAGTTTAATTAAGTCCCACAGTCAAACGTTTCACTGTTTAAAGCGATGCAACCTAGTAATATCCAAATACTATCGCTAAATACATGTGGGGACGAATATGTGGCGCCACCGTTTTAACTCAAGCGGATTGATACCGTTAGAAAGTCAATGAAATGTAGTTTTTGAAACTGTCGCTCTTTCTTCAGTGCGCGATAACGGGTAGGATTGGTCCCCCAGTAAAAAATGACTTTTTTATTTAAATTTTTTAATAACGTGCTACCACAGCACCCAGTGTAATCGCTGAGTTCCAGCAATCAAGTCAAATTAAGAAGAATGATATTTCTTGTAGTCAAACTGGCTTATTTATAACATTTATCAGGTCACAGTCCAAAGTTTGTTCATTTAAGTCCCACAGTCAATCGTTTCATTGTTAAAGGCGAAGCAACCTAATAATATCAGAAAAATATCGCTAAATACATGTTGATACGAATATGTGACGCAACCGTTGTAACTCAAACGGATTGATGCGGTCAAGAAGTCGATGAAATGTAGTTTTTGAGAATGTCTCTATTTCTTCAGCGCGAACTAACAGCTTTGATTGGTCCCACAGTAAAAAATGACTTATATCTCTTAATTTTTTAATAAAGCGCTACCACAGCGCCCAGTGTAATCGCTAAGTTCCAGCAATCATGTCAAATTAAGAAGAATGTTATTTCTTGTAGTCAAACTGGCTCATTCATCACATTTATAAGGTCAAAGTCTAAAATCAGTTCTACTAAGTCCCACAGTCAACCGTTTCACTGTTAAAAGCGATGCAACCTAGTATTATCCGAATACTATCTCTAAATACATGTTGGTACGAAAATGTGACGCAACCGTTGTAACTCAAACGGATTTATACCACTAGAAAGTCAATGAAATGTAGTAGTTGAAACTATTCCTATTCATTCAGCGCATGCTAACGGCCAGGATTTGTCCCACAGTAAGAAAAGACTTATTTATCTAAATTTGTAAATAAAGCGCTACCACAGAGCCTAATGTAATCGGTGAAATCAAGCCATCACGTCAAATTAAGCAGAAAGTTATTCCTTGGAGACCAATTGGCTCATCTGTCACATTTATAAGGACATAGTCCAGAGTCAGTTCAATTAATTCTCACAGTCAATCGTTTCACTGTTAAAAGCAATACAACTGAGCAAGATTGGAAGAAAATCACTAAATACATGTTGGTACGAATACGTGACGCAACCGTTGTAACTCAAACGGATTGACACCGTTAGTAAGTCAATGAAATGTAGTTCTTGAAACTTTCTCTATTTCTTCAGCGCAAACTAACGGCTAGGATTGGTCCCACAGTAAAAAAAGACTTACTTATCCTAATTTTTTAATAAAGTGCTACCACAGCGCCCAGTGCAATCGCTAAGTTCCAGCAATCAAGTCAAATTAAGAAGAATGTTAATTCTTGTAATCAAACTGGCTCATTTATCACATTTAGAAGGTCAAAGTCCAAAATCAGTTCAATTAAGTCCCACAGCCAAATGTTTCACTGTTAAAAGCGATGCAACCTAGTAATATCTGAATACTATCGCTAAATACATGTGGGGACGAATATGTGACGCAACAGTTGTAACTCAAACGGATTGATACCGTTAGAAAGTCAATGAAATGAAGTTTTTGAAACTGTCGCTATTTCTTCAGCGCGCGATAACCGCTAGGATTGGTCCCACAGTAAAAAATACCTTTTTTATTTAAATTTTTAAATGAAGTGCTACCACAGCGCCCAGTGTAATCGCTGAGTTCCGGCAATCATGTCAAATTAAGAAGAATGTTATTTCTTGGGTCCAGTTGGCTCACTTATCACATTTATAACGTCACACTCCCAAGTTAGTTCAATTAAGTTCCACAGTCAATCGTTTCACTGTTAAAAGCAATACAACTTAGAAATATCGGAAGAAAATCACTTAATACATGTTGGTACGAATATGTGACGCAACCGTTGTAACTCAAACGGATTGACACCGTTAGTAAGTCGATGAAATGTAGTTCTTGAAACTTTCGCTATTTCGACAGCGCGAACTAACGGCTACGATTGGTCCCACAGTAAAAAAAGACTTATTTATCCTAATTTTTTAATAAAGTTCTACCACAGCGCCCAGTGTAATCGCTGAGTTCTAGCAATCTTGTCAAATTAAGAAGAATGTTATTTCTTGTAGTCAAACTGGCTCATTTATCACATTTATAAGATCAAAGACCAAAATCAGTTCAATTAAGTCCCACAGTCAACCGTTTCACTTTTAAAAGCGATACAACCTAGTATTATCCGAATACTATCGCTAAATACATGTTGGTACGGATATGTGACGCAACCGTTATAACTCAAACGGATTTATACCGCTAGAAAGTCAATGAAATGTTGTCTTTGAAACTGTTCCTATTTATTCAGGGCATGCTAACGGCCAGGATTGGTCTAACAGTAAGAAAAGACTTATTTATCTAAATTTTTAAATGAAGCCCTACCACAGATCCTAATGTAATCGCTGAATTCCAGCCATCACGTCAAATTAAGAAGAAAGTTATTTCTTGTAGTCAAACTGGCTCATTTATCACATTTATAAGATCAAAGACCAAAATCAGTTCAATTAAGTTCCACAGTCAAGCGTTTCACTGTTAAAAGCGATGCAAAGTAGTAATATCCGAATACTATCGCTAAACACATGTGGGGACGAATATGTGACGCAACAGTTGTAACTTAAGCGGATTGATACCGTTAGAAAGTCAATAAAATGTAGTTTTGGAAACTGTCGCTATTTCTTCAGCGCGCGATAACGGCTAGGATTGGTCCCCCAGTAAAAAATGACTTTTTTATTTAAATTTTTTAATAACGTGCTACCACAGCACCCAGTGTAATCGCTGAGTTCCAGCAATCAAGTCAAATTAAGAAGAATGATATTTCTTGTAGTCAAACTGGCTTATTTATAACATTTATCAGGTCACAGTCCAAAGTTTGTTCATTTAAGTCCCACAGTCAATCGTTTCATTGTTAAAGGCAAAGCAACCTAATAATATCAGAAAAATATCGCTAAATACATGTAGATACGAATATGTGACGCAACCGTTGTAACTCAAACGGATTGATGCGGTCAAGAAGTCGATGAAATGTAGTTTTTGAGAATGTCTCTATTTCTTCAGCGCGAACTAACAGCTTTGATTGGTCCCACAGTAAAAAATGACTTATATCTCTTAATTTTTTAATAAAGCGCTACCACAGCGCCCAGTGTAATCGCTAAGTTCCAGCAATCATGTCAAATTAAGAAGAATGTTATTTCTTGTAGTCAAACTGGCTCATTCATCACATTTATAAGGTCAAAGTCTAAAATCAGTTCTACTAAGTCCCACAGTCAACCGTTTCACTGTTAAAAGCGATGCAACCTAGTATTATCCGAATACTATCGCTAAATACATGTTGGTACGAAAATGTGACGCAACCGTTGTAACTCAAACGGATTTATACCACTAGAAAGTCAATGAAATGTAGTAGTTGAAACTATTCCTATTCATTCAGCGCATGCTAACGGCCAGGATTTGTCCCACAGTAAGAAAAGACTTATTTATCTAAATTTGTAAATAAAGCGCTACCACAGAGCCTAATGTAATCGGTGAAATCAAGCCATCACGTCAAATTAAGCAGAAAGTTATTCCTTGGAGACCAATTGGCTCATCTGTCACATTTATAAGGACATAGTCAAGAGTCAGTTCAATTAATTCTCACAGTCAATCGTTTCACTGTTAAAAGCAATACAACTGAGCAAGATTGGAAGAAAATCACTAAATACATGTTGGTACGAATACGTGACGCAACCGTTGTAACTCAAACGGATTGACACCGTTAGTAAGTCAATGAAATGTAGTTCTTGAAACTTTCTCTATTTCTTCAGCGCAAACTAACGGCTAGGATTGGTCCCACAGTAAAAAAAGACTTACTTATCCTAATTTTTTAATAAAGTGCTACCACAGCGCCCAGTGCAATCGCTAAGTTCCAGCAATCAAGTCAAATTAAGAAGAATGTTAATTCTTGTAATCAAACTGGCTCATTTATCACATTTAGAAGGTCAAAGTCCAAAATCAGTTCAATTAAGTCCCACAGCCAAATGTTTCACTGTTAAAAGCGATGCAACCTAGTAATATCTGAATACTATCGCTAAATACATGTGGGGACGAATATGTGACGCAACAGTTGTAACTCAAACGGATTGATACCGTTAGAAAGTCAATGAAATGAAGTTTTTGAAACTGTCGCTATTTCTTCAGCGCGCGATAACCGCTAGGATTGGTCCCACAGTAAAAAATACCTTTTTTATTTAAATTTTTAAATGAAGTGCTACCACAGCGCCCAGTGTAATCGCTGAGTTCCGGCAATCATGTCAAATTAAGAAGAATGTTATTTCTTGGGTCCAGTTGGCTCACTTATCACATTTATAACGTCACACTCCCAAGTTAGTTCAATTAAGTTCCACAGTCAATCGTTTCACTGTTAAAAGCAATACAACTTAGAAATATCGGAAGAAAATCACTTAATACATGTTGGTACGAATATGTGACGCAACCGTTGTAACTCAAACGGATTGACACCGTTAGTAAGTCGATGAAATGTAGTTCTTGAAACTTTCGCTATTTCGACAGCGCGAACTAACGGCTACGATTGGTCCCACAGTAAAAAAAGACTTATTTATCCTAATTTTTTAATAAAGTTCTACCACAGCGCCCAGTGTAATCGCTGAGTTCTAGCAATCTTGTCAAATTAAGAAGAATGTTATTTCTTGTAGTCAAACTGGCTCATTTATCACATTTATAAGATCAAAGACCAAAATCAGTTCAATTAAGTCCCACAGTCAACCGTTTCACTTTTAAAAGCGATACAACCTAGTATTATCCGAATACTATCGCTAAATACATGTTGGTACGGATATGTGACGCAACCGTTATAACTCAAACGGATTTATACCGCTAGAAAGTCAATGAAATGTTGTCTTTGAAACTGTTCCTATTTATTCAGGGCATGCTAACGGCCAGGATTGGTCTAACAGTAAGAAAAGACTTATTTATCTAAATTTTTAAATAAAGCCCTACCACAGATCCTAATGTAATCGCTGAATTCCAGCCATCACGTCAAATTAAGAAGAAAGTTATTTCTTGTAGTCAAACTGGCTCATTTATCACATTTATAAGATCAAAGACCAAAATCAGTTCAATTAAGTCCCACAGTCAATCGTTTCATTGTTAAAGGCGAAGCAACCTAGTAATATCAGGAAAATATCGCTAAATTCACGTTGATACGAATATGTGACGCAACCGTTATAACTCAAACGGATTGATACGGCCAAGAAGTCGATGAAATGTAGTTTTTGAGAGTGTCTCTATTTCTTCAGCGCGAACTAAAAGCTTTGATTGGTCCCACAGTAAAAAATCACTTATTTCTCTTAATTTTTCAATAAAGCGCTACCACAGCGCCCAGTGTAATCGCTGTGTTACAGCAATCATGTCAAATTAAGAAGAATGTTATTTCTTGTAGTCAAACTGGCTCATTCATCACATTTATAAGGTCAAAGTCTAAAATCAGTTCTACTAAGTCCCACAGTCAACCGTTTCACTGTTAAAAGCGATGCAACCTAGTATTATCCGAATACTATCGCTAAATACATGTTGGTACGAAAATGTGACGCAACAGTTGTAACTCAAACAGATTGATACCGTTAGAAAGTCAATGAAATGTAGTTTTTGAAACTGTCGCTATTTCTTCAGCGCGCGATAACGGCTAGGATTGGTCCCACAGTAAAAAATGACTTTTTTATTTAAATTTTTAAATGGAGTGCTACCACAGCGCCCAGTGTAGTCGCTAAGTTCCGGCATTCATGTCAAATTAAGAAGAATGTTATTTCTTGGAGACCAATTGGATCATCTATCACATTTATAACTTCACACTTCCAAGTTAGTTCAATTAAGTTCCACAGTCAAGCGTTTCACTGTTAAAAGCGATGCAAAGTAGTAATATCCGAATACTATCGCTAAATACATCTGGGGACGAATATGTGACGCAACAGTTGTAACTTAAGCGGATTGATACCGTTAGAAAGTCAATGAATTGTAGTTTTGGAAACTGTCGCTATTTCTTCAGCGCGCGATAACGGCTAGGATTGGTCCCACAGTAAAAAATGACTTTTTTATTGAAATTTTTAAATGAAGTGCCACCACAGCGCCCAGTGTAATCGCTGAGTTCCAGCAATCATGTCAAATTAGGAAGAATGTTATTTCTTGTAGTCAAACTGGCTTATTTATAACATTTATCAGGTCACAGTACAAAGTTAGTTCAATTAAGTCCCACAGTCAATCGTTTCATTGTTTAAGGCGATGCAACCTAGTAATATCAGAAAAATATCGCTAAATACATGTTGGTACGAATATGTGAGACAACCGTTGTAACTCAAACGGATTGATACGGCCAAGAAGTTGATGAAATGTAGTTTTTCAGAATGTCTCTATTTTTTCAGCGCGAACTAACGCTTGGATTGGTCCCACAGTAAAAAATGACTTATTTCTCTTAATTTTTTAATAAAGCGCTACCACAGCGCCCAGTGTAATCGCTGAGTTCCAGCAATCAAGTCAAATTAAGAAGAATGTTATTTTTTGTAGTCAAACTGGCTCATTTATCACATTTATGAGGTTAAAGTCCAAAATCAGTTCTATTAAGTCCCACAGTCAACCGTTTCACTGTTAAGAGCGATGCAACCTAGTATTATCCGAATACTATCGTTAAATACATGTGGGGACGAATATGTGACGCAACAGTTGTAACTCAAACGGATTGATACCGTTAGAAAGTCAATGAAATGTAGTCTTTGAAACTGTCGCTATTTCTTCAGCGCGCGATAACGGCTAGGATTGGTCCCACAGTAAAAAATGACTTTTTTATTGAAATTTTTAAATGAAGTGCTACCACAGCGCCCAATGTAATCGCTGAGTTCCAGCAATCATGTCAAAT
Organism: Hydractinia symbiolongicarpus; assembly: GCF_029227915.1. Taxonomy (NCBI): domain Eukaryota; kingdom Metazoa; phylum Cnidaria; class Hydrozoa; order Anthoathecata; family Hydractiniidae; genus Hydractinia; species Hydractinia symbiolongicarpus. Next base: position 4,275,206 of record NC_079878.1, read on the forward strand.
TAGGAAGAATGTTATTTCTTGTAGTCAAACTGGCTTATTTATAACATTTATCAGGTCACATTACAAAGTTAGTTCAATTAAGTCCCACAGTCAATCGTTTCATTGTTTAAGGCGATGCAACCTAGTAATATCAGAAAATATCGCTAAATACATGTTGGTACGAATATGTGACGCAACCGTTGTAACTCAAACGGATTGATACGGCCAAGAAGTTGATGAAATGTAGTTTTTGAGAATGTCTCTATTTCTTCAGCGCAAACTAACGCTTGGATTGGTCCCACAGTAAAAAATGACTTATTTCTCTTAAGTTTTTAATAAAGCGCTACCACAGCGCCCAGTGAAATCGCTGAGTTCCAGCAATCAAGTCAAATTAAGAAGAATGTTACTTCTTGTAGTCAAACTGGCTCATTTATCCCATTTATAAGGTCAAAGTCCAAAATCAGTTCAATTAAGTCGCACAGTCAAATGTTTCACTGTTAAAAGCGATGCAACCTAGTAATATCTGAATACTATCGCTAAATACATGTGGGGACGCATATGTGACGCAACAGTTGTAACTCAAACGGACTGATACCGTTAGAAAGTCAATGAAATGTAGTTTTTGAAACTGTCGCTATTTCTTCAGCGCGCGATAACGGCTAGGATTGGTCCCACAGTAAAAAATGGCTTATTTATCCTAATTTTTTAATAAAGTTCTACCACAGCGCCCAGTGTAATCGCTGAGTTCTAGCAATCTTGTCAAATTAAGGAGAATGTTATTTCTTGGGTCCAGTTGGCTCACTCATCGCATTTATAACGTCACACTTCCAAGGTAGTTCAATTAAGTTCCACAGTCAATCGTTTCACTGTTAAAAGCAATACAACTTAGAAATATCGGAAGAAAATCACTTAATACATGTTGGTACGAATATGTGACGCAACCGTTGTAACTCAAACGGATTTATACCGCTAGAAAGTCAATGAAATGTAGTCTTTGAAACTGTTCCTATTTATTCAGGGCATGCTAACGGCCAGGATTGGTCTAACAGTAAGAAAAGACTTATTTATCTAAATTTTTAAATAAAGCGCTACCACAGATCCTAATGTAATTGATGAATTCCAGCCATCACGTCAAATTAAAAAGAAAGTTATTCCTTGGAGACCAATTGGCTCATCTATCACATTTATAAGGACATAGTACAGAGTCAGTTCAATTAAGTCCCACAGTCAATCGTTTCATTGTTAAAGGCGTAGAAACCTAGTAATATCAGAAATATATCGCTAAATACATGTTGATACGAATATGTGACGCAACCGTTGTAACTCAAACGGATTGATACGGCCAAGAAGTCGATGAAATGTAGTTCTTGAAACTTTCGCTATTTTGTCAGCGCGAACTAACGGTTAGGATTGGTCCCACAGTAAAAAATGACTTATTTATCCTAATTTTTTAATAAAGTTCTACCACAGCGCCCAGTGTAATCGCTGAGTTCTAGCAATCTTGTCAAATTAAGGAGAATGTTATTTCTTGGAGACCAATTGGATCATCTATCACATTTATAACTTCACACTTCCAAGTTAGTTCAATTAAGTTCCACAGTCAAGCGTTTCACTGTTAAAAGCGATGCAAAGTAGTAATATCCGAATACTATCGCTAAATACATGTGGGGACGAATATGTGACGCAACAGTTGTAACTTAAGCGGATTGATACCGTTAGAAAGTCAATGAAATGTAGTTTTGGAAACTGTCGCTATTTCTTCAGCGCGCGATAACGGCTAGGATTGGTCCCACAGTAAAAAATGACTTTTTTATTGAAATTTTTAAATGAAGTGCCACCACAGCGCCCAGTGTAATCGCTGAGTTCCAGCAATCATGTCAAATTAGGAAGAATGTTATTTCTTGTAGTCAAACTGGCTTATTTATAACATTTATCAGGTCACAGTACAAAGTTAGTTCAATTAAGTCCCACAGTCAATCGTTTCATTGTTTAAGGCGATGCAACCTAGTAATATCAGAAAAATATCGCTAAATACATGTTGGTACGAATATGTGACACAACCGTTGTAACTCAAACGGATTGATACGGCCAAGAAGTTGATGAAATGTAGTTTTTCAGAATGTCTCTATTTTTTCAGCGCGAACTAACGCTTGGATTGGTCCCACAGTAAAAAATGACTTATTTCTCTTAATTTTTTAATAAAGCGCTACCACAGCGCCCAGTGTAATCGCTGAGTTCCAGCAATCAAGTCAAATTAAGAAGAATGTTATTTTTTGTAGTCAAACTGGCTCATTTATCACATTTATGAGGTTAAAGTCCAAAATCAGTTCTATTAAGTCCCACAGTCAACCGTTTCACTGTTAAGAGCGATGCAACCTAGTATTATCCGAATACTATCGTTAAATACATGTGGGGACGAATATGTGACGCAACAGTTGTAACTCAAACGGATTGATACCGTTAGAAAGTCAATGAAATGTAGTCTTTGAAACTGTCGCTATTTCTTCAGCGCGCGATAACGGCTAGGATTGGTCCCACAGTAAAAAATGACTTTTTTATTGAAATTTTTAAATGAAGTGCTACCACAGCGCCCAATGTAATCGCTGAGTTCCAGCAATCATGTCAAATTAGGAAGAATGTTATTTCTTGTAGTCAAACTGGCTTATTTATAACATTTATCAGGTCACAGTACAAAGTTAGTTCAATTAAGTCCCACAGTCAATCGTTTCATTGTTTAAGGCGATGCAACCTAGTAATATCAGAAAATATCGCTAAATACATGTTGGTACGAATATGTGACGCAACCGTTGTAACTCAAACGGATTGATACGGCCAAGAAGTTGATGAAATGTAGTTTTTGAGAATGTCTCTATTTCTTCAGCGCAAACTAACGCTTGGATTGGTCCCACAGTAAAAAATGACTTATTTCTCTTAAGTTTTTAATAAAGCGCTACCACAGCGCCCAGTGAAATCGCTGAGTTCCAGCAATCAAGTCAAATTAAGAAGAATGTTACTTCTTGTAGTCAAACTGGCTCATTTATCCCATTTATAAGGTCAAAGTCCAAAATCAGTTCAATTAAGTCGCACAGTCAAATGTTTCACTGTTAAAAGCGATGCAACCTAGTAATATCTGAATACTATCGCTAAATACATGTGGGGACGCATATGTGACGCAACAGTTGTAACTCAAACGGATTGATACCGTTAGAAAGTCAATGAAATGTAGTTTTTGAAACTGTCGCTATTTCTTCAGCGCGCGATAACGGCTAGGATTGGTCCCACAGTAAAAAATGGCTTATTTATCCTAATTTTTTAATAAAGTTCTACCACAGCGCCCAGTGTAATCGCTGAGTTCTAGCAATCTTGTCAAATTAAGGAGAATGTTATTTCTTGGGTCCAGTTGGCTCACTCATCGCATTTATAACGTCACACTTCCAAGGTAGTTCAATTAAGTTCCACAGTCAATCGTTTCACTGTTAAAAGCAATACAACTTAGAAATATCGGAAGAAAATCACTTAATACATGTTGGTACGAATATGTGACGCAACCGTTGTAACTCAAACGGATTTATACCGCTAGAAAGTCAATGAAATGTAGTCTTTGAAACTGTTCCTATTTATTCAGGGCATGCTAACGGCCAGGATTGGTCTAACAGTAAGAAAAGACTTATTTATCTAAATTTTTAAATAAAGCGCTACCACAGATCCTAATGTAATTGATGAATTCCAGCCATCACGTCAAATTAAAAAGAAAGTTATTCCTTGGAGACCAATTGGCTCATCTATCACATTTATAAGGACATAGTACAGAGTCAGTTCAATTAAGTCCCACAGTCAATCGTTTCATTGTTAAAGGCGTAGAAACCTAGTAATATCAGAAATATATCGCTAAATACATGTTGATACGAATATGTGACGCAACCGTTGTAACTCAAACGGATTGATACGGCCAAGAAGTCGATGAAATGTAGTTCTTGAAACTTTCGCTATTTTGTCAGCGCGAACTAACGGTTAGGATTGGTCCCACAGTAAAAAATGACTTATTTATCCTAATTTTTTAATAAAGTTCTACCACAGCGCCCAGTGTAATCGCTGAGTTCTAGCAATCTTGTCAAATTAAGGAGAATGTTATTTCTTGTAGTCAAACTGGCTCATTTATCACATTTATAAGATCAAAGTCCAAAATCAGTTCAATTAAGTCGCACAGTCAAATGTTTCACTGTTAAAAGCGATGCAACCTAGTAATATCTGAATACTATTGCTAAATACATGTGGGGACGAATATGTGACGCAGCAGTTGTAACTCAAACGGATTGATACCGTTAGAAAGTCAATGAAATGTAGTTTTTGAAACTGTCGCTATTTCTTCAGCGCGCGATAACGGCTAGGATTGGTCCCACAGTAAAAAATGACTTTTTTATTTAAATTTTTAAATGAAGTGCTACCACAGCGCCCAGTGTAGTCGCTGAGTTCCGGCAATCATGTCAAATTAAGAAGAATGTTATTTCTTGGGTCCAGTTGGCTCACTCATCGCATTTATAACGTCACACTTCCAAGTTAGTTCAATTAAGTTCCACAGTCAATCGTTTCACTGTTAAAAGCAATACAACTTAGAAATATCGGAAGAAAATCACTTAATACATGTTGGTACGAATATGTGACGCAACCGTTGTAACTCAAACGGATTGACACCGTTAGTAAGTCAATGAAATGTAATTCTTGAAACTTTCGCTATTTTGTCAGCGCGAACTAACGGCTAGGATTGGTCCCACAGTAAAAAATGACTTATTTATCCGAATTTTTTAATAAAGTTCTACCACAGCGCCCAGTGTAATCGCTGAGTTCTAGCAATCTTGTCAAATTAAGGAGAATGTTATTTCTTGTAGTCAAACTGGCTCATTTATCACATTTATAAGATCAAAGTCCAAAATCAGTTCAATTAAGTCCCACGGTCAACCGTTTCACTTTTAAAAGCGATGCAACCTAGTATTATCCGAATACTATCGCTAAATACATGTTGGTACAAATATGTGACGCAACCGTTGTAACTCAAACGGATTTATACCGCTAGAAAGTCAATGAAATGTAGTCTTTGAAACTGTTCCTATTTATTCAGGGCATGCTAACGGCCAGGATTGGTCTAACAGTAAGAAAAGACTTATTTATCTAAATTTTTAAATAAAGCGCTACCACAGATCCTAATGTAATTGATGAATTCCAGCCATCACGTCAAATTAAGAAGAAAGTTATTCCTTGGAGACCAACTGGCTCATCTATCACATGTATAAGGACATAGTACAGAGTCAGTTCAATTAAGTCCCACAGTCAATCGTTTCATTGTTAAAGGCGTAGAAACCTAGTAATATCAGAAATATATCGCTAAATACATGTTGATACGAATATGTGACGCAACCGTTGTAACTCAAACGGATTGATACGGCCAAGAAGTCGATGAAATGTAGTTCTTGAAACTTTCGCTATTTCTTTAGCGCGCGATAACGGCTAGGATTGGCCCCACAGTAAAAATTGACTTTTTAATTTAAATTTTTAAATGAAGTGCTACCACAGCGCCCAGTGTAGTCGCTGAGTTCCGGCAGTCATGTCAAATTAAGAAGAATGTTATTTCTTGGGTCCAGTTGGCTCACTCATCGCATTGATAACGTCACACTTCCAAGTTAGTTCAATTAAGTTCCACAGTCAATCGTTTCACTGTTAAAAGCAATACAACTTAGAAATATCGGAAGAAAATCACTTAATACATGTTGGTACGAATATGTGACGCAACCGTTGTAACTCAAACGGATTTATACCGCTAGAAAGTCAATGAAATGTAGTCTTTGAAACTGTTCCTATTTATTCAGCGCACGGTAACAACTAGGATTGGTCCCACAGTAAAAAATGACTTTTTTATTTAAATTTTTAAATGAAGTGCTACCACAGCGCCCAGTGCAATCGCTGAGTTCCGGCAATCATGTCAAATTAAGAAGAATGTTATTTCTTGGGTCCAGTTGGCTCACTCATCGCATTTATAACGTCACACTTCCAAGTTAGTTCAAATAAGTTCCACAGTCAATCGTTTCACTGTTAAAAGCAATACAACTTAGAAATATCGGAAGAAAATCACTTAATACATGTTGGTACGAATATGTGACGCAACCGTTGTAACTCAAACGGATTGACACCGTTAGTAAGTCAATGAAATGTAGTTCTTGAAACTTTCGCTATTTCGTCAGCGCGAACTAACCGCTAGGATTGGTCCCACAGTAAAAAATGACTTATTTATCCTAATTTTTTAATAAAGTTCTACCACAGCGCCCAGTGTAATCGCTGAGTTCTAGCAATCTTGTCAAATTAAGGAGAATGTTATTTCTTGTAGTCAAACTGGCTCATTTATCACATTTATAAGATCAAAGTCCAAAATCAGTTCAATTAAGTCCCACAGTCAACCGTTTCACTGTTAAAAGCGATGCAACCTAGTATTATCCGAATACTATCGCTAAATACATGTGGGGACGAATTTGTGACGCAACAGTTGTAACTCAAACGGATTGATACCGTTAGAAAGTCAATGAAATGTAGTTTTTGAAACTGTCGCTATTTCTTCAGCGCGCGATAACGGCTAGGATTGGTCCCACAGTAAAAAATGACTTTTTTATTTAAATTTTTAAATGAAGTGCTACCACAGCGCCCAGTGTAGTCGCTGAGTTCCGGCAATCATGTCAAATTAAGAAGAATGTTATTTCTTGGGTCCAGTTGGCTCACTCATCGCATTTACAACGTCACACTTCCAAGTTAGTTCAATTAAGTTCCACAGTCAATCGTTTCACTGTTAAAAGCAATACAACTTAGAAATATCGGAAGAAAATCACTTAATACATGTTGGTACGAATATGTGACGCAACCGTTGTAACTCAAACGGATTGACACCGTTAGTAAGTCAATGAAATGTTGTTCTTGAAACTTTCGCTATTTTGTCAGCGCGAACTAACGGCTAGGATTGGTCCCACAGTAAAAAATGACTTATTTATCCTAATTTTTAATAAATTTTTACCACAGCGCCCAGTGTAATCGCTGAGTTCTAGCAATCTTGTCAAATTAAGGAGAATGTTATTTCTTGTAGTCAAACTGGCTCATTTATCACATTTATAAGATCAAAGTCCAAAATCAGTTCAATTAAGTCCCACGGTCAACCGTTTCACTTTTAAAAGCGATGCAACCTAGTATTATCCGAATACTATCGCTAAATACATGTTGGTACGAATATGTGACGCAACCGTTGTAACTCAAGCGGATTTATACCGCTAGAAAGTCAATGAAATGTAGTCTTTGAAACTGTTCCTATTTTAGAGGGCATGCTAACGGCCAGGATTGGTCTAACAGTAAGAAAAGACTTATTTATCTAAATTTTTAAATAAAGCGCTACCACAGATCCTAATGTAATTGATGAATTTCAGCCATCACGTCAAATTAAGAAGAAAGTTATTCCTTGGAGACCAATTGGCTCATCTATCACATTTATAAGGACATAGTACAGAGTCAGTTCAATTAAGTCCCACAGTCAATCGTTTCATTGTTAAAGGCGTAGCAACCTAGTAATATCAGAAATATATCGCTAAATACATGTTGATACGAATATGTGACGCAACCGTTGTAACTCAAACGGATTGATACGGCCAAGAAGTCGATGAAATGTAGTTCTTAAAACTTTTGCTATTTTGTCAGCGCGAACTAACGGCTAGGATTGGTCCCACAGTAAAAAATGACTTATTTATCCTAATTTTTTAATAAAGTTCTACCACAGCGCCCAGTGTAATCGCTGAGTTCTAGCAATCTTGACAAATTAAGGAGAATGTTATTTCTTGTAGTCAAACTGGCTCATTTATCACATTTATAAGATCAAAGTCGAAAATTAGTTCAATTAAGTCCCACGGTCAACCGTTTCACTTTTAAAAGCGATGCAACCTAGTATTATCCGAATACTATCGCTAAATACATGTTGGTACGAATATGTGACGCAACCGTTGTAACTCAAACGGATTTATACCGCTAGAAAGTCAATGAAATGTAGTCTTTGAAACTGTTCCTATTCATTCAGGGCATGCTAACGGCCAGGATTGGTCTAATAGTAAGAAAAGACTTATTTATCTAATTTTTTAAATAAAGCGCTACCACAGATCCTAATGTAATTGATGAATTCCAGCCATCACGTCAAATTAAGAAGAAAGTTATTCCTTGAAGACCAATTGGCTCATTTATCACATTTATAAGATCAAAGTCCAAAATCAGTTCAATTAAGTACCACAGTCAAATGTTTCACTGTTAAAAGCGATGCAACCTAGTAATATCTGAATACTATCGCTAAATACATGTGGGGACGAATATGTGACGCAACAGTTGTAACTCAAGCGGATTGATACCGTTAGAAAGTCAATGAAATGTAGTTTTTGAAACTGTCGCTATTTCTTCAGCGCGCGGTAACGGCTAGGATTGGTCCCACAGTAAAAAATGACTTTTTTATTTAAATTTTTAAATGAAGTGCTACCACAGCGCCCAGTGCAGTCGCTGAGTTCCGGCAATCATGTCAAATTAAGAAGAATGTTATTTCTTGGGTCCAGTTGGCTCACTCATCGCATTTATAACGTCACACTTCCAAGTTAGTTCAATTAAGTTCCACAGTCAATCGTTTCACTGTTAAAAGCAATACAACTTAGAAATATCGGAAGAAAATCACTTAATACATGTTGGTACGAATATGTGACGCAACCGTTGTAACTCAAACGGATTGACACCGTTAGTAAGTCAATGAAATGTAGTTCTTGAAACTTTCACTATTTCGTCAGCGCGAACTAACCGCTAGGATTGGTCCCACAGTAAAAAATGACTTATTTATCCTAATTTTTTAATAAAGTTCTACCACAGCGCCCAGTGTAATCGCTGAGTTCTAGCAATCTTGTCAAATTAAGGAGAATGTTATTTCTTGTAGTCAAACTGGCTCATTTATCACATTTATAAGTTCAAAGTCCAAAATCAGTTCAATTAAGTACCACAGTCAAATGTTTCACTGTTAAAAGCGATGCAACCTAGTAATATCTGAATACTATCGCTAAATACATGTGGGGACGAATATGTGACGCAACAGTTGTAACTCAAGCGGATTGATACCGTTAGAAAGTCAATGAAATGTAGTTTTTGAAACTGTCGCTATTTCTTCAGCGCGCGGTAACGGCTAGGATTGGTCCCACAGTAAAAAATGACTTTTTTATTTAAATTTTTAAATGAAGTGCTACCACAGCGCCCAGTGCAGTCGCTGAGTTCCGGCAATCATGTCAAATTAAGAAGAATGTTATTTCTTGGGTCCAGTTGGCTCACTCATCGCATTTATAACGTCACACTTCCAAGTTAGTTCAATTAAGTTCCACAGTCAATCGTTTCACTGTTAAAAGCAATACAACTTAGAAATATCGGAAGAAAATCACTTAATACATGTTGGTACGAATATGTGACGCAACCGTTGTAACTCAAACGGATTGACACCGTTAGTAAGTCAATGAAATGTAGTTCTTGAAACTTTCACTATTTCGTCAGCGCGAACTAACCGCTAGGATTGGTCCCACAGTAAAAAATGACTTATTTATCCTAATTTTTTAATAAAGTTCTACCACAGCGCCCAGTGTAATCGCTGAGTTCTAGCAATCTTGTCAAATTAAGGAGAATGTTATTTCTTGTAGTCAAACTGGCTCATTTATCACATTTATAAGTTCAAAGTCCAAAATCAGTTCAATTAAGTCCCATAGTCAACCGTTTCACTTTTAAAAGCGATGCAACCTAGTATTATCCGAATACTATCGCTAAATACATGTTGGTACGAATATGTGACGCAACCGTTGTAACTCAAACGGATTTATACCGCTAGAAAGTCAATGAAATGTAGTTTTTGAAACTGTCGCTATTTCTTTAGCGCGCGATAACGGCTAGGATTGGTCCCACAATAAAAAATGACTTTTTTATTTAAATTTTTAAGAGAAGTGCTACCACAGCGGCCAGTGTAATCGCTGAGTTCCAGCAATCATGTCAAATTAAGAAGAATGTTATTTCTTGTAGTCAAACTGGCTTATTTATAACATTTATCAGGTCACAGTCCAAAGTTAGTTCAATTAAGTCCCACAGTCAATCCTTTCATTGTGTAAGGCGATGCAACCTAGTAATATCAGAAAAATATCGCTAAATACATGTTGGTACGAATATGTGACGCAACCGTTGTAACTCAAACGGATTGATACGGCCAAGAAGTTGATGAAATGTAGTTTTTGAAAATGTCTCTATTTCTTCAGCGCGAAATAACGCTTGGATTGGTCCCACATCAAAAAATGACTTATTTATCTTAATTTTTTAATAAAGCGCTACCACAGCGCCCAGTGTAACCACTGAGTTCCAGCAATCAAGTCAAATTAAGAAGAATGTTACTTCTTGTAGTCAAACTGGCTCATTTATCACATTTATAAGGTCAAAGTCCAAAATCAGTTCAATTAAGTCCCACAGTCAAATGTTTCACTGTTAAAAGCGATGCAACCTAGTAATATCTGAATACTATCGCTAAATACATGTGGGGACGAATATGTGACGCAACAGTTGTAACTCAAACGGATTGATACGGCCAAGAAGTTAATGAAATGGAGTTTTTGAGAATGTCCCTATTTTTTCAGCGCGAACTAACGGCTTGGATTGGTCCCACAGTAAAAAAATGACTTATTTCTCCTAATTTTTTAATAAAGCGCTACCACAGCGCCAGTGTAATCGCTGAGTTCCAGCAATCAAGTCAAATTAAGAAGAATGTTACTTCTTGTAATCAAACTGGCTCATTTATCCCATTTATAAGGTCAAAGACCAAAATCAGTTCAATTAAGTCCCACAGTCAAACGTTTCACTGTTAAAAGCGATGCAACCTAGTAATATTCAAATACTATTGCTAAATACATGTGGGGACGAATATGTGGCGCAGCCGTTGTAACTCAAGCGGACTGACACCGTTAGTAAGTCAATGAAATGTAGTTCTTGAAACTTTCTCTATTTCTTCCGCGCGATCTAACCGCTAGGATTGGCCCCACAGTAAAAAATGACTTATTTATCCTAATTTTTTAATAAAGTGCTACCACAGGGCCCAGTGCAATCGCTGAGTTCCAGCAATCAAGTCAAATTAAGAAGAATGTTACTTCCTATAGTCAAACTGGCTCATTTATCACATTTATCAGGTCAAAGTCCAAAATCAGTTCAATTAAGTCCCACAGTCAATTGTTTCACTGTTAAAAGCGATGCAACTTAGTAATATCTGAATACTATCGCTAAATACATGTGGGGAGGAATATGTGACGCAACAGTTGTAACTCAAACGGATTGATACCGTTAGAAAGTCAATGAAATGTAGTTTTTGAAACTTTCGCTTTTTCTTCAGCGCGCGATAACGGGTAGGATTGGTCCCACAGTAAAAAATGACTTTTTTATTTAAATTTTTTAATAAGGTGCTACCACAGCGTCCAATGTAATCGCTGAGTTCCAGCAATCATGTCAAATTAAGAAGAATGTTATTTCTTGTAGTCAAACTGGCTTATTTATAACATTTATCAGGTCACAGTCCAAAGTTAGTTCAATTAAGTCCCACAAACAATCCTTTCATTGTGTAAGGCGATGCAACCTAGTAATAACAGAAAAATATCGCTAAATACATGTTGGTACGATTATGTGACGCAACCGTTGTAACTCAAACGGATTGATACGACCTAGTAACATCAGAAAAATATCGCTAAATACATGTTGGTACGAATATGTGACACAACCGTTGTAACTCAAACGGATTGACACCGTTAGAAAGTCAATGAAATGTAGTTTTTGAAACTGTCTCTCTTTCTTCAGCGCGAAATAACGGCTAGGATTGGTCCCACAGTAAAAACAGACTTATTTATCTTCATTTTTTAACAAAGAGTTACCACAGTGCCCACTGTAATCGCTGAGTTCCAGCAATCAAGTCAAATTAAGAAGAATGTTACTTCTTGTAGTCAAACTAGCTCATTTATCACATTTATAAGATCAAAGTCCAAAATCAGTTCAATTAAGTCCCATAGTCAACCGTTTCACTTTTAAAAGCGATGCAACCTAGTATTATCCGAATACTATCGCAAAATACATGTTGGTACGAATATGTGACGCAACCGTTGTAACTCAAACGGATTTATACCGCTAGAAAGTCAATGAAATGTAGTTTTTGAAACTGTCGCTATTTCTTTAGCGCGCGATAACGGCTAGGATTGGTCCCACAATAAAAAATGACTTTTTTATTTAAATTTTTAAGAGAAGTGCTACCACAGCGGCCAGTGTAATCGCTGAGTTCCAGCAATCATGTCAAATTAAGAAGAATGTTATTTCTTGTAGTCAAACTGGCTTATTTATAACATTTATCAGCTCACAGTCCAAAGTTAGTTCAATTAAGTCCCACAAACAATCGTTTCATTGTTAAAGGCGATGCAACCTAGTAACATCAGAAAAATATCGCTAAATACATGTTGGTACGAATATGTGACACAACCGTTGTAACTCAAACGGATTGACACCGTTAGAAAGTCAATGAAATGTAGTTTGTGAAACTGTCTCTCTTTCTTCAGCGCGAAATAACGGCTAGGATTGGTCCCACAGTAAAAACAGACTTATTTATCTTCATTTTTTAACAAAGAGTTACCACAGTGCCCACTGTAATCGCTGAGTTCCAGCAATCAAGTCAAATTAAGAAGAATGTTACTTCTTGTAGTCAAACTAGCTCATTTATCACATTTATAAGATCAAAGTCCAAAATCAGTTCAATTAAGTCCCATAGTCAACCGTTTCACTTTTAAAAGCGATGCAACCTAGTATTATCCGAATACTATCGCAAAATACATGTTGGTACGAATATGTGACGCAACCGTTGTAACTCAAACGGATTTATACCGCTAGAAAGTCAATGAAATGTAGTTTTTGAAACTGTCGCTATTTCTTTAGCGCGCGATAACGGCTAGGATTGGTCCCACAATAAAAAATGACTTTTTTATTTAAATTTTTAAGAGAAGTGCTACCACAGCGGCCAGTGTAATCGCTGAGTTCCAGCAATCATGTCAAATTAAGAAGAATGTTATTTCTTGTAGTCAAACTGGCTTATTTATAACATTTATCAGGTCACAGTCCAAAGTTAGTTCAATTAAGTCCCACAGTCAATCCTTTCATTGTGTAAGGCGATGCAACCTAGTAATATCAGAAAAATATCGCTAAATACATGTTGGTACGAATATGTGACGCAACCGTTGTAACTCAAACGGATTGATACGGCCAAGAAGTTGATGAAATGTAGTTTTTGAAAATGTCTCTATTTCTTCAGCGCGAAATAACGCTTGGATTGGTCCCACATCAAAAAATGACTTATTTATCTTAATTTTTTAATAAAGCGCTACCACAGCGCCCAGTGTAACCACTGAGTTCCAGCAATCAAGTCAAATTAAGAAGAATGTTACTTCTTGTAGTCAAACTGGCTCATTTATCACATTTATAAGGTCAAAGTCCAAAATCAGTTCAATTAAGTCCCACAGTCAAATGTTTCACTGTTAAAAGCGATGCAACCTAGTAATATCTGAATACTATCGCTAAATACATGTGGGGACGAATATGTGACGCAACAGTTGTAACTCAAACGGATTGATACGGCCAAGAAGTTAATGAAATGGAGTTTTTGAGAATGTCCCTATTTTTTCAGCGCGAACTAACGGCTTGGATTGGTCCCACAGTAAAAAAATGACTTATTTCTCCTAATTTTTTAATAAAGCGCTACCACAGCGCCAGTGTAATCGCTGAGTTCCAGCAATCAAGTCAAATTAAGAAGAATGTTACTTCTTGTAATCAAACTGGCTCATTTATCCCATTTATAAGGTCAAAGACCAAAATCAGTTCAATTAAGTCCCACAGTCAAACGTTTCACTGTTAAAAGCGATGCAACCTAGTAATATTCAAATACTATTGCTAAATACATGTGGGGACGAATATGTGGCGCAGCCGTTGTAACTCAAGCGGACTGACACCGTTAGTAAGTCAATGAAATGTAGTTCTTGAAACTTTCTCTATTTCTTCCGCGCGATCTAACCGCTAGGATTGGTCCCACAGTAAAAACAGACTTATTTATCTTCATTTTTTAACAAAGAGTTACCACAGTGCCCACTGTAATCGCTGAGTTCCAGCAATCAAGTCAAATTAAGAAGAATGTTACTTCTTGTAGTCAAACTAGCTCATTTATCACATTTATAAGATCAAAGTCCAAAATCAGTTCAATTAAGTCCCATAGTCAACCGTTTCACTTTTAAAAGCGATGCAACCTAGTATTATCCGAATACTATCGCAAAATACATGTTGGTACGAATATGTGACGCAACCGTTGTAACTCAAACGGATTTATACCGCTAGAAAGTCAATGAAATGTAGTTTTTGAAACTGTCGCTATTTCTTTAGCGCGCGATAACGGCTAGGATTGGTCCCACAATAAAAAATGACTTTTTTATTTAAATTTTTAAGAGAAGTGCTACCACAGCGGCCAGTGTAATCGCTGAGTTCCAGCAATCATGTCAAATTAAGAAGAATGTTATTTCTTGTAGTCAAACTGGCTTATTTATAACATTTATCAGGTCACAGTCCAAAGTTAGTTCAATTAAGTCCCACAGTCAATCCTTTCATTGTGTAAGGCGATGCAACCTAGTAATATCAGAAAAATATCGCTAAATACATGTTGGTACGAATATGTGACGCAACCGTTGTAACTCAAACGGATTGATACGGCCAAGAAGTTGATGAAATGTAGTTTTTGAAAATGTCTCTATTTCTTCAGCGCGAAATAACGCTTGGATTGGTCCCACATCAAAAAATGACTTATTTATCTTAATTTTTTAATAAAGCGCTACCACAGCGCCCAGTGTAACCACTGAGTTCCAGCAATCAAGTCAAATTAAGAAGAATGTTACTTCTTGTAGTCAAACTGGCTCATTTATCACATTTATAAGGTCAAAGTCCAAAATCAGTTCAATTAAGTCCCACAGTCAAATGTTTCACTGTTAAAAGCGATGCAACCTAGTAATATCTGAATACTATCGCTAAATACATGTGGGGACGAATATGTGACGCAACAGTTGTAACTCAAACGGATTGATACGGCCAAGAAGTTAATGAAATGGAGTTTTTGAGAATGTCCCTATTTTTTCAGCGCGAACTAACGGCTTGGATTGGTCCCACAGTAAAAAAATGACTTATTTCTCCTAATTTTTTAATAAAGCGCTACCACAGCGCCAGTGTAATCGCTGAGTTCCAGCAATCAAGTCAAATTAAGAAGAATGTTACTTCTTGTAATCAAACTGGCTCATTTATCCCATTTATAAGGTCAAAGACCAAAATCAGTTCAATTAAGTCCCACAGTCAAACGTTTCACTGTTAAAAGCGATGCAACCTAGTAATATTCAAATACTATTGCTAAATACATGTGGGGACGAATATGTGGCGCAGCCGTTGTAACTCAAGCGGACTGACACCGTTAGTAAGTCAATGAAATGTAGTTCTTGAAACTTTCTCTATTTCTTCCGCGCGATCTAACCGCTAGGATTGGCCCCACAGTAAAAAATGACTTATTTATCCTAATTTTTTAATAAAGTGCTACCACAGGGCCCAGTGCAATCGCTGAGTTCCAGCAATCAAGTCAAATTAAGAAGAATGTTACTTCCTATAGTCAAACTGGCTCATTTATCACATTTATCAGGTCAAAGTCCAAAATCAGTTCAATTAAGTCCCACAGTCAATTGTTTCACTGTTAAAAGCGATGCAACTTAGTAATATCTGAATACTATCGCTAAATACATGTGGGGAGGAATATGTGACGCAACAGTTGTAACTCAAACGGATTGATACCGTTAGAAAGTCAATGAAATGTAGTTTTTGAAACTTTCGCTTTTTCTTCAGCGCGCGATAACGGGTAGGATTGGTCCCACAGTAAAAAATGACTTTTTTATTTAAATTTTTTAATAAGGTGCTACCACAGCGTCCAATGTAATCGCTGAGTTCCAGCAATCATGTCAAATTAAGAAGAATGTTATTTCTTGTAGTCAAACTGGCTTATTTATAACATTTATCAGGTCACAGTCCAAAGTTAGTTCAATTAAGTCCCACAAACAATCCTTTCATTGTGTAAGGCGATGCAACCTAGTAATAACAGAAAAATATCGCTAAATACATGTTGGTACGATTATGTGACGCAACCGTTGTAACTCAAACGGATTGATACGACCTAGTAACATCAGAAAAATATCGCTAAATACATGTTGGTACGAATATGTGACACAACCGTTGTAACTCAAACGGATTGACACCGTTAGAAAGTCAATGAAATGTAGTTTTTGAAACTGTCTCTCTTTCTTCAGCGCGAAATAACGGCTAGGATTGGTCCCACAGTAAAAACAGACTTATTTATCTTCATTTTTTAACAAAGAGTTACCACAGTGCCCACTGTAATCGCTGAGTTCCAGCAATCAAGTCAAATTAAGAAGAATGTTACTTCTTGTAGTCAAACTAGCTCATTTATCACATTTATAAGATCAAAGTCCAAAATCAGTTCAATTAAGTCCCATAGTCAACCGTTTCACTTTTAAAAGCGATGCAACCTAGTATTATCCGAATACTATCGCAAAATACATGTTGGTACGAATATGTGACGCAACCGTTGTAACTCAAACGGATTTATACCGCTAGAAAGTCAATGAAATGTAGTTTTTGAAACTGTCGCTATTTCTTTAGCGCGCGATAACGGCTAGGATTGGTCCCACAATAAAAAATGACTTTTTTATTTAAATTTTTAAGAGAAGTGCTACCACAGCGGCCAGTGTAATCGCTGAGTTCCAGCAATCATGTCAAATTAAGAAGAATGTTATTTCTTGTAGTCAAACTGGCTTATTTATAACATTTATCAGGTCACAGTCCAAAGTTAGTTCAATTAAGTCCCACAAACAATCGTTTCATTGTTAAAGGCGATGCAACCTAGTAACATCAGAAAAATATCGCTAAATACATGTTGGTACGAATATGTGACACAACCGTTGTAACTCAAACGGATTGACACCGTTAGAAAGTCAATGAAATGTAGTTTTTGAAACTGTCTCTCTTTCTTCAGCGCGAAATAACGGCTAGGATTGGTCCCACAGTAAAAACAGACTTATTTATCTTCATTTTTTAACAAAGAGTTACCACAGTGCCCACTGTAATCGCTGAGTTCCAGCAATCAAGTCAAATTAAGAAGAATGTTACTTCTTGTAGTCAAACTAGCTCATTTATCACATTTATAAGATCAAAGTCCAAAATCAGTTCAATTAAGTCCCATAGTCAACCGTTTCACTTTTAAAAGCGATGCAACCTAGTATTATCCGAATACTATCGCAAAATACATGTTGGTACGAATATGTGACGCAACCGTTGTAACTCAAACGGATTTATACTGCTAGAAAGTCAATGAAATGTAGTTTTTGAAACTGTCGCTATTTCTTTAGCGCGCGATAACGGCTAGGATTGGTCCCACAATAAAAAATGACTTTTTTATTTAAATTTTTAAGAGAAGTGCTACCACAGCGGCCAGTGTAATCGCTGAGTTCCAGCAATCATGTCAAATTAAGAAGAATGTTATTTCTTGTAGTCAAAATGGCTTATTTATAACATTTATCAGGTCACAGTCGAAAGTTAGTTCAATTAAGTCCCACAGTCAATCCTTTCATTGTGTAAGGCGATGCAACCTAGTAATAACAGAAAAATATCGCTAAATACATGTTGGTACGATTATGTGACGCAACCGTTGTAACTCAAACGGATTGATACGGCCAAGAAGTTGATGAAATGTAGTTTTTGAAAATGTCTCTATTTCTTCAGCGCGAACTAACGCTTGGATTGGTCCCACATCAAAAAATGACTTATTTATCTTAGTTTTTTAATAAAGCGCTACCACAGCGCCCAGTGTAACCACTGAGTTCCAGCAATCAAGTCAAATTAAGAAGAATGTTACTTCTTGTAGTCAAACTGGCTCATTTATCACATTTATAAGGTCAAAGTCCAAAATCAGTTCAATTAAGTCCCACAGTCAAATGTTTCACTGTTAAAAGCGATGCAACCTAGTAATATCTGAATACTATCGCTAAATACATGTGGGGACGAATATGTGACGCAACAGTTGTAACTCAAACGGATTGATACGGCCAAGAAGTTAATGAAATGGAGTTTTTGAGAATGTCCCTATTTTTTCAGCGCGAACTAACGGCTTGGATTGGTCCCACAGTAAAAAAATGACTTATTTCTCCTAATTTTTTAAAAAAGCGCTACCACAGCGCCAGTGTAATCGCTGAGTTCCAGCAATCAAGTCAAATTAAGAAGAATGTTACTTCTTGTAATCAAACTGGCTCATTTATTCCATTTATAAGGTCAAAGTCCAAAATCAGTTCAATTAAGTCCCACAGTCAAACGTTTCACTGTTAAAAGCGATGCAACCTAGTAATATTCAAATACTATTGCTAAATACATGTGGGGACGAATATGTGGCGCAGCCGTTGTAACTCAAGCGGACTGACACCGTTAGTAAGTCAATGAAATGTAGTTCTCGAAACTTTCTCTATTTCTTCCGCGCGATCTAACCGCTAGGATTGGCCCCACAGTAAAAAATGACTTATTTATCCTAATTTTTTAATAAAGTGCTACCACAGCGCCCAGTGCAATCGCTGAGTTCCAGCAATCAAGTCAAATTAAGAAGAATGTTACTTCCTATAGTCAAACTGGCTCATTTATCACATTTATCAGGTCAAAGTCCAAAATCAGTTCAATTAAGTCCCACAGTCAATTGTTTCACTGTTAAAAGCGATGCAACTTAGTAATATCTGAATACTATCGCTAAATACATGTGGGGAGGAATATGTGACGCAACAGTTGTAACTCAAACGGATTGATACCGTTAGAAAGTCAATGAAATGTAGTTTTTTAAACTGTCGCTATTTCTTCAGCGCGCGATAACGGCTAGGATTGGTCCCACAGTAAAAAAATGACTTATTTCTCCTAATTTTTTAATAAAGCGCTACCACAGCGCCCAGTGTAATCGCTGAGTTCCAGCAATCAAGTCAAATTAAGAAGAATGTTACTTCTTGTAGTCAAACTGGCTCATTTATCCCATTTATAAGGTCAAAGTCCAAAATCAGTTCAATTAAGTCCCACAGTCAAACGTTTCACTGTTAAAAGCGATGCAACCTAGTAATATTCAAATACTATTGCTAAATACATGTGGGGACGAATATGTGGCGCAGCCGTTGTAACTCAAGCGGACTGACACCGTTAGTAAGTCAATGAAATGTAGTTCTTGAAACTTTCTCTATTTCTTCCGCGCGATCTAACCGCTAGGATTGGCCCCACAGTAAAAAATGACTTATTTATCCTAATTTTTTAATAAAGTGCTACCACAGCGCCCAGTGCAATCGCTGAGTTCCAGCAATCAAGTCAAATTAAGAAGAATGTTACTTCCTATAGTCAAACTGGCTCATTCATCACATTTATCAGGTCAAAGTCCAAAATCAGTTCAATTAAGTCCCACAGTCAATTGTTTCACTGTTAAAAGCGATGCAACTTAGTAATATCTGAATACTATCGCTAAATACATGTGGGGAGGAATATGTGACGCAACAGTTGTAACTCAAACGGATTGATACCGTTAGAAAGTCAATGAAATGTAGTTTTTGAAACTGTCGCTATTTCTTCAGCGCGCGATAACGGCTAGGATTGGTCCCACAGTAAAAAATGACTTTTTTATTTAATTTTTTAAATGAAGTGCTACCACAGCGCCCAGTGCAATCGCTGAGTTCCAGCAAATCAAGTCAAATTAAAAAGAATGTTATTTCTTGTAATCAAACTGGCTCATTTATCACATTTAAAAGGTCAAAGTCCAAAATCAGTTCAATTAAGTCCCACAGTCAAACGTTTCACTGTTAAAAGCGATGCAACCTAGTAATATTCAAATACTATCGCTAAATACATGTGGGGACGAATATGTTGCGCAGCCGTTGTAACTCAAGCGGACTGACACCGTTAGTAAGTCAATGAAATGTAGTTCTTGAAACTTTCTCTATTTCTTCAGCGCGATCTAACGGCTAGGATTTGTCCCACAGTAAAAGATGACTTATTTATCTTAATTTTTTAATAAAGCGCTACCACAGCGCCCAGTGCAATCGCTGAGTTGCAGCAATCAAGTCAAATTAAGAAGAATGTTACTTCCTATAGTCAAACTGGCTCATTTATCACATTTATCAGGTCAAAGTCCAAAATCAGTTCAATTAAGCCCACAGTCAAATGTTTCACTGTTAAAAGCGATGCAACCTAGTAATATCTGAATACTATCGCTAAATACATGTGGGGACGAATATGTGACGCAACAGTTGTAACTCAAACGGATTGATACTGTTAGAAAGTCAATGAAATGTAGTTTTTGAAACTTTCGCTTTTTCTTCAGCGCGCGATAACGGGTAGGATTGGTCCCACAGTAAAAAATGACTTTTTTATTTAAATTTTTTAATAAGGTGCTACCACAGCGTCCAATGTAATCGCTGAGTTCCAGCAATCATGTCAAATTAAGAAGAATGTTATTTCTTGTAGTCAAACTGGCTTATTTATAACATTTATCAGGTCACAGTCCAAAGTTAGTTCAATTAAGTCCCACAAACAATCGTTTCATTGTTAAAGGCGATGCAACCTAGTAACATCAGAAAAATATCGCTAAATACATGTTGGTACGAATATGTGACACAACCGTTGTAACTCAAACGGATTGACACCGTTAGAAAGTCAATGAAATGTAGTTTTTGAAACTGTCTCTCTTTCTTCAGCGCGAAATAACGGCTAGGATTGGTCCCACAGTAAAAACAGACTTATTTATCTTCATTTTTTAACAAAGAGTTACCACAGTGCCCACTGTAATCGCTGAGTTCCAGCAATCAAGTCAAATTAAGAAGAATGTTACTTCTTGTAGTCAAACTAGCTCATTTATCACATTCATAAGGTCAAATCTCAAAATCAGTTCAATTAAGTCCCCCAGTCAAACGTTTTACTGTTAAAAGCGATGCAACCTAGTATTATACGAATACTTTCGCTAAGTACATGTTGGTACGAATATGTGACGCAACCGTTGAAACTCAAACGGATATATACCGCCAGAAAGTCAATGAAATGTAGTATTTGAAACTGTTCCTCTTTATTCAGCGCATGCCAACGGCCAGGATTGGTCCAACAGTAAGAAAAGACTTATTTATCTAAATTTTTAAATAAAGCGCTACCACGGAGCTTAATGTAATCGCTGAATTCCAGCCATCACGTCAAATTAAGAAGAAAGTTATTCCTTGGAGACCAATTTTCTCATCTGTCACATTCATAAGGACATAGTCCAGAGTCAGTTCAATTAATTCCCACAGTCACTCGTTTCACTGTTAACAGCAATACAACTTAGTAAAATTGGAAGAAAATCACTAAATACATGTTGGTACGAATATGTGACGCAACCGTTGTAACTCAAACGGATTGACACCGTTAGAAAATCAATGAAATGTAGTTTTTGAAACTGTCTCTCTTTCTTCAGCGCGAATTAACGGCTAGGATTGGTCCCACAGTAAAAACAGACTTATTTATCTTCATTTTTTAACAAAGAGTTACCACAGCGCCCAGTGCAATCGCTGAGTTCCAGCAATCAAGTCAAATTAAGAAGAATGTTACTTCCTATAGTCAAACTGGCTCATTTATCACATTTATCAGGTCAAAGTCCAAAATCAGTTCAATTAAGTCCCACAGTCAATTGTTTCACTGTTAAAAGCGATGCAACTTAGTAATATCTGAATACTATCGCTAAATACATGTGGGGACGAATATGTGACGCAACAGTTGTAACTCAAACGGATTGATACCGTTAGAAAGTCAATGAAATGTAGTTTTTGAAACTGTCGCTATTTCTTCAGCGCGCGATAACGGCTAGGATTGGTCCCACAGTAAAAAATGACTTTTTTATTTAAATTTTTAAATGAAGTGCTACCACAGCGCCCAGTGCAATCGCAGAGTTCCAGCAAATCAAGTCAAATTAAGAAGAATGTTATATCTTGTAATCAAACTGGCTCATTTATCACATTTATAAGGTCAAAGTCCAAAATCAGTTCAATTAAGTCCCACAGTCAAACGTTTCACTGTTAAAAGCGATGCAACCTAGTAATATTCAAATACTATCGTTAAATACATGTGGGGACGAATATGTGGCACAGCCGTTGTAACTCAAGCGGACTGACACCGTCAGTAAGTCAATGAAATGTAGTTCTTGAAACTTTCTCTATTTCTTCAGCGCGATCTAACGGCTAGGATTCGTCCCACAGTAAAAGATGACTTATTTATCTTAATTTTTTAATAAAGCGCTACCACAGCGCCCAGTGCAATCGCTGAGTTGCAGTAATCAAGTCAAATTAAGAAGAATGTTACTTCCTACAGTCAAACTGGCTCATTTATCACATTTATCAGGTCAAAGTCCAAAATCATTTCAATTAAGTCCCACAGTCAAATGTTTCACTGTTAAAAGCGATGCAACCTAGTAATATCTGAATACTATCGCTAAATACATGTGGGGACGAATATGTGACGCAACAGTTGTAACTCAAACGGATTGATACCGTTAGAATGTCAATGAAATGTAGTTTTTGAAACTGTCGCTTTTTCTTCAGCGCGCGATAAGGGGTAGGATTGGTCCCACAGTTAAAAATGACTTTTTTATTTAAATTTTTTAATAAGGTGCTACCACAGCGTCCAATGTAATCGCTGAGTTCCAGCAATCATGTCAAATTAAGAAGAATGTTATTTCTTGTAGTCAAACTGGCTTATTTATAACATTTATCAGGTCACAGTCCAAAGTTAGTTCAATTAAGTCCCACAGTCAATCGTTTCATTGTTAAAGGCGATGCAACCTAGTAATATCAGAAAAATATCGCTAAATATATGTTGGTACGAATATGTGACGGAACCGTTGTAACCCAAACGGATTGACACCGTTAGAAAGTCAATGAAATGTAGTTTTTGAAACTGTCTCTCTTTCTTCAGCGCGAATTAACGGCTAGGATTGGTCCCACAGTAAAAACAGACTTATTTTTCTTCATTTTTTAACAAAGAGTTACCACAGTGCCCACTGTAATCGCTGAGTTCCAGCAATCAAGTCAAATTAAGAAGAATGTTACTTCTTGTAGTCAAACTAGCTCATTTATCACATTCATAAGGTCAAAGTTCAAAATCAGTTCAATTAAGTCCCACAGTCAAACGTTTTACTGTTAAAAGCGATGCAACCTAGTATTATACGAATACTTTCGCTAAGTACATGTTGGTACGAATATGTGACGCAACCGTTGAAACTCAAACGGATTTATACCGCTAGAAAGTCAATGAAATGTAGTATTTGAAACTGTTCCTCTTTATTCAGCGCATGCCAACGGCCAGGATTGGTCCAACAGTAAGAAAAGACTTATTTATCTAAATTTTTAAATAAAGCGCTACCACGGAGCTTAATGTAATCGCTGAATTCCAGCCATCACGTCAAATTAAGAAGAAAGTTATTCCTTGGAGACCAATTGGCTCATCTGTCACATTTATAAGGACATAGTCCAGAATCAGTTCAATTAATTCCCACAGTCACTCGTTTCACTGTTAACAGCAATACAACTTAGTAAAATTGGAAGAAAATCACTAAATACATGTTGGTACGAATATGTGACGCAACCGTTGTAACTCAAACGGATTGACACCGTTAGAAAATCAATGAAATGTAGTTTTTGAAACTGTCGCTATTTCTTCAGCGCGTGCTAACGGCCAGGATTAGTCCCACAGTAAAAAAAGACTTACTTATCTAAATTTTTAAATAAAGCACTACCACAGCGCCCAGTGTAATCGCTGAATTCCAGCAATCATGTCAAATTAAGAAAAATGTTATTCCTTGGTGGCCAATTGGCTCATTTATCGCATTTACGAGGTCACAGTCCAGAATCAGTTCAATTAAGTCCCACAGTCAATCATTTCACTGTTAAAAGCGATGCAACTTAGTCACATCGGAAAAAAATCATTAAATACATGTTGGTACGAATATGTGACGCAACCGTTGTAACTCAAACGGATTAACACCTTTAGAAAGTCAATGAATTGTAGTTTTTTAATCTGTTCCTCTTCATTCAGCGCATGCTAACGGCCAGGATTGGTCCAACAGTAAGAAAAGACTTATTTATCTAATTTTTTAAATAAAGCGCTACCACAATGCTTAATGTAATCGCTGAACTCCAGCCATCACGTCAAATTAAGAAGAAAGTTATTCCTTGGAGACCAATTGGCTCATCTGTCACATTTATAAAGACATAGTCCAGAGTCAGTTCAATTAATTCCCACAGTCACTCGTTTCACTGTTAAGAGCAATACAACTTAGTAAAATTGGAAGAAAATCACTAAATACATGTTGGTACGAATATGTGACGCAACCGTTGTAACTCAAACGGATTGACACCGTTAGAAAGTCAATGAAATGTAGTTTTTGAAACTGTCTCTCTTTCTTCAGCGCGAAATAACGGCTAGGATTGGTCCCACAGTAAAAACAGACTTATTTATCTTCATTTTTTAACAAAGAGTTACCACAGTGCCCACTGTAATCGCTGAGTTCCAGCAATCAAGTCAAATTAAGAAGAATGTTACTTCTTGTAGTCAAACTAGCTCATTTATCACATTCATAAGGTCAAATCTCAAAATCAGTTCAATTAAGTCCCCCAGTCAAACGTTTTACTGTTAAAAGCGATGCAACCTAGTATTATACGAATACTTTCGCTAAGTACATGTTGGTACGAATATGTGACGCAACCGTTGAAACTCAAACGGATATATACCGCCAGAAAGTCAATGAAATGTAGTATTTGAAACTGTTCCTCTTTATTCAGCGCATGCCAACGGCCAGGATTGGTCCAACAGTAAGAAAAGACTTATTTATCTAAATTTTTAAATAAAGCGCTACCACGGAGCTTAATGTAATCGCTGAATTCCAGCCATCACGTCAAATTAAGAAGAAAGTTATTCCTTGGAGACCAATTGGCTCATCTGTCACATTCATAAGGACATAGTCCAGAGTCAGTTCAATTAATTCCCACAGTCACTCGTTTCACTGTTAACAGCAATACAACTTAGTAAAATTGGAAGAAAATCACTAAATACATGTTGGTACGAATATGTGACGCAACCGTTGTAACTCAAACGGATTGACACCGTTAGAAAATCAATGAAATGTAGTTTTTGAAACTGTCTCTCTTTCTTCAGCGCGAATTAACGGCTGGGATAGGTCCCACAGTAAAAACAGACTTATTTATCTTCATTTTTTAACAAAGAGTTACCACAGCGCCCAGTGCAATCGCTGAGTTCCAGCAATCAAGTCAAATTAAGAAGAATGTTACTTCCTATAATCAAACTGGCTCATTTATCACATTTATCAGGTCAAAGTCCAAAATCAGTTCAATTAAGTCCCACAGTCAATTGTTTCACTGTTAAAAGCGATGCAACTTAGTAATATCTGAATACTATCGCTAAATACATGTGGGGACGAATATGTGACGCAACAGTTGTAACTCAAACGGATTGATACCGTTAGAAAGTCAATGAAATGTAGTTTTTGAAACTGTCGCTATTTCTTCAGCGCGCGATAACGGCTAGGATTGGTCCCACAGTAAAAAATGACTTTTTTATTTAAATTTTTAAATGAAGTGCTACCACAGCGCCCAGTGCAATCGCAGAGTTCCAGCAAATCAAGTCAAATTAAGAAGAATGTTATATCTTGTAATCAAACTGGCTCATTTATCACATTTATAAGGTCAAAGTCCAAAATCAGTTCAATTAAGTCCCACAGTCAAACGTTTCACTGTTAAAAGCGATGCAACCTAGTAATATTCAAATACTATCGTTAAATACATGTGGGGACGAATATGTGGCACAGCCGTTGTAACTCAAGCGGACTGACACCGTCAGTAAGTCAATGAAATGTAGTTCTTGAAACTTTCTCTATTTCTTCAGCGCGATCTAACGGCTAGGATTCGTCCCACAGTAAAAGATGACTTATTTATCTTAATTTTTTAATAAAGCGCTACCACAGCGCCCAGTGCAATCGCTGAGTTGCAGCAATCAAGTCAAATTAAGAAGAATGTTACTTCCTACAGTCAAACTGGCTCATTTATCACATTTATCAGGTCAAAGTCCAAAATCATTTCAATTAAGTCCCACAGTCAAATGTTTCACTGTTAAAAGCGATGCAACCTAGTAATATCTGAATACTATCGCTAAATACATGTGGGGACGAATATGTGACGCAACAGTTGTAACTCAAACGGATTGATACCGTTAGAATGTCAATGAAATGTAGTTTTTGAAACTGTCGCTTTTTCTTCAGCGCGCGATAAGGGGTAGGATTGGTCCCACAGTTAAAAATGACTTTTTTATTTAAATTTTTTAATAAGGTGCTACCACAGCGTCCAATGTAATCGCTGAGTTCCAGCAATCATGTCAAATTAAGAAGAATGTTATTTCTTGTAGTCAAGCTGGCTTATTTATAACATTTATCAGGTCACAGTCCAAAGTTAGTTCAATTAAGTCCCACAGTCAATCGTTTCATTGTTAAAGGCGATGCAACCTAGTAATATCAGAAAAATATCGCTAAATATATGTTGGTACGAATATGTGACGGAACCGTTGTAACCCAAACGGATTGACACCGTTAGAAAGTCAATGAAATGTAGTTTTTGAAACTGTCTCTCTTTCTTCAGCGCGAATTAACGGCTAGGATTGGTCCCACAGTAAAAACAGACTTATTTTTCTTCATTTTTTAACAAAGAGTTACCACAGTGCCCACTGTAATCGCTGAGTTCCAGCAATCAAGTCAAATTAAGAAGAATGTTACTTCTTGTAGTCAAACTAGCTCATTTATCACATTCATAAGGTCAAAGTTCAAAATCAGTTCAATTAAGTCCCACAGTCAAACGTTTTACTGTTAAAAGCGATGCAACCTAGTATTATACGAATACTTTCGCTAAGTACATGTTGGTACGAATATGTGACGCAACCGTTGAAACTCAAACGGATTTATACCGCTAGAAAGTCAATGAAATGTAGTATTTGAAACTGTTCCTCTTTATTCAGCGCATGCCAACGGCCAGGATTGGTCCAACAGTAAGAAAAGACTTATTTATCTAAATTTTTAAATAAAGCGCTACCACGGAGCTTAATGTAATCGCTGAATTCCAGCCATCACGTCAAATTAAGAAGAAAGTTATTCCTTGGAGACCAATTGGCTCATCTGTCACATTTATAAGGACATAGTCCAGAGTCAGTTCAATTAATTCCCACAGTCACTCGTTTCACTGTTAACAGCAATACAACTTAGTAAAATTGGAAGAAAATCACTAAATACATGTTGGTACGAATATGTGACGCAACCGTTGTAACTCAAACGGATTGACACCGTTAGAAAATCAATGAAATGTAGTTTTTGAAACTGTCGCTATTTCTTCAGCGCGTGCTAACGGCCAGGATTAGTCCCACAGTAAAAAAAGACTTACTTATCTAAATTTTTAAATAAAGCACTACCACAGCGCCCAGTGTAATCGCTGAATTCCAGCAATCATGTCAAATTAAGAAAAATGTTATTCCTTGGTGGCCAATTGGCTCATTTATCGCATTTACGAGGTCACAGTCCAGAATCAGTTCAATTAAGTCCCACAGTCAATCATTTCACTGTTAAAAGCGATGCAACTTAGTCACATCGGAAAAAAATCATTAAATACATGTTGGTACGAATATGTGACGCAACCGTTGTAACTCAAACGGATTAACACCTTTAGAAAGTCAATGAATTGTAGTTTTTTAATCTGTTTCTCTTCATTCAGCGCATGCTAACGGCCAGGATTGGTCCAACAGTAAGAAAAGACTTATTTATCTAATTTTTTAAATAAAGCGCTACCACAATGCTTAATGTAATCGCTGAACTCCAGCCATCACGTCAAATTAAGAAGAAAGTTATTCCTTGGAGACCAATTGGCTCATCTGTCACATTTATAAAGACATAGTCCAGAGTCAGTTCAATTAATTCCCACAGTCACTCGTTTCACTGTTAAGAGCAATACAACTTAGTAAAATTGGAAGAAAATCACTAAATACATGTTGGTACGAATATGTGACGCAACCGTTGTAACTCAAACGGATTGACACCGTTAGAAAGTCAATGAAATGTAGTTTTTGAAACTGTCTCTCTTTCTTCAGCGCGAATTAACGGCTAGGATTCGTCCCACAGTAAAAACAGACTTATTTATCTTCATTTTTTAACAAAGAGTTACCACAGTGCCCACTGTAATCGCTGAGTTTCAGCAATCAAGTCAAATTAAGAAGAATGTTACTTCTTGTAATCAAACTGGCTCATTTATCACATTCATAAGGTCAAAGTCCAAAATCAGTTCAATTAAGTCCCACAGTCAAATGTTTCAATGTTAAAAGCGATGCAACCTAGTAACATCCAAATACTATCGCTAAATACATGTGGGGACGAATATGTGACGCAACAGTTGTAACTCAAGCGGATTGATAACGTTAGAAAGTCAATGAAATGTTGTTTTAGAAACTGTCGCTATTTCTTCAGCGCGTGCTAACGGCCAGGATTAGTCCCACAGTAAAAAAAGACTTATTTATCTAAATTTTTAAATAAAGCACTACCACAGCGCCCAGTGTAATCGCTGAATTTCAGCAATCATGTCGAATTAAGAAAAATGTTATTCCTTGGTGGCCAATTGGCTCATTTATCGCATTTACAAGGTAACAGTCCAGAATCAGTTCAATTAAGTCCCACAGTCAATCATTTCACTGTTAAAAGCGATGCAACTTAGTCACATCGGAAAAAAATCATTAAATACATGTTGGTACGAATATGTGACGCAACCGTTGTAACTCAAACGGATTAACACCGTTAGAAAGTCAATGAAATGTAGTTTTTGAAACTGTCTCTCTTTCTGCAGCGCGAATTAACGGCTAGGATTGGTCCCACAGTAAGAACAGACTTATTTATCTTCATTTTTTAACAAAGAGTTTCCACAGTGCCCACTGTAATCGCTGAGTTTCAGCAATCAAGTCAAATTAAGAAGAATGTTACTTCTTGTAATCAAACTGGCTCATTTATCACATTCATAAGGTCAAAGTCCAAAATCAGTTCAATTTAGTCCCACAGTCAAATGTTTCAATGTTAAAAGCGATGCAACCTAGTAACATCCAAATACTATCGCTAAATACATGTGGGGACGAATATGTGACGCAACAGTTGTAACTCAAGCGGATTGATACCGTTAGAAAGTCAATGAAATGTTGTTTTAGAAACTGTCGCTATTTCTTCAGCGCGTGCTAACGGCCAGGATTAGTCCCACAGTAAAAAAAGACTTACTTATCTAAATTTTTAAATAAAGCACTACCACAGTGCCCAGTGTAATCGCTGAATTCCAGCAATCATGTCGAATTAAGAAAAATGTTATTCCTTGGTGGCCAATTGGCTCATTTATCGCATTTACAAGGTAACAGTCCAAAATCAGTTCAATTAAGTCCCACAGTCAATCATTTCACTGTTAAAAGCGATGCAACTTAGTCACATCGGAAAAAAATCATTAAATACATGTTGGTACGAATATGTGACGCAACCGTTGTAACTCAAACGGATTAACACCTTTAGAAAGTCAATGAAATGTAGTTTTTAAATCTGTTCCTCTTTATTCAGCGCATGCTAACGGCCAGGATTGGTCCAACAGTAAGAAAAGACTTATTTATCTAAATTTTTAAATAAAGCGCTACCACAATGCTTAATGTAATCGCTGAATTCCAGCCATCAAGTAAAATTAAGAAGAATGTTACTTCTTGTAGTCAAACTGGCGCATTTATCATATTCATAAGGTCAAAGTCTAAAATCAGTTCAATTATGTCCCACAGTCAAATGTTTCAAAGTTAAAAGCGATGCAACCTAGTAATATCCGAATACAATCGCTAAATACATGTGGGGACGAATATGTGACGCAACAGTTGTAACTCAAGCGGATTGATACCGCTAGAAAGTCAAGGAAATGTAGTTTTTGAAACTGTCGCTATTTCTTCAGCGCGCGATAACGGCTAGGATTGGTCCCACAGTAAGAAAAGACTTATTTATCTAAATTTTTAAATAAAGCGCTACCACGGAGCTTAATGTAATCGCTGAATTCCAGCCATCACGTCAAATTAAGAAGAAAGTTATTCCTTGGAGACCAATTGGCTCATCTGTCACAATTATAAGAACATAGTCCAGAGTCAGTTCAATTAATTCCCACAGTCACTCGTTTCACTGTTAAAAGCAATACAACTTAGTAAAATTGGAAGAAAATCACTAAATACATGTTGGTACGAATATGTGACGCAACCGTTGTAACTCAAACGGATTGACACCGTTAAAAAGTCAATAAAATGTAGTTTTTGAAACTGTCTATCTTTCTTCAGCGCGAATTAACGGCTAGGATTGGTCCCACAGTAAAAACAGACTTATTTGTCTTCATTTTTTAACAAAGATTTACCACAGTGTCCACTGTAATCGCTGATTTTCAGCAATCAATTTAAATTAAGAAGAATGTTACTTCTTGTAATCATACTGGCTCATTCATCACATTCATAAGGTCAATGTCCAAAATCAGTTCAATTAAGTCCCACAGTCAAATGTTTCAATGTTAAAAGCGATGCAACCTAGTAATATCCGAATATTATCGCTAAATACATGTGGGGACGAATATGTGACGCAACAGTTGTAACTCAAGCGGCTTGATACCGTTAGAAAGTCAATGAAATGTTGTTTTTGAAACTGTCGCTATTTCTTCAGCGCGTGCTAACGGCCAGGATTAGTCCCACAGTAAAAAAAGACTTATTTATCTAAATTTTTAAATAAAGCACTACCACAGCGCCCAGTGTAATCGCTGAATTCCAGCAATCATGTCGAATTAAGAAAAATGTTATTCCTTGGTGGCCAATTGGCTCATTTATCGCATTTACAAGGTCACAGTCCAGAATCAGTTCAATTAAGTCCCACAGTCAATCGTTTCACTGTTAAAAGCGATGCAACTTAGTCACATCGGAAAAAAATAATTAAATACATGTTGGTACGAATATGTGACGCAACCGTTGTAACTCAAACGGATTAACACCTTTAGAAAGGCAATGAAATGTAGTTTTTAAATCTGTTCCTTTTTATTCAGCGCATGCTAACGGCCAGGATTGGTCCAACAGTAAGAAAAGACTTATTTATCTAAATTTTTAATTAAAGCGCTACCACAATGGTTAATGTAATCGCTGAATTCCAGCCATCACGTCAAATTAAGAAGATAGTTATTCCTTGGAGACCAATTGGCTCATCTGTTACATTTATAAAGACATAGTCCAGAGTCAGTTCAATTAATTCCCACAGTCACTCGTTTCACTATTAAAAGCAATACAACTTAGTAAAATTGGAAGAAAATCACTAAATACATGTTGGTACGAATATGTGACGCAACCGTTGTAACTCAAACGGATTGACACCGTTAGAAAGTCAATGAAATGTAGTTTTTGAAGCTGTCTCTCTTTCTTCAGCGCGAATTAACGGCTAGGATTGGTCCCACAGTAAAAACAGACTTATTTATCTTCATTTTTTAACAAAGAGTTACCACAGTGCCCACTGTAATCGCTGAGTTCCAGCAATCAAGTCAAATTAAGAAGAATGTTACTTCTTGTAGTCAAACTGGCTCATTTATCACATTTATAAGATCAAAGTTTATAATCAGTTCAATTAAGTCCCACAGTCAAACGTTTCACTGTTAAAAGCGAAGCAACCTAGTATTATACGAATACTTTCGCTAAGTACATGTTGGTAGGAATATGTGACGCAACCGTTGTAACTCAAACGGATTTATACCGCTAGAAAGTCAATGAAATGTAGTATTAGAAACTGTTCCTCTTTATTCAGCACATGCTAACGGCCAGGATTGGTCCAACAGTAAGAAAAGACTTATTTATCTAAATTTTTAAATAAAGCGCTACCACGGAGCTTAATGTAATCGCTGAATTCCAGCCATCACGTCAAATTAAGAAGAAAGTTATTCCTTGGAGACCAATTGGCTCATCTGTCAAATTTATAAGGACATAGTCCAGAGTCAGTTCAATTAAGTCCCACAGTCAATCGTTTCACTGTTAAAAGCGATGCAACTTAGTCACATCGGAAAAAAATCATTAAATACATGTTGGTACGAATATGTGACGCAAACGTTGTAACTCAAACGGATTAACACCTTTAGAAATTCAATGAAATGTAGTTTTTGAATCTGTTCCTCTTTATTCAGCGCATGCTAACGGCCAGGATTGGTCCAACAGTAAGAAAAGACTTATTTATCTAAATTTTTAAATAAAGCGCTACCACAGAGCTTAATGTAATCGCTGAATTCCAGCCATCACGTCAAATTAAGAAGAAAGTTATTCCTTGGAGACCAATTGGCTCATCTGTCACATTTATAAGGACATAGTCCAGAGTCAGTTCAATTAATTCCCAGAGTCACTCGTTTCACTGTTAAAAGCAATGCAACTTATTAAAATTGGAAGAAAATCACTAAATACATGTTGGTACGAATATGTGACGCAACCGTTGTAACTCAAACGGATTGACACCGTTAGAAAGTCAGTGAAATGTAGTTTTTGAAGCTGTCTCTCTTTCTTCAGCGCGAATTAACGGCTAGGATTGGTCCCACAGTAAAAACAGACTTATTTATCTTCATTTTTTAACAAAGAGTTACCACAGTGCCCACTGTAATTGCTGAGTTCCAGCAATCAAGTCAAATTAAGAAGAATGTTACTTCTTGTAGTCAAACTGGCTCATTTATCACATGTAAGTCCCACAGTCAAATGTTTCAATGTTAAAAGCGATGCAACCTAGTAATATCCGAATACTATCGCTAAATACATGTGGGGACGAATATGTGACGCAACAGTTGTAACTCAAGTGAATTGATACCGTTAGAAAGTCAATGAAATGTAGTTTTTGAAACTGTGACTATTTCTTCAGCGCGCGATAACGGCTAGGATTGGTCCAACAGTAAGAAAAGACTTATTTATCTAAATTTTTAAATAAAGCGCTACCACGGAGCTTAATGTAATCGCTGAATTCCAGCCATCACGTCAAATTAAGAAGAAAGTTATTCCTTGGAGACCAATTGGCTCATCTGTCACATTTATAAGGACATAGTCCAGAGTCAGTTCAATTAATTCCCACAGTCACTCGTTTCACTGTTAAAGGCGATGCAACCTAGTAATATCAGAATACTATCGCTAAATACATGTTGATACGAATATGTGACGCAACCGTTGTAACTCAAACGGATTGATACCGCCAAGAAGTCAATGAAATGTAGTTTTTGAGAATGTCTCTATTTCTTCAGCGCGTGCTAACGGCCAGGATTAGTCTCACAGTAAAAAAAGACTTATTTATCTAAATTTTTAAATAAAGCACTACCACAGCGCCCAGTGTAATCGCTGAATTCCAGGAATCATGTCGAACTAAAAAAAATGTTATTCCTTGGTGGCCTATTGGCTCATTTATCGCATTTACAAGATCACAGTCCAGAATCAGTTCAATTAAGTCCCACAGTCAATCGTTTCACTGTTAAATGCGATGCAACTTAGTCACATCTTATTTATCTAAATTTTTAAATAAAGCGCTACCACAGAGCTTAATGTAATCGCTGAATTCCAGCCATCACGTCAAATTATGAAGAAAGTTATTCCTTGCAGACCAATTGGCTCATCTGTCACATTTATAAGGACATTGTCCAGAGTCAGTTCAATTAATTCCCACAGTCACTCGTTTCACTGTTAAAAGCAATACAACTTAGTAAAACTGAAAGAAAATCACTAAATACATGTTGGTACGAATATGTGACGCAACCGTTTTAACTCAAACGGATTGACACCGTTAGAAAGTCAATGCAATGTAGTTTTTGAAACTGTCTCTCTTTCTTCAGCGCGAATTAACGGCTAGGATTGGTCCCACAGTAAAAACAGACTTTTTTATCTTCATTTTTTAACAAAGATTTACCACAGTGCCCACTGTAATCGCTGAGTTCCAGCAATCAAGTCAAATTAAGAAGAATGTTACTTCTTGTAGTCAAACTAGCTCATTTATCACATTCATAAGGTGAAACTTCAAAATCAGTTCAATTAAGTCCCACAGTCAAACGTTTCACCGTTAAAAGCGATGCAACCTAGTATTATACGAATACTTTCGCTAAGTACATGTTAGTACGAATATGTGACGCAACCGTTGAAACTCAAACGCATTTATACCGCTAGAAAGTCAATGAAATGTAGTATTTGAAACTGTTCCTTTTTATTCAGCGCATGCTAACGGCCAGGATTGGTCGAACAGTAAGAAAAGACTTATTTATCTAAATTTTTAAATAAAGGGCTACCATGGAGCTTAATGTAATCGCTGAATTCCAGCCATCACGTCAAATTAAGAAGAAAGTTATTCCTTGGAGACCAATTGGCTAATTTGCCACATTTATAAGGACATAGTCCAGAGTCAGTTCAATTAATTCCCACAGTCACTCGTTTCACTGTTAAAAGCAATACAACTTAGTAAAATTGGAAGAAAATCACTAAATACATGTTGGTACGAATATGTGACGCAACCGTTGTAACTCAAACGGATTGACACCGTTAGAAAGTCAATGAAATGTAGTTTTTGAAACTGTCTCTCTTTCTTCAGCGCGAATTAACGGCTATGATTGGTCCCACAGTAAAAACAGACTTATTTATCTTCATTTTTTAACAAAGAGTTACCACAGTGCCCACTGTAATCGCTGAGTTTCAGCAATCAAGTCAAATTAAGAAGAATGTTACTTCTTGTAGTCAAACTGGCTCATTTATCACATTCATAAGGTCAAAGTCCAAAATCAGTTCAATTAAGTCCCACAGTCAAATGTTTCAATGTTAAAAGCGATGCAACCTAGTAATATCCGAATACTATCGCTAAATACATGTGGGGACGAATATGTGACGCAACAGTTGTAACTCAAGCGGATTGATACCGTTAGAAAGTCAATGAAATGTAGTTTTTGAAATTGTCGCTATTTCTTCAGCGCGTGCTAACGGCCAGGATTAGTCCCACACTAAAGAAAGACTTATTTATCTAAATTTTTAAATAAAGCACTACCACAGCGCCCAGTGTAATCGCTGAATTCCAGCAATCATGTCGAATTAAGAAAAATGTTATTCCTTGGTGGCCAATTGGCTCATTTATCGCATTTACAAGGTCACAGTCCAGAATCAGTTCAATTAAGTCCCACAGTCAATCGTTTCACTGTTAAAAGCGATGCAACCTAGTATTATACGAATACCTTCGCTAAGTACATGTTGGTAGGAATATGTGACGCAACCGTTGTAACTCAAACGGATTTATACCGCTAGAAAGTCAATGAAATGTAGTATTTGAAACTGTTCCTTTTTATTCAGCGCATGCTAGCGGCCAGGATTGGTCCAACAGTAAGAAAAGACTTATTTATCTAAATTTTTAAATAAAGCACTACCACGGAGCTTAATGTAATCGCTGAATTCCAACCATCACCTCAAATTAAGAAGAAAGTTATTCCTTGGAGACCAATTGGCTCATCTGTCACATTTATAAGGACATAGTCCAGAGTCAGTTCAATTAAGTCCCACAGTCAATCGTTTCACTGTTAAAAGCAATACAACTTATTAAAATTGGAGGAAAATCACTAAATACATGTTGGTACGAATATGTGACGCAACCGTTGTAACTCAAACGGATTGACACCGTTAAAAAGTCAATGAAATGTAGTTTTTGAAACTGTCTCTCTTTCTTCAGCGCGAATTAACGGCTAGGATTGGTCCCACAGTAAAAACAGACTTATTTATCTTCATTTTTTAACAAAGAGTTACCACAGTGCCCACTGTAATCGCTGAGTTTCAGCAATCAAGTCAAATTAAGAAGAATGTTACTTCTTGTAGTCAAACTGGTTCATTTATCACATTCATAAGGTCAAAGTCCAAAATCAGTTCAATTAAGTCCCACAGTCAAATGTTTCAATGTTAAAAGCGATGCAACCTAGTAATATCCGATTACTATCGCTAAATACATGTGGGGACGAATATGTGACGCAACAGGTGTAACTCAAGCGGATTGATACCGTTAGAAAGTCAATGAAATGTAGTTTTTGAAACTGTCGCTATTTCTTCAACGCGCGATAAGGGCTAGGATTGGTCCCACAGTAAAAAATGACTTTTTTATTAAATTTTTAAATAAAGTGCTACCACAGCGCCCAGTGTGATCGCTGAGTTCCGGCAATCATGTAAAAATAAGAAGAAAGTTATTCCTTGGAGTCCAATTGGCTCATTTATCGCATTTATAAGGTCACAGTCCAAAATCAGTTCAATTAAGTCCCACAGCCAATCGCTTCACTGTTAAAAGCGATACAACTTAGTAATATCGGAAAAAAATCACTAAATACATGTTGGTACGAATATGTGACAGAACTGTTGTAACTCAAACGGAATGACACCGTTAGAAAGTCAATGAAATGTAGTTTTCGAAACTGTCTCTATTTCTTAAGCGCGAACTAACGGCTAGGATTGTTCCCACAGTAAAAAAACACTTATTTATCTTAATTTTTAAACAAAACGCTACCACAGCGCCCAGTGTAATCGCTGAGTTCCAGCAATCATGTCAAATTAAGAAGAATGTTATTTCTTGTAGTCAAACTGGCTCATTTATCACATTTATAAGGTCAAAGTCCAAAATCAGTTCAAATAAGTCCCGCCGTCAATCGTTTCACTGTTAAAAGCAATACAACTTAGTAAAATTGGAAGAAAATCACTAAGTACATGTTGGTACGAATATGTGAAGCAATCGTTCTAACTCAAACGGATCGATACCGCCAAGAAGTCAATGAATTGTAGTTTTTAAGAATGTCTCTATTTCTTCAGCTCGTGCTAACGGCCAGTATTAGTCCCACAGTAAAAAAAACTTATTTATCTAAATTTATAAATAAAGCATTACCACAGAGACTAGTGTACTCGCTGAATTCCAGCAATCATGTCAAATTAAGAAGAATGGTATTCCTTGGAGCCCAATTGGCTCATTTATCGCATTTACAAGGTCAAAGTCCAGAATCAGTTCAATTAATTCCCAGAGTCAATCGTTTCACTGTTAAAAGCGATACAATTTAGTAATATCGAAAAAAAATCACTAAGTACATGTTAATACGAATATGTGACGCAATCGTTCTAACCCAAACGGATTGACACCGTTAGAAAGTCAATAAAATGTAGTCTTTGAAACTGTCTCTATTTCTTCAGCGCGAACTAACGGCTAGGATTGGTCCCACAGTAAAAGCTGACTTATTTATCTTCATTTTTAAATAAAACTCTACCACAGCGCCCAGTGCAATCGCTGAGTTCCAGCAATCATGTCAAATTAAGAAGAATGCTATTTCTTGTAGTCAAACTGGCTCATTTATCTCATTTATAAGGTCAAAGGCCACAATCAGTTCAATTAAGTCCCACAGTAAAACGTTTCACTGTTAAAAGCGATGCAACCTAGTAATATCCGAATACTATCGCTAAATACATGTGGTGACGAATATGTGGCGCAACCGTTGTAACTCAAACGGATTGATACGGTTAGAAGGTCAATGAGATGTAGTTTTTGAAACTGTCGCTATTTCTTCATCGCGCGATAACTGCTAGAAGTAGCCTCACAGTAAAAAATGACTTTTTTATTTAAATTTTTAATAAAGTGCTATCACAACGCCCAGTATAATCGCTGAGTTCCAGCAATCATGTCAAATTAAGAAGAATGTTATTTCTTGTAGTCAAACTGGCTTATTTATAACATTTATAAGGTCACAGTCCAAAGTTAGTTCAATTAAGTCCCACAGTCAATCGTTTCATTGTTAAAGGCCATGCAACTTAGTAATATCAGAAAAATATCGCTAAATACATGTTGGTACGAATATGTGACGCAACTGTTGTAACTCAAACGGATGGATACGGCCAAGAATTCCATGAAATGTAGTTTTTGAGAGTGTCTCTATTTCTTCAGCGCGAACTAACGGCTAGGATTGGTCCCACAGTGAAAAATGACTTATTTATCTTAATTTTTTAATAAAGCGCTTCCACAGCGCCCAGTGTAATCGCTGAGTTCCAGCAATCATGTCAAATTAAGAAGAATGCTATTTCTTGTAGTCAAACTGGCTCATTTATCACATTTATAAGGTCAAAGTCCAAAATGAGTTCAATTAAGTCCCACAGTCAAACGTTTCACTGTTAAAAGCGATGCAACCTAGTATTATACGAATACTTTCGCTAAGTACATGTTGGTACGAATATGTGACGCAACCGTTGTAACTCAAACGGATTGACACCGTTAGAAAGTCAATGAAATGTAGTTTTTGAAACTGTCTCTCTTTCTTCAGCGCGAATTAACGGCTAGGATTGGTCCCACAGTAAAAACAGATTTATTTATCTTCATTTTTTAACAAAGAGTTACCACAGTGCCCACTGTAATCGCTGAGTTTCAGCAATCAAGTCAAATTGAGAAGAATGTTACTTCTTGTAGTCAAACTGGCTCATTTATCACATTCATAAGGTCAAAGGCCAAAATCAGTTCAATTAAGTCCCACAGTTAAACGTTTCACCGTTAAAAGCGATGCAACCTAGTAACATCCGAATACTATCGCTAAATACATGTGGTGACGAATATGTGGCGCAACCGTTGTAACTCAAACGGATTGATACCGTTAGAAGGTCAATGAGATGTAGTTTTTGAAACTGTCGCTATTTCTTCATCGCGCAATAACTGCTAGAATTGGCCCCACAGTAAAAAATGACTTTTTTATTTAAATTTTTAATAAAGTGCTATCACAGCGCCCAGTATAATCGCTGAGTTCCAGCAATCATGTCAAATTGAGAAGAATTTTATTTCTTGTAGTCAAACTGGCTTATTTATAACATTTATAAGGTCACAGTCCAAAGTTAGTTCAATTAAGTCCCACAGTCAATCGTTTCATTGTTAAAGGCCATGCAACCTAGTAATATCAGAACAATATCGCTAAATACATGTTGGTACGAATATGTGACGCAACCGTTGTAACTCAAACGGATTGATACGGCCGAGAATTCTATGAAATGTAGTTTTTGAGAGTGTCTCTATTTCTTCAGCGCGAACTAACGGCTAGGATTGGTCCCACAGTGAAAAATGACTTATTTATCTTAATTTTTTAATAAAGCGCTTCCACAGCGCCCAGTGTAATCGCTGAGTTCCAGCAATCATGTCAAATTAAGAAGAATGCTATTTCTTGTAGTCAAACTGGCTCATTTATCACATTTATAAGGTCAAAGTCCAAAATCAGTTCAATTAAGTCGCACAGTCAAACGTTTCACTGTTAAAAGCGATGCAACCTAGTATTATACGAATACTTTCGCTAAGTACATGTTGGTACGAATATGTGACGCAACTGTTGTAACTCAAACGGATTTATACCGCTAGAAAGTCAATGAAATGTAGTATTTGAAACTGTTCCTCTTTATTCAGCGCATGCTAACGGCCAGGATTGGTCCAACAGTAAGAAAAGACTTATTTATCTAAATTTTTAAATAAAGCGCTACCACGGAGCTTAATGTATTCGCTGAATTCCAGCCATCACGTCAAATTAAGAAGAAATTTATTCCTTGGAGACCAATTGGCTCATCTGTCACATTTATAAGGACATAGTCCAGAGTCAGTTCAATTAATTCCCACAGTCACTCGTTTCACTGTTAAAAGCAATAAAACTTAGTAAAATTGGAAGAAAGTCACTAAATACATGTTGGTACGAATATGTGACGCAACCGTTGTAACTCAAACGGATTGACACAGTTAGAAAGTCAATGAAATGTAGTTTTTGAAACTGTCTCTCTTTCTTCAGCGCGAATTAACGGCTAGGATTGGTCCCACAGTAAAAACAGATTTATTTATCTTTATTTTTTAACAAAGAGTTACCACAGTGCCCACTGTAATCGCTGAGTTTCAGCAATCAAGTCAAATTGAGAAGAATGTTACTTCTTGTAGTCAAACTGGCTCATTTATCACATTCATAAGGTCAAAGTCCAAAATCAGTTCAATTAAGTCCCACAGTCAAATGTTTCAATGTTAAAAGCGATGCAACCTAGTAATATCCGACACATATAATATCTGACACAAAACCTGTTTTGCTAGTCCTAACGGAACAGCTATAGATGTCATTCTTACAAATAGACCCAGATGTTTTCAACACACACTAACATGTGAAACAGGATTAAGTGATCATCATCAAATGGTAACTACATTTTTAAAATCTCATTTAGCACGCTTAGCATCCAAGAAAATAATTTACAGAAGTTACAAAAATTTTAATGAGTCCAACTTTTTACGTGATGTTGAGAACGCAAATTTTATTTGTAATAGTAAAGATCCTGAACTGAATTATGAAAACCTCATCAATGTTTTCACATCTATCATAGAAAAGCATGCCCCACAGAAGCAAAAAACTCTGCGTGGAAACGAGGCACCATTTATGACAAAAGAGTTAAAAAAGGCAATATATACAAGGTCTAGGTTCAAAAATAAATACAATAAAAATCCTACTTCTGAAAACAAAATCACGTACAAGAAACAGAGAGACAAGTGTGTAAATTTACGCAAAAAGGCTATCAAAAACCATTTCAAAAGGGTAACAGAATCAGGTTTTATTTCCAAAAAAACGTTTTGGGAAACTGTTAAACCCTTGATATCAAATAAAAGTGGAATAAGCAAAGGAGATATAGCGATCGTTCAAAATGAAAGTTTAGTTACTGATAAAAAACAGCTAACCAAACTTTTCAACGAATACTACATCAATATTTTAGAAAATTCTTGTGGCATGAAACCAAATCCTATAAAATATAAGAATGTAAATGATAAGTCAAAAATGATTGAAGAAATTGTTGATAGTTTTGAAAATCATCCAAGTATCATTAAAATAAAGGAAATCAATGATTCTAACAACAATGAGAACTTCACATTCCAAGAAGTTGATGAAAATACAATTTCTAAACTGTTTAATGATTTAAACACCAAAGTATCAACAGGTGAAGATACAATACCATCAAAGCTGACAAAATTAGCAAAAAGGCACCTAGTAACGCCACTAACAGATGCTATAAATAGTAGCATAGTTTCAAACAAATTTCCAAGCAAAGCTAAGCGAGCTGCTGTAACGCCATTGGATAAGGGAGGAAAAGATAAAACTAAAATGTCAAACTACAGGCCTGTCAGTGTTTTAAATGTTTTTTCTAAATTTTACGAAAGGGTTATGAAAGAACAAATAACCGCTTATATGGAATCAAAATTGTCGACCTTTCTCTCCGCCTATAGGATATGCTATAGTACCCAACAAGTACTAATTCGCTTAATAGAGGAATGGAAGAGTAAACTTGATAAGAATTATGTGGTGGGTGCGATCTTGATGGATCTTTCAAAAGCTTTTGACTGTGTACCACATGACTTACTAATTGCGAAACTAGCTGCTTATGGATTTGACAATAAGTCTCTTCAATTCATTCTATCTTATCTTACTGATAGAGAGCAAGCCACTCGAATAAATGGGATCTATAGTCTATTTCAAATTATCTTATCTGGTGTACCACAAGGTTCTATTTTGGGACCTATCATATTCAATATATTTATAAATGATTTGTTTCTTTTTATAGAAAAATATAAGCTACATAATTACGCTGATGATAACACAATATCCAACTTCTCAAATTCTATTCCTAATTTGATAAATACTTCAGAAAACGAAGCTAAAACTGCCCTCTCCTGGTTAAAAGAGAATAAAATGATTGCAAACCCTGAAAAGTTTCACTCGATAATTCTGACAAAGAATAAGGCAGATAATTTAGGTCTAAAATTTAACATAGGAAATAAAACTATTGAAAGTGAAAATAACGTGAAATTACTAGGTGTGACTATAGACAATAAATTAAATTTTGACAGACACGTTAGTGATTTGTGTCGCAAAGCATCAGCCCAACTAAATGCCTTATTTCGATTTAGAAGTTTCTTATCCTTCCAAGCAAAATATATTTTAGTTCAAAGTTTTATCTACGCAAATTTCAATTATTGTTCCCTTATATGGCATTTTTCTTCTTCTAAATCTTTATCTAAAGTCGAAATGATACAAAAACGAGCATTAAGATTTCTGTATAATGATACGGTAAGTACATACGAAAATTTACTTAAAAATTCCAGCAAGAGTCACATGAATGTAAATCGCTTACGGTCATTGTGTATAGAAATCTCTAAAACTATAAATAACAGCAGCCCTCTTTTTATGAAAGATATATTTTGTTTAAATGATAACGGTAGGACAGTCAGAGAACAAAATACAAATAATTTGGTAGTCTCAAGGAAAAGGACCGCGACTTTTGGAACTAATAGCTTATCAGCCCTGGGACCAAAGATTTGGAATAACCTACCATCACATTTGAAACGATGTGACAACCTTAAAGTTTTTAAAAGCATGATTAAAATGTGGGACGGATCTAAATGTAACTGTGATGAATGTAAGGTCCCTTTATAGAACTTTGTTGTTATTATTGTTTATATATATAAAAAATATGATTTTATTTAATTGTAAACATAAAAAAAATTTAGTCGATTTAGATTAGTTTTCTTAATTACTTTTTTTTTGGAAACTATTGTAAATATGTGAATAATCGACTTTAAATAAATTGAAAAGAAAAGAAAAAGAAAATATCCGAATACCATCGCTAAATACATGTGGGGACGAATATGTGACGCAACAGTTGTAACTCAAGCGGATTGATACCGTTAGAAAGTCAATGAAATGTAGTTTTTGAAACTGTCGCTATTTCTTCAGCGCGCGATAACGGCTAGGATTGGTCAACAGTAAAAAATGACTTTTTTATATAAATTTTTAAATGAAGTGCTACCACAGCGCCCAGCGCAATCGCTGAATTCCGGCAATCATGTTAAATTAAGAAGAATGTTATTTCTTGGGTCCAGTTGGCTCATTTATAACACTTATCAGGTCACAGTCCAAAGTTAGTTCAATTAAGTCCCACAGTCAATCGTTTCACTGTTAAAGGCGATGCAACCTAGTAATATCAGAATACTATCGCTAAATACATGTTGATACGAATATGTGACGCAACCGTTGTAACTCAAACAGATTGATACTGCCAAGAAGTCAATGAAATGAAGTTTTTGAGAATGTCTCTATTTCTTCAGCGCGTGCTAACGGCCAGTATTAGTCCCACAGTAGAAAAAGACTTAATTATCTAAATTTTTAAATAAAGCATTACCAGAGAGACTAGTGTACTCGCTGAATTCCAGCAACCATGTCGAATTAAGAAGAATGTTATTTCTTGGGTCCAGTTGGCTCACTTATCACATTTATAAGGTCACAGTCCAAAGTTAGTTCAATTAAGTTCGACAGTCAATCGTTTCACTGTTAAAAGCGATATAACTTAGAAATATCGGAAGAAAATCACCAAATACATGTTGGTACGAATATGTGACGCAACCGTTGTAATTCAAACGGATTGACACCTTTAGTAAGTCAATGAAATGTAGTTCTTGAAACTTTCTCTAATTCTTCAACGCGAACTAGCGGCTAGGATTGGTCCCACAGTAAAAAATGACTTATTTATCCTAATTTTTTAATAAAGTGCAAACACAGCGCCCAGTGTAAT
Organism: Hydractinia symbiolongicarpus; assembly: GCF_029227915.1. Lineage (NCBI taxonomy): Eukaryota > Metazoa > Cnidaria > Hydrozoa > Anthoathecata > Hydractiniidae > Hydractinia > Hydractinia symbiolongicarpus. Next base: position 4,319,135 of record NC_079878.1, read on the forward strand.
CGCTCAGCTCCAGCAATCATGTCAAATTAAGAAGAATGTTATTTCTTGTAGTCAAACTGACTCATTTTTAACATTTATCAGGTCACAGCCGAAAGTTAGTTCAATTAAGTCCCACAGTCAATCGTTTCACTGTTAAAGGCGATGCAACCTAGTAATATCAGAATACTATCGCTAATTACATGTTGATACGAATATGTGACGCAACCGTTGTAACTCAAACGGATTGATACTGCCAAGAAGTCAATGAAATGAAGTTTTTGAGAATGTCTCTATTTCTTCAGCGCGTGCTAACGGCCAGTATTAGTCCCACAGTAGAAAAAGACTTAATTATCTAAATTTTTAAATAAAGCATTACAAGAGAGACTAGTGTACTCGCAATGTTATTTCTTGGGTCCAGTTGGCTCACTTATCACATTTATAAGGTCACAGTCCAAAGTTAGTTCAATTAAGTTCGACAGTCAATCGTTTCACTGTTAAAAGCGATATAACTTAGAAATATTGGAAGAAAATCACTAAATACATGTTGGTACGAATATGTGACGCAACCGTTGTAATTCAAACGAATTGACACCTTTAGTAAGTCAATGAAATGTAGTTCTTGAAACTTTCTCTAATTCTTCAGCGCGAACTAGCGGCTAGGATTGGTCCCACAGTAAAAAATGACTTATTTATCCTAATTTTTTAATACAGTGCTAACACAGCGCCCAGTGTAATCGCTCAGCTCCAGCAATCATGTCAAATTAAGAAGAATGTTATTTCTTGTAGTCAAACTGGCTCATTTTTAACATTTATCAGGTCACAGCCGAAAGTTAGTTCAAATAAGTCCCACAGTCAATCGTTTCACTGTTAAAAGCGATGCAACTTAGTCACATCGGAAAAAAAATCACTAAATACATGTTGGTACGAATATTTGACGCAACCGTTGTAACTCAAACGGATTAACACCGTTAGAAGGTCAATGAAATGTAGTTTTTGAAACCGTCTTTGTTTATTCAGCGCGAAATAACGGCTGGGATTGCTCCCACAGTAAAAAGTGACTTATTTAACTTAATTCTTAAATAAAAGCTACCACAGTGCCCTGTGCAATCGCTGAGTTCCAGCAATCAAGTCAAATTAAGAAGAATGTTACTTCTTGTACTCCAACTGGCTCATTTATCACATTTATAAGGTCAAAGTCCAAATTCAGTTCAATTAAGTCCCAAAGTCAATCGTTTCACTGTTAAAGGCGATGCAACCTAGTAATATCCGAATACTATCGCTAAATACATGTTTATACGAATGTGTGACGCAGCCGTTGTAACTCAAACGGATTGATACCTTCAAGAAGTCGATGAAAGGTAGTTTTTGAGAATGTCTCTATTTCTTCAGGGCGAACTAATGGCTGGGATTGGTCCAACAGTAAAAAATGACTTATTTAACTTAATTTTTAAATAAAACTCTACCACAGCGCCCACTGCAATCGCTGAGTTTCAGCAATTCATGTCAAATTAAGAAGAATATTACTTATTGTAGTCAAATTGGTTTATTTATCGCATTTACAAGGTCACAGTCCAGAATCAGTTCAATTAATTCCCACAGTCAAACGTTTCACTGTTAAAAGCGATGCAACATAGTAATTCCCGAATACTATCGCTAAATATATGTGGGGACTAATATGTGATGAACAGTTGTAACTCAAATAGATTGATACCGTTAGAAAATCAATGAAATGTAGTTTTTGAAACTGTCGCTATTTTTTCAGCGCGCAATAACGACTAGGATTGGACCCACAGTAAAAAATGACTTTTTGATTTAAATTTTTTAATAAAGTGCTACCACAGCGCCCAGTGTAATCGCTCAGCTCCAGCAATCATGTCAAATTAAGAAGAATGTTATTTCTTGGGTCCAGTTGGATAATTTATAACACTTATCAGGTCACAGTCCAAAGTTAGTTCAATTAAGTCCCACAGTCAATCGTTTCACTGTTAAAGGCGATGCAACCTAGTAATATCAGAATACTATCGCTAATTACATGTTGATACGAATATGTGACGCAACCGTTGTAACTCAAATGGATTGATACTGCCAAGAAGTCAATGAAATGAAGTTTTTGAGAATGTCTCTATTTCTTCAGCGCGTGCTAACGGCCAGTATTAGTCCCACAGTAGAAAAAGACTTAATTATCTAAATTTTTAAATAAAGCATTACCAGAGAGACTAGTGTACTCGCAATGTTATTTCTTGGGTCCAGTTGGCTAACTTATCACATTTATAAGGTCACAGTCCAAAGTTAGTTCAATTAAGTTCGACAGTCAATCGTTTCACTGTTAAAAGCGATATAACTTAGAAATATCGAAAGAAAATCACTAAATACATGTTGGTACGAATATGTGACGCAACCGTTGTAATTCAAACGAATTGACACCTTTCGTAAGTCAATGAAATGTAGTTCTTGAAACTTTCTCTAATTCTTCAGCGCGAACTAGCGGCTAGGATTGGTCCCACAGTAAAAAATGACTTATTTATCCTAATTTTTTAATAAAGTGCTAACACAGCGCCCAGTGTAATCGCTCAGCTCCAGCAATCATGTCAAACTAAGAAGAATGTTATTTCTTGTAGTCAAACTGGCTCATTTTTAACATTTATCAGGTCACAGCCGAAAGTTAGTTCAATTAAGTCCCACAGTAAATCCTTTCACTGTTAAAGGCGATGCAACCTAGTAATATCAGAATACTATCGCTAAATACATGTTGATAGGAATATGTGACGCAACCGTTGTAACTCAAACAGATGGATACCGCCAAGAAGTCGATGAAATGTAGTTTTTGAGAATGTCTCTATTTCTTCACCGCGTGCTAACGGCCAGGATTAGTCCCACAGTAAAAAAAGACTTATTTATCTAAATTTTTAGGTAAAGCACTACCACAGCGCCCAGTGTAATCGCTGAATTCCAGCAATCCTGTCAAATTAAGAAAAATGTTATTCCTTGGTGCCCAATTAGTTCATTTATCGCATTTACAAGGTCACAGTCCAGAATCAGTTCAATTAAGTCCCACAGTCAATCGTTTCACTGTTAAAAGCGATGCAACTTAGTCACATCGGAAAAAAATCACTAAATACATGTTGGTACGAATATTTGACGCAACCGTTGTAACTCAAACGGATTAACACCGTTAGAAGGTCAATGAAATGTAGTTTTTGAAACCGTCTTTGTTTATTCAGCGCGAAATAACGGCTGGGATTGCTCCCACAGTAAAAAGTGACTTATTTAACCTAATTCTTAAATAAAAGCTACCACAGTGCCCAGTGCAATCGCTGAGTTCCAGCAATGAAGTCAAATTAAGAAGAATGTTACTTCTTGTACTCCAACTGGCTCATTTATCACATTTATAAGGTCCAACTCCAAATTCAGTTCAATTAAGTCCCAAAGTCAATCGTTTCACTGTTAAAGGCGATGCAACCTAGTAATATCCGAATACTATCGCTAAATACATGTTGATACGAATGTGTGACGCAGCCGTTGTAACTCAAACGGATTGATACCGCCAAGAAGTCGATGAAATGTAGTTTTTGAGAATGTCTCTATTTCTTCAGCGCGAACTAATGGCTGGGATTGGTCCAACAGTAAAAAATGACTTATTTAACTTAATTTTTAAATAAAACTCTACCACAGCGCCCACTGCAAACGCTGAGTTTCAGCAATCAAGTCAAATTAAGAAGAATATTACTTATTGTAGTCAATATGGTTTATTTATTGCATTTACAAGGTCACAGTCCAGAATCAGTTCAATTAATTCCCACAGTCAAACGTTTCACTGTTAAAAGCGATGCAACATAGTAATTCCCGAATACTATCGCTAAATATATGTGGGGACTAATATGTGATGAACAGTTGTAACTCAAATAGATTGATACCGTTAGAAAATCAATGAAATGTAGTTTTTGAAACTGTCGCTATTTTTTCAGCGCGCAATAACGACTAGGATTGAACCCACAGTAAAAAATTACTTTTTGATTTAAATTTTTTAATAAAGTGCTACCACAGCGCCCAGTGTAATCGCTCAGCTCCAGCAATCATGTCAAATTAAGAAGAATGTTATTTCTTGTAGTCAAACTGGCTCATTTTTAACATTTGTCAGGTCACAGTCGAAAGTTAGTTCAATTAAGTCCCACAGTCAATCGTTTCACTGTTAAAGGCGATGCAACCTAGTAATATCAGAATACTATCGCTAAATACATGTTGATACGAATGTGTGACGCAGCCGTTGTAACTCAAACGGATTGATACCGCCAAGAAGTCGACGAAATGTAGTTTTTGAGAATGTCTCTATTACTTCAGCGCGTGCTAACGGCCAGGATTTGTCCCACAGTAAAAAGACTTATTTATCTAAATTTTTAAATCAAGCTCTACCACAGCGCCCAGTGTAATCGCTGAATTCCAGCAATCATGTCGAATTAAGAAAAATGATATTCCTTGGTGCCCAATAGGCTCATTTATCGCATTTACAAGGTCACAGTCCAGAATCAGTTCAATTAACTCCCACAGCCAATCGCTTCACTGTTAAAAGCGATACAACTTAGTAATATCGGAAAAAAATCACTAAATACATGTTGGTACGAATATGTGACAGAACTGTTGTAACTCAAACGGATTGACACCGTTAGAAAGTCAATGAAATGTAGTTTTCGAAACTGTCTCTATTTCTTAAGCGCGAACTAACGGCTAGGATTGTTCCCACAGTAAAAAAACACTTATTTATCTTAATTTTTAAACAAAACCCTACCACAGCGCCCAGTGTAATCGCTGAGTTCCAGCAATCATGTCAAACTAAGAAGAATGTTATTTCTTGTAGTCAAACTGGCTCATTTTTAACATTTATCAGGTCACAGCCGAAAGTTAGTTCAATTAAGTCCCACAGTAAATCCTTTCACTGTTAAAGGCGATGCAACCTAGTAATATCAGAATACTATCGCTAAATACATGTTGATACGAATATGTGACGCAACCGTTGTAACTCAAACAGATGGATACCGCCAAGAAGTCGATGAAATGTAGTTTTTGAGAATGTCTCTATTTCTTCAGCGCGTGCTAACGGCCAGGATTAGTCCCACAGTAAAAAAAGACTTATTTATCTAAATTTTTAAGTAAAGCACTACCACAGCGCCCAGTGTAATCGCTGAATTCCAGCAATCCTGTCAAATTAAGAAAAATGTTATTCCTTGGTGCCCAATTAGTTCATTTATCGCATTTACAAGGTCACAGTCCAGAATCAGTTCAATTAAGTCCCACAGTCAATCGTTTCACTGTTAAAAGCGATGCAACTTAGTCACATCGGAAAAAAATCACTAAATACATGTTGGTACGAATATTTGACGCAACCGTTGTAACTCAAACGGATTAACACCGTTAGAAGGTCAATGAAATGTAGTTTTTGAAACCGTCTTTGTTTATTCAGCGCGAAATAACGGCTGGGATTGCTCCCACAGTAAAAAGTGACTTATTTAACCTAATTCTTAAATAAAAGCTACCACAGTGCCCAGTGCAATCGCTGAGTTCCAGCAATGAAGTCAAATTAAGAAGAATGTTACTTCTTGTACTCCAACTGGCTCATTTATCACATTTATAAGGTCCAACTCCAAATTCAGTTCAATTAAGTCCCAAAGTCAATCGTTTCACTGTTAAAGGCGATGCAACCTAGTAATATCCGAATACTATCGCTAAATACATGTTGATACGAATGTGTGACGCAGCCGTTGTAACTCAAACGGATTGATACCGCCAAAAAGTCGATGAAATGTAGTTTTTGAGAATGTCTCTATTTCTTCAGCGCGAACTAATGGCTGGGATTGGTCCAACAGTAAAAAATGACTTATTTAACTTAATTTTTAAATAAAACTCTACCACAGCGCCCACTGCAAACGCTGAGTTTCAGCAATCAAGTCAAATTAAGAAGAATATTACTTATTGTAGTCAATATGGTTTATTTATCGCATTTACAAGGTCACAGTCCAGAATCAGTTCAATTAATTCCCACAGTCAAACGTTTCACTGTTAAAAGCGATGCAACATAGTAATTCCCGAATACTATCGCTAAATATATGTGGGGACTAATATGTGATGAACAGTTGTAACTCAAATAGATTGATACCGTTAGAAAATCAATGAAATGTAGTTTTCGAAACTGTCTCTATTTCTTAAGCGCGAACTAACGGCTAGGATTGTTCCCACAGTAAAAAAACACTTATTTATCTTAATTTTTAAACAAAACCCTACCACAGCGCCCAGTGTAATCGCTGAGTTCCAGCAATCATGTCAAACTAAGAAGAATGTTATTTCTTGTAGTCAAACTGGCTCATTTTTAACATTTATCAGGTCACAGCCGAAAGTTAGTTCAATTAAGTCCCACAGTAAATCCTTTCACTGTTAAAGGCGATGCAACCTAGTAATATCAGAATACTATCGCTAAATACATGTTGATACGAATATGTGACGCAACCGTTGTAACTCAAACAGATGGATACCGCCAAGAAGTCGATGAAATGTAGTTTTTGAGAATGTCTCTATTTCTTCAGCGCGTGCTAACGGCCAGGATTAGTCCCACAGTAAAAAAAGACTTATTTATCTAAATTTTTAAGTAAAGCACTACCACAGCGCCCAGTGTAATCGCTGAATTCCAGCAATCCTGTCAAATTAAGAAAAATGTTATTCCTTGGTGCCCAATTAGTTCATTTATCGCATTTACAAGGTCACAGTCCAGAATCAGTTCAATTAAGTCCCACAGTCAATCGTTTCACTGTTAAAAGCGATGCAACTTAGTCACATCGGAAAAAAATCACTAAATACATGTTGGTACGAATATTTGACGCAACCGTTGTAACTCAAACGGGTTAACACCGTTAGAAGGTCAATGAAATGTAGTTTTTGAAACCGTCTTTGTTTATTCAGCGCGAAATAACGGCTGGGATTGCTCCCACAGTAAAAAGTGACTTATTTAACCTAATTCTTAAATAAAAGCTACCACAGTGCCCAGTGCAATCGCTGAGTTCCAGCAATGAAGTCAAATTAAGAAGAATGTTACTTCTTGTACTCCAACTGGCTCATTTATCACATTTATAAGGTCCAACTCCAAATTCAGTTCAATTAAGTCCCAAAGTCAATCGTTTCACTGTTAAAGGCGATGCAACCTAGTAATATCCGAATACTATCGCTAAATACATGTTGATACGAATGTGTGACGCAGCCGTTGTAACTCAAACGGATTGATACCGCCAAGAAGTCGATGAAATGTAGTTTTTGAGAATGTCTCTATTTCTTCAGCGCGAACTAATGGCTGGGATTGGTCCAACAGTAAAAAATGACTTATTTAACTTAATTTTTAAATAAAACTCTACCACAGCGCCCACTGCAAACGCTGAGTTTCAGCAATCAAGTCAAATTAAGAAGAATATTACTTATTGTAGTCAATATGGTTTATTTATCGCATTTACAAGGTCACAGTCCAGAATCAGTTCAATTAATTCCCACAGTCAAACGTTTCACTGTTAAAAGCGATGCAACATAGTAATTCCCGAATACTATCGCTAAATATATGTGGGGACTAATATGTGATGAACAGTTGTAACTCAAATAGATTGATACCGTTAGAAAATCAATGAAATGTAGTTTTTGAAACTGTCGCTATTTTTTCAGCGCGCAATAACGACTAGGATTGAACCCACAGTAAAAAATGACTTTTTGATTTAAATTTTTTAATAAAGTGCTACCACAGCGCCCAGTGTAATCGCTCAGCTCCAGCAATCATGTCAAATTAAGAAGAATGTTATTTCTTGTAGTCAAACTGGCTCATTTTTAACATTTGTCAGGTCACAGTCGAAAGTTAGTTCAATTAAGTCCCACAGTCAATCGTTTCACTGTTAAAGGCGATGCAACCTAGTAATATCAGAATACTATCGCTAAATACATGTTGATACGAATGTGTGACGCAGCCGTTGTAACTCAAACGGATTGATACCGCCAAGAAGTCGACGAAATGTAGTTTTTGAGAATGTCTCTATTACTTCAGCGCGTGCTAACGGCCAGGATTTGTCCCACAGTAAAAAGACTTATTTATCTAAATTTTTAAATCAAGCTCTACCACAGCGCCCAGTGTAATCGCTGAATTCCAGCAATCATGTCGAATTAAGAAAAATGATATTCCTTGGTGCCCAATAGGCTCATTTATCGCATTTACAAGGTCACAGTCCAGAATCAGTTCAATTAACTCCCACAGCCAATCGCTTCACTGTTAAAAGCGATACAACTTAGTAATATCGGAAAAAAATCACTAAATACATGTTGGTACGAATATGTGACAGAACTGTTGTAACTCAAACGGATTGACACCGTTAGAAAGTCAATGAAATGTAGTTTCCGAAACTGTCTCTATTTCTTAAGCGCGAACTAACGGCTAGGATTGTTCCCACAGTAAAAAAACACTTATTTATCTTAATTTTTAAACAAAACCCTACCACAGCGCCCAGTGTAATCGCTGAGTTCCAGCAATCATGTCAAATTAAGAAGAATGTTATTTCTTGTAGTCAAATTGGTTTATTTATCGCATTTACAAGGTCACAGTCCAGAATCAGTTCAATTAATTCCCACAGTCAAACGTTTCACTGTTAAAAGCGATGCAACATAGTAATTCCCGAATACTATCTCTAAATATATGTGGGGACTAATATGTGATGCACAGTTGTAACTCAAATAGATTGATACCGTTAGAAAATCAATGAAATGTAGTTTTTGAAACTGTCGCTATTTTTTCAGCGCGCAATAACGACTAGGATTGGACCCACAGTAAAAAATGACTTTTTGATTTAAATTTTTAATAAAGTGCTACCACAGCGCCCAGTGTAATCGCTCAGCTCCAGCAATCATGTCAAATTAAGAAGAATGTTATTTCTTGTAGTCAAACTGGCTCATTTTTAACATTTGTCAGGTCACAGTCGAAAGTTAGTTCAATTAAGTCCCACAGTCAATCGTTTCACTGTTAAAGGCGATGCAACCTAGTAATATCAGAATACTATCGCTAAATACATGTTGATACGAATGTGTGACGCAGCCGTTGTAACTCAAACGGATTGATACCGCCAAGAAGTCGACGAAATGTAGTTTTTGAGAATGTCTCTATTACTTCAGCGCGTGCTAACGGCCAGGATTTGTCCCACAGTAAAAAGACTTATTTATCTAAATTTTTAAATCAAGCTATACCACAGCGCCCAGTGTAATCGCTGAATTCCAGCAATCATGTCGAATTAAGAAAAATGATATTCCTTGGTGCCCAATAGGCTCATTTATCGCATTTACAAGGTCACAGTCCAGAATCAGTTCAATTAACTCCCACAGCCAATCGCTTCACTGTTAAAAGCGATACAACTTAGTAATATCGGAAAAAAATCACTAAATACATGTTGGTACGAATATGTGACAGAACTGTTGTAACTCAAACGGATTGACACCGTTAGAAAGTCAATGAAATGTAGTTTTCGAAACTGTCTCTATTTCTTAAGCGCGAACTAACGGCTAGGATTGTTCCCACAGTAAAAAAACACTTATTTATCTTAATTTTTAAACAAAACCCTACCACAGCGCCCAGTGTAATCGCTGAGTTCCAGCAATCATGTCAAATTAAGAAGAATGTTATTTCTTGTAGTCAAACTGGCTCATTTATCACATTTATAAGGTCAAAGTCCAAAATCAGTTCAAATAAGTCCCGCCGTCAATCGTTTCACTGTTAAAAGCAATACAAGTTAGTAAAATTGGAAGAAAATCACTAAGTACATGTTGGTACGAATATGTGAAGCAATCGATCTAACTCAAACGGATCGATACCGCCAAGAAGTCAATGAATTGTAGTTTTTGAGAATGTCTCTATTTCTTCAGCTCGTGCTAACGGCCAGTATTAGTCCCACAGTAAAAAAGACTTATTTATCTAAATTTATAAATAAAGCATTACCACAGAGACTAGTGTACTCGCTGAATTCCAGCAATCATGTCAAATTAAGAAGAATGGTATTCCTTGGAGCCCAATTGGCTCATTTATCGCATTTACAAGGTCAAAGTCCAGAATCAGTTCAATTAATTCCCAGAGTCAATCGTTTCACTGTTAAAAGCGATACAATTTAGTAATATCGGAAAAGAATCACTAAGTACATGTTAATACGAATATGTGACGCAATCGTTCTAACCCAAACGGGATGACACCGTTAGAAAGTCAATGAAATGTAGTCTTTGAAACTGTCTCTATTTCTTCAGCGCGAACTAACGGCTGGGATTGTCCCACAGTAAAAAATGACTTATTTAACTTAATTTTTAAATAAAACTCTACCACAGCGCCCAGTGCATTCGCTGAGTTCCAGCAATCAAGTCAAATTAAGAAAAATGTTACTTCTGGTACTCAGACTGGCTCATTTATCACATTTATAAGGTCAAAGTCCAAAATCAGTTCAATTAAGTCCCACAGTCGAACGTTTCACTGTTAAAAGCGATGCAACCTAGTAATATCCGAATACTATCGCTAAATACATGTTGGTACGAATATGTGACGCAACCGTTGTAACTCAACCAGATTCACACCGTTATAAGGTCAATGAAATGTAGTTTTTGAAACTGTCTCTATTTCTTCAGCGCGAACGAACGGCTAGGATTGGTCCCACAGTAAAAGCTGACTTATTTATCTTCATTTTTTAACAATGAGTTACCACAGTGCCCAGTGTAATCGCGGAGCCCCAGCAATCATGTCAAATTAAGAAGAATGCTATTTCTTGTAGTCAAACTGGCTCATTTATCTCATTTATAAGGTCAAAGGCCACAATCAGTTCAATTAAGTCCCACAGTAAAACGTTTCACTGTTAAAAGCGATGCAACCTAGTAATATCCGAATACTATCGCAAAATACATGTGGTGACGAATATGTGGCGCAACCGTTGTAACTCAAACGGATTGATACGGTTAGAAGGTCAATGAGATGTAGTTTTTGAAACTGTCGCTATTTCTTCATCGCGCGATAACTGCTAGAATTGGCCCCACAGTAAAAAATGACTTTTTTATTTAAATTTTTAATAAAGTGCTATCACAGCGCCCAGTATAATCGCTGAGTTCCAGCAATCATGTCAAATTAAGAAGAATGTTATTTCTTGTAGTCAAACTGGCTTATTTATAACATTTATAAGGTCACAGTCCAAAGTTAGTTCAATTAAGTCCCACAGTCAATCGTTTCATTGTTAAAGGCCATGCAACTTAGTAATATCAGAAAAATATCGCTAAATACATGTTGGTACGAATATGTGACGCAACCGTTGTAACTCAAACGGATTGATACGGCCAAGAATTCCATGAAATGTAGTTTTTGAGAGTGTCTCTATTTCTTCAGCGCGAACTAACGGCTAGGATTGGTGCCACAGTGAAAAATGACTTTTCTTTTTAAATTTATAAATAAAGCATTACCACAGAGACTAGTGTACTCGCTGAATTCCAGGAATCATGTCAAATTAAGAAGAATGGTATTCCTTGGAGCCCAATTGGCTCATTTATCGCATTTACAAGGTCAAAGTCCAGAATCAGTTCAATTAATTCCCAGAGTCAATCGTTTCACTGTTAAAAGCGATACAATTTAGTAATATCGGAAAAAAATCACTAAGTACATGTTAATACGAATATGTGACGCAATCGTTCTAACCCAAACGGATTGACACCGTTAGAAAGTCAATGAAATGTAGTCTTTGAAACTGTCTCTATTTCTTCAGCGCGAACTAACGGCTGGGATTGTCCCACAGTAAAAAATGACTTATTTAACTTAATTTTTAAATAAAACTCTACCACAGCGCCCAGTGCAATCGCTGAGTTCCAGCAATCAAGTCAAATTAAGAAAAATGTTACTTTTGGTACTCAGACTGGCTCATTTATCACATTTATAAGGTCAAAGTCCAAAATCAGTTCAATTAAGTCCCACAGTCGAACGTTTCACTGTTAAAAGCGATGCAACCTAGTAATATCCGAATACTATCGCTAAATACATGTTGGTACGAATATGTGACGCAACCGTTGTAACTCAAACGGATTTATACCGCTAGAAAGTCAATGAAATGTAGTCTTTGGAGCTGTTCCTTTTTATTCAGCGCGTGCTAACGGCCAGGATTGGTCCCACAGTAAGAAAAGACTTATTTATCTAAATTTTTAAATAAAGCGCTATCACAGAGCCTAATGTAATCGCTGAATTCCAGCCATCACGTCAAATAAAGAAGAAAGTTATTCCTAGGAGACCAATTGGCTCATCTATCACATTTATAAGGACATAGTCCAGAGTCAGTTCAATAAATTCCCACAGTCAATCGTTTAACTGTTAAAAGCAATACAACTTAGTAAAATTGAAAGAAAATCACTAAATACATGTTGGTACGAATATGTGACGCAACCGTTGTAACTCAACCGGATTGACACCGTTATAAGGTCAATGAAATGTAGTTTTTGAAACTGATTCTATTTCTTCAGCGCGAACGAACGGCTAGGATTGGTCCCACAGTAAAAGCTGACTTATTTATCTTCATTTTTTAACAATGAGTTACCACAGTGCCCAGTGTAATCGCGGAGCCCCAGCAATCATGTCAAATTAAGAAGAATGCTATTTCTTGTAGTCAAACTGGCTCATTTATCTCATTTATAAGGTCAAAGGCCACAATCAGTTCAATTAAGTCCCACAGTAAAACGTTTCACTGTTAAAAGCGATGCAACCTAGTAATATCCGAATACTATCGCTAAATACATGTGGTGACGAATATGTGGCGCAACCGTTGTAACTCAAACGGATTGATACCGTTAGAAGGTCAATGAGATGTAGTTTTTGAAACTGTCGCTATTTCTTCATCGCGCGATAACTGCTAGAATTGGCCCCACAGTAAGAAAAGACTTTTTTATCTAAATTATTAAATAAAGCACTACCACAGAGCCTAGTGTACTCGCTGAATTCCAGCAACCATGTAGAATTAAGAAGAATGTTATTTCTTGGGTCCAGTTGGCTCACTTATCACATTTATAAGGTCACAGTCCAAAGTTAGTTCAATTAAGTTCGACAGTCAATCGTTTCACTGTTAAAAGCGATATAACTTAGAAATATCGGAAGAAAATCACTAAATACATGTTGGTACGAATATGTGACGCAACCGTTGTAATTCAAACGGATTGACACCTTTAGTAAGTCAATGAAATGTAGTTCTTGAAACTTTCTCTAATTCTTCAACGCGAACTAGCGGCTAGGATTGGTCCCACAGTAAAAAATGACTTATTTATCCTAATTTTTTAATAAAGTGCTAACACAGCGCCCAGTGTAATCGCTCAGCTCCAGCAATCATGTCAAATTAAGAAGAATGTTATTTCTTGTAGTCAAACTGGCTCATTTTTAACATTTATCAGGTCACAGCCGAAAGTTAGTTCAATTAAGTCCCACAGTCAATCGTTTCACTGTTAAAGGCGATGCAACCTAGTAATATCAGAATACTATCGCTAATTACATGTTGGTACGAATATGTGACGCAACCGTTGTAACTCAAACGGATTTATACCGCTAGAAAGTCAATGAAATGTAGTCTTTGGAGCTGTTCCTTTTTATTCAGCGCGTGCTAACGGCCAGGATTGGTCCCACAGTAAGAAAAGACTTATTTATCTAAATTTTTAAATAAAGCGCTATCACAGAGCCTAATGTAATCGCTGAATTCCAGCCATCACGTCAAATAAAGAAGAAAGTTATTCCTAGGAGACCAATTGGCTCATCTATCACATTTATAAGGACATAGTCCAGAGTCAGTTCAATAAATTCCCACAGTCAATCGTTTAACTGTTAAAAGCAATACAACTTAGTAAAATTGAAAGAAAATCACTAAATACATGTTGGTACGAATATGTGACGCAACCGTTGTAACTCAACCGGATTGACACCGTTATAAGGTCAATGAAATGTAGTTTTTGAAACTGATTCTATTTCTTCAGCGCGAACGAACGGCTAGGATTGGTCCCACAGTAAAAGCTGACTTATTTATCTTCATTTTTTAACAATGAGTTACCACAGTGCCCAGTGTAATCGCGGAGCCCCAGCAATCATGTCAAATTAAGAAGAATGCTATTTCTTGTAGTCAAACTGGCTCATTTATCTCATTTATAAGGTCAAAGGCCACAATCAGTTCAATTAAGTCCCACAGTAAAACGTTTCACTGTTAAAAGCGATGCAACCTAGTAATATCCGAATACTATCGCTAAATACATGTGGTGACGAATATGTGGCGCAACCGTTGTAACTCAAACGGATTGATACCGTTAGAAGGTCAATGAGATGTAGTTTTTGAAACTGTCGCTATTTCTTCATCGCGCGATAACTGCTAGAATTGGCCCCACAGTAAGAAAAGACTTTTTTATCTAAATTATTAAATAAAGCACTACCACAGAGCCTAGTGTACTCGCTGAATTCCAGCAACCATGTCGAATTAAGAAGAATGTTATTTCTTGGGTCCAGTTGGCTCACTTATCACATTTATAAGGTCACAGTCCAAAGTTAGTTCAATTAAGTTCGACAGTCAATCGTTTCACTGTTAAAAGCGATATAACTTAGAAATATCGGAAGAAAATCACTAAATACATGTTGGTACGAATATGTGACGCAACCGTTGTAATTCAAACGGATTGACACCTTTAGTAAGTCAATGAAATGTAGTTCTTGAAACTTTCTCTAATTCTTCAACGCGAACTAGCGGCTAGGATTGGTCCCACAGTAAAAAATGACTTATTTATCCTAATTTTTTAATAAAGTGCTAACACAGCGCCCAGTGTAATCGCTCAGCTCCAGCAATCATGTCAAATTAAGAAGAATGTTATTTCTTGTAGTCAAACTGGCTCATTTTTAACATTTATCAGGTCACAGCCGAAAGTTAGTTCAATTAAGTCCCACAGTCAATCGTTTCACTGTTAAAGGCGATGCAACCTAGTAATATCAGAATACTATCGCTAATTACATGTTGATACGAATATGTGATGCAACCGTTGTAACTCAAACGGATTGATACTGCCAAGAAGTCAATGAAATGAAGTTTTTGAGAATGTCTCTATTTCTTCAGCGCGTGCTAACGGCCAGTATTAGTCCCACAGTAGAAAAAGAATTAATTATCTAAATTTTTAAATAAAGCATTACCAGAGAGTCTAGTGTACTCGCAATGTTATTTCTTGGGTCCAGTTGGCTCACTTATCACATTTATAAGGTCACAGTCCAAAGTTAGTTCAATTAAGTTCGACAGTCAATCGTTTCACTGTTAAAAGCGATATAACTTAGAATTATCGGAAGAAAATCACTAAATACATGTTGGTACGAATATGTGACGCAACCGTTGTAATTCAAACGAATTGACACCTTTAGTAAGTCAATGAAATGTAGTTCTTGAAACTTTCTCTAATTCTTCAGCGCGAACTAGCGGCTAGGATTGGTCCCACAGTAAAAAATGACTTATTTATCCTAATTTTTTAATAAAGTGCTAACACAGCGCCCAGTGTAATCGCTCAGCTCCAGCAATCATGTCAAATTAAGAAGAATGTTATTTCTTGTAGTCAAACTGGCTCATTTTTAACATTTATCAGGTCACAGCCGAAAGTTAGTTCAATTAAGTCCCACAGTCAATCGTTTTACTGTTAAAGGCGATGCAACCTAGTAATATCAGAATACTATCGCTAATTACATGTTGATACGAATATGTGATGCAACCGTTGTAACTCAAACGGATTGATACTGCCAAGAAGTCAATGAAATGAAGTTTTTGAGAATGTCTCTATTTCTTCAGCGCGTGCTAACGGCCAGTATTAGTCCCACAGTAGAAAAAGAATTAATTATCTAAATTTTTAAATAAAGCATTACCAGAGAGTCTAGTGTACTCGCAATGTTATTTCTTGGGTCCAGTTGGCTCACTTATCACATTTATAAGGTCACAGTCCAAAGTTAGTTCAATTAAGTTCGACAGTCAATCGTTTCACTGTTAAAAGCGATATAACTTAGAATTATCGGAAGAAAATCACTAAATACATGTTGTTACGAATATGTGACGCAACCGTTGTAACTCAAACGGATTGGCACCGTTAGTAAGTCAATGAAATGAAGTTTTTGAGAATGTCTCTATTTCTTCAGCGCGTGCTAACGGCCAGTATTAGTCCCACAGTAGAAAAAGACTTAATTATCTAAATTTTTAAATAAAGCATTACCAGAGAGACTAGTGTACTCGCTGAATTCCAGCAACCATGTCGAATTAAGACGAATGTTATTTCTTGGGTCCAGTTGGCTCACTTATCACATTTATAAGGTCACAGTCCAAAGTTAGTTCAATTAAGTTCGACAGTCAATCGTTTCACTGTTAAAAGCGATATAACTTAGAAATATCGGAAGAAAATCACTAAATACATGTTGGTACGAATATGTGACGCAACCGTTGTAATTCAAACGGATTGACACCTTTAGTAAGTCAATGAAATGTAGTTCTTGAAACTTTCTCTAATTCTTCAACGCGAACTAGCGGCTAGGATTGGTCCCACAGTAAAAAATGACTTATTTATCCTAATTTTTTAATAAAGTGCTAACACAGCGCCCTGTGTAATCGCTCAGCTCCAGCAATCATGTCAAATTAAGAAGAATGTTATTTCTTGTAGTCAAACTGGCTCATTTTTAACATTTATCAGGTCACAGCCGAAAGTTAGTTCAATTAAGTCCCACAGTCAATCGTTTCACTGTTAAAGGCGATGCAACCTAGTAATATCAGAATACTATCGCTAATTACATGTTGATACGAATATGTGATGCAACCGTTGTAACTCAAACGGATTGATACTGCCAAGAAGTCAATGAAATGAAGTTTTTGAGAATGTCTCTATTTCTTCAGCGCGTGCTAACGGCCAGTATTAGTCCCACAGTAGAAAAAGAATTAATTATCTAAATTTTTAAATAAAGCATTACCAGAGAGTCTAGTGTACTCGCAATGTTATTTCTTGGGTCCAGTTGGCTCACTTATCACATTTATAAGGTCACAGTCCAAAGTTAGTTCAATTAAGTTCGACAGTCAATCGTTTCACTGTTAAAAGCGATATAACTTAGAATTATCGGAAGAAAATCACTAAATACATGTTGGTACGAATATGTGACGCAACCGTTGTAATTCAAACGAATTGACACCTTTAGTAAGTCAATGAAATGTAGTTCTTGAAACTTTCTCTAATTCTTCAGCGCGAACTAGCGGCTAGGATTGGTCCCACAGTAAAAAATGACTTATTTATCCTAATTTTTTAATAAAGTGCTAACACAGCGCCCAGTGTAATCGCTCAGCTCCAGCAATCATGTGAAATTAAGAAGAATGTTATTTCTTGTAGTCAAACTGGCTCATTTTTAACATTTATCAGGTCACAGCCGAAAGTTAGTTCAATTAAGTCCCACAGTCAATCGTTTCACTGTTAAAGGCGATGCAACCTAGTAATATCAGAATACTATCGCTAATTACATGTTGATACGAATATGTGATGCAACCGTTGTAACTCAAACGGATTGATACTGCCAAGAAGTCAATGAAATGAAGTTTTTGAGAATGTCTCTATTTCTTCAGCGCGTGCTAACGGCCAGTATTAGTCCCACAGTAGAAAAAGAATTAATTATCTAAATTTTTAAATAAAGCATTACCAGAGAGGCTAGTGTACTCGCAATGTTATTTCTTGGGTCCAGTTGGCTCACTTATCACATTTATAAGGTCACAGTCCAAAGTTAGTTCAATTAAGTTCGACAGTCAATCGTTTCACTGTTAAAAGCGATATAACTTAGAATTATCGGAAGAAAATCACTAAATACATGTTGGTACGAATATGTGACGCAACCGTTGTAATTCAAACGAATTGACACCTTTAGTAAGTCAATGAAATGTAGTTCTTGAAACTTTCTCTAATTCTTCAGCGCGAACTAGCGGCTAGGATTGGTCCCACAGTAAAAAATGACTTATTTATCCTAATTTTTTAATAAAGTGCTAACACAGCGCCCAGTGTAATCGCTCAGCTCCAGCAATCATGTCAAATTAAGAAGAATGTTATTTCTTGTAGTCAAACTGGCTCATTTTTAACATTTATCAGGTCACAGCCGAAAGTTAGTTCAATTAAGTCCCACAGTCAATCCCTTCACTGTTAAAGGCGATGCAACCTAGTAATATCAGAATACTATCGCTAAATACATGTTGATACGAATATGTGACGCAACCGTTGTAACTCAAACAGAGGGATACCGCCAAGAAGTCGATGAAATGTAGTTATTGAGAATGTCTCTATTTCTTCAGCGCGTGCTAACGGCCAGGATTAGTCCCACAGAAAAAAAAGACTTATTTATCTAAATTTTTAAGTAAAGCACTACCACAGCGCCCAGTGTAATCGCTGAATTCCAGCAATCCTGTCAAATTAAGAAAAATGTTATTCCTTGGTGCCCAATTGGTTCATTTATCGCATTTACAAGGTCACAGTCCAGAATCAGTTCAATTAAGTCCCACAGTCAATCGTTTCACTGTTAAAAGCGATGCAACTTAGTCACATCGGAAAAAAATCATTAAATACATGTTGGTACGAATATTTTACGCAACCGTTGTAACTCAAACGGATTAACACCGTTAGAAGGTCAATGAAATGTAGTTTTTGAAACCGTCTTTGTTTATTCAGCGCGAAATAACGGCTGGGATTGCTCCCACAGTAAAAAGTGACTTATTTAACTTAATTCTTAAATAAAAGCTACCACAGTGCCCAGTGCAATCGCTTAGTTCCAGCAATGAAGTCAAATTAAGAAGAATGTTACTTCTTGTACTCCAACTGGCTCATTTATCACATTTATAAGGTCAAACTCCAAATTCAGTTCAATTAAGTCCCAAAGTCAATCGTTTCACTGTTAAAGGCGATGCAACCTAGTAATATCCGAATACTATCGCTAAATACATGTTTATACGAATGTGTGACGCAGCCGTTGTAACTCAAACGGATTGATACCGCCAAGAAGTCGATGAAATGTAGTTTTTTAGAATGTCTCTATTTCTTCAGCGCGAACTAATGGCTGGGATTGGTCCAACAGTAAAAAATGACTTATTTAACTTAATTTTTAAATAAAACTCTACCACAGCGCCCACTGCAAACGCTGAGTTTCAGCAATCAAGTCAAATTAAGAAGAATATTACTTATTGTAGTCAAATTGGTTTATTTATCGCATTTACAAGGTCACAGTCCAGAATCAGTTCAATTAATTCCCACAGTCAAACGTTTCACTGTTAAAAGCGATGCAACATAGTAATTCCCGAATACTATCGCTAAATATATGTGGGGACTAATATGTGATGAACAGTTGTAACTCAAATAGATTGATACCGTTAGAAAATCAATGACATGTAGTTTTTGAAACTGTCGCTATTTTTTCAGCGCGCAATAACGACTAGGATTGGACCCACAGTAAAAAATGACTTTTTGATTTAAATTTTTTAATAAAGTGCTACCACAGCGCCCAGTGTAATCGCTCAGCTCCAGCAATCATGTCAAATTAAGAAGAATGTTATTTCTTGTAGTCAAACTGGCTCATTTTTAACATTTATCAGGTCACAGCCGAAAGTTAGTTCAATTAAGTCCCACAGTCAATCGTTTCACTGTTAAAGGCGATGCAACCTAGTAATATCAGAATACTATCGCTAATTACATGTTGATACGAATATGTGACGCAACCGTTGTAACTCAAACGGATTGATACTGCCAAGAAGTCAATGAAATGAAGTTTTTGAGAATGTCTCTATTTCTTCAGCGCGTGCTAACGGCCAGTATTAGTCCCACAGTAGAAAAAGAATTAATTATCTAAATTTTTAAATAAAGCATTACCAGAGAGTCTAGTGTACTCGCAATGTTATTTCTTGGGTCCAGTTGGCTCACTTATCACATTTATAAGGTCACAGTCCAAAGTTAGTTCAATTAAGTTCGACAGTCAATCGTTTCACTGTTAAAAGCGATATAACTTAGAAATATCGGAAGAAAATCACTAAATACATGTTGGTACGAATATGTGACGCAACCGTTGTAATTCAAACGAATTGACACCTTTAGTAAGTCAATGAAATGTAGTTCTTGAAACTTTCTCTAATTCTTCAGCGCGAACTAGCGGCTAGGATTGTTCCCACAGTAAAAAATGACTTATTTATCCTAATTTTTTAATAAAGTGCTAACACAGCGCCCAGTGTAATCGCTCAGCTCCAGCAATCATGTCAAATTAGAAGAATGTTATTTCTTGTAGTCAAACTGGCTCATTTTTAACATTTATCAGGTCACAGCCGAAAGTTAGTTCAATTAAGTCCCACAGTCAATCCCTTCACTGTTAAAGGCGATGCAACCTAGTAATATCAGAATACTATCGCTAAATACATGTTGATACGAATATGTGACGCAACCGTTGTAACTCAAACAGAGGGATACCGCCAAGAAGTCGATGAAATGTAGTTATTGAGAATGTCTCTATTTCTTCAGCGCGTGCTAACGGCCAGGATTAGTCCCACAGAAAAAAAAGACTTATTTATCTAAATTTTTAAGTAAAGCACTACCACAGCGCCCAGTGTAATCGCTGAATTCCAGCCATCCTGTCAAATTAAGAAAAATGTTATTCCTTGGTGCCCAATTGGTTCATTTATCGCATTTACAAGGTCACAGTCCAGAATTAGTTCAATTAAGTCCCACAGTCAATCGTTTCACTGTTAAAAGCGATGCAACTTAGTCACTTCGGAAAAAAATCACTAAATACATGTTGGTACGAATATTTGACGCAACCGTTGTAACTCAAACGGATTAACACCGTTAGAAGGTCAATGAAATGTAGTTTTTGAAACCGTCTTTGTTTATTCAGCGCGAAATAACGGCTGGGATTGCTCCCACAGTAAAAAGTGACTTATTTAACTTAATTCTTAAATAAAAGCTACCACAGTGCCCAGTGCAATCGATGAGTTCCAGCAATGAAGTCAAATTAAGAAGAATGTTACTTCTTGTACTCCAACTGGCTCATTTATCACATTTATAAGGTCAAACTCCAAATTCAGTTCAATTAAGTCCCAAAGTCAATCGTTTCACTGTTAAAGGCGATGCAACCTAGTAATATCCGAATACTATCGCTAAATACATGTTGATACGAATGTGTGACGCAGCCGTTGTAACTCAAACGGATTGATACCGCCAAGAAGTCGATGAAATGTAGTTTTTGAGAATGTCTCTATTTCTTCAGCGCGAACTAATGGCTGGGATTGGTCCAACAGTAAAAAATGACTTATTTAACTTAATTTTTAAATAAAACTCTACCACAGCGCCCACTGCAAACGCTGAGTTTCAGCAATCAAGTCAAATTAAGAAGAATATTACTTATTGTAGTCAAATTGGTTTATTTATCGCATTTACAAGGTCACAGTCCAGAATCAGTTCAATTAATTCCCACAGTCAAACGTTTCACTGTTAAAAGCGATGCAACATAGTAATTCCCGAATACTATCGCTAAATATATGTGGGGACTAATATGTGATGAACAGTTGTAACTCAAATAGATTGATACCGTTAGAAAATCAATGACATGTAGTTTTTGAAACTGTCGCTATTTTTTCAGCGCGCAATAACGACTAGGATTGGACCCACAGTAAAAAATGACTTTTTGATTTAAATTTTTTAATAAAGTGCTACCACAGCGCCCAGTGTAATCGCTCAGCTCCAGCAATCATGTCAAATTAAGAAGAATGTTATTTCTTGTAGTCAAACTGACTCATTTTTAACATTTATCAGGTCACAGTCGAAAGTTATTTCAATTAAGTCCCACAGTCAATCGTTTCACTGTTAAAGGCGATGCAACCTAGTAATATCAGAATACTATCGCTAATTACATGTTGATACGAATATGTGACGCAACCGTTGTAACTCAAACGGATTGATACTGCCAAGAAGTCAATGAAATGAAGTTTTTGAGAATGTCTCTATTTCTTCAGCGCGTGCTAACGGCCAGTATTAGTCCCACAGTAGAAAAAGAATTAATTATCTAAATTTTTAAATAAAGCATTACCAGAGAGTCTAGTGTACTCGCAATGTTATTTCTTGGGTCCAGTTGGCTCACTTATCACATTTATAAGGTCACAGTCCAAAGTTAGTTCAATTAAGTTCGACAGTCAATCGTTTCACTGTTAAAAGCGATATAACTTAGAAATATCGGAAGAAAATCACTAAATACATGTTGGTACGAATATGTGACGCAACCGTTGTAATTCAAACGAATTGACACCTTTAGTAAGTCAATGAAATGTAGTTCTTGAAACTTTCTCTAATTCTTCAGCGCGAACTAGCGGCTAGGATTGGTCCCACAGTAAAAAATGACTTATTTATCCTAATTTTTTAATAAAGTGCTAACACAGCGCCCAGTGTAATCGCTCAGCTCCAGCAATCATGTCAAATTAGAAGAATGTTATTTCTTGTAGTCAAACTGGCTCATTTTTAACATTTATCAGGTCACAGCCGAAAGTTAGTTCAATTAAGTCCCACAGTCAATCCCTTCACTGTTAAAGGCGATGCAACCTAGTAATATCAGAATACTATCGCTAAATACATGTTGATACGAATATGTGACGCAACCGTTGTAACTCAAACAGAGGGATACCGCCAAGAAGTCGATGAAATGTAGTTATTGAGAATGTCTCTATTTCTTCAGCGCGTGCTAACGGCCAGGATTAGTCCCACAGAAAAAAAAGACTTATTTATCTAAATTTTTAAGTAAAGCACTACCACAGCGCCCAGTGTAATCGCTGAATTCCAGCCATCCTGTCAAATTAAGAAAAATGTTATTCCTTGGTGCCCAATTGGTTCATTTATCGCATTTACAAGGTCACAGTCCAGAATTAGTTCAATTAAGTCCCACAGTCAATCGTTTCACTGTTAAAAGCGATGCAACTTAGTCACTTCGGAAAAAAATCACTAAATACATGTTGGTACGAATATTTGACGCAACCGTTGTAACTCAAACGGATTAACACCGTTAGAAGGTCAATGAAATGTAGTTTTTGAAACCGTCTTTGTTTATTCAGCGCGAAATAACGGCTGGGATTGCTCCCACAGTAAAAAGTGACTTATTTAACTTAATTCTTAAATAAAAGCTACCACAGTGCCCAGTGCAATCGATGAGTTCCAGCAATGAAGTCAAATTAAGAAGAATGTTACTTCTTGTACTCCAACTGGCTCATTTATCACATTTATAAGGTCAAACTCCAAATTCAGTTCAATTAAGTCCCAAAGTCAATCGTTTCACTGTTAAAGGCGATGCAACCTAGTAATATCCGAATACTATCGCTAAATACATGTTGATACGAATGTGTGACGCAGCCGTTGTAACTCAAACGGATTGATACCGCCAAGAAGTCGATGAAATGTAGTTTTTGAGAATGTCTCTATTTCTTCAGCGCGAACTAATGGCTGGGATTGGTCCAACAGTAAAAAATGACTTATTTAACTTAATTTTTAAATAAAACTCTACCACAGCGCCCACTGCAAACGCTGAGTTTCAGCAATCAAGTCAAATTAAGAAGAATATTACTTATTGTAGTCAAATTGGTTTATTTATCGCATTTACAAGGTCACAGTCCAGAATCAGTTCAATTAATTCCCACAGTCAAACGTTTCACTGTTAAAAGCGATGCAACATAGTAATTCCCGAATACTATCGCTAAATATATGTGGGGACTAATATGTGATGAACAGTTGTAACTCAAATAGATTGATACCGTTAGAAAATCAATGACATGTAGTTTTTGAAACTGTCGCTATTTTTTCAGCGCGCAATAACGACTAGGATTGGACCCACAGTAAAAAATGACTTTTTGATTTAACTTTTTTAATAAAGTGCTACCACAGCGCCCAGTGTAATCGCTCAGCTCCAGCAATCATGTCAAATTAAGAAGAATGTTATTTCTTGTAGTCAAACTGACTCATTTTTAACATTTATCAGGTCACAGTCGAAAGTTATTTCAATTAAGTCCCACAGTCAATCGTTTCACTGTTAAAGGCGATGCAACCTAGTAATATCAGAATACTATCGCTAAATACATGTTGATACGAATGTGTGACGCAGCCGTTGTAACTCAAACGGATTGATACCGCCAAGAAGTCGACGAAATGTAGTTTTTGGGAATGTCTCTATTACTTCAGCGCGTGCTAACGGCCAGGATTTGTCCCACAGTAAAAAAGACTTATTTATCTAAATTTTTAAATAAAGCATTACCAGAGAGTCTAGTGTACTCGCAATGTTATTTCTTGGGTCCAGTTGGCTTACTTATCACATTTATAAGGTCACAGTCCAAAGTTAGTTCAATTAAGTTCGGAAGTCAATCGTTTCACTGTTAAAAGCGATATAACTTAGAAATATCGGAAGAAAATCACTAAATACATGTTGGTACGAATATGTGACGCAACCGTTGTAATTCAAACGAATTGACACCTTTAGTAAGTCAATGAAATGTAGTTCTTGAAACTTTCTCTAATTCTGCAGCGCGAACTAGCGGCTAGGATTGGTCCCACAGTAAAAAATGACTTATTTATCCTAATTTTTTAATAAAGTGCTAACACAGCGCCCAGTGTAATCGCTCAGCTCCAGCAATCATGTCAAATTAAGAAGAATGTTATTTCTTGTAGTCAAACTGGCTCATTTTTAACATTTATCAGGTCACAGCCGAAAGTTAGTTCAATTAAGTCCCACAGTCAATCCCTTCACTGTTAAAGGCGATGCAACCTAGTAATATCAGAATACTATCGCTAAATACATGTTGATACGAATATGTGACGCAACCGTTGTAACTCAAACAGAGGGATACCGCCAAGAAGTCGATGAAATGTAGTTATTGAGAATGTCTCTATTTCTTCAGCGCTTGCTAACGGCCAGGATTAGTCCCACAGAAAAAAAAGACTTATTTATCTAAATTTTTAAGTAAAGCACTACCACAGCGCCCAGTGTAATCGCTGAATTCCAGCAATCCTGTCAAATTAAGAAAAATGTTATTCCTTGGTGCCCAATTGGTTCATTTATCGCATTTACAAGGTCACAGTCCAGAATCAGTTCAATTAAGTCCCACAGTCAATCGTTTCACTGTTAAAAGCGATGCAACTTAGTCACATCGGAAAAAAATCACTAAATACATGTTGGTACGAATATTTGACGCAACCGTTGTAACTCAAACGGATTAACACCGTTAGAAGGTCAATGAAATGTAGTTTTTGAAACCGTCTTTGTTTATTCAGCGCGAAATAACGGCTGGGATTGCTCCCACAGTAAAAAGTGACTTATTTAACTTAATTCTTAAATAAAAGCTACCACAGTGCCCAGTGCAATCGCTGAGTTCCAGCAATGAAGTCAAATTAAGAAGAATGTTACTTCTTGTACTCCAACTGGCTCATTTATCACATTTATAAGGTCAAACTCCAAATTCAGTTCAATTAAGTCCCAAAGTCAATCGTTTCACTGTTAAAGGCGATGCAACCTAGTAATATCCGAATACTATCGCTAAATACATGTTGATACGAATGTGTGACGCAGCCGTTGTAACTCAAACGGATTGATACCGCCAAGAAGTCGATGAAATGTAGTTTTTGAGAATGTCTCTATTTCTTCAGCGCGAACTAATGGCTGGGATTGGTCCAACAGTAAAAAATGACTTATTTAACTTAATTTTTAAATAAAACTCTACCACAGCGCCCACTGCAAACGCTGAGTTTCAGCAATCAAGTCAAATTAAGAAGAATATTACTTATTGTAGTCAAATTGGTTTATTTATCGCATTTACAAGGTCACAGTCCAGAATCAGTTCAATTAATTCCCACAGTCAAACGTTTCACTGTTAAAAGCGATGCAACATAGTAATTCCCGAATACTATCGCTAAATATATGTGGGGACTAATATGTGATGAACAGTTGTAACTCAAATAGATTGATACCGTTAGAAAATCAATGACATGTAGTTTTTGAAACTGTCGCTATTTTTTCAGCGCGCAATAACGACTAGGATTGGACCCACAGTAAAAAATGACTTTTTGATTTAAATTTTTTAATAAAGTGCTACCACAGCGCCCAGTGTAATCGCTCAGCTCCAGCAATCATGTCAAATTAAGAAGAATGTTATTTCTTGTAGTCAAACTGGCTCATTTTTAACATTTATCAGGTCACAGTCGAAAGTTATTTCAATTAAGTCCCACAGTCAATCGTTTCACTGTTAAAGGCGATGCAACCTAGTAATATCAGAATACTATCGCTAAATACATGTTGATACGAATGTGTGACGCAGCCGTTGTAACTCAAACGGATTGATACCGCCAAGAAGTCGACGAAGTGTAGTTTTTGAGAATGTCTCTATTACTTCAGCGCGTGCTAACGGCCAGGATTTGTCCCACAGTAAAAAAGACTTATTTATCTAAATTTTTAAATCAAGCTCTACCACAGCGCCCAGTGTAATCGCTGAATTCCAGCAATCATGTCGAATTAAGAAAAATGATATTCCTTTGTGCCCAATAGGCTCATTTATCGCATTTACAAGGTCACAGTCCAGAATCAGTTCAATTAAATCCCACAGTCAAACTTTTCACTGTTAAAAGCGATGCAAAATAGTAATAACCGAATACTATCGCTAAATATATGTGGGGACTAATATGTGACGCAACAGTTGTAACTCAAATGGATTGATACCGCCACAAAGTCAATGAAATGTACTTTTTGAAACTGTCGCTATTTCTTCAGCGCGCGATAAGGGCTAGGATTGGTCCCACAGTAAAAAATGACTTTTTGATTTAAATTTTTTAATAAAGTGCTACCACAGCGCCCAGTGTAACCGCTGAGTTCCGACAATCATGTAAAATTAAGAAGAATGTTACTTCTTGGGTCCAGTTGGCTCACTTATCACATTTATAAGGTCACAGTCCAAAGTTAGTTCAATTAAGTTCCACAGTCAATCGTTTCACTGTTAAAAGCAATATAACTTAGTAATATCGGAAAGATATCACTAAATACATGTTGGTACGAATATGTGACGCAACCGTTCTAACTCAAACGGATTGACACCGTTAGAAAGTCAATGAAATGTAGTTTTTGAAACTGTCTCTATTTCTTCAGCGCGAACTAATGGCTGGGATTGGTCCAACAGTAAAAAATGACTTATTTAACTTAATTTTTAAATAAAACTCTACCACAGCGCCCACTGCAAACGCTGAGTTTCAGCAATCAAGTCAAATTAAGAAGAATATTACTTATTGTAGTCAAATTGGTTTATTTATCGCATTTACAAGGTCACAGTCCAGAATCAGTTCAATTAATTCCCACAGTCAAACGTTTCACTGTTAAAAGCGATGCAACATAGTAATTCCCGAATACTATCGCTAAATATATGTGGGGACTAATATGTGATGAACAGTTGTAACTCAAATAGATTGATACCGTTAGAAAATCAATGACATGTAGTTTTTGAAACTGTCGCTATTTTTTCAGCGCGCAATAACGACTAGGATTGGACCCACAGTAAAAAATGACTTTTTGATTTAAATTCTTTAATAAAGTGCTACCACAGCGCCCAGTGTAATCGCTCAGCTCCAGCAATCATGTCAAATTAAGAAGAATGTTATTTCTTGTAGTCAAACTGACTCATTTTTAACATTTATCAGGTCACAGTCGAAAGTTATTTCAATTAAGTCCCACAGTCAATCGTTTCACTGTTAAAGGCGATGCAACCTAGTAATATCAGAATACTATCGCTAAATACATGTTGATACGAATGTGTGACGCAGCCGTTGTAACTCAAACGGATTGATACCGCCAAGAAGTCGACGAAATGTAGTTTTTGGGAATGTCTCTATTACTTCAGCGCGTGCTAACGGCCAGGATTTGTCCCACAGTAAAAAAGACTTATTTATCTAAATTTTTAAATAAAGCATTACCAGAGAGTCTAGTGTACTCGCAATGTTATTTCTTGGGTCCAGTTGGCTCACTTATCACATTTATAAGGTCACAGTCCAAAGTTAGTTCAATTAAGTTCGACAGTCAATCGTTTCACTGTTAAAAGCGATATAACTTAGAAATATCGGAAGAAAATCACTAAATACATGTTGGTACGAATATGTGACGCAACCGTTGTAATTCAAACGAATTGACACCTTTAGTAAGTCAATGAAATGTAGTTCTTGAAACTTTCTCTAATTCTTCAGCGCGAACTAGCGGCTAGGATTGGTCCCACAGTAAAAAATGACTTATTTATCCTAATTTTTTAATAAAGTGCTAACACAGCGCCCAGTGTAATCGCTCAGCTCCAGCAATCATGTCAAATTAAGAAGAATGTTATTTCTTGTAGTCAAACTGGCTCATTTTTAACATTTATCAGGTCACAGCCGAAAGTTAGTTCAATTAAGTCCCACAGTCAATCCCTTCACTGTTAAAGGCGATGCAACCTAGTAATATCAGAATACTATCGCTAAATACATGTTGATACGAATATGTGACGCAACCGTTGTAACTCAAACAGAGGGATACCGCCAAGAAGTCGATGAAATGTAGTTATTGAGAATGTCTCTATTTCTTCAGCGCGTGCTAACGGCCAGGATTAGTCCCACAGAAAAAAAAGACTTATTTATCTAAATTTTTAAGTAAAGCACTACCACAGCGCCCAGTGTAATCGCTGAATTCCAGCAATCCTGTCAAATTAAGAAAAATGTTATTCCTTGGTGCCCAATTGGTTCATTTATCGCATTTACAAGGTCACAGTCCAGAATCAGTTCAATTAAGTCCCACAGTCAATCGTTTCACTGTTAAAAGCGATGCAACTTAGTCACATCGGAAAAAAATCACTAAATACATGTTGGTACGAATATTTGACGCAACCGTTGTAACTCAAACGGATTAACACCGTTAGAAGGTCAATGAAATGTAGTTTTTGAAACCGTCTTTGTTTATTCAGCGCGAAATAACGGCTGGGATTGCTCCCACAGTAAAAAGTGACTTATTTAACTTAATTCTTAAATAAAAGCTACCACAGTGCCCAGTGCAATCGCTGAGTTCCAGCAATGAAGTCAAATTAAGAAGAATGTTACTTCTTGTACTCCAACTGGCTCATTTATCACATTTATAAGGTCAAACTCCAAATTCAGTTCAATTAAGTCCCAAAGTCAATCGTTTCACTGTTAAAGGCGATGCAACCTAGTAATATCCGAATACTATCGCTAAATACATGTTGATACGAATGTGTGACGCAGCCGTTGTAACTCAAACGGATTAACACCGTTAGAAGGTCAATGAAATGTAGTTTTTGAAACCGTCTTTGTTTATTCAGCGCGAAATAACGGCTGGGATTGCTCCCACAGTAAAAAGTGACTTATTTAACTTAATTCTTAAATAAAAGCTACCACAGTGCCCAGTGCAATCGCTGAGTTCCAGCAATGAAGTCAAATTAAGAAGAATGTTACTTCTTGTACTCCAACTGGCTCATTTATCACATTTATAAGGTCAAACTCCAAATTCAGTTCAATTAAGTCCCAAAGTCAATCGTTTCACTGTTAAAGGCGATGCAACCTAGTAATATCCGAATACTATCGCTAAATACATGTTGATACGAATGTGTGACGCAGCCGTTGTAACTCAAACGGATTGATACCGCCAAGAAGTCGATGAAATGTAGTTTTTGAGAATGTCTCTATTTCTTCAGCGCGAACTAATGGCTGGGATTGGTCCAACAGTAAAAAATGACTTATTTAACTTAATTTTTAAATAAAACTCTACCACAGCGCCCACTGCAAACGCTGAGTTTCAGCAATCAAGTCAAATTAAGAAGAATATTACTTATTGTAGTCAAATTGGTTTATTTATCGCATTTACAAGGTCACAGTCCAGAATCAGTTCAATTAATTCCCACAGTCAAACGTTTCACTGTTAAAAGCGATGCAACATAGTAATTCCCGAATACTATCGCTAAATATATGTGGGGACTAATATGTGATGAACAGTTGTAACTCAAATAGATTGATACCGTTAGAAAATCAATGACATGTAGTTTTTGAAACTGTCGCTATTTTTTCAGCGCGCAATAACGACTAGGATTGGACCCACAGTAAAAAATGACTTTTTGATTTAAATTTTTTAATAAAGTGCTACCACAGCGCCCAGTGTAATCGCTCAGCTCCAGCAATCATGTCAAATTAAGAAGAATGTTATTTCTTGTAGTCAAACTGGCTCATTTTTAACATTTATCAGGTCACAGTCGAAAGTTATTTCAATTAAGTCCCACAGTCAATCGTTTCACTGTTAAAGGCGATGCAACCTAGTAATATCAGAATACTATCGCTAAATACATGTTGATACGAATGTGTGACGCAGCCGTTGTAACTCAAACGGATTGATACCGCCAAGAAGTCGACGAAATGTAGTTTTTGAGAATGTCTCTATTACTTCAGCGCGTGCTAACGGCCAGGATTTGTCCCACAGTAAAAAAGACTTATTTATCTAAATTTTTAAATCAAGCTCTACCACAGCGCCCAGTGTAATCGCTGAATTCCAGCAATCATGTCGAATTAAGAAAAATGATATTCCTTTGTGCCCAATAGGCTCATTTATCGCATTTACAAGGTCACAGTCCAGAATCAGTTCAATTAAGTCCCACAGTCAAACTTTTCACTGTTAAAAGCGATGCAAAATAGTAATAACCGAATACTATCGCTAAATATATGTGGGGACTAATATGTGACGCAACAGTTGTAACTCAAATGGTTGATACCGCCACGAAGTCAATGAAATGTACTTTTTGAAACTGTCGCTATTTCTTCAGCGCGCGATAAGGGCTAGGATTGGTCCCACAGTAAAAAATGACTTTTTGATTTAAATTTTTTAATAAAGTGCTACCACAGCGCCCAGTGTAACCGCTGAGTTCCGACAATCATGTAAAATTAAGAAGAATGTTACTTCTTGGGTCCAGTTGGCTCACTTATCACATTTATAAGGTCACAGTCCAAAGTTAGTTCAATTAAGTTCCACAGTCAATCGTTTCACTGTTAAAAGCAATATAACTTAGTAATATCGGAAAGATATCACTAAATACATGTTGGTACGAATATGTGACGCAACCGTTCTAACTCAAACGGATTGACACCGTTAGAAAGTCAATGAAATGTAGTTTTTGAAACTGTCTCTATTTCTTCAGCGCGAACTTACGGCTTGGATTGGTCCCACTGTAAAAAATGACTTTTTTATTTAAATTTTTAATAAAGCGCTGCCACAGCGCCCAGTGTAATCGCTGAGTTCCAGCAATCATGTCAAATTAAGAAGAATGTTATTTCTTGTAGTCAAACTGGCTCATTTATCACATTTATAAGGTCAAAGTCTAAAATCAGTTCAATTAAGTCCCTCAGTCAAAAGTTTCACTGTTAAAAGCGGTGCAACCCAGTAATATCCGAATACTATGGCTAGATACATGTTGGTACGAATATGTGACGCAACCGTTGTTACTCAAACGTATTTATACCACTAGAAAGTCAATGAAATGTAGTCTTTGGAATTGTTCCTCTTTATTCAGGGCGTGCTAACGGCCAGAATTGGTCCCGCAGTAAGAAGAATCTTATTTATCTTAATTTTTAAATTAGACGCTACCACAGCGCACAGTGTAATCGCTGAGTTCCAGCAATCACGTCAAATTAAGAAGAAAGTTATTCCTTGGAGTCCAATTGGCTCATTTATCGCATTTATAAGGTCACAGTCCAGAATCAGTTCAATTAAGTCCCACAGCCAATCGCTTCACTGTTAAAAGCGATACAACTTAGTAATATCGGAAAAAAATCACTAAATACATGTTGGTACGAATATGTGACGCAACCGTGGTAATTCAAACGAATTGACACCTTTAGTAAGTCAATGAAATGTAGTTCTTGAAACTTTCTCTAATTCTTCAGCGCGAACTAGCGGCTAGGATTGGTCCCACAGTAAAAAATGACTTATTTATCCTAATTTTTTAATAAAGTGCTAACACAGCGCCCAGTGTAATCGCTCAGCTCCAGCAATCATGTCAAATTAAGAAGAATGTTATCTCTTGTAGTCAAACTGGCTCATTTTTAACATTTATCAGGTCACAGCCGAAAGTTAGTTCGTGCTAACGGCCAGGATTAGTCCCACAGTAAAAAAAGACTTATTTATCTAAATTTTTAAGTAAAGCACTACCACAGCGCCCAGTGTAATCGCTGAATTCCAGCAATCATGTCGAATTAAGAAAAATGTTATTCCTTGGTGCCCAATTGGTTCATTTATTGCATTTACAAGGTCACAGTCCAGAATCAGTTCAATTAAGTCCCACAGTCAATCGTTTCACTGTTAAAAGCGATGCAACTTAGTCACATCGGAAAAAATCACTAAATACATGTTGGTACGAATATTTGACGCAACCGTTGTAACTCAAACGGATTAACACCGTTAGAAGGTCAATGAAATGTAGTTTTTGAAACTATCGCTATTTTTTCAGCGCGCAATAACGACTAGGATTGGACCCACAGTAAAAAATGACTTTTTGATTTAAATTTTTTAATAAAGTGCTACCACAGCGCCTAGTGTAATCGCTCAGCTCCAGCAATCATGTCAAATTAAGAAGAATGTTATTTCTTGTAGTCAAACTGGCTCATTTTTAACATTTATCAGGTCACAGTCGAAAGTTAGTTCAATTAAGTCCCACAGTCAATCGTTTCACTGTTAAAGGCGATGCAACCTAGTAATATCAGAATACTATCGCTAAATACATGTTGATACGAATGTGTGACGCAGCCGTTGTAACTCAAACGGATTGATACCGCCAAGAAGTCGACGAAATGTAGTTTTTGAGAATGTCTCTATTACTTCAGCGCGTGCTAACGGCCAGGATTTGTCCCACAGTAAAAAAGACTTATTTATCTAAATTTTTAAATCAAGCTCTACCACAGCGCCCAGTGTAATCGCTGAATTCCAGCAATCATGTCGAATTAAGAAAAATGATATTCCTTGGTGCCCAATAGGCTCATTTATCGCATTTACAAGGTCACAGTCCAGAATCAGTTCAATTAAATCCCACAGTCAAACGTGTCACTGTTAAAAGCGATGCAACCTAGTAATATCCGAATACTATCGCTAAATACATGTGGGGACGAATATGTGACGCAACCGTTGTAACTCAAACGGATTGACACCGTTAGAAAGTCAATGAAATGTAGTTTTTGAAACTGTCTCTATTTTTTCAGCGCGAACTAATGGCTGCGATTGGTCCCACAGTAAAAAAAAACTTATTTAACTTAATTTTTAAATAAAACGCTACCACAGTGCCCAGTGCAATCGCTGAGTTTCAGCAATCAAGTCAAATTAAGAAGAATATTACTTATTGTAGTCAAATTGGTTCATTTATCGCATTTACAAGGTCACAGTTCAGAAGCAGTTCAATTAAGTCCCACAGTCAAACGTTTCACTGTTAAAAGCGATGCAAAATAGTAATAACCGAATACTATCGCTAAATATATGTTGGTACGAATATGTGACGCAACCGTTCTAACTCAAACGGATTGACACCGTTAGAAAGTCAATGAAATGTAATTTTTGAAACTGTCTCTATTTCTTCAGCGCGAACTTACGGCTTGGATTGGTCCCACTGTAAAAAATGACTTTTTTATTTAAATTTTTAATAAAGCGCTGCCACAGCGCCCAGTGTAATCGCTGAGTTCCAGCAATCATGTCAAATTAAGAAGAATGTTATTTCTTGTAGTCAAACTGGCTCATTTATCACATTTATAAGGTCAAAGTCTAAAATCAGTTCAATTAAGTCCCTCAGTCAAAAGTTTCACTGTTAAAAGCGGTGCAACCCAGTAATATCCGAATACTATGGCTAGATACATGTTGGTACGAATATGTGACGCAACCGTTGTAACTTAAACGGATTTATACCACTAGAAAGTCAATGAAATGTAGTCTTTGGAATTGTTCCTCTTTATTCAGGGCGTGCTAACGGCCAGGATTGGTCCCGCAGTAAAAAGAATCTAATTTATCCTAATTTTTAAATTAGACGCTACCACAGCGCACAGTGTAATCGCTGAGTTCCAGCAATCACGTCAAATTAAGAAGAAAGTTATTCCTTGGAGTCCAATTGGCTCATTTATCGCATTTATAAGGTCACAGTCCAGAATCAGTTCAATTAAGTCCCACAGCCAATCGCTTCACTGTTAAAAGCGATACAACTTAGTAATATCGGAAAAAAATCACTAAATACATGTTGGTACGAATATGTGACACAACTGTTGTAACTCAAACGGATTGACACCGTTAGAAAGTCAATGAAATGTAGTTTTCGAAACTGTCTCTATTTTTTAAGCGCGAACTAACGGCTAGGATTGTTCCCACAGTAAAAAAACACTTATTTATTTTAATTTTTAAACAAAACGTTACCACAGCGCCAAGTGTAATCGCTGAGTTCCAGCAATCATGTCAAATTAAGAAGAATGTTATTTCTTGTAGTCAAACTGGCTCATTTATCACATTTATAAGGTCAAAGTCTAAAATCAGTTCAATTAAGTCCCTCAGTCAAAAGTTTCACTGTTAAAAGCGGTGCAACCCAGTAATATCCGAATACTATGGCTAGATACATGTTGGTACGAATATGTGACGCAACCGTTGTAACTCAAACGTATTTATACCACTAGCAAGTCAATGAAATGTAGTCTTTGGAATTGTTCCTCTTTATTCAGGGCGTGCTAACGGCCAGGATTGGTCCCGCAGTAAGAAGAATCTTATTTATCTTAATTTTTAAATTAGACGCTACCACAGCGCACAGTGTAATCGCTGAGTTCCAGCAATCACGTCAAATTAAGAAGAAAGTTATTCCTTGGAGTCCAATTGGCTCATTTATCGCATTTATAAGGTCACAGTCCAGAATCAGTTCAATTAAGTCCCACAGCCAATCGCTTCACTGTTAAAAGCGATACAACTTAGTAATATCGGAAAAAAATCACTAAATACATGTTGGTACGAATATGTGACACAACTGTTGTAACTCAAACGGATTGACACCGTTAGAAAGTCAATGAAATGTAGTTTTCGAAACTGTCTCTATTTTTTAAGCGCGAACTAACGGCTAGGATTGTTCCCACAGTAAAAAAACACTTATTTATTTTAATTTTTAAACAAAACGTTACCACAGCGCCAAGTGTAATCGCTGAGTTCCAGCAATCATGTCAAATTAAGAAGAATGTTATTTCTTGTAGTCAAACTGGCTCATTTATCACATTTATAAGGTCAAAGTCTAAAATCAGTTCAATTAAGTCCCTCAGTCAAAAGTTTCACTGTTAAAAGCGGTGCAACCCAGTAATATCCGAATACTATGGCTAGATACATGTTGGTACGAATATGTGACGCAACCGTTGTAACTCAAACGTATTTATACCACTAGCAAGTCAATGAAATGTAGTCTTTGGAATTGTTCCTCTTTATTCAGGGCGTGCTAACGGCCAGGATTGGTCCCGCAGTAAGAAGAATCTTATTTATCTTAATTTTTAAATTAGACGCTACCACAGCGCACAGTGTAATCGCTGAGTTCCAACAATCACGTCAAATTAAGAAGAAAGTTATTCCTTGGAGTCCAATTGGCTCATTTATCGCATTTATAAGGTCACAGTCCAGAATCAGTTCAATTAAGTCCCACAGCCAATCGCTTCACTGTTAAAAGCGATACAACTTAGTAATATCGGAAAAAAATCACTAAATACATGTTGGTACGAATATGTGACGCAACCGTGGTAATTCAAACGAATTGACACCTTTAGTAAGTCAATGAAATGTAGTTCTTGAAACTTTCTCTAATTCTTCAGCGCGAACTAGCGGCTAGGATTGGTCCCACAGTAAAAAATGACTTATTTATCCTAATTTTTTAATAAAGTGCTAACACAGCGCCCAGTCTAATCGCTCAGCTCCAGCAATCATGTCAAATTAAGAAGAATGTTATTTCTTGTAGTCAAACTGGCTCATTTTTAACATTTATCAGGTCACAGCCGAAAGTTAGTTCAATTAAGTCCCACAGTCAATTGTTTCACTGTTAAAGGCGATGCAACCTAGTAATATCAGAATACTATCGCTAAATACATGTTGATACGAATATGTGACGCAACCGTTGTAACTCAAACAGATGGATACCGCCAAGAAGTCGATGAAATGTAGTTTTTGAGAATGTTTCTATTTCTTCAGCGCGTGCTAACGGCCAGGATTAGTCCCACAGTAAGAAAAGACTTATTTATCTAAATTTTTAAGTAAAGCACTACCACGGCGCCCAGTGTAATCGCTGAATTCCAGCAATCATGTCGAATTAGGAAAAATGTTATTCCTTGGTGCCCAATTGGTTCATTTATTGCATTTACAAGGTCACAGTCCAGAATCAGTTCAATTAAGTCCCACAGTCAATCGTTTCACTGTTAAAAGCGATGCAACTTAGTCACATCGGAAAAAATCACTAAATACATGTTGGTACGAATATTTGACGCAACCGTTGTAACTCAAACGGATTAACACCGTTAGAAGGTAAATGAAATGTAGTTTTTGAAACCGTCTTTGTTTATTCAGCGCGAAATAACGGCTGGGATTGCTCCCACAGTAAAAGGTGACTTATTTAACTTAATTCTTAAATAAAAGCTACCACAGTACCCAGTGCAATCGCTGAGTTCCAGCAATCAAGTCAAATTAAGAAGAATGTTACTTCTTGTACTCCAACTGGCTCATTTATCACATTTATAAGGTCAAAGTCCAAATCCAGTTCAATTAAGTCCCACAGTCAATCGTTTCACTGTTAAAAGCGATGCAACCTAGTAATATCCGAATACTATCGCTAAATACATGTTGATACGAATGTGTGACGCAGCCGTTGTAACTCAAACGGATTGATACCGTCAAGAAGTCGATGAAATGTAGTTTTTGAGAAGGTCTCTATTTCTTCAGCGCGAACTAATGGCTGCGATTGGTCCCACAGTAAAAAATGACTTATTTAACTTAATTTTTAAATAAAACTCTACCACAGCGCCCACTGCAATCGCTGAGTTTCAGCAATCAAGTCAAATTAAGAAGAATATTACTTATTGTAGTCAAATTGGTTCATTTATCGCATTAACAATGTCACAGTCCAGAATCAGTTCAATTAAGTCCCACAGTCAAACGTTTCACTGTTAAAAGCGATGCAAAATAGTAATAACCGAATACTATCGCTAAATATATGTTGGTACGAATATGTGACGCAACCGTTCTAACTCAAACGGATTGACACCGTTAGAAAGTCAATGAAATGTAGTTTTTGAAACTGTCGCTATTTCTTCAGCGCGAACTTACGGCTTGGATTGGTCCCACTGTAAAAAATGACTTTTTTATTTAAATTTTTAATAAAGCGCTGCCACAGCGCCCAGTGTAATCGCTGAGTTCCAGCAATCATGTCAAATTAAGAAGAATGTTATTTCTTGTAGTCAAACTGGCTCATTTATCACATTTATAAGGTCAAAGTCTAAAATCAGTTCAATTAAGTCCCTCAGTCAAAAGTTTCACTGTTAAAAGCGGTGTAACCCAGTAATATCCGAATACTATGGCTAGATACATGTTGGTACGAATATGTGACGCAACCGTTGTAACTCAAACGGATTTATACCACTAGAAAGTCAATGAAATGTAGTCTTTGGAATTGTTCCTCTTTATTCAGGGCGTGCTAACGGCCAGGATTGGTCCCGCAGTAAAAAGAATCTTATTTATCTTAATTTTTAAATTAGACGCTACCACAGCGCACAGTGTAATCGCTGAGTTCCAGCAATCACGTCAAATTAAGAAGAAAGTTATTCCTTGGAGTCCAATTGGCTCATTTATCGCATTTATAAGGTCACAGTCCAGAATCAGTTCAATTAAGTCCCACAGCCAATCGCTTCACTGTTAAAAGCGATACAACTTAGTAATATCGGAAAAAAATCACTAAATACATGTTGGTACGAATATGTGACACAACTGTTGTAACTCAAACGGATTGACACCGTTAGAAAGTCAATGAAATGTAGTTTTCGAAACTGTCTCTATTTCTTAAGCGCGAACTAACGGCTAGGATTGTTCCCACAGTAAAAAAACACTTATTTATTTTAATTTTTAAACAAAACGCTACCACAGCGCCCAGTGTAATCGCTGAGTTCCAGCAATCATGTCAAATTAAGAAGAATGTTATTTCTTGTAGTCAAACTGGCTCATTTATCACATTTATAAGGTCAAAGTCCAAAATCAGTTCAAATAATTCCCGCCGTCAATCGTTTCACTGTTAAAAGCAATACAACTTAGTAAAATTGGAAGAAAATCACTAAGTACATGTTGGTACGAATATGTGAAGCAATCGTTCTAACTCAAACGGATCGATACCGCCAAGAAGTCAATGAATTGTAGTTTTTAAGAATGTCTCTATTTCTTCAGCTCGTGCTAACGGCCAGTATTAGTCCCACAGTAAAAAAACACTTATTTATTTTAATTTTTAAACAAAAAGCTACCACAGCGCCCAGTGTAATCGCTGAGTTCCAGCAATCATGTCAAATTAAGAAGAATGTTATTCCTTGGTGCCCAATTGGTTCATTTATTGCATTTACAAGGTCACAGTCCAGAATCAGTTCAATTAAGTCCCACAGTCAATCGTTTCACTGTTAAAAGCGATGCAACTTAGTCACATCGGAAAAAATCACTAAATACATGTTGGTACGAATATTTGACGCAACCGTTGTAACTCAAACGGATTAACACCGTTAGAAGGTCAATGAAATGTAGTTTTTGAAACCGTCTTTGTTTATTCAGCGCGAAATAACGGCTGGGATTGCTCCCACAGTAAAAGGTGACTTATTTAACTTAATTCTTAAATAAAAGCTACCACAGTGCCCAGTGCAATCGCTGAGTTCCAGCAATGAAGTCAAATTAAGAAGAATGTTACTTCTTGTACTCCAACTGGCTCATTTATCACATTTATAAGGTCAAAGTCCAAATTCAGTTCAATTAAGTCCCACAGTCAATCGTGTCACTGTTAAAAGCGATGCAACCTAGTAATATCCGAATACTATCGCTAAATACATGTGGGGACGAATATGTGACGCAACCGTTGTAACTCAAACGGATTGACACCGTTAGAAAGTCAATGAAATGTAGTTTTTGAAACTGTCTCTATTTTCTTCAGCGCGAACTAATGGCTGCGATTGGTCCCACAGTAAAAAATAACTTATTTAACTTAATTTTTAAATAAAACGCTACCACAGTGCCCAGTGCAATCGCTGAAGTTCAGCAATCAAGTCAAATTAAGAAGAATATTACTTATTGTAGTCAAATTGGTTCATTTATCGCATTTACAAGGTCACAGTCCAGAATCAGTTCAATTAAGTCCCACAGTCAAACGTTTCACTGTTAAAAGCGATGCAAAATAGTAATAACCAAATACTATCGCTAAATATATGTTGGTACGAATATGTGACGCAACCGTTCTAACTCAAACGGATTGACACCGTTAGAAAGTCAATGAAATGTAGTTTTTGAAACTGTCTCTATTTCTTCAGCGCGAACTTACGGCTTGAATTGGTCCCACTGTAAAAAATGACTTTTTTATTTAAATTTTTAATAAAGCGCTGCCACAGCGCCCAGTGTAATCGCTGAGTTCCAGCAATCATGTCAAATTAAGAAGAATGTTATTTCTTGTAGTCAAACTGGCTCATTTATCACATTTATAAGGTCAAAGTCTAAAATCAGTTCAATTAAGTCCCTCAGTCAAAAGTTTCACTGTTAAAAGCGGTGCAACCCAGTAATATCCGAATACTATGGCTAGATACATGTTGGTACGAATATGTGACGCAACCGTTGTAACTCAAACGGATTTATACCACTAGAAAGTCAATGAAATGTAGTCTTTGGAATTGTTTCTCTTTATTCAGGGCGTGCTAACGGCCAGGATTGGTCCCGCAGTAAAAAGAATCTTATTTATCTTAATTTTTAAATTAGACGCTACCACAGCGCACAGTGTAATCGCTGAGTTCCAGCAATCACGTCAAATTAAGAAGAAAGTTATTCCTTGGAGTCCAATTGGCTCATTTATTGCATTTATAGGGTCACAGTCCAGAATCAGTTCATTTAAGTCCCACAGCCAATCGCTTCACTGTTAAAAGCGATACAACTTAGTAATATCGAAAAAAAATCACTAAATACATGTTGGTACGAATATGTGACACAACTGTTGTAACTCAAACGGATTGACACCGTTAGAAAGTCAATGAAATGTAGTTTTCGAAACTGTCTCTATTTCTTAAGCGCGAACTAACGGCTAGGATTGTTCCCACAGTAAAAAAACACTTATTTATTTTAATTTTTAAACAAAACGCTACCACAGCGCCCAGTGTAATCGCTGAGTTCCAGCAATCATGTCAAATTAAGAAGAATGTTATCTCTTGTAGTCAAACTGGCTCATTTTTAACATTTATCAGGTCACAATCGAAAGTTAGTTCAATTAAGTCCCACAGTCAATCGTTTCACTGTTAAAGGCGATGCAACCTAGTAATATCAGAATACTATCGCTAAATACATGTTGATACGAATGTGTGACGCAGCCGTTGTAACTCAAACGGATTGATACCGCCAAGAAGTCGACGAAATGGAGTTTTTGAGAATGTCTCTATTACTTCAGCGCGTGCTAACGGCCAGGATTTGTCCCGCAGTAAAAAAGACTTTTTTATCTAAATTTTTAAATCAAGCTCTACCACAGCGCCCAGTGTAATCGCTGAATTCCAGCAATCATGTCGAATTAAGAAAAATGAAATTCCTTGGTGCCCAATAGGCTCATTTATCGCATTTACAAGGTCACAGTCCAGAATAAGTTCAATTAAGTCCCACAGTCAATCGTTTCACTGTTAAAAGCGATGCAACTTAGTAATATCGGAAAAAAATCACTAAATACATGTTGGTACGAATATGTGACACTACTGTTGTAACTCAAACGGATTGACACCGTTAGAAAGTCAATGAAATGTAGTTTTCGAAACTGTCTCTATTTCTTAAGCGCGAACTAACGGCTAGGATTGTTCCCACAGTAAAAAAACACTTATTTATTTTAATTTTTAAACAAAACGCTACCACAGCGCCCAGTGTAATCGCTGAGTTCCAGCAATCATGTCAAATTAAGAAGAATGTTATTTCTTGTAGTCAAACTGGCTCATTTATCACATTTATAAGGTCAAAGTCCAAAATCAGTTCAAATAAGTCCCGCCGTCAATCGTTTCACTGTTAAAAGCAATACAACTTAGTAAAATTGGAAGAAAATCACTAAGTACATGTTGGTACGAATATGTGAAGCAATCGTTCTAACTTAAACGGATCGATACCGCCAAGAAGTCAATGAATTGTAGTTTTTAAGAATGTCTCTATTTCTTCAGCTCGTGCTAACGGCCAGTATTAGTCCCACAGTAAAAAAACACTTTTTTATTTTAATTTTTAAACAAAACGCTACCACAGCGCCCAGTGTAATCGCTGAGTTCCAGCAATCATGTCAAATTAAGAAGAATGTTATTTCTTGTAGTCAAACTGGCTCATTTTTAAGATTTATCAGGTCACAATCGAAAGTTAGTTCAATTAAGTCCCACAGTCAATCGTTTCACTGTTAAAGGCGATGCAACCTAGTAATATCAGAATACTATCGCTAAATACATGTTATTACGAATATGTGACGCAACCGTTGTAACTCAAACGGATTAACACCGTTAGAAAGTCAATGAAATGTAGTTTTTGAAACCGTCTTTATTTATTCAGCGCGAACTAACGGCTGGGATTGCTCCCACAGTAAAAAGTGACTTATTTAACTTAATTTTTAAATAAAACGCTACCACAGTGCCCAGTGCAATCGCTGAGTTCCAGCAATCCAGTCAAATTAAGAAGAATGTTACTTCTTGTACTCAAACTGGCTCATTTATCACATTTATAAGGTCAAAGTCCAAAATCAGTTCAATTAAGTCCCACAGTCAAACGTGTCACTGTTAAAAGCGATGCAACCTAGTAATATCCGAATACTATCGCTAAATACATGTGGGGACGAATATGTGACGCCACCGTTGTAACTCAAATGGATTGATACCGCCACGAAGTCAATGAAATGTACTTTTTGAAACTGTCGCTATTTCGTCAGCGCGCGATAAGGGCTAGGATTGGTCCCACAGTAAAAAATGACTTTTTTATTAAATTTTTAAATAAAGTGCTACCACAGCGCCCAGTGTAATCGCTGAGTTCCGACAATCATGTAAAATTAAGAAGAATGTTACTTCTTGGGTCCAGTTGGCTCACTTATCACATTTATAAGGTCACAGTCCAAAGTTAGTTCAATTAAGTTCCACAGTCAATCGTTTCACTGTTAAAAGCAATATAACTTAGTAATATCGGAAAGATATCACTAAATACATGTTGGTACGAATATGTGACGCAACCGTTCTAACTCAAACGGATTGACACCGTTAGAAAGTCAATGAAATGTGGTTTTTGAAACTGTCTCTATTTCTTCAGCGCGAACTTACGGCTTGGATTGGTCCCACAGTGAAAGCTGACTTATTTATCTTCATTTTTTAACAAAGAGTTACCACAGTGCCCAGTGTAAGCGCGGAGCTCCAGCAATCATGTCAAATTAAGAAGAATGCTATTTCTTGTAGTCAAACTGGCTCATTTATCTCATTTATAAGGTCACAATCGAAAGTTAGTTCAATTAAGTCCCACAGTCAATCGTTTCACTGTTAAAGGCGATGCAACCTAGTAATATCAGAATACTATCGCTAAATACATGTTGATACGAATGTGTGACGCAGCCGTTGTAACTCAAACGGATTGATACCGCCAAGAATTCGATGAAATGTAGCTTTTGAGAGTGTCTCTATTTCTTCAGCGCGAACTAACGGCTAGGATTGGTCCCAAAGTGAAAAATGACTTATTTATTTTAATTTTTCAATAAAGCGCTTCCACGGCGGCGCCTCATTTATCACATTTATAAGGTCAAAGTCCAAAATCCGTTCAATTAATTCCCACAGTCAATCGTTGAACTGTTAAAAGCAATACAACTTAGTAAATTTGGAAGAAAATCACTAAATACATGTTGGTACGAATATGTGACGCAACCGTTTTAACTCAAGCGGATTGACACCGTTATAAAGTCAATGGAATGTAGTTTTTGAAAATGTCTCTATTTCTTCACCGCGAACTAACGGCTAGGATTGGTCCCACAGTAAAAGCTGACTTAATTATCTTAATCTTTTAACAAAGAGTTACCACAGTGCCCAGTGTGATCGCGGAGCTCCAGCAATCATGTCAAATTAAGAAGAATGCTATTTCTTGTAGTCAAACTGGCTCATTTATCACATTTATAAGGTCAAAGTCCAAAATCAGTTCAATTAAATCCCACAGTCAAACGTTTCGCTGTTAAAAACGATGCAACCTAGTAATATCCGAATACTATCGCTAAATACATGTTGGTACGAATATGTGACGCAACCGTTGTAACTCAAACGGATTGATACCGGCCAGAAGTCGATGAAATGTAGTTTTTCAGAATGTCTCTATTTCTTCAGCGCGTGCTAACGGCCAGTATTAGTCCCACAGTAAAAAAAGAGCTACTTATCTAAATTTTTAAATAAAGCACTACCACAGAGCCTAGTGTACTCGCTGAATTCCAGCAATCATGTCGAATTAAGAAGAATGTTATTCCTTGGAGCCCAATTGGCCCATTTATCGCATTTATAAGGTCACAGTCCAGAATCAGTTCAATTAATTCCCAGAGTCAATCGTTTCAGTGTTAAAAGCGATACAACTTAGAAATATCGGAAAAAAATCACTAAGTACATGTTGATACGAGTATGTGACGCAATCCTTCTAACTCAAACGGATTGACACCGTTAGAAAGTCAATGAAATGTAGTTTTTGAAACTGTCTCTATTTCTTCAGCGCGAACTAACGGATGGGATTGGTCCCACAGTAAAAAATGACTTATTTAACTTAATCTTTAAATAAAATTCTACCACAGCGCCCAGTGCTATCGCTGAGTTCCAGCAATCAAGTCAAATTAGGAAGAATGTTACTTCCTGTAATCAAACTGGCTCATTTATCACATTTAAAAGGTCAAAGTTCAAAAACAGTTCAATTAAGTCCCACAGTCAAACGTTTCACTGTTAAAAGCGATGCAATCTAGTAATATCCGAATACTATCGCTGAATACATGTGGGGACGAATATTTCGCGCAACTGTTGTAACTCAAAAGATTGATACCGTTAGAAAGTCAATGAAATGTAGTTTCTGAAACTGTCGCTATT
The DNA here is from genome assembly GCF_029227915.1 of Hydractinia symbiolongicarpus. Lineage (NCBI taxonomy): Eukaryota > Metazoa > Cnidaria > Hydrozoa > Anthoathecata > Hydractiniidae > Hydractinia > Hydractinia symbiolongicarpus. The sequence goes on from NC_079878.1 coordinate 4,363,544, forward strand.
TCTTCAGCGCGCGATAACGGCTGGGATTGGACTTATTTAACTTTTTTTAAATAAAACTCTACCACAGCGACAAGTACAATCGCTGAGTTCCAGCAATCAAGTCAAATTAAGAAGACTGTTACTTCTTGTAGTTAAACTGGCTCATTTATCACATTTATAAGGTCAAAGTCCAAAATCAGTTCAATTAAGTCCCACAGTCGATCGTTTCACTTTTAAAGGCGATGCAACCTAGTAATATCCGAATACTATCGCTAAATACATGTGGTGACGAATATCTGGCGCAACCGTTGTAACTCAAACGGATTGATACCGCCACGAAGTCAATGAAATGTACTTTTTGAAACTGTCGCTATTTCTTCAGCGCGCGATAAGGGCTAGGATTGGTCCCACAGTAAAAAATGACTTTTTTATTAAATTTTTAAATAAAGTGCTACCACAGCGCCCAGTGTAATCGCTGAGTTCCGACAATCATGTAAAATTAAGAAGAATGTTACTTCTTGGGTCCAGTTGGCTCACTTATCACATTTATAAGGTCACAGTCCAAAGTTAGTTCAATTAAGTTCCACAGTCAATCGTTTCACTGTTAAAAGCAATATAACTTAGTAATATCGGAAAGATATCACTAAATACATGTTGGTACGAATATGTGACGCAACCGTTCTAACTCAAACGGATTGACACCGTTAGAAAGTCAATGAAATGTGGTTTTTGAAACTGTCTCTATTTCCTCAGCGCGAACTTACGGCTTGGATTGGTCCCACAGTGAAAGCTGACTTATTTATCTTCATTTTTTAACAAAGAGTTACCACAGTGCCCAGTGTAAGCGCGGAGCTCCAGCAATCATGTCAAATTAAGAAGAATGCTATTTCTTGTAGTCAAACTGGCTCATTTATCTCATTTATAAGGTCACAATCGAAAGTTAGTTCAATTAAGTCCCGCAGTCAATCGTTTCACTGTTAAAGGCGATGCAACCTAGTAATATCAGAATACTATCGCTAAATACATGTTGATACGAATGTGTGACGCAGCCGTTGTAACTCAAACGGATTGATACCGCCAAGAATTCGATGAAATGTAGCTTTTGAGAGTGTCTCTATTTCTTCAGCGCGAATTAACGGCTAGGATTGGTCCCAAAGTGAAAAATGACTTATTTATTTTAATTTTTCAATAAAGCGCTTCCACGGCGGCGCCTCATTTATCACATTTATAAGGTCAAAGTCCAAAATCCGTTCAATTAATTCCCACAGTCAATCGTTGAACTGTTAAAAGCAATACAACTTAGTAAATTTGGAAGAAAATCACTAAATACATGTTGGTACGAATATGTGACGCAACCGTTGTAACTCAAGCGGATTGACACCGTTATAAAGTCAATGGAATGTAGTTTTTGAAAATGTCTCTATTTCTTCACCGCGAACTAACGGCTAGGATTGGTCCCACAGTAAAAGCTGACTTAATTATCTTAATCTTTTAACAAAGAGTTACCACAGTGCCCAGTGTGATCGCGGAGCTCCAGCAATCATGTCAAATTAAGAAGAATGCTATTTCTTGTAGTCAAACTGGCTCATTTATCACATTTATAAGGTCAAAGTCCAAAATCAGTTCAATTAAATCCCACAGTCAAACGTTTCGCTGTTAAAAACGATGCAACCTAGTAATATCCGAATACTATCGCTAAATACATGTTGGTACGAATATGTGACGCAACCGTTGTAACTCAAACGGATTGATACCGGCCAGAAGTCGATGAAATGTAGTTTTTCAGAATGTCTCTATTTCTTCAGCGCGTGCTAACGGCCAGTATTAGTCCCACAGTAAAAAAAGAGCTACTTATCTAAATTTTTAAATAAAGCACTACCACAGAGCCTAGTGTACTCGCTGAATTCCAGCAATCATGTCGAATTAAGAAGAATGTTATTCCTTGGAGCCCAATTGGCCCATTTATCGCATTTATAAGGTCACAGTCCAGAATCAGTTCAATTAATTCCCAGAGTCAATCGTTTCAGTGTTAAAAGCGATACAACTTAGAAATATCGGAAAAAAATCACTAAGTACATGTTGATACGAGTATGTGACGCAATCCTTCTAACTCAAACGGATTGACACCGTTAGAAAGTCAATGAAATGTAGTTTTTGAAACTGTCTCTATTTCTTCAGCGCGAACTAACGGATGGGATTGGTCCCACAGTAAAAAATGACTTATTTAACTTAATCTTTAAACAAAATTCTACCACAGCGCCCAGTGCTATCGCTGAGTTCCAGCAATCAAGTCAAATTAGGAAGAATGTTACTTCCTGTAATCAAACTGGCTCATTTATCACATTTAAAAGGTCAAAGTTCAAAAACAGTTCAATTAAGTCCCACAGTCAAACGTTTCACTGTTAAAAGCGATGCAATCTAGTAATATCCGAATACTATCGCTGAATACATGTGGGGACGAATATTTCGTGCAACTGTTGTAACTCAAAAGATTGATACCGTTAGAAAGTCAATGAAATGTAGTTTCTGAAACTGTCGCTATTTCTTCAGCGCGCGATAACGGCTGGGATTGGACTTATTTAACTTTTTTTAAATAAAACTCTACCACAGCGACAAGTACAATCGCTGAGTTCCAGCAATCAAGTCAAATTAAGAAGACTGTTACTTCTTGTAGTTAAACTGGCTCATTTATCACATTTATATGGTCAAAGTCCAAAATCAGTTCAATTAAGTCCCACAGTCGATCGTTTCACTTTTAAAGGCGATGCAACCTAGTAATATCCGAATACTATCGCTAAATACATGTGGTGACGAATATCTGGCGCAACCGTTGTAACTCAAACGGATTGATACTGTTAGAAAGTCAATGAGATGTAGTTTTTGAAACTGTAGCTATTTCTTCATCGCCCGATAACGGCTAGGATTGGCCCCAAAGTAAAAAATGACTTTTTTGTTTAAATTTTTAATAAAGTGCTACCACAGCGCCCAGTGTAATCGCTGAGTTCCAGCAATCATGTCAAATTAGGAAGAATGTTATTTCTTGTAGTCAAACTGGGTTATTTATAACATTTATAAGGTCACAGTCCAAAGTTATTTCAATTAAGTCCCACAGTCAATCGTTTCATTGTTAAAGGCCATGCAACCTAGTAATATCAGAAAAATATCGCTAAATACATGTTGGTACGAATATGTGACGCAACCGTTGTAACTCAAACGGATTGATACGGCCAAGAATTCGATGAAATGAAGTTTTTGAGAGTGTCTCTATTTCCTCAACGCCAACTAACGGCTAGGATTGGTCCCACAGAGAAAAATGATTTATTTATCGTAATTTTTTAATAAAGCGCTTCCACAGCGCCCAATGTAATCGCTGAGTTCCAGCAATCATGTCAAATTAAGAAGAATGTTATTTCTAGTAGTCAAACTGGCTTATTTATAACATTTATAAGGTCACAGTCCAAAGTTAGTTCAATTAAGTCCCACAGTCAATCGTTTCATTGTTTAAGGCCATGCAACCTAGTAATATCAGAAAGATATCGCTAAATACATGTTGTTACGAATATGTGACGCAACCCTTGTAACTCAAACGGATTGATATGGCCAAGAATTCCATGAAATGTAGTTTTTGAGAGTGTCTCTATTTCTTCAGCGCGTGCTAACGACCAGGATTAGTCCCACTGTAAAAAAAGACTTATTTATCTAAATTTTTTAATAAAGCACTACCACAGAGCCTAGTGTACTCGCTGAATTCCAGAAATCATGTCGAATTAAGAAGAATGATATTCCTTGGAGCCCAATTGGCTCATTTATCGCATTTACAAGGTCACAGTCCAGAATCAGTTCAATTAAGTCTCACAGTCAAACGCTTTACTGTTAAAGGCGATGCAACCTAGCAATATCAGAATACTATCGCTAAATACATGTTGGTTCGAATATGTGACGCAACCGTTGTAACTCAAATGGATTGATACCGTTAGAAAGTCAATGAGAGGTAGTTTTTGAAGCTGTCGCTATTTCTTCAGCGCGCGATAACGGCTAGGATTGGTCCCACAGTAAAAAATGACCTTTTTATTTAAATTTTTAAATAAAGTGCTACCACAGCGCCCAGTGTAAACGCTGAGTTCCGGCAATCATGTAAAATTAAGAAGAATGTTACTTCTTGGTTCCAGTTGGCTCACTTATCACATTTATAAGGTCACAGTCCAAAGTTAGTTCAATTAAGTTCCACAGTCAATCGTTTCACTGTTAAAAGCAATATAACTTAGTAATATCGGAAAGATATCACTAAATACAGGTTGGTACAAATATGTGACGCAACCGTTGTAACTCAAATGGATTGATACTGCCAAGAAGTCAATGAAATGAAGTTTTTGAGAGTGTCTCTATTTCTTCAGCGCGAACTAACGGCTAGGATTGGTCCCAAAGTGAAAAATGACTTATTTATTTTAATTTTTCAATAAAGCGCTTCCACGGCGCCCAGTGTAATCGCTGAGTTCCAGCAATCATGTCAAATTGAGAAGAATGCTATTTCTTGTAGTCAAACTGGCTCATTTATCACATCTATAAGGTCAAAGTCCAAAATCAGTTCAATTAATTCCCACAGTCAATCGTTTAACTGTTAAAAGCAATACAACTTAGTAAATTTGGAAGAAAATCACTAAATACATGTTGGTACGAATATGTGACGCAACCGTTGTAACACAAACGGATTGACACCGTTATAAAGTCAATGAAATGTAGTTTTTGAAAATGTCTCTATTTCTTCACCGCGAACTAACAGCTAGGATTGGTCCCACAGTAAGAGCTGACTTAATTATCTTAATCTTTTAACAAAGAGTTAGCACAGTGCCCAGTGTAATCGCGGAGCTCCAGCAATCATGTCAAATTAAGAAGAATGCTATTTCTTGTAGTCAAACTGGCTCATTTATCACATTTATAAGGTCAAAGTCCAAAATCAGTTCAATTAAATCCCACAGTCAAACGTTTCGCTGTTAAAAACGATGCAACCTAGTAATATCCGAATACTATCGCTAAATACATGTTGGTACGAATATGTGACGCAACCGTTGTAACTCAAACGGATTGATACCGGCCAGAAGTCGATGAAATGTAGTTTTTGAGAATGTCTCTATTTCTTCAGCGCGTGCTAACGGCCAGTACTAGTCCCACAGTAAAAAAAGAGCTACTTATCTAAATTTTTAAATAAAGCACTACCACAGAGCCTAGTGTACTCGCTGAATTCCAGCAATCATGTCGAATTAAGAAGAATGTTATTCCTTGGAGCCCAATTGGCCCATTTATCGCATTTATAAGGTCACAGTCCAGAATCAGTTGAATTAATTCCCAGAGTCAATCGTTTCAGTGTTAAAAGCGATACAACTTAAAAATATCGGAACAAAATCACTAAGTACATGTTGATACGAGTATGTGACGCAATCCTTCTAACTCAAACGGATTGACACCGTTAGAAAGTCAATGAAATGTAGTTTTTGAAACTGTCTCTATTTCTTCAGCGCGAACTAAGGGCTGAGATTGGTCCCACAGTAAAAAATGACTTATTTAACTTATATTTTAAATAAAATTCTACCACAGCGCCCAGTGCTATCGCTGAGTTCCAGCAATCAAGTCAAATTAGGAAGAATGTTACTTCCTGTAATCAAACTGGCTCATTTATCACATTTATAAGGTCAAAGTTCAAAAACAGTTCAATTAAGTCCCACAGTCAAACGTTTCACTGTTAAAAGCGATGCAATCTAGTAATATCCGAATACTATCGCTGAATACATGTGGGGACGAATATTTCGCGCAACTGTTGTAACTCAAAGGATTGATACCGTTAGAAAGTCAATGAAATGTAGTTTCTGAAACTGTCGCTATTTCTTCAGCGCGCGATAACGGCTGGGATTGGACTTATTTAACTTTTTTTAAATAAAACTCTACCACAGCGACAAGTATAATCGCTGAGTTCCAGCAATCAAGTCAAATTAAGAAGACTGTTACTTCTTGTAGTTAAACTGGCTCATTTATCACATTTATAAGGTCAAAGTCCAAAATCAGTTCAATTAAGTCCCACAGTCGATCGTTTCACTTTTAAAGGCGATGCAACCTAGTAATATCCGAATACTATCGCTAAATACATGTTGTGACGAATATCTGGCGCAACCGTTGTAACTCAAACGGATTGATACGGCCAAGAATTCGATGAAATGTAGCTTTTGAGAGTGTCTCTATTTCTTCAGCGCAAACTAACGGCTAGGATTAGTCCCACAGTGAAAAATGACTTATTTATCTTAATTTTTTAATAAAGCGCTTCCACAGCCCCAAGTGTAATCGCTGAGTTCCAGCAATTATGTCAAATTAAGAAGAATGTTATTTCTTGTAGTCAAACTGGCTCATTTATCACATTTATAAGGTCAAAGTCCAAAATCAGTTCAGTAAAGTCCCACAGTCAAACGTTTCACTGTTAAAAGCGATGCAACCTGGTAATATCCGAATACTATCGCTAAATACATGTGGTGACGAATATGTGGCGCAACCGTTGTAACTCAAACGGATTGATACCGTTAGAAAGTCAATGAGATGTAGTTTTTGAAACTGTAGCTATTTCTTCATCGCCCGATAACGGCTAGGATTGGCCCCACAGTAAACAATGACTTTTTTATTTAAATTTTTAATAAAGTGCTACCACAGCGCCCAGTGTAATCGCTGAGTTCCAGCAATCATGTCAAATTAGGAAGAATGTTATTTCTTGTAGTCAAACTGGGTTATTTATAACATTTATAAGGTCACAGTCCAAAGTTAGTTCAATTAAGTCCCACAGTCAATCGTTTCATTGTTAAAGGCCATGCAACCTAGTAATATCAGAAAAATATCGCTAAATACATGTTGGTACGAATATGTGACGCAACCGTTGTAACTCAAACGGATTGATACGGCCAAGAATTCGATGAAATGTAGTTTTTGAGAGTGTCTCTATTTCCTCAACGCCAACTAACGGCTAGGATTGGTCCCACAGAGAAAAATGATTTATTTATCGTAATCTTTTAATAAAGAGCTTCCACAGCGCCCAGTGTAATCGCTGAGTTCCAGCAATCATGTCAAATTAAGAAGAATGTTATTTCTAGTAGTCAAACTGGCTTATTTATAACATTTATAAGATCACAGTCCAAAGTTAGTTCAATTAAGTCCCACAGTCAATCGTTTCATTGTTTAAGGCCATGCAACCTAGTAATATCAGAAAGATATCGCTAAATACATGTTGTTACGAATATGTGACGCAACCCTTGTAACTCAAACGGATTGATATGGCCAAGAATTCCATGAAATGTAGTTTTTGAGAGTGTCTCTATTTCTTCAGTGCGAACTAACGGCTAGGATTGGTCCCACAGTGAAAAATGACTTATTTATCTTAATTTTTAAATAAAACTCTACCACAGCGCCTAGTGCTATCGCTGAGTTCCAGCAATCAAGTCAAATTAGGAAGAATGTTACTTCCTGTAATCAAACTGGCTCATTTATCACATTAATAAGGTCAAAGTCCAAAATCAGTTCAATTAAGTCCCACAGTCAATCGTTTCACTGTTAAAGGCGATGCAACCTAGTAATATCAGAATACTATCGCTAAATACATGTTGGTACGAATATGTGACGTAACCGTTGTAACTTAAACGGATTGATACCGCCAAGAAGTCGATGAAATGTAGCTTTTGAGAATGGCTCTATTTCTTCAGCGCGTGCTAACGACCAGGATTAGTCACACAGTAAAAAAAGACTTATTTATCTAAATTTTTTAATAAAGCACTACCACAGAGCCTAGTGTACTCGCTGAATTCCAGAAATCATGTCGAATTAAGAAGAATGATATTCCTTGGAGCCCAATTGGCTCATTTATCGCATTTACAAGGTCACAGTCCAGAATCAGTTCAATTAAGTCTCACAGTCAAACGCTTTACTGTTAAAGGCGATGCAACCTAGCAATATCAGAATACTATCGCTAAATACATGTTGGTTCGAATATGTGACGCAACCGTTGTAACTCAAATGGATTGATACCGTAAGAAAGTCAATGAGAGGTAGTTTTTGAAGCTGTCGCTATTTCTTCAGCGCGCGATAACGGCTAGGATTGGTCCCACAGTAAAAAATGACCTTTTTATTTAAATTTTTAAAAAAAGTGCTACCACAGCGCCCAGTGTAAACGCTGAGGTCCGGCAATCATGTAAAATTAAGAAGAATGTTACTTCTTGGTTCCAGTTGGCTCACTTATCACATTTATAAGGTCACAGTCCGAAGTTAGTTCAATTAAGTTCCACAGTCAATCGTTTCACTGTTAAAAGCAATATAACTTAGTAATATCGGAAAGATATCACTAAATACAGGTTGGTACGAATATGTGACGCAACCGTTGTAACTCAAATGGATTGATACTGCCAAGAAGTCAATGAAATGAAGTTTTGAGAATGTCTCTATTTCTTCAGTGCGTGCTAACGGCCAGGATTGGTCCCACAGTAAAAAAAGACTTATTTATCTAAATTTTTATATAAAACGCTACCACAGAGCCTATTGTAATCGCTGAATTCCAGCAATCATGTCAATTTAAGAAGAATGTTACTTCATGCAGTCCAATTGGCTCATTCATCACATTTATAAGGTCACAGTCTAGAATCAGTTCAATTAATTTCCAGAGTCAATCGTTTCACTGTTGAAAGCGACACAACTTGGTAATATCGGAAAAAAATCACTAAATACATGTTGGTACGAATATGTGACGCAACCGTTCTAACTCAAACGGATTGACACCGTTAGAAAGTCAATGAAATGTAGTTTTTTAAACTGTGTCTATTTCTTCAGCGCGAACTAACGGCTTGGATTGGTCCCACAGTAAAAAATGACTTTTTTATTTAAATTTTTAATAAAGCGCTGCCACAGGGCCCAGTGTAATCGCTGAGTTCCAGTAATTATGTCAAATTAAGAAGAATGTTACTTCCTGTAATCAAACTGGCTCATTTATCGCATTAATAAGGTCAAAGTCCAAAATCAGTTCAATTAAGTCCCACAGTCAATCGTTTCACTGTTAAAGGCGATGCAACCTAGTAATATCAGAATACTATCGCTAAATACATGTTGGTACGAATATGTGACGTAACCGTTGTAACTCAAACGGATTGATACCGCCAAGAAGTCGATGAAATGTAGTTTTTGAGAATGGCTCTATTTCTTCAGCGCGTGCTAACGACCAGGATTAGTCCCACAGTAAAAAAAGACTTATTTATCTAAATTTTTTAATAAAGCACTACCACAGAGCCTAGTGTACTGGCTGAATTCCAGAAATCATGTCGAATTAAGAAGAATGATATTCCTTGGAGCCCAATTGGCTCATTTATCGCATTTACAAGGTCACAGTCCAGAATCAGTTCAATTAAGTCTCACAGTCAAACGCTTTACTGTTAAAGGCGATGCAACCTAGCAATATCAGAATACTATCGCTAAATACATGTTGGTTCGAATAAGTGACGCAACCGTTGTAACTCAAATGGATTGATACCGTTAGAAAGTCAATGAGAGGTAGTTTTTGAAGCTGTCGCTATTTCTTCAGCGCGCGATAACGGCTAGGATTGGTCCCACAGTAAAAAATGACCTTTTTATTTAAATTTTTAAATAAAGTGTTACCACAGCGCCCAGTGTAAACGCTGAGTTCCGGCAATCATGTAAAATTAAGAAGAATGTTACTTCTTGGTTCCAGTTGGCTCACTTATCACATTTATAAGGTCACAGTCCAAAGTTAGTTCAATTAAGTTCCACAGTCAATCGTTTCACTGTTAAAAGCAATATAACTTAGTAATATCGGAAAGATATCACTAAATACAGGTTGGTACGAATATGTGACGCAACCGTTGTAACTCAAATGGATTGATACTGCCAAGAAGTCAATGAAATGAAGTTTTTGAGAATGTCTCTATTTCTTCAGTGCGTGCTAACGGCCAGGATTGGTCCCACAGTAAAAAAAGACTTATTTATCTAAATTTTTAATAAAGCGCTGCCACAGGGCCCAGTGTAATCGCTGAGTTCCAGCAATCATGTCAAATTAAGAAGAATGTTATTTCTTGTAGTCAAACTGGCTCATTTATCACATTTATAAGTTCAAAGTCCAAAATCAGTTTAATTAAGTCCCACAGTCAAACGTTTCACTGATAAAAGCGATGCAACCCAGTAATATCCGAATACTATCGCTAAATACATGTTGGTACGAATATGTGACGCAACCGTTGTAACTTAAACGGATTTATTCCGCTAGAAAGTCAATGAAATGTAGTCTTTGGAACTGTTCCTCTTTATTCAGCTCGTGCTAACGGCCAGGATTTTTCCCACAGTAGGAAAAGACTTATTTATCTAAATTTTTAAATAAAGCGCTTCCACAGAGCCTAATGTACACGCTGAATTCCAGCCATCACGTCAAATTAAGAAGAAAGTTATTCCTTGGAGACCAATTCGCTCATCTGTCACATTTATAAGGACATAGTCCAGAGTCAGTTCAATTAATTCCCACCGTCAATCATTTCACTGTTAAAAGCGATATAACTTAGAAATATCAGAAGAAAATCACTAAATACATGTTGGTACGAATATGTGACGCAACCGTTGTAACTCAAACGGATTGACACCGTTAGTAAGTCAATGAAATGTAGTTCTTAAAACTTTCTCTATTTCTTCAGCGCCAACTAACGGCTAGGATTGGTCCCACAGTAAAAAATGACATAATTATCCTAATTTTTTAACAAAGTGCTACCACAGCGCCCAGTGTAGTCGCTCAGTTTCAGCAATCATGTCAAATTTAGAAGAATGTTATTTCTTGTAGTCAAACTGGCTCATTTTTAACATTTATCAGGTCACAGTCGAAAGTTAGTTTAATTAAGACCCACAGTCAATCGTTTCACTGTTAAAGGCGATGGAACCTAGTAATATCAGAATACAATCGCTAAATACATGTTGATACGAATATGTGACGCAACCGTTGTAACTCAAACGGATTGATACCGCCAAGAAGACGATGAGATGTAGTTTTTGAGAATGTCTCTATTTCTTCAGCGCGTGCTAACGGCCAGGATTAGTCCCACAGTAAAAAAAGACTTATTTAACCTAATTTTTAAATAAAACTCTACCACAGCGCCCACTGCAATCGCTGAGTTGCAGCAATCAAGTCAAATTAAGAAGAATATTACTTATTGTAGTCAAATTGGTTCATTTATCGAATTTACAAGGTCACAGTCCAGAATCAGTTCAATTAAGTCCCACAGTCAAACGTTTCACTGTTAAAAGCGATGCAATATAGTAATACCCGAATACTATTGCTAAATATATGTGGGGACTAATATATGACGCAACAGTTGTAACTCAAATGGATTGATACCGTTAGAAAGTCAATGAAATGTAGTTTTTGAAATTGTCGCTACTTCTTCCGCGCGCGATAACGGCTAAGATTGGTCCCACAGTAAAAAATGACTTTTTTATTTAAATTTTTTAATAAAGTGCTACCACAGCGCCCAGCGTAATCGCTCAGTTCCAGCAATCGTGTCAAATTAAGAAGAATGTTATTTCTTGTAGTGAAACTGGCTCATTTTTAACATTTATCAGGTCACAGTCGAAAGTTAGTTCAATTAAGTCCCACAGTCAATCGTTTCACTGTTAAAGGCGATGCAACCTAGTAATATCAGAATACTATCGCTAAATACATGTTGATACGAATATGTGACGCAACCGTTGTAACTCAAACGGATTGATACCGCCAAAAAGTCGATGAAATGTAGTTTTTGAGAATGTCTCTATTTCTTCAGCGCGTGCTAACGGCCAGGATTAGACCCACAGTAAAAAAGACTTATTTATCTAAATTTTTAAATAAAGCACTACCACAGCGCCCAGTGTAATTGCTGAATTCCAGCAATCATGTCGAATTAAGAAGAATGTTATTTCTTGTAGTCAAACTGGCTTATTTATTACATTTATCAGGTCACAGTCCAAAGTTAGTTTAATTAAGTCCCACAGTCAATCGTTTCACTGTTAAAGGCGATGCAACCTAGTAATATTAGAATACTATTGCTAAATATATGTTGGTACGAATATGTGACGTAACCGTTGTAACTCAAACGGATTGATACCGCCAAGAAGTCGATGAAATGTAGTTTTTGAGAATGGCTCTATTTCTTCAGCGCGAACTAACGGCTTGGATTGGTCCCACAGTAAAAAATGACTTTTTTATTTAAATATTTAATAAAGCGCTGCCACAGCGCCCAGTGTAATCGCTGAGTTCCAGCAATCATGTCAAATTAAGAAGAATGTTATTTCTTGTAGTCAAACTGGCTCATTTATCACATTTATGAGGTCAAAGTCCAAAATCAGTTTAATTAAGTCCCACAGTCAAACGTTTCACTGTTAAAAGTGATGCAACCCAGTAATATCCGAATACTATCGCTAAATACATGTTGGTACGAATATGTGACGCAACCGTTGTAACTCAAACGGATTTATACCGCTAGAAAGTCAATGAAATGTAGTCTTTGGAACTGTTCCTCTTTATTCAGCTCGTGCTAACGGCCAGGATTTTTCCCACAGTAGGAAAAGACTTATTTTTCTAAATTTTTAAATAAAGCGCTTCCACAGAGCCTAATGTACTCGCTGAATTCCAGCCATCACGTCAAATTAAGAAGAAAGTTATTCCTTGGAGACCAATTCGCTCATCTGTCACATTTATAAGGACATAGTCCAGAGTCAGTTCAATTAATTCCCACCGTCAATCGTTTCACTGTTAAATGCGATATAACTTAGAAATATCGGAAGAAAATCACTAAATACATGTTGGTACGAATATGTGACGCAACCGTTGTAACTCAAACGGATTGACACCGTTAGTAAGTCAATGAAATGTAGTTCTTGAAACTTTCTTTATTTCTTCAGCGCGAACTAACGGCTAGGATTGGTCCCACAGTAAAAAATGACTTATTTATCCTAATTTTTTAATAAAGTGCTACCACAGCGCCCAGTGTAATCGCTCAGTTCCAGCAATCATGTCAAATTAAGAAGAATGTTATTTCTTGTAGTCAAACTGGCTCATTTTTAACATTTATCAGGTCACAGTCGAAAGTTAGTTCAATTAAGTCCCACAGTCAATCGCTTCATTGTTTAAGGCGATGCAACCTAGTAATATCAGAAAAATATCGCTAAATACATGTTGATACGAATATGTGACGCAACCGTTGTAACTCAAACGGATTGATACCGCCAGGAAGACGATGAGATGTAGTTTTTGAGAATGTCTCTATTTCTTCAGCGCGTGATAACGGCCAGGATTAGTCCCACAGTAAAAAAAGACTTATTTAACTTAATTTTTAAATAAAACTCTACCACAGCGCCCACTGCAATCGCTGAGTTTCAGCAACCAAGTCAAATTAAGAAGAATATTACTTATTACTGTCAAATTGGTTCATTTATCGAATTTACAAGGTCACAGTCCAGAATCAGTTCAATTAAGTCCCACAGTCAAACGTTTCACTGTTAAAAGCGATGCAACATAGTAATACCCGAATACTATTGCTAAATATATGTGGGGACTAATATGTGACGCAACTGTTGTAACTCAAATGGATTGATACCGTTAGAAAGTCAATGAAATGTAGTTTTTGAAACTGTCGCTATTTCTTCAGCGCGCGATAACGGCTGGGATTGGTCCCACAGTAAAAAATGACTTATTTAACATTTTTTAAATAAAACTCTACCACAGCGCCCAGTGCAATCGCTGAGTTCCAGCAATCAAGTCAAATTAAGAAGAATGTTACTTCTTGTAGTTAAACTGGCTCATTTGTCACATTTATAAGGTCAAAGTCCAAAATCAGTTCAATTAAGTCCCACAGTCAATCGTTTCACTGTTAAAGGCGATGCAACCTAGCAATATCAGAATACTATCGCTAAATACATGTTGGTTCGAATATGTGACGCAACCGTTGTAACTCAAATGGATTGTTGCCGTTAGAAAGTCAATGAGAGGTAGTTTTTGAAGCTGTCGCTATTTCTTCAGCGCGCGATAACGGCTAGGATTGGTCCCACAGTAAAAAATGACCTTTTTATTTAAATTTTTAAATAAAGCACTACCACAGAGCCTAGTGTACTCGCTGAATTCCAGAAATCATGTCGAATTAAGAAGAATGATATTCCTTGGAGCCCAATTGGGTCGTTTATCGTATTTTCAAGGTCACAGTCCAGAATCAGTTCAATAAGTCTCGCAGTCAAACGCTTCACTGTTAAAGGCGATGCAACCTAGCAATATCAGAATACTATCGCTAAATACATGTTGGTTCGAATATGTGACGCAACCGTTGTAACTCAAATGGATTGTTGCCGTTAGAAAGTCAATGAGAGGTAGTTTTTGAAGCTGTCGCTATTTCTTCAGCGCGCGATAACGGCTAGGATTGGTCCCACAGTAAAAAATGACCTTTTTATTTAAATTTTTAAATAAAGTGCTACTACAGCGCCCAGTGTAAGCGCTGAGTTCCGGCAATCATGTAAAATTAAGAAGAATGTTACTTCTTGGTTCCAGTTGGCTCACTTATCACATTTATAAGGTCACAGTCCAAAGTTAGTTCAATTAAGTCCCACAGTCAATCGTTTCACTGTTAAAGGCGATGCAACCTAGTAATATCAGAATACTATCGCTAAATACATGTTGGTACGAATATGTGACGTAACCGTTGTAACTCAAACGAATTGATACCGCCAAGAAGTCGATGAAATGTAGTTTTTGAGAATGGCTCTATTTCTTCAGCGCGTGCTAACGGCCAGGATTAGTCCCACAGTAAAAAAAGACTTATTTATCTAAATTTTTCAATAAAGCTCTACCACAGAGCCTAGTGTACTCGCTGAATTCCAGAAATCATGTCGAATTAAGAAGAATGATATTCCTTGGAGCCCAATTGGGTCGTTTATCGTATTTTCAAGGTCACAGTCCAGAATCAGTTCAATTAAGTCTCACAGTCAAACGCCTCACTGTTAAAGGCGATGCAACCTAGTAATTATCCAAATACTATCGCTGAATACATGTGGGGACGAATATTTTACGCAACCGTTGTAACTCAAACGGATTGACACGGTTAGTAAGTCAATGAAATGTAGTTTTTGAAACTGTCGCTATTTCTTCAGCGCGCGATAACGGCTGGGATTGGTCCCACAGTAAAAAATGACTTATTTAACATTTTTTAAATAAAACTTTACCACAGCGCCCAGTGCAATCGCTGAGTTCCAGCAATCAAGTCAAATTAAGAAGAATGTTACTTCTTGTAGTTAAACTTGCTCATTTGTCACATTTATAAGGTCACAGTCCAAAGTTAGTTCAATTAAGTTCCACAGTCAATCGCTTCACTGTTAAAAGCAATATAACTTAGTAATATCGGAAAGATATCACTAAATACAGGTTGGTACGAATATGTGACGGAACCGTTGTAACTCAAACGGATTGATACTGCCAAGAAGACAATGAAATGAAGTTTTTGAGAATGTCTCTTTTTCTTCAGTGCGTGCTAACGGCCAGGATTGGTCCCACAGTAAAAAAAGACTTATTTATCTAAATTTTTACATAAAACGCTACCACAGAGCCTATTGTAATCGCTGAATTCCAGCAATCATGTCAAGTTAAGAAGAATGTTACTTCATGCAGTCCAATTGGCTCATTCATCACATTTATAAGGTCACAGTCTAGAATCAGTTCAATTAATTCCCAGAGTCAATCGTTTCACTGTTAAAAGCGATACAACTTGGTAATATCGGAAAAAAATCACTAAATACATGTTGGTACGAATATGTGACGCAACCGTTAAAACTCAAACGGATTGATACCGCCAAGAAGTCGATGAAATGTAGTTTTTGAGAATGTCTCTATTTCTTCAGCGCGTGCTAACGGCCAGGATTAGTCCCACAGTAAGAAAGACTTATTTATCTAAATTTTTAAATAAAGCACTACCACAGCGCCCAGTGTAAACGCTGAGTTCCGGCAATCATGTAAAATTAAGAAGAATGTTACTTCTTGGTTTCAGTTCGCTCACTTATCACATTTATAAGGTCACAGTCCAAAGTTAGTTCAATTAAGTTCCACAGTCAATCGTTTCACTGTTAAAAGCAATATAACTTAGTAACATCGGAAAGATATCACTAAATACAGGTTGGTACGAATATGTGACGCAACCGTTGTAACTCAAACGGATTTATACCGCTAGAAAGTCAATGAAATGTAGTCTTTGGAACTGTTCCTCTTTATTCAGCTCGTGCTAACGGCCAGGATTTTTCCCACAGTAGGAAAAGACTTATTTATCTAAATTTTTAAATAAAGCGCTTCCACAGAGCCTAATGTACTCGCTGAATTCCAGCCATCACGTCAAATTAAGAAGAAAGTTATTCCTTGGAGACCAATTCGCTCATCTGTCACATTTATAAGGACATAGTCCAGAGTCAGTTCAATTAATTCCCACCGTCAATCGTTTCACTGTTAAATGCGATATAACTTAGAAATATCGGAAGAAAATCACTAAATACATGTTGGTACGAATATGTGACGCAACCGTTGTAACTCAAACGTATTGACACCGTTAGTAAGTCAATGAAATGTAGTTCTTGAAACTTTCTTTATTTCTTCAGCGCGAACTAACGGCTAGGATTGGTCTCACAGTAAAAAATGACTTATTTATCCTAATTTTTTAATAAAGTGCTACCACAGCGCCCAGTGTAATCGCTCAGTTCCAGCAATCATGTCAAATTAAGAAGAATGTTATTTCTTGTAGTCAAACTGGCTCATTTTTAACATTTATCAGGTCACAGTCGAAAGTTAGTTCAATTAAGTCCCACAGTCAATCGCTTCATTGTTTAAGGCGATGCAACCTAGTAATATCAGAAAAATATCGCTAAATACATGTTGATACGAATATGTGACGCAACCGTTGTAACTCAAACGGATTGATACCGCCAAGAAGACGATGAGATGTAGTTTTTGAGAATGTCTCTATTTCTTCAGCGCGTGATAACGGCCAGGATTAGTCCCACAGTAAAAAAAGACTTATTTAACTTAATTTTTAAATAAAACTCTACCACAGCGCCCACTGCAATCGCTGAGTTTCAGCAACCAAGTCAAATTAAGAAGAATATTACTTATTACTGTCAAATTGGTTCATTTATCGAATTTACAAGGTCACAGTCCAGAATCAGTTCAATTAAGTCCCACAGTCAAACGTTTCACTGTTAAAAGCGATGCAACATAGTAATACCCGAATACTATTGCTAAATATATGTGGGGACTAATATGTGACGCAACTGTTGTAACTCAAATGCATTGATACCGTTAGAAAGTCAATGAAATGTAGTTTTTGAAACTGTCGCTATTTCTTCAGCGCGCGATAACGGCTCGGATTGGTCCCACAGTAAAAAATGACTTATTTAACATTTTTTAAATAAAACTTTACCACAGCGCCCAGTGCAATCGCTGAGTTCCAGCAATCAAGTCAAATTAAGAAGAATGTTACTTCTTGTAGTTAAACTGGCTCATTTGTCACATTTATAAGGTCACAGTCCAAAGTTAGTTCAATTAAGTCCCACAGTCAATCGTTTCACTGTTAAAGGCGATGCAACTTAGTAATATCAGAATACTATCGCTAAATACATGTTGGTACGAATATGTGACGTAACCGTTGTAACTCAAACGGATTGATACCGCCAAGAAGTCGATGAAATGTAGTTTTTGAGAATGGCTCTATTTCTTCAGCGCGTGCTAACGGCCAGGATTAGTCCCACAGTAAAAAAGACTTATTTATCTAAATTTTTAAATAAAGCACTAACACAGCGCCCAGTGTAAACGCTGAGTTCCGGCAATCATGTAAAATTAAGAAGAATGTAACTTCTTGGTTTCAGTTCGCTCACTTATCACATTTATAAGGTCACAGTCCAAAGTTAGTTCAATTAAGTTCCACATTCAATCGTTTCACTGTTAAAAGCAATATAACTTAGTAACATCGGAAAGATATCACTAAATACAGGTTGGTACGAATATGTGACGCAACCGTTGTAACTCAAACGGATTTATACCGCTAGAAAGTCAATGAAATGTAGTCTTTGGAACTGTTCCTCTTTATTCAGCTCGTGCTAACGGCCAGGATTTTTCCCACAGTAGGAAAAGACTTATTTATCTAAATTTTTAAATAAAGCGCTTCCACAGAGCCTAATGTACTCGCTGAATTCCAGCCATCACGTCAAATTAAGAAGAAAGTTATTCCTTGGAGACCAATTCGCTCATCTGTCACATTTATAAGGACATAGTCCAGAGTCAGTTCAATTAATTCCCACCGTCAATCGTTTCACTGTTAAATGCGATATAACTTAGAAATATCGGAAGAAAATCACTAAATACATGTTGGTACGAATATGTGACGCAACCGTTGTAACTCAAACGGATTGACACCGTTAGTAAGTCAATGAAATGTAGTTCTTGAAACTTTCTTTATTTCTTCAGCGCGAACTAACGGCTAGGATTGGTCCCACAGTAAAAAATGACTTATTTATCCTAATTTTTTAATAAAGTGCTACCACAGCGCCCAGTGTAATCGCTCAGTTCCAGCAATCATGTCAAATTAAGAAGAATGTTATTTCTTGTAGTCAAACTGGCTCATTTTTAACATTTATCAGGTCACAGTCGAAAGTTAGTTCAATTAAGTCCCACAGTCAATCGCTTCATTGTTTAAGGCGATGCAACCTAGTAATATCAGAAAAATATCGCTAAATACATGTTGATACGGATATGTGACGCAACCGTTGTAACTCAAACGGATTGATACCGCCAAGAAGACGATGAGATGTAGTTTTTGAGAATGTCTCTATTTCTTCAGAGCGTGATAACGGCCAGGATTAGTCCCACAGTAAAAAAAGACTTATTTAACTTAATTTTTAAATAAAACTCTACCACAGCGCCCACTGCAATCGCTGAGTTTCAGCAACCAAGTCAAATTAAGAAGAATATTACTTATTACTGTCAAATTGGTTCATTTATCGAATTTACAAGGTCACAGTCCAGAATCAGTTCAATTAAGTCTCACAGTCAAACGCTTCACTGTTAAAGGCGATGCAACCTAACAATATCAGAATACTATCGCTAAATACATGTTGGTTCGAATATGTGACGCAACCGTTGTAACTCAAATGAATTGATACCGTTAGAAAGTCAATGAAATGTAGTTTTTGAAACTGTCGCTATTTCTTCAGCGCGCGATAACGGCTGGGATTGGTCCCACAGTAAAAAATGACTTATTTAACATTTTTTAAATAAAACTCTACCACAGCGCCCAGTGCAATCGCTGAGTTCCAGCAATCAAGTCAAATTAAGAAGAATGTTACTTCTTGTAGTTAAACTGGCTCATATGTCACATTTATAAGGTCACAGTCCAAAGTTAGTTCAATTAAGTCCCACAGTCAATCGCTTCACTGTTAAAGGCGATGCAACCTAGTAATATCAGAATACTATCGCTAAATACATGTTGGTACGAATATGTGACGTAACCGTTGTAACTCAAACGGATTGATACCGCCAAGAAGTCGATGAAATGTAGTTTTTGAGAATGGCTCTATTTCTTCAGCGCGTGCTAACGGCCAGGATTAGTCCCACAGTAAAAAAAGACTTATTTATCTAAATATTTCAATAAAGCAGTACCACAGAGCCTAGTGTACTCGCTGAATTCCAGAAATCATGTCGAATTAAGAAGACTGATATTCCTTGGAGCCCAATTGGGTCGTTTATCGTATTTTCAAGGTCACAGTCCAGAATCAGTTCAATTAAGTCTCACAGTCAAACGCTTCACTGTTAAAGGCGATGCAACCTAGCAATATCAGAATACTATCGCTAAATACATGTTGGTTCGAATATGTGACGCAACCGTTGTAACTCAAATGGATTGTTGCCGTTAGAAAGTCAATGAGAGGTAGTTTTTGAAGCTGTCGCTATTTTTTCAGCGCGCGATAACGGCTAGGATTGGTCCCACAGTAAAAAATGACCTTTTTATTTAAATTTTTAAATAAAGTGCTACCACAGCGCCCAGTGTAAGCGCTGAGTTCCAGCAATCAAGTCAAATTAGGAAGAATGTTACTTCTTGTAGTGAAACTGGCTCATTCATCACATTTATAAGGTCAAAGTCTAAAATCAGTTCAATTGAGTCCCACAGTCAAACGTTTCACTGTTAAAAGCGATGCAACCTAGTAATATCCGAGTACTATCGCTAAATGCATGTGGGGAGGAATATGTGACGCAACAGTTGTAACTCAAACGGATTGATACCGTTAGAAAGTCAATAAAATGTAGTTTTTGAAACTGTTGCTATTTTTGCAGCCCGCGATAAAGGCTAGGATTGGTCCCACAGTAAAAAAATGACTATTTATGACTAATTATTTAAATTTTTTAATAAAGTGCTACCACAGCAGCGCGCAGTGTAATCCCTGAGTTCCGGCAATCATGTCAAATTAAGAAGAATGTTATTTCTTGTAGTCAATCTGTCTCATTTATAATATTTATCAGGTCACAGTCCAAAGTTAGTTCAATTAAGTCCCACAGTCAATCGTTTCACTGTTAAAAGCGATGCAACCTAATAATATCCGAATACTATCGCTAAATACATGTGGGGACGAATATGTGACTCAACCGTTGTAACTCAAATGGATTGATACCGCCAAGAAGTCGATGAAGTGTAGTTTTTGAGAATCTCTCTATTTCTTCAGCGCGTGCTAACGGCCAGGATTAGTCCCACAGGAAAAAAAGACTTATTAATCTAAATTTTTAAATAAAGCACTACCACAGAGCGTAGTGTACTCGCTGAATTCCGGCAATCCTGTCGAATTAAGAAGAATGGTATTCCTCGGAGCCCAATTGGCACAATTATGCCATTTAGAAGGTCACAGTCCATAATCAGTTCAATTAAGTCCCACAGTCAATCGTTTCACTGTTAAAAGCGATGCAACCTAGTAATATCAGAATACTATCGCTAAATACATGTTGGTACGAATATGTGAGGCAACCGTTGTAACTCAAACGGATTGATACCGCCAAGAAGTCGATGAAGTGTAGTTTTTGAGAATGTCTCTATTTCTTCAGCGCGTGCTAACGGCCAGGATTAGTCCCACAGTAAAAAAAGACTTATTTATCTGAATTTTTAAATAAAGCACTACCACAGAGCCTAGTGTACTCGCTGAATTCCAGCAATCATGTCGAATTAAGAAGAATGTTACTTCTTGTAGTCAAACTGGCTCATTTATCACATATATAAGGTCAAAGTCCAAAATCAGTTCAATTAAGGCCCACAGTCACTCGTTTCACTGTTAAAAGCGATGCAACTTAGTCATATCGGAAGAAAATCAGTAAATACATGTTGGTACGAATATGTGACGCAACCGCTGTAACTCAAACGGATCAACACCGTTAGAAAGTCAATGAAATGTAGTTTTTGAAACTGTCTCTATTTCTTCAGCGCGAACTAACGGCTGGGATTGGTCCCACAGAAAAAAATGACTTACTTAACTTAATTTTTAAATAAAACGCTACCACAATGCCCAGTGCAATCGCTGAGTTCCAGCAATCAAGTCAAATTAGGAAGAATGTTACTTCTTGTAGTGAAACTGGCTCATTCATCACATTTATAAGGTCAAAGTCTAAAATCAGTTCAATTGAGTCCCACAGTCAAACGTTTCACTGTTAAAAGCGATGCAACCTAGTAATATCCGAGTACTATCGCTAAATGCATGTGGGGAGGAATATGTGACGCAACAGTTGTAACTCAAACGGATTGATACCGTTAGAAAGTCAATAAAATGTAGTTTTTGAAACTGTTGCTATTTTTGCAGCCCGCGATCAAGGCTAGGATTGGTCCCACAGTAAAAAAATGACTATTTATGACTAATTATTTAAATTTTTTAATAAAGTGCTACCACAGCAGCGCGCAGTGTAATCCCTGAGTTCCGGCAATCATGTCAAATTAAGAAGAATGTTATTTCTTGTAGTCAATCTGTCTCATTTATAATATTTATCAGGTCACAGTCCAAAGTTAGTTCAATTAAGTCCCACAGTCAATCGTTTCACTGTTAAAAGCGATGCAACCTAATAATATCCGAATACTATCGCTAAATACATGTGGGGACGAATATGTGACTCAACCGTTGTAACTCAAATGGATTGATACCGCCAAGAAGTCGATGAAGTGTAGTTTTTGAGAATCTCTCTATTTCTTCAGCGCGTGCTAACGGCCAGGATTAGTCCCACAGGAAAAAAAGACTTATTAATCTAAATTTTTAAATAAAGCACTACCACAGAGCGTAGTGTACTCGCTGAATTCCGGCAATCCTGTCGAATTAAGAAGAATGGTATTCCTCGGAGCCCAATTGGCACAATTATGCCATTTAGAAGGTCACAGTCCAGAATCAGTTCAATTAAGTCCCACAGTCAATCGTTTCACTGTTAAAAGCGATGCAACCTAGTAATATCAGAATACTATCGCTAAATACATGTTGGTACGAATATGTGAGGCAACCGTTGTAACTCAAACGGATTGATACCGCCAAGAAGTCGATGAAGTGTAGTTTTTGAGAATGTCTCTATTTCTTCAGCGCGTGCTAACGGCCAGGATTAGTCCCACAGTAAAAAAAGACTTATTTATCTGAATTTTTAAATAAAGCACTACCACAGAGCCTAGTGTACTCGCTGAATTCCAGCAATCATGTCGAATTAAGAAGAATGTTACTTCTTGTAGTCAAACTGGCTCATTTATCACATATATAAGGTCAAAGTCCAAAATCAGTTCAATTAAGCCCCACAGTCACTCGTTTCACTGTTAAAAGCGATGCAACTTAGTCATATCGGAAGAAAATCAGTAAATACATGTTGGTACGAATATGTGACGCAACCGCTGTAACTCAAACAAATCAACACCGTTAGAAAGTCAATGAAATGTAGTTTTTGAAACTGTCTCTATTTCTTCAGCGCGAACTAACGGCTGGGATTGGTCCCACAGAAAAAAATGACTTACTTAACTTAATTTTTAAATAAAACGCTACCACAATGCCCAGTGCAATCGCTGAGTTCCAGCAATCAAGTCAAATTAGGAAGAATGTTACTTCTTGTAGTGAAACTGGCTCATTCATCACATTTATAAGGTCAAAGTCCAGAATCAGTTCAATTAAGTCCCACAGTCAATCGTTTCACTGTTAAAAGCGATGCAACCTAGTAATATCAGAATACTATCGCTAAATACATGTTGGTACGAATATGTGAGGCAACCGTTGTAACTCAAACGGATTGATACCGCCAAGAAGTCGATGAAGTGTAGTTTTTGAGAATGTCTCTATTTCTTCAGCGCGTGCTAACGGCCAGGATTAGTCCCACAGTAAAAAAAGACTTATTTATCTGAATTTTTAAATAAAGCACTACCACAGAGCCTAGTGTACTGGCTGAAGTCCAGCAATTATGTCAAACTAAGAAGAATGATATTTCTTGGGTCCAGTTGGCTCACTTCTAACATTTATCAGGTCACAGTCTAAAGTTAGTTCAATTATGTTCCACAGTCAATTGTTTCACTGTTAAAAGCGATATAACTTAGTAATATCGAAAAGATATCACTAAATACAGGTTGGTACGAATATGTGACGCAACCGTTGTAACTCAAACGGATTGACACAGCCAAGAAGTCAATGAAATGTAGTGTTTGAGAAGGTCTCTATTTCTTCAGTGCGTGCTAACGGCCAGGATTGGTCCTAGACTAAAAAAAGACTTATTTATCTAAATTTTTAAATAAAGCCCTACCACAGAGCCTAGTGTAATCGCTGGTTTCCAGCAATCATGTCAATTTAAGAAGAATGTTATTTCGTGGAATCCAATTGGTTCATTTATCACATTTATAAGGTCACAGTACAGAATCAGTTCAATTAATTCCCAGAGTCAATCGCTTCACTGTTAAAAGCGATACAACTTAGTAATATCGGAAAAAAATCACTAAATACATGTTGGTACGAATATGTGACACGATTGTTGTAACTCAAACGGATTGACACAGTTAGAAAGTCAATGAAATGTAATTTTTGAAAGTGTCTCTATTTCTTCAGTGAAAACTAATGGCTAGGATTATTCCCACAGTAAAAAATGATTTATTTAACTTAATTTTTTAATAAAACTCTACCACAGCGCCCAGTACAATCGCTGAGTTCCAACAGTCAAGTCAAATTAAGAAGATTGTTACTTCTTGTAGTAAAACTGGCTCATTTATCACATTTATAAGGTCAAAGTCCAAAATCAGTTCAATTAAGTCCCACAGTCAAACGTTTCACTGTTAAAAGGGATGCAACCTAGTAATATCCGAATACTATTGCTAAATACATGTGGGGACAAATATGTGGCGCAACCGTTGTAACTCAAACGGATTGATACCGTTAGAAAGTCAATGAAATGTAGTTTCTAAAACTGTTGCTATCTCTTCAGCGTGCGATAACGGCTAGGATTGGTCCCACAGTAAAAAATGACTTTCTAATTTAAATTTTTAATAAAGCGCTGCCACAGCGCCCGGTGTAATCGCTTAGTTCCAGCAATCATGTCAAATTGAGAAGAAGGTTATTTCTTGTAGTCAAACTGGCTCATTTATCACATTTATAAGGTCAAAGTCCAAAATCAGTTCAATTAAGTCCCCCAGTCAATCATTTCACTGTTAAAAGCAATACAACTTAGAAATATCGGATGAAAATCACTAAATACATGTTGGTACGAATATGTGACGCAACCGTTGTAACTCAAACGGATTGACACCGTTAGTAAGTCAATGAAATGTAGTTCTTGAAACTTTCTCTATTTCTTCACCGCGAACTAATGGCTGGGATTGATCCCACAGTAAAAAATGACTTATTTAATCTAATTTTTAAATAAAACTCTACCACAGCGCCCAGTGCAATCGCTGAGTTCCAGCAATCAAGTCAAATTAAGAAGAATGTTACATCTTGTAGTCAAACTGGCTCATTTATCACATTTATAAGGTCAAAGTCCAAAATCAGTTCAATTAAGTCCCACAGTCAATCATTTCACTGTTAAAAGCAATACAACTTAGAAATATCGGATGAAAATCACTAAATACATGTTGGTACGAATATATGACGCAGCCGTTGTATCTCAAACGGATTGATACCGCCATGAAGTCAATGAGATTTAGTTTTTGAGAATGTCTCTATTTCTTCAGTGCGTGCTAACGGCCAGGATTGGTCCCACAGTAAAAAATGACTTATTTATCTTAATTTTTTAATAAAGTGCTACCACAGCGACGAGTGTGATCGCTGAGTTCCAGCAATCATGTCAAATTAAGAAGAATGTTATTTCTTGTAGTCAAACTAGCTCATTTATAATATTTATCAGGTCACAGTCCAAAGTTAGTTCAATTAAGCCCCACAGTCAATCGATTCGCTGTTAAAAGCGATGCAACTTAGTCATATCGGAAGAAAATCAGTAAATACATGTTGGTACGAATATGTGACGCAACCGCTGTAACTCAAACGGATTAACACCGTTAGAAAGTCAATGAAATGTAGTTTTTGAAACTGTCTCTATTTCTTCAGCGCGAACTAACGGCCGGGATTGGTCCCACAGAAAAAAATGACTTACTTAACTTAATTTTTAAATAAAACGCTACCACAGTGCCCAGTGCAATTGCTGAGTTCCAGCAATCAAGTCAAATTAGGAAGAATGTTACTTCTTGTAGTGAAACTGGCTCATTCATCACATTTATAAGGTCAAAGTCCAAAATCAGTTCAATTGAGTCCCACAGTCAAACGTTTCACTGTTAAAAGCGATGCAACCTAGTAATATCCGAGTACTATCGCTAAATGCATGTGGGGAGGAATATGTGACGCAACAGTTGTAACTCAAACGGATTGATACCGTTAGAAAGTCAATAAAATGTAGTTTTTGAAACTGTTGCTATTTTTGCAGCCCGCGATAACGGCTAGGATTGGTCCCACAGTAAAAAAATGACTATTTATGACTAATTATTTAAATTTTTTAATAAAGTGCTACCACAGCAGCGCGCAGTGTAATCCCTGAGTTCCGGCAATCATGTCAAATTAAGAAGAATGTTATTTCTTGTAGTCAATCTGTCTCATTTATAATATTTATCAGGTCACAGTCCAAAGTTAGTTCAATTAAGTCCCACAGTCAATCGTTTCACTGTTAAAAGCGATGCAACCTAATAATATCCGAATACTATCGCTAAATACATGTGGGGACGAATATGTGACTCAACCGTTGTAACTCAAACGGATTGAAACCGTTAGAAAGTCAATGAAATGTAGTTTTTGAAACTGTCTCTATTTCTTCAGCGCGAACTAACGGCCGGGATTGGTCCCACAGAAAAAAATGACTTACTTAACTTAATTTTTAAATAAAACGCTACCACAGTGCCCAGTGCAATCGCTGAGTTCCAGCAATCAAGTCAAATTAGGAAGAATGTTACTTCTTGTAGTGAAACTGGCTCTTTCATCACATTTATAAGGTCAAAGTCCAAAATCAGTTCAATTGAGTCCCACAGTCAAACGTTTCACTGTTAAAAGCGATGCAACCTAGTAATATCCGAGTACTATCGCTAAATGCATGTGGGGAGGAATATGTGACACTACAGTTGTAACTCAAACGGATTGATACCGTTAGAAAGTCAATAAAATGTAGTTTTTGAAACTGTTGCTATTTTTGCAGCCCGCGATAACGGCTAGGATTGGTCCCACAGTAAAAAAATGACTATTTATGACTAATTATTTAAATTTTTTGATAAAGTGCTACCACAGCAGCGCGCAGTGTAATCCCTGAGTTCCGGCAATCATGTCAAATTAAGAAGAATGTTATTTCTTGTAGTCAATCTGTCTCATTTATAATATTTATCAGGTCACAGTCCAAAGTTAGTTCAATTAAGTCCCACAGTCAATCGTTTCACTGTTAAAAGCGATGCAACCTAATAATATCCGAATACTATCGCTAAATACATGTGGGGACGAATATGTGACTCAACCGTTGTAACTCAAACGGATTGAAACCGTTAGAAAGTCAATGAAATGTAGTTTTTGAAACTGTCTCTATTTCTTCAGCGCGAACTAACGGCCGGGATTGGTCCCACAGAAAAAAATGACTTACTTAACTTAATTTTTAAATAAAACGCTACCACAGTGCCCAGCGCAATCGCTGAGTTCCAGCAATCAAGTCAAATTAGGAAGAATGTTATTTCTTGTAGTGAAACTGGCTCATTCATCACATTTATAAGGTCAAAGTCCAAAATCAGTTCAATTGAGTCCCACAGTCAAACGTTTCACTGTTAAAAGCGATGCAACCTAGTAATATCCGAGTACTATCGCTAAATGCATGTGGGGAGGAATATGTGACACTACAGTTGTAACTCAAACGGATTGATACCGTTAGAAAGTCAATAAAATGTAGTTTTTGAAACTGTTGCTATTTTCGCAGCCCGCGATAACGGCTAGGATTGGTCCCACAGTAAAAAAATGACTATTTATGACTAATTATTTAAATTTTTTAATAAAGTGCTACCACAGCAGCGCGCAGTGTAATCCCTGAGTTCCGGCAATCATGTCAAATTAAGAAGAATGTTATTTCTTGTAGTCAATCTGTCTCATTTATAATATTTATCAGGTCACAGTCCAAAGTTAGTTCAATTAAGTCCCACAGTCAATCGTTTCACTGTTAAAAGCGATGCAACCTAATAATATCCGAATACTATCGCTAAATACATGTGGGGACGAATATGTGACTCAACCGTTGTAACTCAAACGGATTGAAACCGTTAGAAAGTCAATGAAATGTAGTTTTTGAAACTGTCGCTATTTCTTCAGCGCGCGATAACGGCTAGGATTGGTCCCACAGTAAAAAAAGACTTATTTAACTTAATTTTTAAATAAAACTCTACCACAGCGCCCAGTGCAATCGCTGAGTTCCAGCAATCAAGTCAAATTAGAAAGAATGATATTTCTTGTAGAAAAACTGGATCATTTATAACATTTATCAGGTCACACTCCAAAGTTAGTTCAATTAAGTCCCACAGTCAATCGTTTCACTGTTAAAAGCGATGCAACCTAGTAATATCAGAATACTATCGCTAAATACATGTTGGTACGAATATGTGACGCAATCATTGTAACTCAAACGGATTGATACCGCCAAGAAGTCGATGAAGTGTAGTTTTTGAGAATCTCTCTATTTCTTCAGCGCGTGCTAACGGCCAGGATTAGTCCCACAGTTAAAAAAGACTTATTAATCTAAATTTTTAAATAAAGCACTACCACAGAGCGTAGTGTACTCGCTGAATTCCGGCAATCATGTCGAATTAAGAAGAATGGTATTCCTCGGAGCGCAATTGGCACAATTATGCCATTTAGAAGGTCACAGTCCAGAATCAGTTCAATTAAGTCCCACAGTCAATCGTTTCACTGTTAAAAGCGATACAACCTAGTAATGTCAGAATACTATCGCTAAATACATGTTGGTACGAATATGTGAGGCAACCGTTGTAACTCAAACGGATTGATACCGCCAAGAAGTCGATGAAGTGTAGTTTTTGAGAATGTCTCTATTTCTTCAGCGCGTGCTAACGGCCAGGATTAGTCCCACAGTAAAAAAAGACTTATTTATCTAAATTTTTAAATAAAGCACTACCACAGAGCCTAGTGTACTCGCTGAATTCCAGCAATCATGTCGAATTAAGAAGAATGGTTTTCCTTGGAGTCCAATTGGCTCATTTATCGAGTTTACAAGGTTACAGTCCAGAATCAGTTCAATTAAGTCCCACAGTCAATCGTTTCACTGTTAAAAGCGATGCAACTTAGTCACATCGGAAAGAAATCACTAAATACATGTTGGTACGAATATGTGACGCAACCGTTGTAACTCAAACGGATTAACACAGTTAGAAAGTCAATGAAATGTAGTTTTTGAAACTGTCTCTATTTCTTCAGTGCGAACTAACGGCTGGGATTGGTCCCACAGTAAAAAATGACTTATTTAACTTAATTTTTAAATAAAACGCTACCACAGTGCCCAGTGCAATCGCTGAGTTCCAGCAATTAAGTCAAATTAAGAAGAATGTTACTTCTTGTAGTCAAACTGGCTCATTTATCACATTTTTAAGGTCAAAGTCCAAAATCAGTTCAATTAAGTCACACAGTCAATCGTCTCACTGTTAAAAGCGATGCAACCTAGTAATATCAGAATACTATCGCTAAATACATGTTGGTACGAATATGTGACGCAACCGTTGTAACTCAAACGGATTGATACCGCAGAGAAGTCGATGAAATGTAGTTTTTGAGAATGTCTCTATTTCTTCAGCGCGTGCTAACGGCCAGGATTAGTCCCACAGTAAAAAAAGACTTATTTATCTAAATTTTTAAATAAGGCACTACCACAGAGCCTAGTCTACTGGCTGAAGTCCAGCAATTATGTCGAATTAAGAAGAATGTTATTCCTTGGAGCCCAATTGGCTCATTTATCGCATTTACAAGGTCACAGTCAAGAATCAGTTCAATTAAGTCCCACACTCAATCGTTTCACTGTTAAAAGCGATGCAACTTAGTCACATCGGAAAAAAGTCAGTAAATAAATGTTGGTACGAATATGTGACACAACCGTTGCAACTCAAAAGGATTGACACCGTTAGAAAGTCAACGAAAATTAGTTTTTAAAATTGTCTCTATTTCTTCAGCGCGAACTAATGGCTGGGATTGGTCCCACAGTAAAGAATGACTTATTTAACTTAATTTTTAAATAAAACTCTACCACAGCGCCCAGTGCAATCGCTGAGTTCCAGCAATCAAGTCAAATTAAGAAGAATGATATTTCTTGTGGACAAACTGGCTCATTTATAACATTTATCAGGTCACACTCCAAAGTTAGTTCAATTAAGTCCCACAGTCAATCGTTTCACTGTTAAAAGCGATGCAACCTAGTAATATCAGAATACTATCGCTAAATACATGTTGGTACGAATATGTGACGCAATCATTGTAACTCAAACGGATTGATACCGCCAAGAAGTCGATGAAGTGTAGTTTTTGAGAATGTCTCTATTTCTTCAGCGCGTGCTAACGGCCAGGATTAGTCCCACAGTAAAAAAAGACTTATTTATCTAAATTTTTAAATAAAGCACTACCACAGAGCCTAGTGTACTCGCTGAATTCCAGCAATCATGTCGAATTAAGAAGAATGGTTTTCCTTGGAGTCCAATTGGCTCATTTATCGAGTTTACAAGGTCACAGTCCAGAATCAGTTTAATTAAGTCCCACAGTCAATCGTTTCACTGTTAAAAGCGATGCAACCTAGTAATATCAGAATACTATCGCTAAATACATGTTGGTACGAATATGTGACGCAATCATTGTAACTCAAACGGATTGATACCGCCAAGAAGTCGATGAAGTGTAGTTTTTGAGAATCTCTCTATTTCTTCAGCGCGTGCTAACGGCCAGGATTAGTCCCACAGTAAAAAAAGACTTATTAATCTAAATTTTTAAATAAAGCACTACCACAGAGCGTAGTGTACTCGCTGAATTCCAGCAATCAAGTCGAATTAAGAAGAATGGTATTCCTCGGGGCCCAATTGGCACAATTATGCCATTTAGAAGGTCACAGTCCAGAATCAGTTCAATTAAGTCCCACAGTCAATCGTTTCACTGTTAAAAGCGATGCAACCTAGTAATATCAGAATACTATCGCTAAATACATGTTGGTACGAATATGTGAGGCAACCGTTGTAACTCAAACGGATTCATACCGCCAAAAAGTCGATGAAGTGTAGTTTTTGAGAATGTCTCTATTTCTTCAGCGCGTGCTAACGGCCAGGATTAGTCCCACAGTAAAAAAAGACTTATTTATCTAAATTTTTAAATAAAGCACTACCACAGAGCCTAGTGTACTCGCTGAATTCCAGCAATCATGTCAAATTAGGAAGAATGGTTTTCCTTGGAGTCCAATTGGCTCATTTATCGAGTTTACAAGGTCACAGTCCAGAATCACTTCAATTAAGTCCCACAGTCAATCGTTTCACTGTTAAAAGCGATGCAACTTAGTCACATCGGAAAGAAATCACTAATTACATGTTGGTACGAATATGTGACGCAACCGTTGTAACTCAAACGGATTAACACCGTTAGAAAGTCAATGAAATGTAGCTTTTGAAACTGTCTCTATTTCTTCAGTGCAAACTAACGGCTGGGATTGGTCCCACAGTAAAAAATGACTTATTTAACTTAATTTTTAAATAAAACGCTACCACAGTGCCCAGTGCAATCGCTGAGTTCCAGCAATTAAGTCAAATTAGGAAGAATGTTACTTCTTGTAGTCAAACTGGCTCATTTATCACATTTTTAAGGTCAAAGTCCAAAATCAGTTCAATTAAGTCACACAGTCAATCGTCTCACTGTTAAAAGCGATGCAACCTAGTAATATCAGAATACTATCGCTAAATACATGTTGGTACGAATATGTGACGCAACCGTTGTAACTCAAACGGATTGATACCGCAGAGAAGTCGATGAAATGTAGTTTTTGAGAATGTCTCTATTTCTTCAGCGCGTGCTAACGGCCAGGATTAGTCCCACAGTAAAAAAAGACTTATTTATCTAAATTTTTAAATAAGGCACTACCACAGAGCCTAGTGTACTGGCTGAAGTCCAGCAATTATGTCGAATTAAGAAGAATGTTATTCCTTGGAGCCCAATTGGCTCATTTATCGCATTTACAAGGTCACAGTCAAGAATCAGTTCAATTAAGTCCCACACTCAATCGTTTCACTGTTAAAAGCGATGCAACTTAGTCACATCGGAAAAAAGTCAGTAAATAAATGTTGGTACGAATATGTGACACAACCGTTGCAACTCAAAAGGATTGACACCGTTAGAAAGTCAACGAAAATTAGTTTTTAAAATTGTCTCTATTTCTTCAGCGCGAACTAATGGCTGGGATTGGTCCCACAGTAAAGAATGACTTATTTAACTTAATTTTTAAATAAAACTCTACCACAGCGCCCAGTGCAATCGCTGAGTTCCAGCAATCAAGTCAAATTAAGAAGAATGATATTTCTTGTAGACAAACTGGCTCATTTATAACATTTATCAGGTCACACTCCAAAGTTAGTTCAATTAAGTCCCACAGTCAATCGTTTCACTGTTAAAAGCGATGCAACCTAGTAATATCAGAATACTATCGCTAAATACATGTTGGTACGAATATGTGACGCAATCATTGTAACTCAAACGGATTGATACCGCCAAGAAGTCGATGAAGTGTAGTTTTTGAGAATCTCTCTATTTCTTCAGCGCGTGCTAACGGCCAGGATTAGTCCCACAGTAAAAAAAGACTTATTAATCTAAATTTTTAAATAAAGCACTACCACAGAGCGTAGTGTACTCGCTGAATTCCAGCAATCAAGTCGAATTAAGAAGAATGGTATTCCTCGGGGCCCAATTGGCACAATTATGCCATTTAGAAGGTCACAGTCCAGAATCAGTTCAATTAAGTCCCACAGTCAATCGTTTCACTGTTAAAAGCGATGCAACCTAGTAATATCAGAATACTATCGCTAAATACATGTTGGTACGAATATGTGAGGCAACCGTTGTAACTCAAACGGATTCATACCGCCAAAAAGTCGATGAAGTGTAGTTTTTGAGAATGTCTCTATTTCTTCAGCGCGTGCTAACGGCCAGGATTAGTCCCACAGTAAAAAAAGACTTATTTATCTAAATTTTTAAATAAAGCACTACCACAGAGCCTAGTGTACTCGCTGAATTCCAGCAATCATGTCAAATTAAGAAGAATGGTTTTCCTTGGAGTCCAATTGGCTCATTTATCGAGTTTACAAGGTCACAGTCCAGAATCACTTCAATTAAGTCCCACAGTCAATCGTTTCACTGTTAAAAGCGATGCAACTTAGTCACATCGGAAAGAAATCACTAATTACATGTTGGTACGAATATGTGACGCAACCGTTGTAACTTAAACGGATTAACACCGTTAGAAAGTCAATGAAATGTAGTTTTTGAAACTGTCTCTATTTCTTCAGTGCAAACTAACGGCTGGGATTGGTCCCACAGTAAAAAATGACTTATTTAACTTAATTTTTAAATAAAACGCTACCACAGTGCCTAGTGCAATCGCTGAGTTCCAGCAATTAAGTCAAATTAAGAAGAATGTTACTTCTTGGGTCCAGTTGGCTCACTTCTCACATTTATCAGGTCACAGTTAGTTCAATTATGTTCCACAGTCAATGGTTTCACTGTTAAAAGCAATATAACTTAGTAATATCGAAAAGATATCACTAAATACAGGTTGGTACGAATATGTGACGCAACCGTTGTAACTCAAACGGATTGACACCGCCAAGAAGTCAATGAAATGTAGTGTTTGAGAAAGTCTCTATTTCTTCAGTGCGTGCTAACGGCCAGGATTGGTCCTAGACTAAAAAAAGACTTATTTATCTAAATTTTTAAATAAAGCCCTACCGCAGAGCCTAGTGTAATCGCTGGTTTCCAGCAATCATGTCAATTTAAGAAGAATGTTATTTCGTGGAGTCCAATTGGTTCATTTATCACATTTATAAGGTCACAGTACAGAATCAGTTCAATTAATTCCCAGAGTCAATCGCTTCACTGTTAAAAGCGATACAACTTAGTAATATCGGAAAAAAATCACTAAATACATGTTGGTACGAATATGTGACACGATCGTTGTAACTCAAACGGATTGACACAGTTAGAAAGTCAATGAAATGTAATTTTTGAAAGTTTCTCTATTTCTTCAGTGAAAACTAATGGCTAGGATTATTCCCACAGTAAAAAATGACTTATTTAACTTAATTTTTTAATAAAACTCTACCACAGCGCCCAGTACAATCGCTGAGTTCCAACAGTCAAGTCAAATTAAGAAGATTGTTACTTCTTGTAGTCAAACTGGCTCATTTATCACATTTATAAGGTCAAAGTCCAAAATCAGTTTAATTAAGTCCCACAGTCAAACGTTTCACTGTTAAAAGGGATGCAACCTAGTAATATCCGAATACTATCGCTAAATACATGTGGGGACGAATATGTGGCGCAACCGTTGTAACTCAAACGGATTGATACCGTTAGAAAGTCAATGAAATGTAGTTTCTAAAACTGTCGCTATCTCTTCAGCGTGCGATAACGGCTAGGATTGGTCCCACAGTAAAAAATGACTTTCTAATTTAAATTTTTAATAAAGCGCTGCCACAGCGCCCAGTGTAATCGCTTAGTTCCAGCAATCACGTCAAGTTGAGAAGAAGGTTATTTCTTGTAGTCAAACTGGCTCATTTATCACATTTATAAGGTCAAAGTCCAAAATCAGTTCAATTAAGTCCCACAGTCAATCGTTTCACTGTTAAAAGCGATGCAACTTAGTCATATCGGAAGAAAATCAGTAAATACATGTTGGTACGAATATGTGACGCAACCGTTGTAACTCAAACGGATTAACACCGTTAGAAAGTCAATGAAATGTAGTTTTTGAAACTGTCTCTATTTCTTCAGCGCGAACTAACGGCCGGGATTGGTCCCACAGAAAAAAATGACTTACTTAACTTAATTTTTAAATAAAACGCTACCACAGTGCCCAGTGCAATCGCTTAGTTCCAGCAATCATGTCAAATTGAGAAGAAGGTTATTTCTTGTAGTCAAACTGGCTCATTTATCACATTTATAAGGTCAAAGTCCAAAATCAGTTCAATTAAGTCACACAGTCAATCGTCTCACTGTTAAAAGCGATGCAACCTAGTAATATCAGAATACTATCGCTAAATACATGTTGGTACGAATATGTGACGCAACCGTTGTAACTCAAACGGATTGATACCGCAGAGAAGTCGATGAAATGTAGTTTTTGAGAATGTCTCTATTTCTTCAGCGCGTGCTAACGGCCAGGATTGGTCCCACAGTAAAAAAAGACTTATTTATCTAAATTTTTAAATAAGGCACTACCACAGAGCCTAGTCTACTGGCTGAAGTCCAGCAATTATGTCGAATTAAGAAGAATGTTATTCCTTGGAGCCCAATTGGCTCATTTATCGCATTTACAAGGTCACAGTCAAGAATCAGTTCAATTAAGTCCCACACTCAATCGTTTCACTGCTAAAAGCGATGCAACTTAGTCACATCGGAAAAAAGTCAGTAAATAAATGTTGGTACGAATATGTGACACAACCGTTGCAACTCAAAAGGATTGACACCGTTAGAAAGTCAACGAAAATTAGTTTTTAAAATTGTCTCTATTTCTTCAGCGCGAACTAATGGCTGGGATTGGTCCCACAGTAAAGAATGACTTATTTAACTTAATTTTTAAATAAAACTCTACCACAGCGCCCAGTGCAATCGCTGAGTTCCAGCAATCAAGTCAAATTAAGAAGAATGATATTTCTTGTGGACAAACTGGCTCATTTATAACATTTATCAGGTCACACTCCAAAGTTAGTTCAATTAAGTCCCACAGTCAATCGTTTCACTGTTAAAAGCGATGCAACCTAGTAATATCAGAATACTATCGCTAAATACATGTTGGTACGAATATGTGACGCAATCATTGTAACTCAAACGGATTGATACCGCCAAGAAGTCGATGAAGTGTAGTTTTTGAGAATGTCTCTATTTCTTCAGCGCGTGCTAACGGCCAGGATTAGTCCCACAGTAAAAAAAGACTTATTTATCTAAATTTTTAAATAAAGCACTACCACAGAGCCTAGTGTACTCGCTGAATTCCAGCAATCATGTCGAATTAAGAAGAATGGTTTTCCTTGGAGTCCAATTGACTCATTTATCGAGTTTACAAGGTCACAGTCCAGAATCAGTTCAATTAAGTCCCACAGTCAATCGTTTCACTGTTAAAAGCGATGCAACCTAGTAATATCAGAATACTATCGCTAAATACATGTTGGTACGAATATGTGACGCAATCATTGTAACTCAAACGGATTGATACCGCCAAGAAGTCGATGAAGTGTAGTTTTTGAGAATCTCTCTATTTCTTCAGCGCGTGCTAACGGCCAGGATTAGTCCCACAGTAAAAAAAGACTTATTAATCTAAATTTTTAAATAAAGCACTACCACAGAGCGTAGTGTACTCGCTGAATTCCAGCAATCAAGTCGAATTAAGAAGAATGGTATTCCTCGGGGCCCAATTGGCACAATTATGCCATTTAGAAGGTCACAGTCCAGAATCAGTTCAATTAAGTCCCACAGTCAATCGTTTCACTGTTAAAAGCGATGCAACCCAGTAATATCAGAATACTATCGCTAAATACATGTTGGTACGAATATGTGAGGCAACCGTTGTAACTCAAACGGATTCATACCGCCAAAAAGTCGATGAAGTGTAGTTTTTGAGAATGTCTCTATTTCTTCAGCGCGTGCTAACGGCCAGGATTAGTCCCACAGTAAAAAAAGACTTATTTATCTAAATTTTTAAATAAAGCACTACCACAGAGCCTAGTGTACTGGCTGAATTCCAGCAATCATGTCAAATTAGGAAGAATGGTTTTCCTTGGAGTCCAATTGGCTCATTTATCGAGTTTACAAGGTCACAGTCCAGAATCACTTCAATTAAGTCCCACAGTCAATCGTTTCACTGTTAAAAGCGATGCAACTTAGTCACATCGGAAAGAAATCACTAATTACATGTTGGTACGAATATGTGACGCAACCGTTGTAACTCAAACGGATTAACACCGTTAGAAAGTCAATGAAATGTAGCTTTTGAAACTGTCTCTATTTCTTCAGTGCAAACTAACGGCTGGGATTGGTCCCACAGTAAAAAATGACTTATTTAACTTAATTTTTAAATAAAACGCTACCACAGTGCCCAGTGCAATCGCTGAGTTCCAGCAATTAAGTCAAATTAGGAAGAATGTTACTTCTTGTAGTCAAACTGGCTCATTTATCACATTTTTAAGGTCAAAGTCAAAAATCAGTTCAATTAAGTCACACAGTCAATCGTCTCACTGTTAAAAGCGATGCAACCTAGTAATATCAGAATACTATCGCTAAATACATGTTGGTGTGAATATGTGACGCAACCGTTGTAACTCAAACGGATTGATACCGCAGAGAAGTCGATGAAATGTAGTTTTTGAAACTGTCTCTATTTCTTCAGTGCAAACTAACGGCTGGGATTGGTCCCACAGTAAAAAATGACTTATTTAACTTAATTTTTAAATAAAACGCTACCACAGTGCCTAGTGCAATCGCTGAGTTCCAGCAATTAAGTCAAATTAAGAAGAATGTTACTTCTTGGGTCCAGTTGGCTCACTTCTCACATTTATCAGGTCACAGTTAGTTCAATTATGTTCCACAGTCAATGGTTTCACTGTTAAAAGCAATATAACTTAGTAATATCGAAAAGATATCACTAAATACAGGTTGGTACGAATATGTGACGCAACCGTTGTAACTCAAACGGATTGACACCGCCAAGAAGTCAATGAAATGTAGTGTTTGAGAAAGTCTCTATTTCTTCAGTGCGTGCTAACGGCCAGGATTGGTCCTAGACTAAAAAAAGACTTATTTATCTAAATTTTTAAATAAAGCCCTACCGCAGAGCCTAGTGTAATCGCTGGTTTCCAGCAATCATGTCAATTTAAGAAGAATGTTATTTCGTGGAGTCCAATTGGTTCATTTATCACATTTATAAGGTCACAGTACAGAATCAGTTCAATTAATTCCCAGAGTCAATCGCTTCACTGTTAAAAGCGATACAACTTAGTAATATCGGAAAAAAATCACTAAATACATGTTGGTACGAATATGTGACACGATCGTTGTAACTCAAACGGATTGACACAGTTAGAAAGTCAATGAAATGTAATTTTTGAAAGTTTCTCTATTTCTTCAGTGAAAACTAATGGCTAGGATTATTCCCACAGTAAAAAATGACTTATTTAACTTAATTTTTTAATAAAACTCTACCACAGCGCCCAGTACAATCGCTGAGTTCCAACAGTCAAGTCAAATTAAGAAGATTGTTACTTCTTGTAGTCAAACTGGCTCATTTATCACATTTATAAGGTCAAAGTCCAAAATCAGTTTAATTAAGTCCCACAGTCAAACGTTTCACTGTTAAAAGGGATGCAACCTAGTAATATCCGAATACTATCGCTAAATACATGTGGGGACGAATATGTGGCGCAACCGTTGTAACTCAAACGGATTGATACCGTTAGAAAGTCAATGAAATGTAGTTTCTAAAACTGTCGCTATCTCTTCAGCGTGCGATAACGGCTAGGATTGGTCCCACAGTAAAAAATGACTTTCTAATTTAAATTTTTAATAAAGCGCTGCCACAGCGCCCAGTGTAATCGCTTAGTTCCAGCAATCACGTCAAGTTGAGAAGAAGGTTATTTCTTGTAGTCAAACTGGCTCATTTATCACATTTATAAGGTCAAAGTCCAAAATCAGTTCAATTAAGTCCCACAGTCAATCGTTTCACTGTTAAAAGCGATGCAACTTAGTCATATCGGAAGAAAATCAGTAAATACATGTTGGTACGAATATGTGACGCAACCGTTGTAACTCAAACGGATTAACACCGTTAGAAAGTCAATGAAATGTAGTTTTTGAAACTGTCTCTATTTCTTCAGCGCGAACTAACGGCCGGGATTGGTCCCACAGAAAAAAATGACTTACTTAACTTAATTTTGAATAAAACGCTACCACAGTGCCCAGTGCAATCGCTTAGTTCCAGCAATCATGTCAAATTGAGAAGAAGGTTATTTCTTGTAGTCAAACTGGCTCATTTATCACATTTATAAGGTCAAAGTCCAAAATCAATTCAATTAAGTCCCACAGTCAATCATTTCACTGTTAAAAGCAATACAACTTAGAAATATCGGATGAAAATCACTAAATACATGTTGGTACGAATATATGACGCAGCCGTTGTATCTCAAACGGATTGATACCGCCATGAAGTCAATGAGATTTAGTTTTTGAGAATGTCTCTATTTCTTCAGTGCGTGCTAACGGCCAGGATTGGTCCCACAGTAAAAAATGACTTATTTATCTTAATTTTTTAATAAAGTGCTACCACAGCGACGAGTGTGATCGCTGAGTTTCAGCAATCATGTCAAATTAAGAAGAATGCTATTTCTTGTAGTCAAACTAGCTCATTTATAATATTTATCAGGTCACAGTCCAAAGTTAGTTCAATTAAGCCCCACAGTCAATCGTTTCACTGTTAAAAGCGATGCAACTTAGTCATATCGCAAGAAAATCAGTAAATACATGTTGGTACGAATATGTGACGCAACCGCTGTAACTCAAACGGATTAACACCGTTAGAAAGTCAATGAAATGTAGTTTTTGAAACTGTCTCTATTTCTTCAGCGCGAACTAACGGCCGGGATTGGTCCCACAGAAAAAAATGACTTACTTAACTTAATTTTTAAATAAAACGCTACCACAGTGCCCAGTGCAATTGCTGAGTTCCAGCAATCAAGTCAAATTAGGAAGAATGTTACTTCTTGTAGTGAAACTGGCTCATTCATCACATTTATAAGGTCAAAGTCCAAAATCAGTTCAATTGAGTCCCACAGTCAAACGTTTCACTGTTAAAAGCGATGCAACCTAGTAATATCCGAGTACTATCGCTAAATGCATGTGGGGAGGAATATGTGACGCAACAGTTGTAACTCAAACGGATTGATACCGTTAGAAAGTCAATAAAATGTAGTTTTTGAAACTGTTGCTATTTTTGCAGCCCGCGATAACGGCTAGGATTGGTCCCACAGTAAAAAAATGACTATTTATGACTAATTATTTAAATTTTTTAATAAAGTGCTACCACAGCAGCGCGCAGTGTAATCCCGGAGTTCCGGCAATCATGTCAAATTAAGAAGAATGTTATTTCTGGTAGTCAATCTGTCTCATTTATAATATTTATCAGGTCACAGTCCAAAGTTAGTTCAATTAAGTCCCACAGTCAATCGTTTCACTGTTAAAAGCGATGCAACCTAATAATATCCGAATACTATCGCTAAATACATGTGGGGACGAATATGTGACTCAACCGTTGTAACTCAAACGGATTGAAACCGTTAGAAAGTCAATGAAATGTAGTTTTTGAAACTGTCGCTATTTCTTCAGCGCGCGATAACGGCTAGGATTGGTCCCA
Source organism: Hydractinia symbiolongicarpus (assembly GCF_029227915.1). Lineage (NCBI taxonomy): Eukaryota > Metazoa > Cnidaria > Hydrozoa > Anthoathecata > Hydractiniidae > Hydractinia > Hydractinia symbiolongicarpus. The sequence continues at coordinate 4,403,769 of NC_079878.1, forward strand.
CAGTAAAAAAAGACTTATTTAACTTAATTTTTAAATAAAACTCTACCACAGCGCCCAGTGCCATCGCTGAGTTCCAGCAATCAAGTCAAATTAGAAAGAATGATATTTCTTGTAGAAAAACTGGATCATTTATAACATTTATCAGGTCACACTCCAAAGTTAGTTCAATTAAGTCCCACAGTCAATCGTTTCACTGATAAAGGCGATGCAACCTAGTAATATCAGAATACTATCGCTAAATACATGTTGGTACGATTATGTGACGCAATCATTGTAACTCAAACGGATTGATACCGCCAAGAAGTCGATGAAGTGTAGTTTTTGAGAATGTCTCTATTTCTTCAGCGCGTGCTAACGGCCAGGATTAGTCCCACAGTAAAAAAAGACTTATTTATCTAAATTTTTAAATAAGGCACTACCACAGAGCCTAGTGTACTGGCTGAAGTCCAGCAATTATGTCGAATTAAGAAGAATGTTATTCCTTGGAGCCCAATTGGCTCATTTATCGCATTTACAAGGTCACAGTCAAGAATCAGTTCAATTAAGTCCCACACTCAATCGTTTCACTGTTAAAAGCGATGCAACTTAGTCACATCGGAAAAAAGTCAGTAAATAAATGTTGGTACGAATATGTGACACAACCGTTGCAACTCAAAAGGATTGACACCGTTAGAAAGTCAACGAAAATTAGTTTTTAAAATTGTCTCTATTTCTTCAGCGCGAACTAATGGCTGGGATTGGTCCCACAGTAAAGAATGACTTATTTAACTTAATTTTTAAATAAAACTCTACCACAGCGCCCAGTGCAATCGCTGAGTTCCAGCAATCAAGTCAAATTAAGAAGAATGATATTTCTTGTAGACAAACTGGCTCATTTATAACATTTATCAGGTCACACTCCAAAGTTAGTTCAATTAAGTCCCACAGTCAATCGTTTCACTGTTAAAAGCAATGCAACCTAGTAATATCAGAATACTATCGCTAAAGACATGTTGGTACGAATATGTGACGCAATCATTGTAACTCAAACGGATTGATACCGCCAAGAAGTCGATGAAGTGTAGTTTTTAAGAATCTCTCTATTTCTTCAGCGCGTGCTAACGGCCAGGATTAGTCCCACAGTAAAAAAAGACTTATTAATCTAAATTTTTAAATAAAGCACTACCACAGAGCGTAGTGTACTCGCTGAATTCCAGCAATCAAGTCGAATTAAGAAGAATGGTATTCCTCGGGGCCCAATTGGCACAATTATGCCATTTAGAAGGTCACAGTCCAGAATCAGTTCAATTAAAACCCACAGTCAATTGTTTCACTGTTAAAAGCGATGCAACCTAGTAATATCAGAATACTATCGCTAAATACATGTTGGTACGAATATGTGAGGCAACCGTTGTAACTCAAACGGATTCATACCGCCAAGAAGTCGATGAAGTGTAGTTTTTGAGAATGTCTCTATTTCTTCAGCGCGTGCTAACGGCCAGGATTAGTCCCAAAGTAAAAAAAGACTTATTTATCTAAATTTTTAAATAAAGCACTACCACAGAGCCTAGTGTACTCGCTGAATTCCAGCAATCATGTCGAATTAAGAAGAATGGTTTTCCTTGGAGTCCAATTGGCTCATTTATCGAGTTTACAAGGTCACAGTCCAGAATCAGTTCAATTAAGTCCCACAGTCAATCGTTTCACTGTTAAAAGCGATGCAACTTAGTCACATCGGAAAGAAATCACTAAATACATGTTGGTACGAATATGTGACGCAACCGTTGTAACTCAAACGGATTAACACCGTTAGAAAGTCAAGGAAATGTAGTTTTTGAAACTGTCTCTATTTCTTCAGTGCAAACTAACGGCTGGGATTGGTCCCACAGTAAAAAATGACTTATTTAACTTAATTTTTAAATAAAACGCTAACACAGTGCCTAGTGCAATCGCTGAGTTCCAGCAATTAAGTCAAATTAAGAAGAATGTTACTTCTTGTAGTCAAACTGGCTCATTCATCACATTTTTAAGGTCAAAGTCCAAAATCAGTTCAATTAAGTCCCACAGTCAATCGTCTCACTGTTAAAAGCGATGCAACCTAGTAATATCAGAATACTATCGCTAAATACATGTTGGTACGAATATGTGACGCAACCGTTGTAACTCAAACGGATTGATACCGCAGAGAAGTCGATGAAATGTAGTTTTTGAGAATGTCTCTATTTCTTCAGCGCGTGCTAACGGCCAGGATTAGTCCCACAGTAAAAAAAGACTTATTAATCTAAATTTTTAAATAAAGCACTACCACAGAGCGTAGTGTACTCGCTGAATTCCGGCAATCATGTCGAATTAAGAAGAATGGTATTCCTCGGAGCCCAATTGGCACAATTATGCCATTTAGAAGGTCACAGTCCAGAATCAGTTCAATTAAGTCCCACAGTCAATCGTTTCACTGTTAAAAGCGATGCAACCTAGTAATATCAGAATACTATCGCAAAATACATGATGGTACGAATATGTGAGGCAACCGTTGTAACTCAAACGGATTGATACCGCCAAGAAGTCGATGAAGTGTAGTTTTTGAGAATGTCTCTATTTCTTCAGCGCGTGCTAACGGCCAGGATTAGTCCCACAGTAAAAAAAGACTTATTTATCTAAATTTTTAAATAAACACTACCACAGAGCCTAGTGTACTCGCTGAATTCCAGCAATCATGTCGAATTAAGAAGAATGGTTTTCCTTGGAGTCCAATTGGCTCATTTATCGAGTTTACAAGGTCACAGTCCAGAATCAGTTCAATTAAGTCCCACAGTCAATCGTTTCACTGTTAAAAGCGATGCAACTTAGTCACATCGGAAAGAAATCACTAAATACATGTTGGTACGAATATGTGACGCAACCGTTGTAACTCAAACGGATTAACACCGTTAGAAAGTCAATGAAATGTAGTTTTTGAAACTGTCTCTATTTCTTCAGTGCAAACTAACGGCTGGGATTGGTCCCACAGTAAAAAATGACTTATTGAACTTAATTTTTAAATAAAACGCTACCACAGTGCCCAGTGGAATCGCTGAGTTCCAGCAATTAAGTCAAATTAAGAAGAATGTTACTTCTTGTAGTCAAACTGGCTCATTTATCACATTTTTAAGGTCAAAGTCCAAAATCAGTTCAATTAAGTCCCACAGTCAATCGTCTCACTGTTAAAAGCGATGCAACCTAGTAATATCAGAATACTATCGCTAAATACATGTTGGTACGAATATGTGACGCAACCGTTGTAACTCAAACGGATTGATACCGCCAAAAAGTCGATGAAGTGTAGTTTTTGAGAATGTCTCTATTTCTTCAGCGCGTGCTAACGGCCAGGATTAGTCCCACAGTAAAAAATGACTTATTTAACTTAATTTTTAAATAAAACGCTACCACAGTGCCCAGTGCAATCGCTGAGTTCCAGCAATTAAGTCAAATTAAGAAGAATGTTACTTCTTGTAGTCAAACTGGCTCATTTATCACATTTTTAAGGTCAAAGTCCAAAATCAGTTCAATTAAGTCCCACAGTCAATCGTCTCACTGTTAAAAGCGATGCAACCTAGTAATATCAGAATACTATCGCTAAATACATGTTGGTACGAATATGTGACGCAACCGTTGTAACTCAAACGGATTGATACCGCAGAGAAGTCGATGAAATGTAGTTTTTGAGAATGTCTCTATTTCTTCAGCGCGTGCTAACGGCCAGGATTAGTCCCACAGTAAAAAAAGACTTATTTATCTAAATTTTTAAATAAGGCACTACCACAGAGCCTAGTGTACTGGCTGAAGTCCAGCAATTATGTCGAATTAAGAAGAATGTTATTCCTTGGAGCCCAATTGGCTCATTTATCGCATTTACAAGGTCACAGTCAAAAATCAGTTCAATTAAGTCCCACACTCAATCGTTTCACTGTTAAAAGCGATGCAACTTAGTCACATCGGAAAAAAGTCAGTAAATAAATGTTGGTACGATTATGTGACACAACCGTTGCAACTCAAAAGGATTGACACCGTTAGAAAGTCAACGAAAATTATTTTTTAAAATTGTCTCTATTTCTTCAGCGCGAACTAATGGCTGGGATTGGTCCCACAGTAAAGAATGACTTATTTAACTTAATTTTTAAATAAAACTCTACCACAGCGCCCAGTGCAATCGCTGAGTTCCAGCAATCAAGTCAAATTAAGAAGAATGATATTTCTTGTAGACAAACTGGCTCATTTATAACATTTATCAGGTCACACTCCAAAGTTAGTTCAATTAAGACCCACAGTCAATCGTTTCACTGTTAAAAGCAATGCAACCTAGTAATATCAGAATACTATCGCTAAATACATGTTGGTACGAATATGTGACGCAATCATTGTAACTCAAACGGATTGATACCGCCAAGAAGTCGATGAAGTGTAGTTTTTGAGAATGTCTCTATTTCTTCAGCGCGTGCTAACGGCCAGGATTAGTCCCACAGTAAAAAAAGACTTATTTATCTAAATTTTTAAATAAGGCACTACCACAGAGCCTAGTGTACTGGCTGAAGTCCAGCAATTATGTCGAATTAAGAAGAATGTTATTCCTTGGAGCCCAATTGGCTCATTTATCGCATTTACAAGGTCACAGTCAAGAATCAGTTCAATTAAGTCCCACACTCAATCGTTTCACTGTTAAAAGCGATGCAACTTAGTCACATCGGAAAAAAGTCAGTAAATAAATGTTGGTACGATTATGTGACACAACCGTTGCAACTCAAAAGGATTGACACCGTTAGAAAGTCAACGAAAATTAGTTTTTAAAATTGTCTCTATTTCTTCAGCGCGAACTAATGGCTGGGATTGGTCCCACAGTAAAGAATGACTTATTTAACTTAATTTTTAAATAAAACTCTACCACAGCGCCCAGTGCAATCGCTGAGTTCCAGCAATCAAGTCAAATTAAGAAGAATGATATTTCTTGTAGACAAACTGGCTCATTTATAACATTTATCAGGTCACACTCCAAAGTTAGTTCAATTAAGACCCACAGTCAATCGTTTCACTGTTAAAAGCAATGCAACCTAGTAATATCAGAATACTATCGCTAAATACATGTTGGTACGAATATGTGACGCAATCATTGTAACTCAAACGGATTGATACCGCCAAGAAGTCGATGAAGTGTAGTTTTTGAGAATCTCTCTATTTCTTCAGCGCGTGCTAACGGCCAGGATTAGTCCCACAGTAAAACAAGACTTATTAATCTAAATTTTTAAATAAAGCACTACCAGAGAGCGTAGTGTACTCGCTGAATTCCAGCAATCAAGTCGAATTAAGAAGAATGGTATTCCTCGGGGCCCAATTGGCACAATTATGCCATTTAGAAGGTCACAGTCCAGAATCAGTTCAATTAAGTCCCACAGTCAATCGTTTCACTGTTAAAAGCGATGCAACCTAGTAATATCAGAATACTATCGCTAAATACATGTTGGTACGAATATGTGACGCAACCGTTGTAACTCAAACGGATTGATACCGCAGAGAAGTCGATGAAATGTAGTTTTTGAGAATGTCTCCATTTCTTCAGCGCGTGCTAACGGCCAGGATTAGTCCCACAGTAAAAAAAGACTTATTTATCTAAATTTTTAAATAAGGCACTACCACAGAGCCTAGTGTACTGGCTGAAGTCCAGCAATTATGTCGAATTAAGAAGAATGTTATTCCTTGGAGCCCAATTGGCTCATTTATCGAGTTTACAAGGTCACAGTCCAGAATCAGTTCAATTAAGTCCCACAGTCAATCGTTTCACTGTTAAAAGCGATGCAACTTAGTCACATCGAAAAGAAATCACTAAATACATGTTGGTACGAATATGTGACACAACTGTTGTAACTCAAACGGATTAACACCGTTAGAAAGTCAATGAAATGTAGTTTTTGAAACTGTCTCTATTTCTTCAGTGCGAACTAACGGCTGGGATTGGTCCCACAGTAAAAAATGACTTATTTAACTTAATTTTTAAATAAAACGCTACCACAGTGCCCAGTGCAATCGCTGAGTTCCAGCAATTAAGTCAAATTAAGAAGAATGTTACTTCTTGTAGTCAAACTGGCTCATTTATCACATTTTTAAGGTCAAAGTCCAAAATCAGTTCAATTAAGTCCCACAGTCAATCGTCTCATTGTTAAAAGTGATGCAACCTAGTAATATCAGAATACTATCGCTAAATACATGTTGGTACGAATATGTGAGGCAACCGTTGTAACTCAAACGGATTGATACCGCCAAGAAGTCGATGAAGTGTAGTTTTTGAGAATGTCTCTATTTCTTCAGCCCGTGCTAACGGCCAGGATTAGTCCCACAGTAAAAAAAGACTTATTTATCTAAATTTTTAAATAAAGCACTACCACAGAGCCTAGTGTACTCGCTGAATTCCAGCAATCATGTCGAATTAAGAAGAATGGTATTCCTTGGAGTCCAATTGGCTCATTTATCGAGTTTACAAGGTCACAGTCCAGAATCAGTTCAATTAAGTCCCACAGTCAATCGTTTCACTGTTAAAAGCGATGCAATTAGTCACATCGGAAAACAATCACTAAATACATGTTGGTACGAATATGTGAAGCAACCGTTGCAACTCAAACGGATTAACACCGTTAGAAAGTCAATGAAATGTAGTTTTTGAAACTGTCTCTATTTCTTCAGTGCGAACTTATGGCTGGGATTGGTCCCACAGTAAAAAATAACTTTTTTATTTAAATTTTTAAAGGAAGTGCTGCCACAGCGCCCAGTGTAATCGCTGAGTTCCGGCAATCATGTCAAATTAAGAAGAATGGTATTCCTTGGAGCCCAATTGGCTCATTTATCAAGTTTACAAGGTCACAGTCCAGAATCAGTTCAATTAAGTCCCACAGTCAATCGTTTCACTGTTAAAAGCGATGCAACTTAGTCACATCGAAAAGAAATCACTAAATACATGTTGGTACGAATATGTGACGCAACTGTTGTAACTCAAACGGATTAACACCGTTAGAAAGTCAATGAAATGTAGTTTTTGAAACTGTCTCTATTCTTCAGTGCGAACTAACGGTTGGGATTGGTCCCACAGTAAAAAATGACTTATTTAACTTAATTTTTAAATAAAACACTACCACAGTGCCCAGTGCAATCGCTGAGTTCCAGCAATTAAGTCAAATTAAGAAGAATGTTACTTGTTGTAGTCAAACTGGCTCATTTATCACATTTTTAAGGTCAAAGTCCAAAATCAGTTCAATTAAGTCCCACAGTCAATCACCTCACTGTTAAAAGTGATGCAACCTAGTAATATCAGAATACTATCGCTAAATACATGTTGGTACGAATATGTGACGCAACCGTTGTAACTCAAACGGATTGATACCGCCAAGAAGTCGATGAAATGTAGTTTTTGAGAATGTCACTATTTTTTCAGCGCGTGCTAACGGCCAGGATTAGTCCCACAGTAAAAAAAGACTTATTTATCTAAATTTTTAAATAAGGCAGTACTACAGAGCCTAGTGTACTGGCTGAAGTCCAGCAATTATATCGAATTAAGAAGAATGTTTTTCCTTGGGTCCAATTGGCTCATTTATCGCATTTACAAGGTCACAGTCAAGAATCAGTTCAATTAAGTCCCACAGTCAATCGTTTCACTGTTAAAAGCGATGCAACTTAGTCACATCGGAAAAAAATTACTTAATACATGTTGGTTCGAATATATGATGCCAGCGTTGTAACTCAAACGGATTGACACCGTTAGAAAGTCAACGAAAAGTAGTTTTTAAAATTGTCTCTATTTCTTCAGCGCGAACTAATGGCTGGGATTGGTCCCACAGTAAAGAATGACTTATTTAACTTAATTTTTAAATAAAACTCTACCACAGCGCCCAGTGCAATCGCTGAGTTCCAGCAATCAAGTCAAATTAAGAAGAATGATATTTCTTGTAGACAAACTGGCTCATTTATAACATTTATCAGGTCACACTCCAAAGTTAGTTCAATTAAGTCCCACAGTCAATCGTTTCATTGTTAAAGGCGATGCAACCTAGTAATATCAGAATACTATCGCTAAATACATGTTGGTACGAATATGTGACGCAACCGTTGTTACTCAAACGGATTGATACCGCCAAGAAGTTGATGAAGTGTAGTTTTTGAGAATGTCTCTATTTCTTTAGCGCGTGCTAACGGCCAGGATTAGTCCCACAGTAAAAAAAGACTTATTTATCTAAATTTTTAAATAAAGCACTACCACAGAGCCTAGTGTACTCGCTGAATTCCAGCAATAATGTCGAATTAAGAAGAATGGTATTCCTTGGAGTCCAATTGGCTCATTTATCGAGTTTACAAGGTCACAGTCCAGAATCAGTTCAATTAAGCCCCACAGTCAAACGTTTCAATGTTAAAAGCGATGCAACTTAGTAATATCCGAATACTATCGCTAAATACATTTAGGGACGAATATGTGACGCAACCGTTGTAACTCAAACGGATTGAAACCGTTAGAAAGTCAATGAAATGTTGTTTTTGAAATTGTCTCTATTTTTTCAGCGCGAAATTATGGCTGGGATTGGTCCCACAGTAAAAAATGACTTTTTTATTTAAATTTTTAAAGGAAGTGCTACCAAAGCGCCCAGTGTAATCGCTGAGTTCCGGCAGTCATGTCAAATTAAGAAGAATGGTATTCCTTGGAGCCCAATTGGCTCATTTATCGCATTTACAAGGTCACAGTCAAGAATCAGTTCAATTAAGTCCCACAGTCAATCGTTTCACTGTTAAAAGCGATGCAACTTAGTCACATCGGAAAAAAGTCAGTAAATAAATGTTGGTACGAATATGTGACACAACCGTTGCAACTCAAAAGGATTGACACCGTTAGAAAGTCAACGAAAATTAGTTTTTAAAATTGTCTCTATTTCTTCAGCGCGAACTAATAGCTGGGATTGGTCCCACAGTAAAGAATGACTTATTTAACTTAATTTTTAAATGAAACTCTACCACAGCGCCCAGTGCAATCGCTGAGTTCCAGCAATCAAGTCAAATTAAGAAGAATGATATTTCTTGTAGACAAACTGGCTCATTTATAACATTTATCAGGTCACACTCCAAAGTTAGTTCAATTAAGACCCACAGTCAATCGTTTCACTGTTAAAAGCAATGCAACCTAGTAATATCAGAATACTATCGCTAAATACATGTTGGTACTAATATGTGAGGCAACCGTTGTAACTCAAACGGATTCATACCGCCAAAAAGTCGATGAAGTGTAGTTTTTGAGAATGTCTCTATTTCTTCAGCGCGTGCTAACGGCCAGGATTAGTCCCACAGTAAAAAAAGACTTATTTATCTAAATTTTTAAATAAAGCACTACCACAGAGCCTAGTGTACTCGCTGAATTCCAGCAATCATGTCGAATTAAGAAGAATGGTTTTCCTTGGAGTCCAATTGGCTCATTTATCGAGTTTACAAGGTCACAGTCCAGAATCAGTTCAATTAAGTCCCACAGTCAATCGTTTCACTGTTAAAAGCGATGCAACTTAGTCACATCGAAAAGAAATCACTAAATACATGTTGGTACGAATATGTGACACAACTGTTGTAACTCAAACGGATTAACACCGTTAGAAAGTCAATGAAATGTAGTTTTTGAAACTGTCTCTATTTCTTCAGTGCGAACTAACGGCTGGGATTGGTCCCACAGTAAAAAATGACTTATTTAACTTAATTTTTAAATAAAACGCTACCACAGTGCCCAGTGCAATCGCTGAGTTCCAGCAATTAAGTCAAATTAAGAAGAATGTTACTTCTTGTAGTCAAACTGGCTCATTTATCACATTTTTAAGGTCAAAGTCCAAAATCAGTTCAATTAAGTCCCACAGTCAATCGTCTCATTGTTAAAAGTGATGCAACCTAGTAATATCAGAATACTATCGCTAAATACATGTTGGTACGAATATGTGAGGCAACCGTTGTAACTCAAACGGATTGATACCGCCAAGAAGTCGATGAAGTGTAGTTTTTGAGAATGTCTCTATTTCTTCAGCCCGTGCTAACGGCCAGGATTAGTCCCACAGTAAAAAAAGACTTATTTATCTAAATTTTTAAATAAAGCACTACCACAGAGCCTAGTGTACTCGCTGAATTCCAGCAATCATGTCGAATTAAGAAGAATGGTATTCCTTGGAGTCCAATTGGCTCATTTATCGAGTTTACAAGGTCACAGTACAGAATCAGTTCAATTAAGTCCCACAGTCAATCGTTTCACTGTTAAAAGCGATGCAATTAGTCACATCGGAAAAAAATCACTAAATACATGTTGGTACGAATATGTGACACAACTGTTGTAACTCAAACGGATTAACACCGTTAGAAAGTCAATGAAATGTAGTTTTTGAAACTGTCTCTATTTCTTCAGTGCGAACTAACGGCTGGGATTGGTCCCACAGTAAAAAATGACTTATTTAACTTAATTTTTAAATAAAACGCTACCACAGTGCCCAGTGCAATAGCTGAGTTCCAGCAATTAAGTCAAATTAAGAAGAATGTTACTTCTTGTAGTCAAACTGGCTCATTTATCACATTTTTAAGGTCAAAGTCCAAAATCAGTTCAATTAAGTCCCACAGTCAATCGTCTCATTGTTAAAAGTGATGCAACCTAGTAATATCAGAATACTATCGCTAAATACATGTTGGTACGAATATGTGAGGCAACCGTTGTAACTCAAACGGATTGATACCGCCAAGAAGTCGATGAAGTGTAGTTTTTGAGAATGTCTCTATTTCTTCAGCCCGTGCTAACGGCCAGGATTAGTCCCACAGTAAAAAAAGACTTATTTATCTAAATTTTTAAATAAAGCACTACCACAGAGCCTAGTGTACTCGCTGAATTCCAGCAATCATGTCGAATTAAGAAGAATGGTATTCCTTGGAGTCCAATTGGCTCATTTATCGAGTTTACAAGGTCACAGTACAGAATCAGTTCAATTAAGTCCCACAGTCAATCGTTTCACTGTTAAAAGCGATGCAATTAGTCACATCGGAAAAAAATCACTAAATACATGTTGGTACGAATATGTGAAGCAACCGTTGCAACTCAAACGGATTAACACCGTTAGAAAGTCAATGAAATGTAGTTTTTGAAACTGTCTCTATCTCTTCAGTGCGAACTAACGGTTGGGATTGGTCCCACAGTAAAAAATGACTTATTTAACTTAATTTTTAAATAAAACACTACCACAGTGCCCAGTGCAATCGCTGAGTTCCAGCAATTAAGTCAAATTAAGAAGAATGTTACTTGTTGTAGTCAAACTGGCTCATTTATCACATTTTTAAGGTCAAAGTCCAAAATCAGTTCAATTAAGTCCCACAGTCAATCAACTCACTGTTAAAAGTGATGCAACCTAGTAATATCAGAATACTATCGCTAAATACATGTTGGTACGAATATGTGACGCAACCGTTGTAACTCAAACGGATTGATACCGCCAAGAAGTCGATGAAATGTAGTTTTTGAGAATGTCACTATTTTTTCAGCGCGTGCTAACGGCCAGGATTAGTCCCACAGTAAAAAAAGACTTATTTATCTAAATTTTTAAATAAGGCACTACTACAGAGCCTAGTGTACTGGCTGAAGTCCAGCAATTATGTCGAATTAAGAAGAATGTTATTCCTTGGGTCCAATTGGCTCATTTATCGCATTTACAAGGTCACAGTCAAGAATCAGTTCAATTAAGTCCCACAGTCAATCGTTTCACTGTTAAAAGCGATGCAACTTAGTCACATCGGAAAAAAATTACTTAATACATGTTGGTTCGAATATATGATGCCAGAGTTGTAACTCAAACGGATTGACACCGTTATAAAGTCAACGAAAAGTAGTTTTTAAAATTGTCTCTATTTCTTCAGCGCGAACTAATGGCTGGGATTGGTCCCACAGTAAAGAATGACTTATTTAACTTAATTTTTAAATAAAACTCTACCACAGCGCCCAGTGCAATCGCTGAGTTCCAGCAATCAAGTCAAATTAAGAAGAATGATATTTCTTGTAGTCAAACTGGCTCATTTATCACATTTTTAAGGTCAAAGTCCAAAATCAGTTCAATTAAGTCCCACAGTCAATCGTCTCATTGTTAAAAGTGATGCAACCTAGTAATATCAGAATACTATCGCTAAATACATGTTGGTACGAATATGTGAGGCAACCGTTGTAACTCAAACGGATTGATACCGCCAAGAAGTCGATGAAGTGTAGTTTTTGAGAATGTCTCTATTTCTTCAGCCCGTGCTAACGGCCAGGATTAGTCCCACAGTAAAAAAAGACTTATTTATCTAAATTTTTAAATAAAGCACTACCACAGAGCCTAGTGTACTCGCTGAATTCCAGCAATCATGTCGAATTAAGAAGAATGGTATTCCTTGGAGTCCAATTGGCTCATTTATCGAGTTTACAAGGTCACAGTACAGAATCAGTTCAATTAAGTCCCACAGTCAATCGTTTCACTGTTAAAAGCGATGCAATTAGTCACATCGGAAAAAAATCACTAAATACATGTTGGTACGAATATGTGACACAACTGTTGTAACTCAAACGGATTAACACCGTTAGAAAGTCAATGAAATGTAGTTTTTGAAACTGTCTCTATTTCTTCAGTGCGAACTAACGGCTGGGATTGGTCCCACAGTAAAAAATGACTTATTTAACTTAATTTTTAAATAAAACGCTACCACAGTGCCCAGTGCAATAGCTGAGTTCCAGCAATTAAGTCAAATTAAGAAGAATGTTACTTCTTGTAGTCAAACTGGCTCATTTATCACATTTTTAAGGTCAAAGTCCAAAATCAGTTCAATTAAGTCCCACAGTCAATCGTCTCATTGTTAAAAGTGATGCAACCTAGTAATATCAGAATACTATCGCTAAATACATGTTGGTACGAATATGTGAGGCAACCGTTGTAACTCAAACGGATTGATACCGCCAAGAAGTCGATGAAGTGTAGTTTTTGAGAATGTCTCTATTTCTTCAGCCCGTGCTAACGGCCAGGATTAGTCCCACAGTAAAAAAAGACTTATTTATCTAAATTTTTAAATAAAGCACTACCACAGAGCCTAGTGTACTCGCTGAATTCCAGCAATCATGTCGAATTAAGAAGAATGGTATTCCTTGGAGTCCAATTGGCTCATTTATCGAGTTTACAAGGTCACAGTACAGAATCAGTTCAATTAAGTCCCACAGTCAATCGTTTCACTGTTAAAAGCGATGCAATTAGTCACATCGGAAAAAAATCACTAAATACATGTTGGTACGAATATGTGAAGCAACCGTTGCAACTCAAACGGATTAACACCGTTAGAAAGTCAATGAAATGTAGTTTTTGAAACTGTCTCTATCTCTTCAGTGCGAACTAACGGTTGGGATTGGTCCCACAGTAAAAAATGACTTATTTAACTTAATTTTTAAATAAAACACTACCACAGTGCCCAGTGCAATCGCTGAGTTCCAGCAATTAAGTCAAATTAAGAAGAATGTTACTTGTTGTAGTCAAACTGGCTCATTTATCACATTTTTAAGGTCAAAGTCCAAAATCAGTTCAATTAAGTCCCACAGTCAATCAACTCACTGTTAAAAGTGATGCAACCTAGTAATATCAGAATACTATCGCTAAATACATGTTGGTACGAATATGTGACGCAACCGTTGTAACTCAAACGGATTGATACCGCCAAGAAGTCGATGAAATGTAGTTTTTGAGAATGTCACTATTTTTTCAGCGCGTGCTAACGGCCAGGATTAGTCCCACAGTAAAAAAAGACTTATTTATCTAAATTTTTAAATAAGGCACTACTACAGAGCCTAGTGTACTGGCTGAAGTCCAGCAATTATGTCGAATTAAGAAGAATGTTATTCCTTGGGTCCAATTGGCTCATTTATCGCATTTACAAGGTCACAGTCAAGAATCAGTTCAATTAAGTCCCACAGTCAATCGTTTCACTGTTAAAAGCGATGCAACTTAGTCACATCGGAAAAAAATTACTTAATACATGTTGGTTCGAATATATGATGCCAGAGTTGTAACTCAAACGGATTGACACCGTTATAAAGTCAACGAAAAGTAGTTTTTAAAATTGTCTCTATTTCTTCAGCGCGAACTAATGGCTGGGATTGGTCCCACAGTAAAGAATGACTTATTTAACTTAATTTTTAAATAAAACTCTACCACAGCGCCCAGTGCAATCGCTGAGTTCCAGCAATCAAGTCAAATTAAGAAGAATGATATTTCTTGTAGACAAACTGGCTCATTTATAACATTTATCAGGTCACACTCCAAAGTTAGTTCAATTAAGTCCCACAGTCAATCGTTTCATTGTTAAAGGCGATGCAACCTAGTAATATCAGAATACTATCGCTAAATACATGTTGGTACGAATATGTGACGCAACCGTTGTTACTCAAACGGATTGATACCGCCAAGAAGTTGATGAAGTGTAGTTTTTGAGAATGTCTCTATTTCTTCAGCGCGTGCTAACGGCCAGGATTAGTCCCACAGTAAAAAAAGACTTATTTATTTAAATTTTTAAATAAAGCACTACCACAGAGCCTAGTGTACTCGCTGAATTCCAGCAATAATGTCGAATTAAGAAGAATGGTATTCCTTGGAGTCCAATTGGCTCATTTATCGAGTTTACAAGGTCACAGTCCAGAATCAGTTCAATTAAGCCCCACAGTCAAACGTTTCAATGTTAAAAGCGATGCAACTTAGTAATATCCGAATACTATCGCTAAATACATTTAGGGACGAATATGTGACGCAACCGTTGTAACTCAAACGGATTGAAACCGTTAGAAAGTCAATGAAATGTTGTTTTTGAAATTGTCTCTATTTTTTCAGCGCAAAATTATGGCTGGGATTGGTCCCACAGTAAAAAATGACTTTTTTATTTAAATTTTTAAAGGAAGTGCTACCAAAGCGCCCAGTGTAATCGCTGAGTTCCGGCAATCATGTCAAATTAAGAAGAATGGTATTCCTTGGAGCCCAATTGGCTCATTTATCGCATTTACAAGGTCACAGTCAAGAATCAGTTCAATTAAGTCCCACAGTCAATCGTTTCACTGTTAAAAGCGATGCAACTTAGTCACATCGGAAAAATATCACTAAATACATGTTGGTACGAATATGTGACGCAACTGTTGTAACTCAAACGGATTAACACCGTTAGAAAGTCAATGAAATGTAGTTTTTGAAACTGTCTCTATTTCTTCAGTGCGTGCTAACGGCCAGGATTACTCCCACAGTAAAAAAAGACTTATTTATCTAAATTTTTAAATAAAGCACTACCACAGAGCCTAGTGTACTCGCTGAATTCCAGCAATCATATCGAATTAAGAAGAATGGTATTCCTTGGAGTCCAATTGGCTCATTTATCGAGTTTACAAGGTCACAGTCCAGAATCAGTTCAATTAAGTCCCACAGTCAAACGTTTCAATGTTAAAAGCGATGCAACTTAGTAATATCCGAATACTCTCGCTAAATACATTTAGGGACGAATATGTGACGAGACCGTTGTAACTCAAACGGATTGAAACCGTTAAAAAGTCAATGAAATGTAGTTTTTGAAACTGTCTCTATTTCTTCAGTGCGAACTACCGGCTGGGATTGGTCCCACAGTAAAAAAATGACTTATTTAATTTAATTTTTAAATAAAACGCTACCACAGTGCCCAGTGCAATCGCTGAGTTCCAGTAATTAAGTCAAATTAAGAAGAATGTTACTTCTTGTAGTCAAACTGGCTCATTTATCACATTTTTAAGGTCAAAGTCCAAAATCAGTTCAATTAAGTCCCACAGTCAATCGTCTCACAGTTAAAAGCGATGCAACCTAGTAATATCCGAATACTATCGATAAATACAAGTGGGGCGAAAATGTGACGCAACCGTTGTAACTCAATCGGATTGACACCGTTAGAAAGTCAACGAAAAGTAGTTTTTGAAACTGTCTCTATTTCTTCAGCGCGAACTAATGGCTGGGATTGGTCCCACAGTAAAGAATGACTTATTTAACTTAATTTTTAAATAAAACTCTACCACAGCGCCCAGTGCAATCGCTGAGTTCCAGCAATCAAGTCAAATTAAGAAGAATGATATTTCTTGTAGACAAACTGACTCATTTATAACATTTATCAGGTCACACTCCAAAGTTAGTTCAATTAAGTCCCACAGTCAATCGTTTCACTGTTAAAGGCGATGCAACCTAGTAATACCAGAATACTATTGCTAAATACATGTTGGTACGAATATGTGACGCAACCGTTGTAACTCAAACGGATTAACACCGTTAGAAAGTCAATGAAATGTAGTTTTTGAAACTGTCTCTATTTCTTCAGTGCGAACTAACGGCTGGGATTGGTCCCACAGTAAAAAAATGACTTATTTAACTTAATTTTTAAATAAAACGCTACCACAGTGCCCAGTGCAATCGCTGAGTTCCAGCAATTAAGTCAAATTAAGAAGAATGTTACTTCTTGTAGTCAAACTGGCTCATTTATCACATTTTTAAAGTCAAAGTCCAAAATCAGTTCAATTAAGTCCCACAGTCAATCGTCTCACTGTTAAAAGCGATGCAACCTAGTAATATCCGAATACTATCGATAAATACATGTGGGGCGAATATGTGACGCAACCGTTGTAACTCAATCGGATTGACACCGTTAGAAAGTCAACGAAAAGTAGTTTTTGCAACTGTCTCTATTTCTTCAGCGCGAACTAATGGCTGGGATTGGTCCCACAGTAAAGAATGACTTATTTAACTTAATTTTTAAATAAAACTCTACCACAGCGCCCAGTGCAATCGCTGAGTTCCAGCAATCAAGTCAAATTAAGAAGAATGATATTTCTTGTAGACAAACTGGCTCATTTATAACATTTATCAGGTCACACTCAAAAGTTAGTTCAATTAAGTCCCACAGTCAATCGTTTCACTGTTAAAGGCGACGCAACCTAGTAATACCAGAATACTATCGCTAAATACATGTTGGTACGAATATGTGACGCAACCGTTGTAACTCAAACGGATTGATACCGCCAAGAAGTCGATGAAATGTAGTTTTTGAGAATGTCTCTATTTCTTCAGCGCGTGCTTACGGCCAGGATTAATCCCACAGAAAAAAAGACTTATTTATCTAAATTTTTAAATAAAGCACTATCACAGAGCCTAGTGTACTTGCTGAATTCCAGCAATCATGTCGAATTAAGAAGAATGGTATTCTTCGGAGCCCAATTGGCACAATTATGCCATTTAGAAGGTCACAGTCCAGAATCAGTTCAATTAAGTCCCACAGTCAATCGTTTCACTGTTAAAAGCGATGCAACTTAGTAATATCAGAATACTATCGCTAAATACATGTTGGTACGAATATGTGAGGCAACCGTTGTAACTCAAACGGATTGATACCGCCAAGAAGTCGATGAAGTGTAGTTTTTGAGAATGTCTCTATTTCTTCAGCGCGTGCTAACGGCCAGGATTAGTCCCACAGTAAAAAAAGACTTATTTATCTAAATTTTTAAATAAATCACAGTCCAGAATCAGTTCAATTAAGCCCCACAGTCAAACGTTTCAATGTTAAAAGCGATGCAACTTAGTAATATCCGAATACTATCGCTAAATACATTTAGGGACGAATATGTGACGCAACCGTTGTAACTTAAACGGATTGATACCGCCAAGAAGTCGATGAAGTGTAGTTTTTGAGAATGTCTCTATTTCTTCAGCGCGTGCTAACGGCCAGGATTAGTCCCACAGTAAAAAAAGGCTTATTTATCTAAATTTTTAAATAAATCACAGTCCAGAATCAGTTCAATTAAGCCCCACAGTCAAACGTTTCAATGTTAAAGTCACAGTCAAACCGTTAGAAAGTCAATGAAATGTTGTTTTTGAAATTGTCTCTATTTTTTCAGCGCGAAATTATGGCTGGGATTGGTCCCACAGTAAAAAATGACTTTTTTATTTAAATTTTTAAAGGAAGTGCTACCAAAGCGCCCAGTGTAATCGCTGAGTTCCGGCAATCATGTCAAATTAAGAAGAATGGTATTCCTTGGAGCCCAATTGGCTCATTTATCGCATTTACAAGGTCACAGTCAAGAATCAGTTCAATTAAGTCCCACAGTCAATCGTTTCACTGTTAAAAGCGATGCAACTTAGTCACATCGGAAAAATATCACTAAATACATGTTGGTACGAATATGTGACGCAACTGTTGTAACTCAAACGGATTAACACCGTTAGAAAGTCAATGAAATGTAGTTTTTGAAACTGTCTCTATTTCTTCAGTGCGTGCTAACGGCCAGGATTACTCCCACAGTAAAAAAAGACTTATTTATCTAAATTTTTAAATAAAGCACTACCACAGAGCCTAGTGTAATCGCTGAGTTCCGGCAATCATGTCAAATTAAGAAGAATGGTATTCC
Source organism: Hydractinia symbiolongicarpus (assembly GCF_029227915.1). Lineage (NCBI taxonomy): Eukaryota > Metazoa > Cnidaria > Hydrozoa > Anthoathecata > Hydractiniidae > Hydractinia > Hydractinia symbiolongicarpus. Next base: position 4,422,223 of record NC_079878.1, read on the forward strand.
TTGGAGCCCAATTGGCTCATTTATCGCATTTACAAGGTCACACTCAAGAATCAGTTCAATTAAGTCCCACAGTCAATCGTTTCACTGTTAAAAGCGATGCAACTTAGTCACATCGGAAAAATATCACTAAATACATGTTGGTACGAATATGTGACACAACTGTTGTAACTCAAACGGATTAACACCGTTAGAAAGTCAATGAAATGTAGTTTTTGAAACTGTCTCTATTTCTTCAGTGCGAACTACCGGCTGGGATTGGTCCCACAGTAAAAAAATGACTTATTTAACTTAATTTTTAAATAAAACGCTACCACAGTGCCCAGTGCAATCGCGGAGTTCCAGTAATTAAGTCAAATTAAGAAGAATGTTACTTCTTGTAGTCAAACTGGCTCATTTATCACATTTTTAAGGTCAAAGTCCAAAATCAGTTCAATTAAGTCCCACAGTCAATCGTCTCACTGTTAAAAGCGATGCAACCTAGTAATATCCGAATACTATCGATAAATACAAGTGGGGCGAAAATGTGACGCAACCGTTGTAACTCAATCGGATTGACACCGTTAGAAAGTCAACGAAAAGTAGTTTTTGAAACTGTCTCTATTTCTTCAGCGCGAACTAATGGCTGGGATTGGTCCCACAGTAAAGAATGACTTATTTAACTTAATTTTTAAATAAAACTCTACCACAGCGCCCGGTGCAATCGCTGAGTTCCAGCAATCAAGTCAAATTAAAAAGAATGATATTTCTTGTAGACAAACTGACTCACTTATAACATTTATCAGGTCACACTCCAAAGTTAGTTCAATTAAGTCCCACAGTCAATCGTTTCACTGTTAAAGGCGATGCAACCTAGTAATACCAGAATACTGTCGCTAAATACATGTTGGTACGAATATGTGACGCAACCGTTGTAACTCAAACGGATTGATACCGCCAAGAAGTCGATGAAATGTAGTTTTTGAGAATGTCTCTATTTCTTCAGCGCGTGCTTACGGCCAGGATTAGTCCCACAGAAAAAAAGACTTATTTATCTAAATGTTTAAATAAAGCACTATCACAGAGCCTAGTGTACTTGCTGAATTCCAGCAATCATGTCGAATTAAGAAGAATGGTATTCCTCGGAGCCCAATTGGCACAATTATGGCTATTAGAAGGTCACAGTCCAGAATCAGTTCAATTAAGTCCCACAGTCAATCGTTTCACTGTTAAAAGCGATGCAACCTTGTAATATCAAAATACTATCGCTATATACATGTTGGTACGAATATGTGAGGCAACCGTTGTAACTCAAACGGATAGATACCGCCAAGAAGTCGATGAAGTGTAGTTTTTGAGAATGTCTCTATTTCTTCAGCGCGTGCTAACGGCCAGGATTAGTCCCACAGTAAAAAAAGACTTATTTATCTAAATTTTTAAATAAAGCACTACCACAGAGCCTAGTGTACTCGCTGAATTCCAGCAATCATGTCAAATTAAGAAGAATGGTTTTCCTTGGAGTCCAATTGGCTCTTTTATCGAGTTTACAAGGTCACAGTCCAGAATCAGTTCAATTAAGTCCCACAGTCAATCGTTTCACTGTTAAATGCGATGCAACTTAGTCACATCGGAAAGAAATCCCTAAATACATGTTGGTACGAATATGTGACGCAACCGTTGTAACTCAAACGGATTAACACCGTTAGAAAGTCAATGAAATGTAGTTTTTGAAACTGTCTCTATTTCTTCAGTGCGAACTAACGGCTGGGATTGGTCCCACAGTAAAAAAATGACTTATTTAACTTAATTTTTAAATAAAACGCTACCACAGTGCCCAGTGCAATCGCTGAGTTCCAGCAATTAAGTCAAATTAAGAAGAATGTTACTTCTTGTAGTCAAACTGGCTCATTTATCACATTTTTAAAGTCAAAGTCCAAAATCAGTTCAATTAAGTCCCACAGTCAATCGTCTCACTGTTAAAAGCGATGCAACCTAGTAATATCCGAATACTATCGATAAATACATGTGGGGCGAATATGTGACGCAACCGTTGTAACTCAATCGGATTGACACCGTTAGAAAGTCAACGAAAAGTAGTTTTTGCAACTGTCTCTATTTCTTCAGCGCGAACTAATGGCTGGGATTGGTCCCACAGTAAAGAATGACTTATTTAACTTAATTTTTAAATAAATCTCTACCACAGCGCCCAGTGCAATCGCTGAGTTCCAGCAATCAAGTCAAATTAAGAAGAATGATATTTCTTGTAGACAAACTGGCTCATTTATAACATTTATCAGGTCACACTCCAAAGTTAGTTCAATTAAGTCCCACAGTCAATCGTTTCACTGTTAAAGGCGATGCAACCTAGTAATATCAGAATACTATCGCTAAATACATGTTGGTACGAATATGTGAGGCAACCGTTGTAACTCAAACGGATTGATACCGCCAAGAAGTCGATGAAGTGTAGTTTTTGAGAATGTCTCTATTTCTTCAGCGCGTGCTTACGGCCAGGATTAGTCCCACAGAAAAAAAGACTTATCTATCTAAATTTTTAAATAAAGCACTACCACAGAGCCTAGTGTACTCGCTGAATTCCAGCAATCATGTCGAATTAAGAAGAATGGTATTCCTTGGAGTTCAATTGGCTCATTTATCGAGTTTACAAGGTCACATTCCAGAATCAGTTCAATTAAGTCCCACAGTCAATCGTTTCATTGTTAAAAGCGATGCAATTAGTCACATCGGAAAAAAATCTCTAAATACATGTTTGTACGAATATGTGACGCAACCGTTGTAACTCAAACGGATTAACACCGTTAGAAAGACAATGAAATGTAGTTTTTGAAACTGTCTCTATTTCTTCAGCACGAACTTATGGCTGGGATTGGTCCCACAATAAAAAATGACTTTTTTATTTACATTTTTAAAGGAAGTGCTGCCACAGCGCCCACTGTAATCGCTGAGTTCCGGCAATCATGTCAAATTAAGAAGAATGGTATTCCTTGGAGCCCAATTGGCTCATTTATCGAGTTTACAAGTTCACAGTCCAGAATCAGTTCAATTAAGTCCCACAGTCAATCGTCTCACTGTTAAAAGCGAGGCAACCTAGTAATATCAGAATACTATCGCTAAACACATGTTGGTACGAATATGTAACGCAACCTTTGTAACTCAAACGGATTGATACCGTAGAGAAGTCGATGAAATGTAGTTTTGAGATTGTCTCTATTTCTTCAGCGCGTGCTAACGGCCAGGATTAGTCCCACAGTAAAAAGAGACTTATTTATCTAAATTTTTAAATAAGGCACTACCACAGAGCCTAGTGTACTGGCTGAAGTCCAGCAATTATGTCGAATTAAGAAGAATGTTATTCCTTGGAGCCCAATTGGCTCATTGATCGCATTTACAAGGTCACAGTCAAGAATCAGTTCAATTAAGTCCCACAGTCAATCGTTTCACTGTTAAAAGCGATGCAACTTAGTCACATCAGAAAAAAATCACTAAATACATGTTGGTACGAATATGTGACACAACCGTTGCAACTCAAACGGATTGACACCGTTAGAAAGTCAACAAAAATTAGTTTTTAAAATTGTCTCTATTTCTTCAGCGCGAACTAATTGCTGGGATTGGTCCCACAGTAAAGAATGACTTATTTATCTTAATTTTTAAATAAAACTCTACCACAGCGCCCAGTGCAATCGCTGAGTTCCAGCAATCAAGTCAAATTAAGAAGAATGATATTTCTTGTAGACAAACTGGCTCATTTATAACATTTATCAGGTCACACTCCAGAGTTAGTTCAATTAAGTCCCACAGTCAATCGTTTCACTGTTAAAGGCGATGCAACCTAGTAATATCAGAATACTATCGCTAAATACATGTTGGTACGAATATGTGAGACAACCGTTGTAACTCAAACGGATTGATACCGCGAAGAAGTCGATGAAGTGTAGTTTTTGAGAATGTCTCTATTTCTTCAGCGCGTGCTAACGGCCAGGATTAGTCCCACAGTAAAAAAAGACTTATTTATCTAAATTTTTAAATAAAGCACTACCACAGAGCCTAGTGTACTCGCTGAATTCCAGCAATCATGTCGAATTAAGAAGAGGGGTATTCCTTGGAGTCCAATTGGCTCATTTATCGAGTTTACAAGGTCACAGTCCAGAATCAGTTCAATAAAGTCCCACAGTCAATCGTTTCACTGTTAAAGCGATGCAACTTAGTCACATCGGAAAGAAATTACTAACTACATGTTGGTACGAATATGTGACGCAACCGTTGTAACTCAAACGGATTAACACCGTTAGAAAGTCAATGAAATGTAGTTTTTGAAACTGTCTCTATTTCTTCAGCGCGAACTAACGGCTGGGATTGGTCCCACAGTAAAAAATGACTTATTTAACTTAATTTTTAAATAAAACGCTACCACAGTGCCCAGTGCAATCGCTGAGTTCCAGCAATTAAGTCAAATTAAGAAGAATGTTACTTCTTGTAGTCAAACTGGCTCATTTATCACATTTTTAAGGTCAAAGTCCAAAATCAGTTCAATTAAGTCCCACAGTCAATCGTCCCACTGTTAAAAGCGATGCAACCTAGTAATATCAGAATACTATCGCTAAATACATGTTGGTACGAATATGTGAGACAACCGTTGTAACTCAAACGGATTGATACCGCGAAGAAGTCGATGAAGTGTAGTTTTTGAGAATGTCTCTATTTCTTCAGCGCGTGCTAACGGCCAGGATTAGTCCCACAGTAAAAAAAGACTTATTTATCTAAATTTTTAAATAAAGCACTACCACAGAGCCTAGTGTACTCGCTGAATTCCAGCAATCATGTCGAATTAAGAAGAGGGGTATTCCTTGGAGTCCAATTGGCTCATTTATCGAGTTTACAAGGTCACAGTCCAGAATCAGTTCAATTAAGTCCCACAGTCAATCGTTTCACTGTTAAAGCGATGCAACTTAGTCACATCGGAAAGAAATTACTAACTACATGTTGGTACGAATATGTGACGCAACCGTTGTAACTCAAACGGATTAACACCGTTAGAAAGTCAATGAAATGTAGTTTTTGAAACTGTCTCTATTTCTTCAGCGCGAACTAACGACTGGGATTGGTCCCACAGTAAAAAATGACTTATTTAACTTAATTTTTAAATAAAACGCTACCACAGTGCCCAGTGCAATCGCTGAGTTCCAGCAATTAAGTCAAATTAAGAAGAATGTTACTTCTTGTAGTCAAACTGGCTCATTTATCACATTTTTAAGGTCAAAGTCCAAAATCAGTTCAATTAAGTCCCACAGTCAATCGTCCCACTGTTAAAAGCGATGCAACCTAGTAATATCAGAATACTATCGCTAAATACATGTTGGTACGAATATGTGACGCAACCGTTGTAACTCAAACGGATTGATACCGCCAAGAAGTCGATGAAATGTAGTTTTTGAGAATGTCTCTATTTCTTCAGCGCGTGCTTACGGCCAGGATTAGTCCCACAGTAAAAAAAGACTCATTTATCTAAATTTTTAAATAAGGCACTACTACAGAGCCTAGTGTACTGGCTGAAGTCCAGCAATTATGTCGAATTAAGAAGAATGTTATTCCTTGGAGCCCAATTGGCTCATTTTTCGCATTTACAAGGTCACAGTCAAGAATCAGTTCAATTAAGTCCGACAGTCAATCGTTTCACTGTTAAAAGCGATGCAACTTAGTCACATCGGAAAAAAATTACTAAATACATGTTGGTACGAATATATGACGCCAGCGTTGTAACTCAAACGGTTTGACACCGTTAGAAAGTCAACGAAAAGTAGTTTTTAAAATTGTCTCTATTTCTTCAGCGCGAACTAATGGCTGGGATTGGTCCCACAGTAAAAAATAACTTATTTAACTTAATTTTTAAATAAAACTCTACCACAGCGCCCAGTGCAATCGCTGAGTTCCAGCAATCAAGTCAAATTAAGAAGAATGATATTTCTTGTAGACAAACTGGCTCATTTATAACATTTATCAGGTCACACTCCAAAATTAGTTCAATTAAGTCCCACAGTCAATCGTTTCATTGTTAAAGGAGATGCAACCTAGTAATATCAGAATACTATCGCTAAATACATGTTGGTACGAATATGTGACGCAACCGTTGTAACTCAAACGGATTGATACCGCCAAGAAGTGGATGAAGTGTAGTTTTTGAGAATGTCTCTATTTCTTTAGCGCGTGCTAACGGCCAGGATTAGTCCCACAGTAAAAAAAGACTTATTTATCTAAATTTTTAAATAAAGCACTACCACAGAGCCTAGTGTACTCGCTGAATTCCAGCAATAATGTCGAATTAAGAAGAATGGTATTCCTTGGAGTCCAAGTGGCTCATTTATCGAGTTTACAAGGTCACAGTCAAGAATCAGTTTAATTAAGTCCCACAGTCAATCGTTTCACTGTTAAAAGCGATGCAACTTAGTCACATCGGAAAAAAATCACTAAATACATGTTGGTACGAATATGTGACGCAACCGTTGTAACTCAAACGGATTGAAACCGTTAGAAAGTCAATGAAATGTAGTTTTTGAAACTGTCTCTATTTCTTCCGCGCGAACTAACGGCTGGGATTGGTCCCACAGTAAAAAATGACTTATTTAACTTAATTTTTAAATAAAACGCTACCACAGTGCCCAGTGCAATCGCTGAGTTCCAGCAATTAAGTCAAATTAAGAAGAATGTTACTTCTTGTAGTCAAACTGGCTAATTTATCACATTTTTAAGGTCAAAGTCCAAAATCAGTTCAATTAAGTCCCACAGTCAATCGTCTCACTGTTAAAAGCGATGCAACCTAGTAATATCAGAATACTATCGCTAAATACATGTTGGTACGAATATGTGAGACAACCGTTGTAACTCAAACGGATTGATACCGCGAAGAAGTCGATGAAGTGTAGTTTTTGAGAATGTCTCTATTTCTTCAGCGCGTGCTAACGGCCAGGATTAGTCCCACAGTAAAAAAAGACTTATTTATCTAAATTTTTAAATAAAGCACTACCACAGAGCCTAGTGTACTCGCTGAATTCCAGCAATCATGTCGAATTAAGAAGAGGGGTATTCCTTGGAGTCCAATTGGCTCATTTATCGAGTTTACAAGGTCACAGTCCAGAATCAGTTCAATTAAGTCCCACAGTCAATCGTTTCACTGTTAAAGCGATGCAACTTAGTCACATCGGAAAGAAATTACTAACTACATGTTGGTACGAATATGTGACGCAACCGTTGTAACTCAAACGGATTAACACCGTTAGAAAGTCAATGAAATGTAGTTTTTGAAACTGTCTCTATTTCTTCAGCGCGAACTAACGGCTGGGATTGGTCCCACAGTAAAAAATGACTTATTTAACTTAATTTTTAAATAAAACGCTACCACAGTGCCCAGTGCAATCGCTGAGTTCCAGCAATTAAGTCAAATTAAGAAGAATGTTACTTCTTGTAGTCAAACTGGCTCATTTATCACATTTTTAAGGTCAAAGTCCAAAATCAGTTCAATTAAGTCCCACAGTCAATCGTCCCACTGTTAAAAGCGATGCAACCTAGTAATATCAGAATACTATCGCTAAATACATGTTGGTACGAATATGTGACGCAACCGTTGTAACTCAAACGGATTGATACCGCCAAGAAGTCGATGAAATGTAGTTTTTGAGAATGTCTCTATTTCTTCAGCGCGTGCTTACGGCCAGGATTAGTCCCACAGTAAAAAAAGACTCATTTATCTAAATTTTTAAATAAGGCACTACTACAGAGCCTAGTGTACTGGCTGAAGTCCAGCAATTATGTCGAATTAAGAAGAATGTTATTCCTTGGAGCCCAATTGGCTCATTTTTCGCATTTACAAGGTCACAGTCAAGAATCAGTTCAATTAAGTCCGACAGTCAATCGTTTCACTGTTAAAAGCGATGCAACTTAGTCACATCGGAAAAAAATTACTAAATACATGTTGGTACGAATATATGACGCCAGCGTTGTAACTCAAACGGTTTGACACCGTTAGAAAGTCAACGAAAAGTAGTTTTTAAAATTGTCTCTATTTCTTCAGCGCGAACTAATGGCTGGGATTGGTCCCACAGTAAAGAATGACTTATTTAACTTAATTTTTAAATAAAACTCTACCACAGCGCCCAGTGCAATCGCTGAGTTCCAGCAATCAAGTCAAATTAAGAAGAATGATATTTCTTGTAGACAAACTGGCTCATTTATAACATTTATCAGGTCACACTCCAAAATTAGTTCAATTAAGTCCCACAGTCAATCGTTTCATTGTTAAAGGCGATGCAACCTAGTAATATCAGAATACTATCGCTAAATACATGTTGGTACGAATATGTGACGCAACCGTTGTAACTCAAACGGATTGATACCGCCAAGAAGTGGATGAAGTGTAGTTTTTGAGAATGTCTCTATTTCTTTAGCGCGTGCTAACGGCCAGGATTAGTCCCACAGTAAAAAAAGACTTATTTATCTAAATTTTTAAATAAAGCACTACCACAGAGCCTAGTGTACTCGCTGAATTCCAGCAATAATGTCGAATTAAGAAGAATGGTATTCCTTGGAGTCCAAGTGGCTCATTTATCGAGTTTACAAGGTCACAGTCAAGAATCAGTTTAATTAAGTCCCACAGTCAATCGTTTCACTGTTAAAAGCGATGCAACTTAGTCACATCGGAAAAAAATCACTAAATACATGTTGGTACGAATATGTGACGCAACCGTTGTAACTCAAACGGATTGAAACCGTTAGAAAGTCAATGAAATGTAGTTTTTGAAACTGTCTCTATTTCTTCCGCGCGAACTAACGGCTGGGATTGGTCCCACAGTAAAAAATGACTTATTTAACTTAATTTTTAAATAAAACGCTACCACAGTGCCCAGTGCAATCGCTGAGTTCCAGCAATTAAGTCAAATTAAGAAGAATGTTACTTCTTGTAGTCAAACTGGCTAATTTATCACATTTTTAAGGTCAAAGTCCAAAATCAGTTCAATTAAGTCCCACAGTCAATCGTCTCACTGTTAAAAGCGATGCAACCTAGTAATATCAGAATACTATCGCTAAATACATGTTGGTACGAATATGTGACGCAACCGTTGTAACTCAAACGGATTGATACCGCCAAGAAGTCGATGAAATGTAGTTTTTGAGAATGTCTCTATTTCTTCAGCGCGTGCTTACGGCCAGGATTAGTCCCACAGTAAAAAAAGACTCATTTATCTAAATTTTTAAATAAGGCACTACTACAGAGCCTAGTGTACTGGCTGAAGTCCAGCAATTATGTCGAATTAAGAAGAATGTTATTCCTTGGAGCCCAATTGGCTCATTTATCGCATTTACAAGGTCACAGTCAAGAATCAGTTCAATTAAGTCCGACAGTCAATCGTTTCACTGTTAAAAGCGATGCAACTTAGTCACATCGGAAAAAAATTACTAAATACATGTGGGGCGAATATGTGACGCAACCGTTGTAACTCAATCGGATTGACACCGTTAGAAAGTCAACGAAAAGTAGTTTTTGAAACTGTCTCTATTTTTTCAGCGCGAACTAATGGCTGGGATTGGTCCCACAGTAAAGAATGACTTATTTAACTTAATTTTTAAATAAAACTCTACCACAGCGCCCAGTGCAATCGCTGAGTTCCAGCAATCAAGTCAAATTAAGAAGAATGATATTTCTTGTAGACAAACTGGCTCATTTATAACATTTATAAGGTCAAAGTCCAAAATCAGTTCAATTAAGTCCCACAGTCAATCGTTTCACTGTTAAAAGCGATGCAACCTAGTAATATCCGAATACTATCGCTAAATACATGTGGGGACGAATATGTGAAGCAACCGTTGTAACTCAAACGGATTGAAGCCGTTAGAAAGTCAATGAAATGTAGTTTTTGAAACTGTCTCTATTTCTTCAGCGCGAACTGATGGCTGGGATTGGTCCCACAGTAAAAAATGACTTATTTAACTTAATTTTTAAATAAAACTCTACCACAGCGCCCGGTGCAATCGCTGAGTTCCAGCAATCAAGTCAAATTAAGAAGAATGTTACTTCTTGTAGTCAAACTGGCTCATTTATCACATTTATAAGGTCAAAGTCCAAAATCAGTTCAATTAAGTCCCACAGTCAATCGTTTGACTGTTAAAAGCGATGCAACCTAGTAATATCAGAATACTATTGCTAAATACATGTTGGTACGAATATGTGACGCAACCGTTGCAACTCAAACGGATTGATACCGCCAAGAAGTCGAAGAAGTGTAGATTTTGAGAATGTCTCTATTTCTTCAGTGCGTGCAACGGCCAGGATTAGTCCCACAGAAAAAAAGACTTATCTATCTAAATTTTTAAATAAAGGGCTACCATGGAGCTTAATGTAATCGCTGAATTCCAGCCATCACGTCAAATTAAGAAGAAATTTATTCCTTGGAGACCAATTGGCTCATTTGCCACATTTATAAGGACATAGTCCAGAGTCAGTTCAATTAATTCCCACAGTCACTCGTTTCACTGTTAAAAGCAATACAACTTAGTAAAATTGGAAGAAAATCACTAAATACATGTTGGTACGAATATGTGACGCAACCGTTGTAACTCAAACGGATTGACACCGTTAGAAAGTCAATGAAATGTAGTTTTTGAAACTGTCTCTCTTTCTTCAGCGCGAATTAACGGCTATGATTGGTCCCACAGTAAAAACAGACTTATTTATCTTCATTTTTTAACAAAGAGTTACCACAGTGCCCGGTGCAATCGCTGAGTTCCAGCAATCAAGTCAAATTAAGAAGAATGTTACTTCTTGTAGTCAAACTGGCTCATTTATCACATTTATAAGGTCAAAGTCCAAAATCAGTTCAATTAAGTCCCACAGTCATGTGGGGACGAATATGTGGCGCAACCGTTGTAACTCAAACGGATTGATACCGTTAGAAAGTCAATGAATTGTAGTTTTTGAAACTGCCGCTATTTCTTCAGCGCGATAACGGCCAGGATTGGTCCCACAGTAAAAAAATGACTTATTTACCTAAATTTTTAAATAAAGCACTACCACAGAGCCTAGTGTACTCGCTGAATTCCAGCAATCATGTCGAATTAAGAAGAATGGTATTTCTTGGAGCCCAATTGGCTCATTTATACCGTTCGAAAATCGATACCGTTCGAAAATCAATGATATGTAGTTTTAGAAAATTTCGTTCTTTTCTCAGTGCGCTCTAACGGCTTGGACTGGTCCCACTGTAAAAATTGACTTATTAATCTAAGTATTTAAATAAAGAGCCAACAGAGCGTCTAGTGAAACTGCGGAGTTTAAGCATTCTTGCCAAAATAAGAAAAATGTTAATTCTTGGAGTCCAATTGCCTGATTTATCACATTTATAAGGTTAAAATCCAAAATCAGTTCAATTAGGTCCCACAGTCAATCGTTTCACTTTTAAAGGCAATACAACATAGTAATACTGGAAAAATATCGCTAAATACATGTTGGTACGAATATTTTGAAAGTTCTAACGGCTTGGATTGGTCCCACTGTAAAATTGACTTATTGGTCTAAATGTTTAAATAAAGAGCTAACAGAGCACCCAGTGTAACTGCGGAGTTTCAGCATTCTTGCAAGATGAGAAAAATGTTAATTCTTGGAGTCCAATTGTCTCATTTATCACATTTATAAGGTTAAGATCCTAAATCAGTTCAATTAGGTCCCACGGTCAATCGTTTCACTTTTAAAGGCAATGCAGCATAGTAATACTGGAAAAATATCGCTAAATACATGTTGGTACGAATATGTGACGCAACCGGTGTAACTCAAACGGACTGATACCGTTCAAAAATCAATGATGTGTAGTTTTAGAAAATCTCTTTCTTTTCTCAGTGCGTTCTAACGGCTTGGACTGGTCCCACTTTAAAATTGATTAATTGATCTAAGTATTTAAATAAAGAGCTCACAGAGCGTCTAGTGAAACTGCGGAGTTTCAGCATACTTGCCAAAATAAGAAAAATGTTAATTCTTGGAGTCCAATTGTCTCATTTATCACATTTATAAGGTAAAGGTCCCGAATCAGTTCAATTAGGTCCCACGGTCAATCGTTTCACTTTTAAAAGCAATGCAACATAGTAATACTGGAAAAATATCGCTAAATACATGTTGGTACGAAGATGTGACGCAACCAGTGTAACTCAAACGGACTGATACCGTTCGAAAATCAATGATACGTAGTTTTAAAAAATTTCTTTCTTTTCTCAGTGCGTTCTAACGGCTTGGACTGGTCCCACTGTAAAAATTGACTTATTAATCTAAGTATTTAAATAAAGAGGTAACAGAGCGTCTAGTGAAACTGCGGAGTTTAAGCATTCTTGCCAAAATAAGAAAAATGTTAATTCTTGGAGTCCAATTGCCTCATTCATCACATTTATAAGGTTAAGATCCAAAATCAGTTCAATTAGGTCCCACGGTCAATCGTTTCACTTTTAAAGGCAATGCAGCATAGTAATACTGGAAAAATATCCCTAAATACATGTTGGTACGAATATGTGACGCAACCGGTGTAACCCAAACGGACTGATACTGTTCGAAAATCAATGAAATGTAGTTCGAGAAAATTTCTTTTTTTTCTGAGTGCGTTCTAACGGCTTGGATTGGTCCCACTTTAAAAAATGACTTAAGGGTCTAAATGTTTAAATAAAGAGCTAACAGAGCGTCTGGTGAAACTGCGGAGTTTCAGCATTCTTGCAAAATATGAAAAATTTAATTCCTGGAGTCCAATTGTCTTATTTATCACATTTATAAGGTTAAGATCCAAAATCAGTTCAATTAGGTCCCACAATCAATCGTTTCACTTTTAAAGGCAATACAACATAGTAATACTGGAAAAATATCGCTAAATACATGTTGGTACGAATATGTGACGCAACCAGTGTAACTCAAACGGATTCATACCGTTCGAAAATCAATGAAATGTAGTTTTAGAAAATTTCTTTCTTTTCTGAGTGCGTTCTAACGGCTTGGATTGGTCCCACTGTAAGATTGACTTATTGATCTAAGTATTTAAATAAAGAGCTAACAGAGCGTCTAGTGAAACTGCGGAGTTTCAGCATTCTTGTCAAAATAAGAAAAATGTTAATTGATGGAGTCCAATTGTCTCATTTATCACATTTATAAGGCTAAGGTCCGGAATTAGTTCAATTAGGTCCCACGGTCAATCGTTTCACTGTTAAAAGCGATGCAACCTAGTAATATCCGAGTACTATCGCTAAATACATGTGGGGCGAATATGTGACGCAACCGTTGTAACTCAATCAGAATGACACCGTTAGAAAGTCAACGAAAAGTAGTTTTTGAAACTGTCTCTATTTTTTCAGCGCGAACTAATGGCTGGGATTGGTCCCACAGTAAAGAATGACTTATTTAACTTAATTTTTAAATAAAACTCTACCACAGCGCCCAGTGCAATCGCTGAGTTCCAGCAATCAAGTCAAATTAAGAAGAATGATATTTCTTGTAGACAAACTGGCTCATTTATAACATTTATCAGGTCACACTCCAAAGTTAGTTCAATTAAGTCCCACAGTCAATCGTTTCATTGTTAAAGGCGATGCAACCTAGTAATATCCGAATACTATCGCTAAATGCATGTGGGGACGAATATGTGAAGCAACCGTTGTAACTCAAACGGATTAACACCGTTAGAAAGTCAATGAAATGTAGTTTTTGAAACTGTCTCTATTTCTTCAGCGCGAACTGATGGCTGGGATTGGTCCCACAGTAAAAAATGACTTATTTACCTTAATTTTTAAATAAAACTCTACCACAGCGCCCGGTGCAATCGCTGAGTTCCAGCAATCAAGTCAAATTAAGAAGAATGTTACTTCTTGTAGTCAAACTGGCTCATTTATCACATTTATAAGGTCAAAGTCCAAAATCAGTTCAATTAAGTCCCACAGTCAATCGTTTCACTGTTAAAAGCGATGCAACCTAGTAATATCCGAATACTATCGCTAAATACATGTGGGGACGAATATGTGAAGCAACCGTTGTAACTCAAACGGATTGAAGCCGTTAGAAAGTCAATGAAATGTAGTTTTTGAAACTGTCTCTATTTCTTCAGCGCGAACTGATGGCTGGGATTGGTCCCACAGTAAAAAATGCCTTATTTAACTTAATTTTTAAATAAAACTCTACCACAGCGCCCGGTGCAATCGCTGAGTTCCAGCAATCAAGTCAAATTAAGAAGAATGTTACTTCTTGTAGTCAAACTGGCTCATTTATCACATTTATAAGGTCAAAGTCCAAAATCACTTCAATTAAGTCCCACAGTCAATCGTTTGACTGTTAAAAGCGATGCAACCTAGTAATATCAGAATACTATCGCTAAATACATGTGGGGACGAATATGTGGCGCAACCGTTGTAACTCAAACGGATTGATACCGTTAGAAAGTCAATGAATTGTAGTTTTTGAAACTGTCGCTATTTCTTCAGCGCGATAACGGCCAGGATTGGTCCCACAGTAAAAAAATGACTTATTTATCTAAATTTTTCAATAAAGCACTACCACAGAGCCTAGTGTACTCCCTGAATTCCAGCAATCATGTCGAATTAAGAAGAATGGTATTTCTTGGAGCCCAATTGGCTCATTTATACCGTTCGAAAATCGATACCGTTCGAAAATCAATGATATGTAGTTTTAGAAAATTTTTTTTTTCTGAGTGTGTTCTAACGGCTTGGATTGGTCCCACTTTAAAATTGACTTATTGATCTAAGTATTTAAATAAAGAGCTAACAGAGCGTCTAGTGAAACTGCGGAGTTTCAGCATACTTGCCAAAATAAGAAAAATGTTAATTCTTGGAGACCAATTGTCTCATTTATCACATTTATAAGGTTAAGGTCCCGAATCAGTTCAATTAGGTCCCACGGTCAATCGTTTCACTTTTAAAAGCAATGCAACATAGTAATACTGGAAAAATATCGCTAAATACATGTTGGTACGAATATGTGACGCAACAGGTGTAACTCAAACGGACTGATACCGTTCGAAAATCAATGAAATGTAGTTTGAGAAAATTTCTTTTTTTTCTGAGTGCGTTCTAACGGCTTGGATTGGTCCCACTTTAAAAAATGACTTAATGGTCTAAATGTTTAATTAAAGAGCTAACAGAGCACCCAGTGTAACTGCGGAGTTTCAGCATTCTTGCAAAATATGAAAAATTTAATTCTTGGAGTCCAATTGTCTCATTTATCACATTTATAAGGTTAAGATCCAAAATCAGTTCAATTAGGTCCCACGGTCAATCGTTTCACTTTTAAAGGCAATATAACATAGTAACACTGGAAAAATATCGCTAAATACATGTTGGTACGAATATGTGACGCAACCAGTGTAACTCAAACGGATTCATACCGTTCGAAAATCAATGAAATGTAGTTTTAGAAAATTTCTTTTTTTTCTGAGTGCGTTCTAACGGCTTGGATTGGTCCCACTGTAAGATTGACTTATTGATCTAAGTATTTCAATAAAGAGCTAACAGAGCGTCTAGTGAAACTGCGGAGTTTCAGCATTCTTGCCAAAATAAGAAAAATGTTAATTCTTGGAGTCCAATTGTCTGATTTATCACATTTATAAGGTTAAAATCCAAAATCAGTTCAATTAGGTCCCACAGTCAATCGTTTCACTTTTAAAGGCAATACAACATAGTAATACTGGAAAAATATCGCTAAATACATGTTGGTACGAATATTTTGAAAGTTCTAACGGCTTGGATTGGTCCCACTGTAAAATTGACTTATTGGTCTAAATGTTTAAATAAAGAGCTAACAGAGCACCCAGTGTAACTGCGGAGTTTCAGCATTCTTGCAAGATGAGAAAAATGTTAATTCTTGGAGTCCAATTGTCTCATTTATCACATTTATAAGGTTAAGATCCTAAATCAGTTCAATTAGGTCCCACGGTCAATCGTTTCACTTTTAAAGGCAATGCAGCATAGTAATACTGGAAAAATATCGCTAAATACATGTTGGTACGAATATGTGACGCAACCGGTGTAACTCAAACGGACTGATACCGTTCAAAAATCAATGATGTGTAGTTTTAGAAAATCTCTTTCTTTTCTCAGTGCGTTCTAACGGCTTGGACTGGTCCCACTTTAAAATTGATTAATTGATCTAAGTATTTAAATAAAGAGCTCACAGAGCGTCTAGTGAAACTGCGGAGTTTCAGCATACTTGCCAAAATAAGAAAAATGTTAATTCTTGGAGTCCAATTGTCTCATTTATCACATTTATAAGGTTAAGGTCCCGAATCAGTTCAATTAGGTCCCACGGGCAATCGTTTCACTTTTAAAAGCAATGCAACATAGTAATACTGGAAAAATATCGCTAAATACATGTTGGTACGAATATTTTGAAAGTTCTAACGGCTTGGATTGGTCCCACTGTAAAATTGACTTATTGGTCTAAATGTTTAAATAAAGAGCTAACAGAGCACCCAGTGTAACTGCGGAGTTTCAGCATTCTTGCAAGATAAGAAAAATGTTAATTCTTGGAGTCCAATTGTCTCATTTATCACATTTATAAGGTTAAGATCCTAAATCAGTTCAATTAGGTCCCACGGTCAATCGTTTCACTTTTAAAGGCAATGCAGCATAGTAATACTGGAAAAATATCGCTAAATACATGTTGGTACGAATATGTGACGCAACCGGTGTAACTCAAACGGACTGATACCGTTCAAAAATCAATGAAATGTAGTTTTAGAAAATTTTTTTTTTCTGAGTGTGTTCTAACGGCTTGGATTGGTCCCACTTTAAAATTGACTTATTGATCTAAGTATTTAAATAAAGAGCTAACAGAGCGTCTAGTGAAACTGCGGAGTTTCAGCATACTTGCGTAAATAAGAAAAATGTTAATTCCTGGAATCCAATTGTCTCATTTATCGCATTTATAAGGTTAAGATCCAAAATCAGTTCAATTAGGTCCCACGGTCAATCGTTTCACTTTTAAAGGCAATGCAACATAGTAATACTGGAAAAATATCGCTAAATACATGTTGGTACGAATATGTGACGCAACCGGTGTAACTCAAACGGACTGATACCGTTCGAAAATCAATGATCTGTAGTTTTAGAAAATCTCTTTCTTTTCTCAGTGCGTTCTAACGGCTTGGACTGGTCCCACTTTAAAATTGATTATTTGATCTAAGTATTTAAATAAAGAGCTCACAGAGCGTCTAGTGAAACTGCGGAGTTTCAGCATACTTGCCAAAATAAGAAAAATGTTAATTCTTGGAGTCCAATTGTCTCATTTATCACATTTATAAGGTTAAGGTCCCGAATCAGTTCAATTAGGTCCCACGGTCAATCGTTTCACTTTTAAAAGCAATGCAACATAGTAATACTGGAACAATATCGCTAAATACATGTTGGTACGAATATGTGACGCAACAGGTGTAACTCAAACGGACTGATACCGTTCGAAAATCAATGAAATGTAGTTTGAGAAAATTTCTTTTTTTTCTGAGTGCGTTCTAACGGCTTGGATTGGTCCCACTTTAAAAAATGACTTAATGGTCTAAATGTTTAATTAAAGAGCTAACAGAGCACCCAATGTAACTGCGGAGTTTCAGCATTCTTGCAAAATATGAAAAATTTAATTCTTGGAGTCCAATTGTCTCATTTATCACATTTATAAGGTTAAGATCCAAAATCAGTTCAATTAGGTCCCACGGTCAATCGTTTCACTTTTAAAGGCAATACAACATAGTAATACTGGAAAAATATCGCTAAATACATGTTGGTACGAATATGTGACGCAACCAGTGTAACTCAAACGGATTCATACCGTTCGAAAATCAATGAAATGTAGTTTTAGAAAATTTCTTTCTTTTCTGAGTGCGTTCTAACGGCTTGGATTGGTCCCACTGTAAGATTGACTTATTGATCTAAGTATTTCAATAAAGAGCTAACAGAGCGTCTAGTGAAACTGCGGAGTTTCAGCATTCTTGCCAAAATAAGAAGAATGTTAATTGTTGGAGCCCAATTGTCTCATTTATCACATTTATAAGGCTGAGGTCCAGAATTAGTTCAATTAGGTCCCACGGTCAATCGTTTCACTTTTAAAAGCAATGCAACATAGTAATACTGGAAAAATATCGCTAAATACATGTTGGTACGAATATGTGACGCAACCGGTGTAACTCAAACGGACTGATACCGTTCGAAAATCAATGAAATGTAGTTTGAGAAAATTTCTTTTTTTTCTGAGTGCGTTCTAACGGCTTGGATTGGTCCCACTTTAAAAAATGACTTAATGGTCTAAATGTTTAATTAAAGAGCTAACAGAGCACCCAGTGTAACTGCGGAGTTTCAGCATTCTTGCAAAATATGAAAAATTTAATTCTTGGAGTCCAATTGTCTCATTTATCACATTTATAAGGTTAAGATCCAAAATCAGTTCAATTAGGTCCCACGGTCAATCGTTTCACTTTTAAAGGCAATACAACATAGTAATACTGGAAAAATATCGCTAAATACATGTTGGTACGAATATGTGACGCAACCAGTGTAACTCAAACGGATTCATACCGTTCGAAAATCAATGAAATGTAGTTTTAGAAAATTTCTTTCTTTTCTGAGTGCGTTCTAACGGCTTGGATTGGTCCCACTGTAAGATTGACTTATTGATCTAAGTATTTCAATAAAGAGCTAACAGAGCGTCTAGTGAAACTGCGGAGTTTCAGCATTCTTGCCAAAATAAGAAGAATGTTAATTGTTGGAGTCCAATTGTCTCATTTATCACATTTATAAGGCTGAGGTCCAGAATTAGTTCAATTAGGTCCGACGGTCAATCGTTTCACTTTTAAAGGCAATGCAACATAGTAGTACTGGAAAAATATCGCTAAATACATGTTGGTACGAATATGTGTCGCAACCGGTGTAACACAAACGGACTGTCGTACGGTACGATGTAGAAAATGTTTTACACGAAGAAGAATTACAAGAACCAGAAGAAAACTTGGATAGGGAAGAAATTTACGATAATGGTATTTTAGATCACGAGGTAAATGAGTCCAGAAATTTTGATTTGTTAAGTAATTTTGTTAGAGTTACGAACGACTCAAAGGAGTATATTGGATACGAGGTAAATAAATTGAGAGCAAAGTAATCGAGTTTTCTCGTTGATCGTTTGAAAGAGGAAAATAGTTTTCTGAAAGACGAACTCAAAGATCTACGATGTCTTGTTAGAGATATATTTAACAATATTAATAAAAAGCATTCAAGTGAACCAAAACCGTCAAACACCTCTGATGAATGGAAAAGTATTAGAAAAGGTCTTTCGGGGGTTTTGCATACAAGAAGCGAAATTAATGTAGATAATCGTGTTAAAAGTCTTTACAACGAAGACCCGAATCCTCAAGTCAACGATTATGACAAAGAAAATTGTAGAATTAATAACACTAACAAAAATGAATTTCAAAACAAAAATAGTCGACGTCCGAATCCTGTCATCAATCCTTACCCGGAGCGGGAAGATTTCTTTGGTAACCAAAATCGGAACGATAATCAGAAAAAATTTAAAGATAAAAAGAGTAAAGTCGTCAGAATAATATCCGATAGTATTCCAAAGGGGATAAGATTGAAAGAATTCAACCGTGTACTTAATAATGGCTATGCGCGAATGAAATGTTTTCCGGGTGCCAGCATACAGCATTTAAACTATTATTCAACCCCAACACTAGAAGAGGAACAACCAGACATTGTTATCATTCATGGCGGTATCAATAATTTGCTGTCGAAAAATTTAAGTGCAGCATCTAATGTCGAAATAGTGAACGGATTAATTAAAATTGCAGAAAAATGTACAAACTCTGGTGTGGAAAAGGTTTTTATATCCAGCTTGATAACGTGTTCACGAGTTGACGAAAGTCGAATCGATGAAATTAACCGATTGTTAAAGGAAAGATGCGAGGCTTTAGATGTTACTTTTATTGATAATGACAACATAAAAAGCTCTTCATTATGGAAAGATGGAATCCACCTTACAGACGATGGTAAGACTATGTTAGCGAAAAATTATTTATATTATCTTAATCATTTTTTATACCACAACTTGTACTTCCAGTCTTGGGTATAGGTCCTTGCACTCAGACACCACAAGAGGCACAAGTTTTTTCAGATTCAAGTGAAACACAAAATAGCCCTTTGTTATTGCAAAATGAAATTGATGATCTTAACCAAACACATAATTCAAATTCCGAACCTGATAGCCCGCTTGATAGTATCTGTAAACTTAGAGTTGCTAATCCCGATAATCCTCTTTTAGGTTACTTAAATATAAACAGTCTGAGAAATAAAGTTGTCGACGTCAGAGAGATCTTGCAGAAACTAAACTGGATGAATCTTTTCCAACTGCTCAATTTAATATTGACGGATATGAAATTAGAACCCGAAAGGACAGAAACATACATGGAGGAGGTTTAATTGAGTATGTTGGGAAAGGGGTCATTTGTAAACAGTTACACAATATTGGAATTGTAGAGAATGAAATTATCTGTTCTAAAATTACTATTAGAAATAAAAAATGGATTATAATTAGTATTTATCGGCCACCTTCATATTTGAATTTAACACAATTTTTCTATGAATTGGAAAAAATTCTAAACAATGCTCTTTCTAAATGTGACAATATTATTGTTCTGGGTGATATTAATATAGATTTTTATAATCCAAGTGATAGTGGCTATGGGCAGATGCAGTCACTTTGTGATATTTTCAATCTCAAAAACCTCATTAAAGATAAAACATGCTTTGCAGGAACAGAAGGCTCTTCAATTGATGTCTTATTGACAAACAGATATAGGTCTTTTCAAAATAGTTCAGCGTTTGAAACAGGGTTAAGTGACCATCATCTAATGATAACTACATTTTTAAAAATGCATCTAGCCCGTTTACAGCCTAAGAAAATATTCTATAGAAACTATAAAAATTTCGATGAAAAGACGTTTTTGGCTGATGTAAAAGCTGCTAACTTTTGTTGTGACACTGCCGATCCTGATTTGAACTATGAAAATCTTCAAGTAATTTTTAGAAATATAGTAGATAAACATGCTCCTTTTAAACAGAAAACATTGCGTGGAAACGATGCTCCCTTCATGAATAAAGAATTAAGAAAGGCTATATACTCTAGGTCAAGGTTTAAAAATAAATATAACAATGATAAAACTGAGGAAAACAATGCCAATTATAAAAGACAAAGAAACAAATGCGTAAAATTACGAAATATAGCTGTTAAGGAATATTTTAAAAAAATAACCCTGGCCGGAGCAGTCGAAAATAAAATTTTTTGGAAAGTTATGAAACCTTTTGTAACCAATAAAAATTGCTTAAGTAATGCAAATATTACGATAATCCAAAACGATAATTTGATTACAGATGAAAATAAAGTGGCAACAACATTGAATAGCCACTTCATAAATATTGTTGAAAATAGCAGTGGTATTAAACCTACCTCTATTGATTTTAAATCATTTACAGATAAGAAAAAGTTGATTGAGAAAATTTTAAAAACCTATAAAAATCATCCAAGTATCCTAAAGATAAAAGAAAATATTGAAAATGTGTCTGAAAATTTTCAATTTAAGGAAATAGGTGATAAAGAAATCAAAAAAGTATTTAAAGAAATAAACACTAAAGCGTCTGCAGGCGAAGATAAGATACCGCCAAAACTTGCAAAACTAGCTAGTGAGCACTTAATATTGCCCCTCAAAAATGCCTTAAATAGTAGCATCCATGCCAGTTTTTTCCCAACTAAAGCTAAGCGTGCGGTTGTTACACCAATTGACAAGGGAAGCAAGGAAAAGTACAGTCTCAATAATTTTAGACCTATTAGTGTATTAAATTTTTTCTCTAAGTTTTATGAAATAATAATCAAAGAGCAAATAATGTCTTTCATGGAAAAAAAACTTTCTGTGTACTTATCTGCTTACAGGAAAAACTATAGCACCAATCACGTATTGATACGCCTATTAGAGGATTGGAAAAAAAAACTGGATCTGAATTATGTGGTTGGTTCAATATTAATGGACTTATCAAAAGCTTTTGACTGTGTCCCCCACGATCTACTTATAGCCAAACTTCATGCTTACGGTTTTGATGTAAAATCACTTGAGTATATTCTATCGTATCTTACAAACAGAGAGCAATCTACACGAGTAAATGCGGAGTATAGTATATTTGAATTAATTTTGTCAGGCGTGCCTCAGGGTTCTGTGTTGGGCCCAATTATTTTTAATATATTTATGAATGATTTATTTTATTTTATTGTAAATAGTGACCTACATAATTACGCAGACGACAATACGATATCAGCTTATTCAAACACTATTAAAAATCTCATTAAGACTTTAGAAAGGGAATCCGAAATTGCCCTTTCTTGGTTAAATAATAACAAAATGATAGCAAATCCAAACAAATTTCATTCGATCCTTCTATCAAGAGCCAAAATTGATAACTCGAAGCTTGAAATAAACATTGGCGATAGAGTCATACAATCAGAAAGGTCCGTAAAACTTTTAGGAGTAACAATTGATGATAAATTAAATTTCAACTTGCACATTAGTAATCTTTGTCGAAAAGCCTCAGCCCAGCTGAATGCATTATTTAGATTTAAAAATGTACTATCTTTGCAAACAAGATCTATTTTAGCACAAGCTTCGTGTATGCAAATTTTAATTATTGTCCCTTAGTTTGGCATTTCTCTTCTTCGAAATCTCTATTGAAAATTAAAAAACTCCACAACAGGGCTTTAAGTTTTATTCATGATGACCCAAGACCAGTTGATTGCCTCCCAAATAAACATTATATGGAATTACTAAGGCACAGATATTTATGCATAGAAATATTTAAAATTCGGAGAAACATCAGTCCTTCTTTCATGAAAGATATTTTCCTTTTTGAGGAAACTGATAGGCCAGTAAGAAGTCAAAACATGAAC
Organism: Hydractinia symbiolongicarpus; assembly: GCF_029227915.1. NCBI lineage: Eukaryota > Metazoa > Cnidaria > Hydrozoa > Anthoathecata > Hydractiniidae > Hydractinia > Hydractinia symbiolongicarpus. The sequence continues at coordinate 4,445,210 of NC_079878.1, forward strand.
AACCTAAAAACCATCAGTGTAAAAACAAGCACCTTTGGTCTAAACAGTTTGCGATGTTTAGCCCCAAAAGTTTGGAATAAACTTCCTTTTCATACGAAGAGTTGCAAAGATCTAGTTAAATTTAAGCAAATGATTAAAAAATGGAATGGCTCTCACTGTTCATGCACAGAGTGTTGGCAATTGATTCCATAACTTGCGTAATCAATACGAAAATGGCAGAGGGGGAATGTTTATCTTTTATTTATAATTTATCAATTATTTATTTATTACAGTTTTCATCTAAATTGTAAATATATAAAAATATTTGGTCGGTTTTGATTAGTTTTTTGCAAAATATTATTTTTTAAAGAACTATTGTATATAATAACCGACGGTAAATAAATTAAATCAATCAATCAATCAATCAATCAATCACTGATACCGTTTGAAAATCAATGAAATGTAGTTTTAGAAACTGTCTCTATTTCCTCGGCGTGCGCTAACGGCTTTGATTATTCCCACTTTAAAAAATGACTTATTGGTCTAAATGTTTAAATAATGAGCTAACAGAGCACCCAGTGTAACTGCGGAGTTTCAGCATCCTTGCAACATAAAAAAAATGTTAATTCTTGGAGTCCAATTGTCTCATTTATCACATTTATAAGGTTAAGATCCAAAATCAGTTCAATTAGGTCCCACGGTCAATCGTTTCACTTTTAAAGGCAATGCAACATAGTAATACTGGAAAAATATCGCTAAATACATGTTGGTACGAATATGTGACCCAACCAGTGTAACTCAAACGGATTCATACCGTTCGAAAATCAATGAAATGTAGTTTTAGAAAATTTCTTTCTTTTCTGAGTGCGTTCTACCGACTTGGATTGGTCCCATTGTAAAATTGACTTATTGATCTAAGTATTTAAATAAAGAGCTAACAGAGCGTCTAGTGAAACTGCGGAGTTTCAGCATTTTTGCCAAAATAAGAAAAATGTTAATTTTTAGAGTCCAATTGTCTCATTTATCACATTTATAAGGTTAAGATCCAAAATCAGTTCAATTAGGTCCAACGGTCAATCGTTTCACTTTTAAAGGCAATGCAACATAGTAATACTGGAAAAATATCGCTAAATCCATGTTGGTACGAATATGTGACGCAACCGGTGTAACTCAAACGGACTGATGCCGTTCGAAAATCAATATAATGTAGTTTTAGAAAATTTCTTTCTTTTCTGAGTGCGTTCTAACGGCTTGGATTGGTCCCACTTTAAAATTGACTTATTGATCTAAGTATTTAAATAAAGAGCTTACAGAGCGTCTAGTGAAATTGCGGAGTTTCAGCATACTCGCCAAAATAAGAAAAATGTTAATTCCTGGAGTCCAATTGTCTCATTTATCACATTTATAAGGTTAAAATCCAAAATCGGTTCAATTAGGTCCCACGGTCAATCGTTTCACTTTTAAAGGCAATGCAACATAGTAATACTGCAAAAATATCGCTAAATACATGTTGGTACGAATATGTGACCCAACCAGTGTAACTCACACAGATTCATACCGTTCAAAAATCAATAAAATGTAGTTTTAGAAAATTTCTTTCTTTTCTGAGTGCGTTCTAACGGCTTGGATTGGTCCCACTGTAAAATTGACTTATTGATCTAAGTATTTAAGTAAAGAGCTAACAGAGCGTCTAGTGAAACTGCGGAGTTTCAGCATTCTTGCCAAAATAAGAAAAATGTTAATTCTTGGAGTCCAATTGTCTCATTTATCACATTCATAAGGTTAAGATCCAAAATCAGTTCAATTAGGTCCCACGGTCAATCGTTTCACTTATAAAGGCAATGCAACATAGTAATACTGGAAAAATATCGCTAAATACATGTTGGCACGAATATGTGACGCAACCGGTGTAACTCAAACGGACTGATAGCGTTCGAAAATCAATGAAATGTAGTTTTAAAAAATTTCTTTCTTCTCCGAGTGCGTTCTAACGGCTTGGATTGCTCCCACTTTAAAATTGACTTATTGATCTAAGTATTTAAATAAAGAGCTTACAGAGCGTCTAGTGAAACTGCGGAGTTTCAGCATACTTGCCAAAATAAGAAAAATGTTAATTCCTGGAGTCCATTTGTCTCATTTATCACATTTATAAGGTTAAAATCCAAAATCAGTTTAACTAGGTCCCACGGTCAATCGTTTCACTTTTAAAAGCAATGCAACATAGTAATACTGGAAAAGTATCGCTAAATACATGTTGGTACGAATATGTGACGCAACCGGTGTAACTCAAACAGACTGATACCATTTGAAAATCAATGAAATGTAGTTTTAGAAGCTGTCTCTATTTCCTCGGCGTGCGCTAACGGCTTTGATTATTCCCACTTTAAAAAATGACTTATTGGTCTATATGTTTAAATAAAGAGCTAACAGAGCACCCAGTGTAACTGCGGAATTTCAGCATTCTTGCAAAATAAGAAAAATGTTAATTCTTGGAGTCCAACTGGCTCATTTCTCACATTTATAATGTCAAAATCCAAAATCACTTCAATTAGGTCCCACGGTCAATCGTTTCACTTTTAAAAGCAATGCAACATAGTAATATTAGAAAAATATCGCTAAATACATGTTGGTACGAATATGTGACGCAATCGTTGTAAATCAAACGGACTGATCACGTTCAAAAGTGAATGAAATGTACTTTTAGAAGCTGTCTCTATTTCCTCGGTGCGCGCTAACGGCTTCGATTGGTCCCACTGTAAAAAATGACTTATTGATCTAACTATTTAAATAAGGAGCTAACAGAGCGTCTAGTGTAACTGCGGAGTTCCTGCAGTCATACCAAAATGCGAAGAATGTTCATTCTTGGAGTCAAATTGCCTCATTTTTGACATTTATAAGGTTAAATTCCAAAGTCAGTTCAACTAGGTCCCATGGTCAATCGTTTCACTTGTGAAAGCAATGCAACATAGTAGTACTGGAAAAATATCGCTAAATACATGTTGGTACGAATATGTGACGCCACCGGTGTAACTCAAACGGACTGATACCGTTTGAAAATCAATGAAATGTAGTTTTAGAAACTGTCTCTATTGCCTTGGAGTGCGCTAACGGCTTTGATTATTCCCACTTTAAAAAATGACCTATTGGTCTAAATGTTTAAATAATGAGCTAACAGAGCACCCAGTGTAACTGCGGAGTTTCAGCATTCTTGCAAAATAAAAAAAGTGTTAATTCTTGGAGTCCAATTGTCTCATTTATCACATTTATAAGGTTAAGATCCAAAATTAGTTCAATTAGGTCCAACGGTCAATCGTTTCACTTTTAAAGGCAATGCAACATAGTAATACTGGAAAAATATCGCTAAATACATGTTGGTACGAATATGTGACCCAACCAGTGTAACTCAAACGGATTCATACCGTTCGAAAATCAATGAAATGAAATTTTAGAAAATTTCTTTCTTTTCTGAGTGCGTTCTAACGGCTTGGATTGGTACCATTGTAAAATTGACTTATTGACCTAAGTATTTAAAACTGCGGAGTTTCAGCATTCTTGCCAAAAAAAGAAAAATGTTAATTTTTGGAGTCCAATTGTCTCATTTATCACATTTATAAGGTTAAGATCCAAAATCAGTTCAATTAGGTCCCACGGTCAATCGTTTCACTTTTAAAGGCAATGCAACATAGTAATACTGGAAAAATATCGCTAAATACATGTTGGTACGAATATGTGACGCAACCGGTGTAACTCAAACGGACTGATACCGTTCGAAAATCAATGAAATGTAGTTTGAGAAAATTTCTTTTTTTTCTGAGTGCGTTCTAAGGGCTTGTATTGGTCCCACTTTAAAAAATGACTTAATGGTCTAAATGTTTAAATAAAGAGCTAACAGAGCACCCAGTGTAACTGCGGAGTTTCAGCATTCTTGCAAAATATGAAAAATGTTAATTCCTGGAGTCCAATTGTCTCATTTATCACATTTATAAGGTTAAGATCCAAAATCAGTTCAATTAGGTCCCACGGTCAATCGTTTCACTTTTAAAGGCAATACAACATAGTAATACTGGAAAAATATCGCTAAATACGTGTTGGTACGAATATGTGACGCAATCGTTGTAACTCAAAAGGATTCATATCGTTCGAAAATCAATGAAATGTAGTTTTAGAAAAATTTTTTCTTTTCTGAGTGCGTTCTAACGGCTTGGATTGGTCCCACTGTAAAATTGACTTATTGGTCTAAATGTTTAAATAAAGAGCTAACAGAGCACCCAGTGTAACTGCGGAGTTTCAGCATTCTTGCAAGATAAGAAAAATGTTAATTCTTCAAGTCCAATTGTCTCATTTATCAAACTATAAGGTTAAGATCCAAAATCAGTTCAATTAGGTCCCACGGTCAATCGTTTCACTTTTAAAGGCAATGCAGCATAGTAATACTGGAAAAATATCCCTAAATACATGTTGGTACGAATATGTGACGCAACCGGTGTAACTCAAACGGACTGATACCGTTCGAAAATCAATGAAATGTAGTTTTAGAAAATTTCTTTCTTTGCTGAGTGCATTCTAACGGCTTGGATTGGTCCCACTTTAAAATTGACTTATTGATCCAAGTATTTAAATAAAGAGCTTACAGAGCGTCTAGTGAAACTGCGGATTTTCAGCATACTTGCCAAAATAAGAAAAATGTTAATTCCTGGAGTCCAATTGTCTCATTTATCACATTTATAAGGTTAAAATCCGAAATCAGTTCAATTAGGTCCCACGGTCAATCGTTTCACTTTTAAAGGTTTAAATAATGAGCTAACAGAGCACCCAGTGTAACTGCGGAGTTTCAGCATTCTTGCAAAATAAAAAAAACTAGCTGTTTCCCGTGGAAGAATCCACTGTATTCCATTTAATTTATGTAGCAGATATATGTCCATCAAAAAACAAACAATACAGCAGTGCGCATCTTACATCTGCATTATTATATAAATGACCAAAAAAATTAAAGGTTTTCAACAACTGCAGTATTTATGTGACATTTAAAATCTAAATCTACTAAAATTACTTGCTCTGACCATCTGACAAATGCGAAAATTATTCGGAAAGAAGTTTCCAAAAGCATTTCAACATACATCTCACCCATAAAATTTAAATCACTCAAAACGCCACATATATACAAAAAAGCTGATCAATGTCAAACACAAATCTCTCTCATTGTATATGTTAAAATCAGTTAGTTTATTGCAAACCCTGCTAAAGGTTGACACACAATGTGAAAAATAAACAATAAATTGTGCCTCTGACAGAATTTTTTATCTACGGTGTAAAAAAAGGGATTTGCAAGGACAAATTATAATGCAATAAAACATTATTTGATATATTGCATACAGTCCTTCCTCACCAAACTTTGGACAAAATGCCAACAAATTAACGGTGTTTAAATCTAAAATTAATAAAGTCCTTTTAGCAATTTGCATGCTGCTTTACCATCAATAAAGTAAAAAAAATTTCAAATCTCACATAGTATTCTGTCACAAATTTTCATAAAATATATATATAAGTCATAATGAGTCATGTTAAACAACAGCAATCTCAATCTGTATATAAGTTCATTTTATGTCAATTTTGGCACCAATTTTGCAACACAAAATACAAATTCTAAATAATACTAAAATCTCTTATTTTGGTCCTTCGCATACCGACGGTCTCCCACAAAAGTTTAATCAAAATGTAAAAAATGAGAGGTAACGACAAAATCAAAGTTTGCAAAATTTAACTATTTCAGTACATATATCTACTGCATATGCTCTCTAAAACAATATTTTAATCCAAAATGCCAAAGAAAAACAGTTTGCAACAAAAATCAGTTTTTTCTTTCCTCACAAAAGCTTCACAAACTGTAAAAAAAAGAATGGTTGTAGGGAGTGCTTCTGATTCAACAAAAAAAGTTTTTTTGACATATTGCATCTAGCCCTTACCCATTAAATCTTACACAAAATTTCCAAAACTATATACGATTTAGAACACATCAAATTTAAATTGAGAAGGATCAGTCATTTCGATATATTGCAAGGAGTCCTCCCCAGTAAGAATTTATACAAAATATAGAAAAACAAAGCTTGCAAGGTGTAAAATTGAATTCTTCTTCTGTGTATATATATATGGTCCTTCCTCACAAAATTAACATAAAATGTCAAAAAGGTTCAGATATAACATCTAACACAACAAAAATCAGTTCTATCAGTATATGTCATGCCATTGTCTTCCACCAAATGTTCCCCTTAAAGTTTCACAGACACAGCCTGTAAATTAAAAACAACTAAGATCAGGTATTTTGGTCTATTTCATACCATTCTGTTCCAAATAACTTATAAAATGTAAAAATTGAGTGGTAAAACAGAAATGTCAAAAAGAATATATAAAATTGAAATCAACAAAGTAGCTCTTTTGGTGTATTAAATATAAGCCATACGCACAAAAGTTTACACTAAATGTAAGAAAATGGTTGTGTTTAGTAATTTTAAATTAAGAAAAGTCAGTTCTTTTAGCATGCTGATTAAGGTTTTTGCCCACAATTTGAAACAAATTAAATTTACATTTTAAAAATAAGTAATTTCTGAACTTTATTTTCAGAATATTTGGAGGAAAAGAACTTCGCAAACCAAAAAAAAACCAGGAAAATGTTTAAAATTTTCAGGGTTAATAACGTTTGATGTGTTTTGTGGGAATATATATACTGGGAATCTTTAGTTTAAAGCTAGCATTAGCTAGCTACAGCAGCTAATAGCTAGTCACTTAAATATAAACTGGAGACTTAGCTAGGTATAAAGAACATGGCTACATATATATATATATTCCTAGCTAGCTAGCTAGTTGTTGGTGGTGGTTGGCTTTTTATGATGCTAGCTTTAAAACATGTCTGGCAACAATAATATAATCAAAACTGAAAATAAAACATGAAAAAACCTTACAGAACCTTGCTATGATTAATTTATAAAACCATGCTCTTCTTCAAATGTTTTTTTAAAGATTTATTTTGAATGAAAGAGTAGAGAATACTAAAAAAGAACAGCCATCTTTTTCGTAAACACAATTTCCGTTTTATGCTAGGAACTTCATTTAACAGTCCGTATGCTTTGTGAATATCTAATACCGTTTCATATGTAGCGATACCTATATATATATGCTAACATAGAGTTTTTTGGCATAAGGGTATATATATTTATATCGTTATTAGCAGCGGGTTATATATTTACACCTTATGTGCGATTTCTATGAAGTACATCCCTAATCTTTTTAGTTAAATTTTAGCGTACAGCCACGTCATAAGAAAGTGAGCCGTGATTTCCGTGTCGTGGACTCACAGTTTTACTCACGCAAGGGAATTAATATATAAGATGTTAATTCTTGGAGTCCAATTGTCTCATTTATCACATTTATAAGGTTAAGATCCAAAATCAGCTCAATTAGGTCCCACGGTCAATCGTTTCACTTTTAAAGGCAATGCAAAATAGTAATACTGGAAAAATATCGCTAAATACATGTTGGTACGAATATGTGACCCAACCAGTGTAACTCAAACGGATTCATACCGTTCGAAAATCAATGAAATGTAGTTTTAGAAAATTTCTTTCTTTTCTGAGTGCGTTCTAACGACTTGGATTGGTCCCATTGTAAAATTGACTTATTGATCTAAGTATTTAAATAAAGAGCTAACAGAGCGTCTAGTGAAACTGCGGAGTTTCAGCATTCTTGCCAAAATAAGAAAAATGTTAATTTTTGGAGTCCAATTGTCTCATTTATCACATTTATAAGGTTAAGATCCAAAATCAGTTCAATTAGGTCCAACGGTCAATCGTTTCACTTTTAAAGGCAATGCAACATAGTAATACTGGAAAAATATCGCTAAATACATGTTGGTACGAATATGTGACGCAACCAGTGTAACTCAAACGGACTGATGCCGTTCGAAAATCAATAAAATGTAGTTTTAGAAAATTTCTTTCTTTTCTGAGTGCGTTCTAACGGCTTGGATTGGTCCCACTTTAAAATTGACTTATTGATCTAAGTATTTAAATAAAGAGCTTACAGAGCGTCTAGTGAAACTGCGGAGTTTCAGCATACTTGCCAAAATAAGAAAAATGTTAATTCCTGGAGTCCAATTGTCTCATTTATCACATTTATAAGGTTAAAATCCAAAATCAGTTCAATTAGGTCCCACGGTCAATCGTTTCACTTTTAAAGGCAATGCAACATAGTAATATTGGAAAAATATCGCTAAATACATGTTGGTACGAATATGTGATCCAACCAGTGTAACTCAAACGGATTCATACCGTTCGAAAATCAATGAAATGTAGTTTTAGAAAATTTCTTTCTTTTTTGAGTGCGTTCTAACGGCTTGGATTGGTCCCACTGTAAAATTGACTTATTGATCTAAGTATTTAAATAAAGAGCTAACAGAGCGTCTAGTGAAACTGCGGAGTTTCAGCATACTTGCCAAAATAAGAAAAATGTTAATTCCTGGAGTCCAATTGTCTCATTTATCACATTTATAAGGTTAAAATCCAAAATCAGTTCAATTAGGTCCCACGGTCAATCGTTTCACTTTTAAAAGCAATGCAACATAGTAATACTGGAAAAATATCGCTAAATACATGTTGGTACGAATATGTGACGCAACCGGTGTAACTCAAACAGACTGATACCATTTGAAAATCAATGAAATGTAGTTTTAGAAGCTGTCTCTACTTCCTCGGCGTGCGCCAACGGCTTTGATTATTCCCACTTTAAAAAATGACTTTCTGGTCTATATGTTTAAATAAAGAGCTAACAGAGCACCCAGTGTAACTGCGGAATTTCAGCATTCTTGCAAAATAAGAAAAATGTTAATTCTTGGAGTCCAATTCGCTCATTTATCACATTTATAAGGTCAAAATCCAAAATCACTTCAATTAGGTCCCACGGTCAATCGTTTCACTTTTAAAAGCAATGCAACATAGTAATATTAGAAAAATATCGCTAAATACATGTTGGTACGAATATGTGACGCAATCGTTGTAAATCAAACGGACTGATCCCGTTCAAAAGTGAATGAAATGTACTTTTAGAAACTGTCTCTATTTCCTCGGTGCGCGCTAACGGCTTCGATTGGTCCCACTGTAAAAAAGTGACTTATTGATCTAACTATTTAAATAAGGAGCTAACAGAGCGTCTAGTGTAACTGCGGAGTTCCTGCAGTCATACCAAAGTGAGAAGAATGTTCATTCTTAGAGTCAAAATGCCTCATTTTTGACATTTATAAGGTTAAATTCCAAAGTCAGTTCAACTAGGTCCCATGGTCAATCGTTTCACTTTTGAAAGCAATGCAACATAGTAATACTGGAAAAATATTGCTAAGTACATGTTGGTACGAATATGTGACGCCACCGGTGTAACTCAAACGGACTGATACGGTTTGAAAATCAATGAAATGTAGTTTTAGAAACTGTCTCTATTTCCTTGGAGTGCGCTAACGGCTTTGATTATTCCCACTTTAAAAAATGACTTATTGGTCTAAATGTTTAAATAATGAGCTAACAGAGCACCCAGTGTAACTGCGGAGTTTCAGCATTCTTGCAAAATAAAAAAAATGTTAATTCTTGGAGTCCAATTGTCTCATTTATCACATTTATAAGGTTAAGATCCAAAATCAGTTCAATTAGGTCCCACGGTCAATCGTTTCACTTTTAAAGGCACTGCAACATGGTAATACTGGAAAAATATCGCTAAATACATGTTGGTACAAATATGTGACCCAACCAGTGTAACTCAAACGGATTCATACTGTTCGAAAATCAATGAAATGTAGTTTTAGAAAATTTCTTTCTTTTCTGAGTGCGTTCTAACGACTTGGATTGGTCCCATTGTAAAATTGACTTATTGATCTAAGTATTTAAATAAAGAGCTAACAGAGCGTCTAGTGAAACTGCGGAGTTTCAGCATTCTTGCCAAAATAAGAAAAATGTTAATTTTTGGAGTCCAATTGTCTCATTTATCACATTTATAAGGTTAAGATCCAAAATCAGTTCAATTAGGTCCAACGGTCAATCGTTTCACTTTTAAAGGCAATGCAACATAGTAATACTGGAAAAATATCGCTAAATACATGTTGGTACGAATATGTGACGCAACCAGTGTAACTCAAACGGACTGATGCCGTTCGAAAATCAATAAAATGTAGTTTTAGAAAATTTCTTTCTTTTCTGAGTGCGTTCTAACGGCTTGGATTGGTCCCACTTTAAAATTGACTTATTGATCTAAGTATTTAAATAAAGAGCTTACAGAGCGTCTAGTGAAACTGCGGAGTTTCAGCATACTTGCCAAAATAAGAAAAATGTTAATTCCTGGAGTCCAATTTTCTCATTTATCACATTTATAAGGTTAAAATCCAAAATCAGTTCAATTAGGTCCCACGGTCAATCGTTTCACTTTTAAAGGCAATGCAACATAGTAATATTGGAAAAATATCGCTAAATACATGTTGGTACGAATATGTGATCCAACCAGTGTAACTCAAACGGATTCATACCGTTCGAAAATCAATGAAATGTAGTTTTAGAAAATTTCTTTCTTTTTTGAGTGCGTTCTAACGGCTTGGATTGGTCCCACTGTAAAATTGACTTATTGATCTAAGTATTTAAATAAAGAGCTAACAGAGCGTCTAGTGAAACTGCGGAGTTTCAGCATACTTGCCAAAATAAGAAAAATGTTAATTCCTGGAGTCCAATTGTCTCATTTATCACATTTATAAGGTTAAAATCCAAAATCAGTTCAATTAGGTCCCACGGTCAATCGTTTCACTTTTAAAAGCAATGCAACATAGTAATACTGGAAAAATATCGCTAAATACATGTTGGTACGAATATGTGACGCAACCGGTGTAACTCAAACAGACTGATACCATTTGAAAATCAATGAAATGTAGTTTTAGAAGCTGTCTCTACTTCCTCGGCGTGCGCCAACGGCTTTGATTATTCCCACTTTAAAAAATGACTTTCTGGTCTATATGTTTAAATAAAGAGCTAACAGAGCACCCAGTGTAACTGCGGAATTTCAGCATTCTTGCAAAATAAGAAAAATGTTAATTCTTGGAGTCCAATTCGCTCATTTATCACATTTATAAGGTCAAAATCCAAAATCACTTCAATTAGGTCCCACGGTCAATCGTTTCACTTTTAAAAGCAATGCAACATAGTAATATTAGAAAAATATCGCTAAATACATGTTGGTACGAATATGTGACGCAATCGTTGTAAATCAAACGGACTGATCCCGTTCAAAAGTGAATGAAATGTACTTTTAGAAACTGTCTCTATTTCCTCGGTGCGCGCTAACGGCTTCGATTGGTCCCACTGTAAAAAAGTGACTTATTGATCTAACTATTTAAATAAGGAGCTAACAGAGCGTCTAGTGTAACTGCGGAGTTCCTGCAGTCATACCAAAGTGAGAAGAATGTTCATTCTTAGAGTCAAAATGCCTCATTTTTGACATTTATAAGGTTAAATTCCAAAGTCAGTTCAACTAGGTCCCATGGTCAATCGTTTCACTTTTGAAAGCAATGCAACATAGTAATACTGGAAAAATATTGCTAAGTACATGTTGGTACGAATATGTGACGCCACCGGTGTAACTCAAACGGACTGATACGGTTTGAAAATCAATGAAATGTAGTTTTAGAAACTGTCTCTATTTCCTTGGAGTGCGCTAACGGCTTTGATTATTCCCACTTTAAAAAATGACTTATTGGTCTAAATGTTTAAATAATGAGCTAACAGAGCACCCAGTGTAACTGCGGAGTTTCAGCATTCTTGCAAAATAAAAAAAATGTTAATTCTTGGAGTCCAATTGTCTCATTTATCACATTTATAAGGTTAAGATCCAAAATCAGTTCAATTAGGTCCCACGGTCAATCGTTTCACTTTTAAAGGCACTGCAACATGGTAATACTGGAAAAATATCGCTAAATACATGTTGGTACAAATATGTGACCCAACCAGTGTAACTCAAACGGATTCATACTGTTCGAAAATCAATGAAATGTAGTTTTAGAAAATTTCTTTCTTTTCTGAGTGCGTTCTAACGACTTGGATTGGTCCCATTGTAAAATTGACTTATTGATCTAAGTATTTAAATAAAGAGCTAACAGAGCGTCTAGTGAAACTGCGGAGTTTCAGCATTCTTGCCAAAATAAGAAAAATGTTAATTTTTGGAGTCCAATTGTCTCATTTATCACATTTATAAGGTTAAGAACCAAAATCAGTTCAATTAGGTCCAACGGTCAATCGTTTCACTTTTAAAGGCAATGCAACATAGTAATACTGGAAAAATATCGCTAAATACATGTTGGTACGAATATGTGACGCAACCAGTGTAACTCAAACGGACTGATGCCGTTCGAAAATCAATAAAATGTAGTTTTAGAAAATTTCTTTCTTTTCTGAGTGCGTTCTAACGGCTTGGATTGGTCCCACTTTAAAATTGACTTATTGATCTAAGTATTTAAATAAAGAGCTTACAGAGCGTCTAGTGAAACTGCGGAGTTTCAGCATACTTGCCAAAATAAGAAAAATGTTAATTCCTGGAGTCCAATTGTCTCATTTATCACATTTATAAGGTTAAAATCCAAAATCAGTTCAATTAGGTCCCACGGTCAATCGTTTCACTTTTAAAGGCAATGCAACATAGTAATACTGGAAAAATATCGCTAAATACATGTTGGTACGAATATGTGACCCAACCAGTGTAACTCAAACGGATTCATACCGTTCGAAAATCAATGAAATGTAGTTTTAGAAAATTTCTTTCTTTTTTGAGTGCGTTCTAACGGCTTGGATTGGTCCCACTGTAAAATTGACTTATTGATCTAAGTATTTAAATAAAGAGCTAACAGAGCGTCTAGTGAAACTGCGGAGTTTCAGCATACTTGCCAAAATAAGAAAAATGTTAATTCCTGGAGTCCAATTGTCTCATTTATCACATTTATAAGGTTAAAATCCAAAATCAGTTCAATTAGGTCCCACGGTCAATCGTTTCACTTTTAAAAGCAATGCAACATAGTAATACTGGAAAAATATCGCTAAATACATGTTGGTACGAATATGTGACGCAACCGGTGTAACTCAAACAGACTGATACCATTTGAAAATCAATGAAATGTAGTTTTGGAAGCTGTCTCTATTTCCTCGGCGTGCGCCAACGGCTTTGATTATTCCCACTTTAAAAAATGACTTTCTGGTCTATATGTTTAAATAAAGAGCTAACCCAGTGTAACTGCGGAATTTCAGCATTCTTGCAAAATAAGAAAAATGTTAATTCTTGGAGTCCAATTGTCTCATTTATCACATTTATAAGGTTAAGATCTAAAATCAATTCAATTAGGTCCCACGGTCAATCGTTTCACTTTTAAAGGCAATGCAACATAGTAATACTGAAAAAATATTGCTAAATACATGTTGGTACGTATATGTGACGCAATTGTTGTAACTCAAACGGACTGATACCGTTCGAAAATCAATGAAATGTAGTTTTAGAAAATTTCTTTGCTTTCTCAGTGCGTTCTAACGGCTTGGATTGGTCCCACTTTAAAAATTGACTTATTGATCTAAGTATTTAAATAAAGAGCTAACAGAGCATCTAGTGTAACTGTGGAGTTCCTGCAGTCTTACCAAAATGAAAAGAATGTTCATACTTGGAGTCCAATTGTCTCATTTATCACATTTATAAGGTTAAAATCCAAAATCAGTTCTATTAGCTCCCACAGTCAATCGTTTCACTTTTAAAAGCAATGCAACATAGTAATATTGGAAAAATATCGCTAAATACATGTTGGTACGAATATGTGACGCAACCGGTGTAACTCAAACGGACTGATACCGTTCGAAAATCAATGAAATGTAGTTTTAGAAAATTTCTTTCTTTTCTGAGTGCGTTCTAACGGCTTGTATTCGTCCCACTTTAAAATTAACTTATTGATCTAAGTATTTAAATAAAGAGCTAACAGAGCGTCTAGTGAAACTGCGGAGTTTCAGCATACTTGCCAAAATAAGAAAAATGTTAATTCCTGGAGTCCAATTGTCTCATTCATCACATTTATAAGGTTAAGATCCAAAATCAGTTCAATTAGGTCCAACGGTCAATCGTTTCACTTTTAAAAGCAATGCAACATAGTAATACTGGAAAAATATCGCTAAATACATGTTGGAATAAATATGTGACGCAACCGGTGTAACTCAAACGGACTGATACCGTTTGAAAATCAATGAAATGTAGTTTTAGAAACTGTCTCTATTTCCTCGGCGTGCGCTAACGGCTTTGATTATTCCCACTTTAAAAAATGACTTATTGGTCTAAATGTTTAAATAATGAGCTAACAGAGCACCCAGTGTAACTGCGGAGTTTCAGCATTCTTGCAAAATAAAAAAAATGTTAATTCTTGGAGTCCAATTGTCTCATTTATCACATTTATAAGGTTAAGATCCAAAATCAGTTCAATTAGGTCCCACGGTCAATCGTTTCACTTTTAAAGGCACTGCAACATGGTAATACTGGAAAAATATCGCTAAATACATGTTGGTACAAATATGTGACCCAACCAGTGTAACTCAAACGGATTCATACTGTTCGAAAATCAATGAAATGTAGTTTTAGAAAATTTCTTTCTTTTCTGAGTGCGTTCTAACGACTTGGATTGGTCCCATTGTAAAATTGACTTATTGATCTAAGTATTTAAATAAAGAGCTAACAGAGCGTCTAGTGAAACTGCGGAGTTTCAGCATTCTTGCCAAAATAAGAAAAATGTTAATTTTTGGAGTCCAATTGTCTCATTTATCACATTTATAAGGTTAAGAACCAAAATCAGTTCAATTAGGTCCAACGGTCAATCGTTTCACTTTTAAAGGCAATGCAACATAGTAATACTGGAAAAATATCGCTAAATACATGTTGGTACGAATATGTGACGCAACCAGTGTAACTCAAACGGACTGATGCCGTTCGAAAATCAATAAAATGTAGTTTTAGAAAATTTCTTTCTTTTCTGAGTGCGTTCTAACGGCTTGGATTGGTCCCACTTTAAAATTGACTTATTGATCTAAGTATTTAAATAAAGAGCTTACAGAGCGTCTAGTGAAACTGCGGAGTTTCAGCATACTTGCCAAAATAAGAAAAATGTTAATTCCTGGAGTCCAATTGTCTCATTTATCACATTTATAAGGTTAAAATCCAAAATCAGTTCAATTAGGTCCCACGGTCAATCGTTTCACTTTTAAAGGCAATGCAACATAGTAATACTGGAAAAATATCGCTAAATACATGTTGGTACGAATATGTGACCCAACCAGTGTAACTCAAACGGATTCATACCGTTCGAAAATCAATGAAATGTAGTTTTAGAAAATTTCTTTCTTTTTTGAGTGCGTTCTAACGGCTTGGATTGGTCCCACTGTAAAATTGACTTATTGATCTAAGTATTTAAATAAAGAGCTAACAGAGCGTCTAGTGAAACTGCGGAGTTTCAGCATACTTGCCAAAATAAGAAAAATGTTAATTCCTGGAGTCCAATTGTCTCATTTATCACATTTATAAGGTTAAAATCCAAAATCAGTTCAATTAGGTCCCACGGTCAATCGTTTCACTTTTAAAAGCAATGCAACATAGTAATACTGGAAAAATATCGCTAAATACATGTTGGTACGAATATGTGACGCAACCGGTGTAACTCAAACAGACTGATACCATTTGAAAATCAATGAAATGTAGTTTTGGAAGCTGTCTCTATTTCCTCGGCGTGCGCCAACGGCTTTGATTATTCCCACTTTAAAAAATGACTTTCTGGTCTATATGTTTAAATAAAGAGCTAACCCAGTGTAACTGCGGAATTTCAGCATTCTTGCAAAATAAGAAAAATGTTAATTCTTGGAGTCCAATTGTCTCATTTATCACATTTATAAGGTTAAGATCTAAAATCAATTCAATTAGGTCCCACGGTCACTCGTTTCACTTTTAAAGGCAATGCAACATAGTAATACTGAAAAAATATTGCTAAATACATGTTGGTACGTATATGTGACGCAATTGTTGTAACTCAAACGGACTGATACCGTTCGAAAATCAATGAAATGTAGTTTTAGAAAATTTCTTTGCTTTCTCAGTGCGTTCTAACGGCTTGGATTGGTCCCACTTTAAAAATTGACTTATTGATCTAAGTATTTAAATAAAGAGCTAACAGAGCATCTAGTGTAACTGTGGAGTTCCTGCAGTCTTACCAAAATGAAAAGAATGTTCATACTTGGAGTCCAATTGTCTCATTTATCACATTTATAAGGTTAAAATCCAAAATCAGTTCTATTAGCTCCCACAGTCAATCGTTTCACTTTTAAAAGCAATGCAACATAGTAATATTGGAAAAATATCGCTAAATACATGTTGGTACGAATATGTGACGCAACCGGTGTAACTCAAACGGACTGATACCGTTCGAAAATCAATGAAATGTAGTTTTAGAAAATTTCTTTCTTTTCTGAGTGCGTTCTAACGGCTTGTATTCGTCCCACTTTAAAATTAACTTATTGATCTAAGTATTTAAATAAAGAGCTAACAGAGCGTCTAGTGAAACTGCGGAGTTTCAGCATACTTGCCAAAATAAGAAAAATGTTAATTCCTGGAGTCCAATTGTCTCATTCATCACATTTATAAGGTTAAGATCCAAAATCAGTTCAATTAGGTCCAACGGTCAATCGTTTCACTT
Organism: Hydractinia symbiolongicarpus; assembly: GCF_029227915.1. Lineage (NCBI taxonomy): Eukaryota > Metazoa > Cnidaria > Hydrozoa > Anthoathecata > Hydractiniidae > Hydractinia > Hydractinia symbiolongicarpus. Next base: position 4,461,960 of record NC_079878.1, read on the forward strand.
TTAAAAGCAATGCAACATAGTAATACTGGAAAAATATCGCTAAATACATGTTGGAATAAATATGTGACGCAACCGGTGTAACTCAAACGGACTGATACCGTTTGAAAATCTATGAAATGTAGTTTTAGAAACTGTCTCTATTTCCTTGGCGTCCGCTAACGGCTTTGATTATTCCCACTTTCAAAAATGACTTATTAGTCTAAATGTTTAAATAAAGAGCTAACAGATCACCCAGTGTAACTGCGGAGTTTCAGCATTCTTGCAAAATAAGAAAAATGTTAATTCTTGGAGTCCAATTGTCTCATTTATCACATTTATAAGGTTAAGATCCAAAATCAGTTCAATTAGGTCCCACGGTCAATCGTTTCACTTTTAAAGGCAATGCAACATAGTAATACTGGAAAAGTATCGCTAAATACATGTTCGTACGAATATGTGACGCAACCGGTGTAACTCGAACGGACTGATACCGTTTGAAAATCAATGAGATGTAGTTTTAGAAACTGTCTCTATTTCCTCGGCGTGCGCTAACGGCTTTGATTATTCCCACTTTAAAAAATGACTTATTGGTCTAAATGTTTAAATAAAGAGCTAACAGAGCACCCAGTGCAACTGCGGAGTTTCAGCATTCTTGCAAAATAAGAAAAATGTTAATTCTTGGAGTCCAATTGGCTCATTTATCACATTTATAAGGTTAAAATCCAAAATCAGTTCAATTAGGTCCCACGGTCAATCGTTTCACTTTTAAAAGCAATGCAACATAGTAATACTGGAAAAACATCGCCAAATACATGTTGGTACGAACATGTGACGCAACCGGTCTAACTCAAACGGACTGATACCGTTTGAAAATCAATGAGATGTAGTTTTAGAAACTGTCTCTATTTCCTCGGCGTGCGCTAACGGCTTTGATTATTCCCACTTTAAAAAATGACTTATTGGTCTAAATGTTTAAATAAAGAGCTAACAGAGCACCCAGTGCAACTGCGGAGTTTCAGCATTCTTGCAAAATAAGAAAAATGTTAATTCTTGGAGTCCAATTGGCTCATTTATCACATTTATAAGGTTAAACTCCAAAATCACTTCAATTAGGTCCCACGGTCAATCGTTTCACTTTTAAAAGCAATGCAACATAGCAATATTAGAAAAATATCGCTAAATACATGTTGGTACGAATATGTGACGCCACCGGTGTACCTCAAACGGACTGATACCGTTTGAAAATCAATGAAATGTAGTTTTAGAAACTGTCTCAATTTCCTCGGTGCGCGCTAACGGCTTCGATTGGTCCCACTGTAAAAAATGACTTATTGATCTAAGTATTAAAATAAAGAGCTAACAGAGCGTCTAGTGAAACTGTGGAGTTCCTGCAGTCATACCAAAGTGAGAAGAATGTTCATTCTTGGAGTCCAGTTGTCTCATTTATCACATATATAAGGTTAAGGTCCAAAGTCAGTTTAATTAGCTGCCACGGTCAATCGTTTCACATCTAAAAGCAATGCAACCTAGTAATATCGGAACAGTATCGCTAAATACATGTTGGTATGAATACGTGACGCAACCGTTGTAACTCAAACGGACCGATACCGTTTGAAAGTCAATGAAATGTAGTTTTAGTAACTGTCTCTATTTCCTCGGCGTGCGCTAACGGCTTCGATTGGTCCCACTGTAAAAAATGACTTATTGATCCAAGTATTTAAATAAAGAGCTAACAGAGCGTCTAGTGAAACTGCAGAGTTCCTGCAGTCATACCAAAGTGAGAAGAATGTTCATTCTTGGAGTTCAATTGTCTCATTTATCACATTTACAAGGTTATGGTCCAAAATCAGTTCAATTAGGTGCCACGGTCAATCGTTTCACTTTTGAAAGCAATGCAACATAGTAATACTGAAAAAATATCGCTAAATACATGTTGGTACGACTATGTGACGCAATCGTTGTAACTCAAACTGACTGATACCGTTCGAAAATCAATGAAATGTAGTTTTAGAAAATTTCTTTCTTTTCTCAGTGCGTTCTAACGGCTTGGATTGGTCCCACTTTAAAGTTGACTTATTGATCTAAGTATTTAAATAAAGAGCTAACAGAGCGTCTAGTGAAACTGCGGAGTTCCTGCAGTCATGCCAAAGTGAGAAGAAAGTTCATTCTTGGAGTCCAATTGACTCATTTATCAAATCTACAAGGTTATGGTCCAAAATCAGTTCAATTAGGTGCCACGGTCAATCGTTTCACTTGTAAAGCCAATGCAACATAGTAATACTGGAAAAATATCGCTAAATACATGTTGGTATAAATATGTGACGCAACCGGTGCAACTCAAACGGACTGATACCGTTTAAAAATCTATGAAATGTAGTTTTAGAAACTGTCTCTATTTCCTTGGCGTGCGCTAACGGCTTTGATTATTCCCACTTTAAAAAATGACTTATTAGTCTAAATGTTTAAATTAAGAGCTAACAGAGCACCCAGTGTAACTGCGGAGTTTCAGCATTCTTGCAAAATAAGAAAAATGTTAATTCTTGGAGTCCAATTGTCTCATTTATCACATTTATAAGGTTAAGACCCAAAATCACTTCAATTAGGTCCCACGGTCAATCGTTTCACTTTTAAAGGCAATGCAACATAGTAATACTGGAAAAGTATCGCTAAATACATGTTCGTACGAATATGTGACGCAACCGGTGTAACTCGAACGGACTGATACCGTTTGAAAATCAATGAAATGTAGTTTTAGAAACTGTCTCTATTTCCTCGGCGTGCGCTAACGGCTTTGATTATTCCCACTTAGAAAAATGACTTATTGGTCTAAGTATTTAAATAAAGAGATAACAGAGCGTCTAGTCAAACTGCGGAGTTTCAACATACTTGCCAAAATAAGAAAAATGTTAATTCCTGGAGTCCAATTGTCTCATTTATGACATTTATAAGGTTAAAATCTAAAATCAGTTCAATTAGGTCCCACGGTCAATCGTTTCACTTTTAAAAGCAATGCAACATAGTAATACTGGAAAAACATCGCCAAATACATGTTGGTACGAATATGTGACGCCACCGGTGTACCTCAAACGGACTGATACCGTTTGAAAATCAATGAAATGTAGTTTTAGAAACTGTCTCAATTTCCTCGGTGCGCTTACGGCTTCGATTGGTCCCACTGTAAAAAATGACTTATTGATCTAAGTATTAAAATAAAGAGCTAACAGAGCGTCTAGTGAAACTGTGGAGTTCCTGCAGTCATACCAAAGTGAGAAGAATGTTCATTCTTGGAGTCCAGTTGTCTCATTTATCACATATATAAGGTTAAGGTCCAAAGTCAGTTTAATTAGCTGCCACGGTCAATCGTTTCACATCTAAAAGCAATGCAACCTAGTAATATCGGAACAGTATCGCTAAATACATGTTGGTATGAATACGTGACGCAACCGTTGTAACTCAAACGGACCGATACCGTTTGAAAGTCAATGAAATGTAGTTTTAGTAACTGTCTCTATTTCCTCGGCGTGCGCTAACGGCTTCGATTGGTCCCACTGTAAAAAATGACTTATTGATCCAAGTATTTAAATAAAGAGCTAACAGAGCGTCTAGTGAAACTGCAGAGTTCCTGCAGTCATACCAAAGTGAGAAGAATGTTCATTCTTGGAGTTCAATTGTCTCATTTATCACATTTACAAGGTTATGGTCCAAAATCAGTTCAATTAGGTGCCACGGTCAATCGTTTCACTTTTGAAAGCAATGCAACATAGTAATACTGAAAAAATATCGCTAAATACATGTTGGTACGACTATGTGACGCAATCGTTGTAACTCAAACTGACTGATACCGTTCGAAAATCAATGAAATGTAGTTTTAGAAAATTTCTTTCTTTTCTCAGTGCGTTCTAACGGCTTGGATTGGTCCCACTTTAAAGTTGACTTATTGATCTAAGTATTTAAATAAAGAGCTAACAGAGCGTCTAGTGAAACTGCGGAGTTCCTGCAGTCATGCCAAAGTGAGAAGAAAGTTCATTCTTGGAGTCCAATTGACTCATTTATCAAATCTACAAGGTTATGGTCCAAAATCAGTTCAATTAGGTGCCACGGTCAATCGTTTCACTTGTAAAGCCAATGCAACATAGTAATACTGGAAAAATATCGCTAAATACATGTTGGTATAAATATGTGACGCAACCGGTGCAACTCAAACGGACTGATACCGTTTAAAAATCTATGAAATGTAGTTTTAGAAACTGTCTCTATTTCCTTGGCGTGCGCTAACGGCTTTGATTATTCCCACTTTAAAAAATGACTTATTAGTCTAAATGTTTAAATTAAGAGCTAACAGAGCACCCAGTGTAACTGCGGAGTTTCAGCATTCTTGCAAAATAAGAAAAATGTTAATTCTTGGAGTCCAATTGTCTCATTTATCACATTTATAAGGTTAAGACCCAAAATCACTTCAATTAAGTCCCACGGTCAATCGTTTCACTTTTAAAGGCAATGCAACATAGTAATACTGGAAAAGTATCGCTAAATACATGTTCGTACGAATATGTGACGCAACCGGTGTAACTCGAACGGACTGATACCGTTTGAAAATCAATGAAATGTAGTTTTAGAAACTGTCTCTATTTCCTCGGCGTGCGCTAACGGCTTTGATTATTCCCACTTAGAAAAATGACTTATTGGTCTAAGTATTTAAATAAAGAGATAACAGAGCGTCTAGTCAAACTGCGGAGTTTCAACATACTTGCCAAAATAAGAAAAATGTTAATTCCTGGAGTCCAATTGTCTCATTTATGACATTTATAAGGTTAAAATCTAAAATCAGTTCAATTAGGTCCCACGGTCAATCGTTTCACTTTTAAAAGCAATGCAACATAGTAATACTGGAAAAACATCGCCAAATACATGTTGGTGCGAACATGTGACGCAACCGGTCTAACTCAAACGGACTGATACCGTTTGAAAATCAATGAAATGTAGTTTTAGAAACTGTCTCTATTTCCTCGGCGTGCGCTAACGGCTTTGATTATTCCCACTTTAAAAAATGACTTATTGGTCTAAATGTTTAAATAAAGAGCTAACACAGCACCCAGTGCAACTGCCGAGTTTCAGCATTCTTGCAAAATAAGAAAAATGTTAATTCTTGGAGTCCAATTGGCTCATTTATCACATTTATAAGGTTAAAATCCAAAATCACTTCAATTAGGTCCCACGGTCAATCGTTTCACTTTTAAAGGCAATGCAACATAGTAATATTAGAAAAATATCGCTAAATACATGTTGGTACGAATATGTGACGCCACCGGTGTAACTCAAACGGACTGATACCGTTTGAAAATCAATGAAATGTAGTTTTAGAAACTGTCTCAATTTCCTCGGTGCGCGCTAACGGCTTCGATTGGTCCCACTGTAAAAAATGACTTATTGATCTAACTATTTAAATAAGGAGCCAACAGAGCGTATAGTGTAACTGCGGAGTTCCTGCAGTCATACCAAAGTGAGAAGAATGTTCATTCTTGGAGTCAAATTGCCTCATTATTGACATTTATAAGGTTAAATTCCAAAGTCAGTTCAACTAGGTCCCATGGTCAATCGTTTCACTTTTGAAAGCAATGCAACATAGTAATACTGGAAAAATATCGCTAAATACATGTTGGTACGAATATGTGACGCCACCGGTGTAACTCAAACGGACTGATACCGCTTGAAAATCAATGAAATGTAGTTTTAGAAACTGTCTCTATTTCCTTGGAGTGCGCTAACGGCTTTGATTACTTCCACTGTAAAAAATGACTTATTGATCTAAGTATTTAAATAAAGAGCTAACAGAGCGTCTAGTGAAACTACGGAGTTCCTGGAGCCATACCAAACTGAGAAGAATGTTCATTCTTGAAGTTTAATTGTCTCATTTATCACATTTATAAGGTTAAAGTCTAAAATCAGTTCAATTAGGTGCCACGGTCAATCGTTTCACTTATAAAACCAATGCAACCTAGTACTATCGGAAAACCAACGCTAAGTACATGTTGGTACTAATATGTAACGCAACTGTTGTAACTCAAATGGACTAATACCGTTTGAATTTCATTGAAATGTAGTTTTAGAAACTGTCTCTATTTACTCGGCGCGCGCTAACGGTTTTGATTAGCCCACTGTAAAAAATGACTTATTGAATTAAGTATTTAAATAAAGAGCTAACAGAGCGTCTAGTGTAACTGCGGAGTTCCTGCAGTGATACCAACGTGAGGAGAACGTTCATTCTTGGAGTCAAATTGCCTCATTTTTGACATTTTTAAGGTTAAAGTCCGAAGTAAGTTCAATTAGGTCCCACGGTCAATCGTTTCACTTTTAAAAGCAATGCAACATAGAAATACTGGAAAAATATCGCTAAATACATTTTGGTACGAATATGTGACGCAATCGTTGTAACTCAAACGGACTGATACCGTTCGAAAATCAATGAAATGTAGTTTTAGAAAATTTCTTTCTTTTTTTAGTGCGTTCTAACGGCTTGGATTGGTCCCACTTTAAAAATTGACTTATTGATCTAAGTATTTAAATAAAGAGCTAACAGAGCGTCTAGTGAAACTGCGGAGTTCCTGCAGTCATACCAAAGTGAGAAGAATGTTCATTCTTGGAGCCCAATTGTCTCATTTATCAAATCTACAAGGTTATGGTCCAAAATCAGTTCAATTAGGTGCCACGGTCAATCGTTTCACTTGTAAAGCCAATGCAACCTAGTAATATCGGAAACATATCGCTAAATACATGTTGGTACGAATATGTGACGCAATCGTTGTAACTCAAACTGACTGATACCGTTCGAAAATCAATGAAATGTAGTTTTAGAAAATTTATTTCTTTTCTCAGTGCGTTTTAACGGCTTGGATTGGTCCCACTTTAAAGTTGACTTATTGATCTAAGTATTTAAATAAAGAGCTAACAGAGCGTCTAGTGAAACTGCGGAGTTCCTGCAGTCATACCAAAGTGAGAAGAATGTTCATTCTTGGAGTCCTATTGACTCATTTATCAAATCTACAAGGTTATGGTCCAAAATCAGTTCAATTAGGTGCCACGGTCAATCGTTACACTTGTAAAGCCAATGCAGCCTAGTAATATCGGAAAAATATCGCTAAATACATGTTGGTACGAATATGTGACGCAATCGTTGTAAATCAAAACGGACTGATACCGGTAAAAAGTCAATGAAATGTAGTTTGTAAAACTGTCTTTACCTCTTCAGCCCGCTCTAACGGCTTTGATTGCTTCCACTGTAAGAAAATACTTTTTGAACTAAATATTAAACTGAAGAGCTAACAGAATGTCCAGTGTATCAGCGGAGTTCCTGCAGTCATACCAAAGTGAGAAGAATGTTCATTCTTGGAGTCTAGTTGTCTCATTTATCACATATATAAGGTTAAGGTCCAAAATCAGTTCAATTAGGTGCCACGGTCAATCGTTTCACATCTAAAAGCAATGCAACCTAGTAATATCGGAACAGTATCGCTAAATACATGTTGGTACGAATATGTGACGCAACCGTTGTAACTCAAACGGACCGATACCGTGTGAAAGTGAATGAAATGTAGTTTTAGTAACTGTCTCTATTTCCTCGGCGTGCGCTAACGGCTTCGATTGGTCCCACTGTAAAAAATGACTTATTGATCTAAGTATTTAAATAAAGAGCTAACAGAGCATCTAGTGTAACTGTGGAGTTCCTGCAGTCATACCAACGTGAGGAAAACGTTCATTCTTGGAGTCAAATTGCCTCATTTTTGACATTTATAAGGTTAAGATCCAAAATCAGTTCAATTAGGTCCCACGGTCAATCGTTTCACTTTTAAAGGCAATGCAACATAGTAATACTGGAAAAATATCGCTAAATACATGTTGGTACCAATATGTGACGCAACCGGTGTAACTCAAACGGACTGATACCGTTCGAAAATCAATGAAATGTAGTTTTAGAAAATTTCTTTCTTTTCTGAGTGCGTTCTAACGGCTTGGATTGGTCCCACTTTAAAATTAACTTATTGATCTAAGTATTTAAGTAAAGAGCTAACAGAGCGTCTAGTGAAACTGCAGAGTTTCAGCATACTTTCCAAAATAAGAAAAATGTTAATTCCTGGAGTCCAATTGTCTCATTTATCACATTTATAAGGTTAAAATCCAAAATCAGTTCAATTAGGTCCAACGGTCAATCGTTTCACTTTTAAAAGCAATGCAACATAGTAATACTGGAAAAATATTGCTAAATACATGTTGGTATAAATATGTGACGCAACCGGTGTAACTCAAACGGACTGATACCGTTTGAAAATCTATGAAATGTAGTTTTAGAAACTGTGTCTATTTCCTTGAAGTGCGCTAACGGCTTTGATTATTCCCACTTTAAAAAATGACTTATTAGTCTAAATGTTTAAATAAAGAGCTAACAGAGCACCCAGTGTAACTGCGGAGTTTCAGCATTCTTGCAAAATAAGAAAAATGTTAATTCTTGGAGTCCAATTGTCTCATTTATCACATTGATCAGGTTAAGATCCAAAATCAGTTCAATTAGGTCCCACGGTCAATCGTTTCACTTTTAAAGGCAATGCAACATAGTAATACTGGAAAAATATCGCTAAATACATGTTGGTATAAATATGTGACGCAACCGGTGTAACTCAAACGGACTGATACCGTTTGAAAATCTATGAAATGTAGTTTTAGAAACTGTGTCTATTTCCTTGAAGTGCGCTAACGGCTTTGATTATTCCCACTGTAAAAAATGACTTATTGATCTAAGTATTTAAATAAAGAGCTAACAGAGCGTCTAGTGAAACTGCGGAGTTCCTGCAGTCATACCAAAGTGAGAAGAATGTTCATTTTTGGAGTCCAGTTGTCTCATTTATCACATATATAAGGTTAAGGTCCAAAGTCAGTTTAATTAGCTGCCACGGGCAATCGTTTCACATCTAAAAGCAATGCAACCTAGTAATATCGGAACAGTATCGCTAAATACATGTTGGTACGAATATGTGACGCAACCGTTGTAACTCAAACAGACCGATACCGTTTGAAAGTCAATGAAATGTAGTTTTAGTAACTGTCTCTATTTCCTCGGCGTGCGCTAACGGCTTCGATTGGTCCCACTGTAAAAAATGACTTATTGATCTAAGTATTTAAATAAAGAGCTAACAGAGCGTCTAGTGAAACTGCGGAGTTCCTGCAGTCATACCAAAGTGAGAAGATTGTTCATTCTTGGAGTTCAATTGTCTCATTTATCACATTTACAAGGTTATGGTCCAAAATCAGTTCAATTAGGTGCCACGGTCAGTCGTTTCACTTTTGAAAGCAATGCAACATAGTAATACTGAAAAAATATCGCTAAATACATGTTGGTACGACTATGTGACGCAATCGTTGTAACTCAAACTGACTGATACCGTTCGAAAATCAATGAAATGTAGTTTTAGAAAATTTCTTTCTTTTCTCAGTGCGTTCTAACGGCTTGGATTGGTCCCACTTTAAAGTTGACTTATTGATCTAAGTATTTAAATAAAGAGCTAACAGAGCGTCTAGTGAAACTGCGGAGTTCCTGCAGTCATACCAAAGTGAGAAGAAAGTTCATTCTTGCAGTCCAATTGACTCATTTATCAAATCTACAAGGTTATGGTCCAAAATCAGTTCAATTAGGTGCCACGGTCAATCGTTTCACTTGTAAAGCCAATGCAACATAGTAATACTGGAAAAATATCGCTAAATACATGTTGGTATAATATGTGACGCAACCGGTGCAACTTAAACGGACTGATACCGTTTAAAAATCTATGAAATGTAGTTTTAGAAACTGTCTCTATTTCCTTGGCGTGCGCTAACGGCTTTGATTATTCCCACTTTAAAAAATGACTTATTAGTCTAAATATTTAAATAAAGAGCTAACAGAGCACCCAGTGTAACTGCGGAGTTTCAGCATTCTTGCAAAATAAGAAAAATGTTAATTCTTGGAGTCCAATTGTCTCATTTATCACATTTATAAGGTTAAGATCCAAAATCACTTCAATTAGGTCCCACGGTCAATCGTTTCACTTTTAAAGGCAATGCAACATAGTAATACTGGAAAAGTATCGCTAAATACATGTTCGTACGAATATGTGACGCAACCGGTGTAACTCAAACGGACTGATACCGTTTGAAAATCTATGAAATGTAGTTTTAGAAACTGTGTCTATTTCCTTGAAGTGCGCTAACGGCTTTGATTATTCCCACTTTAAAAAATGACTTATTAGTCTAAATGTTTAAATAAAGAGCTAACAGAGCACCCAGTGTAACTGCGGAGTTTCAGCATTCTTGCAAAATAAGAAAAATGTTAATTCTTGGAGTCCAATTGTCTCATTTATCACATTGATCAGGTTAAGATCCAAAATCAGTTCAATTAGGTCCCACGGTCAATCGTTTCACTTTTAAAGGCAATGCAACATAGTAATACTGGAAAAATATCGCTAAATACATCTTGGTACGAATATGTGACGCAACCGGTTTAACTCAAACGGACTGATACCGTTCGAAAATCAATGAAATGTAGTTTTAGAAAATTTCTTTCTTTTCTGAGTGCGTTCTAACGGCTTGGATTGGTCCCACTTTAAAATTGACTTATTGATCTAAGTATTTAAATAAAGAGCTAACAGAGCGTCTAGTGAAACTGCGGAGTTTCAGCATACTTGCCAAAATAAGAGAAATGTTAATTCCTGGAGTCCAATTGTCTCATTTATCACATTTATAAGGTTAAAATCCAAAATCAGTTCAATTAGGTCCAACGGTCAATCGCTTCACTTTTAAAAGCAATGCAACATAGTAATACTGGAAAAATATCGCTAAATACATGTTGGTATGAATATGTGACGCAACCGGTGTAACTCAAACGGACTGATACCGTTTGAAAATCAATGAAATGTAGTTTTAGAAACTGTCTCAATTTCCTCGGTGCGCGCTAACGGCTTCGATTGGTCCCACTGTAAAAAATGACTTATTGATCTAAGTATTTAAATAAAGAGCTAACAGAGCGTCTAGTGAAACTGCGGAGTTCCTGCAGTCATACCAAAGTGAGAAGAATGTTCATTTTTGGAGTCCAGTTGTCTCATTTATCACATATATAAGGTTAAGGTCCAAAGTCAGTTTAATTAGCTGCCACGGGCAATCGTTTCACATCTAAAAGCAATGCAACCTAGTAATATCGGAACAGTATCGCTAAATACATGTTGGTACGAATATGTGACGCAACCGTTGTAACTCAAACAGACCGATACCGTTTGAAAGTCAATGAAATGTAGTTTTAGTAACTGTCTCTATTTCCTCGGCGTGCGCTAACGGCTTCGATTGGTCCCACTGTAAAAAATGACTTATTGATCTAAGTATTTAAATAAAGAGCTAACAGAGCGTCTAGTGAAACTGCGGAGCTCCTGCAGTCATACCAAAGTGAGAAGATTGTTCATTCTTGGAGTTCAATTGTCTCATTTATCACATTTACAAGGTTATGGTCCAAAATCAGTTCAATTAGGTGCCACGGTCAATCGTTTCACTTTTGAAAGCAATGCAACATAGTAATACTGAAAAAATATCGCTAAATATATGTTGGTACGACTATGTGACGCAATCGTTGTAACTCAAACTGACTGATACCGTTCGAAAATCAATGAAATGTAGTTTTAGAAAATTTCTTTCTTTTCTGAGTGCGTTCTAACGGCTTGGATTGGTCCCACTTTAAAATTGACTTATTGATCTAAGTATTTAAATAAAGAGCTAACAGAGCGTCTAGTGAAACTGCGGAGTTTCAGCATACTTGCCAAAATAAGAGAAATGTTAATTCCTGGAGTCCAATTGTCTCATTTATCACATTTATAAGGTTAAAATCCAAAATCAGTTCAATTAGGTCCAACGGTCAATCGCTTCACTTTTAAAAGCAATGCAACATAGTAATACTGGAAAAATATCGCTAAATACATGTTGGTATGAATATGTGACGCAACCGGTGTAACTCAAACGGACTGATACCGTTTGAAAATCAATGAAATGTAGTTTTAGAAACTGTCTCAATTTCCTCGGTGCGCGCTAACGGCTTCGATTGGTCCCACTGTAAAAAATGACTTATTGATCTAAGTATTTAAATAAAGAGCTAACAGAGCGTCTAGTGAAACTGCGGAGTTCCTGCAGTCATACCAAAGTGAGAAGAATGTTCATTTTTGGAGTCCAGTTGTCTCATTTATCACATATATAAGGTTAAGGTCCAAAGTCAGTTTAATTAGCTGCCACGGGCAATCGTTTCACATCTAAAAGCAATGCAACCTAGTAATATCGGAACAGTATCGCTAAATACATGTTGGTACGAATATGTGACGCAACCGTTGTAACTCAAACAGACCGATACCGTTTGAAAGTCAATGAAATGTAGTTTTAGTAACTGTCTCTATTTCTTCGGCGTGCGCTAACGGCTTCGATTGGTCCCACTGTAAAAAATGACTTATTGATCTAAGTATTTAAATAAAGAGCTAACAGAGCGTCTAGTGAAACTGCGGAGCTCCTGCAGTCATACCAAAGTGAGAAGATTGTTCATTCTTGGAGTTCAATTGTCTCATTTATCACATTTACAAGGTTATGGTCCAAAATCAGTTCAATTAGGTGCCACGGTCAATCGTTTCACTTTTGAAAGCAATGCAACATAGTAATACTGAAAAAATATCGCTAAATATATGTTGGTACGACTATGTGACGCAATCGTTGTAACTCAAACTGACTGATACCGTTCGAAAATCAATGAAATGTAGTTTTAGAAAATTTCTTTCTTTTCTCAGAGCGTTCTAACGGCTTGGATTGGTCCCACTTTAAAGTTGACTTATTGATCTAAGTATTTAAATAAAGAGCTAACAGAGCGTCTAGTGAAACTGCGGAGTTCCTGCAGTCATACCAAAGTGAGAAGAATGTTCATTCTTGGAGCCCAATTGTCTCATTTATCAAATCTACAAGGTTATGGTCCAAAATCAGTTCAATTAGGTGCCACGGTCAATCGTTTCACTTGTAAAGCCAATGCAACATAGTAATACTGGAAAAATATCGCTAAATACATGTTGGTATAAATATGTGACGCAACCGGTGCCACTTAAACGGACTGATACCGTTTAAAAATCTATGAAATGTAGTTTTAGAAACTGTCTCTATTTCCTTGGCGTGCGCTAACGGCTTTGATTATTCCCACTTTAAAAAATGACTTATTAGTCTAAATGTTTAAATAAAGAGCTAACAGAGCACCCAGTGTAACTGCGGAGTTTCAGCATTCTTGCAAAATAAGAAAAATGTTAATTCTTGGAGTCCAATTGTCTCATTTATCACATTTATAAGGTTAAGATCCAAAATCACTTCAATTAGGTCCCACGGTCAATCGTTTCACTTTTAAAGGCAATGCAACATAGTAATACTGGAAAAGTATCGCTAAATACATGTTCGTACGAATATGTGACGCAACCGGTGTAACTCGAACGGACTGATACCGTTTGAAAATCAATGAAATGTAGTTTTAGAAACTGTTTCTATTTCCTCGGCGTGCGCTAAGGGCTTTGATTATTCCCACTTAGAAAAATGACTTATTGGTCTAAGTATTTAAATAAAGAGATAACAGAGCGTCTAGTCAAACTGCGGAGTTTCAGCATACTTGCCAAAATAAGAAAAATGTTAATTCCTGGAGTCCAATTGTCTCATTTATCACATTTATAAGGTTAAAATCCAAAATCAGTTCAATTAGGTCCCACGGTCAATCGTTTCACTTTTAAAAGCAATGCAACATAGTAATACTGGAAAAACATCGCCAAATACATGTTGGTGCGAACATGTGACGCAACCGGTCTAACTCAAACGGACTGATACCGTTTGAAAATCAATGAAATGTAGTTTTAGAAACTGTCTCTATTTCCTCGGCGTGCGCTAACGGCTTTGATTATTCCCACTTTAAAAAATGAATTATTGGTCTAAATGTTTAAATAAAGAACTAACAGAGCACCCAGTGCAACTGCGGAGTTTCAGCATTCTTGCAAAATAAGAAAAATGTTAATTCTTGGAGTCCAATTGGCTCATTTATCACATTTATAAGGTTAAAATCCAAAATCACTTCAATTAGGTCCCACGGTCAATCGTTTCACTTTTAAAAGCAATGCAACATAGTAATATTAGAAAAATATCGCTAAATACATGTTGGTACGAATATGTGACGCCACCGGTGTAACTCAAACGGACTGATACCGTTTGAAAATCAATGAAATGTAGTTTTAGAAACTGTCTCAATTTCCTCGGCGTGCGCTAACGGCTTCGATTGGTCCCACTGTAAAAAATGACTTATTGATCTGAGTATTTAAATAAAGAGCTAACAGAGCGTCTAGTGAAACTGCGGAGTTCCTGCAGTCATACCAAAGTGAGAAGAATGTTCATTCTTGGAGCCAAATTGCCTCATTATTGGCATTTATAAGGTTAAATTCCAAAGTCAGTTCAACTAGGTCCCATGGTCAATCGTTTCACTTTTGAAAGCAATGCAACATAGTAATACTGGAAAAATATCGCTAAATACATGTTGGTACGAATATGTGACGCCACCGGTGTAACTCAAACGGACTGATACCGCTTGAAAATCAATGAAATGTAGTTTTAGAAACTGTCTCTATTTCCTTGGAGTGCGCTAACGGCTTTGATTACTTCCACTGTAAAAAATGACTTATTGATCTAAGTATTTAAATAAAGAGCTAACAGAGCGTCTAGTGAAACTACGGAGTTCCTGCAGCCATACCAAAGTGAGAAGAATGCTCATTCTTGGAGTTTAATTGTGTCATTTATCACATTTATAAGGTTAAAGTCTAAAATCAGTTCAATTAGGTGCCACGGTCAATCGTTTCACTTATAAAACCAATGCAACCTAGTACTATCGGAAAACTAACGCTAAGTACATGTTGGTACTAATATGTAACGCAACTGTTGCAACTCAAATGGACTAATACCGTTTGAATTTCATTGAAATGTAGTTTTAGAAACTGTCTCTATTTCCTTGAAGTGCGCTAACGGCTTTGATTACTTCCACTGTAAAAAATGACTTATTGATCTAAGTATTTAAATAAAGAGCTAACAGAGCGTCTAGTGTAACTGCGGAGTTCCTGCAGTCATACCAACGTGAGGAGAACGTTCATTCTTGGAGTCAAATTGCCTCATTTTTTACATTTATAAGGTTAAAGTCCGAAGTAAGTTCAATTAGGTCCCACGGTCAATCGTTTCACTTTTAAAAGCAATGCAACATAGAAATACTGGAAAAATATCGCTAAATACATTTTGGTACGAATATGTGATGCAATCGTTGTAACTCAAACGGACTGATACCGTTCGAAAATCAATGAAATGTAGTTTTAGAAAATTTCTTTCTTTTTTCAGTGCGTTCTAACGGCTTGGATTGGTCCCACTTTAAAAATTGACTTATTGATCTAAGTATTTAAATAAAGAGCTAACAGAGCGTCTAGTGAAACTGCGGAGTTCCTGCAGTCATACCAAAGTGAGAAGAATGTTCATTCTTGGAGCCCAATTGTCTCATTTATCAAATCTACAAGGTTATGGTCCAAAATCAGTTCAATTAGGTGCCACGGTCTATCGTTTCACTTGTAAAGCCAATGCAACCTAGTAATATGGGAAAAATATCGCTAAATACATGTTGGTACGAATATGTGACGCAATCGTTGTAAATCAAAACGGACTGATACCGGTAAAAAGTCAATGAAATGTAGTTTGTAAAACTGTCTTTACCTCTTCAGCCCGCTCTAACGGCTTCGATTGCTTCCACTGTAAGAAAATACTTTTTGAACTAAATATTAAATGGAAGAGCTAACAGAATGTCCAGTGTATCAGCGGAGTTCCTGCAGTCATACCAAAGTGAGAAGAATGTTCATTCTTGGAGTCCAGTTGTCTCATTTATCACATATATAAGGTTAAGGTCCAAAATCAGTTCAATTAGGTGCCACGGTCTATCGTTTCACTTGTAAAGCCAATGCAACCTAGTAATATGGGAAAAATATCGCTAAATACATGTTGGTACGAATATGTAACGCAACTGTTGCAATTCAAACGGACTAATACCGTTCGAAAATCATTAAAATGTACTTTTAAAAACTGTCTCTATTTCCTCCAGCGTGCGCTAAAGGCTTCGATTGGTCCCACTCTAAAAAATGACTTATTGATTAAATGTTTAAATAAAGAGCTAACAGAGCATCTAGTGTAACTTCAGAGATCCAGTAGTCGTACCAAAGTGAGAACAATGTTAATTCTTGGAGTCCAATTGTCTCATTTATCACATTTATCAGGTTAAGGTCCAAAATCAGTTCAATTAGGTGCCACGGACAATCGTTACACATTTAAAAGCAATGCAACCTAGTAATATCGGAACAGTATCGCTAAATACATCTTGGTACGAATATGTGATGCAACCGTTGTAACTCAAACGGACTGATACCGTTTGAAAGTCAATGAAATGTAGTTTTAGTAACTGTCTCTATTTCCTCGGCGTGCGCTAACGGCTTCGATTGGTCCCACTGTAAAAAATGACTTATTGATCTAAGTATTTAAATAAAGAGCTAACAGAGCATCTAGTGTAACTGTGGAGTTCCTGCAGTCATACCAAAGTGAGAAGAATGTTCATACTTGGAGTCAAATTGCCTCATTTTTGACTTTTATAAGGTTAAAGTCCGAAGTAAGTTCAATTAGGTCCCACGGTCAATCGTTTCACTTTTAAAAGCAATGCAACATAGAAATACTGGAAAAATATCGCTAAATACATTTTGGTACGAATATGTGACGCAATCGTTGTAAATCAAAACGGACTGATACCGGTAAAAAGTCAATGAAATGTAGTTTGTAAAACTGTCTTTACCTCTTCAGCCCACTCTAACGGCTTCGATTGCTTCCACTGTAAGAAAATACCTTTTGAACTAAATATTAAACTGAAGAGCTAACAGAATGTCCAGTGTATCAGCGGAGTTCCTGCAGCCATACCAAAGTGAGAAGAATGTTCATTCTTGGAGTCCAGTTGTCTCATTTATCACATATATAAGGTTAAGGTCCAAAGTCAGTTTAATTAGCTGCCACGGGCAATCGTTTCACATCTAAAAGCAATGCAACCTAGTAATATCGGAACAGTATCGCTAAATACATCTTGGTACGAATATGTGATGCAACCGTTGTAACTCAAACGGACTGATACCGTTTGAAAGTCAATGAAATGTAGTTTTAGTAACTGTCTCTATTTCCTCGGCGTGCGCTAACGGCTTCGATTGGTCCCACTGTAAAAAATGACTTATTGATCTAAGTATTTAAATAAAGAGCTAACAGAGCATCTAGTGTAACTGTGGAGTTCCTGCAGTCATACCAAAGTGAGAAGAATGTTCATACTTGGAGTCAAATTGCCTCATTTTTGACATTTATAAGGTTAAAGTCCGAAGTAAGTTCAATTAGGTCCCACGGTCAATCGTTTCACTTTTAAAAGCAATGCAACATAGAAATACTGGAAAAATATCGCTAAATACATTTTGGTACGAATATGTGACGCAATCGTTGTAAATCAAAACGGACTGATCCCGGTAGAAAGTCAATGAAATGTAGTTTGTAAAACTGTCTTTACCTCTTCAGCCCGCTCTAACGGCTTCGATTGCTTCCACTGTAAGAAAATACCTTTTGAACTAAATATTAAACTGAAGAGCTAACAGAATGTCCAGTGTATCAGCGGAGTTCCTGCAGTCATACCAAAGTGAGAAGAATGTTCATTCTTGGAGTCCAGTTGTCTCATTTATCACATATATAAGGTTAAGGTCCAAAGTCAGTTTAATTAGCTGCCACGGGCAATCGTTTCACATCTAAAAGCAATGCAACCTAGTAATATCGGAACAGTATCGCTAAATACATGTTGGCACGAATATGTGACGCAACCGTTGTAACTCAAACGGACCGATACCGTTTGAAAGTCAATGAAATGTAGTTTTAGTAACTGTCTCTATTTCCTCGGCGTGCGCTAACGGCTTCGATTGGTCCCACTGTAAAAAATGACTTATTGATCTGAGTATTTAAATAAAGAGCTAACAGAGCGTCTAGTGAAACTGCGGAGTTCCTGCAGTCATACCAAAGTGAGAAGAATGTTCATTCTTGGAGTTCAATTGTCTCATTGATCACATTTACAAGGTTATGGTCCAAAATCAGTTCAATTAGGTGCCACGGTCAATCGTTTCACTTTTGAAAGCAATGCAACATAGTAATACTGAAAAAATATCGCTAAATACATGTTGGTACGACTATGTGACGCAATCATTGTAACTCAAACTGACTGATACCGTTCGAAAATCAATGAATTGTAGTTTTAGAAAATTTCTTTCTTTTCTCAGTGCGTTTTAACGGCTTGGATTGGTCCCACTTTAAAGTTGACTTATTGATCTAAGTATTTAAATAAAGAGCTAACAGAGCGTCTAGTGAAACTGCGGAGTTCCTGCAGTCATACCAAAGTGAGAAGAATGTTCATTCTTGGAGTCCTTTTGACTCATTTATCAAATCTACAAGGTTATGGTCCAAAATCAGTTCAATTAGGTGCCACGGTCAATCGTTTCACTTGTAAAGCCAATGCAACCTAGTAATATCGGAAAAATATCGCTAAATACATGTTGGTACGAATATGTGACGCAATCGTTGTAAATCAAAACGGACTGATACCGGTAAAAAGTCAATGAAATGTAGTTTGTAAAACTGTCTTTACCTCTTCAGCCCGCTCTAACGGCTTCGATTGCTTCCACTGTAAGAAAATACTTTTTGAACTAAATATTAAACTGAAGAGCTAACAGAATGTCCAGTGTATCAGCGGAGTTCCTGCAGTCATACCAAAGTGAGAAGAATGTTCATTCTTGGAGTCTAGTTGTCTCATTTATCACATATATAAGGTTAAGGTCCAAAATCAGTTCAATTAGGTGCCACGGTCAATCGTTTCACATCTAAAAGCAATGCAACCTAGTAATATCGGAACAGTATCGCTAAATACATGTTGGTACGAATATGTGACGCAACCGTTGTAACTCAAACGGACCGATACCGTGTGAAAGTGAATGAAATGTAGTTTTAGTAACTTTCTCTACTTCCTCGGCGTGCGCTAACGGCTTCGATTGGTCCCACTGTAAAAAATGACTTATTGATCTAAGTATTTAAATAAAGAGCTAACAGAGCATCTAGTGTAACTGTGGAGTTCCTGCAGTCATACCAAAGTGAGAAGAATGTTCATACTTGAAGTCAAATTGCCTCATTTTTGACATTTATAAGGTTAAAGTCCGAAGTAAGTTCAATTAGGTGCCACGGGCAATCGTTTCACTTTTAAAAGCAATGCAACATAGAAATACTGGAAAAATATCGCTAAATACATTTTGGTACGAATATGTGACGCAATCGTTGTAACTCAAACGGACTGATACCGTTCGAAAATCAATGAAATGTAGTTTTAGAAAATTTCTTTCTTTTTTCAGTGCGTTCTAACGGCTTGGATTGGTCCCACTTTAAAAATTGACTTATTGATCTAAGTATTTAAATAAAGAGCTAACGGAGCGTCTAGTGAAACTGCGGAGTTCCTGCAGTCATACCAAAGTGAGAAGAATGTTCATTCTTGGAGCCCAATTGTCTCATTTATCAAATCTACAAGGTTATGGTCCAAAATCAGTTCAATTAGGTGCCACGGTCAATCGTTTCACTTGTAAAGCCAATGCAACCTAGTAATATCGGAAAAATATCGCTAAATACATGTTGGTACGAATGAGTGACGCAATCGTTGTAAATCAAAACGGACTGATACCGGTAAAAAGTCAATGAAATGTAGTTTGTAAAACTGTCTTTACCTCTTCAGCCCGCTCTAACGGCTTCGATTGCTTCCACTGTAAGAAAATACCCTTTGAACTAAATATTAAACTGAAGAGCTAACAGAATGTCCAGTGTATCAGCGGAGTTCCTGCAGTCATACCAAAGTGAGAAGAATGTTCATTCTTGGAGTCCAGTTGTCTCATTTATCACATATATAAGGTTAAGGTCCAAAGTCAGTTTAATTAGCTGCCACGGGCAATCGTTTCACATCTAAAAGCAATGCAACCTAGTAATATCGGAACAGTATCGCTAAATACATGTTGGCACGAATATGTGACGCAACCGTTGTAACTCAAACGGACCGATACCGTTTGAAAGTCAATGAAATGTAGTTTTAGTAACTGTCTCTATTTCCTCGGCGTGCGCTAACGGCTTCGATTGGTCCCACTGTAAAAAATGACTTATTGATCTGAGTATTTAAATAAAGAGCTAACAGAGCGTCTAGTGAAACTGCTGAGTTCCTGCAGTCATACCAAAGTGAGAAGAATGTTCATTCTTGGAGTTCAGATGTCTCATTGATCACATTTACAAGGTTATGGTCCAAAATCAGTTCAATTAGGTGCCACGGTCAATCGTTTCACTTTTGTAAGCAATGCAACATAGTAATACTGAAAAAATATCGCTAAATACATGTTGGTACGAATATGTGACGCAATCGTTGTAACTCAAACGGACTGATACCGTTCGAAAATCAATGAAATGTAGTTTTAGAAAATTTCTTTCTTTTTTCAGTGCGTTCTAACGGCTTGGATTGGTCCCACTTTAAAAATTGACTTATTGATCTAAGTATTTAAATAAAGAGCTAACAGAGCGTCTAGTGAAACTGCGGAGTTCCTGCAGTCATACCAAAGTGAGAAGAATGTTCATTCTTGGAGCCCAATTGTCTCATTTATCAAATCTACAAGGTTATGGTCCAAAATCAGTTCAATTAGGTGCCACGGTCTATCGTTTCACTTGTAAATCCAATGCAACCTAGTAATATGGGAAAAATATCGCTAAATACATGTTGGTACGAATATGTGACGCAATCGTTGTAAATCAAAACGGACTGATACCGGTAAAAAGTCAATGAAATGTAGTTTGTAAAACTGTCTTTACCTCTTCAGCCCGCTCTAACGGCTTCGATTGCTTCCACTGTAAGAAAATACTTTTTGAACTAAATATTAAATGGAAGAGCTAACAGAATGTCCAGTGTATCAGCGGAGTTCCTGCAGTCATACCAAAGTGAGAAGAATGTTCATTCTTGGAGTCCAGTTGTCTCATTTATCACATATATAAGGTTAAGGTCCAAAATCAGTTCAATTAGGTGCCACGGTCTATCGTTTCACTTGTAAAGCCAATGCAACCTAGTAATATGAGAAAAATATCGCTAAATACATGTTGGTACGAATATGTAACGCAACTGTTGCAATTCAAACGGACTAATACCGTTCGAAAATCATTAAAATGTACTTTTAAAAACTGTCTCTATTTCCTCCAGCGTGCGCTAAAGGCTTCGATTGGTCCCACTCTAAAAAATGACTTATTGATTAAATGTTTAAATAAAGAGCTAACAGACTGTCCAGTGTAACTTCAGAGATCCAGTAGTCGTACCAAAGTGAGAACAATGTTAATTCTTGGAGTCCAATTGTCTCATTTATCACATTTATCAGGTTAAGGTCCAAAATCAGTTCAATTAGGTGCCACGGACAATCGTTACACATCTAAAAGCAATGCAACCTAGTAATATCGGAACAGTATCGCTAAATACATCTTGGTACGAATATGTGATGCAACCGTTGTAACTCAAACGGACTGATACCGTTTGAAAGTCAATGAAATGTAGTTTTAGTAACTGTCTCTATTTCCTCGGCGTGCGCTAACGGCTTCGATTGGTCCCACTGTAAAAAATGACTTATTGATCTAAGTATTTAAATAAAGAGCTAACAGAGCATCTAGTGTAACTGTGGAGTTCCTGCAGTCATACCAAAGTGAGAAGAATGTTCATACTTGGAGTCAAATTGCCTCATTTTTGACATTTATAAGGTTAAAGTCCAAAGCTAGTTCAATTAGGTCCCACGGTCAATCGTTTCAATTTTGAAAGCAATGCAACATAGTAATACTGGAAAAATATCGCTAAACACATGTTGGTACGAATATGTGACGCAATCGTTGTAACTCAAACTGACTGATACCGTTCGAAAATCAATGAAATGTAGTTTTAGAAAATTTCTTTCTTTTCTCAGTGCGTTTTAACGGCTTGGATTGGTCCCACTTTAAAGTTGACTTATTGATCTAAGTATTTAAATAAAGAGCTAACAGAGCTTCTAGTGAAACTGCGGAGTTCCTGCAGTCATACCAAAGTGAGAAGAATGTTCATTCTTGGAGTCCAATTGTCTCATTTATCAAATCTACAAGGTTATGGTCCAAAATCAGTTCAATTAGGTGCTACGGTCTATCGTTTCACTTGTAAAGCCAATGCAACCTAGTAATATGGGAAAAATATCGCTAAATACATGTTGGTACGAATATGTGACGCAATCGTTGTAAATCAAAACGGACTGATACCGGTAAAAAGTCAATGAAATGTAGTTTGTAAAACTGTCTTTACCTCTTCAGCCCGCTCTAACGGCTTCGATTGGTCCCACTGTAAAAAGTGACTTATTGGTCTAAGTGTTTAAATAAAGAGCTAACAGAGCATCCAGTGTAACTGCGGAGCTTCAGCATTCTTGCCAAAATAAGAAAAATTTTAATTCTTGGAGTCCAATTGTCTCATTTATCATATTTATAAGGTTAAAGTCCAAAATCACTTCAATTAGGTCCCATGGTCAATCGATTCACTTATAAAATCAATAAAATCTAGTAATATCGGAAAAATATCGCTAAGTACATGTTGGTACGAATATGTAACGCAACTGTTGCATATCAAACGGACTAATACCGTTCGAAAGTCATTGAAATGTACTTTTAAAAACTGTCTCTATTTCCTCCAGCGTGCGCTAACGGCTTTGATTGGTCCCACTCTAAAAAAAGACTTATTGATTAAATGTTTAAATAAAGAGCTAACAGACTGTCCAGTGTAACTGCAGAGATCCAGTAGTCGTACTAAAGTGAGAACAATGTTAATTCTTGGAGTCAAATTGCTTCATTTTTGACATTTATAAGGTTAAAGTCCAAAGTAAGTTTAATTCGGTCCCACAGTCAATCGTTTAACTTCTAAAACCAATGCAACCTAGTGATATCGGAAAAATATCGCTAAATTCATGTTGGTACGAATATGTGACGCATTCGTTGTAAATCAAAACGGACAGATACCGTTAAAAAGTCAATGAAATGTAGTTTGTAAAACTGTCTTTACCTCTTTAGTCCGCTCTAACGGCTTCGATTGCTTCCACTGTAAGAAATTACTTTTTGAACTAAATATTAAACTGAAGAGCTAACGGAATGTTCAGTGTATCAGCGGAGTTCTTGCAGTCATACCAAAGTAAGAAGAATGTTCATTCTTGGAGTCCAGTTGTCTCATTTATCACATATATAAGGTTAAGGTCCAAAATCAGTTCAATTAGGTGCCACGGACAATCGTTTCACATCTAAAAGCAATGCAACCTAGTAATATCGGAACAGTATCGCTAAATACATCTTGGTACGAATATGTGATGCAACCGTTGTAACTCAAACGGACTGATACCGTTTGAAAGTCAATGATATGTAGTTTTAGAAACAGTCTCTATTTCCTCGGTGCGCGCTAACGGCTTCGATTGGTCCCACTGTAAAAAGTGACTTATTGGTCTAAATTTTTAAATAAAGAGCTAACAGAGCACCCAGTGTAACTGCGGAGATTCAGCATTCTTGCCAAAATAAGAAAAATGTTAATTCTTGGAGTCCAATTGTCACATTTATCACATTTATAAGGTTAAAGTCCAAAACCACTTTAGTTAGGTCCCACTGTCAATCGATTCACTTATAAAACCAATGTAATCTAGTAATATCGGAAAAATATCGCTAAACACATGCTGGTACGAATAAATGACGTAACCCTTGTAACTCAAACGGACTGATAACGCTAGAAAGTCAATGAAATGTAGTTTTTGAAACTCTCTCTAATTCGTCAGTGCACGGTAACGACCTGGATTAGTCCCGCTCTAAAAGATGACTTATCGAACTAAATATTTAAATAAAGAACTAACAGAGCTTCCGGTGTAACTGCAGAGTTCCAGCAGTCACATCAAAATGAGAAGAATGTTAATTCTTGAGACGCATTTTTCTCATTATTCACATTCATATGGTCAATTTCCAAAATCAGTTCAATTAGATCAGTCGGTCAATTGTTTCACTTTTAAAAGCGATGTAATCTGGTAATATCGGAAAAATATCGTTAAATACATGTTGGTACGAATATGTGACGCAGCCGTTGTAACTCAAACGGACTGATACCGTTAAAAAGTCAATAAAATGTACTTTGTAAAACTGTCTTTACTTCTTCAGCCCGCGCTAACGTCTTGGATTAGTTCCACTGTAAGAAATGACTTTTTGAACTAAATATTTAACTGAGGAGCTAACAGAATGTCCAGTGTATCTGCGGAGTTCTATCAGTCATACCAAAGTGAGAAGAATGTTAATTCTTGGGGTCCATTTGTCTCATTTATCACATTAACAAGGTCAAAGTCCAAAATGAGTTCAATTAGATCCCACAGTCAATCGTTTCACTTTTAAAAGCAACTTACCCTAGTAATATCCGAAAAATATCGCTAAATACATAGTGGTACAATTAAGTGACGCAATTCTTGTAACTCAAACGGACTGATGACGCTAGAAAGTCAATGAAATATCGTTTTTAAAGCTGTTTTTATTTCTTCAGCGCGTGTAACGGCTTCGATTGGTCCCACTGTAAAAAATAGGTTATCGATCTAAATACTTAAATGAAGAGGTAACAGAGCGTCGAATGAGAATGCGGAGTATCAGCAGTTATAGCGAAATGAGAAGAATATTGATTCTTGGGTCTCATTTGTCTCATTAATCACAAATATCAGGTCAAAGTCCAAAATTAGTTCACTTAGTTCCCACGGTCAATCGCTTCACTTTTAAAAGCGATTAACCCTAATAATATCGGAAATATATCGCTAAGTACATGCTGGTACGAATATGTGACGCAACCGTTGTAACTCAAACGAACTGATACAGCTAGAATCTCAATGAAATGTAGTTTTTGACACTGTCTTTATTCCTTCAGTGCGCGGTAACGTCTTGGATTGGTTCCGCTCTAAATAATGACTTATCGAAATAAATACTTAAATAAAGAGCTAACAGAGCGTCCAGTGTAACTGCAGAGTTCCAGCAGTCATAGCAAAATGAGAAGAATGTTGATTCTTGGGGCTCATTTGTCTCATTATTCACATTTATATGGTCAAATCAGTTCAACTAGATCATTCGGTCAATCGTTTCACTTTTAAGAGCGATTTACGCTAGTAATGTCGGAAAAATATCGCTAAATACATGCTGGTACGAATATGTGACGCAACCGTTGTAACTCAAACGGACTGATACCGTTAGAAAGTCAATGAAAAATCGTTTTTGAAGATGTGGGTCAAGCATCTGTATACTATCGTGAAAGGTCTTAACAATGCCAAGACTTTCATGATTGGTATGAAACCTAACAAAGCGATTAAGCTTGATGATGTACCACTCACGAAAAGTGAGGAATATCCCGAGGAAAGGTCTCTACATGAGGATGGTTTATACCTCTATCTGATACAGCCCGGGGAGGAACATGCAGATGCGAAAAGACGCGCAACTGATGCCTGTTGCAGTAAAAAGACGTACAGACTGGACCGCATTGTGACGGGTATTTGTCTTTTATATTATTTGAGGCATGGTCCTGATCGTAGGTTCGTCTCGGAAGATTTGATGCTTATTCCTGACGTCGTTGAAGTGCCTCCGCAACATGTAAAGGAATGGTGATAGGGATGAAGCTTTACCAAGAGCTGCTACCCCCACCCATTTTTGCAAATAATTTTCACTACCCGCTAGAGTAGTGAAAATTTTTTGGTGGGATGCGGGCTACCTATTCTGAGATGAAACGATTGCCCTTTGATACGTTTTCGCTTGCCCACATGGGCTGAGTGTTGGAATAGTGCAGCCTTTTAGCTACCTCATCAAGCGATGGAACAACCCCATTTTCTCGATATTGAAGTGGGATTTTGTGATCAATATGCCACCCCCCATCATAATTGTTCCAGGTCATACCCTCAACAAACTGGTCTTCAATATGGGTCCGCAAGGTAGAGATATTACACCCGAGATACTCCTGGGAACTAAGCTCCTAGTTTTTTTTCAGGGCGTTGTAAGTTCGGCTTTTTACAATACTAGTGAGATGTCCAGTGGGGTTGCAAATGGGGCATATTGTCTTATGTTTGTGATGGTCGCCGCAGATTCTTCCACCCCAACAATCTTTACATTGGAATCTCTGCCTTTGATGGGGGCATATACACCAAATCAACCTTTTTTGATTAAGTAATCTCGGTCGCGGCCTGGACTCCATTAGTGGGGGTCAAAATGAATGAGGCCCGCAATTTAACTTGAGACAACGAAGTATAAACATCAGATATTCGACAATTAGAAAGTAATTAAAATGGATTATGACTTAATAGAAAAAATGAAACTAGAAGAACTTAAGGATTACTTTAAGAGTTCGTGGGCTGTTATTAAATGGAAGGGAAAAGGAACTTGTAGCACGAGTGTTTTCGGCTATGGAGAATAACATACAGCCTATAAAAACAGCAGCAGAAGTAGAGCATCAGCTTAATAATGAATACAAGACGAAATTAAAAATTGACGGCTTAGCTACTCCTGATCCCTATACAATCCCACATGGGTGGTTAAATGAAGATGAAGGGATGTCATTTTGGCCAATGCTTATGTACCCAGATATTTTTAATTATCTTATGTTTTACCCAGCAGAATTAGGGAGCAAAGATTTAAATGATTATAAGAATTCCAAAGCATACAACTATTACAAAAGTGGTTGGCTAAAACCTTTACTATGCCATGAGCTATCAGGAAGCAAGTTTTGTTTATTCAAAGGGGAATGTGGCAAATATCAGTCATGCATTGTGGTTGGTGATTGAGAAAAAAAATGTCAAAATCAGACCTGTCACTGCACATGTATGGCAGGGATGGGTCAGAGCTGCAACCATGTTGCAGCTGCAATGTATAGAATTGAGGCGGCTGTACGTTTAGGATTGACAAAACTATCGTGTACGAGTAAAGCAAACGTCGCTCCAACAAAAATAAAAAACTTGGACTTTTCACGTGAAAACTTTGCACAACGGGGTAAGCAAAAAAGGCCACTGGTGCACACAACTAAAGAAAAGTATAACTCTCTTGCCCTAACCATCTAAAGCAATTAACTTTAAATGATATTGCTGCCGCTATTGAAGATGTTGTACCAGAGAGTGTTCTATTTACTGTAGCTCCTAAATTTGAAGTTGAATTCCTTCGTGAATCACTTGAGACAGACAATGAGCAAACGAAACCACAAGATTTAATCAGAATAGATGACATAACTCTTATGTCATCAAATAAATCAGAATTTATTGAACATGGTTAAAAGGAGTCAGTGAAAAGAAATTGAGAAAATAACACGTGAACAAGCTGCTAATAAAAAGTTTGGTTTCTACTTCGAAAAGCAGTTATTACTGCATCTAAAGCACATGTGCTATCCAAAATGAATATATCCAAGGATGGCCACTCGCTTATATAGTGGATATATTGATATGTGGGCACTTAACATAAAAGTTTCTGGTTTAACATTTGTGGACCCCAACATACCAGCCCTTAAAGGTACTGTCTGCTAAAGAATAATAGTTTACTTAGTTGAGCATAAAAGTATATAAAGTAAAAAAAAATTGCAGTCTTAATACTTTAAATAGTTATCAGAGCTAACAATATTATTTAATAAAGTTCAAGCTTTCCTGCTTGCTCACCTTCAACGCACGCTACTTTTTATTTACGATTTTTAAAACGAAAACGAGGCTGTTATAATATGCACCGCATGACGTAGAGATTTGTACAGAAAAAAATAAAACAAAATTATTCTTATGTTTTTTTTAATCCATGTACAAAATTAAGCAAAGTAATAATTTTACCCCCATTTACAAACGAGACTAAAACTAAACGAATTATTTATAAACGCACGTATCTGGTAAATTTTCTGCGTGTCAGAGAAAAAATTTAATGAAGAAAAGCAAGAAGAATAAAACAAGAACATTGTTTATTAATTTTTCCTCCAAAAAGGAAAATTAATTATAAACAGTTTTCTAAATTAAACGAACATAGCAAAGTTTTCTTCGTTTCGCATGCTGAGTAAACTTCTTCCAAAATCGACCATGAGAATTGGCCTTAAGGCAAAATTTGCGCGGAAGATTTTCTATACAGTGTTTACCGAAGCAGATATGTTTCTTCATTTATTGATGTTACAATGTCTTGGTGTGCTGCCATTGGTTGTGAGAATAACAGTAAAAAGAACAAAAACAAAAGTTTTTTCTCGCTTCCTACTTAACCAAGCGTAAGGGCTGCTTGGGTTAGGGCAATCAGCAGGAAAAATCTTTCAAATAATGTATTCTTTTGTTCCGATTATTTTGACAGGGAAAAAGATTTTGACCTAAGTTGGGAAATGCAGAACAGACTGCACTACACATCTAGACTTGTTTTAAACGATGTCTCGTGAAAGGCGTTTCACCATCTCGTTTCCCCTACAAGTAACAAAAAGAAAAGTCGCGACCAACTTTAAAGAAGAGAGCTGAAAAGAGCATTCAAAACGAGGTATATTAATCCTATTAATAACATTTCCTTCTTTTTCCGCGTTCTTTGAAGCAATAAAAGAATGGAGTGAATGCTGTTGTTAAGATTGTTTCATTTTTTTGCAATGCTTGTTTTAAAGGTTGTTGAAGCAGCGTTTCAAGAGACTTCTCTAAATGAAGAGACTATCAATTCCTCAGCTGTCGATTTTGACAGCACGGATGAAAGATTTTCAATAGGCGTGCAAACAGAAAGTGAAAAAGAAGATCGCGGAAGTCAATATAAACACCCGTTATTACGAAGCATTGTTGTTCAAGCTGTACCTGAGGTTGCTAATTCCTTGTGTCAAACAGAACAAGAAGTAACATCGTTGGTTGTTTTTAAATTCTCTTTCCTTAGAAATGCGCTATAGATAAAGAAGGGGGGATAAAACCATTATTCTTTGTGGCATAATCAAAGCCAACAAAACGATTTGTGGCCAAGGTGGTAAAAGAAAAGAAAAATTACAACTACATGTCGAACATTATCAAAAAAATTACTGCCCGCGCTACCGAAAAAAAGTAAGAGAGCAAGAAGGACCGACGAAAGCGTCAGCTAGAACTTAAAGTTGCACCAGAAGAAGGGCCTTCTCGCGACTAATTAACCGAAAGATCGCTAAAATATAAGAGAATAGAATTGTGAAGTATAACTCGTTTTTATTTCACAGTAAAAGCCTATAAATATCATCTTGATATTTTAACTTAATAAAAAACACTTCAAAGATCAAGTTAAATTCAAAGGTGTTCAAACGTATTAGGAACAATTTTTTCCTGAATTTTGTAAAAAAAAAAAACACATTTAAGCTCTGCCAAAACTTAGATGTTCTTAAAAAAAGCTGAATTATTTTTATAATCCAATTAAAAATAATGCTAGGAAATAAGTTTGGATTTAGTGTTCTTACTCGCCGTCTGCGCGTCTGGGTTTCTATACAAATGTCTACGTCAAATGCATAATTACGCATATTAAATTATTTACCCAGTCTTTTTATGCGCAAGTCATTTGAAAAGTTTAACGCTGTGTTTCAACATGGCCAAGAATATATTTCTGTTTATGTTGGCAAAAGATGAAGTTAGCGAACTTTAAAGACAGGTTTTTTTTTTTTTCCAATATATTGTTTGATACTCAAATTTAATTTTTTTTAGCAGACACTACCTTTAAGTACGGTCGTACAATGGAAAGCAATACCGTGAATACATTTTACAGCATATTCAAATCAGATCATAAGGATGTGGTATTTTCGGAATGTGGTTTGTATTTGGACAGTGAGATACCATTTATAGGTGGAAGTCTCCGGACAGAATAATTAGTTGCTCTTGCTGTCCAAAAGCATGCTTAGAAAGCAAGTGCCCTTATTCAATTAATCACATATCGTCAACTGCCCCAGATGCAAACCATGTTTGAGCAAAGATGAAAATGGAGTGCTTCACTTAAAAAAAACACCCAAATTCTTTACGCAGTATCAGATACAAATGTCTGTAACTGGATTAAAAGTTTCTTACTTTTAGTTGTTGACAAAATTGTTTTTGATGAGAATTTATGGAGTGATTGGAGAGAAAAGCTGATATAGTACTATAAAATTTTTTATTTAAAAAGTGTTTTTAATGAACCTTAAACTTGTAAGAAAAATTTAAAAGAGACGAAAGAATAAAAATATTATGTTCATTTCTTCAATTACGTCTGCGATATATCTAAAAAATAACGCGCTGGAACCAAAAGATGTAACAACAATGTTTAAATTCTTTAGAAATTTGATTGGTTAAAATGAAAATATTCTGCAAATTGATTGGCTATTGCTTCTGCTTTTCTGTTTATGCTTCCGTGTTTAACGCCGGGTTCGGGTAGGAAATAATTGTATATTTTTAGCTAGCAAATTGGTTAAATTTGAATTTTTATGGCATTTCATTCGCGTTTAATATACAGCTTTTAATGTATCCTCATGGGCACCTGATAAAAGTAGCACCACTTGATTAACTTTTTGCTTAGCTAAAACAGTACCGGGTGAACAAACATAGGAAAAAAATATTGTAGAAATATTTGTTTTATTTTTAGAAAATATTTACAAAAAAAATCTTTATATTTTACCAAAACTTTTATATATATATCGTAATAAGATCAAATAAAAAAAAGCTAGGATTGTTTTTTCTTTTTAATAAGGACAGGCTTTAAATTACACAATGCAGCACACGATAAAACAATATCATCAGCATGCCGCAACATAGTAATTGGTCCCTTTTAGAATCTTGTAAAGTTTTATTCGGTTTATTGCTCGTTCCACATGAATTCTAAGGTTTGCAACATCTTTTGTTTTTCGACATTCTGCACTGGTTATTTGGCTCCTTAATCCTGCACCAGGAGGAACAACTAGCTTACAAAATTTCAATAATAATTCTTCCTGTATTTGAAAGCCCCTATCTGCCATAACTTCATCACCTCGCTCTAAAAGTTCATAAAAACTACTTTCCTTTGTTATAAATTTATCACTTGAACGACCACCATAGCAGTTTGACAAAAATAAAATAAAGCCTGTGTAAAAAGAAACGAAGTGTATAGAGAACACATGATCACTTGATTTTGGTTTCCATTTTGATTTGTCACTTTTTTCTCGTTTCATTGCATTAGTCCATTTATCCCTTTGCTCGTTGTATCGAATACTTGGGAAACAGTATATGTTAAAAGGTCGGTCACAACCACATTGTTTATGTTTAACATTTTCATGTACCTCACATAACTGCTCCTTCCATTTCTTGATTTTCTTAGTGTTGTTAAAGCAACTTACAACAGCGCAATTTACGTTAGGCATAATTAAATTTATTTTATTATATTTTGCTTTTAGAGACTAAAAATGTGATGTTTATACTTCGTTTTCTCAAGTTAAGTGGCAAAATCCGTAAGGAAGCTCAATTACCGTTCCTCCTTTATGGTGCCCAGGCCCTTTCTCTAACGCAATTTCATAATGGCGGGCTATATGTTGAAATGGTGTATTTGACTTCCACAACACTCCTTACATTGGGATCTCTACCATTGATGGGGGCATATTTGACTACCGCCACACTCCTTACATTGGGATCTCAGCCTTTGATTGGGGGCAGAGACTACCACCGCCACATTCTTTACACCTGTATCTCACCCTTTGATGGGGGCAATTCTGGCTACCTTTGCACTCTTTACAGGAGGATCTCTGCCTTTGATGGGGCACTTGTTTTTGGCACGCTGCTGTTTCTTTTTATCCAGGCATTTGATGCACCATTTTGTAGTTTGACCGTTTACCTTGATTCTAAAATTGCCTAAAGGTAAAAAGTGTTTACAGTGTGCGCATTTCCTATTATCCTCCATATTAACTCGTTTTTGCCCCTAGGGACAAGCGCGAGTTGTGCTCAATCCAAAATTTTCCAATTCTCAGGATGTTCCAATCTTACAAAAAGGCATGCATGTTTGGATTTTTTCAGCTCAACTTTGATCTCGCTCCAGTCCGGGATCAGGTTCGTCTCTTCGTCAATTAGCCTCATGTCGCTGCGCTCATGAGGAAACCAGAGAAAGAGCTGTTTCTTCTGCCTCCGAATGTTCTTCGGAAGAGCAGTGTAGCTGTGCGTGAGTAGCCACAAACTATGCTTTCTGTGTCTACCCGAAATAGCCAATTCAAGTAGGGATTGTCGACATTTATCAAGATCCTCGTTCGATATACAATCATCGACTATCAAGAGACTCTCCTCGGCCACGAATAACGACGGCAATATCTAAATCCATTCAAACAGCTCATTTCCGGGGTCTATCAGAAATACATAGGGGTCTTTCCAGAGTTTGGCCCTCTCAAGGTAGGTGGTATTCCATCTCAGGGTAGGGCAGAGGTCAAGTAGATCCAAAACACGTTGTGTCTTGCCACACGAAGTAGGGCCTGTAAAGATTGCCGTGTGGGAGTCTCTTACGACATCCAACATTTTTTTCAGTAATTCGACCACTTTCGATTATAAACTTTTGGGTATACCCCGTCACATGTAGAACAAATCAATACACGCCCATGGTTATTCACCAAGGACCCCCGGTATGTAGAGCAGAGCTTAGTCCCTCGAGTCTTGTATTTGAGGGGTGGTAGAGTATAACTTAATTTGCCCCGTAGGCACAGCAGGGCATTGCGAAATCTTTCAATAAGCCGGCCTTCTCTGGGCTATCCCCGATAAGTTCGACGTACCGTGGTATAATGTTGTACGTCAGCAGATCATACGGGATAAAGTAATTCTCGTTCTGTTCAAGCCCCCGATTTCACATACAATAGCAAGGGGATCCAACTCGTGTTCAACGTCTTAGATACTCTATTTGCTACAGCCCGCCTCTCCTTGGCCTTAGCTAGGCAACCTATACAGGTCTTGGTTCGGCCATTGTCCCTAATTTTAAAACTATGAAGCGGTAATATTTGCTTACAGATCCTACAACATTTGATCTCCATTTGTTAAAGCATACTGTGCCCGTCGTAATGCATTGGTGACCTCGGCAAGCGTTGGGCGATTAAAAGTCTGAAGCGTACTTTACTATTCACATGCCTCTTATAATTTTCCCAGGCATATCCCTCATTAAATTGGGCTTGAATACGATCCTGTAAGAGAAATATTAATTCATATAGGGGTTGCATATAGATGCGGCGTTTGGCATTGCCTTTTGATACCCTACCGAGATCAAGGCAGGGAATGCAGGTTGTCAGTTGCCCTTTGCCCTTTGACTTGAATTGGTTCAATGGGAGGGTTTTTAAACATTTGTAACACTGCTTGGCCTCCTCTTCCATTATTTTTTTATTTGTCTCCATGACAAATAAAAAATTTCACCGGGCGATCTATTTTGGAGGTCAGTGCTTTTTTGTACCATCCCTGCTTAATTGCATATTCGTCTAATAGGATCGCTGCCGTCATATAACCGTCTAGTTTAAGACCATCATCCAGGTTCATCTTGGCCCCGGGTCTAGAAACCCCCAAACCCTTCTTTGCTCCCATAGCAATCAGGATAGTGTACGAGACGAGCCTGACAGACTCGCATAAAGAGTCAATAACCATCGTTTCCTTCGGCCCCATATTGCTGTCATCATGCTTACTTGTCATTTAGTAAGTATCGTTTTTGCTAACATTAATTGCATGCTGGGGATAGGCCTGGTTTTACCCTGTTTGTCATGCCGGGGCTCCGGATTAGCCGCCGGCTTGTTGGATTCACCATTTTTACCCCTGCCAAACATATACCAGGCACCTACTCCTATAATAATCACAGCTATCGCTCCAACTCCATAGAAATATATCCGTTGACTTGCTGTACTGGCCTCAGAAGAGGCTTTGACTGCAGGCTCTACAGTACCCTCTTGTTTTTTTATTTCTTCCTTCCTCTTCTTCATCAGTGCCGCCAACTTGTGCCCCTGCGCAACCCTTCCTGGATGCTTTGGTGGTTTATTAATGACTCTTTCTTCTGATCTTCTTCACTCATTTGTTCTTTTAGAACCGTCTCCTTCGTCGTATCCGCCTCATTCACCACGTTCTCTTTCTTTTTTCCCATATGTCGGACTGTATAGCCTGCTACAAGGAGTGGGGCTAAGCACCTCCCAATGGTGCAATATACTAGAATACCAAGGTCTGTCATGGAGTCCCTGACTATAGGATCCTTCTCGATATTCCTGCGTAGCTCGTCAACGCTGGCAATATCGAAAGTGTTTCCAATCATGCTGGCCTAGAGACCGATAACATGGGTAGACAGTGCCCTCCCCCTTCTCCTGGAGTTCCCGCTGTACATACTCTGTATGTACCTTATCGATGACCTCCTCTGGGGCCTTATCAACAAAGGCTTCCGTACAATTTATAGGCAGGAGATGCTCTTTGCCTTTGCGTAAGACCTCCTTTAAAATTTGACTTTTATCGATAGGTTTCTCTATCTGCTCATATTCTGCAGGGGCATTGTCAGAGACTTGTGCAATATCGGATGACATCTTTATTATACGGCGATATCGAAAAAAGCAAAATGCGATCAGGGCATAGGGTAGTAGGATGGCTATATACAAACACACTTCCATTTTATTCCCCTGTGGACACTAGGCGGTAATGGCCACGGGCAAGCGTTGTCATCTGATCATGCTGTATGATACGTTTATCATCTGCCCAGTTAAGTGCCAACTTGTTCACCTCTTGCGTGTATACCTTGTGACCCTTGTGGATCAAGACCTGGCTCTTGTATATATCAACGCCCTCTTCCAGACATCGTTGGTAGTCGTCGAAAGTGATCGAATTCTTGGTGACACATCTTTTGACGCCCTTTCCTTTCCTGTCATCGCCCTCTTTGGTAAGGCTCTTAGAGGCATAGAGTTTGGCCCTTAGGGTGATGAATTCAGTCATGATTTTACCACCTAATTCGTCCTTCATGAGGCCTACCACCTTGTTTTTCCCTATTGGGGGAGGCCTTCCATCATCAGGATTATATGCACTTGTATCAAATCGTGCCCCAACATCGTTTGCAATATCTTCATAAAAGTCGTGGGTTCGTATACGGTATACGAACGAGTCCGTATCCATATAGCATAGTTGGAGCTTGCTACCGTATTTGAGCTTCATGTAATCGTAATAGAATTCATACATGACTAACTTTGAAATTTCCAGGATGGCCTGTCCTATATACACCGGCTTATTCATCTTCACCTCGATCTTGCCCATTTCAACGCCTACCAGGTTTTTGCTAAACCTGCGACCACTCTTAAAATTCGGCTTCATCACAAGCTTTGTATATTTGTCCTCATTGGTAACCAGCTGAATATCGCGGTGATTGCGCATATCCTCCATCGTCTTGCCAAACACGGAGAGGTTCATAAGTTTGTAGAAATCCTTTTTAAACTCGTTCTTTGTGTTTGTTCTCAAGTCAGTGTTTTGATCAATATAGCCCTTCAACCTCTGTTGGCATTGTAATCTTGACTGCAGAGTGGTCCTTACAGTGCCTATAATGATTGTCCCTCGATTCAATTGTGGGGAAAGCCTGTGAACAGTTTAGGCAGAAGTGCATTTTTGGAGTATTTTTTGAGGTCTCAATATCCAGGGGACGTGAGAGACTTTTCATGGCTACGTAATGTGTCTTTTTATCATTGGTGATAAGCAGTAGATTCACCTGCTTGCCACGCCCGTTAGGCGCCGATCGACGTAGGACATTGAAACTCTTTACATTTATATAGAGGACGTTTACCGCAATGTCAGGTTATTCGCCTCAAATTTATAGATTGATTTGATAGCGGTTGGGTACTCAATACCATCCCAATTATAAAGACCTACGTAGGGTCTCAGCTTACTGATTCTTTGATGGAGTGATGCCATAATAGCCCATTTGAAACACTCCTCATCATCATTTTTTGGGTTAATAATGGCCTTCTTGGAAACTATCCATTTAGGTGCTTGTATATATGATGAACCACTTGTTAGCCTCAATTTGCGAAAGTTTATGTCGAGATATAGTATTTGGGAGATGGTGAAACCACTTTGTGGTAACGCAGGATTTTCAACATGTGTTTTCACCTGGGCAAACATCCCATCTAGCACGTCATCTACATTGTTACCCTGGAATACTATACTACTAGGCCATATTACTCCCCATCATTGGCCTCCTCCGGGTTCATCTTCCTCTTTTTCCACACGATCCATAGCGACAGCTGTATCTTCGCTGACCCCATATTTATTACCTGCCCCCCAACCAAGGTTCGCACATTGGATCGTACCATCCCAATATACCCATCAACGTCAGTCGGAAACTCCTGAAGGTCCTGTGAAGAGCATGTTTACGTTCCTGGGGTGTGAAGTCGTGTCCCGGCCGTTCATTTATATAGCCCTCGTTAGCCTCCTGTTCGACTTCATCATGCAGTTTAGGTCTTGTATTTGCTTACCTATCATAGAGCCCCATCACCTTGCGTTTGAAGGCCTCATAGGTCCCCCTGACCCTCTCTTTTATAGGTTTCGGAACAGCGTCTGGCGTTGGTAGTATGGTTACAGGCCTGACAGGCTTTCGTTTTCCGGCCCTTCTAGCTGGCCTCTGTGGTATGTCCAATAAGTCAATTAATTCAGCTTTACGTAGTCTATAATGCCCTTTAAGTCCATGACTTTTTGCAATATCACGTAATTGTTTATCAGTTTTTGATTCCATTCTCTCTTTATTATACAGAATTTTTACAAAGTCGGAAGATGTCATAACGCTCAAAACTAACGCCGTTATTTAGGGAAATTCCTTCTGCGCATGCGTTGATTTTTGATGAATATAAGGGAAAGTCCCTTTTTACTCATTTGCTGTATACTTTGATGTGTGCTGATTTTTAGGGAATTGCTCTAGAAAATATTAGACCTTTTCTTCTACATGACGTCATCTGACGTCTATATGTAGATTAATATGGAATGGTATCGGATGGTGCTGGATTAATAGGGGATTGTCGTTGACTTGTCGTTGACTTGTCGTTGACTTGCTGGGAGGTTCCTGTGGGTTGCCGTGACGTCACTGTTGTACGCGCAACATCTTTTTTTTTACGAATCTTTACTTTCTTTATCTGTAATTATAGAGTAAAATATCAATTTTTTAATACGTTTAGTAGTGTCAAATAATAAATATGTTCTTCACATATGTTCAACATTTTTTGCTATTTTGATCTTTAACTTTCTTATTTTCTGTGTTTTGACCCGTGATCATCACAATAAGGAGAAATATATTCTATTGCTTTTTAATTTAGCCACCCGTTTTGCAAATGTGTAAAAATACTGAATTATAAAAAAAATTCAGAACAAAGATACAGTATAGTCTCGATAAGTGATACACCGGATAACTAGAACGCCCGCTATGTAGTACACTTTTTCTCGTTCTATTGAACTTGCTTACCCTACTCAAGCAAAAAAACTTTGCATAACTGGGACCCCGGATAACTAGGACGCCCGCTATGTAGTACACTTTTTCTCGGTCCCTTGAGGCAAAAACTTCGGATTTTCGGACTTCATATTCTTTTTCTTGAAACAGAAGACATTGCATTGATTTTAATCAAAAACTACACTTATGACCATCCTTAAAAATTATGCAGAGGAGGATATTTACAACGTCGACGAGTTTGGTTTACTTTTCAAAGCTTTGCCAAACAAAACTCTTTATTTAAAGAAGAAAAATGTTCCGGAGGTAAACATAGCAAGATCAGAATGACTGATCTAGCTGCAGCTAGCATGTAAGGGGAAAACTCCCTATGTTCGTGATCGGAAAATCGCAAGAGCCGAGATGTTTTAAAAACTTAAAGCAATTGCCATGCCGTTATTGTAGCCAGAAGAAGAGTTGGATGGACTCAACGCTCTTTGAAGAATGGGTCAGGGAACTTGATGAAAAAATGGAGAAGGACAATCGTAGGATCGCGCTCATCATTGACAACTGCACAGGTCATCCAGAAATCGGGGGTTAAAAGCAATTGATATTTTTTTCCTTCTAACACCACTTCCGTCCTTCAGTCAATGGAGTAATCCGTTCTTTGAAAGCAAAGTACAGAGTGAAAGTGATCCAAAAGATGATTGAAGCAATTGACAAGAAAAAGGAACTCCCTCAAATTTCTCTGTGGGATGCAATGAAGATGTTGGTGTTGGCTTAGGATGAAGTAACAGAGAAAACCGTTCAAAACCGCTTCAAAAAACTGGATTTATTGAGATCGATGAAAACACGCTATCATCCGACGATCCGTTTCGCGCGCTGAATGATACCATCCGTCAACTGAGCAGATTGGATGAAAATTTCAAAGATTTGTCTGCTAAAGATGTCGCCTCTTTCGATGACGCAGTTCCTGTAACTCAAGGTTTGATGTCCAATGAAGAGATCTTGTCGGATATTCTGGGAAATGAGGTCGAGGAAATGAAAGACGAGAAGGATAATGG
Organism: Hydractinia symbiolongicarpus; assembly: GCF_029227915.1. Lineage (NCBI taxonomy): Eukaryota > Metazoa > Cnidaria > Hydrozoa > Anthoathecata > Hydractiniidae > Hydractinia > Hydractinia symbiolongicarpus. Next base: position 4,500,572 of record NC_079878.1, read on the forward strand.
TCAAGATGGAGCTAGCCCTTTGGAGAAACCAACCACATCTCAATTACACGATGCCATTGATACCTTGATGAACTATTCCATGATGATTGACACGAAGTTTCTAGAATTGTCGAAAATGAAGTAATAGCTGGTTCCAGGCAAAGCAAATTGACAGAATTTTTTTCCGTTTAATGTAGTGTAATCTTATGTTATATTGAATGGAATAGAAAAGTAAATGCAATTATCACCATTTCTTATTTATGAACTTAGCCTCAAAGTCCTCTTGTTCGCTAAGTTTTACAAAAAATCTCTCGATAACTAGGACAAATTAAGCCTTTGTATGAAAACCCTACTTACAAGGAAATTCGGATAAGTAGGACCCCCGCTAAGTAGTACACTTTTGTTCGATCCCTTGAGTGTCCCACTTATCGAGAGTATACTGTATAAACAAAACTGGTATTTTTAACAGACTGTTTCATATTTTGGGTCTAGTGTGATGTCTTTCTGCAAAGTTTTAGGTGAAAGTTTACTGTTTTTATGTAAAAACATCAAATTTTTATAACCCTACGAACATTTTTAACATAAAACATTCTTAGTCTTTGCTTCTAGACTACTTTTGTTATGATGGCTGGAACATGTAAATTGATTTATTATAGAGGTGACTATGGCAGTCGATCTGGTCTTTAAATTTGAACTTTTATTCCGCAGCCGTGCCGCAGTTCACCTCCTTTAAATGGAGTAAAATAATATGACAGTTCAGGATTACCATGTTATAGTTATGTTATAGTTAAAAAAAATTAAAAATAAAGAATGAATCCTTGTTAATATGAAAATATTTCTTATGTGAATGGATTTTATTGAAACGCAATGTCTGCTTTGGAGCACATGCAAACGAGTTTGGAACATTTAAAATACCACATGATGCAGTAATGACTGACATAAAATTGGTACATGTTGGTGGATATGGTCTAACATGCTTAGAAAACACACCGCTAACAAAGTGGGGATGTAATTACCTGGGACCTTTGATGTGGAAAATGTTGCGGCTCTTATTACAGATGATCGAAACAAGCTACTTTACCCATCTATGGAATATCATGTCAGTCGCGGATTCTTTACTGTACCAGAATACAACGCCAATTCTCCCTTCCTCATCTTTAATGCAATAGGTCACACTGTGCACAAAGGACAGGAGCTGAGACTGCATTATGGTGGAACACTGTTTGGTGAATACCTCCCTAATAACAGTGGTGAATCATGTGCAGATATTTATGCGAAGTTGTGTGACAAGTAATTTTTTTTGCGAATGATGCAATTCTCTTCAGTCTGAGTTAAATAGAGAAATAACATGTTTGATGGAATACTATTGGTTAAATGCGATGGAAATTAATTTTAAAGATTTTTCACGATAAACATTTATATAATAAATTTTTATGTAGATATACACAAAATTGAAAGAAATCAGTTAGAAGAATAAATCACTTTAAAATCCATGTTTTTTCGTTACAATCCTATTATTTAAAAATATCATGAATATAATTAGTAGCAACAGATGCCGATGCATTCAGAATTATTCAGCCGAACTTTTACGACGCTCAGCGGACTCTCAATGTCTTATGTTAATTTCGATGTCCCAATTAACCGCGTAGTAAACGAAGCGGGAAAGTTTTTATTTATTTATTTATTTATTTAGTAGTACATATTTTACTAGGTATAAAATGTACAATAGTTGCACGAGGTTATAAAATATATTCCTAAGAATACAGTAGTTTTTTTAGTGACTTTAGAAATACTTTATTTAACTTTGAAATTCATTTGTGGAGAATTTGAAACAAAGCTACTCTTAACTGTTACTTTTAACTTTATTTAAAACTGTGAAAACTGTAAACAGTGTTAAATTTTAGAAACAGTAAAATTTTAGGAGTCTTTGCACTTTTTTCTTCTCATCGTTCAGCCATTCCAGCATTATTCTTCTCATCAAATTGTTCCTCTGGCTAGAGACTCCTGTTTTTAGAACCTTTTACAGCCTGATAAGTTCTTTCATTTTTTCAGCCAAAAAAATGCGAGAAATACAAGTTCTTTAGCTGTTTGCGTAATGTAAACCAAATCTTGACTTTTTAAATCCATTCTATTCATCAGTAGTGAGTTTAGCACACTAGATTGTTGTTTAAACATGGTATGCTGTTTCTGGGAAGACATTTCCTATAGTTTAAGTGGGAAGGTTGTAGAGATCATAGCATAGATGTAAGAACTGAAGGTTGGTAAGCAAGTTGCTTAATTTTTGGCACAACTTTAAACATAATCGTAGCAACTGGGTTGTTTATGAAAAGAAGAACTTGACTTGTAAAATATAATAGTTAGCAAGTTACTAAACTAGTTAGCTAGCCCGCATCAGTATATCGCAACAAACAACCAGACACGCTAGTTAATTCGTAACCAATATACTGGTTACGAAAATCAAAAAAGTAAAAAAGCCTACTAAACAGCTGGTTAGATTTCTCAAACTGTCCCTCTGTCTCAAGGTTTTCACGAATCCTTACTTAAAATGTATATCGCTTGTATTAGAGCACAACAGTTTCTTGACTATCGAGTTTTAATCATCGTTCATGGTTGTAAAAACTTAACCGACCAGATGGAACATAAAGAATGGAAACTATGGATTACTTATGGAAATAAAAAAGAGTTTAGTAATTATATCTCGAACTAACCTGACAACATCATTTCACAGTGCCCTTCAAAGTTTTTACTCAGCTGATGTCTAGAGAAAAAAAATAACGTCACAATGGCGCAATTTCCACAATGTCGCCAATATAAAATAATCTCTTTCGTTGTCTAAAATTGTCGGGAAAAAACTTGACTGACGTTAGCATTAATTAGTACTATATAAAAATTCGGATCTCAAATAACGCAAAAGTCCTTAAGTATGCGTTGAGCATTGGCAAGTTTGAAGCACGTGTTACTTAGGTAGAAACGGGTTTCTTAATGTGTTGTTGTTACAATCTTCGAGGTTACGGCCTTCTTTTTTGCTATTTTATGTCTTGGGTTGTAGCTACACAGTACTGGTAAACTAAAGTAAAAATCTATATTGCTTTGGCCACAAAAATTTAGGAAAATGTCAAAACCTTTTTCTATATCGCTCTTTTGATAAGCCGAGATGGCGGAAGATTAAAACATTGCATGAAAACGAGGTTCGTTTAAACAAAGTTTTGCACGCCGCTTACTTGCTGTGTTGGCTTTAGTTATCAACAAATGTTGTTTTTATAATTTTCAAATCGCAGATTGAAAGAACTAGTAAATACAAGCATATAGAGGGTATTAGTATTGGTAGTGTGAAAAAATTATGAATACTTTGTGATATTAAGTGTGTATTTATGGCAACTTTATTGTTGACTAGATAGCTAGCCTAGCTATAGCCAACAAACATCTTGTTTCTCCTTTCAAAAGTTTATATTCTATACTGTAAGTTATAATATGTTCATCTAGTTATGCAATATGGTTTACCATCACTAAACGCTTCTTAACTATTAGCTTAGCGTCAGAATTAAATCTAAACTTTTACGCGAACTTATTCTGCATAATAAAAATATGTTGAAAACAGACACAAAACATTTAAAATCGCAAGTACAAATAACTTAGTGGCCTATAAAACTATACATTTATATAATTATAAAACAAAATTTCATATGACGCCACCTCATCAGAGCCGAAACCATCGTTCTTAACCTTTTAGCTCATAGCCTGGATATAGCACACGCCATTCATTATTTCCTGGTTAATGTTTAGGTAGTTTCTGATAAGAAGTGTGCAGCGTTGCATAAAAATTGCGCTGTATATCAATCAAAAAATGCGCAGTGTCAACTATACTGACCACTCTGAGCAATTGCACATTTTTCCTGACATTTGAGATGACAATGCACAAACATGAAACATATCACTGATAAGGTCCTAAACACGCGATACTTACAACAAACAAATCTTTTGAATATAGATGGCCTAAATTATAGCGATCTGCGTGTAATGAAAGATTGCAAATTGGAAAATTGCTAAAATACCTTGCAAAACAACAACTAATTCATACTGTACCATTCCAAAAGTCATCTCATATCAGCATTACAAAGTAAGATTTTGCACTGCTTTTATTTTTAGAACATTAGCATAAAATGTGGACAACAAACTGAACTGAAGTAATCCAGTTAAAAATAAAAGTTACACTGATATTGGCGAAACTTTTAAATCGGAATAATTCCAAACAATATAAAAATGGCTATACACATGATGCAGGTAGTTCATAACTCCTAAATTTAACTATGAAAAGTCAACAGGATTTTCCGGAGTTCACATCATATTGCTAAATGTCTCAAGAGACAACGCCCACTTTTTATTTGTCGTTTTTTACACAAGAGCACTCGAAAATTGTCAAATTGGTGAAGTTACTAAATAACCTTCTTTTGGGGTCCAAAACAGTTCAGCAATTTCAGTTCATTGCAAGGTTTACTCACTAAGAAATTTCTTCGTTAATACTGACGTTCCTGAGTCGCAATTTCAACGCATTATCATCTTTTTTTTCACAACAAAAAGAATACAAACTTGACTAGAAGCTATAAAGCAGCTGCCCAACAAATTATGTGACAAAAATATTAAATCTAGCAAAATGACGTTCACAATGTTCTCTATGCAACGGCAACAGCACAAAAAATATTTTTTATGTTCTTTGGCTTTTACGTTAATAGTCAGTCACTTAGAAAGTGAGCAACAAAGCTAGTTAATTATAGCACCTCCTTGATTAAAGTAATAATCAATGTCCAATCAGCTAGATAGCTAGCTAAGCCACAATATATATTTTTCACTCATTACCCTGTTACATTACCTTACCTGGTACGTTGTTTTGACTTTAACGTAGAATCCTGAAAAGTGTCACTTTTCTAAAGCAGCAAATCATGTACACACATCAAAAGGTTGATGTATTGTTTGTGTAATGAATCCATACAAAAATCATTCTTACTTATTTTTAGGAAAATGTGGTAAAGATGGTTATGTATTAACCGATGTTATCGATTAGCCAAATTTTGGAACAGTTTTGTTAAAGTGTAAAAGCATAGAGGAGATACATTTTTCTTGACAGAGGCATTACACAAAGGGAAACGTACATGTTGTACAGACCGTTGTCGTTATCCAAAGAATTACGGCCTTTTAAATCCCCACATAACATCTACCTCTTCTCTTGTTAGACTGTTAGATTTCAACAAGATATATATGTTTACCTTTACTCAGAACTTTAATATACAAGATATGACGCGTTATCAAGGTAGCTTGCAAAATATTTCGATTAGAATGACTGAATGTGTAGTCGATCCTGAAAAAACCTTTCATATTCCTCCTCTCCGACTGAGCTATGTTACATTATCGCCGAAAATACACAGATCATTATCTAGCTTGCTTACCGGCCACACAAGCCGGTTAGCGGACAGATGGCATCAAATAGGCTGACAACACTACATTTAACATTTGTGGAAGTGGGGATTCGAAACTAAAACTTAATGATTACAAGTCAAATGCACTACCACTACACCATCTCCATAAAAAGAAAAAGTAAAAACAGTTTGATAAACTACAGTTTCATTGATGTTCTAACAGTACTAGTCCGTTTGTTTTCGAACAGTTCCACCTCATATTCGTACCAAGATAAGTTTAGCGATAATCTTCCGATAATACTGCGTTCCATCGCCTTTCTCATTGCAACGATTGATCGTGTGCCACGAGTAAAGTGGTTTTAAACTTTTAGATAACAAATGTGACAAATCAGGCCTTTCGACTGCGAGAAATAACATTCTTCCAATTGTGGTAAGACTACTTAAGCTCCGCCGTCCGCGCCCGCTGAGCTAGAGATTCATTTTAAAATTAAAACGAATTAGTCATTACTATTACAGTACCATTACTGTGGTACTATTTCACTTCTTTCTCGTGCAGTGAAGAAGTATAATTAGATTCAAGAACTACATGTTATTGACTTTCTAACGGTACCAGCCGTTTGTGTTCAAAACGTTGCATCACACATTAGTACCGACGTAGATTTCCAATAATACTGAATTCCATTGCTTTTACCAGTGAAACAATTCGCCCTGGGATGCAAGTTAAACAGCATTTCACTTTGGGTTAATGAATGTGATAACTGAGACCTTTCGACTGCGAGAAATTAAATTATTTCAAATCTAAATCAAATCTAACGAAACCCGTCCGTTCGTGTTCCAGCAACTGCGTCACACATTTGTACCTACATGAATTTTGTGATATTCTTCCGATATTATAGTGTTCCATTGCTTTTTGTGGCTGTAAGTGAAATGGTTTTAAATTTGGTGTAATAATTGTGATAAATGACGCCTTTCGACTGTAAGAAATAACATTCCAATTCCAACAATAACATTCCAAACTGCTTGAACTCCTCATCAAACGTGTTTGCGGTTTAGTCAAAAGAAAAGGCGAATTAACCTTTGATCACTGTGGTATCAAACAGCGCCTTGCATTGAATTTCTAACGGTACCAATTTGTTTGTGTTCCAAATATATTACCGAATTTCATTGCTTTTACCGGCGAAACGATTTGCCGTAGGGCGAGATGGTTTTAAACCTTGGGGTAATCATTGTGATTAATGAGACCTTTTCACTACAAGAAATAACATTCTTCCAAAATTGGCATGTCTGCTTAAACGTTTCTGCGAGCGTGCTCGCTGGACTGGCTCTCTATTTAAATATTAAGACTTAGTCATGTTTACTGTGGTATCAATCCACGCCTTTAATGCTCACTGAAGAAGTGAAAACACTCGCAAATACAATCCATTAACTTTTTAACGGCACCAGTTCGTTTCTGTTTCACCGGTTGCTTTATACGTTCGTATCAAAATTAATTATTTATTTACTTTACCGGTGAAATGTTTAGAAGTGGTACGCGAGTGAAATGGTTTTTTAACATCGGGCTATCAGTTGTGATACATAAAGTCTTTCTATTGCGAGAATAAATGTACGTTCGACTTTGGCAGGAATGCAAACTTTGCAGAGAGTGTCTCCGCTCGGCTATCCATTTATTAAAAGTTAGGATGAATCGGTGATGTTTTACTGTGGTATCAATCCACAACATTAAAGCATGCTGAAGGAGTGAAAACAGTTTAAAAAATACCTTACTTTGAGTTTCCAGGTTTCGTACTCTGGGGATAGCGTATTTTTACCGCTTAGCCTTCCATGGAAGTGCTCGTAACCCGACAGGTCAGACGTGAGTCTGATTGTTGTAGGTCGACAATCAGTTATACGGAAATGCGAGCATTTGCAGTTTATACTCTAGTGACTTGCACTATCTGTCATAGTTCATCCCTGGAGCGAAAAAATTGTTGATATAGAGAAATTTGAAATTCGACGTCGTAAGAAACTTACAGATTTTGTCCTTCTTCGCTACTGTGATTATTTAAATCTTGTCTTTAACAATTTGATTGACAACGTAACGCCTGATCATGTTGATATCGTACTTGCCACTGTTGAAATCGATCACCGTTACCTGGTTCACCAACACGTACCAGACAACCCGAGTCTTGAATAAAAGCAGGTTAAAGTCTTGAGGTGAATACATTCTCTCTACTTCTTTAACGATGAGAGCTTGTCTCTTTTCCAATCCTTCTACGAATCGTTCTACCATAACCTTGGCATCGTCGTGTTCTAGGAACGTTGGGTGACCATTTAGACTATCATAAATGTTAACACTTAATAGCAAATGCACCGATACATGCGTTAAGTTTGTAGCATGCTGTTGATTTATAGGCACAGAAGAGCTTTGAAGTCGAAGAAGATGTAGTGACGGTATGGTGTGAACTCTTTTTTGAATGACTGCTTAAACTAGGGTGGATCCTTTTCATGGCAGTACGTGTTCTCTTCTTGGTGACAGGGGCACCCAAGCCATTTGCAACCAGGATAGTTGTAAACGGTCTTGGTCTGTGTTTAATACCCGTCTACTACTTTTTTCCTTTTCGTAGCTTCTTCACCATGCTCGTAGAGTGCGTGGTGAATGTGTCTTACTGTTTCCATCGATATGTATTCTGCTTATTGTGAGGCGGTGTAGTTAAAGTTCTCGCCGTAAAGGACTTTCTCTGACTAGCTTGCCAAATGCTTCATTTTCTTGCCTTCGCAGATGATCGTCGTCTTGTCTTCTTGTGTCTTGTCAGAACCCAGACTTAAGTAAAGAGCTGGCAGCATAACTCGCACTCCAGTGCCTTCGCCAAAACCTCGATCTTTTTAATGTAGATAGAGTGTCTGTCCAACATCCCAAGAGTAATGTTATCTAGCCCTTCCTTGTGCTGGTTCTGGTCATAAACGAGTCTCCAACGAGCTCTTTCTGAGTTCGTCTTAGGTTCATAGATTCTGATGTTAATGATAAGTACTTTGCGATACGTTCCATATCTATCGACTACGTAGAGCGCACGCCCCTACGTTTAAGTTTTGGATTTCTATAGTACTCCTAAGCTAGTTAAAGAGCTTCTTCTTTCATATGCTACTCGCGCTGCTTTCTATCTCAATGGTAGTGTACAGCAAAACATCGCCACACACATAAGTTGTCAGATTTTTATCCCCCTGTCAAAGCTGTAGATACACTTTTTCTTTTGCAACCAGTCTAACACTTACTCGCAATCTAACAAGGGCTCCCTGGCAGCGATGATCTTGATCTGCACATGAATGAAGAGGATTTTCTCTTCGTATGACCCTGGGGTCTCTATAGTTCTTACCGCTAGTAAGTTGGCCTTGCTTCAAAATTCTGCTTCTTTTAGGTCAATATGCTGCATCTCACATTGCTCTATAAAAGCTTCTATATTCGCCAGGCTTAAAAGTGCCCCGTGTATTTGCTCTTCCAAAATGAAGATGACTTCCCTCCGCCCTTATGAATGTTGAGCTGAAGCTGTAACCGACCTTTACTCTCAGGTCTATATGTGGGGTAGCGGTTGGTTGAGATCCTCGCCGACCCGCCATGTCATGACACGATCGCCATTCTCAAGCATCTGTATTCTTTCGTCGAATATGTGCTAAATGTCTTTAATATTGCTGTATTCTTCTTCTACATCATTAGCGTCGTAGTAGGTCTCTTGGACTTTTTGCTCTATCTCGTCATGTGGTGTTGTCCCCTTAACAGTGTCTCGCATTTTAGCAGTCAATCGGTAACAGCTTCGCGAGTTGCTGCTACTGGCGTTGATTCAGCGCTGTATAGTTTGCTGATTGAATTTCTATACCAACTCGTTTCTTTATAAGTACATACCAACTAAAAAACAATTTTAGTAGGAACTTTCCCTTTCTCATGTCGTCGGAATCTCGGGAATTCCTCTATATTTGAGAGGGTTAGAAGCGGGCACTTGACCGTGAAAAGCTGAGTGTACTTTGACAGCCGGCCTTATACAGTACACTCCCGATAACTCGAACCTCCAAGGGACCAAAAAAATAGTTAGAGTTATCGAATGTTCGACTTCCGGGGTTGGCCGATAAGTGAAAATAGTTGGAGTTTCTTTTTTCTTTTCTATTCTAACAAGAAAGGTATACAATCATAGTTATTGTAGCCGTAACGTCTCTGTCAATTAAAATTGAGAGTGCATTGAGCTTTTATTGAATATCTTCGTTGCGCATAGAGTGAAGAGCATGTAGTCATGCAGCACTTGCAATGCCTCCTGAATATTGCTAACTTTTGGGCAAACAGGGTCCAACAGAACATCCTCATCACCATCTTCTTCATGCCTGCTGATCTTTTTGTCAAAGTGAAGTGAAGTTTTTGTCAACTTTGAAAAAACAATTTATATTATTGAAAGAAAAGTAGTCACTTTTTACTGAGATTGTTTTCATTCTTCCTCTGAAGTTTTAAATAATAAGTGGACACCCTCGTCCAAAGGGTTTTTTGTCCTTTTGATACGAGAGAAGACGACGTCATCTTTCATATCAAGGAGTCAAGAAACCTGGGGACGAGGGTGAAGAAGCGGAGATATAGTAAAGAACAACTTTTATACATTGAGGAAATAATGCAGCTGTTTAAAAAGCTGAAAATGGTTATTGTCAACATAAACAGAATATTTTTGGAAATTCTATTATTTCTTACTTTTTCTGCACAGAATAAAGGACATTAAGGTAAGCAGACAGCATGTGCATGAACATTTGCATTCTGGTGCGAGCACTGACGCGATTACACATTTCTTTTGTTGCATATTGCGTTTTCAGACATTTGATATTGACAGCTAATTAATTACCTGTTACAAAACACAGTAAATAAAACATTTCTAATTAATTCAATTTAAATATGCAGAAATTATCTCGTTCAAGCACCCGACCTACTCGAACCAGTTGCCCCAAGCAGGGCTCTGATTAGCCGGGAAGGCATATAAATTATTTAGAGAGCAGGGATTTCGGCATCTGTCCCGTCACGCAATCAACCCACCCTGTCATTTATGTAACAGCCCGAAAGTTTGTCGGAACCTTCGTATAAAATATTTTTACCTGACAAAGCAAAAGTATCGCAATGTATTTTTAAAAATATTATTGACAAAGAAGTAAAACTAAATAGGATATTTTGCTTCATAAAATATTTTTTATCTTCACAATAAAAACCTGCGCTCAAAAATACAACATAAATAATGAAGTGAGCGAAAGAGAAGGTTCTTAAAAACTTCGTCTGCATGAAATATTAAATAAGGAAAGAATGTATGAAAATAGGAAAATATGTTTAAAAGGGCCAATAAATTTTTTTCAAGTGAACAAAATTTGTCATTTTATTAAACTTTAAAGCTTTTCTTAATCAACGTCTGAAATGTCAGAATATATAAAACCTTTGAAAATAATTTTACCGAATTTTGCGTTTGACACAAAATTAAAACCGGGCCAGAATTACTCGCTAAACGAATTGCCTACAATTTGATAAACTTTTACTAAAAGGCGGAACGAAGTGGTTTATTTTACGACACTTTCATCACCTTTATGATAAATAATATTTATACGAAACAACTATTCTTTCATGAAGCTACTGGCGTTGTAGCAGTTTCGGTTCCGTCCGTTTTTTCTTTCTCCGTCATATCTGTTTTAGCTTGCGCGGCAGCCTTCTTTTTTTTCTTCTTTTGACTTTTTTTGCTAATTTGCGAGCTCAATATTTTCTAGAAAATAAATAAATAAAATAAAAAAAATACACATTCAACTTGCGAATCCATCTTGATTGCAGTGTATCGATAGAACTATGATAACAAATTTGCGCTGATCAAGAGATATGCGCTGATTAAGATAATAGCGAACATATATTGCAACGCAAGTCCCTATTCCGACCCATATTTTCCAAATCCATACCATATTGTCGGGATTACATTATTACCGCTGGATTAATTTTCAGAAAATGTATCTTGCATTGACTATTGAGTCATTGAATGAGACCACCTTTCAAATAAATTTACAAGGTAACGCAAGTTTCAATAAAGTCTAAACCTTTAAGACAACATGGGCAGGCATATATCGCCCGACCCATATTGTTTAAAACCTTCTCGGATAATATGGGCAGGCATAAGCCTTTATCCATTATCGTCGAAAGGTGCCCGTGGTGTCTTTTCCATAGTTTAAAATATAGGATATGGGTCGATAGACATTCCGGGATGGGACATCGCAGCGTAATCCTCACATAAAAACAAGAATCGCCTTATCAACGTGATATAGCTTTGCATAGAATGTATTTATGATGAACGCATTTTAAGAAAGAAATTTACAGTTCCAAAGCTTCGAATGATTTGGGCAGTCGCTAACCAGATATTTACACATGTTTAGCATCTTTTAAGTTACCTGTTAATCCGAAAGGTTAAGGTTATGCTGAATATAAATAACTTATTAGTAAATAAACGGTTATATTGACTATCATTTTTCATGAGGGGAATTGTTGTCGTTGGAAAGTCACATTGTTTAATGGTTATAAATATTTCCCGGGAAAACAATATTATTTTTAAGTATCATTCAGAGAAAAAGTCCCGGAATGCAGTAAATTAGAAAATAGAGTCCATCCTCTGAGTTACACACATTTTTAATTTATTTTCAATTATCTTTTGCATCGGGCAAGGCAATATATTCCATTTTAACGAAATATATGGTTGCCTAGGCAACAAGACAAACAAAATCTCATGAAGGAGACATTTTACCTTTAAGTCTTCGTCTTTTATACTATGTTCAGATTGTATTGATTCAGGATCCCAGCTTCCATGTGTTATTCTAGCAGATAAAAAGTAACGCTAAATACGAAACAACGAAAGCTTGCTCAAAATTTTAACTCTAGTATAGATTACAGGGCTAATGATTGAAAAATTTTCTTGCATGGTGGGGTTACAATAAGAATGAGTAGGATAAATAAAGAAGATTATTTAGAGGGAGAGAGAGGATATGTAACAGACAAATAAGAACCCCACCTTCTATTCCCGCTACTGTAAAAAAGCTATTCTATTCACCTTTTCTTGCAAAAAAAGGTAATTGAATAATTTTCCTGTTATTCCAGAGTTCCTTCCCGAATAAGAAAAGAAATCACCTGGCAACACGAGCAAAACAAAAACTCACCTTAATGGGCCATTTGGCATTAACAGAACAGTGAATTTAAACTGTGCAACGTATTCACCTAGTAGAGAAATACATTTTTAGTGAAATATTTTGCACCACATTTTTTAGAAACAGAAGTATACATGTGCAAAACGTTTTTCAATCTACATACAAAATTAGAAAGAGCATTTATTATTACAGCATAGTAACATGAGGACTAGAAGCAAAGTAAAAATATTCGAAACTCTCGCATTAAGCAAAAATTTTTATCAAAAGAAATTGGAAGGAAATTTTTGTGTAGTGTAAAAACTTTCCATGTAGAAAATTGATAAGGAGGAGAAAAACTAACCATCTTTTTCATATAAAACTGGGTATGGTATAATCAGCTCATGGTTGGTGCATTCACCTACACCAAGCCTAGCTTTCTTTTCGTCTTCAAATGCTCTAAATACAAAAATCATAGAGGTAACATTCCCATTTATAGATTTTTTAAAATCATTTTTAAACTGAAATTGATGCACTCAGCAATGATAATTTTTCTTCAGTTTGCAGTCAGGTGAAGAAATTCTAAAACATCATTGTACATCTTGGCAACGTTTCACCTTAAAATGACGGGCCATGCATTTCTTAGCTAACTTCCTGGTGCTACTAATTGAAGATATTGCAAGCTTTTACTTTCTACTGGTATTAAAAAGTATTCTTCACATACCTTAGCGTAAAGGGCATCATAGTAAATTTGTTGCAGACCTCACTGTAAAAATCTAAAAATAAAAAAATACAGGTTTCATATGTACTTCAGCTAAAACGTTCTTTAAAAATACAAAAAAATTACTCCCTACTTCTAGATGCTTTTAATTTGAGCAAGTATTGAAGATCAGTTCTCTTATAAACAGTGGTTCTCGTTTCACGCTCTTTTGCTTTGCCATCACCTGTGCTTATTAACACATCAACTCCATAAACTTCATGTAATTCAAATTCGCATTTTTTGTGGTCCTTTCTATAATAAAAGTGAAAAACAAATACCTAGCACATCATTTTTTTAAAAATACGCTGAAGATCTGCTCAAGTATATATTGGTGAAAAAGATAATTACTGTGTCTGTGGTTAAGCTTAATAAGGCATACCTTTGTGCATCATTTGGATTCTGAATTATGGTTTTATCGCCATCAATAATATTTTGTTGTAATTGGTGTGAAAGCATTCCTAAAAAGATAACAAAGACAAAAAATTTAGGCATTTCATATAATAGTCGTCCAAAAAATGTCAAATTAGCTCAGCAAAATCTTGTATGTTTGAATGCGACCATAGTCACATAAAAAACATGCTACAGTGGAATTGTTCTGGCAGCTTCAGAATCTCTGCAATATATTTACAATGCATCACAGGAGAATGAGAGGAGTACGTAAAAGTAAAGGAACCTCATCCCTAGCGCCTTAATTACTGTTGTAAGGCGTTTTGAAGGGTTAACAATCCTAACTTGTTTTTATGAAACAGAAGGATTATGTTTGATATCAATCCTGGCCAAAATTGGTTGAGAAAAGCCCCAACACGTGGATTAATTATCTTTTTTGTTTCTGTTGTCCCATATGTAGAGATTCTCTGTTTTGTTGACATAAACTAACCAGCAAAATTATGGTATGTGTATTTTAAAACAGTGCAGGCTTTCACTTAAAGAATACTACAGTACAGTCCAGATTAAGCGTACACGTACGTTCAAGTTTCACACCTTTGTCTTTTGTTCGTATTAATTATTTTGCGAGTCTTGTAAGTCATTAACTTGCGCGTAATAAACAAAAGATTTTTGAAGAAAAAATAGCTTATTATAACTGCGCGTAACTATTGTTAAATAGTGTTAACATAACTATTCCCAATAGCATAATTGCAAATGTTATCAACTCTATCAATGTGACAGGAAGAGCCATTGTTTAATAGTTTTATTAAATAAAAGTTTTGCGTGGAAACTAAATAAACTAGCGAGAAGGCCTTGTTGGTTGCGCAAGTTAAATAAAGCTTTTAAGCGATAGAAATTATTATATTTTAACAAGATTGAAACTTTAATTTTGATAGAAAAGCTTTTTTAGATCGCTTTTTAAAAGTTTAAAAATGAATAGCGGCGATAGAAATGTTTTTTTAGATCGCATTTTAAAAGTTTAAAAACGAATAGCGGCAATAGAAATGTTTTTGCGAAGATGTGTTTCCTTCTCTTTTAAACCTTCTTGCTTTGTTAGATAGTGTTTTAAGTATTTAAAATGTTATCAACTCTCTCAATGTGACACAGCAAGCCATGGTTTGATAGTTTTATAAAGTAAAAGATTTGCGGGAAAATTAAATAGACAGCGAGATACATTGTTTGTTGGAAGCATTGTTTAAATTTTTCAAGCGATAGAGCTGTTGCGCGCTAAAAAAAACAAACACAACAATAAAATGTAGAGTGATACTATAAAACACAATTATCTACATTTCTTTTTCATACAAAAGGCTATCCTTTTTAAATCTCATAAGAGAATTTTCAAAAACGAACCAAAAATCGATTGGACAGGCGCAGTTAATGCTATGAATGAGTATTTGCGACGACCGAAACTAAATAACAGTGACTTCATGTAATTTTATAGCTCTTTTATTAATATTTTTTAAGTTTGTACTAACTCTTTTTCCAAGATTTATTTTTTAGATTATTTTTACCAGAACAAAATGTTCCCACAACGAGCGTTTTCGCCTTTTATGCGCGTCAAAAGTTATTTTTTAGACTATTTCTTCGGTATTAAAATTTAAAACAAAATGTTCTCACAATGTATGTTTTGATCTTTCCTGAACGTCAAAAGTTATATCAAAATTTAATTTGTTTTCGAAATCTTATCGTGAAGTAGCCTAGTTATATAACTAAGCTTTTTTCTTCGAGTTGATAAATGTAAGTGAAACCATTTGCTGGAATACTCGGATGAAAAGGGCTTTCCCCGACATGGACCACGTGAGTAAAAACAATAGAATTAGCCAATCAAAAAGAGCAGCCAGATTTTGGCCGCAGAAAAATCGTTTGAGACCCAGCGTAATTTTTCCCACCTTAACTACTCCAATCTCCCGGTGGTAAGAAAAATTATGTTGGGTCTCGCTCCTGGCTAATCGTGAAGGGAAAAGTCCTGAATGTAGGGTTTTTCCTTTTGCGTTGCTAAACGTTGCTTTTTAGAAAAAGAACTTTTAAAAGTTTCGCATGTTAAAAAATATGTTTCAACGATAAAGAAAAATTACTAAAAGTTTTAAAAGTAGCATTATTTTTTTTAAATATTTAGATTATTGAATTTGTTGTTTTTTAAAAGAGCTGTGTTTTTTAAATATATTGAGATCAAAATCGTGTTACTATAATTAGTTTCGTTGTTAAAAAGTTTAATTTTTCCTCGCGCAGAGTATTGTTTATAAACAATGTTTCTTGCTATGCTTTTGTTTTTAACACGAAGCAATTATTTTCGCGCAAATTGAAAGGAACTCGCTATCCTATTGTTTTTTTGAATGAAAGCAATTTCAATGTTAAAGTCATTGTCACAGTTTGAAAAATGCAGCTAGCCACTCAACCCACAGCCAGTCCTTGTCTTCAACATTGAAATAGGGGGGAGGGGGGCTTGCATCTTTGTTTATCTTATGAACTTATGTTGCATTGGAAATGTTATCAACAATTTTGCCAGGAATGTAGGAAATGCGGGTAAAGACAGTTTTAATCAATGATTAGAAATATAATATCATTTTACCTTCTACAGGTTTACATTTAAATTCCTCTGCAACTTTTTGGACTGCTTCTGTAACCTGAGTATTCTATAAAAAAAGGGTTAGGGTTGAGCATAATTCTTTTTAAATAAACCAAACACATGTACAAATGCATTAATCTAAGTCTGAGTAATATGGTGTATGAATGACTTTACTTTTATTGTTCTGTTTACTGTCCACCTGAGCTGCTTTTTCCCCCCTCCAGGCCCTAAGTCACTTTCGTTGACGATGGGATGTTTTGCATGTTTTGTATTTGATGTCTACTTCAGTATCTAAACTCATATTTTTATCATCACTATTTAGGGCCTAATAATAAAGATTAGAAGAAAAATCAACAAAAATATTTTTCCCTGATCTATAAAGCTAAATATGCTTTGAAGGATGATAATAGTCCTTAAAAAATATCTTCATAGATCTCCCCAATCACACACGTTTAAAGAATATGACAAGATGACTACTCTACAAGGAAATCAATACCTAAGTCTCTATTAGTCAGGGGTTTGTTTATAACAGTAACACAGTTTAAAATTTTAACTTATCTTTATCAGGAGACATAAAACACTATTACATTTAGCAGTACCACACGTTCAGGGTGCTGTGAAGTTTTTTGAATTTTTTTGCACACAGGATTTATAAGCAGACACAAGACAAAAGACATTGTCAAGGTTTAACAAGTAACAAGTTTAACAGTAATAATTTGTTTTTAAATAAGTCTCCTTCAGCAACAAAGCTCATAATTTTTCCACATGTTAAAATATTGGAGTTGGATTGTATTCATCATCAGAAGACATTAGTTATGTTACTAAACTATAAGACCAAAGTTCTAATGCTATACTTATTAAATATTTCTTAGGTCTAAGACTGTTGAAAAGGAAATGTGTCCAGCAGATGAAATTATCTAACACAGTGTTTGCAAATGCACAAAGAATGCACAAAATGTCATAATATAAACAGATGAGCAAAATTTTTTCTTGCAATAATTAATGGTCTTCTTCAGCAATTACTAATTTTGTCAACAACTTTATATCTGAGTTGGATTGTATACACATCATTAGAAAACCATATTACTTAAAATACCAGAACGGTTTTGATTAAATGTCTAAACATGTATTAAATACAAAATTAAAACTTATTCCTGATAGCAGGTGTATAGATACTTTTAAATTCTTAATAATATCTAATTTAATTTCAACAGTTTTAACAAGTCCATACCATACCATACCATAGTGCTTCATTAAACACTTAGGGAAGGGGCATTGTCACCACAAAACTAACATAATATTCATCATCGGAAAACAATTAAAAACAAGTTGCGGCGATTTTTTCATTTATTTTGGTAAAACCAAAATCAATGGGAAAAATCTCAAGAGGATCAACAAGCGAACAAAATGTAATGGTTTGTTCTTAAACAAGTCTTCTTCAGCAATAAAGCTCATAAATTTTCCACAAGTTAAAATATTGGAGTTGGATTATGTTCATCATTGAAGACATATTGAAGCACATTTAGCAGCATCACAGGGTGCTATAACTTTCAATGTCTTTTTGAATGACTTTTTTTGCAAACTATACAAGATTCATAAGCAGACACAAGACGAAAATGACATTGTCCAGGTTAAATGAGTGAACAACATGTAATAATTTGTTTTTTAACTACGTCTCCTTCAGCAATAAAGCTCATAATCTTTCCACATGCTAAAATATTGGAGTTGGATTGTATTCATCATCAGAAGACATACGATTTATGTTACTATAACTCTAAGACCAAACTTCTAATGCAATATTTATTGAATATTTTTTAGGTCTAAGACTGTTGAAAAGGAAATGTGCCCAGCAGATGAAATAATCTAACACAGTGTTTGCAAATGCACAAAATAATGCTAATTTAACAGATGAGCAAAATTTTTTCTTGCAATAATTAATGGTCTTCTTCAGCAATTACTAATTTTGTCAACAACTTTATATCTGAGTTGGATTGTATACACATCATTAGAAAACCATATTACTCAAAATACCAGAACGGTTTTGATTAAATGTCTAAACATGTATTAAATACAAATTTAAATGTTATTCCTGATGGCAGGTGTATAGCTACTTTTTTAAATTCTTAATATCTAATTTAATTTCAACAGTTTTAACAACTCCATGTGATACCATAATGCTGTCATTAAACACATAGGGAAGAGGCATTTACTTCACAAGATTGCAGTGATAAATATCAGCACGAAACTAATGTGCTTTCAGACACTCAATAAAGAAAAGTCTAGGTGTCTGACAAAACAGACACCCAAATCCTATGGTGTCCATGCACCTGCCTACAAAAAATAACCTTTAACACATGTGGTATTGGTCTATGCAATTAATTATTGGTCTACGCAGTTAATTAAGACCTGAAACCGTCACAAAATGTTTTTCCAAGAAAAAGAGGATTTTAAAGGAGATTTTGTACTAAAGTTAGAGGTTTTAAAAAAATAGAGGATTTCATAGATCAACTTTTTTTATTTCCTCTGTTTTCAAGTGTATTAATTTTTGATGTCAAGAATAAATATGATTAGGAGAGCATTACTGTAAGGCAAATATCTAAAAACAATTAAAATCAAGCTTTTGATGAGGGGTGTATTGCTAACATAAAGGACAGAACTAACAGTTTACATCACCAGCAAAACTGTCAAACTCTTGTCTGTGTTCTGGAAAAAATAAGGAGTTGAAGAGGAGATTTGGTCACATTTTTAACTCTTTGGAGGATAATAGAGGACTTAGGTTTTTCAAAAAGAAGACTTTAAAGGATTTTGATGAGTCATGTCCACCATATGAATACAACATGATAAGTCTGTTTTAGACACATGCGTAGAGTGCAAGTGTGATCACTAGAGCTGGAATGACAAAACTTCAGTATTTTTTCATTATCAAGAACCGTCGAAACTGTCTGATAAAAAAATCGAACATTGGAACAGGTAAAAGACAAATCAAATCATTGTTTTTTAAGAGTATGGTCTTCTTCAGAGACAATTGATTTTGTCAACATCCATATAATCTGAGTTGGATTGTATAAACATCATTAGAAGAACCACATCAACTTCTCAAATAATTTTTACTACCACAGATTCAAAATTTCTAAGATACAGTTTCTTTAATATCTAGTTGAATCAACTATGTGCGTGACATGATTTTCAGCCAATTATATATGAAAGAATCTGATTGGTTCAACTTTTTGTAATGAGTTGAAACTCGTTCTTTTGTTAGGGTTAGGGTTAAATTACGCCATTATTTCATCCCGCCTTTTCCCACTTTTTTTACATTTCATTGTTTACTGTAGAAAGTATATAGTATATATTTAATTATTTTATCAAAAAGAGAAAACATGACAATAAAACTATAAATAGTAACTTGTGAAATCTAAGTCTGATCAAACTTACTGTATTTCCAGGTTTGACTAGTCTTTGAGCAATTTCTGCAGCATAATAAGCAGCCAGCAGAACATCAGCTTTTCGACCAGTTATTTTATTTTCCTGAAACCAGATACAAATTTATTTTTCAGAAAGAAGTTTAATGTCAAAACAAAAGAAGCCATTTAATACACTTTTTATACGAACTAGGACTTTCACACTAAGGTATCAAAATGAAATGCATATAATATAGGCATAATAATATACAAAGGAAACAAACAAAAACTCTACATCAGGTACCTTTGAAGCTCCCACAACAACTGTATGTGCAACACAAGCAATGAAACCATCAATATGTACACCAATATCTCTAATAAGAAAATCTGTATGATATGTCATGCTACTCATACAATTAAAAAGAACATTAGATATATAAAAATGTAAAACTCACATTTTTACTAAATCGCCGTCTTTTAATACTATATCTGCTTCACTGAGAAGTGGCGAAAAGTGACAAATTATATTATTGACTGAAATACACGTTGGAAAACCAATACCTAATAAAAAAAATACAACACTTTATAAAAAATTTCTATTATAAGCATATTATGACCCTATGCAGACTTTTAACATGGATGTTAGAGGCGTACATGATAGAAAGGGGATTTAAAACTCTTCACAAGTGAAAGATTTCTTTCTAGGTTGCCAAATTTTACCACCAATGCTAACAATTTAATAAATAATTGCTTTAACAACTGTAGTTTATCAGGAACTCTGGGTTAAACCTATTGGTGCTGTCATGTTTAACATTATTTTTAACTTATTATTTTATTAATATTTTATGACTTTTTCTTAGCTTTTATCTTCAAGAAAATTTTTGTTGAAAAATATGGAAAAGTGTTGCCACAGTAACTATTTTTTTTAATTTTTTTAAAGTTTTTTTGAATTATTTGATAAGATCACAAGGAATTCTTATTATATATTGCTGTTGTCACATTGGTGTGACTAAATACAAACCAATTAATACAAGTATTTTGCAAATCTCAAATGTGGGCTAATATATAGCAACTTCAGCAAATTTGTGACATCGTTAGCTATAACGCTGACATCAGCACTTTCTTTGATCAAGTTTGTTACTTCAGGTCTGGGCAACATCTGTGGTAAGTTCTATATGTATTAATTTTTTTAAAATACAAGGGGGTGAGCTGAATCGACCTCCTGGCATTGATGCAGCTGTAATAGCCCGGCATGAATATTATATTATATATATGTGACCACATATATATAATATTAGTTACGGATAAAGAGGAGGTATGGAATGAGTTTCCGTAGTTGCACAAAAAACCTCTGATTAGAGAAACCATTTCCAAAATCTATCTACCTTTGGGTTTTTTTGACTGTTAAAATGATTGTGTACAGCTGTATTTTGAACTACTTAAAAAGCAATTTAATTACTAATAGACGACAAGGATGGTTCAAGCCCTGTCATCCGGAAACAACATTTTTTTAAAACATTCTTTACCATGTATAATTTATTCCTTTAATGTCGAGTAGAGTTCTGAAAAAAATGTTTTTTATATCATTTATTTTATAAATAGCTGTAATAAAATCCTACAAATAATAAACTGAGAGTACAACGACAAAATAGCACCTTCCTTCCTCACGACAAAATTTAAATGAGAACAATCAATAAGCTCGCACATGTTGCATTTAGGGAAGTTTCGGATGGCCTAGGCTTTTCCGGGCAGTTACAGATGAAAACCCTAAAAAAATCCTGAAAAACCGCCCGCACATATACAGCGTTTTCGGCGCGTCAGCACCCTTGTCCATATTTTTCAGGTAGTTATGATTTGAAGGGTAACACCTCTTTAAAAATAAATTTTTCATTGAACCAAAGTTTTTTAACTTCAAACGTGTCATATTGTGTACTTTTCAGAGTTTTTGCTAGTTTGGCTTTAGGCCACCGTCGAAAATATGTTTGGTTAGCGTCATTTCTAATTACAAAAGTGAGTCGGTCGGATAAAAATTTTTCCCAAAAAATTACAAAAATACTATATTTTGCAACCATATTTTGTTATTTGTTTTAAATGTACGCCAGGTGAATTTTTAGCGTCCGTTTCAAGTTCAATTTTTGTCAGTCAACGTCGCTCGCATGGTTTTTGCTTGTATTGTCGTATAAACGCGAAGCAGGTGTAGCAACGCAGTCCCCTATAGAAATAACATTCGGACGTAACAACCGTAATTCATAGGACGACTGAAAAGTTAAATGGCGGGTTTGTTGCGTGTCAAAGATTGCTCGTGGATTGTTTGGTTTATTTTTTACAAATTTACTGCCTGACTCGACTTTCGAAGTGAGTCGGCTATCCAATTATATTTTTGAGGGTGGCCTTAGTGTAAGTTAGATACTTGTAACTAGTTCCTGGTTAACCAAAGCTTCTTCTGTGAGGATATAACTGTGAAATGTCTGTATTTCACTCAACCGAACCGAAAGTTGTGCCATGTGACATTCTGACTGGGAGAATAGAATTTCTTACAGGCTAACAACTGGTACCTTTTGTTAATTCTTTTTCTTTTTTATAAACTTTACCAGTTTCTTCCAAAATAAGCTTATCACCTAACGTACAAATTGCACGTGCAGATGCACCATCTTTACATTCAGCAATCAATTTCTTCAAGATAGCTAAAATATTATAACAGAGCTATAGAAATAATTTCAAAATTGTTCCACAATGAGCTATATTATGCAGTTATAAAGCTAGCCTACTCATGCTTTTCAACATTCCTCTAGCCTGCCAGACACTAGAAAGGCAACATACCATTTGCCATGTCACCAGACATTTTGTATTTAGTGACAACAACTTCATCTTCAATAGTTTTTTCTTGCTCATCATCGCTGTTGTCTCTGTCAGCCATAGTTAACGTTAGCTATGTGGAAAGTTAAGCAGTACCTTCCGGTTGACAGAAACAGAGTATGAAAGGACGCCTTGGTAAATGCTTCCACACGTGAAAAAACCTCGCAAGCCGTTCGGGTTAACTATCATACTAAACAACCTGGGTCCAAAAGCTGTATAACCTTGCAGTAGTTCTCTTGGGAAAGATCTCAATTTTTAAAAATCATCAAAAAATTGGTAAATAAATAGTGATCTGTGAGACTTTTTTAAAAGTTTAGAAAAAAGACGGCAGTGATTAAAAGTGAAAAAAACGTTTAATATTATTTGATTTAAAATTAAACAAGTTTAACTATGAAGAAAAGTTTATTTTTTGTAAATCACTTCTTTGCAAAAAAAGTATAGCGCCTCCATGTCTCCTTTCACTGGGCCTGGTTTTGTGATTTAACTGCTCCTGATTTTATTTATAGGGTAACAGATGAGCCTGGCATGAACTACTTTCGCGCTGGAGATTGTCGGTTGCCGTATTAAATTCATTTGCATGTTTCGCTTTTATTTTGGTGACCGAAAGAAAAGGATTCTTTACATTTTCTTTTTCATATTACCTTGCGCCACAAACTTTTATGCAAGTATCATTACACGAAAGAGAAGTTATTATGTTTTCCACAAAAAGATGCCATTTCTACATCCAATTCTTTTATTTAAATAAAACTACCTAGGTAGGTCTAGACTAGAGGTGGTAGCTAGCTAGAGTTATTATAGCTTAACGCACTATGATGTATGAGGAATTCAAAATGTTTTTAGCTTTCAATTTGTCCTGATGGAGGAAGGGGATCGCAAATTAACGAACAAAGAAACATAAGGGGGAGGAGTCTTTGTACTTGTGGCATCCCACTTGTTGCATCCCACTTTCTTTAATTAGGTCTTTTTTAACAAATAGAAAACAATACACCTTTACGATAATTCAATTGTACATGTGTTCCTACGGCTCTCCACTGTTTTACAATATCGGAAAAAAGGAGTTTTTTAACTTCCGTCGTATTAATTTCTTTCAAATTTTCAGGAAACGTTAATAATAATAACATACAACTTATGTGTACTTTTCATTAAAAACACAATGCGGCAAGAAAAGTTATCACAAAAAAACGTATTTTCTCATTAATAAACTCTTATAAAAGTGTGATATTTACCTCCTCCGATCGCTAAATAAGCTGCGATGGAGTGTTAGTTTTCCCGAATTATCGTAAAGGTGTATTTGTATGTATCAATAACCATCTCTTCTCAGAAATTTATCAATCATGGTGTGCCACAAGGGTCTGTACTTGGTCCACTTTTATTTTTAGTGTACATAAATGATCTTCATTTTGCTATCAATTATTCTTTAGTTCACCTTTTTGCTGATGATCACATCAGTAAATCGCCTAAACAACTCGCCAAGCATTTAAATATAGATCTTAAACTCCTATGTCATTGGCTTAATGCCAATAAGATTTCTCTCAACAAAACAAAGACCAAATATGTTATTTTCAAAAGTCATTTTAAACCACTTCATTTCAACTTTAAATTAAATGTTAATGGTACAAAAATCTATCTCAGTGATCAAGTCAAATATCTTGGAATCATTCTAGTCTCTGACCTAAGCTCGAAATCACAAATTAATAATACCATTATTAGTCTAAAGAAAGCTAATGGAGCTCTAGCCAAAATCCGTCACCTTGTCCCCAAAAATATACTCCTGCTGATTTACTATGCCATCTTTTATTCACGTATTTTATATTGTTCACAAGTTTGGGGTCAAAAAAGTTATCGTACATATCGTATTGAAATTCTCCAAAATTATGCTATCCGACTCATTTCTTTTGGAACTCCCTACACACCACTCAGTTCACTCTACTTCAATCTCGGACTTCTCAAGTTCCCCGACATGATCTCTACGCAAAATATTATTTTTCTGCACAACTTAGCTCATAATAGCCTTCCTGACACTATCAAAGATACTTTTTCCATTAAATTTTCTCATGCTCAACACACTCGTGCTGATCAACAAGGGCTTTTAAAATTACTTTTGTTTTTTCAACATCATTTGGGAAAAAGTCTATTAGATTTCACTCTTTAAAATCATGGAATGAGGTACGAAAATCTTTTCCTTTTCGACTTGTTAGTAAATCTACTTCTGAGATAAAACCTATCCTATATCAGCATTTCTTAAACAGCTACTAAATTTTATTATATTTTTTAACTGTATCAGCCTCCATATTTTTTGCATCATGCCTTGTACTTAAATTTTTCTGGGTAAATTCCTATTTGACTAGACTTATCTACATAAACCCCTACCTTTGTGTTTTGTATTAGTCCCAGTCCTTTCTTGTATTTTGTCCTTTTTGTGATGTCCTGTTTCTTAGGTGGTCACCACTTTCATTTAAGCTATTTTGCTTTGTGGTGATCTCCTTTCAATAGACTTATTTAAAACAATACTTATATAATCATTTTTCTATAAAATCATGTACTTTTTGTCTATTGATTACTACTACTTGTCTGCTCTATTTTCTATTCAATTAGCTATATATACAAATTGTTTACCGAATACTGTATATATGTGATATTATTAGCTAGCTAGATGCTAGCTATCTAACTATAGACCACTTTCCGGCTGACTTAGTTGTTTTGTTTTCATTTTGAGAACAATGGGCATGCGAGCACTATTGTGTAAGTAAAAAAACATGACCCGCACAGGGTAAAGTAGTTTTTAATGCAGAACATGCACAAAGATTTTTTGGTGTAGCATAAGATCTAAGAGGAACTGGAATTAAATTTTTACTTTCAGCGGTAAGCTCTTCCAGCTCGATTAAAAAAGGAGGAGCTAGGGAAAACTTTTAAATATGCTGTCACTATAAATAAACTGCACTTCCTAATTAGGCGTAAATGACATCCTAATGTGGCAAATTACTTTTGTTTAAAGCAAAATATTCCAAAATTTACACACTTAGTCAAGATTTTCATCTGTAGCTATATGTATGTGACCAAATCCAATTATTAAACCAATTAAAAAATTGATAAAGAACGTATATATATATATACATGTTTTTACGCAAAAACTCCCTTGCTAAATATGCTGCTAGAAACAACATTAAATGAATCTTTCCACTCCTTATTTTGATTGCATACATTTTAATAATGCTGTTTGTTGGTAAATTAAGCTATAACTTGGCTAAAAACATGTAATTTTATAAAACCTTGGTAAATAAGCATGGTTTTATCAACAAAGCTAAATTTGAAGTTACTCCTTCTATTGAAATACAAAACATGATACGACCAGGGAATAAAAACATATTTAAAAGTTTATGCTGACTGGTAGGTACGTTGTTAATGTTTAAAAAGTTCTGTGTATACGCGGCATCCGGACAGGCAAGAAAAGAAGAACCACAGGCTAAATTGACTATTTATCCTAATTTGTAGATTTTTAGCAATATAAATTGAAAATACATTGGAATTGTTTTTTCTCAACTATTATCTTTCCTGCTAAAGAGCAGACCTTACTATTTTTTGTTTCAGTGTTTTTTTATTTAACGTAGTTTAGCAGTTGACCTTTTCTTCTGATTTGTTGAGGTATCTGTTAGGGAATGCAATCAAGTTTTCCCATCATAGCATTCTGAAATATATCTTCTCTGTGTTTAAGAGCAGACTTAACCAATTTTTGATTTTGTTTTTTTATTCACCTAATATTTTAATCGTCACTTCATAACACCATAGTTTAATAGTTATAACTCTTGCGCTTTGTCTTGCTGTTGTAATTTTTTTCTGTGTATATATGTGAATATGTCTGTTGTTCTCACACTGCAACTCATATACCGTTAAGTTTAAGATAGCCATCATTGTAATCTGAATATTACCTTTGTTACACTTTATAAAGAATTACTTGCTGATTTTTGCTTTTGTTATTAGTGTTATGAGCTTTAAGTTAGCAGTTGACCTTTCGTTTGATGGTTTTAGTTTGTGCAAATTTTTTTTAAATAAAAACATCACCGCAGTTCATTTTAAACTATCAAAACAGGATTGTAAAAAGCAAAAACATTGTCGTAAATTCTTTTAAAACCATCGAAACAGATCTTAGAAAGCTCAAAACATTGTCATAAGTTGTGTAATGCTATTATATATACCTGGGATTATTTTCCCGTTTAACCTTGAATAGGTGGGAACAAAATCCCTAATTCAGATGTATTAAATGCTATATAATGTTCCTGATATTCTTCTTGCAGTTGAAAAAAAGCAAGTTTTAAAGCAAGCATGATCAAATGTTAATATACATTGCCTGATGGATGTGTGCCAATATAATAGAATTGTGAAAAATTGAACATGAGTCTGAACATAAAAAAAGAAAGGTGATTGCAAAATTGAGTCCGTCAGTATCGTAAACTTGTCTATAGCTTTTAAGATTTTAATATTTGTACAACAAACAAAATAAATTACGCAACACGTAAAAAATAGATTAAAAAACTATCAGTATATATGTAAAAATTTAGAGCGCTAAGGTAAGTTATGTTTTCAGATCCCCCCTATCAATCACTACATCAAGGACTCTGCCAAATCAACTTATTGCCTTATCTCAAAACACAGTCAAACATTTATAAAATGATGTGTGACGAGGGCAGAACAAAATTTGTTTTTACTATTCTTATGCCATGATTAAATGTGTAATGCAAGCATGATGTGTAATATGTATTCAACATATATATTCTTTTCTAGCCAATTTTAGGAATGTTCGCATATAGACCTGACTGGCGTTTAGTACTGGTATAGAAAAAAGAGTGTTTGCTTACATAAAAGTCTATGTTGTTTCTAGCAACTCTTCAGGCTTGTCAAATAATTAGTAGGTGCGCTATCAAAAAACGTGCACTCGTCAAAGAATGGCACTATGGCAATATCATTTTTATGCTCCGTTGTGCGTCCAGGCTAATAGTGCATCATGCTATACTATACTATACTGTACTATACTACACTATACTATACTATGCTATGCTATGCTATGCTATGCTATGCTATGCTATGCTATGCTATGCTATGCTATGCTATGCTATACTATACTATACTATATATACTATACTATACTCTATACGGTACCTGTACCTGTACCCATACCATTCTATACTGTAACTAGGTAATGCTAGCAATTCTTCACTTTTGAAATTTTGCTTATAGAAATCATAGAAAAATTATTAAATTAATAGTGATATAAATTCGGTTGAATATGGATATGTAATTAAAAGTACAGTATGATGGTATCAAAACTAAGACTATTTGTAATTCTTATAATATGTGGATCTGTAGTACTATTTATAACACATTTATCTGTGTTCAATAAAAAGTCTTTTCGACTTGTTAATTCAGTTAATGTTTTCACTCATAATCACTTTAACGAGAATCAAGAAACAAGACAATTTGAACAGAATAAACAAAATACACAAGCAATTAACGATGCAATTGCAGACAAAGACACTGAAGATAAAAATAAAGACTCATTTCGGAAACACGGGGAAAAAGTACCTGTTGTGAATGTTAAAGTTGATGAGACTAATATAAAAAATGTAGAAGAAACTAATTCAGAAAAGCATAATACAGAGACTACACAAGTTACTGAAAGTGCTGTCAACATAAATAAAAATGTTGAAAAAAACGTACCTTTGAGCAAAAAAGAGGAAAAGAAAGAAGATATATCAAAATTACCTGCTTGCTCGAAAAGAGGAGTAAATTTAGGTAAGCTTCATTAATAATTTCTGTATTTCATGTGTGTCCATTAAAAATCAATCAATATTACGAAACACTTGATGCAGGAATAATTAAGATAAGTGCATATGATTTTATATATCAAGTATTATATGTTTTCATTTAAATAAAAGTAACACATGCAATGTAAAACGCAAGTGCAAAGGATTTTACGCCTGCGATACGTGCTCCAAGGTTAATCTTCATTGAGCATTGATTTGCGGTAGAAAAGAGAGGGACGTTTTGAATCGTAACCCCAAACACTATGATCGAGCTGTGATCTACTGGTATAACAACTCTCTCAATCTTAACTTCCTTTTCTACATGTCCAAAATAGTATGCATGACTATACTGTCATTTTCATAAATTTATTGTTTATTTTTCAGGTTATCCAAGCAAATAGGCAAAAATATGCATCGTTTTTAAATTAAAAAAAATATTTATCCACATGGCTTTAATAAAACTTCAAAATTCATTCAGAAAGTTCAGCTACAACTTAACAAAATTTAGACAGAGAAAAATTATACCGCATGTAGGTTTTGTTTTTAAAATTGTTTGAATAAAAGTAACACTTATGGCATAAAGAAAAATATCAATTAAATTCGAACCTGCTATAATTTCCAATTGTTTTGTCAAATAAGGAAGTTATCTATACAATTAAATCCATGATAAAATGTCTGTCCCGCCTGTAAGTGCAGTTTTGCAGACTTGGTTTATCAGTGCTCCGTCTGCATTCACCTCTGCATTAGTTAAGAACCACATGGCTGGATTTCTTGTGTAAGACCATGTGTAAGACTTGTGTAAGGGGCCAGGCAAACGAGGTTTACGTCAACGTAGTTCTTTTAACTAAGTCAGGAGTCAGTGAATTAACTAGGATGGTCAGGTTGGCTATGAATAGGCTTGCTCATGGATTAAAGGGCCACGACTATTCAATAATTCTGAGATCTAAAAGTGTTGAACAAGAGGGAAATCTATCAGACGTTTTGTCCAATGAAAGTTCAAAACAAGCTACGGACATGTCTGACCAAACTGGAAATTATTTCGAGGGATATCATCGCACGCTACAAAATGGATTTTATAGGTTGATTTTAAAAAGTCAATATTTATTTTTTAGGCGTAAGATTAATCACACGCCTGAAACGATTTAGGCGTGTGCCAAGCGTGTGATTGCACGCCTGTCCTGAAAAAGACTGATGTGTTTGATGTTCATATTTTTAGGAGATATGTTAGCATATTTATCTTGTCACAGCATATGTCAATGTAAACTTATTTTTCCTTATAAACTTCAATGTCTACCCTTGTATTTGGATTATTATATAAAAATATTTCCTAAAAAGATGTGCAAGTTAAAATATTTTAATATTTTTTTTAATTTTAATATTTATTATTTTTTTAATCAGTTGGACCATTATTTATTGACCAAACCATACCCAAGAAAATCGAAGATGTAGAAAAGATTCTCAGTGTTGACTTTGGAGGGACTGTTGAAAATGGTGGTTGGTGGGAACCTACAACATGTAAACCAAGAGTAAAGGTATTATTGATCACTTGTATACACAACTCTAGTGTGTCTGCCAGGCCTTGAAAACTCCAAAAATTCCTCAAAATAACATGATTGTGCCTTAAAAATCATCTTATATACTAATACAAAAATTCAAGCAATGATGATATGCACTTTTTTCCTTAGAAATAAATGAGAAATTTTGCTAAACGACAAATAATTTATTTCGACGTTATGTCACAACAATGATAAATCAGATGAACATGTTTTTTTATCAAATTAGTGATGCCATTGCATTGCACTAAAAAGGTTGGAAATGTCATCTCTTTTCTGGTTAACTAGGGACCACCTAAAACAAAAATGGAACTAATTTCCTAAAGCTGGGTCAATCCACCTGTTTTAGAACGGACAGGTTTATAACTTCTTCAAAAAACCTTTAAACCCAAGTATCTCTGTAACCCATTTGTCAAAAGTACATAATCTTATAGTCTTGATCAGCATTTCAAGTTCTATACAATGGAGGCAACGGGTATACAAATTATTAAAAAAAAAGTTTTGTATTTAGGCAGATATTTGCTGACTTCAAAAATGTTTTTTAAACCCATCTTCAGAACCGTTCGAAAAAAGTACATGATATATTTTCATTATCAGCATTTTTATATCCACACAACAGAGGTAAAGTGTAAACAAATGTCTATATTGTGTGTTGTCAGGTCATCAAAATTCAAGTGATGGCTCTTTACCATATTTGTCCTGCTGAAATGGATTTTCTTACAGGCTTATAACTAGTTTATTAATAATGTAACACCTTTATATCTAATAGGATTTTTTATTTGTCTTGGTTGCATATACATGTGCACTTTCCTTGTGTCTATGTACTTTAAGAATCTTAAAAAATTATGACAAAAGTATTGAATAGTGGCCAAAATGAACAAAATATATTAACAACCTACAAAGTGTTTGGAAGAATAACATTCTGCATATATATGTATATAAAAAACAATTATATTGATAACTATGTTTTTATGGAGAAGTGGTGTTTGCTATTCTTTTCATAAGAGCTTTTTTAAAATGACATTTACCTTAGGTTGCTGTTATCATCCCATACCGAAATCGTTTGGAACAGTTGAAGATATTTTTGAGACATATGCATCCATTTTTGCAAAGACAGCAGATTTACTACAGAATCATAGTGGTTGACCAGGTGAGAAATATGGGTTGTTTCCCAAATTTTAAAAAAAAGTGTCCCATGACTCCATATTTTAGCAGACAGCTTCAATACTCATTAAATGTGGTTTTTTGTTGAGATACTAGTCTGTTCTATTGAGCCCATCACATCTTTGACAAAAAACAAAACAATTATTAGTGGAAATATTTATAGCTAAATACCCCAAATCACATTCAAACATTTCATATTTATTCTTTTCAGTTATTTTGAATAAATGAAAAGTTAGTGTTTCTAGTTGTATTAGTTTTTAAGGAAAAATTCTTGTTTTTTTAAGAAAAATCATTTTTAACTAGTCAGCTATATTGGCTTCTAGACTGTGTGGTCAGACTTTCGTGTTCCATACGTAACATTTTCTAAAAATGCCCATAAAAAATTTCACATTATAAATTTCAAACCAAATTAGCCATTATGTCTTCCTCTGCGTCCCTGCTATTTTGACAATATCAAGATTTTCTTTTACTTAACTCTGTAAGAAATATTAGAGTAATAAGCTATGGAATTGGGGTTTAACCACCATAAATGTCCCATACGGAACACCTATATTCAGGCTTGGACAGGATTAAAATCTCTGGCGTGCGGGCGATCACACGCCAAAATCTTGTTGGAGAGTGCAACAGACCGCACGCCATACAGTGAAGTTAGGCATGCGTAGAACATGCCTTAAATACTTGGCGTGCATACATTTTATTTTCTATCATTCAAAATCCACGAGTAAGCCTATTTATAGCCAACCTCGTCATCCTAGCTTATTCACCAACTCCTAAGTTTGTTAAAAGAACTACGTAGACATGAATCTCTATTGCCTGGCCCCGTTGTCGTTGTTAACCAGGTCTTACACAAGAAATCCAGCCATGCGGTTCTTAACTAATGTGGAGGTGAACACCGATGGAGCGCAGATGAAGCAAGTCTGCAAAACTGCACTTCAGGCGGAACAGACACAATTATTTTCAAGCACAAGCGATCGACGTTCTATTACCAGAAGCATTTTTTTTCCTAATCTCTTGTGATGACTTTACAAATAATAATAATAATAATACAAACTTAAAAAAACTTATTTTGTTTTATATGTTTTAAGTTTTCTTTAGCATCAGCATTTTTGCGATTTATTTGGCTTATTGAAATGTGCAGCCTTGCTTTGTTTTTAAACGGCACCTGGCACACATTTATTACTTGTGGTAAATGTGATCATGGAGTATGAAACTTCCATGATGTCACATGGAAGTTAAAAACAAAACGAAATAGAGGCCAAACGAAGTTAATTAAAAGAGGCAGATTTGAATTATCTCGTTATTTTGCATGTTTCGATTTTTAATTTTTGAAGTTCTATTAGGGGAGATGTATAGCTACAGAAACGTGCTTATTTTGTTTTATATGTTTAAAGGCTTTTGCAGTCTCCAGTGTTTGGGGTTCATTGGTTAAATCGTCACCACCTTTTAAGAACACGCCAAAATACTTTCTAGGTGTGCGATCATGTGCACGCCAAAAACAATAATGGCGTGTGTGGAGGCGTGTGCGTGTGATCGCACGGCATTCCTGTCCAAGCCTGTATATTTGTATTATTTTTTCAATGGTATGAAACAATGAGAACCTATTACTGTCAAAAATCATTTTCCCTGTACTTTGTCACCCTTCCCTAAAAACTGATGTCCCATACGTAACAAAATGTCCCATACGTAATGCTTTTTTAAAAAGAGGACATAAAGTGAGCTCTTTTTAATGCTTTCTCCCAGTGACAACCTGACTGTTATAATTGTTTAAATCAAAACTAATAAAGAATGCTATTTGTCTGACAAAGTACTCAACCTTAACAATTCTTCAACTTTTTCAAAGATTAAACTAATTTGATTTAGCCTTTAACATACAGTACTTTGTTCAGCAGTTTTCTAAGCCATTTAATTTTTATCATGACTAGTTAGATTTTCTCTCAATATAGCTTTAAAAAAAGCACTTGAAAGCAAAATAAATTAAAAATGTTACATATGGAACAATTTTGGTTTGATACATTAAGTTATTCCTAACTGAGATAACAAACCTTGACTTGACAAATATGTAAGACTTTCAGTCATAAAGTAACACAGATGTGTGATATTCAGTTAGAAAGTTTATATTTCCTGTACGCCCTCTGTTTTGGTTTTCAAGTGCATTGGCATTAGCACCTGGCGGTAAAAAATATCCGATACGTAACACAAAACTGTTTTTCTTTATCTTGGGTTTTCTTGTAAACAAAATTTCTTTTACAAAATGTGCCCTAGGACCCCTGAAAGTGTTTTCAATTAAGTTTTTGAACGAAAGCATTTGTTTAGAGTGATAAACTTCCAAAGTAAGAGCTGTTACGTATGGGGCAAAATATTACTACCTGGCGGGACTAGAGTAACAAATATTTATTTCTGGAATAGATCAAGGTGGAAGTCATTTAAATATTGAAAATTGTATACCTGTAGAAGGTTTTACCATAGAAATGAGGATTTAAAAAGAAACTTTTTTTCATTTTTTTTTTTTTTTTTTTGAAAAATTTAGGCAAAATTCTTGGAAACGATCCATACATACGTAGCATTAAGTTTGCCAATTTGTATCCAATACTGCTATGCTATTGTTGAGAGACATGGTTTCTGCACAGACATGTTCTAATTTTTCTTTTATCCAAATGTTGCCCATTGTTTTTGTAACTTTATTTGCTAGCTACCAGGTACTAAAATGGTTTATTAACCGTTTATTCAGTTGGTACTCTGGGAAACAATAACCTTGGTTGTGTAATGACAGGATAAACGGTTTATAAACCATTATAATTATATAATTTTATTTTGTTAAAGATTTTGCTGTTAAAGCTCTTCCTGAGTCCTTTATAGGATTCGCTGGTATGAATTAATTTATTCCTAGCTGTTTTTTCTTGTATAAAAACAGGCTCTAAAAACAATCATCCTTTTAATGTACCTCCGAAATTTAAATTTTGTAAATATGTTATTTCACTCGTCTGTTTACAGAGGAGTGGCATAGTCGTTTTTTTTTTATCTCTGTTTGCGTATTAAAGCGATGCGAAGCTTTGGACATTTTTGAATATTTTTTTCGTTTCAAAGTCTTCTTTTCTGAGAGTTTTGCGATGTATTTAATTGTTCAATAATACATTTCATCATTGGGTTACAATTTTTATAGCTAGAATCCATAAAGATGGCATATTCTATTAAATCTGTTTAGCTTTTAGAAGATCCGTTTAATCGAGCTGGACTGTTTAACGTTGGTTTTGTTGAAGCCTTGAAACTGGCAGACTTTGATTGTTTTGTGTTTACTGATGTTGATCTTTTACCCGAAGACGATCGTAATTATTATGGCTGCCCTACATCACCAAGACATATGTCAGTTGGGGTCGATAAATTTAATTACAAGTAAGCTAAGTTTCTTTTTCCACTGGGAGTTGTCCTAAATAGTTTCCTTGTTAAGTGTATACAGTGTTTTGACAACAAGATAGACTATGACCACGTTTACACGCAGGCGGGATGAAATCTCATCCTGGAATGAAACTTATCCCAGAATGAGATTTAACGTGTAAACGGATCTTAAGACAGTAAAACCTTCTGTCAAATAAGTATTTCATGTGGATAATTTACCAGCAGCAAGTATTGCTAAATAAAACACAATGTGAAATCCACTTGGCAGTAATCATACTGCTGTTACTCTAAATTTTTCTGTTTTCTTTTCTATGACATTTTTAAAAAATGGAAGGACAAATTTTCTTTCCCCCACGATGAAAAATTCTCATCAATTTTCACGAAGTTTGTTTTTGTGAAGAACAGGAGGTGCGAAACTACTGCTAAATTAGTAGAGTGATTGACTTTGTGCAATAATTTTCGGTTACATGAAAGTAATATATACAGACACAAAATTCTCCCCCTCAAGTATACTCAAATTTTTGTAATATTAAAAACATCTTTGTTTTTTTTAGGTTGCCATATCAAACCATATTTGGAGGAGTTGGTGCTTTTACCAAAGATGACTTCGAAAAAATAAACGGAATGTCGAATATGTTTTGGGGATGGGGTGGCGAAGACGATGACTTGTATGCAAGGTATGATCTCCCTTCAATCGATCTGAATTGGTAGTAATTTTGACAATTTTTTTCACAGTTTTTATATGCTGGCAAACTTTTTAGGTGAAGAATAATGACTACTTATGCACTGGTGTTTTGCATGAAACAAACATACTATAAGAAACACGACTGATAAGACTTGATCACTTTAACTTCCAACTCATGAAGCATTGAAGAAATACAATTTATATAAATGCGTCTGTAAAGGATTGTTAAAATATAAGAAAACATTGTGTTGTAACAATATTTCGGAAAAGGACTTCACACAAAATGGTAAAAATTAAGGAGAGAGTAGAATTTTTGCGATGGGGATGGTTCAAATCTATTTTGTGATAGCACTTGATAAGCAAAAATACAATCCTTGTATTTTTGTTCTTAAAACATGCTCAAAATGATCACTGCAAAATTTTGGCACCTTACCACGTTCAAATTTGTGTTACATAATTTTGACGAGGTGATAGTGTTTGGAAATGTTTTTGAAATTAAGGAAATTGAAAATAGACATGTCAATGGAAGACAATACCAACGAAATGGAAGAGTTTTTATTTAGTGTTATTTTTTGCATTGTTTTATTTTAGAATAACACAAATGGGATTTAAATTGACAAGACCATCAATTCAAATTGGAAGATATACGATGGTTCGAATTCATCATTTCCAAAGCTCTAAGGCTGATCCAAACAGGTAAATAAAATATCGATTTTCTCCACTTATTTCATAGGTGCCCTTGTAGAAAAATTGTAAAGGCAAAAACATAGTCGTTAAAATAACTGTTCTTAACTTGTTCGTGATAAGCCCTTCAAGCCCGGCCCTCTACGCTGTTGTTAGGAAACTACTTGACTCTCTTTTAGGATGAATTTACTGCAAAATTCTAAGCAACGTATGGTGGCGGATGGGTTGAACACACTAAAATATAATCTTAAAGAAGTAGTACAAGATCCTATAGTAACGTACGTACGAGTAGAAATGAAACGAAGTATGTATATGTCCAATAGGTAGCTGTTTTAGGGTTGTTAGAAATATCTTGGAAATGTTAAGTTACTATTCAAAATAGTAAGTGAAGATAATCTGTCGAAGTTAAGGTGGCAAGAAATCGTTTCAAATTGTAAATAATCAATCGATGTATAATTTTTAATGACTAAAATGTTGCAAGTTCATCATCGCATGCATTACAAATAATTTTACGCTAAGTCATGGATTGGTAAAAGTTCTGTTGAAGACTGTTAAGGATAGTTTCTACTGCTATGATATATTGTATGCAATGTTATTCATATTAATTGTAGGGGCTGGTATTTCATGATTATGTGGATATAAATAGTAGACACGTTTGTATTGCTAATTCTTAAATACACAAAAAACCAACGAGATGTTCAATTCTTTTGAAATTGAGCTACAAGTTTCTTCAAATCCAACTGATTTCATTAAGAAAACAACTTTGAAAAACGTAAGCTTTGAAGTTAAAATAGCTACATTAAGAAGGTATTCAAATTGTTTGTTATTATATTAGCTGACTACCTCGTGAAGTCGCTCCTTTACTTGTATACATATTTTGGAATAAATTGTCCCTCTAGAATGACATCGCAATGTGCGAACGTACTCATGGTTAGCTTTACATTGCTTCACCCTAGCTGCAAAATGCTCCCAAATTTACTGGACATCTTTAGAATAATCGCTGTTAAGCCCTCGTTTTCATGTTTATTGATACCACCGTTTTTATCAACAAATTGAGGGTGATTTTGTTAATATTTTACAGTCCTTTTTTATTTATAATGTTTTTTTTAATGTATACGTTTTATTTTTGCGCTAGCAACATTTGAAAGAACAAGTAAAATGGAAAGTTTTTAGTGAATTTTTAAGAAGCGTGACCAGATGGTCGAAATGGAAACTTTTCAGTTGAGTATAAATGTTACGTTTTTTCAAAAAATTTTAATGTTTTTCTTCAGCTTCGCGCTATTCGTATTCCTTGCTAGCGTATCTTGTAGTACTAGTTTTCGCGAGGATTTAATTACGCGGATTTTTGTGCAAAAATACGAGGATATAATTTTCCCTAATAAAGGAAAAAGTTCACATTTTTTTAATTAAAAAGCATCTCTACAATGAAACTTACACTACACTGTTAATAATCCTTTGTGTCTGGACACGCATTTTGATGATTTTTTAACATGTGAATGAAACTTTCTCCCTCTTAATTTTGCGAATTCATTTAAATCAGCGAAAGCGCGAAAATTAGTACGCGCAAAAATTAGCGTTAAGGTAGTCATTATTTCATTTCTGTATTTTTTTGTTGTCATATTTCCTCTCGTTAAATTTGAGTTCGGCGTTCATAGGCTGAAGTTCGTTTTTTTTAATGTTTTTTAACTCTGGGTAAAATAGAAAATGTTTTTTTTCAACACCGTGGCCTAAATGTAAACATCCTAGTTATTCGTCACCTCCAGAAAAATTCGTCATCTCTGTGCGACATTTTTTATCTTATAAGACACGATATAAACATCGTATTGTAAGATTTATCGAAGTGTAGCTTTCTCTTTTTTATCTTTCCTGCTTTCGAAATAGTATGCCCCGTTTTCGAGTTTTTTTTAAGGTTTTTATATTGAAATTTTAGAATTGTTTTTACGCAGTTAGGAGAGAATAATGTAATGTATGGAAAGATACCAACACTGTCTACCTTAATTTATTTATGTTTCAAAATTATGAATTTTTGAACAGAAATAAAAATTAAATTGATGCCTTGTTGTTCTTTATTTTTAACGCCAGCTAGAACATAGATCAATTTCAAAATGGACGTTGCAGGAGGATTCAACTAGAAGGAATATATACCTTGATGTGAATTCAAACTAGCTGAACACCAATGTTAAATGAACTCTGAAATTTAAAAAGCTCCGTGCAACCTAAATTTCGCGATAGGTTTTTTATAATAAAAATATAGCTCATCATCTGGAAAAAAATTATTGGACGACGAAAAAAATGTGTACTGATGTATTGGTTGTCCATAACATAAGAAATATTATTGAGCAAACAGTATCCTCAGGTCGCTAAATAACAAAGAAAAGAAACTACAATAATCAAATTCGCTGATCGGACGAGGTGACAGTTTTTCAAAAACGTTAAGAGAAATCTCAAAGTTTATATCGGCGGAGAGCTCAAGCGAATGGATTTTTTTAATTATTTTTTACTTAGTGCTGTTGGACGGAGACCAGAGGTAGGTACGGGACTTTCTGACAACTTCGTCCCCAGGTTTTGTTAGCTCTTTTGTATTGGGTTACAAGAGACCTGACATGCGAAAAATTATAAAAAGTTAAATCACCCCTCGTTGGAAAGCTAAAGAATAGGTCTTTCGCATTGACATTAATTAGGCGAGCAAATACAACATTAACAATGGATAGCCTACCTTAATGCACGCATGTACCAAAATTAGCAAACTTTTGTAAATGTTTTTGTAAACATACAACTTCGTCCCCAGGGGTTCTTGCCTTTGTGACATTGTGGTTCCGTTAGGCATCAAACCGTGGAGACGAAAGTATAGTCGAAAATACCGTAGCGAGGACTCTAGACACCGGGCTTGAATTACAGTGCCGGTCTCAAGAAAGGGGGGATTCGTGGCTACCAAATACGAATTTGTAGCATCGGTTTTGTCAAATATTTAAAAAGAATACAATTAAGCCTGCCTTAAATAACGAATTCATGATCGCAAATATTTTTCAACATCAAAGGAAAGTAATCCATGGTTGCAAATATTTTCAGCCCTCTTCTCCTTACAAAAGACGGAAAAAGAATTGATGTACCCATCTCTGTAGAGGAATATCGCAATTACAGTGCTAATCTATGCGACCAAAACTCTGAGTTTGTGTCAACAGTTTTGCGACGGATTCGAAGTGACACGGATTGTTTTTGACCAACCTGCGCGAGGCTACAAGTCCCCCCGGAGGAGAATCCGTGACAAATTTTGCGTGTCAAACTTAAGTGCCCGAACTTATCGGGAAAGTTTTCCCTTGTCCGGTAAACTGGATGTCAAAATGGTAGAGCGTATTTTGTTTTTTATCCACGCGCGCTTGTTTTGTTAAACATATTGGTTATTTTGTTATAAGAAGTTACAGCTTCTCTCCCTTACACTAATAGTCAGGTACGTAGTATGCTTAGCTTTCTTTTTTCTTCTTCAGAACTGTATGCCACTGTTTAACCTTTCGTAAGGTATCTGCTTGAAGTAGACGATACGACACACTCTAACTAGCTAACAAAATACAGAAAATGTAGCTATAGCTAGCTAGCTACCGTATATGGATATGTCACTCAATATGGAAACAAATTGTCACCTGATACAGATTCATGTCACCTTATAACCCTATAGGCATATATTTTTTACTACTGCAAGAGTTTTTCAGTCAATAGACCATTTCGGAGAGTATGCGCCTTTATGGATTTTCGAAGCCCAGTGGTGCAAGTTGAACTTTGAACCCTAAATGCTGTAGTAGAAAACTCTCTTAAAACACACACAAAAAAAAAAATTTGTATACACTCTTAGCGTGTTTAGGTCTTTGTAATGTTTTTATCTAAGTAACAGGGATAGTAGCACCAGACAACATTTATTTAAGTGTATTGCTTTTGATCTATTAATGAATTAGAAATAGCAATTAAATACATGTGTAGGACGTAGGGATACTGAGTGTCTTTTATTATTATTTCAACACTGAAGTGGATATATTTAAACAACTTTAAACATATTTTTACAATCGAATTATGCCGCTTACAATGATGAGGATTTTTTAGAACTTAGTGTGAAGCAGCTGACTGACTTCTTGACAGCTCTTACAACGTATAAGGATTTTTTAGAACTTAGTGTTAGGCAGCTGACTGATTTCTTGTGGACTGAGTAATGGTTGAGGTAATCCCCAGAGCTTTTTCTGCAATGGAACTTATTATGCCAATAATTCAAACAAGCTTCACAGAATAATTTATTTATTTATCATAAAGATTTACACCTTAGTAATAAATTACTGCTATATTTGGTGTCCTGATAAAGAAACCGATAAAGACATATATAACAAATTATAACAAAAAATCATGTAAAATATACATTGTGACTGAAACAAATAACATAGAAAAACAAAAGATTGAATCCAGCTTTAGTCTACTAAACTAAACTCATCATCAGGCCATTTCTTGAATAAAACTAAGCCAGAGCTACAAAAAGCACCCGCTAAAAAAATTACGAGTGCTATGGTCGCACTCGTAAGCAAAATTTACAAGTGTGATGGAAATATTTGCAAGTGTGATTCACACTTAACTATTTTTTGTTTACCACAACGTTATTATGTTATTTAAGCTGTATATAAATGATGCTTGAATACGTCTTGCAAGAAAAATATGATTAGAAGAAATATAAAAGGAAGATTTTGAGTTGTGCACTCTCATTGTGTATGAATAAAACAATTTTTTTTAGTATTTATTTTTGAAGGGCATAAAGATGAATATTCACGTCATACTCTCCTTGTGTAAGAACAATTATATTTGTGGGCCACCAGAATGTATTTTAATCTTCAGCCACCTGGTGGTGAAAATGTAAAAATACATTTCAATTATTGTGCAACATCTTTTTTCTGCTATTCAAAAAAATGTTGTGAATTTTTCTTTCAATTGCTTGCTAATGTCATAAGCTCTCTCTGAAACACAATGCTGGAGATCATTTTTCATTTGTGTTGAATGTAATTCTAATCTATTTATATCTTTGCAATCACATTGAGCACCTTGAAATGATTTGCTTCTGGTAATAGAGCAATATAGCAGGTATCATTTTTAGGTTTAATTGACATGTATTTTACAACCTAGTGCCCAGGACTAAATTATTAATTCCTGTTGAAAATATTGATAAATGTTAAAATAAATAGATAAATAGTATAGATGATAATTTTCTTTTTTTATCTTCACTACCTTCAAGCAACAGGTGGCCACTGAGAATATCAAAAATAAATATAAAATACATTTAATAAGACACACGCAACTATCTCCTCTCCATTGCCACCATTCATTTTATCATGCGCACTGTGATTGCTAAGATATAAATGGATAACAAAATTATATAAACATTAGAAAAGATTGTTCCGTACATTGCTGTTACAGACAATCCGTGATAATTATTATGCTGTTGAGATTTTACATTAGGTTTAATAGCCCTTTTCATCGTTCTATAATATTTTAGAAAAAGAAAAAATTCACGAGTGCGATAAAAAGCACTCGTAAATTTTTTTATCAGTGTGCTCGTCTCAAGGGATGGCCTGCATCATTTTTCCCTTTTTGATATTTTTCAATAAGGGAAGCGTACAAAAAAATTATAGTGCAATAGCAAAAGCAGGGAAGAGAAACAGGTATTCTTTCTAATACCACTCTTGAAATACTTAAACATGGAGTGTTTAAGTAGACGAATCAAGGAACAAACATACAAATTTGTGTAATTATCATCGAAAAACAAAATTATAAAGATATCAAAATAATAAAAATTATTTGCAATTAAAATGACTACTGACTCTATTCCTAAAATTTTGCGACCGAACCTGTTCACTGTATCTCTATTGGCAGTGTATTGAAAATTTTTACACCCATTATAGAAAAGAAGCCAGATTATTTTGTGAGCTTAAGTTTCACTTCAGGAATAGATAACATTGTAGAGATTTCACAAGTATTTTGACAATGGATTAAAACTCTCTAGATCTTCACAAGTTTAAGTCCAAATCCAGTAAGTATTTCCAAAAAAAAAAATTTCTCTCTAAAAATCCAAGGTTAAAATCCAATGCCAATATCTTTATAATGCACAAAGCAGCTACACAATTTTAAACATCTAAATATAAAATGAAATTACCTTTAACCAATCATTAATTACTAATCACAGCCTTATAGCTAGCTACAGTACAGTGTCCTAAAAGCATTTTTGGGAGACCTCTAGCTAGCTAGCTAGTTTAAAAGTTTTTAGAATATATTAAGTTGCCTTTATTGTACAAAAAGAAATTAAAAGTACAAATAAGTGCATAATAAAAGTATTTTTCAAAATATATTGTTAAATAGGAATATATACATAAGACTAACCTGTAGGTTATCTTTGCAATAGTTCTTCCTGTGTATAACGCAACGCTAAATTAGTGTGATTGATTCAACTCAACACTAATGAACACCACTCTGACTAAACACAACGAATTACCAGTGATACTGGTTCAACACAATTAAAACCCCACCACCAAGTGATTCTTATTAGTAATCGCCTAGATAGAAGATCAACAATCTCCCTCTATTTTCTTTCTGTTTGGCGTTCAGTTGGTTATTCGAATGTTGAGAGGAATTTATAGCGACTCCTACTCGCTTAGTACAGTGGTCTAGGGGCAAAACTGGCTTTTCACCAAAACCCTCTACTGTACTAGTCTTGGTTAAGTCATCACTACATGTATCTCTCTTTCTTCGTGTGATTACTTGTGTGGAATTTAAACATAAAAATTCTAAAAGATAAAAACTCAAAAAAACTTAATTTTTGAACACAATATTCAAATTTTCATAACTATTTAACTATTTCATAACCACCCTCTGCTACCATTTGTTAAATAGGAATATATATATAAGACTAACCTGTAGGTTATCTTTGCAATAGTTCTTCCTGTGTATAACGCAACGCTAAATTAGTGTGATTGATTCAACTCAACACTAATGAACACCACTCTGACTAAACACAACGAATTACCAATGATACTGGTTCAACACAATTAAAACCCCACCACCAAGTGATTCTTATTAGTGATCGCCTAGATAGAAGATCAACATATATATCAGAAAATTAGTATCACAAACATAAAAACAGATAACAAAAATCAAAACTGTCCGTTAGGCAAAAGACTGAATAAAATGTGAAGTCTAAAGTTCAACTTGCACCACCGAGTTCTGCAAATCCATAATGGCGCATAATCTCTGAGATAGTTAGGCCTAAGGAATTTGTACCTTAGTTTACCGTCGTCTGTATCTCAGG
Source organism: Hydractinia symbiolongicarpus (assembly GCF_029227915.1). Classification (NCBI taxonomy): domain Eukaryota; kingdom Metazoa; phylum Cnidaria; class Hydrozoa; order Anthoathecata; family Hydractiniidae; genus Hydractinia; species Hydractinia symbiolongicarpus. Next base: position 4,543,709 of record NC_079878.1, read on the forward strand.
TGTACCATGCAGGAAATTTTTATTATTCATTATTTTGCCCCTCCACTTTTTTCTAAAACTTTGTTGTATTTTATTGGTACTTTTGTATGCATCTGTATACAATACTGTTTGATCTGTATTACTGTTTGATCTGTGTTACTGTTTGATCTGTGTTACTGTTTGATCTGTGTTATATACTGTTTGATCTGTGTTATATACTGTTTGATCTGTGTTACTGTTTGATCTGTATTACTGTTTGGTTGTGTTATTAATGTTGTGTCTTGTCTTTTCATTTATTTCTAGTTTTTTTTGTTTTTTACTTGCATCTCTAAATTTTCACTGGTCATAGTTCGGTGTGTTAAAGGTTGCCTCACATTCTTCTAGTGTGGTCTTCTGGTTATTCTAAAATAGTAGTACAGAGTATTACACTATTGCATATTAATATATATATTTTTAAATTGTGAAGTATTTTTTGTTCTTGCCAATAAAATAGTCTTGTAAATCTTGTCTATTACTCAATACTATTTAAGAAAAAAATAAAAACAAGGTAAAATATTGTCGTAACACCCTCCTCCTCCATAGAAACAAGGCCAGACTAAAAACAGCAGTGAGTAACTATATGCATGAGTAAATGGTTTTGTGGCCATTGTAATAAATATTTTGCTGCTGAAATTTCCGCTATTTTTATGTTATAATTTTTTTTTGTAATAATAAATCAAAATGCACTATTATTCTGCCAATGATACAAATGCAACAATATACCGTGAATGAAGAATTAACTGCTAGTAGCTATAGTTTAGTTCCTAAAGCAAAGTACACAAAACTTTGTTTGAATAAAGATAGATGACCTAACAAGAAACTGAACTATGATGGTGTGATTAGATGCTGTTGTTGAGGTAAATTGTGAAAGAAAATAAGGGATTGTCCACAAGTTTCGTCTAAATTTGTCTCCTTTAAAATGCTCTCATAAATTGTTTGCATTCGTCTTATCTCTTAATTTCAGATGATTTTTTGTCTTAAATTGTCTATGATATCATAATTTTAGAAATAAATTTGTCTCCGAATCATTTTGTTTCATCTCTGGATTTTTGTGCAGTCTGCATTTCAAAAATTAATTAAACAAATAAAGATATATTGTATTTTAACTAATCATTGAAATCAATATAGTTTATGTTTTGTATTTCTGATTTTCTAAAAATTTGACTTGCTATTTTTGTACGGGAAATCAAAAATGTCGTTAATTTTCGCTACTAAAGTTATTCATTTAACTGTAGTTGTTCAAATAAGAAAAATACAAAAAATCTATTTGTTGCTAATCAAATAATCAAATTTCAGGTAACAAATGGCATTTTTTTTTTAGTCTCTTACCACTCATTTGTTTTTTTACTTTATTTCTGCACATTTCAGCACCTGTTCTTTTTTAATATACTCAATAATGCTTAAAGTAATGTACAATCTAATACATGGTAACAAATCTGGATGTTGCTCGTTTAGTCCTGGTCTACATCATTTTTTTAAAACTAAAATAAGAAAGTAGCTACTCTTTATATTTTATGATATGAATGATTACAAAGTAGGCAAGATTTAGTCATGTTTATTCAGAGTTGTCAACATTGTTACAATACTAAAATCTTATAAAACAATAACATTTTTTTATCACTTTTTATCTTAGCAATCACAGTATGTATAATAAAATATAAGACCTGTACAAGCCTACCCAGAAAACTTTATTCCAAACCAAGTTGCAAATTGAGTTATTGGGTCGTCAGCAAAAAATTAAGAGGCCTGCTATGAGCAAACGAGTGTCATTTTAAGAAAAAAAGTTATGTTAATTAATTCGCATTTATAGTAGCATTGACAAAGTTGGAATGTATATAAATATACATCTCTTAAAGGTCTAAAATTAAAATATGAAAATTTGATATTACTTAAATATGACATCATAATATTTATACAGCGTAATTAAATTACTTTAAAAAGGAAAGAGCTTTTTAAAAAAAATTTAAAAAGATTTGTTTACCAACTTTTTCTTACTGCAAAAAAGAATTTAAGTTATTTAAACTTTAAAAATAAAAAATAATTTAGCAAACAATCAGGAAATCAATTTATATCATCATCATCATCATCATCATCATCATCATCATCATCATTTTCGGCTTAACGTCCGTTTTCCATGCTAGCATGGGTTGGACGGGTATATTAATGACCCTCTTCCAATCTTATTTAGACTGTGTTAGAACTAAACTCAACTTCCTCTGCATCAAGTCTGTCCTTATAACATCCTGCCAAGTCTTTCTCGGTCTGCCTCTGGGCTTTGCCCCAGGAACTATCAAGTTTTAGTCAGCATAGTTTTAAGCATATATAATAATCATAACAAAGTTGGGTGTTACAACAATATGTCTTGTTTTTCACTTGTATATATTTTAACTGTTTTAGCGAAAGCAGCTAATTTTTGTTATAAAGCACATAAAAATATAAACTTTTTTTTTACCCCGTAATTATTTTTGTGATTACAAAATTAGCGCATTGTGCATTTTAGTTTCATCGTAACAAATTACTATAAACAAATAATCAACTGTCAACAGTGGTTCTAAAATAATGTTATTGATTTACCTTGTTTATAAGTATATAATTGTAGATTGATATTCAACCAACAAAAAATAATCTTCATTAAATTTCCACAAGATGGAAGATGGGATGAGAAAATGTGGGGTTTAAATTAAGTGAACTAATTTGAGCACAACAGTTGATAGGTGGGATGGGATGTTGTCAAATTTTGAAAATGGGCCACTGTTTACAACACAGGATGTGTTACAAGATAAGTCAGGACAGGTTCATGTAAATTTAGATGGTGCCGATGTGTTGAGATGCTAAGTATTTGGGACCTCAATTACTATTGTGATATTGAAAATTAAACATACTCAGGCAACCTTTTCTAATAAGCATCCACTTTTTACAAATAAATTATTTATCCCCTCCTTAATAAACAACAATTTTAGATTCTAAATGTTTTTGTGTATTTATGATACTAAAGCAATAAATTTCTTGATAGAAAATAAAGAAAAGTTATAATGGACAAGGATAAGAATTATTGTGATTTGTGCAAGTTGAATTTCACCTCAGAGCAGGTATGTCACTATAAAATTTTCTTTGTTTTATTGCAGAAGTTGCTATATTTGTGTTGCACGTATAGTGTATGTATATAGTGTAACTAGAAGGTTTTTCCCACGAAGAAAACAAAATCGTGCTAAAAATGGCACGCATGAATCCATATTAACGTATTTGCTTATTTTTTTTTATTTTTTAATTCACTTTATAGAGCCCCTAAGTTGTGTATGGAAGTGTGAAATATATTAATAAAACAATGTTTCGTCGTAGGAAGTAGCCTACAAATGATTATTAAAAAGTACCTTTTGTCATGGACAGAAAATTGGAGAGGTTTTCAAACAATATCTCAGGATCTATTATGTTTTTTCTAATCAAACCATATACACGCTTTTTTTATAAGAATAGTGTTTTTTCGTTGAGGGTAAAGTATTCTTATGATTTGGCGAAATATGAGGGTGAAGTATTCTTAATGTATTCTTATTTTTCAGAGTAAAGTTTCTGTCACATGTATGCACAAGAATAACTATTTCGCGACAGCTGAATTTTCCATTTGCTAGTTTAAGAGTTTTTATTATATTACTGTACATACTTAGCCAAAACATGGATTTTGTTAAAGATTTGTCTCATTTTGAATACCCTAATTTTTTGGTTAACTAACAATTTTATTTTAAGCAAACTCACCCTGGAAATATTTTTAAGATATTCTTTAATTTAGGCAATTTTCACCCTGATATTCTTATAGAAGTTATTCTTATAAAAAAAGCGTGTACACAAGAAAAGGCCACCACGACATATAAATTGACCTCAACAAAGTTGTTGGAACTGCTACTCAGGTTGTGTAATTTGCAGAACAAACCCTGTCATGGACGGAATCATAGAAAACACATTTTTATTTCTTTACATTGGATGAGTATTTCTCTGAATTACTTGAGAGCTTATTCACAAACAACTGTTTTTCTTGTAGGCTGGAATGTCAAGTTATGAAATAGACATTCAAACATGCAATTTTACACTTTCCTGGTCATTAGATGGCTTTGTATTGAGACAGTGCCCTGCTATGGACGTAAAAATGGCTCTTTTCAAATTTACGCAAGCCGAACCCTTGTAAACCAAAATAGACGTGCAAATACAAAAATTTCATATAATAAAATTCCATTACTATGAAATAAAAATTTGTTTAACTTGGACTTTCAGTTGACAACTTTGGACTCATAGAACTGCAAACGATTTTCATAATCACATTGTCTCTGTTTTTGTGGCTTTCCCATTGCAAGTATATTACTAATATTAAAGCTTACCTCCCACTTTAAAAAAAGTATTCGAAAATCAACTCAAAATATTGTACTAATAACGAAAAAAAAAATTCTTTTGTACTTATTTTGATTTGTTCACAAGATATTCGTTGTTGAAGTTGTAAAATATTAGCTGAAGAAAAAGCTTCATGCCAGTCGCCATCTTGTGTCCCGATTGTAAATAAATTCCTTCGCGGGAGGACTTTTGACGGCAACTCCCGGATGATAATTTCGCTGACTCTGCCGTTGGCCCATGTTTTTATATACAAAGCGGTTTTATATATGACAAAGCGGTTGTTGTTTTTTCAACATTTGTAACAGGTACTGAAGATGAGTTTGTAACAGGTATATACTGAAGATAAGTAAACATTTGTTTTTTACTTCCCTTTTTAAAACTGAGTTCCCGTGAAAAAGTTGTGGGCTTTCTTAGTTTTGAAGTTTTGGCCAGTAAAAAGTCTACAAAACCTGACAGTAAATTAGACTCTAGCTTGGAAAGCTGATATGAGGATGAGAATGGAAGTTGAAGCAATAGCTTAGTAGTGAACCGTGGCCTTTTTAGCTTTTCCGATGCTCTCAGAACGAGATTGGCTCTTTCTAACTTGTGTAGAGACTTCGATGCCCACAGGAGACGGGTCGCGGTGCCGGAAAGTATATTTTAAAGTGAGAAAGAAGCTATTTAGGGCTATCAGAGCAAACCATGACGGGCAACATTTTATTTTACTCTTTTGAAAAATATTGCGCTGTGATCCCTAAGAGTTTGTGTTGGTTAGAAGAGTTAGACTCTGAAAGCCTTTAATTTAGGGTTCTTTGATATGAGAATGAAACGCGACACGAAAAATAAATTAAAATAGATTAATATAAGAAAGGAAAAAAGAAAAAAAAAGAAAGAAGAATTAAAAACGCGTGCAGAACAAAATAAAATCCAGTAAATCCCCTGCCTAGTGTACCACAGTATAATAGAAAAGTCTTACATGCAACGTAGAAGAGCGAGCACCTATACCAGAATTTTCATATGGCCTAATGCACAGACAAGTAGACAGACGTTTAGAATTGCCAAAGTCTTTTTTGCCAACGTTGATCAAAACATTCAAGTGATTAAAACTCGACTTAAAAGTATCGACTGTGTTAATGAGCACACGCAGCTCGTTTTTTGTTGCCTGTTGGAAGACTGGCAAAGGAATGCTTTCCAGCGCTATTTCTATTATTCTTATTACAAAAAGCCATAGCACAAAAACACATTTTATAATTATTAACAAAATTAATCTTAGTTGCAACAATTTACTTTTCTTCTTTTTCTCTGAGTTATTGTTTTGCGGCAACATGTTCAGGCGGCCTTTTTTTGCCAACTGGGAGATGACGTCAAACTGGGTTTAATCCGAAAAAAAAAATTATCAAAAAATGGCAGCTTTCGAGAAGGAAGCATGCTGTAAACACAAGAAAATGTGGCTTTATATTAGCTTTATTATTTCAAATTTTACTTAATAAATGTTAAATTACAAATTCTCAACAAACAGAATAAGATGAACTTTTTTTGAAGTCGGAGGTAAGCTTTAATACTAATACTAGTCGATAAGGCCCATGAAAAAAATCCACTTAGGCAGAAGAAAAATATATGAAATAGGTTGTTTTAGGTTTTTTGCCGACATCAGCCAGTGCATGAACAAAAAAAGTTTGCGAAATTTGTTTATCTGTTTCCTGTAATTTGCAGAGCTTGAAACGCTGATAAGAAAAATGTATAGTATCATATGCTATTGACCAACAGTTAAGAAGATATAAAGGTTTAAAAATTATGTTGACATCAGCAATGGTCCGTAAAAAACCTACAAATTTGTATACCCGTTGCCTTCATAGTATAGATCTTAAAACGCTGATCTAGAAAACCTATAGGATCATGTATCTTTGACAAACGGTTGGAGAAATATTAAGGTTTAAATGTTTTTTGATGGTAATCCCTAGTTACCCACGCAGTGAAAAAACATTGACGGCACCACCACGTTTCCAAGTTATTCAGCGTCAATTTTTTAAGTGCAAGATAATGGCTACATTAATTTAACATACTTTCCTTTGACATTAATGATAATTTAGCATTAAACTTTGGTAAATTACAGAACAATTTTATGGGCGATGTTTTACAGACATTATTAAGAAAATATTAAAGAATATAATCCACTTTGCAAAACTCACAGACAGACAGACAGAACTGGCGTATTATTATATAGACTAGCCGTTAGCCCGTGGAAAAATCCACAGGTTTGCCCGTGCTTTATATTTACCCGTCGCAACAAAGTGGATAAAAATATATCGCATTTGATATTCGTGTTTCCGTAACATAATTTTCTAACTCAGCGGGGGGTCCGCGCAGAGACAGACAGACGGAATACGGCTATTATTATAGAGACTAGTCGTTAGCCCGTGGAAAAATCCATGAGTTCGCCCGTCCTTTATATTTACCTGTTGCAACAAAGTGGATAAAAATATATCACATTTGATATTCGTGTTTCCGTAGCACGATTTTCTAACTCAGCTGGGGGTCCGCGCAGAGACAGACAAAATACGGCTATTATTAAAGAGATATTTCTAAAAAGAAAAAAACTTCACATGTGAATATGTAGAATTACTTACACTGTGACACCACAATTGTTTAACTTATTATATGCTAACTGTTAAAAACTACTTGTGGTGCAAATATAAACTTAAAGCTTTCCAATACGAAACAAAAAAATAATTATTTGAGGAAACAAAGTACAAAATTATCACTTTGGTGAACATTGTAAGTCTTTATGCAAATTGTTCCTAAGTAGTGCCTCTCTGATCCACACATATCTTCCAAAATATGAATCTGTGTTCTATCAATAATGTGTCTGGATGGAATTACGGTAAAAGTCATGGACGGGAAAAACATTGGAGTGCTCTTATTCAACTATTAAATGTAATGGAGGGCAAATAAGCATACAGACTAATAGCTAGCACTGTATATTATAGATTAGTTTAAAATCTTCAGAAAATTCCAAACTGTGCAGACCATGCGGAAAAAATTACCATTAAAAATATCTTGGAAGGAAAAATATTCACATATTGCTGAATTTGGACTGTAGGCACCATTGCCACTCTTTTAATTGAGCAAAATACATGTCATGTAATACAAGGTCATGAAGTGGTAAATATAAAACCCTAGCCTTTTTCTATGTATTTCTGTCCATGACAAGGTAATTTTTTGTTACTTCATTCCTGGAACGGAAATATAAGGGTGAAGTATGTGGTTACCGAAAAATTTGACTTGGTACTCAAAATTCAACTTTTGTGTGACCTGTGATCATGTATTATGACACTCATATCATTTTACATTTTGACGTTTGGTTGATGATTTTTCAATAATTATCAAATCTATACTGCAGCATAACATTAAAACACTGAACGAACAGAGAGGCTGGGTTGTACTGCGTTGTATTCACTGCGATGGTTTACTAATTTGTTCGCGGTGTCAATCCGCCCCTCAACCTGGCTTCAAACTATCTTTTCACTAGTGCTATCTTATATCCATATCGATTGTAAAACCAGGAATCATTTATTTCCTTTTGTCGTCAAAGGCATTTTTCTCACATGTTTTTATCAAAGAAAGTTTTTTTACTGAAAGAGTTGTACTGAAAGACTTTAACCATTCTTTTTCAGACAACTTATGAGAATGTGCAGAAGATTTATTTATAGTAGCATGTGTTTACATTGTATTAAAAATTAACAGGTCCTTCAAGAGCTTGTGACAAAAATTAAATTGTAAATGAGCAATGCTAAAACAAAAAAAGATTTGAAATAATTCCCACAACAACAATTTTTATGCAGTTAGGGATTTGAAAATAATATACTTTTATACATGTAAACAAAATAATATTAGAATTATACTTAAAAATAATAAAACCACAAGAAGACACAAACCAAGCTTCAATGAATAATGCTCAATGTTTAAATCATTGAAATTTTTAATGCTGTGGTAAAATAATGATAATTGCTCTTATAAGTATATTAGTGTTTGTCTAATACATAGACTTTTCCTGACTCGTTATTTTGCAACATTTGAAATCAAAACCTGCAAGAATTTCCCAAATTATATGATAATGACATATCTAAAAGAATAAGGTAAAAATTTATGTATTAAGTCAGGGATGAAAATGTAGTATAATGACTGTGCGACAAGAAACAGTTTCATATATTTTATTTATTAGGTTTTAAATGTATGTTTTGTTTTTGCCATTAGGGTCAAAAAACATTTTGAGTATCATGTAACATTCTTAGCAACAACTTTTATGTAATGCTTTTTATTTTTAGGAATTTAAAGAACATGGCTGGTCCATGTTACATCACAGAAAGCTTGACCAAGAGAAAGGAAGGTAATAAATTTACGTGGACGTAGGTTAAGCCATTGCATTTCACTTCATTATTAAGGCTGAAGAATTAGGAAATGAATGAAAATAATTGGCATTGTATCTTACATGAGGACGCCAGCTGAGGTCAAAATTGGACAAATTACCCAAAGCTGGAGCTGTTTCAGACTTCACAGTTTTATAGCATAATGAATCATGATATCTACACAATGGGTGCAACAGATTAACAAGTTCTGAAAACAATTTTGACATATAAACACTAAACAGTAAAAGGTTGAGTATGACCTTGGAGGAAAGAATACGGAAGGAGAAACAACTTCATTTCTGTACGCTTTAAATGTATTGAATTTTCTTTTTCGCAAAAAATTGATCAAATTCCATATTCTCCTTTAATAGGGGCTAACTTTTTTCTATTGAAATCTGACTGTAACACGCTGCAGGCACGTGATATTTGTATGGAAAGTGTGCCTAATATAAGACGGTAAACATTGCTGTTAAAAACTTCAATAATGCGTTTGGAAATAAGCGTTTAACCATGATATTAACCTATTTTTGCAGGCTTGAGTATACCACTTTGATCATGAAAAAGAATATAGATAGATATGCGCCGGACGAGTGCCGACAAAATGTGTGCTGGATTAATGTTTATTCGAACTAAAGAAATAACTTCTAATAACAGAACGTCGTTTTAAAACGAGATATAAACTTTTACTTTTTGTTTACACAAGTGTCGAGCATGTGCTTCTTCGCTAATTATGTTAACATAAGAACAAAAGAAATTTTACCGATTTCCATATGGCTTCTTGTTTTGATAATATCATCAAATTCATCATCAAATTATCTAATTGTTTTTATAACCAATCATAGTTGCGAATTGTTATTCACGAATAATTTAGTCACACAAGCGCCAAAATGTCAAATTAAGTTTCTATACAGATACCTGCTAGAACCTCACGCAGTGTTTTACTAGATTTAAAAGAGTTGTTTCTCCTTCCGTAATCTTTCCTCCAAGGTATGACATACGATCCTCTACATTATTGATCAGTGATCCACTGATATTGATCTGTTCCTTTAAAAACTAGAGCAAAATCTGTATTTTACCTGATGAGGTATTTCCATATCCTACTGTTGCATAGTTGTTCTCTCAACTATTTCACATTCTTTTCTACTATTTAATTGCTAGTATTGGTTTCAAACATGTACTAACAAAACTGATAATAAATTCCATATTTAGGTCGTAACCGTAAAAGGGCTAAAAATTTAGTTAAATTTCTCAGTTCACTTTCCTTTATTGTAATCAAAGTAGTATGCTTATTTGATAAATTTTCTGATGTCAACCCTCTCGATGAGGAATAATGGATAGCAGCAAAAAAAGTTGATGTATATAGAATTTATTTTAAATGGTCATGAAGCAATTCAAATTCATCTTTTAAATTATTTATATGCAATAATTATAAAGAAGTATATTTACTCAAAGTGAGCAATTACACAACCTTTACTTCCTCATAAATTACATCAGGCTCAATGAATTGTTAGGACTCAGAATTGAGTGTTACACTAATGAATTTAAACAGTTCGTTATTTAGAAGTAGATCTAAACAAGTAGATACAGCGTTCCTTTAACTCTCAAACAATTGTACCAAATTCATTTTTACAAGACTCTACAGCTTCTTGTCTTCCTTTTAACATGTATTCATGAAACAAGGTTCTGTCATTTTCTCCATGTCGCGCTCTTGTTTGTTGCTCAGGCACTATCTCATTGTCATTTCCAGCGAGTTGTTCCATAATGTTGGTTTCTGTTCGAAATATCTTGCATTATAAAGCATCTTCCTCGTCTCATTTCAAAAAAATTAGCAGCTTATCACGACTTTTTGTGACTTTTATACATATGGATTTTCATTTTGGTGTTAAGAGAGAGGCTTCTTGTAGAGTCTTGCAAACTGGCTTAAAAATGCAGAACAAATCAAGTTTTATACCTTTTATACTTCTTTGTAACTCTTAATGTTAGCTTGAATCTTTTTCTTTGAATGGTTGCGAGTAGCAATTATTTGGCTGTTGCAAAACCAATACAAATTGGGAGATTGTGTAAGTGGGATTTTAAAGGTGCACAGTTTGGTGCTCAACTAACACTTTGCCTTTTATAATGTACAGACTCTATTCCTTGAAAAATAGGTTGGCGCTTAAATAAGTACCATCTTAAGTTAACTTTTTTGAAGACTTAATATTGCATTGCAATTGTCTAAAAGTGTGAATAATAGCTAGCTCGATTTTATCAGCTACACATAGTAAATAATGTTACCAGAGGCCCTCCATCAGCACACATTCCAATCTATTGAAAGAATAATTTTATAAAAATTAACCTGTTTGTGTGTTCTTCCTTTTGGAATTTTTGTAACAGACATAACTAAATTTATTATGTAAGTGTTTCTGGAAATGAAGTTTTGTTATTTGTTTGTTGCTTATCTTATTCCTTTTGTATGATTAAATAAAATAATGCTTAATTTGTAATTATTTTTTTTTTACTCCATTGACTATAAGTGAACTTTTCTCCATAACTAGCATTGACAACTACGATAATTTATTCTTTAGAGACATTGTTCATGAATGTGAACTATGCAATGATTCCAACTTTGGTCTGTTAGCATTTACAAAGCATATCCACAGTGAAAAGCATCAAGATAAGCTATCTGACTGGAAAGGCCACAGCAGAAAAAGTGTGTCAAATGTTCTACAAGGAACTGGCCCACCATCCCTTATGAATATAAATTTGATGCCGCCACAAAATCACCAGCAAATGTGTACACCTTTCAGATTTTTAAATGAATTACCACCACATCAAAACAGGTATGTCAGAAAAGGGTTTTTTAAGTTTCTATTGTCCCTTTAGCAATGGAGCAATTTAGTAGTTAACAGGAAAAAAACCATGTCTATTTATTGACTTAAAACACTTAAAGACTCTTAAAGACTTTTTGATGGATAATAAACAAATCAAATTAAATTTCTTGCACAAACAATACCAAGTATATTTGTGTAAACCTTGTATAGAATGACACAGCACTTTTAATAAATATTTTATCCCAGGAGGTAACAGTAACTGACATCAATTTAAGATAACTGCTCAAGTCAACTTGGCAGTCAGAAGAATCAGAATTATTGCAACAAAATGTCTACTTTTAAACACAAGATAAACACATAGTAAACAGAAGACTTTAAACTTTGTAAACTTTAAAAAAGTATGAAATTTAATTTGAAAAAGACGTGAATACTTTATTAAAAATTGCATCTACATTTTTTGTGATGTGTAAAATATGTAGTTACAAGGATTATATAATTTTCCACGATTTTGACTATAGTGGCTAACTGCTTTATTTCCCCTTTTCTACTGAATTCGAGATAAATCCAATTAAGCGTATTTAAAGTTTAGGATAGTTTTTTGTAAAGTTTTGTTTGCTAATATTAACTTGTATCAATGATCTGTAAAAAATAAAAAGTAAGTTATTTTAGGACGTAATGTTTTCAATAATAAAAAAAGAAATGCTTAATTTAACCACTGGCGAGAAAAACGGTATATTAATTTAAAAAATTGGTGTTTTCTTTACCATAATTAAATTTACCAACTTTGTGATATGAAAGTGTTTTAAACGATCCAGTTGCAGCTAGTGTAAATGTTAATTGGTTATTTGCTAAGAGTTTGTGATAGTTATACGCTTTGTGCTTTACCATTTAGCTATGATCTTGATAAACAATGTTGCTTTGCTCGTTAAAGTCACAATTAATTGCCGGCCAATTTGTTGGTTTCTATCCTTACAGTCCATTGTCAAGTTTGGGCTTGTGGTAGTTGTTCTCCTCAGATTATGTATTTCTTGCTGTAGACATATAATAAATTCCTAATACAACAGTTTGTCGACCTTACATGTTTAAAATTCCTGTAAATACATCAGATTTTAACAAATATTTTTTAAATAAAACCTCTATAATGTATAATCTTGCATTAACTCAACATTGCAGTTGATATTTAGGTAAAACAAACCATTTCCACTAGGTTTACTGTTAAGATTTATTGCAGGTGTTAATTTGCTACACAGAATTCATATTAATGAACATGCAAACATGTTTATAAGATAATTGTGATAAAATTTGGTCAATAAATTATTTAAATTTTTTTGTTAGGAATCTGCTACAACTGAATTCCAGGTTTCCTTCAGGAAATGCTATTCCATTTAATTTTTATGGGAAGACACTTCAATTACAACACAATAAGGGAATCAATGCTATAAACTATGATGCTTTAAGAGCTTTGCCACGACAGAACTCCATGCTTTGTTCAGCAAAGGCTGTGGCATTAAACTTTCATCAAGAACCTCGGGTACAAAGAGTGAAACGAGCCAGTAATACCAATCAGAATTCTTTAACCTACAAAAAGTACTTTTCAGGCGAAGAGAGCCCTGTTAAAAAAAGAAAAATAGAAAATAAAAAACAAAAAGATGGAAAGTCTGCTCTGAGTTCGTTGCAGTTGATGTGTCAATCAATGTCAAGTGATGATGACTGGACACCTGATTCTAATAAGCAGGTACAGTCAGAGAAGAATATCTCTAACTTAAATGAACGCCTGCAAGGACTTTTAAGGAAAAGTCAAGCAGTCGTGGACAGATACAGCAAACATAGAAACTTAAGTAAAACAAAAAGAGACGAACGAATGAAAAGGACAATAGCAGGCAATCAAAGCAAACATGGAAACCTTTCAGGTGATTCAGAAGACCATTCAGACGGCAATGCTAATCTTAGTGAACCTTCTAGCATCGATTTTCAGTCAACTGTTGATATTAAAAAACAGCCGGTTGCAAAGGCTAACTTAATAACGAAGGACCGATTTCGACATTTATCCGGGAAGACACTCGAACTTTTACAGCAAACAAAAGAAGTTACAATACCTGTTTCAGACATTCATGCATGTTCATTATATAACACAGCAAACAATAGCGACCCAAATCAGGTAAAAATTTTTTATTTATTTTTCATTTTTTTAAACTCACTAAAAACACAGCCCTTTAATACTCACTACATTTCGAAGCCATTATTAATATAAATTCATTTCATTAATAAACACTACATGTTTGAAGGCTTCCACGTTTATTAAAGCACTATTTCTTTTTTTTTTAAAAAGTTCCAGTGTACCTTATTATCAAAAAATGCTGTCGTCTAATAAACGATGCATTCTTTAAAGCTACATTTACACTTTAGGTGGATGTAAAGTATAACAACAACATTAATTCCTCCGTATTACTTAGCTCTTATTTTTCGTATTTAATTTTTATGAGCTGTAGCTCAAAATCAATCACTAAGTTTTTTGTCTATTATCTTGTTTTTTATTCTGACTTTATTCTTCCTTTTATTTGTCACATTTACTATGAAGGCCTGGAAAAATCAGTGGGAACCATTGTTTTGTTGCTGTGTGAAAAAGAAATGGCCATAACAATGAATTAACTATTTCTTACAGTTATTTATACAGAAGTTTTTTCAATAAACATCCCCTATTTAGCACCAAATCGCTTACACAACAAAAGTTATGCAATGTTAAATAAGTTACAGACAGTAACGAGCACTTAAACGTGATGAAATTTTAAATAAAAAAAATTGATTATAGTCATTGAGTTTGTAACTAACTTCTAAATTCTTATTATATTTTCTGCTTTCTGACTTTATTTAGCTACAAATTTTGATAAATATTATTGCTTATTCATGAGGATATTATATCAAAATGCCAGTAAGATATCAGACCACCCTCAAAAGAAATGAAGAACAACCACATATATGATGTTGATCACTCTAATGTTTGTTTTTTTAATTTCTATAATACAAGAGGTAAACTAAGGGTGCCTTATATTATTTATATTTTATCACAGAACATCAGCCACATATTTTTTTATAGGGGACAAGCAGAGATAATGCAAAAAAGTTGAACAAAACCCAAAGCAATAGTGCACAACACGATGACAATGAGACTAAGACAAAGAAGAAGAAACAGAAAAAAACAGTGGAAAAGGTAACAATTGTATTGTATTTCCCCCTTCAGCTTCTTTTGATACTACTAATGTAAACAGACCATAAAGTCTCAGGCATGACTTTGCTAGGTTTATGTTGAAACTGCTGCCACACTGGAAGCAAATATTTTAACACAAGGACAGACCTATTTTTTAAATCAGTACTAGATTATCATAACAAATTTATGTTACATATTTTTACTTTTAGTTTCTTCCTGAACAACCAAAAAAATGTACAGAAAAGAGGAAAAACAACACCGCTTTAGAAAGAGGAATGATACCCCTATCTGATAAAGACATATTTTCAAAACCAAATGATCCAATTAGTAATGAAGTTAATAAACAACTGGCTTTTATTACTTCAACAGATGCAGTTAAAGTGTCACCAGAGGTACTGTCCTATTTTTGGCTGTTGTATTAGGATCAGCAAAAATATCAGCTATGAGGGCAACCTGCACAAGAAGCTTTCCTTTAAACGTTGTCATTATTAAAAATGTCATTGTTCAAATTGGCGATAGCATGAAAAGCTTATGATGTTTGAAGCCAAGACTTTCTGAGCAGTAGCATAACGATCTTTGTTAATAATTTGATGCACATAAGCTCAGAAATGTCAACACATAATCCATTTTTTAACTCTTTAGAAGTTTCAGGACACCTTACCATTGTTTGAAATTGGAACACCGCCAACACCTGGAACACCATCTCTTGACTCACCGATAAACACTTCACATGCAATTGTCACTAACCCAATACAATCTACTGTCATAAGCTCAATGCAATCCACTGTCACAAGCCCAGTACAATCAAATGTCGCAAGCTCGGTACAATCAACAGAAGACAATGCAACAAAGCTTTGCAAATTTAAAAAGAGAGACGGTAAATTTTGCAATATGAAGTCTTTACAAAAGTGAGACATTTTTTCTTTTTTTTTATATTCTTTTTTTTCTTTAATAAGAACAACCCAAACAATCAATAATTTTAAAAACCACAAATATTATTACCCACGCATTAGAAATAAATATATCATACCATGCAGATATATTGTTATGTACTGTTTGTTTTAACGTTACCCCTGACACCTTTAAAATAAAACGTAAATCTAGCTGACGAATGATATTACGTCACTAATGGGCAAAACATTCTCCATCGTACTTCCTTTCATGGCAAAATGCTCATGCAAAGGTTGTTTGTTTTATATTCAACCTTTATTTTGCTTATGTCTTCAAAATAGTTCTTGCACTATTGGTTGCTTTAACTGTTCTAGTAGATAAAGAAATCCAACTTTAAGCAAACAGTGGTTTCACAATATTTAAAATTGATAGAGTTGCATCGATAAATCACAGCAACTTTGTAGCTACCTTTGTTTAATTCTTATATTATTTTTCTCAATAAAACTATTTCATTTACGGACAGTTCGTATTTCGATTGGGCTAGGTCATGTTTTGTTTATGATTCTTTATCTGAATTTTTTTTATGGACATGTTTAATATGATAGTTTAGTAGGCGACGTTTCGGGAGATCCTTCTCCCATCATCAGGCAAAGTAAAATTATGTTGAGCATGTATTTATATAATTGCAGAGGATCGAAATTCATAAAAATTAACCAATCAGAAACGAGCTGATAATTACAGTTAATTACGGTAATTAACATTTTCGGACCTAGATGTGGGTAACTACTTCTTCTGTAGGGCTGGTAACCAAATCTCAGGAAGTTGATAAGAGATGCTGTTTATGTGTTACGTGCTACACTGTTGATGGTTTCTTTAATCTTCCTGGCCGTTGTTCTGGATTCTCTGTCAATGATTTTCTTCTCATCCCAATTAAACTTATGACTTCTGCTCCAGCTGTGGTCCACAATTTCGTTTTTCTTCACATCTCCGTTTCTCACTGCGCACATATGTTCTTGTACTCTTTGCTTAAACTTTCTTTTTGTTTCGCCTATGTACACTGGATCACAATCTTTACACGGGATTTCGTAAACAACATTGCATTGCTCTTTCAGGTTTATTTTGTCTTTTGGTTTAGACAAAGTGCTTCTTAGGGTGTTTTTAGAGTTAAGAATGCATTTGATCTTGTGTTGCCTTAAAACTCGACGAAGGCTCTCTCGCTAGTACCTGGTACAAAGGGTAGGAATGTTGATGCGATGAAATCCTCTGATGTTTCCTTGTTGTCTCCGTTGCATCTTCTCTTCATTTTATTTTCCACTTGCGTGATGACTTTATGACTGTATTCATTTGCGCTTCTCGTTTGATGACTTCTGTAGGATCCTTCTTGAGAAGTTTGTAAGGCCCGTTGTTGATGTGTTCGTTGCACTTGTCGATGTAGTCAGGTGTACTCATGATAACCGTTGTTCTCCCCTTGTCTGCCGGTAGGATTATGATATCTTTGTCCTTCTTTAGATTCTTCAATGACAGTCTTTCAGATTTTTGCAAATTGTCCTTTGGTGTTTTGCTTTTCTGTAGCGTGAGGCTTACTTTAGCTCTTACTGTGTCTGCCTCTTCTTTTGGTAGATCTTTAATTGCCTCTTTCACTTTCGCAACTATTTCCTTCTTTGGAATTGAAGCTGGTGTCATACAGAAATTCATTCCTTTTGATAGAAGGTTTGTTTCTTCTGTCGTGAGGTGTCTGTTGGAGAGATTGACAATCCATTTGCTCTTGTCTATACCCGTTTGTGAATCATCATTGAATCTGTCATTGATTTTCTTGATCCAGAACAACGGCCAGGAAGATTAAAGAAACCATCAACAGTGTAGCACGTAACAAACACATAAACAGCATCTCGTATCAACTTCCTGAGATTTGGTTACCAGCCCTACAGAAGAAGTAGTTACCTACATCTAGGTCCGAAAATGTTAATTACCGTAATTAACTGTAATTATCAGCTCGTTTCTGATTGGTTAATTTTTATAAATTTCGATCCTCTGCAAGTTTTATTTCTCATGAGTTGTTAACCAACCAGAAATATCTGGCATTGTAATCAGGAGTCATTATGTGTACAATAAGTTAAGAAATGCATCATACATCCAGTAAGTGGTAATATAAAAAAGAGTAATCAAAGTTTAGTTGAAGATAACAAGACTTACATACTCTTATACACATCAAGTTAATAAAGTAGATGTGAAAGTCTCTACTTACCTGATTAGTAGTAATTAGTAGCGCTAATGTTAGGTACCCAATTTGACAGTTCTAAGGATTAATTTCTACCTTCTCATTAATAATAGATGTAAATTTTTTGATGTAAAGAGCTAAATTTTACATTTTCTATGGTTAATATGCAAAGAAAATTTGTTTCTAAACTGTTTGTCACCTTGGTCAAGCAATGGCACAAGGTTTTTTAACAGTAATTGCCAAACTTGTTTACTACCATTTTTATTTTGCTTTTTAACAAATGAACTTTAGCTTATGCAGCTAATTGAATGATATTTGATTCTTTTTTACCTATTATGGTTTTTTATGAGTCTGGTATACCTAGGAGATGTCACATGTTATGCAAAAATTATATGTAACATAAGAAGGAAAGGAACAGAAATATGTTGTTGTTGTTTTAGATTTTGTGACTACCATAACCGAGTTGTGGATGCAGTGGAGTTGTATATCAAACAAAAAATTGAGGTGAATAAATCTAATGTTGCAGATGCTGTTTCGCTTATAGAAAGTCCTGATAAATTAGATGCAAATGTTTCAGTAAAAGTCAATAATTCTGATGACAGCTCTATATTGGAAAATATGTCACATTCTACAAGAAAACGCTCCTTGTCGCAGGGTTCCGAAAAAAATACAAGTGTATCTGTTGATTTTGCAATGCTTAAAGACTCCATCAATACAAGTCGCCAGAGATCAAATTCCACTTGCAAGTCTTCTGATAATAGTGATGGTGGTTCTTCACTGATGATAACTGGACAGAAAAATAATGTTAAAGTTGGTAGATTCAAATATTTAAAATTCTTAACTGGCAAATCTTCAGAAATAGACAAAAATAAATTACCACCAACTGTACGAAAGTTCTTAGATAAAAAAGTGCATAATTCAGCTGATTCTTGTGATGTCTCAGTTGCTGAAAGCTCACTCAAGTCACCACAGAAAGACCAACCTACTGCAAATGTTAGCTCAACAACAGTGACTGTGATTGATGAGACTGCAATTACTACACCCATAGCAGAAACAACATCAAATATTGATACAAATACTCCTAACAACAGCACTAAAAGTCTTGATGTGATAAGCCTAAATCAATATAACGAAAATATTACAGCCAGTCTTCAGGACGCAGTAAATGATGTGGTGATGATAAACACATTGTTCAGTCTTCCAGCGACAAGCACAAACAAAAAATTAAAAAAAATTGACAGAGGATTTAATTTTCTAAGTCCTGTGAAAGTTCCTGAGGCTACGAATTTAAACATCACAAAAGCTGCTCAGACTAAGTTATCAGATTCAACAACTGGTGTATCAACGAGCATCTGTAGCAACACTGCTGGTACTACAACTACTTCATGTCTACCTTGTAGTCATACATCGGAAGCTTCTACTATTTTATCTTTGTGTACTTCATTGGATAAAACTGTTCCATGTTGTAACATATCAAATGTAACTGCTATAAGTACCAGTGCACCAGTTTGCTCAAATAGTACACCAGGTAGCTCAAATATCTCTGACAGTATGAATAATTTTTCGACTTCTAGTGCTGGCACTCACAATTGTATTAATTCAGGTTTGGTAACAACGTGCTCTTCCACACCAGTAACAAACACAGCTGTGTCATTTAGTCAAATGGCATATGTTCGAAACCTTTCTGGAATATCACCTGTTTTAGAGCCGTGTAATAATCTAGAAATATTAGATAAGAAGGACACTGGTCAATTAAGTAAAAGAACATATTGCCCTTATAAAGATTTAAATGCAAAGAGTGAATCTGGATCGTATTTGGAGTCACTGTTGAGTAAACAAAGTGAGGATAATATGTCAGCAATGAGCAACAACTGGACATCACAAGCTGATTCAAGATCACCAGTTTCTAGTCCTGACTTAACAGCAGATTTTGATATCATAAGGAGTGATAATAGAGGTGTGTATTTCTTATTTTTTCTATGTTCTATATCTTGGTATTGTATTGCATGAGTGTGAACGAAAGATTTGACTCTAATATACGAACACCAACATTGCAGGGACATTGTAGCGACAATGGGTTAAACAATCTCGCTACCACTCAACTTCAGAACGTCAAAAGTCGTGCAGACTTCGATGTCTGTACGACATAGACATCTTTTGTACAGACATGCATTTTGTACAGACGCAGCTGTAATGTTGACTGATATAACAATAGCGTCTCTTAAAAATAAAAAGTGCTTTTTTTAAAAAAAATTGCCTTCTTTTATAATTAACTATTATTCACAGGCTTGTGAATTTAAACTACTGAAAGTGAGTATGTTAGTGCCGACATTCGGCAGCAATGTTTTGGTAACCCACAATAAAAATGAGGTCGACAAAGTTGATTTAGAGGCACTTCAGGGATCAGTACGTTATGTTCTCCTTTACTCTGGTTAAACTTTATGTCAACTAAGATCTTTCGCAGACGTGTTACTCTTTCTATTTATTGACAACTTTGACTTTTTTTCCTTAGAGTCGACTTTTCAAGATCTTAAATAACTTAAGATGCAGATTCTTCGTAACAAATTAAAATTTGAGGTGGTTTTCCTTTTTCTGCACCAAACGATGTATTAAAATCTTAATATTAATTTTTTCCTCACTTTTTAAACTAACAAAAAATTTTTAAAATATATCTAAATCTTCGCTTTCAGTGGAAGAATCAGTAGCTCACTTGAAAAATGAAAAGGTATCTTCACCAATAAATTTATACCCTCCTGAGGAGTTTTTCATTTGTGGATGGCCTCAACCGTTTATAAAAAGCACTTTTCAGTGTTATAAGCAAAAGAAGGGAATCTCACTTAAAATATTATTTTGCATATGGGCAGTTTGCTGGTGTCATTATGATGTTATTAAAATTTATTCCTAAGTATGTATATCCCGACTCAAGCAGATATTGCCAGAACTAAAATAATAACATTTGCACAGTACTTATGTTATTTATGCACTAATTTTCTGATGTAACGCAATCCTGTTTTGTTTCAGAGGATGAAGACAGTTTGTTTAATGTTAAAGAAGATGAAATGATCGAAGAAGAATTGGAAGACATAAGATCTAATCTTAGAAAACTGAGAAAACTAGTATCAAAGTATGAGGGGATGGAAAGGAGATTAGAAGATTTTAGAAAATATAAAAAAATACGCAAACGTCGATTAAAGGAACAGCAATTGACTAGTTTAGACAACAGTGGTGATGGGTCACCATTATTATTTTCTGAACCTGTTCAAGGTAAAACTACAGAGCAGTCAACAAATTCTGTGAAACAATCCATAAATGAATCATCAGCAACCTGCCAGAGCAGTAAATATAAAACACCTCCTGCAACTTTGAACGACTGTGACAATACGTTAAACTCATTATCAAGTAGTGCTTTGAACCATGATGATACTATCAGTGATTCATCTCTTCCTTCTCTTCAGAGTATTTTACAAAAAAGCCAGATTAAGAATACCTCAAATCCTTGGGATAGCGTTTCTAACAGCTACAGTGGAGAGATCTCAAATAATACGAATAATTTAAATAATAGCAAGCAAAACGATTTGCCTTGCTTAAAAGCTGTCAGTGGTACAAGCATAACAGATAAACAAATGGAAGATAAACGTCCTTCCAAAGAGACACCAGTGAAACAAAAATATAGAAGTAAATCAGATAAAAAAAGGAAAAATTGTGATTCTTCCAAAATCGATATGGGTCTGCAAGAAAATCTTTCTGAAAAGAGTAAGTGTGTAAAAACAGTAGCATCACCAGAAATTAATTTGAATAAGGATTCGAGTAACAGTTATGTAGAAAAGAAAAATACTATTTTGACAACTGGTTATGTTCAGAAGACGTATGGTTCCAGAAATAATGCAGGGGGAAGAAATCGTAGTACGGAGCCGTCAAAAGGAGAGAAAAAAAGTCAAACAAAAAACGGTTATAAAAATGCTGAAGTGAGACCTGCTGATTCAACTTGTGAAACAACGAAGAAGCGAAAATGCGATGCGACTGAAAAATCTATTACGCACAAGCATTTTAAAAATCCTATTGGACAGAATACGAAGCAAAGTAAACAATTCTTTTTGGTTATTTTTTCCCCTTCGTATCCTTTCTAAAAATATAAATTTTCAGGTTAGAGTCTTGATGACTGAAACGATTTCATACTAATGATAAAAACAAAAAACAAAAATACCTACCTGAAGAATTACGACATAACTGTAAACTTCGGTTTTATCTTAAGATATACTTCTTATACTCGCTCCTCACGTCCCAAACATCGAATAAATTGCTTTCTTAATCATAAAGTAACATTGTTGAACTTGCAGGACAACGTTAATTTTTTTAAATACTTTAATTGGAGAAACTTTCGCGAGAACAAAAAAATTCACGAAATTTTTTGGATAAACATTCGCGAATAAAGAAATTCGGAAATTTCGTGAGATTAACTTTTACAAATGAAGAAACCCGCAAATTTTTGCAAGATAAACTTTCGCGAACAAGAATTTTTCAGTTAGAAAAAAGCTTTAAAATTTTAGCATAATTGAAAATGTTATAAATTTTCTTTCTTAAAATAAGATTTTTAAGTGTTTTGTGCGTTTTTTGGTGAAAAATGATAAAATAGCTTACTGGATAAACTTTCCCGAATGAAGAAATTCGAAAACTTTCAGGAGATAAATGAAGAAACTCGCACATTTTCGCGAGATAAACTTTCGCAAAAATGGCGAAAAATTGCGAATTCTCCAATTAAGTAATGTTCCACATTTTCATCTTATAGAAAAAGCAATAACCGAGGTTGTAAAAGTTGACAAAAGACTTGTTAGTGTTACTCATATAAAAGTAAGATCTGGTATTAATTTGTGTATGATTACTTCTATCCAATAGAAGACGTTAGCAAATTTTTCTAATTTTATTTGTTCCAATACTCCATAATAAGCATCTGCATCAGGATTTATGATTAGTGGAATTTCATTTTACTACATCATAGTGCGTTAATTGAGTTGTTTTTTATATTGTGTTCTTCTGTAGAACATCATGTTGTCAAATAATGGCTACCATGTTTTATCTTTTGTTGCTGATAACTACTCATCAACAAAGTTTGTTTCTTTAAATCCTTTATAGTTTCAAACTAATTAGGCTATCATGTTTATTGTTTTAGGTTTTCTGTTCCCAATTCTTTTTCTAAGTTCTAACTAGTTAATTAGGCTTGAAATAAAGAATTTTAACTTACAATTTTCTTATCAAAACGTCTTTAAAAAACCCTTCTCACAGGTAGCTAGCTATCAGTTTGACTAAGTAACCCACTTATGCAATATAGAAGCTTCTTAGTAATGAACAAACTATTTCATGGTGTTAGCAATTAATACTGATGGAAGGATACATACATTGTTTTTAGGTGGCCTACGAATATCTGTTTATAGCAACAAACTCACTCACGTTATTTGTGTATGATATGAAGGTGAATATAAATTGTTGTCTTGTAACCGCAAATTTCTTGACATGTACTTAGCAAGATAGCTTTTGTTTTATTTTTCCAGTCACAAAACAATATGCAAAAGATACCATTAGAAGGGCTTAAAAAGCTGACATGTTTTGAGGTGATGTTTGATTAGTTATTTTTTTATGTATAGTACGTGTTTGTATTGTTCGTTGTTTTTATTTTGCTTTTATTGTCCATATATTTGTTTTACAGCAATAGTTATGTGATTTTCATGATAACTATCTGTCTCATGTAAGATTTCTAAAAGAATCACAAAAGGTCAAGATAGCTTTTACCAGTTTTGTTGACTGTACACACTGTCAAAATAGCTTTCAAACTATGCCTAAAAATTGTTGTACTTTGCAAACTCACAAAAGAGTTTTTCAAAAAGTCTAAACATTACGGTTTTTGTTATGAGACTTCGTAAAGCTTTCTTTTAAAGTCTAAACAATGCAGATATTTTGAGTGTAAGCAAGCATTCGAGGGAAGTCGAATCATATTTTGAATGGGTACATTGCAATTTGTACTAAACTGTCTATTAAGTGGCAATTCAAATCAGGGGTATAATATAAAACAATAGAATTTTAAACAGGTAATTAAATGCTATTCAGAATGATAGTATCTTTTTCTAAAAGGAAGGGTTGTAGTTTGTTATGCTTGTACTCGGTACGCCTTACAATTTATTAGCAAAGTTTCTATTTGTAGGTTGGTATGAATCGTGATAGAAAAATATTATACATTGGATGTAAATCATCTTCGATTGTTGGCTTGTGCTTTCATGTAAGTCTTTTTTGTAAGACTCGATATTTAGTGTGCTGGTGATAATAATAAGGGATTTTTGTTTTTTTATTTTTAGTCCTGGAATGTTGTGCAAAGGTTTTCCTTTAAGTCACACTTTATGGTTACGTGTATGAGTTTTATTGCTGACAAATTATTTGCTGGATTTACAACCGGGAACTATTGTTATGTAAAACCTGAGGTAATACCATTTTTTACAATTTGTGGTGTTGTCACAACCTGGCTTAGAAAAATATACTTGAGTGGGTTGGTAGCAATGTTTTATGCAAAGTTTCACGAAAGAAAAAGTAGTTTAAAAGTTAATCCTAACTGTAAATTGTGTTAGATTAACATAACATCCCCTTTAAACATATTTGGGAATAATAATAACATTTAGAGCGTCATTTTATTTTTTATTTTTTATTTTCAAATTGTGTTTTTAGGGGGTTATTATACTTACATTTTAATATTTAATTTTTAAGAGGAAAGAATGGCTACAAATCTTTTTAGCTTTGACTTTTTTATTTTTGTGATACCTGCGTTTCTATCAAAACATAAAAAGTGTTTAAAATTACTTTGATATTTTTATTCTGTATTAAATTTTCAGTGAAGAAATATAATTGTAAGATTAAGATACACAATGTCCCCAGTTTACACAACAAGTTTTTAGGCTGTTCTCCTGCATACAATGACACGAATCAGTCAAGTTGTTTGTATCCCTTTTTTTCGTTATTATCGAATAATAAACAGTGAGAACTTGATTTAATGTAGTTAGTAACTATCTGGGACTTATTTTTACATTTGTCAATCCAGAACAATTGGAATGTTTATTTGTATGATTTATATTTCCCTTTTTTTGTACAAACTAGGCTCTTTTTTTAAATAGCAAAATGCCATAAAAACAGATTCCACAATTTCTTTACAAACCACCTCTTTTAGCTGGTCAGTAACCATATTATTAGTTGGTCAGTATCTTATTTTTAGTTGATCGGTAACTTGTATTTTAAAGATAACAAAGCTTTTTGTTTTAGTTTTAATTATGACAAAAATAACCTTTATTCTAGGCAAACACATGCAGTCATATGTATGGTCCATTCAGTACTAAAAGACCTGGCATTACATGTATGCAACCTGTCAAAAAAGAAAATACAGAATTGCTTCTGGGCACAAAACATGGTTGTATTTATGTGATAAGTATGGTAAATGATTTTGCTGTTTTATTTTTGTTCGGTTTATATTACTATTTCTTGTCAGGTAGAGATGATCATTTGCTGATTTACTGTGATGTTTTTCTAAAATCACCATTTCATGTGTCCTTTAATTTTGATATTAATTTTGTATCACTTAAATGGAAATCTAACTAAGAATAGATTAACATTTTTGCAACTGTAATTTTTAGTATATATGAGGTTTTAGAATGTTTAGTATGTGTAAGCCTTTAAAATATTTAGTATATGCGGGGCTTCGAAATGTTTACTATATGCGAATCTTTAAAATGTTTAGTGTGTGTGAGGCTTTAAAATATTTTTTCGCAGAGTGGTTTGGTGGTTAGTACCATATACATGGCTGGAAAGAACGCTGCTGTTGCTCATATGCAGGTGAGAAAAATCAAGTATCACTGCGAAACAAATTTGGATTTTTACTTAAACAAACGAAGTAACTAAAATAACAAAAAGCCCTTTTCCAGTGCACCAACACTGCAATGTGATTTGTACCATCTACACATATTCTGATTAGTGTAGGTATTCCCCTTTAAATGCAGACCAAAGTATTTTTCATGATTTTGCAAACTAACCTCTCTAACGTCAAGTGCTTTAAAGGAAGAAACTTTATCAATGATTTACGAATTTAAGGACTAATTTCATGAATAATATTTTGATCAAAAAAATTCTGCTAGAAAATTGAAATAGTAAATTCCACACAAAAAATGCGTTCTTTCTCATTCTCAAGTAAGAAGGCGTAGGCGAGAAATTAACAAATTGATATAATTTATTCCCGCTTTTGTGTGTACATTAAGACTTTACTAATTTATACAACTTCTTATCTCACGTGATTTACTTTCTTCATGATTTAGGTGATGGACGATACTCTGTATGCTGTCAGTGCTAATAAAACAATCCATATATATGAATGCACGGTATGCGGCTCTTTCCACTTTCTGCACGCCGTCTTCGTAAGAAAGTTGCGGAGAGTAGATTTTGGATATATCTTTTTGTTTTTCAGCACTACAGCGAAAAAAAGGTGATTGACTGCCCCACTATGTACCTGCCAGTATCACCTTGCTCTGTTTCAACAATGCTTTACACTATCCATCCTACTAAATATACCATCGTTGAAACAGATCTTAGGGTAGGTTTTTCTGATTTAGTTTAGTTTTCTATGACCAATAGTAAAACCCAGTACTACATCTTCTAACGAATTTAACACTTGGCATCTGCTGGATGGCAATATAATGGATATTGCATGAAACTATTATAAAATATTCTTTCCATTAAATATAAATTACTATAACATTTAGATAAACTTTCCAATGTCGTAAACGAAAAAATAAATTATTTAAACTCATACCCTTTATTCTGTTTTCTTAACTATTTTTATTCGTAGCCAAGACCTAGTGTTGTACGCCAAATGTTATTCTACAGAATAGCTGTATTTGCATCCTTTTGGTTTGTAACAACTACCTGTTATAAAATAGTGCATTAATAAATCCTTTCTTTACCTATTTATGTTCTGTGAAGTACACACAAAAGATTAATAAGGGGTTCAGAATTCTAGTTGTGTATATGGTGAGTTTACATGGTGTTAAGGTTATTTATCAAAATAAATGCTGGCGTCATATTTTATATGACGTTATGTTTTATTATATATATGGGGAGTATGAAAGCGAGGTTCCAATGGAAAAAGCAGCCAATTCTATTGTTGAAAATTAGAATCAATCTACGTTCTCATTTAAAAAATGATGAAATGTACAACCAGTGCTAGAAATAGTTTTCTATCTTCGGTTTTATTCCAGTAGCCTTATATATTTTTCAAACCAGTTTTGACCAATTTTTTTTGAAAAGTATATATTGCTAACTTGAGAAAATACTACTGCGTGTTCCAGGTAAGAAAGCGTGTTTGCAAAATGACATTAAATTTATTAAATTCATGGTGGACATATTGTGGATTACGTTATTTCATCTCTATAGAAGGCTGGTTCAAAATTTTGTTATTTTTTTAATTCTTTAGACGGGAAAATGCATCCAAATGTACCAGAGTGAGCACGGTGCAGGATTAAAAAGTCTTTGTGCAAGTGAAGAAGACAAGGAGACTGTGGTATGTGTCATTTTAATGATTTTCACTACTTACAGCCTAATCATATACAAGTGACCCTAATCTGACATTTGTTGCATGGTGTCGCGGCTACCCAATCATATATGGGTTGCCTTAACCTGAAAAGATCTTTGAAAAATAGTCTATTTTCTCAATAAATGATCATATTAGACCGACAATTAGTTTAAAATTGATTGGAAAAACCTACGCAAATAATCTATTTGTCCGATTTCATTGAACAATTTCTTTCGCCACAGCACTATGTATATTTGCTTGAATTTGTTTTGTTTTGTGTGTCAGGTGTACGCAGCAGCTGGCAATGGTGAAGTAACAAAAATTCGACCTGCACAAATAGCAAAACATAACGTCAATCTCGTACCTAAGAAAAGTAAGCCGGCGGAAGGTGAATGTTTTTGTGAATATTGTCACGTGATACTACCGAAATCTTTGTTGAGGCGTCATCAAAAAAAATATACTTGTTTTACGTGTAAAGGATGTTTGTGTTATCACTGGAAAGGTGGTGACCAAGCGATGCACGATCATAAGCTCCGTCACCATGGCTTCAGCAAGGAATGAAGAAAAAGAAGTATCTTGTTGATTTTGTGTTTGTGATGTAATAGAAACTGAAAGGAAATAATGTTGATAGCTAACAGCTGTAACTCGTCGTCGACCTGAAAGTAGATGTGTTTTGGATCTAACGCGACCCAGGAAGCACTGTTTCTTACCCTTTTGCCATAAATTAGTTATTTTTATGGAGTTATAATTTTTATTATAGTTTTTCTTTTACAAATATCCAGTGCTTAAGAAATTTTATATTTATATATCGTCACATTTATTTCTCCATTTCCTCTACTCGGATTGTTTTTACATTTATTTTGAGTGAATTTAGTCCAAGACTGGATTTATTGTTTTTTTGGATTTTTTTGAGAATATATTTGTTTATTTTTAGTATTTCTTACCGTAATTCTTTCGTTAGCCCTTAAATAGGTATAGTACTCCGATGCCTTGAAAGTATTAATTTTTATAGAAGTTTTGCAAGGTTTTTTAATATGTTTTTTTTTTCGCGCATCTTCAGAAGTTTTTTTTTTTAATTTAGCAAATTAAGCGAGAGTTACAATACTTATTTTTTAAATACATAGCGATTAAACAAATCACTTCCTAACATTAAATTTTCAAAAGAAAATTTTATTCGGTGTTCTTAATTAAATATTTTTTTAGTAAATTAAACTGGACGCTTTATTCAGAATTTAAGCTGCCGTGACATTGTTTGATAATCTGCACTATCGAAAAACATAAATTAACATCTCCTCCAGAAGTATACCTGTTAGCAACATTTTCTCCCTTTTGCAAAGCCATAATGTTTTTCCGTGTTTTTTTTTCAAAATATGCATAGAGGTGCTGTGTGATTACAGTAATAATTTATTCTTTGCTTGTGGCATCACCTTTGAAATCTCCTTTTTCAATTCCTTTAAAAAAAAATGTGAAAAAATCTCCAATCTCAATTGTTTGAATGAAAATGCTATCATCTTCTCAAAAAATCTCCTCCAATCTCAATTGTTTTCAGAAAATCGTTTTTTTTTTTAAATTTAGAATGTTCAGTAAATAAATCCAATTTAATTAATTTATATAATCCGAAAGTATATAACCTATTTTTTCTAAATTCCACTAATCGGTGTTTTAATTAGTAGGAATTTTGGAATTCTTCTTAGGTTAAATACGTAATCAAGTTTTGCAGCCATTTTTTACGATTTGTTGGTACTTTTTTGTTGCCATGGAGCTGAAATATAAAAGCGTTGTGAATGTGGAAGCGCACTATTGCTTCCAATCAGTAAATTTTTCTTATGTGTTAGAAATATAGTTAAAAAAATAATTTCAGGTTTTTTTGGATATTGTGCTTTTTAAAAAATCTGTATGGTTTTCAATAACTATTATTCCCAATATGGTGCTGTCTTTTTACGTACAAGATTGTGGCACAGTTACAAAAAACCCGCAGATTAACTTTTAATTAACTTTTTTGTAAACATTGGCAAGTTATCTTTATTATTCTCATCTTTAGATGAACAATAACATATAATGGCTCAAGGTGTTGAAACAAGAATCATTTTATCACCGGAAATCAAGAAATTTCTGTCCAACCTTCTAAAACATGGCAGCATTAGTCGAACTTTAAAAACGAAAATACGCATAGCATTAACTAACGACAGCGAAACTGAACACTCCATACCGTATGAAGTTCTCACAGATGCGCATGATTTTTATACTGAATTCACGTTAACAACGGGAAACAGTGATTATGTTGAGATTCGTAACTTAGTGAAGACTTCAAAAGTATTTAACGAAACTATCCCAGAACCTGTTAGGTCGCCAGAATTAGTGAAACGTTTAACCAAACTCAAAGCTGAACAAGAACAAAGAGAATATGACAAAATGGTGAAGAATGTCAAGACGAATAAAATGACATTAGGGCAGGAAGTTGGACAAGCTGTCAGAACAACAGGACAGCAAGTCATGTCCGTTGTCAACTTTGTGTTGTCCGTGGTTGCGACTTTTGCGTTCGCTTTTGTCGCATCGCAGTATGCATTCTCAGAAGATTTGGGTTTAAGACTAATTTTTTCCATTGTTTTGGCAACTGCTGTGGCATTAGCTGAATTATTTTTTATGGCAAGAATTGAGATTTGATGTCATATTAGTCTGATTCGTGCAGTTATACAAATTTTTATACTTCAGATCCTTTTTATGGTAGCTAATATATACTTAAATAAAGTTTTTGTCTGATAGAACTGTTGTTAAGGCCGATTGTCATGCCTCAATTCTTTCACTATAGCGCAAAAATCGTAAGGTATGCGCAAAAGGTACAACTTACCGCTGACTATGCTAGAGAGACAGAGGGAGCCATAGCTGGCAACTACATTATCAAATCAAGCGAGACTATACAGCAGCTTTTAGCTTGATTTTTGCTTGATTTTAAGAAATACTTGTGGTGAAATATCAAGTGTTTATCAGCATGGTATAAAATGAATTTGTTCTGCATTTCAGAAACAGCCGTTTAATTCGCACTAGCTTTTTGTTTCTGATATTCTTCTAACTTTTTTTTTAATTGCCAGCGCGAAATGGAAAGAGCTAATTATCTTAAATTTTTCTAAAAAATGTTTTCTGTCTACAACAGTCAATTCTGATTCATTTAAACTTTAGGCAGTTAACTTCAATAAAGTTAAAATGGCGCTACACCGGAAAGATTATGGTATGGAAATCGACATTTACAAAGGGAGCCTAAAACGATTTTTATTGTCTGCATTTTAAGAATTAACCCTAAGATTTTAATCAATGTTGCCAGTTTTTCTGCTCTTTTCAAATAAATTTTCCGCGCAGTCGGTATGTTTGATCTATTCTCATTGTTTTGATATGGCTGAGTTATTCACAGGCGCTCTTCCACCAAGGAATTTTTAATTATTATTTTATTAAAGAGAAGATAGATTTAACTTTGTAAATCAAATAGCTGTGCTTGGTTCAGTAGCATTTTTATTGCGTTCAGAATCAAAGAATAAAAATAAGAATTATAATATGTCATTTCTTGTGTTTTTCTTTCTCTTACTTCTAACATTTTGTTTTGCTATAAATGGGGAAAAAATAATTTTTTGAGGATTTTAGCATAGCGAAAATATAATTTGTCCGTGAAAACTTTTAATTGATGCCGCTTTAGCGTTCAATTTAAATAGCAAATATACGTATATATGAAAAGTTGGATAATCTTGTAATTATCAGTTCATTCAAATTGTCTTTTTACGTGCAAAAATGGACAAATGTATGTCCACACAAAATTCCACTTATTTTCTCTCTTAAACGAATATATATTATCTTCTTAATTTCAGTAATGATTAGCTACCTGTATCTGATTTAGTATTTTTGAATGGATTACTACTTTTTTATATAATTTATATAATTTATAATTTCATATTTTAGACCTGTAATTAATGTAAACATACAAACAAAAGAAGCAGTATGCAACCTTGGGAATATTCATGTCTTACTAATAGAATTAACAACATGCAGACAAAGTTAGTCCCTAACATGTCGTTTCATTCGTCAAACGGTGTAAATGGCTCATTGACTAGTGGGTAAGTGAGTTAACATTGAAATATATAAATCCAGCCCTGACTAACTTCTAGCTTTTTTTAAAATACAATAAAAGTATTCACAAGAACAAAAATGTCAACTCTTTTCTCGAACATCGTGGACAGCCTGATGTTTATCCAAAATACATTGTTCCTTAAAAATCTATTTTACTTTAGATCGAATTATTTCGTCTTTTTGAAGTTTCTAGTCTGCCTTCATATTTGACGCATTTTAGGTAAAATAAAGAAAAATCGCCAATAAATCTCATACCAAATTTTAACTGTCTGCATTAAAACTAAAAAAATTCCCTATTAAAGATATGTTTCTCAAAAATTTTCGACGAAAACTGAATATATATTCCTTTATTTGTATCAAGTATTACATTTGTTTGAAACCGAGGCTTCATACGAATCAAAAATTACGAAGGCTTGGACAAATATAGTACTTCCCCAGATAGATTAAAGTTCCAAATTTTCGTCGAATTTCTAAACAAAAAGAACATAACTTTTTTTTGTCGCAAAATGAAATCATAAAGTGAGAGATAATAAGCTAAAATCAATGTTGCAAAATTCATTTGTAATCTTGGCATATTTTTCGTAAAATTCAATGTTTTTTCATGTTTGTTTTCGTGGTCATTCTGTGTTACATGTGACAGTAAGAATTATTTTTAAGTTTGGTCTTTTGCAGTGTGAACATGGACGTTAGTGCATTAAAACGTAAAATTGAAGACTGTAAAAATGACGTCATAGCAAAGGTAACATTTTGACTTGTATATGGCATTTTTGACATTAGCGCGTCCATAATTCATTTTCCGCAAATGGAGAAATTTGACTTAAACTCCTGTTTTTGGGTGGAGAAGTCCACAGGAAGTGCTAAAATTAAAAATGTTTTTTTAGAGATTTACAGTTTACTTCAAATGTTTTTGCTCATTTTTATATCTCAGTATCTTATTTTAAGGCTTTTAAGGTCTTGTTTTGTAGCAAAATTATAGAAAGTTCCTAAGTATGCCAAATCTAATTTGTTTTCAAAATTTGCGAATCACGATACGAGGTCCGGGAGTTTAGGATTTAACACTGGTTTCCAAATGTAAACAAAAACGTGTCAAGAACGGAGGGTTTAAAGTTTAACTAAAATTAAATATGGCTGCTCTAATTCCGGAAAGGCGTTTTGGAGGAAAAGTTTAGAATATTCATATCTTTTAAAGTTAAAGGAATTTTTTTCTCAAGTATCAGAGAGGAATACTTGTTAATGGTAGTCTTATTTTGTTACCCGGTCATTTTGGATACGCCTTTCTTCTTTTTCAGAGGCTGAAGACTTGAACTGGAAATTAGTTAGAATTTTTATGCTTTGAATATTTTTGAAAATGTTTGCTATAACTTTTTGTGACTCTCTGAAAATTTTAGATCTAAAAATGGTAAAAGAGATTGTTTTGGAAAAAATGATTGAAAAAAAACATGTTTTTGTGAAGTTTTTTTACGCTTCTAAAATAATGTAGACCGTTCAATGTGTTTTGGAAAAAGATTTGTGTTTTTTACTTTTTGTAAATATGTGATTTATTTGTTTCTATGAGTGATAGGGATATTTTTACTTTTGCTAAACTATATTTAAATAGGGTAGCGATTTATTCTTATGAATGTAGTTTTTCCTAGGTTTTTGTTAAATTAAAAAATTAATTATCCTGAGCTACCAAATTCCGTGGTAGCAGGGTATTATAGAGCTATTTATTGACATGAAAATATTTTTCTTGTCTCATAGATTCAAAATTATTGTGGCATAAATCAGAAATCCAATCTAATTTCTTTCATTTGATTCATAATAATCTTCGGAATATAATTAACGAACACTAATTTTAAGCATACGGTAAAAGAGGTCTGTAACTGTTGTGTATGCAACAAAATATCAATACACCTTATTGTTTAAAAGGATAAAATTTTGAATAAAATGTTTTTTATGTTCGTATTCATGATAAAATCTTTTTTTTTTGTCATTTTCACATAGTAAGTTCATTGGCCTTTCCCAGCAAATCTTTCAGTGCGTCATTATCAAATCTTTTCGTATTATCATACATTCGTAAGTAAATTGCTGTGTCGAATATTTGTTGCTGAAGCATTCTATCTTAAAGTGGAGGCTAAGGTCTCGTCAAATATCACAGGCCCGACTGATTAATTTTCTATATCCGATGTCTGTTTATTATCCGATGATATAATTCGGTGCACATCGTACTTAATACTTGAAATATTTAAAAACTTCTATTTAGCGAATATGCTCGCGAAGTGAGTTTTTTATATCTTGTTAAATCAAGCACAGGTGAATGTTAGTATGCTTAACTCAGTTGTGACCTAACGTTATAAGTAGATGTGACCACGAGAAATATTTTAAAGCTAGCCGGGAGACTCGGCGTTAAACCACAAGTGAATGTGTGAACCGGCGTTGAACACTCTGTGGAGCGCTTAATAAGAGCTGTAACTGTGCCACACGATCAGGTGGAGCGCTGTACAGGTATACAGTATGTCGTAAACCAAGTAAAGTGCATAAATCATTATAGTATAAAATAACTTTATACTACTATAAAATAACTTTTTCGCAACAATAGCTGAAATAAGAACAGAGCTTACAAACCAGCCGTTGTTACTCCGTCATAGCAAAAACAATCGGTCAATATAATTTTATTTCGCGGAATAAGTTTTTGTGAAAGTAAAAAAAATTAATCGTGACACCTGGCTGAGCGCTTAGTACCGTTAAACGGTGTTGCACAGGCGTGCATGGACAATACCCTTATGAAAAAAAACTTTCTCGCAGACTCAAATAAAAACACAAGAAACAGCCCATTGTTAACACAGTGTCGAGTGCTTAGTCCAGGTAAACAGTGTTGCAGGCGTGATTCCCAAGAAAGTTTAAATATTGTATATTGTCACAGTGGGCTGACCCCTTCGTACAGGTAAACCAATAGCACATGCGCATAGGCGTAACAGCCTTTTCCAAAAAAACAGTCTGATGTTGCCACTGCGCTAAGCGATTAGTACAGTTAACCAGAGTTAAACAGGCGTATAGGCGTAATACTCTTTTCTAAAATACTTCATTGCAACTTCGGTTTCAATAAATAAAAACACAGGGAACAGCTTGTAGTGACCCATCCAAACAATCGCTCAGTCATTTTATTGGCGGAAAAAATCTTTAGGAAATTATTAAAAGATGTAGCTACCTAGCTTTAAAAATTATTGCTTAAGAATATTGTTGTAGCCAAACTGCATTTTTATGCTTTTACTTTTTAGTCAAAGATATAGCTAAGGAGGTAGCTAAATAGCCACACCCCCAACATGAAAATAAATGTTGGCCAGGATAAAAAGCACACAGAATAGTAATAAGTAAGGCTCACACAACTCACTTAACCTTACTAACATTCACATGTACTTGATTTCACAGATGAACATACAGATGAAATAAGTAAGTAGGTTGTTACAGATGAATGAATTACACCACTAAAATCTGATTTACAATTTTAAATGAGTTGTGAAACTCCTTTCCCCCTCTACAATAAGGTTTCTATGAGCAAACTTTTCTACGAATACGTTGAAGAGTCTGATTAAAGTCATACAAAATTTGGACATCAGAACGATCGATTTTGATATATTCAACATCATACGCAAGATGTTTAATGCCAAATTTTCACCACGTTAACGTTTATTACATAAGAAAAGAACTTTAATGGATTTTATATTTGTTGTTGTTTTATCGTAGCATGTCGTAAATTGAGTTTACTGTAGCAAAATGTAATCTGCGAAATAAAATTTCCCCTAATCTGTGAAAATTTATAAGAAAAGTAACCTCACACATAAATGGTCAAAAAAAAATGTTTTGAATCAACAACAACATTTAAACAGCTGCTTTTTCAACATTGTTTTATTTAAAATTGTAATCGTAATGTTTTCCAATCGTAAATAAAAAAATTGCACGAATTCAGCGACAAAGGCATGGCTTTGTAAAATATACAATCAAAACTTCTATTTGATTATGTACCTAAATTTTGTGCTAAATAAAAAACCTTTTGTAATTCAAGTTTAACTCTCAAACTTAACTATGGTAAAGGTTATTGGTTAATATGTTGTCAAACCTCCCTGGATGATTTCGTCCACATTTTTATGCAGCAATAAATACTCTTTATGTAAAATCCACGATATAACATCCGTAGATGGCAAGTGGGTTATAACTACATAATTCGTAGTTCATAATAAGTTCTGTTTTTTCTTTTTAATTTCCTCTTTCGTTTGGTGAAGGTGAATGGATATATACTTTAGAACGATTAGAAATACTAACAAGTATGTTAAACCACTAAAACTCATTCAAATTGACGTTCACCTACCGAAACACAAACAGCTGCAACAATAAAAGAACGCATATTTCGTGTTTAGTAAGTCTCTGGAGACATCACTCTTTCTTGCTTCTATTTTCTTTTCATCTGCAGAATTTTTATGAAAGCCAATATCTATCATCACCGATTGTGTAAGAATTATTTAGATTTCTTAATCAGACGGTTAATATGAACGACACAGAGGCCAATATTTTTTTTTACAAAAATGCCCTGTTGATTTATTTCTGAACTCTAAATTTTTAAGTATTTCACGATTTTTAAAAAATCCCTTTCTTTTATTTCATAAAGCAAAACAGTAATCGCTGTAATAATAACCTTTACAATGTTGACATAAGCATTGCAGTTCGTATTTGTGTGACGATTTTTTAATAACCGTCGACTAGCTGCTTAGCTATGGGTTTAAATGGCCTTCATAATCCAATTCCAATTATGTTGCATGTTATTACGAATTGCAATTGTTTTTAACAGACTGTTTCATTAATCCATGAGAAAATACCACTGATTTATAGCATTAAACATAGGGTACAAGGTTTAAACATCAAACGTACCTTTTAATCAAAGAATTCCAATAAATACTTAAAAATTTCTTTGATAATTATAAACAAGTAGCTGACTGAAGCAGGTCTACATTACCTGTGGAACCCTTGCGTTTCACATTTAGAAAAAGAAAGCATGGCTTCTTAGAAGAGAATCAGTAAAACTAAAGTAAAAATAAAGTAAAAATGAAGCGACTTTGATTCCATCTATCATTGCGTAGTTTGCTAGATCCTTATATTACATACGTAAGTCTGTTTGGAAAGTGATTAAATATTAAAATGTCGATATAAAGAATATTGATGATACATCAGGAGAAGCAGGGAATTATTAGAAAATTTATTTCTCAGTTTTAGTTGGATATCCTGCAGGGAACGAAATTGTACTTTAGTGCATGAAATTCTGGTCAATGTAAAGGTTAAAAAAATTTCAAAGTACTTTTAAGTTGGGACTCGAGTGGACTAATTTTGTCCCAGAATGAAGAAAGGAAGGGATCTTCCTATTGCAATAGTGTAACATGTGAAATAGATCAAGAATGTAACATTGTAAAAAGTGTTGCTTGGAAACGAGAAATGTGCTACCAAATATTTGTAATTTTACATCCTATAACTGCAAAATAGTTAAAAAAATTCTTGAATTCGTTAAGTCAACAATGAACTATTTTTGGTGGACGTACACTGTAAGAACATTTTAAAGGTAAATGGTGCTGGGAGTGTAATTCTGAAAAAAAAAATATTTATTTCTTTAATATATATTTCATAACAAGTTACACATACATATACATCATTGAACACAAAAAAAAGAACTTATAAAAAATCAATATTCTGAAAGCGACTTTCAACTTGTTCCACAAGTCACCTTCCAACACAAACATATTTCAACAGTAACTGAGCATAATGGATCTCAAGAAAGAACACTACAATTTCTCTTGAAGCAAGAAGCTTGCAGTCCATACTCTGCTGCTGTAGATAGTTGGTTGCCTTTGGTTTAAAGGCAGAGCTCCTAATTGAGAGTTTACAATGTAAGAGTTGATTTTGAAGACCCGAAATTTGGCCTGTGCTACTCCGTAAAAGAAATTCGTATTCAAGTTTTTATCGCTATGAAATACCAGTTTTGTTTACATCATAGAGACGGATCAGTACCCACAAAGCCAGAAAACTTCTGTGCATGCAACAAAGTTGTTATATCTTTGTTTTCTTTTTAAGAGAGTCGCTGAATTATGCCGCTTTTACAGCAATAGTTCAAAATATTAAATTATTTACTTTTTTTATGTTAACTTGTGATTTTAAACATATGTTCTCTCTTTTGGTGATCAAGTATTTTTGATATCAGTTTTCTACATGTTGCCTTTTTATTACAACTTCTTTGATTTATGCTTATTCATCATCAGTGACTGTTATGTTTGTGAATGTCCTCCCCCTCATCTGACTTTTACTTGTGACTGAAATCTCTGATACACTCTTTTTGGTTGTCTTCCAAATGGTGCTAACATGTTTATTGAATGACTTCTTCATGCTATGGTGCATTCTGGCATAGATGAATGGATTTATGCAACTATTGAATGCAGATAACGTGAACAGTCCATAGTTAAGATTAAAGAAAAATTCGGTGTTTTCTAAATACTTTTTCATTCTGTATGCTTGGTAGTACACCACAATGATAACATTGATCATGTATGGTGTCGTCAAGGCTAAAAATACAAAAACAATAGTTCCAAACATTTTTATGATCCGTTTGTTTTGTTTCTTTCGTTTCACTTCTAGTGTTTTGTTGTTTCCTGGTACTTGTCGATTGTTTAGTATGATGACAGATTTGGTGTAAACAATACCCATAATAATCATTGGTATGAAGCACCCAAAGCCTTCGTACACACTGTAATAAATTAGCCTTCTGAGGCGATCCAAAAATCCGTCCGTTGTGTGCCACGCATCGTAGCATATATCATATTTAAGAACGTATGTGTGTTTGTATGCAAACGGGGAAACAATGCAGAGGGCCAACAGCCATGCACCTCCAATCTCGATGAGTGATCTTGTTTTTGATTGACGGATGGTTTTTGTGCTTGCAATCACCCTTAAGAAAGAAGTCATTTCATATAATACTTTTTATAAACATACAACATATTAACGATACTTCGCAATGTTTTGAAATTGACTGTATTGGTCCAGGAGGGTTGGGGGAGAGTGGATTTCACTATGCGGCATGGTTATGATATCTACTGAGCTTTTATGTTTATCCTTTAGGCATCTGCATACCAAATGTTTAAGTCCCGTAGCTACGTCTCCCAGCCTCAGACATTGGCAGTTATTCGAAACTATGCTTAAGATTTTACCTTTGCAGCCCAGTTTCATTTCATCTGCAAACTTTGGACCCGTGATTAACCGGTTTCCCGATTTTTGTGGATATGACCCAGCAATCAAGAAAAATCAGATTTTTTGACAATTTTTGGCGTTCTTTTTCATGCGGATTATATGATACCGGAAAAAATAATAAATAGGTTTAATTTGGCGGTCTTAAAGTTTAAATAAGATTTTAAGAGAAATTATCTGGAATAAATGAATAAATGAATTTTGTCTGCACGAAAAATATTTTGTCAAATAAGACATCAAAACAAGTTTTAAATTGTTTACAAATTTTATTATATAAAAGAAAACAATATTGGAAACACTACTTTTTCAAAGTTGTTTCATTTGCAAGGTAAATCAAGTTATTTTCCTCACGAGATATGAAAAATAAGGTTCAGTATTAGCATACGCAATAAAACATTTAGACAGTTATTCAAGCTATCCATCTTAAAATAAAGCAGACGGAATTGTGTTAAAGTAAAAAGAGAAGGAATGCAACCCACGTTGAATTTTTAATGGTTCGACTGCAATGTCAAACGATTTTCTTTTTATAAATAAATATTTAACACAATTAGGACAACAGCGTGGGATTCATCTATGTTAGTGTGCTCCATAGATGATGCGTTATAATTTAAAACACAATAAGGTACAAACATTTCATGTTATCAAACTTCTTTTGTTTCATTATATTTCATTTATCACAAAAATTGGACTTCTTTTTTGTCATGCTTATATTTTATTGAATTCTAGCAAACATTGCTGCAGTTATTGTGCATTTTTATTAAATCAAGCTGTATACTCCCTTCCATGTGAATAAAATAAAAAAATTGATTGAAAATTTTTTCTTTTTAATTTACACAGCTCCTCTCTCACAACTGTATCTTTGATAAAAACTAGGCTTAAAAACCACGAACCTATAAAAAATCATTTTAAGCCTGAAATGTTTGCTAGTCCATTATATTTCAATACGGCTGATAATAACCCATATCAATATTTTACAAAACATGTTCTTAACCCACCGGTGTTGAACCTAAAAATTTTTATGCTTGAAATTGTTTGCCATCTATCTCTCGATTTCTTCTTCAGAAATTCATTTTAAAAATTTTTATTATCAAATTTATCAGACAATAAAAAAATAAAACTTTTCTTTTGAGCAAATTATTCAGATCAATTCAAAATATACTAAATTGTGAGACATTTTAATTGTTTGTTTTGTTAGTGGGCAATCATTGCATAATTTTTATCTCGAAATTTTGGTTACAAGCAATAAGAGAAAGTGTTGGTGCATGAGGGCACACTTTACGGAGGCTGTTGCCGCACGCAGTAGTTTCGACTGCTTCTATATTAGATTTACACGATTTGAAATTTTTCAAAGTTTATTTGTCAATGCTTACAGCAGACTCATCACGGTTATTTAGCTAAATCCAAACTCTTAAACTACGCTAATTGTTGTGGCATTAACATGTCCTATTTTTCGTTATTTTGGCACTAAGTGGAAAGTGACGTGGAATTTTTGGAAATCCCAGCATGTTAGAAAGTGCGAACAGCGAATTTTTATCGTTGTTTAGCCTACCTACGTATGTACAGAAGTTGCATTTTCGCAGCCTCTTGCCTGTAGAGTATTGGCGAGTTGATGTTTTCTGTTCATTTCGAAAAATGGATATTTTTTTATGAAAGCAGTTAATTGTTCTCTTTTTATGCCCGAAAAAGATTTCTTCTTATAGAAATAATTTTCTTGCATGTTTTGTCATGTTGTTTTTGCTACCTCGGTCGAATGGAAAAATAACAAAAAAAAATTTTGATCTAATAAATCGAAAATGTCTTCTCAAAATCAATTAAAAAGTCAATCAGTCTTGCATGGTATATTTAAGATAGAGATATATTTAAGATATATTATTTGATTTTTATGCTAATTTTTCGTTGCCTTGCGAGCTTAAGTTTAGGATAGGGATTCATATTAGATTAAAGGAGGAAAAAAGGGAGAGGTTACCGTATACGCTTAGGAACAAACTAAAAGATAAGATAAAAAAAACCTACCGTAGTCTTGATATCGATATAATAACCAACATAAATGCTGACACAAGAATCGTGACATGATTCATAGGAGGTAGAATCTTACATCCCATAATACCAAGATGCCACGCTTCCAAGTTTGTCAATAGGTCATGGATTGTAAGAATAGGTAAAGATATTGAAGCGAGTAAATCGGCCAATGACAATGATATAATATGTAAGTCAAAGTTTCTCACAATTTTGTGTTTTATTCCAACAATGTAAATGACGATTGTATTTCCAGTTGTACCAAGCAGAAATATCAATCCAAAACATATGTACATGGAAACTTTGGCACCAACAGAAAGTTGCATATTCGCATTCAGTTTACGTCCACTTTCCGTTTCATTTGTACAATTCGTTACTGTACTGTTTATCAAACTTGTGTAGTTGCATAAAAGCGAATGGTTTGTCGATGTGTCCATCTTTAACAGGTTGGTTTACTTCGGATTTCTTCTTTTTGTTTGTCCCTTGTGAGTTGTTTACAGTCAGTAAATCTAAGACATGTTGCACATGTTGCAACAGTTGGCTTCAGTGCGTTTGATGTAATTGTTTTCATTTATATATGTATATACATGCATATTTGTTTTTGCTAATCTTACTTTATGACCACCTGCTGGTTTAATTTTGCCTTTTATGTTTCCATGGTTTGATATATTTGTTATTCCGTTTAAGTTAATATAATTATTTTTTTAAAAGTATTAAAGACGGGCATCTATGGATTCGTTTTTGAAATGATTTTGTCTCTTTTATTGCTCGTTTTATTACATTTTTTTACATAGATTATTTGTTATAATTTGTTAAAATAATAGTTGCTGGTTATCTCAACCATAGAAGTATTAATGGCGGAAATACATACTTGTAGCAAAAAAAACCGAACCCCCGTGTCATGAATAGAGGTCTGGACAACGAGACTTTATTTTAAAAATTTTTAAGATACATAATACGGTTATTTTTGTTTTTGAGAAGTAAAAAGGAAATTTAGTTTAATTTTTTAATTAAATAGTAAAGAATCTTTAATAAAAAATAAAGACAGCCTAAATCTTATTTATAGCTGGTTATTTAGACTGTATTTGAAAAGTTTATTTCGCATAAAGAATTTTTTATGACCTTATTCTTTAAGCTTATTAATAATTAATTTGTAAATAGAATTTATAGAAATTGTTTTTTGATTTCAATTTGAACCTTTGTTATTTTATTGTAAAGTGTCCATCCCTAGCTACCTGCAATATATATTTCTTTTCATTTTTTGTGTAAGCTACTTATAACTAATAAATTCGACATAAACATCAATTATTTTAGCCCTCTTACAACTGCGAACGACTTAAGTGGATTTATTTTTCAGTTATTTGAAGTTACTTTGTCACACCGCCGTTTTAGATTGTTCTCACATACTTCTAATATATTTTTAATTAGAACTATGCTGCTGTAGTTCTTTAGTTGGCATCTTACTGCTTATATTAAACAAAATTGCATGCGTGTTTTTATGTGCTAAGTGTTATTATTTATTACATATATGTTTCTTAATTCATGCGTTATAATCTGTTTGTGTAACAACACATATTTTCTTGCTGTAAAGGCTCTAAAATGTTTACTCAAATTCATGCCTTAGCCTTCCATGTAAAAAAGTGTTTTTAAAAATTTGATACCACCGTGCCTCTAATGCCTGTAAATATTAGCTGATTAAGAAAATCGTGTACTTTTCATGAATGGTGACAGATATCGTCATCCCGTCCACACTGTTTATCCATGCTCGAAATCTTCAGTTATTGACTTTAAATTATTGTAATAACCGTTAAAGCTGTGTAAATAACAGAACAATTTTATATGTGATATGACCTAAATCTAAATCGTTACACAAAATTGTAAATGTAAAATCCATTGTACAGAATTCAAACCCACGAGTAGACTAGTTGTAGCGCCAGATGATTTTGCTGACTTAGGCCGCGTCATTAGAGAGCAAGTTTTTAACCTATTGTTACTTTTTTTTAACCTTGAAACGCTGAGCGATAAAATGTATAGTATTATACTTTTTTTAGGAACAAAGATATATCAACTTTAAGGGTTTTTTGAGACGTCAACAACCCATTGAAAGTGGTAATTTTGCCCAGCTTTGAAGAATTGGTCCAATTTTGGTCTCAGATGACCCTAGCTACCCACTAGGTATAAAGTAACTCATATCACCACCCATTTTCATTTTTTTCCCTCAAATTTATAAGTGCCAATAAGTTTCAATCACATCCCATGTTTTTTAACTTTTTATATTCGTCTTACGCTATTGTCAAAAATTAACTGTTGAAAAGTAATTCTTTGGTATTATTTAACTAAAACATAAGCTGTATGTTACATATCATGTCACATATTGCATCGTCATAATGTACGATTCTTTATCTCAGTTAAAACCATTATTCTTTTAACTTTTAATTAATTTTGTTATTGCACTATAAAATATTTCGTTTAGTTTTGGCGTCGTGATTCCTATTTATTTTTTTATATTACCATTTTTACGAACCTTTAGTCAAACAGATAAACAAAAACACCTATAAATCTTTTGGCAAGATAGGGAAATGGTGATACATTTGAATAGATTTAGAGCCTGTTAGCCCGGCTGGCGGGTCAACCCGTTTGAAAAAAATACATATTATATGGGAAAAGTCAGGCCGGATCAAACCTACACTGGTGCTGGGTTGAAAAAATATGCGCATATTTTTTTGAAAATGGGGGCAGCAAGATGTAAACAAATAAGCGAAATTAAATCAAAATTATCATTAAGTAATTTAGTCCCCAATAGTTTGTTATTCCAAATCCAAGGTGTTCTGTATTTGGTATTTCTTCAAACAAATCGCCTAATACAGAACATATTGACATATTTTTTAATAAAACGAAGGAAACTTTCAAAACGTGTGAAACACCAACAGAGAAATCCACGTAAGCTGCTCCACAAGTTCTAAAGTCCATTTTAACTTCTTGTCTGCTGCTTCGTTCGCCATTATTGTTTTTCTTCTGATTTGGATCACAACGCACATGCTCTTTTTTTTCAACCCGGCCCTGACTCGACAAAGTGATATTATATGAACCGAGCCAACCGACCTAACCAACCTATCCCGGGTTGAAAAA
Source organism: Hydractinia symbiolongicarpus (assembly GCF_029227915.1). NCBI lineage: Eukaryota > Metazoa > Cnidaria > Hydrozoa > Anthoathecata > Hydractiniidae > Hydractinia > Hydractinia symbiolongicarpus. Next base: position 4,587,720 of record NC_079878.1, read on the forward strand.
ACGAGCCAGCTAGCCTAGGCGAGTTGACTCACCTCATATAATGTCAAATATTTTTTTGTAGTGATCTGCCATTATGCAGAGCTGTTTAATTTTATCATGCTGAGCATGTGGCGAGCCAACTCGCCTCATATAATCAAGCTCTTCAAAGACTTTCTTGACAGGTACAATGTAATCCATTCATAATTGACAAGTTTTGTTTGTTACGTCAAAGAATCCTTTATTCTCATTCATTCTATTCAAAAGTGAAACTTTGCTGCATGATAATTCTGTACAAGTTGCTAAATTTGAACCCACATGCACTTTCGGATGTCGGTTTTCTTTGATCTTGCTGAATAAAATAAAATGTGAAATTTGCTCGCAGACATACAGTATTCTATCCTACTGTTACAATAATAAAAAATTGAATAATAAAAATAACTCGAAAATTAATATGACGCTTGCACAGAGGTAGCGCAGAAAACAAATCTATTTTCTAAGTTCAGGCAACTCCCAAAATTGGGTAAAATCTATAAAGGCGGATTTTCGTTTTGGTTAATAATTTGATTTTTCAAAATATCATCAAGTTATACATTGTTAGAAAGAAAATTTCATGTTGAACAATATTTTCTTTGAAAGTAAGTGTGAAAAATGATCAGAAAAGAAAGTATTCGCGGGTTATTGTCAAATGGTTTTTTTGCAATTTGTAGAAATCAAGGTTGAAAAAGATCTTCACAAGCATTTCTTTCTTCGTCATGTACACCAGTCTCGTGATTTGTTTGTTGCTGAAAATATAATTAAGTTATTTTTCTAATCGAATATTCTCAATTGATTAGAAACTAGTTCATCCAGATCAGAAATATGTTTGATAAAAACAGCGTGACCGGTCTGTACAGCGTGACCGGTCTGTACAGCGTGACCGGTCTGTACAGCGTGACCGGTCTGTACAGCGTGACCGGTCTGTTTTTTTTTAATTTTCACTATTTTGTTACTTGGCCAAAGAACTTTTTCACTGCCACAGATCTCGATAGGTTAAACATAAGATCCTGATAATGTAGATACGTGTATTTTCTTGGAGTAAACGTGTATTTGGGTCCATGCCTTTCAGACTATTTTTGCCGCAAAAATGTTTCCGACGTCTTTCTTAAGAGAATTTAACATTGGTCGTTTCTTTTATACCAATTCTGTGGCAGGCGGTCTTTCGATGGAACGTAGAGATCTGTTGTAGGTAAGATAGACCTTACTTTTTGTTCTAGACCTTATTGTTTACCGTTTTTGCTGAATACCCAATACTTTCAAGCACTTATGACGACTGTACTGCTAGTATTCTGAGCATCACGTTTCCAGGCCTTCAATTATCTTGCCAACAGATTTGTGGAGTTTCTTGCAACAGACAGTTCATCTTAAATTTCTAAAATCTTCTTCTTCAGTTGTACTTTCTCCTTGCGATATTTTCTGATATCAGCTTGTTTACCACAAATATTAGCTGGTCTTATTAGATTATGTGACACTCTCGCGGCACAACCATAATAGTTTTAATAAAAATTCATGGTTCGTCGCAATTCCATTGGAACTTTTATCAACCTTGATTCCAGGATATTTACTTTTTTTACATTTAGACGGAACCCGAAAAAGGTCCTGATCCTAGCTAGTCACATAAAAAATTTAATTAACCGTAAGATATCACAATCAGACGGTGATTATTACCGAGCCCTCGAGTGAAAGTAGTGTGTTTATTTGATAGTATATGATGTACAGTTACTTGTATTTCACATGAAAACATATTTAAAAATGTGGAAAACCATTTTCGGTGTTCCGCTTTAAGTTCAATAAGCAAATCAATATCCGGTCCATTTTAGTGAAGTAGTTTCTAATTCAAACGAAGTTCACCTTCAACTGTCGCTATCGTGAATTCAATATTAGTATTCCTTTAAATCTCTTTTACGTTTTCCATCTGTCTGTACGCGAGAAACAAAGTCGTGCCACGGAAACACGAAATGCAATATAAAAAGGACGGGCGAACTCGTGGATTTTTCTACGGCCACCGACTAGTTTACTTGTATATTAAGAAATACACTAATAGCCCCTTTTTTATCACCAAGATCTAGAATGGTATTAAAAAACGTGTTTAGACCAAATTCATTTTCTGCCTTAGCAGTCATGTTTTCCAATAACATTTGCTTTAATTTTGGTATATTTAAGGTTTTTATTCCTGTCTGCCTAGTTGTTAACATCTACTGCACTGTGAAAAAACAAATTATCACAAATATGATTGTATTTGTTATATAAAATTATGTACATGTGAAAAGGTCATATCGACTTGTTTCTAATATTTCTTGCAGCTTGCGTTCATTTAAATCAGCCTAACATGTCAAAACTTGTGATCTCGGTATAAAAAAACACATTAATTTTCTTCCTGTGAAGACTGCAGTGAAACGCATCGCGTTCTGAAATCCGTAAACGATCTTCTATTCACTTCGCTGTCCTTTAAAAGCTCTGTGCCGTGGCGTTCTTTTCTAGTTGCAAGACCCTGAAAAAACTTTCTCACATCTTGATGCATTCCTGCATAAATAAATGGATTCACGCAACAGTTGAACCCGGCTAGTATAAATAGGGCATAACTAAGATTGAAAAATAATTCAATGTGTTGTGTATAAAAGTCTTTGTCGTATGCCATGTAGTATATGACTACGAACACACTGACCATATATGGTGTTGTCAATGTGAAGAAAACGAACACAATTAAACCGAACATTTTTATTATCTGCATATTCTTGTGTTTGCGATTTCTTTCTAGACATGCGTGATTTCCAGGTATGTGATGACTTCTTAACTTTGAAATGGATTGCAGGTAGACAACTACCATTATTATGGCAGGTATAAAGCAAGCGAAACATTCGTATACACTGAAATAGATCAGCCTGCGTATGCTGTCCTGACGTGTGTCAGTTGTATCCCAATCATCGTAGCATGTTTCCTTTTGGCGATTGTATTTATGAACAAACATGTATGGTGATACGATAAAAAAAGCGATGATCCAAGCACAGGATATCTCTATCAAACATCGTTTTCTTGATATATGTATTGCTCTTGCGCTTCTGATTACCCTACGATGTTGTAAAATGATATTAGTTGAAGGGTTGTTTCAAAACAAAGATATACTTAAGGCTGTAAGAATCTCAGAAAGATTTTTTCTATTGATTAGGAAAGTTCATTCAGATCAAAAATATGTTTGATTGAAATAGCGTTACCTGGTCTCTTTGTTTTAATTTTTACTGTTCCGTTACTTGGTCAAAAAAATCTTGACTTTTTCACTACCACATATCTCGATAGGGTAAGCATAAGTAAAAATGCTTTCAACGAAAGCTTATGGGATTGTTTCAAAACAAATATACGATTTTTCTATTAATACGTCTTAACTTTGCTGGGAGGTAGAATCAGTAAACTTTTATTTTGTTAAGAGTTTTATAATTGCTAAAATAGTTAGAAAAAACAAATAGAGCATACCTTAGTCTTGACACAGAAATGATAACAAGCATGAAAGATGACACGAGCATGGTGACATGGTTCATAGCAGGTAAAATCTTACATCCTATAACACCAAGATGCCACGCTTCCAAGTTTGTTAATAAGTCATGAATAGTGACCACGGGTAAAAATATTGAAGTGTACAAATCAGCTATCGACAATGATATTATATGCAGATTATATCCTCTTACTACCCGATATTTAGCTCCAATTGCATAAATGACAATTACATTTCCAACTGTACCGAGTAGAAATATAACAATAAAACATATGTACATTAATATCTTTGCTGTAGAAGAAAGAGTCATGTTTGGTGCTCGAACATCCCCTGCGTTTGTAACGATGCTTGTGGTATTGTTAAATGTGTTTAGGTAAGCTTCATTCATTGCAATGACAAAGCAGTTGTTGCCTTTAGATATCGAATTTTCCTATCTTAACCGTGATTTCAATCAATAAAGTTAATTTTTCATTTCGTGCTCAGTACGCGTGCGCAGCTGGTTATGATCATCTTCACTATTGAAAAGAAGTTGTTTTAATAAACTTTTTTCATAATACAAAATTACTATTTACTTTGAAATATTAAATAAATCTCAAGACTGATTTGTATGCACGAAATGTTAGAAGGTTATATTAGATTTGAATTCATTAAAGCTGGAAATGATTCCTTGTTTACCATTTTCTTTTTTTTATGATAAAAACATGAATCATATTTTCTACACCTTCCACACGAAAAATTATAAGAAAACAATATTTACAAATCATTTACATACTCTAAAACAATCAAGTAGCTACTGTTTTTTTTAACAGAATAATTAAATCAGTCCGACCTTTTTGATTCCTTAACAAGAAAATATATTTTTTTTCCTGTAACGAATTTACGTTATTTTTCACCATAACCCTGCCAGATTTCAGACAGCACTTTGTTTAATCAAACTAAAAATATTAATTAAATATAATTTCGCAAATAAAAGCTCCCTTCCGAGTCACACAAAGGGACCCTGTTGATTCAATTTGATTACGAGAAGAAGAAATTTTCACTATATTTCGAGAGTAAAAACCTACCGGTGTATTTTTTCTTCGGGTTATCGAGATGTGTGTTGATATGTATATATTATCTTTATGATAGCAAGCAATATTTTACCGAATGAATAATAAAATATCTACTCTATAATATTTGTTGATAGGAAATAAATAAGTTGTGGTCGTGAAAGAAAAATCAAATTCATTGGAAACACAAATAGAAAAAATGCAATTTAAAAGCAAATTTTTTTAACATATCTGTATTAACAAAAAATTTTAATCAACACAAAAAAATCACGATTTTCACGTAAGAAAATTTAATCGGGATTTTGTTCCCACCACTTAGAGGAAATATAACCTCCAATAACTATCTAATGTGTTTTCAACTGCTTTCAGACTCTTAGCCCGTTATTTTAAAAATTTCACTAAAGTTTGATAACTTAGAAGTAAAAGGACCTCTCAACAGGAACCAAGATGAACAAATTGAACATTATTATTAAAGAACTTGATTAAAAAAAGAAAGTATGAAAGAATCATATATAACATACCTCAACATATAGACTGACCTGTTAAAACTATCTTAGATAAGACACACGTATTTCACTTTCTGATCTTCGGTTAAAACGTTAAATGTATTGCATGCCATATATCTAAACAGTTTTAAAATCAAACAAAAATCAATAAAAACTATATAAATTTATTTGAACCGGTTATTGTTTATTTATTAAAAATATATCGTTCTAAAAAGACGTGCCCAATAGAGGTACATTGAATTATTTATATCGTGTCGCTAAATATAATATTTTCAAACAGTGGCGACCCATTTATGCGGTTACAACATGCTGAGAAAATTCTTAGTGAACAAGTTGATTGTATTCCCGCTCAAGAGGATTAAAGGTGGAAGTATCAAAATATTATTCAGTCTTTATAAAAATGTCCCCTGTTGTCAAAAGTAAAATATAAAATTGCAAAGAAATTGTTTAGCGTGATATTCAAATTTTAAGAAAATTTCAGCTTCCTTCAGCACATTGATACAATTGTTACTTTTACTCCTTTACTTTGGAAACTAATCCACCGATTTCTCCATCCAAATAAAAACGTTATAAACATCCAACCCTCCGAACTAAACGCACATTACATATCTACGGCACCCAGAATCCTTGGATCGCAACCGACATCTAAAGAAGAAATTCAACTCCTTCTTCAAGACCTCGTTACTGAAGCTGACCAAGAATTCCAATTTCGTCCTATCACATACGATCAAGTGCTCAGAGAAATTAAAAATCTTCGAAGCGACTGTTCCGCTGGCTACGACAACCTACCTGTAGCACTCATCAAACCCATTGCTGACCACATCGTATCCCCACTTACTCACATCATCAACTCAGGGATAGCTGAAAACACCTTTCATCAGCTGTGGAAAATCGGCAAAGTAACACCAATTCCAAAAACAGAACAGTCCATTACTCCAGACCAATGCAGACCTGTCACTGTTTTACCGATCTTATCAAAGCTTTTCGAACGTTTAATGGCAAGACAGATCGTTGATTATATCGAACAGAACCATATATACCACCAAACGATGTCCGGTTTCCGCAAGCGTCACTCGACCGAAACACTCTTAATGAAGATTCGAGACGACATCGTTGGCGCGATGAACAAAGGCGAGGTCACGCTAGCAGCATTTCTGGACTATTCAAAAGCATTTGACACTGTAGATTACAAAACCCTGTTGATTAAATTACGAAGGATAGGCTTTTCCAACAATGCTGCTATGCTGATGTTATCGTACCTCAGTGACCGCCACCAATTCGTTCAGATAGACGACAAACAATCTGACTACGGAACAGTGTTATTTGGGGTACCTCAAGGTTCAATTCTTGGTCCTGTACTATTTAACCTTTATACGGTCGACCTACAAGACAACGTCGATGGTGGGACCACAAACCAATATGCAGACGATACAAGTATCTATGAACATTGTAAGACTATAAACATATAACCTACAATCAACAACTTGACTCAACGATTAGACCAGCTGAAGCAATGGTCGACCACAAATAATCTTGCGTTCAATAACAGAAAAACGAAAATCATGCTTTTGTCAACACCGAGAATGGCAAAACTTCACGACCTCATGAACCCCAACCATTCAACATTCCATATCCACCACTCGGACCAACTGATCGAACGCGTTACCGTTTACAGACTTCTTGGCATCCAGTTCGATCAAAATCTAACCTGGGAAACCCATATCAATAAACTCTCTCAATCAGTTTATGCGAAACTATACGTTCTTCGCTATCTTCGTCGCACAGCAACATTTCGTTTGCGGAAGCAACTGGCAGAAGCCCCTCTAATTTCGAAAATTCACTATTGCTGTTCATTGTTTTGGAACCTGCCACTATTCCAGCTGAAAAAACTTGATAAACTATTGTGCAGAATTGCGTCTTTTGTAACGCTGAGATATTCCACGCTCGAGGATGTAATACAACTTGGTTGGCTACCAATCCAGCAACAAATACACTTTGAAATTTTAAAACTTGCCCACAAATCGATTCACCAGGATGAGTTTCCATCGTATTTGAAAGGTTTCAAGTTGAGAATTGCTGGACGTGGAACTCGTAATGTTGACGAAGTTATTTCTAAGTATGAAATCAATGTGTCGGAGAAATTGTTTCTTGGTAAGGCAAGTCGCCTTCTAAATGATCTTCCCAAAGCTATCAGGGAAGAACCTGATTTAAATATTATTATTATTTTAATAGGACGAATAGCCATTGTAAAATATGGAAGTGCCTGAAAGACAGTTAATAAATAATAAAAAAAAAAAATAAAAAAAAATAAATTACTCTTTTACAGAATTGTTTTGTGGGCCGCTTGTTAAACCATCCAAATATAAGCTTGGTTTCCATAAATTTCTGCATTTTCAGTCAGGCTGGTGAGTTCTGTAATGCGGTTGATTTACATCGACATAGATGATTTATTTGCACGTCATATATATGTAACGATTCACTATGAAGACGGCGGATTTTATTACAAAAACATTAAAAAATAGGTGTTGCCTGACTATGAAAAATGTACAAAAAAATTGACTAAAAAAACGGCGAGCCAAACAGTAAATATCTTTATAAAAGATGTTATTTTGGCAGATTTCCATTGTTGACATTTCAAATAAAAATAAAGATTCTTTTTTAAAGCTTTGTAAAAAACATGAATTTGGCAATTTAGCTGGATGAGAAAAGACATGCATGTCACGTTTCGAAACAAAATTTGTGTAAAACACCACAAAAAGGATTTACAGCTGAAAACGTACGACCCAATGATCTACATCTTGAATTTGTTTCTTGCCTCTGGACTTCATAAAAGTACTAAAAATGACATCTTCCGTGCTAAATAAATGTCCAATAGTGAATTTGCTATTTTAAAGCAGCATATATTGCTTCTGGGAAAACTTTAACCATAGTTCACATGAAAAAGTTGGTAGAGCTGAGGGAAGGGAAGGGATCGTATTGTAGCGTGGCGTAGATAAAAGAACTGAAGGTTGCTAAGCAATATGTTAATTTCGATCCAATTTTTAACATATATTTTTTAACCTGGGTTGCTTATAAAAAATTATTCATTATTCATTATTTTCACATTGAAAACATATTTTATAGATAGCTAGCCAGCTAGCTATCTAGGCTAGCTTTGGCTTTGTTTCCTTATTAAGCATATACCTAGCTAGATAGACAATGCAAACTTATACTTTTTCCCAAAGAGATACTAGATTTGTAAAATAAAAGCTGGCTAGCCAGGAAAATCGAGCTAGCTAGGGTGTCCTGTATCAGTATATATATCCCAATAACATCAGCTTTAAATAATCACACGTTACCCCATTTTGTTGATACATAATGCTTCTTAAAAGAAATAATCACTATAAATTATAGTTTCAGGGTGAAATAAAACTTTCTACAGTGAAGCGTTGAAACACATACACAACCAAAAGACATCGTCCCCGCCATGTATGAAGAACGAGGACTCGATCAAATTGCTTTAACTAGCTGCAGAAACTGTAACAGTGAGACAAACTCATTAATTATTCATTGCAAAAAATGTACTGGTTTTAAAAGCAGCCTGTACCAGGACTTTGCTTAGCTGTCAAATAAGTGCTAGCAGCTTTGACATGGGCAAAAGACCTTGGGACGAGGATGCAAACGATTAAAAAAGGATTTTTTTGTGATGTACTTAAAAAAATCTTATCACGTATTTAACCAACCCGGTAAATAGGGTTTCGTATGCATAACTGCGTATAAGTTTTTCACAAAGACAACGTAAATGTAAAAGAAGTTATAAATTTTTAATTTTAAATATATTTTTTTTGCAATTTTTCTCAAAACCTGTACAATAATAGCTGTCGTTTGTGTCTTAAATTAGAGTAATTTTTTTATTCTGATGAGCAAACCCGTGGATTACAATATCTAACTTTCGTATGTGAACCAAAGGTAGTATCTACGAATGCTGGCGTGTGATTGTCGTTGATTTTTCCTGAAGCCTTCCCTATTCTCTATTATAATTTCCGTCGTTTGCCTGCCTGATTGTCGGCGGAATTTTACCAGAGCAGCGATAGTTTCACTAATTTTGGGGTGCAGGTTTCATTAAAATAGAAGTTGCAATATTTTAATATTTCAAATACAAACTCTGGTACGCTTTATAACCCGTGCATTTGATGAGTACGATTTGAAGTTTTAGTGATAGAAGTGTTTTAGTGGGCGATCTAATTGAGCACTTGCCTTTCTAAAGGTTCCTTATTCTATTTTAGGATTTGGATTGTTACCTCCGAAATCTTATTAAAATCGAATGCATTTTTTCCGCTTTTTTATTTGACGGATTTCTAAAGCTGCTGCAGCCTCGCAAAGGACAAACCTCGATATCCGTCGGTGTATCTGCCAGGCGCCACACAAAAGTCCATAAAATTATGTATCGCAAAAAAAATTTTCATCAGCCATAATATATTATTTTTGTTTAACACATATAATACTTTATGGAATAGTACTTAGATTTGGTACGCCATATTGATGGTACACTGGCCTAGTAATGATAAATCGCAATCGGACCTTTATATTTTACAGCACGACAGCAAAACCGGATAAAAAAATAAAAAGTAAACGGGGAAAAAAAATTAGATTCATTTTTCAAAACAAAGAAATGAGCACTGCTATGTCTACCCCACCCACAAAAAAAAACACATCAGAAGAATTTACTATGGTTGAGCAATAGATGATTAAAATTTAACTAATATATCAACATTGTCCAAAAGAAATGTTTGCACAAGTGTTTAGCTGTCCTGATATTGCCACCGGAAATAAATAAAGGGCATGCTCCAATATATCGTGATGGAGTTAAAAATACTTCATTTTTGTTTTCTGACATGTGGTTAGCGTAAAAGTAGTAGTACTAGCCGGTCCTCTATCACTGTTCGGTGAATATACTTAACCATAGCACAGTATTTTTGAATTTTTTTCTTGCCTTTCTTGTTCAGTTTTTACTCTAAGACATTGGATGGTAAACGAGTGTAGGAGTTAACACATGGCGAGTCAACTCTTACTAGCTAATCTGAAAACAGTTTGGCAAGAAGCAGTTAGGTTTCTCACTAGTCACATGGAACACAGTACTTTTGCATTCCTACCTGCCTGTTTTTACTTAGGGACAAAAATATATATTTGTTTTATTTTTTAGAGTTTAAAGCAACGATAAGATACGTTCATGAAAAATATCTAACGCAATTCATTACCTGACGTCGTTTTATATTATAATTAAATGTAAAAGTAGCTTATCTAGCTTACAAACCACAAAAATGTGTCCGGGTTTTGTGATTCAAGGTCATCACTCAAATCAAGGCTGCTAGGCAAGCTTTGTATTATAGTTTACATAGTAGATTACCGTTTTTTTAACAGCAGTACTGTAATCAATTTTTAAACATCTTTTTAACAAAAAAACTTTCAAATCTTTTGGGCCCTAAGAATATTTAGTGTAAGTGGTTTTCAAAAACGTGCTTTTTGTAAAAGTTCCATAACCTCAGTAAAATGTAAAATAAAAAGAGATACAGTCAAATATATTTAACTAGTCGATAAGCCGTGGAGAAGTCTGCTTAGGCAGAAGATTTCAAATTGTTCATTTGTTGCCTCTGTTGTGTGGAGAGTGTTTAAGGATCATGTGCTTTTGACGAACCTGTCCGGAGATAATAAAAACAAAGATTTTTGATGACTTCATCAATCTGTTTTTCCACGGGCTTTATCGACTTTGACCATAAAAATGACTTGAAAGCGACGACCTTTGCAGAAAACGTACTCAAAAAATTCCCTTAGGCAAAGAAACACAAAAAAGATGACCCGTGAGGATATCAAATTTAGTTTCGTTTAGATGCGAACGAATTTGTCAGAGCAAATCACTAATTCGAACCCACAAATTAAAATAAATAATTTTTCAGAACAAAACCTGACTTAAAATCAATCAATCCACACAAAGCCAGAGTTGTCACATCTTACCCTTTTAAATATTACAGGAAGTGCTAAAATTTGTTTGAGTGAGTGAGGCCAAAAGTAACAAATACAAGGGTGGTCAAAAATATAATATCGTCTGCAACCCGGCGTAATTTTTGCGTACTTAAACCATAGTCACAAGAAAAAAAGATAGTCTAGCAACAAACAATAGGCCATTGTTCTATGTTTTTACGGCTGAACTATAGTGGCTCCCAAACCTCCGATCCTGCACAGAAGTTCAAAATGGCGCATTTTTTGGGTGTTGTGTGTACTTAGTTTGGTGTTTTTATTTCGACTTTGGGTGCTTTTCGTACAAGATTTTACTATGCCTGGTGAAAATTGTGCTATATATGGATGCTCTGTATCGAGGAGAAATAAAGACATCAGTATTTTCAAGGTTCCGTTGTCAAATAATGAAGTAAACAAAAAATGGGGAAAGGAGCTCATCAATATCATCACGAAATATAGGGAGGTAGATGACGAGCTGAGACGTCGCATTTCCACGTTCAAATTGTTTATTTGTGAACGTCATTTCTCGGAGGATCAAATATGGGTTTACCCAACTCGAAAAAGTTTGAAAGAAGGAGAACTACCACATCTGAATCTTCCACAAAAATCTGGCAATATTTCGACCTTAGCCTCTCCACCTCGATCGAACACTTCGATACAAAAACGTGAAGATTTCCAAATTTTACAAGATTTTTCACCACCACCTTCTCCAACCACCATATATAGAAATTTTGTTGACGTCAGTCAACGTGTTTCAAAGCTCTCGTTGGGTAGATGTTGGCATATTGACACTCAAGACTCACTTGTTGTTGTTACTTGTTTATCACCAGACCACATCATCCCAAAATTTGAAATATTCATTGATCGATCCCTTTCATTTTCTTTAAGAATATTTGGATGGATGTTACCAGATGACCATGATTTGCATATCTTATACAAAAAATCCTTTCTTAATACAACACTCTCCAATTTCATAAAAGAACTCAATAGTTATGAATTATGTATTGGTATAATAGTAGAGAGACAAAAGTCTACACTTTGAATGAAGCACACAACAAAACGGCTATTTTTATAGCCACACATTTGAAAAAATGTTATTAATTGGCAATTTTATCTAGTTCTCTTTATATTGTGGGACTGGAGATGCTTTGTTCTATCATTGGATCACTTTAGGAGATGGTTATTGGATGAGTATGTATGTTTATGTCCCATCTATCTATTATTTTGTGAAAGCTATTAGCTATGGAAAAATTGCAATGTTGTCACTTTTTCAAAACGCGTCAGAATTACTCACGCATATATTTACAGGAAAATCAGAGGAATCCTGATATCTTAAATTGACCGTAAATGAAGTAACAGGATTTCTCACACGGCACCTTTAAATCGTACTGTGAGGGATCCTGATTTTTGTCTGAAGTTCAACCAGAAAAAAAAAAAAAAAGGAATGAATTTTTATTGTGATTTTTAGCCATGTGTAATGTTTTTTTATCACATGTGTGGCTATAAAAATAGCCATTGTGGCAGATTTTATAGTTCATGCCCGGAACTAGATGAATCAGTGACCCATGTCTTTGCTGCTACTGGCTTTTTTAATTTCAGTTCTCAATGATCTTTTCTTTGCAAGTTTTTTAGCAGCCTTATGTTTTTCACGTATGTCTCTAGCATAGGAAAAGCTGCGAACTCTTGTAAACATAGTAAGCATGTGTTCCAGAAGATTCATACTGACTTCTTTTCTGTCTTGTGGATCAATGGTATAACAGACACTTTTGAAATTGGAAAATACAGAACAGTTTTTGAGCATATTTTTAACAAGGTCTTGACAATTTAGTGTTGTGCTGAAATTTGAAGTTTTCAACCGAAACATTTTTTCACATTCTCGAAAAAGTTCTTGTATTTGTTTGTTCACTCTCCACAAGCCACCACGGTCGCGTATATTGATCAATGTCTGTGAATCATCACAGTCAACTTTGCATGCTTGTAGGATTGATACAGCCTGTTTGTTGAATTCACTTTGTTGAGACTTTTTCGAAAAACGGAATTTTGTATAAAGCTTGTGAACGATAAATCCAGCCACATATTGCAGGCTTTTTTGTTCATTCTCCGAGATAGGTGTTACAGCTTCAGTTACAGAATCGACAACTTTATCATTACCCGAAAGATGAATTAAAACATGATTTGCAAGTTCTGTTAGAATAATATTGCTCAAAGTAGTGTCCTCAAATTTTGATGGAAGCAAGTTATCTTTCAATAGACCATAAAAGTTTGCATAAAAATCTTCTGCATCACCGTTATACTTTCCAATGATTGGCTTCAGTTTTTCCCAAAGTTTGACCGCATCATCATTAGAAACTTTGAAATCACGAAACACTTCCCTGGTTGATTTGGGTAAACATTGATCACCAAGGCATATCTCAGCACTCTTCGTGATAAGTACTTTCAACTTCAAAGGGTGTAGCTTTTTCAAAATTTGTTCTTCTTTAGTAAGTTTTGGTAATGAAGGACCAGCATTCGTCGATATTTCAGGAGTAACTTCAGTAGTGTGTTTGACATTGCGATGTCTAGTCAGGCCACGTTGTGATTTACAAATTTTATCACAATCCTGACAAGGATACCCAACTTCTTCGTAAGCTTCCACTTCCGTTATCACAGCATCTAATTCCACATTAAAATCCACATCTTCATCAAGAAAACCGCCTTCAAGTAACTCAAATAAATTCTCAAGATCTTCGCCTGCAAGGTAGTCTCCTCCTGCATGCGCCGCCATTTTGAACTTCTGTGCAGGATGAGCGGGCCGTCCCCGGCTGATTGAGGATAGTTCGCGTAAACAATGCCGACGGTCCACGCAACTAGACTATCTTTTTTTCTTGTGACTATGCTTAAACTATTCTGATTTTCCGGTGGTAAGAAAATTTATGCAGAATGTCATGGCTAATAGTAGTTATTTGTCGCAAGCCTCTGAGATATTCTTCACAAAACAGGGTGCAAGTACCTTCCAGTAGCTTCCAAAAATGACGCAGCTAAACATTTAAGGTGTAAAAAAAAAGCACGTTAAGGCTCAGTTAAAATTTAAACCATGTTATAAAAACATGTAGTTGAAGTGGCTGGTTTTTTTCGATCAGGACTGCAGGAGATTTTTGTACTTTTTTTAATGATAACTTTCCTTTGCATGAACTTAAACTTCGACTTTGTTTTATGCTGATAACCAACCTCGTCCTTCTAATAGTCGCTGTTGTTTTGTCCGAAACTATGAAAAAACTCATAATTCCTTGGAACGAGGTTGTCTGATGTTAAAAACGTCACATGCCGGTTTGAGTTTTGCAAATGAAGCTCTGAATTAATCATTCCTGCTGGTGCATCTAATATTTATGAAAATGTATTCAATTTTATTTTTAGAGAAAAAGATCACCAGAACTTGTGCAGAAGATGCTTTTGTATTCTTTAATGTGAATCAAAATACATTGTGGTAAACAAGAAGTTAAAGTTTCCGTCGTTCATAAAGTTGTACGAAAAATAAAAGGTACATTAAAACTAATTATATGCTTTTGAAATTAGTTTGCTGTTCTTTATTCAATGCAGCTTGCTAAATGAACTATGCTTAACAAAAAAACGTAAAAGGTGCAAAAAAATTTTTTAATTGTCAACGTTCACTTGTGTATGCACACACTCCTTATATAAGAATAGAAAAATTTTAACCAGGCTAGTCATTATTCCTATTTCTTATTTGGTTATTATTCTCCATAGTTTTAAACAATAGATTTATTGTTTTTAACTTTAAACCCCAGCCTAATATTCTTATATAAGAAAAACGTGTATACTGGTACGATGCAGGAATTTGCGGGCTTCTATTTTTCTCTGTGCCGTATTTCCTGCTGAACCTCTGGGAGTTTGCGTGAAGTTTAACCTCGATCACAGCGTTCTTTTGATATCGAGGATAAAATGCGCACTTGTTGTTGTTTCTTATTTCTTTCATTCTTTGTGTTCTTACTTCACGTTTTTTTTTGTTTTTCGTGCCATGTACGCGTTTCATCCTCGTATCAAAGAATGTCATTAGCTCCTGGGAAAGGTTGCCTGAATTTTAGGGTCCAGTGGCGCTCAGCGCATTCTATAACTTCGACCAGCTGTTTTAGCTTTGTGTGTAGTTCACGTGGTCGTGATGCCGATAATCTAGCCAAAGAAGAAATTTTTTACTGACCTTCTGAATCAAAAACAATTGCCGAGTCGTACGGTCAACAATCACTTGGTATATAAAAAACACTTTGTATATACAAAATCGTAGCCCGTGGCTAAGTCAGCAAAAGTATTATATCATCACAAGCCCTCCCGCGAAGGAATTTATTTACATTCAGGACGCTAGATGGCGACTTGCACGAAGCTTCTTCCCTAGCTACTATTTTGAGTTGATTTTCGATTACTTTTTTTAAGTGGGAGATAAACTTTGAACTGTTGGAAGTAACCTTGATGGTTCAAAGTAACTCATTTAAGGGTTCGGAATACCTGGGAATTTTTTTCCGCTAAATCGGAGTTGCAGTAATGGTTATAATCTCAGAAACATAGTTAACCCGTGATAAACTTTTAACTGTGGACTTTCGTTCATTTTTCTTATTCCTGTAATTTTTGATTTTGAGCATAATATTAACGTAATATAACATTTCTACGCATTGATTTCTTTTTCATCGAATGGACAAAACCCATTAGTATAATTCTTGGTCCTTTTTTTTTTAATTCGTCAATTTTAGTTTTCAGCTTCGTGAAATTGACGACCGATCTTTTGGCGCGATTCGACTTTAGTATAATAGCAGAGAATTATTTATGATCATAAACACAACAACTTAAATCATCTTAAATATCATATTGGGCATCCAAATATAACAGAAAATGACAGAAAAGTTCCATACATATATTGGATATGATTTATACGATATAATTACCTACCTTGCTTTTAACTGAAAAATTTAATAACATAAACTTCAAACCTTTTATATCCATCGAAAGCTAGTAACATAGCATTTTTTAACAAATACAGCTCTTTGTGTTGTCTCTAATCTCTCGTCCAAACAAGCTTATTTACTGATATTCAATATTTTTTACAGACCGTAGCTTATTTTACATAAAAGTAAAAAAGTAGCAAATTCATCGAAAAAAAATTAATTATTTATTCAAGTTTTCTAGATGTCTATGTGGTTCTAAAGTGTGTATAATTTTTTGCACCCTGACCTGTGAGTGGTCCGTTTATTACACACCATCTTTCAGGATTTGAATATCAAATCCTGGGAGAGCAATTCTATATGACATGGAAGCTCTTTCGGCGTAAACTCATTTTTTTAACTGGGATAGACCTGGTGTTAGTACTCAACGTACGATTTAACAAAATTTTCTACTTTCACATCAACGTTACAGTCAGTATGAATCTTGAACTTTATATCACGCTCTATTACATTAACTGCGCCTGAAATAACATGGAGAATTTCTTCAAGGGATTCTAAGAGTTCTTTTGTATTTTAAGCGCCCTTCAATTGATTCTTCATTACATTTAAACAAGACGACGCATTTTGGTGGTCAGCCATATTTGTTTATAATTTTTTTTAAATTTAATTACTTCTAAATATAAAATCTTTAGAAATATTATAAAATAAATAGGTGACTTTTTGGGTGAGTTTTCTCAAACCATCAAAGTCACTTCCAACCATTTAGAAAAATAATATTCGCTTCGACGATGTATAATCGGCTTACACCACTGTCAAAGTAATACTTTTTGCAACATACCGGCTGTAGCGCCAAGCGATACAGTTTAGCCATTTCGTGAAATAGTTTTAAAAAGTTATGATGTTCACGATCGTACCAGATTTGTGTTTTTGAAAAGATTTTCTATTGTTGTTGTTTATGAAAAGTTTTTGACTTAGGATTTTCGTCTTTTTTAAAAAGCCTTTGGAACGAGATTGGTACCTCTTATACATAATGGTGTAAAAATATGTCAAAAACTAATAGTAACGTACTAGTTAGTCTTTTAATCCTTTTCCTGCCGATGTATTCAAAATATATAAAATGCAATTCCGAACATACATGTCTTCTTAAACTTAAAGTCAAGAGAAGATGACATGTAATCTTTTTATCAAAGTCAATATTTCAATTTATTACTGCATCATTATCAAGACACAGTATAATATTTGTGTCTTGATAATGATTTTAGTTAACATTTAATTTCGTATTCTTATAACATTATATTTCAATAACTATACACAGTTTTTTTCTTTAGATATTTTGAAGGATGCTTATCGAAGGAACTTTTGTCGTATCGATTAGTATATCGCTATTGCTCTTCACACTTCTTGCGTGGTTTGTTAACCGACAATATTGGCGAGAACGCGATGGGATTTTGTTATATGATGCCTTTGTTATTGACGCTCTGTTCTCTTTATGCACAATACTTTTGTTTGCTGACGCAAAGGGCGATAAAATATTTACAAACATGTATGTATTTCTTTCTTTGATGTCATGGGCAAACCGTTCGCTCATTGCAATTAACAGATACATTGTAATCACGTATTCACTTCACTACGAATCGATACTTCGGCGTTCCACATTGATTGGGTTGGTTATATTACTTTGGATATCAACTTCTACTTTTGCTGTTTTATCGTATCTGTTCAGTACCTCATGGTTGCCGCCATCACGCGGTATCTTTCTTATGTTTTTTGCAGCTTGGTTGAGCAGAAAATTTCTTATCGCGGTTGTTGTGGTGCATGTTATATTTGTGGTCGTGGTAAACGTTATGGAGTTTTTGTCGTGGCGAACAGATATGGGCTTTCAGAGCAAGGTTTTCTCTACCATCATTGGACGAATGAGAACGTTCTTCCGAAATCCGTACCGGTCTTTTGATATCCATGTGCAGATAGATGACCGTGAAACACGAGGACGTAAGTGTATGGGAACTACCAGTTGGATACTTCTCTTGACGCACATTATTATCATCACACCATTCCTTGGTACGCTGTCACACTTTGTGATCACAGGCACTGACGTGTTCGAGGAAGCCCACTTCAAAGTGGTATGTACATTGTCAAACGTTTTAATGGCGTTTAAACCACTGATAACTATTTCTGAAAACTTACACATAGAAGATTCTAAGGCGCTGAAACACTCGCTGATCGACGTTTGCTGTAGAAAGAATCAACAAGTGGATGCGCCTTTTCAGTTAACTGAAGTAACGTCACAGTTGCAAGATCCTAGTCTTCTTGGGTTTAGTCCGGAGTTCGGAATGATGACTACTGAACATAGGGAAGAGATTCTTCAGTTGAGACGGGAGTGTCTGGAGTTTCGAAAGAAACGTCTGATGTCATCCAATCATTCGGAATGCCCTGTATTTATGGAAACAGTTCTTTAGGCATATTTGAGATCTGTAGAAGATTTTTCATTTTGAGAAAAGTTCTTTTTATGAATATTTATTTTGTAAATGCTTTTTATGTTAAAGTTTTGGATCGCTGTTGGTTTTGGCAGCGATGAACAGGAGTTGATTTTTTACGCCTCCCAGTAACTTTCATGTAGCAAACTTCGTTACTAAAACTTTATAAGTATATTGTTAATTCACTATGGGATCACATTCTTTTTAGAATAAGCAAGATTACCTTTTTTTACATTTATACAATACAAAGGAGTATGCATATATTTTGCGAGATAAATCAAGTGTATATTAAAGAAATATTTTCGTTTGCCATGTTGAAGCCTCTAATTTCTTTAGGAAAGTCACAACTTTAATATATTAGAGAAATGGTTTACAAATTTTCAAAAGTCACAAATCCACCCCTGGCTACTGTTAATGCTACCACCTGTTAATGCTGCATGTTTTTCTTATAAAAACATGTTTGGCAGGCTTATATGTTTATTCAATTTTCACGGTTATACAATTTTGTTGAGTCTTTAGCTATATTATGCGGCTCTTTTGTTAGAATTTTGTTCAGGTCTATGATTAGATATAACTTTCGCATTTGTATTTATTTCTTTAAACTTTTTTTCACAGTTGATTGTTAAGAAATATAGTGAGCTAGGATGGGGAATGGATCGGAGCACCCACGAAGCAAAAGTGTTCCTACGGCCTGTTGTGCATTAGGATCAATTAGATTCACGCAGATATATATAAACAAGAGGGTGTCGCAAGCGACGTAAAACCTAGTTTGTGTCTATTTCATATATACACTTTTTTATATAGCAGTTTCAGTAAATAACAATATAGATTTTATTGTTTCTTGAAACAAAATAAAATTGTGCTACTACGTACTACCACACTCTTGCTAGGTTCCTTATAAAAAATCGTGTAGCCTATCCGGAAACCACTGGGTGCTAATAAGTATTCCCTTGCTTTTCTCGCATCGTTATTTATTTCCATATGTTGCACTTTGCAGACTTCTTAAAACGCTAACCTTGCACCTAGATGGAGCCAGTAAATATTAAACCTGGTCTGTTTTATTTACAAAACATCTCCTCTAGGGGCACCTTTCCTGAAAAATCGCTTTTATCAAAGTCAATATTTCAATTTATTACTGCATCATTATCAAGACACAGTATAATATTTGTGTCTTGATAATGATTTTAGTTAACATTTAATTTCGTATTCTTATAACATTATATTTCAATAACTATACACAGTTTTTTTCTTTAGATATTTTGAAGGATGCTTATCGAAGGAACTTTTGTCGTATCGATTAGTATATCGCTATTGCTCTTCACACTTCTTGCGTGGTTTGTTAACCGACAATATTGGCGAGAACGCGATGGGATTTTGTTATATGATGCCTTTGTTATTGACGCTCTGTTCTCTTTATGCACAATACTTTTGTTTGCTGACGCAAAGGGCGATAAAATATTTACAAACATGTATGTATTTCTTTCTTTGATGTCATGGGCAAACCGTTCGCTCATTGCAATTAACAGATACATTGTAATCACGTATTCACTTCACTACGAATCGATACTTCGGCGTTCCACATTGATTGGGTTGGTTATATTACTTTGGATATCAACTTCTACTTTTGCTGTTTTATCGTATCTGTTCAGTACCTCATGGTTGCCGCCATCACGCGGTATCTTTCTTATGTTTTTTGCAGCTTGGTTGAGCAGAAAATTTCTTATCGCGGTTGTTGTGGTGCATGTTATATTTGTGGTCGTGGTAAACGTTATGGAGTTTTTGTCGTGGCGAACAGATATGGGCTTTCAGAGCAAGGTTTTCTCTACCATCATTGGACGAATGAGAACGTTCTTCCGAAATCCGTACCGGTCTTTTGATATCCATGTGCAGATAGATGACCGTGAAACACGAGGACGTAAGTGTATGGGAACTACCAGTTGGATACTTCTCTTGACGCACATTATTATCATCACACCATTCCTTGGTACGCTGTCACACTTTGTGATCACAGGCACTGACGTGTTCGAGGAAGCCCACTTCAAAGTGGTATGTACATTGTCAAACGTTTTAATGGCGTTTAAACCACTGATAACTATTTCTGAAAACTTACACATAGAAGATTCTAAGGCGCTGAAACACTCGCTGATCGACGTTTGCTGTAGAAAGAATCAACAAGTGGATGCGCCTTTTCAGTTAACTGAAGTAACGTCACAGTTGCAAGATCCTAGTCTTCTTGGGTTTAGTCCGGAGTTCGGAATGATGACTACTGAACATAGGGAAGAGATTCTTCAGTTGAGACGGGAGTGTCTGGAGTTTCGAAAGAAACGTCTGATGTCATCCAATCATTCGGAATGCCCTGTATTTATGGAAACAGTTCTTTAGGCATATTTGAGATCTGTAGAAGATTTTTCATTTTGAGAAAAGTTCTTTTTATGAATATTTATTTTGTAAATGCTTTTTATGTTAAAGTTTTGGATCGCTGTTGGTTTTGGCAGCGATGAACAGGAGTTGATTTTTTACGCCTCCCAGTAACTTTCATGTAGCAAACTTCGTTACTAAAACTTTATAAGTATATTGTTAATTCACTATGGGATCACATTCTTTTTAGAATAAGCAAGATTACCTTTTTTTACATTTATACAATACAAAGGAGTATGCATATATTTTGCGAGATAAATCAAGTGTATATTAAAGAAATATTTTCGTTTGCCATGTTGAAGCCTCTAATTTCTTTAGGAAAGTCACAACTTTAATATATTAGAGAAATGGTTTACAAATTTTCAAAAGTCACAAATCCACCCCTGGCTACTGTTAATGCTACCACCTGTTAATGCTGCATGTTTTTCTTATAAAAACATGTTTGGCAGGCTTATATGTTTATTCAATTTTCACGGTTATACAATTTTGTTGAGTCTTTAGCTATATTATGCGGCTCTTTTGTTAGAATTTTGTTCAGGTCTATGATTAGATATAACTTTCGCATTTGTATTTATTTCTTTAAACTTTTTTTCACAGTTGATTGTTAAGAAATATAGTGAGCTAGGATGGGGAATGGATCAGAGCACCCACGAAGCAAAAGTGTTCCTACGGCCTGTTGTGCATTAGGATCAATTAGATTCACGCAGATATATATAAACAAGAGGGTGTCGCAAGCGACGTAAAACCTAGTTTGTGTCTATTTCATATATACACTTTTTTATATAGCAGTTTCAGTAAATAACAATATAGATTTTATTGTTTCTTGAAACAAAATAAAATTGTGCTACTACGTACTACCACACTCTTGCTAGGTTCCTTATAAAAAATCGTGTAGCCTATCCGGAAACCACTGGGTGCTAATAAGTATTCCCTTGCTTTTCTCGCATCGTTATTTATTTCCATATGTTGCACTTTGCAGACTTCTTAAAACGCTAACCTTGCACCTAGATGGAGCCAGTAAATATTAAACCTGGTCTGTTTTATTTACAAAACATCTCCTCTAGGGGCACCTTTCCTGAAAAATCGCTAAAGGCCAAGATACATTTGAAATTTTTATTTCGAAGCTGTCTGAAATTTTTATTTCAGACGGTTTCGAAATATTTTGAAACATTTCTAAAGCCTTCGAAAGTATTTCGAATTGCTCTTTTGTTTGCAAAATGATTGAATACGAAGCAGACACGATGGAGTTTGATCCTGCTATTCGGTTTAACAATACACAGACTTAGGAAAACAAATGTGGAAACAGAAAGAGCACTATCTTCGATTCAGAAAAATGGAAATGACGAATAAAAGACAGTAAAAAAAAGTAGCAAAGGGAATGCCGTCATGATGTCCACTCTTTTTCAAAGAAAAAGGAAGCGACCATGAACACAAACTTCGTCTTTCGATTCATGTTTAAAATAATGGTGAAAGACTTTATTTTAATTTCGAAACAATGGAAAACGTATTTTGAATTATTTTTGAAATAAAAAATTTCCGACAGTTTCGAAATAAAAATTTCAAATGTATCTCGGCCTTAACAAAAATCTCTTTCAAGAAATAATTAACAAATACACAATGCACAATAGCATCATGGAAGAAATCATACCCGTATGATTGCATTTTATATCTTCACGTGGAATGCTAAATAAATTTTTCTTTTAAGAAATCGTCAACAAATAGAAGATGCGTAATGTGTAGCACTATTTTTTTAATACGATGTGTTGTTTTAAGAATCTCATCAACAAATAAAAACGCCTTACTAATAAAAATATATCTTTATAATTACACACAAAATAAGACATTCTTGGTACCGGCCAAGAATGTAATATGTAACAAAAACATCAAAGAAATTTAACATGATACATGACAATATTTTTATTATAATTGTCTAGTTTTAGTGAGATTCAGTTTAAGTGATGGTTTCAATGTCAGTGTCTGGAACAAGTTTGATTGTAGTAATAGATGTCACTCTTTCGTTATGGAAAACAACGTTTTAACACCTAAGCATGCCTATAGGCAAATCTTCTATGTTATTTTCTTTTGTGCCATACGCGTCTATTAGCAAGGTAAAGGAGAAATTAGTACCCTCTTTTTCTTCGATGACGTTTCCAAGAAACTAAACGAATCATCCCTGGCAACAGTAGACTCTTCTTTACAACTTATTGTACCACAATGCCAGCATGATAAAATACCATGGTCAATATCTTCATCAGGAACCACGGTTTTGCCATGTGAACAGAAGAACGTAGGTTGACATGTGCTCGCATTAACAAAACACGCTTTTCCCGTTATTTTTTGGGAGTCATTGTCATCAGTTTCCACATTCTGTGTGTGTACTGTAGTTTTCAACACACCATCGCTGTTGTAAACGCTTATGAAACAATACGTTATTTTATAGGAATTTCCTTCAACTATCTTGTCCATATTTTTATCAAAAAAGGTTATTGGAATCTCATCTTTATTAGTGTGCTGCTCCGTGATGGCAGACAAGGCTTGATTTGTAGCCTTATTGTGCACTTGTTTGTACTCTTGTTTGGTAAATAGGATTTCCCGAATTGTACTATAACGCAATGCTAGAGAAGATTTCTTGAAATCTAATGTGATTTCTATGATAGATACGTCTCGTCGCAGAATAACGTTTTTTGGAATTTTAACTTTCTTCAGGGTAACGCCTTGCTCATTCTTACTTAACTCTTGAATGTATTTTTTTCTTTTGCAGTGAGAAACACACAGCTCGTTTTTGTTCGTTGTTTGTATGGTTATAGAACTCCCAGAAACGTGTTCTTTTGCCTCCATTTTTGGGATTACTATTGCGAATATTCCCAACACTATCAATATATCCAGACACTGACTGCTCTGAAATTAAAAGTAGACATAACACTGTAATTACACTGAACTTTAATTAATTTTTGTTCTAAAACAATAGCCTTTCACCTCCCAACCCTATTTCTTACAAGTTATCATCCCTAAGCTCCCTATAAACTGTCCTCTAAGGTAATCAAATGCCATTAATAATTACAAAACAAAAAGAGACAAATAGAAACCTTATGTCCCATTTCAGATCTAAATTCACTTCACAACTTTTCACCATTTATACCACCCACGCAGGAGGGAAAGAAAAGTGTCTGACCTTCGCGTGTTTGACCAGGTTGTAAAAATAGCAGTTGGATAATATAGAGATAAAATGGTATTTAACGCTTTCTCACGCTGCTTGCCTTTATCTTCTCAAAACCCACATACTAGAAATAAAGGTTTACGTAGTTATTTGCTTTAATCTCTTTAATAAATTGTTCGAAACCACAACATGCAACGAACTGGCAGTAATAACTATGTGGTAGAGCGTTCGCTTCCAGTGCAGGAGGTCTTGGGTTCAAACCCCGGCTGAGTCATGCCAGAGACTATAAATGTGTGAATCTATCCTTTCTGCTTAGCGTTCAGCATGAGAATAGGATTGATATCTTAGGCGGTTGTCTAGTTAAGCGATTGCTGTGCTTGCACGACTTTCGTACCTCAAATGGGAGCTTAAATACGCTAGGACCCCCTTCGCAGGACCCATGTTGATAGCATTACCAATAGGAACTGAAGAAGCTGTCCTCTGTAAATAATTTCAGTAATAATAATAATAATAATGCTTCCGCAGGTTAATAACACATTAAGAACAAAATATATCTTCGTCCTATAATCTACAACGGGCAACTCAAAACATATTTATATAAACGGTAGACGATTCCCACACACAGGTTACAACAAGACCTTACGGTCAATACTCATTACTTACAATATAAACGTAAGATAATCTATTATTGAAATCATATTAAACGATTAGAATAAATAAATCATCGATTTATGGATGAAAATGTTCTTTCGCGGTATTTCGAGAGATTACATAAACACTTCCGTTAGTCAAGTGTTTGACGTCAAGTGAGTAGTTCTACCAAGATTTTTAACAGCGCGTGGCCTTATGGTTATGGTGATCCCTTCGTAATCACAAGGTCTGTGGTTCGGTCCAAAGTGCGGGCATGATTGTCAAGTGTCTTTACCGCAGTTACGGGTCAACCCATGCCAATGTGAGGAAAATTAGGTAGGCAATTCTGGTGTATACTTAATGTATACATTCCGAACACAGGACCCACCTTGGTAACAGTGTTTCCAACACTGAAGTGGTTATATCCTGTATAAATAATCCGGAATAATAATGACGCAATGGATTTACAAAACGATAACTCTTGGTTAGTCCGTGAAAATGGCTTCTATGGATATTGCTATGTAGTTTTTTTTTGACTCGTTGCCTTCTGGATTGTACAATGTAAACAGAAATTAATAATAAGCATTAGTAGCCGCTATATACTAAAGGCTGAAATACACGATCCGGTTAAACAGAACATCAAAGCCTGACGGATAACCTGTAGGGGAAACTTTGTGAAAGGTTTTTGTCTACACGTAATCCGTTTAACATAGTGTGTGAGTGTGTGACACTGTGGTTCTTATTTGGCACATCACTAGGCTTTCTAAGTCAGACCACAGTTACCTGTGCATTAACCCCTATATGTGTTTTACTGAGTCTTGTTACTTTTCTTGATGTCTGCTGATATATATCAAATAGAACAGCAACCCTTTGAAGCCGAAAAAAAAAATTGATTGTATAACGTTGTTCATGGTTCCTTTCTGCGGTTCACAAAGATAGGGTGGCAGGGGCGTTATGGAATAGTGTATTTGTTTTTTAACCTACCTCTAGACCAGACGCACTTCACATCTTTGATCGATTTTCTTACATGGTTTTTTTTATAAGAAACCTAAGCATGTGGTTGAACCTGGAATTTCTTAACATTTCAATATCTTGAGTCTGGAATGTTTCCTAGTTTTCCTTATTTGAGTCTGAAAGGTTTCTTAAAAAAATATTTTATTTACAATGTTTTTTGATAGTATGGGCTATGATTAATGAACGACATATGCTATGTTCACACAGTGTCATATGGAAGTTCATTCATTCGTTTCTTATTTCTGACATTACATTAGTTTGTTATAAATAGATGCATGTTCAAACATCCAATTTATAAAAAACTTTTTTTAATTCTGTTGCCCTCCCTTTTTCTGTTACATGTATAATTTTCTTAATGTTGGAGATTTTCTCAGCCTGCCCTCTCAAAATTTTGACTTTCTGAGCCTAAAGTTTCTTATAGACTGGTTTCTTATAAAAAAACGTGTAGCGGTGGTGGTTCAGGTTCCGTCCCAACAAGACCGTTAGGGGATGATTATGGCGGCCTTACTTTATCCTTCTTCGTCCCGCGATCATTTTCAGTATTTCATTTCGGGTTTGCCACGGAGACTGGTTTGATCCATTTACGTTCGTTCATAAATTAATGTGCATCCTAAATGCAAAACGGTCTGCGTACGTATGACCATTTGATTTCTCTGGCAGCGCAGATGTTAAAGACGCATGTCTTCTTGTTATTTTTTTAAAAATCCTTTTCTGTTCTCGAGACATTTGTCTTGAAAGTTGCGCTAATTATGCAAAATTAAGACGGCATGAGTATGCATTGAGCATAATTATGGTAACTAAATATTAAAATTTATGTAAAATGTTCAAAACACGTCAAAGTGAACGGCCAGAAAACAATTTTAACTCTATATGGCTTGTCAAAAATGTTAAATTAACTCCCTTTCAGAGCATACTTAAGACATCATGCATAATTAGTGAGTCTTCTTAGTCCAAACTCTAAAGAACCAATTAACCACTTCAAAAAAAATATTCAAATTCGTAGACAACCTTTCGAGCTCTTTCATATGCAATTAAGTATTTTTAGCGGGAGGTGACCTTTAAATTTGAAGATGACATTTTGCGTATGCGACTAATATAAATTTTGACTAACTTTTTTGTAACGGATGAGGTAAGTAAAGGCCGGTTTCCACATAGCAGCATTTTGTGTCCAGGCGTAAAATACGTCGTGTCTTTTTGGTCTATGCATGTCAGAATAATTACGTTCAGCTCGCGCTTTTGAATCTGCTTAAGCAATTACAAAAAGAGCTGAACAGGCTCTAGGTTTTGTGAACTACATTTCAGGCTTTAACGTTTTTAACTTTAACTTTGTTTTTTTTTAAGAATTCATTTTTAATTTATTTTAAGAATTCATTCATTTTATTCAAATGAATGCAGGTCAAACATGTAGCTAGCTAGCTAGATATCTTGCTAACATGTATATAGACCCAAATAAGCCTTACTTTTTATTCAATTTTCTACTTAAAAAAACCAAGTGCTCTTTCAAAAGTATAGTTTTAGTCAGACCAGCTAAATGCATCTTCTAATTTTAAACAACTGATGTGACTAGACTAGTTTGCTATGTAACAGATATTTTTTATGTATGACAGATATTTTTATCTACATCTACATCTTGAAATTGTTTCTTCCCTCTGGATTTACACAAAAGCACCAAAAATGTCATCTTTTGTGCTAAATATATGGCCCCGTTATATCTTTTTCTCATATTAGAGCACTAGTTTGCCTGATTATCTGGTACATAAAGGTTTTTGGTACTATGGAAATAAATAGACAAAATTCGAAATACTTAAGTGATAGTAGATTAATCTCTCTCTCTTGAGTCAGAATTTAAATTGACAAGGCCTTTATTGGTCAAAATTTTCTTAGCTGCTTGTTTCTAGTACCTCACACTATTATTTTGCCAACAAAATTTGGGAAATGTGAACCAGACCTTGACCCTTGGGATCATGTTCATCAGTAGAGAATTTGTCATGCTAATTATATTGCTTTTTCAACGCAGTACATATTTCTAAAAAGTTTTCGTCATAGTTCAAACGAGAAAGTCGCCAGCTGAAGGAAGGGAGGGGGACGTAGCATAGCGTACATATAAGGACTGAGATTGATAAGCAATATGCTAGTTTTGACCCAATTTTAAACGTAATATAATTAACTGGGTTACTTATAAAAAATTATGTAGCTAACATTTATAAGACATAGAAAACATATTTTATACTTAGCTAGCTAGCTGGCTAGCTGTCTAAGCTGGCTTTGGTTTTGTTTCCTTATTGAATATATAACCAATGCCACAATCCCAGTGTTTTTCCCAAAGAGGTGCACTACACTAGTGTAATATAAAAGCTGGCCAGCTAAATTGAGCTAGGTTGTCTTGTATCAGTATATATATCCCAACGAAATCAGTTTTAGCTAATCACACGCTACCACATTTTGTTGATAAATAATGCTTTTTAAAACATTTAATCAGTTCCAGGGTGAACAAATAATAACTTGGTTTGAAATAAAACTTTCTAAATTCAAGCATTGAAAAACATAAACAACCAAGATCAATCGTCCTCGCCATGTTCAAGTTAGGAACGAGGACTCAATCAAATTGCTTTTACTAGCCGCGGAGCTGTAACAGCGAGTCAAACGAATTAATTGTTTATAGTAATCAAAATAGTGGTTATGAAAAGCAGCCTGTACCAGGGTCTTGTTTAACTGTCAGGTAAGCGCAAACAGCTTTGACATAGGCAAAAATCCCTGGGGACGAGGATGGTTGAGTAAATAGAAATATGCATAAAAATAGTCCGTTAATAATCCACATATACATTGTTTTTTGTAGACGTAAAAGTATACGTAAGTGATCTTAAACACGAATTAGTGCGGAAATGTAAAGCATTAACCTTTTTTAGAGGTGTTTGTTTAGACAGGAGTATGAGACGACACAGTCACCCTTATTTTACGAATCTTGCACTGGTGTTGATGTCTGCGTCATATAAATATCATGTAATGTAAAAATTTTGACGCAAAGAATGTCTTCTGTTCCGTCAGTCATGTTTCACAATAGCACGGAGCAAAAAAAATAGTCAAATGGAAATGGCTTTGACTTATGTGATAAACGGAGGGCGTTTTCACAAAACCGACATCAAAACACATTTGTAACGCGTTCAGATGCGATATTGCATGAATTAGGGAATGTAGATTATTTATTACATCGCATCCTCAAATTCCAAGTCATACGTAAACCACAAAAAAGACATCTTTGAAAACGCGACTAGGCTTCCATTATTTCATCACACGCTTTTTCTTTTATACGAATATGCTATATGGAAATGCTAGGCTAGGATTTCAGGTTAGAAATAATAGATTTAATTGTTTAGAACATCGAAATAAGAATAATGACTAGCCTGGTTACGATTTTAATATTCTTGTGTAGGAGTGTGTAGAATTAGAACTGAATATAGGTTTTTAAAAAACAAATTTTTTTTGGATTTATTTACACAAGTTACAGTCTCGAACTTCCAAATAAATAGTTTCACAATCTGTGAACATAAAATGCATAATTTATATCCACTATAACTTAATACAAAGATATAGAAAGTTGAAATATAAATTATAAATATATAGGACCTTATATGTTTAAACAAAAGTAATTGAGGGGTTATACATAAAGCTATACTTCAAAAAAAAATCGAGAGCAAAATAGAAGAGGGTATGGATATGGTATTATTACTAATAATTCAACATATTTTTTTTATTTTAACAATAATGTAGATATTTTGCTAAGTTATTAATTATCGAAGCATCTTTGCAGTAGATACGAAAGCTATAAAAGATGAATAATGTTTAAGAAACATGTTTGACAAATACTTTCGTAGCTAAAAAAAAAGTTTGCAGGAGAAAAAAATGTTTAATTCGATTGGCCTATATTTTATTTTGTGTGCTTTTTTGCGCTCACTTATTCTCCTAGCTTAAAACGCCATCAAAAGAACAAGCGAGTTGTACCACGGTTTTGGGGTAATGTCTTTCACTTATAAAATTCCAAAAGTAATAACAGAATATGTATTTGACATTATCTTTTTAGAAAGTTTTCTAAATAAGCAAAAACTGATAAAGTTCTATAAGCCATAAATCAAAAGAAATAATTTAAAACAATTATTTTTCATATCATTGAGCCAGGATAGTCTCTTCAGTTCCTTATGTTACTGCTATCAACGAGGACTCTGCGAGGGAGGTCCTATAAAAAACTATATTTGTATGCAAATTCTTTTTCGTTTTTTTTCAAGAAGCGGAATTGGTGACTGAAAAAGAAAATGTATTTAGATTTATTATCAAAACCAAAAACGATTTTTTCTTTAAAAATCTCCTACGCGTTTATTGTTGTTGTTTTGAAAGTTTGTGACTATTTATAGTGACCAGTTTGTCGGTCTTCTTCATAGCTTTAAAAGGTAAAATAAAATTAATTTGATTGCATTCAATAATCTTTGATATATTTATTAAATATTTTATTTATTTGAATTTTTTCTTTTTTTCTATTTTATTTAAAAATATTTTAATTGAATATCTAATGTCTATCCACCCATAAGGGAAATGTTCCAACTCGTATGTTTAAGACGCATTCACATGTTAATTTCACCACTAGCCTCGTTTTCATCGGAGACATAATTATGCTACATCTCTCATCCTTTATATAAATTAATAATGATAATTTTTTTGAACAGGAGAGATGAAACATATTGCATTCACATTGAGACTAAAAAAAAGAAATACACTTTTGCTATTGTTGTTCGATTTGAATATGATAATTTTTTATGCCGTTAAATTTATTCCGAAAAGTTAATTAAAGAAGAATTTTTAAGAAAAATGAAACATACTGCGAAGAAAGAGACACATCGATCTAGGAAGTAAGGTTCTTTTTAAAAGGTTCTAACTTATAGTTAACAATCCAGTGTTTTTTTGATCAATTTTTTATGATTTCATCATATGTGACATAAAAACATAGCGATAAGTACAATTAGTATCGGTTAGAGTTCGTGTTTTACTCGCAACACACATTTTTAAACCAAGGCTAACCGCAGTTTGCGGATAACAAGAAATGAAAGGGTTATATCCACCCCACCTCCTACCCTCTCCTCTCTTCAACACAACCTTAACTTCTATGAAAAGATAATAAATCTTGATGTCTAGTTAAGATATGCAGTGATTTTTTTCACCGACGCTTAAATATAGGATCACAATATATGATCCAAAAAATAGTGTTTAAATGTTCAGTTTTCTTGCAAAAAAACTGTATGTGCTTAGTTTAGACTCCTCCTTTTTGTTTCGTTCTTTGTTTTAAATATTTTTATTTTATTTTCATAGCAAATGTCACGAGCCATATATAACATTCACGACATTAATTATAGACCGTCTTTCCTACCACATTTGTACATTATTAATGTTTTTTCGCAGGTTGAAATATTATATATTATAGAATTATAATCATAAAAACAGCGTTGGTAAATTTTTTAAAATATATACAAACATGTAGCTTTAGAAAAGGTCTTTTTCGTATGCAGATTTTATTAGCTGCTAAAATTGAAGCATGCAACAACCTTTACTACATGAATATAATATTCCTTTTTTACATAAGAAACCACTTTATAAGAAACTGACTAGTCGCCTTCCAATAATTAAGAAGTTTTACTAGTTGGAAAAATGTAATCAATTAATTACAAAAGCATTCAGTTTTTATTACCTGCTAAAACAAGAAATTTGATGAATATGGTAGGTTATCCTGACAAATCGAAAGATCAGATGATAATGCATTTCATCTTTACTTGTATACATGTTGATGAAGGTCTCTTTGTTCTGTTAAAATCATATTTTTGATTAAATATATATTTTATCTAGGAGGAAAGCTCTTATAGACCCCGTCAGAATTAAGAAATTTATTTTCTAGTAAAATTTTCAAAAATTTACTAGTACGCCCGCTTGCTCATGTTTGTAATAAAAAGTAACGTGTAAAGTTGCTTGGTGTTCTTGTAGCATCTGTTTTATAACATGGCAGCCTGAAATGTTCACAATTAAAATTTTTTAAAAACCTTTGTCATGGCGTTTGTCCACATAAAAATCAACAAACAAAATTTGAATAATCTATTGGATTTTACTGATTTTCCTACGATCTCTTTTATTAACGTCTAGCAATTACCAATTTCTGTTTTTTTCTCCTAAAATCTCATAGACTAACCGGAATATCGGAAGGTTTGCGTTGCTTAGCTAGCCACTATGTCAAAAATAACGTGGCTTCATAAGTGCTACATACCCGGTCACTATTAAATACCTTTTTTTTGTTTAATATCGGAAATAAAAATTGGTTGAAGACTGTAAAGGAGTTCTTAGCGTGAGGTGAACTATTCTAGTTTAAGTGAAAAAATAAAATAAAAATTTTAATCAGTATATATTATTAAAAAAAATCTTTTTTTTCCACATTGAGCGGCGAGATAAAAATCAATTCGTACATTACATGCAATGGATCAACCAACTTTTACACTCCAGTCTTTCTCTTGACAAAAGATAAAACAGAACGAAATAAAGTTTTAACAGGGAAAATAAAAATAAAGAGAAAAAGAAGTTTAGGAAATCATGGAAGCAGGTGCAAAAAGAGAAATACATTTTATTTCGTAGCAAAGCCTAATGGCACTGTAATTGTTAGCGTTAAATAATTCATCATATTTCTAGCTCTGGTTAAATATTTGAAAAAAACTATACGGAGAAACCTGTTCACGATAGATAAAGAGATAACTTTGTCTCATACAACGAACAGAAGTGCTCTTTCAAACTTGTGAGTAATTTCTTGTTTTTTCTCATAATTACACTTTTAGTATCTTCTGTAGCCCTTACCATTTCTGGCTGAAAGAAAGAACAAGCAAACTATCTCAAAAGTATATGAACAAACAAGTTTTTGGTATTGGAGTCATTGCAACGTAGTTTTCTTAACAACTTTTATTCACCAAAACTTTTCAATTAATTTAAAATATTTATAACACGTTCATGATAAACTTTCTTTTAATTTCCTTCTGTTTTTGCCCGCAATTCAATCCATCTTTCATTTGATATTTTGGATTTTAACATCACGCACTGTATGTTTTATTGGCAAAAAACAAGAAAATACAGAACGCAAGGTCAGCTTAGCAAGTACAAAATTCGTTGTCTGTCCGCCAAAATCGGGCCATTCTAAACTTCATCCAAAATATTTAAGCTAAAAATAAAAACACACGATATTTTTTTAGACTTTCGGAGTAGCTAGTATTTTTCGAAAGATCTGTACTAATATTACTGAGATTGAGATTTGACTCACAAACTAGGCACCTCGAAGCAACTAGTCAATTTAAATTCCATGTGGAAAAGCGTATCAAAGTTGTGGAGGAGGGGGTAAGGAGCTGGAGAACGCTGGATCTCTTCAGGTTAATTGGCACGGGATATACCAAACACATCACACCATTTGTAATCTGAATTGACCCAAACTTTAGATTTCCCGCGTTTAATAAGAACTGCTTAAGACAACCCGCGGTCTCAATATATAGCAAAATTATTCTGGACTTATCAATTTTTACAGAGCACTTTATACTTTGGTTAGTTGTCATCTTAAAACGATGTTGGTACTTAAACCATTTGTAATATTTTCAGAGTATAAAAAATTTATTCCAAAAGCTTCTCACATATTTGTTTCGCTTAACGTCATCATTATGATGAAATGTGGTTTCTACCTGGTTTACGTATGCTACAAAAGTGGCGCCAGGATTGTTAAAATACAGTGAGTTTGCGCTAAAGTTTTGCCAAAGATTTTAGCTTCGTAGGAACCTAATTTTGCCAAAAACAACGATTAATTTTTATTACAAGAGAAAAAAGAAAAGAAAAAAAACAAAAAACAAAATGAAATCACATTTTATAATGCTTTACATCAGCAACAGAATAATGTCTAGTTGCATTTTACATTTGGCATTATGAAACAATGTAGTTAGAGCGTCTATCATTGATTACGTCACTGTTTTTACCTCTGCTCCAAATTTAACATCCTCTGTTACTTAGAACATACTTGTAAAACAACCTTCGTCGTTCACGTTAATTTGTTATCACTTACATTTTCGCCGCGCAATATAACGTACATAAATTTCTTTGACTTTTATAGATTTAAATATTTCTGTTTTTATTATCTGCTTCTTTTTTAATATATTATTTTTATTTTTATTTATTTATTTTTTTTATTAACATTGGTCGAGAGACTTGTTTCACTTAGGAGAATTTCTGAACAGACTTTAAAATATTTTGCAACAAACCTTTAGTAAGTGGAAATAAAGAAAAATAATAAAGAAAAATAAGAAAGAAAGAGTCTTTTTGCACTTTTATTTAATAAAGACAAACTCTATATATATTACATTAAATATACATTTTTTTAAAGATATACTTATGACCTTTCGTTGACTTGCAAAAAAACCTCTTTTTTTCATCTATATTTTCCGCGATGTTAATTCGAAAGAACAACAAAAAATTGTAATTAAAAAATATGTTCAAAAGGTTTCCTCGTTGTTCAATGTATCTTAAAAGAACCAGGTGAAGGTGGTTTCGTGTCTACCTAGGATAACTTGTGTAGCATCAAGTTCCGTTAACATAGTGTTTGATCAACTACAATAATTGTTGTTACGACTGTTTTGGAAACACATTTCCTAAAACAAAACAACCCGAGAGATGTTGCACAACAAATTTTTCAAAGTAAGAATTTTTTCTGTTTCTACAACAGTCGTACAACAGTCGTACAACAGTCGTACAACAGTCGCACAACAGGCGTACACAGTGGTAAAACAATCGCACAACAGTCGTACAACAGTCGTATAACACTTACTGCTACCACTTATTGAAAACACATGTTGTACAACAAAGCCACGCAACAAATGTACACAACAAATGTTGCAGAGAAAGAATTTTGCTGTTCAATGCGACTGTTACACAACAATTACGCATAATAATGGAAGATCAAGATTTTTGATAGCATAGAATGTAGTTGTGAGTTCTAAACGTACAGAAACATAACATAGTATATCAGGATACAAAGATATATAAATAGTAATAATGTTAGAAAAAAAAATCCGCGCGAATTTCCCGTCCCACATGTTCTGCGCGTTTTAAAGACAAAGTAACGGATTGGCGGGCCAATTTGAACAGAATATATGTAGCTACTTGTATAAGAGATCGTTAACCCGTGAAAAAACCATAGTCCATTTCTTTTTGAGATTTGTAGCACATATTCGCGATTAAGCAACCATTTTAAATAAAGTAAGAGCGTTAATGCAACATAGCATGACAATGAAAAGACAAACTATGTATATATATCTTTTTGAATAATCGTTCTTAATTCAGTTTGGATTTGCAGACGCTCTGTTCATCACCATCCTATTGTAATCATGTAGACATGTTGACAATGGGTTCATTAATAGCATGTAGGGAGGACAAAATCACTCCGTGTGTGATTCTCGTAAAATAGAAAAAACACGTTCTTTAAAAATATTTGATAAGATTAAGTTAATTCGATTGGTACAGGGCTTAGGCTGTAAAATAAAGTGTAGAATTATATCCTAATCAGATTAGGCCTAAAGTGATAAACATTGGGGTCAAAGAAAAGTTTACTTTGTGGAATTTAGAGTAAGGCAGTTTAAATGCTATATAAAGTTTGTTTGTTAAATTAGGTTGATATGAGCTACACGTTTGTTCTTGGGAAAATCAGTAAGAAAAATGATATTTTCATAAATTACACCTACTTTTTTAAAAAATTAAGAAGTTGGTTAAACTATGGGCTACGTTCCAAATTTATAGAGTATAAAAGCTATCACAAAAAGAAGTTTATCAACTTTTACCTTTAAATTCAAAAGTGTTTGGTCACATTGTTACTCACCAGCTGGCTGGCTATTGGTTATTGGTTTTTAGGCGTGTCAACAGAAGTTTAAGCGCTTTATTTTACTTATTTTACTCCAACTATTTTTTTTAAATTTAAAGTTTTACTTTCTTATAGATGTAAGTCTTAAATGGATCTTGTTAGCTATAAATATACAGCCATTGTTGACATTGATGACAAGCAAGTACGTCAATTACTTAGGATAAATGTCTGATTAGAATCCTTTTTCGCAAAGATTTGGTTTTAAATAAAAGATAGTGATGTACCCATTCTGGAAGAAAAGGTAGGCCGACAACTTTAGATAGTTAAACTTTGAATGAAGAAATGAGTCAATCTGAAACAGCTTGTTGTAAACATGGAGCAAAGTCACGTCGTCACCGCAGGTTAAGAATTCATTTCAAATTAATCAACAACATGTTTTGACTTTAAAATAAAGAAAAACATTAATAATATATTAATAAACAAAACAGAGTAAAAATATGGGAAAATATTTTGTAAGGCGGATAATTTTCTACCTTAAGAGCAGATAAACTGGAAAATTATTCTATAAAGTTTAGGAATATTTTTTCAAGAATCACATTTTATTTGTATCTCTAACTTAAATCTGAGCATAACGATTAAAAAAAGTTTGTTTTCAATTTTAAATCTGTGATCATCTTTTCGTTAATTCTTTGGTTAATCTTAGCTTAACTAACAAAAAATATGGAATGTCTTTTAATTGACTATATAAAACAATAAAGAGTATAGAATTGTCTTATTTTGTCGAGAATATTAAAATACACGCTGTTGGTGACCGGTGTAAGATTGGGAAAGATGACACGAGGTAAGGTTTTATAGTATACAATTACAACACTATATATACTAGAAAAACTTTACTTCATAACACAATCTTGTAGTATGAGAACATGAAGTTTGAACAGGAAGCTTTTAAAGAATAGTTATGTCCCTAAACAATTTTTCGGTTAACTTAAAGTTATACCCGGGATCGTATTTGAGTTCTGCAAGCCTAAATCGTCAAAGGACTGGGCCAGACATTTTGTTATTTGTAAAAACGTCGGAAGAAGATCATAGACTTACTTACAGTGCAAAGATTTAACGAAAAACGTGTTATATTATCAAATCAAGTGCTTCACATGAAGAAAATGCTTGTTTGTGCGCGGTAAGTTTGTATCCATAGTTATGTGCATGTCGCTTGAACTAACTAATACAATGAAATCATTAGCGGCATGGAATTTTATTAACGTGTATTTAATTTGCGAAGTTTCAAGAAACAAAAAACGTAGAAAACTTAATAGAATACAAAAATAATGTGAGTTTGTGGTGATACCTGTTAATTTATACATAAACTTCATGAAACAAGGTAGATATCGCTGTGTACTTTTGTCTAAAGTTTGTATACCAACTTTTTGTAATTCTGATATCAAACTTATCTTTCAAACCTAACCAACAAATGCGAAATTGTCAAATCGGAAAAACATATTTAATATAAAATCAACTTCCCAGACTTCAGAAGCTCTTTACGAAGCTTTATTTGCTGTCACACTCTCGCGACTTATGATAACTATATCTACATATTAAAAGTTTGAGCTAAAAAAGGAATTAGCTACAAAAATAAATAAAAAACTGTGTAGAAAAGTAGACGAAATACATAAACGATACTTCAATACTTTTTATTATTAAAACCCTAAAATCCCATAACGCTAACTAGGAAGGGTAAAACAAGGTTTAAAAAGCAGACGTATCTTCAGAAAAGATGTCAATAATAGAATAGAAATGGAAAAAAAGTATAAAGTCATGACGCAAGAAGGAAACTGTAGTTGATTACGTGCATATTATTAATATTTTTTTGTTATGACAATGTCACGTTTTACTTAGTAATGAATGGTATTGGATATATGGGCATGAGAAGTTTATCTCACGTAACGATAATTTTAATGCCAATACCACCCACCAGAACATTATCATTTGTCGTTTACTTGAATTAAAAAAAAGTTCTGGGCTGTATTCTACCATATGATTTACTTTGTTTAAGCTTTATAATGCTATTCGGATGTACCCTTTCATAAACAAGGTCGCAATGAAAAAAAAATGGATTATCCATTTAATACCGATTAATAGGTTTTAATGACAATTAGATATATTTCGTTCGTCATTTATGTAAAGATTTTTTCTTCAATGAACACCGAACTTGACGTGCGCTTTAATCCGATTGGTTGATTAATTAATTAAGTTGAATGGAAAAGGCATCACTTTCACACCCTCTGTGAAAGGTAAGATATGCCTGAGCTTAAAAATTTGTCGCTACCTTTTGATGTCGGTTTTGAAAGAGAAGGTTAATTTCTCGTCCGTTCTGTCCATAATTTTCGTAAATTTCTTTTTTCAGTTTTATTTTAAAAAATATTGCATAACTATGTGTATCTGAATATACTACAGTTGAAAACAGATGTTCTCTTGTTACGCTCAGAGCAATCTTAAAATAGTGTCAAATATGAAATTCAAATCTGTTGTAATTGTTTGGCGAGACAAGTGTTGAAATGTCGCTATTACAAATATAACTAATTCAATTTACAAGTATTATTTCGCTGACCATTCTTACAATATTATTTTTTTCTCTTTTTCTCTTCTCTTTCCGAAGTTCCTCTTTCGCTCGATGTAAAAATTATTGAGCATACCAAACCAAAATGCTTAATTTGACGTAGCTCAATCGTAGCTGAGGATAAATTCAGATCTATACTTATTAGGAAAGCAACTAAACATGCTAAGAGGTAGCTTCTATTATAGTTTTAGCTATGATGCAATATATAGTAGGTGATAAGTATCTCAATGAAATAAAAGAATTGGATGTTTAAACAATATGAATCTAAAAGCTAGATAAAGTATTAAAACATATAAAGAGCAATTGGAAAAACAAACAATATAAAAAAATATTCCTGATAACGTTTTATCACGATGTTTGAAGCATCGCAGCTACTAATTCTAAAGCATACAGGTTGGCGATTCAAAATGGAGTTTTCAGAAATCAAATCTAAAGACGAAATATCAGTAAAAACTCCGTGATTATTACAATGCATTCTGAGAGAATTTAACCTAGTAAAAAGAAATCACAGAAAAGTTCTTGATAAAATATTCATAAGTGTCGTTAAATTCCTGTCAAGAGAATTAATATCATCCCTTTGTTATTTGACATAAAAAATCTTTTTTTCCAAACCATATCCTTATGATTTCATTGTTTGCTCCATGCAACCCTAGCTGAATATCTAAAACAAAAATATCTGATCATGTAAGAAATTAATTTATCCTCTTTCTCACTTCATATTCATTTAAAATGTTCTTTTAAAAAAAGATAAGGAAAAATAACTACAGTTTTCTAAATGTAAACTAAACATATATAAATGTTTTTATAACTATTCTTAGCTGTGTCTGAACAATGTTAGTCTGTCCTTATCGCGTCACTAAAATAACTCTGTTTAGTGATACAATAATCAATGATTTCAGGAGTGCGGAAAAGGAAGCATCTGGAACTACTTGTTAATACATTTATGTCTTTAAAACAGAGATACGTAGTATTACAAATCGATCTTTTTAATTGTATTTCATTTCTTTTAAATCTGCCACAATTATGCCTTTCTTTACAAAAAGCTCTTTTTTTTATTTAACATAATTTAACGTTAGAATTGGATATTTAAACATTACAAGCATTCTGCTTTTCCCTAGGTTCTATTTCACATTAATTCAAAGTGATCAAGTGTCAAAATTGATCTCATAAAAAGCACCTTGGAATTCTATGTAGGATATGTTAGCTACATAACAGCTCTGCCACCAACGCAACAGCATATAATGTTTGGTAATATAATGTCTGCAAAAGAAGGTGTATCGTTTTTCTATGCAAGTTTTGTTTAGGCATGAAAGGTAAAAAGATGAAGCGAGGAGATTCTATACAAATTTAAAACAATAAGAACACAGAGAAGCAAAAAAGAATTATGTATTTGCTTTTTGACAGAGTATGAATTTTTTATAAGTAGGATGGCAAAAGTGACGTACCTTATTGAATTGCTCCAGACGAATAATAGTGAAGAATTTTAGTTCTTTTAAAAGAAGAGGATTTAGAGAAATGAATACATATTCATTCAATTTAGACGTTGAAGAAAGAACTGTGGCTTGATTAATCTGGCTTTTAATCCAGTAAATATGCTATAGCTAGATGTTGTCACCAGTTAAAGGCTTTTGTGGCTTTGTTTAAATATTTTTGTTGTTCCAAGATCCACTGCATCAGTTAACTTTTAAAGCTGGATAAGTTTTTACTGTGAGTATTCAATAAAACGCCCCTTTGTTTTTCAAATACCTCAAATCAACACCTTAAAAGGGTTAACCCTAATCGGTGCAGGGGTGGCGGATTCCGCCCCGCCCCCCTGACGTTTTTTTTAATAACTTCTTAATACTATGTTTCATAGCTACGATACTTACTGAGTTTCAATAATTATCTACTGAACACATGCACGCCAAATTCTTTGGTCCCATACCTTTCAGAGGCTTAAATATTGGCTATTATTTGAAACTACTCCTAAAAATTTCTATGAAACCCTTAAAATGAGTAAAATATAATAACTATTTTTAGGATTATCCTTAGAAGTTGAAACTTACAACACAACTTTGTTTCATCATGAAGAATTGTATCTTTTGGACACGATATCCGATTTCCCGATTTTTTTGGACTTTACCAAAAAATCGGAAAAAACGGATATTTGGGCATTTTTTGGCAATTTTTCATCTATCCATATAAAAACAGGAAAATATGTTAAATAATATTCATTTAGCTGTCAGAAAATTCAAAAAGAATGTAAAAATTCGCTCTTGAAACCCCTCGGACCGAATATGGTTAAGACATTACATTTAGGTAATATGTCGATCTTTAGACTAATTATTCTACATATATTTCTAAATAAAAATCTTTCATAAATATTATTCATGATATAAAAAGTGAGTTTTGTAGTAAGACGTCATTTGCATTCGCCGTACTTAAATAATTAAGTTTGTTGTATCAGTTATAAATTGCCGAACCTTTCTACGTCATGTCATATATTTCTTATTTATCTTATCAACATCATACATGTTAAGATCTATAGTCTCATTTAGTCATAAGAGATAGCAAGCAGAAGTAATAAGAACCTTCTGCATCTCATAATTATGCATACAAACTCGTCCCCAGGGGTTTTCTACGTCTATGTTATTTGGACGTGTGCAAACGATACCTGGAGACAAGGTTGCATATATCCAGCATTTAGCATCTATTAAAAGTTCTCAGATTTGTAAGTCACATTGATTGTTAATTCCATATTACCTTGTCCAATATAGTTATTTACACGTCGTTGCGGTGTTTAAGCGTCGGAGCATCGCCATTTAAAACGGAAGGCAGGCTTTATCGTGCTATGTGATGAAAATATATACAATGAATTTGGTAGTTTGAATAAGGTCTGGAAACTAGCCTAAAGAAAATTTGATGCTCACGACAAAAAGCGTCGAATGCACCATTATTTCATTGTATTATTCTCTAAAACAACATGCAAGCAAACTGAACAGAAAAGCAAAGCTCGTAGACTTTCTGTTGAAACATACGGAAAATCCTGCATCCAGGCTAATATGAAAGTGGCTTTTTGCGGAATATTTTAATTGGGTTTAGAGGGGCCACCCTCGGCTACCGAGCGAGTGGTGAGAATAGAAATATTTTTTCGTTCACGCACAAACGTAATAGTTTAAAAGTGGACAAATATAAAATGCATGACTAAAAGAAACAACGTTAAATTACAATCGCGGGCACACATTATAAAACAAATCAGATGCCCCCCTTTCCCTCCATTCTCAATGTTGTTAAGAAGCATCTGTTTAAGCAAAATTTATGTTCTCCTAAACATTTAAAATGGCGGAGTAGTTTTTGCAAAATACCTCCATGATTATACTTATATACTTAATCTTGTCACTATACTTTTTCTTTTGGAAATTTGTTTATGCTCAAGAACACGCACTTTTTAATCAAACTTTTTAAGAAGATCATACAGATTCAACTGAATATGTTTTGACCTTACTATAAATAATTGAACGAATGAATGAACAGGTAGGTTATCCGATATCGTTAGCCAAAACGAGTTTCTTTTCGTAATTTGCAGAATCAGATAAAACTCATTCAAGTCATTGGCGAAATGATTATTAAGATGCAATTTTCTGATGTGAAGTTTAAATGAGACTGATAAAGTTAAAACAAAGATTTGCAGATAGATGAATTATGTAACAATATTAACTCGGAAAAACAAACAGTACACAATCTTTAGAAAATTTTTTTTTATGTCACAGAAATGCTACGTTTTTAGAAATGAAAAGTGTATGTCCTAATGTTTCATCTGTTTAGAAGAGTTCGGAGATGTTAGTGCATTGGAATGCGGGTTATGGTGAATTTGCAATATAACATTTACTAATTGAATTTGTAGGTAAGTGACAAAATAAAAGCATAAATAAAAAAAATGAATGAATAAATAAATAAAAAAACTAAATAAATGAAATTAATCTAATTTTACTTAGTGTTATGTACAATGCAATAACATTATAATTTTTTGTAATGAGTAATAAGTATTTTTGTACCGGAAAAACATTGATGCGTTAATAGATGTCTTCAAGAATGTAATACCGCTTGTGGTTCGATCCTCACACAATAAGATGACAAAAAATTCATAAGTGAACAACAAACATCTAAGTAATTAAAATGAACAATGTTGAAATAAAAGTTGTATTTATTGTTAATTATCTTTACTTATGACTATATAGCTGACTATGCATGTCTTGAATGTGTCAACACAAGATCCATACAATTTCACCGTGCTTATTTCGGCTTATGTTTTTGCCATTATTAGAAACGTCAGCAAAGAATTATGTGCAATGCGACTTAAATGTATCACGCTTATCTTGTTAATTTCGTTCATTAAGTTTTAATCATAACACTTTAAGGAAAATACATTCAAAAATCTCCTTTTTTCATTAAATGTTATGCAGGAAGATGCCATGTGCGTTTTGATGGTGAATTTTTAGAAGCGCTTTACAAGATTGTTAGCTTAAGTTGAACGCTTAAATATCAGCATACCACAGTTGCAAGGTAAAATGATTCTGTTTATTGCATTAAATAAAGATTAAATAGGTGTCCCGGTTGTGGACATGAAAATTAACCATAATTTAAGCGATCGTTCTAGCCGGCATACATTTGTTAATGACTTAACCAAATGCCTTGTAATTTATATTGTTTTATTTGTTATAATTTCAGAATACAATATAAATGTTTTTTAAAAGAATCCAATGGTGATTTCAGATGGACATTTCAAATGTCTCCATACTCTTATTCTGAATTAAGAGCTGAAGTTATGGAATTATGATTTTCTTTAAATCACTCATCCCTACACTTTGTTATTGATATACATTTACGATTAAGTTAGCGTTTACGTAAATATAGGTGCATTTGCACCAGTTAAGCAATTTGAATCTAATCAAAGAACGTAGCGAAATATGCTTCAATTAAATGGTATATTGTAATCGGAAGACACTTTCCTTTTCACTATTAGACGGGATAAGCAGTGAACCATTCACAATAAAAAATTTGTAAACGTCTTCAACTTTTTTCATTTTTTTAAAGTCAAGTGAAACAAGTATTTCCTTGGCGTAATCTAGTGAAAAACATTTTGCTATTGTTGTTTGAGTTAAATACAACATTATCAATTTTCAGTCATCTTTAAATGCGAATATTTTGAATTCCTGATAGTCTCCCGTGTATGGCTTAAAATGTTAAAAAAAATTCCTATCTATTTTCGATTGGTTGATTAGATTTAAATGTACGTTTCTGTGCATTCATTGGTGAATTAGTTAAGTATTAGAATGTATGTTATTTGTATCACACTGAGTCTAGAATTTTTGCATGTAGGCTATAGAAGTTCGGCGGTTTTACTTTTGTTTGAAAGAATGTTCTACACATCGTGTGCGCTTGGTAGATCGTTTAAGTTTATGATTCTATGATTTTTAAACCCTTAATTCAACCATAATTTTCGAGAAGCGAAAGGTCATTCTGTGGTTAGGCGGTGATTCTGTGTGCAGCTTTATCGAAGTTACGTCTGTCATGTTTCAAAAGTACGTGTTTTTAACTCGCATTAAATTGTTGAGCTTTATTATTGTTAGCTTGAAGCAGATTATTTATCGAAATCATCGGTAGCCTAGTGGTAGAGCGTTCGTTTTCAGTGCAGTATGGGTTCAGACCTTAGCCTAGTCTTTCCAGAGACTTTAAAAGTGTAAATCTATCCTTCCTGATTGGCGTTCAGCATGAGAATAGGGTTAATATCTTCGGCGGTTGTCTAGTTTAACGATTGCTGTGCTTGCACGATTTTTGTAGCTCAAATGAAAGCTTTAAATGCACTAGGACCCCTTTGGGGGACCTTAGTCAATAGCAGTACCAATAGGAACTGAAAAGGCTATCCTCGGTAAACAAATTTCAACAATAACAATAAGTACCGTAAAATAGGAGTTTAAAAAATTAGTATAGCAGACAATTATTATTTTACTCAAATGGAGTTGGAATAAATCCCCCTTTTTTAATATCATTTTGTGCGTTATTTTTAATGGTAATTATCTAGTTAAAATCTAGTTTTTTTTGTACTTTCCATTACAAGCAATCGACAATTTGCATTTTGAATGACTTATATGGTTGTCAACTCTTTAAAGCCGACACTGCATAATGTAAAATTTCTTATGGATAATCTACTGTTCTATGCGTTGTTTTAAAAGTCACGTTAGTGACGAAATTGATATTTTTAACAACTGTAAAATTAAAATATTAACCTTTGTGGGGCGCTATATAGTAATGACAGACTGTCCTTAGTTGCTACAATTTTTAAAATTTACATTT
Organism: Hydractinia symbiolongicarpus; assembly: GCF_029227915.1. NCBI lineage: Eukaryota > Metazoa > Cnidaria > Hydrozoa > Anthoathecata > Hydractiniidae > Hydractinia > Hydractinia symbiolongicarpus. Next base: position 4,632,240 of record NC_079878.1, read on the forward strand.
TATAACTTCAAATTTCTATCAAACAGTCAAATTTAAAAACGCTGTAGTTCGGCTTCATGCATGTTTAACATTGATTGGATATAAAAGTCAACTTTAAACCTCCATATGTACAATACAACTCTAGCTAATAACAATAACTGTCAGTGGGAGAAGAGTTAAAAGAGATATCCTTGTCTAAAAAAGCATAAAAGATTTATTATTTATTAGTTTCAATCATTCACTCAAAAAAAGTAATTTACAAATTCCCGTTTTATATTTAGCCTTTTAACAACCAAGTGACTGTCATATATTTACTACGTAATTTCCTTTGAAAATTTATTATTTCACTGATATTCGTAGATTTCAAAATCAAACATTTCAGCATAACATAACCAATACTTTTAATAACATCATAAAAAATCAATTATGAGAATAATTGCACCATCAAAAACCTTCCCTTGCAAGTAAAAGATCAATTATATATTTTGATTTCGAGCAGATTATCCCCAATAAGCAGACAGCTGAAAGGAAACATTTAACCATATACTGTTCTCCTATTCAGTAATCACAATCTTTAAGGTAAAATTGTCTGTAAAATAAATATTAAAATACAGAATGAAAACCAATACTACAAGATCAATATAATTAATAGCTGCATTAATTATTTATCCCTGCGTCTTACTTTACGACAGGTTGAAATATAAAATTTGCAAAGATTTTTTGTACATGCACTGAAAGGTGTGTTTTTTTTTTTTTTTTTATATTTTTCTATATTTTTCATAGCGTGTTAATATCGACTTTGGACAGAGTTTATAAACAAAAAAGAAGATACGAGAAGTGTGTATTCCATTTAAACAGAAACGCAGAGGTAAGATCCGATGTGAAGTTAACAGAATACAACTAAACTCCACTGGTGAGAATCTAGATGATAATTCAATTTAATGATTTTTTTATTTATTTCTTCTACTTCAGTTATATTCTAGTCATATCAATATGAGATTTCAATCTATATTCTGCTTTACAGAAAAGGGGTTAATTAAGTTCCTTATCCCAAAGAATTTTTTAAAATGATATTGTTAATCATTGCAGAAGCTGAAAAAGAACACAAACCTAACTTGAAATGATGTCACATCACCTTGCAATTAATTTAAAAAATCAGCTTGCTTTGCTGCACGAAGATTTAAGTTCTGGTCCTGATTATGTACTTATGTGGTTGTCACTAAGCAAACAAATACACCAATCTTGTATCAAAAACTTTTTCAATTTGTTTCTTTAATAATATGCATAATATAAAAAAGTATTCTATTCTTTATTCTATCTATTGATTTAAAAAAAGTCTTTGGTTACATTTTGCTAATTAGTTTTTTTTCTTAATTCACAAATCAAAGAAGTTTATCGGTTAAATAAAAGGCGGGATGATGTTATTTCAATGAAAGACTCCTTGTGGCCACTTCCTCTGAGATAATGTATATTTCCATGACTGTTGCTATGCCACATATTACAATTTTTTTTGATTTATTACCTAGATATTCGCAATATGGTCTGGTTGTTATTAACAACATTATGGTGGAATTTTAATTCTTGTTGCTTCAGCGATAAGAGAGTTGAGAAAGTCTACATTGGATGATTTCATCCCCCTTTTCAGGATATTTAGTCACGCAATTTTGTCCTTTGTTTGGAATAATGTCCAAAGAAAGCTATTAAGTCAAATAGGTATAATTTTAAAAATTTTGTTTTAATATACTTAATATGGAAGGAAAAGTATAGGCATGATAAGCTAAAAGGTAAATTTATTTCTAAATGGGATATCCGTTAAAGGGCATTTTATCATAATTTTATTGTTGAAGAAATTTGCTATATGCATTATAAATATAGTAAGCGATTTATCACAATTTGATGATATATTTCCAATAGAAGATGAGTGCAATCCAGAAGATTGTTTTAATCAAAGATACATTTATTTAAAAATATGGACTACTGCCAAATAGACTTATATGTTTTTTCTTTTTAGATAAACAATAGAAAATTTACATAAACAAAAAATAAATAAGTAAATAAATAAACTAATCACGATGACAGAGGAATCGAAAGAAGAGCAAGAAGTTATGTTCGAAGCAGAGTTGCGCAAATCGCAATGTGATGAATCGTTTTCTGATAATAGTGATGCAGAAAATGATGAAATTTGCAAAACATGTCAAAAATTAATGTCACGTATGCGCAAGACAGCTGTTAGATGGTTATATTTAGAATGGTATAAGAAAGCTGTTTTGGGTTTATCATTACCAACGGTAAGATATTATTTTATCACTTTATATTTTTAAATATGTGTAGCTATGCAAAGAATTAAATTTTGCGATACTGTCTATACATTGTGCTCCTTACGAGAAGAATCTGAGAAAAAAATTTTGCGGTACTTTTTTTTTGCAATTGTAGCCCCTATTCCGAAAATTAAGCAAAAATTATTTAAACAAAAGTATACAAGAGTCTATTAATTACCATAATAGAACCCGCAATTTCTTTATTAAAACATATTAAATCGCAAACACAGTTGAAAGACACAAACACAGCAAGCACGGCGATAGTTTCGAAATCACGAATTTCTCTTGGTAGTATGGTGTGCAGGAAAGCTTTCTCTAGTTGTCAATTTTCTGGGGTATTATTTCGGTCGGTCGGTCGGTCGGTCGGTCGGCGGTCGGTCCGTCGGTAGGTCGGTTGGTCGGTAATAAAATACGTTTTCATATTCACTTAGCAAGTGAAAACCATGTGTACTGTTTATTAAATTTATTAAAACTATTAAAGTTTTAAAAGCACCTTGGCACCACAATCTTGTTCAGGTGCAAGTAAATATCCTGTGCATAATCTTTCTCCTACGTAATCTAATTCTATAGTATTTAAATAACAAAGCATAAAACTGTATTTTGTCTGAAGTAAAATCTTATTTTTTTCTTTTGGTTTTTTATTCTTTTATATACATAAGAGAATAAAAAGCTGTCATTGTCGTTTCTTAATCTATTTGAAAATAAGACTGTAAAAACTTGAAGTTGCTTAAATGTACTATTATATATTTTTGTTTGTTTAACATATTTCTTTTTCAATTCATTTTTTCTGTATGTTCAAAAGCATGTGATGATATTAAGGTCTCTCGTCTTGCACACACTTCAGTAACGTGTGTTTAAAGGAGATTCGTTTCAAAGAAAAATTACCGAGATGTCAATGGTTAGATTTAGAAAACCCAATTTAACAAATACTGTCCATTTCCAACTGAATGACAGTTAAAAAATATAATACGTCGCCTTTTATTTTGATTACCTATTGGACAGAGTATAGAGTATGTATGTTGAAAATGTTGATGCCACTATTCAGCGCTTTTATCACCTGAACAATCGTATGAAAGTGTGTCTGAATTTTCATTTGCATAATGCCTTTACTGAAAACTACAAATTGTTATCCACATTCAACATATAGTTAGTAATTTGTAATCACAGCATGTATGTGACATTAAACCTGTTATCACTTGAAGAAAATGTGGTGAATCAAAAGCACATAAATTATCATTGGCATAATACCTTTAAAGAATCTGATAAAACCACAGGTTGCCATCCAAATCCAACTTTGAACACAGCATGGATGTGATATTAAACCTCTTAGTAATTTATAATTACCTAATCGACCGACATCAAACGTAATTAGCTTCTCAATAACCATGAGGCACGTTGATTAAGTCAACGCTTCAATTTTACTTGTGTGCTTCTGTATAATAGAAGTCCCAGCGCATATCAAATTGATTTTATTCATCATTTCATTACTTACTTAACCAGAAGATTTGTTATGTATCAGAAACATGTTATTCTTATGGTATATAAATAAAAAAAATGTCTACGAAAAGAGTGAGGTCGTTGAATAATATATATAAAATAGAAAAAGAATATGAGAAAGAAAATGAAAAGGGTTTTTTAAGAAGATTGTTACAGAAGAAGAAAACGAATCGTCATAGTGCTGTTTATTACTCCACATCTACCGGTCAGGTATGAAGACAGCTCATTGCATTGTTTTTGTTAATAAGAACCCTGTGTAAGTTTTCAATAAAACATTAAAAAACTTACTTGAACTTACGGAGTCTGCTAATGCATCTTTGTTTACTCGTTCTATAAAAGAAACTAACTAAATTAATTGTAGGATGCAGACAGTAGCGCTATATTTGTTTAGTTTTTTTATAAGATATGAACATTGCGATGCATTATTTTTATTTATATGTAAGTTTTTATTTGTGATAAAAGCCTACTAAAGTGTAGAACCTGGTAAGATATAAAAATGCACATAAACTTGATTTCTTTTCACCACTGCGATGGAGTTTTTGGCACTTATCGGAAAGAGCTAAGATCAAATCACTGAACATAAATGTGACGCCGGATATAGGGGCGATAAACCTATTTAAGTTAAACGTTTTTAAAGGTTCAAAAGGATAATATTATAACACCGACGTGTAATTATACGCTAATTTGTTAATTAAAATTTGGCTTCATATAAGGTTATTAGTCGCTCAATACTGTTTGTTCACATTCCTACAACTAACGAACGAACGAAACTAGTAACGGAAAACGAAAAGTAAAATTAAATCACATTCTGAATTTTTTCTGCATAGAATGTTCGCTTACTTAAGATGACTGAATTATTTATTTCTTACAGATTCCAAAGAACTATGTTTATTCATCCAATGAAAGTATGCAAATTTTAGTATCTTTCTCGGAACAGAACAAGCAAAGCTTAACATACAAAAACAGTACGTTATTTAGGTTAGAACAAATGGACCTTTGAACAATTAAAACAACCAGCGCATGCGTATAACATGCCTGTTTACGTCATAAGTGTGAAAGTTGTAGAGAAGTACATGTTTATCACAAAAAACAGGAAAGCATTAATGAAGATGCAATAAGATACTATAATCTGTTAATCATGGTCATTATTTAAAGATAGGTTTGAAGGATAGGGGCATTGAAGTTGATTGTTGTATGAGTAATCCCATATCATTGGAGTCGTTGTTTCTCACGAGATTATGAAATGTCCACACATTGTCATTCGAATGGACAGCTTAAACATTATGCTTCGTTGCCATTTGAGATGAGTTAATCTTTCCTGGACTAGTTTCTATTTTTGTTTTCATGTAATCGCAATCTACATTCACTAAATCTTAGGAATCTCAGTTGCCAGAGTGTTCGATCTACACCTGAAAGTTTGTGGGTACGAACGCTACATGAGGCCGTTGTCTAGTTTGTCAATTTTCTAGAGATTTCTGTAGTTCAAATAGGAACTCTAAACACCCTAGGGCTACCTTCTGTTTTTTCCTGGAAACAATTGACAGGGTATATTAACTCTATGGTATTGAGGCTTTTACGTTTAGCGCCGAATTTATTATTTGATTTTTCTCTTTTTAAAAAAAACAAACTTTGCTATTGAAATTTCTGCTTCCTCTTTTGTTAATGAATGAATTTGTAATCAATCAAGAATTTTCGATTAATCTTTTTTTTAAAGAACTGCTGTGTTATTAAGCGTCGTTTCTTAGATACCAAAAGAAATAGTTTAAAATCTGTATAGAAACTAAAAGAAAGTCTGGCTGTTTTGATAAAATACCGTCTCTCACTTTTTGCATGGGACTGCTTATCTACAATGCTTTCATATAATTATTCTAAATATTTGTGCTTGATTATACAGACCCTCTGAGGAGCTATTTTTCCCAGCTAAATAGATAAGTAAGTGGGTAGAAATGACAATAAAATGGTTATTTATCATTTATATTCATAGACAGAATGTCCGAATCACAAAAAGGTTTATTTAGAACACTAAAAAGACAAAGACGTCAAAATAGCTTTTTTTTCATCTATGGTATGTAACACAGAATACAATAAAATTTTCTGTTTTAAGGTAATACACAAATCATATTATTTTTTGAGTATTTTTATGTAAGCTGTCTCATTGTAAAAACTAATAATCAATATCTATAACACTCATTAATAATTACCATTACTGTTTTTTTGTGATCTCTAAATCGCAATACCTACTGACGAATTGTAATGTCATCTATTGTAACATAAAACTTGTGCATTTGAGTTTTTCATTGCTTAATTGGAAGACAGAAAATTGCCGACACCTTTTCCCTTTTAAAATATAAATTATAAAAAAACTAGAAAAAGTGATTTGACAAGCAAACAAGTATCTATTATTTGCGGAATAATACAGATAGAAGAACATGTCATATATAAATCACTTTCACCAATTATATTGAAACACGTGTGGTTTTTGTTCTAAACTTACAATTACTAATTCCTCACCGACAGTAGACCATAGCCGACAACTTTAAAATCAAAACAATCCATATTAATAACTGGCAAGCCGATTGCGTCAGTGATACCGCGATAGTTTAAATATACGAAGAGACGCCACATTCCTTTAACATCATTTACAACTCATTCATCCTGTTCATTGCACGTGTTGTAAGGAAAATGTCGATATTCAGTGGATAAAGTCAATATCGTAACATTTCGCAAGCCTTTGACAGATTCAAAACATATGGTAGAGAAACAATGTCTGTTAAAGTAAGGTTATGTAAAATTGTTATTGTTGTAAATTATTAAGTGGTAGGGTTATTTACAGTAATACAGTACAGTAATACAGTACAGTAATACAGTACAGTAATACAGTACAGTAATACAGTACAGTAATACAGTACAGTAATACAGTACAGTAATACAGTACAGTAGTACAGTACAGTAATACAGTACAGTAATACAGTACAGTAATACAGTACAGTAATACAGTACAGTAATGCAGTAGCAAACCTAACACTTTGTTAAAACAGCAGGAAATTCAGTTTCATTTTAGATGTATTATTTTTGAAAACTCTTTGCTCCGTTTGTCAAATTAAAATGCATGCGTTAAAGTGCATTAAATATCACAACAATTGATTCTGTGAGAAATTTTGCCTTATACATCATATTTGTTGTGTATCTGAAAAAGGAGAAAATCAGGAAAACGGACTGAAAAGATTAGGACCTAGTGTTTTTCAAGTTTTACGTATCTTTATACGTAGAAATAGTTGGCGATGAATCTGGCCATTGTAGCCAGTGACGTTCTACCATGTTTGCTAATGTAAAAGACAAAAAAATGTTTAACCTTTATCAAAACAACAAAGTTTTGGCTAACAGTGTTCTTGCTCATACATCAGAGAAACATCATGAAAAGTGACGTAGATATTTTGCAAACATTTTTTTGTCTAAACATACGCTACATATAATAGATGATGCGCTGAAGTTGGATAAGAAAATTTTCTCTTCTGTTAAAGGATTATATTTTTTTTTGCTGAACGTTATGACACAAAAAGCGTGTAGACAACACCATTTTAAGGGCGCTTGCTCACTCATGCATGTAATAATCTACTAAACTCAAAACATCAACAATGGTAGGCATTTTTTATTATTGTTTTAAGAAATATTACAATTATAAACTTTTTTTTATTAGAATTATATACATTTAGCTTCAATAAACTTAAAAATGAAAGATGTGAGGAAATTATCTCTCTTCTCTAAGTTTCAGTGCCGCCATTATTATTTCTTTTATTTTTTGAAAATTTCCCGCCTTTTTTTGATATCTTATTCTTAACTTCTAACGTTTCATTGTTTTGTTTTTATATGTAGAAAATTGTAACGACAAATGTTATAATTTTATTTTTCAAAATTCAGTAAAGGGGTTGGACTTGGGTTATTTTGATCGAAGGTAGGCGTTACAGAGGTTAAAAAGAATCATTAAAAACCCGCAGAAACCAAACAAAACTCGAATAACACATAACAAGAAAAAACCACGAAAGTTTTCACCTCAAACTCCGCTAGGATAACAAATGAAGATTTTGACAGCTGCGTCTGTAACTTGTAAAAAAAAAAAAAAAAAAAACTGTTAGTGACAGATTAGTATACACAAATATAGGGAAGTTTTAAACTTATTCAAAATCCTTTTCCTAAATAAATTTAGTCACAACTTCTGGCATAATAAAGGTAAAGATTGTTCTATACTTTTATACTTCATGTTTACGGTGATAGTTTCATTCTTGATATTTATCCTCTTTTGACTGCTACTTACTTTTGACCAAAATTTTGTGAAGTTTCAAGTTTCATAAAATAATTTGTTATATGCCAAGGCACGCTTATTTATTACTCGTGTCATTCTTAAGGAGCAAACTTCTCTTCTTTTACACATGAGATTGAGTTTCGCCAACATTTGAGAACAAATTTTGTGCTTCTATTAATAATACATAAGAACAAAAAAGTAAAGCATATAACTATACTAGTAAAAAAATATATTATCGCTACTTAACTACTACTACTACTGTGACATAACTACTAGTTAGATGAAGATGAGTAACAATCACAGTTTGTAGATATTTGTAAGACTTTATCGTGGTTGTATATAAGTTATGTGACATGGTTATGTCCCTCTAAAGTTAAAAATCAGAGTTGTGTGCATTATTGCAGAAATGATGGTTCAAGGTTGATACAACAGACAAAGGAGTAAGGGAGAGTTCAATTTTAACAACCTGACATTTTTTTGGAGGCCGCGTGCAGTCAACAACTAGCCCCTCTCCATCCACGTTTTTTTTCTCCTCCAAAATCTGTCTGCACCAACATTTAGTGCCCAGACTTCGCGTGTGAAAGCCAGTAATGAAAGATCGATGTGACGCACTTTAGCTGGTAATCAATACATAGGATCAGCAAAGGATGCGTCATTTCTCTCAAATGTAAACAAATAAAGAACTTGGATTAACAGCGTAATTACTTTTATATAAGACCTGTTTAAAAAGATTAAATAAAGTTATTTTGAGACAAATTCCCAGCAATATGGTTAGATATGATAATGTATTTCGTAATTCCAAAAACAAACATATGAGGTGCGTTGTTTTGCTTTTTTCCGAATTGCATTTGACAATATCTGTACTTTTTTAATTAACGAACACATGAGAATAAAACAAAAAAAATTATGATCCTTGATTGATATAGAAAGCTACGTCTGTCGAATTTAATCTGGCGTGTACAATTCTTAAATTAAATAATAATTTGGGAGACTCCTTATTCAATCACCATCCAGTTAACAGATTGTATTTAACAGTAGAACTCAATATACAGACATAGAGCCCCACTGTTTCATTTAACTTAATTTTCGTTAATATGGACACGGAATAAATATAAACTTAGACTGGATGAAAATAAAAAACATTTTTCTTGAAAAACAAAAGCTGGAAAATCAAAATGAAGTTAACTATAATGAATTTAAATCTGAATAGTTAAATTAATGAAAATGAAGATTAGTGAGCGTTAAATATAAGCTCAGAAAAGAAGAAAAAAAATAGTGCCCAAATTAAAATTCTTATCAACCTTGTTCCTAGGACTTTTTACGTCTTTATACATCGGGACCAACCTTCTCCCCTGGACGTTTTCTTACATTTCGATAAAAAAGGGCCCTGAGGATGAGGTTGAATTGGGACATAACTATCTTCAGCAGCGCTGGGGACGAGGTTGAAAGTTTGGCAAATTCTGTTTAATAGATAAACTCAGGCGCCATTTTTAGGAAAATATGACGTAATGATTAATTTTAACTTTGATATATGAATTATTAAATTGTAAAGATTATTTTTTTGTTTTGGAGAAAAATTATTTATTAAAACTTGAAATTTTTATTTGTTTTTCAGGAGACATTACTTTATTATAGATATAATGCGAAAAACAACAACTTCATTTTGGAGGGAATTATCACCTCAATCTTAAGTTAAAAAACTTTTTTAATATACTTAAACAGTATATCTGATTTCGCAGTGCATTTTTTCATTAACTGGGGAAGCTGTTGTGAAGATTTCATGGTTTTTGTGTACTTTTCGTTTAAAAACGAACTGGGCGGTCAGTGAAGGAGATGTTTTAAAAGCAAGTAAATTTTTCTTATTTGCAATGTTAATTTACAGTAGAACACGTTAATATTTTTTAAGTTTTGCATATGGCATGAATGTGATCCTACTACCACGTGTCTGTTTTTGTGCATAAAAAACTAAAAAAGACGATTTCTTGTAAGAGTGAAATAGTAAGGACCCATTCTTTAGTACATAGCATAAACTGAAGACGAAATTGAGGTACAGATGTTTTCTTTCAAATCCTTAATTTTGTTGATTCACGTGCTCTGATAGCAAAACTCAACAAAAGAATTCTAGTATAGAGGTCCGTATATATCTTCCAAGTTAAAAAAAGTCCCAGCTGAGTGGACTCTCTGCTGAAAATTATTAACAGTGAAAAAGGAGGGGCGAAATGTATTTAAAAAAATGTTCTACGCTATTTAAAAATCATCGCTGTGTAATTAAAATGCCACCGACAATTTACATCATATTTAGATTCAGTTAAAATATATTTAACACCAGTTGTCACGTGTCCATCAAAACACAAATCTTTTTTAATGAAACAGATAATTTCGCTTTAGCCTTTTTCACTTCTTTATTCTAACAGTCTTTTTATTTTTTTCTTAAAATATTTTGAACATTCTTTTTCAATTTTCAATTTAACATTACAAATATATTTGACCAAATGAGTTCAGTACAAGTTTCTTGAATCGTCACAATTGATGTTTAACGTGTTGAATGTCACTTAATATAACACCCTCAGCACTATGCAACGATATACGAGATGTATAGTACTTATAAGAAACAATTTTATAATAACAATGAGACTGAAACAATCTGTAAAGTAAGGTGGAGATTGTTGCAGAATTACTTGTTGTGATTTTGGGTACGTGTACATATCAAAAAGCTAATGTGCAGAAATAATAGGTTGCAAATATTTGTAATACTGTCAAAAGGACTGGTTAGTTGCCTGTGGAAAGTTCACAGCTCGCTTATCCTACATATTGCACTCTTCAGATGACTTCCTGTCGTACATACCCCAGGTATCGCTATTTCGTGTATCCCTTACACAAGGTAGCAATTCCGTTACCGTTTTGAACAAAGTGAAGAATATTTTTCAAAACCTAAAAATAAGACCAATTTCTGATTGAACATTTAAAAGCAATGTCTCGAAGCTGCAGCAAAATATCCTACTTTAGAACCTCTTTTTCACCAAATTGAAATCAAAATTATTTTTAAACACTTCTTTTGTAATTTCAATACAATATTGAACTTCTTTAGGCTGCTTAAGCGGTTTACAAACACTGTTTATTTTATGGTCTCATTCATTGTAATAAAGTCTGCAAAACTTATAAGCGGTAAGCGTTATGGCTTGTACAACCTCTTGCTTTCGTACATTAGTTATGTTGCTATTATCAACAGAATGAATGATCTTTCTTCTTGGTTTTATCTCATTCTCATCAAAACAATGTCAATCTAAAATCTCGTGTTAAGAATACAAAGGTGTTAGTAGCAAATTTGATATGTCTCTCTTGTGTAAAAAACGTTTTAGCGATGTAATCTTTTTTAGCCTCATTTCTAACTTCATTTTTTTATATAAAAGCATAATCTGTCAAACGAAACAATATTTGAACACTCCTCCCACTTGTGCAGATTATATAATTAAGGGACATTTTGCTTAAAAATTAAAAAATAAATAAATTTAACAACCTATAAAAAAACCTTGTGTTTTTTTCTTTTCTAAAATGTCAATATTTGCTAGCTGAAATGGACTGCTGTTAAAGCGGTTGCAATGTAAACAAAATAAAAAATGTCTGTGAATCTTCGCGCCACACACATGATCAAACGTAGCTAATTTCGTTTTGTCAAATGATATAGTAAACTAGCTTGGTCGAGGTATGTATGGTTGGTGAGCGTTTCACATGTAGCTGCAGCTTTGTAATCGCAACATTTATGTGAAAACTTTACTCCTTCTAAACTTTTCTTTTTTTGTTGAGCCTGACTACTCTGTTGTGTTTTTTTAGGAAAAAGTCAGTAAAATCTCAGTTACGACATTGTCCTGTCTTTTTCATTATTTTTTAGCCTTTTCCAACTTCATTGTTCGTATAAAATTATTCCAATAACAAAAACGTTTATTTATCAACTAAAGTAAGGAAGACCTCAAGAAAAGTCTGTAAAGTTTTTTTTCTGATGGTATGACTCAAACAAATTCATTGAAGCTTGTAGACACGCAATTTTCGTTTTTTGCAGTGCATTTCTTTCTCGCACGTCTTATAATTGAAAAAAATTAAAACCATTGAGGCGTGAAAACCTAAAACAGTATGTCCGAATTTTCAACATGATAGCACAGCTAAAAGGATGTAAAGAACTTAAAACTTTTTTGGAAAATTCATTAGTAAGGTAAGAGAGAAATTTTTTTGCTTCTTCATACATTTTTGTTTCTTAGGGCATCTTAAAAATAATTTTGTCACTTTAAACTGCCTGAAATCTTTGTTGTTACAAGGATTAGAGGGGGAAACTGTTATTTGTTATAACAGATTTGTAAATAGAATTATGATTCAGACGCTATACCAAACACGTTTAAAGGCTACAGAAAGCAAGAAGTGTCATTATATTGTTAGCTAGGAGACTGATTTCTAGTTCTTTATAATTTGTAAGTCATTTAAAGGATATAGTATAAATTAGAGACCAATAATAATAGATTTTATTTTTCAACTCTCATTTTTATCTGTAAAGCTGTACATTTCAGTTTGCTTGAATGTATGCTAATTAAAAGCATGCTATTCATTGACCATAAATCTGTTTAATATGTGATTATATTAATTACTTCATAATAAAAAAAATTACGTTGTTGCGAATTTGAATCGTAGGATATCTATTTTGAGCATATCAAATTTACCAAAACATTATTAAAATGGTCAAGCGTTAAATACTGCGGTGAATCATGGGTATTTTTTTTTATACTTAGTTCGACTTGATGAGTTTATAATTGATGAATTCTCCGCCCACTAACTTTCTTGATAACACCAGGTTTTTCATACGGACAGCTGTAATATTTGATTTAAGTTTAATGTTGCAACTTGATGTTTCATTTTTGAAATGGTGTTCACAGAAACAAGATGATTTAAGTAAGTAAGTTTAATTGGATGTTTTTTGTTTTTATTCTCACGCAATCTTCTAAATATATTCCCTACAATCCATGACTAATAATAAACAAATAAGAAATCAATAGAAAGATTTACAGACAAACTTTTTATAAGAATGTATATATATTTTCCTTACACTATCTTCTACATGACCATGGCGATGTCGCCACTTCTTGCAAGAAAAGACAAATCCTCACACAGTGTATTGACATAACACTTTTCACAATGTTTACTTGAAGTTTATTAGTATTTCCTGTACAAGTTTTTCGCGTGTAAAAGCTCAGACATTCTGTGCAGTTGTTAGAAAAAAAGAAGTAGCTATAGTTTTGTGTGTTGAGAGTTTTGTGAAAACTGGTATATTTTAATAGAATATTTCCTGTTTATAGAATGCTTAGCAAGCTTAATATGGTGAAGTGAAGTAAGATTTCTTGCTAGCCTTCTAAACTGTTTAAAAAAGCCACATCTTTTTCTTACAAACAAAGAAACAAACAAACAAATTCATGATCGTGTTGCATCAAAAATAAAACAACAACTTAGCAACTTAAACGGTCGCCGAAACAAAGAAAACAAAACAAACCAACAGTTTACCATAGACAACACGGTGCCTCATTTGAAAAATCTAGCAGACTATATTATTGTCCAGTTTAAAGAATCTAACGACTGGTTAGATGACGCAAATAACATACTGGCGCAATTATTGTTTTTACTTTTTCTTTGCTTCGTGTTCGGAGACACTGTTAAAGGGAAGGCGACGACGATTCTTTATTGAAGGAAATAACATTTGTAACAAAAAACAATAGATAATAAGCTAAATTTCTGCAATCATTGGTATGAATCATGACAATAGCTGAGCAGTAATAACTTGTAATTACCGTCGTGCTATAAACTAATTATAAAACTTGATTAATTAGGCTCAGAGCAATATGAGGTTGCTTCTATGTTGAAATTTAGTTAAGCTAATTTCCGTAGAAGGATGTGGCAAGGTAGAATTGAGTTTTTGTGCAATTAAAATATCGCATCAAGGAAGTGGTAACATTTTGACAAAGTTTATAGTCGGTAACAAAGTTTTTTATATAGAAACAAAAATCATGACGTGAACAGGTTAGGCTTTTTGATCAAATAAAGTTTTCATTCTCTTTATTTTCAACTTTAGTTTTAAGTTTGTGAAAATTAGTCTAGATTGAAAGCTGTATCACGCCGCACGAAGTGGTAATGTGTTTTCTCTGTAATTTCTTCGTTGACGAACCAGTTTTTGTAATGTGTAAAGCTGTTCTTCTGAGAAAACTATCCTACTAAATAGCTTTTGTCATTTTTTACATTGTTTATAGATCAAATATATAAACAAAGGACGTTCAACAAATACTGGTTTATAAAAAAATTATTTATTATAATACATTTAGTTTCGTAATTACAATAGTTATTGTTATTATTATTGTATAAACTTTCAGACCAAGTTTCTCTACAACTCGTTAATAAATAACTGTATAATGCAGAAAACCATGATATAAAATGGATTTCTATATGTAAGATCCATGTAATGTTTAAAGTGTCTTAAGGTTATATTTTGGCAATTTTCCATCAAAACATGACAGGGTGAGAAAAATATGAACTTATTACTTTATAACAACGTAATTAAGTGATGTTGTTAAATTGATAATGTTCTTATCATCGTGTTGAAAGTGGTTTGGTTGCTACTTGAAATTCCACCTCTCATTCTTAACTATTGTTATCAGCAAATTAGTTATACAACATGTCAGAAAGAACAATGGATAAAGAAATCAAATTGAGCATGTTATTCATACCTGACTGTAAATTAGTAAATTATTTTTGTCACCCTAATTAGGTAGTGGTAAAATGGATAAATAGTTTTTGACTTGGTTGTTATTTCATCGCTATCCTGTGTAGCCATTGCACGTATAAATTAATTTGAATTGAAAGTGTGACGTCATATGATGAAAATAATTTTCTGAGATTTGCGTTTAAGAAAGTGAATTGTATTGTTCTTATATACGAAGAAAATCATAATGTGAAAAATTATTGAACAAGCATGCACTAATAAAGGGTGTAGAACTTTTGTACGAAGCTAGTGTTGATCAACCTGTGATTGATAAAGGGTGTTATAGACAACAATTAGCTCATGCTTAATAAGTTATCACATGCGTAACACGCATGCGCGTAATTAGTACCTCTATCTTTTTATTTATAATTAAAAATATTTGTTTAGATATCAGAATTAACACCAGCATTAGCGAACGTTCTTCAAGAAACTCATGAAACAAGCGAAGTGACCTGTCAAAGCTGTCAAACTGATTTTAACTTCATCATTGACAAAACGTTACAGCCAATGACGTCATTATCAGAAATGTATTCCAGCCTGCCAAGAAATTGGACAGCCAGTCGCGATAAGAAGCAAAAATTGGAGTCGAAATTTCAAAAGACACCAGACATAACTATTGCATCGCTTGGTAAAGAGAATATAACTCCAGCTGCATCGTTTTTTGTTAAGTACGTTATTTTTAATATGTAATCAAATAATAGTTGGCAGTGTCGGGTGTAACTATTATTATTATTATTAGGAAAGGGGGGAGAGGTTAGCAAGTCCCTTCGAAACTGAATATAAATATACTAATTTCAATAAAAACTTTCTCTCGGGTTTAGCCATGGTTGTCTTTAGATGAGGTATAAAAAGTGATATAATCATTTTAAGCGTGACTGACATCGGAATGACAAATCGAGAATTTTGTGACGTAGTAATTTTAAAGGAAGTTTCACAGGATTGAATTTTTGTTCGTATTATTAAGAAATAATTGGTAATCACCTCGCCATTTTTCTATCAAACACGGAAGAATCTACAATTTCCTACAAAAATTGTCATAGTTACTTTTTGAGATGAAATGCCCTAGTAAAATATTTCTAATATGATTATTATTATTATTCTCGTATAAATCATTTCTAGTAAAACATTTACAATAAAAATTAAGTTAATTTCGTCTTGCCCATTGGTGGTAGGTAAAAATTAACTACAATTTTATGATCGAACGTTAATTAGCCTGTTTATAACACGAATCTTGATTCACGCGTCAGTGCGCATGCGTTTAAAATGTCGCAGTCGAAAAAAATAGAAAAACACTTCTGGAAAAAACATAGACTTGAAAATTAAGAAAATTAATGAAAAAATAGTGTTCCTGGCAATGTTTAGCCAAAACTGTTTTGCAGCGGACTAGATTATATGAATGGGCGGAAGCCCCGCCTCCAAAGGCTTGCTTTGAGGCGTGTGTCTATCAGCGCTTGAAAATGATTACTTTCTATCAGGGGACTGGTATTATTCTAGCTAATCAAACAATCTTGTTAAGTAATCCATTGAGACAGGATTGTTAAAATGCTGAGAGACGGAGACATAAGCAACTGCTTTTCCTTCGCAAATTGGTTGGCTTTTATTGCATGAAAGCTTGTGTGAAACGGTTTGTTTTTAAATTGAATGGAAGACAGTTTCGAACAATGAACCATGAGTCAATTTTACTTTAGGTGTAAGATAATTATAAACTTAATTGCACTATTTTTTCTTTCGCTGTTAAATACGAAATCGCCATCTATTTACAAGTAATTATTTGCGTACACCTGAAATTACAAACTTAAAAACATCACAACGTCACTCCAATTTCATACGATCCCTTTGATAATATTATCAATTTTGTAGGCTGAGATAATGAAAATTGTTTGTTTTATCAGTAAATTACTTATCTGCTAAAAAAAAAATTTCTTGCAAAGATTTTTTTAATAGAGCAAACTGTATGGAAAAGATATTATCTGAGAAAAATTTTAAAAAGACAATATGAGGTTATTGATTAAATATAGCTTCATTTCAGCTTTTTTATATTGTTGCGAAGCTAAACTTTAACGTTAGGAAAATATAATGCAAGCATCTTTGCAATTTTCACTGTGTTTATTATTGCGTTTTTTCTTTCTTTCTTTATATGTATTTTTATTTTGTGTTTTTATTTTATGAGAAAGCAACATCCTGTATGTTTTCTGATTGGTTAGTATCTTTTAGTCGGAGAAATTTCTACATAAACATTTTAAAAACACTACATTTGATAAATTTATCAATTTTACATACACCTATTGCTTAAACAATTGTTTTTACTTTGAAAAAACTTCATAAGCGGATGTAACTTTGCCTGGAAGGTTTCGTTCAAAGACAAAAAAAAAATATAAACATCAAATTTAAAATATTTCACACGTTTATTTATAAAGCTAAAAAGCTAAAAAGAAAAACTTGTATGTCGAAATATTTAGGTCTTAAGTAAAAATGTTAAAGAGCATTGGTGATATATCGTTTCTAATTCGGTTAAGACAAGTGAAATCTTAAGGAGTTGTTGATTGTTTACTCAAAAAAATATTGTGTGACAACATTGACAAGAAATTTTTTTTTGCTTTATTCACCTAACAACATCATTAGAAGTGAGCATAAAACTCTTCGAGGTGTTCTTGTTACCCGTCTATTTCACCTTCTAAAATCTATTTTGACATCTAATATATTTTTACAGTTTTTGAGGAAAAAACCAGATGTTTTTATATATTCACTTATTTATTTTTCACATTTTTTATATTTTTGATTTGTTAATCCTATTTTTGTCTATACTTCATACGAGTTATGCAAAGTTGATGAAATAATTTGTTGTTTACACTTTAGCTGTTTATTTACTTTTTTATTTCCGTTGAAACATGGTTGTACGAATTTTTCTTTCACAAGAGCTAAACAAATAAATAAATGTTATCCATTATATTTTCTTTAGGGCTGCTCAAAAATTAAATTTGGCGTCAAAAACCAAAACTCGAAAATCAAGAAAAAAGAAGGAAGATTCATCCATGGAGCAAAATAGATATGCATTTCAAACTAACTTCAGTGAACTAATTATGCGCACACCACCTCAAGCCCCACCATCCTTGTTTAAGAATGGAACTGTGAGAAGAGGAGATGGACATGGAAAGGTAAGTCATTTTTTTAAATCCATATTTTTTCATAAAGACAGGTGAAGTTACGGGGGGAAACTTGCTCCATGTTGTTAACCATACTAGAAAAATTTTTTAGTTGCAACCTCTAAGATTTCTGCTTCAGATTTACTTGAAGGATTTACTTGCAACTTTTCAAAACAATTAAGGGGTTCAATCTTGGTAATGTAGATACTCAAAATGTGCGTTTTTATAAAGCCATTGTTTACTATTAAGTTTTGAATGAACTGTTGCGCACTAGAAATTGTGTATTTGAAAAAAATCATTTTAGGTTCGTCTTATACTTCGGGTTGTCGATAGGAAAAGCAAACCAGAAACTTGTCTCACAGTAGATGCTAAGAAAAAACAAGTCCTGTTAAGGGATTCAACGTTAAGTACGGACGGTCAAAAACGATTTGAAAAAGCGCCACGGTTATTTTCATTTGATAACATATTTGATAAAGACGCTGTTCAAACAGAAATCTGTTCTGGGACCCTTGTGGATCTTCTTCATACTGTTGTCAATGGTAATGATGCTTGTTTGATAACATATGGATATCCGAAGCTTGGTGAGTAAATTGTACTGTCTTTGTATTAAAATAAAGCTATTCCCGAATATTATGTTGCAACATTATGTTGCTAACACTGGCTGGCTAATGTAGTATAAAAAAACTCCAATTCTTTTCTAGGTAAATCAGCTATTATGATTGGTCGTGATACTGCACCAGAGAATATTGGAATCATACCATGCGCAATATCGTGGTTATATCAGCTAATAGATGACCGAAAACAAAGGTATTTATAGCGCAAGTGACATATGTCTTCCCTGCAAAGATGTTGCAAGTTCTCTACTGATTCTGGTCAAACGTAAAATTGATGAGGTCTACTGCAAGCAATAAAGCTGTATGGACAATTTGGAACAAACGAAAGTAGGAAAAACACAATTTAAATAAATGGATAAAAATTACAAATGAATGTCTCTCACTTTTTAGAACTGGTGCCAGATTCTCTATCCGAGTATCAGCCGTAGAAATTGTTGGTAAATCTGAGAATTTAAAAGATCTATTAGGAGAGCAAGGTAGGACTATTTAAAACAACCCTTTCTTCTTCATACTCCTTCATACATAAAATCTACAGTGGGCGAAGTGGGTTTAAAAAGATTTGATAGCATTACAATTTTTATGTTGCAGGAAATGGTAGTATCAGCAGCAACGTAACTTCTCCCAGTGTTTACTTGCCAAGAGAACGAGCATCCAGTATTCAGGTAAACATTCTTTAAATTATATAATTTTTATTAAAACGCAAATTGTAACACCTTTTTAACAAGGACCTGGTTCAACCAAATTGTTGAGTTTGATGAAAGCAGTTTGTTGTTTTCTTTAGAAAAGGTATATTTAATGTGATTGGAAAAAGTAATTTTTAAACTCTTTTCTTTAGCTATCAGATTTTACAGAACTTCGTGCTCCAAATGCTGAGAAAGCTGCTTTTTTCTTCGACGCAGCAGTTGCTGCTAAAACGTCACCAATAACTCCTAAAAATGAACATGGGAAATATTTGGAAGATCCAGATGAAAGAAAAAACTCCAATATGATTTATACCCTCCATGTTTATCAATACATGATCGATAAAGTTGGAACAGGAGAAAGTAAGAAATATGGAGATTATTAAACTTTGGTTTCTACTACCTTTTGAACAAAAGGCTTATTTTCTGACAACTTACAAGATTTCTTTGTAAATAACATTTATAATTTTCCTATTTTTGTTTTTCACAGTTCATGGTGGCCGTTCTCGTCTACATCTTATCGACTTATCTGGTTGTAGTCGCAAAAAGAAAAGTCGAGACACAGGGCAGGGTACATGGCTACCATTGTCAGCCTTAGGAAATGTTATTGTTTCATTATCAAATGGAACAAAACATATTCCACATCGTGACAGCAAGCTAACGACACTGCTACGAGAAGCGATGGGTTCATTGTCCTCAAGAGTTACTATGATTGCCAATGTATCACAGGATCCAAAACATTGCTTTGAGACTTTGTCAACGCTTCAAGTAGCTTCAAGAATACACAGATCAAGGAAAAAGAAGAGTCGAGTAAGTATTCCAAATTTTGGTAGTTGCAGTGTGTGTAAAGCAATCTTTAAAAATTCTATTCTCAAGAACGGCATTGTTTTTGTGTAGATTTTTTACTTTTGTAAGTAAATTTTCCTATTCTTTTTTCCCAGTATTCAAGTACAAGTTCTTCTGGAGGTGATAGCTCTTGCGACGAGAAGAAAAAACATAGGCGTCGATGCAAGCCTGTTACACCTCTACTGGTGACAGAAGCATGTTATTCAGACAATGTGGGCGAATCTGAATTTACATCAACAAGTGCTGCAGAGGAATCGTGCGACACTGTAATCTATTTAGGACCATCTGGTGGTGCTGTAAGTGATCGAGAATTAACCGATTTCGAACATCCTCCAGAATTTCCAAAAAAGTCTGCAATAAAAAGTGATATCGTACCGTCGGTGCTTACCACAAATCAGCCGGCCACTGCTCCTGTGCTAGGATCTACTGAAACTAGTTTTAGCTCTTCTTCTTTAAAAAGAAAAGATACGAAAGCCAAATCAAATTCTGAGAAAGATCGATCACACACTTTATCAAGAAGGCATACTGACGAACAACCAGCACCAATCATAGTAAATATCACCGACCAGTTAGCTAAATCTCCCTTGGAGGAGCATGCTGACACAGTTTTATCATCACCAACAAAAGTAACACCAATTGACAATAAAAGTAACTTCCGGCCTTCATATCAACAAAAACTAAATTGTTTTGAAAACAACCTAAACTTAATTAAAAACTCGGACAGTTTGCCAATTCGTGGACGTAATAAATCTTACTCCATGCAACAACATAATCATACAGAAGAATCGTCCCGTAAAAGGACAAGAAGTCTTCGCTTAAACAAACTTGACGAAAGACAATGTGTTAGTACAAATTCTTCCCCCTTTAAAAGAACTCAAAGCTTTAGAGATGAATATATAACAAGGACGGCAAGTTTAGACAGGACTTTTACACGACACGAAGTTGAGTTGGTTAACGGTAACATTTGCAACAACTTTAAGTCAACAGATACAGTATCTAGCGTTGGAACTGTTGAAAACTTTGAAAGGCAATTAGTTTCACAAATTGCGGAACGATTTGCCCTTGAAGATGAGTTTAGTTACGTTGATGATATTGATCCTCGGTTGTTCAATGCTCAAGGGAATGAAAAATCCTGCGCAAGTGAGGAATTTTTTATAGATGACGATTTAGAAAGTATAGGCGCCGAGCTTGATCCCTCCGCTCCAGATAACTTTAATGTGTACAACCATAATTCATCTCTTCTTAAAAGTACAAAGTCACTTGTCGAGAAGAGTGAAGAAAGAGACAATGATATAATACCTTGTAATAATTGTATTGGTGAATGCAGGTGTAAGGTTTACACACATGACTTGCCATGCGCGTCTGTCATTCAAAGAAGAAATCTGTGTGACTATGATAGTGCTGAGGATACGGATGAAAGGACAAACAAGCAGTTAAGGTAAAACCAATTTTCAACTACGTCTTGAGAAATTTCGGAAAACGAGCAATCTAAATCTTCTGTTTTAAGTTAAAAATTTGTTTGAGTGAGAAATATATATTTTTCTTTAGTTTGCAAAAGTTACGGAACCGAAACAGCTTCAGTAGTTGTGATAGTCATCTGGATCATTCACCACGAAACTTTTGTAAACGTAAGTATTGACTGTGTTTTTGACGCACCCTGACAGTTGAATATTTAAGTACCGAGGTTTGGAAGTGAAATGATATAGCGTTATTCGTGTTGCATTATAGAATTATCTTTTTATTTCCAGGACCACCATCCGAAGGCGTAAGTAGTGGCTACGAAAGCATGAGATGTGAGAGTAGCGCCAACATACATGCATCCACTGATTATACATATGAGAAAGGAAAGCCTGTTCTGAACAAGAAAGGTAAGGTCAATTTTGAAGAGTAAGTTACGTCTTTTCAAAGTAGATAAAAAGAGTGAAAGCTTTAACAAATCGAAGCTTATCAACGCAGCAAATATTACCGTAGTGAAGTTGTGATTAAAATTCTCTTTAAAAATTTGAAAAAAATAATCATCTCTCTCAGAAATGCGTCTTGCATATCCAAGTTGAAGTGTCAATGACTCGCTTGACATTGAGTCAATCTTTTGTTTTAGTTTGTGTTGACGAATTATTCTATTCGAGCAAAGAAGATAACAATAGGCTTGACCGTGCAGCGCATCATCGCACGCAGATAAAGGAATTAATCGAGGAAAGGCAAGACTTAAAAGAAGAGTTGCATCAAACATTGAAAAAATTAGTGTTAAGCAGAGTACCTTTGCCTGATATTGATGGTAAGTTGTTTTTCATATAGCTAAAAAGTATTTATTAGCACGTAATAAAACGCCTGAGAAATTGTATTGGTTTCGAACTCGTGCTAATTTAATCATGCCCCTTTTTATCAATTGCAACCTCGCAGGTTAAACTTCTTCACAAACCATCTCCGACATTCAGGTATAATGTTCCCAATTGCTGCATAATTCACAAAAAAAATATTTACTCTCTAGAACGGCTTCGAGAAATAACAACACAGAGTAAAGACACGAAAAAGTTACTGTCACGAGAAAATCGTATCTTGGAACGAAAAGTAAAAGTTTGCAAATCACATCTAGAGTTGGTGACGTATTTTGACGGAACTCCGAATGAAACCCCCTCTGCTACTCCTTCGTGTTCACCGAAAAAGAAAAGTCCGTATCGAAAACTCTCGGCTAAACTTAAATCAAAATTGACTAGAAACTCCTCACCAAGTAGGAAAGCATACAAAGTAACATCTGTATAAGTATTCCCAAATGAAAAAAAAAACATGTTGATATTTTCGGAAGCCAAAATGGGAACTTTTAAAGCGATACAAACCCCGTTCTGTTCAGAATAATGCCTGCTTGTCGAAAGTGCTGGCAGGTACGACAAGTTACATGCGAATAAAGAGAGAAAATCAATTTATTCTTTCTAGGGATTCGAGTCTTGAACTTTAGCGTTTCACAGATCATATTATTGCTGTTACAGTATGCTACTTCTACAATTGATATTTTGAGAAAATTGCCAAAATATGCAACCTTAGCAACCATATTTTTTTGTGTACATATATAAGTTATAAATTAATATACCAAGCACTTTAGTTCATATTTCTATATTGTAAAATCTGACTTTTGATAGAAAAAACAAGATGAAATATACGCCAACTATCTTGTAGAGTTACAGTAGCAAATGCGATAGCTGCTAGGCGACTTCCCTTATTTGTTAAGATCCGGTCTTAATCTGATCAAAATTCCGAAAACGTTTTCAGCCGTGTTTAAGAACGCTTTAACCTTTAGTCACATATCGACGTAAATATGCGTCAAGAATAAAGATCTATATCTATGCTCACAACAATAGAGATTTAGCACGATATTGTTGTTTTGGTGTTATATTTACCGAACTGATATTTGCTAAGGTGCATTTAAGTTATTTTAGCTACCTACCTAAAACGTCGTAAATGTCCCATAGCTAGATTTGCTGCATCAAAATTTTCAGTTGGTTAAGTACGTATTTCTAATGTTACATTTAGTTATATAGTTACAAGGAAATTAATTCTTGATGCCAAAGTTTGTTTTTTTAGAAAACACGAAAATTCTGTTCGCCTTCTTAACTACGATATTCTGTAGTTAACGCTATTTTTGGCCACCTTTTGCTTCGCTGTTAGCCGTGCTACGCACTCCCAGGAAGGAAATTTAATTCTCTTTGATATGGGCCTTTCTTTTATTTCTCAAAATCAAGTTATCACAAGTTGTGGCTAATAGATCAATTATTTCGGTTTTGTTTTGACGTGTGCGTGTTATATGTTGAACAAAGGGTTAAAACGTTCTACTACAAATTTGCATTTCTTTATTTTTGATGTCAAGGATGAAAATTCTATTTTATTTATTTTTTTAATCTACAAGACCAAGAATATTTCAGTCAGTCTCTTTTTAAAAGACACGGGCTTTATTGTTTTATGAACTATAATGGGTATATTGTTATAGGTTTTTCCAATCTTCAAATCGAGAAAAACAAACCAATTTCTTCCGCTGTTATTTGGAATTTATTATTCTCTAAGCTTTGTTCCTTTGTTTGACATTCCTTGTTGTATTTAGAATATTTGTACACTGCAAAACACAACAACTAGGATCTTTTCCAGCAGCTACGACTCTGAGTTCAGAAGTTCTGTTAGTTTTCCCTTGAGATGTTGTAAGCTATCTTCTGTACCACAAGTTAAATTTAAAGTTTGGTTAAGGTATAATCAAAGATATAAAAGCATTATAACCAGGTGTTTGACAATGAATAAATTACCAATTATCGCATTTTGACTACAACTACCAAAATACATTTCGTCTGACAGAACCGTATTTACGGAAGCGAGCGACTTTTCAGGATATTAGGAACAGTGCAAATCCACTAGGAATATAAAATCTTTGGTTAATTCACTGAAGTTCTAATTACATCGGTTACATTGTACGAAGCCACTATTTAGAGATATTTTACGCAAAATACTTTTTTATTCCAGATTTTATTTACTGAAAAAATTACCTTTTAAAGGGACGGGGTAGGGAAAATTGCCCCCTCCCTAATACATAATTTGCATTGCTTTTGCATCATTTAAACTTTTAATTAAAATTTTTCCAGCTCATGAACTAACCATGATAGTCCCGAGGGAAAACAGTAAGACTTGCCTCCCCCCGTTTTCCACCCAAAAGGATTTTGCTTTCTACGGGGCTGCCTTTAGAAAGATATTTAAGGGGCTTAAACGTATCCGTTGAGAGAAAATTCTTGCAAATAATAATTAAATTAACTACAAAATTCGAGAGTAAATGTATCTGCATTATTTTCTTATAATAACTTACAATTTGTAAAAATATCTACGCTCAAATACGTCATCAATATATATTATATACTGCTTTGTGCAATAGGTGCGGTTCCAACAAGAAGTATAGAAAAAGCCTTATATTGACAGCCTTATATTGACGCCAATTTCATTTACGCAGGATTTCTCTTTTTAAAAATTGATAACCGGCTGTTAATTCAACCCGTCACGTCATCGGATGTACACAATGGGTATCTAACTGGAGCTGTTAACACACATACGCAAACTTATGTCAAATTGGTGAAAAGACAAGAATATGCAAACTTTATATTTTTGCATCATTAATACTTCACATTCAAATATTGTATTATTTTCATAAGTGATAAGACATGACTCAATCTCATGAGTCAATATCTTATTTGGTATGCCAAACACAAAGTCTGTATTAAGCTTTTCTGGCAAAAACAAAATAATTTTCATTCGCCTTATAAATATTCAATGCATGTGTTAATCTCACATGACTTTCGACTCGCTTCATTTCCCTCCCTTCTTGTTTTATTAATTTAGTATTAATTTTCCTTGTTCTCTTCATCTTCCTCTTCTTCCACATCTGCACCCTCTTTTAGCTTTGTTGCGTCCCATATGCGTATCGAACCATCGTTAGACGCAGTATACAATTTGCCTTTGTGAATCTGGGAAGAAAGATAACATATGTGCGTTAGGGACACTACACTTTTTTGACAACACAAAGAAAACATATACACGACAAGGTAGACAGACATACTTTCGTTTTAAACTAAAATCGTTAAAAAAGACGTTATTCAAATAGTTTTAAATTTGCATTTTGTAACAGTGCTTCAGATACTTCAGCTTAACACCAGAAAATATTTTCAAGACCATAAAAATTATTTGTTCTTGTAAAAAGCAACATTCAACATTCATTTCAATACATGCTTTATCTAATCATATATTGAAAAAATGATTCTAAATTTTAAAATCAAACATCTTACAATCAAAGCGTTGACAGAACCAGTATGTCCTCTGAATATCCTCTTGCACGATCCTGACTTTGCATCATACGCTCTTGCAGTTTTATCCCCTGAACCAGTTAGCACTAGAAATCCAACAAAATAAATATAATTATTAATATGCTAGTAAATTTTGGGACGTCAGGGACGTCAGATTCTGTTTCCTGTCCCGCCCACCTGTCATAGCTGACGTCTTTTACACCCTTGTATTTAACAAAAGTGTATTTTCTAGAAGAAAAAAAAAACGTGACGTATGCCTATTACAGACTGTGCATTTTATTCTCGCTTTGTAGCAACGAGCATAATTAAGAGCGAAATGAAAGTAATTGCTTATGGCGTACGTAAAAGACAAATAAGTTTCACATAAAGGAACTTCACGTCAACGAATTTTTATATTTTTCTTGAAAAAATCTTTATACGTCTTTAAAAACTAGACTAGCTAACTACACACCATTTTTTTAAATATTTGTTTAAGAAATTCAAAATGTGTGGTGTCGTAGTTTGATATTTTGAACATATTCACATAAATAATAATTCTTGGTTTTCCTAATTTTTCTTTTTACCTTTATACCTTGTATGTTTGTTGGTATTTTTGTTTCTCGCCATCTAGCATAATTAGGTAAAATTTCAAGTCCTGTATTTCAAAAAGCAATACAGATTCTATAAACCGTATCATAGACGACTTTTCAGTATCGTTTACATAAAATTAACTTGATTTTTTGCGGGTAGTAAGCTTCTTTTACAAGATAAATATGATAAAAATTATTAAACAATAACAATAAGTTTGTTTTTTCTTACATATTCCGTTGTGAATCTTCATACAGCCCACTGTATGAATGTGACCCTTGTAAACTCGAGTACAATCGCCAAACTCTGTCACCCAACATCGGACAGTATGGTCGGCACTTGAGGAGAATAGCAAGCGATTCACCACCTGAGAAGGATGAAAGAAGGATGAAACACGATTTTTCAATGCAGTCAGAATGCTTCTTTACTGCACTGGAAAACGTTGATTGACACTAGTCAGGTGTGTACTTACAAATTTTGGAAATTTATTGAGTTGTCAGTGCTAATAAAAAACTGATGAAACTCTTATTTTTTATTTTTTTATTATTTTGAATCAGTCTCTCCCTTCTAAAGGTTCGGTATGATAATCTATACAACCTTTATTTCGGTCATAAGTTTATTTCTAAATCTTAAATGAAAAACATTAAATCATTCGCCATCGAGCACTGGTTCCATAGTCCCACAATAATGAAGCAAACGGAATAAATTATTAACATTGAAAATTTAAAAAGCTTGTCGTTTTTCTTTTAATATATTATTCACTCTCATCTTTTCTCACTTCTCCTCTAGTCATAAAAATTTAAAATACTTTGCAAGAAAATATAACAGTTTCCAAGCAACTTATAAATATTTTGCTGTATCGCTGGCATGTTGAGAATACATTTAAAGGGATGGCAAAGAGCAACCGCATTATTTAGCGGTTTCCACGACAACACTAATAATTTTAACTTCCTTCTGATAATAATAACTTTTTAGATAACTCAACTTCAGTTCTCAATTAATTTATCCCACGATTCAATTAATAAATAAATCATATGTAGCACAAAGAATGTCTGATTTTGCAGATTTTTATTCTAAAAGTTGGGAATGAACAATGAGCCCTAACAATAAAAAAATAGAGCAGTTTTTGACTTTTTAATTACATTTGCTGATGTATAGACTATTGTGTCTTGTCTAATTTTCAATTTTCCCTTTTTTGCAGAATATTACACTGTTTAAGGAATAGATAGTAGTTACCTGTAGTTGTAGCACTGAGGCTTGATGCCCCTCAAAACTTCGAATTATTATCCCTGTGTGCATATTAAATGAACGAATAATGTTATCAGTGCTTCCAGTAAATAAATATTTGCCAATACTGTCTGCAGCCAACGATAAAACTGCCCCCTGATGTCCTTTGTAAGTTATTAATGTTTCCTTTGTACTCAGTGACCACGATCGAGCAGTGTTATCAACACTTCCAGTCACTAAGATGTCATTATTGTTCTCTAGGTCAGATAAATCTCTTTCAAAATCGTCATCGCCTTGTGGGATGTACAATAGCGGATAGACACCAAGCTTGTGGCCTGTAAAAACTGCCTTGCATTCGCCTGTATCTATATGCCAACACCTAGCTGTGCGATCATAGGAGGATGAAAACAGGATGTTATCAAAAAGCACTAATCTATTTATTGCTCCAACGTGACCTTTTAATGTTTTTGAGCACATTCCAGTATCTATCCGCCATTTTTTGATGCATTGATCTGCTGAAGCTGTGAACACATAGTCATCATTTGCAACCACGTGGTTGATGTAGGATTCGTGACCTTTTAGCACGGATACAAACTCCTCCCTTGCAACATCAAATATTCTCGCAGTGTTATCTTCGCTAACTGTGATGATCATCGATCCATTTGGTGTTATACACATCGAGTTAATACCTTTTTCATGCTCTTTTACTTCTTTGTAAAAGTATCGTAAATCTTTTTTCGTTAGCTTTTGGTCTCCTTTTTTAGAATTTCCTGAACCCATATTTCTCACAATGTCAAATCAGTCTTTCTATAGGTACACTGTAATCTACCCTTGTAGTTTATTGTTCAGTCCACAGATTGCCTTTCTACTACGAATGTGTAATCGAGTCTAAACGAAGACCATGTATAAAAACATCCAAGACATCTGTTCATATGGAGATATCAAACTAGATGTAAAACAAACAAAAAATAATAATAAATGTAAATAATGCATACGAAAAAAAAAAAAAAAATAACCTTGTATCAGTAGATATTAAAAAATGTTAGTTAGGCTGATATGTATATATTTTCACGAAGCAAAATTATATCTTCTTCCCTTTTTTATGAGACATGCATTAATAGCCAACCGAATATACTGAAATAAGTGAACTCTGCAAACCAACCAAATATGTTCCACTTTTATATAGCTGCCAGCTTCAGAAAATATATAATATTCGCATAAAAAGTTTTTTTTAGCTATGTTAATTTTACAGTTATTAATTTTTAAAACTTATTCAAGTTCATTTATTGAAAACAACTAATTTTTTTTTTACTTTTTCCATATCTATTTTTTATATTAGCATCCACTCTATGGATGTGGTTTCTATGGCAATGATTATACTAGATAAAATCATAAAAGGTTTAGTTTTAAGAGCAAGGCTCATAGTGTATTTAAAAGCACAGAAAAAATTGATTTTATCATTTTTATTTATGATAAATAACGGTCATGTTTTTTTTTCATAATTGTTTGAGATTAAAAATGATAAGTTATCTTGAAGTTATTTATAAAAGTACTTTCTATTTTATATATAGCGACAAGGTGTGAAAAAGAAGAGCAAAGAAAGCACTAATAATAATAAGAATAATAGACAACGTGTTTAAAAACAACAACAACATCATCAACAACAACAACAATAACAGGCTAGATAGCTGCTAGATTGGTGGCTTCCCCAGAAAGAAATCGCGTCACAACTATCATGTATATATATAACCTCGTTCGTTAGTTCTTTCCCCATCTGTAGCAGGAAAAATAGAAACTATTTTTATATATATTTTTTTGACGTACCAACCAACGTACGATAAGATTTTGCAAAACATCACAAATAATAGCACAATATCCAATCAAATTGCAGTATATTGTTAATTCTCCTCACTTCGCTTAGTTCTTCATTACTATTACGCCTTCAAATGTTATCTATCACAGTAAATTACACAGAGAAATTGCAAACAAACTAAGTATAATAATAATAAATAAAAATAACTTTTTATTATTTCTTTATTTCACTTTATTTCACTGACTTATGATTTACTCGCTTCTGAAGCAAATAAAAAAGTATTGATCGTTGAACCTTTTTCTTGCAGGTGTTTATTGGTTACAAAACCTCCCATTTTTTGTTTGTTCTACCTCCTAATTATTGACTTGAAATTCTTTTTAATTCTGCATATTTTCCCACGAATTTTTATGCGTGACCTCCATGACGTCACAATGGACAGCGAATAAGATATCGACCGTTTTATTTACATATTTATTATTCGCCACCTTTAATAAATATATTAATGGCACGAAAGCAGTATAAAACAATTCTTAAGGAATTTTTTTTTATGGAAGGTACAATAAAAATTTTAAAACATTAAATGAAATATGAAAATAAATAATAGTTTTTCCACCATTAAAATTAAAAACAGATCCCAGTTCTTTGTTTTCTTAACGAAACTGAATATACGCCCTTTGTTTCGGGAAGTACGTTACGAAAGTGTAAATTATTGAAAATCATTATAGACAGTTTTGCTAAGGCCTTATACTATAGCGTACCAATACGTGTTTCTGTTTTAGGCAAAAAATTAAGACGCAATTCGCTTATGGCAAATGTAAATTAAGAAGAAAGAAATTTGTAACAGTGTGTTTACAGGTACAAAAACTTTTCTGATTATGGATGAAATTGATCTAAATAGTGCGCATTGCCATGTTAAACCAACTGCAACAAATTTCATGTAATTCCTTCCATTTATGATATTGCCCCTCATTCAACCATTTTTACCCTTCCATTCCGTTGAGCCCTCCCCTTCGTTTTCTTTAGCACACCATTCCCCAAATTAGTCCCCCTTAAAAACAATACTAACTACGCTTACAGATCTGATTATGCACACTAAAACAGGAAAGAGATTATCAATTTAAAAAATGAACAAAATAAATAATAAACAAAAATAATATATCAAGTTCCATAGGGAATAAATAAAAACTGAATAGAGCACTGTTAATATTTTTGCGACCAAAATTTCCACCCAAAATTAAATACAGCATTATGTTAAATAAAGAAACTTATAGTTGTTGTATTTTAGTAGCAAAGTTAAATAAATATTGGTTCAGATTTAGCTGCAAACAGGTTTTTTAGTTTCTTAGTCTAATTTTTTGGCTAATGCTTTGTTAAATCCAAGATCAGCATATATATTACATCCAACGTTTTTTTGTTATATTAATTTAAAATATACATATTTTTCTAATTTTTTTTTTCAACATGTCTTTGCTAGTTTTACATTTTATTTAGTTCTGGTCTGGATTATTGACTTGCTGATTGACTTTGGCGTCCGTTGGGAACATGTCCCTCTCTTCTCCTGGAGATAGAAGAGTTAACTTCCAAAACACTCTTTTCAAAACAAAAATTTCAGTGGCAGCCTTAATAATAGTGGGACCTCCTTCGTCTCTATATTAACCTTTTCGACTTCGAAAGCAATTTGTCGGAAAATAAGTAAAGCAGGTGTTTTTTGGTTGTAGTGCATGTCATAATTCGTAACTACAATATGTGATAATTTCATTAACACTGCAACTGAATTCCAACTTAACAGAATAATAGATAAGAAGAAAATTGTCTACTGTGGAGTTTAGAAAGATAGGATAAGTCACAGAGACCAATGTCATGTTTTCAAAGTAACACGCCTTCGCGCCTTCTGTTCAACCACATAAAACTAATACGCACATACAGCGGTTAGTTAGAAGAAAGAGCTGTGAACAGTTTTTTTTAAATGGATTTAACTCTTCTTTTACGCTTTTATAGATTCTTTAGTTTAATTACTGTAATACAATAAGTACATCTATTCTCATCCAAAAATTAGTCGTTCTTATAAAAAGAGACAGAAGGGTTTCAAACTTTTGGGCTACCTTTCAAAATAATTTAATAAAAAATACATACGAAGGGATTTTACATTGTTTTTATATTTCATTTTAACTAAAATTAACTATAAAAAAATAATGAACCTCTGACGCATTTTTGTCGTACTAGAAGAGGTAAGAAAATGTCGACTAAATAACTCAAACAACAAAATTTATTTTAAAAATATTACCACTTATCTGTTCAGTCATCGTCATTGAATAATATAAATATTATCATGTCATGAACAAGCGAGTTTACGTAGCCCAGAATAAACTCGCTTGTTCATGACATGATAATATTTATATTATTCAATAACAAAATTTAGTCAGCAAAAAGAAAATTTGATCGGTACAAATTACTATTCACTGATATGGTATCGTCCAAATTTTCTGATCGTTTTTCTACTCAAATCCGTTATATCAACTCTATCTCAATAAATAAATTAAAAAAAAAAGTTAGATCTAAACTTGAGCAAATATTTTCTAAACGTGCATAGTTGAACGTGTACTTAGAGCGGAGTTTTGCAACAAAAATAAATAAATAAATAGCCTTTACTAATCAGATTTTGTTTTTTGAAATATAGAATTATACAGTGATAATTACAGTACTCCACGAATTTGTTAAAACGAAGGATGGAAACTATTTTTAAGAAATACACAAAAATACTAAACCAACATTGGTCAAAGAAATGGTCTCATCAAAGATTACTGCATGTTTAGTAAAAATAAAAATTACAATAGTGGAGTTGTTTCTTACAAAAAATAAAGTAAATATATTTTTATTAACATTACTACTCCGTAAAAAATATTAAAATAAAATAAAAATTTACCTCTTTAGACACTTCTTTCGTTTCTTCGTCGAATTTTCTTGCGTCGAAAAAGAAACTTTTATGAAAATGTTGTTCGCTTTCTGTGTTTTTTTTGCGAAGCAACTGTAACCAATGTATATACTT
Organism: Hydractinia symbiolongicarpus; assembly: GCF_029227915.1. Classification (NCBI taxonomy): domain Eukaryota; kingdom Metazoa; phylum Cnidaria; class Hydrozoa; order Anthoathecata; family Hydractiniidae; genus Hydractinia; species Hydractinia symbiolongicarpus. The sequence goes on from NC_079878.1 coordinate 4,664,885, forward strand.
CTATCGATATATTTTTATAGATATTTTCATAGTATACACACTATTATCAAAATTAAATATTTACGAGTCACGTGATCCAATTGTTAAATAGGCAATTAAATTTTGATATGAAAAATATTATAAGAATTGCTTTCAAATTTAAAATTTCACTTAAAAACTACGAAGGATTATTTGAAATGCTCAATATAGTGGAACATATTCTATCTTACCGAATATTTCAAATAATAGTTTACGTCCTGAAAAAGTTGTTTTATTGTTCTTATTATTTTTTATATTTTTAAACATATTTATCATAGTTAAAAACGCCTCCAAAATAACTTTTACGTGCGGTTGCCATAGCCTCAAGGTGTGTTGCACCCTCAAAGTGGTTTTACCTATTGACCACATGTAAAGTTTTGGTACACTTTACGTCTTAAGTCGTTCTAAAATAAAAGTTAGTACACATGGTATTAGAATCGATACATGCGATAGCAATTCGCTTACAAGTATGCAAATAAAACATCCAGTCAACGCACTTGAACCATAACACGAGTGCGGTTTAGCATCTATGTGATTGTCCAACCTCATCCTCGACTCATTTGAGATACAGAAAAAATCTGTTGAGGAGGAAGAATCCTTTTGAGCTAAAGAAAAATTATAAAGGATGGTCCATTTATTAAAAATTCTTCAGATGAAAATAAAGGAATTTAAGAACCCGTGGGTCATTGAAATACTTATTATCTTTCTCAATAAATTTATTTTGTGACTTATGAGATGGATGAATTTACATACTGTTGTTTGAGAGTATTGCGATGTTATAAATTGAAGGAATACATCGGCTAAAAATCTTTTCTTAAACGTGTTGATTGTGTTGATACATATAGCAAGAAGTGTCAAATAATTTTTTAAATATTAATTTTACATTCATGTTAAGTTTTCTATCTTTTAATTCTGTTCGGAACGGAGTTCTCAGTGATCCTTGTATAATGCTAGGAAGAACATAATATTTTCTTATAAAAAGCTCCAGTTAACTCGAACCTCGGATAACTCGAACATTTGTTAACTCAAGCGAGGATAATTTCTTCAGATAACTCAATCTTTTAAGACTAGATAAATTGTTTGTTTGTTTTTATTAACTCCGAATGTAATATAGATGGATAATGCTGTCTGTCTGAGAAAATTTAAATTACGACTGACTTGCATGCTTTTTTCAACGCCAAGATTGCCCCTTTTTGGTAACTGTTACACCCCACTTCTTGCCAAATTGGTTTTAACTATAACCTTAATTTAAACTAAATACGACATAACGTCAGCTTCGTTTAAAGGTTCAAGTTACTGGGAGGTAACTATATATTTGATTTGCGGATAGCTACAAAAGCTCGTGCATGTTCGTTCTGCGCTGTGTTTGGACGATGTCTCTCCAGTTCGGTTAAAAAAAGTCGGGGAATGATCTGATTGAAAAGTTAAGCTGCTTTGATTTCCATAGGTAGATTCATGCCGAGAGTTTAGATGTAAACTTTGTAATACCTTCATTTTCGGTGCAGAGCATAATAAGTGCTTGAGAAAAAATAGTCATGGTCATATGTTTCAGGTCATGGTCAACATTAAAGTGTTTTTTCTTTATTTTACTTTTAGGCATTATATCGTAGCTAAGTTGTTGTAATCTATACCGCATGATCTATGAATACTATTGTGTTTATGTACCACGTTCTTTAACTAATGTTCTTTTGCTATATATACTTCTGGGCGATAAACATATGTGAACATTCCTTTTCCCGTCCACAGAAAGAACTTTCGCGCAGAAAGGAATAAAAAACAGAAGATCGTCCTAAAAAAAACCAAAAATTCATCACTTGACCCCTATTTAGTATTAGTTTTTGTGGCGTGTGGTCTTGTGGTTATAGGGTTCGCTTCACGATCACAAGGTCCGTGGTTCAGTCCACAGCGCGGGCATTTTTAGCAGGCGTCTTCACCACAGCTCGGGTCAACCCATGACATGTGAGGAAAATTGGGTAGGCAATGCCGGTGTATACCTAATGCATATATTCAGAACACAGTACCCACGTTGATAACAGTGTTCCCAACACTGAAGTGGCTATATCTTGTATAAATATTCGGAAAAATAATAATAATAATAATGAAATGAAAAAATACCTTTTTCGCTATATTTGCCATCTAAATTGTTGATTTAGTTAATTTTTAAGCAATCTTCAATTTATCAGAATGACCTGCTTGTTGAAAAAGATAACGTTCGATTTGAATTTAATTGCTTTAAAGAGATAAAAAACTTTCAAATTTTATAGAACTTTTTTAAATCAAAGCTTATATAGAAATTCGACACGGTTTTGCTTGTTGCGTATTGGCCTAAAGAATATTTATATTAAAAACGCTTTTTTTTATGTGTGCACCATCGAACATGAATTTAAAATTATCAACATTTTTATGATAAAGTAAATGTAGTGTTTGTGATATTCTGCGAACGACGCTTGCGAACTAATTAGGTCTGACATGTGTTCTTGGTGCTTTTCTGAAGCCATAGTGATATGATTTTGTTACTTTCCAGGTTTTTGTGACCATTAAATTGAGAAACGTGAATTGGATGGACATCGTTGTTAAGAAGAGTTAAAATAGCTGTTCTTTTCAGCGGAGTGTTTCTGGACTTATTGCAACTTGTTTTTGAGTATGTAAGTGTGTAGTTATAATTTAGCGACTGTCCGGAAATGTTATTTGTTTACATTTATAGCTACCATTGCGGTTTCTATAATGTTAAAATTTATACCACACTTTATTAACTGATAGCTGTTTTTAATGGATTTACACGGAACATCTGTTGTGCACATTGGCTTATAAAAATGTTCACTATAAATGTAAGCAAACAACTTCGCAAGAGAATTGGTAACATACAGTCTAAAAAATCAACTTACACTAAATCCAAAACCTCGCATCACTCCGCAAGAAAAACAAGAAAGAATGTTGAGAATTTTAAATCTCCTGAGTTGTTCATATTAGCATTCATCAACAAACGAAACGGCGTCGAATTAGTGTGATAAAACTAGATAAGATAAGACAATCCAAACGGCATGAAGTGGCTTCAGGTCGGACAATTTGGACGAAATTTTTATGTATGCTGGAGCTCCCTTTTTTGAGCTGATGCACGACCTGATCCGAGCACCAATCATTATATTGAATATGGATAAAAGCTTTTGCTGCTTTGTTAACAGTTAAATCCAATGGTTGGAACTTATTCGTTAAGTTATGAGACACTATCACAAATTCACCTATTTGTAGAACAAAATTCTTTGAATATGTCGTTATCTTGCTCTTTAAATGTGTCCATAATGACAAGTTAAGGCTGCTCATTAGACAATCCATTTTCCCTCTTTCTACTTTTCCAAATAAGGAAAAATTCTCGAGGGATTTGTCAGTGTTTGACTAAATGCCAAAAATGAGTCAGAATCGGATGAGAAAATCAACATATGCATTCAAAAGTCTAATGAATCTTCAGAAGCAAGTGACACTGAAGTCTTAAGGAAATTACAGAAACTTCCGATGAAAGTGACAGTAAAGTTATTCAAAAAAAGAAGAAGAGAACAGTAATAGAAGAAACACCCGAAAGCAAAGCGGGAAGCAACATAGATCAGGAATATGACACTGGAAATGGAAAATAGAATTATGCCATCCAAGTAAATAAAGTAGTGTATTGTTTTTTGTCTCCCAAACCAAAATTAAGCTAATTAATGAAATTTAGAAAAAGGACCAAAATAGTCGGGCAAAATAATTAGTCAGACAAAACTGACTAATTTTTTTGGAAAACTAAAATTATGTCCGACTCAGATACAATATTTCCTAAAGGAAAACCTAACTACATTTACGATTTCCCAGAGAGGTATGGGTTAGAAGAATGTGGTAAGAATTTCCTCCTTTACCTTTAATGTTAACATATGTAACATAAATTGTACATTTTTAAAAAGAACATGATTTTTATATAGTATAAAATACACTGTGTATGTTAAAATCATACTTTTTTATTGCAGAAGGTGGCTTGTGGAATAATAATTTGATGTCCTTGAAGAAGGCTCAGTTAACTACGCTACCGTTTAGCAATTAATCTATAAATTTTGAGTCATTGTTTTAACAACCCAAGTAGGTAAAAAGTCAAGTTGCTTCCAACAAAATATACCTATACTTTAAATGGACTGGCAAACCTATGAGCAAGTAGCGTAAAATTGTGAATCAAAAATGTAATCTTTTCAATGTTATAAAACGAATTAAAGGTTGAACCTATTCTTCATTGGAGGAAAATAAAAACTATTCCTTATAAAATAAAGTATTAAATTTACCAATTTGTAAGGTCATTGATTTGCCTTCAATTTCTTTTAAAATTGCTTAATTGCTTAAAGCAAATATATTCAAATATTTTTATTATTATCATTAAAATGTTAAAATTTAAAACGGTTTTTGTTGATGTTAGCCCGCCTTGGTCTTCTAAAGCCAGAAGGCAGATTTGTCTAACGTGAAAATTGCAGCTAGCACATTGTCTGGGCAAAGCAAAAAACTGGCCGCGTTGAAGCCTTGTGGTTTATTGAAAAATTAGAACTCGAAATTTTCTAATATCGCTGTCACAAGTATATTCTATCAAATAAATGTCGGCCGGTTTTATTTTTCCTGTTAACTTCGTGTATCTGCAAAAAAATATTTATTTTAAGAGTAGCAAAAAGAAATAGCGTGAGGTGTTTTCGTATTTTTGTTGCTGACGTTAAAAAACAAAAATCTATAATTCATCGCAAAATCACGCGATAAAACACGTTTTTTAATGTTATCTGTTACATAAGAACCGTGTTTTTTACACTGTTTGTTTTATAAAAATCAGTAAAATCTCACTTGAGATTTGCTCTTATGTCTCTTTTGGTGTTAATAGGTAGCACACAACTCTAGCATCCAGCCTCATTTTTTCTTAATTATATATATTTTATCCAAATTTTTCTGAATAACCGTCTTCATATTGAAAACTGGCCTCTTACTGTTGCTAATTTAGCTCTATGCTCGTGATCAATCGAGCAAGTATGAGTATTTTTATTCAGTTATGGGATTGCTAAAAGTAGCTATCACGAACAACAACAACTAAGAGGGAAATACAAGAAAGTTTGCATCCTGGATTTTATTTTATAACAAAATTCACACTTGAATTATGTGTTTAGTTCTCTTTTCTACAGATCACTGTTCTCAATCCATTCTTTTTATTTATAACTGATGCAACATGTCTGCCTTTAAATTTAGCGCTTATCACTATTGGCAAGAATTGTTTTTACTTCTTTTTCAACACAACAGCTACATGGCACGATGCAGAGATTCAATGCAACGGTATAAATGGTCATTTAGCTTCGATACAAACTGAGCAAGAGCTAGTTGTGTTTCAAAACTTGTCAAATCGGTTAAACAGTTCGTGGGCGAGCTTCTGGAGTGGTGGAAATGATTTGCTGCATGAAGGAAAGTTTAGTTGGAGCGATGGTATGTGTATAGAACATACTTATATTTGTTATGTGAACTTATTCATATGTTAATTAGTAGAGGTTAAAAAAGGATGTATTACAATGTAAGTAAAAAAATAAAATAAAAAAATAATACAATAATCTACTTTAGACGTAAAATTTCTAAAAACGTTACATAAGCCTGGCAGTTAAAATAAGCTGGTTTCTCCCCTTTTTGAAAATTGATTATTTTAATTTTATTCATTCCAGAATTTTAGATATTTTAGGGAAACGACATGATAATTAATTAATTTTCTAAAGTGAATCTACAATGGTATGCAAACTGTCATTGGATTTATTTCGAGGCTTACTTCTGAGTTGGAAAAGAATTTAAAAACTCTGATACTACAAAGCTTTAACATTCTCTCTCTTGATGACAAACATAGTAATGTATTAACTAAAGTTCTATAGGAAACAGGATGTTTTATTCACATTGGGCTGGCGGAGAACCAGAAAATACACATGATGATCAGGATTGTATATACATAAGCAAAGATGGATTCTGGCGGGACAACAGATGCTTCAGAACTTTAAAGTATGTCTGCAAGAAACGATGGAATGGTGAGTCCGAGTATATTGGTAGTTGTTTACACATAGAATAAAACAAAGACAGAAATCTGCATAGCAGGTTGTATTTTGTATAAACACTTTCGTTATTCGTTCTATCATCTTTATTACCCATTCATTAAAAAAGTGGCCGTTTGTCACGTAAAAAAAAGCAATATATAAAATGTGATATTATTTATACTTATTTTTCTTTAATTTCCATGTCCTTTGTTTTTCGCACCGTAAATTCCCGCGCGCCGTAGAAAGAAAACACTGAAACCCAAATGTAATTCTCTATTTCGGGCCCTTTAGTCTCGAAAAATCTCTTACTTCGCATGCTTGCTCTTGTATTTTCATATCGACAATCATTGCGAAGGAATGACAACAAAAAAATTTAGGCCGTCAGTAATTAGTCAAAGCTCTGCATTTCAACATCTCATTTCTTCTATACGCAGAAATCAACTGTCCTATTGGATGGGATAAATTTGAAATCTCGTGCTATCAGATAAATTCAGTGGAAGAAACATTCTTAGACGCTAAAGTAATATGTGAAGGCCGAAACAGCACATTAACTTCAATAGCAAGTCAAGAGGAGAATGACTACATCAAAGAAAAAATTGGCGATAAGACCCACCTTGGCCTGAGATTGAAGTCACTCAGGATGGGAAATATGAATGGCTTGACAGTAAATAGGAAATACACATTTTTTTTCTCTTATGTTAATATAAAAAGTTGCTTGTGACTAAAAAATGCCGAACTTAGCCAAAATTCGGCTTTGCAAGGAAGAGGTTCTACAAAAGAATGTGCAAATTCGAAATAGTAAGTCTAATTTGTTTATCGTCTGTTTAAACATTACGCAATTACATAAACCAATCCATCCGTTTCGGAATAACATTTCAGGCTCTAAACAGTTAATCAATTTCCCTAAAGTCAATTTTTTGTTAATGCACTGCTGACATCATCAAAACGCCGTAAAATTGCCTATATTATATCTATTTGTTCTTCTTCCTAAGTGAATTTTTCCATTGGCCTTATCGACTATTCAGGAAGGTTACTGCGAATGTTCTGTTGATGAAACTGTTTTGATTTATCACTTTCTATATGTTTGGTTTGGTTTTTCTTTCTTTAATAATCAGACACTGAGAGGAATATAAGGTTGATAATTCAATTTGCAATTACATATATAATTTGAAAACTTAATTCTGCGGAGCTTAGGTGTGCTGTACATGACAAATGTATACATATTACAAACAACATTTTATGCAGGTCTCTCATTTTGTCATGTTTACTTTTTCATACTGCGTGATATAGGAAGTTTATTTACCAACACAAACTGGTCGCCTGAACAACTAAACATGTTTAACAGGGACATTGAAGATTGTGTTATGGTTAAAGAAAATGGTAAATCGTTTGAACCAACTGTAATGAGTCGTTATCATTTGCTTGCAAACTGGAACATGGTAAGATAAATTCAGAATCAGCAAAGTTAAAGATTAAGCAAGTTACTTATAGATAGAAAAAGGGTTTCTACTAAATGTAACTTATTTTCGTAGTAATCGAGGCAAGTTACGCATGCGCCTGATAGCGCATGCTTGAATAAAACTTTCCCACCCTTTTTTACTCACAAGTCAATTCTATTCGTACGGGTTAGACGATTCACAGAGAAGAAATCATGTCTAGTGGCGAAAGTGTATCAAGAGGTCAGAAAAGACGGAGAGAAGACAGATCTGCTCAGGGAAGTCTTTCTCTTTCTAGTATTAAAAATTATTTTGACAAAAAGTTTGAAGATATCCAAACAAAGTTTGAAAAGGATAATCACAAACTAGCAAAGAAATTCAAAAAGGAACCAGAACTTTCTTTTAAGTTTAAGGGGAACAAAAAACAATACGAGTTTAATGAATCTATTCGACGTGACCTTGAGACGTTGGGAGATCTGATAAAACAAGGCTCAAAGCACAGATCTACAAAAATGTTACAGGAGATAGTTTCGAATATTGAAAAAAGGAACAAATTAATTAAAATTGCTAACAGATCTATTGTAGGGTGGAGTACCGTCGACGAATACATCTCAGATGACCTGGCTAGCGACTCCGCAGACGAGCGAAAAATTAAAGCTACTGAAAATCGTGCCATCAGAAAAAAGCAAAACACATTTAATCGCACCAGGAAATCAAAGTTTTCGGATGTATCGTCAACGATCTCCAAAGCTCCAGATAAAATCCCGTTTCGGAATGCTGAATCAGACTTCAGACGAGTTGTTCACCCCAATGCGACTAGCTTCAAGCCAACAGGAACTTGCTTCAGCTGCGGAAAAAACGGACACTGGCGAAAATACTGCCCCGAAGCTAAAAGATAAAAGTACATTTAAAGATAAGTTAATATTTCCTTTAATTTCGTCTAAAACATGTAAATCAAAATCCAATAATAAATTTGAAAGTGTAAAAGGCAATTTAAAAAACAAAATTCCCTTTTGGGAATCCATAAAAGCGAACAGAACAATTATAGATATCCTAAAACATGGCTATAAAATTCCATTTTTCTCAACCCCGGAAAAAGCGCATTTTGAAAATAATAGATCAGCTCTCATGGAAAAAGAATTCGTTACTGCTTCCATCAAAGAACTGCTTGAGAGTGGAAGGATTCGGGAAACTGCATTCACTCCTCACGTGGTAAACCCATTATCCGTTTCTACTCAAGGTAATGGTAAAAAACGCCTTATCTTGGATTTAAGACATGTAAATAAGCATATATATAAAGACAAAGTAAAATTTGATGACTGGAGAGTCATGGAAGAATACTTAAAGAGGGATAGCTTCATGTTTCAGTTTGATCTGAAGCAAGGTTATCACCATATTGATATATTTGAAGAACATCAAACTTATCTTGGATTTTCTTGGAAATTTGAAGGGATAACAAAACATTTCGTATTCACTGTTCTACCTTTTGGCTTAACTTCTGCCCCATTTATTTTTACAAAAGTAATGCGTTGTCTGGTTAAATATTGGAGGAAAAGCGCGATTTGTATTTCTGTGTACCTTGATGATGGTTTAGGAGTCGCAAGCTCATACGAAACATGTTTAAAACAGTCGGAATTTGTTCAGGAGACTTTATTTAAAAGCGGACTCGTTGTTAACAACGATAAAAGTGTCTGGAATCCACAAAAAGAAGTAATCTGGTTAGGCGTTAAAGCAGATTTGCATAGAAATGTTTTCACTATCCCTCAAATACGAGTTAACTCCATCTTAGATTGTATTAATAAGGCCATTCAAAACTTACCGTATTCAACAGCGAGAAATTTAGCAAGGCTGTGTGGCAAAATTGTTTCTACAAAGTTCGTTGTGAAAGTATTAATTCAATTAAAAACTAGAAACTTATACAAAATCATTGATGCAGAAATGTCTTGGGATTCTCGAATTAATCTGAAAGAAAAGGATCAGGCTATTAAGGAAATTATCTTTTGGCGTGATAATTTTGAAATGTTTAACAAAAGAAAAATCATTCCCTACAGAATTCCACAAATTGATGTTTATTCGGACGCTAGTGATTACGCTATAGGAGCGCACGTAAGAACGGACAGCAAAACATACACCTGTTTTAAGAATTTTAAAGTTCATGAGAAAAACTTTAGTTCCACATGGCGGGAATTATATGCAATTCTGTTCACATTAGAAACATTCAAAACCATATTAAAAGGAAAAATTATAAATTGGAAATCGGACAATTTCGCAGCTACTATAATAACAAAATCAGGTAGTGCAAAATCCCAGCTACAAGAAATAGCTGAACGTATTTTCAAAATCGGTTTTGATTATTCTATCGATATCAATATATCATGGATACCTAGAAAAGAAAATCGTTTGGCAGATAAAATAAGTAAATATTTTGACTACGATGATTGGCAAACTACAGAAAAGTGTTTCAATACACTGAACAGATTATGGGGCCCCCTGACAATTGACCGATTTGCAGACTACGAGAATGCGAAAACGCCAATATTTAATTCACGATTTTGGTGTCCCAGAACAGCGATCGTCGATGCGTTCACTGTCGCGTGGGGAAATGAAAATAATTACTTAGTCCCGCCTACGTCATTAGTGAGCAGAACTTTAAGTCACATGGAGGCGTCGAAAGCCATAGGAGTGCTAGTTGTTCCATACTGGAAATCTGCAAAATTCTGGCCGTTATTAATCAACTCAGATTCGAAATTTAAGACGTTTGTCAAAGAATACCGTGTTTTTAAAAACACTAGCGAATATGTTAGATTGGGAAATAACCGTGATGCGCTTATTGGCTCTGCTGCTTTTAAAAGCCCAATGATTGCGCTAAGAATAGCATTTTCGTAAAACCGAGACAGTAATTTTATGACGGATACAAAATTGTACATCATGAATTGTTACGAAATATGTAGGTCAGCAGGATTGCAGATCCCTACTGCTGTGGAAACACAATCGTGAAAAGTGTAAACAGACGGGTAGTCAAGCCCCAGTTTAAGAGGAAGGTAGCATTAGCAGGAGTGCAGATGGCTACTGGATATAAACTTTGGGTAGCTTAACCCACTATTTTAAGGAAGGTAGAATCAGCAGGATTGCAGATGTCTACTGCGCATTGAAACGACTGTATTAGGATTATATGTTGCCGGTTGTGCAAAACGTAATAAAATTAGCAGGATTGCTTAGGTTAACAAAGTTGGTTGGCAGAATTGCAAAAAACATGTGTTGTACTAAAAGATGAGTGTAAATGCATAATAATTATATTTATCCTCTGAATTTAGACTTTGTCAAATCTTACGTTGAAAAACAAACTCCTGGAAATGCGAATAAAGAGCTTAAAGTACTAGCTGATCAAATTCCAAGTGTTTTGGACAAATGTCGAGAACCAACTACTCTAAAGAAGTATACTTGTTATTTTAACCTTTGGAAAGATTGGGCCGAGCGATACTCATTAAAATGTTTCCCGGCCGACGAATTCCAGGTGGCATTATTTCTGTTGAGTTTAATTCAAGGTGATGCGTCTATTAGTATAATCGAAAGCTGTTTCTATGCCATAAAGTTTCACCACAACATCATTTCATGTCATGATCCTTGCGAAGCTCCTATCGTTAAAAACATGCTTGAGGCGGCAAAAAGAATAAAGAAGCAACAAGTGAAGAAGAAAGATCCTATAACAGTAGACCACCTTAATTCGATTTTTAATTATTTGGGAGGTGAAAATGCCGATTTGAAGAATTTAAGAACACTAGTGATATGCTTGATAGGATTTAGTGGCTTCTTAAGATTTAATGAAATTGTGAACTTAAGTCGATCTGACATCATTTTCTTTGACACGTACATGACACTTTTCATCAGCAAAAGCAAAACCGACGTTTATAGGAAAGGTTCAACGGTGTTTATTGCAGAAAATAATTCCGACTTGTGTCCCGTTAAGAATCTTAAGCAGTATTTCGTAAAAGCAGAAATTGCTGAAAATTCGGAAAAATTTATATTTCGAGCAATAACCGCAGGAAATAAACAGTCCCTGAGAAAAACAAACAAACCTATCTCGTACACGAGAGCAAGAGAAATGTTTTTAGATGTGACTAAGGATATAGGGTTAGATCCAAGAAATTTCGGATTACACAGCCTTCGTCCAGGCGGTGCATCTGCAGCGGCTAACAGTGGAGTTAATGATCGGTTGTTCAAACGACATGGACGTTGGAAGTCAGACCAGGCAAAAGACGGGTGTGTTGAGGATAACATTAGTGCTTTACTCTCTGTATCTCAGACATTAGGACTTTGAAATCACCCCTACTTTTAAGCACAGAATACCGAAAATGACTCCACTCACTAAGTTTTATTTCTCGAATAGCGTCCTAAGTCTTGAAGAGATTACGTAGACAATAAGGCTCTTATTTTCGGTTGAACAAAGTGAATAAGAAAATAATGTAACTTATTTTCGTAGTAATCGAGGCAAGTTACGCATGCGCCTGATAGCGCATGCTTGAATAGAACTTTCCCACCCTTTTTTACTCAAGTCAATTCTATTCGTACGGGTTAGACGACCCGCCCACCCTCCCCTGTAAGTTGAGGAGATTACTCAGAAAGTAATAATAAGATTGGCTAAGTGACATAGAATCTTATACCTATCTATACGGTTTCTTCTGGAAAAATAGACGAAGTCAATCCCCTTTGGCTCGGGATAACCGGAAGTTTTTATCCTGGAATCGGTATAAGACTCAAAGGTATAATCTCAGCAAGGTAACAAGTCTTAAAATGCTTACACGAGCTAAGAATAATTGTGGTACTATTAAGAAGTATAGACGGAAAGTCCGTAAGGAAATTGTTGTTATTGTAACCTGAGTTGTGTTGTAATTATATAATATTGAGTATATTAGGAATTGTAAATACGTACGAATACCGAAGATGACTCCACACAGAATACCGAAGATGACTCCACTCACTAAGTTTTATTTCTCGAATAGCGTCCTAAGTCTTGAAGAGATTACGTAGACAATAAGGCTCTTATTTTCGGTTGAACAAAGTGAATAAGAAAATAAGTAAAATTAAATCTTAAGTAAGTATCTAGATTGAGAATGATTTCTGTTCATACAATTACTGGTAAAAAAATATAATAAAAAAGCTTAACGTGTTTATTTATATAATTTAGAAGACGAAATTAAAATTGAATCACCAAGAATGATGTCCGCGACGTCCACAACAGCAGGCTATTATCTTAATCACTGCTTGATCACATAAAAAGAAGGAACATCATTGCAAAAGTGTTTTCAACTTTGTCGTGATCATGGTTGTGTTTCATTCAGTCATTTGTCCTCAGGTCTTTGTGTTTTAAATGGTTGTGTTGAAAAGTTCGACAAGATGAAAACAGCAGCTGTTGGTCAGAAATTTGTTTTCTATAAAGTTGTATGAAAACATGCGTTGTTTGATACAACCAAACTCAACAGAGACAAATAGTTTAATCCAGGGTGGTAGCATGTACAATGAGAAATTTCTATAACCAACACTATTGTGACTCCAATTGTCTGCTATAAAGAGGTGTTTGCTACGCAGGGCTTTGTATAATACGAATTATAGAAACACATTTCACATTGTATGTGTATTAAACATTGATTGGATGGTTTTATTACCTTTTGACCATTGATTATTTTTAAATCAATATCATTTTTATATATTTGTATATATTATTTGTTTCTTTTTGTTATGTTAATTTACACAACACATGTAAATAACTTCGTTATTATTTTTGGGAGGATGTTCAGCACGTTTTTGATATGGCAAAGATCTGTTATGGAGGGCTTATGTTTAGAAACAGAAAGACAATATATTGTAATTATGCTGTGTCTGAATTAGTAATGTTAAAAAATCTAGACTTCACGGAATGCTTTGAGATTTTTCTTTGTTTTCTGATACGCCTTTATATTGCACTGTACCAAGTAAATTATGGACGAACATTGTACAAAGAATTATTTTATATGAACATAGATGGGCGTATCCACTTTTATAGGTCAATTAGAGGGTAAATGCATCTTTGGAACACTAAGATGACGCTTCTTATTAGTACTTTTAAATTGAAGCCCGATAAACTAAGCATTACAAATTTATGTTCTGCGAGTGAAAAAGCTTGTTTATGCATGTCGCTTTATAATTTTTAATATGTATTTATTTCTTAGGAGAGGATAAAAACTACTAAAAAATATTGACAATTGAAAAAGATCAGCACAGTTGAGAGTTTTTTTTGATGGGTGGCAATGGAAGTTTGTCTTTCATGACGATATAGCAAGGCGGTACAAAGTGTTATACTTAAGGGCAACAAGTGTATTTCTAATACGAAGAACAGTGCTAATTATAGAGACTGTGGTTGTTTGAGAAATATCCTGATTTATTCTACATAATAACACAGGACAATTCTGTTGCATAAATAAGAAATGCTTATTTTAACACATAAAACATCTTCTATTACAACGCGGTTCAAAAACAAAACAAGAGAGTAAGCAAAGACATCACTTGACGTGTAGACAAATTTTCGTAAACGTATCATGCTGATCTATCGGTGGAATGTTAAAAAGATATGTCTGGTTTGTTTTAAGGAAATTTGCTACTAAGCAAAACAAAAGTAAGACTGCGTTTGTTATGACTACGCATGACTTTTAAGTAACTCTAACTAAGTAGATAAAACTTTATAGTTTCTGTTTGATATTCTAGTTCTACTCACCACTGGTTAATTTTTTCTTCGGTGAAGAAAACGCTCCGTCTGATCTGGAGACTAATTTAAAATTGAAAATTGAAAAATAAAACTTTGAAATAACATAAAACTCAACAGCGTTGAAATATTTTAATTTTAACTTCTAAAAATAGGCATTTCCGTGTTTTGGGTGTAGATGCAGACAATGCACCTGAACAATAAAAACATACTTTCTACATAACAAAGTAACCAAGATTCAAATGAGAGTCTACATAAAAAGTTTAATGTTAATATCACATACAAAAAACTGTGTTTAACCATCTGTCGTAAACACCGATATTTAATGGCATATCTTATACATCTTGCTTAAAATAGCATTCCTTAAGGCAGTTACAAGGACCTTTGGAACTCATTGCCGGAACTTTAAAACAAAGCACGACAATATTGTCGATGATGGTGGATGAATATTTTTTTGCCGTTGTATTTCTTGTCGATGATGGTGGATGAATATTTTTTTGCCGTTGTATTTCTTGTCGATGATGGTGGATGAATATTTTTTTGCCGTTGTATTTCTTGTCGATGATGGTGGATGAATATTTTTTGCCGTTGTATTTCTTGTCGATGACGATGGATGAATATTTTTTGCCGTTGTATTTCTTGTCGATGACGATGGATGAATATTTTGTGTCGTTGTATTTCTTGTCGATGACGATGGATGAATATTTTTTGTCGTTGTATTTCTTGTCGATGACGATGGATGAATATTTTTTGTCGTTGTATTTCTTGTCGATGACGATGGATGAATATTTTTTGTCGTTGTATTTCTTGTCGATGACGATGGATGAATATTTTTTGTCGTTGTATTTCTTGTCGATGACGATGGATGAATATTTTTTGTCGCTGTATTTCTTGTTGATGACGATGGATGAATATTTTTTGACGTTGTATTTCTTGTCGATGACGATGGATGAATATTTTGTGTCGTTGTATTTCTTGTCGATGAGGGTGGATGAATATTTTTTGTCGTTGTATTTCTTGTCGATGACGATGGATGAATATTTTTTGTCGTTGTATTTCTTGTCGATGACGATGGATGAATATTTTTTGTCGTTGTATTTCTTGTCGATGATGGTGGATGAATATTTTTTGTCGTTGTATTTCTTGTCGATGACGATGGATGAATATTTTTTGTCGTTGTATTTCTTGTCGATGACGATGGATGAATATTTTTTGTCGCTGTATTTCTTACGACTCTCTGTGTCAAATATTGTGGTCAAATAATAGGGTTGGTCGGGTGACTTTACACCAAATATTTCTGACGTCTCCATTTTCTTTAAATTCAAGTTTATTCCAAACCTTTGCATAAAACCCAGTACTTTCTCTCTCACAATAAACCTTAAGTATGTTTAAAAGCCGTGGCATAATTAATTATGTAGTGTATTTTAGCCCTAAATGAACAGCTAAAAAGCCTTTCTAGCAATCTGAGGTTAACTAAACCGGCAACCAATGAGAGAAAAGTTTGAGAAAGTGAAAAAATATGAATCAAAAATTTAGAACAGAAGTAAAATATCAATGTAATATGGATCTATATAAATTTCACAACACAACAGTATTATCATTGAACCACTAGTCGATAAAGCTCGTGGAGAAATCAACTTAGAATTTGTTTTTGTAACCTTTGCGTCTATTGTGTAGGCCTTAAAGCGGTGAACAAGGAGGTGATTATGCGCTGTTTCACAAACAGTGAAAAAGATTAGTTACAGAAATTTTGGGGATATCAGCAATGTATATCCACAAAAATACTTTCGACGAACGATTAAGATGAAATTGTGGTTAAAAAATGACGTTTACGTCGACACAAGACTCGACAAAATACAAAAATACAAAAATACAAAAATACAAAAGTAACGACGAACTTTATACAGTGCTGTATAACTTTCAGTCTCATTGCAACCAAGATGGTAGCTATGAATGTAAAGAAATAACATTACTGGAGAATCGTTTAAACATTACTCATACATACAAAGATTTTAAAAATGCACTCAAAAATGAAGTTAGAGTTTTTAGTATAAACCGTTATCAGCACAATGTGCAACAAGAACAGAAACAAGAAAACTGCGTCGAATTTGTGTGATAAAAAAACAATAAACTTTAGTCAAAAAACGCTTAAAGAAATTCTAAACACATTCGAATGATTTGTTTTCAAGCATCCAAAAAATGAAATTCAGATTGAACTCTTCTTCTTCTTCTTTTTAAAAAACCAAATTTTACTACATCTTTGTCACTAGTAAATTTTTAAGAAATATTACTCGCTTTTACAAACCCGAAAAAAATACTCCAGTTAATAAATACAATATGAACTGTTTTATCTATCTCTTCCGAAAAATATTACTCTCAGATGATATTTCTTAGTATAGATAGAAATAACTATTTATATTGTATTTATATTTTCAGCATCTCTCCAGCTTTCTGGTTCATTAGAAGTCGCGCCGTTAAATTTAAACTTCAACTCTCTTTCCCAGCTTCTTACATTTACGCATTGTTTTAACAGCGTTGACATACTGTCGATACGACGAATTATTTCAGGCTTAAAAGAAAGTAGCAAATGGGACTGTTAAAATTTTTCTGAAATATTATTGATGTATTCATTTTTATTACATTTATTGGATTTATTAGATATTTGTCGCAGTGTGGTCAATCTGTTGCGACGTCCGATTGACGTCAATGATGGCCCTATTTTTGTCGCGACCATCCCGTGACAGTAATCCAATTGTCGTTTTGACGTCGGGTGCCAACTGGGATTTTATATAATACAGAATTCCATGTCTTTAAAACTTTTGACATATATCATCCTCATTTGTTATCTTCAAATTTAGTATAGCTAAATGACATGCTCATTACTCTGTGATTACTCCTATGAGCTTCGTCATAACAGTTGAAGCAGGTTAAATATTTCCAGAGTGATTTTGATATTTTATCTATATTCTATCAGATGCAGTGACACATCTAAGGTAATAAATTCTGTGGTCAATTTGCTTCAAATGGACGGGCAAAACGATATATTTAAAATGCACCAGAATATAAAATAAACATTCAATCTTGCTATTCAAATTCTACGCGTTGACACTACGTAACTAATGCTATGACCGATATCAGTTGTTACATTGTTGCTAAGTAGCAAGTTGATTGAGGGACTTATGCTTCATTGGTAGAAATGAAACACAGTTCCTAGCTACCTGCAAGTATACGGCTTCATCAAAAATTTGCTACACATTGAAAAATAATTTATCCATTTGGTATAATAACCGAGATTTACAAAATTTATCTTCTTCAGTGCAGAATAAATATCAAAAATATTTATTACTAAACAATACTGAATGAATTTGTGAAGGTTACAACGAGTACATAACAAATGAATAGTAAAACATGAATAGAGATGCTAGGATTGGAATAGTTGCAATAATAAATTATTCATTGCTGAAAAAAAACTTCCTCTGTCCGAATCAGTGCATAAACTTTGTACTAAAAGTCATCGTGAAAAGCTAAAAGTAAGAACTTTACTTCTTTCATGTGTTGTCTTAAGTTGAAGAAAATCTTTTGCAAAATATTAAGTTAAATTTTATTTTTTTAGATTCATATTTGAACATTTACATGAAAATTATTATTTAGTTATTATATCGTTTATACAAACAACTGAATTTTAAGTCCTGTATCTCAAACGCCTTTAAAATAATTTTAAAATATTAAAGATATTTCCGCACAAATCTCTTTTCTTATGCAATCAACTTTTTTTCATGGGACGTAAGCTTCAAAGAAGACAAACGTTCTTTTGCTTAGTTATAAATCAATGCCCTTTTTTCATAAACAGTATAGTTGGAGATAAATGGAAAATATTTTAGTTTCTATGAAATTAGAATTTTCTCTGCTAGAGCCTATGCAACCTAAACTTGTTTCAGAATTTTTTTTGCATTTCTAGATGATATTGTGGACTTTCGTATCACTACTGGTGTCTTATGGTGGGTATTTTTATCCAAACAGATTTTTCTCTTTTCCACAAAAATTTCAAAACAAATCCTCTTAACTCTATCTTTGAAAGAATAATGTATAACCGTCTCTACGACCATCTAGTACAAAATAATATTTTATATGACAAACAATTTGGTTTCCAAAAGCACCATTCGACGGACCATGCAGTCATAGAATTGGTAACTGAATTATCGGAATCCTTTAATAAAAGGTTGTTTACACTAGGGATATTCATTGATCTCTCAAAGGCTTTTGATACTGTCAATCATAATATTCTTTTATCCAAACTAAAATCTTACGGTGTGCAAAACAACAATTTGAAATGGTTTACAAATTACTTGACTAACCGAAAACAATGCATAGCATACGACGATAAATTGACGCTCTTTCAACTAACAAAGTGTTGTGTTCCACAAGGATCCATTCTTGGACCCTTACTGTTTTTAATCTACATAAACGACTTACACAATTCCTCTAAAATGTTGAGATTTATTCTATTTGCTGACGATACTAATCTTTTTTACTCCCATACTAACATTGTCGATTTATTTAAAACAGCTAACCAAGAACTTGCGCATATAAACGAATGGAAATAAACTCTCACTTAATATAAGTAAAACTAGATATGTGTTATTTTATAACCGCTACAAAACTGATAATATTCCACTCAAACTACCATCTCTTAAAATTAATAACGTAAACATAAAGAGAGAAGAAACAATAAAATTTCTTGACATACTTTTAGACGAATCATTAACATGGAATAAACATATACAAACCCTTGAAAATAAAATCTCTGAAAACTTAGGGATATTATATAAGGCCAAACGATACTTAAATTTCCATTGCTTAAAGAACCTATATTTTTCTTTTATACACAACTACTTAACGTATTGTAATATATCCTGGGCAAGTAACAATGTAAATAAATTAAAAAAGTTGTATAATAAACAAAAACATGCTTGTCGCATAATTTTTGGTTTAGACAGATATGCACCAACACAACACTTATTTCTTCAAATTAGGACTTTGAACATTTAGCAATTAAATATGCATCAAGTTTTACTTTTCATGTACAGGATGAAACAAAACATAACACCAAAATTGTTTACTAACCAATTTAGTTTAATACAACATAATTATTTTATTAAAATCTTGCGCGTTTTCAATTAGACATAGGGGACCATACCTATGAAATAAATTTTTATCTGATGATATTAAAACAAACTCAACTCTCAATATTTTCAAGAAAAATTTTAAAACAAAATTATTAACGACTGATCTTATAGACATTTGTAAATATTTTTAGATGCACACTCTCACATAGACCTTTGTAAATTCAACTAATCTTTTTATGGAATATATATAGTTAGAATATTGCTTTATTATATTAAGTATTATTTTAACTCTCTCTTTCTTTTTGCTTAACAACGGGGCTTAGTGATAAGGCAATTTGTGCCTTCTTTTTGCTCCTGCCATTTTTTTATATATTACAAGATATTTTAACCTGTAACATTTATATAACGGCGAAATATACCTATAACCTAACCTATAACCTATCTTTAGGGCGGGGGCGAGGCGGGGAGGGGAAAGAAGGGGTTAATTTTACTACCTACTTCGGCTAAATTTCGATATTTTTTTTCAACCCTGACAATTTATATTGCGACGAGACAGCTACTTTCGAAGTTTGACGCCCCAAATAACAAAATTGGCTATGTTACACACCAACATTTTTAACCTCTTAAAGTTCACTTGTTATTGTGGACTTTAGACCTAAGTTTTTTGGTTATATCCAGATTTTTATGACGTGCAAGTTGTTGTTGACGTCAGCATGACCATTATCCTCGCATTTCGAGGTCTAATGTGGACTATTTCGTTGCGCAGATATTCTAACGTAAAATATCTACTTACTCGTGTGCAAATTTATAACTTGTAAAGTGTTAGTTATTTCACGCTTATGGTTTGCATTTCAAAATTAACGAAAACTGCCTTTCTCTCAACATTCGTGTTCAGTATTGTAACTTAGGAATAGGCTGAAAATCACTGGAAGATGTGAAAATATGCTGTTTAAGAAGAAAAGTGGTTTTTTCTATATTTTTTCAGAAATAGCTAAAAAAACTGTAATTTTTTTTTATTATAATCTTTGTAAAGAAACAACCACTCTGGACTTATTATATCTTCTTGATGTGTTGAAAATAAGAAACATAACACTATCTGCATTCATATTTGACTGTCAAAGAACTTCCGTTTTTGCAACACCTTTCTAAAATACTACCGTATAAAAGAAAACGTTAGACTTCTTTTCTGCAGTGCACCTTTGACATTTAAAATAATTTTAATAAGGGTGTTTAAAATTTAAACTTTAAATACAGTACTTATGTTTATATTTTTTCGAATTCCATTTTCCTGGGTGGTTACCGTTTTTTAATGAAAACAGAGGACATATAATAGTACTGTTTGTAATAACTATACGATAGTGCAACTCTAATAAACCCTGACAGTTATGGCTCGGTTAAAAAGCAGGCAGGCGATGGAGGGAAGTTTTTTTTCAAAAATTGGCCAGTGCTTATTTTTTTTAATTTTTTATTTCATATTAAATATACCGTCATAAAGATTTTCAGCCCTCGTTATCTTTTTACAGCTGATGCAACATGCCCATCTTTGAATGTATCGCTTCTCCCTATTGGAAAAAAATGTTTTTACTTCTTTTTCGACACAACAGCTACATGGCGCGATGCAGAGATTCAATGCAATGTTATAAACGGTCATTTAGCTTCGATACAAACCGAGCAAGAGCTAGTTGTGTTTCAAAACTTGTCTAATCATTTCAACAGTTCGTGGGCGAGCTTCTGGATTGGGGGAAATGATTTGCTGGAGGAAGGAAAGTTTAGTTGGAGCGATGGTAAGTGTGTAGAACATAACCTATATTGTATATTTAATAACATTTTAAACTGTAGAGTTAAATCTAGGAGGGGGGGAGATATTAATACACAGTTATTCGCTTAACTTTATAGTTATAAAGCACAACCAAGAAATTAATCTTTTTACAACTAAATTTTGCAGTTTAAAATTTTATATAGAGTGTTTATAGAGTGTTTTAAATTTTCGACAAATCGACAATTCCAAAACTTCGCTGTCCAAACGAGTTTTTTAAGTGCGTTAGAAAAATTTCCAAATATATTATTGACTCAATATTTTGTTTAATTATTTGTAGCACGATTCAAGAAATATAAGTGTCAACAAAAATTTAATATTTGGCTATAAACACATTCGGCTTCAAGAAAAAATTTGCAACAAACAAGATTAACTGTTGTGGCTGTAATAAATAAACAACACATCTCACATGGTTAATGTCAAAACAACCTTTTTTGTCTCCGCAGATCTTTAAAAATCTTTGAATTTCCACTGAAAGCTCTTACATGCTTTTATTGTCTTCCTGCTTGATGTATGTTTAAATCTTTTTTGCAAATTTATAACAAAAAATTCAACAAAGGTTAGCAATTTTTATGTACCTTTTGATTTAGATACAATACAACATATGCTTTGACAATTACATCATTAAAAAAATTAAATTTATCAATGTTTTCATCGAGATGATGAAGCAAACATGTAAGCGTATAATTATCTTTTCAGATAATTGATGTCTTTTAGGAAGCAAGATGTTCTATTCTTTTTGGGCTAATGCACAACCGGAAAATGTACATGATGATCAAGACTGCATGAACATTGATCAGTATGGATTTTGGAGAGACAATAAATGCTCCCAAACTAAACCCTATATCTGCAAGAAATCATCTTATGGTGAGTTTGAGTTACTCTATTTTGAAATAAAATAACGCAATTCGCTCCGTGAATGGGAGGGTAGGGTAGGCGGATTCTCCCCCTGAAGGTTTTCTTTCAAAAAAACTTAATGCTATGTTGCATGGTTATGGTACTTACTGAGTTTCAGTATTTATCTCTTAGACACATGCATTTCAATTGCTTAGATGTCATATTTTTTAGAGGCTTTGATATTAGCTATTACTCGAAACTACCCCTGAAAATCTCTATGAAATTTTTATAATGGGGAAAAAATAATAACTCTTATAAGGATTATTCTTAGAACTTAAAACTTACAACACAAAATTTTTTTATCAAGTAGAATTCTTTTGCTGAATTTGGACACCTGATGAATCCGATTTCTCTAGTTTTTCGAACTTTACGCAAAAATCGGAAAAACGAATTTTCAGGTATTATACCTATTTCCATATGCATTTTCGTTCCGCGAAATATACATACCAAAGTACCGAATAACATAAAACCGAGATTAGTTATGGCCAATTTTTATTGTGCAGCGAAGTAGTGCAGATATGGTTTGTTTACCTACATTATATGCAAAATTAATTTTGAACACAGATTGTTATTAACATATGGTGATACTATGGGGCATGCATCACTGGACTGTTCTAATGCTTTTGTTTATTCTTGGTATTAAATGAGCTAGGATTTAGCTAGCTTTGAATACAATGAATACAATCAGTAGCTAGCTAGCTGGTTGACTTTTTCTAAAGGAACGGTAAACTTCAAGTTGTTTACTAAAATTGGTGATGTTGCTGTGTATCCAGTTATTGAGTGTACCTTTATTTTTTAAACAACATCTGTGAAAATATCATTAACTAGACTTACTGACAGAGGTTTTAAAATAGTAGTTCAGTTGACCTTTCGTGCATAGTTTTGGATGTATTTGTAACTCATATTTTACACATTAGTGATTTCAGAATTAGGATATTAAATTGATTTGGTGGGAAAAGTTGGACTTTAATATTTCCTTGGAATGTTCTTGGTTATTTGTGCTAGATTTTAAGCGTTTTTCGAAGATTGTATTTGGTAAAAAAATTATTTAAAATTCTAAAATATAAGATTGACAAAAGGGATGATATCCTAATTCTTAAAATTTTTGTATTCAAAGAGTTACTATCTTGGTATTTTTTCGGGCAAATGAAATTCTCCAGTGACAAAACAATTTACAAATTAATTACAAAATTAAAATGTCTACTGCCTAGAAAGATAAAAAAAGTCTGTAAAAATTTGTCCACAAAATGCTTGTCATGTCGTACTTTAACTTGAATAAGTGAAAACAAAATTTCTGTTTTTTATATTTTCAAAAATTTACTCTTTGGTTAAAATCCATGTATATTATTCAATTCTGCAAGATATATTTTTAAGATTTCGTGTGGCCAAGAAAAAAAAATACATAAGGACCTGGTTTTTAAGAACATTGAGAATGGGATTTTACCAATAATTAAGCACGCTTACAGCTGAAATCGAGATATTCTTACAAGAAAAACAAAATCAAGAAAAATAGGCTGCCATTTAAAAAAAGAAGAAATTATATTTTCTATGTATTCAGATTTATGATAAGCTCTATGCTCTATGAATTCGTATTACTTACAAACTGTGAGTATTAAGATTAACCATTACAAAGCTTGATACAAATGTACGATTATTAACATTTAGTAAGAGGAAGAGCAGTGACAGAGGGAGTGTGACAGTTTCATAATCACAACAGCCAATAGTTTAAAAACGTTAATTTTAAATATCATTTAACGCACCAGATGTTGAAAAATGATTTATTGAATACTCATGTAGGTAAGCTATTGCTGCAACCCTCGAAAAATACTTGTGAAAATGCTATAAGAAAATGTTACTTTTTTTTGTACTCCAGGTTTCTGGAGCATTTCTGTTAGCATCAGTCAAGCATATTCAATATTCAACATTGATTTTGGGGGTATGAAAAGCTCAAAATAAAATTCACAATATGTTTTTCCAGGGTTGTAGCTTAGCTGGCTACTTTGGATAGCTACTAGCAAGCTAATTTTAATTTTTTTGAACTGATCAGAGTAAATTAAAGTGCCACTGAGCGTTAGTAAAATGTATATTGAGTTTTAGTTCTAAATTACCTTGAAAACAGTAAAATAAAAATGTATTTACATCATTCTAAAAACGTGGTTAGGTTTTAGAGGTTTAGCTAGTTAACATATACCAAAAGATACAGTCTTGAAATCTGCAATATTTTAACTTTTTGTCACACTACTACTACCGATTATGTGAAACTGTCAGTTAAAAGCTGTAAAAGTCAATGTTTTGTTGATAAATACTTCAAACTTGAACAACCAGCATCCCGAAATTTGCTCATAACTAATCTCGTTTTCATGTTATTCTGTATTTTCGCATGCATATTTCGCGGAACCAAATGAATATGGAAATAGGTCTATTTTTGGCAACTTTTCATGCTATCTATGTAAAAACCGGAAAATGTCTGAAATAAAATTTATTTTCCGTTTCCGTCTAAATGGGGTGTTTAATTTTCGCACAGATTTTGGAATTTAATTATATGAATGGAACGATACTCACTCAGAAAGAGTTCGAAGTGTATTTCGTTTGTCCAGCACGAAAGTCTAAGAAGCCCAAAATGAAAAAAGATTGAGACCACGAGTGATTAGTTAATGTTTGTAATTCTCGCAATTTTTTTTCGTCAATGGAAGTTTAATTTTAAAATGCAGGAATGAGTTGTCCTATTGGTTGGGAGAAATTTGAAAAATCGTGCTACAAAGGACAAGTGGAACAGAAATTTTTCGTCGCTAAAGCAACATGTGAAAGTCAAAACAGCACGATTACTTCAATTTTAAGTCCGGAGGAAAATGACTACATCAAAAACAGAATAGGAGATAAAAATCACCTGGGACTCGTTAAAGGCAATGATGATGGGAAATATGAATGGCTTGACGGTAAGTTTGATGTGTGGAAAAACTAAGTTGAAATAGAAAAGTTTTGTTTACTTTTTTGTTTATCAGCAATTGAACTTTTCAAAAACGTGGATGTCCTTTGGAACGGACCCAAACCGAACCAAACTTTGGAACCGAGGATTATGCATATGATATATTTTTAAAACTATTGATGCTTTATATTCTTTTTCACTTAGTCGCCTTCCCTTAGTAATCATGTACGAAATCGAAAATAAAGGGGGATGAAACTATCATGAAAAAACAAACAGAAGAAATGATATTTTCCTGCTATTAGGAAAAATTTTCCATAAGATCTTTAAAGCATCTGTTTATTTGGTTACTAAAGTATAGCAACGAGCTGATTGACTCCAGTTTTTTTTAAAAAAAATGGTATTATGTTGCTATAGGAAAAATGCCCCATTCACGCTGGTTAATTTATAGAGTTGTGTTATTATCCTAAAAGTGGGATGCACCGAAAACCTTTTACATTTAAAACTTAATTTAAAAGTTAAGAGTTCTAAAATGGCTACTCCGAGCTAAAGTAGTCGGTGGCACCTTTGCGTCTTATTTCACACAAAATTGAGGGAGTTCATATTACTGGATATACCGACGTGAGCTTTGAATTCACTTTGTAGCTTTATTTAAATTCAATTTTAACCTTACAAGTTGACTCTCTTTAATTCAAATTCCCACGGGAAAAAATTTTAGAGAAATTCGAATTATAGAAAGTCTCTGTAATTCGAACTTTCAGCTTCAGAGAGTAAAAATTCGACTTAGAGAGAAAAATTAAGTTAATCAAAAAACATAATTCAAGAAAGAAACTCTATTTGTAAAAAATGCTGAATATTTGATTGCTTTACATTGGAGAGACGATCTCTTTCGACAATACGAGTTGCATCACCAAGTGCTTTCGCAGGTCGACATGAATTTGTCAAAACCCTGTTTACACTCTAAAATTCAAATTAGGAAAAAAATCGTTCTGAAGAGACTGAAAAACTGTTCGAATTAAGGAAATATTCGAATTGCAGAAATTCGAATTAGAGGGAGTCAACTGTACTGTGATTCCTAAAAATGACATGCGTGGATTGAAACAAATTAAATAAGGGGCTAGGGAGCCATTTAGGTCGGTCATAATCAATTTTGAAAAGACTTATACAGTTAGAATGCATTTCTCTAAATGTGGGGGTTTAAATGCAATAAAAGCAGTTGCAAAGCTGCTAAAGGCCATGAATACGCTTGTTCTAGACTCTTTTATGCAATCAATCAGTTAGTTGACCGTGAAAAGAATCCAAAATAACGCATACAAACCATTATGCTCTTCGGTATGTACGCAAGAAATGTATGGATATTATATAACCAAAATTTTGTTTTCAAAGGTTTCTTAATATTGCTTAATACAGGAAGTCCATTTAACTACACAAACTGGTCAGTTCATCAAATACACACATTAAACAAGCATATCGAAGATTGTGTTATGGTTAGCAAAAGCGGTAAATGGTTTGATACCAACTGTAGTGAGTCGCTATCATTTGCTTGCAAGGTGGAACATGGTAAGTTGATTTCCCAGCAAGACCTTTTTATTGTAGTTAAACGATTTTCAACGATTGAAGAATGATTCAAATAATGTTTCAACCTTTTTCCCCTCATATCAATCCAGGATATCAATCCAGGCCAGGTCATATGACATTATTTTGAAAGATAGCAAATTAATATAAAAACTATAATACCTAATACCAGAAACATCTTTTTGTCATTATTTTTCTTAACACGAACATACATTCTTAGGAACCAAAATGGAAATTCAGTCGCCAAGAATTATGATCGCTACTTCCACAACTGTAGACTATTATCTTAGTCACTGCTTGATCACACAAAAAGAAGGAACATCGTTGCAAAAATGTTTTCAACTTTGTCGTGATCATGGTTGTGTTTCATTCAGTCATTCGTCTTCAGGTCTTTGTGTTTTAAATGGTTGTGTTGAAAAGTTCGACAAGATGAAAACAGCAGCTGTTGGTCAGAAATTTGCTTTCTATAAAGTTGTATGAAAACATGCGTTGCTTGATACAACCAAACTCAACAAAGACAAATAGTTTTTCGGTATATATAGCTGAAATAATGTTTAAGTTTGGTTTTCACCTGGCGTTAATTCGCGTTAAGGAGGTTTGCTATTTGGAGTTACGCCTAATGGAAACGTCGATGGCTATTAAGTGCACCTTGTTAATTTTGATTAGCGCCTTTTGTGTGAAAAGGCCATTTCTAGAAACAATTATAACTTCCCTTGTAATGGGTTCTAACTTATAAAACTTGGTACGGATGATGTTTGTCACAATTAAAAGTCATGCCTCAAATGCTGACTGTCAGCAATTCTTTTTGTGTGTGTGTAACTTCATAACAGATTTTTATTTCTTTTTTTTGTATACATTGAAAATAATGTTAATTTTAATAATTAAATAAACATTTTAGCTACGTTGGCTTAGTTTAAGATCATTTAAGTCCAATATATATGCACACCTGGTTAGAGACATAGTTCATACATTGATTCTATACATTTTTATTGAGAAATGCTTACAATGAAATGAGAAAAAAGCAATAAAAATTATTATCAAGTAACGCAGGTATTAAAGTTTTAGTAAAAACTAAAAAAAAATAAAATAAATAAAAAATAACGCCAAAGGGCGGTAAAAGCAAAGGGCCAAGTTGTTTAAAAAACTTTGGACATATAAACCTAAATGTTAACATTTTTATTCCATCATAATATCCATACACCAAAATGCTAAAAAGAAAATGAAAGCGTGCATTTTAATAGGGGCGTGGCACACCACCTGCTGTAATTTTTGGTTCCATATTTCCGGTCCAAAATTATAAAAAGTCAGCTACAAGGAGTTTCATGGTATTACCATTTATGGTTCCAGAGTTATTAACGAATGTATGCCAGGCAGGGAATTTTTGTAATAATGGCTTTGGCGTTGGGATGAGCATATTAGTTGGGTGTTCATAAGGTTGAAACGTTGTAGAAAGAAGGATTTTGACTTTGCACTCTCTCTTTCTCTTTTGCTACTGCTTTTGATTCAACTTCCTTTTTTCAACATTAAATATCCTATGGTGTATAGCTTACCCGAAAAAAATAAGCCAACGAAATTATATTCAGATATTTACCTTATATTAATTGTAATTTTTTTATTAGCTGGGTATTTAGCTCAGTAACTTCATTGTATGTTTTATTGTATATAACTTTCACATTGTTACACTATTAAATGTATTAGGCAGTTTTAACTACAAATCCACGCCTTTTACGCGCGCTCAAGAAACAAAAACAATTTCAAGAACTGCATTTTATTGACTTTCTAACGCTACTAGTGTGCAACAGTTGCGTCACCTGTGTAATAAAAAATAAGATCAGTAATGGCTTATTACGCCTGCCTATGTAAATACAAGTTAGCAAGATAGCTAACTAGTCTTTTCTTACCCACTTAAATTACCCACTTAAATAACCTTTATTTTCATTCAAAATTTTCAATAATGGAAATCTGCCAAAATAACTTTTTTTATAAAAATAATTACAGTTTGGCTCACCGCTTTTTTGGTCAATCTTTTTTCACATTTCTCATTGTCAGGAAACCTCTTAAGTTTCAATTGTTTTTGTAACAAAATGGGCCTTCTTTATAGTTAATCGTTGCATATATTATGACGCGTGAGTAAATAATCTATTTTGAATGTAATTTCTCACCAGCCTGTAACAGGGGTTTCTTCGCTGCCGGTCTCGATGTCAAAAAGTCCCTGGGAACAAGGTTGATGTTCGTTGTTTTGTATTTTTCCTTTTTCATCTTTTTCCTTAATTTCTTCATTTCTTCACTAAATTTCTTCATTTGAAATAAATATTCTCTGAATTATAAGCTTTTCAATGTAATGAAAATAAAATAAAAAGGACAAATTAACAATGAAGATATATACTTCATGAATTTCATCCACATCCAAGCATACACCCACTCTATTGTAGACTTGGCCTGAACAAATATGTAACATAATAATCTAATGTATGTATATGAGAATGGCAAAGTTCTCCATAATATCCTAAACCAACAATATGTATCATAGACATTTATGCGTTTGATCTCTTGAAAAAGTCTCGTAGTTAAATAAGGGGTAAAACAGCGTTATCTATATAAAAAAAAAACTGACATAACAGTCATGTCCCATTTATATTGATCTGATACAAGGTAAGGTTATCCATAGGTACATTGAGCTAGAAATTATTTATATTAGTTGTGCATTGATTTGATGCGTATCTCTTCGATCAAAGTTATTGTTAATCAAAGTATGATTGGACAGTGCTCTTTAATATTACTTAACCATTAGAAGTTTCCGTTATGAGCTAGTCAATGGTTGCTGAGTACGGAGCGTCATATCTGCCAAAAAAAGCACCACTACTTTCACTGTTTCTTTATGACGTCCTGCGGATCTGTAGGACGTCCTACGGGTGTCTAGGACGTCCTGCAAACTTCTAGCACGTCCTACAAATCTCTAGGACGTCCTAAACACCTCCAGGACGTCCTAAATACCTCTAGGACGTCCTGAAGATCTCTAGGACGTCCTACGGGTCTCTAGGACGTCCTGCAAACTTCTAGCACGTCCTAAAAATCTCTAGGACGTCCTAAACACCTCCAGGACGTCCTGTCACGTGGAACCAGGTTTAAAGTATAGCATTTTAGCTTTCGACCAAAGGGGATATTATCGGCAGTGCGTTTTGTCTGTTATGTCGACATTGAATGTGGATTTTGACTAATGTAAAAGAATTTAAGAAGAAGGGACTTGCAAGGAACGGATTGTGGTGAGTGGCTTTTCATGATTTTTCCCGTTTCTTTTCTTCATTCAGTAAATGTATCATTTGTATTTTCTTTATCTTTAGACTTGGAAAAAAGGTATGGATAGTTCAGGTATTGGGAACTCCAAAAGAGACATTATCACTCATTTTTTTCGTTGTGGATATCAGTATAAAGACATTTTAGAAGTCTTGCGCCGGTACCACGATATTTCAATAAGTATGAAAACTTTGCATCGCTTTTTAAAGGAATATGGCCTAAAGCGAAAGTGTGCTGATGTATCAACATCCACGATATTAGACAAGGTCAGACAAGAGATTCAGGAAGTTGGAGAAAACCGTGGATACCGTAGTATATATCAGCATTTGTTAGAAAAAGGAATACAAATACCAACCAGGTTAGTTAGAGCAACTTTAAAAGAGCTAGACCCATCTGGTGTTGAAAGGAGAACAAAGCATCGATGGAAAAGAAGGGTATATAGAACAAATGGTCCGAACGATGTCTGGCACATTGACGGGAACGATAAATTGAAACCCTTCGGGTTTTGTATCCACGGTGGAATCGACGGTTTCAGTCGTAAAATTATTTGGCTAGCTGTTTCAGACACAAACAAAAACCCATTTATTATAGCTCACTATTATACTAGTGCAGTGAAGACTTTATGTGCCGTGCCAAAATTAATTAGAGGGGATAGGGGGACAGAAAATGTGAATGTATGTGGCATCCAACGATTCCTTCGAAGAAATCATCATGATTCATGGAGTGGTTGGAACAGTTTCAAGTACGGAAAATCTGTATCAAATCAACGAATAGAGCAGTGGTGGTCATATTTAAAAAGAAATACCACTCAGTCTTGGATAGATTATTTTAAAGACCTGCGAGACCAGGGACTATATGACGACAGCAATAACATTCATGTTGAAGCATTGAAGTTTTGTTACTACGGTCTCATTCAATTACATTTAGATCAAGTTAAACACACTTGGAATCACCACAAGATAAGAAGTACAAAATGTTCAGAAAGCCCATCTGGAAGACCTAACTTAATGTTTTTTCCACCACACAACTACAATGCCATAGATTGTGCATTCGTATTCAATGCAGACGAGCTCGAATTGGCTGAATCCATGTATTCAAAAAAACCTCGAGCTATTCCTTGTCAGAATGAGTTTATAGAACTATCAAATATTTTGATGGAAGAGCAGAATTTGCAGCATCCGCGTTCACGCGAAGAGGCTGAACATATTTATTTATACCTTGTATCGATAATAGAAATGTTGTAATTTTAAATTTTATTTATAAAATTTGTGTGAAATAGAAATGAAAAATACGTACAATTTTATATCTTAAAAAACTGTATTTCAGTAGTAAAATGAACAAAAACAAAATGATACAATATAAATCACGTCAGAGCTTAACAAACATATATTTAACAAAACACAACTGAGTCTTATTAAACCACGTAACCTTATTGTGTACTTTTGAATCTTGTCGGTGATGACTCAACCAAAAGAAATGTCACAAGTTAAAGAGGTCATAGCCAAAAAAGGAAAGCAAATGTTGAAAAATTTCTTCGAAACCAACAAGAATAATCTATCGTTATAAAATCATACACATTCAAAAATAAAACAAAAATAGAATATACTTCCAAAAATACGCTGTTTCATTTTGCTAAAACTATTTCCTTTCAAAATATACTACACAATGTGTCAAGCAAATATTTAAACCTATGTATGAAAATTTAAGCAAATAAATGTTAAAGACTAAAAAATAACATACTCTTTTCCGTAAGTTAACAAAAAGATTCGTAAAAGACTAAAAAGATATTGTCTCAATAAGAACAAAAAGTGTGTTCATAATATCAATTAACCGACGTTCTTTTACTGCTACAGTATCCTCTATTTCTTCAGTTTCATTTAACAATGATTGTGGTTGTTTATTTTCGTTTTTAACATCACTTTTCTTTTTATCGGCCTCTAGTGACGTATTATAAGCTTCATCAATTTCATCTCTCAATCTTTTGCGTTCTACGGATGAACCTAACAGAATAGGACGGTTATTATCTTTATCACCAACTAAATTAATATTAGCAACTTTATGAGTATTGAAAGGACTTTCAAATAAAACATCGTTGTCTTGGTCATCCTCAAAAATATTGCTCTTTAACTTTGTGAACAAACTGGACAAAATGGATTTCTTTTTTATTTTGAGATAAATGCGAATAGGTTTCAGATTATGTTCTTTAACATAACTCTCTAATGTCAAATGATCACTTAGCTTGTCACCAGAGAAACTACCAACATATGTTTCAAACAGTGACAATGAACCCAAAACTTGATTGTTATCCTTTGGAAAAAAGGTTTTATGCAATTGTTCTTTTATACCACTCATAGTAATGTCCCGAGATAAGGAAAGTTTTCTGGATCCACCAGTACATTTCACATAAGAATATTTTTTAATCTCTCATTAAAGTTCTGCAAACCAACATTTACAGTAAATGAAAGTTTATTTGGTTTCTCCATTGCATGACCATTTCTAATGGCAGCAGCTAAGTCAGCAAAGCTAAGTATCTACTGTAGGATTGTCCACACCTCTTTTAATCAGAAATTGGCAGATCTATAAAATAACAAAAAAGTGGGGGATCAGACAGGACAGTTTAGCTAGCTAAACTTTTCAGTTTTGATAGCTATGCAGCTAGCTACAAAGTAAATCACAAGATTTGGATATCTCAATACGGAAATGACACACTTTATATCCTTAATTACTTACTTCTTCGACTGACACTGTTGCCATAATCAATATAGTCCTTTCTGCGTCCGTGTCATAGGAAAGCAATATCTTGTTAAAATCAATTTGTCACAATGTCATTATTCGAAATCGCAGCCATTAGAGCAAATACGACATTAGTATTAAAAAATATAAGCTCAAAAAATCTTCTTTGCTTCTAATATTATTAGTTACTAGTCGATAAGGCCCGTGGAAAAATGCACTTAGGTAGGATAACAGAGAAAAACAACCATCATTTAAATTTTGCAGACATCAGCAGAGACCTGTGAAAACCAAAAAATATTTTTTCAGAAATATGTATACCTGTTGCCTTCATCTATAGATCTTGAAATGCTGATCAAGAAAATGTATATGATCATGTATCTTTGACAAACGGTTGCAGAGATATCAAGGTTTAAAGGTTTTTTGATGACGTCATCAAACCGTCCATTCCGAAACGGATTCGGGGACCCAGGTTTGAAAAACTTACCCAAATTGGTCCCAGGTTGTCCCTAGTTACCCACGCGGTGAAAAAACATTGACGTCACCACCTCGTTTCCAAGTTATTTGGCCTCAAAGTTTTAAGTGCATTGCAATGGCTTCACTAATCTTAATTAACTTTCCTTTGACGTCAATACTATTTTATCGGTAAAGTTTAGTAAATTACAGAACAATTTTATAGGCGATGTTTTATAGAATTTGTTAAAGAAAATTTTGAAGAATGTATTCCACTTTGCAAAAGTGACAGACAGACACACTTAGCGTATTATTATAAGAGATCCGTACACGCCACAAAACCATGTGGTTATTCCCTAGGACGTCCTAGCGATCTCTAGGACGTCCTAGAGCCCCGTAGGACGTCCTAGATATACTTAGGACGTCTTGAGACCCTTAGGACGTCCTAGAGCCCCGTAGGACGTCCTAGATATTCCTAGGACGTCCTAGAGAACCTGTAGGACGTCCTAGAGAACCTGTAGGACGTCCTAGAGCCCCGTAGGACGTTCTAAATATTCCTAGGACGTCCTAGAGAATCTGTAGGACGTCCTAGATATTCTTAGGACGTCTTAGATTCACTTAGGACGTCCTAGAGCCCCATAGGACGTCCTAGAGTCCCGTAGGTCATCCTAGACACCTTTTAGGACGTCCTAGAGCCCCGTAGGACGTCCTAGAGTCCCGTAGGTCATCCTAGACACCCTGCAGGACGTCCTAGAGGACTGCAGGACGTCCTAGAGATTTTTAGAACGTGCTAGAAGTTTGCAGGACGTCCTAGACACCCGTAGGACGTCCTACAGATCCGCAGGACGTCATAAAGAAACTGTGAAAGTAGTGGTGCGATTTTTGGCAGATATGACGCTCCGTAGCTGAGCGCTATTAGGAGAAGACAATTGGTAAAATAATTAGAAAAATTGGTGAATAAATGCGCTGGTAAAATATAAACTAAACTGGATTTCATTATTGCATTTGTAAAAACTGCGATATATTACTAATTTACTTATGGCACTGAGGGGAAATAACTGTACTAAGCTGTGTAACAATTGATCAAATCTCGTTTAACTATAAATCTAAGTGCTGACATAACGGTATGTAAGTACTATGAGTACTTTGTGTATGCAACGGAAAAAAGAACAGTTGTGCAAAACTACTGATTTACTTTTTATAGAAAGAATCCAAACTTGTGTGAAAATAGGAATAGCCAAACTGAAGTATGCAAATAGATAGAGACAGTGCAAAACGAAAAGAAGAAAGATTATCTAAAAGTTTTAGTAGTGAAAACAGAAATTTGTGCTTCAGAATGATAGCGGTTAGTTTCGGTAAGAAGTTTTATTCTCCACTTCTGTTAATTATATTCAATGAGTCAAGACAATAAGTTAAGTTGTTATTTATTTATTTTTTAAACTTACTTCAGAACCTGATATATCAGTATTTATTTCCTTGATCTCAAATACCTTCCTCAAAATAAAATCGTTGACATACAACTTTTTTCCCAGTTGTTTTTTGTTTGTTAGTGATATTTACCTTTTAAGCTACTCAGTACGGTCAAAACCAAGCTGTAAAAAAAATCTAATCGCAGTTGCTTAGTGTAGAATTGCACAAAAATGTTATAAGCCAACAAAAGGAAAATGGTTTGCGGATTGGTTTGTTGTTGGATGAAGGAAACGTTGCAATTTAAAAAATATTAATTCATTATCTAACTCAGCTTGCTGGTAAAAAAGGTCTCTATCAATTTTTCAACAAACCAGACGTTAAAAGCAAAATTTTAACATTAAAACGTAAGAATGTGTTAAAAGCAAATCAGG
Source organism: Hydractinia symbiolongicarpus (assembly GCF_029227915.1). Lineage (NCBI taxonomy): Eukaryota > Metazoa > Cnidaria > Hydrozoa > Anthoathecata > Hydractiniidae > Hydractinia > Hydractinia symbiolongicarpus. Next base: position 4,699,786 of record NC_079878.1, read on the forward strand.
TGGACTTGCTTTTACCAAAGTCAAAAATAGTTGAACTTACAAAAGTTGACATAAGCTTTGCTTTTACATTACTTCGACACATATGCAATATTCCAACACCTTTTAATGGCTGGAATAAAGGCTCCTGATTTACAAGATGTCTTAGAATCAGCAAATATTCTTATTTATTTATTTATTTATTTATTTATTTATTTATTTATTTATTTATTTATTTATTTATTTATTTATTTATTTATTTATTTATTTATTTATTTATTTATTTATTTATTTATTTATTTATTTATTTATTTATTTATTTATTTATTTGCAGATTCATGAATTGGACACTACGTTCCCGAAATTAAAATCAAGGGAACAACTATTTTCATCTCTAAATACAGCTTGGGCAATGAAAACTCGGGTTGGTTGGGTTATTTTCAATTAGAACGTAATTGTTGTTCTGAGTGAATTAATATTTAAAATAATTTTATGTCTTTGTGGCATCCGTGAACTATTTTCAATTTCGGGAACATCAATATTTATTTCGCCTACCAAACCCCCGTCAAACGTTGGTATAGACCCTGAGAGCAAGCCCTTGATATGTTAACTAAAACGCATTTAATTCACCTAATTTCACCAACAACATCACTTATCTATCTACAAAATACAGTTTTTTTGGAGAGCAGAATGTCCTCTGCAAGTATAACAAGGCAAGTCTTAGTTGCTCTTTTAAACCGCACCGAAAACCGTTTTCGTGACAGCACGATCTATAGCTTTATCTTCCTTTGCAACACTATGTTGAGACATCAATGGGCAAAAATGGTTACCTGGACATCCTCGCTAGTGTTATATATCTAATACATATTAAGGGTGTCTCGTTTACCTCTAAAACGAGACAAAATCCGTATTTTCAATTTCGGGAACATGATGTTTTTGGAATGCGCGTTCCCATAACACTGTCAAAGAAATTGTTTCAGCTTAAGATGATGTGATAAGTATTGCACGCCCGGGTTCTCAACTGTTGATATGCAGCAAAATTAAACTATGTATTTTTAAGTCCAAAATCGCGATAATCAAACTTTTCAATTTTCAATTTCGGGAACTATTTATTACTCATTTTAAGACGCGGCGCGGAACATAGTTTTCTTGTTATTTCGTTTTATAGCTAAGTGTTTTTAGGATTTTTTAAATAAAACGCTACATTTCCTCTTGACACATCCTACGGAAAAAGATACCACTGAAAAACAACAAGAAAACTATCTAGAATGACTTCATTATTGCAAAAATGTATCTGCATCAGCGTACATATTGGCAGAAAGATGGGGTGTCGTAACTGTCAGCGGAATGTTGAGAATAAAAACATAAAATTCTTGGTTGCCCTGCTGCTGCCCAAGTCTTAAGAGATTATTAACAACATTCCAAAATTAGACCCAGAGTTCCACTACTGCCTGAAGAAAAATGATCGATAGTCAAGAACCGTACACGGAATCGGCACTAGATTTACTTTACTGTATGTGGTATATAAAATTAAAAGATTGCATGTTAGCGACTACCTCTTCTTTGAGTAAAAACCGTGTATGTCTATAGAATGAATCCTGCACTATCGTGGTGATTAGTAAACCGTTAAACAGCCTGTGTCGCATTCGCTAATACGCAATCTAAATTCCCCGATAATAAAAGATCATTTTTAACGGCTGTTGTAACTAATGGAGGTGGAGACGTGACAAAAGCCGTGAGAAATAAGACATTGTTCTTTGCGAAGCGGATGCTGTTATATTTTCGATTAAAAATTGTTCATCATTGGTATAACATGGTTGTTACAATACATGTCTGCTCGAAACGCACCGGTAAAAGCGTTTGATATTGCAAAATATTTTGATGACCTGTCACCTAAACTTACGCTGATATGTTTAATGGCCGACGGAGGTATTCAAATTGCTTGTTTTTGTGGTTTGTGCCCTGAAGCACAGAAAATTAACGCGAAGAAAGTCTACTTCGCTAGCGTAGCTCACGATGCGCGTGTGCGTATATGCCGAGAATGCAGAAAGAAAAAGGTTTTGAACTTTTCGTAATAACAAGCTTGGGTTTTGTATTTCCTTTGTTAAACCCTAAGTGTGTGAAGTATTGTTCACGGTAATTGAACAATTTTCCGATAAAAGAAAACGAAGATGATCAAAATTTATTACAAAGTAAACCCCGTCGGAAAATTTTAGATTTTGAAAATATTTTTCTATTCTTTTCAGGATACAAAATTTAATTGAGAATTCAATGAAAAGTAGTATTCTCCTCAATATGAATTGAATCCCTGCATTTTAGTCCTTTCCGCGACTAACGCAAGATTTTGTGACAGACAAGGACACTTTAAAAAAAATAATATTTTATTATTTTGTGCACAGGTCTAAAAAAATACAAAAACGCACATCAAAACTGTAGAAACAGCACTCTTTCTTCTCCTTTTTGGCCAGAGCAAACATTGAATGTTGTCCAAAAGGCCCAATTTTCGAAGAAACGGGTTACCATGGCAACTAGCCAAAAATTGTTAGTAAAAAACCGTTGTCATTGCTTTCACGCTTCATAGCTAGATTGAGTAAATATGCAGAGCTCTTCTAGAAAAAATCTCGTGCATTTCTATATGTAGACTTTAACACACAAAAAAACCCTACATTTTCCAGACTTTTATTAAATAAATTTGTTTTCGCTCAAAATTGGTGTGGCATATTATATTTCGTCGAATACAGGGCTAGTTCAGGTCGGAATCGAGGTCTCTAGGAATGGGGGGGAGTACAGGGGTTACTTAGTGAGAGAATCTTCTCAGGGACACGAGACTTGAACTTTATGCCTGGATAAAAAAGAATGAATACTGCGTACGTGTGAATTAATTGTGACATGATACTGTAAAGGCAAATGTGCACACACGGAAAACATGTTCTGTCCTACCACATATTTCAAAAAACGTTCACAACACAACAACCTTTTTTCCTACAAAGATCGGTAAATTTTCAGTTTAGATTATCACACAACAACTTAAAATTGCATATTTGCGACGCTTTGTTAGTTTATCCGTTCTGGTCTACAAAATGTTTTTCGTGCGTGAACATCGACCTCAGAAAGTTATCACAAATAATTTTCACTCGTGACCAGGCTTCAAAAAATTGTGCCTAAAAATCAAAATTAAATTCATTTTATCGAATTACCAAAGTTCAATGATCTTCTCATGATCTTTTCGAGCAGACTAATAACAACTGGTGTCACAAAAATATTTTGTAAGAAATTTTCGACTTGAGCGCTTGTTGTAAATTTATTGTCCTAACCAGGGCTCTTATTCCGAAGTGGACCAGTCATTATCGATCTTACGTAAAAAAGACGGAAATTTAGACGACGGCAACTAGGGAAATGAAACCTCCTATAGTACGCATAAAGAAAGTAAAGAAGCGCGTAAAGTAATGTAATGCAATTTATGTTTATTACTAGAATGAAGTGATATAAGCCTTCTGTAAGACAAAAGATGCTCTTTTTCTTGTTTATACTATTAAGATGATTAACGATATTGAATTTATTTGCTTTTACGACCTAACCTGATAAAAAAAAATCATGCTTAATAGTAAATTTCGAAAAATATACGTACAGTACAAAGAAGAACTGAAGCAAATAAAATATTTATTTCTTTAAAATAAACACATTTTGTTTAAGAAATTGGAAAGAATGCATATTTAAACACAAACTAAAATTCGCAAAAAATAAAAAAACCTTGGGAAACGACTCAACTTGCGTTTTCTTCATAACGTGAAAACATCTTAGTTTTACGTCCAATTAATAACGAAATAGCGTTCAAAATGTAATACACAAGCACAGTTAGTAAAAACGTCCGTATCCTATCCTCGACAATAGAACTACAATGGTTCGAACAAGGGAAGTTTTCTCTACAGCTTTTTAAAAAAATAATAAATGAAAACTTGGGGGAAAAAGATTACATAAACAAAAAGTAGCGTCAATAATTCTTACATTAACGCTGATCCTAAAATAAACAGATGCGTGTGAAAACAAAAAATATATTACAAAAAAGTCAAGCATTAACGTATTAATCTTTTAAAGTGCCGGTTTTTCTCTTTTTGCTTTGCAGGAAATTTTTTCTTTCCGTTCTAACTTTTGATAAAAGTGTCTCTTCACCGTACTTAATGAGAATATCTTCGATTTCGTGTTTTTCAACAAGTGATTTGAATTCTTTCATTCGAATTTTTAGCGAATGATCAGCGGTTATTAGAGGCTGGAAATGATCAATCAAATCAAATCAAACAAATATTGCTTCAATTTAAAACTTTTTTGTCACGTGAAGTAAGCTTTAACGTTAAAAATAAGTTAACCACAAGTTATTAAAAAGAATATACATATAGTATCAAACAATATTCCTTATTTGAATTTTGCATCCAAAATGTGATGCCATTTTTAAAAATATAGTTTTTTGGAAACAGTCCGAAATACGCCTGAAAAATATGAAAGCCATTTGTATCTCAATTAAAATGCCATTTTGTGAATCTTAAAGCAATGGACTTTTTTGATGCTATAGCTAACTACGAAGTTATCAATGTACTGTTTCTTTTACTACCCCTCAATTCATAATGGATTTATCACAACGTTATAGATCGAAACCAGCACACAAACAGTCAGGAAGAACTGATGATTAGCCTTAAGCTGATAGTTACCAAATACAGTATAATTATATCCTGTATATAAGCTAACTATATACTTCTGTGTTACAGGCTAATTGTTAGTTCTTCCTGATTGGCAAACCACAACACTCGTTTTAATTTTTTATATATATAGCTAGCTATATCCATCTGAAATCTGAACAAGCCCAGTATGTTCTTGACTAAGCTACCGCCAACCGCTGCTTTCAAAAAGGATCAGTTACATCAGCTGCAAAATTATTTAGCTTTGCCAGCTATAGCCAGCCATGTAATATAAGTACATCTATCTTAAAAAAAAAGCTTCCCTGCACTCTAGAACAAAAGTAAACAAACAGGGAAGTAGAAACTTTCCCGCACTCAAGAACAACAGTGCTCTCCTTCTTTGCATATACAGTACATGCTTGGACGCGTTTCTGAATTTATGTAGCCGATGAACAAAACAAAGGAACCTGTTTTTTTAAAAAATCAATTTCGGGAACAAAAAGGAACATCAATTTCAGAATCGGGAACATGTTCCCGAAATTGAAATGCTATTATTTCATTTTAGGGAACAACGGGAACAAAAATTTTAATTTCGGGAACATGTTCCCGAAATTGAAATAATATATTTCAATTTAGGGAACAATTTAGAAAAACGGGAACGTTAGAATTCAATTTCGGGAACATGAATATTGTTATTTATTTATTTATTTATTTATTTATTTATTTATTTATTTATTTATTTATTTATTTATTTGCAGATTCATGAATTGGACACTACGTTCCCGAAATTAAAATCAAGGGAACAACTATTTTCATCTCTAAATACAGCTTGGGCAATGAAAACTCGGGTTGGTTGGGTTATTTTCAATTAGAACGTAATTGTTGTTCTGAGTGAATTAATATTTAAAATAATTTTATGTCTTTGTGGCATCCGTGAACTATTTTCAATTTCGGGAACATCAATATTTATTTCGCCTACCAAACCCCCGTCAAACGTTGGTATAGACCCTGAGAGCAAGCCCTTGATATGTTAACTAAAACGCATTTAATTCACCTAATTTCACCAACAACATCACTTATCTATCTACAAAATACAGTTTTTTTGGAGAGCAGAATGTCCTCTGCAAGTATAACAAGGCAAGTCTTAGTTGCTCTTTTAAACCGCACCGAAAACCGTTTTCGTGACAGCACGATCTATAGCTTTATCTTCCTTTGCAACACTATGTTGAGACATCAATGGGCAAAAATGGTTACCTGGACATCCTCGCTAGTGTTATATATCTAATACATATTAAGGGTGTCTCGTTTACCTCTAAAACGAGACAAAATCCGTATTTTCAATTTCGGGAACATGATGTTTTTGGAATGCGCGTTCCCATAACACTGTCAAAGAAATTGTTTCAGCTTAAGATGATGTGATAAGTATTGCACGCCCGGGTTCTCAACTGTTGATATGCAGCAAAATTAAACTATGTATTTTTAAGTCCAAAATCGCGATAATCAAACTTTTCAATTTTCAATTTCGGGAACTATTTATTACTCATTTTAAGACGCGGCGCGGAACATAGTTTTCTTGTTATTTCGTTTTATAGCTAAGTGTTTTTAGGATTTTTTAAATAAAACGCTACATTTCCTCTTGACACATCCTACGGAAAAAGATACCACTGAAAAACAACAAGAAAACTATCTAGAATGACTTCATTATTGCAAAAATGTATCTGCATCAGCGTACATATTGGCAGAAAGATGGGGTGTCGTAACTGTCAGCGGAATGTTGAGAATAAAAACATAAAATTCTTGGTTGCCCTGCTGCTGCCCAAGTCTTAAGAGATTATTAACAACATTCCAAAATTAGACCCAGAGTTCCACTACTGCCTGAAGAAAAATGATCGATAGTCAAGAACCGTACACGGAATCGGCACTAGATTTACTTTACTGTATGTGGTATATAAAATTAAAAGATTGCATGTTAGCGACTACCTCTTCTTTGAGTAAAAACCGTGTATGTCTATAGAATGAATCCTGCACTATCGTGGTGATTAGTAAACCGTTAAACAGCCTGTGTCGCATTCGCTAATACGCAATCTAAATTCCCCGATAATAAAAGATCATTTTTAACGGCTGTTGTAACTAATGGAGGTGGAGACGTGACAAAAGCCGTGAGAAATAAGACATTGTTCTTTGCGAAGCGGATGCTGTTATATTTTCGATTAAAAATTGTTCATCATTGGTATAACATGGTTGTTACAATACATGTCTGCTCGAAACGCACCGGTAAAAGCGTTTGATATTGCAAAATATTTTGATGACCTGTCACCTAAACTTACGCTGATATGTTTAATGGCCGACGGAGGTATTCAAATTGCTTGTTTTTGTTTAAGTGTGGTTTGTGCCCTGAAGCACAGAAAATTAACGCGAAGAAAGTCTACTTCGCTAGCGTAGCTCACGATGCGCGTGTGCGTATATGCCGAGAATGCAGAAAGAAAAAGGTTTTGAACTTTTCGTAATAACAAGCTTGGGTTTTGTATTTCCTTTGTTAAACCCTAAGTGTGTGAAGTATTGTTCACGGTAATTGAACAATTTTCCGATAAAAGAAAACGAAGATGATCAAAATTTATTACAAAGTAAACCCCGTCGGAAAATTTTAGATTTTGAAAATATTTTTCTATTCTTTTCAGGATACAAAATTTAATTGAGAATTCAATGAAAAGTAGTATTCTCCTCAATATGAATTGAATCCCTGCATTTTAGTCCTTTCCGCGACTAACGCAAGATTTTGTGACAGACAAGGACACTTTAAAAAAAATAATATTTTATTATTTTGTGCACAGGTCTAAAAAAATACAAAAACGCACATCAAAACTGTAGAAACAGCACTCTTTCTTCTCCTTTTTGGCCAGAGCAAACATTGAATGTTGTCCAAAAGGCCCAATTTTCGAAGAAACGGGTTACCATGGCAACTAGCCAAAAATTGTTAGTAAAAAACCGTTGTCATTGCTTTCACGCTTCATAGCTAGATTGAGTAAATATGCAGAGCTCTTCTAGAAAAAATCTCGTGCATTTCTATATGTAGACTTTAACACACAAAAAAACCCTACATTTTCCAGACTTTTATTAAATAAATTTGTTTTCGCTCAAAATTGGTGTGGCATATTATATTTCGTCGAATACAGGGCTAGTTCAGGTCGGAATCGAGGTCTCTAGGAATGGGGGGGAGTACCGGGGTTACTTAGTGAGAGAATCTTCTCAGGGACACGAGACTTGAACTTTATGCCTGGATAAAAAAGAATGAATACTGCGTACGTGTGAATTAATTGTGACATGATACTGTAAAGGCAAATGTGCACACACGGAAAACATGTTCTGTCCTACCACATATTTCAAAAAACGTTCACAACACAACAACCTTTTTTCCTACAAAGATCGGTAAATTTTCAGTTTAGATTATCACACAACAACTTAAAATTGCATATTTGCGACGCTTTGTTAGTTTATCCGTTCTGGTCTACAAAATGTTTTTCGTGCGTGAACATCGACCTCAGAAAGTTATCACAAATAATTTTCACTCGTGACCAGGCTTCAAAAAATTGTGCCTAAAAATCAAAATCAAATTCATTTTATCGAATTACCAAAGTTCAATGATCTTCTCATGATCTTTTCGAGCAGACTAATAACAACTGGTGTCACAAAAATATTTTGTAAGAAATTTTCGACTTGAGCGCTTGTTGTAAATTTATTGTCCTAACCAGGGCTCTTATTCCGAAGTGGACCAGTCATTATCGATCTTACGTAAAAAGGACGGAAATTTAGACGACGGCAACTAGGGAAATGAAACCTCCTATAGTACGCATAAAGAAAGTAAAGAAGCGCGTAAAGTAATGTAATGCAATTTATGTTTATTACTAGAATGAAGTGATATAAGCCTTCTGTAAGACAAAAGATGCTCTTTTTCTTGTTTATACTATTAAGATGATTAACGATATTGAATTTATTTGCTTTTACGACCTAACCTGATAAAAAAAAATCATGCTTAATAGTAAATTTCGAAAAATATACGTACAGTACAAAGAAGAACTGAAGCAAATAAAATATTTATTTCTTTAAAATAAACACATTTTGTTTAAGAAATTGGAAAGAATGCATATTTAAACACAAACTAAAATTCGCAAAAAATAAAAAAACCTTGGGAAACGACTCAACTTGCGTTTTCTTCATAACGTGAAAACATCTTAGTTTTACGTCCAATTAATAACGAAATAGCGTTCAAAATGTAATACACAAGCACAGTTAGTAAAAACGTCCGTATCCTATCCTCGACAATAGAACTACAATGGTTCGAACAAGGGAAGTTTTCTCTACAGCTTTTTAAAAAAATAATAAATGAAAACTTGGGGGAAAAAGATTACATAAACAAAAAGTAGCGTCAATAATTCTTACATTAACGCTGATCCTAAAATAAACAGATGCGTGTGAAAACAAAAAATATATTACAAAAAAGTCAAGCATTAACGTATTAATCTTTTAAAGTGCCGGTTTTTCTCTTTTTGCTTTGCAGGAAATTTTTTCTTTCCGTTCTAACTTTTGATAAAAGTGTCTCTTCACCGTACTTAATGAGAATATCTTCGATTTCGTGTTTTTCAACAAGTGATTTGAATTCTTTCATTCGAATTTTTAGCGAATGATCAGCGGTTATTAGAGGCTGGAAATGATCAATCAAATCAAATCAAACAAATATTGCTTCAATTTAAAACTTTTTTGTCACGTGAAGTAAGCTTTAACGTTAAAAATAAGTTAACCACAAGTTATTAAAAAGAATATACATATAGTATCAAACAATATTCGTTATTTGAATTTTGCATCCAAAATGTGATGCCATTTTTAAAAATATAGTTTTTTGGAAACAGTCCGAAATACGCCTGAAAAATATGAAAGCCATTTGTATCTCAATTAAAATGCCATTTTGTGAATCTTAAAGCAATGGACTTTTTTGATGCTATAGCTAACTACGAAGTTATCAATGTACTGTTTCTTTTACTACCCCTCAATTCATAATGGATTTATCACAACGTTATAGATCGAAACCAGCACACAAACAGTCAGGAAGAACTGATGATTAGCCTTAAGCTGATAGTTACCAAATACAGTATAATTATATCCTGTATATAAGCTAACTATATACTTCTGTGTTACAGGCTAATTGTTAGTTCTTCCTGATTGGCAAACCACAACACTCGTTTTAATTTTTTATATATATAGCTAGCTATATCCATCTGAAATCTGAACAAGCCCAGTATGTTCTTGACTAAGCTACCGCCAACCGCTGCTTTCAAAAAGGATCAGTTACATCAGCTGCAAAATTATTTAGCTTTGCCAGCTATAGCCAGCCATGTAATATAAGTACATCTATCTTAAAAAAAAAGCTTCCCTGCACTCTAGAACAAAAGTAAACAAACAGGGAAGTAGAAACTTTCCCGCACTCAAGAACAACAGTGCTCTCCTTCTTTGCATATACAGTACATGCTTGGACGCGTTTCTGAATTTATGTAGCCGATGAACAAAACAAAGGAACCTGTTTTTTTAAAAAATCAATTTCGGGAACAAAAAGGAACATCAATTTCAGAATCGGGAACATGTTCCCGAAATTGAAATGCTATTATTTCATTTTAGGGAACAACGGGAACAAAAATTTTAATTTCGGGAACATGTTCCCGAAATTGAAATAATATATTTCAATTTAGGGAACAATTTAGAAAAACGGGAACGTTAGAATTCAATTTCGGGAACATGAATATTGTTATTTATTTATTTATTTATTTATTTATTTATTTATTTATTTATTTATTTATTTATTTATTTATTTATTTATCATCAATATTTACCCAGGATATACATTTCAGAATAAATTTCTGCTTTTCAAATGTGTCCTGCTAAAATTAAAATCAAATACTCTACATTATATACAATTTAATATAAAATCATCGATGTTCTAAAATCCAATAAAATGAAAAGGAATAGGCAAAACAAAAAGAAAAACGCTAAGCACATAGATGAAATGGAGAAAATACACTAAAGATAAGATTATAGGTGTCCATGAGTTAAGCGCTCAAATGGGAGATAATTGGTATCAATGGGTGAGGCAACAAAGCTAGCATAATATATGAAATATTGAAAATGCTATACTAAGAAACGAAAGATGAAACATGCCATATCACAAATGCTTCCTTCTGCTAAATGTCGAATGAATAATCGGCAAAAAAAAAGAAAAAAAAAAAAAAAAAAATTAATTCAAAACCGCGTATGTCATAAGCTTGCAGTATCTAAAAACATCAAGTAGAAAGGGTGAGAAACAGAGGTGAAAACATATAAATAAGGAAGACTAGACAAGGTTTAAGAGCTTCATATTGTGTTAGGGTCCAAAGTCCAAATAAAGTGTGTAAGTAGGCCAAACGATTAAAAAATATGGTTATCCAATTTATTTTTAAATTTCATATAACTAGGCTCCCTTCGTATATCTATTGGTAAAGAATTATATATACTGGCACCCATATAGTAAAAACCATTTCTTGCCATATCCAAACGTACTGCTGGTAACTTTAGCGAATAAGAATTGTTTCGAGTCAGTCTTTGATGGTTTAGCAGCTGAAAGTGGTTCCAATAATTTGAGCATGTTTTACGATCAATACATTTTCTGACAACATTACAAGCATTTCGTTGAATTTTGTCGTAAATGGGTTGTAAACTGTTGTTGTTAGTTACTACTCTGGCACGTCTATCCAAGGACTGCAGTTTGTTCAACTGGGTGTTATTCAGGTTCAAATTGATGATACTATTGAATGTAATGATTGGAGTTATCATTGTTTCGTAAATCTTTTTAGCAGTTGTATCGTCAACTTCGGATCGTAGTCTCGTCAGTAAACGGAGTCTTCCAGATGCTTTTTTGTATATAGAGTCGAAGTTGTTATTTAGAGACAACTTAGGATCAATAATTGATCCCAAATACTTGTAGCTTTTCGTCTCATTAATCTCCACAAAATTACATGACAATGATATTTTTCCTTCAGCACTTTTCAACATTTTACTCGTCCCGAATATCATCCATTCTGTTTTCCCTTTGTTTAAATTAATAACAAGATCATTTTCTCGTAGATATGTCTCAACAGCAAGAAGTTCTTCATTTAATACATTTTCAAGGACGAGAAAGCTTTCACTTGAGAAGTAGATAACAGTGTCATCTGCAAATTTAATAACGCTAGCTTTAAGTAGGACATTATCAAAGTCATTAAAGAAAATTAAAAATAATAATGGCCCGAGTATGGACCCTTGCGGAACACCACAATTCACTGGTTGTGGGTCAGATTTGATGTTATTTACCACTACTTCCTGCTTTCTCCCAAATAAATAATCAGAAAACCATTCTAGTTCGTTACCACGTATACCATAAGCTGATAATTTCTCAATTAAAATACTATGACCAACCGTGTCGAAGGCTTTTGACAAGTCCATGAAAACTGCAGCAACGTATTTTTTCTTATCAACTTCCTTTCTAATGTCATCTAACAATAGATTAGCAGCCAAATCTGTTGATCTGAGACGACGATACCCAAATTGATACTGAGATAGTAAGTTATTCTTCTCAAGATATTCGATAACTTGGTCATATACTGCCCTTTCGAGAATTTTTGAGATGACCGGCAATATAGATATAGGTCTATAGTTATTGTTATCGTCAGTCGAACCTTTTTTAAAAATTGGCTTAACTACAGCATGCTTCCATTCTCCAGGTATCATAGCCGTTTGTATCGATAAGTTTATTATGTGACAAAGTGGAGCAGCGATTTGACTGGAACAATCTTTGAGCAGTCCAGGTGGAAGATCGTCTACACCTGTGGCTTTACTTCTCTTTAATTTTTTCAGTTCTTTTTCGATCGATATTTTCGATACATATTTGAAGGTAAATATGGAAGTAGTTCGTAATTTCGACCATTGTGGTTGTTTCCATACAAAATCTTTTAAGGGAATTGATTTCTCCTTGATTTGAGCTGCTATTGAAGAGAAAAACAAACATAGTGATTCAACTTTCGATTTGGTTGCTGTAGCATCACTTACGACGTTTCGTGGTTTAGTTGGCATTATTTTCTTTATCGTATCCCAAAATTTCTTTGGATTATGACAGTTCTGTGCTAGTAAGTTTTTACTAAATTGGGACTTCGATTCTCGTATTTTACGTGTACATAAGTTTCGAACTTTGCAGTAAGCCTTCCAGTCGCTTGGCTTTTTCGATTTTCGCGCTTTTCGTAAAGCCTTATCTCTTTCGTTCATCAATTTATATATCTCATTGTTAAGCCACGGACAAAATTGTCCTTTGACTGTCTTCCCGATGATAGGGGCATGTTTGTTGAACAATGCGGTGAGAGTAGTTTTGAAATATGACCATGCGATGTTCACATCGTTCATTCCATAAAGTTCACCCCAGTTGTGTTTACTAATTTCGTCAACCATTTGCTCACTAGAGTACTTGGCATAATTCCTAGTCTTGATAATTTTTGGTGGTAACTTATCTCTTCTTAATTTTCTGACGAAACCGACCATATCGTGATCGCTGATACCGATGGGGATGACGTCATTTTGGTATGTCGTATCATTTCGAGTAGTCAGAATACAATCAATTAGCGTTTGTGTATTATCGGTAATTCTAGTCGGTTTTTCAATAAGCTGTTTCAATCCATAAAGACGTAAAAGTTCTTTAATGTCTTTATCATCTGATTTCTTTAAGAAATTAATATTCAGATCTCCCAAAAGGTTCACTTCTTTTGATTCAGACATAACAAGCTGCAACAAGTCATTAAGATGAGTTTTAAATTCCCTTGGTAGATATTTAGAACCTACCGGTGGTCTATACATAGTACCGACTAAAAAACTCTTTGCGTTTTTTTGGAAAATTTCCACCCATAAACTTTCTAGCTCATTATGTTCCAAATTTGTCCGATGTTTTCACTTAACTCGATCCGATATATACATGGCTACACCGCCGCATTTGCCTTTTTTTCTGGCTCGGTATATAAAACTATAGCCCGGTATGTGATAAAGGTCCGGGTTGTCATTATATGAATCTTTTGTAATATGTATTTCGTAATATGAATTTCGCTTAAAAACATTGAAAAAACAACTGGGCACATAATATCTTGGATATGGACGGTACGACCTTTCAACGTACGTTCGATGAAATCAAAATAATACTGATAGCATTGGGAGTGGATGCTGAAAAAATAAACAAGATCATGGTGAAAATTATTGACGCAAATGTTGCAAAAGAGTTAACGAAGACACAAAAATGCAACAAGGTTTTTTATATTTTGTTGCTCGTCACAGTAATTTCGCTTTTTTTCCGGAATCATTATATAGCTTCGACAGTAGAAGTTATCTTAGAAGAAATTTCAGATGTAGACAGATCTAAGGATTATCTAACAACATCTGTTGAACATGTCTTCAAACGAAATGTAGAGTCGGAAAAAGTTTTAAATAACACAAAACAAAGATGGAACTTAGAGAAAATAGATATTCGGCATAAAAAGGACCGTGTTAACATTAAAAGGTTAGAGGAGAAATTTCTTCGTCGTTCTCAAAAAGTTAAAAAGGAGAATAAATTGCTCGAAAAATATGTTAATCATTCCATGCAAAAAAAAGAAAGTGGACAGGTCACAAACCATTTGACGATGAGAAGGGCTACTATTACAGTGAAGACGTTCTACATTAAAAAAACCCCAAGGGATTATATCAAACCGAAGAGTATAATCGATACCTGCAATTGTTACAGTCAGAAAAAAAGTATTTAGAAATACTGAAATTACCTTAATAAGTTTGCAAATGCTTTTCAATCACAGAATATTTTGAAGCAGTTAGATTATGAATTTACAGGAGGAGATTGGAAAGCTATATGCTAATGTGATTTAATTTAAAATGGTAAGCACTTAATTTAACAAAAAGTTATTTAAAAAAAAGACAATTTCATCATTACAACGTTGCCTTTTCCTTTTATAATCGAAAACAAAAAAAGAATACTTCTCTGAATATTAGCGGTTTATTTTATGACTGGATCGACTTCTCTCTTACAGTTTCTTCTGCATGGGTTTTTCTAAAATAAATAAAATGGTGTTTTGGCAAGAGTACTAACAACCGCTCGATAACTGTTAGTGGAATTGAATTAAAAGAAATGCCACACTGCTTCCGGTAAAAACTGATACTAAAAACTGTATGCTGTTTATTGTAATATTTACAAATGGATTTGTTTCACTTTATTAGTTAAGTATTCAGGCCGGCGAGAAAAAAAAACGAAAAGGAGAAAAACTGATTTAAAAGTTAACATCAGTAAAAAATGAAGCAAACATGTAAATTTTAGCTAATATAATTAATACATATATCTGTACATAAGGGAAAATTAAAAAACTGTTTAAAAAGCACCAGATTTATAAGTATTTCCCTCAGATGTTTTATTTTTGTCAGATCTCTGCTTTGCTTTTCCTCTGCGTAATTGCCTGCGTTTTTTTGTTGGTTCTGAAGAGTCGTACTTTGATACATTTATTCGCTTTATATTAAGTTTATGGCAACAGAGAACAGTGTATCTACCAGGAACTAATTGCATTTGTTCATATACCATAACACTTGCTTTCCGACCAATATTAAAATTTGCAACCGCATCAAATACACCAAGTTCTAACTGGGTTAGTCCAACGTACCGTGTTTTTGGCAAGCGTTCCCAAATCATAGCATTAAAACTCTCATTTTGGTTTTGTGTCAGACCATGTAAGCACTTTTCCAATAACTGATTGGAACTAAGTTCTTCAAAAATAGGTCTTATTTACATTACAATATTCATTGGCAATCCAGGACCATGTTTGAAAAAATTTTTGCTGTTTGCTTTGTCCCTGTTATAGGCACACCAGCTTTCCTTACCCTCAGGACAGTTTGGGTAATGCAATTTATTTTTTTCATTGGAAGCCACATGAAACAAAGTAGCTCTTGCTGCTTTTTGCATTTCTGGGAGGTTGTTCTTATTCTGCCTTATTGCCATCCCATAGTAGTTTTGGAGGCGGTCTATCATTGCGTCGGTCAATTTTCCTGCACCACCAAGACCTTTCTCTTTCATCTTTAAGTTACGAAGACGGCATCCAACTCTCTTTTGCACATGCCCAGCACACTCCAATTTTTTAACAGTTTTATCATCTGCACTGTACGTGTCTTTAACAGCTAAAAAACTTTTGCTGTCTCCATCACCATAAAGTTCTGTGTAACGCAGTTTATTTTTTGCAATTGATCTCTCCCATATTCGTTTAGCACCTTCGCATTCCATACTGTTGGCTGACCCAAAATGGTTGAGTTTACAATTATGGTTTGCTTTCCAATCATCATATGACTTAGGATCATCAGCTTGTTGCTTTTCGTGCAACTTACAACCTTTACATGTACGGGTCATAACGTCAACATCAAGAATTTTTCCTGTGTTCATTGATATGACCGTCATTACTCCATTGAGGGACGAATGTCCACGCTTTTGCCATGTCCCATCGCCAGATACTGGGGTGTCAAGAATAACACCTTCAGGAGCAATCTCACCTCGTATTTCTTTACAAGCATCAGTGATAGTTTGCTCAGCTACAACTTTTGTTGCTACATTTAAACGCTTTATAATTTTATCATAATTATTGTTTGTAACTGGTTTGGGCAGATTCATCAACGTAGCAAACTTTTCTAGGCCGTTATATCCCTGTCCACAAGCTCTCATACTGTATGCTGATCTAACATTTATGTCAAACAAGTAGCTGCTCTTTTTAGAAGTATAAAATCCATACTCAAAGTCACAACCTTCATCTTTACATGTAAGTGTTAGGAAAGAAGAGAAACCTTTCTTCTTACGTACATCCTCAAATAGGTGGAGTGCCCCAACACCAGAACAACTCGGACAAGTGAGAACTTTGAACAAAGATAACATTATCTCCATGTCCACAAATCTGTAACCAGTAATCATATCTTTCTTCGTAGTATAAGCATCCAAATCAACAACCTTTTTCTGGGAGACAGTCGTATTCAAAGTGTCGTTATTTACGTTTTGTTCACTATTCACAACATCCACATTTACATCCATATTTACATTATTATTATCTGTATTTACAATATTTACACTGGCTGGTTGTTCTCTAACAGTTCTTCCATGAAATCCTTTTCTTTTCTTGAAGGTTTTAGTTCTAAATTTCTTTCTACAAGTTTTTCCCATGGCTGCATAAACTGTAGAAAAGGAAAACTGATAGCCTCGTGTTTGTTGGCTCGTTTAATGATGATTTTAGCCTCTACTATCCAGTTTTTTACGGACATTTAGATCCTTGGGCAACCTCGTACCCAAATCTAACGTTTTTTGCCAAAAAACCCAGAGGGATAGGGAAAATATTGAGAGATTTATAGGCAAAAGTCCGTTGCTAAGGCGTTGCTAAGGGGACAAGTTATCACAAGGGTTGTACAAAATCTTAATTTTTAGGTCTTTTACTAATTTTTATGTCTTTCTAAGAGCAGAAAACGATTGAGGAGGGATTAAAGGTACCTTAAAATGTTTTTTCAAATTTTTGTAAATTTGAAGAAAATTTGGGGGGATAGCCCCTTAATCAAATACTAAATGCGATACATTGTTACTGACTTTGTTTGATCGCTCGCGTGTAGTAGCCAATCATGACGTCCGATCTATTTGAAAAACTAATCCGAGATTTTTGCAGCCTTGACAAACCTTGGAGGAAAGAATACGGAAGGAGAAACAACTTCATTTCTGTACGCTTTAAATGTATTAAATTTTCTATTGTTTTTAATTTCAAAGAATCAGTGCGTGAGGTGCTCGACCGAGTCTTTTTCGCAAAAAAAAGATCAATTTCCATATTCTCCTTTAATAGAGGCTAACTTTTTTCTATTGAAATCTGACTGTAACACGCTGCAGGCACGTGATATTTGTATGGAAAGTGTACCTAATATAAGTCGGTAAACATTGCTGTTAAAAACTTCAACAATAGGTTTGGAAATAAGCGTTTAACCATGATATTAACCTATTTTTGCAGGCTTGAGTATACCACTTCGATCATGAAAAACAATATAGATAGATATGCGCCGGACGAGTGCCGACAAAATGTGTGCTAAATTAATGTTTATTCTAACTAAAGAAATAACTTCTCATAACAGAACGTCGTTTTAAAACGAGATATAAACTTTTTCTTTTTGTTTACAAAAGTGTCGAGCATGTGCTTCTTCGCTAATTATGTTAACATAAGAACAAAAGAAAATTTACCGATTTCAATATGGCTTCTTGTTTTGATAATATTATCAAATTCATCATCAAATTATCTAATTGTTTTTATAACCAATCATAGTTGCGAATTGTTATTTACGAATGATTTAGTCACACAACCGCCAAAATTTCAAATTAAGTTTCTATACAGACACCTGCTAGAACCTCACGCAGTGTTTCAATAGAATTAAAAGAGTTGTTTCTCCTTCCGTATTCTTTCCTCCAAGGACAAACCCAAGAAGGAACGCGTAAAGCAAATCCATGAAAGCCATTTTGATTTTTAAAGTATTCGTGTTCAGTGCTAGGTTTGTAGGTTTCTGATTGACTTTTTCGTCTTCTAAAAGCTTTTGATTTATGTAATATTTGTTTTCTGTATCATGTTTCTGTTTCATGTATATATTATATTGTCACATTTTTTAGCCATGCACAAATCTTAGTCCACCAATTTTAAAGTTTTGGTTACAAATGCAGATTTTGAAGGAGCTAACTTATTATTCAGTTCGGTACAACAGTTTTTTATTCTACACAGCATTATTCAGGGGCGGATCTAGGAATTTTTTTTGGTTAGGCAAAATTTCATAGATTTTTTGGCAAAGTAATGTCAAGGGTTGTGGTGTTGTACGAGGTAAATCGGCCGTTTTGTGTTTTTGCTGTAAAAGGAACTAAAATTTTCCCAAAAGTAAGGTTTTTAGTTATTAAGAATCCTTCTAGATTAGAAACGAAAGTTTCTTTATAGCCAAACAAATAACAGTAACCCCCGTAGTTTTACCACTTTATCCTTGTTAAAACATGCGGATGGAAAATGCGTCCGGTTAGCAAATTCGATTTGAAACAGGGTTAGCGTTTCCATAATTTCTTTGAATCACATACTGGTATTAAGTATCTTAGCATCTTTTTTCGTTTTACGCACATAATACGAGAACAAGTAATAAGTTGGGGATTTGCTTCATTTCAAAACATGCAATAAGTCTAATAACTAACAATACAACAAAAAATTACATTACAAGACAATTTTAGGAATAGATAGTCAACAGTAGTGCAACGTAGAAATATTGTTTGGAAAATTATAGTCTGTGTTAAGAACCTGCAAATGCACAAAGAAAACCAGCATATAAAAGAATGAAAGATTTCCAGTTAGACTTACAGTGTAAGATCGCAACATATAATAAACGTGTACAAAAAGTATATAGTAATCACCTCTTCATGAAGTTAATACAGTTTAGCATTAGGGTTACTGGTGTAGTTTTGCACCAATTTCTATTAAGCATTAATTTTAATGCTATGAAATTCCCACAAGAGAAAGGCAGTTTATTAAGCCAGAAAAGAGTTAGAAATTAGAAAAATAACATCAAAACATTTAACATGTCTCATATTATTTACCCTTACATGTCCCTGTCAACTATGTTTAAAAAATATTTTAATACTGTAAAATCTTTAAGAAAGTTTTAGTAACTATAAGCCAATTATGAAGATTCTCATATAAAAAGCAACATATATACAAATCCTACTCATACCCATAAGTTGACATGACATTTTGTTAGTTTACAGTCTGTAACAGAACGTTTTTTAACATGCAATTCTTGTTTCGATCTGTATATGTTTTACGTGAAAATCATTTCTATGATTTACTTGAATATTCACAAGTTATTTTGATTGATTTTTTTCACCAACTTTGTGGATTATACCAGATATATATCCATTGTTTACAGTTTTCCAATATTATAAGGATTCAGAACAAATCTTCTGTGTTATTTACTTGAATATTCATCATAGGTACCAGGGTGACATCAAAATACAAGTTATTTTGATTGATTTTTTTCACCTTCTTAGTTCCTCTTATGAAACACAACTTTGTGGATTATACCAGATATATATCTATTGTTTACAGTTTTCCAATATTATAAGGATTCAGAACAAATCTTCTGTGTTATTTACTTGAATATTCATCATAGGTACCAGGGTGACATCAAAATACAAGTTATTTTGATTGATTTTTTTCACCTTCTTAGTTCCTCTTATGAAACACAACTTTGTGGATTATACCAGATATATATCCATTGTTTACAGTTTTCCAATATTATAAGGATTAACAAATCTGTGTTCTTTTAATTGATGGTGATTTTCGTTGTTAGAAGAATATTCATCTTAGGTACCAGGGTGACATCAAAATATCTTATCCTAAAACAAAATTATATACGTTGTATTGCTCAGCAAGATGAGAATAAGAAATATTATAAAACAAACTTGGACTATTCTTAGATTAGGTATTGCTTCATTCTTTTGTTTTTAGCAATTTTATTACAATTAAAAGTAACATGGGAAAGTCAAAGAGATCTTCTCGTGTTCTTAAAAGTTTTAAAATGAGCAGTGGGATGTTGCATATAAAATGCACTGTTTAAAAGTTCCCACAAAGTCAAAGTTCTTAGGGACAATCACAATAAAAAAGTATATGCTAAGCGTATAAATTTGGCGGTGGGACGAGGTAGAATCCTTTGCCGTTTAATTATATCTCATACTGTATACATCGATTTCTTAGAGAACAGAAAGTATTAATAACTTTTAGTGTCTACCTGCTTAGCAGGGACACATGGCCGAGTGCTTATGGTTTCAAGGACTGACAACATTCAAAGATTACCTTTTCTGATTTGATGTTTAGGGGAGGGAAAGGGGATCTGCAGATCTATTAACATTTAGCTTGGACTTTTGCGTTCATGAAAGAGCTGTCCCTTAGTTATCTTACAAGAATGTATTCTCTCCCTAACAGAAACAAAGATACACAGTTGCATAAACGGCTACACAAAGCCTACACGAAGCCAGTGACCCTTAAGACGTTAAAGAAAAAAAACTAACAAAATTCCAACTAATACACATACAGGTAGCTAGTAATACTCTATACCGAATTTAACATACACATCAAAACATCTCTCGACCGCCAAGACAGTGTTGACATAAACTGCCTCAGTTAGCTATCTCGTTTAGCATTGGGCTTTTATGTTTATAAACAATGCATTTGATCAAGGCCAAGTTAAAACCTTTTGTTTTGATAAGAAAAAGATTTAAATTACACGTTTTGTAAGAACATCTGGTGGTTTACCACTTTTAAGAATAGTTCTTGACACAAAAGTGCCTAAAATTCAGGAGCAGCTAAAACTAAAATATTTCAAGTATTACTGAATTTATTGTCTCTTGCAGAGGAAGATAAAGGTTTGGTTTGAGACAACAACACGGCACACGTGGCCAAAATACTTCTCTCCAGCATTTCCAATCCTTTCAATATCTGAAAAGGTTTCCAAATTCAAAACTTCTTTATTTAACTTAGGTGGCATACAATTGCTTTAATATTCTAGACATTTGAAGTGCTCCCTGCAATTGGACCTGATCCAGGTAAACCATGTTGAAAAAGAAACATCCACTCCATGTAACCGTACCCGTGGTCGTTTTAGGCGTTTAAACTTTAAAACCCACGGACGTTTTAGGCGTTTTTTCTTCACATTCCAGAATTTCATTCATTGGAACTTGAAAACCCGCGGACGTTTTAGGCGTTTTTTCTTCCATCTGTGATTTTCATTCATTCGGAACTTTAAAACCCGCGGACGTTTTAGGCGAATAGACATTTTGCCTAAGATCGCCCCGGGTTTGCTTATTTGAGTAAAATAAAACACGCACGCCGCGCATCGTCATAGTCGAAATCGGCGGATGCCAAAAATAAATTGATAAAAATAATTTAGTTTTTTTTATAGATTATTCTATCTATAGAGAATTTTTTTTCTAGTTCACAAAACTAGGCTTAGGCAATTGCCTAGGCTGCCTAACCCTAGATCCGCCCCTGTTATTTCCACTTTTGTGTTATTGAAAAGTAAAAGTAGCCCGCAGTTGGCTGCGTCAAAATTTTCAAATCTGAATTTTCAAATTTTTATGTTAAATCCCTAACGTAAACTTTAGCTCAAGCTTATTGATATAATCAGAGAACTTTCTTAGTTAACCTGTGATATTTGTAATACTAATGATAATCTACAGGATGTGTTCTTTATTTGCACTGAAAATTTTGCAAATTTCATGAAAACTAATTTTGGAAATTAAAACGGAGGACTTACTTTTGTTAGCCTGAATTTGCTTTAACGCTTTTTCTTAAAAAGCCATTATGCCTAGACGCATTCACGGCACGGTTTACTTTCATGGAAAGGTGCGGGAAAGATATTTTAAAAAATATATTTAAAAAAATATATTACACTTAAAACATTAAAATGTTGTGTGCGCGTCGCTGAATTTATTGCGTACTGAATATATGCTTGTACTAAAGCGCTCACTGGGAATCGAATATCATAGGTCAAACAGTTATTTGTGGCTAACTCGATGTTCCAACGCCGGTTGCCTCGACTAGCCAGTCTATTTAATAATACCCATATTTTGTTTAAAATGGTAGCCGATCGTCACTTTGCACTATAGATGCACGATATAGCGATATATTATAAGAATAAGAAATACGACTGAGCACCGGCGTACCCAAGAATCCTGCACCGGCTAACGACTAGTCTCTATAATAATAGCCGCTTTTGTTTGTTTGTCGGTGCGATATCCATAATAATCAAATAAAATTCGGGGGTTATTCAAACCAAAACTCGTTTTTTACCTAAAAACTTATACAAAAACTATAGTTTGGAAAACCAAATATAAATCTCAAAATATCATTTATTCCATTGCATGTGATCCTCTCCCACAAAATTATACACAAAATGTGAAAATTAACGTTTACAACACAATTTTTATTTTAGTACTGCCATTTATCAACCATTTTAAACTGAAATTGCAAAAAATCAATGATTTAGGAGCAAACTTCAAGTCAACACAGATCTTATTTTGGAAACATTGTCTTGTTTTAATTATCACCAAACAATTATCCCCACAAAATGTTGTGAAATTCTCAACAAAAACAATAACATTAATATTTTCTTTCAGCAAATATGACATCACATACAGATAGTTCTTCCCAACAAAAGTATATAACACGAAATATCAAAAAACAATAGCTCACACAACAGCATAAAGTGAAGTCTAGACAATGATTTTTTAATATCAAGTCGACTTTGATCACTACCTTCAGATTTGTTGTTGTTCACCAAGCTGAAAGATCTTCCAATACCAGCATTCGAATGTGGTGTCAACAACACTAACTACGCAGCACTGAATAAAAATACAAAACATCTGCTGTATGTGATACTAAATTGTCTCTAGACGATCCTCTACAATGAATTCTTCATACACTGCATAATCATTGTAATATATCAGAATATGTGTTGATAAAATTATTCCTTATTCGGCCAGTTTGCATTTGCTCTGTTATCTAACTCATTTGTTCCTATCCCAGAATGTGTTTTTAACATCCATTTTCAGTAAAAAATATATTTTACTCTCTGCAAAATGCAGCAAGACTTTGAATGAATGTATTACGCTAACAAGAACTTCTCCTTTATGAAATTGTTTTTGTAACAAATTTCGTGTACTAAACCCAAGAATAACATCATCGTCTATATTATTACTTCTGTTTGCATCAAATGTATGAACAGAAACAACATTCATCTTTTTTATTTCACTTTACACTTGACCCATCATCGACTAATGCAAATTGTTGCTCCTTTCAACTGAAGAAGTTAACTTAATAATGGCCTCATTCAATTTACAACAATTTTTTTACGATTACATCTAAAATTTTGAGCAATTGCATTGTCTGGAAACACCTTTTAATACAAGGAAACTAAATGATTTGCTGTAACGAAGAATAAATTGTGTCGCACAATGAAGTTTGTATGTAACACTGCAGCTTGAGTTACTTTTTGTTTGAAGTCTGAAGTAGAACTACTTGCTCCAGCGAATGCAATATTTGGAGTGTTTTTAATAGCACTGTGAATGTTACCTTTACAATGTTCCTTCACGTAAGATATACCCATGTGTGCTCAAGAAATAGGCTTTTGCTGGGAATGCAAAAGAAAGCATGAGAATTTTCATTTAATATTTCCTGCTTAATATTTAGCATAATTTATGTTTATTTATGTTACGTCTTTTATAAACTTAGTCTTTTGGAGTTTTAAGAAGTTTTTTTTGTAATTTTGACCATAAATACTATTCTATACTATTTCTACATTGAAAACAAATTTTGGTATTTTTATTAAAAAAAAATATAAGGTTTTCTCTTTTTCTACCTGCTTGTGTCGCAATCTGGAACTGATACGGCAAGTTTTTTGAACATACCCAGTCAAAATTGGAAATATATGCCTACCATTCGTTCTCCTACGCAATTAAAATTAGGTGTAAACCATATTACGCGACTGTTGAATACTAATTTGATTGAATTTTGAAGTTTCTGTGAGAAATTATTAAAAATTCGTGAGAAACCTTGGGTTTTTGTCAACTCGTAAAAATTTATCGTGTTTTCACGAAAATCCTCCATTTTTCACCAGATGGTCACTCACCCAGAAACTATTATTAAAAAAATTATTATTTTTATCACTACTAAATGACACGTTAGAGTGTTCCAACTTAGTCCTTGTGCCTCGTTCTACGAAAATATCACTGTCTGTCCTTGTTACTCAATCTAGACTGAGTTAGTAAAGCAGTACAGTAACTGGTGGAAATTTTGGTCATGTGTGATAAAAAAAAATATCACCTGAAGAAAATTATAGGATAAGGCAAAAAAACAATAATTTCGAAAAACATATTTATATTTTAACATCTAAAATGATTTTCCAGTTTTTCATATATATATTGAGCCTCAGTAATTCCTGCAGCATTGAATTCCTGTGTAATCATTTCTGGCTGTGTGCATAAATGTTCATACAGCTGGACAATCCATGATGCATGTAGCGGTTTGAGATCCGACAACTTGGACGAAATTTTAATATCAGTTGGAGCAACGCTTTGATTAAGTTGTGTTGCCACAAAATTCGAAAACTATTCATTGTACAGATTCTGGATGAATGATTTTGTTACTTTGCTAACGCTGATGTCCAACGGCTGAAATTTATTGGTCAAATTATGTGGAACAATAACTATTTTACAATGGTTTTCTGCACAGAGTTCCTTTAGGTGTATCATTGTCATGACCTTTCGTAATGTTCAAATAAGTCTTCTGTTGATTACTCCTACCGCTGCCCTCGTGCCAATTGCAATCTTTTTCACCTTCTTCAGAAGGTTTTCTTCCAACAAATTGGGTCTCCCTGCTGTTCTAAATGTTTTAAGGTCACCAGGTTTGCATTTGTTCTTCCAGGAATTAACAGTTGTCCCATTAAAGGTATATTTGATAAACTTTGAAGAAAACTTTTTAATTGATGCAGCTGTTCCATTAACCAACGCATATGAATCAACTTCCTTTTTTATAGTTACAGGAATTGTTTTCTGGTAACTATCCCGTTGACTACAAGAAGCATCAATTTCTTCCGCAACAAGTTTTAATTCAGCATTTGTTACATTTTGAATGGCAGGTTTTACGTCGTCGTACTTGAATAAAAAAATTTTCAATACACCTTTCCCGAATTAGTTTTCTTTGATGTAACGCTGCTATATCTAAACTTTTTCAAACAAAATGAGCGTGATTTTTGAAATCCTCACCTGAAAATGATAGACTGTAAAATCTTTAGATTCATACAGCAAACAAACAACCTGTTACAACAGCTTTTTTAATATTGTTCTAATTGAACTTTGCTTGAAACCGAGGGTTATTAGTACAAGTAGAAAATTAAAAAGATTTTGACCGTAACATCAATACCAACAAAACAGAACTTTCACATGTCGGATTAAGTTAAAAATTTATACACACGCCAATTCAATGATGTTGAATATGATCCTAAAGTCAGAACATCAAAATTCTAAAATTTTAAAAAACAGGTAATTCGGGAAACGTGTATGTAACAAAACACAAACAACACGTCTTCAGACAATACAATGTTCGATGTTAAAAAATATCGAACAAACATCGAACGTCACAATCACTTTAAAAACATTTGAAACCCTTACAATGTCTCCCGCATTTACAGTTGACTCTCTCTATCTCGAACTCGCAAGGGACCAGAAAATTTGTTCGAGATAGAGAAAGTTCGAGATAGAGAAAAATTGACAAAAATTGGATTTTTTCGTAAATTTGTCCAGCCAACCATCGGAAGCCTTGAAACTTGAACAATCAAAGTTTTTAGCAAAACTGAGTGCCTTTTCTTTTATCAAATTGCCATCGATCGGAATGTTTTGGCTTCTTTGAACAGTAAACCATTTGAAAACAGCCTTGTCTATCTGCTCATAATCACAGCCTCGAACCTTTTTCGAACCAGACGCGGTTTTTTGTTCTTCCAAGCTTTGTAGGATCTTATGTTTTTTTTTTCATCCAAGTTGAAATTGTATTTTTGGGGATCCCGTATTTTTCTGCTGCCTCCTTGTTTGACATTCCTTTCTCGATTTCCCGAATTATTTGACATTTTTGAATTAAAGAAACGTTATTGAGTTTTCTTTTTAAAGCCGACATCTTCACCTCAAGAAGGTTTCTGGTTCAAAACACTGTAAACAATGTTTTGTGAGTGACTTTAGAATTCGAACGTCAAACATTTTCGTTCGAAAATTGAACATTTTAATTCGATTTTTAGTGTAAATAGGTTCTTAAATCCGGAAAAGTTCGAGATAGAGAGAGAAACAGTCAGACGGGACCGAGATTTTGGTTCGAGATAGAGAGGTATTCGAGATAGAGAGGTTCGAGATAAAGAGAGGAAAATAGCTTAGAGCCTACACAAATGTCCAAGGGACCGAGACTTTGGTTCGAGATAGAGAGATGTTCGAGATAGAGGGTAGTCGAGATAGAGAGAGTCAACTGTATTTCCAGTTCCGTTCGATGTGCTATTCTGGCGTGATTTGCTTAATATAGCAATAGAACAGATTCACTCTACGACTTGCTTGCAAGGATAAGAAATTTTAGAGAAAAATGGCGTATAAATTCCAAGCAACAGTTTCAGCTCGTGGATACCATGTGTATAAAAACGTCATTTGGATTGATGTTAAAAAAACGACCTTGTTTCTGTTGAAATCGAGGACGATAATACGTCCAAGAAAATCGAAATAATATTGGAATGACTTCGCCACAACTAAAAACTGTAGGACATGTTCCGAAAGAAACATCAAGGCATGTATTCTTCTTCGTGAAAGAGGAGAGCGAAAAAATAGATGGTTTTGTACATTTCACTCTACCGACCGTCACCTATTCCCGCAGGTGGTTTAGAAATCCCCTTGATATTGCCATTTAAGAGCCCGATGTTTTTGACACATGAAAAAATGAAGCAGTTCATAACAACTTTGTATTCGTATGATTATTAAGGAATCGAAAAAGAAGATGATGACGATGAAGACAACGAAATCCACTTTGCAGTGGAAGAAAAAAACTGATGGCGATGACTGTAGTGAAGTTATTGAGCAAAGGCAAAAAAGAAAAAGGCCGCCGATAATTTCATACACCGCCACAGGCGAAGATGGAGATGAACTTGAAGAAAATAAAGACGATTGAACAATTATTTATAAGAACGATTATTTGTTATTATTTTTGACTCGATTATTAAAGTATGCCATAACCTCTTGACGGTTACTCATACTTTACGTTTTTGATACAGCATACGTTCTTGATACAGAATTTAAAGAATAATAAATTTTAGATTTGGACAAAAATTTTTGTCGGACTAAATTTTTTGTCTGACGAAAAAATAACCCGACATTTTTTTGTTCGATAAGGTAGACACTTTTTTAAAGGTTCAAACTGACAGATTAAAAAAAAAATAATGAAATGTCATCACATGTATTTTATCTTTCTGTGAAAAATGCTCAAAAAAAATTACTGGAATATCTGTCAAATAAAGAAAAGAACCATAGAAATCTTTGTAACAATATGTGTCTTTTCATTCTGAGGAGAAGATTAAAGAGCTGAAAAATTTCAACATGTTTGTTCTATTTTTATTTCTATTAATCAAAACTATATATCCATGAGTTATTTTGAAGGCGTATAAAACTTATTGATTTCCGCCGGCGAAGGCGGAATCTTTAATATCGCCTGGGAAGATAGAGATAGAGATAGAGAGATAGATAGATAGACGCCTAAAACTCATCCAGGCTAAAGCTTAAATCGTCGTTTTGACAGATTTTTTCTGAGAACGAGGCTAAAATGAGTTTTAAGCCAATAAGAATCCTAACAGTGCAACAAATTGTTTTTTTATCCAATGAACAATACTTTATTTTAAAGTTTATAATCCAAAGTTAAAGCTCGTGCAGTGTAGCATAATGAAGATCGCCTTATAATGCGCCATATTTGATGTTATTAACGTCATTTCGCTCTGTACAATTTTGCAAGCACGTAGACTAAAGCTAATTATTCATGAATTTTAATTTAGGGGAATTGTTGAGGCTGAATATTTTTGGTGAAAGATTTATAGCTATAAAATCGTGACAATGTGTCATAAAAGAAAAAATTAAGAATATGTAGTCTGAAAAAAAACTTTCCTAACTGATTATGTAAAAAAAAATAAAAATGTTGTCACCTTTAAAGTTATTTTTAAAGTTGTTTTTCAGAGAAAAAGAGAAAATAGATAAATTTTCAGCCTTTCCGTTGTTCTTATTTTGTTTTTATTGTTCATCAATTTTCAGGATTATTATTTTTCTTTTAAAATTGTTCTTATATAGAAATGAAGTTTATGTAAGTTAAGTTAGCTATGATTTACAGTTACAATAATAATCAAAAGTTGAATTTTAAAATTTTAGAATATACAATGATTTTGTTCCCCCAGTCCTCTTCAAAGTTCAGTACTTTTTCAGATTATTGCTAATGGCGGAAATCTTTAAGCCACAGGGCTTCTTGTTTTAAAGATCTAAGGTTAACAGGGAATTTTCAGCGCGAGACATTAACTAACGGAGGGGAAATTTACGGCATGAATGAATCAACGGAGTTTATTTAATGTTATTTACGTTGTTTACTTGCTTCGTTATTTTCGTGGAACAAGGTATATTATGAAATAAAAATGATTAAACGGATATGTGGTTATACTTTTAAAGTTATGTTTCCAAATCCTAGTTCTTCCATTTGGATTAGCCATTGCTTACGTTTTTAAATAACTTTTTGTTAAGAAATGGAGGGGGGAAGAAATAAAATGATTTGTAAAGTTGCGCAATGGTTATGAGCATGTCTCAAATATTCTGAAAAAAATCAAACAAGATTTAAGTGCTGCAGGATTTACTTTTAATTTACAAACAACAAAACCCTATCCACACAAACAAGCGAAAGGGTTAGGTTTTATAATTGACACAAACAAAATGGTATTACAGATTCCCACAGAAGAAAAAATCGTCAAAAAATTGCGTTTAATTAATTTTGCGTTATCAAAACAATATTTTGTTGCTGGTGAATTTTAAAAACTGTAGGACATCTAATATCAATGTATTTTGTTAATGGGACCACTCTCAGGTTTGTTTATATATAGAATATAGAAACTGGAATTATTTAGTTTCGTACTTTGAAAGAAGACAAATCAACAAAATTTGAACTAGCATTTTGGGAAGGGAATTTATCTAAAATCAATGGTTTTGCTATAAAACATAACCCAACAACAAAGTAGTTGATTCAGACGCGGTTTTGGATAGGACGGATACATTTTACAACTTGTAAAACGTGTACGGAAGAAAAAGTATTTAAAGTCGTGTGAAAGAAGAAAAAAGTGTACGTATCAATCAAAACAAAAATTATACACCAAATGCAGCAGGTCGGGGTATTAAACTGGTTACAAATTGGGGTAGGTTTAGGATTACAAAGTGCGACAAAATGGGTCACAAAGTGCGACGGGATTCAAAGTCATACACTATGTTGTCTACATCAGTCACCCTCCGAGACCTATTGCTCGTGATTCGATCTCAAAATTAAACGAAACAAGACGTATAATATACGTAACTAGTTTACGTATATTATACGTCTCGCCAACAAAGTTTATAAAAAGCTGTCTATGAAATTGTGATTTCTGTTACGAAGCTGGAGTATGCTGACTGACAGGAAGAAGAAAGACCACAAGCTCCACCTAAAATTTTTGAAATTCAGTAAACCCCCCCCCCCCCCCAAAAAAAAAAAAAAAAAAAAAAAAAAAAAAAAACCGGTTATAAGAAAGTCACTTAGTGAGAAAAAGCAAAATAAAGAAAAATAATATACGATCTTAATTGTTCGAAAAAGGAAATAGCTTTAGTTAAAAAAAAAACAACAAATTACTAGAAAAAAGAAAAATTACAGCCTATCATTCATGGTTGAAAGTTAAAATTTTGATGTCACTATCATGTTCAGCATACTTTTTTGGTTAACTTTGTCAAATTTTGTTGAAAATAAAGTAATTTTAATTTTCGGACCAATTTTGGCCTAAAATGAAATTTAGGTGACAAAAAGCAAAATTTTGATGTCACTATTATGTTCAGCATTATTTCTTTTTGTTAACTGTGCCAAATTTTGTCGAAAACAAATACCAATTTTGGCCGATGACTTCTAAGTACTTAGAGAGTTTAGGTATGAAGTTTAAATTTGTGACGTTTCAATTGGTTAGTTAGTTACGAGTTGGAAACACATCCTCGCAGGCGAGATAGTAAAAAGAAAAAAAAAAGTAAAAATAGTTACCAAGATGAGATTCGAACACACGACTAATCCCGTGTCGGTGAAAAAAAAAAAATTTCCATTTTGGGACGGACAGCTGTATTTGAATACCCTAGCATCTGCGAGCTAGTGTAAAAAGCCCATTTTTAGTCGATTCTTCCATATCTACGATCTACTCTTCAAAATGTGATATACAGATGTTCATTTATTTTTAATTTTTTTAAATTTGCATTAAGTTTGTGTATCCCGTGTTTTAAGTACGTTTCTCCTTTTGTTTTACCCGTTGCGTTTACACTGTAGATTTTTAGGCATGATTTATTTTAACGAAATTAGACGTTATTAGAATATCTATATTTTATTATGTAATAGGTCTTATATATCTAAATATATCTTCTTCTATGCATGTTTTTTCAGAGAAAACACATTTTTGTTAATTTAAGTCTGATATTATAGCTACTCTTAGATCGACTGGCTTCTTGTTGAAGAGCATTTTAAAGGTACACTACAGGGTCGTAATGTTTCAGGAAGATCCACTTTAAAGCTAAGAAACAACCAGGCTGGACTTTAATCCTTGCTTACTGTTGCGTAGCATTGTCAAAAATTGATATGTGGGTAGTTTGTTGATATTCCGTTAAGTTACTTGGGTGCGTAATATTGTCTATCAGAATAGACAATATTGTGCAAACGTAACACGAATAATAATAATTATGGCGATTTGATTTTCGTACATGCGCAGGCGATTCTGAAATTGATACAATATTTGGGGCGAATCTGATGACAAGTAACTCTTTAATTAATAGGTGGATATATAATTTAACGCCAGGTAATTTCATGACGCAGTTAATTTGCGCAGGCTAAATGTAACCGTCGCGCGCAATTTTATGCAAAGATCAATGTCCCACAACAGGAGAAGTAGTAGTTAAGGAAATGAATTATATTCTATTAACCCTATGTTTCTTTTAATTTCCCAAATTCATCTATCCACGAAAAGTAATTAAGTTAGCACGATTTTTTCCGCATTTGTAATCACAGTTTCGGTTAAATTAACCTTTGAAGAGCTCGTGAAGAGATGTTTTTTAGTTGAAGGTATTTTCGTCGTTGTTGCATTCTTCTGTGTTGCAGGTAAGGTAGCCATCAGATTCGTACTGTTTTGACGTTCACGTGATATCAATGACGTCATATTCGAACTTCCCGTTGTTATTTTTTTTGTCGATTTTGCAGCTGTTAATGTTGTCGTTGTTGATGTTGTTGCATTTGTCGTTGTCGTTGTTCTAACTGTTGTAGTTGTTGGAGCTTTAGTGTTGGGTTCGGCTGTCGCTAAAAGTAAAGGGAGCTTTATACTAAATATAGGCAAGGATTGACAAGTTATCGTTCAAGATAACTTGATGCGCACAGTTCTTCATGCTTGATTTTCACGTGTGTGTTTTTTATGTTGCGTAGCGCCAAGTTAGTTTTGAGAGGGATTGGACCTTTTACTCTATTCAATTAAAAGGTTAGATACAGAACAATAAATAGTGACATTTTTTGCGATTTGGGATACTTATTCAAATTTACGTTAAAAATTCAGCGATAGCTTGCAAACTCAGGAAGTACTTTTGACATCGGGTGATAATATACGGTAACGCCCTTGGTTGTGTCTTTATAATAATAGTCGCGTTCCATCTATCTGTTTGTGCGCGAGAAAAATGTCGTGTACGGAAACACGAAATGCGACATATAAAAGACGGGCAACCCTGTGAAATTATTCACAGTCCACAGAATAGTCTGTATAGCCTAAAGTAAATAATATTTTTTAAATTTTCTTTGACGACTTTTATAAAACATTGACTATAAAACTGTTCTGTCGACAACGAGGAAAACCGTATTCTAATGAAAATTTCGTTAGAATTTCACATTTGATCAATGCTATGAAAACAATTTTAAGAAGCATACATACTTTGTTGTCCACTAGCGCATAGGTAGACAGCAAAATGTTCTCCATCTTCACACTCTAAACCAAAACATGGATTTGTTGGCGACGAGTATACCTCACCATTCTTCAAGATTCTTCCTGCAACTAAATCAAAAAATAAATAAATTAATTGTCGTACTAGAATTTATTATTCCCGTTGCGAGATTAGTGTTTCAAACGAAATAAACGTTGGTTTACTTAAGGGTACTATAATGGTACAGACATTTCAGTAAATTCATTATTTTTTTAAAAGTTCTGTTATGAAAAAAAAATATTTTATTGGATATAAAAGTAAATTAAATTGTCTATAAGATAATATAAATATGAAATTTAATTTTTTTTTCTAAGTAGCCATAAAACTTCATTTTTGTTTTTCACTAAAACGCCAGTAACTTCCCTTCGCCGGGTGCAAATTTCCAGATGGAAACTAAGCTTTTACAGTATCCTTAAAGTTTGATTTCCATCTGGCCTTAATTCGCGTTAATCGGGTGCTCTAATTAGTGTTGATTTTTACGCCTAATGGAAAAGTCTATGAATAATTAGCGCACCTATTTTAACTCCGATTGTTGCGCGGGCTCAATATAATTTTTTTTTTGTTATTTTAACGCGAATTAAAATCAGCATATTATACAAACATTTTTGAAAAGAACGAACAAAAAAAGTTTTTTTTTCAAAGATTTTACATTAATTTTTCCGGTAGATGATTTTGCAGTAGAAATGTAGCAACAAACTTTAGTCTTGAAAGTTATATCACTTACTGTAGCAATCTTCTTCCCGTCCAAACAACCTGTACGGTCTGCAATATACACATTCGATTAAAATTATTAGTAACACAAGGAGACCACCTGATATTGGTCTCATCTCTAAATTGAAAAAGAAACACAAAAAGTATATAAAAGAATCAGTAAAAAAGATCTACGTTAAGAGCACAAATTTTCCCAGGCTAAAGGTTCATGAACCCCTAAATGCAATGGGAAAGGAATAAACATTCGCAAATGAAGAAATGTAAAACCATTCCCTGGCTTAAAATTCCCTTCTTAGTAAGAAAAAATAACTTTTTTTTCTGAAAAAAATCGCTTAATACTTAATGCATCCCAGTGAAAGATGCGTAGTCCTTTTTTCGAATTCTAAAGACAATGGGTTCATTAAAAAACTTTAAAATTTAGGAAAAGAGTAAATACTTTTTAAAGTATTCAAAACCAGTAAATTGAGCAAAAATTTGCGTGCCAAACTTCATTTGATATAAGACAAGGTGATCCCATTGGCTGGGAGATCGAGATCTGTTCGGAGTGCGTCGATACGAACCTCTCTTAAGCTTCCATCTTATTATAATGGTCTAAAGCAACACAGTGTGCGTTAATGCTGTGTGACCAACTATTTGAGTGAGCTAATGTGGAAAACACAGGAATTCCAATGAGAAAAACTGTAAACAACTTCTATACCCTGATGTCTAAGAAACAAACCTGAAGAAAAAGAAAACAGCACATAAAATATTTTTTGGCGTTCTTAAAAAATATATTTTGGATCCAGGAGTGGTGAGCACCATGGAAAAGCATTTGACGTGCATAAGCATACCGCCCGATTCGTTGGGATGGTGTAAGTTTGTATTGTAGAGCAAACCTGATCACCTCACTTATAGAAATACTTTATCTTTACTATAAGTAAAGATATATCAGTAAAGGTAATATTTATCAGTACAGATATATCAGTATAGATAGACAAAACAGTTTATATCGTATAAAAAATAGTAAATATTTACTACGATCTTTTTCGGGTAAACATGTGCATATTGGGTTAAAAATGAAAGCAAAATATGCAGTACGTTTAATGGCTACAAATTATTGGTGGGATTACGACACATATTGGAAGGTTAAATGGGTTGTCACTTTTGAAGAAGGTTTGTGAATCTTTTTTGGAAGCTTTATCGTATTTTTGAAATGGGTACATATTCAAAGTAGTTTTGTTTTAACCCTAGACGTCAACCGTAGTTGAAATCTATTAAAGTAAAAGATGGGATGTATTTTGACTTGTCTACGTCTCGCACTTGCTTTGTAACGCAATCCTCAAATTTTTACTCTTTTTTTAGTTGTGTCAAAAACTCCTGGAAATTTTTCTGTTATGATCATGTGCGTATTTCATGGGATTTAATAAATGCAACGTTTTGGAATGGAATTTTGATTTTTTTTTGAATTTTTTTTTTTACAAATTATTTTACTGATATATCTTTACTGTTAAATATTACCCGAATTTAAAATTTATAAGTATAGACCAGGCTTGCGAGGGGCAATCAGCGCAGCGGATTTCCCGTATATACCGTATGAGAATAGCTATTATTAACTTGGGCGCAGCGTATAAAAATCTTTTTTGCGATTTCGTATATCTATACTACAGTTCGCTTAATAACCAACTTCTTGCACAGATAAGTTATCAATAAGCTTTGTTCTCAGAAAGTTTTTGTCTCGATGAAATACAAAAACCATTACAATAAAAGAGGAGATATTTTATCCTGAGTGTAATTTGGCAATTGTTAAAATGACATTTTCAATTAAAATAACGAAAATTTGTCACCGATTTATTTACTCAAGCAATTAAAAATGCATTTTTTTTCGTTTTTTGTTTTTTGTAGAAAAACAGACAAAGCAACCCGATAAAACGTTAACTTTTTTTGTACATATTTATGCTATCATGATTTTTGTTCTATTTGATAAAAATTGACTATAAAGTTGACCTTTATTATTTGTGAGAATTTGATTTGTTGAATTGTCGAATAATTTAAATTTGAAGAACGGTGATATATGGAGAACTTGGCGTTGATTATTTGTTTATAACGTAAAAAAGGACTGAGTCTAAGGTTGCAACACATTTCCCTATTGTTTAATTGTTGACACAGCTGCGCATTTTCGAACAATTGATTCAAAATTTGCTTTATTTTCATTTTGATAGCATTGAGCATTCTTTTCGTATTGCGTTTACATGTTACATCAAATCGAGATGTTTCTTATAGGAAGACACGCTACTAGTTTCTCAAACTCAAAAAAGAAAACAAAAAATCGATTCGCGTGCTAAATTTTGTTCGTATTAATTTTGTTGAGCCATAACAGTTTCTCCCGTTAACAAATTTCGCTCGTGGATTGTCATTTTCAGCAATTTCCATGTGTATTAATTCTTGTTATTACCAAACTGAGACAAAGAATCAGGTTGCTAGATGATAAGATTGGATTACGGATTGCTTTAAAAGGATTTTGTATGGAGCCATACTAACCTCTTTGGAAAGCCATTATTAAATAATACCATAAAACTGTAAACAAACAAACAGAAACAAGAAAATACAAAGGGTTTCGTGAGTATTCCACTGACATTTTCGAATTTTAAAACCCTAAAGAGAACTTCTCAAGCGATGTTACTACAGTTGGAATTATATGGCGACCACTCGAACTAAGTACCCCGTTTACTAGGGACTTAGACCCCCACCAACCCTCACTTGGCTATAAACTGTCATATTAACTATTTTAAAAACATCACAATAACAACTTTACATTTTGTTAGAACGTATTTTCAAGGAAAAAAATGATCTAGAGGTTCCAATTATCCATGGTTCCCTTAAATTTGGGAAAATATTATCATCACCAGCGAATTCCATTCAACTGAGTATTGTTAAATTAGGGTTTTAAAATTGTCGCATTCTTTATATAGAATATTATACACTTAATATTAAAGCAAGTGAGTCCAACCATCCTACCTCACATATAAGAAGACCTCAGATAAGCATAGTTAGTAGCATCATTCCATCACCTTAAGCCTTCTTGCGTTTGTTATAAACTGTGACGTATGATCAACCCACTCAGGTACAGACTTGCGTATCTATAACATATTGCTATGAAACTTCAAAATTCTCGCTCGCATGGTAGTAAAAGATACTATGCATTGTGTTAAAACTCTTCACACGTCAAAGTGGTGGTATACATTTCATTTGTTCTTGTTTGGTTGTTGACATTTGAAGGTTTGGTGTTGTTTCCTGCAGACCGTGGGATTTCATTTTAATCAGAGTGCGAAAGAAAAAGGAGCTTCTAATATTCTGCACTCCTTCGTAGAGGTATTTAAAATAAAGAAGGTCCATGTTTTGAAATCGCATTTCTTGTGCGCCAAAAGGGAGCCTGGGAACCTTTCTTTGTACATGTAACATGATTGTAGAAGGGAAAACAGCATTTGAGACGCCATTGGCAAGGACGGTCGAATTGTTGTAAAGTTGTTCTTTAAGGGGGATTTTCACGAAGCGAATTGAGCGGCGAATTCGACGGCGAATTGTATCTGAGCATGCGCAGTTTTGTTTGTTTTGATTTTGCATCGAACTGCGCATGTTCAGATACAATTCGCCGTCGAATTCGCCGCTCAATTCGCTTCGTGAAAATCCCCCTTTACAACCATGTTAAATGCACTGGCAACTAATTTATTGAGCAAAGTATGAAATAAAACATCCCTTTTGGTATAGATAAAAAGATACATAATTTATATCATATTGGTAACATTACAATAATTTATGAAAGATTAATTATTACAATTATATATATATAAAATTCTTTTTCTTTCACAAAAACAATTTTTTAGATTGAAATACAAATAACATAATTTAGAAAAATATCCCGACAATATTACAACTTTATGGACTTCATCCCCGTTTTATATGTCAATAATCAACTGTTGTTAAATTTCTGCTTCTATTTTGTGAACGATATTCTTTTTCAAACCAACTCAAGCTCTGTCAGCCCAGATAGTTGTTGAATTAAATATATGGAAAGAAGAAAGCATAAAAAACATTAAAATGCACGGGAACAAGAAAATAAGCCATGAATAGCGCAATCTTTTCCCATGTCGCACCATTCTCAAAATAATTTTTTTCATGAATGACGACTTTTTTTCACATCATCCTCGTCAAACTGCATACCAAACACATTCATCAAAACGTCATACAATACAATATATGAGCATCAATTAGAGCATCAATTTGATTTGACCGTATGTCAAAGTATTTTCACGTGATGAATCTTTGTTCTCAGTGTATGTGTTCCACGCACAGTGTATTGCGTCGTCAGACAAAAAAAAAACAAAAGAAAAACATTTTTTCCTAAACTTAGAGAAGAATCTTTATAAAACAAAGAACTCTACTAAGTGATTTACTGCGCTTTCTTTCACATTTAATACAAATTAGGCCAGCGTTTAAGAAAAGAAAAAACTGATAGAAAGCAAACTCGTGCGGATACAGCTTTACAGTAAGAACTTTTCTGCAGTAGTCAAAGATAAAATTAATTTAATAATTTAATTTAAATAAAAATTTAAGGGACTAATGGCATATTAAAAGAATTACGTTGAAATGTGGACATTCAGAATAGTGGAACGAGAAAACTGTTCAACAAAACTCATGATATTCTAACATTTCATTCATATCCTCCATGTTTTTCTTTTCTACGTATTCCAATTTTTGATTAAATCGAAAAGATTTAATCAAAAATTTTACTGGAAGATGGGGATGAAATTGACTATAAAAAACAAAGCAACCCTACTGATGTCTTAAAAATATTTTGGCAGATATGTTTTGCTAAAGTTTTACTTTTTAAGATGGTTAACGGTTGCTTTGTTTGTTGCCTGTTTGTTTGCCTCTTCCAACACCCACCATTTCCTAATTTGACAAAAAACTTCCCACGGTTACAGAGATATAAACACAGGTCACAGTCCCTTTTACGAATTAAACTTTTCAGTGTCGGAACATTTTAATTAGGTAAAGACACTTATTTTTTTATTTAAATATTAAGAAATGTTTATCCAAACTAAATGAAATTTTGAATGTATTTACAAAAAGTTGACTTTTACAGCTTTTAACTGGCTTTTAACTTTGAAAGGGTATACAAAACAATACTGACAGGGTGTTAAAGAAAAACTCAATTTACGAATCTCTCAAAGGGTTAACTAACCTGATTTTGAATTGTACGAGAACATTCAGAGGGGAAGTTAACCCAAAAATTATTTTTTGATATTTCATTCAACTAGTCCATAAAATCATGAAAATATATAACTCAGTTCCTGAATGATGTGCTTTCTTTGTGAACTAGATGCTGTTTCGCCTCCAAGAATTGTTGCGCGGCGCGTTTTCTACCGATGGTCTGGGATCGAACAACAAAAATAATGTCAATGTGTTCAGAAACAAAAATTTGAGGTCGCGTATAGAAAAGCGTACTAGAATAAATTTCTACTGACAATTATTATTTCTTCAAAGTATCATACGCAGTTTAAAACATACCTGGAATAAATATTTATTCAAGAACTCTTGAATTTGTTGGTTATGCCAAGGCATGCAAACAAACGGAAAGTTTTGTTACAGCAACACTGGAGTAATTTTCCAAGGTAAAATAAACCAAATTTAATTAAGCAAAAAATAATATCTTTTCGAAAATATAATTTCTTCAGCTCTCTTTTTCACTGCTAAATATTTTTCTAAACTTTTTAAAACTGCTCGTGTTGTTACCACAGTCTAATTTGGGCTTTTTGTATTGTGTTTGATCACTCAAGCGCATATTCGGAATAAACATATATGACTTATTGTGAGATCTGTCAGGGGGTTATTTATTTAATGTTTATTTCTTATTTAGAGAACGAGTGAATCACAGAGTCGGACGATTTCAGAATGATTTGGCTTTCTAACAAGAAGAAGAAACTTCTACAATAAAAAAACAAATTCAAAACAATAATCTTGTTTTTATGTCGCATACAGTGTCTGCTTTTTCTGGGCGTTGTACAGGTGCGATTTATATTGGTACGTTGTTGAGATCTGGAACAGCACATTCTTCTTGAGAAGACACTAAATACTCGACTTTCTCTACCAAATCTTCTGTATAGCTCTAATCTTTTTTTGTCGAAATTTTTTTTTACTACCCAGGCGCCAGAAACCTTTGAGTATTGGTGTTTAAACCGCAATTCTCCATCTTTTGAACTTGTGCCAGCATTATGATCTAACATTGTTAACTGAGACCGCGCGACCATACCACTGTAGCTAAAATGAAGCCGTTTGGGGCAGTATTTGTTATAAAGGGCATGATACACCTCTGAACCGCCAGTATGTTTAAATTCAACTAGGTACTTCAAGTCTCGTACCAATAGTTTATCTCGCACAATTTTCTACAGCGCTATCAAAGGAGTAGAACCCTCTCAAAGCCATTTTTTAATTCGGCTGTCGTCTTCACTGAGTTTGGCGTGGGCACACTTCTTGTAAAAAGTGTTTCCTTCCCAGTGATGTCTATTACTCACATGGTGTAAAAACTGCACCACTTTTGCTTTAAAATTTTTGAATTACCCTCGCATGATGCACAGCACCAACAAAAGTGATTGATAACAGACTTTATCCAGGGTTATAAATCACGGGCACTTTTTTTCCCGCTGAGCTACGTGCCATATATCAAATTGATGATTAATGTCATTCTGCATCTCTTTAAATTATTTCCTTATTTAAATATTTCGATCGGTTGTAAGCCTGTTAATGGATATTCCAGCATTACCGACACGGTCTAGTACTTTAATCATCCTAGCTTTTCCATCCTCTTTGAATTTTCCACTTCTCCCACATGGATCACATGGAAAGCCAAAATTTCTTCAGATTCCAAATTCATAAGGGTGTATGTACCGTCGCCTATCAAATCATGTTCCCTGTGTAATGTGTACACTTTATGGAAAGTCGGAAAAAGCCGGAAGGAGTTGCATTCTTGAAAAAAAATGCAACTGGAGTCCACTGGTCATTGTTATTGCATGTCAGTGTCAATTAAAAGTTTGTATATTCACATGCGGTATATGTGCTCTAAATATCAGTGCAAATGTTATTACAAAAAACTGAGTCTTAAGTTCTTATTTTGAGTAATCTCTTTATTAATTCCACCACCTGGTGACAGGGATAGGAATATAGTGAAAGTAGGCGTTAAAAAAACATTTGTATATTTCATGGAAGCTCTCCAAAGCAACTCTGATCAGGATGTCTTTACCACTCAAGTTAACCTTCGGTTGTCAACTTTGAAGCCGCGCCATTCAAAAGTCATGAAGGAGATCTATGAAAAGGAAGGAAGCATTAGGGTAGGATGGAAGGCAGCTGGTATTACAGACACTTTGAAGGAGGGTCGCCAACGAAACCAAAATTTGATTAATTTAAACCACTTTACTGTGTGATATGTAATATCAGAAAAATCGCGTTAATTACCACAAACTTAAATACCAAAATTTATAAATTTGAGTTAATTTTATGTATCATAATTAATCCCCCTTTATTAAGTTAACTACTTATTTTCGTGTAATAAGGTAAATTGTTTGTTGGAACATTGATACATTTATATCGAAATCCGAGTAATTGTCAATATTTTTTTTTTCTACTTTGTCAAACGATAATTCACAACAGGGGCGGCCCCACAATTTCCAAAGGGAAGGGGCTTAGGCATTTTGAGATTTAAGTGACAATCAACAAGCGAAGCGAGTTGCCGAAACAGCAGGGATTAGCGGGGGTCCAGGTGCTGTAAGCCCCTTGTTCCCACAAGCCGAAGCCTCTGAAAGTCAACGCATTTTTAGAGTCCTAAAATACGTGAAACGGCTATTTCGGCCCTGCTTGTTACGTACTGATTTCGTTGGTATACGTCCCTAAAAAATCGAAGTATTTAGTGAGATAGCCTGCAGGTTCTCCGGTTGGATAACAACAATTTTCATGCAGTGATAGAGACACTTATATTCAGAAAATAAAAAAATTATTACTTGGCAAAAAGCCCCCCTAGTGGTGCCGCCCCTGTATAGTAAGAATGCGTAAATTTAATCAACATAAAATTTAATTTCTTAGAAATATACACCTATTTCCAAAGACCAGCAGGTAGAAACTTGTGCACTGTTGATATGTTTGGTGATTTCATTGTATTTAACAGAGTTTGTTAGTAGCATAGTTTAATATCCTTATTATTTCGTTGTGCTCTAATTGTCTCACATTCCAATTGCGACAGCGTAAGTTATTGTAATTTGGGTTTATGGTTTTGTGTGCACAAGGTCGACTTAATGAAGTTTGTGACTTATTAATGCATAATCCTGCTAATGATCCAAAAAGATTTGATGTACGTTGCAATAAAATGACACCCTTAGTCTGATTGACTTAATTGTCTCCTTGTTATTGAGAAATACAGGTAGCACAAATGTTTTTGAAATACATTTGGCCTGTGGATAATATGTTATTCAAAACACTTGCACAAAACCAATGTAACTTCTATGGGCATAACGCAATAAGAGATTTTAATTTAAAAATTTAAATATGAAGTGAAAGAAATTATCTACTCCAAAAACTGAAAAATTGCTAGCACGAATGTCTACGTGGTATGAACCTGGCAAGGAAGGAGCATGTAAAAAGCAGTGTTGTCACAACTGCATGTTTATCTCGACTTCGCATGTTGGGATTTCGTTTCACGTACAAAAAAACTGTTGTTTGTACAAAAACAATGAAACAGTGCAAGAGAATTATAAATACCCAAGAAAGTATTGAATAAGCATCCCAAAACTGAGTTACGTAGTGCTTGCAAGTGATGGGAAGAGGAATACAAACTATCCAAGCTTCAGCAAGTATTTTCGAAATAGTGTTTTTCTCTCTTCGTATCGCATGTGTGAGTGGTTTCATAATTGCTAAGTAGATTTCCACTAATATCGACATGGAGAAAGAGGTGAAGCCAATATATTGCACGTGACAGAGTTTATCAAAAGTCTTGCTTAGAAACACGCTCATTGCTACAGCCACAAGTAATCCATATAGAAAATCTGAAAACGACCAAAGCGCACATAATAGTTTCATGTTACGGCGCTATTCCGGTTTTGTTATATATATATGAAAAAAAAACATTCCATTTACAAGTAAATTTAGTAGTGCAAATATAAATGCAGCTACATGAAAAGCCAAAAACTTAATTCTGATTTCGAGATAATATTTTATAATCATTGGAAATGCAAGTATTTTTGGAGGTGTTAGATTCCATTGCAGTCATCAATATCAACGTTAACCAAACTTTCAATCTTGTATCAATATATTTTCTGAAACAGAAAAAAAAAATTTATTGAAAAAATAACAATAAAAAACAGGTGAGTAACTGGAAATGTATTGAAAATTAAAAAAAAGATTTATTTCATTAAGTACCATTATAATCTGAACATGGAATTAAACACGACAAGGGTGATTACATCTTTTTTGTTGAATATATAATCCTGTAGATAATATTTTGACAGATGGCC
Source organism: Hydractinia symbiolongicarpus (assembly GCF_029227915.1). Classification (NCBI taxonomy): domain Eukaryota; kingdom Metazoa; phylum Cnidaria; class Hydrozoa; order Anthoathecata; family Hydractiniidae; genus Hydractinia; species Hydractinia symbiolongicarpus. The sequence goes on from NC_079878.1 coordinate 4,742,616, forward strand.
AAGTTTCCCTCACCTTGCCTAAAAAGATTGAGGGCTACAAACACGTTGATATTTTAGATGCGTATGTGATCTAAGCAGCACGATTTGTAAAACTACTTTTAAAAATAAAACACTTTCTTTTAATTTTAACATGTTTCGACAATTCTTAAGGTGTTAAAGTTTTTATGAGTACATACTAAAACTATAACTAAATAAAACACACGTCTAAGAGGCTGTTCATATAGAGCGAGCTGGTCCGGTTAACTGGACTAACTCTACAGGCGAGGTGAGCTGGTCCTAGTTACGCAGGCTGAAGAAAATAACGAATGTTTGTTTATGTATTTTACATGGCGTTCTAAATTAAATTTAAATTACAAGGATTCTTCAAAAAAATGGAGAATGCTAAAAATAATGTTGATTTTGTCAAAACAAAGGTAAATACACAACAACATAAAATTATGTTACTGTTATGTTTTTATGTGTTTAGTGTAGTCTTGTTTTATTATGACTATGATTGACAAGTCTCTTATAATAATACAGAGCTTCCGTGTGTCTGTGTGTGACTTTTGCAAAGTGGATTGTATTCATTTTTTTGATAAAGTCTATAAAACATCGCCTATAAAATTGTTCTGTAATTTACCGAACTTTAATGTTAAGGTAATAATGACGTCAAAGGAAAGTTACTAACATTAGTGAAGCCCTTACAGTGCACTTAAAACTTTGTGGCTAACTAACTTGGAAACGAGGTGGTGACGTCAATCACTTTTCAGTGCGTGGGTGACTAAGGACCATCTGGGACCAAATTGGGTAAGTTTCTTAAACCTGGGTCCCCGAATCCGTTCCGAAGTGAGCGGGTTGATGACGTCCTCCAATATCTCTACAACCTTTTGTCAAATGTACATCATCTTATACGTTTTCTTGATCAGCGTTTTAAGATCTATACGATGAATGCAACAGGTATATAAATTTCTAAAAATATTTTTCGTTTATTTGTTTGTCTTTGCTCACGTGAGCGATATTTTTAAACATTTATACTTCCTTAGGTGTTCGTCCAAAACATTTGATTCCATGCATTATTTTAATCATGGAGGCATAGGTATAGCTTCTTTTACACCTCCATATTTTGATCAAATATTAAAGTCTACACAATAGAGGCAACCAGTGAAGAAATTTCTAAAATAAGAATATTTTATTGAAGAAGAACTAATTTGTTTATCACTAAAACACTGCCAAGCAGTGAGAGGGATTCAATCCGCGGTCCCCAGAACTGGGAGCCGCAGACGAACCCACTACACTACGTGCGGCAACATGTTAGTGATGAACTCAGATAGTTTATCCGAATGGTGTGTATACATATATGGTGTGTATGATAAATATTCACCTATAAGAATATTTTGTTGATGGGTCTTTCCTGAAGTTATCAAAATTCAAGATATGGTTTTCTTTACCATTGTACTCCTGCCTAAGTGGATTTTTCCACGGGTCTTATCGACTAGTAAGAAAGTAATTCTGTAAAATTTACAAAGTAAACCCCTTAAAGTAAATTTATTTTCCTAGCCTAAAAGCTAATAAATAAAAATATGAAAATTTTTGTACTGGCAAAAACTCCCAGCATTCTTGTTCTTACACCAATTTTTGTGAACTTTTTTAAACTTTTTTAATATAGAGATTTTCCCTTTTTTCACCTTAGATTAGCATTATTCTACCCTATTGGCAATCACGTGGTCCTAGCAGCGTACTGTTACATCCGTCGCCAATCAAACACGAAAGGGATCCAGAAAACCACGAAGAGCAAAAACTATCTCATTATTATACTCACCCGTGAATTCCAATATTTTAAGTTATATATCTTGGTTAAATTATTAGCCATAATATTAACCCTGATTACAATTCTTTTTTAGGATAAGAAGCAAAATCTTAAAACACTAAAAAGCAAAATGCTTACAATGAAAAAACGAAGCACATAACATAAACATATAGGTATACTTCAGACAAAATATCTTGTAGTATCCTCGCATGTATAAATATTTGGCGGTAAAATGTCTGCTTGACAAACATGATTACCGTGTAATTAAACCAACTCAAGCTTCTAAAATAATAGTGTCAACTTTTATTGTTTTATTGTCACTGGTTTCGTCACTTTCGTGTGTATTATCTCACTTCTTACAGAGCTACAAAGGTCAGTGCATTTTATGCCGTGTACAAAACACTGACAATTGCTAGTATTGCACCTTTTTATTCAACAAGCGCATGAAACCATGTCTAGGACGAAGTCTGGATCAAGTTTCTCAACATCCAGACTACGTTCGATGTGCCATCTGACATTCCATTCATGATCGTTTGGTGACGGAATCTCAGGCATCAACTGCAACGACCGTTTTATGATTGCCGTTACGTATAAAACACGCTTACAATGACACAGCAACGCATCTCGGGTAGGTGGTAGTCTTTGTGGATCAGAAATAGGAGTTTTGCTGGAGCAGAACTTCATGTATTTTTCTTCATCAATATCTGAGCATGTTTTTATCCCGCAAAGCTCACATACGAATTTTTCGATAGCTGGAAAAAGGGACACATCGAAAGTAAAAGAATCATCAAATTCTGAAAAAACATTTAAGTAATGTTGGGAATCTTTTAAGATGTTATATCCTTTCAACTTTCCAAGTCCATGAAAGGCGCCGGTGTAGTCATTCCCTGTAAAAGAGTGAAATGTTAGCATTGCTAAAGCACATTCATCTCTAATATCAGCTCTCATGCTTGTGATTTCTATCAGGCGTAAGTTATTACTGGTACCAATGCATATATGTTTACGGGTTTGTATTTTATCAACAAAACACAATGCATACAATGGTATGTCGCTGTCGACTGTAGGCAAACTGACTGGAACAATTATGGCCGGACTTGGTACAAAAAATATCTCAAAAAACAAATTCAGTATAAGTTGATACTGTTTCATCATCTAATGAGATATCTGTTTCAATGTTGGGCACTGGTGCTGGGTCAACTCTTTTTTTTGCTATAGATTGCTTACAATCCTGGTGGGTAAAGCATGGAAAGATCTTCTGCAAATCACAGGTCTGCATTCTTCCGTATCATTCAACGGTTCTTGATAAGGTTCGTGAGGTAATTGTACAATGATTCCATTCGTACAATGTATGGACACCCCACTCAGTGTTTCAGGATTGATGTCGTTGTTATCCCAGATAAAATTAACGAATGAAGAATATTGTATGTTCGACGGTAGAAAACTACGGCTCAAATGACGCTGCACATGCTGCTCTGAAATATTTGTTTTCAAATATGAAACATCGTCATAAGATATTACGTGTCCTAAAAGTCTAAGTAACAAGTTGTTTTGACCCAGTTTTCCGTTTTGTGCACATAAAACGTGCTTGTTTCCGTTCGTTACAGCGTAAATAATGTACTAGCATGTGCGATAGGGTTTTTGTATCACCAATTCTATTACTTGTATATTCTATTTACAAGTCTAAAAGAGCACTCAGTTCAATAATCTCCCCGTTTTCTATGACTCTATTCCGTACGCATTCATAAAATTCATTTATTAATGGGTTATCGACTACCCCACGTCTGCTGATAGTTCGTGTGTAATCACTCCACCAAGATTGATGATATATGAGTCGCAAAGATCCTATCTCATTATCAGCCACATATGTCGGCTAGCAATTTTGGATTATCGTTTCGTTGCAAGGCAGCATCTTGTAACTTAATAGCTGCGTTTTTGGTCATTATTTTTGACAGACGCTCGTATGCACATCGATTTCTTTTGGTTTTTTTTTAGAAAATGCAATATATATGGTCAGCGGTTACTCTGTCGAAAGGAATAAACGGCTTCAGTTTAATAAAGATGGAGTTTGAAGGTAGGGGACGATTGCTTTTTTCAAATAAATTATTTTTTTTTCTAAACGATGACCTTGAACATGAAGCAAAAGCCTGGTCAGTACTCGTCTCTGATGAGTGACTTCAAGATATTATGAGCGTATTCCAATCTTCTTTCACGGACAATATTTCTTGTTTTAGTAAAGACATAAAGCAGTAGCGAACGCAATCCAACATAACAGGATCATCTGTATCAATCATGTCAAAATCGACGATTCCTTTGCAGTGTCGACCAAAATGATTTAATTCGTTGATTATGCGTAGATGTTGTTATACTAAAATTATTAACGTTTGAATCTCCGTTTCATGAGGACAAATACAAGTGGATAGGTTCGATTAATGCGTGCTCTGTGCCATCGTCAGCTTTGATTTCTAGCGGTGTTCCTCCGCATACACGAAAGGCATCAAGATAGAATTTAGCAACCACCTCTGGCATTTTGTTTGTTGTTGCTACATCTAACAATATTAACCTTCTGGAAAAGTCATCAATATACGCATGAATGCTGAAACCGAACGGATTCAGTTTGTTGTGGCCATCTATGTGCCATACAATGTTCGGGCCACTTGCAACATATTTCCGACGGTGTAAACTACGCCTTGTTCTAAGTTCAACTCCACCGGATCTAAACGTTTTATGATTTGTCTCACGTCTTCTCGTCTGCAAAAGAATCCCTTCGATAGTAATGATTTATGAATCCTTTTATAGCCTATGTTCGATCCACTACCACTCAATTCATCTCCAACAGCTTTCACTACATCCTCCCTAGCACTTCTTATATCATGCAAAGGACGTCTCTCATACCTTTTTTGCGGAACCATCTCTTCAAGGGGGAAGCGCTTTGTCAGACCATCTTCAAAATATCTATGAACTGCTTCGTGTATATCCGCCATCTTAACATTGCAGCATGGCGAAACGACATAAATATATTGTTTCTCACAAGACTGAAAACGTTTTATGTTGATAAGTTATTTTGTATTTTTAAAACAAAAAAAATTTTACGTGAAAAGAAAGTGCGTAGCAAAAAAATATGTATAAAAAATATATAAAATGCGCGTAGCAAAAAATAATGCGCGTTGCAAAAAAAAAATTGCGCGTTGCAAAAATAAATTTGCGTTTCAAAAATATAAATGCGCGTTGCATAAAATAAATGCGCGTAGCATAAAATAAATGCGCGTAGCAGCTGACCCTTCAGGGCCATCGTAAAAAACAAAAGTTTAAAAGATATACTTCCTTCATTGAAAACAAATCAGTTAATCAATAATTTTTATGAGCGCACGAAGAATTAAATCAAGTAGACACGAAAACACGAAAAAAATATCAATGTTTCATCTTCTAAACTCACAAAGAGAACTCACAAAGAGATATTTACACGAGCATATATTTCTAAAATCTCAAAACGGCGTGGTCGTCATTCCTATATATATATACATACAAAGTGTATAAAACACAGACTCAAAGTCCACGAACTACTACACTCACCAACACTGAAATCAACATTTTCCTTAGACATGATGCTAAATAATCTAAAAATGATAAGTATAGTGCAAGTATTATGCAAGTTAGAAACAACTGCTTCTTTTACTTCGTACGTGATAGCTTTTCCTCACTCTTATTCTGTATTGTTCCTTTATTTCGTCAAATTTAAAGTTTCCACGTGCATTTTCGGCACAAACACTCTAGCGAGCGTGTCAAAAGACTGGTTCCCGATGAAAAATAAAAAAAATCCATGGATACTGCCAACGGGTAAAATGATACCGCCCATGGTCAATGATACCGCCTACGGTGCGCGGAAAAAAAATTCGCGTCGCCGTGATGAAAGGGTAAACCAGCATATCACACTATTTTGTACGTGTGATTTAAAAATATGGCTGTGGACAAAAAATCAAGCCACCTATAAATTTCAATAGGGATACCCTGATCTCTAATAAGTGTCCTTATTGAAAATATCATCTCAAAGCAAAATAATGCATAATGTCAAATGTAACTATTTGAGGATTTGATCAATTTAAGGGGGGTAGATGTAGAAGTATTTCCTTGGAACTCAAAGAAATACTCTCAAAAGATGCTAACCAACCAAGAAAAAATGATACAGAAGGTGGGACGCAGCATTTTTAAAAATTGAAAGCACTGTAATACGGATGGTTTGTAATTTTTTGGGATCATTTGGCCGAAACAATGATTTTTCTAGAACGTTAGGTGTGTAAATAGGGTCAAGCAAAAAGACATCTTATTATCAAACAAGTATTTTATTTTTATTCTCATCATGTATATATTCTTATCTTCGTTCATTGAACATAAATTTTTGTTTTCTACAATTTCCTTCACAATTTCTCATTGTGCAGCTATAAGAGGGGTGTGCGCCGCGTGCCCCCCCTTCCCCTCTAAATGCGCCCCTGTAAATACAGGTCTTTAAACACAACAACAAAACAATATGATTAAAATGTTTTATGCCAAGATACCTCACACAACTCTGTGACTAGAGTTATCATGCACCCTATAATTGCAAAGGTTACACTGGATAACGGAATCATTCGAAATGTGAGATATAACTAATTGCTCATTATAATTATTTAATAGCTTCACCATGAATTTCGGCTCGAAAGATGTTTTAAGTGTTAATAGACTTTGCGACATTTATGGTTGAACATCAATTTTTGAGCGACATTTATGGTTGCGACATTTATGGTTGCGACATTTATGGTTGCGACATTTATGGTTGCGACATTTATGGTTGATTGCGACATTTATGGTTGCGACATTTACGGTTAAGTTTGCGACATTTATGGGCGATGTTGCGACATTTATAATTGATTGGGTCTTGGGTCTACATAATAAGACTAAAAATCAACATGTTAGTCTTGTTTTTTTTTTAATAGAACCGTGGCTGCCACTTAAATCTTAGTGCTGAGATTGAATTTAAAAAACACGTATTCTAAAAAACTTTTTTTGAAGTAAAAAAAACTATATACAAAATGTATATACGGTTAAGAAACATTATGGAGTCAACGTCGTGCCTAGTAAAAATTCGTTAACCAACGATCAAATTTTAGAATATATCAAACAGACTTGGTCAAATCGTCACTTCAAATAAAACAAAAGATGGGTAAAACAAAAAATACTAAAGAGATTCCTGCCTCAAAAATGATTTTTTTATATGTTGTGAATAAAAAGAGAGTAGAGAGAATAAAAGTTGTTTATCGAGTTTTTTTGAATTTCTTAAAAGTCTTTTCGTTTACAAGATATTAAGCTTCAAAGATTTCCAGCTGACCTTGTGACATCATCATTGATGATATGATAAGGTAGTAAGCAAAACTTTTAAGCAGTGTGTCCTAGTAGTAGTAAGGAGTGATTTTAATCAGGTTTTCGCTCCTTTCACACCTTTACCCCTAAAAAACCCCGCTTCCACCACTTCCACCACCACCTCATTCCAAAACAAGTAAAAAACGAAATCATATGACGTCATCAACACATAATCATATTCATATGCCAATAACCAACACATAATAATAATATGACGTCATCAACGCATGTGCAAAGGCATATATACTATATATTCTGACATCAACAAAATTAGAATTGAGTAAAGGGAAATTCCCTAATTGCCAGTTAACAGAGTTCTATCAAATAAATATGACCAAGGAATATTGCGACGAATGCAGGATTAATCTCGATAAAAATATGATAGATGCAAGTGTTGACGGAGGTTAATCATAAAAGGAAAAATGCTGTGTTGGCAGCACTATATAATGGGTCGTGTAGTTGTGAAAAATCCTTGGTTGGGCTCTGATTATTATAATAAAGGATGTTCAAATTCTATAACGACTCCGTAGAGACAAGGTCTTTCTACAGCGAACCAAGAGTACTTAATATTGACGAGGTTCAAATTGAAAACATAGTACTAAGCGATTCCATTAAAACCAACAAAGGCAAAGATGCTAGATATGTTATAGGCTATAAACATGGTAGCAAGATATCATCACTATTGATCATAACGCCAAAGGGGCTGTATTCAAACGGTGTATCCAGATATGATGATGGATCTTCGCTTAGCTACCATGTCATTTGATATGCATCAACATCCTGAATGGCTGGAAAAATATAAGTGTATCCTGGCCAGGATAGAGAAATTATATAGTAGTGAGTTCACAACCTCATCAGTGAAGAACGGTAGATACCTGAACACAGAAATTAAAGAATGGGAGGGTAAAATAAACATATATTTCTACGATCAACCACTACCACTGAAGCAGCCCTGTACTTCGATATGTATAATAAAACTAAGCAGCATCTATCGACAAGGGAATAAGCACCATCCACAGGTCTTGCTTGAGGAGTGTAAATATAAGTCCGTTCAACAATTCAGGACGCGGCACCTTATTGATTCAGATGATGAAGAGGAAACATTCGTTGTGGTCTAATAAGCTCGATATATTTCTATATATGTAAAAAAAGAAGCCAGAGAATTAGGGATTCGTGGTTATTCAACCCTCAAGAGAGCTGATCTTCTCGCTGCCACGCTGCCAATGATCCCTGGTAATGCGGCCCCAGCCTTGCCTGCTAGATACTTCAGGAATTTTCCCAGTCTCTCCAGCTGCTTTCTCACAAACCCTTTGCTACCACCACCTCCTCCTGTACTTCCTACAGCGCCTGCACTTCCTCCAGTGACGGCGAGCACGATGGTAGAAACCAGTAGACCAACAGCTGATACGATGCTCGCGATAGTGAGCCCCTGCTCTTTGAACAAAATGGTCAATTTCTCCCGTAGGGATGTGTCATCTCCAGCTATTTTCATGAGGGTCTCCTTAATCCCCTTGAGCTGGGTATTGATTCTAGAGAGACCATTTTCTTCTATTGCCACCTTTCGATCATCCTTTAGCTTTTCACGATCTTCCTTGGCTTTATCGAGGTCCTCCTCCCAAATATTTTGCTGCTCCTCTGATACGTCGGACCCAGCCTTCTTCGCCTCAAGCTTGTTGATCTTGTCATTTGCCTTGAAAAGCTCACCATCGTAGTAGATCATCTTACTTTTCACGTTATTCAAGTCGTCCTGGAGCGTTCTAACATAGAAATGAAGCCTCCGTCTTTCGCGTTCATCAAAGGCTTCGGTAAAGGAAGTATCCTCCATAAGGCTCTTCGTTTCATCAAGAACATTCTCGAGTGGCGGCAACATTTTGATGTCATCAGCCTTCTCTTCAACGTGAACAATCTCGTTAAGGAGTCCCTGCGCCATATTTTTACTGCTTTTGTGTGGTGTAGTGTAGTCGGTAAAGTCCATGTCACGTAGGCGTTTCACACCCAACCTCCTCTGTATTTCTAAAAAACTTCTAAGCTCACCATTCATTTTCGTGAGACTAATACCATCGTAGGTAAGGTGGTTCCCATCCATTTCAAAGTCATCATAATGTCCCGCGAGTGGTTGACCGAGCTCCCCACTAAGAGTTTTGTATAAGCTATCAACCTTGATTCCATTAGTTCCCGCCTTACCGTGAGAGTGAGGCTGCCTCGTGTTGCGGGCGTAGTGCTTGGTACGTCCTCGGGTCGAAGAATTTCACTCTCGCTACTAAACTCCTCGGCTTCGTCTTGAATATCCTCTTCCGGCGTAAAGTCATCTTCATATCCTGGATTATCCATAGTTTATTTCAACGCCGAAATACTATTAATAAAGAATGTCTGTTTTTGGAACGAAATTAGACCCTTATAAGGAGGTGAAGACTATGATGTCAATGAAGGGTAAGAGGCAGAGAGTGAAAATATCGCATGTACCGTCTACCATTGGTGCCAATGAAGATTTGTACGTGGATGTTCCGAACATGGGTCGAGACGACGTGATATTTCCCAGCAGTTTGAAGCTCTTGTTCGACCTTGAGCTTACGGGTGCCAATACCAAACGTACCATCGTAAGCAATATCGGTAAAGCACTGGTGCAAAACCTTCGCATAAGCTTAAATGGTAATGAAATACAAAACATACAAGATTTTAACATACTGGCGACGTATCGAGACCTCTGGCTATCAAAATTTGATAGGGACAACACCCTGATCCTTCAGGGGATAAATCCTAACGACGGCACCGTGTGGGCCCTCCAAGTCAAGACCAGCGACCATGTAGGCAATAACGAGGAAAAGACGATCGCTGAGGCCTACGGCAACACATTTTGTATTCCTATCGGCAAGATGTTCTCGTTGACACGAGACTTGCCCTTCTACCAGGCAGGACTACACGATAGGTTACAGTTTGTGATCCATTTTGCATCGTACGGTGACGTTATAAAGGATGCCGGTACCCCAGCTTCAACGGCAGCCAAACCAGCTGATGCTGCCTACAAGATCAGCAATATCTCGCTAGAATTCGACAAGGTTGTAAACGAGGAGCTCGCAAGTGCCATGATGTCGAGATACAGCCGTCTCGCCTTACCCTAAGAGCGTATACTCCGTAGCAAGGTTGTCACGATCCGAAAGGCCGAAACATCCTACAACCTACAAATCGACACACCGGCGAAATCTCTAAAAGGGATATTACTCCTATTCCAGGATCCCGGTGTAGTTAAAGCATATAGTGGGAATAATGAAAATTTTTACAACCCGAAGATTGAGAAGATGTCTGTCACCATTGAAGGTAGCCCCAATAAGCTCTTTTCACACGCGATGTTGCCAAAGGACCACCTAGAGCAAGTCACGGTGCTATTAGATCACCATGATTCCATGGTGACCGTTGGCCAATATCTAATGGAGAGGTATGCATTGTTCATTGACTTCCGCAGTAGTCCAGATCACATCTTGCACGGGAGCGGGCGACACCTTCAGAGGTTGTCGGACGGCATAACCCTACATATCATCAAAAAAACGATGGTACCGGTGATATTAGATGTTACGTGTACTTGTTAATGGATGCACAACTGAATATCCTAGGGGGTTGTTTTCATTCAGTAGGATATTAAGAGATCAAATATTCAGTATCACGCGTTATTCTGTGATATATCATAGAATAAAACATGACAACCTTAGCAATCATGGCAGGAGGGGCGTTAATTAACGCCCTGGCCTTCAGTGGATCAAATTTTTTGTTCAGTAAAATAAGCAGCCACGGTGAAGAAGAGCGGAGACGCCACGATTTAGCGGTAGAAAAACTACAAGCTGCTCAGGCCCAATGGGTCCGTGAAAGACAAGCTCGCATCGATTGGTACAATAAGAGACGAGAAGAACAGCGTGCTGCAGGGCATAGTTTAAAGGAACTAGACCAGAGCATGCGAGACCATTTTATCGCAACTATTGAGAGGGCCCCAAAATTGTCTGATTACTATGTCCCATCCAAGGAACAGCAGGGCCAAGAGCTCACGTTCATTCTTGGCTCCTTGACCGTATTGGGGTTCGTAGCGTACAAATACATGTAATGCCGAACGTTTGCGATATGTAATAAATATGTCGAAAACAAAAGCACATATTGTTACCGAGAAGGAAGCTGAAAAACTAAGTCAAATCTACTATTCTCCAGAAAATCTCTGGACTGGACGAAAAGCCATTAAGATACTCGCTGAAAAATCTGGTCTCTCAAAAAAGAAAGTCATATATTGGCTATCCCGTCAGTTGCTCTGGCTCCGACATATCAAGGGTCCGAAAAAGATCAATTACCCGCATTTCACCGTTACAAAGCCAAACGAAATGCACCAATTCGACTTGCTTTACATGCCTCATGACAAGCTGTATGGTAATACGTACAAGTATATACTAACAGGTATTGACATAGCCTCACGCTTCAAGGTGGCGAGGCCTCTGAGAACCAAGAAAGCCAGTAAAGTTGTGGAGATGGTCAAGGATATTTATAAAGCAGGACCTTTGCGTTATCCGAGCATATTTTAGTGGAATAATGGTAGTGAGTTCAAATCAAATGTGAGTAAGCTGTTGGAATCCAAAGGAGTTTCCATCAACCGGGCTACTACTAAGTACCACCATACTTTCACGGCTTTTGTGGAATCCTACAACAAGGTACTCGCCGAGAAATTGTTCAAACCCCAAGATGTTCAGGAGCTGGTCACTGGCGAACAGAGTACCACATGAGTTAAACACTTGTACACCATCGTCAAGAGTTTGAATAACACCAAGACGGCTATGATTAACATGAAACCTTCAAAAGCAATTAAGCTTGATGAAGTACCGCTTGCGAAAAGTGAGAAGCACCCGGAGGAAAAATCTCTACCAGACGACGGCCTATACTTGTATCTGCTACAGGCTGGTGAGGAACATGGGGATGCCAAAAGACGCGCGACGGATACCTATTGGAGCAAAAAGACGTACAGACTCGACCATATAGTGACAGGTACCCGTCTCCTATACTATCTGATCGAAGTTTTGTGGCGGAAGAATTAATGTTGATTCCAGAGGATGTTGAACTACCTCCAGAGCATGTTAAAAATTGGTAAATTGGTAATATTTCTCGATTTTGTGTGTTATAAACACAAAATTACGCTCTCTAATCTTCTAATGTCGGATCACCCAGGTCATATAAATGCTCGCGAGTAAGATCAATAAGCCTGAAGTGGCATATGTATCGCTCCATATGTCCTTCCTCTTCAAACCGATTAAGCGCATGCATGCCATTGGCGTTATCTATAACGACGATTTCTTCAGACTCAGGATATGGAAGCCTGATCCACCTCCTTTTCTTAAAGATACCACGGCGTTGAACGCGTGCACAGTAATAGGGAAGATGGTGGTATTTATCGTTTTCCGGTGTTGTATGCTTGCGAAATATTATAATAACATTATCCTTGCCCGCATCATTGGCATGTGGCACATATCTTTGACGTAATCCCGCAATTTCCAATGTTCGGAGATCAAGCTGGTTTTCTCTCTCCTGGAGGTCTTCCTCAAGGTTAGCGATAGTTAAGTCCCTTTCCTGAAGGTCATCGTTGAGTATTGCCAGGGCTTGACGATGTTCTTCGATTTCATTTTGTAATTTTTCCACACCTCTTTTAGTTAGCCATTTTATGACATCAATAGCCCTTGGTTTTCGAGATCTATGTACAATCTCTAATGCGCCATCCAATGTCACGAAAGCCTCGTCTCCGGTTACTTCCTTGGACAGTGCGTCTAACGCACCATCTGTTATCTCATGACGAGGCGTGGTTTTTACATCTCTGTATGTTGCCTTTATATCAACAATACCCGGAAATCTTCCCAGATCAGCACGTTTAAACATTGGTTGGTCCTGATTGTTTACCAATATCTCAATGGTAGGCATTGTTTTAAATAAGGTAAGTGACATTTTATTATTTACATTACTCCAACCAGGGTCACAATGAGTAGGACGGTTATGAAAAAATACTTGGTATTCCTTTGGATTCTTTCTCTCTCCAGAACATCATGAAGCTCCTCCTGAAGAGCTTCTAGTTGACTTTCCAGATAGGGTATGCGTTCGAGCTCTTCATGGCAAGCAGTCAGCTGATTTCTTAATGTTATGATATATGACATTTATTTTAATATACACCGAGCCCTGGGGTGTTCCAACCTAATATACAAGCACGCGTGTTTTGATTTTTTCAGTTGATTTTTGATTGGATTCCAGTCGTCTATCTGGTTTGTCTCATCATCCACCAGCTTGAGGTCTAACTTCTCATGCGGATACCATAGAAAGAACTGCTTCTTTTGTCGTCTTAAATTCTTCGGCAGTGCCGTATAACTCTGAGTCAAGAGCCATATTGAGTGCCTTCGATGTCTACCAGATATTGCCAACTCGAGCAAAGGTTGCCTTCGTTTGTCGAGAGATTCATTAGAGATGAAGTCATCAAGTATAAATAGCGTGTCTTCACCTGCCAGGAGGTTTGAAAATTTGCTTATCCATTCAAATAACTGATCACCTATGTCAATAAGAAATACATAAGGATCTTGCCAGAGACTGGATCTATCGAGGTAAGTCCTATTGTAACGTATAGCGGGACAAAGGATTATAATATTATGAAAGTGACCCCTGTATTCATTTTCCGGGAGGTCGAGCACGCGCTGCGTCTTTCCACAAGAACTGGGGCCTGTAAAGAGAGCTGTATGATGTTCCTTGACAATATCTAGCATTATATTCTTCATGTATACCACGTGGTATGCACGAACTTTGCATGTGCTTACTTAGGTGGCATCATGGAGCGCTTATACCAGCCTTGTTTTATCGCGTAATCGTCAAATAAGATCGCACCAGTCATATATCCAGCGAGCTTTAGTCCATCCTCTAGATCCATCTTCGCACCTGGTCGAGAAACGCCTAATGCTTTTTTGGCAATCAGTGCCAAGACGATTGTGTATGAAACTAGTCTGACAGACTCCCATAGGCTATCAACAACTTCCTTCTGATATTCTTTGCTGCTCATTTATATTATACCCTATCGCATGTGAAAAATATCAATATCTGGCTTGGCTTGATGCTTTGAAGGTTGACGCTGCTATTGTTCACGTGTTTCAGCAGGCTGTTGATCCGTTGCGGGCTTTTTGCGGAAAATATAATATGCCCCTCCCACACAGGCGGGTATAGCAACGAGACTCCCAGCGCTATAAATATATCCACTGCCCGGGACTTGGGAGGAACTGCGACAGGTTCCTGACTCTCTTGGTAAGTACCTTTACCCACGTTCTTCTTTACGTCGGCCTTGTTCCTGCGATTCCACTCAGTAAGTCTCTTGCCAGTCGCTACACGACCTTCATTTTTCTTGGTAATCACTTGGTTAGGTTCTTCACTCATTTCTTATAGGCCCTAAGACCTGTAACAAATCACTTCTTTTTTACATTAAGATGAGGGATACACCCTGTTCCTCAAGGATCTCCATGGTCTCTTTTATCCCCGTGAGTATGGCTTCAGGAGTGTTTAAATCTCTCTCAAAGTATCGCAGGTACTCTCTAAACGTCATGGGTTCTTTCTTCGGCGGCGCTCTTCCAAGCTTTCTCTCCCTCATCAGTGCCGCTAGTCTGTGCCCCTGGGCAACCCTTCCCGGGTGCTTTTTGTGTACTTCAATAATTTTTTCGACGGTCTCTGTTTGTTGTTTCTGTTGGTTGATAATAATACTACACGCGCTGCTCATCTTTTTGTTGCTCCTCATCAATCTCTCTCTTCTCTTCAATGGACTTTGAGAGCTGGGTATGATTTATCGTGTGGGCCGCAACGAGTAAGGGGGCAAGTAACTTACTAAAGGCAGTATATACCAGTATACCCAGATCAGTCATGGACTCTTTAATGATTAAATCATTTTCTAGATCCTGGCGAAGGGCCTCGGGATCATCGATGGGTACAAAATTGCTTATGGTTTTGCTATACAACCCAAGCGCGTGAGTGCTGATGGCTCGAGCTGTGGTTTCTCCTTTCTCTACCAACTCACGCTGAACTACCTCGGCGTATATTTTCTCGATAACCTCGGGCGATGCTTTGTCCAGAAACGCCTCAGTACATTTTTTTCCTAAGAGGTGTGGCTTGGTTTTGCAAGCATCCTTGAGAATCTGACGCTTATCTAAAGGTTGCTCAGGCGCTTCTGGAGTATTGGCAACATTGTCGAATATTTCAGATAATGAAGACGTACTATTTATTATATGTTTGTATCGATAGAGAAAAGGAAGTATCAATATATACGGAAGAATTATCGCAATCAATAGCCGTAACTCCATTTTTATTTGCAGCTTTGTGTATAAAGGTGGTGCCCCACAACACCTTTAATGCTTATTAGTGCGCATAGGTCGTAATACCTCTATCCCAGGCCTCGTGACATGTGGTATGTCCCGCGGTACAGGCTGCTGCTGTTGTACCGCGGGTTTTTTTATTTTTACACTGTCGGGGTTAGATGGTTCAACCCATACCCAGCGCCCTGGGTGATCACAGTTACCCATACAAAAAAATCGCTCGCAATCTTCTTTCCAAGGCATTTTTTTTGTTATAAAACTTTAATGGCCTATAACAAAATATTGGACGCGAACTACTCTAAAGGCTTTGTATGTATACGATCATCGAGCACTACCCTTTTATCGTAAAACGCTGATAGACCCAGCTTGTTTTGCTGATATGTGACCATCCCCTGGTTATGAACTCGGAAGCCCACATTTTTTGCAGTATCCAGCTCTCCGTTTAATGCTGCCATATATCTAGACCACGTCACTTCATTTTGTCTTTTGGACATTCCTTTACACGAGAATTTAGTGTCATTTTTACCTTCGACGAAATAGCACTTGGCTGTCAGCGCAATCATCCTAGACCCGATAAATTCCTCCTTAAATAACCCTCCGGTTCGGCTCGAGTGTTTGTCGGTAACGAGCCAGTTCTTAACATCCTCATCGTACTGCTCGAGTAGCTCCGAGTGAACAACATCACGTAGTTTATCTCCAGATATGGCAAAATACGCTGAGTCCGTGTCCATATAAATGTTCTCAAAATCTCGTCGATCTACGTACTTGTCGAGAAAATTATAGTAAAATTCGAGCATCCGCAATTTAGCCAATTGATACACTAGGATTCCACATTGGTACGCCCGGTTTATGGAAACTCCTTGTTTAACCCGCCTTACTTCGTATGCCTCTCCAATTTCTTCAAGATCCTCCAATTAAGGGCTTCTCATTGCTGCATCTACCTTTTCATCCTTTGTAAATGTGGTATTGTTATGTCTCGCCAGGTCTTCTATCATTTTGCCATAGAAGCTATTACCTTTTAATATAGCTGCATCGCCCGCAATACGTTTATCAGGGTTCTTATCAGCTTGGCGCCGCGCATCCGCTATTTCTTCCGGGAACCAAGCGAATGGTTTACCCCTTGAGTACTTGAGTATTTGATAACAAGCTGTAATTTTTAAACCATGATTAATATACCATTTAAGCAAGTCAGTACAAAGCAGGATCTTCTCAGCTTTCATCACTCCCAACAGCTTTTTAGTGCCTGGTATACGTTTTCGCTCTGTCTTGTTTAAATACTCGTGCATATGCTGAGGGATTTGATTGTCAGCGATCTCCGTGACTACAAATAACGGGGACATCTCGCTGAATGTTTCGTACAACTCAGTTGGCACTTCAATATCAACTTGAGCAAACCCGAAAAGCGATCCATCTAGAATGCTCTCCATTAGATCATCTATTTTTTCAGCAGGATCTGCCATTTTTATTAGCTTCTCCTTCCCACAAGGGAAATCTTGGAGTAGGGTGCTCGGGTAGAGCATATTGGCGTCATATCCTAGGATGGTTCTACATTTTTTCGGTTCGTTATAAATATGTGAGCGAATACCCGTCACATTACTCTCATGGTACCTACAAAATACGATAGCTGGCCCACCTACTATGCCAGTTTGCAGGAGCTCATATGCCTCGTTCTTTGTACAAGATGTACAAGCGTTTTGAACCAGTTTACAATATTCGCATCGGGCTTTGGTGCAACGAGCCTCACATTTATGCTTACAGGGATCACCCGGGGCATAAAGCTGTATATCATGGTTCAACCGCAAGGATTTATTCAGTACATACCGCATCGAAACACCCGGAATGCTTACGGCATCTTTCAAAATGTCAATCTCATCCTCGTAGTACTCGTCGGGTCTTGCCTCGATAAATGGTATTACATTGGCCATATTGTATTCGGCTAAGCAATCCAGCATCGTGACGCATTCTCTTTTAAAAAACTCATTTCTGAACGTCTGGTAATCTTCGGGTGATAGGGTGTTTTTACCACTGAGTGTGCTATAAAACGCCTCATGATCGACTGGGCCCACATGGTTCAACTTTTCGTAGCATGTTAGCCATTCGTACGGAAACATTAATTTTTTGAGATCACAATCCAATGATTTGCACCATCTTTCATAACTCAAGCCTGGCGCCAGAAAATTCTTAATATCGATAAATTTGAACTCTGAAGTGGTTAGAAACATGTAGTCGTTGTCTTTTTTTGCCACTTTGATATTATCATCATCCGCAATTCGTTCGACAAAATACCGCTTTATCATGGTGATATCGTACTTGCCACTATTGAAACCTATCACCGTCACTTGATTTACCCATTCATGCCAAGCATTTTGAGTTTGTTCCGGGAGCATATCGAAATCATCCGGCTTGGGATATATCAGTTCAACTTCTTGGACAATCCGGATCTGTCTCTGCTCTAATTGCTCAACAAATTTTTGGATTGAAGGTAGGATGTTCTTGGAGCGAATCGTGATTTGCAACACTTGGGATATGCTCGGAGATATATGTTAAATCAGACGTGGGCTGCTGATTCAATGGTGCCAGGAGGGCCTCGAAATCAAATACAATGAAATGGGGATATGGTCGAAATTCTTTCTTGAATACCCTCTTAGCCTTGGGAGGCTTTTCGCACTCCCATGCAGTGACAAGATTGTACCCCAGCCCCCGAATGTGGTCTTCTTTAAATTTGGTACGATTGAAATTATTTTTTATCTACGTTGGTTCGCTGTGGTTGACATGGGCATCCATGCCATTTACAGGCGTGATATTCGTATACTGTCTTTGTATGAGGATCATACCCGTCTACCCTATAAACTTCCTTACTACCATCGCGTATCACACGCTCTCCCCCATGTCCACAAAGAGCATGATGTATATGCCTACCTGTTTGCTCTGACATGGCCTCAATCTATTGGCATGCCGCGTAACTGAAACCCTTATCGGGATAGAATACCTTTTCAGAGCTACTCGGCATGCGCTCAACCCTATCACCTTTGCAAATGATCTTGGTCTTGATGCCTTCGCATTCGTTATTCTTGTGTCGTGTGAGATTTTCGGGTCTGGTAAATCTTTGTGTACAAACCTCGCATTCCCAATGCTGCGTCAATACATCCATCTTCTTGATATAGAAATAATGACCCTGCAGCATACCAATATTGATCGTGTCTAAGTCTTTTTTGTATTGGCCTTGTCCGTATACGAGTCGCCATGGGGCCTTATCGGTGTTTGTTTTTGGTTCAAAGACTCTGATATTAATTTTGAATTTTTTAGCGATGCCCTCCAAATCCACGAGCCTCATAGCACGTACCTCTCCCCTCTTTAACTTGGGTTCCTCGTAGTATTCACGAGCTAATTTGAGAGCTGGCCTTGTGAGGAACTTTTCGCACTGTTTTCGCTCTTCCCGGTAATGAACAGCTAGGCACAAGCTGTCTGTTCTCTCTTCCGTCTTGTCAAAGCTATAAATGCACCTTTTTCCGCGCAACCAATCTGGTAATGGTCCACATCCAAGTAGGGGCTCCCTCGTAAAAATAATCTTAATCTGCACGTGCTTGAAGACTATTTTACCCTCATATGCCCCAAGGGTCTCGATGGTTCTGTCTGGTGGTAAATAGGCTTTCGTCCAGAATTCCGCATCTTCCAGATCAAGGCGTTTCATCTCACATTCATCGATGAAAGCCTCGATTTCAGTCATGCTTGAGAGTGACCTAGAGCTCTTGGTTTTGTGATAATTCGCAACATCTCCACCGCCTCGGTAATATCGCAGCCAAATGAGTATATCACCTTCACACGCATGTTTACATGGGGGGGGGGGGATTTTTCGCATAATGGTATCTGTCAATAGCTGGTTAAGGTTTTTGTCGAACCTCCATGTTTTGATGCGGTTTCCGTCTTCTATCATTTCCGCGTCATCGTTAAAAATATTATGGATATCCTCAATCACATCAGTATTGGTGGCATGCTTAGATTCTTTCCCAAACATGTGTTTGAGGTCCTCAATTCCTTGGTATTCATCTTCGATGGTGACCCGTTGAACCTCATCGTGGAGAGTTGGTGTTCCTGAAAATTGATCCCTGGCCTTGTTATAGTAGTAACTAACGGTATCCCGCACGCTCCTTAGTTGTTTAGTGAGAGCTTCGCGAGTTGCCGCTACTGGTGCCGACACGGTATTATATATTTTACTGATGGCATTTTTGAACCAACTCATCTTTATTATAGGTAGATTTCAATTTCAACCAGCATTTTTTTTTGGTTTGGTCAAGGATTGGATATTTCAGGGAATTTCCCTTACTCATATTCTGTATACTATTATTTATAGCATATATAGTATATATGCCTTTGCGCATGCGTTGATGACGTCATATTATTATTATGTGTTGGTTATTGGCATATGAATATGATTATGTGTTGATGACGTCATATGATTTTGTTTTTTACTTGTTTTGGAATGAGGTGGTGGTGGAAGTGGTGGAAGCGGGGTTTTTCAGGGGTAAAGGTGTGAAAGGAGCGAAAACCTGATTATAATCACTCCCTACTACTACTGTCCTTATGCTCTTGGCATGTGTAAAGTTTTGTAGTTTAACAATGGCCTTATCTTTAATTATATGTAGAAATATGACGTCAGCATTTTTTAAAAACTGACTTATGACATCATAAGATCCCGGATTTTAAATATTTAAAATCTTGAATAATTTGAGAACGGGAAAAGATTTTAAAAAAAATCCAAAGGGCTTGATAAACAACTTTTTATTCTCCACAACATATAAAAAAATCATTTTTGAGACAGATCCTCAACAATGGTTTTACAAGTACCAGGTAGGTGTGACAAGTATTTCTGATAAACTGGCCATTGTAATTTATTTTCTCATATTATTATGTGTGCGTGGATAATTTTAGAAATGAAATACCAACCTCGTCCTCGGGGTCTTTTTAGTCTAATGTAAGCGCAGGTCGAATTTATGTGTGTTTAGTGCTGCAAAAGGGCTACCAAAAGGGCTACCAAACAACCTTGTTCCGGCAGGGCATTTTGCCTTGTTGATAAGTTGATAGCCACGAGAAAGGCCCTGGAACAGGCTGGTCACATGATCCATCCCTTATAATTTATGATAAATATACCAAAGAAATAATTTATGAACAGTCTTTGCCCTGCAAAAATTTATTTCTGCCCCGCGCGGGAGCTTCATGTAAACAAGAGTACAACTAATATGGCGGTCGATTTATTTTATGGCGTAGATAAAAAATAGCTAAGGTTTAGCATCACTAAGAGAGGCTCGTTTAAAAATTATGTAAATCAATATAGAAAGTGTTGCGGAGAGGTTGCCAAGGCAAAGGCATTAAGCACGGCAAGGAAAGGGCAAAGGCAGGCAAGGAAATAGGAAGAGGAATCAGGAAGGCAGGGGTAGGCAAGGCATGGGAGCCACAGGCAAGGACATAGTAGGCAGGCACCAGAAAAGGCATAGGAAGGGTAGGCAAAGAAAGGCACGGTCAGTGCTGGCAAGGCAATGGAACGGCAAGGCAGGGGTGCATGACTTTAGTAGAAAATCTCCATCTTACAACTCAAAGATTGCGTATATTCAATATGTCTAAGTTAAGTATCATATTAGTCCAGGAGTATAGAAAATATTGAGGTGCAAATGTTTCAAATTCAATATCTCAAAAAAAAAGTCTTAAATTTATCTCAGGTCAATACACAGTGAATCATAGCAGAATTATGTGCCATTACAAGTATTTAAACAATCGGTCATAACGACATATCATTTTTTCATAAATCTGAGATTAACTTGGTTCCAATGACAACAACATTAAAAAGTCAAGATATAGAAATAATCAGAGAAGTCCTACTCAAAGGTTACCTATTATATGAAAACCTGGTTGTTGTAGGTGCAAGATAATTATGTTTTTCCTAGCCCTGTCCAGGATTTGAACCTGGATCTCTCATTAGCATGAGTGTCATAGCCATTAGACCAGCAGGGCATAAACATAAATATATATACAAAACTTTACAGGTGAGTATTATATACACTTAGGAATTTACGCTGGTTAAGCCACAAGTAACTGTGTTACCTGGCGTTAAACGCTTGATGGAACAATTAATACAAATTTTAAACTGTACCACACATTCAGGTGGCTGGCTTTAGTACAGGTGTGCAGTATATCATAAATCGAGTGAAACACACAACATTAAAGGTGTGTCGGGTGTGTAATTATATTTTTCAGATTCACAAAATATATATTTCCTTCAACTTTAGCTTGAATAGAAACACAATTTACATATTGTGCCATGTCATAGCGAAAACTATTTCATAAAATGTTCCCGGTAAAACTTAAAATATATATGTACTTTAATCTGTGGTGCGCCATTAGTATAGGTAAACAAACCCTTTGAAAATAACTTTAGCACAACTTCTGTTAAATAGAAACACAGGTAATAGCTTGTCGTTAACACTAGGCTGAGTGATTAGTACAAATATACTGTGGCGCACATCCGAAAAAACTTTGGTTCACATAAACAGACAGTAAACACCCTGTTGTTATCCTACACAGCTAAAACAATCATTCAGCAATTTTATTTTGCGGAAAAGTTTTTGTAACATTTAAAAATAAAAACACTGTTCAAAACCTGTTTTTACGCCCCTAAAGAATCCTGCAATATTTTATGGGAAAAGTTTCTGTGCTAGATCAAAAATTAATCATAAAATTGGACAGCCGTAATACATTTTTAAAAAAACCTTTACTGCAACTTCGGTTTAAAAAAACACAGGGGAAACAGCCTGTTGTTAGCCTGTGCAGCTAAAAATCAAATAGCAGTATATGTTTTGTTTGCAAACAAGTTTTCATGACAGTAGGATAAAAATATCTTATTCCAGACTGAACAAAAACATCATTAGAGCCACATGTGTAAGGATCGGGTCAAGTTACAAAAACAGAAATTATTGGGACATTATTTGTATACATATCGTGAAATTAGGTAAAAAATAATGAATACACTTGCAGATTTTCAATACATGTTGACGATTGAACGAGATATCTATCTACATCTACATCTACATCTATCTATATATATATTGAAATAATTTTCGCTTCTGCAACTTAAGCCGCACTGATGTATGCTCAGTGTACAATATATAGCTAGCTACAACCGTCCACGAAAATATAGCTCTCTATCCCCCCTTAATGTTAAGAACTGCCCATTTGTGGCTAAGCAACGTAAACAATTACACGTGACATACCTGTATATAAACATTTACTATCCGCAAAATATCTAGCTGGCTATGTTTGGCCATTTTGTGGACGATTGTAGCTAGAACAAGCTGTATGATGGGACATTCCTACAGAGTAGAATTATCTCACTCACTGTGTAGTATATATGTATAATAGCTAGCTAGATAGAGGATAGGTAGAAAATCAGTCTCAAACAAATTTTCTATGCTAGCTATGTTGCTGATTTTATGCCTATAGCTACATGGGTAGTTCTATCCCAGCTAAGTAGTTAATTTTCTGCAAGCTTTGTAGCTAGTTTTATGCTAGCTATATTGCATTGTTTGTTTGTTTTATGCTAGCTAACTCTTACAGTAGCTAGGTAGCTAAATGCTATCTAAGTTCTATTATTATTCTATCTAAATCTGCAGTTTTAAGCTAGCTAGCTTTAGGTGTGAGTGAGAATAAGAATGGGTTCATTACATGTAAAAAAAAAAGTGATATACAAGCGAGCTAAACATACCCTTTCTTCATTTTCTTGAACAAGCCCTTCCGTCAGTTGCGATATAGCTTAGATTAACAAAAGTTTGAGTTTGAGGCGCTATGTGTCCGAGAAAAAAGTCATGTGATATTAGTAAAATTAATATGTGCATCACCTGGCTAAAAATTGTAGGCAAACTTAATCTCAACTGGAAACAGCATCATTTACGCTTGGTTAAAAAACAACAAAAACTCCATCGCCGTGCTAAAAACATATTGTCTCGCTTACTAAAAAATGTAATTAAGAATGACCATATTAAATCGCTGGATTACTGTGATCCTTTGGACGAAATTTTAATATTTCCATAGTAACCATGATAATTTGGATGTATAGGGACGAAATCCTATATACTCTCCACCGTACTTACATTTCCTTCTTATTTGGCTTATATAATGAGGAAATAGGCTCCGCTACGCTTCGTGCGCTGACGCGCACTCCGCTTCTCTCCGCAAAAAAAGATACCTTTTTTAGTTCAACATGATCTAAAGCAAATTTATCTCGATAGTCTTTTCCTGCAGAACTGCTGGTAGTTAGCTAGCTAACTACTAGAGCGCGTGTCTAAATTACGTGAACATCTAACTAATAGCTAGCTATAGTGATAGTACCCATTTTCACTGCAGTTGATTTCTGTAGTCATTTCATTAAAAAGCATCAGTAGTCATTTCATTATAAAACATTAAATGCTTTGCTATAGGGGCAGTTTACTTGAGAGTATAAACTTGAAAAATGCAAGATTCCATAAATCATAGCCATTTAATATGTCCTTTATAAATATGTGGTTGAGTAAAGCTGTCTAAGGATGTCACGTTTGCTAGCTAGGCAGAGAGCTCATGAATTTTAATGGACTACGCTAGTAATATTCTGACAATTTTGCTTTTATTGACAAAATAGTTTTGTCTTCCATCTCTAAATCTTGCTTTTAAGGCAAGGACCAAATTTGCATCTCATTATCTTTGAAATTTCATAAATTCCCAGTGTTACTGGGTATTTTTGTGTCACGTGACCAGCCAGGGTCATTGCTGGCAACTCCTTAATAACGGCTCAGGGGCTGCAAGACCCTGGGGACAAGGTTGCCTACCAAAATGATTGCGCATGTTGTATGAACTGCAGAATGCACCAGCCGCTCTCTACCCTTTCTTTTGTAGTTCTTTCTTCCACTTCTTAAACTTTTCAACTAATTCCTCAATTAACTCCACCATGAAAACCAAGTCATCTGTAACAATAACTTCTATGAGCACCCTGCTCTGGGTTTCATTGACAATACTTCTAAGACTAAAACAAACAACAAAAGATTAAGTATAGAACCCAAATTCACACCAACGTTTACGTTAAATCCAACACAACTTTTAGCATTGTTGTACATACCTTCTTGTACTTTTACATTGTGTTCGCTGTTGCTAGTTTATGTCAATTATTAGTATATATTGCTTATTATTTTTAGATGACAGCTAAACCTGTTGATTCATTTCAAGAATTTTGTCAGTTATGTTCAAGGCTTGCCGATGAACCAAGTTATAACAACAAAACTTCAATCATTAAAAATTTTATTAAGGAGCATTCATCAAAAAAAGGTAAGTTAATTTTTGATTTGTTTTTTTTAAGTGGTCAATTTAACATATACCTTTTCATGTTTTTCACTAGGATACTTTTTCCAATATAACATCTAGAAAAATTGCACTTAAAAATGTAATGATGCATTTTGTATCTTGAATTTTTATTCTGTTTTAAATTTAAATTTGTTGTTGTTGTTGTTGTTGTTGTTTTATGTAAAGAAATATTTTCAACTAAAGTAATGAATAAATTTACTTCATTTTACTATCAGAAACAAAATATCCTTATTGTATGTACACAATAAAATCCCAAAATAATTTTTTGATTGATATGATGCTTTTTATTTTGTTATACTGACTGAATAATTGTAACATAGTAACATTTTATATGCACTGACGATGGTTTTATACCGAAAAGCTTTTGCTTTATTTTAACTTGTTTGTTTTTACTTTTTTAACCCAACGATATATGTATGTATGTATGGTCGATTAATATTTATTTCTATAATGACATAATTTACAATTAACCGGTCACTAACAAAGTAACAAGGCGTTCGCTAAAAATACATGTATATATATACAGTAAATACCAGAAAAGCAGAAAATACTAACAATAAAAAAATCTTTTTTTTAAAAAAACTTCCTAATTAAAACTTAGTAATTGCCTATTGTGCACACTGCAGACACATTCGTCCGGCCTACGGAAAAGCATATGCGGTGTGCGCAATAGATGTAACATATTCAGATTAATGTGGGATCAAGACAGTCGAGACTAAGAACAATTACACAGAGAATCTCAAAAACGTTTTGCAAACTTTTATTGTGCCGCTAATTGCGCGCATCTGTATTGTTCGTATTAAGCTAGAGTTTTCCTTTTGCGTGAAACCGAGATTGTTCAAACTGCTTTCCAAGCGTTTAGGAACAGTTCCAAGTGCACCGACAATAACAGGCACTAACGAGAAGGTATAGTTTTTGTACATTAACTGCATATTGCGTAATAAAGGTCCGTAAATGTTCTCTTTTTCGCATATCTTTGATGTAACGTTTACATCAGCAGGGCAGCTAATTTTGATAATCTTGCATGTTTTACTTTGTAAATCCCACTGGATGATATCGGGTTTGTTGTGTTTAACCTTTGTCGCTGTCTTCACCGGTACGTTCCACCAATACTCCTTACACCCTTCCTTGTACACAAACTCGTTTTCGCTGCATTTGACGTTCGCATGAGGGTCTTTCTTCCATTGGTAATGCCGTATAGACCGTTGCTGCAATCGGGTCATGTCGCAATGGGAGATAGTATCTAGCTGACATTAGGCCCCAATCAGGAATCTATCTATCTATCTAACGGCTTTTGTGTTCAATGGGCAAAATATATGCTAGCTAAAACCTTGTTCAGAAGTGTTACAGTTTAGTTTATATATGAAAATTGTATTTTTATTTAAAAAAAAGAAATATATATAAACATAAAAGACTATTAAGGATATTGCTAATTTAAAAGATATACATGTGCTCAGTCATGTCATCTTGTAAGATAAATAAGCTCTCCTTAATTTCAAGTGTAAAACAGCTAATTTCCATTCGCCTGAATCAGTACTTCATTCACCTGGTAAATTTCTTATGAAATTATAGTTCTGATTGCTAGTGCAAATTTTGTGTATCAGCCTTTAAATTTCAGAAATATTTGATTTAGCAAAATTACCATGGTTATATGGTAAATTTAGGAATTTACTTTGCATTCCTTTTGCTTGAAAAAATGTTTCATTAGTTGTTGATAGTAGAACACTACCATATGGTGATATTTGTTTGATGAAAATAAAATGTAGAATTAGTGAACAATATCACAGTGGTCAATTGACAATCCATTTCAAATTAAGACAAGCGTTGCGTTGCATCTTGAAAACTAGTATATTAAATATCGAAAGAATAAATTATCACTTTTTTTTGAATGGAAACACTTCAAGTGCTTTTTGGCATAATTTTTAAAACAAAATCTCACTTTCAGCTTATTTTATAAAACAAGTAAAATTGTGTCAATAAGTATGATTAAGATGTGTAGGATTTTAAGCCAAAAGTGTTTTCATCAGATACTGTCTTAATTTTTACAATGCTAGATAGATAGAGATAGATGTGCATATTTTACATGGCTAGCCTCACAAATATCGAGGGATATACCCTGTCTATTATTTCCAGGAGGGGCCATGGCTTAGATGGAGAGTCCTAGAGTATTTAATGCTCATTTTGAGCGACGCAGACCCAATTAGGGCCCGCGCTCTACTAGACAACTCCCGGCAACATCCAACGGCCCACACAGTGTGCCATCTTCCCAATTTCCCTCACATGGCTTGGGTTAACCCGGAGCTATGGTAACATTCACTCGCCCAAGTTGAATCGCCGTCAAGAGGAATCGAACCCCGGTCTCCCGCACAGAGTACGAGAGCTATAACCACTAATCTACGGCGCCATAAACCACTAATCTACGGCGCCATAAACTATTGCTAAATTATCAATTGCTAAATTATCATAGTAGAAGCAGAGTCTGAGTTTATGTTTTAGCAATTTATTACCAAAGTAAACCTGTTGTAATTGCTAACACTTTGGCAATTTCTTCAGCAATTGCTGAGTGTCAAAGTATTAACAAAAATTGGGGCCTTATCATGTTAGCTACAAAAAAGGTATTTATTTGCTGGAATATTTTAGTTTAATTGTCTTTTAGGTAAATATGATGGGGATTTGTTTCTCTTGGCAAAGCTTTTACTTCCTGGAACACAAAAAAGAATCTACAATGTTAAAGATAAGCAACTCTTGAAGTATTTTTCACAGGTACGTTCTTTTTTTAACATTTTCTTTCCATAGTAATTTCACTTGTAATGGTAATGCACTTATAGAAGTATTTTTAATCCATGTATGTATTTCTGCAAAGGTCTGTTTAACACATTTTTTGATTTCCTAATTTAAAGGAGAACTAACGAAAAAAAACTATATATACTTGGTTCTTGCATATTTTGTTGATTTGTGACATCAGAAGGCGTGCATAGCTCAATTAGAACTTGTGAGGTAAACTCAGTTCTTGGTCTTCCAAGAGAGATTATATATTATCGCCAGGTTGGAGCAATGAAGAAGACAAGTTAAATTCCAGTAAAACATCATTTTCAACAATTTAACAACATGCGAAAGTAGGTAAACAAAGAACTTTAAGACTATTTTTTCACAAAATCACTTCCAGTACACTTTATTGCGCATAATCATTTGAAGTTTTATTTTTAAGTCCAACAAATGAAATGAAGCACCTGTTGTCTTCAAGATGTTGGTACAAAAATTACACTAGAAAAATTTCATTATAAAGTCAAATACACGTAGTACTTATTTTTTTAAAGTGATAACTCATGTCTAAAACTCGAAAACTATGTATTTATAACGGTCAAACATTATTTTATCTTGATAGAGATATTTATTTCAAAATATAATAAATAAAATTGCTCTTAGACAATCACAGAAGGCACAGTTTAGCATTCCCTGGCTTTGTTCATTCAGAATGTGTTTGTTTACATTCTCGCGGACTGTTGTCACACAAGTTAGTATTTTACTGAACAGAGTCCTAATCGACAAAATGTGCTATGAAGTAGAGAATTGCCATGAATTAAAAAGGGTTGTGTAAAATGACCTTTTATTTAAGTTTTTTTATCGATTTCACTGATTTTTATTTTTAAATTAGTGTCCTTCACTAATCTAGAAATCTTAAGCAACTGATTTGATAATGGCTGCTAACATGAAAGTAATTTAATTATATCATAAACTTGTGGTCCTTTAAGTTACAACCATGTAGAAAAAACTATTTGAGTCACTTCATTAGGATTGCATACAGAGGAGTTTACAGAAAGCTTTTTGTCTAAAAAATTTTTTGAAGAGAAGGAGGGGCTTCTATTATTCCTTCATATTGATTGATTTCTCAATTTTCACAATATTTATGAATTGCGTTTTAGGTTTTCCAAACAGATATCCAAGAAATGACAAATCATTTAGAGGATCAGGTACTTTTTTTTACTTTATTATTTTCTGCTAAATAAGTATTTCTCTACAATTTTCTAATGTTGTAATGTAGAATCTAAAGTCATGTTTTACTACCATTTTAAAATAAAATAAAAATAAGGGGGTTTGTAAGGCTGAAATATCTTTCTTTTTAAATGTCGTTTTTCTAAAAATACAGCATATTGTTGTTAGTTGTTGAGACAAGATTAAGTAGCTTAATTACACAGCTCTATCAAAAGGTGTAAAACCTTGTCTTGTCTCAACAAATTAAGCTCACCTTTTATCGTGAAAGGATTTGTTTTTTAAAAATTTATTGGTTTTCTAGATTTTGAACTTAGAAGTTTCACTAATTATGTATGATTAAGATGTTGTATTTGACAGTATTTTCATTTAACAGTTGCCAAGCAACATGGGGTTACAATGTTTTTTTAACACATTTAGTTAGGTGTTTTACTATAATTATGCTCAATAAGAGGAATTAAATGTCATAATTTCGTTTTTTCAGTGAACTTTTAAGTCGTTTTTAAGAAATATAAAAGAGATTTTTCAAAAAAATAAAAGATTCCTAGATAACTTTAAAAGGTCTTTCATACGAGCTGAACTTATTTTTTAAGGGAGATAAGCTTTAACAACAATATAGCATTTCGAAAAGGAAGTCTGAATTTTTAGAAAAACCTGTTACCAAACCACAATTTATTTTGATTTCGAAGAAAATACAACTTGTATTGTAACACTTCATTTATTCGCGATTAAAGGAGGTTCATTTCACATTTATATCCAAGAATTTAAGATCAAAGTGCTGTAAATTTGTGCCTTGTTTCAAGAACTTTCTTTGTAGAATAAATTCAAATTTGTATGTTTGTTTTTTATACATAGAGCAGGGGATAAACCAATGTTTTATAAATGGGGGTAAACTATGAGAAATGAATAAATAGCTTAAAATTAATTTGAATTGAAGTTCTATTATCTTTGTGCATAGGGTGAATTGATCACTGCTTAAAGATTGGGTTATCAGTTTAAGATGTAGTTAATTCATTCTATTGGGTATAAAAATATTTCAGAATGTAAAAGGTTAGATATAAAAAATAAAAAATATTTTTTTAGCTATCAACTCATCAACACAACCCAAAATGAACTACAATATATTAATTACATATTTTAGTCTACAAGAATAATTTACACTATGTTTCGTTTTTGGATTTTTTAAAAAAATTGGAAAATCTTTTTTTTTTTAATGTTATTTGCACTACAAGGAGACACTTTACAACTTAAAGTTAAAAAATCATATGTATTTCGACCAGTGTTAATAATTTTTATGGTGTGTTTATTATTTAATACAGTCGAAAAACAGTATTGGAATTCTTTGGACAGTATGCCAACTTGAAACAAAAACTTTGTTTATTAGGGAGTTGTGTCAGAAACAATAAAAGAATTCTTTGTAGAAAGTGAGTCATCTGTTAAACCAAGCAAGAAGAGTGTTCTGACATTGCAAGATGTGAGTTTATAGTTGAATTTATTTGCATGACTTGTACTTATTTTGCATGACTTGTGTAATTGTAAAAGATATGGGAAGTGGCTTCTAACTTAAAGAATATCCTTGCAATATTTATGCCAATAAAAAATCCTGTTGTCATGTTTACTTTAAATTTCTTATTTTTTAAGGTCAATAATTATTTAGATGAACTTGCATCTGTATCAAAAGAAGAGGCCCAAATATCTGTGTTACGAAAAATCAGCAAAAAGTATGTATATTACATTGACAAGTCATTGATACTGTCAAGAAAATATTTAAAATAAGGTATTTTTGCCAGTTTTTTTCACTCAAGTGGAAGTTTCCAGAGACATTATAACTTTAAATGTAATTCTTTAAGTATTCGTTAATGAGCTTTTATTGGAGACTTAATAGGATAACACTGAAGTAATAAAACTTAGCAGTGATGTTAATATGGTTTACAGTATGCACTTTTAATATGTACCAAAAGTAATATTCAAGGTTATGCTGATACATAACTTTAAATTTATTATCCAACAGTCTGCCTAATAAGTTTGAAGGACTACTTTTTGAAGACTTCCTTTGTATGTAAAAAAGGTTTCATCAAAAAAGAAAACATTCAATTTGAGTTTAATTTGTCAGTCTACCACACAAACTCTGCTTAAGTGCTATTGATGTTGTACCAAAAATGTAAATGTTTATGTAAACACTATCGAAATTGAATTTAAAAGTATTTAAGTGTATATAAATGGCATGATATTACTGCTTGTAATGTTTTGTAAAGGACGTTGTTGGAACTGGTTGCATCTGATATTTACCTTTACAATTTATAGGAACCCTTGGATTGTGATTTCAAACTTTTAAAATTTCATTGGAAGAGTTGAAATATCTTTTAGATGACTGTTTGGGCAAATATAGTGTAGCATAAAATATTATTAAAGTTATGCATGTAACATTTTGCAATTTTCCACCGATGTTACTTTTTTACATTTATGTATCATTATGTATCATTAAGGTTGCTACAAAGTTAAAAGTTATGCTGTGTCGTTAGAACCAATAAAAATTATAGATTTCTTGTATTAACAAGATAAAAATAGCTATCAGCTTAAAAAGTATAATATAAAAGGAATAACCATTATCACTGAAAGCATTCTCAACCATATCTGTCAAGTTGCATCTTTCAGGTCGATTAGTTCTTTGTTTTGTACAATGGCTTTTCTTTAGACTTGACCCCTTGATTATATCTCATCTATCTTCCTGCATAGTACTTCCATAATTCACATCATAAATTTGACCAAACATTTCCAGCCTGCAGACTATTAATGCATGCATTTTCTTAAAATCAACAGAAATACTGAGTAACCAAATAGTATTACACCTTTGTTGTTTGTATTATAGATGCACTGAAGAAGATTTAAACACGATTGTAAAGTTGATCAAGCATGATCTTCGTATGAATACTGGTCCCAAACATTTGTATGTTGCTTTTCAACTGTTTTTATTTATTTATTTGGTTCTGAATCTTACCTAGCTGTGTATAACAGTCAGAGTCATCTATTTAAATGTTTAATTAGCAGAGCCCATGTAAGCAGTAGTTCTCAATGAATGTATAATTTACATATCGTTTGTATTTAGTCTTGATGCTCTTGATTCTAATGCATATGCAGCATATCAAGCTTCCAGTGACCTTAAGAAAGTCATTGAAAAATGGGTTTCTGGTAATGAAGATAGCTCTATTCCTGGCTTAAAAAAGAAGTTGAGTATCCGTGCTACATTAATGACACCAGTAAAACCGATGTTGGCAGAGGCTTGTAAGTCTGTGGAGCATGCTTTTAAGAAGTGTCCAAATGGAATGTTTTCAGAAATTAAGTATGATGGTGAACGAGTCCAGGTATAACTAACCTTTGCAACGAAATTCATTACTTTACGCTATGACATGTCGATTTTTGTACGACTTGTTATGTTTTTGTTTTAGATTCACAAAGATGGAGACAAATTTCAGTATTTTAGCAGAAGTTTGAAACCAGTTCAGCCGCACAAGGTTATTTAATTGAAATTACTTTGATGTTTGTTTGTGTGTTTGTTTGGTCTGGTAGAGTTTGATACTGTTCTTTTTGCGTTCAACCTAACCTTTTTCAGGACGTTATGGGATTTTAAAAATGTGCCGTGTGAAACTATGCACCAATTTTTTCTAAATGGTTTTTACAAGATTTAAAATTAAAGAAAAAAATTCTCTGTTATTTTTTAATGAAATCGCCTGTATTACTTAGATATCAGAGATCAAAGATTACATTCCTAAAGCATGTCCTGGTGGTGACAGTCTTATACTGGATGGAGAGGTGTGTAAATCATGTACATTATTTACCCTGGAATTAAAACCTAGTAATAGTCATAGTAAGGTTGTTCCATTAAGTAGGTAGTTTTTTTATACAAACGTTGAGGTAGTCTTTAAAGCAGTTAGAACAGCTATACAGTTCTTTTGATGTTTATGTGATGATTTTGGAATGGAATATTGGCCTGTTGCATGTAGTATTTCACCTGGAATGACATTCACCCAGTGGGATTTTCACATCACTTGTGGTAAAACTCTTTTATGTGGTTACATGCATAAACTTTTACTGCACTTTTGCCCTGGAGTGAAATTTCAGCTTAAAACTACTAAATATGATTGTATCTTAGAAAAAATTATTTAACTCAGCTTGAAATTACTTTGAAAGTGTCATGTTAAAAATAATATTAATATAATAAAAATTTTGATGGTTAAACCTAATTGTGCTCTTGCAAGAGCTTGAATTCGTGAATGAATTGCTTTTAAAGTTTAGTCATGTAGTGAATCTTTCACCCTGGCTACATGTGGCCCCCTTAGTAACTGATATATTTATAATTAAAAAATTGATTAAGAAGTTGTTAAAGTAAGTCACCATTAAAATTTAATAAAAACAGAAAGTGTTAAAGGACTTGGTCTTAAATATCTGGTTGTATTAAAAACGTTTAAAAAAAATGGACGAGATAATTAAGTAAAATACAATAAAATTTTGAAGAATCAAATCAACAAAATGCTAAATTAAAAGAAAAAAACGACTGTCAGCAAATGGAAGAATGAACTTTAAGAAAATTTCAAACCTGTGGGAATCTATATTATAGTACCCGTATACGTCTGTCCGTCTGTCACGCAAAATGATACCGAAAGTAGCGAGACGCACGCTATGCGGTTTAAAAAGAACGGGCAAACCCGTGGATTTTTCACGGGCCACCGACTAGTAATGAAAAATTGGAAACACCATTAAAAAGTAAACAAATAAAAGGTCTTCCCTTCCAAGATATTACAATGGAGACACATGGCTAAACTTCTTTCGTATAGTTTTCATATATGAACATTAACTAAGTTTTACATAGAAAAATACAAAAAGAAATTGTGGATATTCAGTTTTAGACATTTCTGTTAGTCCAACAATTGTAGCTGATTTAAAATAACAGGTCTATAAGTCATCTTCAAAAATCTGGGAAATCTGGAAAATATTTATTGCAGCAGAAATTTATGGGAAAAAAACAATCACCCATGCTTTCCATTGCTTTAACTTTCGAGGTTATATAAGCCTAAATTTGTCTGTCTTGCCTTAATTGCATCAAGTACGTAAAATGACTTCTGTTATAATTACGTGATCGCTTTACTGTATTTTCGTGAGGTTAGAGATGTAATAAATATTTATTTAAAATTATAAATCCTCAATTTTTAGGTTCTTCTCATGGATACGAAAACAAGTAAACCTCTTCCTTTTGGTACTTTAGGAATACACAAGGTTTGTTGGAATTTGAAAATTTTATTTACTATCTATTCTGTCTTTAGACTTTATGAGTGAAATTTTAATGCAATCGTTCGCGAACAGAACAAAACTCATTATTTAATTTTTTTATTTTACTTTTCTTTAATAATAATAATAGAAGGATCGCCCGAAATTTTACAATCGTTTGCGCCACAAAATGATTAAACTGAAATAATATGCTGGAAGACACATCAACATTATAAGTGTGAGCCAATTAGGACCAATATTGCATTTAGGACCACTTAGTAAAATGTCCTTCCTAAAATGTTAATTAAACAATAAAATCATGATATAAGAACACATTTAAGCTGATATGTTTGATGACTTAAGAGACAAGGGAATTGGGATAGCATTAAATATCTTCTAATGTAAATGAAATACGTTACATCGGCTTTAACAAAAACAGCAAAAATTGCTTATATTCTTCTTAACATCTGAAAACATTTTTCTTTTTTCACGATATTCACATGTTAGAATAGAGTAGCAATGTATAACTAAAATTCTATTGTTTTTGAAAAGTTCTTGAAGACCTTTGTGATATCAAATCTTCACATGCTATCTGGTACCTAAAATTTTTTGAAGAAGTCTCGCCTTGACATTTGTTTATAAAAAGTGTATACCTAAAGGGTTTTTCCATAATGGCAGATCAGAGTTGGCAATCCAGTATACTTATAACAGAAAAAAACATGTGCATTTTTTGCTGTTATTTTTAGAAATCAAAGTTCAAAGATGCGACTGTCTGTTACGTCATATTTGATATTCTACAATTTAATAACGAAAATTTGTTGCATAAGTAAGTTAGATATTTTTTTATATGTCTTCATATTTAATTTCTCTGTGCTGCTGGGAAAGCGCTAATTTCAAATTTACGGGTTTCAAGTCAAGAAATTAGTACCATAGGGTATTGTTTTAGTATTCGTACTCTGTTTATACACAATGCAGCTACAAAATGTAATTTCCATGTAACTGCTTTGTATGAACGAGTTTTTCAAGTCATCATTGTTGGTCGTGGTTCAGTAACTGTATTTAGCCTGTGTTTTTCACAAGACAGATGGAAATCAGATCAAATGTGTAAATAAAGAAAAACACCTTTAACATTTCTATTGTGCAACTTTTTTCTTATTTTTTGTGAGAATCTTTCTTCGCAGAATTGAATCAAGCAACAACACCACAATTTCTTCAAATAATTCACTCGTATTAGAAGTGACTTTAAGTTGAACCTTCTATATCTATTATGATCTTAGATATCTTGTATTCAATTTGTTTATCGTTTTAAAAAACCTGTATTTTATTTGCTAATATTTAGTAATTTCATTTCATAACAATTTCCGAGCTTAAGAAACCATTTTTGGCCTGTTGCAAAATTTAATTTTCGTAAAAATATATGAACTTCCTTTACTGGTCAATGTTAATCCATTTCACCGACCGCCAACATTCCGATTAATTGTAAGCACGTGATGATCTTGCTTAGACCAATCGATGAGCGACGTTCCATTCTTCTGCAACACGTGAAACAAATAGACAACAGAATCATACACTCCGAAATGAAAGAACTTACGGTAAACAATTAATTCAGTGTTATTTAAAAGGAAGGAAATGTTGGCGGGAATTTAATGCAATGGTTAAAAAAAGTGGTATTTTTGGCGGGAATTTAATTTTGGTGGCCTTGAAACTTGATGTTTTAAGTGGGAATTTAATTTAATGGGGGACAAATTTACTTATCTTTTAAATTCACCGTGCATTTTGTTTCCAAAAAATGACAAATTTATCAAATTTTCTTTCCACCGAATTTTTTTTTTAGTTTAGTCTACTTTTAAATCGATGAATAAACTCATTTTAATGGTTTAGAAACCCTCTGAACTGCAAGCAATGTTGAAAAAGTGTTTCGCAGAAAACTTGGAAGGATTGGTTGTCAAAGATAAAAAAGTGGGTAGAGTTCATCTATATTACTCAACTCGGACAAAGTTTATTTGGGTACTGTTAAAACCTCGTACATTACTGTTTTTTCGTGTCTAGAGCAAGTATGAGCCTGGAAAAAGACACTGGTTGAAGGTTAGAGTAATTTTACCTTTTAAATTTCATCTATGTAGAATTCGTTTTAATATTTTGACTTATTTCTTTAGATCAAGAAAGATTATTTAGATGAGGGCACAATGGCGGACACAGCTGACTTGGTTGTGTTGGGAGCATACTACGGAACTGGAAATAAAGGTAGAAATCACAGGATGTTCATCAATTTCTTTTCGTTAATATTCATGCTTAGATTTATCTTGTTTTACCTACATAAGATATTACATGCGAGCCTTTCTTTATTTACAGCTAGTTTATACCTAAAACATATTAAAGAGAGTTTTTTCACTCTTATTTTGTACTTTTAAAGGGTTGACCGGCCCCACCAATTAAGGTTTGTGGTAAGAAATTATTTGACAGACTGTCTTCTCTCACAGGTGGGATGATGTCAGTGTTTCTTATGGGTTGCTATGACGACAAGAAGGATACGTGGGTGACTGTTGCAAAATGTGGAAATGGACACGACGATGATACGTTGAAGAAATTGCAAAAACAATTAAAGATGACGAAAATTAGCAAGGTAGAGTCTCTCAGAGAGGATCTGAAACATATTTGTTTAGATAAATAAACCAGAATAACTTTAGACTCCCAGTGGCAACAAATTTTTAACCAATGAACCTCGTGGTAAAACAAAAAATAAATCAAGTTGTTAAGGAAGCGAAAATGACAACTAATATTAGAACAAATTGGCTATTATGCACGACACTGGTTATTATTGTCGAAAATGCTTCTCATTCTCATATTCAGCCTTCCATCCCATTTCTTGTTTTGAATACCCTTCTAACTTTATACAGGATCCAGCAAAAGTTCCATCTTGGCTTGATGTAAACAGATCTATTCTTCCGGATTTTGTGATCACCAATCCTAAGGTAAAGTTTTAAATTTGATTTTCATGTAAGGGTGCTGGAGTTTTTATGTTTGTGACCGAGATAATGACACGTTAATTTTTTTTTCTAATATTTTCTATTTTTATTTTGTTTTTAGAATTCTCAAGTTTGGGAAATAACTGGAGCGGAGTTCAGTGAATCGACTACACACACTGCAAACGGAATATCAATTCGCTTTCCAAGAGTGACGAAAATTCGACACGACAAAGATTGGAAGACAGCTACAAGTTTGAAACAACTGCAAGTATGTTCTACTTAGTTAACTAAGTTTTAAATATAAAATTATAAAGAGAATGTTAGAATGTAGCATAAATTGGTTGACTTATGTAACTCGAGTAGGAGTCATAATCACATCCATAGGACCCTTTTGTAAGAACCTTGCTTCCGTTTTGTTTTTCTTAAACAAACGACTAATCAGTATCCGTAAACCTGCACGTTAACTTCCCAAGTGTTGCAAGGATGATGGATCGAGTAGAACTTAAACCTCAAGCAGATCTCCGGATGTGCATCATTCGGTCATATCACGTTAGGACGTGTTACTAGAAAAGTCACTGGGAGAACATACGCCCTCATGGTATGTCGCAAGGAAATAGTATCCTCGCCTCGTCTACTGTATGTTCAAGATAGCGTCAGATCAATAGCCCAGTCGGCAAAGCAATCACCTGCCAAGCGGAGAGGTCTTAGGTTCTAATCCCACTCGGCCCATCATCTTTGCAGCACTTTGGAATTTAATGTGCACGTTTACGTGTACTGATATGTCTCACTAGTTCCTATAAGCGAATAAGCGGGTTTAATTAAAGTACATACTGTTAAAAAACTAATCGTTTCCTCCGTCGCCATGTTGCTTAATTTTTAATCAAATCGAGGCTGATTCAGTGCTGACGATTTTATATTTGAACGATAATGATCATTAAAATATTTGGTGCTTCAATTGAGTGTTGCTTTGCTATTTTTTTTAAAAATGTTTTTTTATAATGTTTCTTAGTATTAATATGTAATTATTTTTTTATTTCAGCATTTGTTCACAGAATCTAAAAAAACTACTGGTATGTATTCTAACTTCAACCAATTTTTATTCCCTAATTTCTTCCTTTAAATGAACTACCCATTAATAACTACCCAATAATCAATTAAGACCATATTCCCTGTTGGTTAGCACAGGTTGTTTTTTTCCGTCAAAATGTAACCAGAAACGTGCAAATCAGATAACCTTGTTTCAATTCGTTAAAAGGAACTGGTGGGATTATCTAGAATAAGGTGTCCTAGATGGGATTGTTTTAGTTATCCAGGGTGTATTGTTATTAAAAGTACCCATCGTAGAAATTAACCGATGAGTGGGACAATTATTCGGGGGCTAATTATCCAAGATATGGGAATTGTCGTAGGTTGAAGTTCTCCACGTGGCAATTATCTAGGAGGGATTAGCAGAGGGAGACACTTATCCAGGAGGAATTAGCAGGGTGGGGGGAGTTATCCAGGATATGGGAATTGTCCTAGGTTGAAGTTATCCGGGGGCAATTGTGTTAAGGAGGAGGAATGTCCTGTCACCTTATGAAGCGACCTGATAAAAGACAACAAGAAGCCGTCGTGGCTTGAAAAATCACACCTTTAATTACGACTTTTATAAAAACGAAATTATGAGAAAATTATTGCGTTGTACGAAAACGGTTAAAATTCGAATAATATGATAATATAAACTTTATCTTTTGGCTTAATTTGGAAAAAAATTGTACTTGGTATGAAAATATGAAATATTTACCCATTACGTCTAAAATGGTAATTTTTAAATTATTTCAGACGTAGAAACAGCCCATACAACTATTGCGACGAAGATCATTGACGATGCAGAAGCTTTCTCTTCGAAACGCAAGAAAGAAGTAAAAAAAATGTCTTCTCCAGGAAAGAAAAGAAAGCCTGCGAATGCTACCGATGACGTGCCAGAGAGTAAGGTATAGTCAAACACGATACTACACTTTTTATTATTGATATATTATTCTATTAACTATTATATATTAGGTCTTGCAAAGGAAAGGTGCGATAATTTGACCACCCGCATAGTATTTACGGAAAGACAAATAGTATAACTCTGACGTTTAGAAGAGTAATTAATCAAAATGAAAAAGTGGCTTGACATCAACATATATAATATATAATCGGCTAATTCACCGATTTAGCTAGAACATGCACAATTTGATGAAAAAGGTTGTTTTCTTAAAAAAAGACTGTGCAAGAAGTTCTAAAATAAAACTTCCCACATTCCTAAATTATGCTTTTTATCTAAATAAAAAAGTTTTTTAAAATTGGTTAAATGAACATTAATTGTTTGCACTCTTGTTTTTTATCATACAATCCGAAGCGCACAATTTGTTTTCGCGAGTGTGAACACTATTTTTTAGATACCGAAGAAACTGTTGTGTGAATATGGATCGAGTTGTTATCGAAAGAATAAAGAACATTTGGAACAGTATAGTCACGACGTACCAGCCGACGGTGACGATTATGATGACGACGTCGAGATGAAGGATGATGATCCTTCTCCGTCAAAACCTCAGGTGAGACGTCATAATAACAGTGTCAGTTGTACCTCTTGTATGTGTTAATATTTTCAGACCTGTTTTTAGATACATACTTCTACCGCTCGAATTTATCTGAACGGCATAGTCGTATAGTCAAAGTTAAATGGATGACTGTGACTAAGCTTAACAATGTCGGTAAATAATTTTTGTGCCGACTAATTTTTACCAGGAAAAGTTAATTTAGAACAACTTTTTCAAAAATAAAAAAATTCGAAATAAAAATTTATAATGAACAATCATATGTGCAAAGAAAATTTATAAATTTACAAAATAATTTCAACTCAAATAAACTAACCTATTACACTATTATTTTGTTAGAACTAATAAACTATTTAAAGCTTTTCTCGGCTTCATTTGTTCTTATTTTGTTTCTAATAGTAAAAATATAACTTTAGAGTCCAGCCTCGTTTTCTCTTATAAATGGATTTTTTTCTCTAATTTTCTCCGACATTTGTAAAGAATGGTTGTTTTGTTACTAATTGTGCAAAGATGATTGTTTTTGTTGCCAGATGAGGTTTAAAATGCGTTCATTAATAACCGAGACAGGAAAAATATTTGTTGAATATTTTGCTGGTAAGATTAATTTTTCACCATAGGAGCTGATCAATTTGTTTACTGATTTGCGTTTTCTTATAAAAAGTGAAGTTAAAGACACAAAGAAGTTAAAGCGATTTATCATAGCGTATCTTTTACAGACATGGACCATCAACCTTTAACCTTTTAATAGCTAAGTTGGACATAACCAATCCTTGTTTTGACGTTAAATAATTTCAGTAACAAAAATTATAAGAGCAGGGGTTACGATGGGTCAGGGGTCACATAGCGAGCAGAAATTATATTAGAACAGGTTATGCTGTTTTCCCTTCTTGTATAACTGTGTGATATACTGGATTATTACCTTATATTTTTACCTTGACTTTCCCCGCTCAAAGTTTTGATGGTGACGTCTTAGAAGATTACGAATTAGATAACGCAACCCATGTCATTTCTAATAAGCGAGTAAGTATTTATGTTATTTACTTTAAAGAGTTGCCGTGCTTGGAGATTTTACTGGCTGTTTCTCCAGAGCAGCAGAGGTACGATCGGGGTGAAACATTTGCTGTTGAGAATGAACAAACGGATGTGCCATGTTAAACATTCACCTATGTATACACACCATCCGGATAAACTATTTAAACTATTTATTTCACATATTGCGCACGTAGTGTATTGGGTTCTTCTGCGGCTTTCAGTTCTTGGCACCGCGGATCGAATCCCACTCACTGCCAGGCAGTATGTTAGTGATGAACAAAGTAGTTCTTCTTCAATATGAGTAAATAAACTTCTCTGGTATGAATCACTTGCGCTCATCTTTAGATTAGCAATTTGGAAGACTCCACAAAGCATGTGGTTAAACCAGCGTGGATATGGGCGTGCATTGAAGCTAAAAGACTTGTTGCAATTAATAAAAAGTTAGCTTTTATTTAGACTATTGTATTTTTAACGAGCAATTAAAAATTCTGATAACGCCGCCATCTTTAGTATCATGGCAGCTATTGTGTATCGATATTCAAAGGTTGTAAGGTGTAGCCAGGATCTCTGTATCTTTAAAAGTACAAATGATGTTTTAATATTGTGATTAATGGAAGCAATTGAACTGTTTTCCTGACCACATGTCGAACGCGCTACTGCGGCACACTCTCCGCTATAAATATTGTTCTGTAGTTTTATTGTTGTTTATGGAAAGTTCTTATTTAAATACTGTGTTATATAAACTTTGTGTTGTAGAAATTTTGTAGTTGACAAAAGAGTCAGTTTTGTGTGTAATTCAATCATATGTGAATTTCCAGATAAATTCGGATACAAATAAAACTTTATTTTAAAACGTGACTATATTTTTAAAGAACGAAATCTAAACTAACATGTGCGAGAATATAAATACATAAAGAGAGCAGCTAGAGGACTGGGGAAGATATAAACAAATATGGTAACCACATCCTCCCCCCTAGCTGCCTAAATATCTTATATATAACAAATACGTGATAAACTATAAAAGTGTCAACAAATGTATAACATAATGTCTTTATGTTTCTTATTTAAATGTTCGTTATGATATCATTTTCGTCAATGAATGTGATATTTACTTCTTCTTTCTTTTCAGCTTCGTCTTTCGCTAATTCAACAGGATAAAGTTTGTTTATCGGTCTTCTTATTGTATGTGTGTTTCCATTGAGAACATATCTAACGACAGCTACCCGTTTCTTGCCGTCACGTGATGGTACGAACTCTTCAACGACTCCCATTTTCCAATTTTGTCTCGGTTGCTTTGCTTCCTCAATTAAAACAACATCGTTGATTCGAATAGAAGTTTCACCACGTGATTTGCCAACTCTGTGATATTCGCGTAACTCTGTCAAATATTCGCATTTCCATCGATTCCAATAGTGGTTTATGATACGTTGCAAATGATCATAACGTTGACACAAATCTTTTTCATTTTCATCGCTATCAATATGTGAGGCTTCCAAATTAATTTTTCTCCCAAATAATAAATGGTTAGGTGTTAATGGTTGCTCACCTATGTTTTCATACAAAAATGTCAGCGGTCTGTTATTAATAACTGCTTGAATTTCAGCTAGAACAGTCAGTAGTTCTTCATACGATAATCTGGTATTGTGTAAAGTCTTCTTTAAACAACGTTTGACGGATCTTACAAGTCTTTCGAACATCCCTCCCCACCAAGGAGCGGCTTCTAAATTAAAATGCCATTTAATTCCTCGATTTGACGAAAATCGTTGCGTATCTTCGGCAATGAATTGACTACCATTATCAGAAATAATTTCAGAGGGAATACCTCGTTCACTGAAAAATCGGCGAAGACTACGAATACAACCTGAAGACGAAGCATCAGGAACTAAATCCAAATGTAAAGCTCTGGTACTGGTACAAGTAAATAAGAACACCCAAGCTTTATACATACTTCCACCATGATAAACATTTCGAACATATAAAGGTCCGGCATAGTCGAGACCAGTATGTTTAAACGGATGATGATTGGATAGTCGTGATTTCGGTAATGCTGGTGAAACAGGATACGCATAAGATTTCCCTTCATAATAACGACATAAATAGCACTGTCGGATTAACTGCTTTATGTAATTTCGTGCTTTTGGAATCCAAAATTTCGATCTGATGGCATTAAGTGTTTCTTTCAAACCATTATGCAAAACTTGAACATGATAATGCAAAATGACTAGCCTAGTTAAAGGATTTTTTTTCGGTAAAAATATCGGAAACTTAGTATCAAAGTCTAAAGGAGCGTTTTCTAAGCGTCCCTTACAACGAATAATACCATCAATATTTTGAAATCGTAAATCTTTTTGTAACTGCTTGTAACTCGGAAGTTGAATTATATCTTTTTGCGCATATTTAATCCACAGTTTTTCTGCATGCAACTGCTCGTCCTTTGTAACAAATGTATG
Organism: Hydractinia symbiolongicarpus; assembly: GCF_029227915.1. Lineage (NCBI taxonomy): Eukaryota > Metazoa > Cnidaria > Hydrozoa > Anthoathecata > Hydractiniidae > Hydractinia > Hydractinia symbiolongicarpus. The sequence goes on from NC_079878.1 coordinate 4,785,798, forward strand.
TAAAACCAATTCTTCCTTACGACGCTTTTTTCTGAGGTTTCCAACAAATCGTAAAACCAATGCGGTAATTCGCAATAAACGTGTGTAATTAGAATATCGTGCAATGTTCATAAAATTTAAATCAATTTCTTCTTCGGTGCTCTCCTCTGATTCGTCGTTACCAACAATTAAACAAGTCGAATCATCAACCTTGAAATTACTGAAATTAAAACTCGAAGCTGAGATGTTAGTGTCGCGCAAGAAATCAGGTCCTGAAAACCATAAGTTATTGTTCACCAACTCAGATACCAAACAACCTCTCGACAAAATATCCGCAGGATTTGCCTTTGACTCCACATGAAACCAACTGTCCGGTGAAACTAAATCACGAATGATACCAACTCGCCGTTCGACAACCACCTCATACTTCTTATTAACATTTTTAATCCAATATAAAACAATAGACGAATCAATCCAACACCGTGTCACAGAAATATCATAAACCAAACTCAACTCATCACGAACATACTTCACCAGCTTCGCTAACATCACTGCACCATACAGCTCCAATCGAGGTATCGTGACCGGTTTAATTGGCGCGATTCTCGACTTAGACGTCACTAACTTCGTAAAAAAACTACCATCAGCATGTTCGAACCTCAAATAAACACACGCACCGTAACCTTTCAAAGAAGCATCAGAAAAACCATGCAATTGTACATCAACAATATTCCCGCCATCGTAACATCGTGGTATATTCAAATGTGAAAAACTTTTAAAATCATTGTACGTAACTCGCCACTCGTCCAAAACCTGTCCACTCAACTCGATGTCCCAACCAATTTTACCTACACAGGTTTTTTGAAACAATGTTTTTAATCGCATAACAATAGGGTTAATAAGACCAAGAGGGTCATAAATGGAAGCGGTAAATTTAATCAATTGTCGTTTTGTCGGTATGTCCTTCGCTAACGATAAAATGTCGTCGAATGTGAATAAGAGCGAATCTTTCTTTTTATCCCACAAAACACCAAGAACTTTGGTAACATGTCCGGTATGAGCAACATGGGGTTTGGTAACTAATTGTTCCAACTCTTCGGAATTCGAATGAAATTTATGCAGATTGAAATTTGCTTCAGCGAGACGTTGTTTACATTTCTGGTAAAAATCATGTGCTGCATTAACAGTAGCGCCACCGGAAGTTAGATCATCAACGTGAAGTGAACTCAATAACTTCTGTACAAACAAAGGATCAACATGATTAAACGATTCAGCATGCTTAATAAGAGTGGCACTAAGGAGGAATGGTGACGAACTTACACCAAACAATACTCTACTCAATCTATAAATACCAATTTCTGCAGTTTCAATGTTTTGTTCTGATAAATTATGTAAATCTTTAAACCAAATAAAACGAACAAAATCACGATCGGTTGGATGTAAACTAATTTGTAAAAATGCCTTCTCGATATCAGCAATGAAGGCTACTTTGTGAGATCGAAAGCGCAATAAAACGTTATATAAAGGCTCCGTTAAAGATGGTCCAGCATACAAACAATCATTTAATGAAGACAGTCCCACCGATTTTGAACTTGCATCGAATACCATGCGTACTTTGGTGCTTGGTTTATCATCACGAATGACTGGTCGGTGTGGTAAATAGTGAACTTGTCTTTTGGTACAATCGTCGTTGGTAACTCTTTCAATGATACCTTGTTCAAGCTGTTCTTTGAGGATACTGTTATAATTACGCAATAATTCGGGATTATTTTTCAATTTATGCCTCAATGATTCAAGTCTCTTTGAAGAAACACAATAATTATCAGGGAGCACATCGTGATCATCCTTAAAAGGCAGCCGCACCTCGTAACGTTTAGTCTGCGCGCTGAATTTAACATTTTCACAAAAATTTTCAACAGCTGGTTGTTCCTCGATACCAGCGTTTTCGAAGGACCAAAACTTTTCCAACTGATTATCCAACTTATCTTCGACAAACTCAGCCCCAATCTTCAATACGTTTGCTACCAAGACTGCACTTCTACTACCTTCACTCGACCCTATGCGTCCACTTACAATGTATCCAACCTTTGAATTTAAAGCAACTGGCCCATCCTCACCCCGAACTATACCACCATCAAAAAATTTCCAATAATTATCAGCACCCAACAAGACATCCACCTTCAAATCTCTATTATTACAGTTACTGTCAGCTAAACGTAAGTCTTTCAAGTGTTTATACTTCAAACAATCGTTAAAATTCTGTCCTGTTAAAGGATGACAAATATTTTTCACATAACAATCAACGTTGATTTTATCTCCATCTAAACCGATCACTGAAAACTGCACCCTATCTAAAGTTTCTTTGAACGAATGTTTACCAAAAATACGGATGCAAATCTCACGCTTACCAACAACCTTTAATTGCAATTTTTCACATAACTCGGGCGATATGTAACTTAATTGGGAACAGTTATCGAACAAAATTCTCGTGTTCTCAATTTTTGAAGGATCAGTAGTATTAACAACTTTAACTTTAGCGGTTTGCAACATAACGGAACTCGGAATGTCGAGCGAATTTGAACTTGTAACCAACGAAGTGGCACCAGCAACATTTTCTGGTTTTTCTTGTTCGGTTCCATCCTTATCTCTACGACCTTGGTCAACGTCCCTTTTCTTATCACAAATAGCAACATGGTGTCTACCCGAACACTTTAAACAACTAATCTTAGAATAACAAGACTTGGCTAAATGTCCACCTTTCAAACAAACAAAACATCTCTTCTTGTCACGTAACACGTTTTTCCTTGCGTCGAAATTAGTGATTATTCGGCATTGCTGTGATTTATGCGATTTGTCACAAAATATGCATCTATAATTATTCTGATTATTCTGATGATTGCGATAATTATGCTGATTGTTCTGATACTGATTGTGCGGAAGATCACGGTTCGATTGATGTGAATAGTGAACTGGTAATGCCGATGATGAAAACGGGTTGTTATCGTGTGGCTGTTGTAAAGAATATGCAGATTTCTCACGAACTTCGATCTCCGATTTTAACGCTCTTAAAACTAACTTCATATCCCAGCAATCTTTGTCGTTAAATTGACGACTAATAATTAAATTAAGCTCTTCTGGAAGTTTCGACATAAGTACCGGTATTAATAGCGGACCATAATTTTCAGACGTGACATCTAAATTTTCCAGACTTCTCACTTGTGTCTCAACGTTGTCAAATACATTACGCAATGTTTCTATGTTAGTTAAGTTATTCGCCTGTTCAAGTTTCAGTAATTTTTTCATATGTGCTGAAATAAGTAACTGTTTATTATTATATCTCTCTTTCAGTAAATCAACGACGGTTTTATAATTTTCATTGCTAAGTCTAAACCCAGCGATACAACTTGCAGCGGGACCTTCTACTAGATTTTTTAAATAGGTCATTTTTTGAACGTCGGAAATATCGTCATTAGTGTGTACGGCACATTCAAAGCTATCCCAGAAAGTCGACCAGTTTTCCGGATGCCCATCAAAGGGCTGTAAATGTAAGCGAGGCAATTTTATTAGTTTACTGTGGCTGAAAGTGCTTCCTGCTTCTGAAAAATCCTTTTTGGCTGATCGTTTTTCTAAAAATGATTCAAACAGACGAAGTTTATCCTTTAACATCATCATTTCCTCCGTACTAGAATCTTCTTCCTTGTCGATATCCTCCTGCTCTGTCAAGCAATCCATAATCGACTCGTTTAGTTCAGCAACTTTCGCTATTTTTTCCATCAAAGTATCACGGATCGACTCAATTTGACGAACATCTGCAACATTATCGGTATATGACGAAATAATTGTCTCTCCCCTTGTAATTAATTTGTTTGCAGTTCTAACAACAGACTTTCTAACTTTGTTGTACTTCGCGAAATCACCCATTTTTAAAATCAAAACAACACCAAACTTTAAACCAAACCAATAAAAATAAGACAACTAAAAACCACTAAATAAAACCATAGATACATAAGCAAAGTATCTCTCCGAGGGCTCCAATGAATTTCCAGATAAATTCGGATACAAATAAAACTTTATTTTAAAACGTGACTATATTTTTAAAGAACGAAATCTAAACTAACATGTGCGAGAATATAAATACATAAAGAGAGCAGCTAGAGGACTGGGGAAGATATAAACAAATATGGTAACCACAATATGAAATTACAATTTTAACTTATAACTTATTTTTTCCTTGTTCTTGTTGTTGCTGTTGTTGTTGTTGTTGTTGTTGTTGTTGTTGTTGTTGTTGTTTTATAGTGTTTTTCTTATTTGGTTTGCGTTTTTTATATATATTTATGTATACATATATCAATGATTGAAATAAAATATAAATGATATTTGTCTATCGTTTTTACCATGCAACAGAGAGACATATTAATCGCTAATTAACTAAGAGTGAAGTCCAACGTGATGTAAATTCTTAATTCAATCCCCTCTCGCATACAACACCCATCGCAAATATACCCACGAGGTTGTGAGGCAAGTAGAGAATTAAATAGCTGTATGATGGCTGGAACCTAATGTGACGGAGCTGTTGATGTGTCTAGTACCCCTGACAGATATTCTTAAGAGATGCTGATTAAACGCGTTTATTAAAAATAAAATGAATTTTACTCTGAAAGTTTATTCAATTATTTAGAATGGCTGTTTATTTTATGAGTTGCTCAGATTTTTCTCTTTAATATTTTATTGAATCTATAAAATTCCGTTACGAAGAATCATGCCTTACCCTAATAACCTAAAGTTTTGGCAAAATATTGAATGAATTTTATACATTTTTACAACATTTCTTTACGATCCCAAATTTTAAATTCTCCGAAACTTATAAAACCGGGCCAATCTACAAAAGAAAAAAGTGATATGTGAATACTTCTCACCAAATACAAAAGAATATTTTTTGTGTACAACTCTATCGTTTTGAATTTTAGATTTACCTTTTTCGAATAAACACCATGGGCATTTAATGATATGAAGGTATAAGTTTTTACTATGGTGCGTTTATTTAAAGGCAAATCTCCACTAGGCGATTTTCACGACGATCGACAAATTTCGTGACGACACATACGCAAAGAGAAAAAGCCGCAGCGAAAATATTGGCTTACGAAAAGTAGATATGATTTCTTCTTTTCAGCAAGCGTCAAACTTTAAACTAATTGAAAAAGTAGAAAAACAATAAGTAAAAATGAATGTTTCCGTGTTTAAGAATAATTAAAGATGGTATCCACATGATCGTTTTGTGTTGTCAGAACGAATTTGCAAATTATTAATACAAATCCAAAAATATTCATCAAGTTTTACGCCGATTGTTAAAAAAATCGTCTAGGGGAGATTTGCCTAAAGTATGACGAGTATCTATCATTTGCTGTAGGTTAAACCCATAATCGTCGGTGGATTCGACCAAACACTAATGTCTAACATGAAACCAAAACCTGGCCCTGAATATCGTTTACCGTGTAGTTCGTGCAATGGTTGTTTTGTTACCACCTTTGTATTTCAAAAAATAGCTGTCCAAGATTCTACGCTCGATTGTCTAGCAATTTAAATCCGAGATTCAGACAATTAGATTGCGCAATGAATCGAAGTCTTATTAACCGCTGAGCTTTAATATAAGCATAAAAGACAGGGCGCTATTCGCCAGTTGTTCAGTGTGATTATGATCAGTTGAAGTGGGATTTTATGCAGCGTTGGCGATAATGACGTCAATTCGATATTAAATTTTTTAATATTTATCTGAATTTTATATTGTTGATTGGCAAAACGGATTATGTGTACGGGTAATACCGGTTTTAACAGTCAGACTCTCTTATCAACGATACCGGTATTTACAAAAAAAACAACTACGCCAGGCTTTTGTTAAGACCTTGAGCAATATTTTTAGCCCTTGGTTGGTATTATTATTATTATTATTATTATTCCGAATGTTTATACAGGATATAGCCACTTCAGTGTTTGAAACACTGTTATTAATGTGGGTCCTGTGTTCGGAATGTATACATGAAGTATACACCGGCATTACCTACCCAATTTCCCTCACATGGCATGGGTTGACCCGTAGCTGTAGTAAAGACACTTGCTAAACATGCCCGCGCTGTGGACCGAACCACGGACCTTGTGATTACGAAGCGAACTCCATAACCACAAGGCCACGCGCTATAACCTATTTTGAGTGTTACAGTTTTAACGAAGTTTGTTATGATTTCTACATTAGCTACAGATTTGATGTTTTGTGAAAACTTCTTTGTGTCCTCTAAAAAAATAAAAAATTTGTAAAATCAAGGTTTGTAAATTGTTGTTGGGTTTATTTTGTTATTTGTCTATTTTGTTTAGTCTATTAATTTTTTTCATTCAATTTAAATAACCACGACCAATCGGTCAACGTCATGTCACGCAGACGGTAATGTTGTCATATAGTCAAATAATACTCGAAGACCTAACTATCTGGAACATCGAGTTCGGATAAAAATATATACGCAAAATGTTCGCCATCTTGAAAACCATAGACGAAATGAAAATGTGCACCAATCTCCTAGTCAAGGGCCTGGGATCAAAGTTGATATGCGCGTGGCATAACATGTGATCAAGTAATTTGACAGTTTCGCTGAGAAGAGCTAATTATCAAGCCTTTTGTTTACACCAAACGATTGTTGCATCTTTGCACGACTTGAGGATCTGCTATGCTTAAGACGTTCATCACCTCACATAATCATTTTTTACATACAAGTCTTATTTTTGTGACGTCACTCCCCACTTTGCAGCTAAGTACTAATAATGAACGAATTTAAATGCTTCATTTTTGTTTGTTGTGTTTTTAATGTGGATGCTGACGCCCAGGTTAAGGATATTCCAAAAAAAAAATTATAAATTCTCAGTAAACAAAATTTACATATCGTTGTGTTGTTTTTGAAAATATGTCATCAAGTAAAAAAAGAATGTTATTTATCAAAAGATGGATGCAATTAAAACGAAAATTTCGGAATGCGGTGACTGTTAATTAATTAAAATTATACACGCTTAGGCGGATGATTAATTATCAATTTAAATCTATTAAAAACCCGGTGTTCATTAAATCTTTTTTTCGTAAGGACTACGTAAAAATGAGGCATTTCTGTCACAACTTGTCATATTTTGTTAACTAAAATCCTAACCTCTATATCTCAGGTACAATTGTCTTAAAAAGAGATAAAAGTCCTGAAACAAGATGAATATTTATATTAAAACAAAAACACTATTAACAGGAAAAAAAAACAAGATTAGCAAGAAAATATTTGCACGTCTCCGGAGAAACACTTGACAAGATCTCACTTCCAAACTTAATAGCTAACAGAGATACAAAAATAAAAAAATTCAGACATCTTTTATTTTTTCCTCTCTTTGTCAGGCAGCCTCGTCTCAGTGTTCGTTGCCTCGTGTTTAACGTGTTAAAGCTTACTAAACCCTTCCTATCACTTTAAATACTTTACTTTCAAATACTTTTCTAATTATTACAAGCTCGTGAGCTTGTTACAAGCTCGTGAGCTTGTATTAAAACGCAAATGTGTCCTACAAGAATGGAAATTTTTGCCTCTCTGAGCACCGACACGGGAGTAGTCGTGTGTTCGAATTTCATCTTGGTAACTATTTTTACTTTTTTTTTCTTTTTACTGTCTCGCCCGCGAGGACGTGATTACAGACTGACCTAACGAAAATTGAAATTTCGAGAAATTTTCTATCAATATTATTGCCTATCCGAATAGCAAAATATGTCGTGTCTAACTTCAGCTTTTTATACACTTTTTTGGCGAGGTTGTTTGCGTATATCATACGTCTTGTTGTTGTCTGAAGTGAAAGTAACTGCTACGAAAATGCGGGAATATAAATTGTACCGTGACAGCTTAAAGAATCCAATCCAGAATTTTAGATTTTTTAGATTTTATGCTAATATCCAATTATGTCTTGGGAAAGGTTAATAACTTCCTGGAAAAATAGATCATAAAAAGAATTCCTGAAAAATAAATAAAAAATCATAAAATCTACATGCATGTCTAATGGTTAATCATCGCCATTATGAACTCGCCTCTATATGAAACTGTACGAAGTCTGTCTTGTACGTTAAAACAAAAAAATGTTTGATCAGATTAATTGTTGTTTAAGCAGTTCCGTGTTGGAATGACCAAAACAATATTTTCTTTCAATAAAATCATGGATCGGTAATTACATTGCTGCAAAAGTCTGAGTTGGTGATCATTGTATTGTTTAATTGCGCATTCCATGTTCTTATATCACAGATCCTTGCAATGCTAAGAGAAAAACAAGTTTAGTACAACAGCACAGAGATGAGAAAATAAACAAAATAAATATCCTAGGACCTAGGTTGGTGCGTTTTGCTTACTTGTGCTAAACCTTCAACAATAATCAATACCACATAACAAAAATGCTGTGAAAAGTCGATTAAACGCCCTCGAGCGTTGGGGCGTTCTTTTAAGAAATGAGTTTTCCCCAAACCTCGTTATCTCTTTTTTATATCGAGAGTGTGTTCATGTCTCCTTCACAACATCTATATACACAGAGAAACTAATAATAATTGTGATAAAATTGACTTTCTAACACCCACGCAGGATCTCGTTTGCGCCCTTCAAGCCTTTTCACATTCTGTATTATGAACGCCCGCTTCCTCCTTTATCTAACACCATAAAAATAATAAATAAAATGAAAATAAAAAAGTTTCATATAAAGCCTCACTTCCAAAGCCTCATAACGTGGAAAAGATCCAGGAATAGAATAAATCTCTTTTTTAATTGGCAACAATACATGATAATATTTTAAATAATCAATTTTTAAACAGAACTAAAAAAATATTTTTTAAGTAAGTACCTCCTAGAAGTCTTATTCAACTCTCTTTTTACACGAGGGTGAAACACTGCACATGTCACTACAATACTTGACATATTTTGATAGACGTACTATCGATTTTAAGATTTTCAAAGTTCACGTGTCTAGGTTCACAGCACCCTTAGGACTTAGATGACTTGGTTAGATTCGATCTTTTCGGCGGCAGAGTATTGACCATTTCACACTCTCGTTTTGACAAATGGTAAAAAAAACCTTTGACTCAATTCTGTACAGGATTGTAAAATATGTGAAGCTAAATACGACTAAGTACGGCGAACGCAATGCTGCCAGACCGTAGGACATAAAAAAATTCTGCTTATATTTAGTATATTGGTATATGCCAACCTCGTCCCCAGGCCCATTTTTCTCTTTTTGACGACCTCGGACAGCGAGAAGAAATGATTCATTTCTTCGCGCCGTCTCGATATCAAAAAAAGCGAAAAATTGCCCTGGGAACGAGGTTGGGTATATGCATCAGATATAAGGAAAGGTTTACGTAACGCATTTTTGTACATTTACACTCATTGTATTGTGCACATGCGCATATTACAATAAACCGAATGTATCGTAGTGCAGAATCCGAAAATAAACTGTGCTTCTCCCATCTTCTAAAAAAAGACGCATCTGACTTTTCTCTGGCCAAGTAATTCTCCACCGCATCAACGAAGAATAACGAATAATTTTTGGATTAACCCTATTCGGTCCGGGGGGCGGATTCCGCCACTCCCTAACTCTTTATTGCTTTGTTATATGGCTATGATACTTACTGAGTTTCAATATTTATCTATTAGACACCTGCATGCTAAAATTTTAGGTCCCATACCTTTCAGAGGCTTTGATATTGGCCATTACTCGAAACTACCCCTAAAAATCTCTATGAAATCCTTATAATGGGGAAAATATAATAACTCCTGTTAGAATTATCCTTAGAACTTGAAACTTGCAACATAACTTTGTTTCATCAAGAAGGATCATTTGGAAAAATTTGGACACGTGACTAATCCGATTTCCCGATTTTGTCAAATTTTACCCGAAAATCGGGAAAAAACGGATTTTTGGTCAATTTTTTATCCGATCCATGTAAAACAGGAAGATATGTTAAATAACTTTTATTTAGTTTTCAGAAACTTCAAACAGAATGTAAAAATTCGCTCTAGAACAAAATAATTGAATTTTAAGCAGATAGTGGCATTTCTACCAATTTTCAAGCCTCTGATGACGTCACACAAAATGTGCTGACGCAAGCAAAATTTATTACCGCCATTTTGTTCCTTTTATGACGTACTATAAGTGTGCCAAGTTTGATTCAATTTGAACAATCCTATGAACAGTTATTGAGGGCCCCCCCGGTCATAGATGTTCGAAAAACCCCGGACCGAATAGGGTTAAGATATCTCCACCGCATCAACGAAGAATAACGTATAATTTTTGGTATAAGATATTTATTTATACAGATTCATTTTATAATACAGACCACGGATTCTTTCATTTAACATTCTCTCGCCTTGGTTTAAAAAAGAAGGGCTTTTTATCACACATTAATCAGCATATTTTTGTCATGGTACCAATTTTCCACATCGTTACGAATAAATTTAAAGATGGACACTTCCAAACACACCCGTGTAAATAATTAAAAAAATATATTTACAATATAAGAATAATTAAAGGATGCTTTGAAAAAAAAGGTCGATTCCGTCTATTTTTCCAGCTTCAAGATTTGCGAGATAAGCCCACAAAACAGCCGACAATGTCAATTCCCACAGCTGACGAATTAAAAAAAGAATCTTATTTGTGAAAGTTTATTATCACGGGTTAAAAAACCGTGCCTTTAGAAAGCTTTTTAATATAATTTTATGAACTTTTTTTGCGACGCTAAATTTTGTTTCGCGAATTTTATTTCTTTTGAATAGACTCATTATGTTCGATTACTAATTACTGTTAATATATTTCTTTTTTAAATAAAAACATAAAAAGATTGACACGCATATACGCGCGCACATAGTTGGTTGTCAATACTAAAACTACATAATGAACCATTATTTCTTTAAAAAAATAAGTACACGGATCTTTTGTCTTCCTCTAAACTACACTCCAGAGTGCAAAAAAAACATCTCTCAGAACACAATATGCAACAGTGGCCACGCCCTGTCACGAAGATTCGATGTGATCACTAAAATTGGCTCATAATGTCAAAAAGTAATTGCCAGATATTAATTTTTGCTTGTTTTAAGCACATATAATTGCAATTTACAAATTCAACCAAATAACATTTCATTGTATAACCCGCCCAGCGAACGTCTTATCGAGAAGGCCGCGAGCCATCCGCAACGACCTCTGTTTTCGGTTTTTCAATTAGTTTACTGGCGGCACTATACTTCGACAGCAAATGAAGGGGCACTTTGGCGTTGCCTATATCGTAAAACTGGTTCATATTTGACGGTAGAGCAGAGTTCATTAGTGATTGTGTGGACGGTATTTGGCAGTTATTAGCTAGTGGGATGTCGTAATCGTCCAGTCCAGACATAGACAAGTCATCAAAAGACATTATTTTATCGATGCATGGTGGAGGGATGTAAGGAGCACGATTTAACAGCTCACTCTCCTCAAGAATAGAAGTAAGATCTCCATCAACGTTGCTAGCCTTTAGTTCGGTATCGATAAACGGTGGTGGAATAAATGGAGACCGCGCAGCAAAGCCTTCGAAATCTTCGAAGTCGTCTGTTACTTCCAAGAACTCCAAACCGGGCATATCTGAATCGTCTATATCTTGTCCTAGTTCGTCTTCTTCCGACAGCTCGTCGACATGCGGTTTGCGAGCTTCCACGTATTCCTGTTTGGTGTTAAACAACTTTTTCATCGGCGCCATATGGCGTTCATCTTCTACAGCTCGTGCTCGCTTTCTTATTGGTCTCGATGACATCAGCTGTTCGCTTGATAACAGTTGATCTTCAAGTTCTAACCCACTAATGTTAAAAAAAAAAGCTATACAAGAAAAATATCAATACCATACCATACTTTTATAACACCATAACTTTTAATAATGTTCTTGCTTTATTAAAAAGTAAAATTTGAAAAAAAGAAGGATTCGTGGAGGGAGTGATAACATTCGAGTAATAAACGCTGCAAAAAGAGAGTGGGCGAGTAAAAATTCTTCCTCTTTTAAGGCTGATGACGCAATGAACACGAAAAAATAAAAACATCCTCTTTCTAACCTGATAACATAATGAACACATATGATGTATTGCGGTTGACCAGTAGTGGACAGATACACCATGTTGGCTTTAGTTTGCATCCATATCCAGCCCCCACTCGTCACCAGAACACGGTAATAACCACTAACCGCTTGACCTTGTTTCAATACTAAAAGATGAGACATTCAATATATATAACAAAGTAACGTGAAAGTATGTAAGAAATAAAAAAACATCACAAGCTAGAAACGATTTCATTAGATTCGCTATAAATTAATTAAAGTGGAGTGATCAATGTTATCAAAAACATTGATTCGATTACTCCCGATCTCAACTTTTTCTGCTGCTGCTGCTGCGATCCTGCGCTCGCAACTCTCTATCAAGTTACATTTACCCTGTCTCTGGAATTTATATGACCACATGTTAGCACTTAATGTTATCTGATCGTTTTCTTGGCATACTATTTTTTTATTTTGACCTCCCAGACTTTAATTACTTCTTTGACCATAGCTGACCTTTGTCTGCCTTTTAATCAACTCTTATCTTTATATCGTTTAACCTCTTTTTCTGTCTCATAGTTGATGCATATCGTTTTAACCCAAACTTGTAAGCTTTAACTTTTAAAAAAGTTTGCCTTCCAACTCTATGAAATACCACTATATTTTTTTGCCAAACGCATGGCTTTGTTAAATTCGATTTTTTTTATTACAAACATGGACCGAAATATACGTACCAGTGTCATGACAGTCCTTCAACACATTGGAGTCGCATATATGTGTGTAGAGATACCACGACGTACCAAGCATCGCTTGTGAACCGTAACCAATTATATCGCTGCCACTAGAGTAAAACAAAAAAATAATAATAACCTTGTCAATAATAATACTTTTACGAGCAAAACAACTTAAAAATAAATTAACTATATGCTTACAGGTTTTCAATTTCAGAGATTTTCATATCCAATGAGTGTTTGGTTATGAACGTCTGGCGGTCAATTGGAACTTCAAAAGTGGCACTTGACAACAATGGGCTTCCAACCGCAAGCAAACAGCGTGTCATGGAACTGTCTGATGTTCCAAGTTTGGTTCGATACATCTGAATTGTGCCAGTGCAGTGGACAACCTAAAATGACATAATGTATGCTAAATTCACAGCCGTATTACTTTGCCTTACTTTTAAGTGTTTTCTACAGTTTTAGGAAATGTAAAATTCAACTATTTTGTATGACCACATCAAATAAATGTGTTATAATTTTTGAAAATTTTTAACTTAGGCATAAAACAAACTATTGGCTTACCCGATATATTGAAGCATTGATGTTGACACTTTTGCCACGACTTGTCAATGTTGACTTCATTCGCAAGAAAAATGAACGATGTGGACTTTTTTCCAATTCAGATGAGATTGCTAAAAAGTTATCATTTGTATTACACAAACCGGTCAGTTAAAAATACTTTCTACATCAATTTTGTAAATTGACAAACCTTGCTTAGGATTTTTTACAAAGTGTGAGTTATCGCCACAGTAAAGACCATCAAATATCTCCATATCTTCAAGGGGCACTTGCCCTCCCAGTTGCTTGGCTAGATTGTCCTGATCACAAGGGTGCACATATTTGTATATACTGTGGCCTGTCACTTCAAGCTAAATAAAAAAAGACAGGGAATGTTTATATTGCATGGAAAATATCAATTCTTTACAGCTCCATTTGACACAATTGGCAAGGGATAAAAATATAGAAATATTTTTATTAAATCATGTTTATTGCTTTTCAGACATAATTTGTTAATGATGGTTGCTAAGGGGCAAAAATGTATACAAGGAACTAGTTTTACCACATTAGTTGGTTGTTAGAGAAGTTTAAAGATTATTAAACTCTCAACAACCAACAGGTAACTCGTATCAACTGTAAAATTAGCATTTAAATTAGATTTTTGGTCTTTCCTTTTGTGGTTACCATAGCTCCAACATTTATACAAGGAACTAGTTGTACATATCAAATTAGTTAGTTGGCAGGGAGCTTAAAGAACCAACTGATCTGAAATCTCATCAATACGGTAAAATAACATATTAAATTACTTTTTTTGCAAATATCTGATAAAGTCATTTGGAGGTTAAACATCAAACAACATATTTTTCTCTATGAAATGAGGCTGATAGTATTCTAAGCTTCCACACATTTATATTTCAATTTATCAAAAATGTATAAAATTATCTCGAAATACATCAAAGCTTAATTATACCTGTTGTAAGCCGAGATTTTCAGTAACATTTTGTGACATGTACAAACATTGACCATCTTCTGCAAGTACAAATAGAAATCCACCCAGTGCGTCTTGAATGCACGATGTGAATTCGTTCAATCCAAACTTTGTCAGTTCTTTTTTAGAAGCTAAAAGTACACAATCAGTTGTCAGTGTCAAAAAAAAACCAGAATAAAAAACAGCCAGATCATTAAATTTAACGCCTGCTACAAACAATTCAAAATTTCCAGCGAACCCTAGTTGTTTTATCATTTATATATCACTCTGTTTTATGTTTTAGCAACTTATTGTACAAACATTCTTGATAAAAGAAATAAAAAATTACCATTCACTTGCTGCAAGACATGTTTGATTTTGATGTAACTGTTTGATAATCGCATTACACATAAACGATCTAACTTTTCTGTCATTGACTCGGGCAAGGGGAGCTGGGCAGCCAATTCACCAAACTCATCATTTTGCTGACCACGACGTTGTCGTGCTGCATCCCTGGACTTTTTTTTCTTTATTTGTTCCATACCTATAAATAGTACAAGAACACAGACTAATGTTATACTTGTCATCTATAACAGGACTTTAAGATTTTAAAAACAAGCATTAAAAACCTCTTATATTAATATTGAAATTTGATACAGTTTGAAAACAATCAGATTTCTTTAAAAAAACGTTTTTTAAACCAAACAACAACAACTGAGAGATACTAAACACATTAAAAAATAAAATTAACAAATATTACAAATTCAGAATATTAATGGTATATATATTGTAAAGCACTTGTAGAAAAAGCCACAAAAGTTTTATCACATCTGCTGCTACCATCTTAAAAAATAAATGTTTTCTAATAATATGTGAATTTCTTTCTATAGTGTTAGCAGTGCAATTAATTTTAATTACTTCTGTTTAGTCTAATGTGAAAACATTAAAGCTATTTACTTTAAAATTAAAATTTAGAATTTTGTGCCAAGTAAAACTGAGATATTAGCTTATTGGTTAGATTTTTTTTTCTCCTCAGCATTTATGCAGTGATAAAACCAAGCAGAGGATTTATAAAATAAAAAAAACCCTGAAAAATGTGACAACTGAATATCTTATTAAAATTATAAAATATGGAAGAAATAATTATCTCTCAACAAAATTCTAAATATTTCTACAGAGTAATTAAAAAACATTAATGTTGTTTCAATTCTAGAAAAAAACAATGAAAGTAATATGGCTATAAAATATTAAACAGTGCTCTATACACTAGATATTTGTGGAAGATAAGGCGCATATATATGTAGCAAAAACTATGCATGGAAGGTTTCACATATGAAGCTAAAAATTAATGTGCAGTTCCACGCCTCTTCTAAAGAATTCTGAGTACCCTCTGACAATTTTTTAAAAAAAAGATCAACACGAAGTGATTAATGGACACATATACGCAATCTTTGCTTTCTATGCAAAATTGACCTAGGCAGGGCATCTCCCACAAATTTAGGTTGAATTTCTCTGATGTTCTGGGTATTTTTTGAAAAAGTCTTTCTTCCCTGCTCAGGCAGAGACCATAAGGTATGACATAATTACCTGGAGAGGAGCTTTTATTATCTTTGTTTTTTTATATTAAAGACAAAATCGACGTCTTGGGTGCTTACCTTAAAATCTCTTCAACAAAAAACCTTCACTATGTTAAAGTTAAAGGGAGAGTAACGATAAAAACAAACTACAACACTTAACCCCAGTATTATTATTTCACATTCATATTTATACAGGAGATAGCCACTTTAGCTAAGGGAACACTGTTATCAATGTGGGTCCTGTGTTCTGAATGCATACATTAGGTATGGTATTGCCTACATAATGTATGAGAGATGACATGGTTGATCCGCAGCTAGGGTAAAGGTACTTGCTAAACATACCAGCACTGTAAGCCAAACCATAGACCTTGTGATTGCAAAGCGAACCCCATACCTATTAGACAATGCATTATTAAATCTGGGTCCCAGAAGAAGAAAAATGTTAAAACACAAGAAGGTTTTTGATAATAATTGAGAAAAACAAACAGATAAACTGATCAACAATTCACCCAAGGGTAACAACAGCAACAGGCATCATTAGAAGGTTATGCAAATAATTGATAAAAATAGGTTTTGCAATTTTAGTATTTTTTTCATAAAATGATTCGCAAATATGGCAATTTGAATTGATTTTATATATAATAGTTGTTGCAACAAAATAACCAATGGTCATTGGCCTACAGTGCTCTTAGACAACAGCTTCATTTTGTGCAAACTGATGTTATATATCTCTCATTCGAACTTACAGTAGACTGAAAATCCACAAACAATAAATTTACAAAAACACAACTATCTGTATTATATATATGAATTTCAATGATGCTAGGAACATTTTATGAAGAAAAGAAGTGTAAAGTGGTTAGTAAGATTTATTGATTCTCTAACTCGCCAGCTGGGATATTTTAGGATTTTCTTTTAAATTGTAACAGTGGATCAGGAAATAGCAGTGGTAATGGAAGAGTTTTAAAAAAACTGTTTTTTTGTATCATTTATTCCATAAATGGCTGTAATAAAATCCCACAAAAAATAAACTGAGAGTACAATGACGAAATAGCACCTATCTTCTTCTCGCCAAAATTTAAATGAGAACAATTTAATTGGGGTGGTATAGGACAGGTCCTGGCCTTTCCAGGCAGTTACAGACAAAAACCTTAAGAAAAAAAACGCCTGCAGCCGCTCTCACATATATGGCGCTTTCAGTGAGTCAGCACCCGCCTAGGGGTAGCTCACCAATGATAAAATTTATGTGTGGTAGACCATGGCATTTGAATAAAATGTTATCTTTGTAATTATTAATTGAATATAAAGTATTATGAAACAGATCTGCAAAAAATATTTTGTGCATAAAGTTTATATACATTGAGCAAAATATGCTTTGTTGTTTAAGCTCCAAATGATTGCGTTTTGATGATTATATATACAGCGTTGTTTAAGTTCAATATGATTGAGCTTTGGTGGTTTTAAAACAAAATACTGCGTTGTACAGGATTTAAGGTAGCAAAACAAACTCGTTGCTATTATTTTTTAATGAAGATGTCTATATGATATATTTTTAAGACATATATAAAGTTTTGATCTGCAAATTTTATGTGTAGTATGTGTAAAGATGTGGGCTCTAGGTGGTGCCAAGTAATTATCATTTTGTCACACAAAAGCATTATTAGGCTTTAAATGAATTTAAATAAATCAAAAAACATCACTCAATAGTACAAAAACCTCAAACAATGTTCCGTGAGAAGACATCCACAGGAAAAGACTTCTTTTCACAAACAAATAACATCATGTTGCAATTTATCTATTATACTCACATGCATCCTGACAGCCAGGAAAAGAGAAACAGATAGGCCAAATTATGCATACATTTTTTAGAAGATTGAAAATGCATTAGAATTGTTTGTTTTTTTCGTTATCTTTTCTGCCTAAGGTCATACTTTGCCAATTTTCGCTTTTAGCAATAGTTAGCTAACTATATAACTAAACATTTGGCCCGGTAACAAATTAGCTAGCTAGCTACACATTAAACATTTCAGTTCAAAACACAGAAAATCTTTTTGAAATTATCCTATGCATATGCAATTATTTGCACGTTTTCAGCTGGCTAGCTAAATTTCTAGCTAGCTAGCTAGTCAGCAATCTGTTTTCTGATTTCTTTCTTCCTGCCAGTTAAAAAAACACATAAACAAGCTACCTACCAGTGCACTGCTTTTTGTCTTGGTAATGTTTCGTCAGATAACTACTTTTCAACTACGTTTCCTGAAGAAAATTAAAAACTTAAAATTTTGCAAACACTTCTCTCAATCGTTGTAATAAAATGTTTCTTGTGGGTACCTGTGCACTGGCGATTGTTTATAGCCTTTTCAGTTCGAATTAAAAAAAGTGACGTATAGTAGCCGGTTAATTTTTGTCCGGATTTGGAACAATTTTCGGATTGCTATATCTGTACGTCATACACAATATTATAACCAATTAAAAACGAGAAAACATTTTATACCATTCTCGATCCCAGAGCTCTTTGCAATAAACCTTGTCCATATCACAAAGCAGTCTGGCGCGAGAATTATTTCCTGTGATAGTCAAAACACAGCTTCGTGGACAGTCTTCAAGGTAAATATTTAAGAACTCTTTATTTATACATTAAAATAAAATTTTTGGAAAGAAATAAAAAACGGGAGTATAGTCTTTTCTCTATAAATCCTTATTATATATAATGGAGATTTATAGAGAAAAAGACTATAGAAAGTATTTAGTACTAACTTCGTCACCATTCTTGTTTAATAAACCCATTTACATTCGGGTTGTCGGAACACTCGTGGTGTCATGTGCCAAACGTAGAATTGTTTCTTCACCTTGCAGGGTTTATCACTGAGTTGATTGAGCCACCAGCGCACGTTTCTGTGTAGTGCGCCAACCGTGTCCACAATGAAACAAAATCTTAAACATTGGACCCACTAAAGTGGAAGAGAGGTATGCCCGGCAAGAAAAAAAGTTTCGGGAGAATTGACATCCTCGTCCCCAGGGTTAGTTGCCTTTGCCAAAGCCGCTAGGCCCGCCTTGATGTCAAAAAACCCTAAGGACGAGGTTGGAGAATTGGATTTTAATGTCTTAATAAATCTCAATGTTGGTGGTGGTTGTTTGATCTAGGATTAATGAAATTTCATTATTTTTTTATATTCTTTAAGGACAATATCTCCCCTCTTCCTGCAAGCGGTGGAGAGAGAGCTACTATCTAAAAGAGCTTGTACGAAGAGAAGCGAAAGTACTTTTTTAGAACTTCTTTATTTGTTCCTCTTTGGCGTACGACAAATCTAAAAGAGTTAAACTTTAATATATTTTTTCCCTGCTTTATTTGTCTCTTGTATTATTAGCGGAGATCGTTTGCTCTAAAAAAATAAACATCAAAAATCAGGCGTTTCATACCTTTCTTGGAGCTCAATGCTGCCTCGACAACCCTTTTTTACGTTGCGGAAACATTTTTTCTTCCAGTTTGATTTCTGTGGTGGCTGATTATAAGTGCCAGGAAGTGAATAGCATTGTTTGAGGTTGAGTACAATGGATGTGTGCAAGCATTTCCATGAAATGTAATACAGGAAATCAATTTGGTTACTTTTGCATCATATATTGCCTGTCTACAGTTTTGTTGTTTATCAATATTATTCCTTATTTCACAAATTTATTCTTTATACTTGACGAGTAGTTTTCAAACAGGGAGATCTCATAAAACAGCAATATCCAAGTCATCGCTGACTGCTTTCTAAGTAAGTAGTAACGTTCGAAATAACTATAATGGTAGCCTTATAAAGATCATGAAAAAAGTTTTAACGAAATCAAGCTAAAACACGTCCGTCTTTATTTATCGACAACAATAGTGCTGCAGTCGCTTAACGAGAAAAAATTTTTATGCAAAAAAAAAAAAAAAATACTAGCAAATGTATAGTTGCACGGATTGTTTCTTGTTTCGTCCATTATCAGAAAGAGTTTTCTTTTATTTTAAAACCATTTTTACCACATCTTTGTTATTGTTTGCAACATAATTGCAAGTAAAGTAAAGAGAAGCAAAATGCCGCTGTAAGAGAATATGTTATGTAGATTTTTATAACCACATTGAAAAAAACACATAAAAAATTGCGGCACATATATTTGCCTTTTCAAGTATATCTAAAAATTGCACTCTAAAATTCGTGGCCCATAAAATTTGCATATTGGAAGGGTTCCAAACTCGTTCCCAGCTGTTCTTAGTTCCGTCCCAATGAGAAAACCTAAAAAGCGTTGGGAACGAGTTTGACTACCTTCCAAAAAGAAATAAAGCTGGTAATGGTATTGAAAAGAATAATTTAATATTAAAAGTTTGTAAACAATAAACTTTCTCGGTGCTTAGTAATTGACATAAATAAACTAAATATCCCACAACATCGTATCATTGTGTCATCTTGACGTCACCAGTGTTGCTTAGCAACAAATATAATTGATTAGATGCATCAAGTAATTCGTACTTTGCGGGGAGATTTGCCAACACGGAAAAAGTGGTACCATTTTGTACATGAGGAATATTTGATGCTTTGTTTAGTAAGAATATTAATCATTCATATTAATTTTCTCAATTGTCTAAAAGTGAAAAAAGCCAAGCTCGTTGCTAGGGCGTTTTGTTGCGACGGGTCACTACGCCAGAAAATTACAACTAAAAATAAAGTCGGCTAATAGCTTCTAACGGAGATGCTTATTTATTACACTCCAACCCAATATTATTTCACCGTCGTTACGAAAACAGATGATCCCCAAAGGTCGTCATGACACATTCTTAAAAGGATTAAGCAAAAAACGCTGCGATTTTTTGCAGAAATTAAACCTATTCTTACAAATTTTGGCAACCATTTAATTTCGAGATGGAGTAAATTAATTATTTTTGCGGAGTATTTAATTTAGCGATAGCAAAAATATCTTAAATTTGACGTGCATTTAATTTGGCGATGGCCATTTTGACTTAAATATGACGTGTATGAATGGGCAGTTGTGAAAAACCAAGATTGATGGCATCTGCGATTCCAGCTGCCTTCCACCCGCTATCAATGATTTCCTCTCCCTTAAAAGTTTTTTTTTTTTACCTTTGTGATTCTATTATTTCTGCCCTTGTTCTAGGAGCCCTCATTATTTAAGAGTTTTCGTCTTTTAAAACTTGGAAATAACTTTCGCGATTTTTAGAAAAAGTTGCTTTTTCGCGAAAATAAATTTCGCGAGTTTTAGGTTAAATCTTTTACCGGGCAGAAATTTTCGCGATAGGAGCCAAAATCGCAAAAATTTCTGCCCGCAAAAATTTCTGTCTTTAAAGTAACAACTCCCCATCATCCGTGCTAAAACATCACTGAAAAAACTAGCTGGATATTTACCTGTTTGCAAACAAAAATTTATCGGAAAAAGAGCACTTGTAATTGATAAGGTTCCCTCCCGCTAAAAGTCAAGTTGAGCTCATATTAAAGATCTTTGAAAGTTGTCTAGAAATCTTTTTATTTTTTTGAAAAATCTTTATCCGTTCTCGAGATATTTGTCTTTAAAATAGCGCTAATTATGCGAAATTGTGACGTCATGAGTATTCATTGAGCATAATTATGGTAACTAAATAAAAAAAATTTTTTACAATGTTCAAAACACGTCAAAGTAAATGGCCAGAAAACATGGCTTTTCAAAAATGTTAAATTAACTCCCTTGCAGAGCATACTCATGACATCATGCATAATTAGTGAATCTTCTTGGTCCAAATTCTAAAGAACCAATCAAGAATTTTAAAAAATATATTCAAATTCCCAGACAACCTTTCAAGCTCTTTCATATGAGCTCAACTTGATTTTTCATAGGAAGGTAACCTCACTTTAACTTCAATTTCTTAATTTTCTCGTTCAGAAGAAAGTATATAAACAACTTTTCAATCGTTAAGCAAGAAGACGGGTGTTCTAATATCTCACATCTTCACACGCAGTTTGAACTAACAAAGAAGAATCGGAGTGTACAAGAATTGTAATTGTTTTCGTCAACGAAAACAATTACTGGGAAATACAATTCACAATACACACATTTTTTTATAAGAAACTTACCACAAGAGATATTTAGGAATAGAAAGAAACTGAAGGAAAAGTTATCGTGAATAAGACCATTAATTTGATTTCAAACTTCTTTCTCACAAACAAGCAACAAGGATTAATCATTTATTTTGTAAGAAAAATGATCTTTCGGTTGTATCATTCGCACTTTTAAAATCTGGATAAAGAAAATTCAACTATGCTTGTTGCTCCATTTCAATTCTAGATGAAATTGTGAAATCAACATTTTATTTTTTTTCATAACTTGGTATTTTTAATAGTTAATAAATATGATGTGAATTATATGTCCAGTGTAACTTGCAGGGGGAAAATAAAGATAAAGAAAATTTTCTTAAGTGAAATTATTACGGCAAAAAAACAACGTTACTTTGAGAAAGTTGGTGTAGTTTCTTCATACAAAACTTATGTCACGTGTAAGGGTATATATTTAAAGAAATGCATTTACATCACATATTCTTATATAAAACTACAAAAATCCGACCTGAGGCTGGCTGTTCTTGTTTTTCGAGACTTTTTCTAATTTTGTTCTTGATAGTAAGAACAGAACTCCGAAATTCTGACTCATTTCGTTCTTTTCATGAATTTTTTCCACAATTTTTTTTGAAATTGACGTGCTTATGAAAAAATTGATTAAGTCAATATGAGTATTTACGCAGTCGTAGGTGACAAAAAGAAGCGATCACAAACAAGAAAAATCATTGGTAACTTGAGGTAGAGTTACAAATGAAATTATGGGTTAGATCTTATGGCAAAATTAGCTTCTTTTTTGTAATTTAAAAAATTATATTTGAGCCAACAGCCGTTCTAGCCAATAAATTTTCTTCAGTTCTTTCTCAAATTGTCCATTGCTTGCGATCTCTTTTTTACCTATAATAGCTGCGATTTCAAAATCACTTTAAAACTAGACTCAAAAAGTCGAGTTAAAAAAGGGGTAAAAAACAAAACAATTTAACTAAAAAATGTATAAACGCAACCTCGTTCTCAGCGCCTGTTGTCTGTACTTTATGGTTGTACGTTATACTTCATAACACGTAGCTAAATTTCAAAAATTTACAATAAAATTATACTTTTAGAATGAGACGGAATTCAATTATCCTTTAAATAAATTTCCAAGTTTCTTAAAGAACCTGCATGTTGCGAACATTTAAGTTAATCGTAAAACAGAGCATACACGTCTTCCTCTGTTATAAGAAATAAGACTCAGAATGATCTCTTAAGTCTCGAAGATACCAGATTCTTAACTCATCTCCATATCTTACAGATTGTTTCAAACTTCGTTCACGAAACGTTTCCGGCAACCGGCAGTCCAGATCAGAAACAACCAATAATCGTAGAGTGCAGACGCTAGGAAATCAGAATGCAATCCGACAAATACGTTGTTGAAAAGTGAGAAAATGACACTCCTTTTTAACGATTTTTCTTGTATTTCTATTATGTTAGTAACTAGAATTTTATTTTGTTCAATATATAGGTAATCGAACTTGCCCAACCAAAGAAAATCTCTTGTTTGATTACATTTCCACAAAATTTGTTTTCTGTGTAATCCACAAAACACAGATATCTTTATATCATCAAATTGAAGATATGGCGAGTTTCTATGATATCCGGGAAAAAAAGTAATAAGAAAAGGGTTTGAATTCGGAATTATGATTGTATTGTATTATTTAGTGATTGCGGTCCATATTGAAAATAATAATGACATCCCCATCGAGAGTCAACGTTGCCACGGTAACGGTCGCAATTTAATGTACCTTCTTCACCCGTATGTTTGAGTTTCAACTTTGTGATGGTACCGGTATGCTTCAAGGTAAACTTACCATAACTATTATCTTTTGCACCAAAACAAACATTTGTAGCTTTTAACTTCCACTCGTCGGCTAGAATATTTAATAACATAAAATTATAATCATTATTAATGAATATTAAGAACAATATTGGAATTACATAATGTTATATTTTCACCCAAGAAAATCAAACTGTTCATTCAGGAAAAAAATATTGTGCCAAAATTAAATTATGAAACGATTTCTCATATAAAACGTAAAATTCGATCACATGGGAAACAAGCCAATCGCATTGCTGAGATCTCACTTTGTTGAAACAAGATCTCCGTTAGTAAGGGGAACTTAATTTTTTTTTTATGTAATTGCTCCAACCCGGCTATCCAGTTTTTTATTTTTGTGCATGATTTGCAGTTAAAGATGAACAAAACAAAAAAGTATTTTGTGGCAGCTAGAAAATAAAATTTTAAGGGGGAAAAATATATAGATTTCTAAATCCAAAATCTACTAGGATAACAGCTGTAATAACCAACAAATAACTAGATTTAACAACTAAGTGTCTATTAATTTTCCTAGCAAAATTTATATAGAATTTTCATTGCAGTATGGGATGAAAATAAGTAGATTTTAAATGAACTTACCAGTACACATCAAAAATGAGATTTTTGACTCAATGTAACCAAGAATATTTTACGAATGTAACAGAATTCTTTAACCTTCGTTAAAACCTTTTGAAACTTAAGAAAATACGGAGAAAGAATACGGAGAGAGAAAAAAAGGTGAGTAAAAAAGAAAGGCACAGTAAAAAAAACAAAGAAAGTGCCAAGTGAGCAATTTGAGAAATGAGATCAGGCTTTTGCAATTGGATATGAAGGGCTTCTTTAATTCTTAATTTAGCTACCTTTGTTCCTAATGTCGTCTAATATTTTAAAACATTTTATTTTAAGCAGAAGAGCATGACTCGTTAGAATAAAGATGTTTAAAAATAGGCGAATTAATATCCGTTTTGATGTGTTCCTATATTTTAGTTTTAAGGTGGCGAGTTGTCTCCCCAATAAAACTGCAATCACAGTCAGCACATTTAAACTTATAAACTAATTTAGAGCGAGTATAATTAACTTCTCTTATAAAGACAAACTACCCTAATTTGTCCTTATAAAAGAAGTACTGTTGAATTTTAAAAGAGTTAAAAATGATTTCGATGTTAACTTTAGGCTTACAATATTTTAAGGCCTGCAGTTTAAGTTTGGACTGTTGTAAAAACTTACCAATATATGAGAGTTTAAAATAATGTATATCAACAGGTAAGCGACTACACCATTTGTTTTAAGGGAACCTGGATAAAAGTGTATCAACATCAATTCTCATCATCCACTTCATTTTAAAAATCAGTTCGATTGAACTCCCCCTCGAATAAGCGCCTACGACTGTTTTTAATGAAGATTACCACTGAGGAAACGATATATATACATTCTTCATCCACCCAGTTTAAAACGCGTCTAAGCGTTTGTTTAAAACAATATATAACAATCTTCTTGTTTTCTTTACTAAAAGATACATAGGATAGGAGGGTATGAAAATTTCGCTTATAGTAATCGTGTTTGGTGTCTTTTATGGCTCAGAGCTTTTTTCCCTTTCGGACTATTTATTTACTGGAAATGAGGTTATGACGGCCTAAAAGTTAAAATCTTAAAACTTATTTGTCTAGTAATTTGCAATTGAAGCTTTAAACTTTCTCTGGGAAACGAATGGACAAGTCAGGTCCAAACCTCTGAATAATATAATGTACATGTTGACTAACATGAATACAAAATAAAAGCTGTATAATTAAAATAAATTAAAATAAACATGAATAAAAACATGAGTGAAAAGAATCATATCATTCGAGCACGTGTTTTTTTTCTTAGTCCAACGAGAAGAAACCTTTTAGAAACGAAAATGTTACTACTCAGTTATAATAATTTGAAATATCAGCTTTCCGTAACAAAACGCAAACCTCGTTCCCAGTTTCTTATGCTTTTTCATACAACTTCTTTTTTTAAACAACGTTCATTTCAAAAATACAAACACCTCGTACCCAGGTCTTCTATTTCTTCCGTTAAATATTTATTACTGTTTTTTGGTTGTTTAAAAGAGAAAAAAGGATACAGTAGAAAGTTAAAAAGTCGAAGTATACTTTTTACTAACTTAAACATATTTAGAAGTTTCTTACTTTTATTTAGGACGAACTTTTTAGGGCTTTGAGAAAACAGGGGACTTAAAAATCCGAGCCAAAATAAAAACTAAAACTGTGGAACCTGAAAATTAGAATAAGAAAAACTCGTGCAGATAACCGTTAGATGGGTAAAACGCATAAAAAAAAAGCTTTGGAATTTTGTAATAAGGAAATAAGTTACCATCCAGCAGACGTGACGTTATATTCAGCACTAAAGCTTGCTTAAAATGACGGAAAGTCACCAAATTTCTACCGCGGTATGCTTCAGAAGTTATTAAAAAATAGGGGAAACAGAAGGGAGATTTTTTATCTTCTCCCTCCCAGACCTCCTTCCTGGGTACGATTGGGGTTTATAATAATTATTTTTATTTTTTCCCTACCTCAAACGACTTCACTTTTCCACCATCTGATATTTTTGGTAACTTCAACCTATCTTCACCTCCTTCTGGGACAAACCAACACTCTCCAATCCTGTTTTTATTTCTGTCGGCTTTGAAATATGTCATGTCACAATCTTGGTCATTGCGAAATTTCAACCAACAAATTGTACTTGTGAATCCTTTACAATGCTTTGTGGTCTTTCTCATTTTGATGCCATTAACGTTGTGTATGAGGTTAAGGCTACTTTCGGTGGAAATGTATTTGATATCAAAAAGCAATCGGATTAAGGTCAAAACTTTGAAAGCCATACTGTCTGTGTGTAACACCTCCAATGAACAGTTGAACAAAAATGATTACAGTTGCTTGTGTGAGAAATCATATATGAGATGAAACTTAAGTAACCAAACACTCAAAAATATAACCAGTAAGCAGTGTTTTTTTCTAATTACGTATGAGCAGCTAACTAATCTACTTGATACAGGAGTATATATATGCACTAAAGACATGAGTGGTGAGTTTTATTACATGTTTTTATGTTCCTTGTTTCGAATCGATTATACAATTTCATTTTACACGACACATATCCCTTATTAAAATTTAAGTGAAAATATTGACAGTTTAAAACATGACCAAGTTCCTCACAAAAGTAAAACCCTCCTGAAGTTGGACTTTCTGATAAGAGAACATTTTAAAAGAAACAATTTTATAAGAACACTTTTATAAGAACAATTTTATAAGAACAATTTTATAAAAACAATTTTATAAGAACACTTTTAAAAGAACAATTTTATAAGAAGACTTTTATAAGAACAATTTTATGAGAACAATTTTACAAAAACAATTTTATAAAAACAATTTTATAAGAACAATTTTACAAAAACAATTTTATAAAAACAATTTTATGAGAACAATTTTATAAAAACAATTTTATGAGAACAATTTTATAAGAACAATTTTATAAAAACAATTATATAAAAACAATTTTATAAGAACACTTTTATAAGAACAATTTTATAAGAACAATTTTATAAGAACAATTTTACAAAAACAATTTTATAAGAACACTTTTACAAATTTTATAAGAACACTTTTATAAGAACAATTTTATAAGAACAATTTTATAAGAACACTTTTACAAAAACAATTTTATAAAAACAATTTTATAAGAAAACTTTTATAAGAACAATTTTATAAGTACAATTTTATAAGAACACTTTTACAAAAACAATTTTATGAAAACAATTTTATAAGAACAATTTTATACGAATAATTTTATAAGAACAATTTTACAAAAACAATTTTACAAAAACAATTTTATAAAAACAACTTTTTGAAAACTATTTTTTATAAGAAGCATTTTTAATAACCAAAGACACACGGCTTAGGTTTTGACTAAAATTACGATAAATTAAAATTTATCACATCCAGAACGGTTAACAAACTGATTTTTACCATTTTTATTAACCTCCTTGCCAATTTTTTTATTACTGAGACTTCTTTTAAATGAGACTTAGTTATTGTATGTAATAAGAAAAACGTGCTTTTAAGATATTCTTCATTTTAAACTGCTCTATTTATAAAAGTGCGTAATATAAATTTCGTCTCGACTATCCAGACATAACACTATCATTTTTTATTTCACCAGTCAACATACTAACCATTACCATCGTGGTTCGTAAAAATACTGCGCCGATTTCGTTGTCTGATAGGGTATGCTTTGCATGCATCTCTTCTAGGTTGATGATCATTATTGCTAGCAGATAAATGATCATCTGAAAGCTCCTCCTCATCTGTTGCGTCATTCTAGGTTAAAATTCGTTAGGCATGTTTTAAATAGAAACTTGAAGTGCTGCACATTACGCGTAATAGTGTATCCCGGTCGTTGAGCTGTAATCATAGCCCCTTTGACAATGGTAATATTGTGAGGTTTTGGATCGATACAACTAGAAAGTTTATTCCGTTTCTGCTGACGTATGACGTACCAAAACGTTATCTCCAATAGAGATTAGTTTTTCGACGGCGTTGTGTCGTTTGGTCTACTTGCCTTTTCATCTTGCTTGTCTAATTGTATCCCTTTTTGGAAGATTAGCGATGGCGGTTTCGTTGACTTTCTGATTTAATGTGGGTATTTTTAAGTCTAAGATTGCGTTGAAATAGAACTTCTATAGATCTACACGACTGACTTGGGTAGTTGAGTGAACTGCACTGCGGTAATGTTGTAGAAACTGATACAGAGCTGGTAGTCAGGGTGTTTGTTCGATTAGAGCATACCTAACGTTTTATTCAAATCTTGCATGAAGTTTTCAGCCATAACATTTGCTTTAGGGTGTAACTGTGTAATATGATGATCTATTATATCATTTTTTTCATATATGTTTTCAATGCTTCACTTCAAAATGAAGGTCCATTATCCGATATTATTTTAAGGTAGACAATGTGTAGCAAACATTTTTGTAAAACAGTTAAGTATTTGTTGTGATGTGGTGGAAGATATTATATCCACATCCGCATAGCGGAAATACTGGTCGACAGCAACTAAAAATACTTTTGATTGGGAAATGGACTTAGCAAATCAATTTTAAGGGTGTGCCAGACTGTTAGCGCTAAGGACGATGGTCGCAATGGTGGTGGATCTGACCTTGTTGTGGCGTTACATGAAAGACAATCACTCACAGTTCGTTCTATTGCAGCGTCCATACCAGGAAAGTAAATTTTATCTCTGAGTAATGATTTTGTTTTGGCAATTCCCAAATGATTTTCGTGAGCCAAAGCGATCACTCTAGTACGGAGGGTGGTGGGTATGATAATGCGATTTCGTTTGAGAAGCATAGATTGATCTGATGTGCCAATTAGTTCCTGTGCTATTCGACGGTAGCTATGTTTTTAGCTCATGAACATTGCAGTTTTCGAAACTCTCGTTTGGTTTATCTAAAGTGTTTCAGGAGTTGCTATTAATAAGATCGCGAAACTTTGTAGGGATGTTAGCTATATCGTGTTTCGACATCTGTCAGCGCTCTGCTGGTACACGCTTTCACTCGATAATCGCTTTTGTTTGGTGTATGTTGCATTACTGTCGTACTCACGCGTATTGGTCCTGCATCCGTAACAATAGTGGTTTCCTTGGAAGATTCGACTTCAATTCCGATTTAAGGCTCTCAAACGTTTGCTGCTCTTTCGTTTCCATCGCCAAGGTACATTTTTTTTCGTCAACTCACATAAAGGACTACTTAACTCGTCCTTTTTTCCAAGATTCGGCGTAGTGTGCTATATAACGACTCAAGAAATTTGTCATGCCAAGAAATGATCCAACTTCGCTAGTATTCGTTGGTGGATTTAATTTTATGACTTTCAGGGCTTGGGGTGATACTCTGACTGAAAAATATAAAACCAAAGAATTCTACTTCTGTTACGTAAAATTGGCATTTCTGAAGGTTCAATGTTAGATTGTATGTCGAAAAACGCTCTAAAACGTTTTGTAATGTGGAATTGAGCTCCTCTCTGCTTTTGGCGAATAAAATAATATCATCGGCAATTTTTTGGCTTTTTAATACCTGTTCTAGCCAGGAGACCCAGCGTAATTTTTCTTACCACCGGGAAATCGGAGTAGTTAAGGTGGGAAAAATTACGCTAGGTCTCAAACGATTTTTCTGCGGCCAAAATCTGGCCGCGCTTTTTGATTGCCTAATTTTATTGTTCTCTGCTCACGTGATTATTATCGGGGAAATTCCTTTTCATTCGAATATTCTAACAAACACTAGTAAACTATTAAGTTTTTACCAGATGTGACCAAGCTTGGTAAACAACTCACAGATAAATAAATAACCTCCGAAGCGATTAGTCACATTGTTCAATTTAAACTCGGGGTTTCCGCTGAGTCATTCGTTTGCGTCTACACTTTTGTTTGAGAGAAACTCATTTTATCAACTCGAAAAAGAAAGCTTAGTTAACTAGGCTAAGCGATGTAAGGCTGTGGGAGTAACGAAGGTCGTTATTGGGCGCGAATTTTCGTCCAGCTCAAATTGTAAGAAAGCTTTGTTCATATTAAGCTAACAAAAAATTTTACTTCCATTCAAATCGTGATCAAATCCTCTAAGCAAGGTAATGGATATCGGGTTCTTTTAATGGCCTGGTTTGCCTGGCGCATATTAATACACAAACGGACTTTGTTTTGGTCGTCGTTCTTTTGGACAACGACAATAGGTGATACCCAGGGGGTAGGTTCGGCCTCAAAGTCCTCAATAATGTCCTCCTGTTTTAAAGTTTGCAACTCTTTGTTGGGAATATTTTTTCGAAAAATTGGGACTGGTAACGAAATTGTTAGTGTGCTAAATTAGTGGAAGGTGTGTCGACTACAAAAACACATATTCGGCAAACTTGTTTTTTGACTCAGCGAGGCAACTTATTCAGGGTTGCCACGATTGCCAAGAATGTCTGGAATTAAAGTAATGTATGGAAAAGTCTGGAAATAGTCTGGATTTGGCTCACTAGTCTGAAAATTGTCTGCAAAATAGTTAAAGAAAAAGATTAATTTATTAGATAATTTATTTTTTAGTTTCTTAACTTAATTTTGCATGAATCTATATACTCTATTGTATGGTATATTGTATAGTATAGTTTTGCATATAGTTTTGCATGAATGTATATACTCAAACATGACCAAGTTACATGTGTTAAGAAAAAGGGCGACAAAACTACATGAGAAGAAGAACAACTTCAATGTGTAACTACAAACAAAAGAAACATTTCCCATTTTATACTGTTTCTTTTTTGTGTGCTGTATATTGTTGTTTCATCAGAAAAGATAGAAACTTATATGTCTGAAAATTAGGGTGTTCTGTACATGAAGAGTAAGGAAAATATAGGTTTCGGTTTGGAAAAGTACCCTTTTTTATTAAATGTCTGGAAAATTAATATCAATTTCACTCCAAGAGTCAGGAAAAATAATATCAATTTTTATGATATGTCTGGAAATTTAATTGAGAAATTGAGTAAAGTCTGTGGTAACCCTGTTATTAGAGAGCTTACGATACAAAGACGGGAACGGGAACGTAGACGCAATGACGTCATTTTTTGCTATTCGCGTCTTCGTTCTCGTTCTCCGTGGAAGTTGACTTACGAAAGTTGGCGCGAAAACGAAAAAAAAGTAACAACAACAAGAAAGCGACCGATTGATTTTAGTTTTGTGTTTGCAGCATTTACTTCGAAAACGGTAAATAAATCAGTGTTTTTTTGTTAGACACTGTTAGGGTAGTGACGGGTGAGATATTTCTAGATGTATACAACATTTGAGTATCATACAAACAATTTTGTACATAATTAACAGAACACGATCCTGTCTTTAATTTGCAACGACAAACATGTGCGAAGTGATTTAATTTTCCATTGTTCTAGCAGGATTTACCTTTAGCTGGACACTGAGCATTATGGGTTGATTTCCGTAGTTGTAACAATTTTTGGAATTTTTGGCTGCATATCAGATGTGGAAAAATTGCACTTACCTTCTTGAAGTCGCATGTGATTAATTTTTGTCAGTGTTATCTAATGAATCGAATATGTCTTGTAGCTCGGAACCACCGAAGTGTCAAAATAAAGCTCTTTTTCGATCTTTATCGCTATATCCATAGCCACTAAATAATTTTTAAATCTGGTTATGTACTTCTTCCAGCGAATTCCAACATTATTTATCATATCACCATCTCCAATAATAAAATTTGGAAAATGTAAAACAAATACAAAAGCGCGCAATATAAATACATGTCGTCTCGATTATTCAGACATAACATTAGTAAAACTTGAAATTAATGTCAAAAACAAAATAAACTTAGAAGTTATAAATTTGGAAGCAGAAAATGATTATTTCCATTCAGGATTTCTTTTTCAAAGGAATCCCGTTTGGTTAACAAATTCACAACCTCTACCCCAGGGCTTTTTTTCTCTTTTTGATATAAGTGACTGTTCGGAACAATAACGTCTCAGTAATACACTTTTACGATAATTCAATAACCAATCCGACATTCGCGCCCCTTTTTTGAATGCAATTCGCGGTCAGGGGTCTAGGCCAAAGGTAGGAATTTGTTTTGGTGTACGCTGGAAGAAGCCATTTTGGTTGGAAAAAAGGAGGTAAAAAACATGTTCTTATAAGAGTGTTTTAGATAGGAAAGCGTTTTTTCTCCAGTTTTTTAAACTTTCTTCGTATAAATTTCTTTCAAATTTTTAGGAAACGTTAATAATAATAAGATACAACTTATGTGTACTTTTCATTAAAAACAAAACGCGGCAAGAAAAGTTATCACGAAAGAACGTGTTTTATCCTATAAAAGTGTGACGTTTACCTCCTCCGATCGCAAAAAAAGCTGCGATGGAGTGTTAGTTTTTCCGAATTATCGCAAAGGTGTATTCTAGGCCGACAACTTTTTTCTAGATCTGCGAATGACTTCAATTTTAAAAAAGGGGACACCTACGTCAAAAAACTTTGCTTATTTCGAAAACACCTGGTGTGGATAACGAATTCAATAATTATTAATTCCTTTCTAATCTGGTATCTCTAAAATAAGCCAAAACATTTTACTAAGATTTACCTCATTTCATCACATGGCTACGCTGCTTTGAAAATGCGGTATTCGCAATGGCGAATTTGACCACGTAATGCAAGTTATGATTTTTCAGACGGGAAAATATGCCGAGCAAGCGGCAGAGATGTAGACCCCCTGAGTATATCATACAATGTTCTTCAGCTTTTACGAACCATGCTAAAGAAATTAATAATAAGGCATTTATTAAAAAAACGTGTCTGGAAATGTATTAGGTTTTCAGTTTGAACCTTGTCGAAAAAATCGGGAGAAGAAAATGAGGATAGTGATTTAAACGAATCAAGCATTTTTATTACAGGGCGATGATTATGTTTATGAAGAATCCCAGCGTAATCGGATCGAACAACCGATTGATCCGTGGTGTTCTTGCGTGAAGTGTGAAGGTGTTCCATTCGGAGTATGCGGCTATACGAACTACGGCTCCGTATAGTCATGCGTATGTGGAGTATAACTTTGTATAGCGACATGTGTACTCCGTAACTAGACGGAAATATTTAGTACAAAAAGCTGCGAGCGGCGCAGACAGCTTTGAGAGTTTAATACCGACACTGGTTTGGCTAGACACTAGCGAATGCAGCATGAGCGTCAAAGTCTAAAAACTAAGCATTCTTATTAAGAATTTACTCTGGGCTATTTTAGTTTAGAAAATCGTGCCTAAACAATCAAATAATTTGTGTAAGAAAAAAAAAAGTTAGTCCTTGGTTGATAATACGACGAACCTACCGAGTCTTAAGATTTGGTGTTTTTTTACGTGGCAGGGTCCTTGTTCCGTATAGCATACCTCATATATAAAGCATGTCACACTCCGTATGGCATACTTTGTATAGAATAATCCGTATGCCATAATCTGTTTGATGCAATCAAACAAATGTTCCGACCTCCGTATAGCTACAACAATCTACTTCGTATGTTTACGATGGATAAAAAAGTAGGAAAATGATGTGCTTGTCTTGTTAACTTGTACTTTATGGCGATTATTTTTTATTTTTTCAGAAATAGTTTTAAACAGTCATATTGCAATATTTCACTTTAAGAACATTGGTTGGCAGACTCTGTATAGCTAAACCAAACTCCGTAAAGCAGCTATACGGAGTATTACTCCGTATAGAAACCACACTCCGTACGTCACAAGGGGATGCAGCTAGAGTGTAAATGTTGCAGGGAGTTAGAAATTTCTCAGATGGCAGAGTTGGAAGGTAATTATAATATCATTAGCACTCTCATTCTCAGGGACTTTTTGCCTTTTTGATATAAGAAAAGGGGGGTATATCAAAACTTAAAAATTTCAAATACATCGTCCTTTTATAAGACGCACTTTTGACAGCTTTGGTTAGCATGCACGACAGAGAGAGTACCCTCCAATTTGTAAGTTACTAGTAAGTAGATATTATTCAGATTTGATAACATCGATATTATTATTCCTAAACACTTGCTTCTTTTATTGTAGAACATATCGGTATGCTGCTTATCGCCAGTTCACCTGGTGGGTACATGATCGCACAGGGAAAAAAATACGGCGTGTTATCCTGTGTCGTTTCAAGAATTAGACGAGAGTTCCCATCTCCTGATGATAGTTGTCATGGACTTTTGATCGTGTAAGATAAACATAAATATAAGGGAAAACGAGAAAAGTGAGAAAGGGCTGGTGACTGAAGTGGCTCGACTATTAATTTCTCCCGAATAAGCTACACCCCGGGTTTTTTCCCCGGCTAAGTACGTAATGAAAATGATAAAATAAGAAATGTTATAAAAATTTCTCACGATGTAAGATCAAATGTGGACTTCTCCTTTCATATATTTTAAAAATTTCGAATAATAAATATGAGTTTTGCTCTACTGCTTTTTTTCAGCTTCGTTATAAATACAATATTTTTTATATATTCTTTATAGACGATTGTGACATTAAAACGTTTTTTAAAGGGCTTCTTTTCTCTTCTTGATGCCAGCGATAAAAATAACAGACATGTCAAGGGAATTCAGAAGGAATGAAAAATGGACTGTTCGCGTGGAATCCCCAATGGCGTCGACCTTCTCGCTACTCCCAATGTTGTATGAAGCCTTAAGAAAAAGGGATTGGAAAATTGACTCTAGTAGAGTTAAAAGCTACAAAAGCAGAGGTTGTTATATGCAAGCGATCGACCGAAATGATAAAAACTAATGCGGTAGCATATTAAAATTACGCATCTTTGTAGAATGTTAGACAGAAAGAGAAACCTGAAAAATTCAATCTTCTGCTCTCTCAACCACAAATTGTATTTTTATCAAATTCCAGTGCGTCTGGTCAGTGTTTTACATGCACGGTGGCACGTTATTGTTTGAAAACTTCAAATATTTGTCCATAGCTCTCGCTAAATTTGCTGATAAATGCTTAATGCGGTTTTGATTGCTCAATCTCGTGAAATATAAAACGACAAAGCAAGGATGAACGTTAGAACATAATACAAAACACAAGACTTCAACTTTCTACAAAAGAAAGAAGGTATTATAACTATATTCAAAATTGTTTTATTATAAGCTTTCGCTGTAGTAATAGCCGTTGCCATCTGTAGTCCAAAGTTGGGTCATGCTTAACCACGCACGAGATCTTCAAGCTACACAAATACCAAATGTGATATAGTTTTATCGACTGGTTTCGAATTATTTTGTCAACCTCGTCCCCAGGGGCTTTTGCCTTTTTTTGACATCGCCGTAAAGTAAGCGCAAGCGGCTTTGACATAGGCAACAAACCCTGGGGACGAGGATGATTATTTTGTATGTTTTAAGAATTTATCAACAGCTATATAAATTATGGCTGTGGACAGGAACGATTACGTTTAACCAAGAATACCTATAGCTATTTTACATAACGCTCACCACAAATGTGTGGGACTTCTCGTTGATACTTGCAAGTATCACATCACATCGATCTGCGTTGCTAAGACAGATTATACAGTGAAAAAACTTGCCCATGATGGTTGGGCGACGAAGAAAATCATTGACTTAAAAACGCTCTTCTGAGGCCCTAAAAAAATCTTCTTTTTTGTTTTGAAATATATTCTATATGAAAAACCACGATCTCTGAACTGGTGGTATGATTGTTTAGTTGAGCAGTTGTGTGGATAAGCCCTCTGTGTAAGCCAAATTGGTACTTTTGAAGAATATATCAGTCCTAGTAGAAATAGGTTACTCGAGATAAACAGTCGTAAAAATAAAAAGGATGTATTATCCCTATGACATAAGGCTATCGTGCATATCCAGGAATAAAACTACTTTTTATAGGTTTTAAAGAGAGGAGAGAAGTCAGTGATGTTTTTTATATTTTAGAATATTTTATAGGAAATCCTAGCAAAAATGGCAAACGTCTGAAATCCAAAGAATTCCTTTGTATTAAACAAGCTTCGACAAGTTTTGTATTCAAATTTGTGGTTTTCGCAAATCAATTTTGCGGTAAAGAGGATGCCGAAATCTTAAAGCCACATTTACACAGTGTGTTTTTTTAGCTTGGTATCTAATGTTACATGGTAGTTCTATCTCGGTATGTTTAAAATTGTATGACATAAACTATATAGCCCTACTGAGAGGATGTGATAATTTTACGGATGATAACGATATGTAGTTAAATTCTATTGTTCATCTGTTCATTCTATTAACATCTCTTTACTAATAGCCGTATTCCGTCTGTCTGTTTGTGCGCGAGAAGAAAGTCATGTTACGGAAACACGAAATGTTGTATATAAAGGACAGGTGATTTATCCACGGGCTACCGATTAGTCTCTTTAATAATAGCCGTATTCCGTCTGTCTGTTCGTGCGTCTATTTGTCTTTTCGTTACGGAAACACGAATGCAATATAAAAGACGGGCGACCCCGTGGATTTTTTTTAACGACTAGTCTATATTATAATATCGGTATACGTCTGTCTGTCACGCAAATGGTAACCCTTAGCAGCGGGACACACAAAATGCGATAAATAAATAACTGGCGAACCTGTGGATTTATCCATTGGCCACCAAAGTGTCATAAACAATTCTAGCTGAACAGACTTTTGTTGATATAGAATTCTTAACCTAAATAATCTTGATATTTGCTACCCTATACAACAAAAACGTGCCTCAGATGTTACACGCGAAAGTCAGGGTGTAGCCGACACTAAATTTTCAGAGCTAAAATTTTGAGATTTTAACGTCCTTCTTTGAGTAAAAGCAAATCCTTTACAAGTCTTCCATAAATTATCCAGGATGGACAAATAATTAAAGAGGAACCGTGTCGCCTTTCCCCACACATCCCCCGCCATCCGCCGCCGTATCCTAGGAGTTTGTTTAACAGACGAGTACCATTCCGGACCCTGTCTTCGACGGCCTTGTTACCCTATATTATTTGCCAGATAGGATAAAAAGGGCCGACGCTGGGGATAAGAGTTTGGTAGTAAAAACTTATAAAACAACGTCTCTAGTTCTAATCCATCATAAAACTACTTTTTTGACATATATTTTGCCGCAACATGCCAAAATCATCATATTATGTCTCGAATTGCGGATCAAAGGCTTGCGTTCATTAAAAAAATACTTTGATTTAGTCATCAAAGTCAATTTGACTTATGTTGTTGTGGTGTCCAATTGTGCATGCGTAGTCATTTTCCAAACATTGACATTCCAATTTTTACATTTTTTCCTGTTTAGTACTGCGTTTGTTTGCACTTAAGTAAGGAAGCGCTATGTTGCAGTATAAGATGATTAGAAGGTACAGTGAAACAGCTGCGGGTAACAGTTTTAAAGTTGTTTTTAACTAATTATTTTTTGTTGTATCACGGAACGCAAAGTCCTCTTTTTAATTTACTTTCTTTAAAGGGCGTCTGTGTTTTTTTTTTGTTGTTGTTTTTATTGTTGTTGTTGTTGTTGTTGCGCTTTTATTGTTTGTTACTGTTCTTACAATCGTTTTCATTATGAAAATAAGGCTGATATTAAGAAATAAAATTTAAGTTTAAAAATACGCCATAAAAATAAGCATACAGTTTAAGAATCAAATGTTTAAAATATAAATATAACAAATACAGAGATCTGGAAACCAGGTTGATTCGGCTGGGTTTTTTGTAACGGACTGGGCATAAGGTGGTAGCTGCGTTATAAAATTTACTTAACTTAAAATCTTTCGTTCTTATCCATTCGTGGGTGGCGCGAGATGTCGGGAATATTACTGTGAGGTGATTTTTTTATTTGTTTATAAGTTGTGTTTTAAACTATCTACTTTTTTTGTATTTTGGAAATCATCAAAAATTTGTAACAACAGAGGAAAGAGGATGAAGAGAAGGTGTGACACTTCTCGTGTTAACATAAATAACAACCAGGAAGAGACAGCATGAGTTAACATCCTGACCAAAACATTGCAATTGTCACTCTGCTATCATGTTAGACGCTCCATTTTGAATGTATTGTGTCCTCTTCTTATCATTCAATAGAAATTCAATGCACTAATTCACGTTTTTCTCTTCAGCTGAATCCTTTTCTCGCGTGTTTTGAATAATGAGAAAATCCATACAATCTGCTTACAGAATATTTCCTTATTAAATGTTCACAAGTAAAGTAGCTACTTGTAGTAATTCAAGTATGCAGTGTTCGATATAAAGTGGCATGTAATCACACTGGTATACAGTGAGAAGGACAATCTTCGTTGTTTCACCAATGATTCTATCATGCACAAACTTTAATTTAACGTCGATAGCTACTGGCACAAAAGTGCTATAACGGATGTGAGGTTAGAGTAGTTTTAAAAAAATAGAGCAAGTGAAAGATATTATCGTAAAGGCTAAGTTAAATATGTTCCAAACTAAATGCGGTTGCTGCTTTATTGAGGTGTTCAGGATTTTCTAAAAGAATTATTCAAGATACGCAAATGCGTCTGAAGCTATTTTGATTGGTGCAGTAAGTAGATACAGATTGTCGCGCGCCATGCGGGATTTGTTCTTATCAGAAAGTCTACGAAACGGGTCGATGGTATGTGACTTTAGTGGCTTACATAAAAATTGATTAAAGAGGTGGGTTCCTGTAATTTAATTCATTTTTTAATCTCTACGATGAAGAGCAGCACGTATACAAAGAAAATAGCAGGAAAATAAGCACATGTGTTTAAAAACCAGCAAGTGTAGTTGGATAAAAGACGTTTTCACTACTATAAAGCTGTTAACTGGCAAATTGCCGATATTATGTTAACGACTAGATAGGCTAGTCTCGTGTTTTCTTGATGAATCATTGCCCTCCAATCTTGTGCCAATATTTGTTGTTGTTAGATATTAAAAAACAAAAAGCAGAGCTTATTCAGAGTGTGAATTACTGTGCAGCCTTAATTAGGACAGGCAAGATTTTTTTGGTTTTGAATGACAAAAGGGTTAATATTATGTAAGCACGACTAACACATGACTCAAAGTATTTGTAACTTGTACGATATAAAGAAAAATCTGAAAAAAAACTCGGATGGTGTTACTAGTTTTTTTAATCATTCTAACCAGCAAACAAATGACAGTTAGATATTCAACACGAGGCTTTATCTCCACAACAACCTTATCAAAAGGTTGACAGTAACAGCGGTAATAAGTCTGTGTTTTCTTTAACTACGTATATGGACTTTCTTCACAAATACTGCCGCACAGTTTTCAACTCTATGTGTAAATCCATCACATGACAGATATATTTATTGGATGTCAAATTGATTGTCGTGTTACTTATGCATGGAACTTTTGACCTACATTGAGCAAGGGTAAAAATCAAATCCTTATGTTTACTTTTGCACGCAGATCAGGAGACGGTAATTGTGGCGAGAGAAAATTATCTTGACATATTAAAGAAGTTTAATGTGGAAATTTGTTTTGTACAAGTGCTTGACCTTGAGATTGTAAAGCTTTTGAACCTTACAAACAATACACATGTAACTGATACTCGAGAAATTATTATATTCTTAAGTGTGGTCTTATAAAGAAGAAGAAAAAGCCACATAATTTTATTTGGATAATGTCACGTCTAAAAAAACTACTTGGTCACGTGATAATCACGTGACAATAGGCATATTAATATAACGAATACAATTGAATTAGTTCATAAGGAGACAACAAAAATTGTGAGTTATGAGGTAAGCATCTGTTAAACCGGTCGTGTGTACATTTTTAACCGCAGAATACAAAGAGATATGATAATAACACTTGAAGTTGTTTCAAATAGGGCTGGCTTGTGATATATAGGCGGGTTTGTGTTACGCCTTTAGCTGATTTTAATACGGAAGTCGTATGGCACAAATCACGTCTTCACATGTGAATGAATCACAATCATAATCTTCTACGTGAATAGTTATGTTTTCTTTGGAGATCTTAGAAGAGATGACTGGAGTGTAAGGATTTACTTTCGGTGTAAAAAAAACGCAAAAAGGCGGAAGAATTTCCAAAAGATATTTTTAAGTTTTTGTTTCGTCGTTTAAAAGGTTGGATGTAAAATGTAACATGCTATAAACTCCGTGACTGAAAATTAAAAACAGATTTGACGACACTACACGGGTAAGATAAGGTTTGATTTGTCGTCAAAACATAATTTTAAACTTACAAAAACTCATTTTATTAAGTCCGTTTACACCGCTCTTTTTTAATGCCCCTAATTTTTCCAACGTGGTGTAAAAACAAGTTATTTGTTGATAGAAATGTTAGAATAAAAAAAGTGTTTCCAGAGTAAGACTGGTGTAATGTAATGTCATTTTAAGATACTGCGTTGTTTTGATATATGTTTGTTATTACTATGATAAAACTGTCCTATTCAAAAGGTATTGAAGTCACCCAACACCTGCTACTTTCCCGCCGTTTCAAAATGGCAGTCCTTACAACCTCGAACCCAGGGCCTGTAGCGTTTTTTGATATGAGGATGAAAGGCGATCGAGGTTGCAGTCCTTACCATAAAGATAAATCTTAGAAGAATGTTATCGCGAACGATACACTTTAAAAAAGAACGGAAAATGTAGAGGTATTAATAAGCAAAAAAACTGGGAGAAATTACTTGCTTGTCTGTCAACAAATTGTTTTTAAATTTACTTTCTATTGTTACAATTTTGTCAAGCTACCACGCACCGCTTTACATATACAGTTAAAAAAAATTATTCTATTTTACAGTGGAGTGGGTACGAAGTTTACACTGCTACTTGTTTTCTTCCTTGATGTCAACAGATTTTGATCGTATTTGCTGTTAAAGCGTCTCTTGTTAATTTGTGAATTGAATATTTTCTGTTTAGCTTCATGTTTGTGCTCATAAACAGAGTGAAAAGACCTGTTAATTGCATAAATTATGCAACAAATTCATTCGAAAATACATTCTACTTTTAAAAACATCTGCCATTTTGTTTTTTAGAATTTCTAATTCTCGTTGCGATCAATCGAATTAAGCAATACAAAAGGGCCTGGGAACGGAATGGTATAGAGATATTATTTATACTATGATGTCAAAAAACAATTTATTTTTAGAAATTTGTAACTGAAAAAAAAAAAAGATTTGGGATATCTTTGAAAAGACTTAAACAAAAGAATGGGTAAGATTATAGAATTTATCACGTGTATGCTTCTAGCGTTTCGGAGTTGTTCTTGTGGTACAGTTACACGAATACCGATGAAGTCATCAAGCAATTTCACACAAAAGAATGAAACAGAATGGAAAGATACTAAAATCAGCTTGACAACTACAACCCAAAGTCCATCCATTGCTTCACCTGCGAGTATGTTTTCTAAATTTTTTTTTTGTGTGAAACAAATCTACCGCGAAAGAAATTCTTTCAATGACTGCCACACACTCGATAACCCAACCGTGGTCGCAGTTGTTTTCACACACAATTTTCGCGCATTTGAGAAATTTTATAAAAAATAAGCACTGATAAGTTGTAACGAAAAGAAATAATTACGATGAGACAAATCTTTGCGAAGATTCGCAGGTTAATCGTCTGAAATCAGAAATTTTCTTAGAATTAAACATAGAGGTTAAAGTATATGCAAAATAAAATGCGAATTTTTATGAAATATATTTTTATTTTTTATTTTTTAGGGATCTTTTTTAAGTCTTATTGTACTAAATTTAAATGCACTTTAAGATTTTTGCGCCAAAATTGACACGAGCACTTGTTCACAAAGTATGCCAAGAAATTTTACATCATATATTTTTACCTTTTATCGCTGTTTTTTTAAACAATCATTTTATTGGCGGGAGCAGTTTATTGGGAAATTTCGCTGCAAGAATATATCACTTTGCCATTACATGTTTATTTTGTAAATAAAGTTACTTTTATGATAACTTTGTCAGTTATGGCCAAAATTTTGATTTTATTTTTGCTAAACGAAAGCTGTTTAAGTACATCAATTGCTCAACTAGACACCCATCTAAGATGTCAATCCTATTCTCGTATTGAAGTCTAAGCAGAAATGGTAGATTGACACTTTTTAGTCATTTGGCCGGGATTCGAACCCAAGACCTTTTGTACTTGCAGCGAACGCTCTACCACAGAGCTACCAGTCGGTTGTTATTTTCGTAAAAAAGTATAATAGAGAACTTTCATTCTTTTCATGTTTTTTAGTTAGATTATTAATAATTTGGTCTCGGTTAACTTTCCAAATTTTCAGTCTAGAAAGTTGTTTAGTTCTATCAATCCGTCTCTATCAATTCGGTTGTTTATAAAAGCAGGGCGTATCCAGCTGAAATTTTCTCCAACTGTTGAAGAAAATTAATTTAACTTTGCTGCATTTACAATGAAAGGTAATACAAATTTTGCAAATAAGGCAGTGATGTCTTTACAAAAGCCGTCTGGTAAGACTTTTAATCTCGTTCCCAGTGATCTTTGGCTTCCGTTAAAAAGATTAGGCGAAAAACACTAGAGACGAGGTTCACAATTTTTTTTTAATTCTGTATTCTACAGCATATACTGTATTTTAAAGATGTTTATGTATTTTTAGAATCTGCATTGCCAATGGATATAATTACAGTTCGTCAAGAATCATATCGCACACGCCGCCCGTTAAAACAGATGCCATGTTGCATACACGGATCGGCTGCCGGGAGATATGGATTACGCTGCGAGGCGAGAAAGGATTTTTTCACTGCAAGATTCAACATTATTCACCTTACTAAGCAGAAATTTATGCAGAAACAATACCGCCACCATTTGTCGCATTTGTCAATAAAAATTGAGAAGTGTGCACAGACTGTTAAAATGAAGAGAGTATTTCGGAAATGCTGCATTAAAATGCAGATGTCGATTGGTTATAAAAGAAGGTATTATTTAGGATAATTTGATGGAAATATGCGTTAACGTATTTCTTCTCAAACGCCGACCTTTGCGTCCAGTTTGGTAAGGTTGAGGAAACAAACGCCCAGCCTTGACTGCAGCATTAATTCCAAA
The DNA here is from genome assembly GCF_029227915.1 of Hydractinia symbiolongicarpus. Lineage (NCBI taxonomy): Eukaryota > Metazoa > Cnidaria > Hydrozoa > Anthoathecata > Hydractiniidae > Hydractinia > Hydractinia symbiolongicarpus. The sequence continues at coordinate 4,829,133 of NC_079878.1, forward strand.
CACCGTTTAAAAATTTGGGCATTTTCCCTTTTTTTCCATACGATTTCTTCAACGAACTGTGCAAGCTTGTTTTTCCTTATATTTTTTTTTAACTTTTCATCTTGTATTTCATATGTTTATTTTTTACATGAAAGTGAATTAAAAATGGCACACGCATGGCATAACTGACAGAATAAAAAGAGAGTCTTTAGAGAGTCTTTAATTAAAACAAAAAAAGTGTTTCTCCTCCACGTTGTTTGTCCTCCGGCAGCATATCAAGTTATAAAAATAGACGGGTGCCATTTTAAAAATGTCGAAATTAGTCAACCTAAACCTGAAGTTCATAGAAAGTGCGAACTTTCTCATCGCTCCTTGACGAGCTAAAATTCTAATATATTTTCCGTATGGTAAAAACCTAACACTAAACCTTATTAAAAGCAGATTTTGAAGCAGTTATTCTTCCGCAATACCAGATCTAACATATTTCTTCCAGTTTTTCCCTCTTGTTTTCAATTTTAGTGTAAAAGCCGATATTTATTTTCACTAAACATACGGCTTTGAATCTTTTTTTCTTTATTTAAAGTAAAAATAGTGAGTTTTAAATTATATGTTGTTGTAAATATTGACGTTGATTATTAATTTGTATTTATTTAATTTGTTCATATTATTATTACTAGTGTTATTTCAGTTTTTTCTTCTCAAACTATTTTCTTTTCTTTATTAAACTGTAGTATGTTTGGCTTTGAATTGCTAGCTGGCTATTGACATAGAAGTGGAATGGCCACCATAGCAAATGGCCCATGGATAAATAGGGAACACACTCAAGAATGTTGCCGAAATTTTAGTTTTAGACAGGATTTTGACCGTAAATGTTTTTCATGCGATTTTTCGCAACAAATGTAACTAAATGTGAGACTTGAGATTGAATTATTTCTCATAAAGCAGAAACAAGATGACTTTTGTTGGAAGGTACCACGTATATATGGAAATATGGACACTGAAAGTTATGGATGTAAAATAGAGTTTGAGTTAAAAAATAAACACAACGAATTCACAATTGCTGACCTGCTACTAGAACGAACAGTAAGACACGTTCCTAAAGAACTTAAACAAATATTTTCTGGTAAACGCGTGAATCGTGTAGCAGTAGCAGGTGTTAAAAACTGAGGACACGTGTGTTCAACATAATCTATTCTCAAAAATAATAATATTTACAGTTCTTCTTTCGTACTTGTTTTCGACATGTTCTCCATCGTATAGCGTGTACTCCATTAAAGTGTGTATTCGCTATAACATCTTCCCCTGAAACAGCAAAACAAAAGAGAAGCAACTTGTCCTATACATAACATAAATTTCTAACATAACTACGTGTCTGTCTAAACGTCTGTCGAATTGCTATCTACAGATGTCTTGAAAGTTCATTGGTTAGTGTGTTTTCCATTCTTGTATTGGTCTTCTATATCGTTTTGGATATGTCTTTCTCGACTGCGGTTCTTTCAACGTTCGCTGTGACGCAGAGTTGTTTGTCATGGTTGTTTTAGAAGTAGATTTGGGGTCGCTATTCTCAAGTTCAGGTCTGTGAACGGTAACATGGTGTTCCTCATCATCCTCATCCTCAGTGTCTATTTTTATTGGCACATGTTTGGCAGTATCTGGAATTGGTTTGAAATGAGATATGTTGCGGGTGATCTGGTGTTCTGTTTCCTTATTCATCGCAGTGATCATCGTTCCTTTGATATCAGTAACGTGGTATGGATTCGGAATGAAAGGAGGTGTCACTTTGTTTATCTTTTTCTGTTTCACCAGAACGCGGTCACCGATGTTTAGTTCTTGTTCTTGTGTGTATCTGTTGTTATCGGCATATTCTTTTGCTTTTTGTTTACTGTCTTGGTCATTTTTCTTTAACTGTAGTTCGATGGAGTCGTCAACATTGCTAAAAAAGTCGGGAATAGCACATGGTATTTTGCGATTATACATAAGGTCGGCTGGAGGAATATTTGTTGTAGAATGAGGTGTTATACGGTACGCCATCAAGAAGTTCTGCACTTCTTCGACGTACGACTTGTTTTCAATGTGTGCTGTACAGATTATTTTCGTCAATGGTAACATGAATCTCTCGACCTCGCCATTCGCTTGTTGCCATAGGGGCGTAACCCTCCTATGATATATTCTCCTCTTTTCCATATATCTTTTCACTTCACTGGAACGAAACGGCGGTCCGTTATCGGAAACAAGTGTTTCCGGATTTCCAAAGTGTGCAAAGGTATCGTTACAAATGTTGGTGAAGTTCTTTGCTGTGGTATTGTTTGTGAATGCCACGACAGGATATCTACTCCGCTGATCAATCATTACTAAGGCATACTTATTGTCAGGGAGCAGTCCCAAGTAATCTGCGTTGACTGTTTGCCATATACGAGCCGGTAATTCTGTTGGCTGGATGGGTGGTAGCGTAGATTTCTTGCTGACAGATTGACATGGAATGCAGTTGTTTACTTCATCGGTTACTAGTTTGTCCATGCCGGTGAACCAAACTTTACTTCGCAGAAGGGCTTTTGTTTTTGATAATCCCTGATGACCAACGTGGGCAAGTTTAACTACTGTACGGTGGTATATTCTTGGTAATACAATTCGTTTGTCCTTCAGTATTAGATTCTGTTCTGAATTCAAGGTTAAGGAATCTTTTATTTTGTGGAAGTGTTTTAATAACTTTTTTTCGTCTGATTCTGCAGCTTCTTCCAGATGTCGCCATTTGTTTGTGCTAATGATTAATATCAATTGTTTTAATGCTGGGTCAGCTAGTGTGGCGGTTTTTATATCATTAATGTCTAAAGCGTTTGGTGTTGCGTACGACGTGAGAAAATTAACGTGTTTTTCGATGTATTTTGTATCTGTGCCAATAGACGTTGGATTTCGGCTTAGGTAGTCACATATGTTATCTGCAGAACTGACGTAATCTGTTTTAAAGTTGTACCTCTGTAGTCGCAACATCATTCGTTCAATTCGCGGGGGCGGTGTTGATTTGGGATTGTTCAGTATATTTACTAATGCTTTGTTGTCGCTAAAAAGTGTGAAGTGCTTTCCGTAGAGGTACAAATTGTTTTTTTCACATGCATAAGTCGCTGCTAAACATTCCCGTTCTATCTGGGAGTAATTCATTTCCGGTTGCGTAAGTGATTTTGAAGAGTAAGATATCACATCTATGTCATTTTTCTTACAATTTTTTTGAAGTAGGATCGCTGAAATTCCCACTGGGCTTGCATCGCAGAACAAGAGTGTTTCTTTGTTTTCGTCAAAGTATGACAGACACGACTTTTCGGATAATGTTGTTGTCAAAGTTACAAACGCTTCTTGGCATTCTGTATTCCACTCAAATTTTACATCTTTTCGCGTTAAACGTCGGAGAGGATAAGTAATGGTACTGTAGTTCGGAATGAATCTTTTCAAATAATTAATCATCCCCAAAAAGCTTCTTAATGATTTGACGTCTGTAGGTCGGTTGACGTTTAAAAGACCGTTAATTTTTGTCGGACTTGGTCTCATCCCCTCTGCTGAAAACACATAGCCGAAATACTCAAAGTTATGTTGGTCAAACAAGCATTTGTGTAGGTTTAATGTTATTCCCTTATCCGATAGTGTCTTAAACACTTGTGTCAAGATTCTGTCATGTTCTTCTGTCGTTTTTGCGTAAACTAGTATGTCATCGGCAATATTGTCTGCACCGTTTATGTCTGAAAGTATTGATTGGATCGTATGTTGTAGTTCCTCTGAAGCACTATTTGCACCAAATATTAATCGTTTGTACTGCATAATTTTGTCTTGTGTGCGGAACGCTGTTATATATCTGCAAGACTCGTCTAGTTCTAACTGGTGGAATGCTGCGTTAAGGTCTAGTTTAGTAAAGTGTTTGCTGTCCTTAAGTTTTACAAGTAGGTCGTCAACAGTAGGCGTGGGATAACGTGTTCTTACTATCGCTCTGTTTGCGCATCTCATGTCGAGACATATGCGAATACCGTTAATGCCCTTGGGTACGACAACAATTGGGTTGACCCACGCGTCGGTTGTCCCTTAACTTCCTCTATAATATCTTGTTGCTGTAATTTTTCTATCTCTGCTTTCACTTTCTGTCTTAGTGCAAATGGGATACGTCGTTCCACCTGTGTGACCGGTGTCACTTTCTCGTCGATATGTAGTTTGACCTTATAATCCGTAAATTTGCCGATCTTATTGCTAAAAAGCTTCTCTTTGTAAACTTCAATCAACGCACGTAATCTAGTAGGTGGTTGAACTTTTTGGGCATGTTTTGTTTTGCTCTCCCTCGTGCTGTTTTTTGTTTCAACGTTAATCTTATATGCTGCATTGTTTGTGTTTCTAGATTTATCTGGTTTCTTTTGAGGAACACGTCATCCTTCGGCATAATTATTAATTTTAATTCGAGGGCAGTTTTGCCGTTTAAAAGATTTTTGTGGTCAGTGTTAATTACATAAAATCTTTTGTTGTAAGGCGGTGCTTATTTTCGATAACGAGGTTAATTTTTCCGAGGACTTTTAATTTGGGTTCGTTCGAGCCGTATGTGATCACCTTGGTGGCTGTCTTTTGCAAGCGAAGTTTCCCGCCACAATTTTCGTTCACTTTGTGAAATGTTTTTGTGTTCAAAATATTTAAAGCAGAACCGGTATCTATTAAGAATCGTGTGGGTGTGACCCCTTCTACCTTCACTTTTGTATAAAATCTTTCTATAGAATTTACTGACGCATAATCTTTGATCTCACTATTCTCAACGCAAACCGAAACTTTTGACTCATAGTGTGTATTTGAATTAGAACGGACACTAGCAATACAGTTATTGTTGTTGTTGTTAGCATTCCCCGCGTTAGATAACATAAATAGATGTAAACTGTTCACATTTTCGGCACCAGAGTCATCGGACCCCTAGCACTACTTTTGCAGCAACGGGAAAAATGACCGATCTTGTGGCATTTATTACATTCTTTCCCTTCGGCCGGACATGCCTGAGAATGTGGGTAGTCGTTCCCACATCTATAACATGTTTTATAGTTATCTTTTCGGCTACTGCTATTCCCTCTGCTCGACAAGTTCTTACCTCTGAGTGTTTCCAGTTTCTTTGTAAGTCGGTTAATTTCTTCCTGTGGATTCATCGAACGCTCTACATCATCGGCTTGTTGATCTGCATCCTCCAAATGTTTTCCATAAATCAATAAGTCTGCTAAACTAATTGCTGTATTCTTAAATGCGTGTTTACGAATTTTGCTGTTATGAGTAGATAACACAATCTGTTGTTTGAGCTCTTTGTCCAAATTTGTTCCAAAGTCACATTTATTCGCCTGCTGTTTCAACCGTATGTAAAACTGATGAATGTTTTCGTCGGGGTGTTGTTTTAGTTTTCTAAATGCATACACACTTCATAATCGATGTTTTTCTTAGGTGAAAAATATCCATCAAATATTGTAATGGCGTTTGCAAACGTTTCATCTGTACCTGGTACTAAAAGATTGTCGTATATGTCATACGCCTCTTCACCAATGTAATTAAGCAATAAGGCTAATTTCTGCTTGTCTTCTTCAACGTTCAGAGCGACGCACAAGTTTAAAAAACGTTTCTTATATTTTTCCCATCGAGTTGAGATTGTAGTAAAATCATCCGTATCAAACTTTGGAAAAGTTGGAAGGTTTAAAGTTGAAATAGCCATAGTTTGTAATACACACGAATTACACCAAGATTAATTTCTTCTGATAATGAAGTAAATTTCTGCTGTTGTTTAGGATCTTTCGTTAAAAATATAATTTCTCGTCGCCAATGTTAAAAACTGAGGACACGTGTGTTCAACATAATCTATTCTCAAAAATAATAATATTTACAGTTCTTCTTTCGTACTTGTTTTCGACATGTTCTCCATCGTATAGCGTGTACTCCATTAAAGTGTGTATTCGCTATAACAGCAGGCAGCAGTCTTGAGCAGCGTTGTCCCAAGTCTCTTTTCTCTTTTCTTCTCGCCGTCCGAGATTATCAGGGGGAGAGTCCTGGGGACGAGGTTGCAGTCTTAAGATTCCTGTCCATTATAAAGTTTGAGCGGTAAAGTGAGCAGAGACGAAAATTAAAAATGTTCTTGTGTGAGAAAAAATGTGGAAAAAGAGAAAGAAGACGTAATTAGCCGTAATTTTATTTTATAGTATACTCGCAGACACCATCGGTGTATGACCAATGTGTCCGATAATTGGAAGTGTCCGCCTTTTGGAAAGTTTTAAATTTTAAGCCGCAAAAGCAGATTTTTGTATCACAAAGGAAAAACAACAAATGATAATATTCCACATAATATTTCAGTAATATGCCTATTGTTTTTAAACATCACGCATTTTACTGGTTCCAAACACTGTCATTACGGTCATTGAAAAGCAAAGTCATTGGAAAGCAATTTGGAGGTGCTATGGTGTAGAGGGGTTCCTGTTATTTATCGTTTTCATGGCCATGACAAGTTAATAAGGTGGGTGATAAAGAAAGTTGACGAGATTAAAACCAAGCTGGACATAAAAGTTCTAAGTTGTTTAAAATAAATGTTAGAAAAACTATTTATTTTTGTTTATTTTTCTTTGCTTGCTTTTGATTTTTTTGGACTGTCCGCTAATTGCAGAACCATACTTGCTGTTTGGTGCAAAAAATATTGTCCTTTAAATAGAGCATCCGCTAATTACGTGTCGGCTTTTCGGAAAGTTTTTTATAAGACTTTGACTAGAAAACGGCCAGTGTATGACCAAAGTGTCCGCTAATCAGAGGTGTCCGCCTTTTAGAGTGTCCGTTAATTGGAGAGAATACTGTACTTTTGATTGCATAAGGGGGTAAGAAATACAAATATTATTAATATTTGATCGTAAAAAGCATAAAACAACGCCCATAATTTTGATATAAGTACGTCAAAGTACGTCTGGAATATTTTGTTAAGGGGTAGTGCCCTAATAAGAATCGTTAAAAACAGAAACAAATGACACTTTACGTCGTCGTACAATAATTTTTCGTATAAATAAAATAATAAACAACAATATATTATAGTTTTATCAAAGTCACAAAACAGCAAAGAATCCACAAAAATTGTTTGACTCCCGCTTGATTGATTAATTACGACGTGACTTATGAAGAGATTTACTCCCATGCTGAACGGTAAGCCTGCCATGAAACTTTGTAGCGGCGATGTAGCTAGAACATGTGTGGTGTTCGTAGCTAAAAAATTTTCTGTTGGAGAAAGAAGAATTTTATGTTTTTTATTGAGCTTAGCTGTCAGTTAAGTTTGATAAAGGTAGATGTTGTGCCTGATACTGTGCGTTTTCGAATTCCAAGTAGATCTGTGTGAAATGAAGAAGTTGCTTTATTTAAATAAATCATTTTGCGCTTTACTTAAAAAGACATCGAAAAATCCTATTTTCTGGTGAATTTTGTTTATTGATGGACGCTGTTACGGAAGTTTTTGTTACAATAGGGGAAAGCTGCTTTTTTAATGTTTGTAAAATGTTTTAAAATAAAATAATATATGATAATATATAAATATGCACGAAAACAGTAAAACACTAGTAAAATAACAGATCCACTATGAAATTTTATAACTAATGTACAGTCCTGTCTCTGCGTTATTTTTCTCATCTTAACTTTTTTATGGTTTAGTTTAAATTTTTGTATTTGCCCCTGTTAATTCCTGTTACATAAGAATAAGCCCATAGATTCCTGTGAACGGTTGGTTTCCACGGTTTCACAACTGTTAACTTTTATTTCCTTTTTAACAAGAAGGAACCTTCTTACTCGAAATTTAACAAAACATGGTATCATGTTGAAAAAGATTTCGGAATCATTGCCATTTTTAAAATCTACATGTGAATGATGCAATAAACAACATTTGGGTGAAAAAAAACCTGCAGATTTTTTCGTTTTAACATGAATATATCATATATATTCCTAACTTTTATGCAAACATCCTGATATTCTCTTTCTTAGCATAATTTTAGTACAGTTAAGATTAAAAGGATCTGAGAATCCAAACTTTGAATTTGAAGCATCTTCATTGGCTTTCAAGAAAATAAAAGTTTCGCGAGGTTTTAGCCTGGACACAAAATTAGCAGCGTCCGGGTTATGTGCTGTCTCTATCTATAAATCTATCTTCCATCCAGGCGATTTTAGAGATTTCGCCCCCGCTTCGGAAATCAAAAAGAAATTCTGGAGACAAGGTTAAATTTTGCGCCCCCGCGCAATCTATGTTTTTCATTCGTCTGTGTTTTTTCTGGCAAACATGGCGCATATCGCGGGAAATTATAGTAACTACAGTTAATGGAGATTTTTTTGTGTAGCTCTCTAGGATGCATGTATTTTTTATAGAGCTAAGCAAACAATATATAAGTTTTTTTACCAAAATCTTCGAGATTGAAGCAAATTGGATATAAACAACGTAATATATATCAAGGCTACAAGGTATAGTGGTGGGCAGGGGTCCTGTTTTCCCAAAAATTATTGGGGCATCCCAAAAAGTGCGTTATAGCTACGCATTTACGGGGAGACAGCACACTGTATGGGCTGCTGGATGTTGCAAGGAGTTGTCTGGTAGAGTGCAGACCCAATACACCTTTACGATAATTCGGGAAAACTAACACTCCATCGCATCTTAATTTGCGATCAGAGGATGTAAACATCACACTTTTATAAGAGTTTATTAAGGAGAAAACACGTTTTTTCTTGATAACTTTTCTTGCCGCGTTTTGTTTTTAATAAAAAGTACACATAAGTTGTATCTTATTATTATTAACGTTTCCTAAAAATTTAAAAGAAATTGATACAACGGAAGTTAAAAAACTGGAGAAAACACGCTTTCGTCTCTAACAAACTCTCATAAAAACACAATTTTTACCTCCTTTTTTCCAATATTGTAAAATGATGGAGAGATGTAGGAACGCATGTACAATTGAATTATCGTAAACGTGTATTAGGTAGTTAGCTAGGTAGTTTAGGTAGGTACCTAGTAGCTCAAAAAAAGCATTTTACTCCAGACTCCCATATATACTTCCCATATCACTCGATATAAGACTCCCATATCTCCCATATCACTTTCTAATAGGGAATTTTTACCTGATCGGGTAATATTACCCTATTATCTCAGTGAGTCGCGCAACATTGCTTAATTTTGATTACCCCATCAAGTAAATTCTGCCTCGACCTCCTGCAAAATAGCCTCCTTCTAATCAAGTCAGCATATTCAGTGATTCGGTTTGACGTCATAACAATTTCTGTGGAGGTGAAAAGTTTCCGTATTTTAGGTGAAGAGAGTGCAGCGCTAGGCAGATTTTGGAGTTTTAAGTTAAAAAGTATAGATAGATAGATGTGCATATTTTACATGGCTAGCCTCACAAATATCGAGGGATATACCCTGTCTATTATTTCCAGGAGGGGCCATGGCGTAGATGGAGAGTCCTAGAGTATTTAATGCTCATTTTGAGCTACGCAGACCCAATTAGAGCCCGCGCTCTACCAGACAACTCCCGACAACATCCAACGGCCCACACAGTGTGCCATCTTCCCAATTTCCCTCACATGGCTTGGGTTAACCCGGGGCTATGGTAACATTCACTCGCCCATGTTGAATCGCCGTCAAGAGGAATCGAACCCCGGTCTCTCGCACAGAGTACGAGAGCTATAACCACTAATCTACGGCGCCACAATGATGAGCAATGATGAGTATGAGCAAAGATAATTTTTTGGAGCAAAATCCAGATAACTAAGCATCATTTCCAGACAGATTTTTATTGTGATTACCTTTCATTAGCTAATTATTCTTCCATTTCCAAATTTTTTACCATTCTACCCTCTACGAATGTAGTACAAATGCGATTCGTCAATTATAAGCCAAATGTCAGTCATCACTACGGCAACAAAGCTGAACCGATTCGTCGAATTTACTGAAATCCTTGTTTACCTTACTTCAATATAAATTAGGTCACCCACGGATATTCTTTTCATATATATATATGTGAAAACATGTATCCATTAACTTGTGTCCTATATATTACATACCTTTTTATTTCACATATTTTGAAGTTTTGAAAAGGAACACATACTTCCTATTGAAAAGCAAGATTTATAATAGAACTATCAACAATAGAACACAATCTAACTATATGCAAAGTTTTTTGTTGTGGTTTGTAAGTTGATAGACAATGAGTGGGAAGATGTATATATCTAGCTGTATCTGGAAGCACAAACAAGAGTGCAAGTCATGCTAGCAATCCAAACCAAGTATAAAACTATCCATATTGCCAAGGCAACACAGTGAAAAAAAATTTTTATTGATGAATCAGTGCGAAATACAATAGTAATCATGTGCAAACAATAATTAGAATGCACTTTTTGCCAGCGACTTGCCCCCAGTCAAATCAGAAAAAAGTACTCACCCGATTTAGGCATGTCTTACTCTGTTGGAATGTTGCGATTTCACTGGATCAGGTAACATTACTTGATTGAGTAACACTCACCTGATTGGGCAAAGACTCCCCATCTCAATGCCATGGTCCCTCCTGGAATAATAGGCAAGGTATATCCCTTGATAGTTCTGAGGCTAGCCATGTAAAATATGCTCATCTGTGTATCTATCAGATATCATTTGAAAATTTTATCCATCATAATCGAAATAGGAGATTTTCATGTTAGAAACAGACATTATAAATAGCAACTAGATATAGAAGTAGCACAGAATAACACAGAAATTTGCATTGGCTATATAATTTGGTCTTATATGTAAATAATTTTTTTTTATGTTTTGTGTTGTAGTTTTACATAGTGTAAATCTTTCCTGGCACCCTTAAATATTTTTTTATTATGCTTCAATATATTTTTTTTACTTTGAAATTGCACAAAAAAATCCCCAGGTACCGCAAAATACTAGTGTGGAAAATCTGATCTAATGAGAGAATTAAAAATGGAATGAATCCGAAATTTGGTATAGGGTTTCAGGATTAAATAATTTCTTTACTGCAAAAATATTTTTGATTTAGGTTAAATTTAGATACCCAAATGCACTACAAAATACCGGTGGTAGGTACTGCAAAATACCAGTTATCCTAAACGATTTTCTAGAAAATAGGTTTATTGAATCATTCCTGTGTTTAGTTAGAGTGATTATATGATAGTTTTGCTATCTTATTGTACCAAAATATAGTCTTCTTGAGGATGGATATTGCAAGTAATTATATAGATTAGTTAATAAAGTAAAGTCCCACTAATTTAGTGTTTTTTTTAAAATAAGTCTTATCTTTTTATATCATAACATTAGGACAGGTTTACATCCTCAAGGGATTTCTTTTATTTAGTAAGCATCCTTAGAGAGTTTATTTTAGTAAAAGTTTGTCTCCAGCGATTGTTTAATTAGTAGCATCTAAAAATAGCAAATTATTGCTCTTTGTCGTCTTTGTCAATATTCTTCATTTGGATTTGGTGTTTTTCTTTGCCTTGCCTTGATAACTCACCCCATATCATTTCCCTACAACTTCGCTTTCTTTATTGGTAGGGCTAAGGAATTTCCAAGTTTTCTGCACACTTTCTATAACATTTTCTTCCTGCTTTTCACTCTCACTACTATCAGACTCTGACTGATCTGTCTCACCCTTTTCTTTGGATTCGATATCATCTGTGTCATCTTCACTCTCAGCAAAAAATTTAGTGTCTAGTCTTACACGTCTTTTGTCACAGGTGGTTGACCATCAGTTTGCTTACAACTAGCCTTGCTGCAAATTGATTTCAGAATGTCATGACATAATCATCATTTTTTTAATCTTGTTGCCATGCATATTTTCTGATGACAAACACATACTTCTTTGTAACAGTAAAACGCTTCCCTTTCTTGTTTCTTTTTTTCTGGTCACTCTTTTTTTGCTATTTGCTTTGGCTCGTTGATAAGAATGGGGCAGTTAATACTTTGTTGATGAGTGGCCTGAAGCCTAAAGTTGGACCTGCAAGTGTGTTGGAAGATACACCTGCTTATCTTCCTGCTGACGAGTCTTATTTCCAGAGTTATGCGACATAATATATGAACCACTTAATGTCATTCCACTGAAAGGTTCTGTTAAATTTAGCATTCCAGAGTATAGTGAATTCGTATATGTATTTGAAGTTTTGCAGAAGTTAGACAGAAAAAACCTAATTTAGACACTTTATAGAAACCATTTGTTTTGTTGTTAACTATATTGTTATTTTTATTAGTTCTAGTATGTAAAAGTCCTTTGAGAAAAATTGTAGTCTAAATTTAGAAAAATCTTGGAACCCTTCGTTCACCAAATATTTCTTCAAAAGATGTTCTGTGTTTGTATCAAGTTTATTTCTTGGTAATACTTATATGGCTATGCAACAAAAAACACCCTACATTGCAGACTTATATTCAAGTGTACTCAAAATGAAGGGGATCTTAGCAAATATAACATATTTACTTAAAACAAATTTCTACGGAAAGTGGAGATATAATTTTTTGTAAAAAGTTACAAAAGTATGCTCACATCCTACTTGGTTTGAAATGCACAAAAAAACTTCTCTTTGGTATTTTTGCAACTTATACACTGTAAAAAGCATAGACTGGTATTTTGCAGGACGATAGTATTCTGTGGTACTTCTACCTGTATTGCCTCCTGTTTTGAAGATAATTTCTATTTTGGTGAAAAAAAATGAACTTTTATGTTAGGCTATTGCAGGGCAAAACCGCAAAAGTTTCTTAACGTATATATACTAGTTGTTAGGCCATGGAAAATTCATGGGCTCGCTTGTCCTTTTTATACCGCATTGCGTGCTTCTTGCTACTTGCGCAGCTACCATTTTGCGTGACAGACGGACAGACGTATGCGGGTATTATAATATAGATATATATTATGTATTATGAGTAAATTTTCTTTTTGTACATATGTGTGTCTTCAGCATTTAATTTAGCTGCGTATGTGAGATTTACTGGGGCTAAACTTTAGAATTTTAGCAAATTTTAGAAAAACTAAAATTACCTGGCTCCATGACTTTACAGCATACAAAATTACATTCTTTGATATGAAATGCATAACTTGCCTATGCGCAATAAATTACAAAAACCTTGACCTAAACTTGCCACAGCTGCAAGGTAATCTAATAGCAAAGCATTAACTAAGGTTAGGGTTACGGTTTGCAGCACTAAAGCCATGCAGCCACGCAGCTATTATGTATCAACGAAACTATGTAGCTACACAATTATCAACAGAAAATGACAGTTTCAATCCTAAAGTTGCTCCTATACTGGTATAAGTAAACATGCACATAAGTTTTCCAAGTGCTGCAAAGATAATGGATCAGATGGACTTGGACCCACAACCTCTCAATTGCATTGATTGCTCTACTGACTGCGATCTTATGTGATGCTACATCCCTAGCACATGCAGTAGACAAGGCCAGGACCTTCATTTCGTTTCATTGCTTTTGTTTATGAGATGAATCTTGATTTCAGAGTTATTTTCTTTTTCTAGAGGCTTGATATTTTTTGAAGACAATCTGTAAATTTGGGAACAAAAATTTCCAAGAAGAAATTAATGTCTCTGACTTTCTAGACAATCTTTCAAAATTGATACCATCTCCCAAATGAGACCTGTTCTAACAGGAATTAGTTTTTTTCAACACTGACTTTTCAGTCTTTCTCAACCTGACTTCCTTAATGTGTTTGACATGTGTGGACGCCAACTCACAGAAGCAAAGAGGTTGAACTGAGCTCATGATTATTATGACTACTGAAATGCCAGATTGGAAAGTTTTAATTTTATAATGGACCAATGACTACCTGAGCAGAAAGCAATAGATAGATTCAAAAATATCAATTCACCTTTATAATATCTATGCATTAATAAAGTTTGAATGCGCATCCCTTAATGGGTCTAAAATTAATGATAGAAAATGTCAAAATTTGCTATTACTTAAATATGACATAATTTATGCAACATGATTAAATTTGAAATTTTTTAAATATGAATATCTTGAGAACAAAAAGTGCTTTTTAAAAAATTTAACAAGAAGCCCTGGGGGCTCTAAGAATTTCCGCTCGCTACCAAAATATTTAATGACAACCTGCTACGTGCCAAACATTCGGAGAGGTTTGGTGCATGAAGCTCTGAAGATGAAGCACACAAGTGACAATATCTTACAACAAACGCAAACAAAACGAAACGTGTCATAATAAACTCACATTTTAAAAGAAATTGCTAACAAGAAATACAGCCTATCATTTATTTGAAAGTCTTGCGATTGATACGTTTATGGTCTTAAACGGCATTTAGTTGACAAAATAAATCAAAATTTTGATGTGACCATCATTTTCAACATACTTTTTTTATTAACTGTGCCAATTTTTGTCGAAAATAAAGTAGTTTTAATTTTTTGAACAAATTTTGGCCTGAAATGACATTTAGGTGACAAAAAAATCAAACTTTTGGATCATCATCATTTTCAGCATACTTCATTTGTTAACTGTGCCAAATTTGGCCGAAATTGAAGTGGTTTTAATTTTTGGACCAATTTTGGCCTAAAATGGCATTTAGGTGAGAAAAATCAAAATTTTGATGTCACCATCATGTTCAGCATACTTCATTTGTTAACTGTGCCAAATTTTGTTGAAAATAAAGTAGTTTTAATTATTAGACCAATTTTGGCCTAAAATGACATTTAGGTGACAAAAATCAAAATTATGATGTCACCATTATGTTCAGCATACTTTTTTGTTAACTCTGCCATATTTTGTCGAAAACAAATACCAATTTTGGCCTGAAACGTCATTTAGATGACTTCCCAGTACTTGGGAGCTTGGGTACGAAGTTTAAGTTTGTGACGTTGCATTTGACCATTTGGGACAGGGTTAGTTAGTTAGTCGGTTATACCAATACTACCCTCCTCTCAGAAAAACGTGAAATCCCAGGGTCGATTTTTTCTCTAAAAATGCTCCGAAAGAAAAAAACGACGGTTTTAAAGAATTTCCTACGCCTTCGGGCGCGGAAATTCAAAAAGACTTGTTAGTTAACTTTTCAAGCTTTATAATATAAGCCTGACATTATTTTATACCCTGGGGTTCCCTTTAATTTAAAAAAGGCGTGGATGGCATATCAAACAATTTTGTTAATGTCTGCTTTCCGTGGTCCCATTTACATTGCAAACAAAAAACTATTATTAGGTGGGAGAAGTATATTAGGAAGAAGATCAAAACAATAGTCTCTTTAGTTTTTCATCTAACCCTCTCCCCTGTATGCGCATGTCTGCTTTTGTCCTGATACCGCCTTCCTTGACAGCAACAAACATATCAAACGAAAAATAAATTATATACCTAAAAGTTTCTCTATTAATGAAAATTTTCTCTATTTCCTTTCATGAAACATTTTTCACAATGTCACAAAAATATGCTTTTAATTTTTGCTGAAACAAATCTTTTCCAAATCTAATTAGTGTATAAAATATTGTCTTCTCCATCCAAGTCATACATGGTCATAGGGAGAGCCTTTCCTGTTTGTTTCTTGGTTGTCTGTTTTAGTAAGTGTGTACGTACACACTTAGTCTGACCCACACATGTGTACTTGCATTCACGTGCTTTTGCATGCATTACTAGTTTGCATCTAAGTTATTCGTGACCTTATGCATAGAAGATGGCGGTTGAGTTGATGGCGCCAAGGAAAGTGGAACAAAAATGGCAACCGTTGTTTTAATGTACAACCTTATGCAGAGAATCTGTGTGCTTGTGGAAGCTAATGTAAACAAACTACAGTAAATAATCATTGAAAACTGTCATCAAACGTTCTATTATCTAAGGTGTTGCTGCAATTTTTGTTTTGACTGGTTATTTTTCCAGTCATTATTGCAAGTTCTTAGTTTTTAGGCTTAACTGTTGTAACAAAATATTGTCTGTATTATATAGCTCATCTAAAAAATGGTGGAGGAAACAAAATCTAATAACTCAATTTGTTTAACAGAGGAAGAAGCAGCAGTTTATGATCGCCAAATTAGATTATGGGGTGTGGAAGCCCAACAAAGGTGTGATTATGGCTATGATTATATGTATATATAATATATTGTTGTGCGATGCATTGGCAATGTAAGAAGTAGCTTAATAATATTTTTTTTTTCTAGACTACGAAAATCAAAAATTCTCTTGGTTGGGTTGTCTGGTTTGGGAAATGAAGTATGCAAAAATATATTATTGGCTGGTATCCAGCACATGACTCTTTTGGATGATTCAAAACTTACAAAGGAAGACTGTTTTAATCAGTTTTTAACTCCTTCAGATATGGTTGGAAAAAGTGTATGTACAGTAGATTTCTATTTATGGTAATTCTTGCTGTGTTCGTACAGCCTGAACATGCTTCAAAATTTTAAACTTCAAATGAAAGAAAAGGTGCTCAGATAAATCAAATCCTTGTTGGAAAGTAAAACTTATTTACCAACTACAGTTGTAGGATTTAATTTTTATAAGTAAGAGTTTTTGTTGGGCCACTTACATGCATTATTGGTTTGTCTATTGTCAGTGGAATTTATCATGATTTTGTGGTCAAAGTTATAGTCAAAATTTGCTAACAAAAACAGAAAACAGAAAATAGCAGAAATGCAGCATTGAGATATTTACTTAGGCCTGAAAATAAAAAAACCTTTAAAATCCTTAAAAAAATGTAAATAATCTTAAGACTATAAAAGATGCTCTGGCTATATGCTCTAGTTATGCTCACCCAAGTTCCTTCCATCAAATCAAGATGTTTTAGCTTCACAATTTTTGTTTTTCTCCTTGCGCTTCTATTGTATTTCCATATTATTTATATATAATTTTGATATAAACTATATTTACTTTAATTTGTGCATAAAACTTAATTTGGTAAGTACACCACCTATAGGCTCCTTCTATCAAGATCTTTAGCTTATTTTAAAGAAAGATTTTTTGTTTATGTATTTCATTATGTAGGTTCAACAATGTTATTTTGTAAGTCTAGATAAGCTAATGTAAAGCTGCTTTATAAAAATAAATTAGTAGCAGTAGTACTAGATTTTTGTGTGTAAATTTCTGCCATTGCGAAAAATATTCATAATTATTATATACCAAAGAAATCTAAAGAAATGTGTGGACTCTCTTTAGCTTAAATTGTTAGATATGTGAGTCTCTTTTAAGTCTTTAAGTGTACCATAATCCAGTTGTCATTTTGTACAGACTCTCATTTTGGGTACTAAAAATAGTTTTTGTATTCATTATTAGAAAGCTGAGGCTTGCTTGAGTCGTGCGAAAGACCTCAATCCAATGGTAGACATCGTGGCTGATAATGAGAATATTGGTGACAAATCTGAAGAATTTATGAAAAAATTTGATGTTGTTTGTTTGACAGGATGTAGCAGAGATGCACAGGTAAAACAGTGTTTCAATATGATCACCACATCTTTTTTTAATTGTCAAATGATTCATATTCATTCCTCATGCAGGTAAAAGTGAACGAAATCTGTCACCGATTGGGTATCAAATTTTTAGCAGGGAATGTGTTCGGTTATTACGGTTATATGTTTGCTGATCTAGGAGTGCATTCCTATATTGAGTGAGTTTATTTTTTTTTTAGATATTGTTTTCGAGAATCAAAGTCTGTGCTTTTATTTATACTAGTCGTTAGCCCATGGAAAATCCACGGGTTCGCCCGTCCTTTTTATACCGCATTGCGTGCTTCTTGCTATTGCGCAGCTAAGCTACCATTTTGCGTGACAGACAGACGGACGGACGGACGGACAGACGTATACGGGTATTATAATATAGATAAATCATTAAATCAAATCCTTCAGTTAAGCATATTGAGACCGAAGTAATCAGTGATGTTTCTTTAACATGTAGAGAAATTCCAAAAAAGGTGAAGACTATGAAGGACGGGGAGGGTTCTACATCTGCGAAAAAATCGAAAACAGAGCAACCTGATACAGAAGTGGTAGAAAAGGTTCTGTTTTTTGCTTTTGTTGTTGTTGTTGTTGTTGTTGTTACACTACCTGCGCATGCAAAGAACAGTAAACATATGATAAATTTACTTGCATATATGTCGGAAACTTTATTACTTTTTACTGGTATTGGGGAAGTAAAATAGAGTAAATACGCCAAAAAAAATCTTAAACCAAAAATCTTAAAGATATGTGCACCCTGTTACTTTTTTATAAATATTTTATAAATAGTCGAAATCATACTCTCGTGGCTGAGCTTTAAATGTTTTATATATGAGGAAGCAGAAAAGTGTTCGAGGGAGAGACAAGAATGTTACATTTGAAATGCATGTCATGACGTTTGAAATTATTTTTTTAGGTATCTTCTTTCTGCACGTTATCAGAAGCGTTGTCTGTACCAGTATTTAAAGGAAAGAGTTTGCGTCAAGCAAAACAAGTATCGAAAACTTATCTTGTGACGAAAGGTATCAACTTTTCGGGATCTAAAAATATTAAGCAGATACTGCATGCCCACTCTGTGAATGTCAAGATTAATACCTTCGAGATATTTCATAAGGTTCAGTTGAGAGTGATTAAATTTGAAGAGGCGTGCAGTATCTGTTTTTCTATATGTTAAAATTGCTTCTTAAAAAAGAAGAAGACGACAAAGATTTTGTGGACTAAACACAATTTTTTTAAACGATTCTTGAAATGCTTTTGTAAATGCTTACAAAATCCCAACCTCTATCATTTAAAATACTTTTAACCAACCAAATACAGCATTTAAGTTTAAACAAAAGAAATTGGTTTGATTTGATTCGAATGATTGAAATCAACTTGAAATTGATTATATTTTTTATAAGCATAACGCTTATAAGCATATTCAGGCTCATTGAGGGGAAGCATTAATGAATCTTTCTTTCTTATGTGACTTTTACACAATAAGACTTAATTAACCCCACTGAACTGTCTGGAATTGCCTCATGTATTTATACCTTTAATTTTGTCGTTGTTCGTTTAAAAGTAACAAGAAGCCCTGCGGCTTAAAGATTTCCGCCATTAGCAATAATCTGAACTTTGAAGAGGACTGAGTAATATCGGGAACAAAATCATTGAATAATTTAAAAATTTAAAATTTAAACTTTTGATTATTATTGTAACTTGAAATCATAGCTAACTTAACTTACATAAACTTCATTTCTATATAAGAACAATTTTAAAAGAAAAATAATAATCCTGAAAATTGATGAACAATAAAAACAAAATAAGAACAACGGAAAGACTGAAAATTTATCTATTTTCTCTTTTTCTCTGAAAAAACAACTTGAAAAAAATCTTAAGGTGGCAGCAATTATTTTTACATAATCAGTTACGAAAGGTTATTCAGACTACATATTCTTATTTTTTCTTTTATAACACACTTGTCACGATTTTATAGCTATAATACATTATCTTTTACCAAAAATATTCAGCCTCAACAATTTCTCTTTAAATTAAAATTAGTTCTGCTGCTAGTCCTACTGAATTACGTGCTTGCAAAATTGTACAGAAAGAAATGACGTAATTATTAACATTAATAACATCAAAGATGGCGCATTATAAAACGATCTTCATTATGCTAAACTGCGCGAGCTTTAACTTTCGATAGTATGTAAGTATTGTTTATTGAATAATAAAACAATTCGTTGCACAGTTAGGATTCTTATTGGCCTAGCTGTCTCTATCTATCTTCTCAGGCGATTTTAAAGATTCCGCTGGCGGAAATCAAAAAACCGGGCTATTTTGTCGAATAGCATAAGAGAACGTTTGATTTTTTAATTTGTTTCTCAAATAAGAATAATGTAAGCACACTGTAAAGGCGAATCTCCAACGGGACGATTGTTTCGACGATCGTCATTAATACTCGAATTTGGTCGCGATTTTCGTCAAGACGAAAAGTTAATTGTTTTCTAATTTTCGTCACAAAAATCGTCGCGAATATCGTTCAGTGGGGATTCCGTTTAAGCCTGTTTGTGTTTTTGATCGAATAATAGGGTGGAATATCTTGAATTATTTGATAAGCGGGTTCACCGGCCGCTATATAACAATACTTTTTATTGAGCAACTCCACGTGGGATAATTTGAGTATTATCTTACCTTTTATAAAAACTCGGGGCTCAGATTATGTGTATTAATTGCTGACTTTGCAAATTTTATAGAAATTAAAAATTATTACATGATAGAGCTCTCACTGAAAATCAGTTTTTATGCTGTAGGCTCGTACAACAATAAATTCAAGTGTGAGATTTGGCTGGAAGAAGTATCATCTAAGTTACAGTCAGCGCTTTTTGTTGTTTAAATTTAAAGTTTTAACGTCACATTCTTTCGCTTATTTTTAGTTCTTTTCGCGGATTTTTATTTTGACCTATTCACCAGAATTTGTGACTGCAAAATATTTTCGGTTATTTTTTTCTGAAAAATACTTAATTCGGAGGAACACACAAGTAAATAAAAACAATATTTTTGTCAAAGATTACTATGGCGAAAAGTATTTCGCGTTATAAATTAACGATGTAAAAAAAGCATGAAATCCTATTCCATCAATTTCTTCTTCTAGTTTTGCTCGAGTATCAACAACGCTATGGGTTAGTACCAAATGAAATAAACAGTCAACAAGAATTGGAGAAACTTCTTGACGTCAGGAATGAAGTGTTGGAAGAGCAAAATGTGGATAATGATCTTCTAGACGACGAGTTTTGTTCGTAAGTGGTTTTATTTTTATATTGTTCTCAAATGTCCTATGAGTAAATTGAAAGATGTATTGTTTTGAAGTTGTTGTAAACTTAAGTGCATAAACACCTGTAAATAAATATCATGCGTGAAGTTACATTTTGGCGTCAAGTTTTACGAAATCCAATGTAGCGAGATTATCCACGTGCTCTATTTGTTTTGACAAGTGAAGGAGGGTTGAGAACGTGGACGAAAGAAACCTGTCCCGTTGCAATAGGTGAAAAACATGTATTATTTTGCATTTTGATGTAGGTACTGCGTTGGAACGTTGTATCCGGTCAATGCGATCATCGGTGGTGTGATGGCACAGGAAGTAATTAAAGTAAGTTTTCAGAATGTTTTTAAGGAAAAGAAACGCGTAGTATTTCACTCAGTCTTGTTCGATTTTTCGCAAATTTTGGACGTTGTATTTCTTTTCATTTGCTTGTGGTGTTGTTTTAAAAAAGGGTGTCACGCGAAAAAAAGTCATTGGTTTTGAATTTATTTTCATGTTCCATAAATGTTTGCACAGTTAAAGCTTGTTTAACGTATTTCCTAAGAAAGCTGGATATGTGTGACGTAAGCTAAGTATTGAAACAGTGTTCAATTCTGCATTGTAGACTGCTCCCTTCCTCCCTAGTTATAACCTGAAAATTAAAAGATTTTCGAAGTTTTAATTTTGCCTTTTTCACAGATGTTTTTTTAAATTCGCGAAATATTTATTAAGATTTTGCGATTATTAATACCCGCGAAAAAAGATAAGAAATATCAATAATTCGTGAAATTTTTATCTGAGAATGAAAAAAAAAGGACAATTTTTGTTCACACGAGGAAAAAAATCGTTATCGTCAAAGGCTTAATAAAGGATTATTAACCGTGTAATTCTGTGAAAGTTATTGATAAAATGCTTTTTTTTTCAATCAGCACCATTTTAAATCAAACACTCGCACAAAGCTTCTGTGAAGCGTGTGCACAAGTACTCAGTTAGAAATTATTTTTAAAAACGCTCACTGACTTTCTAACTTCGGATTAACGTTTAGTGTATACTTGTCGGTTGATGAATCATACCTTAGTTACCTAAACCTCTCCTCCCTTCTTGCAACTTTTAGGCAGTCTCAGGTAAAGATACGCCGCACAATAATTTTTTCTTCTACGATGGAGTGTCAACTAGTGGAATCGTCCAAAAGATATCGCCAATAATCGACAAGATGGCACCTTCAGTTGCGGAAGAAAAACCAAGTATTGACACTGCGGACGTCATTCTGTGATTATTTTTCTTTTACTCAAAGATGGCTAACGATTGAATACAACAAGGTGGATGTCGCTTTTACGTTTTCGATTTATCCACAATCGGAACTTCTGTTATGTTATTTACGATGTAGATGTTTTTATATTTCTCAAACCTCTGTACTACGCTTTCTCTTCTGTAAAAGTCTTTCGCATCTTTGCAAATGATGTCAAGGATATGAACTTAAAAGCTAAAATTGAGGGTGACGATTGTCATCGAATTAATATTACAGGCTCTGAAGTTGAATGTCTACTTGCATGATTTTTACCTCGCAAACGGACAGGATCAGAACAGAACGAAACTTTGGGTTTTCAACAAACCTGATTAGTTATTTTTTGTTTCCTACGGAAAGCATCGGAAAAAATGGAATTCAAATCAAATTTCACTCGAAGGCAAACTCCAAGGCAAACAAAATAATTTAGTGAAAATTCGTTTTAGGAAAATTGGGAAAAAAACTTGCCATCTCGTCGTTTGTATGCATTAAATTAATAAAGGTCTGTTATAGGAAATAATCCGTATAGCGGTTATTAAAAAGGTCTAATCAAACATAACACGTACATCGCTTATTGAATTACCTTTGTTATCTGAAAAGATGATTTTTTTGCAATGTAATTAATCCTTAAAAGAGCTGTCTGTTCAATAAAAGGCGGACTGCTTATCGTAAAATGAAATCTTTGTAAATCAATATCATTAACAAGCGTGTTATTTTTGACCTCGTGTTTTGAAATATATTGCGTCCCGTTATAAACAATTGATCGTTTATCCTGATATCTAAACCGTTAATCGTGCCTGAAGTTTGCCTCGATTACTTTTGTCACAAAACGCAATTATTTTAATTATTTTGAACGTAAGCCTTTAGATATTAAACAAATTGTTTTCACTTTTTCGTAGAAATTTTGTCTAGATTAAAAAGAATTCATTAAGGCTGGATATTCTTTAGCTGCTTGAACTTTGTAGAAAAAACTGACCCTAAATGCTCTGACTTTAAGAAGGGCGGACACCTTCGTTTTTTTTGTTCATTTTCGCGAAAGTTTATGCCTTTGGAAATTACAAATCAGCAAAACGCGAAAGATATTTTACGAGAAGTTATGAATTTTTTTCAAGTCAATAGCATGCAGACTTCCTTTGTAAATAATTTTTTTATTTTTGCGAAAGTTTTTTACGCGAAATTCGTCTCAATATTACAATTTGCGAAATTCTCTGCCCTCGAAAGTTTATGCCCCTAAAATATATAAAGGAGGACATACATGTCGATTTTATTAAATTTTAACGGGTAATGATTATGTGAGCTCAACCGAGGCGTTTTATGTTTTAATATTGGGACGAACTTGAAATAACTAAGGAATTCTAAAGACAAGGTTTTGAAAGGGGTTTGAGGAGGCTGAAATTTGGGTCCTGGATCGAGCGAGCGCTGTGTAGCTATCATCACTTTAAAACGAGAAATTAGGTAAAGTGAAAAAAAGCACCACAAAGGAGTGTCTGCTTTATAACTTTAAAAAATTTCACATTGGAAATGCCATGGTTATTTACCAACTTGGGTACCATTTTTTTGATATGTTGGTCATAGAAATAAACTTAGTAGGTTGTTAAATAATTTCTTTCAAGGAGTCAGTTGAATTATGCTTTCATTAACTAATATCCATGGCGCGCCGTATTGATTACACTTTCACAATGCCAACATCAGATAAAAGATGGTGACAGATAACTAGGATGAAAACAAAAATTCACTTGTGGCGTATCGCACATTCTTAACAACAACTTTTTTGTTTTGTTTTCATTTGATAACTACTCGTCTTTAGCAACCTCCTACACAACCGATGCATTATATTTGTCTTTCTAATATTAGTTTTGTAACTGGGCACAAAGGTGCATGAATCGGGGTTGATATGGGAATGGATATTTTTTTCTAGACTTAGAATTATTTGTCACGCGGATTCAAGAGATTGCAATTTTAAAATTAATATAAGATAAACTAACTAAGAATAGAATTTATATTCCATGAAAATAATTTTATTTTTGTTTTGAATAACTTAACACTTCAAAAGAACCGCCTATTAGCCTTGTTGTATGCAATTTTCTCGATTTGTCTATAAAAACTGGCGTATTGGCGACACTCTTTCCTATGGCCATCTTTTCATGGCGAAAGTTGGCTACAGGGTAATTAATAAAGTTTTCAATGCTGTTTGATTTTTTTCGAAAAGTTAAATCAGTACCTTATGTCGCATTAAAAATGTCCAATTTATCAGAAGTGCTTGACATTTCCACACTGTTGTTGAATTTCGAATGAGGGAACAGGTTTCGAAATTAAGCAGAGCTTTTTCCAACGCATTTCAGTAAACCGCTCTGTGTATGAGTAGAAAAAATCACGTTAGAAACTCCACAACTATTTATTTGTTATTCAGTCTCTTTTGTTGAAGTAAAAGAGATAAACATCTTTGTAATAAAGACGTCTTAACGATGTATTTGTCCCTCCTTTGACAGAACGCCCTCTTGCTTTAGATCGTGACAAGATTTTCTTACATGTAGATTGAGTACTAGGTTGCTTTTTCTTGTCATTTATCGCATTTGCTGAAGGGAACAAGACGTACAGAAGATATAAAGTTATCATCTAAGTGTATGTGTAAGGTTGTGATTACGAACTTGGTAAATTAGAATGCAGACAGTCGTCTTTTCTGATACTGAGAGACGAGACTATCTATCTTGATAAACGATTGAGTTTGTAAGAAGGAAGATAATGCGAGCTAAACTACGTAGAGGGCAGTAAGTAGGAAATTGCTTAATCACCGCAACACTAGACGTTAAACACACACACAAGAAGCACCCGCCTAGAAGATAAACAGGCTTCGCACTTCGGTATTCATGTCGACGCTTTTTCAACTTTATTCAATTTTGTTGGTCCTGATGACATGGTGGGGAACTGAGGGAGCACTGCAAACGTGTACTACAACGTCCTATAACTATACAATACGTATTGAGAATTGTCAACCGAAGGTAATCAAGGTAAAGTTTTGTGAAGGAACGTGTAGTTCAAGGACGTCGCCGACAGGTAACAACTTTTGTTCACGATGTTATCCGTCGCATCAAAAAAACGTCACTGTCGCCGTTTTTTGTCCGAAGAATCCAACCGGCAAAATAAAAATGGCTAGTTACTTGAAAGTAAAACGTTGTCGTTGTCGGAAGGTTTCTTGTCCGAAGTTGGAAGCCAAAAAAAGATCTGGTGCTCATCGTGGCAACGTTCAACTATATGTTCAGTGATTTATACATATCATGTGTAATGGACAGAGACAAAGGTGCCTTCATGTTGAAGATACTACAGATTAAATTTGTGTTACGAAATGCAAACATTCTTATAAAGAGCACTGTATTAACAGTAGAATAGCGTGCTAATGCTGATGACGCAAGATAGCACATGAAAAGCATGTTTGTGCGAATGATGAAATTAGCTGCACTAAAATTTGTAAATGTCAACAAAATATGTCATTAAAATAGAACTCCAAACGATGGCGTGGCTTCTTCAATGAGAACGAAGTAGTACAACCATGTTACAACGGGTGATTGTTGGGGTGCAGCACCCTTGCGATGAGAAAGGGAGGCGAGATAAAGCAACCATATACATAACCACATTTTTGGGATTGACTTCCTCGTCATTTTGAGCGCTAGATTCTAAATCTCGGATAACTTTAAATCTTCGAAGTTAACACTATAGTATAAAAACACCAATTACTTATTTTATGTGCTAAAAATGTTGAGGAAGATGTTGGATAACTAAATAGGCTTCACCTGACTGATGACGTGTCCTTTCTTTATTAGAAGGGCGCTCCTATATTTGAAATTTGCTTATTCATAAGAAATATGCAGAAACGACTGATATTAAAACAAAATACGTAGAACAAATTTTCATAACACGATTTTTTTCTGTTTCTGGAAAAATATGTCATGTCAAGATGTTTTTTCGTTCTCCAGTCCTTGTCACAAGTAAACAAGCGCATCTTTTTCTGAATGCCCTGGGTTTTATAAAAGATTAGATAAAAAATGGATGTACGTACATCCAAGGATAAAACGATCTTCCCTTTTTTTTCTAAAGATCATACTTTTAAACCAGTTATATTATTCAACATTTATCCTGTTTATTAAACTAAATGTTTATTCAGACCAATTGTTAACCGTGGTAATTTGCTCATCGCAACAAAAGTAAAACTCGGGCTGCTGCGACGCGTGTTGATATTGTAAGTTACGGCTGTCGTACCCATTTTGTGAGAACAAATCAGTAGCGTTAGTACCCCGTGGTAAAATGCACTGGTTCGTCAGTCGGGTATATTTTAGGACATCGTTAGTTTCATTATTTTTAGCAGAGTAAAGATTTGGAACCCATTTTGAACTTTAATAATAAAGAAAAGTTGCCGTTGGCCCATGAAAAGTTCACTCGACTGTTGTTCCTTGCAGCAACCTCGTTCCAAGCGCCTGTTTTTAATTTCTGTTAACGAACAAGATACAAAGAGAGAACCATCGGTGGGAACGAGCTTGTACTTGCAGCTACCATTTTTTTATAAAATTATTTTGCTTAAAATTCAGGGTTTTTCTGTATTTCTAACAACAAAAACAAAAATAAAATTCGCTAGTTGATTTGTTATATTGCAAACACCCAATACATATCTTGTATTAATTTACTGTCATGAAATTTATATATTCCCAACCTTTATGATAAATTCACTTCAGCGTGTTAAATTTTTACGGTTGCGATATATATAGGTGCGAATGACCTTTAAAATTTCTTCTATAACGACAAATTAGAAAAAATTTTACCCATAAAATTTCTTGTAACCCTTCATGCACGAGCAGTTTTCAAACACTTGCCATATGCAAAAGTAATTACTCGCAAAATGTAAACTTTTTTTACTCGGTAAATTAGTACGCTTAAGATAAATCTGTAAATCAAGGATATATTAATAACAATGGCACATTTTTTTTAGAAGTATTAAGAATCACTTGCCTATCAAGCTTTAAGATAATTTAAGAATTGCGTCTCATCTATCCACTAAACTCTTTAAATTCTCTGAACGTAAGACATTTAGTGAAAAGAAAATGCTTCAAAATGAAAAACTCTACCAAATCATTCAAAATACATTCCAGGCTCAAAACGGTTTATAATGCAGTCATATAAACCGTCGTAATAAAAAAGTGTATACTGAAGTAGTAACGAATATTCAATTTGCTTGTGTTTTTTTTAAAAAACGGTATTTTTACTTTCAGGTTTTTTAAACTTTAGAATGATAAAGTCTTGAATGTTTTTTCACGTAACTAAAAAAAAAATTATATTTACAAATTTTAAGTACAAATCTCGGTAAGCGTAGTATTTATTATCTCCATCATTCCAGCGTTCCAATCATGTGCAACTGCTTTAAAACTTTCGCTTGACTAGTTTCTCGAATCTCGCCAGCAAGAAACATTTCATCTACTACTGTGTACACCTAAAAAAACACAAACGGAGGAGTGCTTAATATCAAAATAGCGCTGACTCAATAGCGCTGACTCTCCACTAAAAGGTTATCAGATGTCTTGAGTCTATTTCAAAGAAATTTTATATTTCCCGTTGAAGTTAACCCAAGTTGAGTTGACTAATAGATACATATGAGCCTCAAATGTAGTTGCTTATTAAAAAAGGAATGTATTCAAAAACATCTTAATCCAATTAAAAAATCATTGGGAAGCTAGTATGACCTCTACTTGTCTTCAATTTATGTTAAAGAGACTTACGTTTCGATATCGTTTCTTTCAATATGGAAACGTTTATTGAATATAGTTTTTAAAAATGAATGAAATCAAGATTGGTTGGCCGGAATTAAATAGCTAATTAAAGAGCTTGGCAACAGGCTCTGATAATGTGATAAAAGCAAAACTGGTTGACTTATTTACCCCCGTTTTTTAATGAATGAAAACAGAAAATGCGAAAAAATATTTTGGTGACAAGAAGTCGTAGACGATTAAATAACTGTCGATAATTAGTAGAGACAAAACTCAATCTAAGTCAAGGTTTATGAATTTGTTAAAGAAGGTACGATATTATTCCAAATGAACATATATTAAACACTGACACAAGAAGAGGCGGTACCTTATAAAAGTTGAAGACGAGATCCAATTCGCAAACGTTGTGGAAAAATTCATTTAAAACCTAGAGATAAAATAAAAAATAAATAAACGAATAAATGGATGAATGGATAAATAAATGAATGAATAAAAATAAGCTAAAAAGTGTGGCAAAAATATATTTACTCACTTCTACAAAATTATGTATAGCTTCTAAATACATCAAATTGTTGTCGGCAACATCAACACAGAAACAAAAGTAAAGTCCAGCATATCTTCTGTAAACTATTTTAAAACTACGGAACTAAAAAAAAGAGAAAATAAAATAGTTTATTACTTTTTCATACAGGGTTATTTTATACCTTTACTTTCACGACTCTTTAATTTGACAAGAGAGATTTTTTCAAAATTTTACTTTTCTGAAATATCTTTACAACATGAAAGGGATCTGTCGGTGTGTTCAAAATGAAGATACAGCGATGCAAGATACAGCGATGCACGATACAGCGATGCACCAGACAGCGATGCACCAGACAGCGACGCACGATACAGCGATGCACCAGACAGCGATGCTCGTCAGTATAATAGTATATAGCGCCTAGTCTTTTTAAAATATAGTTTCCATGGTTATTGCATTATATTTACCATGGTAACAACATCCCAAGTTACTCTAACACTACTGCATTCAGTAGTTTGTGGTTTTAATACATCTATAGTCACAATGGCTACAGCAATTAATGTCTTTTTATAACCACAACAATGCAAATTCGAATATCAAAAGAATAACATTACAAACCTCTACAAAATTTGTGTGTTTAGCATCTCGAACTGTGACTGTCGAATGGACTTCTTCAATCAACTTCTGCTTTTCATCGTCATCTAATGGAATATACCATTTAGCCAGTCGAGTTTTGCCAGCTCGATTTTGAATCAAAATAAAACGAATCTACAAAAGAAACCAGGATACAATCGCATTTCTGCAAAACACAGCAACTTACTAGCGAAATAAAAATTATGGAAGATACAAAAAAAATACTCCTTACCATTCTTCTGGTAATACAGCAGTTATGTTTTTTTTCTATTTATAATTCTAAATAAAAAAACAGCAGTCGTGGATAGTAAAAAATACATTTAAATGTAGTTCTAAGCACCGTAATCTTAGACACAAACAATAATGTTTTTCGACCTTCAGATAGAAATCTTGAAAAATTTGATAATTTAAAAAGCCAATCAGAAACACTATTTTCTGCATTGCACGATATAAAAAAATCGTAAGCCGTTATATAGTATATTTGCAAGAATAATATCTACAAAATACATCTATTTTTACATCTATGGTAAATATGTAAAGGCGTCTATAAAACTAACAAAAAGATGCTGATAATCTCAATTGGTCAAGCAGAATTTTTTCTAGCTACAAAAACAGTTTGTAAGGAAAAGCATTGTAAATTCTAAATAATTTCTTTCTTGTTTTAAATAATGAAAAATACTATCTAATGATAGCAATAACTGTCTGAAAAAATTAACATAGGCGAAGTAGAAAAATAAAGCTACATTTGTAAATTTCGAGGGTGTCCTATAATGTTACAAAATATATAAAAAGAACCCTGCGACAGGACAGTTTACAGTTCTAAAATATAGACATTAATGATCAAGTTTCAATCTCGCATTGAAGTTAATTGAAGCCTCAAAAATGACGACTAACTTATAGTAGAGGACAAATGTAAAACGACATCTACAAAGGTTTTTTAAAACATGCAACAGAATTTACAATTATTCAACATTCATAATTCAACATAAGAAAGGATTGGTGATCTAAAAGTGTTCAGAGAAGATGAATTGCTGCAAGTCAGTTGAAAGTATCTCATGTTGAGATCAACTGCAAAATTATGTTCTCCTACAAAACAAATGCGTAATAAAATCTAAGAATGGTACTTAGCAAAATCTTTTTTTCTTCAACAAATTTTTTGTTTACTATGCCTACGTTAGTGACTTATGGCTGGAAGGATAATCAATAACAGTACGTATGTATGTATGCTTACATCTGGATTGTTTTGTAATTTTTTTTAGATGTAATCATATTACACCATCCTCACAAAACACATACATTGCAAATGCAGAGTTTAATGTAACTGTGGTATTTGTGATTGCAAATAATCTTTCAAGAGAAAAACACGGCATAAAACCAATTTTTCAACTCCGTCAATACCAATAAGGCTGTCCATAAATATTATTCGTCTGCACTAACCTGAGTTACATAAGGGAATTTAAGTCAGCAAGAAAATAATAATTTAGTCAGCTTTATAAATAAAACAACCATAATATGTTTTGTTTTTATGTCAAATTATCGAAATTATGAAAAAGAGAGGTTGAAAGTCTTTAGTCATAGGGTTCAGAAACCGGTAAGATTCATTAAAAAAATTTCTTTGCTCGCATTAAAATTTTTATAATTGTTGGGGTTGGCAATATTCTGCTTGGATCAGTTACAACAGGCGAAAAATTACTTTAAAGACAACTTAAAAAAACATATCAAACAAAGTTAAACAAAACCACAAGACTTGATCAGGGTAAAATTTTCATAAATTTTAAATTCTTACCTAAATTACTAACAACTGCACACTCTAAATTCTGTATACTAAAAAAGTCTTGTCTTTAGAAAATGATCATCAAAGAATAATAAAAAAATTAGCAAAAATTACAACAGAACACCAACCACAGATTTCCAGTTACGAATCTATTTCCTCCATAAGTGCTATTTTACTCCTTATCTTGCGTAAAGAAAGAACAACCCAAATTAATGCTATTATACAGGACGTTGCCATTAAGGCACCAAATACAAGTCTGTGATTGAAACATATTCCAGCTAAAAGTGGTCCAAGGATGAGTGTTACCCTACTAATAGATGAGTACACCCCTTGTGTAACACCTTGTGAGTCTCTTGGAGTAAGTTTTGTAACTAAAGATTTTATGGCTACCAAATTCAAAGGAATTGCTGAAAACACAACCACGCATATCGATAAAAATATACCAACTCTTGTTTTCTTGTTCTTTTCATCAGGTATTTGTTCGCACATTAAAAATAATAGTGCTAAGATTGTTAGTAGAAGGGAAATAACAACATAGTGTTGATCCTTCACGTTTGTTTTGTCACCGAATTTGTAGATTAAGAAAAAAACAAACATCAACCACACACCACCAACCATGTATATCGCGCTAACTTCCCTTTCTCCCCAACCGTAATCCTCTTGAGTAACTAGTGGCAACAAAACTTCAAATTCTGTTTGAGCTAACCACAGTACAAGATCTGAGAAGAATATTGACAACACTTCCATGGTACAAAGCTGTAAAAGCAGTTGCATTGTGCTTGATTTTGTAACAACTACTGCAGGCTCATCCATTGACGATTCTTGAAAGAATTCATCATCTTCTGTTAGTTCGTCATCAATCATCATCTTTCCATTCATTGTTTGGTAACATCGAAAAGCTGGCCGTCCTCCACGTTTTATTAAAGGTTCTTCGTCACCGTAGTTCACATCAAGTACTGATTCACACAATGATGTCTCTCGAACACGCTTATAATCAATTTCATATTCTTTTTGAGGTGGACCTCTGGAATCAAGTTGTATGTTAGGACAATATTTAGATCTTTCATCAATTAACTTAGATAAATTAGAAATATAAAACATAGTCAAAATCTGAGATAGGATCCATAATAAGGCCATAAATACACCAGGAGCAGTTCCAAAATTAATAGACCAATCACCAATTTTAAAATCAACTGTGGCTAAGAAAAAATTTAACGCTGGACCAAATGTTAGCCCAAGAACCCGCCCAACCTCAAGCAAGGCAAATATTCCAGTCCTTTCACTCATTGGGTATGTATACACAATTTCCGTATTTGCACATGCATAAAAACCGTCTCCTAGGCCTGCTAACATTCTACCAAAAAACACTAACCATTTAGAATACGGTAATGCGTAAACAATATTACCAATAATTTCAAAACCATTCAATATTAATACAAGTTCTTTGATTCTCTTTGTTTTATCAAAAAACATGCCAACAACAGGTAGAGATATCACACTTGCTGTTGGATACACAGCTATAACTAGACCTAGAAACCAAGGTTCAACTTTAAACGTATCCAAATAAAGCCAAATTGATGGTAAAATAATAGCATATTCAGCTCCAAGCAGAAACATACGTAATATAAACATGATAACAGTTGCTTTTCGTTTGCGACGAAACACAGGATCTTTTTCCAATCCAGCAAAGCGGGAGTCAAATTTTTCAGGAATTGGTGGTGACATTTTTTAGTATCTTTATTGGCTATAAGAAATAATAAAAATATAATAATGTACAAATGCACCAATAGATTTTTATTTTTACATGAATCATTATGACAGAAAACACACAATTCTTTGCAAACAAAATATAAGAAGTGTCAATTTCTAACAATTTCCAAACTTAACAATACAGATCTTATTTGAAATGTGAGATATTAATTGTTGTACAAGTGTGTAAATGTTGCCAATAGCCTTCATTATTTTTCAAATATCCAAAAAGTGATATTTGTAGCAGTATTTAATGTAAATCGATTACCAAAACAATACTTCACATCATTATAGTAAAAAACAGATATTTGAAAAGGCGTAATGATGATATGATGATATTTGGTCACATATAGTCAATTACCAACAAAGCAAGACTGTAAAATTAAAAAAAAAATTTTTATTTATATTAGATGTTCTTATCATAACACATAAAAAATTTTCAAAAAAATATCTGCTTTATTACAATATGCCAAAAATAATTCTTATAGGTTTTTTAATTACCAGAGTAATGTATATGCTGAGTTATCAAAGCTTAGTGTAAAATTTCAAAATGAAAAATAATTTTCCACACTCACATATTGATGTGAACCATGTAGTAGTAAAGAAATGTTACAACATTAACTAATATTAAAAATAAAATATTCACAATTTAATATTTTACAGAATATAATCTAAATAGAAAACTTTATAAATTTAACAATATATTATTAAAAAATCCTCTATGTATAGCACATTCAAAATTTCAAACGTTATGGCAATCTTAGTAATGCAGCAACCATTTGACATGTGCTTTTTATCACACCTATAGAAACATTTTATGCAAAAATTCTTTAAAAGTTTCAAAAACAAAACCAATGCCAGTGTGAATATACATTTCTCTACAATCTCATTGGCTGTAGTCAAAGAAGAAAAAAATACCTAAACATTACATATATTTATAAAATTCTTACATTCTTAAAACACTGATTTTTTCAAAAAATTTGGATACTTAAAAATAAACAATTTACACTAAACAAGACTTTTTTAAGACTGATCACAATGCCCAAGTTAGTGACAAGGAATAAAGTTTACAACATGTACAAGACTAATAATACTAAGTACTAATGCTAAAAAACAGAGAAAGTCATAAAAAATGTTTATAATTTAAAAATTTCTACATACGTATTGGTCATTTTAAACACGAAAGTAGTGCCTACTTTACAGTTACATAAGAAACTTTTTCGCAGAAATGTCGTCATTTGTGATCACAATGACAGCATTAAATTTTTTTTTTCATGTGAAAGCAATTTTCTTGTATTTAGTCCACAAGGCAATAGCATACAAAATACATGAGAAATTTCATTGCAGACAAATTTGTGACTCATAGTCATGACTCAAATGCAGTAAGGATTAAACTTTTGTAAGGAAGATTAAAAAAACTGATGATTCGAACAAGTCTAAACTAAATGCAAAAATACTACTTTTATTATTACAGCATTATTATTATTACAGTTCAGAACACTGATTAAAATTAACCTTAAAAAACAGCAACTTTAACTTTGAATTAATCAATTTAGTGTTCTTGAACTGTTATTATCATCCAATGTTAACTTGCACAGTTACAGTCTCTTTTCCTACCTACTACCTCCGTACCTTTTTTTCACATAGCGCCCTATCTCAACAAATTTACGAATCAATTTCTTGCATTAGATTTGATTTCCTTTTTATCCTTTTTAAACACAGAACAATCCAAATAAATGCTACTACACACAACACTATGTTTGTAATGCTCAACTTAAGTCTATGATCTAAACTCAGTCCTGCTAAAATTGGGCCAAGACTTAATGCTACTCTACTGACACAAGATAATACACCTTGCGTAAAACCCTGCATCGATCTTGGTGTGAGTTTGGTTGCTAAGGATCTTACTGCTGACAAATTTAATGAAATGGCAGAAAAAATAAGAATACATGCAGATAACAAAATGCTAAATCTTGATTTTAAATCTTTCTCCTTGGGAATTTGTTCACACATCAACAGTATCAAAGATAAAATTGTCAGTAGAAGAGAGATGAGAACATAAAGTTGATCTTTCACATTTGTTTTGTTGCTAAACTTGTAGATTAACAGAAAAACAAACATCAACAACACAACACCAAGCACAAATATAATGCCAATGTACTTGTCCCATTTGCTATCAGATTCTGTTATCAGGGGCAACAAAACTAAAAACTGGGTTACAGTTGACCAAAACGCAAGCTCTGAAAAGAATAATGATAAAAGTTCAATGGAACAATGCTGTGTAATTAATTCCTTAATTGACTCTGGCTTTGCAACATCACAATCATTATATTTTGTTTGACTAACATCACTTTCCGTCCTTTGATACAATGTTTCATCAAAACTCATTCTTTCTTGTGATGCAGGAGGTATTTGGCAAATTGAAGATTCTCCATGATTGATTTCTGTGTGCTTTGATAAATTGCAAATATAAAAAATTGTCCCAAATTCAAATAAAATCCACAATAATGCTATTCCTGCACCAGGAAGAATCCCAAAAATAATGCATTGGTTATTAAGTTTAGAAGCAAACATTGTTAAGAAAAAATAAAACAGTGGACCACAGATGAAACCAAGAAACCATCCAATTTGAAGCAATGAAAATATACCTGTCCTGCTCCTTACAGGGTACATGTGTACAACTGCAGTATTTGCACATGCAAAGAAACCATCTCCAAAGCCTGCAATCATCCTACCAAAAAACACGAGCCATTTAGAATAAGGTAGTGCATATACTATACTGCCAATAATTTCAAAACCATTCAACACCAACACAATCTCCTTGATTCTCTTTGTCTTATCAAAAAACATTCCAACGAAGGGCAGAGATACCATACTTGCTATAGAATACACAGCAACAACAAAACCTAGAAACCAGGATTCAACATCATCATATGTATCCAAATAAAACCAAATTGATGGTAAAAAGATTGAATATGCAGCCCCAGCTAAGAATGCTCGAAGCATAAACATTATAACTTGATGTTTCCGTTTACGGCAAAACTTGGGGTCATTTTCCACTTCAAAAAAATAGGAGTCAATTGTTACAGTAGTTTGTATTGGCATTGTGTGACAGACTGTTTATTGACACTTTTTTTTCTCTCCTAAACTAAATAAATATTTGTTGAAAATATGGTGCAAAAATACCTACTCTAATACCCTGCAAAAAAGAAACATCTTTAAAATTTGGTCCTGATTGACCAATGAAAAAAGATGCATATATTTATTTTCCAACATTTTTCTCCAATATTTTCCTTGTTCTTTTCTATTATCATTGTTCAAGGCACTCACTTTTATGCAGGATAATAGAGTGCTTTATAATTGCAGAAGATCACATAAGATCTCTTTTAAATCATGTGATAACCTTTGCTAATTATTAATCTTCATTTTGAGTTGTCTGATTCTTTGAACCAGATATATTGACTAGGTAGTCAGCGTCTACCTTTATGTTTGTTTGTATACAAAACAAACCTGTAATATCATGTGTTGATTTGCTTCATCTGCTGTTAAAATGCAAAAAAATGGAGTAAACACAGAGGTTGAGGGAGCCGATAAGTCACATATTCTACAAAAATTACAGGCATTTAGAAGGGCTAACCTTTAAAAATAATAATAATAACAATAACAATAACAATAATAATAATCAAGTATATATTTACCAAAACCTGCATAGCCCCAAACCATGGCCCAAAAATGAAATAAAACGTTGTCGTCTTCAAACATTTCTAAACATTTGTAACACTGGGCCAAGCATATTGCTCAACCTTCTTTTACAGGGAAGAAATAAGCAGAACTACGGCCTCAGTAATAATTGTGCCACGCATTGGTTTAGGCTTGTCCTATTGGTAGCTACCTATTTCCTTATTTGCTGCTCCATTATATTGCATAACTGAGGCTCTTCCTATCCAAAAAAAACAAGTCAACTTTGTTATGAAAAAAATTTATTTTGAAAAATGATTATGGGTTTTTCCAGATATAAATGTAGGACTTGAAATAAGCCTGCGAAAAAAATCAAGTCCGCCAGAATAATATTAATATCTATATATATATGACATGTTACCTTTAGTAACATTCATTGACATTCTTATAATAAAAAATTGTATATTATTTTATTTTCTGTTTTTGGGATAAAAACCTAAAAAATAGAGTGTCATTGAAAAAAAGACTTTTACTTTTTCTATACATGGAAATTATGGTAAGCTCTATTAATTCACTTACTTACAAACTGTAAGTATTGAGGTTAACGATCACAATGCTCTTTGAAAGTCAGCTGAAATGCTTTGGTGATAAAAATTTAAAGTGGCTAGCCCAGAAAATCAGAAAAACCTATAGTTAGTGGATTGTTTCCACTGGGGGCCACTAGAACAACAAAAGGACCAAAAATGATAAACCTTAACTGCCTCAGGTCAATCAAACATGTAACATATTTTATAATCTGTGAAAATTGAAAAGAAAAAAAATTAAAAACAAAATTAAAAAGTGATCTCCAGTAGAATTTGCTAAATACACTAGAGATGGAAGTCTTAAACGAAAGTAGACTTCCATCACAGGTCACTTGGGCTGCAAGATTATTCCACACTTTTGCAGCTCTAAACGGAAAGGCTTTTTTGCAAAATTCCATGTTGAACAAGGGAAGTGTGAAAAGCTCCTCCTTGTTTGGTGATTGTGGCAGTTTTTTGCCCAAAAGGAATTTTGAGCGCATGTAATCAGGAGCAATGCGATTCATGGCTTTGAAAACTAATATGGCACCGTTTTTGATGAGTAAATTATTCCTTGAACATTCCCTCTCTTTCCCTAAAAAGGTACGGGCACATTTTAATCCTTTTTCTATTTTTTTAGCAAATGTTACCCTGAGATATTTACCTTTTTCGCTCCTTACCCATATAGTTAATACCCATATAGTTAATAGTTTTGTTCTAAACTTTTTTTAACTGGCTGTGGTTGCTGAAAAAATTGTTTCAGTTTTGTCCATATTTTAATATAGTCATTTTGTTATTATTCAGCCAGAGGACTGACTTGCGAAAAAGTTTTAACTCGACCTGCAAGACAAGGGTATCCAAGTTTTTATGGGATGAAATAATATTGTATCATCTGCATATAGACAGTGGTAGTTTAAATTCTTGACAGATTTTAAGTCATCAATAAACAAAAGAAAAAGCAGGGGCCAACACCAGATCCCTGCGGCACCCCAAAAGCATCTTCATGAAGCAGATCTGATCTTGTGTCGTTTGCAAGGGTCAGGTGCATTAGCCCTGTCAAGTAGGACTCAAACCAGTCAAAGGCAGCAACCCTGATGCCAAAACACCATAGCTTTGTTAACAAAATTTTATGATCAACAGTGTCAATAGCTTTTTTAAGGTCAATGAGTACATCACAAACAAAGTTTTTTTGGTTGAGCTCAGTAAGAATAAAATCAGAGACATCGACTACTGCAGTTTCTGCGGAAGAGTTTTTGAAATCCGGACTATCTGTCATTAAAAGGAAGTTGTGCTCAGAAAAAAAAAAGAAATTTGCTCATGCACTAACTTTTCAAAAAATTTCATAGAAATTGACAGAATGGAGATGCCGGTTATTAGTAGAATATGTTTTGTTGCCAATTTTAAAAATAGGTTAGACTCTTTTAGTCTTCCAACATTAAACCAGTAAATAAAGATTTGTTGAATAGACTTGATAAATGAATACTAAAATTGACAAACGTGCTTTTAGCAGTCGCGAACCAATTCCGTCCAAGCCTGTAGCTTTACTAAGTTTCAGTCAACTAATTATTTTTTTAACACTTTTGGTCTTAATAGAAGCCCACCGAAAATCGTGTCTGCTAAGGTGGATTTACATTAGTAGTAACAGAAGAAATGAATTAAATATGTTAGAAAATTCTTTTGGGTGAGATGGATCTGTAACATTGTTTTGGATACTCGTTTTATCGAGGTAGTATTGCCTGACTTATCAGTTTTTTTGGCCATTTTTGAAAGTCCTGCAAAACATCATTATCATTATATATAGTACTCGTTTTTAAATCGATTTTTGAGACCTATTACCTGGTTTCGTTTTTGTTTAAAAGATTCCCAGTCTATGATGGATTTTGTTTTTGCTGCTTTCTGTTTTAAGAAGGGGCATGTTTGTGAACCACTGTTTTAAAATGTTTATTCAGTCTCTCCCATGCTTCATGTAGGACATTACAATCATTAAAATATGACCAGTCTAAATTTCTAAGGTCCTTCAGAAAAGCCCCTTCACTGAAGTTCTTGTAGCTAGAACTGTTAGAAAGAATCAAGTCAATAAGAGTGATACTATTTTCTGTAACACGATTACTCATTCAGCTAGCATCATAAGCCAAGTATATATATATTCAATATTCAACACTGATTTTTGGAAATAGAGGGAGCTCAAAATGAAATTCACAATACAATTTTCCAGGGTTGTAGCTTAGCTGGCTACTTCCTGTTTTGCCAGGCATATCCTGGCTGGCTAGAAGCAAGCAAATTTTAATGCTTTGAACTAATCATGTTAGTAAACTTGACATTGAGTTTTAGTTCTAAATTTACGAGGAAGCAGTAAAAAAAAATCTATTCACAGCATTCTAAATAAATGGCTAGGTTTTAGGTTTAGGTTAGCTAAAGTATACCAAAAGATACGCTTTTAAAATTTGCGATATTTAACTTTTTTGTCACACTACCACTATTTATTTCATTTATTTAGTTATTTTATTTATTCTTTATTTAAAGTCGATAAAATGTAAAATACAGATGAAAATAAAAATAATATAATAAACCGTTCCCATCATGTAAAAAATCTCAACGAATCTGCTTTCTTGAGACGGCACTATAAGATCTCAAATTATATGGTGCAGATCTAGGATTAAAAATATTACAAATTATAAGGTGAGTTTAAACCATGGTTGGTTTTATAAATTTCTTTTAATACCAACTTACAACACACTTCAGGAAAAGATTATGGCACCGTAGCTCAAAATGGGCATTAAATACTCTAGGACTCTCCATCTAAGCCATGGCCTATCCTGGAAATAATAGACAGGGTATATCCCTCAATATTTGTGAGGCTAGCCATGTAAAATATGCACATCTATTTATCTATTTATGAGGAAAATCTTGATCATCTGTACATGCCAACTTAAAAGCCTTCTCTCGAACGACATCTGTAATAAGTTTACAGTGATCTCTTGTTATTGTATAGTATAGCAGTTTAATTTAATCATTTCTTTTCAAAATAACATGTGTTTCCTAAAACTTAATTTGTTTATTTCAGCTTTTATCCCGTTCAACAAAGGATAATGTTTTTTGCTCTTGCTTGATATATTTCTACAATCACGTTTAATGATTGTTAAACGATCTACGGCATCTTTTTGCTTTCTACGAACCCTTATTCACGAATTTTAAACCATCTACAGTGATCTTTTTGCTTTCTACGATCCCGTTTTCATGTTTTTTAAACAACTTTTTTTCGCCACTTCATTGACGAAGGATCAAAATATAAAATTATAACTAGATTTACCAACAAATAAAAACAACAAAATGTTCAACTTTTTTATCGCCATTGGTTTTTAATTTAATTGTTCAGTAATTTATTCTTTGTTGTTGCAACAATAGAAAAAATCTATCGTGGATGTGCCACGTTGTTAAGTTTAATTTTTAATTGTGTACACCATGATGTAACGATTGTGTAGTCCACAATTAGTAAAAAATATGCATTGTGGACTTTCGCGGTTTGTGTGTATGGCGAGAAAAACACGAACCACGATGTTACCAAACCTTTTTACAGTACTGTATATCTATTTTTCAGGCTATTTATGTTAACATTTCAAGATAATCTTAGATGGTATTATTTTGCTGGTCTTCGGGAGTTGTTTGTCCATAACATGGCTTGTCCCATCTTATGATGGTCTTTTAAAAGCATGATTGTCTTTTGTCAATAAATGGCCCTGTCCCATCTCATTGCACGATTTTAACAACACAAGTTTCCTTTGTGAATAGTTAGGCCTGTCCTATCTTATGACACATTTTCTAAAATTGCAAGAGTCCTTTGTGTACAGTTGTGTTTGTCTCATCTGATGATACGGTTTTTAAGAGTGTAAGATTCCTTTGTCAACAGTTCAACCTGTACTAACTAAAGTCTAATTTAGTTACATACATTTGTCCAAGTTTGTGCGCCAGGCACGTCATCATGGGTTATCAAAATGCGAATGCATTAAACTGTTTTTGATGGGCCCTAGATAGATAGATAGATGTGCATATTTTACATGGCTAGCCTCACAAATATCGAGGGATATACCCTGTCTATTATTTCCAGGAGGGGCCATGGCTTAGATGGAGAGTCCTAGAGTATTTAATGCTCATTTTGAGCTACGCAGACCCAATTAGTAGGGCCCACGC
Organism: Hydractinia symbiolongicarpus; assembly: GCF_029227915.1. NCBI lineage: Eukaryota > Metazoa > Cnidaria > Hydrozoa > Anthoathecata > Hydractiniidae > Hydractinia > Hydractinia symbiolongicarpus. Next base: position 4,869,947 of record NC_079878.1, read on the forward strand.
TCTACTAGACAACTCCCGGCAACATCCAATGGCCCACACAGTGTGCCATCTCCCCAATTTCCCTCACATGGCTTGGGTTAACCCGGGGCTATGGTAACATTCACTCGCCAATGTTGAATCGCCGTCAAGAGGAATCAAACCCCGGTCTCCCGCACAGAGTACGAAAGCTATAACCACTAATCTACGGCGCCGGCATGTATAGACAGGCCAGTCTTCCCATGTATAGACAGGCCAGTCTTCTGTGTAAAGTTCAACCATCATCCATAGTTGGTCATAACAGCATCCCACACAGTGGATGATACCCCTACTCCCTTTACTTATTCTCTGTTAGCTAGCTATGAGCTAGCTAGATAGAGATATGCTTAGCAGCTTTTATATATTAGATAAAAAATGACTTAGCCACAGACGCAAGAAACTCGCGTCAAACTCATTCATCTCGCCGTGGCGCTATTATAGCTCTAGCTAGATATATATAACTGGCACAGTTAGCTAGCTAGCTTTAGGTAGCTAGCCAGTAGCTAGCTAATAGCTAAAAAAACATTAAAACTCCATTATTTGGTCCGTCTTATAGATTATATGTCCAAAAACTATTACCGTAAAAGGATACAAAGATTGCCCGTAACTGACGTGTTTAACACGATTGTTAAAAAACAGCCTATATAACTAAACGCTTGTGTAAAATTCTAAAGTTGACAGGTGGACGACCTTCCCATTTTTATTTCACAAATGGGAAGCCATTTTCTTCGTTAGAACTTCACGTAGAACGTCACCTAAATAATCAGCCCTCCCGCCCTTTTCCCTTCCCTTTCCGTGGAACCCCTCCTTCTACATTTCACCAAGAAACAAGCGGATAAACTGAGGAGACGGCAAAGCTGAAAGGGTACTCGTTCTACAGTAAGATGATCAAGGATATAGCTGGCGAGGCTGTTAAAGCTCACCTTTCAGTTTTTCTACACCTTACCCTGCAAGCCACTTTGTCACTGCTACAGGTTTGGGTTCCTGAGATCGGCATGTAATCCCTAGAGCAGCATCCAATGTAACAAATAGATCGTGCCAATTTTTACCTTCTACCAGGCCGGCATAATATGCCGGTCCCCTATTAAGTATATAGGCCCAGGATTAAGTAGTCTCTAGTGTTTGTACTACTTGTACGCCATTTCTCTCATTTCTTGTCTTGTTATCTAGTGTTGCGCTTAAGATCATAGGGACTGCAGAATTCTATAGTCTCTAGGGTGTTTAGGTCGTACATATAAACCGGCATGTTTTGATTTCCTTACCTGCGTCTTGATGTTCTCCCAGTCATTGACCATGCTCGTTTCCTTATCGATCAGCTTCATGTCCTGTCTTTCGTGAGGGTACCAAAGGAAGGAAAAGTTTTTCTGTCTTCAGAGGTTTTTTGGCGAAGCCGTATAGTGGTAAACCAACAAACTACGCTTTCCAGAGATGGCTAGTTTGAGCAGAAACTGACTTCACTTGTCGATTTTGTCCTCCGCGATCATGTTGTCGCCAATAAAGAGTGTCTTCTCACCAGCTAGGAGCACCGACAATTTCTCGATCCAGTCAATCCTTGGGATCAATCAAAAACACGTAGTCATCTTTCCAAAATAAGGCTCTCCAGATGTACGAAGAGTTCCATCGTATCGTTAAGCAGAGGAAACAATGTTGTGAAAATGCTGCTTTTACTCGTTTCCGAGGAGGTTCAGAACACGCTTGGTTGTCCCACACGAGGTAGTCGCCACTAACGAGTGCTGCACGAGGGTCTTTTATAATGTCAATGCTCTGGATCATATATTCAGTGAGACACCAAGCTCACAAAACGCTTTGATGTATCGGTGCAAGCAGTCTTATACTCTAGACTATGAAATCTTGATGTTGAGTTGAGCGCTGGAAAGGAGGTATACATAACAGCGGATATTGTCCGTGCCATTGACCTTCTTAGTGATGTGCAGAGTGATACCATCCGACAGTCTCTAAAGAGAGGTCTTCTGCTGCCATGAAGCATATGGCCTGGAGATGAACGGAAGTTCTCAAAAAACGTGTATCCCTCAGTCATGAATTGGCGAATCGTTGCCATGGAATCCTGATTGCCGAAGAGATTGACGATCTGGTAGTCCTTTGTAGAATAGAGCTCATTGGGCTCGCCTTTCATAGTGATCGAAATTTTTTCGATCTTGGGGTTGTAAAAGACGTTGTTCAACTTTCAAGCTCTTGTGAGGAGTACTGATTTGCAGATTATAACTTATCCTCCTCCTTCATGGTAAGGACCTTGCTTCGTAATAATATTTTAAAAGGCGTCGCGAGTCGACTGTATTATGATACCATAGCACTTGCATTACCCCCACTTTGTTAAATTCAAATTTTGCAAGTGGTGTCGGAAGGCTTTGCTGCGGTAGATCCTGAAGCAGTTGTACGCGCATCCTCGATCACATCTAAATACGCTGTAATATGTAGCACAAATTTCAGTTGATCATGTAGTCGTGCTTGGTAGAAGGGCAGATCTCTGGCCAGTTCAAACATTTTCCTCAAAGGCTGCGACTTCCGCTTTTCCCTTGCCTGTGCCAATATGATTTTTCGCTTTATTAGCGCTCTTATTGTCCCATCATTGAGATTTATCTCCCCGAGGATGACGTTGTTCTCACGTTCCAACTTGGTCAGCCACAAGTCCCTATATGCAAGAAGAAAGAAATATGCAAGGGAAAGCTCAATGCCACCCCCAGGAGAAGATGTTGATGTGGAAGCTCGGAGTGATTCGTTAGGCAGTGGAAAAGCACTTGGTACCAGGCAAAAAAGCTTAATAATACAGCGGCTTTTAAATAGCCTATCGGAAAAGGGTGACATAAAGAGCGAAATGGACGTTGTCAGATTAAAGAATTTCTGACTATTAAAATAACGTTCTTGCAAGAAGGTATTGCAGTTCTTTTCCCGAAATTTGAAGATTGGGTAGGTCTTTCAGCTAAGAGGGGTGAAGATTTTATGGCTAGCAGCATCATTATTAAGCTTGTGAGAGTAGATGCATACCGCAATTCATTTGAAATACTGGACGACGATCCACCTAGGAGGACTGAAGCAATTAATGTGCGGAGAACGCTGAGCCGAGGAAGCCAAGCAAGTTTCCTAAAACTTATAAACGAGTATAGCGACGTCCAGAACGCAGTGTGAAACTCTGACGAGATAAAAATGATGCCAGCGGCTGAATAAGTCTTCAATAATCCGGAAAGGCTCGTGGCAAACGCTTCCTTCAACGGCGCCTTTACGGAGCGAGAAAATAGAAACTCTGTGGGAAATCTTAAAGGTGTTAAAGAATAAGATGATTTACAATGATGGCGAGATCGGAAAAGCCGAGGTCAAGGTAAAGAGACTGAAGGAAAAAAGCACGGTCAAGGTAATCTGATGAGCAGCAAGAGATTTGGAACGACGACATTGCTAAGTCAGAAGAGGGTCTGAAATAATAGAAGGTTCAGCGTGGTAATCCGTGAAGCGCGTGGTCTTGTATTAACCCAGCGCCGTAACATCCCCAATAATTCTCCTACTAAAAAATAAAAAAAAAGAAAGAAAGAAAGAAGGAAGAGAGAACGAAAGAAAGAAAGAAAGGAAGAATGAAAAAGAGAAAGCAAGAGAGACAGATAAAAAAACAGAGAGGAAGTCGTCCAGGAAAATTAGGATACTTCCCATAGATCATTATTATAAAAGTCACTGAATGTTTTAAGGGGGCTAGTAGCACATTTTAAAGCCCAAATGCGATATAAATTTTCTAAAAAGTAGCAGCACCCTTAAAATTTCTAGTGTTCTTATCTTTTTTTATATTATTGTAGTCGTGTAATGTATATACGTATCTCTTTCTAATTTTCAATTTTTGCTGGAAGTTTTTATCTTAATTTTGATGCCTAATAAAAACTGCCAACCTTGTCTCCAGGATCTTGTGACCCCTGAGCCGTTATTACGGAGTGGCCACTATCAACATATCAACAAGGCAAAATGCCCTGGGAACGAGGTTGAAAAACTGCAGCTTTTCTAAATTACAGAAATATCGAAACATTCATCGTGTTTTTTAATATTAAACCACGTTTGGAAGGGTATTTTCCGCTGATCTAGAGGTGCAAAATTTCAAAATTTTCTATTCGGGGCCCACGGGGGCGCCTGGAGTAGTCACTATATAAAGCGAAATTCATATATGGTAATTTTCTATATAGGCCCCCCAATATTAAAATTGTGGTTATGGCACTGCAAACCAAATTCACACACAGCTCATGGCTATAACAGAGACCTTGAGGAAAATAGTAGAAAGGGATAAGTCTTTTACCAAAAAAACTTGAGATTCTGTTCAGGGAGCAAAGAATTAGCATCGTCTTGATTGTTACAGCTGTCAGTATTCTGATTTTAACCATCGTACTGTCAGTGATAGGGAAGAAGCAGTAGGCGCTGCAGGTGCCACAGGAGGCAGCGGAAGTAAAGAGCTTGTGCTAAAAACAGCTAAAAAGACTTTCTAAATTTTCAGAGTACCTGGCAGGAAAAGCAGGTGAGGCACTCGCTAGTATTATAGGGACGATCGTGTCTTTCTTCTTCAGAGTTGCTGCACAAGTGGTTAAATTTTCAGCGCTGGTGCTGTCGCTCTTGTTGTGAGATACGTCGGGAAGACAAGCTGGTCGTAAAGACACACACTTCATACTCATCAAGTATACGTTTACACTCGCACTGTTGTTTCATTGCTTTATACCAACATACTTAGAAAATGTTTACCCAGTTCCACAACTTTTAAGATCCTTTTTCAGCACCGGACATACGCTACTGGGAATAGTTCGCCATTGAGTCGATATTTCTGTGCTTTGCGCTTGCAATACATCAATCCACTACTTAGACTCCTAGTAATTACACTTTTTCAATGTTTCCGGTAACAAACCAGTCGAGGAAACCATACTGAAGCACGCTGGGATTCTCCGCAACAGCATTATTACACATGTCCTGCGCCATCAATGTATTTGGAACATATTCCAGTACATCGGGATCTCCTGCAACAGCTTTGTTGCACATGTCTTGAGTCTTATGATCTGGGACACTCATTTATACCTACACGAATTTTAGGGAAACCTTTTTTTGCGCATGCATTTGCGCATTTTGATGATGTTCTTATCTTAGAGGGCAGCTGTGGAGGAGGTCGGAAGCTGGGAGTTCGACCATAGAACTAAAAGGTGCTGTGAAGCGGGTCGGAAGTGGTGAGTTCGACAATGGATCAAAAAGGTGATGCGGAGGTGATCAGAAGCGGAGAATTGACTGGTGCTGTGGCTCCCTATACTCATAATCATATCTTGAAGTATATTTGTCGAAGTTTCTGAAAACTACACCAAACAAAACATTTCAGCGGCCGTACTTTGATCTAATGTAGTACCTAGGATCAGTCATATTTCGCCTGGCAACGAGGTTACAATGGCAACCAACCAAGGTCTAGTTATAAGTTTTTTCGAGATGAACCCCAAGCGCACCGGATTGGTATTAAAAAATTCATATGCTTATAAAAAGAAGACAAGTATAGCACGTATCTAATATCGAATTTATTATTTGTAAACTACAACCCCTTAGAATATTGAGACCATGACAATTTTTCGGCCAGTGTTTCATAGTAGACAAACATCATCAACTCGCCAATTCTTCGTAGTTGGTACTGCGATTACTGCTACTCTTCCACGATGCATAGTTCAGGTGGTGCGTGGTCTTGTAGTTATGGAGTTCGTTTCGTAATCACAAGGTCCGTGGTTCGGTCCACAGCACGGGCATGTTTAGCAAGTGTCTTACCAGAGTTGCGGGTCAACCCATGCCATGTGAGGGAAATTAGGTAATGCCAGTGTATACTTAATGTATACATTTCGAACACAGGACCCACATCGATAACAGTGATTGGCTATTCTGTATAAATATTCGGAATAATAAATAGTAATAATGATCAGCGTTAAAAAAACATTAGTCGGTGAGATTTATAAATATTGTATATAATGTACGTACGTACGTGGCGACAAACTTAGAAATTTGCTAACTTGTCTCGATATATTTTGATAAGGATTGTAGGTTGGGAGGGGGGAGATTATAGAAACAGGTGATCCGAAAAGACTTTAGAGACCCGAGAGTAATTACTGGATAGAAATTAAAATATCTCCAACGGATTTTGTTTAGAAACTATCCTTGTTTTCATGACAACACACAAATTTCATGTTACCTTTAAACCAAGTATTTCTAACTTTTGAACGAAGTTTTCATCTGGGATCTTTACATTTAAAACAGGGGGAAGGAATGTAGATGTGGAATTTAGTCAAAAGCATGTATTTTGTAAAAAAATTCATTATCCAGAATTGCAGGGAGGATAAGGTTGAGTTATGTTAATAATACTTAGTTTGCTTTATAAGATAATTTTACTTCCACTCGTTCCCCAAGGTATATGCTATGTCAAGTATTTGCCTTGTCTAGAGAGCTTACATCAAAAATTGTGTACCTACGCATCATGGCATTGCAATCCCCCGGTTCACAATAATCACATATTAAACAACAAAATAGGGCATATTTTAGAAGAACTTTGTTCATCACTAACATACTGCCTGGCAGTGAGCGGGATTCGATCCCCGGTCCCAGAACTGGGACTCGCAGACGAACCCACTACACTACGTGCAGCACTATGTTAGTGATGAACTCAGATAGTTTATCCGGATGGTGTGTATACATAGGTGAATATTGATTTACACGCATTATACTCGCCCGTCATGATCAGAGGTCTGATCGGGGTGAAGCATTCTCTGTTGAGAATGAAATACGGATGTGCTATGATAAATATTCACCTATGAACAAAATAGGGCCCGGGAGGTGCAATACACCAAACAACTTCATTTTCAGCGGGACTGAATTTGAAGTCAAAATTAAAAGCCCTGAGGGGACAAATTTGATACCGAAAATTTCATCCGCAATTGTTGGTTCTCATTTTCCTTTCATGAACTGCAATTATTATGCGATGACTAAAAACATCTTATTGCATTAACTTGCACATTTCGCCCATTTAAGCAGGACTTCCATCAGAGAATTTTAAACGGGCGGACGTAGAAAAACACGCTATGACGTCAGTTGATTCTTAAAATATTTCATACCATGCGGAGGAGAAGCGGGAAAAAGACACATAATGTAATGCGTCACAGGCTCTGGTAACACTTTTAACAGTCTCCACATGGGTGATTATTGGGCTTCGAAATATCCGAAACCTTGTTGCTAGAATGTCAAAACTGTTTTCAATGACACGTCTTGCACGTGACAGTCGATAATTGAAAACAAATTCACTTTTATCAAAGATATTTCCCCTTGCATAAGGTCTCATCATGTTCTCCTTAATTGCAAATCCTTCATCGGCAACAAAAATATAGAGAAACAAGATGTCACTATTGTAGCCAGAAATAAGAACCTCCTCTGAAAATCCCAAAAGATTTTCATCTATTGCTTGGCCAAGTGGACTGTTCTTATAAATGCCACTGTCACTTTTGCGCCCAGCTTCTCCAATATCCACAAGAATAAATTCATATTTGGCATTACATACAGCTAGTAAGACAATACTGCACGAAAAAAACAAGGATCCACCAACCCAAGAGAGCAACAGCTCAAATTTTTGACACGACATGCGAAAGTTTTTTAAAAAATATTCACTGTCGAACATATTTTTAACCAGCAATAAAAACTCCCCTTATTCTTGCCGGTCATTAAAAATTGTGCGAACCCAGCACCGTTTCTTTTTCTGTGCACGTTTACAAGTCCTTTTTCTGAAAATCATTAACAAAACAATTTTTTTTTCTCAAAAGTAAAAGCTTGTTCACAGCCGCCATTTTTGACTGATCAGATTTGTTACGCGGGCATCGTCCGAGCGGGAAACGTCGCTGAGCGGAGAACTCGCGGAAAGATTTCTCTGATGAAAATCGCGCTTTACGGGGAGAGATATTCGGCATTCCGCCCCCCCCCCCCCAGAATTTTTTATTAAGATAGGTTTGTCTTAAAGAGAGCCCTGGGGTCGAAATGGGGGTTAAAGACTGATTTTCAAATGCTGTAGTGGGGGCATAGTCATAGTGACTATGGTGGCAGGCTTCGCAAAGACTCACCCCACCCTCGTCCCCAGGGCTTTTTGGGATAGACTCACCCACTATCACATCTCGCAGCCGGTATTTGTCGTCTGCAAGCCATTGATTAAAAGTACCATAACAAGGAAGCATGGCGTTGTCAGCTGTGATTGCAGGAAAGGAGGACAAACTTCTGCAGAAGGATGATGGACATCCTAGTCATAGTTATTTTGAGCAGGTAAATTATTTGACCGAGCCTTCATATATCTAGCTATATCTAAAGATGTTCCTTAGAATTTAGAAGATAAATCTCTGATCTTTTATACGATGGCCCCTACAGCTGACTTCTCTTCTCAATAAAAACACTTCTTTTCTTAGTCAAAACACTTTTCTTCTGTATAACAACACTTCTCTTCTGTATACAAACACTTCTCTTCTGTATAAAAAACTTCTCTACTTTGATACCCAAAGTTTTCTTCCGTTCGAAACACTTCTCTTCCAAGTGCGAAACACTTCTCTTCCATAAGCTCGAAAATTTCCCAGACTGAATCTGGTCCTTAATATATGAATTTATCCAGATCTTGTTTATGAATAAATAGCACACCCCGGGCTCTGCGCATAGGAAATTTTGTACCCAGTAAAGTTTGCATAAAGTCTTATGGGGGCATAATAACGTTTCTACAAAATTAGATTTTTCGCGGGAAAAACTTTGCGAAATTTCAAGTTATATTGTTATACGGTCCCAGAAGCGTAATACGAGATTGCTTTTTTTATCTAGTTTCCACTAACTTTGAACTTTTATAATTGCGATACGGCGAAACTAGAACGTTTTGTAGCTTACAAATGACCCTACTTTATCCGGGAATAAACATTGATTGTGATGTCTGTTAGGAACAGAACTCGTGGTTTACAAAAACTAAGATATTTTTTTTGCAACAATAAACATTTTGATGTTTTTCAAAAAACAAGATATATATTTCTAAAATCCAAGCATTTTACATTGTTACAGGTGTTGTATTACATATATCTTTTGACTGCACAAATCAAGGCGATATAATAATCAATAGCTTCATGAGCTGTATCTGGCTTAAGCTTGGAGAAACCTTCGATTGGGAGAACTGTTTCTGCAAATTCAATAAATTCAGGCTCATTATCGTGATCTGGTACAGATAGTTCGCTAAATTCTTCTAGCTCATTAAGATCTAAAGTTTTTTTAAAAGACTTGCAACCATATAATTCTGGAACAAAGTACAATGTATCAGGCCTTCCACGGGGAGCAGTAGCACCTTTGCTTGGTGCTAACAAATGTTGATTCCAACGAATCGCAAATTCATTAAGGTTCTTTCTGATCAAATCCATAAAGCAGTAGCGTGCACATTTAGCAATGAGTGCATCACCAGCATCTAAAAATCCTAAGTCTGCAAGTTCTCTAAAAAATAACCTCCACCAACTTGGGCTGTCTTTTGAAAGTTGTGACCAAAAAGATTCGATTCTTTGATTAGCTGTTGATGTACCAACAATAAAACTGCCAGTGCCAACATATTCGTCATTATGCTGAGATCTTAATGCAATCTCAACAGCTTCCAAAATACAGTTTTCAGTACCGTCATCAGACCTTATTCTTGTTGAAAAAATATGGCAAGGGGACTGGTCCCATGTAATAAACCTCACAAAAGGTTAAAACTACGGACCAATGATGTAAAATTGCGGACCAGATTTTAGAATTCAAGTTGTAAAGAGCCACATGCAGAGAAGTGTTAAGTGCAGAAGAGAAGTGTCAAAATACTGAAGAGAAGTGTCAAAATACAGAAGGGAAGTGTTTCAATATATAGAATAGAAGTGATTTTGATTTGGAAGAGAAGTGAGCCATAGGGGCCATCGTACTTTTAAGTTGATCTCACTTCTTTTCCAATTTAAAAACACTTCTCTTCTATGATTTTCTTCTGTATTTTAACACTTTTCTTCAGTGTTTTGACACTTTTCTTGTGTACTTAATACTTCTCTGCATGTGACCAGAAACTTTCTCTTCGCAACTAAATTAAAAGATCGATCTGCAATTTTGGACCCACATTTCCCTTAGGGGCCTTGAAAAATTTTTTCGGCCCTGTTAGCGGCTATCGCCGCTAAGGGGGGGAGGTGGTCTGAAGTTTGAAAAAAAACCCGCTAGGGATTGAGAAATTTTAAAAATTTGTTTGTGGCCTGAAAATTCTTCGTTGTTCGTGAGAATAATTTTTCTTGTCATCAATTCCGATAACTTTTATCTACAAAACACGTAAACCACTACTTCAGATATTACTACATATCATGATAACTGTGAAAACGTGTATTATACGGGTTGGAGCTAGGGTGGGTTCGCCCTATATACAGCCAGTGTTTACATGTACCTTCGAAGCTTGTTAACGACTATGATTAACAACTACTAGTATTTGGTCTTGATAAGTGCAGGTATGTTCGTGCACCAATATAGCCATTTATCATGTGTATGGCACAAATAGACCCCGGTTAAACAGAGAAAACAACAACTTAGTCAAAATTGCCTATTTGCGGCCACTTCTCCCTAAACCGGCCACCAATTATTTTTCTTAGTAGACACTCTAATCTGGTCATCATAGTATAATCTGCGTGGAGGGAATTAATATAATGGAGGGAATTAAACTTTCTTATATGCCAGCTGATAACACTTCTAAATTGCTTCACATTTATTTTCAATCCCCTTAACCCTGTTAGCTCAGTTTGTGACCTGCCCGGGGGCCATTTTTATCACGCGACAAACCATGTGGTTGTTTTATCACGATTAAAGAGGGAAAATGAACAATGTCAAAGAAAACAATAACGGCAGGTTGTTTATTACAATATTTATTATTAAAATAAAACTTTACATTATTTAAAGCATTAAAATCAACTTAAAATGTATGTGGCCTTATAAGGCTGTCACATTTTTTTTTAATATGGAAATTTCTTGGGTCTATTATTTCCAATCCAGTGTGGATAAGGAACTGTTAACAAGGTGGTTAAAGGACAGCACCAAGTATGTAATTCGTGCAGAGTTGATTGAATTTTATCTATTCACAACTTTTCATCAGAGCTCCAAGAATTTTCTTAAAAATAATTTGTCAGCCATTTTTAATGTACACAGTTCTGACGCTAAAAGGTTCTTAAGTGTTTTAAACAAGGAATTAACATAGCATTGTAATAAATAAATGAAGTTATACAAAATTTCTAATGCCTGGCCATAATTGGGAGATGGTCGTACATGGGCGAACCCTCTCTGGCTATATAGCAGGTCCCAGGAACCATGAGACATAAATAAAACAATATCACAAAACAATACAGCTCAGTAGCGGTGCAGTTAAACAATGTAAATGGCAAAATAAATGACTTCCCAGAGTCCTCTAAATCATGGTTTGTGCCCACTAAGCAAACTACATGCTTTTTCTTTAAAAGGAATGTGTTTTTTAAGAATATAAGATATTAATCTTTTTTATTACCAGGAGCGGGTATGTCATGTATTAATAAACAAGAGTTATTAAAACCCAACTCAATCAATATTGCGGACCAGAATTTAGTTTTTTTAGTTCATGGGAGATAAGTGTTTTAAACTTTAAGTAACAATCTTACAATTCTCAGTTTTGAAGAAGGTATTATTTAAAGTGCTACCATTTTGGAGGAAAATTAAATAAGTAAAAGATGAAAAACCTTTGACAATAATTGAATAATTTTTTTTAAGTAATGATTTTCATAATCCCTTGATAGCCTTGTCATTTTTAGCTGCCGTTCAACTTTCTGCAATATAATTTACAAATAAATATTATTTGTTTCACAAGTAGTCGTATAAATTATATACTGTAATTCCTCTTTTTAGCCCCTGGTGGGCTTATTAAATTCTGGAGGTTTTAGACGTGGGTTAATAGAAGGGGGGGGGGGGGTAATTTTAATCACAATATCTATTTTTCAAATTATTACATAATGTTAAACTTCATCTGTTTCATCATCTTTATCTAACAGGAGAAGTTCTATGATGGACTTGTAGTGGGTGGAACATACACAGCCCGTTGTAAAAAAAAGAACCATTAGATATTTTACAAACAAAACTTAGGGAAAAGAATTATAGCTGCAGCATATGGACATCGTTGTATATGACGTTAAATCAACAAATAATATTGAATTTTTTTGACTTTTTTATTGTATTACTTATTTATTTGTTTTTTTTTGGGAGGGGGAGGCTAAATAATGGGAAGGGGCTGAATAACTTTTTAGGTTGCTGGAGGAGGGGGGCTTATTAAAAGGCGGGGTTAAATAAAGGAAGGGGTCTAAGGTAGTATTATTTTATACAGTAGTTACAAAGTTTAATTAATGACTCGACCTACCACTTTTTGATACCTGGTTTAAATTTCTTAGCTACAAACATTTCATGCTGGAACCACGCTTGTTCCCCATACCAAAACAGCCAAAATCTATTATAAATCCTAAATCTCATAAAATTACGACGTTTTAATTCTGTGGCTCCCTGAAACTGCTTTGTTTGATTATTTTTTGCAAGTCAATTTTGTAAAGGAAGCAAATAGTTACTTCAAAGTACAACTAATATCAAACATTTTAAGAGTCTTTCTTAATACTCATATATATACATTATATTTGTTTTCTAGAAAAAAGTCGAGCTTAACATATTAGCAAATTATGAAAAACTAAAGGAAGACTCTGATGTTTTCTCACAGTAAGTAAAATTTTATGATGTTACAAGTGAAAAATTGATGATTCTCATATTGATTTTATTGTCATGTAGTATCAAGCTGTACAAATCAAAGCATCTTTCATATCTAAAGAAGGCCATGCAACATTTGTCAGCTTCGTACGAGGTGCGTATTTTTTGCTTTACCATTATGCTCTTTTCGTATAACAACCCCTCCCTTGTCAAAAAATCTATACTGTATGCACAGTGTGATGCAAATTATTGTGTGCAGACAACTGCTGAAACATTCAGTCATGAATCAGTGGGTTGTTTTGTTCATAGAAGGTTCTTAAATTTTTTATGTCTAGGTGTTGACAAAGCACTATGTACACATGTATGTGGAACAATTATTTTGTTAATTAACACTTTCAGTAAAATCGTGACCAAGAATACAAAACATGCCTTGCTGCATTTCCTACAAAGCTATAAAATAGCACCTTGTTTCCTAAAAAAAAGAAAGTGGAATGCTATCTTACAAAGCTTGAACATCACTGTAACATGTTACAACACTATTAAAAAGCTGGCATAATGTCCGTTTTCCATGCTAGTATGAGTTGGACGGAGTATATTAATGACGCTCTTCCAATCTGATCTAGACTGTGTTAGATCTAAACTCAACTTCCTCTGTATCAAGTCTGTCCTTATAACCTCCTGCCAAGTCTTTCTTGGTCTGCCTTTGGGCTTTGCCCCAGGAACTATCAAGTCTCTACACTTTCTTACCCAATTATCCCCCTCCATTCTTTCCAAGTGCCCCAGCCAATTCAATCTTCTTATCTGGATAACAACAATAAATTCTACAGATACTTAGCCTGCTTCTTAGCTCATCTGAACTTTTTCTGTCTCTCAGACTGGCATTACACATCCACCTAACCATTCTCATATCATTCCTTTCTAAACAGTCAAGATCTTCCTGCTTCACTGCCCATGTCTCACTACCGTACAACATAACACTTCTTTCACAGGCCTCATACAACCTACCATTTAACTCAATCTACAAGACTCTGCTAGTCAACAAAGGAAGTAACTCTCTGAACTTTTTCCAAGCAGAACCTATCCTGCAAGTAACACTTTTCCAACACCCCCTTCACTGCCCAACATATCACCTAAGTAACAGAACTTCTCAACTATCTCTAACAAGCCACTGTTGTACATCATTGAAGCTGGAAATACTTCATTCTCTATTATCTCACCTTTGCAACGCGTGCATACAAACTGAATGTCAGCTCTTAACCTTCCACCAATACTACTGCATTTCTTATGTAACCAATGCTTGCAAGTCTGACAAAAAATTGACTTACAACCAACCCCTTTCCTGCAAACTCAACAAGCCAACTTTCTAACTACAAGGTCACACTTGGCTGCAATGCTACTAAGCATGACTTTAGAATTTGCTGTGTTCACCCTTAGCCCTTTCTCTTTTAGTCCTTTCTTCCACTTCTCAAACTTTTCAACTAATTCTTCCATCGGCTCTGCTATGAGAACCAAATCATCTGCATACAATAACTCCCATGGACAACCTGTTCTGAACTCCATCGACAGCGCTTCTAAGACTAGAACAAACAACAAAGGACTAAGTACAGAACCCTGGTGTACACCAACATTTACACTAAATTCATCACTAAGTGTATCGTTAATCCTGACACGACTTCTAGCATTGCTGTACATAGACTGTACCATGGTAACTAGCCACTCATCCACATCTAATTTTCTCATAGCCCACCAAATAACTTTACGTGGCACTCTATCAAAAGCTTTCTCTAAATCTACAAAGGCAAAATAGAGATTCTTTCTCTTTCCTAAATACTTTTTCTGAAGCTGTCTGAGTAAAAATATCGCATCTGTAGTGCCACGCCCTGGAACAAAACTAAATTCTTTCTCTAAGTAATTTATCAATCACTCTTTCAATAACTTTCATTACTTGATCAACCAACTTCAAACCTCTATAGTTACCTCTTTCTAATGCATCACCCTTGCCCTTGAAACAAATCACTATTACACTCGACTGCCACTCACTCGGAATAGCACCATCCGTTATAATCTGATTAGTTAGCCTTGTAATAAGCTCAACTCCAATATATTCAGATGTTTTAACAATCTCTACAACAATACTTGATACTTCTGCAGCCTTGCCAATCTTCAATTTCCTAATAGCCTCCACTACTCATTCTGTCTTGATCTGCATAGCTGGCCCTTCTACAACATCATCATCAGACAAATTATCCTCATCTCAATCAAACTCAGTGTTAAGCAACCTCTGATAATAGTTCTTCCAAGCTACCTTTTTCTCCTCCTCTGTGCTAGCCAAAACACCTTCATCATTACGTATACACTTCTCACCTACAGCATCTTGATTTGTCTTCTTCATTTGCTTTGCTATCTTGAATACCTCATTGCGCTGGTCTTCCCTTCTTAACACGTCTGCAAATCTGTTTCTCTCTGGTTCTGATTTTGCCTTGCATACATTGCTGTACGAGCACGACGCTTAGCTTATAAGTAAATATTTTTACTACCACCTGACTTCCACTCTTTCCAAAGTTTCCTCTTTTCCTTTATACACTGGTCAACCTCATTATTCCACCACCAGGTCTGTCTCTGGTCCTTTCGTGCTCCTACAGGTATCTTCAGAAGCTTCTAGAAGACAATTCTTCAAAGTAGTCCAAGTACCTTCAACATTGTCACTATCACACTGGCTATTGTGGGCTAACTGCTGAACTTTTGCACTAAATTGTCTTGCTACAATATCTTCCTTCAGCTTCCAGACTTTACGACGGGGCCTGTACTTTCCCTTGGCTTCTTTACCACCCTTCAAGATAATATCACAAACCAGCAACCTACGCTGGGAAACACACTCTTCCCCCCATATAACTTTCACGTCCTTCACCACTTTCTTGTCTGAATTTCTAACCAGGAAGTAATCTATCTGTGTCTTACAGCCACCTGACTCATATGTTATCAGCTTACTGAATGATATGTTGCAAACCACCATGTCCATTGCCATTTCAAACTCAATCAATCTCTTCCCTTCCTTTTTTCAGCTCCCAAATCCATAGCCTCCATGCACACCTCTATAACCTTCAGATGACTTCCCAACATGACTATTAAAGTTGCTGCCCACCATGACAAGTTCAGTGTCTCCAAACTTTGTTGTGACTGCTATTAACTCATCATAAAACTTATCTTTATCTTCCTCACTGAGTCAACACTGTGGAGCATAAACTGACAGAAAAGTGACAATCCTATTACCTATCAAAAACTTTATCACTATAATACGACTATTAACATGCATAACATCTATTACTTTTTCTACCCACTTCTCTGCAACGAATATGCCAACTCCCCCATATCCATCACTATTACCAATCCAAAAAAGCTTATACCTTTCCCTCCTACCTTCCACAAATCTCTCTGAAGCTCCTTTCTACCTGACTTCCTGAACACAACACATACCAAAGCCCCAAAAGCTTTAGCTTGTTTACCTATTTCAGCACTCCACAATCCAGTAGGCAGGACCTTTACAGGTCCATCTCTCACATGTTATTTGAAAAAAAAAAACAATCACAAAATTCAAATGAAAGCAAAATAATGTTTTCAGAAAAATTAAGGTTAAAATTAGCCAGCCAGCAAAATTTCTTCTTTCTTCCACATCCACAAAAATATTTGCAAGCACGTTTTTGCAAGTTATGGGTGAATATAATAGCTTTTAACTAATATTGAGGCTATAAGAAAAATAAGCAAAAAACAACAACACAAGAATGCATATGTAAATAAACCTTATTTGTATTATAATATCACAGCAACAACAGCATAAACAACAACAGATAAATACAATAAATTAAAAAATGCCAAGATTATATCAAGATTTTGTACACGTAAAGACCAGCACAACTTAAAATTTGGATTTTCAAGCAGCAATAGCTAATTAAAAACAAACTTACAACACAACAACAACAACCTACGTAAACGAAAGAATGAACACTGATTTAGCAGAACATCAATCAAAAATATTTAGCCTTATTAGCTTAAAGCAATAAAAACTGTTTTTATTTATCGGTAACCATTTCTGGCTCACATTTTTAAAATGTTGAATCAAACTTGAAAATACCTTGTAGTTAATATGTGATAATTACTACAAATACTTGAAATTTTTAACAATACAAAATCATTCAAGAACAGATAACGTTAACTACGCTATTACACTACATTATTTTTGTGTCCATAGGGTTGTAATAAGTATATATATATATATGCTAAGTCATTTTCGCCTTGTTAGTAAAATCACAAACATTTTCCATGCCTATCAGCATGACAACTTCTTTAGTGAAAAAACATTGCCATTTCACCCATTTCACCCATCAAATAAAACCATGCCTTTTTCTTATTCGAATTGTATATAATTAGCACCATCTCCAGGGATTATTTCGATATGACGGTAGAGATCTTAAACCGCAATATCATCAAGTCTTGTCAAAGTCTTCCTCTCAAAACTAGTGTTCTTTTTATTGGCCTTGTGACATGTAGAAAAATCATCAATCTACCGCCAAAAGATTTGAAGCTAAAAAAGTTAACATACAAAGTTATTTTGAAGTCAACAAATTGTTATACCTTACACATTTACCAGCTGGCCAGCTGTTTAATTTATTGTGTTGTTATTAAATGTTTTGTTACTTAAATAAAAAAGAAACCCAAGATAACACAAAGCTCTTTTGAATTTGACACAAAGCTTTTTCAAAATTGCTGAAAGTGAAACTATAAACAGTTTTATGTTCACACTAGCTAGCACAGCAATAGAAAGCAATTTTGTCTCTTACTCTAAGATCAATGGAATTAAAAGTAAACATATGTATCTGAAAGTGTAGCTAGTAGTCATTGAATTGATGCTATGATTTTTCAGGCGACACAGAGAATAAATGTTTCCTCTTAGCAGATGTTTCCTCTTAGCAGATGTTTCCTCTTAGCAGATGTTTCCTCTTAGCAGCATTGCTCAACTTCATTCCGCAATCATATATTCAAAACTTCCGTTTACTTTGATGCAAGTCAATACAAAACGATTCCTCAGCCTTTTTTCAGTTAAGTGCTCGCCAAGTTGGCCGAACCCATTAAACAGACCGGCTACCGAGAGGCAATAACAATAAGAAGAGTAAATTATTCCTACACACTCATCCCCTAATATCAATCTTTCTTTCACCGTAAATTTCGACGAATTCTTGTTAAAGAGAGTCCAAAAGTCTACACTTGGGCGAGATTTTTCTCAACGTCATAATTCTTTTGTTTTAAAGAGAGTCCAAAAGTCCACACCTCGGCGAGATTTTTCTTGACGTCATAATTCTTTTGTTTTTCTTTTGTTTAAGAGAGTCCAAAAGTCCACACTACGGCGGCCGCCAAAGTCGACTGTTTGTTTTTACGGCAGAAAATAGAGGAATCAAGAGAAACAAAGTCAGCGAAATGCGGCAAAATGTAGTTCGACTACCGTAAGAACCATAGTACTTCGGCAAAGCACATCGAAGGAGAGTCGAGCCTCGGCAAGCGATCCTGAGTGGAGATAAAAATATTGCCTCGGATCCTGGGCGCAAAGGAATCTTATTAAACGCTTATAATAAAAATTATGCGTTGCTTTAAATCAATTTCTGCATTTAGATGCACATGATTTTCACATTGTCAAACCTTCTCCTTAGGCGAGTGCCGGAGTTGTTAAATGATTCTTACCTTGATGAGGTAACTTGAAGGCTTCACCAGTCTCTAATACTATTGTATTGGTTACTGAAAGATAACAACAGAATTAACACAAATCGCAATATCAACATTGCCACCAGTAACACAATTTTAAAGCCAACACAAGTAGAATATCAAATTGCATGCTGCAACTGTTTGTCATAGTCAACATGACAAACAAATTAAAATCATCAAAAAAAACACAACGGTAATCACTACAATCAATTATTGTAGAGATATTTTGGATGTCTCCAAAACCTCAAGCAACTTGTTTGGAGACGCTCCATGTTTTGTCAAGCAGTCGGCTAATTGGTGTTTTCCTTCAACCCACTTGACAGTAATCTCATCTTGTTCCACCATCTGCCTCAATCTGGCTATATCAACTCGCAATCTTAAATCCTTTGTGACATTTGTCGTTTTCAAGGTTTCAAATAATGACTTGTTGTCGATAATACAAGTGATCTTTGGAACCTTCGTCAACTTGCAGATTTGCTGTATGACATTGGCCAAATAAAAACTAGCATCAGCTCCTTCACTCAGAGCAAGTGTTTCCAAAGCAATTGGGCTTTTGGTTACCCTTTGTAGTTTTTTTGATTGCCAGCAGATTGGTATAACTTCGCTCAGGTGCTTCACAAATATGATGAATGCACCTTGTGATGATCCACACTTCAAACTGGCATGAGTTGCATCTGTGTAGCAAATAATTTCACAATTTTTCATATTTGCAATTTTGGCAATGGTTATTGCAACATGCTTGCTCTTAATTTTTCGAATAATCTTGTTGGCATCTTTCAAATTTTGAACTGTAGGTTCCTTGCCATAATTAGACGTTTGGCAACTATCATAAGCCACATCAGGGCGGGTTTGTCCGGCCACCCAAGCAATTTGCCCACTCAACGATCTCAGCATGGTCTTTTCCTTGCTAGTCAATTTTCGTTCATTGTTAACATCATTTTCAATATTAACAGTTATCAAAGACTCTATATAGCTCACTTGATTAATCTTAATTTTGCTTTTAAATTGATCCACATCTAATCCTAGATACTTGAAGGTTGAGCTTGATTGCGTACTGATTTTGAACGTTTCGAAAAGTTTAGCAATAACTTCTTTGTGGAAAGCTGGACTACCACCATACACAAAGTCATCAACATGGCAAACAAGAATTCCAGTGATTTGCTTGACTCTATACCAGTAAAACACAGCAGGGTCGTAGGTACACATTTCACCACCAAGTTTCAACATTTCACTTCTCACTCGTTTGTACCATGCTCTAGATGCATCGTTTAACCCATACAAACATCTCTTTAGTTTCCACACTGTTCCCAATGACAATGTGTCTTTTGGTGGTTGTAGAAACAGTTCTCTTTCAATAGCATCTCCCTGAAGAAAAGCTGCAGTGATATCAAGTGAATTGATCTGCCAATCATTGCTAACTATGATAGCCATAGCAAGTCGAAGACTTTGTTTGCCACAAGTTGGAGAATCTGTTCTCAACGATTGTGAATTTTCTTCAAAGCCTCTAGCCACCAATCTAGCTTTCACAACCCTTTTTTCACCTTTGAACTTCTCAGTTATGACCCATTTGCTTGATACAGTTGTTTGACCAGTGTCTGGAACTTCTTCGAAGACATCATTTTCTTTTAAATTCTGCAATTCTCTCTCCTTCGCATCAACTACTTCCTGTGAAAACATATCGACATCACACATATAGACAGGGAATTCCGGATTTTCCAGCTCGACCCATTTGGACACATCATTCCAATTGATGCTTTTTGGCTTTCTATCACCATCATTAGACACATTAACCCAATTTTTATAAGTGCCACTTCTTTTGGGTTGTGCTGAGAGAACTCTTGCACGATACCATCTTCCATTTAGATTGTATTTGATGTATGATTTTGCTTTTGGTTTCGATTCAACTTTCTTGGATTCTGTAGATGGTCTTCTGAAAATGTCACTTGTACAACCACTACCTTCGTCTTCTTCAGTTTCATTATTTTTATGAGTATCCCTGTTTTCCTCAACTTCATTTTCACTTGTGCCAGAATCTTCTTGGTCATTTTCGTCTACATTTCTAGCTTGTTCTTGATGATATTGCTCTACATCTTCAGAATCATCATAAACATCTATCACATTCTTATCAGCTGTGTCATCATCATCATTATCATAATCATCACCACCATCATCATCATCATCATCATCATCATCATTATCACAATCATTGACGCTATCGTTCATATCACACAACTTATTCAAATGGCTTTCCTTCCTCTTGACATGATCTGACTTGAATTCACTAACTTTACAATTTTGGCTATGTTTCATCAACTGACAGGGATGCACTCGGTAAAAGTTACCACCATGTCTGACAAGCACCATTTGACTATCTTGTCCCAAAATCACACCTGGACCTTTCCAACCCTTATCATATTTGGATATCTTATTGTAAAGCTTCTCAAACTGCACAATAAAATCAGGAAATTTGTCTCCACTATTCCTCTTATAGTCATAAAACTCTTTAAAAGCAATAAATGCTCTTGTGCTTTCATCTTTCAAATATATTGAATCTAGCTTAGATATAATCTTGTCCAAACCATCATCTGATCCCACTTCTGCAGGTGTCAGGTCGCGTACTGCCTCCCGTGCCCGACCAGTCAGTGACAGGTATACAGCTGGACCTTGCTTTTTCTTTGGTAGTTCTGTAAACATCTGCCAGATCTCCAAATCGTTCTTCCAACTGCTATAGTCATCATCCTCTTTAAACGCTGGTGGAGCCTTCAATGTTGTTGTTGCCATTGTTCACAAACCACTTCACCAATTGGTTTGCACACACACGTGTCAACAAATAGCCAACAAAAGGGAAAGTTATCTTTCTTACCTCAAGGAACACATCCGGGTGTGTGCCCTCAATTGCTTTCTTTCAACTCAAATGTCACTCGCACAATGATCATAAATACCAGGCCAGTTGATCTGTACCTTTTAACTCTGCTACCATTGTTAATGATTCTTACCTTGATGAGGTAACTTGAAGGCTTCACCAGTCTCTAATACTATTGTATTGGTTACTGAAAGATAACAACAGAATTAACACAAATCGCAATATCAACAGAAGTGTCCGAAGTCTAAATCCGCCCCTGTAGATATTCTGTTTTTTACACATCCTGAAAACCATATGTAACATTTTTTTTTACAATATCCGAAGGAAAAAGGTTCCACACTATTCTAATACCTCAGAGCGCCGACTAACCTTCTAATGACCTTTTTTAAAACAATGTGGGGAACCATTTAATCAACCATAATCAGGAGCATAGTACTAGCTTCAGTCTAAGAAAATGTTACATATGGCTACACACATTGTTTTTAAAAAAATGATTGGAAGGTGAGTTGGTGCTTTGAGTTATTAGAATAGGGTGTTTAAACACAACAGTCTTCAGTGTGTGAATGTTTGATTTGTGGTTGTTCTTTCTTAGTGTCTAGATGCAAGCCGACCATGGCTATGCTTTTGGATTACACACTCTTTAGAATTACTGCAAGAACCAATTCCTGAAGAAATATGTGAGAGGTTTGATCATTCTCCCTGGCTAATTTTCTTAACTAGATTTAAAAATTTGTGTGTTTTAGGATAAAAATCTATGCTACCACTGTTTTTATTATTTTTTTTAGGATTGGCCAATTTTTAGATAAGTGTCAAAATCATGAGGAAGGTGGATTTGGAGGTATAACGTTTAGTTTCATGACATACATATGCAGATTGTCTCCCTTGTGTTGTGTCTGCAATCATTTTTTATAATGTGAATTACTAGCCTTTTGATATCATACCATCTTAGGTGGTCCTGATCAATTACCTCATCTTGCCCCTACATATGCTGCAGTTTGTTCACTGTGTATTTTGGGAAGATATTGGAAAGGCGCATATGATATAATTAACAGGTGCAGGTCTTTCACTGCTTATGGAAAGAAATATGAATGTATCCTAGTAACTATATCTTTATCACTGTGTGTTCTGTTTAGACAAAAACTTGCAGAGTTTTTAACAAAAAGAAGAATGGATGATGGTTCTTTTACAATGCATAAAGATGGCGAGGTTGATATTAGGTAAGTGTGTGCGTTTCAAAATTAGTTTAGTGGTATAGTAATGCAATACTTAAAATATATTTGGCACATAAACAAAATCACTAAATAACCAAACAACAACAACTACGCACTTCAGTTTCTTGTTAAGATTGCTTGTTGTGATCCTGTTGATGCATCTTTTTTAGGGGTGCATACTGTGCTGTCGTGTCCGCAAGATTATCAAATGTTTTTACAAAAGAGATGTTTGCTGGTACTGCAGACTGGCTTGCGAAGTATAGTAAAAATATTGTAGAGTTTTTGTTAAAAAATCTTGCAGTTGTGCGAATGTATGGTAATTTTGCAAGGAATATCTGTGGACACAGGGACTGTTATGTACACACGAAAAATATTATCGTGTACACATAACAGCCACATACATGTACTTAGACTGTCGAATTTACACAAAAGTGTTCACAACAAACTTAAGTGATAAATTTATTAATAGGCCATAACTTCGTCATTATGGCTCTAAACTAGCTCTTCTTTGGCTTGTTCTAGGCGAAATTTGATAAAGATTTTAAAAATGTCATACAATTTAAGCACTGGCTGGTAGAAAGTGAGAGATTTGAGGAGGGGAGGGGGTAAGGATTGAGAGTCTTGCAAATATTGGATGATAGGCCAAGATAAGGTCGTTGATATAATAAAAAAGACTACTATTCTAATTGGACACAGCAACTGTAGAAATGCAAACACATTAAAAAATTCTTAAAGTCAATTTCAGCCGAAATTTTTACACAAGACCGAAAAAAGTGTCAGCCTTTTATTGAGTGTTCGCTGTGGGGAGCTATCAAAGTAAGTTTTTTTATGACGAAAACAAAACTTCATCTTACAGAGATCATTACATATCAGATGTTTGCTTAGGGAGGTTTCAATGTGTGAGCTTTCAGCAGTTCTTAATATTCAGGACTGCACGGGTAGTGACTTCAGTTGCTGCGTAATACAAGCATGTTGGAAGGTTGTTTAGAGATTGTGTATTCACTTGTTGATGATAAATTTTTCTGTTTTTTTTTATCTAGTCATTTTGTTATTTTAGATGTCAAACATATGAAGGAGGGTTTGCTGGCTTGCCTGGTAAATACTTCATATAATTACCAGGAGATTTTTTATAAGGCTTTTTTCTTTTTCTCGTTTTTTTTAGAATTTGAATGTGGACGCTGTTATGTTATTACATGTGAATACAAATAATATAGTAAACTTTCAATCGTCCTTATTATCATGACACATTTGTTTTGGTAGGTTTGGAAGCTCATGGAGGTTATACATATTGTGGTTACGCTTCGCTGGCGTTGCTTGGCCAAGAACAAAAAATAGATTTAAAAAGATTACTGGTTAGTATGTTGTTATTTTTTTTTGTGTGTGTGAAAGACAAATTATGTAAAAAAACATTTGAAGTCGTCACTTTCTCTTAGAAATGGACTGCATTTCGACAGATGAAACTGGAAGGAGGTTTCCAGGTAAGTTTTTGTATATGCTGTTTTCCATGACATTTCGTTAGGTATTATTTTTCGGACAAAGGTATTGTTTTCATTTTAAAAAGTACTATCATCCATGTAAGACATTGTATCGGTTTTATATATATTTATCACATGTATGTTAGTTACCCGGTCGTTACCAAGGTGTTGCCAAAGACATAATATATTCGTACTAAAGATGAAATACAGGCCAGATACAGGCTAATATTTTTTGTTCTTATCGTGGCTCTTTAAATACAATATATTAGATATGTACTAACTGCAATGACATGACCATCAGTACTTCTGTAAAACGTATTGTTTTCTTTATCGTTAAAATACGAAACTCAGGAGAAACTTGTTCATATATGACGTTTTCTTTATCCCAATGACGTCTTTTTTGTTAGTGAAACCAACTTTGTAGTATTCAGTCTACAAGTCTATACCAAGAATCGACGCCATAGCATTAATAACACATAGAAATCGAAGTGTAGTGTAAAATGGGCAATTTGTACCAATGTGACGTGGAAACAAAAAAAAAACAGTGAGCCTTTAAAAGGCCAATCCTGCTACACTCGATGTAATACACTGGTCGAACAAAGCATAAGAGCTGTGTTTATCACAAGGGTGTTGTTTTTAACGTATTTTTTTCTTCAGGGGAGGACAAATAAATTGGTGGATGGATGTTACTCTTTCTGGCAGGGTGCATTATTTCCCATCATTCATAGCATCTTACAAATGTATAGCGACGAGAATATCAGTCAGGAGAAATGGATGTTTGATCAAAGTAATACTATTTTTGTCTTCTATAAGGAATTTTTAACTGATTAAAAGTACATCGATATACTGACAGGTCTCTTGTTGAAAAGTATTTGAAATTTATGAAACAGTGGTCTGACTTTACAATTTTTTCAGAAAAACTCCATTCAAGAAACATAGTTTGATCAGGCTTTGATGTACCAGTGATACAACTTTGATTTCATTCGAATATAAATGCGAATTTTTTTAAAACCATGAGCCAAATCAATAATGTGTTTATATGTGCGCGGTGTATCACTTCAATCGCAAGTCAGGCTTATTTCGTGGTTCCAACCTAAATACAGCTGGGATTCTTTATGTCGAATTAATCTTTTTTTCCAATTTGTTTCTTAAACATAAAATTTTTATTTGCTGCTATACAATGTCACTTTTAAATAAGTATGTTTTGTTTTCAAATTTTGTTACTAACTACTACATGCGATATCTGTTTTTACTTTTTAGCTGCACTCGAACAGTACGTTTTAGTCAACTGTCAATGTGCTAATGGTGGTTTACGTGACAAACCGTCCAAGTATGTCGCATTATCTTATTGAGTTTGGTTTTTGCCTGTTTTTCTCTTCGGTTTTATCTTCGACACTTCTTCAATTAAAAAAGAAAGAGAAGGAGATTAAGCTACCAAGATGTATGAAAAAAGTTTATGCTTTACGTCATGAGACTTGTGTTGAGGCTGCAGGTTGTAAGACTTCGTTTTTGTCGCAAGAACTCGTTACTCATGAAAATAGAAAATAAAGGATAATTTAAGTAGAAGTTACACAGCTACGAACAGACCTTTGTTAAATATTAACACGTACAACCCTCAACAATATATACTATAAGCTGACGTCAGCATAGTCATATTTCTCAAATTTTATAGCCTGGGTGGACCCTGACGTGGTTTACTTGTCTTTATACTTTAGTGGAAGGTTGTAGCTCCACATGGCTGATCTTTATATTGTGAGTGAACTTATCCACATGTTATAATATGGATGCTTTTTGTTTCAGAGGGAGAGATTTATACCACACGTGTTACTGTTTGAGCGGTTTATCTATAGCAGAGCACTTCATCGGAGATGGTGTCAGTAGGAGTGAAATTTTTGGTGGATCCAGAAATTTACTGGTATAAACTGTTCGTTTTAATGCATTCAGTTGGCAGCCTCGTCCCCAGGTTTTGTTAGGCTTTTTATATTTGGACGGCCTGAACAAAGCCTTGTTATGAAAAGCCCAACATGTCGTGGGAACAAGGTTGTTAAGTTTGAACTCGTTTTGTTGAAAGTTATCTTCTAATTTTCATGTTTTTATTTTCGATTTGTTGTTAATTTCTTTTCTAGAAACCGATTCATCCGATTTTTAATGTTTGTATTGATAGTGCTGAAGATGCTTTAAATCATTTTAAACATTTACCTGTTCCGACTGTAATATTGTGATGAATGTATGTGTTGTAATTGAAGATATCCTCTTTGTAACGGTCGTGTCGTTTTTTTTGGAGCTGCCTACTGTAGACTAATGGAAAGATTTGATAAGATTTTCCCACAAAAAGTGCAAAACATTTAAAATGACTATCCAAAGTTATTATTTTTCCCGAAGATTTCCGAGAATCTTTCATGTAGAAATATTTGAAGAAAGATTTTCTTTTCGCGAATGAACCTTTTCTAAGGTTTTTTGCCATCTTTTGATATTTCTGCTTACATCAGTAAATTTCTGTAATGCAAGTTTTTAACCTTTAAAACAGTTTGAGTTTTTTGTCCGCAGGTCCAGAATGACAAAACATCAAATGCATTTTAAAAATATTACCACTTATCTGTTCAGTCATTGTCATTGAATAATATAATTATTATCATGTCATGAACAAGCAAGTTTATTCTAGGCTACGTTTCGACAGCTACAGCTGTCATTGAAAATGGACAACGTTGATTTCCTGAAACTTTTAAAAATGTCATCTTATGAATAAAAAAAAATATGAGTTGGTATAAACAAAAGATTTATTATATTATCGTCACTTTTTCTTCGGACTTTAATTTAATCCACGACGGAATAATTTTGAAGACCTGAAAATATGTTCTATTCTTTCTATAAATTGATATATTGTTAAACATTTTAATGTTATGTTTTATTTAAAACAAGCAAAGAAATAGGGAAATTTTCCACATTTTTTGTGAAATTAACTTCTTCAGTGCTCAATTTCACTTCTGCAATTTTCACAAAAATTTCTCTCTCACCTAATGTAATTGATAAAAAACCTACAAAATTGTTCTGGCGGAGCAAATGACTTTATAACAGCAGACGGCCAATTACTCACTTTATCGTAAGGCGGTAAAAGTGGAAAACGTGATACTTCCTTCTCTTGTTTACAATGGACACGATTCTGGTTATTTAACCAATTAACATGCTTATGTTTCTTTTGATTTGCGCTCTTCTTACGCCAAAACACAACAATATACGTCACGACGGCGTAAAACAGGGTCTGTAGCGTTTTTGATACGAAGGCTCTGGGTCGAGGTTGCCCAATTCAGTTTTTTGTTTCATTTTGCCCCGTCTTTAATTTTTATATTACTACGATATTATTACAGCTTTTAAGGTGCATATTTTAATGTTTGAGGGTGTAGGCATACGTATTTTGAAAGAGATTCTCAAACTTAAATTTAGATTATTTTGGCGCCCCTACATAGTTAAAAAAACCCTAGGGAACAAGTCTTAACATCTGATTTTATATTGTCTGTAGAAGTAATTTGACACAATTTGGACATTTAAAACGCTTTACTAAAAAGAGCTCATTGGCGCATTAATATATTATCACGATTTCTGGCATTTTTGCAGACGTTAGCAACGTGATCAAACATAAGGTTGCCATCTTTCTTTAACCGTCGACCTTGTCACTCCGACCCTGATTACGATTACTTGACACAGTTGGTTTCGTTTACACTTCAAATAGATGAATACAACTATTTTCCCCGATACGACAGGTTTCTTGTAAGCTTGTATCCACGGGTGAATAAAATTGAAAATTTGCATTAAAAGCAAGAGAATTGTATTTACTGCGTGTAGAAAACTAAAAGTGAAAATTTACATTTTTTTAAAAAAATCAAAACAATAAATAAAACGGTTTCTATGGAAACAACTTCGTACCCAAGACATTATTATCACAAGCACAGCAACACACATACAGAAGACAAAATACGATTTTAGTTGAATTTTCAATATTTCGGATCGCCACCGTATGATCAAAACATCAAAATAAACAATGAGACGTGAATACAGTGAAAATCAAAATTAAATTTAACAACAGTATACTGTTGACACTAAAACAATACATCAGTAGTAAGAGTAAAAGTAGCTTTAAACACTGCTAAGGGTGAAAACACACGTGGTTATTATATTACAAACTACACAAAAGAAATATAATTCGATATATAATATATACAACTCTTTCAATATATGGATGAAGATAAAATAATTAAAATAGTCAAAATTCAAGCCGATAAGCCTTTCACATCAAGTTCACAATAATTTTCACATATAAGTGAAGGAAATAAAAAATAGAATCTGGTCGCTGACCAAATATAGTAACATATACATCCAGGTAAAATAAATTACATATTTCTAAAAGGTGAATAAAAACAAATCACGGTGCTAAAACGTGTAAAACATAAAAAAAGTAATTAAATGAATAAATAAATAATTACAGTCTACAGAGTGCTTCTATTTCGTGAGAAGGAAACCAAAATCTTCATCACTTTCGTTTTCTCAACAGCTGCCCATATCCCCATAAATGCTTTATAGACATTAACATAACTTAATCAAACCCAGGTTTCTTGGCGTGTGTTACCATACTAAAACCCAGGTTTCTTGAAGTGTGTTACCATACTAAAACCCAGGTTTCTTGAAGTGTGTTACCATACTAGTGTGTGTCTAAAGCATGACCTTTCGTTGATAGGGTTGTGTGAATTACATGCTTATACAAGTAAATGTGCGATGCGTCTTTGATCACGCAAGACAACAGTACCACTTATTAATTACCACGGTTAAGATATCACTCAGGGTGTGCATGACGTAATTTAAATCTATCTTTTAGGTTAGCTTTCAAACAGTAAACTTCACTTCATTGCTAACTGGCGAAGAAGCAGGGACAGCCGGCAAAAGAATTGGGATCAACTTTTGAAGATCCTGCGTGTCCAATAAAGCACATTTCCCTTCATAAAACGATTCAAGTTCTTTCATATCCTGTTTTTAAGAAAAAAGGCGAAAACAGAAGTAATTTTGAGATGAAATTAAAAGCAGATTTAAACTTCATATACATGAATTTCAAAGTATAGGACGTTTTATATCAGACAAATAAAATACAGTTTTTAAAGTTTTTCTTTAACAAGACCCAAGGTAGATTTTAATTACATCAACAGCGCAAACGACAGCTTGTATTGATTGTGTCTGACTAAAAGCATATATTTTTTTTCACAAGTGAAATATTTCCAGGTAAAACGAGCGGTGTTAATTAAAGAGTTGAACTCCTTTTAAAAGTTTTTTATCAGAATATGGACCTTAATATAATTACTGGGACTTAAAGGGCTGGTTCCCATAAGCAATGTAAACAAACAAACAAACAAACAAACAAACGAATACTACCTCACTATATTTATCTTCGAGAAGTTGAGTTGCTTCCTCGTACTGCTGAGCAAGTAGTTCAGTTTCTTTTCTTTGAAAATCTTGCATCTAAAATGAAAATAATATTCTAAAGAACTGAAGGCAGATCGAATACATTTTTTTACTTAAGATATTTTAGAAAAGACCCTTTCCTTGTTATTTTAAGGGGTGAAACTTTCGCGGCACCAGACTCACCGTGAATTTCAGGCGGAATTATTAAACAATATTTTAATTATAAAAATTCACGCAATGGGTTGTATTAAAGATATAGATAAAAACACATCAAGTGGCGTAATTATCAAATTTTCGATACATCCACTAAACGAATATTGGTGAAACGCAGAGTGTTCGTAATCTTTTTGCTCGCGCAGGTAAATTACCGTTCTCACAGTGAAAGTTTTTTTTCTTAAAGTATCATCATGTCTGCACTCTGAGGATCTTTCGCTTAAAACCAGGTTCAAATTCAATTCCTTTTTTTTATATATTAAAATATTTAACCTCAGGAGAAACCAACCTTCTGAATTTCTTTCACCGATTGGTCGATATGCTTCTTGTTATGCGCGCGTTTCTCCTTTTGAGCCTCGCTTTTGTCTTTGAACTTTCGAGTGAGTTCTTTAATTTCAGAACGATTGTATTTGTCTTGCTCCTTCTTTAAAGAAACCATCTCTCTACAAAAATAAATAAATAAATAAATACATAAATAAATAAATAGAATAAGATACATATTAAGTTGTTTAAAGTTGTAAAATCAATAAAGTCGACTAATTTTCGTGTGAAAAATTTCGCTCAAATAAGCCATACCTATTGTGACGCTCGAGCAGTCTTTTTCGGCTTGCCATTTCAATTTGTTGCATTACCTTTTTCAGCTCGGCGATTTTCTTGAAAAAAGAATTTTGCGTAATTAATGTTAAAGTTACTAATTTATTTCTTTACGAACTGGTAGGTAGGTTCTTTGGTAGGTAAAATTTTGTTAAAGAGACATACTTGACAATATTAACAAAAGAAAACAGTTAGCAGCATTCTTTGTTTATGTTGCATGGGGTAATTTCTCATAAACAAGCCATTTTATGCTGTTTTTACGGTTTTTTTGTGTACAGTACAGTTTTTCTACTTCGAGTCACTTCATGTATAGCTTAATTGAAGGATTACAAGTGACATAAACAGTATCAGGACCGTATCTTGAAAATACAGTGTGTAGGTAACGAGCTAAAACTACAACCAGCGTAAAGAGCAAATATACATCAAGGTGGAGAGCAGAAAGCACGAAGGTGGAGAGCAGAATAGCACGAAGGTAAGAGTAGAATAGCAGCAAGGTTAGCAGAATAGCACCAATAGGGAACAGAATAGCACCAGGATGGAGAGCAGAAGTAAACAAGCGAAAGAGCAGAATAAAACCACAGTGAAGAGCAGAATGCACCCTCAGGAGGGCACCTGATAAGATTTGCAAATATTTTCTAGGTACCTACATTTTTTTAACAAAAGTTTAAAATATACCATACATGTTGCAACTGTACACGCTTGTTTTTTAAAATGTGCAACTTTTAATTTGGGAAAGAAAAGGGAGCAGTTATGATTCAGAGAATATGTACGTCATACTCATCCCACAATATTTTTTTCATTTAAAACAAGTTTTGGGATATGAACACCAGAATCTTATCTTGCAATATTTAACGACATTTTTGCAGTAACGTATTCTTCAATAATTTATATGTTCATATTTCTTTAAAACCAGTACTAGCCAATATTGATAAAGAAATAATAAAAAAATATTGATAAATAAAAAACAACAACTGGGAAAGCCATTGCTATGGGTATACGTAAAAATAAGAACTGTAAAATTCAATTATTTGTTTTAATAAAGGCATAATTATTTTTTAGGTGTAATTAACGTCATCTTAACATTGATTAGTTTGGTTTGAGTATGGACATTAACACTGAAAGACAGAAACAGAATATAAGCACAAATAAAGAAGAAGAAACACACGAAAATGGAAAAAGAAAAAGCAAGATACGATCATTCTTCACTAGATTTCGAATTTCACGAACAAAAGAAAAGAAGCGCACACAAAGTGAATATGATATACGACCAACACAAGCAATGTGTAAAAGATACAGCATCGCGAACTGAACAATGATGTAAAATTCGAACACTTGTTTACCACTTTTGTCAACAATTTCTACCCAATCCCTAACACATAAATTGTTGAAATCTTCTTTCCTATTTTAAAAGAAGATTCTAGAAAACGATAAAAGTAAAGAGCTTTTTTAAAACTTCTCAACCCTAAAAAGCTGAAATAAATTTGGCGAAGGTAAACTTGTTTGTTTGTTAAAGCAGCCTCTTTTTCATAACATTTGGATACAAAATGACCACTCAACAATCATTCTGTATTCCAGTGTATTCCCGTCACTTTTCAAGTATATTTTTTCTTGTATATTTGTTATCTTTAACTTTGTCAGTCAATATTTTCAACTGGCCCCAATTTTTGGTCAATCTAAGTTTTGTTAGTAAGTCATGTGGTGAATCAAGATCTTTTTTAATTCCTGTTTTTTCCAGTATAAGTGGCAACCCATATACACCATTTCAATAAAGCTTCGAATTTTTTATCCGCTTAAATGTGAAGACAACAAAAGATTACAAAATACGTCACTTAAGGCTACCCCAAGACTATTTTACAAAATCAACTCTTAAACCTTTATATAAAAAAACTTGCAAAAAATCGGTTCCTGTAAATTCAGTCTAGATATCAAAAGACGTGCCCATTCCCTTCTGGTTATGAGATCACACCTATCAACTTACTGGTTCCACTTGTGATTTTGCAAGGTTCATCTGTTCTTCATAATACAACATGTACTGCTCTTTCACTTTACTTCTCTGTTCCATCGTCATTCGCTCAATCTAAAACAAGGCGGAACCAAGTAATGCACAGCATTTTTTCTGAAACCAACTTTTCTGAAAAACGCCTGGGGAATGCGGCGACATTCTTAACAACATCACCATCAAAAATGCTCGCAATATGGGAATTATCTCATTATCTTACTAACACTGATGTACAATATTTTAATATATTAGCTCTTGAAACAGGTGTTAAATTCTCTTCGAAGTGATGAAAATATTTCCATCTCATAAAAGACTTAAAGAAAATCTAATGGGGAATAAAATACCTCTTTATCGTGTTTATTGTTCAACTCGTCAATCTCTTTGCGACATTCGTTGTACGTTTCAGTGTATGTGCTAAAAAAAAACTAAGTTGTTTAGAAGGATAGTTATTAGCTTGTTCTTATCCATAATGGCTGCGCAAACGATGATTACATATTTGAGATATTGGGAGTAACGACTGTCAAATTGCTCAAATAGAAACGACTCCAAAGATGATGCACAATGGCAGTATAACGAACAAAATATCTACAAACTGTGCCTCATCGAAGAGGTGGCTGTACTTTACAAATTATCTACAATACAGGATATTAAAAAGTTAAATGTCCACACTCAAAACATTTCGAAACGCCAAACTGACGAATAATAGTAATCCTTGAAAAAGAATGGTTGTATAAAAATAAACAGGACATATTGGTGTGTCGGCTACATCAATTTAAAACCCCCGTCAACACTTACCTGTCTTTTTCTGAGCTTTTCAAAATTTTGCTATGCTTTTTCTGGAGGACTGATTTTTCTTTTTCCACAACAATTTTTAATTTCTTCGATTCGACTTCCAAATCTTTGTTGATTTTCGCTCGATCCTAAAATAACATTTTTATAAAATCTCCTCTAACGAATCTCTTAAAAAAAAACACGCATTAACTCAAGCGTTGCACAGCACTGATCTCTATCATGGTTTCTTGTGCGATCATAAGTTCGTTGTACAGCGCGCCCTGACCAAAAGTTGACTTTCACCTAAAAATTTCTAATAATGATGGACAGCGTAAAAATGTGTTTCCTACCTTCGCATGTTTTTGCAACAGCGTTTGCATTTCGGCGTCGTGCTTCTGTCGAATTTTTACATACAGCTAAAATATTTCAAAAATAGTATGTATTAACTAACGTTAAATAAAGACTGTCGAAAAAATATTGAACATGGTCAAGAAAGTACCTTATGTTCCATGAGCGTGCTAACATCTGGTGCGTTTAAATCAAGCATTTCTAGTAACAGAAGATTAACAATAAATAAAAGTTATTTTTCATTTTCTTTATCGTAGCAGAAATACTTCGAATTTCTATATGCAGCTAAAAAAATTCTATCACAGCATTAATTACTGCACACAGTTGTGACTGCGTCAATCTCGCGAGACAACAAAACGAAAATTGTACAATAACACATTATGTTGCTGCGCATGCTCCGGACAGCGAGTAATTTAAACAGGTCGTTCAACTTGAATATTTTATGTTTCATATTTAGAAATGTCGTCGGATTGTGCGTATTACTCACCGTCACGTATCTTGCTTAGTAATTCAGGAGCAGCACTGAAAGAACGTTGAATGGGTTCGTTTTCAGGAATTTTGACAGGTGGCACGGTCATGTTCCTTTTGTTACCTTTAAAGTCATTCTTTGGTATACTATCTAAAATATAAAATAGACAAAAATATTATGACAAGACTAATTTAAAAAAAAACACAACTGCGTATAGAAGACAGGTATAAAAGCATAGCATCTGAACGAGTTCAAAATATTTATTTTCACACATAACAAAAAACATTTGGCAATCCTTTTTTATGGCCAAAAACGTTTTAACAGCGTTTCGCATTTTCTATACTGAATTTAATGAATTTGGGGGTGTTTGTTTAATTTTTTTACGTATTTCCGAGATAGCACTCTTTATCGAAATTCACATAATCTATTCTATTTCCCCTTACTATTTAGTAACTGTGTTAAGTCAGTAAAATAAAGAATTTGTATAAAATTTTTGCCGATTTTTTTTCTCGCCAACGTTTTAGTCCAAAAGACATATTATTTGACAAAAAGATCTTTCAAAGATTTATATTTCTGAAATATTTCTATGCAACAGCCATTACGTGAAAGGTATGTATACATATATTTAAGTTTAAAATGAAAAAGTAAAAAACCCATACCCTTTTCCCCCTGAGATTTGAAAGCAGTGGAACCTTCAGCTATATATCTACAAACCTGATCTTTTAGTATCTTTTGTTGGGTTGTTCATAATAGCTGGGATAGATATAATACTTCCTCTTTTGTTAGGATTATGTAGTGGTACATTCAATTCTGGACCTGGTGGTTTTTCCTGAAGGAACACACAAAACTGTAAATAACAACTCTCACAGCAAAAGAACAAGAAAATATAGAGAACTAACTACTGAAAACATGAAGTTCTAAAATCTTAACATCTATAAGTTCTAGCAGAAGTAGAGGTACATTCGGTCCACCTGTGTGTTTTCTCCATTTTCTTTCACACCTTCTTCCATCTCAAGTTTTTTCAGCTGTTCAGTACGTTTTTCTTTTTCAGATAAGTATTTCATAGGGTTGGCCAAAGCATCTGCAAAGTCTAAACACATCAAGAAAACATTCTTTGTATAAACCCACTAAGGGCAACCAGGATTGCGTGTTCACACATACTTCTTTTAAAACAAACGAGGATTTACAAACCTGAAAAACTTTCTGGTACAAAATCTTTTGTTACTATGTCAACAAATAATGTTGGTAAACATAATGGCTGATATGCGTCGTTACGTAATTTGATGTGTCTGTAGCCTGTTGAAAACAAAATATGCATATTTAATATGTATAAAAACAGTTAGCAAGGGGTGTTGCCTCAAGCAACAATTTAAACCTTTACTAATACATTTTTACAAAAAATTTTAAGATGAGATGATAGAAAAACGTGGACAAGTCTTAAATCTAGTGCCGATAGCATGCTTTCGTAATCCGGCTTACAGTTTTTCAGTTTCGTCAAAAAAAAAAAACATAAGCAAGGCTTTATTTTAATTTGTTCATTTTGATGAAGAGTTAGAGCTTACTTATTGTAGTACAATGTCATTCATATCGGTTCCTCAGCTTAGGTAGCTTTGCATTAAAAACAGTGGTACAGACCTGGTGATAATCCGATGACAGGTAATATACGATGTCCTATCATCTTGCCATTGTCTTCATACGCTGCTATACGCAGTTCTGCAAGATGAGGTAGCACAACCTAAAACACAATGAGAAATGTTGTCACGCTATGTAAACGTATTTAGATCTTTATCAATACTGTATATCAATTTCTTTTGTAAATACTTTCTCATTAAGTCAACGTGAATTCAAAAATGAGTGGGTGGAATGGCTCATATGCTCTACACAAAATGCTTTGCCAAATTGGTTTCAAAAAAATAATAAAATCGTGATTGAATACCATACTTTAAATTTAAATGGTTCTTCATCGTATATCGGATTTAAGCCATTATTCGAAACCACTTTTGTTCTATATTTTCTTCTAACAGTATCAACAGGTAAACCGTAAACTTCAACTTCAACATAAGTACCACATCGTCTTTCTGAAAGACATTGTCCTGAAATAACCTAAAAAAGAACATCCTTACCTTTAAAATTGTGATATTGTGCTGTTTTTATGCAATGAATAATATAATCACCCTCCCCCTTATGCAAGGTTCTCCAGCAATCAAAAAAGCGCCAATGAAAACATAATACATTTTGGTTTACAGCGATCAGTTGATCATGCGATGGATAAGATGAAAAGATGGTATTAATTGAATACAAAAGTGATTATCCCGTAGTCTTTAAAGTATTTTAGACCTAAAGATCTTTAATCATACACAAAATTTTTTACTCACTCTGACATGAACGGTCCCAGCAATAATACCATCCACTGTGGACTCAACAAACGGATCAAATGTACGATCACTACGTCTCATGTGCTCTGGTTTCAGTAAATACCTAGTACATGACAAAAGTACAATATTTAAAAAAATAAATAAAAAAATTAGCAAAAAAGAAATTATAAACAAAAATATAATATTCACCCGCATCTTCCATTCATTTCAAATTTGCCAAGATTTAACATCATTGGCAAGTCTGTTAAAAAACAACAACAAAAAAACAGGTGTAAAATTAAAAATAATATAAATGGTATAAAAAGATAATAGACTTGTATCTTTACCTAATGTTTGGAAATTCAAAGCAGCAAATTGACAGCCTGCATTCCAAAACAATTGGGGATTATAGTTATCAGAACTAACTCGACTCCCTTTTGGATATATACGACTGGGTTGGAATTTATTGTAACTAGAAATTTTGTTAAGAAGAAACAAATACAAGATGGTCGAAAACAAATAAATTGTTATGTAAAAATATTCAGCTCTAATAAATTCAATAGGTTTTCTAATGTAACAAAATTCTTGTGTAGTGTCAACGTCAATTAAAACCACTTATGATTATTTTTCCTATTTTTTTTTATTATTTTTTTTTTCGGATTTTAATGGACCAGTTATTCACATAGAAAAGATACTTGACAAACTCCACTGGCTGTTCCTTTAATAAATTCATTGCTGCATTTTCACTAAAAGATGACATCTCATAAAATTTCTTGGCTTCTAAAAGAAACAAGGAATACTTACATTATAGTGCGAAATAATTTGGGCTTATTTGCGACTAAACATGTCAAAAGCTAATTTACAAACTATCAATTAATCTCTAACCATTTTTCTAAAATTTGAAAAAGTTTAAAAAGCAGTTCTAAATTTCAAGCCCCAAAAAATACCCAAACAAAGTTAAAAGAATAGACTGAAACATCAGATTTAATAAAAACAACGTACTTTCAGCTCTGTCAAATCCTCTGAAATGAACAGGTTGAAAATAATTGACTAGATCTGAAAGTTCTTGTTGAGCTTCAACTTCAGGCTGTTCTTCCTCCTGGTTATATTAATAATCAAGACGGTAAGAACAAAGTATCTCAAAATAAACAAACAAACAAACAAGCAAAGATAACCCTCTGATTCACAGCATATTATTTTATTTAATTTAAAATAGATCATTTTGATTAAGTTTACAACAAATTATGCAATTTAAATTTCTTTGCTAATGTTGAACATCAGCATTTGTCTAGTTCAGTCATTTACCGTAACTAATGCGGTTTTCTACCTAACATGCGAGTTTTAAAAGCACTGTAAAGAAGACGACTTACTGATAACATTAAAAATAACACAGTTATCCTAGGTAAATTATTGCAATAATAATAATAATAACCTCAGATTTAGGAACAACTTCTTTAACTTCAGTATCTTCAGGCAAGTCATCCAACACAGACATTTCCATGGGTGTATTCGGAGCTAAGATCTCAACAGATGGTTGTGCAACTAGTTCTGGATTTTGTGCAGACTTTACATCAGACACAGAAACCACTATAGTAAAAGATTAAGTATTTAATAGTGGAGATTTTGAGCTATGTTTGCATAATGCCAGTAAATACCTTAAGTCAACCCAGCCACGTACTTTTAAAGCTTTCTGTTAATTATTACAGCCTTTCTCATATAAATTTTTGCCAATATTTAATTTGCGTGCCTACTTTGCTAACACGACATTCGTATCTGCAATTTCCGATAAAACCGTGTCAAAGGGTGCAAATGAAACATTTTCTGTTTATCAGACATTAGGCACAAAACACTTGTCAACATAAAACACAAAGTATTTATTACCTTTCACAGCCCTCTTTTTGTTCTTGATTAATATTTTTCGTTTCAAGGCTTTCGGGCTTGGTAAAGGTGAACCTGGTTCAAGCTAAAAATTTATAAAAAATTAAAAAGTTAGTAATTCTGTATTTTAATACAATGGCAAAATGTGGTACTGTTGTAATTATTGTCAAATCAAACAATACAGGTTACGCAGGTCAATATATGCAGGTCAGATATTAGTTACCACTTACCGGAAATTCTTCCAAAGCTTTATTTAAAAGAAGATCACCAAGTATTTGCAAGCAATAACTCGCCATCTTCTGCTGCTGTTTCGCACTGTAAAAAGTTAACACAATTGTATGTCATCAAATATCTGAAAAAATACTAAGATATAAGTAGGTAATGTGTATAAAGAACTAATTTTTACTTACGAACAATGGTTTTCAAATGATAATATAACAGGGTATTCTGATGTTTTAAAAGCAGATTCAGCGATAGCCTCAACAACATCCTAACATGTAAATTAAAAGTAAAATACCCAGAACATACATGCATGCAAAATTATTTTTTTTAAATTTTTTTTTAAAACTATAGAAAAATAAGCTGTTCGAATTCTTATTGAGAAGAATGCCAAAATTCACCTTAAACGGTACTTCTGTACATAGCGTCATTCCATGCGTTATAACAGGCTCTTGTTCCTCTGTCTTGCCATCCCAACAGTCCAATTCAATACATCGGCAACCAGCTAACAACACCTGTCGATAAATTTCGACGGATGATTTACCTGTCAGTTGATGACCTAAAACGCGAAGTAATATTTTTTAAATTTTACTTTTTCAATGCAAGGATTTTAGACTAACATTCTATAAGCCAATTTGACAGAGACAATTTGATTAACGCAATAAAAAACTGGATAATTTAAGGAAAGCCCTAACACACCTGTTAAATAAGTATTATGTGACGAATTGATGAAATAATGAGCTATTGGGAAAGTTAGATCCTCGTGTATTTGCAATTTTCCTTGCAACAGTATAGGATTGTCAGAGCTCATCAAAAATCTTGTCAAGCCATCTATGGAGATATAACCTAAAAAAAAGAAAATTTCTCAATCGTAATTTTTATTGTTCTGTTTTATAGTATAATAAACATCTTATGATTTTTTTGCAACAACTAAATTACATATTGCCTATTAAATTTACATTGTTAGGTGCATATTCAAAGGTTTGCATCTATATCATGCTATGAAATTTTACAGCTACAAAAGTTTTCAGATTTTTCAATTTTTAATGAAAATCGCAAAATTAAATATCAGTAAGCAAAGCGAAAATCAAAACTGTGTGTGGAAAGAATGCGTCTTCAAGAAAATATAATAACTAGGGTTTTTTTTAAATCGTGAATTAAATATCTGCGAGATAAGAAATATTTTTTTCAGGAATACATTCTCATGCTTAATGCTTAGTAGAAAGGATAGATTCCCACTTTTAGTCTTTGGCATGACTTGGCTGAGGTTTAAACTACAGTAGAAGTGAACGCTCTACCACTAGGCTACTGAAACCTTTCCCTGTCCTCTTGGGACACATATTAGTGCGCATAATTATTTTGCAGATTCATTGAAAAAACTTTTTAAAAAT
The DNA here is from genome assembly GCF_029227915.1 of Hydractinia symbiolongicarpus. Classification (NCBI taxonomy): domain Eukaryota; kingdom Metazoa; phylum Cnidaria; class Hydrozoa; order Anthoathecata; family Hydractiniidae; genus Hydractinia; species Hydractinia symbiolongicarpus. The sequence goes on from NC_079878.1 coordinate 4,909,702, forward strand.
CCTGTTTAACTTAGGTACTTTCAGCATGAAACATCTAACACAGAGAACACTTTTTAGCATCATAAGCTAAAAAAATCCTTATGTCTAAAAAAAAACTAAAAAAATAATTTAAAAAGTTTATGTATAATTAATTAAATATAATAAATTAAATATAATAATTAAATACTTATAAAATAATTTCTAGGTCAGAGAACCCATGCCTAGTTTGCTTAGTGCAAACAGGTTAGCCCCATACTTATAAGCGAGCATTTAATTTGGTGATTCTACATGAAAATTTGTTGTTGTTGTGAAGAACGTTTAAAATGTCCAACAATTTGGCTATTGTTTCGTAATTTTTTGTGTGCATGTCTTCGAAAACATAAAAACAATTTGGCATCTGATTATAGTATCAAAGAACATGTGAAGTAGCGTGTATTTTCTACAATAATACTCTCATCAATTGTAATTTCTTTATAAACAACTGCAATATAATGGTGCAATTTTTGCTTACATCGCACTTAAAGACCTTACAATAACCTTATTGGTCATGTAGACTAATCTATTACATGAGAAATACAATTCCATTTCTAGTTTCTAATTTGATTGGTAAGAAAAAAACATAATATCAGACACAACTAAACAATAACAATAAATAAAATCTTACCCTTATCAGCAAAATCTGTATTTGATTCATAACTATTTATAATAGCCTGAGCTCTTTCTATATTGTAATATGGATACAAAATCTCATTAAGTCGAGGATCACGTTGTCTATTGTTTAAAAAATCTACTAATTGTTCTAACGTTAGATATGGTTTCTTTTTTGCTCCCCTAAAAGTAAAAATAAATAAAAAAAAGTAAGATACAATATAATTGACAAATACAAAACAACAAATTTTTTTAACATTAAAGACGTTACAGTGATACTTGATAAAATGCAAAACATCGACATCGATAAGACTATAGCTTGGATATTCTGATATTGTACATAACAAGTCTTGTTTGGATCTGGTTTGCAGAAAAAAGATAACAGGCTAATGATTGCAGCTGTGTTTTGTTTTTTTATGATTGCCTGCACACATTATGCAGATATTTAGTATTATTGAAGATATTATTTTGGTTTGTCTGTTCAGTATTCATATTACTGTGAAAAGTTTATTATTTCTTGAACATGATAGTTTAGTAGGCGACGTTTCGGGAGACCCTTCTCCCATCATCGGTCAAAGTAAAATGATGTTGAGCATGTATTTATATAATTGCAGAGGATCGAAATTCATAAAAATTAACCAGTCAGAAACGAGCTGATAATTACAGTTAATTACAGTAATTAACATTTTCGGACCTAGATGTAGGTAACTACTTCTTCTGTAGGGCTGGTAACCAAATCTCAGGAAGTTGATACAAGATGCTGTTTATGTGTTTGTTACATGCTACACTGTTGATGGTTTCTTTAATCTTCTTGGCAGTTGTTCTGGATTCTCTGTAATTTATGGCATCAGCATTCCTACCCTTTGTACCAGGTACTAGCGAGATCCTTCGTCGAATTTTAAGGCAACACAAGATGAAATGCATTCTTAACTCTAAAGATACCCTAAGAAGCTCTTTGTCTAAACCAAAAGACAAAATAAACCTGGAAGAACAATGCAATGTTGTTTATGAAATCCCGTGTAAAGATTGTGATGCAGTGTACATAGGCGAAATAAAAAGAAAGTTTAAGCAACGATTACAAGAACATATGCGCGCTGGGAGAAACGGTGTAGCACGTAACAAACACATAAACAGCATCTTGTATCAACTTCCTGAGATTTGGTTACCAGCCCTACAGAAGAAGTAGTTACCTACATCTAGGTCCGAAAATGTTAATTACTGTAATTAACTGTAATTATCAGCTCGTTTCTGACTGGTTAATTTTTATGAATTTCGATCCTCTGCAATTATATAAATACATGCTCAACATCATTTTACTTTGCACGATGATGGGAGAAGGATCTCCCGAAACGTCGCCTACTAAACTATAATGTTCAAGAAATGATAAACTTTCCACAGTAACAAGTATTTAGTATAATTAATTTCATTTCTGAATATCTTAAGTCCCTTTGTTCCTTGCTCCTCAAGTTAATACACCTGTTAAACACCCAAAGGTCTTTCTTTAAGCAATAAAGGGCTTTGTCGCATTGAGTAACATGGAAGAAGTGGAGTTGAAAATGCACCATTTTAAAAAACTTACAATTCAGCAAAAACACCATCCAAATCTTGTCTAGTGACTAGTCTACTGTGAAATGCAACAAAGTTGTCAAAGGTGAAGTCTTTAACCTTGATTGTATCTTTCTATGAAAAATAAAGATATTTTTTAGACAAGGAAAAACTTTACTAAAACAAAAAGCCATGTTCTAATTATTTATCCCAGCAACTATAACACTAACCTTTCCAGATGCCAAGCCAACCGATTGAAGAGTTTCATAAGCACGCTTTTTATCTTCCTTGCTGCTAGCATAATTTTTGACTAACCTAAACATAATGCATATGGCAAATACATAATCTTAGAAAAAAATAAAATAAAATCCAAGACAGCAAACATTATTATTTTTAAGTCCTGACTAATGGATTAGGTAATGATCTATTTTTAAAAAATGTATTTACAATTTAGCTGGAACTTCACCATCCTTGTTTTTCTGTACATAAATTCTTGTATAACTAAAGAGAAGATATACCATTATCTTAAACTGCTACACAATAAAAGCTTATTTTAATAAGTTAAACCAAAGAGAAGAGAAACGGAGAATTAAGATTATGATAAAGGATAATTTTTCACCCAGTAAGGTGAATCATTTAGGCTTACATATTGTGACCTGCTATAAAATGTCTGTAAGCCTAAAATTTTACTCCAAAATTGATAAAAAGTAACTACTACCTGAAGTGGATTTAATTTCGCGGACAAGCGAAAAAAGGTAATTTTGAAGAAAATCAATTTTAAGCATAATTTGTAAATGCTCTACTTTATCTTCTCAAAACAACTATTTATGTAATATTTAACATTTACTTATGATTATACATCAAAAACATTTGCTTATCATGTACACAGGGAAAGTTTATTATGTAAACAAAGAAAAAATATCATAAAAAATTATGTCTGCTTTATTCTACCCTAATTTCCCGTGAAAATAATTTCATGGTAGGTCGAATTTTCATTGATTTTGTGTGGATTTAATTTTCTGTTTTTTTTGCGAAAACCGCAAAACTTTACCCACCTAATACACCTGTCTCTGAAAATTTAAGGCAGATGGTTTGAATGTAAGCCTAATTTATTCACCCTTATCCAAAAAACTTAAAAAAAAGTCAAAAAATTAAATGTCACACAATTTCTGAACATGTATGCATTACAGCCAGCACGCAATGGAAAAGATTTCTTGGTCACCGTTGTTTTTATTTTCATGTAACAAACTGTCTAACAAACTCATAATTTGGCATATAGCATTATGATATTACTTCTGACACACAAAAAACATACAGAATTTAATTTTTGAAGTATAAGGTGAATGGTTCCTGTTGGTTGCTGTTTACTTCCCAATCTATATAGGATAATAACTTTCAAAGTACTTTAATTAGCAACACAAATGTCTGTTACATATTCCACCTTTTTGCCAATAGCATACCAGCTTGTCTAACCATCTCAATATGTAATTATTTAAATGTTTTAGGTAAAATAACAATTTAAAAAACACTTACAAACGTTTCAAGCATTTTAAGGGACTTGCGTTGAGCTCGAGAAGATTGTTTGTACATTTAAATAAAGCGTTCGTCCATTCTTCAGCTTCAGATATGCTTGTAGCAACAAAATTTACAAAAGAAACATCAACCATGTTTGGGCCATAAACAATTGTGATTGTTCTTTCTTGTATACAGTTACTTTCTTGCTCGAAAGCACAAAATGTACGTATTGTTTCACGCGCTTTGTTATCCTAAAATAAAATTAAAATTGATTGGTATGCAGGAATTGATAGCACATCATTTTATAAATTGATGTGTGTTGGTATTTTATATACATTTTATGAATACATACATAAATTAAGAAAAAATCTCTATCTTCTCTGAGAGCTCAAAATAGTGTGGTAAGCACTTTTTAAAGGGAAAGCTTTTTGTTCATAAGAAGCATCATATTGATAGCTAGACATCACTACCTACAAATATAGTCATTATTAAATTGCTTAAAAAAAGACAGATAAACTTACAGTAGTTCTTGGTGCTTTTGCATATTGTCCAGTTCGAACATCTCGAATATGTACAAGTTCTAAAACTTCTGTATCCTATGCGAATAATTTTAATAACATGATTAGATACCTTTCCTGGAATAATATATCTGAAATTTATTTCAATTCAAGTCTGGTGCAAAGTTTGAATTTTGGCAACACTTATTTGATATTAAAAATTCTCCTCAAAAAATTCTTGCACTCCATAGAGGCCTAGAATGAGCTAAATTTTAACAACAGTACAATCGCTTAGCTTGTTCTAAGCAGTACAATTCAAGATATTTGATTTCTGTTTTTGAAACACAACAGTTGTGCCTCTTTCTAAAAGTAATTTACAGAACAGCCTTAGTTTTTGATAATTCTCCGAAGTTAGCAATGAAACTCATTTACGTTGGTTTGCGATGGAATAGCCATATATTTTTGTTCTTTTACTTCTTTTTTTTCATTATGTTTTCCTTTTATTCATTGTCTTTTTAATTTCAAAATAATTATCCTTAAATGAACATTTACCGCTCAACCTTTGACAATCAACTGCTCAATCATGACAGGTTAAAAATATTTACAACGCATACATTAATTACATTTTTTATTCTCTAATTTCTTTTTTCGCATTACGTATACAACTTCTAGATAATTTTCACAATATGACCATCTAATTTTAAAACTCAACTTCTGGAGATTTTTTGGAATGCTCATCTGATTTTAAAACTCACACATCTGAGTTAAACCACCTTAACCAAAGAAAATTTTTATTTATGCAAAAGTAAGATTACACTTGAAATCCACACACACCTGAAAATTGGGCAAGCTGTTTTCATACTTACATAATGAAAATTCTTAACAAATATTATGATCTTTTTCTTACCTTTGAGTAGTCTTCTGGTTTCCAATACAGAACATTTCCTTCAGGATCGACTTCAAGAATGTACACAGAGCAGCTGGCATCATTCTTTAAGAAAAGTAAATGTTGAATTATGAATCCGTGATACTCAAGTGGTTTAAATAAAAAAGATATAAAAAGGACACTGTAAAAATAACTAATACGCCAAAGATAAATAACACTTTAAATCAAGAAGGGTCAAAATTTGATATAGTTTAAAGTGTTTTTATTTATCTTTAATTTCAAAGATTTTGCCTGCAAGCAAATATATGCACTCCTTCTGTGTAAAAGCTTACTTTTTTTAAAATTTATAGATAGATATCGGACTATAGGGCACAATTTAAGGGCATTTCAAATTAGATTCAAAAACTTAAATAATCTTACTTATTGATGACATCTGCATAGCAATATTTTAAACTTTCCAAAACCAGGCATGTTTTGATCTGGATAATATTATGTTGCTAACATGTTGAGTGTACCAATTTCAAAAGTGTCTTAAAGAACATTTTTTGCTATCTGAAAGTCACAGAAGGCCAAAAAGACACTACATATTTATGACAGGAAACACTAAGACACAGTAATTTACCTTGTTGTCTGCTTAATGAAAATTATTATACCAATAGTGACATAGTGCTTATGAACATTTTAATAACAATCACATCACTTGGAACCTCTTCTATCATTGTAATATCAATGCATTCCAAATTTATGGGTGTCAGATTTTTCTCACTTTACAAACATTATTATGCATATTATGCCGATCATAACAAGGATTGCTTTACGATCAACATTTAACAGTAAAACTTAAAAATATAAGTACAGAACTATTATCACAAACTTAGAACTAGAAAAATAATTTTTTTGTATAAAAAATTGATTGCTTTAAACTCATCCTTTATCATGATGTTATTATGATCTAGTATTGTTTCAGTTTCTCCTTATAAATTATGCACAGACCTGACTAGCACAAAACATTTATACAAAAGTACTTTGTTTATTGAAACCAGAGTAGCAACAGATTTAAAACTTCATAATTTTAGGAGAGTTTAAAAGGTATTCGGGTCAATTATTTGGAGAAACACTAAAAACTTATAAAAAACATTCCATAATTTTAGAGATTTTGCTAAAATTTTAGGAGGAAAAAAAAAGGAAGAGGTTTTCCTTCTTGAATGTCAGAGAGGCTGTTCCTTTTGAATTGCAGTAATTATGTTAATATATTTTGTAAGCCCTGTTGCGAAAAAAAAAACATCTCAACTTTTTGTCACATAAAATTTAAAAAACAAAGTATGGATACCATATTTTGAATCTAAATTTTAGTTATAGGAAAGTTTACACTAAAAATGTTACGAAAAAAATACTTCATAACAATGTAGGTACAGTTTTCCTTGTTGACAGGTCATGTGACCTACAGGGTTAGAAATAAAAAAAATATTAAAAGAAATAATCTTTTTTCGCACCTGTATGGACGTTTAAAACAAACTGGTGTTAAAAATTAAAACTCAAATTCAAAACAATTACAGATAGAAATTACGGATAACTCGTGGCTGTTAAATTATAAAACATCAGCATTTGTATATGCAATTTCCAATGCTGAGCTGATATTCTGCAATGTGTATTAGTTGTGGCACAGTGCCAAGAAAAATATTAGAAATTTAAATTTCTTTATGCCCTGTATTTATTAAACCTTATTACCTTAAGTAATATACAAGATATAAGTAATATACAAGATATAAGTAATATACAAGATATAAGTAATATACAAGATATAAGTAATATACAAGATATAAGTAATATACAAGATATAAGTAATATACAAGATATAAGTAATATACAAGATATAAGCAATATACAAGATATAAGTAATATACAATATACCTGGTAAACGACTGTTCAATTTCAAAATTTATGATAAATTTCTTAACATCATTAGCATGCCAAATCTTATAAAGAGTATGTCAAACATATAACTTAATAAATTAAACACAAAACTTCTTCATCATGATATCCTTATCCATCTTAACTCATGTTAAACTTAGGAGGATTGTGAATATTTATTATAATGTTTATTTCTTTGTTAAAAATAATTTCTATTCTGTAATAGGGAAAGAAATTTATCGGCAATTTTTATTTTCCATAAAACAATAACTTTACTGAAAGGGAACCCAAAGTGTAAAATGATGTTGGACTTATATTATATCAATGCATAGATATTATTAAGGTGAATTGATTAACATAATTATTTTTGCTAAAATGACACTCGTTTGCTCTTCCCAGGCTTCTTATTTTTTTTTGCTGACGACTCAATAACTCGGTATCTGCCACTTGGTTTGCAATAAAAATTTATGGATAGCTTGTATAGGCCCCATATGTTTACTCACAAAATTTGATTGCAAACCGACATGCAGATCCTAAGGTATGAGAATGCAGCAAAAAATTAAGAGGCCTGGGACGTCATTTTGGCAAAAAAATAATTTCTATTTATTGATAAAGTTTAAGGCACATCCTTAACATTACTTGACATTACTTAAATATGACATCATGATAATGCAGTATAATAAAATTTGAAATTCTTTAAATGTGAATATCTTGAGAACGAAAAGAGCTTTATAAAAAATTTAAAAAGATTGTTACGGTAGGGAGACATGGGCAGTTAAGCAGGAAGATCTTGACCGTTTAGAAAGGAATGATATGAGAATGGTTAGGTGGATGTGTAATGCCAGTCTGAGAGACAGAAAGAGTTCAGATGAGCTAAGAAGCAGGCTAAGTCTCTCTAGAATTAAAGATGTTATCCAGATAAGAAGCTTGAATTGGCTAAGGGCACTTGGAAAGAATGGAGGAGAATAATTGGGTAAGAAAGTGTAGAAACTTGATAGTTCCTGGGGCAAAGCCCAGAGGCAGACCGAGAAAGACTTGGCAGGAGGTTATAAGGACAGACTTGATAGAGAGGAAGTTGAGTTTAGATCTAAGACAGTCTAGATCAGATTGGAAGAGGGTCATTAATATACCCCGTCCAACCCATGCTAGCATGGAAAACGGACGTTAAGCCGAGAATGATGATGATGATGATGATGTTACTCAACTTTTTAAGCTCTATAATATAAGTCCAACATAATTTTACACCTGAGGTTCCCTTTTATATTAATCAAATTATAGAAAAAATTTAAGTTTTACACTGTCGAAATAAACAAAAAGTAAGAACTACATATATTTTTTGGCACCAATCCAAAAATCATGTTTCATTACTGAAACGGAAGGACAACTTTAACTTGCTTATTTAAGATTGGTGTGATTTAAGAAATTTTCTAATTTTTTTGTAATACAATCCTCCCCCCTCCCCCAGGCTAACACTTCCCTTTCCTCAGCAAAACATCTCCTCAAAAGGCAGAGTCAAAACTGTCATTCCTAAAAGTTTCAATTATGGCCAAATTCATTTTCCCCTCCTAAACCAAACTGGGTGCCAAACTATATTTAAACAGTTGTACACTGTCTCATTGATAGTCACATTGTATGTAATGGTAATTAAAAAGCAAAAAGTAACAATTCTCAAACTGTATACTGGGTAATCTATGACTTCACTCAAGTAATCATAAGCAATACAGAAGATGAAAGATTGTTTGTTTTTCAATTAAAAGTAAAAAAAAATTTTTTAATAGGATTGTGCTTTTTCAAAAAAATAATATTCGAGTGAACATACTGTTTGAATGCTCTCTCTCACAAAGGAAGAAATTTAATTTCTAAAAGTTTTTTTTTGTTTTGCTTTATTAGGTATTAATGTCATCTATGTTAAAATTACAACTGTAACACTAATGAGCAACAGCTGTAATTGAAGACACATTTTTTCTGTAAATGTGTCTTTTAACCATTTTCAGCATTTATATTATCTTTTTTCACTTTTAAAAAAAAAAGCATTATGAGTCGGTAGCACATCAAAAGGAAATGTCTTATACATTATAAATGGAATTTTTAGCCAAATAAGAAGGTGTCAAAATCAAATGAAAAAAGCCATTCTTACCACAAATCAAAATATTCATAATTTAATAAAAAACCTTTACATTTACAATATTTCACTAAATAATGCAAGCTGTAGCAAACAGAATTTTTTAAAACAAGCCACAGTGAGAAATAAAGTTATTCACTATTGTTAGTGAGCCAACAAAAACTCCCCAATTTAGCCAAAAGATATTTCATAAAATAACCTTTTTAAAAGCAACACAATTTACCATTTTCTTGCTTAATTAAAAAAATCTGAGTTTTCATGCTTCCTTTCTTTAAAGGTTTAACATTCTTCTTTGAAACAATTTTTAACAATAGTTTTCACTATGATTTTTATTGTCTTTTTTTTAACCAGACAACTGACTTTCCATATGAAAACTTTATAAAAAAACCATGTAATTGTTCTGTTAAATCATTGGTAAATATATAAAATGAGGAGTTAAATACGTTTTCAGGCGCTACAACGAGCTACACTAAATGTCACCTTCCTCTTGCATTAGTGACTAGGAAATCATAAAAGTATCTTTAAATCTTAACAGTTCAAAAGCACACTATTCTGTACTTTTTTTGACCAGAGTTTAAGCACTTGGAAATAGGCTTTAACAAATTTCAAAGAAAAATTAAAGCATACAGAACTATTATTGTTGATGTCATCAAAATTTGAAAAATCAATTTTTTCACTCTCTCTTTTACATTGTTTGTCTGCCTATGTCGATTTTCCCATGGGCCTCGCAACTAGTATTTCATAATTAAACCCGACCGAAATTTGTGTTTCTGAAAAGGATTTTTTTATAGAGGATGTTCAAACTTAGTCTTATTTGTTAATTGGCTAAATACACAACACATCATTACAAAGATTGACGTGTATAGTTTAATTGAAATTAAAGTTTTTGCATTGCACTAACAACTTTGGGCAAAATAACTTAATAAATCAGTGGTTACGTCAGTGGTTTCATTCCTGCATAGAACCAAATTAGGGAATTTCCAAAAGCTTGATCAAACCACCAAACAGATGGGTTGATGTTGTCATCATAAGTCCTTTAACTGTTAGTATCTCCTTAGGAGTTTGTCAAAAGGATATGACAACACAGAAAATACTTTTTGAAAAAAGTTAATATATTTCAATGAAGTCATCAAAATATAGTTCTATAACTGCTTGCATCCCTAATCAAGTTGATTTTACCACTGGAGATTTTCTGTCTGTTTAAAATGGTAGCTTACAATTTTTAAGAAACCAGGGGGTTATTAAATAGAAGACTGCATTATAATCGCACCTATAATCATAGTATAACCCATCTAAATAAATTTCATTACTTCGAGCTAAGGGAAAGAATGCTCCAAATAGCAATGTGGGAAATATGTATGTCTGGAGGCTAACAACTTGTATACATATAATACGTTATCCATTACACGTTATTCCACATGGAAGTGGAAGAAAATTTGGTTTAAATGTAAAAATAATATTTTTTAGTATTAATCATAATTTTAATCATATATAATTTTGCTATTTCATCTGCAAAACCAGTGAACAATTATTAGCTCTTGTGGGTAAAAGTAAATCCAATTATAAGCAATGATCAGCTGCTAGTGGGAATAAAACTTAATGCTTGGATTTACCAAAAAAATGTTTTGATAAAAGACATTGCTAGATGATTTTTAGGAGATAATAATAAAAAAATCATTCTTTTAATTGTCAGATATACATGCTAGGTTAATTCAGCATTTCCCGAGAAACATTCAACAGCTATTTTCCATTTACAATTTATCAGGATTTTCTAACTTATTAAATTAATCTTTATTACAATACCCTTATACGTCTGTATTGTGAGTAGCGAGACGCACCAAGGCAGTTTAAAAAGGACGGGTGAACAAATGGATTTTCCCACGAGCCATTAACTAGTCGATCTCTAATGGCACTGTCATACACTTTTATTTAGGAGCTGTAAATGAATAAGATTTTGCTACAACTTTAGTCATTGTCTTATGTTATAGTGATTCTTTTTAAACATACATATTTTGTACAATGAATTTTTATAATTAGGAACATGGGTATGCTGTAAATTTCATCTTATCAAAATAAAAATGCCGGACAAAAAATAGATGAAAAGAAATCAGTGTCTTTTAGCATAACTAAAACAACTGTGTAATGACCGATTAAACATGCTAAAAGTGCCATAACATGAAACTGATTTCCTTATGCGAGTAATTGCTTTAATTGACCACAATGAGTCAATTTAATTTAATTGTTCAAAATAAACATTGTAATTCTATTTTGCTGAGATTGCAGCAGTCATAATTTATAAAGTTTTTGAAAGAATGTAAACAATATTTTCTCCTTTTTAAAAACATTTCAGACATGAATGATAATAAAATCTTCTTGAGTCCATAAATGACCTCTTAAAAAGCAATCAGATGCACAAACCCATTTACAATACATTACTTATCAAATTGATTTTTTTGTTTTCTATAATTTAAAAAATGTTGAAGCGTCAACATATTTAAACGTCTTCCTTTTTTTAAATTAAACAAACATAGAACAGCAGTTTTAAAAAAAAATAGCAGTTTTTTAAAGAAAATCATTTTTTTTTTCATAGATCCACAAAATATTCAACAGATGAAAGGAATTAAGTCTGGAAACAAAATGTTGAATATTTCTTTTGTAAAAAAATGAGCTTTTGTACTAATCTAAAAGGTTCCTGTCTGCATGTTTCGGTTTTTCTAAAGTTTACCTATCAAAACTCCACTTTATATAATTATAAAAAAGTTTAGAATTAGCACTAGAGATTCTAGTAAAAAAACGTTTGGGACTAACACTAATTCTATTACAAAAAGCTTTGTGAAAAGTTCCCTTATCTCACTTATTATATTCTCCTAATAATTTCTACAGTGCACAGAAACAGTACACACTTAATTCTTTACCAAAAACATTTACTTTTGAAACTTTAATTTTTGGATCTTGTAATGTTTTAAAGACTTATTATTATTCCAAATATAGGCACCATTAAACAAACTAATCAAAAAATTATGACCATTGTTAAAAATTTTTAATTTTGTGCTAAATGAAAGTGTTCGAGAACATTATTACATAACTATGACAACAATAACAACTAAGAATACACATAAACTAATTTTATCAAACTGAAACCTTTAATGTACTGTACACATCATAGAAAAAAAATAGAAAATAAATAACATTCATGTAGAAAATAAAGTTTTATTTATTTGATAGGCTGTAATTTTAGCTTTTAAACAAATAAAAATGTGATACCTTTTAATTCTACACAACCCTGTTTTAATTCTGTCTCGATAGATGTTTCCATGGCAACATAGTATTTTAAAATTGAAAAACAGTTATTTTTATGAATGATGTCTACTACTTTAGGCCTCCAGAAAACACTCTATATGTGCACTTTACTTCATAAATATATAAGAATATTTCTGGAAAACGTTACATATATATACTTAGACCTTTTTGAGAGATAAGTGGAGTATAATGACCATAAAATCGAGTTTCCCTAATGTGTGCAATAACAGAGAATCATAAAAAACACCCTACATGTAGCTATTCTATTTTTCCTGGTTAACTTTTTTAAAGGTTTGATTACATATTTAGGGAACTCTTTTTTCTAAAATCTTTGATATGGTTTGTTTTGCGAAATTAGATCTTTGTAAAAGTTGTAACTAACTGATTACAAGTAATGAATATTATTAATAAAAATGGGCATTTTCTAATAATTTTAAGGGACATTGGAGGTTTTATGTACATACACTATTTCTTTTTATGTATATATAAGGACAAATTTAATTAGACCATTTTAGAGATATTCTTTTTTCCTTGAAGATTCACAGAATGCATTGTTCTTAATAACAAATTTTTACTAAAAACATGAACATCACTGGTTCTTGGATTTTTAATTATTAAAACAAGAGGTTGTTAGCTTTTTAGTCTACCCTGTGGTGAATGTAAAAATTGGATGAGTCAAAGAAATATTCACTTCCTTGTCTTTTGGAAAGTAGAGTTGAGCATGAATGCTTGTCTTTAGCTGAACGAATTAGGTTTAATGAAGACACACAATTATATATAATTCAAACTTGTAACAACAAGTAAAGTTACTCTACCTGGATGGCTATAGTTTTAGGGACAGCATTCATAGCATACTTAACTTGTTAACAAAGAAAACATTTAAAATACATTGTTGGGTAGTCAGGTGGATTAAAAACTACAGGCAATTTTGTAACAAAAGCTTTAACTTGTAAACATTATAAGCTAGCTACCTAGTTGCTAGTACAAGAGAAACGATAATGAAAAATGGGAATTCAGGTGCACTGAAAACTAGTGGAAACTGGAAGAAATTTACGGTTGTGTATAATGTTCTTTGCTACATTACATGTTCTTGTCTTCGTGTTTTGTTGGTGGGTTAAGTATATAGACATCAAAGTTGGCAATTCCCATGTTAGGGATGCAAACCATTGCAAGCCAAAATAAAAGTAAAGTTTGTTAAAAGATTTTGTGTGTGGATAACTTCCAGCTTTGATTTTTTAGGCAAAAACAAAACAAAAAAACATAGAAAAGAAGTAAGAAAAAAAAAGTTAGCCGATCATTAAAAAGGAACAGATTCTATTATACTTCCAATATACAATACACTTACGTCATCCCATTTCAAAAATCTTCCACCATTTGATAACTTAGGAGGTACTGCAACCACTGGAAGCTTTTCTGTGACCGGGCCTGCACCCGCCATCTTGGTTGTTTTGCTTTGCTCTGTTTTTTTTCGAATATCGAGACCACGGTAGTTGGATAACTTTTGTTTTCGGATTCTCGTTTATGTAATCCCAAAAGAGAAAGTACGGTAATTTAATTGGCTGAAGAAAATCGGGAAAAAAAGCGTATTGGCAGGTGTATAGTTTTTATATTTTATTCTCCAAGGAAATATATAAAAGCTGATTATGTTATAACTGACTAAAGAATAATCCAGTTACTCAATGGAAAAATTGCTTTTTATTGCGCCAATCGTAATAATTAAAATACTTCTAATTGTTGTTTTTGCAAAGAAGCGAAATATGGTACAATAAATATTTATAGCTACATATAAAATTCAACTAAATAAAAAATGTTTGAAAGAAAAAGTTTTATTTTCTCAAGGAAAACGTTGCATTGGCGGGGAATCGAACCCCGGTCTCCCGCGTGGCAGGCGAGAATTCTACCACTGAACCACCAATGCTTGGTAAAATGAAAAGATTTAACCATTTTATCACATAACAAGAATTGGGGACAGTGTTAACAGTAACAAAATTTTCACTCGAGTTTAGATTTGCGCTTTTTTTATTCGATTTAGCGTGCATCAATTTTGGCGCACATCTTTTTGGAGGTAATTATAAAGAAAAAAATAATGTCCATAAAGAGATTTTATGCCTGTTGGACACATGTTGGCTCAAAGATTTGCGCGAACCAACACGGTTTATGGGTGCTATTATCAAAGTAATTTACGTGGAAAAATTTACATTACATTACTTTATATTTTTATTTGTTTTTTTTTTTACAATTTCGTGCAATCTAATTTTTGCACACTTAAAAAAAGGGCGTGCAGAAAAGATAGTTTCGCGTCACCGATTCACGCAGCTGCTCTTCCTGGATTCATCCTCAAATTCCCAGAGATTTTTGCTTTTTGATATTAGAGAGGAGAGGGCGAATAATATTTTTCGCTGTCAGCTCTCATAAAGTCAAAATCACTGTAAACGAGGGTGAACGTGAACGTAATTCGCACATTTTTTATATAAAAATAACTTTTTTATAAAATAGCGTTTTTTCGTTTTAACATAAACATATTTTTAGGAAATATTCTTAACTTTTTATCTAATTTCATCTTGAATATTCTCATAGAGTATATTCTTAAAAGCGTGTGACAAACTCTACACTGTGATAGTTTCAGAGAAACAATTTTATAAGAACACCATGCTTCAAATTTTGTTGAAAGAGCAAACTAATACTCAAATCATCGAGAACAACCTGACTCTGAATTTTGTCATAAAATAATCAAGCAGGATGCGAATTTTCATGTAAAATTCTCTCTTAAAGTTAAAATAGTTCTTTTTCTCAGCAACAACAACAATAACTGCGAAACAAGGACGGCCTTTAGAGCGGACACCTCTCTACAGCGGACACCTCTCTACAGCGGACACGGGAACGGATGAAATAACGACCAAACTCTTATAACAAAATCTCAATGTGGGGAACATTATATAGCGAACACCTCTCTATATGGAACATTATTTCAAACCCCCTAAAACTCTCTCTCTTTATAGCAGACATGCCCAACAATGGATTATACAAAGCAGTTCTTGTCAGAATTTTCTCACTATTTTACTTAAGATAATGTTTGCTTTAAATTGTTTTCGCTGAGACAAAACAAAATTTGAAGATTCTTTTGTATAGCTTTTAATTTGTTTTACCTGAATGAAATATTTATATATATAGCATATTTATGATGTATAAAATATTTTAAGCTCTTTCTTCTCTCTCTTTACAAACCACTTTGTAGTTAAAAACCTTAGTACGAGTTTTTACGAGCCATTTGCGGACACCTCCCGTACCAAACACCTTTTTTAGATCCAGGTGATGCCCGCTAAGCTATGCAGAGGTTTCACTGTGTAATAAGTTAGCTCAAATGAACACAATTACAGAGCTGCTCGAACAACAAAAACTCAAACTTATTTAAACACATGAATTACAGAGATAATTTTAAAAAAAGTGATAAATTGAACCCTTAATATCTTTTAGGTATTACTCTCAAGTTCTTTAATGCAGAGGTGATGCAACGAAACAATGGGATATTATAATTCTAATGAGCGACATGCCTCCACTTTTTTTATCCGATTACTTTCACAAACAGGTGGCACAGCTATAATCTCAGTGACCCTGGGATCGAGGTTGTCTCAGTGACATACTATTACATAATGTGAGTTATATACATTGTCAACATTTTTGTCAACATTGTTATCAAAATTGTCAAAAAGGAAACACATTTCTTAGTTTTTATCATTTATTTTTCACATTTTTAACTTTAATGTCTTAAAAATGAACAATTTAGACTTGTTCAGTGTTACATAAAATCGATGCAAAAAAGGCGATATTTTAAAAATGTCGCCTGTCGTGTCCCAACATAGTGGTTCCTCGTGCATCTCGCTAAATTGTCCTCCACTTTTATTCCGGTGTCGACCGGCTCTCAAATTATTAACAAGTCCCAGAAATTTTTAATCTCTCAAATTTCAACAGAAACACACAACATCGCTGCCGAGCTATCTAGTAACTCTCTATTCGTCTAATAAAAAATTCTTAAAAATAGAACAATAAGAATGAAAAATGAATCCAGTAAAATACGCAAAACAACGACTTTAATCCAGTGTGATAGAAATGTTACGACGCCTCCATGAAAAGGGAAACCAACATATTGTAGTACACCGTAATTTACGCGCAATTTAAAAATATTTGCCAACCTCGTTCCCAGGGACTCTTACATAATGCCTTGGGCGGGTACAAGAGTGAACCATCCTGACGTAAACAAGTTGAAACGTCTACGTCATTTAAAAACAGAGTAAAGTATGGTAATAGTAAACATTGTACAACTTTTATAGAAAATTTGATAATATAAATAATTCAAAAGTACAGTATTGTGCCAATGCAGGTTTCTTTGTTTGTTTACAAAGTAAAAATATGCTTATTAGTTCATCGCTCACCACTAGACGGAAATTTCGACGCGTGCTGGATTAAATTAGATTTAAAACCGAACTTACCACGAGTATAACATCCCGTGAGGTGAGAATCGTAGCTTTATTGTTTCTACTTGTGTCAGCTCCAACACTTATCACCGTTGGCGTTAGGCGCCTTTCTTTGATAAACTAAAACTTATCTGTTATTGTCATAGCGTAAAAAGATATTTCGTGCAGAATATATTCTTAGAGAAGAGCGACCTTATAAATTGGTAAAAATAAAACCTCGCTGTGAAGAATAGACATGCAAGACAAATTTTTTTGCATGGTGTTTCTATAAAAATATTTACTAGCTACTGTTCCTAACAAGCAATATCAATGCACGAATTCCATAATAACAGTGCTAGCATGTTTCCAAGGCGCGCCTTGCTTTTTTTATATGTACGAGTTGGTTTTTACCAATCACTTGATGGGCTAAAAACAAATTATTCATATCGCACAGAATGCTTCTACCACTATATATCAAGTCAAAATGACCTCTTTGATCGTTCACTTTCACTGTTTCTAACTCTTTGATTATCAACCCAACATAGAGGTCTTCCATTGGAAAAAGTTTTCTTCCATACGACAGCTTTAGAAATCTTCCCAAAACATCTTCAGACATCAAATAACCACCGCCCAAACAATAGCCAGGATAATTTTCACCCTTAAAATCGTCATATGAAACATACCTATAAAAAGTAAAGATTCTAAAATTTATAAGCAAACCACAGTCTTAAATATTCCTGAACTTATTATTGACAAACAACACCCTTTTTTAAATAAGCAACATTTTGTAAGCAACCCGAGGCTGAAATATCATGAAATCTTAAACAACAAGTTAGCCTCAGATAGACAAGTTAAAATTAAACGTTAAACAACAAGAACGAAAAATTAACCATGGACTTTAGTAGCATGTTTACATGAAGGTTCTACCTAGAGTAATTATTCATTCATAGTTATACAGGTCAGTCTTTTCAGTAAATATATAACTAAACATACTTCTTTCCTCCACGGGTATACCAGACTTTTAGCAGGGGCGAAAAAGTCCGATATAGGCGTGATAAAAAAAGTCCTGTGAACGAGGTTAGAATAATTGATTACTTGAGTTCCAATAATTAAGCAATAGCTAAGCAAAAAACGAAGCTAAAAGCCTTAAGCGGGATTTTCACGAAGGGAATTTCATTTTGCTTCAAAAAATTCGCTTCGCTGAAAAGTAAAAACAGTTCCTACTTTTTAGCGGGGAAAATTTTGCTGTAAACTTTTAACAAATTAAAACGCTACATTCAGTGTTTATTCTAAGAAAATTCATTACAATAAAGGCAACAGTGGGACTCGACTAAAAATCAGCATTGCTTATAAAAAAAAATCGTGTGTTCCCGTGAAAACATCTGGCTAAAATGCACCAGTCGGACATACCGATCACAAATTAAAATATCTGTCGAAGAACGACTGCATTTGAAAAACTTCGCAAAGATTAAGTGTTATAATTAGCTAAGTATGAATAATGCTCGCTGTAACTGGAAATATATCGCTGAGGGACATATATCGCTGAGAGACATATCGCTAAGGGACATATATTACTGAGGGGCATGTATGGCTAAGGGGCATATATCTTGTTTTTAGAGTCGTTAGTTTGAATTTCAAAAGAATTTACGCCGGCGATAACTTTCGTAATTACCTTAATTGGAAAAAATTTTGCGGAAAAAATGACCACGCCCAAAGATTATTCAGCATTAGCGTTCTCAATCGTCGATTCGCGAAAATTTATTCACTAAAAATTTTCTCTCAAAACTCACAAATATAAAAATAAAGCGATGATGCGTTAAATGTATGTACAGTAGACGTCCGTTAATTCGAATGACGGTCAATTCAAACTTTCCGTTATTTCGAACAAATTGCCAATTCCCTTGAGTTTGGTTTAATAAAGTATTATATTTTGAGCTGCTTAATTCGAACTCTGCTAATTCGAACATTTCGCTAATTCGAACAATTTTTTAGTCCAAAGGCTGCATTATGCCCCTTAATTCGAATTTTGGGTATCGATAAATAAAATCTTATGGGAAAATAAATAAAACGTTTTCACTTTTTATTCATTTTTATTGCATCAATGGTGGCAAAAATTCTTTCAATACACCTTTCCCGAATATATATTTTGTAAAATATTGCGTGCATGAAAAGGAGGCAAATCTTGGTAAACATTATTCGCGTTTATATAAACATGGAGGAAGACAATACTATGAGAGATATTTTGCTTAAAATAATTGAGGAAAATATAGATTTAGTCTTCAATGAAACTGAAGAAAAAGCGTGAGGGAAAACATGGAGGGAATGCCACCGTTCACGATAAAAGAAATTGAAATGCATTGACAAATTAGTGGTAAACAGCACGGTGTGGCAATTATTAAGACTTTGGAGCGTGGCAGAAAGTTTAGGGATGAACTATACATATCTGCTGATAGCATTTTCACATCAACAACTACATTTGCTCCAAGTGAAAACAGAATTTTTAAAGACTTAGTTATGGTCAGCCCTGTAAAAAGTAATGCTGGCAAAAAGGTATCCATCTAACGTTATATGATCCTAGAATTAATGATAGTTTGTGTAACATAAATCCAAGAATATTAAAACTGCAAGAACATATGCTTATGGTTGACAAACGGGTTGGTTTTGCTCATTGTATTGACAGTACACGAAAAAGAAAAAAACAACACTAAATATGCGAACTTTCTTGTCCGATCTACATTGTCACACCAACTACTACCATTAGAACATAACATCAAGGTTGTTACTAATATTAATATATCAAGTACTTCAAATAAATCAAAACATAACGAACACAACCCTATGAGTTTATTGATGTAAATCCTGTATTAATCCCAAAAGATTGGGGTAAATTAAATCAACATTACACACACAGCTAGCTGTTGAGTAAAGTCGTTTATAGTATCATCAATTAGTTTTTCTTTTAACATTGAATTCCTCAGTTTTGATAGTTTCTAATTCATCAGGAGTTAAAAAACCAGGTTGTTCTTCAGTGATCTCAACAGAATCAGATGAAAAACTTTCTTATGTGCTTTCAGAATCTGTTTCGACTACTACAGGAAGTGCTCTTTTTTCGGACTTTTCCTTTTTTTGTGTTGTATTATTTTTGTTTGAACGTAAATATATATGGCACAGAGCCATTGATTAATGTTTTCCGTTCACAGCAAAAACCTAATTTTACACAGTGTACTTCAAAGTGGACTTCGCATACTTTTGTGTTCTTGTTTACTGTGAACACATCACACCTCCCCTTCTACGATATCTTGAAATGATGCTTACCCATTGTTTTCTCAAACTTTGGATCCGATGGAAATGAAAACATTCCAATGAGGTCGATATACCTGGATAGATTAAATTATGACAAATTTCTTGCTGACCTTTCTGATTGCTACACGCCATCACAAATGCATATTCTTCTTTTACAAGACAAGTATGTTTTTATATACATTAAAAGTAGTTTCGTTAAGAAAAACCTGCAATCCTTTAGAAAAATACACAATAAAAGATCATTCACAACGCATAAAAGTATCACACTCACCAGCTGTATTTTTAGTGTTTACAAAGTTTACTAAGAAGTGCCTCGTTTTCATGCCGATGATGTAATCGATAATTTAAATTCAGGAAAGGTGTATTTATCAATTAAATTGCCATTTCCAATAAAATGAAGTTTACAAGGAATTTGGGGGCCTCGCCCATCGCTAAGCAAACAACGGTAAAAGATTTTTTTTAAAAGTTGTAGTAAAGTTGTAATAAAGTTATATTAGCATAAAACCTTTAAGCGTTTATTAAAATTCTTGTTTTTTTCTGAAGTTCTGATAATCTGAACATTCGTTAATTCGAACAAATGATTTAGTTCTTTGCGTGTTCGAATTAACGGACACCTACTGTATCTTAAAAATTCATCAAATAACAAAAATTTGCGAAAGGTTCTCCGATTACCGTCATTCTTCTAATTTAATCCTCCGGTAAAAATAATTATTTTGAAGGAGTCGTACTAATAATAAGAGGAAATAAAATACCTTGGAAATTGAAGTTGATTGTCGTACTAATAATTAGAGTAAAATAGAATCAAATCGTATTAAATTAGGGGTTGAAAAATTGAAAACACACTTTTTGGTACTTTTTATTTTTTTTTCTTTCTTTTTAAAACTCTTATTTATACCAACTTTTCTTCTCCCTTCAAAGTTTTCCAGTTCCTTGAGAACTCTCTCTCTCATTTGATTGTGAAGTTTTGCATCGACTGTTTTGAAGACAAAATCAGCTGGTATCTCCATACCTCCTTGTGGAAGATCGAATGAGAATCTTCGCTCTCCTGTTACCTTTATTGATAACGTGCCTTCGTATTTAAGAAAAAAGAATATCAGTTGCGAGAGAAATTTAGGCACATGTCCAATTGTTTGTCCATTATCTAATACAGCAATGGAATATTTATCTTCAACCAAAGCACCCGGTCGCACTTCTGGTTCGCTCGTTAAAATTGATCCTATTTCAGCTTTCCATTGCTTCCATCTGTAAATATGATAACCTCTGATACAACAAGGAACAGTAAATTCTTTTTCCAATGGTATTGGTATCTCTAAATTAAGAAGTAGTAATGGAGTAATATCGTCGGTCATTTTTCTACAACTTTTCTGAGTACGTCGAGGTAGAAGCTAGCATCAGGCAAATACTGACGTCTTTGCATTTCGAATCCAATTTTTTTGTTCGGAGGAAAATCCAAATGATATTGCGAGCTTATTGCATTGTAAATCGAATGTTTCTTTTCATAGAGGAAAACCCAAAAGATTTTACAAATTCAAAACAATCGATTTGGAGCACTCTTTTCTTTTGTCAGTGCTGTTAGTCTGTCGCGCGTGGTATCATCATGTCAACCCAAACCAAACTGTTTGGCTATTTTCAAAGCAACGTTAAAAACCAACGATAGCGTCAATCAACAATATCCTCTTATTTTGCTCCTGGAACTGCAAAAGATGACGACGTGGTTTATTTAGGCAGTAAGTAAAACTTTAGTTTAATGTGACTCAATTTATGATTTCAACTTTGAAATGAAAGTGACAGAATAACTCATAGGGGTGATTTTTTTTCTCAAATACTATACATTTGAGTTTAAGTTATTATTTGCTCAAGGATTCTTTCTATTATTATTTTCAGGAAAAATAGCGCCTCCTCCAAGTAAGAAGCCTGTTGGTAGGCCACCCAAACCGTACACAGGTGAACAGATCGAGCGAATGATAGAAAAAAATCACGACTTCAACAATCTAAAGCAACAATCTCAGCATCTCGAATCGATTATATGTAATTTCTATCTACACCAACGAGCCAATATCGTCGGTGGAAACGAACACACAACACGTAAGAGATTCACTGAAAAAACGAAAATCGAAATGCGAGAACACTACGCACTCACGAAAAGTTATACCGAATCAGCCAAAGCTTTCCATGTGCACGAGTCAACTCTTCGAAACATTGTGAAAACTCCAGGCAGAGCAGTAAAGCTGAGTGATAAAGGGAATCGTTCAGGAGCTGGTCGACCAATAACATATCCGTTGGAAGTCGAGAATGATTTGATTCGATGGATTCTTGAACTTAGAGATTTGCATGTCCCAGTGTCTGTTCTTGCGTTACAAGAGAAAGCAAAAGGTGTCGTCCAACCTCACAATCCTGATTTTAATGCTAGCCGAGGCTGGGTCGCGAAGTTCTTTCAACGACATCGTTTGTCACTGCACAGCAGGACATCAGTGAGCCAAAAGCTTCCACGTCAATTGGAAGAATCGATTTCGAAGTTTTATGCAGATGCCGGTCGTTTCATGAGAATTGGGAAATATCCCAGATCATTGGTGGGAAATATGGATGAAACTCCAGCTTTTTTCGATATGGTCCCAACAAAGAGCATCTGTAAGATCGGTAGCAGAGAATGTGTTGTTCGAACGTCAGGGAATGACAAGAAACATATCACCATCGTTCTTTCAGCTGCTGCTGACGGTACTTTGCTACCGCCGATGCTGATTTTTAAAGGGAAGACTGAAAGAACTATCGGAAAATTGCGTGTTCCTGAAGGGTTTGTCGTAAAAACTCAAGAGAAAGCATGGATGGATGAAGATCTCATGATTGTTTGGCTGGATGAGATATGGGTCAAATATGTGAAGAAAATCAACAAAGAGCTCGGATTGGAAAACTCCCTGTTAACCTATGATGCCTTTTCTGCTCACAAGACAGGCACTGTGGCGAGTAAGTTGAACGAAAACAAATCAGATGCCTTAATGATCCCAGCCGGTTGTTGTGTCAGCCAATGGATGTATGTATTAACAAACCATTTAAAGCAATTCTACGAAAATGTTGGGTCGAGCATGTCAACAAAGCAGTCGAGAAGATGCCCACACCTACACCTAGCGATTATAAGCTACCTCCGCCAACCAGACAGGACATGGTGGATTGGGTTGAAAAGGCATTCCAAATTATTTCAGATGACAAGGATATGATAATGAAATCCTTTGATGTATGCGGAATAACTACCACAGATCCTTCGAAAGTCCGAAGTGGCGAATTTTATTCAAAATGCATGGAAAAAGCTAAAACCATCCTAGACAGTGACGATACTGAAGACGATCCATTTACTTTGTAAATTAAATTAAAATTTTTCATGTTTTTTTAAAAAAGAAAGTTTGAAACAAAAAAAATTACGTGTTTTTTACTATTCGTACTATAATTAGAAGAAAATTTGACCTTTATCGTACTAAATTAAAGGAAAATCTGAAATTAGTAATTATGGACTCGTACTAATAATTAGAGTTAAATAATATTTTTTTAATTCGTACTAATTAGAGGACGGATTAAATTAGAAGAATGACGGTAAAATGCTTTCCAAGGACTTAATGTTTTTCAGAAATTTAAAAACAACGCTGCTCTACGCAAGTTTACACAAGTTCTAAAGAAATAATGAAAATTAAAAAAAAACTAAAAAGTTCATCAGTTTTAACTATAGTTTCGTGTGTGCTTTTATGTTTCCTTATTACGTTGTAGTAATTCATGAGGTAACAATATTTTTCGAGTTCTCCAAATAAGAAATCTACTTTATATAAAAGAATTAGATATATCGGGCACGAGATTACTCCTGTACTGTCAACGCAGAGAAATATAACAGATTGCTTTTCGATATCATCTTAGATACCTCAAATGTTAGCAAACGCCTGTTTATCACACCTGCACTACTTACTAGAATTGCCTTCTCCATATACCAAACAATGTCTTTATTTTACTTAAGGACAATATTTTACATCTTTGTTCAATTTTTTTATTTCACCTTAATTTATCTACTTGAACAATAGCTTTATGAAACTGGTAATTCGCAAACTTTAATTCCGCAATTTTTTTTCCGATTTTCGCACGAAAAGTTCCATTCGTAAAACATAATTTCGCATTGTATTTTCCAGAAAACATATCTCCTCTTATTTACGCTCTTTTGTCATAAGGAAATATTAGGAACTGGAAGAGGCTATCTTGAGTAAATAATAGCAATAATAATAAACAACGCATAACAGAAGCAGTGTAGTGGTGTGTATTTGAGTCTACTTACAGCAAAGAAGATTTCTTAATAGAACAGGCAAATATGAAGCTGAATGGTTTCTAAAAATATTCATAGCTTTTTTTATACTTTTAGACAATGCTTATGCTTAAAATGGTTGCCGGGTCAGATATATTGCTCCTAGGTTCTATTTGGGTTGGGGTTAAACCCACATCATTTACTTCCCCTGTAAATGTTAAATCTTCAGTTACTCTAACAAAAAAAACTACTTTCAACACAGGAAAAGAGATACATGCATAATTTCTTTAGTTTCGAAGATTTAAATTGTACTAGAAACCTCTTGACAGCACTTCAGGTTTTATTGAGAGGAAGATGAACTGCAACCAAAAGGTTACATGAAACAAAATAGTAAAAAATATACCATAACCTTACCATTTGTTTCCTTTCGTCCTTACAACTGGTGAGTTAAAATTACAATATCCAGTGTAAACATTCTGCAGTGGCATTTCTTTCAGCCATTCTACTAATGGCACAGGATTGATGAAGACGTCATCATCTGTTTTAACAACATACACATTTTCGCATTCATAATAAGCCCACTTTAAGCCAAGTCGAGTTTTCATTGTCAAATTTTGATAATCTTCTTGCAGGCTTCCAAACACAATATCTTTATTCAATCTAGCTTCCTCTAAAACTTTTTTCATAACAGTATTTCCACCTTTTGCTTTTCCCATAACAAAAACAGTTTTGAAAACATTTTCTAATGTAAATTTTAAACCATGTAAAAAAGGCTTAACAGCTGATTTTAATTTATGAATGTCTTCGGCGTATGAAGACGCCCACGAATCTCTTATATACCGCCTTCTTTCTTCATTCTCCGGCTGTGATACAACTAGCACCAGCAAAAAAACTTTGTGTTCACACTTTGCAGATTCAGGTAAAGGGTCTGTTTCATGTTCAATGTTAAGTTGTACTTTATTTAACTTCTGCAAATCTTCCTTTTCTGGATTTCGATACTTGAATCTTCTTTTTATAGATACGTGCTGAGAGTTATGAGAATTTGTATTAGGTTCCAATGATTTCACACCTTTATTACTAATTACTTTATGTTTTGTTTGTTTATAGTCAGTTATATCGATGTAAACACCACGTTCTTGTAATTCTAACTGTTCAGATTTGATAATACGATCTATCTCTTTTGAATTTTTCAAGTCCATATGACTTTGCATTTTATTAACATGATGGTATGGCTTCTTATACGTTGCTTGCGTATTTGAAAATGAGGATGAATCCACATCACTTTCTGTATGTATAAACCACAAATATGCAAGTGCAAATGATATGGTAAAGCTGAACCCAAAAAACAAGTTTTTTGTAAATGCCATGGTAATTTAAACTAAGGAACTAGAGCATTTTTCATTACTAAAATGTAGAAATAAGAAAAACATGGAAAAAGTGTTGAAAGAACTACAATATCTGAGTGTGAAAAATACAAAATACATGTGGCACATATACCTTTCATCTAAGCACAGGTTAAATCAACACTATAATAAATGTTTATAACACATTCACGTGAAATAAAGCACAATGAAATAACAATTTATGGCAAGCAAACGAAAGTATTAGTTAAATAAAAGTTGATCTTCTTAATATCACCTGTTTTTGCGTGCAATTGTATTTCTATATTATTTACTTGTTAATTTCTGAATTCTATTTAAATAACCACAAAGTATTTTACTCATTCAGTTCACGTATAGGTTGTCTCTAATTGCAAATTTCATTTCCCTCCACTTTAACATCAGCTGTGATAACTGTTTGGAAGATTTTGTGACATCGCTGATTTAGAGATTTTTTGCTGCATAAAATAAAAAAAAACAAACAAAAAAACTAAATAATTTTGATACTGTATGTCATATTATTTAGCTTACAGGGAAAATATAATCTTTATAAGAAACTTCCACTTCCACCTTACCTTAACCTAATTAAGTTCGCTGTTTTCGAAGAAAGGGGGGTGGGGGTGGTGATTAATTAAGGACATAATTTAGAATAATAAGGTGGAATTATTCTCTGGTAACAATAAATAAATTGTTATTTTATTTGATCATAGAAATATACATCATACATAAGTATTCCAGGAACAATTATGGTGGAAAATGCAGAGCATAAGATATGCTCTGCATTTTGTGACCAATGTGACTGTGTTCAAATTTTTGTTGATCTCTTATTCCCGTCTAATAAACAGGCCGTTGCAAAATGTTTGTGTGAAACTGTAGGTAAACAAACGACCATAACTTTAAATGAGCACTGAGACGGAGATCGATAATATCGCCATTATGGTAGGCTCCGTTCACGCTGTATTTTTGGCTTGTTTTTTCTTTGTAAAACATGGCATTAAAAATGAAAAGAAACTTTATCCCGCAGTTTCTATTGGAAAGGCACAGAAGAAAAAATAGTTTTCTCTTTATTCCATTCGCCATTGTTTTTGAAGACCGGAGAAAAAACAAAACGAAAGAGAAAGAAGAAATCACAACATTGTCTTGTGGTTAATAATTATGATAATGCTTTTTATCAATGTCTTTTTCTATTAGCATGACTGGGATTATTGCATATTATAAGCAAAAAAAACCAACACGGGAGAATGCACATTGTGATAGTTAAAGATAGTTGAAGCATGATGGAGATAATTAAATTTAGAGCATAAAAGGGGAAATTCTGAAAATTTAGGTATTCTAATTGTCTAGATCTGATAATGTCTTCGTAAAGAAATGACTAACTGTTTGAACAAAGGAAAATAATCAAAAAGTAAGACAGCTAGCGAGGCGAAGCTATCTTTAGGTCGTTGTTGCAAAGAAGTCTGATTTCAGTAAGTTAAAATGTTTAAATAATAAATAATAACACAGAAACTTTGATTGATTTATCTGAATTATCATGTTCGGAACTTTCTTGATACATTTATAAAAGCATTACGATGGAAAAACAGCTACAGATGCTCTTCCTCATTCATTATTTTTTCTTTAGTGGCATGAATCTAGCAACCATGTAATCGATTTTGCCATATGTTTATTATCGCATGATTCGTGTAATGAAATGTAATGGTGGGTCTGTAGGCGAAGAAATTGGAGTGAGTTTGCTATTTCTATGAAACATTTAAACATGTTCTGGTTGTCAGTTTTCAATAAAATTTTCCGGATAACGTCTTCTCATGTATATCTTTCAATTTTTACATTAAAATAGGCACCTCAAAAAAAATTGCGTACATGGTGATTACGCACCTTTAAAGGAATTGTGATTATTTCTTGTAAAATCCCAAGTAGCTTTCCATAGCTAGGCATCTTGTGAACTCTGCTCCGATAAATTTAGAACATTACATAATGCATCCCCACACAATAATCTTTGAAACTCTGATTTGTCTTCGATGGTTTGACTTTTTTCAGATTATTATTATCAGCTATAACTTTTCATACTAACTTTCTAATGGGTCACCTCAAATGATGATTTCTTCTTGACTTTTTGCTACGTTTTTATTATATGATTCAATGTTTTGCTGAAAAAAATTCACTAGCACTGTGAATTTAAAATGAGAGCCCTAATATTATATGATGGGTTTATCTAAAAATACATTCTTTCTGAGGAGGAGGGAAGGGCTAATAACAAGGGGGATGGGAGATATTTGATTTACAAGTTCGCTTTATAAAAATATGGTCTTCTATTCTTCGCATGCTTTTTAATTGAGTGTTCAAGACTGCATATAAGATACCATATCAGTAATTTTCAAAAGAAGTTAGCCATAATAATTGCTAGATGTGTTTTATTTCAGCGAAGAGAAAGAGATACATAAAAATGTACACACCCGGGGTGAGTTTCACAAAATTAAAATTCACTGAACATGGGGGTGGGGGAGGGTTGAAGCAAACATTATTTTTGAATGCCCCTAATTCCAACAATTAGACGTGCTTGATGACTATAAATTTAAAGATTTTTGGTTTGTATGTGAAACATATATTTTGCCATTTTTCATAGATGAAATGGTATTGTGAATTTAGTGTTGTTGTTGTCAAGACTATGGATTTATTCTATAGGGACTTTGGAATTCTGGACAGAATGTTTCTGTTTTTAGACAGGGCTGTTTCAAATTTTTACCTTGAGTGGTAACAAAAGTAGTAAATTATATTATTATTAAGAACACTAAACTAAACATTTTATTCTTTATTCTTATGCTTACAATGGTAAAAGGGTTCTGAAAATAGCGCACGGAAACTCTATTAAACGAGGTGCCAAAGTTATCATTAAATATTGGCGATTTAATGGCCCGCGTTAATGACTGGATGGTTGGATATAATTTTTCGAATTTTTGAGTTATCATTTGCCGACTGACCGACTCTATTTTGGTGCTCAAATGACTCTAACACCAGATATTTGTGACGATCGCCTAAACTTTAAAACATGTGAAACGAATATGTTATGGTCCATGTTTACACATGATGGCGGGACTGTAGCAACATGTGCTGTGCCTTACCAGATTAGGTAATTTTACCTGACCGAGTAACACTCATCCGGTTTGGTTAAATTGCCACACAGTACTAAATCAGCCAGGGTGCTCAATTAGAGATCCATCCAGGTTAGCATTACACACTTTAGTTTGCAGTTAATGCTGTATCCTGTTATTAAATGTTGCAGTACATCGTTGCTAGCTAGATATTGTTAAATTAACTCCTTTTAAGGAATAAAAACCTCCCTTAGTTTTCTCTCCAGAGCCACCTTTTATTAAAAAAATGCCTTGTGCACATATATACACTTTTAGCTTCTATTGTAATTGTAACCCACATTTTGAAAATATTTTCTGGGGGCTATTTTTGTTTTCACCAGCCATAAACAACAAAAGAATAGATAGCTATATATCAGACAAAATTAGCTAGTTAGAAGACACCTTAGCGTCTTTCATTTTTGACAGAAAAGGAAATGATGTTAATAATAAAAAAAGTTTAAAAATAGAAATAGAAAAATAGAAAGTGTAACATTGTAGAACTGTTTACAGGCGTTATCAATAGCTAGCTAACTAGCTAGGCAGAGAGTTATAGCTGGCTATAAATGGCGCTATAACACTATCATTTCATGCAAAACAGAATAGTACATTGGAAGACATAAAATAGTAGGTACCTTCGTATTTCCTGAGATGTTGATTTCACTCACGCATTCGAGCAGAGAAGAAGGACATCAACAACAGGCAGACCAGAACCTATGAATCAGATCAGATCGAATAACAATGCAATACACAATGTTTGTTTTGCTTTCGTTTGTAAAAGCGGCTTTAATTAATGACTTTTAGAACACAAGCAGGTAAAAAATCTCGTGACCGCGTACCCTCGGCTCAAAAACCGTAACCAAATAGAAAGAAGTGACGAAAATTATTTTCCGATAGTTTAAAAGCTTTTGTTTTTTGTTTTTTTACTTTATGTTCATAGAATTGTATCAAAAGAGGGAGGTTGTGAGTCTCACCCAATCCACTATATGTGCAGTACTTAACTAATGTACGGGTATTGTTAATGTTACCGTGGTTCCTTATAATAATATCATAATGGGAAATTCAGAGTTAGGTCTTTAGACTAATAGTGATTGTGAAAGTTCAAATATATAAAGTTGGATAAAGTATTTAAAACTAATTTTTGCGTGAATTTTGCGAGGTTCTATTCGCCTATCATTTTCGCAAAACTGATAGGCGAAATTCGCGTAAATTGTTTCCCGCGAAATTTGAATTTATCTCTTTTTTTAGAAAAACAATTTACACTATTTTTTATATTTATCTGATTTACCTAATAAATACGCAAATTTTAACTCAGCAGTCTTTATGTCTCTCATATAAATTAAGATAATTCTTTAGAAACTAGTCGTTAGCCCGTGGAAAAATCAACGGGTTCGCCCGTCGCAGCTAAGCTACCATTTTGCGTGACAGAAGAGATAGAGAAATGTTCGTTCTGGCACAGTCGACGTCGATCAAAGGGAAATTCCCTAAGTCATCTGTTAGTAACCAACACAAAATAATATGAAATGATATATAAATGCCAATCACCAACACAAAATAATATTTAATGTAAGATACATGACGTCATCTACCAATCACCAACACATAATGATATTAAATGATAGATAGATTAAATACTAACACATAATCATATTAAATAATATAAATGACGTCATGCGCAATAACATATATGCTATTATACAGAATATGAGTAAAAATTATTCAACTGTCCTAGAAAAATTGTTAGTTGGAATCAAAAAAATTATATAAAGATGAGTTGGAGACAAAAAAATGGAAAAAATTGGTACAAGAGGATCCTCCAGTGGTAAGGTATGTTCCTGATAAATTCAAAACGCAGGAAATGTGCGATGAGGTTGTTCAAAAGAACCCCTGGCTATTCAAGTATATTCCCAACAGGTTCAAGACGCAAGAAATGTGCATAAAGGCAGTTGAGGAGTATCCAGGGATGCTCAGACATGTTCCTGATAATTTCAAGACGCGAGACATGTGTAATATAGCGGTTTGAGATAGACCCCATCTACTCGAGTTTGTTCCGCACTGGTTCGTGACCCGGGACATGTGTAGTAGCACTGATCATGGATTGCTCGATTATCGTCAGCGGAAAGCGGAGAAGGCCAGAAATAAGGAAGAAATACTTCCTATTGCATGGCATCCCGATAGAGTCATAGACTTGTGTTTTTCAGAGGATGAAAAGGCAGACCTTGAGTTCTTGTGGAGTAAATAAACGATGAATGAACAATGTGATGAATGTGGGATTAATCTTGATAAATATGACAGATGCGACAAGTGTGGACGGAGGTTAATTGTATGTGGAAAAATGTTGTGTTGGCAACACTATATCATGTGGCTCACCTACAACGGAGGAATATGTCCTTGTAAAAAACCCTAGTTAGGGTCCAATTTTCATAAATAAACAGGATGTTTAAATTTTATGGAAATAATATTGAAACAGGCGACTTCTATAATAATGTAACTGCATTCAACATCCTCGATATAAAGATTGAAAACGTTGTACTTAGCGATACAATACAATCTAATAACGGTAAAGATGGGCGATTCGTTATAGGTTACAAAAATGATAATAGAATTACCGCCCTACTAATCAGAACACCAGGGGGCCTATGTAGCAATGGAGCCTCTCGATATCACTTACGATGTCATTTAACTTACACAATCATCCAGAATGGCTTCAGAAATACCAAAGTATATTGAAATGGATTGAGAAAATATATGGTAGTGAATTCACTACCCCACCAATTAAAAAAGGCTATGTTAGTACCAAAGTAAAGGAATGGAATAGGGAGATTAATACTGATTTTCATGATCAACCATTACCACTTAAAAAGCCCTGCGACTGCATCTGCATTTTAAAGCTATCAAAGAACTGTCATATACGACGGTGATTTTATGATCGATAAAGATACTGGTGAAGTTATCGGTATTGTATAATGTATTGTTAACAATACATTTTGAATATTTAGGTGGTGCCTCTACGTAGCGCTGACATATTGAGCAGACTGCACGTTTTTTAAGATTTCTACTCTTGCCTCATCGCGACCTTTGGCGACAAGTGCCTGTCTCTCTTGTTCATTGATCGTCTCCACAATTTTTTTCGTGCGTTGTCGAATCTGCTCCTTTAGCAGCATATATTTTTGTTTCTCTTGGTTTTTTAGTGAAAATTCATAATCACTTATCACTCCATTCTCGATAGCTTTCGATATCAAATCAACGATGGAGTTCAGCTTAGTCTCTGCAAGGAGTCTTATTGAGTCGTGTTTCTTACGTTTATAATTCAGTTTCTTCCCACATTGTTTTAAGGCTGTTTGTCCTAATCCAACAGCAATACTGATCCCTCCCATCGCGACGGCTAGAGGAACTCCGATGCCTCTGAGCATACTAGCGATACCTACGCCTGATGTTATCACGCTTATTGCGAGCAATCCATGATCCACGTAGTGTATCTAAGTCCCATGCATTCCAAATTTCTTACTGAGTTTTTCTCGCTGCTTTACTTCATTTCTTAGATATATTTCGATCTCTTGGATTTTCTTCAATCGATAGACTTGACTTTCATCAGGCTCATGATCCGGTGCACTCGGTGGTAAACTAGGATATAGTTTCATAACATCTGTCATATTTATTCTATCAGTAGATGCATGGTAATTCCAACAAATGATACGTTCTTATCATGGTGATATTCGTCCGTTAGCATGAGCTCGAGAGGATCCTTCGAGCACTTCAAAGGAAAGTATACGGAGTTATTAAAATGCCACGATAACATGTCTCCCCATGAATTTTCTTTGGTCGGAAGCATAGCCAGTATCTTGGATTTTTTTCCATTAAGAAGGCAGTCATCCTCGTCAAACAAGTCGTAACCTATGATATACATCGGTTTTGTAATATGAATCGTAGTCACCCTTCATATAGTTTTTTTTACTGGGATCATAGGTTAGACCCAATAGCTCTTGCAGTTGTCTATGAATCACCACCGTGTACCCGTCATTGACCTGGAGCCTGCATAGTCCATTTTTAATGACAAAAAGCTGTATTTTGCCCTGTGCCTGGGTATTGACGATGGCCGCGATATCTTCAATCTTATACAGGCCGTTCATGATTTCAATGCGAAGAACTGTCTGATCGGGTCCTACTTTGCGTATTGTAAAATCATTGTTGCTGTAGAGATTCAGCCACGTAGGGCGTATACTAATGGATTTCAGGGCTATCCGCGTATCCTGCCCTAGGTAATCTTCAAAAATCGTAGGCTTCTCTATATTTGTGACATACAGCTGTCGCATCTTTATTTAAAGAAAAAAAGAATGAATATTTGCTCCTATAGCCCTCGGGCAAAGTATGCCCCTAATCATGGGTGTTATCTCGAGAGACTCAAGGGCTCGGACCTTACCCAGCAGGACATCGTTGTTGATGCTCGCGGATCGTCATTTAGGGTATGGTTCCCCAATATCTTCGTAGACTATGTTTTCCACAGTAATCCTCCGGTCATATAGTATATAATATAGTCGGAAGTGAGGGCTCCGCGATTGATGCCCAACGACTATACTTGACGACATTCGAACAATTGGTGATTAGACCTACGTCGCTGGGTAGGGATATCAGTGAATTCGAGAATGTACTTAGATATACGAGATCCAAGGTAGACTTCTCGGTAGCATACGGGGTTTACATGATCCCCTCAGATATAAACCTGAGGATCGGGAATGTCCAAGGATTTAATAACAAGATCCTGATCAGTCAGGACCATTTCAAGATTGGTATCAATCCTAATATTAACGCTCCGCATGCTGTTACCATACCGAGGAAGCAGGTACATGATATACCCCTCCCTCCACCATCCTCCGAGGAAGCTGCTGTTCACGAGGATACCAAAGCCACGCTGGTTACGGTAGGAGTAGGGCTAATCCTCGCTTTCATGTGGATGAAGAAATAGGTCTAATGTGTTTTTTCAACATACTAGACTCTCAATGCGATTTACCCTTACTCCCCCTGTTACCTATATACGCAACAACTATAGGCTAGGTAGAGGTGTCTCGCTACATACTCCACAACTTTAGCAGCTACCCTGAAGAAAAACGACACAACAGTGCCAATAATCCCCGGCAAGGCGACTCCCGCTTTGCCAGCAAGGTACTTTAAAAATTTCCCGAGTCTCTCCAATTGTTTTTGCAAAAACCCTTTGCTACCACCACTTCCTCCCGCACCTGCTGCCCCATTTCCTCCAGTGACGGTGAGCACGATGGTAGAGACCAATAGACTAACAGCTGAGACGATGCTCGCGATAGTGACCCCCTGTTCCTTAAATAGGATTGTCAGCTTCTCCCTTAGTGATGTGTCGTCCTCAGCGATTTTCATGAGAGTCTCCTTAATCGCCTTCAGTTGATTGTTGATATCCTTATCCCAAATTTTTTGTTGATCCTCGGATACACCTGGGGTAGCTTTCTTTGTTTTTAAGCTCTTTAGTTTACCGCTGAGAGTCTGAAGATCGCGCTTAAACCCCCTTCTTTCACGTTCGTCGAAAGCTTCGGTAAAGGAAGTATCCTCTATCAAACTCTTCGTTTCATCAAGCACGTTCTCGAGTAATGGCAACATCTCGATGTCTAGGGGGTTGTCCTCGAGGGTATCAATATTATTCAAGAGTCCCTGCGCCATCTTTTTACTACCTTTGTGTGGTGTGGTATAGTCAGTAAACCCCATGGTTTGCAACCTACCAGCGCCCAAGGCTTTTTTTATCGCACCCATGGCTCTCAACTCACCATTTTGTTTTGTAAGCTCTATACCATCGTAGGTAAGCTGATTACCTTCTATTGTAAAGTTATCATTGTGTCTGGCATTCGGTTGCCCCAGCTCCTTACTAAGAGCTTCGTATAGGCTATCAACTTTTGATGTTAGTATCTCCTGCCTTGCCGCGAGAGTGTCACCTTGTGAAGGTATTGCGGACGTAGTGCTTGTATCAGGAATATCCTCGGGTCTAAGGATCTCACTCTCGCTACTAAACTCTTCGGGTTCATCTTCTATATCTCGTTCTGGCGTTAAGTCTCCTTTATATCCTGGATTATCCATAGTTTATCTCAACTCCAAACTGCTATAAATAAATGAGTGTATTTGGTAAATTAGATCCGCATAAGGAATTGAAAATCATGTATGACATGAAGGGAAAAAAACAAAGGTTGAAAGTATCGCATATACCGTCCACAATCAACCAAAACGAAGATTTGTACGTGGACGTACCCAACCTTGGTCAAAACGACATAATTTTCCCAGGTTCAATCAAGTTGTTGTTCGACTTGGAATTGACTGGTACAAACACCAAGCGTACCATCTTATCAAACATCGGCAAAGCATTGGTACAGAACCTTCGTATAACACTCAACGGGAATGAAATCCAGAATATCGCTGACTACAACGTGCTCGCAGTGTACCGTGATCTTTGGATTTCAAAATTTGATAGGAACAATAACATGATCCTTCAGGGTATTAATCCGAATGACGGGACCATAAGAGCTCTGCAAGTCAAAGCCAGCGACCATGTTGGTAATAATGAGGAAAAGGCGATTGTAGCAGCTTACGGCAACACATTTTGCATACCTCTTGGCTCCATGTTTGAGCTCACGAGGGATCTCCCGTTTTAACAATATGGAATCCATGATCGGCTCCAGTTCATCCTGCATTTTACTCCGTACGGTGATGTGATAAAGGGCTCCGGGACCCCAACCGTTGGAAGCACACCGGCCAAAGCAGCCGATGCTAGTTATAAAATTACCAATATTGCGCTCGAGTTTGATAAAGTGACAAACGAGGAGCTAGCAAGTGCGATGATGTCGCGCTACAGCCGTCTAGCTCTACCTTATGAGCGTGTACTCCGCAGCAAAGTTGTCACGATGAAGAAAGCTGACACATCCTAAAATCTCCAGCTCGATACCCCTGCCCAGAGCTTAAAGGGTGTCATCCTATTATTTCAGGATCCTACCGTGGTCAAAGCATACGCTGGTAATAACGAAAAATATTATAACCTGAAGATCGAGAAAATCTCGATCACTATCGAGGGTGAACCTAATCAACTGTATAGCTCAAACATGTTACCGAAAGATCACATGGAACAAGTAGCGGGGCTCTTCGGATCCCATAATTCCATAGTGACCATTGGCCAATATCTAACGGAAAGATACTCTTTGATTCTGGATTTCCGGAGTAGTTTGGATGAAACACTCCACGTAAGTGGAAGGCCGCTTCAGAGGCTTAGCGTCGGGATCACGCATCACATCACCAAGAAGGCTGACGGCACGGGGGATATACGTTGCTACGTGTACTTGTTGATGGATGCTCAATTAAACATCCTGGATGGTAGGTTTCACTCTGTTGAGTATTAAGACCAAATATTCAGTATCATAACGTTATTCTATGACTCATAAACTATAGAATAAAGATGGCAAGTCTCGCGATTATGGCTGGTGGGGCGCTGATTAACGCCCTAGCGTTTAGTGGTAGTAACTATTTGTTCAGCAAACTCTCGGGTCATGGGGAACAAGAGCGCAGACGGCACGATTTAACGGTGGAGAAATTACAAGCTGCACAAGCTCAATGGGTCCGTGAAAGACAAGTAAAAATAGACTGGTATAACCGACGGCGGGAGAAACAAAGGCAAGCGGATCAGAGTTTGAAAGAGCTTGATGAGGGTATGCGGGAGTATTTCATAGCAACAATTGAGAAAGCTCCAAAGCTTTCCGACTTCTATACACCTTCGAAGCAACAACAAGACGGTGAGCTGACGTTCATTCTTGGCTCATTAGCCCTTTTGGGGTTCGTGGCGTACAAGTATATGCAATAACTTTTCTATATGTAATAAATATGTCGAAAACAAAAGCACATATTGTTACCGATAAGGAAGCTGAAAAACTAAGTCAAATCTACTATTCTCCATAACATCTATGGACTGGACGGAAAGCTATTAAACTACTCTCAGAGCAGAGTGGTCTTTCCAAAAAGAAAGTCATACATTGGCTTACAGTCGTCAGTTGCTCCGGTTAAGGCATATCAAAGGACCTAAGCGCATTGATTACCCGCATTTCACAATCACAAAGCCGAATCAAATGATATTGAAGAAGAACTAATTTGTTCATCACTAACATACTGCCAAGCAGTGAGCGGAATTCGATCCGCGGTCCCCAGAACTGGTAGCCGCAGACGAACCCACTACACTAGTTCCCGTCATGATCAGAGGTCTAACCGGGGTGAAGCATTCTCTGTTGAGAATGAAATACGGATGTACTATGATAAATATTCACCTATATCCGAATCAAATGCACCAGTTTGATATCTTGTACACGCCACATGATAAATTGTATGGAAATACCTGCAAATACATCCTCACAGGCATCGATGTAGCTTCGCGCTACAAAGTGGTTAGACCATTGAGAACCAAGAAAAGCCAGGAAGTAGCCGACATGCTCAAGGACATTTACAAAGCAGGACCTTTACGTTATCCTCAGACTTTTCAATGTGATAAAGGCAGTGAGTTTAAATCGAACGTGACAAAGCTCCTGGAAGGTAAAGAAGTGGAAATCAAGCGGGCCACCACCAAGTATCACCATACTTTCACGGCTTTTGTTGAAAGTTACAACAAAATGCTAGCGGAAAGACTCTTCAAGCCTCAAGATGCGCAGGAGCTGGTCAGTGACGAACAGAGTACCACCTGGGTGAAACACTTATACAATATCGTGAAAACCATGAACAATAGTAAGACCGTCATGATCGGAATGAAACCTTCATCTGCCGTGAAGCTTGATGAGGTCCCACTCGCGAAAAGCGAGGAGTATCCCGCTCTACCCGACGATGGCCTATACTTGTATCTGCTTCAGCCGGGGAAAGAGCATTGGGATGCTCGGAGACGTGCTACGGATGCCTATTGGAGCAAGAAAACGTACAGACTCGACCGTATCGTAACAGGTACCCGTCTCCTGTACTATTTAAAAGACGGGCCTGATCGAAGTTTTGTATCTAAGGAATTGCTACTGGTGCCCGAGGACGTCGAAATTCCGCCGGAACATGTGAAAGAATGGTAAATTTCTCGATTTTTGTGGCTCATAAGAGCTACAAAAACACATTATGACATATCGATATCATACAACCGTTCGAATAACTCGCGCGTGGCGTTATCGGGTAAACTAAAATGATTTATTCATGAGTTCTCTATACCAAGATTATTATCCCTGAATCTATTCCATGTGTGTACGGCGTTTGGATCATCGCATATTGGATTTCTTTCTACCATATTGGGATACATCTCCCGTAGGATACGGAGCTGATCGTTTAATGATCTGCGCTGACAACGAATGATATAGTGGGGATGTTGGTCTTTTTTCCCAAATTCATTAGAGTTATTTTTATCAATAACACAGACTACATTATCGTATGGATAACCATTAGGAACATATCGATCACGAAGCTCTGCATTTTCCAATGTTCTGAGATAGAGCTGGTTCTCTCGCTCTTGAAGGTCATCGTTGAGTATTGTCAGGGCTTGACGATATTCTTCTATTTCATTTTGTAATTTTTTGATACCCTTCATCGCAAGTAATTTCATAATCTCAAGAGCCCTTGGTTTTCTAGATCTATGTACAATCTCTAATGCAGCATCCAGGGTCACGAAAGCATCGTCTCCGCTTACTTCCTTGGACCATGCGGCAGCTGCATGGTCTGTGATCTCATTACGAGGCGTGGTTTTTACGTCTCTGTAAGTTGCTCTTATATCAGCAAAAAACCTTCCCAAATCAGCACGCTTAAACATGGGTTGACCCTTATTATTTAATAATATCTCAATAGCTGCATCCATATATCGTAATGACATTTTATTTTAAATAATGGTTCCAACCAGGGTGATCATTAGGACAGACACGAATCCGAAAAAATACATGGTGTTCCTCTGATACCTTTCCCTTTCTAATGCATCCCTTAGCACTTCATCAAGAGCCTCCAGACTCCGCTCAAAATGGGGTATGCGATCGAGCTCTTCATAACAAGCCCTCAATTGTTGTTTTATAAAAATATAATATGACATATTTATTCTAGAACAGCCCAAGTCCTTGGGAACTCGAGCCGAATATACAAACAGGCATGTTTGGATTTTTTCAACTGATTCTTGATCGCTTCCCAGTCGTTAATTATGTTGTTTCTTCATCCACCAATTTCATGTCACTCCTTTCGTGAGGATACCACAGGAGTAGCATTTTTTTTTGTCGGCGGAGGTTCTTGGGGATTGCCGTGTAAGCTTGCGTAAGGATCCAGAGACTGTGCCTTCGATGTCTCCCAGATATTGCGAGCTCAAGTAAGGGTTGCCTGCGTTTATCCATGGATTCATCAGCGATCATATCGTCGACGATGAATAATGTTTCTTCACCTGCCAGCAGAGACGACAGCTTATCGATCCATTCAAATAACTGATCCTGCTGTTCTATCAAAAACACATAATCATCCTTCCAAAGCGATGGTTTTCCAGATAAGTCTTGTTCAACCGCAGGGTGGGGCAAAGGATTATAATATTATGAAAGTGACCCCTGTAAGAACCCTCCAAAAGATCGAGAACTCTTTGTGTTTTGCCACAGCTTGTGGGGCCAGCGAAGATTACTGTATTGGATTCTTTAACAACATTTATGTTTGTTGTATGCCATGGACAGACTTTTTTTATTTTGGAGGCATCATGGAACGCTTATACCAGCCTTGTTTTATTGCGTAATCGTCAAATAAGATCGCACCAGTCATATATCCAGCGAGCTTAAGCCCATCCTCCAGATCCATTTTCGCGCCTGGTCGAGAAACACCCAATGCTTTTTTAGCACCCAGCGCTAGTAGGATAGTATATGATACTAATCTCACGGACTCCCATAAAGAATCTATAACCTCTTTCTGATATTCTTTGCTGCTCATACTTTATTATAGGACTCATCGCATGTGAAAAATATCAATCTCTGCCTTAGGCTCCTGCCTCACGCTTGGTTGCTGAGCCACTGGTGCAGGCTGCTGGGTACTCGCGGATTTTCTACGAGTAAAATATAGGACACCTCCAATACATGCGATCGCGAGTAGGCTTCCACCAATGTATACACCACTTCCCATAGACTTGGGGGGACCTGCTGTAGGAACCTTACTCTCTTGGGAAGTACCTCCCCCGATGTTCTTTTTCAACTCAAGCTTGTTCTTGCGATTCCATTCCGCAAGTTTCTTACCAGCAGCAACACGACCTTCTTTTTTCTTGGTGATTACTTGATTAGGTTCTTCACTCATTTCTTATCTCCAACGAGTTACAAAATCACTTTCTTTTTACATTAAGATAGAGGGATAGACCCCGTTCCTCAAGGATCTCCATGGTCTCTTTTATCCCCGTGAGTTTGCTTCAGGAGTGTTTAAATCTCTCTCAAAGTATCGCAGGAACTCTCTAAACGTCATGGGTTCTTTCTTGGACGGCGCTCTTCCAAGCTTTCTATCCCTCATCAGTGCCGCTAGTCTGTGCCCCTGGGCAACCCTTCCCGGGTGCTTTTTGTGCACTTCAACAATTTTTTCGACGGTCTCTGTTTGTTGTTTTTGTTGGTTGATAATAATACTACACGCGCTGCTCATCTTTTTGTTGCTCTTCATCAACCTTCTCTTTAACTACCTTGGACGTTGAGAGCTGGGTGTGATTGATGGTATGGGCTGCCACCAACAGAGGCGCGAGGAATCGACCAAAGGCTGTGTAAAGGACTATACCCAGGTCAGCCATGGATTCTTTTATAATAGGGTCCCCCTCTAGATCCTGGCGTAGGGCCTCGGTATCATCTAAAGATACAAGGTTGCCGATGGCTTTAGTATACATACTTATCGCATGGGTACTGAGAGCTCTGGCAGTTTTTTCTCCTTTCTCATATAGTTCTTTTTCGACTACCTCGGCATGTATTTTCTCGATAACCTCGGGTGATGCTTTGTCCAGGAATGCCTCAGTATATTTTTTAGGCAGTAAATGTGGCTTCGATTTACGAGCGATTTTCGATTTATGGCGCTTATCTATGAGTTGATCAACAGCCCCCGCTGGTGTGTCTACAACATCGAAAATATCAACGAGATTTGACATGTTTATTATTATCCTTCTATATTTCAAATAACAGAGAATGATAGCAATATATGGGAGCAATATAGCGATTAATAGCAATTTATTTATTTTATTTCTCTTTCAACCGGTAATGTCCCCTAGCCAGTGTTGTTATTTAATCCACCTGAACGACCCGGTTATCATCAGCAGCATTAAGGGCAATTTTATTCACTTCCTGAGTGTATATATTATGGCCTTTATTCTGAATACACCTCCATGTTTTATTAATATCAATACCTTCCTTCAGACATCGTTGATAATCTTCGAAAGTTATACATTTTTTGGTAACAGCACGTTTTACACCCTTGGCCTTTCGATCACCGCCGTCTTTTGTGAGGCTCTTCTATGCATAAGCCTTAGGCCGTAATGTAATAAATGAAGTCATGATCTTACCACCGAGCTCATCCTTGAATAACCCAACGATCTTCTTGTTTTCCCGATGGGCAGGGGTCTGTTGTCATTATTGTCATAAGCACTCGTGTCAAAACGTGTTTCCACATCATCGGCAATATCGTGATAAAAATCTTATTCAGTATCCATATAGCAGATCCGCAACTTACTACCATACTTTGGCTGCATATACTTATAGTGGAACTCATACATCACGGTCTTTGACTGGTCTAAAATAGCCTGACCTATATAAATCGGCTTATTCATTTTGATTCCCGTTCTACCCATCTCAATACCCATGAGGTATTCACTAAAACTTATGCCGCTTTTAAAGTTTGGTTGCATGGTGAGTTTTGTATATGCGGCTTCATTCGTGACTAACTTGATATTTCTATGGTTCCTGATATTCTCCATAGTTTTCCCGAACACGCTCAAATTCATAAGCTTATAAAAATCCTTCTCGAACTCTTTCTTGGCGGCAGTTCTCAGCTTTGTGTTGTGATCTATATACTCCCGGAGCCAGGCACTATGTTGAAAGTGGATAGCGCGGTGAACCTTCTTAAGCTCGAGCCCATGCTTTAGGGCTTGGTGAAGAGCTCCGATGTGTACCACATATTTCTGTTTACTCTCAAGATTTGGTATAAGCTTTTCAACTCTATGAATCATCCTACGCTCCAGCAGGAAAGGCAGCTGATTGTGTTTATCATGTAGGCTCTTTGGGTAGTTGATATCAACCTCCAATAAATAGCCGTGATTGTTGTCAGCGACGAGTTTATCTATCTTTTTTTCATCGATTACCTCTACATTTGATATCCATTTGAATCCATTAGTTGGCAGATTTTGACGCACGGCCCAACCGTATAGGTTGTTGGTATCGAGGTACTGCAAGTATGACGACTCATTATCAGGGTCATATTGGTCCCCCATATATTTGTTATTCGCCTTGGCATATCGGTGTACAGCCTGGGTTATACCACCTCGTATTCCTCGTTCGAAGAGGAGCAACATATCCGGATCAGTTAAAAGTTCAAGCCTTACACCCGTGTATTTGAGTGCTGCCTTCCAGGCCAGGCCTGGGGCGCTGTAGAAATGGGCAGGGTCGAATTTGTATTGATTCTGGCAGACTCCCCGAAAATTCTGAAAGATGTCAGTCAATAGCAGGACATCCGTCACCAGATATGCGTCATGGTAATCGCCCATGGTAGTCTCTGAGCCCTTTGGAGTAATAGCACTCGGAATTTTTGAGCGTGCTCATAGTCATGATCGCTTATACCATTCATGTTTAAATTGCTATAGAAGGAATCCTTCGATGGCAGCTCAGTCTCCTCGAATCGTTTCCAAGTATTCATATATGAATATGGGTATATTCCTTTGCATCGCATGAGCTTAAAGGTGTCATCCTTAGTGAAATACCTACGGAGATTTTTGCATTGTTCATCATCGAGGTTGCTTGCCAATTTTTCTAAGGAGGAGGACATGAAGCGACAACTATTGATGAATCTTATTTCGATCTTCTTATAAAATTCACCGTCACCATACCCCATACCTGCAATGGGTACTTTAATTTTTACATTAAAACTGATGTACTTTTCGGTATTCTCTGCGATACAACCTATGTCCTGAGTATCATATTTTTCACCTAATTCACGGATGAATAAGTGCGCATCGTACCCCGATATGTTGTGGAAGATCACAGGCACGTGGCTTGGTATCTTGTATCTAAGGTTGCAGATCGCGTGCGCTGCTCCTCTGTATAACCTCGTATAGTGACAATGGTCTCAAACTTTACGGCTATATTCGTCGTTGTCAAAAGGTTTCATGCAGATATGAGGCTGAGTCATGAGGCTGAGTCATGCTCCCTCTTTAGTACCTCCGTTAATGATATCATGTTCTGTTGAGGGTAGGTGCTGTAAAGTCGCTTTATCTCATGCTCTAGATGATCGACGAACTTCTTTACACAGTCTTCACCTCTATAGACTGCTAGCGGATCTGACACTTCTCCATAAGCAAAGGTGGAGTATGTGGCCCACCCGCATGGTACATGCTTATTCAACGTCTTAGTCTTGGTATCCCGGGCATTCTCTTTCATTGGGATTAGTAGGCTTTCAAAATCGGCATAGATGACGAATGGGATCATAAATTGCTGTTGACCATCTTGATAATATAAACATTTTTCTTTTTCACTCGGCATCGTTATCTTTACCGCTTCATTATCGTTGCAACATAGTGGTTATCGCGGGATTCTATCGTTTAAAACCCTTGTAGGCAATTCAGACAAAAATGCATTTTCCCATGGTTTTTAGATATTTCACGTCCTAGTAGTCTTGATAGATTTTTTATGGCCACGTAATGGCTCTTCTTGTCATCCGTTACTAATAGCAGATTAATGTATGGCGGCGATAATTGACCATTTAAAGCATTCTTGATCGTTGTTATTCGGATTAATTATGGCTCTCTTAGTAGCGATCCACTTGCGTGTTTCAGTATATGATGAGCCCCGCGTTCAGTTTGTGAAAGTCTACATCGAGGTGTTGAATAAGACCGATACTAAAACCGCTCTTGGGTAGCGCGGGATTCTCCACATGCGTTCTAATTTGAGCAAACATTGTGTCCATCGATTCATCCACTATGTTGCCTTGGAATATAGATGTCATGTTGCTGTGAAAGACTTTGTCTACTTCAATGAACTCATTGGTACCATCAATGGGTTTCCTCCATAGGATCCATAGGGAGCACTGAATTTTTGCAGAGCCCATGCCTTCCACCTGATTCTCGATCAAATTTTTCACATGTGATCGTATCATACTAAGATATCCATTCATATCTGTTCCGTCTATACCAGCTATACGAAAACTCCGGAATGTCTTATGTAGTGCATGCTTGTTTTTCTTGAGGCGTAAAATCTTGCTTTGGTTGCTCTGTAGCCTGTAGCATGATCCTCCTTCGCTTCTTCCTCGACCTCGCCAACCAGGGTCTTCTTGGCACCATCATATAGTGAAAGTATTCGTGATTTTATCGATGTATATATACTTTGCACTGGTTTCTTTATAATCTCAGGTACATGTGATAATAGCCAGTCTGACCATTCCCGTAGCTTACTTTTGACTACTGGACGAGTTCTCTTCAGCTCCTGACGTTCAAACTCGTCAATTCCCCAAGCGTAGGAACGTAAGGCTCGATGTTCTTCTTAATAGGACGTGATCTAGCCATTTCATGTTTTTCAAAAATGTCCATGGCTTGTGATGAGAATGAGGTATGATGTGTATTTAATAAAGCAACTAGGTCTGCTTTGCGTAATTTTGAATAACCTG
This sequence comes from Hydractinia symbiolongicarpus, assembly GCF_029227915.1. Classification (NCBI taxonomy): domain Eukaryota; kingdom Metazoa; phylum Cnidaria; class Hydrozoa; order Anthoathecata; family Hydractiniidae; genus Hydractinia; species Hydractinia symbiolongicarpus. Next base: position 4,954,488 of record NC_079878.1, read on the forward strand.
TAAGCCCACGTGTTTTTGCAATTACGTGTAATTGTTTTACAGTATTTGAATTTAAATCCATCTCCCTTATTATATATAATTTTTTTAATTTCAACAAAATTTTGGCACGGTCATGAAATTCCCTTACTCATATTCTGTATAATATGAGTATATACTTTTACGCATGACGTCATGATTTCGTTTATATTATTATGTGTTAGTATTTAATGATATATATCATTTAATATTATTATATGTTGGTGATTGGTAGATGACGTCATAAATTTCTGATATATATTATTATGTGTTAGGTATTGGCATATTCATATGATTATGTGTTGGTTACTAGCATTTTAGGGAATTTCACTTTGGACGACGTCGACTGTGCCAGAAGGAACATTTCTCTATCTCTACAGACAGACAGACGTATACGGGCATTATAATATAGATATTAGCATGACTTGCTATAATTTCGAAAAAATTACTTCTCTCATGAATTAACAAAAAAAAATTCAATAACAAATTCTGGCGAAAACTTAATTCCCTAAAGGTAGACTCTCAAATTTTAAATTCACTGACCACAGTAAATCATTTTGTTTTTGGACCATCCATAAAGGGCGTCTGCACAATTTTGTCAAATTCTTACAACCTTGCCCATGTCTTTTTTCACCCCTACACATGTCCGTACTTAACCTTCAACTGTGATTAAATTACTACGAAAAAAGAATAACTGGAGCAACGGGAAATTAGATTCACCCAGAGTTTAATTCACGTCATCATTTATATTCTATATATTAGAAAAAGTTGTGTTGACAAAATATATATTTACGCGAACGGACTACAAAAAATATAATTACAAAATTCATTGTAGAATATAAATTATATTAAAAGCAAAAAATGTACAAGCAATTATTAATTACTTCTCATTATTCTTTCAGTCGAGTTTTTCTCTGTTTGAGACTTAAAAAAGGTGCCTGTTTAAATATTTGCTATGCTGTGCAGGAAAACGTTAGTGCGTACTTAGATAAAAACAGAAAAGCGGTGGGCGGCTCGGATTGGGCATGAAGCATCAAAACAGTATTTCTGTTAAACAGAAAATAAGATGAAATAGGATAAAAAACATTTAAAAACAAATCTCAGGATTCCAAGTTTCCTCTACCGAGAAAAATATAATTCCCTAAGTATTCTTGGTTGATGGACGTTGAGCCATTGAAATTAGTGCGGTGTGTATTTTTCGCAGTATAATTGTCAAAAAAAAGTGAAAAAAAAATAATAATAACAACTACCTATAACATTTTTAAAAAATAAAATCCTGACATTAACTGAAGAAAATCATCTCGAAATTCTTCATTGTGAGTGAATTTACTGGTATTTCGTGTGTGTTTCTTTCTACGCGTTAACGTGTTCGTTCGATTCGATGTGCTGCTGTCTGCTGACAGAACAGAAGCTGTCCTAAAATGACCTCCTTTTGTGCTCGCACTTGAAGTCATGTGTTGAAGCTGCAATAAACGATCTTGCAAATAATGCACCTCCTCCATAAACTGTCTTTGCTGCAACTGTAACATCACCTCTACACTGGAACCCTTATGGCGATCTGTACGCGGAAACCAACGAAAGAAAAACCCATTCCACACGTGTAAGTCTGACAATGATGTGGATGGTAACAGGACGTCAATACCTGCCTGTCCTTCAGAAGAATTAACAGACGACAGCGATTCCTGATCATCCAACAAAACATTATCACTTTCTTCTAGTTTGTAGGCTGGATTATTAAGCACCGTGTTGAACTTCAACGTTGGTATATTTGTTGAAATGAAATCCCATGTCGTCACCAGCTGCGCCTTTTCGGTCAGCGTTTTCCATTCTGCTTCGGAATCGAATAAAAATGTTTCAAACAAAGACGAGTACGAACAATCTATCATCAGGATCAAAAATTGTTCGTTGAATTCAAATTTTTGCGGATACTGTCTTAAAATTTGATGTACACAATCCAAAAATAGTAAAAACAAAGGACTCTCTCCATCAAAAGTTTGTTCTTTGCTATTTTCGTTCTGCGGTTGATATAAATTACCTAAGCGTTTCGAAAATGGAAAACCTTTTGTAACCCAGTCTTTTTGTATCAGAGCTTGAAGACCTAAATGCGTTCGGTAGTATGGATCTAACAGTACTTGTACTAATGATGAAATGAGGATGGAAAAGTTTCGACCATCTGCATCTTGAATGATGACAGATGTATGAGCGTCTTTCATAAGCTTTACCACTCTTAAGGCTAAATCTAAACACGTTGCAATACGCTGTATCCATCTGAATAAAATAGAGAGAAATATAAAAATTATGTTTCGCTTCAGATTCCTAAGAAGACAAATCATTCAGCAAAGCCTTTCGTAGCCTCTTTAATTTATGGGACGAGAGAGCTAAACATTGTTTACAATCTAATACAAGTGTGAGCACGTTAAATAGCGGTTTTCTTTACATGGACAGGACCTAAAACTTTGATGACAGTAGTAGCTAATCAACTGACAGTCGGCACTATTTATACATTTCAAATTAGTCCCATGTATTGGAAATTAAAAAAAACGGAACACCTGCTGATAACTAAGTAAGATATTCAATTGTAAATAATCCGAATTGATGATAGCAACTAAAGATCAAATGTTCCTCAAAAACAAACAACGGTTTACCAATAAACTGAACAACTAGACAGAATGTTCGAAAACATCCAAGGAAATGACGTTTTGCTTTTTTTTTTTAACACCCTTCTTAAAAATTTAAAACAAAGTTAACTGAGATTATGAGAGATAATAACACTGTTGTTGCTTTACTTATACAAGAACGTCTGCAAATCAACAATATGCTCTTATTGCATACTTTACGTTCTCTTTAGTGCATGTAAGCAAACAAAGAACAGAAAGAAATGTAAATATAAATCTAATTACCCAGAATCCTCAATGCTACTTAACCATGTTGTGTCAGTGGACCAAAAAGCTTTTATAGAGCGAACAACACAAGATTTCCGCAGAACATTCAGGCTGTGCTTTAACTCTTTTAAAGATGGACACGAGGTCGAAACATCACAGGAAGTTGTTTTACTGGAGCCTTCTTTCGTTTGGCAACTGCTAATGTTGTTGAGTAGTTCTGTAGGATGGCCTTCAGTCTTTTTCTCATCACTGCTGTAAACATTTAAAAAAATTATAACATACCATAGATATATCTAAACGTGCAAAACTTCATAAATATATAAACAAGAACTTACGACAATCCCGCCGATAGCAATAACGATACCCCAGAAATTGGATCACTCCACAACCACACCGGCAGTCTATTCTGTTCATACGAAGACGCAATTTTCTCAATACTCTTATCGTCCAATGATGCTGGGCATACTATAAGTTCTGGTAAAGATTTACATAACGCAAAGTTTGAATTTATAGACGATACTCTCCAGTTCTCTGAACAACGCAATCTGCTCAAATTCATTTCGTAGTCTTTTTTATTTCGAAAAGAACTGAAAGCCCGGCCACTGCTATCATTTGCAGATTTCCACACATTCTTCCCATAGTCAAATGCAAACAAATTTGTCACAAATGTAGGATACATGTGATGCATGATAATCTGGAAGCAAGAACGACGTTCTTGTTGTCGCGCAAACTTAAAGTCATATTGTATAACTCGAAAATCTTTGGTTTCAATTTCTATAATGTCATAATCTGACGAAATTTCTTTTTTATGTACATGTTTAACTTTTTTACGTTTCTGTTTTGATGTTGAAACTGCATAAACTTGATGTATGACCGTCAGTGGGATAAGGTCATAATCAGTCTGATCAACACATAACAATTTTTCTAAACCAGCAAAGGAGCTCACTTTTTTTAATTCGTGCGATTCAGGATTACCAGAAGATGTAAATCCTACTTTAAAATTTGTTATAAACAATGTTCCCACAGCACCACAGCTTCTGTTTGACATACTATCATAGCGAATAACATTTGCTTTAGCAAGGACAATTTCACCCAAAAACATTGGCATTGCAAGTTCTTCTATCTTCTCTTCTGTCTTTTTTGTGCTGGCATTTCTAGCAGCCATAGTAGTTGTTTTCAACAAAACATATCAATCTTTTCAGAAATTTGTTGCATTTCTAAACAAACCAAAAGTACAAAACTCAACAAATTATAACTTAAACCAGTACACACTTTTTTTATTGTAATTTTTCTAAAACATTTAATTTTACTACTTAAAATATGATGTTACAACTTCAAACTTTAACAATTAATAAGTTACAGCAGAAAGAAAAGTGATGTTCTTTCTGTAATATTACTTTCATTCTAATTATAAAATTAGAACAAGAGCAAAGACACCACCAGGGATTAAAGAAAGTAGTGTTTAAATTCTAAAAGCAAAAGAAAGTAAAAGAAAAACCTTGTGAATCAAAGGTCAATAAGCAGTTATTATAATCAGTTACAATATAAATTGTCCAGCCTTCTAATTTAAAATGATATACTTCTGTTTCTAAGATGTAACACCTTTTTTTGGGAATTAACTTTGTTTGTTGATGTTTACTAAGCATGAATAATACACTCATGCATTGTGCACATAACCAAATAAAGTTAACAAGTATTAATGAATATAGTACATAAAGTTGTACTTCTGTACTTTTCTTCTTTTTAACCTGAACAAATTTTTATAAACAGGGAAGTTAAAAAAAAATTAGCACATTATTTAATTTTTGAGATCTATGATTTTTTCAGAATTGTGTATTATGAAAATAATTTATTCTTCACTAAACGAACACACAATTCCAATACCACAGTATTAACACTTACACTAGTCCTGTTTTTGTTGCATTATTGTATACCACCATTGTAAACAAAATAATGCTCTAAAACATGGATGATATTTGCATTAATTCATCATTCAAAGCCTTAGTGGTAAAAAAGTTTAATAATCAATGTATCACAAGGAGCAAAATGTTGCTTATGTAATATTGATCAATATTTTAGGCAGTGTTTTGTTTAGAGTTTCTTTTAAAATATAAATTTGTTTCTTTCATTTCTTATAACTAATCCCCTGAAAAAAGTCTAAGAAAATCAAATAATCAATTTCCAACATTTTTAAACCATTTCTCTATTTTGAGCACTTAATATACAATCCAGGACATAAATTATTAAAAAGGAGGGTGAATTTTTAAAGCTTGTGACCACAAGCAATCAAGAAAGCCATTTCTATGTAAGTAACATGCAATTTGAACTGAAAGTTTATTATGCATGTTTGCAGTGGACTTAGACTTTATAGATCATAGGTTTTAATTAGATCAAAAATCACTGACAATTTAGAACATATCAATAAAATTATGCTAGTAGCCACAGCACAAAAGTTTTTAACCATAATTTGACTTTACTCACCCAATTTTTTTGCCTGTTGATTTTTTTGATTTTTTTTGCGCATGCTCAAAAATCCCGTAAAAACATAAACATTAAAACTTGCCTACTTACAGAAATAGCTCAGTTTGAGTTTGAGAATCTCTGTTTGTCATAATTTCGAAGACTACACAAAAAATATGTAGCTTGAATATTTTGACTTTTAGCTAGAAATCTTGCATTTAAAAAAACTAAATATATCATTTTTAATGTTTTTTGAAAACCTGATTTTCACATACAGCTATAGCTGAATGTTCAAAAATAGTGTGACATTTGTTTTATTAGAAATCTTGCATATTTCTGTTAAAAGTGCTTTTTTCGGGTTTACTTTCACATATTACCTACATATTTTAAAAGTGAATGTGATAAAGTTGAATGTATGTAATAGCATATACAAGGACAGTAGTTTGTGAAGTACTAAAAGGTGACCTCTGCTGGGTTACAACAGTTTTTGACCACCTCTACAAAATGTAACCTAAGAATAGAATAATTTTATTAAATAATATAGATATTACCATGTCATGAACAAGCGAGTTTATTCAGGGCTATGTTTCGACAGCTACAGCTGTCATTGACACAGATAAGTAGCAATATTTTTAAAGAATAATTTTATTTGGAAAACCTACAACTGTACAAGACTGTTTAATGTGTAAGAATACAAATCAAAAAAAGAAAGAGACATGTCAAACAAGGGTGCTGACTCGCAGAACACGTTGTATATGTGAGGGCTGCTGTGGGCATTTTGTTTTTGTTTTTTTTCGAGCTTTAACCGCCAAAAATTGCTCCGAAATGCAAAACACCAGAGCTCATTGTTCTTATTTAAATTTTGTTGAGAAGATTTTCACTTCCATTAGTAGATAGATAGATAGATGTGCATATTTTACATGGCTAGCCTCACAAATATCGAGGGATATACCCTGTCTATTATTTCCAGGAGGGGCATGGCGTAGATGGAGAGTCCTAGAGTATTTAATGCCCATTTCGAGCTACGCAGACCCAATTAGAGCCTGCGCTCTACTAGACAACTCCTGGCAACATCCAACGGCCCACACAGTGTGCCATCTTCCCAATTTCCCTCACATGGCTTGGGTTAACCAGGGGCTATGGTAACATTCACTCGCCCATGTTAAATCGCCGTCAAGAGGAATCGAACCCCGGTCTCCCGCACAGAGTACGAGAGCTATAACCACTAATCTACGGCGCCACTTGCCATAGTTGGCAACAAGTGTTGGGATCTAGTACTAGTTTATTTTTTAGCACTGCATGCTAGCTACACTTTGTAAAAGTTTTTGATTTTCTACACTTTGTAAAAGTTTTTGATTTTCAACACCCACACTGATATTCACTCTAATCAATATCTGAAACTGCATCCACTTTCAGATATAACTTTGATGTTCTACCTAGGCTCCCTCGCAATGGATGCAGCAATGTAAGCAGCAAACCTGCCATCCATCGATTGGAATAAACAGGTAAAACATAATCAGAAAAAAAAGGGAAAACAGGCAGGTGTTTAGGGCGTTTGATATTACAAATCTTTTATACTTGATTTTATAAAAGCGTACTTTGGAGCAAAAAAAGCGTACCTAATACGAATCCTACACTAAACAGTCTTTTCCAGGAGAGGCGTGCGATCGCACACGCACGCCTTGGCACACACCTAAACTGTTTCAGGCGTGTGATTAATCGCACACCGGAAAAATAAATATTGAGTTTTTAAAATCAACCTATAAAATTTAATAATCATTTTGTAGTGTGCAATGGCAGCCCTCGAAATAATTTTTGGAGCCTCATCAGATAAAATGTTGGCCACATTTCCAGTTTTTCGGACATGTTTGTAGCTTTGATAGATCCGATAGATTTCTGTTTTGGTCAGACATTTTTAGATCTCAAAATTATTGAATTATTCTGGTCCTTTTAATTCATGAGCAAGCCTATTCATAGCCAAACTGATCATCCTAGCTAATTTACCGACTCCTGACTTATTTAAAAGAACTATGCAGATACAGATACATAAATCTCTTTTCCCTGGATCCTTCGTTGTTGGTAACCATGTCTTACACAAGAAATCCAGCCATGCAGTTCTCAACAAATGCAGAGGTTAACGTCGACTGAGCACGTTTAAAACAAGTCTGCAAAACGGCACTTACAGGTGGAACAGACATTTTATTATGGATTTAACTGTAGATAATTTCTTCATTTGACAAAACAATTGGAAACCATAGCAAGTTCCAATTTAATTGATTTTTTTCTTTATGCAGCAAGTGCTATTTTTATTCAGGCAATTTAAAAAAAAATCTTTTTCTGTATAAATTTTGTTTAAATGTGGCAGAGCTTTCTGAATGAATTTTTATTTTTATTTTTTAGTTTAGTTTTTTTAGTTTTATTTAAGCCATGTTGATAAAGATTATTTCAATTTGAAAACAAAGAATATTTTTGCCTATTTGCTTGGATGACCTGAAACAGTGACGGTATAATCATGCATACTATTTTGGGCATGTAAAAAAGGAAGTTAAGATTCAGAAAGTCGGTATACGTAGACGTTCGAACATTGTGTTTGGGGTTCACGATTCAAGACGTCCCCAACTTTTCTACCGCAAAATGCGCAACAAAGATTAACCTTGGGGCACGTATCCACGCACAACATCCGTTGCACATGCGTTTCACATCACACCTGTTACTTGATTTACAGGTGGGAATCATCGTACACTTACTCAAATATTCCAGAAAAAGACTGACTAATGTTAAAGAAGAAACTCTTGGCTTTCAGAAAAGTATAGCTAGATAGCATACCTTTAAAACCACGAAACCAATCTAATTTGTATAAAATATATACAAGTAAAAAATACCCTTTTTAAAAAAAGTACGCTAGCTGTTAACCAGCTTGAAAATTGGACACGCGTAAAACTGGAAAAGAAGCGTTAGAAAATATCCCTTTTTGGTGATATATTTTGTAACAAATTTTATTTAGCTTATTATTTAGATATTACATTGGAGGAATTTGTCAGAAAAAGAAGGCAAATTATGCTTTTTTCACGAAAAGTGTATAGTTATATGTCCAGATTTAATTGACATATCCATTTTCGGATATCGATCAGAGTCGATCTCACTGATATTTATTCTTACATTACAAGTCAATGAATAGTAGGCACAATTCCTACACAGATACACAAGAGAAGTACAGTTGACACAACAGGGGACAAATTTGTGAAGTGTGATTTCGAATTTAGCTAGGTTATAGAAATTATAGTCATAAGACTTTGACTATGTAGAAATATATCGCGCATCACGATTCTTGTCGACCTTCCCATTTCCGCCATGTTTTTTTTAGTGTGTTTGGTCACGTGTCGAAGTTTTTATAAAAACACGACCGGGAACAAGCAAAATAGACCTTTAACACTGCAACCGCAACCGCACAAAACAAAACATGGCTTTTATCTTTCTCTGGTGTGTTGTTGCAGTTGTTTGGGACTTTTTCCAGCTTTATTGTTTTTTTTCAACCCTGTCAATTCATTAATTTTACATTTCCATTTATAGCTGACTCCTCCGCTAAGTATTCATTTCCCTTCTCAAATTTTGTTAAGCTAGAGCTATGTAGGATTTATGTGTTTTTCTTTATGTAGCTAGCTAGCTAGCTAAGTGTTTTCTAACTATTAACCCCAAAACCTTCTAAATTTGCCTAATGTAACATTTTTAAATAAATTTGGTTGAATGCCCATAGCTTTAATTTAAACCTGCTCAGGCAACATCCATTTTTGTGTTGTTGTAGGTAATATTTTGTGCTTAACAATGTACAGCAGAATGCTACTTAGGACATTACAGCAACTGAGCAGGGTTGCAGGGTTATTGAAGAGATGGAATTACTATTTTAACCTAAGTCAAAAAGGCAAGTTTACTAGAAAGGCAAGAATAATAAAAGAGTAAATATGGTATATACATAGGGAATTTTGAGAGACTATCAGTGGTTAAAATCTCAAATTAGAACATGCAACACATTACATTAAGCTACACAATAATGACTTTCAGTGCTATAAAATAATTACTACTAATACTAAATACTACTACTTATTTATTTAGTAATGCAGGTTAAAATTACAATACATAGAATAACAGTCCTAATATTTACTTGGAGGTAAAACTGTACACAAATCCACCAGACATGGAGGAAAACGTTCAAAACAAACAAAATCCACAATAAAAACCTGGGGAAAATTGAGGTTTTAACATTTATTCCAATATGTTTATTTTACCATTCACACAAATAAAACATGCATTCAAAATTTGGCTTTTTTCGCGTGCTGCTTTGAGCACAGCATCCATGTGCAATCTTTGTTGTTATCTTTATGCTTGTTTAACAAATTTTTTAAGAAACAGGTTACACAACGTAGACAACTAATCTATGCCTTGAGAAAGCGTTTTTAACTATAATTTAAACCATATAACTTGTGCCTTTAGTGAACAGTGCTTTGCATGAGCAGCCCTTGGAATTTTTTTACGTTGGCCATAAAACTGCTGACGTGAGATACATTTCAACTGATTTGCGTCAGCAATTTTTTTTAGTGAAATTTTTCAGCTTGTAATATCCTTCGTCATTCATGTTTTATTAGAGGTAGACCTCTCATAATTTCGATGCATTGATCTCCTAAGACGGTGATAGGTCGGACTGACTTGTGGCATGGTTCCAAATGGTCTTCCGTCTTTCGTTCGAGTCTCAGTGTAATACACTAGCCGTGCATAAGAGTGTCAGCATGAAGGTAAGGGGCCGCAACTTTAATGTTCTCTATACCTTACATTCTTCATAATAACACCAACCATTTTTAATTTTGACATTCATAAGCTTTTTGATTTTGGTGACGCTTTAGTTCAGCCTAATGGCCTTACTTACTGAAAATCGAATTTAATTATTTTGTAGTCGCATTGAGTGAAAGAAGCTTAAAAAAAACCAAAATTATTTTTATTTAAAAATTTCACAACAAAATTACGTCAGCAATTTTTTTGCCGACGCAACAGCGATATCTTCGTATTTCACGTCGGCAATTACGTCGGCAGTGCAGAATCCTGATGCTAATTTTAAGGGCTGCATGAGCACGAATGATGACACAAACCCACTGAAACGAACATTCAGTTTCTTTCCATTTCCCCAAGAAGTATTGATTGTTCATGCATCCTAAAAAACAGCAGTTAATCTCTTTCTTTTTTTCGCTGTGCTAGCCATATTTTTACAACACTAATGTTTTCGTTACCTCCATTCTTGTGCACACATTTTTTTGGGATAGCATGATGTAATGTTATATGATAGCGTGCAGGAAAAACATGGCACTATGATTGAGTGTATGGCAGCTCAAAGCTGATGTGAACTTAAAACAAAATATTAAAAACTAACTCAAAAGTGTGAATAATAAATCATAAAACATAATAGTTAGTGGAATGTTTCCACTGAAAGCCACTGGAAAAAAATGAATCAAACATAGTAACATGTATTTTAATATGTTAAATTTGAATAAGAAAACAAAAATCAAAAATTAAAAAGTGATCTCCATTAAGAATTTTCCAAATACATTACAGATGTAGGGCTCAAAAGAAAGCAGACTTCCATTACAGGCCACTTAGTCTGAATGATTATTCAACACTTTTGCAGCTCTAAACGGAAAGGCTGTTTTGCCAAATTCTGTGTTGACCAAGGGAAGTGTAAACCAGTTTTAGAAGCTCCTCTTGTTTGGTTATTGTGGCATTTTTTTGCTAAAAAGAATTTTGAGCGCATGTAATCAGATGCAATGTGATTCATGGTTTTGAAAACTAGCATGGGATTGTTTTTTATGGTAAATTGTTCAATGAATATTTCCTCTTTTTCTCAAGAAAGGCATTGACACATTTTAATCATTTTTCTAGTCTTTCCAATCTATACCTTAGGTGCCACAAACCCATGGTAAGGGGCAGTAGTTGAAATATGACATGACAAGTGCATTATTTAAAAGGTTTTTGGTGCGAGGTGTTACCAAGATGCAATGGTTCTAATTTTAGAATATTTAATAAAGTTTTTTCTATTTATGTCATTAATGTGCTCTTCCTAATTGCAATTTTGATCAAATATTTAACTTTTATATTTTACTTTTTTCAGTCCTCTTCAAAGGAATACCCATATAGTTTATAGTTTTGTTCTCGACTTTTTTTAACTGGCTGCAGTTGAGGACAAAGATTTCTCAGTTTTATTCGTATTATTAGTTTAATTTGTTATTATTCAGCCAGAGGTCAACTTGCAAAAGTTCTAAGTTGATGGGGATATGGGGAAGTTTTTATGGGATGAAATAATTATTGTATCATCCGCATATATAGATGATGGTAATTTAGATTGATGACAGTTTTTAAGTAATTAATATACAAAAAGCAGTGTGACCAATACAGATCCCTGTTGCACCCCGATCAACCGTGATTGCCTTTTTTAAAGTCAATGATCAAAGTACAAACAAAGTTTTGTCAAATCAAACATATTTTTAGAAGACCAACCAATTAGAATTAAAATACTGGTTTACTTCAAGTTGACCTACTCTGGTGCCCACCACTAATAGAGAACAAGAAGGTGTGGCAGGGACAGTGACAGCACAGACAAATAACAACACAGGGCAAGTACAGGATAACACAGGACAGGACAAACATTTAGTTAAAATTAAATGTAAATAAGATCAGTCAGATAGATAAATAAGGAATTAAGCAATGTTATTTTTAGGAAAGTTTTAAATTTAGTAAAAATTAATTAACCAATTTGCAGTAGGGGTATAGATTGTGGCATTGTTGCCAAAATTGAATACAGATTGGTGCCAAAACAAGTTGTTTGCATATGACAGGAGTTAATAAGACATCTAGCAGTTGCACGTGTTTTTTAAGCATGAAAGAAATCAACTGCAAATGTATCAAGCAGTGGTTATGGTAGTTTAAGATTGTCCAGGCAAATTATATAGCTTGCCATGTGCCTCCTTACCAGTACAGAGTACGAGTCTAGAAATTATTTCCAAGAATGTCTAATGAAACTAATTTCAGTTTCAGAGCGTTAACCTCTCCCACTTCATCTGCACTTTCCCCCCGATAATTAAAAAATTTACTTCATGCAAGTTCAACTGATTTAAAAAACATTAATTACTACCCCGTTTCAAATTAACTAGTTTTTTAACTTTCTGGACATTTACATTACACTTTAACAACAGGCATTTTATTAATGCAGATTTTCAGAATCTGTGTGTTAATTTTGTGCATTGTTAATTTCCTTAAATCAGGTAGTTGGAAAAATTCAATGTGCAAATTAAACATTTTCCCTGCTGTACAGCATGAATATTGAACTTCTTGTGTTAAGATTCCTTGGATTCCTGATGTTGCTGCTAACTACTTTAAGAAAATGTTTTACGGTTTCAAACAGTATTTTCTTCCATAATAGTCAGATTTAATAATTGTTAATCAATGTCAAATTTAATTTCAGTTGTGAACAATAGAAGAAAAATGAAACCAAATGATAATACTGAAGGTAATTGTTTATTTGTTAAGCCCATTTCTTTAATTCATTATTATATTAGCCTTATCTGTTTATATTTTGTTTATTTGTTTCACATCAACTTTTGCTAAGAATGTTTAATTCTGCTCAGATAAGGGATGAATAATTTCTCTTCCACTAGTTTAAACAATCCCTTTTTAGTAATTTCTAACAATTTCTGTATCTTTTACAGTATATACACTTTTTAGTAATATGGGATATGCAAAACCCGAGAAAGATTTTTCATGGAAAATGGATTGGCTTTTTAGATTTTAAAAAAATATTATTTGACGCTAAAAACATCTCGAAACACCCCACGCACAAAATATTTTTCTTCATTTTAGCCAACTTAGATGCCATAAAGACAATACTTAACGGTCTGCATCAGTCAGATCAAAATGTTTATGAAGAAGAACAATTAAAGTTTATTGAAAAAATTTTGGATAATCAAATCATAAAAGATCTAATCAAGGTAATTTTGTGTTATATTAACTATTTAGATGGATATTAATGCAAAGCTTTACAGAGTTTACTTAATACCGTTTCTATAGTAAGTTGCTGGACAGGTTAAACTAACATGCCAAAAGTTAATATACTTCATACTAAAATATATACCAAGTATTGCTGAGAAAAACATTGGAAATATTTTTTGAGTTTTTTTTAATTTCTGCGTACATGTTTTACAACCTTTTAGGTTATTGAAATACACAAGTAATAAGGAGCAAAATGAAGTAATAAAATTTTTCGACAACATGTGCGATAACGTTTTTATCACATTTACCAAGCATTAATAATTTGATATGCTTGATATGCTCCAGAGTTGTTTATCCATTTTGAATCAAGTCCTTAGTTCCAGTTTTTTCTACTTGGCATTAAGTTGGCTGTAATAAGAAAAAAAGTTTGTTTCACTGCATTTGATTCTTGTTGCATAAAAAAACCTGTGTTCAAGAGCATATTTCCAAACAATTCTAATTGTATACACAAAAAGAGCAAGGAATTAAAACTAGCCAAAAGCATGTTTTTTTTAAAGGTATAAACATAGCTAGACATGGAATTTATTTTTTTCTTACAACTTATAACAAGTGGTATAAACAAACAAAGATTGTAAAGTTTTAAAAGTGTATTAAAAAGACCTGGGGAAACATAACAAAGCTAATAAATATGACGCAGAAAAATCACTTTGTCCTGACAACAAATTAGCATCTAGTTAAATTTCTAACAATATTAATCAAAACTTTGTAAATAAAACATATTGCACATCTACAACATCCCATTATATTACAAAACTATATAAGAAATCTTCGGCTACATCAAAAAATAATAAAGACATCTACTTTGTCTGTCACAGAAAGACAAATGGAAGTGGCTTAATAATAAATGCCAATAATTAAGAGACATTGCGTCTCTTGATTATTGACATAACTAGACCTTTAATAAATATTGTTTAAAATTTATGCAAAAATTTGATGCAAATTATAAAAACAGCTTTTCTCTCCTTTCATTTTCTGTGATAGTTGCATCCGTCGTTGTTTTGGCTTAAAAAATTATGGATAAATAGAAACAATATCTTTTGCTGGGGACGTAAGGCACTGCATTCATATAATATTAAATACATTGGTAGATGAGAAGTTCCTCTAAAACAATGGAGCAGTATATAAAATTATCAATAAAAAACTCAAAATAATCTAAGATTTGAACACAAGTGTGTTATCCAGTTTGAAAATTTAAAAATATATTATTTAAAAATTCTTATCAAGATACAAAAGTTAATAAAAAAATGTTTGTAGTACCTTCACTTTATCATTTTTCTTGTTTGCATCTTTTCATCTTGGTGTTTTTGATTAGTAAATGGTTTCTTAACATTAATTCGTGATTTGACATCAAAGTAAATTAGCAAAAGAAAATCTTGTACAAATGTTAAAAAGTTTAATGATTCTAATTAATTTCTATGAACAGGGAACCTCCTTAGTTTCTTTTTCTAAATTTTATCACTAAAATCTTTTATTTGACACCAGGTCTAAAATTTAATAACTGGTAAGATTACTTTCTTGTATTTTTTTATTTGTTATACTAAAAAAAAATTAGCAAAATGTCATTTTAATCTATCTTTACACATCTGTTTTCTTAATTATTGCTTGGTGATAAGAGGTGGGATAAAATAAGTTTTTGTAATTAGTTTTTAATAAAAATCAATGTACTTGTGTTTGTGGTTTTGACATTTTGTTGATATTATAGGTACATGAAAAACTTTTGTCTACGAAAGAACACACAACAAAGAAGAATTGTATTGAGCTTTGCAAAGAAGTAAGACAGTTTTAATAATTTTAATGTGTTAAAAAAATGTTATTTTTTCTTTTTTTCTTTTAATTAAGATTCAAGCTATATGTATAAATGCACAAATGCTCCTACCCAAGGATATATAGCGAACATTAAAAAATTAAAAAGTTTAATCTCTTTTATGCTGTACTTGAAAGGCGACAGAGCACTCAAAGTTCTACGGTGCTTGAGGCAAACCAAAAACATGAACAAACTCCTTCACAAGGCTTCAAGAAAGCTATGACTTTATAAAAAATAACAAACAGCAGTATAATGCATCTTTTTACATTAACAATTTTATTAAAGTAATCATTGTGTGCGTATTGTAGCAAAGATGAAGCCACAAAAGTTAAAACTAGAATATCAGTATGAATAAATATGTACCTATATTCTCCTTCACTGAATCATAACTGTCTTGTGCACCAGATACAAAATATTGTGGTTGTGTTAATAATTCTATTCTTCGTTTGTTCTTGTCTTTAAAAAATGAACATTATAACAAATTTTGAATTTTTATCATGGTTAAAGAAAAAAATTTTCTCCTGTTTTACAAAAGAAAATGTTAACATCCTAATTAAAAAAATTCTTTTTTCTCCAATAATCTCTTAGTTGCATAGCAATTTTATTTAATGTATTATCCAGAAGAATAAAAAGGGGCAGAGAGAAAAACAGGTATGCAATATAAAAAATGTCAAAAATATCACTTAGGAATTACAATATTGAACAAAATATTTATATCTTTTACTGCTATTAACTACACCAGAACGTTCATATAGTTGACTGAACAACCATTCTGTCTGTTCAGCATTGCTTGTTTTATGCCTTTAGATTTTAAAGTGTTTAGAAGAGAATGCCTCTGATGAAAAGTGTACAGAGTTGGCTAAAATAATAAAAAGCCCTTACATCAGGGTAAGTGTGAAATATCGCAAGATTTTTTCTATTTAAAACTAAAAATTTTATTTCCTTTTCATTGATACAGTGTAAATCTATTAACTATTATGTATTATACTGATTAATACTTCAGCTCTGCATCGTTTTAATTATGTTTGTTGTCTTGTGTTATAACTATGACATTTACTCGTTGTAAAAACACTAATTTAGAATATATAAATTTACACTAATTTTTTCTTTTCATTGCACATGCATGCTTTTAAACTGTTCAGGGTGTGTGTAGATATTCTTTCATGTGATTTTGTTTGTTTGTGATGTGGTTAATTAAAATGACCAAGGCTATATTTGATTACGTAATTTAATTCTGTCTCATTCCATACCTATACTATGGGTCACAAACTGTTAATTTGAGTGTTTAAAGGTCATCATTTAAACCACATTATTTGACATGTGGTATTTTTAATGCTCAAAGTGTATTATTGTATTAAATGTTCAATAGTTTCTTTTGAACATTGTATTTGTGAAATGAATTTTGGTAATTTTCGTGCACTTCGTCTATGTATATTTTCATTGGTTTTGATTTAAAGTCTTCTAATTTCAAATGTGTTTTGTGTGTATTATAATTGTTATTATATACAACATATAGAAGAATAGTAAAAGATTTTTAGAAGTATAATTACTCAACAGTAAAATGTATGCAAACTAAAATTTTTTCTGCATGAAACACTTCCATATCAGACAGCTGTGTTTACCATCAGTTTTTGACTGGTATAAAAAAGATGTTATAAATGAATTAATATATGCGAAATATAGTTGTAATGTAGCGATGTGTTTTGATGTCCTTGAGTTGTTTCATGTTTACTTTTCAGTGTTTAATTGAAGCTCATGATAATATAGTATATGAAACATACAAAGTATTACCAATGTTGCCACCCGAAGAAACATCACAGAAATCACTTGATGGTGGTGGGCCACCTATTCGTGTTGTTGGTTTGAGTGTGAACCCCAAGAAGCCATTGGTACTGTCTGTTTTTAATCTTTATGTTGTTTTAAAAGTTGTATATATAGTAATATAGTAAAGCTTCTAGTATATAGTAGAAGGGGTTGCGTATTCACTATGCAACACGCTGACTATATCTAAGTTTTTTATTTTTGCCTTTCTACTTTTTCATTGTATATATATTTTTTTCCATAATTATTAGGGAATCACTCTTGCCAAACATCCAGATAATTGCATTTATATTCAACGAATCTTACTTGGAACAATGGTTGAAAAACAAGGTAGCAAAGTTACAAATTTTACAGTACATTTCTGCCCAAATTACACTTTGGAAGAGATGACAGAGATTAAACATTGTTGTAATTTTATTGCCAGGTTTATTAAATGTTGGTGATGTGCTACAAGAAATAAACGGTGCAAAAGTTGGTGAGGACCCTGTCGAAGTTCAAAAACAACTGGTATGTTTTTCTTGAATAATTAATAATAAATTATTAATTAATTAATAAGGTTGAACGCCCATCAAATTAAATGCTCAAGGAAGGCCCTGAAAAAGAAAACGAATAAAAATGTGCAAATTTACCTGAGCCATCTTCGTTTTTCGTTTTATTCCAATCTAATTTCTTTTTATGTGGTTTTCAATAAATCCAGAATCATTTATGTTTGTGTTGTTTATGTATGTGTGTCTGTTGTATGAATGCTTGTAAAATATTTTAAGCTGAACAAAAAAGTGAGACTTTTAAACCTCTTTTGTGCTGTGTTTTGTTTTTTTTAAAGATATCTACAGATATTCTATAATATTCACTGATTTCTAAAGTAAATTGAATTCAGCAAATGTGACAGCTGTTTTGTATTTATTTATTGATTTTTTTTGATTTTTTTTGTTTTAAAAAAAATTGTTAGTTTGATAAAAAAAATGTCACCTAAAGCGAAATTCTAGGAAGGTTTTTACCTGTGGGAATTTCCTTTTTGTTTTCAGAACTAAAAAAAAGTAAGTAGTATTATGAAAATTATATGTTGATTTATTCTGTTTTATATTGTAGCCTGAATAAACACAGTGAACATAGAAGAATTTCTATTAAATTTTATTGATTCTTTGTGAAAAATTTTAAAGAAATTTAATGAATTTTAATGAGGATGGTGAAATGTACACAAAAGAAAATGAGAACTTTGTGTGATGCATGTGTTTATCATCTGTTCAATATGACAAACTGTGCGTTTTAAAATCTCCCTTCACGGATTACATGTTAGATAATTATAAAAGAAAAAAAATCATGAAGGTTATTTTTTATTATGTGATAATATTTTAAACAGCTTTTACTATTTTATTTGTGTGTGTATGAAGTTTTATGTAAAAGTTGGTTGTTTTCAAACTGTCCATGTAAAGACTTTTTCGTAAACCTTTACTTTTGTTTTAGAATTCTGCTGATGGAGATTTAACATTGAAGGTTATTCCTGCTTTTAAAGATTCGCGTGGACTATGTCAAGTAATTTATTATTTTTACTTTTCTCGATTAAAGAATTTAAAACTATTTTAGGGGCTATAAAATGTTTCTGGAATTTTTGATTTTAATGGCTTCCATGAAAGTCGATTAAAGCATTGAAAAGGATCCTTAGCATTTAAACTTCGAGTTCTTACGCACAAATGAGCTTCAGTATGACATCGCATGTGTTTCTAAGTGTTCTTCTATTTAGGTTCATCTAAGATGCCATTTTGACTACAATCCCAGTAAAGACAATCTGTTTCCAAAATCTGAGATAGGATTAGCTTTCAAGTGTGGAGATATTTTAGAAGTGAAGGATCAATCTGAGCCTGACTGGTGGCAGGTATGTCACCTTTTGATTGGCTCAGATCTTTTGTGTAACCTTTTGATTGGTTCAGATCTTTTGTGTAACCTTTTGATTGGCTCAGATCTTTTATGTACATGCAGAACTACTGATTCATCTGTTCCACGTAGAAAAATTATTAGTTAGAGACAAACAGAAGCATTCTTTTATTTGTAATACTTTTGGGTTTCAGGCTACTCACTATAATGACAATACCAATACCGGACTTGTACCCAGTTTACAATTTGAGCAAAGGTAAGTACACACCAAACTCATATTTTTTCTGTATTTTTATTATAAATACGCGTATTGTATTCTATATCCTTGAGACTACTGTAAGGCCTCAAAAATTTAGTTGAACTTAAAAGATATGTAGGACCTAATAAATCAAGTCAAACGAGACGTAAAAGAGTACAAACTCAATTATAGTTAAGAGTTAACTCAGTGTACTACATTATGATTGTAAAAGTGACGTGTTTTGTGTTGAAACCGAAGCTTCGGTATGATTTTTTGCTTTAGACGAAAAGCATCGAGCACAAAGAAAGTGGATGAACATAAATGTAAGTCGCTTGTTGTGTAAAACAAGTCTTATCTACTAATTGTTGACATATATATTATGTTGACATAAGATGGTTCAGCCAGTGTGTTCATATATTTCAATCAGATCTTTACCTCATGTAATTATTGACGGTAGAATTTCTGCAAATGATGGAACAGCAGGAATAATTCTTGAATATTTCACTTGAAATAGCTGGATGTAGTAGTGACAGGTACAATCTATCTTAAAATTTTGACACTTCTTTTTTAATCCTTTTTAGCTGGTGGAGCGTTTAAGAAGAAGAAAAAGTTTATTTATCGCACCAGTGAAAATAAAAGTATGTTTTTAATTTGTTTTTTTATCTGTTTCATTCTGCTTGCCATTTGTGACGTCATCTTCAGTTATAATATGTATTAAATATAAGCTGGATTTCGTCACTAGAATCTAGTTTTTGTTGTCATGGTTGTTTTTGTTGTCATGGTTGTTTTTGTTGTCATGGTTGTTTTTGTTATCATGGTTGTTTTTGTTGTCATGGTTGTTTTTGTTGTCATGGTTGTTTTTGTTGTCATGGTTGTTTTTGTTGTCATGGTTGTTTTTGTTGTCATGGTTGTTTTTGTTATCATGGTTGTTTTTGTTGTCTTGGTTGTTTTTGTTGTCATGGTTGTTTTTGTTGTCATGGTTGTTTTTGTTGTCATGGTTTTTTTGTTGTCATGGTTGTTTTTGTTGTCATGGTTGTTTTTGTTGTCATGGTTTTTTTTTGATGTCGTTGTTTTTTGTTTCCATCATCGTTTTTATACTGGTTTTTGTCGTCATCAAAATGAATGATGATCTTTTTTAGTTTTGGATTTTCTTGACACAAAGCTTTATGAAGAAGTGACGAGAATGCCACCTATGGAAAGAAAAGTTATTGTTTTAATTGGTACGTCTCTATGAAACATACAATAACAAATTTACCTTAGTATTAGCCCAGAAGGTGTTAAATTTAACGCACGGCATCGACGGTTAAAGCCAACTCAAAGTAATTTTAGATGAGTTCAAATAACGCTTTTGTTAAATTATCTTTGCGCCTTCTTTGTAACTAAAAGTCAGTAGAACCAAAATGGCGGCCATAAACAAGCAGTTTCCGTACTATTAATTTTTCAGCGCTGGATATTTCCTTACTTGATCTCCTTGTCAAATATGTATTTCAAAATTCGTTTTGTGTCCGAAAATATTGAGGCGTCTTCTCCATTTGTTCGATCTTATTCTTGTTTTTACCACCTCGTTAAGCCAATGTTATTTTCTTCTTTTACATCAGGAGCGCAAGGTATCGGAAGACGCACATTAAAAAATCGCTTGATAGCTAGTTATCCTGATCGTTACGCAGATGTTACTAGAGGTATTGTTCGACGTTACGCAAATTATTTTCAGTGTTAACCGTTCACTTCTCCGTTGTAATGGTTTGTGTAAAGAAAATATAGATTAAGAAATCTTTTTTTTTCTTTTCTCACGCAAGATACAAGTCGTTCACCAAGAGAAGGTGAAGTGTCTGGTCGTGGGTACAATTTTCGGCAGCCTGAAGAAATGAAAGCAGATGTACTGTCTGGAAAGTATTTGGAATGGGGTGAGAATGGCGGCGTGTACTATGGCACACGATTGAACGAAATTCGAGATATCATCAATAATGGTAAAACTTGTGTGATAGACACAGACCCATCGGTAAGTGTTTTTGAAATTCCATAAACTATCCAAACCTCTTTCCATTCTATTCGCTATTTAGCTCTCCATCATCGCTGACTTACACATTTTTTCTCCATCTTTGTTGTCATGTTCCTTTTTTTTTACAACAATTTTTGACAACGTCCCTGTGACTGGTGGAATCTCTGAAAGTTTATTATTGAAACTGAAAGAAATTTCTGATTTTAATTACAAGGAAAAGTGAGGGTTTTTTAATATTAAATCAGGGTGGCCACAAGTCATGGAATTTCTGGAAATCATGGAAAAGTCATGGAATTTTATTTGGTCTGGAAAAAGTCATTGAAAACAGGATTTTCATGAAAAAGTCATGGAAAAGTCATGGAACTTTTTTTCCTTGACAACCTAAGTTTTTGACTGGCTAAATATTTTTGCAGTTTATATTTTGTAGCAAAAATTTCAAGAAAACTTAATTTCAATTTTTTGAACAGTTTCATTGTCAAGCTTTGTTGCAATATAACATAGTTGTGTTTGGTTTTATTATACTATAAATTTGTTTTATTATACATTATGTCATGTGACTGTTTAGTTTACAAGCAATGATAACTTATATTGATGTAATCTGTGTGGTAAAATCGTTTTCAATCAATGTTTCTTCTAAGGAAGGGAGTCCTAGCATAGTTCTAGCTTGTAGCATGGGACAGGAATATATTTGTTCTTAGAAAGTAAAGATCACCTTGTGATACCTTGTGTGAAATATACCTTGTGTGAAAGTGGTATTTGCATTGAGTTTTCTTTAATGTTTTAAGTATTCATTACTAGTACTATTCAGGAAGTTTTATTGATTATTTGCCATGTTTCGAATAGTTTTTCTGAATGCTACAAAGCTGAGGAATCTGAGAACATGGACTTTTAGAAGGAAGGTCACCGAAAAGAAAGCTAACATAGCCAAACTAGATAAAGCTGTGGAGAAGCTAACTAAGGATCTTCAGAAAGAAAAGTAACGTCAATGCTCACAGACTCTCTATAGGATATTAGTTGATATTTGTTGTTTTTCTAGTCTATTTTTTTTAAAAGTTCTGATTTTATATGAATATTCTGTATGAATATATATGTTCTTTATATTTTGACACGATTTTGTTGTTTTTCATCATGTAGAAAAAAGTACTTGTACTTTTTTCAGCAAAGTTGTTCTCTAAATAATGAAATTTATGGTTTGTTTGATAATTGATTAATTTAGGGGTTTAATTTTTCTTAACGGTTTTGGTCATGGAAAAGTCAGGGAAAAGTCATGGAAAACTCATGGAATTTTCTAATTCTGTGGCTAGCGAGACGCACGCAATGCGTTGTAAAAAGGACGGGCGAACCCGTGGATTTTTCCACGGGCTAACGACTAATTGTTTAAAATGCTACTCATCACTTTTCTCTCTTTTTTTATTAGGCATTGAAGTTATTACACACCGCAGAGTTTATGCCGCTCATTGTTTTCATCGATGCACCGAAGCTTGAAGTACTTATGAAGAATAACCAAAAAGGTGGAGATCGTAAGCCGCCTTCAGTAAGTGTGTGAACGCTTGTGTTTTAATTAGCATCCTATCCCATTGCTGAAATCTTTCCACATATAATCTTTAGTTGAAGTAGTCACTAGTTCAATAAAATACTTATGAACTAGTGACATGTGTATGAGCAATGAACAATTTCAAAAACAGTAATTTTTAAACAATCTGTAAAAGAAGTTAAAACTTTAACGGTTATTAAGGTTTCATACTCCCCGCATCTTTATTAGGCCGCAAAAAGAGAGAAAGGTGTTGTTTTTTTTTGCATATGCGAAACATCATAATAATAAAACGTGGTATCAATAAGACACAAAAGTGTTCCTACACAATATATATATATTTGGATTAAATTATTTCACGGGTAAACACTTTCGCGGACAGCAAGATTTGCAAGGCCGAGAATCGATATATTCTACAACAAAAACTTTCAAAAATCCTAATTTTATGACAAAATTTGCGTTAAAAATTTTCACGAAAATCAAAAATCATTTTATTTATAAGGGAAAATCTTTCGCGCATGACAAGAATTCTCTTTTTTTTCTTCTTTTCTCTCATTATTAGTAACAAAAAGTCATTTATTACTATAAGAAATAAATCTCTTTGCTTTTGCGTTTTGCTGATTTAAAGTTCCATAAAGTATAGAGATTCGCGAAAGTGACTAAAAAAACGCGAAAGTTCTTGCCCATAAAAAATTCTTCCCTTAAAATATCAATTGGTCGCCAATCTAAGAAAAAGGTTTTTTTATATGCGCCGTTGTATGTTTGATTGTACAAAATTGTTTGCTTCATTTCTTTATTCATCATTAGGCTGAAGAAATGAAAGAGATTATCCGCGAGAGTTCTTCAATTAGCGAAAATTACCATCATTATTTCGACATGCGAATTATCAATGACGATTTCGACAAGACGTACGACACGCTGAGAGAACACATAGAAATATCATCTTCTGAACCGCAGTGGGTGCCAGTTCATTGGGTATATTAGATATTTTATGCTAATTTATTTTTCAGATTGCCAATAAGGATTTATAATTGGGCGCACACATAATTTATTCCAAAAAGCTTGCTTATTTATTGTGACAACGTTAGATTAGTGTAAACTAGCTTTTATGTAGCCTACACAGGGTTCAAAGCATCTTGAAGTCAGGTCATACACTTTAGTAATGTCAGGAAAATATTTTTCATTGGATTGTCAGGGCAAGTTGCGGGTGACTTTTCTGAAATTCCCTTTTCGAAATTCTCGTGTTATTGAAGAGAGATAAATTTGCCATATCTGATTAAGTTATCTATTTGTTCTGATACTGGCAAAGGGATATTTTGTTCATATTCAGTTTAAATATTAAGTTCTTATTGTGATGCGGGTATGCAGATAACAAACTCTAGCTTCGCGACGTCAGGAAAAAAAGTATACTCTGAATCCTACTGGACCGGGTAAAATGATTTACATGTCACTTCGTCAGGAAAGTCAGCAAACATTTGTTTGGATAAACGCTATGAATACTTACTTCGATGTAACAGTAAACCATCCTAGTAATTTAAGGAAGCATCAAGGACTTAGCATTTATCTTCAAGGGCGTTTTTAAACACTGTACGTTACACATTTTTTTAATGTTACACTCAGATTGTGTACTGTCAACTATAAATTAGCGAAAATTTTTAAGTTAACTCGCAGAAAAACAATCATATCTTGGGTTGTTTCATTTTTTACCCACTACAGATGAAGCATTGTTTACGTGTATAAAATTTTTTGTCGAGTGTATAACGTCTAGTTTTTATTTATACGACTTTTAGCATGTAAAAACATAAAAAAAAAATTTTTGAAAGTGAAGATTTCAGAATTTCTTATCAGTCACGTATTCGTTATTTTTTTGAGATAGAAGAAATCCGTAAAAATGTGTGTGCTGCTGTGAAAGTGTGTTTGTTTATCACTTCTTCGTGTGAAGAAATAATAAAGTGTAAAAATTATAGAACCTCGCCTGGTACAGATAAGGTCCTATAAATTGAACCGTGTCCGTTACTAGCTTTTCTCAGAATTGATCATTTGTCTCAGATCATTTGTTTTTTCTTATTTTTGCACCAAGGAAAACAATTGACCCTCGAATGTGACAAATTCAGTTTTTTAAATTTTTCTTTTGCGGCCCAATAATGGCGGATTTTTGAACTTTTCTTAGGATTGGATTATTAATTTTTTCAGATGTTTTAAATTGAGGTAGGTCTAGTGAAATTCCGCTTGTTCTGGTAGAGAATCTCTTCAGTTATTGGACAACTATGAGCATTGAGTGTATTTTCTTAAGAGCAACCTCAAGTCAGGTATCTTTTTCGCTTGTTTTGTCCTCATATCGAGAAAGATATAGAGGCCTACGCGCGAGGTGGTGTAGAAAAGGCTGTAAAGTGATAGCCATGAAGTATTAATGATAAACTTCATCTGTTTCTTCTTATCTTGTGTTTATAACATGGTGACCACAACTTCAAATCATGTATTTAATACAATTAAAGAATTACATAAGTTCCCCTAACCTATACTGTTTTTTTCAAGACTTTTACGTAGACGACATAAAATAAAGACGGGTAAAGTTAAAGTTCACAGATTTTTTTTGCTAACATTTCAATGCTGATCAGGATATATCAACAAATTATACTTAGCGATTACTGCAAAAAGCGCGTCGAAATAAAAGATTTTTCTACAACTAAAGAACGAATGGTTTTATTGTTAGATTTCATTTTTTATTTCCGCCTAAAATGTTGGTAAAATCTCCTAAAATATGGAACGGTTTTTGTATGTTTTAAGTAGCGGTTTTTCCTAAATTATGACCCCAAAACCTAAAGCTATCGTCCCTGTACAACATTAGCTTTGTTTATCAAATTAGTTTATTGAACTGTTCCAGAACTTTTTATGTTTTTATTATATAAAAGAAACAAACCTATAAAAGTAGAAACAGTGAGATGTGAACAATGTATGTCTTTCATTGACATAAACCACTGATAACCTCATGAGATCTACGATGTCTAAATTTTACCAACGTTTTACCAAAGCCTCGTTGCTTTTTTATTTTTGCATAATTAACATGCTATTGCAGGGATTCTCACAGATCTGCAGCGCATAAACGCAACGCGAGCAGATGATAATTTGTGACGCAAACATCGCGGTTTTTGTGTGCGGGTAAAAAACAAAGAAAAGTGCTAATAGTCCGGGGGTATAAATTACACCATTTTTTTGGAATATCCGTCCTAAGTTTTTTAGATTTTCCAAATTTAACTGTAATCTCCATAAACAAGGTAGAAAAAAAATATTGTTGGCGAAGGTTAGAATGGTTTTGAATTAATGTGTAAATTGATCATACTTGGGAAGATAATAGTAGTGCGATTCCTTCTACCCTTGCATTACGACTATCTTGATTGAGGTAAAAATCTCTGGCATACGAGTCTAAATGCACTGAAAATACCAACACTTAATTTGGGCAACCTTGTGTGCTAGGGCTCTTTTTTTCTTTCTGATATTCTCGGACGGCTTTCTTTCCATATCAAAAAGAGAAAAAAGCCCTGGGGTAGAGGTTGTTAGTCTGGGTATATTCGTGGCAATAAAATCAGACGAGAACTCCGACACAGGGGCGACGCGTATTTCACATTCTTTGCTAATGATTTTGATTGGCTATTGGAGAGATATTACAATGATAAAAAAAATATATTTGCGGGTTATAAGTATTTTTAACCTTAAAAACTTTAAAAATTGTTCAAAGTCATTTTTGCCGAAGATTTTGTTTCAACAGGTGAAATATCTACCACGTATTTATCGTATGTGCAGATTTCCTCAGATAACACATATTTTGCTGACACAAGTTTTATTCTTGTTTTCTTTATACACAATGTCACGCGGCTATGACACGTGTGTTGCACGTGATTTGTCTGAAATCTCCCGTGATTGCCAGGCCGTGTCACTTTCTTTGGTCTTTTTAAGCTTTT
Organism: Hydractinia symbiolongicarpus; assembly: GCF_029227915.1. Classification (NCBI taxonomy): domain Eukaryota; kingdom Metazoa; phylum Cnidaria; class Hydrozoa; order Anthoathecata; family Hydractiniidae; genus Hydractinia; species Hydractinia symbiolongicarpus. Next base: position 4,981,154 of record NC_079878.1, read on the forward strand.
TAAAAGTATCCAACGGACGATTAAGCTCAGTTCTTCCATTGATAGATATACCACTCTGTTTTCGTATATCCATAGTTCTTCAAATGTTTTGACAAAGTCTTTTAAAAGAAAATACACTGAGGCGTGCTGATTTCCACGTTTTTTTGCAATTGCTAGATGCGATTTGTCTTTCAAATTCTACTTTACTACAGTCTATTTGGAACAATTTTAGCGACATTTAGTGATCGCCAACCAGTTTGTGCAGCACGCAAATATGTTATGGGCAGGTCCCTCTGCTGAATAATTTAGCAAAAGTTACAGTGTAGCAAGAAGACCGGGTGAAACAGCCTTCACCTTCTCCTTCACTTTATAAGTTTTAATTTAATAATTAAAAAACAAAAAAATCAATGTTTTTGTCTCGCTAAAATTCTCTGTTCTTAATCATCGCAGTTACGTGATTATGTAACATGACACCATAAATAATTGCTATTAAAAGTCAAATCATGTGTTGTGTCAATAAACGATCATATGTCACTGATATCGAAACAAAGTCGAACACTCACTTACTAGTATATCCACGTTGGTTAAAAGTCGTCGTCATGTTTGGACAACATAAGGAATACTTTAGTAAAAAATACCGACGCCGTACGTTTGGTGTAATATTAATGTGTTTTATGACTTTGATGAGTGCTTTTAACGAAGCCGATGAAACGGGGGGAAATTCAGACTTATCGCCAGGTAGATACCAATTTTATATATATTTATCTAAGTTGTTGATGGCACCGGTCATTAAGTTTATATTTAAATAGATACTTGATTTTATTTAATATGTTATACACAGACCGTTTTATATATTTTATTCACAAGAGGTTGGTTTGTTTTCATTTGTATTATAAATTTCCTGCTTCGTTTTAGTGCTATAGCTACCGTTTGTCAAGCCAGTTAAAGCTTAGTCATAGGACTGTGGTTAAAGTAAATAAATTGAATATTAAACCGTCTTACATGAAGTGCTTGTTTGTAAATAGTTCGGAGTTTATTCAAAATCTAAATTCCGTCTGGCTGACGGGAATGTTGCCATTATTACGTCATTGTTTCATATAAATGGCAAAACTCGCATGAAAATTTTTAACCAGGTATTTCCTTTTCCTTAAGGCACTTTTTTTTGAAACCTTGTATAAATAAATGTCAATGTTATATTTTTTGTTTTGAAAATTGGAGGTTTAAAACGAATTCGCTTATTGTCCGGTTGAGAGTTAGCCATTAGAAATTATTATCCTTCGTATTTGGCATTCGTGTTTTGATTTTACGCCAAATAAAGGAGAATGCGAAGACTGGTTCTTACACAGTTTTTGAATTTCTGCGGTTATACTGTTTTGTTTCCAGAGGAAAAGAACTTTCACTTTTATCAAGATAACGATAAACGCATACTTGTCTGCCATATCGAGTAATGACAGATTTTTTTACATTAAATAAATCTTACAAACGTTTTCAACGCCTTTTAACAAAGTAAATAAACGCGCCAAAACAAAGTGGAACCATCTCGGTGAAAACAAAGTCTATAATATTTTAAATCATAATCCACTAAGCTCTAATATCGTATTTATTTGCTTATTCATTGAATATTTTCAAAAGACGTTAATATTGTGAAATATAATTTAATTTCAATTCGACAATGTTTACAGTTTCCTGAAAAAGTGATCGAAATAAAAGAGATAACCATTAGCAGATTATGTTTATTTCCTCAATGTTGCGCTCATCTTGATTTAGTGACTAGCTTGTTTTTCACTTATATCTCCTGTTCTTGTATGATTTTGGATAATAGGACATTGTATGTTATATTTGATAAAAGAGAAACGCTAAATTGTTAATCGAATGCTTAGCTGCAAGAACATTGTGATGTCAGTTATACCATACATAACATTGAAGAATATCGATTCTTAGGAGATAGAGGCGCTAAAAACTGGGCAGTTTAAGCGTTATATAAAATGATTGATCACATACTCACGTGATCGATATAAGTCAATAAAAACGTCAGATATACAGAAAACATTACACTGACAGGTACTAAAGTTGTAAGCTTGTGGAAAAAAATCCACTAGAATTCATTGACACAGTCAGAATTATAATTACGGCTTCAATCCACGGATTTGCCGGTGCACAGATTTTTACCCACTGTAGCTACATATTTTCTCGCATCGATATTTCATGCAATTTGTCCGTCTGTTAGCATAAACTTATAAAATTTCTCTGCAGGAAGTTCTATTTTGAACGAAATATGGCTATTGTTATTTTAGAGATTTTTGATATCTTATATACGTTTTAAGTTTCTTCGAGAAATATTTCTGACCTGGGAATGAGGTAGGCAAAATCTTATAACAGAAAGGTTTACCCACAAAACATTTCCGTGCGCTTAAAGAGAACACAAGGCCGGCCAAAATTTATAGGAAAATTTAAAAAACGTCAACTTATTAGAAAGCACTGGGACGAGGTTGTCGAAATGAGGAAAGAAATAAAGATATAAGAAGAATAGCAAACAATAAAAACAATAAAAACAAGCTTAAAGTTTCATATTAAAACAAATTTGATCTTTTAAATAGTCATGTGAAAAAAGTAAAGAAAAAGGTCATATCACATGACATTCCCACAAATTGCATGACACGCAGACAAATTGAATTATACGCCCCTCAGTTGGTACTGCACCATCCTGTTACTGTACATATCTTCATACAGGTGTTCATTCGTTCTGGTTACATAGTTTTGTGAATAACATGCCTCTGCATGTACTATTGAAACGATTAGTTAATAAAAAATCTTATTTAATATGTACAACAAATGTCAAAAATTAAACTACAAATTGATCTGGATTTTTTATGTTGTTTAGCAACTCAACCTCGTCCCCAAAGTTTCTTTTTCACTTTTTGACAATCTAGAGACGGGTGAGTAAGATGGTACAATATGTTCAGCAAAAAGCACATCGGCTTGGACATGGATAATGTTTACAGGTTAGCTTTCTTATGCTTTTATTTTATTTATTGTTTTAATTTATTTTAGATAAACAATTCAGATACCGCAATTACCAACCCTTTGCGCCCTACACACAGTTACTTAGTGCGGGGGAGATCAAGATAACCTGGCTTCCAATATTTTATCGTCAATCATCGAATGATTATTTTGAATTATACAATGGAGAAGAGTTAGAGTATGTCGGGAAGGATTTATTTCACATTGCAAGAAGATTGAACTATGAAACGGAATATGCATTCAAATTGCGCGTCTGTGGTTCTGTCCCTGGTGACTGCTCTAAATATTCAATACAAAGATATCAACGAACAGGAAAAAGTACGTGTATATCTTTCTCTTGCTATCACTTCACCTTTTTCGCGTATGCGCAAAAAATTGCATTATTTCCGCTTTCTACGTATCTATGTTTCTAAAACCTTTTGGGGTTTTTTTTTTTGCAAAAAACCTTAATTATTTAGACCATATGAATATAAAAGCTGGATAATCAGCGGGGTCAATGCATAGTAGGAATCGGAAATCATTTTTTTGAGACGTTCTACTTTAATCGCAAAGTTAAAAAAGATTTAGTTAAATATGAGGCTAACAAATTACAAGGTATTCCTCCATAATTGCAGTTATTTTTTGCCGATTTTTTGTTTCTCCATAAATGATCACAGTTTTCCCGAATGATTATGATTTTACCACATCAGGAAAATCGAAATTCACATAAGATTTTTGTAAAAAAAACCTCAAAAGATTGCTTCAAGATGTTTATGTATGAGTTTAGGATGAATCTTTTAACACTAAAGAGAAACACATTCTCTATCTTCTCTATCTATATTCTTACCGTTTTTCAGGTATATCTTTTTTCAAGTATCTTTTCTATTTGAACATATAAGCAACTTGTGTTTGCCAGTGATTGCGGAAGAAGTGATAATAATTTAGCACCCTTCTCCCCTTCACATTTGTCCTGATTTTTAAAATATGATCTTTTAAAGAATTAGTAGATTTTTATCAATGAAATACGCTACCTGTACATGTACTGTCGGTCCACGCATCTGTACACCATGCTACCATTTTGAGAAAACTGTTACGTCATAAAAAAACTGCCGTGACGTCACATTAATAAATGCACATATAAAAATCATGTGGACATGTTTTTATCACATCTTAAAACATTAAAAAAGTGTCATTAACGTGTACTGCCACTTTGAAGGTAAAAAATTTGTGAAGGACTTGTCGTATGCATTTTTGCATCGATCAGTTTGAGTAGTGGTGCTCCCTTACTATATCCAAATTTTTAAGAGTGCATTAAAAACATTGCATATGAGATTGTCTTAATTGGGGAGTATCCGAGACTTATTGAGGAGTTTAACATTGTGCCTATATGAATTAGTTGATACAATCTTCGGATTATTATTAGTGAGAGGTTGGGCAAAAGCTGTTATATCTGTGGATTTATACAAGAGGAGGTGGGTCTAGCATAAAAGACTAACTTTGTTCCCAGTTCTTCTGTTTACGCGCCAGTCTCCCAGAGACGAGATTGCAAAATTCATTTTTTACCAGTATTAAATAACGGATATATTTGTAGAGACAACTTCAAATCATCGAGAGAAAAACAATATCTTCTATCAACTGCTGCAGATAAATGTCTTCCACGTTCCCACATTCTCTTTGTTATTAATTGTTGTTATGACTGGATTCATAGTTTGGTGTTTTATGAGGTATGTAGATGGGTTTTTTCGTAATATCTGCTTCCTTTATACCCTCTCTATTTCTTTTTTATTTCTCTCTAGCTATGTGGTGTCGTTCTTCAATAACATACAGACCGATATTGATGATATTACTGATGTTGTACATTCGTCTACATATAACAAAGAACAAAAATTTGGAACACTAATTACACATAAATCAAGCTCAAAAAAATCTTTTCTAATCGAAAACGGTGTTGTAAATACGTCCTGTCCTAACTTTAAGAAAATTATGGACAGTAACATTTCCCTCGAAGATGATAAAGTTCCTAAGTCACAAAGTCTATGGAACAATCAGATAGATAAGCTAGAAAATGACAAATACAGGATTAACAACAGCAGTAGCAGTGAGGAAAACATCATACAACCTGCCAATAAAAATCAAACTCATGTACTCACAACACCAAAAATTCCCAGAAAACGCCGCTTTCGAAGAAGAAGCAAAACCGCTCCATCTTCAGCGTACGTTTCACACAACACCCAGGTGGGAGAACTAAGTGTGTCGGATTCCGAAATGAAAGGAAATGCACACACAAAATTGTGTCGAGTAAAGACGCCTAATATCGTTGTTGTTATTGACAACAGCAACATATTTATAGGTGCAAGAGAAGCTGCTTGTCATGAAAAATCGGGAATTCGACCTCGACATGTTAAACTAAAGCTAATTCAACTGTTACATATTGCTGAAGAAGGAAGAAAGGTCACCCGAGGTATTGCTGGCGCCTCATCACCAACTACGACAAGTGCAGCCGTGTGGGATATATACAGGTATGTTCGTTGCAGTCAAAGGGAAATTATAGAACGGGAATGGGATGCTAAAGTCACTAACATTTCCTCAAAAGATATTTTTTCTGCTTTTTAAAATACCTGGCTTTTTTCTTGCTTTATCAATTTAGCGAACATTCCTGAGAAATTTTCACCACTTTTTTATTTTGTTAACTTACAAGCCTCTGAGCTTTTATGGTTCATATGCAATATTAATATTCGTAGGAGGTCTGGATACTCAGTTGATTTGGAAGATAGAAGAGGAAAGGATGAACAGAGAGTTGACGAACAACTTCATCTTGCTATTTATAGGGTAAAGTTTAAAATTAGTTTTTACTTTACTTGGAATGAAAAACAATTATACTACACTGCTTATATCTTAATCTCTTTTGTCTGCATAAGTTGTTTTCACATTATCTTCCAGTTTTATTGCATCCACTTCTAGTCAAAATATTTAAATAAAATGCCTCCTTCGCCGACGCATAAAGAAAAGTTAGAAAATGATTTGTGTTTTAGTCAGCCAAAAATAGTGCTCTAACCAACAACGGTGTTATGCATTGCAAAATTTCTGGCAGAATTTCCGCCTCCAAGTTAAAAGTATTCGGCTTCGAGTTTGATGTAGAACACCTTAAAAGACAATATATCACAACACCATACTAAACAGTTCGTGGTAGCATAAGTAATAGCAAATCTAACACCTTCAACTTATTCATAACCTTCCCAACTAAAGATTCAAAGAAAAGTAACAAAAAAAATAAATGTCCATCAAGCGATCAGTACAATATGTTCAACCAATTATCTCTCCCACATAAACTTCTCTCACAGGCATTGGTGGAGCTTCCTGCTCAAACATTGGTCATTGCAACAGGTGATGGAAACAAAGGTAAATCAAGAAGTAACACCAGCTTTGTTGAATGCGCGAAAAGAGCGATATACCTGGGTTGGAAGGTCGAAGTTTTGTCGTGGCGTCATTGTTTAAGCGTTGAGTGGTTAAAAATGGCGAATGAAAAAATGTTGAAAATTAAATTTCTTGATGAGTAGGTTCTTAGTATTTTATCATTCTACTTTTTACTAGCTATCTGATGGAAAATTAGCGAATTGTTTAACTTTTTATAGGCCCCATTTAAATATCGCTTTAAATTTGAAATAATCGCCTGATTTAGCAAATTTAAGACTAATTTTACCAAGGTTAAATTAAAAAAGCATTGGTAATATTCATTCCACATGTAGTTTTTATTCAAACTCAAATTTAAAATCTTCCATAATATAAACTTTTTTGATAATATGCATAGAAAATAATTCCCCCCTCCATCAAGTATAGATAAATTCAAGAATAAGTGAGCGAGTTTTTCTGTTGGCTAAATTTGGCAGTTTTGTTTTATTTAGACACATACATCAACTGACATCAATTGAGAAACGTCAGGAAAGAAGATCGCCTTAAGATAGATTTACTGTACATTCCTTGTATATAGTAATATAGTATTTAAATATATATTCATATTTAAAATGGATGAGATTTATAGTTTGCTCTCTATTTGTCGTAAATCCGCGTGTAAGGAATGTTCCCCTGGGATAATTTACAAGTGCCGATAAGATTCACGTTAAATACACGAAGTCTGTAGATATTAATTTAACCCTTTTTACCAAATTTAAAAGAGTTCATTCTGCGACAAATACTCTTACGTAACCAAGATAGTTTAAAACTCATTGCTCTCTCATTTACTTGCTGCAATAAAAAATATACGTTTCTAAAATATCAGATCCATTGACATTGTGTAGAGATAGATATTGATTAACACATAGATTTTTACTTCTTCTTACTCTCATAATTTTTTAAGCACAAACTTTAGGTTGCTTCAGGCCAAAAAATGCAACATTTGACGCTGTGACACTGTGTGTGGGCAGTGCTTAATAAAAAAACTGTAAAGGTAAGATAAAGATAGTTAACAATTGTAGATATCGTTAGCATTTTTTTACTAAATACTTTAAAAAATATACAAAAAATACTATCGGTTCTTTCTCACAAAAACATTGCATTACACGGCTTTCACCTTTTAGTATAAAAGCCTGGTTTAGTCTTGAAGATTATACTTTGAAATAACAAATGCTTTGCTCGGCTTGATCCTGCTGTGAAGCAATTGAACTCATCACAAAGAATAAAGCATAATACGAAATTATATTTATATGATAACAAAGTTATGTAGTTTTTCATCTTTGTGTCCAGTTTGGTTGTTGTGTTTGCAGTCTTTCATTTCGTTCCTTATCCTCTTGCACCATAGCTAAGAGTTCATCAGCAGTTAACACTCTTTTTGGTTGCTTTGGTTTCATACGCAAATGAAGTCGTACTGGTAGTTTGGCTTTCACTTGTTTAAATGCTTGTCGAGCTAATGAGTCGTTATCACAATTAAACTCAAGTAGCACCTGACCAGCAATTGATTTTGACGCCCAATAATCTAATTTGCCTTTTCCTTTCCCCATTCTTGTACCTAATGGTTTTTTTGTAAACGGAGTTTCGGAAACAATTTTTGTGACTTGTTTTGTTTTGGCCCTTCTAACAATAGCCAGTCGCTGTTATATCTGTGGATTTATACAAGAGGAGGTGGGTCTAGCATAAAAGACTAACTTTGTTCCCAGTTCTTCTGTTTACGCGCCAGTCTCCCAGAGACGAGATTGCAAAATTCATTTTTTACCAGTATTAAATAACGGATATATTTGTAGAGACAACTTCAAATCATCGAGAGAAAAACAATATCTTCTATCAACTGCTGCAGATAAATGTCTTCCACGTTCCCACATTCTCTTTGTTATTAATTGTTGTTATGACTGGATTCATAGTTTGGTGTTTTATGAGGTATGTAGATGGGTTTTTTCGTAATATCTGCTTCCTTTATACCCTCTCTATTTCTTTTTTATTTCTCTCTAGCTATGTGGTGTCGTTCTTCAATAACATACAGACCGATATTGATGATATTACTGATGTTGTACATTCGTCTACATATAACAAAGAACAAAAATTTGGAACACTAATTACACATAAATCAAGCTCAAAAAAATCTTTTCTAATCGAAAACGGTGTTGTAAATACGTCCTGTCCTAACTTTAAGAAAATTATGGACAGTAACATTTCCCTCGAAGATGATAAAGTTCCTAAGTCACAAAGTCTATGGAACAATCAGATAGATAAGCTAGAAAATGACAAATACAGGATTAACAACAGCAGTAGCAGTGAGGAAAACATCATACAACCTGCCAATAAAAATCAAACTCATGTACTCACAACACCAAAAATTCCCAGAAAACGCCGCTTTCGAAGAAGAAGCAAAACCGCTCCATCTTCAGCGTACGTTTCACACAACACCCAGGTGGGAGAACTAAGTGTGTCGGATTCCGAAATGAAAGGAAATGCACACACAAAATTGTGTCGAGTAAAGACGCCTAATATCGTTGTTGTTATTGACAACAGCAACATATTTATAGGTGCAAGAGAAGCTGCTTGTCATGAAAAATCGGGAATTCGACCTCGACATGTTAAACTAAAGCTAATTCAACTGTTACATATTGCTGAAGAAGGAAGAAAGGTCACCCGAGGTATTGCTGGCGCCTCATCACCAACTACGACAAGTGCAGCCGTGTGGGATATATACAGGTATGTTCGTTGCAGTCAAAGGGAAATTATAGAACGGGAATGGGATGCTAAAGTCACTAACATTTCCTCAAAAGATATTTTTTCTGCTTTTTAAAATACCTGGCTTTTTTCTTGCTTTATCAATTTAGCGAACATTCCTGAGAAATTTTCACCACTTTTTTATTTTGTTAACTTACAAGCCTCTGAGCTTTTATGGTTCATATGCAATATTAATATTCGTAGGAGGTCTGGATACTCAGTTGATTTGGAAGATAGAAGAGGAAAGGATGAACAGAGAGTTGACGAACAACTTCATCTTGCTATTTATAGGGTAAAGTTTAAAATTAGTTTTTACTTTACTTGGAATGAAAAACAATTATACTACACTGCTTATATCTTAATCTCTTTTGTCTGCATAAGTTGTTTTCACATTATCTTCCAGTTTTATTGCATCCACTTCTAGTCAAAATATTTAAATAAAATGCCTCCTTCGCCGACGCATAAAGAAAAGTTAGAAAATGATTTGTGTTTTAGTCAGCCAAAAATAGTGCTCTAACCAACAACGGTGTTATGCATTGCAAAATTTCTGGCAGAATTTCCGCCTCCAAGTTAAAAGTATTCGGCTTCGAGTTTGATGTAGAACACCTTAAAAGACAATATATCACAACACCATACTAAACAGTTCGTGGTAGCATAAGTAATAGCAAATCTAACACCTTCAACTTATTCATAACCTTCCCAACTAAAGATTCAAAGAAAAGTAACAAAAAAAATAAATGTCCATCAAGCGATCAGTACAATATGTTCAACCAATTATCTCTCCCACATAAACTTCTCTCACAGGCATTGGTGGAGCTTCCTGCTCAAACATTGGTCATTGCAACAGGTGATGGAAACAAAGGTAAATCAAGAAGTAACACCAGCTTTGTTGAATGCGCGAAAAGAGCGATATACCTGGGTTGGAAGGTCGAAGTTTTGTCGTGGCGTCATTGTTTAAGCGTTGAGTGGTTAAAAATGGCGAATGAAAAAATGTTGAAAATTAAATTTCTTGATGAGTAGGTTCTTAGTATTTTATCATTCTACTTTTTACTAGCTATCTGATGGAAAATTAGCGAATTGTTTAACTTTTTATAGGCCCCATTTAAATATCGCTTTAAATTTGAAATAATCGCCTGATTTAGCAAATTTAAGACTAATTTTACCAAGGTTAAATTAAAAAAGCATTGGTAATATTCATTCCACATGTAGTTTTTATTCAAACTCAAATTTAAAATCTTCCATAATATAAACTTTTTTGATAATATGCATAGAAAATAATTCCCCCCTCCATCAAGTATAGATAAATTCAAGAATAAGTGAGCGAGTTTTTCTGTTGGCTAAATTTGGCAGTTTTGTTTTATTTAGACACATACATCAACTGACATCAATTGAGAAACGTCAGGAAAGAAGATCGCCTTAAGATAGATTTACTGTACATTCCTTGTATATAGTAATATAGTATTTAAATATATATTCATATTTAAAATGGATGAGATTTATAGTTTGCTCTCTATTTGTCGTAAATCCGCGTGTAAGGAATGTTCCCCTGGGATAATTTACAAGTGCCGATAAGATTCACGTTAAATACACGAAGTCTGTAGATATTAATTTAACCCTTTTTACCAAATTTAAAAGAGTTCATTCTGCGACAAATACTCTTACGTAACCAAGATAGTATAAAACTCATTGCTCTCTCATTTACTTGCTGCAATAAAAAATATACGTTTCTAAAATATCAGATCCATTGACATTGTGTAGAGATAGATATTGATTAACACATAGATTTTTACTTCTTCTTACTCTCATAATTTTTTAAGCACAAACTTTAGGTTGCTTCAGGCCAAAAAATGCAACATTTGACGCTGTGACACTGTGTGTGGGCAGTGCTTAATAAAAAAACTGTAAAGGTAAGATAAAGATAGTTAACAATTGTAGATATCGTTAGCATTTTTTTACTAAATACTTTAAAAAATATACAAAAAATACTATCGGTTCTTTCTCACAAAAACATTGCATTACACGGCTTTCACCTTTTAGTATAAAAGCCTGGTTTAGTCTTGAAGATTATACTTTGAAATAACAAATGCTTTGCTCGGCTTGATCCTGCTGTGAAGCAATTGAACTCATCACAAAGAATAAAGCATAATACGAAATTATATTTATATGATAACAAAGTTATGTAGTTTTTCATCTTTGTGTCCAGTTTGGTTGTTGTGTTTGCAGTCTTTCATTTCGTTCCTTATCCTCTTGCACCATAGCTAAGAGTTCATCAGCAGTTAACACTCTTTTTGGTTGCTTTGGTTTCATACGCAAATGAAGTCGTACTGGTAGTTTGGCTTTCACTTGTTTAAATGCTTGTCGAGCTAATGAGTCGTTATCACAATTAAACTCAAGTAGCACCTGACCAGCAATTGATTTTGACGCCCAATAATCTAATTTGCCTTTTCCTTTCCCCATTCTTGTACCTAATGGTTTTTTTGTAAACGGAGTTTCGGAAACAATTTTTGTGACTTGTTTTGTTTTGGCCCTTCTAACAATAGCCAGTCGTGCCGCCTCCATTGCCGCCTCCTTGATATAGCCAGTTGTTAAAGCATACACACCGTAATCCATATTGTCAACAAAATCACAGTGTACAAACTCTTTTAATTTGGGTTTTAGGTTTATATTCCTGCACGATGTACATGCTGGGAGAATAAATTTATTCAAATACGGCGATAATGAAGTAATACCCAACGTCCGAAATTGTTTAGTTGCTTGTAATGAATGCTTGAAAATCATGTTATTTCTAAATGGAAAATACATTCATATATTGCGAACTGTACACGTGTATAAACTGTAAACTATTTAAAATAGACACTAAGTTCAGTAAAACCTTGGTTAAACACTGTATATAACATGCAATAGTCCATGCACATGCAGCCCGTAACAATTTTATAATAGATTTTGAGGTGCTAAGTATCTATGTATATCTTGATTCAGGATGAATTTTTGGCTTACTAGGTGACAATGCAGTACTTTGTAAACTTCACCCCATGTACTTCCCCTGTACAAGTAAAAGCTCTTTCAAAAAACTACTTCTACCACTGGATAGAGCTTGCAGGGTGGTTTAAGGAATGCTATTATATGTCATGTTTACTTCTTACATTGCCCTTTCATAGTCAGAAACTTTCAACTTTCTGTGTTATTATTATTAAAATTATTTACCCAGGTTGGTTCTCCCGTTCCTATTGGTACTGCTTCCCAAGAAGGTCCTGCAAAGGGGTCCTAGTGCATTTAAAGCACCCATTTGAGCACAGCAATTGCTCAACTAGACAACCACCTAAGATATCAATCCTTCTCATGCTGAGCGATAAGCAGAAAGGACAGGTTCACAATTTTATAGTCTCTGGTATGACTTGGCCGGGGTTTGAACCCTTCTGCACTGGAAGTTAATGCTCTACCACAAGGCTACTATGCCTTCTTTGTGCTGAAAACAAAATTACCTACACTTTCCTAAGTCAAATGACAAATTTAGCAATGCTAAATCCAAAGATTCGTTTCAAATAATATTATCTATATTATAATACCCGTATGCGTCTGTCTGTCACGCAAAATGGTACCACAAGTAGTAAAACGCACGCAATGCAGTATAAAGAGAACGGGCGAACCTGTGGATTTTTACACGGGCTACCGATTTCTTCAAATTACTTTGAAAGATACTTTTTATGCACTACTGACGTCAGCATAACTCCTATAACAACATATATATCATCCATTTTTACCCTGCCAACAAGTGGATTTCTCCACAGGCTTTATTGACTGACTATTAAATTCCAGTCTTCCAAAAAAGCTAAAAAGACACATCAGTAAAGAACTAAACATTTCAAAAAGCTAATTTGTACTAAAGATATAGCACATGGCGAAATAAAAGTCTAATATAGGAGGTGAGGGGGCGTTAATGAGAATTTCACTTTACGTAATGTTAAATATCAACACTTTAATTCTTGTTTTAAGAGTTAATAAAATTTGAACAACAAATATGTTATAAAGACTTTGCAGTTGACTTTCCTTATTGAGTTCCAAAATAAATCTCTGCAATTCAGCAGTGGTTTTACAAGAAGACTAAACAATGAATTGTCCAATATATATATATACATAATTTTCGAAACAAATAAATTTTGTGCATGTTTTAAGCATATAAACTTGGTTAAGAAGTTAAACAGAAAATATTTTCTGATATTGATTCCTAAAAATTGATGGTATATACATGTACAAATAGATTCAAATTGGAAAAGATTTGTATACGCTATAAATTCTTTTTTTGCCATAAAAAAGCTGTGAAAAAAATTAGTGCCAGGATATTTTCATGCATAATCTATGAATCCTAAGATTCATAGTTAAACCAATAGCTAGCGCATACTGATTAAATTCTGTGAACGACGATATTCTGGGCCTTATTTAATGATGTACCATATTAGCATTTTTACCGGCACCAAATTTTGTGCTCCTTACTAAACAGATAGCCCAAACATCATTGGGGTAGAAAAATTTTTCGAGATGGGGATATCACATTTTAATTTCCTGTTATCTTTTTAATCATTCATTAAACACCAAAGAAACCTATATTATTATGAAACTAGACAGGTTAAAGAATATTTTTAAGAAAATTGTTTTATAACCACATGTGCTCTCCTCTACAGATCCTGTTTGGTGATTTTTGTCACCAAGTTTTCCTAATGTCACAGTTGTTTTGACCATCAGAAAAAGGTACATGCCGATGTTTTAAGCAGCTACTAGCTCCATCTGAGACAAGTCGCCAAGTATTGCAACTTTTTTAATCATAAAATGGACTTTAGAAATAATTCCAGTGAATCTCACATTGGAAAAGACACATCACGGAATTAAGACGCAAAACATGGAAATAGGACCTTTTTAACGGTTTCTTTTTTGCTCATCCCTGTGCAAACGTGCCTTCATTTTTGCAAGTTGTTTTTAGGGATGTCTTATAGTCAAAACCATGAAATTATGTGGCGAGTGGAGTTGTCAGATTGTTGCTAGCTAGAGTTTTTTGTTTAAATAATAACGTAATTAGGACAGTCTCTGCTACAGCTTGCGTACCTTTATTAATCATTTTGAAGTCTGGCAAATCCTTTCTACTAGTTCAAAATTAACTATGGCCATGGGCTTTAGGATGGTATTAATGCATTTTATTTTACACCCTTTAATTGCTGATTGCTACCTAATTTTGCCCTACGTGCTCCCCCAAAAATATACCTATGCTTAACTGATCAGTTAGCACAATGCAACTAAGAAAGTTCAATTTATGCTGATTACCAAAACACTCACACATTCACCGTATCCTGATGGACCAGCCTCGTTAAGGTAATTCTAGTTGAATACGAGACCGTTTCTCAGCAACTATACATAATAAGCATGATGGCAGCTTAAAAGAATAACAAGCTTGTCTGAAAGTTTGGCAAAGGTAAGAACGCTTTTGGAAATCATGGATCAAGAATCGTGGTGCACCGTTGAGAGGACAGCCAGTCAAGACTGGATACGTGCTGAAAGGAAACATTACAATAAAGCATTTGACAGCAAGGTTTTTAAACAAGATACAATGTCGGAAAGTAAACAAGCAGCGAGGTTGACAAATTTTAATGCTGCTGATCCCAGCCATAGGGAAAGACGTCATTTCCGTGATAAATGTGAGTGTTTAAACGAATTGCTTCTATATCTATATATATATATAGCTAGCTAGCTTACATACAATCATCATTTTTGAATCTTCGTTTGCGTTGCTGTTTAATTCTGATTTCTTTTACAAACTTTCTTTTTACCTCCCGGCAATCAGTGGTTGCACGAGATGAACGCGTGGTAACCTGAAATCCATTCTCGACCCCAGAGCTCTTTGAGACAAACTCGAAAGTTTCGGGGTTTTAATCTCAAAGAGCTCTGGGGACGAGAATGCCTGAAATCAGCAATACCAGCTAAAAAATTTACTTTCTTCGCATATGTGTATACCTACTAGATTTCCTGCTTGGCCTGAAGCAGTGTAAAAAAATGTTTTACACGCTTATTATCTGAGATATTGATGTAATATAAAAAAACCTGAATGTCTTTACAAGAAGGCACGATCGTGTTAATAATATTGCAATACGCCTAATCGAGTCTCACACGCTATTTATGTAAATTCATTCTTAATCTTTTTACACCCCTGCACTTATCGCAACCCCCCCCCCTCCATTCTCCCCCTCCTATTATAAATAATACATTAAGATCTGTCACTTAACTCATTCAACAAAGCCACGCTGTTTTTATTTTACCTGTAATTAAATTGAAACAGTGATGCATGACAATTTAATAATTTTGCCTAGATGAAACACAATTCAAAATGTAGATGAAGGAGATTTTGTATCAACCACCGTTCAAGACATCGAAGACTTTGCGATGTAATTTTTTGTATTCTTTTTATATATAGCTAGCTAAATACATTTCTTTAAACTTCTACGTTGTGTACAAATAATTCTTATTTGCGTTGGAGCTTCTGCTTTTGTGAGTGATTTAGAGGCTAAGTGAAAAATAAGTGATAGATTCTTTAAAACGCCCTGCCTCTTCTAAAAGCATACTTGCTAAAATGCGCAAGTTCAGCCCTCTTATTTACTTCTTCCGCGAAACTGTTCGTGTTTGCTTGTTAATTTTACAACTTTTCCACCGTGTATAGGAACACGCCTAACTTTTGGTTTCTTTTTAGAATTATATAATATGAGTGAAAATAAAAGATCTTTTGACAGGGAGAGAAGAGAAAGTATAGTTTACAAGAGAAACATTGGAGTCCTCGTCAAAAAGTATAAAAGGGAATCCCTCCTTTAATTTGGACCCCCTTGCTTATTAAAATTTTGGTATTTTTCTTGATTTTGACGATTCCAATTTCACAAACGAAAAGCATTTTGACTACTTATACAAAAAATATGATATAAATTATTTAACTAACAGAAAATCAAACCTAGACGCCGAAATATTGATTCCTTATATTGCAATTGGTGATAATAAGTTAATGCTAATTCTTGTCTGTTTCATACTACAATTCTGTCGAGTTTTGTGTCACTCAAGTCACGTTGTTAGAATTTATGGAGGACGTAAGAGCCTTTTGGTATAGGGGGGCTTTAAGCCCCTTATACCAAAAGGCTCTTACAAATCATTAATAGTTAAAATTTATAAAAAGAGCGAGAGGTAATTTTTAGGGATTAATTCTTAAAACTTCTA
Organism: Hydractinia symbiolongicarpus; assembly: GCF_029227915.1. Taxonomy (NCBI): domain Eukaryota; kingdom Metazoa; phylum Cnidaria; class Hydrozoa; order Anthoathecata; family Hydractiniidae; genus Hydractinia; species Hydractinia symbiolongicarpus. The sequence continues at coordinate 4,997,555 of NC_079878.1, forward strand.
TGCAGAGTGAGGCTATAACAAAATGCTACCAAGGTTAAAATGCCCAAGATAGAAAATGAGGGAACTAAAACGAAAGACATTTGTTTTAGCTGAATATTTTACAACGCTGAAAAGTCAAAATGGCGTTAAATAACATGTTTTTTTTAAAAAAGTTCGTACATACAAAAAAAACAAAAACAAAAACAAGTCGGATCGAAAATTCAAAAAATTCATAAAAAAATTGCGTTGCGTTGCAAAAATTGTTTTTTTTCTTGTAACACTCTTCATTACAATGTGTCACGCTTCAAATATCCTTTAAATAAAGTTCCTACGTACATGCGTTTTGCTAAAAAGTAAAAAATGTACAAAAGACAATAAGATGCCATCGGGCGAAAAACAATCACAAAAACAAATAATCACATTATTGTACAAAAAATTTTAAATCGCCGCTAAATTGATGTGATAGTTCTGCATTCTTCGAATATGCTGACTCTAAAATAAAATGATCCAAATGAAATCAATAATATCAACTGCATTGTGAAGATCTTGGAACACTGTAAAACATGCAGAATGTAAAGAATCTAAAAGTTTAAAATGTAAATACTTTCAATGATTAATTCGGCGAGGTCTTAAAATCGAAAATTTGCAAAAATTGAAATATTCTTTTCACATTTCGCCAGGCCTCCTTCTGTTCCGATCAAATCTTTGGAGGCCGTAATCGTAGACAATAATCTCTTCTAAAAACATCGTCATATTCGGCCGATATAGAATTAGCGCCAACAAATATTTTGGCCCATTTTCACTTTTCCGATATTTTTTGAACTTATAGACTAGTTCAGTAGCCGTCAACTCCAAGAAAAGGGAAGTCAGTGCAATTTGCAGGTCATTCGTATTTTATGTTATCACCTTTCCCAGATTAATTATAATAAAAAATGGCAACACCCAATTTATAAAAAGTTAATCCTTTCAAAAATTGACGGTTAGGTAGCAGGAAGTGGGTTAAATTTATTTTCTCTTATAAAATCAACCCGATCTGCATAGGGAAATTTGCTATGATAACCATAGCATACTTGAAATCGTCTGTTGCATAAACCTATTTTTACGGTTTATAAACCTTTTCGAGCACATTGACTTATCAAATGCCTCTCCATACCTTCTATTCCTTCGGCTTGGTTGTTTGTTACTAATATATACTTGATAGCAAAAAATTGACTAACAACACAAGTTAGTTATTGTTGGGTTTTATAAACACATCAACGTGTGTGTTATACATGACTACATACCTTACTCTTCTTCGTCGTCATCATCACTTTCTTCTGGTGACTCGTACATTTCTTCGTCGAATGTTCTGAATACTAAAGACGCGTCAACATAATCTTCTTCTTCCTATGAAATAGAGAAGGGAAGAATTTTATTGATTGTATTTTTAAAACCAAAACAACATCAATTTTAAATCAAACGAACTTGTGCGAATCGTTTTGGCCGTCTGTTGGACTGAGAAACCTTATCGAGAGTGTAATGTCGGGAGAAACTTTTATTTAATCGAAAGAGTAATGTCGGAAGTATTTTGTCGGAAATATTTTGAAGTTCGTATACAACATTCCTTCATCTCAATCGACTGTTAAATCAGTCATTAAAGTCGAAAACTTTGCTCTATTTGCCACTTATTTCAAATAAATCATGATTTTACTCACCTCAGAATACAATCGCTCGTCAGTTGCTTGCATCTCGTCCAAAGCGTTAGTGAGCACACAGTTTTTTCTTTGAGCTTCATAATCTTTCTAAATTGAACAAAATTGAAAATTTGAAAACCGCTGGTATTCTTAGGAGAATTAAGGTAATCACAACCCTTAACAGTTTAAAGGAGAAAAAATATTACACTTAGCCATGGATGTTTCAACGCTCCTACGGCGGTAAGTCTTTGCCTGTACAATAAAAACAAACCTGTTAACATTATCCGAAGCAAATATATTGACTTGGTGTAATAGAACAAGGTGCTCCATTAATAGAACACTGCAGTTAGATGAATAGCGGTGCATATTTGAGCAATATTTGTATAAAGTGGCCTGCACATTACCATCCCAAGTGCTGAAAAAAATAAAAGATGGAGAGGGATTTGAACTCACTACCTCTTGCTTGCGGGCGATAGCTTTATCGACTGCGCTTGTCTCGTCAATTACATATAATAGGAAGAGTCGGTAGCGAGCAGTTGCCAGCAGTGAGAAGTAGTGGCTTCAAGTTCCACTCCACTCCATCTTTGCAGCACTTGGGAAGTTAATGTGCAAGTTTACTTAGAATAATAAAGTATTAGATTGAAATAAAGTCTGATCATGGAGGTCTTAGGCGAACACCACAGTAAACGTTTTCATTTTTTTACTTACTCTGGAATACGGACAAAAATTTTTTTAATGAAGTCTTTAGCATTTGAGGAGACGTTTTCAAAAGCATCTTCGTCAAACTTCCACTTCACATTTTGCACACTCATCACAACCTTTGATTCATCTTCGTAGAAGAAAGGAGAGATACCACTCAACCTAGAAGAATAGAAAAATCATATAACATTTTAATTATAACAGCAAAAGCGTACGAAAGAATTCAAAACACGGAGTTACCTACATTATATATGTGATCACACCAACTGACCACATGTCGGACCCAGGAAGTACTGGCTCGAAATTCAATAATTCCGGCGCTACAAAAAATATTGAAATTTGGTAGGTTATAGCGATAGCTTTACAACAAAAAGAAAGAAACTTTTAACTAGAGAAAATTAATCTGTGCTTTTTATCCGTGTAACGATTGTTTACCAGAAATATAGCCAAGCAATAACGACTAATTTCTATAGTATGAGCTTACCGCAGAACTCAGTGTCTCCAATCACATCCACCACCTCTCCAGCGAATTTATTTGCAATATGGCGAGAGCTGTTGTAATCAAGAAGTTTAACTTCTCGTCCTGAGTAAAATCGAATGTTTGTTGGCTAGAGGGAAAAAACACAGAACTTATATATCAAGCCTTTTGGATTTCAGCTTATGCACATTCAGCAAACTTACGCGCAAGTCTAGATGGATAACATTTCTGGAGTGAAGTTCAGCTAAAGTCTCACAAAGTTGTCTAATGATGTAAGCAACATCGTCTTCATTTAAAGAATGTCGATGAGAAACTTGATCTAATAATGTCTTTCCTTCAATTCTAAACATAATATATCAATTGTTGGAATGTAGCTACAGTTTCAGGGAAAACTTAAGTTTGAAGTGTATAAACTCCTATAAAAATTCTTATAAGAATTTAAGCTTTTTGTAGTTATAGTTTGGCGCCAAAACGATCATATTCTTTTCCATTCTCAGTAAAAATAGTGGCTAGTAATACATCACAATGTGATATAAAACATGTACCCGTACACACCCCACACCTTGGAGCTAATTATAACACTTCAAAACCAAATGGAAAAAACGTTGAACGTTTTTAATTCGCCACCTAAAATATTCTGTGAGGCAATCAGAATTACAGACAAAAAATAAAGGGGGTAGGGCCTTTTTGCCCCTCCATCTCCCACCCCAAGTAAAACTTGGTTAAATTTTACTCAAGTACAAAATAATAAAAAAATAATGCCTTGAAGGGGATGCTTACTCGTGTAAGGTGTTGTTATTAGAGAGAAATCAAAATAATAAAAGCTTCACTCACAAATCCATGATGAGAATTAAATATTTTTGCACTAAATACGCTTCATGCAGTTTCACAGTTCCTTTCGTCACAGTCTTGCCACTGGCCATTAGATCGTATTCACGAATAGCGAATTTCAGCGAGTCAGCATCGAACTTGATAATTTTTGCTGCGTATTTTTGTTTGGTTTTCATATTGACAGCCTGTCGAACGACTGAAAATTTTCCTCTAATGAAACGAATGCAGAAGAATGTTACACATAACGTTACAGCTACATGCAGTTTAGAAAAAACAATAACTAATTCTACCTTCCAATTTCATCTCCAAATGTGTAAAACTTCTCTGGATTCTCTGCAATAATTCCTTCTCGTTCAATTGGAAGCTTCTTCTTCTTTTTGTTTTTTCTTCCCGGGGGTGTGAACAGACGACCAGCAGCTTGCTTTTGAAAATTAGTTACTAAAAAAAATTGACGATTTAATGAAAGTACAAATAGCGCAATCCCACTGATTGCAAGTTAAGAAATCACGGTACAAAAGTAAAATGAAAATTCGTACCCCCAGCCATAGGATCAGTAGATTCCTTCTTTGCAGGCTTTTTCTTGTCAGGATCTATAATTAAATTTTATAGAAGGAAAATTCCATTTTGTCTTATTTTTTTCTCGTTTTTCATGATATATATACACATTCATTTTTACTTACACACCGTTAACGTGAACGATACTTCGTCCTCCCCTGATTCATTATTTACTACAACACTATATGAACCCCCGTCATCAAGCGTCAACTCGTCAATTTCAATGCAAGATATCTGATTTTTTTTCGTTATCAGATATTTCCCGCCATTTTTAATCTCTTTTTTTCCCCGAAACCATCCGACTTCGGGATGGGGATGACCAACGTATTCACATTTAAATATTGCTGTTTGATTTTCGTTGTAACTTTCACTCCTGGGTGCATCGACGATTTTGCCTGCGGCTAAGAAGAAATACAACAAAAGGCGCTGCAACAGCACACAAAACAAATCTGTTCTCTGAAATCACACGAACGCAATTGCATGAAAGTCGCCATTGTTTGCAGCCATGTCAACATTAAACAAATTGTTAGGCGGGAATAAGAAATAGAAGATTTGAAACGATTTGTTTTTCGCGTTCTATCTCCCAGAAAGTGATTTAAATATTAACAGAAGAGGGAGGTATAGAGCGGTGGTTTTCATTTCTAGTTAATTCATCTTCCTAACTTACTTAGCCAAGGTTAATTGAAGTCAAAACTTGTGCATATATATATATCTTCAAGAAACGACATTCTACTTTCATGTATGAAAACAAACAATTTAGCTGTATCCAGTACCCGTGTTCTTATAAGCAACTTTATATTTGACTTAGTTGCTCTTAAAACACCTTAAAACTAATAAAAAATTGATGAGAAAAAAGGTAAACGTTTCATAGCAGAATGTTTAGCAATTTCGAAGATTACACACGTGTCTACCGAAATGTATTTTATATGATCTCAAATTTTAAACTAATGAATAGCTACTTGGTTCCAATTTTGCAGAATTAGCACAGTTAGCACAGTCACTTTAATATTCTTACCATTGACTAAGATGGTGCACTTGGATTCTACTTCTCCTGACTTGTTGAAAGCAACGCATTTGTACTCGCCTTCATCTTCTGCTGTCACTTTTTTAATTTCTAAGCCAATTACGTCATCCTTCTCAAATAAATAGCGAAACCTGGAGGCGAGTTAACAATATGAAACATTAAGCACAGGTGTAAACAAAAACAACTTTAAATAATTGGCTACTACAGTTCGTGCATACCTCCCTTCATCTTTAATAGGTTTTTCTTCAAAGAACCAATCACAATCTGGTTCAGGTTCTCCTGTACAGACGCAGTCAATGATCGCTGTTTTTCCGACGTTTACTTCGATGTTTTCAAGTTTTTCGACAAACTTTGGTGCTTCTAAAAGAGGAAGACAATTTAAATTTATAAGGTTGTGAAAAATATTACGCAACCTTAATTCCAACTCATGACATTATTGACGTCAAATTCACACAAGATTGTGCATATGAAGGGGGTTCTTTCGTGTTGTTAACTTGTTCCGAGAATACTTTAATTCTATTTAGTTTCAGTTGTTTTTAAATATTCACCACAAACATAGTGTTCCAAAGCAGTAGAGTTAGCACAGTAAATAATTATGGACAATGAACGATCAATTAGAGGTCAACGGAACCGTCAAATCCCCTTTTGAATCGGTATATTGAATTTTTTAAACCCCTAGCTCGAAACATTAATTGTTGCATAACAAGTAAAGATTATGGTAAAGTAGGAATCCTGCAATTGGGAGATTTAGGGCCAATTTCTTACTTAAGAACCTGCTGGTTAAAAATAATAAAATATGTTGTTATTTCTTCTGCAAGCTGACACAAGGGACAGAAAAGGATCCTGTCAAGCTTTTGTAGACAATATTTTTTTTTCTCTTTGTAATTCGTAAGCAAACAATTTATTTCTTTGTTGATTGTAATAAAAAACAACTAACAAAACATTCCGACTTCTGTTTGTTTAGCTATAAAAATCAGATTACTTTGTGAAGGTAAATTACCCTAATTAAAGGAGATTAAAGATAATTTACTGTGCAGTTGATTAGCTTCATCGGGTTTTCTTTATGTGATACATCAAAAGTTTCACAAAAAAATTGAGACACCAAAGAAAAGGAGCGCCTTATTGTAGCATTCACAAAAAGAAAACGCGAGAAAAAAAGCTCTTATGGTACGCGCCTTTCATTTATAAGAATATGCTTCAATGAAATTATCAGGATGGGACTTCAGGTTAAATGCAATAGTGCCATTGTTTAGAATAATAAATAAGAATATTTAACAACCTGGTTGGAACTTTGATATCTGTTAAAAATAGCTCGTATTTCGCATTAAATCTGTTTTTTACTTGTCAACATCTGTTAAAATTATAACAATTTTAAACAACAGCTTGCCATTGAATTTTTATTTCATAGTTGTGCTCTTGTTTTGCTCAAAGGATCACAACAACCTCTTTGTTAACCTGCACTGTTATTTTATTTGCAATTTGCTAACAAGTTGTGTACGAAGTTGTGTACGAAGTTGTGCACATACTGCTGTGTCCAAGTAAAAGTTATGCAAATGAAATGTACGTCAAGACTTGCTGACAGAGCAAAAAAACTAAATGAGCTTGGTGTATATAAAGCTATATAAGATAACAAGCAAAACAAACAAATATGGCGGATGTAACGCAAATAAATAAAATACAGAGTATATAAGAAGTATAAAAACAAAGAGTACATATTTCTCTTACGTGGCGTTTTTTTCGGCATGATGGTTTATATGAACAACAGCGAAGAAGAAACAACAAGTGCGGATGTCTGTCTGCTCAACGCCTATGCACGTATGGAACAACCGCTACCAACTTCACAAACGGTGAATTGTAGTCAAATTAACTTATTAATTTGAATGTAATCAGGCGTGACCAAATCTTATTCTTTCTAAATTTATTATTCTCAAGACAATAAAAATCGTTTCGAGATTTTTGAAGTCGTGACACAAAATTGATTTTTATTAAATTTTGCAGTTTATTTTTTTGAAGTTTTTCATCTGTTGAGCGTTGTGAAGGTGTTAGTTTAGCAGATGACTGTAAAAAATGGCGGAAAAGTAACCGGGTTAGTGTCATATCAAAATACAAATGTGTAAGAGCTTTGCAAAACATTGAGATTTTAAATTTATATCATACATTATCAATCTTAATTGTTACGCCTTAACAGAATGGTTTAATGTAAACAAAAAAAAAACTAATCACTTCCATATTTGGACATCGTCAACATAGCTAGGGTATTATAACTGCACAAAAACATTTTCTGATACCCGAGGTTTCTATAAACTTAAAATAATTTAAAAGTCAGAATTGATAAGCTGTTGCATATCGTAGCAGATTTCGCGACGGAAGTGATGTTTATAAAATACAATATTTTTAATGTTTATCGACTAAATTTAATAAGCGCCTTTGGCGCACGAGCGTGATTAACGTGTGACCACAACATTAACACAGGCAAGCACCGCGCTGAACACTGACGTCATATAATTGGTATAATTAGTGAAATCTCAAAAGAATAATTACTGTAGACTCCTCTATATTGATATCCTGACGCTTTAACCAGAAAGCAAAGTGGTTATAAAGGGCTGAACTTTTTTGCAAAAAACTTTGTCTGTTGGCCTGTGCACCCAAGTGGTAGTTGTAAGTGGCATTAGGTGAATTCCTGTGGATTTGATAACGACGACCAGCTTTGCTTTAAAAAGATAAAAACGTAAACAAATGGTTAATTACTGGCGAAAAAATGACTGATATTAGGGTACTGATCGTTAGCCTATGGAAGAAATTCGCACGTCGCAGAAAAGTCGATCAAAGCTTTTGTTATTTTTTAGCTTAAAAATTTCTTGCGTGATTTAGCATGACCCTGGTTGACCTACAGACAACAGGTGTTATAACAAAGACGGGTATTTAACACTAACTGCTGTGGAAAAATAGCACAGGAGTTAGTGTTGGAGTTTTTTGTCATCTATCACACATCAACGTTATACAAAAGAAACGTAAACGGCTTCAATACAGTAGTAGTGTTGTTTATTGTTAGAGCATTGTTTGTAAACAGCATTATGAAGAACTACATGACATGACAATAAGTAGCCTATATTGCTTTTAAATTTTTAGTTATAGTTTGAAACATCAGATTGGAGATTAATAACATTTAAACAAGTTCTTAACAACCTTTTCTCCATCATAGTTAACCTTCCCTCCATCCCAAACGTATTAACAGCCGTCTGTTAAGTTAGAGTATTTGTAAGCAGCTAATACACAAAAAATACTTCTTGGATTGTTTACTTTTTATGTAGCTCGTTGCGTAGCTACCATCATTAGCCTTAATCAAAAGTAAATTTTAACTGTCGGAACGTATCTATTAATTAGTGTTGCGTTAAGATAGAATTTTAATCGTCATCTCCTAATTCTATAACGCGCTTCATAACGAATGTAATGTGCAAGTTGAGAACACACTTCTTTTCCAGATGACTTTCAGTTACTTCTGACACATCCTCATATTGTTACAACACTGACATAGAGATTAAGCAACCTCGTGAATTTTAAAGGATTGATGATAAGCACTGATCTGCAATAAAATCATTAAGATTTTGTCACCAAGAATCCTGATAGCTTGCATTTCGAAATACTTAAATACACTTTTTTGTTAAATGCAGTTTTCTTTGAGGGTGATATTAACCTGCTTTCTGTTGTGAGAAGGGTGTATGTTACAAAGAAAACATATGTTATTTAAACCTCCTATCCAGTGTTTTTCAGTTTTTGTAGATTCAAACCTAACAAGTCCTGAGACGACATTCAGGTCATGCTTTATTACGTTTCTTTTGAACAATGACAAAATGTTTTAAGATTTTTTTCTACGTCACAGGACTTTTTATGGGTTGACCTCAAAAGAAATGAGTGTAAACCATATATCAAGTTGGCTCTCACGCAGAATCGTCGCTTTACGTTGAGGACACTTTTTAAACCTTCTTGTTTGTGTTAAGTTACACGAAATAGTGATGTCAGGGAGATGTCATTCTAATTCTCGAATATTTATAAAGTTTATCTCAAGGAGAGAAAATCTGAGGACCGATTATATATACAACGGACCGGTCCGTGAATTTTTTTACTTGCTTTGCTGGTCTCCTTCACCAATCATATCATATTCAGCAATCATATTACCAATCATAGTCTAATCGTTAGGCCCGAGATTTAAAATAATTAGAAAAAAAATCGAAACAACGGTCTTGTTTTTAACCAAACACGGTTCTTATATGTACGTTTACTTATGAAACCTCCGTCCAACTTTTTTTAATTCAATCAATATGCTTCTTCAACAGTTGTCTGAATTTTTTGTTGTTACCGGAGGTGCACAATGTTGGAGGTTAGACTTCTTAACTTTTGTTTTTGAATTTCAAGCTCGTTCCCATGACTTCTTTCTCGCTTTCTGAAAAATAAGCTCCGCGGACGAGATAGCTGGAATTTTTTTTTGATCTTGATTTTTCTTTAAATGTATTCTAAAAATTTACCCATGTACCCATTTTAAGACTTTGGCTGCAAACGTGTATCAAGGTGAGCAGAGTTTTAGCCAGGAATTCAGTCTGGGTATCAATCTCGTCCACAGACCTCTTTAAGGTCTCTGAGGACAAGAAAGGCCGGGTACGCTCTTGGTATGTACTTCTACGAATATCTTAGCTTCAACATTCTTATAGATTACCATCTAAAAAAACATGTACAAGATCGGAGATACATAAAAATTACTTACGAGGTTTCGGCTTCGACTTCACATTTCTGCTTGCACCGCCCACACTGACTTTTACACTCATTCTTGCAAAAGAAGGGCTGCTATTATTGTTTTTATAAAAGAGATAAAAATTAATACACCCTCGTTTCCAGGCTTTTATGTATCTTAAATAAAAAGAAATAGCAAAAACTCTGGAAACGAGGATGAACGAAATGTTAAACAGTTTCTTGCTACAAACGCATTTTGTGTCAGTGAAAATTCTAGAATTCAATTTTCATTTAATGAAAAAGTGTAAAAAATGATTGACATAAAGTAGTCAAGTCATTGATGTAGAAAATTTTACATCGAGAACTATGGTTTTAGTGTAACTGGTCCTTTGGTTGGCTATCATTCTACAAATAAAACGCTAAACAAAATATTAAACGGGTGTGAAACTGTCCCAAATTGTTTACCACTCATACGGTTTTCAGAGATCTTAGTCGGTGAAAAATATAAACGAAAAAAAAAATAAAAATATTTCGCTCTAGTTTAGCTATCTAGCCATCGTTATTTCCTGTTGGTCAAAATTTTGACATAAACACACCATTCTAGCACAAAATGTGAAATCCGAAATTTTGAAATTATGGGATACCAGTTTTCCCTTGCTTTATACTTCATTGGAAAGCAAAAAAATAATTCTAAATGTTCAACCTCATACCACATTTTATCGTTTTGCACTGTGTGACTGCATCCATCAACTTCTAGATTTAAAATTTTTAATGAGCTCTCATTAACATGTCAGGAGTATTTAAAAAGGAGTGGCCTGCTGAAAATGCTAATATTAATTCATAACATCTTTTTATCAGATTATTTTAAGTTAACTCACTTGCTATTTAGCTGCTGTTTTGTTGTTTATATTCAAACTTCGGCAATACAAACAAATACATATGGAATTTACACTTCAATGAAATCCATTTTTTGCCAGCATTATTTACCAATGGTAATTGATAGGATAAGGTCTATATAATTTGACAGAATATACACTTTTATTAGGTTTTTTAATATTATGTTAGTGTGACCATGCATAAAAGTTGTACAATGAAAAAGTTTCTTAAACTTTCGTCTGAAGTGTCCCAGAGTCTGAGTTTTATCGCAGAAGGATTCTTGTGTTTATGTCATGATATCTTTGTAGTTTTAAAATTCACAGGGTTTTCCACATTAGTGCATGCTCTTTATCACCCCCCTCCCTTCTCTTCCCCCTCTTCCCTCAATTATTAACTTTTAATACATTAGGAACCAGACTAAAGTTTAGATATTAGCAGAAATGAGATTCTCGAGAATTGGATTTTATCAATTAAGTCGATATTTTTGTTGTTGTCAGCACATGTTGTCAGGATGATATCCGTATATCTTGCAGTTTGTCACTACTGCCGATTATCAAGAATTATTATAGTTATTTATTTCTGTTGTGCCGAAAGAAATACACGATTAACTCTCTGCATAGATTAATAATCCCTCTTGTCATCACTCACTTTTTTCATCAGGTACTTGTTCTCTTGGGTATTTTTTAATCTGTTTAAATGTCTTCTCTTATCGTCTTATAGATACTCAGATTCATCTTAAAGAGTCCTGATGATGAGAATGGTATACGCATAATTACTTTCTCCAACAATCAGAGATAGTAATCTGATAAAATGTCTTTTACTAAACTCTTTACTTACTATAAATGTCTTATTTCTTTTGTATGTCCAATTTTCACGTTAGTGTGAACTGCATTCTTCCATCATTCGCACACCCTCGTCCACACGGCTTATTGCCGTTTTGATGAGATTTAAAAGCGAGGGGCGTGCGATTTGCAACGAACAGATTTTCTTTTTATTCGCACGTCTACTACGAAGAAAGACTGTGGGTGATAGCACCCTCGTCTCCAGGGTTTGTTGCCTTTTTGACATGAGAGATAACGTCGAAAAATTTTTCGCCGTCCTCTCTCATATCAAAAGACAAAAAACCCTGGGGACGAGGGTGTGTATAATGGATTTGTCGCAACCTCCTCCGCTCCTGGGCTTTTTTATATCATCACCCTAGTATTGAGGTTTTCTTTGTTAATCTTTAAATCTCACAGCGTTCGCTTTACTGAAATTAAAAAGCACACTCCATCGCTTCATCACAATTGGTTTATTGTTCCGTTGTATCTTTCGTCCTTTTTCCTTCGTTGCTCTCATTTCACGTATTTCTACATCTCTTTCAAAATAACGCTCCAATAGCCACAGAATGACCAAATTTTTTATATGGTCATTGAATGACATACATCCTGTATTAACTGTTAGTTGCTTAAATATACGTCATTTCATTTGTGTATTGTATTATATGCCCTCTACACTCTCTCCACCTCATTAATCTAACATTCTATTCACGGGGGACGGTTAACCCAGGGCACTTAAATTCTTACTGAGATCAATGCTTTTACACGAAACCATAACAAAATGCACAAAGATGGATGGAAGAAATACAACTGTTGGACTAATGTATACTAATGTATACAAGTAAAAGAGCGGTATGAGGAGGTATCATGATGGATAAAAATGTAATCAACAGTGCAATGTTTTTTAGTCCAAAACATATTTTATATACTGAAAAATACTTTTAGCGATCTTAAGGTTATTTGGCTACATGCAAGTTTTTGAGAGTTGAGTGTAGATTTAAGTGGTTAGCTATAGCTCTCGTACTCAGCCTGTTAAGTAGGACTTAAACCAGTCAAAGGCAGCATCTCTGATGCCAAAACACCATAGATTTTTTTATTTTATGATCAATAGTGTGAAAAGCTTTTTTAAATTATAATGAGAACAGCACAAACAAAGTTTTGTTGGTCGAGCTCAGTAAGAATAAAATCAGAGACATCAACTACTGCAGTTTCTGTGGAAACGAGTTTGCGAAATCTGGACTGTCTGTGATTTAGGAAATTGTGCTCAGAAATGAAATGAGACATTTGCTCATGCACCAACTTTTCAAAAAATTTCATAGGAATTAGCAGAATGGAGATAGGCCGATAGTTAGTAGGATCAGTTTTATTGGCACTTTTGAAACAGGTGAGACACTTTTAGTCTTCCAACATTTAGGTACATAACCAGTTAATAAAGATTTGTTGAAAAGATTTGACAATAAATCCTTAAGCCTGTAGCTTTATAAGTTTTAGTAAACTAATTATTTTTCAACACTTTTGGTCTCAATAGGAGCCCAACGAAAAATGGTGTCTGCTAAAGCCTGGTTCCCACCAATGCGTTTATTGATAAACATATATTTATTTTAAAAGTTTTACGGTTAAATTTATAGGTGGGAATGCTAAAAATAAATGCATGAAAATTTTACACATAATAAACATGAGACATGTAGTAGTGTAGTAGTGTAGACATGTAGTAGTGAGACATGGGCAGTGAAGCAGGAAGATCTTGACCGTTTAGAAAGGAATGATATGAGAATGGTTAGGTAGATGTGTAACACCAGTCTGAGAGACAGAAAAAGTTCAAAGTCTCCGTAGAATTAAAGATGTTATCCAGATAAGAAGATTGAACTGGCTGGGTCACTTGGAAAGAATGGAGGAGGATAATTGGGTAAAAAAGTGTAAAGACTTGATAGTTCCTGGGGCGTGGCGCCGTAGATTAGTGGTTATAGCTCTCGTACTCTGTGCGGGAGACCGGGGTTCGATTCCTCTTGACGGCGATTCAACATGGGCGAGTGAATGTTACCATAGCCCCGGGTTAACCCAAGCCATGTGAGGGAAATTGGGAAGATGGCACACTGTGTGGGCCGTTGGATGTTGCCGGGAGTTGTCTGGTAGAGCGCGGGCTCTAATTGGGTCTGCGTAGCTCAAAATGAGCATTAAATACTCTAGGACTCTCCATCTACGCCATGGCCCCTCCTGGAAATAATAGACAGGGTATATCCCTCGATATTTGTGAGGCTAGCCATGTAAAATATGCACATCTATCTATCTATCTAAAGTCCAGAGGCAGACCGAGAAAGACTTGGCAGGAGGTTATAAGGACAGACTTGATACAGAGGAAGTTGAGTTTAGATCTAACACAGTCTAGATCAGATTGGAAGAGGGTCATTAATATACCCCGTCCAACCCATGCTAGCATGGAAAACGAACGTTAAGCTGAGAATGATGATGATGATGAACATATGCATGCGTTTAATATCAAAAAGTTTTGATATTAAAATCATACGTTTAACATAAGTTTATTCAACATCAAAGAAATCTTTTGCTTTTACTGCAAATGCTCAAAGTGAGAGTGGCTTTCATGAGAGCATTGCACGAGTAGAGAACACAACATTGACAAAAAACAAAAATAATAATACGTGATGAAATCTAAAATAAGAATAGTAGCAAAGAAAGCACTGTCCGAGCTGTCTCTATTATAAAGCTGACAATGGATCTAGGGAAATAGTCAGACAAGAATGCTTGGAGAGAGAAAGATTAAAATAAACTCATGAGCTTAGGTATAAACATATGTTTAATAATAAACACATTTGGTGGGAACTAGGCTTAACAGGTGAATTAACTTTAGTAGTGTCAGAAGAAAATTTTAGGCTAGTTTGGCACCAACACTGACAAAAAAATGAATTGAATGTGTTTAAAATTTCTTTTGGGTGAGATAATTCTGTACCATCGTTTTGGACTACTACTCGTTTTATTGAGCTAGTAATTCCTGACTTATCAGGAACCAGTTTTTTAAGGTTTTCCAAAGTTGTTTTGGCCGTTTTTGAAAGTCCTGTAAAACGTCATTATAGTACTCGTTTTTGAGACCTATATTTTAAGATGGATTTTTGATGCTTTCCGTTTTAAGAAATCTCTTTCTTTGATGCTTATTATTAATTCATCAGTGACCCATGCCTCAACACAGCCGGAAAATCTATGTGTTTTGAAAGGGGCATGTTTGTCAGACACTATTTTAACATTTTTATTTAGTTTCTCACATGCTTCATCAAGGTCATCATAATTTTTAAAATATGACCAGTCTAAATTCTGGTGCCACTATTTTCAGTAACACAAGTTGGCTCCATAATATGTTGTTTTAGGAAAAGAGTGGAGCATAATTCCTTAATTTTGGAGGAAAGAGCATATTTTGTAAGCATGTTACAATTAAAATCTCCTAAGATAAAAACTTTTGGGAGTTTAATAAAACATTTTTTAAAATGAGTACACAAGGTTTCAGTACTCTGCAAATCACTACCACCAGGTGGCCTGTCAACCCCACACTCGTAAATAGGTTTAGCTTTTTTCAGGCACACTTTCACCCATAGTGTTTCAACATTTTTGAAGTATAGGTGTTTCAAAAGGTGGCTATCCAAGATTTTCAAAACACCCCCACCCCGTCTATTCCGATCAGTCCTATAACAAACATAACCATCAATTTTAACGTCACTGTAAGTGATGGTGTCATCAAGTTTGGTTTCACAATAGAGAATAGACCAAGTTTTGTTTGACGTAGCAGAAGTTTAACGTCTAGTCTAGTTTGGATGACCGACCATTAATGCTGAGATGGGCCATTTTTAAGCCCTTCCCATTTCTGACTGCCTCAAAATTTGTGTTAGCAAAACATTGCCACCGCAAAAAAAAAAAAATTAGACAGGATAGAGCTTAAAAAGTCGTCAAACAAAAATTAAAGTTTTTTAAAAGCTCTTTCTGTTCTCAAGATATTCACATTTAAAGAATTGTATAGTTTTGATTATGGTGGATAAATTATGATGTCATTTTTAAGTAATAGCAAATTTTGACATTTTCTGTCATCAGTAATTGTAGACTTGTTAAGGAACCTGCATTCAAACCTTATCACTGCATAGATGTTATAAATGACACTTTTTCAATAAGGCTGGGCAATATGCTATCCTCTCTAACCTAAATATGCTTAAGTGTTATGCTTATAAAAAAACACGTAGTGTCATTATGTGATTACAATAATGAACTTCCATACAGCTGAAATACTGTATATATTATTTGATTTTTCAAGATATACTAAAAATGTAATTAAATTGATTTTTCATGCTTGCTGTACATGTTACTCTGACATAAAAAACAAGTGTAGTTGCTGCAAAAATACTGTCTACACATTTTTAATTCTATCTTAACATTTTAATACTATTTAATGTCTTAATATTAAATTGTTTCATAAAAGAGATCTTAAAACATTGTTCCCCCATGCTTTAACTTACGCAGTATTCTGAATTTTCTAAAAAATTACAAAAATGAGAATTAGGGGTTTTATAACATAGCATAAATTATCACAACCTTATTCCTGGCAGACAAAAGTTATGCCCAGTGAAACATTTTGCAGGCACATTATGGTGTGTTTTAACACAAGTTTCTTAAGCTGCAGATTCAAATATTTGGTTATGATTTATTTATTTTTGTTTAAGCTAGAAATATTGGCTGATCATTACAAAACTTTGAGTGTTGTTGCACACAGTTGAGTTACAAAATCTTCAACTTCAACAGAATAGCTTAGTGTTTGTTAAAAGTGGAATGTACATAACTGGGTGAATACTATTGGCGTGCTTATTAATAATTGTTGGTGTACATGTTTGTCTCGTATTTTAGATAGAAAATATATTAACAACATGGCTCAATTTGGTGTGCCTGTCCAAAACACTATGGTTACACGAGTATCACTTTCATTTTCGTGTAAGGGATTATTAAAACAAGATCTTACCTCAAAATCTGATCCCATTGTGCAGGTCATGATGGACTATGGTGGAAGATGGAAAGAAGTGAGTTCAAACGTCCATGAACTTTCAACGTTTGTAATGAAAACATTGTTTGTATAGACCTTGTTGACTGTAAAAATGAAAATAATTGAGTAGTTGTTGGGAATTTTAATGCAATTCAAAAAAGTTAAAAAATAACATGTGTCATAAATTTAAAAAAATTTACCAGTCCGAATTTGCTTGATAACCTGTTACATTACAAACATGAATCAATAAGAAAATTTATCAGAAAATAAAAATAAAGACGATATAGACTTTTAAGGGAATTCTCTGCTCAAAGTGGAATGCAGGGCAATATTTATGCTGACTTACAATTGCGTCTCAATTTCCCATCTGCAATATATAGACACTTATGAAACTAACCTTAGTTGCTTTGAGCAATGCACATGTATATTACTCTCTAACTTCACAATGCACTTGTTCATATCTTGTGGTGGCAATGTTTATAAAACTTAATCAGAATTAAATAACTTCATAAGACAGATTTTAAAAAGTTTATCAACCACAGTTTTAGTTTGGGGTAGATATTTAATACTGGCTGTAGAATTTAAACTTTAATAGGTCATTTGCAAAACAAATATAATGTTAAATTACATCAATCTCACCACCTTAGATTGGACGAACTGAAAGGATAAAGAACAATTCAAATCCTGAATTTACAGAAAGCATTGATCTTGACTATAGGTTTGAAGAAGTTCAGAAAATGAAAATTCTAGTTTATGATGTTGATAACGCTACTGAAAGTCTTGGTGATGATGATTTTCTGGGACGTTTAGAATGCAATCTTGCACATGTGAGTATAACGTCTATACAAATCTGTGAATTATTAAGCGTTTTGATACAATTCAAATATCACATCTCTCCAATTTATTTTAATTTTAATTTTGGAACAATGCTACCCTTATTAGGATTTTTTTGCATGGTTTTAATTTGTGCGAGCCCAATTTTGCAAGCGTTTTAAATGGACTTTGTTTGCAAGGCAGTGATTCACAACGAATGTGTGGATTTATTTTGAGAATACCAATCAAAAAGAAAATTTTTGAAACAAGTGCACATAACATAAAATAAAACAAGCATATAAGGGTTATGTTTCAAATTATCACAGTGAGAAAAGAGAAGGACGATGACATTGACATACATTGACAAAAAAATGAAGTTAAATTTGTATGTTTATGTATTTTTGCAATTCAGCAAATCCTTGACGTTAAGTGAATTACATTTTCTTATCTAATAGCCAAGTGTGTGTAGGCTTCCAAGCATATTAACACTCAGTTATTGCTTATAAAACTAAATGTTTGGAAAATTTTGTTAAACTGAGTACACTTGGGTTACGCTGTATAGGTACGCACTCATTATTCACACTCATGATCTTTATCTTTATTCTCTGCTCAACATCTGTTTTTAATGCTAGAAACCTTCTTCCATTACAGAACTGTGTTAGTTCTAAACTCAAATTTCACTACACTCTTACTACTTTCTGTCAAGTCTTTCTCGATCTGCCTCTGGGCATTGTCTCCGCATTTTTTTGCTTCCCCATTCTCTCCAAGCGTTCCAATCAAATCATATCTTATCTCAATAACATCTCTAATGCTCTGAATTTGTAGCCTGCTTCTAAACCCATCTGAACACACTCTCTGACGTATTACGAATTTCAAATTTTTTCATATACCTCTGGGCATTTTCTAACCCACTCATGATCCTCCATCCCAACCAAATTAATTATTTACGTAGATAACATCTCTAATATTATGAATACTAAGTCCGCTTCTTTGTTAATTTGAACTTATTCTGTCTCTTCAACTTGTGTTAACCAATCTCCATGATATTTATCATCTTTTGGCTTTATATTTTAGATTGTTTCTGCCAGAACATATACAAAAGAATTACTATTTAGAGAAGGAGTTAACGCAGGAACTATTAGCGTAAGCAGTTTTTATCTACCTTACAATGTCACATACTGCTTTTGTTTAGTTTTATTACCTTTTTGACATTGCTCAACATTTTTTAATAAAAGACAAACAAGCCAAAAATACAAAAAAGGCTTTTCAGCATAGAAATTATTCTAATTTGTTTTTGAGATGTTATTAAAGAATTTATTTAGGCTTTTTTTATTAAAATGTAGTTTTTTTTTGGATTTAGATCACAGCTGAAGAAATTGGTTCTTCAAATGTCGAAGTCACTTTACAATTTGAAGGACAACATTTAGATAAGAAAGTATACTTTTTTTTAGTAGTAACAAACTTGAAGAACTTTCAGCTTTCACCAAACTCAACTATGTTAAGTTTGGTGACAGCTGAAAGATAATGTTTTTGTTTTTTAGGACTTTATGTCATTGTCTGATCCTTATCTTGAAATTTTGAAAGATCGTGGCGATGGTACATTTGTTGCTGTTCATAGGACACCTGTGAGTCATCTTGTTTAATTACTGAGCATCAATATTAATGTGTATCCAATGCAAATCCTCAATTGTCCTCAAACTTTCATACATGAGAGTTGTTTTCCCATGTTTAAAAAATGCTGGTGAATATAAACAATGTGGAACTCTAATAACTTTTTTGGTTAAAAGGTGATGGGTAAATAGCAAAAGTGCGACTGGACTTGCTTGAGCTTATGTTCGATTTCAAACCCTGCTATTTTAATAGAACGTTCTATTTCTAGCATATTGACAATACTCTTAATCCAAAGTGGAAACCATTCTCAATAAGCCTTCAGAAATTATGTGGAAATAATTATGATTTAAAGTTGAAGGTAAGAGTAAATATTTTTCACTTCTTCAAAATGTTCTTCACTTCTTCAACTTTGTAAAAAAATCATTAGCCGCGAAAAACAAGTAAATAATATTAAAATGTTGATTATGTGTTTAGGCTAATAATATAAATATCATTTAATAGAAAAAGTTCATCTTAGTTTCAAGTTTGACTATATAACAAATTCTATTGTTTAAACTTCATTGCTAACTGACATTACATTATCTACTATAATGATGCCCATATTTATCTGTTTGCCAGTACGGAACTTTTCGATAATGATGATACGAGGCCATTTTAATTGTTGGCTTAATTGTTGCTGGAGTTTTGGTTTTTTGTCTTTTTTTTCACTGTTTTTTGTATTTTAAGGATGCAAAGGCTACAAACGTAAACCGTTTAAGGAGCCTATGCTACTAGCTGTGTTTCTGCTGATTTAATAGGGTTTTTTATTCAGTTTTGTATAAGTAACTTGACCAACATTATTGTGCTCTTTGTGTAGCTAAGTTAAGGCACATCCATTTAATGAGAAATTTACGTTTTTGAAAAAGGTTAAATTTCCTATTAGTATTAAATACAGTTAGGTATCGGCACATATTACTACAATAAAAACCCGAATGGATGATTTTTTACAATTAATTTTGTTAATGATAGACTGTAATAGAATTTTATTTAAACCTACAATT
Source organism: Hydractinia symbiolongicarpus (assembly GCF_029227915.1). Lineage (NCBI taxonomy): Eukaryota > Metazoa > Cnidaria > Hydrozoa > Anthoathecata > Hydractiniidae > Hydractinia > Hydractinia symbiolongicarpus. Next base: position 5,017,706 of record NC_079878.1, read on the forward strand.
ATTTGTTGTGTAATAGGCTGTAACAGGTTGTAGCTGTTGTTTTTATAGAAGCCAAAAATAAGAATGTTTTTTGAGAGAATCTGACACTACAAAGGGTGCCTGTTGTAAGCACTTCACATGGCTTGCCTGCACCAAGCGTTTAACCGAGTTTCACTTAGAATAAACCTTTTGTGAATTATTCAGCAAAAAGAAAAAAGTTTTTCAACTGTTTTTGTTATAACTGGTTGTTGCTTGTTTTTATCGATCTAAAAGTTAAAAATGCTTTATCGCTATGAGAGTTCTGCTGTTTTTGCGACGCACTATATGCAAGATGTTTACCTACACTAAGTGTAGGTTACTCAACTAGCATAGAATAGTACATGCAATGAACATTTGGTGGCTTTTTTATAGTTACCATCGTTTTTTTTCCTTTGTACCATTTAGTATATAAATTGATTTGTTTCAGATGAGATGTTTCGATTATGATAGTGATGGCGGTCATGATTTAATTGGTGAATTTTACACAACAATCAAAGAAATGACCTCAGAAGACAAGGTATAAGTTTCCAAATATATTTATTTATTTATTTATTTAGGTTGCTTGTTTCGATCATGATGATGATGGCAGTCATGATCTGATTGGAGAATTCTACACAACAGTCACTGAAATGTTAAAAGCAGAAACATTAAAGGCAGGGCACACTGTATTTCTATCTAACACTAATATTTCTCCACCAATAAAGGGGACTAAAGGGAGATTCTTTGAATCAAAATGGTAGCCAATGTTTGGTTAATTGACGGAAAAAGTACACCGCCACTGAAATGCTGTAAGTTAGCAAAGGCAGGAGGCTAAGGGGTCGTGGGTATAGGAGTACAATGCACTATCTTAATAATTGTTTCAATTACAACGGTGAAAAGAAGCATGTTTTATAACTTGTTCTTACTAAAAGAACTTATTAATCTCTGTTTTTATTATATACATTTATATTATTTATAAAATTCTGTGCAATTGCGAACTTTGGGTGCCAGGTGTAGTTGAGGTTTGTTCACCCCCATCACTTCTACACCCCGAAACCTTCAATAAATATTTGTGCGATAGTATCATTTATTTTCTTTATACAAAGCCTTAGATGTGTTTTCCAGGCATATGTAATAGTTGGTGTTCGATTTTTTTTTTAGCTTCAATGGGATTGTATTAATCCAAAGAAACAAAAAAAGAAGAAGAGTTATAAAAATTCTGGCGTTATCCTTCTTAATTCAATTAAGGTAAGCTGGCCACAATGAGAGAGATATATTTTGAAGCCTGTATTTAATTTTTATTTCTTAGCATCTTACTTCATGTCATCCGTTGTTACATTTTTAAGGTTTGCAAAATATCTTCGTTTCTTGATTTCATCATGGGTGGCTGTCAAATCAACTTCACTGTAAGTTCATTCATTTGTTTGTTGTTCAATAAAAAAATATTATGGATATGCAGCGTACTCCAATTTAAACTAATCTAAGTCACAGGATGGCCAAAAACAAAGATTCATCAAAGTCAAACTCTTTTTGGATGAAAGAAATGTACAATTAGTTAGGTTTCTATGAAAAGAATCTGTCAAAATATGTAGCATGAATGATATCTTACGCCACAGCTTGAGTCTTTTGGAGGTGGCATTTAACTTAAACGATAAAAATAAAAGCGAAAAGAACTTTCAAGAGTTTATCTTTAAAATGTACGCAACACTTAGAATCACGCTGAAATCATTCAGATTTTAAGCAACTATTTAGCTGTATAACACCTTCGTATGGAACCATTTAAACGATTTTCATTTATAGATCCTTTAATGTTAAAAAAAATTATAACTGAAATTTAATTTCTACAAAAAAGTTTTTTCGCTTGACTTGCGAAATATTAGTGGATTCACGTAATTAGTTCTGCCAAAAACTTACTTGAATGGCAAGCACATAGTATTTCCCAGTTACAAAAAAATGTATTGCAATGTTAAATTTAGCCTAACTAGGCTTTTTTGCGAGAATATCAAATTCAGTTTCTCTCATACAAAAGCTTGACGTAAACGAATGTGTCAGAGCAAATCCCTAAAATTCAAACCAAGCTAGTAACACAAAATAAGTTCCTCGGGAAAACCCTGAACTAAAATCAACCAATAAGCACAAAGCCATCGTGGTCACATCTTGCCCTAAAGTAAAAGAATTAATTATATTTTTTGGGTAAGTGAGGCCATTCGCGCTCAAAAAGGATTTTCCGATAATGATCAAGTAAATAAAGAAAAATAGAATTAACCCATCTAAGAGCGCGTTTGCGACACAGCGTAATTTTTCCCACCTCAACTATTACGATTTCTCGCAGGTAATAAAATTATGCTGGGCCTTCTCGCTAGTGTAAATTTATCTCATTTATTTTTCTTTAAATATTATAACTTTAACTTAATTACGGAAAGACACATTCACAATTGATCAAATCGTAACAAAATTTATTGTGATGTGACTTCTATATTGGAAAATAGATGTTAAAATGTTCTATCTTTGAACAGGTTGGCATTGATTTTACTGCGTCAAACGGTAATCCAAGTCAATCCAATTCTCTGCATTACTTAAATCCTCATGCACCGAATGAATATGTGAAAGCTTTAGTGGCTGTCGGTGAGGTTTGTCAAGACTACGACACGTGGGTTTGTTTGCTGTCAGTTTTCAAACATATTAGAAAGTAAAACTATGTTCAAAACTTAATATACTGTCAATTATTTATATATAGAGATAAAATGTTTCCTGCACTTGGTTTTGGTTGCAAGATTCCACCACATGGCCAAGTAAAGATTTAAATTTTTGTTTGAAATGTCTTCATATGTTAAACATATAGCTGTAGACTCGTTGATGTCAATTCAAAATGGCAGCATAAGCACTAGTGCGAGGAACCAAATTCACCACCGTTGAGAGTTTTTGAGTGATGAAGAAAGAGAATTCTATATTTATATTCTTTTAGTATATATATATATTTTTTAACTTTTTAGGTTTCTTTCGAATTTCCACTGAATTTTAATCCCACAAATCCATATTGTCAAGGTGAGTTCTACCAGAATTCTTTGTTACCATAGGGGGAAGAAACAACAACATATTAGGGAGGTGTTAAATTATTTAAGATGTTCAGATTTCCCTTTTTATAATTCAGGTATACCAGGTATTGTCGCTGCGTATCAAAACTGCATTCGCCAGGTACAATTATATGGGCCAACAAATGTTGCACCGATTATAAACCACGTAGCGAAATTTGCATACTCAATGATTCAAAATCAAGAACATACAGCCTCAGTAAGTTTGCTAATATAATGCTTACTAGTTTAGAACAAATATACCAATTTATTTTGAGATCTTCTTTTGGGGGATTTTATTTCTAAATAAATAGTTTGTTTATTTTTCACTGGCGAAGACGTTGTTTTTACTGAAGGTTTTGACAAGGAGGTACTCTACATTGTCAATCTTTTTGGTGGAATTTAAAAATCGAATAATATTTCAGACTAGTCGATAGCCCGTGGATAAATGCACGAGTTCGCCCGTTTTTTTGTATATCACGTTTCGTAATACGGCTATTATTATTATTAAGATAATTGGATGAAAAGGTAGCGAAAAGAGGATTTTAAAGTTTAAACGACTCCATGCGCACAGCATACTAAAAAAAATAGCAACCACAATACTTCACTCAAGAATAATTAGTTATCGCCGATATATATTTTTATTTTAATTCTTGCTGCAAATTATACCTTGCTATTCTTGTCATATTTTAGAATTACTTCATTCTGCTGCTGATCACCGATGGTGTCATCTCTGATATGGACGACACTGTATCAGCTATTGTCAATGCTTCGTATCTACCTATGTCTCTTATTATCGTGGGTGTGGGCGGAGCTGATTTTGCACAGATGGATTTTCTTGATTGTGATCAGGGGAAGTAAGTGAATGTCGAGAGAATTATGCTAGCTTTTGGTTTGATTTTATGGTGCAGAATAAGTATAGCAAAATAAACGTGAAAAGCTTGGCACAATTTTTATAATCCGTCAAGACAAACGAAGAACTGTGCGTGTGCATGTCTTTCCTGTCAACTATCAGAGGTTAATATCACAAGCGATTTTTGTGATATTAATTTAATTGAAAAATATTTCGTTTTTTAGATTGCGGGCCAATAACGGCAGGGAAGCATTACGAGATATTGTCCAATTTGTTCCATTTAGAGATTTTCGACAGGTACTTCACAAATATGCATTCCTTTTTTTATTTTTGAAAAGGGTCATCCTGATTCACCTTGTAATCCTGATTCACCTTGTAATCCAATCTAATTAAACTTTTTTTCGACATCATAGCATCTAAATGCACAATATTTACCATGCTTGTCCAATTACAAAGGATTTGTAAGGAGCGGAGACTTCTGCTCCTTATAGCACACCTCAAATGAAAAAATTTGAAGTGGTTTTTCAAGAATGTATTATTATTATTATTATGCAATTGTCTTGTGGTTGAAAAATCAAATTTTAAATTTAAATATCCTTAAATTTGTTTATTTTTTTAATTGTTGGGTAGACGACATTTTACAATTCTGCAGGAAAGTCTACATAATAATAATAACTAGCTGTGTTTGAATGTGTTACAATTTCATAAAGACCAAATTTCTTATATTTAAACTAGATTTTTAAAATTCTCCAAAACGAAACAATTTATTACTGCAATTTGATTGGTTTATATTTCTAACTTTTGTCAACAAAAAGATTTTACAACTAAAAAACTTTTACAGTAATCAAAAAGCTACAGTTTTCCGGTCACACATATTTTGGAGTAAAAATCCCGTTTACTATCGCAGTGAAATTCATAGTATGAATAAAACTTCATTGCTCACTAACAGACGTTGTTTTAGGTACCACCTACAGAATTAGCGAAAGCTGTACTTGCAGAAGTTCCTAAACAAGTGACAGATTTTTACCGAATAAAGGGAATACAACCGAACACTCCTCCTCCGATACCAAATATGCAAATGCCTACTGTGTCATGAACGTGACTTTAAAACTATGCAGTGCAGGCGATTGTCGTTGCCATGTAACAGCGGTTTGAAATAAATAATTTACCTCAACTGTGACTTCATCTGGTTTTATAAACATTTAAATAATATATATTTATTTTGCATTCACCTTCTTACTTTGATTGGTTGATGAAGAAGTAACCATAAAAAAATTTTTTAGTTATGTCAATTCTGCGTAGTGTCAGCCAAACTTTAAGCGAACAGCAACAAAGATTTTTTTTGAGTTAACTTTTGACAAAAGGAAAGGCTTATAAAAATACGAAAACTGCTAAATATATTAAAGATGCGTTTTATTTTTGACAATTTTTTGCATTCGGATTTTTTCACATACCATTTGATTTTTTTCAAACTCGACATTCTTAATTTTTACACCTGCTTTTTTGGTGACATCTTAGGTATCAATTTGGTTTCTAATTTTTTTTATCATATCCATGCAAACAAATTGTATATATAATAATGAAATATATAGAAAATGATATTTCGATTGAACCTACCTCATCATATATCAAAATGTTCGGAAACTTAGTCAAATAATAAGTCAATTGTCGATCAGTTTACCTGTCTTCAAATACGCAAATACGCAGCAGATAAATCTATCTTAGAACGGTTGCTGCATATTGAAAAATCGCGACAAGACGGGATAGAAAACGCAAATACCAACAGGCACACTTTAGATCAATTCAACAAAACATTTGTACAAGTTCTACTGGTCAAAATAACAAATGGCAATAAAATGATTAAGACAAATGCTTTGCTCAGATTCAGCATTTATCAGACAAGACATAGTCCAAAAATTCAATCTAACAGGAACAAGTCTTCCGTCGAAGCTATTAAACGTCAGTTTCCAAATGTATTAATTTAAAACTGTTATCATTCAGTATATCATTCAACAGTCACCCTGAACATGTGATAGTTAAAAATGCATGGTTTGCGAAAGATCTAAACTTACTAAAAAGCAAAATTTCTTTCTACGAAATGAAGGCTAAATGGCCATGTTGACATTCTTGAACCAAGTAACGGAGACGTCACAATTCTCATTGGTTCAGATTTAGAGACTTCACAATTCTCATTGGTTCAGATTCGGAGGCTTCACAATGTTCATTGGTTCAGATTTGGAGGCTTCACAATTCTCATTGGTTCAGATTTGGAGGCTTTAAAACTCTTATTAGTTCAGATTTAGAGACTTCACAATTCTCATTGGTTCAGATTTGGAGAATTGTGAAGTCTCCAAATCTGAACCAATGAGAATTGTGAAGCCTCCAAATCTGAACCAATGAGAATTGTGAAGCCTCCAAATCTGAACCAATGAGAATTGTAAAGTCTCTAAATCTGAACCAATAAGATTTTTAAAGCCTCCAAATCTGAACCAATGAAAATTGTGAAAATTGATCAAATCGTAACAAAATTTATTGTGATGTGACTTCTATATTGGAAAATAGATGTTAAAATGTTCTATCTTTGAACAGGTTGGCATTGATTTTACTGCGTCAAACGGTAATCCAAGTCAATCCAATTCTCTGCATTACTTAAATCCTCATGCACCGAATGAATATGTGAAAGCTTTAGTGGCTGTCGGTGAGGTTTGTCAAGACTACGACACGTGGGTTTGTTTGCTGTCAGTTTTCAAACATATTAGAAAGTAAAACTATGTTCAAAACTTAATATACTGTCAATTATTTATATATAGAGATAAAATGTTTCCTGCACTTGGTTTTGGTTGCAAGATTCCACCACATGGCCAAGTAAAGATTTAAATTTTTGTTTGAAATGTCTTCATATGTTAAACATATAGCTGTAGACTCGTTGATGTCAATTCAAAATGGCAGCATAAGCACTAGTGCGAGGAACCAAATTCACCACCGTTGAGAGTTTTTGAGTGATGAAGAAAGAGAATTCTATATTTATATTCTTTTAGTATATATATATATTTTTTAACTTTTTAGGTTTCTTTCGAATTTCCACTGAATTTTAATCCCACAAATCCATATTGTCAAGGTGAGTTCTACCAGAATTCTTTGTTACCATAGGGGGAAGAAACAACAACATATTAGGGAGGTGTTAAATTATTTAAGATGTTCAGATTTCCCTTTTTATAATTCAGGTATACCAGGTATTGTCGCTGCGTATCAAAACTGCATTCGCCAGGTACAATTATATGGGCCAACAAATGTTGCACCGATTATAAACCACGTAGCGAAATTTGCATACTCAATGATTCAAAATCAAGAACATACAGCCTCAGTAAGTTTGCTAATATAATGCTTACTAGTTTAGAACAAATATACCAATTTATTTTGAGATCTTCTTTTGGGGGATTTTATTTCTAAATAAATAGTTTGTTTATTTTTCACTGGCGAAGACGTTGTTTTTACTGAAGGTTTTGACAAGGAGGTACTCTACATTGTCAATCTTTTTGGTGGAATTTAAAAATCGAATAATATTTCAGACTAGTCGATAGCCCGTGGATAAATGCACGAGTTCGCCCGTTTTTTTGTATATCACGTTTCGTAATACGGCTATTATTATTATTAAGATAATTGGATGAAAAGGTAGCGAAAAGAGGATTTTAAAGTTTAAACGACTCCATGCGCACAGCATACTAAAAAAAATAGCAACCACAATACTTCACTCAAGAATAATTAGTTATCGCCGATATATATTTTTATTTTAATTCTTGCTGCAAATTATACCTTGCTATTCTTGTCATATTTTAGAATTACTTCATTCTGCTGCTGATCACCGATGGTGTCATCTCTGATATGGACGACACTGTATCAGCTATTGTCAATGCTTCGTATCTACCTATGTCTCTTATTATCGTGGGTGTGGGCGGAGCTGATTTTGCACAGATGGATGAGAGAATTATGCTAGCTTTTGGTTTGATTTTATGGTGCAGAATAAGTATAGCAAAATAAACGTGAAAAGCTTGGCACAATTTTTATAATCCGTCAAGACAAACGAAGAACTGTGCGTGTGCATGTCTTTCCTGTCAACTATCAGAGGTTAATATCACAAGCGATTTTTGTGATATTAATTTAATTGAAAAATATTTCGTTTTTTAGATTGCGGGCCAATAACGGCAGGGAAGCATTACGAGATATTGTCCAATTTGTTCCATTTAGAGATTTTCGACAGGTACTTCACAAATATGCATTCCTTTTTTTATTTTTGAAAAGGGTCATCCTGATTCACCTTGTAATCCTGATTCACCTTGTAATCCAATCTAATTAAACTTTTTTTCGACATCATAGCATCTAAATGCACAATATTTACCATGCTTGTCCAATTACAAAGGATTTGTAAGGAGCGGAGACTTCTGCTCCTTATAGCACACCTCAAATGAAAAAATTTGAAGTGGTTTTTCAAGAATGTATTATTATTATTATTATGCAATTGTCTTGTGGTTGAAAAATCAAATTTTAAATTTAAATATCCTTAAATTTGTTTATTTTTTTAATTGTTGGGTAGACGACATTTTACAATTCTGCAGGAAAGTCTACATAATAATAATAACTAGCTGTGTTTGAATGTGTTACAATTTCATAAAGACCAAATTTCTTATATTTAAACTAGATTTTTAAAATTCTCCAAAACGAAACAATTTATTACTGCAATTTGATTGGTTTATATTTCTAACTTTTGTCAACAAAAAGATTTTACAACTAAAAAACTTTTACAGTAATCAAAAAGCTACAGTTTTCCGGTCACACATATTTTGGAGTAAAAATCCCGTTTACTATCGCAGTGAAATTCATAGTATGAATAAAACTTCATTGCTCACTAACAGACGTTGTTTTAGGTACCACCTACAGAATTAGCGAAAGCTGTACTTGCAGAAGTTCCTAAACAAGTGACAGATTTTTACCGAATAAAGGGAATACAACCGAACACTCCTCCTCCGATACCAAATATGCAAATGCCTACTGTGTCATGAACGTGACTTTAAAACTATGCAGTGCAGGCGATTGTCGTTGCCATGTAACAGCGGTTTGAAATAAATAATTTACCTCAACTGTGACTTCATCTGGTTTTATAAACATTTAAATAATATATATTTATTTTGCATTCACCTTCTTACTTTGATTGGTTGATGAAGAAGTAACCATAAAAAAATTTTTTAGTTATGTCAATTCTGCGTAGTGTCAGCCAAACTTTAAGCGAACAGCAACAAAGATTTTTTTTGAGTTAACTTTTGACAAAAGGAAAGGCTTATAAAAATACGAAAACTGCTAAATATATTAAAGATGCGTTTTATTTTTGACAATTTTTTGCATTCGGATTTTTTCACATACCATTTGATTTTTTTCAAACTCGACATTCTTAATTTTTACACCTGCTTTTTTGGTGACATCTTAGGTATCAATTTGGTTTCTAATTTTTTTTATCATATCCATGCAAACAAATTGTATATATAATAATGAAATATATAGAAAATGATATTTCGATTGAACCTACCTCATCATATATCAAAATGTTCGGAAACTTAGTCAAATAATAAGTCAATTGTCGATCAGTTTACCTGTCTTCAAATACGCAAATACGCAGCAGATAAATCTATCTTAGAACGGTTGCTGCATATTGAAAAATCGCGACAAGACGGGATAGAAAACGCAAATACCAACAGGCACACTTTAGATCAATTCAACAAAACATTTGTACAAGTTCTACTGGTCAAAATAACAAATGGCAATAAAATGATTAAGACAAATGCTTTGCTCAGATTCAGCATTTATCAGACAAGACATAGTCCAAAAATTCAATCTAACAGGAACAAGTCTTCCGTCGAAGCTATTAAACGTCAGTTTCCAAATGTATTAATTTAAAACTGTTATCATTCAGTATATCATTCAACAGTCACCCTGAACATGTGATAGTTAAAAATGCATGGTTTGCGAAAGATCTAAACTTACTAAAAAGCAAAATTTCTTTCTACGAAATGAAGGCTAAATGGCCATGTTGACATTCTTGAACCAAGTAACGGAGACGTCACAATTCTCATTGGTTCAGATTTAGAGACTTCACAATTCTCATTGGTTCAGATTCGGAGGCTTCACAATGTTCATTGGTTCAGATTTGGAGGCTTCACAATTCTCATTGGTTCAGATTTGGAGGCTTTAAAACTCTTATTAGTTCAGATTTAGAGACTTCACAATTCTCATTGGTTAAGATTTGGAGAATTGTGAAGTCTCCAAATCTGAACCAATGAGAATTGTGAAGCCTCCAAATCTGAACCAATGAGAATTGTGAAGCCTCCAAATCTGAACCAATGAGAATTGTAAAGTCTCTAAATCTGAACCAATAAGATTTTTAAAGCCTCCAAATCTGAACCAATGAAAATTGTGAAAATTGATCAAATCGTAACAAAATTTATTGTGATGTGACTTCTATATTGGAAAATAGATGTTAAAATGTTCTATCTTTGAACAGGTTGGCATTGATTTTACTGCGTCAAACGGTAATCCAAGTCAATCCAATTCTCTGCATTACTTAAATCCTCATGCACCGAATGAATATGTGAAAGCTTTAGTGGCTGTCGGTGAGGTTTGTCAAGACTACGACACGTGGGTTTGTTTGCTGTCAGTTTTCAAACATATTAGAAAGTAAAACTATGTTCAAAACTTAATATACTGTCAATTATTTATATATAGAGATAAAATGTTTCCTGCACTTGGTTTTGGTTGCAAGATTCCACCACATGGCCAAGTAAAGATTTAAATTTTTGTTTGAAATGTCTTCATATGTTAAACATATAGCTGTAGACTCGTTGATGTCAATTCAAAATGGCAGCATAAGCACTAGTGCGAGGAACCAAATTCACCACCGTTGAGAGTTTTTGAGTGATGAAGAAAGAGAATTCTATATTTATATTATTTTAGTATATATATATATTTTTTAACTTTTTAGGTTTCTTTCGAATTTCCACTGAATTTTAATCCCACAAATCCATATTGTCAAGGTGAGTTCTACCAGAATTCTTTGTTACCATAGGGGGAAGAAACAACAACATATTAGGGAGGTGTTAAATTATTTAAGATGTTCAGATTTCCCTTTTTATAATTCAGGTATACCAGGTATTGTCGCTGCGTATCAAAACTGCATTCGCCAGGTACAATTATATGGGCCAACAAATGTTGCACCGATTATAAACCACGTAGCGAAATTTGCATACTCAATGATTCAAAATCAAGAACATACAGCCTCAGTAAGTTTGCTAATATAATGCTTACTAGTTTAGAACAAATATACCAATTTATTTTGAGATCTTCTTTTGGGGGATTTTATTTCTAAATAAATAGTTTGTTTATTTTTCACTGGCGAAGACGTTGTTTTTACTGAAGGTTTTGACAAGGAGGTACTCTACATTGTCAATCTTTTTGGTGGAATTTAAAAATCGAATAATATTTCAGACTAGTCGATAGCCCGTGGATAAATGCACGAGTTCGCCCGTTTTTTTGTATATCACGTTTCGTAATACGGCTATTATTATTATTAAGATAATTGGATGAAAAGGTAGCGAAAAGAGGATTTTAAAGTTTAAACGACTCCATGCGCACAGCATACTAAAAAAAATAGCAACCACAATACTTCACTCAAGAATAATTAGTTATCGCCGATATATATTTTTATTTTAATTCTTGCTGCAAATTATACCTTGCTATTCTTGTCATATTTTAGAATTACTTCATTCTGCTGCTGATCACCGATGGTGTCATCTCTGATATGGACGACACTGTATCAGCTATTGTCAATGCTTCGTATCTACCTATGTCTCTTATTATCGTGGGTGTGGGCGGAGCTGATTTTGCACAGATGGATGAGAGAATTATGCTAGCTTTTGGTTTGATTTTATGGTGCAGAATAAGTATAGCAAAATAAACGTGAAAAGCTTGGCACAATTTTTATAATCCGTCAAGACAAACGAAGAACTGTGCGTGTGCATGTCTTTCCTGTCAACTATCAGAGGTTAATATCACAAGCGATTTTTGTGATATTAATTTAATTGAAAAATATTTCGTTTTTTAGATTGCGGGCCAATAACGGCAGGGAAGCATTACGAGATATTGTCCAATTTGTTCCATTTAGAGATTTTCGACAGGTACTTCACAAATATGCATTCCTTTTTTTATTTTTGAAAAGGGTCATCCTGATTCACCTTGTAATCCTGATTCACCTTGTAATCCAATCTAATTAAACTTTTTTTCGACATCATAGCATCTAAATGCACAATATTTACCATGCTTGTCCAATTACAAAGGATTTGTAAGGAGCGGAGACTTCTGCTCCTTATAGCACACCTCAAATGAAAAAATTTGAAGTGGTTTTTCAAGAATGTATTATTATTATTATTATGCAATTGTCTTGTGGTTGAAAAATCAAATTTTAAATTTAAATATCCTTAAATTTGTTTATTTTTTTAATTGTTGGGTAGACGACATTTTACAATTCTGCAGGAAAGTCTACATAATAATAATAACTAGCTGTGTTTGAATGTGTTACAATTTCATAAAGACCAAATTTCTTATATTTAAACTAGATTTTTAAAATTCTCCAAAACGAAACAATTTATTACTGCAATTTGATTGGTTTATATTTCTAACTTTTGTCAACAAAAAGATTTTACAACTAAAAAACTTTTACAGTAATCAAAAAGCTACAGTTTTCCGGTCACACATATTTTGGAGTAAAAATCCCGTTTACTATCGCAGTGAAATTCATAGTATGAATAAAACTTCATTGCTCACTAACAGACGTTGTTTTAGGTACCACCTACAGAATTAGCGAAAGCTGTACTTGCAGAAGTTCCTAAACAAGTGACAGATTTTTACCGAATAAAGGGAATACAACCGAACACTCCTCCTCCGATACCAAATATGCAAATGCCTACTGTGTCATGAACGTGACTTTAAAACTATGCAGTGCAGGCGATTGTCGTTGCCATGTAACAGCGGTTTGAAATAAATAATTTACCTCAACTGTGACTTCATCTGGTTTTATAAACATTTAAATAATATATATTTATTTTGCATTCACCTTCTTACTTTGATTGGTTGATGAAGAAGTAACCATAAAAAAATTTTTTAGTTATGTCAATTCTGCGTAGTGTCAGCCAAACTTTAAGCGAACAGCAACAAAGATTTTTTTTGAGTTAACTTTTGACAAAAGGAAAGGCTTATAAAAATACGAAAACTGCTAAATATATTAAAGATGCGTTTTATTTTTGACAATTTTTTGCATTCGGATTTTTTCACATACCATTTGATTTTTTTCAAACTCGACATTCTTAATTTTTACACCTGCTTTTTTGGTGACATCTTAGGTATCAATTTGGTTTCTAATTTTTTTTATCATATCCATGCAAACAAATTGTATATATAATAATGAAATATATAGAAAATGATATTTCGATTGAACCTACCTCATCATATATCAAAATGTTCGGAAACTTAGTCAAATAATAAGTCAATTGTCGATCAGTTTACCTGTCTTCAAATACGCAAATACGCAGCAGATAAATCTATCTTAGAACGGTTGCTGCATATTGAAAAATCGCGACAAGACGGGATAGAAAACGCAAATACCAACAGGCACACTTTAGATCAATTCAACAAAACATTTGTACAAGTTCTACTGGTCAAAATAACAAATGGCAATAAAATGATTAAGACAAATGCTTTGCTCAGATTCAGCATTTATCAGACAAGACATAGTCCAAAAATTCAATCTAACAGGAACAAGTCTTCCGTCGAAGCTATTAAACGTCAGTTTCCAAATGTATTAATTTAAAACTGTTATCATTCAGTATATCATTCAACAGTCACCCTGAACATGTGATAGTTAAAAATGCATGGTTTGCGAAAGATCTAAACTTACTAAAAAGCAAAATTTCTTTCTACGAAATGAAGGCTAAATGGCCATGTTGACATTCTTGAACCAAGTAACGGAGACGTCACAATTCTCATTGGTTCAGATTTAGAGACTTCACAATTCTCATTGGTTCAGATTCGGAGGCTTCACAATGTTCATTGGTTCAGATTTGGAGGCTTCACAATTCTCATTGGTTCAGATTTGGAGGCTTTAAAACTCTTATTAGTTCAGATTTAGAGACTTCACAATTCTCATTGGTTCAGATTTGGAGGCTTTAAAAATCTTATTGGTTCAGATTTAGAGACTTACAATTCTCATTGGTTCAAATTTGCAGGCTTCACAATTCTCATTGGTTCAGATTTGGAGACTTCACAATTCTCATTGGTTCAGATTTGGAGGCTTTAAAAATCTTATTGGTTCAGATTTAGAGACTTTACAATTCTCATTGGTTCAGATTTGGAGGCTTCACAATTCTCATTGGTTCAGATTTGGAGGCTTCACAATTCTCATTGGTTCAGATTTGGAGACTTCACAATTCTCATTGGTTCAGATTTGGAGGCTTTAAAACTCTTATTGGTTCAGATTTAGAGACTTACAATTCTCATTGGTTCAAATTTGCAAGCTTCACAATTCTCATTGGTTCAGATTTGGAGACTTCACAATTTTCATTGGTTCAGATTTGGAGGCTTTAAAAATCTTATTGGTTCAGATTTAGAGACTTTACAATTCTCATTGGTTCTGATTTGGAGGCTTTAAAACTCTTATTGGTTCAGATTTAGAGACTTACAATTCTCATTGGTTCAAATTTGCAAGCTTCACAATTCTCATTGGTTCAGATTTGGAGACTTCACAATTTTCATTGGTTCAGATTTGGAGGCTTTAAAAATCTTATTGGTTCAGATTTAGAGACTTTACAATTCTCATTGGTTCAGATTTGGAGGCTTCACAATTCTCATTGGTTCAGATTTGGAGGCTTCACAATTCTCATTGGTTCAGATTTGGAGACTTCACAATTCTCATGGGTTCAGATTTGGAGGCTTTAAAACTCTTATTGGTTCAGATTTAGAGACTTCACAATTCTCATTGGTTCAGATTTTCCTTATTTACTTCTTCATCTTGACCATAAATCTGGAAAACCCCATTGCAGTAAAAACCATACTTGGATGGGTATTAATGGGTGGAAAATCGAATACGATTACCTTGTCGTTAAATATAATTCGGGCAATCGAGTCTAATGGTATAAATTAAAGTTACGAAACAATGTGTGGACGAGAAACGTGCAACTGACATATTGAATCGACAACTATAAAGAGAGGGAATAGATACAAAGTTGATCTCTTGTGGAAAACTGATAAACCGCACTCAAATAATCGACTGTTCGTAGTGTCACGTTTAAAATCGTTAGAAGTGAAATTCAAAAGGAATAATCATGGTGCCAGCAATCCAAATAAACCAGAAGTTAGGGTTGTTTTTATTGCTGCAGCAAAAAATGGAAATATTTCTTTAAACGATAATTAGTTAAAAGGATCTTTTAAATAGTCTTGTTGGCTTATTATTTCGTTTTAGAGAAGTACGATATGCTTTTATGGCGGACATCGAGCAGATGTTTCACCAAGTGCAGGTACGACCAACTGAACAAGATACTCTTAGGTTTATTTGGAGAAATAATAATATTGGCAAAACAGAAGACTACACAATGATTGTCCATCTTTTTTGGGAAGGTAGATTCGCCCTGTTGTGCCAACTGGGCGATAAAGAAAATAGCCATTGACGAAAAGAAGAACTTTGACGACGACAAAGTCCTCAAACACTCAAACGAGATTTCTCCATAGACGATTTTCTGAACTCTCAACCGACTACTGCAAAAGCGATCTTCATAGCCACTCAAATCACACAGCTACTTAAAATAAGAAGTCTTCGACTTACAAAATGTCTATGAAACAACGGGAAATCATGAAAGCCTTTAGAGTTATCAAAGAAAATCGTCAACCTCGATTTTAATAATCTACCTATCAACAGAGCCGTGGATGCAATATGGGACACAGAAAATGACGTTTTACAAATCAAGTCGGTCTTGAAGGAGTTGCCTTCTACCAAGAGAGGGATCCTTAGCTTCGTGAGCTCAATATTTATCCTATCGGAATAGTAGTTCCTGCCATCCTGGAACCGAAGTTAATCGTGCAAAAACTTTGGAAACGCAAAATTGACAGGGATGAAGATTTACCTAACGATCTTCTAACACTATGGAACAAATGAATTCAGATTCCGAGATGGTATGGATTTCACGGAACAGAAGAACTGCGCCAAACGCTTTGATAACGATGTGCAGTTTGACGTTGTCAAACTGCACATCGTTATCAAAGCGTTTGGCGCAGTACCATATTTCAGAGCTGAAAACAAGAATAAAATTAATTGCAGTTTCGTTATGGGGAAGTCTCCTGTTCTACCAATGAGAGAAAATGGATTACCAAGATTAAAATTACAAGCAGCAGTTATAACTTCAGGGATGGAATTTTGTGATAATCAGCGAAATTAGGGATTCTATATACAAAATGAGATTTATCGTGTTAGTTCGTATATTGCGCACAGAGTCAACGCAATACGTGGATACACACGAACTTTATGTCTGGTGTGCTAAACGTTGACAGCTCCAGATATATCGACTTTGGAAGTTTGACTACAGAATCCTGTTGGATAAAAGGCTCAGAGTTCCTTCGAAGTCTGCGGAAAGATTGGCCAATGAAAACCGACGTTGAAGAAAATACAGTCAACATTGCTACGACACAAGTGGTTAGCGACAAAATCCGCCCGGTGATTAAAAAGAATCACTAATCTTCATGGAGAATGTGATTCGTCATACAGCATGGGTTATTAAGCTTAAATCGAATTAGTTAAAATGGAAATGAGGCTGTTTATTAAGAGAATCGTTCACAACCTTAACAGCATCCGATATCTGAGACAGCGAATAAAGAAGTTTGTCGGATTTCTCAATAGAGTCATACCCTAACGAATATAGATCCTTGAAGACGAACAGCGTTATGTCAAAAACTAGCCGCATCTTACCACTTCAGCCTTGCTTAGATCAGCAGTTAATTCGAGTTGGTGGATGAACTTCTGGAGCATGCGAAGTAAAAAAATTGTGTTGTTCCCGAAGCATCCAATAGCAGCACTGATAATCAAACACATGCTATGATCTGGAAAAAATCCAACTCTAAATATTCTTTAATATCAATAAGATTGTGTTTATTGAAAGTGTGCTGATTAAATCTGTTTGAAGAGACGCTTCTTACTGAGGGTGGAGGAATGGAGCGGAAATACCGTGTTTCAGCGTTTTATACGCCGATTTTAATTAGAATTTTGCGTGTTCGTGTTTTGATCAGTTGCAAGAAAGAAGGCATAGTGAAAGGTTGTGAGGTTTGTCCGTAAAGTCTAAGTCTATATGTACTCAAGTCACAACAAAGAAAGCATCCATCGTCGGGATAACAGTGAATTATTCATCATTTTTATTATTATTTTGTTATTGTTTTAGCTTTAAACTCACGTCAAAGTTACAAGTTCTATTGAAAATTTTTTTTCTACCTTACCACGCTCCTTGTTTTATTAACTGTATCGGTGGCTCTTTCAGTTTTTTGTGTGATAATGTTCTGTCCTGTTGAAGAATTAAGTCGGATAAAAAACAACGTTAAAAATTAAAAAAAGATAATTTTTAAAAAAAACTAATACATACAAAAGTATGTTATTTTCTTCACCTTTTACAGAAACCAAAAATTGTATACATAGAGTAATTTATCTTTCATTTGATTATGTTGTATTCTGTTGAATAACAAGGTGAGACAAAACAACGTTAGAAAGATACGAAATTTGAAAAAATTATATAATTTCCTTCATCCTTTGTAGAAAATAAAATTTTTATGTAGAGTTGATTTAAATGATCTCAGGTTTGACCAAAACTGCAAAAAGGCACTGCAAAAATGTCTTCCTTACGACAATTTTTTTAAATTATGGTTTTATTAAAAGTTAAAATCTTCAACTACCCTTTTTTAAAAAGAAACGGTGAGCCGCCTTCTAATAAACACTGAACCAAGGATTAAATTCTCACTGTGTTAGTTAACAAACCACGGCAAAAAGAAACAATTTTGTTGAATTTAACCTAGCTTTTTTCAATTGTTCTATCATTAATTCATGCTTTGAACTTTTTTTAAATTTCTTGGGAAAAATCAATTGCGCGCGTGGGATTATTTTACACATAACAAAAAACGATCAACCAATAATTTTGTTGCCTCTTTTATCGTGCCGCTTGCAAAGAAATTCTCGTGCAGCAGATGTATTGAAATATATCACTCATCCTTTAAGAAGCAATCCTGCCTCTTTCAATGAACGCCCCTTCTTTCCAATAAGCGCTATCCTTCTAATGAGCACCCTGTACTTTCAATAACACACTGTTCTTCCAGTTAACACCCAGTGATTTTAATAAGCGTCCTGTCCAATACCCTTCCATTCCATACCACACCCTGTCCTTCCAATTGGTACCCTGTTCTTTCAACAAGTACACGTCCTTAAAATAGACAACCTGTCCTTCCAGTTATCACTCTCTCCTTCCCATTAGCACCCTGTTCTCCTAATAAGCACCCATTTCGTCTTCTCCTGATAACACCCTGTCCTTTCAATACCCACCTTTTTTCAATAAGCATCTTGTTAATGTCCTTGTAAAAAGGACCCTTATAATCACCTTGTCCTTTTTAGTAAGTGGTTTTTGTAGCAAAAAACGGGATAAGAACAGATCTAATTTTGCAATAATTTTGGCCTAAATCAGTATTTAGGTGTTATAAATCTGAATTTTTGTAAATCTACTGATTGCGTGTAAAATATTGTTCTCTAAAACACGAGTTGAAATACACGAGTTAGTGTAATCACTTTTTGCAAGTTGGTGCAATAATTCTTCACTTTACAATAAAAAACATAAAGAGCAGATGCAAGGTAATCATATTAAGTGTTAGTTGATTTAGGTGCAAGTGGGTGAAGTGTGATTTTGAAAATCAAAAAGAAAACGTGAGTCTTCGTTTGGTGTTGCGTTCTTTAGTTATACACTTTCGTGTGTACTAATTTGTGGATTTATAATTTTTTGTGCATTTTAACAATATTCATTCTTTTTTGCTTTATTTTGAAGAAGATGCCAAGAGCCAGTCCTATAAGTTCCTAATGTACTGTTATCAAAGAGGGCCCTGCGACGGGATTCCTAGTGCTATTAAAACTGCGTCTATACGTAGAGAATTTCGTTAGTTTTTATGTTAACACAAAGAATCACTGACGAAAGTGTTTTCTACCAATTTGTAATTTTTTTTTATAAATTTTAAATTGAAAACTGTGTTTTAAAAAACAACTCATAACTCGTGGCCTAGGAAGGTAAAACTCGTCATTAATACTCAAAACGTGTAACAATTCCATTTTTTATTAATACAAGTTGATTTTCACTGCACGATTTATTTCGGTGTTACGGAAACACCAAATTGCGATCTACAAATTTAAAACAACTTTTTTTCCAGCTATCGAAAAACTTGCCAATGCGCATGCGTAGAACACAAAACTTGTTTCAAAACACGACCACCGGAGGAGATGTGATGAATAGAATTAGGCTTCAAGAAACTAGACATGAAAAACGTGATCAAGAGTTTGTTATGCGATCTATTTTTTAAATAAAACATGAATCTCTTATTTAGAGGTCTCCTTCAACTTTTCCGTTCCACAAACTTTTTTCATGAAATCATAACTAATTAGTAAACAGATTCGCTCATTTTTTTTTTCTAAAAATATTACATCTTGACAAATATTTAACACATTAATTTTTATTACTTATTATTGACTTTATTAAAGGGTTATTTTCTTCTGAATTATGACTCGATGCTGTAAACTCACTGTCAGTTAAGCTGGTCTTCTTTAAAAAGCAGTTATTTGGGACATCGAGGTGCAAGGCGCCATCGTTCCCATCAAGAACAATGCTTTCCTGTGTTGTATTCAACACCACATCAGGGTATTCTGTGACAGGACTTAATATTTCTATGTGAGATCTGGGACTGTTAAATGAACAAGTACGTCTGCTTAACGAAGACATATCTAAATAGCTTTTGCGGTGATTTTTTGATTTTAGTTGATGTTCTAAATACAATATTCCAAGCATTCGTTTAATCCCATGTTTAAAATCTCGATGGAGTATACCATATATGAAGGGATTTAAAATACTGTTAATCACGGGAAGCATTTCACCAAATATTGTATAGATAACCAAACTGGTACTTTCCGTTACCTTTAATAGGTGCCCAAGTGTCACTAGAATAACGGGTAACCAACAAACTATGAATGTACCGTAAACAACAAGGACAACTTTCGTTGCGCGAAGTTCAAGTTTACGATTTGTAAAAAACTTTGCCTGTTGTGATCGGTTGTTGTTTCTGTCACTACCATGCGTGACGCGGCGACTGTCCATGGTTTTAGCATGCGACAAAGCGATGCGAAGTATTTTAGCATACACGACGAGCATGATCATACTCGGCAAAAAGAAGACCACAGAGTACTGCGTTATGTAGTACATTTTTCTATGCTTTGGAAAACATTTATTTTCGTTGATAATTATATTGTCGAAATTGCCTGTTTCTGAGTTGTAGTTTATCATAATGCCCCAAATAGCTGAAGATATCCATATTAAAACGATCATAATTTTGGAGCGAGCTGGTGTAAGAATTTCTTTGTAATCATATGGTCTGGTTATAGCTAAATATCGATCAATCGTGATCGCAAATAGGTTGGTAATGGAGGCCACAAAAAATGTGACGTCAGTTGTGAAGTACATCTTACAAACTTCGAGCGGAGCACAGAAATCGTGATTGTTGAGGGCGAAGTGGATTTTCACAGGGATAATGAAAATTACAGCCAGCAAGTCACTCAAAGCAAGCGATGTGACGAAGTAGTTGGTTACGCTTCTTCGCAACACAGCTGATTGACAAAATGTGACACACACTAGAATGTTACCTACAAGGCCAATAATTAACGCAACGATCCAAAACACAATGTAGGCGTTGTACCAGTCCTTGGTTTTACCGCCACATGATGGCGTTGCCGTGTAACAATCATCAACAGTGGTGTTTTTTTGAAATTCTTCCATGTAAAATTTTAAGACTAGTGACAAGTAGTCTTCGCCATCAATGTCAGTGCTAAGGTGTTGACGACAATTTTGCGTCGCATTGTAAAAATGATGAACATGAATTAAGTCTCGGCTATTTCGCAGAGCTTTTTCAACACAACACTCAAATGTCTTGTTATAAACAACTTGGAACGGCATTTTGCTTATCCACTTTGTTGATTATCTAAATTTATAATAAATAAATATGAAAATAAAAATGAAATAAATATGAAAAGCTGGTATAAATAAAAGCGTTACTAAACTGTACAACAGAAAAAATAATTTTCTTCGCCAGAGTGAAGAGACATAAAATTTATATAAATAATGTTCAGGTCTTCAGTTATCTTAGTAAGTGAAACTAGGTACCTAGATAGTCAAATGTTTATGATTTGGTGTTATAAAAGATTTCACTTAAAGTATGCTTTTCAGTAAAAGGAGGAGCACATCCTGCCTCATCAAAGATTTTAATGCTCATGTATAACAAATCACAAGTGCGCCTGCTTCATAAGAAAATAAAGAATGAACTTTTTTAATCGAAATTGTTCAATATTATTCTGAACTAAAAAATAGGCTCAAATCAGCTGTTTATATTCAACATAGTAGATTTATACTTTGCTCAATTTTGCACAAATAAATGTTTGTAAATAGTGTCCAATTATTCTTCAAGGCTGAACAAGATTAATATTTTATAATAAAAATTTAGTCGAAAAACATGTTATGTGGTACGTTACACCTGCATCGAGTTTTTAACAACCACTTTCTTTGTATGTTGCAATATGCACTAAGATCGAACTTCCTTACTTCCCTTGTTTAGCTACTATAAGAATGCGTTATAATGATAAGACTGAATGAGCATCTAGCTATCTCACAATATAACAGAATAGCTTTCAATCACAATGAACATGTGCTAACCATGTTCTGTCTGAACGAATACACTGTGACCGTCGAAAAGGTGCCATTTCAATAATTGTCATCTTTTCGCTTCATTTTGTTTAATATTTCATTAAACATAGATATATACATTTAGTATATATAAAAAATAGACAAGTTTTGTGACGTATTAGCATAACAAATGTTTTTGCATAAAAATATATTTAGCTATTTTTTTCGTCAGCTCCGAAACAATAACAACAAAACATAAACAGTAATTGTAGCTGTCAGCGTAGTCTTGTTATATTTTGTAAGGTTGATGTTACGTTTGGTTACAGGTGGAAAGCATTCTGTTTGTGAATGATGTTTTAGCAATAAAAAACTCAGAAAACAAAACAAAACAAATAACAGAAAAAATGATGATAAGAAATAATAATAAATAAAAATAATAATTAAAAAAATGATTACATCAAAAATAACATCTTTTATACTAATTAAAATAACCTTTTTTTGTGTTAACTATTTTATAAAAAGACATGACTGAGTTTGCCAAAATTATGAAGGGAGTAGCAAAATCTCCTCCTCCCAGACATCACTTGGAAAGTTGTTCCAATTCAGCTGCAAAAAATGCAATCAGGGAACTAAAAAAATGCGAGAAAGTTTTTTAAATACATGAAAAATCTCTCACTTAATGAAGTTTAACCGGAGTATTCGAGTAAATAAATTCTTAAATTTTAATAATATAAAATCCAAAAATCTATATTTGTTCAAAAAAAAAAATGTTTTTTGTTATTTCTCTTCTAAAAGATTAGGCACCTACCTCTCAGAAATTGTCACGATTTTCCTTTACAAAAAAATCTTTTTTTTTTGTTAATTTATTCACATTTTCATAATATTTTATTCACTTAAAAAACTCACAATGCAAAAAATCAATTTTTAATCAATATGTGTTTGAATTGACACGTTGTTTACCATTCATCCAACTTTTGGCTACACATCTGATCAAATTATTTTTAGACAAATTTATTCTATATGTAAATACCAAACCTGAATAGATTTTGCTCGGATAGGTCAATTGTGTCAAAAATCAAAGAGGACGTATTAATTAAGCTTACATGTTGAAACTCACTACCTTGGTAACTGCTCAAAATAAACCAATCTTACCATAAATAACTTCTCATATATTCGCGGTTCATCGCTTCAATAGTATATAGCAGTTACCTCAACATGATATCGGTGGTGATCAACTCTCTTTTTGAAGTGAAAGGCGGTGCTGAAAATATTCTAAAATTAGAAAACAATTTAAATGCGGGTATTGTTAAGTCAGTAGAAGTTTAAAACATAAAAAGAACGAATTAACGAAAAAGAAAAAGTAAAAAAATCGGTATATTAATGTTTAAAATCATTCATTTTTTGAAAAATTCCTTCGGATGAATATTTTATAGGTAACATTTTTTTTAAAGACGATATAACGTGTCACGTGTTTCGTATCAGCCTCGTTCCCAGGTTCCCCCAGGAAATAAAAACCCTTAAACAGAATGTTGTAAGCCACAGTGAAACGTAAGCGTGATTTTCTGTTTACTGCACAAATATAGTCTTTTCAGAATTACTATTTAGGCGAATTTATTTCGCCAATCCCGCCGAATTGTCTTTCCAACAACAAAGTTTGATCCGTTAAGAAGTTATTTAACTTACAAAATTTACCTCCTTCCATTCTCTTCGTCTTTTTATGAAGTTTAAGTTTTTTGGATTTCTCCCAACTAAATGTTTACGCAGCCAAATCCGCAAAAATAGGTTCATCGTGCTGTTTATGCGGAAAAATTAAGGGGATTAGGAAAATCTTAAGATTCGTTTTGAAAGCAACTCGGACAAGCAGCTCTTGGTGCAAGGTGGACATCAGGTGATATTATGTTAAGATTTGCTCGCGTGTTCAAAGAAATCACTCAGCCTCTCTTTTACTTTACTACTTTCACGTATTCTTTTGCATTATTAATTATCTAATTTAATTAAATTAGTTCGCGCGAAAATTGACGAAAATGTCAATTCCTAATTGTTAAAAATAATGAGCAGCATTTGTGATACGAACGACCTCATTTCATTAAATAGGACCGGAATAATTGTTCGCAAGAAACCTTAAAATGGATTGTTCGCGAACAAAAGAATCTTCGAGAAATCTCGAAAGAAATGATTCACGAAAACTAAAGCCTGGTTCCCACTGGTGACATTCGATGTTTCTTAATTTTTTTATGTTTTCAGTACTAAAATTTTCTTATTGGGTTTCTAATTTTTTATTCGATTCGATTTCGAATTATTACAAATTGAGACTCGATCGTTCGAAATGACAATTATCTCGTTAAAATAACAGCAAAATGATTTTCTAAAAAATTTGTAATAACATAGCTAAGTATAAAGTTTTGTGAAGCTAAAAAAGTTCCGTGCTGAAAGTTTCGTATTTATTTTGATGCTTCAGCATTAACTTTCTTATAAACGGGTTTCTTGTTAAAAAACACGTTCCCACTCAACATAAACATAAAATGCAGCAAGAGATAAGAAGGGCTTTTTCAGACGTTGTTATTTCTCAAAAAACATATAGTAATCATGAAAAAAACACATTAATCAGGACAATATTCAAAAAATAGGTCAAATATTCATAGAAAAGTTAAATTTAGTGCAACAAAACCGAAAACACCATCCAACCCTATTTCTACGGGACTCTTTGGGGTTCTAGATTGTTTTTTGTTGTTCGACGTGACGGGGTGGAGTAGGTGGGGTGATTCGCCCCAACAGTCTGTTATTTCTAAAGTTGTTGTCCAATGAGCATAAAACTTATTACGTGTGTTGCCCAGACCTTAAGTTACAACTTTTTTAAAAAAATTGCTGATGTCAGCATTTTTGCTGAGGACGTCATCATTTTTGCGAGAATATTAGTTTAAATTTGAGATTTATAAAATATAACGTATCAATATATACTAAGAAGTCCCCTAAAGCTTACAAAACAATTCTGAGAAAATTCACTGAACTTGAAAAATCGGTTGTCATGGCAACACTCTCTCAGAAAAGAACTTACCTTATCCGAAAGTTAACTAAACTTGGCCTGTTAATGGAAGCAATTCCTTCGTGTTTTTACTCGTCACCAAATTATTTTTCTAAAATAGGGTTAGAAAATAATTTTCAATATATAAAAGATGTACACTTTCTAATTCATTGACGGCGAGTGTGAAGCTGCAACCAGATGACGATTCCAAAGCAGATGTTGACAGCAGATGTTGACATTTGGATTGAATGATTGGAGAAGAAAAGCTGATTAGTCGTTAGGATTGTATCTTAAGGACGATACTTACTCACTTCACCAATTTTAACATTCTCGTTCTCAGTGTTCTTTAAGATAAACTTTGAAACAGTGGTACAAAAATTCTTTTTTTTCATAAATGAGTAATATATATATATATTGCTACGCTAAACGCAGGCAAAACTATAAATCACCTACTTAAATTTTTTCCTGAAGATAAGAAAAAAGAGACAACAAAAACAAAAAAGAACAAAATAGAATTTCCTCCTTGATATTTCATTATTGTTAAGAATTTCTTGTCGCATTGAATGTTGGTTCAATGTACGACAGAAGGACGAACAAAATGTCGCCGACCAGCAGTTTCTTTTTGTTATTAATAATTTATGTTTTGGGGCTCATCATCTTTCTTGTTAATTTCTTAGTAGCTAGATGTTGAGCACGTATCGCAAAATATCGATATAAAAAAAATATGCGATTCCGCAGTAGCTTTCTAAAGTATATTACACACATTTTCAAGACTCACTTATTCATACACCCAAACGCCACAAAAAACCCAAGAAAAGGACCCATTCCCTTAACATTTTAAACCAAATTCTTTCTAAAAATCTTTGTAACATTTTCACAGCGTATTCACAGCTTACGTAACATTTGACAGTTTGCACGCCTACCTGGTGAGAAATCCCTTTACTCATATGTGCCTGATAAGAAAGAACCAAAGTATAAACGAAAGGATATGGAAGTTGAAGTATGGTTTAAATTTGAAGGGCTCGAATGGGAGGGAAAATGTAAAGGTGTTCGTTCAAATAAAAATTGCACCAAGCACCTGTCGAAAGCTTTTAATTATGCGTTGATGTCACACAAAGAAAAATATAACTTTGTCAAAAAGAATGTCTTATAAGGCCACTTAAAAAAAGAAAGTTATCTTAAAAACGAAGACCATATATTGCTTTTTTAAGCAGAGATTGACATTTGAGGAGCATGAATGTTAAGCTTGATATTGTCTTTTTCATAGGAATACCGAATTATCACCTCCGCCACCTCCGCCACCTACCCAAGTGCTTTACACAGAAAAGCTGTTATAATCCAAAATCCCTAGTTCCCGCGGTTCTTTCCGCGGTTTATAATGACTCACTATCCTTTTACGCCATTTTATACGTCAGATACGTCCCCGCGTATTGAACATGGTCTTAATCTAGACGATGGTCAGAATGTGACGACGAAATTCTGGATACCAATTTTCGCGTACCTTAGACGGAAGTCGTTGCAGTGACATCGATTTGTCAATGTAACGACAACTTTTTGTATATTCTGATGAAGATCTCCAATAAGGAGGTCGAAATATTACTAAAAGAAAAACAAAAATCCTGAACGACCATGTCTATGTGTTTTAATTATTAACATACGTTTATATGAAAATGCCATTTAAAGAAAACATTATCTATTCCAACTATATTTACAAATGACGTCATAATTGACTCGGCCATTTTGAAATCATTATATAACATCTTTGTAAGACCAGAGTAAGACATTACACGCGCTTCTATAACACTTCCTGCGGTCAGTTAATAATACCCATAGTGTGCAACACTTGATCTATAAAAGTTTGAAAAAAAGCGCGTTTTGGCAATTTGACAGTACACGATGCGCGGGAAACAACATTTTTGTGTTGTTAGCATAATCAACCTAAATACACCAACACTTTAGGCCGCAACGCCGATTTCATTATTCTCTACACGAGCTTTATAGGTTCACACCATAAGTTACTTTAGTAGATTTGTCCAGTTAAAGAAGAAGATATTGATAAATTATATCATTACAAACCAATTTTAATACTCCCTGCTTCTCGAAGATTTTAAAGAGAATTATGTACAACATGGTTTATTCTTTCTTGAAAAATAACAATATTTTGTATAATAATCAATTTGGATTTCAAGCAGGCCATTCAACTGATCAGCTGTTTTCAGCTTTGATGAGATGAGAATGAATTTACAATTGGGGTCTTCATTGATCTTAGCGATACAGTCAACCATTTATTTTTTTTTATATATAAATATTATACTTTTCTTATAAAAAACCTATGAATATGAGTCCTGTAGTAATAAAAATGTATGTATAAGAAATAAATAAATAAAATATTATGAACAATAAAAACGTTACAGAAAAAAAAAATAGGTAAAATATAAAATAACTTTTCTTTTAAAATCGCTATAATACTTTATTATCAGTAAATCATAAGGTAAAAAATTGTACAAGACAGCACCTAAAATATAAAAAGGTAATTTAGTTGACTCGAACTATTACATCACCACCTTTAAAATTATTCTAGCGTATAATTTCTTATTAATAACGGTTCATAATGAATTTCTAGAAAATATAATTTATACGTGATCATGATGTGCGGAAGCCACCGAAAATTTGCACAATTTTTTTAATAATTGGGCTTGTCATCATATAGATTATTAACATTCGGAATACTTCAAAGGTCAATTTTAGGACCAATGTTTTTTTTATATCAATGATATATTAATATTACATCTTTATTTGCTAATGATACAAATTTATTCTTTACTCACAAATATAAACTTCCTTTTTGAAACTACCAACACAGAATTGAGTAAATTAGCTGATTGGTTTAAAACGAAAAAATCTCAACACTTTAAAAACTAGTAAAAAAATGACATCCATCTTAGGTTACCTGAATTACTTCATGATCGTCTAAACATAAAAAAAATAATATTTGATAAAATTTCTTGGAGTTATCCTGGAGAAAAAATTAACTTGGAGAGAACATATAGAATTAGTTGAAAACAATGTAAAACTTTTAATTATAATTTTGAAATAGCTGTATGTAATTCTTTAGCAAAAGAAAAAAAATAAAGTAGATATATCGCTGCAAAAAAAATGAAAGATATTAGGGAAACATACATACCTTCTATTTTTTTTGACAGCGATATGTTTTGGTGCACAATCGAATTTAACTTTAAGGTGCTATGTAAAACGTTAATTGATATCATTTTGACAACAAATTCAATAAAAATATCAAAATCAAAAAGTCGTAGCTGATGGATCTGCCACTTTTTTGCAATAGTAGGATCTACACTTGTAAATTTCCATCCCATCTTATATATTAATTCCCTTGCGTGAGTAAAACTGTGAGTCCACGACACGAAAATCACGGGTCACTTTCTTATGACGTGGCCGTACGCTAAAATTTAACTAAAAAAATTAGGGATGTACTGCATAGAAATCGCACATAAGGTGTAAATATATAACCCGCTGCTAATAACGATATAAATATATATACCCTTATGCCAAAAAACTCTATGTTAGCATATATATATAGGTATCGCTACATATGAAACGGTATTAGATATTCACAAAGCATACGGACTGTTAAATGAAGTTCCTAGCATAAAACGGAAATTGTGTTTACGAAAAAGATGGCTGTTCTTTTTTAGTATTCTCTACTCTTTCATTCAAAATAAATCTTTAAAAAAACATTTGAAGAAGAGCATGGTTTTATAAATTAATCATAGCAAGGTTCTGTAAGGTTTTTTCATGTTTTATTTTCAGTTTTGATTATATTATTGTTGCCAGGAATGTTTTATAGCTAGCATCATAAAAAGCCAACCACCACCAACAACTAGCTAGCTAGCTAGGAATATATATATATATATGTAGCCATGTTCTTTATACCTAGCTAAGTCTCCAGTTTATAATTAAGTGACTAGCTATTAGCTGCTGTAGCTAGCTAATGCTAGCTTTAAACTAAAGATTCCTAGTATATATATTCCCACAAAACACATCAAACGTTATTAACCCTGAAAATTTTAAACATTTTCCTGGGTTTTTTTTGGTTTGCGAAGTTCTTTTCCTCCAAATATTCTGAAAATAAAGTTCAGAAATTACTTATTTTTAAAATGTAAATTTAATTTGTTTCAAATTGTGGGCAAAAACCTTAATCAGCATGCTAAAAGAACTGACTTTTCTTAATTTAGAATTACTAAACACAAGCATTTTCTTACAATTAGTGTAAACTTTTGTGCGTATGGCTTATATTTAATACACCAAAAGAGCTACTTTGTTGATTTCAATTTTATACTCTTTGTAAGCTATTTTTTTCTTCTTTTTGACATTTCTGTTTTACCACTCAATTTTTTAATTTACAGGCTGTGTCTGTGAAACTTTAAGGGGAACATTTGGTGGAAGACAATGGCATGACATATACTGATAGAACTGATTTTTGTTGTGTTAGATGTTATATCTGAACCTTTTTGACATTTTATGTTAATTTTGCGAGGAAGGACCATATATATATACACAGAAGAAGAATTCAATTTTACACCTTGCAAGCTTTGTTTTTCTATATTTTGTATAAATTCTTACTGGGGAGGACTCCGTGCAATATATCGAAATGACTGATCCTTCTCGATTTAAATTTGATGTGTTCTAAATCGTATATAGTTTTGGAAATTTTGTGTAAGATTTAATGGGTAAGGGCTAGATGCAATATGTCAAAAAAACTTTTTTTGTTGAATCAGAAGCACTCCCTACAACCATTCTTTTTTTTACAGTTTGTGAAGCTTTTGTGAGGAAAGAGTGTATGCAATATTATCGAAATAACTGATTTTTGTTGCAAACTGTTTTTCTTTGGCATTTTGGATTAAAATATTGTTTTAGAGGGCATATGCAGTAGATATATGTACTGAAATAGTTAAATTTTGCAAACTTTGATTTTGTCGTTACCTCTCATTTTTTACATTTTGATTAAACTTTTGTGGGAGACCGTCGGTATGCGAAGGACCAAAATAAGAGATTTTAGTATTATTTAGAATTTGTATTTTGTGTTGCAAAATTGGTGCAAAAATTGACATAAAATGAACTTATATACAGATTGATTGCTGTTGTTTAACATGACTCATTATGACTTATATATATATTTTATGAAAATTTGTGACAGAATACTATGTGAGATTTGAAATTTTGTTTACTTTATTGATGGTAAAACAGCATGCAAATTGCTAAAAGGACTTTATTAATTTTAGGTTTAAACACCGTTATTTTGTTGGCATTTTGTCTAAAGTTTGGTGAGGAGGGACTGTATGCAATATATCAAATAATGTTTTATTGCATTATAATTTGTCCTTGCAAATCCTTTTTTTTACACCTTAGATAAAAAATTCTGTCAGAGGCACAATTTATTGTTTATTTTTCACATTGTGTGTCAACCTTTGGCAGGGTTTGCAATAAACTAACTGATTTTAACATATACAATGAGAGAGATTTGTGTTTGACATTGATCAGCTTTTTTGTATATATGTGGCGTTTTAAGTGATTTAAATTTTATGGGTGAGATGTATGTTGAAATGCTTTTGGAAACTTCTTTCCGAATAATTTTCGCATTTGTCAGATGGTCAGAGCAAGTAATTTTAGCAGATTTAGATTTTAAATGTCACATAAATGCTGCAGTTGTTGAAAACCTTTAATTTTTTTGGTCATTTATATAATAATGCAGATGTAAGATGCGCACTGCTGTATTGTTTGTTTTTTGATGGACATATATCTGCTACATAAATTAAATGGAATACAGTGGATTCTTCCACGGGAAACAGCTAGTCTATCACTAATTTAACATGGTTGCCATTTAATGGATCCTTTTATCTAATTAACGTCAATCCACAACATTTATCATTGAAATTCAATCATGTTGAAATTTCGGAGACGATCAAAGTGTTGAAGGAAATTAATTCATCAAAAGCTTCCGATATTGACGATCTCCCAGCTGTACTTATAAAGGATGCAGCAGATACACAATTGTTTGGTTGAATTGGATTGTGACTACTTTTTCGAATATCGGTAGCTTAGTTAGTAAAGCGTCGCACTCGTTCATGAGATTGTGGGTTCCATA
This sequence comes from Hydractinia symbiolongicarpus, assembly GCF_029227915.1. Lineage (NCBI taxonomy): Eukaryota > Metazoa > Cnidaria > Hydrozoa > Anthoathecata > Hydractiniidae > Hydractinia > Hydractinia symbiolongicarpus. Next base: position 5,048,856 of record NC_079878.1, read on the forward strand.
CTTACTTAATGTCATCGTTTACTTGGGCAGGAATTTCAGAAAGATTTTTGTAGCACAATTAGGAGCTTTAAACACTCCAAAATTGCTTCTCTTGGAAACAATTGACAGGGAATATCTCAGGGAAATTTGTAAGGCTAATCACATAAAACATAAATTACTACTTTTGTTCCAGCTTGGTAAGTCTGAGTTATCGAATTCGAGATTCGAAAGTTAGACATTGTAAATTTTTAAATTTGTCAGAAGGAACGTCAACCATTAGTTTCTTCAAAATGTGTCAAAAATTGTAGCTAATCACACTCTTCAAAATATAATTCAAGTTTAAGGAATTAATTCAAAAATGTTGAGACGCAATCTAATTTTGTCAAAAGTCAATAATTGAATAGGAACACAAGGTTAATTCAGCTTGTATTCTCAACCTTTTAGATGGGTTTTTTTCACGTCGACCGTTTTACACAGAGTCTTTGAAATTATTTTTTGTAATGTTTTTTTTTTTCAAATGAGTTTGTAAATAGTAACGTTACATAGAAACTATGTATAATTAACTGTTGTAAATTGTAAGACTGAGTCTGATAGACAGATATCAGTTGCCATTGTTCTCACTTTCTTCTTGTTTTTAGCCAATCCCAGCCTATAAAATTGTTCTGACAATGAAAAGTGTACGGTAGAAGGGTACCAGATTGTCATCATTGAAACACTCTTTGTGCTTTTTTGTTCTAGAAGCAGGAATTCTAAAATGTCAATGAAATGTATAAATGTCTCATGCTGTATCTGTGCTACAATTATACGGCAAAAGTGTTGTTTCTAAATACCTGCGCAATAACAAATATGCATTATATATATGCAGTAGACGCTTGGCCATGTTTACTGTTGAAACCATATCCAATTTGCGTAATGTAGTAAGTTTAGACGCCCTCTATGATTTATGTTTGAAGGAAATTCAGAAGTTTTAGTTCGTGGAAGAACCTGTCTTGAAGGGAAAGCGAAAAGAACCAAGATACTCGATACTGGATTTCTTTGATGGAAACGAAAGCAGATCCGAAGCACATCACTCCCAAACCCATCCTGATCATTATCAAAAGCAATTTTACAAAGCCATTGTTATTTTGATATCTTCTCTACGTGACCGCTTTGACCGACTTCGGCTGAAATGAAGATTGCTTGTGAGAATTATGGAAGTGATGTTATATGAGTGATGTTCATGTAGAGCTTGCAACATTGAGAGTTGTAATGAAGGATAAGCAGATAGAACATTTCCATGATTTGTTGAAAGAAATAAGGCTGTTGGAAAACACAGAGAAGAATTTTCTGGTTAACATTTGTAAAATCTGCAGAATTTTAGGCGGCTAATTCAGCATCTAACGCCACAGCCTAGTAAACCTTTTCTTTGGCGAAGAGAGTAAAGACCTGGATGAAATCAACATTGCTTCCAACTAGTTTCAGCTCCATTTCGATTCTCAATTTTCAAAAAGATAGGACTGACAAACTAGACCTGATCAAAATTGCCAACGCATTTGTTAAATCGCACGACAACAGAAAGCAATTATTCGGAAAATTTACAAAAGAGGACTGGTAGTTGTCATATACTATAGCCTTTCTCTGCATTATCTTTATTTTGCTTCGAATTTACTATTGCTTATTTTGAAAATATATAATCTCCAGCATTTTGTGAAGGCTTTCGAGCGCAATATTTCGGAATTTTAAGTATGTTTAGGGGGCCGGAAGTTAAGAAACTTTCTTAACCCGTCGGCCCTACCCGTGGCCTCCTTTGACACTGAATAGTTTAGCCCCTGCACTTTCAAGATTGCTCCGCCGAGCCTAAATTGTCACAAGTGAACGAGGATGGTTTGTACCCTAAGTCGAGTTTCAAAGACCAGCTATGAAGTTATGTGTAATATAAAATGCCCAGCATAATAGGGTTCAGTACCAAAAATAATATGAAAGAAATAGCAAGGCTGACCTGATGTCTAGCATTAAGTGTGTGTTGAAATAAATAGGAACCTGACACAGACATCACATTTCATTTGTGGTGTTGTTACATTTGAGTCATTGATATTTCAATTATTTCTTCACTTGTATTTGTTAAAAATTAAAAAAAAAATAAAGTCCATATCTGGTAAGTAGCTTTTGCTAATTTTTGAAACATTGGGAAAAGATTGGTCCATAAAAATTTTTCCGATCTGGCATGCGTACTATGCAGAATGGAAATTTTTTCCTTTTGTTAAAGAGTTTGTATATGAAAATGTTGTCTTTTATTTTAATATGTAATTTTAATATATAATCTAAAAAAGTAGCTTTGGTTCCATGATGTTCAGGTGAAGTTCTACAGGGTAAATGGTGCGATGACATGTTCGGAAATCTTTCCTATTATTTATTGTACACAGATATTTTCAACAATTTGTGCAGGGGGCACGGTCAATACCCATGGAGATACCAATATCTTGTTTAAGAAAGAGCTTCTTTGAACGCTAGAATGTCCACCCCAAATAAATGAAATGGCTAATTTCGAGAATAAAGATAGTAAAATTCTGTAATTCAACAAATAATTTCCAACGTAAATTAAAAAAGGATATAAAAACAATTAATACTACTACTTCAACATTAGCTTTTGCTGACAAAACCAATAATCTGTATAAACTCGACAAAGATCATTACAATAAATTATTAAACAATTCTGTTACATCAAGTTACAAGAAAGTCACCAATAAGATAGACGAGAGAATAAAACAAGATGGCAAAAAGATTGTGAAAGGAAAGTATATTGCCAACAGAATACTCAAAAACAGTAACAACTCCTGCTTCATCACACTTCAAGACCAAAAAGCTAACTTCCAAAACGATCCAAAAGGTAGACTTATTAATCCAGCAAAAAATAAACTAGCTCGCATAAGAAAAGTAATCCTAGATAAAATAAATAGTCAATTACGCGAACTTTTGAAAGTAAGACAATGGAGAAACACCCGAGAAGTTATTGATTGGTTTGAAGGTATAACCGAAGAAGACAAATACCGCTTTGTAGTTTTTGACAATAACAAAAACATTATTATCAGACGCAAATCATTTTGCTACCCAACACTTAGAGATAAAAGAAGGCGATATAAAAACATGCGCAAAAATCACTTCTATTCGACACTAGCAAACAAACGTGGATGAAGAAGGGAGGAGAATTGTTCAAAGTGACGATGGGTGCTTATGATGGTACCGAAGTTTGCGAAGTTGGATTGTTCATGTTAAACAAGATAAACGCAATTTACCATAACAATGTCGGATTATACCGTGATGATGGTCTCGCCGCATTTAAAGACACCAGCAAACCCGCGATGGAACGCATCAAAAATAAAATACAAGCATTATTCCAAGAATGCGGTTTAAAAATCGTTATTGAATGCCATAAGAAAATTGTGAATTTCTTAGACATCACGCTAAATCCCGACAATGGAACCTTTAAACCATACAGCAAACCTGACAACATCATTCAATACATCCATACTCAATCCAACCACCCACCCAATGTCATCAAACAAATCCCAATTACTATTGAGCAGCGTTTATCCGAACATTCTTCAAATGAACAAATATTTAACGAAGTCGCCCCAATTTATGAAAAGGCGTTAAATGAATCCGGGCACGATGTTAAACTGCAATACCAAGAACGAAAGAAAGCTGCTTCGAATCTCGCAGAAAATGAGAAAAAAAAAGAAATATAATTGGTTTAATCCTCCTTATAACGTAAACGTATCTACGAAAATCGGAAAGTTGTTCTTGCTTCTTATAGACAAACCTTTCCCGAAACAAAACAAGCTCCATAAAATATTTAACCGCAACAACGTAAAAGTTTCTTACAGCTGCACAAAAAACATGAAAGCCTATATAAATATCCACAACAACAAAATCATCAACAACAACGATACAGTAATGGATAATTGTAATTGTATTATAAAGGAACAATGCCCAGTTGAAAATAAATGTTTAACAAAAAACATTATTTATAAAGCAACAATAAATTCAAACATCCCCAACTATGAGCGCAAGGTTTACATTGGTTTAGCAGCAACAACGTTTAAACAAAGATACGCCAACCACAAAAAATCCTTTAACACAGCTAAATAAAAAAAGACACGGAACTTTCAAATAAAAGATAGAAATTACACACCATTAATCACATGGAAAATAATCGGACAATGTAATGAACTTGTCCCTAACTCCGGAGCGATTAAATGCAATTTGTGTTTAGCCATGTACGATGAAAACAACTTATTAAACACGCGATCAGAATTAATATCCAAATGCAGGCACATCAATAAGTACAAACTCTTCCAAAATGATACTAAAAACTAGAAGGAACGACGTCACTTTTTTTATAGATACCATTATATTGTCCTTTGATAACTTTATATTACTTTTACGGTTTAAATGTCAATTTATTCAACATAGGATTGCGAAAGCATGAAACTATAGTGTTGAATGTAAAAATTGTCTTTTTCTTTCCCGTGTGTATCAACAGCTTTTCTGATATGAACGGGTAAAATTCGGCTAAATCAAACTTAATAAATCGACATTTCTGCTTATTTTCAATATTAATAAACCAAACAAAAGCTGTTGAACAAAGCAATTCAAATTGCACAAACAGTAACAGATATTACACCAGAAACAGTTAACATTATCAAACTAGCCAGAAAGTCGTTACTATTCGAACACAACAAATCCACATGGGTCAAAAAAGGTGCTTACCCATCATTTGACGTCACAATGGGTAGTTTTGATGGCGCAGAAACATGTGAACTTGTAGGACTTTATATTTTAAATAAACTGTCCTCAATTATTAACATCAATAACGTTGGTCTTTATCGAGATGACGGCCTCGCAGTAATGGAAAATGCCAACGGGCCAAGAATGGACAAAACACGGAAAGACATTATCAAACTATTTAAGAAAGAAGATCTATCAATAACAATCGATACTAACCTATCTGCAACTGACTTCCTGGATGTTTCACCCGATTTAAATTCCGGAAAATACTTTCCATACCATAAACCAAACAGCAAGCCGTTGTATGTTAACGCGCAGTCCAATCACCCACCGACCATCCTCAAGCAACTCCCTGTTATGATCAACCAACGATTAATCCAACTATCATGTGATAAAGAAGAGTTCGATAAAGCCAAACAGTTCTATCAAACATCACTTGACGTAAGTGGCTATAAAAATATTCTGAAATATGACCAGCGTGATTAAACAAGACCAAACAGAAATCGATTGAGAAATGTTATATATCTACCAATAAAATATCTACCAATAAAAAAGGTTTCACCCTATTTGTGCTGTTTAACTTTTCCCCCATAATTCTTTATGTGTTTATTGTTACACCTTAAGGCCCTCTTACAATTTTCCTGATTTTTTATTTTTATTTCATTTTTCTAAATTTTATTTTTAAGAAAATATGTCAAAGCGATGCCATGACAGATATTTTTGTCATGGTATCGTCAAATGTTACAAAAAATATCTTTTAAAACAATTCTTTAAATTGTTTTTATAAACTTTAGGGGGATTCTTAATATACACTACAACATAATTATTTGTTTGTCACATTAGTGCGACTGAATACAAAGCAATGATACAAATATTTTACAAATCTTAAAGAGAATTTAAGCGATGAGAAATATTTAAAATTTTTGATATTCATTGCCGTCTCGTTGCTGATCATCGCCGGTGACGAGCCTAACAATGTTATTGCTTTTTTGTTTTCACTGAAGCGACGAGTACTTTTTGTGGCGATGATAAAAGATGACAAGTCCATTCCCAATGGTAAACAGGCTTTATTATTATGGTTGTGCTTTGACATCACACTCTGGCTATCTGAGACCCTCCTTTCGTACGAGGCCAAAATCTGATTTCTCACAACCTGTTTTCAGATTGGTTAAAAAAAAGAAGGAAACTCACATTAATTTTTTAAAAACTGACAATTTTTATTCAGTATCCGGGGTACCACCAATTTTGTGGATCTAGGCTCCGTACTCTAGATCTTCCACCAGACAAACTTAGGTATTCCGTCCTGCGCGGCGCTTGCAGAAGTCAAGAAATATATCAAACCCCTGGCAAAAGTAAAGTTAATAATACTAGACCCGGGGCGAATATTATTGTTTCTTAAAATAAATCTTTTCAAAGAAATAAACAAAGCTTTACGTATTTTCCCCAACACAATTACATCTAATGCTGCTATTAATTGGTTATGTATTGTTTCTATCACAACATTAGATGCTTTTCAAAAGCTTAATGAATGGAAACAATAATTATGCTAGAACAGCTATCTCATAAAATAACCATTAAAGATATTTATGATTAAGTGTGTGATTTTGTTTTGTGTGGTAGACATAAAATAAGTGTGTGCTGATCACGAGATGGTTGGTCGGATATGGAAGTACTTATTTTTGATAGTTTTTTTTAACACCACAATACTTTTTACAGAAGTCGCACCATCATTAGCTTTGGAAATATCGAATTTTGCGAAACATATAGGAGCAGAAAAAACGCAGGTATGTATCACAAATTATTGATTTGCTGTCCATAATTTTGCTGTATAATAAGTAGATATACAATAGGTAAACATAGGTTATTGAGATTTATTAACCCGAGGTGATTTATATTCAACGACGCGCAGCGGAGTTGAATATAATATCACCGAGGGTTAATAAATCCAATAACCTATGTTTACCTATTGTATATATGTTTTATTATATACCCAAAAGAGATTGTTATAATTAATATTACTTATTTTGTTTTGTGTTTGTTTTGTTTTCGTTGTAAAAAGAATTTTCTCGACAAAAAAGTTCCCGCCATTTCACGTGTTTGGAAATCGACCAATCAGAAAACGGACCACTAAGAAACAACCAATCACGGTTAATTACGATAAAAATTAATGAGGCGGAAAGGATAAAATCAAAACATGCGTTTACGAATGTTTTGTCAAAACTATTGTTACGTCACAAGCATTGAATAATACGGGTGGAATACGATTATTTATTCAATTGCTGTTTTTGCTTACGGGTATATAATAATATCATGTATATTGAAATAATTCACATAAATTTTATTAATCTAAATATGTTTGGAGTTCCAATGTGCTTTGCTTGTAGAAAAAATCTTAATAAATATACAGACCGAAAACATTCAACAACAAATCGAACGCGCAATATAGAGGCCTCATCTTTATTTACGAGTCTTTAATTTCTTTATTTTCTCTACTCAAAAGTTTGTTCAGTAGGGTCAGTTTTAAATAATAAAAATATTCCCGCCACATGTTGTTCAACATTTTTGCTATTTTTATCTACAACTTTCTTGCTTAATTATTTTGTGTGTATTGATCCGTGGCTATCACAATAAAGAGAGAAATATATTCCATTGTTTTTAAATTTAACCACCTGTTTAACAAATGTGTGAAAATACTGAATATCAATAATTCGGCACAGCAAGATGTAAACAAAACTGGTATTTTTACTATATTTTGGGTCTATTGCGTTGTCGTTCTGCAACGTTTCTTATGTGCGGAAAACATCAAATTATATCTCTACGAATACGAACTTTACAAATATTTTCAATATCGAAACATTCTTAGCCTTTGTTTTAGGACTTTTTTTGTTATCATGGCTGGTACATGCAGATTAATTTATTATGGAGACCAAGCCTGTCGGTCTGGTCTTCAAAATCAACACTGGCATCATGAACTTTTGTTCGGCAGCCATGCTGTGCGCAGTTCGCCTCTCCTTTTAAAAAAATACACCGCGCTAATTAGCATAATACGGCTTAATGCGTATGAAATTATCACGGTAATGGTTTTAAAAAATTTTTGCGATTATATAAGATCAAAGCAAAAAATGACTCAGCTGTTTTTTTATTGGGGAATATTCCCAACTTTCTTGATTAAACAATGCGCGTTACATACAACAACAATTCACCTCAAGAAAAACCAAAATGGTAGATACAGGCGACCGAACCACGAGGACTTTAACCTTCTATATCAACATGTAACTTCCTAAAGTAACCTAAAGTATGCTAAACATGAAATTGTGTAGGAGTTTGGAGTTTTTCTCCTTGTTTGTTTACAGCATGTTTCTATTTTTAAGTTCCTAACTATCGCCTCAGATTACGTTACTATGCCTGTTGTTTTATTGAGGGAATTTCGCTGCTAATCTTTATTGTTATATATAATATGCTATATACTATCTTACTATGCTTCATATTACCTTTATGAAGATAAACTCGTGGTATGAAACTTAAAGAGCGACAAAAATTTGTTTTTTTATAAAAAACTTCCGAGAATATCGCAATTAGCGCGTAATTGTTTATTATTGTGTTTTCAGCGATGGGAAATACCTTAAAACATATGAAAGTAGCTTACTCATTGCTTGTATTTTGACACAACAGATTCGATCATTACTTGCAGGAAATAACAATGTCGTTGTTGTTTTTTTACCACATTTGTTTAATTTATTTTAGCTTTCCTACTTTCACGTACTTTTTGAATAATAATGCAGGTTTTTTAGCATAGCGAGTCAAAGTCTAAATCATAAACAATATTTATATTAAAACTACCACATTTCTGCCGGTCCTCGCGAAATAATCTGTATAAAAGACAAGAGGTGGATTTATAGATATTCTTCTGCCAAGTTTCTATTATAAACCCCCAAAATAAAAAAAATGCTGATCATTGGATTTACAAGAATTTGAGCTACCCCACATTGAGCAGTAAAGAACAGAAACGCCTTTCCGATCTCTGATGATAAGGGATGGTCACATCTGGATATTATTTATTTTGTGATTTTAAGTTACCTAGCCAGTACCATGCCAGCACTCCAGGTCACATTTGTTATTAAATAATTAAGTGCTAAAGTACAAGAGCTAAATATATTACTTTAATGTAGCTAGCTGCACAAAAGATTTTTCAAGGCATTCTGTCATTTTAAATAAAAATAGCTAGGTAGTTATTTGGAGCTCCCATAACAGTGAACATTCAAGACTTGAGTATATAGCTAGTTAGATATGTAAGGCATGGCATATTGGTTAAATATGTTGACAAACAGAAACCTGTATTTCATAAATAAATTTCTGCAAATGTTCAGGTTTCTTTTATCGAACAGGAACCTATTTTTCATAAATAAATTTTAACCTAACGGTTTCTTTTATGAAATAACAAAATTTGGGAGAGTAGTGATAGCCAGAAGTAATATTCGCTTGGAGCTGGAAGACCTAAAGTCTCTGTCCAGGTTAAGACTCAGTAAAGGGTAAACTGTGTCACACGGAGGACACTTAGTGTAATGTGTTACAAATCAAGTGGAGCGCTTATTGCATTAAAGATACAGTATATTTTTCATAAACCAACATTCACAGGACTTACGATGAAGCCTATTGGTACTTCTGCAAAGCAAATACAGTTGAGCATTTTTCATTTTGCCTAATAAGTTTCTGTGGATATTCAAAAATTAATTGTGAGTGGCGCTAGGCTGAGCGATTAGTGCAAGTAAACGTGCTGCAGATCCAGGTGGATAACAAAAATAACTTTCTAACCACTTTGTATTTATACGGTATAAAATTTAGATTATGTATTTGGCACTGTGCTTTAGAAGCACATTCCCACTTTCTCTGAACTGGATAAGCTATTTAACCCTAAACCTGGGACACATTTTATCTGTTTGAATTATTTTTAATCCTGAGAATCACTTTGAATGTTTTCTGTACACATGGCTTGTCAAAATTGATATGCTGTCAAAAACAGTTTATTGGCGTCTCCAAAAATGGCTAAATTCAGGAACTCAGAAACTATGATAGTAGTAAAAAAAAATTTTTTGAGTTCATTTCATCAAACTGGTCTAAAAACATATAATACCAAGTTTCAAGTCATTATTTCAATTTTTACTGAAGTAATAGGTATTTTACTTAGTATAGCTTTTTATACCGCTTACACCAAAATGGCTGCAGGGACTAATCGGTTTGAAATTAATTTATAATATTTTAATAACAACCTTTTTTTCCGATGTGTTTTTATTTTCCTGCAAAAGTTGTTGTATAGCTTATGTATATGACATTAGGATAAGGATGAAAAAGTTACTGTGGGACATGGGTTTTAAACCTTAAAAATTTCCAGCGAGAAATTTGAAAACTAATAAATGACAAAATCGCAAAAGTTTATCTTAAAAATTTTTAATTTTTGTTAATGTGAAAGTAATCCACATGAAAAGGTTTCTGATGTTTGTTGTGAAAAAATCTTCCATATTACCCATATGGGATAACTTGATGAACAATTAATTTTCCTGCAGGTGTTCTCAAATATGTGTAATATAATTTTAAAAACTGTGATGTAATTTTCCTTTTAAGTCTTGACTTTTAAGCCAGCCAAAAAGCTTAGCCTTGTCCTTTCATACTTAGTCTAGCTAGCTAGGGCCAAAAAGTTTAATATTCAAACTTGACCTATTTTACTTAGTATTAAGTAATAAAGGGTAGGATAATCCTAAATCTAGCTATAGGGTAGCTAAGCTACCTGTAAGAACAATATCAAACAACGTCGAGGCTGTTCTCCTTTGTAAACAAACCCGGTGGTATTTTGTAATAAGTACCAAATTTTATGTGTGCATTTATTGCACTGATGAGTGTAACCAAAGTGCTCTGTACGTAAATCCTAAGAATTTATGTCATTGGCTCACTCTTTACGACTGACACGTAACAAAGATACCGAGATTTAGGTGTGATATATATCAGAATTAATTGTCTTTAACACAGAAAATTGCAGAGAAATAAAAGTGAATCATGCCCCGAGTTATGCCATGTAAACAGTTTGTCGTTTGTTATAAGACTGAAGTTTCATGTATCATTCGTGGTCACCATGTTTACAAGGAAGTATGGGATGCTATAATAGGAGAAATTCTTGACGTTGCTGTGGATGAAAGAAAAGCAGCAAACGAATATGACAAACATGCGTTTGGTTTTTACAAAAACGATACCCTAGTGGGACACATACCAATTGAGATTTCAAGTTTATGCTATCATTTCATCAATCAAGATCCAGGGAATAAAATAAAAGCAAAAACAACTGGTAAACGGCATCGTGAAATTGGACTTGTTGTACTGGCAAAGTTTATCTTCACAACAGAAAATAAAAGATATTCACTGGTTTTAGAGAATGAACTTGATAAGCGAAAAACTAAATTCCCAACCTCAACCTTTTTTTCTTCCAGAAGAAGTATGACAGATACTCTCATGGTATTTCGTGGTTGAAAACATCTCATTTATCCTTGTTGCATTAGCTACAAGGCCATGGGGCACAAAACAAGTTTTTGTGAGATCGCAAAAAAATTGTTTTTTGAATTTTTTTCTGTGTCCCGAACCTCAATAGTCTTATGAGATGCTTACGTATATTACGCATCTAATTACGTGTTACTTAATCAAACGAAATTTGACTATTCGCAACTACTTGCGTTTTATAGAGTGTTTCACCATTTTCGGCAATAATCGGAACATAGGTATTGTTTCTGAACTTCTGTATTTTTAGGCACGTTTTAATCATCTAGAAAAATTTGAGGAAGATGTTAGTGCAGACAATTATTTAAATGTAGTAAGTATACCTGTATTGTTTCATGACAACTAGAAATTATGTTTCACCTTTAACTTCTTTTCTAATTAATTAAATCTAAACCGATATAAGTATGTTTCAATTTTGAAATCACGAACTTTTTGCTATGGTATAAAAATAAAAAGTAATTATTTTACAAATGACCATGAACAAAAAAAACCCTGCAGAAATCATGTGACGACGTATCGCGCCGCGAGGAACTTTGTTTTCAGTGTGATTTTAGATTTAATGCAATTTTTAGGACCAACGTATAACTTCTTTCTGATAAGAAATGAGTCTGACTTTTCATATGATTATAAAACTTTTAGTGAAACTAACTGTTCCTACTTCCTTATTGCAACATAAGTATCGGTGATACATTTTATTATAGTTATCGGACAATCTAGAAACGAAAATTCGAAAAGCATCAGAAAAACTTTCTGTTTTAAAAAGAAAGATCGTTGAAAGATATGATAAACAGAATTTACAATTACGAAAGCCAAACACGTGTTGTAAAAGTAACACGGTAAGTGTTTATTTAGTAATGATGCTTCGTTCAGGCTAGACACTGAGCAAAAAATATGGGTATATGCTATATCTAAAACTGTTGATCGATAGGCTGCAGAAGGCGAGTACATTGGAACTATGCAAAAATTCAAATGCTTAAAAATTTGTCTTCTTTAGTTCATTAAATTATAATTTATGTTAGTGATATAATTTTAATTTTGCATGGTCAGACAATATTCATTAGATGTACACATTGCGATGTGGCTTTAAACCATCACAATTAGATTTTTTTTTTTAATTTTAGAATCAGTATCAATCGTTTTGCGATATGATTCCGTCGAAAACACCGTCATGTGAAAAGGAAGAATATTTACTTTCTGACACAATGATTTCAGATTTTAAAGATGCTTATGAAGAAGGGGTAATTAAAAAGGTTTATTATGGGGATGAAAAGAATGGACATTACGTACAGTATCCCTCTCCAAAAAATAAACCAACATTGTGTCGATGCTCAAAGTACGACCCACGAGTAAGGTAGAGAAATTTGTAAAACACGTATCCATATATCAATGCAAATCTACAATCCCAGACACCCACAATAAGTGGCAATGTGGTTTTTTCAGTGACCTGACATTTAGAAGCAACATTAATACAGGGAAGAAACAAAACTGATTCGTTTACAACCAAAAAAACGTTTTATTGTTCTCGCATGAAATTTCTTTCTTTTATTTTAATTTTAATGCATCATACAATTTCCCGCAAAATTTTACATTATTTTGAACTTGTGAAATATTCTAAAGCAGCTCGCAGGAATATGACAGTGATTTACTTTCCACTGATTTTCGTTTTGGTTAATTTTTAGGCCTTGGTACGCTGGTACAGTCACTCCAAACGAGGGTAAAGAAGTCGTGATTGCTGTTGATTTTAGTAAAAATGGCGAAAGAGTAGCGCAATTATTGAAAGATGTTACAATTATGTTGCTGCAAACAATTAATGCTAAAGATAACGTAAAAAAATATTTTTTAATTTTTTTTTTCTAATTGTTATGTGCATTTGCAAAAAATAAAACCTGTTTTTTTTGTATTACTTTTTGTAACTTTTTACTTTCAACAGGTCGTACTGTTACCATTCAAAAATTCAAGAGCTTCCATAATACCAGACATTGTATGTTCAACAAAACTTGTACCTGCCACACCAGCAATCCTGTATCGACTGAAAACATTCTTGCAAACTGAAAACAAGTTTGAGGGTGATAATGAATACGTGGCGATGTTCAAAGACTCATTTTCAAGATTTTCAGAACCAAGAAGAAGTAAGATAAGGTTGATTTTTGACAGAATATAAAAAGTGTAACGAACGACACAACCATTCAAATTGTAGAATATTTATTGATTTGTTTCCTTTTTTAAAAAAAAGCGGGTCGTTTTTTGTCCGTTAACCCGTCTCTTTTATTAATTAATCTAAATCAAAATCAAGATTTTAAATCTATTCTATAAATTCTTAAAAAAAATTTTTTAAATATACTAATCTGATTTACTTTATAGAAAAAGTAATTTTGTTTGTAACCGCAACCACCGACCCGAAAAACGGTCATGACGTCATCCGGCGTACTATTATTAAAGAAAACCAACGCTACAACAACGAAGTTCTAATACACATCTATTCGATCACAGGTGTGCTTATTTTTACTTGAATAGGGAATTTTTACTATCTGAGGATGTTTTGTTTTACGAATATTCCCATTAAAGAAAGGTATTACTGCATTACCGACATTTCGTAGTTCAAAAACTGTATCAGATCTCAGATCAAAAATTTGTTGTTTTAGAATCAGAAATAATTTCTGATCGTCAAGTTAAACTCACGAAATTCGCTGAGCAAGACTGTCAAAATTTACTGTATAAAAACTGCAATGGTTCCTTTGCTAAGGTAATAATGTTTTTCTTGTTTGTTCTTTCATATAGTTTGCTAATGTAATAAACACAATTAAAATTTAGTTAGATGTAATAGAAGGGTAGCAAAAGGTAAATCTTAACGGATGAACAATCTATAATACACGTGATTAAAGGCATACTTTTGAGCGTGATTAACTGTTACCTGAGCACGCTTTGGAATAAATGGTGGTCTTATGGAAAAGGAAAGACAGACTAAAATGCTTAAAATTGTATCTAATTTTTCATAAAATAGTATTTGAAAGCGAAGACTTACAAATACTATTTTATGAAAAATTAAAATATGTTACTTTGTTATTGTAAAGTTTTATTAAAATGATAACCGTGACAGTTTTCTTCTTTTGGCTTCTCTGTCGATAAATAGAACTAAATCCTTTTCAGAATTTACCTCTTTTCTTTATTTTTTACCTTTAGTATCCCGGAAAACATGTAAATTTTAACACAAAGATCGAGCGAGATGATCTACGATCTCATGTTGGAAGTTTGTATAGCTCGTTGGTTGATGTTGGAAAAGATTTCAATGAGATGAAATTTACTTTACCTTACTTCGATTATTTTGGAGCAGGTACTTTCACTTACCCTTTCGTTTCAAGTAGTCCAAATAGTAGTCGATATTGTTTCATATAGTCAATTCGTTAATCGGTAAATCTCAAAAAGGTGTTTTACCAAAATATATAGGCAAAATGATTCTCGTTTACAAAAACTTCTTTTTCTTATTAAAATAAGTTTTTATTATTCGATTGAGTGGGAGCGAGCTTTACTTAGAAAATGAGCCACGAAGCTCAATCGAATAATAAAAAATTTTATTAGTCAGAAAAATAAGTTTTTGTTAACAAGAATAATTTTGTCGATTTATTCTGGTAGAGACCTTATAAACAAATATGTTTGCGGAATACTTTTTTTCAACTCTATTGTACTAATTGTCATAAATTCTTTATTACACCAAATAATCAAGGTCACATTTTCAGGAAAATGTTATCATTACCATAAAGCAATTGTCTTTTATAGGAAAACTTGTCGATGCATGTTTGCCAATGTACTCGACACTTAATAAGAAAAATCTGATTGGTGTTGTATGTGTTTCGTTTGGAAGCTCAGAACTACTAAATGTGCGACTTAATAACTTCAAAGAATCAGTCAACACTTACGCATTCTTAATAGACGACCAAGGTAGGCTGAAGACAATTTTAACTCCCTTGTTAGAAGGTATATTTTTGGCATCATAATGATAGCAAAACAAAAAAAACACACAAGCAGTAAGCATGATAGTTCAAGCAGTGAATGCTCAGATAAAACCGATATAAGGATATTTTGCTTTTAATGAAGTATCAACTTTTTCCTGTTCTTTGACATATCAATTTTTATTCCCTCATGTTGCCATTATTATAGGATGTAGCTATCTCGTAAAAAGTTAAAATAAAATAAAAGTTTGTTTTTGTTCTGCAAAAATTTAAAAATGTGAAAGCAATACCGCGTATAGACAATAAATTATTTTAAAACACCGATAAAATAAAATTGCTTCTTAAATTTCAAAGGAACGACATATATTCATCCAAAGTACGAGGAACCAATCCTACATAATGAGACAGCATATCTTATACACATTCAGCGTCTTGAAACATCAAAAAACTTTCAATCAATGTTCAGTTCAATGGTTAGGTAAGATAAATTGATCCCAATTGATCCCAAGAAAGCTTTTGTGTTAATTTCCTTTAAAGTCATCTTTTGGATTAGCTATGAAATAAGAAAAGAGGAAGCAAAGCTTTTGTTTTCATGAAATCAGTTCTAAAATTTAAATCTATTTAGTAAGAAATCTGAAACTCTCTGCTTTACAAAACAATAACTCATTGTTGTTCCCACTTCTCGTTAATAAGGGCGATTGACAAAATATTTCCTTTTTTATATTTACAAACTGTCAAGGAAAAAAGAGAATGACACTATTTTAAACACAGCTTTTTACGATATTCATATGGACTACGTTATTTGTACTTGATAGAGGCGATAATGGTAAAGACACTGTCATGGTGAATGTGTCGATACCTCGTGGAGATGTTGATGGTGGTGCAAAGCAAATTGAAAAACAATATACGTATACATGGAAAAAGGTCAGAACATTACTTGTTCTCGCATATGTCATAATTTGATTCAAATGTCAGCCATTGCCGATGTTTTCCCTACGTTTAATTTTTCATGCCATCCCTTCAACTCTTCCGCTTCTTAGAATAAAAAAAGAAATGAAAGCAAAACAAAGAGAAAATAATAGTAATAGAGTAAACTAGGTAAGGTGAGATAAATGGTAAAGTGGTAATGAAAAACTACAAATAACGTAACGTTTTATTTTATAGATAAGAAATTCGCTGTTCTCATTGGCTGTTGTTGTATCCAGAGATTACAAAAGTCATGCAGAACTGAGCACAATACCACCAGCCACCAATCAGAAGTCTTTATATCACCGGTTTAGTCTAAACATAGAAGACGTGTGCAAACACTCGAATGGCATTGCTACTATGAGTATAATTCTTTCGTACTTAAAAAACACAAGAGAAAATATCCTTTTTTAATATTGATTCCTTACAATTAAAAGGCAAGCTAATGCATAACATCCGCAATTTAGCTATTTAATATTCTTACATACTATACTAAGGAATTAGTAAACAATAGTGGGTAGCCATGGTAAAAGCGTACTTGATAACCAGCAACATTTAAAAGTAGCCATTTCAAAGTTCAGTATCGTCCTTTTTCTAGCTAGTATATTGTTGGCATAATTTGTGAGAATATTTATATACCATTTAAATTTTGTACTCAACAGTTTATGATAGTTAAAAACCTATAAGTTGAAAGTAGATTTACGTACTTCTGACAGAAAGCTAGTTTCCTTACTTTTTTAAACATAATATCATTTTAATGTATCATCCCTAGAAAGCATTATTCACAACTTTTTTTATCTAACATTATAGAATCGTCATCAATACATCTTTCGTCAGACACATTCATCTTTCCAGACACATATCATAAAATTGAAACGCAGCAAATTATAGCGGAACTGATGCATTATTTTGATGGTGGCAGTTTTTCTTATAACCTAACATATTTTATTCAGGTAAAAAATCAAGTGGTCTTCTCTGTATGAATACTATACTTTCGGCTTATTAACTCCATTTACTATTGATTTTACAATCAACTAATCGTTTACTTTTGTTACAGAGGAAAACTGCAGCATCTCTCCGAAACTACGTTGCAGCCACCAATCATCTGGATATGTTTTGGAAGAACATATCTTACCTAGTTACAAATGATATTTACTGGAGGTGCGTGAGCTTTTGTTTCCATCAATGCTAAAATTATTATGGATCGTTTTTCTCATCTGAGGCAGTTTAGAGTGAATGAGCTTTTCTTTTAAATGTTAATAACTCTTCTTGTTATTGTGGCAAAAATGGAAAAAATGCGCTTTTTTGAGAATTTAGGATATTTTATAATAAACTAGTCGTCACCTTGCGGGTCCACCGACCCTCAGATTTTCGCCCTTCTTACATACTTCCTGCATCGGTATCTCCGCCTGAGTGTTGCGTGTATTTTTTCCACCTGTTAACAAGAATGAATGAAATTATTCAAGGGTTTGAAATAAAGTTGCAGGAGTCAGGCAAAATATTAATGATAAATGATGAATGATAAACCATAATTGATATCATAAGCCGTAAATAATCGTAAATCATAAATAATCGTAAATCGTAAATTACAAATCAAAAATCATAAATTACAAATCATCATAAGTCGTAACTTTCAATAATAAAGATACGCTTCCCTTAACATTGCTTAAAAAAAAATTATTTTGCAGATACATTGGTTTACGAAATGGAATGTTCCGAAGTTTTCCTGGTCATTTTAGTCGCCCGAATTATGATCCGAGAATCCGACCATGGTATGTTATAGTTACGTTTTGTTTACAACAAGTTAAATTTATTTTCCATTTCACATTCATCTGGTGAAATTATCTTTAGGTATATCCTTGCAGCTGATTCAGATGAAGAGTTGGTAATAACAGCACCATACGAAGACTTCACATCAAAGGAAATTATAGCTACCCTGGCTAAACGAATATACATGTATGACATAGAAGAAATATTATGAAAATAACAGTAAAACTCGGAGATTAACGTTAAACTTTTGAACTAACATTTAGCCCTTAAAATGTTGAAAAACAGTTAATAAACGCCTTGTAGCTCTTACACGAAATGAGAAAACAGCATTACTTAGTCAGTGTTTTGTAGCTGAGTTTTACATTTGCAGGGGTGTGGGTTACGTAAACAACGTTAAAAATGCACTAGCTACACTGTTTATGATATTAACTGCTTGTGGTACAATCTTAAAAATGTAGATAAAGATTTCGGCATTGTTTTCTTGTTGTAAAATGACTTTTGCGATCCTGATTAGTTGCTGCTTATAGTCATAACATTATTCCTTCTCCACATCCCAGTCATGTGGAAAAACTACCACTCTTTCCTTAAAAACAACACCGAAGATAAATAGAGTTCAAAAAGGGAAATACGATCCATCTGTCGTCCTAAAGAAATCTTAATATGTAGTTGAAAATATTAATGTTGTGTTATAATTTCTTAGCTGTGTTGATAAAGGTCTATTTATCTTAGGAATTCTTCCGAACGAAAGGAGATAGCCGGAGTAATGGGTATCGATTTAAGGCTGTCATGGTTGCAAAACAAAGTTAATGAAGAGAATGGCTGTAATTACCTTTCAGGGTATGAATAATTTTTATATTTGTTTCCTTTCACTCCGCTCGTAAACGGCTGTAACAAACCATCATATGGACTCATAATAATCTACAGTAAAATTGATGACGTCAGACTAAAAATGCTGATAAGGATTTTCATCAGTAGAACTAGATTTATTCAAAAGTTAGTTGCGAAGTTTAATTAATACCCGCAATATTATAAACACACAAATTTTTATTGATAATTGCACTAGTTTTTGAAATCCACGTGACTTAATGTCAGTGAAATTGTACAGTATTATTATAAAACTATTATTTCTAGGAGATCATGTATGATAATGGATAAAGGCGGTTTTCTAGTTTACCATCCAGAGTTCTTAAAAAAAGGAAAAGAAAAATCGGCTTTAGAAGAATCTCATATAACACAAAAGGTAACAGCTGTGGGTACAATTGGTCCCTCTGATCATCTCTAGTTACGTCAGGAAGTCATCAACAAACTTTTCCTGCAATTTTTATGTACTGTACCTCTGATAGTTTCAAATTATGCTCGGAAAGCCGTTGCATATTGGGTCTTCTCTAGAAAGAAATGACTTTATAGGCAAAAAAAATGACAACATTAAAAATATATTTGGCTGATGAAAATCACCCTATTTTGTTTGATATTTAATCATGAAGTGGCGAGCAAAAAGTACAATTTGATGTTTCTTGGCGAAGTAGTTGGAGAACTAATTAAAGGGTGTTTGTAGAAGTGTGTATTGTTGTTCAAGCATTTTTTTGCACCCATTGCATCAAAATAAACCATTATAAAAAATATTTTAAGAAGTTAGTTTTGATAACAGCGACAGAATACCTACCAAATACAAGGTTTTTGTTTTCAAACCCATAACCACTTTATCTTAATGATGGCTAAGTATTACAAGTTTTATAGTACATATCCGCTAATTCAAACACACAAGGGGTCGAAATATATGTTCGAATAAAAGATTGATCGAATTAACTAGCAGTAAATGGAAGAGTTTCATAAAGCAAGGGACCAAAAATTCTGTTCGAAATAGCGGATGTTCGAATTAACGGCATTTGAATTGGCGGATGTGTACTGTATTGCTAACTCCTAATATGATTATATATCGCTATAGTAGTTCTTAGCTACTGTTTTTTAAGAGTTATGTCTCCTAATTGATTTGTTTGAGCTGCTAGACTTCCAAACATGAATTATAAAAGATTTAGCTAGCCACAAAATATTAAGCATATACAAAAGTTTCAAAGAAAAGTTAAGGATACTTGCTATACCCGGTATGTAGAATGCTGTTGATATTTTTCTGGATAATATTTTCTGAAAATTTGTATAAACTTGTGAGAAATTTATATGATTAGCCTCACTATATTCAAAGGATTGTCAATTGTTTTAAGAAAGAAACTTAAAAAGGCGGTTCTCAAATGATTAAACCTCCCATTTGAGCTACAGAAGCCTTTGCAATTTTTACACAGTTAGAAGATAGCCTAGTGTAGAGATCGAACTCACAACCAATTGGGCATGAGTTTAACGCTCCACTGATGGAGCTACCGATCCCCAAACCACAAATACCCAATTAAGGTTACTGTAAAGGAAACAAATTTTTTTTTAGGTTTTTTGCAAAAAATTCATGACATATAGAAAAAAAAATTCTCTTTCGAATGACATATTTTATATTCCATGAAAATATTTGGAACATCCCTTTTTTCTGGAAAAAGCCTTTTCAGAGGTGCTATAAACTTTTTTTTATAACAGATCAGTGAAAACCCCTAGTGCTCGATGTTTCTTATTTCTTTTTGGTTTTCAGTACAAACATTTTTTATTGGGTTTCTAATTTTGGCCTTCGATTCGATTTTAAATTAATTCAAATTGAGATTTGATCGTTCGAAAGACAAATATCGCGTTAACAAAACAGCAGAAGTCTTCTTATAAAGTTTGTTATAACAGAGTAATGATATAAGTTTCTTAATTTTTAAAGCTAAAATTTCAGTGCTGAAAGTTTCTTAATTATTTTACTGTTTTATCATCTAGGCATCACATTCAAAACCGTATTTACCATTAAAAATTTTAGGAACCTAACTTAGCAACAGACTTGATCAAAGAAAAAAAATTGACAAAGCAATATTGTCTCGGATATCATAAATTGAAACCTACCGATGAAATACCTGAAGCCCACACACAAATGTTTTATCAGGTGAGAGGAAGTTTTAGTATAGGATTTCAAAATAAACTTCTTAGAAAATCTATAAGTAGAATTTGTAGGAAGCCAGTTGCAGGTTTGTCACAAAACCGAGGCTGTGTTAATATTACTGGTAACTTTATGGTATCACAATAATATTTTTTGTTTTAGTTTGTTGGTATGGAGGGAACAATAAAATCTAACGAAGCTTCTTGTCTAACGTACGAGATAACTTCAATCAATTCTACTAATCTCTTTCTAGTCAAGCTGGAAGATGCTTGCAGTAGTAAAGAGACTTGCCATTGCAAAAATGGACTAGCTAAAAGGGTAGGTCTAGACACCATAACACAGAAAATTGCAATTTGGTTTATCTATTTATCTTTCTATTTATTTATTTGTTATTTTACTATTATTGTTATTGATTTTGTTTTTTGGATACTCTATATACACGCACTTATATTGTTTCTTAGCATCTATTTTTATGTTTTCAAGTAAAAACAAAACTGAAGTATCAAGTGGCACTTTCTGTACCGCATTGTTATTCTATTGAATAACAATGTACAATCTTTTTTAGAAAAGTACTAAAATATGTCGTGAAAATTACTGGAACAGAGTAGAAAAGGATTGTGAATGTCCTTGCTACTATTTTTATCCGTGTACAAGTAAACTTGAAAAAAGGTACGTCAAATCTTGTTCTAGTAGCTCTTGATTGATACGAAAGAGCAATGATTCGATTCGTTCACGATTTTATTCGTGTTGCGTGCAGTACCGTTTCCTCGTATTTGGCAATAACCTTTTCATTTTTTGCTTGCTTTGAATAAGTTTAAAAAGAAATTCAAGGTAAGTGATTAAAACAAAAGGAAACAAAACATAAAATTCACAAATTTCGTTCGACTTTTTAAAGTCAAACCATAATTGCGCTTGAATAAGGAGAATAACACTTGCTCTCTGAGGTTTCATTGTGGCATTTAAGCTATTTACATGCAATCAACAGGATTTCCAAAAATAAAAATGCGGTTTATAGGATCTAAAGAAAGACTTGAAGCCGACACAAATATAGTGTTCTTGTGACAATGCACAGAATACTGCAGTATTGTTTCAATGACATATACAAAATATTTTTGTTTTTTTTAGCAATGACATGATGCTCTGCCAGTCTCCAAATTTTCGACCGTTTGTTGACTTTTCTGACCTCAATCAGTGGCAACAAAATTCAGACAACTTAGAGAGATGCATTGATCCAAAGTGTAATTACAGCAGGTTGATTTATATTTCTTAGATTCATTAACAAGTGATTATACCAGCTTTTTGTTGAGAATTCTGAATATTTATATTTCTTCATTCTTTAAGTGGTGAATTTGTTATTTGTTTTGTTTATAAATTGTGCAATCTCTGCCATTGTTTTAGGTTTCAACCTCTTCTTTATTTTTATATATATTATAGGACGAGGGAGGATTGCAAACGAAGTGGTTGTGTCATTTGCGAGAAAGACAAGGATAAGGTAAATTTAAAAAAGTGGTATTGTTCCGCGGAACATTTGTGCCCAGGAGGCATAGAGAAAGGGGATGAAATTACGTACAAGGAAACAAATGGAAATAACGTAAACACAAGCTGGTACATCTCAAGTGGTGTGTTGGGAGTCTTGTTTTTTATTGCAATTGCAACATTTGTTTATAAAATAACAAGAAGAAAAAAGGAAGAACATGTTGATGATTTTGTTGAAATTCATGAAAATAACAATATAGATCCTAATGACACACATGCGGTGTGACTGATGATGAATTGAATAATGGCAGTGAAAAAATAAATTATTGAATGAAAATAAGTTATTTTTAATCGGATATAAAAAATGACATTGTTATTGCTCCATAAAGCACTAAATTTTTTAAAAAAATGTAGAAGCATAGATAGGCAAAATTGCTTTTAAATTTATGTGTTACAAAAACCAAGTTGTGTATATATTATATGTTTAAAGTATTTAATGTATTAACACTAAATTTTATCACAGTCAACTATATTTTTCATGACACTAATTTTGACTGGAACATCAGTATTTGTAGTTAAATGTCCAGTGCAACCAAAATAACAGTCATAAACACCTTGCAAATTGTTTCTTTAAAAGCTAAAATTCCAAAGATTATTCTTAACTTTTAGTAAAAGTAGACTTAACTATCTTCTTTGTTCGTATATACAAACATACACTAGTTGAAAAAATAGTAAGGGAGCCGACTTGAAGCACGCATTTTCCATAAAAAGGATATGTAAATACAAAATTATAATAAGAAAAGAATTCCCACAAGTGCATATGTTACATTTTTTTTTCTTATATTGGTTTGTGTGACCTCATGAAACTCTATACCGCTACATCCACGTGACCTACTTGGGTGGCATAAAGCTTGCACCATCCTTGTTTTTTGCGGCGTGGTTGTCAAAAAGATGGCACTTGATGGCACCCTGTCTACTTACGTATAGTGTACGTTATCACCCCACAGAATCTCACAGACTGCCTACGACTTCCTTCTCATATCCCTTTAAGCTTATTATTATAAGGTTTGCATAATCTTAAAAATGAATGAACTTTAAGGTCCGCACTGAAAACAGCTTCCGACAGGTTTTGCTCTCGGGTGGATCTTCTTCGTCAGTGCTGCTTACTCCTGGGCTTACGGATTTCCTTACCTTTCACTGGCTTTGTAATTACACGCTGTTCTTCAACTTTTTGTGTACTGTCGCTCATCTTTTTTATAGAGGTAAACCCTTCACAAAATCCACTTCTAACTCATGGCAGAACCAGTCCATTGATCCAATTCTTTTGTTTTGCAAGTATTCCAAAGTTACGCAACCTCATTTAGAGTTACTTCATTAACCTTCTTCTTCATTTTCTTCCTTGTTGTCATTTACTTTAGAAATATGCGCGTGCTTAAAGGCGTGTCCCACCAACATTACCGGTGCGAGAAATTTACACAATGCACAGTAGACAGGAACAAGTCTGTGATAGAGTCTTTGATAATAAAATCTTTGTATGGAGATCTCATATATATTTGCCGGTACCTTACTAGAGTCTGGGTTTACGAATTATCCACATTCGCATACATTGTGAATACATGTTCAGACAAGGCTTTGTCTGTCTTCACTCAATTCTTTTGTTGCCCTTTTTTCACGAAGTCATTGTAACTCCTGTCTATAGCCTTATCCAGCTCCTTATCTTTAAAACTTTCTGTGAATTTTCTTGGTAAGTTGTTTACTGTGAATAGTTGTATCGCATCCTTTAAAGCTTGTTGCTTATCAATCACCTTTTCACGATTTTGCAAGGCTTCAGTTCCTTGTACGAAAATGTACCTAGTTAAAGCAATTAAAGACTGCGCTGAATTTTTTTTCCCGCAAGATTTTAGAATGCACCATTCAGTAGGGAAACATTTATTGAATTGGCAATTATAAGTATTTGCGATGTTATGCTGTTGACTAGAGATAGTTATTATCGTCAGAAAGATTGCATAGCCATGGGAGGACCACCAACCCCATGTTGCTCGCGTCTGGTTGAGTAAATATGATGCTAAATTTAAAGATGTCAAGTAATATGAATCTCTACGCGCTAGCACTAACAAAGTATAAAAGTTCAGTTGTATTTAGTAATGTGTACAGAATATTTTACTCATTTTCTCACGTGCCCAATTGCCGTAGTAGTAGCCTCGAAAAAAAGCTATAAGACTACTGTAAAATACCTTTCCTCATTGCTTGAACCAATCATTCAACAAACATTGAATAACATAAGAAGAAGAAGAAGAAAATGAGAATAAAATGATGATTTGTAAAATATAGAGAAGGAGTAATTAAGAAATTGGAACGTTCGCTCAGAAGAGTAAATGCACCTTGTAAAGTTATTGCTACGCTCAAGAAAACCAAAAAAGCATTACCATCATTAAAACAAGTGTGGAGAAATCTTTAAAAAGTGGGGTTGTATATAAAATACGTATTCGTGATTTGTATCATGTCAGAAAAACAAGCCGTCATTTACTCAGCCGTATTAAAAAGCACAGACGCAATGGGTCTCCCATCGGTAATTATTTAAAATAATTTAATTGCACCCTCACTGTGCAAGACGTGCAATTTATTGCTGTATCGTCATGACCTATGGCACATCATGACATTGGAGGCATTGAATATCAAAGCAATTAAATCAAATTTTAATGCAAAGGACGAATATAGAAGTCGTGTGTTGACTATTAAGCTTCAGATGCATATGACATTGACAATTAAGTGTAGGCTTTAGTGCTGATAGTTTGGTAGTTTTTCTGATATTTTTATTTCATGGTTAAATTGTTTATATGTTTTTATTTTTAAATCTAATAATGAAATACTTTTTCGACACGTATTGTCAAAATTTCTTAAGTATTTCTATGCCCTTTTAACTGATTTTTACTTACTCATATGGGCTGCATGTTGGTGTAGTGCAGCCTTGCGATTTGTTATTCTTCGCTGAGATATATCAAATTCTTACTTAAATGTAATGTTGTGGTCGAAATCCCACTTGACTCTTTTCCCTCAGTCTATTCCGCCCGTAAACTATGACTGGATATGCTTCATAAATTGTACAATGCTACGACTTAGACATTTTTGTGAGGCTATCTCCGGATCATCATTTAATGCGTGATAATTCCTTGTTATAACGAGGTTATAAAGAAAACCTGGGATATCGCATATGGGCAATGCTCTCTCCTCTGTCCCGGCTTGTATATGTTGCGTTATCCTAAAATTACACAAAGGTGAGAAGTATTTACATTTGGTACATTTCTGATTTTACATTTATCACCTCACAGAATATATAGACTCCCTACAACTCTAAGGTTTCTGTGTGAATCTCCTCGTGTAAAACACAACGTTTACTGTAAATAGCCGATATCCGTAGTTTGGATTGCTAATACGTAATCATTCCCTGGTCATGGACACGTAGACCTGTGTCTGTCCAGTGTCTAGGTGTCCTTTCAAAGCGTGTTAAGTCATAGCCTTCTACTTCTTTAACATGCCTTTCCACAAAATCTTTGTGCCTTTTTTTTTCTTCTACGAATAGCACTTGCATTCTGGTTTAAATAGACCACCTGTATGACTTAAATCAGTCAGTTTTTACTTTATCTCTCCTACATCTCTTGAAGATCAGGGCATACTACATTATGGAGCTCTTCTTCCGAGATCGCGAGATACGTAGAGTCTTTTCCGATGCGGATATACTCTACGATCTTCATACTAATCGAGGAAATTTGTCGAATGTTTTGATGTTTACCAAAAAAGAGTTATAACCCGTTCACGATAATTAAAAAGAAAGAAAAAGGATTGGACAGAAACAACCGATCGTTTTTAGTTACGAATCTTTACCTTATTTTTACTCGCAACTTTGTTCAGTAACTTCATTAGTATAAAATAATAAAATTGTTCGTCACATTTTCTGCTATTTCGATCATAACTTTTTCTTGCTAAGTTATTTTTTGCGTACAGGTGTGTTGCCATCACGGTGAAGAAAAAAAGACTCCCTTGTTTTTCAATTTAGCCACCCGTTAAGCAAATGTGTAAAAATAATTCATCATTCACAAAGATCTAAACGAAACTGGTACAGTTGACTCCCCGTAACTTGAACACCGGTTAACTCAAACTTTTATCAGTTTGAACTGTTTTTTACGGTCCCTTGGACGTTTCTTAATACTTCCTTATAAAACTACTCGTTAACTTAAACCCTGGATAACGCGAACATTGGTTTTCTTTAACCATTTTTGGTCCCTCTTGAGTTAATTATAACTCGAACCTTTTTTTCGGATAACTCGAACCTTTTAGTGTCTAAGTAGAAAATCAATGTGCAAAAAAAATGAATAATGGTATGTAGTGTAGACAAATATTTCGAAAAAGCTGCTCTTGAATGGTTCTCTTTACAAACGAGCCAAAATGTTCTTTTCGATGGCAATATGACAATCACTTTCCCATTCTTCTTAACAGCGACAGCATATTTGTCTACAGAGTTGTTAGGCACTGGTTTCGAAACACTTTTATAGACATGTTTTATTTTACAAAAACTGGAATTTTTTTTTGAAAAAAGGGCAATTTAAAGCCTTGTTAGATGCTGACGATCCCTTTAAAATCTCCAAAAAATGGATAAGCTTGCCGTCCACGCCCCTGACATCTTACCAAAAGAAACCACTATGATATTTTTATTATTAACAAATATTTTTAGTATCAAACACATTCTTAGTCTTTGTTGAGGACTTTTTTCTTATCATGATAGCTGTTACATGTAAAATTAAACAATAGTGATTCTGTAGGGTAATCATAACTTACATTTGTGCTTAAGTCGAGACTCATCAAAATTTATCTGAAGTGCCTTCATAAAATCACATTTGTAGGTCACAGACAGATAGAAGTTAGAAAGAATCCTTTGTTTACATATACAAGAGTCTTGATTTGTTTAAATAACAACCGAAATTATTTCTTAACCCTATTCGGTCCGGGAGGGGGCGGATTCCGCCCCCCCTGACGGTTTTTTTTTTATTAACTCCTGATTGCTTTGTTATATGGCTATGATACTTACTGAGTTTCAACATTTATCTATTAGACACCTGCATGCAAATTTTTTAGGTCCCGTACCTTTCAGAGGCTTTGATATTGGCCATTACTCGAAACTACCCCTAAAAATCTCTATGAAATCCTTATAATGGAGAAAATATAATAACTCCTGTTAGGATTATCCTTAGAACTTGAAACTTGCAACACAACTTTGTTTCATTAAGAAGAATCATTTTGAATAATTTGAACACGTGACTAATCCGATTTCCCGATTTTGTCGGATTTTACCCGAAAATCGGAAAAAAACGGATTTTCGGGCAATTTTTGGCAATTTTTTATCCGATCCATGTAAAAACCGGAAGATATGTTAAATAACTTTTATTTAGCTTTCAGAAACTTCAAACAGAATGTAAAAATTCGCTCTAGAACAAAAGTAATTATATTTTAAGCAGATAGTGGCATTTTTAACAATTTTTAAGCTTTTGATGACGTCACAGAAAATGTGCTGACGCAAGCAATTTTTTTTGGTGCCATTTTGTTCCTTTTATGACGTACTATATGTGTGCCAAGTTTGATTCAATTTGAACAACCCTATGAAAAGTTATTGAGGGGGGGGCGGAATCCGCCCCCCCCCCCCGGTCATAGTATGTTCAAAAAACCCCGGTTCGAATAGGGTTAAATTAAAATAGTTTCTGATAAACATTTTGTTTTCTTTTTTCACTACCCCGGACTTTGTGCGGCCATATCTTACACATGTAAAAGACATTGTAAATTACGTTGGAGATTCTTTTGTGCTAATGATAATTCACATTTTCCGTCAACATGCAATATGTGGTCAGGTGAGTAGAATTTGCTTCGAAACCAGACTAATAAAAGTGACTAATAACAGTTTTTCACTGAGGTTACTAACCAGTAAAAATATTCAAACAAGAATTAGTAACAACTACTTACCCGCTGATGTATTTCAGCAATTATATGTTATAAATATACAAAAGAGAGTCGATAATATCAAAAATAAAATTTAAAATTAAGTAAGCATACTGCCAATGTAAAAAAATTTACACTGAAAAGGTTCGTTACATCTTGAAGGAAGAAATACATCCGTATTCTTTCCTCCAAGGTTAAATGTACAGTATAGTATACTAAAAAGAAAGAAAAACACATTTGCAACATCTTCATTATGGAGCAGCTGATAAAATAAATGGAAAGTTGAAGCTGAGTGAGTTAATCAAAGTTAGCTATAAATTATTGAGTGGTTCCTTGATGATTTTATTCAAAAAGATGTAAAATGTATTCGTCAGAAACTGTTAAAAACTTTTGTCACTTTGCTCCTGCATAAGTCATTGTACAAAAATGACAGTTTCTGTTACATTTTTATATTAACTTATAATTTTAAAAAAGGTAATTGCTTTTATTCTATAAATACCTGGTTTTCCACCCGCAGATATTGAAAAATCAAAACAATTATCAAACCAGATATACTCATTGGGAGATTTGTACGGCTAATACAGGTTTCTGGAATGACATGTTTTTTATAATTTTAGAACTTTGACGTTTTAACTTTAACATCTTTTTAGCTTATTCAGCCTCATTAAATTGGTGTGTGTATAAATTTTTAACTTAAAACAACATGTAAAAATGCTGTTTTGGTGGTATTAATGTTACAGCACAAATCTTTGTAATTTTAACTTGTACTGATAAGCCTCGCTTCAAGCAGAGGCCGATTAGCAAAAAATTAAAAAACCTGTTTTAACAGGTTGTTTGTTTGCTGCATGAATCTCAAGATTTTACATCTTATCAAGTTTTAGGTATGGATTTCATTAATTGCATTTGTTTTGTTTAAAAAAGTTGAAAAGAACAGCGGTATATCAAACAGCTAATTCGAATAGTGTGTATTGGTGTTAATATTTCACTACTAAGAGCTAACCTCTCACTTTATCCGAAATATCATAATGCACCAGTTGTAGTTAATCTGTATAGCTATGTGTGCATGAGTTGAATACTATAATGAGCATCATATGTTCGATAATGGCTGGAAAACCTTTATTTCAAGAATCATATAACAAAATTATGTTTACCATCTCGTACATTCAATCTCTTGGCACGCACAGCGGCGTATGATGGAAACATTTCGTAAAACATCAGACATCTTTCCATTTATTTTGCAACGAAGCTTTATTGTTTTTTGTTTCGATTTGATCGGCACACAGGCTTTACAATTTTTGAAATTTTGTTTCATTTGCGGTATATATATGGAATTACATGATCCAAAACAGAATTTATTTGTAATCAGCACTGGTTCACAATCTATCGATAGAAGTTGCTGCTCGAATGCTCTCAGAATGCATTTTTCGGTCTTATTATACTTGAAGTTTGCTCTTTTCCCCAAAAGTTGTGTTTCAGAGGATTTTAGTTTATCGAAGGGTCTTTGACATTTACAAGTAATAAGCATAATCCCTAAAAACAATAATTTCACATTCTTCATTGTCAACCAGGAAGAAAGAATACCGAGTGTGGTAACACTGGACATATCGTTGTCTGCAATGCCTCCAATTTAAATGTTTCTTGAAAGTAAATGATCTAGAAGATAATTATAGCGATTTAAACAAAAATAAAACAGGTTTGACCAAATTGATTTAAATCACAAAATAAACACATATCTTCATTTTAGCATTACTATGATGCCCAGCACGATAAATCAAAACATAACCTTGCATTACCTCTACTGGGTTCAGTTTATCACCTTGTACCTGTTAGTGGAATACAATTTAACAATACTTCACATTGAAATTTAAGTATGTTATTAATACTAAGCACACTCGTGTTAGAAATATCTCCCAAATAAAATAACATCAAAACTTATAAACACATAATGTGACGCGTTATCCTTCAAATTAAAAAAACAATATTACAAGGCTGTAAAAATAAATACCTCCTTGTCTTCTGGCTACAACTCTCAAGCAACTCTCCAAACCAGTCTCCGACCTCACTACACTAGGCTGCGATCATTACCCTTTTGATAAAAGAAAAACGTTATGGGCAAGCCTAAGTTTTGCTCGCCAAAGCCACAACAGAACGTCAAGGACAAGTAAGAACCAGAAATAAATTTTTTCTTTTCAAGTGTTAAATAAGCAAATGTAATTATTAACAAGTCTCGTTTTCTATACTTTTTTGTCTGCTGATTATAAGTCGGGAAGCTTTGATTAAGTTATTATTACCCACAAAATTCGTCAAGAAAATAACAGTTAATTGCAGTAACTGAGTTGCCCAAGCAATCAAGATTTTTTTGCAATAGTTAGATCAAATAAATCAACATACATGTTCTGTGGCATTTTTCACAATGAGGTGATTAAGAACATACCACGAGTTTAGTTTAAAATCACCAAAACTGCATGTCTGGTGTGGTGTTATGAGTAATATCTAAAGTGAAACTGTTTTAACCCTGGTATCAAATATCATGTGGGAAGAGGGCTGGTGAATATAACCATCTTAAGTAGCGTTTGGATTGCTTAAGCTATGTTGATTAAACATGTCAGATATGAGCTATAACTTGAAAGAACTTAATCAGTCGGGATAAAAAATTTGCTTTTAGTCTTCTATGACATCAACATTTTTTTAGAAGGCTTATTTTCGTCGTTGACCATTACGAGTTCAAATAACACCTATGTTATTACCTCCATAAGATTACCTCCTAGAACAATACAAAAGGTACGTAAAAACAAGGCTCTCCAAATCAAAATAATTTTATTTAAATTATCACCTTCTCACCTTTGAAGTCACAATCTATTGTACATCCTGGTTACATCTGTACAATATCTTGTACAAGAATATACAATTTGTAGCAACAATTAATTGTGGACAATATATTGTTGCAGTGGTAACTAACTTCATCAAATCATTGATCATTAATAATAAAAAATGACATACCTATAACGACAATAACACTACCTCGCAACTCTTTTTATTTATTTATAATTCCACATTATTTTTGAATAATCTTCTTAAGTTTTTCCACTTAAAACCTTCAAAGTGGTCTTAACAGGTTCCTACTTAAACAATTAAGCAATCTTACATAACTTAGAATGATATAGCATTTCTGACACAATTAGATCAGCTCTCAAGTGGTTCACGCTTAAGTGACTATCCTTGAGTGTACTAGCGGTTTGCCTAAAATAAACTTTCACTTCGTGCACGACAATTCGCTACAAAAAGTAAATACATTATCAGAGAGATTTTTCTCCGTTTTCCGTCCTTTTTCAGGAATTTTAAGTTTTATTTATAAAGGTTGGTGTAACAAATTTAAATGTTTCAATGTTTATTCTCCACCACACACCACTGTTGGCAGAACGAGTATTTCACAATCGAAAAATATTGTGTAATAAGTAAACTTGAAATGTATGCTAATGCTGGTATTCAATTTGATTTTAAGTGCTAAATACTTATTTTAAAAGCGAAAAAGAAAAAAGAAAAGCAAAAAAAAAGCATTAAAAGCAATAAAATAGTAAAAAAATGTTA
This sequence comes from Hydractinia symbiolongicarpus, assembly GCF_029227915.1. Taxonomy (NCBI): domain Eukaryota; kingdom Metazoa; phylum Cnidaria; class Hydrozoa; order Anthoathecata; family Hydractiniidae; genus Hydractinia; species Hydractinia symbiolongicarpus. The sequence continues at coordinate 5,080,884 of NC_079878.1, forward strand.
AACTTTGGTTGAACAATCAGAAGTGCACAAAACATACTTGTCAAGAGTCAAATAAGCAGTTAAATGACTTTTCTGCTAAAACACGTAACTGAATTTGTATTATTTTCGGAAATGTTTATAATAATATGTTTATAATAATATAAAGTCTCTCCGTCTGTCTGTAACAGACCAAGTGGATTATATATTCCACAATTTTCTTTAAAAACGTCAATAATGCATCCCTTATAAAAATGTTCTATATTTTTTAAACATTTTGTAAACACATTACACAACGTTTTGTTAACGATTTTTATTGGCTAGAACAAATCATGTGATCATATAAAGTGATTTCATTAGTTGATTTCATTACTTTTATGGTCTAACTCCGAATTTATAATGAAAAGTTACTTTGCGCACTTCTCTGTTGTACATTTTCGCCTTTTTACTGAGATAAATTTTTAACAATTCATTTAAAAAAAGCACACACTATTTGAGAGCTCAGTATGCTCAGAATATTATTATTATTGTTTTTCTCCGTATTCATAAATGCTCGAATTTTTAGGCTGAAACGTAAAGGTGTATCAGGCCAAAAAAAATTAAACCAGATTTAAAAAAAAAAGAAATAAGAAATAATAAAAAAAATTTTGATCATCTATACAATGATAAAGGATCGAAACTCATAGGAATTAACCAATCAGGAACAAGTTGTTAATTACGGTAATTACCATTTTTCGCACCTAGATGGAAACAAAAAATTGAGGAAGGCAACAGTGAAACATCAGATGTAATTTGAAAAATTCATTTATTTTTACAATTAACTTAAAAAAGTGGACAAAAATATTATTTTGTGTTGCCAAGAGAGAAAATATACGACAGGAATTAAGTAGCATTTCTGTGGTTCTTTCAATCAGGTAATAATTCAGCTGAGACGTTTAGTTTACAACCTCACTCATATTCACACTATTACCATACCTAATGGAAAAATGATGGTTCCAAAACAAACGTCGGGCTATTGTTTTTTTTTTGTTATTTGTAAAGTTTCGGATACTTTACAAGCCCAAACAAATTTTGTTAGTTAGAAAATACTCTTCTTATCTGCAGGCAATGCTTGCAGTTCTTCGGTAACTTGCAGTAGGTCATAACAGGCTGTAATTATTAATTTTTAAGCCGCTACTTGTGTATGTAAACAAAACTCGTCTACGTTGTTTTTGTGCGTTGTTTTTAGAATCCACCATGTATGGGTTGGTCCTGACTTCATTATGGTTTATCTTCAGAAAAAGCCCTGTAAAGTGTGAACACAAATCAAAATTTTCAATTAAGATTTCGCTGAAGAAAGTCTTTAAAAAAAATCGTTAAAGCTTAACGAGTTTTTTTCTAGAGAAAAATGCAAGCATTACCTACGTTTAAGCATTGTTCAAAGGGTTATTTAATTTCTCGCTTCGATGGCAGAGAAGTTAAAACCTTGTGATTGACATATTTTCACTTTTCTTAATATTCTTTTTCTTTTCTATTATTTCTGTCTCACTGACTATTTCCTGACAATTAACATTTTTTTTCTCTATCTTTTATACATATAAAAAGAATAATTTGCCCAGTAGCTGTACTGTAACATGTTGGCCAGTAGAACGAGAGAGATAATGTCGCTAAAAATCGCCATATCAAATTCGTCAATACACCGATAGACGAAAAATTGGACGAACACAGACAAAACCAAACACACATTTCTACGGAATTAGAAGAATTTGTGAAGACACTTAAAATTTGATTATATAAGTCTGATTTTTACTGTTGACATAAGCAACATACAGTACAGGAATACATGGAGTGAGTTTAGCATAAGGAGAACGCGTTGCCACCAATAACATAAACATAACATTCAGCAAGGAAGGAGAGAGGACAATTGGATTTTTTATTCTCAAATAAATTAAATAAGGACAAAGAGGTCAGGGAAATATTCAAAAATCGGTCAAATGTTCCCAAGCTTATGAATTCTGCTTAACTAGTCGCGAATCTCAATTCCAGACTGCTTTTTAGTGTTTCTCAAAAAATCATTTACTGATTAATTTAATTTTTCATAGATACACGCTGTACACGCGGTGCACGTGGATGTATCTAGAATCACTTAACGATTTCCTATATGTTCTTGAACGTTTTGTGAAAAAAAAAGATCATGGTAACGCTTAAGCTTTTCTCTACAGGACTTTTTAAAAGACACCACCTTATAAGAAACTAACTGAAAAATTAAGATCTTGTTAATTGTTATAAAAAGACTTTTTCACACATGCTCTTATCGATCAATAATCGTAGTGACAACGACAGTTGGCTCTTGCTATCTCAAATGATTCTCTGTGTCGAACTAATTTTCAGTTCCTAGCGGCGAATTAAAGTTGCTATTTCGTTTCGCTCTTTACTAGTGTCGATAGTAAAAACCTTAAACAATCTTTGATAAAAAAAAGACCTCTCCCTCTGATTCTTTTGAACTTAAGAACAGTAGCAAATTCGATGCATTTAAAGCATGCAGAAAAAAGTTGTTTCTATTGTGTTTTTAATTCCGGCAAGTAAAAACAGTGATAAAAAAGGATTCCATTTTATTTCTGACTGCGTAGAAACTTTAGAACTATAAATAAATAACAGTTTCCATTCAAAAATATTTAAAAATGTCAGAAAATTAGGAAAACACTAACTTTGAAAATTAACCTTCTTACCAACACTTCTACTACACGTTGAAATTAAATTAATCAGTCATGACTGCGAGTTCAAGACCCATTTAAAGAAATCAGATGTACAATAACTCACAAAAAAAGACAGAACCTATTATAAATGTCATTATAAACCGCATAAGTTACATTACATTGTGATCAGGTCTTGATAGCTGTTGAAAAAGAGCGGACAGATGTTTATTTTTTGAAAGGTCGTGTCAGATATATAGAATCCTAAATTTTGACGAGGTAGAGTTACGAAGAAACTCGTTTGAATTACATCTGCTTTTTAAATATATCATATGAGTATGCAGTAGAGTATTTTTCTGGACAAGCTGACGAATCTGTTCGGCAGACTGTATTCGAAAAGCTGTCAAATAAAAAATATATTATAGAACTATTTATTTTAACTTTCTTTCTACTTTGTAAGAAAAAATCTTAATCATGAATTGTTGAAAAAATTAAATTCTTTTGACCAACAGGGAACTGCTATATTGAGACACAAATACTTGCGTATTGCTACACTCATGTAAGATTAACGGAAAAGTGGTTGAAATGTTTAAATTATTGCATGTTACAGAAAGTTTTGAATGTTTTTCTTCACTTGAATTTTTAAGATTATAAGTATTGTTTAAGAGTGTCAATAGAAGCTAATTCTCCATTTTTTAAATGATGAAATTAGAAAAAAATGTATCTTAATCATAGAAGGCGAGCTGTAAAAAAGTTAGGAATGGTATTCTGCTTCGCCTTTCTCTTTTTGCTACGTCTTATAGCTATTAAACGTTTTATGTGTTAGTATTTTTCCATTGGGCACGCACCTGGAGGTCCCATACCTCCCACAGTCTTAGAAAATAGCTATTACTCGAAACTACCCCTTAAATAATTCTTATCAAATCCTTGTAAATATTAAAATTTAATAACTTCCGTTAGTATTTTCCTCAGAACTTGAAACTTACAACATAACTTTGTTTTGTCACGGGGAATGATTTTAAATTTTTTGGCACGTCATTAATCCGGCTTTCCAAGTTTTCTAGATTAAACCCGAAATTCTAAAAAATCATATTTTGACTTTATTTTTATCATTTTTCTATAGAATTATGTAAAAATCGGAAGACCTGTTACAAAACTTTAACAACAGAATACTGGAAACAGAATGTTTTAATTCGGTTTAGAAGTCAGGTAATTAAATTTTTAGCTGCCAGTGGTATTTTTGCAATTTCTAGCTTTCAATGATATCACTAAAAAAAGTGCTGAAAAAGCAAATATTTATTGCTATATTTTTTTCCTTTTTATGACAGCTGATTACTGTCCCAAGGTTCATTCCAGTATCGAAAAATCCTAACTGAACTTATGAAAAGACGGAAATCCCCAGAATGGGGAAAAGATAGTTTAGCTAATGAAAAAATATCTTAAAACCCAAACTCAAAACAAAACTAATGTACGTTCTCTGAGTAAACGTTTTTGTAAGTAATATGTTAGTATTTTCTAAATTTTTAAAAATTTAATATTTCTAAAGAATTGTTTTTACTCTCAATATAAAATTCTAGGGTTAGCTGTGAAAATGAAATAAAAAACCTTCCTATCGTTCTAAAAACGAACTGTTTCAGTACGAACAGAAAACATTATTCAAATGTCGAAAAGTGCGTCCTAACAATTCAAATGACAACTGCTGGCTGCAGGGCTAAAATTAGACCGATCTCTATTCTTGAATTCCATTGACTTTTTAAAAGCGATAGAAGCGATTATTTCTGTCATGGACACAACACATACAACGTGATATGTTTACTAAGTACTTACTACTACAAATACATAAAGTTTAGTAGTCATCGAGGTATTCAAATGAAAAGGGTAGTTTGTTCAAAATAAGAAATTATTGAATTAAGAAGTTTTACCTTTAGCTGAATGTCTACTTTCAAGGATACTTAATGAAATTCTTTAACAAAAACTATATCTTTTGATGTCATACTTTGGTTCCAGACCAAATTTGTGGTCGTTTAAGGAGGAATGATTATTTTTTAATTGTTGCATTGTGGAACAAAATAAGTACATTTTATTAATTTAGTAAGCCTGCCTAACTATTAACTGCTTTATCTTTACTAATTTGATATACTGACGTCACCTTACTATTTTAAGAAAATATAAGCCACCCATATGGGCTTACCACAACTGAGCACAATATTTGTTTTAAAGATAAAACATAGTCAAAAATTTCTCGGTTATGTTATTATAGGCCGAATATTTCTTATGATATGTTAAATGTTAATACCTTATTCTTTGCATATAAGCTCACTTTGTTTATACCTGTGTTTAGGCCTACTGGATCTTTATCTGGGAGAATTTTTCAATTTAGAAATAAAATCAAGGAGAAATGTATTAAGTCAAACTTTTTTTTCTTTTTACCAATATCTTTTACTACATGTTCAGCCTTCTTGAGATAAGTTTCTTGTCCTTCAACAACACCCTTACACGGAATCTCTAAACCATTCCCTCTATTGTTTTGTTTTTACGGTGTGTTGTCAACGAAAACTCAAGATTTGACCAACATGTAAATAAACTCTAATCTTATCTGAAAAGAGTTCATCCAGTTATCAGCATAACATACTTTTTTTCTGGAAAATATAATTAGAATAAATAAAGTTACCTCATTACATAGAATGTTATATATTTTTGTAGAGGGAAATCCCCACCCTTATTTTAAGTTTTCACGCATGTTTTGTTAAGTAAATTCCGTTATAAAATACCAAAAATAAATTGTCGTTTGTTTTATTGCTTGGATTTTAAAAAGGTGTCTATAATATTTAGAAAGCATTGGAAATGTAACTGCCTGATAATTGTTATGTACCTATCAACATTAACGACTTTAATTAGACCACTAATGCAATTTCTCAAACGATTGACGTGAAAGAAGCGTTAGGCGTGGTGGTGGTGACATCAATTGAAAGAACAAAAAAGCTTTACGTCACAAAATAAACCTTGTATCTAGGTCAATGAAAAAAATAAACAAATGTTCTTTCAAACATAGCAATTTATATTCACTTTTGCACAGTGCAAATTAAGATATAAAACGAAGATCACTGTTGAGGTACAAAAATAATTCTTTTTTTATTATATGAGAATTTTAATACATATATGTGTTTTAAGCTTGTTTCTAATTATTGGAAAATATTTTACACTCACCTAGTCAATCAGCAGCAAAAGATTTTATGATTAAAAAAAAATCACATGCGCAATCTCAAAAAATATTTATTTGGGAAACCCGAAAATCGGGAAAAAACGGATTTTCGGGCAATTCCTAGCAATTTTTGAATGCAAACTGTATAAAAACCAGAAAAATATGTTAAATAAATTTTATTAAGCTTTCAGAAATTTTTAATAGAATCGCTCTAGAAATAAAGTAATTGAATTTTAGGCTTTTAATGGCGTAATAGAAAAACTGCTTCCCCAAGCAGAAATTTATTGCTGCCATTTCGTTCCTTTTGTGATGTACTATAAGTGTGCAAGCTTGATTAAATTTGTACAAGCCTATAAAAAGTTATAGGGGGGGAGTCATAATATGTTCAAAAAACCCCGGACCGAATAGGGTTAAGAAGTTGCATTTTACTAAATACTGATTTGAATTTAATGGTTTATTTATTTATTAAATTGATCCCACATGTCAAAAGAGAAGCACGTTTTTTTACCACATGCCATACCTCTGACATACTTTTACAACATGCCGTTGAAAAGTACTTCTAACAAAATGGAGAGCTTAAAAACGAGGCTAAATAAAGCCAAAAAGTTTGACATTCTAGAAAGTAAATTCAAAAACAAAATTATCTAGGCACCTCGTACACAACCATGATTGATGTCTTTCTATTGCAATAAAATATGATCCCACCCCTTTTATACCTGTGTCAACAGCCGTGAAACATTGGTAACGTTTGAGCAGCTGCGCGCATGAAGTTTTGAATTCAAACTATTTCTTAACCTTTCACGGTTTTCGATTGTTAAAACGAATGACGTTTTAATGTTTACTTTTTAAACTAATTAAAAAATTAAATAAAAATTAAACTCATATATTTTTATTAACTTTGAACTGACCGTTTCTTTTTTCAGTTTTATGTAATGCTTGACCTGGCAAACATTTGTTTAAATGTTTGCCAAGTCGAATGTTAGAAAATAAATTTGGACGTAAAAAATCACTATGGAACACTATTTTAGTAAATTTTCAAAATAATGGTATAAGGGGAATTTTTTTTGCTTGTTCTCCTTTGTCTTGATATCCCCAATTACATTTCACGGTCAATTTTTCAATGCTACTCTGGCTAGTGATCAAAATACACTATTTAATGTTAAACTACTTTATCTAAAAACTTTTTTAACATTTATCTCACATCAAATTAAAGAAGTTAACTATGCAAATGGTTGAGATTGATTCACGCATTGTACTTAAAACATTTGATTCGATTGCACAAGCTTGATATTTTTGTTGAAATATAGAAACTATGTTGTGTTCGCATTCTTTAACGCACCCATTTATTGTATTAAAAACCTGGTTAATAAATCAGAAAAAAACGCCTTCTATCATGCCGTAAAAATAGAAAAGCCTTAAGAAGAGGATAAGTGGGGCTAACATATTCTATGGATTAAAAAATGAATTTACGTTTGGCGATCGATTGTTGGTGACGTGGAAAAACTACATTAACACTCAAAAATAATTTCTGCTGCATTTTTTTTTTAAATATTTTAACACCGTAAACAACAAGAGTAGTATACAACTAACTTTGACAATTTTATAAATTTTCTGTTTGCGTACAAAATATGCAGGTAGATAGATCTAATTAGTAAGATATAGTTTCTACCAAACTCAACATAAAAACTTTTGAAAATATTCCTTAATAATGTGTGTGCATTTCGCGACCAAAAAAGGACATCATTTTTTTGTAGAAGTTGGATTTTTTTCCCCAATTTTTCTTTTTTGCTTTAATACAATAAATAAATTTCACCTCAATTTTTATTTTTCGTCTTCAAACAAAAAATTGAAAAAAGAACTCTTTACTTCCATACTTTCATACTTTTATCGCATACTCTGTTACGTCACATTCGTAGGATTAATACACCTTTCCCGAATTTATATTCTGTAAAATGTTGCGTATATGAAAACAAATCTTGGTAACCAACATTATTCGTTTTAAACATGAAGGAAGACTGTTTTAAAATAATTATTGTTAAATAATTTAATAGCAAAAATGTGCAAGACGTTAGAAAGAAAGTTACTTCTGTTTTCTTACAGACAGAAAAGCAGTAACATAATCATTTTCACAAGAGGAACGTTTTAGCGTGTTTTTGTGAAAATAATTTACTAACTTTATTAACTGTGAGATTTATGTTTGGATGATTTACCATATGTCAACAAAAAAGAATATGAAATATGTAATACATTTTTTCAGTTTTGTTTTTAAATTGAAATTCTTAGTTGTAGCTTGCTGGTAAACTTTGTATTTTCAGAAAGAAACAAAAGACCTGTAACTAGTCAGCTATATCGGCGTTGTTTTGCTTAGTTTATTCACTTTTTTATGCAAAAATATAGTTTTAAATTAACACTTGCGAATATTCATCCCGCATAATTTCATATTTTTCGTTCTCGAGTCATTTCATTCGTTTAATTTCAATATGCTTTCATAAGGCATATTGTACTTCACCATACTTTCGTTTTGTCAGAATTGTTTTGAAATACTTTCCTGACAGAGATGTAAAGCAAGCGCGAAGAAAAAATTTGAGACATTAAAGTACTTTCAAACAAAGTAAATAAATTGTACAGTAAATTCAGTTGTATGTACTTGCTCTGTAGGGTAAAGTTTCTATCGTAGCTAATCACATGTGGTTTTATAACTTGAGCTTGCAGACTACTCATTGAATAAACAGAAGAACTGTTATGCACCAGGAACACCAGGCTAATAGCTTGAAAGGGACGATTTTTTGTTGAACGAGCTTTACATTCAAGAATTGATAATGAAGCAAATAACAAATTCTGTGATTAATTTATGTGACCAGAAATTTCCTGATGTATATATATGTTTTTTTTGTAAGCATAACATTTTTAAACATATTCACAGGGGAGTTTTTTAAACATTGCCCAGCTTGGGGAAATCCTTGTGTTTTCCTGTTTAGATATTTTAATTAGACAATCTCTTTTTTCACACTACAATATGAAATTGGCGACATGATTCCTTACAGAGGAATAGTTTCACTTTCTTTTACTTTAGCCTTTTTTAGTTGAAAACGTTCTTGTAAAAAGGCATGTTAATGAAATTCGAATTTCTTGAAGTTTCTTGCTTTCTTTTGCTTACTATGTTCCCTGACTGTTATAGTCATCGCAAAACATAGATTCTTTTTTTAAGACAAATATGTTGAAGACGTACCTTTGTTTTAAAAAACCTGCATTTTTTCAAATGCAAGGTTACATACAATATAAAAACATCACAACCTACTCACTAGCTGAAGGTTTCATCGCGGATGAATTAAATTTGAGAGAGTTGTAAACGTGTATGCACTTTTAACGCGAGTTTATGAGCCGTTAAATGTATGGTCCTGGTAACTTTAACATTTTCTGTAAGATAATGCAGCTTTTTTAAAATCCCACACCTCCAAAAAAATTGGCGTGAAGGCGGCGTTATGACATGTCCGAATTTTTATTGCAATAAAATACCTTTTATTTTCGATGTATTCTTAATCTCGTTTCCAGTGTACCACTGTGAGAAAATTATTATTATCAACCAGTCAGACAACACTCCTTGGTTGTCAAACAGACAACCAAGGGGTGTTGTCTGACTGGTTGATAATCATATGATATACTGATATGATATATTGATATACTTTTTATATACTTTTTATTCGAAGATTTATGTAAACTAAATATTATTACTGGATGTTTCGAAAAAGATTTCAATTAAACTTATGGAATGTTATATCTATGCAGTGATTAAAAAGCAATTTACTTTGGTTTACAAGTATTTTAATCTGTCTACACACCACCAATGTAGCAATCATAACGTAATGACCTGGCATTCTACTGACTAATTAAAATTAAAAGGATTAAAAGTACCGAGAAAGAAGAGAAAACAAAATGCAGAGGTTTTACTTACCAAGATATTAAAAAAAAATGTTAATGCAGAAAGGAGGCGTGAATAAAGAGCATAACTTAAACATATATGGAAACAACAAACTAAAACAAAAGTCACGTGGCTTTGGGTCTGGTGAACTGTCTTTTAAAAGAGTGTGTGTTGTATAACTTACTGCTTGGCAAGCGCTGTTTTTTAGAAATCAAAATATCTTTACAAGTTATTTTGTAATGAGTTTCTAGAAAGGACACTTTTTTGGGAAATAACAGCTTGAATATTTAAGGATACATGAAACACCCAAATCTTCATACTTTTGGAAAGCTTATAATTCATAGAATATCTGTTTTGAATAAAAAATATACAAATTTAACAGGAAAACGATGAAAAAGGCGAAATATTTTTGAAAAAAATTAATTTCTTTACAAAGTTTAAATCTGGATATTTGGTCTTTTTGAAAATTAAGTCAATGTGAGTTTGACAGCATATTATCAATACAATTGCATAAAGATTGCTATTTATAGATATAATTGTAGTAACCATAACTACCCTACAAAATGTTTAAAACAGTTTTTCGATAATAACATCAGTAGGTGTATGGTAAGGATAGCCACAAAAAAATATGAACAGATAATTAACATATTTATTCAAATTTTAACAATAGATTGTAGACACAACAGATACACACGAAACGTAATTTTGATGCAACTCTCTTTTATTTATGGAGGCACAAAATAAAACAAACTGGCAAAAAGTAACCATTAAAAAGCCATGTTAACGAGGTTAAAAGGATCTTTTAACAAAACTGTGAGGTAATAATGATATATCGCATATCGACTCTTTTTTATGTAAGTTATTTGTTCTGTCAAGAAATCTTTTAACCATATGCGCCTACTTATTGGTGTAGCTATTCAACATTCGAATCAATCTTGCAAATTTAGATGGTTTTTACATGTAATAATTTATGCTGCACATCTAATAAATGATGCATAGTAGCTAGCTACTACGTGTGGTGGTAAAATTTAAAATAATAACAAAATCTAGACCAAAGTAAGCTGATTCACAGGTTTACCAATATAAACTTATTAAGAAAATAATCTAAAACAAGCTGGGGGCAGCGCTAGCTAGCTAAGGCTGAATCGCCATCGAATCGACAAAAACAAACTTAAGCAAAAAATGCTAAACTAGTTAAGTAATGCTAAGAACAAGCTTTAATTTTATGTGGAATATACAAATTAAATGAATGCTAAAGAACAAAGCATATATCAACAGTCGCAACTTTACCACCTTGCTACTCTGAAAATACTAATAAACCTTGAGTTAAATCGCTGCCTGATGAGGATTTAAGGAAATTTAGTTCCAACGCTGAGAACGAAAAGACAACGAAAAGCACATAAAAATTTATCAAACATAGGCTCAAGAACTTTCCATTAATCAAAACTTGGAAAAGCCTGATGAAAAAGAACTGAATGACGTTTTGTCACAGTTCTATGGAGAAGTTCGAAAACAAAATGGGAAAGAGTATTAACCAGATAGTTTACGAGTGATGCAAAGTTCTTTACACCGTTACTTTACGGAAAAAGAATAAAATACAATAACAATATTCCGAAAAATCAATTAGTTATTCCGAGTCGTAAAGTTTCGGAAAGTAAAGCAACACACTTGTGAGAACAGGGAATGGGGAAAAAGAAACGGCAATAAAGCTCTTGATTCAGGTGAAGAGGATGTCCTTTGGTGTAATGAAAAGTAGGTGGTAATTCTTTTATCTCCCTTGTCAGAACAATGTGGTTTCTCTGTACTCAGCATTTTAGATTACGGGGATGTAAGGAACACATAACAATGCAATAACGTTGTAAATGCTGTCGTTAAATTTGTTGTTGTTGATAAAAGTAATACGTTCCATTTTATTTTCGTTTTTTTTCATAAAAAGTGTGATTAACCAGTAATCACATGTTTGATTTTGTGAAATTTTAAAATAAATTTACCGAGTTCGATTTTTGAAATTTTAGAAATCTCTGGAGTGAAACGAGTGAAAGAGAGAAGTTTCAAGGAATCTCAAAGACAAGTGATCTGATGGCAAGAATAAAGCATTTAAAAATAGCGGAATGATGTTTCATAAAAAACGGGACAGAAATTTGTTTCGGTGACTTATTTACTCAGTTATAATAGGGTTTATGGACATAAACTTTTACTTTTATAAAGGGATTAGTCTACTTTTGTCTAGCATTTTCCCCAGAAAATCCTCATGTGGTTGTTGTTGACCAGGTAATATTCTGCTTAATTGTAAGAGACATGCGATCTTTATATTGCTAGGACCATCGCGGACTGCCTAACTGGGGGCCAGTCTTAAAACTTGGCCGTCCAAACTGCGAAAATATTGTCCAGTCTAAAAACAGGCAACAACGGACTTTAAACGGACTTGAAATACAGATTTAAAACTTGGTATGACATGTTTATATGCTGTTTTGAAGAAAAAATTGAGACGCAAAATAATTTCACTATTATCGTAGTTTTTGAGTGACAGTTTTATCAATTTTGTAAGTAAACAAAAATACATGTACAAAACACATTCAGAAGAGCAATTTTCAGAGTCTAAGTGTTATGTTAGGGTCAAAATAAGAATTTATGCCATGTTTGATTGGTGCAACCCAGTTTCATGTTTTCTAATTTCTTAAATGCACTATATCGCAGATGGACAATAAAAATCTTCCATAATCGTGTTGTAAAGTAGTGTTGGAGAAGGCCCATAAAACAAGGTCACCAAAAACGAGCTGCGGTTAGGTTGATTTTGCATGAATACGGTTAAGTTAGTTATGAAATTCAAGGACTTTTTAGAGACACTAGATCCCCCTTCACTTCCCTAAGTGTAATAATTATATTCTTTTTCTTAAATAAATTTATCAATTTTAAGCTAAAATTTGATAAACTTATGTGAATAGGGTCCCAAGAAAATTGAACTTTCGTTACTACCTTCCTATAAAATAATTCCGATTAACTCGAACCTCGAATAACTTGAACATTATTTAACTCGACCCATTTTTCGTCCTCCTAATTTCTTTATATAACTGAAACTTGCTTTTGTAAAATTTTGGGATAAACTTACTCGAGAAATTGAAATCAAAGACTAGATAAATGGCAGATTTTTTTTTTATTTGTTCTTTTTATTAAGTCCTGATTTCATATTGATAGACAATGTTTTCTGTCAAAGAAATCCAATCCAAAAGGGACGTGCATGCCTTTTTTATCGGCAAAATTGTACCTGTTCCCGTTAACTGTTACCCCATCTCTTGAAAGAATCGCTTTGATTCGAACTATGTATTTTTATTTTAGACTATGTTCGAATTACCGGAAGTTAACTGTAGTTTCGAAATCAAATTTGATTCGAAATTTTCTATATAAACATAGCGCTAAGTTTGTCGGGATGACTTAATGTTATTAGCTATCGTTTCGTTTGAAAATGTTTATTGAATTTCCGCGCCCGAAGGCGTAGGAAATTCTTTAAAACTGTCGTTTTTTCTCTTTCGGAGCATTTTTTGAGAAAAAATCGACCCTGGGATTTCCTCTGAGAGGAGGATAGATAACTGACTAACTAACTAACCCTGTCCCAAATGGTCAATTGCAACGTCACAGATTTAAACTTCGTACCCAAGCTCCCAAAGTGCTGGGAAGTCATCTACATGACGTTTCAGGCCAAAATTGGTATTTGTTTTTGACAAAATTTGGCACAGTTAACAAAAAAAGTATGCTGAACATAATGGTGACATCAAAATTTTGATTTTTGTCACCTAAATGCCATTATAGGCCAAAATTGGTCCAAAAATTAAAACCACTTCATTTTCGACCAAATTTGGCACAGCTAACAAATAAAGTATGCTGAAAATGATGATTATAGAAAAATGTGATTTTTTGTCACCTAAATGTCATTTCAGGCCAAAATTTGTCCAAAAATTAAAACTACTTTATTTTCGACAAAAATTGGCACAGTTAATAAAAAAGTATGCTGAAAATGATGGTCACATCAAAATTTTGATGTTTTGTCAACTAAATGCCGCTGAAGACCATAAACGTTTCAATCGAAAGACTTTTAACCATAAATAATAGGCTGTATTTTTTGTTAGCAATTTCTTTTAAAATGTGAGTTTATTATGACACGCTTCGTTTTGTTTGCGTTTGTTGTAAGATATAATGTCACTTGTGTGCTTTATCTTCAGAGCTTCATGCACCAAACCTCTTCGAATGTTTGGCATGATTTGGCATGACACAACAAATTAGCAGGTTGTCATCAAATATTTTGGTAGCGAGCGGAAATTCTTAGAGCCCCCAGGGCTTCTTGTTATTATTAAAAACAAATTAGCGGGAATATATGACAGCTTATTTACTTAGGAGATTATCAATTTCTTGTTATTTTTAACACAGTGCATATTGTTGATTACAGCTGCCAGGATTATGTTTGTAGAGACGATAGAAAAAAGACAGCGGCTCTTTGTTACTAAAAAATTAAATTAAAACCTCTCCTGGGTCAATTCTACCATACAAGTTCTGCCATACAAATTCTGCCATGTAAGTCATGCCATATAAGTCTTACCATACAAGTCTTACCATGCAAGTCTTGCCATACAAGTCTTTCCATACAAATATTACCACGCAAGTCTTAACATACAAGTCTCACCATACAAATCTTGCCAAACAAGTGTTACCATGCAAGTGTTACCATGCAAGTGTTACCATGCGAGTGTTACCATGCAAGTGTTACCATACAAGTCTTTCCATACAAGTCTTACCATACAGTCTTACCATACAAGTCTTACCATACAAGTCTTGCCATACAGGTCTTGCCACACATGTCTTATCATACAAGTGTTACCATGCAAGTCTTGCCATACAAGTCTTGCCATACAAGTCTTACCATACAAGTCTTACCATACAAGTCGTAAATTCGCCCGTCGCTACTCGAACTACCATCTTTAACATATAAATGGAAAATCAGATATTAAAATATAGGCTAGTCGTTGGCCCGTTGATAAAATCCCACGGGCTTACCCGTTCCTATATACTGCATTTCGTGTGTCTAGCTACTGTGGTACCATTTTGCGCAGAGGCTGACAAAGTACGGGATATAGGGACTAGTCGTTAACCGGTGAAAAAAATTCACGGGAATTCGCCTATCGAAGCAAAGTCTGTAAAAATATATTAAATTTGTTATTTGTATCTTAAAGAGTTCGTGCGTGGTTTAGTATGATCCTGCTGTTGGCGACAGACAAAGTTCAGGTATTATTATAGAGAATAGCCGGGGGACCAGCATCGAAACGCCGGGTTAGAACACAGTAAATGTGTGAGCCTTGTTGAACGCCTGGTAGGGCGCTTCAAAGGAGCCATAAACTGTGCCACACATCCAGGTAGGGCGCTTTAGTACAAGTATGCAGTCTTAAATTGAGTGAAGCTAACACATCATTATAATGTTTCGGGTGTAACATATTTTTCGAAAAATAACTTTCCCGCAACTTTAGCTGAAATAACAATGCAGTTGATACCACGTCATAGCAAAAACAGCAGGAATAATAGACTAATAAATCCTGTAGAAAAATGCACTTAGGCAGAAGAACGATGAGAAAGATCTGTCATTTAAATTATGCCAATGTCAACAGTGTCCCATCAATCTCCAAACATTTTTCTAAAACTTGTTTTTCTGTTTTAAATTTTTTCTATTGTGTAAAGATTAAAATAGTAATGCGGAAAGTGTATAGATTATGTACTTTTGACGAACAAACAGATAAAATAGGTTATACAAATTTTGATGATGTACATTCACAATATTTTTTTACAGATTAGTTCAACAATTACTGTCATTGAATACAGCTTAAAATTCTAATCAAAACAATGTATTGGATCATGTGTTTTCGACGAAAGCTTAAGGAGATATAAGGATTTATTTTTTTTCTCACGAATGTACAAAATTCGCTCACCCACCTCCACTGTGTTGAGCTTTAATCGCTGACCAGGAAAATGTATAGCATCATAAGCTTTTGATAAATGGTTAAAGAGATGTTTAGTTTTAAAGGCTTTTTAATGATGCCATCAACCCAGGATTGGAAAGTAGTTCTATTTTGGTCCAAGGTTGATCCCTAGTTACCCACGCAGGAGATGACGTTGGTGATTTTCGTTCGTTTCTAAGTCATTTAGCCTCAATTTGAAAAGTGCAATGCGATGGTTTCACTAATTTTATTTATTTATTGACGTCAGTCTAAATGAATTGCCGTCGTGTTGTAACGTCTAGAAAAGTAACAGATAAAACATACTTTTTTCGGATGCTTCAAAGAAATTTAACACATCTACTTTGCATGTTACAGACATACGACGTAGTGTTCAGATTATTATAAGAGACTAGTTGTTTAAACCTGTGGCTCTTTCCGCAAAACGGTTTGTTGTTAATTTCATTAGAAAAAACGCAAATTAAACGTTTTAAACGAAATTGATAACAACCAGAAATGATTACCTGCTTGTGTCTCGCCCGTAAATTAATTCATAACAAGGCAATTACATTCCTCGTGGTTTTAAAACTCGTCACGGTAAATTAGCTAATAACATTTTTTTCGTTTTTTCACGTGATTTTTTCTAGCCAATTCAAAAATTAAACAAATCTATTATCAAATACAGAACATGTTTATAGAGTATGTTTTATAGGCGCTTTTAAATAAAGTTTCAGAAAATATAATCTACTTTGCTGGTCACAAACGGAAAGACACCCGAGAGATACTCGTATTCGTCAAATGAACAGGCGACCCTAAAGATTCTTTTACGGGTTAACGACTATTACAATACCCGATTTTTTGTTTGAGCCAAGATCGTAGCTGCAAGTAGAAACAGAAAAATTGTCGTGGATTTTTTCGCGGACCTTTTCTGTCTCACCAACAACAGGCTTCTTTGTCCCATGACGTACTTACCGCTTAAATACCCTGTTCGCACTTAAGTCATTTGCCACCTTCATCACAATGGGACTCGGACCACAGTCTCTCGATTCAAAGTCGGGCGCCTTATACATTAGGTCACATGATTGTATCTGCGCCATTTTAAAGCTGTGTAATGGGCACGTGAAATGTGATATATAAAAGACGGGCTTCCACTATCCACGGGCTGCGGACTGGTTTATTCATATAAGCAAAAAATACGGACTTTAATTAAGCCTTAAAATTATTTTTTTTAAGAAAATGCAAAACTTTCTAAAAAAATTGATTTTCATGTTTATAAATACAATAATTTGTTATTATCAAATGGCATTAAAAGCTGATATATAGCGATGTCCTATCTAAAACTATGTTCACACATGGCGGATAGGTTTCATCCGGAATAGTTTTGTTCCGGAATGGGTGTGAACATGTTGTTTGAAAAACACAATTTATAGCGGATCAGAATCATTCTGTTTTGCATATTGGATAGCTTCGAAGCCGTGTGAACGCGAGGCCTACCTGCAACAAAAATGATTTAGGAACACGTCTATCTGTGTGAATATAGTCTAAAGATCATCTTTAGAAAACCCGTTCTTGAAAAATCGACTTATTTAGTGCGCTAACAGCCAAAATGCCATCAAAATAGTAGGATAATAAGGTGGCTTTCATAAGATTAGAATTTTAAGATAAAATTGTTACAAAAAAAAGAATAATTTATTAATACCTTTTTTATTTCAAACAGTGCTTGCTTTGAAAAAATAGTTGTTTCGTGCTAATTTTCCCAAAAATTAGTCTGTAAAAAGAAACTATATATATGATTCTGCCAAATCACCAGGCCAGCTGTTTACCCCAGACAATGTAGTACTTCAACGCTGTCATTTTGATTTTTTAAATATATCAGATAATCCTCGGTAATCCTCAATGGAGAAGCATTCATCATTGAAATGATTAAATGATTGCGCAAAGATTTTTTTAAAAATAACTATAGATTCGTTGACATAGTCTTCTCCAACTTAATTGAATGCTAATATTCTAAAAGCTAGAATTGTTATACTGTAAATATCTTTCGTAACCGAATATTAGATATTTTAATTACTAAAAAGAGCAACGGTAGATTGTGAAAGAAGATAACATTTTATTGTTATTTGCCTGTACACTCAACTTCTTGACATCCACATGTGTGTACCACCGTAATAAGTCTCTTTTTGAAGGTTATTTTTCCATTATCACGACATTTAAGGGTAATATTGGTGTACTTCGAAGATGTAGGTACGCACGCTTTGCAACTTTTAAAATTTAAAACTGTTTGTGGTATAAATAGGGAATTGCATGCGCCTAAACAATATTTGTTGGTTACAAAGACTGGTTTACAACCATCTATAAGTATAGGTTGACTGAAGCTTCCAGACATGCAACTTTCATTCCCTTTAATTTCTGTTAATTTTGATTTTGGTAGCAGGTATTCACTCGATGTTGACTTCAAAGATTTCAACGAATCCTCATCACTCTTTAAACGCTCAAACATGATGAGTATGATAAAGATATAGAAACACGAAGTCATCTTTCTAAACAAAACAAACAACTATATTGACTTTTTAGCGCGTACAACCACAAAATATAAAAATTATTTTATTATCCAATTTCAGTGATTGTGATGAGACTGCTCCGCGATTAAGTGTACGCATGTTTAAAATTTATTTTATACAGCGATCTAACAATATGCTTATGCTTGTGATTGCATTGTTTTACTTATAGTAACCAGACCGTCGGTTCTTTTAATCTTCTTCTTAATATTCTAAATGAATCAAATTAATGTAAATATTTTGTTTGTTTTTCGTTGATATGGTTATTAATTGTATTTGGGGCATTAAGATAACTAACCGTTGGAAACAGAAATTTCCTATTTTTAATAGGTTTTCCTATTCGATAAAGTAATTATTAAAAATCACAGAGGCCGGAAAAAAAACAGCTACAATTAGACTTCCTCTAATTCGAATCTCTATAATTCGAATATTTCTATAATTCGAACGAGTGCTCAGTCACCGTCAATTTTCCTTAAGAAACTCTTATAAAAAACTTCCTACAATTCGAATTTCTCTAATTCAAAACTTTTTATAATTCGAACAGTTTTTCAATCCTTTTAGCACGATACTCTCCCTAATTCGAGATTTAGAGTGTAAACAAGGCTTTTACAAATTCAATTTGTCGATCTGAGAAAAGCACTTGGTGATGCAACACGTATTGCCTAAAGAGATCGTTTCTCCAATGTAAAGCAATCAAATATTTAACAATTTTTCAAATAGAGTTTCTTTTTTGTGTAAAATATGAAAATAAAGAATTAATGAAATATGAATTATGTTTTCTTGATTTTGAAATTAACGCATTATTTCTCTGTATTTCGAATTTTCACTCTCTGAAACTGAAAGTTCGAAATACAGAGACTTTCTATAATTCGAATCTCTCCAAAATGTCAAGGTGCTGTTTATTCTTTTAGAAAAGCAAGTTAAAAGTATAAAATCTATTTCATATTCCAATTGCATGTGATATTAAATACAACAGTAAATAACAGTTCTTGGCCTGATCTCAAATTACTTGATACAATACGTAAACTTTTTGTTGTTGTTGTTAACCATAAGAGTCGTAATAAGCTGCCGTACTTGAAGTAACTGTTAAGTAGAAACGTTGCTAATTGTAAATCTTTTAAATGTCATTCCAGTGAGTAAATAAAATCTTTAAATAACAACACCAGCTTATAATTTATGCTCCTTATAATTTATTGTCTACTTGCAGGTCACAAATTAGTCAAATTCTTAGGTTATTTTCCACTAAATCCAGTAATTCCAATAACTGAAAAGACAATATTGGGTTTTCGTAAATATATTTTCTTGTTTACTGCTCAGCAAATTACGTTTTTAACAAAGTTGTATTCACTTGGCAAAGCTTTCTACGTACCTTTCTTACCCTAGTATTCACTTTAATCCAATCTAATCACAAGAGCTAAGTTAGAAGACCGTATTATTTGTAGATGTGAAGCAACTTTATTGTCTAAATATTTCTTAGAAGTATTGAAGTAAGTTACTGTCTTTTTGTGTGCCTTCTGTGTGGGCATCATCCATAATTAGAAGATTTCTTGTGAATCTAACTTCGTTTTTTTCTTAACTCCAAAATCTGCAATTATAGTGTTCGTATTGCTTTCAAATACATTCCAGTAGCGTGATTATTATATTACGATATGCAATTACTTGGCTAATGGCAGATTCAGTTTTGATAGTGCGTGAAAGTAATAGTTTGATTTGACAACGCGAGGGACAGTATATGTTTAGAATGCCGTACTACATAGCCTTAAAAAGGTAAATAAAACTGCTAAAAAAAGATTTCAAGACAATATTTCTTTATTGCAAAAATTAACTATGTTTGTGTGCAGAGTTTAACAGAAAATACCTACTCAGCTAGATCCAAAAACGTAAGAGAAAAGCAACGTTAAGTGTTTATAGAACAAAGATAATTTAAGATGCTTTCTTGTAGCTAGCCTCTTTAATTTATTCAGAAAAATATCAAAAGCTTAAAAGCTGAAAAAATCTAAATAGTTTTCGAAGACATTATTTTATTTAAACTCTGACATACATATAATGATGTCTTTTCGAACCTGCTGGCCTTACGCATTTTTTTTATAAAGGAATGATCAAAATGTAGTTTTGAAAAATAATATCATAAAATAATTTTAACGCCGATTGTCAATAACATAGACCCGAAGGCGCGAACACAGAACGTAACAAATTTTGTTTACAAAGATGGCAGAGCAGACAAAAAATTATGTCAGTAGATTTTTATCAATTTGGAAAAAAAAAGGAAACACAATAAAAATACAAAAAATTTATCGAATAAAAATGCGAGGCTAACATTAAACTAGACGTAATGGCCACAGCATACGTCGAAGGTAGAAACATCAGGAGCATAACGTTACAGTGAAAGCCAATACATTAGGAACAGAGCCAACAATAACACCTATATAAATATTAATTGTAGCCGTATTCTGTCTTCTGTTCTGTTCTTATCTATTTTCAACCGATTAATACGAGAAAACTGCAGCGTTAATTGGCTAAAAAGCCTTACCTACAGGCTATATACAACACGGCATAACTTTTATTCTCATAGCAACTAAAATGGTAGCTATAAATATAAACAAATAACATTACCGGAGAATCGTTCCTACCGGAGTCAAAAATCCAAACAATCAGTAAAGAAAACCATAAATCACTCCGTTAGAAAAACATCAAGGGATGGTAATAATTGTAAATCCATGTTCGATTGTGCACGCATAAATAACAATGTTTTTAATATACATGTTTATCAGCACAATGAGAAACAAGCTGAATGGCGCAACCTCGATCCCAGGGCCTGTAGCGTTTTTTAATATGAGGATGAAACGTCCTGTCTTATCAAAAGACGCTACAGGCCTTGGGTAAAATTTCTCGATATAGATAGACAAAACCGTTTATATTTTTTAAGAGCAAACACCTTAAAAAGAAATGAACCAACCTCTTCTTCGTTTTGTCATAAACAACAGAAAATTTTATTTTTCGTGTGTAGATATAATTATTTGACTAGACTTGAAGACAAAGACAACACAAATAGGATTACCTGATCAGTAAAAGTAAAAGGTTGCAAGACATTACTGTCATCTTTTAATTAGCCTGAAAAAACAATTTGCAATAAGCACGGCAAAACTTGTTTCTACAATGTTCGACAAAATACATGTGGCGTTAGTGATAAAAACGTAGAGTTCTCTGCCACAACCAGTTATAGAGCAATTTCGATTTAAAGCATATGTGCATTTTGAACTATTCAGAGTTCCCGGAATAAAGTCTATTACTTACATTTACTGCGCTTTAAAAGCTGTTTAGCTACATAGTTAATTACAAAAGTGACATTTTTGATGTCTATGCCGGATTTAAGTCAATAGATGAAAATTGTTCACATATGTTCTTCTAGCTCTTATTCGTGCAGTATTTTAGCGGTACGTTGTTATTATTACTGAGATTATAATGAACTAGTTCCGAATAAAAATTTCGTTTTTAAGTCTTAAATAACTAACAACTTCTTGTGACCAATCTACAAAAAATGTTAATAATAATTACTTACCTGCTCGTAGCTTCGTGTCGTTGATGATAAAGTGATTATATAACCATGGATATTATTTTTATTCTGTAGGATTGACAAACAGTGTCCTGCGACTGATAAATTTTATCAGTTCAGTAACAATTAACTTTTTTATTTATGAGACAAACCCAGCAACGTGATAAATTTGATAAACTTTCTTTTCAGATTACCGTTTGAATTATCGTGCGCAGTAATCTTCATTCTTGTGTGCAGATTCTATTCTACTGCCTTAATCCCAAAAACCGCTCCTTTTCTATAAATGCCCTTACAAATGCATGGTAGAACGAAAAAATATTTCATATGGCTTGATAAATCGCTCTTTAATTTTTCCTTTGCCGCCGATATCGTTTTGTCTGTTTCCCGGTAAGAAATCCATAATGGTTAGAAAAAAAGTCGGAAAGACGGGAGTATTCTTAAGTGAAAAACGGGTCTGTATTCTCCCGTTTTTTTTCATGTTAATCATAGTCACAATAAAAAGAATTGTCTGTGTACTCAACCATTCCGGGCCATAATGAAAAGCTATTCAAAAAATTGAGCTGGCCGAAATATAAGGGCACCAATTTTGTAAACATTGCTACGAGATTTGACACTTTTCGGTAAAGGCAATATTTAGTTATAATTTATTTAAATTTAAAACATGACGTTTTTGAAATGTAACTAACAACAGTTGTTGATAAAATACTCCCAACTGTAACTTGTTAATTTTAGCTCAAATTTTTGTGTTTTCATATTTGTTGCAGAGCTAGTTAGATATAGTTGGAGAATTGCAGAAATAATTTTCTGACTACGATTTTTAAAAAGATGTAAACTGGAGTGTTTATCTAACCTGTGGCATATATACATACATAGTGGCATTCATACAAAGTGTTAGGTTGTTTTTATGGTTAACTAAGCTACCAAAACTAGTTCTTGTATTTATACTTGCTTAGCTAGCTACCATTGTTTAGCAAGATTGGCCAAATCAAAATATCTTTCTGTGATTAGCATTATTTCAGCAAAAGTTTTGAGACAAAAAAAGCTCTCCCAACCCAGTTTTTGACAGTATAGCTAGCTGCGAAAGGTGTACTTAGTTAATTCATAAAATATGTTATATTTTGATGTTATGCAACAACGTCATAGAAACAGCTATGTTTATAGCTACAAAATTTAAAAAAACTTTATTATGGCCCTTCTGATTAGGAAGTTCTTGCAATCTCACAGGTAATTAATTGTCACCTAATCAAAAAACCTTGTACACGACATCTAGTGCCGGTGCAGGTACTATGATGCTGTGTGATCAATAAAATTTAATCAATATCCTGCAAAACTAAGTTAATTTCATAAAAAAAAGATCCTGGAAATTTTTCTAGGAATTTACTTTTTTTTTGCGAAACCTTGATTGTCCTAAAATTAATCTTAAAAAAGGTTTGTTGCGTCAATTTAACTGAACTAATCTATCATATCTATTTGATATGATCAGCTAGTTTAAAATTTTCTAGGGCGTCCACGCAGAATACGGTCGCAGAAACTTCCGTACGACAGCTAATGTCAAAGTCGTTTGAAATGTTGACTTGAGTTTTAATTTTTGTTATTGAACATTTCAATATCTGTTCTTTGTTTTTTAAGGATAGTTAAGTTCGTGTATTCGAAACCATAAAGTTAGTTTTATTAGCCATGTATAACTCTTATGTCACACATTATTTAAATTTGGGCCTATTTTTTTTGCTTAATCAGATTCGGTGTCATCAATACATGTCATTAATCCTGGCAAATTTGCAGATCAGCTAGTACGATATTATATGAAGGTAGCTGAAGATGTTTTAATATTTGCACACAGATTTCTATTATCTAGTATTGACAAGGGTCTGCTAAAGCGTTTCTTGCACATTTAAAATATATCATATATATTATATATATATACATATATCAAAACATTGAAAACATATTAAATTACATTTATTGGAGTGTCCCAATTTGTCAGCTGCAGTTGTCTGTTTTGCGGTTTTGTTGCTATGCTTGTGGTCTGTGAATTTTATCACAATGTTTATTTTTCTAATCAACAAGAAATGATATGGTTGCTAAAGAAATGCAACGGAGATGACAAATGAAGTTAATGACAACATTTTTAGGATTGCTAGTTCAATGAATTAATTAGTTGCTAACAGACCAACTCATTGTTTTTATCTAAATTTTTTTTCTACTACCAACCTATAACTGACTTATTTAGGTACATGTTTAAATTTGATTTAAGGAGTAATCCATTTTGTAATACCATTCACTGTCTCTGGATTTGTCTGAAAAAAGAAGCAGTGATAAAAATTAAAACTCTGTATACACATACACGAATTGTGTTTTGTGAGGATAAAAAGCTACGAAATAGCTTTCAATAACATACTTAATGCTAATTTTCGTTCCTTGCACGATAAGAAATGTTGCTGACTTCTTTCAGCCCGCTAAAGTTTCTTTTTTTTTCCGAAATTTATTTCAGCATTGAGTGGTCCATTAAGTGCATTCGAAATCTATTTTGAGATCTGTTGAGTTGTAGAGTTTTAATTTAGTCGTCAAGACTTACGGCTTTGAATAGCTATATTTTTTTTATTGTTTATAGTAAGATGGCTGAAGTTTCATGGGGTATATTTATTTATTTATTTATTTATTTGCAGATTCATGAATTGGACACTACGTTCCCGAAATTAAAATCAAGGGAACAACTATTTTTATCTCTAAATACAGCTTGGGCAATTAAAACTCGGGTTGGTTGGGTTATTTTGAATTAGAACGTTATTGTTGTTCTGAGTGAATTAATATTTAAAATAATTTTATGTCTTTGTGGTATCCGTGAACTGTTTACAATTTCGGGAACATCAATATTTATTTCGCCTACCAAACCCCCGTCAAACGTTGGTACAGACCCTGAGAGCAAGCCCTTGATATGTTGACTAAAACGCATTTAATTCACCTAATTTCACCAACAACATCACTTATCTATCTACAAAATACAGTTTTTTTGGGGAGCAGAATGTCCTCTGCAAGTATAACAAGGCAAGTCTTCGTTGCTCTTTTAAACAGCACCGAAAACCGTTTTCGTGACAGCACGATCTATAGCTTTATCTTCTTTTGCAACACGATGTTGAGACATCAATGGGCAAAAATGGTTACCTGGACATCCTCGCTACTGTTATACATGTAATACATGTCAACCGTGTCTCGTTTATCTCTAAAACGAGACAAAATCCGTATTTTCAATTTCGGGAACATGATGTTTTTGGAATGCGCGTTCCCATAACACTGTCAAAGAAATTGTTTCAGCTTAAGATGATGTGATAAATATTGCACGCCCGGGTTCTCAACTGTTGATAAGCAGCAAAATTAAACTATGTATTTTTAAGTCCAAAATCGCGATAATCAAACTTTTCAATCCTGTCTACACGTGAGGGTAAAATGTATAAGTTTTTCTAAAAAAAATTTTTTACAATAAATACCAAATAAAAAACACGTTTATCTTTTATTGCGGTTATTGCATAGTAGCAGAAGGGGTAATGGTAGAAGAAAAAAAGTGGACTACTGGTTAGAAACCGAAAATATATGCTCAAATCTTTAGTTTAACAATAGCTCATTAATTATTCTGGTAATTTCAATAGAAAAAACTTAGCAAAAGTTGAACATGTCAAACTTTTAAAAAAACTTATAAAACCGAGAAAAGTTGTACATCTTTGCTGTTTACACGGTAAGTTTTTTTATTTTACATTTAAACGGTCCGTTCAAAACTTACCGTGTATTTTAGCCTTAAGCATTGTTGCAATAGACAAAATTTAATTGGTTTTCAAACAAGTTGGTCTTACTGTTTAGAAAACATTCCAATTCCAGGAATATCTGTTATAGCATGTAATCCAATCTAACCAAGGGTAGTTTATGCAGACCGCAAAGATGTAATGTTAAAACTGTCACATTGCTGGATATATTTTTACATTACTGATCTGACGTAAGTCATCAGACAACGTGGTAACCAATGTTTGGTTAAACAATATTAGACTGGAAAACTTAAAAATATCTTTAATGAAAACCAACCAGCATTTAAGCACAACGAAAATCAAACAGCGAAGCATTGAATGAAGTAATTATCAAGGCCATTGACAAAATACTAGAAAATATTTCTGTGCAATTAGTGCAAAATCTTTTTAACTGTAATCAATTGGAAACAGGTGGACTCGCTCAAAACCTTCTTTTAAAACTTCACACAAAAGTCATATTGACTATATTGAGGTGTTTGATTAACCTATCAACTACCACATAGGAACTGTTCATTGCATAAAACTGATAGCTTAGGAAAATATAACAAAGATTTGAAAATGGAAGAAAAAAAACACAAGACATAAAAGTATGAAAACAGATGCATATGAAAATGTTATTTCGATTGAGAAAATAAATCAATAAAATTGAGTTATCTGTTGTTTGAGTTACCAAAAGTTAACTGTAGATTCATACTTCTATGTCGTTTGGCTCTTCGATTTACGAAGCAATTAGGCTCCAAGGGTTAAAAAAGGGTCAATCAAGTATTCGAGGGGTTCGAGTTACCTGAAGTTTTTTTATAAAAGTATTAAGGAAAGCTCAAGGGAACGGTTTTAGACAGTGAAAGTTAGAGTTACCGGGAGTTAATTGTAGTTTTCTACTTCCCAAATGGCTTTGGTTAGCTCAGGGCTATGGTAGCATTAACTCGCCCATATTGAATCGCCGCTACGGAAAATCAAACCCCGGTTTCCTGTATAAACAAAGTAGCTAATGCACTACGGCGCCACATTATACCTTTTTGAAAAATTTTTGTAAACAAAACAGTATTATACATGGAGAATTCAATGTTAATGCATAAAATGACGAAATTACTATGTCGTTGATTTTCTCACTGGATATTTATTGACCATGTCTATATCCACGAGTAATTTCTCTACACCTTCGACTTCGAGACCCTTTCATCACGTCTATTTCAGTGATCTTGATGCAGTCAGACATACACTCTCTATGACATAGATGCATTCAACAACTTGAAGGAGGACTACTTCAAACAAAATTTATTCACTTTTTATCGAATTCACTTGTACTTTAGTTGCAAACCACGTGCATCGATTTTTTTGTTTTCTGCGGAGAACCTAGCATCTATGCTGATGGTAGAAATCTTCGAGGTTTTCTTGTTTAATATTATAAATATCTTTAGGTTTTTGGAGAAAATCTTTAGAGGTTAAGAAGCAGGAAGGATATCGTAATATTGAAACCAGACAAAGGAAATGGAGTGATCATTCTAGATCGATCGTTCTGTGATGAAAGTATGCTTAAAATTGTTAGTGACACTAGAAAATTCAAAAAAATGGATACTGATTTAACCCTGAAGAGAAAGAGAAAATTACGAAGACTTCTACAAAAACTTAAAACAAATAACTGTATTTGTAGTAATATATATGATAATATTTACCTATCTTGTTCTAAACCAGCTAGTATGTATGGTTTAACAAAAAATACACAAATGCCAAAATGAGTACGATATGCCAACCTTTTAGACATATAGTATCTTCAATTGGTTCTTACAATTATAATTTAGCCAAGTTTCTTAGTGATCTTATTTCTCCACATATATGCTCTGATTACTGTACTAAAGACACATTCACATTTGTCGAAGAAATTAACAAGGTTAGTACTGTTGATAAATATTTTGTATCCTATGATGTTGTGAGTCCCTTTCCCAGCATACCATTAGAAGAAACCATTGAAATTGCCCTAGATCAAATATATCTCTATAATCATGAAATAAAAATAAAAAAATCTGACTTGAAAAGGCTATTTTTATTTGCAGCATCAGAAACTCGTTTTTTGGTATTGTAACAGATTTTAACACCACAAGTTTATTCCAGCAAAAGAAGTTTACCACAGCAAAATAAGTTTATTCCAGCAAAAATGCAAAGGAAATTTGCAGTAGCTAGGGCCAAACTGCAAAAAAATTTTGGGCACACTTTTTTCATTAAAGTAATTCATTTAATAAACTGCTTTAAACTGCATTCTAACTGCCTTAAACTATACCTTAGGCAATACCTCTTTTAGGTAATCCTGTGTGGCCGGAATAGATACCTTAATATATACCTAGTAAGTAGGACAACCTATTTCTCCCACATTCACAAGCCAGTCAGTATTCATACGCAGAGTTGAAACAAGTTTCTATCCAAATAGTTATAGGTCCTTTGAATTCTTTGGAGATTTTAATCAAACCTTTTAAATAGCTCTACATCATAAAAAGATCATAAAAAAAGCACAGATGATGTGAACCAAACATTATTTTGTTAGTTTTGTATCCTGTTATTTCACTTGCTTTTTTATTAGGTTGGAACATTTGCATCTAAGATCGAACGTCCTTTTGCGGTGGAATTTTGATAGTTCATGTAAAAAGATTATTTTATATTATATAATACTCACATCTTAAGCAATTTTTTTTAACAGTTTTTTATGTTTTGCACTTCTCATACATGCATCAATAAAGAGTCCCCTAAAATACAAGGTACTTGTTACTAACATAATATCTTACCAGTTTTTGGCCTGGTAATAATTATTACAGATTTTACTGCACAAAACATTTACGTAAGATGGGCTAGTGCAACTGCAAAAAAGCAGCCAGCTTAGCAAAAAAGTGCAATAAATTCCTCTTATTAGTTGACCTTGCAATATATTGCAGACACAATCAATTGCAACGTAAACTATCATAAATGGAAGCGTGGAAAAAAGCATTAAAGAAGTAAGTGATGGATTTGTTTTACTTGGTGTTGAAATAACATGTCCAGAAAAAGCGTTATATACAAAAGTTAAAAGACTAGTAGAGAAAGTAAATGGTCTGAAAAAAAGGAAAGCTAATTCTGCTATAGAAACTTTGTTGGAAGCTGAGTTTAGTGTTCCAGTGCAAATTACCCCACATCAGCGATCTATTGATGCGGCTAGTTCTAGAAATGAAGTTTTGTTTAAAGAGAAAATGAAACAATTAAAGGAGGAAAACAAAAGTTTAAAAAGAAAGTGCGAAAATTTTCAAGAATTAGAAATTCAATACAACACACAAGTCGAAGAGGTTAAGAAACTTAGTAACGAGTTATTTGTAGCAATGAAGGATGAAAATAAGTTGACAGCAGAATATCGTCGTATAAAGAACAATTATCTTGAAGTAGAGGAAAAACTTAGAAATGTGGAATTGAAATTTAAAGATAATAGCAAAGCGAGGGCAGATAAATTGAGAAATTTATCAAAGAAAATTAAAAACAGAGATGATAAAATTAATAAAATGGAATCAGAAATAGCTGAATTGATATCTGGTACTGAGAATAAAAGTGATGAGTTGGATGACATGAAAGTAAACTTGAACAGACTCAATGATAAATTAGAAAACAGTGAAACTATAGTTGATGATCTGCGGAATGAGAAAGCAAAACTGAAAAGAAAGACGCACAGTTTGTTGTTAAAAATTGAAAACCAGAAAGAATTGATTGACCACAAAGAAGTGAATGATATGAAGTGTTTAAAAAGTGATTATGACAAACTCTGTACAAACATGAAGCAACTTACTGAAGAAAATCGTGATTTGCAAATGCTCGTTTCGTTATTAAACGACAATGAAATTGTAACATTTGAAGGTGGTCGTTATTCAGACGAAATAAGAGAAGTTGTTATGGAATTACTTTCCTTGAATGTCAGCGTGGGAAAGGTAAATGATGTGATCAAGGTTGTACTTGAAAAACTTGCAAAAAAAGGGTTGACAGGTTGCCTTCACAAGGTTTAAAAAGTCATTTAATGCAAGAAGCATTAATTTTAGCACAATTACAGGTTGCAGAAGCAATGATTGATAATGACAAGGAGGCGTTTGGTAATTGTTTACATGGAGATGGTACATCAAAATACCATAAACATTATCAAAATTTTCAGATTACAACATCGAAAGGAAAAACTTTAACATTTGGATTATCAGAAGTTGCAGGTGGCGATGCGGCAACAGTAATGAAAAATTTTACTGACACAATTGATGACATGTGTGACATTCTGAAAGAATGTGACAAAGATGCAAATTTTTCCCGGCTTGTCACATCAATCAAATCTACAATGTCGGATCTTGGCCCTATTAATCCTTTATTTAACTCACAACTGAGAAAAAAAGTATGATGGAATCAGCCAGACATAATGTGGAAAAAATGAAGGCGAAGTATAAATCAAGGAGAAAAGAACTGTTGGAGGAGAGGAAAAGGAAATTGCTTGCTAAACAAGATATGAAAAAGAAAGCTGAAGAGAAAATAGCATTGAAGAAAGTGGAAGCTTTTAACAAATTGCTTGAGCTAAATGTCCAGGCTTGGATATCTGTTGATGAACTGAAAAAAAACATCATGGATATATCATCACAAAAACGTGCAGAAGTTTTGCTAGCGCAAATGAATTTTTACAGGCATGTTATGCCTTTCAAATGCAATTCCAAATTGTTTAACAAAACAAAACAGAGTGGAAACAAAAGAGTTGATTTGTCTTGGGAAGAGCTTCTTGAAAACTTTGTTAAAATCATGCATGTAACATTTTCATCATCTGCAGAAAAGGTAACAAAGGATAACCTGAAGTCGAACGAAGATAGAGATGAAGTAGTTGCAACCCAAAAAAAGGAACTGATGGAAAAGATCAAGAAAGAAAAGAATGAAAAAACTGTCTGAACAACAAAAAAGCAACAAACTCCCTTCCTTCATCAAAGACCCTGATTGTTTAGTTGGTTTACACATACGGCATCATTTAAAGAAAGAAGATGAAGAGGATGCATATTGGTGTAAAGGGGAAATTCTAAGTGTAGCAAAACGACATTCCAATCCTAAACGCACGTTGTTTAATGTAGTATATGAGTCAGAACCTGAGACAGTTTGGAGTTTTCCAATAATTTTAGATTTTGAGAAGGGAGACGTTATTATGTTATCTTAGAATATAGTTAGTTATAGTATAGTTATATATTTGAGGGAAGAAATTTTTGTGGTAATGTAACTCGTTCAAACCGTGGAACTTTTTTATGGCAAAAACTTCTTCCTTTGAGGATCATTGTTTTGTCAACTTGTGACATGTGGTATATATTGTTCTATTAAAACATTTAGCACTTATGGTAGCTTAATATTTTGCGTTCTTTTTTTTATTTAGGTGCTAAAAGGTGCAGTTGTTCCATTTTCATCTGGTCTGCATATTTATACTCTGTCAAATATTTTGCAAGCTTTAAGAGTGTTTGTCAAAGTTTTATAGTTACCAACTTAGTGTTTTACAGTGGTTCCTGTGGACTTTCTTTTTACATTTCCTTAAATTTGAAATATCTTTTCAGCTATTACGTTATTTTCTCTGGCTGGTCTGCAAATATAAATTTCGTACATTTCTATGAAGTCTCTCAATGTTAAGATTACAGTTTATAAACATTTTTGCCGGTTATTGTATAATTGTTTTGCTTTTATACATTGATTTTATGTTATTTTTGAGCTACAGCATCATTTTTACTATCTGGTCTGCAAATTACACTCTTGTCAAATATTTTGTACTCTTCAAGAGTGTTTGTAAAATTTTTGAATAGTTACTAATTTGTGGTGTTTTATTATGTTCCTGTGAATTTTTTTCGCATTTTCATCAATTTGGAAAGATTTTTTCAACTATGACGTCATTTTTTCTATCTGGTCTGCAAATTACACTCTTGTCAGATATTTGTACTCCTTAAGAGTGTTTGTATAATTTTTGAATAGTTACTAATTTGTGGTGTTTTATTATGTTCCTGTGAACTTTTTTTGCATTTTCATCAATTTGGAAAGATTTTTTCAACTATGACGTCATTTTTTCTATCTGGTCTGCAAATTTACACCCTTGTCCGAAATTTCGTACACTCTAATGAACTTTGTTTAACGTTAAGATTACAGTTTATAAAATTGTTTACTGGTTGTTGTATACTTTCTTGCGCTTTTAGAGCAATTTGTAGTAATATTTGAGCTATGACGTCATCATTACGTCATTTCTAAAAATAAACCATCAAAAATTAATGTATTTTTTCTTTTACAAATATACTATCTACTGTAAAAATTTTAAGTTCTTACCATGTCTCAATCTGGAGTTATTGATTTTTAAAGATAGAAATTGTGAAAAAAAACCTATACATAACCCCCGTCTTTGTGCCGTGTTTTGTTGCGAAATTGGCCGAAAAACGCAACAAAAAAGGGCTATACTATCTATCATAAAAATAACAATAACTAGAGAATGGCTTGGAGTTGCGCGACCCCTCGTTGAAACCGTATAGAAATGTAGAAAACGTTGCATACGGCTAGAAGGTCGAGCGGCGCATAGAAAAATTTGACCTGAACAGCCTATTTAAAGTGAAAAGTGAAAAAATACAGTTTCATAAAAATTTTGCATCGGTTTTTCTCTTATTGATAAATGCCCTCTTTAAATAATTAAATCATTGCCTTATGAAGAGACACAGTAATTGAATAGCAACCACTCATTAATTCAGTTTGCAATGAAATTGTATTTTTGCTCCTCATTATCCAAGTGTTCTCTTTTTCAGATCAGCCGTTATAATCGCCCATTAACATTCTTAAAAAATATTGAGGGATAGAATCAAGTTTTGAACGCTTAAATACTGAAACATTCAAATGCTGAGCGCTGAAATAATGAAATATTGAACTACTTAGTTCATACATTGTTCAGAAGTTATTGTATTCCAATTATCAATCTTATATAAGCTTTTTATCTTGGAATTTCCAGAATTTTCTATTATTTCATATATATTATTTCAAAGAATCTGTAATTTTTATGTTTTATTTATTCAGTTGTATTATCTATAAACTTTTTTTCATAAGAATCAGAAAATTTGGCTAAGTGTTCTTAGTTTTTTACTTGTTGAGCCTGGATTTTACAGTATTTTACAAATTTTTGATACCTGAAATCTATTATTTGGTTTATTCTATGAAAAATTCTGCGTTTAAAGATATTTCCCTTGTTTTTTAAAGAAAAAGAGAAAATCGGTAAATTTTCGGCCTTGTCATTGTTTTTATTTTGCTTTTATTGTCAACAATTTTCAGCCTTATTGTTGTTCTTATAAGATTGTTTCTTGGAGAAGTGCGTTAAATTTAAGTAATCTATGATTTAAAGTTACAATAATAATCGAGAATTGAATTATAACATTTTAGAATTTTCAATAAATTTTTTCTACCTAGATTATTCGGTTTAATGCCCACTTTGAAATTCAATACATTCTTAGATTATTGTTAATGGCGGAAATATTTAAGTCGGAAGGCTTTTTGTATATTTTTGTCATAATTTGCCTATTTTTGGAGCCACCAACATATTTGCAGTTAGCGACGGCACCTTTCTAGTAAAAAAAGAAGCAGGGAAAAGCTTGCCTTAAAAAAAATTGTGGAGTGCACACGGGGTTTTATATGACAATGTTCAACATTTTGATCTAAAAAAATTTCATGAAATGCGTGTCCCCTGTTTAATTCCGATTAGTGAAGTTGTCTGCATTATTGTTGAGACATTATACGTAACTACGCATTACCCCATAAAACAATTTTTCGGGTCCGCCGGTCTTCAGATTCTCGCCTTTCTAAGCTATTAATTACATCGCTATTTTCCGCAGTTTTGTCCGCTTGTTAGCACGAATTAATAAATTACTTCACAATGGCTCGATATAAACCTATAGCGCACCTATTTTTCGCCGAGACTGACAACGTATAATAATATATGACCCGATGTTGAACGCCAGCTTGCGTGCTTAAGTACAATAAATGATTGACACTGTACACCTGTATTATTATTTTAAAGAAGTACTTTCCTGCAACAGCGGTTCAAATAATAACACAGGCAAACTGCCTGTATTTACCCTGTCCTAGCAGAAACCGTTTCCCAATACTTTCCATTGTGCCGAAAAAGTTCTCCTGAAAATCTCAAAACTGAACTGTAACTTGAGAAATAGGTCACACGGTCACACGGTCACACGGTCACACGGTCACCTGGTCACCTGGCACTTCCTTTTTAGGGAATTGTCGTAAAACTTTCAAAATTGCATTGAAACTTTGGTTTTAATAAAAACACAGACCTCTGTTTACCCCTACTAGGTAAAACAATCACCTACCATTTCGTCGTTACATTTCTGAAAACTTTTTGCAAGCATTGTGTATAGCTGTCATTGTATCAACAAACTTTATATTTTTACTGGAGCTTACATCATTGTCAAAGGTGAGTACATTTAACTCAAGCAACACTCTGCTAGCTAAACATCGAAAGATTTTGTTGCAGCTAACCTATGTAATTATATACACTTTTTAGCTAGTAGCCAAAATAACCCAAACTGAACCTTAGTAAAATAAATTGGTGAATACAGCACATAAAGACAATAATCGTGGCTAAGAATAGAAGCACTCAATGTTAAACAGGAATGAAAATCTTTGCTAACAGAACAGCCTAAATACTTGGCTGGCTAAGCCGCTACTTATGATGTATACGTTTTTACCGAAAATCTTAAAAGTTATTTGTTTTCTTTTCACTTCTTCCTAAAAATAAATTAGAACAGAAAAAAAAAATTGAATTAATTTGGTATATTAGTATATTGGTATGGAGTAGTACATCGCGTATTTTATAAAACATATTTCATATTCACAAATCTTTGTACTCGACATGGACCAATCAGCAACTGGATTAAAAACTTTCTCAGTATCCGCGTCCAAATGTGGAGTGTATCTTGCGTATTTTTCAAGAAGGAAAACCGTGAAGCTTGTCACTTTACAGTTATCGATATCCGTCTGTTCTTCTTCACACCAACATTTTCTTGATTATTTTGCGCCGTTGAAATACAAAAAACGGAAATTACGGTAATTAATATTAATGACAGTTAAAGTTTGCGATTATTCCACGTAACCAAAGACCGAGGCTTTCCCGAGGATACGACACGTCCATTTATACTATTGTAATGCGCATGTGCATAACCTAAAAAGTCGGGTTATATTGTAGTGCAGATTCCGAAAAGAAACTTCGTTCCCGACTTATCGCAAAACGTCGGAAACAGCGCTTATATATGGCTAGAAGTCGTGAGAATATATATATCTTAACATGTAATATGTGAGAATCAAATATTACAAAAATATAAAAAGACAAAAAGCATATACAACATGGCTGGATATAATAATGTTACACTGTATTTCACTATTAAATTTTTTAGTTCAAAGATTTCATAATTTTAGGAAACAATTGGAATTTTAGACAGAGAATATAGCTAGTCTCGTACTGAAAGAATTTGATTTCATTGAACAAGTCTAAATCGAAAACTTAGACGTTTAAAAATGAATCCATTTTTAAACTTCCAACTAAACTGGTAAGTATTCTACATTGAAAATGAAGCATACCACAATTGTTCAAAGTTTGATTCTATTTGAAAAAATCTATGTAAAGAAATGACGGGGGACGGAGATTAGCTACAACTCTCCCGGTCATAATATGTTCGAAAAAACCTCGAATTGGACAGGGGTAAGGGGTTTGATTAATTTTAAGAACAACTGAATTAACTATGGATTTGTCCATTAGCAGCCTCGTTCCCAGGGTGTTTTTACGTTTTAATGAATTCGATGGTAGTTTTGTTGGCCAAGTAATAAGGGCTCAGAATCTAAGAGACCTTGAAAACAAGTATTATAGTCAAGCTTCTACGAGAGCAAATTGTTATGCCCAGGAAAGTCGATTCGTCAAAAGTCAAAAAAAAGAGAAATTTCTTTCACCCACGGATT
Organism: Hydractinia symbiolongicarpus; assembly: GCF_029227915.1. Lineage (NCBI taxonomy): Eukaryota > Metazoa > Cnidaria > Hydrozoa > Anthoathecata > Hydractiniidae > Hydractinia > Hydractinia symbiolongicarpus. The sequence continues at coordinate 5,116,529 of NC_079878.1, forward strand.
CGTTCCAACATATTTCAATATATGATCCGTTGATTCCAATGAGATCTTCATATGTAACTTTAAGTCGAAGTTTTAAAGGGGGGCGTTGTTGAAATGCGCCAATTCCATTTACACCTAAGTATCGCCCATCTGCTTATACCGTAAAAATAATAGAGATGTGAAACATTGTTATTAGTCATTATTTTGTTTAACCTTAATTATTGTGATCGCATAAAAGTCTGTCTTATCGAGGTCTTGTTTGTTCTTACGGAGATGAGGTTTCTTGTTAACGCATGCGCACATTGATAAAGTTAAAGCTTTCCGCGCTATAGCGGAAAATGCAGTTAAAATGGAAATAAGTCTTGAGACAGAATTAAAATACATAGCAGCCTAGCTAAGATGAAAATTCTTTATCACAGACGAAAGGAATTTTAATTTAGCGCGGTTCATGACTTTTCTCTATGAACGGTCTATTATATAATACAAAAACATTAAAAAAAGAATTTTAACATAATTTTCACCTTGATAAGCCCAGCCTGCTTTCACTCGGCATAGACTGGGGAGGGGAAAGAAGGGCAGGGATTGCATTATGACCACATCTGTTTTTCCTAGATTGGTTAAGTATGAAGCTAGTGGTTAGTTTCACTTTATTCGAAAAAAAAGTCCTGTATATTTGCAGTGGAAATCATTGCTTAAAAGAAAACTGTATTTTTTTATCGGACACTAACATGCAGATTTCATTAGATCAGCCGTATTTTGGTTAAAATTTGGTATAAATTTTTAATAGGACAAGCAATTAACACACGAAATAGATAACTCTTCGAAGACAATTCAACTCCTCTTTAAATTGTATTCTACATTTTCGTTGCTTTTTCAAGTCATTTAGAATTAGCACAATTTAACACTTTTTTTTTGTTTTACCAACACGGCTTTTGTTATGCCAGAAAAGCAATACTGAATCGGAATTTAAGTCCCTATCCTCCTCCAGGGTTCACCCTTTTGCCGACAACATCAACTTTCATTGAGTTTTAATGGAGGGTAGGGAATATCGACAAAGCCTTTCATATATATATTTTAAATGTGTCCAACAATTTCTTGCAAGTACGATCCCTTGTGGTTTGGAGCATTTTTTCCACTACCCCCTGTTTATTATCCCTCACCCATCCATCCATTCAAGGCCTAAAATTACATTGAAAGGTTTTTAAATCTCCTTGGCCCGGAGGTACCGAAATTTCCAAAAGCGGACACTAAAATAGCAAGCAGATTAGTTTGCATCAATTGCGTCCGCTAAATAGAGAGACTGCTGTATAAAATAAAAATGGCAAATGGGAATTTATGAGGGAATTTAGCTACGATCAAAAGACTGTATTTTCTCACATTTTCATCTGCACAATCTACTTGTTTTACAACAAGTAATACATACACTAGCAGTAGCTACTTTCCCTTAGTTGATCTTACTTATAAAGCCACATGCCACAAAAAATATGAAATAAATAAAGTAAATTTAAAATAACATAAATTCATTAATAAAAAAGATTTGGGAACAAGGTTGGATGGCGTGTCTATCAGGTGCTCGTTCGTGTTGTTAAAAAAGAAGAATGCGGTATAACATGTTGAAGAAGATCTTGAAAGAAGACTTGACATTGCTTTTTTCATTTTTGACGGTTGGCGTCACAAAAACAATCGTTTCTTGTAAACAAAAATATTTGTCAAAAGAAACAGAAGATAGTAGGCGTGAGAGATTTGATGAAACCGCAACCAAGGTAAACACGGTATTGCTTTGTTCTTTCTACGTCATTAAAAGTACTTGTGAAGTTCGTAGTTAAATAAATTTTTTGAGTTGAAACTTTTTTATAAGTAAAAATAGCGCAGTCATAGTCGAATGCTAACTCGTAAAACAAAATAAGACATTAAAAAAGTTAGATTTTCTAACTGATAAAACTACACTGAAGTTGACCTACAGGGCCTTTAGAAAGTTTGCTTCATAATTTTAAAACGTCCAAGTTTTCTTTCTCAACAAATCTGTAGCTAAAATGTTTTCACTCTAAAGCAAAAGATTTCGGATAGATTTACAATATTCTCTCTGGGATTTGGTAGGAGTCCACCAAAATTTTACCCGCGCATTAGTTTTGAAGCATTAACGTTGAAAATTCACTTCACATTTTTACAAAGGGACTGTACTTTTTCATTTGATAACTGTTATTCAAATCTGAATGCTACAACTTTTACTGGTGATTTAGGACAGTGCTGGATTTAGATAAATTCTCCGAGGACCACTACATCTGAAGAACAGATGTAAAATCTAAATGATTATGTCAAGGGCCAGCTTGCTTTAAAACCTCATTTTAAACTTTGAATAACATTTCTTCCTCATGATCCAAATCAACTAAACAAACTAATCATAGAGGACACTTATTTAGACAGTGTCGTCTCGCTTTCATTCAGTTTCGTGATTGCTCTAACAAGCGTGATCGGAAAATCAAAAAAATCCAGCAGTGTAAACATATTTTGAAAATAGCTCTTAAGAAGGCACCAGCTTCAAATGCAAAAAATTAATGCAGTAATTTGTTGAGTAAGTTTAACTAAATTTTATAACAACCAATCAATTCTAACGCACTTTAGCATATGAAGCGCTTAATTCCGATGTTCTTGTTAGAGCATTTGAAGAAATCGGGTATTAATCTCAGGTACCAAAGCCCATAAAAGATACATGGATTTCTGTTAACATGAAAAGCTTGTTGATTTTTAGATAAAGAATGCACACTCGAAGCAACTGTGCACCTGATTTTTACCAATACGGCGCGTTATTCAGTGACAACACAAGAGTATTCTTAAATAATCAAGATAGTTTCCTTGACAATAAATTGTGTAATGCCAAAACAAAGACTAGTAAAAGTGATGTTCGTGGTTTTGGACAACAGCCAGAAGTGTCAAAAAAATCACCAAAAGAGAGGATTGAAATGTTTGAGGCAAATCAAGAGAATCGTGTTAGAAATCAACAAAATATACAAGAGGTATCGCGAGCAATGAAAGAATATATTCAAGATGCAGAGAGTAGAGAACAAGATTTAAAAATGAAAATAACACATTTGGAAACTAAAAATAAGCAAAGCCACGAAACACTTAGAGAACTTGAAAAGACTATCAAACAAGAACGAAAAACCAATAAAGTTAACGTTGCACAGTTGGAGCAGAATTTGAAAGGGAAAGTTGCCAATATGGAAAGGCTGTTAAATGAGAAAGATAAAGAGTGCGAACGCTTAATAAACAATCGGGACGAGTTGAAGAGTAAATTATTGCACCTGAAACGAGATAAAATGCATTACACCAGTGAAATAGATATAAGAGAAGGTGTTTTAAAAGAAGAATTAAGAAGTCTAAAAAATGCAATAGAACTACAGAATAGCGATAAATTAAAATGCGATGATGAATGGAAATGTAAGGAGATGACAATATCCAAATTAAAAGCGATTGAAGCTGAATTGAGTTCAGAGCTTCAAAAGAAAAGTAAAATATTAAAACAAAAAGAAGAAGTTATCGAAGCATTAACAGACGAAATAGAGAGGAGAAAGAATGATTCCTTGACGAAACTTGCTAAAACAGAGCAGGAATTAAAAAGTCTATCAGATCAAAACAAAATATTAAAAAAGCAATTGAAAAATTTAAACTCTTGTATACAAGAGAAAGAGAAAGTTTGCAAAGAGCTGCAGGATAATGTTGATTTTTGTTCGGAACAGAGAGTATGTCTTATAAACGATAAAGATGTTCAAACAAAGCGGATCGAAGAATTGAAAAAAGAAAATGAATGTTCTGAATCTGCGTTACAGAAATGCAAAGAAGATCTCCACATCAGTGTAAATGAAAACAAAGAACTAAAACTGAGGGAGAAAACACTTCAAAGTGAGATTGTCGATTTAAAAAAAAGTTTGAGTGAAAGAAGCAGAATGTCAGTAGATGTATTTGATAAATATGCGCAGGAAATATGTTCCATGAGAGAGAAGAATTTGAAGAATGAAGAAGCATATGCTACAAAACAAAAACTTCAAGCAAGTACTGAGCAATGCTGCCGTTTAAAAAAAGAAAATAATGATCTACAAATGTCGAGCGAACAATTGAAAGAAAAATATAAGGATGCTGTTGAAATGCTTCAAAGAAAGTTAGCTGAAGCTAAAGAAAGTTCGGCAATGTTGAGGAGTGATATGGAAAGTTTGATTGCAGAAAAGGAAGATCAAAAGATGGCTTTGCAAAGGTTAGGTTTCGATTTAAGCGAGAGCAGACGACTAAATGTAAGCTGCACGAAAAAAATACGATTTTTAACGCAACGTTGCGAGAAGTTAAAAAACATATCAAAAGAGTTAAAAAACTGTCAAAAAGAAAATGATGAACTTAGACTTCGACTGAAACAGAAAAGCGCAGATAGTCAGGAATCTGAGAATGCGATGGATATGATGACAATTAATGATTGCAAACTGCGAGAGACATTGAACAAACGTGAAAAACAGATGGAAGATTTAAAAGACGATAATGAAAAGTTAACCACTGAGCTAAAAACTTTGAATGAAATGGCTACTGAGTATGTGCAAAAACAAATTGTTTACGACAACAAGATAAAGCAAATGTATCAGGAAAATACACATTTGAACGCATGCCTATTAGGACTTAAAGCATTCATGGTCAATACAAAAGGTGAAATTCAAGAGATGCAAGCAAAAAATGAGGAAACAACAAAAAGCAATGAAGAACTAAACGAATATATTGAGCATTTAGAAGTAAGAATGGATATAAAAGTACAAGAAATTGAGACATACCAACAAGAATTGCAACAATGCAGTGACATTCTTAACACATATCAAAGAGAATGGCAGCACATCAATCAAGAAAATAATAATTTAATGCAAGCAGTAGCAAACGCAGAACAAGGTGTCTTGAAATCAACAAGTGAGTTTAGAGAAAAATTAACTGATAAAACCGAATTAGCGAAACATCTAAAGGAAAAACTATGTTGCAAAGAAGAAGAAGCACAATATTTCAAGAAACAATGCTATGAGCTGATTTCTAATGTAGATGAGATACAGCAACAGCTAGTTGCCACATTGAAAGTTGTTGATGAACAAAAGAGAGATATCCAACTGTTAAATGCAGAAAATAGAAAAATAAAATTGGAAAGTGATCAACATAAACAAAAAATGGAGTTGTTTAAAGAAGAAACTTTACAGTTACGCAATCAGAAGCAGGAACAATTAAAACAATTTTCAGAGAATACAGCTGACATTAGGGATTCGGAGATACAGAAAATGAAAGAAAAACTGCGATCAGTGAATCACGAGAACGAAGAGTTGAGAAGACAGTTTCAGATACTGAAAATAAAGTGTGGTGGCATGTCCACAAATAATGAAAACATGACAATAGAAGTGACGAGTTTGCATGATGAAATCGTCCACTTGAAGAACGAACGTGATAATTTACAAGCGCATGTTGATAAGATGAAGAAACGCGTATCTGAAATGGAACATAAAAATCATGAATTGACATGTCAGCTGCAACACAGTAAGGACTGTATGGAAGAAATTAAAAATAAAAACATAGATTTGCATAACATATTGCAGAACAAAAAAGACAGAGAAAAGTTCTGCAGAGAGGCTGAACAAAATCGTAATACTACGTTCAAAGATATAGAAAATGAAAACGCCCAACTAAAGGTCTCAAAAAAATCCCTGGAAGAAAAAATATCTGTTTTAAAGGCTACCGTAACAGAATTACAAGGAGTACTCAATGGTAACACATATAAGCACAGTTGGATAATGCAGCATAATGAAGACCAAGTCAATGAGATAAAAGCTTTGAAGAAAGATCTCTCTGATTATCATAGACAAGCACTTGAGACGAAAGAAAGATTTTTCAAGGTAAACTTTGAGAATGAAAAATTAACGGAAGACCTACAAACAACGAGAACACAGCTCAAATTTCTTGAAAATGAGAATGAAAACATTAGAAGAAATTCTACGACTGCTTTAAATCAAGAAAAACTAAGAATTAATAATCTTCAAGAGCAATTGGATGTCTTGTCTGAAAGCAAAAAACAAAACACCGCAATGATTCAAACACTGAAGAAAGAAAGAGAAGATTTTGTGAAAGAAATTTATGAAGAAAACTGCAATTTAAAAATTCTCAACGAGAAATACGAAAGCAGTATTAAGAAGATTGAGGAGATGAATCAGAAAGAAAAACAATATCAGTCGAAACAAAAGAAAAATGGCGATCGTTTAAACAATATGAAAAATGAATTTTTCAAACTTATTTCACTTTTCAAAAAAATAAAGCAGGAACGAGATTCTCTTAAAGCTTTTTTATTGACCAGTGAGAAAGAAAAGTCGCATTTTAAGGAAAAAATCCAACACATGATGTTATCGTCGGGAAAATTGCAAAAACAATTGGAAGAGTTCCAACATCTTCATAAAAGCACTCTTTCTGACAACGAAAAGATGAAGTCTCGATTAAGCATATTAAACTATACAGAACGCACACGTGACTCCGAATACAAAGAGATGACAAAGAAGCTGCAACAGTATCAGAAAAAGATAGAACAGCTTACCATGCAAGTTCAAAATACTTCCCCTCACGAAGAGACTACAACTGACAAATCAAAAGAAAATCCAGCAGCAGTTTCTTGTAAATTAGTTGAGGAGTTGAAAAGTCTAATATTTCGTCAACCAAGAAAGAAGTGTCGACTTAGTAAAGAATGTGCAGGTATGAACACTCTTTTGCAGACCTTTAAAACTCATAATACTAAACCAATCACGGACAAAGAAGACCATTCTTTCAATCGGAAATCTAAATTTGATGGTAGTCACGTAAAAATCAAGAGACACCGTTTTAAGTTAGCAAGAGACAGAGAAAACCAGGAGCGTGTGAACAATCTATACAAGGAGTCACAAGCCATTCAAGACTTTTTAATTCGGGAAATGTCGAAATTGTCGCGTCATTATCCGTCCAGTGTGTTTTGAATAGGAATCAGTTACCGCTAAGGTTTCATTTAATGAAAACATGCTTGCATTTTTATATCTTTGCCTTTTTCCATTTAATTTTCTTGTTGTATTATTCTTGAACATGTGAATAGTCTTGGAATCATAGTCTCTATTTTTTTAATTTTGGACAAATATAAAAGTCGGCATAATTTTTACAGTTGATATTTTGATACTTACCGGTATAGTCACTACCAGATCACCTCACCCTGTAAAAAATTTTAATTGAATTTTAAACGACCTTTAAAGTTACAAGTAAAATTCCTTTACACGTTTTCTTTATAAGAATATCAGAATTCTAACGAGAAGGTCATTATTCTTATTTCTCCATTGTTTCAAACAACAGACCTATTCTTTTTAACTTGAAATCCCAGTCTTATGAAGCATATTCTTATAAAGCATATTCTGATAAAAAGCGTGTAAAGCACTATCGACATTTAGGTTGAAAAGCGTGCAGAATTTCGATAGAAGCTATTTGGCTGACACTAGCATGACTTATTGTTTAAAATTTTAGATGTAACCGGTAAAATGATTGCTTGTGTGTAGGCGTCTCAAAATCTGCATTTTTGTCCAATGACATTTTAAAAGTGATTGTAAAAAAAATATTGATAATTTTACTAGAGGAAAGTGCGCACAGAGCAATAATCATTGATGACTGATGATTTTTTCTCGGATAAAGGCGATCAAAAATATTTATTGCTGACGATAAAAATTCCAAATCAAACTTTATTATTTTGAATAATAGTCTGTCTATGTTAATTCGTCAAGTTAATTATTGAATTAGCACACGTTTTGATTTCCGCCACGCGAAGCGGAATCTTTAAAATTGCCTGCTAAAGATGCGTGGAGAGAGTCAGTACAGGGCGTGATCTCAAAAAGATCAATGATAGGCTTAAACATTTAAACTTGAGGAATTTCCATTTTCTTATTTTAGCCTAATCATTTGACTAATCTAAATGCAGGTTGTAAATAATCTGAGTCTCTTGGACAGCTCACAAATAGATTGTATTTTATGTATGGCCAGAACGTTGCGTGGCCAAATTACAGACATCACTCTTGTTAGTTGGTGAGCTAGTCACTGTAAAACAGAACTTTATTCATTAGCTCCTCTACCTTTTTTAGGTCATATATTTTAGCTGTAGCTGGATAAGAGTGAGAAAAGAATTCTTTCCTAGCTACTAGATAGTAAAAAGAGGTAGCTATAGCTAGCTATAGCAAGCTATATATCTCAGATTTTATTTGGGTTGGTGGTTTCCGGAATCAGCTCTTAGGTGACAGGATACCCTTTTACCTATGTTGAGTTTTTGGACATTTTTTAACTTGCCCAAAAAAATTTTTATAAAAAATTAAGTCTCGAGCATGTAAAAAATCTAAAAAACTCAAGAGGGAATTAAAAACATTTTTCACTTACAGATTTTTCTAATTTTAATTTTTTTTAACATTTCGACCTTGATTACTATATCTTAAAAGGTTTTATCGCGGTAATAAATCTTGAAAACGTGTTCCTTTTTTTCTCGCGATAAAAATTCCATCCAAGATCTACATCATGGGTGTTTAACCCGCAACAGTTGTTTAACTTGGTAATATATTTATCGTAAAAATATGCTAAGAAAGGCGAGTTCATCAAACTATTCTGTGTCGCATTAGGTACTTAGGACAGCACTCAGAACTGCACCAAAACAAAAATTTATGTCTGGGCTAAGTTAATTTCATTCGAAATTTACCTGGAACGAAATGGCAAACCTTCGTTATTGGGTTATTAGCCTGAGGTATGCCCACCCCTATTTAAACATACTTTTTCTAGTAGCAGTAGTGTTAATTAATGTTTTTAATATCAGTAGGTCCCCAAAAGTTTCGTACATTGCAGTATATTATAAAATGGCAGATATACTGAGATAGTATCACTCCTAGGTATCAACAACAAACTTTATTAAAAGTTTGTTGGCGTAGTGTCCTCAAAGAGGCGTCACAAATTTCTTAATAAACATTCAATAAAGTCACACAATTCTGTTTACTTCAAAGGTTGCCTTTTATTGTTGCAAAATTGTAAACACTGCTCTGCTAAGTCTAAATGTGTGCTATGATTAAGTCAATTGAATTCTCTCGTTATTTAAAGCGGACGACATACCACCTATATTATTTAAAGCTGAAGATACACCACCTATTTTTTCTATTTCAATTTATACTAATGAACTAGTCGATAAGGCCTGTGGAAAAATCCACTCAGGCAGAAAAATAGATTGTTTAAGGTGTTTTGCTGACGTCAGTATTGCATATACAAAAAAAATTTGGCGAAATTTAGCATATCCATGACCGCCTGTGATGGTTAGAGGTTAGAACGCTGATCACAATATTGTATATGATTATATGTTTGGGACAAACGCCTAAGGAGATACAAGGGTTTAAAAATTTTGCTGACGTCAGGAAAGACCCGCAAAAACACAATTTCTTTTTTGAATTTTGTATACCTGCTATCATCATATAGATCTTGAAACGCTCACCAAGAAAATGTATAGGATGATGTACCTTTGACAAATGGTTGTAGAGATATTGGAGTTTAAAGGTTTTTCGATGACGTCATCAATTCGTTCAATCCGAAACGGATTCATGGACCGTTAAAGTAGTGTTATTGATATCGCACCGTAACGACAGAATAAATTAATATTTAAGACATCACTTTTTCGGCAACATCGAAGGAAAATAAACACATCCACTTTGCCTGTCACAGACAGACACACACAGTCCATGTATTTTTATAGAGATCTTTTTTGTTTTAATATTTAGGATTGCTCAAAAGAAACGCCATCTAATCAATTTCTTTTAATTTAAAGGATTTTACAAAATAAAAATCTATATATTAAATTTTTGAAATTCGATAAATTAAATTCAACAAAGTGGATTGTGGGTTGTCAGATATTTTGTGTTGTGTTTCTTTTTTTCTCAAAATGATTAAATCAACTTATTCGAATTGATTTTACTGTTTTTTAATATATACTGGTTAAATGGTCTGTGAAAAAACTCATTTCATTAGTGAGGCAATTTTTGATGACGTCAGAAATTTAATAAAATGACTCCCACTGTCGAGAAGAGCTTGGAATGCTTATCATAAGATATGTTTTTGACAAATGATTACAGGGAATTGAGGTTTAAAAGCTTTTTATGATGTCATCAACCCGTCAGTCATAAAGAGAGAAATTATCCAAGCTTTGGGAAATCCTGGCCGCTTGTAACCTGGAGTAGCGATATAAACCTCACTGACTTCACCATCCTATTTCTAAGTTATTTTGTCTTGTATCAATTTGTTTTCTTGTTTCTTGTTTATCACCTTCCTCAAATAACCTAAATACAGAAACATGCTAATATATTTGCCGAACTGATGAAATATTAACAACTGTAACTGTGCCGAATTCGAATCATCAATTTTACATAACACGATCTACCCCATGGAATTTTTAGAACTTTTGAGATCACTTCCAAGATACCCAGTTAAATTTTTTGTTTTTTAGAGTAATGTAAAATCTGTAATTTTAATATTGATTTTTTATTTGGCTGTATTGTATTTAAATTACTGACAGTAGAATTAAGAATTATGAAATTTCAGGATCTTCAATGATTTTTTCCCATGTTTCTCGCTTTTTTAAGTCCACTTCAGATTTCATGATTTTTCAAGTTGTTAGAAAGCCTGAGTTTATAATTGCGGACATCTTCAACCCACTGTGCTTCTTGATTCCATTGCAATACATTCTCCCTTTTTAAACTCTTTAAAAGTCTTGGAACGAAAATGACTTTTAATTCAATGTTTATTTAAAACATATCTTTCTTAGAAAAGAGCTTTTTTCTGTTATTTAGGTAATTAAACAATTTTTTGGGACAAAACTTGAAAAACTGCAAAAAAATAAGAAAATCGATCGGGCGTCAATTGGCGCAGGTAAAAAAAAATTGACGCCCTTGCACATAACCAAATGTCAGTAACATAGGACCTGATAGACTTGTTTAATGATTTTCTAAACATAATATACACTACAATGAAGCAGTGAAGGCTCATGAAAAAAAAAACTTACTAACATAACATAAAAAAGCTTCAAAAACACGGTTCTATTCCAAGCTACAAGAAATTGAAGACATACTGTTAACTGGTGTAAAGTTATGAACAAAAGTACAGCTACCAAGTAAAAATATTTTAATAGATTTAAAAAATAATATGGTTATGGGCGATGAGAAATGGGACGAGTTAAAGAATGTTCGAGTTATCCGAGTTTCCAGTGAACCGGATTTTTTTAAAAAAAAAAGTATTAAGAAGTAAAAACTAATAAAAATTACAATGACGGATAAAAAACCTTTTAGAACCAGCTCCTTGCCAGGTTTCTCATAAAACGACGTGTACAAGAATGCAATTACGCAATAGTTTTATAAAGTTTTGTAAACATTGGCATTTCATCTATTATGGCAGGTAAAAATGCTATGAATAACTGAATAAAAAGGTGTGTTTGTTAAGTACAGCTAGCTAGTTAATATTAGGTTAAGGGTTGGTTTAAATTTTAGAAAAGAAATAGAAGCTTTTAGAATCTTTTTGTGAACGTTATAAATACGAAGTTAATAAAACATTCTATATAACATAATAGATCGAATACTATCAACGTACTCTGTTTTTGTAGTGATTCTGCAGTAATAGTTTGAGAGAATATCAATTCTTTTATATAAACCTTTCAATTTGGCACCTCTTATCTTTATAATTGTTGTTTTTGCATCAACAAACTTCCTCTTATAATTAAAATCAATGGAGATCAGTGTGTGTTTTAACACGATAAATTCGTGACATGTTGTCACAAGGACGAACACGTGTGCGATCAAATTGTCAACTCGTTTTGCACAAAACAGAAAGAAAAATTGAGTTAAGAATTGATTTGGTTTTAGAGAGGTAATATGTTATATAACCATCTTTGTGCTTTGACTGCAACAAAATGGTGTTGCTATTTCTTGCATAAGTTGTTAGTTTTAAATGTTGCATTTAGTCACATAATTTTTGTGACTAACTAACATTGGACATTTTTAAGGCTAAAAAATCGCAACGTTAATATTTTGACAGTTTTGTTAAAACGAATCAACTTTCAATTACAGACTGGCCACGTTTCCGACAACCAATAAAAATCCAAAAACGCTACCAATTTAATGGAAATTGAGCATATTGGGCTCTGACGTCCAAACAAACACGGGCGTATTATTTATTTTTTTAATTATTTATTCCCTGGCGACTTATATCTGGTAGCATACCTTTCATCTTGATAATCCTTACGATAACTAATGCTGTAGTAACCATAAACTATGGAAGCTGATCTAATTTAACCGTAGATCATCAGCTCTTAGGCGCACATTTTAATCTGAAGCGGAAATCTTTTTGCATCAACAAAAATAAAGTGGGTAAATTATACCTAAATTACCTTGTTCCGGCTCTATTTAACACAAAAGTGATTTTGTGAGCACCTTTGTAAAAGGACAAACTAAATCTTTTGAACAAAGATTATAAACCTTATTACCTCTCCGTAATTAGCAAACATCCGAGCAATTATATTCAAATAGGAAAATTGCTACCTTATCACCTTTTATGCTGACAGATTTACGTTGAAGTCATTCAATATTATCACAGGTTTTTGACATGAAATCCATGACAAAAGCAGACACTAGTATTGTCAACGTCTTCATCAAATGGAAGAAATGAGGTACCTAACCATTTATTTAAAGTTTAGACACACTACTAGTCTTCCAGTATGCAAACAATGTTACATCAGATCCTATTGCTTCTTAGGTTATGTAATTGCATTGGTGTTGTTCCTAACTTTTGACAGGACGCTAATTTTTTTATGATAATTACATTAAGTTAATTGCCTTCTTTAAATGACTCCAATCATGACAGTTAATTGTTTATTCACAATTAATAAATTCTAGTGGCTGATTCACTAGAGTTCAACTGATGTTGGTAAATCTATTTATACAAAGGGGGCTTCACATATTAGGAATTACTATAATACTAAGGGCTTCATTCATAGGAGTCACAAACATTTATCATAATCAGAAATGTTGACTGGACTTATGAATGTATATCGTGACTAAAGACCAGACAACTTCTCGAAAAAAGGAATTTCGTGACTATTTACTTCTTTAAACGTGATCGCTTTTCCGATTCATGTCTTTGTTTTGGTAATTATTATTGTAAACAAACAACTGAGATTTGTTTGACATAGGAACATACATTTTCAGGTTTATTGCATGTTTAAGTTGGATAGGGTTAGTGGATATATAAATATATCATATATTTTTACCTAGCAGCAGGAGATGGAAATGGATATTACTACAGAATTAGTCATGTTATTGTTGTTGTTAGTTAAAAACGTTCAGACTGAACATTTTCATTCGATATTTTTGAAAAAGCAAGATGTCACATGGCTTTAGGTATAGTGAAACAGACCACCGCGCGTGTTTTGAAGCTCCCACGCGTGTTTTGAATCTACTTCTTGAGTTAAAATTACCATAGTTACATCAGAATTATCGCGAGAGTGCTAAAACCACGAAGGATACAAGTTATTATTTCAAAAGGTAAAAACCATATAGACTAGATTATAATTAATACGAAATCACTAATTAGAAGCACAAATAAATTTTTTACAGTGAAACTTTCCAAATATTTTAAGCAATTTTCTTCAGTCAGTGGGTGAAGAATGAAAAAACCTTAGTAAACACATAGAAATTATGTAAAGGGTTTTTTGTCACTGGAAAGTAATATATTATTCATTCCTTTCTTTTTCCTACTTTCTCAATTGAATTTTAAAACACTTTTTTCCGGCTGCTTTGGGACGCAGGTGCGTTTCTCCTTGAGTTAGCGCGTTAATTGCTTGAAATTTGTTGCTGAGAAGAGTAGTGTTTAAACTTTTCGATAACACTAATTATAACAACATCTTTTTTAATCGTAGATTTTAGATAACAGATATGATAAATGTAAACAAATTAGCATCAATCATAGAATATTGATGAATCAATCCATAATACAGCTATTCATTGGATAGTCACGTTGAATTTTTTCATCATGAATGGTAAGTTTCTTACTGCTTTTCCAGGTATAGCTAAGTTTTCTCACCATACGTTGCTATCTTGTTAACGCCTAATTGGTAATGTAATATCTAGTTTAAATTAACTGTCCAATTGCTTGTAGTGGATTTAGTAGAATGTTTCACTTCTTGCCCAATCAAGCCAATTGTTTTTTGTAAATTTATTTTGAATGACGTTGATTCTTTGGCGAAGCCAAGCAAATTCAAAAAGAGCAGTGAAAAGAAAAAGAAGAAGTTAATGGTGAATCATTGTAAGAACTCTGTTAACTTCTCCCACGCAGATTATAGATCTAGCACCCTCTAGTTTTGTATAGAGATTTTTCTTTTCGGCCTTTAATAACGTGGCGGGAAAAAACCCTAACATGAAAGTTGAGCACGATCAACTAGCAAAGTGAATTACAACACAACTAATGATAGGAAAGTGTTTTTCACAAAGCGTTGATATATAAAGCGAGCAATCTTTATCAGTAAAAAATACGTGAAAAAACCCTTAAGATTGATGGTAACCAAATCATATACTGTCATAAACTTTCATGGAAATAAAATTTTGTTATCTTTTTTAGAAAGTTTTTAATTACTGGAAGATGTTCAAAACTCGAGATAACCTTATAACACAGAGGAGGTACAGTCTAGTACAAAACCTAAGGACAACAAGAAGCCATTGTAAAACTGTGATGTTTTAGTTAAGTTCACCAAGAATGCAAATCCGCTTACACAGATAAAGTATAAATAGAATGCATACGTCACGTTAACTAGGTTGATTAATATGTCTTTCTTCCTTGATTTATAATTGTCTTTTTATCTCTAGAAAAATAGCCGTACTGTGTTTTTTCGTGCGTAAAAACAAAGTTGCGTTACGGAACGCACGAAATATGTTAAAATGCATAAACTATCGGCGCCAGAATTATGTGCGACGTGGGAATTCTCTTAGACTTTTCCATGCGCTTACGATTACCTCATTCCATGAAATTAACGAGTCAAGAAATTAACGCGAATTAAATTGACGATCATGAAATTAACGCGGTTCAATGAAATTATTTTGAAAAAGGCATTTAAGTTACGCGGTTTAGCAAGGTTCTTTTTTAAAAATGCATTTAATTAACGCGAATTTGAGAAAAAAGAGAAAGAAATTTCTAACAGTAATAACTTTTTTCGTATGATATGAACTTGTAATTTTACAAAAATGGATCCATGTTGATCTGGCTGTTTGCTTCTCTGGCGCTTTATAATGTTTCTGTTTCCCAGCAGTCTCCAACCAGCAGTGATGATGTTACGACCTTTTTCAGTTTGGAAATGCTTTTCATGAGTTTCGCATGTTTTGGTTTTGAAGTTAACGAGCAAAGATTAACTTCAATGGTTGTCACGTCACGATCGGGGTTTAGATAGTGAAGCGGTCTCCTCTATTAAAAGGCGATTTGGAAATTGAAATAAAAGTTTACGCTGTTTTTAAAGACAATGTTAAAAATTTTGGACGAAAACTTTCAGTTAATTTTCCACTTAGATCACGGTATGAAGATGATACAAATTCTGTTTTAAAAAGAGGCTAAAAAGAGCACCGTTGAGGTATCGTTCGACGAGAAGAAAATAGTAAAAAATTTGGAATAAGGTAGTATAATTTAGGCTTTTAATTAACGGTCATTAAATTAGCGCGAGTTTTGAAAAACAGCGTTAATTTCATGACTCGTTAATATCATGGAATAAGGTACCTCAATGAATTACCGCAATACATCGATTAAGCAATAAAATTCAAATATAATACTACATCAAAAAAAATGACGTTTTTTGGAG
Source organism: Hydractinia symbiolongicarpus (assembly GCF_029227915.1). Lineage (NCBI taxonomy): Eukaryota > Metazoa > Cnidaria > Hydrozoa > Anthoathecata > Hydractiniidae > Hydractinia > Hydractinia symbiolongicarpus. The sequence continues at coordinate 5,132,418 of NC_079878.1, forward strand.
AATTTTTTAGGGATAGAAAGTTCTTTACTTTACCTGTGTACATGAAAAAAATAGTAAAAAATGCTGCGGTTTGAAGATTTCCGCCGTTAGCAACCCAGGGTATAAAAATTATTGAATATCCTGAAATTTTAGAATTCAAATCTTTCTATTATAGGCGCCAACCTGTACTTGGGTGTAGAAGAAAACTTCCCCAGTTTCATCAATTAAATATATTGACGACGCTAATTAACTTTTTCTAAAATTACGTACAATTCCACTGGATAAATAAAAAGTTAAAATTAGAGAGTTTAAACAGAAATGGGGTTGTCAAAAACTGGATATCTTTCAAGTTAATTGAGAAAATCTAGAAATTCCATGATACACATCCTATTATGTAAAATTAGTGATTAGAATATAATAACTTCTAAATAAATTCAATAAACCAAGTAGATCAGCAACCAATATATCAGCATTATAAGGTGTCTGTATTCAGGCGTTCAAAACATACTCTCTTGCTTAAGACTTATTGAAAATGATGTGTACAATAGGTGTCCTAAAAAATAAAGAACATTTGAATGGAAAATACAATTCAATGACTTTTTTGTCAATAATAATTTGTTCAATTTGATTGCATGTCACCCTTTTTTGATATAAAACCACAAATTTGAATTTCATCTTGGAGCGTGATTAACTGCTATTTTTTGACACATTTTGAAGAATCTGATTGGTCGACGTTTTTGTTGACAAATCCAAAATATTTAGAGAGTACCTTTACTATACGGAATGTTGCCATCTCTTCTTTATTACTTCTTATTATTCAGTAAGGGGCTAACATATAAAAGATTAAAAAAACAATTGGTTGATTACGTTGAGCATGGATACAGGTTGAAATCATGCAATGTAAAAAAAATCATACCACGTTTCAAGTCAAATTTTTTAGGTTTTACTGTTATCATAGGTCTTTGAACATAATATGCGATGCTATTAAAGGTCTTAAAATGCTGATGTCAGCAGCGAGAATTCTCTAAAAATCAATAGACATTTAAGAATGGCAGCATGCTGTAAGCAAAGAGGAGACAAAAGAGTCAGAACAAACTTAATTACACAAAAGCTTAATTTTTTCGCAATCACACGGAATGCATGGAGTTATCGATAGCTTTAACGTTTTGTAATGTTTTGTTTAGATAGCTAACATCTATTTACACGTGTACAGTTTTTTAAGTTACTTTAGAAAGTAACCTTGATATAGGTTATGCTGGATATAAGTATAATTGACTTGTAAGTAAAAAATGGTTATATTGACAGAGTTTTCATTTCCTCGACAATAGGGCTAGCCTGTCTCGTGATTCGCTCACCTGTGTCTGTCATTTTAATTTTTCTTAAGGGAAATTGTTGTTGTCGTGGGTAACGCGTATTATTTAATAAAGACAGTTATCATTCCCTGAAAAAATCACCCGAGTCATTTCTTGTTTTACCCTTCTATAATCGCATTAACGTAAACAAAATTGCGTTTTTTGAAAACTACCGTTATGGAATTTGGCCATGAATCAGTTTGGTAGCATTTTTTTCAAATTGTGATGCTATGATAGTCACTGGGGTGAAAAAAAAAAACAAAATGGACCGGTTATAATATTTTCAAGCCACACACCAAGGTTTGACAAAGATGTTGCTGTATTCTTTATCTCGATATAAATAGTATTAATATCAAACATTAATCAATGGTGACTATTAGTTTTCAATGATGTCAGATGTTGTCTTCCTTCCATGAAATAAGATTAAATTCCTTGCAAAAATTATATACAATCTTTTAGTTTGAATATTTACTGGATTAATTATCTTGAAGATCTACTGCTGAATAACATTAAAGCCATCTTAAAGTTCAATGGTGGTTCTAGCTTTTACTGTTTTAAGCTAGCTAGATATTCCTAGCGAGTTATAACGACAAATAGCTAACTGTATTTAGCTAAGAATACAATTTTATTATTATGCAGTTTTTTTGAAAACTATATACAAGATATATACAAGATACAATATATACTATATACAAGAGCCTGTTGTGTTCCTTTACATAGAAACCTATGTAAAGGAACACAAAAATTTTCGTTGCGTTATTTTCGTAGTTTTAACCAGAAGTTTCATGCAAGACGACCATGACTAAGTTTACTTTTTTGTTGCAACGAAAATTGGCTTTGACTTTTAATACACATAGGCTTACAGGGCTGAATGCAATAACGTAAGATTCAGGACATGAATCACAATTACAATACGTTGGCAAAGTCGGAATCGTAACCACGTGATTTCTTTTTTGGATGCTACCGTTTGTGTTTTATGATTTCTTTGTTTCCGTTTTCTCCGAGCACGATTACTGGAATTCTATAGAGAAGAAGAAGTTATAGTTTCCCTAAATTAAATCCTTGCGAAGTATATTTCTCCCAAAAAATAAGTACTCGATAAGTGAATAAGTTCACGTTTTCTTGTGATCTTCCATGATGATCAGTGCACTAGTATTTTACACTCACCTGAACTTGTTTCGGGTCTGGCTTTCGGTATCACGTATTTCAATAAGTTATACACGAATGGAAGGAAAGCTAGATTCTTTTTTAAATTTTGGCATCTTTTTTCACATCTTAAAAACATACAATTAAAAATATTTATTTATCAATATACTATTTATTTCAACATATCTTGTAGAAATTGATCGCACCTATGAAATCAATTTCCGCTTCTAATGTAAAAGTATTGTGTATTTAATTGCTTATAATTACTGCTTCTAACATGTTCCTCATTCTTTGTTTGTTTGTTTTGACCATTCGTTCGTTTTTTTGATGGTATTTTTCCTCTGCTGAGAGTCCAGATAAACTTACCAGATAAGTCTACAGTACAGGAAGTTCTTTGACCTTGAAAAAACGATTGTCTTTTTGGTTCTGTTAAAAAAATTAAACACATTTCTAATTTTAAAATTGACTGTCTCTTGGTTTATCATTAAAACATCCAAAATTAAACTTGTTTTCAATATTTCGTCTTTAAAACAATGCTCTAACTTTGTGTGTCAGTGACAGAGTGGATATTGATGTTGTCAACTTCGAATTGAAAACTAAAACAACTTTTTTTAAAAGTGTATATTATTTTATGCATTATTTTGATCATCGTTGCAAGCGATTCAACGACCTAAAACAACTGTGCATGACCAAAATACTTGAAATTGATTTTTTTTTTGTCTGAAGTTGATTTTCCTAAGGGACTTACAGCTAGAATTATTCTCGACTTTACGTCTGTTAACGTCTAGCTATCTTGGGTTGGATGGGGTATATTATTAACTCTCTTCCAATCTAATCTAACTGTGTTAGATGTACACTCAAATTCCTCTGCATCGAGTCTGTACTCATTGCCTTCTGCAGTCTTTCTTTGTCTACCTCTGGGCTTTGTCCCAGGAACTATAAGTCTCTACACTATTCCGTCCAAATTTCTCAACTCAATCTTCTTATCTCAATGACATATTGAATTATTATCAACGGTTAACAAGTGTGTACACTAATTATAGATTTTAAGAGATATGAAGGGGTGGATGAAATGATTAATTAAATTTACTTGATTGAAGGTCTTACTTTGGAAGTGATCGTTCCCATGAGTAATAAATGAAGCGAGGGGAAACCTTAAAATTAAAAACTATTAAACTGATACGGCATTTCTTTTTAATCCACTGTTGTCGATTTAATGCATTGCTCATGAGGGAATACCTTATGCACTTCTTTAATGGAAGCGAGTTTGTACTACATAGAGAAATTAAAATCTTCACAAAACTTCTGCTTAAATGCCAATTTAGGCGACGTAAAACAGTCAAAAAAGTCATAATCAACAAAAATTTGGTGGGTAAACTAGTATTTAAGATTGACATGTGTTTTGGAGTATCTTAGGCTTTTAAAAAACTCGATGTAATCAGGACGTCATACAATAAGTTGATCTTAAGGTAATTTAATCGTTGCTAATTCGCTGTGGAATATTTTTATTCTTTATAATGTTCGCAAAACCATCTACGAAATTTCTGAACGACGTTTGTAAAATAAAAAAACTTATTCTTAACGTATGTCAAACATATTTCAATTTGTGTTGTAAATGTTAAGAATTTTTGCACACAAAATTCATTGAAAAATGGGACGTATTAGTAATAAGCATGGCTAATCTAAATTAACAAAAATCACGTTTTATATCCATCGGATTATTGATGCTTCTGATGTCATTTTTGTGGTTTGTAAAACAAATGGCTATCCTATAGAAATGTGATGTTGTAGAAATGAAACGTAACAAAGCTTACTCAATTTTATATGTCGGAGTGATTAGATTGACAATCAAGATGTATCCCTTATAATTAACTTTATTTAATTACATGTTAGCAATAATGAAGTAAAAATGTAAGAAACCGAAGACATTGTTAGCTATGAGAAGCTAATCAAAACACAATCTTGTGATAAGGTAATTTTGTCAAACTAGTTTATTTGTTTTGTTTTTATTGTTATTATCACACGGTTTTTTTTTATAAGAAAATCAGGCGAGTTTTCCGGGTAAAAAAAATACATCTATTATTTGGATTAATAGAGAAATAAGAATAATGACCAGCCTGGTTAGATTTCTAGTATTCTTATAAAAATTTTCTTACGTTATGTTTTAGTGTTTTGTTGTTGTTGTTGAAACGAGTTCATGTAGCAGTATTTTCCAAATGAATGTAAATACAGATTAAATAATTCGTCCGACAAATAGTTAATCACAGTGCTTAGCGCAGTTGTTATAACCCGTAATCCAGCTTTTAAGTAACAATATCAACATTTGCAACCTAGTTCCCATCTCACGTTGTCCCTTTCTGATTTGCCGTCTTAATTTTCATCTAAAATATGACACTGATTTTTTTCTTTTTAATGGATAAATGTTATTAAGGACGCTAAACTGCACGAAAGCCTAAGGATTCTTTACTAGTGACGCAACATCGCGGGTTTCTTTTTTAGTAAAAGACGAATTGAAATAACCGGTGCACTAATGGGAACTAAAATTCCTTCTAATCAAATCATGAATAAAAATTGTTTTGAATGAAACTTCTAAAAGAGTGTAGGTGTTAGAAGATTATCGGTTTTTGCAGTAGAAAAAAGCGGTACAGAATTCCTTTCTTTAGTTACAACATGCGAGCGTTAATTATTTTTTCACACCCTGGCATCGGTTATTTTTTTGTTCGTCACACATTTATCTAGTTATAAAAAGAATTATTTTTTACAGCGGTATAAACAGTTTAACATTTTGAAAGGAAGAGACATACACATATTCTCGTAAGAATTTCTTTTTATTTTAGTTTCTTTTTTAATCAAACGCACTTGTATATTAAATCACAGCTAATTTCGCCACCAAGTATAATTGAATAGGATATTTCTATCTTAGAATCACGCATTCTGAACTTGTAAACAGTCGTAAGTCTTAGGATCTTAGATTCCTTGATAAATCCAAACTCTTGAAATGTGCTAATTGTTGCTGACGCCAGCACGGCCATTTTCCATGCATTTCGGGGCTTTCGTGGGCAAAACCATTTCCACCTGGCTTATGTACAAAGAGGATTTTTCAATAACTTCGATTATTTTCTCCTTTTTTTCTTCCAGGTTGCCAGTGTGTTATAGTGGGAATATTGTATTCCTTGGCTATATATTTGTTCAAGTGCCCCTTTTCCAAATCTTTTTAAAGCGTTATACTTTATTTTCAAAGTCATCTCATTGTGTTTCTTATTGGATGCCATTGTTGGGAAAGATGTAAAATATCAACAGACAAACAAAAACACTCAAAAAGCTTTTTCAAAACATTCTATTTCAATGAAACGTTCGATTACTAGAAAAGTTCAAATTTCATTGGAACGTTCGATTGTTGAAAAATTTGAGTATTAGAACTTTGAGCGGACGAAAATTTTCAAAATTCGAATTACACATTCAAAATTTGCTCACAATAAAACCGTTCGATTTACATATCTTTCGAATTACATGAGTTCGAATTATAGGAGTGTTTTGTTAAGAAACTTAGATTAAACTCGAACGGGACCGGAAAATTCGTCGATTGCTATGATTTTTCGAATTATAGGAGTTCAAATTACATGAGTTCAACTGTATGTGTGCGAAAGTAGCGGTTGACACTTGTGTCCATACTATCATTAATATTTTTGTTCATGTAATAGTATTAATGTAGCTAGTATAACCACTCCATATTATGTTGTTGTTGTTTTACTGTCAAATTCTACCCTGCAGTAGCTTCTCAGGTTTGTAGATTATCCAAAAAAGTAATCAGCAAGCATTTATAGACCTTGATTATTAACATTCTATTAAAAGTAGGTTACAACTATGGCAATTTGAATCCAAATTAGACAGATCTCTATGTCAGCAATTTTTTAGCTTACATTAATACAGTCACATGTATTTTTGCATTTTTTTTTTGTTGTACCATGAGACAGTAAAAGAGTAACAATAACAATTAGATTATCGAGAAAAGTATGTGATAAAATTGCTTAGTTTTTTTGCCCTCGGGTAACTGAAAATAAAGACCGAGTGCAGAACAGGTGTATTACCCATTTTATCATATTAATTTTATTGAAACTGTGAAGCTGGGAATGGTAAAAGCAGAAGAACAGAAATTTTCGGAATAATTGGATCGCAATTATTTATAATGTGCTAGCTATGTATAATAAAGAAATATTGGAATATAAAACAAAATAAGAATAATTTCTAGCTGAACCTAAATAAAATAAAAACCTCTTGTTAACTTCAATTTCCTGCTTTTTACAGAGCAACATGGATGATTTAAAATTGCGATATCTGTATGATGCTTGTTTTGTAGGTTTAATAATAATAACACCGTTTCTGCAAAGGTTTTAAAAAATCATTGTTGGAAATATGCGTATGCTGCTAAAGCGGGTTATGCATTTTGTAATCCTTCGCTGCGACTACCTTTCTTAAACTTTGCTTGTATAAAAAAAATTTTGCGTGTTTTTTCTTTGCTCGTTCCTGTTATTACTTCACAACACAAAGTGGAGTGTTGCCATCAATAGAAATACCGCTTTGCTAAGTCGTGCCGATATTTTTAAAAAAACAGTAAACTAACTTCACATAAAAATTGAAGAATTTTATAATCTTAAAAACTGTGAATTAGTCACCTAAAGTTGTTTTCGTGCTGTGTTGCTGGGTTTTTCTATTTTTTATTTTTTATGTAAATGTGCGTGTGTTTTCATAAAACCCTGTTGACAAAGCAGACGTTTGAGAACTAAACGAATTTAATAGTGTTTTTTAACTATTTTTTACTTTATTCTTTAGATAAAGCAGAAGAGAGTGCGATTAGCCTTTACAAGCGTAGTTCACTTGAGAGTTACAACTGCGTCACATGTTACAAAGCATTTTATAGCAAGTCAACGTTAGAGTGTCATTTAATCAGCGCGAGACACTGCTGGTACACAAAACAAGTGTACCACATGGCGTGTAATGAAATTCACAACCATTCAAGTTCAAGTCATGCGTGCAAACTTGTGGCAGCAACAAGTCAGTCGATTTCTTTGTCTGTTTATTAAATATACACATCTGTACAACACAGTTCAATTGAAATGTTAGATACACCTGTCTGGTATTCTCAGATATTTGAAAGGTCTTACGGGATACTCCGCAGGCCTTTTAACCCTTGGTATAATCTTCTGTAGTTCTTTAAATACTACAAAGCTCATTATTGTTCTACTTCTTTCTTATAGCATTCCCACAATATGTAATGAATGAAGGTGTGCATTCAAGCGAAGAAGGATATTGCACGGATAGCGATGAAAATAAAACTCCAACTGAACCAAAAGATGTTTGCAACTATGACAACGAAGATGGTCAAAGAAGAGGCCGATCTCGACATCGGACGAACAGCAAATCAAGACGAAAGAAAATGGAGGAACTGAAAGAAATGTATAAACATTTTGGTGCAACTAGAGGTTCAAATGATTTGTATCAAACAATGCTAGATTCGTACGATGACTTCTCGGATCTGAATGCCGAAAGTGATAATGAAAATACATTAATAAATCACACAGTTAAGCGCCTAAAGAGTGTTACAGAAAAAGAAGCTTTGATGAAACGAGATTTGGTGTTGACGGAGCTAGCTGATACAGAAAAGGATTACGTAGCAGATCTGGGATTTATAGTCAATGTAAGGTCGTCTGTTCTCGTATAAGAAGGGGTCTTTCAATACTATATGGGCAAATGAATGCTGGATGACGTGAATGTCATACACATTTTTAATAAAAGAATTTATAAGAACAGGATGGGAATGGGTAGAAAAAAGAATAACAACAATGGCAAGGCTGACATTTTAAAAACACGCACAGGCACACACAAATCGTGGGCTATGACAGCCTTGAAGGCTGAAACCTTCGCAGAATCATTTGTTGCGATTTTGCGAAATTTGTGCTTAGATTTTACATTGTAAATATTTGTAATGTATATAGGTACTGTACTACATATAAAGAATGCGCAGAATGTAAAAACGGACTAAAATTTAGGCTAAGTACGTGAAAAAAAAAAAGAACACTTTGGGTCGACTATCCGACCTTATATTACCTATCATTGACTTTTTGAGAAGTATAAATTTCTGCCTCTTTTAATCATTAAATAATATTTCTATGTTTAGGATTTTATTCCGTTGTTAGAAGGAGATGATGTTACAACAGCTTTAAAACACACTTTTGAAACTATATTTGCTAACATTCAAGAAATATATAAATTTCATTATAAGTAAGTTTAACTCCAGCTTTGAAATTGTGCCTGATGTATGCTTCCATTGTTGTAAATATGTTCTTTTATTTCCATAGAAACTTTTCTGAGAAAATCGAAGACTGTCTGGAGGAACCACGATTTCTGAAAGAGACGTTTTGCGAGCTGGTAATTATATGCAGACAATTTGCTATAGCATGTAATGCATGTAAAGAAGGTTGCACAATTTAATCATAACTGCTAAAATAAAAGGCAAAATCGAGCAATTTTTATCAGGCTTTTGACTACATTGGTGGAATTTCAAAGTACCACATCTTTTTTAGCCCCTAGTTTTTCTTTCATATGCTTGTGGCCAGGCTGCTAGTATATCATCACTAAATTTACTGACACTTCAACATGTTCCCAATTCTAAAGTTTAGAATTATAAGAAATTTTACACCGCTGTGATTCACGTTCATTCGTCAGAAGACAGCGTCGTTTTTAGGATTTATTTGGCTTTAGGCCGTCCCAATCTAAAAAACTCTAACAAGTTCTAGGGATGAGGTTAATCAGAAGACTCCTTTGAAATATTTATCCTTTCTTATTCCAGGAAGAAGAGTTAGCAACATTATATTCTCAGTATTGCAAGTGCAAACCATCAGCAGATGAAGCTCTTGAAGTACATGAAACAGAAATTGACATTGTGAGTAGCTACTACTTTAACGTTTCCGTTTATCATCCATATTTTAAACATATTGTCACATCGTGCTGCATTAACTAAAATGGGAGGAACAAGTGACCAAACCACCTTTTAGTTCCTATAAATATTCGCTCCGTTTTACTAGTCTGATAAGTTACACATATAAAATACGCGATAATAAATAATTTAGATCCGAAAGAAGTATTTCCCAGATCGCAAATTATCTATAAAAGATTATTTGGTCAAACCTGTACAAAGATTGATGAAATATCAGCTCTTACTCACAACTATCAAGCAGTATTCATTAAAAGCTGACATGGATGTTTCGTTTATTGAGGTATGTGTTTAAGGTGTGTCCAACAAGTGGTAATAAATATCCATGTCATCTTTGACAAACCAGATTCGGAACGTCAAAATGTTTTGTCATATGACTTGACATTTTTATAATGCCTATTTTGGGCATTAATACCATATCCTATATACTGCCATTTTTTATATTGGATAGTGCACCGGGTGCCAAGAGTTACCTTATTTTTACCATACAAATGTTTCTCGTGATGATCACAAGACGATATATAACTCAGTACGACATTAAAACATTACGATAAAAAGGATTTAGGAGAGATTAACTTATTTAAATAAACGTTTCAGGAGGCTCTTGTAGTGATGGAACGTGTACCAAAAATTGCTAATGACGCCATGCATGTTGAACTGATACATGGATACGAGGTATGCCGCTTCTACATTGTGGGCATGTTAAGGGATTTTTTTTTTTCAAAGATTTAAGTTATATGTATAACCGTTTTTGTTTAGGGCTTTCTTCCGTCTGAAGATTTAATATATCAGGTATGTTAACACGTTTCTCTATTAAGATGCAGGAGTAATGTAACAATCTTGTAAGAGTGATCCAGATACATTATTTTACTCTCAAAATCTATAGTTATTTATGAAATTCTCACTCTGCGTTTACAAAGGTTCGATTTTTTTAGTAAAACCAACAAAGTAAGCAAAATCATGTTTAAAAACATCAAATCCTGGTGCAAATTTAATGCAACTTATCTTACACTAGGATTCTTTAGACGTGGTCATTGGCAGAGGAAAGGCAAAACCTAAAACCATGAGGATTTTTATCTTCGAAAAAGTCGTTGTGTTTACGGAGACAATTAAAAGATTAAAAAAGCTTCCGTTGTATAAATGTTTGGCTCATGGAAAAGTGAGTGTTTCTATCTATTGTCGTCGTTGTTGTTTTTGTCGTTATTTTGTCGTTAATTTTGTGTCGTCGTCGTTGTTGTCGTAGTTTTCGTCGTCACCGTAGTCATTTTTGTCGTTGTTATTGTTGCTATTATCAAAAGTAATTGTAATTCATCAGGGTAAAACCATTAATCATATCTGTTAAGATTTTTAAATCCATCAGTCCTTTTGAAGAGTATTGATTCTTCATTATTTTATGCTTTATTATTTGGCGAGCTAATTATGAGCTTTATTAAAACAATGTTTTTCAGAGTCTAGAAGGTTGAGTGTAAACAAGTTTTCTTTTTGCTAGCCACATTAAAACGCATTTATAGACATCATTTCCCATCCTGTGTCATCGTGTATAGCTGGTTAGAAAATCATAATTGGTTCCCGTAGATATGTTAATCATAAAGTGTTTTCAGCTGGTTGTCTTTATTAATTTTCTCCGTTTGTTTAATTTACAATGCTACTAGCCATAGTGCTTCTTGGTATTTGTACAAAATTGTGATGGAAAAATAATAGTATAACACTTTGCGTACATTTCTTTTTACAATCGAATAATAACGGTAACGTTTTTTTCTTTTAGACTTCTCGCATGGGAATTACAGAAACTGTGGACAATGACCCCCTGAAATTTGCAATTTGGTTTCGGAAATACAAATCAACAGATATTTATGTTTGTCATGCAGAATCACTAGACACAAAAGAGCACTGGGTACAAGTTTTAAAAGATGTGATTGCAATACAAGCTATTTTGCAGAACAGATGTGCGTTACTGTTTTTTTTCATTTGAAATAATGACTTATGATGACCGTGAGAAACAAGATGTCCTTTACATAAATCCCGTTGTGAGAAAACTTCGATTGATATAAGGATAGAACAAACACGTTTTAAGCAATTTCGTTGACTTAAAACGCGTGACTTCATAAACGCAGAGCGCATCGAAGTTGCTATGACAATATCATTATCTTCCACACGAGCTTTTTTGTTTCATAAGTCTATAGAAGAGTTATTTACTTTACCAAAGAAAGTTGTGTCTATGAAGTTAAACGGCTTTTTATCTTTACAGGTAGCCGCCGCAACAAGGCGTTGAACGAAAGTATGAGAACAGAATTAAATGGCAGGTACGACAAACATTTGTAGTTGTAATAATTTGCGACACTTTGACCAAATATTTCTTTTTACCTTTCTTGACCATTTCGTCAAAAAGAGAAAAAATTTGGAAAACAAGGTAGGCGAATGTGACACCTATCTAAATTCTATTTGAAATAAAGACCGTTTTATAGGTGTAACATATTCGTTGATTTAAGTTAATTAGCTTCAAGCTGATATTAAAAATTAGACTTACTTCGTGTTTAGTAGCGCTTAATTACCCAGGGTAACTTCTTCAGTTTTGGCACTTTTATTAATTAAACAGTGAAATCTGTCTAAAGCAGATGCCATTGGTTCAAAAAGTGTGCATTTTCTACATATACTCGCTTTTTTAGATTTGCTATAAATGTTTGACTTTAAATCAATCCGTTTCGAATGTTGATATTAAGTTTTTTCCCAGGCTAAATATTAGGAGTCTATTAGATATATATTAACTTAGAGATTGGTACTGACTTTTGCATGAAATGCGCTGCAAACATTATTTAGTTGCCATTGATTGACAATTTGTTTATCAGGAAAGAATTCGTTAAGAAATTTTAATCCACGGCGTTTTTCTTTTTCTAGGTTGTTAAGCCAACATCATTCTGACATCGTTCGTGAAGAGACGTTGCGACAAGCGTTGCAAGGACACCCACGCCTGGGCGTAATGTCAGAAAAATTAAAGGACAGTATTGAGAGGTACATTATCACAGAACTAATGGATGCCGATTACGCATTTAATTGTCATACCATGTTACAAAATTATAAGAACAGGCAGCGCTCCAAAAGTTTGAATGCATCATCGTTGGTTTCTGAAGAGGATATGAGACCGCGGTGTCGTCCGAGAAGTGCAAGTTGCGGCTTAGCACGCAGACCTCTCAAAGACAAGACTGTTCAAAGTTCACTGGTTAAGACTGTTTCGAATGTTAGTTTTCATCAACTGGATGCTTAACCTAATGATCTCGTTTATCGTTTTTTGTTTACAAATAACAATGTCTTCTGCTTTGGTGTAATAAGTTTGAAATATTTGCGTTTTAATTTAAAGCTTCGTAATATTCCTCTTCCAATAAAGAAGAAGTTGAGTAGCAGTAGCTGCTCCCTTTTTCCAGTATATACTTCTTAAAACCCTTTATATCGAGGTATAATATAAAAGTATGTGTACGTATGTATTTTTTTGTACATAGTTGTTTAAAAAAATCTATATTATAACACAAGATTTTGACTGTAAACTGAAATAGAATCCATAGTCGTTATTGGGCATAACTAGCCTAAGTACCTGACCGTTTAATCGTAAACTGTATGAGGTGCTAGACGGGTTAAACACCTAATACAGGCTGCATCTGGGTGGAGCATTTAATAGAGTATAGGTGCTCATCTAATAGATCCCCCTTTTAAGACAAAAAGATTTTTCTAAAAAATGGCTTTCTCATATTTTTGGTTTAATAAATACAATAATATCTTCAACCTCGTTCCAAAGACTTTGTTATATCGAAGATGGCGCGAAGACATCAAGAACAAATATAGATCCTATAAACAAGATTGAATGTTCCTGCGAGATTTAGAACTAATTGTGAATAAAAGAGTTGGTTCATAGCATTATTACAGCCTTTTAACTCAAATGTATAATCGAAAACTTTTCGGCTATTCGGCTAATGCCACTGCTTTGCAAATGCCAAAAGTTAATTCTGGATTATGTCAATGTACTTAGCCATAAAAGCCATTTAAAATCTAGATTGTTTCTATTGTTTGGTCAGATTTTTTGGCAAAAAAATGTTATGTTCTCATAAAATTTTTATACTAACATGATACTTTCTATTCCGAACGTTTCATATGAACTTGAGGTATCGATTGTTTGTTTACGATTAATTTCGGCATAATATTTGCACGCAGTTTTACTTTTTCTGCACAAAGACGCAGTTAAGTCGCACACAGTTCTGTTCAAAATCATCAAAAATACAAAATGGACTTTCTGCAGTATAGCTGCGTTCAAAAGCAATCAAGCATGAAATTTAATTTTTCTGTAAAATGCTAAGCCTCTTTTAATAATAATCCTAAAGAAAGGTTTTTTATCCACTATAAATAAGTTGACAGTTCTGCACTGGAGTACTATTTTTTTTACCTTAGAGAACCATAAAGAATCAAACTTTGAAAGACTTTCAAGCAGCTACTTGTATGTACAAATCTGTGCATGGTACCGCGCACAATTGTGCACACAAGACGCGGCCAATGAGTTAGTATATGATAAACCCTAAACTTAAACATTTTTACTGTGATTATAAAAAAACAGTAATTATAAATCCAAATTTTATCTGATATATTTAAAGTACTTTGTTTTTACACCCTTTTTATAAATACAAAAGTTAATTTTTCCTGAGTATGTTTCGAATAAAAGAGTGCCATCAGATAAAAAGAAAATGGCTGAAGAGGAGTTACTGAATTAGTCAATCAACCGTGCAGGAAAATTACGGTTGATTGCAGAACGTGAAGTAATTCATCTTTTTTGCAAGCTGCATTCAAAAATATTTTGCAAACTCGAAAGCAGCTCGCTAAAGGTAATTTGAATATAACTTTGCACAAAATTTGCGAAAGTTTGGCCTGGATAGAGTTGTTGGTATATTTAAACTGGCTTGTTGGAGTTGGAACGTTTAATTTCCAGAAAGTTTTTAAAATAATTTAAAGTTTCAGGTAAGTTTTTTTAATTTTGCAATCTATAGGTAATGTTGTGATATGCTCATCAAATTGTGGTTCCATTCTGCACAAAGGCGACAGTAGGATTGCTTCATATCAAGCTCCTGCGATATTAAATGATTATATGAAGTCCAGCAAAACTGTGTTCTGTTGTATTTATGAAAATACTTTGCAACACAGTAGCTGTGTACAATAAAATAAATATGTAACTATGTAACATATATGTAAATATGTTATATTACTTTATAAGCACACGTAAAAGCTAAAAACATAAAAAAGTGTATTTAGGGCACCCAATAATTAGCGAAGCATTGTTTTTGCATCAACTAAATTAAGTTTTTTAATTATGCAGAAATTTATTCATAAAGAACTATAAACATAACCACTTCATAAGCTTCAAGAAGTCGTGCGTATATTGCACTAAAACTCTAAAACCAGCCAAGAGAGGGAATACTACCGGGTACCTAATATGTAGTAATTTTAAGGGGTTTTAATTTTGACCATATCTGTCAAATTTAAAAGATGAAATGTTTCCAAAGCTCTTGATCCGCCTAAATGAGTTCCCAAGTTGTGTCTGTCATCTTATTTTTAACTTGACAGATAGCCGATATTTAATTTTTTTTTCCTTTCTCTTTTCATTTTATTTACTTTTCCGTATTTTATTAATAAAATTCCGTGAAGGCTAGTTAAAAATGAACGATTATCCACAAGAAAACGTAAATCAAAAACTAATAATGCTTCTTAAAATCCAAATCTTAGTTTTGGTGTTGTGTATAAACAGCAATCTAGACATTCCACTGATGTGTTGAGTAATATCAGATTTTTTTTTAGATGTGAAAATAACAAACAATGCATCTATCGTACATGTATTTATATTTTTTCGCTGTTCTGTTACCTGAAATCACTCAAGGTAAATTGTTTAAAATACTTTTATTATTTCGTATGTTTGGTCTCTTGTTTTTTTTTTCAGATTTGTTAGTATTAAGGTCCTCTATGAAGAAGGTTGTTGTTATATGCATCTTTTGAACACATAGTTCGATAACTTTCGCTAATATCAATCAATGACCTGATTGACGATTCGACATAAGACGCTTACAAGCAGAAATTCTCAACCATGCACCGCAGCATAATTCTGAGGCCCTCCTGCTGAGTAAATAATGTGCTAGAAAACGAACCCGTGGATTTCTTCACGGAGAATACGTCAAATTTTTTTTCGTACACTGAAACTCGATGTGAAGTGTGAGTTTAAAAGTTACCCATATTGAAACAAATTTACTTCTACAGATTATTATGACAGTGGTTTGCTACGGGAGCAAGAGAAACTTAAGTTCGATATGAAGATGCTAACAATGTAACCTCGTTTATAATGCCTAATTTTTTTTATTTTATTTGGCGCTAGGCATTTATCTACATGCCCAGGGTCATCATCATAAAAATCACATCATAAAAATAGCAAAGACATATTTGATTGTGTTTAGGTCTCGACTCATCACTTATTCGAACCAAACGAAAACCATTTTCCGAGTATGACTATATTGAAGAAAGTAAAAATGAAGTTTTTGCTGACCACGACCCTCCAATACCAATCAGGACACAAAGGCAGACCGTCGATAAAACTTCAGACGTTATGATTGAAAAACCAATAACTAACATTTTTGAACATCTAATTCAAAAAAGTAAAATGAAACATATGAAGATGGAAAAGCGAAATCTTGTGGCCCGACCAAAACCCGATCCATTTCTGAAACTAAAATCGTTTTTTGACGAGCTAAATAAGAAATCGGCTGATGAGACTGTGATGGAGAACAAACGTTCTGTGCACTCCACTATTGAAAACATAAACAAGGCTAAGGTAGTATCTAAAAAGGCGATAATGGAAGATTTACAATTTGAAAATGAAGAAAACAAAAATGAAGAAATAATGCATCCTAAAGAAAATCTAAAGAAAAAACAAGAAATTTCAACACCAAAAAATATGGTTCTTGCTACTGTGAGCAGAAGTAGTGAAACCAACAGTGCTGAAACAGATGAAGATAATGACGTCAGTGGATCTGGAAGTGGAGAAAGTGGAAGTGGAGAATCTGGAGGTAAGGAAAAAGGCTATCCTTATCCCAAATCACGTGTAATAAATACACGAATTTTTTTTCTAAGGTAATATTTTTTAGCTTCTTTTTCAAAATTATTTAAATTTATACGTATAGACGGTTCCGGTGAATCAGAATCTGGTTCAGGGACACCAATGGAATTTTCAAAAGATGTAAATAAACGCAGTTCTACTGAAGATAACTATGACGAATTATTTGAGAATCCGCCATCTTTAAAAAAGCAAAATGGGATGGGTCGAAATAAAAGACAAGTTAGAGATGATGACGACGAGGAAGGGAATCCTGATTTCGAAGGATTACCAGAACATTTAGGTAAGTTATAATATACGCATTATAAAAACGAAGCAATTTAATGTAACCTCTTTGAATGAAACTTGCAAAGAAAATTAACAACACATTTGGGCAAAAATTGTAAAGACATTATTTATTAGACCTGAATTTAGTGTGTGTAAAAATAAGTATGCGATGATTTAATGCGAATTACTCTGACTCGATGTTCCATATGCAATGAAAAAAAAAATTTGAAATCTTGGACTTGCATGCTCTCAGGGAAAATATTTTTTTACGATATTAGTGCAATAACATTTTCGTTTCTTAATAAGCAAAAATATAGGATTGAAAACTTTTTATCTATACACAGGAAAACTGCTTTGTCCATGTAAGCAGTTTGAAAGGCTAAGAGTATCTTTATAACCAAGGTTTCTTTGTTAGCTATCGACTTCTTCAAAGGAAGATTGGTATCACCTTTTTGATGCTAGAAAAACATTTATTACTGTTTTGTTAATTCTGTTATTTTCAGCAACCATTAGAAGAGAGAATCCAAGAGTAAAAATCTTGAAACGAGAGGCTAAAGATAAATACATACCTGATATACCATTACCTTTCAACGATATTGCAGCTGAAGTAAATCCAGTGACTGGAGAAATTATTAAAAAGGAAGTAAAGCATGTAATGAAACGACTGGTCCCATACCCCACAAAGCAACCTGTCAAAATAATTCCCTACAGAGAGTTAAAATCAGTGAATGTAATTAAAAGGGCTCTTACAGAAGAAGAATTGAAGAATTTAAGGATTATAGATGAAGAAAAGGTAGCTAGCATAGATATTTGTTTTTTTCAATGCAATTAGTATTGTATCAATCCAAGTTGTTGACTTTCTATAGCTGGCTTTGGGAAATTAAAGGAACAAACTTTCTCTATATGGCAACTCAGGAAGTATAACCTAATTAAAATATTACTTGATGCTGGGTTTCTTTAGTAAACCAGCACATAAACGCCACAAATGTTGCATAAATGATGAATGTGGTGTTAGTGAAAATCACTTTTGAAGGTTTACAGTCTCCTAAACAGTGTCTCTTCTTTTGTACAGAATAAATTTTTGCTGTAATTCTGAGGATTCACCGCTTCCCTTTTTTATTACATTACATAGATTTTCTTTCTTTTACATTTCTTTGTACTTTTAGGCGAAAAGTTTATTTGATGATGACGAGGGAGATTTCTTAAAACACGTAAAGAAAGATGGCATCTATTACGATACAAGACATAAAAGATTTCTTATCACAGCTAATGCAGATAGCATAACTAAAGATGCTAAAGCTGAAACGAAGAGGAATAACTTTAAGATGGAGAAAGTTATATCCATTCCAAAAAGACATGACATTACTTCAACAAATGTCTTGAAAAAAAGAGGAGTGGAGAAAAGAGAGTCAGTTGCAGTTACACCAAAACAAAAGAGAACCACTGATATTGTGAAAAAGTCTTTAAACAATGCATCCGGATTAAAAAAAGTCAATACAAATCAATCTTTAAATGAAACAGCGGCTGTTACTAAAGTGCAAAAAATAAACTCTACGGTTGGTCAATCAAATGTTGACATTACAAATATAACAACGTCCAACAATGCAACAAATTCGTCCTCAGAATACCAAAAAGATAACCCTACGAAATCTAACAGAGCAGAGAATAACACTTCGACAAATTCTAACGTGACAGCTACAGATAGTAAGATAGTAAAACGCGATTTATCTGAGACGGAACATAGAAAACCACTCAAACAATCTGCTGAAAAGCCGAAATCAGACATTCTAAAAATGCATAAACGTGATATACTTTCTGATGACGATCCAAATATCGATGAACTGATGCGAACGCAGGGGAAAGAAGCTGAAATGATCAGACATGGTAAAAGTATGAAAACCGCAGAAAATGTTTACAAGTTTGCTCGCAGTGTGATGAATCTTGTAAATGATGCGAAAAGTGATAAAACTAAAAGACATTCTGAAAGCACTCAATTAACAGGTGTTTGGTCTGGACTAGGGACAGCACCTGAATTTGTTCCTGGTCTTATCAAGCGTGATTATGATGACAGATCACTTAGTGGTGCTTCGAAAGGTAAAAGACAGGCAGATGGACAGAAAGACATTTCTCGGCTGATGTCAAGAAGATCTAACAATGTGCAAAAGAAAAGGGTATCTAAACGCGAATTGCATGTGAATGAGGTTGAAATCAAACATGCTAGTCGCAAAAGAACACATAAATTCGAAGTTAATGCACAGGCTAAACGAAATGTAGAACATAAAGGTATATGGACTGGGGAGCACGGTTTTCCATTATATAGGGAAATACATACAAGCCCTACCAAGATAAAACGCGATGCGGATATAGATACAGATGAAGACGATGTGAAGACACCAAAGGAAGAAAACAATGAAGATCTCCCCTTGTTAAGTAAAAGGGATGTGATTCCATCAGATGAGGAGGATGAAAAAGAAAAAAAAGATAAGGTTTCTAAAGAGAAACGTGAAATCACAGAACAAATGGAAATGAAACAAATGGAGTTGGGAAGTTTAGGTTCTATAAATATGACCCCTAAGAAAACGAAAAAGATAAAGCGAGACAAATCTAGTAAAAGACAATCTAGTGGGAAAAAATTAAAGAGATCTGACAACGAAATGGAAAAGGAGATGATTTCACATCTAACAACAACACCCGTTCAGGATGGGAACGTTGTTCTTGCATTTGATGAAGTAAAAGAATTATTACCTACAAAAAGATTTTTTAGTCAAGATGAAGAACAAGTCCTGGAACCAATTAATCAACAACAAACAGCTGTTCCTTCTGCATCAGTAATTGATATTGACAAAGAACTAGCAGATTCGATGATCCTGGCTGGTGAAAAACGCAGTAATGTGTATCCTAGTGGGCTAACAGCAACCAAGATAGAATACGAAAACAACAGTGATGATAAACCCGGAAACGAAAGAAGCAAATTAAATCCATCGTTGTTGCAAAAGGATAACCAATTAAAGAAAGGTCAGCTCGCAAAGGTGCAAAGTGAAGAGACACAGCGTAAGTATGATCAAATGAGAAACTGGGTTCAGGACAGTAAAGATCCTGCAGAAATTGAGAACGAGAGGAAAATACAAGAAGTCAGTGATCAGCTAGCTGAGTCAAACACTGAGTTGGAAAAGCTAAAAGTAATAAACAAAGCCGAAAGTGATAGCGCATATTTAGCAAAAAAACTCGAGGAAAAAAATAACATGGATAATGATTCTGTCCAATTTCGCGAAGAAAAGTTTAAGAAACTTCAACAGCAAATTTTGGATGAACAAGAGATTTATCGTAAGCTCGTTGATGAACAACGAAAATTATACGAAGAGAAGATGAAAGCAGAAGAGCCAAAGGTAGGAATTAGTGAAAGCGGAAAAGTAAATACAACTACAGAGAACAAAGAAAATGAAGCTACAATGCAAAATAATGGCTCTTTAAAAGGCACATCGTCAGAGAAAGGTTCCGTATCAGCAACAGAAACTTCTATAAGTGACAAGATTCCAAGTAAAACATGGGACGCTTTGGATATGCACATCGGAGATCAGCACAATCAAACTATCGCAACTCCCCAGACATGGGAGCATTTTGATCGATTGCACAATGATAGTAGCGAGACGTTTCCTGAAGCAAATAATGAAGACGTTACTAATGAAACTGCTCCTGCAAGCGAAGATCAGGCATCGTCATTATACCCGAAGATAGTAATAACAACCACATCAACTCCAATGATAAATATTACCGTCATACCTGAGTCAACAACAACAACAATGTTCACGACAACATTAGTTCCTGAAACAAGATCTGAAAGTAATACTAGCAAGCAAATTATTATTGAATCAACAACTCCTCCGCCCACAACAGCCACTACAACAGTGTCAACATTAATAATGTCTTCTACAGCGAAATCAACAATAACACCAGCATCAACAACAGTATCAACATCAACAACAACATCACCACCAACAACTTTAACAACAACGACATCAACATTGCCATCAACAACGTCATCATCATCATCAACAACAACAACAACAACAACAACAACATCTCCATCAACAACATCTCCATCACCATCAACATCTCCATCACCATCAACATCGTCCTCGACCATGTTGTCAACAACAATATCATCAACCACAACGAATGCTGAAACATCTACAATCGCCACAACAGCTTCAACTAAAACTGTAGCTCCGATTAAACCAAACCCTACTTCTCCAGTTGCAAAGACGGCAACAGCATATGTGATTAACGTAAATATGTCCTCCAATAATTCAGCTCCAACGAAATCTATTATATCTTCTGCTGAAAACTCTGAACTTGACACAGAATCGAGTAACGTTTCTGTGCCATCGAAAGAAAAAACCGCACAAGATGCTAAACAAATAAGCCACCTTCACAATGTCTTAATGCAGTCTGTAAATCCAGAAAGCTCAAAGAACATTGCTGACGTACGTAAACCAATACAGATTGCTGATATGAACACGAAGTTTGATATAAAGCCAACTACAGAAAAAACCCATTCTATTGAGAAAATATCGAATGAAGAGAAATTGCCACCGACAAAGACAGCCTTGCCGTTTCCACTAGAGATTGCTTATCGACCAAGAGTTGTTTCAGCAAAAAATAAAACGAGTAAAAATCTAGAAATAGAACCTCGAGCAGATGGTAAATATATTTTCAGTTATAAATATACTTTCAATAAAAAATCTTTTAACCTAAACAGTTTCTTGATTGATTATGCTGTGATCTCTTTGTTATTTTATACCTTCTGAAACTTTTGACGGAAGCACGTGGTAAAAGTTGGACTATTTGCAACAAAGATCGAGTCATATTTTGACATTTTGGCATATCTTTCCCCAAAGTTTCATGTGTAAAACATTAGCTAAAATTAAACACAAATTTAAACGTCAGTCAAATCTGTGTGTTGTTTATAAAAAAAAGTGTTCCTAGAATTCCAGTTTATTTTAGTAATAATCTGTTCCAAACCAGCATACAAACACATCAACTTTTCAACTTTAGGATATGTAGGATGCTTCATTGATCACCTTGTTCAAGGTCGTGATTTACCTGTGAGAGCAGGAATCCCTTTCGTTACACCAACCAATTGTAGAACGGCTTGCAAGAAGACTGGGTACAAGTAAGTATTGCATTTGGACCAATGTCCATATTCATTATTGTTCTTCCCAGTACTTAACAGTACCATGAAGCAAAGAAATAAATGGTGATAAACTTTTATGTTGTTGTCAAAGTTTGAATCTATATGCTCTGCTGGTGCAAAATTATATAGAAAATATTGACAATTTCTGTGGTGTCAATATATCTCAAAATCTTTAAACTTGAATATCTTGAGACCAAAAAAAGCTTTTTTAATAATTTTAAAATACTTATTACATTGGATTACATTTATTGTTATGTTCTCATGCGTATTCCTTCATGCAACTGTGATTTCAATGTCCACTTTTTCTTACCAGATATGCTGGTCTTCAATATGGCTACTTATGTTTCTGTGGCAACAATTACGGTAAGTACGATGTGGTACCTGACAGTGAATGCAACACGGTTTGTTCTGGTAACGATTCGTTCACATGTGGAGGATTGTGGAGAAATGAGATTTATGATACAGGTAAGAGATGAGAATTTTTAATACGTAAACATTTTTCTGAGGCCAGGCTTAAATCCTAGAATTACCTAAACAACTGTTAAGCAACACATTAAACAAGTCTCGGGTTTTAAAAGTTTATCGCTTTGAGATATGGAATCTAGTATTTTTTGTGAGTTCGTGCTCTACCTGCAACACATTTACGTAAAAAGAAATTTTAGAAAGCCACCCAAGCCCAATCCCAAATTAATTACGGCCTAAATATTTTTTTAGTACCTAATACCTTAATAACGTGCATTTAAATACTTTAATTTTAATCAGAGCATGTGATTGGTACATATGAAGGGAACGTTCCATTTATCATGCCACCGAAAGTAAGGACCTCAATGACTGGTAAGTAGACAACAGTTAACCTTTTTCCCAACCCCTGTTCTTCCTGTTTTTATATTGTCGCAGTCCCGACAAGATACCCTGGGGACGAGGTTGGACATTTACAATTTTACGTTTTTATCTAATACACCTTTCCCAAATTATGGTTCTGTGTTTTTCAAATAAGGATATTCAGATAGAATATTAAATCATCATGGCAAAAAAAGAAGTTTTTAGAGCAATATAATATTCTGGTTGGATTTTATTTGGATTTAAAGAAAATAATTATTTTAAAAACGAGGCTATTCTTAGGAAGCTCGGCTATATAAAGGGTTTGACCGTAACTTTCAGCCCGATATTGAGGCACTTAACGAACAGAAATATTTACGAAATTAGGTAATTCGTTCTACCTTTTGCTAAGGAACTTAGGGATAAGAATCATTTTTAGTATCAACCTCTTTAATTGAGTTTGACATTCAGGAAATTCAGGAAAGGTCTATTTGAGAAATTTATTTCCATTTAATTTTTTACCCTCCTCATAATCCTTCACCCGGTTTTATTTTTGGGTTTTACGTGTCGTGTTTTTTTATTGCTTTTCAACTTTTCAACTATGTTCTTGTGTTGTCTCTTTAATGTCGTACCGCTAGAACAACCAGAACAAACTGTAATTGTTAATATCTAATTGTTAAAGTACTCCTTTTTACATTTCTCTTATTCTTAATCTTAACAAGATCATGTTTGTCTTCTTGTTGGCCTTCCTTAATTGTTATGTGTTTTTTCTTTATGTCAGCAAATAAATGAATGAAGCATTTTGATTAGGCATTTTTCTAAGTGTACAAAAAGCTTGGCAGGCAAGTTTAATTTTTTTAAACTTACACGCCGAGCTTTTTATACGCCGATGTTCGTTTGAGTTGTTACAAATTTAAAAACATTACATGACATGCACGACAACACAGTGTATTTTTCCCGCATGGTCGCTCAGTTTTCGTTGAATGGAAATCAGCTTTACATATAAGGTATACTGTAGAGTATCAGAGTATTATCTTATTACACCTGTCATTTATATGTAACTGACTAAATAATCTAGAACTGCCTGGCATGGTACGATCTATCATTCCATCAGGTCCAAACATGGTAACAGCCAATGAAAAAATGGAAAGTAACCAAGAGCTTTTGAAAGAGATTCAAGACTCAGAGCAAGCTGACATCAAAGCGTTAGAAGACGAAAAACAAGATGCAATTGATCGAAGTAATATTAACGTAGTGCGCAAAGTTGGCAACTATACTGATGAAGATCTAATAAACGCTGCCAAATTAGAAATGGCACTTGATCAGGCAACTCAGGTAATATCTCCTGTATTTTTTTCCATCTAGTTTGCATCCAGTTACTAACCATTAGTATAATTATGCTGTAGACAAACGCGTTCGAAAAATGATGTCGCGTACGAAAAATAATTTTACCGTGTACTTATTTTCGAAAATATTGACTAAATTAGCGAAAATAAATAAGTAAATACGGCTGTTACGAGGGAAAAACAACTCTGTTATGAGTGACAAACAAAAAGTTTACGCTAAAAGTCATAATTTTAACGCTTGCAGAGGATATATATTCGTTACCGTTTTTTTAGATACTGTATTTGCTAGAAATTTGATGAATTTTATTTATCATATTTTTTTAACTTGTTATGGTTTTATGATGAGGTTTTGTGTATGATTTAATAAAAAACTTTTTCGCTGAATATTTTTGTCTAAACATTAAAGCAATTTCCCGAAATCAGATTTTCAGTTCACTTAAGTTTGTTAAAACAATTTAGAGCGACGTTCATACAGTTAATCGACCACCTGATAATAATCCAGTTCCATCATCTACAACTGAATCACCGGTAGTCGACGAAGAGGATGATGATCATAAAGACAAGGTCCTTGCATCATTTGCGTACCTTCATCCTCAGCATCAAAATGATGAAGAGCCCAAACACTCTCCAGTACTGCCATTGAAATTAGAGCCGGGAAGTAAGTATTGAAGGAAAAAGCTTACAACTATAAAGTAGGATTTTTCTGAAGTGACCACAGTCATTTTTAAATGGTGAAATGGACATGTTGAAGGTCTTTATTACCACTCAGCTTTAGCGCAAGAAGCTCATAAGTTTTCTTCTCTCGAGCAGAAGTCAATTTCCATTGTGCATCATTTTTTCACGCGCAAAATTAAATTCTCAGGGTAATATAACAGCTGTTCTTAATAACAGATTGTTTTTGTTCCATTACTTAAGAAAAGAATTATATACTGTGCGCGAGTACTCTTTCCCACTTTCGGACTTTCAAAATTAAAAGTCTAAATTTGATGTAAAATAGAAAAAGGGGAAAGAGAAATTAGCTTAATTCTTCTATCTAATACTTTTCGCTCAGCAGGAATACTATACATCTAGGGGCCGTTTATATGTAAAATCTCATCCCGGGATGAGTTTCGTCTCGGGATGAGTTTCGTCCCAGACAAGTTTACCCCTGTCTCTAGTGAAAATCCTCACAAAGTTTACACGTTTCAGGCGGGATGAGATTTCATCCTGGGTTGATAAAATCTCACTCATCCCGGGATGAGTCCAAATTTTATTGATAAACTATCAAATCAACCATAATTTTAAACTCACCATAATGCATGTAGTCAATGTCCTTGTTGTTCGTCATCTTGAAATATTGTAACCCATGTTGCTATTTTTAAGGTCAAAATATTCAAATATTATTGGCTATTCGCTATTAGAGAGAACAACAACGTGGTAGATTGAATTCAACTTTACCGCTAAGCTCAAGAGCCGTTTCTGAGCACAAATCAAGTAGTAATTTTGTTGTGCGATAACCGAAAAAAGGCAGCCAAATGAAAACGACCCTTAACTATAAATCTTTTACCTTTTCGTAGCATGGAGGGACTTCAAAACATGTTTTCATGGCATACTAAGAGCGGAATTTTTGTAGCATAAAGGGACCTCAAACCGAATAGACTTCTTTAAACCTTTCATTGATTTGATTCCATCTTAGCCTGGAGATATTTCTACCTCCATGATCCATTTCAACTTTCTCGATAATGTATAGTAGCTTTTCACGAAGATTTCTACTGTAAATAATTTCAAACATCCTAACTTTAGCACATTTATTTCGTGGTGAGATAATGTTACAGCAATCATGGTACGACGATTTATCAAAACCTGGCAGTATCAAGTTCAATATACTGGCTGCAAATATCGAAGAAGCTGTAAGTTAAAACAAGTTTTTTACTTCACATTTATTTATTTATTTGTAATTGTTTACCCAGAATAGCCTTTCAGTTCTTATTGGTACTGCTATCAACAAGGTCCTGTTAAAGGAGTTCGAGCGCATTTAAAGCTCCCATTGAGCTATGAAAGTCGCGCAAGCACAGCAATCGCTCAACAAGACAACCGTCTAAGATACCAATCCTATTCTCACGCTAAATTGAAAGGATAGATTCACATTTTTATAGTCCCTGACATGACTCAGCCGGGATTATCTCATTTCTATTGTTCGTGGTTCAAGGTAGTTGTTCTGCGGTTACTGTTTTAAAAATGTTATTTTCTCTTATAGTTGAAGAACGTATTTGTCAACGACACATCCTTTTTAAAAGCAGAAGTAATGTCTCTGAGGTACCAAATATTTGTTCGACTAATCTAATACTATGTTCTTACATTCTGATACTTTATTCCTTTAAACTTCTTTCTTCTTCTATGCAAGGATGAATACAATTTTACACACACTACAAATAAAAAATGAAATAATGTAGTACACGCGAAAACAGACTGAAATAAAAATAATATATTGAAAAAATGAAAATAAAAATTTAAGATGGGTCGAACGTTTGTTTGTAGATGTGAATACAAGGGTATTACAATCGAAAAAGATCGCCGTCAAAACGTTCAGAGTCAATTAGGAACGTAATAGAGGAATTGATAATTTGACTGTTCTGAACAAAATTAAAAAGAGAACTATCGCCGTATAACAAAATACGAGATAAACGAATTTTAGACAGACCAGTGATCGAAGGGCCAATACTAAAAAGTTATTCAAAGAGCTTTTTTCGTGATGCTGCAAATATTTGGCAGCGCAGTAAAAATTCTGGTTCAGTACCACAAGTAATAGAATCCTGAAAATTGTGTTTAAATTTATGTTCCCGTAAGTGACTCAGACCTAATCGTAGCCGTGTTAAGTATTTAATCCCTATAAGTCTCAAAAATAGAGTAAGGTGATGGTCTTATGCACTTCAGCAAACTACTCTTAAAAACAAACGAACAGTCTGTTCCACTCTCTTATACAATAACGAAAAAAACTATGTGTAAAGAAATCAGTTCTAGCAAAAATCTGTTTGATTTCGCCGGTCACACGAGTAGAATAACATCTGTTTTCCAAAGGAAGGATATCAAACAAATTAGTTGGCGTACGCTTCTGTACAATATTATAAAAAACGAGAGTTTACGAAACCAATAATCCCAATTATTGGTAGAGCTTTTGCATAGATGTTTCTCTGGCACCTGTTATCGATAAAGCAGCATTATTTTGGATAGACTCAAGCTTTCTTTTGAACAGTTTAATATGTGATTGGTCAAAAATAATGTCACCATAATCAAGGTGTGGTCTAACAAACATTTTATAGATTTGTTAAAGCGACCTTTGAGGAACATAATGGAAAAACGCCTTAATCACTCCTATTCCTTTATTAGCCTTCGATATTCTTTCCGTTAAGTGATCATAAAATTCAATCTTTCATTTAGGATTAGTCTTGAATGCTTATGAGAACGAGAAGGTATAATAGCAGTGTTATTAAAGTGTAGGACAGGATGTACCATCTTATTACGTTTATGCAAAAAACACAACTTCAACTGCCTGCTTAGAAGGGTCAGGATTAAATGACATTTTCCATTGATAAGCCCATTTTTTGATAGCAGATAAATCGTGACTTAGCTTATCATGAGAAACAGAGGGTTCATTTACTACTGAGAAGATCGAAGTATCATCTGCAAACATCTTTACTGTTGAAAGTAACTCATTGGGCAGATCATTTATATAGACTAAGAAAAGGAGTGGACCCAAGACAGAACCTTGGGGCACCCCAAACTTAAAATGAAGAGTTTGCTAGACCTAATATCCAATTTAAAGTTTCTCTCAATTGTACTCAATTTTGTTGTGTAAGAAAAGATATTTGATAATTTTAATTTTTCCTGGCTGCTTTATATTTCCGTTTCCAAATAAATGTTAGATGAATTTTTTGCCTTTCCAGTGATCTGAAATATTCCAACAATAAAGGTGTCACGCATCTTATTTCGCCTTTCAAAATTTTATGTAAACACGATTTATCCGAAATAAAATTATTGTTTATGTGTACAAACCTATTGAGCATGTCCAACAATTTACTGCGCATGTGTACAAAGTTATTTCACATGTGCAGGTCACACCACACCGATATGAAAGACTCCATTTAAACACGACAGTTTATAATATTATTTTGGATAAATCTCATTTCAAATTTGTGCAAAGATTATCTTTATTTGCCATAGATAAAAAAGATGATATAAAAGTATTTTAAATTATGCTCTTGGTTTGTATTCACTTAGGTGAATTGACTGATTGTTGTATATGTTACGGGGAATATGAACAGTTGGGAATTATGCACATCTCTCCCGGTATTATGTATAAGAGAGCTGGGGCTATTGTTATTTTGAATAATAATCTGTTAATATGCATGATTCATGATTTTATAACAGTCCCCGTTATATAAATGTATCTATATATGTTTAGAGAAGACAGTGAAAGAACTCCTCACAAAACTATAGTTGATTTCACAATGACATTCAAACAAAATGAGACAACAGAAACAGTGACGCACAAACTTTTTGATTCTGTTTTGAAAACAAAAAGGTTGGACGAAATGCCAGTTCTACCTCACACCCTCAAAGTAAAAGGTGCGTATCTTGTGTCATTTATTTCTTATCGGGATATTGTGTGATCAGTTATTCGAAAGGGAAAGTAAAACTTTGATTTCTTTTATTGAGTTTGATGGTATTCTATCGCTTCTTGTAAGTCTGCACTGCACATACTCATATAGATGACTGTACATAAGTCATAGTTAGGTCAAACTTGATGGATGTGATATAGTTCGCAGTTAAATCAACTAATAAAAATCCTTTTTTACTCAAAAGATAAAATGAGATTAGGCAAGTTGATAAAAACATTGCTGAGTACACTAGCGGTTTTTGAAATTTTAAAATTCCTTGTTTCTCAGAATATCTTCACGACTCGAATGCACAAGCCTACATTCCACAAGTTGTAGATGGTCAACTTCATCTGGATACATCAGCTCCAATTGAATTACAGTACAACTCAGAAAATAAACTTGTCATTCCTGACAAAAATACAGTGCAACAATCAAATGAATCTCCAACAACAAATGTTATTCATCCAGATCTATTCAGTAATGACAGGAAGCCAACTTTAGGCCTTTCATCTATGTTGCCATTACCTGCTACAGCACAACATGTATCAGGTAATGCCAACATGGCACCGCTCAATCCAGCAG
Source organism: Hydractinia symbiolongicarpus (assembly GCF_029227915.1). Lineage (NCBI taxonomy): Eukaryota > Metazoa > Cnidaria > Hydrozoa > Anthoathecata > Hydractiniidae > Hydractinia > Hydractinia symbiolongicarpus. The sequence goes on from NC_079878.1 coordinate 5,161,863, forward strand.
TGCAAACGCATATTAGACCTATGTCAACAAATGGTATGGCTGAGTTGAAGAATTACATGCAATCACAAACTCTTAATGAAAATCCAGAACTGAGAGGCGTCATCACCAGGCCGAACAAATCACCGAATATGCAAACAAACCATTTGACGAGTGTGACAAATTCACAAGCGAAACAGCAAAGTGGAACTGTGAAAAAGAAAAGTAAGTACCTGTTGAATCTTTTTTCCAGGGCATTTGCCTTTATGCTACACCTTTTACAAAGGCTCTAGACATCGAAGCCCTGAGGACGAGATTGGTATTTGTCACAATCAAACTTTTGTGAAAAGTACATCTTTGATGCTGCTGTCTGCTTTATTTTGTTGCCGTCGTCGTTGTATTCGTTGCCGCTGTTGTCGTTGTATTTGTTGCCGCTGTTGTCGTCGTCGTCATTGTTGATGAATTACTCATTATTAATTTTTGTGCTATCACTTTATTCAGTACAACAAAATGTAATGTATTCTTCTTCTTTTCTTTTTGCTTTTCGATTTTACACTTGATATCTCTTTAGAAGTTCCATACGTCTTAAGAATGTTTTTTTGGAAAGATATGCTTGCAAGAAAAAAACGTGAAGACAACGTCGGCGATTTAACCAAGTTTAACCAGGAGGCTAAAAAAGTAATTCATTTTGACAGCAGTTTGCCAGTAATCCGAACACGACGCGCTCAAGCAGATGAATGGCCGACTGTGTATAAAAAGGACGACCAAAAACGCGGATACCTCAACAAGTCTTCGTTAAAAAGAAGAAAAAGAGTTATAGAGAAGTTTGATAGTGAAAATGAAGACTATAATAAAAATGATGATGATTCTGAGTTTGAATCGTTATTTACAAATTTAAAACCGAGGCTTAAACGTTCAAACAATGAACGAGCGAAGAAAGAACTTGTTAGTGATAGCTTATTAAAAAATAATGTTTATAAAAATAAATCTGGCGAACTAGGACTTCTGAGAAATAAAAGACAGAGCAGTGACGATGAGGACGATGATAATTAAACCTACTAAAAAATTAATAAAAGAAACCTATACGTGCTGTAAATTTTGATGTTGTATATATATATAATTATGTTGTATGTCCTGTGCTGGTAATAAAAATAAGTATCTTTTGTAAAACATTTCCCAGTTTATTACAATAAAATTAAAGTGAAATCCAGTGAAAAATTCACGGGAATTCACCAATCAGCAAATTTGTGGGCAATCAACCGATGCTTTTAGCAGCTATTATCTTTTGCTCATAGACAGACGACGGCTAATATTATAGAGAATAGTCGTTAAACTTACGGAGAATACACCAGTTCATTAGGGCGGGAAATCCGGAATAAAGCTGTGCAAAGCCATTACAGTCGAGCGCGTAAGTGACAGGTTGAACATGTTGCCCATCCGCGTTAGAGAGGGGGGTGGATAGATTGTGTTGGTGTGTCCAATCTCGTTCCTAGGACATTTTGCCTTTTTTGATGTGAAAAGACCCCGACACTTGATTAAAAAAAATGTCTGCAAAGTAATTTATGCAAAGTAATTTATGCAAAGTAATTTATGCATAGTAATTGTCCTGCAAAATATTTTTATGCATGTTAATTGCCCTGCAAAAGTTTATATCTGCAAGAAATTTTTGTAACCAAAACGATCACATATGTTGGTTGATTTTTCCAGTCTAGCTAAAATATTCACCCAACAATTTTATTTTTGTTTAAAAAGTTTTAGTGAAATTTGTAAAATTAATTGCATAGCATATTATATATAGGCATGGAGAAGTGAGACATTGAGCCCCCCTAGAGAACCCTACGACCCTAGAGTCCCATCCTCGGCCCCAGAGATCTTTTAGATAAACTCATCTTAAAGAACTCTTGGGACGAGAATACATAGAGCTCTAAAGAGTGTGACTCAAGGGGACTCAAGGACAAAGCAATTTTTTTATAAAATAATACGGTCGGGTTTAAGCCTCCCCAAATTATTTATTTTTTTTTTTTTAAAAAAAAGGACATAGAAAAAGAACAATATTGTTTCTTTTTCCCAATTTTGTAACCTCGTCCCCATGGGGTTTTTGCCTTTTTGACATCGAGGCCAGCAGTAAAGAAACTTGTTCAGCCGTCTAACCCTGGGAACAAAAGATGCTTATTTTGTTGAATTTAAATGCACTTTCCCTCCTTGAGTTGCCAATTTTTTCGCATTCTGTACCTCGGATCGAGCATTGGTCAACAAGTCCAGGAGGATGCTAAATTTCTACTCTGGTGATACACAAACAACGTTAAAAATACAATACTTCCTTATCATACACAATGCATTTAGTCCAGGCTACCGCCGGAAAGGCCTGACAACACCAAAAAACAGGCATAATGTTTTCAACCAATCCGTCCCAGAGTGTTGTGGCCCCTGAACCGGTATAACTACGGAGTACCCAACTATCTCTATCTATCAACTTCATCAACAAGGGAAAATACCCTGAGAACGAGGTTGGTTTTTAGTTTAATTTTTTTTAACAATTCGTAGTTGCAAACGACACTCCTACACGCTTACAGTGTTAGTTAAGAGAATATAACAACCTTGTTTGCCATTCTTACGACCAATATTTATTGGATTGTAAAATGCTCTGAAAACAAGGTTGTTTACATCTTCCTGCAAAATCGTCTTTGCACCATTGGACTAAAGGTAATTTTTTATATCACACATCCACGCTTTTTGGTTTGATCGGATCGGATGAAATTAATGGCAACGAAAAATGCCATTACGTTGGGAGATTAACCTAACTTAGTTAAAGGTGCTGATATTCTAGGCTCTTAGATCCATATAGGCCAACAAAGAAAGGTTTAGCTAGCTGGAATAAGCTAGGAATTTTTTTTATCATACAGTCATCAGACAACATCATCCCCGGCGTCTGGGACATAAACCAGATCTGGGGTTGCTCCTCCCATTAAAATAGGTGAAAAAAAATTACTTTTGTAGTAGACAGTGTCCAAACCAAGCCTGTTGTTTTAAGAAAGTGCCAATAAGCCGCAAAAGCCTGCATATAAGGTAACTTCAATCGACTTGAATTAAATTGACAGTATAGTTCCACCCACTGCATTATCTTGAACTCGCCTGGAACTTGCCTGGATCATTCTTACAATGCCATGTGAACAGTTGAAAGAAGACACTTGAAGAAAAGGGAGTTAAAAAGTTTTTAAAGTTATTTATCAAGTACATCGTATTAAAAAACATCAAAAACAGTTCCTAAGAACTTTCCTACCATAGTATAGTTAATTATCTGTGGTGAATCTTTAAGTGTTTTTGGTGAATCTTTAAGTGTTTTTTGGGACGTTTGTATTTTTTTTTTTTGTAATAAATATAGACTACAGGTGGCAAACTATCAAGTTAAGCATTACCTTTTTTAAGCAAATCGGATTCTATGCAGGTTTTTTCAGACGAATACCACTTTTTACAGCGTATATGGGTTATTGGGACACTCGTGTTTTTTGTATTGTTTTCTCTCAAAGTAATGTGCAGAAGGTTTGAAATGCGTAACTGGGTGTTGAACTTTTAAACACCCCTGACACTAGGAAAGGCCTGCTTGACCCACACAGTTCTTGTTGATAACATAAGTCCTGTTGACACATTCTGTGTTGTTCTGATTAAAATACAACGTTGCTGATTTACTACAACCAAAAAGTATGTTAAGTTACTGTTGTTGTTTTTAATTTATTAATAAATGCAGACTTCAGATGGCAAACTCGCCTAAAAGCCCCCACAATTTTCACTGCATTTTCAGCAAGTCTGAACCCCTGTCAGAACAGAAAGTGGAAACTTTATCTATAGTGTCAATTGTGTTCTGTCTGCCATTTTTTATGAATATCCTACTAACAGACACTTTTTTAAGCATGCCTCAAATAATTTTGATAAGCAAACAAAGTGATATTTTTATGGGTGTGTAGAAAGTATAATAGACAAATCTTTGTTTACATTTTCAGGACTAAACTCTTGTGGTTTCAACATCTGCTCTGCATTCTTCTTTAGTCCATTTATTTGCAGGTATCAGTATCTGTTAATTAATTTATGTGTTGAGAACAGTAGGCATATACATGCATACACCTAGCCCGCCCCAACACGTGTTCAAGTATATATATTATAATACGTCTGTCTGTCACACAAAATGGTAGCTTAGTTGTGCAAGTAGACAAAATGTATGCGATGCGGTATAAAAAGGGTGGGCAAACCCGTGGATTTTTCCACGAGCTACTGACTAGTATCAATAAAATATAAAATCCCAAAATCTTTCACATGCTGTAATTAGGGGAAGTTAGGCGAATAAATAACTTAGTATAGCTTGCTGGTTTTGAAAAACAAAGACATAGGTGTGACCATTTATTTGGATAAAAATACTTTTTGTGTATGCATATATGCCCAAAATTAGAATTTGCACCTGCAAACTAGAATTGGATTGTGAAGGTTTTCTTTTTAGTGTTTTTAAACACTATTTTATGTCAAGCAGGAGTTGACTTTTTTATATGTTATGATGTGTTGTCTAGAAGACTTTAACATCATATACTATGATTTTCTCTCTTTAGCCCCTAATGGGAATTAAATTTTGTGGAAACTAACTTTTTCAAGAAGTTTTTGAAAACTAATTTTTGCAAAGTTGGCAGGACCTAATATTTGGCACGAATTGAATTTTGATAATTTCGGGAAAAAGAATTTGATGACATGCTTCTCATTTATACCGTTTTTCAATGGTTTTTATGTAGCTTCTGAAGTTAAAATGCACATATAAATTATAATAGTTCCAGGTAAATCAGAAGTTAAAAATTAGTATAATTTGTTTTTCTGAGAGGAAAAAAAATCTAAATTTCGCAGGAATAATTTTTACGAGAATTTCAGGAACAGCAAGTTTTTCAATAATTTTTGTGGGAACTCATTTTTTTTTTTAAATTGACAAAAATATTAAAATTCGCAAAAAAGTAATTATTTAATAACTAGTCGTTAGCCCGTGAAAAATCCACGGGTTCGCCCGTCCTTTATATTTACCCGTCGCCACAAAGTGGATAAAAATATATCGCATTTGATATTCGTGTTTCCGTAACATTATTTTCTAACTCAGCGGGGGTTCCGCGCAGAGACAGACAGACGGAATACGGCTATTATTATAGAGATAAGGGGACTAAATATAAGAACTTTCTTTTGTTGGTTCAGCCTTAGCTTTAAAAGAGATTTTTAAAAAAAATATGGGGAGCCTCAAATATTGAAATTGAAATTTACTGGAATGTAAATTTTAGAATGTATTAAATTTCGCAAAATTTTGCAATTTTTTTTCGGAAGTAGTCCACTGTTTTTTGCAATATAAGAGGCCCTGTGTAATTGCAGCTGTCATTGAGCCTTTATTTTGCTTTTGTCTAATTTGACGAGTTTGCATGACATTGTAACTGTGGATTACTCTGGTTATTTCTGTCTGTGTTTGTTTTGCAAACTTCTGTGTAAACCGGGTGCGTAGCTAAACATTCACTCAATTTCAATTTCGCTTAACGAAAAAAAGTAATAAGTATACTCAACTAAATTTAAACCCACTACTGTTACAAAGTTGATTTTTCTGATGGATGGTTTCAAAAACAGGATGTTCTGTATATATACTATATGTTCTGTATATATTCTATATGTTCTGTTTATATACTATATGTTCTGTATATATTCTATATGTTCTGTTTATATATATGTTCTGTATAAATCTCATTTCAGTTAGCATATATTTGTTTTATTTATCTCTTTACTTTAGTTTCAAATAAGTAACAAAAATGAACAGTTGTGAAGACAAAGAAAATTTAAGTGACGAACTTGATAAAAATGAAGAAGAAAGTGAAGAAGAAAGTGAGAAAGATGGCGAAGAAAAAGACATGGTTGAAAACAATATCGTAAATGAAGACATCAAAGAAATCCCTGGCGAAAAAGGACCCAAAAAAGTGGGCCCTCAAAAGCAGAAAAAATTGATCCATACGTTATTAAAAAAAGCGAAAATATACGAAATTCGCAAGTTGACTCGAAGGATTGAGACCCTTCGAAAATTAAAAGGTACGGAGCAGCAAATAGAGAAAAACAATCGAAAAGTTGAGAAACTTTTAAAAGAAATTGATGCGATGAAGTCGTTCATTATCGAGACGTTAACTGAGCGCACAGTTGATGTGTTTAAAAACAGCGCCGAGGAGGAGTACAGAGAGATTTGGCGCGCTTGTGAAGAACAAAAAAATGTTGAGGCGCTCCTACAAACACTCTCGAGGGCTGAAAACAGCGATGAGAAATATTCCAAAATGGCGTATTTAAGAATGTTGTCATCAAAAGATATTGTTGGGAAGCTAAAACTAATATCGCTTGGTGTGAATATAAATCCTAAAAAAGACAAAAACCGGTCGAAAAGGGCTCTAAAAAAGAATAAAAAGAATGAGATAAGTAAGAAAATTCGCAAACAAAAGAAAAAAGAGCCAACGACGGAAAATAAAGCCACCGAGCCACACGTAGAAACCAAGTCTGAAGTGACTAGCGAAAATAAAAGCCAAGCTACAGATAAAAAGCTCAAAAATAAAAAGGAAAGCAAAGACATTTCTAACGAATCAAAGGGTGGAAGAGGTAAAGAAAATACAACGGAGAAGACAGTTAGGAAAAAGAAAAGAAATGTGGACTCTTTTTTTCTTGACGGTGCTGTGACATTAACTGATAGTGGCGATGACAGCGAGGCAGAGGATAACGAATTTTCTGCACCTGTAGACGAAAGCAAGGTTAAAACTCACGCTCTCAAAAAGAATCGCATGGGACAGAGACAACGTAAAAAGTTATTAGAAACGAGACTAGGTAAACGACCGAACAGTAACATCTCAACAAAAGACAGACGTGATCGAAATTTTAGCAGGAAACCTCTTTTCTCTAGGCGTAGTAATTCTGGTGGTTTTAGAAAACAAGATGTCGAACACAAAACTAGAAGGGTGAAAACTGAAAAGAAAGATGTGGACAAAACTCTTCACCCGTCTTGGCAAGCTAAACAGAAACAGAAAGCACAGCAACACATTGTAGCTTTTGCTGGTACCAAAATCACATTCGACTAATTGGCATATCGAGATTTTTATGAGTTTTATTTTTCGTTTATTTCAAACATATATCAAACGTTCAGTCCAGTCATGTATTTCAATCGAATAAACTGTGAATTTTGCCATTCTTTGGCCTTTTTCGTGAACCTTTTAAAAAATGACAATTCGCGAAAGTCTACCCTCTGAATTTTCAAAATAAATTTCTGGTTTTAAAAGCTGTTTTACTTTCCAATTTCCAAATTTTTCTTTGATTCATACACTGGAACTAGACTTAAATGTATATTAGTGGATTCGTATAACTGTATTAAAATATTTTTTGACTTAGAAGGTTTTTTCGAATGAAGTATTCCCGATTATTGATTCGACCATGGACTTCTTTGCCATTTTTCTCGGATGAGAATGTTTTAGCACCCGCTAAAATGTTTAATCTCAACGCTTTGCTTCCATCTGCCATTAATTCGCGTTGTGCTAATTTTTGACCCGAGAGTTAATAAGACGAATTAAAGAAGAAGGCAAAATCAAAAAAGAAAATCGTTCCAGATTTTAGGTCCATGGATGAATATTTTGTAAAACGAGGACAATACGGAGAATGTCATCACCTTTTGAGGAGTACTTGTGACCCGCCTAGTTGTTAAGAAATGTCTGATTTTTAGTTTTAACTTCATTTCTTTCTAAAAGTTTGTGAAAACCTCCCTAAATATATGTGTTTTTTTATCTGTTTTGGTGTTTATTCTAAACTTTAACCCAAAAAAACTAGGCACTCGCATTGTAAAATTTCGGAGTTTTTACACCCAACTAATTCGCAGTTTAATTTCGCCTACCCTAATACTGGCTGTTTAGCATCAAAAAAGCAAAAAATGCTCAAATTTAAAATGTGCGCTGCGTAAATATATCAACGACAACCATCTCGGACTTTAATTTAATGTTGCCTTAACCCTATTTGGTATGGACTTTTTTGACCCTTGAAAGAATGTCGGCGGGGGGCGGGGGCATAAAGTGCCCGCGGGCTGTAACTTTTGTTCTGTTTGGTTTTCAGTAACGAAACTTGGCACAAAGAAGCATCAATATGTTGTGACTTAATTAGTGACAAAACATTTAGGTTGACATATCATCACAGGAAATGATGACGTCATGATGAGACAATGGTTGAGAAAAATATGTCTTTCTTGGAAATTCTCGTTTTTTTATCTTTTTTAAAACTATTTACAATACTAGTCATTAAAAAAGTAATATAAGAATGCAAGGTATTATTAGGAACAATTACAGGTGTTATGATGGCCAAGGATTTCTCTAAGGAGAAAATGGAAATCAATCAGAATTCAAATCTTCAAGAATTTTTTTTTGAAAAATCTATATTTGAGAACCTTAGTGTTAGTAGCTGTCATGGAATAAAACTTGGTATATATATTAGCACTTACGTCAGTAGCTACTCAATAAAGGCAATTTGGATTGACATGGGACAAAATGACCTATGACGTCATCATATGACAATAGAAATGGGAAATTACAAACATTCTGCTTTGTAAATTACACAGTATGCATGTCAATATTATATGATGACTTTTGGTCACTATTACATACATAATCACATATACAACTGGTTAGTTTAGAAAGCATTTATTTTTAGCACTGCAATAAAAAAGTTGATATGACCATATGTCAAAAAGGACAAAGTGACATTAACAGGACAATTTTTGGAAATATTTTATTTTTATTTTCCGCAAGTCCAATGAAAGTTAGGAAAATAGGGTTAACCCTTGTCTAAAACGCTAGAATAATATGACGCGATGATAGATATACAATAAATTTTCTGTGGGATTTTCATCAGGTGCCAGTAAAAATATTTTTTGTCACTTGTGCAGGATTTGGGTTTCTTTTGCCAAAAAAATTTCTGGTAAAGAATTATTTATCATTATTATTTCTGGAGTAAAACCATTATAAAATGTTTAAAGCGAAAAAAAGAATTAAGAATGGAACTGAAAAGTCATGTATTTTTTAAAATGCGTTTAATATTAACAAAAGTACAAATTTCCTTTATATATGGCTATACAACTTCAACGCCTTTAACTTTTCAACGCGAACCAGTTTTGTAGCAAAAACTGGTAGTTTCTTTAATAAATACGTCTCTTTATATTGTTCTTTTAAGTTATAATTTTTAATGAGTCGATATAAAGGTTGTACAAAATTTCTTTTTTAAGCCAACCAGTTTGTTTCATCCCGTTCCAGATAAATCTTTTGCGCGTCATCTAACAGCGCAATTTAATTTTCTGATTCTATTTTGACGTCATCATTTCTACGAACTCTAAAAAGAAAGAATATGACGAATACCTTTATCCAATAAGCTTCAGTTCCTTTTTTTCCTTAAAAAACATTTCAGTGATATTTTTTAAAAAACAAATTAGATTGAGAAAAAAATGTTTAGCTATTAAAATCTTGGCGAAATTTAAATTTGATGGATCAGGTCTTGATATACGCTGGTCGCTGACTTATGCTAAATTGACGTTAAAAGAAGTGTACTGTTTAGAAAGTGTAAAAAAACCTCCTTCTCAGGGTCTCTTTTCGCGATAATGTTAGAAGGCTTTAAAAAGACCCCGGTAAATAATTCATTATTAAAACACAGTATTAAGTGAACTTACCAGAATAATTGACCATGCCGTCACCATCAGAATCTACTTGCTTCATGATATCTTCGATTTCTTCCTGTGACAAACACTCTCCGAGACCATTCATAACTCTACGCAACTCATGCGCGCTGATTAAACCTTTTCCACTTTGATCAAACACGCGAAATGCTTCTTGTATGTCGTCTTCTGAATCTTTTAACTTTCGCGCCATCATGGTGATGAATTCAGGAAACTCTATCGTACCGGATCCTGAAAAAAAGTTTTGTTTAAGTTATCGAGTCAAAGCGCTTTCTGGTCCTGATTTTATTGGTTAGTGATTTAAAAAGAACTAGAATTTTTTTTATATAATTTTACATTTTATATACTAGATTTTGATATATTTGATATAAGGAAAAATAATTTGAATTTACCAACAATTATTTTTGTAAAAGAAAACAAGAAATATTGGAATGTTTTGTTAATGATTTTTGTTTATTTATTTATTCTTACCATCCATATCAACTTCATTGATCATGTCTTCAAGCTCTGCTTCTGTTGGATTTTGTCCCAGACTTCTCATAACGGTACCAAGTTCTTTTGTAGTGATAGTACCATCACCGTCTTTGTCGAAGAGGGCAAATGCGTCTTTAAAATCTAAAACATCGATCAATCAAAAAATCCATTTTTAGTCAATTAATCAAAAGGGCACTTTTATGTGAGGAAGGGCGACATGATGTGAAAAGAAATTTTCAAAACACTTTTCATAAGGATTCTGTAACACTGAATATGGAAGGCTTGCGATTTAATGGCAAAAATAATTAAGTTTTGCTACATTTATATTTGTGGATTAGTTCTCTGATGATATATTATATGGGGGGTTATTTTTAAGTAAAAGTATTTCAGAAGAAATCATCAGATATGGATTTTTGTTTATATTTTGTGTTTTGTATCCATAAGTATGTACATTTAGAACGTATTTCTTCCACGCTTATTTAAATTTAATACCCACCTAAGTCTTGCGAATATTAAAAGCCAGCTTTTATTAATTCACTTAAAGTATGGCATAAGGGCTGGGCATGTTCTAGATGTTTTAGTATTTTTGACTAATTTGAGTCTAAACACTTTATAAATTATTTTTCTTAGAGAAAAACTTGTAAAATTTTAATTTAGGGATGAATTTATAAACATGTGATATTACAAACTTTATTTTTGATCCCACGCGTAAAAAACCTACTAATTCTTTAAAAATACAGCATTCGCTTTGTAAAATATTTATCAGATATTTTTTTTAAAGCAGCTTGTTTTAGGTGCAACGGATTGTAGTGTATATTAAAAAATATATTGTCTATGTACCACCCACATACATCCACACAAACATACCTGATATTTGCTCTTCAGTTAAAGTATCAACCTAAAAATAGAAAATATTTATTCTTCACCTCTTTCATAGATCCTAAGGTGTATGTTCAGCTTTCTGCAGACTTATTCTATGTACAAACTATTTTTAAGTTCAACTTATTCTACTGCTGTTTGTCAAAGGCGATTAAACTCAACTTTTTAGCGGATCCAGTGGTACTCTGGTAACAAGACATTTTCGATCTATAATAGAGGTTGTGTATCAAAAAAAATAGATGTTGAACTGTAAAATAATCCACAGGAAATTCAGCCGTTATACTTATTTCGGTGCATCTTCAGCACATGGTTTTGCAATCATTTTAAACGGTATACGACGGCATAATTATTATTAAGGCTAAGTGGGTAGGTTGGGCGGTTTAATACAAGTAAACCGAACGGGGATTAGTATACAAAAAACGCCAGGCTATGGACTGTGTTTTAGTGAGGAAATACACCCTTTTTTCTGATAATTATAGATTTGGCGCTAACAAACGAACCAGACAAACAATGGGTATCATTCCATAAAAAAATCTAGGGAACTAGGCACGAGTTTATTGTGACAGAAACACGTAAACAAGCACGCGAATAACTATTCTAGCTAAAAGAAATAATCTACCAGTTGTGAAACGGATTTATCTAATTTGCATAAGTTACGAGGTCTGGGATCGAGCACGCACAGAGATTTAACAAAACAATATTTTGGGTTTGTTCTTAGTGTACGTGAGTTGATTCATTCATGAACATAAGCTTTGGAGATAATTTAATTTTCAAACATTCCAATCAACTTACACGAATATTGTATGTTTGTTGCATAAGTTCTTCTCTTTTCTTTAATGTGGCTTTACGAAAAATCTGATTAAATTTCGCGATAATTCCACTATTGCTCGCCGCCATTTTTCGAAAAGACTTTTCACGCGGCTACAGCTATAACATCCAAATGTTGATGTTGTGATTAATCAACATAATGTATTCAAAATGAAATTGCACTAAGATTTTCTTCTCTTTCTACGATGTATACAGCAATGAAATATTCAACACATAAAACAATCTTCTTTTAGCGAAAATTTCGACAGCATATAAACCATTATTTATTCATTCCTTATTTCACAGATTTCTTCGAACCAAAGCGTAAAATATACCATCAATATATTGGTGCGATTTTTATTCACCTATTTAGAAAAAGAAAATGTTCTGCCTAACATTCATTTTAATTATATATAAGATTATTTTTTATTTATTTTTATAATTTAATTTGTTGTTGTTGTTGTTGTTGTTTTTACATTTTCTGAAAAACTAAGATAGTATAAACCCCAACTCCAATTATTATTATTATTATTATTATTATTATTATTATTATTATTATTTATTTTTTTACAACCTTTTAAACCCATATACTGCATTTTAGGCCTAAAAACAAAAAAGGTGTGGAAAACCTTCCTTGTTTTTAGGCATTACCAAACAGTACCAAAATATTTCCTGTTTAGTCTACGACAATTTGACGCAATAAACAGAAAGAAAAGCCAAAAGAAAAAAAAGAAATCCTCAAAAGAAAAATAACTTTGCACCAGATAGATCAGATAAAACTAAATTTTCTTTATCGAGATTTCTAATTTGCGTTTTTTTCCTCTTCTTTTCCTTATCTCCTTCATGTATTCAATTTGTAGTATTCTATCTCGAAATACAATCATCAATACCCACGCCTTGCAGCTTAACTACCATTTTGTTTTGTTTCCATAACAACAAATACAGTCATATATTTTTCTGTCTAGTAACCTAACCGTTAGATATATTCCCAGGATTACTTATTTATTAATTTATTCACAATAACTTTACAACCTAGACTTACTTATTTTTTTTTTTTTTTAATTCTCCCTAAAAATACAATATTTTTATTTTATGTTCACCGTATTAATATTTTTTGCTATTCTTTCATTATCTATATCCTATATTCTTAAAAAACATAATTAAACCTTTTGAAAAAAATAAAAACAACACTGAACGTCTCTTGTGTTGTCTAATTACTGCAAGAAATATGTTTAAAAAGTTTTTATTTCCATTATTAACAAACTTTCAATTTACCCTCCCTTTTAATTGCTCTACCTATAATGTATATCTATTTTTTTATGATAATATATCGTTTATATTTTACTTTTTTAAAGTTTAGAATTGTTGTCACAAAAGTAAATCTTTTGTGCGACAAAAATACATTTTTTATTGCAAGATGGATTTTACAACAGAGTATATGGACTCCTTTATCTCCTAATCAGGGTTGTTGTCTGTGACGTTAATGTCCACCACATCTAACTACACATTTTTTTTTTATTTTCCTTTTTAAGCGTATTTAATTTTCATTTTAATCTTGATTTTAGTTTATATAAACTTGCTATAGTTGGTATTTTATTATTTTTTTAAAGAATTATCTTTTATGTTTCAAATTGCTTAAAGACTTGCTTGCTTTACTACTTGCTTAGCAGTGGTTCATGCTTACTTCCAACAGCTTCAGCCTTTCTTTTGTTCCGTTTCTTTTGACCTGAATAGCGGAAGATGAATTCGGAAGTGAAATGTAAGCTTGTTTCTGTATAGTGCAAACAGTACACGAATCTTTATTGTTAGTAAAAAAAAGTCCTTAGTTAACAAAATCTTTGCACTACAACTTTAGTAAAAACAATACATGTATATATGTGAATAAATATTTTAGAAACACACATTCTTGTGTTCATTCTGTAACGCTGCACTTTATCAGACCTCCAATCGTAATGGGCGATTTTAATTGGTGTAAACAAATTACCACAATTATCCTTTTTGAGATTATTTAAGGCTAAAGGTAAAATTGCACTTTGACAATAAGTCATCCAAATTTTAGACCTTTAAACTTTGCACCCGGGTATTTACGGTGTGCGCAGGTTTGTTACTGTTTAACGTCGATGTACAAATGTTTACTAACATGTATCATGGAGGTATCTTTATTTCTACCTCCATGCATGCATGTATATATTGCGGACACCATTTTCAGGCGAACTGTGTTTTTTGCTTAGTGTGGTTGTAGTACAGGCGTTAACCAACTTTGTGCGGACACACAGCGTGCGATAAAGATCATTTGAGAATTGAAAAGAATATAAAATCAGAGCCGCGGTAAATGTTACATAGAATCCAGTAACACGGAAAATAAAGACTTAAAGTGGAACCTAAGTAGTTCTTAATTAGATTTGACGCATATAATAAGCACACTTATCGGAATTTAGAAACCACTTTATCTAGGTTTACCACAAGTCTTAAAATGATACTTATGCAGAAGTATATTTTCTTGTCCAACTAAAATACGTTTCGAAATTCTATTTTTAAAGCATATATTATTCTGGGTCTGCTAACTCGCCACAAAATGCTTCACTGTTCCTTAGATTCTTATAGGGGGAAATTAATGACATTTACCTGGCACCCCATCCTTGTCCCCAGGGTTTGTTGGCTGATGTCAAAGCCACTAATGCTTACTTGACGGCTAACTTCGCCACCGGTCTTGATGTCAAAAAGGCAAGAACCACTGTGAACGATGTTGCTGGCACCCAACTAGGTTCCTAGGACCTATTGTCTTTTGAAAACTGGTATTTTATTCTTATAAACTCGTCAACACAAATACTTGTCTTTTTAAGTCATGATTTTCTACATCGTGACCTCAAAATAATACGAAATTTGGCAAACAGAATTAATACATTAAACAATGTATTTTTATCTGTATCACCCTTTTTAAATCAACACGGAAAAAATACCTGCCTCCTAAGAGTTTTTATATGCTATTTAAAACTTCAGTTAAGCAAAGATGAAATGAAAGTAAAAACTGACAGTCTCTTTTTTTACCCTTGAGTACAGATGAAACTTTAGACATCAAGAATATTTTTTTGTACTTCTTATCTTCTGATCGGTACTGAAAGTAGGTTAGATACTTTTTTGTAATGAAGTAATAAATTGCGTAAATACCTTTGAACGTTCGTATTTCTGTTAGAATGTTTCTCGAGTTTACGCGTTTTGTCTTTCGTTATTAGATCGAAAAAGGAAAGAAATATGAAGAGAAAAGTCAATCTAAAAGAATATTTAACTTCACTTTTTCCATATTTTTGAACTATTAAATCCTGTTATAACACTATTAATTATAAAGAACTTGTAGCTAAAAATAAAAAAAATTAACTTGCCCATAGTACCCACTTGCCATCCACCAACGTAAAATGCTCGGTTCCAGCTCCCCTAAACTGTGTACCTTGAGCAGCTATTCTCCGGCCGACGCCAGTTCCTCCCACAGCGAAATTGTGATTCTTTCCACCTTTCATTACTTCCTCTCAGCTCCTTTAAAATATTTATGCTTTACCTGAGCGAAACATTTACTCGTATAAATAATATGCAACAAGAAGGCTCTCACTGCTTAAAATGGCGGTTGTACTGTCGTTGAATTGCTCTCAAGATTCCAACCAGTACTTGTATGAGTGCCATTTTGACAGCTGTCAATCATTCTAAGACTACCAACCACAAAGAGTTAAGTGCGTGCATGGAAAGCATACAGCTCACTTGGTTTGGTAAAAATAAAAACAAAGTTATAGTTTTCTAGTTAACCGTGCGTCAGGTTATCTTTGCGCAACAAAATGCAACAGAAAAACAATTGCTAAACTGTTTTTACAATTCTAAAGATTCATAACCTAGTTCCCAGACCTTTTTTATCTGCCTGATATTGGAAACAAGCCCTGAGAACGAGAGTGGAAAGGATTCAGAGGAGAAGTTATTATATCGTAAACTATACTTCACACTTTTCTTTTTCGTACAGATCTTTTAACAACCTCGATCTCAGAGTTTATAGCGTTGTTGCTACCGAGGATGAAAAATTTAATCTTTTATTCTGCAAGATAGGTATTGTTACAAATATTTACAGCTCTTATTCGCACCTAAATATACACTTGCATTACTAATCCTAAAATATAGACTGTGTTGTGTGAGAGCCTGTTAATGATTTAGTTTGAAGAACTATGTCCGGTTAACGAGCTGTTATAAACATCAGACCTATATGCAAGCCATATCTAAAGTTCGTGATTGACAACTTGAAAAGAACATAAAGAAGAAAGCTCCTTAAGATGACACTCTGTTTACGTGTACAAGACTTATCTTAGATTAGCGCTTGGCGTTATCTTTAAAACCTCACTCAAGGAGTCTTTTGTACGTGCTTTCTTCATATGTCTAAAACCTCACTCAAGGAGTCTTTTGTACGTGTTTTCTTCATATGTCCACATTTCATAAGTCCACATTTCTTATTTCATATTTCATACTTCCATATACCAGTTGCCTTATTCCAGCAAGATTAACAGCTAGATTAAAGGACATGGATTTTTAGGTTTTGATTTGCACCATGAAAAATGTTTTACAAAAGATATAGCTAAAACCTTGCATTATTGATTTTGAATAAAAAGCGGAAAAAGTATCGAAAGTATCAATACTTTCAGCAATACTTTATGTATACAATTCTAATCCTCCTAATTTAAGCTTCTTTCTAGTTAAGTCTAGTTACATTTGAAAGAAATTTTTGGTCACAGCACTGTTAATTTGGGGGCTAATCTGAGCCGCTTAAACCTGCATACATTAAGAATTTATGACGTCATTCGCAAAGTATTTTGTAATTGGATTCTTTATTGTTTCGAACAGTATGAATCTGTATACCATAGACCTCCTGTTTGTTTTCCTGCATCTAATTAAGGTATTAACTTGTCTTAATTGAACTTTTCTTACGATTGCCTGCTGTGGACACGAAACTTTGAAGTGTCAGGAGAGTATTTACAATCATTTATTTATACCAATCAGTGGTGAAGAGAATCTCTCTTTTAACCTCGTCCCCAGGGTCTTGTGGCCCCTGAGCCGTTATTACGGAGTGGCCAACAATGACCCTGGAACATGCTGGTCACGTGATACAAAAGTGCCCAGATATACTGGGCATTTTTGAAATTCCAAAGATAATGAAATGCAAATTTGGCGCTCGCATTAATAGCAAGTTTAGAGATGGCGTGCCAAATAATATACAACATCAAAGAAACTTTTTTTGTCGATAATAGCAAAATTGTTAGAATATTACTGACTTTTTCTTTATTGAACAATCAAGCTAAACCAGTTAGCTTGATTGTTTAATATTGGCAAAAGACCTTTAATGTAGAAAGTGTTGTGGAAGTTTGTTTTCATTAAAATCCATGGGCTGTAGCTAGCTAGCTAGCATCCTGGGACAGTTTACTTAACCACATATTTGTAAACAACATATTCAATGGCTTTTATTATCCAGGTGGGTGATTTTGTTGAGAATATGTTAGAAATTGCATAAATTTTTTTTCATATTTTTAAAATTAAAACTAAGAAGGATAAGTTGTAGTGCTAAATTTATGGATTATTCTCAGATCTGGGTTAACATGCTTGACATTTTCTGATCATTTTCAACAAAAATGACAACTAAGTAACCTGCCCCTTAGCAAAACATTCAATGTTTTATGATGAAATGACTACACAAATCAACTTCAGTGAAAATAGTTCACTACAGTTGAAGATTACAGTCAAACTCTTATAAAATACAAAACATAATAAAGCCTTATCTACATATTATTCAAAATTTCATTTCATGTATGATTTATGCTGTAAATGTGCAACTCATTTTTTCCAAAGTTTTTTGTTTTCTCTTTTAAAATGATCATAACCCAGACCAAAGAATTAAAATTCTATTCTTACCAGTTTTATAATGTAAACTTTTTCCATGTTGTTCTTAATTATATATATAAACTGTACCCGAGACAAGAATTTTTTTTTTTTTTTGCAGATTAACATTTACGAATTTTGCAAGATCTTGTTTCGTAAAAAGAACAACATTTGACGGTATATACAAATAACATTTAAAGGTATATATAAATAATGGGTTAAGTCAAAGCTGGTTTATTATATGCGTGCAGGGTAATAATTTATAAAATGCTGTTTGTACTTGGCCACAATGTGAAATTATGCTGGTGGAGCATAATTAATCGCTGGCCTAAAATATCATAATAGGACCTTTTGATGTTAAATTTTCTCAGTATGGTACATTGGCCTTAGAAGAATTAATATGTTAAAAAACCTTACTTGTTTGTTCTTATTTGGTCAAGATTTGCTACAAAACATTTGTCTGGGTCATTTAATTTGCTTAAATTCTGAAAGAAATATAGCTAATTAAAAATATCAAATAAGCTCATCATATTTGCCTACTTTACATAAAGGAGTTCCAATGTTTATATTTTTATGAGATTCTTGTGCATGCCTGAAAAATCAGAAAAAATCTTTGTAGGGCAATAAATGTTCACAAATTATTTTTCGGTTATAATTATCATAATGTATAAGCGATCATGTGACCAACCTATTCCAGGGCCTTTTCGCCGCTATCAACTTATCAACAAGGGAAAATGCCCTGGGAACGAGGTTGCCTCTCTTTATTAACTCGAGTCAATAGCAAAAATACGCTAGTTCGCGCTAATGTTTCGTAAAATATTTTTATTTTCTATGTTGCACACACACATACATCAACAACCGGCGGAAAAGTATCTTATTGGCAAGGATTTTTGCGGGTTTTTAATTTTCCGGGTGAAAATACGTTTGGCAGGTATTACGCGTATGGACTTTCAAAAAACGACGCAAGAATGCTATCGAATGTTTTTGAAAACAAAGTCCTTTTTTAGTGAAAATTATTACAAAGATAAGCTTTGCTATAATGTTTTTGATTTCTTGGAGTGAATGAAATCGTGCTCTAATATTTACTTTAAGTTTGAAAAATTATTATAAATAGATAAAGTATATTTCGCCGTTAAACTAAGAATACAAGTGAAATGTTACTACTTTGTTTTTCGCAAATAGTATCTTCAATAATATTTCGCATTAATTACGTAAATTTTAACTAAATTGTGTTTTTCTTTCAAACAATGTCCAGCACTTTCAACAGGTTTAAATGTTGACATAAGTTTGTTATTATATGGTATACAAAATTTAACTACAAAGTTTATTACTTTTGCTTATCTCAGTGTAACAAATTATTATGCTATTTGTTTGGACCTTTAAAATGTTTACGTAAAATCTAAAATTTTGCCTTTTTGAATTAACTTTTAAAGATCCCATATGGTGCCGTAATATGTGTAGTAAAAATTATCCTCCGCTGCACCACGAAATCGGTCTCCTTGGCTTTATGCAATGACTCAGCGCCACTCTTTCGTCCTCCCAATAAAGTCAATCCCTCTCTTAAAAGTACCTCTAATCATCTTCGATTTGCTAGGATGACTTACGAATTTCCTCTAATTTTTTAAATTCGGAAAATTACATTCTCGTGAAAATTTTATTTTCTGTAATACGCTAAAAAGATAAAATTCCAGAAATTTTAGATTTCAATGGCAAAAGTCCTCCCTTTCCTTTATTGTCATCCACACTTGATTATAATGGGAAATTCTTTACATAAATTAAATTCTCGCGAAAAAAATTTGGATGTTCTAAATTCGCGAAAAACCTTTTTTTACCGCCAAGGTACTACGAACTGTGAGATGAAATATGTATAATAACCAGTTTTCGTAAAATTCAGATTTTTCTAACAAAACAAGTTTGTTTGTATATAACATTTAAAATGAAACACACAATTCTCCCAGAGTTGAAAAAAGAGTTCTTCCACACATTAGAAATATACAATATTTACAAAAAAAATTAGTCACTTGTCTGATATCATCCGAGAGGATTTCTTTTTGGTCCTAAATTTACCTGCCATGTGTTATGTCACGTGACTACGACACTTTATAACAAACCGCCATGTCAACTTTGTGAATCAGCGTAGAGAAATTTTTAAGTTTTACTTCTTCTGAATTGGAAATGTAATGCTCTCTCCCATCTTCCCACGTTGCCGGAACGTCGGAGTCTTTGTCAGTATATGCCAAGATGTTGAACGAACCTAGGAGTGTCAACACTAGCCATGAGTTATAGAAGACATCGAATTAAGTTTCTCTTAAAAAACATACGAACACAAAATGTTTATTCCATATCGGAATCATAAAATTAATTCAAATTGATATTTAAAATTAAAAATTCGATAAAGTAGATAAAGTTGCAATAAAAGATTGGATTCATCATTTTTTTGTAAATCTATCGCTATCTTTTTATTCTCACAAACAAGTCGTGTAAAAGGCGGCATTGTTGTTTAAACGCGCTAAACGTTTTTAATTTCCCAAGAAAAAAGTAAGTCATAAACAACCAAGATAAAAAAAAAAACTTACATAGCTCATCGATCAGAGGTAGAAAAGTTACAGAGGAAACAATTTGACGAATCACATTTTGAATTTCTTTTTGTATTTCATTAAGCGGTTTCTCTGTCTGTTGTCTATAAAGAGAAGTTTTGATAGAATATAACATAGTAGTTGGATTTCGTGTAGAGACATTTTTGATCGCAGTAAAATAATATTCTACGAAGTAAACTTTTCAAGTTTTACGATCAGTGAACAAGCGTGAAATCGAGAACAAATGTTAAATTTAAATGATACAATAAAAAGACGAACAAAGCATAGAATTTTTTTTCAATTGTTTTGATCCCAATTACGTTTTACATTTACCGGTAACTCACTTTTAAAAGTTCCTTACAGCGCTCTTGAATATTTTCTATATGATGTAGTGAGAAAAACTTACGTCGACTCATTTGCAGTTTTATCACACTCAACATTGAACTGCCATCTTTCAAGATCTTCATTCGTCACAACAGATGTTATCACCAAAACAATCTTTTGGATAGTTTTAGTCATTAACCAAGCTGTAAAGAATTAGACCGTGTGATTAGTCAATGAATTATATATTTTTTTGCAATTTTAGGGCATTGTTTAATAGTAAAATATGAAAAAGTAAAAGTTCTTTTTCAAAAGTTTAGAAAGTTCAGTAATCTTTGTAACCATATATTATGGCTTTTACACATCTTTTTGTTGAGTTTCAGGCACTCTAACCATGTCAAATAGTGACAACTCGTGAAACATTGAACACTGCAACCACCAGATTAACAGCAAAGACCTTTGATACACAACTGACACACACATAAGCCGATTCATGGGAGGTATTATAAAAGTGCGGATACTCTAAAAAATGGTCAATCAGTTGCTGTGCTTGCACTGTTTCCGTAGCTAAATGAGAGTTTTGTATGCACAATGACCTCTCGCAGGACTAATGAAAACTTTAACGATCAGCTAGTACATACTTTTTAACTGACTGACGAAACTGTTGATATATTCAGTCAGCTCTGGTTTATCAGTTACATATGTTGGCAAGCCATATGCTGTCTTTCGTGAAAAACTTTCCATCGGGTACACCCCACGTTGAAATAAAATACTACAAATATAAAATTGATTTATGGGGGGAAAATTTCAATAAATCTAAATCGATATTGTGTTGTAAAATTAGCTTTCAGGGTTTTAATAATGCTGATAATATTACATTTCTAATACTTTATATATATAGTGTGAATTACCACTCACCTGTTTACTCCATAGGCTAAAAAACAAACAAACAAGATACAATTTTTGAGATTTTACAATGTTTCAAATTGCTTAAACTCTGAAAATGTTGGGATTATTAAAAAAATCTCTGGACTATTATTGCCTGACATGTTGTTTAAATACTAGCCTCAAACGTATAACATATGAATTACTATATGACAATCATCAGCTCACCCCAAATATTTAGTGAAGCCATTCTGAGTGTACTCCGGCAAAAAAATGTTTAGCCACCTTTGTGACATTTTTAGTCAATTTTTCTGAACCTTTAAAGTCCAACTGTCATATTCAATTTTATTACTTTCTGCCTAATAATTTAAGTTATATAACAAAAAATTTTCACTTTTCTGGATATTTTATGTTTTTTAATCTGAGAGTCACAATTCAAGAAAGACTAACACTTCTGGACAGTCGTTAAAATTTCAATAATAAAATTTAACTTACTGAAAAAGTCACATACTAACTCAGCACTGCCTTTCAAGGTGATTGCATCAGTCTTTGACGCTTGTGCAGTTGATTGAGCCATTTTACATACACTAAATTTATAGACATTATATAAGCAAAAGCATAGTGTGGTCAATTTTTGACATGCTTTGACAATTTTTTTGTCATATCTATATAGTTCCTTATGGACAAATGGAGTTTTTTGAAAACTAAGATATTATGTATCTATATGTATGTTCCTAAGGATATCCTACTTTCAATTTACCATGCATTATTTTCTTTTCATATTTCTTATAGTCCACAAGTTCTCACTTCAAAGTCATGTAGAATTTTTCGCTTACAAAAAGCTGCTATAACACTAATCACTACTACTACTACTACAAATAAAAAAAGTTTCAAAAACAAAACAACTAAGGCTGAAGAAATGGATACCTCAGTTTGTCTGCACCGCAGAAGTATCATGCGGGAAATTTTCATCACTCATTATTTTGCCTGCATATACCTTAAGGGTGACTAAATTTTCTCCCTACAAGGCCTGTGGCCCTCGAACTTATGTCTATAAAGTATGTGGGATGGAACGTGGTTGCAATTGGTCAGTATTTTATTGAAATAGAGAAAATAAATGATGTTGTTGCTGGGGTGTGCGTAAAACATCTCATAAGGCTTTTAGATATTTTTTGGGTAATTTTTCACAGATTTTTCTTTCTTTCACCTAAAGTAAAGACAATAATATTTTTTTTTTAAATTGTGAATTTTTCCATGTGGTGGTAAATATATTCCTATTCTTTGTTCTAGTATTATAACAATCGTAACAATGTAGGTAGCATTGTAGCAATCATAGTATTGTCATTTACATGTTTATTTTTTTATAAGAAACTTCATAAAGGGTCTAGTTTGAAAAGTTTCTTAATTTTGTTCTAAATTTAAAATGTGTTTAGTTCTAACAGATTCTTATTCTATTTCTTTTTTTTTTTGTTAAAAATATACATATATATCCAATAAATTATTTCGGATTTTGGAGTATTTCAAAACATTCCTTCTGTTTTAACTTGGAAAACGAAAACATTTGATTCTTAAATACATTTGAAACAAATTTGTCTCCGCAATATAATAGCTTCCTTTAAATTGAAGTTTTCCTTTCAAAACAATTTCCTCAAATAAGAAGTCAAATATGAGAAAAAGTTTCCCTTTTAAAAAATAGTCATAACATGTTACGTGAATGTCTTAATTCCGTAATTTCACCTTCCTCAGTAACTTTCTCTTTTTACTGACAACAATGGCTGGCATGCCAAGATATCCTGAGCCTTACATCCATGATGTACCATATTACCATTTTTAACGGCACCAAAACTTGTGCACTTTACAGAACAGACAGTTCAAACATCGCTGGGGTAGATCACACATAAGAAACTTTTGCGCAGTGGGGGTATGACATTTTAATCTATTGTTATCTTTGTAATCATTCATTAAATATCAAACAAATCTATATTAATATGAAATTAGACAGGCTAAAAAAAATTCAAGAAAATTTTTTTTATATGTGATCCCATTTGGTAATTTGCATATTAAAATCAGAAAAAGGTACACGCCGATGTTTAAAACAGCTACTAATTCCACCTGAGACAAATCCCCATTTTAATCATAAAATAGACTTTAGAAATAATTCCAGTAGGTTTCACATGGAAAAAAATACATCACAGAATTAAGAAGACGCAAATCACGAAAAAAGAATGTTTTGGACTGATTTTTTTTTGCTTGACCCTGTGCATGCCCCCACCTTGTTCACCAGCATTATTACAAAGTTGTTTTTACGGATGGCTTATAGTCAAAACCATGTGGCAAGCAGAGTTGCCAGATTATTGTAGGGCTGTTTGTTTAGATAATCATGTTACATGTAAATGTCTATAAACTTTTTGTTATAAATATATAAACTTATATATAAACTCGTTTCTTTCTTATAAAAAAAAGTGTATTGTAAGGCTACATCGAACATGTTTTTTTGCAGGTGGTATAGTAAAATTGCTCCTTATATAGATGCAGGTGGCTGATTTTAAATGAGGTACCATTTCCTTTCCTTTGGCCCAAAATAATAATAAAATATCAGAAGGCATATTAAATAAATCAGAAAGGCATTAATTTTATGCTCAATAAGTTTAAAACCTCAACCAATGTTTCAATGAGAAGAAATCCACAGGAAAAGACTTTAGCTAAACTTTAAAGTACCATCACAAAATTTGATCTAGACAAAAATGAGAACCAACAACCCAATGACCAATTTTGTTGGCTCATTGGATCGTTGGCCACAAAATAAAAAGCTGCGATTGTATTCTAAAGTTGTTCCAAGACATTTGTTCACCGAATCCTCTAACGCTAAAAAAAGTGACAGGCTGACTAAAACGAGTGAGTGAACTAGGCGGCTCTCTAACAATGCCAAACAAAACAGCACGCGTGCACACACAATTATTTACCAATATAATTTCAGGATTTATAATTGTTCACAGCCCCTTTAACCTTTCAGCAAGATACAAATAAATAGATTAGATGCAAACCACATTGACAGATGGATGGTCAGCAAACAAAATCCTTTTCGCGGGAGATTGCCAGTTTTGAATAACGACCTTAATTTTTAGCTTTAACAAAATAGTTATTCATTGAAACACATCTACCTTGCTCCCTTAAAAACATGCACGGAATGTGTTTTGCGCCCGAACAAACACATGGGATGAAAGCATGGCGCATATAATTTCTTCTCACGAAAAAGCAAAACTATGTAAATGCGCCTGGTTATTTGGGATATTTATCCGCGAGTACTATGATGTCCTTTTCATCTTTGTAGTGTCGGAGACTGCACATATACAGACTGTTCTATATTTGTATATATAAGGCACAGAGTAAAGTGTATATAGCTAGAGCCTCTTTGTATTTAACTATATTACGAGACACTGATAGATAGATGTGTATATTTTACATGGCTAGCCTCACAAATATCGAGGGATATACCCTGTCTATTATTTCCAGGAGGGGCCATGGCGTAGATGGAGAGTCCTAGAGTATTTAATGCTCATTTTGAGCTATGCAGACCCAATTGGAGCCCGCGCTCTACTAGACAACTCCCGGCAACATCCAACAGCCCACACAGTGTGCCATCTTCCCAATTTCCCTCACATGGCTTGGGTTAACCCGGGGCTATGGTAACATTCACTTGCCTATGTTGAATCGCCATCAAGAGGAATCGAACCCCGGTTTCCCGCACAGAGTATGAGAGCTATAACCACTAATCTACGGCGCCACACATTTTATTTCTTGTCCTGCTGGTATCTCTCAATCTTCGCTAAGTAAGCTCAGTAAGGTAGGATCAGTTGGCCAAGTGGTATGCAAAACTAAATCTTAGGGTGACTGTTAAAAACTGTTTTTATTCAAAAATGTGGACACAGTGCCTTAAGGAAAGCTTTACCTTTGGTTGGTTTCATATCAAAAAGCTTTGAAAGTCGTTTATGAATCTTTTCACCTTTTTGAAAAATATATAAGCCATGGAAGTTTAGCTAATTATAGTATAGTATAGTCTGACAATCATTTCAGGTTACTACACAATTCGTGAATGAGAACTTTCGCAAATCCAAGTTACAGCTTCTTTTAAAACATGCTTTATCGTTTCCTCTCTGGTGTTAGACAATTTTGGCAATAACAAGTTCTCAGTAACAGCTTCATCAAAAACATTATTAGTTATCTTGAATGTCTCAATCATATCTGCTCGATGTAGAATAATGAGGGGAGTTTCAGTAACCTGAGCCTTTCATCATAAGTTAAATCCTTCATACCTGGAAACATTTTCGCAGCTCTACGTTGTAAGTTTTTCACAATCAACATGTCCTTTTTCAAGAATGTACACCATACTGTGTTTAGCATACTCAATATGTGGTCTGACAAGGGATGTGAACAACAAGACAAAGTTTTCGTTATCCACATAGTCAAATGTCCTTCGAATCAATCCCCTAATCTGATTTGCTTTTTTAACCTTTGATGAAATGTGGTTTGAAGATGTTAGATGATTATCTACTAATAAACCGAGATCTTTTTCACAACTTGTATTTCTAAGGGCGGAACCATTCATAACGTATATAATTGTATGGACTTGATAGTCTATTTTTTGTAGTTATTTTCATTGTAACACATTTATCTGGATGAAATTTCAACAGGGTATTATTAGGCCACTGCACTATACTATTTAGATCTTCTTGTAGTTTGATAAGTCTTCACTCATGGAATTTTGTTATTATCAGCAAATAAGAATATATCAGAGTATTGAACTTCCTGTATTATAGTATTAATGTAAATCACAAACAAAATTGGTCCTAACACAGATCCCTGTGGAACCCCACTTTAGCCCAGTCCGACTCTTCACCATTTATCACCATGCGTTGGAATCGGTTTGATAGAAAGTCCTTGACCCATAATATAATGGAACCATCGAATTGATAAAACTGAAGTATTGCTATCAACCTATTGTGTGGTACTTTATCAAAGGTTTTCATAAAATCACAATAAATTATACATCTAATGCTCCCCCTCTATCAAGAATCTCAGTCCACTTATCCAAAACTTTAATTAGCTGTAGTACTGTGGATCTTCCAGAAATAAACCCATTTTGCTTTATTTTGCTTACCAAAAATTTCACAAGTGCATCTTTAATAAATGATTCAAGGATTTTCATAAAATTGATGTTATACTTACAGGATGATAGTTTGTTGGTAAGTTCTTGTCTCCTTTTTTTAATATATCACTAATACTTTTTTCTAATCATGGTTGGTGATATCAATCAGAACTTAAAATATTCTTTAGCATCCAGCTTTGCAGACGACACACGAATTCTGAAGTGATCTAAATATAATTTATAAGTAGACAACTGAAAATAATATGAAACTCAATGGGTGAAGTTCGAGCACCTAAGTTATGGAAAGATTGAGTCTTTGAAACCACTCTCTGTATATCTAAGTAACATGTCAGAAAAGATTAACAAAAAAATCACTGTGCAGGACTTAGGAGTTATAATGTCGAATGATTGCAAATTTAATAAGCATATCTCAAACCTTATATCAAAGGCAAACAGGATAACTGGATGGATATTACGAACATTTGAGAGCAGAGAAAAAAACGTGATGTTGACTCTTTGGAAATCATTAGTTTTTCCCCACCTTGACTATTGTTCCCTGTTATGGTCTCCACTAATGAAAGGACAAATACAAGACATAGAAATGGTGCAAAGAACCTTTACTAGAAAAATCCTTGGAACTCAAGGTTTTTCGTACTGGGACGTACTAAAAAGATTGAATCTGTATTCTCTGGAGAGAAGAAGGGAACGGTATGCCATAATTTACATCTGGAAAGTAATTGAAAAAATAGTACCAAACTTTGGTCAAGAAACTGGGAAAGGAGGCATCACATGGTACACAAATGATCGTTTGGGTCGAAAATGTGTTGTTCCTGTAGTGAAGAAAGGGCCATTTTATAAGATTCGTTGTGCTAGCTTGGCTGTTCAAGGAGTACGATTGTTTAATGGTCTACCAAAAGCAATACGCAACCTATCTGATTGCAGCATAGACTCTTTCAAGTCGAAGTTGGATTGCTTTCTTGCTACTTTTCCTGATGAGCCACTGTTACCAAATTATGTTCAGTTTCGAAAGGCCAACACGAACAGCATCATTGACATGATGAGCATTGGGCTCGCCGAGTTGGATGCGTGAAGATCTCACAAATCTACTTCAAAGTATTCAAAGTAAGTAAGTATTAGCATACTTCCATTTCTAAGGTACAATTGCAGATCTCAAGGAATTAAAAGATTTCAGTTATTGCTGACGTTAATACATCTGCAAGCTCTTTCAATACATGTGGATGCATATTGTCAGGTCCAGGGGACTTAGAAATATTGAGGTTACATAACTTGTCATACACCATTTCTTCTGTTATGGTAATACTAAGACTATTCACAATGTTTGGTTTAATCTTTGGCATCCAAGTCCCTGGTGGTTCTGATGTAAATACACTTACAAATAATTCTGATAAAGTGTTGGCTTTTTCTTTACTTCACTCGGTTAATTTACCATCAGTTCTTTTTAAACTAGATATTTCTGATTTAGATTTGCGCTTGTTGTTAACATATATTTCCAGAACTGTTTTGGGTTTTTCTTAACAGCTTTAGATATAGACTTTTCTGTGGCTTTAACACATTTTCTTGTTATAAATTTCTAAGTTGATTACTTATTGTACAGTATTCTAAATAATCCTGTAGTTATGCAGAATTATGACAAAGCTAGATGCTGAAAAACAACTGCTGGTATGAATGATAATCCGGAAAAATAAATATTTATAATTTAAGTTTAAGTGTGGTGGTGGCATTGCCACTTTTAATGGCAAAACTATTCACTACTTTAACGTCAGAATGTGCAAGCACTAAAGAATAATGCATTTTACTGTTAAACCTGTTAACAGTTCTTATCAATACACCTTTACGATAATTCAATTGTACATGCGTTCCTACGGCTCTCCATCGTTTTACAATATCAGAAAAAGGAGGTAAAAAACATGTTTTTATAACAGTTTGTTAGAGATGAAAGCTTGTTTTCTCGAGTTTTATAACTTCCTTCATATCAATTTCTTTAAATTTTTTAGGAAAAATTAATAATAATAAGATACAACTTATGTGTACTTTTCATTAAAAACAAAACGCGGCGAGAAAAGTTATCACAAAAGAACGCTTTTTCTTCTCTTATAAAAGTGTGATGTTTACCTCCTCCGATTGTAAAATAAGTTGCAATGGAGTGTTAGTTTTCCCGAATTATCATAAAGGTGTATTGTCTGCTGTTCATGGTCATAGATGTGAATGTGATTATATGCTCCATCGTTTTTCAATTTAACATTGCTATGCAGTGACAGTAATGATCTTGAGTTAACCTTTATGGAAAGCCTGCTCTTTAATTGAGAAAAAAAACCCTCTTAACAAATTTATTAATTCACTGCCCTTAGAACTACATTCCAGCATAAAATTTTCTATTGTTCTTGGTATGCAATTTTTTGATAAATTGACATATAATTTTAAGAAAAACCTTTTTTACTATTAATGCGCAAACCACCAATTATATGTAAATAAAAACTTTGGATTTATGTAGTTCAAAATAAACTGGAATTGTAAAAACATTTGCATTACCACACACCTTGATAAACTTTAAAACAGCACCTCGGTTATATCAGATACATGACATGATTAGCATAATAGCATGAATATATACCTGCAAAGAATCGCACACCACCATCCCAACAACAAAAGAAAAATGGGAGATTGTTAACCTCTCGTTTTAGTGGGGGACAGATAAAGTGTGGACGTCCGGTGTTGGTGTTTATTTACACATTATCATCTTGTTGCTTTGTTTACAAGGACAGGCGATCCTTGCCCTGTAGCACTTCAGTCAATTTTGAGTCGATGCCCTGGATGTCGTAAAACAGTCAGCTAGCTGAGCTTTTGTCTCAACCCATCGTATCGAGTGTATTTCTCCTTTGGTAAGCATCTCCCCGCAAGGCAGACGTTGACTTTTAACCTCTTTTTACTTACTTTTTTTGTTGAATGCACTCCATCCATTAGCGACTTGTTATCTGTGATGCATTCTACGAGAATCTTTCATTTTCTTTCTTTGCAGCCAGTATTTCACACACGATTTTTCTCAGAATGAAAATGTCTCTATTTCGACTTTGAGAGCTAGTGTCTCCGCCGCCAATGTGCTTTTCACGACATGCCTTAATTTCTTAGACTTCCAGCTGATCAGGGAGTACTGACCATTTTTTCCGACAACGAATACTATGAAGCGACATGCCATGCTTTCGAGCGATGCATCTGTATAGCACACTATTCTTGCTGTATCCAAGCAGATCTTTTGTATGTCAATCCACACCTTCTCAGACTTCAGTTTCTTTATATTGGCTGGAACAAGATCTCTGACTGTTGGCTCCTTTACTGCACAGCTTGTCTCACATGCGCTATATGCTATGTCAGGTCTCGTTTGGCTGCTTATCCAGTTGAGTTTTGTCCACAGATTTTACCCAACGTGTTTAAGTATTATTTTGTTTGACCATCAGTAAGGCATGCTTTGTTCTGTAATTTTAAATATCATTTTATTGAATAAGCACTCATTTAGTTTGGGGAGCACTCTCTTGAGGGAGAGGTCTCATTCAATTTGTTAAAAGAACATGAACAAATGTCTCACCAAATATTTTGGTTGTATTCTTCTCCCTTTGTTACATAATGCCTAAATGAGCATCCTTTTCTACCGCTATGTCATCGAATAAGTGCATTTTTTAAAAATAAAGCTCATGCTAATTCTCAGAAGACATCTATTAAGCATTTTCCATTAAAGCTCATTTGGAGTGAAGCTCATTTTAATAAATACGATGTTTATTCTTATACAACCTGCTGTATTCTTGGTACATTGTTTACATTATCTTTTATTTGTTTGGCATAACATATGTGGCACCATAGCTTAGTGGTTACCATAGCCCTGACTTAACACAAGCCATGTCAGAGAAATTGGTCTGTGTAGCTAAAAATTAGATGTAAATACTCTAGGACTCCCTATCTAAGCAATGGCTTCTCCTGGAAATAATAGACAGGGTATATCTGATATTTGAGGCTAACCATATAAAATATGCACATCTGTTGTATTTTAAATATGTTTTGATGCATGCCAAAATGATATATTCAGTTAATGTAACTGAAATAATGATATTTAAGTAGACTTTAGAGAATCTAATGCTACATGTTTAACTTCTCACAAAAAGAACATAAAAATATTTTGTTTGTAAAAGTTGAATATTTTCTTAGCAATATTAATTTAAATTCAGTTGACAATTGGTTTAAAACAAGATGGAGTCTGATTCAAGATTTACAAAAATTGCTAAAGACCCTCGCTTTAAGGTATGTGTTATATTTAATTTGACTAACTTGCATAAAGTGATAGTTTAACTGTGTATGTATACCTGCTTGACCCAGTAGAGTGAAGTACAAGCAGAGGAAGTCTTTGTCTTTTGTATTTTTTCTGGTATATAGTTATAATTGTTTACAGCATTAATGTTACATTTTCAGAGGATGCCAAAGAAAGAACGAAAAATTAAAATTGATTCAAGATTCGAGAAAATGTTTACTGACGATAGGTTCCATGTTAAATGTAAGAGACTATTTATCATATTTCTTTTAAAAGGATAAAAAGGTTGAGTTTGGATATGAGTGTACTCATGATCATAAATGTTTCTCATGTCATTGTTTCGATATACATCATACAATGTTTATATACACGTTTTTAGAAATATAAAATAAAGCATTTATACACATACACGTAAGCTAATTTTGCAAAGAGCCAATAATTTTTTTTTATTGACAAAAACTGCATGCGGAAAATAACAGTCCTGTTTACACGAATGTTTGCAGTATGACATTCAGCATTGCATCACAAACATTTCAATCCACAACCTTTTAAAATTAAAAGCTAGTAAATAAACTACAAAAAGGTGGCGTATGTTGTTCCCAAAAGAGCTATTTCAGATTAATTTGCTCAATAAATAATTAAGTCAGTCATATCGTTTTATTTTTATCTTATTGCCAGATCCATGTTATTGAAACATTTTACATATTTTGTGAATGCTTGAACATATTCAAGAAAGTCTTAAAGCTTTTAAAAACTATTCACAAAAACCTGCAAACTCCAGCATATGCACATGGCAGTTCAGGGAGTAAAATAAATCAAGTCAAATATTTTTCAATACAAAAAATTGAGTACAATTTAATTCTTTTGAAAAAATAAAGTTACTTAACAATTTTTTATTTATTTAGCAACTGTTGACAAAAGAGGAAAGCCTGTGAAAGATGCAGAAAGAGAAGACTTACATAAATTTTATGAGATGGAGGTTGAAGGGAAAGATGATGAAAATAAAAATTTGTGTAATGTCTTTCTTTTTTATTGCTTTTTTAATATTCTTAATTAAGTCTTTTTTTGATTACAAAGTGACAAATTTTTATTTTCTTTATAAATATATCTATATTTTTTTCATTATTCATATTTATCTTTTGCTTTTTTTAGCTAAGACAGCAAGCCTTGATGGGTTGGTACTTTAAATAACTTGTTTTAAAACCCCACGAAATCCCTACCACACACATTTTTTTATAAAAATCAAGACAACCAATAACAATAAATCAAGACAACCAATAACTGTCTTAAACAGATTGAACTTTATCGAAAACTCCATCGAATCGACACACATTTTTATAAAAAATGTGTGTCGATTCGATGGAGTTTACAAAAAATGTCTGTGTGATTTTTACCATAAGCTAGTAGATGATAAATGTTTTTGTTTTTTAATTGCAGTGACAGTGTAGTTAAAACGTCAAGTAAAAAGAAAATATCAAAAGAAAGTAGTAGTAAAAAGAAAAAGACAAAAGAAGAAGGTAACAGGAAGTAACATGATATCTTCTTTTCTGTAATCGAAATATTTACTCAAACAAAATATTTACTCAAACAGCACCCCTTTAAATGAGCAACCCCTTTAGATGGAAATAGAGCATCTCACTCAAATGATTTTCCAAAAATTTCGCTTATTCAATAAAATAGATCTCCTTGGATGTGATTGCTTAGAAATTATTTACTAATGCGGCATTAGTAAATAATACAACAAAATTAGCTTGTAGGAAAGTTTTTATTGTGTAAGTGGCAGTGTCTGACAAGAGTTTTTAGACAACTTTAATTTTATTGAAGATATTATTTCGGTTTGACTGTGCAGTATTCATATTACTGTGGAAAGTTTATCATTTCTTGAACATAATAGTTTAGTAGGCGACGTTTCAGGAGATCCTTCTCCCATCATCGGGCAAAGTAAAATGATGTTGAGCATGTATTTATATAGTTGCAGAGGATTGAAATCCATAAAAATTAACCAATCATAACTTTGCCCGATGATGGGAGAAGGATCTCCCGAAACGTCGCCTACTAAACTATCATGTTCAAGATATAATAAACTTTCCACAGTAAAACTTTAATGTCTTTATACTCTTCCATTTTCTTTATATAATTTTTTTCTCAATATGCTCTGTTCTTAAACGATCTCTGCTTGTGTTTAAAAATGTATGTTATCAGGGCATAAATTATAAATTTTCATGAAGAGGCGCATAAAATACGTTACAATATAAAGCCTTCGCAGCAGTGGATATAAAAAAAGCTGTGTAACTATTTTAATGCTTATAATATTGTTATCATTAATTTAGGCAAAAATACCAGGGTGTCATCCAGCTTTCTCAGTAGCTGTTAAACAAATATTTCCAAATTTATTAGAGGGGCTAATTATATTCACTAAAATGTATGGGACTTTAGCCCATTTTATGTCAGTTGCGAAGGAATAAGATTTCAATAATACTTAAGACTACCTTGATGAATTTCCTATTTAGAATTTAGCGGCCCTTGTTTTAAATTCTGGATTACACCCTAAACACCTGTCTCCCTAGTATATGGTAACTCCTAAATATATTTTGCTATTGTTTGGGTAAAGAGTAATGCAATTTCCTTTATTCTTATGTTCACACAAGATGTAGCAGGTATATTCTGTAATCCTACATTGGTATTATGTTACTTGCTATGTTACTTTCTAGCAACCCTGTCAGAAGAGTCAGATACTAGTATTAATTTTGAGGATATCCGTGGTAAAGGTGCAGCCAAGATAGAGTATGACTCAGACATATCGGAAGAAGAAGAAATTGATTTTGACGACCTAGAAGAGGTTTTTATGATTTAATCTCTGACTTTTTTTTAATATTTCCATGTGATGTCTATTAAATGTGGTTAGCCTCACTGATTTCAAGGAAATATACACTCTGTCAGTTGTTTCCAGGAGGGACTGCAAAGGGGGGTCTAGAGTGTTTAGAACTTTTGCTTTAGCAACATATATCTTTGCTTAACTAGACAATGGCGTTGTGCGGGGATCAAAGCCACAACCTTTCGGCGGGAGTTTAGCGCTTAACTGACTGAGCTACCAATCCCCTGGTAAATGAAAAGAAGGTATTTCTTATCCTTGATTACGTTATTTTCAGGGAATTGTGCATGGATGGGGAAATTTGGATGAAGATGCTAAACGAATTGAAAATGCAGAAACGTCAAGATTTGCTGTATGTAATTGTGACTGGGATAAAATCAGTGCTAGTGATTTATTTGGTATAAGCTCTTGGATTCACTCATCTTCTTTATTTGTATTTGGTCACACATAACTGTTTACTTTATAATTCTTTTTTTTAGTTCTTTTCAATTCTTTCAAACAGGCAAGTGGCACGGTGAAATCTGTTAAAGTGAGTGACACATTAAATACGTAATGACTGACTAACGGTTTAAATACATGTGCGGTTGGTCATAATCAAGGATTTTACTTAAAATATATTTTGTCATACACTGCTGCCAGTAGTTTTTATTTATTGTTTCAATCAACTCCCAATTGAGATAAGAACGTTGATGTGAAAATCTTCAGAGTGTGTTGCTTGTTTTTTCTTCTCACGTAGCAAAAATGTTATTGTATACAAAAAACACATACTTGCATATGATAACATAGTTTAAGAAACGTTTTTAAAAATTGTTTGGGTCATGTGTGAGATCACCAGGCTATGACATTCTTTGTTGCCAAGTTTGGTGAACATTTAATTATGGGTACCAACAAGTATTCCTGGAGATGTATATAATGTAGTGGAAAAATCTACTTGCTGATGAGGGCTATTCAACTACAAAATAGAGTTAATAGAGATATTTGCTTAATTGACAAAATTTTAATGTACAGACCAATAACATTTATCTAATTTGTAGGACCCTTTAAATTATAAATTTCAAATGAATAATTCACTTTCTTTCTACTACAATAAAACAAATTTTCCATTAACATTGGGATAGCTTTTTTCTAAAGTTTGGGTAAAACTTATATGCTGTAGCTAGCATCATCAGAATGACAGATCATTATAAAAAAAATTTAGAAAAGGGGGACTGTTAACTCTGAAACCATAAGAAGTAAGGTATTAACATTTGCTACATGCCGTACCACAAAAACCAGCTTGCTTGCCAAATGTCTATTGGATTTCGGAGACAGTGGATGCCAAAACCCTAGCCACATTAGTATCATATAAAGTGACTTTTAGGTATATCCGTCAGAATATGGCATTGAAAGGCTACGAGAAGAAGAATTAAAAGGTCCTGAAGAAATGAAACAAACACTTCTGGATGATAAAGAAGAAAGCAGTGACAAAACTGAAGTATGACAGGTTAATGTTGTTTTTTCGATGTGTTCCTACCTCATATTTGACGCAACTTTAAACAGGAAACTAAATCTTTTAACCCTTGAATATTCTGAGTAAACTTGTTCATTCTGTTTGTGATGTTTTTGCTACTTGCTTGCATTATGCTTGTGGATAAGTTGTGAAAATAGCAATCCCAACGGAAACTGTTGTCTTTGCTTGCATGCTCGCTTTGCCTTAGTTTTCTTCCCGTGGTTGTGAAATCACAAGAATTGTTTATGTTGCAAGAAGATGAAGAGACAAGTTCTCTGTTTTTAAGTTTAAAGTGAAATTTTTATTTGGATCCCCCACAGTTGTTGCACCCTCTTGTAGTGTGGGGTTATGCATTGTGATAAACCTCCTGTAAAATGTAAATTTGGTTCGCCTCATAACATGAATGACGCAGTCAGATTAATAAAAGTTTTTCTTTGCTAAGAGATAGTTTTGATCTAGTGTGTGTTTACTGCTGGTTATTGCGCCCCGCCGAAGGGGCGCACATTTAGTGGACCGCGGGTATATAGTGTTTGGTTTATGTATGGGAGAAGTTTTTTTCTTACTCTCAACTTCGCGGGGGAACTTCGGCTCGAACATCCAACCTAGGTTTGATATAACACAACCTGTGTGTTTGGTACCATCAAGACAAAAATAACACTGATCGAGCAAAACTTATCTTGTCTCGGTTTCTTTGTTGTCTCTGAAGATTTGACTGCCATAAAAAATATTAATCGAGATTCTTTTGTTATGTTAATTTAAAGCTTTGTAATATTGTCTCGTTTAATATGCTTAAATGTCACTGCAGCCCACGTGAATTTATCTTCAAGAAAAGGTTTGTTTTTCTTTGTCCAAGTTGTTTCGAAACTTGTTAACAGTAAGTAGAAGGATTACTTATATTTTATATGAAATTAAACTCAGAACGGTTTATGGCGTTGATCCAAAGGCCGCAATTTATAAATGCATCACAATTTAAAGTCAATCAAGAACAGAACATTCCGTGTATGGCCATGACTAAAACTGCTTGCATTTTGTTGGTCTTCCCTTCCCGATGGTCTGGCTTGTCGTAATAGCTTTAATGATGTAGCTAGGGAGCTAAATACTTATTTTTAAATTCTTGCATTTTATAAGTTAATAGTCGTAAAACTACTCTCACTTGTACTACAGCTATCAAGCTAGAACTGCACAAAATAGTGCTTTCATTAGAGTCCCTTTTTTCAGAAGCAACAAAAAACTTTTATCCTGCCCTGTGTAATTTTATCAACGAGGGTGCTGATAAGCCACATACACCGTAAAAAGTATAGGCGTTTTGGGTGAGTAAAATAACTTCTAAAGGAACCTTTGTGAGGCTGCTATCATGTATTCTTGCGGTCAGAATGTTCTCCTTCGTTGCTATCCGATGGAGAACAAAGTGGACTTTTCACGGTCAAACCTTCAAAGTAGCAACCTTACTTAAACAGAATTTACAAGTAAAACGTCGTTAAAATGTCGCAAAATGGCAAAAATTAAGCAGTATCTAAAACATATTAAAGATTTGACTAAAAAAAAAAGAATTCCTTGAAAAATCCAGTATTGTATTTATGAAGATTTCACCACAAAAACATTAATTACGGCATTTGTACCCCATTTCATAATGGCTGCCCGTGATTGGTTGACACGAATCCGACCGCAAGAATATATATAAAAAGATATTTGTTGAATCATGAAAAAATATTGTTGTTCATTGCACGGAACAGTCAAGTTGAACTGATAAATTAACCAATAACATAACATAGTTAGCCCTTGCAGTACAACTAGACGCTACCCACAGTATGTTACAGGTTTCTTTGTTTTCTTCACTTTTTCATGTTTTTTCTTGAAATTATAAATGATGTTGTTGATTTATCAAATCTGACAAATTTATTAATTGAGTGTCTACCCTTTTTTTTATCAACTTGTTCAATTCAATTCGAAAACAATGACCAATCAATTTCCTCGATAATAAACAATCAAATTTGTAAAATTCAATAAATCGATTTCAACAAAATAAGTCCTGTATTGTCCACAGGTTTGAAAATCTTGTATCGCCTGCTTAATATTATACTTGTTTAACAATGATATCAAAGCCAGCTTGACTAAATTTATATATATATTTTTATTTATATAGTATACCTTTTGTGTATCACATGGCATTGATTTGTATCTTTTTAATAAATTCTAACTTTAAATCAGATAAGTAGACAATAATTAAACAACCTAGTATTAATTCAGTTCTGGTAAAATTGTATTCTTCTTTCCAATTTTAAATATACTTTCTTTTTCAGATCATTTGTTATGAAACCATGCACCATCAGCATTTTCGAAAAATCTTCAACGAGAGAAATTTTTAAGGATTTTATTGGTAACTTAACAGAGTAATAATTCATTGAAATTGAAATTGTTCAGAAGTTATTATATATATTCGAATCGTGAAGTTCATACATAGGAATCCTGCATCCTGGAATTTTCGAGATCAGTTATAAAAAAATCCAGTTAAAGTTTTTACTATTGTTTTAGAATATATACTATATATATGTAAAAAAAAAATTATTTTTTATTTATCAAGTTGTATTTTACGTTAATTACAATAATAATTGAGAATTAGGATACTTATGATGTGTTTATATACCCCATTGTTCTCCGTTTTAAAGTCTACTTCAAATTTCAGAATCTTTTAGGCTAATGACGGAAATCTTCAAGTCGCAGGGCTTCTTATTTAAAAATTTTCCCCTGGGCAATAAGCTTATTCACAAGCCTCTATGCAATTCCGTACTGCATTTCTATCATATTTGGCGGAAAATGTTTCAGCAGAATAGCTTTCAGACACAATTTGTTATTACAGCACAAGAATTTTTGGAGATTTGATAAGTCAAAAATGTATGCGTAAGTCTTTTGAACGAATTTTAACCAAAAATCAAAAGCAATGATTACGTGAAATTACACAACAAGAAGGCTAGAGGCGTTTAAAGTGTACATATATTTAATCAAGATCTAACTTTATAGATAGAGCCTTAGCTAAATGTGAAAATAACGAAAATAATAAGTTCTAACACTGCAGTTTTTATAGATTTCAAACGTCCACCAATTTCCATTTTAATTTTAAATCCCGTTCTAAATTTGAATGTTTGAAATCGTTATTAGTAATTCGGGGCGCATTAGTGGTAACTATGGCTAGTAATTTAATTATGGTAATTTAGGGATCACAATTTCACATGGAAAAGTTACGGGAGTACCAATTGAATCGAATGAAATATTATTATGCTGTGGTGGAGTGCGATAGCAAAGGTAGGAGATTTTGTTACAAGGGTATGGCTGTAAAAAAAGTTCTTCTTTTCTCACCTACCAGCATAATATATTTTTTAATTTTTTTTCAATCAACAAGTTCTACTGTGTAATTAATCAATATTTATAACAGCAAGATAGGGATTCGTGAGAACTTTTCTTAAGAAATAAAGATCAACTAGAACAAATATATGACAAAAGTTCGAGTATATGTTTATCTTGCAGCAGAACTGATGAATTACATTTACACAGTTACCGCATTTTGAAATGAACAGATGTTGTTTACACATTCGTGGTATTTTCCTAAAATCTTCAAAAATTTGAAGTTTTAAATCTATGTATGGTAACTTTATTGTTTTTCATTTAGAAACATCAGCAACAATTTATGAAGAATGTGATGATATGGAGTATGAGATGAGTGGGACGAGAATGGATTTAAGATTTATACCTGACGATATGACGTTCGACCGAGAACCGAAATCTGTCGCGACATCTATGCCCAACATTAAACACTACCAACCGTCAAGGTTAGTTTCGCTATGGAGGTTTTTCATGAATTCGTGGAAAGAATAATGTTTGTGAATGATTACTTCGTTATCTTTACGAAAATTAAATCTCACGAACATAAACAAGGGAACATTAAAAAATACGTTAACCTCGGGGTGCGGGAAGAGGGTCATATAATAACGAACAAGGGGAGAAAGTGTGTATTTTTTTTACGTTTGTTTTCTGAAAGAGATTTCTTCTTCTTCTTTTTTGATTGATTGTTTACCGTTTCGCTATATTGTAATGCTTAATTTCAGCAACTAGTGGGTTATAATGATGGCTAAATGTGTATTAAAAATGACCAACTGATCTTTCTTTTGTGACATTAGCATTATGAGCACATACCTGTCATTCTTTTTGTTAAGGCTTCATTAGGAAGGCAATGAATTTTTCTCAAAGTAGCATTGTGTGCTTGTATTTTTGTAAAAAAAAGCGGGGGGAGGGGAGAGAACAAGAGGGAAACAACATCAAAGAATGTTAAAACATGATTCTGAAATTATTCACCTCATCTCCCCCTTCCCACTTATACTAAATATAGTGATAACGTAAAAAAATCTTTGGAATTTTTCTTAACTTACTCTCATGGAAGACTTATTTAAATGGAACAGAAGTATTTAGGACATTATTTGTTTGCTTGTTTAGTTTTTTAAACACTGCTTTGCAACAAAGTACTGTACGTTTAACATGGGATGAGACGGATCCGAGGAGACTGGAAAGCACTATGAGAAAATTCACGAAAGAAGATATCGAAAATATGGATTTTAAGGATTACCTTGGTAAGTTAATGATATTGTTTCCCCTTCCTTCATTTTGATTAAAACTGTGGATTTTAGCGCGCTATTGTGATAAAAGTATACATGTTGGATCCCTCGGATTTGTTCTTATTTAATTTAATAACTCCTTAAAAATAGCAGATATAAAATTTCGATGTATTTGGGTACGTAAAAAGGCGCGAAAAAAAGTGGAATAGATATTATGTAATACATACGCATCAGAATTTTTTGATAAATGTATTGTAACAATTTGTTTTGTTTTTTAGCATCATCGTCTGGCGAAGAAGAAAATGATGCAGAAAATGACGATGTAGGAAAAACAGAGGATAAAGAGGCTGTAAACGAAGTTGGTTCAAACTCCGACGATGATGATGACGATCAAGAAATGCGAATTAAGAAATACAGGGTAGGAAAATTTATTTTATTTCAAATTACAAGCTCAAGCTTGCCCTGGAATTAAAAGCTAAGCTTTTGGCACTTCCGGTTTTAAGCGTTTTAATTCCGTGTGTTCACTGTTCACGGGTGTTGTTTTATTTGCAATGAAAGCCTAATCTTATAACGTTCTTGCAAATTGAGTGTGAGTTGCCAACTTTGTTTGTTTGTTTCTTTATTCGTGTAGCTTCTTATGAAAGAGATCGAAGAAAAGGAAACAAAGGAGGAGGGTGAAGCAGAAGGCGACGGTGGAAACATGCAAGTCACGTGGACACCAGGTTTAAGTGAACTTACTGAAAGTATTATTGATAAAAAGGACAATGAATTAAAGAAAAAAGAGAAAAAAAATAAACGAATAGAAGATGAATCAGATCCTGATAAGAATGTCATGAGTGACGATGATATTGACAGTGACAATGTTGACAGTAACGATAATAATGACGGTGGTGAGAAAGATATCGGATTTGATGACCCTT
The DNA here is from genome assembly GCF_029227915.1 of Hydractinia symbiolongicarpus. Lineage (NCBI taxonomy): Eukaryota > Metazoa > Cnidaria > Hydrozoa > Anthoathecata > Hydractiniidae > Hydractinia > Hydractinia symbiolongicarpus. The sequence goes on from NC_079878.1 coordinate 5,202,764, forward strand.
TCTTTAAAACTGCCGAAAGTGATATAAAAAAGAAGAGAAAGAAAAAGAAGAATAAGAATAAAATGAAGTACTTTGAAGAAAATATGACTGAAGAGGAAAAAAAGAACAAGGTAGGTTTGCCCATGCAAAGTTATGCCACATACCTTTTTTACAGGCCTGCAGAGGTCTGCTATCGTGCTCAAAAAGAGAGTGCGAATTCCCGATTACACATGAATTTCAGTGTCTTTTGTAAATCTTCTAACTGAAAATTTTTAAAATCTGTGTGAGAGTTGAAACCATGCCACTGGTGAACACTTTTGAAGCAAAGAGAAAAAAGTTTTTATGTTTTTCGCATTTTTTTCTCTCCCTAGAAAGAGTTAGAGTTGCTACTCCTGGACGAAACAGAAGACAAACAGCATTTCAACCTGAAGTCAATTCTCGAGCAAGAAAAGCTGAAAAAGTCTAAGAGGAAGAGAACGAAAGGAAAGCAATTAGAGGAGGATCATTTCGAAGTTAATGTGAAGGATTCCCGCTTCAACGCATTGTACTCATCGCACTTGTATGCTATCGATCCTTCTGAACCGAACTTCAAGTAAGGTCATTGTCAGGTGTTTAACTGTATCGTGTTTTAAGGTTCACTTTATCTTGTAAAACGTCGGTTCAGGTCGCACGCATCGAAGTCCCAAAATTGCGCAATATTTTGGAGCGCTTTTGTTTGCACTGTTCTTTTCAAAAGTCATTTCAAATTTTTATGTTCGCCGAAAACGCTACAGTGTATAGTAACTAAATTTCATTATTGAGTTTGCTTGAATCACCGCCATTTTTAGTTTGTACGCGCATTTCTGATTCCATTGAACATTGTGCCCTTCGGACGCACGACCGCACGGCGCTAAGTACAGCCCCGTTTGCGATCAAAGTGGACTTTCGTATATATTTATACTATCGTTTTCTAAATGTTAAGAGATGGTGACTCTTCTAAAACTAAGCATAGTTGTCAAGGTCAAACTGTAAACTTTCGTACAGGTCAACGTTTTTCTCAATTGACATTAAGTTGTTGACTTTTAGATGTTCTTAAAAGAAGAAATTTTCGCGGGACTTATTTTTGCGAATTACTCTAAAAAGTCGTTTTTACGGAACTGAATTTTGTGAATAGGGTCCAAAATCGCAAAAATAAGTTCCGAAAGATTGTCTGGACTTTAGGTATACGTCTCACAAAAAAGAGTTAGGAAACACTAATTTTTTTAAAGCAAACATTGGATTTGGGGAGTGGTAAATTTTCACTCTATTTTACAGTATGAATTTCTTGCTCCGTTTGGATGTTGCTTCGATTTGTGATATTACAAATTCTGTTTTTATTTAGAAAAACAAAAGCCACAGAAGCTATTCTGAAAGAAACACAAAGGAGAAGAGCGGAAGATGCTAAAGAAAACAAAAGTAAGTTTGTTTTTTGGATCGTGAAACTTTAGATCACATTTTTGATGTGACTACCACCTGTTTTTTGTTTTCAATTTTTTGTTTGTTGTTTAAACAATGTAAATTTAAAGTTAATGTATCAGCATTTCATATCAAGTTTACATTGTCAAACTAAACACAGTTGGCCTGATAACGAATGTAAAGTTATCTGAAGATACTTCGCATAAAACATTTTCTAAGGCAAGAAATGCTGCGAATGTATTTTCTTTTAAACTTCCGCGCTCATTAAAGCCGTATACGAAGAGAAGCCTACACTATAGAAATATTAGCTGTCTCCTCTCAATGTTTTGTATATATATATATACGAACATGTGTAAAAATTCTTGTTTTTTATGTAAACATAGATATACTATTTATCTAGAGAACGTTATCTTCTTTTTCTAGATAATTCAAAAAACATTACATTAGAAAGTTCACCCGTCACGTCTAGGTATGTTCACCTGAAACACCAAAACTAAAGTAGTTTAATTTCCTTTACTACTTAATAACTTTCACATATTCACTTTTTTAGTTTATCGGCTCTCGTAAAATCTGTCAAATCCAAGACACAGTCACATAAATTGTCAAGAAAACAGAAGAAAGTAAAGTAGCTTGTATAGAAGTAAAAATGTGCTCCCTGGTGGAGAGAGGAATATATAAAATTTTACCATTTAATACGCTCCTGGTCATTTTCCTCTCTATCGAAGTAAGGCCTGCTACAACCTCGTTCCCAGCACTTTATCAGCTTGTTTAATAAAAGGAAATGCTTCCCTTAAAATAGCTTTATCCATTCTGTCAACGACCACGAGGAAGAATACTTGATTGCACGACTTTTTTTTTTTTTTTTTAAGAAACGTTATATAAAAATGCGAAATATACAAGTGACCAAACAATTGAAAGCGAGCGAAAAAAAACCTTGTCCGCAGTAGCCTGTTTTATAAAATCTTTCGGGCGGGGGCTAATTGTAAATGTGGGGTACTGTGTGGGGAAGTATTTCCGGTTTATGTGCCCTCCTTTGCCGCTGACTAGTTTTGCAGATGAAAACTGTCCCATTAAATTCAGGCTAATTGATTTTTATTAGCGATAATTTCACATGTATCCCTGGCAAGGTTCTTAAGTCGAATTTTCTCCTTATAAAGTTGTCTTTACAATGATCAAAAAACGAAGCTATAGCTATGTAAGAGTTTCATTACACCACATACAATGTACATCCTTTAGGAATCGCACCGTGCAACATTGCCCATCTTGTCGTAAAGGTGGGTTTGCAGTCATTTTTCGTAGTCACTCCAATAAGAAGAATACGAAAAATCTAATCGTTGCAAATATAAGAATGCAGTTACGTTTACGTATTATTTCGAACCTTAGACTCCATCTATTCATTTCCTATATTACGAAAAACTATCAGGTAACAGATAGCAGGCAACTAGTGCATACACTGAATTCAAATAAAAATTTTTCCGTCTTTTTATACAGTTTGCTTGTGGTGTATCTCTAACTAATAAATTCAGTTGTAATTATCAAGTTTACCAATCCAAATATCAATTTTGCTAATGTAATAATCTAAATTTTTGTGACGTCATTGCTTTATTGTCTCGCTTTTGGTTTTCAATTTTGAGATAATGAATCATAGGAACACTCAGTGGTAAACGTATTTTGGGGAAAAACTTTCGCGAAAATGACGAAAAATCGCGAAATGGTTTCTGACCGCGAAAGTTTGTGCCCAGCGAAACTTAACTTTTTTTTAGCTTGCGATACGTTAATGATTAGAAATTAGCTCCATGTACAAATGAGAACCCTACAATAGAATAAATTGGTTAGCCTTCGTTTCGCAATAGGCTATAATTCAGTCGTAGATCGATAAGCAATAAACTCAGCTTCGTTTAACATCGGTCTCACAGTTCCATAGCTGCATAGCTATCTTGTGTGTAACTATAACCTAATAAAATAATGCTGTATTTACATGTACTTAAAGTATTAAAAAATGTTATTTTTATAAGAAGTTAAGCACAAAACATCCATAACCTGATACATGAAACTATACACGGTTAGTTCGGGATAACATCAATACTGAAATTTGTCTCAATTATCAAATTTTTGAGATAACCACGGGGGAATCATCACCTTGAAACGTAATTTTTGTTAGCTCGCGAGACCCTTCTGATGACGATTCAGAATGGTTTTCAGTCTAACTAGGTAGCAAAAAATAAATGAAAAGATTAGGGATAGTTCAACAAAACTAATTACATTTCAAGGAAATCAAATTAAACTCGTAAAATTATTTGCAAATAGGGATAACACATTAGTTTTTCTGCTGATAAATTTTTCGAAAAAATCTATTTTCAAATTCCAAATACGGTTTGTTAGGTGATTTTAAACTCAAGGGTTTCCTGATTAAATATTCAGCTTGAATAACTACCTCCTAGAATTAATTGTGGCACCTGCTATGCAGAAGATGTACCTTGGTCAAAGTTATGAGTACACGTGACACAGTTCAAAAATTAAGATGTTTTTGTGTTAATGTTTACACAAGGCTTAGATTTGTTTTTTTTTTGGTTATTTTTATTTGTGAAAGAATTTTATCAGGTACACTGTTGTGGTAATTTGAAATTGTTTAATTTTTTATGTAATAGTTACTGCACTAAAGATGGAATGCATTATTCGTTGTCATCAGTAACAGAATTACAGTGTTTTAAAGAAAATTTAAAACCATTTAAATTTATTATATATGTATGGATGCGTATAAAATACCTTATTGCAAGTTTCTTTTTCCAACTTCCAACTTCACATTTCGTTTATTCTTGGTAACAACAAAACCAATGACCGTTGTCCGTCTAATCGATTGTCATCACCAATATCCTCACTGCAAACGGTATGGGTGTATCCAAAGGAGTGCAACTTCTGTTCAAAATACAGGGTACAATTTACAAATGAAAAAAAGTAGGAGCCCTACAAAATTACCACTTATAATACCAAATGTAAAATATAAGAATTGGTGCAAGAGGCAAAGACAACTTCATGCTGCACTTGAAGAGAGTTCAAGGTCGACAAGTACTGTTATCAGAATTTCTGGGTATGTTGTGTGTCCTCGTTCAAACGAAAAAAATGATATTGGAAAGACAACAACAGAAAGAAAATTCGATTCGGGAAAGTTTGGTGAAGTCAAAGAGTTTGCGAATAATGAAATTTTTGGTCCAGGATCGGTTCTATTCAAAGCAAGCTTCAAGTAATATGCATAATTCACGTTGTATGATACAATAAAACATACTTGATCAAGTTTATCTTCGACTACGTAATAGATAGAAGAGAACCTGTCACTATATTATTGGAAAAAGAGGACATTCTCTCAGGAGACAGCGAATTATACATAGTTAGTCTGAATGACCAGATGAGAAGCAATCAGGAAATAGCTAACACAAAAGTAATTCTGTATGCTCTTATAATAGTCATACAACATTCTTCTTTTCATGTAATCATTCGAAATCCATCTGGGGATACATAAATCATTATTCTAGCCCTTGAATCTTCCACCGCGACAAGGTCTACATGGAATGGTTCCAGCTCTATTTCGGAAAGAAAAAAGTCGTTGCTGATCTGCCATGAAGAGGAATGGCCTATTTTCAAATGCATTCGCTGAGCTTGAAAGTGATCGAAATTTATGGGATGAAGGCGCTGCAGTGTTAGAACATGTATGTGCATTATATGGAAAAATTCAGTGGATGCAACAGGATTTGAAATGTTTACAAAAAAGCAGACGGGAGAAAATAATTAAATAAATCCTTCAATTTTTCAACATGTTCAACTTCTCTTCAACTTCAACATGTGGAATGTGGGAGGACTAACTGTACTAAGTATTGATGAGCATGGATGAAAGGCGTATGGCACAATTCATCGTTTCAGAGCAATATCCGGATATAATTGATTTTATATCAGACCACGAAAACGAATGCGGTGATAGCGAATGAGAAGAAAAGTAGAAAGTAAATTTGAGTGATGTAGAAAGCGAGACTTAGACTAATGAAGTGATTGGCGTAGAAACAGTCATGGTGAATTTCAAAACAAAAACAATAAAATAAAAGACATGTGTTATTGAATTTTACTGTGTGCATTTTATATTAGACGTGAGAAAAGATATACCTGATGTTTTGCAATTTAAGACACGAAAGATGTTAAGCAATAGAATTATTGGGAAGTTAAAATATTTAATTAAAGTATTCCTATATTTTTACGTTCATCAATCGTCAGTAAGGTCCTGAAAGTTTCTTTTTCCACTTAGACTGAAACCAATCCCGAATGATAATCAGGAGTCTCATGGGCTAAACAAATCATATGAGAGAAATATGCTTCAAGGTGGTGACACAAAATGCCTGGACATGAAATTGGTTTTCATGTCCTGCCCGCGAAATACCGTACTTTCACCTTAGCCTGAAGACCATTTTCATTCTTGATCCCTATATAATAACATAACTATTCAAAATATCACAAAAAACATTCTCCCTAAAAAGGTGGCACAAATGTCAATATTACCTTCGACACTGTCTGTTTTAGAAAGGATTTTCAATTTGTGATAAGGGAGCCCTGCTTTTTAAGTAAAAAGTCTCTTTCTCTGTTTTTGTGAAGGGTCATATTTAAGCCTAAAACATTTTGCATAAACAAGTTAAATTTATGAGTCAATTTTTTTCTTTCTAACAAACTTTAAGCCCAAGGAAAAAAAAGGCCTAATTTTTCCAGAACTTACCGCAGATTGTTTCTATTAAGCATTTTTTGACGAACGAATTTACAACTATTTTCTTCGGAGCCGTCCCAAGAAACGAAAGAAAAAACTGCAAAAGCTGGTGTTTTTCGTTTTTTTATATCAACTTTTTTTGGAGAGTTTTTTTTTTACAAAGCAAAGAAAGGTTTTGAACGATAGAGCTATTAAGTAGGATACCAAGCGACGTTAAAATTATCCCTGTCTTTAAAATATATATACTACGAGCAAAAGAAAGCTAGTTGCATGTTCACGCACGTCATATGGGCGAACCATGTCAAATTGTTCACACCCGACGTCATATGGGCGAACCGTGTCAAATTGTTCACACCCGACGTCGTATAGGCGAACCGTGTCAAATTGTTCACACCCAGCGTATGAACGGTGTTGAATTCGTTGGAAGCAGATATTCCACGCAAATAACTTTCCTCTTTCTCCATAGAGTTGAAATAACTGTTAACGAATATTTTAACTAACAACTCTATAAGAAATTTCTCGACATAATATACAGCTCAATAAAATATACTAAATAAGTCTAGAACTATCACGACAGATGAAAATAATAATAAAAAGGATTCAATTTCTAGAGGGATCTGCTTTCCGTCGGAGCTAACGGACGATAATCGAGATCATAATTTGTACGCGTCTGAGACAACTCGAGAAAAATAAAAAAAATCGAAGAGTGTAATTTACTTTGAAGGTTAACATTACTTAACGAGTAAAAGGTATTTCCAAAACAAACTAGGCGCTTTTTTTTAATCTTTTTTCATCGTGAGAGTAGGAAGTATTTTTTTTCTAAAATGTTGATAATGAAATAACAATGGTGACCACACACATTCAAGGAAAACCTTAGCAAAACAAACTGGCTATTTAACATTAATCTCCAGATAGGAGTGTCTTCAGGTTAAATTTTTCACTTCAAAAAAATTGACTTTTTTTGACTTGGGAATGTATATTAAAATATAGTACATTATGAAATAAAAAAGTATGGCGATGGACAGTTGGCTATTTTTTTTTATCTGAGTTTAAATTTGTTAAATTACTGCAAAATGTCAAAACATTCCAGGACTGTGGCCACCATAATAACAAAGGATGCTATAGAAATATTACATGAATAAAGTTACACTTATAACTGATAGAAATAATTTACAACTCGATTTCTTTAAAAAACACGATCTTATGAAAACACGAATTATATTTTGGGGGTGCTAGGCGCATACCCGTGACACGCCCACTCACGGTGGGCGTACCGCACTTAATAAAAGCTTCGTAAAAACTACTTCTGCAAGCAAACAAGTACATGGAAGCTACGCGAAAAAAACGCTTAATATGAAGATCCAAGAAGCGAAGAAAATTAAATCTTAACTCTTATCTAAACTTTTCAAAGAAAGAAAAAAAGGAAAAAAAAAACGCAACTAATTTACAGTTTATGATTCCGTATAACAGAAGTTTTATCACGTCAACTTTAACTGCGTGCTATGTTGACCAGCATTGATCAAGTTGTTGTTTGTGGGTAATGCGTGAGTGGGTAAGTAAATGATGATAAACCAGTATCATTAAACTATACCGCATAACTCAAAAATGGTAAAACCATTCTACTTTTTTGACTACTTTTCTAAGCATTAATAAGAAGAAAGCAACAGCATTCTCTTCATCCTTAGTGGACGCGAAGCGACATTAACAATCAGGATAAAATCCTAAAAAGAAAAGAGAGGGTTTCTATTAACACTTTTAAAACCACTTGTGTTTTTCTTCAGTCCCTATTGTAAGTTAAACAATAATCCGTGCTGCGTTTACATGATGCACAACAACTTGCTGTGTTATTTTCACAGGTTAATTATTAAACTTACCAGAATATAATCAGTTGGTCAGATTTTCTTTATTTGATTCTGTCGACACATCCGATACAACTAATACATCATCGCTACTTTTTGTATTTTCGGCGCTCAGTACGTTTTGCTCTTGGTTCGCTATTTCGTTTAGTTTACCTTCCGGCGGTTTTATTATTTGGCTCATGAGTGGCCGAGGTGGAGGTAAGTTCGTTGTATTTATTTTTTGACTACTTCGATTTGCATTAGAAACTTGAGATTTTTGTCCATTCGAGCGTTGCGTTGTTGGCGCGCTCTTCGTTGCAGTGTTCTTCCCGAATTTCGAAGCATAAGTCTCTTTTACCGTCACAGAGGACGTAGTCACTACCGCAGTATCGTTACTGCTATTATTGTCTATATTTTTATCTGGTTTACTATTCACTTTATTGTCCTGGTTGGTTTTACCTCGCTGAGCTCTTGGGGAACCTTTACTGGAACGCCGTTGAGACTTGGGTGTTCCGCTTCCACTATTTTTACTATCATTTTTACTATTGTTCTTTTTTGTCGCCTCTCCGGTGGAGAGTTCAGGTAAGTCTTTATCGTTTTCAAACACATCCTTCGCGTGCGATGTTTTGTTAGGTTTTTGTGCCATTTGTGCGTAACTTATTTTTGGGGCATTCGTCGACGCCGCAACAGAGACAGCGCTGCTTGTCGAGACGGTCATCAATAACGCATCTGTCGTTATGCTACTCGTCGACATCTGCTCATCCGTAGACGTTTCACTAGAAATTTGTCACACAAAGTTATTGAAATAAACTTGGCATACCAGATAATTTATGAAGGCAGAATTTTTTTTTTAAAATAACAGCTTTTATGACAGTTGAAAACGGTAACCACATATTTTGAACTTCATAATCTTAGGTTTTGGCAAAATTTTAGGAGGAAATAGAGTTACTATGCTAGAGAGGCTGTTTATTCTAAATTGCAATAATTATGTAAATATATTTCATCAGTATTCATTCTTTACTTTTTTGAGATAAACATATGCCCAATTTTCTGTCACTTAGGTGCATATATAAAAAAGTTAATATTTTTTACCACTATAAACAATTTTAGGAGAAATCAATATTTTGGGTCTGAATTTTAGGTTATTTAGAAAGTTTTATGTTGAAGACATGTTCTCTTCACCTAAAGTTACTTACCGTTAGAAAAAAGAATAAATTTATCTACACCACCTACTAACATATCCTTAAAAACCAACTTACCTCATGTCACTGTGAGAGGTGGGTGACGTTTCATCATAGGATGTTTTATCTTGAGCTATCTGTAAAGCGTGCGTAGCTAACTCTTTTAGTGAGGATGCTGATTTACTATTTTCATTCGGTGAATTAGGACTTGGCAATGCTGGGAAATTTTCCAACGCCAAGTCTAACGTCAGCTCACTAGTTGACGAAAGATCATCGGACTCTGTATCGGGTGATTTTGACGGCTCATCTTTGGTCCGACGCTCGCGTAGACGTTGAAAGCGTGGACTTTCTTCCAAATTACCTCGGTAATCCTTTTTCGGAGGGTTTCCGTTTCTCCTAAAAAACAATTTTCTGGTAAAATTCTCTAAATCTTTGTTAATAATTTATTACTAATCAAAGAAACATGTTTGTTCGTTTGAAAATATAACTTAAAAATTAAAGCGTTCTCAACAACCCAGCTTGATATCTGTAGTCGAATTAAAATAAGACAAGATGGATTGTAACAAAACTAGGTTGCTTGCAAAAAAAAATAAGTTTATACTTACACAAATCTAGGATCGTCTTTGCGAAAGTTATTCACATTAACATTTCGTGGTCGAAACTGCGAGCTTGTTTGCCTGTCATCATTATCTATGATTCCATTACGATCGTACATCGGTACTTTATTATACCCGCCACGAAATTGATGTCGAGGTTTACTGCTATAAAATGGGCGCTGGCCGCTCACTAAAATATAGTGAAACGAATAAAGTTAACCACTATTAAGTTAAAAAATACGAAAGGGTTGTAATACTTTGATGGAAACATAACAGTACATTATAAATTTTTTTTTTGACAATACCTCGATTGGACATGTGCCCGTTGTGTTTGTTATAATTATTTTTGGGACGAACCTGAAATTACAAAGCACACGTAAAATGGGTAGAAAATTTACACATAAAAATATTAAGTAAAAACCTATAAATAGAAATTAAAAATATTGAAATAAACTTGTAGATTTACCTCCGGTGGTATAAACTGCCGTGGCGCCAGCCAGGTACCTGGCAATAATGGGTTACCATTTACTGGTGCCGCAGTGGCATAAAATGGGAACGTCTGTGGCTGATGAAAGACAGCGTTGGGTGGTACTGTGAACGTGGTGATAGGTTGTGGCGTCGGTGTGAATTGTGCTGTGCTCTCTGTCGGAGTTGTGACTGTCATGTTGGTGGAGGGTGCACTTTTCGGTAAATATACAGTTCTGCTCAATAAAGTCTTTGCTTTTATTCTTGCCATTAAAGGCCTCCCGTGGAAGTTTTTCACCTCTTCACGCAGATATTTATAAGCTTTCTTCGCATCTTCCTCACAGTCAAACGTGACGTACCAACTATCGTTATGTGCGAACTCGAAACTGACCCACTTTGGGCAATCAGGGTGAATAAAAAGCGCTTTAACTTCCTGTGATTGATTAAACAGAAAAAGATGATTACACATTGATTACAGAATATAAAGTAGTAGGTTTATTTCACACAAGTATTTTTGTTTTAGTGTCGTCATTTGCAAACAAACAAACAAACAGAAAATGATATATTACTTCGACAGGTGTTGATTCTGGTATTTCGCGAAGAATGACAATGCATCTTTTCATGTTTGCGCGAACTTTCAGATTCGTTTCATCTAACTGCACATAGGGCGACTCTAAAGTAAAGAAAAACATGGAAATTAGAAACGGAAGTAAATCCGAAACCATTATTAGCAGTAATTAACCACTAATGGTGTAATTATAAAAATAAATGTGTTATTGGTCTAACCTTGAAGAGCTTCCACTATGAGATCCATATTCGAAGTCAGTTTTCGCACCTAAAAAAAAGAACCATTGGTAAATCAACCATTTGTAATTTTTTTCCAAACGAAAACTGACAAAATCTTCAGTATTAGAAAAATCGCGAGAACTATTTTCGCGAAATATTTAAACAAAATTTTTTGTCCAAATAATTTTGTGTAAAATCAATTTTTTTTTTAAGAAAGACAAAATTCCAATTTCGCGCTAATAATTTTGACGAATTTCGCAAATAGTGACTTTCCCAAAAATTTTTGCGGCGACTAATTTCCGCGAAATTGACGCAAAACAACCTGACTGGACTATATTCAGTTTTACTTATACATTGCTAAGCAAATGAAAAATGTGTCAAATATACCTGATTAAATTTCGCTACTGTTGAAATTGACACATACTGATCGCCATCCATTTGAGAAACCAAATAAGAATCATTCGCAAGGTTTTCTCGTGAAAAGTAATACTCAAATTGCAACTGAATCAAACGTTTCAGTTCCTCTGGCGGTATATCCTTCGCAACAGCATCATTCTGTATCGCGTGATTGGCCAGTTCTGGTCCAGTGAGTTGCTGAGGGTAGAGATGACCATCATGGCCATTCACAGCATTGCCACCATTTTGAACAGTTTCTACAACAACTGGCTGCGCATAGTTATTCACAACTTCTGTTGGCCAATAATAAAGGCCGTCTGTTCCAATGAATGGCTGGGGCAACTCTGCTATTGGTATGTTATTTATATTTTCTTCTATTATTGTTGCATTGGGTTTCCATCTCTCATTGCCAATGTCAACATTCTTAGTGATAATGACAGGTGTCATTGTGCTAATAGGTAAAAAAATAAAAAAGTCAGGGGGATCAAACATTCAAAAAAATATGTATTAGTGGCATTTGCAATGTATTAAAGGGGTTACTGGCCTAGAAAAAATGAAATAAAAGCAGCAAGAATTCAAGAGGATGTAGTTGAAGAAATGGCTATCCTGCCAGATCTCGATTAAAGGAGAAAAAAGTTTTTGATGGGAAATGATAACTTGTATTCTTTAGTCCTGTTGTAAAGTTTTCGTCTAAAATTTTATTTCTTCCTAATTTTCTATTAATAGCGATAGACAAATGGCTGAACAGGCATAAAAATAGATTCTGTAGTTGCATCATCGAGTGTTACAATGATTTGTCATTTACTAATCGACAATGCTTGTTTCCATTTGTTTGTATATTTGCTAATACATTTGAAGATGAACAGATACTCGACACAATGATGGAACAGATGGTTCGAAAAAGCACACTTATTACTTCCTTTATGTAGAAAAATAACCTCCGCGATGGAGCGTTTCAAGGACTAGAAGCCATTAATACTTCATACACAAAAGGTGTTTACCTTACAGCTGCAGTGAATGCAGGTGCGTTAACATTCAATGTTGGTACTTCACTTGACAAAATTAAATCTGGTGAGGTTGAACCTTCTGTGGACGTGTCCCCATCCTATCACAAAAAAAGAAAATTGTAAAATCACTCTCAAATGTTGCTCAATAAAGTCTTGATATTTAGAATTTTCATATGTGGTTTGGAATACATTACGTCAGGCTAATAATGTGTAAATGAGAGTTTAATTCCTGTTTAAGACATTTGCTACAATACCATCAGCTGACTGTACAAAATTAAAAACGTGATAAAGCAAATGAGAAAATGCACGGACGAAACAGAAATGACAAATCCAAAAGATTCACTTTAGGGTTTTAAAGCTAACATAAGTTTAACAGGGAATCAAATAAAATATTTAAATTTGGTGATCATACTGCAGAAATCTTAACTGAAAATTCTTGCTTGAGAAAACTGGCTGATTCTTCCTTAGATTTTGCTGATCATTAATCGTCCCTTATTTTATGAGCTAATATATTTCTCATGGAGAAATCATGAAATTTGTTAAAATTAATGAGTAGGTAGTAACAAAACCTAAAAACCAAAACCCACACCAATCATTTTTTAATGTCACCTGTAATTTTTTATAAAAATTAGAATCATCTTGTAACATTTTAAATACAAAAATATTGTTATTGAATAAAGTAAGCAAAAATTGGTTATAAGCTAGTTTGCTACTTAAGGTTAATTAACATTTTAAAAAAACATTAAATAGATTTCTATAATTGGTGATGATTTTTCATCATTACAAAGTGTATTCCTACTCGATAGACACCTTTTTAAAATCAGGAAGTTTGACTTTAGCCTGAGGTGTTCATATTTTTCATGTTTAGCTTGGAAAGGTTCTGATTTTTTCTTATATTTTGAGAGGATTTTTTATTAAATTTCGGTACATTACATATATTTTAATTAGCCAATAAAAACAAAGTAAAAAGCTGTTACCAACACAGTTATAGCCTGTGTGTTGCATTCAATTCTTATTCACATTTATATGTGCAGTCAGTTATGTATATTTTACAGGTTAGTAAGAGGGATTCCGAATTAATCGAGTGGGTAAAACAAGTTAATGAGCCCAGCTTTTGGCAGCTGGTTGAAACTCAGCTCAGACACTCGTTAGGATTAGATGAACTTTTCTTTATATCAACAACAACAACAACAAACAAGAAAAACATCATCTTCGCCTCACAGTATCACAAAGACACTCCACTTCAGTTATTTAATATAAGTAAGAAAATATTTAAAATGAAAAAAAAAACAACAACAAAAAGTTCAGACGATGGCACATAAATAATAGATAGTATAAGTTTAGAATGAATCTGTGCTTTGGATGATACACAATATAATCGCAATATAATAAATAGAAGCATATATATAAGAAGAACAAAACATCACAAATTGTGAACAAAAGAAGAACTTTTTTATGATTTCCTAAACTATGCTAAATACAATTAAAGAAGAAGAAAAAAGAAGTGAAAAGAAGAATATCTAAAACAATAAAGCAGGTTCTAAATGAAAAATTGAAAACGTATTTATATAAAGTTAGAAAAGGTAGTAGAAAGTTTTTTTGAGTTCAGGAATGTTTTGATACAGAAAACCCATATATTTTTCGTAGCAAAAAAAAATATATTTGTGACAAAAAAATAATTTTTTTTAACGTTAGGAAATAAGACGATAAACATTTAATCTTTTTTCGTATCGACAGAATACACTTAATTGCTTCAAAGTAATCAATTCCCAGGAATACGAATTATGGCGGTAAGAAACTATCGAAACCATTTCTATCAAAAGCTTAAAATGTCTTTTAAATAAATATATTGTACGAGTTCCCTCTAGATTAATATTATGCAAAAAAACAAGACAAAATTTACGACAAAGAGATGTTTTAAAAATAAATACACTAATTTGCAGAGAAGGGCTGGATAAGTATAACTAAAAAAGAGACGACGTTTAAGGAAAAGTTAATATAGAATGTCCTACTTACATATCCCGAGGTCATCAATTCATCGTTATCAAAAGTCTCATAACCTTCACTAAACTCATAATCATTTCTCTCGATTTCACTTAATTTTAACCTTGTTTCTACATTGTTGTTTAAATCTTCGCATAAACTTTTAATGTCATGATTCTGAACATCGCTATAACTGCGTGATGAAAAACCGCGACAATATACAACTCTTTCGTCAGAGTCATCGTCGTCGTCTGAAGTGACCTCGGTCATCCAAATTTTGACGAAAAAAACACGACGGCTCGGGTACATCATTTTAACTTAATTTAAAACATTGACGTTGTGTAATGACGATGAGTTATCAAGTGTGGACGTTTTACTGAGTATAAACGAAAAAAGCTGTTCAACTTTTATATCGACTTTTCTCCGCCTTTTTATACTTTCCACGTTTTAACAATCAAAAGACCTTCCGTGGTCAATATAAACTTCCCCTCGCGAACGGGTGACTTCACCGTCAATCAACTGTTGGTGATGTGCTATTGTAAGTCTTTCACCGATCACAACAACAAAATAATTCCCTCCGTATGTCCACGATAAACTTTCAACAACGAGCTTAGCCGGAAGATTTTATGTTCGACAACTTATTTTTATCGTCGGTAAAATTCATCAAAGCTTTTTTTATTAACAACCAATAAAAACACAGATATAAAAAAGCGTCGTTTTTCTAACAATAGAACGAATATATTCGTAAGGCGAATAGGAATTAAAAACGCCTACGAAACTTCCATTCTTTCGTAATCGTTTCTTCGTTGTATGCGACAGCCTACGACTAGCTATTTTCGTAGCAGAAGTCCACATACATCCGCTCTGTTTTTAGTCGTTTCAGCTGCGCAAAAATTTACGAAAACACTTTAATGTTAATATAAAAAATTAAAATATATTTTTTTCTTCTTCTATGGCTGTATTTTACATACAAAAAAGAAAACAGAAGTTTTAGACAAAAACAGTATCGTATTCTTTCACGATATAAAAGAAACAAACATTCAGAAAAACTGAGGAAACACATGTACAATGAATTATAACAGGTTAAATTCTACGAAAAAAAATGACAAAATGAAAGTCGTGACACGAATTAAACGAGAAAAATTTAGAAAAATTATCCTTTTAACAACGTTGTTTCGAGTGTTTAGAAAGTAACAATTTAAAAAATTATTTATTTAGTTTTACGGTGTACTTTACAACTCGTTTTTAGACAGCAAGCAAGCTGACATGGAAGTTACCAGCGGGTGAATGTTTTTCCCCTTTAAAAGCTTCACGAAAAGCGAAACTGTAACATTAATTCAACAAAAATGTCATATTGTACAGTACAAAAGTGATTATTGGATTGGTCGGTTTTATTAAGTTGTTTCTAAAACAAAAGAGAAACTTGATGACCCGCGCGCTTTTTATAAGAAATCTACATTCTCTAGCTCCAAATATTTCTGTGTTTTTCAGAAAAATAGAGACACTGGCCAGATATACGGGTAATGGTTTTTTAGGACTGAAAGAAATAGATGATATATTTTCTATAAAACATGATGTGGTACGAAGGAAAACAAACTTGTCTAAAATCTTTTGACATAAACATTCTTATACACAGGTTTTTATAAAAACGTTTAACTCCAAAAGAAGAACATTCGCTAAATTTTTTATGCTGAGTTGAATCTATGAAGATGGTACTGTTCGTGGTTTTGTATTTTTTTTGTATAAGAAAGTGTTTTTTAATACCTATTTTTGATAAACCTTGATTACGAAATCTCAATTTAAGCCTTTTCCTTATTATTTGTAACAACTTTAGAAAGGTTCTGGTTCAACACAAATTTTAAAACACCTAATTAAAACTCGCATCAATACACATAAGAGGGACAACTTGTTTCAAGCTGGAAAAACCAAATTACTAATGCATGTAGAACAATTTAATTTAGTGTAGATTGAAAGTCGATTTTGTTTCTATGAAAGTTTCTTAAATTGAAAAGTTAGCTTTAAGTGGAAAAGAAAAAAACTTCCTCTTGATAACGACACTTAAATTTTTCTTGTGTTTTTAAAACTTGGAAGTGTTCAGTTCCCTGTATATAAAAAATGGGTGATCAAACATATCTTAGATGCAAAATATGTAATAAAAAATGATCTAAGTATGTTTATATTAAAAGCCGTGTAAGGTTTTGAATGTCTTTTCCATGTTACTAGCTATCAAAACACAAATAAACATCATATGAATGCTAAATAAAAATTAAATCAAATGTTCTTTTTTTTAGCTGTTTAACCAAATAAATCAGTAGACGTTTTGAACAAAAAAGGGCAAATCTAGTGCGTTGATCATTGACTTTAAACTTCATGCAAGAACGAATTAAGATTAACATAACCCAGCGAACAAAAATATTATTGTGACATCTTGATAAAAAAACTCGTACAGTACAATTCACACAAAACCTTGAATTTGTCATAGCAACCATTGTTAGCACACTACATGCTTCATGTAATGTTTTAATGATAAACTCATCTCCCAGCAACAGTACAAGGGGTTTGAGGATACATAATGATAAGCATATGAGATGTCAAACAACAACGAAGATACGTCACAACGTGATTTAACATAAATTAGATTTTTTCGACATACTTAATCCTCGCAAGCAAATGCCACATCAGTAAACAAAATTATTATTCGCATGCACTTCCCTCTCTCTCTCACTTTCTTTTTTCCTTTCTCTCTCTCTCGAGCGTTCTTTCGATGTCATAAATCGTGTATGTTTACGAAATAAAGTAACAGCATTTTCGGGTCGAGTTTCCTTTTAAACTGATAACACATACGAAAATAGCTACGCATTTGCTAAAGATATAACATTTCAATTAGAGAAAAAATCGAGTATAAATAATCGTAATTCATTGTACCGTCGTATCATGTTTTCGTTTCAATGAAACTTCTTCCTCTTCGAAATATTTCACCATGATTTTTCAATACGTTCCACATGAACTATTACTTATATACAAAACAATTTTTAGTTCCGTTTAGTCAGATTATTTAATTTATATATACAAAATTTACACAGTTTAGATCTCCCCATGTTATTCCTTTTTTACCATATGTACACTCTAATTCTGTTGAATTTTTTTTCCAGTTCGAAACGATAATCTTTTGATCTGTTTTTGATTTTTCGTATGTTTCTGCTTGCTGGTAGCGCCAGAGTTTGTTTGTGGCTGTACCTATGCACAAAAATCACAGGCAAACGAAAGAGAAGAAATTCGAACGTTTGCAGCATAATCAGAAGCTAATGAATAAAAAAACAAGCATGGATTTTTTTTATGTCTACCATCTCGCTGTGAAACTTTAGGTCGCTTTCCAAGATCTTTCTTGTAAATATATAAATCACGATCATTGAGGTGATGTAGGTTCGTCTGACTTTTTAGACTCGCCATAATCACAAAAGAAGCGCACGATTGAAGTTTATCTAAGGATTTAAAGCCATATATCACGCGTGCTACGGTAATACTTTCAATTTCTCTGCTCGTCGGAAAACAATCGTCCGGATAAAACAATCAGTCCAGATAACTTGTGTGTCGATTTGACAACGCCAACAAAAAATGAATGCATTCTTAGGGTAACCAACAAAGAAGGAGAGTTTGTTTTTAAGCTCACCATGGGAGGGTAGAGAATTGTGAAAACAATCAAATATTTATAAAAAAAACAGCAACGGCAACCCGTCGAGTTTCAATAACACTCTTTAGTAACAAAAATTCATATTTTGTCACATGCAATCCAAAGTTGCATACAAAACATTTGGCGCCTAAAAATTTAAAATTCGGACAATATTAGGACAGGTGCAACAAAATAAAAACAAGAAAATAAAAGTAAAAAACATTCAAAAAAGAAAGATTTTCGGAACAATTTAAAACTTTAGCATTCTGAATTTTTTTTGGAGGGACGTTGTAACAAGGGGATATAATTGTTCCAGACATCGCAGTGTATTCGCAGCTTTTCACGGCGGGCAACCACAACTTTGCAGCATTTTTTTGCTCGATAATACAGAATTAGTGTTCACAACAGATTAACACGCAAAACCTTAACTAATTATGCAAAATCTTCAGCCTCGATATTCGGCAGTTTTTATATCATTGCTCGTGATCATTAACATTTTATATTAAAAAAGTGGCTTTTATAAAAATATAAAAAAACTTTGTTTTTGGAGAGAATATGATTACTTTCACATTTTAGTACTTGTCTAAAGCATTCATTTTACTTTATTTTGCTAACGTATTTAATGTTGTCGCACTTAACGCAAAGTAATTCAATCGCGTACACACACGAGTATATGAAATACAAAACTTTTTTGGGATGTTTAAAACAATGCGATATCACTAGACTCTATCCCATGCACTCTTTCTCATAGGTTTTAAAGTAATGTTAAAAATAGATTTGCAAAGCACTGTTGATTTACACAAAAAAAACTTTTGATTGTGCAAGGAAAGCAAGCATTTTTACTTTCTTGACCGAATTTTAATACACAGAAATCCAATTCTACGGGAAGGTTAAAAAAGAGATTTATCACGCAAAAAAGAATATACCGCAAGCATCGTTTCCAACTGTCAGATTCAGTTCATCTTGCAGTAAGCCTTGCTAATTCAATAGTATACACTATAGAGTATACTGAAAGAAACTGGCCAGGAAAAAAAATGAATAAAAACAACACATAAACAACAAATGAGTCAATTTCGCGAAAATAATTCTTCGCGAACGAACCAATTTAAGGTTTTATGCGACGACTTATATTTTCGCGAATCTAGTAGTACTTTTTTGCAATTTTTAGACCTTTTTTAATTTCTGGTAAGAAGACATGGTAGTGATATCATCTTGTGTGTAGGGGTCACTGGTGTGGAACGTCATCTATGATAATACATGTGTTGTTAATGACTGTCACTATGAAAGAATAGGGTAGTAAACATGCATAAACCAGTTTTTTTTTTATCATGACAAACAGAAGCAGAAAAACTCTTAGACAATAAAAAAACCCATGAAACTCAGCATGTTCTGTGAAAACTGTATAAGGAATGATGATGATTATCAGACAACGGATGATTTTCAGATTGTAAAAGACACCATGATCTATAAATTAAGAGTTCCCTTGAAACCAAAGCAAGCCTTACACAAAAACTATTTGGTTCACTGTTCACATTAATTTTTGGGGAAAAAATTGTGTTACCAGTTTAAAAAAATGGCTTGGAAAGGGTAAAGTAGCCAGATCATAAGTTGTTTTTGAAATGGTTTGTGCATCAGCATCAATAGAACTTTCCTTACAAGTTAGTTGGTGAAAAGTCATTTTAGCTACAAAAACAAATATGACTAACTAGATCTTAACCATTGTGCCCTGAAAGTTCTTCACAAGTGCTAAAGTTACTGGAAAGAGTTTTTAAAGCCCTTTATTACAAAAAATGGCCTTAATGACAAGACAAATGCACAAATGTATGAAAAACGCAGAAGTAAGAAAACAGCTCTATTTTGTATTATCTTTACTATTGTTCTTTTTTCTAAGTAGATTTTTCCAAGGACTGATTGACTAGTAAATATGCAACTAAAAAGTTGATCACTGAAACATTTCAGGCAATTCACAGATAAAAACTCACAAGAAAATCGGTAAAACTTTTAAAGTTCTTTCCTTGTCTAGTTTTTCTTATTTTTCTTTGAGTGCACAGGTAGTAAGATAAAATAAAGAATGCAAGGTTACCATTGACAAATGTATACAAATTTTGCATTCCTGTTTAAAGAATTTTTAGAATATCCACAACCAAAAGTTTACAGCCTTCATATTAGGCCCACACACTTTTAACTTGTCAGACTTCACTTGTCATGTTAACAATTAGGCTTGGGATTTTAGGTTATTTGATTACTAGATCTAAAATCTCAAGCTTGGCCTACATTCCTGGATCTTTGCAGGCTGTAACGTCAATTCTAGAAAAGTTATGTTTTTTAAAATAAAACCAAGGTTCGTAATTTCTACAATGATCTTGTTTGTTATTGTAAATAGCTTGTTAATAACCTTTTAAAGAAGTTTACTAGTTCAACCATCAATGAATCTGCAGCTCTAAATGAGAAGGCTTTTTAGCTTAACTCCATGTTAATTAAGGAAAGTGTGAACCTGTTTTTAGAAGCTGTATTAGGTTTAGTGATTGTGGTAGGTTTTTGGCAGAAGAAATTTTAAGTGCATTTGATCAGTAGCAATGCACATTTATTAATCATTTTAGAAGCTTTTCTAATGTACCTTGGATGCCCAAGCCCTTGTCCAGAAAAAGTTGTCAAAGTGTAGCTTAGCAAATGCATTAACAGATGTTTATATATGAGGTCAGCCTTGCCAATGAGGAAATAAGTTTGTCTACAAAAAAATAAACTTTTGCACATATGATATTGACTTATGCATGAAATTTAAGACCTGAAATCAGTACAACCAATTCTTTTCCATGCGTGTGTGGAGGCATGCAAGTGTGATCACACATGCTAGAATGATATTGGAGATGTTATGGTTCTAATTTTAAAATATTCATAGGTTTCTATTTAGGTTTTTTTGTGTTCGTTAGAAATAACAAATGCAACTATTTCCTTTTTCTTCTAAAACATATTCCATTTTGAAATATTGGTTCATGTTTTAGAATGTGTGGTCTTGTCAATTTTTTGTTTTTTTTGTCATTTTTCAACATTAGCAGTTCTAATTCAAATTAATGCATTTCTTTTAACTCTAAAATTGCATGCCCTATAGAAGGTCGCATACTTTTTGTTTACCATATTTGTTGTTTTTTTCATAAATTCTCTAAAGTTGATATTCAGGCGTGAATAGTAGTTTTTATAAACAACATTTTTAGCCAATGCTTTTAATACAAGAGCAAATTTAAGTGACTTTGGCGGCATTCTGATGCAAATAATGTAAAAGTAATTACTTACCTTATTCCATGAAATTAACAAGTCAAGAAATTAACACAAATTAAATTAACAGTCATGAAATTAACGCGGTTCAATGATATTATTTTGAAAAAGGCATTAACTAATGCAGTTGTGCAATGTTGTTTTTAAAAATGCATTTAATTAACGCAAATTTGAGAATATGCGATACTAAACGAAGCAAAAATTATGGCAACAGTTGAATCCGCGGTAGTAAAGCGGTCTCCTCTATTACAAGGAGGTTTGGAAATCTGCGGTAGTAAAGCGGTCTCCTCTATTACAAGGAGGTTTGGAAATCTGAAGAAATTTTGGAAAAAGTGCTTTTAGTTAATTTTCCAGTTGGATCAGAGTATGAAGATGATGCAAAAGCTATTTTAAAAAAGATCACTGAAAAAGATAAGACTGTTGAGCTATCGTCCAATAGGGAGGAGTAAAAAATTTGTAAAAAAAAATTGTATTTTTATATTTTTAAGGCTTTTGCATATTGTAAAAAAGTCACCAACTTAACAGTATTTTAATTAACGAGTCACGAAATTACCAGTCTTTAAATTAACACTGCATTTAATTAACGGTCATTAAATTAACACAAATTTTAAAAAACCATGTTAATTTCATGACTAGTTAATTTCATGGAATAGGTAACTCTGATCCATACTTTTACTTTACAAGGCCAGTTGTTCTTATGAACCACAAAAAATATCATTGCGGAAATGACCTGGCTTTAGGAAGTTAATCCCATTTTTATCCCAGGTGGTCCCTATAGTTACGCACATAGAAGATGATGTTAGTTATTTCTAAACAATTTTTCCTCAATCCTTAAAGTGAATTGTAAGGGCTTCACAAAATCTTAATAAACATTCTTTGACGTCAATGTTGTTTTGCGATAAAACTTTTGTAAATAACAGAACAACTACATAGTCAATGTTATATATAGACTGTGTTAAAAAAATTTTAAAAATATAATCCACTTGCAAAATCTCTCGCAGCTGTGGTCATGGAGTAATATAGGCCCTTTGCCATTGATTCTTGTAAATAGTTTTGTTGCAACAACCATTGTTGAAATAGGTGATACAAGCAATCAGTGTAAAAAAATGATTCATAGTTTTAACATTTTCTTAGTAGAATGATTCAGAAAGCATTTCATTTGTGGTAAACATCTACCATTTTGTTTTGTTTCTATTCTTCGATTGACAATGAATAAATCATTATGTAAAAACATTGTACAGGTTTTTGTTTTGTTTAATCCAGGGTTGAAATTAGAAATATAAAGTCAGTTCGCAAAAATTTGCTGAATGTAGAGAAGAAAACCTCTTTGCAATTGTCTAGGAGCACTGTAGGCCACTGACCATTGATCTCTTGATAATGATTCTTTTGTTGCAGCTGGTTGCTGCAACAAAAGAACCACCTCTCATAGAAATAGGTCAAACAAAACGATTGATGAAAAAAATGGAATTTGCAGTTTATAACATTTTCTTTGTAGATTAATTCGCAAAGAAGGCATTACGATTCGCGAATTGCGAACTGCAACCTGCAAGCCGAACCCTGTAATCTTACGGTCGATTATGCATTGCAATAACATTGTAAAGGTTTCTTTTAAATGAACTTTGGTTAAGTTTCATTCAATCAAATGTTTAAATTTTAGTGAGCTGTTTGTATTCTTGTAAAGAAGGTTCAGTTCCAAATGTTTGGTAACTTTAATTTTACACCCCTTCCTATTTTAGACTGAACTCACTAAGTTTATCTAAAGATCTACCAACCAGAAGATATACTAGGTATGTTAGGCCACCTATCACTAAGTAAAACTAAAGAGAAAACGATGCGCTACAAATTTTACCACTGTATAATCGTATCAAACGAGGAAGGAGGTCCATGATGATAGTTCCCTTTCGCACAACACGGAAGGCAACGAGTAAGACCTGCCTCAGTTTAGCAAGCAGAGGTTCTGTTAAAGACTTTATTATTGAGTCTCCTGTACAGTTCTACTGTGGACCTGTCTCTGTGTCAAGCATCTTTAAAGCTTGACTCTGGCGGATTCTGTGATATACAACTGTAATAACTATCATGCCTTTAAATATAACATTATAAGAATGACCTGACCTTTAGTTCGTAAATTGCACATTTTTTGTTTTCACACAAGCTTACGGAATTAAAATTGACACTTGTTCGTTATTTACTTGAAGGTAGGTCAGTAGCACTTGCACTTATCTGGCATGCATATATTACAAGTTGAACTAGTGGATAAATGTAAAAGACCTGTACATACATTGTTTATAGTGAGAAAATGCATTAAATTTTTTTACTATTGCAAATTTTTTTTTCCTGCTAAGTTACAAAAACACAGAGTTTTATCAACATTACTTCAACAAGATTTGCATGGGCTAAAAATGCCTTTTCTAGGAACAGAAGAGTTCATTACAGTTCATAACAACAGGATATCAAGTCTTGTCTTCCAAGCGCCCAGCACATAATTTTTGACAAAAAACATAATGGCAGATATACTGCGATGGTATCACAATCGAACTTTACTGAAAGCATGCATAGTGTTTTCAAAAGGTTTTATTTAATACAATTTGCTCGATATAAAAATATATAGTTTTAAGTCACACAATTCTGTTATACCTCTCGAGGGTTGTCGTTTTATGTGGCTGAGTCAATGAAATTGAAAGGGCTGTTTTGCATAAGGTATGATTTGGGCGAGTTATGAATAATTTAGAAGAGTTCAGGATTTATCAGCAAAAAACGCAAATTTAAATCAAAAAGTCCTCCTTATGTATATGAGCGTTTTCAGTTAGTCAGTACATTTGTTAAAAGAATAAAATATTTGTCTGTCGTTGCAATCGAAAAGAGAGGAAAAATCGTTGCTATAACTAAGAGATTATCATAACAGTTATAAGGGATTTTGTATCTTCTCTGGAATCATAACAAAGCTCCAACATAGTGGGGTTTCCTTATTTTTTGATCAGTACAAATGGTATATATATACCATTTGTACTGACTGCCAAGACAATAAAACAAATGGTATTACAAACAAATTTTGTTGAACATTTGTGGGTTAAAATGGTGAGCAAGCTTGCACTTTTTACAGCTGTTTGCAGTTTATTGGCACCTACCTAGATGGACCAGATTTCCTGATTTTTAACAACATTTCCTAGACTTGTAGTTGATAAATACATAAACAAAACTTACCACAGTTAGGGAAGTCAGACTTTGTTCAATATTTCTATCCACCTCAACAAATAATCCACTACCAGAAGTCATATGTTAATGATGCAAAAATGATTAGCTAGCTATAGCTAGCTAGAAAACTACAATTAGTTTAGCCTTTTTGGCAGCAACAAATATTAGCTATGCCTTCTCAAATAGATATCAAATTGTGTTTCTTTTGCTTTATGTATTTATGGAGTAAAAAATATAGCTAGCAATATATTTACCATATAACAAATGGATATTATAATACGTCTAGTTAGCTTGCTAGCTGCCTAGCTAATTTATTGTTTTGGTGTTAGCCAGCTGTAATAAAAAGTCGACTTTGCAATATAGCTTGCCTTTTCCGCAGACTGCTAATGTTTTGTGTCTGTTTTACTAATTTGTTCTAAGACTTCGTTTAGTTTTTAATCACAGTATGTTGCAGATTTAGGAACAACGTAATGTCAATTCTTAATCCACGTGGTTTAAAAGTATCATAAAATATGACCAACTAACAAGTATATTAACTCTATACTCGAATTGTTTTAGCTCCAAATACTCCAACGCTTAAGGAAGCTGCGAGTAATGCAAATATACCAAGATAAATAGACCAGAAATAAAATTAACAGTAACGTAATAACCAGCTAACACCCACACGCCATACCATCCATCTTCATCCAAGACGAAAGATATAGTTAACTCAGTTGGCCAGCACACCCATAGATAGGGCACTACAGTCAAAACACGGACACAAAACAAACTTTTGGCACAGGTATTGACAAACAGATCCTGAAAAAAGTAAAAAATATTTTCTAAATTTTTATTCTGGTGAGAGAAGTAATATTATCTAAATGTACTTTACTCCAATATCGCTAATACAGTTATTTAGAGGGCAATTCTTTAAGACATGCAGGAAAGATTTTGATGAAAATAAAAGCATGAGTAAGAAAACTCTCTGATTTTACAGGAGCAGAAAATCTTTAAAAGATCTATTCCTAATAAGTATTTGAATACCATCAGATAAGAAAGGCCGATGAGCGTAACACATTTACGTTGGACAGTTTACTGGTCAACTGGGTTCGATATTTCGGGCATGACTACTACGAAAAAACATCAGTATCAGTAACGGGAAATGATGACGTTAAAATACAGCGGCACCTTTCTATCGCACACTCCCTGTCTTCGTATCCTTTTGAAACGCATAAGGCAAGGCTGTTTTTAAAAAGAAAAATTTTGTGTGAAAATCACTCTGATCTTTTCTCAATTTAAAAATTAAAAAAAACGCTCCAAGCCCCCTGCTGGGGAGGGTCAAAAAATTTCGCACAACGAAACCGATGCTAAGGTTCGGGATTTGAGTTTTCAATAAATCGACTAAAAGCAAGAAAAATATTAAAGAGCACTGCAAAACTTGATCTATGTAACCTCGTCCCCAGGGCTTGTATTGTTACGGAGGCGTCCCGTCCAGAATATTGGCGTAGGAAAGTTATGTAGTACCTTATAATTTTGCAAATGAATACCGTTCGTGTTATAGGAGCCGGTGTGTCAAGACACTGTGTCTATGTATGGCTCTGATTTTAAAATTTAAATATTTAAGTATCGATGAAGTGGTATATAAAAAAGGGTGATTTTCCACATGCATTCTATCTGCTTAAATCAGTCCTCTACATCAAGCATTGTCGGAAACTTCATCACCGCAATATGAACTAGAGACGAGGTTGCTAAAATCTTTATGATTTTTATGCAACAACCATCTATATTATATACCACGCAAAATGGCAGTATATCCACGGGTCACCGACTAGATATATACCCATTATAAAATGGAAGCCAGTATGGGAGATTGGGACATTGCACAATTCCCTTTGACCTAATACAATCAAATCTAGACATAAAAGACACCTCTGGCCTAGAACTGCCACATAAAAAGCTAACTAAAATTGCAATTTTAACTGATTTGTTTATGACCTCTTCTCTATTTACTTTTATTACAAATTAAAGTTACAAATTAAATGTGCTTTTGTATTTTTATATTTATTTTACTTTTAAAAAATTTGGGACTTTACATGTTTTTTTATAAGTATCCGTAATCCGTAAGCATCCATAAGCTTAAATTTATGTGAAGCCTAAGAAAAATGTTTTTATGTTTTTTGTTTTGTGAGCAGTTTTTCTTTTTATTCTTTATGTCTGAATTAACCAGTATGTAAGATTTAAGTTGTAATTACTGATGTTTAAAATTCAATTTAAATTTTACAAATAAACATATTTTGAGCCCGATCATGTGTTTTTTATAAGTTCAATAATAGACAGGGCATATAGTCTAGCAATCTAACAAAATGCCTAATTTAACTTTTTATTGTGGAATCTGATAGATTAGGTAGGAAGCTTCAAAAAACCACCGAATACCTTTCCGGGAAAACTTCCGGCGTCACGTGACTGATGGCGTCAAATGCGGCAAAAATTGTGCACAAATCCTGCGATAACTCGTGAACGGTATAAAATATAAACTTAAAAATGGCATATTTGGCATCGGCTAAATAAGACCTTTTGAATGATATACAGTTTTATTAGTCTGCTACATATTTGAAATTTTCCTCCTCCGCAGCGACCACGAAATTACTTTTTGAAAGTTGTTACTCGAATTGCGCTATTCAAATAGAAATTCTCGAAAACGTGATTCTAAAAACAACCGCTATTCATATCTTTACTCGTAAAACATAATGGATATTATAGAATAACAGGAAAACCCCGATTGAGAGTTGATATGAATGTGAGTCGGGGCATCTGAAGATCATTCCGGTGTTGTGACGACAAAGCGAAGTTATGTTAGGTGAGAAAATGAAGTTTGAAAGAATGAATGAACTTGCTTGTTAGTTATGGGAATATCATTTACATTTCTCTACAATTTCGTGCATTACTCTTTTTGATCGCTTATGTGCTGGTCGAGTTCGATTGTTTCACCACATTCAAAAAATATGAAAGAATATGGCCCTATCGTCTTCATTTCTCAGTCTTGAACAAACAAGTGAAAAATGTTTATTATGTGATGGTTCTTTTTCGCAAAAAGATTCCCAAAAAAGTTTTTCACAGCAAGGATGGGAGAACTTGAAGAGGATTGCAGAAGAATGGAACTGTATTGATATCGATCGAAATGACAAGTATTTCTCTTTTCGTTATGTTCACTCGCGAATTGGTGATGTTATTGAAGCATTTGGTAAAGCTCATAAAAATTGTAGTATTACATTTGGAACGAAAGTGGAAAACTACAGGAAAAGATACGGAGAAATTAAGACAAGTGTTCTCGAACAAGAATCAGAGGATCTAACAAGTGATGTTCAGACTAGAAGATCACAAAGAGAAGCCAAAAAAAGAAAACAAATTTGTTTTATTTGTAATGAAAGAAGGGAAACGGACGGTGGATCATATAATCAAGCTGGACTTGGTAGATGCGAACAGGAAAGCTCTCGTCAAAGGATTCATCCAAGGACTGAGCTGTTTATTTCTAAACCGACTTGCCGATTTCACGAGGCCGCAAAAAGACTGCAGGTATTGCAAGGTGGACAGTCTTTTGATCTTTATGCCATTGATATTTATTATCATAAAAACTGTTACTTTAAGTATGCAATAAACCAGCCTTTGAGTATTGAAGAAGAACAAGAATCTTCGAAAGACATCTTGAAGCAGAACGAGAAATGCTGAAGCAAGTGTTTGCTTTCGACCACCAAAACTACTCTCGCTATTTGACATTTCAGCATGTGCTATTGACGGATTTGAAATCAAGCAACAATCCAGCCTATCAAGAGCTGCTCGAGAGGGGATTCGGAGCGAATTATTCGGGAGAAAAGTTTGCAACAGTTCACGGGGATTTGGTCACTGAATATTTTAATCGCGAAACCAAAGGGACAGCAGGTCCATTCAGATCCGGATTTAGTACCAATATCGACACAACTAACAAATGGGTGAAAACCGTTCACATTCACGCAAAGCTTCGTCTTACAATGCGTGATAAAATCAACATTAAAACAACGTCGACTCACAAAGAGCTTACGGATAGTGGTAAAGCAAAACACCATAGCGATGTCGCTGCTTTGAAAGAAAAGTTGCATTCCTATAAAACGGATCCATTTTCGAATGGTCCTGCAAAAGTAATCTGCACGGGTTTAGAAATCGATACAGAAGTAATTGAAGGCCTAATGAATGCACCAGAAATTGGGAATACCAGATACAAAGAGTTTGTCCAAAAACGACTTGTAACTAAAGAAAAAAGTATATTTGATCCAATCAAAAGAGTAAAGCTGAAAACCGGGCTTGAAAAGGTAAAGAGTACCCCTAAAGCAGTATCCATCCTCAAAGAAGATCGACAGGCCTTTGGAATTCTAGTGGCAAAAGCAACATCGCTTGAAGAGGCGTTCACATTTCCAATTACAACACTTCCATTGAGTCTTGCAACACCAAACAACATGCTGCGACAATCAGACAAAGCCAGTTTCCGAAACTATTTGATCAATGAATCAAAAGCGGTCTCCAGCGCTATCCCACTGAAGGCACGTTGGATTATTGATGGTATGGCCCTCTTTCGAACAGTGAAACCAAAGCAAACATATAGAGAGTGGCTGGTCGCTGTTCTCCATTCAGCAATACCTCCTGCAATAGCAGATGCAGTACAAGTAGAAATCGTCAATGATACTTATTTGGAAAATAGCATCAAATCATCAACGAGAATTGCGCGGGGAGAAACATCTCGCAGAGTACGTCTGGAAAGTGTAGACCAAAAAATGCTTCAAGGAAAGGAATGGCTAGAGTTTTTCCACAACAACGAAAATAAGGAAGATCTTATTCGACTTGCAAGCTCATTCTTCAGAAGTACAGACGGCAGACGGTTGTTGAAGATCCCGCTTATCATCAATTGCAAAGAGGAAACTTTGCTGATTCGAAGTAATGGAGTGGAACGAATGCAAGATTGCAACCACGAGGAAGCAGACACGAGACTCGTGCTTCATGCAGCTCAAGATAAATCCCCTGCTGTGATTGTTGCAAAGGATACAGACGTGCTTATCCTATTGCTTCATGGTATGGTACACTGCCACGCCTCACAAGAATGGCACATGAAGATTGAGCACGAGAAGTATGTTGATGTACGATTGATATTTGATAACTTTGGCCCTGAAATTTGCACAGTGTTACCTCAGATACATGCTCTAACCGGCTGTGATACAACTGCCTACAAATTCAATAAAGGAAAGATAAAAGTTTTTAAGAAAATATTGAAAGACAAAAGCGGCTTAGCTCTCATTGGTCAACTGGGTAAGAGCACTTCCATTTCTAATGAGACGGTGGTGCAAAGAAATTTTTTCAAATATTTATGTACCATGGAAAGGATAAAGACAGCTATGTCCAGACGAGGGTACAGCAATATTTGAAAATGAAAGTGAAATCTTCAGCACCATTATTACCTGACCCAGATTCAGTTTGTCAAGAGATAAAACGGGTCCATTTACAATCTTATATTTGGCTGAACTGCTTAAACCATCACATAGTTCCGTTGAACATTGAAGATTTCGGATGGAAAATTGACCACGACAAGAAATTAGTAAATCCCGTTTGGTTTACTGGAAATCAGTTGCCAAGATCTCTTATTCGACAAAGGGGTAAATCCAGGAAGAAAACAGGTAACACTGGAGATGGTTTTGAAGCTGATAAAGAATCAGAAGCTGAGCAAACGGAACCTTCGCAGAAAAGGAAAAAAGTCACTCCCCGAGGGACGAAAAGAAGTAACGACACAAGCGACGACATGGAACAGAGAGAAAGCAGTGCTATGAATGAAACGGAAGGAGCTTCAGATAGTTCTGATTGGGAAAAAGACTTTACGACATCAGAAGAAGAAAAAACGGACTCTTCTGACAGTGACTATTTACCTTAGATCATTTTTGTACATAATAGCGTTGCAGCGTTTGGTTTCTTGTAGTTGAGTACTTAATCGTTTATTTCAGGCATCGCATTTCAGCGTGATATGCTATCTTAAAAGTAAAGAGAGAAAATTTTGGGAAGAGTTAAGTCAGTTCTATTTGCATAGCCCAATCCGAATAACGACTTTAAAGAATAAAATTTGCGGACGCTGCGGAGGAGGAAAATTTCAAATATGTAGCAGACTAATAAAACTGTATATCATTCAAAAGGTCTTATTTAGCCGATGCCAAATATGCCATTTTTAAGTTTATATTTTATACCGTTCACGAGTTATCGCAGGATTTGTGCACCATTTTTGCCGCATTTGACGCCATCAGTCACGTGACGCCGGAAGTTTTCCCGGAAAGGTATTCGGTGGTTTTTTGAATCTTCCTACCTAATCTATCAGATTCCACAATAAAAAGTTAAATTAGGCATTTTGTTAGATTGCTAGACTATATGCCCTGTCTATAAATACTTTCACAAGCATCCTTAAGCCTCATTTTGAGATAGTATACCATAATGCACTTCGCTCAACCTCGTCCCCAGGCCCATTTTTCTCTTTCTGACAATAAAATTGCCCTGGGAACGAGGTTGCACTTTCGCCGTTAAAACATGCGCTATAGTGAAAAGATTTTGAGAGGTGGTAAAAACCAGCCCTGTAGTGAAGTTTCACAAACACGTGAACACCGGTAAAGTAGTTTAAAATGGTAACTCCATCAGAAGCAAGTCAATTTTTTCAATTTATGTCCGCAAGAATAGTTTCAACTTTCAGTTTTACTCCGGACGGAAGATTTTACCAACCAATCAGGTTCCACATATCACAATTGTCCGTTTTAATCTGTTTAATTCCGTTTTTCATAGGAAAATTGGCACTTTGCAAAGTCGATAAATATAAAAATAATGCTTATGCTACACGCACCAACCTCATTCCTAGGTCTTTTTGAGTCTCGCTGGCGTTATGCCGTGCGACAGAAAGAGATGGACAGCACGCTCTGAGATCGAGGTCGGTACACAAGTTTCTTTATTTCAGAAACTAAATTCTAAATTTTTGTTGCGATAGAACTCTGATTAAAAAAGCTACGGAATGTGTTCAACGTGAATTACAGGGCTCGGACAAAAAGCTGGGTTTACAGAGCGCTCACACAAAAAACTAAGTCAAACCAAAAAATTGAAGGTCTGTGAGATCTTGTATTTGACGTGGTGTTTGACATAAATTCAGATTCACTGGCCGAACGAAACCCAAAAATAAAAAACCCAAGTCACGAAAAAAGAGATTTTGTTAAATGATGTGCCAACGTGTCAAAAAGACCTTGACATACATGCCAAAAATATTTGACGTGTCAACGTGCTTTACGTGCCAAAAAAGTTGACGTGCCATGATTTTTCGACGTGCCATGATATTTTGACATGATATTTTGACGTACTATCTTTTTTCGATAATTCTATATAATGTTTAGAACAGTTTGTAAAAAAAGGAGCATACTGATTCCACTCTTTTGATTGTCACAACAAGCTAATGGGTTACGAAATCCACACCTTTCTCTAAGCTATGTATAGATAAGGTATAGTTGAAAGTCTGGATATCAAACAGTGACTCGCGCATTATCAAGTGGGCACTTTAACGTTAAAAGGCGTTGCATGTGACGTTGAATAGAAGTCAATTGTGCATTGAAATTTAAAGTTGTTTTGACGTCTTTCTTCGACGTTTATTGATCGTCTAATCAACGTCGTTTCTATGTTGTTCAGAAATATTCTTACAACGATTTTTCATCTTCTTTTTAACGTCGAAACAACATCTCGCAACGCCTAATCAGCGTCGTTTCTATGTTGGTCAGGTCTACACAACGTAGTTTCTATGTTGTTCAGGTCTACACAACGTCGTTTTTATGTTGTTCAGGTCTACACAACGTCGTTTTTATGTTGTTCAGGTCTACACAACGTCGTTTTTATCCTGGTCAGGTTTAATCAACGTCGTTTCTATGTTGTTCAGGCCTAATCCACGTCTATGTGTAAAGTTACAAACAAAAATGAAGAAATAGTAACATATTTATTTCAAAGTTCTTGTGAAACTTGAATCAAAAGAATTCAGTGAAGTCTACGAATATGTGATTGGGTGGTGAAATTGTTTGTATTTTGTGTTATTGTTTTTAAAATACATACATACTTACCAGACTCTAATTTTATACAAACCTTTAAATATAAACCAAACTACTCATGAAATAGCGTCCAAGGGAGTTGAGGCCTGGTGCAAGGTTGTGTCAGTGTCTAGCAAAGCATACACCCGTCAATGAAAATATAGCAACAACACTACACGTCGTTATGACAATATAGAAACCAGGTGTTTGAAATGCATTATGGTAGTAAGATTCTACATGGTGACCACAGAAAATTAAAATCAAAACTCCGACCATTTTTTCTTATTTTTCCAGGACAAAATTGTTCGAGATTTCGGGAATTCCAGGAGTTGAGAAAAACATTTATTAAATGGGAGACAAAATCCAAAGAGCCGCAATTGCTACACCAAAGATTCAGAAAAGAAAAAAGAAATATTCGTAGCAACCAATGATGGAATAAATTGGAAACTCTGTCATTATTAACAAATCAAAAACATAGAACATTAGCAGCTATTTACATATCAGAGTAGACTGAAAAAAATGCATAAAGGCTGGCCAGTTATTTTAAATCTATAATACATGGTCAACTACATATTAGAGGAGATCTGTTCTGACCCAACTACGGACACCGGTCCAACTTTGGACGCGAGACCGTCAAACACGGGTCGGTGCGTTCGCAATCGAAATAGCCCATCTATTGACGGGCCCGGTCCAACTTTGGACAAATGTATGCAAGTACGTCTTAAGTTGGTACAGGCCCAACTATTAACTATCGTAGTAAAAAAGGGACAGTTTTAACTTTTTATACTTTTTAGAAATAGCCACAACAAGGGTCAGTTTGAAGACTCCCAGACTAAAGTTAAGCCTTGTAACATGGGAAACACACTGTTTCAAACTTAAAAAATTGAAGACAGGTCTGGCCCAACTGTGGACAAATGCACTATAGTGTCTATAGGAGAGGACAAAAGAAAACAAAAAAATATACGGAGGAAAATAAATCATGAAAAATAATGCTGTTGTTCAGTTGAGAAAGAATTCAAAAAAAATTTCAGTAGCTCAAATGGGAGCTTTAAGGACTCACTGATCACATGAAATATAAATTAACTTATAATATTTCTTTAAAATCATAGTCAATCTTTCTGTTTCTTGAATATATAACAAAATATTTCAATCATGGATGCCCCAGCCAAAACGATTTTCGCTCTCAAGTTGCGTAATAGGTCAAGTTGCAATAATTCCATAAAAGATTATATTGAAAATTAAACATAGCAAAATGGCTGAAACAACAGCTTTACTATACTATAGCTACCTGTGAATATATATAATATAAAATTACACTGAGCTAAATGTTATATTTTGATATCTGAGTCATGATTATTTAGCTAGTCATTATGCACACAAACATCTCCGATAATTCAACAAGGAAGTCTCTAACTGCTTTGTAAAATGCATTCGCAGATATGGTCTTGCACGAGTTGCCAAATAGTGTTGTTTTTGCTACCACAACAATCTTGAAATGCATAACTCGATTTAATCTCAGCTAGCCATATACAACAATACCTCGGTAAAAGTTGCAGCAGTTCAGTTTTTTCACTTTATTGGAGTTAGTTTACGTTAAATACAAGGTCTTGATGTATACAAACATCTTTTAACGCCATGTCGCAAGTTGGTCCTGGCCCGTCAATTGACAGGGCAGCATGTCAAAAGATGGGCCACCATGTCAAAAGATGGGCCACCGTTTCCTAAGATGGTCCGTCCCGTCAAGGCGGGCCGTGTTCTAAGTTGGGTCAGAATAGAGCTACCGACTTTCATACAGCTACGGTGGCCGACAAGGGCAACATACCTTCACCGAAATACGACGCATCTTTCTCGAAATACGACGCATGTTTCCCGAAATACGACACATCTTTCACGAAATAGGACATATCGTTTCCGAAATATGTAACATCTTCTCCGAAAATCATGAAAACTTTTTTCTGTAAAAGTCCATCTCTTAAAGATTACCATCATCCTCAAAATGTTTTCCCAAAAAAAAAAAAAAAAAAAAAAAAAAGTTGAATTAAAAAATAAAAAAACTTTTAAAATTTAATTTTAAACCCAACAGGATTAACAATGAATTTGTTAGCGAAATTTGGCATTAGCATTTATCAATATATCTATATTTCAATATGTACATCAGTTCCTTATACATTGTCTGAAAATATGTCTTGATCACGTCTTTGTCGGCATCCACGGCTTTGCATCAAAACAACAAAATTATAGTAGCTAAATGGATGTTTGAGTGTTTTTACTAATTCGCTTTTCATCTGATGACTTCCCAATCACAATTTTTTTAAAGTTATTTTTAGAGATGCTAAACCATAAAGTTATGTAGTCGGCGGGGTTAAATATTCGCTTTTAGATAATCACGTAATAAGGACAGTATAAGCTACATATGCAGTTGTGGCATTTTTAATAACCTTTCGTCCAAATTTAAAAATATTCTTAGATAATAATCCGTATCTTGATTCTTTTAGCTTGATATTTGATTATACATTTCTTCTACTTTTGCAACAATTAGCTAGCTAGCTCTAATTGTTTTTGGTTGTCTTCTTGCCCCTGTGCACTGGCCAGGCTAACTAACTAAATGGCTTAAGATACACCTTTCACCACACCTTTCGTCAGCTATTTACCTAGCTAGTTAGCTAACTGCACTTGCTTTGTTTTGGAATGTAGTGTTAGTAATTATTGTGAACTATACTTTTTAAAGGTAACAATAAAAATTCCCTCTATACGGCTAATTCGCAATGCATTATGGGAATTGTATTCCGCAAAAACGTAAACAAACCATTCGTAGTAACAAAAATGGCCGAACAAGTACACTTCGTCCTTAATTCTACTCAAAACCAATGCGATATACAAAATTCTAATCAAGACAACAGTTTTTTTCAAAACTTGGGCTCTCCTGCAAGCATTGTTTTGAATAAGGGAGATAATGATTTTCCTGAGGAGATTTGAAAATTAACACAAGCAATAACGGCTTTTGTTTTTATCGCCACAATAAAAAGAATGATTTTATTTATTTACAAACTTTCGCTTCTGGGAGAGAAAACTGTAGAATACAACTACCACAATGCATTGGGAATTAGCCGTATAGAGGGAACGGGGAATTAGGAATGTGGTGCCAACAATAACAGTTCTTTCTGGTTTAACACGTTGGACGACACTTGACTTTTAGCTAGGCTAACCTTGTATTCATTTAATATCCTTGAATTTTGTGTCTTTTGGATAGAATACAGTCCGTAAATCATTTAATAATATCCTCTTTTAATTTTAGTGTTATAATAGTAAAGTAGGGAGGTATGAAACTTTTTTTATACCTCCATGGCTACTAAGCGCTTTACTCGTGCCCAGACTGCGCTGTATGAAAGTCGGTAATTACTATCCAGGAAAAACCTGGAACACTTTCAGTTAATCAAATTAAATAAAAGTAACAAAAAAATTTAATCCAAATTAAATAATAAAAAAAATCGTAAAAAGCCAAGATTCACAACATTTCGTTTTTCTTCGCATTCTTACCAAAAAAAGATAAGCATTTTTTAAATATGTGTTAGTATTCTAAAAAAAAGCTAAATATAGATACTAACAACAAGTTTTGAAAAAAAATCTTAAATAAGAGGAGTTAAAATAACACAATAGAATTCTAATAGAACAAGAAGCTCTGCGGCTTAAAGATTTCCGCCATTAGCAATAATCTGAAAAAGTAACAAAACCATTGTATATTCTAAAATTTTAAAAAAATTAAATTTTTAATTATTATTGTAACTGGAAATCATAACTAACTTAACTTACATAAACTTCATTTCTATATAAGAACAATTTTAAAAGAAAAATAATAAACCTGAAAATTGATGAACAATAAAAACAAAATAAGAACAACGGCAAGACTGAAAATTTATCTATTTTCTCTTTTTCTCTGAAAAAACAGCTTGAAAAAAATCTTAAGGTGGCAGCATTTTTTTTTTTTACATAATCAGTTACGAAAGGTTATTTTCAGACTACATATTCTTATTTTTTTCTTTTATAACACACTTGTCACGATTTTGCAGCTGCTATAATACACTATCTTTCACTAAAAATATTCAGCCTCAACAATTTCTCTTTAAATTAAAATTCATAAATAATTAATTAGTTCTGCTGCATATTGCTTTGGTTTACGTGCTTGCAAAATTGTACGGAGGGAAGCGACGTAATTATTAAGGGGAAACGTTAATAACATCAAAGATGACGCATTATAAGATGATCCTTATTATGCTACACTGCACGAGCTTTATCTTTCGATAGCATATAAACTTCAAAATAAAGTATTGTTCATTGGTTAATAAAACAATTTGTTGTACTGTTAGGATTCTTATTGGCTTAAACTCATTTTAGCGCCGTTCTCAGAAAAAAATCTGTCAAAACGAGGATTTAGGCTTTAGCCTGGATAAGTTTGGGCGTCCAGCCTAGCTGCGCTGTCTCTCTCTCTCCTCCTCAGGCGATTTTAAAGATTCCGATTTCGCTGGCGGAAATCAAAAATGAATAAAAACAAAAAAATTAAAAGAAAATTAAATTGAAATTAGAAATAAAATAAAGTAAACAGAAAAAAGTAGTTAAAAAGAAGAGAAAATAAATAAATTGAAAACTCAATTTTAAATAGCTTTTTAATGTGGCAGTTCTCGGCCATCATACATACATACACCACACGGTTCTGCAAAAAGGGAGGTTATTTGATAAAAGTTTGACCGTAAAAGGTGCATAAAAGTCTCCACTTTGAACATGTGTCAGCTTGTTTGACTATGCTTATAACTGAAAAGGTTAAAAACTGTTGCAGAAAGTCATAATATACGGTAAACTCTTTATATAAAGGACAGCTTCTTAACAAGGCCTCATTTTTGCCTAATTTTTCTTCAGTCCTAAATTTATTCACCTTCTAAAATTTTGTCACTTATCAAAGTTTTGGTTCATGACGTAGAGACCATATAGATTTAATACCCGCACAAGTGTCAAACACGACACTCTCAAAAACTTTTGAATGCGAATTCACAACAATCCAGTGAATAGCACATTTTTTGAGACTATTTAACTCTTTTTTCAAATAGTTGCATTTATGATTTGTAATAGTCAACCAAAATGAGAACAAAGCTGAATATGATCCATCGAAGCCGCTCAATTGATATCACATTTTACAGATGCTTTACTGATCACTCCCACTGTGAAATTGACTGAATTAAAAACATGACCAACTTCACACTGCCTGTTTTGAAATTAGATCTTTTGTGGAGGTAGAAGTTGGAAAAATGCTACGAGGAAACTTTGATAAACCACTTAAATACACTTAAAAACAACATCAAAGTTACAGAGTTTTTGTTTTAAGTGTTATGTGTTATAAAAACTATTACATGAAGTATATAATCAACAAAAAGTATACACAGCCAATGTATCAACCATACTAAAATATGCAAGTTTTCAAAGCAATTTTTAGTAGTAATACTGGACTACAATTTATGTTTGGCTTGAGTTTTTAAAGGGACAGTAAACTCAAAGAACCCCATTTTCTTCATAATAACCATTTATATATTATATCATGGAGCACTGGTATTCCTTTTTTTGCTTTTATATCGAATAACTATTTGCTCTGAAAGTGTTATTATTGGAATTCTATATCAAATTAAACAAAATTCGAGTGAATCAGGGCCGGATTTTTAAGATCTTCAAAACTGTTCGATGTTCAATTTAAAAGCATTTTTAGTAACTTAAGTGACAAGGTGAAAGTCAAATTGCTTTTAAAAAAATATGTGTATAATTTGTATGCATTAATGGAGACAGAAAGTAGGATATGACGAAAAAAGGCGGAAATATATTTCTTTGTCTTGCATTTTTACCAAAGGAAACATCTCAAGTGAGCTAGACAAAGTATCCACAGGATACTCTGTCGAATTCATACCTGTGCTTCAAAAAGTATTTTTTAAAAAGGATATTATGATTCCCCTCGAAATAATTAATCAAGGCACCAAAGAATCTCTAAGTAAAACACATTATTTAGGCAGCTTTCACGGTCTTTACGGTGCAAAAAGCAGACGTATTTCTTTAAGCAACCCAATTGTTAAGGGCCGAGACTCAATTTTGTATTAAAGTTAAAACTAAGGCTTCTAACAAGCAATCTATACAACAACTCTTTAAAAGAAAGAAATGCAAAAATTAATTGTGAGATAAATCTTGTAAAATTTGAATGCAGCTTCTTAGCAACGTGAGGGTGAAATCAAAATTTTGCTCTCAGTAACTGAAGCTAAATTAAAGTGAAAATTGCGTTCTTAATAAAAAAAACTCACAGAGACTCACAGAGAAAACACAATACTAAACTGTTTAAAAATACGAAAACACAAACAAATGATTCCAACACTGGTGCAGTATTTCACATTACATCCGTCGGTACACGCCCAAAGTCGCACTACAGTTCGGGCAATGATGCACCGCGTCCTTGCACGAGTCCACACAAAACGGAATAAAACAGCATATCCAAAACCTACAAATAAAATAAATCTTGAAGTTAGACGCCTACCTTTAAAACTTATGATATTCTTTCTCCTCTAGACGAAGGTCATTATGCTGAGTGACAATAGGATTTAGGCAAGAGAAAGTGAATGCAAAAGCGCTTAAGATGGTTATTCCTTTTAAAAATATTACCACTTCTGTTCAGTCATTGTTATTGAATAATATAAATGTTATGATGTCATGAGCAAGCCAGTTTATTCTAGGCTACGTTTCGACAGCTACAGCTGTCATCGATGGGCGTGGTTATGCCATCATAATGTATTGAAACACAGGTTACTTCACAAATAATAAATATTCATAATAGTTCTTAACTGAGTATAAAATTTAATGTAATTTCTTAGTCGTTTTCTCAACAAAAGTTTTTTCTCAAAAAACTCGGAAAACCAAAACTTTGTTGAACCAAAATCAGTTTGTAATATAGCTTAATTTACATTTAGTTAAAAAGAGCAAAATGTTTTAGAAAGTAAAGGGGTTAAAATTTTTATTTCTGCAGGCTTGTGTTAAAGCTGCTACCTAAAGTGACACCAGGAACTCAAAGAGAATCACACAGAGAAAAGCTTTGTCTTTGGTAAAAAGGTAATTGTCGTATGAGGAAAACAATCTACATCCTCAATTTGGCTTTATTCTTGCAGGACAAACCATGGGCCATATAATTCTCAAAACAAATTAAAATACAAATAAAAATAATTAAATTAATAAAACAGTTACCCAAAACAAAACATAAGTAAGCACAATAGCCAAGCAAATGTTCCTGGATCATAATGAACGGCTGACACAACCTGAGCTCTACACGACGGGCATGTCAATGCAACAGGAAATTCGTGAAACATAACAGCTGCAGTCGTGACGACAGCTGGTTGAGTTGTGATGACAGTTGTTGTATTTTGAGATGACTGCTGATATCCTCCCTGTTGTGGTGGTGGCTGTTGTGGATATCCTCCCTGTTGGGGATAACCTCCAGGTTGAGCATAACCAGGTGGAGGTCCTGCTTTACTTGGCTCTTGTGTTGGTGGGTACTGTCCTTGAGGAGGATAGCCAGACTGTTGAGGGGGATAGCCAGGCTGTTGAGGAGCATAACCAGGCTGCTGAGGTGGTGCATATGGTGGTGGTGGTTGAGCCATAATATTTTCAAACTTTTCTTACTCTTTTGTTATAAATTACAGAAATGAAACACATCTCAATCAACAATGTACAGTGAAAAAACATTAAGGGATAAAATAAACATTTAAGTTCATAAACGAACAAGTGTAAAAAGTAACTGCCATCTGCAAAGTTACAAATTTTTCACTTTTTGTTGTCAACCAAATTAATTTTTTTTTCTGCTGAAATTTCTTCCCTTTAAATGACAGATTTACGTAAAAGTGAAACATTTTTACTTTAACGTAGCTGTCACCACTTGACTTTGAATGATCTTAAACCACTTGACCTTGAATGACCTCAAATGTTTTAACAACTTTGTACTCAATACCTAGTGAACTATACATTTGTTTTTCAAACACATTTCCATGGCTGTTCATTAATTTATTTATTCAAAATTAATTATAAATAATAAATAAAAAGAAATATATAATTTTAGTTTTAAAAAAAGAAAAAAAGTTTTACAGATAAAACCTTAAACTAAATGATTTATTGGTACAAAAAAATTGGATAGGAGTGTGCGTTCTGTGGGATTGTGGAGCTTAATGATACAAGTTAATTGCACACTAATAATTTAAATTAAAAAAAAAATATCTACTTCTAAAAGTAAACATTCCATTAAAGCATAAATTAATAATTTTTAAAATACATTATTTATAACACAGGCCATAATTGTCTTGGTATCAATAATACTAGTTGTTAGCCCGTGGAACAAATCCATGGGAATTCACCAGTCATACTTCTTGCTTTGGTATTTCAAGAAATTTTGGTATGAAATTACTCTATGGTTGTAATATGGTCCCTGAAAAGATCTAATTATGGGCACTGCAGTACTAAAGACTACATGTTTTTGTTTTTATTAGAACCTAGTTTATTATAAAAAATTAGTTCAACATTAGGCTGAAAACATATTAACACTATACTGAGTCACAAAATGATTTTTTAAACCTATCGAAATTAAAAAAAAAAGGTCACATCACTTTCTCGTAAAAGACATATGTAACAATATTGCTCGCATTTTAACAGGCAGATCTAGATTAAAAGGATTCCTGCATTAAAAATGATATTTTTATATGTTGTGGAGAATATAAATTTGTTTATCAAATCCTTTGAAATTTTTTAAAACTCTTTTTTCGTTTTAAAGTTATTTAAAATTTTAAGTATTCAAAATCTGGGTTTTATGATGTCATAAAAAGTTTTGAAAAATGCTGACATTATATTTCTACTTGTAATTAAAGACAAGATTATTCTAAACTACAAAACTTTACATATACCAAAATATCATCAAGAGCATTAGATCACACTTGATAAACAGCTTTTTATCCTCTATAACATACAAAAGTATCATTTTCAATGCAGGAATCCCTTTAAGAACAAAAAGATGTGGATAGTTTCAAAAATTTAAATTTGACACTTTCTTACAGTTTTAAAGATTCTTTAAGAACATAATAATTTCAGAAAAAAAAATATATGGTATCATCAAACAAAATTCACGAACAAATAAATTCGAATTTATACCCAGTATATATAATTACTTTTTTATATATAATTCGTTTTGATAATTTAATAAAGCAGAAATAAAATAGTCAACAAAAACATAATCAACACCTTAAAATAAATTTTTTAATTTCTTAAAAAAAGCGTGAATAATTAAAACTTCTTAACTTGTCCGCAACTTGACTGTTTTCTTATTTATAATAAAGAAACTACATCAAAGGAACCACCCAAAAGATAAAATAAAAATAAAATTTTAAAACAGCGTAGCAAAAAGATCAAAGAGTTTGAGCTGTAAACAACTATTTCGTGTCTCTGTAACACAACTTTTTTCTTGTGTACAAACAGACAGAATAGAGCTATTATTTTAGAGACTAGTCAACGGCCCATGGATAAATCCTCGAGTTCGGTCGTTCTTTATTTATCGTATTTCGTGTTTCCGTAACACGATTTTTTGCACACAAACACACAGACAGAATACTAATACTTAAAATTTGGTGGCTAAGCCATTGGACTATTTAATTCCAAATGTCTTTTTTAAATGGCTTATTATGTAAGTGTGCTTGAAGAACTAACGAAAGAACTTATTCTCATTTAAGCCTGTCTATACACTGGCTACTTTAGAGAACCATAGTATTGCCTGCTTAAAAACACCGTTATAGATAACAACCATTGCTAAATTTGGTTGAATTTGGTTGTAAGACAGATTGCACACAAACACACAGACAGAATACTAATACTTAAAATTTGGTGGCTAAGCCATTGGACTATTTAATTCCAAATGTCTTTTTTAAATGGCTTATTATGTAAGTGTGCTTGAAGAACTAACGAAAGAACTTATTCTCATTTAAGCCTGTCTATACACTGGCTACTTTAGAGAACCATAGTATTGCCTGCTTAAAAACACCGTTATAGATAACAACCATTGCTAAATTTGGTTGAATTTGGTTGTAAGACAGATTGCCAGTTAGACAAGAATTTGTCTAGTTTCTTATTGCTGCAAGCATCTTACAAATTAATAACAATAAAAAGTACTTTACAATATTAGCTAGAGCAGATCGGAATTTACAATTTGTAAATCGAATCAATAGCAAGCAGCCTACAGTGCTTCAAGACCACACCTGCAAGAGGTTTTCTTGTTGACATTCAGCAAATTTTTGCAAACTTAACTTTATATTTCTAATTCAAGCCCCGTGTTACTGAAAACTTCTAATGTGAATCATTTAAATACCATCAGTCTGGAAACATTGGACAGGGTATATAACCCTTGAGATTAGTAAGGCTAACCATGTGTTATGTTGTACGGTAGTGAGACATGGGCAGTGAAGCAGGAAGATCTTGACCGTTTAGAAAGGAATGATATGAGAATGGTTAGGTGGATGTGTAATGCCAGTCTGAGAGACAGAAAGAGTTCAGATGAGCTAAGAAGCAGGCTAAGTCTCTGTAGAATTAAAGATGTTATCCAGATAAGAATATTGAATTGGCTGGGGCACTTGGAAAGAATGGAGGAGGATAATTGGGTAAGAAAGTGTAGAGACTTGATAGTTCCTGGGGCAAAGCCCAGAGGCTCATGGTGCCGTAGATTAGTGGTTATAGCTCTCGTACTCTGTGCGGGAGACCGGGGTTCGATTCCTCTTGACGGCGATTCAACATTGGCAAGTGAATGTTACCATAGCCCCGGGTTAACCCAAGCCATGTGAGGGAAATTGGGAAGATGGCACACTGTGTGGGCCGTTGGATGTTGCCGGG
Source organism: Hydractinia symbiolongicarpus (assembly GCF_029227915.1). NCBI lineage: Eukaryota > Metazoa > Cnidaria > Hydrozoa > Anthoathecata > Hydractiniidae > Hydractinia > Hydractinia symbiolongicarpus. Next base: position 5,246,327 of record NC_079878.1, read on the forward strand.
AGTTGTCTAGTAGAGCGCGGGCCCTAATTGGGTCTGCGTCGCTCAAAATGAGCATTAAATACTCTAGGACTCTCCATCTAAGCCATGGCCCCTTCTGGAAATAATAGACAGGGTATATCCCTCGATATTTGTGAGGCTAGCCATGTAAAATATGCACATCTATCTATCTATCTTAAATCATTCATGCAAGGACAGTTGAAAAACAGCTCAACAGTGACAGTTAACTGAAATGCTCGACATGATTAAAATAGGGTGTAAAAATCAACATACTAGCATTGTTATTACATACAAACATAAACTGACATTTAAAACCAACCAAACCAACTACGATATTTCATTGCCCGAACTGTCTGTTCGGGCAATGAAATGTAAATGGATGTGATGGGACACTTCCCGCGATGATGTAATGTTTTTGGGTGTATATGGAAACGAGGCGGATATAAAAAACGTGACAACCTAGTTCTCAGGGCCACTTTTTCGCTGTTTGTATCTATCTAAGAAATAATTTATATTCCTTTTCTAATTTATGGTAATTACTTTTCGGATTAAAATTTGTCTGGGCAAATGTCTGGTCAGCCATTTTGGTTCCCAGGGTTTCTCTGGCAGCTATTATCAATTAAGTTGTTTTTTATATGGGAAGGCAAATTGCATTTATTGAATATGAACCTGACCAGGCCTACGGAAAATAATTTTTTATAAGTGTTTTAAATTCTAAAAGAGATTTTTTCTCTTTTCTTTTCATGCTTGTTTTTATTGGGTGGGTAACCTCTTTCTTATGCGTTGTAACGTAAAATATCAAAGAGAGGCTGTTCATGCACAAAGTAGGGCGACTGAATAACGCTGGGCATTTTCAAATGGTATCCCTAGTAGGCCAAAACCATCCAAAGTAAAACAAAATTTTTGATCACTGAAAACTAGATTAGGGGGCCATTCATTAATTACGTAAACTGCCATTGTAACGCATCGTAACAAATCTAGACCAAAAAAAAACATCACCCCCCTTGTTGTACGTAATATTTCGAATCTTAGACCTTGTTTATTCATTTTCCTATAGTACCACAACCTCGTTCCCAGCGTCTGTTGTCTTTTTACGTATCCGGGGGTCAGAATGAGATCAAGAGCAACCCAACCTAGTCCCTAGAGTTTTTTTGGTCAGAAAGAGAAAATAAGCCCCGGGACGAGGTTGGAAGGCGACGTCCTAAAAAATATCAAAAGAAAATGATCCATTTCGAACTCAATAAAGTGGAGACACGAGGCAACTTTTTTTCAGAGTATCAATTTTATTTTGAATACTATCGCCTAAATGTTGACCTGCGTCTATATAGTCGTCTCCGCACTTATTCAGTAGCTCACAATACTTCAACAGAGGCACCAAGCCTCGTTTTTGTATTGTTGCGAGTAATGAAGACTGTTTCGCAATAATCAAACACGGTAAAACCTTAAATGTTTTTGGTTTTCATATTGGAATGTTTAAGAACATTTACAAGCATTATCTATGCTGAAACAAAAATCAACAGTGGAGCAGACTTTCATGGTTGATAAACACAATGTTTTGTCGAAATTCAACAAACAGTTTTCAATGGATGGATATATTTCGAAAATTTGAAAAAACAATAAATACATGATAGTGTTAGCTTTATGTGTACACTTTTAAGAATCAGAAAAATTGTGTTCACATTTTATTCTGATTTGATGTCCTATCTTATTTTGAGAAACTCACAAAAATAAATTTCTTTGCAATTCCCATTTTATATAAAGAATTGTAGTTCTTTCGCGTTATATCATCATTAAAGAGAAAAAGAAGGTCTGAAGACGAAATTTTTGGTAAGTCGTCCACGTATTACTTCCTTAATATGAAGGAGATATAGTATTCAACATGCGTTAGACCTATGTACGTTCCCAAGCCATGTTACTACAGGCTACTACGCTCTACTACAAAGAAATACGTTCTATTACGGCCTGCTACAGAAAAAACGCATCGCTACGAAAAATTACGCTTTACTACATTGTACTACAAGGAAAGAAAGGGCTTGCTACACTCGACAACAGACATTGATGAGCCTCATTACAATGTGCTTTATGGAGAATAGCACATCATTATCTCCACAAGGCTTGGGAACATACATCGGTCTAACGCATGTTGAATACTATATCTCTTTCATATTCAGGAAGTAATACGTGGACGACTTACCAATTGTTCCAACACGGTAATTCATACATGTACCACGTAGGGCAAAAATTCTAAAAGTCCGGCGGCAGACGCCAGGCAAACATTTTCGCCTGACTTTGCTGAAGATCCGGCTTTGTGTGGGACAACACAACAAAGTCATATTTTGGGAACATTTTCACATATACTTGTTTTGGTATTATATGTTATCTGATTGTCATTAGATGCAAGCGTTTTAAATCGAAAGTGGCAAAAACGTAAAAGCGGCAAAAAGCTCGATTCAGTGTTAGGCTAGCTCTAACTTGAGTAAGATTTATTGCAAGAGTGTTGTGGTGGGTCAACTCTTAATTTAAAAAGTGTATCTGACTGGTTACCTATAGCTAGCATGGTGTTAATTTATGCTCTTTCAGCCTGTCTGATTCTTCTTTTCTACGCTAGTATCCAGCAATTTTGTGGTTAGAGGTTAACTCCTATTTGTAATAATGGGACATTAAATATGGATACCTCAGTCAGGGAAACTTGAATTAATCTGTAACTAACTATGTTATTAAATGCTACAGACTAAATTACAAGGTACTGTAGAGTGCTTAACTCACATCTGAAAGGCTGTGGCCTCGATACCCACATAAATGTGGCACCTCCTTTTAAAAAAATAGTTTAAAAACTTTTGGAGTAAAGAAGAAGATAGTATATCTGGTGCTAAAAGCTCTTGCTGATTAACTTTTTATGTTGACTTTGCTATAAAAATAACTCTGTCGTACTTGTCAGTTACCTCCAGTATACTCATTCTCTAGTCGAATACCGATTAATTAAATGAATTTATACTCTATGGCCAGTCAAGTTTTTTAATATGCACTTTTTAGTCATCTTTTTTCCATATAAGGCTGTGTAGTCTTGATTTTGTAATTAGTAGTGTAATTAATTGGCTACCAATTAATTACAGGTTTTTTAGGACTGTTTAACTGTACTTTAATGTCCATTTTCCCTGTCTTACAAGCTAAAGTAGGAATAGAAAACTTTTTACCACATTTTATTACAGAGGTAAATAATTTAGTAAAGCAAAAAATGCAGAATAATGTTTCCTTTTTCATGTACTGCTTATTGGAAAATACATTTATGGCTATGTCAGAGAAAATAAGGATTTGCCTGACTAAAATTAAAAAATACATTTTGGAAAATGAAGCACCTTGGGAGCAAAAAGGAGGTCTGCACAGTTCCAATTTTTAAAATTTGTTGGTCAGGGTAACGTATATGCAGACAATCCCCATGGTAATTTTTTCCATTAGCATTTCCAAAGTTTACCTGTATAACCCACTGATCTGTTGTTTCTATTTTATTTTGTGTGTTTTGAACAATTTATCACCAGCTTGCTATATGATGGTATTATCTCCCATGTAACCTACTCTGAGTAAACAGTGCAAGTTAAACAAGTATTCTTCTTATTCATCTGCCAGACCAATTTTTATAGCCTAATAATTCTAGACTTTACTTCAAAACTTGCAAAAATATGAAGTTATGGCTAGATGGAATGGCATCAAATTTTTTTTTTTTGTCTGTGTATATAATTGTTAAGTTCTATTTAAATTTGTAGCAAACTGATGATTTAAAATAAGAATGATCAAAACCCCTTTTAAGATGGCTGTTAAAAACGCAGGTAATAATCAAGTGAACAACAATACGTGGGAGGGCTTGCGGAAAACTGCAAGGCAGGTGGAAAATGAATTAGAAATGAAGTTGGTTTCCTTTAGCAAGTTGGGTACAGGTCAACACAAAGAATTCCATAAAACAGAAGAAAAAGAAGCCTTGTTAGGGTCAAGTAGTGATAGAATGTTTGAAACAATGTCCATGGAGATTGAGAGATTATTGACTAAATTAACTGAAGTTAATGACAAAATGGCTGACTTTTTATCCAACCTCAGTTTTGGTGAACCAAACTCTGCACAGCTTCACACTATGCAACGACATCGTGATATATTACAGGATTATTCTCATGAGTTTGTAAAGACAAAAGCAAACATTAAGGCAACAAGAGATAGAGAAGATTTGATGGGATCTGTGCATAGAGATATATCTGATTTCAAAAATGGACTCAACAGACGTACAGATCTTTACCTTAAAGAAAATGATCATATTCGTAATTCAGATCGCATAGCAGATGAAACCATTAATATTGCACTTGCCACAAAAGAGAATTTAAGTGCACAGCGCAGGATGTTTCAATCATTATCGAGCAGAGTGATTGGTGTTACAAACCGATTCCCTGCAATAAATAATCTTGTTCAAAAAATCAATATTCGTAAACGTAGAGACACTCTTATAATTGGTGTTGTGATATCAATTTGTTTGATTTTGATGCTTCTATACGCTTTTCATTAAAATCTTTAATATTTAATTTTATATATAAATCTAATGTGTGTAAATTTTACACATCTTTAAAATTAACATGTAACAGTTGTGATCCAGGCTTTTTTGGGAAGATTTTGTTATTTGTACGGCAAAGAGCACAAGTCACATTTCCAAATTAATGTGATTGTATGTTATTTGCTTATTTAAATAAACATTTTAGTGTTAACTATATGGCTAATGTAAGAAACTAACCTTGAGCTTTTTTGTTGACACTAAGCTATAGTTTTGAAATAGTTTTAAGCCTCACAATTTCCATGGAAAATCTACAATTCACAACAGAAATGTGAAAGTAAATCTGGCTTGCCTCCACAAGTTTTTTCCAACCAATATTTTACATAAAAAATAATCATTTAGCAAAATATAAAAAACTTTTACAAAGAAAAGAACAGTTCATTGTGGCTTGATATAGTAGTTTTCAGGATTTTTTTGTTTTGTTGCACTAGTTTTGTATTGTTGTTTTTTGAGAATTTGGTGTCTATTTATTGAGGTATGTTTTGTTGTTACTTTAGAAATAGAAAATAGCAAGAAAAAAGACTTTCTTTTAAGATATTGATGAGCAAATAAATTCTGAGTATGTGTATTTTTATCTTGCACTCTCATTGTCATGATTAATTTTTGTAATGACTTCAGCTATAAATTTTAAATAATTCACTTCTTAGAGCATTAAGGGCCTTTTTATATGAGACCAGGAAACTCGGTCCACCGAGATATCCTGCATGACCGAGATATCGGATATTTGCGGAAGAACGCTGAAAATTAAAATCGTGTTTATGTAGTGCATATTTATCTCGCCCCGGACAACGGGAAACTCGGTCAACCGAGATCCTAGGCAAGTGAGCCGGGATTCCGGTCAAACGGGATGGATATTTGTCCATATAAACAGAAAAACCTGGTGGCAAAGTACGGAAATAGTTTATGTAACCTTAGAGGAGCAAATAATTATCACTATTAATGCATATCAATGGACATATTTGTTTTTGTATCATAGTGTATTTCTAATAAAAGACAACAAAACCATGAAACATGCTGAAAACACCAGGTTTCACTAAAATTATATTTGAGAATGATCTAAGATTAACTTTTAATCCTGTTTCAAGCGTGTGGGAGATTTTAATGAATAATGTTTAAATCGGTCAGAAATGATGGAATAACTGAAATTTTCAAAAAATTTGAAAAATAATTATTAGTGTTAACACAATTGTTTCAAGCATTAACAGTATCGCTATCTTTTTTCTGTTGTTGGAAACCATATTTGCTTACATATTCACCCGCCACTTTTAGTTTCCCACTAATTTTTCTTCATATAAACCCGGGATGGGAAATGACAAATTTACATATAAACCCGAGTTGATTTTAGCCCGCTCTACCGGGAAACTTGCCCATCGAGTTTCCCAGTTCTCATATAAAAAGGCCCTGAATGTTCAACAGTACAATTTGTAGGTATTTCTTTCATTACGTTATTCTGTAACTATTTTCTTTGTACATGTGTGCTTCTAAGAGAACCCTAAAATATTGCAAAATTATTGGTAAAAAGAGACTTAAAGCACCCCAGAAATGTTGGGGAAAATGAAATTGTGAAAGTTCTGACAGACCTCTATTATCCTGGTAATTGCTCTTAAAGATTTCTTAGTTATTTATAATATTTCTTTCAGAGATCAAAGAATATTGAATTATGCTACCTATATGCAAAATTGACGGTTTATTAGTATTTATTTTCATGAATTAGCTCATGTATTTTCAAGGATTCAGTATTTTCGCTAATATAAAAACCAATATTTTTGAAAGTTTTGTGATTGTTTATTTGTTTGTAAACTTGTTTGTGAAATATTTTAAACTAGTTGTTAATCCGTAGAAAAATTCACAGGGTCGCTCATCCTTTATATATCGCATTTTGCGTTTTCATCACACAGCTTTTTTCTTGTGCACAAACAAACAGAATATGGCTATTATTAACAAGATTATATCTTTTGAAAATGTTTTTCTGTTATTTAAAATGTCTACCTTTATTTTATTCTTTTTAATACCATTGAAAGTACTTGTTATGTTATAAGATAAAAATTTATGTTACCCTAATATTTTTGCTCAGGCGACGATTATTATATCATAGATTATTAACATTAACTTTGTACGTAAACAAAAGAGAAACAAAAGTCTATGATGTTACTATTGTTCTCATTAACTTTTTACTGAATTTTCTTTCACGAAGGATAGAACTGATAGCAGGGGTGTTTGCCAGACCATGAAACCTTGAAATCAGGGTATTTCACCTTGAAAACTTGAATATCAATCTTGCTCCAGAGAAAACATTAAAAGCCTGAAAATATGAATTATTTTTAAAAAATGTCTGTCTAGTTATAAAGCATTCCTATAACGCTGTTGTTGTTGTTGTTTTATTTTTTTTAAAAAAGTAAGTTAGAAGTTTTTTAAGGTTCCATTTTGTATTTTTTTTACATTACCTTTATGTCTATACCTAATTATTTTTCTTGTGTCTTTGTGCTTAAAAACCTTAAAATATCACTAAATTACAGTAAAAAACACTCCTAAATGGTTAAAAATATCTTGGTAACTTGAAATACTCTGAAAGATACTCAATGCAAGATTGGGCATGTTTTAATGTTCGATTATAAGCGGTACGAGAAGTCACAGTAAATTGCAAAGTATCATTAACTTCTGTAGGATTTTATTTAGAATTCAGCTTGATATAATGTATTTTGCAGTATTTAGACAAATAAGTGCCATGAATATTGTGTTTTCTAGTTTCCATGAACAAAAAGAGATGTAGTATTATTAGAGGAGAATGCCAAAGAAGGAAAAGAAAGCAAAGGGTAGTGGAAAAAGCAAGAAAGGGAAATCAAAGTAAGTTATGTTACTTCCTATTATTGATCTTGGCGTGAAAACATATTAAATATATGTTTTCACGTTAACATGTTTTCATGTTATTCGAGTGGTATTTAGTTAATGTATTACGTGATAAGTAATTTTAAGTTATAGGTGTGTGACTTAATAGTCAGTAATGTGCATGCACTTAAGGTATATGTTCGTTTGTTTTTTTAAGTGACAGAAAGATGCATGTCTCATATCTTAATCAACAAATTAAACTGCACCCCATCAATAACATAAATTTATTGTCAAGATAGCCTAATTTAAATAACTGAAACCATTACAATGCACTTTTATCTTTGAGGCCAAAAAACTTGACATGGATGGAAATAACTGATTTCATCTCCTGCACCCTAACTAGGGACCACTATAGACTGAAATGGGACAATATCCTGAAGCTGGGTTAACCCACCTGTTTTAGAAGAGACGATTGTTAATGTTGTCAAAAAACTCTTTAAACTCAAATATCTTTGTAACCGTTCGTTAAAAGCACATGAGCCTATACATTTTCTTCATCAGTATTTTAAGCTAGCTACACAATGAGGGAAAACGTTTCAACAAAAAGTTTAGAAAATGATAAAGCAATTACTAACTAGATATCTTCATTTTTGCAATTTAAGTTATGTAATGTTGTCAGATTTCAAGCCCTGTCATAATTTTTCCCCAGAAATGGCAAAAAAGATGGTGTTCCAAGGGATGACATATTAAAGGATGCAATTGCTAATGCACAATTGTGGGAGAGTCGACTTGGGGCTACAGAGTCTGCAAAGAATGATTACAGGTGAGTTTTTAAAAAATATGCACACCATCTTGGTGATGGTGAAAACTTATCTAAAAAGTAACTTGTTGTGTATCAAACGTTTTTACTTGTTCCTAAGTTTTGCATAATAGAAATCCTTCTCTTGTTAAAAGGTTATAGAAGGTTCATCTTTTTCTCTCTTTTTTCATGCCTGTGCAGAAAACTTTTTATTTTATACTATTGTAAATTATATGTTCAGAGAGAGTACCCGGACATTACTATATGAAAATGAAAAACTACAAACTCAAGTGGCACAAACTGAGAAGGATACGATCGAAGTGATCTCGTTTTTAAAAGATGAAGATATAAAAAAAGACAGTCAGGTTGATAAATTTTTTTCCTAACATATGGTTGTACTGTCTTGTTACTTGCAGCAGGTGCGGATGTTGCAATTTTGTATCCAGCCTTCTCTAGAGTTGACCAATTCATGCTATATTTCAAAAAATATTTGTTTAAGTTTATTATTTATATTTAAATTCGCTGGTCAACCGCACTGTATAATATTAGCGAATCATATAAATAATTTTCAATACCAACCTTGTTAGATTATCAAGCTTCAAAACATGGTGAAAGATTTAAAGAAGGAATTCCGTAAAGATAAACAAAACCTAGTAGGTGTAGAAGATTTTGCTCATTTTTTCTAAAAGTATTTTCTTCTCCAATTTTTTTTATCAGAGACATGGATATTTAGAAAACAAACTTCTACATTGTCATTACAAGAATGTGAAATTGTTTTTTATAGTTGTTGTTTTTTTTCTGTTAAGATAAAGGAATACACAACTGAAATTGAATCATTGCAAACAACTTTAGCTGAAAGAACAAATGAGGTAAGTGTTTTAAAGATTTCTATGATCTTTTGACTTATACACTTGATACACTTGTGTGAATTTTTAAAGTGGCAAAACCATATTCACTTACAAATTTGTATTTTGTGCACATCCAGTACCTTTTATTATCGTAACTCTAATTTCTAAATAAATTCCTTCAACTGTGTGTGTTCAGGTGAAGTTAATGCAATCTGAATTGAAGCTCGTGAAAGAATTTCGTCGCAAACGCGCCCAAATGCAGAAAGAACTTGATGAGGTAATAGCTTACTAGTACAAAAACTGAAAGCTTTATAAAGTTGGGTTTTTGAATTTAATTAATTACAATAATTATTATCTGATAATACAGCTATGTTTCTTTTTAAGATCAGAGACAATGTGTCGAGGACAGAAAAACAACACAAAGAGTCATTGGAAAAAATGGAAAGAAAATTCTTTGAAGAAAAGGTTAGAACTTTTATACTACACAGAGCTGATCAATATACCATTACCATGAAAGTATGCCCAAATGGTATAGTTTGAAATCACAGTGTTAAGATTTTGATAAACGTTAAACAACTGGCAAGGCTAAAGATTTTGTAAGGAAGACTGGATAAGCTAACAAGTAAAGTTATTTAAAAATAAAACGTTTTCTCTTCTTGTAAATTGTAACAGATAATCGTCAATATTAAATGTAAAACTAAAGCCTTAGTAGAGTAACTAATAATAAACTAAAGTTAAAATAAAAAATGGAATTTTCTGATAAAAAAATCGTGTAGTTCCAAACTTTTCCAAAAAAAAAACAAAACACTACGTATTACATTGCATTTTGTATGCTTAACTAACTTAACTGTAGAGAAAAACCAATAACCAAAACTGATATTTCACTCTAGATCAGACTACAACAAGAAGCGAGTCGTAAAATATCTGAGTTGGCAGAAAGAGCACATACAGAAGCTATAAGGTACGTAAGATGGAAATGTTTCACTTATCAAACCCTGTAAAAACATTGTATGTACTATGACGGTTGATATACTCCTTCATATTCTTATTTTGTACCATTTCAATCATAGTAACTTGGATGAGACGACCAAATCTATATACATGGAAAACGTCAGGTTAAACGAGGCATTAAACTACCACGTAAAATCTGCTGAGGATTTATCACAGGTGTGTATGATGCGCAATCGAGACTATTATATATCTGTGGATGCCTCTATCGTTGTCATTACGTTTTGACCTTATTTTACAACTAAAAAACAAAAACACATCATGGATGCCTATTTGATTGTGGCGTGTGTAAACTTTATTAAACTTTATTTCACAACCAAAAAAGAACTACTACACCAAGATTAGAGATTTAAATGCTAAAGACTATATGACTATTTTTGTCTTACAATTTTAATTAGACATATCAAAGTTTTCGATTCAGAGAATCATTTTTGTTGTTTCTAGACGAAAGAAAAACTTCTTAAAGAAAACAAACAACTATCGGAAGAGAAGGAGATGAACAGTTTGATAGTTGAAGAAAAAGTTGTGCAGACGAAACAGCTTCAAAAACAAGTGAAAGAGGTACTATGTTTATTGTTTATGTCTTGCCCTGGTTTTTTTAAATACATTTTTATATATGCTTTTAGAAACCCCAAAACAACATCAATGATATATTTTGGGCTTGTGTATTACAAATACAAGAACAGATTCTTGCAATACATTCGTAACACATAGATTTCTTTCTGAATCTCCTTTTTTTTTCTATCCTTTTCAATGTTCTTTTTGTACTACAGCTTCGCGATAAAGTATCGAATCTTGAGCACACATTAACTCAAGTTATAAAGGAAAACGAAGCTGAAAAGAAGGAGTTGAGACATGCTCATGAACGAAGTCAAGAACACAACAAGTAGGTGATATCATTGTCGTGTTTGCTGTCGTCGTCGTTGTTGTTATGATCTTGTTTGTTGTTGTTGTCATTGTCATTGTCATTGTCGTTGTTGTCATTGTCATTGTCGTCGTTGTTATCATTGTTGTCGTGATTGTTGTTTTGACGTTTTCGTCGAAGTCGTCGTCGTTGTTGTTCTGATTTTGTTTGTTGTTGTTGTCATTGTCCATTGTCGTCGTCGTCGTCGTCGTCGTTGTTGTTCTGATTTTGTTTGTTATTGTTGTCATTGTCCATTGTTGTTGTTGTTGTTGTTGTCGCAGTTGTATTTTTGACGTTGTCGTCGGCGTCATTGTTATTGTCGCTGTTGTTATTCTGGTGCTGGATGTTGTTATCACTATCGCTGTCGGTCGTTTTTTGGTTTTTGTTTGTTTTGGTTTATTGTCATAGTGACTCCATTGTTGATGTCAGTGACGTTGTTTTACTGTCATTCTGATCTTCCTTGCCTTTTAGAATGGAAATTGCGCGACTTCAGAAAACAATCGAATTGAAATCTAAAGAAGCAAGTCGTGTGAAGAAATTAGCTAAAAATATTCTTGATCAGGTATTTACATGTAAAGACGGTTTGTTTGTTGTTGTTGTTTTTTCGAAAATTCAACGTTTGTCACGTAAGCTTGTGTTTTAACATTTTTAGAGATCTCAGATGGAACATTTTTTTCTTGACTCTCTTGAGCTGGTGAAAAGTGAAATTAACAGAAATAGGTACGTGAAAAAATAGTGTGTTGTTGTCGTGCTTGTAAATTCTAAATATATAAATAAATAGACTCGCTCAACTTTTTTGACGTATTGGAAAATATTTTAACATTATGCACTTTAATACGTATTATGATGGCTATATACTAATATTTTATAAATGTTAGGATTCAATATCGACGAGATGCTGAGGCGGCATATCATCAACGCATGCTCGCTGCACATTCAGGACAAGCCGATTATCCAAGAATACGTACATTTAAAAGTTCGAAGTTTAGCACGAACAGTGTCTATTCAGATCTCAAAGAAGCTGAAAAGTGGGATGGCTTGGATACTACGGTTGATATTTCTGAGTTAACATGGGAACAGCGCGAAAGAGTATTGCGATTGTTGTTCGCCAAAATGAATGGATATAACGGAGGGTAAGTTGGATTGTAAGTTTAAAAACCTAAGTAAGATCGGTACGTTTGTGTGGCTACCTTAGTGAGATCTGTACGTGTGTGTGGCTACCTTAGTGAGATCGGTACGCATGTGTGGCTACCTTAGTGAGATCGGTACGTGTGTGTGGCTACCTTAGTGAGATCAGTACGTGTGTGGCTACCTTAGTGGGATCGGTACGTGTGTGTGGCTACGTGAAATCTGTACGTGTGTGTGGCTACCTTAGTGAGATCTGTACGTGTGTGTGGCTACCTTAGTGAGATCTGTACGTGTGTGTGACTACTTTAAAGCACGCTGGGATATATATTTACCCAATGGTACACGAATTGTTCCCTTGCACAAGCTACTTTAATCGGGTGAACTTTTGTATGGAAAAATTTCGCTAGCCGAAGAAACTTGCGAAATTTTCGGTGTCGCGAATGGAGAAACCGGAAGAATACGCGAGATAAACATTGGCAATAAGATTTTTTTTTGAAAAATAGTAGATGTAAAGGGACATTTAAAAAGTGCTTTCGTCCTTAATTTCTCTTTCTTTCTTCCTTTTTCATTGATTGTTTACATTTATACGATATTGTATTTGTTGGTTTCGGTGAATAGTGTATTATCGCGATGACTTGACATGTTAGCGTTACGAGGATTAATTTCGCGTTACTTTTCGTATCAATGCAAACAAGCTTCACACAGTAATTAAATGCGTAACTTCGCGAATTGTCATTTTTGAAACTTTTGCCAAACATACTTCGACAAAAAACAATTGTAAAGTTTTTCAGCTAATTTACAGCTAAATTTCAGCTAAACCTCCACTGTATATTTTTGTACGGTGTTATTTGAGTTACGCTTCAAGATATAATGCGTACGAATATATATTTTTGGTTAAAACATTCAATAGAGCTTTGATTTTTATTTACAATAGATCTGTGACGAAAACAAATGAACTTCCGCCAATCAAAAACACAGAGCATAGTCGATTATCCATAACAGACTCTGGTGCATCGTTTAAACCCAGACCTCCATCAGTTAAAGCGTTTCTCACAGAAGCTGAGGAAGAAGCTGCCACTCTTAATAGAGCATGTAGAACTCTTTCTGCTACGGAAGTACTAGGAAATGGTTGAAAGATGTATTATATATTTGTATATATTTTGTTATGTAAATCTGATCTATTTTCTTCTAAAATGTTAATATAGTTTGTAATTTATTTTCACTGAAAGTATACATTTATATTCTTAACAACATTTGTAAATCTTGTTGTTCTTGCGAGATTTCGAATCTCGTTCGAAATGACTTATTTTCGTGAAAAAAGTGTGAATGTTTAAAAATAAATGGGAAAATTATATATTCAAAAAAATTAAAATTCCGATCCATCGCGCCTTTTTCACGATAAATAATCGACCTGAAAACAATGTACTACAATAGGGCACTTTTTGTGTTCTTTGACATTTCTCGCTTTTTTGATATTGGAGACAGCGCGATTATAAAAGCAAATAGGACCCTTGGCAACCTCATCCCAGGTGTCTCTCACCATCGCGGACGAGGTTTGTTTCACAAAAATTGATCGCCCATACCGAAAAGGCAAAAATGCCTGACAAGGGTATTGACACAAAACACGTTAAAATCAAAATTTTGATATTTGCACCTTTATCATCACTTTTTTGGTTCAAGTTTTTTGTATTTCGAAATCTTTGATGGTGTGATTTCCGAATCCTATCTGTCTACAATTTCTTGTAAAACTTAATAAAACACAAACCATCATCATCTTAACCTTCTTCTATTTTTTTAACAAATAATTTTTTTTTAACTTGATTTTTACTTTTCAACAAGGTCTTTTTATTACGTTAAATTTTTTTAAAAATTTTAGCTCTTTCTTAAAAACACTTGGTCCATAAAATCTTTCTTTTACAAAAACGTGCTCTTAAACGCAGATAATAATAGCAGATGGCCTGAGGACGAAGTTGATTATTTTAATTATGCATCGAAGTTTACTTCAAACACTTGATTACCCTCCACCAAAGACAGGATCTGTTAATAAGCGTAGATAATTTTTATTGGGGCAGACCCACGCTTTTATCAACTTGGAAAGTATCGCCTAGGTGTTATTGGACAGGAACCAAGAGAGAAAAACAAATGAGGAGTCGAGTTAGAACCGCGTTTCTACCCTTGTTGTTTTTCAGCAATATTAAAAATCCACTTTGCTCCCCAGTGTGTGGCGTTTCAAAAAGCGCTGTGTAGAAACTTTTAGCTCCGACTTCCGTCGTTACCAAGTTTTAAAAAGAATCAGAACAGAATCACCAACCTCGATACCAGAACGCGCAAGCCATCGTACAAGAAAACAGAAGGGAAGCATTGGAAACACGATTAACTAAACTACATCATATCAATGTCAAAGTAACAGCGGGTGTCAGAAATAACAGTTTAAAATGTTTTATTATTTCTCATTCATTTTGTTATGTACACAACTCGCTCTCCCCTGGTGACATAAAATACACCATGAAGATGCGAGCTCATAAAAGTTAAGAGAAATTATAAGTAAAACTTTATACATTAAAAACCTATATTACTATACGCACAACAATTCGGCAGTGAGCTTTTTTTTAAAGATAGTTATGTTAGAAAACAAATATTCGTCAGAATTCAGCAAAAAAAAAATTAAAAAGTAACACACTGAATACAAGGCAATGATAACCGTATATAAATATACTGCAAATTATATATCAGCATCGTAGGTTTTTAAATAAAAAAACAACAAGGTGTTCCCTTTGTATCACCACCTGAATGAGATACATATTCACATCTTAAAATAAGTTTTGATTAAGAAGAACCATAAAAGAAAATCGTGTTTATTCATTTATTTTTTTTTATGCATAAAGGTCATCTCTGCCTTTTTTTTAGTTTGACTAATCTTCTCCCTTAAGAGAGAAAGGGGATGGGGAGGCTTTTTTATCTTTCCCATAATTCTTATAAAGAAATACTCTTTTCACTATCATGCCGTCTGTTACACGTGTTTCTGTTGAAAAAACAGCAGCCTGGCTTCGTAGTTTTCTAAGTTTTCGATATCATACAAATTTCCTGAAAAAAAATGTTGAAAAGTGTAATTTTAAAAGTTTAGCGATGTGAACATACCTAGCCCCGCATTAGGATAAATATATTTGTGTCTAGACTAAGCGGGAAAATATTTTAGCGGGTAGATAATGTCACATTTTCGCAGTATCTCAAAAATATCAAAATAAATCCCGTGAAAATGTAAAAATATCAACTACGTAAATCTATTCCAGCAAAATCTGTTAAACTTAACCAACTGTGATAATTCCGCGAAAGTGCAAAAAATTCGCGGGTTTTTTTCTGTCAAATCGCAAAAACTTGTTCCTGCAAAAATCTCTGATAGCGAATTTACAGTAACAAGGGTGGGCAAGCCTATAAACATTAAGAATAATTGTAGCATAAACTTAAAGAGGTTTGATAATTATAATTTGGGGCTGATCTAAAAAAGGGAAAATTAGCACAGCAATATATCATTTATGATTAACATTAAAGTGATTGAATGCATTCTAAAAGTTTTAAAACATAACAACATTATTAGACAAATTTTTAGGCTGGAATAAGCATAGGCAAAGAGATCTAACAAAATTTATGCTAATAAAAAGTGTGTTTTCATTGTTAAAGAGGCAAGCATACCTTCAGGCACAATAAAAGTCGTTCCGGACACACAATGATATTGCCTTTGATTGAGCGTCAGTTTGATTGAACCAGTTAACACATAAAAAAACTGAAAAATAAGAAACAAAAGAAATATATTCGCCACTTTTCACAATGTTCGCGAAATTAAGTCACCTATCACAAAAATATATCTCCATGAAAATTCTACGGAAATGTTTTACTATTAGTTAAATTATTTAAATTTAAGAATAAGAACAATAGAAATAATATCTCCTCGCGGCTTGTATATTGTTCAATATATCGTCGTAATTATAACAAACTGTCTTGCCTGCATAGACTTTCTTATAATTCGTGAAAATTAATTTTCCCTAAAATGCATGCACTACTAATTCGCGAAAATATTCCCAAAAATTAATCTTATTAAGGCAGCAATTATAGCTAAAGACAAAATGCGAGTATGTAAATTGAAAAAGACTAAAAATTATGGGAAACCGAAAGAAGGATAAAATCCCCTTTTTGAGGAGAGGTTGCAAACAAAAGAAATCACAACGATATATCGAGAAAAATAAACAAAAAGTAATTGAATCTTACCACGTTGTCATGTTTTGTTTTTTGTAAACCTTTCCTTCCAAATGCATTAAGTTTTATCTGACCAAAAGAAAGTGAAGGTAGTGAGAAGAACTTATGCAAGAAAACTTCTTCTCCTGTATTTCGTACTGGAGGTCGCCACTCTACAGATGCTGCAGTTCGGATGAGAGCTTTGAAAAGAAAAACAAAAATTGTCAGAATCATTTTTAAATAACAGACAATAAGCAGTGTTGATCACTTACGAAGATCTTCGATCGTGTTTGTCGCAACGTTCTTTACAGGACATATTATTTCTTTTGGTCCTTTTAGGGTCTAATAAGAAAACACGAGTTAAAACAGAACGAACATGTGACTAAATCTTTTCACCAATCAGTTGGCAAGCTTGCGATAATTTAAAACATTACTAGTTACCTCGTTGGAAAGAAAGGAACGACTGTCTTCGAATATACGCTCAAAACTGCTGTTTCCTGAAAAAATTATATACAAGTTACATTTTTCACATCTAAAAATGTCCCTGCAATAATATGCAAGAAGTATATATGAATCCCCAGTCGATATACATTTGCTCTATAATAAAAATAATTTCGCGCGAAATTTCTTAAAAGTAAAAATTAAAAGTTAACAAGTCATAATATTTCGCGAGAATTAAATTTTGCGAAAAAAAAATTTGATGACATTTTGCTTCTCAATTTATATTGATTTTAAAGGGCTTTTATATAATAGACATGAAAAAAAGACTACTGAATTTGAAACTCATTTATATTTTAAGTTGTAGATAAATCAGAAGAAAAATTTTTAAAAAATAATCAAAATTTCGCGGGAGTTAGTTTTCGGAATTTTGCGAATAGCGAGTTCTCCACCAAATTTGCGGGAAATTAAAGGATGTGTTAGTTTATTAACTGGTCCCATGGATTATTTCAGGATTTTTAGTTGCTACCATTTTAACTGTAAGGTTGGGGACTTTTTCTGCAGATTGGAAGGAGGGGTTATATTTAGAGATTTAAAAGTTCTTGATTATTGAAAAAACTTTTGAGAACTACATTGCCTTCGTTATTTTTAACTAGGCTTTTTTAGATCTTAATTTTGGCCTTATTACAAAAAAAAAAAAAAATAAAATAAAAAAAAATGATAATTTAAAATAATTATTAACTGTTAACATAAATTATCACTTACAAAAAAAAAAGTCACCTTTTTTAGCTTTCTTTCCAGGACTTTGTCTGTTCCCTTTGTTATGCTGGCCGCGTTTACTAGAAGATGAAGTATTATTATCACTATAACCCGGCCAAGAATGTAGGTAAGGGACATAACCGTTGACGTCTTCTTGAACGATTTCAGCTTCGTCACAAGCATAATCACTTTCACGTCCTAAAAAGTATTAAAAAATATTTTCAAAATGGTTTCCAACCTTTTCGGTGCAGGCATGTTATCAGTTACTTGTCAGTCGAGATACGCTAAAATAATTTTAATTTATTCCTCAATCTATGGCTTAGATTTAGTTTACAACATATCGAACTGGAAGCAAACATTGCCAAAGAACTTACAGGGTTCTGTGATGTTTTTTGTGTAGGATCCCTAACCCTTAGATAGGTATCGCACAGTGTTGATCTTGAACCAAATTTAGTTTAACGCTTTTTTTAAAAAAGTAGTAACATTCGAACGCTGTTTAAGATAAATGTCTTCTCTATGTCGCATTGAAAGACAAAGATTTCTGTTAAAGTGTTTTCGGACAGGAAAAAAAACGTTACACTCACTGCTTCGATTTAAAGATTTCCTCCTTGAACTTTGCGGCAAGTCTAAAAGATAAGAAAAATGCAATTTTAGGCTACATACAATAATTTTTCTATTTTCAACTAGGAAAATTGACACCTTTTACTTAGATTTGAAATTTTCCATACAGTATATTCCTATATTTTGGTTGTTTTAAATACCACTAATGTAAAGGGCAACACATATTATTACTATTCAATCACTAAAAAAAACTATTTCAACACTACATACGGTTACATCTAAGCAAAAAAAATTTACTTTGATTACTGGAAGATCCGTTTATCTGTTGCTGACTCTCCTTAGTGGGTGATTTCAAAGATTTTTTTAAGTCCTTGGGAGATTGCTTTAGTTGTGGCTTGTGTATTTGTGGAGTGTCACCAGGTTCCATGATGGTAACATGCAAATTTCCTCTCCGAGAGACAGAACTGGTATCCTTTAATATAGACTTTCCTAAAACGTAGTCACACCAACCAACATTAGAAACAAATCAGAGCTTTTGGGGGAATTTTTTGCTCCGTTTTTGTACCAATAGGGTGACCACTCTTAAAAGAGAAAATAAAAATAAGAATGAAGGTAAAGTTAACAGATTTTTTTTGACCGCTCACAAATCTCACGACGTTTGGCATCACTCTTTTGATTTGTGAATCACCTTAAAAGATTTTTAAATATTCATCCTTCAGTCTTGACATGTCATCTGTCTGCTTCGCGTTGGCAAACTAGTGTTTCACGATTTATATTTTGTTTCACAATGTACAACTGTAAATTAAGAAAGAAAATGATACCCAACTAAGGAAAAACCAATTATTTTTCAGAATAACTTTTCATTCTTCCTTGGGTTTTTAGGGCCTCAGGGTAACGACGTATTTCAAATCAATGACTAATTTAAATGAGTTCTCAAATTAGAAAGTGATTTCTGGAAAAGATAATGATTTGATTGTTTTTCATACCTTGACTGTTGGTTTCGGTACGTGTCTTCGATTTTTGTGGCTCTGTAAATAAAATATGAAAATAAAAATGAAAATAGGCTGGGTATTAAATATGAAAATAAGTAAAAATATAGATACAAATAATTACTTGGCATGCAGATTCTTTTTCGGGGCTTTTTTTTCTTGAAACCTGAAAAAGGAATGTACTTCATCTTATTTTCAATTCAAAGATCTACTTTTGAAAATTAGAATTTTAGAGTGTCTGAATCAAACACTGATTGATAAACTTTGTAATTTGTCAGAAATAAAAACGCTTTGCAGGGATAATTTTTTCTTTAGTTAAGAGTGTGCAAAACATACCGGTGGTTTTGTTGTGCTGAGATGTCGACAGCTTTGTTGTATTCTCCACTGATGCATTTCCTACTGTTGGCATTGTTTTTGATAACACTTTTTCAGCTCTTTTAGGAGCATTCTTTTTTTCAGGAAATAGCTCAATAAATGTACAATTATTTTTCTTGTTTCCTTTCAGTAATGTCTGTTCAACGTTGTGCACAAATACACTCAAGCTCTGGCTTTTATCAGTGCCTCTCATGGATCTTGTTATCCTAGTACTGCAGTTCAAATCTGTCTTTGTTGTTAAACGTGAGTCATTTATTCGTAGTGCCGATTGTTCTTTAATATTTGAAGAAGTATTTGTTTTGGAGTCAAGTTTTGATTCCAACGGAGAATGAATTTTGGAAGTATTTCTTTTGTTGCCTTTATTACCTTGAGGCTTTTTTATAGAATCTTCCTTAGCTGTATTATCACCAATATTCCCAACAACCTTTCTAAAGTCAACATCTGATTCTTTTTTTTTGCTCCTACTTCCATTACCCTGTCTTGTTTTTCTTCTGTGAAGTTTTGATTCACCAGCTTGTGTTTCCATACTAGCATATTGTTTCTGTTTTGGCGCATTTTTCAGATCTCGTTTTTGACTGCTTTTATTTTGTGTACTGGCTCTGGTGGTATAATGAACCACTGTCACATTATTTTCTTCGTCATGATCATTGTTGATGATAAATTTGTTAGTTTTCTGAGTACTTTTGTTTTCAAGTTTATTAGAGCTCCTAGTCTTTTCAGCACTAAGGCTGCTTTTTGAGGGACTATGTTTTTTTAAAACTTTTCCAGGTGTAAGTCCTTTAATGAAAATATTAGATTGGATGAGTAAAAGTACAAGAATTGTTAAAACTTTTATAAAAAAATTTAAACCTTACCTTTTTCTATAGTTTCATTAATGTTTTCATTCTTTTCATTCACTAGAACTTCGTTTTTGTTAAGTTCATTTTCCTCCTGTTTCATATGTGGAGATACAGTAAAAGTGGAATTGTTTCTCTTAGACTTGCCTAAACTTTCAACTGAGACATCAAGTCGAGACCTAGAGTAAATAAATTAAACGTTTTATTGTTGTAATACCACAATGCCGACAACTGTATCAACATCGTAATTTAAGTATTAATGATGAAGGTGTTTTGGCTAGCACAGAGGAGGAGAAAAGGGTAGCTTGGAAGAATCATTATCAGATGTTGCTTAACACTGAGTTTGATTGGGACGAGGATAATTTGTCTGATGATGATGTTGTAGAAGGGCCAGCTATGCAGATCAAGACAGAATGGGTAGTGGAGGCTATTAGGAAATTGAAGATTGGCAAGGCTGCAGGAGTATCAGGTATTGTTGCAGAGATGGTAAAAGCATCTGGATATATTGGAGTTGAGCTTATTACAAGTCTTGCTAACCGGATTATAAAGGATGGTGCTATTCCGAGTGAGTGGCAGTCGAGTGTAATAGTGAATTGTTTCAAGGGCAAGGGTGATGCATTAGAAAGGGGTAACTATAGAGGTTTAAAGTTGGTTGATCAAGTAATGAAATTTATTGAAAGAGTGATTGATAAGTTACTTAGAGAAAGAATTGATATAGATAAGATGCAATTTGGTTTTGTTCCAGGGCGTGGCACTACAGATGCAATATTTTTACTCAGACAGCTTCAGGAAAAGTATTTAGGAAAGAGAAAGAATCTCTATTTTGCCTTTGTAGATTTAGAGAAAGCTTTTCATAGAGTGCCACGTAAAATTATTTGGTGGGCCATGAGAAAACTAGGTGTGGATGAGTGGCTAGTTACGATGGTTCAGTCTATGTACAGCAATGCTAGAAGTTGTGTTAGGATTAACGATTCACTTCGTGATGAATTTAGTGTAAATGTTGGTGTACATCAGGGTTCTGTACTTAGTCCTTTGTTGTTTGTTCTAGTCTTAGAAGCGCTGTCGATGGAGTTCAGAACAGGTTGTCCATGGGAGTTATTGTATGCAGATGATTTGGTTCTCATAACAGAGTCGATGGAAGAATTAGTTGAAAAGTTTGAGAAGTGGAAGAAAGGACTAGAAGAGAAAGGGCTTAAGGTAAACACAGCAAAATCTAAAGTCATGATTAGTAGCATTGCAGCCAAGTGTGAACTTGTAGTTGGAAAGTGGCCTTGTTGAGTTTGCAGGAAAGGGGTTGGTAGTAACTCAATTTTTTGTCAGACTTGCAAGCATTGGATACATAAGAAGTGCAGTTGTATTAGTGGAAGGTTAAGAGCTGACATTCAGTTTGTATGCAAGCATTGCAAAGGCAAGATTATAGAGAATGAAGTATTTCAAGCCTAAATGATGTACAACAGTGGCTCGTTAGAGATAGTTGAGAACTTCTGTTACTTAGGTGATATGTTGGACAGTGAAGAGGGTGTTGGAAGAAGTGTTACTTGCAGGATAGGTTCTGCTTGGAAAAAGTTCAGAGAGTTACTTCCTTTGTTGACTAGAAGAGTCCTGTCAATTGAGGTAAAAGGTAGGTTGTATGAGGCCTGTGTAAGAAGTGTTATGTTGTACGGTAGTGAGACATGGGCAGTGAAGCAGAAAGATCTTGACCGTTTAGAAAGGAATGATATGAGAATGGTTAAGTGGATGTGTAACACCAGTCAAAGAGTTCATTTGAGCTAAGAAGCAGGCTAAGTCTCCGTAGAATTAAAGATGTTATCCAGATAAGAAGATTGAATTGGCTGGGGCTCTTGGAAAGAATGGAGGAGGATAATTGGGTAAGAAAGTGTAGAGACTTGATAGTTCCTGGGGCAAAGCCCAGAGGCAGACCGAGAAAGACTTGGCAGGTTATAAGGACAGACTTGATACAGAGGAAGTTGAGTTTAGATCTAACACAGTCTAGATCAGATTGGAAGAGGGTCATTAATATACCCCGTCCAACCCATGCTAGCATGGAAAACGACGTTAAGCCGAGAATGATGGTTTTGCACTCGAGTTTTTTTTAAAGTTTTCAAAAATCATTCCAGAATTATTACCAAGAAAAAAAATATTTTTCATATGAGCCAAAAATGCCAATATATAAAAATTAATAATCAACATTTGCCATCAGGTAATACTAAAAACAAATAAAAAACACTGAAGTTAAAATTAGCAGAAGCTTTTTGGTTTATAAACCCATTCTCAATGCATAAAATTTTAAACTTCCGTGATGTAGGTGCCATTGTTGTTAATGAGTTTCGTGTCTAGAAACTTTTTCGGTGATACTTTGCAGGTACAAAAAAAAAAAAAAAAAAAAAAGAATACAAACCTGCGAAACACTTACGAGAAAACCGACAGCACAAGTTTTCATGGCGTGTCCTGTTGTCAGCACCAACAAATTACCGACAACAACGTAATTTGGAAGCATCGATGATTTGCTATCAAAAATCCATCATTAAACAACTCTATTTATTTCGTTATGGTGTCACTTGAGAGTTGAGAATTTTAATTTTAATATTAGCTTTTAAGCTATATTAAATAGAAATGACGTTTCTACTTGTAAAATTTTATGCATTGAGAATGGTTATATAAACCGAAAAGCTTCTGCTAATTTTAACTTTTATGTTTTTATTTGTTCTTATAAAAATTAACATGTTAGCTTTCTAGAAATTAAGTTCTGATTTTTTTACCACAAAGGTTAAAAACACAAGCAATAAATAAAAGAAAATAAT
The DNA here is from genome assembly GCF_029227915.1 of Hydractinia symbiolongicarpus. NCBI lineage: Eukaryota > Metazoa > Cnidaria > Hydrozoa > Anthoathecata > Hydractiniidae > Hydractinia > Hydractinia symbiolongicarpus. Next base: position 5,269,414 of record NC_079878.1, read on the forward strand.
TAAAACAATTTTAAGCATAACTTCCCAGTCTGTTAAATTCCCAAATAATTTGACCTAAGAAAAATAATAAGAATCACCTTTTCGGAGAGTCATCAAGTGCTGGCGTGAAAGATAATCTAGAAACAACAAATTTAAAGAATAATTTCACAGCATTGGTTTCTACTTTTAAACATTATACTACAAAAAGAAAGTTTTTGAAGTTTTAATAAAAAATCAAAGTAGAACCTTTTTCTGCTATCTTTGGACACATCTATATCTGGTAATTGTACACCAGATCCCATTCCTTTTTCATATGGAGACTGAAGAGATCTTTCGAGTGCTGGTTCCTGCATTCCAGACCTTGACCCAAATGTACTATTCCTTGAGGAATATAATTTCCCTTTGCTTCTACTGCATGGCGAGGCAGTTACAGCTGTCGCAACATTCTCTTCTTCATTATCCGCACTCAAAGATGTTTCAGAAGAACATATAGAATCTGATGGAGGTCTATCTGTAATTCGTAAACTTGTTTGGAAGTAAGCACTCGGGCTGTCATAATCCCTCATTTTGTTTTCTGATTTACTTGACCTGTTAATAATTATTAAAAAGAATAAGACATGAAAGATGTACTAGTCAGAAGAGTAAAATATCTTTTAGCAAACTATGTGTTAATATGTTTGGCCATTATTATTTAAGGAATAACTTTCATCATCATTCTCAGCTTAACTACTGTTCTCCATGCTAGCATGGATTGGAAGGAGTATACTAATGATCTTCTTCCAATCTGATCTAGACTGTGTTAGTTCTAAACTCAAACTCCCCTCCATCAAGTGCATTTTTATCACCTCTTGGTAAATCTTTCTCAGTCTAAGCATTGTTACCCAATTGTCACCTCCATTCTTTCCAAGTGCCCCAACCAACCCATCTGCTTATTCGGATAACATCTCTAATGCTATGGATACTTAGCCTGCTAAACTGTTTTAATCTTTCAAACTAAATGTCAATTACATATAGGTGAATATTTATCATAGCACATCCGTATTGAAATACGGATGTGCTATGATAAATAGTGAGTGATAAATAGTGATGAACAAAGTAGTTCTTCTTCAATATAAATGTCAATTGCTGTCAGTTTCCTTTGTTTTTCTGTTTTGTTTTGATTTTAATGATTTGATTTATTTTTGCAAATTTAGCCATTAATATATTTATAAACTGTTTCTTTTAAAATAAAAAAATAACAAACAAACATTTCTTAAAAAGGATGCATCCAATTCTTTCTGCCCCTTCTGTTTCATTCAAACGTCTTGAAACTCTGCGACATCCAATGAAAATCTCCCATACGTTAACAACGCCCTTTGTCCAATTCTTGTTCATGACATGATAATAATTATATTATTCAATGAAAAGTATTATGTTGTATGGTAGTAAGACTTGGGTTTTAAATCAGGAAGATCTTGACTACGTTTATAAAGAATAGATATCAGAATAGTAAGGTAATGTAAACTGAAGGTGTGGCTATGGGTGGCCCAACATCCTCTGTGGTAGCTGGAATATATATGCAGGCACACAAGACTACAGCTTTAACAACTGCAGATCACGCTCCAAGAGTTTGGAAATGATTTGTTGATGATGTTAATAAAATAAAATAATAATAAAAAGATCACATCTGGACGCATTTCATGAACATATCAATAATTTGCACCGAAAGATTCAATTTACAATTGAACACAAGAAGAACAGTGCGCTTCCTTTCTTAGACACTTTAGTGTCTCGCAGTGGTGGTGCAAACCAACTCATACTGATCAATATCTCAACTACACATCTAATCACCAAATGTCCTGCAAAGAAAGTGTAGTGTCCTCATTACTGGACAGAGCAGTCAATGTAGTCAGTGGAGAAAATGACCGAAAGAAAGAGTTATCTCATATAAACAACGCCTTACTTACAAATGGGTACTCGAGACAGACCATTAAAAAGGTTGAGAGCAAAATCAGGAACAGGACTGATAATAGCAGTGATGGAGAAGATGTGAAAAATGAACCAGTAGCCACAGTGTGTATGCCATATATAACAGAGACAAGTAACATACTTTGTCGGGTATTGAAAGATCATAAAATAAAGCCAGTGTTTCAATCTAAAAACACGCTACATAGTAATACTGTCGCATCAGAAAGACAAAATATGTCTAGAGAGTCAATGTAAAATTGTCTACGAAATCCCGTGTAAGGATTGTGATGCTGTTTATGTCAGGGAAACAAAACGAATGTTCAAACAACGTGTGCAAGAGCACAAAAGAGCTGTATGCAACGCAGATACAGACAAAAATGAGATTGCGGCTCATAGCTGGAAGAATGATCATGTTATAGACTGGAACAATAAAAAGATCATAGACCGAGAGTCTGGTTGGATAGCAAGAAAAGTAAAAGAAACCATAAATAGCACAGACAGAAATACTCATATCAATAGTATTTCCTATCAACTTCCAGAAATATGGTTACCCGCACTTCAGAAAGCAAACATTCAGGAAAAAGTGCAAAAAATGGTTCGGGACAAACGTAACAAAAAGCGAACTTTTAGAAAAAGAAACGTAACAAAAGCAAACTTTTAGAAAAAGAAAAGATTTTAATCAATCTATTGCTTCCATCTGGGTTTGTGAAAAAGTTAATTACTTTAATTGCTGTGATTTGATTGGTTAATTTCGATCCTCTAATTATCTCTTCAAATAATAAATAAAAAGCCAAATATGATTACGATCATTGGCCGTCGATGACAGCTGTAGCTGTCGAAACGTAGCCTAGAATAAACTTGCTTGTTCATGACATGATAATAATTATATTATTCAATGACGATGACTGAAAAGATAAGTGGTAATATTTTTAAAATAATACTTTTCATACTCTTATACAGGCCTCATACGACTTAATTTTACCCCAATCAAAAAGACACTTCTAGTCAACAAAAGAAGTAACTGTCAAACTTTTTTAAAGCAGAAAGTTAACTACCCGGCACATCACCTAAGTAAAAGAAATTCGTAACTCAAATGAGCCACTGTTGTACATCAGTATAGCTGGAAATATTTCATTGTCTATAATTTCACTTTTTGCAAACTGAACGTCAGCAGTAAACCTTCCTGCAAAATGACATTATTTCTTGTACCCAATGTTTACAAGACTGACAAAAAATTGAGTTATACTATCGACCCCTATTCTGCCAACTACACAAGGCAACTTTTTAACTACTAGATTACACTTGGCTTCAATACTGTTCATCATGAGTATAAACGATGCTGCATTCACTTTCAACCATTTTTCTTCTTGATTTTTCTTCCATTCACTCTATATACTACAAGGACCAAATCATCTGCACACAATGATTCCTCTTCTTTTGGGCAAAACGCAATTAGGAAACAAAAAAAAATGTGCTTTTTTATCATACTTGCAGTTGAACACCACTGACAATAAGTTTTGTTACACTAAATATAGGTACTAAAGCCTAGTAAAAACTGCAGGGCAGCATAATTTAGTTCTGGAGTGCAAAAATGGTTTAAAAGTGTTTTTTTTATACATTTTCAACCTAATACTAATACAATTCTTTAGTTAAAAACATAATTGGTATGTAGCATTCTAGCATTTAAATTTTCTTTTCTACATGTATAGAAGTAATTAGAAAATTGAAGGGTTATAATTTTATATTTTTTTATGATTATAAATGGGGGACTTCTGATGTCATCGCAATTCAAATAATAGATCTTTTCATTTTTTTCTTCGCGTAACTGCAATTTCCACAGGCCTTGTTGACTAGCATATCGTAATAACAATAGTAATTTACCTTTTCCTAGAAGAGTTCCAGGAAAAAATTATTGTTTTTGAATTTTTCACTTGTGTTATTTTATTTTTAGTTTCGCACTGTACTTCAATAAGGGAACAAGATGTTTAATATAGACAGTATTTACCTTTTTTTAGAAGCAACTGCTGCAGCCTTTCGTCTCTAAATTATTAAAAACACATGTAACAAATAAAGTACCACAACTGTAGGCTTTCCCTAGGTGCTTTAAATAATGAGACTATCATATTAAAATAGTTTAACATATTCAGCCCTTGAAACTAACCGAAATATGTAAGCCAAAATTTTACAATGGCAGAGTCGGTTGCAATAATTTACTGAGTCAAATATGGAAAGCATTACCAGTTTTGCACAAATTTGCCGTTGTAATATGAAACTGCATCAGCAATTGCCAATTGCACACACTAATTTTAAGGGCTGCATATTAAAAATTCATAAAAGAAGCAAAGCAGAGAATCAATGGAGAAAGAAACAACCTTACTTTCACATTGTAAAAATGAAAAATATTTAATAGTTTACCTTTGCTTCAAAAGACAGCCCATTAATACGAGGAGATAACGTTGCCATAAATGTGTACTAATTCATACTAGAAATATTACATCAGTATTCATTAGATTTTATGTGGACATGTTTACAGATGAAAATAATAAATGTTTAGATGAGGCATTTGGTGCTGGTAGGTTATCAGCAAATAACTTTGAGTCAACTTTCACATGGGTAAAATTTGAAATTAAATTGTTTCTTATCCAAATAATAGTAAAGTCACAAGAGGTGACTTTTCTTTACTAGTTTATTGAAAAACTAGTTGATAAGGCCCGTGGAAAAATCCACTTGAGCAGAGGAAAATCAACAAAAAGCTGATTTAAATTTTGATGACTTCAGCAACCCATCCATAAAAAAAATTAGAACCTTGTTTTCACTTTGCCTCTATTGTGTAGAGCTTAAACTGCTGATCAAGAAAATGTGTTGACCGTATGGTTTTAATGAGTGGTTAAAGACATATGGTTTAAAAATTTTGCTGACGTCAGCATTGGCCCGTTAAAACCCAAAATTTATCATATAGATCTTCAAACGCTGATCAAGTTATTTGGCCTCAAAGTTTTAAGTGCACTGTAATGGCTTCATTAATTTAAAATACTTTAATGTTAATATTATTTTAATGTAAAGTTTGGCAAATTACAGAACAATTTTATGGGCAGGGGCAGACTTTATCAAAGAAAATAGTGAAGAATATAATCCACTCTGCAAAAGTCACAGACAGACAGAAGCTCCTTATTATTAAAAGAGATACATTTTGTAAAGCCTTGTGAATGTAAAACCTTGTATTTCTATGTAAACCTTTTAAAAAGTCTTTGTTAAAAGGCTCTTAGATAAATAAATTGCAGATTATGTATATATACTATTCGCAAGTCACATATATCATTGCTACCATTTTTATGACAAAAGTTCAGTTTGAAGGTTTTGTAAAAGGTTTTTCAGACCTAAAACTTTATGGCAACAATTGATTTAGGAGTAACAAAATTACTGTATTTTCCCGTATATAACTCGCGTGTTATAAGTTGATTTTTACGACTTCCACTCTTGGTGCGGGTTATAATGTGGTGTGGGTTATGTGATAAGTTTTATATGTTCTGTTACTTATTGTGAAATATAAAGTTTATACATTCAATGAAGAAAATAGTAAAATGCGTATATTAATATAACTGCATGCCCGATCCTATACCTACGTAATCTTAATTCAACTATGTGATTTAATTTTTTTTACACAGTGAAATTGCTTTGATTTTCTATTGCTTGCCAGTGCTAATATTACCAGCTCTATCTGAAACACAATCACAATGAGCACATTGAAATGATTTGCTTTTGGTAATAGAGCAGTATACCAGGCATCATTTTTAGGTTTAATTGACATGTATTTCACAACGTAGTGCCCAGGATTAGTTATTAATTTCTGTTAAAATTTGATAAAGATGATAATTTTCTTTTTTTATCTTTGCTACCTTCAAGCAACAGGTGGCCACTGAAAATATCTAAAATAAATATAAAATACAATTAATAAGACACACGCAACTATCTCCTCCCCATTGCCACCATTAATTTTATCATGCACATTGTGATTGCTGAGATATAAATGGATAACAAAATTATATAAACATTAGAAAGGAATGTTCCATACATCGCTGTTACAGACAATCTGTGATAATTATTATGTTGTTTATTTTTATGCCAAAAAGACTTAAATATACATAAAAAAACAGAGATTTTACTTTAGGTTTATAACGTAATGTTGTGGGTTTTTTTATATGTTTGTTTGTTTCATCGCAAGAAGCAAGTTATTAACACAGAACACACACACAAATTTTTTTCTGAACACGATGCGGGTTATACAAAGGTGCGGGTAAGTAAAACACATTGATTGAAATTAATGCGGGTCATACAAAGGTACGGGCTATCTGATAGCATCTAGTTTATAACTCCCTAAAAAAGCTGAGCTGCGGGTTATATGATGTGCAGGTTATATACAGGAAAATACGGTAAGCCTTTTTTAAAACTACCTAAAATGATAAACAATTTCTAAAAATGATGGGCATATCCAAGCACAAAACTATTATGGTGAATCCAATCTTGTCCATTCTAATTTGGAGGTTACACAGTCAGATGACAGGTGACCTGACAGGTGAAATATTAAAATTGACAAAGATATTTTCAGAGTTACTTTCCACCAGGTAGTAACATAACATCTGATAAAGCTATTATATATTTCTAGAGAAACATTTTTGATACAAAGATTACCTATACCAACCCTAGTTAGCATCACCGATTGCAATAAAAACCATATACACAAATAGATAGGAAAATACTACCTAGGTGGCTAATTGTTGGAAATAACTTTATCAGCTACAGCAGGCAGGACTGGCGTAAAAGGATGTTTTACTGTTTTTAGAATTTCACTACTTTTCTTTATTTTTTTGGTCAATAACAAAAAGGGAGTCAATCAAGAACCATCAATCAGCCATATTATATGCAATTTCGGAATAAGGATACCATCTTTAATTTTCAATAGTGGCTGAAACCTCTATTCTCCCAGTCGGAAACTTTTTACAATCAAACTCTCACAGCAGACGCTTGGTTAAAAAAGAACTATGTACAAGTATCTGAATTAAAGTAAAGCTAATTTAGTTATAAAAGTGTGATGTTTACCTCCGCCGATTGTCTACTAGACAACTCCCGGCAACATCCAACGGCCCACACAGTGTGCCATCTTCCCAATTTCCCTCACATGGCTTGGGTTAACCCGGGGCTATGGTAACATTCACTCGCCCATGTTGAATCGCCGTCAAGAGGAATCGAACCCCGGTCTCCCGCACAGAGTACGAGAGCTATAACCACTAATCTACGGCGCCACACGAACAAAAACATAATTTGGAACATTTGGAACAAGTATTTCAAATTGAGCTAATTCCTTTGAAAACAGGACCAGTTTCTTATTGAGGTAATATATAGCCAGCTAAAGCTACATCATATCATAAATTTGTGATTCACAAAATGAAATTAACACAATCACATTGAGTGCCTGTTACAGGAAACGATTAAAGGCAAAGCACAAAAATTACTGTGGTAAGCACTTAACAAGGTGGCTAGATTTACGTAAGATTTAAAGAGCTAATAATAAGTACTAATACTTTTCACATGTTTAATGTCAAAGAAAAAAGTTTAATTTGGCATTGTATCGTCATTGAAACAAAAACATTGAGGCCATTTTTACCTTTTACCGCCAATCCACCAACCAAAAGTACAGCTATTCGGCAAAATACAAATATGGCCAAGTGTCCCGCAAGGAATCCTAAATCAGAAGCTGGATTTATATTTTGAAAAGTATGACCAATGAAATCGGTGAAATTTAAAGGTCCTGGGCAGGGTTTTTTTTCTTTCAAAAATAAAGAATCATTTTTCATTCCGAGAAAAAACAAGTTGTTTGCTTTCCAGTAAAAATATTTTCTTCTTTTAACTTTCAACGATTGCCAAAATGTTATAATTAAATAGTAGGTATATAGCTAGCTACAAAGAAGATTCACCTTAAAAAATCCTGATAATTATTAAGAGTTATTTTTTAAATTGCAGTCGATAAATCGAAATACGCCCTTTTCATGCAGTTTCACTTTCGATTTTCCAGCTTCACTTGTGAGATTGTCTAATGTTTAGTAAGTTTATTATTATTATTATTTTTATTATTATAATATTTTTTAATATTATGCTGAGGATAGTTCTTACCAGCTAGCAGCTATACAAGATACTATTTTCAGGAAAAAAGAGTGCTTCAGAAATTAGAAATATGCTTTTTAGAAGTAAGCGAAGCTATATTTAATTTTCTCACAAGTGGTGCAAGATGTACTTTGACCTGTCTGTTCTTTGGAACAAAGCATATATATGAAAGATACTAAGAAGGAGAGTCTCTTTTGAAAGATTTATTGCCTATTCTGTTTTTGTTTACATTTGGGGGGCACCCGTAATAAATCTTAAACCCCTAGACCTTGTAAAAATAAGCAGAAATATCTCAAAGTAAATTGTAAAGCCAGTCTATTTTATTGCTTTCTGTATGCTTCACTTCCATGAAGGGGATTTTAAAGTCTAACTTGCTCCACTTGCAGTAAATGTAAATATGGCTGCGCTAATTGTGAAAAGATATGTATCTTTTCCCACAGAATAAATTGTTTCAGCATTTCACGTCGTTTTGAAATTGTTTTAGGGTGTCTAATAATAGTAAAAAAATTATCCAAGAATATATTAAATGGGGTGTCTAATAATAGTAAAAAAATTATCCAAGAATATATTAAATGGGGTGTCTAATAATAGTAAAAAAATTATCCAAGAATATATTAAATGGACATTCACACGTAAAAAGCACATGCCAGCCATCGAAATTAGCGTCGGCAATTGCCATCGGTCATCACAAGCAAATAGGCAAAAATATGCTTCGTTTTCAAATTACAAAAAATCTTTATCCATGTGGCTTAAATAAAATTCATTCGAAATGTTCAGCTACATTTTAACAAATTTTATGCAAACAAATGTTTTTTACCGCACATGGGTTTCGTTTTTAAAATTGTTTGAATAACACTTGGGGCATAAAGAAAATCCATTAAATTCGGACCTGCTATGGTTTCCAATTGCTTTGTCAAATGAAGAAATTATCTACAATTAAATCCACGATAAAATGTCTGTTCCACCTGTAAGTGCAGTTTTGCAGACTTAATTCATCTGTGCTCCGTCGGCGTTCACCTCCGCATTAGTTAAGAACCGCATGGCTAGATTTCTTGTGTAAGACCTGGTTACCAACAACGAAGGGGCCAGGCCAAAGAGATTTATGTCTACGTAGTTTTTTTAACTAAGTCAGGAGTCGGTGAATTAGCTAGGTAGTCAGGTTGGCTATGAATAGGTTTGCTCGTGGGTTAAAAGGACCAAGACTATTCAATAAATCTGAGACAAAAAGTTTTCGACCAAGACGGAAATCTATCTGACGTTTTGTCTGACGAAATGTGGCGGAAATTTTGTCTGACGAGTCTCTGAAAATTATTTCAAGGGATGCACGCTACAAAATGAATTTTATAGGTTGATTTTAAAAACTTGACTTAAAAATGTATCTTACATTTTATTTTGTATTTGGTAAATCTAGATAAATTACTTCATCTAGGGCTTTAAAAATTACTCGAGTGCTTGCAAGTGTACACCTGGTTTGTACCTTTATCCAACGTGCACAAAAATACTGCACATAAAAATCTATGCTGTTAATTTCAAAGGTATTTATTCCTGACCTTGTGCCTTCCCCTGCATATTTAGCATTTTCAAAAGAGTCTTCAAAAGAGTAATTCAGCAACATTGCAATAACGTTGAGCGTTGAGGTGAGGAGCAGGTGTTGTCTCTGCATTGTGTTATGAAGCAGTCCATAACGTAGAAACATGTCTTTTTAAAGTACGATAAATCACAGGTGTGGTTCATATCCTCTTGCTCTTTATTTCTTCAATTTTGAAGTAGGAATTAATTGAAGTGATAATGAGGTTTGAAAATAGTGCACACACATGTGCTTGACGTTTTGAGGTCACAGGAATACAAAGTACACATTCAGGCACATAAATAAAGGTATAAGTTTTATCTGAATAGTTCTGCACTGTACTATTTAACCAATTGTGAAGTTGGGTGGATGCCAGATTTAGATGGGAAATGGATGTACTTATAGTGGAATAAAATAATAATGCTATTGAAAATATTTATTAAATTTTGTGCTTTAGAGAACTGAAATAAGGTTAGAAGCATGACAGAACAATGGATGATATCAATGAGCTTCTATTTGATGACATAAATGATGTAAGTATATTGTTATTGTTGTTTCACCCAGATACAGTGTATTTCAAACATGACAGCATCTTTATTGCAACGCTTTAGTGTACACTTTTTTAACCAACCAAGGAACTAGTGCTGGAGTGTAATTTGTTAAGCAACCTTTAGTGCTCAGGTTAGTACTTTGGCAACTGTAAAAATAAAGTATAAAAGCAACTATAAACAGAAAATTTCCACAAAAAATAAATGTTTTTTAAAGCAGTGTGCCAGTACATTATTTTTTGTTTATCCTATTAGTGCAACTAAACTCCAAGCATTTACGAATCTCAAATTTTAGGAAATGTTTGACATTTTCCTAGAGTTGATGATGTCATCAACCATTTTTAGGCAAATTGTTACTTATATAAGGTGTGTGCAACAGTTATGGTAAGTTTCATGTTCAATGAAAAGCAACTGTAGACATTGCATGTTTTCAATTATCCTCACATTAGCTTCTTGATATGGCATTATCATCATTATTCAGCACAAAAGTTACACTGGAATAGTTCCATTAAACTATAAAAATACTTTTAAGTGTTCTGTATCAGGTGTGGCCATTTCTTGTGTTTTTAAACTTGGGTTCGAGTCCTAGATAATTTTATTTTTCTTTAATACAATTCAGGATGGCTAACTTATTGTTATATAAAAGTCGATAAAGCCCATGGAAAAATCCACTTATGCAACAGAATAATAGAAAAATTGGTCTTTTTAAGTATTTTACTGATGTCAGCAGTGCATATACTAAAAAAAATGTAATATAACTGATGAAAAAAATTTAGGACCATGTGCTTTTGACGGACGTATAAGGGGATATAAGGGTTTCAAAATTACTTCAAAACATCTGAAAAGTTTTTTAAATAAGATAGAACATTTTTAGTAACATTAAAGGAAAATAAAAATATCCACTTTGGCAGTAACAGACATTGTTTTTGTATTGATATAATAGTATATATACTGCTTTTGCTGTTGTAAGGCAACAATAAATGTTTCTTGTATGCTGCTATGTAAAGTGAAGCTCAGATTTCCTAATTTTTCTCTAACTTGTATATTTCAGATATTCCTCATGCAAATGTTAATTTTATCTGTGTTGTTAAGACTGTAACACTGCAAAAAATCAAAATTGCTTAGAAAGAATAAAGCAATGTATACTTTACAATTACCATATTTTGATTAATATGTTCGAATGTTTACTTTTATATAGTTTATTTTTGTAGTTTAGAGAATATGAGCAATATTCTATATAGTTTTTTTTTTAGCATATTAATATAAAATATAAGCAATATTTTCAAATGTGTAATGAAAGTTTTAGATATCATTAAGGAAGTCATACGAAGAATAATATTTTAATATAATCTATTTATTTTACTGCCAGTTCATTATTTGTTGTAAAAATGTTTACTTAAAGACTTTCACATTAGGAGGGTTTTTTCTTTATTCATTTGTTTACTTAGAAAGTATTGTCATTATTTCTTTCAACAAAAGTAAAACAAATTAAATTTCTAATAAGTATAAGTCGCAAAAGAGGATAGCTATCACTTATATGATATAAAGTACAAATAAGAAACAGACAGTAGGAATAAGCAGCCACAAGTTCAATGGCAAAGAAACAGATAAATGTATGTAGGGTACAGAATGGTTCCACGCTTCTTCTTAAATTTAAGTTTTATTTCTAAGAATCTTTTAATAGTGAGCAAAGTCTCATAGTAGTATACCATCACCAGATAATTGCTTTTCTCCCACTAAGTAAAAAAGTTGCCTTGTTTGGCAGGCATATTTCCTCTACTTTCATGATGTTACCGATACATTGTATATTTAATGTCTCTGTAACAACTTTTTTCCTGCACACAGACAGACATAATGCATGTAATATTTATACAGAGAGTGCTTTCCCTTTTCTCTCAGAGAAAGAAGAATAGCAAAGATAAATTTACTGCAACATCTTTATAGTGGCTGCATTGTAATGCTTAAACGTTTTAAAATCTGTGGTTGATATAAAGAATGGACAGATATAAAGTTAAATATATCTGCCGCATTCTCTTTTGCTAAAGAGGTATGTAGATAAAATAGTAAAACCACTTTAATGCAAATTAAAGAAAAGTTGATAATGTTACCTTCTTATATTTAACAAATCTATTTATTCAACCTTCAATATTGTATGATATATGTGAGGCAAATGAAAATTAATAAACATAGATTATTTTACTCTAGCATTTTGTTGTAAATTTAGATTTTATTTTTTTGTTTGTTTGTTTGTTTGTTTTCTAAGTTACCTTAAATTTTGTTTTATATGCGTGTTAAATGTTTTGTGCACATTAATTTTCATCTTAAATCCACTGTCAGCAAGTATAATTCATGTTGTTTAATGTCATATAACTTATAAATCGAACCTGGTTTTTATCAGCAAAATGCATTTTAAAGAATTGTGCTGCTAATCTTTACTTAAAAATAGTTTATGTGTATATTTTAGGCAATAAAGGAATCATTAAATCATTAAGGTTGTTTTAGTGCAACTGCTACTTTCCCTTGTATTAAAATTCTTACATTTCGTTACACTACTATTTATGAAGGTTCTACTCTTGCTTTTGCATTCAAGGTTTTGCAAGCTAATAAAAAAAACTCATGTGAAAACATAATATTATTTCAAAACTCTTTGTTTGTTCTGCATTGAAATGATAACAGTTTGTTTGTTTATGTTGCATATTGCTTATACTTTTTAAATATTTCACAGAAAAGAGTTGTTAAAATTTGTGCAGAATTAAAAGGATATAATTTTAATGATAATGAAGAAGAAGGCTAAAAAAACAAAACAAGTTAGTTTTTGTTTATATTGATATTATTTCTTGAATAGAGCTTTTATACCTAGTTAAATGTTGTTGCAATTGTTGGCTTTAATGATATTCTTGCTTTATCTTATATATCAAACATTATTATCAATAAATTTAAAAATGTGTATACACCTTAAAGTACAAGGATTTTTTGCAGCACTCAAGAATAAAATGCTTACTAGTTAAATTTACATTAAACACCCCTTCTGGATCTTCCTTTATTGATTGAAACACACGATCCAAGACCAGGATTTTTATTTCCTTACATATCTTTCTATATGTTGTAAAAGCTTTTGCAAGTATCATCACATTTCACAACAAACACATATGGTTTCCTCCATCTCTTTTTACAAAAAAATGCCGGATTAGGAAGAACAATGTTATAAGTCACAAAGCTTTGTTAAACCTATCAAACTGTGTGGCTTTGCCCAAATAATAATAATTGAATTAATTATTTGTCCTTGTGACCAGAAAATTTGTATTTCCACTTCTGCAGCTCTAGACACCTGTGGCAACTTAAATCATGATGTTATAAATATTTCGGTTTAAGCAGGCTATGTACACACTGTGTAGGTAAAAAATAATTCAATTGTGCTGCCAAAATTAACACTGGCAAATCATCATCACTCTTGGCTGAACGTCCATTTTCCATGCGACCATGGGTTGGACAGGGTATTTGAATAACCCTTTTTCAATCTGATCTAGACTGTATTAGGTCTTAACAAAAATTCCTTTGCACCAAGTGTGTCCTTATTGCAAACTTAAGAACAATTAAGAAAATATGCCATCCCAGACCTAAATGAGTTTTACTGTTTTTACTTTAGGGTCACAGAGCAAGGAAATATAAATTTGAGAATTAGACGTTATGGATTGGTGGGAAAATGTTCTCTTTTCTGCCTTTAAATTTGATCTATTATTTGATCCACAGTTCATATTTAATTACTTTACTTTCTTTAAAAGTCAAGTTTAAATAAGCATTTATAGGGTTCAGGTTTTAAATCTAATATATGGTTGCTGAAAAGAGATTTAAAGCATACCACCCCACTTCCCCTATAAATTTTTGGATCTAAATAAACTCACATAGTATGCTAATTAAGAAAACTGTTTTTCCCCAGACTTACAACTTTGCAAGATAAGTTCCCTTAAAGTTGTGGAAACTTATCCACAATAATTGCTTGCAAAATCTGAATTTCATATAGAATGAAGTAGTGAAGGTTTTTGTAAGTGTCAACAGAGTTGATCAGGCTATCACAAGATTTGTTTTAACCTTAAACAAAAAACAGACAAATTTTATCTTATATCTATTTATTATTATATACGAATTATATGAAAAGAAATTTACGTTTTAGAGGCTGAACAAACATAGAGTCGATTTAAATAAGCTTTTTTGTCATGGGAGTAAACTTTAGAAGTGACTGCATGTAGAAAACAGACTTGTGTGAAATTATTGATAAAAAAACACATGAACAGAACATTATTTAATGAAACTTTACATAGGGGCTTTGTTGTAAATAACTTTTAAGAAAAACTTTGCAAAAATATATTTTGCTTTATAGAAGTTTAAAAAATTTTTTTCAAAGTTATTTAGAAGTACATTAATACTTTAGTGAATAAATCTTAATTTCGTTTGTGTAAATCTTTGCTTTTCTAGAAAATTTGCCTATCATTTTGTTTTATTTGGGCTACACCCATTTCCCTTGACACACACTATCAAATGTCTTTTTTATTATAGTTAACTCTCTGGTTTGATTTTTTAGCTGCCACTTCCAGAGGAGGATGATGAATTGGTTGATTTAAATTTTATACATGTGAGTAGATTCTTTATGTTACTGGCATGCTTTATTCATCCATGTGTTTGTAACACCCTGCTCTCCACCTGTGGTGTCAATATATCAAGATAAGAATCATTTCGTTTTTTCTCCTAAAGATACAATGTCACTATTTTTGTGATTATAGGTGATAGGTGGTACTTGTCAGTTAAATTTGGCATAAATTAAAATTGTTTTTGATCTTAATAGTGATTCAGGTAATCGAGAATCAATCGATTCATGTGTAGCTGCATTTTACGTCTTTCCAAGGAGAAAATTTACTATAATGATAAAACCAGGCGTATTTACTGCTATGTTGTTTTTTTAAAAAACAGAACAAACAAAATGAGATAAATTTGGTTTGAATTTACTGAACATGCTTTTATGCTTCTTTTTTATTGTGTGTAAAAGCTAGTCAATGGCTTGCTTGTAGATATGTAAACAAACAAGCATAGCACAAAAAACACAAATCAGGAAATGTGAAGAAAGCCACAAAACATGATGAAAGTTACTAAGATGTTGGCTTGACTCTTGAAAAACTGAGGGGGGAGAATTC
This sequence comes from Hydractinia symbiolongicarpus, assembly GCF_029227915.1. NCBI lineage: Eukaryota > Metazoa > Cnidaria > Hydrozoa > Anthoathecata > Hydractiniidae > Hydractinia > Hydractinia symbiolongicarpus. The sequence goes on from NC_079878.1 coordinate 5,284,800, forward strand.
TCCAGAATATTTGTGTGTATAGATCCTAACCAATATAGATTTAATGCTATTGCTCCTTTAAAAAATAGGCGAGTTATACCAAGTTATAAATAAACTAATTTGTCCACTTACTTGACTTCTAGTGGGGTTATCTAAACTGTTGTGAGCTTGTTTCAAATGGAAAAAAAGTCAAGGTACGATTTTGTTTTTCACTTGTTCTAAACTATCACAAATTATTTTTATTTATTATGAATTTGTTTATTATTTGTGAAAACCATTTTTCCATCTAGAAAGAGTATTGGAACACTTATTGGGTGGATCTTTGTGGTTCAACCGTGCGCTTTTACAAGGTATTCTTTTGACAGAATAACTGGACATCTTTGACATTGTCAAACTAAACCTGCCTTTCAGATTTCTTTTTATGTTTGTTTTTGTTATTGCCGTCTTGACCTACGTACAAACATTTTTGTTAAAAACTTGAATATGTAATGATGCAGTCCTCTAAAAGAAATGAAAAAAAAAATAACAAACAAATAACTGTTGCATATCATTGCAAATTAGGTTTCTATAATTTATATGTGTAAGAAATCTGTCAAATAATTACTCTAAATCCTTTTGAACTTTTACTTCAGTCTTGCTCGTAAAAATTGTTTACTTCATTTCTTAAACAAGTTAACTTGTCGTATTGACATGACCAACTTTTTTGTAAGTTCTAAAAGTGTCCTATCAAAAAAAATGTATAATAGATAATCTTTGCTTTCTGATCTCAAAAGATAAAAAGCAGCATACAGAAGTTGATTCTATACATAACTTTTAACATTAAATGGCCTGAATTGGCTGGGGTAGCACATCCTTGATAATAACACTTTCCCGAAAAACTTCTGAGAAGAATAAAGATTTCGAACACATGGATGAGTTATATTTTGGTCAAAATCATTAAAACATTGTGTAACAAGCATAAAAGTTACTTGTACTTCTTTTTAAATGTAAAATGTTCTTTTTTTATTTACAGGATGCTTCTCTACCTGAGGACTCACCCATGCACCCTCCTCCAGTTACTCAATATGGTGCATTGCAGGAGGTATATAAACGTTTTCTTATTAATTTTAACTAAATGAGGTTGGAAGTAAAATTTGTAAATGATCTTATAGCATAAATAAATAATATTATAGGTGTTCTTAATAATTCACAGCTCCTTGTACTTTTTTTCCTTATCCTTTTACACTCTTAAGGCTATACCCCATGCTTTATGAAGTCAAAATATACAAGGCACTACAAGGAGAGGACCGTTGAAATAATTTTAAAACCAATAAAGCTGGAAGCAGTACCATGTTAATCGCCATGAAAATTATTTGAACCAGGAAGCCTTAGTTCCTAAAACAATGTTCTACCCCTAAGCCACCACTTTTTGTACATAATAATCTTATAAGCTTTTTTTTCGTATCATTTGTTTAGAATGAATCTAAAGTAGCTTTTTTTGATTTGGATAATGGTGACGTTAAAGTGTTGGAAGATGGAAGAGTAAGTGTGTATGTTGTATTTTAGATGTTAGTGGATAGATTATGTCTTTTTAAATGCTGTAAAATTTTTTTTCTTGCACTGAAGTGGAAGTTGGGGGCTTCTCCTAATCTCTGGGGAATCTGGTTAATTCTGGAAATATTGTATAATATTTTATCACATTGAAATAATTGGCAACTCTAGAAATATTGATGTTCCTTCTCACATCACATTTTCTTATTCTTGATTTTCGAGCTATAATTTCCTATTTCCTGTTCCCCATTGTACAAATGATGCCACAGGTATTTAATTTTTATTTAATTACCCTGATTTCTGAGTAGTATTTTGCATAAAAACATCTTATTCTTTGGTATAATTCGTTTTAAGTTGCGAAGTTGATCAAATTTTTTTTTCGTTGATCTAATTCCTTTTAATTTTCTCAGGTTACAACAAGCAAATGGTTAATTAAGCCTAGCCTTCTCTTCAATTTAAAATCAGTGACACAGGTTCTGTTGTGTGTCATTATAATTGTGTTTCTGTTTTTGTCACGTGTACATTTTATATTAATGTTGCAATAGTTAAAATCTTCCATAAATTTACTTTTTATCTTTTATTATTATTTCAGGTGTTTCGAAGAAAAATGCCGAAATCAGTCTATTCAAAAATCTACAGAAGACATTTATTTAGAGTGAAATTTAATAAAATCAGATCTTATTATGCATTTCAAGCTTCATCACATTCAGCTATGCTGAGATGGTGGGATTATTTTTTGCTTACATATGTATACTTAACTTTCAACCCTAACACCAGACAACAAAAAACCTTTCTCATTGTTCTTGACATTAAAATCTTATTACAAATTGTCAGAAAAAAATTTTTGATGTGAAATATAATTTTGCAATATGACTTAATATAACTTGTACTAGTCGTACATACCACGCACATTATTGCTTCGTGTATCCTTACCACAAAGTAATAATCCGACTGCCAATTTGAACACAAAATAGGGTTGTTATTATAGAAACTAACTTTTATCTTCTTCTTGGATATAACTTTGCATTTCCTTTGGGAGTGGTTACCGTTTAATTAGCATATTTTGCTTTTATTAAGCAATATCATATGAATCATGTCTGGGAAACTTCACTTTGTAAAAGAACAATACAAGATTGTTTCACCCTCCTACACATGCATTTTTTTTCATTGTTTTGCAAAATGTATATTGCATCTCTTAACAGGTGTTGTGAAGTTAGTTTATTAATAATTATTATAATTTTATGAAAAAAGAGAGTTTCAAATTAAATGTAATATTGTAGAAATTTGTACTCGTGGTTTGTTTAATGTGGAAAAAATGAAGTAGATATGTCTTGGTCATGAATGTACAGAAATAAATAGAATTAAGATTCAGTATGGATATATCTCAAAAAAAATTATATTGCCGTAGTATTCTGTGAAAAGGTGCTGCACCCATACCAAGGAAATCTAGAAAAGTCAAGAAATTAATATAAAAAGGATTTGTCACCATTTACTCATTTAAAAAGAGGTTGATCATAAAAATTCTATTTTCTGCTTACTTCTAATCAAGATTTCTAATCTATAACACTGTTTCTGTTAACCTTTGTCCTTTGTAAGCTTGTATTTATAGATGCGATACCCCTTTCACAGATTCCTATGTTAAAAAGCAAAGTAGATGTCTATTTTTCATAAATATGAAATGCCGATTTGATACAGTAATTCAGATTAAACCTAGATTAAATAAAATGATGTTGCACATGTGTGGAAAGTAAACGATATAAAAAAAATAGTTTTTATGTCAAATATGCAATACAATAGTTTTAAAAAGAACTACAATCGTGGGCGTATTTTTTTTTAAAAAAAATGGAAAACACAGCATCCCCTGACAAATGCTTTGCAGCCATAAGTTCTTCCTATACATATGTATATGGTGGGTGGGGCAGTTGTTGTTTGTACGGTGTCCGAATTTTTAAACAATTAATGCGGCAGCAAGACCCATGAAATCGAGAAAATGTGCTGCACTGACATCAGCCAGAATTATCACCGATTGAAGTTGCGGATGTAACCAAATAACCTAAGATCCTAAGTTCGTTGTGAACATTGACAAGTTCACAATACGTGGTTTTAATATGAAAAGACTGTAAATTATTGTTTGTGTTTGATTTAGAAATAAAGCATTTATTCCAAAAAGAATTTAAAAAATGATTGAATTTGAAAGAAATTGTCTTTCTTTGATAGTATTGTCCTTATAAGGAATAGCCATAGTCAAGAAGGAATCATTTAGCACCTTGTTTTTCAGGGTATCCAAAATACAAGAAAGTATTGATGCTAAAGCAGAAAATAAGGTATGTTATTTTCACTTTGGACAACAATGCAAATTTCTTTTGTATTGAGTCAACATTGTATGCGACTAGGTCTACATAAGACACAGTTCTTTTCCTCAGTGACAATAGTATCGAGATGGTTTGAATAATGTAGTTTTCTCTTTCATATTACGGTTAGAATAACTTAAATTTTATATTTTGTACAAAAAAAATATTGGTTTATTTTGGATTGAAAGTGTGAAAAATGATGACTTCCATCGTTTCGGCTACAATCATTTTGAGTTCCTTTTTATTCATTAATATTATTTATCAAAGTTTAGGCAGACAATCAGGGGAAAAAAGGTGCTAATTTTTATGGAACTTTTTAGTCAAGAACTGTTCCTTATAACAAGTTGCAAACAAACATTTTGAAGGCTATTTCACTATTTATCTAAAACAGAAAAAATTTAAACAAGAAAGTATAGAACTTTAGGACCTCCTTAAACTCAGGGAAAACTTATCTCTTTTAATATAAAAATTTTTCAGTCTATTCTGGTGAAGTCACCTCTAAATCTGTTTTTGTTTGTTTGTGCATTACACCTTGCTAAAGCTTAATACAATAGAAAAACTGGAGTCTTTTAATTTTGTTAAAACTTTCATTATTTCACTATAGGCTGTGATCTTGCTGTTTTAGTATTAAATATTCATTTAATTTTCCATTTATCAGTTGTTATTTACTTTGTAATGTTTTGTTGTGAATGTTCTTTTGAAAAATAGTGTTACATTTTTTTTGTTTGAAAACAAACAGTCCTTGTAGAAATGATCTGTAAAAAAATCCTTTACAGAGATGAATTTATTTCTGTTGGTTGTATGTTTTTACAGATGAAATAAGGGAATATTAAATGTTACTCTTCTGTTTTTCTCATGACAAAGTTGTTTCGAAATTGAACATAGAGTTATAATTCTATTAAAATATATAGAATTAACTCTTTCAGATCCTTACTTTCTCTTTCTTTTTTGTGTTTTTATATAAGAATCGTTTTGTCTTCTATATACTCAGAGTTAAGGTTATTTGTAGCAAGGATTGATATTGTTCTTTATATTATATTATATTTCTTTTTATATGTTTCTGATTGTATTCGCAGATATCATTATGTAAGTACAGCATTTTTTACTTTAACTGCAATATTTCTTTTTTTAGAAAAAAAATTAGAAACTGGTTTAAAAACTGGTAAAAAAAGTTTTTATGTCAGTATTTAAATGTATGCCTGAATTTTACAAACCTAACATAGGGAGGCGTTCAGATACCTGCCTAACTACCTAAGATACGGCTGTTAGGAGACATTTTGGGTTTAAAATTAAAGAACGTTTTAGAAAATATTTTTTACAATCTAGCACGAATTTGAAATATTCCTAAATCTTAAGATTCTCCCTACAAGTTTTCATTTTCATGAATTAATACAGGGAGATATTCCTAAAAGCCAACGAAATAAGTCTTGTTATTGTTGCTTGTGCATAGCACCATTTTTTTGATGATTTTTTGGTTTCTAGTGGCAGAAGAAAGGTTAAAGCTTGCACGGTTTATGATGAATAAGAATCACCGTGAATCTTTAAAAAGAAGGTAGTACTATTATGTTTTCACAGTATTGTCAAAAAATTTATGTCCAACAAGCTCGCGGTGGTTTTTAAATGTTGAAATTCGGAATAAGTATACGCAAATATGTCTTTAAGTGTAAGCTCGTATTATTATCGTGTTTATTCGTGTTTTCGTGGTAACTCATGTTTATAACCTTAAGACTGAGCAAAACAAAGCATGGTTTAAATATCAAAAAGGCTTAGGCTTTGACCCTTAGACAAAGGAATGGAAATATCCGGGAAAAAAACTTTCTCAGCCCCTAATTTCGAAAAGCTTCTATTTTTTTAGCAGAGCAAAGGGTGTTTTTAAACACGAGTGTGAGCGGAAAAGGTTAACTTAATTTTCCCCTCCTTCGATATGAACCTGCAGTGATGACCATTTTTATGAGTAAAATGACAAGTTGTCTTAAATTCTTCATTTTGTTTTAGTGTGCTGGATGTGAATGAAAATTCAGATGGTAAGTTACAATATGACTTTAAAAATAGATTATAGTATAGGTCCAAAACAGCCCTTAAACGACCTGAGACACTCATTTTAATTTAATCTTTTGTGGATAAACGAATGAATGAATGAAAGAATGAATAAATGAGTGAATGAATGAATGAATAAATGAATGAATAAATGAATGAACAAATGAGTGACTGAATGTATAAATATATGAATGAATGAATGAATGAATGAGTTGTGCCGAATAAAATATTTGTGTGATTGTAAGTGCAGAGGGTTAATATTGATGATAATTATTTAACCATTGAGAGACCGTTAGAAAATTCTTCATCAGCTAATAAATCTGTACTTAATTCATATCATTCGTGTTTGAAATAGTTCGTACTAATTGTTATGTAGTTAAAATGTGAGTGATTAAGATGAAGTACATACGGTTGCCTTGTAATCAGTGCAAAAAATAGATGCACTGGTAGTATCAGACGTCGTCGTTGTTGGTTGTTAAAGAGATTGATTTCTTTTCCTTTATTTAGATGTGAGCATAGCTGATTCAGTTTCCTTGTTTGGAGAAAGTAAGACAAAGGATTTGACTCCGCGACAGCAACTAAAGGTAAGCTTGTTTAGACTGTTGATATATTCCTGTAGTAGGAATAGGATAACTCCTAAAGTTTCAGTTATATTCTTATTTTGCCTTTAAATGAATAATGAGAATTATACGTCACTGTTCATCGTGTTTTTCTTCAAGTACCTAAAAACAGAAAAGGTTAAGAAGTCATCAAAGTGAACATTTTTTTTAACAAATGTAGCTATGTTATTACAGGTAAAAATTGCGCTGAGACCTTCCAAAGAAAATTTTGCATAACGAACTAGAACTGAATTGATATACAATGTTTTTCTCCGACTGGCTGTAATACAGTTGCCATGTTTGATATCTTATTAATCACGATTAGCTTCACCTCTGAATATTTTTAATGAATCATGTGTACGGGTGTATTTCGTTATACAATTCTGCTGGCAAAAAATTGTGAAAAGTGAGGAAAGCAGTTTTCTACAGAAACACGCTTTTTTATAAGTTATCACGGAAAAGTTTTTTGATAATATTTGCGGTGAACTTTCAGTTACTGATGCTAAAATAATATGTGAAAATGGTCTTTTATTGCATGTTTATCGTCTGTTGTGGGAGACGTTTGTGAATATTTTAACCGGGCAATTAGGATATGGTGTTTTTAATTTCAAAAATTTAAAGAATGAAAAAGAATTGAGGTTAAAGGACTGCTGTTTTGTTTGTTTGTTTTGTTTTTTTTATTGTTGTTGTTGTTGTTGTTAATGTTGTTGTTGTTTTTGTTTTATTTGTTTTGTTGCTATTCGTCATCGTTGGACATAGTAAACATAATTACTGACGAAATTAGAACCTAATTTACCTAATTTAGTCTGCCATCCCTTGCAATTATTACCATGGTCGAATAAACATGTTTTGACTTGTCTTTGTTTAGAAGCAGTTAGCAGAAAAGCGAGAGTTTCTTTGGCAGTTGGAGCATCAGATCATTGACTTCTTGGGAAATAAAGGTATGTGTTGTAGAGTTCTGTAAGAAATTTAGTATTTTCATTTGCCTTTTCTAGTAGTATTTTACGGACGAAATCTGGGAGATCTTGAAAGGGGATTTTGCTTTGTATTTTTGCTTTCATTTTTTGCGAAGTTACAAAACATTAGCGGTGAAAAGTGGTTCTAATCTGTGATCTATTTCTTTTTCCATTGTGTTCAATTTTTTAATTACTTGCTCTTAACGCTTGGTTACTTCAAATTTACAAACAAATCTCCAAAAAAAACAACCTAACAATGAGACAAATTTGGAACTTGTGTTTTCTCTACGTTTGTTTTATTCGTCTGTTTTAACTATTGATAAGACACACTTTTCGCGATAAATATCAGTTCCTACTGGTCAAGTATGATCAAATCCAACAGATTAAGTAACCACAACATAGGCAGCCTTTCCTGTGAGATGTTTCATGTAATGATCACAATTACGAAATGGTAGGAGGAGAGACGAGGCGAATTAGTGATGTCGACAAGTACAATTTCATTTTCACTTAAAACTTAACGATCATGTAATTAAGTAACAAGATAGCTAATTAACTCAAAAGCTGCACGTGTTTTGTGTTCATGTTAGGTTTTTTATCGTTTCTATCAAGTTATGTAAAGTATCTGTGTTAGTTCGACTAGAAATTTGAACTTCAAGTTGTTGTTGTTTTTTTTGACTGCATAGTTTTAAATGGTTGTTTTTCTTTATTTTTTATTATTATTTTTATTTGTCTTTTTTGTTTATGTTGCTTCGTTTTTTTTAGTTTTACTGTATATGTTGTTCGTTTTGAGTTTATGTAAACGATGTCAAAAGATTATCACTAATTTGTACATAAAGTTTTTTCTCTTTCTCATCTTGAACAACAAAATTATGTTTCTTTGTAAATGTGCGATCAAAACATAGAAAATACAAGTTTAAAGATCCACCAATGAGGTTGAATTCGACCTCACTGGTGGATTCATGAATTGATCGGTTTGATCTGGGCGGTAGTAAGGGGGGTTTCAAACTCTCCACTTTCGATCCGATAGGTCAGATGGCGAAGCGATGGGGCCGAGGATGCCACCTCCACTATTAACATACGACCATACACATCGCATGCTCTATCGAAGTGTGTGTTCTTGATTTGATGGAGCAACTGGATTTAATAATGAATCGTACAATTGACCAACTATCAAGCCCTTAAATTTTCTACAAAAAGCATGCCTCTTTATATCATGTTTAAATTATAGCACTTCAAACATCTTTAAAATGGCTCCTAATTCCATGTTTTAAGGAACATAGCAACTCATTTCTCTCTTTTTAATAAAATACCCAGATTAAATAGATTTACATTAAGTAACCCGATGCTTGTTTATTGCTGCAACATTTTTTGTCGCTTCTGCCATGACAGGTTTAGGCTAACAATCACTAGATTGCAAGCTGGACCTTTAAGCAATTAACAGCACCTGAAAGATAAATTGATTTTAATTTAGTAAATCAGATCCAAGTTAAAATTCTCGCGATTGCGTGCAAAAAGTTATTTTAGGAATTACAATCAAGTTACATAAAAACCTGACTTAATTCCTTTAATCGTAGGGTCATTCCAAAGAAAGGAGTTCGTTTGTCCACTCAAGCAAGACTACTACCTCGTACCTGGAAGAATGAGCACATTCATACCTGCAGGTACCAACGTTACCATTTTTGGAAAACTGCCCAATCGCAGATGGAGATGTTTGGTAGAAATGGACGAGTTGATAAATTCAATGAATAGTTTGGTTAAAGACTTACAAAACAGTGGAAGCGAGAAGAACATAGAAGCTCGGTTAAATAATCTTCCCGATTATCCCTTAATCGGTTGTTTACCTCAAAGCGTACTAGATGCCGATTTTACCGAACATTCTGTTGAGCGGACGTTGCAGACGCCAAGTCCAGTTCAGGATTACGATGAGGTTGTTGAGGAAGAAGTAGAAGACGGTGAAAGAGTATGCTCTCCGTATTCTGGACATAGGCGAAGTAAAAGAATAAGGCCTGTCAAAACATGGGAGGTAGAAACATCTGCTGTGAAGGGGACCGCGAAAGGTGTTCCTGTTATTGCTACCCCTGAAATAGACGATGAAGAAGAAGAAGGAGAGACGGTAGTTGATGGCGAACAAACTGATGGGGAAGGTGAACAAACTGAAGGGGAAGGTGTTAAAGATACAACAACTGAAATGAATGAGAAAGAGTCTGACATTGAAACAGATGACGACATGTTAGACGGTGATAGTGAGATTAATAACGCTTTCTTAAGAAGATGGGGAAGTGGCATTGTTATAAAGAAAAAGTTGAGACAAAAAGGAATCAGCATTATTGTCGGTTCGTCAAGCTCGGAAGGTAAGCAACATGTTTTAGTTCTTTACTCTCCCCTCACTGCTTAATCTAGAATGTTTTTTTTTTTTTTGTTTTTTATCTTTTAATAATCGATTATCTTATGGTATTACAGCTGCCGTATTCTTCCGGTTTTATTTTACGGTATTACGGCTTGCATAACTTTGCGGTATCACTAACGGTATTACACCTACATTACTCTTGCGGTATTATAGCTGCGATAATATTGCGATATTACCTTAAGTATTACGACCGATATATTCTATGGGTAACAGTATTCTTTCTTTTACCTCTGCGGTTTCAAAACTTACAATCGATATTTGCTTAGCGAGGCACGTCTATTCATGTGATTATCATCTACGGAGACAATTTCCTGGCCTGCACTCCATCTGAGTGGTTTATTAACCTGACGTGAACTTTAATCTCACTGAAAGCCATAATAAACGCGCAATTAAAATTAATGACTTAGCTTTAAAAAAATTTCCCTGATAACTGATTAATAATGAAAATTATTTCACATAACATCTGCAACGAAGAGAACGTTGACTTTTAGTATTAAATTTTTATAATGAAAAATTAAAACCTTTTTTTAAAACACTTAGAAAGAACAACATTGCATGTAGTACGTGTTGTCAATTCACTTAAAACACAATACAAGAGATTAGGGATAAGATTCTGCAGTCTTGTTGACGAACTGGCTGTTATGTTTTTAATGAATCCGTATTACCCATCTTCAGGTGAAGAAGTTGATGAAGAGGAGGAAGAAGGTGACAGTGGACGAGAAGATGGTATCACTAGTAAGTTTGTTTGTTTTTTGGTTTTATTGTTTGTTTTTTTATTTATTTATTTATTTATTCATTTATTTATTGTTTGTTTGTTGTTTAGTTATTTTTTATGTTGTTGGTTATTTAGTTTTTTATTTGTTCGTTCGTTCGTTTGATTATTAATTCTTTTATATTTTTATAATCAGGTGATAGAAATTTCCACCCATGATGTGTGGACTTGTACCATGCTTTCTTTTCCCTCGTCTCATTCTAATATATCCTCTGTGATTACATACAGTCTGCTTTATACACTGTGACCTATATTTTATTCTACCGTTATCTTGCTTTTTTATAAAGGTTAATAGTGTTCATGTAAATTAGACATTACTGAAGACCTCCTACCAGAGAGCTTTGTTGTTGATGATAGAATCATGAAAAGAAAATAGTGTCCTAAAAGAACCAGCAAGTTTGCCCCGTCGCTCTGTGTTCAACGTAGATTGGACGATGTAATGATTTTATTGCTGTATGTAAAGTTAATCAACCTCGCCACATATGCATCATAGCCATTCGATTATTTCAGAAAAAAATGCAGTTGTAAGCAGTGGTAGATTTGAAACTAAGAACTTCTGGATTATGAACCCCGGGGATCTAAATTATCAAAAAGAGGTTCGAAGCTACTAAAAATGTTATAAAAATATTGGATGGATCTGGATTGCGGCTGCTGGGATATTTGTTGAATCTTTTTTCTTTAAAAGAGCAAATGTTTTTTTGAGCTTTACACTTGATCAGTTACCGGTTTGATTTATTAGTCAAAATTCTGTTTGCGTTATAAAAGCTTAGATCCTTCATATTTGGAAGTTATGGAGCCATCATATCATATTCTATCCATTACTTTTTGTGGCCCAAGAAACTAAAGACAGGTCATAACATAAGCTACCGAAAATGCTGAAAGAAAAGATGAAACATCTTCACATGACGGGAGGTCTGGTAACAAAAGTCTTATTTTTTACTACAATTACAGTTACAAAACTCTTCTTTTAGAATGTTTTAACTAACTTTTGGTTTGCAGGAAAAAAATGCCAGTCATCAAAAAATAAAGATAAGGTTTCTTATAACAAAACTTTTGGGTACTGTAATGGTTCAACCCTGTGCTTTTAAAAATTCTTCGATTTTTGCATAAGAACCTAATTTTCCAAACATTTAGCAGAATTAATAAATTTTTTTGCTTCTAGAGTATTGTTTAAATGTGATAGCTTTTTGTGCTGTAAACAAAACTATAATCCCAGCCTTGTGTTTTTTATAAACTGATTCTTATATAAAACATGTCTTAAAAAGAAAAGTTGCATTGTTTTTCGATGACAGCCATACTTATTGAAAAGAAAGGGTAGCATACATTTTCATTGTTCTGTCATTGCTGCGCTGAAGTTGACAATGAGAGGGACAATCATAATCGTCTTTTGTAAATCTCTCTCTCTCTCTTTGATGGCGCGAACGGAACGGTTTAAATTTCCGTATTAAAAGATTTAATCGTATCTGTATGTACATCTCAATGCCATGCAATTTTCTATTATACCCAATCAATAACTTTTAATTTTATAGTTTGAAATGACTGTTGTCTTTTTGTTTTGGCACTATATAAATTACACGCTATATGAAGTCTGAATTTCTAAAAAAACTTTTAAAAGCAAGCATAATGTATATATTACATTAATGTGATTCGAAATGGTTGCTTAGAGAGTTGTTAATCACCTGTGAGAATTTGTAGTTTTTATTTTTGACAATCAGTGCAAAAAAATTTTCTAATTAAATGCCTCGAGTAATTGCGAGATGACTTAGTTTGGAATATTTTGAAAAAACGATTTTGTGTTGTTTGGCTTCGAATATGTTGGCGGAAATTTATAAAATTGGAAGAAAATCTGGACAAATAAAAGGTGAGAAAACTGAGAAGATTTAATCAATACACAAATGCGTGGTCAATACAGAAAAAGTAATAATAATAATATCGTCTTTGAATAGAGTTGATGTAGAATTTTAAAATCTAAAAAACGTATTCATTTTTCTCTACTAGAACTAACTGAGTAACAAAACTTACAAAGAAATGTTAGGAACTTAAAAATGCCAGCTATTAATGTTGAAAGCAGACCTCTTCTTAGATTCTTGTTTTGAGCTTTGTAAGAGAGAACATGACACACTCTTCGCATGTCAATTGTTTTCTTTCTATTGTTAGAAATTGGCCACTAGTTATACTCTGAATTTTTCAAGTCTTTCTTGGCAGAGAAGGAGTAATTTTGTGATACCATTTTGGGTAGGTCATGTGCCAAATTTTAAAGTCATTCCATTTCTCCTCCCTTCATGTATCCTCCTCCTTTTCATTTCCATACGCTTTCTTACAACCTTAAAAAATTCTTTTATTTTGATGGTTTAGTACGTGTCTTTTTTGTGAAAAAACTGAAAGTTGTGAAAAACCTGAAAATTCTTTGGATGGATGCGTAGAATTTAAGTAATCTCGTGTCCAGAAAATTCTAAGCTTTACAAATCTAGCTTGTGCATTTAAATTCACCTGTTTTATGTGTCATTTTTGAAATTCTATCAATATTATAAACCCACCAAAAAAGTTATATGCTTTCTTCATGCACGTGTGATATTTTCGTAGTTGCCGAAATAAAAAAAACACTATGAGAAAGAGACATTTGCTGAGGTGAAGAGTGCAGTATTTCCAGTTGTATTCCGTGTTATGTGTTGTTTCTAACCCTCTTAGAGATGCTCCTGCTTAGACCTTACTAGTGCTTGTGTCATTTAAAAAGAAATAAAGATATTCTATCGTGCAGGTAGCGAGGGCTCAGCAAGATTTAGCGCTGCTGATTCTACTCAAAAACAATGATCAAAGTGATACGTATTATGTACACTCTTCTCTCACTACTTTCCCTCCTACTCTTCTATTTTAATACTTTCCTTTCTTGCCACACTTCTTCCTTGATGCTTCTGATCTTTTTCGTTAAACATGTTGCCAGTTTTTTTCATGTTATACACTTTGTTTCTGCCGTTTCTTATATACGATTTTTTTAGCAGTCTTTTCCCACAGCCTTTTATGTAGCTAACTGTCTCCTGAATTACCTAAATTGCTTTTGTTACATTTGTCTACAACAAGTCCCTCTGCTTCAAATAAAATGTTGCAAATCCCACTTTGCTTTTGGGCTGCCTTCATAAGCCAGTAGAAAATAGAGAAGATGCACAAATGAAATTTTCAAGGGAGAATAAATTTCAGGAATTCACGAAAACCGTGGGTATATAACGCACGGTTTTCGTGAATTCCTGCATATCATTATATATCATTTTTGATAAATTTCGCGACGGTTATGATCATGTCATCTTTGTTGACAAATCGGACTATAAAACTGACTACACAATCTATGAGATATCACATATAATTAATCAGATTCTCACTATGAAATGCCTTTACAAATCGGCACTATATAAATATCACCCTTTTTTCATAACCGGGTTAAATCCGATTAACAGAAAGTTTGATCTCCTTCGTCGTAGTTTTAGACTTAATAGCATCAGTTGCACGAGTTTTCCTAGTTATCACTGTGATGGAGATGTACGTGAAGAAATGATTATGTTGTCCGAGTTTGTTTTCCGAAATAACATTTTCCTGGTGTTATGAATCATTACAACCGGAAATCCTCTACATGTAATTAGTTTCAAGTCCTTTTAGTGCATTCCATTCTTTATGGAGTCTGTTTACAAAGCTTCAATGAGAAGAAGTTTGTCAAGTGTTTGATTGTTGTTGTTGTGTTAGAACGTTGTATGATAAGCAAACAATCTCCAGTGTTGGTTTTGTTTACAAGGAGTTCATGAGAACCTAACATTCCGTGTAAACGTTACAACGGAGTAATGGTTGAATTTCACAGTGTTATGCCAGATTATCACAAGTAATCTTAGCAAAGAGTAGATATTAAGCGGTGTTTGCTCAAGCATTTCTTTGTTTTCATGCTAACGTTAAGTTGTAAAAAAGAAGGTTTATTACAGCTAATCATTTGTGGAATTTGTTGGGAGTTATCATTGAAATTGTGTTTTTATTATTGCGAAGATGAGTGTATCGTTAGGAGCAGAGAATACGTTCGTTTTGGATGTGTTTGCATACTATCATCGCCTGTATGAATGGAAACGTAAAGTGAAAAGAAGTTTCCGCTCTAAGCTCTTACGTTCGTCGTCTTCGGTTGGAAAATTGGGTGAACAAGACAATAACAAATGCGATGTTTCCTCGCAACCTTTTTGCCTTGCTGAACCAGTTCGGGCAAAGAAAACGAAGCGCTTGTCTCGATCATCTTCTTTACGTTATAAAGTTCTTACACAAGCTGGTAAATTAAATTTGCTCTAAATTTTTTTAATCGAGCGAAATTCTGATGTACTTGTTAATTCTTTCCCATGTGCCACTACAATTTCACATGTTCGGGTATGAAACGTGACAACCTGTCAAAAATTATTGACCAGAATTTTTGTTTTGTCACAGAGATAATGTGCTTTTTGTTTTGTTTTTATACAAGTAAAAAGTTGTCTATTTTGGTCAGTAACACCCTTTTTTGTTGTGCTTTAGATGCTGTCTACAAAAAGTTTGTCGCAAAAGGGTAAGTTCACCTTTTTAATTAAAAATCACTCCAGTTTCTTTTACCGTTAATCTTGGCTTGTTTAGTCTTTGAGCCTCTAAGGCAAGGGCGCCAATTCAAAAGTGCTGCTATTTAAACTGTGCGCTTATTAAATTTATTTTACAACAGTATAATTTTTAAAACAACTACTTGTTTAGAATATATAATTCAAACAACAAATGAATAAAAACTAATGAGAATAAATCGGTAAAGAAAAACATACATCGCAGAAATTTGAGAGATTTGACTACAGCTGCGAATAGGCACCCATTTCGTAAGCAGAGGATGAGCGGTTATCTAAGGGTGGGCACTTATAAAATTATTTTCCTGACAGACGGACACTTTTTCGAGTTGCGCGCTTAATCCTACATTCACTGTACGGTATCTTATCATTTACTCAAAAATTCTCACCATTTGCTGGGAATAATGCTTCTGTTATCGGCGATAATTAATCTCCTCGATAATTAATCTTCGCGAAAATTAACGCCGCTGAGTTTTTTTTCTAATAATTTCGGGATAAAAAATCTATTTCACAAATTCAAAACTATTAACCACATGTTATTGTATATATCTTGCTTTTTGTAGCACACGAGACAACAACGATAATTACACGAACACTTGGAACGCAGAGGATAAAAGTTACATCAGAAATCATAAAGGATCAGACCTCAAAACATCTTTTAGGTAAGTGATAACATTTGCTTTTGCTTTTTTATTGACATTTACATTTTCAAGATGGCGTAGTAACTACGAAATAGAACCGAACGTGATAAGGAAGTGTTTGTAATGAGCTCGTCAATCTAGTATTTGATATTAAACTATTCGGTAGCCCGTGTGGAAATCCACGGCTTTCCCCGTAGATGTTTATACCGTCTAACTTGGCCCGATTGAAATATTTATGTAGAAACTAGTTAATAACTCGTAGTTAAATCCACAAGTTCACCTTTCTTTATATATCGTATTTGTGTTAATTATTGAAATTATTTACCCAGAACAGCCTCCTCAGTTCTAATGGTACTATTTTTAATGAGGGTCCTAGAAAAGGGATTCTAGTGTATATAAAGCTTTCATTTGATCTACGGAAGCCATGAAAGAACAGCCGCTCAAATAGACAACCGCCTAAGATGTCAATCCTATTCTCATGCTGAAGGCTAAACAGAGAGGATAGTCTCACACTAATAGCCTCTGGCATGACTCAGCCGGTGTTTGAACCTAAGACCAAACGCACTGGAAGCGAAAGCTCTACGACAAGGTTACCAGTCGGTGCAAGGCTACCAGTCAGTACAAGGTTACCAGTCGGTACAATGCTACCAGTTGATAGCCTGGTACAGGTACAACAATTATAAAATTGCGTCGAGACAAATAGGCAACGGCTATTTTTAGTATAGTCTGTACCAATAGCCAAGTGGTTATTCTATGTCAACTAGGGCGTAATTATATTATAAAGGGCGTGAACAACTGGTAAAATCATTTTTTTAAGCCAGTAAATATTATTAAACATCCTTGTGTGCTATTTTGTAGCACAATAAAAAAGTAATGTAATAATTTTGTGACGTGAAAGGACATTTTTATTTCTTATCCAAATGTTTTTTTTTTTAAATTTCATTCTATTATTAGAGAATTAATGACGTCATAAATTTACTCTTGTCATTAATTATAGCAAATAGCTTTTATACTAGATATAATTATACCAAAAAACTGGAAGAATTTTTTCTTGTTAACGTACATGTTTTTCTGAGTTGTCATTCAGTTATATTTATGCTGATAATGCACTTCTTTAAATAAAGAATGACATAATTCTATTAAAAATCGTGTTTTGTTAGATTTGAGCAATAATATTTTTTCTCATTAATAATCAGCTTAACATTTTTAGAATATATTAACAATTTAGACAAGTTTTTAATATTCGTCTTTTAAACTACATTCACGTTTTGTCACTTCATAACCTTTCTCAACATATACGCCTTTCCCAACAAATAAGGCTTTCCTAACAGATACGCCTTTCTCAACAGATACGCCTTGCCCAACAGATACGCCTTTCCCAGAAAAACGCCTTTCCCAGAAAAACGCCTTGCCCAACAGACACGCCATTCCCAAGAGATACGCCTGTCCCAACAGATACGCCTTTCCCAACAAGACGCCTTTCCGAACAGATACGCCATTCCCAAGAGATACGCCTGTCCCAAAAGATACGCCTTTCCCAACAAGAACGCCTTTTCGAATAGATACGCCTTTCCTTAGAGATACGCCTTTTCCAAGAGATACGCCTTTCCCAAGAGATACCCTTTTTTTAAGAGATACGCTTTTCCCAACAAATACGCCTTTCCTACAAATGTCTTACAAATATTTTTTTGTGACTTAATGTGCACCATGTAAAGTTTTAGTAAACTTTCCTAGAAAAGTTTCCGCCATATTTACACAACATGTTGTTATTGCTTTCAGTTGCGATCAGATCAACTTTAATGGAAAATTCACCACCAAACTAGATCTTCTGCAACACTTTGGGCAAAAATCCATCAATCTTGGAGAGGACAAGGAGCTTGCGAAGGTGCTTATTCAAGTGTTTGACGACGCCAAAAAAGGGTAGGTTTACAATAGCCAATTTTTCTGAAATTTCTTCATTTGTTCTTCTTTTCCAAAACATTATTTCGACTCCATACACGCAACCTGGTTTCCAGGCTCCGTTTGTTAGTGGTAACTATATCTACGCAGCTTGATGCTCCTGCGTAGGGGTAAACAAAAAGCACTCAGAAGGAGAGTTACACAAAGCATTGGGTTATGATTAAGTGGGATATGTTTGCACATTTTACAAATAGTTTTATAATGGCTAGTAAATCCTTTTCTTCTTTCATTCTTTTATCTTCTTATCTTTCAGAAACAAGTCTTTGTTGTTTTTATTTCGTGACATTAAGAGTTTATTTGCGAGTGGTACAAGCTTTGATTATTAAATAAAACTTCTCACAAATCTCGTTTTAACACTCATCGCGCAAACTTATTATGAGTGTGTGAAAACACTAATGGTTAACTAACCGAGGCATTGTGTGGGTTACTTGTTGTATATATTCGGTGTTTTTGTTGTTAAGAATTTTCTTTCGGCGTACCATGTGTGAGATTGGCTCTTTTTTTATGAATATTGCTCAATGTTTTTATTACATCCATAATGTGTGTTTCATTGTGAAAGATCTTTAACCAGAAGAACTGTTATGGTTAATTTATGTGATGCAAAATTGTGTTGGTGAACTTCGTAGCGAGAGAAGATGGCTTAGCTGAAAATAATTCACTATATGATAAGCTAAAATACTTCCCGTGTTACAAATTTAAATTCTTATTTTTTTCTTCAAAGGTAGGGTCGTTTTTTAGGTTTGGATATTTTTTTGTTGATATACTGTAATTTCTTTCGGAAGAACCTATCCATCTGTTTATATAGCAATTCGATAAAATATAACCACGTGCTCTTCTCACGCGCTCATAATTTATGTGAGAAAGAAATATTAAATGCAATATGGTAGGTGAGCTGCGAAAAAAACGTTCATCTATCAGAAATCTTGTTGTGGCAACATGTAGAAACTTTTAATTACATTAAGCTATATGATGCGTTACATTTTTTGACGTCACGGCTCAATGACTGACGGGTGACGTCATTTTAAGTACACTAACGCTCCATCGTGGTGGTTATTAGATTAAAATGTCAATATTTATTGACATCATGATATATTTTTCGTTGAGAGTGTGTTTAGGTGTGAACATTATGTTAAAATAAAGTTTATGAATGGAATATTTTGTGTGGTACTACCGTAGCTGCTAAGATTGGGAGAGTTGTTCAAATTAAATTTTGACTGGACGTTGTTTTTTTATTTGTTTTTGTTTTTGTTTGTTTTTAAACACTTGTAATTGACATCATTTTTTCACATGCAGCTTATTGCACTTTTTAATTTTTTAATTTTTGTGTTCTAAATTTTTGAGCAATGAAAACTTTTGTTCTTATATAGTTTCTTCTTATCTACATGTACGGAAAATTAAAAGGAACCCACTTGACAACTAGTTTTCTTCTAACAATTTTTGTTTCAGAAATTTTTTTCTTAATATCCTTGTGAGTATATTAAGTGGAGTCTTATTAAAAAGGATTTTTGTTTTTATCTAAGAAAGAAATAAGGCCATTAGGAAAAGATAATCCACCCTAAATATGTAACCCAAACCATTGGATAAATTTGAATTCAATTTTCGTTTTAAACCAATGAAATCGTTTAATTAACCTTGTAAAGAAGGAACGTACGATTGTTCGAGTGTTAATTGTTCTTTCTCTCTCCAAATTTTCTATTTGTTCTGCCTCGTCAAATATTTATAATTGAAACGTTTTTATTATTCTTTTGTTCATTCAAGCGCAGGTGTTTTTTAAGCGAAGTCGATAAACGTTTTTTTTTTTTTGATTGATTGACTGATTGGGTAAACATTTGCACGAGCTAGCGCGTGTACTATTGTTCCACCACAAAGACTCTTGATTTTTTATCTTAAAATAATTTTCTTCGCAGAAACTTTAGTTAACGCTCTTCAGCATGTGCGTATTTCAGTATGGTTTGAGGTGCTAACCATAGCTTGTTGAAAGATTTTTCTGTATATATAACATGCTCATTGCCATGCGCGTTCTTTACGAAAATAACAAGAAGAGAAGTTTCATATGTGTGATGGAAAAGTAACTAGTGATAAAATCTGTGAAGAAGAGATATTTTTCTGATGTCGATGTGTTTGTTAACAGAAAGTAAAAGTTTTTAAATTGAAAATCATTCTTAGAAGTATATCAATAATAGAAATTGAAAAGAAGAGAAGTTTATATGTGAAATTTGTTCTCGGTCATCATGAAAGACTCGTTAAATGTGAAAGCTTTTACAACACTGACGAAAAATTTCTCCAATTCCACGCTGAATGTTTATACAGATATGATGGAGAGAAGATTGGACTCGCTGAGACGCAGCTTCTCTTTTCGTTCGTTGGTGAAAAGAACTGAGAAACAGAGACCACGAAGGAAATTTTCCAGAAATTTAGATATTTTTTTTCCATATATTCGAGGGTAGGTTTACAGTTAAAAATTCGTTCTTAATTTTATTGGGTTTTTTTAATTTGAGATTTTTTTCTTTGTTTTACCGCTCTCAAAGTGAGTTATCAAAAGTGGTATGATCGAAACTTGGGGAATACTTTAAAAAGCGAAACACCTGCATTCGAACGTATCTTACGATTAACCTCGCTTGAATCACTCGCCGACACCGACAATTTTATTTGTCTTTCGTGTAGTTGTAATATCTGATGACGTCATTTAATCGTTACTTAGCAACTACGGTCTTCAGGGTTGCGAATCTTTTGCAAAGGTTGAAGCCGACTCTAGGTATTCGAATCTAGTAAAAAAATTAAATCGTCGAAATGTTTTTAATATTTTATTCTTTCTATTTTTCTATATATTTATTATTATTATTATTATTATTATTTATTATTTATTATTATTTATTATTATTTATTATTATTATTATTATTATTTATTATTATTATTATTATTGTCGGGGGACGGGATTTACTTAAAAATATAGACTTAGATGGGTTTTTAAATCATAGGCTAAACCATTTTGAAGGATCGCTTGGTAGTTAGAACGCTGAAATTTAAATCTTGGAGATTTCGAGAATGTCGTTTAATTTTTTCTGACAGGAAATCAGTGAATGCGACCCTGTTGCATGTGTAATACACGCTATTTTATGACCCGTTATAGCTGCCATTATACGCAATAAATTCTATTCAGTGTATTACTTTTTTATTTATTTATTTGATTCAGCCAGTGATTTAGAAATGCTGACGTTTTTTACTATTGCATGACACGATTTATAAAACAATTCATACACACAAGATCAAAGAACTCCAGACCTGTTTAAATAATAGAGTACTGTCGCGACAATTTGAAAACCTGCTAGCGGTTGTGCAATAAAATAGAAGTTTAATTCCATAGTTATATACTGATGAATTAATAACGAATGATCGATTAGCTTGCTGGTTGTGCAGTGGAAACGATATAAGAACTTAATACCCTCGACATTTAGCACAAGTTAATGGCGTAGTCCTTTTTATGTCCTAAAGCAATTTTAAAAAATGACACCTTTGATCGTATATCTATGATTTACTGTACATGTCAATATTTTACCTTTCTCTGTCATTTTAACCTCAAGTAGCCGTTATTGTAGCTGTTTCTAATTTTAGAATGCATTCTTTTTATAAGAAAGCGGTTTATAAGAATATCACTTGAATTTTATATTAAAAAAGATGGTAAGATTTTGGATATTCTTACGAAAAATGCGTGTATTCAAACACATTTCCGAAAGGCTTTCATTTTGAAACTATCAACACTTTCTATCTCTGCTTTCATATTTTGCTTTCTTTTTTACATCTAGTCAACTCATTCCAATTTGTATTTTTATAGCCCTGATGTGAAACCACCACGCAACGAACGTCGGACACTTAAACTCTCGAAAAACAATGAACAAGGCTTTGGATTTTGGTTGCAGGTATGTGCAGAAAATTCGTGTTTGTAGTTACACCAGACTACGAAATAAACAAGTTATATTTTGACTCGTTAGGGAGTAAGGTTTTCTACTCGCTAAACCTTCCATAATGGCGAATTCTCTTCTCGATTACCCATATTGTTTCATTTGATACACTAGTCTCAATATCCACCTGCATAGGAACTGTGTTGTTTTCTTAGACATACGGTTTCGGTAAACAAAAAGAAACAGCGCAAAAGAAAACATTCGTTCGCTACGTAGAAGATGAAGGTCCCGCCTATTTAGCCGGTCTCCGAGAGGGTGACGTCATAGTGGAAGTAAATAGTCAGAATGTTGAAGAGACAGAACATTTAAAGATTGTCGACCTGATAACAGAAGCAAAACAAGAACTGATGTAAGAATTAATTCCTTCATCTTTACTTTGTTCGCTTTTTTTTACTTTTTATATAAACAACATTTGTTCGTTGGGTACACTGAAACTCACATGTTTCAAGGTTAGTATGTTTTCTTAGACCTCCCAAATTCTCCCCGCAACTTAAAATATCTTCCATTCTAATTTAAAGGTAGCACTGTGATAAGACTTTTTCCTCAAATATCCTCAACTTTGACTACACAATAAATTTTCATTACGTAATCAAAGAGTGCCTTTTTGTATTACACAGCCGATGAAATATGAAGCTTCAAAATGAATTTACCATAATTTATGGAGAACAGTCTTGTAGTTTTATTCTTCTTCAAAGAATATTGTCTTCAACCTAAAAATAGTTGAAAATCCTCCTCAAAAAGCCTTAATTCTCCTGATACGGTTTAGTCTTACAACGCTGATCAACAAAAACTGCTGTGGTGCCAAATTATTACTTTTTCCTAAAGTGTTTCGCGCCAAATTCGTCAAACGCTATATGTCTCAATTTTCTTATTGTTTCTTTTTTTAGTTTGGTGGTGAAGTTTATCGATGCTGTGCGAAGAGTAGAGCTAGGTGTGAAACTGAAGAAAAGACAATCCAAATTAAAAGCAAAGTTGGAAGAATTAAGAAAAATAAAGGATGAAGAAAATGCACTGTTGACTGGAAGTAAGAGCCTTAAAAATGCATGTGGAAACCAGCTATAAAAGCTTGATACTTATGTGAAAACCAGTTCTTTCTTGTTTTTTCTTGTTGTTCCTATTACGGTAACATTAATCGCGTTAATAATCGTTAATAATCGCGTTTCTTTTCTCAATTTTAGTGTCCAGTTTATCTCTTCATGATACACCCAGTGGTTCGACAGATATTGAAACCGACAATCTTTCTTTAAATACATCAACAGAATCTGAACTAAGTTCGCTTTCTTCACTGTCAGATGAAGTCGTCGTAAGGACTAGTAAATTCGAAAAACGCTCTTCGCGAGTTTTAGATTCGATAAAAGAATTGAATTGCGTCGATACCGTTTCAGCGAGCAGTAGTAGCTCAGACTTAAACCTTCCCCATATAACTACGGAAAACGAACTGCTTAATATATACTCAAACCATGTCGAAGGACAGCAATCTTTTTTTCCTCGAACGAAGACGGCGAGTGTAAAACGAACTGAGAGTATGCCTGTTCAAAAATACGCAACTCTTCCAAGATATAAAGCCGTTATAGACCTAGATGGAAAACATGCTCGCGAATATGCGATTGAAAATTCCATGACTGGACACATATCGAGCGAAAGTTTTTCTTGTTCTCAGACAACTTTGACAGACGATGAATACGAAGAAGATTCGGACGAGTTTTCTACGCAAAACTTGTCGAGGAAAAACAGACCGAAATCTTATAAATTAGCCATGAGGTTAAAACAAAAAGATATGGAAACGATAAATTTTTAACAAAATAAATACTGCACCCTCCACTCCGCTGGAAACGAGGGTGTCTAAGCAATAAATATTATATTGAAATTCATTTTTATAATTTTGCCACAAAATTTTATTTTTTTTATTTGGAAGCGAGGCTGTGTAACTAATTTTAAGGAAAGTTCTCGTTTTTTGCTGAAACTGGTACAGACATTTTGCCATGTGCAACTTTGTTCTCACATCTTTCTGTTGTATAAGTATTCGTGCCTCTATTAACTGTCTTGCTGTACCAGCTTCGTGTACACACTGTCGTAGGGAGTATAATATTCTTTACAATTTTTTCATTCAAAATACAGTTAAATTTTTCATTCCAGATAACCACATAAGTGAACTGCATGCATCTTTCGTACAGTTAGGTTTTTTAAAATATTTATATAATTTTTTTGTATATATGTTTTTTCGCTCTTGCTGATAGAAATACCTTAAGAACATATTTCTTATATCTACATCTGTTCGTAGCAAAAAACGAGAGTTGACAACTGGAGAAGAATGTGCTTTCTAAATTTAATCTTAGGCAAATTGAAGAAGGGCTTAGCAGAAGGGATAACTGATTTTGACCCTTCGTGCCTCATTTCGCGTGTCCGTGATAGAAAGGACTTCGATGGAATTTCTATAACTGAAATATTGCTGAAGAGTTTAATTAGTTCATATCTGCTACTATTTGCTGATATATTCCACACAAGCTATCTAATACTGAGATATCGCCGTCAATTTTGGTCAAATGGTATCTTCCACAGGAAATTAAATTTAAATTACCTGAAATAAAACGGACTTTCTTGTCACAACTAGTAATGGGTTTAAAACATATGTTCTTATCACTTACTTTATCAATTTCTTATCACGTGTTTACGTCAGCTTTAAAACGTCATGTGTAGATAACATATCCAGCACTTCAAGACCATTCACCAGTTCGAGATCTCTAATTCCTTGGATTTCTAGGCTAATTTTTCTTCCAAATTTATGAACAACCGAAAACGTGAAAGTGACTGCCTTGGATCACAACACTAGCAACGATAGGAAAGTTTTAACTCCACCCAGAAAACCTGTTACAACACACAATCCGATCTTATAAATCAATCAAAACATAGTCATAAAAATCTGTCACACAATGGAAGACTGTATTTCAAACTTTAACGTAGTAAAGGTCATCATGGTATTTTAGCATCCAAGCTGGATTTTTTTTGTAAGGAATTTTACGTACCATTCGCATATATTTGCACAAGCAGGATACAAAAAAGCAACAGATCATCAATTAAAAAATCCATTTAAAAATGAAAGTAAAAGCTGACTTTTATAGCGTCTTTTGTACCGTAAATGCTCGATTAAGCGCCCAGGGCACATATTTAATTTTTTTACTTTTACTGTGGGCGCTTACTCGAGAGAGAAGGTCATAAAAATTTCCATTTTTAGGCCATGGCTTTCTTTTTAGGAAACTATAATGTTCATAAAATATAAAAGCAGAAAACACATTAACAGGTATAAGATGTTTCTTAGCGTAAGCGTTTGCATCACGATAATGTTCTTAAAGGAGAACCGAACTGCGCTGTGAGACGGCTACTGATTAGAGTTCATGATGACAGTGTTTATTTTGAAGATCATACTGACTGGCTTCTCCTTACTATAAACATATAAATTAATTTTACATGCTTCAGCTGTCATGACAAGAAAAAGTCCTGAACAAGACTAATGTTTTGATATTGGAAGTATTCGTTAGATAGATTATAAAAAATTAATGTTTTCCACACAAAAAACTGTAAATTTTGCAGAACGACAACACCTATAAAACAGTCTGTTATAAATACGATTTTTGTTTTATATCTTTGTGAGTGCTAAATTACCATAAATCCTCTAATAAACGCTTCCTAAGAGGGTCGTTTATGGGAAAACATTACCAAACATATTATAAAGATCCTACAGGTAAGAACAAAAGAAAAACATATCATTTCATTTCAAAATGTTTGCGTCCTTTTTTTTACTTTGTTTTTGCTATGTTATTCCTCATACTTGGGATAAACTTCCAGAGTCTTGTACTTTTTTTTCTCTTGTTCAACTGATCGTCCAATACCGATGAAGTCCGTTTAAAAGAGTTATAAATTTTGCCGGAACAACTGAATCAATCTCCCTTTTCTGCTTGCTAATGACAGTAGACTTTATCACATTTGCCAGATCAGCATTTAAGACACGATGCATCAAACTTCAAAGAGACAGGTTAAAACAAATCACTTTCCCCATTTTCTTTTTTTTTTCCTTTTTTTTTTGTAAATCCCTATTGAAAATTTATCATACTCTCTAGCTTTATTTCTTGAGTCTGGTTATAACAGATAAAGTTTCATTCAAAACAGGTGGCTTTATAAACGTGGCAATCTCAGACAACATTTCTAAATTTTATTCTGTATAGAAACGCGAATTTACCACGAGGTTCATCTACCCGAGCCATCTCTGCATTGAGATATCGCTTGGTTTACGATTTTTACCAAACATTAAAAACATTCGAATTTGCAGAGCAATCTAACATTCGAATATTCGAATTGGAATAAGCAACAAAGCAAAATAACATTTGATTTTCTGTCTCAAAACAAAACAACATGGCCGATTCTCAAGAAACGTCTTACAAGAGAGAGACGCGTAATTCCTATTCTGTGAGATTTAAAAAGCAAGTTATAAAGTTTGCAGAATCAAATTCAAACAGAAGTGTGACAATAAAATTTAGTATCGATGTAAAAAGAGTTCGACAATGGTGTTAATGAAAGCTTAACGTCAACGACTTGATGGGGCAGGTAGAAATTTTATCGATGAACATTTAAAAGAAGGGCTACTAAAATGTATTTTAGAGAGACGTAGCAAAATGCTTTGCGTTTCTCGGAAGCTTATCATGTTCAAAGCTAAGTCACGATTTGATGAGATGTGTGGCGAAGATAAATCTCTGAAAGACTCGTTTGTTGTAAGTTGTGTGGTTGGTTGGAGAAATGCATGAAAAGGAATTCTCTCCCGTGCAGGTAAGCACATTACATGGAATCACAGTCCTGATATTTACTTGGGCGCGCGTCGAAGTGATTACGTGGTGCCTGATGCGCGCGCACATTTAGAGGTAAAAATGTAAACAAACCAAGCAGACACAGTGGAAAACGGTAAAAACAAACAAAATCCCCAATAAAAACGTGGAGGAAATTTAGGTTTCAACATTTATTCACAATATGTTTTAACTATGCTGTAAAAACTTGGCTTCCTTCGCGTATTGCTCTTAGCACAGCATCCATGTGCAATCTTTGTTGTCATTTTTATGCTTGTTTAGCAAAGTAGTTTTAAGAAACAGGTTACGCAAAGTGGACAACTAATCTATGCTCTGAGAAAGCGATCTTTTGACTATAATTACAATCATAACATGTGCCTTATCGAACGGTGCTTTGTACGAGCATGAATGATGACAAAAACCCACTTGAATCGAACATTCTTTTCCCATTTTCCCAAGGAGTATTGGCTGCTCGTGCATCCTATAACACAGCAGTTAGTCGATCTTCTTCTTTTTTTCGCTTTGCTAGCCTAATTTTATACAACAATAATGTTTTCGTTACCTCAATTTTTGAGCACGCATCTTTTTAGGATAGCATTACGTAATGTTATATGATGCGCGCGAGGAAAACACGGCACTATGATTGAGTGTATTGCCAAAATTTAGGAAGATATTTGTTCTAGTTGGACTCTCATTTTGGAATAAATTTTTTAATCATAATCATACACATCATATTGTTGTAGACGACGAACGACAACAGTTCAAAAGGATCCATCCTAGCTAATTAACAGATTGATGCCACCGATCTCTTATTTAGCTTTATTTAGCACCATCTTTAACTGCCACAAAGATATTCTTAAAATGGCAAAATTGTAGCAAATACAATTGCGAACAATCCGTAGAGGACATCACTTTCCTGTTACTGAACTTGCTACTGTCTGCTAACATGGCCAACTCTTCAGACTCTTCAGCCCTGCGACTTGGCTCGGTTTCCATATAAACAACCTCTTAGACACACTTTCATTGTGAATGTTTTTGATATTCCAAAGGCTGACTCGTGACGGCATGTGCAGCTTAGTTACAGTCGCAATTTAGAGGCCAACGACAACGCTACGCGGAGTATTTCTAAAAAAGAAGGAGGTCTAAGCATTTGGTTTTGGTCAAGGGGAAGATTGAAAAAGGGATGCTAAAAGACATAGCTAACTATTTCTATCTTATTATTTTGACAAATTCCATGTTACCCAACGAGCTATTCTAAGCTGAAAAGTTGCCTATACCAACAAATGAAATGTTTAAGGAGCTAGCTACTCAATTTTTACTGATTTGTATCACCACACAGTGGCTAACTGTTAAATTATTAAGAAAAACTCTGTATACTTTGATAACAAGCTAAATTTTTACTTTTTAGTTCTAAGCTTACAAAGTAAACAAACTGATATTTTATCGTTGGATAGCCTGTTAAAGTTAATTGAGCTAACTATTTGGAGACTGTGGGCAACTTTTTTCAAAGAAATGAATAAACCCTAAGTTGATAAAGTAAATGTGGCCAAACTTATTGTTTTGTGATCGAATTTCCATTCTAAATCAATTCATAGACAACTTTTTAAGCTCTTTGATATAAAGACAATTTGTTTCTTTACAGGAGGTAAGCTTTAACAATTTTTTTTTTAGGAAAAACAGAGACCGTTGATAGCTTAGTATGCCTAGAACAATTTTAGTTTCTCTCCATGTTTAAAAAAACGTAAGGGTGTATCGAGCAAAAAAAATGAAACTAGGACCCCATTCTCAGGACCCTTATTAATAACAGTACATTAGGAACAGAGGAGGCTATCCTAACTAAATAACAGGGGCAGGGTCACAATTTCCAAAGTGGGGTGTGGGGGCTTAGTCATAGTGGGAGATTTTGAAATTTTAGTGACAATATCAACGGGCCAAACGAGTTGCCGAAACAGCTGGGGTCCAGGGGGCGCTGTAAGCCCCCTGGTGGGGTCCAGGAAGCCTACGGATTTTTAGAGTCCTAAAACACATAAAACGGGTATGCCTTGGACTTCAGAAAAGCTTTGTTACGTACTGATTTCGTTGGCAAGCGTCACTGCATGAAAATCGCATTATTTAGTGAGATAGCCTGCAGATTCTCTGATTGGATAACATCAATTTCCATGCAGTGATAGACACTTATTGGCAGAAAATAAAAAGTTATTACGTAGCTTTTCAAATCAAAAAAAGTTACAAACAACGATTTGGATGTTTCCTTGGAGAAAGAAAGACAGAGGTGTTTCATGTATTCTCAAGATCAAGAAATATCGACACATTTCTGAATGATATCACATAGGAAAATGCAGAAATATGCGAAATCATGTAGAATGTATTGGCATTTTATTGATTTATTGATCCAAAACACTCATCACTCACTCCCGTTTCATTTTTGTCAACTTTGACCTTAAAGGAAGAGTGGCAGCCCCTGTATAGTTCCAATTTCTGCAATCTCTCGCTTATCAAACTGCATCGACCTCAGGGCTTCTAAAGTTTTGGTAACAAACTAGATGCTCTTTTGTCCAAAATTTTAAGATAGGTATCCTGGGTGTTCACGCGTAGTATTTTCTGAATTTTTTTCCTGTATGTGATTGCACGTTGTCTTAAAACGATTGGAGCCGACAGCAAGCGTGCTGGTAGCTCACGAGACTCACAATCTGTATCACTGAGATAAAGATAGTAGCTACTTCTAATAGTTACTTTGCGCCCCTGAATTTAGTTGAAGGCCTAATAAGTGGTTTTTAGTTCTGTAAAGACTAATTTTACTAATAGTATTGGGGGAAATTATACAAAACATGAAGGTATGTTACAGCAAGCTATGGTTAAAACTACTGAAGGTTCGCACATTTTAAACTGCGTGAAAAATGCTTCCTCGTGAGTACACTCAAACGAGGCGGAACGAAAATGCTGAATTATTTGAAAGAACATGATTACATGCGGATGTTTCTTGCGGCATATTTACACGCCTGCCTAATTTGCAAAGAAAAATATTTTAAGATAGAATATATCTACTTCAAAAGTTGTTTAGGTTTTGTTTGGTTAGTATTTAGGTATGTTGATGATTTTTTTGTAAATAATATGAAATGGTAGCGAGAGGATTCCAGCTTTAAATCTGTTGTTTTTTGTACTTTTTAATTCACTGTCTTCAGAAATGGTTCGTATTTTTCAATTCGGACAGTTTTAAGATTATTTCCTTGCGTGAAGTTTTTTTGTTCCCACGTATCTGCACGAATTCCTGCAACGAGAAAAAATATCTTGATTCTTTTTTTATTTATTCTAGGCATTAGTAGCAGGTATGAAGTATACATGGCTTTGTTTACTTTCCGTTGGATTGACAGGTAATTTTTTTCTTGTTATCTCATATAACTGTACTACAGCATAGAGTTGTTGTTATCAAGTAGACGAATTCATAATCTCTGTTTAAACAGCAAACCGTACCAAGGAAAAGGTATACTGGCATAGTTGGACCCAAGGGTCAGAAAATAATACAAAATAGACTTTTTTTGATCACCTTAAAACGATATATTTTATTACTTTATGTATTATAAAATGTTATTGTTCGTTGTGGAAATTAAAAGGAGTAATGTTGTTTTTTTTAAAAAAAAATATTGAAGGTGGTTAGGGGGATTGAGGACGGGTACTAAGGGCGGGTACAAAGTAACTTTATTTTTACCGCACATGTCCGGGCAAAAAGCTGGTGAGCTTTTCCTGAAAAATGAAGCTTTATAGAAAACCAGTTTAAAATTCGAATGCTTCCATTTTATCTATAGGACAAAAAACTGCCTAAGCTTTTTTTTAATTTACACATTTTTAAAAAATCTTTAACAGCGCCATTGCACCATTCTTTTTTACTACAGTCTTGTACATAATTGCAAAAATTTGCCTAAATTTTAATATTAGACTTGATATCATATACTTCCATCTCGTTTTAGCGCTACATTTCGTTGCATCTCAGCAATGTGATCCAACTGGTGCATTTTCATTCTGCAAAGCCGCTTGTCCGGTCACTGATGAAGAGATCGCAGGAGGAAAGTGTTTAAAAAATAAGAATGGTAAAACTAGATGTTGCAAGTTGATGTGCAACGGGGAAGGTACAATGTGCTTGCAAAAGGGACAAACCTGCCAAGCATTTGGATTTACAGATGAAGCTCCAACCGCCCCATGTCCAAGCCAAGGGGTGTGCTGTAGAGAGCCGCCAATTCCAGAAAACTGGCCTGAAGGATACCCATGGCCACCACTGTATGCTTGGCCTAAAAATTACGTCTTTCCTGTCAATTACATCTTTCCACAGTACTGGCCATATGGTTGGTACGAACCTCCAAAGAAGTCATACCCAGATGGTGTAGATCCCGTAGATCCAGCAGAAGGTGGTGATGGTGATAATACTGACGGGGGCGACGATAACAACGGTGACAACAATGGTGGTGATGACAACGATGGCGACGACAATGACGGTGACGACAATGGTGGCGATGACAACGGTGGCGACGATAACGGTGGTGGCAATCCAACTGAACCTCAAACAACTCAAGCTCCAGAAACACCTGCTCCCGATACGCCTGCCCCTGACACTCCACCACCAGATACACCTGCTCCAGATACACCAGCTCCAGATACAGAAGCACCACCTACTGCAGCACCTGCAACGCCACCACCAGCTGCAACTCCGCCACCTCCAGCTGCAACACCAGCACCTCAAGGAAATGTTCCAGAAGGACAAGACACTGCAGGTACCTTTTATAAAAAACAAACACTCAATATTTTTTACTACCTACACAGTACACCTCTTCTTCTATCGTATTGTGCTTTAACATACAACTTACACGCATATCACTTCTTTCAGCACCACCTGTCCAACCACAGAAGCTCGCCAAAGCAAAGAAAATGAAAAAACATTCAAAAAAAATGAACAAGAAAGCTAAAAGAAGCAAGAAGTCTAAGAAACAATAAGGATTGTTGTAGCTTGCTTTTTTAGACGATTACGCCATACGCACGCTTTTTTGTAAGCAGCGTAAAGTGTAAAGATTTCGCTGCTTTCAACCCTAAAACTTAAAAACTTGTCAAGAACAATCTCAAGGGTATAATGTATTAACGTCAGAGTTTTCTCTTATTTTCTCTTTTAACTTGACATTGAGTGAAAATTTCTTATAAAAAACCGTTTGTTAAAAAAAACTTTTAAATCAAATTTTGTCACACTAATCTTTCCAAACAGGGATTCACACAGATATTGTTATTGCATTTCTACGATAAATTCTTTTATATTTTTGACGACAACACGAATGTGCTGGGTGATAATAATAATTTTAATAAATAAATAAATATATAAATAATCTTATATATTTTATTTCACATGCATCTTTACTTACTTATTTTACCGTGTCCCTTTTATCAACCTTAATGTGGAAAACCTACAATAATCTGTATAACAACGGACACATTATTTAGCCACAGCGCCACCTCCAGCCACTGCACCACCACCCGCAGCCACTGCACCACCTCCACCCGCCGCCACTGCACCTCCTCCACCTCCACCTGCTCCCACTGCACCACCATCAAGCAATTCAGACTCATCTTCAGGTATTTTTTACATATTCGAACTACTGTGGATTATGTTGCTTGTTTTCCGAATAAAGACAGTCTTTTTAAAAAAGTAATTTGCTTTTTAACCATTCCAAGAAAACGCAATGTTGAATTTTAACGATAGCAAATACCCTAGTGAAATCTTTCACCATTTTCCTTTAATGTATTTTAGGACCAACTTCGAAATCAAGAAAATCGAAGAAGAAGCTCGCCAAAGCAAAGACAATGAAAAAAAAATCTAAAAAAATGAACAAGAAAGCTAAGAAAAGCAAGAAGTCGAAGAAACAATAACTTAATTGATATTAAATAAAGATTATTCTAACTTGCTGGAACAATTTCGTCATACATACACTTATAAGCAACGTAGGTTCAGAACCTTCTCTCAAATAGATTCTATGTTAACGACTAAGCTTTCTCTCTAAAACTACTTTAAAGCTGAATGACCAATATTTTTAGCAACATGAAGAATTTTTTGTTTACGAAGAAGCGTGTGATGAGAATAAGTTTTAAAATCGAGTGTTATGTAGTTTTTCACAACATAAAATTTTTGTTTAAAATCTTCAAAACTTTGTCCTGCATTTTTATTAAGTCATACGATCCCTTTTGAGAGCTTTGTGTTGACACAACATTTTTGTGGTGTTTTCGCTTTTATTACCGTAAAAATTAAAGTAAAAGACCTTCATATCAAAATTTTGACTGGGGCGCTAATTTGGGAAATGAGGTAAAAAGAGCGCTTATTTGAATCATTACAGTAATTTTATAGAAAATTATTTTCAACATTGTTTTATGAAGATATATCTATTTGACGACAACATTAACGTGTTTGAAGAGAAAAAGCTTTTTTATTTTGTTTCCCCTTATCTTATGTACACATTGCTTTAAATAAATCCGGACATTCGGAGTTATAAGAATGGTTGATAAAAGTTTAAAGCATGCAGTAACACAAAATACGAACATGCAAGTGATCCAACTGGAAACGCGGCTTATTATTTTTTTAATAATATCAGGATTGGTATTATATCAACATATTATTTGCAGGAACGCTTACACAGAAATGTTCTTTCGTTATGTGTGACTTCAAACCGATTGCGGTTACTTATTTTCTATGAAACAAGTCATTTTTTACATTCTATTTCGTCGAAACGAAGCTGTTAAATAGAGATTTCAAAATCCAAAAATAATTTTTGTCGCCAAACCTTGGCGGTCCATCGCTGTCATAAGTTTTCATTAACTTTATCACAAAAAACAAAACAAGTGGGATTCCAATTCTTTTTTCAAAACGGCGCCATATTTTACATTTAAATAAGTTAAGTTCAAACTTGCGCGCTTGAACTGATTAAATTCTTCGGGATTTTGTTTAATCAGGCGCTCTGAAATTTGATATCTATCAAGATAATGACCCAGCTATTTAAACAAAATATACTTTAAACCCAGTCCTTTTGTAACCAGGCGGTAATTTTTTGTTGTTTCGAGCACTGGAAACTGATAAGTAAGTTGCTGACCCGCTCTTAATCATAGTGGAGAAGAAAAATTTAAGTTAGTGTCCAGACTTTTGTTTCGTTAAAATAAATTCAAATATTTTTGTGTAAGTTCTTATCAAGTTTTTGTGAAGATATCACGCAGTCACGTATGATGGGGTTCTCATATCTTTTATTAGGGAGCATTTTGTTGGCTGCCACATTATCAAGCGCTTCAGAGATTAATGTAAAGGTACGCTGATACTAAGCTGGTCTGGTTATTTCAGTATTTTATTGAGAATTTATGCTCTTCAGCATCACTTTTGACCTAAGCTCAATGTTGTTTATTTCACTTTCTTTAGTGATGTAAATTTAAAGTTGTTCTTTTCTATTTATGTAAAAGAAATTTCTAGCGGATTTTGGATACTTGCACCATGAAAATGCTTTTTCTTCGTCTATAACCGATGCTATCAGACGCATGCAAGCGTTCGCACATTTACCGGTTACCGGTGTGATTGACGAAGCTACCGTCAGAATGATGAAGACTCCCAGGTGTGGACGGCCCGACGACGAAGTTGATTTCGGGTACGCTTACAAAAAATGGGACCACCATGACTTGCTCTACCATTTTGAGAATTACACTCCAGACCTTGATGTGTCGGAAATAGAAAGGATTATTGCTGATGCTTTTCAGTTATGGGCCGACGTGACGCCATTAACTTTCCGACAAGTCAACTACACAGGGGATTTCAGTATTGTGTAAGTTTGGTTTAAATATAAAAAAGAGAAATTCACTGGTCTGTCGATGTACGAGGGCAGAGAACATGATAACCGACCTAACTTTGTTTCCCCAAATGCAAGAAAAAGGTCCTAGGGGCGACATTTTTAGTCTTTTGCATTTAACAAATAACTGCTTTTAGTTAACCATTTAAGTTAACCAGTTAACCACAGTAAAACACAATGTATTTGTTGTTATGCAATAATGTCGTTTATCGTTAAAGTGTTTATGGTTACAGCTCTCAACCTTTGTAAGATGGTAGCGTTCTAAAATTATTATTGGTTTTCAATAAGGTTGTCTGTCTGCACGATTGGAAGTTGACTCGACTTAACTTCGTAAGCCATAAAAATTCATGTGTTGAAGCCAAAGAAAAAATCTTGTGCGCATGCTAAGATACTAAATGCTGAAAACGACGTTTAAAAAACTTTAAGGGAAAGCGATATTTACAACTTGTTGCTGTACGAATGTTGCGATCGATTTTTTCTTTCAACTTCTAAAGTGAAAAACACAAGACGAACTAACAGGAAGAAATGCACTTAGTCGTATATTCAGCAAATCTTTGCGGTTTATATCGTTACAATTTTTTCACCAATTAAAGCTTTTCTGGCAGGAGCATGTGAAAGGTACAGTACACGGTTTTTTGTTACAGTTTTGGGCGTCGATACCATGCTGGGGGTTGGGGCGGTCGTGGGCGTTGTAATGCAAGATTTGATGGAAGAGGAGGTGTTCTAGCGCATGCGTATTTCCCTCCTGATGGAAGAGCCCATTTTGATGAAGACGAGACTTTCACTGACAAAACAAGATCTGGAATAAATCTCTTTTGGGTTGCTGCTCATGAGTTTGGCCACGCTTTAGGACTACCTCATTCTAAAGTTCGAGGTGCATTGATGTATCCGTATTACACTGGTTATAAAGAAAACTTTTATCTTCCGCAGGACGATATTACAAGAATTCAACGTCTTTATGGTATATATAGATTAATCTGTATTTTGATAATACCCGTTGTCTGGCTAGCGTCTATCTCTATTATAATGCTTGCCGTCTGTCTGCTTGTATGTGAACCAAAATAAAAGCCGCGAGTAGTGACATCTCAATTTTGGTGGATTTTTCCACAGACTTACGACTAGTTATTCATCACAGATAACGTAACTTAAACTTATACAAAACATTGATTTGCGAGTTTTAATACCAAAAACCTACATATATTAAGGACCAAGAACGACGCTAGCACCTGGAGAGACAACCAAGGAGCGACCAACTAGACCAATCAATACAAAACCAATAAACACTCTTCCTGGAAGTGAGTATGACATCAATGTGGTTTGGAAAGGAGATAGATAGTAAGATTACTTCTCTAAAGTTGCATCAAGCATGAGGGAATAGCCATTGTTTTTTTTTCTCATTGTAGATTGCTATGATCAACGTGATGAAGCTTATTGTAAAGCGAGAGTTAGTGTTTGTGGGACATCGCATGATGGTTGGAGAGAGTTTATGAAGAAATATTGTTACAAAACTTGTTACTGCAGTCCATGTGAGTAACCATAATCTTTATCTTTTAAAAATGTATCATAACATCCGTTCATAGCAAAAATTGGTAAGAAATCCGATTCTTTTTCTCTACTCGCCATGTTTTTTTCCCCAATCATACAATTTAACTTGGCTGTGCGACAGAATACCACCATGATAAGTGAAATATAAAATAGAACCTGCTTCAAGCCATACTTGCGATGTCGGAAAACAACTTCTTTTTGCTGGCTGAAAAATGATTTCATTCCAAACATCATACCCAAGGCTCTTCTACGCTTATGATATCTTGACGGGATAATGTTATAGGCGTAGAAGAGCCCTGGGGAAGAAGTTAGTTTCATCCTAGGTTAAGTAACTCGTTTCCATTTTCCAAACCACTTTCTTCACTTTCACAAAAAAGTTTCTCTAAAAGCGAATTCTTATCATTTTTTCATAATGTAAAGGTCTAAAGTAAAAAATGCTTTACCGCCCTTGTAGTACCGCCATCACGTAAGCCGACAGATCCCGTCCAACCTGAAACGTTAGTGCCAACTAAGCCAATCACACAAAAATCAGGTAAGCAGTTGTTTCATAAAACATTTTTTTCGGTGTGATAGGTTGTCAGGCGAGTTTGTGATAACACACGGTTCAAAATTTTCTAGTAATGATTTTATTCAGCGTTTTTTAAATTACTCTTTTGCCAGGACAAACAACTGTACCAAAGTCAACAACTCAAAGGACTAAAGTTACGGGCGCCGGTAAGAGAAGGAGTCCTTTTAGTTAATTGGTGTAACAGTTGGTGTTGTTCGGAAAAAAAACGTTTTATCTTTTATTTTCTTGCAGCGTGTGTTGATAAATCTGGAGACTATTGCAAGAATCACGTGACAAAATGCAACAGCGAAGACCCAGTGTGGAAAAGCTATGTAAAACGGAATTGTTTCAAAACATGTTTTTGTTAGCTACACATTACGTCATTCTATTTTGAAATCCAAACATTCAACCATATATTAGTATGAACTACTTACGCTGGATTTGCCAGTACTGGGGAGGAAAAACAAAACGTACTACCTAGTTGGTAGTAGCTACAACTTTAATAATAAACGCGTCTTCTCTTAAAATCGTATAAACTTACGGGGTTTAATCAAAAACAGTTAGCACAGTTAGTGACACTGAAGTTAGCGCGGTTTTGATTACGTGAAATCTTTTTATTTGCGGAAATTGATGCACTGCATTAATTTTGTGCAATAACGTACTTTGTAAGAGCAAAACTTATATTAAAAAAAAAACCCTGCCTTTTGCATATCCAAACAATTTTGATTTTTTTTCACTAAATTGTCGTTTCATCTTCATCATGAACCAACCAAAGACACTCCAAATATATAAGGGTAAGAATATAAAAGACAATCATATTTCAACAATGTGAGTGCACGTGCATATTCATTATTACGAATTATTTTTTTATCAAATAAAAATGCAAAATTTTTCCACGAAATAAGTTGTCTACGTCAACTGACATGAGGCGACGTGTATTTACAAACCGTCCTACGTTGAACGTCATTTCTAGTGATGACTAGAGCGTGACGAAGTTATATTAAAGAAACGCAGGGATCAATAGTCTGGTGATTGGCACATTTCCTTGTATTGCACATACACTTTTGAACAATTATTTAATTAAAATAGATGTCAGATCTATTCTTCTATTATATCAATTCAAAAAGATTATATTTATTTTAATGCTAAATCACGGATTACGGATGGAGTGACAACATTTCAGGTAACCTCGCAAAGACCGGCTAACCTCCCTGCAAAGTATGAAACTTGTAAAACATGTAATATATATTATTTATAGAAAGATATTAATCATTATTACTGTAACTGTAACGTGAATATTGGCTCGTAAAATTTTCAAAAAAGCGGTGATAAAAACTTTATCAGCTACATCTTAGTGCACAAGTAAAAGTTACAAAAACTGATTCCATATTCGGGATCAATATCCATTTTGTATCGCTCGATCCTTTCAACTTTAAATCGCGTAACTAAACACAAAAGCGGCCATTTTATAACAGAGAAAACAAGTACCTTAAGCAGAAACGTTTTGACGTGGAGAAAATTAAGCGAGATTGGAGAATTTTGTCAAAATATACTGCAAAGTAGCATGCTCCTAGGTAGTCATGCAGTTTAAGTCATCGTATCTCTGGCGCATAAAAAATCCTTTACAATCGACACGAAAATCCCTGGATTTAGATTGTATCACCGACCCAGGCTTAAAAATCTTGTTGGAAGTGAAGCACTGATCAAACATTATGCAAAACCAACAGCTTTTACTACCTCGTCTTCAAGCAAAAAAACAACCGTAAAGAACTTACTCAATTTGTCGTAAGCTGCTTGAAAAACTGGTGGAACAACTTCTGCATCATCAGGAACATCTACACAATAATTACACTTTTTTCTCCTAGATAAATATTTAGGGACAGAGAGAAATTTAAGTTTAGCAGCCTAGAATAATAACGACTGCACTCTCAATATAACACAGGCATGCATAAGAAAAAATGATCTCAAAATTTCCCTTTAGGTTTCACAGCGATCAGCAAAAAATGATACTTTTCCGATCTTGTCTAGCCCTGTAGATCACACACTCCCAGCTTCTACCGCCAGGCTGACAACCCATAGTACAGTATATCACGACTTACCGTGAGAACCCATCAGATTTACAAACAACATCCCTCCAGATTTTAAAACGTTGTATTCCATATCTATATACCTGCGGGAAAAATATAAAATACAAAGATTTCAGATCTCATCTTTTTCTTTCTTCTTCTTTGCTTCCTCTTCGCTACCACAGTGACACTTTTTTTGCAGCATAGTATTACTGAAATTTTGTACAAATGGGAAGCAATAGATAATTTGCACTTATGTAAATGGATCTTAGGAGAATCCGATGCTTTTATATTGTGGTGTGTTAGGTCATTGATATTTCCTAATACCTTGTGTCAAAGTTAATTTTAAGTTTCCTACTTACGCTTCTCTTTGACTAGGATTGATAGCTTGCATTGCACCAACGTCGTAAATGAAGTCAACACCACCTTCGCAATATTGACTGAAACAAATCACAAAATAACAGACGTTCTGAAGAAGAATTATGTAAGGTGTTTATCATAAAATAATTATTGAAATCAAAGTCTACTTACTTGTTAAATTTCATAACATCTCCGATATACATTTTCATTTTACTATCCTTGGACTAAAAAAAAAGTTTATAAAAGTATGCCATATGTGTATGGTCTAAATGTCACGGGCCTAAATCACGCTCGGTGCAAATTTTCAATTTTCAATAAAGATATCACCTACACTAATACTTCTATATTTAATTTAGTATTTTATGAACAGTATTTATTGTTATCCTGTTTCGATTACACGTGCACATTAGTAACAGACATTAAAAAAAATAATTCCTAACGTTCCACTATACCTTTAATTAACATATTAACTTCTGCGATACGTTTTCGACGGAGACTCCCGTTACTTCTGTTAAAGTTATATAAACTGGATAGCCATGGTTTTAAAATATTTATAAAATTAGGAGAACTTAGAAGGTTGGGATCAAAATTTGAATAACAGGGCTTGAAATCTAACCTGGATTCAGGAAACTATAATTGCGCTGAACGTCACAATTAAAACCTATTGGCTAATTGAAGCTGGCAGGATAGTTTTATCTTTTTATAAAAAATACTTTCTCGTTTAAAAAGGACGGATTATAATTATACTCATTGCAGGTTATAGGTTAAATTATACTGATTAGCTACAATGGTAAAACAACTTTTGAATGATGAATTATGCAAATCTAATGCACCTTTAACGACCCTGGTGTTAAAAAGATATCATACTTCGTATAACTTCCCATAATCCTTCACATCAGTCACGTCATGCTCAATATTATAGCTTTGAAAAAATGAACTGGCTGCTGCTTCGACAATATCAGCTCCAATAACAGTGTGATCCCGATCCAATAACCTAAAAAAAATATCTAATACTTAATCAGAACAATGTAATGTTGTATTGACTGTACTTTGTGGTGTTGTGTGGTCAACTTTGTGGTTATCGAAGGGATAATCCTATCAATTATTTCCAGGGGTGTGGACCAGAAAAGTGATTCTGGGGTGTTTAAGTTTCCATTGGAGCTACAGAAATCTCTTAAATTTGTTTCCAACCAGACAATGATCTTGTTTGGGGAAAGCATCAACTTGAGAGTCCTACCGACTCAACTATTAATCTTAAATATATACTGCAAATTTTAGTCACATTTTAAAGATGTAAATACATATATCTATATTAGTTTATATTAACACAAAAACATTCGTTTAGCGTGTATTAATGTAACGTTGAATGTCTCTTTGGGCTTTACAATCATTTGTAGCAAATAAGACAAATTTAATTCAGTATTTAAGAAGTTTTGTACCATAACAAGTTACAAAAACAGTTTGTATTTTACCATTTCATATCTACCATATTACCACAGCATGGTACAAAAATCTTGCTTGGTTTGCCATGAGTTAATTTGTCGATATGCTTCTCCAGAGGCCTGCAAAAAAAATTGACCATTATGTTTTAATAACTTTAGTATAAAACAACTATGGTTGAGCGACAGTTTTTCTTTATCAGATTTCATTGTATACTCAAAATATCTCAAAATGCTCATCTTAAATCAAAAACGTAAGAGGTCTTGTAACAGTTGCGCTACTGTAACAACACTGACCTTGTTACTAATCAGGGGCCCTAGCATTGTAAGAATTACTAAGATTGTCAATGGTCATCTTTCTAATTATAGTAGAACTTTTTTTTCACTGATTTGCCCATTGACTTAAAAGGCTGCCTCTATTCAAGGAAGTTTAAACCATCTTGCTTTAATTAAGATCATAAAGTGGATTGTACTTATGGCAATGACAAAAGAAATACATATATTGTTTGAATCCCAATTTAGTATTCTCAGACCGAAATCAACTATATTTTGCTAAATATGTCAAAATTTGTATGAAAAGGGTACATGATCATGGTAAAAAATGAAATGATTTTCAGACATTGGTACATATTTTAGTTAAATATTATATGATGGATGAGGTGGAATCGAATATTAAAAATTATTCAGCTGAGCTTGTGATATTTAGCAAAGCGAGTGAAATATCTGAATAATTTTAATACTTGATTTTACCGAATCCAATATATGTTTTATCATCCTCCCTAAAAAAGAAAAAAAGATTACTGTTTGTGAAATACAGTCTTTCAAAATTAAAAACAAAGCTTAACAATGAAATATTTAACATTTAAAACAACATTTTTTTCCTGCTGCTTTCTTTGAGATTCCATAGAATTAATTGCATTCTGAATTTGAATTGATTTTTATCAAATAAATTAATTAATTGCATCGTCAAGGATGCACAAAATTGTGATACAGGAAATATGTATGATTGGCGATCATCCACCATAACATTTTCCTGTTCTGCTAATTTTTCTAGAAAATTAGGTCAAGCAGGTCCTATGGTCATTGATCTGTGCTGCCACCTGAGAGTACCTGGGATCGAGCCCAGCCAGAAACAACCCTAACCCTAACATAACCTGGGCTCAATTCCTTGGTGGTGATTAAATATGGGCAAGAAAATGTTACTGCAGCCCCAATTTAACCCAAGCCCAAGCCACAGTGCACTATATCCCCAATGAAAATTGGGGAGATGGTGCACTGTGTGGGATGTTGCAGAGAGTTGTCTGGCAGAGTGCTGACCCTAATTGGATCTGTTTAGCTTAAAACAACATTAAATACTCTAGGACTCCCCATCGGAGCCATGGCCCCTCCTAGAAATAATCGACATGGTATGTCCCTCAATATTTGTGAGGCTAGCCATGAAATATGTACATCTATCTATCTATCTATCTATCTATCTATCTACCTATCTATTGTTTTTCTTCAGATACATAAATAGATAAAGAAGTGTCAAATATTCGATACTGACTATCTAAAAATATTCAACAGAACAATTTGGTTACAGGTGGATAATATACTCACTTACACGGTCTATAGATTGAATTGGAAGAAAGTCATTAATATACCTGCCCAATTCATTAATATACCTGCCCAGTTAACCAAGACTGGTATAATGAAAATGATGATAATGATAATTGTATGTGTGATAAAGAGGATGTGTTATAAATTATTGGAAGAATGATTTTGTTATCTGGGAAAATTTCACCACTTTTCTTCATAGTAACAAAAAATAAAATAAAGATCTAGAAAAATTTGTTGATATTGCGATTTGTGTTAATTCTGTTGTTTTCTTTCAGTAACCAATACAATAGTATTAGAGACTGGTGAAGCCTTCAAGTTACCTCATCAAGGTAAGAATCATTTAACAATGGTAGCAGAGTTAAAAGGTACAGATCAACTGGCCTGGTATTTATGATCATTGTGCGAGTGACATTTGAGTTGAAAGAAAGCAATTGAGGGCACACACCCGGATGTGTTCCTTGAGGTAAGAGAGATAACTTTCCCTTTTGTTGGCTATTTGTTGACACGTGTGTGTGCAAACCAATTGGTGAAGTGGTTTGTGAACAATGGCAACAACAACATTGAAGGCTCCACCAGCGTTTAAAGAGGATGATGACTATAGCAGTTGGAAGAACGATTTGGAGATCTGGCAGATGTTTACAGAACTACCAAAGAAAAAGCAAGGTCCAGCTGTATACCTGTCACTGACTGGTCGGGCACGGGAGGCAGTACGCGACCTGACACCTGCAGAAGTGGGATCAGATGATGGTTTGGACAAGATTATATCTAAGCTAGATTCAATATATTTGAAAGATGAAAGCACAAGAGCATTTATTGCTTTTAAAGAGTTTTATGACTATAAGAGGAATAGTGGAGACAAATTTCCTGATTTTATTGTGCAGTTTGAGAAGCTTTACAATAAGATATCCAAATATGATATGGCATTGCCTGAAGCTGTCAGGGCATATTTTCTTCTCACAGCTGCGAATAATGTCTGAAGAAAATGAAAAACTGGCTCGTACAACTTGTGCAGAACTCAAGTATAAGAATATGAAGGACACAATCATGAAGATATTTGGAGAACTGAACACAGCAGAAGACGCTGCACATTTGGGAGCTCTTCCTGTGAAACAAGAATGCTTATATGGAAATCTTCATGCTGATACCAAGGACAGCTTGTCAATGAATACACGTTCAAGAATGAATCCTGTTGATAAGGATGGGAAACTCATGAGGTGCCATGAATGTGATTCAACAAGACATTTTGCTAATAAATGTCCTCATAGAAATCAAGAGCAAAGAGGT
Organism: Hydractinia symbiolongicarpus; assembly: GCF_029227915.1. Classification (NCBI taxonomy): domain Eukaryota; kingdom Metazoa; phylum Cnidaria; class Hydrozoa; order Anthoathecata; family Hydractiniidae; genus Hydractinia; species Hydractinia symbiolongicarpus. The sequence continues at coordinate 5,328,117 of NC_079878.1, forward strand.
TTCAGATCACGGAACAATAGACCTACAGAAAAGAAACAAGATGTAAATGAGATCCATATCACCCTTTTTGCAGCCTCTCCAGACCAAAGGCAATATTGTCTTGTTGGAGAATCCTTTGGTAGAGGTGTCTTGGATTCTGGCTGTACAAAGACAGTGGCTGGGGAGAAATGGATGGATGAATATCTTGGGACTCTCTCTGAATCAGATAAAAATGCTGTAGTTTCAAATAGTACTGATTCTATATATAGATTTGGTGATGGAAAGGAAGTGAAAGCTACAAGAAATCTAATAATACCAGTTATTCTAGGTGGCAACAAGTATAAATTGTCTGTTGACATAGTAGAGATTGAAATACCACTACTGATTAGTCGTAGTACCATGAAGTCTCTCAGTATGAAGTTAGATTTTACCAGTGACTTGGCCCTTATTGGGAAGGAAAGAATTAACTTAATATGTACCACAACAGGACACTATTGTCTTCCACTAACACATTGTGATCTTGATGCTCAAAAAGGAACAAAAATCATTCTACATGGAGAAAATTTGAAAAATATTAGTAAGACAGAGAAAATGAAGAAAGCTATGAAACTGCATCGCCAATTCGCTCATGCTGGCAAAGATAAGCTACTCAAACTTGTAAAGGATAGTAATTTGTATGACAAGGAATTTTTGTCATGCATCGAAGAATGTTGCAATGATTGTGAAATATGTCACAAATATAAAAGGCCATACAGTAGACCAGTTGTGGGTATACCTCTGGCAAACACTTTTAATCAAGTAATATGTATGGATTTAAAGGTTTATGAACATAATAAACAACACATCTTACATATCATTGATGCTGCAACTCGTTACTCTGCTGGATGTCTTATCAAATCGAAACATAAAGATGTCATTGTCAGTAGAGTGTTTAGATTTTGGATTGCATACTTCGGATCACCAAGTACAATCTTGACTGACAATGGTGGTGAATTCTCGAATGAGGTTTTACAAGAAATGAATGAAAAGCTCAATATTGAGACAAAAACAACAGCAGGCGAATCTCCTTTCAGCAATGGTATTGTGGAAAGACATAATAAAATTCTGGCAGAGACCATGTTCAAGACAATTGAAGATACGAAGTGTGAACCAGACGTAGCACTAGCATGGGCCCTCAGCGCAAAGAATTCTTTACAGAATCATGGTGGCTACAGCCCAAACCAATTGGTATTTGGCCATAATGTGAACACACCCACTATTCTGACAGATCATTTACCAGCATTGGAGCCAACTACGTCAAGTGAAATAGTGAGAAAAAATCTATCTGCTCTGCATAAGGCAAGGGAGAATTTCATTAAAGCAGAATCCAGTGAGAGAATTAAAAGAGCGCTGAGACATAATGTTAGAACATATTCTGATGAGACGTATTTGAATGGAGAAAAAGTCTTCTACAAGCGCAAAAACACCAAGGGTTGGAAAGGTCCAGGTGTGGTTTTGGGACAAGATGGTCAAATGGTGCTTGTCAGACATGGTGGTAACTTTTACCGAGTGCATCCCTGTCAGTTGATGAAACATAGCCAAAAATTGTAAAGTTAGTGAATTCAAGTCAGATCATGTCAAGAGGAAGGAAAGCCATTTGAATAAGTTGTGTGATATGAACGATAGCGTCAATGATTGTGATAATGATGATGATGATGATGATGATGATGATGATGATGATGATGATGATGATGATGATGATGATGATGATGATGATGATGATGGTGGTGATGATTATGATAATGATGATGATGATGATGATGACACAGCTGATAAGAATGTGATAGATGTTTATGATGATTCTGAAGATGTAGAGCAATATCATCAAGAACAAGCTAGAAAAGTAGACGAAAATGACCAAGAAGATTCTGGCACAAGTGAAAATGAAGTTGAGGAAAACAGGGATACTCATAAAAATAATGAAACTGAAGAAGACAAAGGTAGTGGTGGTACAAGTGACATTTTCAGAAGACCATCTACAGAATCCAAGAAAGTTGAATCGAAACCAAAAGCAAAATCATACATCAAATACAATCTAAATGGAAGATGGTATCGTGCAAGAGTTCTCTCAGCACAACCCAAAAGAAGTGGCACTTATAAAAATTGGGTTAATGTGTCTAATGATGGTGATAGAAAGCCAAAAAGCATCAATTGGAATGATGTGTCCAAATGGGTCGAGCTGGAAAATCCGGAATTCCCTGTCTATATGTGTGATGTCGATATGTTTTCACAGGAAGTAGTTGATGCGAAGGAGAGAGAATTGCAGAATTTAAAAGAAAATGATGTCTTCGAAGAAGTTCCAGACACTGGTCAAACAACTGTATCAAGCAAATGGGTCATAACTGAGAAGTTCAAAGGTGAAAAAAGGGTTGTGAAAGCTAGATTGGTGGCTAGAGGCTTTGAAGAAAATTCACAATCGTTGAGAACAGATTCTCCAACTTGTGGCAAACAAAGTCTTCGACTTGCTATGGCTATCATAGTTAGCAATGATTGGCAGATCAATTCACTTGATATCACTGCAGCTTTTCTTCAGGGAGATGCTATTGAAAGAGAACTGTTTCTACAACCACCAAAAGACACATTGTCATTGGGAACAGTGTGGAAACTAAAGAGATGTTTGTATGGGTTAAACGATGCATCTAGAGCATGGTACAAACGGGTGAGAAGTGAAATGTTGAAACTTGGTGGTGAAATGTGTACCTACGACCCTGCTGTGTTTTACTGGTATAGAGTCAAGCAAATCACTGGAATTCTTGTTTGCCATGTTGATGACTTTGTGTATGGTGGTAGTCCAGCTTTCCACAAAGAAGTTATTGCTAAACTTTTCGAAACGTTCAAAATCAGTACGCAATCAAGCTCAACCTTCAAGTATCTAGGATTAGATGTGGATCAATGTAAAAGCAAAATTAAGATTAATCAAGTGAGCTATATAGAGTCTTTGATAACTGTTAATATTGAAAATGATGTTAACAATGAACGAAAATTGACTAGCAAGGAAAAGACCATGCTGAGATTGTTGAGTGGGCAAATTGCTTGGGTGGCCGGACAAACCCGCCCTGATGTGGCTTATGATAGTTGCCAAACGTCTAATTATGGCAAGGAACCTACAGTTCAAAATTTGAAAGATGCCAACAAGATTATTCGAAAAATTAAGAGCAAGCATGTTGCAATAACCATTGCCAAAATTGCAAATATGAAAAATTGTGAAATTATTTGCTACACAGATGCAACTCATGCCAGTTTGAAGTGTGGATCATCACAAGGTGCATTCATCATATTTGTGAAACACCTGAGCGAAGTTATACCAATCTGCTGGCAATCAAAAAAACTACAAAGGGTAACCAAAAGCCCAATTGCTTCGGAAACACTTGCTCTGAGTGAAGGAGCTGATGCTAGTTTTTATTTGGCCAAAGTCATACAGCAAATCTGCAAGTTGACGAAGGTTCCAAAGATCACTTGTATTATCGACAACAAGTCATTATTTGAAACCTTGAAAACGACAAATGTCACAAAGGATTTGAGATTGCGAGTTGATATAGCCAGATTGAGGCAGATGGTGGAACAAGATGAGATTACTGTCAAGTGGGTTGAAGGAAAACACCAATTAGCCGACTGCTTGACAAAACATGGAGCGTCTCCAAACAAGTTGCTTGAGGTTTTGGAGACATCCAAAATATCTCTACAATAATTGATTGTAGTGATTACCGTTGTGTTTTTTTTTTGATGATTTTAATTTGTTTGTCATGTTGACTATGACAAACAGTTGCAGCATGCAATTTGATATTCTACTTGTGTTGGCTTTAAAATTGTGTTACTGGTGGCAATGTTGATATTGCGATTTGTGTTAATTCTGTTGTTTTCTTTCAGTAACCAATACAATAGTATTAGAGACTGGTGAAGCCTTCAAGTTACCTCATCAAGGTAAGAATCATTTAACAAAATTAAGGCAAAAAAATAACTTAAAATAAAAAATTATATACCAAATCTGTAATAATTATTCAAAAGTTTCTGTATTCAAGTATAAGTTACTTAAGTTGTAAAATTGAAGAATGCTCACTGACCAGTATATTTTATCCTGCCACCATGGAGGTTTGCCACCATCCCAGTCTTTTTTCCAATCCTCTACAGTCCATTCTTGTGCAAAATATTCATCCTCTTTAGTCATTTTTTAAACTAAAAATATAGTATAAGTACTATTAAAAATAGTCTGAATGCACAGAACTCTTTAATAAAGTAGTCCTTCTAGTCTGTATACCAATCTTATATATTGTACATTATATTTCAGGTAATTTTTTCTTCAAAATTACATACCCACCAAATATCGTTTCAGACTAATTTAATGGTCCAAAAAATCCACCTGACTAGATCAGCAAACAATTATAAAGATATATTTTGATGACATCATCAATGACAACTTTATGCAATCAACATACAAAATAAATTTAAGTTAAGCTTTAAACACTGATCAAAAACATAAATAATCATGTTCTTTTTAGAAATGGTTAGAAGATACTGGGATTTAATAGTTTTTTAAAGTCATCAACTTATTGGCTTTGAAGCAGGTTGACCGAGTTTTTGAAGATTATTTTCATTTTGGTCCAAGGTGTTACCCTTACAGATGTTGTCACAGTGTTTCTAATGCAGTTGTCTTTTCCTTTGGCAATTTATATTTGTTTTGTGAATGTATGCTCCAATACAACATGCAAACTATATTTTAATTTCAAGTTTAAAAGAAGGTTGGTTCACGCCTTAACACATTGCAGACTAACAGCTGATTTATAGCTTAATCACACTTGAAGGTTCCCTCAAACAAGTTTGAGAAAAAATCACAGTGATTCTTGCAGTTATAATAAAGAAAAATTGGATGTGATTTATCTTGTTAGTCACAATCTGCAGGTTCCTCTTCATCAAAATAACTATCTTCGAAATCTTGGTCCCTGATATTGTCATAATTTTCGTTATTATCAATTTCTGAGTAATCAAAGTCATCTTTTCCATCAAGAAATCTGTTCTGCATTAGTTCAGAAAATTCTCTATGAAGTCTTTCTTTTTCTTCGTTTGTAATTGGTACTTTATCATCCAAATCTATAAACAAAATATTTGATACATTAGACCCAACAATTTTGGTAAATAAAATTTAGGCAACAAATATATTTGAAGGCTTTAACAAAACCTGCCTAAATTGCTGCATATTGATTTCAACTTTGCCAACATTACGAATACCATATATATACAACAGATTGCAATCAATTTTAATATTCCTTAGTAAAAAATAATTTGAGTTTGTATGTATAGCTACTGTTATTCCCTGTTCTTTTCATGTGCATGCAATATGTTATTGGATATGCTCTAAAAGAATCGCAGCATGCTGAAAAATGTTGTAGCAACACTGCAAAAATAAACTGAATTTTTTTTTGTTGCACATTTCTGCAACATAATTATGTTGTAAAAAGCTATCATTTGAACTTTTTATTTACAACATTATTGTTTTGGATCAATCATAGTAATTCCAAAAGTAATTGTCACATCATCTCACACATGAAAAGTTTACAAGAACAAGATGATAGAAAAACTTCTTCAATGGGGATTTGATATTTAGTTATATATATAAATAAAATAAATTGTCAGATGGGAAAGTTACAAGGAAATTGTGCTGCTATGAAAATCTGAAGTCCATTGCACAAAACTAACCTCAAAGGTTATTGGTTTAAGTCAAACTATGTATACTTGCATTAACGTAAATATTGTAGCACATTGATGGTTACATGAAAGCAATAAAGTAACCTTATCCACAGTTTTTCAGTGTTAATAAATTAAAATAGGCATTAAACTTTCCTAAATTAAGAGTTGCCCCCCCCCCCCCTTCCTTCACAAGTTACCTACCAACAAAAGTATTTATATATATATACAGCTAAGAAAAATATAAACGAGCAAAAAGATGAGCATACATTTTTCAAATTCTTTATCCTTTTCTGTTTTACTACTACTATTATTATCATCTTCATCATCTTCTTCTTCCTCCTTATTTTGTGCCTCAACTTCTAGCTCGCATCGAAAGTTATTGATATCACGATCTATTGTTCCAAACAAAAATTGAGAAAAGGTTTTTGTCTGCAAGGATTCATCCTTTTCTTTCATTCTTTCTTCATCTGTTTTGTGTTGATCTATGTACTGACGGTAAAGAAGAGGATCTCTACTCTCAAGCTCATTGTCTGCAAAGTAATCAGTATTTTTTAGAACATTTTGAAGATAATTATAGCGTCGATTTCTAATAATGCGATCCCTAGTTACAGGATTGAGAGATGCTTTAACTTTTTCAGTGTAAAAATTTAACTCGTAATTGTTGGGATCATTAAAACAAATTAAATCTTCTGCTAACAAGAGGTGGCCAAACTTATAAATAAAGATTGTTTTATTTTTATAATACAAGTCCTTTAAAATTTGAACTTTTTCGTCCACTGTTAGGTCTCTTTCTCCCAGTTGTTGGCTTTTTACCACTACATCAGTATTAGCTATGCGCAAAAACATGGAATTTTCTTGAAAATGCTGTTGTGTTTGTCGTTTTTCTACTTTGTCCTGTTGTTCAGGTATTTTATTTGCACATGCTACAGATTCCGCCATGCTTTGCCTACCATTTTATATTGATTTAACAGAACAGTGTTCGGTAATTTTACTTTTCCAAGAGAATTGAGAAATTACCAAGAAACGGCATAATTTGGTAATTGGTTGCGCTACTATGGTAGCTATACAATTTTATTTTTCTTATAGAAAATCTAATTTTCTTATTTTTCTTATTTTTCTATAGTATCCGTTATGAATATAAAATATTGGTGTTTATTAAATGCCAATGTTGTAATTTACGATATTATTAAAAGCGCTGGTTAACATTAATTTCGGCTGGGGAAAATGTTTGATCTTTTTTAATTAATGTTGTCAAAATTTTGTGACTGATACTTTAGAAGGATTAAACTTTGTGAATTTTGCTCACATGTGCAAATTTTTAGTGCTGCACAAAATCGTACATTCGAGTTAATTCTAGCAAAAAGTATTTAAAAAATGCCAATGTCTATTCCTCTTTAGAAAATGTTGAAGGAAATAAAATTTATTTTTCTTAACTTTATTGTACTAAATTTTCGCGGAGAATCTGAATAGTAGCCGCTCGCCAAAATTTGTCCTCGCGAAATTTTTAAATAATTGTCTAATCTAAATCTCAACGCTCTCTTACTTACTTTGTCACCTCTCGTTTTCCCATTAAAAAGGGTACAAATTTTAAGATATAATCTATTCTATCTTTTTAATAAACTTCGTAATCGATTACAAAAAAAGTATCTACTTTTGTAAATTCATTTTTTGGAGATCTTTCCACAATAGATTTGGCTGTTTCTCACAAAAATTAACCTAGCTAGAGCTAATTTTGCCAGTTTCTAAAAATAGTCAACACGAAATTAAGTCCTTGCGAAATATTAGAAAATGGCTTATCCGCGAAAATAGGCGGATAAGCTTAACCGCGAAAATTTATTACCAAGTATCAAATGACTTTATTTTTTCTTCTGATATATAACAGAATCTTTAATCTATGATATTTAGTTTTACATTAACTAAATTTACACTTTCAACTAATCTGGATATTAAGGTAAAATTATTGCAGTTAACAACCTTGCAGTTCTAGACTTCACGCGAAATATAACGTAGACGTGTCATCCCCAAAAAGTTAAAAATACACACTAAATACGTGATTATCTTGTCGCGAAAATTTGTTCACTCTATTTAAGGTAATACGTAATTTCGTGCCCGAAGGGAAGTTAACCCAAAAAAATATTTTATGATATTTCGTAGAACAAAAGGCAACAGCTGCAAAAATTTTTGTTTCATACTTCTAACTGTTCAGAAAGTTGTCCCTTTGAAGAGAAAAATGCAAGTTTCAGTGTGAACAAACACAAATTCTAGTTTTTTTCCAAATCTTCGATGATTTTTCTAAGTGCTTATTTCAATTTCTGTTTTTGTCGAGCAAGCGCTAGAAGTGGACCACTAAACATTATGAAATATTCTTTACCTTTCACAAGAAATTAATGTTAGCAAATTATAAAACATGGCTGCGAATGTATTAGGTTCTCCTTTTGAATTCTTAAATAAAAATGGAAAGAGGAGGATGAGGATTGTGACTCAAACGGATCAAGTCTTTTTTTTGATAGCTGGAATGAAGAATCCCAGCATAATCGGATCGAATAGTCTATTTCTCTTGCGAGAAGTGTGATAGGATGCCGTTGGAATGCCAGTGTGAATGCTGCAGATCACCGAGTTAAAGTGACATCATAATATCACCACCACCCTCTTTACCAGGAATTTTTGAGTTTTAATATGAAAGAAGATGGCACATGTCATAAAAGGGGAACATTGCTTAGGAACGAGGGTGATATCACTAATTTATTTATCGTAAGTTATCTTCCTATTCTAGGTAAAATAGTGTATCACGGAGAAATTTTTTTTAGATACGTCGTCCTTTTAAAACACGCGCTTTGAAGAGCTTTGGTTAGTATGCATGACAGGGCAGAAAATCTCTTTACCAAACAATGATAATGTATCCAATTTGTAGGTTCTTAATACTTATACATTTCAGATTTTGTAACATAGCTAGTATCCCTAAACACTTGTTTCTTTTCTTGTAGAACATATCGGTATTCTGTTTATCGTCCATTCACTTAGTGGGTGTTCGTTCAGGGAGAACAATACGGCACGCTATACCATCTTCAGTTGTGTTACGAATTAGATGAGAGTCCCCCTCTCCTGATAATTGTTACGTTGGCTTTAAGGAGGCTTTTTAAGGAGGCGAAGTAGAGCTTTCGTGAGCTTTTGATCGTGTACAATAAATAAATATAAAACCTAATCGGGGAAAATTAAATTTCCATTGGAGCTACAGAAATCTCTTAAATTTGTTTCCAACCAGACAATGATCTTGTTTGGGGAAAGCATCAACTTGAGAGTCCTACCGACTCAACTATTAATCTTAAATATATACTGCAAATTTTAGTCACATTTTAAAGATGTAAATACATATATCTATATTAGTTTATATTAACACAAAAACATTCGTTTAGCGTGTATTAATGTAACGTTGAATGTCTCTTTGGGCTTTACAATCATTTGTAGCAAATAAGACAAATTTAATTCAGTATTTAAGAAGTTTTGTACCATAACAAGTTACAAAAACAGTTTGTATTTTACCATTTCATATCTACCATATTACCACAGCATGGTACAAAAATCTTGCTTGGTTTGCCATGAGTTAATTTGTCGATATGCTTCTCCAGAGGCCTGCAAAAAAAATTGACCATTATGTTTTAATAACTTTAGTATAAAACAACTATGGTTGAGCGACAGTTTTTCTTTATCAGATTTCATTGTATACTCAAAATATCTCAAAATGCTCATCTTAAATCAAAAACGTAAGAGGTCTTGTAACAGTTGCGCTACTGTAACAACACTGACCTTGTTACTAATCAGGGGCCCTAGCATTGTAAGAATTACTAAGATTGTCAATGGTCATCTTTCTAATTATAGTAGAACTTTTTTTTCACTGATTTGCCCATTGACTTAAAAGGCTGCCTCTATTCAAGGAAGTTTAAACCATCTTGCTTTAATTAAGATCATAAAGTGGATTGTACTTATGGCAATGACAAAAGAAATACATATATTGTTTGAATCCCAATTTAGTATTCTCAGACCGAAATCAACTATATTTTGCTAAAGTTTACATGTCAAAATTTGTATGAAAAGGGTACATGATCATGGTAAAAAATGAAATGATTTTCAGACATTGGTACATATTTTAGTTAAATATTATATGATGGATGAGGTGGAATCGAATATTAAAAATTATTCAGCTGAGCTTGTGATATTTAGCAAAGCGAGTGAAATATCTGAATAATTTTAATACTTGATTTTACCGAATCCAATATATGTTTTATCATCCTCCCTAAAAAAGAAAAAAAGATTACTGTTTGTGAAATACAGTCTTTCAAAATTAAAAAACAAAGCTTAACAATGAAATATTCAACATTTAAAACAACATTTTTTTCCTGCTGTTTTCTTTGAGATTCCATAGAATTAATTGCATTCTGAATTTGAATTGATTTTTATCAAATAAATTAATTAATTGCATCGTCAAAGATGGACAAAATTGTGATACAGGAAATATGTATGATGGGCGATCATCCACCATAACATTTTCCTGTTCTGCTAATTTTTCTAGAAAATTAGGTCAAGCAGGTCCTATGGTCATTGATCTGTGCTGCCACCTGAGAGTACCTGGGATCGAGCCCAGCCAGAAACAACCCTAACCCTAACATAACCTGGGCTCAATTCCTTGGTGGTGATTAAATATGGGCAAGAAAATGTTACTGCAGCCCCAATTTAACCCAAGCCCAAGCCACAGTGCACTATATCCCCAATGAAAATTGGGGAGATGGTGCACTGTGTGGGATGTTGCAGAGAGTTGTCTGGCAGAGTGCTGACCCTAATTGGATCTGTTTAGCTTAAAACAACATTAAATACTCTAGGACTCCCCATCGGAGCCATGGCCCCTCCTAGAAATAATCGACATGGTATGTCCCTCAATATTTGTGAGGCTAGCCATGAAATATGTACATCTATCTATCTATCTATCTATCTATCTATCTATCTATCTATCTATCTACCTATCTATTGTTTTTCTTCAGATACATAAATAGATAAAGAAGTGTCAAATATTCGATACTGACTATCTAAAAATATTCAACAGAACAATTTGGTTACAGGTGGATAATATACTCACTTACACGGTCTATAGATTGAATTGGAAGAAAGTCATTAATATACCTGCCCAATTCATTAATATACCTGCCCAGTTAACCAAGACTGGTATAATGAAAATGATGATAATGATAATTGTATGTGTGATAAAGAGGATGTGTTATAAATTATTGGAAGAATGATTTTGTTATCTGGGAAAATTTCACCACTTTTCTTCATAGTAACAAAAAATAAAATAAAGATCTAGAAAAATTTGTTGATATTGCGATTTGTGTTAATTCTGTTGTTTTCTTTCAGTAACCAATACAATAGTATTAGAGACTGGTGAAGCCTTCAAGTTACCTCATCAAGGTAAGAATCATTTAACAATGGTAGCAGAGTTAAAAGGTACAGATCAACTGGCCTGGTATTTATGATCATTGTGCGAGTGACATTTGAGTTGAAAGAAAGCAATTGAGGGCACACACCCGGATGTGTTCCTTGAGGTAAGAGAGATAACTTTCCCTTTTGTTGGCTATTTGTTGACACGTGTGTGTGCAAACCAATTGGTGAAGTGGTTTGTGAACAATGGCAACAACAACATTGAAGGCTCCACCAGCGTTTAAAGAGGATGATGACTATAGCAGTTGGAAGAACGATTTGGAGATCTGGCAGATGTTTACAGAACTACCAAAGAAAAAGCAAGGTCCAGCTGTATACCTGTCACTGACTGGTCGGGCACGGGAGGCAGTACGCGACCTGACACCTGCAGAAGTGGGATCAGATGATGGTTTGGACAAGATTATATCTAAGCTAGATTCAATATATTTGAAAGATGAAAGCACAAGAGCATTTATTGCTTTTAAAGAGTTTTATGACTATAAGAGGAATAGTGGAGACAAATTTCCTGATTTTATTGTGCAGTTTGAGAAGCTTTACAATAAGATATCCAAATATGATATGGCATTGCCTGAAGCTGTCAGGGCATATTTTCTTCTCACAGCTGCGAATAATGTCTGAAGAAAATGAAAAACTGGCTCGTACAACTTGTGCAGAACTCAAGTATAAGAATATGAAGGACACAATCATGAAGATATTTGGAGAACTGAACACAGCAGAAGACGCTGCACATTTGGGAGCTCTTCCTGTGAAACAAGAATGCTTATATGGAAATCTTCATGCTGATACCAAGGACAGCTTGTCAATGAATACACGTTCAAGAATGAATCCTGTTGATAAGGATGGGAAACTCATGAGGTGCCATGAATGTGATTCAACAAGACATTTTGCTAATAAATGTCCTCATAGAAATCAAGAGCAAAGAGGTTTCAGATCACGGAACAATAGACCTACAGAAAAGAAACAAGATGTAAATGAGATCCATATCACCCTTTTTGCAGCCTCTCCAGACCAAAGGCAATATTGTCTTGTTGGAGAATCCTTTGGTAGAGGTGTCTTGGATTCTGGCTGTACAAAGACAGTGGCTGGGGAGAAATGGATGGATGAATATCTTGGGACTCTCTCTGAATCAGATAAAAATGCTGTAGTTTCAAATAGTACTGATTCTATATATAGATTTGGTGATGGAAAGGAAGTGAAAGCTACAAGAAATCTAATAATACCAGTTATTCTAGGTGGCAACAAGTATAAATTGTCTGTTGACATAGTAGAGATTGAAATACCACTACTGATTAGTCGTAGTACCATGAAGTCTCTCAGTATGAAGTTAGATTTTACCAGTGACTTGGCCCTTATTGGGAAGGAAAGAATTAACTTAATATGTACCACAACAGGACACTATTGTCTTCCACTAACACATTGTGATCTTGATGCTCAAAAAGGAACAAAAATCATTCTACATGGAGAAAATTTGAAAAATATTAGTAAGACAGAGAAAATGAAGAAAGCTATGAAACTGCATCGCCAATTCGCTCATGCTGGCAAAGATAAGCTACTCAAACTTGTAAAGGATAGTAATTTGTATGACAAGGAATTTTTGTCATGCATCGAAGAATGTTGCAATGATTGTGAAATATGTCACAAATATAAAAGGCCATACAGTAGACCAGTTGTGGGTATACCTCTGGCAAACACTTTTAATCAAGTAATATGTATGGATTTAAAGGTTTATGAACATAATAAACAACACATCTTACATATCATTGATGCTGCAACTCGTTACTCTGCTGGATGTCTTATCAAATCGAAACATAAAGATGTCATTGTCAGTAGAGTGTTTAGATTTTGGATTGCATACTTCGGATCACCAAGTACAATCTTGACTGACAATGGTGGTGAATTCTCGAATGAGGTTTTACAAGAAATGAATGAAAAGCTCAATATTGAGACAAAAACAACAGCAGGCGAATCTCCTTTCAGCAATGGTATTGTGGAAAGACATAATAAAATTCTGGCAGAGACCATGTTCAAGACAATTGAAGATACGAAGTGTGAACCAGACGTAGCACTAGCATGGGCCCTCAGCGCAAAGAATTCTTTACAGAATCATGGTGGCTACAGCCCAAACCAATTGGTATTTGGCCATAATGTGAACACACCCACTATTCTGACAGATCATTTACCAGCATTGGAGCCAACTACGTCAAGTGAAATAGTGAGAAAAAATCTATCTGCTCTGCATAAGGCAAGGGAGAATTTCATTAAAGCAGAATCCAGTGAGAGAATTAAAAGAGCGCTGAGACATAATGTTAGAACATATTCTGATGAGACGTATTTGAATGGAGAAAAAGTCTTCTACAAGCGCAAAAACACCAAGGGTTGGAAAGGTCCAGGTGTGGTTTTGGGACAAGATGGTCAAATGGTGCTTGTCAGACATGGTGGTAACTTTTACCGAGTGCATCCCTGTCAGTTGATGAAACATAGCCAAAAATTGTAAAGTTAGTGAATTCAAGTCAGATCATGTCAAGAGGAAGGAAAGCCATTTGAATAAGTTGTGTGATATGAACGATAGCGTCAATGATTGTGATAATGATGATGATGATGATGATGATGATGATGATGATGATGATGATGATGATGATGATGATGATGATGATGATGATGATGATGATGATGATGATGATGATGATGGTGGTGATGATTATGATAATGATGATGATGATGATGATGACACAGCTGATAAGAATGTGATAGATGTTTATGATGATTCTGAAGATGTAGAGCAATATCATCAAGAACAAGCTAGAAAAGTAGACGAAAATGACCAAGAAGATTCTGGCACAAGTGAAAATGAAGTTGAGGAAAACAGGGATACTCATAAAAATAATGAAACTGAAGAAGACAAAGGTAGTGGTGGTACAAGTGACATTTTCAGAAGACCATCTACAGAATCCAAGAAAGTTGAATCGAAACCAAAAGCAAAATCATACATCAAATACAATCTAAATGGAAGATGGTATCGTGCAAGAGTTCTCTCAGCACAACCCAAAAGAAGTGGCACTTATAAAAATTGGGTTAATGTGTCTAATGATGGTGATAGAAAGCCAAAAAGCATCAATTGGAATGATGTGTCCAAATGGGTCGAGCTGGAAAATCCGGAATTCCCTGTCTATATGTGTGATGTCGATATGTTTTCACAGGAAGTAGTTGATGCGAAGGAGAGAGAATTGCAGAATTTAAAAGAAAATGATGTCTTCGAAGAAGTTCCAGACACTGGTCAAACAACTGTATCAAGCAAATGGGTCATAACTGAGAAGTTCAAAGGTGAAAAAAGGGTTGTGAAAGCTAGATTGGTGGCTAGAGGCTTTGAAGAAAATTCACAATCGTTGAGAACAGATTCTCCAACTTGTGGCAAACAAAGTCTTCGACTTGCTATGGCTATCATAGTTAGCAATGATTGGCAGATCAATTCACTTGATATCACTGCAGCTTTTCTTCAGGGAGATGCTATTGAAAGAGAACTGTTTCTACAACCACCAAAAGACACATTGTCATTGGGAACAGTGTGGAAACTAAAGAGATGTTTGTATGGGTTAAACGATGCATCTAGAGCATGGTACAAACGGGTGAGAAGTGAAATGTTGAAACTTGGTGGTGAAATGTGTACCTACGACCCTGCTGTGTTTTACTGGTATAGAGTCAAGCAAATCACTGGAATTGTTGTTTGCCATGTTGATGACTTTGTGTATGGTGGTAGTCCAGCTTTCCACAAAGAAGTTATTGCTAAACTTTTCGAAACGTTCAAAATCAGTACGCAATCAAGCTCAACCTTCAAGTATCTAGGATTAGATGTGGATCAATGTAAAAGCAAAATTAAGATTAATCAAGTGAGCTATATAGAGTCTTTGATAACTGTTAATATTGAAAATGATGTTAACAATGAACGAAAATTGACTAGCAAGGAAAAGACCATGCTGAGATTGTTGAGTGGGCAAATTGCTTGGGTGGCCGGACAAACCCGCCCTGATGTGGCTTATGATAGTTGCCAAACGTCTAATTATGGCAAGGAACCTACAGTTCAAAATTTGAAAGATGCCAACAAGATTATTCGAAAAATTAAGAGCAAGCATGTTGCAATAACCATTGCCAAAATTGCAAATATGAAAAATTGTGAAATTATTTGCTACACAGATGCAACTCATGCCAGTTTGAAGTGTGGATCATCACAAGGTGCATTCATCATATTTGTGAAACACCTGAGCGAAGTTATACCAATCTGCTGGCAATCAAAAAAACTACAAAGGGTAACCAAAAGCCCAATTGCTTCGGAAACACTTGCTCTGAGTGAAGGAGCTGATGCTAGTTTTTATTTGGCCAAAGTCATACAGCAAATCTGCAAGTTGACGAAGGTTCCAAAGATCACTTGTATTATCGACAACAAGTCATTATTTGAAACCTTGAAAACGACAAATGTCACAAAGGATTTGAGATTGCGAGTTGATATAGCCAGATTGAGGCAGATGGTGGAACAAGATGAGATTACTGTCAAGTGGGTTGAAGGAAAACACCAATTAGCCGACTGCTTGACAAAACATGGAGCGTCTCCAAACAAGTTGCTTGAGGTTTTGGAGACATCCAAAATATCTCTACAATAATTGATTGTAGTGATTACCGTTGTGTTTTTTTTTTGATGATTTTAATTTGTTTGTCATGTTGACTATGACAAACAGTTGCAGCATGCAATTTGATATTCTACTTGTGTTGGCTTTAAAATTGTGTTACTGGTGGCAATGTTGATATTGCGATTTGGGTTAATTCTGTTGTTTTCTTTCAGTAACCAATACAATAGTATTAGAGACTGGTGAAGCCTTCAAGTTACCTCATCAAGGTAAGAATCATTTAACAAAATTAAGGCAAAAAAATAACTTAAAATAAAAAATTATATACCAAATCTGTAATAATTATTCAAAAGTTTCTGTATTCAAGTATAAGTTACTTAAGTTGTAAAATTGAAGAATGCTCACTGACCAGTATATTTTATCCTGCCACCATGGAGGTTTGCCACCATCCCAGTCTTTTTTCCAATCCTCTACAGTCCATTCTTGTGCAAAATATTCATCCTCTTTAGTCATTTTTTAAACTAAAAATATAGTATAAGTACTATTAAAAATAGTCTGAATGCACAGAACTCTTTAATAAAGTAGTCCTTCTAGTCTGTATACCAATCTTATATATTGTACATTATATTTCAGGTAATTTTTTCTTCAAAATTACATACCCACCAAATATCGTTTCAGACTAATTTAATGGTCCAAAAAATCCACCTGACTAGATCAGCAAACAATTATAAAGATATATTTTGATGACATCATCAATGACAACTTTATGCAATCAACATACAAAATAAATTTAAGTTAAGCTTTAAACACTGATCAAAAACATAAATAATCATGTTCTTTTTAGAAATGGTTAGAAGATACTGGGATTTAATAGTTTTTTAAAGTCATCAACTTATTGGCTTTGAAGCAGGTTGACCGAGTTTTTGAAGATTATTTTCATTTTGGTCCAAGGTGTTACCCTTACAGATGTTGTCACAGTGTTTCTAATGCAGTTGTCTTTTCCTTTGGCAATTTATATTTGTTTTGTGAATGTATGCTCCAATACAACATGCAAACTATATTTTAATTTCAAGTTTAAAAGAAGGTTGGTTCACGCCTTAACACATTGCAGACTAACAGCTGATTTATAGCTTAATCACACTTGAAGGTTCCCTCAAACAAGTTTGAGAAAAAATCACAGTGATTCTTGCAGTTATAATAAAGAAAAATTGGATGTGATTTATCTTGTTAGTCACAATCTGCAGGTTCCTCTTCATCAAAATAACTATCTTCGAAATCTTGGTCCCTGATATTGTCATAATTTTCGTTATTATCAATTTCTGAGTAATCAAAGTCATCTTTTCCATCAAGAAATCTGTTCTGCATTAGTTCAGAAAATTCTCTATGAAGTCTTTCTTTTTCTTCGTTTGTAATTGGTACTTTATCATCCAAATCTATAAACAAAATATTTGATACATTAGACCCAACAATTTTGGTAAATAAAATTTAGGCAACAAATATATTTGAAGGCTTTAACAAAACCTGCCTAAATTGCTGCATATTGATTTCAACTTTGCCAACATTACGAATGCCATATATATACAACAGATTGCAATCAATTTTAATATTCCTTAGTAAAAAATAATTTGAGTTTGTATGTATAGCTACTGTTATTCCCTGTTCTTTTCATGTGCATGCAATATGTTATTGGATATGCTCTAAAAGAATCGCAGCATGCTGAAAAATGTTGTAGCAACACTGCAAAAATAAACTGAATTTTTTTTTGTTGCACATTTCTGCAACATAATTATGTTGTAAAAAGCTATCATTTGAACTTTTTATTTACAACATTATTGTTTTGGATCAATCATAGTAATTCCAAAAGTAATTGTCACATCATCTCACACATGAAAAGTTTACAAGAACAAGATGATAGAAAAACTTCTTCAATGGGGATTTGATATTTAGTTATATATATAAATAAAATAAATTGTCAGATGGGAAAGTTACAAGGAAATTGTGCTGCTATGAAAATCTGAAGTCCATTGCACAAAACTAACCTCAAAGGTTATTGGTTTAAGTCAAACTATGTATACTTGCATTAACGTAAATATTGTAGCACATTGATGGTTACATGAAAGCAATAAAGTAACCTTATCCACAGTTTTTCAGTGTTAATAAATTAAAATAGGCATTAAACTTTCCTAAATTAAGAGTTGCCCCCCCCCCCCCCCTTCCTTCACAAGTTACCTACCAACAAAAGTATTTATATATATATACAGCTAAGAAAAATATAAACGAGCAAAAAGATGAGCATACATTTTTCAAATTCTTTATCCTTTTCTGTTTTACTACTACTATTATTATCATCTTCATCATCTTCTTCTTCCTCCTTATTTTGTGCCTCAACTTCTAGCTCGCATCGAAAGTTATTGATATCACGATCTATTGTTCCAAACAAAAATTGAGAAAAGGTTTTTGTCTGCAAGGATTCATCCTTTTCTTTCATTCTTTCTTCATCTGTTTTGTGTTGATCTATGTACTGACGGTAAAGAAGAGGATCTCTACTCTCAAGCTCATTGTCTGCAAAGTAATCAGTATTTTTTAGAACATTTTGAAGATAATTATAGCGTCGATTTCTAATAATGCGATCCCTAGTTACAGGATTGAGAGATGCTTTAACTTTTTCAGTGTAAAAATTTAACTCGTAATTGTTGGGATCATTAAAACAAATTAAATCTTCTGCTAACAAGAGGTGGCCAAACTTATAAATAAAGATTGTTTTATTTTTATAATACAAGTCCTTTAAAATTTGAACTTTTTCGTCCACTGTTAGGTCTCTTTCTCCCAGTTGTTGGCTTTTTACCACTACATCAGTATTAGCTATGCGCAAAAACATGGAATTTTCTTGAAAATGCTGTTGTGTTTGTCGTTTTTCTACTTTGTCCTGTTGTTCAGGTATTTTATTTGCACATGCTACAGATTCCGCCATGCTTTGCCTACCATTTTATATTGATTTAACAGAACAGTGTTCGGTAATTTTACTTTTCCAAGAGAATTGAGAAATTACCAAGAAACGGCATAATTTGGTAATTGGTTGCGCTACTATGGTAGCTATACAATTTTATTTTTCTTATAGAAAATCTAATTTTCTTATTTTTCTTATTTTTCTATAGTATCCGTTATGAATATAAAATATTGGTGTTTATTAAATGCCAATGTTGTAATTTACGATATTATTAAAAGCGCTGGTTAACATTAATTTCGGCTGGGGAAAATGTTTGATCTTTTTTAATTAATGTTGTCAAAATTTTGTGACTGATACTTTAGAAGGATTAAACTTTGTGAATTTTGCTCACATGTGCAAATTTTTAGTGCTGCACAAAATCGTACATTCGAGTTAATTCTAGCAAAAAGTATTTAAAAAATGCCAATGTCTATTCCTCTTTAGAAAATGTTGAAGGAAATAAAATTTATTTTTCTTAACTTTATTGTACTAAATTTTCGCGGAGAATCTGAATAGTAGCCGCTCGCCAAAATTTGTCCTCGCGAAATTTTTAAATAATTGTCTAATCTAAATCTCAACGCTCTCTTACTTACTTTGTCACCTCTCGTTTTCCCATTAAAAAGGGTACAAATTTTAAGATATAATCTATTCTATCTTTTTAATAAACTTCGTAATCGATTACAAAAAAAGTATCTACTTTTGTAAATTCATTTTTTGGAGATCTTTCCACAATAGATTTGGCTGTTTCTCACAAAAATTAACCTAGCTAGAGCTAATTTTGCCAGTTTCTAAAAATAGTCAACACGAAATTAAGTCCTTGCGAAATATTAGAAAATGGCTTATCCGCGAAAATAGGCGGATAAGCTTAACCGCGAAAATTTATTACCAAGTATCAAATGACTTTATTTTTTCTTCTGATATATAACAGAATCTTTAATCTATGATATTTAGTTTTACATTAACTAAATTTACACTTTCAACTAATCTGGATATTAAGGTAAAATTATTGCAGTTAACAACCTTGCAGTTCTAGACTTCACGCGAAATATAACGTAGACGTGTCATCCCCAAAAAGTTAAAAAAGTCGCGAAAATTTGTTCACTCTATTTAAGGTAATACGTAATTTCGTGCCCGAAGGGAAGTTAACCCAAAAAAATATTTTATGATATTTCGTAGAACAAAAGGCAACAGCTGCAAAAATTTTTGTTTCATACTTCTAACTGTTCAGAAAGTTGTCCCTTTGAAGAGAAAAATGCAAGTTTCAGTGTGAACAAACACAAATTCTAGTTTTTTTCCAAATCTTCGATGATTTTTCTAAGTGCTTATTTCAATTTCTGTTTTTGTCGAGCAAGCGCTAGAAGTGGACCACTAAACATTATGAAATATTCTTTACCTTTCACAAGAAATTAATGTTAGCAAATTATAAAACATGGCTGCGAATGTATTAGGTTCTCCTTTTGAATTCTTAAATAAAAATGGAAAGAGGAGGATGAGGATTGTGACTCAAACGGATCAAGTCTTTTTTTTGATAGCTGGAATGAAGAATCCCAGCATAATCGGATCGAATAGTCTATTTCTCTTGCGAGAAGTGTGATAGGATGCCGTTGGAATGCCAGTGTGAATGCTGCAGATCACCGAGTTAAAGTGACATCATAATATCACCACCACCCTCTTTACCAGGAATTTTTGAGTTTTAATATGAAAGAAGATGGCACATGTCATAAAAGGGGAACATTGCTTAGGAACGAGGGTGATATCACTAATTTATTTATCGTAAGTTATCTTCCTATTCTAGGTAAAATAGTGTATCACGGAGAAATTTTTTTTAGATACGTCGTCCTTTTAAAACACGCGCTTTGAAGAGCTTTGGTTAGTATGCATGACAGGGCAGAAAATCTCTTTACCAAACAATGATAATGTATCCAATTTGTAGGTTCTTAATACTTATACATTTCAGATTTTGTAACATAGCTAGTATCCCTAAACACTTGTTTCTTTTCTTGTAGAACATATCGGTATTCTGTTTATCGTCCATTCACTTAGTGGGTGTTCGTTCAGGGAGAACAATACGGCACGCTATACCATCTTCAGTTGTGTTACGAATTAGATGAGAGTCCCCCTCTCCTGATAATTGTTACGTTGGCTTTAAGGAGGCTTTTTAAGGAGGCGAAGTAGAGCTTTCGTGAGCTTTTGATCGTGTACAATAAATAAATATAAAACCTAATCGGGGAAAATTAAATAATAGTGAGGGTCAGTGAACTCACCCCAATTGCTGAATGATGCTATCATGGAAAACATAATCGATGGGGGAGACCATCTGTTGCAATCTCGTCCCTAGAGCTTTTTTTCGCTTTTTGATATGTAGCTGCATAAAACTACTTCTACTACTACTTCTTCTGCGCTAGCCACATATCAGAAAGCGAAAACGAAGCCTTGGGGACGAGATAGCATCTGTTTCGGTGTTTCTGTCGTAATGCTTTTTGTTAATATATCAAGTTCTAAATTATGATAAATCGATCAAGTTTTTGTGCTTTTTTTTAACTTACACAAAACAAGGTTTTAATACAACCAACGTGTTAATTTCTATAGACAAAACAATGCATATCAATGAACAAATGAAAATGCAAAAAACCAACATTAGTTTACAGAAGTGTCATTTTATGTGACTTTGCGAACTTCTTTCTTTAATTTTTTAGCACTTGCCTTGCCTAAGTTAACAGAATCAAAACAAGTTACAGAATCAAATTTTCATCGACGCAAAACAGATCTCGACCTTCAAGATCAAAATTTTCTAAACTATAATCGTCCTGTGGGGACGGACTCAATCTCGCCCAAAATTCATCGTGTTTGTATTCTTCAAGCCAATCTTCAGATAAAATTTTCTGACTGAGTATTGTCACTACTTGGTTTTCTCTGTTATCAGACTCATTTTGAATGGTGTGAACGCCTGCAAGGCAAGTGGGTAACAGTTCTGTTCGTTTGAAGATGGAGTTATTAGACGAACAGTCAAGCAGGCTATTATTTTTTCCCGTTTTCCTTTCTTCTTCCGTTTCTAAAAGACCGTCTTTTAATTTACCTTTATCAGTAATAGACGAAGATACGAGCGTTGTGGTAAACCCGCTAATAGTTTTTTGCTCCTGGTTTTGCGAAATCTCCCCTTTGTTTTGTAAGGCTTCCTGATGTTTGTACTCCTTAGAAAATGGTGAAGATCTCTTTTCACTGTTGTTTTCACACATTTTAAAGTTTTTATCAAATTCTTTGTCAGTTTCTAACCATTCGTCTAATTGATCGTTGTTACCATCAATAAAATCACACAAGACAGACATGTCAACACAGTTCTGCGTCAAATTAGTGACATTGATTGAATCGACGATCACTTTGTTTTTGTCATCTCTATTCATTTCTTTAGTTGTTTCTTGAGATAAAACTGTTGGAAGTTGTGTCAAAGGTTCTTTACGCACG
The DNA here is from genome assembly GCF_029227915.1 of Hydractinia symbiolongicarpus. NCBI lineage: Eukaryota > Metazoa > Cnidaria > Hydrozoa > Anthoathecata > Hydractiniidae > Hydractinia > Hydractinia symbiolongicarpus. The sequence continues at coordinate 5,350,368 of NC_079878.1, forward strand.
CGTTTACGAATGGGAGAATATGAATTTTTCTCTTGTAGAAACTGAAATCTATCAACATTGTGAGTACTGGCAGATTGGCTCTTCTCGCTTGCATTTTTATTTAACTGAACAACCATATTTTCCTAAACCAGAAGAATAATGCAGTATTTTGTGCGAAAATAACACCTTAAATAAACTGAATTACCTGTTTTCGCCTGCGAGATTTCAGCAAACTTTTTAGCCGCTTAGTTGTCTTGTATTCGAATTCCTCAAAGTCTTCTGCCTTAAAGGTTAATAAAAATCCATAAATTACGTTTTTTAAAATCTGTTAGAATTTACGCAAATGCTTTCCTTACATCCACAATATTTAAGCTATCTTGTTTGAATTTATTGTTTTTTGACACTTTTATAACATCCTGCACACTCCGTATAATTTGTTCCGCAATTCGATTGACGTTCGAAGCATAAGGATTCGATTTCTAAAAAAACGTTGTCGAAAATACAAAATAAACCTGTGTATATGGACTTTTCGTTTGTATCTGTATGATATAGTGATATATTTTTCAGGTAAAATAAAAGTTTTGCAAATAAACGTATACTCATTTTTTGTTCTGTGCTTTTAAAATTACATTCGTTCACCTAGGTTTTGCGGATGGGTTTGTTGCAAAAAAGAATTATTAGCAGAAATAAGTTCATTTAATTTTAAAACAAAGACAAGTACCTTTTTCAGCTTTGCCCTTGTACAGACACCATTTGTGTCATTTCCACTTAGGTTTAATTTGTCCATTTTAATCAACTGCACTTTTTTCCTTTTTTTTTTCTCCAAGTACGTTCGATTTCATCAACCGGTTGCTGTTCCCGGGAGAAGATGTACATTTCATTTAAAGAACCTTTCGGTTTAAATCGCATGCGCAAACTTGTCAAAACAAAGATGGCGCGAATGCAGCGGTGTTATGGTCCAATATTTCGCAGATATTTTTAATTTGAGGATCCAGGTTAACATGCTTTAGCTAAATGTTCTGATTATTTCAACGAAAATAACTAACATATTTGAATTAAGCACCAAAATGTCTGGAAACATGAAAGTGAAAATGTTCACTGCAGTTAAATATTACACCTGTTCTAGATATTTTTTTCAGATAAATCCGAATATGCCACTCCTCAAAAGTTTTTTATTTTCTTTCTCAAGATTTAATAATGTTAAACCGGATCCGAGAATGCACAAGTTTAACCTTGATGTTTCTGTTTGCTTCCTTGTTTAAAAAGTTATATAAATATATATATACATATACATATATATATGGTACTCTTAGATTCTCTATTATTTGGTCTTTCCTGTTTACAAACGTGAGTGGTAATGGTGCCAACAAGAAAAGGTAAATTAAAGTTTCAAATTTTAAGAAAAAGTACTAAAATTAACGTATTCTTTAATTTTCACCCTGAAAAATACTCTTCAAAGATTATGTGTAATTTTTTGAACAAAAAGGCAAATTTTAGAATGGAAACAGAAGTTTTCTTTTTCTCCTGTCTATTCTGTTTTCTTCAGGCGTTCCTCTTCTGTTCCTGCAAATATTATAGTCAATTAAGTTTGCTAGCCAGCTAGTAAAAAAAGGTTTATGTGCAAGTGTTTTTTTCTTCAAATATATTGTAGCTTGTTAGCTAACTTTATATCAAAGTTTATTGGCTGTACTGACTAATCTGGTTTGTTATTCTACTGATAGCGGCAGAATATAACAAAAGATTATTCTGCTAGCAATAATATTTTTTGCCCAAATCCTTTATTACAACGCATCATTCACAGGAATTACTTGATGGATTAGCTAGCAATTATGCTTCTTAAAGATCAGAAAGTGTAAACTAGGTCTGTTTCAACTTGCTAGCTAGCCTCTATTTCGTGGTCAAACTAAATTCTGGCATTCTGGCCAAGTCTTGATTGATTGTAAGATATAACATGGTGTATTAGTATTTAACCGACTACACAACAACTTTTTTTCATAAGAACCAGCAACCACTTTCACATCAAATTTTGTTACTTGCCAGGAGATCTCAACAAGCAATCCAACTTACACCATAGAGATATAATATTATATCTCTATGCTTACACTTCTGGATCCGTACTTAGCCATCTACCTTCGGTAGAAAACAGATCCATATTACTTTAATTATATGTAAGAAGACAACAAACATTACGAACTGTACCAACCCATAATTTCCACGAATCCAAACCACAGCATTTCTTTGTTAACATTGCAAACGTCTGATTTTTTGCCTAGGGAAAGTAGAGAGATTCCCAACCACAATATAGAACTTCCTGAACATCAACACCATTATCCTCTTTCGGAAAGGAAACATCATGCAATTTTTTAAGGGGCTTGAAGATTTACGATATTCGATCGGATGTCAAAAATATCATCAATCAGACTTACAAGAAAAACAGTCGTTGAGCGTTGAAGAGTGGAACACATTTAATGCGACCACTTTGAACGACTCAGGAAAGGCGCGACTAATTATGATATGTGGAGAGTTTGACGGCGCAATAGTTAAAAAAATAAGTCCACAGCTTTAAACTCAGATCGGCATGGTACAATAGTAAACCTCTACTTTCTGAATCACATAAGGTCGACCATGCAAATCATTAGCAATGCTGAGTCGAACTTTTCACAGGCCTGAGCGGTTTCTCTAAAGCTTGAAATTTTGAATTTTCGATCAAGTATTTATGGTATTCAAGCGATCACTTTGTAATTAAGCAACCAAAGGCAAAAGAACGACATAGTTACCCAAAGATCCCAGGTCCTTTGCCTAGGATAAATATGGAAATGGTTGTTTACTAATGTTGCAACTGGCAGAATTTTGTGAATTTTCAAGCAAACACCCTCTCTCCCCATAAGTTCTCTGCATATATTGTCAAAAGGTGTGCGCTTTTGGTTTTCATCTTGGTTAAATAAGCATTAGTTTTTGCGGAAGTTTTCAGGCCGTTTTCCGCTTAAACTCGGCAATTTCATTGATTGATTACAAAAACATTGTTTTTCTTTATTCATGCGACAAATTTGATAAGAAAACATGATGGCGGATAAAGGTTACTTGGAAAAACAAGTTAGGATGCAGTTAGAATTGCTACATTACTTTTTGAATCTTTAACAGCAGCAAACCCAACCCCTTGGTCAGAACGTTAGCTACCCTTGTGGCTCGGTTAATAGTCTTTCACAAGTTTTATATGACAATCGTAATGCGACAACAGTTTCTCGACTTAGCTTGTCACAGGGCATGGCAAAGAAGGTTTTAATATAAGTGGACCAACCCACGGTGACGTAATAACACCAATAAAAAAGTTGGAAAATGATAACGTGGATCGAGAACACAAAAGTTTTTAATTAAACATTTTTTGTGCAACATTTTTCAGACCTATTCCTTTTTAATCTCGTTTTTTCAAATAAAGTTTGTACTGGATTGGTCAACGCTTTCCGCCTGTAGATTTGCAAAGAGGTCAGGGGATTGTAAACAACAAGCATCACGATGAAAGTCGTCTATATGCAAAGTGGTAAAAATAAGAGGCTTTTTCGAAAGATCACTTATTATGAAACATTTTTTTGCTTATCTGTATTGCAAAATCGTAGATTTTTAAATAGGGCCAGAACTATATGATTCACATATTTGTAAAATAATATAGCGTCGAACAATGGTCTAAAGTTTACTACCTGGATAATAACAGCCTAACTTAGCTAGGCAAAAGGTTGAATAACATTAATCTATTTCCAATTCCTCCAGTGTGTGTGGGGAGTTTAACATCTTGAATGTTTATCACTCACAGTAGAGGTGGTTTGGGGATCGTTAGATGAGTTGCAGCGTGACGTAATGTTTTGATTTTGCTTCGAGAACAATGGCGAACCTGGCGCACACATATGCACAGGCAAAAATATAAACAACAGACCAAAATAATCGAAAATATATTAAGTATGTAATGTCTGCCTGTTAGGATGCGCGCGCATACATTACTTTGTAACTTTAGCACTCATTTACTTCACGCTTTTGTCATTTTTGAAGTTAAATGGAGCATTTCAATACTTTTAGTTCATTAAAATGCTTTAAGCTTAAGACACTCAACATGATTTTTCTTTGCCCGATCAGGGGAGTAGGATTTCCAACGACGCCTGCTAAACTATCATATTCAAGAAATGATAAAGCTTTAACACCGGTACACTTATCGACTTGTGGGTCACTCCTAATAGAAGTTATCGAAAAACAAATCGAAATAATTGAAAAAAAATCTGCAATGCTCATTCTGCTGCTTTCCATCTTCATTTATTTTTTTAAATACCGTAAAACCATCTTTTTTTATTAATATGCTTTTTTCGAAACAATCATTTGTCTTTTTTGAAAGTTAAATAACAAACAAAGAAATACTTCTTTTACTTTGACCATATATCAGAAAGTAAAAATTAAGCCCTGGGAATTTTATTGATGCTGTGATAACATCATGGTCGTAACTTAAAAACTAGATTGAAGGCAACCACCGTGGACATTGTTTTCTTGAGAGAGAGTGCCCCTTCTTCTTTTCTCGACTAGCTTGCATGTTGCGGGTAGAAATCAAATTTCGAACCGGATAGGTGACCTAGGACAGAGTTTATCCGGTATGCCAAATGGAATACTTCCGTTTCGATACAAAATTGTGAAGCGATTTCGCTTAAACGGCGTCGTGTGAACAAAGGAATTGAGGATCGCGACGTTATATGATAAACAACGCTCGAGTTTCCACTTAACGTAAACGCCCTTATGGTTTACCTGTGTACATGTTACATTCCGGAGTATTTTCTCTCCAGAATGATAAGTATGCAGCCGTGTAATCATAATGTATGTACTTATCAGACGGTTTGAAACATTTCTCACTGATATTGGTGTTTTGTTCTGTATTATTGAATGCACAAACATATTCTCACTAATGACACGTTAGTAATAAATATTTCTTTAGCAAAAGTGCATTTTGTTGTACCTACAATTACTTACCATTTTAATTTGTTTACAAACGAGATAAATAAAAGACATTGTTTATTCAACAATTATCGTTTTCCCCCTTATCGTTCTGACACAAGATTTGGTGGTCAAATCGAAACACGTGATTTTGTAAGCATCCACTTTCATACATGGGTGAATATTTATCATAGCACATCCGTATTTCATTCTCAACAGGGAGTGTTTCACCCCGATCAGACCTCTGATCATGACGGGTGAGTATAATGCGTGTGAGTTATATTGTAGAAGAACTACTTTGTTCATCACTGTGCCATGGTACCGCCCGTGCGTCTCGCTACTTGCGGTACCATTTTTCGTGGCAGACAGACAGACGTAAACAAGTATTATAATGTAGAGAAATATCAACTCATATTTAATCTGCAAAGCAGTTTCCAAGACACTACCATGTAAACATTTATTTTCATCTATGCGCGCAAAAAATTCACCATTTAAGAAATGCAACGTTTCTTTAGAATATTGTCTACAACGTCATCTTCTACGTGTATATGAACCGCTTACTATCTCCTTACTTACTATCTCTTACTATCTCCACCAAAAAGTGACAAAATATTGGTTAAGTACTGCATATGAACCTCCTTGATATGAAATTTGATTTTTGGTGCTTTAACTTTAATTTCTTGTCTTTTCTTACTTATATTTTCAGAACATATGCCTGTAAAACTTATAAAGTTAATAAAAAAGAGTAAAAACCAGTCGCATGTATACAAAACTTCATCCTCTTCCCCAGGGTTTTTTGTCTTTTTAATATAAGAGAAGACGACCAAAAATATTATATTATGTTTTTCAACGTCATCTTCCATATCAAAAAGTCAAAAAACCCTGGGGATGAGGGTGTACAGAACTAGTTAATGTATCAGAGTTGTTGTACGCATATTTCCCATATAGTATTTACTTTCATAAAAATATATTCAAAAAAAAACGCCACACTTCTTTTCTAGCTGTCTGTATTTTAATAAAGTTGTAGATAAAGTTTTTCACAAAATAAGCCGTCCAGGAGAAAAAAGTTGCAAGAACAAAGGATAAGTATTAACTATCTACAACTTCTTCCTTAAAAAAATCTCAAGTAAAAAAGTTGTTAAAAAGGTCACTTGTATACTTCAACTACAAATTTAAGTACAAACTACGCGAACGTTTTTGTCCACGCGAAAGTTTTAACATTCAAACTATACATTTGGTCCAAGCCAATAATGTCTTATTTTTTTGTCTGCGTCATGTTTTTTATACTAATTTCCATTTCGATTATTTTATAGTCTACTTCTTCACTTTCACTCGTTGCCATACCTTTGGTTTCTGGTAGAAGAAACAAAAAGCCCCCTCCAAGTAAACCAAATGCTCCCATGACAGCAAATGGAACAGCTTCGTGAAGCACTTTTAATCCTCTCGCAATCCAAGGTGATGAAGCAGCTCCTATTCTACTTGCTACTTGCAAAAATCCCATCCCCTTTGCTCGAATATTTGTGGGATAAATCTCTGCCGACCAAATATAGATGCCGCCAAAACTGGAAGAGATAAAAAACTTGCCAATTAGACTTAAAATTATTCGAGCAATATGTCCTCCTCCATCGCTAGGTATGAACGCAACGCTTATACAAGTTATGCTAGGAATAAGCAGAGAATAAATAACAGTATTTTTTCGTCCAAACTTTTCACAGCAATAAGCACAGAACAACGCGGCGGGAAACTCGATGGCACTGAGCATCACATAATTAGTATAGAGAGAACCACCCAAACCGTCTGCAGCCAACGATAAACTAAAGTATATCATCGCATTCACAAGCCAGGCAAAACCTTGCACAAGAGTTTGAATTGCCATCTTTCGATGTTTAAATAGATCAAGAGGGCTGGTGTGATGTGAGATATCATTACCACTTTTTCCTTCGACCTGTACACCTTCAGGAATTTTTTTCTTGTTCCATCTAGCAATACGACGTAAACACTCAGCCACTTGTTCATCTTTACCGTTTAATCTTTGCCATCGAACGGATTCAGGTACAAATTTGTAGAACAACAAGACAAATATGTAGGGAGCAGTACATGCTATGAAGAGATACTTCCACTGTCGAATATAGTAAGCTTGCAGACCAAGTACACATAAAGCAAGCGTAAAAAACAACCACATGATATTTCCTGCAATTGGACGGTACTTGTTGCCAACAAATTCGTTAAGCAAAACAAACTCTTGCACGGTAGTGCCTGGCGTGAAAAAACCCACTATGAATCTTGCGACTATAAATAAGTAAATATTGGGTGAGAACGATGTGATGAAGCCAGCAATAATAATAACAGAAACTGATGGGAAGATGATACTCTTTCTTCCAGTTTTATCTGCAAGATATCCTAAGACTATTGCTCCTATTCCCCAACTTAAAAAGAAAATTGAAAAAGTTAAATGTATTTGCCATTCTTTACCACAATTAATATCAAACTCTGTCACAATGGAATAATCTTTTGGTTTTGTATATTCCCATGAACTTCGTTGCATGTCGCATCGTGAGGTGTTTTTGCTAGGTAATGTACCGTTGTATGGACACTCTGTACCATTAACACATTGCCAATCAGGATTTAATGCTGCAAAGTACATAATTAATATCTGATACGTCTGTGGGACTACCATCACACAAAACATTGCATTTAACAACCATTGGAACAAACCAAACTCACCCACATGGGTAAGCATTTTGTCAATGGTGACATGATTATTTATTGCCATTTTATCTATTTTGCTGCTAGAAAAGAAAAACAAATTCAATAATGCGAATCCTATCATCTGGTATCGTTAATCATTAAAGTTAAAATGACTTTACAATGTTTTTTTTACTTAAAAACAAAGTTTTCGTAAAAATTAATTCTTTATTTTTACCTCTATTTTAAATGTCACAACTAAATTTCAATGGCTTTGCTAATATTGGAGTCCCTAATTACGAAAATAGCTTTCACCTACAACATGCGTTCTTCGTCAAATTCGTTGAGTAAATGTCAGGTACAATATTTGCTGGCAAAAAATACGGCTTAAATTGAAAAAAACTGTTAAAACAATATTTGAGGAATTTGACCTTTCGAAACAAATCTTAATAAAAAGAAACAAGATTGTAATTTTCGATTTTGAGAGGTTTAAACCGGAACATATTAACATGCTTAATGTTTCTGAAAGGCATGTTACAACTAAAGCAAGTTTCGGTTCAACGGTTGCACTTAGTCTACAGGCAATGTTTTTTTTATTTTGTTTTTATTTTGTTTTCTTATTAAGTTTGAGTTTGTTTACCTCCCCGGTAAAGCGCGTCACCTATGTTAATAATCCTTGTCAAAGTGCGTCATACACACATGTTAGTGTTTTACCGACGAGGATATCCTTATCTACATCTTCATTGTCAAAGTTAACTAAGCAAAAAAATACCTCACCTTCACACTACAATGAACAATTAAACATCAACCATTTATTAATTAGTACTCCACAAGTAGCTTCGAAAGGCCATCAAACTTTGCTTCTATGTTCTAATCGTGTTATTATGTTGAAGTTTAATTTAAAGTACTCACAATTCAGAATGCAAGTAAACTAATATTTGTTTTGATTGGAAACGTTATATTTAGTCTACATTATACAGGATAGGCTTTAATAATACTAATATAAAAATGTATTTGGTATGGTGTGAATAAAATCGTTGACATGTAACGTTTTCTGGCGTTCACATCGTTAAAATCATAAAACCTACGACGGGGAAGGGTATCTAGACGGTCATGAGTAGTACTGATGGTCTAAAGTGTCGCACTCCTACCAAGGTATTTTTTAAAAATTATTATGTAAGGAAGTGGAGAAATAAATGCTGTTTCTCATTGAAGTTTTTTTTTTATTTTGATTTATGCGAAAATCGATCGGGCGGACATGTAGTACTGATAACTAAATGCTTCACATCGCAAGAGAAGGTATGGCGTTTAAAAAAACTATTGCAGCAAATTAAAAAAAAATGACAAAAAATTACAAGCTAGCCTAACAAATATCAACACAGTTATGTTTAATGTTGATATGGACAAATGTTAGCAACACAATCGCAGCAAGCATTTGATACACCGATGTACTCACTATCCATAGCCTGGGCGAGGCCTCCGTTTTAAAATAACCACAGTGTGAAATATCACTCTAGTCATTTTTCACAACCCAATTTCCAAGTATTGAGTCAAACAATTGGTGAAAAATTAGGATGGCAACAGAGCCAAACATAATCTTTGGTTATTTTAATTTTAATTCACCCAGCCCTTTGTTTTTGCATTTGGCACAAACTGTGGTAGTGCACTTGTGCTATTTTTAATTACTGCGTTGTCCGCATACTCCTGTGAGTTTGCCTAATTGATTACGTAGCAGGCGTTAGACTGCTTCAGCACCGTTGTTTTAGCTTACGCACTGTTTTGGAATATCTTTTAGTTCCGCATAGAAAATATTCGGTGGGTCAATAGGCAGACCCGTTAAATAATGGCCAACCGCTAACACCAGGTCCCGTAGCTTTGATTCTATCATGGATCAATTTCACAACCCGATCAGGAAGCGGTATAAGAAACAAAGCCTGGTCTGTCGATGTCCTTGTTTCTTAGGTCATCTCTTTTTCAACATACGATACTTATTTCACCGGAGAGTGAAATCGATCGAAAATCGATCGATTTTTCGATCAATCGATCGAAAATAAAAACTACCACAGTTTGTGCCAAAATCGATCGAAATCGAAATCGAATAACATGCTCGTCTTAACATCCGATATAAAAATGAGACAACTGGTCCTGGGATCGAGGTTGCTGGGGAAAACGAGGTTGCATAACTTCAAAGAGAATGAATCTGGGTTCGGGGACAAATCTTTTTTCAGCAATGTTTTGACCCTCCCGCCTGCGGTAAAGCCAATCTAAAATTTTTGGTCATCAGCCGAAAGTACTACAGAAAAAAAGGAAAGCATGGATGCGACGAAAACAAATTCTACCACTGCAGAAGAAGGAAACTTTCCTGCGTTGGGACATTCTTCTTTGCAAGATTTTTCAAAGGTAAAACATTCATGTCCATCTTAAGCATAAACAATTTTTGTTAATGTGATAGCTAGCTTTTTGATGTGCTAAAATGCGAATGCTCTTTGGCTAGCTGTACTAGTAGTAGTCAATATTGCATGCGCTCCTGTCCTAAATCATTATATGTCTGGCCATGTAAATGTAAAATGTTCTGCACCTAACTATTCATAATCTCGAGCCATAAGTCTCTGCCTATATGTTTTTTGTGAAAGTTTATGTGCAAGGCTTTCACATGGAAATACAATGCTTGATACTCTGTTCCCGTTTAAAATAAACCATTATAGCTAATAAACACTGCAATATGAGTTATGCTTGGTTATATAATTTTTATTAATAGACATGTTGACATAACTGTGTTTATGATAGATAGATAGATGTGCATATTTTACATGGCTAGGCTCACAAATATCGAGGGATATACCCTGTCTATTATTTCCAGGAGGGGCCATGGCGTAGATGGAGAGTCCTAGAGTATTTAATGCTCATTTTGAGCTACGCAGACCCAATTAGAGCCCACGCTCTACCAGACAACTCCCGGCAACATCCAACGGCCCACACAGTGTGCCATCTTCCCAATTTCCCTCACATGGCTTGGGTTAACCCGGGGCTATGGTAACATTCACTCGCCCATGTTGAATCACCGTCAAGAGGAATCGAACCCCGGTCTCTCGCACAGAGTACGAGAGCTATAACCACTAATCTACGGCGCCATGGCTTTGATGGGTAGTCCTGCAGTATTCTTTGAGCTACACAAACTTAATTAGAGGGTCAACGCACTGCCAGACAACTCCCTGCAACATCCAACGCCCACACAGTGTGCCATATTCCCAATTTTCCTCACATGGCTTGGGTTAACCCAGAGCTATGGTAACATTTAGTTGCCTATATTGAATCGCCGCCAAGGGGAATCAAACCCCAGTCTCCCGTACAAAGTACAAGAGTGATAACCAGTAAACTATGGTGCCAAAGAAAATCCCCTGTGGTTTCCTGTTGTTTTGTAGTGGGTTGTAGCCCTTGTTTAGAAGGATAATCGCAAAACTCTTAGGAAAGGGTGGAATATGATTTTTTTAAAATGTATTTTAGGTGTTTGGTGGGGATGGGGTTTTAACCATGATGTTTGGCAAATTATTCTTTGCCAAAAGCAAGCAGCATAAAGACTTCGCACTGTGACATATAGTTAATTTCAGTTGTCATACATTTTATTTTATTGTATTTAGACTGTTTTACAAAAGGTAGTGTATGCTACACAACGTGCTAATGCTTTGGCAGGTCTATCAGAGGATTTTGATTACTGGAATAGTTTCCCAGACTTTCGAGAATATTCCACGGAGCAAGGAGCACGTGTAGTGAACAAGTAAGTAAAAGTTAAAATAACCTTTTTGGACCATTTGTCTACTTCTCTTTGTACGTTATTGTGAAGCAAATTGTTTAGGGAAATCTTTCCTAGGACGATAATTAACAAAATGCAATTTTAGTTTGTTGTTGCAATGCAACATTTCACAATGATTTTATATTTTTATTTAACAATATGAAGATAATAGTTTTGAGGAAATGAAATACTTGTTACGGAATTAAGGTGATCATATGACCTATTAGAAAAACTCATCTTCAGAATTGTTTTAAGAAAATAATGCCTTTGTGCACAAATAAATTAAAATTGATACTATTTGAGAGTCCAAAAGGTTATGTGCCAAAAAAGTGTGTTTTCAGAGCAGAAATGCTTTTGTGGTAATTTTCATTTTAACGCACTCAGTGCTCTTTTTACTCAAAAATCTACATTCAATTTAAATATCAAAGAAATGAAAAATGGAAGCATTTGGATTTTGTTCCTAGATGCTCACTAAATAAATTTCAAGTTTTTATAACTGAACAAAGTATAAAATGGAGGCGGTGGTGGGAGTGACCAGAAAATTTTTCAGTTTTCAAAATCACAAAAACAAAAGTGATAAGTCAGGTCAAAATAATATGTCTATTTTTGTGATGTGACACTCATATGCTATTATGTATAAATTATAGTATTGGTGAATTGTTCCGCCATCATGCAGTTCAATGTGCTTGGTCATCAGGAACAACTTCAGTTAAAGATGTTGAGGAGCGTTTTGAAAGACTTGTTGATGCAAATGATATAATGTTAGAAAATGTGGTGAGTGGTTATAATTAGTAACTCAAAAAATTGACTTATAGTCATTAAAGTATTAAAAATTGTTTTTTTCTTCAAAACATTTTTTATAAGAAATAAATTTCTTATAAAAAATGTTTACAAAACTTACATTTGGCTAAAATTTAGGAACACTTGAAGAACATAAAATTTTTAGGCTCACAAATTTTACAAATATTTCATCCGAAACCACATATAGGAATTATATTTTGTCGCTGGGTCTCTGAGAAGCTAAAATACCTTTAAGAAAGCTCAAGTCAACAGTTTTTTTTTGTTTTTTGTTTTATGAACATAATTCTAAAAATAAAAATTTCAGTCTTGAAATTTAGAACCTTAAAATATAGGAATATTTCTACCAAAAAAAGAATCTTTAAAATGACTGCTGTTATAAAACAGTTGATTACTACAGTGGAAAAGGTAATCTAATCTATTATATAATTAATATAACTAATTTTTGCATATATTTATTCTGATAAAAATTTTAGTAATCTGTCAAATTATTGCATTGTATTGTTTTGAACTGAATAAGATTTTATAATGATCTAAGCACATCATTTTTGTAAAGTGGCATGTTTGCGGCACTCTAGTCGCTGGTGGAATACACCATACTTCACTACTTCTGTTAACATCCAGGCCTATGAAGTCTGTTAAAAACCATTTCCAGTACTTCAGATATTTTAAAGGTTTGATAAGTTGCATTACCAAGTACATTGCATTGCAGAGTCTATGAAGGAGGATGTTATTTTTCAAAAAGATAAATAATAATATATAAATATATATAAATACTCAGATAAAATATTTTCAAATATACGTTGTTATATGTTTTAAAAAATAAGTTGTACTTTCTACTACTTATTTCATTATTCAAAGGGATCCCTTCTTGATGAGGCTTCTGGTCTAAAGAAAAATGACAAACCCATATTACCTCCTTCCATGAAACAGAGCACTCCTATTGTGTCAAGTTGGAATAAAAGACAGGTAAATTGACAAATACAATATTTTAAATATGGAATGTAATAAATCGATTTTGTTTCAAGTTGCCATCCCATCTGTCATTTTTAGGGCGAATCTGGTGGAAATAGACAATCTACCTACAAACTTCTAATGGCAAAAAATATAGAGAGACCACAGTTAAAATGGTTAGATAAGATTGATAACTCCAATACACCCTTCATGCCATACTTGAAAAGTAAACCAAATGCAGTAAAAGAACTGGAATGTAAGTTGTTAACCATTCTTTTTATAAGAATAATATAAATAAGTGTTATAGAAACAAGTATTTATTCATATGTAATGGTGGTTATGTGCTTAATTTAATAGTGGTGTTAATGAATTAGAGAACTTAAATATCATCATCATCATCATTATTCCCGGCTTAACGTCCGTTTTCAATGCTAGCATGGGTTGGATGGTGTATATTAATGACCTTCTTCCAATCTGATCTAGACTGTGTTAGATGTAAACTCAACTTCCTCTGTATCAAGTCTGTCCTTATAACCTCCTGCCAAGTCTTTCTCGGTCTGCCTCTGGGCTTTACCCCAGGAACTATAAAGTCTCTGCACTTTCTTACCCAATTATCCCCCTCCATTCTTTCCAAGTGCCCCAGCCAATTCAATCTTCTTATCTGGATAACATCTATTCTACGGATACTTAGCCTGCTTCTTAGCTCATCTGAATTCTTTCTGTCTCTCAGACTGGTGTTACACATCCACCTAACCATTCTCGTATCATTCCTTTCTAAACGGTCAAGATCTTCCTGCTTCACTGCCCATGTCTCACTACCCTACAACATAACACTTCTTACACAGGCCTCATGCAACCTACCTCTTAGCTCAATTGACAAGACTCTGCTAGTCAACAAAGGAAGTAACTCTCTGAACTTTTTCCAAGCAGAACCTATCCTGCAAGTAACACTTCTTCCAACACCCCCTTCACTGCCCAACATATCACCTAGGTAACAGAAGTTCTCAACTATCTCTAACGAGCCACTGTTGTACATCATTGAAGCTGGAAATACTTCATTCTCTCTAATCTCACCTTTGCAACGCTTGCATGCAAACTGAATGTCAGCTCTTAACCTTCCACCAATACTACTGCACTTCTTATGTACCCATTGCTTGCAAGTTTGACAAAAAATTGAGTTACTAACCAAATATATAAAGTTAAAAATAATTAGAAATATATAATATAGCAGATGTTTACCTATTCTGTTAATCTGATCGTAGCTTGTCTTATCACTTTGTTTAACTCATGTTAGGTGCAGTGTCAAGCGCTTTTATTAGTTTTTCACTTTTCTATAAGCATGATTTTTTTTGTATATAGATGATGCAATGGAAACAGATGATGTAGTTGCTGACTTTATACACCAGCAAAGGATAGGGGGGGAGAAATATGATAATATAAAGTAAGTGATAAAATAATGGTCACTGTGGCTCTGGGAATTCCACAAAATTCTGGAAAAAAGAAGCTTACTATGAAGAATCCTTGGAATTTTGAGAAAAAACCTGGGTAATTGAATTAGAAAAAATGTCTAGCTAAAAGAGGAATAGATTATTATGCAACAAGGGGTTAATGCACCAGTAATACCTGTTTAAAAGTCATAGAGATGTTTGAATCCTAAGTTTGAATATAGTACCAACATTATTTTGAAGTTTGTCGTTTTACAGCACATCAGAAATATCTCATGAAAAAAAGGTTTAAATCTTAAAGTTTTCACCAAGTTTGTTTCTAATGTTGTGCAAATATAATAACTTAAAATTGTGTGGAATTCCCTTTTTTAACATTCGATTTCACATCATATTTTAGAAATTTTGGCAATTCTTATTCTTATGACAAACAATCTATATATAAAAAATTGTTTCTCAAAGGTGTTTTTATTTGGGAGCTTTGAAGAGATTATCATTCAAGCAAATACAGTAAAGTTGTGGCAGTATTTCTTTGCCCAATCTAGAGTTCATAATATTCTGGACTTCATAATAAAATTCACAATATTTAATATTTATTGTGATTTGTTGATTTGTTTGTTTGTTTGTTAGTCATCCATATGTATACGAGATTTCACACTTCGAACTGAATGATTGGCAGTTAGAAGAAACGCCTCCACAGGTAAAATCACAGCATGATGTTAAAAGGATTGACAGCAGCTGTTCAAATGGGAAGACTATTATATACGTAAAAATAAATCAGTTTATTGTGGGCTCGGGTTGAAAGCAACATGTAGAAGAAGTTGCCGAAACTTGTTTTATATTATCATTTATCACACAATCATTCTTTTAAAGAATTGTATTTAGATTGTGTATAACATTATTTAGGTACTTTACAACAATTCAGAGCTAAACCTCAGTCTTAAACAACTCAGTTGCTTATAAAAAGTGTGTTTCACATAAAATTTTTTCTTGCATTCCTTGCATCCAAAATAATTTTGGTTTTTGTTGTAGGTATATTCGCAAATACAAGAAATGTCTCTCTCCTATGTTGATTCACAAGTGCTGTTAGATGATATGATGAATAAACTGAAGCAGGCCAAAGAAATTGCCATTGATTTAGAGGTAGGAGCAAAAAATGTGTTACTAAGAATATTTCATTAAAAGAAATTCAAATGACCATTTATGTTTGTGTTTTAGCATCACTCCTACCGTTCATTCCAAGGTTTTGTATGTTTGATGCAACTTTCAACGCGTACAGAAGACTTCATTGTGGATACATTAAAGCTTCGAGACGAGTTACATGTACTTAATGAGGTCTTCACTGATCCGGCCATTGTTAAAGTAAGAATAACCAGTTTTTATAATCAGAGATAGTAGTCAGAGAGAGTACTTCAACAGACTTTATATGTATAGTTTTTTATATGGAGGTTGTAGTTTTTCTATGTTAAAAGAAAAATTAATTTACCTTGCCTTCCGAAAGGCTTTACAGTATGTTTGGAATCATGTGGTGGCTTTCACAAAAACTTTGCACAGTGAATATAAAAAAACAGTTTGACATACCAATGACATTTTTTTACAATAACATTTTTAAATAAAAATTACTCTGTTTATTGAGATATCATTAATTGGAACATATGGAAAATACCTACCTGATAGTATTTTTTGTCCAAATCAGCCCAAAACTGCTTTGTTTTCAGAACAACTGTCAGATGAGCACTCACTAGTGCTTATTTTTGCACAAGTTTGAAGGAAATAAAATGTTTCAAACCTTAGAAAAATTTGTTCATTATTAAAATACTGTATATTGAATGTGCAAGATATTTATCTGTTTTGTTTTTGTTTATTTGAGAAGGTAACCAGCCTAGTTTGATGAATCGCAACATTCAATCCCTTACTGTTACTGAGTAAACTAAACTACAGCTTCTCTTATTTGTTTCCTTCGCATAATTTTTTTTTGTGCAGGTACTTCATGGTGCAGACATGGATATTGGTTGGTTGCAACGTGATTTTGGTGTTTACATTGTAAATATGTTTGATACTGGACAAGCAGCTCGAACATTACATGAAGAACGATTTTCACTGGCTCACCTACTGCATAAGTACTGTGATGTAACTGCACAAAAGCAATTCCAGTTGGCTGATTGGAGGATAAGGTATACTTGATGTATTTACTTTAAGTATAAATTATTTGTTCGTTTTATTTACTTTTCTCAACAATTACTAACTATAATATCTAAGAGAATTGAGAAAGATAGACTAGACAAAGCACGTCTATACGACAAAATCGTTTCAGTTTTATATTCTTTTTAATTAAAACGCTTTTCCACCAAGGATTGATTTAAAGCTCATCATTCTAAAGTTATTTTTTTAGTACTGGTTAAACAAGAAACCAACATTCTGTCCAGGTCGTTTAAGTAATCATAAAGTGCTCAAAAACTAAAAACTATATGTGTGAATGTGTGTGATAAGGGTGCAGCTTGTACATCTTTTCATCAAATTTCTTTAATACAAGTGCAATATTTCACACCATGTTTTTTTAATTACGGTAAAAGAAATTAAACTGACAACATACTCTAAAAAATGGCTGATTTTTTATAACTGTATTTACTACAAGAGCTTGCAGTACTATGAATTTGTTAGAAATAGATAACAATGTTTATTAAAATAATTTGACGGTTAAAAAAAGGTCATAATATACAGACTTATAGTGTAATAGCTTGACTGCGAAACAAAATATGATGCATAGTGAAAGTTAAAAATGTATTTTTAGCTATTTTTTGTTCAGTAAAGAAGGCTTCATAAGTTGAACTTTTACAATGGTTGTATATTACAGAATGGAACTTGTAAAATTGAATAAAATCACGCTAGCTTAGCCTATAAACATGTGAAAATGTTTTTCCATTAACAATTATCACTAACACCTTTTTCTTTTCTAAAAGCTTTGTATTTTGCTTTTTATATGTTTTTCATGTAAAAATATTGTCATATTTTCTAGCTATGTTTAAATATTAAAGCCATTTTAAGATATTGGCTACAAACGTAGATTTTGAGGGAGCATGCTTAAGTTCAGCCCTAACTGGCTATCTATCTAGGTTTTTTACTGAAGATGCAATAAAGTTTTTTGGAAAAGGATACTACTTGTATACAGATATGCAAGATGGTTTACCTGTACTAAGTGCTCAGCTCAGTGTTATGATTAATTTTTGAACTTTAAAATGGGTTAAAACAGGTTGTAAATCTGTGTTTTTATAATAATGTGTGTGCGTGCTCGAGTTAAGACATACTGCATACCTGTACTAGAGCGCTCAATCTGAATGTGTGGCACACAGGCTGGGTAACACAGTTAACCTGGCGTTTCAACACCGAGGCTCCCACCTAATTTTTTACTATTATCGTAAATCTTCTGTGTTTGAGTATTAAATTACCTTAGTGTCTATGGTATTCCTATGCTGTATAAAGCAATGTCTGGTTACCTTTTCTGAGTAGAGGTGTAGATAACCTATATCATGCATCTTATTTCTACCGTGTAATATTGTAATCACGATAGCCAACAACCTGGAAATAAAAACCACTTATGCAAGAAAGTATATAAAAAAACATTACTGAAAGTTGTTGTGCCCCTTTTGGTACCTCCACAACAGACTTTGTAATGCAACTCGTAAATTTGCTACATAATACCATTTTTCATCCTCTCTTCGAGTTTCATCCATTAGTACAATAGTTTTTTGTTAACGTTAAATATTTCATTTGTGCAGTGGGAGGGTATAAGTTGGTTTTCATATACCCTGATCAACAAATATCGCAATGCAAACAAATTGGTCGAAAAACCATCCAATGAAGTAATAATTAGACATATTTATGAATAAGAAAATGCGACTAAAATATGAATTTGTCAATGAAGGTAGCTAGTACATCGGTGCCTATTTGCACGTAATAGTTTTTATTTTTTTTATAAGATAAGAGTTGTGACTAGACTTAAATATTCCTAGCGATGCAACGATAATGTTTTTGTTTACAGACCGCTGCCAGATGAGATGATCAGATATGCACGTGAGGATACCCACTATCTGCTTTATATTTATGATGTGTTACGAAATAAGCTGATCTCACATGGCAACGAAATGAAGAACCTGCTGAGAAGCGTTTATTCGAAAAGTTCTGCTATTTGTTCTACGGTTTGTGATATTTTGCGTTTACTACCTCTTTCCGGTATTTTATAGGTTTCTTCATTAATTTTTGTTATTTCATGGTTAAATGGATAAATTACCGGATGTGCTTAAATTCTTCACACAATTACAACTCTAGGGGTACCATTTTTGCAGGGATAATTATCATTAAAGTCCTAATTTATAGGCTGTACTTTCACACCCTAGGTTTATAACGAGAGATGAAGAATGACCTGAAAATTTAAATCATGAAGGCTTATTTTGTAATTGTCAATTTCAAAATGCGACATAATTTGTCAGGAATTTAATATTCATCCATTTTATGTGATATACAATTAACGAAAAGTGCATCAAAGAAAAGATGTATTGTTAACAGCTATAAAGCAGCATGTTTTCCCACAACATGTTTTTTCAGCAACTGTATAGTTCATCTGTAACCTAAGAGAGACGATGTGGCCACGAGTGTTCAAACTAACCGAAACACAATTGAAACAAAGTATTTTACAGAAAAATAGTAACTATAGTTTTTAAAACGAATTTGTTTCTTTTTTAGATTTATCACAAGCCCATGTTCTTTCCTGATTCTCATTTTGCCGTGTACCAGAAATATAGAGGAAGATTGAACCCGAAACAGGTTTGAATATAGAGCTTTTTTTGTAACGAAGGAGTGTTTGTGTAGAGTTTTAAAAACATATTTCGTATAACTATGTCGAATGTTGTGTAACCGGCTTAATTCTGCTAGGTTTATTGTGACATTGTGCTGTACATAGAAAACATAGTAGTTTTTATGTGATTTCCTCTTACGTGTGTTTTAGCTTGAGTGCTTAAGACTTGTTTATGGCTGGCGTGACAAAACTGCTCGCGAAGAAGATGAGAGTTATGGGTAATTTTTCTTTGCTACTATGTAATTTCAAATTTTTGATTGGTTCATTTCTAATTTAGATTTATCTCCAGCTTTAAATATTATTTTCTTTTTCAGTTACACTTTGCCGAATCACATGATGTTTCAAATTGCAGAAAATTTACCAAAGTATTTCTTGTTTTGTTTCCTTTTACATCTCTATGTGCGTAACCCTTCGTTTGTTTCACGTTTTCTCAGAAGTCATTCCAAAATCTTGTCATTTTTTTTCGAAGGGCACCACTTCATATCTCCCTTTTTTATACATGCATAATCATTAGTCATTTTTTTTTGTTTTATCAGAGTTTACTTTAATTTTGAATATCCTGAAGTTATTTTAAAACCTGTTTTTTCTTTAAGGGAACCACCTGGAGTAATAGCATGCTGCAATCCTGTCCCTCCATTAGTGAAGCAAAGAGTAATGGATATACACCAACTGGTTTTACAGGCTAGAGAATTTGATCCAGTTAAGGTATCAATACTCCCTCAATTCCCGCTGCCACTTATTTGTGATAAAAAAATATTAAAAGTTGTTTTGTCATATATTTGCGGCCATTAGCAGTCTAAAATTCGATGTATAATGTCTCTAACCTCAATAATTGACTTTTGTTTGGATATGTAGACACGGCCAGTTATGACCGAAACAACGGAACATAGGGAGCAGGTGTGTGCTTTATTTCTTCATCTTAATTGAATCTTACTTTCGATTTAATATTAACTCGAGGTTTATTTTATAGACTGACGCTACAGACGTTCTTCAAACAAAATGTGAGTAACACCTGTTTGTTATACGTTGTAAGAAGGTCTCTTTGAAACTTTTTGTATGAAAGTTACTTAACATCCTGATCATCTTTGTCTCATAACATAATGTTGAATGTTTTAATGCCTCTAAGGAGGGCTTGGCAAAGATTTCTCCACGCCTTTGTTAAACAGCAGTTAGGCTTAAGATTATCTGAGCTAGGCATGACGTAGTACGGCGTATAAATAGGCTGTTGGAACCAAAACACTGAATGCTAAAGTATCTCAACTGTATATTCTTTATGTTCTCTAACAGCTGGTTGTTGATTTGATCTCTGTTGTTCTTGTCTAGTTGATTCTTCTGTGTTTCACACCAAAACCGGTTTTGAAATATACAATATCACTGGACCTCCTGTCACCATAAAGAAGCCATCGTTAACTGCATTTGAAGAAATGGTAAAGGTACCTTTCTTTTGTTTTTATAAACCCAAGATCATATAGTTGGAGTATGATCATGTAAAAACGCTCAGCATAACAGATTAAACTAACAAATGCATTATTTAATTCCTTTTCATGTATTTAGTTATATATATCATATATTTTTCATTTAATTAGTTTGCCTTTACCTTTAATTTTTAAAGCTTACATTTTATTTGAGAAGAGAGGAGAATCACATTCAACGTACATCTTCGTCTTACGTATGTTTTAAACGTGCAATAAATAAATGAATAAATACAAAATGTTTCAAACCATTTTTAGGAGCATTTAGAAATCACCGAAGGGAAAAGAAAAGCAAAAGAAATAATATCAGTGCTTAGAAGTCCGTTTGAAATGGTAAGGGTAAAAGAAAGTATAATGTAAGCTTGCTTTAAGATTTCAAGATTCTGTTTTCTTATGTTACTTGTTTTTTTAGTATTTACCCAACACAGGCAAGGAAGCTGTCAATCCCAACGTTGTAAGTATTTACAGAATGTATTTTTCACGCCATGACGAGGTCTGTTCTTTCGCTTACATGCGCCATGTTGCTAGAAGCAAAAGTACAGACGATTCACACGATACATAAATCTGCACTTGTGCTTTCTAGATTAATCAAACATGGCAGACGGCTAGCAAGGAAAAATTAGTTGAGCAGAACGAGGAATTAATTCTTGTAAAAGGTATAAAGGTTTGATATGTGATAACATTAAATGACAAGCTTCAGAAAATAATTCATTATGGAGTGTTCTGAAATAAAACAGAACAGTTCTTTTAATTATAATGCACGCCTGCGTTTGATTTCTGTGTCCAGATGACGTGGTTATGATCACGTGGTAAAGATCACGTGGTTCCAGATGACGTGGTTCAAATGACGTGGTTCGGATCACATGGCTCAAATCACGTGGAAAAGATATGTTTAAGCAAAATGCAGTTATTAGTAACAACCTTTATTGACTCATCCTAATAAGAAATACAGCTTTAATTCGCGGAAAACTTGAAAATCGTGTAGTTTTAAGAAAGTAAGGTTCTATATAAACGTTCTTTGTTTTGTTTCTCAGAAATTCCAAAAAAAGAAAAAAGGAAGTCGAATGAGATGATTACATCCGAAGAACAAACTTTGAGAGAAATGGTAAATTATCATTCCTTGCTTTTCTGTTCGTCTTGTTATTTTAAAAGCACTATTATTTGCGCATAATGGTTTTGTTTGCACGCGGATCGAAACGAATTTTACATAAAACCAAACCTACCCGATATGCAAATGATTCTGTATGGCTTTGCTCTCATGCTACAAGCGCATCGTGTAGACGGAAATAGCAAAACAAAATTGCAGCCTTAATATTTTCACCTTATTATAATTCGGACTAATTTCTCTTAATATTTCTATCCGCTACGTGTGAGCATGGTTTTGGACAGCACGTATCATGCATCTTTTGAAAGCATGCATGCAAAGTTGCGTTAAACAGGAGGCATTCTTCCTTGATACTAATTCTGACTTTATAAAGTAAAACATTTTTAATTTCATAAAAATCCAGGCGATGGTTTTATGCAGGTGTCTTAATTAAGTTGTATGATCTAATTCTTTTTTTTTAGCTGCCAAAGAAGAAAAAACATAAACAGAATTCAGATATTACATCGACGCAAAAACCGGTTGAGAAAGTAACATACGACAAAACAGTAAAGAGGTCATCAGACTATGTGCCTTTTAATTATTCGAAAAGCGATTTAAAGAAATTTACGTGTATGTATTAATATTGAGTATTCAGTATTGTTAAGTCAAGTTCGTAAATCAATCGAGACATTTTTTCTATATGCAGAGCGACTTGAGTTTTTTTTTATACCATTTGAGATGAAGAGTGTATGAAACAAATCTTCTTAAAGCCAAATTTCCATTTTTAAAGAAAAATATAATCGACTTTGCTTGTTTCAAACAGGCACAGTTTCCGTATTTTTATAGAAAATGGTAGCCTTAACTGCGCTTGCTTTCAAAATTCTGGAAGGTGTTTTAATTTAAGAGTAAAAAGAGTTCGAGATTATGCTCTGAAATACAGCATACTTAAATTATTACTTCAAATACTAGCGGTTTGCATTTTTTTCTTTGAACATTTGAATTATTAGATGGGGAGTGTGTTGTGAACGAAATGTTATTTTTTTTAAAGCTGGCAAAACCTTAACGCCGATGGAAGTAATCGAAGTAACGGAAGAACCAAAATTTGTAGGTTCTAATACTTTTTAAGATCTGGTAAACGTTTACTGCTGTACTAATGTCTTGGTAATTTTTTCAGGGGAAAGTTGTTCGTACGAAAGTTCACTCGAAATCTGGTGCACGTTCCATGACGTACAAATAAAAATAAGTGAGTATATCCTGAAAATAACATGAAGAAATTTTTGCAGATCTTATCTTTTGCGATTAACTACATTTAATTGCGAATAGCGAAGTTTCAGTAATATTAGTAGAGACAAAATCGGAATCTTTCCCAACATTGTAGAGAACGTCTTTCCTGGTTATTAAGTATACATGTAAAACCCTTTTGTTTTAGTATATGATGGACAATTACGATTGCAGAATCGCGTACTATGTTTTTATATTTTTAATACATTATACCTAATCCAGAATCGCGTTTTTGATGTTCATGTATGATCGATCTGCTTAGAAATATTCGTTTTAAATTCCCCTCATACAGTCAAACATGTAAATTTAAAATTCTATAAAAAATATCGTGGCTGAGTAGCTGGCACTCTGAAAAAGTTTAATGCTTATCTTTAAAATATAAACCATCTACCCAGCTCGATGGTACCCCATTATTATTTACAAACGCAATCAGGAGGGACAACTCTATAAAATGGTTTTCTTCTTGCCAGGACTTCAGTAAATAAAAGAATAAATTTTTATAAGGTACGTCTTCAATAAAAAGAGAAGGATATAGTTGACTGTAAGGCTGTGTTAGCTATCAACGTCTTAAAAACAGGACTGAAGTTGCAAAAAGCTTTTGTTTTAAAAAAAAGACTATACTCCCTACGAAACTCTTCACTATGGTCTGCGACATCAGCGTTGATTATGTAGCATCGTAATTTGTATGAGATCGTTGAATGTATTTGTAAAATGCGAGGAGGGGTCATTGAAAACGTTCGGTTTAATATACACAAAAAATACTAGCCAGTAGACCCAGCATTTTTTTACCACCAGGAAATCGGAATAGTTAAGGTGGGAAAATTACACCGGCTTCAAACGAATTACCTTCGGTCAGAATGCTGGCTGCGCTTCTTGATTGGTTACTTCTATTGTTCTTTACTCGGAATATACTGTTCACTTACCCGAACAAGTATAATTAATTCTCGTACTAAGAATAAGATATCGAGTTTTGGCCTGAGGAATTGTTTTATGTTAATTCGTGAATTTAATATTTAGGGATTTGCTCTGTCACAGTCGTTTATGGCTAAGCTTTCGAGAGAAACTGAATTGTGATATCCTCGAAGAAAGCTCAGTTAACCAGGCTAGAAATAACGGTAATACATGTGCGGTTTACCTAATTGAGTGGTCGGAATCCAGGCTAGCAAACTTTAATACCCATGCATTTTATTTGAACATTAGAAAATAATTTTACATTTCAAACACCGGCGTATAACTCTAAGAAACTAATTTCATGGTAAATCCAAACAAATAATTATTAGTCACTTAATATTAAAAAGATGTAGCTTCCTTGCTATTTGTCATATAATTTTGTCGTCTACGAAGCAGTTTTAACATTTGGACCACATTTGGCCCAAAACAGCGTTTACGTGATAAAAAATCAAGCGCAAGCAGATATTATGTACTCCGTGATATTCCGAACTCCCAATTTTTTGTTAAACAATCCAGTTCTTTCGGTTGGGGACAAAATGTTTTTCGTAATCTGTAACCATAACCTCGTGGTATAAAAATATTTACAAAATATAAGATTACAAGAAACGAATAAAAAAAAAAGATTTTCTAGACAAAGAAATTACTCACGAATTCAAAATTTAATGCAGGCAGGCGAAATTAGCTTGAAAACAAGGAAAACTTAAACAGGGCGTCTGCCAACGTGTTTTTTAGAATTCCAATTTGTTTCACTATTCTTTCACGTTTCCCAATTTTTTTTTATATAATTTTTGCAATATTTCAACATTCCGATGCACGCAAGAAAAATATGTAGATACAACAGCAGTGTTACGGAAAAGTATAAACACAACATCCTGTTAAATGGTAAAGTTTCATAATCAGACAGAAATTTTTCGAAAAATATTTATCTTTCAAGGTTATTATCGTGGGTAATCAAGAATTTCAATGTTATTTAGTCCGATTTCAAGGTTTTACATTTCCGGCAGATACCCTGAGAAAGATTTTTTTTTGTTAAGCATTAATTTTAGGCTTTTTTCAAAATCTTAAATTATATTCGCTGAGGCTTGGATCTATATTTCTCTAGAAAAAAAGATTGAATTTTTCGTTTCCACCTTTCTTTAATAAGAGATAAAATTTCATTTCTGCTCTCAAATTTTTCTTTTGGTCAAATTTTTCACTACGCGCAAGCTTGACAAATCAAATCGTCACAAAACCAATATTCCTCTAACAGGAAACTCCTTTTTTCTCTCAAACGTTTTTAGCAGACACCTAGCACGCATTTTGGCCTGTTTTCAGTTGTTTTGATTTTGTTCGAAGCGAAAATCACGACTTTAAAATAGCGAGCAGATATATAGTTGAACAATTGTCTAACGTCCATTCAAAATCTACTGGTTGGGACTTGCCTTATTGCAAGTTTTTTAATTGTCATTAACGATTGAATAACTTTAATCATAAAAATATCGATCTCGGTCAATTTAAAAAAAGAAGCGTACCAAGATGCTACTTCTTATACTTTTTATGGTGTCAAGTTTCTTTAGCATCTGAACAAAACTCAAAGCTTTGTGGGTGCTGCTATTATCCAGCATGCTTTATTTCCGGGTTCGCCTGGCGCAATCTTTTCGAAATCGATACGTGGTAATCTATATCAATTCTTCAATATGATCCATCTATATCAACTCCTCAAACTATTTCGACCAACCCGTCGACGAGCTATAGACAAACTACCACGTTATATTTTTTTCTTCGTTATCATCTTGATAATTTAAACCCTTGTGTTTCGTCTGGTCCACTTGAAAGGAAAATACGTATTATTAGAATTGTTAAAATAAAATCTTCGAAAACATTTCCAAATTTCAGGCTTAATTCACATCGGAGACGAATGCCGACTTGTAAACAAAGATTTTAAAGTTAAAAGCGTCCAAACGATAAATCAGTCCAACATTTAAACTCACAAAAATGTATGAACTATTTCTGAGTCAATGCGAAAGTAAAAGTAAGAGAAAAAAATAATATGAAAATTCACCTAGGTTGGCGGATCACATAATCTGATGCTTTGGGAGTTATTTTCTCAGGCGGAGTTAAAACTTTCACTGGTGATGATGGCGAGTTGGGTGATGCGCGAGTTGTATTTTTGATAATTGATATTTTACTAAAAAGAGAGAACACTTTTTATGATCAGAATCATACACGGTTACAAACAAAAGGAGATAGAAACCTCCACGGTTGCAAACAAAAGGGTGTGATAACAACTTACACGTCATCTTGTTCTAATCTCGCCTTTGTTTCATCATAATTTTCACCAAGTATGCGATTCCTAAAACCAGGATAATTTAAAATCGTTCACTATTTAAAATTTTATTGCATTTTTTAAATACAAAAATACCCAAAGTTTGAGGAATACCTTAAAGCAATTATTACCAATGTATTTTTATCTAAAGCTTATGGTCCACTAGATGCAAATCATTTACCCATGAACGTAAAAACGAAAATAGTTTAAATTGATTAAAGTTTTAAATGATCCAAAGCTGATCTCACTGGCATTTCTGACACCCTGGAAACAGTTTGGAAACGCACCACTATACAAAACACAAAAATCTCTTTACCGTGCAGCTTGGTACTCGGCTTCACGCATTTTCAAAGCCTTTTTAAGCTCTGCTTCTGTTTTATTTTTAGGCTTGTTGGTCTTCACATTATTCAAACCTGACCTCTTCAAAATTTTAATCTAAAAAATAATTACATAATATATTGCACCATAAAAATAAACGTCACTTTATAAACAAGTTGATGAACTGAGATTTGTGAAAATAATTTTCGTGATTTCTTACTCGTTCCAGCCAATTCACAAATTTTCACTCCAATTTTTACAATTCTGATTTTATAATTTTTGAGTATGACTACAGCACCTATTAAAGCTTGCTCTCAAAATATTTTTGCAAACAACGGAAAATCATATTATATAAAAGTAAAGGCTAGCCAACCAAAATCTGGAATTGTGCTTAAACATCAGAAAATTTATCCCTTTGTTTAACACGAGTTAGTGTTTTGTTTTACCACCTGTAAAATCATATGAATTCCAACTTGAGAAAGTATCAAGATTTTAACTTTTTATACTTTCTTACCTGAGGTGTGTACTCAGTTCTTCCAGTGTTTTCTGATTTCAAAATTGTTATAGAGCCTTGTTCAGAACTAAATGAGATTAAAAAATGTTGGATTCAAGCATTTTGTATTAATCACTAAGAAAACATACAGCTTATATGTGAAACCAAACTTTGCTCCATTATTAAAAGTGGAAAATCAGCAATTTTTCGTTATGGCCCATTCTCATGGTGCTTTTTGAAATCTTGGAGAAAAAAAACATAAAAAAATCCTGAAACTAATAAATTTAAATAAATAAATCAAACAAATATCATACCACATCATTTCTTCTTCTCCTTCTTTCAAATTGCGTTCTCTTTCTTCCATACGTCTCTCCAAATCCTATATTAAATTTAGTCCAAAATAATATTAGATCATGAACATTAAAATATAAAATTTATTTAAAAATGGGTTTTTACAAGTATATATAGTATTTCTTACTTCAGGTATGTGTTTTGAACTTTTTTAGGGTTTGAGGCAGTTGGCTACAACTCTGGGGCCTCTTATTGATAAAGCTTTTTCAAAAAAATATATAATAACATTCATAAAACTTTTCAATCTCTGTTGTATATAACTTCCACATTTTTTTCATCAAAGGTAATATTAAAATTTACTATGACTTAAATAAAATCAATGTTCTCACTTTAAATTTTTGTCACTCATCTTACTTTGTTATGGTATATGGAGATTTAATAGTCGCTTGTCCATTCGGATAGCTAGAGCCCGAGCGACCAAAATTCGCCTAATGGAGATAAGCCTTTAGACTCTGGCATCAGAATTTTTTTTTTAAATTAAGATAAATTGCAAACAACATGTTTCATTCTTCATTCTTTTTTTTTGTGAAAACGACATATATATATTTTTAAATATGTTAGTCATTATCAAACAAGTTTTATGTAAGTATTGAAATATTCAACATTGTCTTTCATTAAAGTTGAATTAACGAGATTTTCCATTAGCTGAGAGTATATATTAGCTAAGATTATATATTTTTTATAAATATATTTCTATGATTTACTTGTAACAGCCATTTTTTTCATTTTCCACTCATGTGTTTATACTGGCATGTTTGTTATAAGTAATAATTGAGATATTCTTTGTGACTGACATCAATAATGTGTGACAGTGTTCCAGTGACCATCACTGTATCTTCGAGTCCCCTAAAAACTTTAAACTTATTTCCAGCTCTGTAAGTTTCCCTTAATGGAAAAAATAGGGCATGCTAGAGACAAGTTTGTTAAACTTTCAAAAGCATGCATAATGTTGACTTTTCACATAAAATTCGCATATTGAAACTTGATATTTAAAAAAATACTATACACATGTATAAATTTCGATTTCAGTATATACATTTTTCTTTATTATTGCAAAATATTCAACAGGTAAAAATGATTATTCATCTGCACTGGATAATAGTTTAAAGCCTCAACAATGTTTCCATAAATAATAATGGGCTAAAAAAGACCTTTCTTTAGCAAGCTCTAGCATCTTTCCGCCTGCCTCGCAGTTGTTAGAGCCAGAAGGTCAAAAACGTCAATTACTAAACATCTTTATTTTAAATTTCTTTTGCTAAATCAAAACACGATCCTATGGAGCTTAAACTAAGCTGTATTTTGTTCAACGTTAACCTAAGGGGCAAAAACAACAACAAAAATTTTTTTTAGCTGATAATTTTTAACATTTTATTTAGGCCCTACCGACAAAATTTTGTGGCATGTTAAACCCATATCTTTGCAAAAACAAGGACCCCAAAATAAATGATTTTAATATTGTTACTACACTATTGTTGGAAATTATTTGATAAGTATCTTCCTATTATAGATGTTCATCTGGAAATAGCTATATCACGTTTTGTTTGTGGCGCCGGAGATTAGTGGTTATAGCTCTTGACGGCGATTCAACATTGGCGAGTGAATGTTACAATAGCCCCGGGTTAACCCAAGCCATGTGAGGGAAATTGGGAAGATGGCACACTGTGTGGGCCGTTGGATGTTGCTGGGAGTTGTCTAGTAGAGCGCGGGTTCTAATTGGGTCTGCGTAGCTCAAAATGAGCATTAAATACTCTAGGACTCTCCATCTACGCCATGGCCCCTCCTGGAAATAATAGACAGGGTATATCCCTCGATATTTGTGAGGCTAGCCATGTAAAATATGCACATCTATCTATCTATCTATCTATCTATCTATCTATCTATCTATCTATCTATCTATCTATCTATCTATCTATCTATCTATCTATCTATCTATCTATCTATCTATCTATCTATCTATCTATCTATCTATCTATCTATCTATCTATCTATCTATCTATCTATCTATCTATCTATCTATCTATCTATCTATCTATCTATCTATCTATCTATCTATCTATCTATCTATCTATCTATCTATCTATCTATCTATCTATCTATCTATCTATCTATCTATCTATCTATCTATCTATCTATCTATCTATCTATCTATCTGTTGTTACTTAGAAAATAACTGATTTTATATATTTTATTTTTTATCAGTCATTAAGTGCTGATAAAAAAGAATCATTTGTTGAGAGCTCCTAATTTCCTTCAACCCCACGAAAAGATGTGTAAAGGTGAGTGAATTATAATTGGGTAGCATTCAAACTCACTTTAAAGGTAAAATTCGAGTCAGGGGGTCAGTAAATCTGCAAAAGCAATAAACAAAACAATGGTAAAATTTGGGTCTCATTCTTTTTTTGCGTGGCGAACCAACGAAATCAATTTATCTTACGCATCAGCATTTTTGCACATTATAGAGCAAAGTATGTATATTGTGTTTTCCACTTAGGACGAAAGTTCACTTTGATCGTAAAGCATGGCGTATTTGCCGTGCACCCAAGCAGCTCAATGTCCACTGGAAACAACAATGCGCCAGTGATTTATAAACAAACTCATTGACAAAAACAACATTGATTTAAAAAAATAAAACTTGAAATGTAGGGTAAAAGTATAGCAGGCTTACATTGAAAAGGAAGAATATAATTCAGCTGTGACTTATTGGACTTCAAAAAAATTTTTTATCCAAAGGACCAAATGACCAACTTTTATATAAATGACTCTAACCAAAAATAATTTTTAAGATGGCCTAAAAAGCATTGTGACAAGTACCCTTGGATTATCCTGGAGGCAATCCATAGAAATGAATCACTTTAATTCAAGAGCTGTCCCAGTTTAGTCAGCATTTGTTTGAGGAGTCAAGAAGGACAAAAATTTGTTTAAAAAATAAATGCACATCAAAACATCTTGCTAATTTAACAGTTGAGCACATATATATTTTTCCTGAGATAAAATAACATATTTGTACCCCAGAGTCTGCGGCATCTTCCCAAGAATCCAAAACATCCTCGTCTTCTTCATCCGCCATCTTGTTTTGACGGAGCGCGAGGAAGAAAGTGCTGATGATGTAAAAAGAATATTTAGTAACTTGTACTTACGAAAGGAGTTTTGATACCATTCTATTATTTTTAGTTTAAGTACGTTTGACCATGACCCGATAAATATGGTGGAAGAAATTCAAAACAAATGATAAATGTTATTTTATTCGGCGAGGTTTACTGCTCTTACCAGTAAACATACAGGTGAATTTTTTATAATAATATTATGGGTGGATATTGACCACTTAAACAAATTTATTAGCTTTGTGTAGAACATGCTCATCACATTTGGCAATATTCCAAAAGCGTTTAGCTAGCAATTTTATGCTAATTCTTCTGTTGTAATATGAAGCCTAGCATACGAACGTACCAAATGTTTTAATGTACCGAACCAACTAACAACATTTTAAATGTTTTTATTAACAAATTATTAAAAAAGAAAGCAAATGACACTTCTCTCTCAGAACATTGAGACTATAACAAAGACAACAAACCCTGCAGTTTTGCCAATAACAAAGTTAAATTTAACTGAATTTAGTTCGAAATTAAGCGCCGTATTTTAACTGAAAATTAATATTATATGCAAGTGAAAAAAAAATTTTTTAAGTAAAAAAATTGCAAGGCACCTATATAAATCAAGGAAATTGAGAAAAATGAATTTTGTTTACCATGTGATAATTAGTTATTATTATATTATTAGACAGATTTTTTGTCAGGTCACAGAGAATTCATTTATTGTTCTAACTCATCTGCATTTTAAATAATTTTTATTTATTTCTTGGCTTGCACTAATGACTTATACTCTGAAACAGTCATTATGTTGAAAGAATAAAGTGTTCAATTTTGGAACTTATCATTAAAATTCAGCGTTCAATTTTTTTTAAAAAAGCATAGAAAACAAAAAGTGAGGACAGAAAAGAAAAGATAACACAAAGGACTGTTACATGATTGTGAATTAAACTCCCCCCTCCCCCCTCTGGTAGAGACGATTGACTTCTTTGATAGGTTTTCTATCAAACCCGCGAATATTTATCTCTTTAAATTCGCTTTTTTTTTTTGTTTCAAACTTTTAACCTATGATTGTTTCTGCATTTACCTTATTTTTAACTGCCAAATGTCAAAACAACTAACAAATAGTTTCAAACAACAACGATGTAAGGCATGCAGAGTTCTATATACGTACGTCGCCATCAAAAGATGTAAACGAAGTGGAAATATGTTCTTTCTTCCACTCACTTCACACTTGGCTGTAGCTTATTTGTTGCTGTATTGAGTCTTATGTTGCTCATAGGGTTACCTTAAGGGAATTAATGTTCTCGCCAGTTTTCTATCGATTCTGCGAAAATTAGTTCCCACAAAAATTATTGGGGAACTTGCTATTCTAAAAATTCCTGAAAATTATTTCTTACAACAGTTTAGAACTTCTGTTACGTAGCAGAGTCTTGTCAATTGAGCTAAGAGGTAGGTTGCATGAGGCCTGTGTAAGAAGTGTTATGTTGTAGGGTAGTGAGACATGGGCAGTGAAGCAGGAAGATCTTGACCGTTTAGAAAGGAATGATACGAGAATGGTTAGGTGGATGTGTAACACCCGTCTGAGAGACAGAAAGAATTCAGATGAGCTAAGAAGCAGGCTAAGTATCCGTAGAATAGATGTTATCCAGATAAGAAGATTGAATTGGCTGGAGCACTTGGAAAGAATGGAGGGGGATAATTGGGTAAGAAAGTGTAGAGACTTTATAGTTCCTGGGGTAAAGCCCAGAGGCAGACCGAGAAAGACTTGGCAGGAGGTTATAAGGACAGACTTGATACAGAGGAAGTTGAGTTTAGATCTAACACAGTCTAGATCAGATTGGAAGAGGGTCATTAATGTACCCCGTCCAACCCATGCTAGCATGGAAAACGAACGTTAAGCCAAGAATGATGATGATGATGATGATGATAGAAATACGTTGGAAATCCTTAACGCCTGCGCTAATACATCTAAAATGAAACTGATATAATTTTTGATGCATTTTGCATGAAGGCTTAACGCAGAAATATAATCCTCCAATTTTGGCGACTCACAGTTGAGCTGCATTAAACTTTGGTACTAAACAACATGGCGTTAAGATTAACATTAAAAAATTTAGTATATTTTGACTTTTCCAGGTATCTCACGTGCACTTTTAATTTTGCAAATCCAGTCAAAAGTTATGCATTAGTATTTTTTTCTGTACTTAGAAACAAGATGTGCTTTCTTCATTTTAGTTCCGAAACTTTTTTTTGACCCTTCTTTATTGATCGTGTGTTCCACAATCAGGAAGTTCATGTATACCTTATCTGTTTATAGCTGTGTTGTTTTTTAAGCCTTTTAATTTCGTACCTTAATTGTAATAAGGTACCAATATTTAATGGATTTTGGTTAAATACACCAAATTAAGTAACCAGAAAATATTCTTCAATATGTACCATTGGTGAAAATAAATACTCGCGAACAAAAAATCACAAGAAGTAAATGATTTTTTTTCAAGGGTGACAAAAAAAATTTATAACACGAAGAAAAAAGTCGGATAAAGTCATATAAGAAAATCATCACGGTTATCAAATTTATTTAATAACTTTTTTATGTCATTCAAGAAAGTTAACCCGCAGAAACTATTACCAGCAAAATGTTTTTTTTTGACTCCCGAAATAAAGTACCCGCAAAATTTGACTTTATTACATAGAAAAAGTTATGGCTAACATAGAAGTTAGTCGTGTTATGTTGTCAGATGATTCGAATTTGGCTGGTAACGTACACGGAGGAACTATATTGAAATTAATCGAAGAAGCTGGTGTCATCGTTGCTACACGTCACTGTAACAAAGAATTCCAACTAAAGAAAAGTATGTAGTTATTTTATATGAATCTTTAGGTAGGTTTAATACTGTTATTTTTATGCACGAAGTCTTTTAACCATCCTTTAATCAACGTTTCTATGAATCCGTTTAACCATTTTTTGCTTCTGCTCTGATTTTGGAAAAGGTCTTCAATAAAATTTAATGAACGAAGTTATGTAAGTTGCGAGACCACGTGATTTAAAGCGAGAGTCCACTTCGATTGCAAAGCACGGCGTACTTAGCACTGCGCTGTCGTCGTTCAAGCGGCACAATGTCCACCGGAAACAGAAATACGCGCACAGACTCAAAATGGTGGCGACTCTAGGAAATTCATTAGTGGAAATCATCAAATTACGTCATTCTACGTTTAAGCAAATACAGCGCTCTTTAAAGTTCAATATTATTTTGACTTTCAAAACGATCAGCGCGTCTAAGAGTGCTCTTAAATAATAGTCAGCACTTTAATGCCTGCGCCTTGAACCGACGTGCTTAAAGATTGAAGTGGACTTTTGTCTTTAACGTGACTTGCTTGTCCACGTGCTTCACGTGACTTGCCTGTCCACATGCTTTATATACCTTGCCGTACATTTCTACGTGCTTTAATGTTGCACATTTCTTCGTGCTTTGCGTGTTTATATCTTCTCAACATCTTCTTCCTAATGTTTATTTTTGCAAAATGTATCGAGTCGCACCAAGTCTATTCCCGAGTTTTTTTCTACGCGAAATCCTCTTTTGTAATATTTAAGAATGTTTGAAGGCGAATATAGTGTTTCTCGAAACAAGAAGCAGTGAATATTTAGTAGCGCCTTAGAATTATGAAAGTGTTAACGTAATTTCTTAGATCCGGAATGTTATGCTGCACTTGCTCGCGTAGAAAGAACTGATTTTATGGAACCAATGTTTGTTGGAGAAATAGCACAGATCCATGCTGAAATGAGTTACACTTCTATGCATTCTCTAGAAGTTCAGTGTTTTGTTTTTGCCGAAAATGTTTTGAAAGGAGAACGGAGACTTACGAACAGGCATGGAGAATTTTATTGTTTATTTTGTTATTTAATATTTGTACGGTGACACATTGGTGCAACCGCCAGGGAACCTTTTCTTAGTTAAATAAAATGAGTTAATATGTCAAAGCAACAACAACCTTACGCGCGTGGACCTGCCCCATCGTCTTACTTTCGCCGATACAAGTAGCCACCACCCTCATAAACTCATCCTTACGTAGCGACTGATGAACATAGTCATCTCAAACATAAATTTTCGAGTGAATAAAAACAATCTCCTCATCCTAAGGTGTTTTTGCCTCGCGAAAACAAGAGATCAAATGACACCTGCTGTGCACTAAAATTCAATCCCATAAAAAAACATGGAGTAATATCAGGGAAAATATCGCGCCCCAATTGACTGATAACGAACCGCCCTCAGGCGGTCAATTAACATACGTTTCTTCTTTAAAAGTTGAAAAAGAAAGTTTATTGGAACAACAAAGCGAATATAAACTGTGCGGTTTTGTTTTATATTTTAGTTACAATATGTTTTGTATTGGGATGGCAATATTTTAATTAATAAGTCTAAGTTATTTTATGCCAGAAAAGAAAGGCCAGTATGGGAGAAGCAAGAATTCAACTTGACGAAATTATTTGTTTAAATTTTTTTCCAGAGCGACCTTATGGTATGTGCCACTAACTATTTCTTCACCACACAGTCCAGTCAGTGTGCCCCCTCTGACTTATAAAACACCGGAGGATGAAGAGGCTGGTCGTGTTCGGTATGAAACGCAAAAACATCTGAGGTCTCAACAAAAAAATGTGAGTAGGAAATAAAACCTTTCTAATATTTCCATGAAGGCGGTGCCTTGAGTTGACTAATTTTCGCGGAGACTTATTATCGCTAGATAAAAATAAACTATATTTCTATTTTGGCCTATTTAGCTGACATTTTACTGTATGAAGACGAATGGAACCAATTAACAGATTAACCTTAAGCGCGAAGTATTGTGCACTCAATTTTTTTTTGAGAACATCGAAAATCAAGGTTTGCGAATATTAATCAACTTCGATTAAAAAAAAATTTACAAAGGCGGCAATACTTTTTGACATCAGAAAAACAAGGCTTACCGTTTCCCTTTAGTATTAATTCAATTTTTATTTCGCAGACGCATGACGAGTACTCAGCGCCCGGTCAAGTTAATGTTTTAACGCCAGCTGGGCGCAGCTTATCAACACAACATAGCGTCAGTTATTCACAGTCTTCGTTAATTGTTATGCTTCATCCTTCTGATTGCAATAAAGCAGGTTTTGCTTCGGGTGGTGTGACCATGAAAATGATGGACAATGTAGCGGGAATAGTTGCGTTTCGACATTGCCGCTCAAATGTTGTCACCGCTTCTGTCGGTATGTTTTTTTATTCTGCTTTATTCAAAGGTCATTATATACCTCAATATATATATAATTTTCACACACCCAGGTTTAGCGCGCATTTCATGATCGCGCACTTGTTATGATAAAAAGGTAAATAAAGCTTTTTATCGCATGTCTTTAAAATTAAGAGTTCACAGAATTTCAACTTAAGTCGTTTTTTTATAAACAACGGCTTGTTTTTGCATAGTTGATTGGGGCTTAAAAACATCATAAATCATGTATTTACAACCAATCAAATACAGTGATTTTTGCGCAACGTCTCGAAAATTTGATGCACATGAGAATTTCTTTAATTAAGGTAGCTCCTTGGAGGGTGGCTCTTATGAGAAGTTTACTTTTATAAGCATTTAAAAAATATAAATACTTTTTATCTTATTTTAAGCCACTACTTATTGGCGTTAAATTTTATTGTTTATATCTATGAGAGTGCGATTGTAAAAACATGAAAAATGAGTCATACAACGACGTGGAATATGACGGTGTTGGCTTAGTGATTGACGTATAGAAAAAGGGACAAAGTAGTAAAATATGCATTTTATATGTCATCCATAATATCAGCTAGACGTAAAAGGTTTTCGTTCACTTGTATGATGTATATAAACGATTTAATCAGAGTGAAATCATAGATGAGTTTTGTTTTAGAGGCGGTAGATTTCCATCATCCAGTCAAACTTGGTCTAGTAATGACGATAACGGGTCGTCCTGTCTTCAACAGTAATCGTTCTTTAGACATCGAAGTATTTGTGGATTGTGAGAATATAGTTGAAGGTAATGGAACACATCATTTAAATTCCGTTTCATCATTTTATTACTACCTCAACATTAAAGCCTAGTAAAATTATTTTGGGAAGAAGGACCCAATTTTGAAGATCGTATTTACCAGCAGCTTCGAACGCTATTTTTATTTAAGTCAGAAAGATAGACTTCTTACTTGTAAAAGTTTCCAACAAACTTAGAACTTAGGATTTTAGGTTATTTAGTTCAAACGGAAATCTTACACCATAATAGCTTTTGATTACGTAGGCATGCCCTTCCCAGACCCCTGCGGGTAGTTCGGTAAGCTGTTCCGCTATGTGGACATTCATGACACGGCGATTATTGCAATTCTTCGTTTGCTCATTTGACTTTTGTATCCACCAGAGTAAAGCTTTCGAAGTCGATCAGCAGCAAATCTTTAGTCAGGCGTTGTTGTAAATTTCCGTGGTTCACTTCAAAATATTCTCTGAGTTTCTCCGATTTTTCATGCTTTCATAGGTTTTTTTTTTGCGTAGGCATAAACTTTTACAGAAAATCGTGGTAAAAATATTTCGTGAAGAAGGACTAATAGTCAAGGATTGCAACCACAAGCAGTTGAGAAAGGTGCTTCTATCTAAGTCAGATTATCTCTATGGTCAAACCTACCGCAGATTATGCTTGATTTTGCGCAAGAAAAACAAATGCTATAATGAAGTGTTTCTGTTTTGTTTTTAGGGCGCAGTTTTCGTGCTTGCTCAGCTATCTTTACCTTCGTATCTCTTGATGCAAATTGTAAACCACAGCCTGTACCGGAACTGAAAGTCGATACAGATGCAGAGAAGTTGAGGTTCGAATTGGGAAGGAAAAGATATATTGCTAAGAAAGGATATAGGAAACGCAAAATTGCAGGCGACGAATAGGTTCTAACAAAACATCCACCTTAGATATTTGACAGCGTGTGTACAAACATTATAAAGAAAAATATCATATTTGACATGACTGAAATTTGATTACTAAAAGGATTTGCTAAATTTTACATTTGTTTTTGGCAAATGACAAAAAGTACTAGTTTTTGCATTTACCTTACCTATAAAAAAATCGGTAAAAATTTGACTCACTAATTTTTTTTACCGACTTTTTTTACCAACCGACTATTGTTATCGACTTCACATTTTTTTGACTAAGTTTTTTCGCCGAAATATATTTTTATTACGATGGCCCTGAAGGTTCATTGTGCGCACTCACAAATTTGTGCACACGCACATTTTTTACTCAACGCACACCATTCTAATATATTTTTGTATGCATGCATGACTTTAAAATATACGCACGCGAAATTTTCCACGCGCGCCTCGAATTTGAACTTCCACGCACCTGAATAGACCCGCATTCAATAACCCGGAAAAAGTCACTGGGTCTGGATTTTATACATTTTCTCGACTACGAAAACAGAGCAGCCACTTTCACTTTCATGCATGATACTGAACAACATTGTCGAGGTAAAGTGTGAAGCTTTTATGTTATCTTTTTGCTGGCTATTCATCACTCTTTTTCCATCTAAATCCTTATCAAATCAGAGGTTTATGCTTTAATGTGCTCGAACTTTGATATAAGGATGGTGGCTTTAATTTTATGCTTGTCAGCCAGGGTGTATTTATTGACATTTTTTTCTCTTTATAGAAATGGAATCACTGTTGAAAAGAATAGTCAGGGAAGAAGTAGAGCGAGCTCTCTCCTCAAATCCTTCCAGTAGTACTTTTGCACCACCAAGTACAACCACTGTCAACAGTCATGTTACCGCAAGCTGCACCACCATCACCACCAACCCTTCTATCGGCAGTAACCCTAATGCTAAACGCAGCAGAGAAACTAATGGAGACACTCAACTATCCTCCCATCCTAAAAAGGAGAAGACTGAAGTACGCCTTAATAAATTGCTGAATCAAATACAAAAGAAAACGCCGAACAAACAAAATACACCTAAGTCTTCAAAGTCAATGAAAGTGCAAGTGAGATACCAAAGAAAAGGCATATGTGGCAATTTTGTTACCGTTAAGCAGTCTGAGGGTGGTGGACATAGATTTGCGACATTTGAGGCGGCAGACGATCCATCTTTTGAGGAGCTTAAAGACATCTCTTTAAAATATTTCTTCCCAGATAATGGGAAGAATTTCTTTAATGAGAATACGTTTCAGTTGGTTATCCGACTATGTGACTCGTCCGGACAGGAATTGAATAAAGATGAATCAATCAAAAAATATTTAATGGAACGTGGTCTGACAGCATCCAGGATCTACTTCCTATTGGTAACAGAACCAATGTTTGATTCATCTGATTCCAGTTCTGATGATGATTCAAACGCATTATCCAATCAGCGGAAGATATGTGTTGTTTGCGGTAAAACATACTTGTATTTTTGTCTTGCTTGCAAGCAAGACAAGGAGTTTGCTGACTCCCTCAATTCAGATATAACCAACCGTGATGTAGAATGTATCGAAGAGACGAGTTTTGAAGATCGACCGAATCAGGATGCATTACGCCAACTTCGAATAAATGCTATGGCTGGTTCACTTAGCTCAATCAGGTCACTTGAGGAAGATTTAAAAGCGTTATCTCAAGCATTTTTGGCGAAGAATGCAAACAATGTAGTGACCTTTAATGTTAGACGGAGATATTTATTCAGTGACACTCTTACAAAAATGAAAATTTTTTTTTCTGATAATCCTTTACGAAAGATGAAAGTAGAATTTACTAGTGCATCAGCTTTGGAGGCAGGTGTAGATACTGGTGGACCAGGAAGAGAATTAGTGACATTGTTTTATGAAAACGTGAGTGGCCAGCTTCTATACGGAAGACCGAAAAGTGAAGTTTTTTCGCATGACCTTCTTAGAGTGGACAGCGGTGACTATTACGCATTTGGGCAATTTGTAGCTGTTGCACTTCTTCATGGATATGATGCCCCAAAGCAATTATGTAAAGGAGTGAGTGGCTACATAGCAGGTACAACCATTCATTCCCTATTTTTGAATTTATTATGTGCTAATTAAATGATTTTTTGGATGTTCATTTTTATGACGTACACATGTCTCAAAATGCCCGAAACTCCCCTCCACGATGGAGAATTTTTACCAATCTTTGCACACGCCTTCATGAATAAAAGAAGCAAAATGCTTTAAAAAATATCAAAGGAAAAGTTAACCTATCAAAAACAAGATTGAAACAACGAAATTGAGCTATAGAATCAAAAAATTGTGACAAAGCATTGTTGCCATAATAACATTCAGTCAACAGGAAAAATTTCATCAGAAAAAAAAATCAAATTGACGGGAAGTTTCGGGTGTTTTAATGCAAAATAAAAAAGTAAATCTATGACTTATTGGTTTTATGTTATTATATAGGCAATTTATGTGTTCATTATTTAGTATACTTCATATTAATATAGATTTTCAAAGTTTGGAGAAATATTGAAAATTCTGATGTGAGTCGATACGGCACTTAGAAGATCGATTCACAAAATTTTGTCCACTAGGTTTATTCTTATTTTTACTTTTGTAGGCGTTCAACATTGTTACTGTGAAGTTGAAGATATCCCTGATGTAGATGTACGCGAGAGATTATTAGTGATTCGTAACTGTACTGAATCAGAGACATTTCGCCAACACCTGAATGATTTTATAGAGCGATTCGATTTTGGATACACAAAAGTGAATCCTGCTATTAGTGAAAAAGAAGAGTTGTTGAAAACCATTTCACATCACTGGATTATTTCCTCGAAGTTGGAAGAGTTACAAAAATTTCTGAATGGGCTTTCGTGTGAGGGGGTACTCGACATCCTTCGCAAGCATCCTGAGGAAACTATGAAGAAGTTCATGTATGCAAGTGTTTCATCTGAAGATGTGAAGTCAATTTTCAACGCGGTTTACACCGGAAAAATCGAAATCGAAGAGGACATTATTTATAACCTTAAAAACTTTGTGGATGAAGTAGGGTTTGGAAGAGTGAAAGAAAAGAGTGCTGTCAATGTTCTTGCCCTCGAAGAATCTCCTTTGAATTCAAATCCAAATATGTCGTCGAAAGTCATCACATTGGAGGACTTCCTATTCTTTCTAACAGGGTCAAAATTTTTGCCTAATAGGAAGGTTGATGTCAGTTTTAATCATCACAGTTTTGGAAACGAAAGAGTAAGAGTGAGCACATGCGAATTGTGGATTCGATTTCCTGTTACAAAACGGTACATGGATGGAGAAGTCTTCACTCAAAATATCCTTGATGACATTTTAGATTCACCAGGCTTTGGTAATGTTTAGTTGTGACATATTTCGACTATTTTATGATCATTTTTACATCCATACCAATATTTCTGTTAAATTCTAGAAGCTTGTTTCAGCTTGATTCTAGACCTCAGATAAAGGTGTCCATTTCTGTTGTATTCTTTTGAAGCATTGATGCGTGTGTTACATATGGTACTGTCATGAACTTTATAGAAAATGAGAATTTTTAGCATGCACACTTTTTTACCAGAAAAAGAACTTGGCGCCAGTATATGTTTGTTCCATCTCTCCGCGAATTCCTTCAAATCTTTCCTTATCAAATGAATGAAAGAGTATCTGACACACTCAGTTATAACTGGATTACCTGAGTCAAGTAATCCAAAATCTACTAACTCCTTAAAAAAATTTCGCCACCATATAATCCTGTCGTATCGGAATTGCGACCATAAGGATTCAATGCGTTGATTTGCCGTTGATGCCCCGATTAAATAGCTGGCCAACCCTTGAAATTCATCATCATGAGCAGAGCGCAGTGCAATTTGTATAGCTTCTACGATACTATTCTCCGTCCCGTCGTCGGAGCGAATACGTAGGGGAACTGCATTCATCTCTGTTTCACAGCTTGAATGTAATAATGTGCGATTACTTCTGGTTGCTTATTGGTTACACCTACTTCTAACCAAATAATTCTCCGCGAAAACCCGTCGATACAACCATGTACACTGAATCCGAATGGTTTGAGCTTGTCATATCCATCGATGTGCCATAGGTGATCAGGTCCAGGGACTGTATAGACCCTTCTCCTCAGCCGCCTTTTCCTCCGCGTGGACACACCTTCGGGATCTAATTCTCGCATGATTTCCATGATAGTAGCTCGCTTAGCAGGAATCCCCAAATTCTTTATTACATTCCAAACCTTTCTGTACCCTATAAAAAGAATATAATAAATTAATCACCAACATAGATTGTTTAGAAACATACATGATTATATGTACTTAAAGTGGCATACCCATTGAGTTTCCACTGCCGAGTAGTTCCATTGAAACCAATTTTTTAATTTCTTCTCTGTCTTCGATCTTAGCCGGATGTCGTCTATACAGTCCCAACTTGGAAAGCGTTCTCTTCAAGGTAGACAAACTCACAAACACATCATGCTGTGCTGCTAAGAATCCCAGGATTTCTAGATTACTAAAGCCTTGTCCAAAGTAAGAAGTTATTAAAGCATCTCTATCAAAACATTTTGAACTTAAACAAGGCAGATACGATGTCGCCATGTTGTTTCCTGCCCCGCAAACAAAGCAATGAAAATTTAACAAAATCAGGACCAGATGGAAAATATCGATTAAATTTGTGCCAAAATGCTCTCGCGGGCGTGAATGAATTTTTCCTTGCGCGTATTAATACAATGGTGCGTGCATCAAAGCTGTGCGTGCAAGACTATAACTTGAGCGCGCGTAAATTAAAGCACTTATGTTCCCTGGAATGGTGCGCGTTGAGGAAATTTGTGCGTGCGCACAATGAACCTTCAGGGCCATCGTATTTTATAGTGCAGTGGGAACAAAAACGTTTCAAAAAATGTGAGGATACAGTGAGTGGATATATTCACTTAGTTAGTTGGAATTGATATAAAAAGCAGAATATCAAATTCCTTTGCAAAATTTAGTCTGCAAGAAATTTGTTAAATTTTGTGCAAGTCAATAATATTTTTACTGACTTTTTTGCCGACTTTTTTTTAACGATTTATCATCGGTTATTTTTCCAGCAGTTTTTAATTTACATACATCTGTGAAAGTGTTTTTTCTGTCTTAAAAGTCGTGAAAAAAAGATAGGTGTTTCGAATCCTGTCCTTTGTTCCATTTTCTTTTTTTTTTAATCCGAAACCAATCTCTCTGCTAGTAAGTTCGTATTTAATTCATAAATGTTACCGCAAGTTATATGTATTTATTTGTAAATTTTATTTGAATCTACAGGTTTTAAATATTTTTATCCCCTTTGAGTGTTTTTACTTCCGTTTTTATGCTATACAGTTTTTGTTAAAAAAATATTTTATAAAAATTTAAAAACGTTTAGAATAAAATGCAATTATATAAGGGCAAAGCAAAAAATGACTCAGCTATTTTTTCCATAACATAGGCGTGAAAGAGCCCTAGGACAGGGTTGAGGAGAGGTAAATGAGTACAATTACACGAGATTAGACATATTTCTCGCAGCGTCGTTGGTAAAATCTACTGGGTTGTTCATACGTACGAACATGCAGCACATCTATGACGCGCGATTTAAAACTCAATGATGGCGGTGGGCTGTTAACGAAATATTCGCTCCTTTAAACCTGATTACACTGCCCACAATCATCTTTTTTAGACGTTCACAAACAAGTCTATATACCTTTCTAAACAACACTTACAAAATTTTCATGACTGTGTGGGGTAGAAAAAGTTTTGTACTTACCAGTAAACATCAAAAATAAGATCCTTGACTGACAACCAAGAATATTTTACGTACTGAAGTAGTAGCAGCACCCTCGTCCTCAGGGTTTTTTGCCTTCTTGATATGAGAGATGACGTTTCTCATATCAAAAAGACAAAAAAAACTGGGGACGAGGGTGAGAGTAACAGTATTTTATGACATCCACAACTCACACTGTGCGCCATCTTCCAAATTTCCCTCAAATGGCTTGGGTTATCCTGGACAATGGTAACATTCACTCGCCCATATTGCTTCGCCACCAAAGGGAAGTAAGTGTGAGAGTTATAACCACTAAACACTGCAGCGCCACAAGGAAGGAGTACCTGTCATGGCTAACAACAAAATGTTTTTTTTATATTTGATCCCTTTTCCAGGGTGACCACTAATAAAATGAGAACAAAAATAAGAA
Organism: Hydractinia symbiolongicarpus; assembly: GCF_029227915.1. NCBI lineage: Eukaryota > Metazoa > Cnidaria > Hydrozoa > Anthoathecata > Hydractiniidae > Hydractinia > Hydractinia symbiolongicarpus. The sequence goes on from NC_079878.1 coordinate 5,394,324, forward strand.
TATTAAGAAGAATTAAGGAGACCAATTGACATTTTTTAAAGGAGTGGTCCCACGAAATTTTCGATTTTTTTTTATTTGTTCTTTGGATTCTATTCAATTAGTATAAAGTTTTTATTCTTTTTTCGAAAAATTGTTTATTGATCTTTTAATCAATGCGCAAAGATTGTCTTTTTATTAAGAACCTTTTGCTGTTACGTCATAATTGGCGATGTAAGTTTCGAGAGAAAGGGAGAGATGGAGAAAGAAAAGCTTGGTAGTCAGATCACATATATGAACACAAACACAGCGAAGAAAAATATGATATTATTAAAGAAGAAAACAATTTTGGAGAAGATGAGAACGGTGATAATGAGATGGAAACTTTTGATGAGCTTTTTACAGGCACAGGGCTGCAACTTTTTTGTAATTCGAGACCACTAAATAAGATGATAATAAAACATTGTAACTGAGAGAGAAACGATATTTTTAGTAAAACATTGGGAAAGTTTTCGTGATGGGAGAAACGAATGGTGCAAGTGCGATAACTGCAAGACTGAAACTAGGGAGATTGATTGTTTTTGTTGCACGGAAGTGGATGCATTACAGACAAACAATTCCAAGGTATATGTGCTTAAACACATTTTTTTTAAAAATGATTAAGCTACATAAAAGTATTGTTAAAATATGAAATAATAATGATATGTATCGTACAAATATCCGCTGTTTTTTAGGAATAAAATATATAACTGAGAATGAGCATTTCAAACAACTTTGTCTCGTTTTAATACACGAGACAAGAGAAAAATTTCTGCAAGACACGCCTACAAACAAATCTTTTCGGTTTGCTGCTTACAAGCAATTCATTTGGTTCGTTTTCTAACGACTTGGAAAAGGCAATCGCCGAGTTATACCGTCGCGTGTTGTGTGGTAAATAAGATAAGTTTTCCCTGAAGAGGGTGGTGTCTATGTCCCTTACTCGGAAGAATAAACACAAAAATATATAATATGTAATTATAATTATAGAAAATAAAATAAAATAAATATTTCTAATTATGAAATTACGATCTTGGATTCTCTACAATATCATTCTATTTGCTGATTTGTCTTAACACACAAAAAATCATTCGCCAACTATGACGTCACGGCTATTTAAACGGGATAGTAAAAAAGGGCCGAATAAGAGAAAAAAAAATTTTTTTTTTAAAAAAAGTTTTTTATAATAATAAATAAAACATTTCCGATAAAATAGGATGAAATTATTTTTTTTGATTTTTTGTGGGGCCACTCTTTTAAGGATATTTTGTTGCGAACGAGAATAAAAAAAATAAAAAATAAGAATAATTAAGAAGAAAACTAATTTTATTTCTCTATCTTTAATGTTACATATTATGTTCTATGATAAGAAAATTATACATATACAAATATACATATAAATTATGCCCTGAAAGATAGAAAATATAGGATTTCAGGTAACAGAGAAATATGTCTTATTTCACTGGTGATGAACAATCCATAAACACATTTCAAAAAAAGTTACGATCAGAAAAATTAAGAAATAAGGAGAAATTAAGGAGAATAAGTACTTTTAAGGAGATTTTTTTTTCTAAGGTTATTTAAGGAGGAGTGGTCACCCTGTTTTCCACAAAATATGACGAGCTTTGAACGATTACGTTTATGATGTATGGTAACAAATTTAATGAAATGCAGACCGGAAACATTCAACAACGGATCGAACGAATACGAATTTACCAACCTCGTTCCCAGGGCATTTTGCCTTGTTGATGCAGTTGATAGCGGCGGAAAGACCCTGGAACAGGCTGGTCACATGATCTCGTCTAATTTATGATGATTATACCCGAAAAATAATTTATGAACAGCTATTGCCCTGCGAAAATTGTTCCAGGGTCATTGTTGGCCACTCCTTTCTGGGGACGAGGTTGCGAATTTACGAATCTTTATTTTCTTTATCTTTTTTAATTACAAATTTCAGTAAGTTAAGGTGGCAGTAACCCTTTTAAAAATCGAAAATTTTTTCTACATAATTAGTTTACGAAAAGGTTTATTTCAGACTATATATCCGTATTCTTTCTGTTAAACACACTTGTCAAAATACTATTATCTTTTACCTAACAATTCCTCTTTAAATAAAATCATGAATAATTAATTAGTTCTGCCGAATAAGCCTACGCGCTTGCGAAATTGTACGAAAGAAATGACGTAATTATTAAAGAGAAACGTTAATAACAACAAAGATGGCGCATTATGTATAAATTTAAGACGATCTTCATTATGCTACACTGCACGAGCTTTAACTTTCGATAGCATTTTCGTTTTACTTTATAACTTTCAGACATGCTTGGTGAATCATGCAGCCATGATACGGTGTGCGGAAATCTTTTTATTCGGAATATTTTTTTTTTTAACAGCGTTAGATGCAGCAGGGATGCTAACAAAGAATCTGTTCAAAAAAACAAAAAGGCTATTGTTAAAAAAATAGGAATGAGCAAAAAAAAATCCGCACACCGTTTTAAAAGGGTTAACCCAAGGTTCATTTAAAAACAGAAGCTGATGAAAAATAACGAGATTGTAAAAAGTTGGAGTTCGTAGAAGCCAATTTTTTTCTTGTTTATGATACATTTTTAAGCAGAAGTTTCTGCTGACTCAGCAATTTTAGTGTTAAGTTAAAATCATTTTATTATGTATTAAGGCCTATATTTTCAGGAAATAGTAAAAAAATGGTATAAATAAAACACTAAGTAAATAATTAAGCTATTTGGACAGCTAAAAAAAGGTTACTGACACCTTAAGTAAGTTCAGTTGTAAACAAATTCGTCACATGTTGTTCAACATTTTTGCCATTTTTATCTTCAATTTTTTCTTACTTAATTATTTTGTGTGTATTGACTCGTGACATCACAGTAAGGAAAAAATATATCCCATTGTTTTTTATTTGTTTAATTTAGACAACCGTTCGGAAAATGCAAACGTGGCACTATAGATGTGATATATATATTGCAAAAATAGTAGTTCATTGTTGGTTTGAACAAAAAGATTGACTTTAACGCTGCAATGTTTTTGCCTTAACCCAGAGAAGTTATTTTTATTAATTTTTGTTTAAGGTTCCTAGCAATGTTGGAATCTACCTCGAACTATCGCTTCTTGATGTCGACTCTGAAGTTTTCTGGCGTTTTATAAGTCAATAACAAAAATTTGAAAATGACTCGATTATGTGTCAGCCAATATTTTTCGGTGTTAAGTATAGAAAATTTGAGTTTGAGAAAATTAGGCCTGATAAAATTTTGGTCCACAAGGCTTGGGTCAATAAATTATTGCATGATGTTGCATCAAATCATCTTTGCATCTTTCAGGCTAGTTGCTCACTTGCTCACTTGTTCAGTTGATAAAAAAAATAAAAAAATAGAAAACACATTGCCACAAAGTTTTAAGATTATTTTCACTATATATAAATATATTAACAACATAAATCACATTTCACTTTACACCAAACATTGTTTAGCTGGTTGGAAAAAACGTCCAAGAAATTATTTAGATATTTATATCATTTATATACTATTATTTATCACTTATTTGACCCAAACAAATCGTTTAGCGATTATTTAAAATATGATTTATTTTTGGGGAAATTGTTTAATTTGGACAATGTTTATATATATAAAAAAGTTGTATCATTTTCTAAACAAAAAAAAACACAGCAAAGTTTAAATTTTGTTAATAGCAATAACCTAATATTTTTCACAGGGACATATTTTTGTGAATTTGACAAAAACTGGCGAAATATTCAAAAATTAAATTTCTGCAAATTACGTATGAATGGTATATACTCATTGTCAATAAATTTAATAGTGGCTGCATAAAAGTTTTATAAAAAATTGTATACACACAACTGTTACAAGTCTTTTGCATTTTCTTTTTTAAGCAAGTCTAAATATTTTTCCAATCCATGTATGAATGGCAGTCTTGTTGGAACTTTGCTCATATAATCCAAGTAACTATCACCAAAAAAATTCACGAGATAATATTCTTCATCTCTTACCCGCTCATCAAAGAATTTCCAGGATGCAATTGCATAACCAACAATGCAGATTGGATTCGCTAATAAAACTTGAGTACCTGCATGTGAATATAAGATATCAAAAATTTGAATGAGAAATGAGAATTCATAAATAAACATGGCAGCTCTTGTAATTTGAAAACTTTAAGTAAAAGAAAACAAGTTTAAGCACCAAAAAAGAAGTAAATCACTATAACAAACAACAAAAAGAGTTTTCTTTATATGCAGTTTTTGGCAACAAAAGTCTTGTGAGGACTAGAAACATTTTAGAATTTTAATTATATATATATATATATATATATATATATATACATATGCAAAAAAAAAAAATCTGGAAAAAAGCGTGCAATACAAAACAATAGTAGAGATCCTTACCAATGCTCCAGTAAAACCATCCCACATAAGAAGGATGTCTTGTCCAACTATAAATCCCATCAGTAACCAGAGAATGTCCATCATTTTTCTCTGATTGTACAATATGTGTGAAGTTTGACTTTGCTGTCATCATTGCAAACTTTCGGAGAAGTTCACCACAAAACACCATAAGAAATCCCAATAAAGTAATCAACAAATAACATTTCATCTTGGGAAAAAGCCATGCTTCAATAGAAAATTCTATCCACGAAAACACTGCAGCAACTTGATATTCAAAACTATGGTTTAGTAAGAAGGAGTCCAGACTAAGTCGGTCTGCATTGTATAGTGCTGTCATGATGTACTCCGAAAAATGAAAAAATGTCAAGAATGCTACATATGTAGCAAAAACATTCCATGGACATGTTGCTATGAATATTAAAATCAATGACCCACCAAAAAATGTTCCAAGTAATGCAGCACGCTTCAAGATACTACTGTATGGAAGTAACAATAAACAAGTTATCGATGATCCAAAAGTTAGTATGCAATACTTGTAACTCCAATAATTACCAAATAAGATTTTCAACTGATACCATGAGAGAAGAGAAAATACTGTAAATGCAGCTAGTGCAACTCGGCCTTCTATACATAACATTATTTACACTTTTGTCTAAAATGTATTCTTCTGGAATGTAAAGAAAAAATAAGTTTATTATACAATGTCAGATTTAACTGAAGGTAATTATGAAACATGAAACTATACTTCTGGGGTTTGGTACAAGTAAACTAGTGCAGCTTTTATTTTTTTATGTGTTCCATTTTATTTCTGCAACTCTATACTGGTAATGTTTGAATTGCAATTTGTAAAGGAGCAACCTGACATCAGAATTCATGCAGAGTAATCAAATGTTAAAATATTTAAATATGAATAAGACTTGTGAAACAACTTTTCGAGGTCTACAGCATCTACAAAGTTTAACATCACAGTAAAGAGAATTTTGAGGTGATCCTCGAAAACTCTCTTTACTGTCAAGACTGAGCTAACTTGTTTGGTTAAGGTAAAAAGATATAATATACCATCAAGTTAGTTCAGAACAAACTGTTAGTGTAAGTCCATGCTTCACAACAAAGAACTTTATATTCAAGCAGTTCCTACAGACAGTGTATATAGCTCGCTCCCTATATGTAAAATACCCTTTTCACAGAATTAATAGTAGCATTTTTAACCAGGATAAAGCCTTTTGAAACAGAACAAGTGTTTGAAGTCAGGTTTTAATCGGGCTGGAGCAGCCATAAACAATTAAAAGTATTTTGCTTACCTCAGCAAACAGCCAGCGCAGCAAATATTGACAGTACTTCATGTAAAGGCTCATGTAGTCAGTTAATGCGCATACTACATCACAAAAATAACTATAGCTGTTATAATGCAGAATCTAGAAATAGGTTAGTTAGAGGTTTAGAGTAGTTAAAATAACATGAGCAAGGAAGAAGACTGTACGCCCCTAAACCTTCTATAAACGATTAGCAATGAAGGTATGATGTCGTGCGATTTAAATGTTTTGTGATCTAAAAAGCTGTAGTTATTGCAGTTAAAAGTTAGTGTCCATTTGGTTGTATTTTCTGAAACATTGTTTTTAATACTCTTGGTATCAGCAGATTGTTTTGAAGTTTGAATGCTTAGTTGGTATGCATTTAGTACATTTAATTCTTTCAATCAAGCTTTGGGGCGAGATATCCTGTCAACATTTAAAATAAGTTTGATTGCATATTTTTGTTTATTTTATAATTTTGTCAATTTTGTAACGTTGTTTGCATGCAAATTTTGCTTATAAAGGATGCCAATATTCTTTGCTACTTTTTCTTCAAGAATAACTCCTAAACTCCTGTGCTTTTTTATATTTATAATGATATATCATCTGTTTCATTTTGTCAATAGAAAACTAGGTACCTTGTTTTAGAAGTATTTAGGGACGGTTGTTTGCTTCAAACAATTTTAAACTTTGGAGAGTTCAATATTCACTGTGTAAAATAGTGTTTTATATCTTCATGAAAACTACTTTCTCTACTACTAAAGTTAACTGCTTTTTTAAAACATGATATTAAGTTAGTAATATTTTTAACTGAAGAGAAATTAGCAAGATTTTAAAAAGCCGCATGATGCTTAAAAACCTTTAAAACACAATATAGCGAAGATGGTGTAGTGGTAGAAGTGTATCCGGCCTTGCAATCATAAGGTAGTATTGTCAGCCCATTCGGTGCCATCTACTGACCGCTAATTGGCTTGTGTGGCAGCCAAGGAAGTTAGAACAATGCTATACGTTTCTCCAGCGGTAATGTAACATAGTTACAATCGAAGGGGAGGAAGAGCCAGCCGTTAGGTTAGAATCTCCAAGGACGTTAAGACTTCCCGTTACTTACTTGCTTACTTACTTACTTACAAAACGTTTGTTCAGTACAAATCCCAAATGAAAATAAAACCTTTTCAACTTTTGATTGAAATTCTAGTATATGGTATGCGCATTTGAAATTGTTTTAAGATTCTACTCAAACTGCTATCATGGGGCGGAAATTGATTGGTAAACGTAGGTACGGTAGAAACTTCGGCAAAAAAAATTTTCGGTCAACTTTTTAACCGAAGGAGTTTCTTGCGCCAAAACGTTTTTGGACTGATTTAAAATATTTTTTGTCATTTTAGCTTTTCAGATTCTGTGAATCAAAACTTTTGATCAAAAATAGTGGACCGAACATCAAGTTTTTGTAATGCCCAAAATTTCCTGTTTACGCTTTCTTGCCATTCGAAAAATTACATTACAGTTGTCCTTGTAAAAAAATAAATAAAAAACAAAGTGCTTATTCACTATGTACTCAATAAGTTAAAATCAGGATCCCACCAAGACAAGAAAATGGTCCCATGAACAGGTCTGTGCCAAACTGGGATACTTACTTGAGTTACTTGAGTCTGTTTTGATGCATTCTTCATCTACCCAAATCGTTGATTCCGACACTTTTAATGATATCCAACGAGGATTTCGACTCTGTCCTTCTTAAATGGGTATACCCCGGAATAGGTGTTTCATCCGGGATTGATCGAAAGGAAGAAATTCAACTTCTTTTTAAACGTGTCCTCAGAAAATCCTGTATAATCGCGAAGATGTTTAGGTAGGCTATTAAATAGCCTTGGTCCTTGAAATACGAAACTGGCGTTCATGGTAGAACAGAAAACTCGAACAGTAACAATCCTTAACACTTTCTTCTATGTCTTGGATGGAAATACCTAGCTATGCCGACATTTTGATTTCCTACGTCAGTGTTGATGTTAGGTAGTAGGTTTTCAAGTATACACCAAACATGAAATATTTGATATCTTCCTCTCCTCCTTTGTAGTGAAAGTAGATCTAAGGCTTTCAGTTGTTCCCAGTAGTTAAAAGTTCTCATACCAGTTATTTTCTTCATATAAACTTGTTGTATTGTTTCAAGACACTGGATAAAACCCACTTTTACAGGGGACCAGAGCTGAGAGAAATAGTCAAAGTGAGGTAAAACGAAATCATGGTACAACGTAATAAGTGTGTTTGTCACGAGCAGAAAACGTTCGGTGTGTCAACCCACACATATCTCTTGTCTTTTCAACAATACTTTAGATATGTGATGCAAAAGAACAGTTGTTGGACATTTTCGCAACCACGTCTTTCACCTCTGATTGTTCTTCTATTTTTTGCCATTATTTGACGGGTATATGGAGACCTTTTTTAATTCAGCGTTTTTCCATACTTTAGGTGTACAAATTTGGTACTATTGAAATCCATTTTATTTTTATTTGTCCATATATAAATTATATTTAGATTACTTTGAAGCATAAATGTATCACACAATGTTCCAACACCTTTCAACAGTCTTGTGTCGTCTGCAAAGGTAACTATATGGCAGTATTGCATCTTCTCATCTATATCACCTACCATCAAGATAAATAGCAAAGGTCTAAGTACTGAGCTTTGCGATACGTCAGAAAGAACATGCGCTTGCTCAGATTTGATGCTATTTACCAAATTGTTTACGGTCAGTTAGAAAAGACTCAATCTATTTCAAAAGTTTGCCTTCAATTTTTAAAGCATTTTCAAGAGGATTTGTGATCAATTGAATTTATTGAATGCTTTGCTAAAATCCAAGTAGACAGTGTCAACATTTTTGTCAACTTCCAGATACATTAGGATAGTTTTGAAATGTTGTAACAGTTGGCTTAGACATGATCTTCCTGATCGAAAACCATGTTCTGATTGATCAAATTGTTTTCTTCTATGTGCTTTACAATTTTGTGCCTTACAATTTTTGCGAACTACCTTCTCAAACACTTCCACACGGTGAGAGTATAATTTTTTGCTTTACCTTGATCACTTGCCTTGTGTATGGGTGTTATATGGCTTGTTTTCATCACTTCTTGTGTGATACCATTATTATTATACTCTCTCCATATTTTAAATAGTTGTGTAGTCAGTGATTCACCATATTTCTTCAATAGCATGGCTGGGAAACCATCTGGACCAGCTGCAGCATTGTGTTTTATAGTTTTAATTTCTCCCAGAAAGTCATTTTCATCAAATACTATATCCTCAAGATCATTTATATGGGAATAGTTTTTGTTAATTTATTCTGATAAGTCTATTTCAATATAAGGGTTGCTGGAGGCAGACATGTATTGTTTTTGTAGTGCGTCATCCATTTCTTTGTTGTCGGTAATATAATTCATATATTCATTAATCAATAGACCTATTTTGTAACTTTTTTATTATTTTCTTAGCATATGACAAAAAGTATTTTGGATTATTTTTGATGGCTGAGGTTGCTCTACTATCATCTAGCTGTTTTGTCTTCTTGTAGGAGTCCTGTTTTTTTTTTCAATATCTACTAGCTTATTCTTCAAACTCGTTATATGTATTGAGTTATTACTGTGTATTAACTTTTTTGTTATTTCACATCTTTTTCTCATCAATATTCTTCTCTCTCTTGGAACTTTTCTATATGCATTTTTAACAGGAATATGCAACCCTGTAGTTTTTTACATATCGATATAAGTTTATCAATTTTTTTCTGCACATCAAGACCCGCAAACTTAGTATCCCAATCTATCTTTTATAATTATTTATTCAGTTTTTTTCCAATTGGCCGAATCATAAAAATAATTAAATTTTTCGAAAGTTGTATTCAAAATCTTTTCATTAGGTAGAGAGGAACATAAACGGATGTAGAGTAACTTTACTTCTATGGTTGCATGATGTGATAAAGAGTTGGTAGACAACAATAATTTGTGGATCAACTCTTTGTTGTTGTGTAAAAATAATTTCAAAATATCGCCGTCTTACTAACTAATCATATAGTCAAAAGTTTAACGATAACAAAAGGGAAGATCCATTTAAATAATAAAAACCGAATAGTATATTGGATGTGTTTTCATTACAAAGTGTTTAGCATTATCGCTGGAAAAATTACGATTCTTCTTTATAACTAATTATCCATTCTCGACCCCAGAGCTCATTGAGATAAACCTCGAGGTTTGAATTTCAAAGAGCACTGGGGACGAGAATTCTAAATATCTTTTATTTAGAGAGCTACGTACATTTTCGTACCCAGGGTTTTTTCGCCCCTAGGCCAGGAAAAATGTCCTCAGGGGAATCTATCATCACACCTATATTTACTCGCTATATGGCCTCTTTCATGAAGTTATTCCCGAGAAGTTTATTATGGATTTCGTATTCCACGATTTTCCATATAGTGCAACGTCGTTCACTTCCTTCTGCTATCTAGTATTTTTACGGCATTGGTATAAACTCTGCTATATGTGTTGTATTCCTTTCACTCCGTGGTGAAATATGACTATGATATAGCTAATTAGCTCGTTGTTACTGTTCTCTCACACCTGCACCTGTCCTTTTTCCTGTTCTACCCTTTTTATTAGTTAATTTTTTAATGTAATGCCTGGCTTCTTTTTTGAGACACTAGCTAGGTAAGTTGCATATTGCAATTTGTTAGTGTCCTGTAATGTATATAGCCTAATGAAATGAAATTGAATATTGTATATTGAATCTATTATTTCCAGGAAGGTATGGCTTAGATGGGGAGTCCTAGAGTATTTAATTTCCCCAATTTTCCTCACATGGCTTGGGTTAACCCACCAAACTTTCCAGAAGTAATTGAGCAATTTCCAAACTCTGTCACTATGTTTCCTTGAAGATACTTCTCTCTGTATACTACTCTTTATTTTTTTCTTACGCTTCTTATTTCTCCCAAGTTTGGTGTCTAAACCATAACATCCATGCTGATCGAATCTTTAAACTTCAAAAAATAGCGGTCAGACTCATCACCTTCTCTGACTTTAATCAACCCTCTAAACCTCTACTAAAGCAACTTTACCTTCTTGATATTTTTGATACCACCAAAATCTGCAATGTAACTCTAGTTCACCAAATCCTAAACAAAGCCTCTCCACCTGATATATATAAATAGTCTTTTCAGTCTACCTTTTCGCCCGGATACTTACAATATCAGAGGATCTTCTATTAAACTTTTAGACAAACCCCTTGTTAGAACTTTTTCTTTTGGTACCAATTCTACTTTATATCAATGTATACTAGCCTGGAACTTTTTTCAATCTCTTTTCCCTAGACAAGACCTTTCTTCACTATCAATATCTAAAATCAAATCACTCTGCAAAAATTCCCTCCTTGATAAATATTCCTAAGGGTTATTCCATGCCAAATGAACCAAAATCAAGGGACTTTCCATGTCGACCCTCACAGATTTTTTGAAATTTTTACCACAAATTTATATCAATAAGATATGGAAATTCTGAAACTTTTAACTTCCTACCTCGAGTGGTTCCCAGGATATGACCTTTAGAAATTTTCCCCATTCTGGCCATTTCTCAATACTAACAAAATCCTCTGTTTTCAGCATGCCATAGTTTTATGTATGGACACCCAATGTCTCTGAAAGTCTATAATATCTTAGTATTCCATCCATATTTTTTAAAGAAACCAAAACTGTTATTAGAAAATTTTTAGAATTCTGCCATTATGGATCAGAAAATGCTTGAAAATGCTTTTATATAGATGTTTTTTTTTAGTATTTTGATGCTCCAGTAACTCAAATATAAGGGTGAGATAAGGTCCATACTTATTTTTTCTTTTAGAACAAATACTTTTCCATCATTTAATCTAAATTTAATCGTTTTATTTTGATGGGGTTTCAAAATATGACCTTCCGAAGTACCAACCACACAGAATTTCCTAAATTTTCACAAAGTTCCAGGTGAAAAAAAGCAGCGCAGGAAAAATTTTCTGGCTTTGAAAATTTCGGCAGATAGTCTTCAAAGTATCCATCAGCAGTTAAAAGAAAAAAAATCTTGGGTTTCTGAGTGCTTGTATACATAACCTTACATTTAAATATGGTTGATTTTCGAAAAAAATGCACGCAAGTAATTTTTTGAGGATTTTGATGCCTTGTTTACCCAAGTATCAAAGTGTGAAAAGGTGTATACTTTTTTTTCTTTTAAAACTAATAATTTTCCATCATTTAACTTAAACTTAATCATTTTATTTTTATGGGTTTCAAAATATGACCTTCCAAAATATTGCCTGGACAAAATTTCCAAAATTTTCACAAAATTTGGGAGGAAAAAAAGTACTTCAAGAAATAATTTTCAGTTTGGAAAATTTAATAAGATAATCTTCACAATATTATTATGGACTGGAAAGGAAAAAATCTTGGGACCTTTTATGTTTTTATACATATCTATGTTTTCAAATGTGGTGAATTTTTTTTAAAAAAAATGATTGTGTGCAATAATTTATCAGAATTTATTAGAATCACAAGATAGAACAATTTAATCCTCAGACAGGTATTGTGTCAACTAGTTACTTAATAAGAACTATCTCATGATATGTATAGATTTTATGATATTTATAGATTTCATGATAGCCCACGGGATTTTCAATAGAATTTCAATTTTCCAAAAATAGTTTATATTCCCAGTAGGGTCCATTAGAAAGAGAAAGTGGAACAATTTATTCCCCAGACAGGTATTGTGCCAAGTAGTTACTCAATTAGAACTTTATCATAATATTTATAGAGATTTACCAAAGGAAAGTTTCATTGTTTAACTTAGTCTTAAACTATATTATAAAAAGGTCATAATTTAAAATCTCATCAATTATAAGATACTTAAAATTTTATGATTACAATGAACAAACTATTTGGTTTACTTAACAAAAATCAGTAAGTGGAGAGCTTATCAACATTTTTCATTGGAATATTAGCCATCGAAATCTCAAAAGTTGTGCTATTTTTAATTTTATTACCCAGAAGTACATGTTTTAAAGGTTTTATTTGGTTGCTACTTTGGATGGTCATAATTTGAAACATCATTGATATATAATGGCTGTGGTTTAATTTAGTGCTAGTAAACCATAGGTTTAAAGATAAAAATTAAGCATGAACATTATTCATCATAACAATTAGATATGTATAAAAATATACAAGGTCCCAAGATTTTTTTCTTTCCAGTCCATAATAATATTGTAAAGATTATCTTATTAAATTTTCCAAACTGAAAATTATTTCTTGAAGTACTTTTTTTCCTCCCAAATTTTGTGAAATTTTTGGAATATTTTGGAAGGTCATATTTTGAAACCCATAAAAATAAAATGATTAAGTTTAAGTTAAATGATGGAAAATTATTATACACCTTTTCACACTTAATTTTCTTAAAGAAAATAAAGAATTTATATTTATTTATAAAATGAAAATTCTAAATATGGTCGCCATCTCCTTAGATTAGTTATTTAACTAGTGTGATGGTCTCCAGCTTGTTGTTTTTTTAGCAATTTATCTTGCTAAAGTTCCTTTTTCAATAGAACATTTTTTTTTTGTAATTAGTTATTTTCTCAGCAAATAAACTCTTACTTACTTACTTACTTACTTAGATAGCCCCAAGTACCTGGGGCTATGGTAAAATTTACTTGCACATATTGACTCTCCGCCAAGGGAAATCGAACCCTGCCCTCCTGCACAAAGTTATAACCACTAAACTACTGCGCCACAAGTATTAAACGAGTGTCTGATGGATGATAGATAATTTCAGGTTATTTGCAGCAAAGGTGAAGAAAATTTCAGCACAGTTTCTTAATACATTTTTTGCTTATGCTGTAGTTTAGCAAGGGAAGCTGGGAAGCTTTCAATGGATGACTTGATGGACTGATGGAGGACCTGAGCGTCAGGATATGCACAAATATATAATGCATATCCTGAGCGTCAGGGTATGCATTATAGGCGCCTTCATGCCCTAAGTGTCAGGTGCACAAGACAGATGAAATGCACTGAGCATCAGATGCATTGACATGTTCTGAGCATCAGGTGCCTGCTAATTATGTTGTTTTCCCTCACACCCTGAGTGAGAATACTGGTGTTTTTATTCATACCCTGAGCGTCAGGTGTATGAGAGATGCCCTGAGCATCAGTGGCTTCAACATGCTTGAGTGTCAGGTGCATGTTTCCTATTCACATAATGGCTACACTAAACATGCCTTGAGCGTCAGGTGCATCGACATGTCCTGAGCCAGGTACATGCTAATTACTGCTGTTTTTATTCATACCCTAAGCATCAGGTGTATATGAGAGGCCTTGAGCATCAGTGGCTTCAACATGCGCTGAGCGCCAGGCGCATGTTCCTTATCCCCATGATAGATAGATAGATAGATGTGCATATTTTACATGGCTAGCCTCACAAATATCGAGGGATATACCCTGTCTATTATTTCCAGGAGGGGCCATGGCGTAGATGGAGAGTCCTAGAGTATTTAATGCTCATTTTGAGCTACGCAGACCAAATTAGAGCCCGCGCTCTACTAGACAACTCCCGGCAACATCCAACGGCCCACACAGTGTGCCATCTTCCCAATTTCCCTCACATGGCTTGGGTTAACCCGGGGCTATGGTAACATTCACTCGCCCATGTTGAATCGCCGTCAAGAGGAATCAAACCCCGGTCTCCCGCACAGAGTACGAGAGCTATAACCACTAATCTACGGCGCCACAATGATGACTACACTAGGGATGCCCTGAGCGTCAGGTGCATCGACATGTCCTGAGCGTCAGGCACATACTAATTACTGGTGTTTTTATTCATGCCCTGAGTGTCAGGTGTATGAGAGATACCCTGAGCATCAGGCGCATGTTTCCTATTCAAGTGTTGCTGATGAAGATGCCCTGAGCGTCAGGCGCACCTCAATGAGCATTAAATTAGAGGCTACCTAAGACTTGTGGTTTCTACCTCTGGACTAAAACCCTGACATAACCTGAGGCAAGAAGAAATGCCAGGGAAACCTTAAGGCAGAAGCAATTTGTCTATCTGAAGAACTTGTGCAGTGTGGTGTGTTGGGTTCTTATGTGCAACCATTAATAATCAAGACCTGGGTAAGGACTGATATCTGTTGCAACCTTTAAGATCAGGTCTATAGGTAGAAACCACCCCCACTGTGCAAGGCTCTACATGACATCCTCAATTACTAATGTAAACCTAATGTATACTAACCACAATGCTAAAGAACTGTCCTCCTGTCACCACAATTAACATGAGCAAAACTTGCAGTTTAGCTCCATTTTTAACTTTTTGGCAATCTCTATAATAATACGGAGACTGTGTGTGTCTGTCTGTCTGTAACAGGCAAAGTGGATGTGTTCATTTTCCTTTTATGTAGCCAAAAAATTCATGTCTCAAATGTTAAATTTTTTGACGTTGCGACGTGGGATCAATATCTCTACTTTAACGTCAATATCTTAATTTAAATTAATGAAGTCATTACAGTGCACTTAAAACTTTAAAGTCAAATAACTTGGAAATGAGGTGGTGGTCAGTCTTTTTTTGCCGCGTGGGTAGCTAGGTACAGCCTGGGACCAATATGGGTAAGTTTCCCAAACCTGGTCCCCAAAAATTAGTTTTGGAATGGATGGGTTAATGACGTCATCAAAAAACATTCAGAAAATGTTTTTGCCTGTTGCCTTCATCGTTTAGATCTTGAAACGCTGATGAAGAAAATGTATAGGATCGTGTACTTGTGACAAACGTATGCAGAGATATTAGGGTTTAAAGTTTTTTGATGACGTCATTAACCCGTCCATTCCGAAACGGATTCAGGGACCCAGGTTTATAAAAATTACCCAAATTGGTCATAGGTGGTCCCTAGTTACCCACGCAGTGAAAAATCATTGACGTCACTACCTCGTTTCCAAGTTATTTGGCCTCAAAGTTTTAGGTGCACTGTAATGGCTTCCTTAATTTAATATAGGATATTGACGTTAAAGTAGTGTTATTTTCGTCGCGCTGTAACATCACAAAATTTGACATATTAGAGATGCATTTTTCGGTAACATCAAAAGAAAATGAACACATTCACTTTGCCTCT
The DNA here is from genome assembly GCF_029227915.1 of Hydractinia symbiolongicarpus. Classification (NCBI taxonomy): domain Eukaryota; kingdom Metazoa; phylum Cnidaria; class Hydrozoa; order Anthoathecata; family Hydractiniidae; genus Hydractinia; species Hydractinia symbiolongicarpus. The sequence continues at coordinate 5,410,185 of NC_079878.1, forward strand.
CATAGACACACAGACAGACACACTTAGCGTATTATTATATAGATTATGACATGTATTCCGCATATCCACATTACATGGCTCTTCATTGAATAATAAGTAGATATACAATAGGTAAACATAGGTTATTGAGATTTATTAACCCGAGGTGATTTATATTCAACGACGCGCAGCGGAGTTGAATATAATATCACCGAGGGTTAATAAATCCAATAACCTATGTTTACCTATTGTATATATGTTTTATTATATACCCAAAAGAGATTGTTATAATTAATATTACTTATTTTGTTTTGTGTTTGTTTTGTTTTCGTTTCATTTTATAGTGTAGATCGAAACATTTTTTGTGAAATCGACATGTTTTCGAAATGTTGTTGAAATCGACACGGTACAAAGAGACAAAAAGTTCATTTCTTTTTTTTAAATGTTGAAACACAACACAAATTTTTAATTCAAAATTCAATAGTTTATAAACACAATATAAGTTACAATCTAAATAAGTTTACATGGTACTAAATGTGCAAGTTAGAAATTAATTTGTAAAAAGAATTTTCTCGACAAAAAAGTTCCCGCCATTTCACGTGTTTGGAAATCGACCAATCAGAAAACGGACTACTAAGAAACAACCAATCACAGTTAATTACGATAAAAATTAATGAGGCGAAAAGGATAAAATCAAAACATGCGTTTACGAATGTTTTGTCAAAACTATTGTTACGTCACAAGCATTGAATAATACGGGTGGAATACGATTATTTATTCAATGGCTGTTTTTGCTTACGGGTATATAATAATAGGATAAAATATTATATTATAAAACAATAAAAACCTGCTAAAATTATAAAGTATCAAGTACTCATGTAGAGAAAAGACTCACACGGGAAGACTAGATAAACATGTAACATTAGGTTATTGAACAAGCTAAAAGTTCAGTATCAATTAAGAATTTTTTACATTTTACATAAAATATCTTTTTGACTTCTTCGTGGCCAATGTTCTTTGGAAGTCCAATAAACAGTTTTGTAGCATTGTGTTCGAAAGTGTTTGTTTCATGTGGGACTTATAACATGACCTCATTACTCGCTCTGGTTGTTCTAGTATAAACTTTTGTCTGGATGTTAACATAGATGGTAAAGTGTTTTCGTGCAATATTTTTTATACGAGCTTCAACGTATTGAAGTCAATGCATCCACGTAAGGTAGCCATTTCAGATATTCTATTACATCGACTGGTTTGCAGTATTTTGATAATACAAATGAGGCTGTTCGGTTCTGTATTTTTTGTAATCGAGTTAACTAATACAGGGGCTCAGGATTAGAGCTTCAGCAAGACTCTTTCGGATATAATAAGGTGTATACTTGCCAAGTCTCTTCAGTTGTTTCACTTTCATATTATATGATACAATAGGTTTTTGAATATGGACAGACCAATTTAAGTGTTCGTCAAAATAAACACCTAATATCTTGTATGTGTGAATTGGTTCTAGCGGTACACCATCTTTGAAAATTTTGATCACATCAGAGTTACATAATTTGTCACGATCTGACAATTGCTTGGTGCTAAACAACATTAATTTTGATTTACTTGAGTTTAGAATTAGGTTTGACCGATTTGACCACATGTTGAGTTTGTCAAATAGAACTTGTACTTTGGATATACATGTTGTTAAATCCTGAAACTTAGCATGTTCATAAATTGTGGTGTCGTCAGCATACTGAGATATTACTGTTTATATGTCTCTGAAGGTCGCAAACGTAGAGGTTAAATAGAACTGGTCCTAGAATAGAACCTTGTGGAACTCCAAATAATACTGTCAGCAATGCAGATGTCCTTTTGTCAATTTGTACAAACTGTTTGCATCCGGAAAGGTAACTCGTAATCCAGCTTGAGCTCTCAGAAAAACCAAGATGATGTAATTTTCTTAAAAGGGTTTTAAAGTCCAAGGTTTCAAATGCCTTAGAATAATCCAGATTTGTTTTAATGAAAGTTACTATTTGAATACTGACTAATGGTTCGTAAACTTTAGAAAGAATCAGAAGTACTGTTATTGGACGATAGTCATCATTACTTGAAGGATTGTCACTTTTTGGAATTGGTGATATTTGCCCTATTTTCCATGCAGAATTAAGATTGAAAGACGTGAGAATGCAAACTGATGTAAAAATCACCTCAAAGGTGCTGTTGTTCAAGCAACTGACAGACAGACAAATAGATTTTGTGGGAATAGTACTTAAAATGAAACCTGAGAAAAGACATTTAACATCAATGATAGGATGTATACAAGTTTATATGTTAAAGTATTTTTAAGTATTAACTTAGTACCATTTTTCGTTTTGAAGACAAAATATCCCCCCAAGTTTCACTCATTGTTTATTAACTCATGTGTGGTTTATGTAATTCCAATTATTTTTTAGAAGAAATTATGAATTTGCTGATTGGTTTTATGGTACTGGGAAATCTAAATTTGTATTCCCTAGTTTCTGCAGATGTATGTCCAAAACCAGTAGTAGATGTAAATTCATATAATGTAAAGGAAAGATTTCAAAAACTGGTAGATGCTATTGGAAATCAGGCGTGAGTATCTAATATCTAAATATTGATAACATGCATGCAAACATGTGCCCAATCTTATGATTGATTGTGGGTCATTCACCCGTTCCAAAGGGAAATTTTCATGTGAAATTTTTATTATTTTACCACAGTGCATGTGTAGTTATAAAAAATTTAATAGGGGGAACATAAACCGTTTTTATGTTTCTGGCTTGCATATGAGTGCAGTGAAAAAGGAAGTCAGTCCACATAATACGCTATGTTATTGTGAGGAACATGTAGGATGTTTTATGACTGGGAATTGCAACTTATATAATAACGAGTTTTAAGTTGGACAGTGTAACTACTTGCCAGACAAACAAAATCTGCAATTAAATTAAAGGGATCCTATAAGGTACTTTTACGGAAAGATTTTCATATTGACATATTCACTTTTTGTTTAAAGTTAATGTAACCCCAGATATAGTTTTTTAAATATTTGTTTTTCTTGCCACCTTGATGACCGCTTTAGTCTTTTTTTGTGGCATGCGACTCTGTTACATCATATTTATATATGTATTGTTCAAATTAATGACTTTCATTCACTATAATTTATGACTTTCATAGCCAAAAACAATTAATTTGCCTTTGCAACAAAGGTAAAAAAATTCAACATATTTTCCAATTCAATCTTTGTACGAATGATTTTTAATTTTACTTAAAAAATATTTCAAGGTGATATATCGTCCAAGCCATAAAAAGAAAAAAATAACATATTATTAGCAGCAGGTATGTGCATGATTTCTTTTATTTCAAATTAAAAAGAATTTATTTAAGCAAACAGGTTGTAAAAATTACTGATCTATAACCTGTCAAACCTGGGCAGGGTATGATGCTCAAATGAATATTGCCAACCTTGTTTCCAGCAATGGTTTAATTTATCCACAAGTTTTGACAAACTGTTTTCAATGATGTTGTTGCAGTGGAAAAAAAAGTTATATTATTTGCTGCGTGAAGGTAATCTGTTCTGGCTATAACAGTCAGTAATGTTTAAAGCGCTACATAAATATTACATAGCAAGGTCACATGCCACTAAAAAAGACTGGAGCTAGAATGAAAGTTTTTAATGAAGAAGGTGAAGAAAAATAAGTATTTAAAAAGCTATACCTGTAGTTTTATTAAGGTTTAGCAAAAGTGAATATATCATCTCGAATTTCTCATGCATATTTTTCAGGTGAGTCAAACTTTTGAAAGTACTCTTCCCTTTAAATTACACGAAGTCTAATGCTAAAAAACCTCAAATTTTTGTGAATTAACTACTGCACACCTGATGCTAATGATTTAATCATTTATTGCATACAAAAAGATGTTGATTGATGTTTTATCCTTTGCGAGGGAAAAGAAATCAAAAAACCCCACTTATCTGTTTAGTCATCATCATCCAGTTTATTCTGGGCTATACGCTTTGACAGCTACAGCTGATATATAGGCTGATATATATTATGGTAGTTTTAAGGCCTTTATCATTTCCAATTAAAAAGCCTCTTGTTAATATTTTGATGATAAAATTACTGATTGTTTTTTCTCATTGTGTTTTTACCAATTCCAGAATGTAAAACATTTATCATTCTTTTTAACGTGGATATTAATTTAACATTTCATCTTTATATGCCTGATACCTTGAATGAACAAAAATAGCAAAGGTGCAATTTGTAACTTTTTTATGTATGTCAGTTTCTACTGAACATGTCCATAATACAGCTTTAATATGACTCCATTTCTCTTTGTCTTGCATGGTGTGTTACAATAAAGCTGACCTGCAGAGTTCCTATAAAAGCAATGCCGATTACCCAAAAGCACTGGAATCAATTCTAACGCTACTTTAGTGTTATTAAAAGCACAATTTTTAAGGTCACCCTAAAAATTTTGATTATGAGAAAATGTGATTAGCACAATTTTCTCTCTCCATTTTTATGCCTTTTTATGTTTGCCTTATGCATCAAAAGAATTCTGTAATGAGGTAAAGTCACAACAAGCCATTGATATATATTAACTACACAAACATGCATTACTAAATCATTGTTTACTGTTGCACAATTGATAAAATTTCAAAGACGGTACATACCAGCTATTATTTATTTAAAATCTAACCATTTCACAAATATTTGTTGCAACAATATACAATATAACCATCAGTGGCCTGCAGTGCTCCCATATCACAATTACAAATAAATTTTCTTCTCTACGCTCAGCATTTTTTGCATACTGATTTTATGTTTCTAATTTGCACATTGGTTTTTAAACAGGATTGCAGATGAAAAATAAGTTGAAGGTGCGCTCAAAAACTCACCATGCATACTATAGTGTTTTTAATATTTTCACTGATATTAATGATAATAATGTAATTAAACAATATACTGTTTTTCTTAATCGTTTTCCCTTTCCTTAACAACTGGAAATCTACTTTAATACTACTATTTAGGTTCCAGTTAGCATCATTTTAATTGGTAAAAGGTAGGGATAATGCCTTAACAAATTATGTTTTCTTTGTGTAGATTGGAAGTACGCTTCAAGCACAACAGACAGAGTGGAGACAATGATGAGTACGATTACAAAATAACTCTTTGTGGAAAAAAAAATGGTGACGATGCTGCAACGCAAAAAGAGACAAGTAGTAAAACTTCCAAAAGTCAAACTCGTGTAATAGCCAAGCATACTAACCGATCTCTTCTTATTGGGGGTGGTGAGATTTCTTTTCTGATATTTTTCTTGTTACTTAAACTGCAACCTTTGATTTGTATTGGCATGTATTAAATGTAAACATGTATACACTGACGTCTGCATGTAAAAAAATTAAAGCTAAATAATTACATAAAATAGTTTTTTTGACGGGTACAAATTCCAGAAAAGACCACTCGGACTCACCTGTACTCTATGTAAGAGAGTGCTGTGGCTTCAGATACAGTGCCTAATTTCAACTAAATAATATGAATCTTTCATGATCCAAAAAATGTTTTCTTCTTTAAAAACACATAAAAAACCAATACAAAGTTAATCTTAATGCTATTTTGAGTGATGTTTTTTTGCAGAGGACTGGTTATGGTTGCAATATTTCGATGGTGAAAAGTACCAATCACACTGTTCTGGTAAACGTAAACAAACATGGCTTTCTATTCGTTGCGAAGAAGACGGAGAGGTATATATAGAAAAAAATTTTGCTACTACTATTTCGATGAAGTTGAGAGAAATGAATATCCCTTTAAACATACAGTTAAAGTAAAACTTGTGCTCCCTTCTTTCTCCTTTTGATTGTTGTACCAAAATGATTTCCCATACCAACTCCCTTTCCCCTATTAAATGAGAAACCCTCGTTTACATTATATTAATGTTCAATATTACAATCTTTTCGAAATAAAACAAACAGGCTAATGTTGTGTGTTTTTGTCTTGCCACACAATATACGAAGATTGATAAATGTATTATTGGCATTCCTTGCTTAGACAGTCAATATATAATTTGTTTGTTTACACACTTTATCTAGAGAGGTTTTTGGGGTGGACAGGGTGATGCATTAGAAAGAGGTAACTACGGAGGATTAAAATTGTTCGGTCAGTTAATGAACGTTATTGGAAGAGTGATTGATAAATCACTTAGAGAAAGAATTTGACATAGATAAGATGCAGTTTTATGTTGTTCCATGGCATTGTACTACATATGCAATATTTTTACTCAGACAGCTTCAGTAAAAGTATTTAGAAAAGAGCAAGAATCTCTATTTTGTCTTTGTTTTACAGAAAGGTTTAGAGAAAGCTTTTGATAGGGTGCCATGGAACGTTATTTGGTGGGCTATGATTAAAATTATTTGTGGATGGGTGGCTAGTAAAGATGGTGCAGTCTATGTACAGCAATGCTAGAAGTCGTTTCAGGATTAACTATTCACTCAGTGATAAATTTAGTGTAAAAGTTAGTGTGGATCAATCCTTTGTTGTTTGTTTAAGTCTTAAACGATGTCGATGGCTTTAGAACAAGTTGTCCATGGGGTTTATTGTATGCAGCTGATTTGGTTTTCATAGAGACCATAGAAGAAGTAGTTGAAAGTTTGAGAAGTGGAAAAAAGTGTAGAAGAGAAAGAGTTAAGATTAAATGCACTAAGACTTAAGTCATGATTAGTAGAATTGATGCCAAGTAAGACCTTGTAGTTGAAAAGTGACTTTGTGGAGTTTGCATTAAGGGGTTGGTAGGAACTCAAATTTTTGCCAGACTTGTAAGCATTGGGCACATAGAACTGCAGTGGTATTGGAGGAAAATGAAGAGCTGGCATTCAGTTTGTTTGCAAGTGTTGTGAAGGTGAGATTATAGAGAATGAAGTATTTTCAGCTTTAATGATGTACAAAAGTGGCTCGTTAGAAATAGTTAAGAACGTCTGTTACTTAGGTGATATGTTGGGCAGCGAAGGGTCTGTTGGTAGAAGTGTTACTGGAAGGATAGGTTCTGCTTGGTAAATGTGTAGAGAATTGATAGTTCTTGGGGTAAAGCCCAGAGGTAGACCGAAAAAGACTTGACAGGGGGTAATAAGGACAGACTTGATGCAGAGAAATTTAAGTTTAGATCTAACACAGTCTGGATCAGATTGGAAGAGGGTTGTTAATATACCCCGTCCAGCTCATGCTAGCACAAAAAAACGGACATTAAGCCGAGAATGAAGATGACGATTTAATTGCTTGAAAAGATGTTTTTTCTTTTTTAGGGGAAGATTTCTATTGAACAGGAATAATATAAAAAGTAGAGGCTTTATGTCTAACATTTTATACTTAATATTTTATCCTTTTGTGATTGTGTAGAAACCAGATTTAAAAGTAATTGAGGAAGCTCGCTATGAAAACAAGGAGAAGAGACATAAAGATACATTGTGCTACTTTCTGTTTGAATACAACCACCCTGCTGCATGTTCACATTTGAAAAAAAAGAAAAAGTTGAGCGGCGGTGCCATCTTTTGTATTATGTATGTATCTTGTTATTATTCATGTGGTAAAAAGAGTTTAGGGAAAGGAAAGGACAATGTGCAACACTTTCGAATTCTCTTTTTACATATTTTATATATTAATTCCCTTGTGTGAGTAACTATGTGAGTCCACGGTACGTGAATCATGGGTCACTTCTTATGACGTGGTGTTACGCTAAAATTTACTAAGTTAAAAGTTAGGGTTGTACTTCATAGAAATTACAGTTGTAACTATAAAACCACAGCTAATTGCGACATAAATATATATACCACTATGCCCAAAAATCTGTATGGGCATATATATATATAGGTATCGCTACATATGAATTAACGGTATTAGATGTTCACAAAACACACGGACTGTTAAATGAAGTTCCTAGCATAAAGAAACATGATTATATATACAAAAAGTAAAATTCTCACAAAATCCATCAAACGTTATTAACCCTGAAAATTTTAAACATTTTCCTGATTCTTTTTTTGGTTTGCCAAGTTCTTTTCCTGCAAAAATTTAAAAGAATTGACTTTTGTTGATTTAGAATAACTAAACACAACCATTTTTTTACATTTAGTGTAAACTTTTATTTAGAATTTGTATTTTGTGTTGCAAATTTAACTGTGAACTGTTTGATTAATTGTTGTTGTTTTAACATGACTCATTATGACTCGAACTTTTTTTTCAATTTTAATTTGACTATAGCCAAAAATTTTTTTTTGCCAATTAGTTTAACAACATACAAGCTGTTATTTTTATATATATTTTATGTAAACTTTTATAACAGAATACTATGTGAGATTTGACATTTTGTGTAAGACTTTATTGATGGTAAAACAGCGTAAAGTTACTTATATGATAATGCAGATTGTAAGATTCGCACTGCTGTATTGTTTGTTTTTTAATGGACGTGTATCTGTTACATGAATTAAATGAGAAGTACAGTGAATTCTTCCATGGGAAACAGCTAGTATTAAAAATGTAGCGATATTATTTCCTAAGATTTTGAGAGCTTTCATGACAGAAGTCATTTAGGGGGTAAAAGATTTACAAAGGTCGATAATAAACTACTTTCGATTTGAATGTTTCTAAAATGTTCAATTTGAAAAAAATGTATGTCACCTTTTTATGAACATTGATATGAAAATTGTGAAAATAACGTTAAATTGGTGTTTAACTTTTCAACTTAAAAGACCATATACGAAATAATTTTTGTGGTTGCATTATTGTCACTGTCAAGATCAATTTCCATCCTATCACAGCGGTTACCATCACAACGGTTACCATCACAACGGTTGATATCCAGTTTAGTGAATTTTTTTTGTTTTTAGATTGTTGGTATTGGCATCTGTTTATCTTATTTTTGGATTTTTGTATCAGCGTTATGTTGTTGGAGCAAAAGGCTGGGAACAAATTCCAAACTTTAGTTTTTGGAGGAAAGTGGGAAATGCTTCAGCGGTAAGTCACTACCAGTGGGAATTTCTCAGTAATTTATCTTTGTCAGGAAATGTGCACTTACAAATAATGAAAGTCGAGGAATATTGTTTTTCTAAACTAAATTGTATACCTGTTACACTTAAAATTGTGGTACTTTCACAGAACAAACTTTAACAGAACCATCTTTTCCTAAGGGGAAATGTAAGGATTTCATTTCAGGAATGATACAAAAAGTGTGCAGCGTAAACCTTGTTACAGTGGACTCTCTATAACTATTACTCGCACCCTCATAACTTGACCAACTTCTTTATTCGAACGATTATTTTTGTTCCATAGAGAGTAGTCGTGTGTCAGGAGGTTTACACGATTTCAATGCTAATGTGTTGTTTGTAAACACTGTTTAAATCTGTTTTGGTTTTATTACATGTGGAGGGGGCCTTACCTGATTCGAATGTCATTTTCGAATACATATCTACTTATCTACTTATCGAACCTTTTGGTACAATTGACTGAAAGTGCTAAATTTTTTTAAAAATAAGTCTACGCTAAATTTCAGTTTTTTCGTGGCAGACAGTAATTGCATCAAATATTCTCCGAATAACGTACTTGCAAATGCATAGAGTCACGCTAATTGTAAAAAATTACTCGAATGCTGAGTTATGGAGTACAGTGAAGTATTTTTGCGTAATCATTTCTTTAGGATGGTTGTGACTTTGTGTGTAGGAGAGAGGAACACCCAACTACTTACAAGGTGAACTTCGTTTTTGTTTAAAAATCATTTGCTTTGTTGGCTACTATACTTCGAGCCTTTACTGGGTGCTATAAAATATGCCGATTTATCTTTTTGGTTTTCTATGCCTTTTATATTGGACAGCTTCCTAATTTTTTAATGTTATCAGTTTGGATTTGGTGTTCTTTCTACACATCGCTCCAAGGACTCTTTGTTTTTGCCCTGCAATATTTGATATATTTTTTGTTTTACACGTTTTTTTATAAGAACCTAGTTTATAAAATGCGAAGGCTGAGATTTTATTAAAAATTAAGAGTAGATTAATAACGCACCAGCCTCACTTCCCTCTTAGATTTTAGGAAAACCTATTTTAGAGTAGTAATTTGTTGCTTTGTGCTGTTATACATATATGTGACTTTAATATCATTTATTTAATCCAATTCTTAAAATTATTCATTATCATCCGTAAATGTGAATAACCCTCATTTTTAGAACACTGCTGTAGAAATGAAAAATAAATAAAAATTGCACTCGTTTCTCGGTAGAAAATAAAAATATAGCATATATATATTTCGTGTAGATTAGCCAAAATGCGAGAAAAACTTAAATCTGGTTGCTACGCAACGAGCCCAAAACGATTCTGCATTAGCTTAAAATGGGTTTTTTTAGTATCCTTATCTTCATTCGTCCCAGCTTATCTCTAGATCTGTTTATACGATTTTTTTGATTTTTTACAATAGGTATTTGGCGATAAATGCTAAAAAGGGCAAAATCAACTGAATTTGAGCCCCAGAAAAAGTACCATTACAATTTTCTATAAGATTTATTTGTTTCTTTCTTGTGCGTTTTCTCCTGTCGTCTTTTTGATCGGTTTTTTACAAAAGATAGTTATTGACGATAAAAGTGAACAATTTTTAATAATTGGTTTTATGACTCTATGAAATGCTATTATTTTCTTTCAGGGAATGGCGGATGCTCTAGATATTGACACCAGTGATGATGAGGACAAAGATGATGGATTGCTACCCATGTAACAGTTGTCTCTGGTAGTGGGTTGTTTTTAGAGTATTTAATGGTCTTTGAATTTTGTGAATTATACTTTTAAATTTAGCAGGTGTAAATATATTCATTAATTCGAAGACTAATTTTTCTCTCACCAGACTGTCGGAAAGTAAGAAGAATGTTGTGATGGAAGCCAGTATACAATTGAAAATATATTTCATTCAATTTCTCGTCACTTTTATGAAAATATGATTTGTATACAGTCGTTGTTGTTGTTGTTGTTTTGTATATTCTCATTTTTTTTACTCTTTTAAAATTCTATGATAAACCTTGGAACAATATAAATCCAATTTCATACTATTTTTTATAGACACTTGTTTTTTCTTCTGTCATCGTTCTCAATCATTTAATTTTCATTCGTTTAACGCCAAGAATATATTTGTTTTTATTCTTGCATTTAATCTTTTTGATAGAACAAGTTAGATATTTAGTACTGAGATTCCTGTTAAACATTTTGCATTTACAGAAAAAATATCTAAAATTGCGCATTCAGTCTTGTTTTTTAAAATCACGTCGGGACCTTGTTCTTAGTGGAACAACTCTGCAGCATGTAATGCAAATGCTATGGAATTATACAGCTTTACAGTCAGATATCTAGTCGCTTGGATCGACTTTTTGTAAGGTTTTCCCGTTTTCACAACAGGAAGTTTCTTGCAGCGGAATTCTCTTCTAACAAAGTTCTAGCGAGAGTTTCTCCCAGTGAAATTCAAGCAACCTATAAAATCCCCTTCCAAATCCTACCCAACTTTAGCGAAAGTTTCGTCCAACTAACTTCTCCCAAAAGTTCCTTCCTGCGGACTTTCTAGCGAAAGTTTTTTCCAACCAACTTCTAGCGAAAGTTTCTTTCAGCGTACATAAATTTCTTTTTTCCAAAGTTGAGCTGTGATGTTCCGGATTCTAGAGGGAGCAAACAAATAGTGTTACTTCTAAGTCCTGGTACGATTATTCTTTAACCTTTAAAGGACGGCCTATTTTTGAATGAACCAATAATCAGCTTCTCAGCACCTTGGACGGTTCATGTTTAGCACCGATTGGAGGCCCAATTCATCATCCAGTCTGGATATTTGTGGGACCTATCCTTTAAGGTTAACCGTTCTCTTGCAAACAAAAAAAAACATTTGATTTCGACACTCAGTTTTGCAGTTGGACCCAATAGTTAATGACTTATACAGTGGAACTCTCTATAACTCGAACCCCTATAATTCGAATCTCTCCTTAACTCGAATGTTTTTTTTTTGCTCTCTTCGGGTATTTCCTCTCTATAACTCGACCTCGCAACATCTCTCTAAAACTTCATATCACACAAGCAGTTTTTTGCATTGTTTTGGTAAACGTTAATAGAGTCTTACCGATTCGAATGTTTCGTATCTACATGTGTGAGGGGTCTTTAATAAATTGTTGAGATAAAATATTATTTTATTTATTAATTTATTTTTTAATTTTTTAGTCCGTTCTTAGCCTGCAAGGTTTAGATTTTATCCTGTACAAAGAAAGATATCGTCCCCATTCCATATAAGGGAGAAAAAACACGCTTAATGGGCCATTTATACAAAATTTATACAAAAACCTGGAAAAACTCCTTACTCTCTATTATCTGAACCTCTCTATAACTCAAACGGTTTCCAATTCCCCGTGGCTGTTTGAGTTATAGAGAGTCCACTGTAAAATGTTTTCTCGAAAGGTTTTTTTATATTTTCTCTTTTAAATGAATTTCTTTGCGAAAATATCTCCCCGCGAAATATACCAAAGCCTACCATTTTGCGAGAATTATCTCTTGCGAAAAAGTATAGTCAGATTCAGGAAAATCTAGCAATGTCCGCACAAACGTCTTATATAGGATACGTGGAGAGATGTCAGATCATTATCTTGGTGTAAAAAGCGGACAGGGAACTTTTTTTCAAGGAACGGATAAATTTACGGTCAAGCCACCTCGATATCGGACGATATTTCAGCGTCCCATTGGTGTCTGTATACTTTACCTGCGTTGTCTTTTTAGCTTGCTACCTTTTCTTTCTCGCAAAAATTAATTCCTGCAAAAATATTCTTAATACGCAAATTTAAAATTTACTTCCGTCAGCCTATTTCGTGATGATATGATTGGATCTCAGTTTAACTTCGTAGACCACAACTGACACTTCATTACTTTATTCTAGCAATAAAAAAGAAAAAAAATGCATGTAATGTTGATGATAGATGGAAATATATATGATACAGTATTATAGACCTCCAGCATGTGCAAGCAGAATTTCACATTTATCCCTATGAACCTGAAATTCTCCTATGAAGAAAACTTGTTATAAACTGATAGTAATAAATAAATGTTTTCGAATGCATAAATATCGAATTCGCCTTACCTGGTTTCCGTAACAAAAATCACTTTATCTTACCAGGAATCTCAATTTTTATCCTCTATTAAAAATTACTCGCAAGCTGCTTCAATTATTTTAGTTTATTCTTTCCTTGTTTGTTAAAAAAAATATTAAGTTTGGTAAGTTAGGCTAAACATTTGTTAATTCCTAAAAAACAAACAAAATAATTTGTTTCAAAACGAGGAGGGCGTGGAAACCACGTTTGTTTACATTCTTGTACATTTCTCACATCCAGACATAATCCACGGACGTTGCAGAAATAAGATCAGATGCAAAAACACATGCAAAGTAACTCAAGTTTATTTACTTCGGAAACCTAACCACAGAAAAAACATCGACCATGCATGAATGAGCCACTGAACGTAATCTGATCTTTTTTAAATACACAAAAAGTTGAAAATATTTGAATAATTTATAGTGTCCTTATTGAAAGTTGTTTTCTATTTATTATATTAAATCTGTCCTTTCGCGAATTTGTACAAGGATACAAAGTTCTGTGTATCTTTGAATAAATAGAAAAAGTTCACAAGGTAAGAGTTTTATTTTTGTCATTACATCCTGCTTTTGTTTTGAAGCATAGTATAGCATAGTATCTCTTATAAAAATGTGCTTTATATATATAAAAACATGAGGTTGGGATTTACTTAAAAAAAATCAAAAAATTTAACAATAATCCTTCGTTTGATTTTAATTTTTTTCTTCCAAATTGCGTTTCAAAACATTAACAACACACGTGTCGCACTCTTCAATTATATACTACGTCAATGTAGTGCATATGTATATGTGTTAAGAATATTTTCGGCCTTAAAATTGAAAAAAATTTAAGAATATTTCAGCCTGCTCTGATTTTTATCATTCTTATGAAAAGGTTGTACCATAGAGATATAATCTCTCTATTCTAAACTTTGGGTTACAGCGTAAAATCTTTGCTTTGGTCACTAGGCATACCTGTTTTCTTTGTTTCAGCCTTCTCCGGCAATATACTGTATAATTCTCAAGATTGAGAAAAACTAACCAAATCAGAGGAAACTTTTATGGTGAAGCTAGCGGAACTAGATTAATCCTACAGAAAAAAAAAGTCGGGTAAAGATTATATATTTATAGATGTACCAGTATCAGTATAAAAGTTAAATCAAATACTTTTGCAAAACGTTTTAAAATAATGAAATTAGGAGAAGAAGAATGAAATTGTTGTGTTCTGCATTTAAAACTGGATTCTTATAGGAGTCGTTCACATGAGATTTCGTGTTGAGCCAAAATGGAATTTTTAATAAATTTAGACTAAACTGAAAGTCGTCTCGGGGCCTATTTCATGTTGTCAAAAGAATTGAAATGAAATTCCATTTTGGCCTTAAAATGTTTAAAAACACGATTTATCCGAAATATAACTACTGCGCATGTGTAAAAAACTATGGGGATGTGCATTTCCCTCAACTCAAAAATAAAAAAACAATGTAAAATACGATGTAAAAAAAGTTTCATTGTACTTTAAAATCATGGAGATAACGAAATAGAGTAATTTTGTCAATGTAGACATTCAGTAGAGTCCTAGCATTGTTAAGGTATAGTGTCGCTCTTGGTACCCTCTACCTTAAGGGAAAAAATAAAGTTGGTAAAATTGTTGATCGGTTAAAAGATTGGGTAATAAGTTTTGTTGGTAAAAAATATTATAGTCACATATCTTTATTGGTTTTTACTTACTTTCTTTTAACGATAACGCAACACTCTTTGAGCAAATGTCATTCACCTAATGATGAACAACAAAACCCCTTAAATGTACATCCATAAGATAAATTCAGACTTCCTTCTTTTTTTTATAAAATATATAGACACCATTAAGAATTATTAAAGAAGTTCCATGAAATACTTTTAACAAAACTGAAACATCAAAGCAACTCGTTTCTTTAACCCACACTGCGTGCGTTCAAACAACCTATAACATTCACAATACATTTTTAAAACACAGACAGAGATTTTATTGAATATTTTATACTTGGTAAAAGTGTTAAAAAATAAATATTTAAATATTTAGTTTTTATATTACCTTTGCTTTTGAATTTTCGGAATGTTTTTTCAAAAGAAAAAGAACTACTTTTGTTTTCGTTGTATTTGAGATGTGTGGGCATGGTTATGACTGCTGACAACTACTTCACGAAGAATGGCGCTAGATGTAACTGGTATGTTATTATCATCTCGCGTGTATAAGATGTTTTGTGAACTGCCTTTTTTCGCGAAATTTTATTTTTCGCATTGATGATCAATATAATTGAACTCTGGCATAGAAACAATTATAACCTACAAAATAGCTAACTTGCTGACATTAACCTCGTTCCCGTATCGAAAATATACAAGATGTAGATTAACGATTAGTACAGACCGACGACGGATATTCCACTTCGTCCCCAGGGATTTTCTACGTTTATGATATTGTGACAGGACGGATCTGTAGTAGCCTTAGTCTAGGCTGATGAAAATTAACCTTATTTTGAGTCATTTTCAATCGTGAAGGGGCGACCTTGTGAGTAAGTTATATTTATTTGATTAGCTTTACTATATTCGAAGGAAACATCTTGTCAGTTATTTCAAGGAAGAAACACAAAGGTTGTTCTCAAGTGCTTGGACTTTCCATTTGAAGTATGGAAACTTTTGCAATTTTTAACCAACACTCGAAGATGCCCAATTTTTCTGCACTTTTTTCACTCTTCAAGCTAAATCCCCCTGTTTTTAAAACAAAAAACTCTTTCCATCTCGCCCTTTCTTTCTAACGCGCACCCAATCAGTTATTGATTAGTCCGTGCTAGGACGGGGCCGAAAACTCCAATGATGGTAGAAATCAACTGATAATCTCATTATTCAGTTAGTTTTTTTAAAAGAAAGAAACACATATTGCCAATATCAACACTTATATATTGGTAGATGACCAGAGGAAACTACAACAACATGTTCGCTCGAACAAACTTAAACTAAACCAATTTGATTGTTCAATGTACGATGGGGAAAGCGAGAGAGAATAACACACTGATTTTCACACACGCATATCATCAGCATGGAATATCGTCAGGTCAGAATATCGTAGGCGTACAAGAGCTCTGGGGAGGAGGTTGGACGGGTATTATAAGTATGGTTGGAGATGTCAGAAAAATGTTATATGTAGTCTGGTATGAGTGTTCAGTTTTTTTTTCTATTGTGTATTATTCCCTTATGTCGCTCAAGTATTTTAAAGTTTCCTTGTATTTTATTAAATAGTTTTTAATAAAATTTTTTTTTAATAAAACTGTTTCGTTATATGTGTAATTTGTGTCTGTTTTGTGTTTGTTTACAGAACTGATTGTTCTCCTTTTGACTTCAGCAGTTAATGCATAGATATCGATTTCGCTTTGTATCGTTACCTGGTTTCTGTAACGAAAATTACCTTTTCTTATAAGGAATCTCGATTTTTATTCTAAACTAAAAATTACTAGCAAACTGCTTGAGTTCTTCTTATTTCTTCTTCAAAG
Source organism: Hydractinia symbiolongicarpus (assembly GCF_029227915.1). Lineage (NCBI taxonomy): Eukaryota > Metazoa > Cnidaria > Hydrozoa > Anthoathecata > Hydractiniidae > Hydractinia > Hydractinia symbiolongicarpus. The sequence continues at coordinate 5,426,803 of NC_079878.1, forward strand.
AACAACTTTTATTATACCTGGCAGCCTAGACTAAACATTGGTTGATTCCTGAAAATAACTATCTGAGTTTGTGTCAAAAGATTGGCAGACATAGAAACCATGTTTGTTTACGTTCTTATATTAATCACGTATCCATGGAGGTTACCGAACTAAGATAAAATGCAAAAGCATTTAGAACACGTCGCAGATTTATTTATCTTTAAAACTAAAAACAATTCATTGATCCATACATGCATGATACGCCACTCGAACATAATCCGATCTTTTTAAATACACAAAAAGTTGAAATTATTTGAATAATTTATAGTGTCCTTATTGAAAATTGTTTTCTATTTATTATATTAAAGCTTTCGTTTCGCGAATTTGTACAAGAATACAAAGTTCTATATGTATCTCTGAAAAAAAAGAAAAGTTTTACGAGGTAGGAGTTTTATTTTTCTCGATACATGTATACACGTACTTTTCTTCATAAGAAAAAAGCTGCAAATGTTTTTTCTCAAGCATTGTTTTTACACACGGTTTTTTATAATAATATGCTTTATAAAAATATAAGGCTGGGATTTACCTAAAAATTATTATTCTCTGGCTTATTTTTTTATTTTTTTGTGAGTACATGTTCTCAAACATTTTATAACCATGTGCATACTCACATGTGCTTAGAATATTTTAGGCATTAAAATTGATAAAAACTTAAAAATGTTTCAGCCTGCTCTAAATTTTATCATTCTTATAAACAGGCGTGTACCAAAGGAATATAATCTCTATTTTAAACTGGAGTTTGGGTTATGGAGTAAAATCATTGCTTTGTTAATCTCTAGCTTCCTCTGCAAGGGACAGCTTTTGCACATTCACTAGGCTACCTATTTATGTGAGAACTCTTTTGGGTATTAAAAACAAGACAGTTTTTTGAATTGTTTCCAGTAATGGGCTTTTCTAAGAATAAACATTGAATATTGCGTTCTGATTGGTTAAAAGTTTACGGCGATAATTTTGCCTCTAGAAAGTAGGAACTATTTCTACTTTTCAGCAAAGCAAATTTTTCAAAACAAAATTAAAACAAACCAAACTGCGAATGCTTAGATACATTTCTCCGGCGAATTTGACGTCCATTCGCTTCGTAAAAATCCCTCTTAAAGGCTTCTAAAAGCAACGGTGGAGAGCATAAACTTACTTACAGTCCAGTTTGAGAAAAGTGATCAAAACATCACATCCAAATAAATGTAAACAAAACTTTTAATTTAGACCACTCCAAGAGAAAATAATTCATTTTTTTTAAAAAACGATTTAGTGCTAATAAAAGATAATTTAAGGAAAAAATAAGAAATAGCGAGGTAGTTGTATAGCTCAGCTGCATGATTTCCTTCAACTTAGTTAAGTAAAATCATACAGCAAACTATTTCACCTTTTGAGCTTGATATTTAACCCAAATCCTCTGCGTACACAATAACAAAAGATGAAAGCCAGGTGACGCCCCTCATTATAGAAACTGTGCGTTCCATTAGTTTTTAGATGTATGGAACTTGCACTTAATTTTTGCCAGTGTATTCTAGTGGCTTCCTGAAGCTTTTTATCGTCTCTTGGTATCATAGTCTCTTCCTTGTTGTATTTGCTCGTTTTTTGTTTTACTAAGTTGGAAAAACGTCCTTTCCTAAGATCATAAGGGAATGCTGATGGTGGCTGTTGTGATAAAGGTTGACCTGAAAAAACATTTGTGAAAATTAAACAAAGACAATTTTACCACAAGTTGGATTAACACCATGATCAACTATACTTTCTTTAAAAAGGGTGCTTAAATTATTTTAAGTTAGTACTAATATGGAAGAGGCATACGTACTTATTTGAAAAAAGAAAAAAACTATGAATGTCACAAAAAGATCAGAAATAAAACACAACATAAAAACAACATGTTTAAGCAATGAGAAAAATCCAAAAGGCTGAAAAATCCAACCGTGGCAGCTATTAGTCATGTTCGTGCTCTTTCAGTCCCATTTCGTGAGAATAAAAAATGCACAACTCTGTTAAAAAGAAAAATTATTAACTTGGAATTCATAATGTGGTGTTTTTAGACTGGCCTGATGAGATTAGCATAAAACATAATTGTGTATTGGTTATGCTTTTCGGGTTTCAGCAATCAGGCATTTTGTGAGGGGGCGATAAGTTTTTTTGAAAAAATTGCAAATAATAACAAAACTGTAAACAAATAGTTAAACTAGCTTTCGGTAAAACAATTCTTTTAACTCTATTTACATGCTAAGAAAATTAAACATAAAATGGACCAGGTATCCCACTTTTTGTATATCACATTATTAATTTATTTATGCCCAGGAGGTTGCATTTCACGAACTGATCAAGGTATAAGTAGAGTTAATCAGGTAGATAGCGAATAAATTAGGTTCATATCCTCCTACATGGTCTTAAAATGCGTCAATCAGCGGGCCTTAAAAAACTTGATTTTTTTTATTTCGAGAGCTATGTATTTATATATATATATATCACTTATTTGATAGTTTTATATATCACTTCTATATACGGGGAAATCACCTTCGCGTCTCAAGCATGCACAAATTAGCAAGAACTGCACCTGAAAATAACAACAAGAGTTGGGATTTGTTTTTTTGACTCATAACCTATGGTTCACAAGCAAGTGATTTTTACCAAAAAGAAGTTATGCAAAATTTAGCCTAGTTTTCTTTGTCACCTTTTTTGTCTCCAAAAGAGTTGAATTTTTATACATTGAATTTGGCGAAATATAAAAAAAAAATGAAATTTGGCGAAAATTTCTCCGATTGTAGCCGTTCGGGTTTTGGGTTAATCAAAATTAAAAAAAAAAAACGCTGGAAAGCTAACATTAGCTACAATATTTTTAAGTCCCTAGTTGAATGGACAAGCAATCTTACGCGTTCAGGTTCTGTCCTGTCCCTATCTATATATCATCAGGCGATTACCCGCCAATCGAGTCAACACATCTCCCATAATTAGACTCTTACCGCAGAGACCTTGTAAACAAGAGAAATTAATACGACACTCTCCCACATAGTTTTTGCTGAACTTCATAAAGTAATCAAGACACTCCAATAAAGAAGGAATTAGCGCCTGCGATTTCACAAATAAACCATAAAATAACAATAATAACAAAAAAAAAAAAAAAAAATGAGCCAAACGTTTAAAAATATATAGGTTTAGTGAATATATCAAAATTGTAAAATTAGCAACAACCATGGAGAAGAGTGACACAATTAAAAAAAAAAGTTTAATTAGACGTCTTTTTAAAAATGCATTCTACGATGTAAGCATCGCTTGTGAGTATTTTGTTAAACATTTTTAGATCATGGCAGCAAGAACGATAATGCGTGGAGCTGCACTCTTTATATTTGGATTTATTTTGGGATCGTTTTTGTTTCATTCTGTTCTTATCAATATGCAAAAGCACCATCGCAGTGGCGTTGTTAATGAACAAGGTAAAGTATTTTTACCTGAGACGTCATCAAATATAAACAAAGCACCTGAGGAAGCAAACAACGAAGGGAAAATACATTTCGAGAAGAAAATAGATTCCACAAATATGAAATCTGAACGTATCGATATATTAGCTGAAGATGACAGAGAAAAGTTCTACGATGCTAATTATTGGGAAATGGCGCCCCATTACAATATCGATGACTACGGTATAATTATTAGGTTCTTTTTAATTTCATTTATAATAAAACAATTTTTCGTAGCTTTTCTGCATACAAAGAAATACTAGTACGGTGACACACCGGTGCGACCGCCAAGCAGCTTTTCCTTTGTTTAAATAAAATGAGAAATATGTCAATCAGCAACCTATGCGCGTGGACCTGCTCGTCTGTGTTTTTTTTGCCGATACAAACTAGTCACCACCATCGAGAACTCGCCCCTACTGAGCGACTGATGGAGATAGTCATCTTAAACATACATGTTCGAGTAAGTGAGAATTACCTCCCTAATCCAAAAAGTACAGTTGTTTTGGCCTTGCGAAAACAACAGATAAAATGGCGCCGAAGCTGCGCACGAAAATTTAACTCCATACAAAAACAAATAGAATAACATCGAGGAAAAAATCGCGCTCTAACTGACTGATTCCATAATTGAACTGATTTCTTTTTTTACTGAAACAAAACAAACAGAAACAACAGCGATAGCGACAACAACCCTATTAGCACCAGGGAGTGGTGGCATAAAATTTTCTCGATCTTTTAGACTAGGCTTAACTTCTTTAAGGTTGCTGAAATATTGGGACTTTTACTACCATATTTCAGGGGTTTTGTAAAAAAAAATTATTTTGGAAAGAATGTTTTGCTATGGAGATATATGAATACTAAGGATAAAATGCAGACCAGATTTAAAATTAATATCTACCCGCAAAATGATGTCATCTATGATCTCAATGACGTCATTACTTTGTTTTCTTAATTCACTCGTCTTTAAATACAGTTTTCTATAAGCATGTACCAAGTTTAAAGACATGATCATTAATATTTCATAAAAAAACTGATTCTGTTATCTTCCATCGTTAAAATAAAAAAATCTTTATGCAAATAATGACGTAAGTTTTGGTCACATTAAATTACTTTTTTTTAAATGAAATTAATGTTTGGTACTCCCTCCTCAAGTCAACTAATAACCAATGCTGAACAATCAGAAACCACGAGAAATTAAACTATATTGTGATATGGGGAAGATATCTATTTTAGGTGCGTGTGACATCATTTCTGATTCATATGATGCCATCAAAATAATTTAATATGTATAAAAACATTCTAGAAGTGTGCCATGTTTCATCGTACACTGCAAAGGCAACTTACGCTGTCCACAGGCAAGACCAAAAAAGCTCGGTGTACATAGACCGATATTTTCATGGACTATTGTATATTTTTAAACAAGTGGGACTTTGTACTATATAACAGAGTACTTAATATTTTGAGCTAAACATGTAAAGAAAGAATAGAAATGGGGTAATATACCCCAGGCTGAATTCAAATGTCGTTGTTGTTATAAAAGGAGCGTAGCTAACAAACAATTTATACCGCCAAAATTTATTAAGATTAACTAACAAAAAAATCCAAAATAATCAAGTTGTGTTAATCTCGATATCACTGGTTGACTGTGAGTCAAAGATGGTAGCTACGATTTGTGACAGGTAAATTCCCATGGATTTCAGATATACAACTGTTAATTATAATTTTTTGTGTGTAAAAAAAGTTTACGCCTACTTTAATTCCAAATCGCAGTACCAATTCTCTAATGTTATATGTTTCAGGAACGCCGGTTGAGGAGTACATGCTTTCAGTTGAAAACATGAAATCTATGTCGAAAGAAGAACGCGTAAAAAAATTTAAAGACAGAAACATAAAAACTGTTCTGTATATGCACATGGCGTATGGATCAAAAACGTATGGTTTTAACTATAACGAACATTCCAAGCAGGGTCAGTGGCCGTACATCATGAAAGGTTGTCGAAGAAGAGATTGCTTTTGTACAGATCAAAGAGATTTTATTCCAATCGAAGAATTTGATGCTATTGTGTTTTATTCAAGAGCGATTTCAAAGGCTGACGTACCTGCAGGTAACTATAGCAACAAGATGATTATTTACCTTTTTTAAGGTAAAAAAAGGATACATCACAACATTGTCATATAATGATTTATTTTTTGCAGCCACAATTCGTTTTACCAGTACTCTCTAAATTCAGTGTTATCACCCAGTTAAAGCTTGTGGGAGACAATAAAAAGGTGCAATAATGTCACCGTTGCTGGGATTGTGCAAGAATAAGGGGAGGTTGTAAACCTGCTTTTAAGGAATATTTCAAAATCAAATGCCACCAACACAGCCCTGTTGATTCAACATTTGACTTTATTCAACACCAGATTATGGCATATCTGATAGTGAAACAAATGAAAATGGAATAAGAGCTCCTGTCGCTACGTTGAAATCTCTAAAAATGTTAAACTTGTCATCACTTCCTCACTTAAACATAATTAATAGTGTCAGGTAACAAATCTTACATTTTTTATTTATAGTTCGAAAACCACATCAAAGATACATATTGTGGGAGGTTGAGCCGGTAACATATCTAATGGGTTTTAACCCATCACAATGGCAGAACTTTTTTAACTGGACACACACATATCGACGAGATTCGGACTTGTGGGAGCCATGGGGTGTATTAAATCAAGCGAAGCCATACCCAAAACCCGTTGACACGTTAATAGAGGAACGAAAAGCTGATACTTCATTGGCTGCCACGAAGAAAAAATCGATTGCATGGTTTGTGTCCAACTGCAACGCACATTCTGGTCGCGATAGATACGCTAAAGAACTTCAAAAATACATTCCCGTTGACATATATGGAGGCTGCGGGCCCTTGCGTTGTGATCGGAGTCAAACAGGAAAATGTTGGGAAAATGTAGAAAGAGATTATTATTTTTATTTCTCAGCTGAAAACTCACTCTGCAAGGATTATATAACAGAGAAGTTTTTAAATGCATTGAAAAAGAATATAGTTCCGATTGTATTTGGTGGAGGGCAAGGGACAAACGATTATTATTTTGCACCTAAAAAGTCTTTTATAAATACATACGATTACAAAAGTCCCAAAGAGCTAGCAGAATATTTGTTAAAACTACAGAAAGATCATGCAGAATATGTTAGTTATTTTTGGTGGAAACCTTATTATAATATATGGCTTGGAAGATGGAAGAAAGCACATTGTGAAATATGCGATAAACTTCATGCAAATGAACCCAGCAAAGTTTACAAGGACATGCAGGATTGGTGGGTAACACAATCAAAATGCAGACCACCGTACTCTTGACCTTTCTCTCAGTTTTTTTTATGGTTATTCTATTCCTACTTGTTTGATAAAAGTACTGCTGCAGAAGAATACAATTCTAATACTGAATTTTAAAACTAGTGTTGTGTTTTTTTTTTATTTCTATTTTTGTTGTTAGTATGTTGATAACATTTATAGTTCATACATTTGTTTTGTGTTTGATAATAAAACAGACAGAAATTGCTTCTATCATTTTTAGTATAGACGCTGTTTAATCTTATTTAGTCTGGGTGAGTGAGTAAGTGAGTGAGTGAGTGAGAGGATCCGCGTGTTCTTTTTCTGCGTTTTTTTTAATACCTCTTTTTTTGTCTAATGTATCGGATGCAATTCCGTGGAGGATGCTAGTCTCGCGCGGGTAATGTGAAACGTTATGCCAATTTTCAATCTCTTTTCATACATATTTTTATATTATAATACCCGTATGTATTTTGCGTGACAGACAGACGTATACGTCTGTCTGTCACGCAAAATGGTAGCTCAAGTACCGAGACGCACGCGATGCGGTATGAAAAGGACGGGCGAACCCAAAGCTGCAACATAGAAACGAGTTTGCACATCACAATAACGGTATGTAGCGTTATATATACAACACGTGCGCATTTCGAATCAAAGAGACATTGAGAGTTTTTAAAAGATCGTTTGTCGAAAGAGTGTATTATAGTTCTCTGGAATGTTTGAATCGGTGTTGTTATCGTAGGCAAATTTAGCGTTATGACCAACCTTGTTACCAAAAACTGTTGTCTCTTTTTATATCGGAATGGCGAGGCTGTCCCTATGTCAGAAGAGATACAAGATGCCCTGGGGACAAGGTTGCAAAATGACCTAGCATTTTGATTGTTCGTATTTGCGAAATATTTAGTTTCCACGTGTCCTAAAATGTTTCATATTGTCTATTGCTCAAAACAACCATCATGGCTACTACATTCGTATAAACGTGTAATAGATGATAAAATATTATAATTATGGTTAGAACTTGAAACTTACACTCATCAAGAAAAACACATGCTGCAAAGTTTAGACACGTGATAACCCGATTTACCCGATTTACCCGATTTTCTAAAAAATTAAAGAAAATCCAAGTGCTAAATTTTGTCAATTTCGTAAATAAAAATAAACTAATAAAAAAGTAAAAAAAAAAGTTTCCACTGTAAAATTGAAATACCACGAAAATTTGAAGGTTTTTTAATTTTTTTTAAACAAAAGCAAATGCGTAAACACGCATTGGTAAAACAACAACTTCCTGCTAGACCTGTTTACATTAGAAATAAAAAATCGTTTCCAGTGTTATCAACATAACTTTAATCAACATAACTTTTAGTTTGAACAAAAATTGCAAACCAGCAATCTAGCATTTAATTTTTTCTAAAAATTAACTTCAAAGTTCAATTTTCACAGGGCCATAATTTCGCTGGCTATAAAAAGCCTATTGTATAATTAGATTTCGTACTTTGGAATAAACGATCTCATTTACGTGCTTTGTATAATAACCTAAATTAAAACGCAATTAAACAGACGATAGATCTTTCAATCACTTATACTTTCGCGAAAAATCAACTTTTTCTAAAAATCGCGAAAGCTTTTTTCAAGTTTTAAAAGCCGAAAACTCTTTAATAACAAGGAATCTGACGACAAGGGTAGAAATAATAGAATCACAACAAAAAAAAAATAATCAGCCTGAAAAATGGCTCAAAAACTCTAACTCTAAAAATGGCTCTAAAGATATTCGTTTTAAAATCAATTTTTTTTTATTGAAAGTTATTGTCATTAGCGAAAGTTTTTGTTCCCAAAAATAAAGATTTTGGAAATTTCGCGACCTCGTCCCCAGTACTATTGCTTCTCAACGGCGCTGCGCTTTCTGATAGTTCTAGCGAAAAAAGGTGCTGGGGTCGAGCTTGATTTTTCTGTAAAATTTCTTCCAGAAGTACAAATTCTCGAAAATTATCGAAATTTATTTTTAGCTGGAAGTTTGTTTGCTTTAATAAAACACGTCTTTATGTATAGGATTAAATTTCAAGCACGCGGTTATCATCAGAAAAGTCAACAATTCACTAAACGGTAATAAAATAGTTTAAACATAACTTATTGTGCTGAGAAGCATGATGAATTGATATGAGATTGAAATTCAAAACGAAACAAATAGGACAGGCTGAATAATTTATGTAGAATGTTGAAACATTTCAATAAGACTTGTACAAAACATAGAAATATAAAGAATCGCAGGTTGTTCAGAGCGAAGAAAACAGACAAGCTTTAGTTTTTAATAAAATGTTTTTATACAGAAGTTTACAAAAGATTTTACCCTTCTTATGTGGAGTTTTTTTTGGGATATTTTTATTTAATTCGTATCATATTAACTCAGAGAATGCAAAAGAAGTTAGATTTATCCAGCAAAATGTTATAACGGAACAAAAAATAAAAGCCAAAAGTAAAATTTATGAAAATGAAATCAAGGTGGCTACAGAGCATCGTGAACGCGTTCAAAACGTTGCTGTAAACATTGTTCCAAACGTCCCCTTAAAACAGAGATACAAGACTAAAGTTTTCAAAGATATTTACTCGTTTGACGAAAATGAGAAGGATTTTAGCGGGAAGTATTGGGAAATGGCGCCTCATTATAACGTAGACGATTATGGTAAAAAAATAATTTCTATCAGATCATGGTTGCGACGACATGCTAAGAATAGTTTTAATACACACGTTTTTATAAGAATTTTATAAGAATCATCAAGGCTGCATTTCCGAAATTTTGAGAACTAGTCGTTAGCCCGTGGAAAAATCCACTCGTTTGCCCGTCGCAACTAAGCTACTATTTTGCGTGACAGCCAGACGGACAGGCGTATACGGGCATTATAATATAGATAATTCCCTGCTGGACTGCTTTTTTTAAGAACAGAGCCACAACAGGAGCCATTCTGTTTTAGAAAATTTAAAGCCATGCACATGCTAGTGGAATGAGAGTTAAGTAATTTTTGTATGAAATTATAATGTGTGTAGACACCGTCGCCTAACAATTTTACACTGACTTTCTTACAAACAGAGAAGGGGCGAAAATGCTTCGCTTTTTTATGACCATTGCGTCGAGCTTGACCAAACTTTATTGACGTTTATTGAGTCATTTTTTACAGTCCAGAGATATTTTATGCATTAGTTGGCCAGAGCGGGTTTTAAAGGGACGACCTGTCCTCTCTTTGTATACATGTGCTAGGAAACCAAAGAACGGTATCACTGGTAAATCTTTCCTAGTTTCTCAAACAGTGCAAAGCGAAATCTTTCGCGACTGACATTAGAAATGAAATGCTGAGTAAGCTTCCGTAAGATCGTTATTATTTTAGATGATCCTCCCATAAAATATTTAATACCATCATCTCATTGATCATCCATAGCTAGTATCGTCTAGTTCTTTCGAGTTTTTTTGTGAGCGTTCACAATGTTGATCCATAGAGAAAAACAGATTCAGAAAAAGATTGCGCTTCAAGTCAACAGAGAAGTGCGATTTTCATATCTTGTTAAGGCTACGCTGACTAGGCTTTAAGCTAATTAAATTTGAGGTTTTTTGGTTTTAAACACACTGTGGTCTCAAACATTCCTACAACATTATTCTGTCGTATCGTCGTATAATAAATTCAAGTGAGTGTACTGTTTACTTCCGGATTTGACATCTTAATTGCAACAAGAATTTCACTTTCCTGATTTTTTTTATGGAATTTAGTTTTTCTCCTTTCAACGATCATTATGTATTAGCGTTTGCAAATCAAATTGAGAGCGCACTGTTGCTGCCAAATGCGGGTAGAGAAGTTATAGCTTGATTTGAAAACTAAAATTTGGGCGTGGCTTTGATAAATTGTTTATGAATGTCTTTGAAGCTTGTCTGTTATACTAACAAAAAAATTTGCTATTAGAAATGTTGGAATCACACTAAACGATTTCAGACACCTGTCATGCCTTGACATGCATGTTATTCTGAATATGAGCATATTTTGGAATGGTGCTGACACATGTACATTGAGAAAAGATGTGCAAAGTTATAACGATATAGCACCACCAAAAATTCCACTTTTAAAAAAAACAATTTCTTTTATTTTATTCTTAACTATTTTTTATGAAAAGGTTACTTATATGATATTAATGAATAAAAAAAGAAGAAGAAGTATATTACTAATCTTTTAAGTTTTAAAAATTATAATCACTAAACCTAAGATACTTCTATGAAATATTTCAAGTGCCGTTACTAAAATACTCGAAAGTTTCACTATGTCGAAAAAATTATTAATTATTACAAAATAAGCTCTTGATTTTTCGAATTCTAATTTCTTCAATCTAAATTTCCAGAACTTTTCAACACTCCCTAGAGATATGACTTAAGGCAAAAGCAAAAAAAAAATGTTGCTTATGGAATGCATGTGTATACTACTAGATAGAAACATCAAGGAAAGAGCATAAAGGGTCTGAAGCCTCGCTAAGCTGTACCAACAACATTTTAAAATTGGTTTACGTAAGAATCATAGATTGTTTAAAAATATACTCACTAAAAATCAAAAAAAGGTTATGTTTTTATGCTCCTGAATAAAAAAGCGGGCCCAGAACAAAAACTCTGTCTAATAAATTGTTTGTTTACAAAATCGTCCAAAGATTATCAAGACAGGCTGATGTCAAACGGGTGGGTTTTGCCTGGGGCCAATCCAGGAGCTGGTCCTGTTGTCCATTTATAATGTTACAAATTCTTTACAATTTTTTTTCGTTTTAAAGTTTCGGTTTGTATTTGGTGGGGACTTTATTTAACGGTTTTTGATAAAATTCGCCATTTTTGAAAACCTCTCTCAAGAAAGTGATAGTTTCAGAACCCTTGAAACCAATTTCTCAAAATGCAACTTTTATCCTTTTGTTACTTCATTACGTTTACTAGGTCATTTATTGGTTAGTAATTGAAATAGTAAGCACCATAACTGAATTTGTTAATCTTAGGAGTTCCCATCGAAGAATACGTGCTATCTGTAGACAATATGAAGTCTCTGTCAAAAGAAGATCGTTTGAAAAAATTTAAAGAACGAAACATAAAGACAGTTCTTTATTATCACGCTGCCTATGGAAGTAAAACATATGGCTTCAACTTTGATGAAACGTCTAAGCAAGGTCAGTTGCCTTACATCATGAAAGGCTGTCGAAGAAGAGATTGCTTTTGTACAGATCAAAGAGATTTTATTCCAATCGAAGAATTTGATGCTATTGTGTTTTATTCAAGAGGAATACAGAAATCGGATATACCAGCAGGTAAGTTAGATTTCAGATGAAGCTAAAGCAAAAAAATATAAAGTTGTTCGACAAAAATTTACGAGTACATACATTGTTTTTCACTCTTTACTTTAATGATATTTTTTTCACACTATTCATGGATTTTGGCCAACTTCGTGAAAAAGTACCCGTAAAATATTATTAGAGATGCCATTCGCAAATATAAATTCCCACGAAAATCAAACAAGAAAATTTTAATGCTTCGTCAAATATTGAAATATTAAAAAGAGCGCAAGTTCTTTCACACAAACAAACTCAAAACATACAAGCAAATAAACAAGCAAATAAACAAACGCTATCGCAACAAAAACGTAAAAAAGGATCATCAATGTGTCCCCATGCGATTGTTTTATGGGGAAAATACCTTTCTTTACAAAATAATGTTATAACACATTTACATAGTTCGCAAAGCCTTTTTATAAACAATAATCTTGCGGCTTAAAAGGGTAGTAATGGTAAAACAATGACCACGTAAACATCTTTTGATAGATCCTGAGAAGAACGATATAAATTATTAGTTAAATGCAGAATACATTTTATCCCTTGAGTATTTCATACTTTCGTGCATATTGTCGCCATATGGCACATGCAGGTATTCTAAAGTGAAAGAAAGGGCGCCCACTACTCAAAATAAAAGGAGCAGAGAAAAAGTATTTCAAAGGTAGTTAAATCGCTCCGTGTAACGAAGTCATTGACAAGGAAATCGAAATTTTAAAAAAAAATTCTTGTGCATGAAACACAGCTTTTAAATAATGTTGTCAGGTGGTATTGTACATCACTCTATTGTTACTGTGACGTACCAATTGTAAAATAAAGTTACAAACGATTGAACAGTTTAATAAGAAACGACGATTTCATTTTTTTGTTTTCTATTTTCTTTTAGTTCGAAAACCACACCAGCGCTATATTTTATGGGAAATGGAACCAGTGGCTTACTTAATTAGCTTCGATCCTCCTTCATGGAAAAATTTTTTTAATTGGACCCACACATATCGTAGAGACTCTGAAATGTGGGAACCTTGGGGTGTCATGAATCAAGTTAAACCATTTCCTAAAAATGTAGATGACTTGATTGCTGAAAAAAGAAAAGACCTTCAGTTGGCTGTGAATAAAAAGAAGTCGGTGGCTTGGTTTGTCTCAAATTGTAATTCAAGATCGGGTAGGGAAAATTACATCAGAGAGTTACAAAAATACATCACGGTGGACGTCTATGGTATGTGTGGGCCATTGAAATGTGACAGAAGTGAGTATTTGAAATGTTGGGACGATGTAGAGAGGGATTATTATTTTTACTTCTCAGGTGAAAACTCATTGTGTAAGGATTATATAACAGAGAAGTTTTTTAACGCCATGAAAAGAAATATCTTACCGATTGTATTTGGTGGAGGGCAAGGAACAAACGATTATTATTTTGCACCTAAAAAGTCTTTTATAAATACATACGATTACAAAAGTCCCAAAGAGCTAGCAGAATATTTGTTAAAACTACAGAAAGAACATGCAGAATATGTTAGTTATTTTTGGTGGAAACCTTATTATAATATATGGCTTGGAAGATGGAAGAAAGCACATTGTGAAATATGCGATAAACTTCATGCAAATGAACCCAGGAAAGTTTACAAGGACATGCAGGATTGGTGGGTAACACAATCAAAATGCAGACCAGCGTACTAAAATAATTTTGTTATTTCATTGTTTTTAAAATTTCGCAGATCATCGTTGAATTGGAGATGATTAAAAGAAGAATAAACAAATGTGATTTTTAGTTTCGCGATTACTATGGATGGTTTAATAAACGTACATTTCCTAAATAAACGTGCGTTATTTAACCTGCAGTTTGTAGGTTAACTTCATTCCCAACCTTTTTCTAAAAGCTAAAAAACTTACACATGCCTTGTAAGCACAAAATAAACCAAAGTGGTACAATGTGGATTTTTAACATAATGTAAAAGGGAGAATGATATAACATTGTTATTGTATGTATATGATTACATGATTTTACAAAAAACTACAAATAAAAAAATAGAAGAAATCTTTTTTATGACATAGACAACTACTCTTGTTTGTATGTTCCTGGAAGATCAGTAGCAGTAACGTACAAACTCATGCAGGTAAAATGGCACATTCATGGATCAATCTTGAAGCAGGAAGAACAACAATTAATCAACATCCATTTCTTGTTTTTTTTACATTCTCCCACTGATGCCCAACTCTTGCATTTCTCGTGTTTGTCGTCTTTACCTAATTCAAAAAAAAATGTTTTGCAGTCAAAATTGCACTCATTGATGGACCTACAATTTTCGCCCTTTTTCAATTCTTCCCTCACCTAACTTCAAGATTCAAGACCAAACTCTGTTTTGACTCTAACACTGACTATGGAGGAAGGGCGCAGGGGGGACTTGTCTATGATAACAATAGAAAAACGACCATGACAATAAAAAATGTAATAATAGCACTTACACGTAGGCTTATTGTTACACGACGAACAACAATATGTTTTCATAAAATCTTTGTATGTATCTGTCGTACACAGATCTGATTTCGACCAATAATAACAACCATCTTTTGAGTCAGTACATGTTTCTTTTGCGTTCACGTATTCAGGTTCTAACAATTTAAAACATGTGTGGAATGACAGGTTTGAGCAGGCGTTAACTAGCGCAATTTTACATTTAATTTTACCAATCCATTGGTTGATCTTTAGATTTTTTATTCACACACAACCAAAAATATCTCCTCACCCTCCAAATATATCTCCTCACCCTCCAAAAATAGCCTGGCAATAGAGGCAAGTTCTAAAATTTACATATTTTAAGATGCCAAAAAATGTGTTGCAAACTTGAAAACTGTCCTAGGTATATTTTTTACTATAGTTGCTCAGAAGTTACCGAAGTTGAAATTAACATTCTGTTTCGTGGCGATTTTAACATATAGAATTCATTTTGCACTACAAAACATATCTTGAAGCGTAAGTCCTTGAAGATACTTACTGTTGCAGGTGGCGCAACATCCTCCTAGCATTGTACGGAATTGTGTTTTTGAGTTGCATTTGGAAGCCATTTGTTGACAATCTTTTCTCACATCGGTACATCCTAAAAATAGACGCGAAAACAATCTTTTCTTTAAAAGAAAAGTTAAACATACTCTTAAAGCGTATACGAAACAATTCAATGCGTACCTGTTAATCCTACTTGGCAAGCGTTATGATCAAAGAAAATGTCATCAATGGCGACTTCTGATGTAAACTTTTCCTGGAACTTAACTTCGAAAACAAACTTAAAGTAAAAAAAGAGGGGGATATATCATCGAAATAATTTTGAAACAGGAAGAAACGAGACGCGCAGTGGCAGAAAATTCAATATAGAATCCACTCGTAGTAAAGCTTTTAAGATATATCCATTTATTCGAAATATTCACAGACGGGACACTGGATTGTAGAATATGAATGACATGGACATTGAATTAAAATTTAAAGGATACAATCACCCACCTGGAATGGTGCTACCAAACCTTTTACATTGATGGAATGTCGTCTCCAATAGTTACCATGATGCCCTCCGATTTTAAAGGGTAGATTGATTCGATTGTTCTTATTGTCTTTTATAAAAACACTTAAAGCTTGCGTTGGATGAAGATGCGCCCCATTTAACATGTAATGAAAAGAAATGCACTTTGGTCCACTGAAGCTACTGATCAACGGACTCCACAGTTGTTTAATGGTTCCTGATCCTAGCACCCAAACAGATTTTCCACTAGCAGACGCGTAAAAACCTATGACATAATAAGATAGGAAATGAAAGTTGATGAGATCAATGGTAATATGTTGTATTTACAGTGTGCAATATTTCCCTTTTTACCCCATCCTATGACATCAATTTTGCATGCTTGCTACCAAATCCTTACACAAATTACAGAACAAAATATTTTCACAATTTCATGCTAAAGTTATAAAAACGGTTATATAGCAACGTTTCCAAAGACATTTTGTTAACCTGATAAAAACATCATCTTTTTGTGAACAAATTTTACGCCTTTATATCGCATTCACTCTTACTTTTATAAGAACTTCCTCGTATTTCTGAAGTGTGATCTTTGAATGGTCCATCACGCCATCCACTTGTCTGTTTCAACGCAAAACCTTTTGATGTCCACTGACCCCAGTTGGAGCTGTCAAAGTCATTATCACCAGGAAAAGCTAAAGGAATGGAGGGAAAAAAGTGAAGAATATGTTAATGGTTTCTATTAAGAGAAATGAAATATCTTTGTTTTCTTTAAGTAAGCACTATGTTGCTTTGACTGATCAACCAACATCTTTTTAAGTCAAAGTGTAATGAACAACACTTTTAACTCCCTTTGATTGTGCACCGCCACCCCCCCCTTAATTTCCCAAACTAGAACAGGTGCCAGCGTTCTCATTAAAAATACAGTTTTAAAATGCTTTCTCATCGGCTTGTGTCCTAATTTTATACAATCTTACTTTTCATTCAAAATTTTTTAAAAATGTGTAGATTTCAAACCTCTTCCACATCTCTTGTTGCGACACAATTTCATGTTCTTGTCAGCTCCAACACATTTCTTTCCAGTAGCAGATGGAACAGGGTTGTCACATTTCCGATATCTTTCTTGTCTTCCCCAGCCACAGCTTCCCGAACATTTAGAATACTCTCCCCAGCGTCCCCAGTTACCATCTTTGCGATGTTTGTCAGCTGTAAAGAAATATATTGTAAAAACACAGTGGACTCTCAAGACAGAGTTTGTAATAAATTTAAGCTGACAAGGCAGTCTGCACTAATCAACTAGTTATATCTTCGCCTTGAAAAATAAAATAAACGTAACCAGACATAGTCATCTCAACGAAACAGGAACCGCGATTGATGGCTGAGAACAAGACCTAAAGAGTCCATGTTTGGTACCGTTTGGTAGCCTGGTTTGCCCTGCGGAGCACTCTCAAGACAATCTAGTCCTTAGAATATTTCCGGGACCCACCCTTTAAGGGTTAACCTATATTTTCAAATTAAATTATAGTTAAATTCCACACGGAGGTTACATTAAACATGATCTTTGTGTTTATTAAAACTCTTCAGAAGTATTTTTATTGACTGCAGTTTAATAAGTAGAAGAATGATCACAATACTTTCACATTCTGATCATATTACCTTCACATTCTGATGCAGTACATTCCTGCACCTGTTCTTGCACTCCGTATTGATCAACACCAGGACATTCCTTCACATCCGTTGACACACATATACGGACTTTAGCCTTCAAACACCTCTTTTTGTCATTGACAATACATGGTGACCATTCTGTCCACTTTCCCCATCCTTTTTTTACTGTAAATAACAAAAATATATCATCATCGGTTATTGGTTAATCTATAGAAATATAAATCGCGACATGCAGATAGCGTTTAGACATCAACGGCAGGTTGTAGACCTTTTTCACCATTAGACCACATTTCCGATTCCTATTTCGGTCGCATTGCGGACAAAAGGAAATCAATCATTTTGAATATACCCTGTTCAGTTTTCAGTGTGAGGAGACAGTTGAAATTAACACTTAAACAATATAGACAGATAGAACGAGTAACACAGGAATATAATTAATTATTCTATTCTTTCACGCAAGATTATAGTGACCCATAGCAAAACGTAATATATTTTGAAACTATATCTCAAAGAAAAGCATATATCAAACTTACTGTCGCATTGATAAAGACGATTCAGTTCAGTTACATCAATAGTCGACATAAAGTTACTTCCCAGGCGAATGTTCGGATCAAACTTTGCTTCGATCGTGTTACCAGTGACACCAGGTTTAATGAAAGCATCCTTCACATAGTGCATGATGCTGTGATAGTCATAAGGTGTTCCATATGCGTCAAATTCATAAATCAAATTCTTTGAAAAATTGGGTAGCTTTCCTAAAAGTAAATTTGGTTAAAAACAATACAAAAAAATTATAAATTAAACATGGCGAGGTCAAGGTCTGTATTTTACATCTCCTTGCTTTAACACGTAAAATGATGTTGTTCAATGATTTCATATGATTTTTTCAAGCGAGTGCAATCTTCATTCTCTATAAATTTTCATCAGTTAAGAGCAAGCTGTTAAATATTACGTACTTACTTGATAAAATTCTGTCTTTATAAATCTTTACGAAGGAATCTCTGTCTTCTCTCTTTTGTTCATGATAAAACCCTGCAAAAGAAAGCATATTGACCAAGTTCGTGTTGAAATACAAATAAATCTGTATGAACCCTACATAGCTAATATAAGCCCTAAGGGACATTAAATTTCAGAGTTTACCATAACGTGGCGGATTTTGGGGTGGAGAGGGGGCGGGAAACGTTGCTAACCCCGTAGAAAATTTAAAACGAAAACAAAACAATTACATCAGCTAAAAAGAAAGAATAACTTACACCCACATCGAGCCATAAAGCAAAACATTCCAATTAATAAAATAAACAAGACGTGGTTACAAAGCGGTGTTTATTGGTTGTTATTGGAAGGCGTAATTATTGAAGGCCGTTACAATTGAAGGGCGTAATGATTGTATGACGGCATTTATTAGTATACTGCGCATAATTATGATATCATTTTTCTATGGACGAAATGTTTTAGACAGCGGTATTTAAGGGTGGCGTATAAAATCGAAGATACAGTAGTTTTTTTAGAGCATGTTCTTAAAATTATTTAAAAAGTCAGTTTTTGTGTAGAACTTGGTAGCTAATTATAGATTATTTATCTAGTAACAAAATCGGATTTTGTTACATATAGACATACCCAATGCATGGAGTGTCTCATGAAGAACAATAGAATGTCGAACACACAATGGAGCAAGTGAGATACTTCTTGGCTGGTTCTTTTCAAAGTATCTGCGACCAACACCGGAGTAGCAGCTATGATATGAACAAATACACAACAGAAATTCAGTCATTTTGTTTGCAATTCGTGGTCGAAGTTTTCTCAGGAAAACATGAGACCAAATGCTTTGTTGGCATTTTAATTTCTGTTTTGAGTTTACACATATGCCTAAGTGATTTTAACGTTTTTGAAAAATAAAGTAAAAATGTTACAAATAGTTTGATAAAATATAAAAATTAATTAACATTGCTTGGAAACATATTTTCCAACAAAAGATTGTATCATTTCTTACCCGCTTCCAACATAATACTTTATCCAGTAAACGTCTGAAGATATTTTCTCGCGAAAACTTAAACACGAAACGGAAGATATTGTCTTTAGAGCTTGTTCGATGACATTCCTGCTTCCACCTACAAGTAAAATTGCGTACGAAGGATGTTGTTAAAGATCTTCAAGCTTATTTGAGAAGTGTAGGCCAACTTTTCAGTAGGCGAAAAATTCAAATCAAGGGTTGTAGCAGATTGATAATAAAAATAAAAAAAACCCGTGTCTAAATTTGGATGTAAACTATAATGTACCAAATAATTCCAAAAAATTAGAATCTTAATGTATTTTTTTCACAGCCACGACAAAACCGAGGGAGGAGACACCCGGTCAACTTTTTTAAAAGAGCTTTGAAAACATGATTATTTTGGTCAGTCGAAAGGTCTAAAATTTTCTAACACAACTTTAAACGTTGTGGCGCTTCCTTAGACATCGTTCACAAACAGTAGTTGTATTTGATTACTGCACAAAAATTTCAGTTCAATAATATTATATGTTAAGTATAAGTTTCTTACTGTTTCTTAGATTACCAGTAATCTCATAGGGTACAATCCTACCCATCCATAGCTTTCGATGCCAGTTAAATACTGCTCCCCATCTTGGAGCTGGTGCTGGTATTGTATCTTTTAAAATATCACCTTCAACGATGCTCGATTCATCTAAGAATAACAATAGGATAGGTAAAGTAGCTATGAATTTAGCTGCGTTTTTACAGTAAATTTTTTTAGTACTGTTACCGCATATAGCATTTGACATTTAAGTTCACTTAAGTTAATAGAATGTGAAGATCTTGCAATAAAAGAGCAAAGAATAAGATTCTTACCATTTGAAGGTCCTCCAAATAGCCTTTTATTATGGTTCTTTGCTTTGGTTGATTCATTATTTGCTTTTTCAATGATGTCCCATATATTAACTGAAAAGAATACATAAAAATACCATATGTTTTTCTTGTAACACCTGTTTTAAGAAACTCTTTTTAAAACTTGTACACGACAAACGTACCTGCAATCAAGCTTTGTATAAAGCAACACCAAACAAGAACTATCGTAGATTTCATTCTTATACTAAAATTATAAAAAAACATATGTTATATTCTGGACGCAAAGCCCTTACACCATCCTCTTCCTAAAAACACACTCTTTACATTTATGACTTTAAGTTGTAATGCTTTTATTGTGTCAAGCTAAACTGGTAGCTAAATCGTGATTATGTAAACCGTTTCGTGCAGCAGAGAACACGAAACAAAATCCCGTACACCGCTGCTAAAACACTGTGTGATAACATCATAAGAAAATAAGAAGGAAAAATGTGCTCAAGGATAATTCCTCCTCCATTTCTTTGTTTTCTTTCACATGGAATAGTGTAAATCATATGAATTCTAAAAGCGATCTCAACTCATTAAAATGGAAATTTGAAATCACGACACCCGAGTACAGGGACTGAAAGTTATGCAGATAGAAAATTCTGAAAATTAGGAATACATTAAGAATTCCGCCGAAAGTGAATACAGCCATAACGTTTTGAAAACAGCCACTACATAATCGTAGTCTTTTGGAATTCCACTGCAACTATTGACTTCAGATATTATATCTTTAGATATTACTTGTTGTCTGTCTGTTCAACATGATTGCATGTAGTTTTATTTCCGACCACCTGCAGGGTGATTTAATTATTTTGTTCTAACTGGCGATCAAGGATGCACGAAAAAGCGTTGGGAGTAATATGTATGGCGGGCGAAAACCCGATAACGAATAGCCAACGACTTTTTTCTTGTTGCTGTAAGTAAAATTCACTGGAAATGTAATATTTTTGGAATTAAAATAATATGTAATGAGGCTGTACTTAATTTGCTCTATCATAACTCGTTTAGAATATATCGCGATCGCAAACATTAAGAAACACAGAGCTTACATTAAAAATATTTAACCTTTAAACTCCAAGGAACGGAAATTAGCGTCGCAACAGGGGCAAAATGCCAAAGTGCTGTCTAATAGCCATAACTCGTACTTATTTTACTTTGAGATGTTATTTTTTGGTCCATACGAAAGAAAATTCAACTGTCCAGCCGGCAATGCTCAGGTGCACCAACATTGAGGTAGCAGGTGGACAGATATCGATTGTCTGCAAAAAACAATAAAATTTTTTTTTAATTTTCAAAAAACGGCTGTGTAGTTTAGAGGTGAAAGTGTCGGATTATGCATAAGCCAGGTTAACAAAATGAATTCACGTCCAGCTTTTATGCAATGTGTATATGGTGATAATATAACGTACGATAAGAGAAATATTTTTAAAGGCATGTTTATATTCACGGACAATGCAAAATAAAACTA
This sequence comes from Hydractinia symbiolongicarpus, assembly GCF_029227915.1. Classification (NCBI taxonomy): domain Eukaryota; kingdom Metazoa; phylum Cnidaria; class Hydrozoa; order Anthoathecata; family Hydractiniidae; genus Hydractinia; species Hydractinia symbiolongicarpus. The sequence continues at coordinate 5,448,462 of NC_079878.1, forward strand.
CTTTCTGTGATAAGGACCACACACAAAAACATAATATTATTGACAGGAAATATCCAACGTTATTTTGACGAAAATGAAAGTTCGGGGCGGACAAAATAACAGAAAGAAAATTATATTTAAATTAAATATTAACAAAAAACGTTATGTTCCGGCAGGTAAATATTATCGTCTGGATCAGGTGAAAATTTATTTCTACGTGCTAAAGTAGCAACCATATCAATTATACGTACTAAAGTAACTTCCAGCTTAATGACCTAGACTCGATTGACTGAATGATAACGACAAACAAACTCCCATTTAAGATCAGGCAAATAAATGCGATCACAGGTATGAGAAGATCCTTTTTTCTCACAAATCTTATATACTGCAATTCGAGCTAAACCTTGCCTCACTCTGTCCATTTTTCTTGGAAATTCACAATAGACTAAATCTATACATCTTATAAGCATTAAAAGCAAGAAAAAAGCTTGATGTTACAGTAAAAACATCTTTTATTTTTGATCCACTATTCCATGCCTAAATTTCAAGGCATGATAAACAGTATAAAATTAACCAATCAAATTTATTAAAAAATTAGATATCCGTTCCGTCGGATGGTCGGTTAGCTAAGTTATTCTTTATTTTTAAAAATATACCCTCGCCTCCTTTATCGTTTTTAGCTTATCTTTCAGGGAAAAATGGAAATTTTTATAGTCAATACGCCTTGTTCTAGAACAAAAATTTGAAATCTTAACTTAATTACTACAGCGTCCTATCCTATTGTTTCAAATAGAGAGGATATTTACTAAAAAAATAGTGCAAACTTTTTGGTGTAAAAACGCCGAACCAAAACCCATTCCAACTACTTCCAAAGTAGGAAAACTTAATTTTTCTCTGAATCGCCAATATGACAAAAAAGCGAAAGAGACATAGCATTAGAAATTCCTAGCATACAAAATTGTTAACTGATTGGGATGTTATTTGAATAAAATTGTATGTATGACGTCATCCAAGTCAATATGACGTCATCATATATTTCAGAAATTGAAAGTATTGGTAAATTAAAGTAAAAATAGTGTCATACAATACCATACACCATATTTCGTTGTCTGTGTGTACAATATAAGTAATAGCAAGTTGGAAGTTATATACTTACGTTAACGTTGAAATGTCTTTTGTTTAACAATCTATACCCAACAATAATATTTTTTTCAAAAACATCTTTAATATTTTCGTAGCACGTATTTAAGATTTAAAGCCTCGCAGCTTCTTCATAGTATTCACACACGACGCGAGTGTACAAGGAGAAACCATTTCGATGATTGCATGAAAGATATTTATAAAAATGATCAGATGAGTATTATTGTCTATTTTTACATTTTTCATAGTTGCGTCATTTTTTATTTTTTATTTGTTCGTGTGTTTGTTTGTTTGTCTGTGTTCTACAAGGGGCGCTTGTCAAAACAGTTTTGTTGATTTTTAATACTGGTAAATTTGAATTTCCCATCGAAAGAATTTTAAGGTATCGATTGCAGGTTATATAATTCTAATTTTAAAAATAAATCTTCCAAAGAATGCCGCTTGACTTTCAAAGAAAGACTTTTTATTATTACGTGAATATTCATCCAATATAAACATACCTTCACATCTTTGCAGTGCACTATCTTTCAGTTAACACTAAGGTGTAACCTGTATCACACCAAGCATGTCGAAAAAAACACTTAAGTTGCATTAGAAGTCCTTTTCGGCTTGTCATTTTAAACCTCCCCACTACATTGACGAGAAATGTCAACATCATATTGTCAATTGTCTTATGTCTGAGGTTAACGCTTACTGAAATATATACAACATTTTTCAAACTTATATATTTTCAATTTATGCCGACACAACCTTCAAACAATACAATAAAACCTCAACCCGTTCCCAGACATCATTGACTTGCTACATTGATAGGATATAGAGCTTGGGTACTAGGTTCAATCTTTTCTAATTTCTTACGCTTGTTTCGAAACTCTTGAGTACTAAGTAGTAGCACACACGTAGCTAAACTGATGTTATTATACTTTGTCACTAATTAAAAAAAAGTTAACCTATGACGAAGTCAGGTCGCGAATGAGTTTGAAACAATGAGAACTTATGCATTTTTTTAGGGACGTTAGACCACAGCCTATAGAGCATATCTATCAACAATGCGTATCACGTTTTACAAAGTCCAATCACCCACTTTTCTTTCCATCCTTATGTAAATTTAATTTATCTGTATGTGGTTTGAATTTGTGGTTTCAATTCACGACGACTATCCGACGACTAACCGACGACTGACCAACGACACTATGTAGCTTAGCAACGCAAGAGTTAAAGGCGAGCCAAAAACTTAACTATTGCAAACTAACCGCGCTGATTAATTGATTAATAAATTATTACCTGGGAGGGGTAAAGTTATATTGTACTTCTCTCTTCACAGTTGATAGTAAATATTCTTTGGACTGGACACCAAAAAGCCTGTCTCATTGGAAACAACTGATAAACCTTTAAAAAATTTTACACTCCCATTTTCATAAAAACATCGTTTTTCTTATTTACATACCAAATATTTCAGAATAAGATTAAACTTTTAATAACATGTAATGTTAAGAAAGAAATATGCACAAGGTCATCTGAGATTTTATTGTCATCACCTTTCAGTTGACTGTCCTGTATATAAACACAATAAGTTTATTCTATTGCTACAAAAACAGGAATAGAAATATTTCTTTGTAACACGTTTAGAGTATTAGTGAGACAAGATTTTAATTACTTCACTGTTTGAAGGTCGTTTCATTCTTTAATATCAGAAAAGCGTCTCAGAAAGGCTTGTAATATTTAGAAAATACAGAAGAAAAATTTAGGAAAAAGTTGTATCAGTTTTTTTTTAGCTAATAAGAAGGTTGTTGTGCATTTAAGATCAGTGGAGTTGCTGTTAAATAAGTACTTTTCTGGATTACTGTTCTGCTTTTTTGTCATATACTTTTTGGGTATTTAATGCACCGCTTAGTTCTTTTGTGTTAAAGGATGAGTCCACATTAATTACGACATATATCGTGGTAAAAAAATGTCTAATGTTCACATACATCAAGTAACCGCCATATTGAATTAAATTTCATGGTAGAAAATACGTTTTAATTTTCGGTCACGATATCACTATACACGCTTCTTTCATAAGAATATCAAAATTTTAACCAGGTTGGTCATTAATCTTTTTATTCTATTGTTCTGTATACCTATAGTATTTGATGTAAAACCCCAGTCTGATATTAGCTATTATAAAGATATTCTTATACAAAAACGCGGATATCAATAAAGCCCAACCGTCCCAATCTTAAGCATGAGAACCATTAGTTTGGGTAGACAGGAAATAATTTTGATCAGGAGCATTTATAAATGTAATAATGTAATAATATTATATATTGACAAACAAGAAAGGACAATGAATATTCTTATAAAACTGATGTTGCTGGTGAGCTGTTTTCAGCAGATATTCACCTGTAAGTTGTCTTTTTGCTATATTTATTTATTTACTAGTCGGATGCCCGTGGAAAATCCACGGGTTTGCCCGATCTTTTTACACCGCATAGCGTGCATCTCGCTACTTTCGGTACCATTTTGCGTGACAGACGGACAGACGTATACGGGTATTATAATATAGACTAGTCGTTAACCCGTGAAAAAAATCCACGGGGTCGCACGTCGCGTTCGCTCGTCTTAAATTAACCAGTTGCAACAAAGTGGATAAATATATATCGCATTTGATATTCGTGCGCATTTTAAAAATTTCGTGTTTCTGTTACGGGACGCCGCTTTCGCAGACACACAGACAGACGACGGCTATTATTAAAGAGATTTATTTTTCGTTATTGTATTATTTCGTTGTCTTTTATACATTCCCCTTATACAATAAAAGTAAAACAACGCTAAAACCTCCAGCGGAAGTTTTAGCGTTTCACTTTTTAATCTCTTTAAAATTGTTCTAGATTGTTTTTTTCTATATTTTTTTTCTTTGACATCAAAAGATTCTACGATTCTATTATATCACTTGCTACAAGCCATGAAAAGCAATTTTTTGTCTCCTAGCATTACTGGATTCCAAAAAATTAATAAAAAAATATTTGCTCCCACGGTAATTGGTACTTTTCATCACGGTCGATACTGGACTACACTGTCATGCTGATTTCTTGGGGTTGCCCCGTACTTCATGAAACAGAAAATGCAAAAAGCTGCGATAGTCGACTCTCATGAATTACATTTTCATATATTGACTACCAAGTACTTCTTTCAAATTTTAGCATCTTCTAGTTGCCATATGTTTCGCTCCCTTTTTAGTTGATATGTGGGAAATTATTGAGAAGGAAAACAGAGGCGATGCAACCAAGAATCGAACAAAAGGACGTTTTGGAGGACCGCAATACGGTAAAAACGGTGTTTTCTTAATGTAATAGATATTGACAATTATTGTTGTGACGAGTAATGTATCGTTTTCCCCGAGTCCAATTGTGACTAATTTTATATTTTACTATTTTTATAATAAAATTGTAACACATAATATTTTTCATGCATGAATTTCAGCCGAATCAAAAATCATTGATGGTGATATCATAAGAGAGGTTAAACTGGCAGCTCCTACTACTGGATTGTGGCCTCTGTTTTCATGGCACAAACGACTGTGGATGAAGAGAGAAATTCCTTACTTAATCACTGGTTCTTTGACACAAGGTACATTAGACTCTGAGAAATATATTTTCAATGAAAGCAGAATTACATTTTCTTCTTCTTTTCTTAAGTTGATAAGACAAAGAAGATTAAAGACTCTTTAAAGAAAATATCAGATGTCACTTGTTTACGGTTCAGACCCAAACAATCATCGGATAAACATTGGCTACAATACTATGCAGGGCGTGGGTGAGATATTTAACTGTCTTTTCGATAAGTGAGAACCAGCCTTTACTATGAGGATTATTTCCGGTATATATCTAGCTTCTAAAAGGTATATTAGTCGGAAATAAAGCAAAATGGAATCTGACACCATAAATAGTCTTCAACCACCAGAACAGCTTTTTGTAGGGATAAAGATATATACATGGAACAATTGATATTACTATGCCGAACATAATTTTAGTTTTCAACCGTTTAAATTTTTTCAACATTTTAATTTTGAATTGAGAACAGTTCGGAATAAAATGGTATTTGAATAGCAAAATATCAAGGTTTTTCCATTATATTTCTTCTTATCTACCACTATATTCTATCCAAATCATATTTCCCCGTAGAAATCAAACGAAAAAAAAAAAAGGCAAACTGCGCTCTCATTATACGAAGTTTTATTGTATCTCATGTCATACAAAAAACAAGTCATATATATTTTTGGGTAATAGGGACCTATTTTTATATGAAATTTACGAAAATTATTCCGTAATATTCTAAGGTGTGCATCTGGCATTGGAAGAAAATATTTTAAAGACTATAAACCAACAGAAATAACACTTGGTACGAACTGCGTCCATCCATCCATCATTGTACATGAAACACTTCACGCTTTGGGTAAACTAACTTGCGTTTGTTTTTGTTAATATTGTTGTAGTTGTCATTAATTTATAACAGCATGTATTCTCAAAAACAATCATTTTGAACCATAATAAGCTATCTTGTCATTCAATTATTTCTCTTTTTACTATTTAAATAAAAATATTATTTTCAGGCTTTCCACACGAGCAATCACGCTATGATCGGGATTCTTTCGTGAAAATATACGACAGCAGGATTTTAAATAGTAAGTTACAGGGAAGCATATTTTTGCATGTTTTTTTTAGAGTATTAGCTATACGTTGATAAAAATAAAGGATTCAGAATATTTAAGAGCAGAGTAATATGCTAGACCTTACATTGACAGAGAATTCTGACTACAAGTTCAATCCTCTGTTATTTATCTTTCGTTTGTATAGTGTTTAAAAACAACTTTGAGAAGAATGATCTTTATGAGATTGACACTCAAGGAACTCCTTATGATTATCACAGTATTATGCATTATTCAAAAAGAAGCTTTGCAAGGTATCCTACAGGGAATACAATCGAAGCTAAATTTGATCCAAACATGAAGCTTGGTGGTGGCCAGTTATCTCCAATTGATATCACTGAAATCAATCGTCTGTATCAGTGCGATGGTAAGTGAGCCAAAGAATGTGTCATAACAAGTTCTAGGATTTATAGAATTTCTTGCATACGATCTTGTGAGATCTTTCATCAAGCCTCTTGTCATCTATTTCTTCGTTCTTGTACCTGTAGTTGTAAACCTTAAAGATGTCTCGACAACTCTCTAGGCCTTTCCAATTCGATAACATTTCATGGTTAAATTAAAGCAATTTTAAATTGTCTTTCGATTTATCTTAGCAGAACTTAGTGTAATTTGTACGGTAAAATAAAGAATCGTAAAAAACATCCTCGGCCTTTCTAATTTAGTAAAAAATGGTTGGGGAAGATGGACTAACTGGTCACCATGCATTCAAAAACAATGGGGAGATTACGTGTGCACAAAAGCGAAAGTAAGAGTTTGCTTTTCCAAGTACAAATCGGATTGTCCTGGAGCTGATGAAAATGGAGTGGAAGAAATAGTTGAGAAATGTTCAAATTCCGAATGTGAAGGTGAAATTTTTAATATATCTTTTGACCATTTAGAACTACATTAAATCATGACGGTATTTTATTTTGTATCCCCTTCAATTGGAAATCTGTGTGAAAAATCAGATTAATGACATTTCCAACCTTTGCAAAATGATTTTCCTTGATAAAATAAAGTTAGTGTTGCGAGTTACAAGTTTAACGGAAAATCATAACGAATGTCATTAAATGTTTCTGATTATAAGAAATTGTATAGAAATTTAAGTGGTAGTATCAAATAAGGGACAATACTAAACAATTTGTGTTATGAGGCCATGGAAATTTGGCATGGAGATGTGTAAGAGATAAATGTAAAAACTCAGCAAGTATTATAGCAATGCAGCATACCAAAAAAGAGCTATTAAAAGAACACCGAATTATTAATGGAACTTTCTTACTAATAATACGGTATAGTTTGATCGGTATTGTGTCACCATTTATTGACATTTTCATTATCTTCTAGCTGATAAAAAGAAAAAGGACGGGCAATGGGGTAATTGGGGTCCTTTTTCGAAATGTAGTGGACCATGTGGTTGGGGACGAACGGAAAGATATCGCCAATGCAATAACCCTAGTCCAGCATCTGGTGGAAAACAATGTGTTGGAAATAATAAAGAGTTGAGATTGTGTCGCAATAAGCGGTGTGGAAAAGGTAATAGCTTTTAATTGAGAGAATAAGAAATAGGTATGTTGGTACAGATACATATGTCTCGTCCGCGGGACCATTTACTTCTCATGAGCATTCGGGCTTCCGTTGAAAAGCGACTAAGTGACTTGCAGTACTAGGAATTTACAACGATGGTAAAAAATAAATAAGAAACTAAATATTAAAGTAAAAAGTATTATCAGTGTTTATATCAACACACTAATCAGTTCTGTTACTTGCATATATTAAATTACACGTGTGGCTAAGTAAATATACAAGTAAATATTAACAAGTAATTTTGAATAAATACAAACAAATACAAACGTATACAAATAACTTATTACCTACAAGTGCTTAGCGTAACTTTAAATTACTTCAATCGAATCTTCGTTCGCAAATCAAATTGTTGTTAGCCTCACTAACATTTTTTTGTGTTCTTCTAAATGTCCAATGTTATCTGTGCACAAAATACTAAAAAAACTAATATATATAGCAAATAGCACGACACACAACGGACATACAACGTCACGGTACAACGCGTAAATCGTGAAAGTCAAGAATATACGTTGCTATTTTAAGGGTAATTTATAGTATAGGGAACATAATGTCAAAATGCTGTCCTGATTTCTTAAAATATTATATTATTATTTTCGGGAAATGTAGCTGAAAGGTTGTGTTTTAGCATTTCCACAAGACAACAGCTTTGACAGTGTCGCATGGGGAAACTGGAAGTCAAAGGGTTTTACAATAAAGTATACTTCGCATACAAATTCATGGAATGAAGGACCATCCAGAGATCACACATCAGAGATTAGAGGGAGAACCTATAAAAGTAAGTATGGTATTTCTAAAAAGATACCTTTGTTGTTTCCTTTAATAATAAAATAAGGTATGATCAAAATTTGACATTTTTAGCTTAGCTTTATCTCTACTTGTGACCTGATCCTGGTAAACTAGATTGATGGTGCACCCAGACATCATCATTGTATCATAATAACCCTTAAAAAAATGAAATTCAAATTCTTCTTATCTAGGTTTTTGATCAAATCACCAAGTTTCTTCAGAGAAAAAAACAACAAGTAGAGGGGCACATAAAATAGTCCAAAAATAATATTAAAGAAACTAAAATGACAGCAAATAACGAACAATAATTACTAAAGTTATAAAAAACTGAAAATAAATCATTTTACTTCTTAGGTTATTACGCATCCGCAAAAAATCAACCAGGGAAATATGAAAAAATGCAACTTTGGAGTCCATTTATCCATAGCTTCAGTGGTCAAAAATGTTTATCATTCTATTACATGCTAAACGGAGTCAATCTCCATCCGACCAACGCTTTGAGTGTCTTTTTGAAAGATCAAAAAAATAACTATTTGAACTTGGCATTCCATCAAGGTGGGCATCAAGGCAACTATTGGAAACGACATTCCCTTCGTATCAGTTCTGTGAAAGCGCCTTTCCAGGTAACGTATTGATACTTTTACTGTATTTCATATCAGTTCTCTGCGCCTCCTATACACTGAATTTATAAGTGGTAAGAAGAATTGTTTTAATGGGAGACATTGATTATTAAAGTTTATTCTGAAATAGATTTTCTACTGTACTTACCTTTACTTATATTCTGTGCACACAATTGCAAGTATTATTGTTAAGTTTTTAATTCAAGCCAATACCAAATAATAATAACCAAAACGACCTTGCCAAAACGATATTACTTTTTAATAATAAATTATCGCCATTTCAGTTTGTCTTTGAGTTCCAAACGTGGGGTTATCGACCTTCCGAAGTCGCCATAGATGACATATTTTTTGATCACAACGATTGTCAAAAAGGATTGACAGGTTAGTCACCCCAAGTTTATTAGTATAAATAAACCTTCACATTACCTTCTTAAGTATTGCAAACCCGACGGATCAAAAGCATAGTTGGTACAGCAATCATCTTGGCAAGCGAGAGGTCATTCATTCAAGTACCACGTATATTAGCTTGGCAGGATATGGGAAGCTAATGTACCTATTATACCTGATCTTTCTTGCATGTTCATCTCATTTTTTTACCCAAAACAAAGAAACTTGAAATGTTTAGATTGTATTATATTTTATGCATGCATCAAACATGTGTTGTGACATATTGTTTTGCTTACGCCACGGTTACTGGTTGTAATGACTGATGGGAGTTCACAACAAGCAAATACCTACTGGTACCTCGAAATGGACTGGATAAATATCCAGTAAAAGTCAATAGTTACCGAGACTTAAAATTTTATGCCAGCTCCACAAGACAAAACGTGATTGGAACTAAAGTTGGATTTTGATTTTTATGCTAGTCTTCCAACTAAACAACACATAGAGTTGATCTATTCGAGTGGAGATGGTAGTGCATTCGACTTATAATCAATAGTTTTCAGGTTCGAGTCCACACAATTTGGAGTTCTTTGAATGTAGTGTTGTGAGTCCATTTGGTGCCATCTACTGACCGCCAATTTGTTTTTGTGTGAAACAAGCAAGTTAGAGAAATGCTAGACGTATTTCTACCAAGTAACGTAACATGGTTACAGTCAGAATGGAGGAAGAGCCAGCCATTAGGATGAAATTCCCAATGGTATTAAAACTTCCTGTTACTTACTTACTTGCTTGATAGAAAGTGAACCAGCAACGAATAAACAACAGAAAGAAACTTACTTGCTTGATAGAAAGTGAACCAGCAACGAATAAACAACAGAAAGAACCTTAAGCAACATTGAGCCTCAAACAGGATTATTGTGTGGCTAATAATAGAAAGTTCATACCACTCATATCGGAAAAAGTTTGTTTGCAAATACACGTTAGGTGTTTCATTGGATTTGTTTGTTTTTCCATACACTCCTTATAATTACAATTTCTTCATTCCATATCAGGATGTACAGATGTGAGAAAAGATTGTCAACAATTGGCTTCTACAGGTTTATGCAACTCAAAAACAGAATTCCGTAAAATGTTGGGAGAATGTTGTGCTACATGCAACGGTGTGTTCGAGTTTTTTGTTCCTATTTGCGTATATTAAATTGTTCCTTGATTATTCCATTATAAGCATAAGACTTGATGCTAAAGAAAAGATATCAAACAGGATTTTGTTACACAGTCACCTTTAGCTACACGAAGCATGTTCTTTTTCTTTAGACCCCAAATATCAAAAGATCACAGAAACATGCACGGATTTAAAACAAGCTTGTTACTATTGGTCTAAAGAAAATCTTTGTAAGGGTGGAAAATTCGAAGCTTTCATGGGTCAAAACTGCTGCGCATCGTGCAAGGGAACACCAACATGTAAGATATTTTCTTAGTTTTTTATTTTAATTTCTCTGCCATCTTTTGATTACACTCTTCGTGTGGTACAAGCGGAGATGGTGTAGTGGTAGCGCATTCGGCTTGTAATCATAAGGTTTCAGGTTCGAGTCCACCGCTCTGGCGCACTTTAAACGTATTGTTGTCAGCTCATTTGGTGCCATCTACTGAGTAAGTCAGAGCAATGCTATAAGTATCTCTAGCGGTAATGTAACATAGTTACACTCGGAGGGGAGGAAGAGCCAGCCATTAGGATAGAATCCCCACGGACGTTAAAACTCCCTGTTACTTACTTACTAAATTACTTACTTCGCGAAAAGGATTAAGCAACGCAACGAGTTTTGTTCCTTTTTTTCTAAAAACTTAGAGAAACAATAATTTTATGCTGGTGTAATGTAATGAGAAAGATGTGTTAGAATAGCCTCGTCATTATTACCATTGCGTGTGCCGAAAGTAAGGCCTTATCACTAGCACGTGGCATTGCAGAGACTCCCACCACAAAGACTGGTAGTGTAAAGCTGTGCTACAAAATAATTATTCGAAGAAGCCTATGCATATACTCGAATATGTGTTTCTTTAGGTAAAACCGACGACAATGCCAAATGTGAAAAGTGGGCAAAGGAAGGAGAATGTAAAAAAAATAGAAAATGGATGCTGATAAATTGTTGCGCATCATGTTTCAAATTTGGTCAATAAAAAGTGATGTAACGCATCTGCCGCATGTGACGACATGTGACAGATGCGTGACATATGACAATTGTGTCACGGATGCACCTATGTAACAGCGTGGACGTGACGAAGTATGGATATTAAATATGCACATTTTTTGAGATTGAGATTTTTTTGTTTGATATATTTTTTGTATAATAAATAGTTTTGTATATCACATAATCTTAAAAACACATACGTTGTAGTAATGAGTGTGTTTATTATTCCGCAGTAACAATTTTCTGGTAGTAGTTCTATCAGATCCCCAAAGAACCCCAAAAGGTGTCTTAATGACGTCTTAAGCTAGAATTTAAAACGTGATATCTTTTCCGAACTTTAAAGGACATCTTTAAAACCTTATTACGTGGGACACAAGTTTACAAAAATTGCCTTCATCTTGTAGCATTTTAAAACGCTTATACGGATTCAAAGAAAGCCTCAAAGAAGACTTTCTTTTATTCGCTTTAATATTTTAATTTGTTTAAACTCACGTACCAAAATGTGTAAATTTTTAAATACAGATTTAACCGGATTCGAAAAAAAAATTTCGGAAACTTTTCTGTTTTTATTCTTATCATTTTTATGCTGAATCCGTGGAATTACCAACATTTAGTGTGGACGCAATTCATACACATTTCTATTTTCAGTAGTTGGACTCATGAGTCCGGATAAATTTGCTGAAGTGTAAACGCAATGGTTGCTTTCTATAAATACAAGCTAACCATTGCATAATTAAAAATGTAATAACCAGGACAGTTCGAATTCATAAGGAAGATAAAAAGAACGTTGCTGCTTTTACTGCATGAACTGCAGTCATCCGAAGATTTATGACATTTATAATTTAGTACAGCGATCAATAATATAAGATTGATGAAAGAACTAAGCGGTTAGACCGCACTAAAACTAATATTTAATTATATCACAATAACACTCATCTTTTAGGGCAGTTATACTTTGTATTGTCGTACTGCTGCCTTCGTCTTTGACGGATCTCGCCATACTGATTTGCAGACCGCGGTCTTCTCAATTTTATATCAGGGGTTTGGGAATAACCTTGGTATAATTTGAAGTTTGATACACTCCAGTGTATTATACCAAAGTCTAATATATTTTTTTCACTCAAAATTTGCATTTTCCCAAACACCCCTGCCATTCATTAATTTTCACTTCTTCACCAGGCCATTAATTCGAAATATTCCACTTGTGAACAAAACAAAACAAAAATTATCCGCGGGCTCAGGACCGTAGATCGAGGGTAGAAGACAATTTTCCGAGATAAGACGCAGGATCGGAAAAAACTAATACTTCATGGCAAATGCATAAGAGATTGGTATCGTTTGACCTGCTCCGTTTTCTATTAGGATCGTCCGTGACGTCCTTTCTTCCTTTTCCTGACACTATCGGTAAAGTTGAGAAAAACTGGCAATACCACTAATATTCATACCAGTAGAAATCTATTTCCTTAATATTACTGGGACGTTGCTCTTTCCTTAAAGCTCCAAATACACGTCAAACTGTTGGGAGTGAGTACACAACGTGTGTACCTTAATTTTAAACTGTGGTTGTTATTAATTGAAAGGGAATAGTGGTTTAGAAGCATAGCTTTAAAGTGCTCGAGCAAAGTTGATACCAGAATCAGATCAAAGGAGATTTTATGAGATGAAATCATGTGTGTTTGAGTGTTTGAAAAGTTTGTATCGTTCAACGTTAACTAAGTGCCTCAACTTGTTGTATATTGATAAACTTTAAAAATAAGAAATTACGTAAACATGCTAGACACAAGATAGAAGAAATTTAAAACCTTAAACAAACATCAACTTATAATGTTTAAACGTTTAATATGAATAAAAGATTTTCAAAAGCCATAGCATTTGTAATTGAGGAGGGTTTCTATTCACCTTTCGAATTAGTTGATTCTTAAAATAAAAGATGAACGCTGATAAAAAGTGGAGGTGCTGAAAGTTAAATTTTAAAAAAAATTACTCTGAAATACCGCTATGTAAATCTTCTTCGTCAAAACTGCAACGAGGAAACCCAGTGTCAGGAGACAGCTGAAGTGTACCAGGCTGGCAACGGTATTTAAAACGTGTTAAGAAAATTTTTATTATTGACAGAGAGTTACAGCAAGACGTGACAAAGTTTTTCTTGGACCATGTCGAGTTTTGATTGCGATGGAAATATTACAGCTCCTCACGCCTTGTCTATATTTACTGCCAGCACATCATGTTTGATTGCGTTTATAGGAACTATTGGCAACTCTTTGATTATCAGCGTGGTTTTGTTGGATCCTTTGAAGAAGCTCCACACACCATTTAATTATTTTGTTGTAAATTTATCAGTCAGCGATCTAGTTGTTGATGCAGTATTTTTACCAATATCTGTGTACGCTCACACTTTGGAAGCTTTAAAAGAGTTGACAGACAAAGGAGCTAATGTGTTTCACATTTCTTTCTTTATATCAATGACAGCGAGTATCTTGAGCTTGACTGCGTTGACTGTGGACAGACATGTTGCCATAACATATCCTATAAAATACCGAACATACTTGAGTTGGAAAAGATGTTTCCTAATATCTTTAGGAATTTGGGTTTTTGCATTAACAGTGCCATTCGCATACGACGAGAGTAAGAACTTTGTCCATTTTTTGATGGCATATTCAAATGTTGGTATTCTAGTCGCGCTTATAACTTTTATTGTCACTTATGTGAGAATATTAAAATTCTTAAAATCGCAAAGTGAAACACTGAGGAAGCATTTAGAAACTTCAAATACAGAAACAGACCAATTTGATTTGCATCGCGTTGCCATGGAAAAGAAGATTACACGTGTGTTATTAATTGCATTGTTTTTGTTTATTTTAACATATCTACCAGCTTCTATAATGATTTGTCTTTTGCAGTTCATCAAGGCTAACAAAGAGTACTGTCCAATTCGTCATGTTCTTCGCGATTTATCCTTTTTATTCATTGCTTCAAATAGCTGTATGAATCCGTTCGTGTATGCAATGCGATTGAAACCATTTCGAAAATCTATTGTGGCTTTATTGAAATGTCGTAAGGAATAGAGAGGAAATCTCTCACTCGCTACATTTGAGGGATATCGAAAACCTATATATAGGAAGATGCTTGAGAGAATAAAATGATAAGAATTAACGCACTTAATGGTGAATTTAACCAGGTCAACACCTACAATTTATAAGAAACACTAATAACAGAAATACAGACCACAAAAAAGATTTCAGAGGCATCGCTTATCACAAATTTGTTGTACATTTTAAGATAATAAAATCAATCTGTTATAAAAAGCAGAGATAAACAGTCCCGAAGAAGAAAGGTTTTAATGATGCAGGTGGTGGATGCCTAGCTGCAATTGCGCTCAACTTTATAAAGAAATAAAGCATTTATTCTTGTTGGTATGCCAATTCCTCTGTTTACCTTTCATGTACTATTCAAGAAAGTGGTTATTTGATATAACACTACACATGTTTAATAAAGATGTTGTTCTCACACAAACATTTGAATTTTTCTTTGCTGTTCTTTATTAAAATTGAAAAATATCTACGCCTTTTTTTCTTCGTTTTCACCTCATTTTTTATTAGTTTTCTACTTCAAGAATGTGACACTAAAGCAAGATCTTCGGAAATTGAAAAATAAATTTATAACAAATTACTTATTCTTATATTTCTTTGAAACAGCCATATCAGAGACTAGCCGTCTTACAAAGGTGCTTTAAAAGACGACGACCACCCGCCTGAGATGACGACCCCCTGCCTAAGACTCTTTTCCCCAGTCCCCAGAGCTTTCGTCTCATTCGGGTTTGACTGTGTAGTATTCATATTTTTATTTACTAGAGGAATATACAAGATATAATTTGGTTTGAGACCTAGGCTAAACGTTAACGTAGCCATATTCATATTCTTTCTCTCGATGGACCGTAATATGCCTTCGTCCGACTGATTGGCGTCGGAGCAAGGCGCAAATACCAACCCCCCACTAACGTTATCTATTGACTTTAACTTGTGGTTACTTTAAGATATCAAAATAGCAGAAAAAAGTTGTTTATTAGATTCAAAGCAATGCTGAATAATGGTTGCAAAAAAAGATTAGTAGTCCTATTTATAGCAAAGACAGTTTTTTTTATTCACCTTCATGCTTAGCTTAATTGATTCAAATTGAGGCTGGTTGTTTTCTATTCATGGCGATGTTGATTGATCGTTTCAAAGAAATGTGGCAATTTGCCCGTTATCTTCTGAGAAAAGATTACTTTTATTATGAACAATATACAATTTGACATGTTCGTTCACGTAACAAAGAAATGATTTCAAATTCTTTGAAAAATTGTTTGTTTTAAAATACTTAACTTTCGGACACATCAATAATGAAACAGAAAATTAGGGCCGGTTTAAACAAGCTAGAAAATAATCTCAAGCATCACATATATATATTAGCGATTATTAAACACCGAAGCAGTTCATGCCAGACGTCTCAAAGCTACTGCGATAGCGCAACCATTTGTACCAGTAAAGGCATATTTCACAAAAAATGAACAGATAAATATACAAAAAGCCTCACTTCAACAAAATTCAAACCGCGAAAAGAATGAATTTACGAATCTTTTTTAAAAATTTTGTTGTTTCTTAATCAAATTTTCTACCCTGGCAAGATAGACACGTATTGGCGCACCAAAGTGTAAAAAGCGCTGTGAATTATGGGAGTAATACTGTTGGATTTTCACACACGTGTTGCCACAAGCGATTTAAAAAAGGAATGGGTAGGCTCAATTTTTTGTGAAGTGCAATCGTAAATTGAAACTTTTTGAAAATGACGCAATATTTTTGTGTGTTTGTTTTGAAATTTAGAATTCTTTAAAAAAACTTTAACATGTTAGTACGTAAATCTTATAAAGATTCTCCTTTGTTTATTTTTACAAAAGGTGACGCTTGAGACGTTTAAAGTACTAATGTAGTATTATTTTCAACGCCAATTTATTTAATTTGTAAAATTATCGGGTTCAAAAACGTGTAATGTGGATATAGCCTTACATCATTAAACAACACTCGTATTACATAGGAATGTGAAAAGACATCATAAAAACAATCGTTAAGAAATAGTGATCTGTGACAAGAAATAAGAAGCGTTGGTTATCTTAATAGAAAGATGAAAATGTCGCAGATGGCATGCAACGGAACTTGGGCTCCAACTTCACTATCAATATTCACCACTTCTATGTCCTCCATATTCTGTGTTATCGCAAGTCTTGGAAATGTTCTTATTGTGTTAGTAGTGGTTAAAGATCCCTTAAGAAAATTACGTTCACCATTTCTCTACTTTATTGTGAACCTGGCTATTAGTGATCTTATTGTTGGAATGATAGGTATGCCAGTCTCCGTGTACACACACACTATAGAAAGTCTTGGAAAATTGGACGACGCTACTGCTAAAGTGTTTCACATGTCATTTCTGATATCAGTGACAGCCAGCATTTTGAATCTTATCGCTTTGTCAGTAGATAGGTATGTAGCCATAACTTTCCCTTTGAAATATCGGAAATATTTAAGTTGGAGAAGATGCTGGACTATCTCGTCCTTGATATGGTTGTTTTCGGTTACCGTCCCTTTTGCATATCTTAAATTAGGTTTTATCAATTATTTGATGGTATAGCGTTCGTTATTTTAACGTTCACCAGCTTTCGAATTCAAAGGTTTTTAAGAGCTCAAACACACCACATGAAAAAACAAATACGAACAAACACCACTGCAGCCGAAGAATTTCTCTTAAAACGACTTGTAATGGAAAAAAAAGTAACCCGCGTTTTTGTTATCATTTTGATTTTGTTTATCGCAACATACGTTCCAGCTACGATAATGATTTACATTTTACAATATTGCCTTAAATGCGACTGTACATTTCGACATTATTTGCGCGATTTTGAGTTCTTATTGATCGCGTCAAACAGCTGTATGAATCCTTTTGTGTACACGATGCGTTTCAAACCATTCCGACAATCGGTGGGACACTTGTACAGATCATGTAAAAGACGTTTTTCATGTACAGTAGAGAAGAGTTACGTTAGTACTGCAACAACCAGCACTAACAGCACCACACCACTTTCCAACAAAAAAGATTGATACTCGAGAAAATTGAAGAAAACCCATGACTTCAGCAGATTTTAATCCTGACAGGAGTGAATTTATCGAATAGTTATATTTGTTATTTGCAAAGCTAGATTTTTTTCTTACAATTTTGAAGAGAAAACATCCTGACTGAATTATCAGAAATTGCTCGATAATTGACAATTTGTTATCGACAGATTTGGTTATTCTTCACACTTGGTCTTAAACCAATTTTAATTAGGTAATTCGGTGACCGGTGAAACAATTAGCTTAATTAAGCCAATCATTCTTATATTCATCAAACTTTCGTTATTTGTTTCACTTCAGCGAAATAGATACAATTAAATATTTGATTATGATATTTGTAATTTTTATGTTCTTTTTAAATTCTTAGTATTATTTAATTACCCTAACAACTTCTCAAATTATTTACTTATAATTTTTTATTAATATCTCACAACGAGTAAATATGAAAGTTATGAGCATGCAACCTTTTTTTCAGTCTTTTTTCATCAGTATTTGTCGTATTTTAAAAGATTGTAATAAAATAGATGTTAAATGTATAAATTGATGTGTTGTTTTCACCAATCTCTACTCAAGAAGAGTCTTTAAAACTAGTCGTTAGCCCGTTGAAAAACCCACGGGTTTGCCCGTCCTTTTTATACTGCATTGCGTGCGTCTCGCTAATCGCGCAGCTAAGCTATCATTTTGCGAGACAGACAGACGTATACGGGTATTTTAATATAGACTAGCCGTTAACCCGTGGAAAAATTCACGGGGTCGCCCGACCTTTTTATATCGCATTTCGTGTTTCCGCCACGGGACTCGCCTATCACGGACAGACACACAAAATACGGCTATTATTAAAGTGACTAGCCGGTAGCCCGTGGAAAAATTTTTATCGCGCACAAACAGAAAGACGGAATACAGCTATTATAATAGAGATTATTTCGAAAGAAAACGCCAAACGTAAAATATTAAAATTTAATTAACGACAGGGGCGTTAAATACTTCAGCAGGTAAGTCTATAAAAATTAAAATAAACTCTTTTACTACTAATAAAAATTGTTGGATTTGTTTTCAACCAATGAATTGAAGACAATCCCATGACTTCATACATGCTTTATATATGACCAATCTCATAAGCACAAGCCTCAATTGACGAAATGCCAGAAAATATGTTAGTGATGCCCAAAGTAGTTCTTCACCAATATGACTTACACCAATTAAACCTGCTAGTCATGATCGGAAGTCTGATTGAGGTGAAATATTCTCTGTTGAGTATGGTCACTCGGATGTGACTTGACAAAGATTCAAGGGCGGATCCAGTGTACGTCAGCGCCGTCACGCGACTGACATAATTTTTACTAAGAATCGTAAAAAACAATAGGGTACTTGATCCCGCAGTCCCTGAGACTGTTCACCTTTATTTTACGGATCTTCCTCTTGTGTGACTGAATTGATGGATACGGCAAAAAGCAACTGACATCCGAAGAATTTTCATGCAATTTGATTGGTTTGCCGGCCGAAATAACGTAGTCTGATTGGTTTACAAAAAGCTAACGACTTTGACCCATATTTACGGCATTCGAAATGTGACACAGCAGGTATTTTTCAAGTGAATTTTTTTGTAACCGATGCCGTGTAATTTGAATTTCGGACCAAACGAAAGCAATTAGGAGGGTTTTTCGGACCAAATGAAAGCATGCAAGTAACCAGGCATGGTGACTCACGACATGTGTGCTGCAATGAGATGCAATTATTTTATGTGCAAGAAATATGCGCAAAGTTATTACATTAAATCAAGTCTTGGAACATATGTAGCTATAGCTAGCTAGAAATTTCAATGCAGAGTGGATTATTTTTTAACTTTGTTGACCAAAAACTTAGAGAGTTCTGCAATTGCTTTATGTTAAGAAGATAATGCTTTGTTATTCTTGTTATCTTAAACTCTTGTAATATTTAGCTAATAAAAGCATGCACCACCTAAAGTGTCAATTTTATGTGGGTAATATAAAAAAACATACTTTTTGCTAATGGTAAAAGTCCAAAACTTGTGCAAAATTAAAACAATGGCTTAAAACTTGATATGGTATAGTTTTAGACCAGATTGATGAAAGAGAGCCATTGTAGTCTTTAAGTTTTTCAATTTAGGCATTTTCGGGGACGCCGATAAGGTATTTTTACAGCATATCTGTTTTAACACAGATACAAGTGCAAAAACCATTAAAAGCAATTTTCGTGGTTGAAATAAGTCAAAAAGGAATTGATGAACTAGTTTAAGCCCACATTTTTTAACCAGTCCAAAGAAATTGTAAAGTACCGGAATGTTCAACTTAAATTATGTTGGTACAAAAGCTTAATCATGATTACGACTACGGTTTAAGTGATAAAATTTTTGTTTGTCCTTTATTATGTTATCCATTGAATAATATTTGAGCAAACACATTTTGCAGAATAGGCAGTGACCAACCGTATGGGTGCATATATGTTTTATTCTGTAGTGCTACATCCGACATGTTGTATAATACAGAAGTTTGTTTCGACAATTTACTTATTTCCTGGAATTATTTTTAGATTATAAAATCACTGGAAATTAGTTTGTACAGCTACATGTTCTAGCTACATGTTGGTCACAATACACTGGTTAAATTGCTGCAACATTCCATAACTGGGGTTTTTCCTTTACCCTGAGGTATATAGGCTTACCAAGCTTTTCGAAAAAAACACTCTGTTGTTAACGCTGGGCTAAGCGTACAGTAGTACAGCTAAAAAGAGTTGAACAGGCGTATAGGCGTAATGCCTTTTTTCAAGAAAACTTCTTGCAACTTCAGTTTAACAAAGAAACAGAGAACAGACTGTCGTTACCTTGTCCAGCTATTTTGTTTCACAGAAGAATTTTTTAGGAAAATAAGAAAAGATGTAGCTACCTAACTAACTGCATTTAGCATAAGATTTATTCTTTAGGAATATTGCTGTAGCAAAACTGCATTTTTATACTTTCACTTTTTAGCAAAAGATATAGGTAAGGAGCTACCTAAATAGCAGGAGCCTCAACATAAACGTAAATGTTGGCTAGAATAAAAATCTCTTATATCATACAGAATGGTAGAAAGTAAGGCTCTTGTTAGTTAGCTGGCTAGCCTTCAAAATCTTTGTTCCTAGCCAAAAATCCTAAAAATGGTGCGTTTAAGATTTGTACAGGGCTAAAAAACGTGGCAACAATTTTATCTTAGCATGTAAAGAGATATAGAAAACTAATATTTTATAATAAAAAGCTTTTAGAAGACAAATAAGGTCAAACAGACCTACAAACCCAGCACTGACCACGATCTCTTTCAAAATCAAACCGGTCTTCGTCGTCATGTTCCTTCGTTGGTATGTCCAGGCCGCGAGAATCTTGGATTGGTTTTTCAAAGAATCAAGCGTTTTGATTGGTATAGTACGTGCGCTCGCACGGTCAAAGCAAAGCCAGTAAAACTGTCGGTAAAACTGTCCTATTTGTTTTCTGTGACAACTGAGCAAAAACAGCGGTTAAGATCATGGGAGTAATTATCATTAAAAATAGCGTATTAAAATAATGTATTCATTTTTTTCACCTAATTTATTTTTCATAATTAAGACAATATAAATTAAAGTAATTAAATTAATTCAGGAAATAAATAAATTTTGAAAATTAATTTCACTCAATTAAAAAGTTTTTGACTAAACAACTCCCTGGTTCTTGAAAACTCGCGGAAAGATCAAAGGAATATCGGTAACTCTTTTGAACAGACAAAATACGGCTATTATTATGGAGATGTTATTAGGGCAGTTGCGCAGTTGCATCAACACTATGGTGTACAACTAATGTTCTCTAAGATGTGCATTTTGTTGTTTAATTCGCAATTCAATAATGCCTATTAGACGGCTTCATACAAACGGCGTTGGCTTAGTTTTCTATATAGCACATGACTGTGAAACAGTCATTCGTAAATACATTTTAATAGACTCCACTTTAAACTGCTGTGTTCTCGTGAGAGGAAGCACCGGATTAGTTTTTTATATAATACTATGGTATTCAAATTATATCGGTCAAAGTTACACACGCATTCAACAATTTTGGATTATTAGTTGTATGTAAGCGAGTAAGAGATATGCTTATTGTGTTTCTTCTCCAACTGTTGTAAGGAATACAATATGGAAGAATTCTGCTTCTTTGTTGTATTGTAATTAGCGTGGCTGTTATCTGATAATGGCTATAAATGCTTGAATAACTTTTAACAAAACTAAATCTTCTAAGAACAGATACCGTTAGCTGCATTAGACATATCTTTTGTGTCCAGCAGGCTAAGGTTATAATAGCTTTATGTACTAAAAGTCATTCTCGCCATGTTAGTTGAGCATTTTCCACACCTGTCATCATAAAAATAAAATGGCAGGCAACACAACACTTTTCACTTTGTTTGAAGTAAAACTTGACAGTTTTTTTGACACTTGCCAGCACAGCACCACAGCAATACAAAGTAATTATTAGTTTTTTATTTTAAGATCAATGGAATCACAAACAAATAGCTTCACCTCGAGGCATGGTCATTGGAGTAATACTACGATTTTCATCTAGTAAAGGCCGAGACTTTTTCTTCGACACCGATGTAGATTAAATTTTCTTCAGTAATTACTCTGCTCATCAACGTTGCTCTATCTTTATTCAGCACTCGTACAATCCAAGTTTTAAATACGCAAATATTATTATTTTTTTACTATAAGTCAAAACAAGACTATTCCCCTCCCCAGATGACAATTTTTCACTGGGCAAGCGCCAAACTGGCCGAAGTCTCAATCGGACCCTGTAGTTACCAATAACTACCTTCTTTCTGTTGTTGGGAACATAACGTTTGGCCGCTACCGTTCCGCCATTGTTGATCGCATAAATTAATAAATTTCTTATGACGCATTTGCATAATTTAGCTACATATTAAGTATCGATACAGGGTATTTTTCATCTCCCTCATCATATTGTAATAACAAATTTCCTGGGAATGAGTATGTCACTTATCCCTGACAAGGATATTCCAATTTAAAACAGCGTTAAACAAATTATTCACATAATTAGCATACGATTTGATAAACAAGGAGTATTTGACGGAAATTCCCTGTTATTACGCCAGTATAACCTTAATCCTTAAACTTCCTTGTTGATATCTATGAAGCAGAATAATGCATGCTGTTCAGTTATTAGAAAAAAGCCTGTTCAGATACGTTTTACAAGCGTTGCTATAAAAAGCACCTTTAATAGGCGTGATTTGCAATCTTGCAGGATTTTTCGGAATGCGCTACTTACAAAGCATACTTTAGATATTCGAACCCTCTAAAGCTTCAGTTCTCTTTTTGTAGTAGTATGAGCGTCCTCTAAAAAAATTTTATATTGTAGCTTTTTTTACAGCTTAATGGCATCAATACAACTACAAAAGCTGCACTGTTTATCGGCATACTTTGTAAGTGGCGATGTGCAAGTGATGGTGGCAATAAGACCATCATTGTTTAATAACTAAGAAAACAGAATTAATTAATTCCAACAACCAATAAAATGCGCCAATATATCCAACAACTTCCTTATACGACAAGGAATTTTTTTTTATAAATTCATAAATAAACACTGATTTAACTATTTTGTCAAAACAGCCATTTACATACCATGTGGCATGCCTGTTAATGACCACGACACTAAATTATGTATTACACTATGTATTATCACTAAATAATGTTTTGTAATTACTCTCCAGCATCGTTTCACAACTTTTCAGTACTTGCGGAAGAGTCTAAAGATTTTAAACTTACTCTGATGGAGAGCTTATTAATTGAGCGTGACCGTCCCATTTTAAATAACACGGTAAAATCTATGCCTTTAAAATTATTATAATAGCTCTATTTTCTTCTTATTATATCCTATCATGTTTAGTATTTTATCTCTAACTTGTAAAATAAAATTTAGCAGCAGTGTGAACATGCCAACCTGGGCGTTGGCGAAAGCTTGCTGAAAGATATATTTGGATATGTCGTAGATTTTGTCGTTCGTATTTTTTAATAAATTATGTATTGTTGAAAAAAGGTTTCGAAGGTAAGGTTTCAGTAAGCAACTACTTACCATACCAATGTAAATAACACGATCGTCAATGGCGATAAAAAGTTGTAATGGCGGGAAGTTCCAACGTTCATTTACTGCTATGGTAATTTCTTACTATAATTAAATCACTACCAATAAAAGCTGTTATGTAGCCGTTGTTTTTGTTGTTGTTCTTGTGTTATTAAACACTTTGCAACAGCTTCAGGAAGGGGATAAATATTCGACAACTGGCAGGATACGTACATACCAAAGTAAGTATTTACTTCCGTGCTCTCTACTACGGGTGACATCAGTTCAGAATATGTTGGTTTGGTATAAATACAGCATTCACGTTAAAGAAGTAACAACGTTACACTTCCTACAAAAAATCAAAAAGAATGTGTTATACATGTGCTAATATTTTAGCATAAAATTCCGAAATTTGTTAAAAATAAAAACAAAGTTACAACATAAGTTACATAGGTAGTTATACTCAGCTTTTTTTCCAGCATTATTTAATAACAGTTTAATACCTAGAAGTTTTAATATCTAATAATTCGGATTTTTGCCTTCGCTTATAATTTATGTCTCCGTGCTTAAGTTTGTTGTTTGGTCAACGAAAATTCCCTACAAACAAGATAATGAAGACAATCAAAATCGAACTAGTAACTTGTGGTAAATCATTTTATTTATCTACAATTTCAAGCTGTAAACTTCCAGGCACTTCTAATGTATGAAGTAATTAGTGTTTAGCATGAGATTAGGCATTATGGTTAATTAGTTGTGTATTTGAGAGGTTTCTGCAGCTTATCTTATTTTGGTTATAATTTTACCAACCGGATTGTTTTATTTACAAAAACTAGGTGTGATAAGTTTTAATCTCGTTATTGCAACTATTCTTTCAATAATGACATCAGTATTGATGTTTTGATCTCAACTTATTTCTTTCATAGTCATAGCATTTGTCTTTCTCTAAGTTCGACGTGGCCAAATTTGTACCCACCAACTAAAACAATAACCAAATTAACCCCTTTCCCAGAATAGTAGGGTTAGTGATACCTTTTGCAAAACCATTATTGATAGCAGTATTGTAAGGAACACGTTAGTGAAATCATGATAATACATACACGCAGAAACTTAATACAAGCACGCAGAAAACAACTTCAATTTTTTGACATATCCACCGTTTAGGTTAGACGTTTTAAGAAAGGCTTTTACTCTATTCCGTCGAAGAAGAAAATATATAATCATTCTGTAAATTAGACATATGATTACTTTGAGTTTTCTCAATTTTTACCCAAAAATCGAAATATGTCGCTATTGGGGCACCTCTGGCATTTTTTCATGCATTAAACCGAAAAATATGTTAAGTAATTTTTATTTGGCTGTCAGAAATTTAAGCAAAATGTTAGAATTCGTACTGGGACGAAGGTAACTGAATTGTACGCAATGGTAATTCGGACAAATTTTTAAGCTTCCAATGACGTTACAGAAAAATTGATAATTTATTGCTGCCATTTTGTTTATTTCATGACGTAGTACGGTGTACCAAATTTGATTTAATGTGGACAAATCTATCAAAAATTATAGTTGGTGATTTTTTTACTATCTATTAAAATTTTCATATTTTCTGGTGGTTGTCATAGCAACAAGCAATTTGACAGCCACGTGTTAGACCAAAAACCCAAATAGTTTGTTTTTTCTAATTGTTTCAGTTTACTCACATTCGTCGTTATGTGAAACTTGCTAATTTTTATCACAAGGAAAGTCTTGTAACTGATTTTCTGTTGCATTTTTAAGTTAGACCACACCAGGTCGGCTGTTCTTGCAATCTGCTTTATTGAAGGATTCCAGTCTCATGTTGCTTATAAAATGCGTCTTTGTACAAGAAAGTGATATTAATGGTGATGTAGGTATTGCTTGATGCTGCTGTGAAAAATATGTATTCCATTGGGGTAAAAAAAAATTACAAAAAATTTATCAAATGCCTTACTTTTAAACGTCTCCTGTTTTAAACGCCTTCTTTCTAAAAATCATAAAATTTAATAATGGACATTTTTGAGGCATTACAGTGACATCTTTTCCATTCGCAAATATTTGAAACGTTGCTAGGAGAAAAGAAAATATACAAGGGTTTTACGGAAGTGTAAATCGAAAATTGGAATGTATGGGTACTAACTATATCTTCTATGGTTGTTAATTGTTATACCATTTGTGGTTTGGACAAAACATATAAACGGACGTCGTTACAATTACGAATCTCATTAGTTATTGTCACTACATACAGAAAAAGTCATTTAAGCTGGTGGCAAGAACTCTACATCTATGTGATACCTAAAAGGATGCTACACACTGTTTCTCTTTCTGCGCGATTTTACAGTTGTGGTACGGAGAGGAATAAAAAAACGTGGGAACCCGTGGAGTTATCCACGGGCTATAGAATACTATCAAAAATTAGTTACACTTGAATTAGGGCTCTTGCAGATGAAATGTACCTAGAGACACTTTCGTATCAAACAGTATGTTCATCTTGTTTTTCTTAAGGGTTGTTTAACAAAGTAAATTATATTTAGGTTATGGATGATTCATCAGCGATTCAAGTGAAATCTATTAAAGAAAGGCAAGCTTTGATTCGCAAAAAGTAAGAGTTTTTTTAGAAATTACTATTACAAAAGCTTTTCATCAAACACATTCTTCCCTTGAAGCAATGAAATAAAATGGCACAAGGTGATGAAGGCCTTTTAAGTATACACGGATTCGTAGTAATTTAAAGAAGTGCGGACTTGAGGTCAGCATTGCGAGAGATTCTTTACCAGGTTAATGCTTGGTTATTAAATTATATGATGTATTTAACACTTTTAAGGGAAAATTTTGTAAAGACACAATATAACCCATAATATATCGAGAAATAAAAAGTCTAAACATTCCTTAATACTTTTAGATATATAACATGGGAAGGTACAATTGGAAGAATATCATTTGACTGCAATCCAGTAGTATCAATTGCAACCATACTTTTCATGTGCTCTCTGATTACTTGGTCATTTGTTGACTCTAATATTAAAAATCATTTGGCAGCTGTCCAGAGTTGGGTTATTGATCGTTTCTCATGGTTATTTGTTGCAGAACAAGTCATTTGCACCGTCTTTGCTGTCATTGTTTATGTTAAGTGGAGACATGTCAAATTAGGTATACTCAGATTAAACATCGTTTTATTCAAAAGCAAAAGATTCTTAATATACCTACGTGACAGCCAAGAATTTCTTTTATACTAATATGTATCTCTCAAGCATTTACAACATCATGAAGCAAAATTTCTTATTACTGTGGAAAAAATATCTTCACAATTTCTTATATTTTAGGTAAAGAAGGCGACAAACCAAAATATGGCAACTTTGCGTATTTTAGTATGATATTTTGTACTGGTTTTAGTGCATCCAAATTTTCTTTTTCGGTGAAGGAACCAATAATGCATTACTCTGGTAATGGGAGTTCCTTGGTAAATTTGGGAAGGTAACACTTTATCATTTCTTATCTCTGTAATGATGGTTGTATATTATTCGCGTTTAAAATGTTTGCATCGGAGATTAAATTCAGATCGCGGCGAGTATTCGTACGTCGTTTTCATCCTGCAGTAGATAATTTAAATAATAATGTTTTATACAGGTGTTTCAAATTTCTCGTGCCTCAAATTTAGGATCAATCCCACCCCACCCCACTCCCGCAGAGTAATTCATAGCTTTACCCTATGAAAAGTCTATTCCAGTGGATTTTTCCACAGGCTAAGAAATAGTGATAGTATACGAAGCTTTGCAATTAAGCTAAAAATGTTCCAATATGTCAATTTCTTTCTATAATTAGATATGGAGAGGCAGAAAAAGCTCAAAACGCAATAAATCTTGCATTTTTCCACTGGAATTTTCTTGGTACATCCGCATATGCTATTCCGGCTATACTACTCTCGTTTCTGGTATATCGTAAGGGATTACCACTTACGACAAGGAGTTGTTTTTACCCTGTGTTCGGGTCGACTGTGTTCGGAAGACTTGGTGACTTCATTGATACACTTGCAATCATCTCAGTATTTGTTGGCACAAGCATTGGCTTAAAGAATGGATCGAAAAGCATCTCAGCAGGACTTGGACAAAAAATAGAAAGTTACGAAGAAAGCACACGAAATCAAATTTTCTTAGTATGGGCGATGATTGTAACTGCAACCATATCTGTTGTGTCTGGCCTGATGATTGGCATAAGACGGCTGTCTGTGATTACAATGTCAATGAGTTAGTAAATAATATATGATATACTAGTTGAATGATGTTTTGGATATTCTGTTACATGTCCATTGGAACCGACATCATTTTTTTGCAAAGGAGTAATCAATCATCTGTTAACTGTCTATTCATAGGAATTAGTTAATAAGATTGAATGTTTTCAGCTCATCACCACAGGAAGCAAGGGGAAACATTTGTGTATTCTCGTTTAAACTTTAGCAGCAAGTAAACGCTGTTTTAGGAAAAATTTTGTAAGAAGACGGAGCCCAGATTTTGCCAAAAATTAAGAACAAAATTATGGTCTGTAGGTCAAATTATCAATTTAAAAAAATTAGAAAAAACTCAAGTCAAAATTTTGCCATGAACTTGCGAAAATATACAAAACAATAAGAAAAAATCCAGAGACCTTGAGCAGTCTTTTTCCATGACTAAAACTGAATTTATGAGCCATGAGCCAAATGACAATATATCAAATATGAATTATAATGTATATTCGTTTTATAGGTGCAACATTTTTTATGGTTATCTTCTTCAGTGCTGAAACCTCATTTTTGTTAAAAGTAATTGTTCAAACTGTTGGATTTCACTTACAGCATATAATTGGTATGTCGTTAGACACTGCAGCTTTTTCTGGGAATGATAATTTTCCTAATAAGATAGAAATAACAGATGGAAATGTGTGGACACATGCTGACACAATATTTAACGGTATGCATAGCTTTATTTCACGGTTTTCGAGCTTCTTTAAGTAATAAGTTAGGTAATATTTTCTTGCGTCCTAACCCTATTTTAATCAGCAAAATTTTATGTTGAATATTAAGTAGATATACAGCGCAGTTGAATATAATATCACCGAGGGTTAATAAATCCAATAACCTATGTTTACCTATTGTATATATGTTTTATTATATACCCAAAAGAGATTGTTATAATTAATATATTACTTATTTTGTTTTGTGTTTGTTTTGTTTTCGTTTCATTTTATAGTGTAGATCGAAACATTTTTTTGTGAAATCGACATGTTTTCGAAATGTTGTTGAAATCGACACGGTACAAAGAGACAACAAAACTATTGTTACGTCACAAGCATTGAATAATACGGGTGGAATACGATTATTTATTCAATGGCTGTTTTTGCTTACGGGTATATAATAATAAGGGATATTAAGACCTTGCTTAATTACTATCCATCTTAATTACTGGATACATAAAGTATATGCACCAAACCTAGTACACATATTATTAAGACCTGATCTGACTTATATCAATAAAGAGAATACATACTAAGCGTGTATTTCACTATATAGATATAATGTCAAAAATATTTATCAGTGTTTCCGAAAATAGCTAAATACAGAAGCTCAGAAAGACAGTGGAATTTGGCTCCATTATCTGAAACCAGTCCAGAAACATATCATACTTCAAGTCATTATTTCAATTCCAACTCAAGTTATTTAATGTTAGAAAATTTCTCGTCTAGAATTTTTCGCGAATTCGCGAATAAGTCTCCAATTCGCAAAATCCGCGAAATATTCCATTTTGACCGATTTGTGGAATTTAATTCATGCAAAATGTAAAAAAATACGCGAGTGAACCGAGTCACAAAATTTAACTTCCAGTTATTCCACTTAGTCTTTAAACATATGTATGAAACTTTGTCACAAAAGTGAAATTTTCTCTTTTAGTTGCTTGGTGGATATCGTTAGCTCCCTTGATTGCAGTATTTACAGCTCGTATAAGCAAAGGTCGCACAATTGGGGAAGTAATTCAGTATACGATGTTCTATCCAGCGCTATTGTTACTTGTTTGGTTTTCAGTGTTCGGTGGTTTGGCTATTGATATGCAATACGCTGCAATGAAAGGAAACATTACTTGCGACATGTACGACTCAAACTTCCACAGGTTGGTAGTTGCTGCTAAATTTTGCTAATTTGCTTTTAACTAAAAAGAGACACACATGCAAAAAAGTAGTATCATATTAGTAACATAGAGTTACTGGCAACAGCATTATTTTTATCAATTTACTTTATAGAATTAACAATAGTCGATGGAATGCAAATAATATGCACATTGGTGAGAGATTAGATTGCAACCCAGATGATGGTTTTTACGCTTTAATAAATCAGTTAGATACTTCATATTTTCCTTTCTTGCACGTGTTGTCAATGTTGGCAATCGTTCTTCAATTTACTACACAAGCTGATAGTTCTTCTCTTGTAGCTGATATCATTTCTTCAAATGGAAATGAAAATGCCCCTGTTTTGCAACGTTTTGTTTGGGCAATTCTATTAGGAGCCAGCGCAACAGCTGTAGTACACTACGAAGATGATATTTTTGCCTGGGTTGTTTTGCTGTCGTTACCATGGGTGTTAATGCTCTTATTTTTCTGTTACACTATATGGAAAGTCTTAGATAACGAAGAGGAATGGTTCATAGGGAATGTCAAGGAAATGGAGTGGTCATCACCGTATGGTAATTATAAGGGAAAATCATTACTTTCTCATTTGATGTTGGCAATCATCGTTCCTTGGTATTTCTTAGGGAAGATTGAAATACGAGAAAGACAATCTTCACACAAGATCAAACAAATGTCTTTTTACTTGAAATTTGCTTTGCCTTTTCTTGCTTGGTTTTTACTTGTGGTTACAGGATCAACAGGCCATGGTCTTACAATATTTGGCTGGGTTTCATTAGTCTGGTTTTTTGTCTTGGTGGCTATTTGTCGCAGCAAAGTTCGGAGAAACAGTGACATCAAAGGTCACCCTTTTGGTGATTTTGTGTTAGCGTGCATTTATCCACTTGTG
The DNA here is from genome assembly GCF_029227915.1 of Hydractinia symbiolongicarpus. Taxonomy (NCBI): domain Eukaryota; kingdom Metazoa; phylum Cnidaria; class Hydrozoa; order Anthoathecata; family Hydractiniidae; genus Hydractinia; species Hydractinia symbiolongicarpus. Next base: position 5,479,083 of record NC_079878.1, read on the forward strand.
GTTCTGCAACTTTTGGCCGAAACCGAACTCCGAGGTAATAACAATGCATCGATATCTGTTAATCAGTACATCGCGGAAGAATATTCTCAGAAAATGACAAAAATAAATTCTACTGAACAGGTTCAAAATAAAGGAGAAGTTGAATTGGATGTCTAAGTTTCGACCTACATTCATTTCAAAGTTGGTATTACATTATCTTATTGTAATTTACCTATATTATATTTTTGTTTATATTGATTGACTGGTGAATATGCTTACCCACATATGTAGTAAAGTAGACATAGTGAATCTTCACTCTTCGCACTTTTAAGGAAAATACATATTATTCTAATTCTTGGATAGTACTCTAGTGTCTGGGGATTATAAATGTATTTTTATTTGCTTTGTATGCATTGTACAATATTTTTCACACTGTAACATGATCTGGTTTTTTTTGCGGTTATTGTGCGTTAGTTAGCTATGAAATTGCGCATTTTATTCCAAATTTATTATAAAGAATTTTTTCAATTAAAAATTAAAAACTAAATGAACGTCTTTCTGCTCATTTGCTTAATTGTGTTAAGTTTTCAAGGGATGACAATAAACCCTCGTTAAAACATAGACCTATTTCAAACTGAAATAAATACAGAGGAAATATAAAAAAATAAACACGCCTTAATTTAAAAATGAGCAAGAACTAAAAATGAATAATATATGTTACCAAATATTCATTTGGCGGACTTGGATACTTTTGTTAAAGAGGCGAAACTCAAGACTAGATAAATTTTTACACTTTTGTCCCACTTCTTGGGTGAGAATGAATCAAATAATCCGCAAAAAAACTACATCTCATTTTTTTCTTTTTTTGAGAAATATATAATTAGGACACAACACAAGTTTTACCGATTCGACACAAGTTAAATACGCAATGCATAACGAAAGAACAAAGAAAACACACGTAACATTCATATTGAAAACAAAACGATCATAGAGGGATATATATATTGTAACATATATATGCAACATATCTATTGTAACACAAAGTCAAGTTAATCTGTTAACTGTGCAAATTGTCGCCACAAATAGTGGGCAAATTCAGGCGAAATAGAATATCATTTAAAGTATCAAAATGATGATTAATTAAAAAAGTATTGACGCTAGTCCTCTTTTTTCTATGAGCACATTGACATGGTAGTCCACCACAACCCTCCACATAACATCCCTCTCTCCAAATTTAGGTTAAAAGTGTGAGTTAGTAGCTACGATGTGTTTTAATGTAGCGAATATAGGCCAAGCATGCAGTTGAGATGCCAATATCCAAATTAAGTTTAATATAGTCAGAAAAATAAACAAGCGATTTTGGAGGGTTTCTTTACCTTGAACTCGGTCCAGTTTCCCAGATGTAATCTAACCGCTATATATCACTAAATATTTTATTAGCTCAAAATTATCAAATCGTGCCTTTAGGATCAATTTGCATTTTACTCGCTGTCGCCTGATCAGCTCTGCGTTAAGAGTACGAAATACTCCACTACGTCTCTCTACATCAAAGTCATGCTCAGCAAGTTTTTCTTGTAGACAGGTTGGGTAGCTCATATTTAAAACTTTGAGACAGTTGTAGTAAAATTGTAAATTTTGGACAAAATAAATATTTAATTTTGATTAACAGGCTAACTGCAGGGGCGGATTCACACATTGGCGAATTCGGCACTCGCCTAAGGAGAAATTTAGCCTCCCCGCGCTTTCTAGAATCGTTACAATTTGGTTTTCACTTCGCTTTTTTATATTATGTTGTAGCAGCATCTCCTTCGAAGTGCTTTGCCGAGTCTGTAAGATTTTTCCTAGTGCTACGGTACCGATTTAATATTTTGTCCTATTTCATACTTCAGGTCTGTTCCAAGTGACTCCATAGGCTACCGTAAAATTTGGTAAAGTCGGCGAGAAGCACATCTCGCCGACTGGGGAGTGCTTTTTGCCGACTATGGGTAAATTTACGGTAGTTTTCTATAGGCCGACAGAAAGTCCACCTTACAAGGACAATTGTTTATATTACTCGCTGACCGTTGCATATGACAATCTCGCCAAGGTAGGCTAAGATTTCCCTATTTCAATTCTTTCCATTCATGGATTTAGCAATGAACATGAGGAAACGTGTAAAGTCTGCTGTAAGAAGCGATAAAACCAACGATGTTAGAATTTTGCACGCGAGAAAGAAAAAATATTACTGGAAATTTATTCCCTGTGTCGCCTGTGATTGCAAAAGAAAAGCAGTTTGGCAGAAAAGCAGGCTTTGACTTTACAAAAATAATAGCATTAACTCGATGACTACGCTTTAAGGTAGTTTACTTTTAATTCCATTGAACTTAGAGCTGTTTATGGTTTCACTTTCAACAAATTTGAAAAAGCTTTGTGTCAAATTCAAAAGAGCTTTATGTTGTCTTGGGTTTCTTTTTTATTTAAGTAACAAGAAATTTTATAACATCACAATAAATCGAATAGCTAGCCAGCTGGTTATTTTTTGTAGCTGGTGAAGGTGTAATGTATATAACAATTTGTTGACTTCAGCTGGTTATTTTTTGTAGCTGGTAAAGGTGTAATGTATATAACAATTTGTTGACTTCGTAACAACTTTGTATGTTTACTTTGTAGATTCAAGTCTTCTGGCAGTAGCACTTTTGAAACGACTTTTTAACATGCCACGAGGCCAAGGAAGAGAACACTAGTTTTGGGAGGTAAACTTTGACAAGACTTTATGATGTTTTGGTGTAAAATCTGGAGCCTCGTATCGAAATAATTCCTGGAAATGGTCCTAATTATATACAATTCGAATAAGAAAAAGGCATGGCTTTATTTAACGAATGAAATGACAAAAGTTTTTCACACTTTCACTAAAGAAGTTGTCTTGCTGATAGACTTAAAAAATGTTTGTGATTCTGCCAACATGGCGAACTTGACTTAGTATATATACTTATTACAACCCTATCCAGATGGACACAAAAACGTGTAATAATGTAGTTGTGATATCTGTTTTTGAATGATTTTGTTTTGGTAAAAATTTAAAGTATTTATAGTAATTATGGCATAACAGCTAAAAGGTATTTTCAAGTTTGTTTCAACATTTTAAAAGTCTGAGCTAGAAATAGTTACCAAAAAATAAAAACAGTGTTTTCTTGTTATTAGGCTAATAGGGCTAAATATTTATTGACTGAATGTTGTACTAAATCAGTGTTCATTCTCTCGTTTTTGTAGGTTGTTGTGTTGTAAAGTTGTTTTTAATTAGCTATATAATCTTGCCATTTTTATTTTATTGCATTTATCTGTTGTTGTTTATGTTGTTGTTACTATGATGAAATAAAGCCTATTTACATATGCATTTTTGTGATGTTGTTTTTTGCTTATTTTTCTTTAAGGCCTCCTTTTTCATGTTATTGAATGTTTTGAATAGATTAAATATGAAAAAATTTTATTAGTAACATATAGTGTTTTGCATTACCGAATTATAAGAATTATGTCTTTTTTACTTAATTTAGCTTCGAAAAATTTATAGCCTTCAAGAGCTATTATATTCACCCATAACTTGCAAAAAAAATTCTGGATGTGGAAGAAAGAAGAAGTTTTGCTAATCTTAGCACTAATTCTTCTGAAAACATTATTTAGCTTTCATTTAAGAATTTTATGATTGTTTTTTCCAAATAAAATGTAAGAAATAGACTTGTAAAGGTGTCATGTCTGCTGCATTTTGAAGTGCTGAAATAGGTAAATAAGCTAAAGCTTCGCCCAAGATCCTACTTAGGGGGATTACAGCGCTTCCCAAGACCCCCATCTGATTTTAACACGCGCAATTTTTGGGCAGCTTTGGCTCGCTTCGCAAATCCGCCTAAGGAGAAAAAAATCCTGTATCCGTCACTGAACTGATGTGACTCAATTTAGATAATTCTTTTTGTAATGGAAACTTTCAGTTATTGAATCGTTTTTATACTTCTTTGTGCTTTTTATACTTCTTTATCTACTATATCTCTTTACATCTTTAGTTAGTTATAGATGGAATGTATTCTTTCATTATATTTTACAAACCTGAAAACAGTATTCTAAAAACGAAACAGATTAGAGACATACAACTGTTTAATACTTTAATACAAAAAGTTCTCAAATGAACTGAAAGAAGATTAATCTAGTTTCTGTCCTATACATGTAGTCTTAAAGCAACCATGTCAACGCAGCAAGGTAAACTACAGTAAATCCCCTTCGATTACGGTAGTGATCACTTCATTTCTTGGCGTCGATCAGAAAACAGCTATATGTCACCAACTAGTAACTTGTGGTAAATCATTTTATTTATCTACAATTTCAAGCTGTAAACTTCCAGGCACTTCTAATGTATGAAGTAATTAGTGTTTAGCATGAGATTAGGCATTGTGGTTAATTAGTTGTGTATTTGAGAGGTTTCTGCAGCTTACCTTATTTTGGTTATAATTTTACCAACCGCATTGTTTTCTTTACAAAAACTTGGTGTGAAAAGTTTTAATCTCGTTATTGCAACTATTCTTTCAATAATGACATCAGTATTGATGTTTGATCTAAACTTATTTCTTTCATAGTCATAGCCATTTGTCTTTCTCTAAATTCGACAAGGGTGGCCAAATTTGTACCCACCAACTAAAACAATAACCAAATTAACCCCTTTCCCAGAATAGTAGGGTTAGTGATACCTTTTGCAAAACCATTATTGATAGCAGTATTGTAAGGAACACGTTAGGGAAATCATGATATTACATACACGCAGAAACTTAATACAAGCTCGCAGAAACATAATAAAAACACGCAGAAAACAACTTCAATTTTTTGACATATCCACCGTTTAGGTTAGACGTTTTAAGAAAGGCTTTTACTCTATTCCGTCGAAGAAGAAAATATATAATCATTCTGTAAATTTTAGACATATGATTACTCTGAGTTTTCTCAATTTTTACCCAAAAATCACAATATGTCGCTATTGGGGCACCTCTGGCATTTTTTCATGCATTAAACCGAAAAATATGTTAAGTAATTTTTATTTGGCTGTCAGAAATTTAAGCAAAATGTTAGAATTCGTACTGGGACGAAGGTAACTGAATTGTAAGCAATGGTAATTCGGACAAATTTTTAAGCTTCCAATGACGTTACAGAAAAATTGATAATTTATTGCTGCCATTTTGTTTATTTCATGACGTAGTACGGTGTACCAAATTTGATTTAATGTGGACAAGTCTATCAAAAATTATAGTTGGTGATTTTTTTACTATCTATTAAAATTTTTATATTTTCTGGTGGTTGTCATAGCAACAAGCAATTTGACAGCCACGTGTTAGACCAAAAACCCAAATAGTTTGTTTTTTCTAATTGTTCAGTTTACTCACATTCGTCGTTATGTGAAACTTGCTAATTTTTCTCACAAGGAAGGTCTTGGAACTGAGTTTTTGTTGCATTTTTAAGTTAGACCACACCAGGTCGGCTGTTCTTGCAAGCTGCTTTATTGAAGGATTCCAGTCTCATGTTGCTTATAAAATGTGTCTTTGTACAAGAAAGTGTTTTATAGGTTGTATAGGCTGACGATGACGATAATAATGGTGATGTAGGTATTGCTTGATGCTGCTGTGAAAAATATGTATTCCATTGGGGTAAAAAGCATTACAAAAAATTTATCAAATCAGGGGCGGATCTAGACTTTTTCAAGACTTAGTCAAAATATTGCTGCTGCGCAGCAATATTTTAAATTAGTCTTGAATTTAGCAGCTGGGGGTCCTGGGGGGTGCTGTAAGCGGGTACAAAAATCGCCGAAAATTGTCTTCCGATTTATCTAGTTATTAATAAAATTGACAAAAAAAAACGCTAAGCTAAGAACATCATATAAGAAAATCTCCTAAGAACATTTTTTATAAGAATAAACTCTCAGTCTTACACATCCTATTTTAGATAGATAAAAGCACTAAAATTAACAGGGATTAACTACAATAAAGTGAGACAATTGTGAATATATTTCATTATTTATAAACTCCTGCTGTTTCTGCCAATATCAGGCTTCATCAGCATGACTAGGTGAATCAAATGATCACACCGGCCATGGACAGCAAAATGAAACACAATCATAACAAAAACAGTAAGAATATGGAAAGATCAGAATAATGAAGATGAAATGTACATACATGTGACATGATACATACACACCTTAACCCATGTATTTGTTCAGATATATTTGTTTATTCAAAGGGCTAAACTCAAGTTTCGTTTGAACTTTAAAAGAAGAATTACGAAGGGCAGTTTTCTGCTTTTTGCATGCTGAAATACGAAAATGCAACTTTCGCTTAAAAAAGTTGCAACCTGGAACAAGGGGGAACGTAATGATTTGATGACACCAGACTTAACGATACCTTCATAACAAAATAAAGTTTCTAACTGATCTTCATCAGGTAAAATAGATGGGCGTGGCAATATACACTGTGTAAAGAGAGTTTGAAACCGTAACAAGCGAACTGTGGGTAAAACGTATTAATTTTTCTCTTTATTACTGTTGACAAGGCAATTGATAGAAAAGGAGACCATGTCTTGGGGGTACAGTTGTTGATTGCTTCTGCTTTAACTGCCTCCTCAGGAGAAAGAGTCATATCACAAACAATATGGGAAAGGGAAAATCTAAATAAACTTTTTTCAGATATAAAAATATTTGCCTTTTGGTTTTTAAAAGCAAATTGAAAACAAGGATAATTGGAATAACAGGAAGGATGCAAGAAAAGTTCTGTGGATGTCATGATTATTAAAACATCAACAAGAGAATTATCACCTACCAATACCAACGATGCTGAGCTGTATAGACAGTCTCCTGATGGATTGGATCTAAAAATAATATATTTTGCCATGACCTTTCACTCAACAAACTTTGTTTCCTAATAGCCAAAAGAGTTTTTTTCATCACCAACCTTAGCTACTTATTCAGTTCTTGCTTCTAATAACAACACAAATATTAATTGAGAAAGAACTCCTCCACAATGCTGAAAATTCTGTTCAAGGCTCATGTTACAAAAACAATTAGCCAGCTAGCTAGCTATAGCTAGCTAATTAAATATTTTTGTATTTGTTTTTAATAGTCTGTTGTAAAAAGCTCTCCCTCAACTAGCTCTTCGTTGCGAATATACTGAAAACCTTTAAATAAATGCAAGGTGTGTTGAAGAGTAAAAAACATACTTCTCACTTTAAATCAATAATTCCTTTATCTTCACACCTCGCCTCAGATGGAATGTTTATATCTGCACCTGAATTCCGATGAAAACTTTTACCAACTAAGGGATAAATATCCCCAGATAACAAAAATGTCCGAGAATAAACACTTTCTGAAAGTTCTTTTTGCATTTTACGAACAGATTCAACATTATCACACTTTAAATAAATCAGTAAGCACCCGCGTCAACATTCTGCAGCAGCCATGATAGTACGGAAGGAATCCAAGCCAAAAGGCGTGAGTCTTTGACTAATCCTGACGGATGGGAGTTAAAACTATAGCCTAACAGGTTATAAGTAACCACGCAGTACGGAACCTAAATTTTCTACGCTGGCTGCGGGCCACATATTGTTGGACTACGCATAGAGTGTGAAAATTACGTCACGATTTTGACGTCACATGCCCCTTAGGTGAGATGGGGAGGGTTGCGGGCCACAGCTATTTGATTTTTAACTTACTGAGTGACTGATTAGTCAAAATGAATCAGTCAAAATCTGTAAGCTATAATTTGCAACCCTCTCAGTCTATATGGTAGCGACGTCACAACTTTGACGTCAACATCGCCATAGGCGAAATGGAGAGGGCTGTGAACCATGGCTTTTTGCCGTAAATAAATTACAATCTGATTTTTTAACGTGCTCCGTCTGCAACACCTGGATCGTCGACATCATTCGCTTGGCTAACATTTTTCGTCAAATTTACACTTAGTCACGCGACTTATCTGACTAACCCTGTATCCGCGCCTGCAAATGCCTTACTTTTAGACCTCTCCTGTTTTAACGCCTTCTTTCTAAAAATCATAAAATTTAATAATGGATATTTTTAAGGCATTACAGTGACATCTTCTCCATTCGCAAATATTTGAAACGTTGCTAGGAGAAAAGAAAATATACAAGGGTTTTACGGAAGTGTAAATCGAAAATTGGAATGTATGGGTACTGACTATATCTTCTATGGTTGTTAATTGTTATACCATTTGTGGTTTGGAAAAAACATATAAACGGACGTCGTTACAGTTACGAATCTCATTAGTTATTGTCACTAAATACAGAAAGTCATTTAAGCTGGTGGCAAGAACTTTACATCTATGTGATACCTAAAAGGATGCTACACACTATCTCTTTCTGCGCGATTATACAGTTGTGCTACGGATAGGAATAGAAAAAAACGTGGGAAGCCGTGGAGCTATCCACGGGCTATAGAATACTATTTAGTTGCATTTGAATCAGGGCTCTTGCAGATGAAATGTACCTAGAGACACTTTCGTATCAAACAGTATGTTCATCTTGATTTTCTTAAGGGTTGTTTAACAAACTAAATTATATTTAGGTTATGGATGATTCATCAGCGATTCAAGTGAAATCTATTAAAGAAAGGCAAGCTTTGATTCGCAAAAAGTAAGAGTTTTTTATAAATTACTATTACAGAAATTTTTCATCAAACACATTCTTTCCTTGAAGCAATAAAATAAAATGGCACAAGGTGAAGAAGGCCTTTTAAGTATACACGGATTCATAGTAATTTAAAGAAGTGCGGACTTGGGGTCAGCATTACGAGAGATTCTTTACCAGGTTAATGCTTGGTTATTAAATTATATGATGTATTTAACACTTTTAAGGGAAAGTTTTGTAAGGACACAATATAACCCATAATATATCGCGAAATAAAGAGTCTAAACATTCCTTAATACTTTTAGGTATATAACATGGGAAGGTACAATTGGAAGAATATCATTTGACGGCAATCCAGTAGTATCAATTGCAACCATACTTTTCATGTGCTCTCTGATTACTTGGTCATTTGTTGACTCTAATATTAAAAATCATTTGGCAGCTGTACAGAGTTGGGTTATTGATCGTCTCTCATGGTTATTTGTTGCAGAACAAGTCATTTGCACCGTCTTTGCTGTCATTGTTTATGTTAAGTGGAGACATGTCAAATTAGGTATACTCAGATTAAACATCATTTTATTCAAAAGCAAAAGATTTTTAATATACCTAAGTGACAGCCAAGAACTTCTTATATACTGATATACAATCTCCCAAGTATTTACAACATCATGAAGCAAAATTTCTTATTACTGTAATTTTAGGTAAAGAAGGGGACAAACCAAAATATGGCAACTTTGCGTATTTTAGTATGATATTTTGTACTGGTTTTAGTGCATCCAAATTTTCTTTTTCGGTGAAGGAACCAATAATGCATTACTCTGGTAATGGGAGTTCCTTGGTAAATTTGGGAAGGTAACACTTTATCATTTCTTATCTCTGTAATGATGGTTGTATATTATTCGCGTTTAAAATGTTTGCATCGGAGATTAAATTCAGATCGCGGCGAGTATTCGTACGTCGTTTTCATCCTGCAGTAGATAATTTAAATAATAATGTTTTATACAGGTGTTTCAAATTTCTCGTGCCTCAAATTTAGGATCAATCCCACCCCACCCCACTCCCGCAGAGTAATTCATAGCTTTACCCTATGAAAAGTCTATTCCAGTGGATTTTTCCACAGGCTAAGAAATAGTGATAGTATACGAAGCTTTGCAATTAAGCTAAAAATGTTCCAATATGTCAATTTCTTTCTATAATTAGATATGGAGAGGCAGAAAAAGCTCAAAACGCAATAAATCTTGCACTTTTCCACTGGAATTTTCTTGGTACATCTGCATATGCCATTCCGGCTATACTACTCTCGTTTCTGGTATATCGTAAGGGATTACCTCTTACGACAAGGAGTTGTTTTTACCCTGTGTTCGGGTCGACTGTGTTTGGAAGACTTGGTGACTTCATTGATACACTTGCAATCATCTCAGTATTTGTTGGCACAAGCATTGGCTTAAAGAATGGATCGAAGAGCATCTCAGCAGGACTTGGACAAAAAATAGAAAGTTACGAAGAAAGCACACGAAATCAAATTTTCTTAGTATGGGCGATGATTGTAACTGCAACCATATCTGTTGTGTCTGGCCTGATGATTGGCATAAGACGGCTGTCTGTGATTACAATGTCAATGAGTTAGTAAATAATATATGATATACTAGTTGAATGATGTTTTGGATATTCTGTTACATGTCCATTGGAACCGACATCATTTTTTTGCAAAGGAGTATTCAATCATCTGTTAACTGTCTATTCATAGGAATTAGTTAATGAGATTGAATTATTTCAGCTCATTACCACAGGAAGCAAGGGGAAACATTCGTGTATCCTCGTTTAAACTTTAACAACAAGTAAACGCTGTTTTAAAAAAAAATTTTGTAAGAAGACGGAGCCCAGATTTTGCCAAAAAGTAAGAAAAAAATTATAAACGGTCTGTAGGTCAAATTATCAATTTCAAAAAATTAGAAAAACTGAAGTCAAAATTTTGCCATGAACTTGCGAAAATATACAAAACAATAGGAAAAAATCCAGAGAACTTGAGTAGTCTTTTTCCATGACTAAAACTGAATTTAAATGTGTTATTCTTGTTAAGAGCCAAATGACAATATATCACATATGAATTACAATGTATATTCGTTTTATAGGTGCAACATTTTTTATGGTTATCTTCTTCAGTGCTGAAACCTCATTTTTGTTAAAAGTAATTGTTCAAACTGTTGGATTTCACTTACAGCATATAATTGGCATGTCGTTAGACACTGCAGCTTTTTCTGGGAATGATAATTTTCCTAATAAGATAGAAATAACAGATGGAAATATGTGGACACATGCTGACACAATATTTAACGGTATGCATAGCTATATTTCACGGTTTTCGAGCTTCTTTAAGTAATAAGTTAGGTAATATTCTCTTGCGTCCTAACCCTATTTTAATCAGCAAAATTTTAGCTTGAATATTAAGGGATATTAAGACCTTGCTATCCATCTTAATTACTGGATACATAAAGTATATGCACCAAACCTAGTACATATATTATTAAGACCCGATCTGACTTATATCAATAACGAGAATAACCTTTAATACATACTAAGCGTGTATTTCACTATATAGATATAATGTCAAAAATATTTATCAGTGTTTCCGAAAATAGCTAAATACAGAAGCTCAGAAAGACAGTGGAATTTGGCTCCATTATCTGAAACCAGTCCAGAAACATATCATACTTCAAGTCATTATTTCAATTCCAACTCAAGTTATTTAATGTTAGAAAATTTCTCGTCTAGAATTTTTCGCGAATTCGCGAATAAGCCTCCAATTCGCAAAATCCGCGAAATATTCCATTTTGACCGATTTGTGGAATTTAATTCATGCAAAATGTAAAAAGATACGCGAGTGAACCGAGTCACAAAATTTAACTTCCAGTTAATCCACTTAGTCTTTAAACATATGTATGAAACTTTGTCACAAAAGTGAAATTTTCTCTTTTAGTTGCTTGGTGGATATCGTTAGCTCCCTTGATTGCAGTATTTACAGCTCGTATAAGCAAAGGTCGCACAATTGGGGAAGTAATTCAGTATACGATGTTCTATCCAGCGCTATTGTTACTTGTTTGGTTTTCAGTGTTCGGTGGTTTGGCTATTGATATGCAATACGCTGCAATGAAAGGAAACATTACTTGCGACATGTACGACTCAAACTTCCACAGGTTGGTAGTTGCTGCTAAATTTTGCTAATTTGCTTTTAACTAAAAAGAGACACACATGCAAAAAAAGTTACTGGCAACAGCATTATTTTTATCAATTTACTTTTATAGAATTAACAATAGTCGATGGAATGCAAATAATATGCACATTGGTGAGAGATTAGATTGCAATCCAGATGATGGTTTTTACGCTTTAATAAATCAGTTAGATACTTCATATTTTCCTTTCTTGCACGTGTTGTCAATGTTGGCAATAGTTCTTCAATTTACTACACAAGCTGATAGTTCTTCTCTTGTAGCTGATATCATTTCTTCAAATGGAAATGAAAATGCCCCTGTTTTGCAACGTTTTGTTTGGGCAATTCTATTAGGAGCCAGCGCAACAGCTGTAGTACACTACGAAGATGATATTTTTGCCTGGGTTGTTTTGCTGTCGTTACCATGGGTGTTAATGCTCTTATTTTTCTGTTACACTATATGGAAAGTCTTAGATAACGAAGAGGAATGGTTCATAGGGAATGTCAAGGAAATGGAGTGGTCATCACCGTATGGTAATTATAAGGGAAAATCATTACTTTCTCATTTGATGTTGGCAATCATCGTTCCTTGGTATTTCTTAGGGAAGATTGAAATACGAGAAAGACAATCTTCACACAAGATCAAACAAATGTCTTTTTACTTGAAATTTGCTTTGCCTTTTCTTGCTTGGTTTTTACTTGTGGTTACAGGATCAACAGGCCATGGTCTTACAATATTTGGCTGGGTTTCATTAGTCTGGTTTTTTGTCTTGGTGGCTATTTGTCGCAGCAAAGTTCGGAGAAACAGTGACATCAAAGGTCACCCTTTTGGTGATTTTGTGTTAGCGTGCATTTATCCACTTGTGGTTCTGCAACTTTTGGCCGAAACCGAACTCCGAGGTAATAACAATGCATCGATATCTGTTAATCAGTACATCGCGGAAGAATATTCTCAGAAAATGACAAAAATAAATTCTACTGAACAGGTTCAAAATAAAGGAGAAGTTGAATTGGATGTCTAAGTTTCGACCTACATTCATTTCAAAGTTGGTATTACATTATCTTATTGTAATTTACCTATATTATATTTTTGTTTATATTGATTGACTGGTGAATATGCTTACCCACATATGTAGTAAAGTAGACATAGTGAATCTTCACTCTTTGCACTTTTAAGGAAAATACATATTATTCTAATTCTTGGATAGTACTCTAGTGTCTAGGGATTATAAATGTATTTTTATTTGCTTTGTATGCATTGTACAATATTTTTCACACTGTAACATGATCTGTTTTTTTTTTGCGGTTATTGTGCGTTAGTTAGCTATGAAATTGCGCATTTTATTCCAAATTGATTATAAAGAATTTTTTCAATTAAAAAATAAAAACTAAATAAACGTCTTTCAGCTCATTTGCTTAATTGTGTTATGTTTTCAAGGGATGACAATAAACCCTCATTAAAATGTGTGTATAACTTTTTTTAACATAGAGCTATTTCAAACTGAAATAAATACGCCTTAATTAAAAATGAGCAAGAACTAAAAATGAATAATATATGTTACCAAATATTTATTTGGCGGACTTGGATACTTTTGTTAAAGAGGCGAAACTCAAGACTAGATAAATTTTTACACTTTTGTCCCACTTCTTGGGTGAGAATGAATCAAATAATCCGCAAAGAAACTACATCTCATTTTTTTCTTTTTTTGAGAAATATATAATTAGGACACAACACAAGTTTTACCGATTCGACACAAGTTAAATACACAATGCATAACGAAAGAACAAAGAAAACACACGTACCATTCATATTGAAAACAAAACGAACATAGGGCGATATATATATTGTAACGTATATATGCAACATATCTATTGTAACACAAAGTCAAGTTAATCTGTTAACTGTGCAAATTGTCGCCACAAAAAGTGGGCGAATTCAGGCGAAATAGAATATCATTTAAAGTATCAAAATGATGATTAATTTAAAAAGTATTGACGCTAGTCCTCTTTTTTCTTTGAGCACATTGAGATGGTAGTCCACCACAACCCTCCACATAACATCCCTCTCTCCAAATTTAGGCTAAAAGTGTGAGTTAGTAGCCACGATGTGTTTTAATGTAGCGAATATAGGCCAAGCATGCAGTTGAGATGCCAATATCCAAATTAAGTTTAATATAGTCAGAAAAATAAACAAGCGGTTTTGGAGGGTTTCTTTACCTTGAACTCGGTCCAGTTTCCCAGATGTAATCTAACCGCTATATACACTAAATATTTTATTAGCGCAAAATTATCAAATCGTGCCTTTAGGATCAATTTGCATTTTACTAAATGGGGTTATAATAAATCTCGCTGTCGCCTGATCAGCTCTGCGTTAAGAGTACAAAATACTCCACTACGTCTTTCTACATGAAAGTCATGTTCAGCAAGTTTTTCTTGTAGACAGGTTGGGTAGCTCATATTTAAAACTTTGAGACAGTTGTAGTAAAATTGTAAATTTTGGACAAAATAAATATTTAATTTTGATTAACAGGCTAACTGCAGGGGCGGATTCACACATTGGCGAACTCGGCACTCGCCTAAGGTAAAATTTAGCCTCCCTGCGCTTTCTAGAATCGTTACATTTAGGTTCGTTTTCACTTCGCTTTTTTATATTATGTTGTAGCAGTATCTCCTTCGCAGTGCTTTGCCGAGTCTGTAAGATTTTTCCTAGTGCTACGGTACCGATTTAATATTTTGTCCTATTTCATACTTCAGGTCTGTTCCAAGTGACTCCATAGGCTACCGTAAAATTTGGTAAAGTCGGCGAGAAGCACATCTCGCCGACTGTGGAGTGCTTTTCGCCGACTGTGAGTAAATTTACGGTAGTTTTCTATAGGCCGACAGAAAGTCCACCTTACAAGGACAATTGTTTATATTACTCGCTGACCGTTGCATATGACAATCTCGCCAAGGTAGGCTAAGATTTCCCTATTTCAATTCTTTCCATTCATGGATTTAGCAATGAACATGAGGAAACGCGTAAAGTCTGCTGTAAGAAGCGATAAAACCAACGATGTTAAAATTTTGCACGCGAGAAAGAAAAAATATTACTGGAAATTTATTCCCTGTGTCGCTTGTGATTGCAGAAGAAAAGCAGTTTGGTAGAAAAGCAGGCTTTGACTTTACAAAAATAATAGCATTAACTTGATGACTACGCTTTAAGGTAGTTTACTTTTAATTCCATTGAACTTAGAGCTGTTTATGGTTTCACTTTCAACAAATTTGAAAAAGCTTTGTGTCAAATTCAAAAGAGCTTTATGTTGTCTTGGGTTTCTTTTTTATTTAAGTAGCAAGACATTTTATAACATCACAATAAATCGAATAGCTAGCCAGCTGGTTATTTTTTGTAGCTGGTGAAGGTGTAATGTATATAACAATTTGTTGACTTCAGCTGGTTATTATTTGTAGCTGGTAAAGGTGTAATGTATACAACAATTTGTTGACTTCAGCTGGTTATTTTTTGTAGCTGGTAGAGGTGTAATGTATATAACAATTTGTTGACTTCAGCTGGTTATTTTTTGTAGCTGGTAGAGGTGTAATGTATATAACAATTTGTTGACTTCAGCTGGTTATTTTTTGTAGCTGGTAGAGGTGTAGTATATATAACAATTTGTTGACTTCAGCTGATTATTTTTTGTAGCTGGTAGAGGTGTAATGTATATAACAATTTGTTGACTTCGTAACAACTTTGTATGTTTACTTTGTAGATTCAAGTCTTCTGGCAGTAGCACTTTTGAAACGACTTTTTAACATGCCACGAGGCCAAGGAAGAGAACACTAGTTTTGGGAGGTAAACTTTGACAAGACTTTATGATGTTTTGGTGTAAAATCTGGAGCCTCGTATCGAAATAATTCCTGGAAATGGTCCTAATTATATACAATTCGAATAAGAAAAAGGCATGGCTTTATTTAACGAATGAAATGACAAAAGTTTTTCACACTTTCACTAAAGAAGTTGTCTTGCTGATAGACTTAAAAAATGTTTGTGATTCTGCCAACATGGCGAACTTGACTTAGTATATATACTTATTACAACCCTATCCAGATGGACACAAAAACGTGTAATAATGTAGTTGTGATATCTGTTTTTGAATGATTTTGTTTTGGTAAAAATTTAAAGTATTTATAGTAATTATGGCATAACAGCTAAAAGGTATTTTCAAGTTTGTTTCAACATTTTAAAAGTCTGAGCTAGAAATAGTTACCAAAAAATAAAAACAGTGTTTTCTTGTTATTAGGCTAATAGGGCTAAATATTTATTGACTGAATGTTGTACTAAATCAGTGTTCATTCTCTCGTTTTTGTAGGTTGTTGTGTTGTAAAGTTGTTTTTAATTAGCTATATAATCTTGCCATTTTTATTTTATTGCATTTATCTGTTGTTGTTTATGTTGTTGTTACTATGATGAAATAAAGCCTATTTACATATGCATTTTTGTGATGTTGTTTTTTGCTTATTTTTCTTTAAGGCCTCCTTTTTCATGTTATTGAATGTTTTGAATAGATTAAATATGAAAAAATTTTATTAGTAACATATAGTGTTTTGCATTACCGAATTATAAAAATTATGTCTTTTTTACTTAATTTAGCTTCCAAAAATTTATAGCCTTTTTAAAAGCTATTATATTCACCCATAACTTGCAAAAAAAATTCTGGATGTGAAAGAAAGAAGAAGTTTTGCTAATCTTAGCACTAATTCTTCTGAAAACATTATTTAGCTTTCATTTAAGAATTTTATGATTGTTTTTTCCAAATAAAATGTAAGAAATAGACTTGTAAAGGTGTCATGTCTGCTGCATTTTGAAGTGCTGAAATAGGTAAATAAGCTAAAGCTTCGCCCAAGACCCCACTTAGGGGGCTTACAGCGCTTCCCAAGACCCCCATCTGATTTTAACACGCGCAATTTTTGGGCAGCTTTGGCTCGCTTCGCAAATCCGCCTAAGGAGAAAAAAATCCTGTATCCGTCTCTGAACTGATGTGACTCAATTTAGATAATTCTTTTTGTAATGGAAACTTTCAGTTATTGATTCGTTTTTATACTTCTTTGTGCTTTTTATACTTCTTTATCTATTATATCTCTTTACATCTTTAGTTAGTTATAGATGGAATGTATTCTTTCATTATATTTTACAAACCTGAAAACAGTATTCTAAAAACGAAACAGATTAGAGACATACAACTGTTTAATACTTTAATACAAAAAGTTCTCAAACGAACTGAAAGAAGATTAATCTAGTTTCTGTCCTATACATGTAGTCTTAAAGCAACCATGTCAACGCAGCAAGGTAAACTACAGTAAATCCCCTTCGTCACGGTAGTGATCACTTCATTTCTTGGCGTCGATCAGAACTTCTAACAGCTATATGTCACCTTCTTTTGTTTCTTTAACACAAAAATTAACAGACGAAGTTGCAAATTTTTGAGCCTATCCACCCTCTTTTTAACCTGTAATGGTTCATGGAATAACTAATGTGTAATTCGAAAAGTTTTAGAGTTAGTCAAATTTATGTGTAATTTTAGTAGCATGAACATAAGATGTAAAGTTTAGGAACATTTTGTACAAAACTGGTTAAAAATCAAGTAACGACTTTAACGTCGAGATATTACGCTATACAGAACATATGGAGAAAACCTTTCATCCCATATACTACGTAAATCTTCTTTGACAGAAATAAGTTTCAATTGAAATGGAGAGAGAAAATGATAGTATCATGAGACACATCTTCACATCTGAGAATGTGGTGAATTGTGTGTCAAAATTAGTGTTTCTAAACAAACTACTTTTTATTTAGGTTATGAAAGATTCATCAGCGATTCAAGTGAAATCTATTAAAGAAAGGCAAGCTTTAAATGGTGAAAAGTAAGAATTTCTTATAATCTCTATGGACTTTGCAGAAACTGCACAGTAAATATTCAAAAATTTATAAACTGTATCTAGATTTTTTTAACACATCCTATTTTTATTTACTTTAAACGATAAAATTGAAAAATTGCCTCACAATCGGATTTTCTTGTTTTCGTGCATAATCCCAAAAGGGTAGTTGATTTGATTGGCCATATTTTACCCTTTAAAATATGGGTGGTAGATAGCTTCAACACTTAGTACTGGGTTAAATGGTCAATTAAAGATATTATTGCGTAGCAAATATGCCAGTAATATAATATTATTTTGCAAAACTTGAGGCCGGAAAAATTAGATTTTAACATCTGTCTCTGCTTGGATCACAAGTAAACAGAACAAAATTTGTAATATATAGCAATGACGTTTTCTTGAAGACGCTTATTGCAGAAGTCAGTTACTCAAAGTTATCAGTCAGTCAAAAAGTCAGTTATCTTTTTACAATCAGAAACTAAAAATCCCACCACAAGGAAGTAAAAGAAAACGAATAAACAGTACAGAGTATTGGCACATTCTAACTGAAATAGTTACACATTACCAATAAAATTTTTGTCGTAATTCAAGTAACCACGAATCATGTTTGATATAACGACGGATGCTTAGCAAGTTAATGCAGGATTATAAAATTGGATAATGTACTTACGACATCAAAAAGAAATTTCGGTATTGTAAAGATATAGCCATTATCTTGTAACACAAAGTCTAAATATTCTTCAATACGTTTAGATACATATTATGCCAATGTACAATTGGAAGAATATCATTTGACTGCAATCCAGTAGTATCAATTGCAACCATACTTTTCATGTGCTCTCTGATTACCTGGTCATTTGTTGATTCTAATATTAAAAATCATTTGGAAGCTGTAAAGAGTCGGGTGATAGATCGTTTTTCGTGGTTATTTGTTGCAAAACAAGCCATTTGCACCGTCTTTGCGGTCATTGTTTATGTTAAGTGGAGACATGTCAAATTAGGTACACACAGATTACACATCTGTGTATTTAAAAGCAAAAGATTCTTAATATACCTACATGACAGTCAAGAACTTCTCATATACTGATATACAATCTTCCAAGCTTTTATGATATCATGAAGCAAAATTTCTTATATTTTAAGTAAAGAAGACGACAAACCCAAATATGGCAACTTTGCGTATTTCAGTATAAGAACCCCCATTACTTTGGGAGTAATAGGAGTTCTTTAATAAATTTTGGAAGGTGACACTTCATCATTTCTTATCCCTGTAATGATGGTTGTATTTTGTATGTGACAAGTCCATTCCGATGGACCTTTCCACGAGTTAAATAATAGTGATGGTATATATATAGTTATGCAATTGAACTAATAAAAATTGATGTTCCAATGTTTCATTTTTTCTATATTTATTGTAATTTTCTCGGTACATCTGCGTATGCTATTTTAGCTATTCTACTCTCATTTCTTGTATATCGTAAGGCGCTACTGCTTATGACGAGGAGTTGTTTTTACCCTGTGTTCTGGTCGACTGTGTTCGGAAGACTTGGTGATTTCATTGATACACTTAAATTCATCTTAGCATTTGTTGGCACAAGCGTTGGTTAAAAGAATAGATCGAAAAGCATCTCAACAGGACTTGGAAAGAAAATAGAAAGTTACGAAGAAAACACTCGAAATCAATTTTTTTAGTATGGGCGATGATTTTAATTGCAACCATATCTGTAATAGCCTGTGCTTTCAATGCAAATGAGTTAGTAAATAATATGTTATAGCAGTTATACGAATGTCAGCTTAAACTATGTAGCTTTCTATCTTCCATTAAAACCGACAGAAATCATCGTCAACAAATTTTTTCGCAAATAATCTATCGCAAACACATGTCGGGTGTTGTTTCCATTCACCAGAATTAATTCATGAGAATCAATTCTTTTCAGCTCATCACCATGGGCAGCGAAAGAAACATTTGTGTGTTCTCGTTTAACTTTGAGACCAAATATGCATTGTTTTATGAAAAATTTCATAAAAAAATAAATTAATTTAAAAATAAAATTTCATTTTCTATCGTAAAAAAATCTACGACAGAATTTAAAAATAACCGGGTACTTAAACAAGAATTAGTCTTTTTAGCAATGATCATTTGCGCAAATTTCTGGCAGTGAACACTTAGCTTAGGCGAAATGCAGAAGAAGATCAATGTCTTTAAAAATTTGATGACGTCAGCAATAGTCTATTTACAAAAAAATTCTTTAACTTTTGTTTCTTATGTAGCTATAGGACCTTATACCACCGGGAGGTTATCTGTGTGTTTGAAGATCTTACAAAGTGTTCGACCTTCTTCTAAGCCCTTATTATGCAACTTTTCCATCAACTCAAGTACCAGGTTTAGCTTTAAGTTGCTTGCCAATGTCAAATGTACATCACCTGTTCACATATGAATTATAATGTAAATTTGTTTTATAGGTGCAACATTTTTTATGGTTATTTTCTTCAGCGCAGAAACCACCTTTTTTGTTAAAGGTCATTGTTCAAACTGTTGGATTTCACTTTCAGCAAATAATTGGGGTGTCGTTACACACTGCAGATTTTTCTGGGAAAGCTAATTTTCTAAATAGGACAGAAATAACAGATGGAAATGTGTGGACACATGCTGACACACTATATAACGGTATGCACTGCATAAAACGAAATATGTGTGAATTTTGCTCCTTGTAAACTGTACACATTCTTTTTAATAAATAATTTACTTTTCACTCTGATATTGTCCGGGGTTTTTTGACCATATTATGACCGGGTGGTCACAAAATATGTTCAAAAAAATATGTTTTTCTTATAGCAGCATTTTTTTTCTGTGACATCATCAGAAGCTTGACATTTGTCCAAAATACCACTATCTGCTTATAATTCAATTACTTTAATTTTAGAGCAAATCTTGACATTGTATTTATAGTTTCTGACAGCCACATTGAAGTTATTGACATATTTGTGGGTTTCCGATTTTTTCGGATTTCAGGTAAAATCCGAAAAAATCGGAAAGTCAGTTCAATTACGTGTCCAATACATACAGAGTGATCCCCGTCGATTAAATATAGTTGTGTTGTAAGTTTAAAGGTTTAAAGATAATCCTAACGAAAGTTATTATAGACTTTTAGGGGTAGCATCAAGTAATACCCAATATAGCCAAAGACTTTGAGAGGTATGGTTCCAAAAAACCGCACTTCAAGATTTGAAATCTATTTTTTAAAGTAGATGCATAGTACACATATTGTTTAATACTTTTTGAACATATATGGTGTCGAAACAATTTATCAGTGTCTCCGAAAATACATAAACTAGACATTATTAAAAACTTAGAAAAAACAGTGGAATTTTCATCCATTAAATGAAAACGATCTAAAAACATATCGTACCAAGCTTCAAGTAATTATTTAATTCCAAATAAAGTTATAAGTACGTTTTTTAAATGTTGATAGCGAAATAGCCAGTGCGAAATGTTGATGTATTCACCGTCCCGCAATGATACAAATTCTAAAATAATATATCACACTGAAAAGCTATTTAATATCTGTAGACATTTAATTTTAATGCGATTGGAAACAGTTTAAAAACCTTTATTCCTGTCCATCCACTCTCAACAATATGACTGTAATTTGAAAAGCTTTTAACTGCTCCTTTGGAAGTCAGCGTTGTATTTCTTGAGAATTAATTTTCGCAAGGTGAACAGATGAAACATCGCGGAAATTAATTTTTCCGGTCACTAATTGGCCGCCGCGAAAGTCGTGGGTTACATATTGTCATATTACATATTGTCCCTAACAAAAATGTATTTTTTCAGTATGTAAATTGCTACTTACTTTTAAAAAAATTAACGGCTCTATGAAAGTCAATCTTAAAATATCGCTAAATTTTCGCAAATTGTGACTACCAGAAAAAAAGAATTCGAGGAAACTATTTTCGTCATATTCAAGGGCCTTAAATATTTGGCGACCATTAAATATCACGAAATGGGCGAAAAAAGTAAAATTTTCGAAAGAAATAAAATTATTAATAATAATTATTAATAATCCTCTAACCGTAAGCACAAGGATCAATCATTTTCACTGTCACAAGAATCATTATTGTTCCATCTGACACTCTCCTCAAACCTGAACCCTAACCGGATGTACGATCAGTTAGTTACACGTACCCGTCACTTACGATTGATTTTTTAACTGTGTTGTTTTATACCGGATTTATTGAGCAATTGTATTTAAAACACGTCTGGACAACGAGAACACACACGACGCTTACATTACACAGTTGTAAACAGTTGACATGGGTGTGTGATATAGTTATCTTGTATTAAATTTTTACTTCCTGGGTGTCGAGTATGGCACCAAAATTGTTTCGAAAGTAAGATCACAAAGTAAGACTAATTTATTTTAGGGTATATAAAAATCTTTTCAAATTAAGTTTTTATAAATACTGTCCAATTCTTAACAGTTCAGTGCACGTCTCATTGATGCAACATCATCTTTTAAATAATCAATCTCCTTGCTCAGTTTCCTAATTTCGATAAAT
This sequence comes from Hydractinia symbiolongicarpus, assembly GCF_029227915.1. Classification (NCBI taxonomy): domain Eukaryota; kingdom Metazoa; phylum Cnidaria; class Hydrozoa; order Anthoathecata; family Hydractiniidae; genus Hydractinia; species Hydractinia symbiolongicarpus. Next base: position 5,501,383 of record NC_079878.1, read on the forward strand.
GAAGTTTTTAACACATTACGATAAATTTCTTCGTCTGTTTTAGACTCTGCGTTTGAGACAACGTTCTTTTGGAACAATGTAATCCTTATAGTTTCGTATATACAGCCAGCAACCACCAAAAATATCGTGAGACCCAGCAATATCTGCATATAGATGCTCTCTTTAAAAAATTCTTTTATTGACCCACGGTAAATCGTAATCGTCTTACAATACCGCACGATAGAATTTTCTGCTTCTGTAAAAATGTCTAATCCAGAAAAAGTTGAGCAATTGAGAAGACTTGTTACAGTTTTGCTTAATCCGAAGAGTGCATTTATTGACACTGGCTTGTTTATGGTGTATACAACATGCAGCGGTTGTTTGTGATTTCTAATGTCATCTTGATTCCATGACGCTACATGAATATTTATTAGAGCTGCATCAGCTTTATCTTTTCGAATTAAATCAAATACAGCATCCAGTGAATCGGCTGTTATTATGTCAGCTTCGTAATCATCCTTAGCTATCAGTGCTTCAGGTGAGTCACTTAAAACAGCTACTTTCTTTCCATATATGTCTAGAGAAGAAGTACCAGAAATGTTGTCAGTAATGGTAGCTGTCATGACACAAATCATGGCAACTCCAAATAATGTCCATACACCACTGATGGTTCTTCCAATCACATAACGTGGCACCAAATCACCATAACCCACTGAGGTCATTGTAACAAATGACCACCATACTCCCTGGCTTGCTCCAGTGATAAATGACTTGCCAAAGTCACCTCCATACAGCATTTCTGATGCCCATATAATTATGCCAAATATAATGCTAATTAAAACGGAATAAATTATAAGGCTTCTACAGCTTGTAATACCTTGCAAGATCTTTGCTGGCAATGATATCTTACTTTGGGACATAACAACTGCTAAACTTCTACAAGTGAAAAAAGCAAATTTCATAAGCGGCGCTTTTTCTAATAAGGAGTTTAAAATTACATTATCTGCATAAAACGGGACCCAGAATGAATTTTGAAGTGTCACATTTTTAAGCTCGTTTTCTCCGTACGCTGATATCTGTTCTTTAGTTGCATTTTTTTTGATCAAATTTATAAACGAATTTCTGTCTGGCAATTTCTTGACATACTTAAAAACTCGTGTTCCATTTGCGCATAGGTTTTCTGTAGCTTTAAAAATTCTTGGAAATAAACCGTCCATATCTCCGTTTTCATTTCTGAATATATATGGCTTAATTTCCCAGTACACGATATCGATGCTTTGATTTGATGCTAGCACTGTTACGAACAATATCATAAACAATATGCAGTACATATTTGCTATCGTCCTTTCTTGAAATACATTGTTGCCTGTTTAATAGTGGCAATGTTAATGGTATATCATCCTACGAACTTTTTTTCACTTGCGTTTAAATTAATTAGTCGTCGACTACACACCACACAACTTAAATTATAGCTAAATGTGTATGAAATTCATTGGGATAAATATTAATAACACGCGTATCAATGTGTTACTAACAGAAATAGAACTTTTGTTTCATTCAATGAAGAATGAACTATCTAACATAAAAAAACAACTGTGAGAGGTGTCAAAGTATTGGTGAATAATAATGAAATTAAAAATGGCAGACAACAAGATGGTAGGTATGATGTAGATTTGGCGGCATTACTTCTAAAATCTCATTCTACTCTGCATGCTACTTATTAAAAAAAAAAAAAAAATGGTCAAGATTTAACATGCTCAGGTTGCCTTTTATCGATTTTTAGGATTATCGATTTTTACACTATTATTCTTATGAACAGACAAAGATTTATCTGTTCCAGTATTACAATTTTGAGAATTTAAGTCCTAAATGTATTCAAAATTTCTGACAAAGCAATTTAGCGATATGGGAATTTACGTACAGCTTTGGATTACTCAGAGCTTCTTTTTTATGATATCTAGTATACAGAAACATAACCTTGGTTTTACGCTTTATTATATTACAAAATGTTACGAAAATTATACAGCCAAAGGGTCTTTTTTGCTTACAAGTGCCCAAATACCCTAGCTACTTGCTACTTAATAGTTTTCATAAAAAAGCGACTAGAAGTCAACCGTCATTTTTGCTAATATTTTTAAAATTGTGCTAACTTTTAGTGATAACTTTTTTGATGTCATCAAATGTATCCTTACTAAAACAAAACAATCTACGTAATTTGCCCTTCACATCACTACAAACAGAACATAGACGTTTCACTGGATCGCTTGGTGTTCTTTAGAAAAACTGGTCTAGAATATGCAAAAGTCACTAGATATTGACATACAACCTTTAAAAATCGTAACCAAGATGACTCGGTCTGTACGTCACAGGTAGTGAAAGGGTTAACAAGAAACGCATTATACGCGCACATGACGGTACGCAACCAAAATACAAAAACGTAGCATATAATAAGCACAGAGGAAAGCTTTTAAACACATATTGTTGCACGTATTCACAGCATTGGTATCTCGTGTATTCTTACTGTGTAAGAAGAATCCGTAAAAACATACGCATAATCATTATAAATACACAAAAACGGGGTGTCGTTAGCTCGTCGAAAATCAACGTAATTAGGGTATGTGATGTCGCAGAAAATATTTTGTGTGTCTGAAAAACACAACCTCTTTCTCGCACAAAAACAGAAAGAATATTAATATTATTATATTGAGACTAGTAGTTAAACTCTTAAAAATTCCACATGTTTGTCCGTCAACAGACTTTACCTTGCGGGACTAGTATAAAGCTGTGCGAAGCCATATTGGAAAACAAAGCACGAATATTATCCCTATTTATACTGTCGTTTTTTGTAACAAATATTCTGAAAGGTAGTGGATTTAACCATTTCAAATAACTGTGAAATGACTTAAGCTATATTGATGGAACAAGACAGGAATATAGTGCCGCATAAGAAATTATTTAGTGGGGATTAAAAGCTGCTGACGTACGTAATTCTGACACAAGGTTATCATTTCATGTCATCATTATGAGTCTTTTAAAACGGTTTTTATGTGAATATTGTTTACCAAACGGTTTCTATGGGCATCCATGGTAAAAATACCGTTTTTGTAACAATGCAGAAGGTGAGTTTAAACAATGCTAAGACACATCAATATTTTTTCTGGGACTACATTTTGAAATACGGTTGCTATGGAAACTCCCAAATTGCATTTTCAGAAATTTTTCCATGAAAGGTCGCTATTTTGTCTAAGTCGCTATATTGTTAGCCCTGCTGGAGAAGTAATTTAAGAGCTATAATAAAAGCGATTTTGTGGTGAAATTCTTCCCTCATCCCCCACCCAAATATAGAAAGGATTAACAGAGAAAAAATATGGCCTCGATCATAAAAGAAGGGAAAAGAGTAGAACAAAGTGTTTTTCTTTAAAGTTTGAAGCCTATTCGCACTGATCTCAGGATTAGCTGAAATGTTTCAAGCGCGTTTCTTTGTCTGGCTAAAGTTGGTAAACAAGTCAGTTACGGTTAAAAATAAACACATAAAAACCAACCCCTAATGTGCTATTACGTCAAAAGGATCTAAAATTACTTCTCTTGTGTAAGCAACGCTGTATCCGTTAGTACACGTAAAAAAATATCGCGATTTATCGATTTATTTACGTCATTAATTTTTATAAAAAAGTTGTTTGTTTATAACAAAAGTTGTAACCAGGGCAACGGAATATAATCATACATTCTTGTTTTCCTTTAGTTCTTGTGAGTTATTTTTGAGAAATAATTTTGGTGGATTATTTTTTTGCAACCGGGGAAAATTTTAAATTTTATGACTAATTCTATAGTTGCAGTTTTAGTAACAGCTCTAGCTTTTTTCGGCACACTTTCTTAACAAAGAATTATACATATGTTTAAGCATGTTTTTTCGTTTGTTTTTTATGAAATGAAATTAATCAGCTAAGGAAACAAACTCATTTCCATTTACCTGGTAGATTTTTTTAAGAGAGATGGATAAAGCACGTAGACAGACAGGCACCTAGACAGACAGGGCGTTTAACTAATTTATATTAGAACCTTGTATTTTATTTTAAATAAGCGGTTAGACAAGTTTCTGGGCGCCTGGTCTGGTATGCAATTAAAATTCGACAAATTAACATTAATTTTAAATTTTAAGAAGGCTGCTCCTTCGGTGCAACATATATATTTTTAAAAGTTTTTATTAAAATATTGGTGTAAGCCTATCGCAGGAATTTCATTGATTGCTACTTGTTTTTAATCTTTTGTTAAACTAACAATCATCTTCTGATAATTTGTTACGAACGGTTACATAAATGCAATTAACAATTATACAATTTTTAGGTCATATAAACAACAGCATATTATGAGCTTACCGTCTAAAGAGGATGAACAAAATGAACGCACGAGACAGAGCTGTGATTGTAATTAATATTTTTAATAATACGTTTTGATGTTGTCAGGAAGGTAGAGGAAAAGGGATGGCCAATAAGAGTTACCGAAAGCATTATTGTGCTGATATCAGTTTGGCACAGAAAATAATTTCAAAAAAGTCATCCTAGCAAAACGTTTAAACAAAAAAATTGGAAGAACGATGTAAAGTCAATCTTAGTCATGTAAATGTACTGAAATCAAAAGGTCAAAAAATTATTGTAATCATGTGTATTATATCGCTTAGTGACCACACGGGTGGATTACAAATTAACTAATTAAGCGAAATACGATCTAAGATTTTTCAACAAGGAATGTACAACTAAAATTTCATTGGATTACAATTCTTAAACTAATATAATTTATTCAAAATTTTTAATAAACATTTTAAATTTACAAATTAGACAATTGATTCGATCATAACGCGTCTTTTTGAGCAATCAGGCGTCAGTGATAACACGCCTGGCGTAATGTTTTTAGGTAAACTCTTTGACCGTTTTTTAAACAATTTTGAAAATACGGATTGTTTTCTTTTTGTATTCGTACTCAATACAGGTAGTGTCTTTGTTCTTTCCCGTCGCTGCCCTCTCTCGCTGTCACAGATATTGTTTTCAGACAGAGATAAAGAATCGTCTATTATTTGAGTATCTACTGAATTGTATGAACTGGATCTTGATTTTCTTAAGTCAAATAAACTCTTTGGTCTTTCCTTTAACGTTAGTTCTTTTTTAAATGAAAATATTGGTGACGAGTTGTTCGAGGTCGGACTAAGGAAGTTATTGCGGTCTGTGTTACTCCCCTCTGTCGTGTAATCATTTAGGTTAGGAGTGCTCACGAAGACTTCATTTCGCGTTGGACTACATGGACTGTCAGTTGTTGTACTTAGTGTAGTAATTTTCTCAAATATTTCTGGTCTACCACTTTTTTTTATACTTCTGAAAGAATTTTCTTCGGTGTGTTTATTTTGTCCAACGAGAATCTCAATGCTGGTGCAATAATAAGAATTATCGCTCGTAAATACAGATGAAGAGTCTGAAAAAGTATGTTCGTTTTCGCTATCAGTACCGTAATCCGATCTAAAGGAATGCAAGCTTGCTGTGCTCGCAGTAACATTTTGAGCGGATATACTTCTGTATTTTAGTGTGTTAGAATTGTAATCGCGTTTTACAGACTCGTTATCGTCAGCTAAATTGACAGTTATCGTTGGTTTGTTTTTAGAAGTAAACCATGGTGTTGTTAAAGGTGTGGAATAGCCACTCGTTCGACCGGACTTAACTTTTTTTTTGTTTGCTTCGCAGCTACGAGTCTTCGTCACCTTTTTATGATTTTTCAATGTGTTTAACTCTTGAAAGTCGCTACAACTCCTTGAACGCTGATCGTTTTTAATTCCAAGACTTTGTTTTCTTGAATCATTAACTTTTAATCCTGGCACCAATTTGTCGGCATTTTCTCGATGTTCTTCCGAATGTTTCTCTTGTTTCTTATGTCTAAATGGTAGGATCTCCAAACTAGGTGTTCTATATACAGCGTTCTTTAAACGTTCGCCAACGACCTCGACACGTTCAACTAACGTTTTGGATCGTGCACGACCGTTTAGTTCCTTGTTTCTTTGATTAACACCATTTAAGAAACTAATGTTGGGGTAACCTTTTGATTTTGAATTCGAGCTTTGTCGTTTCTTCTTTGACTTAAAATGGTGTTGAGCATCGATGTTGATGTCGAGGTTAAATTGTAGGTAACTGATAGGATTATATTCGAACGTTTCCACATCTTCTTCTTTGACCACCATGTCTGGTGTTGTTAAATCCTACAATACAAAATAGATGCTAATTTTAATGTTAACTCCAGATGAACTAAGCAGGTGAATGATCAAAATGCAGAAACAGTTGTTTTTATAATGTTTATTGCAATTTCCATGTTTTGTGTGTTAATGGTTTCTCGACAAAATTAATTTCATTACATGAATAAAAGCGGCGGACATTCTTCTGTCGGTATTTCTCCCGTTACGTATTTATTGTCTCGGCTAGAAATAACTATACGTATCCATCTACACCCGGATAGAGAAGAATATATAATTAACGAGACAGGTTTAATGGATGTACTGTTTTGAGCAACAAGTCGTTTCATTTTCCTGTTGTTAATATCTTAAGTAATTTACAAAAATATAAAAATAAGGAATACGTAACTAGCAAACAAACATAATAAAAAAAAATTAAAAAAAAGTGACGATACGAATTACTTTTAACATCATCGTAAAATTCAGATTAATACGGAAAATTGAAACATAATTTTATTTTTTCAGATCAATCAACAATGCTAATTGACAGCTAATTAAAATAATCTTACTGTTTACTGCTCGAATTATGTGTGATCTCATTTATACAAGTCAATAGTTAAAAATACATATGGTGTAATGAAAGGTACATTTGAACTCTTAATGTGCTCACTCCAAAACAACAAAATAAGAGTAGAAGATAACTGAGTTATGTTATGTCCCTACTCTACAATAAATTTCAAATTAACTGAATCAGAAAAATTTGAATCAAACAAACTGGAAAATACTTTTAAGAGATATACTTCTGCTACCCTAAGTGAAGAAAGTAAATTGAAAATAGTGGTTGTAGATGAAAATATATTTTTTAATATTTCATTTGTTTGTAAAGCGCATTTGTCTGTGAAGCGTTTTTCAATTTGTGAACACTCCAACAATACATCAACCTTATATTGACCTTCACTCCATTTCATTTGCATATCACGTAGTTTTCAAGTGACAACAGCTTCGTGCAGGTAGGTATAAAGAGGAAATTAGATGTAAAAATTGGATTATCAAGCTAGCTTGTGTATTCCTGAGTTTTTACACATCAAATTGACGTCTTTTGTCATCAATGTATGCCGACACCAATGTGAAGAAGTAAAATGACAAATATAGTCTCACATGAAACATCACAAACTTAGATGGTGCAGTTATTGCTTTCACTGTGGCACAAGCGCAGTAAGGCTTCATGTTTAACACAGTTTGCGTGCCAAAGATCTTTTCCTTGTTTATAATGAGTAGTAATCAAATTCTTGTTTAAGTGACAAACTCTGAAAAAACTAATTGAAATATAGTCTTACTTCTTGTCGAAAACGTGATCAAATCTGGAAGGTTACATTTATTAACTTTTAGACTTGCATAACGAATATTGTGCGGGCGTCTTAAAGTTGTGTAAGAATGTTTAAAGGAAATTAAAGAATGAGCAAATAGGATTTATAATATCATAAACCGTAATATTTAATCAACATGTCGTGATTTTGTTCCATTTTCATTAAATATGAATACTTTTGTGGAACATTTTTTTAATTATATTTATTAAACTGAAACTAGCTATCTTCCTGTTTTTGTTGCTTTCGTTTGAAATGCTGAATAACAGTGGTTAAATTTTTTGGTTAGGTTGTTATAATGGTGGTGGTAGTTGTTCCGGTGAAGTCTGGATTGTAATAGTCGTTGTTAATATTCAAATGAGTACAGCTGAACAAGGGAAGGAAGGAGAAGGGGGGGGGGAGGAACCAAAAGCTCTCTTAAAAGTTTTGGTAGCTAACAGAATTTCCAGGAAAATTTCTAATTCTTGACTTAAATGTTCTAATAATAAATTAATAATAATAAAGATTATTAAACATATTTTTACACTATGCCAACGATTTTAATTATCTACATTTCTATTGTATACATGGTAGCAACAAAACAATGAATATCCTTTTGTTGACATTGTAATTCTTGTTGTTTTCGATTTTACAAACATATATTATCGTCGTGACCTCACTATTATTTCTTTCGTCACTCACAAAGATTTAACGAGAACAGAAAATACAACAGGTAGCAACCTGTAGCTAAATTGCATAGCTAGTTGAATTCGACCACCTACGGGAGGTAGCTAAAGTTCAATAATTGATTTTTGTACAGAGTTAGGGTTTATTTGTTTAATTTGTATATTTTATAAATTAATACAATTAATATAACCATTTCTTTCCTTTATTGCATTTAATATCACAGTTTCTTGAAAAAAACATCAACACTTTGCTTCCGATAATTTTCAACTATATAGGCTTAAATTAGTCTCGTTATTAACGTTTTAAAACAAATAATCCTCCTTCATCTTACTACCATGTACACAGTTTACTCAAAGCCAATTGAAAATTCTATTTTCACGCCTTATGATAACGTCACTTTTTATTTTTTTAATCTCTCACGCATTTTTTACAGCGATATCAATAACAAAAGTATTATTACACTGTTATTTTCTTCAGCAATTTTTCAACAAGAATGATTTTTATTTGCGCAAACCTTCCTTTAAAATATATAAACATATCATTCTGCGTTTCAAGGAATCATATACTAGATTCCTTAAAATTGATGCAGCAATGCATACTTTTTTTTGCTGATGACAATAAAATTGCATTTTTTACTCCTTTTTCAACAAATAAGAATCAAATAAGCTTAAAATTAACAGATGATGAAAATTAAAATAAATTTATGACTACATTTTTCATATATATAGAATGTCAAATATAAAAAGTTGGCTGCAGTGATAAATAGTATGATAAATAGTATTAAAATTGGTATAATTGAGATAAATTAAAACTTTGAAAATAATTCAACAAATTTATTTGGAGTTTTTCCCTTCAAAGCTCAATAATACTTTGGGCAATGTGCAAAAATCGATTGTTTACAATCAAAAATGGAAAATGGTAAATATTATGTTTTCATACTTGCCGTGTAAGATTTGATAAAACACGCTTAATAGTTAAAGGTTTGTGTTCATACAAATTGCAAGTGTACTCTGTCAAGCGGAACAAAGAAAAATGCGCCAAGAAAATAAACGCTGTTAAGAACCAGTGAAAAAAGGTCTATGTTGACGAAAGTTCTTTAGTTGTAAGCAGTTGCTTAATCTTTCGTAACTGACAAAATCTATGCTTCAAAGTTCAGCTGAACTCTGTTTAGAGAAAAATAAACAAAACAAAAAAATAAAAACAAAACTATATTTATATCAACTACAGTCGACGTTATTGTTAAAGTTCGAGAAATACCCGTACTTGTTTACAAAAGTTTACGTTTTTGATTAGATCGTTTATAGCTGAAAACAGAAGAGTATATAGATAATAGTATGTATTCCTTAGTAAGAGAAAAAGTAATTCAATTCATTCTCTCAAAAGAAGCTTAAAATATGAATCGAAGGTGTTTGTTCGAAAAATAAGGGAAAAGTTGGAGTTAACGTGATGAATGAGCTAGAGGAACCGAAAAATCATTCGACAAAACGAAGGCTTGAGATAACGGTGTTCAAGGTATAGAACGTAATTTTGCCTACATGCAAGAGATTGCAATGACGTAAGAAAAGTTTGAGACAGCGAAAGTTCGAGATAACGGGTATTCGAGATATCGAAGGTCGTCTGTATAAAGTTTTACTTCCCTATTTCGAAAAAAAGAAAGATATTAAAAAGTGGTTTCTAGCAATAACTTTAAAATACGGATGTGATAAGAAGCAATGACTTTTAGTTACATTTTTGTATCATTAAGATTAAATATGTCTGGTTAATTATTTTTCGTATGTACTTGTTAATATTAACCATGTAGTTAATAATCTGTAATCTAGAAAAAGCAAAATACAATTTTTATATAATTGCACTGCATCAACAGGAAATAAAAATGGCGATGACTCCAATAATCAGGGAAGCTTTAAATGAAGTTAGTCATGCAAAAATTGTGAACATTTATAATCGATGTTTTCGTTGTTGTTGTTTTTTTTTTTTTTTTTTTTTTTTTTTTTACCTAAAACACGACACTAGAAACACAGCAAAAAGACATGCTATTAAATATATTTTATAAGATGGAGCTCATTTAGGGGGCGTTTATCAAGAGGCGTTTATTATACCTTTTATGGTATTTCTTATTTATTTATTCCTTATTTAGTATTGATTTTACAACGCCCACTTTTAGTAACTTGCACTAACGGAATCAAAGAACAGAAAAAAATAAGTGAAAATTCAAAAAAAAGGAAATAAACATGCTCACGGTTTGTTTAAGCAATGTTTCCAGACTTCTTTTTGTGTATCAATGCATTGCCGAATTAACCCGTTGAAATTCTAAACACTGAACTAGCTAAAACGTAAGGTTAAATTGCTAAGCTTCTTATGCTTTTGTATTTATAATTACTAGTCGTTAGCTCGTGGAAAATCCACGGGTTCACCTATCCTTTTTTACCGCATTGCGTGCTTCTTGCTACTTCCACAGCTAAGCTACCATTTTGCGTGACAGACAGACGGACGGACAGACGTATACGGGCAATATAATATAGATATTTCAAAGTCTTTAAAAATCAAATGAAACTGCGATAAACTGATTTATAGAGAAACGAAGTATAAGTTTTTACTATGGTTACATTGTTCAAGTCATTTAATATCAGAAGGAGAAAAAAAGCCTGGAAACGAATTTACATGTATCTATTCATGTGATAATTTTTTAGAAAATCGCAATTTTTTGCCTCTTCTTTTACGCTTGTAAACATTGACAAGTGAACTTTGACAAATTGTATGGATCTAATGAGAAGAGATGAAAAAAATATCCCAATATCCCAATAACTTTCTAAGCAGAATTGGAGCTTCTGCTTTCCGTAGTTTTGAGTTATGACTAAAAATGATATGCGTTGCATCTACAATTAAAGACAACCTTTATACAACTCTTCCTAGATTGTTAGTGAGAAACCACAAAAAGAATCTTAAGATTTTTAAGGTTTACTTTTAAGATACGAAACCATCAAAAGGCTTTAATGCTTCTTAATTCATTCTTTTAAAAGTTTTTGGCCGTATCTTTTAGTAGAACACTTTACATGTTTTTTCTTTTTTAAAAAATGTGTAGCAAAATAATAAATCAATCAATCCTGCTACTAATTGGGTGTCCAAAACATTGTTTCCATGGAAACGCTCGTGGTAACAAAAGATGCGAAAATTACAACCTCATCTTAATTTAATAAAGATAGTTGTTTTGTGGTTGTGGGTTAATTTTCATTAAATTAACATTGACATATTTGTTGATTTATCCTTGCAAAATGGAACCCTATGCAACATTTTTGTCCCCAATCTAAAGTAGGTAGAATTCTGAAGTTATTGAATTGTACACCTGTCGCAGTTAGTATGGTTAATTTGAAGTAAGGTGATTCAACATGTCAAACTAAGTAACAATGTGTTACTAAAATATTTTACACCAAATTGTTTTCTTACTTCGCTAATTATTTTGTCATACAAACATATAGTGTAGAATATTATTTCAAACCTTAAAAAATTAGTTTCTATAGTTGTTTCCTTGATCATTATTTGTTGTTTCGTTTTCTCTGTTTTTGCTCACAAGTTGCTTCGTTTTTTTAAGGATTTGAACCTCGTGTTTCTAATAAGACGTTGCTTTTAGAAAAAGGTATATCGCTTATTTTATATATTGTACACATGAACACAATACGGGTAATCGCAAAAGGTACATTCCTACAAAAGAATGTATGTGTATAAGGTTTGCTCATAAAACCTTTAAAACTTCGTTGTTTACAATAACTATTTTGGTAATTCTTTATATTCAGTGTGATTAAAACTGCAAAATCCTAAAAACTCTTGAGTATTTCTAAATAATACGTCTTTTGTTGACTAAAACGATAAACTCATTCATACTGGCTCTTGAAATAATTTTTATGTTAATCGCTGCATTTTATCTTTAATTAAAAACAATTTATAACACGAATCAAGGTTTAGCACCTAATCCCTTTACCTGACTTCTTCCATAACACGTGTAACCCTTTTATAACGAAACGTTACTTTGTAAACTCGTAATGCAATTTCATGCTGATTGACATGTCCTCACTAAGCTTAAATTAATAACAAATTATCAACGAATTTGAAAAGGAAAAGTAAGAATTCCGTCAATATAACAATGACCTTCAGTGTTATTTTCAGTTTTATAACATTTATAAATTGATAAAATTCTCTTTCACCAGCCAAGAGAAGTGCTGGAATGTGAAACAGTTTTTTTAGCGTTTTAATTATTACTATCAAGAAATGCATCCAAGAATTCAAAAGTTTGTCTTTTTTTGAGAGGAAAAGAAGAAAACAATATCTGACCTCCATTTAGTTACAGCACATTTGACCATGACCACGAAAAGACAATGCTTATAGATAAAATTCTTTAAACTTCCTTCAGTATCGAATAATTTTATGTGGTCGTGTGGAGATACGTAATACTACTCTCTTAAATGCTTCAAAACTATTGTATCTAAAAATTTCCGAACTTGTTACTGTAAAAGCTTCGTGTTTTTTGAAACAAATCCTATCTTTCTTGTAGAAAAAATCTACACAAAATCAACTGATATACCTTCATGAATTTTATTTGATTATATCTTCTCAGTATGTCTTTCTTTCTTAGTTGTTCTCCACGTCTGAGTTCTTTATCAATTTGCTGTGAGCTTTTTATCTGACAGTTAATTTTTGTCATTTTTTGTTTATATTAAGATATACTGTCGTTTCTTTTTAAGTCAACAAGATTATACTGAAGCTGTTTTTTTAATTTAGTAAATTAACTGAGAAAATTAAATTGTGTTGACCAAAATCCCAGATGATCACCATTGATAGAGAATACTTCTCTGAGACACGAATAAAAAAATAAAATGATGGGATCTTATCGTGTAACAATTTTAATGACAAAAAAAAACCAATTTAAAATAGTTGAACACATGAGAGCTGTGTCGTTTTGAAAGAAAATTCCTCAGTATACAAGAAATTACCAACTCGTCCCTAGAGCTCTTTGAGGTAAACGTTTATCTCAAAGAACTCCGGGGACGTGAATCAGAAACTACGGTATACGAGGAAAGTTTTCCGGCCGAGATGTCGGTTTATTAACAAATTACCGCGAAAAAGTCTATTTCTCCCTCCTTCCCTTGGAATCGAGATCTGGGTTGAGCGGGAAGAAAACTTCTCACTGGACAAGATAAATTAATACACAATACAATTTCACCACATAACATTTTCTTCCCCTGCGCCACATGGACAGAATAAGCAATTTTCTGTCAACCAATGAAATATTTTCCCTGCTCTGTTTATCCGTAGATCTATTTTTTGATTTAAGTGTTCTAAAGTCAAATATGTGGAAAATCTAGTTTTCTAGTCAATTGTTTCTTTTTCTAGTTTTGCATAAAATTGCGGATTACTATTTTTGTGGCCATGAAAAAAAAAGTATTTGAACGAATCTTTAAAAATTTTAAAGCTGAAAAATTCTTCGTGTACCACTTAAAGATAAAATTTCTAACAACAAACTTTGCTTTTACATACATTTTTTATTCATTTTTGTGGTCACTAACAAAACTAGATTGTTATGTCTCTGTGAGAGCCTGCTTAAGTGATATCAAAAGTGACTTCTCATACGTTACAACTTGCCACTGAACTCTGTTAATTTAACAAACATTACAACGTAAGAGATCTCTTCTTTACAATGTAGCTACTTGACTTTCTTAAGACAACAATGTCTTTGATTTAGCTACTTGTGACGCATTTCTCACTTCTTCCTGGAGTGTCTGACAAGTAGTTAAGTATAGGCATAATAATGAATAACGAATCAGAATGCAAGCACACAATTTAGTGAATAAATCTGGACAAACATGCATATAAAGATAGTTAAACAACGTTTTGTAAGAAAAATACTGCGCATTAAGCTGCGTTAAACTCGCTATTGTTATTTTTGTTGTTGTTGTTGTTGATGTTGCTATTGTCCAGCCCTACCTTGCTTTCTTTATCTTTTATTTTTGACGCATTCTTGAAAGACCTTCTTTGTCTACCTATCAAATTTCGAAAACGTCAAAACAAATTCAGACTATTATTTTTTTTGTTCGTTATAACGTTCCCTATTATTTAAACTTTATCGATTTGACAAAAGAATTTGCACTGAGGCACAATAGCAAAACAAAACTTTTTCAAACTAAGTTTTATTTACAACTTTTATATTCTTTAAATACTTCAAGAACTAGTATCATTAAAATCAATTTTTTTTTAAATATTTTGTGAAAAAACTTCAAAAAATTGGCTTCATTGAAACAGAGTTTTTAGTTCCTTAAAATCTTTTTTTTTAAATATTTCGTGAAAAGCACATAAAATAATATTTGAAGTATTCTGACGTCACTGTCGAGGAAAGCATACTATGTGCTTACATAAACGTTTTCAATAACATTATGTTCAGATTTTCACCGGACATAACAGAATTAAAGCCATTTCCTTTTAACCTTTAACAAGCTTAAGAACGTGGTTGCATGTCTTCTGACCAGATTACACCCCCATAAACTGCAGCATAATTACCCGACATATTTACTGGTAGTTAGTGTTTTCAGGTAAACTAATGATCTGTTGCACCCGTCTTTTTTCAAGGAATATTTGTGGGAACGGATGTGTTTAAAATTCCGAAAAAAAAGCGGGGGAATTAAAGAAAGAAAAGCAATGTTTTGAATTAAAAAGCAAATGCGTGGTACTATAAACTGCGAGTTATAAAAGCCTGCGTAGCAAGAAACATTGCGCCTTTAGGCTCAGTCGAGAAATTGCGGCAGAAATAAATACTTTTACTTATTTGATCCAGGGGGTTGGGGCGAATTCCGTCCCAATCCCTAACGGGTCTGTTTTAACAACTCTTTCCTGCTAAGTCCAATACTTATTTACTTTTTATATTTACCTATTTGACATCTACATACTAAATGTCAAATCTTATACCCCTCAGAGCCTTAGATATTAGAGCCATCACTCAAAACTATCCCTTTATCGGGAAAATAAAATTACTTTTGATTGTCTTTAGTATTTGAAACTTGCAACATAACTTACTTTCACAAAGGCAAATCATTTGAAATCAATACTTTGGGCACGTGATAAAACTCGATTACTCGATTTTGTCGGACAAATTTCAAGCTTCTGGTAACGTCACAGAAAAAGTGCTGTTTTATAGTTTAGTTTTAAGTGTACCTGCACCGAATAGGGTTTTACTATGTGAAAGCTAAAAAAATTAGTTAGTGTAACTTAAAAAAACAACAGAACAACAAACACTGGTTCTACAAAACAACCAAAAAAAATATCTTGTACAATTAAACCTCCTTGGTACAATTGAATCATTATCCAGTTTAAAAAAGTAGTTTAATTTCATTTAATACAAAATCAAAACTACATGTTTTAACATTTATGGCAATCGACATGTATATTATATTATGCTCCTGAAACTGAATATTTTTTAAACAAATTTTATCAGGATAAGATATTTTATAATACAAAAGCTCAAGCGTATTTTGCTGCAATTTGAAGTATGCTTTAGGTCAATCGAATCACGTATTTACGATTAAAAACTAAACTCAACATTAAATAGAAAAATACCTCTACTGAAGACAAGCGAAACCTTGAAAGTCGCATTTTATACCTCTCCCACATGCAATATGTCTTTTTAGGTACTATTCACGTTATATTCTTGACTCTACTTGATTTCAAAGTTGTCTAAACTTATTCTCAAATATAAATCAAATGTCCAATCTTCACCGTATTTCCTTTCGTTGATGTTTTTATTGAAAACTCAAATGTCCATTTAGGTAACAATATTTATTTTGATCGTTTACCTAGTTTACTTTGGCACGTGCAACAGCTTTTTGATATTTTTGGTCCTTGAAGTTTTTAATTTGAGATGTTTACGTAACGATTCCTATCTATTGTCAAAACATAACACTATTTGTCATACTCTAGGTTTTGTATTACACAGCGAAATTATTCCATGCTCATGTGACATGAATACGAGATAAAACAAATATAATGTTGTTGTTTTTTTTCTTCTGATCAGGTGCTAAGAGACGTCATTTCTTTACAGTGACGTTTCTTTCGACGTGGTAAACAGTGTGATGTTCTTAGATTTTCTTTATCAATATTTCCGTCACTTATGTGATAAAAATGAGCAAAAGTAAATTGACGAAGTAATATTGGCGAACATTATTTCCATTGTCGATCTGTTGGCTTTTATGGAACAAATAGCTTGCATTCGTCCACAATGCACACGCGTGGTTCCAAAAGACTGTCAACGTTAACCAAGTGTCCGTTACATAAATATTTGTTCTATGAGAGTGACCGTTATTTGGCTCATTGTAATTTGAGAATGTTAATCAAGTGTCTGTTCTTACTTAAGGTGCCCTTATATAGGACACATTATGGCAAGAACTGACAGTGTCTCTCACCAGAACAGTGTCTCTAAAAAGAAAACCTCAGAATTTAGCTTAGTTTTTTTTTTAGGAATCCTCTCCAGTAAGCGTTTATGGTTTCAGCATATAGAGCGTCGACACGGTAGAAGCCTATATATACAGTACACTCCCGATAACACGAACCTCCAAGGAACCAAAAAAATAGTTCGAGTTATCGAATGTTCGACTTACCGGGGGCAAGAAAGGTATACAGTCATAGTTATACATCACTGAAAAAAGTTCTAATGTGACTCTGTTTCATTGTAGTAGTAACGTCTTTTTCAATTAAAATTAAGAGTGCATTGAGCTTTCGTTGAATATCTTCACCGCGCATAGAGTAAAGAGCATGTAGTCATGCAGCACTTGCAATGCCTCCCGAATATCGCTAACTTTGGGCAAACTGGGTCCAAAAGAACATCCTCATCATCATCCTCATCACCATCATCTTCATGCCTGCTGATCTTTTTGTCAAAGTGAAGTGAAGTGAAGTTTTTGTCAACTTTGGAAGAACAATTTATATCATTGAAAGAAAAATAGTCACTTTTTACTGAGATTGTTTTCATTTTTTCTCTGAAGTTTGAGTTATCGGGGGAATTTCTGTCCAGGGGACAGGAAAACAAATGTTCGAGTTATCGGGGGATCAAGTTAGCGAGTGATTTTTGTGAAAAAGTATTAGTGAAGTTTCAACGGGAATTCAAAAACAGTTCGAGTTACTGGAAGTTATCGGGAGTGTACTGTATATATAAATGCTCAATTTTTATTAAATTAAAGTTTGTAGTTTGTTCAATATTTTTATTAATTGTACGCAATCGTCCGCCTGTCAAAAGTAGAAAACGTTGCGAGCAGAAAAAAATTTTAATGGTCATGCCCACAGTTGCGGACAAGAACACTTTAATGGAAAGTGTTCTTTTTTTTCTTAAAGTTCTTAAACCGAGGATCCTTTTTGCTGATGCAGCTCAATATTTGTGTTCAAAAACAATCACATCATTATTCATATTACTTCGCAGTTATTGTACGTGAGAATTCACATGCTATTTCTTATTTTGAAGAAAGGATTTTAGGATAAATTTTTTTCTGGCAAAGCCTGAGCATTGTTTTCCTACGTTATACTGTGGCAAAGATGCTGGTAAATTCCACCACCAATTACAACAATTCCTAAAATTGAACACCCATAGTTGATCTGTTTTCCCCAATACTAATATACAAATATATAGGATTTTCTGGAATTTTCAAATATTTCTTACTTTTCTGTGAACTGAAAGAGTTAGTAAGCTGACGAAAACAGAACGATATCACATCAGGACGTTGGAACGTTGGATGATGCAATTTTTCGTAATTCTAGAATAACTGATGACCGTGACAAAATTGATGCTGACATCAGCAAAAAATAACTATATTATTTACTTGGAAGTAATCTACCAGGAAGGAAATAACGTTTTCTTCTTGCAATGCTGTCAAGTCTTATAAAATAGATCTTAAAACAAGATACAATCATCAGATTATCAAATTTCTTGTGGTTTTTAACGACATCGAAATATATTACACCTACGAAATATAAGAACAAAAGTCATTCTCGTCAAGAAAGTATTGTTCCACTTTTCAAAGTGACTTGTGTGAAAACAAGAGCAATGATAACGCCTTCAAATAAATTCAATAAATTAACTTAAATTTCCCATACATACTTTGGCTGAGGAAGAAAATTGAGATACTTTGAAATTGAGGAAAAAAATGGAAACAACTCATTAAGGAAATAGAGATAAAGCAAAGTTATTGGTGTTAACAAAGTTTTGTCTGGCCAGTAAGCAATATTTGGGTGTGGCCGGTTGCTAGCATCGGTTTTTTTGTGTGTAAGTATCAGTGCTGATAGCTTTTTCTAATTCAGTACTGATTGTCGTGTCCGTTAATAGTCCAACTTTCCAACATAAAAATGATGTATGATCGTTTGTGGTCGGCGTTACTAGAATCAAGAACTGAAATAACAGCATCCGTTGTGTAACCCTAAAATCACACGTGATTAGACTTCTGACGTCAGCAGTGACGTGAGTGAAATGAATAGACAAAACATAATATTTCTTTACAGATCGCATAAAGAGTACAAACAATGGATACAAACAATGAATGTTGTTTTTGTGATTACTTATTCATCCAACATGTTTCTAATGTCAATAAAATGATCGGTAGGTTTCCTATAACGTTTTAACGTTCGGCTCTATTGCGTCAAAGTTGCGAATTATGTGTTGAAGCAAATAGGTACTCATTCGCAAGAAAAAATTTCTGTTCGTAGTTAGAAAAAATACGTCTCTTTTTTTTGAAAGAAATGAAAAAAAAATGGAATTACAAAATTCTTCTTCGCTGACATAACATTTTCGATGAAAAGCTCCGTGGATTACTTGGTTTTATACCTTTCGTTAACCGACTCCATCATCTTATTATCAAATCAAATAGTACATTGGAATACATTTTTAATGATTTTAGGCAGTGTTTTTTCTTCTATGTGTTTCACTATCAGAGTAAAAAGACAAAAAACTTTTGATAAGTGGAACTTTTTCTTATTTTTTGGAATGCGCCGATAACTTCAAAACATTCAATAATTTAAAATATCTTTTTCAACCCTTGAAACTTATATATACTGTGAAATAAAAATTGTTTTTGGCAAGAATTCAGAATCATTAAAAATACCCAAAACTTGTATTTTTTTAAAGACTATGATGAACAATAATCTATGCTGTAATTTTTTTAATTTATTTAAGTTCATATTCTGTCCTAAAATATCTTTCAGTTTTGTTATCAAAATATGCCTCGACTGAAAAGCCTGATAAGTCGAAACACGTAAACATTGAGTAGCAGAAGTTTGGAAAAGCCAACCAGAACGAAACTTAGGGCTGATTCCACAAATAATAATTTGGTCGAAAAAATTTTACTGGTAAAAATATTCCGAATAGCAAATTCTACAAAAAGGGCCCTCTTTAAGTTAAATTTTAAATTTTATAACTTATTCTCCTTTTTTCAATCGATCGTTGCCGAAACGCGAATGCAACGAAGGAATCAGATATCTGTAAATGTCTATAACTACTCCTGGTTGTTTTCTTCCCGCTTTTTCAATGAAATTAACAAATTGATTATTTCATGACGGTTAAACGAAGTAAATAACAAGCTTTTTACCAAGAAGAGCAATAAATTTTACGGTTCATTTTTTGTATCTCTATTACATTCTTTAACCTTTATAAAAGTTTTGCTCAAATTATTTTACTTTCTAAAGTTTGTAAGTAGACATTTCGCAATATGCAGCGGACGCCAGGTTATAAGATTTGTTTCCACATTATTGCACCATCAGCAATTTCTACACCACTATTTTATTGGAAAAAAATATTTTCTTTCCTTGATTTCGAATAGGAATCACTTTCGGACAAGAAAAAAAGGTAAAAAAAAATTCAAGATGAAAAAATTGGAAATTACTAATACGCGTGCTCTGAAAGTTTTCTGTTCAAAAATTTGGCGTGGAATCAGCTCTTTAGATTTGACACCGCAAGAATCTTCAACGAAAATTTCCTAAAGATTTTGTGAAGATAATAAGTTAAAAATACTTAGACTGGTATTACTATTTAAAATTCAGCATTGAACAATTTATTAGTACTCGGTAAGTAAATTCACTGAAATCTAAAAAAGTAACACTTTTGAAATGCACAGGGTGCTGTATGCAAACAATAAATCTCAATTTTAAAAATTCATAAAGTACGCTCATGCATGGGGATAGAAAAAGCAGGGCCGCATTACCTTGCCTTTTGGATTTTTGAAGAATATAAAACACGAAATCACCGAAATCACTTTTCTTAGCTATTCTCCTCTTATTTGTTTCGATAGCTTTTATTGATGACGGCATTTTGTTGTTTACCTCACGCATGATGTCGCACTGGAACTCGTATATATGTTAACTTAATGTAAATTCAACATAGACATAAACCTCGCAAGGAAACATTACTTGTTTGGTGACGGTTTTCTTTCTTTACATCTGTTGTACTAACGTTTTAAAAGTAAGAATTAATTTAAACTAGTCGTTAGCCCATGGAAAAATCCATGGGTTCGCTCGTCTTTTTTATACTTGCGCAGCTAAGCTACCATTTTGCGTGACAGACGGACAGACGTATACGGGTATTATAATATAGATATGTGGGTAGATTTAACGCACGCAAGATTGCTCAAAATCGTCTACAAACATCCCGAGATGAAAAGCACATGAACCACTTAGAACAGACGTGCAAAGACTTTCAACACTGTTGCAATTAAGATATGCCGCCTAATAGAAAAGTCATGGTTGTCGATTGACAGTTGCACCGCAAAATATTTCAATATTTCAGTTGTCAAAAAATTTAAGCTATGTCATCTTCATTATATTCTATCGTCAGTTCTAATTATTCATTAATTACTTATTTTTTATTATTATTTCTTTTTTGGGAGGGGGGGGGGGGGGGGGGGGGGGGCGGTGTAGCACGCACCTTCTATTTCTTACCCATGCAGCTACCATGTCAAAAAAGAAATTTGAACAAAACTTTAAAAAAATTCCATATCTTGTAGTAAAAGAACTGCAAGTCAGCTAATAGCGTGCGGTTATATGTTCTTTGCTTTTTTATCAGAAAAAATGTAATAATCAATATCTACATAACTGGCCATTGACGCAGAAGGAAGTATCAAAGGACCAGATGAAGAACTAACCCTTTTAACTACAATAATTCACCGGAAAGGAGAAACTAAAGGTTAATTAACTGATTAACAATTGTAGTGTCACGTAAAATGTAAAGTCAATCAAATTTTAAAAGAAGTGAAACACTTGTTTTCTACGTTTATTTTTTTAATAATTTTTTTTTTTTAATTCACTTTTTTTTCATTTTATGTTATTATTTTTAGCCCTTTTTTAAATATTATTAGCAAACTGTTTTACCCTTTTCAGAAGTCAGATAAAAAAGAGTTACGTTATAAACAACGTTTCAAAAGCCGGCGAGAACAACTGTTTCGTCTTAGAAATTGCAGATAAAAAGAAAAGTAGACAAGAAAAAACAATACGTAATGCAAACACTATTTCTATGAACCTTAAAAAAATGATAGTTCATTTGTCTGACTTGTAAGGCAAATTTCTTCAGCTAATAAAACACCTACCCTTTTAGTGAAGATTGTATTCTGCAATGGTAATGTTATATTTGCCTTTGTTAAGTTTGTCGATTTCCATCCTAACTTTTTCTTTTTCGTGTTATATAGAGTCAATGGCATTATCAAGTTCCAACTGTCTTATAGTGTTTCAGTGAAGCAGTCTTTTTATTGACTATGAAAATGTGTTTCTTAAGCACTTGTAAAAAAGTATCAATTTATATAATTCATTTGTAATGAGTGAATCTTGTAATAGGTATAATTTGTGGCCTACGTTAATAATCTTCCCATTATAATAATTCAAATAAAGTCATCAGGGCAGCGGTGCCCAGTTTTTACGATTGACGCAATTTGTAAGCATTTTAGATAATTAATTACCATCATTTTGATTGTTGAAATCGAGTATATCTGCTATATGTTTCTGAACACTGCTTTTTTACATTTACAAAAAATAAAAAGTGTTTAAAACATAATTAATTTGAGCTTCCTTGATTTTTCATTTCTCAACTTTGTTGAAGTTTATGGTAAAATCCCAGTTAAAGACAAGAACAATTATCCTCAGCCTGGATGTATGTTCATAGCTGTACTTGGAAAAAGATTGACTACAAGAGGAAATCTAATAGTGTCGGAAGTACTACTTTACAGAAGGAAAATTAACAATTTAAAAATGATTTTTCCTCTACATTAGCAAACGCTACGACATAGCTATGATCATACATTTTTGTAACAGCTACACTCCTGTACAAATTCTAAAAAAAATTGCTTTCTTAAACACATGCACTTTACTTTTTAAAATTCGTAGGTGATCTTCCTGGATTTTTTGGTCCCTTAGGTTTCAACGCGTGGATCATACCTCAACACAACAAGCGAAATTTGAAGTTATTTGCCCTACAATGTTGCAACAGTGAAATTGTTTGCTGTAAATCATCTGCATATTATTATTGCCTATTTAGGCTGTTTGAAAATTTTGAGAGCTATTTACCTACAAACTGAAATGGAAATAATAATGGAATAGTCAATATAAAAGTATGTCCCTGTCAAAAATTGGTCTTCTTTATTCTATAATTACTCAAAATTGATCAGTTGTCAAGAATCTTTGCCCTAGTTATTGCTAGTTTACATTGCAGTAAAACAAAAAATGGAATTTCTATTGTTGTTGTGATTGCCAGTGTTACCATCACCTCTCATTTAATTATCAAAACTTAATTTATAAAAGAGTGATGTTAAAAACTGTGGCGCAGAAACCGTATTTGATGCGAATTTTTGATCATTAATAATCTATTAACAAACCTATGCTTGAAAAACATTATGAAAAGTTGGGGATGAAGAAGGATGTTCCAGGATTATGCAAGTACCGCTATCTTTTAAATTTGTTGAATGCTTTTTTGTTTTCGTCTAGTACAATATTGAGGTGGTAAAAATACTTTGAAACATTATACGATACCTTGCTATGCATGCATTCGCTTCTGATTATACAAAACATATAACCAAGATATAATCAAGGCAGAGCGGCAAAAGAAGAAAGACTTGCAGGGAGGGATTGGTGAAGTTTTTCGCAAACATTTGGACTGCTATGTTTTTTCATAAGTATTATATAACGATTGAAATGATGTTAGCACATTTTAACCATGTTCAAGCAGGCAAAAAAAGATAAAAACTATTTATGAAGAGCTTGCCACCGCATAATTTTTGTGTTGTATGATGTATATCATAAAACCTAGTATGCGTAATTTAAGAATCAGGGATTAATTATGACTTCCGCAGTTATTTTTTCTGACGTCAGCATTTTCAAATAATGATAAAATTTCTGTGTCTGCACCAGATCAATAGTTTGGCTCTTCCATTACAACTAAAATAATTTACATTTGTTGAGAACTATAAATACACAGATAGTACGAAATTTATAACTTTTGTGTCCATTTTATAATTGTCCTATTTTTCATGTGCTGAACTGAACCTAAAAAAGGTTACGTTTTTTAACATAGCGAAAAAAATAATCATTAGCCTTATAAATTCGGGAGCCTGGGTTGAGTTTTAATCCATATGGGGTTGATTGATAAAAAAAAATTAAATCGCGCCATTAATAAGTGCAGCGCCTTTTGCTCTAAGATAGCAAGAGTAAAACAATTTTTTGAATTTATGTTTTTGCTGATGTTGTCAATTGACCAAACACAAACATAAGGCTGCCATCGTGCAATGTCGGCCAAATAACTTCCACCATAAGTAGTTCGGAAGCTGCAGGGGTAATTTTACCCTCTCCCGCCCACCACCTGTGATCGCGAGTTACTCAGATCAAAACTTAATAAAATGCGATATTTATCTAAAAAAGTTTGGTTTTAACTTGCTTCTTGTCAGATTGTTTGTAAAACCTAGAAAGTAATTTCTTAATCTCCAAAATAAATCCTTAAATGAAAAACGATGCCAAGCCCAAAATATTTTTGTTATGTTCCAAATTTTTTGCCTTGTTTTTTACAATTGAGTTCTTTTTTTATCATATGAGCATAAATCATTGATTTCTTGACCAGTGGTCCAACGGTTACAAAATTTCAGATATTTTAAACATCGGGCACAGAAATTAAAACAAACGCATAAGATATTATGGTATATAAAACTTTTTATATTTTTGTAATGTTAGCTGAAAACTTTCTGAATGTTCAGAACTTGTTCATTATTTAGTAGCCGACTAACGAATTGAGTACAGTACAGCCACAAGTAGTTTATAGGCAATTTATATACTAAATTCAAGCAATTGGAGCCTGTATGTTTATTGTCAGCAGACAGTGGACTTAGGACTTAGGTTATTTAACTATTTGGTTAGATTCTATTTCCCAAAATGTGCTAAGTGACGTCATATTGCCATTCTTCTCAAATTATTGGCCCTGACGTGGATAATTTCATTAAAGCGAAAATTTTAGAAAGTGAGACTAGCGGATTTTAAACGCTACTTACTTAATCTACGCATCTGAAAAAGTAGAATTTGCGAATTGATGCTGTTTGCTAACTTTGTAAAATCGCCGAAAAAAAAGAGTGCTATTGTTTGAAGGGTTGTAGTAGTATGTTGACGAGATAAAAGATGGTCACAATAGAAAATAAAAATTCTTCGATTATAACTATCAACAGCAATCACAAACCAGGACACAGGTCTTTCCTAGAAACTAATTATTTTTGCCAAACATGTTTGTTCGGTTTAACTTGCTCGCCAATACCCAGATTAAATAAAAACGCCAATGGCGGTTAAAAAACTTCTTTGCTGCGTGTCCATGACGATGCAGATAAATTGGATGCCAAAATTTCGGCACTATTGTAAGCGTCAGCACTATCTGCTATGTTCTATGACCTTTTCCTCCAACTGTCCTCTAAAAATGTCAAGAATGTCACAATACTAACGTAATAGCATTATAACGGAAAATGTCTACAGATCTGTTTGTCGCAAAAGTAATTGGTTTTTTAAAGACAACTGCGAACATTAAAACCTCTTTTTAATCATACATACAGCATATGATTATTTCTTTAAACTTCAAGAAATAGAAAAGATGAATTTTAAGTTTAATCAATGAAATAAAAACAAGCAAAAGTCCGATACAATACAGTTTCCCGAATTACATGTTTCTTAAAATTTTAGAATTTTGATGTTAGGTTTTAAGATCATATTCAGTATCATTGAATTGGTGTGTGTATAAATTTTAAACTTCAATCGAAAAGTGAAAATCCTGTTTTGGGATATTATTGTTACGGTAAAAATCTTCTTAATTTTCTACTTATAAGCTTCACTTTCAAGCACAGACCCATTAGCAAAAAATCAAAAACACTTGTTCTAAAAGGTTGTTTGTTTACTGTATGAATCTGAAGATGTAACATTCTATCAAGTTTCAGGTGAGGATTTCGAAAATCACATTAATTTTGTTTGACAAAGTTTAGAAATAGCAGCAGTGCATCAAAGAGAACAAATTTGAGAAAGGTGTATACGTGGGGAAGATGATAACAATCTTATCATCAGTTTCAATTTTAGTTGATCTTTCCTAATCTTTTCTGGAAATTTTTCCCTAGTGTTAATGTTATTTATGGGTTTTTTTGCAGTCGGTGTAAAAGCAAGACGAATTAAGAAGATAAAATGAATTCAGTCTGACTCACATTGCTTAACTTTTTTTCCAGCATAAAAAAGATTATTTTTTTATAGCTAATTAAAAACAGAAAATTTATTTTTATTTTAGTTATTATTAGAACCATTTTAAAATGAGGCAGGCATGTTTATCTTGCAGAAACAACATGGTAAAAACTGTTGACATTTGCAACCACACAACGTGTTTTGAAATAATTGTATTACGAAAATGCATTCGAACACACAGTACATACTATGTGTTCGAATTGTGTTGCACAACAGACGGAAGACAATCATCGTGTTTACACCAACTGTCTACGAGAAACGACAATGAAGCTGAAGCGTGCATTAAAGTTAGGAATGACGAAACGAACCTGCAACTTTACCATTAGCACTCAATGAGACAATTTTGAGGTGTGTAGTTTTAAGAGATTGAGCTAGCTTACAGAGTACAAAAGATTGCGACGTACTTTTCTCAATTTAATTCCTGTGAAAAGTTTCCAAAAAAAAAAAAGAAAAAAACGTGGGAAAAGAAAAGTCACAATACTGGTTTGGGTTTTTCGCAAATTACATTTAGTTGTTTTGTAAAGTGTAGAATGTTTCTATATCATGTCAGTTTACTTAAAATGGCTGCTACATAACTACTTTATGCTAGCAAATGCACGAAATAGCGATGATCTGAATATGTATGACGAGTAAAAGATCCCGGAATGTAATGGTGGAACCAGTACATTCTTTCACGTGCTAACGGTTAGCCTTAATAATAAGAGCCATGTTTTTTCTTCTGAGATATCGCTTGGAGACCACATCAAGTTAATTATAAGAAAATACAAACCAAGGCCGAAATGTACTAAGATAGACGGTAACCGTCATAGACACGTCTCCAGACTACAGCCAGACGGAA
Source organism: Hydractinia symbiolongicarpus (assembly GCF_029227915.1). Taxonomy (NCBI): domain Eukaryota; kingdom Metazoa; phylum Cnidaria; class Hydrozoa; order Anthoathecata; family Hydractiniidae; genus Hydractinia; species Hydractinia symbiolongicarpus. The sequence continues at coordinate 5,528,186 of NC_079878.1, forward strand.
ACCATTCTATTTATAAATTAATGAATTTTATTGTGAATGTGCCAGATACTTTTACTTGCCAAACTGTTACGTGTGGTCGGAAAAAATAAAAATGTTAGTAGTTAATGATTAGATTAGGCGTTTTTAAGATTTCCTGCTCTAGAAGAAATATACAACAAGATATGGTAATTAACTTTTATTTGACTATCAGAAACTATCAGAAACCAAAATATTGGAATCCGTTCGAGAAATAAGCTAATTAAATTTATAAGCAAAACGAGGTTTTATTCGTAATTTTTCTTTTATACGTTTCGGTGTATAACAAACACCATGCTCGCTAGAATACGAAATTTAAATCTCTCACAAAATAGCCTTCATATGCAGTGGTGTACTCCGTACTTCAACGAAAATCCCAGCCTAATACTCTGATAAAGCATATTCTTATAGAAAAGGTTGTATCTTCTTAGAATTTAAACAGGTCTGCTTGTAATACTGAAGAATCAATGTTTTAAAAATGTGCTAAATGCTATTATTCAAAATTATATTGAGAAGATATAAATTTATGCAAGAAAGATATGCAAGAAGCATAGAATAAGTGGAAGGGGATAAAAAATTAACGTACTTTTAATGTAGTTTATTTTTTGTCAAGACGTTCTGCTCTGAAAGTCGTGTTTTCTCTAATTTTCAGTATATACAATTGCATTGCTAGTAAAAAACCTAGCAGTATTAAAATGTTCTTTTTTTTAGCAAGCGTGTGTATGAACAATAGTTTCCTTGATATTAGGAAATATGAATTTTAAGGAAGTATTAATGCGTGTCATGCGTGTGAGATGATTGTTTTGGAAAAAAATAAGAGGTTCGTCAAAAAAATAAGTTAAAAATTAAATGTTGTTGAAACCTTGTGTACAGTAGTTGTTTTTGTATGTTATAGAGGTTAAAAGCTAGTTATGAAGTCATTGAAAGTTTTTCCGACCGATAATAAGATAATAATATTGTTACTTACAGTAAACTTCAGAAACATCAAAATAAAACGACAAACGTAGTAGGTAGGTTGGTAAACCAAGGCAAAGAAGTAATGCTAGACAATTAAAGGGATACTGGGTTTCAACCTTTTGAACCTTTAACACTATATTTAATACACCGATCCAACCAGGATATGCGCCATTATAGATATTGCGCGGACGGGACTGGGTTCTAGTTTACCATTGTTCGGCGATGGGTAATCAGTTTATTTATAAAGAAAAGCAAAACCGTCAATAGCATAAATATAACTGTTATTTTTATTATACAAACTGTTTTTTTAAAAACACACTATACTATATGGGTCCTATTAATTGTGCCATCTACGAATGCAAAAATACCTCAAGAAAGTTGAATACGTAGAAGACATCGTTATGTGAAGTTCATGAAGGAGTATTGCAGAAGGGTTGTGGTTGTCAGCCGCCTTTTCGTTTATGTTGCTCTCCAGGAAAGAAAAGATGTGCACAAAAGCCAGAAAAATGGATCCAGCTAATCAAATAAAAAAAACAAGATGGCTCATAGTGGAAACCAACAACAAATGATTGGGTTTGTAGTGATCATTTTGTAGACAAGATTCCATCAGAAAAAAATCCTAATCCTACTGTAAAAATGGGATATTCATCTGCTCTAACTGATGTTACAACAAGAAGAAAGTTGTTTAGAAACCCAGTGCCTGCAAAGAAACGCAAAATTAAAGAAGCACCTTCCACGCCATTTCAGTCCCCTCCACTATCACCAATACTGGAAACAATTTTAGAAGATTCATCACAGAATGCTTCATCTAATTATAGCAATATTTTTTCTTCTCCACCACCATCTGTTGAGCATAGCGACTGCATTTTGAATGATCGTAAAGACAGGAATTGTGTAGATTGTGCATATAAGAAAGATTTAACTGCAGCGGTAAGCACCAAGTTGTTTGAACTGGCCATCGAGAATGATAAACTTTCATTGGAGAATGAAGCACTTAAATCTGATAATATTAAATTAAAATCAGAAAACAAGCAATTGAGAAGAGAGAAACTTTTCCCCACCTCAGTAATCATTTAACCAACCTTATTTAACTCTATAGGGATCAGGTACATCTATGTCATCAACAATGAGTTTGGACAAGTATTCTTCTTGTAAAAGTTCGTCAACTTCCTCTGCTGTACAGATAGGACCATTTTCAGCAGCAGAAAACACTCTAGCAACTAATTCTGCTTTCCTTTCATATACCTTAAGGCCTCTCAGCCTTAAATACTTCTTTAATTTGTCGACTTTCATTGTATTTATAAGGTCAAAATCCATATTTACTACTTGGTTATCTTCTCTCTTCAACTATTTCACTGTAAATGGCTATTCATTATTATGATCTCGTCCATGGTAAACTAGAGCCCAATCCTTTTTCCGCGCTAAAAAGATTACGTCATTGCGATTACGGAGCGCTAGCTGGATCGGTGTATTTGGTGCAAATGGGCTGTATTGTATGCATTGTTCCCCCCAAAAAACTGTTTCGCTATAACATAAATAAGTACCAGAATTGGTAATTTTTTTTAATGCAAAAATTGTAAAATTCAATTTAAACTTAATAGATCGGTCGACAATTGGACTTTGGGCGATATTTTGGTAATGGTTATTATTGTACTAATAGTTATTCCACTTCAGTAATGCAATAAGAAGAACGAAACAAAATAGAATTATCCTTTCAGTGGATTTTAAGTGTAACAAAGAAGGAAAGCGAGATTATTTTCTTTTATTACTTTTATTACCTACAATAATTATCCTAATGGAAAAAGCACGCTATAAATTGTCATTTTATTACAAACTTGCAGCACGTTCTCTATAAGACTTTTTGCCTCTATACTTCTAGAATGCCTCACAATCGTTAAGACGTAGATCTCTAAGATCTTCTGCAGTTCCCTAGGACACCCAGCAGATCTCTAAGGCGTCCAACAGGCCTCTGGGACGACATAGTGATTTACTGGACGTCCTATGCTCTTTATAACGTCGTATAAAACTGTAGGAAGTCATAGCGACAGTGATAACAGTTGTATGCTTTTGGCAGATATGACACTCTGTTTTGTGCTCGGACGGTACACAGGAAAGCAGAAGGACAGAACTATATAAACACACGGAGGGCGGCGGTCACTAGACGTTTGTCCTACTAGTACGAAGATTATAAAAACGATGTGTGAAGTGCGCGCGAAAAGCTATAAAAAACTAATAAAAAATAATGTAGCGTGACGGATCTACATCGTTGAGACGGATCTCTATCGTTGAGACGCATATTTTCCTTTTAACTGTTCAAAACACATTCCGTAGTATTCACATTGAAGTCAAATCAAGTTTAATTTTTTGTACGCAAACTTCTCCTTCTGAGTATACATTAAGCACATTACTTATTTTCAGTAATTAAAAAAAAGTACAATCCGATTGCCAAACAGTCTTTCATAAATGAAAAAAATGCCAGTTTGACAAATCAAATACAGAAGCAACTGACTAGCTAATTACGAATTTTTGTAGCTAGTTAATTAGTTATATATGACCTTGAGAATTTTTCTTTCTCCTACTATGTCAGAAATTTTTTTGGATAAAACCTGCAAAGGTATATAAACATATGATCTCAAAACTTTTCCCTTATAATAGCGGAAAGGAGGGGTCAACCCTGAGTGAGCCTACTAGAAACGAAACAGTTTTGGGTATTTCCTGAAGAGTGTATTAAAGAAAACGCAAAAGGAGAGCTAGAAACCTCTTGACTTTGAATTCACAAAATGTGTTACTTCAACAATTCTAGAAAATTACACTAACTTCTCCGAAGTCGTAAAGTCCTTTCATTAATAAAACTTCTTTTATCAATGTCAATAAAACCAATTCTAAAAACATAACGCTGACTTCTGCGAAGTCTTATATCAACATAGTGACGTCATATCCATAGCAAAACAACATATTAGTAACATATTCTGTTTACAGACATAACATATTTTTATGGCGTAATTCCTGTGTTATGTATCTTTTGGCACAATATAGACATTGTTGTATTTTCTCGCGATGAAATGAAAAATCTGATGCGACAAAAATATCAAACATTAATGTCATCATCCTCATTTTTTGTTAATTAAAAAAATGTTCTTCACGGTTAAATCTAAAACCAATAGAATTGAGGTTTCAATCAATGACCTTGTCTCTTAGAGTAGTACTCGAACTTGGCGTAGTAGATAGCTATATAATAATGTCAAAAGTTACAGTTATTTACTTTCATAAAGGTTAACTTTATAAAGATTTAATGGTAGCTCCAGGTAATCTCCACAAAGATTCAATGTATTTTTTTCAACCTTGGTGGCCTAAATAGATTTTTTAAAGGACTTTTGGGACATAAAGTTTCTACTACAACGCAATGTAACTTATGATGTTCTAGGAAATTATTAATATTCTCTGCATTGGTTCAACACTTTTATGTAAATTATAAAAAATGTTTATTCTTGTCAGTTAATACTTCCAAGTATGTTACTTTAATCTCGTGATAACTTAAAAAGTCATATTGTTTTTCGCCAGCCAACATTTTACTCCCAAAGTTATAATGATAAATGAAATGTTGGACAGCTCTTTGTAAATGTATGAATAGATAGCATCGGCGTTAATTATAAAATCCATACGACTTTATATATGACTAGTCGGTAGTCCGTGAAAAATCCACGGGTCCATCCATCCTGTATATCACATTCCTATGAGATTAGTACCTGTCGTGCATATCTCAAGCCACGCTATTTCGTGTATTCTTAATACAAAGGAGCGTCTCGGCTACCATTTTGGACAAAATACGGCTCCTATTATATTGTGGTGGGAACTGTTTATTGTGGTGGTAAAAGTTTGTGCTTATGTAAGTTTGGTTGATGTGATTTCATATGCCAACACGGCTGAGTGGAAATGAAAAAATATATCGAATACGTTAGCGACTGATGCGACTTTTGCGTAGTCATTGTCGAAGTAATTTAATGTAGGATACATCTCACCAAAGGCAGTGTTTTTCTTTAAAAACAGGAATGTATCAATTGTCCAAGATGTCAGGTTTTCCAAGAGAATAAAATATAAAAATTGTTTGGACCATATGTTATTTATTCTTCTTTTTAAATGTAGATATTGAACTAAGATAAAGACTTGAAATATTGCACCAAATATTCCAAGCAATGCTATGAAAAGCGTGCACCAGGCTATGCTTAGTTTTTCACGGTCATAAATAAAATGTGCAGATGAATACAACATTCCAAAATACTCCACAAGAATTCCAACTACAGTTATGTATAACAAAATGTCATCTGTCCGTACAGTCAATTCTATTTCATAGTTATGAATAAAACGCTGCATTAAGGCTAATACGAAGATGATGACGAGTAACTTCACTATCAAAATGGAATAAGATATTATAATTACTTCTTTGTCATACAGAACACAAATGGTGTAAGTGACTGTGAGTACACTAAAAAAAATTCCCAAAGTTATACCAGGTTGAGAATGATAAAACAAATTTTGAGTATTTTCTACTTGATTCTGCCCATCGTTTCCTTTATCCTCGTCCTCATCAACTTTTCCGATGGCTGCAATGTTATATATAATTGTTCCAATAATCCCTGCAGAAATTATATTAAATTCAGATACAAATGATACTAATGATTCCCTCCACACAGCGCCAAATTTGTATAAAATTTCGCCGTCACATTTACTATGGTTAGTTCCATTGCGTGAACTCGATATTAAGTGCAGTTCTAGAACAGTGTTCGTAATGTATGACGAAATGTTAGTTCCCATAAGTAAATACCAAGAGATGATCAGCAACCAGTGGTACTTCATGGCTTTATTAATGAATGCATGTAAACAAAGCATTTGAAAAATTGCAAACAAAAGAACGGCAGATGGATAAATCCCTTCACAGAAGTGCAATGTACATTCCATGACACCAGCTATCTGCATCATAGCGTATAATAATGTCCCAATGCCAAAAATATATAAACCAATTAATAAATGCGCGTTTGAGTGATGGTGTTGACTTTCCTCGCAAATATATTCTCCATGTACTCTCTGCCAAACAAAATAGACAAGCATTAATGCAATGGATATGATCATGTAACAACCTATTACACAAAATCCAATTTCTAGAGGTAATTTTGGCACTGAATATAGAACGACTTGAATCCCAATTACGACACAAACTTGTAAAACAGGCATCAAGATTCCCAAGATTTTGATTTTTCCAACTTGCTTGGCTCGATTATTTCCCCCCAAACGAACAAAGTTATCATTTCTCTCCATGCTATCAAATTTCTAGCTTTTCCAAAGTACGTCAATGAGCACAAGTAAAATCTTCCACTATCGTTTTACCAGGCTGAACTTTATATACCGCTGACATTTAACGTTCTATCAAAAATAATTAAAAACAACTCTTCTACGCAGATGTCTTCCTGACTATTATGCGTAGTGTTTATTCTTAGGCGCTTAGCAATATAGCACAGTAAAGACGTACGCATAATCTGCAAGATAATTTCTATTGAGAATATGTAGTTGGTTTTACTATACATGTTGGTAATCTTTTTAATGGAAGAGATATATTTCTTAATTTTTGTTTTCAAATGTTCGTTTGAAATAATAAAGTACACACACGTAACGATTGAAGTAGAGGATGGTTTATATGGCGGGAGGAGTTTTTTTATCATTGGTATTTTATCCTAAGTGTTAATAACTAAAGGATGTTTTACTTCATTGCGCCTGTATATGATTTACGCAGCGTTGCTATTAATATATATTTTTCGCAACAACAAAAGAACTATGTCCGTTATAATAAAAGGCTAAGGAGTTTGTCTGTGACTAAAAACACCGCAACAGGCCAAAGTTCAGTTTTCCAAAGGAGATGAATAGAACTGACTTCATCTGTAGGGACTACCTGGGACCACAATAAGACCAATTATCTGAAGCTGGATCAGCCGAGTGGTTTCGGAACATGCGGATCGATGATGTCGTCAAAAAGCCTTATTATCTCTGTAACCGTTCGTCACAAGTAAATGATCATATACATTTCCTTAATTACTGCTTCAAGCTTTACACAATGGAAACAACGGATAAAGAAGTTTCTAAAAAAGGAATTTTTGTATCGCCGGTCATTGCACACGTCAGCCAAATTCAGACGTTCTTTTCCATTGTTTTCTTCAAGTGGATTTTGAAGAGCTTAATGATTAGTCTAAATACAAAATGAATTGTATTTTTTATATTCTTCTTAAATACAACGTTGTCAGGTGTAAAAGTTATCTTCGAAATATTCACGGCGAACATAAAAAGACCAAAAAAGACTCACTCAAGAAAATAAAACTTTTTACCAGAGATGTAGAAAGGTTTATTGTAGAAAACAGTTGTTACTGACTTGTTTGAGTTGTGGTAATATATAAATCAAGGATCTTTTCTCGTTATTTATGTTTGATAACATAAGTTAAAATAAAGCATATACCACAGCACAAACATGACTAAAATACCTAATGTAAATATTTACTCTTTTTTTCTCTTTTTTTTACTCATATGCAGCATTAACTCCCTTTGAGCGTGTTTATTTCCCTCTTAATTAATCAGGTATATATTAATAAAAACCTTGTTATGTCATAAACGATGTAAAACGTGATTACACCCAGTCTATGGACGTCAAGTTTATTGACTTTAATCACTCACAAGGATGTCTAATGGCGTCAGAAGCCCAAAAGTCCTGCACAGCCCCAAAACGCCAAGTACGAATAGGGTTAACAAAGTCTATAAAAGTCACCTCTAAGGCTTTTCTGTTATATACGAACTTTTGATGTCAAAACAATATTGACAAAATTAAGAAATTTAATCACTCAGTGATTTATATATTTACATTATTTTCAGCATAATTTATTCGGTGAACCACCAAAATCTTTAAAATTATCTGATTTTCATCACCAGCTATCGTAACGACCTTTAATACAACAGAATCGAAACTGTCGTGTCTCCTTCATTTTTTTTTTATTCCAGGTTGAAGAAACTTCTGGCACAATATCTATACTGAATCTGGGTACTTAAAAAGTCAAATTTGACAAAGTTCTTGCTTTTTTCGTATAAAATGTATAAAAGGAATTAGATATAAGTTATTCTCAATGCATCTTGATTCTTTTTTTTGGGCTTGTTTAAATTTTGCGTCACCAATTCTCCTAACTACGAGCAATGCCAATCCATATGAAGCTCGATCCCAGCGCCTTTTACCAGAACTATCAGAAAACGCAGTGTCGTTGAGAAGCAAATAGTCCTGGGGACGAGGCTGAATCCTTATCGTTCCGGCGTCAGAAACACTAAGCCAATCAGAATGTCTAAACAACAATTGCCCGCTTACATAATCCAGACAGTCAGCAACAAATTATATCACTATACTGTATGGCAATACAATGGCTTGAGCTTTCATGTTGACTGCGTTATGGATGTTAATCTATTAGCTGCAAACTAGTAGATTGGAAAAATCCAGTTAAATTATAGAAAACAATGGTTACAGAAATAAAGTCTTGATATTTGAAATATATCAAATGCTGATTAAAATAGTTTATAGGATCATGTGAATTTGATCAGCGATTAGGAATATATCATAATTTGAATTTCTTAGAATTTCTTAGAAAGTCGTTGCCTCTATTGTGTAGAGCTTAAGACGCTGGTCAGTATATGTACTTTTGACGAGTAATTGAAGAGGTATTGAGGTTTTAACGTTTTTGATTATATCAACCCTTCGGTTCCAAATCGGGTGGGTTGACCCAGCTTTAGAAAATTGGTCCCGTTTTAGTCCAACGTGGTCTCTAGTTACCCAACGAGAATCGCAAAAACATTTGATTTCTTCAGGATACTCGCCAGAAAGTAGCTTTAATACAAGATGAGTCGTTTTAATTACAAAACGAATTAGCTTCTTTATTACTAAAACGAGCCGAAAATTTATTACAAAACACGTCAGTTTTTTATTACAAGCCTGTTTAATTACAAAACGCGGCAGGTATTTTAAAACAAACCGTTTATTACTAAGAACGGCACAAAACTAGTTCTCAAATAATAAGTGTGCGAAAGAAACGAAATTTAGAAGCATGACATTATTGATAATTTGCCTGAAAATTAAAATGTTAACTCCTGTCAATGCTTCACTGGCGGTCAAAGATATTTCGCTGAAATTCAAAGAAATAAACAAACAATGTTTTACTGAAAAATATTCCATTTACTAAAGAAAACGACCATTAAAGCGTTAATAGAAGATTTTGAATAGTGCAGTCATTAAATTTTAACTATAGCTATAGATATTTGCTGCGCAACAAAATTTAACTGATAGTAAAAATATAATGAACCAATAAATTGTTAATCAGATAAAGGTCGAATCAATTTTTTGCAGAAATATAAAAAAACCTGAGCGCAAAGATTTTGCTGTATTTTTTTATAGTTTGGCTACATTATTTAAAAAATTCTAAGATTTTTTATTAAAAATAATCTACTGTTAATTTTTCACTGATAGAGCGATTGTACAAGATTCTTCAAAAATGGTAAGTCATCTTTTTCTCATAGCTTTCCCAGATTAGCAGCTCATTGCTACTAAAAAATTTCAAACTATGAGATTTTTTTAGGTCTTTTAGGTAAATTCCCACACTTTTAATAATCTTCATCTTTAATCTTTTTTCTTCACCTGTTTTACTGGATAACTCTTTCGGATAATGTCACGACAGTGTTGCTATTTTCCCGTTTTTTTATCATTACGTATGTATTTGTCCAAAAAGTTGCTTTGTCTATAAGTTCTTTTGTTCCTCACCTCAGTCTCATCAGTGTCATATCACGAACGTATTAAAATGATCATATGGTAAAAAGTGCACTCCTTGAAAATTACAATGTGTCGAGTATACAAAGTCAAATTAAGGACATGTTGACATTTCTTGTTCAAATTTTCTCGCATGTGGTTGTGAGTAAATAAGTATTAATTGTATTAGCATTTCCTTTTTAATCTCTTAATATTTCCTGTAATTTTATATCTTTAGCCCTCCCATAAATTTACAGACAAGGAATTAAGAGGTATGAGTTTATCTTTCATTGTTTTGCTTTTTGTTGCTGTCGTCATTAGAATAATATGCAACCAAAAAATTTCTTAGGAAAGTCTCCCTTATTTTTTTTACTACCTGTTTTTGCACTCACAAATCTCCAATAACCCTTGTGTTAAATGCTACGGTATTTTTGTGGAAATATTTGGAGATAAACTTGATTTCTTGATGTGAATATATACTTTAAGATTCTCAATGGAATTTAAGATTAAAATATCAAACAACAAAAAACGGGGCCAGGGTTTTCAAGTACAGTTCTTTAATTATTGTTCAGACTATTCTGGAAAGTCACTCCCAGATTTCTATATCATACACCAAAATATTGCTTATTAATCACGAACTAAAAATCCCTTTTTATTCATTTACCTTTATATGTTTTATGTTGTCACTTTTACTTTCAAAGTTGACTATAACTCGTTTCCTAAACAAATCACGATTATGATCAATTACATTTGTTATACAATTCTCCCGCTGTCAAGATCAAAGTGCCTATGTGATAAATGGTCCCAATTTCTCTATATTCCAATATGTAGAACTTCCTCATTTGCAAGATGTGATCTAAATGATGAGGAAATGTGTCCGACAACAAACATGTTTTTTTTACTTTTATTATTTTAGTCAATTTCCCCTGATCCCACTCATCATGATAAACTTGTCAATTTTATATATGACAAAAATACATTATTACTTGTAATTATTGTTTTTAAATATAGTTTCAGTTTGGTTTAGACTATTAGATAAAAAAGATTTCACTCAGAACGTTATAAAAACATGTTAGCTTGAGATTCGAATTAACTTTAACTTATCACCCTCAAAAATATGTTTTCTAAAATTAGTTTTATAACGTCAAAACCTTGTGACAATATTGGTCTCGTCAATGCTGTATTTATTTTCACCTGAATTGCTTGCTAGTGGATCAAGTTGCCTAAGATTTAAGAATTAGGAATCTATTTTAAAAATATTGCCACTTATCAGTTCAGTCATTGTCATTGGATAATATAGAAATTATCATGTCATAAAAAAAGCGAAAATTCTGTTTGGTATGCCAGTTCCAACATTTAACTCATTTGCCGTTATTTTTCTTGCGAACGGCCATCAAAAAGGTTTTCCTAAACACAATTTGGGTAAAAGTCTATTTCCATATCTTTAATCAACCGCAATCGGAAAATGATTCATTTCCCTAATGTGAGTATTTTATAATAAGTTTGATTTCTTTAATTAATCATCTATTAACTAAAGATGTTTGCGCCAATATCCTTTTATTATACATTACCAGAAAATCCATGTCACTCTCCAAATTAAAACAGAGGAAGCTTGTCATAGAACGAAAATATTTTTTAGCTCATTGAAACCACTCGCCCACTTTCCCGACCAACTTAGGGTAAATCACTAATTCATTTGTTTATAGATTCATAACGCAATATGCTGAGAATTCAAAAACGAGAAAACTTTATTTAAAAAAAAAATTCGTTTTAATTTCATATATATCAATGTGAATTTGTATTCTTTTTTTATATTTGTTTCTGTTCCTATTGCTCTTATTTTATTAAAACATCAATCGATGTTTTAGATTTGCGACGTGCTTTTGAAGAGGCTGATGAAGATGGCTCCGGCAACATTGATAAGAAGGAAATGAAACGAATGTTAAAAAAGATGGGAAATTATCCTGGCGATAAAGAGTTCGAAGTATTGTTTAAAGAAACGGACACTGATGGTAAGAGATGGTGCGGAGTGTGGCTTTGTTGTTAAGATATTAACAAACTACAAAGCAAGAACGGGTCCATCTACAGTGTAGAAAATATTATTATTTTCTCATCGCACACGGGCAGATCATGGCAAATCCCCCGAAACAAAGTTGCTGTTCTCCACTCGACTTGAAGAGAACCATTTGGAGGTTGTGGGTGGAAAAGTATAATATTAATGATGTGATAATATCATATTACGGCGTTTCATACCGCGCAGGTCTGGGCACTAGCGAAGCGCTTGTAGGGACAAATTTTTATATCCCCCGCAGAGCGTAAGGCATTTGCTAAGAAAAACATGCAGTACGAAGAGAATTATTCACTTTTTCGTTTGTATTTTTACTTTTTAAACTGGTGCGATATATTGATTTTACAATTATTTAAAGGAAGGATACTCAATATTGACATAAGATTGTATATTATGAAGGTTCAAGACCTAAACTTGGTTATTAATTTAATTGCTTCAAGTTGTGGGGTACACTCATCATGAAAAGTTGGCAGTCAAAAGAGAAAGAAACCTTATTTTGGTAGTTAGTTACGTCACAAGTTTTAATATTGTCTTAAAAATATCACAGTGCTGATCAAAGAGGGATTGCTAGCATGTCATTCAAGATTTATATAGCTAGTAGTACAGCCAAAATAATGTAGCTCATTTAACATAGTAAAGAAAACAATGGGTTTTTTTCTAAACTAACAGTTTCATGCTCATTAAACAGATACCTAGCTAGCCATAATATTGAAAAACAATTTAAAAATTTCTTATTTTGTGTTTGCTGGAAACTTTATTTAACTAACCAGGGCGGAGCTACCTACATTTTTTATAAACCAAATTAAAAATTGTCAAAAAGCTGGCTGTATCTGTCACACTGGGTCACTTATATATATCGTAGCCTTATTCATACAGTAATCAGATATATAGGTGGGTAAGTGCCCAGATGCTAAAAATAGGATCATAAAAACTCATTTCTAATATCATTCAACTTAACAGTGCAGTTCAAACACCAACTTAGCCTTAAAAATTGCTACGCCTCAATTTTGCATTGGAATAATTTTAATCTGTAAAGTACAAAGTTTCGACCGCTGCGAAATATAAAGTAAAATAACTGTGGTTAAAATAAACAAATTTAATGGAAAATAACTTTTTTAACAAATTTAGTGACTTTAACTGTTTTCGTCAAATATTTTCGGTTGCCAAATTCTTATGTCAATGTACCAAAATTACTATGGCTATCACAAAATTGTAAAAGTGGACCTTGCCTAAATTTATTCTTGTATTTTACCAAAATTAAGAATACAGTAATACAGTACAACATGTTATTATATATATCCTTTCCTAGCTAGTTATAATATTTATATACAATAACTTCTAACGAAAAGTCAGAGCCAGTCATTATATCATTGAAGTGTGTATTTTATTTTCAGTCGATTTCATCTGTACTCTTTTTTATATAACTAGTTAGCTATACTTTGCAAATAAATCCTTTATTAAATGCTCTTCCACATTAATCCATGTCAAACTTGCAGATCCATACATAGCTAGCTAGCTAGCTATAGCTTACTGTAAAAAAACTTCCTTTAAGTCTTTATATAGCTAGCTGTAATTTTTATTTCTTCTTGCCAAAGTGCACTGATAATGATAGAATAATGTTTATTTTTAACCATTACTTTATTCCCCACAACACAAAATGTATGGTATATGTAGCTTGCAACTTCAGGAAGTTAACCCCTAAAACCAACATCAACAATATGTCTTCTCTTGCCTCTCTATAAAAGTCATTAATTTAGTTTTTCTTCCATTCCAACATCTTACCCATGTCAATATACCACAAAGAGGGTTAGCAACACTATTTAAACGTGTTATTAAAAAGCAAGACGTCAGTTAAAGTAAAAAATTAGTTGAAGAAACATCAGGCAGGATTTTGCATTTCTGCCTCTTTTCGCAGCACTAACCAGAATAGTTGTGAAAAACTGACCATGAAAATTATCTGGGATATCGAGACAAATGAAAACAAGCCAAAAATTTGTCCCTACAAAGCGCTTCGCTAGCGCCCAGACCTGCGCGGTATGAAACTCCGTAATGGAGATACAGTTGACTCTCTCTCTAATTCGAATTTCAAAGGGGAAAAATTTTTGTTTAAATGATAGAGAGATTCGAATTATAGAAAGTGTCTGTAATTCGAACTTTTAGCTTCAGAGGGTGAAAATTCAAATTACAGGCTGCTTTACATTAGAGAGGCAATCTCTTTTGAGAACACAAGTTGCATCACCACCTGCTTATCTCAGTTCGACAATTTGAATTTTTCAAAGCCCTGTTTGCACACTAAAATTCAAATCAGGGAGAGAATCGTGCTGAAGGGAATGCAAAACTGTTCGAACTATAGAAAGTTTCGAATTGGAGGAATTTGAATTGTAGAAAGCTTTTTATAAGAGTTTCTTCAGGAAAATTAACGGTGCTGAGCACCCGCTCGAATTAAAGAAATATTTAAATTATGGAGACTCGAATTATTTACAGAAATTACGAAAAAGCCCGCAGAATAGGCGAAAAGTTTTTTAAAAAAATTTATGTGCTCAACTTCTGGTATCAAGTCTCTTTGTTGGTTTCCCCTCTTTTTATTGCAATTCTGAAAGCAACCATATTTGTCTTGGTTTTATTTTTATATCGTCGCTTTCATTTAATTTTTCGTACTCAAACTTTCGCGTAATTTTCATATGACGTAAAAAATTGACAACTTCGTTGCAGATAGTCGTCGTTCTTGTTTCGTACAGTATCTATGCCATGTCGACAATCAACGAAACCATCAAATTTAGACAGCGCTAATTAACTACAAAGACGCCTTTAATTAACGACCAAAATACCCAACACCCATTTACACAACCCAATGGGCGCATCATCACTTAATATTTACTTCAGTGTACATCGTTTTACAAATAATTCCAATGTTCATTTGAATCTCTCAAGACGTTTTACCTCATTTTGTACTACCAGGTTCCGGGGAAATTGACTATGACGAGTTTATTGCAATGATAAAAAAATTGATGTCTCCACCAAGTGATGACGAATTGATGCAAAAGTTTAAGGTTTGTAAACACTTTTATAAATAAATTAGTCTTGTGTCTGTAATGCTATGGCAATTTATTATGCAAGTACGGCATAAAGTTGAGGTGTAGAATCCACTAAATGAAGAATGAGATAGGCAAGGGATCCTTAGCTAATATAAAAAAAGTTGCCCAACACGAATACATAAGAACGAATTTTCCATTGTTTTTACAAAAATAATATGAGGATTGTAATAAATTCAGAAATTATGCTTATTTCACCGGTTGTTATGCTCATAACAATAGCTCTAGCTGCTGACCCTTATACCGTTGCACCCTTATGCACAATACCCGGTGGAATATACATAATTTCCAATTGATCATATTTTTCATATAGATATTTTCCACATAGATATGAAAATACATTATGGACCAAAATTTTTGTTTGTTTGTTTCTATGTGCCATGTAAGAATCTTAAATCTTTGGTTCTGCAATTTATCATTGTTGTTCTTCTTCGTTCTTATGCCAAATATTATGTTATATTCGGTCTTCATTTTTGCCTTGTGGTACAACACAAAGTTTTTAAAAACTATATTTTTATAAAACATATTAGAACATAATCTAGTACTTTAACCTCATGATTATAGAAACTTGATCAAGGCAACAAAGGTTATCTTGTTTTTAAAGACATCAAATCTGGTTTCCAAGCCATGAATTATCCAATATCTGATCAAGCAATTCGCGATATGATTGTTGTTGCAAGTAGTGATGGAGATGACCAAATTAGTTTTGAAGGTAAAATGTTGCAAAGCATACTTGCTTCTACTATGTCTTTGTATTAACAATAGTTTGGTGTGTAACAACATTCCTTTGCTTGCTGAGTTGCACCCTGCAACCGAGTGTTTTTACCAAAGAAAGTTGTTTTAGAGAGAATACATGTCAGAAATATGTATTGTGTTCATGGGATAGAGTTTAGAGACAATGAGTTTTCAATGAGGTTTTTGGAATTATTAGTGATTATTAGAAATTATTTATTATTATTATTTAAAAAATGTCCTCTGTCAAAATTTCTTTCCATGTGTTTCACATCTTCAAAATTTGAAACTTTAAGCACAAAATTAAAATGCCTTAAAAATACCGCATGTGAATTAAAATTACTTAAAATTTTCAGCCTAAAAACATATGTTTTCACCACCTTAAGCGTTATTATAGCATTTATGATAAGGATAATGAAATTAGAAAGTAACAAATTTTTCAAACTTAATTGGCACTTTATTTTATTTCTATTTTAGAATTTGCTGCTATCGCTAAACGACCGCGTAAGCTATAGACACGTTTAATAGTTATTTCTTTATAACGGTAATATTTATTACTTATTTCTTATAAGTATTCACTTTTTTTGTATTTCTTTCTTCACTTGTACATATGATTTGTTTTGGTTTTTTGTCAAAAAAATATATAAGGAGAGTATATGTTGTTATCGCTCAACGCCGTCCCTTGTAAGACTGGCCCTGGTGACTTTGCTAAAACTTGCTCTTAAACATTGCTAAATGGTTGAAACTTTTCGGTATATAGCTACATGTGTCATACTTATTAATTAAGCACCTGTTAAAGTAATAAAAGGCACCACCACTTCGCCTTTGCATCAATGGGACTTCTGTTGCAAAAAGTCAGTTTTTAACGTATTTTCATTGTTTTCTTAAAAAAAATATTTTACAACATTTATAAGATCTGTCTGTATCTGTCTATTCGTCGTCTTCAGCTAACTTTAAAATTTGTGATCTAATATATCGTTTTGATTTCCCCCACATGCCATGGTAACCACAGCAACCAACCAAACATGCAGGTTCGCAACCTTTTCCCACACCTATAAAAACAATTTGCGAAAATGAAATGAAATTTTACCTAAACTAAAACCTATTTCATGAGCACATGTGGTAACATCGGTTCCATTTTAGACCACCCTCGTCCCCAGGGTTTGATGCCTGATGCCAGAACCGCTAGTACCAACCCAAAAACGTTCGTTCCAACTTAATCTAAATCTGGAAACAAGGTTGTATTCAAACATGGTTGTCACGTCAACTGGAGAACTAAGTACTTACATTCATCAGTGCAGGGTGCGGGAAGTCCAGGGGCTCCAGGAGGTCCTGGCGGTCCAGGTGGTCCTTGTACACCTTGCTGTGCATACACGTATGTGACCAGGACACCGAGGAGTAATAATGTTAGCTTCATAATGCTGGCGAAGAATAGTTCTATGAAAAATACACAAGATATATATATATGTGTAATCAATTAGCCAATAAATTTATGCACAACAAACCTTAGCTAACTTAATTCTAGCGCTATATTTATGTTATTAAATATTCAAATCGAAGTGGTTCATACTGATAAGGTGTGCCACGCAGAACATAGCTATAACTATTAGCTAGTCTGTTTATATGACCCGAGGATTATTCCAATTTCAAGTCCTAAAAAATGATTTTGAGAGGTTTTCTAAGTAACTAAGTAGTAACTTCTGTATCACGTGCATTTACCATCAATGACAATATATTCTAGTCTAGTTTTGCAGTTACGTTAAAAAAACGGAAATGTAGTCACTTATTGTATAGTTAACTTAGTACTGGCGACAGCAATCAAGAACACAAATAAAGAAAAACATTTTAGAAAAACTAACATTACAATGAAATTTAATTATTGTTTTTACTCAATTTACAACATAGTATTCTTAACTTTAATAAAAGCTTCGTAAAACGAATGTGTGTCTTAACAGCTGCTTATAATCGGTTTCCAGAAATGCCCGCTATTAGAGATTTTATTAGACCATTTTAGCAATTTGTTTCTGATAATTTGAATTGGAAATGAGTTTTATAAACAGTGGTGTAGAAGTTCACATATTTACTAACCGATAACAACATCAATCAAGATTGATTTTTTTTATAATGCTTTGGTCTTCTTGTGTTTTAACTTATATTACCCGGTAGAACTAGAATTAAATATTAAAAAAAAGATAAAAACAAAGTAATACCAACCTTTTCAAGAGATGTTTACGATCTTCTCAAACTATAACTACTGGCGAGAATACTAGGCGTTAGCACATTCAGAAAAATCGATCAAATGATCATTACTTACATAAAGTGCGCATGCGCAAGGAGTAAATTATATGATCGTATAAAAATATTCTTTAAAACTATTTAAAAGGAAACCTGTAAAATACTTGATCGTTTAACCGATCAGCATTGCGCATAAACAGAAAAGATCCCGAAAGGTAAGATACGCGTAATAGAATAGCCAGGTGGCGATGAAGACGAAGAAAACATTCTTGAAACTAAAGGAGAAAAATGTTTGAAAAATTCTAAAAGCTGTTTTCTAGGGAATTTAAAGTGAGAAATAAGGAGCTGTGCTTTTAGAGAAACATTAATTTGCAAAAAGTCCTTAAAACGGGAACGCATTACAATATAATTAAATATGATCAACTGTTTTTCAGACCTATATATGTTTATATATTTGTCGGAAAGAAAGAAGATGCAAGAAAATTAAAAATATAGCCATCAAAAGTCAACAAATGTAACCCTGAATCTATGTACAATGATTTTAGACTTCATTTAGACCAAGTGCAGCAGAGGCGTATCATTCTTATAAGATTTGACATTCCTTTAGCATATTTCTTTTTCATTACAATCGATAAATCATGATTATTATCTTTTCCTAACACAACTGACAATTTTTTTTAATGATTCTTAACATTTGTAAATATAGAATGGTATAGGGATAAAAAACAACAACTGCACTTCATCAAGATGGTGCTGCACCATGTAAATTATGTTTTTGGCTCGGGTTCGACTGTAGATCTCCGGCCTTCCACTAGCAATTTTGAATTATTTTTAATTTTTAGCGTTGTCTAAAACTTTTTGGCTCTGCCATCATTTGTTTTACATGCAAAACTATTCGTGATAAAAAAAAGTACAAAAAAAGTACGAAAAAAATAATTAATAATAGTTAACAGCAATAGTGACCTCCCAGAATCCCCTCCCACCTCTATCAGCCATTATTGTAATGCTTTGTGTGTTGCTACAGTAACGAAAAAAGCATGGCGGTATTTCTTAAAATAATTAATTACATTGATGTGAAAATACCAAAATGGCGACTTCAAAGCATGAAGAATGATCACACCAAGGGATAAATATATCTTGCGCGAATCGAAAGCATCAAGAATTTTAGTTTCCAAAAATAAAATTGACGTCGCAGCATGTGGGTTATACATTAATAGAATTGAGAAGCATCAAAAGCAGATAACAAGAGAAATAAAAATTATTCGAAATACAAGAGCTTTACTAACAGAAAGTTCTCTTTGTTTCAGCCACAAGAAAGGAGAGTTTTCAAAGATAAACACATCGACGAAGAGAAAAAAAGAAATTTGTATCGACGTTAATATACGGCATGTTAAACAACCGGCAACCGAATTTACGCGTAAAAATGAAATATCACGAATTGAAGAGAAAATTAATTTTGGAAGAAAGATATTAACCAATACCTCAAAGACAAACTTCGAACGTCTTCAAGATATAGCCATAAAAGGAAAGTTCAAAAGGTTTGGCTTGAAGTGTTTGTTTCTTTATTAAACTGTTGTTGCGCCGACGACACGAAGGAGAGAAATTTGCAACTATCTGATTTCAAATTGCCAGTGAAACATTCATTGTTACAAAACTTGAACATACTTGGACTAAAATCAACAGAGTGAAGAAAATATTTTGTGTGTAACTTTTAGCAGGATAGTAGCTAGCTATACTTCAGATCAAAAGTATAAAAATAAAATTTCACTTATATTACATTACCAGAAAATTAAAAAAAAAAAGGTTGCAAATCATTCTTGCAATTTACAAGCAAGATTTTATACTTTAAATATATCGGTAGGACAAAACTAAGCGCGCGTCGAGATGAAAAAGGCTTATATGACCCGAGATTTGTTATTGTACAAACGCAATCACCTTTGCCAGAGGCGTAAATCGTAGCCTGGAAGAATTGTTGATATAACACCTGTCAAGTTGAAGAAGCTGTGATCTCGGTTTTTACACGTATAGGCTCTTCTTTAACCGCAATAACAGCAGCAGGGTTGCCACAATGACTTCAGAAACCAGCCTAAAAAAGTGGAGACGCGAGTATCGCTCATTACCAATTTTTTCCTTGCGTTTTCAACAATTTTATCAGACAAGGTATAAAAAAGTCTATTCAGAAAACTTAAAAAAAATCTTTGGTTACCGTTGACTTATAAAGGTTTGTTCCACAATATATTTCATGATAAAATACGAAATCAAGCTCATTTGGATGATTTGGCGGACCAAAATGCTTTCTGAATTGAAATGTCTGTCCATGCGATCTAACGCAATGATTCGTTGAAGAAGAATTCACAGTGGTAGACCGATGATGTAGCGCATTCTCTTCCTTATCGTTAAAAGAATAGTATGGAGTCAGAATTAAGACATAGTGTACTACTTGTTATGAGTTAAGGTTGTTATCTATTGCAATTTATCATTGCTGGTTATTTAGATTTAAATCTTAGTACTTGCTCAACTTCCCAAATTTTCAGCCTGTCCGAATGCTTAGCGGTTGCATAGTTATTGAGACAAATTTCAGTGTAAGCCCTCAACTCGGTTGCTTATAAAAACACGTAATAATAACAAAGAAAAAAGGCATAATTGGTTTACAAATATAAATGAATTTTGACAAGTAGGAAAAGGGTCCTGGAAATACCCAATGTTGCTGCCAAAGTAACCGTCACAATTCTACCTTACCTAGATCTTTTCAAAACAAAGGCTTTCAACGGTTAAAACAATTATAGAAATGTAATTGTGTACTCTAATATGATAGAATGAATAAACAAACAAAGAGAAGCAAACGGGGTGGAACAAGGAAGGGGTGGTCACACTAACCACAACTAATCTTGATCAGGTGCGTGGCAAAACGGCTGATCAAAAATAAACTATAGCCTAAGTGTGACCAGAACAAAATGCAAACAAAATGGCACCTTCTTAGATAATACATGACACGAAAATATCTAATAATTAATAAATATAATTAACTCACTGATAAAGTTTATGCCTTAATAACTTTACAGTGTAGCACCAAGACTTCTCAACACCAAAGATAAACAAGTGCTTTAAAACAAATTCCAACTGGTGGAAGGTAATAAATGTGGGAAGATGAGCAGTATAACATTTCTTCATTCTAGTTCTTTCAACTCTTAATGCCAAAATTTGCAATCAAAGAATAAGGTTAGTCAAGTTTGACTCTAACATCAAATATTTGTGACGTTCGCCTAAAAGAACACAAAAATTTCTCCTTTCGTTCCTACCACCCATTTACCCAAAAGTATACCAACCTGTCAACCAAATCATTTAAATATATGATTATTATATTAAACCGAACAGAACAAATTTGCAATGTCCGTCTATATTTTTTTTATTTTATTTATTTTTACAACTGGGGGTTTGGGTCCAGGGCGGCGCCTTGGAAGCCAACGCCCTTTAGCGGCTAAAAAAGCTTAAAATTATCTCTTAGACTCATCTTTGATAAGTAGATGTAAGGTGGGTTTTTTAGTTTTTAGCTGACGAAGATTATATTTTGAATGTTTTTTGTACAACTTGAGGAATTTAAATGTTTTTTTGGGGTCATGCCTTATTACATTTAGGAAATTTATATACGGGAACATTTAAGCAACAGATAATAATATACAAGATTTATTCCTTTTTTATCAAGACTGCTACACTTTTTATCATCATTCAAGATATTCAGCATTTTAAGTCTTTTTGGATATTTTATTGCCAGCATATCGATTACGTCATCTAAATTTATTTTCATCTCGTTGTGGATATTGCAACACCAGGCCATTAAATCGATCCTAAACAAAAGTTTTAAAATTATAATTAAAGGCGCGTAATCACCCTGTAGGCAACTTTTTTTGAGGTGACTATTTTATTGTAAAAATTGAAAGATATACATGAGAAAACATTACCCAGAAAATTTTATTTAAAACTGACAACCAGAACATGTTTAAATGTTTCATAGAAATAGCAAACTCACCCCAATTTCTTCGCCTACAGACCCACCATTACATTTCATTACACGAATCATGCGATAATAAACATATGGCAAAATCGATTACATGGTTGCTAGATTCATGCCACTAAGGAAATAATAATGAATGAGGGAGAGCATCTGTAGCTGTGTTTCCATCGTAATGCTTTTATAAATGTATCAACAAAGCTCCGAACATGATAAATCAGATAAATCAATCGAAGTTTTTGTGTTATTCTTTATTATTTAAACGTTTCAACTTATTGAAATCAGACTTTTTGCAACACTGACCACTTCTTGTTGTTGTTTCTGAAGACAGCTTCGCCTCGCTAGCTGTCTTAATTTTTGATTATTTTCCTTTGTTCAAACAGTTATTCGTTTTCGTTATCGAGACAGTATCAAATCTAGACAATTAGAATACCTAAATTTCCAGAATTTCCCCTTTCATGCTCTTAATTTAATTATCTCCATAGTGCTTCAACTATCTTCAACTATCACAATGTGCATTCTCCCCAGTTGGGTTTTTTTGCTTATAATATGCAATAATCCCGGTCATGCTAATAAAAAAGACAGAGCGTGATAAATATTAATTATCATAATTATTAATCACGAGACAATGTTGTAATTGGTTCTTTCTGTTTCGTTTTATCTCTGGTCGAATGGCGAATAGAGTAAAGAGAAAATTATTTCTTTCTTCTGTGCCTTTCCAATAGAAACTGTGGGATAAAATTTCTTTCCATTTTTTGATGCCATGTTTTACAAGGAAAAACAAGCCAAAAATAGTAGGCGTGAACGGAGCCTACCATAGTGGCGATATTATCGAACTCCATCTCAGTGCTTATTTAAAGTTAAGGCCGTTTCTTTACCTACAGTTTCACACGAACATTTTGCGACGGCCCGTTTATTAGACAGGAATAAGGGATCAACAAGATCGTTAAATATGGCGACTAAAAAAACAATAAATTTAAGATATTAAAGTACCATTACTTCCATTTCTAGTAAGTTTTATATGCTCAAATTTTCAGGAAAGGCATAACTCCGTCTGAACTTTGAAATAAAAAAAAATGTATATGTTAATTTTTTTCGAAAAGGTTGATTACGCGCCTTTAAATGCAGTTAATGTGGTGTTTCACAATTAAAACACATAACTCAATAAACTAATTGACATGATACACAAGAAGATTAAAAATGTCATATTCTCCTTAATACGCAACGTCATATTGTAGAAACATACCTGGGTTATCAAGTTTCTTGAATATGTCTTTACTCGTCGTATCGTTGATATAGATCTATCACAAGAACATGTCGTTACTGGCACTATGGCAAGAATATGTAAAATGCATTATTAATTATTTTTAACAAATAAAGCTGAATGTTTACTTGCAATGTATAGAACTTTCTCTTTTAAAAGCACAAGCAATAAATTACTTCTTCCTCTTAAACCTTTGCCATTTAAATTCATTGTTGCTGACATTTTGTCTTTTTTCATGGTGGTTGGAGGTACATGTTGTGTATATATATTTTTCGTCAGAATAATTCTTTTTTTTATACATGTTTGTTCGTGTTTACAATCAAATAATGACTGGAGCAAGTAAAAGACATATTTTGTCTTATCATCAAGCCTCATCTCGTTGAGATAGGTTAAAGAGAGGAGGTTAAAATTACCGTAAAGAAAAAATATTTACAATACCTCTAGAAAAATGCGATACTAAAAATATCGCGAATAATCTAAATAAATAACAAGAAATGCTTTGTGGTTTTCTTAAAATGCGTCAACAAGCAAATAGTTTTTTTGTCTTCATCTAAAATTGTGTAAAATTCCATAATAATGGCCCACGACAAGATATTGAGTATCGAGTGGTCACTAGAAAGATCTTTGGAATGTTAAAATTGTTTATTAAATATCTTGTGTCATACCTGTGTTTTATTTCTAGAAACTGATTTGTAAAGGCCTTGGGTGCAATGCCATATCTAATTTTATGCATTAATAACAAAACCTGGTGTATGTTCAATTTATAGATACTCAAGGCCCTTATTTTTCTCAATAACGGTTCTGCTGTGGTGTATCTGTCCTTGCCAAATATTATACGACATGCGTGCTTCTGTTTACTGTAAATTTTTGTAAGTGTAGAATGATTAGTGCTAGCCCAGACAATGTTACAATATGTTAAGTAGCTATGAATAAATAAAAAGTATGAGTTTTTAGGACAATGAAAATTTAGTAATGGCTTCGCTTTTTATAATATTCCAAGGCATTTTTCTCACCTCACCCATAATAGTTATACATTCGCTCGTATATTCTGTACTTGTTCTTGCTCGTATATTCTGTACTTGTTCTTGCTCGTATATTCTGTACTTGTTCTTGCTCGTATATTCTGTACTTCTTCCATGGATGTCAACTATATCATGAGGGTATATGGTTTTAATACTTTCCCAATAACTGTTGCAAGAGCAAGCATTTCCATTAAAGAGCAGAATCTTGTATTTTTAGGATTATAAATGACTTTCTTGATGACACATCTAAGTTTTTATTTCCTGTAAATTCATCAGTAACATCATGAGGAGATATTGATGCAAAAAGTTCTCTTTCATTACGAGGAAAGTTCTCCAAAATCTTTTTGTTAACATTTTGTGAAGCATGGAAGTTTGAATGTAAATGCAGATCAATCGAAACGGCAATATGGAAACAGAATTGTGTAACAAATGCCGTTTCCAGAATATCTAAACAAAAAAAAAATTATTTATAGACGATAGTTAGCTACAAAGTTCTCTGCAAAATGTTAAAAATAAAAAATAAAAAATTAAAACAAATAAACTATATATATTAGTCTATATATATTATTGATTAGACGTATTTATTGAAGACAAAAGTTCAAATATAAACAACACACTTTATTTTACTTGTTGGTATTCAAATCTTCATAAAATATACAAAAATTTCTTTTGTAAAACATATATTACCGGTCTCAGAGTGATAGGTCTGATACTCCTCTTTCATGTCTGCTGCCGCTCTAAAAAAATGATAGTATTTATTTACATGGTGCATATTTCTGTTGTATAAATAATTTTTTCAAATATCCCACTCAAAATTCTTGTAATGAAAATTCCTTTCTAATTTTTCATTTAATTTTTGCTTTCTTTGTTTTTATATAACGATTTACGTATTAGCTCGCAAGGCTAGTATTAATAAAGAAGCGTAAGTGACGACCATTTTTATCCTTTTTCAAGATTTCAGACGTCACTATCGCTCATGGTAACCTTTATTTCTGCTTGTGGAGCAAACACTTTATATGATTGATAAAGTCTATATTTTCATGTAAACAAAGAATATAGATGTGTAGGGAATTCTTACAAAGAATAATTTATTTGCTGTCTGTACTTAAATTAATATTCTTTTAACATAATACACTTTTCACGTTTTTAGATCATAACGCGAATTTCATTGTGGTAACATACGCATCAAAAAACACACAAAGCGTCCACTATATAAAAATCCTAAATCCGCCCCTGGGGAACCAACAAATTGTCAACTAATCCCTTTTTAGTGCTTTTTACTTCACTTAAAAGTATTTTGCACAGGCATGCGATTTCTGCCCGATGCCGATCGTGCACGTAATTTATTTGTCACCTTTGTTGTGTTTTTAGCGTAGGAGTATGCACTTAAATTGTCACAATGTTTCTTTTTTAAAAAATAACATTTATTACAATCAGTCTTTTAAGGATTTTATGGAGATTTTTATGGGTAGTTTCAAGTAATAGCCAATATCAAAGCCTCTGAGAGGTATGGGACCTACAAAATTGCCATGCATGTGTCTAATAGATAAATATTAAAACTCAAGTAGAGGCCCTTAGGTCTTTAGGTCAGCGCGACTGAGAACTTTAAATGTGTGAGTGAGAATTGTTCATCCACGAAAGTAAAAAAGGAAATTTTCTTCCGCTTTAAAATAGTAAAATTTACCCACTTTCCTCTGAATAACGATATTAGTTCAAATATCGTCTCACTTCTTAGGCTTGGTTTCCACTGCGAGATAGCGTGAGATAATTGGCATATTCCTGGGCACGGAGAAAGGAAGTACTATTTCTCCAAAGTTCAAATAAATAGGAATCTGACTAATCAATTTGAATATTCCCGTTTTCAGTTGCAATTGAATTGGGCAGGAAGTCCAAAGCAAGATATTGACTGGTGTAATCTAGGCTGACGTAAAGATCATTCCCTAGCGTCAAAATACGATCAAGATCCCATTCAGTCCAGTAACGCACAGACGCAATAGAAGGGTAACAGATGGCCCATAAAACATTGCACATGCATTGGCTACCCGCTGATTCTCCAAATCTAGAATGACCTTGATGAAATGAGCCTATTACTATTTTATCTGGGTTGACAGGCCCCGGGTTGGACTGAACGTCACTAGCCATTAGAAAAGCCAAAGTAATATTTACAAAAAAATTGAACAGAATGGAGCTGGTCTTAATAAGAGAGAGAAAATTTCTTCAGAAACAGTCGTTTTGAGAACTGAGCTGAGTGGTTGAATCGAAAATTCCAAGAGCAATGCGATATGCCTAGATCGTAAAAATGCAACAAAGTAGAACAGTAAAATTATATAGCTAGCTATATTTTATCTATCATTTTTTATTGTAAAAAAATCTATTCTATAAGTTATATATATGTAAAAGTATATTGTAAGATCAAGATAGTGTCCAAGTCTGACAAGAGATTAAATAGTAACAAAGTAAACGTGTGTAAACAAGTAACCAAGTAAACCGTTGTTCTTTCGCTTGACCTACAAGAAAAGAAGAAAAAAAAATTACACAATATTTTGTAAATGTGGAATACTATATATCTATATGTATCAATTACAAAGGGAAGAAACGTTTCCAAGAAGGAAAATTTGCGAAATTTAGGGTCCACCAAACGCTCCATTTTCGATTTCACAATCCAAATTAATGCCTCATAAAGTAAATTATGAGGATAATGCTACTAAATATATCAAGACCGCATTAAAGAGAAAAAATAGTGTCTTGAATTTGCAAAGTTCAAACACCCTTATATACCCGCACCCTTATGCACACTTATGCTGTGTATAAGTCAACCAAAATATTTGTTCAATGATAACAAATTCTTATATATATTATATATATACGGTGCGTACATAGATTCAGTCATGTGCGATCATTTTAACACCCCTAAATCAAATGGCAGACACTAATTCTCCATGCCTTCATAGAAGTAAAAGAACTTTATTATTTTGTAGAAGTGTGATAAAAAAAATATGTTTTCTGTGTATATGAAAAGAGTATCAATTTCAAACTTTTAATTTTTTAAGAACCATAAGCTAACTGCAAGAAAATTTCAAGCAAGTTTCATGTTGTGCAATGAGCGAAGCAGATTTTCACCAAGAACTTCATTATTTTGAATATGGAAGACGAAAAGTATAATGGCTGATAATGTAATTTTTCAGAAAAATTCTACGGTCCAGTACCAAAATTTTAAATTGGCTATGAAAAACTGATCTTTTCGACGTTAATATCCATGGCAGAAAGATTAAAAAAATATCGCTTTGGGCCCAGAGACAGGTGAGATATATTTGATAAAACGATCGTTTTTGCAGTGCCCGGATCTTGTATGTTTACAAGGGGAAGAGAGGGGGACCTTCAATGCAGCATCACACAAACTACATTTGGTCAGAATGTACTTTCGTCATCATGATGGCAGAGCGTGCTGCGATTGAAGCATCGTCACTAAACCTTCCTCTTTTGTAACTGCCATGGCCTGACACTATTGACAGGGGGTGGGTGCTTTCAAAGTAACGTCGAATCAACGCTTAGTGTGCCAATGTGAGCATATGGATGCCTACCCTAAACGAAGATGGCAAATTTTCATGCCCGCCCACCACATTTTCATATGCAAAAATGACTCGAACCGAACATTTTATTGATGTCAGCTTTAGGACAGTAGGTCATTAACTAGCTATATTTCAGTTAATATATAGCCAGCTAGCTTATTATATGCAGTGCGACTGGCAAAAATTAGAAGCCTGTTGAGGTTTGGGAATACATAAATGTATTAACGGTAGCTACCTAATAGCTAGCTAGCTATAAAACAATAAATAGAAAAGTAGAATAACTTGCCTTGAAAATGGTCAACGAACAACAAAACCAGTGAGATCTTCAGTGTATGGAGACGTAACTACCAGTCAGACAGCCAAAACCGGAAATGCATTTTGTTTTATTTATATTTTAGCTGAATTTCAGATCTGATCAGATCAGTTTCTTTCTTTTAAAATGTCGTTTGGTTCGTGCTTTGAAGGTAATTTTCCAACACACCAATAATTACCAATAATTTCATAAAGCTCTGGAAACTCATGATTCATGCATCCTGATTGGCTGATAAGTGGAAAATGGCCTTTGGATTAAGTAGGCGGTAATAAGGTGGTCGGGAAGCTGACTAGGGACGGACAGAGCAACACACGAACACAAAAAGGCAAACTGAAATGAAAGATCAGCTACCTGACGGCGCTGACCAATAAGTATCATGGCCATGCAATATAGCATGAAAGAGTTATTAAAAAATAACCTTAGCGTAATTGGAATGAATTATTTTAATTTGGGAATTTCCAAGTACTATATCGTGCCGTTTCATAATTCCCTAAGGAATTCACCTTATGAATAATGAATGCAATGAATATTAAATATCGGGAAATTCCGTATTGCACAATGTAGCTACATATAACGCAAAATGTTTGAACTGAATCATTTGAGCTGAACCAGGTGATATAAACGTCAGGTACGAAAAATAATTTTGCTTAGAAATGTTTTGCAAATATAATTTAATTTCTTTTTCGATAGTCATAAATTACTGCTTCTGTTTTCCTTTATTTTTTTATTTTTTTATTTTTTTTATTTATTTATTTTTTTCACTTTTCATTGCAGGAACAAGAACTAATAGCTGTATGATTAAAATGGAAAATTACCTTAAGAAGCTTGCCCGATGTCTTCATCCACCAACAGAAGATGTTACACGGGGAAAAGCTCACATGGATTTGATTTTTCGTACCATTCAAAGGAATTCAAGATTCAGCATTAATAAATGCGAGTTGGTAGGAGGGGCGGAAAAGAAAACTTCAACTCGGCAAAAATTGGATTTTGATTGCGTTGTTTTTGTGAACAACGTTACTCAGAATGATTTTGAACAAGTTCTGAATGACTTCATTCGAGTTTTGAATCAGCAAGGCTTGCGCATTACTGAAGTTAAAAAAACCCCACGCGGCAAACCGTTCAACACTTCAGTTTACATCAAAAAAAAAAAGATTTTGACATCGTGGTAGCAACTGGAAGTGCTTTGACAAGTCAAGAGCAAGCAAGATGGCTGTTGATACAAGCACAGCAAAAAAGAACTGTGGAAGAAGGCAAAGAATTTATGTGGGAGCATAGTGGAGAACTTTCCGAAATGTCGGTGGAGTTTATAAAGAAACAAAGTGCGTTTATCCATCAGTTCATTCGCTTGTGCAAGCATTGGAGAAATTCTTTAAAACCGAAATCTGTTTACCTTCCTGGTCTATCATCAATCATTGAATTATTGGCTATCTATTCTGGTTTGCAACATCAGGAAGCCTATCGTGATGCATTTATGAATTTTTTGGAGACTGTCAAGAACATCCATAACCTTGAAATATCCTTCACTGGGTCATACTACACTACAGCTGAGATACCTCCAGCTATCAAACGCCGCCCCTATTTAATCAACCCAGCCAACCCATACCAAAACTTTCTCGAAGACTTGGATTTTGAAGCCAAAACTATTTTGTCTGGATTTGCTAAAGTAACATTAGCCCGAATGGGAAGAGGGTGCACAAAAAAACTTTTCAAGACGCAAACAACTGTTTAATTGTTTTGGTTTTTTTTGAGCAGAAAAACTCTCTTTTACTGACACGAACTTTGATTGATTTATTTATTGTTATTATTTTAAAGTCTGACCTGATACACTTGTACGTATTGCTGAAATATACCTTATAATATCAATATAATTTCTTATAATTTGGTTAAAATATGTTTAAAATATCTTATAATTTCTTATAATATAGCTATAATATGTATAATTTCAACACCTGGCATGTGCTTCATAACCTCATAATTTGCTGCATAGCTAAAATATTAAAATAAAATCAAACAAGTTTGGTTTTAATAATGTTGTTGGTGATCTGGTTTCGAATGCCTTTCGTTTGTGCGACAATAGATCTATTATCTGCTAGTGTTGTTGTGGCAACGATGTTATGAAATTAAATGAAATTGTAACGATATTATAACAAATTATAAGTATATACTAGTAGAAAAATTATAACTGCATTATAGACTATCACTTTAATAATAGCCGTCGTCTGTCTGTGTGTCCGCGAAAGCGGCGTCCCGTAACGGAAACACGAATTTTTTAAAATGCGCACGAATATCAAATTTGATATATTTTTATCCACTTTGTTGCGACGGGTAAATTTAAAGGACGGGCGAACGCAACGGGCGACCTTGTGGATTTTTCCACGTGTTAACGACTAGTATTTGAATAATACCCGTATACGTCTGTCCGTCTGTCACGCAAAATGGTAGCTTAGCTGCGCAAGTAGCAAGACGCACGCAATGCGGTATAAAAAGGACGGCGAACCGGTGGATTTTTCCACGGGCTAACGGCTAGTATATTTAATGATATTATAGTGTAGCCCGGCCATAAGAAAATTTACAATTTAATTTGATATTTAATAAGTAACACGGTGCATTATCGCGAAATATATATCACCTTTGGTCTATACAAATGTATTTAATGGTTGCACGAAACTTCATCTTAATAAATAATTTGCTGACAGTCGAGCGTCTGGATTTTTCCAAAGGTTGTATTAATGCCCGTATTTTGTTTTTTGTTTGCTTGTTTCTTTATCAAAATCCTTTTCCTGCCGACATATATTCAAAATACATAAAACGAAAGCAATTCCGCGATATTTCGATTTATTAATAAATCATTATCAAGACACTGTAAAATGACAATTCTTAAAGTAAAGCTTACTTTGAGAATTGTCATTATGTTACCTTCTCTTGAGTTTTATTTTAAGTTTAAGACATGCATATATTCGGAATTGCTTTCATTTTATTGTTCTTTTTGTTCTTTGTTTTTTTTTTTCCAAACCTGCCTTAAGAAAAATAAAGTCTTGCCGACCTAGCAAATAAAAAAATTAAAAGACTCCGATATGTATTTTATTCAACGGGTTGTTGCCATAGGATCGGTCACGGGAACCCTTTTGACGGTGATGATGGCGAGGTTATGTAGCATGTTGGCTTGTATGTTGTTAGAGTTCTAATTTTTGTTGTTAATTTTCTTTTTCATTGTTTTTCTTATTTTAGGGCAGTTGAATTTATCTATTCTAAACTCTAAGGTACATACTTATTATTTTAATTAATTCGTACTTCAATCGAAAATAACTGACGATGCAAACATAAAAAAGAAAATGTATATACAAAACGTGATAAAGATGCGCCAAAAAAACAAAAATAAATTCATATCACGTTCTTTTAGCCATGTATCAAACCCCTAACTTACTAATTTTTGGATTTCGGCTACAATACGTAGATAGAACCTACTAGCCAGTTGTTTTTGTTCTGTTAAGCATGCATGAAACACCCAAATTGTTATTTTTGTCATATGTTTTATGTTTGTATAATTGGAAAGTTAATAATTAATAAAATATTTATTTTTAATTAAAAAACTAGAAATAAAAGGAGGCAACTTAGTCCCCAGACTTTTCTACGGTTAAGATATTCTGAAATAACCCTGGTCCAGGATTTTGATTGGAAGCGCGTTTTGAAAAGAAACGGCAAATTGGACAGGGCTAGTCGTTAGCCCGTGGAAATATCCACGGGTTCGTCCGCCCTTTTTATACCGCATTGCGTGCGTCTCACTACTTGCGTAGCTAAGCAACCATTTTGCGTGGCGGACAGACGTATACGGGTATTACAATATAGACTAGCCAGGAAACGCGGCGTCGAAACACCGTGGTAAGCCAAAGTCAATGTGTGACCCGACGTTGAACACTCTGTGGAGCGTTTAGTAAGAGCCGTAAACTGTGCCACACGGTCAGGTGGAGCGCTTTAGTACAGATATACAGTATGTCGTAAATTAATTGAATCGCATACACCATTATAGTCATGCGACTATAACATATTTTTCACAAAATATTCCCCGCAACGACAGCTGAAATAAAAACACAGTTTACAAACCGCTGTTACTCCATCATAGCAAAAACAACAGTCTGTTGTTAACACTGGGCTAACCGCTTAGTATAGTTAAACAGACTGCATAGCTGTATAGGCGTAATACCCCTTTCCAAAAAGACTTTATTGCAACTTCGGTTTTAATGAAAACACAGGAAACAGCTCATTAACATCAACAGTCATTTTATTTGCAAAAAAAGTTTTCAGGAAAAAATAATAAAAGATGTAGCTACCTAGCTAACTGCATTAATAGCATAACACTTTTTTGTTTAAGAATATTGTTGTAGCCAAACTGCATTTTTATACTCTCACTTTATAGCCAAAGGTAGCTAAATGGCCACAACCTCAACACAAAAATAAATGGTGGGTAGGATAAAAAGCTCTTTACCATACAGAATAATAATAAGTAAGGCTCTAGCTAGCTAGCTAGCTAGCCTCCAAAATCTTCGTTCCTAGCCAAAAATCCTAAAACTGGTGCGTTTAAGATCTGTACGTTTCTAAAAACATGACAATATATTTATCTTAACATTTTAGAACATACAAAAAAACCAATATTACGAAAATAAAGAGCTTATAGAAGACAAAAAGGTGAAACAGCCTTACATACAGCGCTGAACTGACTACCATTACTTTAAAAAATAATAAGTAAGGCTCTAGCTAGCTAGCTAGCTAGCCTCCAAAATCTTCGTTCCTAGCCAAAAATCCTAAAACTGGTGCGTTTAAGATCTGTACGTTTCTAAAAACATGACAATATATTTATCTTAACATTTTAGAACATACAAAAAAACCAATATTACGAAAATAAAAAGCTTATAGAAGACAAAAAGGTGAAACAGCCTTACAAACAGCGCTGAACTGACTACCATTACTTTAAAAAACAAAAATGGCAATCATGTTTCTTCGTCAGCATGCCCAGGCCGCGAAAGTCTTGGATTGTTTTTTCAAACAATCAAGCGTTTTGATTGGTGTATTATGTGCGAGCGGTCAAAACAAAGTCAGTAAAACTATCAGTAAACTGTCCCATTTGTTTTCTGTAGCTTCTGAGCGAAAACGGCGATTCAGGTCACGGGGGTAATTATTATTAAAAATGGTGTATTAAAATAATGCATTCATTTTCCTCGCTAAATTTATTGTTCTTAAATTAAAATAATTCAATTAATTAAAGAATTGAATTAATTTTTAGGATTTATTTTAATCAATAATTTGATTTGCGATTAAACAACGACCAACCTCGTCCCCAGGCCCACTTTTCTCTTTCTGACAATCTCGGACGGCGAGAAGAAATAACCCTGGGCCACACTGGTCAGTTCTAAGATCTGATTGGTTTCTTAAGTTTCCGTTTATTATGAAGATAAATTGATTTATGCGCAAAAAATTGAATAATAACAGAAAAACAATAATGGCGGCTAAGTTTATGTGCGAAAGGGACGTTGGAATGTTTATGTTCTGGTGGACTGAATTTATTTTTGCGAAAAATAAAATATTTGGCATTGTTAGTATAGCTTAATATCCAAACAAAATTAAATAGCTTTTAGTTGTACTCAGAGACTGTTAAAGTAAGCTTCTGTTTTTTTTGCAGTGCAGTTGAGGAGGTAGCTACTAGACTAGAAAGCTAGCTATGTTAGCTTTTGTGCACAGAGTGTAGTAAAAAACACAATGAAGGTTTCTTTGAAGGCATGTTAAGCAGCCATCTAGCTAGCTCAAATACAACACAAGGTATATACAGGTATACACAACTAATTCTATTTATCCTGAACAGACCTTCTTTTACACTCTAACTAATATTCTTTCGAGGAAGAAAACATAAACAAAAAAATCATATGCTGTTGATTTGGTTGAAAAAGATTAAAAAACTGGTTAAGATGTTCATACCATTTAATTAACTAAATAGTTATACGCTTAGGCCACCGTCGAAATATGTTTGGTTAGCATCATTTCTAATTACAAAAGTGAGTCGATCGGTCGGTCGGATAAAAATTTTTCCCGAAAAATAACAAAAATACTATATTTCGCAGCCATATTTTGTTATTCGTTTTAAATGTAAGCCAGCTGTATTTTTAGCCTCCGTTTCAAGTTCGATTTTTGTTAGTCAATGTTGTTCCCATGGTTTTCGCTTGGAAAATATAGCACTGAGTAGCGCAGCGCAGTCCCTTATCGAAATAACATTCGAACGTAACAACCGTAATTCGGAGGACCGCTGAAAAGGTAAATGGTGGATTTTGTTACGTGTCGAAGATTGTTTGTGGATTGTTTGGTTTATTTTTCACAAATTTACTCCCCGACTTGACTTTCGCCTTTCAAAGTGAGTCGGTCGGGTGACGCTAACCAATTATATTTTTGAAGGTGGCCTTAATTAAATCGATTTTACAGATTAAATTACAATTTTCCCTGACTGCATGAAATGCAACATCCAATGAAAAGAATTAATTTTATCAATTGGTTTGACCATAGTGGCCATTTAGTTGTAAATGAGTTTCCAGGGACCCGTTTCGTGAAAACCGAAAGTGTAATATGATAAAAAGAAAGATGAAAAAGAAATATATTGAGTTAAAACTTGTTAGGAGATGCTTTTAGGCTGGTCTGATGGGATTAGCATAAAAAATGATTCTGTAATAACTATACTTTTCAAATTTGGGGAATTAAAGCAGGGTGATAAGATTTTTTTTAAAGACAATTATAAATTTTGACCTAACAATTGTAAAATTGTTTAGACAATACAATTTATTTAGGTGTATATGCACGTTACGACAATGGCTTTAAATGCGCTAGGACCCCCTTCGCAGGACCCTTGTTGATAGCAGTACCAACAGGAACTGAAGAGGCTATCCTGGGTAAATAATTTCAATAATAAAATAATAATAAGCATCTTCAGTAATTCTAATCACAAAACCCTCTGAGAATTCTGTGGCTTGGAAGCTAGCTATAGCTAGCTAAAAGTACTTTTACTTTTAACTATAATATGAAATAAAGATAGCTAAAAATCATAATTAAAAAAGTGTATAGCTAGCTAGCTACCTTGGTTTGCACAACGTTTGTAGCTACAAAAGTACGTCTTGGACCTTTGCTAGTTAATTAGCTATAGATGGCTGAAAACTTTAAAATAAATATATATTTAAAATTTGTATGTAGCCAAAAAAGCGAAGGCAACACTGCAATCATGTTTCCTGAAGCAAAAACTCAAAACACTTTAACTAACTTGTTTCTGATTAAAAATAAAACTCTATCCATGATTTGATCCAAGATTGTTTCGCATAAATTATAGCAATACGGTGTTCTCGGCGGTCCGCATGCAATTCTTAACAAAATGACCAAATTTTGAATAATTTATAAATCAGCACGAATCGTGCTGATTTTAACCAGCCTGGCCCAGGGTCATTTCTTCGCGCCGTCTCGGATATCAAAAAAGCGAAAAATTGCCGTGGGAACGAGGTTGAAGAACCCCCTGGTTTCTAAAAATCGCGGAAAGATCAAAGGAATAACAGTAACCCTTTTAAACAGACAGACAGACGGAATACGGCTATTATTATAGAGAAAAGTTATTAGTCTGTGAAAAAATCCACGGGGTCGCCCATCCTTTAAATTAACCCGTTGGAACAAATTGGACAGAAATATACCGCATTTGGTATTGATGCGCATTTTAAAAAATTCGTATTTCCGTTACGGGACACGGCTTTTACGGACACACAGACAGACAGACGACGGCTATTACTAAAGAGATAAAAATTTCGTGTTTTCGTTACGGGACACGGCTTTTCAAACACACAGACAGACAGACGACGGCTATTATTAAAGAGACTAGTCGTTGCCCGTGGTAAAATCCATGGGTTCGCCCGTCCTTTATGCCGTCGCAGCAAAGTGGATAAAAATATATCGCATTTGATATTCGTGTTTCCGTAACATGGTTTTCTAACTTAGCGGGGGGTCCGCGCAGAGACAGACAGACTACGGCTATTATTGTAGAGATTTATTTGATTTCAACCCAAGGTGAAGGAGAGCGTGGAGAGAGAGAGTAAAAAATAGTGCACAAAAAAACGTAATAATAAGGCTAGCAAATCTGATAAATTAAAGGAAATGTTGTTTTTATACTTTTATTTCAAATAGTTTGTCAAAAGTGAGGTAGCATGTCCACCAACCAGGTTGTAATGTTAAAAAGGTGCAAAATTGGTACGTTAACCTAAACATCCGTTTTATAATATCGTGTATATCAACTTTCGAGATTAAGCTAGCGAGATTTAACCCTATTTTACTGGCACAATTAATTTATGATGATTGAATGATGCTTTCAAAGTTTTCGGAATATATAACTATGTCAAGAATAAGTTATTGGTGTCTCTGAAAACACCTAAATTGAGGAACTCAGGCACTACGATTAAAGGTCAAATTTTTTGAGTCTATTTCACTAATTTAGTCTAAAAACCTAAAAGTTTCAAAGTATTATTTCAATACTTACTAAAGCTGTAAGACTTTTACATTGAACGAAAAGTATGTTGTTGTTTTTGCTGTCAACGCCAAAAATTCCAATGGGTATGCGGTTAGGAATAATTTTAAAAAAATTACAAAGTTTTCCACCTTGAAAAACAATTGGAGGCTTATCTTAGAGTGGGGGCTTATTTCGGAGTGGGGGCTTTTCTTAGAGTGGGGTTTATTAATTCAATTCACGTTATATATTTTGATATACACGTATTTTTTTAATAAGAAACCTGTTTATAAGAAACTAGATGCCGAGACATCAGAATAATTAAGAAACTCACCATTACTCTTCTTAGCTACTTTTTTAAAAAATTTTTTGCTGTTTTTTTAACGCAATATTTGTCAATTTGCTTTCATTTGAGAATCGAACGGAAAAATTAAAAACCCAATAAAAAAAACTTTCAGTACTGAAAACAGAAAAAAAGTTAAGAAACATCGAGTTCCAGGGACTTTCACAGGTTTCTTTTAAAAAATCTACAATATAGGTCTTAATTGGTCATTTATATATGGTGTGGTTTGGGCATCAGTAGCTGAGTCAGTAGAGCATTAAACGCATGCCCAGGTTTTGGATTCAACCTCTAAAATAGGTTATCTTCTAGTTGGATAAAAACTGCGAAGGTTTCTGTAGCTCAAGTGAGAGGTTTAAGCACTCAAGAACACCTTTGTGTTTCTTCCTTGAAAAAACTGACAAGGTATATCCTTTGAATATAGTAAGGCTAATCACATAGGTTACTCACAAGTTTACACAAATTTTCAAAAAAATATCTTCGTACAGTATGCTATATACTGGGTATAGCAAGTGTCTTTTATTTGTCCATGAAACTTTTGTATATGCATAATATTATGTGGTAGCTACGTTTTTCATAATCCATGCTCAGAAGTCTAACAGCTTAAAAAATTAATAAGAAGACATAACTTCTGAAAAACACTAGCTTAGATAACAACTGGTTAACCAATACTTAGCAACTAAGAGAAAGTATCAATGCGTCTGAAAAAGCAAAAACCTTGTAGCTAGCTAGCCAGCTATGTTGTCGCTGATAAGTATGAGAACTTTACACAAACTTGACACAAGCTTAACTTTTTAAAACCTTTTTGTAGTGGTTTATATTAATGCAATAAGTGTAAAAATGCTTGAACAACAATACAAAACTTCTCCAAACACCTTTAACTTAGTTCTCCAACTACCTAGCCAACATACATCACTATCACTTTTCGCTCGCCATTTCACGATTGAAATTCAGCTAAAACAAGGGTGCCTTCATCAGCTTTTCACAAAGCTAACTGGCCAGCAAAATTTTTTGTTTTTTGATTTTGCTTCGAAAACTTCGCTTTGCCAAAAAGTAGAAACAGTTCCTACTTTTTAGCGGCAAAACATTTCCCTGTAAACTTTTAACCAGTCAGAACGCAATCTTTAGTGTTTATTTTAAAAAAAGTGTTATTGGAAAGAATTCAAAATAACTGTCTGGTTTTTAATTTCGAAAAGAGTGCTTTAATTCAGTATTTTAAATTTGCCGCGTTTATTTTAATTTGAGGAGTTGGCCCACGCCTGGCGAAAACATTTAGACGTGGATCAATACAACCAAAAATAATGGTTAGCTGTCACTATAGTGACTGGTGATGCTTTTACTACAATTTTTGCTAGTTTCAAAAATGAGTGACGTATCAGTTGGTCGAACAGTTTAAGAAGCATCAGAAGTATTCTGCCAACGGTTGTCATAAGAAGGATTCATAAAATGTCCTTTTATCCAGCATGAATGAAAAAAATAGCAACAGAGTTTGAAGGCTTGTGGAAGGAAACCCAACACAGGCTCGAACAATTATACAAGAGTGTCTAAAATAGTTAAAAATGAATTTCGTGACTACTGACTAAATAGAAGGTTCTGTTTACTTGAACCTCGGATAGCTTGAACATTCGTTAACTCGATTCATTTTTAACCCCCTTGAGCTAATTCTTTGGCCAACTGAAGACTAGATAAATGTCTTTTTTTTTTTAGTTTTTATTAACTCCTGGTGTAACATAAATAGATAATGTTGTCTGACAAGCAAAATCTCCTTTTTCATTAAATAGGGCTATTAACGGAAGTTTCGTTTAACACAAATGTTCGCCAAATCAAACTATATTCCTCGGTTCATTGGAGGTTCTAGTTACCATGATTTAACTGTATTTCTATTTGAAAAACGTATTATATATAAAGAAGAAACAGAAAATGTCAGCAAAACAACAATTATATTATGAACGTTTACTCACTGCTAAATTGAATTTTGCTTAGCTGTTTTTCTTTGATGAGAGTTGTCAAAGTCTTTTAACAATGCCCACACAAAACAACTCGACACTCCCTTTTTCATTTAATAACGT
The DNA here is from genome assembly GCF_029227915.1 of Hydractinia symbiolongicarpus. NCBI lineage: Eukaryota > Metazoa > Cnidaria > Hydrozoa > Anthoathecata > Hydractiniidae > Hydractinia > Hydractinia symbiolongicarpus. The sequence goes on from NC_079878.1 coordinate 5,567,198, forward strand.
ATCCACCGACATCAAGTCTAGCTTACTTTGTTTATCATTTTTTGTGGGCAGAGGGTTTGAGCCAATATAAGATCGCTTTTTTCGATTTGTTGCCGGTGTTACTGTGTACGACTACAGGTGTCTCAATCTCTGAAATGTCTGACTGTGTTTCTGGAAATACATCAAAACCTTAGAGCAGATACGTTACTGCTTGTTGTACTATTTATTATTGCGTCCTTAAAGCAAAAAATTGGTTATGCAGTTTGTACTTTGATGTATCTGAGGAACCTCTTCCGCTTCGATAAGAGTTTTTTATTCATTTTAAGTATCTAGTTATGCCATCCCGCAAGTTTTTCAACCTTCGTTTGAGGTCATCAACTATAAATGTAAAAGTAAATACTTAGTACATACAATTCTCATATATAGTATCAAAGAATACGGCATTACCTAAAAGCTAACTAGCTACCAATGTTTCTGTATAAGTTGCAAGGGAAATTAAAAGTTAGACAGCTTGCTCTTTAATAATAGCTGCCTTCTGTCTGTTTCTGCGCAAAAAGGTACCGCACGTAGCGAGACAAACGAAATTCAGTAAATAAAAGACGGGCGAAACCGTGGTTTTATCCATGAGCCGCCGACTAGTATGTGATATTAGTCAAATCCAATAAACCTTTGCCTTCAAATAGCCATAGAGGTGACTATAAATAAGGAGTTTACCATTGTTATTAAATCTTAAGAAAATTTCATTCTATGCGCTTTTTTTCTTTTTTTAAATCTTTGAAGATCGACATGAGGTATCCCACAAATCCTCATATATTTTACTTCGACAAGAAGTTCAACATCTATTTCTTTATCATGGTCAAAACTAGGCAAGTCAGTAATGTTGATTTAACTTCAGTATACAAAATATCTGAGTTTAATTTTGCTTTTGGAGCATAAAATATATTTTATTAGTTGATTAAAATTTTTTGTGTGTAGAGATTGGTCAAAATAAAATTTTTGCGCAAGAGTTTGCTTCGTCCGCAAAGAAAGTTGAAATTGCTTGAAAATCACGTTATTCGTGGTTCTGCGAAATTTTTTACGGTTGATAAAAATGAAGATATTTTCTTTGTACTTTGATAACTTTAGCGCAAAAGTTTCTTCCGCAAATACTTAGACAACCCAAAATTTACAATACCCTGAAAAGTCAAGTTTCTATCATAGTATATAAACTGCATTTTTAAGCCACAACTCTTTTTAAAATACACACAATACATCAAAAAAAAATATTTTACATGTAGTAAGACATTTACATATACTAATACGTTAAAAACAGTCGCAACTGAATGTCCTTGAAGTCGATCTTGAAAATTCTATTTACAGATCTTCTTGTAAAGTTGATGATTCAAATAATTAGTACAATGAATCAAACAGTTCTAATATTTTGTTATTTCAGCAATGAAAATTACAACGTCTGAAATTTCAGTTTTTTAGCATTTAAAATTCCCTCCTTTTGCTCAAGATTTGCTGATGATACATGTACCGAAATAGAAAGATAACATTTTCAATAAATGGTTGCGATTTTGAATTAAAAATTCAAAATCAGATTGGGATATGCCCGTGTAAAAAAATACAATCAGGATGTGAGTTGGATAGTCCTGTTTTTAGCAGCTACAACCAAACAGCCACAACGAAGAAACCTGACTATAATAAAAGAAAGTACACCGTTTACTTTAAAAATGTAGAATATTTTATTTTTGTTTCTGTCGAATTACATTATGAAGCATGGCTGCTGTCCAATATATGACGTTCCCTTTTGGGCGGTCTTTTTTTATCTTTCAAATGATTCATTTTCGGGAAAAAATTGCTTGATCTTTAAGGTAATTTAAAACTGAAAAATATAAAATATTGTGTATATTTTAAAGTTTCTCTTGGGAATCAGAACAGTAAAATGCGATCAATAACTTAAATTAGGTAATTACTTTCAACTTAACTACCTTTTTAAAAAGTAAACATAGCCAAGTTTATTTGTTTGTTGGTTATATATCAAAAAGTGAGCAGAAAACAGCAACTATAGAGAATATATTAAACACAACTGTATCTGACTTAGGAATGAATAGTTTGGTAAGGTACCACCAACCATAGTAAATGAAAACCCTGTTCTTTCATTTGATTGTTTAGCTTGTATGTTTTAATTTTGGTGTTTTTAACTTGTTACTAACAAATAAATTTGGTGTTCTAATTACGTGTAGCTACTTTTTAGATTTCTCTCCAACGGAAAGGGGTATTACTTTTCATATTCGGATGGTATATTATAAGCAGTAAGTTTTTATTGATAACGTTGTTTGAGGACATCGGAGTTCTATAGTCTGTGTCTACAATCATTGGCAAAACACTTCTGTATGATGATAGGGAAAAATTAATATTTCAAAAATCCGTTACGTCATTATAGCTTGTGTCTAGCTCATTAATATCAGCTCTACAGAGACTGATTTGCTTTATCATAGTCCAATGTATTTCACACGAGCTTCGTCTAATAAACGACCTTATGAAGGAATCAAATTTAAAGGCAGTTAGACCAGCACCAGAAAGGAACGAATCTTTGCCAGTTACAGTAACACTTGGTTTAACTCTAAGTCAGCTTGTGATATTGGTAAGTGAACACCTTTTAAATATACACGGTTGTATGATAACTGACTCGGTTAAGTACCCGTCTTTCGAGTTTAAGGTGATAAGAAATAAATTTTCTGGTATATCTTGAAGTAAAAAATATCATTTATTGACGTTTTATGTTACACTCTGTGTACTTAAAAGTGTACTTAAGAATAGCAAATACCCTATCTTGTTCTCTACCATATATAATATCTACCATATGTAATTTCCAATAAATTTCAGGATGCTAAGAACCAAATTCTTACAACAAACAACTACATTCGACAGGTAATAGCTAACCTTTGTTTAAACAACGAAAAAGTTTTCATGGAAAGAACATTTTTGTTTATTTTATTGTCGTATATACTTCCTGTGGTAGCCTCTTTGTTTATTTACGCAATATTCCGACAAACAAAAGACATATTTAAATATTGAGTTTTTGTTACTGTGCTGTATAGCTTTGATTTAGAGTTGAATTTAGTTTTTTGAATTTAGCTTTTTGTGTTACCCGTATTTTTTATTTTTTTGTGAAGGTATGGCATAATCCTTACTTGAAATGGAATACAAGTGACTATGGTGGTGTAAAAACAGTCAATTTAAAACCTGAAAACATTTGGTTACCTGATATTACACTCTATAATAAGTAAGTCACAAAAAATATTTTGAGGTGACTTACTTTGAAAATATATCTAGTTTGTTCTGAGTCAGATTCTTTTTAAGATAAGGGTAGATTTTATATATATATATAAAAAATCAAATAACTGTAACAATTCAATAAAAAGAGGTGAGAGAGGGGAGTGACGGTAGATCGCGCAACGCGGTTTTTTCTAACTGATTCTATCAGATTGCATACTTTTGCCAATCACAACTTTAATTTTATTATTTTCTGCTAACAGGCGCATAAAATGCACGAAATATCGATGCGGTAAACATGCACGTCAGCTAAAACTCTGAGGAACAGTGAACCTGTTCATAATGAACATCTTCAACTCGTTACTTTCAATTACCTCCCAACAATAATTAAGGAGTCAACATTCTCTTATACTAGATATTGTTTTTCATTTCTTGCAGTGCCGAAGGGGATAATGATTTTGGTGGATCAATGGATAAACTGTCCACACGTGTCATTGTTCACCACACTGGTAAAAATGTTTGGTTATCACCTGCCATGATTCAATCTAAATGCCAGATTGATATTACGCATTTTCCATTTGATACGCAGAGGTGTCTGCTTAAATTTGGATCATGGACTTATGATGGATACAGATTGGACCTGCAGTCAGAATGTAAGGTTTTTTATTATCAAGCTTCTATGATATTATAAACCAAAATCTTTTTCTAAAATACCCAGTTAGATTACATAGTTTCACTTCATGCAAAACAATAGAAATTAGTCAACGATTACAGGCTAGTTATATTAATTTTTTTCGTATTCACAACATTTGGGATATTTAGGTTCTTTAACTAGTGTCAAAAATCCGATTAGGCATGAACTTAATAACCACAAAACTTGTGACTTTCCTTAATAGACCCAAACAGGTTTCCATTATTTTACTTTGTAATTTATACAATGAAACAACAAGAAAAGCATTACTACCTTATAGCACCTTTGGCTGATCTTAGTAAATATACACCAAATGCTGAATGGACTTTGGTAAACATGACAGCTAGTCGAAATGTTGTTGAATACATTTGTTGTCCAGAACCATATATTGATATTACCTATACAATAACAATCAAAAGACGTTCACTGTTTTATCTGATCAACTTGATTATACCTTTGGTGTTGATATCAGCTCTTGCTTGTATGACATTTCTCGTTCCATTTGAATCAGGTAAGAGATCAGTGTTAAATTTCAATCAATAATAGAGAATGGCGTGTGTTTACCTTTAAGATCTAAAAACATATAGAGAAGAAAAAAATTGTAGCGTTAAACATTGTATGTCCAATATTTTATAGGTGAAAGAGTCTCACTATCTATAACGGTGCTGCTATCTATGACTGTTTTTATGTTGCTTGTTCAAGAGATGATTCCTCCAACGTCTGACACTGTTCCACTTGTTGCCAAGTTCTATACAGCCTCTATGGTGGAGATGGGTGTCAGCGTTGTAATTGCATGTTATAATCTCCATTTATATTTCATTGACCCACAATTTTATGAAATGCCAAACTGGATGAGAAAATTGGTTTTAGGTATTGTGAATTTGGTTTCAAACTTTTGTTATTTAGTCACTAATTTTGAAATGTCGGTTGCCACTACAACATATTTTCTTAGTAAAATTTAATGTTCTATTGAAAGGCAAAAATCCTGGATTACAACTACGTGTTATAGGATTCTTCAAAATTCTGGATAGTATCAATATAGTAGCTGTTGGGTACTCCGTGATAATATTTAGACGGTTGATTAAATGTATAATTAGATACTCAAAGAAAGAGTATTACTTATTTTTCTTTTTCGTTTTTAAGTACTCACGTTGACAATTAGGATTCCCGAGTCTTTGATTTCAATCAAGCTTTCTTTCCAGTGTCGCTCGGTAAAAATAAGAGATTTTCAGACACTTCATGTTATCTAAATTAAGCCGGGAATTATACCAACCACATCGAAAATGTGTTAATCAAATCTATGGTGTGTGGTTATATATATATATATATATATCCCACTTAAAATGTTCAATTGGGTAGGAGTTATTCCATTGGTATGAGTCCCATTTTGATAACAACTTTAAATTAGCAAATATAATGAATAAGGCTTCAGTTGTGTTTGAGGGTAATAAGTACGCAATATTGTGCTCTCATTTTACACCACGAACGACATAATGTTTCATGATGTTGTCGTAGGTAAACTTTCGAATTGGGTTGGAGTTAAAACAACTAAAGAGCTAGAATCTTCACTTGATCATTACAATCAGCAGAACAATGACGCCATGTCACAAACGTCAACATCAACACTTCGACGCTTGGAAGAAATCATGGATTTTGAAACTGAAGAAAACTATTTCCAATGGGAGTATGAATCCGAAGAAGAAAAAACAACATTCATGCATAAAGAGCCGAAACGCTTTCTGTTTGCTAGACAAGCTTCTGTCCAGAGTTTAAAAGATCCAGTACGCATTAAGTCATGCAATAAACACAACAATAATCACATTACTGGCAACTTAGCCAATCCAAATACAGCACGCAAAAATGGATTAGGCATGCGATTGGATCATTTAAGTGAAAGTAATAACAATTTAGTAAAATTAGTAAGACAACTCACAAATCAATGCAATGAAAAGATTATAGAAGAAAAGAAAAAGCGAGATCGATTGGAATGGCGACAAGCGGCAAGAACTTTCGATAAATTATTTCTTTATCTCTTTATGGCAGTGTTTGTTATTACAACTGTATGGGTTTTTGCTGAAGCACCAGAATACGTGCCTTGACGCCATGAACGTTTATTAAATGTCCCCTATGTATTTGAATAATGAATAATGAATTATTTTTCTGCTAAATTAAATCAGACAAATCCCAGCCGCTACATTGATTCGTTTTTGTGACTTTTTGATGAAGGCTGAGAGAACTCTACTCCAGCAAATGTGTAGGAAATGTGTTATTTACAGTTTCTGCGATGTTAGCATGATGAAACAATCAACGCGAGCTCTGCGAAAATCAGGAAAGTAAGTAAAATGAGTCATGAACCTCCGCAAAAATTAGTTCAGTTTAAAATTGAACCTAACCAAATAACATAAGTCCATTTGAAAACATTTGCAATAGTAGTACGTTAATAATTGCGAGTCGGCACGATCTCAAAAATTGACCCTTTTTCCAATAATATTTTGAACCAGATTGTAGATAACTAGAGAGCAGATTTAAAGACATTAGATTCTGAATGAAATAAAAATGTTGTTGTTTTAATTTTACGAAAACGAGATTAAGATTATAATCCTCTAATTCAATATATATATAATTTTATTCTTCGTTATCAATACTTTTTCACCTTCCATATTAAAAACTCCAAACCAGATTTCTTTGAGTTCCATACATGTTCTTGTGTAAGAATATAAGAGAACATATAGCAAGCACCAAGCCATAGTCCTCCCAGAATTATATTCTTTATAACAACTTTTCCATTTCTGGGGAAGATGTAACTACTGAAGAAAACTGTCAAATGAAAGAGAACATATGATACACCAATGTAAATTAAAGTAGATAAAGCAAAATTCAACATGGGATATTGAGGCAAATATACCAATATCATCTTTGCATTCCCCATCATGTAGATATGGATTTGGGATAAGTAAGTCTCTAGTGTTATTTTTCCAAGCCATGTAAACAAATTTAAATAATATGTCCGCAATACTGGATGTATATTTCTCAGAATAGCGTAAATGACAATTGGAACAGGAGATGTGAATGGATGAAGCGCCAGGTACGGATTTTTTTCCTTCCGCAGAATGAAATAAAACCAAACTGCAAATATAGCAAGCAAAATAGCGGTTATAAAGTAACGTATGGATTCTCGTTTTTGTTTTGTTTTTGGATCGTCTTCATCCAAATATTTCAAAAAGTTTTCTAAACGCTGGAAGTTGAATGCAAAAAACATTCCCACTAATGTCGACCAATGGTCCAGCCTAAAATAGAATCATTTTTAGTGACCTAACGAGACTAAACTGTACCTAAATTCTGAAAGTAAAAAGCGCTCTGGTAGTTTAATACTTTTTTGGTTGAATTGTTTACTGTCTTAACATATCAATCTCTTACCATGCTCTGTACTTCCAATAATGAAGGGTGCCATTATCATCATGCAACACCCATTTGAATGGCGTAAATACTTTCTCTGACGCCCCAGGTATATTGAAAATCATGGCATTAATAGCAAAGTAAATTCCAAATTTCAGGAGAACAAATTTAGGGTTCTAAATAAGAATGGATTATACTATCAGTGAAATATGAAGGAGGAATAAATGCTGTTGTTATGTCTATATAACACCTACTTTCTTTTGAAAAATAAATTTTTAATACTTTTACCTTTTTTTTTATAAAAATAAAAAGTCACTTGTATTATAAAATTATATATTTATAAAAAATATTTATCTTGTTACTCTACATCATAAAATATATAGAATAAAATAATGTCACTGTAAACCATAATTGTTTTTCAAAACTTCTTATCTGCTTAAGTTAAGGTGTGCTTTTTCAGCTATTTTTAGACACACTTGGTGTCGCGACACCATCCTGACCTAGCTTAATGTGTTAACTGGATATGATAAAAGCCATAATGAAATCTGCTTACGTCATTATATCTATTAAAAGCCACCATTACTGCCCATACTGACAAAAACCAATAGGTATGCATTGCACAGATATAATACCGAACAAACACGTGGTTAGTTACAGCCATTATGCAGAACACCAAGAAGTTTAAACGAAACAGCATCTTTAACAATCGATAGATTGAATAATCTTTGCGAGTTGAAAAATAAATGTAATTACCTAAAGGAGAAAAAGTTTTAATCTTAAAAATAAACCAGTACGAATTATTTTTTAAAGCTACCAAGTATTGATGCTTTATGTACTAATGTCTTCATTCCAAAAGAAAAATCCAATTAAAATAAAAAAGGTGAAGAAAGAACTAACCGAAACCAGTCATCCATACATATGCGCCGACATAGCAACGAATGGAATTGAATGTTTCTTGTGCATCGAAGTAATGATACCAAACAAATTGAACCTGTAGGGATAAGGATGGAAAAAGAACAAATTTGTTAGTCTGGCAAGATAGGGAAGAACCTGCTTGTAAGGTATTAAAATATCCATTTACAAGAATTCTGAAGCTACAAAGAGTATTTTTATTCTTTTTTTTTAAAAAAAACTGGTGAATATTATCTCGGTTATCCTCTAATAACACAATTATAACTGATGTCCCGAGCTGTACCTCAAAATGTCGTCCAATGTCTAAGTGCCGACCGAGCTTGCGAGGTCCGTGTAATATTTTGTATCACTTTAATCACTTCCTGCATCCTATCCACAACCATTACATATTGTGGGGTAATAAATTTTATATTCGTTCACTTTATTGACATATAAAAAGTAAGAAAAAGACACTAAGGGTTCTCCAATAACGTTTTTGCATACAGTTTTATAGTTTACTATACCTGCATCCAGCCTTTCCATTCTTCTGTTTGGTCTCGATGCAACAACTTATCTTTCGCTTTCCTTATGGAGAAAACAACAGCAACAAAGACAAGGAGAAAGAACAGGAACACAAACATATCTCGTGAATACTGCTTTGCAACTTTTGGCCTAAAATAAAAACGTAGATATGTTGTGATTCATTGTGGCCGAACAAATAAGTTTTTTTTATTAAGCATTGTTGAAAAAGAGATTGTGGTTGGAGAAGTAGAACATTAGAAACAGTACTCTGTTGGGGGAATACCCTTTAACCTGCAGTTAAAGAAGGTGCACCTGATACATACGTCATGCCCCCTTACAATCCCTCACTAAAATTTATTCGTATTTCCTATAGTTAAGCGTGATCGTACCAATGAGTTGATGTGACTTTACGATGTTTTTAATCTCCTGTTTCAATTAAAAAAGTAACTATAATAAACTAACTGTATTCCCGCCATTATTTGTTGCAGCGAATGAGTATTGATGTGTATTAGTGTAATTACAAGTACAAATAAACTTACCAAATATGGAGATAGTCGGTTAACCAAAAGTAAAACATAAAGCAACCGAATATCATCATTTTGAAAAGAAATTTCTCGAATGTCGGTTGATCCTTATCGTGTGCTTGGAAAACATCAGAAACGGCTAGCTTGATATTCGTCCAAGAAATTCGCTTCTTAGGATCTTTCTCTGAAATAAGAAAACATGAAATTATAGGATTCATATTTTAAATGTACATCCATAACATGACGAATTTTGGAAATATTATTCTTAGAACAATAGCGAATTACATGCCGCAACTTTGCTTTTAAAATTTACAGTCAAAGTAGATACAGTATAATCCCAGATAACTCAAACAACTCGTAGTAACTCGAAAGGTTTTAACCCCCTTTGAAACTTTCAGTACTTTCGTACTTGCTGGCTTCATATGGATCAATGTTTTATCTGGCATAAGACAATATCCGAGATCAAGCTGCTATTTTTCTTTTAAAAAATGTTTTCCTTTTTTAAAAATTGATATAGTCTATTCTCGATAAGTAGAACCCCGGATAAGTGGAACTTTCATTTAGTGGGACCAATTTCCCCGGTCCCTTGGCTTACATTAACAAACCTCTCTTATTTTATTCAGATAAATGTAACACTCGATAAGTGAAACCATTTTTTTGGTCCCTTGAGCAATACTTATTCCTAAAGTGGAACTTTTCCAAAAGAAGAAACATCTATATTACGTTCGAATCAGTTTAATCAAAACATTCTTTTTTCGAATGTGAACATTCGATTGCTATCCAGTAACGAAAACATAGTAACTATATCAATTCAATAAGTGGAACTTTTTTTCGGTTTCAACAAAGAGGTTCCACTTATCGAGCAATTCGGATAAGTCGGACATTCGATAAGTGGAACCACTTTTTCGGTCCTGTGGAGGTTCCATGAAGTGTTCTTAATAAGTAAAATAGATTGTCACATCACACAATAATTCGAGTTATCAAATGTATCCATAACAGATGTTTGATTACTCGAAACCTTTTTTGGTCCTTCAGTTGTTTCAGATATCAGGAATATACTGAATACACCTGAAGCCAATATTTTCAAATTTACGATATAGAATTGAACGACATTAAAACCCAACATGGCAATAAACAAGAGGCCATATCACTTTATTCAACAGACCGTTCAATTTGCACGATACAGGCCATAAGCGACAGTCTCGTGACAGTTTACCTGACGTGTTATCAAGATTTTCCTTTTCATCTAAAAAAACGTTACGATTTATTGGAAGTTTACCTTTCGAAAAGAAAATTATACCATGACACCTCTCACTCACCTTCCTTAAATTCATCTAACTTTGCTTCACTTAGTTTTGGTATATTATCCTGGATAGTAGCTTCAATCTTCTTCATTTCAAAAATGGTGGCTTTCACTGTTACGTCCGTTAGGGATTCTTCTGGCTCCTTTTGAAATGCGCTTTCATCAAGGTAATCTTTTCTCTTCGAAGGACTGCAGTTTTTTGAAGGACTAAAAGAACTATTTTTAAACGGGCTAAAAATTGATTCAATAGGGTTTGATTTAGCAGGGCTTATGTTTGATTTTGATGGACTTTTATTTGTTTTAACCGGACTGTAATGAACTTGGACCGGGCCATCAGGGTTTTCAGATACATGTCCCGGCTGCAAAGGTGTATAATTATTCTCCTCCTTAGGAGCAAATAAATCTTCTTGATTGATTTGCTCTTCGTCAGTGTTTTTTTCAATATCTTCTGCTTCTTCTTTCTTTTTGTAATTCTTGTAAGCATTACTGCACACTTTCCATAGTTTTACTGTGACCCATAAAACAACGGTAGACATCCAAAATGTAAATAATGCTTTTTGATGAAGGGTAATCAGCTTTTCAGGCGATGTCCTAAAGGAAATGTGAAATGACTTAAAGGCTGCAATTTATAGACATTAATTTTCTTCTAATTTAGACTCATTATTGTTTACCCAGAATAGCATCTCCAGGTCCTACAATGAGGTACTGCGAAGAGAAAGAGCATTGAATGCTCCCGTTTAAGCTACAACAGCCGCTTAAGGTGGTCAAACACCAAAAATTTGGAGAGATACATATAATTTTGTAATTTTTTTTCCTTTGGAAAAACAGTCTATGAAGATCGAAAATTAAGCTCTCAAAAGGATTTTACTAAATTCGAAAGAGATGTGGCTTAAATCCACATTTTTTGACAATGCATATTCCAAAATTTCCACACCACAGTATACAACCGGTTGCTAGGGCGTTTTCCCCGTATTCGCTCGTGATTTCCGCTGATTTTTTTGATAATGTATAGATAAATAAGCAAATGAAATTAAAATATCGGCTTTGTTTCCCGCCGTATACTCAAAAGGTCAGGTTTTAAAGCCAGTAGTATATAAAAAAAACTCTTAGCTAGCTAGCTGGAAGACTATTAGACAACCGTTAAGGATATCTATCCTATTTTGAGGCTGAACACGTTTATAGTCTCTGGCATAACTCGACCTGACTTTGAACTCAAGACCTTTAAATCAAAGTAAACCAAACAAAATTATAGCCGGATACCCTTCCTGACGCCAGCACTGTTCAGCAGTAGATACAGCGGCATTGCTGTTTCTCCTGAGACACTATCTCTGCGACGACAATATTCACCAACAAGCCACAAAAAATCACAAATACCTAACATAGCCTTTACTCCGTCCTTAAAAGAACTTTCCGTTAAAAGCAAGTGTGCCACAGACAGGCAGTTCAAACAGTAGATGCATAGCGAGAATGAAGATTAACCGCCCTCACTTTTTCCCACATCCTCTTTATCCATCGATTTTTTTTTTAAAAAGAAGAAAGGCAAAATAAATGTAATATATCCTTAGCGCTTAAAATTTGAACATTACCTTCCGTACGTCTCCAAAAAGTTCAGGTACAAATTATGAATTCTATATTTTAGTCTTCCCGGATCTTTATCCATTTTTATTTTCTTTCCAGCGGAGTCTCTTCTCTGTCTTTTTAGTCCCTTAAAATAAGAAACAAATTAAAAAAGAACGGATCGCGAATTATAAAATGATTTTACCATAAGTATCCTTTTTCTCCAATAGTTGGTCGCACTGAATTAGCAATTGAAAACTGTGTTGTACTAAGTTGTATAACAGGTTGAATCAGGCTGCGCCGCAAGATAAGCATTCACTCCATAACTAATATTTTGAAATGGTGCAAACCAGAATGCGTTAGACAGTATTAAAAAACTTTGTACGAAAATATTATAAATATATTCAGGTAATACGATACGATACAGTGGATTCAACGATCTGGAACTAATTTAAAATTAAAAGTTAGCCGACATGTGGACGACACTGTCTGGTTCCGCGAATCCTCGGGTAGAAAGATTGAACAATATCGTCTGCTTTTTTTGTAAACATTACTAATTCCTCCTGCGATGTGTACCTTAGGGACCATTCCTCCTTCAAAATAGCTGAATAATTTGTCTTACTAACAATACGGCCAACGACTGGTGATTCTACCGGCGACTAATTCAAAGATGTTTTTTTTTCGTTCGTGAACCTGGTTTACTGAGTTTGATGGTAGTTTTAATTCACAACGAGTTTTACATTGCATGTCATTTTAATAGATAGGACACCTTGCATGTGTAGATATTATTGTAGATATATCAAAAGCTCGCTATGTTTTCATGCTGTAGCAGACTGTAAACCTTTTTTATTAGTTAGTTGAGGCAGTGTTGCATTTTTAGCAGCTTGAATATTACTTACCTTTTAGACAATCATAATAACCATACGCAGATACTTTGAATCTGCAATCTTCGCTCCAATGCAGAAAAAATCCAAGTTCTGTATTTGCTTTAGATCGACCCATTGTGTCTCGTTTTAGAAATGGCGTTATTCTACGAGAACAGGTGTGTTGTTGATATCGCTCAGCAGGCTTCATTCATCATGCTCAATATCGTTACAAACAACTAAAACTCGTTTTCTGTATAATATTTTAATTATGTTTTTTTTTTCGAAACAGAAAACATGCGCAATGTGTTTCACAAATTCACAAAATAAGTAATATTTCGTGAATTTGATGCTTTAGCTGCTTTTACTTTCATTTGATTTTGTTCTAATTTTATTTTATGCATAATTTTTTAGTGTTGAGTCCAGCCTCATCATCAAACCAAAAACGAAAAATCCCTGGGAACGAGGATGGCATTGCGTCAACTGTTCCATCAAAATCTTTAGGAAGACTAAATACTCTGAAATGATGGAATGGTTGAGTTGCGTACATGTTTGTATCTTATTAAATATAACTATTATCGTCATTTCTCTAATTAACGCGGCAAAATAAATAATTATTTTCGAGATACTGCGTTAATAATAAGAGAAAATAATTATATTTTTCAATATTTATCAATCATGACCGCTCTTATAATTAGAGGAAAATTTCAGCCAATCCGCACTAAATTGGAGCTTGGAGGAAAGAATACAAGAAGTTTTTCGCTATTTTTTATTTTTTTTTATTTTTTTCCAAACACTATCTATCCCTTCTTTTTTTCTTTTTTTAAACTTTTTTATCTCCCCCGATGTGCTCTTTCTCATCTGGTCACTGAGCTCCTCTTTCTGTGTTCTACAAATAAATTTTGCCTGGATTTTCATGCCTCCTTTAGGCAGATCGTAAGAATGTTCTTTTACCCCGTAATTTTGACTATTAAACTACCTCCGTGTTTTACCCGCGCTATAATTAGAGGAAAGATCTACCTTTGCCGCCCTAAGTTAAAAGAAAATCAATACTAGGTAAAATAGAGACTGTGTAGATAATTAGAGGGAAAAAAATTCCTCCACTTTTATCAAAATAATTAATCTGCGTTAATTAGAGGACGCGTTAAAATTAAGCTTTCCATGGTCAAACGCACATTTAGTGAAACATTCGTTGAATTGATTTTGTTATGCAGTATTAAATATGTTACTTAGAGTTGACAACTACTGCAAGAAAATACACATAAGCGATACGGAAATTAAATTGTCCATTGCACGCAAGTAAACATCGACACAAATCTTATCGATTTGTACCGTCAATACGTTCAACGTCGGATAAAGAAGCCTTCCTTTTGCATGATTATACATTGGTAAGTTCTCCAGCTGCATGTTCTTTGAGTTTACATTTGTATGACGGTAGGGAATTCTGATGCTAATTTCCATTTTGTGAGCTTTAGCTAATATCGACTGAATGTGTAGTTCAACACCAAATTAAACATCTGAAAACAACGCCAGTTTAGAAAAACTGCTTAGAACTTCTGTTGATTTTTTATCGATAAATTTTATTTAAATGTAACGTTTTAGAAATTATGTGATAGTGTTGTCAATGATCCGAGTCAGTATTTCTAGAGCGATCAGATTACATGCAACCAATCTCTAGTAGTAGTAGTAGCTCATCTTGTTTGTACTGGTTCGTTGCAAGAATTTTTAATTTAAGCTGCATCTAATTGACATGGTGTTGCAAGATCCTTGGTTTATTTGGCGGCGATTTTAATCAAGTCTTCGTTGCTGTTGTTATCGTAATAAGATGGCTGAAGTTGTTTAAGTAGTGCATTCACAAGTCTATTTGAGTCGAATTTAGGGTGATTAACGTCACATTGGTACCAAAAGTTCAAACACAAGACTTATCGAATGCACATGATTGACAGCCCCAGTCTTAATCGATTAAGATCAGTAAAAAAAATTAAGGCAGGTGGTGATATTTTATCTTGAACTCTTTATTTGTTTTAATCTTTTATTTTTTTTACAAAAAAAGATCTGGTTTTTAAATTATTAAATATAATAGAGGATGTAAATTTAAAGAAGGGAAAATGTAAAGCGTAAAAAATAATAGAAACATTCTTTACTTGAAAGTTAAAATGGTGAGAGAAAAGATATCTAAACCCACAATACATGGAAGATAATAATTGTTTCAATAGCGCTACAATATGGCTTAAGTAAGTTATTATATAAAGAAAAAATATTTTCTTTTTCTCTCTTTATCAGCTAGTTATAACGAAGCTGTTTTAAATGATTTGAAATTGTTGATTTTCACCTGACGTTCATTATGGAGAGACAAAGTTGCGAAAATAAAGAGAAATTGACACACTTGGTTAATGGAAGTTCAGACGAGACGGTAACAAAAATAAGTGAAAATTTTGGAAACATATTTTTAGAAGGAGAAATTTTACACGGTAATGTTAAAATGTACAATGAAAATGCATTACTGAAAGCTCAATACACAAACAAAAATGAATGTGAAGAACGCGAAGAAAAGAAAAGTCCGTTTCACAAATTAAGCACGTCTAAAATATTAGACGTAACACCACGAAACTTAGATATTGCATGTTATTGCAAAGCGCTGATTAATATCAACTTTTCTGGAGAGTGTGATATTGCAAATAAAAAAACAAGACTGTCCTTTTTGCTTGATGAACCAGATGATTTACCCTTATCAACGTTTCTACAATCCATGGATACGTTTCTTCGTTCTTTTGGAACGGATAAAATAACTGGAACAGAAGAGGAATATATTTACTATTTACATGGCTTGATGGAAAAGCGCGACAAAAAAGAAACGGAGGAAGAATTTTTTAAAGATTCAAAAAGATTTTTAGAAATATATAACGCAAGAGGAGGTACGTATGTTAAGTTTTGCAGACAAATAAATATATAACGAGTGACTTGTAAAGTAAACAACACAGGATCACCAACTAGAAAATTTTGACCGTAAAACATATTAAACATGAAGACATCGCTCCTCGCATCATTCAAGTCTGTGTTTTACTGTATGGTTATCCATCTGTAACCAGAACTAACTAGAATCGCAAGCGGGCTAGTAAAAACACTGCTTTTCATTTGTTAGTGTCGCCAGCGTTTCTTCATCGTTTTTTATATCAATAAATAAAATCATCCCTTATGCCCAGGATTCTTTTACGTATATGATATTCTAACAGGAGAGCGTCTCATCAGAATATATTAGGCGTAGAATAACCCTGGGGAAAAGAATGTGTTAAAAAAGATCTGTCTGTCTTAGTTTCGTCAAGAAATTTTGAGTGAGTGTGGAATAGTAGAACAAGCGATCAAAATCTAACAAAGTACAAGTAGCCATAAGCATTTGGGACAATTCTAATTTTCCGCTACACTTTTGTTTTATTCTCTGCCATACTACAAACGTACTAATACTATTATAGTTGTGTCAGAAGCATTAAATCATTTGGAATACTGGGGAACGAGACAACAACTACTTGCTGGAAAAGTCATATCAGATTACGTAGACGAACCAAATGGACCGCTTGACCCTGTGTTTGGTGTGCTGTTAAGTCCGGTTGCAGGTAAGAAACTATTTTAGTAAAGTTGGGGTAAAAAAGCTACTATTTTAGGGTAATTTAAAAACGTACTACTTTGGAAACAATTGACTATCGTTCTAAGTATGATTCATAATACTTTACTGCAATCTGTGTTCAATGTTATTCAGTTATTCAGAACGATGTTTCCTATGACCTCTGAAATCACCACAACAAATGTAGACTATATAATCTTCCTGTTTTGGCTCGACTTTAGATACTAAACTGCAAACTGGGAAAGGTAATTTGGTCACAGTTTAGACAGACTTTTTATTGTAGATTTAGCACGCAATTGACAAGCAAAGAGGAAATATAACTGGCTATTAAAAAGTAAATTAGTTGAGGCAATTTTAAGAAAGTTTATATTTCTTGGATTTGTATAGCTTATATTCCTGTAGAAGTTTTAAAATTGATTCTGTTTCAGGTCGTACTGGTCCTGGTGATAGCGGTATAGTGCATGATCTTTTATTTGACAATGATGGACCCCTTGCGTATCATTCAGCTGTTCATGACGCATTTGGTTACTTAGTAACATACCATAACATTGGTCCTGGTTATAATTATGTTGGATCTCACTCATTACTCAAACCCTCGCAATGCATGGCGGGTCAAATGTCAGGCTTGCATTTTTGGCGGGAATTGTTAAAATCTTCTTAGAGGTTTTTAAATGATAGCAAACACGAGGTCGATTTGAATTAATTGTTAAAATTCCTGGAATGAGTAAGTTAAGGAGTTCAGCTAATTGAGTTGTAGAAATTCAACACCAGGCTTACAAACATAAAGATTCTTTCTCTGAAAGTTTTATTTTATCATCTACTTTTAATTAGATTCCGCAGATTCGGAGAAGAGACTCAATTTAGCGTTACAGATAAAGGGATGACGAGAAGAAATATTTTATTTGTCAGAGGATATTTTGTTGCATTTTTTGAAGCCTCAACAATTTTTATTTGTTGACAAATAAATAAATAAACCATTTCGAACATATTTACAAACTCGTATTTATACATGCGTCAAAAAGAAGATGGAAACTGGTTTCATTATTATCCAATAATCCTGAAACGGATTTCCTTAAACAAAATTACTTTTAATATAAAAAAGTTACCATTCTTCACATCTTTTTCTTTATTTTGTTATTTTATCCTTTTTTGTGTGTTTAATTGTTACTTGTTTTTCAACCAACAAAGATCATCGTTTCTGAAGGCAACAATGCGTTGAAAGATTAATTTAACCAATTAAATTCCACAAAGAGTATCGATGAACCAATCAAAACGCTTTCATGAGCATGCAGCAGCCTTTATTTATTCGCACGATCATGTAGTCTTGTTTAAATTTTTTCATGAACTGATAGGTGACTGCAATTTCTGTGGTGGTATTCACCTTCACTGTCACCAAAGCAGCATGTGTTGATTTCATTAAAATATTCAATAACATGAGCAATTCTGAACAATTAGATACAGTCTCCGTGTTTATATAGTCACTACCGTGTTCTTCGACCCACTTCACCTGTGTCGATAGTTCCGCTTTCCGACTTTTACTTATATTTTTTTCAGAAATATCCGACACATTTTCATCGTCTATTGATGTCGTACGTCGACCTTTGAGTGGTAGTATAAACGAGTTCCTAATAGGCTGATCTAAAGTCTGACATGAAACGCCAGAAAAATGTTCAGCATCGGTAAATAAATTACGTCTGACGGTTGTGTCCTTGCTGTTTTGACGTTGAAATAAAGGTTTTGACGGACGTCGTGATCGCGGTGACGTTTTTATCAGGCCAATCTTATCTGATTTTGACGGTGTTTTGCATATTGATGGAGTCTAGAACAATAATATAGCAATTTAAAAAAAAGCGGAAAAAATAAAGGAATAAAGAAAGAAAAAAGTGTAGTTGAGAGTATTAAAACCGTTATGTAAACAACACGTAGACAGTGTCGCAAAGATCTGACTCAAATCTTGCGCTAAATCTAAACCTATCTAATGACGTTGTAAAAACATGAACAATTTGGAACGGAAAAGCTTTTTATAAAAGTCAAACATTTTTACCGCAAAGATGGAACACACAAAAGAATTTTTTAATCACATCATTAAAAGAAGTCTGGCTGCGAAGTTTTAATCTATTTGCAATCCTTTTGCTTCCCATTTTCGAAATAAATACACATTTCCTGTGGCCATGGTGAAATAAAAAAGCTATTAATTTCTGCCACATTTAAAAGTTCAAAGTTCGAGAAGCACTTTTTGATGATTGCGTTAAAAATAAGATGAGTCAATAAACACAATTTTCTCCAATTCACAAAACTATCTCTGCTAGCAATAACTGAGTCTGTTTTCGCCTTGACGTAGACATAGTTGAATGTAATTTAGTTGTATTTGCGTATTCGGTTGTTTCCACGGATGTAGCTATTTAATTTTCGAGTCAAAAGGGTCGGGAGGTTTTTGTTGTTGCGAAAGTGCTTATTTATTATGGAAAAAGAAACAATTGAGTCTTGCCAATTAATCATGCTCTCCGATGAATAATTAGCTATGTTTTGACGCGTGAATTAAACACGTTGTATAATCGAGCTATTTCGGGTTATAAAATATTAGACTTCACTTACCATTTTATTGAAATTTTCCAAGTCGCTTTTCACGCTTGCCAGCAATTGGTCAATATCTATCCCGAACACGGGAGTGCACGACTCTCCATCGTATTGACACGACAACATGTAGCCATCCACACAAATGAAAGGCTGGTCGATAGCCATTTGGTTATTATTGACAAACATTTTGTCTGATGTGGAGAAAGGAGGCGAAGTCGATGTAACCATGTTACTTTCTCTTAAATTTTTTAAATCACAATCTAGGTAAAAAAAGAATATAAACAAAAACTAATTAACAAAATTCTCTAAATAATTATTAGTATAATGCATAGCCAACAAAATGAACACATAGCTAGGTAGCTATCCTTTTCTGTAACCATTATCAGATATGTTATCCGACAATGTTAAAATCATACATTCTGTCGAAAGCATGCGGTAGCCCTCTGCTAACAGGCCGAATTTTTACAAGCCTCATATATTGTTTAACTAGTTCTATAACACAAGTGTACTCGAAATGACACCAAACAATACACAGATAAAAATGTTATACAACTATACAAGATCTGCTATCCACCACTTGTACACCACAAAGACATAGATATGAACTGTATATCATACACATATTGAACTTTCACAATTTAGTTTTATCGAAAAGAAAAGTGGTAAATAAAAATAAACATTGAATCTCTGTATAAACATTTCAATCTATTTTTACAACATATAATCTTTACAACAAAACATTAAGCAGAGGAATTAAAGGTAATTTTGTTTTCTTCCCAAGAGACCAAAATAAACATTTTAATAAATTAAATAAATAAACTGATCAATTTAATCCACCCCACGATATATCTTTGACTTCTTCTTCTGTCTATAGACACTGCTCAACAAGCAAGTATATGAGAGTCAACTAAATGTCATCAGTCAGACAAACATAAATCTTACTGCTTATACGTCACCAGTGTTTTCAGGATACATAGTATTGACATAAAGTCATTAAATTGTATGATGGACATAATTATGTATGTCATCACATGTCATTATTACAATTGCACGAGTGGCAGGGATGGAACCAATGCGTGTCTGTGTGGTTTCGGACCATTAACTCACAACTAACAAACTGACCAACGAAAGTGCTCTTGTAAAAAGTGGACCTGATTTTGCCTTGCTTAGTCAAACTTTCAAGACTTCCTCAAAGCAATGTGTGTACTCTAATTTGTAAATCGACTTTTACTTTGTTTTTCAGCATCATAATAAAACATAACCTCGATCACATCAAAAACTTTGTCTCGCTTATACGTAGAAAATCAATATAAAACTTGGTTTGCGTAACTTAAGTAAATAAGAAAAAAATCTCATTTTTGGTAGATATAATACAAAATTAATAGATTATTGTCCGATTCAAAAGAAGGAAAGAAAAACAAACTATTCCGCTTATGTATGTTATTTCTAGCTGTTTATATCTTTTTTAATTTTACACATGTTTTTTTTATCAAAATCTCAAATTTAAACTAAAAATATAATTTACCGCCTGCTATGAACAGTGTTTTCCTTTCATTCGCATAGATTGCCGTAACGTACTGAGGACTTTGTTATGTGGATTGTTGTCACTAAGTGACATAGCAAAAACAAAATGACAAAAATAAAATGGCATGTCACGGAAAGTTCTTTTGTGTCCATGATCTGAAGAGTGCGTGCCAATTGAATTTTCTACAGATGAATGAAATGATCGCATATATTATTGTTTTATCTTCTTATACATTCAATCTAGATTCAATAAAGATAGAGAAAAAAATCACCATTAGTTCCTTTCTCTATGTCATGGAGAATCTCCAGCTCGGTTGATTTTTACATGATAAATTATTAATATCTACACATACTTAAAATATATTTACGAGATAAAGAGACAAAGCGATGAAGTGAAATTTAGTAGAATAATTTCTTCCACATATTTTTTTTTCTTGTGCAAATAAAAACACACCCTATTTTGTTTTACCGCAAACATGAATACATCAATTGCAACCTCGTACCCGGTGCTTCTTATTTTAACATTGGTTTCGTGTTAATATAAAAAACTAAGGAACATTGGGCACAAGTGTGCGTTAATTATAAATTTTAGTGATATTTTCTACACGGTGTAGCTACACTGTGTATCAAATAATATATTATGGCTACAAATTTACAATGCAAGATGGCGAAAGAAAACGATTATGTACTTTGAGCCGTGGTCTTAAGGTCACACAATATGTCATTGATCTATGACATTCAAAACCACTTCACGTAACGGTAACTAAAAAGCATCTATATATAACTGGTTCTCTAACATCGCAAATCTTCTAGAAGTTATAATAGTAGCTACTCGTGGCGGAAACATAAAACATGTGTGTTCGATTCATCAATAACATTTTTGATATTTAAAGCAATAAAAAAAAATTGTCAATAATTTAAAATAGAATTTTTAAGTAAGTTACTTGATCTTTATCACCTTTTGACCAACCTTGTCCCCAGGGTTTTCTAACTTCTTTGATTTAAGATCTGTGCAAATAACCGCATGTTCAACAGAGAAACATAAAAGCCCCAAGGAAGAGGTATTCTTTTGATGTTTGTGTTCTATTCTGGTGGCGAAAAATTTATCAATCGCTAGAAATGCAATAATTTAGAGAACACCTTTTTCCACACTTTTTTATTAAGAAAATAAGAACAATGCAAGGCTAAGGTTTACTGATAATTATTTTTGAAAAAACACAAAAGATGTGAATATGCATCTTTTCCAGGTAGAATAAATTGTTATGGCTTTGCTAAAATTGTACACAGATTTGTAAGAAAATGCTCAAAGTATAAGAATTGAACATATAAAAAGATATGAACCCCTCGAACTAAGCCAAATTTCCTGGGTTTTATACAAAAACTGTATATGCGATCAGCTTGCAAATAAATTGTCAGGAAAAAAGAAGTACATCAGATTATAAAAGTTCTATAAATTATTGAACCACGTTTTCCTTGGAGCAATGACCAATATGAAAATGAAAGGTTATTATTAATTAATCTACGTTGAATTCTCTCTTCCGTTTGAGTTCCTCCCCCTAAAATCGATTTCGTTTAATATCCTCCTAGGTGGTCATGTACGGTATTTCATATTCAAAGAAGAATGCATCGATAAAAAATTATTAATATCAACAAGAGAGTATGGTTCATTTGTTTTGCGCTGTTTTATATCAGGCTTAGCATAATAGCCCACGACAATCGTATTACCAATGACGTTAAACCTACACCTCTCTACCAGGACTGGGTCCTCAGGAAAATGTATTGGTCGTAAATAAAGCTACCAACCGCTACTGCTACCATTTATATGCTATAACAACCCACACACACGCGTTCGATCTTCAAAAGCACAAAGTTTCCCACAGCCAAAGGCTAATAAAGATATTTAATGCTTCCGAATTGTTTCCGGAATGTTTTGTGAAGTTAATTCATTAAAAACACACATGCTTTGGTGGGTATCCACGTGACATTTCTGTCAGCTCAGTTCCGTTATCATATCTCTTATGAGGTTTGAACATTTTTTGACATAGCCCTGCCTATATGTGGAGGCTTAAAAAATGCTTTCTCGGGAAGTTAAGTTCACGTCTTGATACATACCTTAGATTAATTGTGAAGATGTTATTTTTATTTTTGCATTGTTGTATTGTGGGAATACTTGGTCTTGACTATGAGGAGGGGTTTTAACCTTCATTTTAGTCACAAGAAAACAAGGTTACAGATTTAAATTGCCTAATCGATTGGGTTAAGCTGCAACAAGAACTTTTACATGGCGGATCTGCACAGTTGTGCGCTTTGTGTATCCTATTCTATTATTAAAAACGAAACTTTAAAGGTTACAATAAGAATTTATTTATTTATTTTAACCATATATTGGGCGTCCCTTGAATATTTTTCTCCGTCATTGAATAAATTCCCTAAGGCAATACCAATCGTTATTTTCCTAAACTTTAACTTTTTTAAACTTAACAAAATTTTTTACTCCTGATATATCGTAGCAATTGGTATACAGCAAATAAATAATCATTGAAAGACGATTTTGTTTGAAGATCTTGAGCTAAATGAAGTTTATTATGCTTTGCGCATAAGATTAGAATAGTATAGAATATAAAATAAGACACTTTTTTTAAAAAAAAAATACATAAAATGTTTGCAACGACTTCAACCTACCTGAAATGTGGAAAACAACATCTTTAAATAACCTTTTCTCATGTGAAGATGTACTCGTGTGGTTGATAGAAAATAAATCAATAAGTATATAATTTATAATTTATTATCACGTGACTATTCAGTAGGCGGTGCGATGTGGTAAATATCGCTACTTGTTAAAAGTTATTTTCGCGTCAAATTTCCGAAGAATATAACAACGGAATAAAAACAAAAAGAAACTTATCTAAATAAACTGAAGTAGTTTTTTTAATACAATGCCATTTTTGAGACAGTATCAACAAACTTTTTTCTTTGATTGGCCGCATTTCTTGTATTACTAGATGACCTCTTCAAAAGTGTTCATTGTATGCCTTTTGCAACTTTTTTTTTTGCTTGTCAAAACAAAAGGTTGGCGGCTAAAATTTTTCTGCACCACGTTAAAAACAAAAAATAAAAACTAATCCAGCGGAAAGACGCACATAGCTGTTCTCTGGGTTTGAACAGGCTTGAATTTTTATTTATATACATATTTTTTTTTCATGCAACACGCTTTTTATATTTCGTACAAATACTCTTTAAAACGATATCAGGTTGAAGTTAAGAACAATAGAGAAATAAGAATATTGACCAGCTTGGTTAGAATTTTGATATTCTTATAAAAAAAGCGCGTGAATTAAAAGTTTACGCGGGTTTTTAATTCAATATTCAGGTACCCGGGTACAACTCTGATTAAGCTAAGAACTAACCTCTCAAAATGTATGTCATATAATCTAAATTTTCCAGTGTTTTATGAAAGGCTGCGATGAAATTTTTGTTCACAATTCTTCTTTACTTTATCCAGCACATATCAAACAAAAAAACATATTTCATACTCTTTTCAGTTCTTTCGATGTGGTGTGACTTTGTTCCTCTTTATGCTATTAATTAATCTCGTAGTTCTTTTATCAAATTTGTTTGTTAAAATATAAATTAAAGATTTGAATTCTCAATAAGTTTTTATTCGTATCCTACTTTCTGTTAAACCATATGCTCTTCACAATTCCCAACCACAATATTCTCTGACGTCATACTGTCGAGAGATATTTATTTGGCCAAAGTAGGAGGCAGTCTTTTTAGTCATAAAAAATAAAAAGACAAAAAACATGTTTTTCGTTAATTTTTTTCACATCATTAAGTTTAGTTAGCGAGCACAGAGACAGTTAGCATAACCTTTGGTAAATTTACTTACTTACTCATGACTCAGAAGGTTTTGCTGTAATAATCGCTTATTATATCCAGACCTTCTACGAATTGAGTAATTTATTTGATTAGGCCCAAAGAGAAGAAAAACTGTGAATTAATATTCTAATAAATTTAACGTTTTAAAATGTAAAAATAAAATAAAAACTCTCCAAAAAGGGTTTGGGTTTGAGGTTTTAGTAATAATAAGTCGGTTAAACGAGCAGGAATAAACTTGTACATAACAACTTTCTTTTTCTCCTTACGTCAGCAACGTGTCTGCATTTCCAACTTAGAGTAAGTACAAACAAACTATTAAAATGCTGCTTACCTTGTTCTCTAGAATAATTTTCAACTCCAAGATTATACTAAGATTACAAGACTACAAAGCGTAATAATATTGCGAGTATTCGCTATGATAGTTGAAAAGTTATGGTGTAACAACAAACCTTCTAAGCACAAATGTAATTAAAAAGCTTGCAGAGCTTATCTGTTTATAAGCAATTATTTGTTTCTTAGCAATAAGTTTTTACTTTACGTGTTATCCACGCGAGAGAAATAAAAAGCAGTTTTAGCGATAGTAATTATACCGATAATGGAAAGTAATTAGTTTAATTACGCACTCACTACGATAACAAAACAAATGGGTGTGTTTGTTTACTCGTACAGCCCTTTTGTGTTTGTTTACTCGTACAGCTGTTTGTTTTTGTTTACTTTGGAACAACCTGCTTGTTAGGTGTTGGTTTTCCGTTATAGTTGTAAAAAAATTAGGAAAATGTAAACTTCTCGAATTAGTAGGAAAGTGTAGAAAGTATAAAGAAAAAATTAAAGATATTAATCGTACTTGTGAGAATTAGTTTTATATTGTGACAAAAAAAAATTTTTTTATTTGTTTGTTGTTATATTATTTCATTGTAGCTATGCAATATCAACCTTGTCCCCAGGACATTTTAGGTTCTGTTTAAATGTAAAAAATAAAAGAGCCCCGAGACAAAATCAGACCGCGCCCCTTCATTCTGCAGCTTTCAACTCGGTAACAAATTTCTGTTTGACAAGGCGATCGTTATTATTAAGTCGGCCTTGGGAAACAAAATTTTAATTTAAAAAGATAATTCGAGCTTGTACGTCAGTAGATTGATAAAGAACAGTTAATCTGACTTTAAAAGTAGATTAACCAGTCAAATAACTACACAAAGAGAGGATTATTATTAGATCCTAGTTAGCAAATGACTATTTATTAATTTCCCTAATGTTACTCATCCTTATTTTATTGTAAATCGAGATTTGTATTATTTTAGTATAATATGGAGACAGGAACCTGTGATCATTAAATTTACCTATGTGGTTTGAGATAATTGCTTTCTGCCGCGCATATAGCAAATGCAATCCCTTGAATGGCGTTCATTCTTGCCCCTTTAAGATTTTAGGCATTATTTCAAAACCTTTTTTACGATATAATGCAACAGAAAATTCTTTACTTATATCGTGTTTTATCTCCCTAATTAAACACACAACCTTTTCTCTGATTTCCTGGTTACTCAAATCTAATTTGAACATAAATTCAAAAACATTTTTTACACTCTCTCCTTCTTTTCTTTAACAACACAAGCTATATTTCTAAGCATGGCGAATGACAGATTTATAATACAGGTCCAAAACAATTTCTGATCATATCAAAACTACATAAACTTAAACATATACTTATTACTCCAACGAATGAAAAAACATGGCCTAAGAATATATCACAAGAAATGGTTTGAGTTAACATGTATTACCTTTATTGAAATGATTACTTTGGTTTTCTATGTTTTCCAAATTACCTAAATCCCGAAGTGCATCCCGGGAATGATACTTAGGAATGGTTGCATGACTAGGTAATTGCTTGTTGGCCATTAGCTATGTTGATTATTCAAGCATTTTCTAGCTTTTCCAGACATTGTTAGTGAAGATTTACCCTAAAAAATTATTAGCTTCTATCTATATTAGAATACTCGTACACCTCTGTTACGCAAAATGGTACCGCAAGTAACGAGACACACGCGATGCAGTATAAAAAGAGCGGGTGGATTTTTCCACGAACCATCAACTAATTTTTAAAAATAAGCGGTGTAAATAAAAGGCTTATGTTTAAATATAACTGAAATAAATATATACAAAGAAACAATTTCTTTTATATAATAAGAACATTCTCCTAATTTTATTGTACTTCACACTATATATGCCATGTTTTGCAATTACATGTATTTAAAAAGCAAAATAAATAGAGAAATTTGATGTCAATTTTTTTAATTGTGTCATGGTAACACAGGCTTGGACACCTGCAAAAATAAAAACAACCTTTATTTTGCATTTCATCCTCACATAAGTAACACAAAACGTTTTGAAATCGAGGTTACATGTAAAAAATTTTAATACCTTGCATTACTCTTTTCCACGTCTAGATCTGTTCTTGAAACTTTTGACGCAAACATTTTATTCGCAGGAATTTATATGCCTTATCAACAAATAAATAAAATAAATCGACCATCAATTGACGTCACTAGCACACATATGACATATTGTGTTTAAAATTCAGTTACCAGCAAAGATTAGTGATTTTTATATATTTGATATACGTAAATCAAATAACAGGAACCAATAGGGATGTATCGTGTTTTGATTTGAAAAAGATGATAAAGAAATTTTTGGAGACATCTACTGATTTTTAATGACACGGAGAACAGATATTAAAATAAGATTTTTATGTTGTTAAGACTACGAAACTGGAGGTCAAACCGTTTTTATTTGTTGGGAAGAAATGATAATGTCACGAAATACCAAAAAAATGTTTAAGTTTTAAATTTTTCAACTTCCTGATTTCTTTTCACAGTTTCATAGTTTCTTTCGTCTTTCTTTTCAATTCAGTTTAGGCTCCCGAATATTTAGTTGCTACCTTTTATCATATTGGCTTAACGGTTTGGATTTCCTCCATTGATGCTCTGGATAATTGTTGGATTTCCTCCATTGATGCTATAGTTAATTGTCGGTTTTAAGATCAAAGGGAAGAAGAGGCCATCTTATAAATCTGCATTCTGTTAGAGCTTTTTTATAAGTAACACTTTAAAGCATCACAAGGCTCAAACCTTACAAAAAAAACAATACTTTACAAGCAACAGTGTTACAGAAACTTAAGCAGCGTTAAGTGTCAGATAAAATTTTTGTCGCTTATAGAAAAACTTTTCACAATGTGTATATTAAAATAATAAATCGCCAGGTAGAGCTTGCAAAGGGTAAATAAACTTACTTTCACTTCATGCTTGCCCATACACGAAACAGACGCAATAAAAAGTTACATGATATGAAATAACATCCAAAGTTAATAATAGACCATGAATACGTCCGTCTTAAAATTATAATCTGGATTAAAAAATATTTCCTATCAGCCGTTTGAAACAATAAACGTCTGTCCATTTTTAATATATTTACATATTGGAATTACATTGCACCCTGGGATTATAGTTTTTCTGCAACTAATCGGTGAAAGTTATATTAGCTTGCATCTTTAGCTATTGTTTAATTTTTTTGATTTTTTAATCATAAAATGATAGTAGACAGTTTCTAAGTTTTACATGCATCTCAAACATAAGGAAACTAAATTTATTTGGTGCTGCGTGAAATGAAAATAGGATACTTTAATTTAGGAACCCAATACAACCTG
Organism: Hydractinia symbiolongicarpus; assembly: GCF_029227915.1. Lineage (NCBI taxonomy): Eukaryota > Metazoa > Cnidaria > Hydrozoa > Anthoathecata > Hydractiniidae > Hydractinia > Hydractinia symbiolongicarpus. Next base: position 5,595,481 of record NC_079878.1, read on the forward strand.
ACGTAATTAAATAAACTAAATGATCAACCTTTGGAAACGCTACCTTCCATAGCATTTCCGAAAAAACTTAAACCCATGAAATTTAAAACTACCCTAACAATGGTTGTAAAAGATACCTTTCTTCTAAAAAAGGTGTACCGTGCTAATATGCACGAAACTGTGGACGAAACTATAGATTTTTGCGCTAATAAGAGTTGATTCTATTGATACATATACAAATGCCAAACAAAGAAAGTTAAACCTCTTCTAATAAAATACTAATCCAGTTAATCTGGTTTTCAGACATACTATATTAAAAAAACTAATAAAAAACTTATAGTTACAGAGATGTAGCTAAATTCGTACTTTATTAGCATGTTATTTGTAAGACTAAGATTATTTTAAGACAAAGTGATTTAACAACCTCGTTCCCAGGTTTTGTCATTTGTGTATGAAAACAACGATAACAAATCAAGGTCAGAATAAAATGTAGAAAACAGCGATTCCACTGACAATTGACAAATTTACAGAGATCTTTTATAATTTTGAGAAAAAAAATTTAATATTGTATTTAATATTAGTTATTATAAATCACGAAAACATGTTAGGCTGACAAACAGTTTTAACCAACTTTCAGAGGGCTTTGACTTTATTTATTTATGTAAAATTCGCAAAATTTGTTGATACCTGCATAAAAGAACCAGATGGCTGTGTTTAATCATTTTTCAAATGGTCAAATGGTCAATACTCTGTAGCCAACACGCTCGCACAGGAAAAAACCATTATAATTACTTGTGGCAGCGAAATTCAAAATTAGTTGCCCTGTTTCCTTTTATTTTGATTGTAGAAACACCATACCTTCTCCTTAAAAACTTACCTTGCTTTCATTTCTGTCCACATCTTAAAAAACCTTTTCATGCGTGAATCATCGAGTCATTATAACATCAAATGTATATAATCAATAAATATATAACGAAAGTAATTTAAAAAGTATCATGATGGGAAAGCTATAATGAGTTCAAAAGAACATGAATCATGGCCATTACCTTTCTTATATCGTGGTAAATCCTACCAGAGTGTCAAAATTTAAATTTGGTTCCGTTTTATGAGAAAGCTACAACAAATTCATTGTTCAAACACAAAGTATCTAGAAATACGTATACCACGAGTTCCGTTCCTTATTTTTCTATTCTTTATTGATATCAAAAAGTTGTATATACACGTGTTACGCATTCTTAAGAGGATTATGTTATATCAATAACAATAACGCGTTACAACAATCGTGGATGATAATGCAATACCCTGAAGATATGGATAAGTCATCAAAAATTGCTGATATTGCATTAATATATACCTTTTTAACTTCTTGAAAATATTACATTCGTTGGGAATGACTCCAACCGAAGCAATATTGAAGTAGAAAGGGAAACCTTAGCAGGCCTTACATTTATTTTTCGATGCGATTGCGCAGTTAGCGTAAACATGTTTGTGGGGATGTTTTTGACCTCAGGTAAATCAAGTAACAATTATTCACATACCATTTGGGATTTGAGAGGACGTGCTTCCATCTTCTGCAAGCTGATTGAAAAAGAATTATAAGGGACAAAATACGCAAATTAATAGAACACCACCACTCCTTCGTTCTATTAAAGGATGTCACTAAAGTTAAAACAGAGTAAAGCAAGTAAAAGGTATAGAGAACTCTACGAAGAAGTACGTCGTTGCTTCCTGTTGTAATTGCTTCGGCAAATTATTAAAAATGTTTTCAAGTGTGTATGAACTTGTGGTTTCTCTACTGTTACAATGCATGTACTATTGACGTCAGCATTATTTAGTTGAGGCGACCACTAATGGCAATTCTTGCATCAGTACAATGCAGCTGGACATACTCGTAAAACGTTTGTAGCAAGCTCAACAAGTTTTTATTGCCCTTAATGTGTTTGTTTTGTCTTAAAATAGAAATGATCTCACCTCAGTCAATATTTTTAAAATATATCATTTCCTCCAATGTTAGCTTCAAATGCAGTAAATAAGACCGCATCGACGTGCGAGAAAGTGCTTTAACCTCGATTACATGTGAGGAAATAATACCAGCTTTTTGATTGGTGTTTTCTAAATCGTCCCATTGCATTGCAATGCTTCATCATTGCTGTATTGTTTTAATGACCTTGTTCTTTATTGAATATTAGCACAAGTGGGGATAATTAAGTTTTAAAAGGTGTGACCAGGGTAGGCCCTAAATCTGCCTTAATGATAAAATTTATCTGGAGTTAGTAGCGCTCTTTTTTTCTTTAAATACTCAGTAGGGGATTAAAAATCCGGCTTAAATTGGATTAATAACCAGCAAGGCTCTCACGATAAATGCAAGGAAAGTAAAACACTGCGGTTTTAGCCTTTATGAACTGCGAAACTGTGGTTTATTGTTATTTTTCATTTATCACTATTTATTTGTTTTCCTTTTCCACTGAACTAAACTTTTAGAATCTTTTTGGCACTAAAATGGTAAGTCGACCTTCCATTGTGTTTTGCTGAATATTTTGACCACATTTTATAAGGATAATGATTGGTTTATATTGAGTAGAAATCATTCCTACTTTTGACATCGTCTGACGTCAAGAACTCGATCAATGACAATTGAACTAGAAAAGTAGGAAACTCATCGCGAATGTGCGATTTGATTAATGTCGATCAGTTCAAGTGCAATCATTAAACTGGAAACCCGTTTTTCAGTTACCGAAACACGTAAATTGAAGTCGGCGCAAGGCTAAATTACAGACACGATATTTATTGGCCATAACTTGTAACCGCTTTTAAAATTGCTCTTTTTGTGGTATGTATCCTTTTCAATGCTGGAACAAGGCCAAAAATCAATGAAGAAGAAGTGTTATTAAAAATCATGGATGTTTTAAAGTTTGTGAAAAAAACTTTTCCGTCACAAAAAATATATATAATAGGACACATTAATTTTTTTCATGCTTTAACTTAATGTTTGGAAAGGATTATACAAAAGAAAGGATTGATTGAAAATCTCTTCTTTGTAAAACAAATAATCCCACATAGCTCCCTAAAAATTCCAAATTATTTTTTTATTGGTTTGAGGGTAAAAGCTATTAAGTCAACTGTCACGTATCACAAAGACTGAGATCATTTTCTAAATATACCAACCTTCTAATTACTCTTCACACGCTTGTGTTATTAGGAGGCGTACCAAGTCTCGACATTAATCTGACTTTCTGGTCAGTCTGTGGTAAGTTGTTAACACAACGCGTGACAGGAAAATTGAAGCTTTTAAATTCTTATTGTTAACTTATCCACAAATGAAGCATTTACGTAAGGAACAAGTAGTACTGAACGTTACACAAATAAAACATTTCTTTGAAAATAAAACTATTGACTAACCTTGTTCGTAGAGTCTCTTGTCGGTCAGACTGACTTCAGATACCAAAAAAATAAAAAGGGCCTTGGAAACGAGATTGAGTGTTAACAGAGTGGTATCCAATCTTTTGTAATAAACTAATCTTGTACGATACATCCAACGTTTAGCCGCTACGACATTCTTCTTGAAATAATCTTGAAAATGGAAAGAATGGAGTGATAACGTTTCTCCCAGTATTGTCTATATAGCCCACACATAAAGGTGCAACATACTCAAGTTACAAAATATAACAAAACCATAAGTACAAGTGTTGGTAAGTTGTCACACCAGCTGAAAGTGTTGATAATTGTACTTTAAAATGTTTTCCTCTTCAACGGGCTGTTTTTTTTAGCAAGTGATTTCGTTGACAAAAAAACATTTTTTATAAAAGTGGCAACGTTCGCAAACCACTTATATTTATTGACTTTTAAGCATATATATCTTTACAATATTTTGCCTTGTTCAATGTGAGGGGACGGTTAGGGCGGCAGCAATATTAAATGCAACAAAAAGTTCACTTTGGACGAAACATTATAATTTTATACGTAATTTAGTTGTGTATTTTTTTTTATTTTTTTTCTGTTCGATGCAACATTTCATACTGCAGTCCTAACACTTCAGCCAATCTAGAGGGTTTCAATTTTAGAAGAAATTCTTCTCTGCAGGCATCAATCATAATGAGGTCTCTTTAATCACCTATTAAATGAGTTCCTTAAATTTTCAATCTCTCCCCTCTAACAAACAACCTATGTCTACGTCTATCTTATCCTCGAGAATTAGAAAGTAGAGAATCTTTCACAAATTCTGAAGGAATCTATTTTATTTCATTTATTGAATTTATGTACACTTTCAGACACTTTAGAAATAAGTCGAAGAGAGAATGCGAGAAAATTCATAAATCTTTTTACTTACTGAGATTCTGCATTATAAATAACAATTTTTTAGAAGCCAGTCTAATAGATTGAAAGCATACTAGTTGCCGTTCAACAAAAGCATCTGGTTTTAAAGTTTTATCTAACTAGTTCCAAGTAATAAATATTTTTTCACAGTAGTTTTAGATACGAAACCATATGCAGATCATAATGCTAGTAATTTGTCTTAAACACTCATATATTATACATTAAAAACACGTTTCTGAGATAATACTACTTTTCACATTGTGGAAGAAAGACTTTTAATACAATATATTTGGCTCTATTGTTCGTATTCCCAGCCCACACATGACAATAAAGATACTATGATAACGCTTCAAATTATAAAATATAAAACCATAAGTACCTCAAACAGTTTTTGTGGTGTTCCTTTATTCCCCTTTTTCTCCTCTTAAGCAATAAAATTCGTGACTTGGAAACTTTTTCATCATTTTTTATCACCTGGACGTACGCTTTCAATTACTGTCAAGTAGATGACGAAAGTAGGTAGAACCAAAAGCTGACACAAAAAATGAAATGTCAAAAACGATAAGTACTGAAATATATAGTCGAATTATACAACATCATTAAGATAAGAGTGTGTTGTAAATCCAATCTAATCAATTCAAAACAATGACACCTTTAACCTTTCGGTATTTTAATAAACGCTTCACAAAAAGATCAGCAATGATTCCTTCCATTTGGAAATTCACAAAAGTTAATTGACGCACTACCTATAGGCTAAGCTGTTTATGGATTTACTTAACTTATTTCTGTTAGAAGATTACTACTGTGTGTTCCAATGTAGTTGGAATATTTCTTCTTAGCTGCTGTAACAATAAAGGAATAAGGTATGGAAACAGGTAAAAGAGCCCTGAGACGAGGTTGCATGCAGGTTACTTACACAACTTACATATTTAAATTAAGTCACTTCCAGTGAATGTGTTAAAAAGCTGCAGTTTTTCTTCGGAGGAAATCCAAGGTCACACGATCCTCAAATTGACTATACTTACGCCTTATTTACAAGACTGAGTTTTTTCGTAGTTGTTACCTATGCACCGCAGAGAAAAATTGCACTAAAGATTATATACAAGGAACTGTGAATCTGACCACGTATGTCTTTTTTTGTCGGGCTTACCACCTATTTCGAAAAGGGTTCTCCGTCGTGTGTAGCGCCTATTTCAAAGAGAGTTTTTAGCTAAAGAACAGATTGGTAGCATTAATTATTTTTTGTCACAATGCTACAGCAGAAAAGAAATTGCGCTGTTGCTGCCCAACTTGGTATGCGACGCACATTACAATTGTACTAAGTACTTCACCTAGATGCTTTCGAGTATAATGTCTTTTTGAAAAGAAACGAACGTTCCCCATAAGTTCGGTTTAATAAACAGACCGGCTACCCTCGGTCTGTCGTTACCACGTCGTGAGAGTTAAAGAAATATTGATGTTGGCAAATATAAGCGATGATGTAACCAATCTCGTGCTAAAATTCTAACCAATAAACACATTATATTTTTATATTGTCTCGGAAGCACAAAAAATCCACGATGTAGATTTTTTTTCGAGTGGGTTTATTCATTTCACTGTATACTGTCTTTAACTGCCATTTTTGTTGTTGTTTTTATCACTTGTCATTGTATAAGAGCAGCCCTGGGGACGAGATTTTTTGTCAGGGGTAGATGGACCACCCTGGCTTCTTGAAGAGATTGTTACGTAATATCAACAGGACAAAATTGATAAAATTCTATCTTTTAATGTAAATAATCCTATACTGGTTCACTACTCTACTTGTTAACTGTCTGGATTTGGCATGCGGGAAATATGGGTTTTTTGTCATTCTGATTGGCTTAGCGTTCTTGACGATGGGTCGGTATCAAGCGCTATTTCCTGTCGTCAAGATAAATGGTAGCTTAAAATATAAACAATCACGAAAATGAAGTTTAAAGCAGTATTAGAAATGATTATTTACCTAAATCCTACAGAAGGGTTTTTTTGGTAATTATTGTATTATTATATCTAAACATATAACAAAACAATTTGTCGTGATATAAGCACCTTTTTTTTTTCGTTATCTGTTGTTAAACGAACTTTTGACATAAGTTATGAATATGGTTTCAGCTGACGCCACAACAACTTAAAGAAGCCCTAAGGACGAATTTGGATTTTTATAATAAAGTAATTTATTGAAAATCTATTTCACTGATGTAATTATCAGGCATCAAGATGCGTCTCATAAAACATTATCATTTATTTTTTATTATTTTTGCTCCAATTATTATTAACCCAGAATGGTCTCTTCAGTTTCTATTGGATTAGCTTTCAATAAGGGTCCTGCGAAGAGAGCCCTAGTGGCACTTAAAGTTTAGAGCTACGTGCAGTAACAGCAATAGCCCAACTAGACAACCACTCTGGATATCAATCCTATTCTCGTGCTAAACGCCAAGCAGAAAAAATAGTCTCAGCCGGGATTCGAACCAAAGACCTTCCGCACAGGAAGCGAAAGCTCTACCACAAGATGAACACTTGGTAAACCTACCCTGAGTGAATAACTATGAACATTAACGCATGGGAATGCAATAACTGACTTATTATCAATCTTTCTAAGCGAGAAGCTATAAATTCGACATTTGTTAAATGTTTTTTGTTATTAATACAAAGAAGTTAAGTAAAGAAACACAATACTAAATCATATGTACCTAAAATATTACAGAAGAGTTTGCGAATTTTCTTATCTTCAGCTTTTTTTTTGATAAAAAAATTCTCTATTATTTCCGCCATGCTGAAAATACCGGAGATTTTTGTAGACTGTAGAATGATGAGCTAACAATTATATTATAAGAGCCAGTGAAAAGACATAAAGAAAGTAGAATCTGTGAGGACGTGTGTTGACCTTATGGAAGTCATTTATGTAAACCCGGACGGGCACTATCACAGTAAGAAAAAGCTGTAGAAATAAAATGGACATACATCGGAAGAGAATTAAAGAAAAAAATGAATGAGATGTACCAAAAACAAATGAAGGAAAAGTTTGCTAATTAACAACGGAAATATATCCGCGCCAAAATGAACAAAATGAGTTACCACGTTTCCTTAAAAGCAAAGAAAACCACGAGGTTATGTCAAATTTCTAAAAATAGATTTGCACACCACTTTGTGGAGTACGAAGAATTTGAATAGGAAATATAGAAGCAAGCTTTTCTGTTTTTAGAATAAATTCTTTAATTATTTCCGGTTTTGGTTTTATCAATTGTACTTAATCACAACATAATTTTAAAGGTAAATTAGATTGTGGTAGATTTTTACTTCTCTTTTTTACTTGGATGTCGTTGTTTACGTAAAAAGCATCCGGTCCAACGAAAGAACGCCTTCCGGGAGATAATTATTGACCAAGGGAACAAACAGAGACTTTCGATTATAACTACCGTCAATATAAATTCCCATTAAAAGGGCATTTACTGAAAGAAATAAAAAATGCTGAATCAAACAATATTGTTAGTTTCCTGTATACTTGCTTTCAAGGCTTGCCATATTAAACTACCGCATAGAGTTAAGCATAAATACCTGGAGAACACCCGCTGTAAGTATTAGGTATTAACAGCTGATAACTACGTTCTGAGTAATGATACATAGGCGAAAAAAACAGTAATAAATTGATGTCGTGGCAATAAAAAATGCAGAAAAAAATTAAGAGCTACGAAGCTGTATAAAATTGGGTTCCATAAAAAAACAGAAACAAAATATTGGTTTTGTCAATGGCAGAAAATGAATTTTGAAAAAAACACAACGCAACTGAGAGACACAACAAGTGGTTACAAATAAAGATTTGACAAGGTATTGCTGTTGACAAATTATTTTCCTCTTCTTTGGCACAAATTGGACCATCATGTAGACAGTGTTATGATGAAGTGAACAATTATTAAGTACCTGTCTCATTAATAGCTTCCTATTATGACAAACATAAAAATCACTAACATATTAGGGGACATCCTGTTCCGTCAATGTGATGTCAAACATAAAAAACATAATAAATAAAGTATTGGTGGACACTTCCATCACTAAACCTTACCTCGTTGGTCAAAACACGCAGTCATATATATAACTTGAAAACAAACTTCTGCGAAATATAGACTGCAAGTTCTAAATAAAAAAGCGACCAACTCCAGTGTAAATTTTCCCCAAAATAATTACATTCCGCAGGGTCGAGGCTGAAAAACAGCGGGAAATTATTTATAATTCAACATTGCTGTTTATCAATGTAAAAAGATAAAGTTTAATTGGCAGGTGTTTCACCAAGCCTTTATGCTTTTTCAACATTTTGTAACAATTGTTCAACGGCATTCAGCAGAAATCGGTGGCCGGTGGAGAAATCTGTGGGTTCGTCTGTTCTTTCTATACCGCATTAAGTGCGTCTCGCTACTTGCGGTACCATTTTTCATGTCTTTTCATTTTTAGGATTGTGTATCGTTCAAGACTATTTTGGGTGAAGCGAAATCAGTGACCGGTGAAATAACAGCCGCATGGTTGAAAACAACTTTACCACCACTCTTGTCCCGCTATCTGTTGAAGAATATTTTCAATGCCGACGAATTCAGTTCTTTTACCAGTGCTTGCCGAAACATACCACTTTACAAAAGAAAAGTGTGTTGGTAGCAAGCAAAGCAAAAGTCATTTAACTGGAATGGCAGCAGGCAATGCTTTCAGTGTAATATTGCAAATATTTGGTATCCACAACACCACTTTAATCATGCAACCAATGGACCAAGTTGTTATTTGATTCCTCGCAGTGAAAAAGCAGATCCTAAATTTGGATACGAACAATGAGTTTCCTAATTTCCAATTCTAACTGCTGTGAGAACGTTGCAAAAAACATGGGATTCTGTTCCTAATCAAACTTTCACGAACTGTTTTAAAAATGCAGGAATATCAAGCAAAACTGTGGAAAGAGCACTAAGCGATTAAGATGATCTGTTTGCTAATTTGGAAGTTGAGGAAACCGTGGTGAGAGAATTGGAAGAGAATCTTGAAATAATAAAGGGTAACTTACGTGTGGATTATCGAATGACAGCCGAAGAACTGGTAGACGTGGATTTACAAGCATCCGTCAGTGGGACCTTGTCCGATGCTGATATAATTGCTGAAGTGTGCAGGAATTCTGTGAACTACAATGATGGCATATCAGATAACGACGAAGCAAACGAATTACCACTCGCAAATTCATTATACAAAGATGTATTTAATGCCATTATCACGTTAGAAGATTACTGTGTGTCTTCCAACTTTGGAAACGATTTAATGGTTGCATTAAAAATGTAAACAGGGCCGTTGATAAACTGAATAAAAAAAAGTTAAATATTGATGACTATTTCCAGAGATCATAAAGATCCTTGGAAAAAGTCTTTAATATTCGTACTGCACTGTTCATATTAAAAATCTATGTCCTATTCCTTGTTTGCAAGTTTACAAAGATTTTCCTCTGCCTAAAAATTCAAAATAAGGAACACACTCCCTAATTCAATACACCTTTCCCGAGACTTTATCTTTTGATGTACCGCAACTTTTTCTGTTGAGTTTTGCACACACTTCTGCAAGATGATCAGATAACGATACTACCCTAAGGATAGAAATGTTAGGAGAAAAAGATTTGGCGGATTCGGCGGTTTAATATGTAAAATGTCCGCCAAATTATATCCCCGCTAATTTTTTTTCTTTTTTTTTTTAGCCCGCCATTATGAAATTTTGAAAAAAACCCTAAAATTTATTATTTACAATTATTTTTTTATTACTACTTTCTATTTATTCTGATTGTTCGAGTGTTTTGATTGTTTTTGAATTTTAAAGTCTCGCTGCCTACAATCCTTGAAAGAATGAGCGTGCGCCTCTGATGCATAGTAAAGTTGATCTTAACAAACTAAATGAGATCTTCGACCTTATGAAGTTGGTCGATTGTTGAACTGTGACATCCCGCTTTTCAGCAATCATCTCTGAGAGCCGTTTGTAAAATGCTCCACACTCACGACCCATTCCTCCATTTGTTGAGAAGACAAGACAGTGCATATGAAACATCAAAACTGATTCCACAGACACATTCAGTGGATAATCAAGGAAGGGTCCAGTTATATCGAATACGCGTGCATCCTGGAACTGTTCTTTGTTGAGATCGTACGCAAGCTCCTTGATGGGAAGATTTGTTAACCAGTTTGAACGCCAGGTTGAGCGCTTAATAAGAGCCGTAAACTGTGCCCCACATCAAGGCGGAGAGCTCTAGTACAGTTTTACAGCATGTGGTAAATTGAGTGAAGTGTGCACAGCATTATAGTGTTTTGAGTGTAATATATTTTTTAACAAATAACTTTCCACAACTTCACCTGAAATAAAAAGACAGCCCGTTGTTACCCCATCATAGCAATATCAGTCGACCAATATTTCTTATTTTGCAGAATAAGTTTCTATGAAAGTTTAAAACTTAATCGTGCAGCAGGCTGAGCGCTTAGTACATGTAAACCGTGTGGCCCATCTGTATAGGCGTAATATCTTTCTCCAAGAAAACTTTATCGGAACTTCAGTTTAAATAAAAAGACAGGAAACAACCTGTCGGTATCCAGCTAAAAAACACTCAGTAATTTTATTTTGTGAAATAAGTTCGTGTGAAATTTAAAAATTTATTGTCATTTTAAATAAAAACACACCCTAAACTGGTTGCAAAATTAATTGTGGGTAACAGAAATCCCAGCAAAGGTTAATTAAAACTGGTGTCTCTTTGAATTAACAAACTTCAGTCAATAAACTTCGCCAAAGTTTATGTTACAGTACAAGTTGTAGCTACCTAACTAGTCAACCGTACATTTGACGACTTTCATTTGCTTACCAGAGATAGCAGAGTAAAAATCAGATTGGTGAAGATAACACAAAGATAATGTTGACTAGGATAAAAAGTTGTTGCATAAAACTAAAGAAAAACCTAAGGATATTGAATATGCATACTCTGGAAGAAAAAACTTCTTGATATCATAGGACTTGTACAAAAAAAGATAACAGAGCTATTTCTTAGCATATCACGCTACTCATGGTTTAGCTGTGAAGAAGCATAGTTGGATGGAGACCAGATCACATAAATCCTGAACAACAAAACAATTTTCCTCAAATGTTTTTACAATTGCCGCCACACCACAACCCATTATTCCAACAACCCTCTTAAGCACGATTCATCCAACCATTTCCACAACCGATGCAACGACCAATCAACCACCAACAGAACATGAACATTGACCAACGTACCCAGCTAATAAACTACTTTAGTTTTATGAAAATACAGGGATTTAACATTCAAACATTTTGAAAATTCCATTTATAAGTAACATTCTCGATAACAAACATCAATTATTTATCGGACTCTCTGAAACATGGAAGGAGAACTTCAAATCGATGGATACAAAATGTTTAGCGCAGATAGTACGCGAAAAAAAGCATTCCCACAACCGACGCAAAGACCATTCATCCAATTACTGCAACAAGAACAATCGTGGACAAGCAACAGGCGGTCTTGTAATTTATGTTCGATGGTGTAGCAGCTATGTTTGAAGTATTAGGCGTACGCTGAAGCAGTACTAATCAACTTTTTGTAGAGCAGTCGCAAGCCGAAAATTTAATTTTAGCTGTAGTGTATAAACAAGTAGATGATTAAAATGTAAGAAGCCGCTTAACCAATCTACAATTTGCAACTGTTATTGACCAACTTAAGACGTTATTCGTCTAAAGTTATTCCTACTCTTGACATTATATTAGGCGGCTATTTTGACCTAACGTACACTCATTGGCTAGACTGTTCTACAAGTACTAGTGCAACAAAAGCGAATGATTGACTCTTGAAAAGAACTATTAGAAGTTTTTCACTGTTTACAAGATCACTCTTAACCAAACCTACCAAACCTATGACTTACTACTATAAAAATATCGCTAATTTGAATTTATAAAGAGATGATTTAAACTGGAAAGATCTAAGACGAAGTTTCTCTAAAATCAATTGGTCCACAGAATTTACTTCACTACCCCAAAAAGTAAAAATTGAAGCGATTTCTTAATATTTAATACGATTGTGTTAAAAATTGTGTTAATAATAATACAACCTATTCGAACCTATAATCAACGAAAATCTCGAATCAATAACCAGATTTTAAGAGTCGCCTCTCCTGTTATAAAGCTTAAAGAATCTGCAAAATTTCAAAAATCCTATAAAAACTCTAAAACAACACATGAGGAATCAGCAACAAAACCTATAAAAAAAACGTAAATACTTTTTCAACTATACGAAAAAATACTATGGCAAAACTCGCATAACCAAGATTGCATATCAAGTTTCCTTCCTAGTTACACCAATTCACAAGAATGGGAGCCAACCATTGGTTGTTAACTGCCGTCCAGTAGCACTAACGTCCCATGATATTAAGATCTTCGAGAAAGTTGTAAGAAATAGGGTTTCAGCCCTGCGAGGTAGGGTTAATGGGAAGCATGCGTAGTAGGGTAAGGGCGGGATATAAAAGAAGACTAAAGAATGCGGTGTTTCGGGATTTTACTCATAAATACGCATCAGTACGGAAAATTTTATAAATTTTCGAGTCATGACTTCCGTTCATCATATTCCATCATATGGCGTTGTCGATCAACAACTCGATCAGGCAACCCGAACCAAGAATGGTCGAATTGGCAGCAGCTGCTGTGCAGCAGTGATGCAACAAGTCACAGCAAAACAGGATGAAAGGCAGAATCGGTTGACATCAAACCTAGGAAGTAAAAGAAAAGAAGAGAAAACAAAATTTAACAAGAAAGGAAATGAAAGGATGCACGATTACAACCTGAAGGTTTTGGAGAATATGGAAAAGGTTACAGCATAAATATACGAGACAGTTAGACGATGGGAAAATAAACGAAGCAAAGGAAACACTAGAGACGGGTAAGAGTCTTGTTAAAGAACGATTGAAATTAATTAAACTAGCAGATAGCATAGAGATATTATTAATAATATCTCTATGCGGATGGAAATGATTGGCTTATTGTACAAGAATATTTGAGCGATGAGCTGGCAAACATTGAAAGCTATTGCTAATGCAAAAAGAGAGAAGCGCAAGAGAGAATGAAAGCCTTATTCTGGAAGGTCTTATTGTTCACGATTATCTTACAATTCTCCTCATAGCACTAACAATAACCGCGAGTATACTCAGCAAAGGCGTCTTACTTAACAAAATTGACGGAAATAAAACTTGTTGGTCATGTAGGCGTCAAGGTTATTTTTTTAAATGTATTGTCCATTTTTGAAAAAACGACCAAGTAAAAATACATGGAGGTTAAAGCCTAATTAAGTTGTTGATATTATGTGTATTCATATATATAATATATATATTTAAGAATTTTTTGATCTTAATTGGGATTACGAAAGATAGAGGGGTGTAGTTACCGGAAAAATAGTAAAGTGTTTACCTTAAAAGCGTCCCTGCTGCATCTCCGTTTGTGTTGAATGTAATCAAAAATAGTTATCAGCTACCTTTCAAATCAACTCCACCTTCATTTTACGCGAAAATATCGATTTCAGATTTTATAAAAAATATCGATTTCAGATTTTATAAAAAATTTTGTTTCGAAGATGCTGTGTTAATCCTTAATTGTTGCAGATGTAGAAAAACCTAGATTGGTTAAAAGAATTAAAAAAGTTTCGATACGAAAATTTAAACACTTGAAAATTTATATAGGTGAATATTTATCATATTGAAAATTTAATTGAAAAAAACTTTTACTTCGGAACATTCGATTTAAAAAGCGGATACCATCATGTAAGTTAGTAAGTAAGTGAGTAGCTGTTAAAATTTAGAAAATATTTAGGCTTTGCTTGGACTTTTAAAGGTGGAGTGACAAGATATATCCAATTCTTAGTTCTTCCATTTAGATTAGCAAGTGCTTGATACTTTTTACAAAACTTAAAAGGCCTCTGGTAAGAAATGGTGAGGAGAAGGAATAAAATGCGTTGTGTATTTGGACGATGGTATCGCAGGTGACCACAAGGTTATGGGCGAGTGTCAGAAATTTTTTAAAAAAAATCCAACAAGATATTCTTGCTGCGGGATTTAACTACTCTAAATTTACAAAAATCGAAACTCTATCCACAGAAACCAAGCAAAATGGTTAGGTTTAGTGGTCGACACAAACAAAATGATATTACAGAGTCCCGCGAGAAAAAACCGTCAAAACATTGCGTTTAATTAATTTTGCGTTATTAACACAATATTCTTATGCGCATGAAGTCTCAAAAATTGCAGGACATATCTAATCTCGATGTATTTAGCTATAGGATCAAATTTATAGAAATTTATATTTATTTATAGAAATATTATAGAAAATATTTGGTTTCGTTTTTCGGTAGACTAACTAATTAACAAAATTTGAGCTGGAATTTTGGCAAAGAAACTTATCTACAAAGTAATGGTTTTACTATAAAACATGACGTAACAACAACAAAGTGGTTTATGACGCAAGTGGTTTTGGATATAGCGGATACGTTTTACGACGATTAGATAATGTTATTGCTAGGGGAATTTTCAACGAACATTAGACATTTACGATCTTTGTTTAAAATTCGATTTAAGCCCTAAACCAACTTGGCCCTTTATAGAGGAAAACTATTTAGCTGATCAAATTTCAAAATTATGCAATAATGATAACTGGAGCATCAATAACGAGTCATTTGGCTGTATTTAAAGTATGCTTGAGGAATTCACATGCGATGGATTTGCTGACGAGTTAAATCATAGAGTGAAGAAGTTTAATTCTCGGAAGTAATTCCGATTTTATAAATAAAATTGAAGAAAGATCTAATACTGCGTTTCCCAACCTTGCCTCGCTTAACAAAGTAGAGCCCAGTCCGACCGAGGTGTTTTATTTTGGGATTATTTCGTTTTAAACAATGCCCAATAATATATTTTACTAAGGAAAATGTTAGATAAAACTACAATTTTTAAAGGAGAATGCTATATTATAAGCTTTAAAGTTCTTACAAATGAAATGAATAAAAGTCTATCAAAATAAATGAAATTCTATCTTCTTCCGCTGGCGTAGTACGAGCCTAAACGGAAGGAACATACATATACTATATACATTGGACTAAACGAAAAAATACAAGGTAGTGGGAGGGTGGGCAGTATTAAATCTTTCTCCGATTTTATTTATAAAATCGGAATTACTTTGCGGGCGCTTCGCACCCTTACGTAATTCGAGAATTTTATTTCATAAAATCTCCAGCTTTTGTTCGGTCAATATATTCATCTAAAGTTTTAACAACACACAGATCAGTATCCTGTTGGTAGGCTTGATATGTAACAGTTGGAGGTGATTTACCTCTTTTCCAGCTTTTATGCAACTTATTCTGTTGTTCTACTTTTTCCTGTAGAACTTTGTGTAATACCATGTTGAAAGGAGGAAAGGCAAACCCGTAGAGGCTGCTCCACGACTGTTACATTGCATCTGTTGCCATACTGTCTGGATCCGGCTTCCATGCCATATAATTTGGGAGTTGGTGACACAACCTGGAAGCAAATAGATCGACTGACGGTAGGCTGAAGTGATTTGTTATTTTCTTGAAAACATTCTGGTGAAGTTTCCAATGCGATGAGTCTGTTGCATGTCTTGACTCTCAATCTGCTTTGACATTCAGCTTGCTTGGGATATATTCTGCAGTAACTGTGATCTGCTTGGAGAGCAGATAATGCCAAATTATTTTGCTGATGTCTAAAAGAATTTCGCTGTGTGTACCCCCCATCTTTAATAGGTAGGAGAGAGCAGTTTTGTTGTCTATTTGCAAATGTATTGCCGATTTTGAGACATTTTTGGTGAATGCCAATATTGATGTATGCCAATATCAGTTCGAGAGCATTGATATGCAACAGACCTTCCTTCTGACACCATTTCCCCCTGTTACTACACCCTGACAGTATGCACCCCACCCTTGTGTGGATGCATCTGTCTGAATTACCAAACTCGGATCCTGCCGCAAGATTTTGTGGCCATTGCACAGTTGCAAATTTTCTATCCACCATAGGAGTTCTTTTTTCGCAAGGACTTTCAATTTTACTTGACCTTTACTTTAATGCCAAAATTTGTTCCTACTGAAGATATCGAAATTGCAACCGATCTGGTAGTACTGCTTGAACAGTTGATGAGAGAGTTCCCAATAATTTGGTTAGTGTCAGAATTGATGTTTCCGTTTTGTAATATAATTCCTTGCATTGTTGAATAATTTTTTTATTTTCTCCTGGGTAAGTGACAATGTCATTTTTACAGTATCTATCCACAGACCAAGAAACTCTATTTGTCTCGTTGGATGTAGAACAGACTTTTTGATAATTATAACAAAACCCAGATTTTGGAACGAGAAAATCAATGTGTCCCTGGCTATTATAATTTCCTGCCAGGTTTTCCCCATCAAAAGCATATCGTCCAAATAAATTATTACACGAATGTTGATTCGTCTCAACAATGCTATTGGGATTTTGAGTAATTTCGTAAAAACCCTTGGGGCCGGTCCCAAACCAAAACAAAGACAAAGGAATTCGTAGAGGTTGCATGACCATTGAAGCCTCACATACCTCCTAGATTTTTTTCAGAGAGAAATCGTGAAATAAGCATCCTTCAGATCTATTTTGCACTGATAATCTCCTTGTTCTAGAAGGAATTTCAAGCAATGTAAACCTTCCATTTTGAAGTGACTGTATGGGTTAAAGCCGTTCAGGTTCTTGTGGTTTATCACAGGGCGGTTTCCTACATCCTTCTTTAAGGCAAGGAACAGATTGCTCAGAAATTCCCCCCCCCCCCCCCCCACAATGATCCACTTTTTTGATGGCTCTCTTGCCTAGCATTTCCAAAACTTCCTGATCCACTAACAGTTGTTGGTCTCTGGACATGTGTGTTGGGTGTGGAACCCTTTGTTGGACAGGTGTATGGTGAAATGGAATTTCGTAACCGTTCACATTTGACAATATCTCCTTGTCGTTGGTCAGCTTTTCCCAAGCTTTGGTAAAATATTTTAGTCTTCCTGCCAGAGGTAAATCTGGAATGCTCTCTGGAAACAGGCTTTTCACAATTGGATGTACATTTTTTAGTGAGATTAGTGGCATCAGAGTTGGAAATGACTTGGCCAAGGGAGCCTATTTTGATAGAACAAAAGAGGTGTTTACCGCTTGTTGTGTTGTTCCTGCGGACTTGGTGTTGCAACTGATCATTTTTGTTGTTGTTGTAGTTGCCTCTTTTGTCCAGGTTTCCCGTATAATAAATTCTCCCTCCACCTTGCGGTTTGTTTTGATAGTGTGGAGAGTCCCTTCGAAAGGGCCTTTTCTTGTCTTTAAAAACTTCCAAAGTTCGTTTTTTGGAGCGTTCAGTTTCCACGATATGGGCTCTAAATTTTTGCCGAACAAATTTTCATCGTTTTGTTTCAAAAGAGAAGATTTCTCTTTCAACAATGTTTTTGCCTTTCTTGGATCCTTTACCAAAACATTTAAAACATTAAGGCGACGTGCATATGAAATGGACGTGGATGCCTGGCCCAGCAAAATTGTCGACTGCTCTACGAGTGTCGTAAACTGATCTATAGGTACATTTACGGGACCCACACTCTTACGAGTGTCCTCTAACCCTTTCCACAATCTGGAAACCTCCATAACTTGAAGGATTTTATTCTGAAATTTTTCCATCGTATTATCCATGTGAAGTGACGCTGTTTGGTTGCATAGCAAGTCCTTCACAAAGTCGACCAGTTTTTTTACATCATTTAAATTTGAAGAAACTGGAATTTTAACTAACAATCCCTCCTCTAAATCCTTTTCAGGAATATAATTCTGAGAATGCTGGTTGGCATAATTTGCCATCCCAGTTGGGAGTTTCCACTTGTGTTTCTCTGTTTTGGGAACTATCTTAAATCGTTTTACCATTTTGTTTTCCTCTCCTGATTCATCTGAAGAGCTATCTGAAGAAGAAGACGAGGAGGAGGATGGAGAAGGAGATCTTTTTCTTTTCCTCCCTTTTTGGACTTCTTTTTTGAAGACCTTACCTTTCGCCTTGGAGATACATCCTCCTCCTCTCTCATAGCTGGCTCGTAAAACGAGTTTTCTCCAGCTGGCTCACATGCTGGCTCATTAGAGTCTCCAACAGTTTCATTATTTTCTTCTTCTAATTCAAAACGCTCCGTTACATTAGACTCTTCATTGACAATATTATCTTGTTGTTCCATATTATAAGATTTATTGGATTTTTGGTAGGATATTCGTGGATTAAAATGTTTTTATTTTAATTCACGAAGAGCTCTGACCGTTCGTGTAGCAAACAAAGTGAGAAGAGGAGGAGAGGAATGGGCTCTACTCTGTTAAGCGAGACAAGGTTGGGAATGCAGTATTAGATCGTCGGAGATTTTATGAAATAAAATTCGAGATTTTATGCCCTAGCGGACTAAATATGCTTTTAAATTTAACTGGGAAAATTAATTTAATTGGTTGTGCCCTCCTATCAGTCTTATTGGCAATGTACTGCGTCATTTAAAGTTATGCAAAGCCAAAGGCGTTTTGTTTGTGCCAGAGTGTAGATCTGGATACTATTGGCCTTTATTAACCGGAGACGGTGTTTTTTGACACGTGCGTAAAACAACGTTTAGTAATGAATCTATATTTTAGTAACAATTGTAATTGTGAATCAGTTTTTAAGGGATTTGCTAATTTTAAATCGTTAGCTGAAACAATCGATGTACACGTCGAATGTTCGAAATAAAACATTTATTTTTCCATTTATTTCATTTATTTCATCGTCAAACTGAGTTCAATAATAAACTTTGCACATGAGTATTAAACGACAAAAACTAACGAGTCGCGTGAAATTTAGCACCTTAAGAAGCAAATACCGAAGGGTTATATGTTTATAACGTCTAGATCGGGCAGAAAGGTGAATGACTAGGCTTTAACACAAATAAACAAACACAAGAAAAAAAAAACAAATACAAGAAAAAAAGCAAATAAACTGTAGCGACAACGTTCTGCTTCTCTTCATCATTTTTATGTGTAATATCGAAAAAAATATTTACCAAAACAGACTTCTCTCAAGTTTCGCAGATGACGCACGGTGGCTTTAACACAAATAATCTTTCGGAACGACTCCGAGAATATCCAAGCGTCTTTGAATCTCGCTTATGACGGGCGAGCCACAATAATATATTTTTTAATGAAACATAATTTGAACTAGTAGAATACGGTAAAGGCCATGAATTATCTCTCAGTTACCATCCGGAGAAACTATAGTAAGCAAAATTTTGGTTTAAAGAGTTAGCACCGACTGTAATTTAATGATACATATCAATAGTGATTTTTTTTTTGATCACTAGTCGTAGTTACATCTAGAATAGTGCTTGCAGTTATGCCCACCTGCTTTGAAGTACCATATAAAATCACTGGAATCAGTAAATAAGTTTCTTGCGGTTTAGATAATACTAGAACAATTTAGAGTATACTTGTTAAAACGAGGAAGGTATAGATACCGAATCGTTTACTTGTGGAAAATACCAACTTTCTCTTCTTATCCTGTATTATACCACACAAAACTACGTAAAAGAAGACTCTGCAAACTCTCAGAAGGGATGTAAGCTGTTAGCAGAAGTCACTTTTCTCCACCGCAATCATCATTTCGTTATCACGTGACTGACCCTATTCACAAGATTATCAGAAATAAGTAAACTTTTTTTAATACCACACAACCTAGTCCCCTAGATCCCTTTTGCTTTTCTATATGAAGGGACGGCGCAAAAAAGAATGCAGGGTCCAGGGGCTTCTTCGCGCTTCGTAGGTTGCGCATACATAAGGCAAACGGATATCCGAAATTGTTTAGAAAACTGTAGCAAGTAGAACGGCAAGTGAATTAAAAATTGTTTTTTTTTTTCCACTATATTGATAATGCCTCAACTCGTCTCGCGACAAGAAGTGGTACTTCAAGGGACCGAAGGAAATGATCCCTCACTTATACGAAACTTTCGCATGAATTATTTTGATAAAAACGTAGTTCAGGGAAAAAAATTAGAGCCCCAAATATACAGGTGCAAAGGTTCCAAGAGGGCAAAGACAAAGCGAGTCCCGTTTATGCGATTTACTTTTATATAGTAAATAGGAAACGTTAACTTTTTTTAATCTGTCTGTAATGCATCACCACACATGTTAGGTTCAAAAAATCCCTAATTCGAATGTAAAAAACACGGGATTGGGGAAAATGGTTGAAAGTCCACTTATTATGTGTTCCACAAAACAGGGTAATGTAGGAAAGAAAAACCACTACTTTATTAATAAAGCTTAAATTTTCAAAACAATAAATAAAAATCGAAAACTTTTGTACAAATTTTATAATGCTCACTCCACATTAATCAATGGACAGCTTTGCCTGTCAGTCATGGTGGTGCATGTTGTGGTGTTTTGGATTTTATGAAGATATTTATATACAACATGTGATTTACTTGGACATCATCATTTTCACAAATTCTAAATAAAAAGAACAATTTGTTAGGACAAAAATGACATTATGAAATTAAATGTTCTCTTATAAATAATCACAAGATCCTTTTGACGCTTTTTTGCACAAAACTAGACGGTTGATCATGGATAAATCCCTAGGTTCGCCTGTCGTTTATATATATGCTGCATTTCGAGGTCCCACTATGTGGTACCATTCTGGACAGACAGAATGCAACTATTAATAAAAAGATAAAATTGAGCAAAGTTCTGAATTTATCACATCTTTAGAAACATACCTTCGTAGTTGACCTGTCCATCTCCATCAATATCGGCTTCTCTGATCATTTCATCAACTTCTTCATCAGTGAGTTTTTCACCAAGATTGGTCATGACATGTCGCAATTCAGCAGCACTGATAAAACCGTTGCCATCTTTGTCGAAAACTCTAAATGCTTCCTTGATTTCTTCCTCAGAATCAGTATCCTTCATTTTTCTAGCCATCATGGTTAAAAATTCTGGAAAATCAATTGTACCATTTCCGTCAGCATCAACTTCATTGATCATGTCCTGTAATTCAGCTTCTGTTGGATTTTGACCAAGACTTCTCATGACAGTTCCCAACTCTTTTGTTGTGATAGTACCATCACCATCTTTATCAAAAAGGGAGAAAGCTTCTTTGAATTCAGCAATTTGTTCCTCAGTTAATTGATCAGCCTAAAGTGAATGCTTTTTTAGACATAGATAGCTTTGTGCATGCCACACCCCTTTTTGAACCTGACTAGTTTTGAGAGGCATGAATAAAATTACTACTATAAATTACATAAACACTATAGCTAATAATTAAGTTATATGATCAGTAAGGTCTACGATTACGAAGTCTTAAAGAAGATCTTGAACGAGGTAAAAGTTTTGTTCGAATTGGGATAGCCACAGTCATCGCCAGCTAAAAAGCTGTGTTGTTGTCTGTGGGAGGTTAAGTATAAACCCATGCCGTTTTGACAGTTCTAGGATACATAGACTCCTTTGAAAACGAACGAAATTGCAAAGAAAAATGTATTTCTTACCATTTTAATTTGACACGAAAAAAATCACCACAACACACGACAATGAAAAGCAAGTAGAGCAAGTGGACCCGTAAACACAGTTACTGCAGTTATCTAAAAACTACGCGCCATTCATTAAATGCTATGCCCTAATATAGAGTTCAGGCGCCATTTTGCATAATTAAATGTGTTAAACAATATTCTTTTGTAAAAAAGAATTATAATTAGTGCATAATTTGCCTGGTCAACCAATTAGATTATCATATTAAAAATGTAAACAAACTTGTAGTGACCATATATAGGTCGGCTTTAACCAATCATATGTAACATTAAAATACATCCAGTGAATACGATGCATATAATTCACATCTGGTGAAAGGAAAATTCTCCTTGCTATCTCCGACTTGGTGTCTTTCAACGCTTTCTCCAACCTCGTTCCCGGAGTCTTTAGAATAGGGAGTTGCTTCTTTTACAAGGGGCTTGTGAAAGAAAGTGCCTAGCTAGCCAACCTAGCTGATGTTGATGTAGTAAACGAAACCAAACAAAAAAGTTTAATATTTCACAAATCACTTTTAATTTTTACAGCACGGGTGTCAAATTTTACAAAAATCATTATTTAGTTTTATATAGCGCTGTTAACGTTATGTTTAGGGCGGTTCACTTGCTCCCACCTCTCACTCACAACTCGTTTGTGTGTCCAAACTTAACAACTGACGAAATAATGAAAGCTGTGTTTATAACAAAGAAGTGTGTAGATCATTTTGTAACAATTTTTTTGACCTAAGGCCACTAATGGATAATACAATAATTAACTGGTGGGTTGAGAAAAGAAAGAGAAACAGCCTTTTCATATACCGATTAAAATAGAAAATAAAAAAAAGAGACAGCGCCAAAAATTAAAAGAATCATTAATATTGTTTACTTAAATCCTCGTCCGAAGGCTCTTTGTCTCTTGCAGGCGCTTATTGACAGATCTGACGAAAAAGTTATACAGTCAAATATAACAGATTCTTGGATCGAGGTTGTTTTACTTACTATTTTTATGTGACTGATATTGACAAACTTGGTCTTAGGGGCTGTCAATAACCGTTTTGATAGCAAACAAATAAAGAAAAAAAAATCGAAATTTGAAGAAAAATTTTAAGAACAATTTGAGAGGAAAGTTTGTAAAATTGTTTGGGATTCATACTTATGTGGTTAACCCCTCATATTTCTAAGATTATACATGTCATTTTTTTTCGAAGTGAACACAAAGGCAGCTGAGCTGCTGCAACAAATTGCGGCCCAACTAGACAACAATGATTTTATGTGGGGTTCAAATTTACGAACTTTTAGATATAAGTCGGATGCTCTGTCAACTGAAATACAGATCCAAAAAACCATGAGTTTAATGACGAAATAAGCCCACTTTCTTAAATAAGGCCAATATGAAAACATATACCATCACTCAAACTCGTCCCCAGTGCCTTTTGTCTTTTTTTTTTTTTACTTTTTGTGTCGCCGTTCAGTAAAAAAAAGAGAAAAAAGGCACTGGGGACGAGTTTGACCATCACTCGAATAAATAAGGACAGTTTAATAAAATAGAGCCAAAAATTTGACTTATAAGCATAGTTAACGGAGATCCTGTATTTAAGCATTTTCAACAACAAATTTTTTTTGGTAGCATGTCAATTTTGTTAAAGGTACATGTGTAGGAAACATTAAATGCAATTCTCGTGCTTAAAATAAGTCAAATAGGGTCTAAATAATTCAGAATTTGTGCCAAATGCTTTAGCAGTACAGAGAAATTTGCCAATAAGAAAGGGTTGGACCAGGTCTATTATAAAGCCATCCCGTCAAAAATATTATAGGCGTACAAGAGTTCTTTGGACGAGGTTGATTAGCTCAAAATTTCATTTCAATGAGGAAAGAATTGGTTCTGTGCATTTTGGTCCGTACGGCTAGTAAATTTATATATTTATAAAAGTTTGAGTCCGTTCCATATGACTTATTAACGTTGTCTTGCTAGATGCTCTACACCGTGCTTGAAATTTAATTTAAATTCTTCTATGTACAGGCCTATTTATATGCATTAGTTGAGAAAAAAAAAACAATTTTTGTGCATTTTTCTCCTGTATTCCTAAATATTCATAAATTAACGTAAGTAGCCAATTTGGTTCTTTCTTTCTAGCCTGTCAGGATGAGCTCGCATATTCGAAACTTTGTAAACATTCACAACTCATCTAAAACTAAGAAATTTAAAGAAATACAAAGTGCAAAAACAAAAAAATATTTGTTCCGCACCTTATTTATTTCAATAAATATATTTTAAAGAGAAGATATTTATATTGCGTTGTATGAAATAAAACTCCAGATACAAAGTGTCTTGTGTACACTTGCAATGGTACTCAATAAAAACCAAAAAATCTTCATTATGGCTCACTTGGCGGTCATCATCTTCACAAACTCTAAACAAACAAAGAATACAAGATACAGATCGTTGATACATAGGATCATTCTTGTCCCCAGAGCTCTTTTAGATTAAAACCTCGGAGTTTAAAGGAGGAAATAGGATACATATGATGTATATGAGTGAAGGTTTCAAAACTGTGTGGTGTTTACATGTCACTTATCGCTGTCGACTTCAAAGGCGTTGAGTTTGTTGAAGTAAAAAGCAAATTGCCTGACAAAGAAGCTTATAATTTTTCTCATTTGCTTCATTTTAGGGAATTGTATTATTCTCTACTTATTTTTTTTTTGGGAGTACCTTAATGCCGCCATTATTTAATGCTAGAATTTTCATGGTGTTTTATTAAAATAGTTGGTAATTAGATGAAATCTGTTAATCGCGAAATTTTAGAAATGTTCCAATTAAACATCTTAATCTGTGGAAAAGTGTTAAATGCACATTTCTCCATATTAGAGTACAAAATGTTGTACCTTCATAGTTGACCTGTCCATCTCCATCAATATCGGCTTCTCTGATCATTTCATCAACTTCTTCATCAGTGAGTTTTTCACCAAGATTGGTCATGACATGTCGCAATTCAGCAGCACTGATAAAGCCGTTGCCATCTTTGTCAAAAACTCTGAACGCCTGAAAAAATAAAATTGATTCTATCTGGCTGTTTCTATTGAAATCTAAGAAAAAGAGAATTTTAGAGTACTAAAATATATCAACAACACCCAAGAAATCCCAGTTCATAGGTTTTATTCTCAAGCTTAGGTTTATTTTATTTTGACCTTGTTCTTGGTTTCTTCTATCCATAGAGATTTTATAATATCTCTATGTTCTATTAAGGAAAAACTTCAGAAGCGTTGGGCACATTACTGATTACACTTTTTTGATAAGAAAGAAAATCTTTACTTCAGGCTGAGTTTGTAGTTAATTCAACGTTCAACAGCTAACTTGGAAAATATTGAGAAAATTGAAAGAGTAAATTGATATATTGATAGAAATCTTGATTTCAAACACTAGCCAAGTGTTTGAAATAGGGGTCGGAAATTTCAGAAAATCTCTTTTAAAGTTAAGACACATCCAGGCTAAAACCCTAAAAGTTCATTACTTATAAAAAAGATGTGTAAATCTAACAACAAGTCTTAAACGTATAACATCTCTTATGTAAATTTCACTATTTACATCTCATTCATTAAGGTATTTTTTATCTAGCAGTTCGTGAAACATGCCATTTCGCAAGATGCAAACTTAATTTTATTGCAAGCCACTAATTATTTCCAGTTATGACAATGTTTACCCGTACCATCATCTCAAAAAGTTAAATATGTTTAAGCCGTGTGAAACTTTCCGTTTTTTCTTACATCTTAAAGCAGTAAAAATGTGATTTTTTCTTCAACTTCTTTTAATTTTATCATAGAGGTAGAAAAATGCACAACCTTCATCCTTTTTTTTTCGCCATAATTTTATGAATTATACAGACAAAATCACATTAATAAATATAAACAAAGAACACTATCTATTTGTAAAACTTGTACATTCAATATCACAAGAATATTCACCTCTTTAATTTCTTCTTCTGTATCAACATCCTTCATTTTTCTTGCCATCATGGTTAAAAATTCTGGAAAATCAATTGTACCATTTCCGTCAGCATCAACTTCATTGATCATGTCCTGTAATTCAGCTTCTGTTGGATTTTGACCAAGACTTCTCATAACAGTTCCCAATTCTTTTGTTGTGATAGTACCATCACCGTCTTTATCAAACAAAGCAAAAGCTTCTTTGAATTCAGCAATTTGTTCCTCAGTTAACTGGTCAGCCTAAGCGATTGAAAGAAGATCATTTTACGTATTCAACGTGGTCCCAAGGTATTTTATATCGGAAGGAACCCAGAGCTTTTTAGGTTTTTAACGTCAAGGACACAACCTGGTTTCGTCGCAATCAAAAAGAACTCAGAACATAAATGCTACATCCAGACGTAAAAAAGATAAAAAGACCTATTCAGACAATCAAATTATTCCGTATTATCATAAAACATACATGCTATAAACAGTTTCAACTCGTCTCCAGGATCTCTTGTTAATATTGACAAACGCAAATGTTGTCTTGAAATATCAAATATAGACAATAGGACTTGGGAACAAAGTTAAAGATCGATTTCACTTATGCTTTTGGGTTATTGCGGTTCCTCAAATCCTGTAGTATTCGCATTATAATATACCCGGGGCTAAATTCTTTTTTTTTCAATTACGCACAAGAAAACAAAAATTCTAAAAGCAGGCTTGTCATTGTTCTTTTATCTCTATTGTTTTTAACCTGAAATCCCAACCTGATATTCTTATAAAACATGTTTGTATAAAAAAGCGTGTACTTTGTTTGCTGCAGTAGTGAATGAAATTGTGTGAAATTTAAAGTGTGATTCAAAGTGAAAATATTCATGTTTGTTTGACACATTATAAGTAGTTACAATTTTTTATAATTTTTGTTTATATGCTTTAAACAATGCAGAGAATAACAATGTCTTGTCTATCTTCTACAAAATTTCGAGACTTAAAATATCAAACAAGAGTGCATTTAAAAGTCTGTGATCTGTAGATCCATCCTCTTCCCCAGAGATTATTACCATTTTGATATAAGATAGATGCGAAAAAAAAGTCAGTATAGTAGAGAGAGAGAGAGCATCTCGAAACGTTTTTATTCATATAAAAAAGGCAAAAATCCCTGGGAACAAGGGTGCTGTAGATCCTGTGTTTTGTAGGTTTAGATTTCGTTGTCAAAAGTTCAAGCTTAATATATTTGATTAAACGTCGAGAAAAAGTAAACTTATCTTTGTAAACTAAAAAACTTAATTAATTCAAGAAATCTTATCCGCAATTTCATGGTTAATGCGCCTTAAGATTCTGTTTCATTATTATTAATATTCCACTCTTATTCCAAATAATCCATGGTTAAGAACAACAAAGCTGCATATTTTGAGATTCCTTCAGATTTACAGAATACAGAAATCAAATCAAATTTCGGACGATTTACATTACAAAATAGCTTACAAAAAGAATTCATTTTTTATATAAAAATTATATCAACAAAAAAAATATCAAATTACCATTTCTTTACCACGTGATTTTTATAAATGTTTCACAGATTTCTTTACACCAATCCAATATTGGAAGATTATATATTGATTGATGAACTATTTAGATAATCATCGCATATTAAGAAATGATACGGTACAATTGGGAACATTAGCTACTGGTTCACTACAGAAAGCTAGGAACAAAATAAAATACAATGAAACTAGGTTTTACAAATGAGTTACTATGACAATAACGAGAGGTTAACGCCGATTGAAAACTGACTCTTTCTCCTCTCTCATTAAAACTATGTTATCGCCAGAGATACACATAGCATTGTTTAAATTTCTTATGCATTCAATACAAGCTGGTTCCTGATCAATACATGATTTAAATAATTCGCTTACACCACGCTTAAATTATGTGAGAGTGAAGACTCGAACCTGAGACATGATTATAAACCGAACGCGCTACCGTTTGATCGTCTCTGCTAGAAAGTATACAACCTTAAAATTAATTTAGTGCAACAGTCTTCTTACAGCTGTTTGTCTATCTAAACTTTTGTTTCGATATTCTGCTTCCACATAATCTTTATTGTTGTATGTACTCACTGTGTTTTAAACTGTGTTTTGCATAATCTCTATTAGCACATTTAACAACAAACTTTGATCCAAAGAATTTTCCGCTACCCTCCACCTTTGTTGATGTCCCCTAACCTTAATATTTCTGGTGTAACATTAAATGGAGGAGAGCTTATTTTACAAGGGATTGACATGCTTTAAACATTAGAAATGCCTAATCAGCAAAAAGGTTATCAATCGCCTTAGTTATTATGGTCATAAGGACTTAATTAAAACTGATTATGGTGATGCGTCAACGGGCATTTACGTGTTATTTACTATTGACGTTCGTTCTTTTGCCAAAAAAGTCCAGTACACAATCGTACTGAGTTCTAATCTATGAATTTATAGTATAAACAACGATCACCAACAGTACAACCGTCTGGCACAACACATGAAACAACAGTTGTGCGCATGCGCCTAATATTTTATGGGCATGTTATTGGTTCATCTTCGCTGTTTGTAAAAGTTTGTTGACTTGTTCTTTCCCAGGGTCTCTTGCCATTTTGATACGTTTTATGTTGTAAGGGAGAAACTAAAAAACAACATATTGTGTATCATATAACAACTAACTCTTCAACTCATAACCCTTGTATAAATACCATAGACGTTTCTCCCCATCCTTTTAGATGTCCGATATCATCGAGAAACATTTTCGAGGTCTGCTAGAATAAGATGCCAGCGTTATATGTTTGAGCTCAACTTGAAGTGGACAATCATCTTTATATAGCTTCAGCGGAGAAAATGAGTCTGCCGTTTTTCTTTTTAAAATATCTACAATCCCGATAACAGTATACATACAGCCAAAACTGCGATTCTGTTTTCTGGTATTGCACCGGAACCCAACAATACTCTAGGGTTAGGCGTTCATAAACTTTTTACGACCTATGAAGGATAATCCCGATTGTCTTTCGGCAACATTTTCTTATACAAAAAACATCATCAAAGATTCCAAAAACGATTCTTTTCGCAAACATAGTTGATAATAGTCTGTGCTATCAATCAGGTAGTCTACAAAGTGTCAGCAGCACAGATGTGTTAAGAAGAAATTATAGAGAAGAAATTATTCAGAGAAGAGGAGTTATCGCCTCCAGTGTGGGATTAAAGCCACCAGAACTATAATGATTGGAGATTTTGTGTTGAGTTATGGAACAGTGCGTGTGGTAGAGCAAAAATAACAAAGGCTGATAGAAGTTACTTGTTATTCGCAAAGTTAAAGGATGTAAACCGTGATGGTTTGGGGTATAAATTAGTGACAGCCGCACAACTTGGAGATATTGATGTTTTTGGAGATAATGGAGTATTAGACAATCATTTTAAAGAGGACCAACTAGCATTAAAGAAAAAAGCTTGGCATGATTTTGTTAATACAAAGCGAAATGAGCAAGATGAAATAGACGAATATATAAAGAAAATGTTGTCAATTTTAACCGACGAATTAAGTCAACTTGTACTTAGTGGTATTAATGAAAAACAGGACAATATATACGATCAAGCAAAACGTTTAATGAAAAAATATTTGGGAAGTGCCGAGACAGGACAAAGTATAAAAGGTAATCATAACAAAGCAATTCAAGAGGAAGCCTTTATCAACTCGCAGCTCGTTGATGAAGAAGAAGCAATGTACACCAACTAGAATAGGAGAGAAAGAGGTGGTCGTGGACGATTCTATACAAGGGGGCAAAGAAGCGGAGATAACCAACGTGGAAGAAAACCTTTACAAAACAAAATCAAATGCACAAATGAGAGCCCGATTTAATAAAAATGCCAGGAACAACGAGGCGGAAACGACAAAAAAATTAACTTGACGATAACGGTTATCCCATAACGTAATTATCGCATAACATAATTTTTGGCTTGATATTCCATTTTTTTGGTCGTAATGGAGCTGGATGTCCAGAGTCATACGAGAACCTTCAAAATGCGCTTATAATTGACCCTGAAAAACAAGAGAAGGAAGCAAACATTTGTAGAATTCCAATACAACATCAGGAAGTATTTCATATGAGAAGTAGGGAAGAAGCGTTACTTGACAGCTGCTGTACGGCAAATGTTATGGAAAAGCAGTGGAAGCACATTTTCATTGACGCTCTATGTCTGATAAAGACGGAAATGAGATCAGAGATATGAAAGGTTGTACAGTAGTTCGTTTTGGTGGTGAGCCACCTGTTCGATCAACAGAGAGAATAGAGTTTCTATTTCACGTCCTTGGTGAAAGATCTACTGTGAATGCCGATGTAGTAGATAGGGACATACCATTATTAATTTCAAAACCCGAAATAAAAGCGCAAGGTTTTATTCCAGATTTTAACGATGAATCTTTGACTGTAAATGCTTCAAGTCATTTTTTGCAGACAACGTCAACAGTACATTTTAAATTTCTTTTATGGGAATATGAAGAACTTAATTTGTGTATCACCGATATGGAAGAAAAGAAACAGCGTAAAGTGTTAACTAAATTACATAGGCAGTTTCGTCATCATTTTACCAAAGCAACAGAAGACATAATGCGTAATGCAGGTCTTCTAAACGGTGACATTAAGTGTATTATCAATGAAGTAGTTGAAGCATGGTAACATTGTCGATATCTTCCAGATGGGATGTCTAGTACAGCTGTTTTTTTAATTTTGATGGTCGGTGAAAACGGAAGTTGCCTTCTCAACTAGGGTTCAAACAAAAAGTGACGAGTACACTTGAAGCATAAATACTCGCATTAAAGGAGTCGTTGAATAATGCGATTTATCTTGGATCCTTGTTGACAGAGTTTGTGTTTAATGATTTTGTTCGAAATTGATTTCCGATAATAGCTTTTACAAATAACAAACCTACAGAACAAAATATCAGATCGACAAAACAAGTCAAAGAAAAGAGACTTAGAATCGATATTGGAGAAATTCAACGTATGATAACGGAAAGTGAAATTAAAAACGTGAAATGGGTTCCTACAAATGAACAAATTGTTGCCGGTTTAACGAAACGCGATGTACTCAAGATGAAACTACTCGATCGGTAACTAAACGTTGTTTTGATTCATGAACTGATATTAAATGTTAGCTGAATTATGGACCGTTTAATGAACTTCATAGACTTTTGATGAACTATTTTGATTAATGGACTTTTGATTTTCTTTTGTACAGACTTGGATGTGTCGTTTGCATCACAGTTTTTGGGCTTGTCATTTTTTTCTTTCTTTCACAGCTGGTCTGCCAATCCTCGTTCTTCTATCATTTTTGTTTTTGTGTTTTTTTATTATCATATATCTTTAGTTCATATTCTTCCTTATCAGAAACTCGTAGGAATTTGTTAACATTCATATTTGTTTATATTCTATAGTGAGAACCGCTGCAGGCTGAAATGTATATATATTGTTAATCAAGAGGCTACTGGGTTTTGCAAGATGTTGTGACCGATTTTTCCTAATTTATTTTTATTTTTTTTCATTTTATTTTAAAGTTAATGAAACACCGATCCAACCTCGTTTTCAGGATCTTTCGCCTTTTAGATTAATTTGTTGGTGTTAATGGCTCTAGACGCAAGAGAACAAGGACGAGGATGACCTCGGTCCATTCCAGGATAGGTGTCTGGAAATTAAAATTAAATTCATAGTGAAAACAAAGTTCAGCCGCGGCGTGGTGCGTTTTACTACGACAGCGATTCCTTTCCTCCCCCAAGCTTCTTTTTCGCTTCATTAAAAGCAAAAAAGTAATCCCTGGGAACGAGACTAGCCGATGAGAAAAAAATCATTTGTGAATAAATAATTTGGATGATGAAGACAAGAGTTTGAATAAACAAGAATGTTGTGTTTACCCGTATCGAATTTCACAATGGCCATGACATTATTTTGAAAAGTCCAATATTGGTGCGCAATTGCTGATGCACAAGCAAAACAAGCCTAAGGTTTGTTTCGTTTTCTGTATTGATGCTAAACCGCACCGGTTTTTTCAAGGTACTCCTAGCTGCCATCCTATTTTTCACATTTATTGTTTATGTGATTCAGACGTTAAATCCAAATCTGCGGAGACATCAAGAGGTTACAAAATTAAGAATAGATATTCATTACAATTCAAAAAATCTAGTAATTCGGAAGAAAAAGACGAAGAAAATAAAAGAGAGATCTACTTTCTCTGTGAGAAAATCGCCAAAAGCTATCACTGACAGCTTACTAGAGAAAAAACAAAGTATTGTTAAAGATTTTACGGCTAGGTATGTAGTGATTATTTAGTCCTAATTACGTGATTATCTAAACAAACAGCTCTAGCGACGATCTGGATGGCAACTTCACTAACCACATAACATCATGGTTTTGACTATAAGCCATCCCAAAAAACAACTTTGCAAAAATGCCAGTGAACAAGGCGTGCGTTTGCACAGGACCAACCAAAAAAGTAACTGTCAAAAACGTCTTTTTTGCGTCTTAATTCTGTGATGTGTTTTTTCCAATGTGAGATTCACTGAAATTATCCATTTTATTAAGTCCATTTTATGATTAAAGTGGTTGCAATACTTGATGAATTGTCTGAGATGGAGCTAGTAGCTGCTTAAAACATCGGCATGTACCTTTTTCTGATGGTCAAAAAACAGCTGTGACATTAGGAAAACTTGGTGATGCCAATTACCAAACGGGACCTGTGGGGAGGAGAGCACACGTTGTAGTAAAACATTTTTCTTAAAAATATTCTCCAGCCTATTTAGTTTCATAATAATATAGGTATGTTTGAAAAAAATAAGTTTTAGTGCCGGTAAAAATAATAAAATGATACAACATGGACGTAAGGCCCCGGTATCATGTCATAGTCAGTCATTGTTTTCAGTAAAAAGAGAAAGTTACCGAGAAAGGGTAAATCATGAAATTAAGACGTTCATTGGTTGGTATACGCTAGCTAGATTATTCAAAGATTATCAGTTCCTTCTCAGAAAAGGACTGGACACATTTTCAGGCCTCACAATGAAGAAAAAAATCATATGCGATAAAATAAGGAATAGGTAAAATTCGAGTGGTGGAGTTCGTGCTTAGTTGAGTAATTGCCAAGGGAAGAATTTGAGAGTTTCCAAATTATCTTGGTAACAAAGTTGCAAGACGTATTTGCTCTCTTTTGTGGAGCCTATTGGTTTTGTCCTTTTAACACCTGATTCATGAAATTGCGTTTTGGATACTACAACACCAAATCATACTCACTTTTAATGAAAAACTTCTATTAAAACTGAAGGATATGAGATTTCAGCAAAACTAGCAGAATATAATTCCTTATCTGTTTTCAAAATCTTCTTGCGAGGCAGCACAAAAGTATCAGCTCACGAGGGTCCCGATAAGCCGCATACGCCATAAAATATGCGGGTGTTTTCGGGCAAGTTTGATGTTTTGAAAAAAAATCAAGTATTCACCTGAAAAAAACGGCATAGACCAGAACAATGCCTGAAAAAATAAAGAATCACCACAAAAACATTCCAAAGATTCACTACAAATGATTTAAAACTATAAAAATGAAAATAAACTTACTATGTTGTAGCGAAGTTCTTAAAGAACTGTTTTAGATGGTTTTTGATAAGGTTTACTTGATAAATAACTTATATGTAAACTTTATTATATCTTTTCCCTTCAAGCGCCTTCTTCCAACTGCCGTCTACATGGTATGTTACAAGTAATTGCTTTTTGGGAATGCTCCCGGCGAGTTCGAGAAAGTGCGGGCGATTTCGAAGGACAACTGCCAATTTAATTCAAAAAGTCACCCATATATATGCGGACATTTGTGGCTTATCAGCACCCTCTTATCAGCTCAAGGTCCTTTGGAAACATTGTGATTGGTTTCAACACAAGATGTTATGGAGGAGAATCTAGGGCCACAGTGTTGACAAAACCCAGATTAAAGACTTTCTGCTAAATAATTTTTTTGCATGAGATCACGTCAGAAAGGATCCAGGAACAATCATGATTGCTGCTAAATATTTGGCTGTTTCTAGCTTATCAATACCCTTGTTTTAATGATGAAAAAAGTATTTTTAAGATATGACCTTATGGATTATTAGTCCGATTAGAAACTTTTAAAATGTAAGCCAAACTTATCCAGATGTATTACTATTAACTCACTTCAATTTAGTACAAACGTAAAAAAACCTGACATTCGCTAAGAACACTGCTCTACAGTAAGACGTTGCTAAATTTCCATTTCACAACTAAAGTACTTGAAGCAGAAATAAAGTATAAGATTAAAGACATATTTAAAGTCCGTTGTTGATATTTATAAACTGTATGTTCATATCACTAAAAAACCCACTGTGATATAGGTGTGTTATAGTAAATCTATATTTTTATTTTTAGTACTACATTCGAGATGCCTTTTGACTTGGATACAGTTAACACTTCATTTATCAAATGTTTTGAAGAAAGTTTGGATTTAGAAGCTTATAACAAAGGTTACAACGAACTGTATAACTTCTTTAGCATGTTGGGGACAGTGTTCAACTTCATCGCTGCTGATGTTCGAGAGAAGATAGATATATTAGTAAGTTTTCTGTTTTCGTTTTTGTTTGTATGTTTTTCAGGGACTTATACGACACCTGTAGCTGGAAACGATGAATAAATATATGGTGCTACTAAATCAACAACAAAAAAATATGAAAAAATGATAAATATTTGTTCTTCAGTAGTTATACCTTACTTTCAATATCCATGCCTCCTTATGAAAATAATATCAATCCGTTCTTTTCACGATTTTGCGTTATGTGTTTGTTATGTTGTTGTTATTATCTTTTGGGTTGTTTATGATTATGTTCAAAAAATAAAATTACGATCATGTAACATTTTTCTGCATTGGGTGATTCGTCTCGTGTATGTTTGTCCACATGGATACATCCTATTTGCAATAATAAACAAGTCCAAGCTCTAACACAAGTTCTCAAAATAATGTTACCTATTTTTAGGAAAATTATCGGACTGGAGATAGTCCAAATAAAGAACATTACGTAAAAACCGAAGACATGATGCTATACGAAATCGATGTTAACAAAGAAACTGGTGCTGCGTTGCATGGCTCGCGAACTTTGTTGAGATTGCATCGTGCTTTGAAGTTCACTATGCTTTTTCTGGAGAGATTGGTTGAAATGGAAGATAAGGGAAAAGTTTCTGACATGGCTTATGAAGTATATTCAGAGAGTTTGTCCAATTACCACTCTTGGTTGGTGCGTAATGGGGCGAAACTTGCGATGTACGCTCTACCGTGTAAACGCGACTTCATGAAGAAGATCGTACCGCCAGGGGAGGAGGAGAGTGTTGTGGCGGATAAAATTAGACATGGTGTGAAATCGCTTCATAATGTATACGAAAGTATGGAAGCGTTATATACCAAGCATGATTTGCACAGTTTGCCATAGTCTTCTTAAATTAAATTTTGCGTTTTTGAAGTTTACGGAGAAATTTTCCAAAAACTTATTTGACCCGTGGTTGAAATTTTTATTTTGTATCTTTGCAGCACGACTCTGTTTCGTTTTATATTCACTTTATTTAATTAATCCCTGTTAAAAATAGAACAGTGAAAATTCGTGATTATCAGATATAAAGCGTTGAATAATTTTTGGCTTAGCATTCATGTCTCTAACCATGTTTGAAATTTCACTTAAATGTGTTGAATGTTTAGTTTTTATAAAATAATAGTTAGGTTTTTTTAATTATTATAATGTTAGTTTTATTGTAAAATTCATGTCTTCGTATGCTATACAGAGCTTTTCAACACGTGATTGAGCTGACATTCATAAAGTCGCCTATACTTCACGATGTTTGTAGCAACCTTGATGAATATAACTCATTACTTTTCCATTTCTCTTCTGTTGACTAAGTTTGTTTTAAGACGTTCAGTTGCTTTAAATGCTCGATTTTACACCCTTATTAAATAGCGCCCTGGCGTAGTTATTTTCCCCAAAGTCAGAACCAACGGGACGCCATTGCTGTGTGTTTTTTCAACGATTGTGGCTTTTAAGGTTGGCGTGAAAAGATTTGTTAAAAAAGAAAAATATGAAAGGAAAAAATATAACCAGCGTCCCTCTCGACTAAATGCCACCCCCTTCCTTCTCTTAAAATTTTAAATAAGCGCCCCGGGCTTTCAAACGAGCATTTAGGGCGGTCAAACGTTTTTTATAATGCTCAAAACACCCCTGAACTATGCAATTATGCTGAAAATAGGGAAGTTTTGGCCAAATAATAATGAGATTTTCTGATATCATGTTTTGCATTAGAAAACCTTTACAATATTATAGGTGACGATAAATTATCTATTGTAAGAATTTTGAGACTAGTAAATATATTACCTTTAATTTACAACATTTTGAATCCTGTATCTATTTAAACTACCCTCCATTTAATGTTTCTCTTTAATTTAATGACTCAGCGCAAACATCGAGACGGCAAATTTCACTTTTGAAATCCTTTACATATCATAAAATTTGGAACCACTCCTAAAATATTTTTTATATTACGTTTTGTGACAAAAAAAAAATTATTTTGCAACAGGACTGTTCTTCTAAAATATGATTTTGAAACGCTTCTTTTTTTTAATGTTTTCTCCTGAAATGTTACCCGAACACCTAAATTCACCTAAATCTGAAATTATGAAGTTTTAAATCGGTGGCCACCTTGTTACATATGGTAAAAGTTTTCTCG
The DNA here is from genome assembly GCF_029227915.1 of Hydractinia symbiolongicarpus. NCBI lineage: Eukaryota > Metazoa > Cnidaria > Hydrozoa > Anthoathecata > Hydractiniidae > Hydractinia > Hydractinia symbiolongicarpus. Next base: position 5,632,121 of record NC_079878.1, read on the forward strand.
TTCTCATTTTTGAAAGGCGAAAACCAACCTCGATTTTATATGGTTTTCGTGATTTTCACTTTAGACCGCCCTGTACGTAGGTAGGATTTCCGAGTTGCCTGTTTTTGTGATGAAGAGGATGTTGAAGCTATTTTCATATTTTTTATGACTGCATGCACGAAATAGGTTTTAAAACGAGGCTCTTGCCTCAAATTCATTATTTTTGTAAACATTTAATACTTTTTTAATTAGTTTTAATATAAAAAGTTAACACGAAATTTGAAAAAACTTTTGTTTCTCGTAAACATGTTGTTTTTTTAAAAAAAAAACACTGTTTCAAAAGTTTGAATCAAGGAGATAAAAAACTTTGCCTCTATGATCCAAAACCTTATTTTGTGTGTAAATAAGACAACATAAGTTTAAAGTTTTTTTGAAGATTTCAGAAATACCTTTGCAACTAGGGAAGAAAAGTGATTAGTTAGACGGGGGTTACGTTAAAATTATAACATTAATATTTATCCGTATGATAAATAATGCAAAATAAATATGACATTTAAAATTAAGTGATTTACTCATAAGTATTCTACGTAAACTTAATATTTTTTTCTATTTATGCTATGCCTTTAAAACTTGCAAATAAATTTCAAATACCCCCTGAAATATTCTTGTAATAGTGTGAACATAGAGTCAAGATATTCCAATAGAATACAGCAACAACAAAAAGTAACTGCAAAAAATATGTGTGGAGGGAATATATTTTCTATTTTTTTGTAGTACACCTGTTGTAAGTTTTGTCAGGATGATCGCGTTGTTTCAAAGTGAGATCTGCAGAACATATACTTTTATATTCTTAAAAGGAAAACTTGAAGTTAAAGAATCGTTTTTCTTTTTTCGACATCTTAACGTTAACGAACCAGATTGCGTTTTTGGGGCTAAATGTTTTAATTAAATGTACCACACTTATAATTTTGTCAAAGAAATGAAATGTGTTGTAAATCCTTTATGAATTTGTAGTTTGCCATCGGAACAAGATATAGTAAAAAAAATCTGTTTTGTATTGTTAGCGTGAATGACTATCCAGAGAGGACATGATAGAAATGATTTTTGAATTTTTTATTCAACATCAATTTCTTTTCTTTTTTTGTCTTTCTTTTTTCTGTATCGAGAAAGTACTTTCCAAGTGTTGCCGTTGACTTCAGATTGGAATGAGATTAGAATATAACAAGCACTGCTTCAATGTTGATAAATTTACTTTAGGAAAAATAGTTTTAAAAGTACTTTTAATGGTTACGTGGTATTTGTAAACTTTTTTATCCCTTATAGCTTCTATCATGCGACATAAAGATATTCTGTTAGAGAGCCTAAACCAACCACGCGAAGAAATAGCGAAGTCCAAAAAAGTCAGCTTTGCCCGCAATCATGATGTGGCATATATATACCCATGGTCACCCACAAAGTTTTTATTATTTGGCAAATTATCAGAAGAACAGTTAAGAAGGAAAAAATCGGAAAACAATGAAAATATTATACCCATATTAAAAAAATCGAACTACGTGGAACACGATACCTTACATGAGATGCGTCAAACATTGAACGAACTTAAATCCATCAATGAGAAGCGAGTCAAGAGACCACGTGATCAAACAAATTCGATAAGCGACTCGTTTAGCTTGTCGAATATCTTTACAGAATATGATGCTCCAAATCATTTAGAAGAAATAAATGTAGACGAACTACACACTGTACCACCTACCCTACCAAGCATGGCGATTTTTTCACCAAATGAAAAAAAAGATTTTTTAACCAACGCACCGTGTGAGAGTTTAACTCCGCCATCTTGTTTAGTTCCTATAGCCCAAAACCACAATTATAAAAAACCGCTAAGCTCAAGCTTTTCATTATTAGGACATGGGCTAGATAGCATAACAGATGAGAAAAATGCTTCCCTTCCGCAGTTAGCTACGACAAAACTTAGTGAAGCCTTGTTTGGTTGCATTCGGCAAGGAGAAGATGAGCATGTAATCTGTTATAACGCTAGACCAAGAAAGTATTTACGTATGCCGTCCATTGAAAGTAACGATTCATTTTCTGTCACATCAATTCACAAATCTTCTCCGCATCGTTCCCAAATTTCACAACGATATGCCATAACGGAATCAGATTTAGAAAACATTCAACATCTCAACGAAGAAGAGTTCATATGTCCGGAAATAACTTCAAAACAACGACGGCCGTTGCCGTTGTTGAACGATGCAAAAAATAGAACATCTAAAAAGAAAAAGAAAAACGGACAAAACCAAACAAAAAAGAAAGAAGAAAAAATAGATACAACGACAAAACCTAAATCGAAACCCAAAGTAAACCAGGTTGGTGATACTACTAAGAAAAGCAATTGCAAGCAAGAAGCTCGTAAGTCTGGACCTTCGATATTACAGTTGCATTTATCACCGAAAGACTTACGGACCGGGTGTTGTAAATAAACACAGAATATTTTCTTTGTTTGTGCGGCATTGTTGTCAATTTATTTCTACAGCAATCTGCTTGTACATAGTTACAAGAACCATTTAAATTTTATATTTTTGGGCCTACTGCTTCAGCTGTTCTACTTATTGTTTTCGGATTTGTTAACAGAAAACTTAGAAAATACTTTACCTTTAGAATTTATTTTCTTTTCCTTTTTGTAAAATATTACTAACAAAAATTTTTGAATTTTTTAACATTAAAAATTTAGTATTATTGTATTCGATATATAACCATGCAAAAAATACGAAGTCGAATTTTTGTCGCTAAAGCTGTTGATTGGTAACATGCTGATCGCAAGGAGGGGCAAAGTGGGGTAGGTATGAACAAAAAATAAGTCGTGGAGGGTGCCTATAGCTTCCCAGGGAAGACAGATGTTCAGATATGTTTTTTACATTATTTTTGCCAACTATTACACTTTTTTTTGGGAAAATGTTGCTTGTCTGACGACGGATATTAGGACATAGACTAGTTATTAGCCCGTGAAAATATCCACGGGTCGACTGGTCGTACATACTACAGGAATAAGATTTTTACCCATCGCACATACTTCGGGTATCTCTAGCACGAAATAGGCTTGTATACATATAATAAGACGACAGGTATTAATAAAGGAAGAGAATAAAAATAAAGTTTTCAGATCACAACTGAAGATGCTCTGACAAAGATCAGGTAGAAAATTTATAAAATTTAATTTGTTATTTATTGCCTTAAACCCAAGAAATATTTGCTAATTAACTATAAAAGGCAAACCTATAAAGAATTCATTAAAGTTTTTATATCACAAATTCCTTAACAATGTGTTAAGTGCTTTCTCCACACGTTTTTAGTAGTAACTAGTTCATAAGAATAGTTAGGCTAAAATGTGAAATTGACAACACTTCAAAAATATGCTGAGCCCTATTCGATCCGGGTGGTGGGGGGGGGGGGGGTTGCGTTAATAACTGGGTTTTTTTTAATAACTCCTTAAAGCTATGTTGTATGGCTATGATACTTACTTAGTTTCAATATTTATTTATTAGACACCTACATGCTAAATTTTTACGTCTCATACCTTTTAGAAACTTTGATATTGGCTATTACTCAAAACTACCCCTATAAAACCCTTATATGGGGAAATATAATTTGCTAGGGTTATCCTTAGAACTTAAAACTTACAACTCAACTTTGTTTCATTAAAAAGAATCGTTTCCCATGTTTTAGACACGTGATTAACTTGATTTCCCGACTTTTTCGGATTTTACCCGAAAATTGAAAAAAACGGATTTTCGGGCATTTTTTGGCAACTTTTCATGCGATCTATGTAAAAACCGGAATATATGTTAAATAACTTTTATGTAGCTTTCAGAAACTTCAAACAGCATGTAAAAATTCGCTTTAGAACTAAAGTAATTGAATTTTAAGCAGATATGGTTGCATTTTAAACAAATCTCAACCTTTTGATAAGGTCACAAAAAATATGCTGACGCAAGCAAAAATGTATTGCCGCCGTTTTGTTCCTTTAGTGACTGCGAAGTTTGATTCAATTTGAACAAGCCTATAAAAAGTTATTGAGGGAAGGGGAGGGGTGGATTCGATAATATGTTCTAAAAACGCCGGACCCCGTTTCTCTCTTTACATCGATACAATACCGTATACAAATGAAAGTTGGTGCGTATTTTACACCAGCTCTGTATTAAAAAAAGAGAAACTCTAAATAACTTCTAGAAACAAATTTTTTTTAAACTATAAATTTATTGAGATTTTTAATAATAAAATAAAATTGGCTAAAACCTCATCCCCAGGGATGTATGAATCTTTTCATTTCAAGGATGTTCAGAAGATACAAAATGTTGAAGTTGTAATACACAACGTGAGATCTCATAGGTGAAATTAAGAAGGAGATGTACTATGATTGGTAAGAGCTACTTCTACGAAGGAGTAAAAAGTGAGAAAATAAACAATTTATTTTTTAATGTATCATTATTACCCGTTTTAGTCAGGGGGGGAGGGGGAGATTTTAAAATTTTATCTGCCCGGATTAGAAACGAACAACTTCTCTGCCTGAGTCGACAATGATATTTGAAAGGGGACAACATCTTACTTTTCAATTTTTGGTGACAAACTGAGAATAACTTTTAGCAAGAAATGGTCACACACAACGAAGGAGGGGGAAATGACAATTGTCTTTGCTGGGAGAGAGTATTGAATGCAATTATAGTTAGAAATTCTCCCACAATAGGTAACCAATAACGTCGTAAATAATGTCTTGTTTTTTGATACTTCATCAAAACAACAATAAACCATTACACACCTTTATAATACTCACGACATCTGCGAAGACAAATCGGTTCCTCCATCGCAGAGCTTTGTCTGACAGAATTTTCCTTGGATATATAAATACAACCCAGCGCGAAGTTAAAGGAGCGCACGCTAAATAATTATACACGTAAGATCATAAGGAATACTAACGTGTGAAAAATAACTAATAAATGTTGATGGAACTCGAGCCTATAAAAAATTCATATTAGTTCCGTTTTGAAGGATTACATAACGAGAAAGAATGAGTAATTAGAACAGTTCATTAAAAAGAGGTTAAGAAGAAGAAGATAAAAATGTGAAAAGAAGATGAAAATGTGAAAGCAGTGTTTTATAACATGAGCAACCACAGATCTAAATCAATTGTAAGTTACAAATAATCTAGTCATGTAGAGAGAGAGAGAGGGATTAGTTAGCTATGCCGTTAGCATTCACCTCACACGATGGGTTTCCAAGAACACTATCCGAAAATTGGTCATTTTTTTTATTTTACTTTATCATATTTATTTTTGTTTTTCTTCATCATTAAACAAACTTTTAGGTAGAAGAGTTTGTCTAGCGACGCTTTTATAATAGGGGTCTGTTTGTGTTTTCTTTAAAACTCGGACTTCTCCAAGCTTATGCAAAACAATACCCCGGGAACGAGCTTGATCCTAGACTTTAGTATCTTGTAACTTGCGCATCAACCTGAGTAACACTGGATCTTTCGTGCCGTGATTGTTTCACTATTTTTAAAATAAACAAAAATTTTTTTGTTTTTTTACCATTTTTATTATTTCATCAAATCTTTTAAGATAATTACATGTTTACGAACGGGAAATCTAATTTTAAAGAAAATAAAAACATAAATATGAAACCGCAAGATTGGTAATGGTATCATTTTTTATTAAAAAAAAGGTATGACCAATAATTCACAAAAAATGATTGATGTAAAAAATAAAATTGATCAAATCAAACTGACAGGAAAATTATCGGCTTGAACAGCTGCTTCAAATTTTTCGCCTCAATTTTTCCTCTTACGTGCGTTTCATATCTGAAACTATTTTGTATGAAAACATGCAAAATCAAGAAGATGCTATGGGCTGATCTAGGTTCAGCTGTTTTCCATCTAGATATTTCTTATAATGGTATAAAACTTAAAAGCCTTCTTGAATATGGTAAGCCTAGTTTCTAATAATCCATTTTTCAATAATCTATTTTTTTTTCTTTCTTTATATTTGTATGAAACAGAATGTTTTAGTTTTTTTTAACATAAAAAATTAATGCATGGAGAAATTAGGTGTTTTCAAAAATATTAAAACTTCTTTTTCCTGCTAATTCGCATGATTTTTTATTTTTTCCCACTACCTTTATCACCAACCTCGTTTCAAGCGCAAGTTGTCTCTTTTTTATGTCTAATCAGCGAGACAAACATGTTCGGGAACGAGGTTTTGTCTTCATAACTTGGTTTAAAAGTTTTACCCTATCTGTTTTGGAACTAGTAAATAGAAAGATGACTTTTAGCCACTGCTTGTTTTGTAATCCTTTAAAATAGTAGTCTTCTTCTCAATTATATCTCTCCCAGATTTTACTGATCTCCTTTAAAAGTACTAATTACGTATTCGACAGAATTTTAGATTAAAAAAACAGCGCCAAGGAGGCGTTAGTAAAATATTGTGCGAAAAAAATTGTCTAGATGATGACGTCATGCGTAAATTCTGTACACACTTTTTATGTATGTACACAACTCCCGAATTTCCCATTTTATTCTTGTTTATGGCCTTTTTTAAAAAATTATCTGGCATCGTGTATGTTATTTTACAGATATTAGCTTTCGCGTATGGTTATTAAAAACCTGTTTTTATACTCCACTATTTCGAATACATTTATCTCCCTCAACTTTGTGGGGAAAAATTTTGTGAGAAATAATTTTTTTATTCCTCGTTTTCGTTACCTCCTCAAGAGTTCGTCATTAAGGGTCGATTATTGTTTCAGGCCTTATTATTATTATTAATTAGGAAAGCCAAAAAAATATGATAACAACACAAAATTTTGGAAAGCACGTCATGTAGTCCTCTAACAAAATCGTATGAAACTATTCTTGAACCAAACTAATTTTTCATCCCAGATTTCTGTCAGTCTTAATTCTTCGTCCCCAAATTTTCTCGCCTAGTCAAAATTTTGTCATATGGAACCGACAGATTTCGGGACGATGAGTTGGAAAATTTTAGCAAGCAGCAAAAAAATGATTCACGAACTACGATATTTTCGTGTATCAATTCTTGCGTTGACTCTTTTTGCCCATGCTACGATTTTTTGCGAATTTTTAAGTAAAATCGTCTTTTTTTCTTGCATCTAGCCAAAAGAACTATCTCACGCTGAAATTTTAACACTGGAACAAGTTGAAGGTATGAAGAACTTTTTTTCATCTTACTGATACACAACCTAATTCCGTGCTAATTCGTATATATCCAAATATGATATTGTAGCATTAGACAGATATCATTGCTCTTACTCAGATTCTCTTTCGTGCTTACACCTCGTTTAAAAAAATGAGGGCTTTCTGGCTACAAATACACATCATCAAGTTATATTTCAGTACAATACTTTTTGAATTCTAAATTTGCAGGCGGTTGTGTGGACTCGCTACTTCACTATTCCAAGTGTTTTATTTTTTATACTGTTCCTTAATTACTGTATTTTGATAAATCCATTATTTTTCCATCTCACTGTAGATTACAAAAAAGCCTTCGCTCTTTATGACAAGAATTCAAATGGTACTATTACCGCGAAACAGTTGTTGTCAGTTATGAGAAGTTTAGGAGAAAATCCAACTGAAGAAGATATGCACTCTATTATGATTGAGGTATACTGGTTTTTGCATTTATAAGATGACATATTTAATGTTGAGTCAAAGAAAGCGAAGATGAAGATTGCACTCTGGTTCCTCGAGTGTCAACTGACGCATACAACAAATCTGTATTATTGTTCTCTGACTATTAAAAATTTGCCTTTTTTGAAAAAAAAGTCACTTTTCCAAACACTATATTATATCTTTTGATGTTGTCCAGCATTTTTGTAGCTTTTTTACAAACAAACCTGTACATAGCAGACAACTACGGTTCCGAAATGTGTGCACTATGTACAGGTTTGACTCTATTTCGTTTAATGACAATCATTCCTAATTTGGGCTTGAACATAATTCAAAATTTAAAGTGAGTCTCAGGTGGTTAACTTAATCTTCTTTTTAACCAATTGGAAGCTCGTGTTTTTATAAATCTGTTTAAAGCTAAGGCGGTCTGGTAACAAAGCTGTAATATACGCAGTTGACAAAAGTATTAAGTGCTAGGGTATTTGTTTCGTGATGAAGTTAATGTTCAAATTGCTGTAATTCTACTTAGATGGACAAAGATAAAAATGGAAAAATCGATTTTCATGAATTTTTGGAGAAAATGGTTGAACGAAATGAAAAAATTAACGAAAGTGAAGAACTGCGAAACGTATGATGTATTTTTTACTTGTTTTTTTTTTTTTTTTTTCTCTTTGGAAAAAAGAAATAATTCATGCTAATTTGGAGAAATGTTCGTGTTAATCTCAATTTGTAATATTTAGGCTTTTCGTGTATTCGATAAATATGGAGACGGGAAAATAAACATCGAAGAATTTCGTACCGTGATGGTGAATTTAGGAAATATACTGAGTGACGAAGAAGTCGAAGACTTATTGAGTGCTGCTGATCGAGACAGCCATGGTTGTGTCAAATATGAAGGTACTACCCCTTGCTAGATTCCTCATTATCATGTATTTTTAGAATGGTGTCGTATTCGAGCAACCGTTTTCTCAGGGTATTTTTTTTTACTCTTAGCAAATGACTTCGATTATATTCGACCTGTTAACCGGTGCAGCTGTTCTTTTACTTAAATTTGGCTTGATAGAATATATTATGTTATAGAATTCGTTATCATGTTGACCGAAGGCTACAATTAACAACTTCTTCGATACATTTGGCGCCAAAGAATCCAGCATATGTGTCGTAGATTGGTCAGTAAAAAAGCGAAATCACAAGAACGAACCAACAAGCACCATAATGAAAGTGAAATCGGAACCTTATTTTCCGATAACGGGAGCGTAAAACCGAAAATAACACATATCAACAATCTCGTCGTCAGAGCTTCTTTTTTACTTTCTAATATTTGAGCTGGGGCGACTCTTTTGCGTTAGTCAGATTTCAGAAAACCAAAAAAAAAACCTGGGAACAAGATTGACATATCATTTGTATATAGGATTTTAGCAACATTTAGTACCATAATATGATGATAATGTGGATGGACATTTATGTATTTATTTTACTTTTTTCTCAATTTGAAGTTAAAAAATACTTTTAAAACGAAAGTGCCATTGTACCTGTTTGTGGGATCAAATTTTACGCAAATTTAAGTCCCTATTATGTTGAGGATATTCATTTATGAGGATGTTTTTTATTAAGTGCTTCAAAAGTAAATTAATCACATCGCTTTTTTCAAATTTTAACCTGATCAAGAATAATTGGATGAAAGTATTTTTTTCAGTAAAAGACCAGACCATTCCTTTTTTCAAACTTTTAACCTCTTTTCGTACTGATGCTGTAAAATGAAAATCACTTAGCATAAGTGAAACTTGGGACTCCATTCTCCAGTCAATACTTGATAAACTTTACTTAGCTACATAAAAGAAATATAAAATACTAGTCGTTAGCCCGTGGAAAAATCCACGGGGGGTTCGCCCGTCGCAGCTAAGCTACAATTTCGCGTGACAGACAGACGGACGGACGGACAGACGTATACGGGCATTTTAATATAGATTCAATTCAATATAGTACAGATTATAGCAAAAAACTGGATTTTTTTTTAATATTTCCGTCATCAAAGATTTTTTATTGTAACACGAAACAGAAACCATTATGATCGTATATAATTTTAGCTAATAAAGAAATATTTAATATAATATGATATTAATTACTAAGTATATGTTTATTCAGTATTTATTTTAAAGCTTGAGATGGACACCATTTATAAAGATGAAAATTTTTTTTAATTACTAAGGTAACACTAAACACTATTTCTTTCGTTATGTGATGCGCTCCTTCGTCGGGTTACTTCTCGAGCAAAAGAACTGTTTGTTATTAGAAGCTAATAGATTGGTACTAATTGAAAATTTTTGAGACAATAGACAAGATATACTTTCATTTATACAGTGTGATCATTTTTTTATTTTCTTATAAAGTTAATATGAGCCGATCAGCAATTTTTGCGTTAGAAGCTAATTCATGTCGCTTTACGTAACTTCTGCGGGGAAGTGCAAGCCTATAGCGTAATAGATTTGTTCATGTTAGCATTATAAAAATTTTTTTGTAATCTTAAATTTTGGACAGAAGGCTGGTGATAGAGGTGAATCTAAAAGTCTAAAAAGACCTCTTTGATGAGATTTTCAAACTCGCAGAATTTCTACAGTTTAGTTTATGAGCAAAAGAATGTGTAAAAATGTGAGTTTGGAGATTTCTGTTTGTGTATTTATTTGCTTTGTTGTTTGTTTGTTTTTGTATTAGTTTGTTGTATATTTTTGTTATACATACTTAGCGTCCTAATATTACATAGTGTTGAAGCCATGCTTGCCTTTTTCTTTTCTTACCAAGTCTGAATAGACAGATTTTTCAGAAGTTTCTCGTATAAAAATACTTCAAGCATTGAAAAAAACAGTTTATGTTAACTTTAGTCTAGTTCGTGCCATGCTCCAGTAGATGCATAATCAAAAACAACATTCCACTTAGGAATCTGGGTTTACCGGCCCCGCCCTTATACATCGCTAGATAGCGTTATAAAAACGTGCAGTCAAAAAACCTTGTTATGAATTGCTTGTTTTTCTGTGGCGAAACTCAGCTATAAACGCAATGAAGAATTCTAACTCTGGTGACAATTAGGCCCTACCTCGACACGTCAATGTGAAACCACTAAGGTCGTGAGGTAGCGATGTCTTTTGTTGTGAAATAGACAAGTGTAATGGTCACTAGTTTAATCATGTTTTGATATACTAGGAATTGGAGTATTGTTTTAAGCTAAAAAGACTGTGATTCCAAGCATTTGTGATGCTTGTGCACGTACGGACGAGTCTCCTGATGAAAACAAAACGTTTAATATTTCTTTGATTAGTTTGATGAAAACATCACAACAACTATTAACAGGGAATAAAATAATCTATAATCGATTAGCTTTTAAATTTAATTTTGAACATACGAATTAAAATTTACAATGGATTTGATATCATATCAAAGTATCCCGTCTTCTCACCGGAGTGAATTCAAAGCGTATTGTTATTAACTTCTTTCAGGTAATTTCAGTCAATTAACATTTGATTTTCATGATATTCTTTTATTGCGGTCTTAAGTCGAGCACGTAGCCTCTACGAATACCCCTGTGGCTGATTTATGTTAGATAGATACATAAACATACAACATGGAAAGTCAAAGAAAGGGGGTTGAAATGCCGCCCTTCTTTCTCCCACACCCTCTCTCTAAGTCATGTTATCGTCACAGAACTTGTTACGTCATTAGGATGCAATAGGGACTAAAAATTAAGATGACATCATCCAGCTTGCGATGACGCCATCATATATTTCAGAACATAAAAACTAAAATCGTCGAAAATGTTCTTTAGAATAAAAAAAGGTTATACAGTTAAACTAAGATAAAGCCTTTAACTTGTTCAGCGTCACATCAGAGACAAGTCTATGTTGAGATTTATTGAAGAAGAAAAAAATATATCTACATGATTGCCACGAAGGGAAACATTTGGAATCTTGATTTCTAACGATTGCCAGGAAATGGCTTCCCCTGCTTTTTCAATCTGTTTTTCATCAGTTCTCAAAAAAACTCACGAACAAAAAAGGGTGAATTTAACCCCTCCCAAATTTTTTGTAGTGTAGCCGCTTTAGGTGGATTTCCACTTAAAAGCAAAACTGATCGGAACGGAACAAGAAAAATACTTAAATTTGATTGACTCTCTGTTAATTATTCTTTTTTACCCTTTTTTAAAAATGATTTCAACTTTCAGGATCAAAACGGAAAATTTTATTAAACAAATAGATTCTAGATTGTAATCCGTTCCAATCTGTTCCAACTCGTTCTTCAGACGAAATCCACCTTTTTGCAGTTATTACTATGAATAAAACTAAAGTACTAAAAAAAAAATTTGGAGAAGTAAACATAAAAATTCAGTTTTAATATGTTTGTTTTGTCTATCTATAAGTCGATGCTATATTGTTTATTAGCTGTCTCTTCCAACTAATTGGCGATTAAAAGTATGATTTGATAAGAAAAAATGATAAAACATCAACCACACACAAATGACACTTGAATGATGATGACAGTTATTCACCAAGTGTCGTTTTTAGAAAAAGGATTATCTGCTCGGATTTGTTCGCTATTTAGCATAAAATCTATTTGAACCAAATTCATTAATATTCCCTTTCGTATGGAGATCTATCTTTGTTAAACAGAGGATGCATTGTACAGAGGCATAGCAGAAGGGAGAAAGGGGGGGGGGGGGGTGTCACGAGAGTTAATATTTAGTATTGTATGAGGCCCCATGCAGCTGACGCTCCAGAACATTGTCAGATTTTAACCCCTTGGATTGATTAAAAATACATCCTCTGCAAAACTCTCTCCCATATTGTGTGACAATATCCATTACAACTCTCATAATAAAAAACCTATTTTTAGTACTAACTTTTGCTGCCATGGTTAAGTTCTTATTTTGTATTGCAGGACGCACAGATACCAAATACAACAAGATGTTATTCTGCGAAAATTTCTTCCAGCGGATTTTTTGGAAAACGCAATGTCATATCAACCAACGGAAACAGACACAACTATTGTCGGCTATCCGAGATCTGGTACCACGTGGGTGGCTTACATACTTTATCTGCTTAAGAATGAAGGGGAAGCAATCACTTTCACTGAAAGGTATGCCTTCATATATTTTATTACATAAAATCTGACCACGGAGGTATCTTGATGATCTGCCGCCGCTGCTCGATATGTGAAATCCCAGATAAGTGAAGCATTGCTAAGTGAAACCCTTTTTTCGGTCCCTTGAAAGTTTCACTTATTGAGCAGCAACTGTATGCGCAATTTTACAACAACATTGCCATATGAATAAAGGCAAAATCTTTGCATTGTGGACTATTTAAGTGATTTACCTGCAAATTGAAATGTATCTATTATCGTTTTCTTTACTAAGAAAGTTCTCATAGCAACTTTTAGTCAAGTAAAGTTCAAATGTGAAGTAAAAATTAAAATGAAGAAAATAATTATTAGATTTTCTCGTACTGCATCGAGTAATACCTAAAATCAACAAATCAGATTTAAATATGGATTTTAATAGTGAAATGATTTAAGCAAATCTCAATGAGAGATTAAGAGAATTGTTGTCACAGATACATTTTGTTGTTGTAGGTTATGGGAAGATATCCCAGAAATTGGAATAGGACGCCATGTGGAACACAAATTCGGAAAATATTTTGTGCAGCTAGCAGAAATGGCGTCTCATCCTCGTATCCTGCGTTCACATTTGCCATACGAGAAAACACCAATCCATCCAAGATCGAAATGCATCTATATTTCCCGAAATCCTTTTGACACAGCAGTTTCGTTATTTGAAGAAATACGAACAACAAATGAATTCTCTGGTGCATTTAACGACTTCTTCACGTATTTTCTGCATGGTCAAACAGACTATAATGATTATTTTCAGCATCATAAAGGCTGGCTTCAAAGGAAAACAAACCAGTATGATTTATGGATAACTTACGAAGACCTGGTCACATATCCTCGAACAGTTATAAAGCAAATTGGTGATTACCTAGGAGGAGTTTATCAACGCAGTGCGAACGATGAATTTACTATGAGCAAAATCATCAAAGAAAGTTCATTTTCTTGTATGAAAGCGAAAGAAAATATTATGGTGCAGTCCAATCCGAATCGGATTAACGGGTATTCATTCTTTCGTAGAGGATGTATCGGCGATTATAGAGTGTATTTTTCGAAAGAACAAATCACAAGATTAAAGGAGAAGTTTAACAGAGAATTTAATGACACTTCCTTAGTGAAAGCATGGAGAGGTTATAAATTACCAATTAGCAATGACGACCGCAGATGACTCGTAGATCAAAATATCGATAGTATTCAGATCAACATATCGATAGTATTAGACCAAGCTAATAGTGATAAAGACAATATTATATCACTATGTTCACATGGAAAGAACTGGAAATAAAAAATTTGATGCTTGATGCTTTTTTGTTGCTCTAGAGTTATGCTGACAACGGAAAAAACGTAAAAGAACAATAAGGAGCATTTGCTTTTACAATAGTTATATGGTATATGTGACGGTAACGAGACAATGCATGCACTTTGCTTGAAAAAAGTTTGGAAGATTTTTAGACTGGTATACTAATTTTACGAACTCGTTGCCCCAAAATGTCTTTTTTTACAACCACAATTCCAAAATTTATTCTAGAATAAAGAGACTTATTTTACGCAAACCACTTGTCACATGTCAGGAAGCAAAAAAAGGGACTTAGGAACGAGATTGCCAAGCTCTGTTTTTTTATGGTCGTCTCAACCTTTACGGAAAATAAATGTTTTATAAAAAAAAGTAGGAATTTAGACAAAAAATAAAATATATTGTTAACGCAGTTTTCTTTACTATCATGTAAAACTGAAATACCTTCGCCGTCTTTGTATCACAATAATTAGAAGCAGTGTGATAAAAAAAAACCTATATCACTTTCTGTAATAAAATTTATATAAATCATGTCCATTATACATCTATTTCTTGCAATGACGGTCTCTTTTATATATTTGAAAGCTGAATATACACATAGCAATATTGAGACGATTCAAAGCTTTAGCATATCTCTATGCGAGTAAACATAAATAAATTAATTATTTATATTATTCTATCTGTTTTAAAAAAATATCAAATATATTAAACCCAAAATTTCTTTCAAAATTTACACGATCAAAAAATGTGAAATCACATAAAGGTCTCAAACTTTAGTATTATTATATTCGTTATGTAACTCGTACAAGCATGAAAATAAATGCTTAGCTTTGGATTTTGCTTTGCAATAGGTCCAAAAATTAAACTTTCCCCAAAAAGATGAGTCAAGAAGTTACCTTTTTTCTCTTATTTTAAGAGAGAATACAGCTATAAAAAAATTTGGTTCCTTAATTATACATAATCTATTTCTGAAAATTCAAAAAATAGGTAAAAAATTATTCAAATCACAAAATTTATAAATATAAAAAAATATATTAAAAAAAAATAAAAAAAGTGCATTTATTACTCCGAACAAATCGGTGGAAATTCTGGTGCAATGTTTACATGGAAATTTCTGAGTGGTAAATCTTTGTTAATTTTATGCGAGTGAAAATGACTCGATAAAGGTTTCATAGCAGCATAATGCTGAAACACCATTGCTGATTTAGGATGCTCGTTAAAAGATTGTTTATATGTTGAAGTAAAGTCGCTTAAGCATTCTTGTTCTTCTTCTCGCCGCCATTTTTCTTTCATTTTCTCATGTAGACCAAACAACGTCGGCCGACCTGTAATACAAACATACAAATCTTTTTATTTCCAAAAGTAGGTCAGGAAGCTATTTTATTGTGATCAAAATGATTCCAGACAAATTATTTAGGAAAATGTTAAATCTCGCAGAATTAATTTTCGCGGATGGGCATTTTCAATCTATTTCACGAAAGAAATTTTGCGAATCAGGAACTTCCGCTAAATTTTAAGGGTATTTATTTTCGCGAATTAGGGCGAAATTCGCGAAAATCTATTCACGCAAATATTTCTTTTCTTAAGATACATTATCCTTATAAATGTCAAAATAATCAGTCTGGATCCAAGACACACGTCTGTAATGAGTAGAAATGTGTTTGTACTTATAGCAACAAGAATGCAACAAAAACCTTGTAAGGGTTGATCTGTTTTCTCTGGCACCCACGACATTGCTTTACCGTCCCACTTTCTCAATTTTGGTAAAGTAGATTCACGTAATTCTCTTTGGTTCATATGTTGATCATACCATGATATTAGATTGTTTGAATAATAATTATTTGCATTGTGATGTGAAAAGATAAACTTTTTGGCTAAACCCTAAAACAAAAGCGATCTAGTGTGGTTTAATATAGAACAATTCATATAAAAAAGCATGATTCCTCGCACGGAAACAGTAACCACAAAACAGCAAATAGAAAACTGCAGCATGCGCAAGTTTTAAATATAGAAAAAATAAAACGCATAGATATTGTTTTTTGACGCACTCAACAAACAGAAGTCTCTTTACCTCATTTCGCATTGACGCTTCTCTTCTTGTTTTCATATCTGGTATATAATTTCCATACTTTGAAAAATCAATTCTGTGTGTGCTATTCCCAAATGGATGATTGCCTCTTTGAAACTAGACAGAATTAGGTTAAAGAAATAAAAATTAACGATGGAGTGGTCAACAAGGTCAAGGACATGTTCAAAAAACATAGGATGTGAACATTTAAAAAAATGCCAAATTCGATCTTTCAGCTATAACTTAAAAATTATTTACTTGATTTCCTAAAACTTTGTATAAAAAATGATAATCATGTAACAAATCTGATGTACTATTTTTTTCTTCCAAAATCTAAGCTACGCAAGAAATTGACAAAAAAGTAATTTTGTTTCTTAGATATCTCTTTTGTTTTTTTTGAGATGATTTGTAGCACTATAACATCCAAAACTGCTCACTTTGATCCTATTCGAAGCTAAAAATAGCATCAGACAAGAAAAGTAATACTATTCCTGCAAAGATATGTGATAACAAAGTAACAAGGGCAATATTATGAGTGTGTTACTTTTTGGACTCAAATTATGTAGTTATAATCTAATAATTACTCGTAATTTATGGGAAAACTACATTGTAATAATTATTTTATGTGAATTTTATTCAAATTAGGGATAAAAACGTAACATGCAGGGTAAATTTTTTTTGGATTTTTAATAAACTAATTTTTGTCATTGAAGGTAAAAACATATTTTAATTCTATCACTTGAGCTGTCAATTTTTTTTTTTAAATCAGAGGAAAACTAGAAGATTGTATTGGGATAAACGAGTAACACTACTAATGCATAAGAAATATATATTAATAATTTCATAAGCATATCTCATATAAGGATACACATAGAACATTTTTTATAGATATATAAGTAGACTTTTATCACACAAGTTTGCAAATGATAAAGGCCATAAACACCCAGGATTGTCTTTTAGGTTCAGCAACTTAGTAAGAAAGATTTTTCCTAAGTTTTTTTCTGTATCAATATACAGATAAATAAGTAGCGTGAATGCAATCAAGGTTACATTTTTATCAAGTACACATAATGTTACAGGTTTATCACAAATATTTATTCTTAGAAACCTTATTTAAAGCTTACCCAGGTAATTTCTTAAAAGGATGATTTTCTAGAACCATTTCTTCATTAAATTATTGATCAATAAAGTAACATATATTTAACGTAGGGTATAGAACAATTGCTTTATTTTAGTTACATATTTATCACTTTTTGGTGTTTAAAACTGAATAATTTTTATTCCATGTTGTAGCACTCAACATGGGCAAGTGAATGTTACCATAGCCCCGGGTTAACCCAAGCCATGTGAGGGAAATTGGGAAGATGGCACACTGTGTGGGCCATTGGATGTTGCCGGGAGTTGTCTAGTAGAGCGCGGGCCCTAATTGGGTCTGCGTCGCTCAAAATGAGCATTAAATACTCTAGGACTCTCCATCTAAGCCATGGCCCCTCCTGGAAATAATAGACAGGGTATATCCCTCGATATTTGTGAGGCTAGCCATGTAAAATATGCACATCTATCTATCATCAGCATAATGTTGAAACTTTTGTTATTTATTGATTTACGTTTAAGATGAAAAAATAAACAATCGCAATCTTAAGATAAAAACCTAATATTTTATGTTTTCTGTTACAGATTTAACATTTTGCTTGCTTCATAAAAAATAACTGAGAAATTGTGATCGTATTTATCAAAACTATGCCTGTACCAAGTTTTAAGTCATAAAATAAATTTTCAATTATTTATAAAGCTTTTTATCATTTTTAAAAAAATACACTTGTTACTTTTTTACTACTTCTCTTGTTTGAGTTTGTACAGCTACATCTCATAGTGTACACAAACTACAAGGATGGAAACTTCACTGTTACAAAATTTTGTTATTCTATTTTTCAAATATGTATACAAAATTTTTATAGGAAATACCAAATCAGCTACAGAGATAAAAATATAACACTGTATACCAATGTTCAAAATTAGCCAAAATCCTGCCTATGTTTTTTGAACATGTCCTCAACACAAAATCAAGTGGTATATACATAAAATAGACAGGCATGACACATGAAACTGACTTTTCATTTGGTTGCACCATTTTTTACGTTTTTAAAGAATTACATTATGATATACTTCGTAGTATCTCATCTCACAAGCATAAAGCAGTCACCAACAATTAATTTCATCCCAAATCCTGAGGTAAATTTTGTTTGTCTTAGCAGTTTTTTGCCTGGGCACTTTTTTCCATTGGTTAAATTTGATTCTGAAACAATAACAGGCTTTTAAAACAATTAAACAAAACACTGAAAATCAGCAAATAATATTTTATTTCATTAAACATTTCAACACATCATAGCCCAGATGCTTTGTTCTTATGTTTAGGGTTCACAAGTTTAAACGTCCCCCAACTTTCTTGCTCAGTCAAGTAAAAAAAAACACACACATGGATATATTGTGGAATTAGATCAAAATGTCCACTCAAAAGTTGACCTCAATTTTTATGATATTCCTGACATTTTCCTGACAATTTTCATTTAAAAAATCTAACATTTTCAAATTTTTCTCCCAACTTTTCGTCGTAATAGCTGATGAACTGGCTGAATGTTCAAGGAAGAAGAAAAAACGCAATAGACAATCCTGACAGAGTGGACACCCTGTAGTTAAGACATGCGATTAACTGCATGGCATTATTTTTGGTCCTGATAAAGCCTTCGTTTGACTGGCATTAAAATGCTAGAACATGACTCAGTAAAAGTATTTGTCAATCACCCAACGAGGGTACCAACTCGCCTATATATTACAACTCCAATTATTGCTAAACTTGCTCAACTTATTCCAATTTTGTCCAACTTATTCCTGATAACCGAAACAGTGCTTTTATATTTGCTGACTCAGTCACAAAAAAGATACAAAACTTCATACTAATAAATTGTCATTTGGCTTGCTTGACAAATTGATAGAAGAAGTAGAAAATGAATGAGATTAATTGATGCCGTTTTAAAGTTTTATGCAGTTTTAAAGCAAGTAGTTAGCACCCTCATAGCTGCCGCAGAAATTCCAATTTGTGTGGGCAATTTTTGATGAGGATCTCTTTGCTAAATTTCCAGGTCTGTGTGTATGGCTTCCCCAACAATCACTTATCTTATTTATATTATCAAGGTAATCACCATGTTGAAGCTTAGCCAGCTCTATTTATACACACCGTGGACAAAAAACCTAAATCTGCCTAACTGACTATTTTATGTTCTAGTCATTTATCGCTACTTTCAAACCCCTTGCCCCAAATTTCGAAATTATATTAATTTTAAGACTGTCGTCGGATGCTTGAAATTTTGAAAGAAATTAATACTTGATCTTCCAGTTTATTTAGCAAAGATAAAGCTTACTCGGCGTCTTTCTTCATTCCAGTTACCAATCAAGACTTTGTTGTTAAATCGTTGCTCAATTCTCCATCCAGGAACTTGTAGGTTGTCACCTTCCATTTTTCCCCTTGTGCAACACCAGGGGTGACACGTGAATGAATGAGAGTTTGTTTTCCTTTGTAAACAACTGAACTGATACACTTTTAAACATGCCGTTCGTAGTCATAGCTACTGTTGAAGCAGGATGTTTTTACGGCATCGATTTTTTTATCCACCCAGCGGGAGCGCTCACCCAAAATTTTACTTGTGCAACTTCCTTGTATGATCGCGGGGGGAATGAAATTGAGATTCTGTCAGTAAAATTGAAGTAGGATCTAATATTAAATATTCCAACCCTCTGTGCTATATGAATACAGGCCCGAAAGAGCAAATGACAACAGTATAATTCTGACAAAGAATAAGGCAGATAATTTAGGTCTAAAATTTAATATAGGAAATAAAACTATTGAAAGTGAAAATAATGTGAAATTACTAGGTGTGACTATAGACAATAAATTAAATTTTGACAAACACGTTAGTGATTTGTGTCGCAAAGCATCAGCCCAACTAAATGCCTTATTTCGATTTAGAAGTTTCTTATCCTTTCAAGCAAAATATATTTTAGTTCAAAGTTTTATCTACGCAAATTTCAATTATTGTTCCCTTATATGGCATTTTTCTTCTTCTAAATCTTTATCTAAAGTCGAAATGATACAAAAACGAGCATTAAGATTTCTGTATAATGATACGGTAAGTACATACGAAAATTTACTTAAAAATTCCAGCAAGAGTCACATGAATGTAAATCGCTTACGGTCATTGTGTATAGAAATCTCTAAAACTATAAATAACAGCAGCCCTCTTTTTATGAAAGATATATTTTGTTTAAATGATAACGGTAGGACAGTCAGAGAACAAAATACAAATAATTTGGTAGTCTCAAGGAAAAGGACCGCGACTTTTGGAACTAATAGCTTATCAGCCCTGGGACCAAAGATTTGGAATAACCTACCATCACATTTGAAACGATGTGACAACCTTAAAGTTTTTAAAAGCATGATTAAAATGTGGGACGGATCTAAATGTAACTGTGATGAATGTAAGGTCCCTTTATAGAACTTTGTTGTTATTATTGTTTATATATATAAAAAAAATGATTTTATTTAATTGTAAACATAAAAAAAATTTAGTCGATTTAGATTAGTTTTCTTAATTACTTTTTTTTTGGAAACTATTGTAAATATGTGAATAATCGACTTTAAATAAATTGAAAAGAAAAAAAAAAAAACAGTATTTAGTACTACTATGCACCATTCTTGTCCCCAGAGCTCTTCAAGAATCAACTATTTCGAGGTTTATCTCAAGCTCTAGAGACGAGAATTAGATTATCTGGCTAAATTGATCAACACAATTTATGTGGGAATTGTACTGGTTGATCATTCCTGGTTTCATTCCCGGATCATTTCTGGGTTGGTTGTTCCTCCGTTTCTTATGCTGCTGGGCTTCCCAAACTCGTTGCTCATCAACCTCACCCCTCCAGGATATTTTTCCTTTTTAATAAATCTATTCATTGTTGGCCACTCTGTAATAAGAGCTTAGGCGCCACAAGACCCAGGGGAAAAAGCTGGTTGTTTATAAATGCTTAAAGTGGAAACTTATTTGTCTTTACCCAACCTCCCTGTGGAGCTATCCACTCAGAACCTGTGACGTAGAATACAACAAGTGAGTAAAAATTTCTCACATAACTCATATTACGCATGCGCAAGTAGATTGAGTAGAGAGGGGAAGTGCCAAGTCAAATTACGATCATTGTTTTCTGGTTGTTATTATTTCAACAAAAATTGAACCAACCTCTTCAGGATGCTATCATGCAGGAAATCATGCCAGACATCGAAATTAGCGTTAAGGTAATCTACAGTTTCAGCTGCAACACACTGTGACTCCAAATTGGAGCGCTGAAGGGTCAACCAAGTGTTGCTGACATCAAAGCAATTATAGAGCAAGCGTATTGATCTGGAGGATACTGAATTCTGGATTCAATAAGAACTAACGAGACTCCCGGATCTTACAAAGGGAAAAGAGTGTTTAAGAATGTGTAGATTAAGATCATAAGCCCAAGAGAGCCACTGCTGGCATTTTGAGCATTATTGGGCTAGTGAGAAAGAGACGTTTGTTGTATCTACAGCTTTGCCAAGGGAGAAAAAAGAACCGACAATTCATGTTTGTGGCGATGTCTTGCCGTATAGTATGGATTGTATAGTATGGACCAAATTACAGCAAGACGATGTACATTGCACGAAGCTAGTAAATATGGAAGGAATCGCGAAGCACTTCAAGATCAACATTAGAGTGTATGATGAACCAGAGACAAACAGTGAAAAAGTGCCGTGAAGGCTAGTCCGTGGTAGGGGGATAATCTCTCACAGAAAAGCTTAAGATTCTGTTCAAAGAGAAGTCTATAAAGAAGAGAAGTCTATATAGTCACAGCTATGGTGATGATTATGTTCACTATCGTGCTTGCTGTCGCTAGTGGCGGCGATATTGCAGCATGAGGTGGTGGAGGCGATAAAAGTAAACTATCTAAAAAACATTATTATGCATATATTTATACGGAAGTTTCATATCATGCATAATGTTTACAAGAAATATGCTCAACTCATTTTGCACATATTTTCTCGAAGGTGTGAAGGATATAACACCCCTGAAAAAGCTTTTTCCAGAAAAAAGGGCTGTTCCAAATATTTTCATGGAATATAAAATATGTCATTCGAAAGATAATTTTTTTTTCTATATGTCATGAATTTTTTGCAAAAAACCTAAAAAAAAATTTTTTTTCCTTTACAGTAACCTTAAAGTTGCTGCAAATGTGGTAGGGTTTGTGGCACGCCATCTGCATATTGCTTTTACTGGTTTTGTAACTATTGTTGTCGGGTACATATGTAAGACAAAAAAAGTCAGAAAAATATGCTTTCTTGTGAGGAATACCGCAAACAGATTTGTATGAAGATTTATTGGATATATCGGTAAGCTTTTGACAAGTTTTCTATAACTCGCATGCGCTAAGTGTTGCAGTAGTGCAGTCTTTTGGCTACTTCCTCAAGTGATGGGAATTCACCATTTGTTATACCTTATGTGTTCTTTGTAATCTATATATGACACCCTTTACAGTAATTTTCCCTGCTCATACTTTCGACAAACTGATCCGCGATGTGCTTTCGAAGCGTTGTAATATTACAGCAGAGATACTCTTAACAGAACACAGAACGGTGTTCCTTATGCCCCTGGAGAGCGCAGCTAACACAAGTTCTAACACGGTCGGCGGTATGCTCAGCCGGGTCATGTATTGGACATCGTTGACTATCCTTACTATTTTTGCAGATACTAGCACCTCCACACTCCTTGCGTATGGAACTCCTTGTACTGTAGTAACAGATACCACCATCCTCGCAAATTTTGCAGGTAAATCTTTGATTTCCATGCACTCAAATACCTCCACAGTCCTTGCATCGGGATATTTTGCACCGTGAGGACACTTTGTACACTTGTTTGACGCTCTTTTATTATCAAGACATTTGGTAAATTGCTTTGTCTGTTTCCTTCGATTCTGAAATTGTCTAGAGATAAAGAGTGCTTATAGCGCGTACATTACATTTGTGTGATCTTGGTTTCCATATTGTTTTGTGTCTGTCTTAGAGGTACACAGAAAATTCTCTGGACACTTGCACTTTCCATTTGAACCATATATAAGCGAGTATTAAACTAAGTCTTGCAGTAATCCTGTTATCCTCATGTTTTTCTGCCTTTCTTTGTATATGCGTTGACAAAGTAAGCCGCCCTGATTAACGATGATTTAGGTTTATCTTTGAATCAGGAAACTCTCTTGACGTCTCTGTGTGAGTTGTCTATTTTGAACTTTTGGTGGAGATTCCCGACATAAAGGTCCATATTCGAGGGAACCATGTAAAAATAAGACCTTGTCTTGTAAGCGTGATTAACTTTGCATAATTCCCGTTAACATGTGGCCACCACTCCCCGTTGGTTAACGAAGCACATATACCACAAAGCTAGTACACACCGGTAGTATCTGCGTCGTGTACTCACTACAGACTTAAGCAAATCCTGATGTTGAGAAAGAATTGCTTTACGTTAAATTCATCATCGTATGGCATGGGTACTTTCATTATTTCGAGTATACGACGCATGTGATAGTAGACATAGAACTGGAAGAAACTGTTGATGAGTGGCAATAATCCCATGATATGCTTGGAGAGATGACTCCAGAGCCCATTCTCCGCCATTCCGAACTTGTACCTCACCTTTGAGTTATACGAGTAAATGTTCATCCTCTCTTTTTGAAGAAACGTACGCAAGCAACAGATATAGGGAAACCTATACTTTTTGATGCCAGTTCCAGAGGATCGTGTTAAAGTTGATCATTATTCGACCGACATGGCTAAAGATTTATAGTAATATTGGGAGGTGACTGATCCGAGCAAAAGACCTATCCGTATCGAAATCATGAACATGTTGTAAAAGATCGAGGATCTAGTAGCACATGTAACCAAGGAGACCAATGAAAAAATTTTGCCTTTGTACTTGAAAACGGTATCCGTGTAATGGATCATAGTCATATCAAGTGCAAAAGATTTTTTAAAAATCTTGCACGTGTTCAATTAGACATAGGGGACCATACCTATGGAAAAATATAAAAACAAAATTATTAACGACTGATCTTATAGACATTTGTAAATATTTTTAGATGCACACTCTCACCTTCATAGACCTTTGTAAATTCAACTAATCTTTTTATGGAATATATATAGTTAGAATATTGCTTTATTATATTAAGTATTATTTTAACTCTCTCTTTCTTTTTGCTTAACAACGGGCTTATAGTGATAAGGCAATTTGTGCCTTCTTTTTGCTCCGGCCATTTTTGTATATATTACAAGATATTTTAACCTGTAACATTTATATAACGGCGAAATATACATATAACCTTAAAACCTTATTCATCAACTGACCACTGCGAAAACTTATTAACCTCCCAAAAACTGCTGGTGGAAAGCTGTTCGGTAATGTCGGAATCTTCATTTGCAGAAACGCACCAGCGCAGGACTCTTTCAGGATGCCAAACTAAGTCCTAGCTCCTCTCTTATTTGAACTTTCTGTGCTTTTTGATAGTTATACTTATCAGAATGTTTAGACCTACACTTCTTCACAATTTTTGGCTGGGACATATATGATTGCGCACTCAACAGCTTTGTTGCTCATGTCTCGAGTTTTATGATCTGGGTGCATACTCAGCGTAGCGAACATGCATCGAAACATTTTGCAAGCATCTAACCCATTTCTTTTTATCATACATTCTTGGACATCAAACTATAAAACAACAGTCGTAATTTGAGTAGGGACTTTCCCTCTCTACTATGGCTCACATGACTTTTGCTAATGTCAGCAATTTTATTTGCTTAATGTATTCTAATTCAGAGCTTTTTTGATAGGGTGGCTGCGGGGTGAGTCTGAAGATTTGACTAGCCTTTAGTGAACTGTACTGAAATTCACACTATGATCTGCTCCAGGGACAATGACCAGGTCCTTCAACTATAATTGCTGTCCTCTATCATGCGTTGCGGTGTCTAACTAAAACATTTGACACAAAAGGGATGCTCAATCGGTTTCTCATCTTGTTGACTTTCAAAACGCGTCTTGAATTTGTGCTATGCGAGTAGTTACAAAAAAGGGACAGTCATTTCTAACTTTTAATTTGTTAAAAATATCAGAACTAAATTATTTAGGCGACATGCTAGCTAGCTAAGACCATTTCATAAGCGAGTGTATTTCTACAGGAAGGATTTCAAAATAGGTAGTCACGCTCATTACAGCTTTAACCTTTAGAAAGTGTATTTTGATGTATGACATATTTGAAGTACATACTGTGTTTCGTGTGCACTTTAGGTCCAGCTTCAAAATACCGATATATCAAATACAAAACAAGATAGCCAATCATTAGTCGTCTTTTGATGGCTGTAAGCTGCAGATTTCTATGCCCGTCATTACACGAGTTTAAGATAGTTTGCTTCTATTTCAAACTGTTTGCAAATTAGGTTATTTGTTTAATGCCACCCTTTACGAAGTCTGCAATCATATATAAAAGCGTTTACATATTGCGTAACCAAGTAGGGGGGAGGGGGTCATCGAACTTGATTACGCTTGATTATGGGGGAGGGGTCAAGTGGTTTGATGACATAAGCAAATCAAAAAAATTAACAGCATATTTTATCAGAGTGTGAAAAATATCAAGAATCTAAAGCGTTTGTATTCGCCATATTCTATATCCTGCATGTAGAATATAAAAGTAAAATACAAAACTGTAAGTATTTAAAACTTTTGTAGGGTCTGATATAACCGAGAAAAGGAAGAAAAATAATTCTTTCCGGATTTTTTTTATAGGGGAGGGGCTTTAAGGAGATGATGATGTTACTTTGGGAGGGGGATCTACCAAATGATTACGACTGATTACATGGGGGAGGGGGGAGTAGAAAATAGCCAAAAATGATTACGTAATATGTGAACGTTCCCTATTTACATTACCAAACATACCTTAATACCGAAATAGAGATGATTTAATATTCCTTGTTTAGAAACAACACACATGTTCATCATAGCTGGTCATATATTATCATTGACACAAACAATGTTGAAATGACACGATCTGAAATTCGTACTAAAATATCAATTCTTTAAGAAAATGTCAATGCCCACAAAATTTTGGGTGAGACAAATACCAATAGAAATACAAAAATCCCTTTTCTTAAAAACACGTAAAACACAAAGACACCATAAAAATTTCCTTATCATACGTTAATTTTAACGATTGGGGAAAATTGGAAAATATACACACAAATTGCCAAAATCATCAGCGAAAAAGCGTCAGAATTTCAGGTAGTTATCTATCTTTAACAAAGAGTATAATATATATATCTGTAAGTGTATTAACACACTGATAAAAACACAAAAGATTTAAAGCAAAAATAGTCACCAAACCAACCTCATCGAAATTAAATAATTCCCTTCATAAAATCCATATCCGCAAATAAAAAAAAAACAAATTTAAAACAGCAAAGCAACTGCAACAAGTCAGCATGCAGTTGGTTTTACTGAGCACTCCATGGTCCCCAAGGTTGTCCTTGTTGCTTGTTTCCATTCTTGCCACCTAATGAAGGGAAGTCAGCGGTATTTCCAACATCAGCTTCATATTCTGAAGGAGGGCGTTGTTGCGGTACCTTCGCCTGCTGCTTCTGTTGTTGCTGCTGATTCCAAGGGGCATCCTTGACAACGAAACCAAACGGGTTGTCGTTTCGAGTGTCGTCGTTTCGACGATGTTGGACAGTGTACGATGCTAGCATGTTCTGTTCTTCTAATCTCTCCATCACTTCGTCCATCTATAACAGAAAAAATATTGTTGCAGAAAACTTATACTAAGTGTATATGTGCAATAATTTGGACAAGAGGTAGCAATTTTTTGGTCCTTGTATTAGGTTAGGTAAAACTATATCGTGATGCCACATATACTCCCTGTTGTGCGAAACATTGTTCATAACATTCTTTAAATACGAATCTAGTTTTGGAATGCTGACCAAAGAAGTTAAATGACAACAAATAAAATATTTAGAAACATACGTATTCTTCTTCTAACATTTGCAAGTGTTCTTTGCATTGTTCGCAATTATCTTCGAGTCCAGTTATCAGTACTAAGTCCTTGTTAGGGTTATCACGAGGAAAACGAATGTCCACACTGAAACTTTCCATCAATTTCCCTACGCTCTTTCCTCTTTGTCCAATAATTCGACCGTGGCAACGATTATCAATCTCCACTTCGATGGTCACTTGGTGTTCCTAAAAATGGTTACAAAGTTGATAAAACTCCTTCATTTTATGATATCAAATTTAAGTTTCACAGAACCAATGTACAGAGGACAAAAACTTACAAACTTTTCGACCATCGCTTCAATTTCGTTTTTGGCAGCTTCGCAGTTCTTTTCCAAACCTGTCAACTTAATCTGGTCTGAACTCTCACCAGCTGTTTGCTCTCTGTTTGCTGAAGGCACATCAATTTTAACGTCAAATTTTTTGCGCAATTGCGTTATTACAGCACCACCACGACCTAAAGTGAGATAAGCATTGAATCCTCAAGGACCTTAAATAGTAAAATCGTTTTCCAAATAAACAATAAGGTACGCAAATTGACAAGAAGCTATCGCTATAGAGAAAAGACAAGGACATTCACGAAATAACTCACCAATAATATTCGAATGGTACTTGTGTGGTACAGTCACAAGCATTTCAAAGGATCCCTCCATAAGTTCATCAATAGCAATTTTTGCACTTGCTACACATTTCTCTGGACCTGTTATTACTATGACTTCTTCGGCTTTATCAGCTGGGGGAATAGCAATATGCACTTTGTGTTTTTCCATCAACTTTCGAATGTTTTCACCACCTTTACCAATTATCATTCGATGTAAACTGAAGGGTACGCTTATTTCTTCGGAGATGGGAACAAGAGCCTAAAAATATTACCAATATGTATTAGGTTTCCTAACAGAGTGACAACGCAGGTGATATCATTTTCTCTTTATAAAGAAAGCTGTAGTAAATCGAAGATCAAAATGTATTGTCATATATTTTTGCTTGTTTTCATCATGAATGTAAGTTTAATAACTTACAAGTAAAGCAGTCTTTGCCTCCTCAACATTATCTTTATTACCACTGATCGAAATAACATCGTTGGAATTATCAGCATCTGTCTCAGCAGATGGTTCTGCTTGTTGCTTATCCTCTTTACGCTGACGATCAGGAAATTTAATATGCACATTCAATTTCGCACTTAATTCTTGAATATCTCTTCCTTTGTTACTCAGCAGCGAACCGTGGTGTTTTTGAGGTATAGCACATTTGACCTCGATAAAAGATTCCCACTCCGTTACCAACTCTGACATACGCTGTTTTGCACCTTCTACGCAATCTCGTGCCCCTAATAGAAAATAAAGAATTATGAATGAAATTAATGAATGTAAAATTAAAAATCAGCAGTAAAGAGGTGACCAGAAGGTTTTCGTGCAATACGTGAAACTGTGAATATATTATAAATACCAGTCACTGAAATCTTGCTTGATTTTTGATCCTTGGGTAAACTGATCTTAACACCACCATATTCAGTGGAAATATCGTTCAAAATTTGTGCGCGTCGTGCAGCAAAATTTTTGTGATATTTTGGATCGATATCAATTTCGTCTTCAACAATATTGTTCTAAAAGAAATACAGCAGCATATATAATTATATTATTGGAATGGTAACAAGATTACAATTCTTCGAAGAAGTTACACAACTCCTATTTTCACTATCACCAAAATGCATATTGCTCTTAGTTACCAAACACACGTCTTCAGTACGTTTCTCTATCTTGTGAGTTAAAACGACATATAGGTAAAATCCCAGAGTTACTTAAACAGTTTTGGGGGTTAAAATGAAAATAATTTGATGTATTAAATCGCATACATAAAATTGAATGCACAATGGCATAACATTAAACTCACCAAGTCCTTGATTTGATCCATAAGCTCTTTTTTAGCTGCTTCAACAGCCGTTTCTTTGCCAATAATGGTAATAATTTCTTGGTTTTCATCCTTAGCTGTTGGAAAGATAATTCGTGCACCAGTCTTTTCTCGTACTTGTCGAATTTTAATTCCACCACGTCCAATCAAGAATCTGTGATGCTCTGGTTTTGCAGTCACCTCAGCAGAAAAGTTGTTCTCAAGTCGTTCCTCTTCCAGTTTTTTTAATTGAGTCTAAATATAAGTTTAAAAATTAGTAAGATTGAGGAATGACTAATCTGTACTTAGCTGAGTACTAACATTTATTAACCAGTGTTCAGACTTCAGGAAGATATTCGCACATAGGAAGTAAAAGACAGATGTCAAGTGTTTTAGCCATACTCTCAGGTGTGCTACATTAACATATTTCTTATGCAATTTTGCAGTTTGTATGTGTTACCAACTAAACATTCGCGTGCAGGCATGAGCACACTGATATCACACACCTCTTAAAAACCCTGATTTTGAACAGAAAATATACAAAAAGTGAGTAAAAGATATTATACCACTGCTTTCTCAACATCTTCTTTTGTACCACGAACAGTTATGATATCACTCTTTGTACCCTCAGGAGGAAATCTGATGTAAACATCTCCACATTCAGCTGTTATACTTTGAATTAATTTTCCACCAGGACCAATTAAGGAAGTGTGAAACTTCTGTGGAATCTTAACCTCTGATTTTACAATGCTTGCCTAAAATGTCATTCAATAGTTTAATAATAGAACTGAAATCATTTTCAAACTCTGACCTCCAATATATGCCATGTACCATGATTGCATTAACATGCACAAATAACTTACACAAGTATACTTTAAGTCATTTTATACAATTATTTACTAAAAAAACTAAACGATTTTTTTGAAGTATATATATAATAATTAAAAAAAAACAACAAAAAAACTGACACTTACAAAGCTATCCTGAATTTTCAAAATCTTGTCACGAGCCAAATGTACTTTGTCCTTGTGGCCTGTTATAACTATAACATCACTTGAACTGTTCTCAGCAGGAATATCAATAGTTGTGCCGGTTTCTTCTTTAATGCCTTTAATAATGGCCCCATTTTTACCAATGATATTTCCATGAAACCGTTTGAAGATAGGCACTTCTAAACGGTAGCTGGAAGTGACTAATTCAGAGACAAGTTTCTTCAAATAGTTGTAGCACTTGTCAACATCTTCGCGAGGTCCTCGTAAAGTTACAACTTCACTTTTTGTATCAGCTTCTGGGAATGATATAAGCACTTCAGAGAACTTGTCACGAATCTCTCGTACTTTTCCCCCCTTTTGGCCAATAATATTCTTGTGATACTTTTGTTCAATTATGATATCTCGTGATTTTTCATTATCCTTAAAAATAAAAATTAGAAAAATAGAGTAACCTAATAAATTAAAATAAAGATACATGTAAACGTTGTAAAGGTATTACCATTTTCTGAGCCATGCTTAAAATCTCAAGTTTTGCAGCAGCTACACC
The DNA here is from genome assembly GCF_029227915.1 of Hydractinia symbiolongicarpus. Taxonomy (NCBI): domain Eukaryota; kingdom Metazoa; phylum Cnidaria; class Hydrozoa; order Anthoathecata; family Hydractiniidae; genus Hydractinia; species Hydractinia symbiolongicarpus. The sequence continues at coordinate 5,662,852 of NC_079878.1, forward strand.
CTCTGGACTTCCTTCAATTCGAATTACATTTGATTTCTCATTGTCTGGCGGTATGTTTATAGATGTTCCAGTTTCGTTTTTAATTCGTCCAATGTTAGATCCACTTTTTCCAATGATGTGGCGGTGCCATCGCTGGTCAACTTCAATATCCGCATATGACATTGTGTTTTTCTAAACGATGCAGAATTGAATAATAAAACAGAACACAATAAAAACCTGCAAACAATCTTAATTTTTTTTTAAAAAATTATATAGTATTGATGATTTGCTCTTAATTTTCTTGAAATTATTGTTTATACTGGTACTGATGTGCTTAAGAGTCCATCCAGTAACGCAGGAGGGAAGATCTCCACAACAGAAATAAGGCTATAACACTTTTTTCAGAGTAAAAAAAAAAAAAAGGCAAAGAAGTATTTTAATACATTCTTTTACAGAAAGGTTTACATCAACAAAAAATTAGAATGTCCTAATAAATCTTACCAACTCTTTGAGTGATGACTCCAACAAACTTTCAGCTGCTGCCACCTCATTTGGTGACCCTGTTATAAGAATTTTGTCCTCATTCTCAATAAAATCGATATGAACTTTACTACCCAAATCATCTGTGATCTTCTTGATATTTTCACCCTTTCGGCCAATAATGAATCTGCGAAGCCACCTGGGAGCATGTAGCTCACTTGTGGCAACACTGTTGGCCTAAATAGAAAAATATATGAGAAATAAGATAATTGATTGTTAAATTATTTAAACTTCACTAACAAAGGATATAAAAAAATGTGAGAATTAAAATGCACAGAATAAAAAGTGCTGAAGTTATCATTGCAAGTCAAATAAATGGCAATTCGCATTAATAATTTTCGCATTACAAATAAAAACGATTTGCTATAGTTTCATAATAGAATTGAAAGGTGAATTTGTTCAAATAATGCTAAAAAGGTATCCTGTCAAAACCAAAATCAAACTGAAATAGTCCACCCTTTCCGAGCAATGTTGCTGATACACACTAATTATTTCAGCCCTATTCCAGGGCAGATACAATCAAAAATTTGTTCTGCACTGTTGTATCCTTACTCTTTTTTTAACCTTTAAGGTATATTTAAACATACATACCCTTTCATAAACCAAAGTCAAAGCATTTCCAAGTTTGTCTTGGTCACCTCTCAATGTGATTGTCGTCTCATCCGTGTCAGTTGGAGGCATTTCAACTGAAACCCCAGTGCGATTAAATATGTCTTGAATGCCTGTCCCTTTAGGCCCAACAACGTATCGATGTTGACTTTTCTTAACCTGTAATACATAAAAAACAGTTAGTGACTAGTAGACATACTTGGTTTAGGTTCAGTACAACAGACTAGTTCATACCTCTACAGACACTGTTTTACATCGTTTTTCTCTTTCCTTGTAAATGTCCATAATAATTTTCACAGCTTTGTGTACACCTTCTTTTTCCCCAGACACAGCAATTTCATCTGAGTCATATTTCACTGGAGGAATGTTGATACGAGCACCAGTTTCACTAGTTAACTCTTCCAGCTTTTCATGGCTTGGCCCAAAAATAAAAATATGATACATCCGAGGAACTTTCAGTCGTTCAAATGCACGATTAGACTAAATCAAAATGAAATCACTAAACTTTATCAACCAAGTTCTCAATTATATCTATATTTGTTATATAGTTCTAATAATTTAAATACAGAGTGAGATTAAAATAAATGTGAAAAAAAAGATTAAGCAAAATCAGGTCAACGTTTAATTTAAATTTACCTGTTCTTCAGAAATCAACATGATTTCGTGTCTTGCTCGACTAATTCCTTCTTTTGGTCCAGTAATGCTAATTCTGTCTGACTCTAGAGGGTTGGTATTATTCTTATCCGGTACAGAGATCTTAGTATTTGTCATCAGCTGCAGCTCGTGGAGGTTTTTACCACCCTTTCCAAGAATGAAACGGTGGTGTTCCTTTGGAATTTTAATTTCAATGTTGGCATGTACTTGCAGCTTAGAAATGACTTCGTGTTGGGCCTTTGCTGTATCTTCTCTTTTTCCAGTGATCATAACTGTCAAACATTGATCTTTATTGATACTGACTTCAATGTTGGTCTTTGTTTTTTTCATAATATCACAAATGTTATCTCTTTGTCTATGAAAATCTTCAGATAGTGGTATAATGTTTTTGTACTTCCTTTCTTCATATGGAATCTTGAATACCTAGACATGAAAAAGCATTTTTCCAGACTGTTAGCTAAGAATCTCTCTTATTACTTTTTAATCAACAACCAATTTATTGAATAGCAAATTGCAATTAGTGACCTAAATTACAGAGTAGCAATAAGTAGGGATATGTTATAACTTCAATAGCCACCCCTATCGTTTTCAGTAAAGTAAATAACAGACCTGGAAAGGAACATAATGAAGACATCCCACATGCATTTAGTTTTTAGGGGTAAGATCAATAAACTTTTGTTGTAATACAACCTATGGGCTGTCTTAACTTGAAAAACAGAAAGAAAAATGCATTTTTTGGAAACCATGGATAAGAAACAATTGTTAGTGTTGATCATTGTTTATTATTTGTTTTTTTATAGTGTAGCATTATAACTGGTGGGTGTAATAAATATATGTGTACATCGTTTCACTATCTATGGTTATTATCAATTTTACATGGTAGCAAAGGGTAGTTGAAGAATTTAAAGATGAGTGGCTATAAAAACCCACCAGTGTTCAATAGCAAAGACAAACCATATGACAGATATTGTGAAGAGTTACGTGCTTGGTGCATTGTTACAGATTTAGTTAAAAAGAAACGGGGAGTTGCAGTAGCATTGTCTTTTCCGGAAGATGATCCAAGTGGTGTTAGAGACAAAGTGTTTAATGAACTGAAACTGGAAAGTATTAATGCCGATAATGGTGTAGAGAAACTTATTGATTATTTGGATAAAATTTTTAAAAAAGATGAGTTAAGTGAGGTATACGAACGTTATACCATATTTGATAGATACGTACGTGAAGCTAACCAGAAAGTTGAGACTTTTGTTTTGGAATTTGAAAAAAGGTATAACCGAATAATGCAAAAAGATATGAAATTGCCTTCCTCAGTCTTAGCATTTAAACTACTTGATGCTTCAAAACTCTCTCACAAGGAGAGACAACTGGTGTTAACAGGTGTTGATTACTCAAAGAAAGAACAGTTATTTGATCAAATGAAAACTGCTCTCAGAAAGTTCTATGGAGAACAAGCTATCCCATCTGAGAGTGATGTTTCTGGCATTGCGTTAGAACCCAGGGGAGCCTCAGCTTCAGAGATACTTTACAATCGTCCAAATAAATATCAACATAACCGTTTTAGCAGACTACAGAGAATTTTTAGACATGGTGAAAATGAACATTTTCAATCTAGAAACACTGACACTAAAACAAACCCATTGGGTTTCAATGGTAAACTTACGAAATGCAAAATTTGTGAGTCTATTTTGCATTTTATGAGAGATTGTCCTCACAGACGGTCCATGAACTCTGGGGAGCATATCACATTATTTACTGGATCAAATGAAAGTGAGTTGTGTTTACTTACTAGTGAAGCAAGAAATTCAGCTGTTCTTGATTCAGGCTGCACAAATACGGTTGCAGGCAGGCATTGGATGGACTGTTACCTAGAAACGTTAGATGCTAAAGAATCTAATCTAGTCCAGCACTGTGATAGTTCAACAGTCTTTAAATTTGGTGGAGGAGAAACAAAGAAATCCAGAGGTAGTGTAACCTTCCCATGCGAGATTGCTGGAAAGAGCATTTTCATCAAAACGGATGTGATTGATAGTGAAATCCCATTATTATTGAGCAAAACTGCAATGAAGAATGCCAAAATCAAATTAGACCTTGAAAATGATCAAGCTGAAATTTGGGGCAAAACAGTTGATAGTACCTCATCAGGACATTATTGCATTCCGCTTGACAAGGAAGAAATACCAATTTCTGATTTTATACCTTGCCTTTATACCTTGGAAGCTCCAGAACAGAGAAAAAGAAAACGCTTGTCAAACTACACAAGCAATTTGCCCACCCTTCACAAGCTAAATTGAAAGCCTTACTGAGTGATGCGAATGTTTGGGATGATGATTATCAGTCTATATTAGATGAAGTTTATGCCTCTTGTGAGATATGTCAAAGATTCCGTAAAACACCACCACGACCAGCAGTTTGTTTACCTTTGGCAAATCAATTTAATGAGACTGTAGCTATGGATTTAAAAAAGTGGAACAAGGACGTAAACATTCTATATTTGCTTGATCTCTTCAGCCAATTTACCACTGCAAGAATCATCAAAGATAAAAAACCATCCACTATCACAGATAATGTTATGCAAATGTGGATTGGTTCTGGATTTGGAGCCCCACAGAAGTTCTTGGCAGATAATGGTGGTGAATTTGCCAATGAAGATTATAGAAACATGTGTTGAAACTTAAACATTCAAGGCCTTAACACAGCTGCTGAAAGCCTGTGGCAAAATGGAATCTGTGAGAGAAACCATGCTGTTGTCGACAGATGTGTGGAAAAGATACTGGCAGACAATCCAACAGTGTCTTTGGAAACGGCTCTAGTGTGGGCAATAAATGCAAAGAACTGCCTGCAAATGTAGAACGGATTTTCTTCCTATCAACTTGTATTTGGACAAAATCCTAATCTTCCCAACGTGATGACAGATTTGCCGCCAGTTCTTGAAGGTACAACAATGAACCAAGTGTTTGCAAAGCATATCAACACTTTGCATGCTGCTAGAAGAGCATACATAGAAGCTGAGTCATCATCAAAAATCAGACGTGCCTTAAAACATAAAATTAAGGTAAATTGTACTCAATTTGACTGAGGTTGTAAAGTCTTGTAAAGGTTGTAAAGACGAATCCAACAAATGGAAAGGACCTGGCCCTGTAATAGGTCAAGATGGAAAAATTGTCTTTGTGCGACATGGAAATGTTTATGTTAGGGTATCAAACAACAGACTGATTAAAGTTGGGCATGAATTTCAAGAGCCAACAGAATCAGATCCTGGCCCTGAAATAAAAGTTACCTCAGGTGAGGTGAATTGCATTCGTGAATCTTCAGATGAAGAAAACACTAATCAAAGACAACATGCCGATGCTGCTATACACGACGGAGTACAACTTGACGATGCCACCTTGGACCAAAACATGACTGACAACCTTACGGGTATGTCAAAAAAAAATGATGAAATTCGCTACAAGCAACCAGGTGACAACATTTGGAGAGAGGCAACGATAATCAGCAGAGCTGGCAAAGCAACTGGGAAGTATTCTTTCTGGTACAATGTGAAACACCCAGATGAATAAAATCCCATTTGTATAGATTTTCAGAGTATTGACAAATAAGAAAAGGTAGAAAAGGGAAGAACTGAGAAAGTAAACATTGTCTTAGTGCCACACTGCCAAGGAACAAGAGATTAAGAACTTGAAGGATTTTGAGGTTTTTGAAGAAGTGAGAAATTCAGGACAAAAGACAATTTCTACTACATGGGTAATTACAGAGAAGAAAACTGGTTCAGAAAATTTTGTAAAAGCCAGACTCGTTGCAAGAGGCTTTGAAGAGGAGCAAATTTTACAAGTTGACTCGCCTACTGCCTTGAAAAGCACCCTGAGAATTCTGATAGCAATGGCAATGCCAAACCACAGATATCAAAGCTGCTTTTCTTCAGGGATGCGATATCCAAAGAAATGTATTTTTGCAGCCACCAATTGAAGCAGATGACCAAGGCAACCTTTGGAAACTTAAAAAGGTTGTGTATGGATTAAATGATGCTGCGCGACACTGGTTTTTTACTGTGAAAAAGGAATTGAAAAGCTTGGATGTGTACAATCCAAGTTCGATCCAGCTATGTTTTATTGGAAACGTGAGGATATTCTAGAAACTTTTTGTTATCCATGTCGACGATTTTATTCACTCTGGAACAACATCTTTTGAGAAAGAGGTTGTTTATAAATTAAGATGTCTTTCGAATTGGGAAAATTGAGGAAAAATATTTTAAATATGTTGGCTTAAACATACAGCATAACAATGGTAACATAGAAGTGTCCCAGAATGATTTTATTGACCCGATGCAACTTGTACCTCTATCTCCGAAACGTCAAGCAAATAAGTTTGAGAAACTTAATTCCACTGAAATTGCAAGTTACCGGAGTTTGATTGGTCAAGCAAATTGGGTGGCCAGTCAGACCAGGCCTGATGTTAGTTTTGATGTTTTGCACTTTAGCATGTGTATCAACCAGAGTCCAGAAGTAAGACATCTCATTTAAGCTAACAAAATGGTAAATGAAAAATTAAGTCTGATCAGTTTAAACTGATATATCCAAAAATGAATGTCAACCAGGAGCTTCGATTAGTCGTATTCACAGATGCTTCCCATGCAAATTTGCCAGATGGTGCATCTAGTGCAGGTGCACATATCATTTTATTAGTTGGAGAAAATAATGATTGTTGTATACTAAATTGGTCATCAAACAAAATTAAAAGGGTAGTGAAGAGTACCACAGCTGCAGAAAGTTTAGCACTATCAGATGGGTTGGACGATGCACTGTACCTATCTGAATTACTGGCGGAATTGCTAAGAAAAGACGTAAAGAAAATCACAATAAATGCCAAGATTGATAATAAAAATCTACATTCACTTATATATTCAACGAAAGTAATAAGTGAAAATGACTGCGTATTGATATTGCAGCAATAAAAGAGATGCTAATTCGTAAAGAAATCAGTACAGTGGAATGGATACCCACCGAAAGACAATTAGCTGATTGTCTGACAAAACATGGTGCTAGTTGTCAGAGTTTACAAAATATTCTGTCGATTGGAAAACTTGATGTGTGACATTATAAAATTGACTATTATCAAAGTGTTTTATTTTATTTCATTGTGCACACAGGTTGTGTACCTTCTTTTGTTGCAGACATTTCATACACTATGGACGTTCTACGAACTACAAGAAAAAGGGAGGCGTGTGTTAGTGTTGATCATTATATTTATTACTTGTTTCTTTATAGTGTAGCATTATAACTGGTGGGTGTAATAAATATATGTGTACATCGTTTCACTATCTATGGTTATTATCAATTTTACAACAATATCCGATTATGGTTATCAGTGCTTTCATGGCTAATTTCCATTAAATTTTATAAGTAAATCATGCAAAATACATAATTTTTGCATACTGTCTTAATTAGTCTTAAGTAGCGAATATATCAATATACCTGAGTAGCATTGGATGATAATATAGGTTTACTAGCGACTTTTTTTGCTGCTGACTGTTTCACATTTGAGGATTTTTGTCCCCAAGCAGATGTTTTGGCAGAGTTCCCAGTTTTTGGAGCAGCTGGAAGAGGCGGAAATGCATCAGCATATGTTGGTCCTCCTCCATTTTCAGTTTGTTGTTTTTCATGGGCCTCGTTTGCATGCATGTCTCCATTCATTGTTGTCATACTTCCTGTACCAATGATTCCGTTGGTGTATGTGTTTGCAGTATTTAAATCCGATATTGTACCATTAATTGATAATGATTCCATATCCATAAATCTTGTCCGATCCGATCAAGTCAAGCAGTTCCACTAAAAAAGGTATTAATTATATACATAAAATTAAAATATTAAATGCAAACATGATTTCCACAGCAAAAACTATCATCAGGCTATGTAAAGTATAGCACAAAAATGGGTTTTTACATACTAAGGACAAAAAAGCATTACTACACGTGTAGTCAACGCTAATAGACTTTAAAATTGGACATTTGTTTTTTTTTACTTTAAATTTGACTATTTTATAGTCAAATACAGGTTGGTTAACTAGAAATGGCGTACTATTAGATGTGCACACAACCACACATGCCATATTTTGTTTTGATGTGTGATAATTCTCACATTGAAAACATACATAAAATTCCTGCCTCACAGTATCGTGTTCAACGGAAAAGAAATAGAGCAATAATTATTTTATTTTATGAAAATTGCACCAATTGTGTTTACTTTCCGCGGAGCACAAGAAATGCTTAGCTAGTATCCTCCAATTAAATCTAAAATTACAAAAAATTACAATTTTGACTCGGCTTTTTGAGATTCTAGCTCCAATCTCAGCCAGGATGTTTTATTTGGATCTTTGCCATGTATAATATCTACAAAAAACTCATCAAAAAATCAGAACATGGTTTCTCTCTTCTAGGTTGCTAAGCTGAAGTAATGATAAAATCAAACAGCCTATACCAGCCATATCATGTTTACTTATTTTTTATTCTATATGACCATATTTACTTCATATTCACAACATGGCTACTCTTTTTTAAAATTTCTGAGCTGAAATAATGATAAAATCACACAACCTAGCACATATCACATGTATTTATTTTATTTTCATGATATGACTATTTACTTATTTAAAACAATATCTATGTTATTGTCAAAAAAATTGTGGCAAGAAAATTCTTGCAGATGAGACCAAAACTTATTTTTTTCTGAAAATATGAAATGTAAACTTTTATAGAAAATTTTGTAATTTTAAGCAATGAATAGCCAGGTTAACATTGAATTTAGAAGAGGAAATAAGAAACTTTTAAGAAAAATTATGGCAATATTTGTATTTACTAGATTATAGAACAGGATTTATTGTGTATAATTCAAAGTTTATAATAGTTGAACCATAATATTTAAGGAAAGATTTGTGGTTCAACCCTAAGCAGCAGCAACAAAGGACTGTAGCTAGACAATTAATAACTAGAAAGCAATGAAAATAAAACTAGTTACTGATCTGAGACACATTACTGCATTTTTATTCTAATATAACAAAAGTGGTAGCTAGCAAATTTTACAGTAGGTATTTTACAATAATTATTTATGACACGTGAAGTGGTATTCATTTAAAATTATGATTTAATCCACGCTATATCTAGCTTGCAGTTATCTAGCTACACTTTGAAGTTTGTTTACCTGTATCACAGAGGAATCTGCTGCCGTTATTGGAAAGCCGGGTTTCTTTTATATTCTTGACGCCACAGTTTGGCAGTTCGTACTGTCCAAAGCCAAGTTTGGTTCAAGTAAAGGTTCAACACATCGACTTTTCAGAAGAAAGTTTCTCTGTTGATCAATTTCGAGTTACACATTTCAATACAAACTTACAATTCTATTGTTTTTAAGCCAATCAGTAAACGGTATCGCTTTTTTCTTTGAGCGGAAGCATAATGGCTCCCACTCAGCTGAGTCAACAAAACTATTCGGGCACCTACGTTGACAAATCACAAGGTGACTGTTTTGAAAAACAACTAGAGACCCCACACATGAAAACTTTCCCCTAGAACCACACGCGATAAACGAGAGAAAAGCGCGAAGGACTGTTACTGAATGCATGGCAAGAAAAAGTTTTTTTATCCTAAAATTACAGAAATTTTAAAATCTCTTGTTAACTTTTTTCGCTGCCGTAAAAAAAATAAGATCAACGGATTTAACACAGGCACTCGACATTCGAATGAATGGACTCAATGCCTTTTAAAGGTCGCTCAAAAATAAACATTTACATCGTTTTTTTGAAAAGGCATGTAGTCCTATCAATCACAAACATATTTTTCTGGAATTTGCATGCAAAATTACAAGGGTTGGATAATATTCGTAATTCTAGAAAGTTTTGATTCAAATAGTCTGTCATCAAACGTCATCAGAGTTTAAAAATTAAAAATAAAATGCTTTAATAAATAGAATTCTGTTTATTGCAATTGGGTGGATTGCAATTTCAGGCAGTCTACCCGTCTGGAAAAACTTAAAAAGCATTATCTTGGATTAGATTATATGGAATCTTTCTCTACCTGGTTTTGTATACTTTGTTTTTGCACTGTGCGTGGCGACTCACTTTTTACGAAATGTAAATCATATATAGGTCTGCTACGAAAAGAATTCGAGCCTACATCGGATTTATTATTACTTTTAGTCTTGATCGTCCTCATCCAGGGCCCTTGTTAAAAACAGCCGTACACAATGCATAAGAGCGGCCGGCTTTATGAATATACCAAGATAATCTACTAGACAGGATATTCGTCCCAAAAAATGTCAATGCGTTTATTCCAGGGGCAACGGGGATGTTTTTTTAAGGCACATACTTCACATTGATAGCCACACTCCTGGCTTTGTTTCTGCGACTTTGTGCTGTTGTTTGCGATTTATTGTAACTTTTTCTTCTTCTTACGATTCCGTTCTTCACAGGGACTTTCCGTCGCAACTTGCCCTTTATTTTTCTTCGTAAAAACCTACGTGTGCTTAGCTTCTTCCTTACCTATTTATTTCAACCTTCCTTCAATGAAATTCACACCATAAGCCTGACCAATGTTCCCACCTCGAAGCCCCAACTGCGTTGCCTAATGCATCTAGTTCTACGGTTTGCTCTTGATAAGGTATTTTGAAAACCAAACTTGACCCCGACTCTTTGATTTTTTTATAACGGGACTTCCCCTATATCAGAATGAAAAAAAAACCTGGGATCGAGGTTGTTCAAGAACGATATACTTGTCGTTATGGCTGAAACTCATTCTTGTCCCCAGATGTCTTAAAGATTAAAACCTCAAAAGTGGAACTACTTTCGAGCTTTATTTCAAAGAATTCTGGAGTCGAGAATGGACTGAACCTATTATTCAGTCTAAACATCTCGTCTAGTACTATTTTCATCCAATCCCACCTTTTTCTACCTCCTTAGAATCCTTTACTTTCTTTCCCAAGTCAATTACACCATCCTTGGTAGCGAGTCGTCCTGAATATCCTTCCGTAGATCCTTCACACAATCAAGTTTTACGAGATTTCCTACGACATTTGCATACATGTTGACTATATAACACCATTGTAGATTTTTTTTAGATTTTTTGTCTTTGCGTGTTGTCTACAAATGGCTTTGTATACTTCTTCTCTTACGTATCGTATCCTTGAAAACTTGACGCCTGTCTACTGTAGTTTTTTAAGCTCTCCACAGGTGTATCCCCTACATCGAAACATTCAGCAATATTTTACATTTTTCAGATAACTCCTCTGAATCTAAAATACACTGCAATCCTAGAATTTGCAATCAAAAATCCTAAAGTAAACTGCGTAAGCAAAAATCGTCAGAATTACGTTGAGCATTTTTTCCATACGCCGGTGTTCTTATGCGAGCAATGTGTACAAGCTTCCTGTCATCAGCTCTGTTAAGTGCAAGATTGTTCACTTTCTGTGTGTACATCTGACGCTTTTTGTTCTGTGTAAGCATCTGGCTTTTCTATATTTTTACGTCTTCGTTCAGACATCTATTGTAATCGTCAAATGTGATAGTTTTTGACCACAAATTTTCTTCACGCCCTTATCTATTTGTCGTCGCTTAGACTTCTGTGGACATAGAGTTTTATCCTCAATGCAACAAATTCTATCATGACTTCTCCACCTGATTCATCCTTTATCAGACACAGAACCTTGTTTCTTGTTTCCGCGATCAGAAGTGGTTTACATCATCTTTAATGTAGGCAATAGTTTAAAGTTTATCCCTCTGGATGCCCATGAGATTCTTGCCAAAAGCGAGTCCCATCTTTAAAGATAGGCTTCGCAACCAGCTTAAGATAATTTTCCTTCCTTGTAACTAGCGAATAAAATCTTGCCAAATACAAAGCAGTTAATGTGCCTGAAAAAGTCCTTCTCGAACTCGTTCTTAGCATGTTGAGATTGATGTAAGGTTTAAGCCATGGACTTTTCGCGATTTCATCACAAGGTGTACCTTTTTCACTTTAGGCCCATGTTTTATAGTCTCGTGCTCTGATGTGGATTACGTACTTGCGCTTATCCTACAAGTTTTGCACAAAAATTCTCAACGGCAACAACATCGTCATGTTCTTCATCAAAATCAGAAGGTCATGATGTATCTCGCCCAGCTTTTTGGTGAAGCCCACACCTACCTCAATTTGTTTTAGCGTAAGCTTTTTGATCTTAGATATCTATTTAAAGCCATGTGTTGGTAAATATTAAGCCATGGCTCAGTCCTAATTGATACTACCGTTTTCGATACTGATCCATACAGGCAGCTCGATGTATAAGGATCGTCTTATAAGCTGCAGTTTTGTGGAAATCAACATCCATGTGAAGTATCCTATCTATCATGAAATTGCTTTGCGGAAGTGCGGGGTGCTTTACATCCTTTTTATTTGTGAAGAACCAAACTTAGCAACTTATCTAAGTACTACCTTGAAGAATATCCGTACGGTTGGTGGTTAAAGACATTAACGATCCTAGTGTTTGCATCACCAGAGAGTAAGTATTCGGTTCCCTCTAGATCCTCTGCCTTAGGCTGAAATCCCGGTATGATTTCTTCTTCCACATGATCCACATAGAGAAATGCACCTCCTATATTTTTCACTTGGTACTCGATCAATGTCTTTACGTTAGACCTCCTAGACCTAGACCTATATACCTATTGATGCCAGCTATTTCTATACCAGATAATATTTTTTTTGAACAATTATTTATTCTTTATTTATAGTTTATTTATATTTTCCTTACTTTCAAGGCCATTTATCGTTTTCTCCGCTTTTTGTCTAGTTACAATTTAAGTTGATTCCATATATCGTTTCTTAATTTCTCGTCGATTCGAGCGTTTCAATTTCTTTCAAGCCTTTTCAGTTTTTCCCATCGCGGTTTTCTTTTTTATTTAATGTATATAAAAAAATTTATTTTTTGAACACTTATTTATTCTTAATCTATAATTTTTTTCATTTTTATATTTCATTTTAGGGAGAAGAACAATTTTGTACAAAATTGAACCCAAATAAATGTTAATAATAATAATAATAATAATAATAATAATAATACCAGAAATCCCTAACCGAAAAGTCTTGAGCAGAGCGTGCTTATTATATCCTAATGTGCGAGACCAACATCTTCCTGAGGATCTTTATATAGACGCTGATTATCACAGACATATTCTTCCTCTGCTTCTACTTCAACTTCGTCATAAAGCGTAGGCTATGCCAGGGCGTTACCTCCTTTATCGTGTGCCGTATGGCACAAGGCATCGGTTTTGTCACAGCTTTGATTAACCATTCACGCAACTTTTTTTTACCTTGTCATTTCCTGCTAATCAAATACACCCATCGCTTTTGGCTTTTTTTGACCTGTCAATTGGTAGTCTCTGTGGATGGTTTAATAAGAAAATAGATCTGCCTGCGCAGGCTATGGCGTCCTGTCATACTAACACGGCTATTGGTGATCTCTCATAATTCTCGAATGATTCTCTCGTTCATGTTAATTAATAGATTTCTCATTTTCGTGGTTAAATCTAGCACACTCATGTTTGAGCCGTGCCTCCTTTGTTTCTACACAAGGTGTGCGAAGACATTGCGCAGCATACGCCCTCTGCCTGATATAGACTGCATGCATATAAACATCATGTTCACAGCATTGAGTGAGTAGTCCCTGGGGCTTCGTAGCGGTTTGCTTGCGGGGTATTTGTCGATGTTCACAGTGTAACATATACGTTTGAAATATAGTAATTTTATAAAACAAGACATGTTGCAAACATGTAGCAAAATGATAGTAGTATAGGCTAACAGGCGGACGTCACCACAGATTTAGATAAAGTTAAAAGGGGTCTTGTTTTTGTTCCACCCAAGGGACAGTATTTTTCAAATCTCCTGTACCTAGCGCTACGCCTACGACATACCCCGTCTCTCTGATGAGCTCTTTGTGCATGTTTTGACGAGCTCTCTGTGCACGTTTTGAAATTTGCAGGAAAGAAGGAAAACAAAACAAAGGGAGTGAAGTATGTTAGCAGCTTTCAAATATTCTGCATAATTTTTTTTATCAATTAAATATATATCTTCTTGCCTTAAACTTTCTCAACCTTCGAAATCAGTGCCGTTATTCATGCTGAAAACACTACTGCTTTCGTCAAAGAGTCTTATTTTTGACCATAAACTATACCCTTATTTTTGTCACATCCCCCTCTTGTCACATAAATCAAAATAAAGGAAACCTACTACACCCTAAAATAACATAATTATGTTAAGATGGTATTTTTACTGAAAAGCTTGATTGCTTATTTTAGCTTGCTGTCTTTATTTAATCTCTGCCAAATATCACTATGGCATATTTACAATTATAACACACTAAATATGCAAATATTCTAAGCTAGTAGCTAGCTAAAAGCTTTGGAATATTATGTGTCATAGAAACAGTATGGAGTGGTTACCTACCTCTAGCACCTTTTTAGGAAAAAAGTTTGTGTAGCTTAGCTAGCTAGATTGAAATTTGCAGAAACCTGTAGCAATGATTTGCATAATGCAACAAGAAACCTTTAGCTAAACTTGAATTGGTCGATTTGCAGAAATTGTGGCAATCAAGCCAAGATCCTTCTTTACTGATGGCAAGTGTTTCCTGATCTGCACTGAATTTTTGTCACATCAGTGCCACTAGTGGTTGTAACTCTTGCACCCTCTAAGCAATGGCCCCTCCTGAAAATAATAGTTGGTGTGTATCCCTTGATATTTGTGAGGCTAGCCCTGTAAAATATGCACATCCAGCTATCTTGGGTGTTGTAACAGGTTTTGGTTGCTCACCTTTATCACTATCCAGAGCAGTAACAGTGTGATTTTCTGCATCATCACATTTCTATTGTTTTTTTCTTACTTGTTGTGTGGTTAGATATTGTCACGAGATTGGTACTGCAGTACAGTGTTAATTTTATTGGATGACTCAATTCAAATAAATGGTTTTAGAGCAGAGAGAACTCTATTCAGGTGCGATGCATTCAGACCTCTGGTTGTACCACAGCACACGGTGCTAGGAGTTTCGATGTTAATACTGATGGCAGATTTGGGTTATGCCTGAAAAAGAACTTTTTATGTATTCCAAGAATGTTATGCAAATTTTTGGCACTGTCAACCCAACTAATGCATCTTGTATTGGGAATTTACTGTGACAAATTGTATAATTAATTGATAATTTATTGTAGCTTCAACCATTCCATCTGCTATATTCCATTAAAAATGTTACTGTTTAATAACTTAGCAAAATGTCTGACAGATTGGTGAACCAAATAAAGTAACCATAACTAACAACAACAACAATATTAAAAATAATTTGTGTAGATTTTATATAAAATGTTCACTACCCTATATCTAGTAAAAACATGTAAAGCACTATATAAAATATTTTTCAGGTCAAAATTGTGTGTGTGCATGTTACATGTTTTTTTCTCTACAATATATAGATACATATACCTACAACATGTGGCAAATGAAATATCTTCCATTAAACTTGGAGACACCTATACCAAGGTATGTAGAAATGTGATACATTTTAAAGCACGCCTCAGCAGAAGTATTATCTGTATACATCAATTTTCTGTACAATTTTTGTTTTGTTTTTGTTTTTACCAAAAGGTTTATTTTGTGTGCTAAAATGTCGTGACTTACAATATTTTTTGAAGATCAATACTTTCTGATTATTTCTGAAAGGATGCAAAATAAATTCTTAAAAGCATTGGTTTCTGTGAAAGACCATTCTTGCTGGTTTTCCTACGGTAAGGCCACATTTTACAATTTTACAAAATTTTGCTGAAAGGTTACCTTTTGTGAAAAAACAAGTTTGTTTCTGATAAAAGAGATTTAAAAGAAGTTGTTGAAGAATCTTTTTATTTTTTTTAAAAAGATCTTTTTTGGTTTCATTGAGCCTTGGAAGTTTAACTAATTATGTGGAATTATAACATCAAAAGTTAGATGCTGAGAAACAATTGTTGGTGAATGATAATCGGGATAACTAAGTATTAATATTTATGTAAATAAGCTCAAAATACCAAACTTTAACAACGTCATTTATTTCAAATACATGATGTCATGCATTGATTACCATAATATTGTCAAAAACTTTGAAGTCAAAATATTTTGTTACTCGGCAAATTAAGGTAACACTGAGCAAGTAAGAGAGATTTTATACAGCCTAAATGGTTTCCCACACTGTAAGGAGAAGCTCCATTACAATGTGATCTTATTTGTGTGGTTAATCTAATGTATTTACTGTCCTACTATAATGTAAAAGGGCAGTAAATACAGCAAAGCATCCCACCTCCTCAGAAATCATCAACCATAAATTCTCAATTAAGTGGCAGGGTACTTACTTAGTTTTTTAGGGTTTTTTTGAGCAAAGCAGTATGATTTTGGAAATAGTTACTTATTTAGAATAAGTGACATTCCAACGAAGAATAATATAAAAACTGGGGGGAATAAAAGTCAGAATATATTATGCCCTATATGGTACTTTATACAGGCCTGGTTGATATAGAGGAACTTTGCTTATAAAAATTATGGGATAAAAGTTTTTCATAAGCTCATTTTTCAAAAGAAAATGAAACAAAATGATAAACCAAGTTTTAAGATGGCGGCAAGAAAGGTCGCACGCATGAAACTGCGCTTTCTAAATTTATTGAATGGAGTTGATAGCAAAGCTGCTCATGTACCAGAAGATGAGGGTTTTGTTGGTAATATTCAAGCATTTACAAGTAGGAAAGGAATGAAGATATTTCACCAAAACACCAGAGGTATCTTTACGAATTTCGTACATCTTCAACAACTTATGCACCGATGTAGTGAGATTGATATTATGACCCTTTCTGAGACACATATACAACCTAAAGCGGATTTGATGATAATAACAATTTATATCAAATCGATGGATACAAGTTTGTCCAACGATGTAGAAGTCAAGGAAAAGGAGGAGGAGTTGCAGTTTACTTGAAGGATAGAATTAACTGGAAAAGACGAACTGATTTGGAAACCGAAACTACGGAATGTATATGGATTAAAAGTTATCATCAACAAAGCAAAAAATGTTCTCTTTTGTTTATTATAGACCACCAAATACTTCAGATTATTTGCCGACAGACTTTAATAAATTTAACGACATCTTATTAATTGTGGTAAAAGAAGAGAAAAAAGTAATACCTATGGGTGACTTTAATGTCAACTATAGGGAACGCAATGATAATAAGGAATTTTAAGACATACTACAACTATATGGTTTTAAACAACTTATTAAACAACCAACTTGTACTACGGAGACCTCAGAGACACTTATTGTAGGCCATTTCTTAAATAAAACTATGCCAGATCTACAAAAAGCACTGCTAAAAAAATTACGAGTGCTATGTTTTGCGAAAAATCGCACTCATAAACAAAATTTACAAGTGCGATGTGAATATTTGCAAGTGTGATTCACACTTAACTATTTTTTGTTTACCGCAAGTTATGTTATTTAAGCTGTACGGAAATCAATTTTGTAAATCGTATTAACCACAAGTGCAAGGTTGAAATGTTGCATGTGATGATGTGTTGGCAGATTCGCTTTATGTTTTTGGCATTACATATATTTCTAAACATTTTTGATTTCTCTTTCCCCTTTTAAAAAGATTTTTTAAACTTTATTCAACATGTTTTTTCTTTGGTATTACATCATTCGTCTGAAAGCTGTATGAAGGTACAGGACACCTAACCTCTCCCATGTTCTGGTTATATTTAACTTGCATGGGTGCGCACTCTTCTCGCAATATTCTCTGTGACGATGAAGGTCGTAGTGACTTGTGGCTTCCAAATGGTCTTCCGTCTTTCGTTCGAGTCTCAGTGTAATGCACCAGCCGAGCATAAGAGTGTCAGCATGAAGGAAATGGGCCGACTTTAATGTTCTCTATACTTTTAAACAAATCAATCGCAAAGAAATGAATGTTATGTAATCAGCGTAATAGCTTTTTTCATCACTCTATAATATTTTAGAAAAAGAAAAAATTCACGAGTGCGAAAAAAAGCACTTGTAAATCTTTTTACAAGTGTGAGTGCAAGTGCACGTGCGATCGCACTCTTCTCAAGGAATGGCCTGTTATTGATTTAATTGCGAGTAACAAAGTATTTCCCATGAGCATAGGTGGTCACGATATGGCAGGATGCGTCAGGAAAATGAACAGTAGGAAATTCAAACCAAGAGTCATTACCTGCCGTAATTACTCTAAATATGACCCAGAGGCAATGGATAAAGATTTTGAACGAGTGAACTGGGATTATATGTACGAAATGGAAGATGTAAATCAAGCATTAAAATATTTTAATAGCACTGTGAAGGAGATATTTAACAGGCATGTGTTAACAACAAGCTCAATTCGGAAAGTAGAAGACGAGATGAAAAAAAAAAATCGAGTGCGGAAAGTTACCTACAACTGGCTCTCAAGAACATCCAACTTGTCAACGATAACGAAAAATCTTGTGCTAGTATATGTTTAGCATAATCGTAATTATGGGATAAAACATGATCAATGTTCGAGAATAGTGACGACGTTGAAAAAAACTGTATTTCAAAATACGAGGATTGTGGACGTTTACTGGTGCGACTGCTGTATCAAAATATGATTCGAACTTGGAGTGGATTTGGGTATGACGATTGTTCGACGGTGATGTCATCTTTAAAGTTGGGGCGAATGTGGGCAGCACAGAAATATCCTGCTAAAAGGGTTTTATTTTAATCCTGTTGTATATAAATCATATGTAGATACTTTGTACATATTTGTAGTGCCCTTGGCAAGATGGGACAGTGGCAGCCATATTTGTCCTAGAGTCTTCTCCCATCTTGCCCCCCCCCAGCTCTCCTTCGTTTGTGCTTTGTGGGGCCCAGTGCAGGAGTTCAGAGCTCTCTAGTCTCAGCCCCCTGTGTGGTTCTGAGCTCTGACCCTACATTGGGAGTGGCAGTTGTTCATAGACTTTCAACCTGAAAGGACAGAAAACTTGTGAAAACCAGATTTAGTTAAGATAAAGTAATTTGCAACTTGAGTTTTTATTCTTTATGAATAAGACCAAGCCTACACATGCACCATATATCGTGAAAAGAATAAGAGGAAGTGTGTGTCAATGGCTCACTCAGGATTTGAAAAAAGCTATGACTGATCGAGACCATGTATTGAAAAAGGGGAAAAATACAAAAAAAGAAGACTGGATATTATACAAAAAACCTTGTAATACAAAGTAAAACGTGCAAGAAGTTCTTATCACCATAAACTTTTTCAGGAACATGCTGGTGATTCAAAGGGATTTGGGAAATGCATAAAGAGTATCTTTCGAACAAAAGTAGCAATTAGTCCAGCTGGTGTGAACAGCAATGATACATCTTTTGCTCACAAATGTAGCAAGTATTTCACAACAGCAGTTGATATTATGAAGAAAAATGCAATTTTACTAACAAACTGTTTGGAAACCCATACAGAAATATCAAATACGCACTAAAAAGGTATTTCATTTCCAGTATATTTCCAACGTATTTGTTTAATACCAATTAAAATCTTTCAAAAGGAAAAAAGCCGCTGGTGTAGATGAATTTCCACCTGGATTATTGAAAGACTGTTGTCAACATATATCTCAATCGATATGTTTTATACTCAACTTATCAATACAGTACAGTCTGAATGTAATCTACCGCGGACGCGAAACTCGAATGAATAGTTACATAGAACAATAACTGTTTTTAAATCGCATTTCAAAAGTTTAAAAACGAGAAGCGGCGATAGGAATGTTTTTTAAGATCGCATTTTAAAAGTTTAAAAACCAAAAGGGACGATAGAAATGTTTTTTTAAATCGCGTTTTAAAAGTTTAAAAACGAAAAGCGGCGATAGAAATGTTTTTTTTTTTTGTTTCAATAAAAAGTATGTGGAAGGATTATTTTACGTTGTTTGTTAAGAAGGAAATGTTTTCATTGAGAAATGTAGATATTGTATTTATTCCACAATATGCACCATTTGTTTTACAAAAATAAACCGTAGTTGTATTCTTTTAATAAAAAAACATGCGAGTCATTTAATAGTTGTGAATAATGCTTCTCATATGTTTCTTAAATTAAATGCGCTGGAATCTTTTTAAGTAATTAAATCAACAATACATTCTTGCGCAATGTATTATAAAACTTCGCGAAAGATTTTTATTAATTTATTACTTCGTGCTAATACTTAAGGGAATGGCTTATCAATACATTTACACAATGCATCTCGCTATTACAGGAAATATAATTGCTCCGATATTTCTTCGCGAACGCATTGTTTTTTAACACGCAAATATAAACTCACAAAACCCTTAAGGGATTTAATTATAACAAAAGACAAACGACTGCCGTCCTCCACGCAAAGGTGTGATATTAGCGTGTACGCGGTAGATTACATTCAGACAGTACTGTACGTACTAGCACTGTCCCAACAATCTGGGAAATTGCATGTGTAGTTCCTCTTCACAAGAAGGGTGTGACTAGTGATCCAGCAAATTATCGCCCAATTTCCATTTTACAGGTACTATCAAAAGTGTTAGAAAAAGCTATTCATATTCAATTACTTGAGTTTTTAGAAAACAAAAAACTGTTGACCGATTGCCAGTTTGGATATCGGTGTAACAGATCGAATAATATGACAACAACAGCTTTCATAGACTTACCGAAAGCGTTTGATACGCTGTGTTGCGTTATTATTTAAAAAGTAAAATTTTGAAGAACTTGTGTTTTTTATGTTTGTTAAATATTACACCATGTTTGTTCATTGTCCCCTATGTCTTCATTCTCGTTCAATGTCACACTTGTTCTTTTTGTCTGTTCTCCATCACTGTGTTCATTTGTAATCACTCTCCCCAATGTATTGTTAATTGTTGTATAGTTTATTTTGTGTCATGCCCCAACGCGATCATTTCTTGTAGTATATATATTTTTAGTTCAGCATGTAAAAAAGTCTTCCTCCCAAACTCCGAGGTATAGTGAGAGTTGCATCAACATCAAACGTCTTTTACTTATTTTCTAATTCAAATTCAAATGTTTAAAATTCTCAATTCAAGTTAGTCTTAACAAGCAAATTTTATCAGGGCATTCAGCACAATATTCTGGCAAGCTGGTGAGTTTTATTCCTGTGGCTTTATTTTCAACAGGCTTGTAGTTTTTGCTATCAATTATTTATCAGTTATTTAAATTTAGTTTCATTGTATTTAGTTTGAACCGTTTCAAAATCATTTTGTTACAAACATATGCCGTATTTTGTGCCCTGATCTGGTTTTGGGTGTTTGGCCGGAAACCCTAACACGCTGAACCATGAAACATTATTGAATAAACTGCAGACATATGGTGTAACAGGAGTAGAATTGAAATGGTTTACGGATTATTTGTTTGCCAGAAGTCAATACGTTCAGATGCAAAGTCAAACATCTACTAATGAATTGTGTTTAACAGGTGTCCCACAGGGATCAATATTGGGGCCACTGCTTTTTGTTATATTTTTCAATGATTTTATCAACCATCTTTCATCTACAAAAACTGTAATGTATGCTGATGACACCGCAATTTATTGTGCGGAAAGAAAATCACAGTCAATCGAAACAACACTGACGGAAGAGTTTGAAGATGAAAATGAATTTGTTATTAACATGAACGTTGGAAAAACAGAGGTAATGCTTTTTGGAACGTCAAAGAGAATCGCAGCTCAACCGCATCCTCTCCAAGTATGATACAGAAATAAAATTGTTAATAACACCAATTCTAACACTTACCTTGGACACGTTCTTGATATAAGTTTGACGCTGAATGATGACTTTGGTGCATTGTAAAAAAAATGTTCAAATCGCATCAATTTAATGGTCAAACTTCAACCTTATTTAACCAAGGTTGCAGCTATGCGAATTTACTTATCTACGATTCTTCTAATATTGACGTATGCGAACATGGTAAAGCTGCATCTCACGAGAACACAGTTGTCCAAACTGAGATCATTGGAACAACGTGCAGAACAGATTGTCAGAAAAGAACTGCCGTCCACCGAAAACATCGTCAAGAAGCAAACAATATTTTTTGTACAAAAGTGATTAGATGGTGATGTTTGTCCAAACTTTCAACACAATAAATACATGGAATAACCAGAAATTAATAAAACTTTCAAAATATAAGCTGGAGTTTGGAAAAAAGTCTTTTACTACATGGGAGCAAAATTTTATAATGATCTCCCAATCAAGGTTAGAGGTGAAAGTGATGCCAATATTTTTTATGAATATTTAAATAAACTATTTATTTAGGTTTTTTAAATAAGCTTGCAATTCGATTTTTCTTGATATTGGATTTTTTTTTTTTTACTTAATTTTTTCAGTTTTTCAATGTTTAAGTTTTTTGAGTTAAGTTTCAATTTTTCGTGCTGTCCTTTAGTTCTTTTGAGTTTTTCTACAACTTTGTCACATTTTTGTCTTTTGTCCTTGTGTCTAAAGTTTTTGTTTTCACGCACGCATATACACTTATAGAGGACGCATATTGATAACAGTCATTTTGTAAATAACTGAATTGTATATCCTCTTTAAAGATTTTCTAATAATAATAATAATGTTTCAAAAGAAAATGAAACAAAATGATAAACCACCTATTTCTCATCACTGTGTATTACAATGGAAATGGATTTTTTGTATCGGGACTGCAGTTGATAGCAATTAGAAGATATTAGCACTGCAATTTATTTTTCTTTTATAGTGATATTGCAATTTCAAGATCACAAAAACCTAAATATGTGGGAGACTTGGCAGAAGAACTTAAGTTCTTGCCAGAAGAGGTACTGTAAATTACTACTATTTTCAGTTTTAACCAGACAAAGAGAAAAAGCAGCTGCATGTTTCTATGTGTATAATTATTAAACAATTGCCACTAGTACACAGCTCTTTCCAGTAAACCTCCATGTTCCACTTCCTTACCACCTATTTTATTTTGTTTTTTGTAGTTAATTTTTTTGTCTTTTTTTGTCTAGATTGATTTTTACGGAAAGACAAAAGCTAAAGTATCTTTGTCAATATTGGACAGGTTAAAAGATCAAAAAGATGGAAATTATGTTGTTGTGGCAGGGTAGGTTTTTTTATATCAATGATATTCATTTTAATTTAAACAGTTTTGAAAGCTTAACCTTCAAGTTTTTAATTCATCACACCGTTGTTTTAAAAACGTTTACCAACTACAGGTATTGATGAATTTGGCCAAAGATTTTAGAAAAAAGTCTTTCCTTTAAAGGGCATATCTAAAGGAACCTTTCTGACAAAACATTTTTCATCGCGTCATATGACCCCTTAGGCAGTTTGAGAAAGGTACCTGGTTGATTTTGATAAAAGTGGTTGATAAAAATTAATTGAAAAACAGAGATTAGGCATCATCAAAAAAATTGAGTTCATATCTCCTATGCAAAATTGTTTTATTCAAGCAAAAACAAGGTAATGTCACTAATTAAACCCTAAATCCCCCATCCTATTTTTCAGTTGAAATAGTTCGAAAGTAAGAAAACAGTATGCAGCTTTTGTACAAATTTGAATAATACTGAATTAGTCCTGAGAAAATAGGTTATGTATTATCAACATCACTGGCGTAAGGCTGCTCATTCAGAAGTGGTAATTTGTAAAGAAATTTGTCATGTTAATGCAGGAAAGGGGTGCAAAGATAGTTGTTTGATTGGTGTTTTATGGTGCTGTAAATATAAACATAAATCTTAAAATAATATGTAAACATAAATGTAAACATAAATCAATGTAAACATAAATGTAAACATAAATCTTAAAATAATATGTAAACATAAATCAATGTAAACATAAATGTAAACAAAAATCAATGTAAACATAAATGTAAACATAAATCTTAAAATAATATGTAGTATAGCTACTTACAATTTGTCAAAGATACTTATTTAACAACTTATCGTTGCTTAGTATGTTTCAATACCTGTTTTTAGAATAACACCAACTCCTCTAGGAGAGGGCAAAAGTACAACTACAATTGGACTATGTCAAGCGCTGGGTGCTCATCTAAAGAAACAATGCTTTGCTTGTGTCCGACAACCCTCCCAAGGACCAACATTTGGTATTAAAGGTAAATGACTTCTAAATAAAGCAGAACAATAAAAAGGAATTTATCCACTTTTTATTGGACATATATTATTTTACATTATGAATGCTGGAAACTTACCGGCTAATTGAACTTATTTTTTGAAAACAAGAAATTTTCAGCAATTTATGTAATTTAATAATATTGCCAATACACTTCATATTTTTAATTTTCTAGGAGGTGCCGCAGGTGGTGGGTATTCTCAAGTCATACCCATGGAAGAGGTTTGTAATTTTTTTATTGTTGTTTAAACCTTCCCTGATTTATTTAACAGTATATCTTGTCATTAAGGTTAAATAAGATGCAGTAGCTGCATAAATTTTCTCACTTTAAAAAGGTGCATATACAATACATTCACAATAGTGACACACCCAATTCTGTTGTTTAATTCACACAAACAAAAATGGTAAATGCTACTTGGGCTGTGACCACCAATCATGCTAGGTTTTAAAGCCTATTAAATCACTCTGGTCAGTTGTTAAACAAACTTTTTAGACATAATGAAGAATTAAGAAGTCTAGATGTAGCCACTAAGCTGGTGAAAATTTAAAGCAGCCAAATGGGGCGACAACTGATATTTAAAAAAAAAATTTTTTGAGGAACCCCTTTCAAAAATTGGGAAGGATGCAGTGCAGATGTCTTGAATAAAAAACTAAGCATTTTTTTACTATGAAAAAGAAATTAACTGTTTAAAATTTATACTTAATAAAAAATATCCTAGAAATGTTACCAATTCGTGTGTCAAAAAATTTTCTTAATAGGATTTTCCTGTCATTAAGTTATTTTTTTATATTAACTAAAAATAAATTGTTGAAACCGAAGTAATGTTAATGTATACTTTCAGAAGCTTGTAATACATTCACAGTAACTTTTGAACAACCAGCAATAATATTCATTACATTGATATGTTTTAAAATAAGTTCTGCATGTAGATTTAATTATCTTTCCTTGTTTCTGTTTTCTGGACAACAGTTTCGTCATTCCTTTATTATTTTGCACACAAAGAAATGTATTTTAAAAATGCTACAATAAAATTGCATGGTTTTTGCTTTGCACAAATTTGCAGACAGAAAAATTTCCTGAATCCCTCCCCAACCCCTCACCTTTATCGAAAACATATTCCTTAATCTTTATTCGTCATGCATCTTTCCTATTAGAAGTTTACAGTGTTTGGAAGTGTTGAAATAAAAAAGAAATTTGAAGAAAGAAAATTTTTTACTTTGTTTCTTAGTTTAACCTTCATTTGACTGGAGACATCCACGCTATCACAGCAGCAAACAACTTAGTAGGTACGCAACTTTTTGTGTGCTAAGAAAATAACAGTTAAATTAACAAAAAAGTTAATTTTATTTTATTTTATCTCAGCTGCTGCAATTGATGCCAGAGTATTTCATGAAGCAACACAACAAGATATGGTAGAACATATTATTTTGAATATTCTGTCTTTGCTTCTTCAGAACTTTACACCTTATTAGCCTTGCTTCTTTGACAAGTGCCTTTGCATATGCGTGGTGGGTAGTGGTGTGTGGTGGATCCTATTCAACAGTTCTTGGAGATAATTAGATCTGTTGATAATTTTTTGTTTTTCCTCCGTTAATTTTAAGTACTAGCTGTTTTAAAGTAATTTTTTACATAAATGCAGGCATTGTGGAACAGGTTGGTACCAGAAAAGAAAGGTGTTCGAAAATTTGCTCCTGTGATGCTTAAACGTCTGAAGGTAAAAAAACTTATTCCTGATTAACAAAATACAGGCTATGTTACTAAAGTCAGTTATTTGCAGTTCAGCTTGTCTTCAAATGTTAATTAATATATTTACATTTCAAGAATATTACATGAGTTTTTACCTTTATCATGATTCTACGTAGAAACTTGGAATTAACAAAACAGAACCGAATGATTTGACACCAGAAGAGATTTCAAAATTTGTTCGATTGAACTTTGATAAAGAAACGATCACATGGCAAAGAGGTGATTTCTTTAATTTTTAAAAATGTTTGGCACACTTTAGATTTAAAATGTTTCAAAAAATGTTCAACTGAATTCGTTTTTATTATGTATTGGGTTGTTAGACTCCACAGTGTCAGGTTATATTATCCAATTATCTGTAGTGATGGATACTAATGACAGATTCTTGCGAAAGATTACAATTGGACAGTCGCCTACTGAAAAGGGAATGACCAGGGAGGTAAGCTTCTTCCATATTGAACTTATTTTGCATGACTGGCCTTAGCTCAGTGTCAGACATCACCATAGATAAAATCAAAGTCCTTGGTAACTTGTTACTTAAACTTGTTACATCTGTGTGTTTGTGTACTAATCTATTTATTATTTTATATTTTATATGTTTTTCACATCATACAATTTAATATTGTTTTTGTTCATGTTTTCTTAGTGTCAATTCGATATCACTGTTGCAAGTGAAATCATGGCAATTCTTGCGTTGACTACTGATTTGCGTGACATGAGAGAGAGGCATGTATACAAATTTTTATAAAGGCCTAATTTCTCTTAGATGTAAAAAAATTCTGTGTTATGTTTTTAGTATTTCAGAGATTTTATACAGCTTTTAAAAAAACAGGGTTTGGGAAATTGTGGGAGATTTTTTACAATATTGTGGAAAATTTACACGAAAAATGAAGTTTTTTCCAATAATGTAGAACTTCTTGTATCTTGAACTTGATATTTTGTTGGACACTAGACAATAGTCACCTTTTGATATTTGTGTTTGTTAACTTTGTGTAGACTTGGAGCAATTGTTGTTGCCAGTGATAAAGATATGAATCCCATAACTACAGACGATTTGGTGAGTTTTTGTGAAGCAAAATAATGATGTATAAATGTATCTTTAATCCAAGATATGGTCATGTGAAATCCAATTTCCATATTTTGATAAGAATCGCACATTATTAGAAACAAAAAATAATGGTATTACATTATACTTCTTTTAGTTCCAACAGGGGAAGGAATTTAAATTTTGTTACTTCTAAGCTGCTATGATAATCTAAAATCCTTTTGCTTGCAAGGAACTTCTTTTTAGTCTTCAGTTTTCCTTTGTTTGTTCTTACAGTGTTTCTTTCCATTAAACACTTTATTTTCCTTTATTCTACTTTATATTACTTTATTTGTCATATTCAGGGTATTGGAGGAGCACTTACAGTTTTAATGAAGGATGCAATAAAACCAAACTTAATGCAAACGCTAGAGGTAGGATACAGTCTCTTCAATAAATCTTCTTTTTGATGCTACACTTATTTTTAGTCTGTTTATTTTTATTTTTTTCATTGAAGCAGTTGCTTACTTCTTGCATAGGGTACACCTGTATTTGTTCATGCTGGTCCATTTGCGAACATTGCTCATGGTAATTCGTCGATACTTGCTGATAAAATTGCATTAAAAATGGTTGGAGAGGACGGCTTTGTAGGTCAGTATTATGTTTTATGTTGTTAAAAATTCAGTGTACGCGTGACATTTAAATTAATTTTGATCAGTTGAGAATGCACCCCCAGTCTCAAAGAAACAGATAACCAACTGGATGCTTTTTAGTAAAAATATGTAATTTTAAATCTTATTTCGTGTAGTAACTGAATGTGGTTTTGGTGCAGATATAGGCATGGAGAAATTTTTCAATATTAAATGCAGATATAGTGGTGAGTTGAATAAAAATGTTTTATTTATTTCTAATATTGCACAAAAATAAACAGATGTTGGAGTTAAATTACTTGATAAATTTATTTTACTGACTAAAACTGCTGCAAGTAGAAAGGAATAACGTTTTAAATAGCTGAGCCTAAATTAGGTCTAATTTAGGCTCAGCTAATTTAGAACGTCTAATTTATAAGTCTTTATTTCAAAAGTAGATTTTCAATTTAGGTCTTCTACCATCTTGCGTTGTTATTGTGGCTACTGTAAGAGCTTTGAAAATGCATGGTGGTGGACCAAAGGTGATCTATTATTAATTATATGGCGCTAATGAAGCAAGAAGCAGATAAACAACTATGATGTTTTTTCTTTCAAAATTATACATTTTCTCTACACACCAGAAAATTGATTTTTAGAAAGTAAGCTGGTTTGATTGTTACGTTTAAAAATTGTTTGCTACAACGTTTTTGTGAATGATAAATAAATAAAATAAACTTTTGTATTTAAGAACCATACATTTTAAATTCAGCCTGGATGCTTTTTAACTTTAAAGAGATATTCCGAAGATTTATGGCCTGACTCCTGTTTTATACCCTTAAAGTGATTTTCAGCTTGATACCTGTCAATGTATTAATTTACTTTTCGAACATCTTTTTTATATTTTGCAAATTAATAAGTACGCATCCTCGAGTTAAGAAACATTGTGTTTCTTATAACGAAAAGATGCGTGTTGTTTTCATGTAATTTGTTCACTTTATTGTTTTTTATATCAGGTAGTGGCTGGTGCACCGTTACAAGACGTCTACACCAGTGAGGTAGAATTTTTGCAGACATTTACCTGGTCACACTAAACGGTTCTATTGCAAAACACTAAATTTATCAGCACACTGTAACTCCACGCTTACGAATAACGTTCGTATAACTCGAAGTTTTATAATGAGAAAGAGACCTAAATTTACCCGAATTTTACTGACCAAAATAAGACGTAATTAGAGAAAAGAGAAACGAAGGCGACGACTGAGTTTCGGACATTTGTAATTGCTATGTTCCTTTCCATCTGGAAAATTCTCATATAATTGATGCATGGTCTCACTTCCGTAAACAAAGATATAGCCTAAAGCTGCTATTGCTGATAATTTATGTGAGTATTGAAAGTACAACGCAGAGGAGATGAGTCACTTTCAAAGAGACATGTGTTTTGTATTTATTGGTATAAGTCTGAATTTCCACTGCTGTTGTTTCATTTTAACACAAAACTTACTCACAACAATGCTTACATAACTAGGCTAGTTTTCCACTATGTTCCAAGTGCGTTAACGTCGCTTTCATCTTTAGAACGTTGATTTGGTGACGGAAGGGTTTTGTAACTTAAGAAAACAAATTGAAAATACCAAACATTTTGGTGTACCTGTTGTGGTGGCTGTCAATCGATTTCAGTAAGTTTTGTTTGTTTGTTTGTTTTTTTTGTTTGTTTGTTTTTATCCAAAAAAACAATGGCAGCTAAATTTACCCCTATTTTGTATCTGCTCTACAATTGTTCCGCTTATACGATCTAAAAACATGTCATACCATACCATCTGGAGATTAAAGGTCAAACAGATTCTTCAGTTCATACGACATGAGAGCGTATGAAAATCGTTAGGGTAATGTGACATAGAGATCGCATAGATCTTGGGGATTTTAAGCATAGATAGATCATATTTTTTTGCATACGGCAAAAATTGTTCTGGTCATCTCACATCATACCTACCTTGTAGGAATTTAGTTCATGCGAGGCCCAGATCAGTTTAAGTAAATCATCTAATAGATGTTTTTTTAGCTAATAGAGCCCCTTTTGTGTATAAAACTAACCAGATCCTTGATTGATTTCATTTCACTATTACAGCACTGATACAGATGCTGAAGTTGAGGCTATTATAAAACTATCGAAAGAAGCTGGAGCATCTGATGCAGTTTGTTGCACACACTTTGCAGAAGGAGGTAAGAGTTATGTCCTATATGCTTTTTCCCATTTTCTGTGCGTATTATCCATAGTAGACATCAGTTTTTTTAGAAAAACTTTGGATTAAAAAGGTGGACAAAAAGATGCCACACCGTTTCCTGTTAATCAGCACAGTCTTGATGTTTTTTCTATTAAGTGAACTCAAAGGTCCCAAAATCTGTTATAAATGTCTTCCAATTTCAAAATAGATGAAGGAAATTAGGAAAGCCAGGTTATCATAATTGTTCTTATAAATTGTTTAGTACTTCTCACTTCTATTTTAATAGGTGCTGGTGCAGTTGCCCTTGCCAACTCTGTCATGTCAGCTTCCAAAGAAAAATCTGATTTTAAATTTCTGTATGATTTAAAGGTAGTATAAGTATTTTTTTAACTCGTTTTGTGACTTTTTAATATTTCCTTGAACATTCTAAAAATCACGTGAAGTAATGACATGGTTATTATAATTTCTTAACTTTTTTTACGCCGTACAATTTTGTATAACCTGAGCATTTGAGTATTTTTTTTTCTTTTTAAAGAAGATCTTTTAATGGATCCACGACGTCATACAGAAAGAAAGGATCGGATAATTGTTGATACTCCATAAAAAATGATGGAGGATGATTGTCACTGGCGCTTTCCTCTTTAAATTTTTAGGAGACAAAACCTTTTTTCTGAGAATGCTAGTATTGACGTAAGTCCAGACAAAAGCAGAACATCTAGAGGAGAATGCGACCGTTCCTAATGGCGATGCTTTTTTTTTCAACTTACGAAAAATTACAAAATTGTTCACTATAGCATAATTATATCTAAGTATATATCTATATGTCTAAGTATATCTTAAAATAATTTCAATTTGCTTTTAACAGTGCATAATACTTTATTGACCAAAACAAAATTCAGCCTTAATTTTTGTAGGCCTTATAATTTGTCGTACCGTCCCATTTCCATACTCACGTTTTTACCACCTGAAAATCTTTGTCACGTAGGCCGGCTGATAAGGTGAAAACCTGTCATTGAATAAAAAAAGAAAGGGAGGGGTAATTTTAAGATTTTGGAGGACCTCTACTAATGATAATGTCAGGCCGCAAATTACTACCCGTTAAATGTATTGTAATCGCCTGCAAAACGTATCGCAATGCTTCAGGGTTTTTTTTTTCAGCTACCGTTAGCGGAAAAGATCGAAACCATCGCCAAAAGGATATACGGCGCAGATGGTATCGAATTGTCTGAAGAGGCGAAAGTAAAGATAGACAGATACACCAAACAGGTATGGCAATGGTTAAACACTTTAAAGTTAAAGTCGACTTTAAGAAGAATATTTGCAACAATATTAACAGCGTTTCATTTGTTCCAGGGTTTCAACGATCTCCCGATATGTATGGCGAAAACTCATCTGTCGCTTTCAGCCAATCCGGACTTAAAGGGCGCTC
The DNA here is from genome assembly GCF_029227915.1 of Hydractinia symbiolongicarpus. Lineage (NCBI taxonomy): Eukaryota > Metazoa > Cnidaria > Hydrozoa > Anthoathecata > Hydractiniidae > Hydractinia > Hydractinia symbiolongicarpus. Next base: position 5,693,836 of record NC_079878.1, read on the forward strand.
CGACGGGTATGTTCATCGTTTTATTAATTTTTGTTTGCATTGCGCTGCAGTAACTATGAATGACATTATACGATGCTGGGTTTAATATATCAGTTTTACTGTGTCAACCCTGGATTGCAGTAACCATGACAATACCTTCAATCTTGTAGGTTTCACTATACCAATTCGTGACGTACGCGCTAGTATCGGTGCAGGTTTTGTTTACCCATTGGTTGGAACAGTAAGCTTCTTCTTCTTGTCTCGCCCTTGTAAAACAGCGTATTTGACTGGAAAGAAATATAGTTTTTGTTCATATTTAATTTAACCTGAAGTTAAACTAGTTTTAGAGGAAGCAAATTGTGATCTAGTGGTAGCCATGTCCCAGTTAAGACTATTTAGTAGCCCGTGTAGGTTTCTACACTAACCACTCCATGCTTGTTTCTTTCACTGAACAAGTTTAAATCTTTTTCAGTGTTTGGTTTAACAGCTAGCATTTAAAAAAAAAAGCTATATCTGCAGGAAAAAAAATGGGGAGTGAATAATTTGAAACCATTTTGTTTTATTTTATTTGTTTTATTTTCTCTATAATAATAGCCGTCGTCTGTCTGTCTCTGCGCGGACCCCCCGCTGAGTTAAAAAATCGTGTTCGGAAACACGAATATCAAATGCGATATATATAATATAAAGGACGGGCGAACCTGTGGATTTTTCCACGGGCAACGACTTGTATATATATATTTTTTTATTTTATTTTAATATTTATTTTGTGATTGATTTTTAGATGAGTACAATGCCTGGATTACCCACAAGGCCATGCTTCTTTGATATCGATCTTGATCCAGACACCGAGGAAGTTATTGGATTAATGTAGATGTTTTTACTACCGTCCTTGCGTCCATCTTTCACAGTGTGTCATCCATCTTACATGGTGTGTGCGTCCATCTTTTTATTTGTTAACAGATTTTTATACATGATTTTATAGAGATTTAATATTTTCGCATTTCATACCAATCTTGACATAACTCAAAAAATGAAAAATGTTCAACAAGGATAGACTTTTTTTAACAAAAAAGGTTAATTATGGAGCTTTTTTCCCGCCATATTGAAGTCCCCCATGTTGATCCCCGACTAAAAGTCATATCTCAGTACACCACACGAACATCTATCAGTTGAGTTCTGTTTTTACGAAGCATATTCTTGGTATTATCTTTATTACATTTTGGTCCTAAAAGAATAAAAAAAAATTAAAGAGAAGATACGCAGGATCTTTCTTAATATTTTCTTTATTTACAGTTACGTTACGAAATTCATATGTATTTGTGACATTTTCATTTGTATTTTTAGTGGATAAAAATAACAAATACACAAATAAAATGAACATTTATTTCTTAAAAACGAACCGTTAGTTACGTTCTTCACCATGCATTATACAATTGGTGCTATCAATAAGAGATCTCTGCTGCTATTTGATCTTCCAAAAACCTTGCAAATACAGTAGCCACTTTAGATAGACAACGTTCTTATACAGCAATCTTTTGCGAATTCAGTGTTAAGCGTCCCACTAAAAGATTGTCTTGGTCAACCTGTCGAGGTATGATCAACATGAAGAAAAAATATTTAGACTTCTTCTTACCACGCTTAGTGTGTCATGAAAGGAACAAACAGCAACAAATTTTGCTTATATCAGCACTTTTCCTTTGACGTCATCGGAAGCTTGAAATTTGCTTAAAATTCAATTACTTTAGTTCTAGAACGAGTTTTAACATTTTATTTAAAGTTTTTGATAACATTAAAACTTAGTATACTGATTTTATTACTGATTTACTGATTTTTTTTGATTTTTTTTTTTTAATTTTTTGAGGAAATTATTTTGGGGATTTTGGACCAAAAATTTGTTCCATAAAGTCGCACTTTTTATAGCTTATTAAAATTCTCTGGCTGTTCAAAAAACGGTTTTTAATTGCTATATTTATCTATTTATTGTTATCATTCTGCTTCGAAAATATTTAAAATGCCAAACCAGCTAACCGTGAATTCAGTATTCTCATAAGAAGAGCACCCAATCAAAAATATAGATCAGCAAAAAGATATTCTTTGCAACTAATTTTTTCGTTTGCTGGCACAATTTTAGGTTGAATCTTATCTGACCTATTATTGAGATTAGAATACCTTTTAAGATTGTCTGAACCTGTATCTTGGTCAAAATTGATATACTGTCAAAAATGGCTTATCGGCGTCTCTGAAAAGAGCTAAATTTTGAAACTTTGAAAGTATGATAATAGAACTATTTTTTGGCTCAATTTTATCAAACCAATCTAAAACCATATCATACCAAATCTCAAGTCAATATTTTATATACTATATACTCAGTTTAGACTTTTTTTGTTATTTTTTATGTTCACTGCTTTGTAATTAGTATTACAACTCTATATCACAGTGGTGAGCTGTTCAATATATACCACTATCAGTACATCCTGGATTTAACCAAATGCCAGATTGAGCGCTCAATCAACATAGTGTATTAAAAAAGGCCTAACAAAAATCGGTTTAAGTAAATCTTCCTACCTTTTCTCTTCCTTAAAATGGCTGTGTAAAATTATCTTTTATCAGATTGGTCTAAATGTACTCCATAACAAGTTTCAAGTCAATAACTTTTTTTACCGAAGTTATTGCACTTTGAATTTTCTTGAATTAGGCCCGATAAATGTGCATTCAATGATAAAATGGCTCCGATGGTTAATCTACTGGCTTTTTATATCTTTTTATAATAAAACATGCCCACTAATAACAACCTGATATAATTTAAAACGTAATGATACATACATTTTGTAAAAAAAACAATTTCGATATTTTGTGCAAAATTATTTTGTCTGTGAAAAACATGGGCGGCACGAGGTCTGCCAGCTAGTAAATTTATGTAACGTCATTCTTTGGATAAAGCTGCAAATTAAACCTGGCCACTTGGAAACAAGTTGAGTTTCTTTCTTTTGTTCTTATTTTGATAGTTAGCTAGGTATAGTGTGCTAGCTAGCTACTTTCCTAGGTTTATTAAACATTCCCAGCTATTGAAATATTGTCATGTAAGCAGTATTACTTTATGATGTCTTATTTTATACTCTCATTGCTTAGTAATGCTTTTTATTAAAATTTTCACTTTGAAAAAACATGATATATACTGTTACAGCTCCTCCGTTATTTTAATACGAACAGCCTACTCCTGTTTGTCACAGACTCGCCGCCTCGCCAAAATGTTTTGTATGACGCAATAATTATGTCACATATCCGCGCCAATCAGGTTTCATATCGGACCAGCCCTCTCCAGGGCCATGTTCGTATCGCCTTCCCAGGGTCAGAAAAGATACAAGTTGCCCTGGGGACGAGGTTGGTAGACTCGAGTATTCGCTAGTGGGGCCAAAATCCTACAAAATTCATTTCGTTTTCGCCAGTTGTATCCTGAGTGGGGAAAAACTATTAAGTAAAAAAAATCATTTTTATTAATATTCTAAAAAAACAAACTAGGAAAAATACAAGTTCGATGACATATTTCACATCATTCATCTTAATTTATAATCGCATTATTTGTAATCCAGGTTTTAATAAATAAAATCAATAAAAAAAGAAAAACCATCTCAATTCTATAAACAGATATGAAATACAAATCTAAATCATATAATTCAGCACCACATACACCATAGGTGCCAGCTATGACTACTACGTTGTTACACATGTTCGTCCAAGGTTTATTTGGCGTTGTATAACGACTTTTCGTATACGTCAAAAAAAAGTAGACCATAGCAAAAAAGATAGTTTCTTCCTTCAAGAAAGTTAAATAAAAATACAGCCAGGCCTTCTCATTTTCCCGACCCAAAAAATTTAGCACTATAAAACAAATTCTGAATTAAAAAAAAAAATCATATTTTTAAAATTTAAATGTATATAAAAACTGTTTACATATTAAAAGAGAAAAAATACTATAAATTACACGAAATTTATACAGCTTAAAGTGAAAACAAACAAACAATAAATCTATATTTAGATTTGATTTTTTTATTTGCTGGAATAGTTGCTTGAGTTATTTACAAACAACTTTCTATAGACCTCCCAAACTTTAAGAGATTTCTCTCACCATATGCACCAATCAAATTAAAAGTAAAAATATACACCTTCTAAATGAGTTCATAATTTAACTTTAGTCAATTTTTGGACCTGGTGGCGAATCCACATTTTAAATATCTTCTTTGAAAGGGAAAAGAAATATTAGTGTATGAGAGGTTCGTGCATAGTTAAAAATTAAGCATGCTGTGAAAAAACAAGACCACATAAAGCAAAAACTATAAATTAAAATTTGAAAGCAACTCAAATTAATAAAAAAAAAACATCGCTTTACGTGAGGAGGAATATTCCATCACAAACAGAAAATTAAGATTCGTGGCGTCTGGCGAAATAGGCGCTGTCAGCCAATCAGAATACGATTATCCCATTCAATCATGGGCCAGCTTGAGAACTTTTGTAAAGGGTTAGATGCTCGAGTCGTGTTTCAACCAATCACCAGTTAATTCTTTATAACTAATCAGAATTAAACATTTAAGGCTCAATGACGCAACAGTAATATTTTACAATTAAACGAGACCAAATAATATATAAAAATATATAAATGAAATATGTGTATATATAAATAGGATTCCCAATTGACAGAACATAACATGGTCAATGTTGAAGATACAACACCACGGTTGACGCTTAACCTAATGTTAAATTAACCTGTTACGTTTTAAATAATCTATTAATAACTGGTAAACGAAGCGATATTGGTCTACAGAAGAGACTAGATTCATTCTTTGTGAGCGCAATTTCGCCAGCGTCATGGGTACATCTAACGTCTACAAAAAAGAAACAGATAGACATGAAACAATAGATCAGTCACTACTTTTAACCTTAATCTTTTGAGCATAACCAAATCACTTATTTAATCTAATTAAAGCGCTATTTACAGCCGGTTTTTAATTGACGATATTTAGTATACCCCCGTTTAAAGTAACACTAGTTTGCGAAAACAAAACTCAAAATTGATATTGTTTAAGCAGGATTTACACAAACTGAAGACTAATACCTCATTATGCTCGATCATACCCAATAACATTTCAGCTAATATTACCACTCCACTTCTCCCTCCGCCATCTTCGCAATGTATCAACGTCTCTTGTTCCTCAAGATGTCCGTTCATCTCGGCAGAAGCTTTACGTAAGGAGTGGATCTCCTCAAGAAATTCTAAATCACATCAACACAAATGGCGAATATAAAGAAAACAATCACGAGCATCCTGTTGTAGAATTTGTATATAGCCACGCTTCGAAGCTCTCTGGAAGCAGCCGAAACTATTCATATTGTCAATACAAAAAAGTTTAATATTCAACAAATCAACGTTATTTTATAACTCGTAAACCTTTTTTGAAAAGAGTATTAAGCCATCTCTTCTTTATATCGCAAGAATGCTCATTAAGCAATCTCGCATTTTGGTAATGTGGTCAGTACCCTATTAAGTCATGAGAGTTCATGTCAAAATTTCACCTTATGGCATAGCTACACAACAGAAACAGAAGAAAATAACCTACCAATAAATGGTTTCGTCCACATCGGTACACCACCGTCTTCAGGCCATTGTATATACTGAATTTGAAAAACTGTACGACTCTACAAATTAAAATCAAATTAGTAAACCAGGAGATGAATCATAACATGTCGCTTATCAAGTGCGACGTCTTGTACAACTATGACGTAGATCATTGGAGAATAGAGAAAACAACAACAACGGCAACAACAGTAACAGCAACGGCGATAAGAATAACGACGACGACAATAACAGCAACGAGAACAGCAACGAGAACAGCAACGAGAACAGCAACGAGAACAGCAACGACGACGAGAACAGCGACGACGACAGTAACAGCAACGGCGACAAGACAACGACAACGACAATCGGCGACAAGACAACGACAGCAACAATAACAGCGACGACAGTAAGTGTCAATGACAAACATTCATAAATTAAAAATACAAACTTGTTAAGTTGCAAACCTGTTTACTTGCAACGTGTTGTATCTGGAGACTTCGAATGGAATAAGCGGCGAAAAAATTGTTGAAATTTGTTTTGACACTGATCTAAAATATCAGAATAGCACACAAATAAAACAAAAGCACGATTCCCTACACACATTGTATTCGCTATTAGATCAGATACTGAAGCGTATAAATTGCAGTTATTTCAAAAGAACTGGCTTGGATTGTACGTTGTGGTAGAAACCGACGCATGCGCCTTTAGCACGATAGGTACTGAAGATTGCAGTGTGTTTAAGCGAATATAGCTTTTTGCTATTCACGAACGTGGAGAACATTTTTAATATTCCAAAATGAACAGCTACCGTAGCAAATGAGACATTGCAAAAAGTTAGCGCATTAAAAAAGCTATAAAAATATTTACTCGCCTGTCCAAAGGTAACGTTAGAATTGTTATGGTCATCAGGCCAGTACCTCCAGCATTTCGAAATTTCTCCTTCCTTAAATACGGCAGAGAAAGCAATGACGGGCCAACTTTATTTACACTTACTTCACATAAGCTGTCACAAACGCACAGGTACATTAGACAATGTTACATGCATACACTAGCTGGGAGAGCAAGACACTTAACAGTACTTCTATTTCGTTTAGACGGCTGGTCAGAGGTCACAAAAATGCACCATTACAAAGAACTTTTCAGTGGTGGATTGTAGAGAATATGCAATTTATTTAAAAAATCCCACACCCATCCCAGTTTTATAGGTGGCAAATCTAAGTATAAAAAGAAAAAGCTTAAACTCACCACTTCTTTGGAAACCATGGCAACCACGCATATATTCTTTTCCCAGATCATTTGCCAAAAATTGTTAGTGGTCTCCTTCAGTGGAGATTGTGCTACGACAAATGCTAGCTGATCCTTTCCTATGTTCATCTAACAATATCAGAAAAGATTAAAGATTTTGAAAAAAAAATTGAAATACAGAAGAAGGGAAAGTTTTTGTATTATCATACAAGAAAAGAGTTGTAGAAGCTTTTTCAGAGTTGCCACTCTTTTTTATCGAGTCAAATTCGAAGGCTTTTGTTGAGATGAGAATTCTCAACCTTGTGAAATCACCTTCCTTATGAAGAAGGTGATTTCACAAAAAAAAGTTAAGGATATTTGAGAACATTTTCGTATTTCTACAAAAAAATTGAGGAACATTTGAGGAGATTTTTAAGGTGTTGCCATAAATGATGAAAAATAATGCTGCAAAAATGAAGTATTTTTATGCATTTCTGAAAAAATAAGATGCGATAGGTTGTAAAATTAAAATTGAGGAGATTTGAGGAGATAGTTGTTAAAAATCTATTTGAGATTTGAGCAGGCCTCTAAATTGAGGAGTTTTAAGGAGATGTAAAAATCCTGTTTTTCTGATATAAGCTTTTTACATGAACAGCAGGTAGATGTAGTAAAATTTAATGTGGAGATATTCTTACGTGGATTGGACTTGCGTTTATATAGTTAGTTGCTTCATAATTGTTGTTCGGATTGAGTAGTACACGATTGTCCTGAACACAGAAAAACATAGATTTGCAAATTAGCTAAAACACAGCATACAAACAGGAAATAAAACCGTGTATAAATTTGCAGTGTTAATAAAACTTTTTTTCTCCCGAACTACAGTCCTAGTCATAAATAATAAGAAATATTCAAAAATTTCGATCTCCTATTTACCTCCATATTCGATATGTTACTTCTGGAGGCTGGATTCAGTGAGTGATCAAATTTAATTAAGCAGAAAAGGGATCTATTAAATTAGTTTTAATAATAATCCGAAATGCAATGGAAAGAAAAATAGAAATAAAATATACTGCAAAATTCAATCTATGTTCGTTCACACTGACGTCAAAAAAGTATTAATTTCAAAACGGCAAGTTACTCTAAAATGTTTAAAAAGATATAAGAAACTAAACACTTTCTTACTTCATACGGTAACACTGCATCAGAACGATTAGCCACCATGTTTTCAATCGCAGTAGAACAATCAGATTCCTGCAAAATTAAATGCGTTGTAACGTACAGATTGTAAAACAGATAGAGATATAATGTCCATCATACTTACAGCTTTCTTCATGAAAATTTCTCCATATTCCGAATCAAGCTGGTTATCATCACGAAGTCCTTCCAAATGACGAAGCTAAAATATAGTATGTCTATTAAATAAAAAGTCAGGAAAGACATTAGACCTTACTACAGAAATAACTCGCTTTAAAAACTGAAAATGAATTTTTCTCCACTACAGTTCCGTATCAACAGTGGATAAGCATAAACTAAAAACGTAAAGCTGTCTCTAGACCTAACAAAGTTGACATAATTAATAAAAATATCAGCATTTGCCACACGTCAGGTTTGCATTGTTAGATATAAACATCAAGGTATCAGCAAAAAATAACCTTTATCTACTCTATTTCCAGTTTAGTGCATAAATATATGAAAAATAAGTCTTCTAAAATTAGACTGAGTTAAAACTCACTAATTCATCTCTATGTTGCATTCCGATTTTACTCAGCCGGGTGAAGATAAGTGAGACCGGACGATAACCTGATGAACCATTAGCTTGTGGAGCAACAGGTTGTACAGAAAACTGTCGAAAATCAACTTCCGAATCGGAGTCAGAAGTGTTATATTCACTCGACGCAGGAGTGCTCCCTCTTGACGTGGTTGTGGTTGAACTTCCCCTGAAATAAAAAAAAAACATTTAAAAATATTCCCACCAAAAACAAACAAAAATATGTTCTCTAGACCACACCATCAATAACAGTTTTTGCTCTAAGTAGAATCTCCCTGTACATCACGCAATTACAAGATTACAATACTGTGTACGTACGAAAGGTTGACAACAACCAACCAACTGTTTGACGTTTTAGAAAAACAAACGTTTTGAAAACCTATCATTTCTATTTTTACAAATAAAATAATGGCTATGTTTTTAAACTAAAATTGGTTTAGCTATGTTTACCTTGCGGATAAAACAATAATATTTATTTTAAATGGTACTTCACGTTTAAAATTAGAACTGCACACATGTTATTTATGTTATATTTCACACAAACTAAGTGCAGAAACCTTCGGGCTGGTAGAAACTTTCACTAATTTTGCGAATTTAGTTAACTTATACATAGGTGAATGTTTATCATAGCACATCCGTATTTCATTCTCAACAGAGAATGCTTCACCCTGGTCAGACCTCTGATCATGACGGGCGAGTATAATGCGTGTAAGTCATATTGTAGGAGAACTACTTGTTCATCACTAACATACTGCCTGGCAGTGAGCGGGATTCGATCCCCGGTCCCCAGAACTGGAAGACGCAGACGAACCAACTACACTACGTACGAAGCACGTTGAGAATGAAATACGGATGTGCTATGATAAATATTCACCTGTGTATACACACCATCCGGATAAACTATCTGAGTTCATCACTAACATATTGCCGCACGTAGTGTAGTGGGTTCGTCTGCAGCTCCCAGTTCTGGGGACCGCGGATCAAATCCCGCTCACTGCCAAGCAGTATGTTAGTGATGAACAAAGTAGTTCTTCTACAATATTAGTTAACTTATGTCGCGAAATTTTTTTGTTCGTAAACCTTTAATATGGCTCATTTATAAAAGTTTATATTCACGAAATGCGAAAATTTCGGAGTTTTCCCATTCCATAAATTTCTGTTACAGAGAGTTTTTGCGGTTAAAGTTAGCGCCTTGAAATTAGTCCTACGTGTTGTAAGACTAATTTCATTGTGATTTGCCTCGTTTTCACAAAAAGGTGAAGCTTGAGTATTTTACGCTTGAATCTCATCTTTGGATAAAACCTTCTCACCTCCTTTCTCTTGCTAATCGACATATATCTTCATAGCGATGTAAAAATTCTGTTTCATCGACAGAATCGTCAACTAAAGAATTTGACACACTGTTCTCCACACCTATACAAAATTAAAAATATGTATATTAAAAAAATTCAGACGCAATAATGAAGTGGGCGTCAGACGTAAATGCCATTTTAAATTCTCTGTTACGATCTGTTATAATGCTTGTTGTAATTTGATCTGTTTATAAGCTGTTTTTTGATCTAAAATTCATCTAAATATTTCACACTACAAAAAAAGAATTTCCCTAACCTTGTTCATTACGTCCATTGCTACTTCCACTTGATCTAGCAGAAAATTTTTGCTAAACGAAAATTAATAAGATCACATACTGAACACGTCCTTGTATCCAATTACAGATATACATGGATTGTTTCAGTGACATACAGCTTAATTTTACTGAATGAAATAGGCAAGTATTTTTTGACCTTATAAATTTTAACTTACGGTTTTCTTCATTTGTCGTTTGGTGAGTGTCATTCGTCTGCTTATACCAGGAGTTTGTTGTATTCTAAAAAAGTTATAATAAAGCAATAGAAAATTAAATTTATAATAACAGTTTTCGTGGACTCGCTTGCTTCCACTACCCCGTCAAAAAAACAGAAAGGAAGACCAATTCCCTGGACTAATTTTCTTTTCGAAAGAAAGGCCAAAAAGACCTGGAACTAAGGAAAACAAAAGGAAATAACCATACTTTATAAAGAGGTTTGGGTCAGTGGAGACTTCATTTTGTGTTCTACAAAGTAAAGGAATTTGTCATATTTGGTATACAATACAATATGTCAGCCTATTGCTGCATTAATATACCAGTGCTGGTATTTCTTCAAGCAGAGTAGAAAAAAACTAACAAAATACCTCAATGCAATTTTCAACCATCAAAAAAATAACTCCGAAGAATATGATAGTTTATAGCTAGCTAATTACCTAAAAGCTGACTTTCCAATTGTATTATGTGATAATCTAAAAAACTGATGCTGGCTGACACAAAGTTTCCATAGATATTTTGATGACTCAAGATCTTCCTAAAACAAGTTAGGTGTGTACACGTTGAAAATGAATACCATCAACAGGGACTATTCTTGTATATGTAACACCTTATATCGTTACTTTTTTTGACAATGCTCAAATTGTTAACCATAAGTTAATCGTATGATGTAGATCATATGAAGTTGCTGGCAAAAAATTGTAAATTCTTTAGTTTTCCTGTAACATTGTAGATGTAGGATTTCAAGGTGTTTTAAGCAGAAGAGATTATTAATTTGAATTAAGAAAGCAATAGAAAAATAAATTTTAAATGAATGCATTAAATAATGAAAATTGATAGATATATGAAACAAACATCTATTGTAACCCCTTTTACCTTTTTGTCAAAATAGAAAGACATAGGATAGATCGTATCTTTATTTCTCAATCACACCATATTTAGTTATTTTGTAAAAGTGCTTAATCAGCAAGCAAGGGTACTTATTCACAATTTACATCATGCATGTAAATTTTTAAAATGGCCTGATTAAGACAATGACATGGTACAGATAAAAATTGTATAAAATTTACAAACTTTTTACAAATTTTTAAATTGCTAAAAATAGCAAAGTTGAGTTGAAAGGAAATGAATACCATTTGGGCAGTCAAATTCTGATTTGACTTCGTATTCAATACAACAAATTGCTGTCGGTTGAACGCCATGTTACCAATGTCTTGCCATCTGAAACAACAAAGACAAACATAAGTTGTGCAAGCAAAATTCGTGTTTATCGTAATTAGAAGACAAAATTGGCTTCTTTGCTATGTAAGTAACACTTTTTATGGTTCCACATACCGAAATAATATATTCGGTTTTTCTCTGTTGGTGTACAGGATTTTAATTCCATCATAGCATGCACCAATCTCAATTTCGATGCCATCCTTATCCTAGATAAAGTCAAAATCAGAGAGTAAAACAAAGATTAAAAACAAATATAATCCTGATCTGGAGAGATCTATTGAGTAAATTAACACATTATCTTTAAGCAGGTTTTATGAAAATTCAAGATATGGTCACAAATTTTAATTTAGGGGTAGTGAGATAAAGACGTAATCCTTATTTCTAAATATACGAGTCATAGTAAATACTATACCTACTCATCAATAAATAATTTCCAGAATCAGATTCAAATTGACACGTCAAACACAAAGGTACAGTGTAACAAACTACTAACTTTGGCATTAAAAAACTCCACCCCATATCCATCAAGTTGCTGACAAAGTTGAATATAAGCCTTCTCAGCACTGCTAACAGACAATCCACTAAAATAAAAAAACAGTGATAAAAAAGGGAGATATTTCCTTGTATACTGTTGTCTTATAGCCAAAGTTATGCCATACCCTTGCTTAGAAAAAATAGGTGTATATAAAAGAACTAGAATTTATATAGTTGATGCGTTATTAGATGTTACATCAAGCTCAACATACCTGTTTTCTTTGTACAACAACGCAATCTAGAAAAATTATAAAGCATAAGCATAAACAACAACAAAGCAATACAATAAACAACAAAACATCTCTTAAAAGATGTTGTACTTCTGTTGCTTTAAAACAGTGTATTTGCAGTAATATAAATAAAGAAATAAGAAATAATATAGGCTTTTATGAACCTACCCAAATCAATTCTAGAATTGTAAAATAAAACCTGTTCATAACCAAGTATTTTTAAGGGGGAGGCAGACACTATGGTTACTATGTTAATATTCTTAACATATATGAGTTGGACTGGAAGCAAATACCAGTGTAAATTAAAGGAGTTAAATTAGTAACTTCATTTCGAAAATCACCAAGACTTACCTCTTTGTGCAACTCATCAACATTCTCATTTTCAGTCAAATACTGTAAAGAAAAATTAAACTTCACGACAAAACACAGTAAGAAACTTTTATTTTGAGTTTTATTTGAGTTTTATTTGAAAAACATTAATTAAACTTAAATAAAGGAAAAACAATAATAAAATACATAAAGTAAAAACACATGCATGTGTGAATATGTAAATTCTTACTGTTGGTAGCAGAAGAAAGTCTGATAAAAAACTCAATGAATGTATCTCAGGGTCATAACCTCCAAGTTCAGCTAGAAAGAAAAAAAGGGTCATTTTATACATAATTGTGCATTAACAAACAATCTTGATAATGATGGGTATTTTTTTTGTGGTTTTGGAATCAAAAATGTGTACATGAGATGTACATCCTTGTATTTTAGTGACTTTATAGGCCTTTAAAAAGTTTTTACTGCAATCTGACTTACGTAAAAGTTACTTACGTAACTTTTTAGGAATTTAATCCTGGCTTTCCAGAAACTCTAACAGTAAATTTTATCAAAACCCAGGGTGATAACCTACCTTGCATAGCAAAGGATCCCAGCTTCAGGGCTTCATGTAATTTGCACTTTAGTTTTCCATTTAGTATCAGAGTCTTCAGTTGAAGGTAATACAAATACCTAAAGAGAAAACAATTATTTATCCCTCCATGCAGCACACAAAGTGCACAAATACATAACATAAAGCAAATTTCGAGACATTGATTTGTGATTATTTTTTTTTTTCTATGTGGCTTATAAAATGGTTACACTTAAGAAACATTGTCAGCCACCATTAAAAACAAGCTAAAATAAAAAAAAACATAAAAGAACAATCTTACAGAGCGCATAAGTTGTGACCACATGGTCTCCCAAAGATTATCAAACATGAAACAAAATGTATATACAACTTTAAAAAACAACTACAAACACCTGGTAATTTCTTGTCGAAGAGCATGAATATTTACAACAAAGTATTGAACTTTAAACACCAGGAGCGCAGTTCTTCCACGACGTGCAGAATATCTATCAAGTTGCTTCTTTAGCGGCTTGTCCAAGTCAATCCAACGAAGCTTTTCTTTTTTTGTCAGGAATTGAAGTCCAAAGAAGTCAGTCTAAAAAAAGCAGGTAACAATGACCAGTGTAAAACAGTGTAAATGTAACAGTATAAAACAGGGAGATTGACAAAAAACCTTTCTTTACTTCCAACCAAAAAGAAGACATCTGTCAAACCATGTGCCTTATTTAAGCCACCAAAACACAGTAAAACTTTGTCAGGTGAAAGTAACAAATTTAATTTGTTACAAATTCTTAACCATTTTCGATCCAGGACCAGATCCCCCCACTCCCCCCTTCCAGTTTTAATATTTATCTATAAGACACCTGCATGCCAAACGTTTACACGGCCGTGGATATTACTTGAAACTACCCCTAAAAATCTCAATGAAATCCTTGAACACATGATTAAACTGATTTCAGATTCATTCAGATTTTACCTGAAAATCAGGGAAAATCTGATTTTCTGGCAATTTTTGGCATTATGTTGAACTCGTCTATCAAAGGTTATTAAGGGGAAGGGGGGAATCTGCCCCAATCCTCCCCCCTCTTACCGTCAAAATTTGTAAAATATGACAAGGAAAGCATTCATCATAATTACTACCACATACAAAGATTTGTTTTTATTTATCAGTAACACTTTGTTGTTATTAGCAACACATTTTTAACCAGTTACAAGACACAAAATCAAATTGATTAATATTTACTATTTTGTCAATTTAAAAACAATTTTGTTTACTAAAGTCTCACACATTCACACAAATTTATTTAAAAAAACTCAATATAAAGATTTAAATAATGGTTGTGAAGAAGTTTTATACTTTTTGGTCTCTGATAGTGCTCCCCTGTGCATTTAACCTGTTGAAAGTTTCTAGCCAGGACATTCTTATTCTACACACACTAATATTAATACTTTAAATTCATGCCACGTGGGGCAATTTCTTTTTTTTTAAATATATTAATCATTAACCCAGTTTTATTGATTACTCAAGCAAATAAGATAAACAAAATTATTGTGAAAAACAAGTCAATGGAATGAATCCAATGGAACTTAGGAACTTAATAAATTTAAATATAAACCTAATTTCTTTAAAATGAGATATTCTTCTCATAAAACAAACATTTTTAGTAACATTTGACTTTTCATAATTTAATTTACATTTAAACTTTTGTTTGTTCCACAAAGTAGTTTTAATTAATGACTGTTCCTTTGGCTTGTTCATATGTACCTGAATTAAAAATTTGGGTAATCATGCAGATTAATTTACATGTGTGTACTTCAATGCTTGCAGGAATAAATTATCCTAGCCAGGCGTGAAACAACAAAATTTTGCTGTTACATATTTTGCTAATTCAGAAGAACGCATTTATTTTGGTTTACAATACCTTTGTTTTTTATGGACAAAGCTAAAATTTTGGTCTGACAAAGAAAGTTTATGATAAAATATACCAATGTTTACCCACTAAAATCACTGAACCATTATACATAATTTTAGTTAGGATAATTAAAATTCAATACAATCGCTCAGAAGGTGTGGTTTATTTTCACTTTAAGGTGTATCAAGGTGTTTGTTGAATCCATATAAGCTATTTATTACAAACTAAGTGATAATTTCTCAGATGTTACATCATCATAAAACATAATTAGGAGATTTGATTTAATGCATGTCTGTAATGAAATATGGCAAAATGACATGTTAGCCAAAAATTGAAAATTACTAACATTGACACTGCTTAGAGAAAATTTGCCAGTTTTTCCTATCTGTTGTTGAGTTACTGGCCAAAGTTCTAGGAGCAATGCAATGACGTAAACATATGATATTGACACCAGTTGTTGTGTTAACATTTTAATGAAAAGCCAAAATATCTATATTTTTTGTAACTTACTTAAAAAGCATATTCCCTTTGCTTGTCACAAATACATTGCATTTCATTATATATATACAGTGAATAAGGATATTTTTTTAAATTACACAAAGTAAAGCGATAAGTGAACAGAACATCTAGTCATTTCTATTAAAAACAACTTTAATACTTGGCTTAGCCAAAAAATAACAATTATAACAAACAAACAATAAGAACTCAATAGATTAACTGACACATGTAAACAAAATCTTTGGCAGATTTTTAAAACAGGATATCTGAATCATTTTGTACTTGTAAATCTTAAAATTAATCACAGAAAAACTTGTATTGTCAGAATAAATTTACGAAGATAAATTTTTCAGTTTTAAAATTTTTTTATAAAATATCAAAACATTTACCTCATGTAATCCAGTCAGCTGTCCAATCTTCTGCAAACAATCCCTTCCTTTTGCATTCAAGGGTACATTTATGTCAATAACAGTGTTATCCAACAGCTTAATATGGGCTGTAAGCATTTTGTCAACAGCATCACGACCACCACGTCTTAACTTCAAAGGCATTTTCTATGTTTATAACTTTTACTATAGCATAAAAAATATGTATACATTCTCAATGTCATTATGCTAATAAATCTTGAATACAAAATACAGAAATAGCAATTACTAAATTAATAATTTATATCACACAAAACTACAAAAATTGAATAATTCAACAATTTTACAGGATCTACCTTTTTTCGTTTCTTTATTATATTACTTGGTTTGGTAGTTAGAGATTTAACTATATTATAGTTTAAACAATTACACTAGAAAAATCAATGTAGCTTTTATTTTTTATATATAGCTAGTTGATTAAGCTGCAAGACAATAAAACTTAATGTTGGCTTAATCTAACCTAGCTACCAAAGCAAATAGATTTTAAAGTCCTTGTCGATCTTATAGAGATTTAGCCACAATCTATAAGTTTTCAGGACTGGTTAAAAATCTAAATATTATATAGTGTTTATTCATAGCAGCTAGCCAGCTAGCATAAAGACAGACTATTAACAATGGGAAGTAACTCGGTTACTGCAAAAAATATAAAACAACTGTGCATGTCAGTTGTTTATATGGATATCCGTCATGTTTAACTATAGCTTACCACTTTAAAAACTTACCTATCTACCCAATGCAGGAAATTTTCATACTTGATAATTACTATTTCTAGGACTAGGCTGGAAAGTGATAAAAGTATTTATAAATCTTGAAGGGTCTAGAACCATAGTGTCCTTACTTTTAGGCTATTATGTGACAAAAAACATCCAAAGGGATTGGACATTTCCCGTACGGAAAGCACATTATGTAAAAGAACCTCAAATTCTAAAACCTTTTTATTCTACAGATTTCTCTGATCTTAAGTTATTAAAAAACGCTATGGTTTACATTTCCCTGTGATGCTAAGTATTGTACATACCACTAAATATGGATAACCTTAAATGAAACAACAACAAAATTTCTGGTTTTAGCCAAATACGCCATACGCGGAATAGATACAGATTCGTTCAGAACCATCTCCTTTGACATGGATTATGTTTACACGGCATTTGTAGTTTCGGACATAAACGTTATCCGAAAAATGTTATCGGATTTAGAAGGACAACAACTGCACGTGTGCAGGGTAGCGGTGGGGCAAGCTAGCTAAAAGGTTTTTTATTCATTACATTTATTCTTGTTCATGTTGTGTATCTATTTTACTTCTTTCTAAAAAGGAACAGGCCATGCTTTACTCTTTTATAAAAGTTAAAATTGAATCTAGTGATGTTAATCACTCTTTTGACAAACTCTTCAACAGGCAAGGTTTACTTAACGCAACGATATTTTAGTGTTTAGGTTATTGTTGGGCTCGTCATCATTCTTGGCTTAAGGTCTGATTTTCATGCTAGTATGGGTTGGACAGGGTATATTAATGACCTTCGTCCGAACTGTTCTACATGAAGAAGTACTGCAGAGCACTACAGAAGTAGCGTTAAATTAGTATCAAACTAGTTAGGACTTACAATCTAAGCCATGCCTCTCCTGGAAATAATAGACAGGGTGTATCTGTGAGGTTATGAGCTACAAATCATATTAATATCTGTTTTTTTTGTTTGTTTTTCAGGCATTTTTCGGGCCTATGCAGGTTTTTTCGGGCGAATACTTGAATTTTTTTCAAAACGCTGAACTTGCCCGAAAACGGCCGCACTTTTTACAGCCTATGCGGCTTATCGCCACCCTCGTAACAACCCACAAACAGGCCTGAAAATTTGTGGAGTCTAGGGAAACGATCCATCGTTACAGTGATTTGAAGCTGACAGAAACGATCAAAACCTTTCTTCGTTTTCACAAAGTAGACCTTGCGGAAATGATAACTATTTCATAATCGCCCTATTTAGTGACAAACGATCGTTTCCACCAAATTTCCAGGCCTGCACACAGTAAGTCTTCTCCCCAATTTCCCTTAGATGTGGCTTGGGTTAACCCCGGGCTATGGTCTATATTATATTGCCGCCAAGGGGAATCAAACCCTGGTTTTCCACACAAGGTGCGAGAATTTTAAGCACTAAATTATTACTTTAGATTTTTTGCGAATTTACTTAATATGAAAACTTTTAAGCAGTGTGAACTTGTGCTCTTGATGAAGTCTTGGCATGTGCATGGTTTTGTAGTTTAGAATGGTCTCATCTTTAATTATATGTAGAAATGTTAGTCACTCATGACGTCATAAGATAATCATAAGATTTTGAATAAGATTTTGAATTGCGCATGGGAATAGCCGTTTCTCACTTGAAATCAAAGAGAGCCCTTTCATCTTGCGTGATAATCCCGTACATAATAATAACATCAGGTCAGCACCGTTGTATTTATTTAATTAGGCGTAATTTCCCATTGTTTACGTTTAATACGTTTTATAATATATATATATATGTGTATATTTCAGTTAATAAAGCGCTATACTGAAGACTTGAAAATGGGTGTATGAACACTGGAAACGTCAATACGTTGTATTTATTTTTTTTGTTCAAGATTTTCAATATTTAAATTCTTAAATAATTTGAAAACGAAAAAAGATTTTAAAAAGGTCTTAAAAAACAACTTTTTATTCTCCACAACATGCAAAAAAATCTTTTTTGAAGCAGGAATGTAATATCAGTAGAAAGAAAACACAAACATTTTTATAGTCAAACCTTCACGGAAAGGCTTTGATTAAACGAGAACTACAAATATATAAATTACAGAAGAACTAAATTAGTTAAAACTCACTAAAATACACAATATCAGATTTGAAGTGATAAGATTTTATGAAAAATTCAGCCATGGTTTATGAAGAGTTGACTGTAAACGCTGTATTTTCTATTAAACCATAATCATGTGACATTTGCCAACTGAGAAAATTAAAATGGAGTTTCCCTTATACAAAAGCTTGAGGCAAAAAAATGTGTCAGAGCTCTAATTCAAATCCACCAATAAACACAAAATAATTTTTCAGAGCAAACCCTAAATTATCATCATCATCATTCTCGGCTTAACGTCTGTTTTCATGCTAGCATGGGTTGGACGGGGTATATTAATGACCCTCTTCCAATCTGATCTAGACTGTGTTAGATCTAAACTCAACTTCCTCTGTATCAAGTCTGTCCTTATAACCTCCTGCCAAGTCTTTCTCGGTCTGCCTCTAGGCTTTGCCCCAGGAACTATCAAGTCTCTACACTTTCTTACCCAATTATCCTCCTCCATTCTTTCCAAGTGCCCCAGCCAATTCAATCTTCTTATCTGGATAACATCTTTAATTCTACGGAGACTTAGCCTGCTTCTTAGCTCATCTGAACTCTTTCTGTCTCTCAGACTGGCATTACACATACACCTAACCATTCTCATATCATTCCTTTCTAAAAGGTCAAGATCTTCCTGCTTCACTGCCCATGTCTCACTACTGTACAACATAACACTTCTTACACAGGCCTCATACAACCTACCTTTTACCTCAATTGACAGGACTCTGCTAGTCAACAAAGGAAGTAACTCTCTGAACTTTTTCCAAGCAGAACCTATCCTGCAAGTAACACTTCTTCCAACACCCCCTTCACTGCCCAACATATCACCTAAGTAACAGAAGTTCTCAACTATCTCTAACGAGCCACTGTTGTACATCATTAAAGCTGGAAATACCTCATTCTCTATAATCCCACCTTTGCAACACTTGCATACAAACTGTATGTCAGCTCTTAACCTTCCACTAATACTACTGCACTTCCTATGTACCCAATGCTTGCAAGTCTGACAAAAAATTGAGTTACTACCAACCCCTTTCCTGCAAACTCCACAAGGCCACTTTCCAACTACAAGGTCACACTTGGCTGCAATGCTACTAATCATGACTTTAGACTTTGCTGTGTTTACCTTCAGCCCTTTCTCTTCTAGTCCTTTCTTCCACTTCTCAAACTTTTCAACTAATTCTTCCATCGACTCTGCTATAAGAACCAAATCATCTGCATACAATAACTCCCATGGACAACCTGTTCTGAACTCCATCGACAGCGCTTCTAAGACTAGAATAAACAACAAAGGACTAAGTACAGAACCCTGATGTACACCAATATTTATAATAAACCAATAAGCATAAAGCCAGCATGGTCACATTTACCCTCTTGATTGATAGAGGAATTATTATGTTTGTTTGGGTGGGTGAGTGAGACAATTCTGGCTCAAAGCATTAGGGAAGTATTTCCCGTTGATGATCATGTCAGCAAAGAACAATTAGAAGTAATTAATCAAAAAGCATGGTTAGTATTCTGAACACAAAATTCATTTGCGACGTAACGTAACTTTTACTAACATCTGCAGTGTAAACTAGTTCTGTACTTTTTTCTTTGTCATTGTAGCTAAATTTAAGTTAAGTATTATCTAATGTAATGTCACATTTTTAGGTTGCTAGAAAATGACTGTTAACTCCAATCGAGCTAGCAAGGGCAGAGGACGCGGAGTTCTTGCCTTGACAACATTTGAACCGTGTCCAAGACCTAGCAAAAATTTAGTTGAGGGTTACAAATTTCATAAAGAAGAGGTGAAGAAACCAGTAAATATTGTAAAACCATTGCCTGTTAAAGATGACAAATCGTTGGTTGCTAGTGACAATGGTTTAACAAAACCTGCACATCAGATGGAAGGTGGGTTAATTTTCACTATTTTGAAATTGTTATTTTAAAAGAAAATCACTCCTAACCACTCAATTGACAATTCTGCAAGGCTCTGTCAACATTATAAGCATCATTGACTTAATTGGCAACAACTATATTTTACATCCACTATTTTTTAAATTTTTATAGCTGAAAACAAGGCTTTTATTTGTGTACTTGAAAATGTGCTGTGTGTGGTTGTGAGTGTTTTAAATTGATTAAGATTAATTGCATGTACAATTCTGTGCTGTCTTATTTATATACATTTATTACCAAATTATAAAAGTTATGAAAAGTTAAACATGACCATTTTTTGGTTGGTGATAAATTTCATTAAAAAAAAATTTGTCCCAAATTTCCAAAGTATATATTATTTTTAGGGTCAACAATATTTTGGGTTATATGTCAGACATATTTTTTAGTATTCTTTTAAAGACATGGCTCTTCTACATAGCTATTGTAACATTCCAACCATTTTGACCTAATTTTGCACTTTTAAAAAAAGTTGTTGTCTCCAGTATTGATAAAGAAACAAAAGAATTCTGCACAAGACTTGGTGTATAGTGTATAGTATCCTAAATATTGGACGTTGGTTGCAAAGATGGAATCCACTATGCTGAAAATAATTTAACCTAGATTTTCAGTAAAGTAAAAACATCAATACCTTATAAAATCAGAATATTTAATTTATATTGTGGAAAAAAATATGTCAGTAGAGGTAGAGCATGTGTCTTCTCGAACAAGATAAAACAAATAATTTGCCAAGTCCTATAAGAATAGGCAGTGCAATGTTTGTACTTATTTCCCTTTAATAAAACATGTATTTTTTATAGATACAAGGAAGGAAGTCAAACTTTTGGCCAAGTATAATTACACTGCAAAACCGGATCAACCTGGTGGTTTTGCTGAACTCAGCATTACCCAAGGTGAAAAGTTAACCCTAATTCAAAGGGGACATTTAGAAACTAATAATCCTCTATGGTGGAAAGTAAGAAATGAAAAAGGAGAAGTTGGTTACGCTCCACATAATTATTGCTTGGTATGTGTTTTGTTTTGTTTATCTTGCTTTTAAATTGAAGATAAATTTCGTTTGCAACCGTAGTTTCACTGATAATAAAAATGTTAAGTCTTTTTATCACACGATTTAAAATACAGTCCGAAAATTTATGTTTAATTTGTTTTCGTAGGTTCTTGAACAAAAACTGTCTGCTTTGCCCTGGTTAGAAAATAAGCGTTTAGCAGAAGAAAAAGAACGAAAAGAAATGGAAAAGCAGCAGGCTGCAAGGGGAAGTTCTACCTTTGGAAAACCTGATGGTCCTCCAAAAGTTAAAGCTTATCAATCAGGTACAGTCGTAAAAAAATTTAAAGGCTTAAAAATTCAGAATTTTGTAAGTCAGGAAAAACCTTAAAAAATGGCTTTTACTTGGTCTGGTTGGGAAAAATAATTTAAATTTTCTGCTGTTTTTTGTGTAAAAACCGTGAATTTGCTTTTTCAAAGTGACAATTCTGACTTGATGGTATTGGGAGGCGGGAAAGGTGTAAAGTGCCTGTTAATTTTAATTTTCATAGCTCCAGAGAAACTCCAATAATTACCATGAAGATTTGAGTATTGATATTTTGTTATTAGCATATTTTTTATAAGCTTTACCTTCACATGTACGTCACGGAAAAAAGGATAAAGCGAATACCTTTCTGTCTTGTCCTTTTTCTTTCAACATATATAGAGAAAAAAATTAACAAAAGTCATCTCAAGTAAATTTCTAAGTGTTAACGAAATCATCTCAGCCGTGTGAATGGAGAGATACATATGACGTCGCTATAGCTTGCGTTCAGTAGATTGTTCCAAACGGGCTGACAACACTACATTTAAAGTGCGAAGAAGTGGGAATTCAAACCTGAAACCTTGTGATTTCAAGCTAACAACGTTACCACCGCACCATCTCTGCCTAAATATTTGTATTGCCAGCACTTTTGTTTTCGCACACGCATCTCAACCCAGAGGTTACTTTGAAAAGTCTCTCGATAAAATAATTTTTTTCAGATCTCGATTCTCGGAAGTTGTGTTATTTAGGAAAAAAAACATCTGGTGACCGTATAATAATATACAAAAGAAATTTTCATATCTGACATTTAATTTTTCTCTTCTGTCAAACAATTTTAATAATCTGTCTGTTGTCGTATTTATGTTGTATGTCCAAGCATAAAAAGTCGTCTATACACTAAACATGGATGTTTTAAACACAATTGACGATTTCCGTCTTTTTGATGCAATTTCATACCGTGGTTCTAAATTTCGAGTGCATTTTAGTCAACCTTATTACGCCTCAACAGCCGCCCTTCTAAGTCATCTAATACGAAATTTTCATTTACAATTACACAATTCTGATTGAAAATCTGTGGCTAGATCTTTATAACAGAGACATCTGACTTTTTTCCAGCGTATACAGAAAGAAAAACTTCAAATCCAAGCGAAGCGTCTCGCCAGTATTACTGTGAAATATGCGACAAGAGTTTAAATGGACCACAACCGTATAAAATGCACATGAGCAGTAAGATGCATCGCGAAGAAGTAGAATATCAGAATTCGAAGTGATACATGCAACAGCTGTCGCGCTGAGAAGGAAAAAAAGACCTATTTTATTCTATCAGCCACAGTTTATTTATCTTAAACAAATTTTCTTAGCTTATTTTTGAAGTAAACGTGTTTTTCTTATTCCAACAAACTTTTTGAAATTCAATGCTAACTTCCATTTTTTCAAAATAATGAAAATAAAAATTCTTTATGCAAATACTTTATTAATTTAATTCTCGTTGCTATAAATGTTGTGGTTTCAGTAATTGTGCAACCAGTTTTGTTTGTTTAAAAACGATACAGTTTTTTTTTTAACTTAGGAAACATTTTTATTTAAGAAAGATTGTATTTATTTGAATATTTATATGGAACATGTTTTTAACACCTGATTTCTTTTTTATATTCACAGAACCTGAAACCTGTTACGAGGAACTTCTTATTTCGCATCACCATGAAGTACACTATAAGTCGCAGTCTGTTTTCGCTCGGTACTTACTTTCTTAAATTAAAAACCTGTGTAAATATTTCCAGATATGATCAACCACAAGGTTCAAAATTACGTTCCACCGAGTTTTTTGCCCTATTCACAAATTTCCCAACATCTAAATAATTGTCCCAAATAATCGACCAATCAGAGGAATTAGATTTAAACGATTTTGGCAATCATTTTAAACATCTCTGAAAGCCATATTCAGATTTATTGGTAGCAATGGCAAGTTATCGTCCATTCTTTCATTGTCAATATTTTGTTTGTTACAAGCTCGTATTAAAACGCCAATGTGTCCTACATACAAGAATGGAAATTTTTGCCTCTGAGCACCGACACGTGAGTCGTCGTGTGTTCGAATCTCATCTTGATAACTCATTTTTCTTTTCTTTTTTCTTTTTTAAAAAGATAAGTGTTCAAAAGCTTTATTTAACTAACTGGCAAAGTAAAGGTGTTTCCACCAAAGTTTACAAAAGTGTGTGTAGGCAGAATTAAGGTCTCCCAAATGTCTGAAAAGTAGTCTGTGAAAAATAAAATTTCCACAACAATACGTAAGTGAAAAACGAAGACGCTCCACCATATATGAATAAAGACGAGAACGAAATTCTTTTCGCCGCACTAATGACACACCAACATGGAGAAATATGATTTCGGAAACACTCCGAAAAAACGTAAATTTCCCGATTTCCTGCTACTGAATTTAGCAAATTTTAGGTGAGATTTGTGGTCTTTCTTCTTCCTATCAGTCAGTTTACCCAAGACGGACCCATGGAAAATTGAAATTTCGAGGAATTTTCCGTTCAAGAAGATCTCACAAATCAATTTTGAAAAATAACTGCGTAGTGTCTATAACACATAGCGAATACACACTACAATGGAGTACACGCTATACGATGGAGAGCATGTCGAAAACAAGTACGAAAGAAGAACTGTAAATATGATTATTTTTGAGAATAGATTATGTTGAACACACGTGTCCTCAGTTTTTAACATTGGCGACGAGAAATTATATTTTTAACGAAAGATCCTAAACAACAGCAGAAATTTACTTCATTATCAGAAGAAATTAATCTTGGTGTAATTCGTGTGTATTACAAACTATGGCTATTTCAACTTTAAACCTTCCAACTTTTCCAAAGTTTGATACGGATGATTTTACTACAATCTCAACTCGATGGGAAAAATATAAGAAACGTTTTTTAAACTTGTGCGTCGCTCTGAACGTTGAAGAAGACAGGCAGAAATTAGCCTTATTGCTTAATTACATTGGTGAAGAGGCGTATGACATATACGACAATCTTTTAGTACCAGGTACAGATGAAACGTTTGCAAACGCCATCACAATATTTGATGGATATTTTTCACCTAAACATCGATTATGAAGTGTATGCATTTAGAAAACTAAAACAACAACCCGACAAAAACATTCATCAGTTTTACATACGGTTGAAACAGCAGGCGAATAAATGTGACTTTGGAACAAATTTGGACAAAGAGCTTAAACAACAAATTGTGTTATCTACTCATAACAGCAAAATTCGTAAACACGCATTTAAGAATACAGCAATTAGTTTAGCAGACTTATTGATTTATGGAAAACATTTGGAGGATGCAGATCAACAAGCCGATGATGTAGAGCGTTCGATGAATCCACAGGAAGAAATTAACCGACTTACAAAGAAACTGGAAACACTCAGAGGTAAGAACTTGTCGAGCAGAGGGAATAGCAGTAGCCGAAAAGATAACTATAAAACATGTTATAGATGTGGGAACGACTACCCACATTCTCAGGCATGTCCGGCCGAAGGGAAAGAATGTAATAAATACCACAAGATCGGTCATTTTGCTCTTTGCTGCAAAAGTAGTGCTAGGGGTCCGATATCTCGAGGAAGGCGCTTAGTGAACAACAATACGGCTACTTCTGATTCCTCTGACTCTGGTGCTGAAAATGTGAACAGTTTACATCTATTTATGTTATCTACCGCGGGGAATGCTAACAACAACAACAATAACTGTATTGCTAGTGTCCGTTCTAATTCAAATACACACTATGAGTCAAAAGTTTCGGTTTGTGTTAAGAATAGTGAGATCAAAGATTATGCGTCAGTAAATTCTATAGAAAGATTTTATACAAAAGTGAAGGTAGAAAGGGTCACACCCACAGGTGATCACATACAGCTCGAACGAACCCAAATTAAAAGTCTTTGGAAAAATTAACCTCGTTATCGAAAATAAGCACCGCCTTACAACAAAAGATTTTTATGTAATTAACACTGACCACAAAAATCTTCTAAACGGCAAAACTGGCCTCGAATTAAAATTAATAATTATGCCGAAGGATGACGTGATTCCTCAAAAGAAACCAGATAAATCTAGAAACACAAACAATGCTGCATATAAGATTAACGTTGAAACAAAAAACAGCACGAGGGAGAGCAAAACAAAACATGCCCAAAAAGTTCAACCACCTACTAGATTACGTGCGTTGATTGAAGTTTACAAAGAGAAGCTTTTTAGCAATAAGATCGGCAAATTTACGGATTATAAGGTCAAACTACATATCGACGAGAAAGTGACACCGGTCACACAGGCGGAACGACGTATCCCATTTGCACTAAGACAGAAAGTGAAAGCAGAGATAGAAAAATTACAGCAACAAGATATTATAGAGGAAGTTAAGGGACAACCGACGCCGTGGGTCAACCCAATTGTTGTCGTACCCAAGGGCAATAACGGTATTCGCATATGTCTCGACATGAGATGCGCAAACAGAGCGATAGTAAGAACACGTTATCCCACGCCTACTGTTGACGACCTACTTGTAAAACTTAAGGACAGCAAACACTTTACTAAACTAGACCTTAACGCAGCATTCCACCAGTTAGAACTAGACGAGTCTTGCAGATATATAACAGCGTTCCGCACACAAGACAAAATTATGCAGTACAAACGATTAATATTTGGTGCAAATAGTGCTTCAGAGGAACTACAACATACGATCCAATCAATACTTTCAGACATAAACGGTGCAGACAATATTGCCGATGACATACTAGTTTACGCAAAAACGACGGAAGAACATGACAGAATCTTGACACAAGTGTTTAAGACACTATCGGATAAGGGAATAACATTAAACCTACACAAATGCTTGTTTGACCAACATAACCTTGAGTATTTCGGCTATGTGTTTTCAGCAGAGGGGATGAGACCAAGTCCGACAAAAATTAACGGTCTTTGAAACGTCAACCGACCTACAGACGTCAAATCATTAAGAAGCTTTTTGGGGATGATTAATTATTTAAAAATATTCATTCCGAACTACAGTACCATTACTTATCCTCTCCGACGTTTAACGCGAAAAGATGTAAAATTTGAGTGGAATACAGAATGCCACGAAGCGTTTGTAACTTTGACAACAACATTATCCGAAAAGTCGTGTCTGTCATACTTTGACGAAAATAAAGAAACACTCTTGTTCTGCGATGCAAGCCCAGTGGGAATTTCAGCGATCCTACTTCAAAAAAATTGTAAGAAAAATGACATAGATGTGATATCTTACTCTTCAAGATCACTTACGCAACCGATAATGAATTACTCCCAGATAGAACGGGAATGTTTAGCAGCGACTTATGCATGTGAAAAAACCAATTTGTACCTCTACGGAAAGCACTTCACACTTTTTAGCGACAACAAAGCATTAGTAAATATACTGAACAATCCCAAATCAACACCGCCCCCGCGAATTGAACGAATGATGTTGCGACTACAGAGGTATAACTTTAAAACAGATTACGTCAGTTCTGCAGATAACATATGTGACTACCTAAGCCGAAATCCAACGTCTATTGGCACAGATACAAAATACATCGAAAAACACGTTAATTTTCTCACGTCGTACGCAACACCAAACGCTTTAGACATTAATGATATAAAAACCGCCACACTAGCTGTAATATCTCGTAAAAAGGAACTCATGTAAACGTGTCTTATATCAACAAAATATTTTCTGTACTGCCGAAGCATCTAAAAAGTATACATCTACATCACATTCGTCACACGTGGCTTTAAGAGTCACGTGTTAAAAATACATAAATAATTAACACTCCCCACCAAAAACGACGATGTCATCTTCGTTTATAAAGTCAATTTTATTTTGGTCGTTATCTTCCTTGTCATTCTCGTAGTCGCGATCAGACTGTTCAACAGGATAAAGTTTGTTCAAAGTGCGTGTAATTATCGTTTTACGATTGTTGTTAGTTGCGACTAATACCTTTGCTGCACGTATACGAGCGTCCTTGCTTTTCAACAATTCCGTTACTCGACCTCTCTTCCATTTTGCTCTAGTTTTAACATCATCGTGTATAAGAACAACATCGTTTACTTCAATTTTGTAAGAGGACTGTAGCTTTTTCTTCTTCTGTTTGTGAAATTCGCGTAATCGACAACGTATTCATTTAACCAACGTTTCCAAAAATGATCGAGCACAGTTTTTATGTACTTCGCGCGAACTGTCAACTCGTCACTTTTTTCGCCATCGTATTCTTCATAATCGATACTAACGTTTTTTCCGTATATTAATTGATTCGGAGTTAATGGACTTTCGTTAACATCGTCGTAAATAAACGTCAAAGGACGGTTATTAAGTATGCGTTCAATTGCTGACAAAATAGTCAACATCTCTTCATAATCAACTAAAGTTTTAAAAAGTACTTTTTTCAAACAACGTTTAAGAGACTGAATTAGCCTTTCGAAATATCCACCCTGCCAGGGGGCAGCTTCAATATTAAAACACCACTTAATGCCATGTGGTGATGCAAAATGTTGAACTTCTTTACTAATAAAGTTAGAACCATTGTCTGAGTTGATAACTTTCGGAGCTTCATTTTTATTTACAAAGCGTTTTAAAACATTAACACAAGCTGAAGCAGACAAATCAGTACTAATATCCAAATAAACAGCTCCACTGCTAGCACAAGTAATCAAACAAATCCACGCTTTATGTACATCAGAACGTGAATAAATATCTTGTATATACAACGGACCTGCATAATCGATTCCAATATTTGTGAAGGCAAAGTTCAACGACAAACGAAAATCAGGTAACGCAGAAGTACTTGGGTAAGTAAACGCTTCACTTTCAAATCTTTTACACAATGTACAGTTACGTAATAAATTTCTAACAACTTGTCTGAGACGCGGTATCCAAAATTGTTTACGCACGTGACAAAGAGTGTCACGTGGTCCATTATGACCAACAGCACGATGTGAATCCGAAACAATAAGAGGCAAAAGCTCACATTGTGTAGGTAAAAACACTGGATGCCGAGTGTCGTATGGTAAAGGTGAATTTTGTACACGACCTTTACATCGCAGAACTCCATCGTCATCCTTAAAAAGACCAAGTTTCACTTTTTCTACTTCAAAATTCTTGTTATTCTGGACCTTCCACTGAAACAGTTTTAACCACTTGAATTTCGCAAACTTAATCTCTTCCACCGACAAATCTTCGGGCTACTCCTTTTTTGTTAGTAATAATGTGTTAGTAGTCTTCTTTTCATTTCTCTTCTTTTCTTCTTTACATCTTCTTATAAATCGTAATACATACGCCGTAACGCGCACCAATTTTTTAAAACTATTATAATTATCAACTTTAATTATCTCAGATAAACAAGGATCATTAACTACATCAGAGTCACTTTTGAAACACGTGAACTCTGTATTAACATTCAATGAAAGTTTCTCTTCACAGGAAGACTCCGGCAAGAACTTGTCTCCAACTTGCAGACGCGGCCACTCGTTTTCTGGTGAAGTTAGAAAACCTGGACCCTCAAACCAGAGACTCCTAGTGGGGAGCTTTAATGGCGAAGAACCTCTGGAACTAATATCGGCAGGATTATCATTAGTGCCAACTAATTTCAAGCATTTTACATCAAATAATCTTCTTATCTCAGTCAATCTATTTTGTACGAAAGGTTTATAAATTTTATCACTGTTTTTAATCCAAGAATACACAACACTAGAATCAATCCACGCAAATATACGTTCGATTGGATAAACATTGTTTAAAGCACGGGAGACTGTATCCAACAGTCTCGCTAACCTTAAAGCTCCCAATAATTCTAAGCGAGGTATGGTTTGTGACTTAATTGGAGCAACACGCGATTTACTCGATACCAAAGCAATTTTAATCTTACCGGATTCTGTTTCAAATCGAATATAAACACAACATCCGTATGCTGCTTTAGACGCGTCACTAAAACCATGTAATTGGACAGACTTATACGGATCGTTCTCATCATTATAACAATAATTTCTATCAATTTGAATAGAGGGGACTTCGTGTAACTCTTGCACAATACCTGACCATGTCTCTAAGTGTTCTTCCGATAAAGGAGAATCCCACTTTACATTCTTAATACATAAATCTTGAAAAAAGGTTTTCATTTTAACTATAATAGGATTTATCAAGCCAAGTGGTTTAAAAATTGACGCTATTGCTTGTAATACGTTGCGTTTCGTTGTATCGGGCTTCGCATGAAATTTCTGCTTTATCTCCTCAAAATTAAACCCAATTTTATCACTATCTTTAAGCCACTGTAATCCCAAAACTTTTGTTGTGTTGCCTTCATGGTTTACCTCAAGAGGCCCTTTGTAACGTTCGTTAACGAGAGCTTCAAGTTTTGGAGCATTGGACTGAAATTTACGCATATTAAAACTTGCTTCTGCTAAACGATCTTTAACTTTACAATAAAACGTAAACCCTTCGTCAACATTTTTAGAGCCGCCATTTAAATCATCAACATGTAAAGAATTAAAAACTCGTTCGGTAAATTTAGGATCAATGTCATCATAATTTTTAATATGTTTCGAAAGCGTTGCGTTCAGCAAAAATGGCGAGGCTGTTAAACCAAATAAAACTCTACAAATTCGCCATTCCTCTAAAACGTTATTATCAAAATTGTCAAAATCTATAGTATCAATGTTCTTAAACCACAAAAATCTTACATAGTCTCGATGGCCTGGAAACAAGGATATTTGTAGAAAAGCTTTTTCTATATCAGCAATAACGTAAGTTTTTCTTCTTGATAATGTTCATAACAAGGTTTTATTTCTTCTCGTAAGTAATTTTCGATAACTTTTACTAACGTGTTTCTTATTCTTAACTTCTTTTCCAAGGGCAACATGTTTGTTTATAATACGTTCAAAATAAATAATACTCTGTTTCTTCTAACACACAACCACGTCTTCTTTCCTTTTTTAATATAATAAATAATTTAATAAATAACGTATAATTGATATCAAAACTATCCGGCTCGGTGGACCATGTAATATCACGTTAAAAGGAACTCATGAAAACGTGTCTTATATCAACAAAATATTTTCTGTACTGCCGAAGCATCTAAAAAGTATACATCTACATCACATTCGTCACACGTGGCTTTAAGAGTCACGTGTTAAAAATACATAAATAATTAACACTAGCTGACCCAGCATTAAAACAATTGATATTAATCATTAGCACAAACAAATGGCGACATCTGGAAGAAGCTCCAGAATCAGACGAAAAAAAGTTATTAAAACACTTCCACAAAATAAAAGATTCCTTAACCTTGAATTCA
The DNA here is from genome assembly GCF_029227915.1 of Hydractinia symbiolongicarpus. Taxonomy (NCBI): domain Eukaryota; kingdom Metazoa; phylum Cnidaria; class Hydrozoa; order Anthoathecata; family Hydractiniidae; genus Hydractinia; species Hydractinia symbiolongicarpus. Next base: position 5,725,391 of record NC_079878.1, read on the forward strand.
GAACAGAATCTAATACTGAAGGACAAACGAATTGTATTTCCAAGAATATACCACCGTACAGTAGTTAAACTTGCCCACGTTGGTCATCAGGGATTATCAAAAACAAAAGCCCTTCTGCGAAGTAAAGTTTGGTTCACCGGCATGGACAAACTAGTAACAGATGAAGTAAACAACTGCATTCCATGTCAATCTGTCAGCAAGAAATCTACGCTACCACCCATCCAGCCAACAGAATTACCGGCTCGTATATGGCAAACAGTCAACGCAGATTACTTGGGACCGCTCCTTGACAATAAGTATGCCTTAGTAATGATTGATCAGCGGAGTAGATATCCTGTCGTGGCATTCACAAACAATACCACAGCAAAGAACTTCACCAACATTTTGTAACGATACCTTTGCACACTTTGGAAATCCGGAAACACTTGTTTCCGATAACGGACCGCCGTTTCGTTCCAGTGAAGTGAAAAGATATATGGAAAAGAGGAGAATATATCATAGGAGGGTTACGCCCCTATGGCCACAAGCGAATGGCGAGGTCGAGAGATTCATGTTACCATTGACGAAAATAATCTGTACAGCACACATTGAAAACAAGTCGTACGTCGAAGAAGTGCAGAACTTCTTGATAGCGTACCGTATAACACCTCATTCTACAACAAATATTCCTCCAGCCGACCTTATGTATAATCGCAAAATACGATGTGCTATTCCCGACTTTTTTAGCAACGTTGACGACTCCATCGAACTACAGTTAAACAAAAATGACCAAGACAGCAAACAAAAAGCAAAAGAATATGCCGATAACAACAGATACACACAAGAACAAGAACTAAACATCGGTGACCGCGTTCTGGTGAAACAGAAAAAGATAAACAAAGTGACACCTCCTTTCAATCCGAATCCATACCACGTTACTGATATCAAAGGAACGATGATCACTGCGATGAATAAGGAAACGGAACACCAGATCACCCGCAACATATCTCATTTCAAACCAATTCCAGATACTGCCAAACATGTGCCAATAAAAATAGACACTGAGGATGAGGATGATGAGGAACACCATGTTACCGTTCACAGACCTGAACTTGAGAATAGCGGCCCCAAATCTACTTCTAAAACAACCATGACAAACAACTCTGCGTCACAGCGAACGTCGAAAGAACCGCAGTCGAGAAAGACATATCCAAAACGATATAGAAGACCAATACAAGAATGGAAAACACACTAACCAATGAACTTTCAAGACATCTGTAGATAGCAACTCGACAGACGTTTAGACAGACACGTAGTTATGTTAGAAATTTATGTTATGTATAGGACAAGTTGCTTCTCTTTTGTTTTGCTGTTTCAGGGGAAGATGTTATAGCGAATACACACTACAATGGAGTACACGCTATACGATGGAGAGCATGTCGAAAACAAGTACGAAAGAAGAACTGTAAATATGATTATTTTTGAGAATAGATTATGTTGAACACACGTGTCCTCAGTTTTTAACAGTGCGTAACAAATATTATGGCCTATCTGAATAGCAAACAAGAAGCCCTGGGGGCTCTAAGAATTTCCGCGCGCTACCAAAATATTTGATGAAAACCTGCTAATTCGTTGTGTTATTGTGCCAAACATTCGAAGGGGTTTGGTGCATGAACCTCTGAAGATAAAGCACACCAGTGACATTATATCTTACAACAAACGCAAACAAAACGAAACGTGTCATAATAAACTCACATTTTAAAAGAAATTGCTAACAAAAAATACAGCCTATCATTCATGGTTGAAAGTCTTGCGATTGAAACGTTTATGGTCTTAAACGGCATTAGTTGACAAAAAATCAAAACTTTGATGTGACCATCATTTTCAGCATACTTTTTTATTAACTGTGTCAATTTTTGTCGAAAATAAAGCAGTTTTAATTTTTGGATAAATTTTGACCTGAAATGACATTTGATAAAAAGAAATCAAACTTTTGTACCATCATCATTTTCAGCATACTTTATTTGTTAACTGTGCCAGATTTAGCCGAAAATGAAGTGATATCAATTTTCGGACTAATTTTGGCCTAAAATGGCATTTAGGTGACAAAAATCAAAATTTTGATGTCATCATTATGTTCAGCATACTTTATTTGTTAAGTGTTCCAAATTTTGTTGAAAATAAAGTAGTTCTAATTTTTGGACCAATTTTGGCCTAAAATGACATTTAGGTGACAAAAATCAAAATTATTATGTCACCATTATGTTCAGCATACTTTTTTTGTTAATTGTGCCAAAATTTGTCAAAAATAAAGTAGTTTTAATTTTTGGACCAACTTTGCCCTAAAATGACATTTAAGGTGGCAAAAAGCCAAAATTTTGATGTCACCCTCATGTTCACCATACTTTTTTTGTTAATTGTGCCAAAATTTGTCAAAAATAAAGTAGTTTTAATTTTTGGACCAACTTTGGCCTAAAATGACATTTAGGTAAGAAGAAATCAAAATTTTGATGTCACCATCATGTTCAGCATACTTTATTTGTTTAATGTGCCAAATTTTGTTAAAAATAAAGTAGTTTTAATTTTTGGACCAATTTTGGCCTGAAATGACATTTAGGTAAGAAGAAATCAAAATTTTGATGTCACCGTCATGTTCAGCATACTTTATTTGTTAAGTGTTCCAAATTTTGTTGAAAATAAAGTAGTTCTAATTTTTGGACCAATTTTGGCCTAAAATGACATTTAGGTGACAAAAATCAAAATTATTATGTCACCATTATGTTCAGCATACTTTTTTGTTAACTGTGCCAAATTTTGTTGAAAACAAATACAAATTTTGGCCTGAAGCGTCAATACTAGACTTCCCAGTAGTTAAGGAGCTTGGGTACGAAGTTTACATCTGTGACGGACCAACGTGAAATCCCAGGGTCGATTTTTTCTCAAAAAATGCTCCGAAATAAAAAAACGACGGTTTTAAAGAATTTCCTACGCCTTCGGGCGCGGAAATTCAAATATGTCGAGTGACTCTGTTATACCCCTTTTTAGGGGTCTACTGAATTTCGCAAATGGGGCTTGTGGTCTTTTTCTTCCTGTCAGTCAGTTTGCTCTAGACTGACCCATTGAAAATTGAATTATTTCATAAATCACAGAATTATTATCAACATCAGCTAGAAATACAAATATATTGAAATCTATCATTAGTGAGAATTTTTACTTTCTATTTGGTTTTTTATAACTCTCTTTGGTTAAAGTTTAAAATGACCACATTGCAAGCATACAGGGTTAACATTGGTGTTTTTTATAGTACATTCTATGGAAAAACTTGCAAAGAAAGTAAAAAGATATTTGGTACATCTATGATCATTTATCATTATAATTCAATGCATGCTAAATGTCTTTTTGGCATACTCCTCATAATTTCATCATGTAATTTGAATATAGCAACTTTCCAATTCCTTTTTCTCGCTCAAAGAGGAGATATTGAGAGTAACCCTGGCCCTGGAACAATGTTTTAAAATCTGTCAAAGCGGGGGACGAACAAACTGACTCGACCTAATGCAATTTTGTTGTTTTTTGCCTCATGTTTCGCCGTTCCAATACCGAAAAAAGACAAAATGCCCTGAGAACGAGGTTGGTTTAGCCCATACATTCGCTACAATGTTGCCCAACCCTATGGAAACCTACCTTGATAGGGTCTATGCGTGGGAAGGCTACGGTAAAAACACTAACACTAACTACCCTTTCATTGACTATCATTTTTCCTCTTCTGGGCTTCACTTTCGAAGAATTTTCTGTTCAAAAAGGTCTCACAAATCAATTTTGAAAAATGATTGCATAATGGGTAACATTGTCTACCTAAATAACAAAATTCACAATCCGATAACAGCTTTTCGTAAAACGTTATTCACGAGGTTGTTTTACGTATATCTACGTCTTGTTTTGCTTCGTATTCAAAATTGGCAACGCCGCTTTCCAGTGCTTACGCAAATTAGCCAAATTTATACAACGCGGTCAGGTCCTTGTAAGGAAAGAAACATGATGTAGCTTAGTAGATAAATCGAAGAAAAATTGTATCTTTCAGTGGTTTTTATTGTTTATTTATGATATCAGTTGTACAAATTATAAATATGGACATTACATAGAAATTCTACAAAGGACATATTCAGAATAGTTAAAAAAATATAGACCAGTGTGCCACAGGAAATGTTCAAGAACTTCAGATAAAAATTTAAAAAGTTTTTACGATATCCTCGTCAAGTAAAAAATTACAACTTGTAGCTTAGTTCACATTAAGGGGTTTGCACAAACCACGGTCTATGGCTACTTTTTTCTAAAAAAAACGAATAATGACATCGCCAAGATCCTCATCCTAAAACACAAGGGTGAGGAAAAGAGTAAAGCAATTAAGCGGAAAAGCCAATGAGTTACAAACAATGTTGAAAAAATGTTCAAAACAGAAAAAAAAAACGATAAAGAACAGAAAGGGAAAAAAAATTCAACTTTTTGCGAAGATTAATTTTAGCGAATAATTCATTTCGGCTATTTATTTTCGAAATTTTTGCTCAAATATTTTTTTGTTATATTGATAAAATTTGCGAAAATTAATCAACTTTAAGTATTTAAGAACTACCAATTTCGTTCTTACGTCTTCGCCGTTGGATATACAAAAAGAAACAACACGTCCCGGAATCGAGGTTGAAGAACTAGTACAAAAGAAAACATACGGCGTTTGGGTCAGCGAGATGCCACAGAGTAGGAATATATTAACTGTTAAAACCTATTTAACGTATGTTTGGTGCTGTTTTGATAAGAAGAAAAACTTTTTCTTGAACTCGATCTTCCGTTACAAGAACTGTAAACGAATCAATTACCATACTGAATTGAGTAATTACACATAGGTGACATTGTTCAGTTTCTCAACATTATTTTTGATGATACCTGAACTGTGATTGGTTTGGCTGCTAAAAGTTACATTCCCCTTACTGTAACTGTTCAAAAGAACGACATTGTTATTTCGATTTGAAACTCGCACACATAAGTTCTAATTGAGCATTACCCCTTTGTTTCCACTTATTTCTCAGTTATAGACAATCAGTTAGCCTAAAAAGTCTAAAAACGAAGTTGCTAAATCAAGCTGCGTGTCCAATTCAATTTTATTAGTTGCGTGGTGTGAAAATAAATTGATGCGCACTGTCGCGTTGAGTTTATGTGTCAAGCGACGCGATAGGGGGTGCGTGAATTCTGTGAAATGTGTAACATTGTACACCGTTGTTCTTCCATTCATATTATTTTGAGATTTGAGTTAGGTAAAAATTTTTACAAAAGTTTTCGTTGTTAGGTGTATATGCAATTAAATGTTTACAAAATTATTACGCACCAATTTTTGAAAACTCAGATCTCCAAAATTTGGAATTCGGTGAAAACATCTGCTTTTAATATGACTTCAGTATCACTATCTCCTTTGTTTAGACATTTTTGCGTTTGCGCCCTCAGTCATGTCACAACGTATATATTTTTTACAGCGAAATCAAGAAAAGCTTTCATAAAAAAAAGAGGAAAAGCGAATCTGGGCTTTTCTAAACTGACAAATTCTATTTTTTTCGCTGTTTCCAAATTACCGTCATCAATACCAGAAAACGAGTTGTTTGAAAGTTCAAGTGTTTGTTTACATCCACCAAAAACATTATTCCCAATACTACATCAAGGTCAAAACATGAAATAATCGTTACTCAAAAGCCTTTTTTTTAGCTGACAAAACATAAAGTTGAAACAGCAAACATTTTGCCACAGTCGTGCTGCTGGTTCGTTCAAAAAGGTTAATTCATCTCGTTCATTAATTTTTTGAATAGTTCAATATAATTAATAATAAATAAGATCGAGAAATCGATACAGTAACACAGTAACGACTTTGTACCCTAAGTTGTGTTGAAATTAGTTCGTTTTCAATGTTGAAACGAAGATAGTCGCTTCTTTTCTGAAAGCGTACTGAAGAACAACAAAATGAGGTCTTTTTTCTTCTTTTACTTTTTTTTATTTATTTAAATATATATTTATATATTTGCATATTTTATATATTGTATTATAATTTTTTTTACTTTCAAAGTGTTCAGGCGAATTTCATTGACTGACAACTTTTTATTTTTTATTTTTCCTTACTTAGCTCGCCAACCAGTCCACCAACATTTGTATCACAAAGATCATTGTCGGAAGCTACTGAAGTTGAATACAGTGAAGCTAATAAGATATCGTTAGATATTACCGATACAAGTGTGTCGAGAATACCAAAATGTGCAAGATGTAGAAACCATGGAGTCGATCGCGAATTAAAAGGTTTGTACTTACAACCTGGTCAGATTTTCTCTCAAACTAAATAATAATCCGTTTAGATTATCTTTTTGAATATATTTTGTTTTAAAAAATATATATTTATTTACAATATTAAAATTTCTGATAATAAGTGAAGATGTTGTTGGGCTTCTTAAACGCTTTGTTTACTTTATACATACTTTTCCTATTTTTTATTATTTTATTTTTTTTTAGTAACCAGGCTATAATTTTATTGTTCACTTCTTAAATATTCCGAATAAAACCAAAGCGATACAGGACAGGACTTTTTGCAACCTCGTCCCCATGGTCCTTTGGCGCCTGAACTATTATTAAGTAGCGGCCGTTATCGAATTAATTAAATAGGCTAAATGCCCCGGGAAGGAGATTAAACTTTTAGACAAACCAGTACAACCTGAACATCATATTTAAACTCTGTTTTAATGAATTAATTATATCTCGAATTTAATTATATTTATTTTTTACAAAGAAAAAAATATATATTTATGATTCATAAATAACGAACATGCTAGCTTTTTTAATCAAACCACCTCTTTTCAGAAAATTCAAAGCCTTGTCATCAATTCCTAATACTCCGGCAATTAAAAAATTCGCGAATTAAAAAAAATTGACGGTTAAAAATTTCGTCACCTTGCAAGAATTCCGTCACTACGCCATTGATGGTTTTTTCGCCGATAAAGTAGATAAAAGGTTTTTGCCAAACGTTACAAAAAAAAGCAATCTATCGCTTTCTCCCCTTACCACTTCTGCCTCCACACCAGAAAAACTCCATACCACTCTCGATGACCACAAATTAAAATTGTTTGAATCGATATTACTTTAGGACACAAGGAGAAGTGCGATTACAAGGATTGTACATGTCGTTCGTGTTTGGTTGTCGTTGAGCGACAGAAGATAACAGCTGCGAGAGTAGCACATTTGAGACAACAAAGAAAAATTGCCGGCAAACGAGGTTTACCTGGTCACGATTATCCAGAGTATAATCCTTTGACAGAAGAAGAAGAGTATGTCTTATCGAGACATCTACAGAGGAAGAGCTCTTCGGACGACGAAAAGTCGGACGGTAAGAAGTTTTATTAGCATACTTTAGCGATTTTAGATGAAATTTGCGAAATAAAGTATAAAACCCTGGGTATTGGGGGGAGAAAGGGGGGCAAGTGCCAGTAAATTAAACCTTGGTCTGTCTAAAGCGGAAATCTTAGATTGATTTAAAGTCAAAATTTTATTCAAAACTCATTATAACACTTGTTAGCTGCGTCTTGTTGTACATTCCTTCGTACATGCAAAATGCAAATATTTTAGATTCCTGAAATTTATTATTTTGTTATAATCCCGTGAATAGTCAATTCTTTACTCGGGCGCAAACTGTCCTTGTGTTACCTTTGTTAAATTATATTTAGCTACATCTCCACGCCATGTAGAACCCATGCCACGTTACATCAGCAGAAGACATCACCCAGACCTAACCCATCCATCGGAATTACCACCGGAGCGAGTTGTGACGTTGTATGAAGAAAGCCACGTCCGTTTTCCACGATATTATGAAAAGCGTTATCACCACGACAATTCCGAACGTCATTCAGACCACAGACAAACTTCACGGCACCAACATGTTCACGATTATCATTATGCGCCAAGTGGACATTATTTTCATCCTTATCGCCGGCACTATCGAGAAATTGTTCGAAACACTAATCGTATCAGCAGGGGCGGAGCAAGATCTCCACATCAGATTGCTTACTCTTCAAGAAATCACGAGAGTTTCAATGATGAGAGGTCTTACAAAAACTTCAAACCGGTTAAAGAAACAAGTGTAAACTCGTCCTCCGAGGAAGAGAACAAACAGAGTAAAAAAGAAGCTGATGGGTTGGAAAGTTCCGCTGCACAAAAAGAGAAAAATACAAAATCAACGGAAGATGAAGAAGAGATGCAAGAAAGTGCGTTGAACGAGAATAGAAAAACAAAAAGGTTAGAAGTGCTTTTAATCATGTTTCCTGAAATGAAAGAAAACTACCTCGAAAATATTCTTCGATCGCATCAATATGACATTCAGTCCGCAGTGGCACAGCTTCTTCGCATAAACATCGTTGCAACGAGAGAGCAGCCATTTTATCCTGTCTACCTACCAACCAGGTGTTCATGCTGTTCGTCACCAGGCTCTTATTACCATGAAGACTATTCCGCATCACGTCACGAAGACCGCCAGGAAAACAAAGAAGCCACGAAGGAGAAAAAATCATTGTCAGCATTCACTCTTGTCAGGCGAACACCGTCTAACGATGGAGAATAACTGAAATTGCATATAACCGGTAGCCGAAATTGTGCAAAAACTGATTACTTTATTCAGTTTGGGTATCGCAACAGAGCAATAGAGATTTTTAGCTAAATCAGTTTGACTTTTTTCACTTTTTTTAGAGATGAAACTTCCTTAAACTAGTTCGAATTCAGGTTTTTTTCTTTGAAGATTATTGAAGAAAATATAGTTTGGGATCGAGGTTGTTTTGTTTATATCCAATATTGCATCTGTATTACATCTTTTTTTTTAAAGTTATAGATCACACGAAGTAAAAAACACATGAATTTTGTTTATTACACTTTTACAAGGGTTGGTTTATACTATTCATAATTCCGCAAATATACTATTGACTACCGTTCCCATCGACACTTTCATTGTTTTAGAGTAACGAGCACAAAAGGTTAACATTACACCGCAGACTAAAGCAAGGAACGAGGACAAATAAACAAAAAATCTTCTGTTTATAATTTACCTTCGAAATTCAGTTGAGGAGTTTCGGTATTGTTTGATCTGATTTACACCACAAAATGTAAAGTATGGTCTATACACAGTTGAAGCAGTAATACGTAACCCAAAGGCAAGTAAAAAGTATGAAAAGCAATCAAAAGATGCAAACTACAATGCTGGCCGAATTTCGAAGTTAGTTCCAAAGCAATATTAAACACTTTTTCGATACACACTATGATCTTGATAAACCTTGATGGTCGTTGAGAGATAGGAAAATGCGGATCCTAGGACAGCGATTAATATATTCTGTGCCATTCCACGTCAATTTATAGATCATCCACGTCAAATCAACGATAGAAGAGTCTATAAAATCCGTTAGCACCTACGAATGTCCGGATCCGCCCCAACCCCCCAACCCCCGCCGTGTCCCCTCCCTCCCCTCCCCATGGGTCCCTACCCACCCTCATCTGTCGTGCCTTATAATTTATAGTGTTATGTGTGTCTATAATGTCCTCTCGCCAGTGTGGTAATACCATCTTCCGAAATTATGCGTTTATCATCATCCGCATTGAGCGCCAGTTTATTTGTTTTTATTGTGTGAACATCATGCTTAATAGATCGAAATGTCATTTGGGTTCTGTAAATGTTCTCACCCTCAAACAGGCATCTCTTATAGTCATCGAAACCTATGGTCTCCCTTACCACGCATTTCTTCACCCCCTTACATCTCTTACCCTCCCCACCACATAGCTGTTTGTATGCGTATGTCTTAGCTCTTAGGGCGATGAACTCAGTCATCACCTTACCACCCAACTCGTCCTTCATCAGCCCAATGATCTTTTTATTCAAACCTAATGGTAGAGGTCTACCATCTTCCTTATCATACCCAGATGTGTCAAATCTCGCAGACACATCGTTCGCGATATCTTTGTAGAAGTCGTCTGTTTTTATGTGGTAAACGAATGAATCCGTATCCATGTAGCAAAGCTTCACATCATCACCATATTTTGGTCTCATGTAATCATGGTGGAACTCATACATAACCATCTTGGATAGATGGAGGATTGTGGGGCCAAGGTAGATCGGTTTGTTCATTTTGATCTTGATCTTGGACATCTCTATCCCCATCAGTGTTTCCGAGAAACGGATTGCACCCCTGAAATTTGGCTTCATCACCATTTTCTCATAATTCTTTTGGTTGGTGGCCAAACGTATATCCTTCTGTCTTCGCTGATTCTCCATTGTCTTACCAAAGACAGAATTGTTCATCAGCTTGAAGAAATCCTTTTCAAAGTCATTCTTTGACTCCGTGCGCAGCTGTGTATTGAAGTCGATGTAAGGTTTCAACCATGCGCTCTGATCAAACCTCAGTACCCTATGAACCTTATCCAGAACAAGACCGTGATTCAAAGCTTGAGCAAGCGCACGGATATGAATCACATAGTTCCTCTTGTCCGAAAGACACGGTGTCAGCTTCTCGACACCATTGATAACCTTCCTCTCGGGCATGAAAGGAAGATCGTTATGTGTGTCATGAAGATTATGTGGATATCTAACATCAACCTCAAGCATGTACCCCTTTTCACCGTTTTCCACAGCCAACTCTGAAATGAGTTCGGGTGTAAATTTACCGGAACCATCCCACTCAAACCCCCCGGTGGGCATCTTCTGTATCATAGCCCATCCATACAGATTGTTAGCATCAAGATACTGTAGATAGGTTGTATCTTCCGAAGTATTATACATATCACCCATATATGGATTATTTGCCTTCGCGTGTCTGTGAACGGCCTGACAGAGACCGCCCCTAATACCCATCTCCACAAACAGTAACATATCCATATCTGACAACAAATCCAGCTTAACATCTGTCTTTTTCAGGCATGCCTGCCAAGCTAATCCGGGGGCCGTGTAAAAATGAGCGGGATCTAGTTTATAGTTTTTCAAACATGTCTCTCTGAATGTCTCAAACACATCACTCAGAAGCAGAACATCCGTCTTGAGATAGATATCATGATAAACGCCCATATTTTCAACTTTCATGTCCTTCCACACCTTCTGGGCATGCGCATAATCAGCATCGCTGATACCATTCATGTTCAACTTGCTATAAAAGTCATCTTTCGAAGGAAGCCTGGTTTCATTAAACCTATCGAATGAATCAACATACTCATATGGGTATACACCCTTCCTTCTCATTATGTTGAATTGCTCATCATTGAAGAATTTTCTAAGGTTTTTACACTGATCATCGGATAGATTGTCAGCCAAGGAACCTAATCCTCTTGACATAAATCTAAATGAATCGATGAATCTCAGCTTTATCTTTTTGTCTTTGATCTCACCATTTTTGTTGGTGTATTCACCAACCTTAACATCGGTCGAGAAAGAGATATATTTCTCTTTATTTTCAGCGATTACACTCATACCACCTTCTCCATACTTCTTCGCAAGCTCTTTGATAAATAGATGCGCATCATATCCGCTCAGATTATGGAAGACAACCGGAATATAATTAGGCACCTTGTAACGGAGATTACATTCCATGTGTGCCGATCCACGAAACTTTCCGGTAAAATGACAGTGATCCCTGACCTTGATGTCATCATCACCAAATTCTCTCATACAGATGTGGCAGTTGGTGGAATTTTCATATCCATCAAGTTCTTCATCGGTTAGATCTTGCATACCAAGTTGTGGAAACATGTTGTATAACCTTTTCGCCTCGGAAACCACATGATCCACAAAGCGCGGAACACAGTCATCACCACGGTAAAGCTTCAGAGGGTCCAAAACTTCACCATGAGCATATTTACTATAACAACAGAATCCGGTGGGGATATGTTTACCAACTTTCTCGGTGGACGATCCACACTCTATCTCTTCAGGTTTTGTAAAAGCTTCAAAATCGGCATACATGATGAATGGGGCTTTGAGCTGGTACTGACCGTGGGTGAAGGTTAAGGTGCTACCCTCCTTAGGTAGTTGAATATTAGCGGCATCATTATTCTTACAATACTCAAAGTGCTCATCCCTTTTCCGTTCGCTTGGAAAACCAGAGAGACAATTCAAGCACTTTATTTTTATGCTTTGAGTTGACCTTGCTCAGGACACCACTCAGGTTCTTAACAGCGATATAATGCCTCTTATCCCCTTCACACAGTAAAAACAAAACAACCGTCTCATCACGGTCAAGATGCTTCGACTTTCGACACATATAGACACCCTCTATGTCATCTTTTGTCAAAACATGCACAGCGATATCAGGGTTCCTTCTCTCGAACAAATCTATCTTGTTTAGTGCCATAGGGAAAGTTATACCATACCAATTGCACTTGTCTTCAAACTTCTTAAGGTTTGAGATTCGTTCAGGATGATTATCAATCTTATCATGATATAAGGCAGCTAAAACGGCCCATTTGAAGCATTCATCATCTTCATTTTTGGGATTGATCACGGAGAACTTACCACTGAAATTCTTGGGTAGTGGCAAGTAAGAACTACCTCTAGTTAATTTTAGTTTGTGAAAGTCCACATGCATATGTAGGATTTTATCGATTGTGAATCCGCTGGCGGGAAGCGCAGGGTTTTCAATCTGCTCGATTATCTTATTACACATCCGATCGAAAACATCAGAAATGTCATCGTGGGCGTGCAGTATCTCCATATAGCTATTGAAAGCTTTATCGACATGTACGCGCGGGGCATCGGTCGAGCTGGTGTCCTCCTTTACCCATTTCACCCACAGGGTCGACTGAGTCTTCAGCGACTTCTTCTGCCTGAGCACGTCCTTCATCAACCTCTTAACGATAGGTTGAACCTGTTTGAGAAAGACCTTGACATTCTTCTTCTTACCATCTGAGTTTATCTTGAACCTTTTGTATGAACCTACAAACGCTTCTTCAATAGGAGTATAAGGATTTTCCTCTTTCACCTCTTCCTCCTCTTTCACCTCTTCCTCTCCACTGCCCTTTTTATAAAAACCCATGATCTTATCCTTCATGGTTTTGAAAGCTTTTGTTGTTTTATCCTTAATAGCCTTAGGTACATGATTTATCAACCAGTCTCTCCATTCAATCAACTTGCTTTTCACAATAGGTCTGGTTTTAGCAATTTCTTCCTGCTCAAAAATATCCATGTCAGAGCCAGATCTAAATGGTCTAGGTCTCGGTGCCGGTATGGGTACAGATCCGTCGGATCCTAGAAAACCCCCCAGAGATTTGATTGATGTCGGTGGTACATGTATGGTGGGTCTAGATGTTGGTAAAGGGCTGTAGAGTCTAGGCGGTCCGGTGTATCTAGGTGCCGGTATCGGTCTCGACACCGGTCTAGGTGCCGGTCTCGGTCTCGGTCTAGGTCTCGACACCGGTACGGGTCTCGAGGGTCTCGGCATGGGTACCGGTCTAACCGGTGCTGAAACGGTAGTTGGTCCCAATAATTCAATAATCTCGGCCTTTCTGAGCTTTGCGTAGCCATGTAGGCCGCGTTCCTTAGCGAGTTTTCTTAATTCAGCAAAGGTATTTCTCGAAGTCATGCTTGCGTATGATATACGAATACAGAATCTTTAACCCTTTTTTTAAAAAAAATCGTAAACCGTGTTGGAGGGTCATGAGTGTCCTAGTTTGTGGTTGCCACACCGTGCTAAAATTGTAGTAAAACACGCTAAAACACACAGAGTACCGATCCACCGTGGTTGGGTGGTATCCATCGACACCGCGGGATTTTTGTTACCCGCCCGAGTAACAAAGGCCGGGAATTCGCGGAGATATCCATGGTGTGCGAATCGCCAACCTCAAATACGATCTATAAAATCGGGTTAAAGATTCCTATATCGTATATCATATCCAACCATGTCTTCACCAATCGTACGCGCCCTCACCTACAGTAGAGAATATATTGATGACTTTTATCTTTTCACGGTCCCTGATTTAAGAGCCAGAGCGGGTTTCCTCGGCGCATCTAGATACTCGCATCTAAGAAGGGCTGAGCTTATCCAATTATTATTATCAATAGATCAATCGCATTATCCCGGATCCGCCAAACCACTCTCATTTCAACAACCGGCACCTGGTTCGGTACCAGCACAGCTTGACATTGATGAAGATGAGGACGACGATGACATCGATGAAGACGATAGATGTATCATTTGCCTTTCTAAACGAAAGACCGCTACCATTGTTCATGGTGGAACGGGACATTTTTGCTGCTGTCTATCATGTGCATCTATATTGGAGAATAGGAGGGATAAATGTCCCATATGTCGGGCACCAATAGATTTTGTCATTAGACAATATTAAACATGAATTCCCGATATTTGTTACCCGCTCGAGTAACAAAAAAATACCCAATCACTTGGATCTTTTGTCGTTATAACGTTTTTGAGCTTTTAGATATGCCTCCCTGTTTTTCGTCCTCCACCTTGAATAGTATCCGTACCGTTGCCGTTTGGTATCCGGATCGATGGTGTAGGATGGGTCGAGATCATTCTTCTCAATCACCTCAATCAGCTTGGCCTTTCTCATACCCACGATATACTTAATTCCGCGGGATTTAGCAACCTCTTGCAACTCTCGCAGTTTCATCAATTTGTAGTCTGGTGTGGTATTCATGTCCGACATATACGCATATACATATACATATAAAAACTTTAAGCACTTTTATCGTACAACATCATAACAAAAAGGAGATAAATAAAGGCGTGCATAAATAAAACATGTCAAACTCTAAACTTCAAGAGACTTACTATCAACCTCAAAATTTATGGAAAGGACAAAAGGCTGCTCAGAATTTAAGAGGATTCGGTTTCAAGCCAAAGGAGATTAAGAAGTGGCTATCAAAACAAGCATTTTGGCAAGTACATTTACCTGCTCCAAAACATGTTGAAAGACCACATTATGAAGTTACCACCCCTAATAATTTACATCAATTCGATTTATTGTACATGCCCGGTGACATACTGTATGGTAATAAATATAAGTACATTTTGTCGGGAATCGATGCTGCTTCCAGATACAAAGTAGCCAGACCTTTGAGGACTAAGAAAGCCAAAGAGGTTGCCGCTATGATTGAAGACATCTACAAGGCAGGACCATTAACTTATCCGAAAACTTTCCAATGTGATAACGGTTCAGAATTCAAAGCAGATGTGACAAAGCTGTTGGAGAAGCATAAGGTTGAAATTAAAAGGGCGACTACAAAATATAAGCATACGCACACAGCTTTTGTTGAGGCGTTGAACAAGATACTTGCGGAAAATTTATTCAAAATACAAGATGCTCAAGAACTGAATGATTCGGAAAAGGTATCATCTACATGGGTTAAGCATCTGTATAAACTGATTGATAGGCTAAACGATACAAAGACGCAGATGATTGATATGAAGCCAAAAGATGCTATTATAATGAAAGAGGTGCCTCTTGTTAATCAAGAGAGCTATCCACCTGAAGTAGAATTACCTAAGGATGGCCTGTATAGATATCTACTACAACCTGGTGAAGAGCATGATGATGGGCGGAGACGGGCAACCGATAGAATATGGTCGAAAAACACATATAGATTGCGTGAGGTAATAGCGCAACCTGGTAACCGTGTAATGTACTATGTTCAAGACGGACCCGGACGGGCTTTTGTAAAAGAGGAATTGATGTTAATACCTGAAGATACAGATTTACCTCCTGATTATGTGCAAGGTTGGTGAAAAAGGGGACGATATCTTTACCTGTTTCTGGTAAAGATGATGCCGGGGATCGCGCAGGGTGGTCGGCAGATAGGGCCGCTATGACTCAGTCTTGGGTATCCATCGACACCTCGGGATTTTTGTTACTCGGGCGGGTAACAAAGGCCGGGAATTCGCGTTCAATATTGTCTAATGACAAAATCTATTGGCGCTCGACACACGGGACAATTATCTTCCCCCTTTTCCAATTTATATGCGCACGATAAACAGCAGCAGCAATGTCCCGTTCTACCATGAACAAAGGTTGCGCTCTTTCTTTTAGAAAGACAAATTATGCATTTGTCCTCGTCCTCTAGGTCATCATCGTCATCACTAAAAAAATCACGATCAATCAGCGCTCTTGTCCTCGTCGTCCTCTTCTCATCGTCGTACTCCTCTTCCTCTTCTTCCTCCTCTTCCTCCTCATCGTCGTACTCCTCTTCCTCTTCCTCCTCTTCCTCCTCTTCCTCCTCTTCCTCCACATCGTCGTACTCCTCGACATCATCTATGTCCATATATGTCCATATTTCATACGGACCCGTGGCGACTGCATAGACGCGCGCTTCTATTATGGGAGTTGCATAGTATCCGAGTCCGACTCCTCCGGTGCGTAAGACACTTCGAGCTTTTACGTGTTCTATAATATCATCATAGGATTCATGATCAGAGTCCGGACCGATCCCCTCAAAGTCATCATATTGTAGTTCCAATATTTCGACCATGTTCAGTAATTCTTCGCAACAAGATCTGCTGGATGCGGAATTCAGGCATGGGTCTATTGTGCGGCCGAAATATTCGTCCGCCCAGGAGCCGAATCTTTCGGAGAACTGTCGGTTTTCGTCATCTGTAAATCTCGAAGTCATGGTTGGATATGATATGATATGATATACGATATAGGAATCTTTAACCCAATTTTTATAGATCGTATTTGAGGTTAGCGATCCGCACGCCATGGATATCTCCACCCACCGATATTTGTTACCCGTCCGAGTAACAAAAATGCGCACAATCACTTAGATCTCTTGTCGTTATAACGTTTTTGACATTTCAGGTACGCCTCCCTGTTTTTCTCCCTCCAGCCGGTGCAGTATCCATACCATTCCCGCTTGGTATCCAGATCAATGGTGTATGTCGGATCCAGATCATTCTTCTCAATCACCTCAATCAGCCTGACCTTTTTCATCGCGCAAATATACTTCACCCCACGAGCTTTGGCAATCTCTCGCAACTCTCGCAGTTTCATCAATTTATAGTCTGGTGTGGTATTCATGTCCGACATATTATGGCATATACATGTACGGCTAAAAACTTTAAGCACTTTTATCGTACCACACGAAATATGCGAGCGGCGTACATGCACACATCACTAACCTTGATTTACGGTCCTTCTGAGGCTTTGAACCTCGTCCATTAGACTTTTTTCAAACTGGTTGCGAGTTTCGCTCTCCATCTTTCTGTCGGTTTTCGTCATCTTGTCCAGAGCTTCGTAGTATATACCGCTCAGGGTTTGAAATTCAATGTGACTAATGTCGTCATTATTCAGAGCCCGCGAGACGGAGTTTTCAAACACGGCGATGGCGGACGTCGCAACATCATATAATTTCATGACCTTGTCAAGTTTGCTCCGATATCTTTTAATCAGGGCCATGACGGAGCCCGTGAAAATGGTTCCGGACAGTGCTACGGCTCCCAATCCCACGGAAGCGGGGATTCCGATGAGCGTGGCACCGGTTACCACCGAACCTATGCCCGAAGCGACGGTTAGGGCCGTGGCGCTGGCATTTAAAAGCACCAGTCTGTGCAGCGTCTTGTTATATTTCTCATATTTTGTATTGAACTTATCGCGTAATTTTCTAAGCTCCCCAAGTTGAGAGTTCACAGTATTAGTATTAAACTTGTCCTGCTCGCTCGAATACTCGGGAGCCGTGGGTAGCTTCGGATAAATCTCTGCCATTGTGTGGTTACTACAAAGAAAAAAACTTTACTCTAAATAACCTATATCCAGTTTATCCAGATCCTTGAGAGTTCTATGATACGTATCACACAAATTCTCAAAATCGGCTCTACAGATCCGAGTGTGCCAGAGTAGCGTTTTATCGAAAACATCGATGGCATTTTGCACAACGCGATATGCGGCTCTTAATTTGATAAGTTTCTCCCGATATGTCCTAACATATTGGGCGGTAACCGCATAGGAAGCCGAGCCCAATAGACACATACCCGAATTCCACATGTAATTTCCATGGGTACCGCCCAAATTTCTAATAATGGTCACCGCGGTCGCTATCGAGCCGGTAATTGCTGCGGTTCCGGATAATCCCTCCAGAATCGACCATATGATCAGAGATCCTCCGTGTTCGTGTGTCCTGTCTTGGAACTTGCCTCGTAATTTCACCAGCTCCTCAAGTTGGGAATTGGATATATCCGTTTTAAACACTTCTTCTCTGGTACTAGAACTCTCTGCCATTTCTATTATATTAGGAAAAAACTATCCTTTAAATAAAATAATGGCGGACATTGATATTGATCCGTTTGGTGACCACGACCAACCCGACGAGGGTACCGATGACTCCACACCTCTGGTACCGAGGGAACGCACACGAGTACAGATACATACTCCCGAAGAGGAGACATCATTCGGTGGAGAAACCTCTCTGCGCTCCAGAGTTACCAGTGATCTGGTTAAATCGCTCTATGAGAAGCTACTAACTATATATCCAAACGAGAACCCGAGCGTGATACATACCGATCTGTTTGAGTCTCGTGGTCGTGAATTATACTACAAGGGTGATAACAGACCTCTGACAAGTGACGGATCTCTAAGGACCGTCGGCACCATTGCGGATATACTGGGCAAGAAAAGGCTGCGCGGTTTGGGGTTCGATATACCGAAAGGTAGTATAACCCCCCGACAGGCCGCTAGGCTAAACAAAATAGAAGAGAGACTACCGTCACCGGATAAAATAGAGAATGCGACCGATATAGAATTAGAAACCATGTCTGGAGATGTTGTGAACAGTGCGGAAGATTTAATTTCATTGGTCAAACAACAATCTGTAGACCATGAAGCAACCCAGACCGGTGATCTATTTGAATATCCTATGCGTGAATTGCTAGGATTGGATAGATCATTGAGAAACATAAGAGGAAGTCTTCAGGATGAAGTTGCAAAAAAGGTTCAGCTCGAACAGCATATTGACAGAGAAAAAAACAAGTTGGAAGAGATGGAAAACACACCAAATATGACCGAGGAACAACAAAATGAAGCGAAAGAAAGGTTGAAAGGTTTGCAAAATGAGTTGAAAGGTCGGCAAGAGATTATCGATATTCTCAAAGGTAAACTTAACAGTCAAATAAAAAGCATCAGGGAGACGATTACCAAAGTACTTGACAAAGAAACTACATTGGGTGAAAAGATACGAACGCTATTCCGTGAACAGGGTATCACCATCGTCAGTGTACTAACGGCATTTGGTATGGTTATCGGCCTTCTAGTTGAAACTTTGACACCAGGGGGTGGGGGGTCATCCACCGGTAATACAAAAAATCATGAAAAAACCGAAGGTGGTGCGAGGGAATGGATAAAGAACAAGCTGAGTGCGCTTGGATCTCTCCTGGGTAGATTAGCCGGTGCCGCAGCCGCATCACTGCCCGGTATAATTGGATCCATCGTATCATGGATCCTAAATAGAGCAAAGAAAGCCGTCGGTTGGTTGAGTCAAAACCTGTGGGCTTTGATAGTTGGAATCGGAGGTCTGATATACACCTACATGGTTACAAAGCGTTAGCTATTCCGAATATATGTTACATGACAAATGTAACATAATACCCGCGGCATAGTACTATTTTTCGAAATACCACACGGCGCCCCCGACACCAATCATGCTTAGCGCGATAAATGCCAATTCCCGTTCATGCTGGCCATTGCTGGGTGTATAAAAGTCGCTCAATACGGGCCTGCGCGGAATATCTGTGAGAGGTGATCCTCCAAATACTTTTTTATATTCCCGCATCGCGTCATCCAGCTCCGTGAATTTACCCTCGGCCTTCTTCTCAAGTCTGAGCTGCTTATTGATAAAGTCAACCCTCTCTTGTCTTTTACGTTGCCATATAACCTGAGCCTTCTGCAGCTGTTCTATGGCTAGATCATGCCGCTTCCGTTCCTTATCTATCCTATCCTTTGATAAACTTGAAAAGAGGTAGCTTGATCCGGTGAAGGCCAAAGCGTTCGCGAAGGCACCTCCCAACATCATTGCAATTGAAGCCATGTTTATATAATCCGGTATAATATAGTGGCGTTATTTTAATACGATAGCCTCGGAGTCTATGACATCAGAGTCGTCTATGACCTCGGTATCGATGTATTCCACCTTGGGTAAAATCCTCTCAACTTTCTTGCGCTGGCATAAAACCCAGACCAACCATTCCAGTATTCGCAACATTATATATTTATAGTTTCAGGTATAATTTTTTGCTTAACTAGATATTCTCTTGTCATTTCACTTGCGGCGACTATGGCTACAAGCTTTCCGGTATCTTCCAGGTCAAATTTCTGAATTGAGGGTGGTGTCATTTTTAATACCTTTTTCCCGAGCATTGAATAGCCTACGGCGAAAACGCATACGACCGATGCCTTATAAATATCGTTTACTATACTTTTCTTATCCATGTTTATATACTTCGAGATTATAATATCGCGATATTATCCCTTTATTCCATTTCAAGTTTACTCCTAGTTTTTTTAGTGTCCGATGGAGCTCTCGGCGGGGTATCCTTCACCTTACTCTGCGAGGTGTTGTTCCTCATCACCACCAACGCTCCAATTATTACCATGACTATAACACCGCCGCCCATTATTGCGTAGTTGTTAACCCCACCTTTGGGACCATCTGTCACAGAATCCTCAATGACAATATCCTTAGGATCCTCCAACTGTGTCTGGGGTGCTGAGTGTGTCTGAGGTGCCGGCTGGGTTTGTGTCTGAGGTGCCGACTGTACCTCCGTCTGTGCCATGAGCAATCTTTTATAATCCTCCCTCTTTTTACGGTTGTATTCGGCCAGTCTCTTACCCGCCTCAACCTTTTTAGGGTTCTTCGTTGTCACCTGAACTGGAGTATCCGACATCTTTAGTATCCGTATCGATATTGTTTAAATTTTTTCCCGCGATATAATGCCTACCTGTTATTAAACCTACACTGATTGGTGATAGTAGTGATCCGAACTTATAATATAAATCACATGTGAACCTTTGGAGTGCCGAGTTTAGGAATGGATCATTCTCCAGGTCATCACTCAGAGCTTTTTGATTTTTTATACCCAGGGCTGTACAGGCGCCCATGGAGTACATGTGGATTATTGACTGTCCTAAAGACTTAACCATTTGACCGGATAGTTTAGCCTCGTATATGGTGAACAGTTTATCCACCTCATCATTCTTGAGCTTCTGTATCTCCACCTCCGTATACATCTTACCAAGATATAACTTGCTATTCCCGGTCAGCACGCACTCGAGCAATTTCTGTCTCTTCCCATCATCCCGTTCGTCCCGTTCATCGATAAAAATTAGGTTGTCAATTACCGTTTCAGCCATTTTCAATAGCCATAGGTATTTTTTAATACAAAAAAGACAGAAACTAACCAATACCAGCAATAGCACTACAGCTATCACCAGTAATATGAAATTTATATATTCTATCATTATAGGATAGTACTGTAGTTTTCCTATAGATTTGTTACAAGACTCTTGTAACAAAAAACGTCCAATCTAGCAAATCACGTGAGTTCTTGGATGTTCCATCCTCATGACTAAATGTGTATATTTTCCATCTTTTAGCCTTTCCTTAACCTTCTGGATCTCCGATGATTCAATGACATCATTCTCTTCGTGGATGGTTGCGAGATCATGTCTGTCCTTCGGATACCACACATATAACATTTTCGCCTGCCTTCGTAAGTTCTTCGGTATCGCGGTGTATGATTGTGTGAGTAGCCACATGGTGTGGTTTCGATGCCGACCGCTGATGGCCAGCTCCAGAAGCGGTTGCCTCTTTTTGTCCAATTTCTCATCCGCGATGATGTCGTCGATCAGGAATAATGTTTTGTACCCGGCACAGAAATCCGTCATCTTTTGAATCCATTCATACAACATGCGCATGGGCTCAATTAGAATCACATATCTATCCCTCCAGAACCAGTTACTCCCCATATATGTCTTGTTCCATCTTAATGTTGGACATATAATCACAATGAAATCGAAGTGATCAAAGTATTCACTCTCCAGCAGTGTTACTACGCGTTTGGATTTTCCGCAGCCCGTGGGACCGACGAATAGTGCTGTGTGAGGATCTTTCATGTAGTCCATCTTAATATAGTACATCCATAATTTCACCGTTTTGAATATTTAATTGAGCATCCATGATTAGATATATGTAGGCGTTTAAGGATCCTGCGGTTTCGGCCGTCTTTTCAACTTGCAGTGTGATCCCCTCGCTCGCATTTTCAATCCGTCGGCCGGTCCCGTGCAGTGAGTTTTCATCTATGGTTCTGAAATCCAGCCATAGAGCATATTTCGTGGTTAGGTAGTCCGCGACCTTCACATCATGTAGTTGCAGATGTTTCTGTATTTCACCGGCGTTACCATCCCTTTGTTTGCCCTCCGCGAAATACTTGCATATTTCACCATAATGCTCAAACGGTTGCATCCCCTGAGCGAAAAGTTGGTTAGGCTTACCCTCAACTATGGAGGATACCTTTTTGATCTTGGGATTGTAGAACCTACCTGTATCTCGTTTGTAAGCTTTCTCTTCCTCAAACAGAACTAATATACCCTTCAGAGACTTGCACGGTGTATTGAACGACCAATTCCACGTTGTGTCTGACTTATCCACCCTAATTTGTCTATGTCTCAGAAACCTGTCGTAAAGTACGGCCATGTTTTGGTATTCATTTGAGATGAATCTGGCGAGTGTGGGTTGTGTCACAATCTCATATTCTAGAGATATGTTGGAGATTTTGTATTTAGCATCCGGCGCCGGTGCCGTGGCGGAACCCGAAGGTTTGGTAGGTGTTGATAATACTACCCTGTCATAATTGTTGAATGTTATCTCATAACACAGCCTATTACCTAATCCGGCCTGATAATAAGGAATCGTGCTATCCAACATTTCAAAATCTAGTGGTATGGTGAACTTGTTTTTGTATGCATCATAAATAGCTTTGTCCACCACCTCCGATGCGTCTTTATCCGCAGCTCCAACTCTCAGTTTCATACAGTTTTCTGTACACCCTTCATCAAAGATGATACCTTGTCTTATTGCATTTCTTTTTTCGGACTTGGTTAGCCATAAATCTCTGTAGCACCCGAAAAGATCAAAGTCATCAATGCTCAGAATCTCGGTACCCTCGAACTTGATAGCTAGCTTTTTAACAATTGCCCTCCCTATGTTAGAGACCAATGTTCTCTTCGTGTCGACTTTTGACTCGAGTTCAACGTCGAAACTTATTTTCGAAGTACCAGGAACAATGACATCATCGTTACCTAAATTAGGGAACCTAATCAGGAGTAACTGGTTCTGATCAATCTCACTCGGGTTGTGAGTGACAATTACTTTTTGATGCGTTCCTTTTACGCCATGTGCGATCCTAAGTGAACGCTCTGGGTTTAACTTTTTCCCGTATTCCATGCTATTCCATATTACTTTTATTTTATTTTACTTTAATTCGGTTAATGCTACGGTATCATCTGTACGCCGTATCTCTTATGTGAATGGTAACTGTTGTCTTCATACCACCCCATAGCACCTTACCATCCTGACCTGTGACTCTCATGGTAAGTGATTGAAGTAAACCTTTCTTTAGTTTCTTATATTGCGGATTTTTCGGTTCAATATATGTAAAATCACCACCATACTCGGATATATGATATGTCATCAGGTTGTTGCTATATTCACCATCTTTAAGATTTAACGAGTTATCCAATTCATTAAGATTAAAATGTAGTTCCGTTACACCCTCCATATTGAATATTTTACTCAACTTAGAGTTTCTAGCTAGTTGTGTTGATTTTATATCACCTCTCACGATTGAATTCAACTCCCTACCCGTGTAGTGCTGACCCTGTTGTAACCTAACCGTGGTAACTCCATCGGCCAAGGGTATATCTATTGGAGCTGTAGCTACATATGTGACATTATCTGAAAACGTCTCCACGATCGCAACCTCCTTTGTACCATGTGAATTGTCTATCGGTTGATACAAATAGATTTTCTTCTCGCTATTTACGTCCTTTATTGTGATATACATTATTATATTAGAGATTGTGAATATATTTAAATCAAAGAATGGATGACATTTTCAGATATAACCCGAATGCGGCATATAAGCCAAATGAGGGGCGGGATCTTCAAATATTGAGCGCTAGGGATCTGTACAAACAGGCCATTATTGTGTCTGAAAGTGGCTCTTTCCCCGCTTCCTTTCCTAATATTTTTACCAATTATGAACTTAGTCATAACGCGCAACGTATGAGAATTTGGAATGAGCAACCTTTTAGATTATGGCAAACCCAGCTAAATTTCGCCACTTGGTGCGCTTCAAGTGCCTGTGGGGTAAGTTCGGAACACCTGAAGGATGGTAGATCTATGGTCAGGTCAATATATCGTTTTCATGTGTATTATCACATTAGACGAATCATTAAGCGCCTACAGACACCTCTACCCTTTGAGGATAGCTTCAATCGATACGACAATCCCTATTCAAATGAGGAGTTTTTAAAAATCTGCGGCGATTATGGAGTTGATCCCAACCCCATGAAATACAGGGGTCAGAACTTTTTCAGCTCATATCAAAAAAGACGTAAAGAATATCCAACTCCGGGGTTAAGTTATTTCACAAACGACTCCATGACGCGGTGGATTGTGGAAAAATCCGATGGATTTACAAAAACGGGCCTTGTGAAGATCTCGAGCAGTGTCAGGGCCTATGCATATCTTGTTCTTAGTTCTCAAGCCTCAGCGCGATCCTCCATCCTCGGTAATGATTCAAGTGCTCTGACCGCCCAAAAAGTTTTTATGAATAACCTTGAGGACATTGTTAACCGTAGGGTCGATATTCAGGAGGACATTAAACGTTATCAGGATACGTTAAACTACGCTTCAAGTAAGGTTGATTATTCGGTTGGACAAGGTATTTATATGTTACCTAGTGACATGAATCTCAGAATTAAGACAGGGGTGGTGGGTTACAACAACAAGATTTTGATATCGGGTGAAGATCTTACCATTGGTATCAATCGAAAGGTCAATGTTACCGAATCACATAAGATAACTAAAAAGAAGCCGGTAACACCCGATCATCCTGATATCCATCCTGATAAACACATTACCGTACACCACGTGGATACTACAGATAAACACATTACTGCACCTTACCACAAAGATACTCCTCCTACACACGAAGATGAGAAGATCGCTCTTGTGATTGTTATGACAACGGGTTATTTCATATGGTATTTGTTTAGATAAAGAATGACGTCAATTAAATGTCAATCAAGCCAGAATAACAATAGAGAAACAATGCATTCCTTACATACCAAATATCCTTAGCAACGGCTACTTTCGTTTTGACTTTTTTCTTATGTAAACAACTTTCTGGTATGTAAAATATGTAAAATCCTATTGTTATAAGCGTTTGATTGACAGATGGTAGATAACAAAAACTGCTTGCGTGTTGTTATTTATAAAGTGGTATAAAGAGATGTAATCGTGAATATAAACACAATGGCTTTTCCAACAGTTGAAGAATTTGAACAAAACATAGAACAAGTTACTCCAATCATAAAGTGGAGAGAGCTGCCTAAAAACGATATTTACCTTGTTAAATATGTGAAAGAGATGGAAATATCAAGACCTGGTGCTCTTTCTGAAAAATCTATGTATGCGGAGGTTCAAGATAGAATGGGAAATAAATATAAGACATGGTTGCCCGCAAGACTTTGTGATGAATTAAAGGATTATAGTTTCAAGGGTGATGCCTTTGTCAGATCAAATGGTCTCAAACAATCTCAAAATAATCATCAAAATCAATTCTTCAGTTATGACATTATGTGGCGCTAAACCTTGCAATGTTGCAATCATCTTTACTTGTTTTTGGTAAAGATAGACACACATAACACTATAAATTATAAGGCACGACAGATGAGGGTGGGTAGGGACCCATGGGGAGGGGAGGGAGGGGACACGGCGGGGGTTGGGGGGTTGGGGCGGATCCGGACATTCGTAGGTGCTAACGGATTTTATAGACTCTTCTATCGTTGATTTGACATGGATGGCCTATAATTTGACGTGGAATGGCACAGAATATATTAATCGCTGTCCTAGGATCCGCATTTTCCTATCTCTCGTTGTTCTCAAACGTACTTAGGTTATACAAATGCTCTTCACAAAGTATGCCGAGCCTCTTAGCTGGTGCTGACCCCTTTAGATTTCCAGGAGTGGGGCACATAGCTGTCTGTTTCTCCTAATAAAACCAATACAAAAAATTTTTTTGGCCTCTTGATCTTAGTGACCGATATTAACTTTGTGAGAATGCACGAAATTAAATGCGCTAAAACACAATTCAAAAAACTGGGAAAAAAGTATGCAGACGCTCAATATCAAGCCTTTGATTTTTATCGTTTTTTTTTAAATTTCTTCTAACTTTGAAACATACAGCATTATGAAGCCATCTCCTTCAAATTCAGAAATTTTGCAACAGAAAAATAACTATTTAGAAGTCTTTTTATTCGAATTGCGACGAACGCAAATATGGGCTTTCTGATATTGTCATCAGCTGTCAGTCATCGCTCAGTTAACCAGCCTTAATTTATAATACTGTCTATAATTGTAGCAGTCAAAAACTCATTGGCGCGTGTTAACCAAGTTGGTTCGTTGATCAAAATGGGAGAAGTTGTTTTATCATTAGAAAAGAGATAAAACAAAAATACAAAAGCGATGTATTACAATTTTTCACAAATATACAATTTTTAACTCCTAATACATTCGAAACAAATCTACATTTTTTTACTGCTCAGGGTGGCTAAAAGAAAATTCAAAGACTTTTTGAGATTTATTTCAGTTTTCTGACAAGACGAAATTCTGTTCAAGAAATACAGAAGTTTCAATACGGTTTCCATAACATGAAAACGAATAAAACTTAAAACACAGACCTAAACATAAAATAGCTTATTTTCCCAGAGTTTTTCCCATTTTTTCAACTTTCCAAGTTTCAAAGAGTAAATTCCGCTTACAGTTTTAAGGAGTAGTAGTAAGACTAATTTAAAATTATTGACGTAAAAAATGTCTAAATAAACTTTGTTTTTTTCTTCTTGTTATATTTCAAAATTTCAAGTTATAATTTCAACAGATTATATATGTATATATATGTTATAAATATCACAGAATTGTATCACGAACCAGTTAAAAACACAGAAACAAAGAAAAGAAACATTCCACCAATGAAGTTAGCAAAAAACGAAGCGAGCCAGCCCAAATTGCTTTTTCCTTACCTAAGAAATTATCCTAGGAGCGATAGATGTAAGACAAATGGAAACATATTTTATGTTTGGTCCCCATAAATATATTTCCGTGATATGTTTTTGCGAATCCGATATCAACATTTTACGGTCGAAATATTAATTTGCAAATATTGGACAAATTCACTAAAGCAAATTGGGTAAAATTGAATGCCGCAGAATTTCTCTCACGTTAATTACACTTTTAAAAGTATATGGATCGATTTAGGGTTCCCACTCACTTTGTAACTAAATTTTTTAAGGATACTCAGGCCAATTTAGAAGAGTTTTTTGTTTTTAGGAGATTTTTTTTGTGTAACAAGGAAAATTTGCGTTAGTGAAAGTGTAACTTAGAATCATAAGAATCAAGGATGTCAAACAAATTGAACAAGGAAAACAAATTGGATTGATCAGATTTCATTTTCGTGTTATCTGATATAGACTGTAAATATAACCTCCACAAAATAAAATCCATTATAAAATTGAGTTTGACAAATAGATGTTCCCTAAATATTTAAGAGATTTTTTGGAGTTTTCGTCAGAAGAAATAAGGAAATTTTAGAATTATTCAGCAAGAATTTATTTTTTAGTATGTTTTAGGATTATTAGGTGGTGTGGCAACCTTGCGATTATGGTAATAACCAGTATACACCACACATTGGTAAATTTATGGAGACATGTTAAAAATAAGATTCTGTAAAAATGCTAAGGAGTTGTAGTTTTTGTCACCAGAACGATCTCCTAGTCAAGTTGAACAACTTCCAAATATTGTTAGATATACCTAAAGACAATCACAAAAGCAAGGGCAGGAGACGATATAAATTGTGCAGAAAAATGAAAAAATTAACTGTCACGACTTACATAGGCAGTATTAGCAAGCTCTCTCGCCACGTACAAAACAAGATCAGCGTACAACCCCAAAAAGCTATGTGGATAGAGAAGGGGGTAGATGAATTTAACCATTAGTAGAGCTGTGATTGAACTAGAAATTTATCATTGTGTTACAAAACAACAACAATAAAAACAAACAAACAAACAAAAATTAAAAAACTAATTAAAGTACAAGATCGCACACCTTCGTGTTTATCTGATTCATTTTTTTATTTTATCAAAAACTTTATTTTTAGTGAATCACATTTTCTTTGCAATTTAAAGCTTCTGAGTGCAAAAATTGTTACCATGACTACAAAAAAAATTTGAACAAACACCATAAAATACCGCTAACTGAAATCGCATCCAAGTTTTTCATAACAATCTTTTATAGCGTCTCGAAAATCTTGCTGATATTTCAAAACAGCCAGGACGTGACCAGTATTTATTGTTCGAACCTCGGCCTGTGGGTAGATGTCTTGTGGTGTTACATTATAAAACTCTCTTGGTATGTAGCGGTCATGTTCAGCAACAACGTACGTAATAGGCGAGTCTTTGTGAGGCTGGTTGAAATGAGATAAGTGAGTAGCTTGATCCATAATGGCAGTCATGTATGCTACAGTTTCTTTAGAGGGTGATGCAGAAACAAAGTTAGTCGATAACGCGAATTCACGTATATAATCCAAATTCAATCGATTGTTGGTGGAGTTGTAAAGGCTTTTTGGGATTGTTTCTAAATATTTCCATAAGTCAATTTCTAAAGCTATAGGTCCGATTTTCTTGCCACGAAAATCAATATACGAACTTATTTGTAAATCCGGGAGAATCGACGAAAATTTTGAGTACAAGAAAGAAGCTTTGGAATGATCACTTTCGTTTTTTGTGGTGTCATTACTCTGCTGTATAGGTTGATTTAAGCCTTCAGAAGAATTTGGACAGACATAATGTGTCTTTAAAAGTCTTTCGAATTCTTCATCTTGTCTTAAAAGTTTGCTGTAAATAGGCTCACGTTCGAATTGTTCGTCCAGTACTTGCCAGTTAACGGACTGGCTGAGAACACCCTAAATAAAACAACATTGTACTGTAATTATGAATTACTGTTTTGTAAGTGTACACCCTAGTTTGAATAATGCCTAAATGAATAGTGTCATTTTCCATACTACCACCGCTCTTCTTCGACAGCTTTGTTTATCAATATACAGTTCTCTCTGACAAGTGCACCGCTCGTGAAAAAAGGTTTTGTTTGCTAATTAGAGGGTGTCAGTCTTTTGGTATGTTTTGGTAAGCTTTAGTATCACTTGCTATGTGCAAAATTTTAATTTGAGTTGCTAAGAAGCTGATGAAGTGTAACATTTATATTTTTAAGGTTTCCTAGCTTATGTTTTCATTTTATACTTCAATGTTATGTTAATGTTAATAAAAAAAAGAAAACGTTTATTCAGTTTCGTAGGTTGCTTGTTAGATCATCCAAGTTTAGCCTCGGTTGCTAAACTTTTCAAATTTTGAGCCTAACCAATTGCTAATATCTCAGCCTCAGCCATTACCAACTGGGTGGTTATAAGAACGAGTATCACTGAGTGCTTAAAACAAAACAAAAAATAAGAATTATACAGATTATAAACTTACATCTGTAAATGCAGGACCAGCAGATGACCAAGATAAGCAGGGTACAATAGCCATTGGCTCAAACCATCCTGAAGCAGATACAGTCGCCATGTGTCCACCCATTGATATCCCAGTGATCCCCAATGGACCATAACCATTTCTCTGACACCACAACATCAAAGTAACTGTCTCAAACAGCAATGCAGCACCCATAACAAAAATGTCTGAAACATGGTTAACTGCAGAGCGGACTTGGTCTTTTGGTTTTCGACACCCATAAAATGGATTTTCTAAGATAATCGACCCCATTGAATATTGTTTTGCCAACGGGGTGGCCATAAAATGTCTCCTTCGCCAAAAAAAATGATCACCAGTGCCAGCTAAATGCAGACAAATGGGTTTCTTGTTTTTCCACTTGTTTGGTAAAACTAATTCAAAATAAGCTTTTTCACTTTCTGGCGGCAGTGCTTTTGGTATAAACTTTGTCAATGGTGAAATGAATTCACCTTTATATACAGTTAGGGATGAGTTTATTTGTTTAGCAGCAGTTATTTTTATTTCTGTTTTCTCCAACACTTTGTAAACATCCTGTAACATTTTCCTCTTGTCAAGCACGATTTTCTGCCATTCTGAAAGTTGCTGTATTATTTCAGGATTACCCCAACCATTGGAGAAAAATTTAACAAAGGCAGTGACCATTTTAAATGCAGCATCTGATTTATTTAACATGGCACAGTATATATTTAAAAGCTGAAACAAAAAAGCACATACAGATGTTTTTCTTTGTGTTAAATTGGAGTCATTTTATTTCTGGGAGAACAAAACACCTGCCTGAACATTCATTGATATTTACAGCTAGCAAGTGAAGGGGGTATTAAGGTCCTTTTAGGATTTCCATTGAATTAGCACACAAATATTATTATTGACAATTGACAATTATATTCATTAAATAAGCTATTCACTTACACAGAGATTTTCAATAGTTCAACTAGGCAAAAGCAGCAGTGGTGATTGTTTTTAGTTGTGCAATTATTTCTTTCAAATGACACTGGCCGGCTTACCTCTATTCATACTAATTTTCATGTGATAGAGAAAAATCTATTTTACGTGTATTAATTTTTATGCAATAGCAATATGAGCGTATTCTGTGTGTATTAATTTTTGTGTTAGTGCAAGTTTACTCCAAAAAATAACATTCAGAGGACATTCGGAATTTTAGACAAAATGATTGTGTTTGGGTAAATTTACCAATTTCTGATCCTGCCCATACTTTGTATTTATATCTTATATCTAGAATGACCTACCAGTAAAATGTTTCAGGGTCAAAAGCTTATTGTTGCAATCTTAGTGCCAATTTTTACTTTTTTTGGAAAGCTATGGCAATTCTGCCTCTTTTGTTTCACTTCTACCAATGAATTTTCAGTGATGCTTAAAGATATGTTATATAAGATATGTTGAAGGAATGTCTACATCTATATCGTAAGTATAAAAAGTTCTTAAGAGAAGGTTAAGTGAAGCTAGGTTGTTTTGGGTGACAACCCTATCAGAAGCAGTGCAAAATTAAGCATATAGCAGAGCAAATAGTTAAGTCAGGGTAAACACTGAATTAGAAAATTACTTGCAGGATGGATTCTGCTTGGAAAAAGTTCAGAGAGTTACTTCCTCTGTTGACAGGGGCAGTGAAGCAGGAAGATCTTGACCGTTTAGAAAGAAATGAAATGAAAATGATTAGGTGGTTGTGTAATGCCAGTCTGAGAGACGGAAAGAGTTCGGATGAGCTAAGAAGTGGGCTAAGTATCTGCAGCATTTAAGATGTTATCCAGATTAGAAAATTGAGTTGGTTAGAACACTTGGAAAGAATGGAAAAGGATAATTTGGTAAGAAAGTGTAGAGGCTGGGCAAAGCCTAGAGGTAGACAGAGAAAGACTTAGCAGAATGTAATTAGGACAGACTTGATGCAAAGAAATTTGAGTTTAGGTCTAACGCAGTCATCATTCTCGGCTTAACGTCCGTTTTCCATGCTAGCATGGGTTGGACGTGGTATATTAATGATCCTCTTCCAATCTGATCTAGACTGTGTTAGATTTAAACTCAACTTCCTCTGTATCAAGTCTGTCCTTATAACCTCAGTAGATGATAGATAGATGTGTATATTTTACATGGCTAGCCTCACAAATATCGAGGGATATACCCTGTCTATTATTTCCAGGAGGGGCCATGGCTTAGATGGAGAGTCCTAGAGTATTTAATGCTCATTTTAAGCTACGCAGACCCAATTAGTAGGGCGCACGCTCTACTAGACAACTCCCGGCAACATCCAACGGCCCACACAGTGTGCCATCTCCCCAATTTCCCTCACATGGCTTGGGTTAACCCGGGGCTATGGTAACATTCACTCGCCCATGTTGAATCGCCGTCAAGAGGAATCGAACCCCGGTCTCCCGCACAGAGTACGAAAGCTATAACCACTAATCTACGGCGCCACAATTCTTTCTCGGTCTGCCTCTGGGCTTTGCCCCAGGAACTATCAAGTCTCCACACTTTCTTACCCAATTACCCCCCTCCATTCTTTCCAAGTGCCCCAGCCAATTCAATCTTCTTATCTGGATAACATCTTTAATTCTACGGATACTTAGCCTGCTTCTTAGCTCATCTGAACTCTTTCTGTCTCTCAGACTAGCATTACACATCCACCTAACCATTCTCCTATCATTCCTTTCTAAACGGTCAAGATCTTCCTGCTTTACTGCCCATGTCTCACTACCGTACGACATAACACTTCTTACACAGGCCACATACAACCTTTTAACTCAATTGACAAGACTCTGCTAGTCAACAAAGGAAGTAACTCTCTGAACTTTTTCCAAGCAGAACCTATCCTGCAAGTAACACTTCTTCCAACACCCGCTTCACTGCACAACATATCTCCCAAGTAACAGAAGTTCTCAACTATCTCTAACGAGCCACTGTTGTACATCATTGAAGCTAGAAATACTTCATTCTCTATAATCTCACCTTTGCTACGCTTGCATACAAACTGAATGTCAGCTCTTAACCTTCCACCAATACTACTGCACTTCTTATGTACCTAATGCTTGCAAGTCTGACAAAAAATTGAGTTACTATACCAACCCCTGTTGGCTTTAACAAAAAGATATTTGATGAAAGATCTAGAAAAGCCATTCATTTTTAATATATACAAAATCATCTGCTGTTGGTGTATTCTTTAACATTCCGAACTTAAATTTTGAGAATGGAAAAGGTGGTATCTACTCTTACACAAGCCAGAGACTATGTCATCTTAAGTGTTTTAATGCACAATATAGAAACATCCAGCACCTGAAATTCAAGAAAATTCACATTGGCGGCTATTTTTCAAAATTGCCATCATGTTGATGGCACTTTTGGAAAATCATAATTGCATGCCTTCTTTTCTTGTTTGGAATTATTACAATAACCAGCTGTCAAGGTGAAACGATAGAAATACTTTAATGCTCAAAAACTTGTTTGAAAAGTTATGCAGCAGGAAGATTTCTGGTGCTGTTTTGAAAGTTATACAGGAAGAATTATTCCTGTGCTGTTTCTTGAGTTATACAGATTATACTTTGCTGTTTGGTAATTTATACAGCAAGTCATTCTTCTCCTATGTAAAATAACAAGAAAAAAAAGAAACATTATTTTTATTGAAACAACTAGTGTCTAAATCTAAATCTAATTGCAAAATCTTTTTAGGGAATTTATAATAAAGAAGAGTGTTACAGCAAGCATATTCATGTTTTAGGAGGTATTTTTCCCATACAGTTGTTTATTTAACAACAGTCTTGCACATCTTAATTACCGTATTTTCATCAACGGTAAGGAAAAAAACACAATTTTTGCTGTTGTAATTGAAACTTTTTTAAAAACATGTCCGCAATTGCAGTGCCGATATGAATTTTGAAGGCTGTCTTTCAGAAGGACTTAAACTCTTTTATGCCCTTCCAACACATATAGCTAGAAAACATCATTGAGTGAGTAACACAGGTGCCATAGCTTAGTGGCTATAACTCTCACTCTCAATATGGGCAGGTGAATGTTACTACAGCCTCTGGTTAACCTAAGCAATGTAAGGGAAAATGTGGGGAGCAGAGATGGCAAGTGTGTGCCGTGGATGTTGCATGGAGTTGTCTAGTAGAGGACCCTATCTAACTGAGCATTAGATACTCCAAGAGTCCCCATATCTAAGCCATGGCCCACATCCTGGAAATAATATATAGGAGGGTTATCTATCCCTCATATTTGTAAGGCTGGCCATGTAAAATATTCACATCTAGCTATCTATCTAGTAACTGTACCAAAACGTGCTAGAAAAGAACATCAATTCAATTTCTATGTAATATATCTGACGAACCACTGCTCCATAGTAACACTTCACTGTTTAGTAGATAAGAGCAGACTCAAAACATCATTGTAGAAATGGATATGCATCATTGGACTTAACGAGTCGAATAAGTGGAAAACGACAGAAGCTATACCAAGTAACTTAAGTAAGTAAGTAATGTGGCAACGTATATTGATGACAATACTAAATTAAGTAATATAAAATCAATAAAGATTGAGCTGTTTTCTTGCTGTCCATGTAGTTAGCTAGTCCTTGTTTTTTTATCGCTTTAGAATTATAGCTAAAAGTAACTGACATAAACAACAAAGCGTCGGAGATAAATCGGGAATAATTGTTGCCAATCTTACTCAAAATTTTAGATACTTTCCTTTTGTATATTTAGCACAGGCAGTTTGTCCAGCCCTTTAACTAGCGCTGAGAGTGGGAACGACTTCATTTAGCACCGGGCTAAGTGGTCCCGACACACGACGTACAACATAACTAGTACCCTTCATACTTTATCGATATTAAAAGTCCGACAGACGTTCAGTCATACTTCTCCAACCAAATGGACCCGACAAATGAAACCGCATTATCCGACATCCTCTCTATATAACAAATACATATTTTTTCTGTCAATAATCCATAACCAACGTAATATCGCATAATACTGCATAATACTGCATAATACCTTTATAATTCATAAAAAATACATAAATTTTCTGTCGATGGCCATACCAACGTAATATCGCATAATACTGCATAATACTGCATAATACCTTCATAATTCAAAAAAAATACATAAATTTTCTGTCGATGGCCATACCAACGTAATATCGCATAATACTGCATAATACCTTCATAATACTCTCTGTCGTTACATAAAAAATACATATTTTTTCTGTCGATGGCCATACCAACGTAATATCGCATAATACTGCATAATACTGCATAATACCTTCATAATTCATAAAAAATACATAAATTTTCTGTCGATGGCCATACCAACGTAATATCGCATAATACTGCATAATACCTTCATAATACTCTCTGTCGTTACATAAAAAATACATATTTTTTCTGTCGATGGCCATACCAACGTAATATCGCATAATACTGCATAATACTGCATAATACCTTCATAATACATAAAAAATACATAAATTTTCTGTCAATGGCCATACCAACGTAATATCGCATAATACTGCATAATACTGCATAATACCTTCATAATTCATAAAAAACACATAAATTTTCTGTCGATGGCCATACCAACGTAATATCGCATAATACTGCATAATACTGCATAATACCTTTATAATTCAAAAAAAGTACATAAATTTTCTGTCGATGGCCATAACAACGTAATATCGCATAATACTGCATAATACCTTCATAATTCATAAAAAACACATAAATTTTCTGTCGATGGCCATACCAACGTAATATCGCATAATACTGCATAATACTGCATAATACCTTTATAATTCAAAAAAAGTACTTAAATTTTCTGTCGATGGCCATAACAACGTAATATCGCATAATACTGCATAATACCTTCATAATTCATAAAAAACACATAAATTTTCTGTCGATGGCCATACCAACATAATATCGCATAATACTGCATAATACCTTCATAATACTCTCTGTCGTTACATAAAAAATACATATTTTTTCTGTCAATAATCCATAACCAACGTAATATCGCATAATACTGCATAATACTGCATAATACCTTTATAATTCAAAAAAAGTACATAAATTTTCTGTCGATGGCCATAACAACGTAATATCGCATAATACTGCATAATACCTTCATAATTCAAAAAAAGTACTTAAATTTTCTGTCGATGGCCATAACAACGTAATATCGCATAATACTGCATAATACCTTCATAATTCATAAAAAACACATAAATTTTCTGTCGATGGCCATACCAACGTAATATCGCATAATACTGCATAATACTGCATAATACCTTTATAATTCAAAAAAAGTACATAAATTTTCTGTCGATGGCCATAACAACGTAATATCGCATAATACTGCATAATACCTTCATAATTCATAAAAAACACATAAATTTTCTGTCGATGGCCATACCAACGTAATATCGCATAATACTGCATAATACTGCATAATACCTTTATAATTCAAAAAAAGTACTTAAATTTTCTGTCGATGGCCATAACAACGTAATATCGCATAATACTGCATAATACTGCATAATACCTTTATAATTCAAAAAAAAGTACTTAAATTTTCTGTCGATGGCCATAACAACGTAATATCGCATAATACTGCATAATACCTTCATAATTCATAAAAAACACATAAATTTTCTGTCGATGGCCATACCAACGTAATATCGCATAATACTGCATAATACTGCATAATACCTTTATAATTCAAAAAAAGTACTTAAATTTTCTGTCGATGGCCATAACAACGTAATATCGCATAATACTGCATAATACCTTTATAATTCAAAAAAAGGACTTAAATTTTCTGTCGATGGCCATACCAACGTAATATCGCATAATACTGCATAATACTGCATAATACCTTTATAATTCAAAAAAAGTACTTAAATTTTCTGTCGATGGCCATAACAACGTAATATCGCATAATACTGCATAATACTGCATAATACCTTTATAATTCAAAAAAAGTACTTAAATTTTCTGTCGATGGCCATAACAACGTAATATCGCATAATACTGCATAATACCTTCATAATTCATAAAAAACACATAAATTTTCTGTCGATGGCCATATTAACGTAATATCGCATAATACTGCATAATACTGCATAATACCTTCATAATTCATAAAAAGTACATAAATTTTCTGTCGATGGCCATACCAACGTAATATCGCATAATACTGCATAATACCTTCATAATAATGTCTGTCGCTTCATAAAAACTACATATTTTTTCTGTCGATGGCCATAACCAACGTAATATTCCAGAATATTTCGCATAACTGCCATTTACGGAAAGCTGTTTTTATAAAGTAGACAAAGTTTGAGGTTGGATACACATCCATACACAAACAGAAACGATATTTCGCTCAAATATCCTTTTGCAACAAGACATAATAACGGCCCTATTGCAGGCTAAACAAAGAGGCGTTTTTGTACAATATATTGAACAGGCGGTGGTGTTCTATGCCCACCGATAGCCAATAGAAAAGATATTTTGGACTAATACCCCCGCGAAATTACATATCACAAGTCCTAAAAAATGCAAATCTGAGGCAAGGCATTATACTATAAATTTACCGGGCTTTACTGTTATGTACTTATCCGTACAGCAGTAGAAACAAGTGTCCTCCCTGAAAATGACGCATCAAAAGCGCTAAAGCAGGCCAATCAATCCAAAGACATTACGTGTGTTTTTTATTTCTTTTTTTCGGTGCAGTATTTCAATAGTATAGCTTGATTAGTTCTTAAACCAAATGAATTCTTAGATGCATAAAAATTTAAATGTTCCAATGATTTTTGTCCGACTGAAGAAGCTGCTGCCGTAGAGAAGCTATATCACATTAAAGTTTAGAGCCGTTTACGATGAAATTATTCCATTGTTTGTAGTTAAAATTTGACAGGTCATAACTTTTTTTCGGCAAAGGCTCTTAGGCTGAAATTCTGTAGAAGGCATGTCAGTAATATAACGTATCATTAGGAAAAAGATGGAAGAATTCCAAATTAAAAGTCAAAACTTCTATTTACATGGAACAAAGATGTTCCAAAAAGGCATAAGTATAAAATTTATCTCATTTAAAGAGTCTCCGTAGATTTGATATTCCATTGAAGTTAGGATCAGAGTACAAAAGCTGAAAATAGTTCTAAATAATGTAATTATTATTGGCTATTGTTAAAAAATCATATGGTGAGTTAACAAGATCAACTTTATGAGCAACTGACCGAAAAACCAATAGACGTATGATATCGTTAGTCTTTTTATTAATAGCGGTATTTTGCCTGTTTGTCCGCGAAAAGCGCGTCCTGTTAATTAATCACGAAATTCTTATATCTGCACAAAATACCAAATGCGATATATATTTACCGACTTTGTTTTATTCTCCCGCGTGTAGCATTCAATTGCAACGCCTGATTTTTTTTGAAAAACCAATCCGAGATTTTGCAGCCACGACAAAGGGATGTGTAAAGCAGAGAGCAGTGTTATTACGGCCATTTTGAAAGTTGCGTAACGTTGACGTTGCTAAGTCTGTCCTTGTTTTTTTATATATTTTTACATTGCTTGGAAGCCTCGACTTTCGAATTACAAATCCCACATTAAAAAGAAGATACCATCTTGCAAAGTTGTGAAACATTTTATTGATGAATGCCCTAATGCCTCCGTGCAAAATATTGGGTTTATTATAGTTGATGTTGTGAACAATGGAGAGAATTTAACAAACAGGCAAATTGATAGTTTGCTATTAGATAAAGAAAAATTCTGGATAGGGACACTCGTCACACAACATCAGGGACTTAATGGTTCTCATGACTGGAATAGAACTAAAAGAACAGAAAAATGCAAGTTGTAGAAACCGTGTGTTAAGTTGATAGTAGGATGATGGTGATGGAAACCAGTTTTAAACCCTTGTGTATTTAATTGTATATAATTTATTTTTATCACTATATAAGATATTTTAATTGTTAATACTGTATTGTAAGCGATACTGAAGAAGTCAGTCGATGAACTGACGAAAATTTTAAATAATAAAATCTTTTTACTTAATTCTTGATGTAGTCATCTATCTTGTTGGTTATTCCTATAGCTACAATTTGTGTTCATATATATATATATATATATTTCAAAAATCGAATTTACTAAAACAACTGAATTTTATATGTATGGATTGCTTCTTAATACCGGTAAATTATCTCCGTAAATGTTTTTTCTAAAGACCGAATTTACTAAAAGAACTGAATATCATGGATTGCTTGTATGGATTGCTTCTTAATGCGGGTAAATTATCTCCCCAAACGTGTTTTTTTCAAAGACCGAATTTACTGAAACAATGTGTATGGATTGCTTTTAAATACGGGAAATTCATCCCTAAGCTTTTTTTGTGGTTAATCAAAACAAGCTGAACTATGGATTTGTTCCCTTTTGGCAGCTTTTCCCAATATGCAAAAAAATATTTCAAACGTTTTACACTACGACACAAAATGAAAAATATTCAAAAGGAAGTCGAACGGAAAAATATTTTTAGGCCCTAATTTTTACTTGTCAATTGGACTTTAACTTTAAGATTGCAAAAGTTAAGGCCTGGTTGACAATTGTCTATCTATCAATAATTTTATATTTTAAATTTAACTGAACCACCATGAATTCGTCATGCTTGCTGTGAATCTAGGTTATCGCGACTTTGAGTTTCTTCACTAAAGATAAGATAAATAAAAATGGAACAAATCTTATTCGTTAATACGAAAGGGTTTCTTGAGATTGATAACAACGAACATTCGAGCATTTCTCTAACATGAAAACAGTTAATATGTTCGGACTAACCTTCACTTGTTGTAAAGATTCTTTGTTCTCTAATGCTTTCACCATCGTTTCTGTCGGCAATATCTTTTGTCTGTTCTCTATAAACCATAAAAAAAGCACAACATAGCAATTAAATTGTTATATCCAATTAATTATATTCTATCACGTTGATTTTTGGACTTTTTAACTGAAAGTAATAGTACGTGCAACCCACTACACAACATTACTTTTATATTTTTTTTCAAATTAAACCTCAAATCAAATTTCAAATCTCAAATCAAATTTAATAAAAACTTACCATTGGCTGCCTAACCCAGTATTTTCCTTTTGGCATTACAGCATTTATCTAAACAAAATTACTTAAATAGTTATGTGAATGTTTTACAAAGATTTTCCTAAAAAAAATAAGTTTCCTCAAATAATTATTTTTTAACATAAAAAATAAATGAATGATAAACATTTATCTTATATACATTATATATATATATATAACAGGCAAAGTGGATATGTTCATTTTCCTTTGATCTTACCGAAATTTTCTTTGAAGTAACTGAAAAATGCATGTCTAATATGTTAAATTTTCTGACGTTACGGCGCGACGTCAATAAGACTACTTCAACGTTAATATTCTATATTAAATAAATGAAGCCATTACAGTGCACTTAAAGCTTTGAGGCCAAATAACTTGAAAACGAGGTGGTGACGTCAGTGATTTTTTACCACGTAAGTAACTAGGGACCACCCGGGACCAATTTGGGTAAGTTTCCCAAGCCTGGGTCCCCGAATCCGTTTCGGAATGGAAAGGTTGAGGACGTCATCACAAAACCTTCAAACCCCAATATCTCTGCAACCGCCAAATAACTTGAAAACGAGGTGGTGACGTCAGTGATTTTTCACCACGTAAGTAACTAGGGACCACCCGGGACCAATTTGGGTAAGTTTCCCAAGCCTGGGTCCCCGAATCCGTTTCGGAATGGAAAGGTTGAGGACGTCATCACAAAACCTTCAAACCCCAATATCTCTGCAACCGTTTGTCAAAAGTCCATGTTCCTATACATTTTCTTGATCTGCATTTCAAGATCTATACGATGAATGCATCGGCTGTACGAATTAAGAAATTTTTTTGGAACTTTTGGTAGGGACTTTGCTGACGTCAGAAAAATTTTTAAGCCCTTATATCTCCCTAAGCGTTTGTCAAAAACATACGATACCATACATTATTTTGGTCAACGTTTCAACCTCCACACCTTACAGACAACGAATGACTAATTTTAACCAATTTTCTTTTTGTATATGCACTGCTGACGTCGGCAAAAAATCTAAAGCAACCTATTTTTCCATTGTTCTTCTGCCTTAGTGGATTTTCACATGGGCTTTATCAACTAGTCTTGTATAAGTAATCAGCTAAATTTACACTGAAAACACGATTCTTATACAAGCTGGCACTTTTTTCTTCATACAACCCATCACTGCACCTAAATGAACAGGGTCACTTTAGAGAAGGATCATGCAATCATTACATGCAGTCTTTTATGAAGTTTTTTTCCAACAATTTTTTTACTTCTTTATCCACAGAGACTGTAAATACATTCTCAAACACACATAACTTACTCGTAACACACATTATATTGCCATTACAATCTATGGAAATCTATGTATAGTTAGTTAAAAAGCCTTAATGACACTGATTTCTCTTGTGTATTTAGTGTTAGTTTATTTCTTTTAATGGTTATCACTTCTGTTGTCCATCTTCTCTTTAATAATAGCCGTATTCTGTATATTCAAAATGGTTGTGCGCGGCTTTTATCAGAAAATTTTGGGAAAACCCCGCAGAATCAGATTTTTACCAATGAAGGAAAGATAAAGCAATCTGAGCTACGGCCATTTTAAAAGCTGTGGCATTGACGGTTAATCTGTTTTTGTCTTCAAAAAGGTTTTCATTTTTGTTTTTTTACATATTTTTACATGTTAAGATAAATATATTCTCACGTTTTGTAGCTAAGTACAAATCTCAAACCCAAAAATTTCTTGATTTTTGGCTAGGAACGAAGATTTTTAAGGAGCATTCTACAATCAGCTAGCTAGCTAGCCTTAGTTATTACTATTCAGTTTAGTATAACAGCTTTATATCCTAGCCAGTATTATTTATTTTTATGTTAAAGTTGTGTTTACCTAGCTAGCTCCTTAGCTACTTCTGACCAAAAAGTGAAAGTAGCCAAATGCAGTTTGGCTGCAACACAATTCTTAATTCTTATGCTAAATGAAGTTAGGCAGATACCACTTTTATTACTGTTATGAAAACTTATGGTGCAAAATAAAATTGCTGAGTATTTTTTTAACTGAACATGATAACAACAGCGGTTTCCTGGACTTTTTTTAACCGAATTTGCGATGAAGTTCTTTTGAAAAATAGTGTTACGCCTATACTCATGTGTGACATGGTAAATTGGTATTACATCTGTATGGATGTGTCACATTATTTACCCGTACTAAATGGTCAGCTAACACTCACCGGGAACATTATCCGAAAAATAAAAAAGGTTTGCCAGAAAGTTTTTGCTATGACGGGGTAACAACAAATTGTAATCTGTGTTTTTATTTCAGCTTAAGTTGTGGAAAGTTATTTGATAAAAAACATATTACACTGGACACACCATAAAGTTGTGTGCACTTCATTTGATTTACTACATACTACATAACTTTACTAAAGCGCTTTACCTGAATATGTGGCGCAGTTGACGGCTCTTATTAATCACTCATCCGGGTGTTCAACGGCGGGTAACAGTTACCTAGCCTTTTTACAGAGTGTATTCTGTGTTCTGTAAACCAAAGATGCAATGTAGTTTTTTTGAAAAGCGTATTAAGCCTAAAAGCATGTGTGATACAGTTTAGCCAGCTACAACAAAATTCTTAATTAGTAATTCTTATGCCAAAAGCAGGTAGCTACACCAGACTTATTCCGCAAAATAAAATTGCTGAGCGATTTTTTTAGCTGGACGGGCTGTTTTCTGTGTTTTCACCTAATTGGACGAAAACTTTGTCGGACAAAAGTTTTGTCCGACAAAATTTTTCGGACACCTGAAGTTTTCGTCATTTTAGTCCGCGAAAAATTTTGTTCGACGAAAATTTTGTTTATTTTGGATTTTTGTTATTTCTTATTAAAACAAAGTTTGTACAATAAAAAGTTTTCAAATCAAGTGGCAATTCAGTTGAAACGAGGCATTGATCCTGCGGATGTGAAGATTTCCTCAAAGTTGTTAGATTTAAAACCAGTCCACGCTTCCTGAATCGTTCAACTTTACCACTATTTAAGCAACGAAGCAGAAATTATCATCAACGGGTTCGATGCATCTTAATTACAAAAGCTGTTAAAAACGCACAATCTGTTGTGGACATGTTAAAAATCCGGTTACAAGCATTTAAATTCTGTAAGAAGTGAAGGAATGCTTCTGCTGTCCTTCTTCTCTTCTCTTTAATAATAGCCGTATTTTGTCTGTCTGTCCGCGAAAACCGCGTCCTGTTACAGAAACACGAAACACGAAATGCGATATATAAGGGACGGGCGACCCCGTGGATTTTTCCACGGGTTAACGGCTAGTTAATAATAGCCGTCGTCTGTCTGTCTGCCATTAAAGACGCTTCCTGTTACGAAAACATGAAATGCGATATATAAAGGACAGGCGACCCCATGGATTCTTCCACGGGTTAACGACTAGTTTGTAATAATTGCCGAGTTGTTTGGTTTTAAAAGGAATCGTAGAATCGTCCTTTTTCACTGGTGCATGACCGCTCTCCACCACGAGCCTATATCCCACTGACTCAGCCCCTGGCAAACTGTATGGTACTGTCAAAGTACACAAGCTTAAAACAGACGACGTTGCCGATTTACCTCTCAGACCAATCATCTCAAAGGTTGGAACGGCATCATACGAATCATCATTATTATAAAAATCGCTGAATGTTTTAAGGGGGCTGGCAGCACATTTTAAAAAGTCCAAATATGATGGAAATCTTTTAAAAAGTGCCAGCGCCCCTAAAATTCTTAGTGTTTTTATCATATTTTGTAAAAAGAAAACGGAACTGAGTTATCCCTATTGTGAGAACCAAACTTAACTTTGGAATAATAATGGTTTGAACTAATGTTTAAAATATGTAAACACTATAAAAAATATTTCAAAAGAAATAATATATGTTTTCCTTGTTTTAATTTCTTTCGTGTTAATTTCGTAGTCGTTAATTTTGTTCCTTTGGTAATTTCTCTGATAAGGTATGTCATTCTTGATTTTAATTCGGAACGTACCGACTTCTAAATTTAATGAATAGAAAAAGTTTTGAACGATCGTAACTTAACGGATAAACATCGTTTGCCGAGTTATTATTTTAAACAACCCCAAACCACCCTGTCTGCCTGCGTTAAATTTAAAGGTAATATTAAAACAAAACAAACCATATTTTTAATGTTTTTCTTTTTCTTTTTCCACTTTAAATTATGAAGAACGTTGTGAACTGTTATTTATAGCAGTACATTGTCTTCGTCGGCAGAGTTTGTTGCCTGTGGCAAAGCGGCTAGCGCTTACTTGACGGCTAAACAAGAGCATAATGCAGCTAATAAAGGAACTTGATCAAGTCCTCGTTACACAGGCGAGGGCGATATCTGTTGTTAATGTTTTTGCAAACTTGACTTGAAAGTTGTATTTCAAAGCAAGTTATTATTTGTTTACCCTGAGACTATATTTCATAGTGATAAAATCTTTTAAGCATTATTTTCAACGAATTGTGAAAACGTGTGGCTAATTTTGATGGAATATACTGATGCATAAGATAACTTTTAACTCAATTTAGCCGGCAAGTTACATCAATACAATTTCAATGCTTCCCTAAAAACATTTCGAAAGTTAGCTTAATTA
The DNA here is from genome assembly GCF_029227915.1 of Hydractinia symbiolongicarpus. Lineage (NCBI taxonomy): Eukaryota > Metazoa > Cnidaria > Hydrozoa > Anthoathecata > Hydractiniidae > Hydractinia > Hydractinia symbiolongicarpus. The sequence continues at coordinate 5,769,968 of NC_079878.1, forward strand.
CTTTTGGTACAAACATTTTTTCTAAACTTTTTTGTCTTCCAGTTACCAACTTTTTTACTCACAGCAAAAAAGAAACAGGAGAAACTAAGGAAAAAAGAAAACCGTGTCCTTTATGGTATATCTTTTCTTTCATTAACACTTTTTGCTTTTAGCGCGCAATCAACTTGCCCGCGCTTCTCTAGAAATTGCTTGAGGAAATCAAAGATGTTTAAAATGCATTTTAGAGGTGATGACTAAAATGAACAATATTAAACTGACAGATCTTTTTTACTTTAAAATCTTCGACCAAAGATGGAACATGGGGTTGGCTATTTTTTACGCATACTTAAATGTCAAATGGGTATTGCTTGCGCTCAGCTCGCTAGTTTCAGGGGCGGCGCCACTAGGGGGCTGGGGGTTCAGCCCTCCCTCTTTGAAAGAGAAAAATAACAGAGCTTTTCTGAAGTCCAAGGTGTGGCCGTTTTACGTTGGCTTCCGTTGCGTTGGCTTGATGTAAGTAAAAAAGCTTGTATGATCTGCTGTTTTCTTTCTTTTTATAAATAACATAACAAAAGAAAACAATATTTACAATTATTTTCTCTAAAGATACGATGCGCATGGACATAATCGAACAAAAAGATGTCACACCCTTACCAAAATAAAGATATTTGTCAGGGCTAAAAAAATTCTCACAACAATTAATTTTTTGTCAGAAGGTTTGATTCCACTTCAAAAACGTTATGAGCATTTCCTTATTCTTTCTGTTTGAGAATGCGCGGGAAAGCAAATCTTGAAAGATGATGTCCGGTTCATTTTATCACAATGTCTAATGTAGAAACTTTACACAGCATAATAACTTGAATAATAAAGGACACTGAAAAAAGAAATTAATTTTAAACAAAAGATTTTAAAACTTCGTAAAACCATCTCGTACAATAAAATATATCGTAAAATTCCTAGAGTAGACATCTGCTAACGTATTTTCCAACTGCACAAAAGGCCACTCCACTAACACTTTCGCGCATTCTTTAAATTTTTCGAACTTTCTTTTTCCAAATCTTGAGACCATGAGTAATAAATACAAGAAATTGCGGAGAAAATCAAAACTGACTTGAAGTATAAGAACTTTAATTAAACTTTCTCATAAAATTTGTCCACTTCTGACACTGGCTAATTTCCAAGGTGAATTTCCATTTAAAAGCGAAAGCGGATCGGAACGGACAACATTAGCGCGCTAATAGCTAAAATTAAATATAACCCTAAACCAACGTAGACATCATAAGACGCGATGGTTAACTTGGGCTTCAACTTGTCCAAATCTAAACAGGGAAAAAAGAAACAATTTACATATTGGCCTTGCAGCATATTGCGAAAATATTGCAGCATATTATTGCCACAATATAGTTACATATAATAGATATTGATACAGTGTGAATTTATGGTAAGTCGTCCACGTATTACTTCCTGAAAAGAAGGAAATATAGTATTCAACATGCGTTAGACCTATGTACGTTCCCAAGCCTTGTAGAGATAATAATGTGCTATTCTCCATAAAGCACATTGTAGTGAGACTTATCAATGTCTGTTGTCGAGTGTAGCAAGCCCTTTCTTTCCTTGTAATACAATGTAGCAAAGCGTAATTTTTCGTAGCGATGTGTAGCAGTACGTTATTTTCTGTAGCAGGCCGTAGTAGAACGTATTTCTTTGTAGTAGAGCGTAGTAGCCTGTAGTAGCATCTGTAGTAGCCTGTAGTAGCTTGTAGTAGAGTGTAGTAGCGTGTAGTAGAGCGTAGTAGAATGTATTTCTCTGTAGTAAAGCGTATTTCTCTGTAGTAGAGTGTAGTAGCGTGTAGTAGAGCGTAGTAGAGCGTAGTAGAGCGTATTTCTCTGTAGTAGAGCGTATTTCTCTGTAGTAAAGCGTATTTCTCTGTAGTAGAGTGAAGTAGCGTGTAGTAGAGCGTAGTAGAATGTATTTCTCTGTAGTAAAGCGTATTTCTCTGTAGTAGAGTGTAGTAGCGTGTAGTAGAGCGTAGTAGAGCGTATTTCTCTGTAGTAGAGTGTAGTAGCCTGTAGTAGCTTGTAGTAGACTGTTGTAGCCTGTAGTAGAGCGTAGTAGAATGTATTTCTCTGTAGTAAAGCGTATTTCTCTGTAGCAGAGTGTAGTAGCCTGTAGTAGCTTGTAGTAGAGTGTAGTAGCCTGTTAAGAAGCGCAGGGGCTTACAGCAGTTAAGCTTCATACAAATAGTTTCAAAAAATATTCTAACTTTTCAGTTAAATTGAACTGGGGAAAACGGTGACTACCATCGCCATGATGGTCTCGCACTATATACAAACGAAAAATTATCTGGACATCTTCCCACAAAACGATTCTTATCAGTACATCAATTGTACTTGGTAGATAAACAAGCCATGATGGCCGATTCGCCAGTGGTCATCATAATATCAGAGACAAAGAAACAAATTTAGCAGACACGCCTAAATATTCATTCTCAATTTCACATCTTGTGTTTTACTGCGCTTACCCAACGAGACATGATCAGTTTGTTTGAGTCTAACAGAATACATCACAAGCAATGTATGTTCCAAATACCAGTAGTGAAGGCGAGTGATCAGTATTACGTAAGAGATACGGTTGTTTCCGTAAATTAGACCCTTGATAAAAATTTAGAAAAAAGCTCCTGTTTCTAGAAGCAATCCATACATCTCAGATTCAGTTGTTTCGGTGGATTGGGCCATTGTTAAGCATTCAGGAAAAAACTCCTATTTCTAGAAGCAATCCATATATCACAGATGCGGTTATTTCGGTAAATTGAGCCATTGATAAACATTCAGGAAAAAGATCCTGTTTCTAGAAGCAATCCGTACATAATAGAATTACTTGTTTCGGTGAGCTAGGCCATTGATAAAAATTCAGGAAAATGGTCATGTTTCTAGAAGCAATCTATACATAACAGGTTCAGTTGTTTTGGTGAATTGGGCCTTTCATAACCTTTTAGATAATACTTTTTGACATTCAATTTTGGCCGAAATATAAAATTTCAGAACAAAAGTTACCGAATTTGGCGCTTGTCTCTGATAATATCAGTTAAACGCTCCATGTTTCTCTTGTTTCGTTCAATTTTGACAATATAAAACGAAATTTTAGACCAAAAATCACCGAAGTCGGCACTTGTCTATGCCATTATCAATTAAGCGCTCCATGTTTCTCTCGTTTCGCTTAATTTTGGCCGGAAAATGAAATGTGTCTAAGGTATTGTCACATATACGAACTCTACTTGTCTTGTTTCGATGAATTAAGACCTGAATACTTTTGTATATGCCGATTATCTCTTGGTTGAAAGAAACCTTTTTTTGTTTCACAACATTAAAACTTGTTAACGTATACCGGAACAAAGTTTCGGCAAATATGTATCACGCCGTCTTCGCTAAGGATTAATCTGTTATGCTTTCGAATATAGAAGAATCCGTTTTTTGTCAAACAATTGTTAATATATATTGAACGATTGTAGTTTATAGTTGTAGAGTCTTGATGAAATCTAGTAGTGTTTGTGTATTTCACAGACTAAAAGCTACTTTCTAAAAATATGCTCATGCACTACGAAAGTCAAAACAATTAGCATCCGTGGCATCACAGAATGTTTCACAAGAAGATTGCTACTTCTTTATGAATTGCTTTTTGTTAATATAGGAAGTTTTTTTATGATTACTTCAAAAATAATATGATCAAGCTTGTGGTCATCCTTTTTAATATATTACATAGGGAATGATATTTTGAGACATTCACTTTTCGCCCATTGTGATTGATTTTAATTTATTTCCACAAATGAATATGTATAATACAGTGTCACGTATGAGGTGTGCTAGTTTTACGTATATTATACGTCTTGTATTATTCTAAGAAGCAATTAACTACTTGTTAAAAAGGAAAAATATATATTCTACAAATAGTTGAAATATAGTATAGAGCTAATAGTTTTTCTCTTCTTGATTAAAGTAGAATGAAAAGTCCTTGCAGGCTAAAAGATTTCGGAACAAATTCAATTTATTTCATTCCCTTTATAGTTCAGAAACATACTTTAATGACTTGACACAAGTTGATAATATAAATTGACTAGTCGTTGATTAGTCGCCCGTCCTTTATATTTACCTGTCGCAGCAAAGTGGATAAAAACATATCGCATTTGATATTCGTGTTTCCGCAACATCATTTTCTAACTCAGCGGGGGGTCCGCGCAGAGACAGACAGACGACGGCTATTATTATAGAGACTAGTCGTTAGCCCGTGGAAAAATCCACGGGGTCGTCCGTCCTTCAAATTAACCCGTTGCAACAAAGTGGACAGAAATATATCGCATTTGGTATTGATGCGCATTTTAAAAATTCGTGTTTCCGTTACGGGACACGGCTTTCGCGGACACACAGACAGACAGACGACGGCTATTATTAAAGAGATTACAAACAATAGAACATACTGTGTGAAATGAGTAAGAAGGATAAGAAGGAAAACGAAGGAGGAAAAAGCCCGTTTAAACAAGATTTCGGATACGATACGAAATCTTAAAAAAATATGTAATCCCGGAAAAGAGCTATGGTAGTTCAAATAATAAATACAGACGATAAGAGCTAAATTATTCCGGGTCACTGTCTGAGCCGGACAGGGAAAAATCGCTTTCACTGTCACTTTTTTGTCAAATCATCTTCATTATCTATAGCAGATATGTTTTGATCAATGGCAATAACACCAGCAATTCCTGACACCCTTCCAACAGTTGCCTTTCCGCGAAGTCCATGCCTTCCTTCAGGATTAACCTTTTCGCCATTGGTAAGCACTGAAATATAAAAAAATGTCATAGAAAAGCATTTGAGAAACCATATCTAATCCTAAGTTTTAAAACTGCAAGAGCTGTTGTTAAGATAAGATAAGAGAAGCACACAATAAAGAAGAATCCTGAACATTTGACAAAACCAAAAAAAAATAAATATAAATATAAACTAGCACAATTAGGCAAAAGAAGCATTCAGCATACCTCATTCGCATAAAAGTTGAAGCTATTGACATCTATCTCATTTTCCAATTATACTGTAAAAAAGCCAGTAGCTAGACATTTCTTTTTTGAGTATGCTGACTTCTTCTTCACATCTTTTCAACAACTGATTTTCGTTGTCGCCACTATTTTTTAAACCCTACAGTACCTCAACCCGAATGTTTTCACAATGAGTGTAAAATCATGATATATGAAGTGTCAAGAAATGTAAAAACAATTCTACTTACCATCAATCTCTGTATTTTCCATCCATGGGAAATCAAAATCACTGTCTTCGCCAGACTTCTCCTCAACACGAGGTACACCAATGTCCCCGCAATGGTGTTATAACATTTCATGAAGTCTTTATCAACGTCTCCACAGATTTACATACTATGTAATTCAATCCTCCTTTTATTATCTGCCTTCTTTGTTTCTTGTTTGTCCTTATATGCATTGCTTCTGCCCATGAAATAAGGTGTCGTTGTCCTTTTCTCTTGCTGTTGTTATTTTCAAGTTTTTCACGGAGCAACTTTTCCATTTTGCTAGCAGGATAATTCTTTGTTGAGATCCACTCTAGATCTTTTGCATGAAACAAGAAGATATATTCAGATGATAGAATATATCTTACCTACTTTAATCATAGAAACTTTGCAAGATTGAATTGAATTGAAGAAAACGTTCGAAAAGTGAATTTAAATTTCATGAAATAGATTTTCGCAGTTTATTGTTTTTCACTTTCATATTAGAATCTTGATTACCTGTAAATAAACATTACCTACGTCCCCTAAACGACTATCGTGCAGAGAAACGCACAGTTCTGTGAAAAAACGAGTCTGTCTAGCCACAAATTTAGCCAGGAGACCCAGCGTTTTCCCTTCAAACCGCCTTTATGATCAATTTTTTCTTTCTCTATCAAAGAAAGCTTAAATAACTAGGCTAGTCATAAAGTATGATATGAAATGTTATGGATGGTTGAGCTGGCTATCCTGGCTACAGACTCAGCCTAGTGTAAGTGGCGGCTTCTCAAGTTTGTAGATGCCTGATGATGACGTTAATAAATAAATCTTAGTGTTATATTTCCTTGTTTGAAACAGGGAAGAGGATGGGAACAAGGATGCAGTAGTCCGTAAACCGCGGAACGCCCTGCAGTGCAGCGGATAGACGCAGCAGTGATGCGCTCCGTCCTGACATAGTCACCAGGTCTCTATATTATATGGATTCTCGGATCTCCCGAAAAAATCATCAATATATCCATTTTTCATACATATGGTCAATATATCAATATTTAGAAGCCCGTTCATTCCAGTGCATATGGACATAATATCAATTCTACATTATCGATATATTGTCCGTTTTTTATAGTGAGTATGTTGTAAAAACAAAGCCCTTAGAAGTCAAAAATGTCTTAAGGAGAACATTTTAAACCTTGTCAAAACCCAACAACTTTACTATTCAAATCTGGCTGTTCAAATCTTCGTTGTCGAACCATTAAAAAGCAATGTAAAGAGCCTTAACTTTTGATTAATCACGGTAGAAAAATTCGAAGAGCTTAAATTTCTGATTTGTTTCCATTTTAAAAAAGCAGCAAAAGATAAATAAGAATCTCCTCCATATCGTTACTTATCGGTACTGGCTTGGATAGAACTTGATGATGTGGTTACAAAAGACTGGGTAACAAAGCGTACGGCGGTTCTTATGATCAATGGCAATTAAAAATAATTAAAATACCGGAGATTAATGTAGCTTATTCTATTACACCGCAATTTTGCACACAAAAAGATAGAATAAGTGTATTACTGAATGAATCACAAATTTTGAATTGATTTGGATTATTGTTTGTTGCAGTATGAAACTAATTACTGCACACCATGTTGTTCTTTAATTTGAACTACCACCTTTTAAAGATGGATTGGATTCGAACCAATAACTTTCATAGTCTTGCAACAATAGACTTAATTTACTTGGAATTCACAAAATTCAATGTCACTTCAAATAAAAACACATCATAAAGCTTGTTGTTACAAAATTAATTGTGAGTTAAAAACCGTAGCTAAGTATTACAGGTTTGTTGAAACTGTTGTCTCCTTGAATTAACAAACTTTAGACTTTCGCCAAATTTTTTTCTAAAGTAAAGGGTGTAGCCACCTATCTGAAAACTTTCTTTTAGCCAACTGGTTTTCGGCTATTTTCGCTTTTTAGCCAGACTTTTTTAAAAATTCACGTTAATTTAATGTCCCTTATTAAAGTGTAACGTAAATATCCAGGACGTTTAAAAAGCTACTAGTTGTATTTTTCTGACATCGCAACAGCGATTATAGCCAGGGACGAGGTTGTATTATTATAACCTCGCTACGGACGACGTTGTACTTATATAACATAACACAAGTTCAGCTGGGAAGAGGCCAGGGAAGGGCTGCAGAAAGTTAGTATGTATCACCATGCTCGGCAGCATGGCTGCATGTATTAATGTAACTGTGTCTCTTTTATTACTTGCAGAGTAATTAATTACCCAATGGGTTATGGCATATGCTCGTCATTCATAAAACAACGCATCCATCCATACCGTACCGTACGCATTTAATTTTTGCAACGTGAAATTCATCGTTAAACAAATTTTGAAATTCTGGTTAAATACTAAGAATTAAAACGCAAAGGCCTACTAAATATCTCGATTAACATTTAAGGTCTTTTTTTATCACATGAAATGTGTACAAGTGTTCTAAATTTTAACGAGTTTGTTCGGAAACAAAAAAGCAAGGGGAAACTTTATTCTAGTCAGTACACAAGCAAGCGAATTGAATTAAGTAATTGGGAAAGATGTCCTATTAGGGTAAATATTTAGGCAATTAGCCTGGCACATCCACACCTACACATACAATACTGAAAACAAAATTTAGGAAACCATTCCCGCAATATATACGATATTGAATGTTTTGTGAAGCTAAACAAGGCAAATCTTATTCTGATTAAAAAACAATTAGACAAGTAGCGAAACCTATCAATTCATCATTAAAAAAGTATTTTGGGGAATAATCTTACGCAATATAAAAAAAAGAACAGAATAAAAAACGGTCCAACGATCACTTTTTTCTACTCACAAATCGAAAGGGCGAGTAGCACGCGCGTGCGTATATCATTGCATGTGCATACATCAAAGATTTTGTTAAAGCTCTCTCGAACCTTGTAGGAAGAAGCTCGTACCAAATGAAATGTTCAATGTTCTAGCAAGCGAATAAAAAAGCCTTTCTTCTACTTTGTAAACAGGCAAGGGAGCAAAAGATCCTGACATACAACTTAAAAGATATCTGATAAAAACGCTATCGCGAAAGGTGAAGTATTAAATCTCTTGGTCGGCCAATTCGAGAAAAGACTTTATTCCACTCAGAAAACAGGCACGGGAGTGTTAGACCTATCCATACATCATTTGAAATGAGAATTTTGGAAGTTGCCTTTCACGCTGAATATAATGTTAGATATCCATCCATGCACTACTAAAAAGGAGATTTAGCTAGTAAGCGAATCAAAAGCGAAACTTTATTCTACACCACAAAGAAGCAATCAAGAAAAAGACCCTACCATATATGTCTAAAAACACTTCATTCCACTCCGATAACAATCACGCGCGATAATATCAGATGTCCTAGCATGTAAATTCACGGGAAGACTTTATTCCACTCAGTAAGAAGCAGGAACAAGGGGGACCGATCCATACCACCATACAATATTAATAGGATATTTTGCAAAATACCTTCAGGCGGAAAAACATACAGCATGTCCTAGCAGACCTGTGTATACAAAATTAGTTCTACTCAGTAAACAACCAATCAAATGAGAGATCCATCCATACCTTATAAAAATAGAGATTTTATCAATATACATGCATCATTTGAAAAACGCATTTTTTGATCTTACCCTTCGCGCGAATTAAAATATTTAGCACGCCAACCTTAGATGTTCTAACAGCTCAATTCACGGAATACTTTATTCGACGCAGTAAAAATGAAGAAATGTGGGACACCTATCCATACATCTATCAAAAGAGAGATATTGAAACAAGCAGTAGAGTTGAATAACTATCCATACACAAATAAAAACGATATTTTAGAAAAATACTTGTGTGTATCATATGTTTTTTTTGCTGTTCATAGGAAGCAGTGTAATGTGATTTTGAACTTTCAATATTTTTAAAACTAAAACCTTATGACAAAAATGATAAAAATGTATATGGACTTTTTTTGTTCGTAGCTGTTAGAAAAACTATTGGAGGGACATAGTTATTAATATAGTGTAACTAGCTAAATAAAATTGAGTTATGACTGTTATGGTTGCTACGAAGTTAAGTTATATTCTGCTGTCCTAGGCCCGTTCTTAAGGCTCTCTAGCCATTGAACGCTACGACTTTCTCATAATAACCGGTTGAAAATAGCTATTAGGTAATAATAGTATGAATAGAATTTGATTTAGCTAATATTGGGTATATTTTGACTCCTAAAAAGAAATAGTACTCTAGCATTTTTTTTTTTTGCAAAACAGTAAAATTTGTTGAGTTATTTCTAAAAGGTTTTAGTAATTCTAATAGACTAAGGCATTTCACAAGATAGTTAGCGTATTGCTCTGAATAGACCCGTCATCATGCTCCATCCATACTACACGAAGGTAGCATAGAAGCACACAGTATGTTACAAAAAAATTATGGTCCTTTTTTGAACATTATATTTAATTAAAACGTATATACAGTTGACTCTCTCCAATCCGAATCTCTATTATCCAAATCTTTAACTATAATCCAAACAAATTAAAAATCAGCGTCGATTTTCCTTAAGAAACTCTCATAATCTACTTTCTACTATCCGACTCTCTGTAATCTGAAAGAGAATTATCCCCCTTGAGATTCGGATTAGAGAGAGTCAACTGTACATACATTTCAATAAAATAATTTGTTATAATTTTTCTATACCGAAATATCGCCGCTTTATTAAAAGAAAAATGCTATTCAGTTGATGTCGACATAAGTATGATATATAAAGGTAGCAGAACTACTTTAGGATCCACTGACAGAGATGCGACAAGGTTAGATGAAAAGACTGATCGACTTCCTCGAACACATATGCATATAGACTTGATAAGCGCAAAACAAATGTTACGTCATATCCATGCCGAAAGTTTTAAAAAATGTTGTTTACGCTTTTCAGAAATCATTTCGGAAAGCCGAGTATAGAACTTTTGACACACGCGACCCATTCCGCCACACACGGATATCGCTAGTGGCGTTAAAGTTTCATGCTCTACTTGCAAAATAAGTTTATTGTAATTTTTCTTTTTTTCCTTTTTATTTACATCATATGCTTTTGGTAGCACACCTTCGCATCTAAAAATGCCATTTGACCAGTGTTCCAAAAGCCTCTTGTGCATACATAACTCTCGATTCCTGAGAAACATTCGCTGTCCACTGGCTCAATGGCTCACCAGGTAACTGTTGTAGACACGGTTCAATGCGTACATCATGACAAACCTCTTTTAGTTACATCCCAGTGACATTACGGATTTCATTGTCTAAGCGAAAGGAAGCCACATTATTTGCATGACAAAGCATGATCAATTGTGAACTTGAAATTCGAATCTGAGCCCAGAAGCATAGCTTGTTAATTGTGTATCTCTCGTTCCTTGAAGGTAGTCAGTCAACTAGATACACTGCTTCCTGGTTGATATCGTTCAGTCTGATTTCCTGCTTACACATTTCACTTCTGACATGATCAAGAATGACACTAATCTTAGCAATTTATTTTGTTTGATTGTTTTTTCTTTTGTTTCAGTTCTGGATCTTCTTCATATTGTCGAGTCTGTTTTTTTATTTGTTTACCAAGATATTCAGTTATTTGTGATAAGTTTTAGAATATTCGTAAGACGACCAAGTTTAACCGGGAGTGACAGCAGTTGTCTCTCGTTATTGTTTACTTTAATACCTCCCGTCAGTGCTGGTATTAATTCGAATTAATAACTACGAGTACTTCTTCCAATAATTATATATGTGTGGTATGTTCGCATACAGTATGTTAATTTATGCTTGTAGCCAGCCACTGATAAAACAACTTTATGTCCCTTGCGACTCTGTTTTAGCAATTTTACTCAGCATCTTTAATTCATTAATCCAATCTTCTACCTTATCCAAAATATATCCACCTTTCAAGCTTCTTGAACCAATTACATTATTACATTATTACCAATTACATGTTACAAACTGCGGTGTGATAAATTAGTTTCCTCAAAAAATTATTTTTTTAACTAAATTTTACTTATTGGATTTGATTTTCACATGGCAACTACAATCATGTTCATAATAGTTTTGGAAAAACCACTTTCCCCCTCCCCCCACTCTTCAGTGTTGGTTGGAGGTCTTTTCCAGAGTCGCCGGCAGTATTTTGGGGCACAAATCAACACAAAATCAACACTGACTGTTGGGGGAGAGGGGGGAAACTCTGAAAAAAGCCTCAAAAGCCGTTTTTCCAATAATTTATGAACATGATTGTAGTTATAGCTCAGCAAAACCTGAATAACTGAACGTATATCCCGAGTAAATTAAAAAATTTCCTTCTTTCATTTCTTTTCTTATAGTTACCTCTTTTTTTGAAACATTTGTTTGTAAAATTTTTTGAATTGATTTGCATTATTGTTTGTTGCAGTATGAAACTAATTACACACCATGTTGTTCTTCCATTTGAACTACCACCTTTTAAAGATGGATTGGATTCGAACCAATAACTTTCATGGTTTTACAACAATGGAAATATTTTTTAAATAACATAACACAGAAATACAAAAGGTCACACATAGTATCAGTATTTACACAAAACTAATTTTGTTACCAGAAAACTTCCTTGTCCCACTCTTCCAAGAATCATTTTCATCAAAGTTTTTTTTGGTTTTACCTGCATTAGAAATACAAAAAAACAAACAAAAAAAACAGCAAAAATTACCACCAAATTGATTAACATAAAAAGCAAAGTATAAATTAGAACAGAAAAATCCCGAGAAGAGTTGTGAACAAAAAACATTGCGCATCATCATTAAATTAAAACAACAGAAATTTATCTAGTTTTTAAAATCATTACACTGTAAAACTAATTCCACCACTCCACGACTGTTATAAATTAAAACAGGATGTAAAAGTTTCAGAAATTGCTTATTCAATTTTTCAGCATAAGTCGCAATAAAGCCTTGAGGTAGGAAATTAGCTGACTGAAAAGAGGGATATACTTCAACTTAGGGGTATTTCAACTGGCAATATTACCTGTACATATAACATCCCTCCTGAAAGTCAATATACTGAATAAAAATTTGACTACTTATTTGAATAATTATGGTACCAAGTTAGCAGTATCTCTACACTGTCTCAGTTTAACAAGTATTGTACAGATTTCAGACATGTCTAGCCTAGTTAAAGGGGAACTCCAGTAAAAATCACTTTTCTTTTTTTTGTTTGTTTTATACGTACTCAGAAAAGCATAAGAAATCAAAAAAAAACTTACTTTACTTGTTTTTCTTATTTAAAATTGTTGTACAAGCCTTCGCATATTCAATTTTTTTCTCATAAAAAACAGACAGGCGCGATTTCATTACGGACCGGACCCGATTATAAATAATGACATCACATCGTGCAGAAAGTTTAAGCGAGCGCATGTTAAGACCTATAAATACAGCTTACATTAAATCGCTTTTTGTATGTAATTTACGTTTAAATCTTTAAAAAATGGTTAGTTGCTCTGTGTTTCTATGTACCGATCGATCAGAGAAGTGTAAAGAAATAAGTTTTCACAGAATCCCGTCTGTGAAAAAAATAGAACTCAAAAACGGCTAAACAAAATACGTTGTGCAGGTGATCTACCAAGCGATCAAAGTTTTTATATTTGGTTGGCGCACTTCACAGATAGTTCTTTTAAAAGATATCTGCAGGAAATAAACTTCCATATTAAGATACTCTGCTACTTTGTAAAAATGCCATTTTAGCTAGTGAACGCGATTAAAGTTTCTCATTTCTTCTTATCTCAATATTTGTACTTATATCCACAGAACTCAACCAAATAACGTTTTGTACATTTTTATATTAAATAAGAGAACATTATACGAATTTCCAATACAAACACCGACAAAAAAGCTTTCTAGTTACACATGTATCTTTCGTAGCGCTCAAGTTTCTATTCTTTGTTTTTCAAAAAAGAAGCTTTTTTGATGGAAGGACATGCCAAGTATTTTCAGGAGGTAAATGTACCCATTTTCTTCAATCTTTGTAACTTTATAATGGCTGCATGTAATGCTGATAATGCAGTTTCTAAAACAGCTTTGTCAAAACAACCACTTGTAAGTCAGTAGCTTCTGCAACACATTTATGACTTACCATAATCATAAGATTGATTTTTATTTATACAATAATAATACCCCGTTTTACCAACTTATCTAGCCCGAACATATTGATTTTATATCACGCATTTCAATGGTACTCCATCACGGAGAAAATTTTAACGTTACATAAAATTTGTTTACATTTGTGCGCAAAAAAGCGCGTGCAGAGGAAAAATATTGCTGAACTGTAAAAAAAAATAAATTGGCTTGTAAAGTATAAAAGATTTTTTAATGAAGCAAATGATAAAGTTTTTTGACGAAAAGAATGTTAAAAAAAGCGATTAAGTATATTTATTTCTTAAAAAAAATAAATATTTTGCTAAGAACGTTGCTTGAGCCAGTAAAAGACACCTCATCACTTTGCATCATTATTAATTTCTCCCTTGTGAGACAGAAGAGGTTCGAAGTCGTGTGGCTGTAGCTTTGTAAAGTCTTTCTCATGAAGAGAATTATCCGATTCTATGTTTTATATAACATTTTTTTTTAAATATTTTTTTTTCACTGGAGTGCTCCTTTAACTAAGTTTTCTTTGAGATATTAAAATTGAGTTTTTTATATAATAATTTTTCAGTGCAACCCGAATTAAAATCAACCAATATGCATAAAGCCAGCATGGCCACATCTAACATTAAAGAAGAAAAGATTTCCCAATAATGATCACGTGAGCAAAGAACAATAGAAGTTTTTGCCTTAAAGTATTGTCCAAATTTCTTTCATACAAGACAAAAAATATCTTCAGATCAATTGTATTTCAAGTGGCAAAAAGTATTCCTACTACTAAGTGAACACACAGCACTATTTGTCTTTCTTTAAAAAATAAGCTTACTCAAAATAATTAACAAAATTCAATCTAGCTCAGGCTACAGAAATATAATTATATGCTTAACTCAGATATCTTTGAATAGATGACGTACACTGTCTCTTTTTTTCAAAAATAAATATAAATGTGCCAGCTCTTTCAGAACATGTATTCAGTATGGAATTAGCTGCATTTCATGTTGGTGGAAATTATATTTAAAAAAATATTCTCTTTATATAAAAAATCAACCCTGGCCTACTTTTCCACCACATCAGATTTTAAAAACTAACGTTTTCCTCAAAAAATTATTTTTTAATCTTTTTATAAAATTATTATTCAGCAGATAATTGAAAAAAAAAACACCAATTTAAACTTTTTAATAGGAAATTTCCACAGTTAATGTGTACTATTAATAGCATGGCTTTCCAATGAATGGCAGTAATAAGTATTATGACAATCAACAGCGCAAGTTATTGTTGCCAGAAATTGTATACTGGAAAGAATCAATTTTTATATGTAAATTATACCTATTATCATCATTTTCCTCAAAAAGTTATTTTTTGGTCCTATAACAGCAGATCACTGAGAATTTACGGAACTAAAAATCTTGTGGTAACATTTTTAAAATTAAAAATCTTGATTTTGTAAACATTAAACGCACAAATCCTAACAAATTATAATTTTTTTAAAAATAAATTGGAATGATCATCTGTTTTAACCCTATTCGGTCCGGGGTTTTTCGCACAAACTATGACTGGGGGGGGGGGGGGCGGATTCCGATTTAAAAATGCCACTATCTGCTTGAAATATAATTACTTTTGTTCTAGAGCGAATTTTTACATTCTGTTTGAAGTTTCTGAAAGCTAAATAAAAGTTATTTAACATATGTTCCGGTTTTTACATGGATCGGATAAAAAATTGCCAAAAATTTCCAGAAAATCCGTTTTTTCCGATTTTCGGGTAAAATCCGACAAAATCGGGAAATCGAATTAGTCACGTGTTCAAATTATTCCAAATGATTCTTCTTGATAAAACAAAGTTGTGTTGCAAGTTTCAAGTTCTAAGGATAATCCTAACAGGAGTTATTATATTTTCCCCATTATAAGGATTTCATAGAGATTTTTAGGAGTAGTTTCGAGTAATGGCCAATATCAAAGCCTCTGAAAGGTATGGGACCTAAAAAATTAGCATGCAGGTGTCTAATAGATAAATGTTAAAACTCAGTAAGTATCATAGCCATATAACAAAGCAATCAGGAGTTATTAAAAAAAAACCGTCAGGGGGGGTTAAAATTTCAAAATATAGGTCTATACTTCAAGTTTAAGTATTTTCCAGGTTATTTGAAACCCTGGTTTGTGTAAAGGAGGAAATCTCGAGGTTACTTGTGGGGCCGTAGATTAGTGGTTATAGCTCTCGTACTCTGACCGGGGCTCGATTCCTCTTGATGGAGATTCAACATGGGTGAGTGAATCTGAATGTTACCATAGCCCCGGTTTAATTGGTTACCAGAAGTTCAGAATAAAAGAAGTGAAGTTTATTCAAAAGAAATACCACAGCCCATTTATCTTTTATCATTCAGCACAGTGGGTGTTCTTTTTAACTTACTAATTACAGGCTTTTTATTAGTAGCTAGCTAAACATTGGCTTTATAGTAAAAATAAATATACAGCTACTTTACCACCGAAAGCCTCAATACAAGCTGGAATTCAGAATTGACAGTTCTTTATGCATTTCAAGCCTTCAAAGAGTGGAAACACTTTGAACGATAGCTGGCATCCAAATTACATAAGGCGGACGTCACAAATATCGGGTGTTAGAGTCATTTGAGCACCAAAAATAGAGTCGGTCGGTAGATCGGCGAATGATAACTCAAAATTTCAAAAAATTTTATCCAACCATCCAGCCATTAACGCGCGCCATTAAATCGCCGATATTTAATGATAACTTTGGCATCTCCGGCAGTTTCCGCGTGAACACTTTTCACATTTTAAAGCGAAGCACAACAATCGCTGCAATCGCTGTGGAGAGACAACAAGCGTATAATATTTTTTGTCATTTTAGTTTTTCCGACTCAGTATATCAAAAATTTCGATCAAAAATTAGGGTCAGTCGGGTGACTCTAACACCAAATATTTGTGACGTCTGCCTAATCATTAATAAACAAATACTGACCGGTTTTGATAACGTACTGTGAAATACAAAGCCTGGCTCAAAAGTACAGACCAAGCTTGTGAGGTCTGTGCCCCTGACAAATGGCTTTGTATTTTACAGGGCAGAATCAAAACCGGTCAGTAGCCATTTTATAGCTGAAATCTATTCTCATCTTTAAAACAACAATCAAATTTTGCACATGATTAGATGGAATACCAATACATGGAATCACAGTCCTGATATTTACTTGCGCACGCATCTAAGTGATTATGTAATGCCCGATGCGCACGCAGAAATGGAGGTAAAAATGTAAACAAACTAATCAGAAAAGTTACCTCAATTTCTGCGCGCGCAGGAAAAATACGGCACTATAATTGAGTGTATGGCAAATTTTAATCCACAACTACTTAAATTAGAATGTACAGTTCAAATTTTAAAGGGAGAAGAAAACGTTCGAAATTACGTTAAAAACGAACCAACCAAAAAGGGTATTTGTTTCAGTTATTTTAAACCAACTTACCCTTCCAAACATTCCAAGTCAGCTCTTCGTCTGAATCAAATGTCTTTTCGCATGTTACGCAGAAGCAAATTGTATGTTCAGCAGTGGCTTTTACTTCTACTTTTTGCTCATGAGCAATCAGAGCTCTTACAGCCAACGTTCCATGTGATCCAGATGTTGGAAGCCCACGCTGGGAAAGGAAAAATTGAAGTTCAGCCATAGAAAGTTCTAAAAAATTCTGCAAACATTTAATATCTTCAACCGAAGCCATCAAGCTCACTTGATTTAACTTTTTAGCTTTTTTAATTAATTTTTTTGTGTAAAATATATAAGAATTGATTAAAAATTAACTTGTATAAACAGGAAAACCACGCCACCACATAAACTTCGCATCTCTGCTAGCAGCGGTGTTGTATTTTGTCATAGTGATTACCCAGAATGCTTTGCGCAACCGTGAAAGATCTATTACGTCTACCATTAATGATCGATTAGGCCCCTGGGGGCTTATTTGTCAAAATGGGTTTTGGGGGACAGGGCTTATTCGGGAGGGGCGTGGCGGGGGGTTAAATGGGAGGGGACTTATAAAATTATACAAAAGTCTTAGTGTGCTAAAAATAAAAACAACAATTTTAATAAACACAACATATATTTCTAAAGTATAATAAAAACAAACACTAATCGATCTCAATATCACTATTGCCTTCTTCGTCCTTGTCTACGATCGTCTCTAAGGGAGCTGCATCAATCATTTCCTCGGCATCTGGGATAAATGGGTTGTCTTCCGTCTCGTTTACCAGTTGTATTTGTTCATTGAGCATTGAGGGTATTTCGAACTTGTTGGGTGAGCGCAGAAGAACACAAGATGTGAAATTGAAAAGGAATATTTAGGCGGGTCTCCTAAATTTGCTTCTTTGTATGTGATATTATGATGAACACTGGCAAATCAACGTTTATGCCTTGTTTATCTGCCAACTACACTTGATTTACTGAGAAAAAGCTCTTTGTAGGATGTAAACATATCCAAATTAGTTTTGCTTCACCCAGTGAACGGCTATCATGAATCGCGTTTGAACATATAAACTACATTGAAAAGGCTTCATTTATTTTTTCCATGAAGACTTTTGTAGTGTTTTCGCAAATACTAAACATGGTAGAGCAATTTTAAAGTAACAATTTCTGCACTTGAAAATTATGAAGTATGGATGACATTACACACTGGTTGTTCACGTTCCAGCTCAAAGATAGAAATTTCGACTATTCTTTCATAAAACCGCAACTAGACATTCAACAATCAAGAGCAAAATTAATATCCCCAAAGTAACTTGTGAGGAATTGACGATTGATGTATGAATACAAAGCATAATAGTGAACACTCATGGTATTTAGGACATACATTGCTTGTAATGTATTCTCTAAGGCTCACACAAACGGATCATGTCTCGTTGGGTAAGCGCAGTAAAACACAGGATGTGAAATTGAAAATGAATATTTAGGCGTGTCTGCTAAATTTGTTTCTTTGTCTCTGATATTATGATGACCACCGGCGTATCGGCCATCATCCCTTGCTTATCTACCAACTACAAGTGATGTACTGATAAGAATCTCTTTGTGCGAAGATGTCACGATAATTTTTCGTTTGTATATAGTGCGAGACCATTATGAACGCCTCTTTACTACAGAGAAATACGCTCTACTACAGGCTACTACACTCTACTACAGAAAAATACGCTTTACTACAGAGAAATACATTCTACTACGCTCTACTACACGCTACTAATTTCCTATTTCTCTATTTTTATTGTTTAAGTTTTATTCCATGAGTTACTAAAACTAAGGTTCACAAATATAATTTTTTAAAAAAAATTCTTGATGATTTGAATTCTGATCGATTTCCATTTTCTCCTTAGAGAAAGCCTTTGTCTTTATACCACCTGTTAATGTTGCTGATAATATCTTACATTCTTATATTACTTTCTTAATGACTAGTACTGTAAATAGTTTTTAAAAAAAATAAAAAACAAGAATTTCCAAGAAAGACATATTTTCTTCAACCATTGTCTCATTATGATGTCATTACTTCCTGTGATGACATATCAACTTAAATATTTTGTCACTAATTAAGTCACAACATATTGATGCTTCTTTGTGCCAAGTTTTGTCACTTAAAACCAAACTGAACAAAAGTTACAGCCCGCAGGCACTTTATGCCCCCCCCATACTTACAAGGGTCAAAAAAGCCCATACAAATAGTCGTTACCATAGTGATCAATTATTATGCAGAAGTATAAAATTTCTGTAAGAAACTTAAAAGCTCTTTCACAGTGTTAAATTTTTAAGAGAGTATCACTTACATTTTAAATCTCTTTTACAAAACTATAAAGGATGTGGGATGGAAAGCACGCTTAGCGTGGAGAGGAATGTTTGATCTAAAAAAGCTTTTTTCTTCTTCTTGAGAGAATGAGTAGAACGCAAGTTATGATGAGTATTCTGACAATTGGAGGTTAAAAATTGTGGAAAAAATTTTAATACTAAATAACTCCAAAAGTAAAAAACAATAAGAAAAAATTAAAAAAGCATTTTTAGATCAATGTCTTGTGATCACAAAAAAGCAAACAGCAAACTTCAGAAATTAGTAGTTTTGTAAAAGAGATTGCATTTGTAGGAGAGGGGTAATTTTTTTGTGTCTATTAAACCTTCAAATTTTATTTTTTCTTAATAAATAAATATAGGTAATCATATAGGCTTTCTAAAAATATATACATTAATATATCAAAATAAAGTTTTGGTGAATTAAAAGCATTTTAAAATATCACATCTTTTTTGTATATTCATGCCTTAACCTTAAACTTACAGTTTATAAGTAATATGAATTGATAGAGTATAGAGATTATCATAAATCTGTGTATATATATAAAAAAGTAAACTCTTTTTAAAGTCTGGATTTCAGCTACGAACGTGCTTAATTTTTGGCAAAATCTCAGTCTCAATGTTCGTAAAAGCCAGGTCCTAATATATTTTGGTTTCTTTCATGAAATCTTGAAAATTAATCTTGCAGAATTGTTCAAATTGTTTATTTACAGAAAATAATCTCCATGGCATTCTTTTTTGTTTTTGACCCCACAAAAAAAACTCACATTGTTTTCATTTGTTAAAGTTCGATATGACAAGCATTCCGTGGACAAAATTTTAGAGAAATTTTTTTTTTACTCAGTACGTCAGTAACCATAGAGTTATTTTTTTTCAAGCAACAATTTTTAAATTGTTTCGTGAAGTGATCCTCTTAAGGAAAAATGTTTTTGACTGAGTGAAATCACTGGACGATTTCATTTGCCTGAAAAATACCAAGATGGTAACTCTCTGAATACAAAATTTAAGAATTAGGATATCATCCCTTTTGTCAACCTTATATTTTGGAATTTTTAACAATTTTTTTTACCAAATATAATCTATGATAGAGGCCTAAAATGTGACACAAATAAGCAAGAACATTCCAAGGAAAGTTTAAAGTCCAACATTCCCCACCAAATTAAATTAGTATACTAATTCTGAAATCACAAATGTGTAAAATGTGAGTTATGTAATCCTGGCTAATGTTTTTTTCACAGATGTTGTTTAAAAAAAAGGTACACTGGAGACACAGGATATATACCAGCAACATCACCAATTTTTGTAAACAGCTTCAAATTTTACGTTTGTTTGGAACAAGTCAACAAGCCAACTAGCTAGCTACCCATATCATTATATTCAAATCTAGCTAACACCTAGCTCATTTAACACCAAGAATAATACACAAAAGCATTAGAATGGCCCAGTGATGCATACTATTATCCCATATTATCACCAAATGGTTATAACAATCTGTATGACAAATTAACTTGGCAAATATGGCAAGTAAACAAACCATGTTTGCACTACTTCGCTGCAAACTTAAAATTCGCTTATAAGTAATCTCGTTTTCATGTTATTCGGTATTATATAATATATTATATAAGTAAACCAGTCGTGATTTGTTTTAGGCATGGTGTTTCAATGCAATAATATATTTGGCCTCATTTTGAGCTACGCAGACCCACACAGTGTGCCATCTTCCCAATTTCCCTCACATGGCTTGGGTTAACCCAGGGCTATGGTAACATTCACTCGCCCATGTTGAATCGCCGTCAAGAGGAATCGAACCCCGGTCTCTCGCACAGAGTACGAGAGCTATAACCACTAATCTATGGCACCACAAAAATAAATCTTACAAATATATATACTTATGGGGACCCTTTTTCAAAAATTTACCAAATACTTACTTAAATTAATGAATTCCTTCAAGAAAAAGAAGAAAAGGGGAAATCTATGAATTTCAATAATATATACCTTAACCGTATTTATGCAGAGGCAGGTAAAATCAACCCACTCACAACTTAAAAAGATGCTGATTTCAAAAGGTCACCTAAATTTTCCTTAAATGTCCTGATTTTTCTTCTCAAATCATCTGAAAAAAATTTTAACATTTGGTTATTTTTTTATAGTTTTTATATTGTTTATTTTGAATCACCACTATCAAAGCTCCTCAATTTTGTTAAAGGGGAACTCCAGTGAAAATCACTTTTTTCTTTTTCCTTTTATACGTACTCGAAAAAGCATAAGAAATAAAAAACAGCTTACTTAACTTGTTTCCTTATTTAAAATTGTTGTACTAGCCTTCGCATATTTATTTTTTTTCTCATAAAAAAACAGACATGCGCGATTTCATTAAGACTGGACCTGATTATAAATAATGACGACACATTGTGCAGAAAGTTGGAGAGTATATATATATATTAAATATAAACTTATAGTTTACATTTAAATTGTTTGTTTTTGTATGTATTTAACCAATCGATCGGAGAAATGTAAAAAAGTTAGTTTTCATAGAATCCCGTCTTTAAAAAAGAAAGAATTCAAACAAAAAATGACTTAAAAAAATGTCGTGCAATCAAAGTTTTTATATAAAAAGTAAGAAAGATTTTTTACTGAATTTTTGACGAAAAGAATGTAAAAAAAGCGATAAAATATATTATATATGGCTGTAGCTTTGTAAAGGTTATGTAATGTTCGTCATTATAACAAGACATCTTATCAACGAACAATGCAAACAGTAAGTAAACAAAACTTTTAGAAGGCGAGCTACCAATCTTACAGACTTTCTGCACGATGTGGCATAAGCTTATTTATTAGGACTTATTGAAATTAAAAATGTTTTGTATAATTAGTTCTTGCAAAAATAATTCTATAAAATATCCTGTAATGGTTCTGCTGTTTTACGTAACAGAATGTCTAAGGGAAGCTTTTATGATATCTGAAGCTGTCTACATATATATCCTTCTCTTTAATTCTTTGTTTTTTTCATGGTTCAAAACACCACAAAAATAAAAAATCTTTTCATAAATTTGATTTGAAACCTTACAATTTTCATAAGTTTTCAGAGTTTTTTTTTAATAGAGTTTACCTAGCTAGGTACTAGCTAGCTAAACTATATTAAAGTATTATGTAACCTGCTAAAAAAAGGAACATATTTTTTAAAAATTGAAAGACGCTTATTACAGTTACCAAGATAATTTTTCTTGCATATTTTCTGGAACATAAATTAGAGTTCTGCTTTTGTTAGTCGCATAAATTAACGTGTTCGCATAATCTGGCGATATATTGGCGAAAAATCACTAAATCATACCAAGGTATTTTTCGTTGTCTTCTCTCATATCAAAAAGACAAAAAAACCTGGGGACAAGGGTCCATATGTTTAATACTCCACAATAACTCTTTTGAATGTAAATGAACTTTAGAATTAGGTTTTTACATGTTATGAAAAAATTTCTCTTCTCAGCTAAAAAGTTTTTGGATATAGATTGCTCTACAACTAATAAAATAGCTTTGTTTTAATTTTTTTTGGAGTATCCCAAGAGATCATGTTTCCATTACCGATGTTTACTGTTGCACAGTGTCAAGTTAATTTTAAAGATAATAAAAACAACTTTAAGAACCATTAATATTTTTAGAGAAGGCAGCTATACACCTACTAAACATTTCCAAAGTTTAATGTTCAACATAAAAATAACTTTTCATAATTTTTTAATTTACCAGGGAAAACTATATATTTAAAACAAGGAAGATAAGTCAATTTAACAGCTCTTATTTAAATAAAAAACAAAATGACAAACAGAAATTTTATGCCAATGAACAGGAATCGAAATAACTACCAGTCATCGGTCATGACCAACCAAAACTTGAGTTATGACTGACCATCTTTTCTCATTCTTACCCTGGTGATCAGTCAGTAATTGTTATTCTTTCTAAGTTATAATTTTCAAGTTTCTGGGAATAAAATGAAGTGAAGCACACCCAACAAATACTTTCTTTGGAGTGCGAGTTTGTTCCATACTCGATCAATCTCCACCATTTTTCGAAATTTACTGTTAATATTTTGTTTCAATCACGCAAATTATTACTTTCAGGATATAACTTTTATTTGTATTAGTTTATTAGTTTGTTTATCCTGTTCGCAGGGCACAATTTTTTTTCCTCACCATGTGTTATTAATCACACCAGTGAACTGAATTGTATGGATAACATGTTAAGCTCCCTTATACTGTCGATTACACACCTGCCTTTCAAATTTCTTATTTTGATCCCTGATTAATCCAAGGTTTTTTAGTAAAATAAACCATTCATTTCAGCAAGAAGATCCAAGTTCTAACAGCCATTACAACTGGCTAAGCAAGTAAAAAAATAAATTAAAAATTAAAAAAAATCACTTCTACCTCGTACAGGTTGCTTTTATAAAACCCAGATGAAATAGAATTAATAAATAAACTATTTTCAATTTAGTTCATTTTAGCTTTTCAAGTTGGACTTATGGATCATCATGTCTCTCAATATAAGGAATTGACACGAATTGAGTCTTTCCTTTATCGAAATTAAACTGATCTTGGAAGATTTATTTTTTTTTTAATTTGCTTACTTAAGACAATTTTTGTTAATTTAGCTTGAATTTAAACAATATTGCGAGACGAAACCAGACGATATCGGAAAGATAAAGTACAACAAGAAGAAATGATTGTTCTGAGCCTACTAATTTAATTTTCCAAAAGAATAAATATTTTGAATAGTGTTTTTAGTTTCCTCCTAAATTGTGCGGATGTAAAACAAAAACAATAATTTTCGTTATCATATCTGTTACATAAAACGCTCAAATTAATGACTTTTACTAACAATTAAAAACTCCTTTTAACAAACAGGTTGTTAAAAATTACTTATCTATACTCTATCAACCTAGGTGGGATATGATGCTCAAATAAGTATTGCCAGCCTTGTTCTTAGGGGTTCTTAGAAAACTAACAATCCGCGGGGGCAAGGTCACTTAAGTTACTCAGATATGGATTTAGCTGATGAAACTTTTGAACTTAAGGTGGCAGTCAGAATTTCTTTTGTACATAATTAGTTACATAAAATTGTTTTCACACTATATATATTTATATATTTCTGTTATAACACACTTGTCACGATTTTATAGCTATATTACTATTATCTTTCACCAAAATACCTTAACAATTCCTCTTTAAATTAAAACTTATAATAATTAATTTAATCTAAGGCCAGGATACACCTGTATAATATCATTAAATATATTTTACAATAAATTTATAATTTTTCTACAATATACTTATAATTTCTTGTATTGTGATACTTTCATACCATCGTTGCCACAACAACGCTAGCAGATAATAGATATATCATCACACAAACAAAAAGGCATTCAAAACCATATTACCAAGAATATTATTAAAATCAAATTGGTTTGATTTTATTTAAATATTATAGCTATGCTGCAAATTATGAGGTTATGACACACATACCAGGTGTTGACATTATACATATTAAAACTACATATTAAAGCTATATTATAAGAAATTATATATTTCAGTGATATCATACAAGTGTATCAGGCCCTTTAGTCTGCGTGCTTGCAAATTATACAGAAAGGAATGAGTAATTATTAAAAAGAAACGTTAATAACAAAAACAGTGCATTATGTAGGAATTTAGGCGATCTTCATTATGCTACACTGCACAAGCTTTAACTTTTGATAGTATTTTTGTTTTACTTTAAAAATTTTATTCAGACAAAATTTAAAAGTCAAAATGTTTTTTTAGAGTTTTTAGTTTCAATAATGGCAAATAGTTCAATTAGTATTATTAACCTAAGTAAAGTTGCATTAAACTTTGTTTTCATCACATCGAAACAAAGAAAATAAGAAACAACATTTTACTACTAAATGACTCGCTTGAAACAAACATATTTTTTTTGAAAACAACTTTAATCAGTATACTGTATTTAACTTCTTACGTTTTATGTTCAGAAAAACTGGTTAAGAACCTCTGAAATAAAAATTACATTTTGTATATTTTCTTACAGCATGTTATGCTATAAAAATAAACTTATTTCATTTTTGCAACATTTTTTCGGCTATCGGAGACAAGAAAGTTAATACTGAGAGAGTCCCTAGCTGAAACACTAAGTTCTCGTGTTTGGGGTTCAAAAGTTTAGTAGTCCCCCACTTGTCTCCAACATGAAAAATAAAAATGCAGGAAAAAGCTCCCAGGTCACAAAAAATACAAATTCTCGTTGAAAAACAAGGATTTTTTACATAGAAATTTCTGGTGACTCATCAATTTTGGTTTCAAGTTAAAATCATTTTATTATGTATTGAGGCCTATATTTTTAGGAAATGTAAACAGGCATAAATAATACACTTAGTAAATAAATAAATGTGGACAGTTAAAAAAGGGTTATTGCCACCTTAACAAAACACAAAAACATGTTTTAGCTACCCCCTTTTTATCAGAGAAAAATATTATATTTATATAAAATAAAAGCTATAAAAGTAATACACAAAAACAGGCCTATCAATAAGAAAATAACAGCAGAGCAATAAATAGCTCCCTCAAGGTCACAGTCTTTTTTATTTATTTTATTTTATCTTTTTTTATATATTTTGGTTCTTTTTTTCTGTAAATAATAAAAAAGGGAACATTGATTTCCATGTAAGATGAATTGATATTGTTCAGCCAGAAAATTTTTTTGGAATTGGGGGAGCAATTAATGGCTCAGCTAGTTTCTCATTTCAGAATTATGCGAATTATTGATAGGCCTGCAAAAAGTTGGTAAATGCACATTAAAGTTTAAGGTAGGAAAAGTGCCATTTTATTAAATATATTTTAGTGTTTTCTGCAGTGATATAATTTATCCACGTTTGTGGTGACAAACGTAAAAAAAGGTAATTGATTTTCCGCCAAAAGTTTGTTTGTGCATTGCTTTAGGAGGTAACTTAGCTATACTCTGGAAAATCAATTGAATTCTTGTTACATGTCTTTGGGTTCTTTCAGCTCATGCAGTCACACAAAGTTATAGGGACTTCTTATTTGTAAATTCACCAAGCCATAAAATTACCAATGGTATATGTTTTGAAAACACGCTGTTTTGTATAAACTTATAATTCCCAACCTACATCTCTAAAATGTGCACTTGTAAAAGTACCTTGACAAATGTGAATATGAGGAGACAGACAATCAAAGCACAAATATAAAAAAGGCAGTGTAAGGCTTCCATAATAAATTTCCTTGAAAGATTTTTTAGGTCTTAGTAAAATGATATGATTTACCACGTAATTACTTTCCTGTTTTAAATAGAACAAGAAACAGTATAGACAACACTACAATTATACTGTTAATTCTGTGGTAAGGCAACTGCAACTTACTTAATTGTTCTATGGGCCTGACCGACCAATGAAAACAAAAAAATAATAAAAAACAAAAAGGAAAAAAAAAAATTTCCCCTTCCCATTTTGTGAAAATATAATGAGTATAGAACATAATCAATGTTATTTTTTGTTAGTTGAATGTTAATTTACAATGATTTGCCGAAGGACCGTAAGCTACTATCAACTTTGCCGTAGAACAACTAATTAAGTTGAGTCATCCAACAGTAATGTATGTTTGTCCTTTTTTTAACAGATAAGTTTTTACAGAAAAATTAACACGTCTTACAATTGAAAAAGGGTTGAGAAAAATTGTTTTAGGATCTCTTGGCCACTGAGACATTCATCATAGAGGTAAAAAATCTTTGGGACGAAGTTGAAAAAAGACATGGGAAGCCTGAAAAATATTTGTTTGGGAAGCATGCAAAATATATGCATAATCAGTACAATTTTGTGTAAAAATTGCAAGGAATAAATATCAGTATTATTCATTAGTATTGAAGTCTCAATAATAAAAACAAAAAAAAGAACTCAGTTTAAAAGTCAGTAGTGATCAGAATTAATTAAAAGCAATTGCCTGAAGCCACTAGTAAAAACAGGAGAAAAAAATAGGAGTCATTGTGCTATTGTGATTAAACAAAAGAATTTAGAAAACAACTGTTTCGACTTTAATATTTTAGACAGCTCTTGGTTTTAAATTAACTTAATATAATTATATATAGTGGATAATAAAAAACGATTTTGAATCACCTCACATCCCTGCGTCAAAAAAGATAATAATTAAGTAGTAATTTTTGTCGTTCACTCATTCATTGAAAAAACATAGAAAAGACATGACAGTATTTTTTTTGCCATTGTCATTGCAAATTACAAAGACCTTGGATGGCACATCTCTGTGAGCAGTAGTTGAAATTATGGGTAATTAGTCCATCATGGGTATGAACTATTTTTCTCTCCAGGTTATATACATTATTTAGTTTAGTCATTTAAACCCTTTTTTACCTTTATATTTCATGGTCCTGCTATGTGACTTTACCAAAACCAATAAAATGATTTTTAGTTGTATATAATTTTTATTTGTATTTTTTCTCACCCGTCCTTATTTGGTAAAGCCCATGCCTATAAAACTGCATGTTAGTAAATGTATTAGTAAATAGATGGATTTTGTCATCATTTGTTTACTTTTCAGCAGTAAGCTTTTTGCCTCTGGCATTTGCGTTGAAGGAAGAAAGATGCTAGGATTTGGTGAAGAGAGGTTTTTCCTGTGGATTTCTTCCCATAAAAAAATGAGGTTTAAACTTTTATTAAGTCTGAATTGATGCCTTTGTGTGACAAAATGGACTGATAATCACACTGCTTCACATAGACTAGAGCCCCCATATTTTATAACCCAAGTCAAAAGAGCATACTGCTGAAAATGTAAACAATGAAATTCCTCTGTGTGCTTGTGCTTATAATATTTACAAAAAACCCTTATACAGCACATTGTACAAATAACTTAGGAATAGTGTGTTACTTTATATTATATATTAGAGGCTTTTTATCCTACGTACTAGCTAGTTTTTATATCTGACATTTACGACTTGTGAAACTTGCATTATAAACCTTATTTCTTAGTTCCTTACTTAGCTATTATAACTCGAAAAATGGAAGGGGACTTACAGATAGAAAAATAGTTTATAAACTTACTTTATATTCTTCTTAATAGTTCTTAAAAGAACTGTTTTTTTATGCTTCTTTGATATTATATAATTTATTTCTTGTTCGACTGTTCCTTTCTTTTCCTTCTGGCCGCATAATACAACAAAGTGCATTTCGGGCAGGTTCGGGATCGTGAAAATCTTTGACTGACGTTTTTATTGGCTTATATCGACCACGTGACCGGACGCTTCTATTTTAATCGTCTAGATTTTGCAAAGCGGGGAATACGGGATTTTAGGCATTCTGGTTGGCCTAGCGCTCTCAGATATGATATCCAACCCCCCAGGGCTCTTATTCTCTTTTTGACAATTTCGCCAGGTGGTGTGCATATATATTTAACCTTTTTACGATCATATAATTACTCCGATTATATGGGTGAAATATGTTTTTACATTTTATACACGACGTAATTGCATATAATTGATCCAATTACGTTGACTATTGTTACAATCAACCCTCTGAAGTATCATCACACATGTTCAATAAGCAACAATAACAAATTTTCCCCTTTGAAGTAAAAAAGTTCTCTTTGAAGTAGGAAAAAGTTCTTTGAAGTAAAAAATATTCTTTTAGTTATTATAAGTAACTATAACTAACTATATGTCAAGTTTAAACCTTACAAATTTATGTTACTGTAAATGGAAAAAGTAAACATCAATCTATCATGAAATAGAAAAAAAGTAATAAACTGCCCTTTTCAAATGTGAATAAAATTTGCTGCGTTGGCGCCTCAAACGAAGGGTCTTAAAGTAAGCCAAAATAGCTAAAATGTTTATATAATTATTAAAATTAACATTATTTTTGTCAATATTTACAAAAAAAATAATAAAAATCTATCATAAGCTACACAAATGCAAGAGAAATAATGCTGACGTCCGCAAAGAAATTCTGACAAAGTCAGCATTTGAATCATGATTTTTAATTGTCATGTGACAAATATCATCCATACCAAGTTTTATAATTTATAACCTAACACAAGGGAAGTTATGATGTTAGGGCACTAAATTATTGTGCTTGAGCATTTAATACTTTTTTCCGCGTTTGGTTACTTTCGCAGAATATCTCTTTAGTGATGTAGCTATGAATGGGTATCCGATTTGCCTTTTTGCAAAAGTAAAGATTTACTTCAAATGGTCTGCTAGAACGTTATCTTCTTCGCGCGCGATATTTCTTAAAAGTATCTTTCTAGTGATGTATGCAAGGGTATATTCCACCTCTGCTTGTCTACTGTATCGTACATATATTTTATTTGTCTTGTTCTGCTAGGGCATCTAATATTTCAATGGAGCTAAAAATTCTCGCAAAATTTCCTTTTCATTGACTTATGAATGGGTCCAGCATTTCTGCTTTATTACTGACCAGAAGATGGTTTTCCTTTGAATTTATTTGCCCTTTTAAAGGATCTAAGATTCTATATTGTGTAGTGTATTGGTCTGGTTTCGGACCTTTGATGTGTCATTACGCAGGAAGGTATTTGTCCAGAACATCGTATCTCTTGGTGTATGGATAAGTATAGAATAATACCACTTGTTTAATGTATAGTATATCGTCTTCCCTCGGATTGTCATGTTTTAGGACATCTAATAATGTCAGTTCGAATGAACATAGAATCGCTTCTAATGAAGTATGAGTGGGTATAGCACACTGCTGTCTGTTCAATGTATTGTTTGACGACTTCCCTAAGATCGACATGCTTTGAGACTTTTAATATGTCATTTCACGAGATGGCATTTGTCTATAATATTGTTTTTGGTGTTGTATCGATGGGTACAGAATACTAACTGCTGTTTAGCATCTATTATGGGAATATATCTTTCTATTGGTGTATAGATATGTATTCAACCTCAGTGGTCTTATACTATAAAAATAACCGTTAAGGTTGCAACCACTTTCTTTGATTGGTCTGCTTTAGGACATCTAACATGCTATTCAGAGAAGAGTAATTGTCCAAGAGATTGTTTCTATAGATGAATCAATGGGTATAAAGCACTACTGCTTGTTCAGTGTATACTGTAACGTCTGTCGTCAGATTGGTCTGCCTTAAGACTTTTAATATGTTTTTTCGCGAGAGAATATTTGTCCAGAATGCAGTTTTGGTATTTTGTCAAAATATCTGTTCTATTAGTGGATGTATTTGTATCCTACCTCAATACCTCTATAGTGCAACGTGTTCCCTCAGATTGGTTTATATTGTAAAGCTTTCGCATTGATTGGTCTGCTTTAGGACTGTTGATGCGTCATTTCCAGGGAGGGTATTTCTCCATCAAATTGTTTCTATTTGTGTATGGATGTATTTCCAGCATAAGTGTTTGTGCAGGGTAAAGTATAAAATTTTCTCTTTGATTGGTCTTTTAAAATATCTCAGATCTTATTTTGCACATACCTCAACTTCTAAAAGTGTTACCTTAAATGACGTATGGATGTGTCTCACATTTACAGACTTCTTTTAATTTTTCTGCTAGGATTTCGACCTTTACTTTCATCCAGGTTGTTTTTTAGCCATGTATTGTGGAATATCCCATTTACTTACTGGTTTAGGGAGGCTTTATTTGAATAGATCTATTAGGTCATTTTTTAAATAGTCTTATCCAAGCTGTCACTGTCGTCTCTATTGCATGTGTATATAGAACAAAACCGCCTTTTTAGTGCATACTATACATCTTTCCTCAAATCTAACGGCTTAAGACTTTTACTGTGTCATTTGCGAGGGGGTATTTGTCCAGAATATTGTTTCTATTGGTGCATAGATGTGCACCCAACCTCACTGAATGTTTAATTTAAGGCGTAAAGTCTTCTCTTGATTGGCGTGCTTCATCTTTTCGCGAAAGCGTATTCGTCCAAAGTATAGTGTCTATTTGTGAATGGATTGTTATCCAACATCAGTGTTGGTTTGGTTTATAGTGAATAGTTTTTCCTTCGATTGGTCTGCTTTGGGACTTTTGATGTGTCATTTTCTTGGAGGGTATTTAGTCAAATATGACTTCTATTGGTGGATGGATGTGTATCCAACCTCAATATTTGTTCAATTACAGTGTAAAGTCTACACATTGATTAGTCTGCTTTAGAACTTTCATTTTTTTATATCGCGGCAAAGTACTTGTCCAAAATATAGTGTCTCTTTGTGTATTGACGTGTATTCAACATCAGTGTTTGTTTAGTTTAAAGTATAAAGTCTTCTCTTGATTGGCGTGCTTGAGGACTTTTAATGTAGGACTTTTGATGTATCATTTCGCAGAAGAGTATTTTGCCATAATATCATTTCTATTGGTAAATGGATGTATACTCAACCTCAATTGTTGTTTTTTTCAATATGTGATCACTTTGCATTAATTGGTCTACTTTAGAAATTTTGATACGTCATTTCCAGGGAGAACACTTGTTTCTACTGCGGAATAATGTGGCATATTACGTTGGTTATAGCCTATCTACAAAAAAATGCATTTGTTATGTAGCGATAGAGAGTATTATACCGGTAATATGCAATATTATGCGATATTACGTTGGTTATGGATTATTGACAGAAAAATATAATATTATTATGGAACGATTGAGAGTATTATGAAGGTATTATGCTGTATTCTGTGATATTACGTTGGTATGGCCATCGACAAAAAAAATTTGTATTTTTTATGGAACGATAGAGAGTATTATGAAGGTATTATGCAGTATTATGCAATATTACTTTGGTATGGCCATCGACAGAAAATTTATGTATTTTTTATGAATTATGAAGGTATTATGCAGTATTATGCAGTATTATGCGATATTACGTTGGTATGGCCATCGACAGAAAAAATATGTATTTTTTATGGAACGACAGAGAGTATTATGAAGGTATTATGCAGTATTATGCGATATTACGTTGGTATGGCCATCGACAGAAAATTTATGTATTTTTTATGAATTATGAAGGTATTATGCAGTATTATGCAGTATTATGCGATATTACGTTGGTATGGCCATCGACAGAAAATTTTTGTATTTTTTATGTAACGACAGAGAGTATTATGAAGGTATTATGCAGTATTATGCGATATTACGTTGGTATGGCCATCGACAGAAAATTTATGTGTTTTTTATGAATTATGAAGGTATTATGCAGTATTATGCGATATTACGTTGTTATGGCCATCGACAGAAAATTTAAGTACTTTTTTTGAATTATAAAGGTATTATGCAGTATTATGCAGTATTATGCGATATTACGTTGGTATGGCCATCGACAGAAAATTTATGTGTTTTTTATGAATTATGAAGGTATTATGCAGTATTATGCAGTATTATGCGATATTACGTTGGTATGGCCATCGACAGAAAATTTAAGTACTTTTTTTGAATTATAAAGGTATTATGCAGTATTATGCAGTATTATGCGATATTACGTTGGTATGGCCATCGACAGAAAATTTATGTGTTTTTTATGAATTATGAAGGTATTATGCAGTATTATGCAGTATTATGCGATATTACGTTGGTATGGCCATCGACAGAAAATTTATGTGTTTTTTATGAATTATGAAGGTATTATGCAGTATTATGCGATATTACGTTGTTATGGCCATCGACAGAAAATTTAAGTACTTTTTTTGAATTATAAAGGTATTATGCAGTATTATGCAGTATTATGCGATATTACGTTGGTATGGCCATCGACAGAAAATTTATGTGTTTTTTATGAATTATGAAGGTATTATGCAGTATTATGCGATATTACGTTGTTATGGCCATCGACAGAAAATTTAAGTACTTTTTTTGAATTATAAAGGTATTATGCAGTATTATGCAGTATTATGCGATATTACGTTGGTATGGCCATCGACAGAAAATTTATGTGTTTTTTATGAATTATGAAGGTATTATGCAGTATTATGCAGTATTATGCGATATTACGTTGGTATGGCCATCGACCGAAAATTTAAGTACTTTTTTTGAATTATAAAGGTATTATGCAGTATTATGCAGTATTATGCGATATTACGTTGGTATGGCCATCGACAGAAAATTTATGTGTTTTTTATGAATTATGAAGGTATTATGCAGTATTATGCAGTATTATGCGATATTACGTTGGTATGGCCATCGACAGAAAATTTATGTGTTTTTTATGAATTATGAAGGTATTATGCAGTATTATGCGATATTACGTTGTTATGGCCATCGACAGAAAATTTAAGTACTTTTTTTGAATTATAAAGGTATTATGCAGTATTATGCAGTATTATGCGATATTACGTTGGTATGGCCATCGACAGAAAATTTATGTGTTTTTTATGAATTATGAAGGTATTATGCAGTATTATGCAGTATTATGCGATATTACGTTGGTATGGCCATCGACAGAAAATTTATGTGTTTTTTATGAATTATGAAGGTATTATGCAGTATTATGCGATATTACGTTGTTATGGCCATCGACAGAAAATTTATGTACTTTTTTTGAATTATAAAGGTATTATGCAGTATTATGCAGTATTATGCGATATTACGTTGGTTATGGATTATTGACAGAAAAAATATGTATTTTTTATGGAACGATAGAGAGTATTATGAAGGCATTATGCAGTATTATGCGATATTACGTTGGTATGGCCATCGACAGAAAATTTTTGTATTTTTTATGTAACGACAGAGAGTATTATGAAGGTATTATGCAGTATTATGCGATATTACGTTGGTATGGCCATCGACAGAAAATTTATGTGTTTTTTATGAATTATGAAGGTATTATGCAGTATTATGCGATATTACGTTGTTATGGCCATCGACAGAAAATTTAAGTACTTTTTTTGAATTATAAAGGTATTATGCAGTATTATGCAGTATTATGCGATATTACGTTGGTATGGCCATCGACAGAAAATTTATGTGTTTTTTATGAATTATGAAGGTATTATGCAGTATTATGCGATATTACGTTGTTATGGCCATCGACAGAAAATTTATGTACTTTTTTTGAATTATAAAGGTATTATGCAGTATTATGCAGTATTATGCGATATTACGTTGTTATGGCCATCGACAGAAAATTTATGTACTTTTTTTGAATTATAAAGGTATTATGCAGTATTATGCAGTATTATGCGATATTACGTTGGTTATGGATTATTGACAGAAAAAATATGTATTTTTTATGGAACGATAGAGAGTATTATGAAGGCATTATGCAGTATTATGCGATATTACGTTGGTATGGCCATCGACAGAAAATTTTTGTATTTTTTATGTAACGACAGAGAGTATTATGAAGGCATTATGCAGTATTATGCGATATTACGTTGTTATGGCCATCGACAGAAAATTTATGTACTTTTTTTGAATTATAAAGGTATTATGCAGTATTATGCAGTATTATGCGATATTACGTTGGTATGGCCATCGACAGAAAATTTATGTGTTTTTTATGAATTATGAAGGTATTATGCAGTATTATGCGATATTACGTTGTTATGGCCATCGACAGAAAATTTAAGTACTTTTTTTGAATTATGAAGGTATTATGCAGTATTATGCAGTATTATGCGATATTACGTTGGTATGGCCATCGACAGAAAATTTATGTATTTTTTATGAATTATGAAGGTATTATGCAGTATTATGCAGTATTATGCGATATTACGTTGGTATGACCATCGACAGAAAAAATATGTATTTGTTATATAGAGAGGATGTCGGATAATGCGGTTTCATTTGTCGGGTCCATTTGGTTGGAGAAGTATGACTGAACGTCTGTCGGCTTTTTATGTCGATAAAGTATGAAGGTTGTTAGTTATGTTGTACGTCGTGTGTCGGGACCACTTAGCCCGGTGCTAAATGAAGTCGTTGCCCTGAGAGTGAGTAAATCTGCTGAGGTTTGTGGTTTGGTATGTTTTGTTGTTTGTTGTTTGTGTGACTAGAATCAGATCTGGATAACTTTGCTGAAAGTTACTTCTGTAACTTATGTTCTGTAGATGGCTTCCAATATTTATGTTTTAACGTTAGCCTAGAGCCCCATCTTAAGCTAGAAAGCAAGCTTGTGTGGGAGACAATGATCACTACGATGGCCCCTATGGCTCACTTTTCTTCCAAATCAAAATCACTTCTCTTCTATATAACGAAACACTTCTCTTCTGTATTTTGACACTTCTCTTCAGTATTTTGACACTTCTCTTCTGCACTTAACACTTCTCTGCATGTGGCTCTTTACAACTTGAATTCTAAAATATGGTCCACAATTTTACATATTTGGTCCGTAGTTTAACCTTTTGTGAGGTTTATTACACGGGACCAGTCCCCTCGCCATGTGACATATTTTTTCAACAAGAATAAGGTCTGATGATGGTACTGAAAACTGTATTTTGGAAGCTGTTGAGATTGCATTAAGATCTCAGCATAATGACGAATATGCTGGCACTGGCAGTTTTATTGTTGGTACATCAACAGCTAATCAAAGAATCTAATCTTTTTGGTCACAACTTTCAAAAGACAGACCAAATTGGTGGAGGTTATTTTTTAGAGAATTTGCAGACTTAGGATTTTTAGATGCTGGTGATGCACTCATTGCTGAATGTGTACGCTACTGCTTTATGGATTTGATCAGAAAGAATCTTAATGAATTTGCGATTCGTTGGAATCAACATCTGTTAGCACCAAGCAAAGGTGCTACTGCTCCCCGTGGAAGTCCTGATACATTGTACTTTGTTCCAGAATTATATGGTTGCGAGTCTTTTAAAAAAACTTTGGATCTTAATGAGCTAGAAGAATTTAGCCAACTATCTGTACCAGATCACGATAATGAGCCTGAATTTATTGAATTTGCGGAAACAGTTCTTCCAATGGAGGGTTTCTCCAAACTTAAGCCAGATACAGCTCATGAAGCTATTGATTATTATATCGCCTTGATTTGTGCAGTCAAAAGATATATGTACACCTGTAACAATGTAAAATGCTTGGATTTTAGAAATATATATCTTGTTTTTTGAAAACCACGAGTTATTTTCCCAACAAACATCACAATGTTTATTCCCGGATAAAGTAGGGTGAATTCTAAGCCGCAAAACGTTCTAGTTTCGCCATATCGCAATTATAAAAGTTAGTGGAAACTAAATAAAAAAAGCAATCTCGTATTACGCTTCTGGGACCGTATAAGAATATAGCTTGAAATTTTTCCCGCGAAAAATCCAATTTTGTAGAAACGTTATGCCCCAGTAAGAATTTATGCAAACTTTACTGGGTACAAAATTTCCTATGCGCAGAGCCCGGGGTGTGCCATTTATTCATAAACAAGATCTGGATAATTTCATATATTAAGGACCAGATTCAGTCTGGGAAATTTTCGAGCTTATGGAAGAGAAGTGTTTCGCACTTGGAAGAGAAGTGTTTCGCACTTGGAAGAGAAGTGTTTCGAATGGAAGAGAACTTTGGGTATCAAAGTAGAAAGTTTTTTATACAGAAGAGAAGTGTTTTTATACAGAAGAGAAGTGTTGTTATACAGAAGGGAAGTGTTTTGACTCAGAAGAGAAGTGTTTTTATTGAGAAGAGAAGTGAGCCATAGGGCCATCGTAATCACACAATTAGCTAGCTAGCTGCATGCTATTTGTAGTGATGATGAAGAATCACTAGGAGAGGCCGGTTTGTCCCACAAAATTCTTGTTGATAGATAAAGTAATGGCATAAATTCCTAGGTTACACAAATTCCCGGATCCCGCCAAGTTTTTTGTTTTGTTTTTTTAATTTTTAATTGTGATGCGTAAATTTTTAGATAAAGTTTATATATATTTTTAAAACACTGAACTTACCTGAAAAGAAGTAGGACGATCTATACAAGTATTTTTAAAGTAGTTATGACTCTCGCACTTTGTGTGGGAGACCAGGGTTCGTTTCTGTTTTGGTGGCAGTGTTCTATATGGCAGACTTGGCAAAATTTGCGGAAACGATCGTTTCGTTTCCGCAACGTTTCTGCGAATCAATAGAGACGGTAACGTTAAATCGTTTCCCTTGGACAATATTTCAAATTATAATGATTTTATATTATAATATATATATTTATATTATAATATTTTACTACTAAGCAGTAGGTCTTGTTACTAACTACGGCCATTATGAAATGGTTCTCCACTTATTTATTGGTTTAAAGCTAATCGTTACTTTGCGAAAACGAGAAAAAGTTTTGATCATTTCTGTCAGCTTCAAATCACGGTAACCATGGATCGTTTCCCTAGACTCCACAAATTTCCAGGCCTGTATGGGCTAGTAAATGTTACCATGCCCCGGTTTAACCCAAGCCATGTAAGAGAAAAATGGGAGATGGCATACTGTGTGGGCCGTTAGATGTTGCAGGAAGTTGTATGGCAAAGCTTGGGACCTAATTGGGTCTTTTTAGCTTGAAATGAGCATTAAATACTCTAGGAATTGCCTTCGTGACTTCAGTACAGCAGTGAAAAGTTATGTGTTGCACAATGTTTGGTAGTTCTAGTCCTTTGACATATCCTTAAATCTATGTATACTATGCTATTTTTGGTAGCCATATGTGCAGTACTGTAATGTAAATTTGGGGTCAACCTGGCTTTCTTTAATTGATTACATCTCTGTCGTTGTTATGCTCTTAGACTAATTTCCCTAGCACTTTACAGAGCTCTTTCTATGCCCCTTTTTTCTGATTTGAATATATATTTAATTTTCTGATGTGGTGCATATAAAAATGTGACCCCCCCTACAATTTTTATCATGATATATAGAATTTTCCTGAGGCACTTCCACTATCACAGTACTTGTGATCTATCAGACTATTGAACCAACCCTCTGATGGTAATTCTTTTGCTCTTTACGATCTGGTGTTGATTGTTTTTTAACGATGTATGACTATGTGTTTGCTTTCTACAATCCGATCGATGATAGTTTTTTAAACATTCTACTGCAATGTTTTTGCCTTACAATCTGGTTTTAATGATTTTCAAACAATTTATGTCACTGTTTTCACTATCTAGGATCCAATTGTGATGGTTTTTAAACGACATACAACGATGTTTTTGTTATCTAGGATCCCATTTTGACGGTCTTTAAATGACTTATGGCTATGTTTTCGCTACCTAGGATCCTCATTTGATTCGCTATTTATAATCTAGTTTTGATTTTTTTTAAACAACGTATGACAATGTTTTTTGCTATCTAAGATCTATTTTGATGTGTATATGAAACTTTTTTCTGTTATGTCAAATCATTATCACCTAAAAATTATCCTTTTTTATTACCAAAATTGTATTTACATAATTGACACATGCACTTAATATCATAAGCTTCCAACAAACACAAATTTTCTGATAGTTGTTGTTAAGGTAGTGGTGTAATGTTCACACTAGATCTCGATGTTCATGATGCTCAAATATTTTGTGATCATGACAGCATTGAGAATCGATGTAACATGCCCTGATTTCAGTATTATATATATATATATATATACTGTATAGCTATGTTTTTTCTAGGATTAGTGATTTGCCTTTTGTATGTCTCAGCTTTTTATTTTGTACATTATGGATCACCCCACCCTAACTGATGGATGATAGATGTGGTGCTGCCCTGCGGTCTTGGAGGTGCTTTAAGTAACTAATAACAAATTTATTTAGTCTGAAGCACAACGTTGCACTTGTCGTTGCTTTAAAGTTGCAAATAAATAACTGTTTTATAAATATTTTTTGATTTTTATTTTATATATTATACTATACTTGGAAGCAAAAAATAACTATATAATAGCTGGTAGAGCAGTTTTTTAAGATGTTAAAAAATAAGAACGACAAAATCTACGAAATATCCAAATATATCTTTCAGCAAGCTTTCGCCAATAGTTAATTTTATATTATCACTTTTGTAAAAAGATTAACGTTTTTTGTTTTTTTTTGACGTTTTGCAGGACTTATAAAAACAGCCAAAACAACTTTGGAAAGCCCTAAAAAACTGGTTCCTGATAAGTCAGGCAATACTACCTCGATAAAACGGGTAGTCCAAAACGATGGTACAAAAACTTCTCACCCAAAAGAAACTTCCAACACATTCAATTAATTTTTTGTCAGTGTTGATACCAAACTAGCCTCTAAATTTTCTTCTGACACTACTAATGTTAATCAACCTGATGGCGGATCAATTTTCGGTAGGCTCGTATTGAGAACAAAAGAAAATTAGTTCAGTAAAACTGATTAAAGCTACAGGCTTAGACGGAATTGGTCTACGCTAAAAGCAGGTTCGTCAGTTTTAAGTATTTACTTATAAAGTCTTTCAACAAATTTTTATTTACTGGTTATGCACCTAAATGTGTGAAGACTAAAAGAGTCTCGCCTATTTTTAAAAGTGGCATTAAAACAGATCCTAATTATCGACCTATTTCCATTTTGCCTATTTCTATGAAAATATTTGAAACGTTAGTGCATGAGCAAATGTCTCATTTTATTTTTGAGCACAACTTCCTGAATGAGAAATTGTGGATTTCGAAAACTGTTTTCCACAGAAAACGCAGTAGATGATATATTTGATTTTATTCTTACTGAGCTGGACCAACAAAACTTTGTTTGAGCTGTGCTTATTGACCTTAAAAAATCTTTTGACACTGTTGATCCTAAAATCTTGTTAAAAAACTATGTTGTTTTGGCATCACGTATGCTGCCTTTGACTGGTTTGAGTCCTACTCAACGGTCCGAATGTAGCTGACTCTCGCAAACGGCACAGGATCAGATCTGCTTCATGAAGACGCTTTTGGGGAGCGGTAGGGATCTGTGTTGGGACCCCTGCTTCTTCTTTTGTATATTGATGACTTAAAATCTGTCATCAATTCAAACTGCCATCATCTATATGCAGATGATACAATAATTATTTTGTCCTATAAAAACTTGTATACCCTTGCCTCCCAGGCCGAGTTAGAACTTTCGCAAATCGACCTCTGGCTGAAAAATAACAAAATAACTATTAATACAGACAAAACTGAAACAATCATTTTCAGCAACCACAGCCAGTTAAAAAAAGTTGAGAACAAAACTAACAACTATATGGGTATTCCTTTGAAGAGCAGCGAAAAAGTTAAATATCTTGGATAACAATTGATCAAAAAATGCAATGGGAAGAGCACATTAATGACATTAATAGAAAAATACTAATTAAATATTCTAAAATTATTATTATATTAACCATCATGTATGTTATAAAAAGTGTTTCTTTGATTTATTTAAGAAAGTCTTCAGGATTAGCAGTTGTGTGCCAGTCCTGCATTGGATTGAACATCCAGTTTACACCAATGTGTGCATATGTATAATCAAGTTTGAATCAGCCCGTCCTAATGTGGTGTATCCTACCAGTTGTGGTTCATCTGGTATCTGGAATAAATATTTATCAAGGCTGTTTTAAAAGATATATTGTGGCCCTGAATCTCCTTATGTACAAAAGTAAAGTTTTAACCCTGGTTTGTATGCAATTCTTAAACAGTCCTATCAAGGAAATCATAGAAACCAATCCTTCCAAATCTGCTGTAAAGTTTAAATCTGGAAATTATTTAGGGTAACAGAAAAGTTTTATTTTAAAATCACAACAGTACCCAACAACCATAAAGAAAAAACTACTGGAAGGTTTTTTGAATTTCATTCAACCATCTGCCGTTTGAACAAAAACTAATGACACTTGTGTTTAAATTTAAATAATTATAATATCAAACAAATAACATATTACCAAGATATCTATCAAAAAAACATTTAGTCACTTGCGAAAAAATAGCGGCTTTCTTTGTTTGTTTTTTCCAAAAATATTTTTACTAGAAATGTGCAAGGTGGCTGCTATACTCTTGCAAAAGCTTTTAAAAAGCAGCAAAATTAGAAAACCTAGAAATTTAAATCTATTTTTTGTTTAGGTTTTACTTTTTTTTTTTTTTATCATCAGGTTATGGAAACTGTTTTTTTCTCGTTGTTTTTTTTGTTAAACACAATTACTTTTAGAAAAGGATCAGAAAAGTCTTGGAATACTCCTGAGAAGTCCCAGAAATTGCTTTAGAAAATGGATGGTCACCCTTTTATTGTTTTATTTTTTGTTTTATTTAAGGTCAGCTGAAAAATTTTAGTTAATAATAAAACTTTGATGCTTGCTTTTAGAAATATGCTAAATTTGGCATATTTCAAATTGACTGTCACATAATTCTAATTCATTCACAATCACTCTCTTATTAAAATATTTGCTTGACTGTATTCTTTCCAAAAGAAGTAAAATAAGTGTTTGTAAAGTGGAACTCTTGGTATTACATTATGCTTACTTTGAGGATGTCAGTGTTTAAACATCATCTTATTAAGCAGTCTATGGATCATGTTTCATTACATGTATTGTAATGTGTAAAATCTTGGGCTAACTGTAGAAAGTCTGAACATAACTGAAATAGTTCTCATTGTCTTGAGTGCATGTGTATAATTTAGTATGCAAAAATCCTAGATATAACAAAAGCAATGTTTTACTGATTTTAAATTTAGAATCTAAGTTTAAAATTGTCTTATTAGTATACACTTAGGGATTTGCAAGTATTATCCTCTTAAGCCTGTACACATTTTAAATAACCATTATCGTTCTTAAATTTCTCATCTGTTTATATGGTGCCTCGTATGGTTTGTAGTTTATGTTTTTAGAGGTAAAACTAATGTAAGATCCACCACACCAATGGCTGCACCAAGAAGTACCAAAGCTAATATTCAAAAAACAAAGCCAGAAAAAGACTTGGAATTAATTCAAAGGATTGGAAGTGGTACCTATGGAGAAGTTTACAAGGTAAACCATAAAAAAACTGTGAAATAATTAATATGTAAATTTTAATATACACGATATTGAGTAACTTTGAAAAGGTAAAGCGTGATCACATTTAGCATAAACAAACTAAAATAAGAAATAGATTACTGAACATCCAGGTTTTTTCTGCAGGAGTGTGTTATAATATATGCAGTTGCTCACATGCAAAATATGATTTAATAGAATATGCAAAAATATCAAACTTAATCAGATGTGTACTAATGTAACTCAGTCAAAAGCAACTTTTTTGTGTAAAAAAAATGTTTGAATCACTACACATCCTCATCACTGTGAGTATTATGTTTTAAAAAATAAGTACACAATTTTTGTAAGAAACACACTTTTTTGCCTCTATCCAGATGTCTTCAGACCATTCTTTTTTAAAATTCTTCTGGACTAAGCCCTATTTTATGCCATAAAAATGCACTCTGTGGGTTAATAAATTTACCTTTCCACAATATTTTAGTTAACTTATTTATTGACAGATTTATTCTCATTGGTCTTCGGTTGCTTCATAGTTTTGATGCTATTACCTAAAGGATTCCTCACAACTCTGTACTAACTACTTGTTTGTTAATTTGTTTAGGCGAGAATTAAAGCAACTGGAGATCTTGCTGCAGTTAAAATCATAAATGTGGAGCCAGGTGAAAAAATTAATTTGTTGTGTATACAGTTGTGTATACAGAGCCTGTTTAATTAATGTTAATGTTATAAGAACTTGTGTGACCTGTCTGTGTTCAGGAGTACCTGCTAATTTTGTAGTTAATCTTGCAGTATGTGCTTGGGCAATTTTTTCGTTGCAACAATAAAGCAGATTTAACAAGAATATTTAGAAATTTAACAGAATCCTTAGAATGTATAATGTAAAATGTTAAAATCGCTGTTTTTTAAGGGGATGACTTTGATGTAATCCAACAAGAGATATGCATCATGCAGGATTGTAAACATGCAAATATAGTTCAATATTTTGGAAGTTATCTCAGGTAATCTTTGCCTTAACAGTGTTGTTTTATAGACGGTTGATAAATTGGTTGACAGTCGGATGCAGCCATGTAAGAACAATATTGAGTAAATACAAGTTTAGAACACACCAAATCCCAACCCACATTTAGAATGTTTTGTTGTACCATACAGATTTAAGTTTTTGCAAGAAAACCCTATTTAAATAAATACTGAG
Source organism: Hydractinia symbiolongicarpus (assembly GCF_029227915.1). NCBI lineage: Eukaryota > Metazoa > Cnidaria > Hydrozoa > Anthoathecata > Hydractiniidae > Hydractinia > Hydractinia symbiolongicarpus. Next base: position 5,813,254 of record NC_079878.1, read on the forward strand.
TACACTGTGTATAAGTTTAAGTATAAGTTTCCTAATAACAGCTTGTTGTCAAATGAGTTGTTGATCAAATGAGCTTGTTGTCAAATGAGTTGTTGATCAAATGAGCTTGTTGTCAAATGAGTTGTTGATCAAATGAGCTTGTTGTCAAATGAGTTGTTGATCAAATGAGCTTGTTGTCAAATGAGTTGTTGATCAAATAAGCTTGTTGTCAAATGAGTTGTTGATCAGAAAATGCATTAGGTACAGAAAGAATTTTTATTGGGAGACAATTTGAGTAGATTTTTGGGATTTGGGATTTTTGTTTGAGTACATTATATTTTTTTCAATGTATATCTGTCAATACCTGAAGATGGAGAGGGCATTTTATATGTTTTTGCTTTAATTTCAAAATCACCCTTTAAAATTTCTTAGCTTGTGCATATACTTTAAGTGCAATAACTTTTGTGGGTAGAAAGTTTTACAAAAGTTTATGTCACCGAATTTTTCAAGAGCATCAATTTGTGAGTTTATGAAAGAGAAAAATGTTTTTCCTCTTTTGGTTAAAGTAGATGTTCAGAAAAAAAAATTGAGATTTTTCATTTCTTTTTTTAATTCCAAGAAATAGATTTGATTGTACAATTCGTTCAACCCAGCAATGGTCTATTTCTGTTTCAATTTTGTACTTTGATAATAAAGGAATGGTTCTGAGGTTCAATCCTTAAAATGAGAGCATTAATTTTCCAAATTTGAATCTAATTTCAATTGTTATCTGTCTTAGCAATACATCATATAGAATTCATTTTTGGAAATTACATGCATCTTTAAAAATTGTATTGATTTATATTATCATAAAATTCCTTGCTACGCTTCTTTTGCATATAAAACAGACTTGTTTACAGGATCTAGTGGAAAAATAAACCTGAATACAGTCCTACTGCTAAAGTCAGCTCGTATACTACCCCAGAATAAATACCTCAACAAATTTTTCAAAAGCAACAACAAAATTAATGCAACATCTTTTAAATGAGAAAATTTGTGGATTTTTTGATATTTTGCGTACAACAAAAGGTCAGAGATTATATCTAGTTCTTTAATCTGTGTTAAAATTAAGTTATTTTATCCTTTTTGTAGGAGGGATAAACTCTGGATAGCTATGGAGTTCTGTGGTGGTGGATCACTTCAAGATATATATCATGGTAGATATAACATGTAAATTTAAAAACAGATTCTTTGTGGAAATTTTCTTTTTTATTTTGTGATCTTCTCTTTGTATAGTAACTGGACCATTAACAGAAGCAATGATTGGTTGTATATGTACAGAAATGTTGAAGGTTAGCATTTTATAGTATTGTTTTTGTAATTTTTAACAAATACCATCAATACTCTTGATTAAGCTTTGAGAAAGGTTTTTTTGTCAGCAGTGGCTTTAAAGATGGGAGTTATGTACCAGTAGTATTTTACAGTGGGAGCTTATTTTAAGAGAGGCTTTGTAGAAGGAGGAGGCTCAATTAAATATACACGATATTGTAGTATTTTTTATATAATTTTTGAATTCTTTAAAGATAATAGAATTTATGCTGGAAAGATCTTATGAATTTTTTTTTCTTTTTTTAGGGCCTTGAATACATGCACAATCAAAATAAAATACACCGTGACATAAAAGGTGCAAATATTCTGCTGACAACCGAAGGGGATGTTAAGCTGGGTATGTAGATGTAAAAAAATTATGCATACATGCTGGTATATAAAACCAGTATATACTTCCTAATTTTTTACTACAAAATAATAGTTACAAAGGATATATAGAGCCGTAATTGAGTTGCAGTGATTACATGAGAGAAGAGTTTACACACGCCAGTACATGTATTTTAAATGTATGTTTTCAACAATAAAATTATTACTTAAGTTTCTATACGCGTGCTATAAAGATTTTTTATCCATATTTCATTTTTTTTAAGCTGACTTTGGTGTTGGTGCTCAAATAACCTCCACAATTGGTAAAAGAAGTTCCTTTATAGGGACACCCTACTGGTAATATTTTTTATTTCCTTAGTTGTTACAATTAAAGGGAGTCAAATGGTTCTGGTACACCATTTGAAAAAGAACATAGGATAGGAGAATCTTAAAAATCATTGATAAATATTAACACAGGCATTTTATAATACATAAAGGTTTAGGGCAGATCATACTGTTCTGACACAGATAAATATATTGTCTTTTGATATTGTTAGAACGCTCTTGATTGTTATCCTTAGAAAGAGACATCACTCATAGTGATGAGACATCACTCATAGTGATGAGGCATCACTCATAGTGATGAGGCATCACTCATAGTAAGACAGAGTTGCATTAAAAAATGTCATACAAATAGTTGCTGTGTACTTTTAAATGAAATTCAAATACTGTTAATTATTTATGCAGGATGGCACCTGAAGTAGCTGCTGTAGAACGTACTGGTGGTTATGATCAAATGGTTAGTTCTTAACATATCAAACAGAAATAATTAAATTGCAACTTTTAGAAACCACTAATGTCTTACCTAAAAAACGTACTTGGTTCATTCAATATTATTTCCTTAGATTTTTTAATATATTAAATACAATGATTGATCTTTTCTGCTTAGTAAATCTGTCTACTATAGAATATTCGTTATCAATAAATGCTGATTTGTATAGTTAAAATTTGCATAGCACAGTTTTTAATATACGTTTGTTACATGGTATTATTTTAATGTGATTTTCTAAACCACTATGTCTATAATATTTTAACACTAAACTGTTCTTTTCTTTAATATCAGTCAGGTATTTGACCTTAATCTTAAATGGTTAAAGGTAAAGCTAGACATTTAAACATAAAAAAATTTTATTTTTTATTTTGAATAGTGTGATGTATGGGCAGTTGGAATCACAGCAATAGAACTAGCAGAAATGAAACCACCCCTCTTTGACCTTCATCCAATGAGGTGTGTTTAAAATAAATATGTAAACATTGTTTATGACCACGTGTGCTTTGCTTGAAATGTTTAAAACTATTTGATTTTGCATATTTTTAGAGCATTATATTTAATTTCGAAAAAAAATTACACCCCTCCTGTTTTAAAGGATAAAAATAAATGGTAGGTTTTTATTTTGTTATTTTTTTACAGTAGTTAACTAGAATACGAAGTAACTTAATCCTTTCTTTACTCAAACTTTTCTCAGTTTCCCAAGGTTTTTGCTTAACAACTCTTCATAAATACACTAGATAACTCAAATACCATTGAACTCAACTTTGTGTCCCTGGTCTGTATTTACGTTAGTTAACTCAAACGCCTGAAAAAATAAGTCAAAGCATTTATTTTTTCATTATTTTTCTTTTTTCTTTGTTGAAAGTCACACAAACTTTCCTCGAAGCAAACTTCATTTAAATTAATTCTGGAGGTTCTAGTTAAACAGTGGCTACTGTACATGTTGTTGTTGTTGTTGTTGTTGTTGTGTTGTGTTGTTGTGTTGTTGTTTTACTGTTGTCATTACTGTATATCGTTTTTAAGTTTCTGGACCTTCTGTTGCTTTTCAGGTCCACTTCAATGAAAGATTTTGTAAAACTAAGTTTAACAAAGAATCCAAAGAAAAGGCCACCAGCAGACAAATTATTGCAGGTAAAAATAGTAATAATAATAAAATAGGGAAGATACGTTCTGGGTCTGTTAAATACACGTATGCAATAAAATAGATAAACAACTTTTCACCACATATTGGCAAAGTTAATATTCTTCCTAATTTTTTACCTTATCTGATTAAACTTATTTTTGTGAGAACTGATATTTGTGAGTAAGAAGTTCGTTCAAATTTTTGGGAATGGTTAGTGGAAAAATTGCAGGTGTAATTTTCATAATACAGGATTGTTTTATCAGTTTAAAAAACTGTTTTCCATAAATGTATGCGACTATAAGTACAAAAAAATACAATAATAGTTTTCTAGAAAAGTTTTGAATTTGTCTAATATGTGTGAAAATTAATATTTGAAAATTTTTTTTGTTAAAAGATGCTTAAAAGAGTATCCAAAAATTAGACAAAAAGGAAATTTCTTGAAACAATGGATATAAAAGAAAACAGCAGTTGAGCTGTTATCACCAGTTGTTTTATGTTCCGTAAAATGTTTTTTCTAGCACCCGTTTTGTCAAAATCGTACAGTGCGAAATACATTGAGTGAATTGTTAGATAAATTTGAAGGCTTGAAACAGAAAAAGAAATATAGATACAAAGAAGTTGACGACAGCGGTGAGGAGGAACATGAAGAGAAAAAAGGAGGTGAAGAAAAGGTATAATAAACAAAATATTATATTCAAATTGCAACTTTGTGGGTGATTGAAGGAATTTACTTACAAAACAAGAATATTTTTACCTTCCTAGAATATTTTAACCCTTAAAGGACAGTCCATTTTTGAAAATATACCTTTTTTGAGTTAATAATTAGCTTTTGGAAACTTTAGTAGCAATTGTTGGCTAAGCACATGAGCTAGATGGTTTATTTTTATTACCCTTGGGTAACCCATTTACCTTCTTCAAAATATAGGGAGCACCTTTCATGACAACCTGGTCCTCAGGTTTATGACAGTTCAACTATGGGCTGTTTTTGCCCAGATATTTGCAGGACCTAATTTTTAACGGTTTAAACTAAAGATAAGACTGCTAAAATTATTGGTTACTGATTTTAAAAATTAAGGACTTTTAATAACTTATTGGTTACTGATTTTAAAAATTAAGGACTTTTAATAACTTATTGGTCACTGATTTTAAAAATTAAGGACTTTTAATAACTTATTGGTTACTGATTTTAAAAATTAAGGACTTTTAATAACTTATTGGTCACTGATTTTAAAAATTAAGGACTTTTAATAACTTATTGGTTACTGATTTTAAAAATTAAGGACTTTTAATAACTTATTGGTTACTGATTTTGAAAATTAAGGACTTGTAATAACTTATTGGTTACTGATTTTAAAAATTAAGGACTTTTAATAACTTATTGGTTACTGATTTTAAAAATTAAGGACTTGTAATAACTTATTGGTTACTGATTTTAAAAATTAAGGACTTGTAATAACTTATTGGTTACTGATTTTAAAAATTAAGGACTTGTAATAACTTATTGGTTACTGATTTTAAAAATTAAGGACTTTTAATAACTTATTGGTTACTGATTTTAAAAATTAAGGACTTGTAATAACTTATTGGTTACTGATTTTAAAAATTAAGGACTTTAATAACTTATTGGTTACTGATTTTAAAAATTAAGGACTTTTAATAACTTATTGGTTACTGATTTTAAAAATTAAGGACTTTTTAATAACTTATTGGTTACTGATTTTAAAAATTAAGGACTTTTAATAACTTATTGGTCACTGATTTTAAAAATTAAGGACTTTTAATAACTTATTGGTTACTGATTTTAAAAATTAAGGACTTTTAATAACTTATTGGTTACTGATTTTGAAAATTAAGGACTTGTAATAACTTATTGGTTACTGATTTTAAAAATTAAGGACTTGTAATAACTTATTGGTTACTGATTTTAAAAATTAAGGACTTTTTAATAACTTATTGGTTACTGATTTTAAAAATTAAGGACTTGTAATAACTTATTGGTTACTGATTTTAAAAATTAAGGACTTGTAATAACTTATTGGTTACTGATTTTAAAAATTAAGGACTTGTAATAACTTATTGGTTACTGATTTTAAAAATTAAGGACTTTTTAATAACTTATTGGTTACTGATTTTAAAAATTAAGGACTTTTAATAACTTATTTAATTTTAGGAAAGTACTGTGAAGAGAATAAAATCAAAGAAAGAAAAAAACAAAAAAGAAAAATTAAACTGTGAGTCAAAATTCTCTACTTTCTTTTAAAACATGATCAAAAGCATAACCCTCGCCATACATTAAGTTATGTTCCAGTGAAGTTTGTTGCTATTTCCCTTCTTCTTTTGTAGTAGATGTAAAAATTAATACATAAAAGTTAGTACACAGTTTGTGGAAGGATTCCCTGTATATTTTATATTTGTAACTTGTGCTGTAAGAAATTTCTATCTCTGCAAATTTTTAATCTCGTATTTGTTCCATGAACAATAAAACAGACAATGGAATTTTATTTATTTTCATTTAGTACCTGATAAAAACTCTCAACCTATCAAAAAAGAAACTGAACCAGAAAGAAAGGTTGGATTTTTAATATTTTTTCAAAACATTTTTCTGAGGTGGAAGACTAAAATACTTACTCAAAATGGATTTATGAGAATGAAACATTGAAAAATGTTAATTCTTTTTTAGGTGACCCTGCCACATGAAAAGTAAGAATTTTTTACAAAGTTTTAATGATATGTAGATTATCACAAACTTAACCACTGTCTGACTTTTTCTTTTTTTAGGGAAAAGGGCAACTCAACATTTTATGCTAAGGAATTGGACGAGTATGTTAATCTACCTAATTATTTACCCAAAAATTTTCCATGCTGTAAAAAGTAGAATAATTATATTTCTTTTTTGGTATACCTTGTAACTAAGGGAAATCTTAGTTGACAAATTTTGTTGGATTGATGTTGCAGGACTTACAAAATCAGCAATTTTTTAGAATAAAAATAAAAATTTATTCTGATAATTTAAAAGCTTTTTAAAAATCCTAAAATATTTATTATACAACTTTATTAGAATTTTATAACTTTAAAACCATTAGTCACCTTCTTCCCTTATTATCTGTAGCTATGGTTACTTTAATGTCATTAAGCAAAAGTATTATTTTTTAGGCCAGAGGAAGTTAGCACAATAAAAGAGGCACCAAAGAAGCAACTTCGTCCAGCACCTCCTATTCCCAAAACAGAGGTAGGTTTCAGAATATATTTTCAGCTCAAAAGTGTGCTTGGTTATGTGTAAATAACCCTAACCCTAACAGGATCAATAACTGTTTTGAGATTCCTTGAATTCTTTGAGTTGTTTTGGAATTTTTTGGATACTGAAAATGTAAATTTAAAATTCTGTTGTCAACACTATTAAAGCTAGTTTATGCAGTTAAAATATTGATCTTTCCTGATTGATTTCAGCCAGTAGCTGATCAGCAATTATCAACGCTAAAAAAAGAAAGTGCTCCAACGAAAAAAGAATCGCCGCCACCGCCACCACCTAAGAAGCCTCTACATCGACCAGCAGCTTCTACTCCGAGCAACGGTGCTCAACCTCAAGCACCACCACCACTTCCACCTCGTGTGCCTACCGAGAACAAAAGAGTATGTTAAACTTTTAAATGTATAATTCCAGTTTCTTTAATGCAATTGTGATTTCCTGTATTTATGTATTTTCTATCAGTGTTTCCATTTGTTACTGGTTTGTAATTTTGACTTAATAAACAGTTATAAACAATCATTTTTAGCCATCTTCTGGATTGTTTAATCAAAGGACACAAGTATGTAGTTGTTTACGTGTTGGAAATAGCAATGTGTTACAGCTTATAAATCTCTATTTTTCTCTTTTTGTCGTTAGGCTAACTGCTTCTCAAAGATTTTTAATGAATGCCCGTTAAACGCGTTTTGTGCTACAAGTTGGACACATCCTGAAACTAAAAGTGAGTTCTGGAAATTTTTTTACACAATAAGCATTAAAAAACTGATACTTAAGCAAAGATATTCGCATTTAAAAGTATCATCTTTTTACATATATTTTTTATTTTTCTAACTAGATCACCACCTATTGTTTGCATCTGATGAAGGGATATATAGTTTAAATTTAGATGACTTACAAAATATAGAAATGTTTCAGGTATTATACACATTTTCTCTTTAACTGCTTCTAACTGCTGCGTCTGAAGTCGATCTTCTTCCTAACTGCTGCACAATACACTACTCTTATTGAGCCTTGTCTAAATTTCCTGCCCCACTGTACCATTTCTATACAATGTCACTACTCAGACAATATCCCCCAAAATGCCACATAAAGAGTTCTTAATTTTTTATTTGTTTTTAGATATTTTCACGTCCTTGTAAATGGGTATACGTTATTAAAAATATTCTTGTTTCAATATGTGGTTCACCTTCATTTGTGTACATGCATAATTTAGTCTCGCTGCATGGACAGCAAAATATCGACCAGTTCATTCCACTACCTAAGTAAGAATTTTTATTTTTTTGAAATCATTTTTTTACTTCACATATTTTTTATGAAAAAAAATTATGTACAAGAAACATGAGGAAAATAGTTACTGTGGATTGCTAACTTGCGAAATTTTAAAATCTTTAAAAAGTGAATTTTTGAACTAGCAAAAAGCAATTTTAGACCGTTTTTAGATCTTTTAGACGTTTGGAAAGATTGATTCAATGTTGATAAAAATCGAGGCTGAGGATAAATTCTAGTTATATTCATTATCAAAGTTTCGAACAAGAATAACTACACAAATGAGCCATGATAAACGTCACATCTAAATACATCGTAGAGTGCTTATAATCTCATTTTTTCCCCTAAATAAATAAAACCAGCAAAGCCTTAACCTCTTTCGAAACGAGTATTTCGATTTCTTTTGTTAGTGTGCTGTCGAATTATTATCCTTGTATTTCTTGTTAGCATGAACGTGTTCGTTTATATATCTACACTATCACCACTATCTAGAGAATACTACCACTTGATGTGTTTTACTGTGCCAACTTTTAAAGGAGACACTTGTTTACTTCTTCCCTTTGTATTTCAGGGGAGTTGCATACACAACAAAAGTACCTGGAACCTCCAATGCGCAAAAATGTTGCGTAGGTACGTTATGACCACCTGTTGTAACTTTTTTTATATATTTATTTGTATATTTTTAGATATTTCTGGTATATAACCCTGTTTCTCAACAAGTATCCAAAAATGCGCGATTATTTGTAATTATTACGCATAAAAGACTGTTCGCTTTAGGCGCATATGCGCCAATAAAAAACTAGCAGGCTATTTTTTCGCACGCGCAAAAAGCTCTTGAACTTTTTGCGTTATAGTAAGAATGGCAGCCAAGTGGACACTTTCCTGTTAATACTCGATTAAACTTGGATGTGAACGGGAGCGCCTAATCGAAATGGGCACTTGCTCGAAATGCTAAAAAAAATTATTGCCCTCTTCAGCATGAGGCTAAAGATTTTATATTGTTGTGAATTTCAAAAGACAGGTTCAAATAGGAGACACAGGTAAAACTCAGTAAGCGCGCCATTTGTTATCAGAACTTTTTTTATCTTAACGCCCGGAAAATAAACTAAAAAAAGGCCTAGCTTAATAAGAAAGGGCGCTAATTGACGCATTTCCAGTATTTAAAAGTGATTTATTATTATTTTTTCTGTGTTTGTTTTTATCAGTGCACAATCCATACAATAACCAAATGTATCTATTTGTTGGACGAAGAGAGGCTGTGTTATTGTTGCAATGGTATGAACCTATGCAAAAGTTTATGATCGTCAGAGTGAGTTTGTCTTTATCTAAGATTTATATTGAGAGACTGAAACTTTGAAATCAAGCTAGGATATGCTTATGCAAAAAAAAAAACACTCAGACTTATAGTATAGTCACGTTATGCTTATTGAAAGAAAAAGTTAAAAACTTAATGTTGCCTTGTGAGATTTAATGATCCCGTTCTTACTCTTAAAAGAACAGCGACAAAACCGAAGACCAAGTTAAGGGTAATTTGAGGTAAAACTAAAGACTGTCTTTTGGTATATAATACCCATAACACAAGAAAAAACCCACGTCAAAAGAGTTCACCAAGGCTGGGGATATTCTAAGCATATGGTTAAAAAAATTCCCCTTCATCTGAGCGTGATTATGCTTGTAAGCGATATACTTATAACAAACATTTATTAACTATGTTGTGTTGTTTTAGGACTTTGATTGCAAGCTACCTCCCACGTTGACAATTTTTGAACCGATTGTGGTCAAGGGTCGTGAATATCCTATTCTCTGCGTAGGAGCTTATCATTTGTAAGATTTTTTGTAGTTATTTTTTAGTATACGTTATAAAAAATTGAGTGGAATGATAGTAGGGAACCGTTTAGTCAGCAACTGAAAATTTATCTCTTAATATCTACTATAGAACTATGATTCCCATGTTTAAAAGAAGTTAAATCATTTGTGCAGTCCTCCGCTAGTTAGATGTGTGGGCTATTTAGAGAGTTTTCCACGTCAATTCAACTGGAATTGGACAGTTAAATAAGTAACCAATGATCAGTTTAGCTAAGGATCAGAAAAACTGCTTAAAATTTGCTTCATAAAATTTTATTTTTATTTTGAATCGTAATTAGAGTGTGGATAGCTGTTATACAACAAGTCACATGAAACATAAATGTTTTCTAGTAAGAGAGAAAAAATACGAGTGTATATAATTATCCGCTAACCAGGATGTCCGTTAGTTGATGTCCGCTCTTAGAGAGTCTGCTGTTACGTTTTGATCGAGTGTTTACCAGTTCCATCGCTTTTTGTCCGTTAATTAGAGGTGTCTGTTTTCGTAGTGGCTGTTAATTGAGAGTAGACTGTACAAACATCTAATTACAATCTCGTTACACGTATTCTTTTGTAGGCAACTAGTTTATAAGTAAATGTATTAAGATATTTGACATCAAATCGAACACATTTAGGTAAACAGAGTTATTTTTTTTTTAGGTTTTTTTAGTTAATCTTTAAAGTTGTTTAACTTTTCTATTCAATGCTTTAAGTAACTCTACTATCAATTTTAAGGTTTTTTAAGCAAGTCAATTATTGGGCTATATTATATGTAGCTTATTACTTATACTTCTTTAATCTTATTTTAGGCCAAATGGCGACATTTTAATTGATAAGTTAGACTTAGAAAGTGGATCTAACTGGGAGCCACGAACAGGTGTGTTTGGAGATAATATTTAACGTTTTAAATATCTCATTTTTAATCATTTTTAAGTTTTTAACAAAGCTGATTAATCTAATCTTTGAAGATCCTCCGACTTGAAAAATCTTCATTTTTTGTGGATACCTACTTAACCCTTCTACCCAATTATGTGTACTCTATTCCCTTATCAGTCTCCCATGAGGGTGTTGGACAAAATTCCACGCAAGTATTTTTAAACGCCATCGGAAGAAACATCGAACACTGTGTCATGATCGGATAGACATTACAGATAGGAATGATTTCTTAACAATTTACGCCCTTTTTTTACTTTCACACGCAACGTTTTTATATTATATTTTACATTTTGCGATACATTTTTAGATTGCACGCCAATTGATGTCAAGACTTTTTCACAACTGGAGAAAGACGTTGTTATGATAGCGTTCGATAGTAAGTATAGTGTGTGTGGCCACACATTCCATGGTGAATCTCACCGAGTGATAATCAAATATAATGTTTTCCTGTGTTTTTTCTTCATCTATTTTTTAGGAAGAGTTATTTTTACAGACATTGACGGTAAAAAATTACGAGTACGAAATCGGTTAACAGAATTGAATTTTGATTACGATTTAACTTCGGCCGGTGAGATATTCAAATTGAGTTCAATTTTTACATAACGTTGAGCGCTTAGAGAACTGCAAATGACTCATTTTACTATTGTCTCTTAACTTTTTCGTTCTCTTTTTATTTTATTTTTATTATTTTTTTTATTATTATTTATTGTACGCAATGAATTAATAGTCATGTAAAGTGCTGTGCCGAAAGCTGATGTCACCAGTAGGAATATGAAGATTCAAGTTAATTATGACATCCAAACAATTCCAACGTTTTCCAGTTGTTTCATTCATAACCGTTGTTGCTAATTTATTTTTAGTTTGTCTACCTGGAACTGTAATGACATTTAACACGAATGGAATTCAAGGGAAGAGTTTAGTTGATAGTTCTGTGACAGCTCAATTTACTGACAGCGCAAGACAGTACAAATTATTAGGTTCAGACAGGTAGGTGAACTTAAAAGCTAACCCTGCGCGTACTTAATTGTAGTGGTATATTTCCCAAAAGCACCAAATTGAGAAAATTTAAAATTTGAAATTTTACACGGCTACCAGTTATATCAAAAGCATGCATAACTGAATGTTTTATTTTATTTTTCTTACCGATAGTTTTTCTTTCACTATTTTTTAACGCGTTTTAGAATTGTTGTTATTGAAAGCAAAGTCCAAACAGAGAATTATTCCAATCTATACATCTTGGCGAGTGGTTAATGTCACTGCAACAACACTATGGGCATGTTTTCAAGCTAGTTTTAAATGCTCGTGTAAAAGCACTGAATATCCAAGATGGCGACGCAACTACGACATCCGTTTGTTGGTTTTGGCCGAACGTGCCGTGGTTGGTTTTGGCCGAACAATCCAACAAGTTTAATACTTTATGTCGACAAATGACACGGCTCATTCATTGATTGGCTGATAGTATTTCTCATAGTATGTTTGAATGTCGGTGTACGTAATAATAGCATAAAATATTTTGAAGTTGCTTGATAAATAGGCATATATATATATATATTTTTTTTAACAAAAAAAAACCCGCAACTATTAAGCTTTTAATAAACGACATCTTTATTTAAATTTAAAGACCTGCACTCATCCCTGCACTCAAAAGATTCAAAGGGTACTATCCTTAAAGCCGCACAGGGTTTGATAGATCTAGTACTTTTGCTGCACGACAAACGGATTCGCATTAGTTTGTTCAACTGCAACAAATGTTTCAAAGCACTGTAAGATGTTAAATGACATATTTTAACTGATGTTTTGAAAGTCAGATGATTTTGCAACTAAAAAGGGTGTTTTAAATCACCTGCATATAGTATATATATAAAAAATAGATTCACCTGCGATACAAACTGTAATCGATCTTTTTTTTAGTTTTAAAATTTTCACTAATTTTTAAAAATCCTATTTTCACTTTTTCTTTTTTTTCTTCCTGTTGTTGATTATTATTAATTTATTTTATACACTAATGGAAATATTTATTTTTTGTGACTTAGTTTTTTAACTTTTATTAGAAATGCACCACATTAATTTCAATAAAGTCCTGTAACACTAGCGCAATTAAGTTGCTTGTATATAATCTATACATTTTTAAAGCTTGCTGGATTTTAAAGCCAAAAAGATTTCTAGTGAAAGATTCATCTCAAATAACGTCCTAGAAGCTAAAAAGATTTCGTTATAGTTTACCCTGACCTTATAGGTTGTTTTAATTGCCTATCAAAAGCTGTTAGTCGTTCGACAAAAAAACAACAACGTACACGGAGATCGCACTCCTTCTTTGTTCTGTTATTACACAATCTTAAATCAAGCGGACATACTTATTTTTTTACATTTAGCTGACTTTTTAGCCTGGCAAATTTCAACTTGTTTTTTAGTAGACAAAAATTTAAAAAAGATAAATCACCAACATAATTTTTTCGTTTACTTTTATTTTGTTACATCTTCGCATCCATTCTTGGCATCCAAACTTAAATATAATAGACGGTAAAGGTTTAGGATCTTAGGGTACTTCTTCTGTTTCGCTAAATGAATACTCTCCTGGTTACCGCGAACATATTCGAGAGTTTTAATTTAGTGGGAGAAAATTTTTGCGGTTTGTACTAATAAAAACTGAAATTTGATGTGAAATTATTAAACAAATTTTTTATTCTAGTTGCGGCATCATTGCGGTCACACATGACGGCACTATTTACTTTGTAGTCTAAAACTTCGTTTTAAAAAAAATTGTCAAAAACATCTTGTCTGACCCAAACCCAGTACCATATCCCCCCTCCCTAAGAAGCGGTACGAAGAAGTTAAGGTTAATCTTCTTTACTATTCGAATTTTGAATTTCCTAAAGTAACATCATCGCATTAATTCTCTCACAATTTCTCTTTTTATACAAGTCGTTATCAAGGGCGTGGTTTCCTCTAACCGCGTCGACTTCTTGTAAATACTCGAAGCGGACGCAGAGTAAAAACAAAAGAAGCATGACAGACAATTCAGAGCTAGCGCGTGTAAACAATGCACAGTAAACTAACAAAACACGATCAAAACAAGAAAAGTTATTCATAAATCTTTCTATTTTTTATATATATATACATTATCTCAATATATCATCTATTTCTTACGACTGAAAATAAAAACACATAACAAAAAAACAAACAAGATAAAAGCAAAACACAGAAAAAAGCAAACACGAAATCAACGTTAACAAAAGAATGTGAAAACTTGCACCCTCGAGCAACTTTACTGCGAAAGAATTAAATCCCAAATAAATGTGAGCGAGTCATCATGCCAAAAAATTTTCATATTTATCGACGAAAAATCAGAATATTTTCCCATATAGTTTTGCAAAACTAAAATTGAAGAGATTTTGGGAATTTTAAGGCGTGATAAGCCTGCTTTCAGGAATTTTTCGTTCTTACAATACGTATTTGCGAAACAAATGCCTTTCCGTACTGATAGGAATACTAGTCCCAATATCTTGTATGATAAAACTTATCCTAAAAATAACGTTTAAACAGTGAGAAAAAATAAACACGTGAAATAAAAAAAGAACTTTTCATAAAACTAATCGGTTAAAGATGTCACCTTGCCGGTCGTTCGCGCACTTTTCCATTCTCAATCAATTTCATGGAAATCTTGTAAAAGTAGTTCGATCGATAACACACCCATTTGTCCGGTACACGTCCGTCAGATAATAAAATCTCCTCCACAGAGACTCCAGAGGCTAACTGTTGAGCAACAGTAAATTCTACATAAGAATAAGGCTGAAAATCATCTCGTATTTCCAATGGAAACGGTAATTCTAAACAACATTGAAACTTGTGTACTGCATCGGCTGGGATACCATCTTGAATTACTGGTAAGCTACCAAGTCTCCATGCAATGGAGCTCATAGCTGGTTCGTATTTAGCTTTTCCACAACTCACTTGCAACGTCACTCGATTTAACGTGGCGATTGCTGGCGTTGAAGAATTTGTTATGCCTCTTGTTTTTATGTACTTTTTCGTTCCATTGAGCGTTCTTGACCTTACGAACAAAGTGCTCCAAGATGGAGGAATGGGAAAATACACTACGACGTCATTTCGCTTATGACGTATGCTTTTTGCATCTCCACTCACTTGAATCGACGCTTGCAGGCGAACAGAGTTACCTGAGAGGAGCTCTAAACTTGATTTTGCAATTATTGGAATAGTGTTTTTTCTATGCACACGAAAGCGCATTAGCTCGAAGCTACACCCATCGGGTGGGACAAAAACCACCCCTCCTTCAACTTCTGACTTTGAAATGTCTACACACGGATGGTATTCTATTTTCTTCGGCGCAATCCACCGTAATGACGACTTGGTTTCGCGCAGTAAGCTTTCTTTCGTCTTGCATAACACATCCTTGCAGTTGACGTCATTCAAAAACAACTTGAAGTCTGGACTGCCGGTAACGAAAACTCTCAAACGTAATTGCACAGTTATGTTGTATTGTACAATGTCTCCATCTCCTGAAAGTAAAAACTGACATTCATCGTCACTGTCGATAAATATTTCTTCGTGGCGATATGTAATCCCTTTATTTCGATACGTAGGTATGCAACGGATGATATTTTCAACTTTGTTCATAAACTCGCGTAGTGAAATAATGTCCCGGCTAGCTAATTTAAACACTGGGGTATAAATCGGTATATGTTCCAACGTTACACGTGTTTTTAGCCTGTGCGTTTCCCTATATTTAACGTACTGTAATTTTACGGAATGCACCCTACCATCTTTATTCCCTCGGTGGATGATAGGTATAGTAAAAACAAAAAAAGGATGGAGGGGTATTTCTTTCAGTATGTCTAATCCGTTTTTCTGTTCACTCTGAAGTTTAATAAAGTCCCCCTCTACTTTCACAATAACTGGCAGCCACTTTCTAGAGCTAACCCGATATTTCCGATCGGGATATCGGTACCAGAAATTCCAGGTATTCCGGTTACTTTTCAAAGGGTACTCGTCTAACTTCTTCTCCTGATTAATAACGGGACTATCGCGACCTTGTGTTTTCAAAGAATTATTCAGAGCGTTCTTTATGTTTTCGTTTTTCGCGGCACACGAGGCTTGAAATAGTAACACGTCAGTGTATTGTTTTACTGGCGTGTCTCGTAATTTTTTTCTCTCTTCTTCACTTTCGTAGTCCAAACTTATCACCTCATCCGATAATTCTGACTCTTCGTCCTTGTGTTGATCAAATAAAGTTTTTTCCTTCTCCGTTGGTTTTGTTATTGAATTTTTGATCAAACTGACGGTTTTGTTCACGACAGAAAGCAAGTCCTCAACGCTGGTCGCTTTTGTAATGTCCAGACTCTTTTCAATTTTGTTCTCAACTAAATCTTGATCCTCTTTGCTGTTAAACAAATGAGATGTTACGACACTGTTTTCATCAGGCCTTTCCATTGTTTCATTAAAAGACACCCAATTATGACGGCTTGGACTTTGTATTGGTTCTCCAGTATGTAATTTAGTTAAAGGAGATGCAGACGGACTTAACTGGTTAGCTGGGTTATTTAATTCTTCAAACTGAATCCATTTTTCGCGAGATACACGTACAGATTTCGGCGAAAGTTCTTCTGTTAATCTATTTATATTAGGATTTAATAATTTTGATGGAGTACTAAGCATTTCGTTGTTTCGAAACGACTGTCGTTGTACAGAGTTTCTTGGAAACCCTGGCACGTCGTCGAACGGCGAAACTTTGTTAATTTGGTCCGCACGCAAATATGAAACATTGAATGTCTTATTACCAGAGTTTTCTTCACCAAGAACGCGTTTTTCGCTTCCGTTGTTCTGTACAACAATATTTTTTTCTTCAGGTTGTAATATCTTAGTCCCCCACTGCGATCTTTTATTAAATCCTTCCTCTTTCATTCGTACCTTTTTGTTTTTCCCATTATAAACATTTATATTTTCTTTTAATGCGCTCTCCAATTCTCCTATCTGATTATTGTGGTTGCCCACATTAAAAAACATCTGCTCCGAAGAAGAAGTCTTTTCTATTACATTTAGCAAATCTCCATCGTTGGGTTCTATTGTAGTATCCACGTGTGATTTTGTTTGCGATACAGATGGGTATTGTTGGAGAACATCATTATTAATTGATGAATCAAACTTTTTACTTCTCGCGACTTCATCGATGTTATCAACCTTGCTTTCGCAATGAGCAAGGTCATTATCACAACCAACTTCCATGTACATGCTGTGTAGCGATTCATTGCTTTGTGTTTGAATTCGATTCAAAATATTAAATTCATCCAAACAGCTCACAATGCTCCCTGTGTCTAGAGAACATGTGTCTAAACTACGCGTATCCGAACTTCTTGCATCTAAGCTTCGCTTTTCCTCCAAATAATAGTCGTTCATGTCTTTCCGCTTCGGGACGCGAAATTCCCATATTAATGCCATGCTGCTCATTTATACATGCTTCTAAACAGAGAACAAACAACAGTATGAACATACACAAATTTAGTGAAAAAATATCAGCGTGCAAGCTAAAGCGCTTAGCATAGGCTAATTGCGTGTTACATATTGGTTTAGGTCTACAGTGCATACACAAACATGACACACCCATTGGCAGTATTGTATTTTAATATAAAATGTTACCTCTCAATGACATATTAAAAAAATGCATATTGAAATTAACAGTAAATCTTTTTTCAACATTTTGTTAAAATATAATAAAAGCCAGTAATTTTATGCACAGTGGTAAAAATTGAACAATATTTGTAATGATTAATGTTATTAATATTTATATTTTGTTGTTTTAGATATAACCACTGTATATGCCGATGATTGTCGCAAAACGTTTTCACATATTTTTTCATTACTTCTAAGTCTAGCATGGTTATTACTAATTATTTTACTGTTTTGAAAAAAGATAAGTTGTTGATAATATCATGTTTATGTATAACCCATATCGATGAGAATCGATAGTCTTCGTGTTAAAAACACAATAATCAAATTTCTGACTCACAATATTCCATGTTAATTGACCATTAACAAAAACACAACTTGTGTTCTCTGTCAACCAAATCATAGCCATTTCGTCTGAAAAAAATCTCCATGGGTTCCACAAATATATGCAGGGCAGAGAAGTGATGTGTTTTTTTTCTCTCCGAATTTCAAATCATATTTGTTGGTCTTCCCTTAAGATTTGTCTATTTGCTGGTCTTCCCTTAAGAAGGGAAGACCAGCGCAATGAGGTATTCAAGATAGCAAAGCAAATGAAGAAGACTAATCAAGATATTGTAGGTGAGAAGTGTATACGTAATGATGAAGGTGTTTTGGCTAGCACAGAGGAGGAGAAAAGGGTAGCTTGGAAGAATCATTATCAGAGGATGCTTAACACTGAGTTTGATTGCGACGAGGATAATTTGTCTGATGATGATGTCGTAGAAGGGCCAGCTATGCAGATCAAGACAGAATGGGTAGTGGAGGCTATTAGGAAATTGAAGATTGGCAAGGCTGCAGGAGTATCAGGTATTGTTGCAGAGATGGTAAAAGCATCTGGATATATTGGAGTTGAGCTTATTACAAGTCTTGCTAACCAGATTATAAAGGATGGTGCTATTCCGAGTGAGTGGCAGTCGAGTGTAATAGTGAATTGTTTCAAGGGCAAGGGTGATGCATTAGAAAGGGGTAACTATAGAGGTTTGAAGTTGGTTGATCAAGTAATGAAAGTTATTGAAAGAGTGATTGATAAGTTACTTAGAGAAAGAATTGATATAGATAAGATGCAATTTGGTTTTGTGCCAGGGCGTGGCACTACAGATGCAATATTTTTACTCAGACAGCTTCAGGAAAAGTATTTAGGAAAGAGAAAGAATCTCTATTTTGCCTTTGTAGATTTAGAGAAAGCTTTTGATAGAGTGCCACGTAAAGTTATTTGGTGGGCTATGAGAAAATTAGGTGTGGATGAGTGGCTAGTTACGATGGTTCAGTCTATGTACAGCAATGCTAGAAGTCGTGTCAGGATTAACGATTCACTTAGTGATGAATTTAGTGTAAATGTTGGTGTACATCAGGGTTCTGTACTTAGTCCTTTGTTGCTTATTCTAGTCTTAGAAGCGCTGTCGATGGAGTTCAGAACAGGTTGTCCATGGGAGTTATTGTATGCAGATGATTTGGTTCTCATAGCAGAGTCGATGGAAGGATTAGCTGAAAAGTTTGAGAAGTGGAAGAAAGGACTAGAAGAGAAAGGGCTGAAGGTAAACACAGCAAAGTCTAAAGTCATGATAAGTAGCATTGCAGCCAAGTGTGACCTTGTAGTTGGAAAGTGGCCTTGTGGAGTTTGCAGGAAAGGGGTTGGTAGTAACTCAATTTTTTGTCAGACTTGCAAGCATTGGGTACATAAGAAGTGCAGTAGTATTAGTGGAAGGTTAAGAACTGGCATACAGTTTGTATGCAAGCGTTGCAAAGGTGAGATTATAAAGAATGAAGTATTTCCAGCTTTAATGGTGTACAACAGTGGCTCGTTAGAGATAGTTAAGAACTTCTGTTACTTAGGTGATATGTTGGGCAGTGAAGGGGGTGTTTGAAGAAGTGTTACTTGCAGGATAGGTTCTGCTTGGAAAAAGTTTAGAGAGTTACTTCCTTTATTGACTAGCAGAGTCCTGTCAATTGAGGTAAAAGGTAGGTTGTATGAGGCCTGTGTAAGAAGTGTTATGTTGTACGGTAGTGAGACATGGGCAGTGAAGCAGGAAGATCTTGACCGTTTAGAAAGGAATGATATGAGAATGGTTAGGTGGATGTGTAATGCCAGTCTGAGAGACAGAAAGAGTTCAGATGAGCTAAGAAGCAGGCTAAGTATCCGTAGAATTAAAGATGTTATCCAGATAAGAAGATTGAATTGGCTGGGGCACTTGGAAAGAATGGAGGGGGGTAATTGGGTAAGAAAGTGTGGAGACTTGATAGTTCCTGGGGCAAAGCCCAGAGGCAGACCAAGAAAGACTGAGGTTATAAGGACAGACTTGATACAGAGGAAGTTGAGTTTAAATCTAACACAGTCTAGATCAGATTGGAAGAGGATCATTAATATACCACGTCCAACCCATGCTAGCATGGAAAACGGACGTTAAGCCGAGAATGATGATGATGATTTGTATCTGGCAAAAACACTTTCTTTGACAAACATAAAAAAACGTTTTGTTATTCACACATGTTATTTTATTACTATTCGTATCGTCTAATTATGGTCTGATTATCCTGTTTCAGGCAAATTACCAGTTCTCTCTGACTAATTACTAAAATGAATACACACTGTAGAGCCTTTGTTCAAACTTGAACTATACCAAGATCCCTGCTGAGTTGAACATCAGATAGATACACATAAATACAGACACTCAAAGTAAAAAAATACTTTGGATCAAGTACGGTACCGAATTATTAACTGTAAGTTTGGCCTTAATCTTTATAAAGCTACAACTAACAGTTTTTGTGACTGGTGGAACGTTATTTTCGATAGCTAATAGCAAGCAAATACCTTGGCTACTAACTGACAATCTCTTAAACCTTGAAAAATCGTCGAACTTCATCCTCTCTACCATTTCCAACTTCAAAAAGGATTTCAAAATGGTGTGTTAGCTCTGCTGTATTACCTCGGGAAATATAAGTCTCCAAAAAAGGCCCACCTTTTTTTATCTAAATAACTTCTCGAATGCTATAAGCACTTAGCCTACTTCTTAAATCAACTGAACTCAGAACTCTCTGTCCTTCAGACTGGTGTGACAGAACAACCACTCTCATATCATTTCTTTCTAAACGATCATCCTGCTTCACTGTGTCTCACTTTTGTACGACATAACACTTTACCAGATCTCAATCGATAAGA
Source organism: Hydractinia symbiolongicarpus (assembly GCF_029227915.1). Classification (NCBI taxonomy): domain Eukaryota; kingdom Metazoa; phylum Cnidaria; class Hydrozoa; order Anthoathecata; family Hydractiniidae; genus Hydractinia; species Hydractinia symbiolongicarpus. The sequence goes on from NC_079878.1 coordinate 5,834,027, forward strand.
TTCTAGTAGTAAATAAAGAAAGGAACTCTGACCTTTTCCAAAAAAAATCTATCCTACAAACACCTAAGGATAACATTTTTAAATATCATTCACTGTTATTCATTATTTTAACTGGAAATACTTGGTTGCCTTCAAAAACCTTTGCAGCTCCTACAAACAAACCAGACGCACATTACACGTTGCGCACCTAACACTTTCAAGTCTGACAAAAAATCGAGTTATCAACCCCTTATTCTGCAAATTCCACAAGGCCACTTTCCAACATCAAGACAACACTTAGCTTGAATGCTACTAATAACGACTTAGATTGTGCAGCATACATTCTCAAACCTTTCTCTCCTAGTTCTTTATTAGCAACACTTCTTAAACTTTTCAACAAAATCTTCCATCTTTCAGTTTTTTTATGAGAACCAAATCATCTGCATATTTTAAGATTAAAATAAAAAACAAAGGATTAAATACAGAATCTTGATGTATCATTCACACCCAATTTTCTCATAAACCAAAACAATAATGTTACATGATACTCTGTCAAAAACTTTCTCCAAATCTGCCAAGCCAAAAATAGAGATTCTTCAAATACTTTTCCTGCAGATGTCTGATTAATATTACATCGGTAGCACTACAAAAAATCCTATCTATATCAATTCTTTCTCTAACTCATAACGTTTGTTATTTGATCAATCAACTTCAACTCTTTACCTCTTTCTAGAGCGTCACTCTTGCCCTTAAATGATTGAAAATTCTCCAAATACTCTTTCCACTAAAATTTTTTTTTTGACTTTTATAAGAATATACCAAACTAGAGTTTTGCCACAGAACAAAACAACTGGATTATCATCTTCTAAATAGGAAAACTTCTCAAATGGATGGTTTTCTTGTTGGGGATACATGGCATCCGTATATTCTTTGAAAATGGTATTAATTTCAAAATATTAATTAAAGCTTAAGCTTTCAAAACTGCATTTGTGTAATCTTCATGAATATGGATTGGAACGAATAAAACATAACAATTTAAAAAAACTTTATAGATTGGATTGAAAGAAATATATAAAGTGAATACAATTTCAAAGTAAAACTTTTTAAAAGATAAAATACGTTCTACTGCCACATTCTGTCTTTTTAGGTGAATCATTTTACATGGTGAAATTCAAGATAATTTTAAATTTTGGTGATTAAACAAATAAATCATACCAGATTGAAACAGCGTATTTTTTTATAACAATTTAATAAATGATTTAAATTGTTTGGTTTTCGTATATTTTGTTTCCTAGCATCCGTTTAAACAAATTTCAAGCTGCGCTGAGCTATATTTTAAAGTCATGAACATAAAAAAAATTAAACAGATTTTAATAGCCATAAATTAGCTGTGTCTCTTCTCTCTCTTTCTTCCAAACTTAATTCACTTACATATTACATCACCAAGGGAGGAGATTTGTAGTTGTTGCACATGCTATGTTTTATTATGGGGATAGGATAGAGGGTGTAATGGCAATTAAGAACTGTGCTCAATTTTTAAGTCCAATTTTAATTATTTTTATTTCCAATTAATTAAATTATGTTCAGATTGTTAAAGTCAGAATAACAATGCTTTTCTTTATTCTTTATCTTGTTTTGTTTTGAACATCTGTCAGTGCTTTTTATTATTTTTAGTATTTGTGCCCCAAAGAAATAGTTGATTATGGTTACATCATTAACTCACTTCTTCAAAAAAGGGAGTTCTATGATAATATAATTAAGCCTAACAAATTATTATAATTGACCTTTTAAGGCAGAAGAGGAGTAAAAAATGTCCTGAAAAAATGATGTCCTAATAACATGTTCCCTAACATGATTTAAAAAGTAAGGGTCTTATAGGATTTGCTCTAAAGTCAGATTTCAAGTCCTGCAATTTAAGTATTTTTCAAACTTGCCTTATGCAGAATTGATTGAACATAAAAGACAAAAATTACAAATTATGTAGATTGTTGAATTTGTTTTTTGCTAATTTTGACACTTTTCTAGCCTATGATGGGAACAGATGCCTTATATCTTGAAATGAAAATATAACACGTCTAAAAAATATAAAAGTGACTTATAGGTCTACCATATAGTACAAACACATGCAAAAGACAAGATGTCTTTTTATCCCTATTGCATAGAAAATATGGTCATTCCTTTAATAGTCCACCAAATAATAAAATTACAAAACAATATTGCACACAGACCACAAGGACTTTTCGGTAAAACATTTGCTGCTTTTGTGTTGTGAAATAAGTTATATATTAACAATTTGTTAGTATACATTGTTTCTGCATTATGTCACTTTCTTAAACTTTTCCTTATTTTATTTTTTGTTACAATCAAATTTACTGTATTAAATTTTGAGATTGGACGTCTTCTTAAAGTTTCAGCAGACATTAGCGGTGAATACTAATTAGGCTTTAAGCATTCAGACTGATTATTATCACTTGTTGTCCGTCCCCCAAGGTAATGAAACAATTATATGGGGAAGGGACCTATAACAACCTATATGGGAAGGGAACGTTTAAAAGGCTGAAAAATGACTATTTCAGTGTTTTTCTCTAGCGTATATAATCAATGCATATTCAACACTTTCAGGATCACCTTATTTGATTATAGAATCAAAACCAATTAGAAGCTCCCTACCTCAGCAGTTCTCTACATAGATATTTTGATTTTAAACCTGATGATGATGATATTCTCATCCTGAACCACATTGATCTTACTTGATGTTTTCTGGGAATTTAAAAGTTGAAGCTTGTAATATTGTGAAATTATACTATAATAGAAAAACAGTAGAAAGAACATTATCTTTGTATATATAAACCTGGCTAGAACAAACTTTTAACAAACCATGTTAGAACGAGAATATAACATTTAGACCGCAAGCTATGGAAAAAAGTTTAAATATACATACATACTGTATTATATTACTTATATATTATGTATTATTTCAAAAAATCATATCATGTAGCAAAAAGATGTATAAAGCATAATTCTATTAATGAAGTAGAACTTTAATAATTTAATCTGTCAGCTGTGCTAAGTAACACAAATTAATAAATAAGCAAGGTTGTGGTTAATAGATGATAAACAAATTCATTAATTCACACAAGAAAATTAAATTCTTAATCACAAGAGTGGTAGATAGAATTGGAAAATGTGTATAAGGTGATACTTAAAAATGCATTGGGCATCGAAAACTATGCTAAAAAGTTGTGATAACTCTGCTTTGCCAGTTGTATCGAAAAACTGCGAAAAAGTTTAAAAATATCTTTATACAGCCTAAAAGTGCTATTTTGTCCAAAATGTTTCAAGCATTGCTGTGTTTGGTTATATAAAATTGTCAAGGTTTTATTTGTAGTAAAAGTTTTATTCTTTTGATACAAAATCAACACCATTCAACAATAAATAAAACATTCTTTATATCAACCTAATGTTTTAACTTTTAAAAACGTTTTTTGATGCCAACTTGTCTAACACATTTGTAATTTATTTTCTTTTATTCTCCTGCACACAAAGTAACAGTTACATTCAATGAGAAAATAAGAGCAAAACTTTAAGTCAAAAATACTCATATATGAAATTTTTTAAACTAAAACTTTCTATTAGAATACTGGCGTTCGAAGCAACATTTTCAAGTACAGGCATGAATCTGAAAAGCTGAATTGATCACTAAAAAAGAAGCTAACCATAAGGCCATGGGAAATCACATCACAGTTTCTTGTCTTAGACATAATCAAAAACACATACATAAAAATTTCAGTATTTATATATATTTATTATGTTGTCAACCAAAGCTTGCGAGGTTAGGTAAGGAAATAAATCAAACTAATGATATTCCAGTTAACTCACTGATCAAATAAGTACAAAAAGTGATTTTCCTTATAATTCCGTTTGTATATTCCAAATGTTTTACAACTTGACAAACATGTTTGTTTTTATGGGTTAGGTTTAAAGAATTCCAGAAATAATCAATTTTATGATAAAAATTGAATTTTATGATAAAAACGCAACATTGTTGTTGTCTTTAATTTCTCAACTGTTTAAAGTGCTTTAGGGTTAGGGTTAGGATTCTTTTTCCTTTTTTCTACGTATGAATAGCGCTACGCACTAATACGCACTTTATGTCATATTAAAGTGCGTACAAATATACAGTTCCTTTTTTCAGGATGGCACAAAGGGTAAAAACGGGTTTATCTTCTAATTAAAAGAATAAAATAACAAATACATTTGAGTTTAAGAAGGAAATATAGCTGTTTACTAGTTACTGAAAACGCTGGATGGCATCTTGCCTTGGCTCATTCTGTTGGGTTAAGAAGATTTTACTGGCAATGGGTTTACAATTTACCATAGTATAAATAACTAAAAGTTTTCACAAATAATGAAAATTTTGTAAGTGGATGTTCATGCAGGCAGTGGAAAAGAAATTGTAATGTAATTTTCCTTAGCATATGTGTAATTAACTAGCTACACGGCATGATGAGAGTACACACTACTTGGACATTTACAAAGAACGACATATGCAAATACTGTCAACTGTAGACTAAGACATAGCTAGCTAGAGTTATACGTTAGCTAATTACAATGTAGCTACATATACTAAAACTAAACAATTTTCAATCCAGACAATACTGATAATATCAATGCTGATAAATAAAAAAACGTGTAGCTGGTAGTTACTTGCGTATCCACCTGTTGTGCGTATGGCAGAAAAGTTGTTTGTTGTGTTGTTTCCTGCGTAAACAAACAACAAATGAAACGGCGTAGCAGGGCGCGTTCCTAGGATATTTGCCGGACAAAAAACATATTTCCGCAAATGCCAAAGGCGGATGATTATGTCGTAAGTGAAAGATGAAGCAAGTAAATGTGAACCGTCATTAATACATTTTGAGAATTTTAAAAGTTTGTGAGACAAAAATGAATAAAAAAAATCCATACCATCCAGATCTGTTGTCACAAAATGTTCCATGCGGACCAGTGGTCTGTATATTTGCATGACCATAAACGACCCTGGGCGCTTATTTAATCTTGCGATCTTGGATGTGGGATGTGCGCTTATTGAGGATAAATATTTTGAAATGTATTTGTTTGTTTGTTTTATTAATAATAATAATAATAATAAAAATTAATAATAATACTGCATCTTACATCATCGTCTTCGTTTTCATTGTCATCGAGGAACATGAAATCGTTGCCTTTAATATATCAATCTTCGGGTTACTTTGTGAGGGGAAAATTTTACAAATATTCCCATATTTACAACAAATATGTATGAAAAGCTCTGTTTTTTTTACAAACCATGAGGCAACTGCAGCTTAAATACTATCAAGACTGCTGACCAAATTATATACTGCTGACCAGAAAAGGCACATAGGTAAATGGTAAACTAACTATGGGCAATACAAACCAGAATACTGTAGGAAAAAGATCTATATATGTGTGCATTTAAACACTCACAAATATATATTTATGAGTCACAAAAACCTACCTATTACTATGTTGTATTGTCATATACAGTAGATTATTGACTGGTTCAAATGACCGCCCAGAGCAATATAGGCGCTTATTTGGACTGGGCGGTAAACACTGGGCGGTAAACACTGGGCGCTGAATTGGTCATTTGCGGGCGTTTTGCACCTCCCTCCAATCTCAACCAACATCAAAAATATTGACCTTTATTTTATTTAGCCTCTCCTATTTCAGAGAATTGTTTTTAGAAGGAACAACAAAGGTAGTTCTGTAGTGCTTAGAAAGCTTCTATATTTTAACTTTATCTAGCTTAGAGTAGCCTAGTTAACTAAGCTTTCTTCTTCGAGTTGATAAAATGCGTTTCTCTCAAACTAAAGCTTAGACGCGAACGAATTACTCAGCGGAAACCCCGAGTTTAAATCGAACAATGTGACTAATCGCTTCAGAGGACATTTTAATTTAACTGAGTTGTTTACCAAGCTTGGCCAAATCTTACTTTGGTAAAAACTTTGTAGAACGCTAATGTTTATTAGGGTGAGTGAAACCACTCGCTGAATATTCGGGATGAAAAGGGCTTCCCCCGATAAATGGAACAAGAGAGAACAATGGAATTAGCCAATCAATAAGCGCAGCCAGATTTTGGCCGCAGAAAAATCGTTTGAGACCCGGCGTAATTTTTCCCACCTTAACTACTCCGGTGGTAAGAAAAATTACGCTGGGTCTCCTGGCTAACCTCAGAGTTGCTAGAAACCCACGCTGTGTGCGTGGAGAAAATTTACACAAATAGTAGCTACTATACAACTGGGGTTACCTTTTGTCTATTTTATGATATCTACCACACAGTAAAAAAACTGTATGTCTCAGTTGAAGGAAACATGTCTCAATTGATTATATGTTGTTCCTGACTGCTAATGCAAAACAGTGCTCAAAAATTAACACTTCTTCCTCTAGAAAAACAGCAACAAAATTAAGTTAAGTAAGTACGCTAATATAAGGTTTTAAAGGTACTGTCCGGTAAAATATTAAAACTTGATATTAGTTACATCTCGGCACAAAAGTAAAGAAAAAAGTATTTAAATACAACCAAAATTGTCTTTCATAAGTTTAAACTGAATTTGTTTACTTGACCATGCCATTCTTAATCGCCATCTTTACTGAACTTCGAACGCGGAAAAGGACTGGGTAAAAACATTAATATGCGCAATTTATGCAATGACGTATTCTTTGGGTTACCCCCGTGTGTAGAGAGGCGCGTGGCGCAGAAAGAGAAATAAAGAAAAAAAAGTTAATGATATTCCCAACAGAATTTTTTTACGTTTATCAATCATCTTCACAAGCAGAAATTAAAACATAATTGGATTTCAGTTTGAGCTAGAACGGCCCAATAACAAACAACAAATTCCCTCTTATAATGACGATGGCCCAGACGCACCAGAATTACCCGCTGCTTCTCGCACAGATTTATATATCAGTGAGTGGTGCTTATGTGAAAATTGCGAGAGGATGCCTTCAGCTGTTGAGTGTTTGTGCTGTAACGAGGTGGACACTATCAAATACTTACAACTACGGTACCTATATAATTTGACCTCACATTTTTCTACTGGTTGTATTATAAATGAGCGCCTGGGTACAAGGTTTCTATTGTGTTTTAGATAAGAAATGTATAACAGAGCATACTAAACAGAGCACGAAGATGTCAACGCGGTTGTGATTTTAAAGAACACTTTGTGGACAGCGTTAGTCGCTCTCCACGATCGGGAAAGCCGTGGACTTAAAAAATCCCTAGCACTCTTGAAATTTCTGTTGTCATAGTATTTCCAATCTTATTATTTGAGGATGATATTTTTAGATCTTATCGATATGCGGCATACCGCCAATTCTGTTGGTTTGTTCATAACCACTTGGGAAAAGGCGTTCGTCGGGTTATACCATCTTGTTTCGTGTCTAAGATACGTAGAGAATATCCAAGTACGAATGGGATGTATACTGGCTTCAAAGAAGGTGAAGAAATATCTCAAATTGATTTTTCTCGGACAAATGAAGTTGACGATGAGAATATTTGATTGTAAATTAAAAACAACAGTCTTTTGCAGGAGAGGCGTTCGATCGCACGCGCACGTCGTGGCACACGCGTAAATCGTTTCAGGCGTGCGATTAATTGAACGCCTGAAAAATTAATAATGAGTTTTAGAAATCAATCCTATAAAATCCCATTTTACAGCGTGCGATGGCAGCCTTCGAAATAATTTTTGGAGTCTCGTCAGACTTTCGTCGGACAAAACGTTGATAGATTTCCGTCTTCGCCGAACACTTTTAGATCTCAGAATTATCGAATAGTCCTGGTCATTTTCATCCACGAGCAAGCCTATTCATAGCCAACCTGACCATCCTAGCTAATTCACCAACTCCTGACTTAGCTAAAAGAACTACGTAGACATGAATGTCTTTTGCCTGGCCCCTTCGTCGTTGGTAACCAGGTCTTACACAAGAAATCCAGCCATGCGGTTCTTAACTTATGCGGAGGTGAACACCGACGGAGCACGGATGAATCAAGTCTGCAAAACTGCACTTACGGGCGGAACAGACATTTTATCATGGATTTAAGTGTAGATAATTTCTTCATTTGACAAAACAATTGGAAACCATAGCTGGTCCGAATTTACTGTGGTTTTTTTCATGCCCCAAGTGTTATTTAAACAATTTTAATCTTTCTGGGGGCGTTTAATGGGCGTTTATTCGAAGCATTACGGTATAAAAAGTATAAATATAAATAACCTCAAACCAAGTATTTCTTTTTGTGTGCTAATTGAGGTAGCTTTGGTAATAGAATAGGGGTATTGGGAACGAGGTTTATAATTGTGGAGGAAGTATAAAAGTATATAAAACACAATTTATTTAATGCGTTTGTATTTTCTATAATTCCTTCTTTTGCTGGTCGGCTTTCTGGAGTACAATATATGTACGATATGACAACAACAGTTGTCATATCGTTTGGTATATTACAAAAAATGATTCAGATTCGTCAAGGAGTTTAACTTGTAATGTCGCGTCAGATTTTTTCATTTCATCATCGCACGTTGCTGTCTGCGTTTAAGCATTGGCCACTCCAACGGATGTCTGCATAGATCTTTTACGTAAATAATCTTACCCGTGTCTGGTCTCAGTATCGGCACAAAAAATAAAGCAGCTTTAACATAATCTACTTTAATTTGTGTAGAGTCAGACATTCTGTTTGTGTGGACATTAAGTTCTATCTCTGAAAGTGAGTTGCATGCTTTGAACTTAAATATTCATAAATTGCTACATTTTTTTAAAAAGGGGGTAAAATATTTAAAAAAAAGATTAAATTAATCTGGTAATATTGTTCAGAGTAAAACAATCATTTTCTATTTACAATGTTTTGACTTGCCGAGAACCCAACGCTTACGTCACAACAAAATATTATTTTAGCCTCCCTTTCATGTAGAATGGCTTCGGTATAAATTTGCTTTTGACAACGTGCGATATGAAAAATTTGTAAACATAAAAGAAATGTTATTAAGTTGTAAAACTTTAGAAATATAACCACTTACATTTTCGCAACAAATAAGAGAAGTGCAATTAAGTTCAGGCTACTTTTTTATTATTATATTTTTACTGGACAGTACCTTTAACATATGATGCAATCAAAGAACATGTCTTTTTAATTTTTTTAAAGTAGTAGACTTTTTGGGGTAAACACTTGAATTAATTGCTTTTGGTTCTGGAATAATAACACAAATTATAGAAATAATGTATTTCTATTGGAATAAGTAGATGCAACACATTCAGTATGCGTAGACTATTTATGGAAATCTTTGGGGAATGTGCAGGAAGGTGCCTCCTTCGTGCTTAGGTTTGGGAGGATTAAGGGTGATTTGTGTCCTGCCAAAGGTTTTTAGCAATCTTTTACGTACCGAGGTACTCATCAGGGTCCTTGGTTTGTTCTTTCATCGGAGAATTTGTTACTAGGAAGTTAGTTTCTGCCTTTGTAAAAAATAGTGTGCATGGGCCTGATCTCAATACGCATAGCTTTAGGATTGGTGGGGCCTCTGCTGCAGCATCTTGTGGTATTCCAGTCTCTGTCATTGAGATCTTAGGCAGGTGGTCCAGCGACTGTTATCGTCGATATATCCATCTTCCAAATAAAGTGTAACACAGTGTTCTAAAATGGCCAACCTAAATGACGTGCCTAAGTTGTGGGACATTTAATCCATTTAAATTTACAGAGTGATTTTTGTTATTTACTGTAATTATAATTGTTAGACTAGGTCCTGTGGTTAGTAGTACACAATTCGTGTCGTAATATGGATTTTATGTATGTCAAGTATTATGACTTTGTGTTTTTTTTGGCTTTAGACTGTTATTTGCTTTCTATAGCTATTTTAAAGTTTTACGTGTATCTAGGCTCCTTTGTATGTGTGTATGTCGTTGACACATATAAGCCGGTACTCTTAATGACTGACGTTTTCCTACAAATACCCACACTAATTTGGGGAAATTTGGGGATGTGGGCCTTTCTATGTCAGCCATAAACCATTTGGACAGATGCGTGTGTGAGGCTTATGTATCTTATTATTACTTGATATTATTATCACTTATTATCATTACGGTGAGGCACACCCTTTTATGAATCCTGATATTATTATGTGGTAACACACGCTGGGCCAATACTGGACCAGCTTGTGCATTCCACCTTTAGCTCATGATTATTGATAACACATGTTTATTGGGTGCAGAAGACACCATATGTGATTATCGGTTTATAGTGAAGTGCAAGTGTACCTTCGTGCATGAGAATAAATTATTAAATAAGTATATATGTATTAAATTAAATAATTAATCAATTAAAAGAAGTGATAGGTAAATGTGTAATTAGTTGTGAAATGTACCTCGTGAATAGAGGAAATGAGTATGTAATTCATGCATGAAGAGATCTGGGTCATGCCTTGGAAATCATTCACAATATTATAATCCATGAGGACATAAGCTTGTAAGGGTCAACAAAAATGTACATACTCTTAGGAAATTACCCTCTTTGCCTTGGGCAAGCATTTTGGTGTAATTACCTTGTTATGATTACTAGCAGCAGGCGTTATCTGTCCTGCCTTACTCAATTATTTTCTTACCTGGCATCCTCGATCCATTCCCTAAATTTACAAATTGCATTCCACGTGTATGATGTTGTATACTTAAAGTGTGCCATAATACAGTATTCTCGATTAATAAGTGTGTTTTTACTGAGTAACCAAGACAATAATGCATATCCTGAGCATCAGGATATGCACAAATATATAATGCATAACCTGAGCGTCAGGATATGCATTACAGGCATCTTCATGCCTTGAGCATGGTGTTTTTAATCATACCCTGAGCGTCAGGTTAATTAGAGATGCCCTGATCGTGAGTGGCTTCATTATGCCCTGAGCGTCAGGCGCGTGTTTCTTATTCACATGATGACTACACTAGAGATGCCCTGAGTGTCAGGTGCATCGACATGTCCTAAGCGATAGGCACATGCTAATTACTTGTGTTCTTAATCTACAGTATTTCTACAACGACTTGCTTACGAAAGAGGCTCAACACACCCACCAATTATTAACATGAGCCAAAAGAAATGCCAAGGAAACTGTAAGCTGTGAACCTTGGCAGTGTGGGATGTTGGGTTCTTATATGCAAAATAATCAAGACCTGGGTAGGATCCAGTTCCTTTACAGGCAAGTGAGACTAATAACCCTGGCAATCTTTAAGATTAGGTCTATAGGTAGAAACCACTCCACTGTGCAAGGCTCTACGTGACATGTTCAATGACTGAGGTGAACCTAATGTATATTAACTACAATGCTAAAGAACTGTACCTCTGTCACCACAATTAACATGAGCAAAACTTACAGTTTAGCTCCATTTTAATTTTTTTCAAAAATGATAACAGATGTCAACTAGTCCCTGCACTTTAGGGCTTTACCATGAGTTTTTTTCCAAGTGTGACATTTTGAATGCTTACTATTTTCCCCATTGTTTTAATGTCTTTAAACTTAATTTTTTTCCTACCATCTTTCTTTGCTTCTTCAGGACTTGCCATCTCGCGTAAATGTTTGTTGCTCGGGCATTATTAAACCTCTCGCGTAGATATTGATTAAAAATTAACATTTTTTTTCAATTCTACGCTAGAAGTACTTCCATTACTTCGTGCAACACACAAAGCTACAGCTATCTTAAGGAGTGGAGGACATTTACAGAGCAAGCTCCATGAGCAGTGAACCCCAAGCACTGTGCCACTATCAAATGATTAAAATCATTTAAATCATTATCAAGACTTAACTCGTTACACCGAGTAATAGTAACTGTTTTTCGTTTAGTTTTTGTTGCTGATACTATTAATTATCTGCTTGTGACATTAAAAATTAAATGTGAATTATATATTTTTTTAAATAAAAACAGGGAGAATAATTTTTTCTTTCATTTTTGGCTTTTAATAAGGTTTGAATAAATTTCCTTTTCTCTTTATTTATTCAAAAAATACCCTTGAGCATTACTACCAACGTAAAAATCAAAACTAAATTCATGCATAACTTTAAAAAAATAAGCATAACAGGTGAGGGTGTTACAACAAGCATATAGGGGCGTGTTTTTTTCGTGACAAAAGTATAATAAAAAAATACGCAAAAAAATCTATTTAACAAGGTTTTCTACACAATTAATATATTATCTTTTAATATTAATTAAAATTTTCATTAAAAGAGGAGGGTGTTATGACAAGCGTAAAGTTTAGAATTTAGCAGTATTGACAAAATATAAAAGTGGGAATTGACTAGCTACCTTGAAAAAATTAATTTTTGTATGTAAATTATCTTTTCGTAGTGGACTTTAAATTAATAAATGCAAGGTAAATAATGAAATTATGCTAGCTATACATTTTATACGATAGACGTTTTGCACAGCTTAGACATGGCATGTGTGGTTCTCGCACTTGTGATTGTACGTCTCTCATAGCAAGGCCTGATACACAGAGAATATAAACCATTTTCGAACGTCCTAGTATATAGTGTGTGAAACTGATATTTATTACTTTAAGGGAAGAAACCTTTGCAGGGAGATAATTTTAGGGATAAGCTTTTGTGAATGCCAACCAACACTCATTTCGCATGAAATAAGCTTTATAATTTGGCGGAGTATTTTTTAAATTTTAGGCAAAAAATATTGAAAAAAAGCAAAACAAAGAGCTGTGGATTGAAAGTAATTCAGAAAAGGATTTTTTTTACTTGTAAAAATACTTTTTATACTATTCGAAAATTTATTTGCATCCTAATTATATACAGGGCAGTACAATTTATTGTGAAACGGTTTTCTTTTAAGCTTCCCTGTTAATAAATACCTGTCCTGCTAACATTTCTTTTATATTTTCTAGGTAGCTTTAGTGCCAACAATATTGTTAATTCTATTACAACAATTTCTGTTCTGTCATAAATTTCTATGTTGCTATTTTTATAGTTTATGATATATTTACAACAGATCAGCTTTGTATACCACTCTTTATCAATCATTAGAAGTAACCAATGGTTAGTGTTGCCATATTACGAAAGACAGCTGCTTATGGAGCCGTTTTATCTGCCACAGGCTGTTTCTTTATATACTATAAGATGCAGGGTGAGTGTTTCAATTGTATTTTTTGTGTTTAAAGTGATGCATTTTAACTTGTTTCTTTACAAAAACATATAAAGCATTTTTTTACTGTTTTGCCTGTTTTGTGCTGTTATTCAGTGTTAGTTGGGGAGAAAGGAGGGGGAGGGAGGTTAGCAATTTGTAATTAATTTTTAATAAGTAGTTTAGAAAAATTTTTTTTGAATCTGTAGGATCAGAAACATTTCACTTAGTAAATGACAGATTAAGCCTCCGGGTTGCTTAATCTGTTTAAAAATTCATCTTGCCAGTTGGTGCTTATTTGGCAGGAATTTAGGAGCAGCATTTACAACATCACTTTTATTAGAATCTATAGTCATAAAAAATCGTTGTTTTTTGCCAATCTGAATAAGCCGCCTCTTTTCTCGAGGGAGGAGGGCGCTTATTTGAGCAGATGCACTTATTTGAGCAGGGGAGCTTATTGAGCATGAGGCGAGGGTGATGCATTAGAAAGAACTAACTATAGAGGTTTGAAGTTGGTTGATCAAGTAATGAAAGTTATTGAAACAGTGATTGATAAGTTACTTAGAGAAAGAATTGATATAGATAAGATGCAATTTGGTTTTGTTCCAGGGCGTGGCACTACAGATGCAATATTTTTACTCAGACAGCTTCAGGAAAAGTATTTAGAAAAGAGAAAGAATCTCTATTTTGCCTTTGTAGATTTAGAGAAAGCTTTTGATCGAGTGCCACGTAAAGTTATTTGGTGGGCTATGAAAAAATTAGGTGTGCATGAGTGGCTAGTTATGATGGTACAGTCTATGTACCACAATGCTAGAAGTCGTGTCAGAATTAACGATTCACTTAGTGATGAATTTAGTGTAAATGTTGGTGTACATCAGGGTTCTGTACTTAGTCCTTTGTTGTTTGTTCTAGTCTTAGAAGCGCTGTCGATGGAGTTCAGAATAGGTTGTCCATGGGAGTTATTGTATGCAGATGATTTAGTTCTCATAGCAGAGTCGATGGAAGAATTAGTTGAGAAGTTTGAGAAGTGGAGAAAAGGATTAGAAGAGAAAGGACTAAGGGTGAACATAGCAAAGTCTAAAGTCATGATTAGTAGCATTGCAGCCAAGTGTGACCTTGTAGTTGGAAAGTGGCCTTGTGGAGTTTGCAGGAAAGGGGTTGGTAGTAACTCAATTTTTTGTCAGACTTGCAAGTATTGGGTATATAAGAAGTGCAGTAGTATTGGTGGAAGGTTAAGAGCTGACATTCAGTTTGCATGTGCAAGTGTTGCAAAGGTGAGATTATAGAGAATGAAGTATTTCCAGCTTCAATGATGTACAACAGTGGTTAGAAATAGTTGAGAACTTCTGTTACTTAGGTGATATGTTGGGCAGTTAAGGGGGTGTTTGAAGAAGTGTTACTTGCAGGATAGGTTCTGGTTGGAAAAAGTTCAAAGAGTTACTTCCTTTGTTGACTAGCAGAGTCTTGTCAATTGAGTTAAAAGGTAGATTGTATGAGGCTTGTGTTAGAAGTGTTCTGTTGTACGGTAGTGAGACATGGGCAGTGAAGCAGGAAGATCTTGACTGTTTAGAAAGGAATGATATGAGAATGGTTAGGTGGATGTGTAACGCCAGTCTGAGAGACAGAAAGAGTTCAGATGAGCTAAGAAGCTGGCTAAGAATTAAAAATGTTATCCAGGTAAGAAGATTGAATTGGCAGGGACACTTGGAAAGAATGAAGGGGTATTTAGGTAAGAAAGTGTAGAGACTTGATAGTTCCTGGGGCAAAGCCCAGAGGCAGACCGAGAAAGACTTTGCAAGAGGTTATAAGGACAGACTTGATACAGAGGAAGTTGAGTTTAGCAGGAAATTCTTTAAAACAAACCGTCGTTATTTTTCTTTCGGAGCATTTTTTGAGAAAAAATCGACCCTGGGATTTCACGTTCCTCTGAGAGGGGATAGTTTTGGTATCACTGACTAACTAACTAACCCTGTCCCAAATGGTCAATTGCAACGTCACAGATTTAAACTTCGTATCCAAGCTCCCTAAGTACTGGGAATACATCTCAATGACGTTTCAGGCCAAAATTGGTATTTGTTTTCGACAAAATTTGGCACAGTTAACAAAAAAAGTATGCTGAACATGATGGTGACATCAAAATTTTGATTTTTTTTGCCACCTTAAATGTCATTTTAGGCCAAAATTAGTCCAAAAATTAAAACTACTTTATTTTCAACAAAATTTGGCACAGTAAACAAATAAAGTATGCTGAACATGATGGTGACATCAAAACTTTGATTTCTTATTACCTAAATGTCATTTTAGGCCAAAATTGGTCTAAAAATTAAAACTACTTTATTTTTGACAAAATTTGACACAGTTAACATAAAAAGTTGCTGAACATGATGGTGACACCAAAATTTTGATTTTTTTTGCCACCTTAAATGTCATTTTAGGCCAAAATTAGTCCAAAAATTAAAACTACTTTATTTTCAACAAAATTTGGCACAGTAAACAAATAAAGTATGCTGAACATGATGGTGACATCAAAACTTTGATTTCTTATTACCTAAATGTCATTTTAGACCAAAATTGGTCTAAAAATTAAAACTACTTTATTTTTGACAAAATTTGACACAGTTAACAAAAAAAGTATGCTGAACATGATGGTGACATCAAAACTTTGATTTCTTATTACCTAAATGTCATTTTAAGCCAAAATTGGTCCAAAAATTAAAACTACTTTATTTTCAAAAAAATTTGGCACAGTTAGCAAAAAAAAGTCCAAAAATTAAAACCACTTCATTTTCGGCTAAATCTGGCACAGTTAACAAATAAAGTATGCTGAAAATGATGATTGTACAAAAGTTTGATTTTTTGTCACCAAATGTCATTTTAAGCCAAAATTTGTCCAAAAAATATAACTACAATATTTTCGACAAAAATTGGCACAGTTAATAAAAAAGTATGCTGAAAATGATAGTCACATGAAAGTTTTGATTTTTTGTCAACTAAATGCCGTTTAAGACCATAAACGTTTCAATCGCAAGACTTTCAACCATGAATGATAGGCTGTATTTTTTGTTAGCAATTTCTTTTAAAATGTGAGTTTATTATGACACGTTTCGTTTTGTTTGCGTTTGTTGTAAGATATTTGTGATACTTGTGTGCTTTATCTTCACAGCTTCATGCACCAAACCTCTTCGAATGTTTGGCACGATAACACAACGAATTAGCAGGTTGTTATCAAATATTTTGATAGCGAGCGGAAATTCTTAGAGCCCCCAGGGCTTCTTGTTCTGTTTTAGAAAGTCCATGTTCATCAGAAAAAAGTTGTACAAATGTTGTTGTTTTTTTAAGAAAAACCAGATTTATAGCAACACTTTTTATGCGCACCCCTGTCCTGCTTAAAATAAACATTATCTCTCTTTAAATAAAACCACCCTCTCCCCCTGTACAATTAGGTTACCAAGAGTGGCGCTTTAAAAGTAAGACATTAATGCTCCATTATGTTGTCCGGAGTTCGTTTTTATGATCAACATCTGTTTCCCTGTAACTTGCACCTAATTTCATTCTTTTAAAATGGATCAAACTGTTGCCATTAATTAATCACCCGGACTAAATGTAAATATTAAAATTTTCGTGTTTACTTTTCAGCAAATTTCTCCTCTGGCGATTTTTACAAAAAACCTGTTGAAGCTTTAAGATCTGATGAACGGCTTTGCAGAGCGTTGGGACCGCCTGTGAAAACACTCTTTCTGAATCTTGGAAACAAGGACAACTTTATTACCAGTAATAAAAGTCAGGTAAAATTATTTATTATTTATTTACGCACACAAATTTAATGCATCACTTTAAAATTTTGTGCAAATAATTTTATAGGTAAACATTTAACATCCAAAACTATTTATTTGCCAGACAATTTCGTGAAAAGAAAGTTGTGAAAAAAACGCACAGTTGTGCAAGTGAGGAAAAATGATTGTTACTAAACAGACATTTAAATAAATATAATATAAATTATTATCAGGCTGAATTTCATAATCAGCAACCATTTATCATAAAAGTATATTTTGTGAGTCATTCTTGGTGAGATTACTTAATTTTTTTCAAGATTTTGCGAAATCCTAATATTTATTGAAACTAAATTTCACGATTTGGCGAAAAAACGCGAAACCGACAAAAATTTTCGACAATAAAATAATGAAGCATAAGGTCTGAATGCGTTGTTATGTTTGTAAAATATAAGTTCTATTACGGTTCAGTCTAAAATCCCTATTTTTTATCCTTTATCCCAATTTTTTTGTAGTAACTTGTAAAGCATATTGTTTTTGTGATTATTCATCCGAAAAAATTGGTGAAAAAACTTTTTCCTTGGAAATATTCCTATCACCATTCCAAAGTCATATTATGGTATTTTTTTGCTTCGATTAAGTAATTGTAAACGACTTAAACGTTTTAAACGATTTTTGCTAGTCCTACAGAACCCCAAAAAATCCTTGCCTGAATCGAGTTAACGAGATATCGATTTTAAGAAAAAGACAATAATTTTTTTACAACTTTTATCTCGCAGCTAAGCATCCCAGTGCGTGGATCAAAATACAAAGGCCATTTACATGCTAGATGCGTAAAAGATCCAGAAACAAATGATTGGAGAATCGAATCACTGCAACTAGAAGTTAACGACAAAGTTGTTCCAGTTAAATTTACGAATAAACAAGACGGTGAAGAGCTGGCTGACTAAGCAACAATGCGCTGAAGAACTGATTGGTTAAGCAACAACATGGTGAAGAGCAGATTGGTTAAGTAACAACACGGCGAGGAGCTGATTGGTTAAGCAACAACACGGCGAGGAGCTGATTAATGCAGAATAAACATCATCGTTTACAAGTATAAATTTTCGAATTCTTAGAGGTTCCATTTTCAATATGTTTGCGTAAATTAATATTTACAAATCAGAGATTTCACGAAAAGTTCCATTCAAAGGACACCATTTGTCAGGGTTAAAGCTTAGCAAGTCACAATTAAAGTATACTAATTAATATATCAATACTTAGCAGAAAGAAAATTTGCGCGGATTAAATTTTGCGAACGTTCTTCGAGGATTATGCGAATTTAATCAATGCGTCAACTGCAAGACGTAAAAAATCGTTCTGTTACACCCAGACAGTGTTCGTCATGAAGCATATAAATATGTGTACAGAGACTAAAATAATATCAATATAATTGTTTTGAAAATAAAAAGAGACTCGTCTTTGATGTTTTTTTTTGTCCAATTTAGAAATCCGTTTTACATACGGACGAGACCTGATTGGATTTTATCTGCACTCGGTGATTTTGTTTGTTTTTTGTTCAGGGTGTTTTCCATACTCACAAATTTCTCACGGCGGATTTTCTTTACTCCTGTAGCAAATGACAGTGTGGAATAAACAGTGGGATATAATTTAAAGACATGTTATAACTCCATCGTTTGAAACACTTATAAATGTGGGTTCTTTGTTCTGAATGTACAAATGACACATACATGGAAAAATTTTTCGCCATTGTAAGTAAAACAAAAAATTCTTTCAGAAATGACTAAAAACTTTTTCAGAACGACTAAACACTTTTTGTAGCATATTACTACATTATCAGGTAAAAAATGCGCTATGGACTAATTACAAGCTCGTGAGCTTGTATTAAAACGCAAATGTGTCCTACAAGAATGGAATTTTTTGCCTCTCTGAGCACCGACACGAGAGTAGTCGTGTGTTCGAATCTCATCTTGGTAACTATTTTTACTTTTTTTTTCTTTTTACTATCTCGCCCGCGAGGACGTGTTTACAGACTGACCTAACGAAAATTGAAATTTCGAGAAATTTTCTATCAATATTATTGCCTATCCGAATAGCAAAATATGTCGTGTCAAACTTCAGCTTTTTATACACTTTTTTGGCGAGGTTGTTTGCGTATATCATACGTCTTGTTTGTGTTACGAAGCGAACCCGTTTACCGCTCGACCACGCTCCACGTTCAACATAATTTGTTTATCACCTACCGGTATAAAAGCTCGTTATTTACCGTTATCTTTTCCAGACAAGGGTGTAAGAGATATTAGAATACAGGATAGAATAATTTTTTTCCGCTTTTTTGCGAGCGTAGACGTCTGTGGAAGCAAAAATTAACGAAATTTAAGACAACCTCGTCCCCAGGACTATTTGCTTCTCAACGGCGCTGCGCTTTCTGATAGTTCTAGACCGTGGCGTCGAAAAGGCGCTGGCACAGGCTGGTCACGTGGGCATCAAATGAACCAGATTCTGGTTCATTTTTAATTTATGCAAATTCTGCATATTTACGATTTTGGCGATAGGCTGGGAAGATGTGGTACGTGTTTTCAAGCGGCTGAATAATGTTTTCGAAAAGTATGAAAAGTTGCACTTCGGCTTCTACCATGGATGTCAGGGTCGGATCCAGCTGTAGGCGAGATAGGCTGAAGCCTACATTGAGAATTTATTCAATTCTTTGTTTTTTTCTGTCATAAAAACAATTATATTGTTTTCATTTTTTGACAACCTTAAAGCGATTTAAGGCATTTAGAGGGCTCTAAAAGCAGCATTGGCTTTCAGTAACGTTGGGAGGCTCACGACGCCCTCCAAACCTCCCAATTTTTTCTGGATTGAGCCTTAACTGGAGCAATACAACGCCCTGTTCACTTATTTAGAATTACTTAAGCCTACTTTTAAAAAATCTCTGGATCCGACCATGGATGTACTTCTACGTAATGTAAGAAAACAAATATTAAAACACCACCCATTCAGTAACCCTTTACGTAAAAATTTACATGCTAAACTGTCTTTTCGTTTCCCTTTGCTAATGATTCAAATTTTCCTACCATAAAAATAAACGCGGTCCCAGGTTATTTACAGTACCCTCTCTAATTACCCAAATTAACGGACGCTCTAATTAGCGGGCAATATTTTTTTGCACAAAATTGTGAATATAAGTTTTTTCTTTCCAATTAGCGGACAGCCCAACAAAAGTTCGAAGCCAGGAAACAAAAATAGAGAAAAATAAATAGTTTTAAAATGTTTATCTCAAACTAGCTCGCTTTTTACAAGTACAGGAATCTACAGACCATAGCCACCTCAACGATTTAACCCCTTTCTAATAGAAGTGGTTTCAGCTGAAAACGGTTGACAAAGATGATGAATATACTCACATGGAAGAGAAGATTACCACATAAGATGCGCTGACAATGAAAACTTGAAAAATCTTAATAGAGAGGAAAGAGTCTCTTTGTCTGTCTTTGAGAGACAAAGAGATTTTTCGGGTCAATAAAAAACAACAGCCTATTAAAGACTTTTTTGAGTAAAATAAACATTATCCTGCAAATTTTGCGTTCATTAGTTGATATTTATTCTCGTTGTAAAAAAAGGTTACATTAAGTTCAATTTAGTTTTTTCTTTTCTTTTTCGTGTCTAAGTTCAACCAGGTACCCCTCCAATTAGCGGACACTTTGCTCTTGCACCGAAAGTGTCCGCTAATTGGAGAGAATACTGTAACTAAAAAATACAAAATAATTTTAGAGGATCTTCTTTGAAATAAACAAATAGGAAAAATATTTTTAAAATTTAAAGCTCATATGCGCTTGTCTCACTTCCTTTAAAAAATTGTCCTATTCCAAACTCTTAAAATGTGCTAATTGTCGCTGACATCCAGCATGGATATTTTTCACGATTTTTGAGGGGCATTCTTTGACCCCACATGGATTATTTTCGTGTGCGAGCGTGCTGGGGAATGTGACTAGCAACTTTTTATCGCTATCTGACTGTGTGTGCAAAAGTAAAGTAAACCTCTCTCCCTAAACTCGGATAGACGTTTAGTATACACTTCTTATTTGTAAGCCATCCCCCATATATTTACATTATCGTGCCCTAGACATATCACAGACAAAACTAGAGATCTTGGGGATTATCGCTTAGAAAGGAAAGAATTAAGGAAAAGGTGAATAGAAAAACATTTAGTTTAATATTAAAAACTGGCGAAAATAACTTCCGCTCGGTTTTGTTCCCGGAATTTGCTTTTACTTACAAATAAAAACAAATCGTTACATTAGAATAATTTATTTGACAGTACTGTTTATCATAGTTATCCAGACCAGCGTGACTATCATGTATGAATCTACAAATGAAGTTCTGTCACCAGAAATGTAAACAGAGAAAACGCACGATGTCTTATAGCAACTCAGTAGTTCTGTCAAACAATCTGTAAGGATTCAAACTTTAGTTGTGATAAGACGAATGTAAGGAAAGGTCGCAGAGGAACTATATTACTTTGGAAATGATACATGCTTTACACACTACGTCACAATCTATTTGGAGATATTCTTCTGTTATAAATTATGTACTAAAAAAATTACATATATACAAAATATACAGCACACAACCGCCCTTTTTCAGTGCCCTACGAATAAAGTTGACAGAATACAAAGGTGAGTCGAAAAAGAAAAAAAAAACGCTAAAAGTTTAAGTTGGTAAA
Organism: Hydractinia symbiolongicarpus; assembly: GCF_029227915.1. Lineage (NCBI taxonomy): Eukaryota > Metazoa > Cnidaria > Hydrozoa > Anthoathecata > Hydractiniidae > Hydractinia > Hydractinia symbiolongicarpus. The sequence goes on from NC_079878.1 coordinate 5,855,657, forward strand.
AATATTTGTCATTTTCACAAAATACAGTCACGTTTTACTAACTTTTTTAATGATAAGTATTCTATATGCGCATGACGTAAAACTGAAGTAAAAAATACAAAATGTAAAATTATGACTAGTGAAATGTAAAAACTATCTAGAAAGTTGTGTATTTTTTAAGTGCATCAGATAAAATACTGCCTTCAAAGACAACCACTATTCTACCAAACCACCACAACATGATTGTCATTGAAGCTCGAAAAAATTAATACTTTAGCTATATTCTATAATTCTAATTTTTAAATCTATTTAAATTTTACCTATATTCATCTATATGTTATTATTTAAATGTATTGTTCTATTTATCCATAGTATGGCCACTAAGAGGTTTTAACAATTTTTTGAAAAAAAGGGTAATAATCAACTTTGAATCATTTATTCAAGGAACTCAAAATATCCATGGTTCCTGTTGGATAAAGGAATTTTAATTTTTTTTATACAGGCCTTTATTTTTATTGGTATTTCTTTTTAACTGACTTTTCAGTTATGTGTGAGATTGCGCTGTTTACAAACTAATTTAATCTGCTAGAAATATTTTAACTTTGGTTCTGGAACGACTTTTTACAACTTTTTAACATCCTATTTAACATCCAACAACAAAAAGTGCTGCGTGTTTCAACAATCGCATTTAATGATTTTGACGACTAACTAGATATGATTTTGATGTGATACTGCAAATTCAAAAACATAACGAAAGCTTTAAAAATGTTATGATAACCTAGAAAATTACTCAACTAGGTTTTGAGTTTTATTTGTGTGTGTTATTTCGAATAATAGCTAATATATAAGACCTAATACATCGTATTTCGTGTGTTTGTAGCACGACTATAAAATGGTGCAGAAACAGACAACTAGTGCTATTGATATAAAAAAGTTACCAATTGTATTGTGGGATGGACTGTGAAGTCGATTGTACGATGTATTGTCGAGTATCTCCTCAAATTTGATTACCTCAAAACTTACTTCGTGCAAAAAAAAAGTTTTAATAATAGCTTGAAAAGTTGTCTAGGTATGTGAATATTTTTTTGAACAATCTTGATTTTTTCTTAAGATTTTCAACGTTCCACTAATTATGCATACATAACAATATGAGCTTGATCTCAGTGTGTTATTGTTTTTAGCAGTATTGACAAAGTATAAGAGTTTAAAGTTTTTTTAGCCATTCAGTTTGGCATTTTGAATATTCTACATAAATTTCATTACTTAGTTATTATAATTATGAGCAAGAACACCATTTGCATGTTCTAGAGCTAGTTGGTGACGTCAAAATTTCGAATAATTAGCAAAACAAAATCTCCGAAACAATTTAAGATTTTCCAACAGATAAAATAATTCCAGGTTAACTCTCAAAGATATCTTTCATATGAGCTTATTTTTTTTATGGGTAGGCTTTGAGTTGATTAATTATCGCGAATTTTAGCAATATCCGCGAATATTCACGATATCAGTTAATTTCCGTCCCTTTTCCCCCAATGAAAAACACTACAAGTTTTCTATATTACGTTTTTATTGCTTTATTGAACATTCCGCGAATATATTTCCATCACATTGGATTTTGCGCTAATTGCTTTTCTATCTTCCTCGCCTTTCGTTTTGGGATGAAAACCTTGCGGCGCCAATATTCTATATTATTATTTTATATGTGAGAAATTATTGTTAGTTTTCAGGTTTGTGAAAATTCCTTATCTCAAAGAATAGACCAAAATAAGAAGAAATTGTTAAATGCTAAATTTGCTAAAATAATTATTTGAACAAATCTAAAATGAGGCCATGCGCGAAAATTAATCTAATTCAGAGAAAATTCATCTTCGCAAAAAGCATTTTGTACCTCGCTAAAATATGTCTTCGCGAAAATAAATCAACTTAAAACTTTTTTTAGAAAATTTAAAAGTTTCAAGATTGTGATTCTGAAAAGGAGTAATTATTGGGGTTTATCTCCTACATACTTATATGTTTAAAAGAAAATTTGTGACTCCCTTAAAAAACAATTGAAAATCCTCCTCAAAAGTCCTCAATTTGACTAAAAAAGAGGTATTAATCCTGTGTCATATCAACACATGTATTCTATCGCTAAAAATAAAAACAAAAAACATTAGGAGTTCGTCGTAAAAACAAGACGGAGTAATCTGAGACATCTTTGGAAATTTGATACCTTGTTACATCTAACAATATCACAACAGATAGTTGTCAAAGTTTTAAAACATTACTTTATGATGGAGTTTAACCAGAAACAATAAGTTTACTTTGGTACAAGATGGCGGTCTCACAGCGAACGCTTCACCATTTTACTTTTGTTTTGCTGTGCGTTTCTGCCATATTTGTTATTGTAGCAACCGCTGCAAATTATTGGACTGTATTAAAAGTTAACAGTGATTTTCACCAAGGTTTATGGAGACGATGCAATGGGAAAACATGTTTTGATGTTGATGATGAAAGTAAGTTAACTACACTTAACATTTCCAAAGTTTGCTCAAAACGTTACACGCTTTTTCTTTTATAAGAATATGCTTTATAAGAATATAAGGCTAGGATTTCAGGTTAAAAACAATAGATCTGTTGTTTAGAACAATAGGGAAATAAGAATAATATTTAGCTTGGTTATACTTTTGTCTTCTTACAAAACAACGTGCATCTTCTTTTTGTACCCTAAAATTTATGGAAATATTTTTATATGACGTCTCTCTATTAATAATAGCCACATAGTGGCAGCCGAACCACTACTTCATGCTGGGGATGCACGAAATAGTGATTCACAGGATATGTACGACGTGCGAAATTTTAATGACGGGAATATGATTTTCCATGGGCTGCTAAATGATATTTCTTATTCATCTGTATAAGAAAAAGAAAATACGTTATGCATATCAAATGTATTTAATTTTTATATAGATTGAAGAATGTTAAAAATATAGTACTGGAAACAAATAAATTATTTGACGTATTTTTTCAGATTTGCATGCCACTCGCATACTAATGGTGCTATCATGTGTTTGCTATGGATTCGCTCTTGCATATTGTGTACTGGTACATATTGTGAAAAATCTTTCCATCAAGTTTTTGGCAGCCATCTTGTTAATAACATGTAAGTTGACTTTGATGACTACTTTTTGGGAAAACGGCTCGCCTCTAAATAAAAAGTACCGGGACTAAAGTGTGTTTGACATTTTCATAATACGAGTATTGCTTTCCTCGAAAAGTGAAGAAAGTCGAGTTACTAAGCAAAAGACGTAAAATTAAGAGTCATACAGTTAACTCTCTCTAATTTGAATTTTAGAGTGAATAAATTTTTGTTCGAATAGCCTTAATCCGACAAATTTTCGCGCGGATACATAAATCCTCGCGAAATTTTTTAAAATCGTAAAATCGCGAAAATAAATCCTCGCAAAATTTTTGCGAATTTTAAGATCGCGAAAATTAGTTTTTGTTTCCTTAGGCGAACTTACAAAATACGTAGAAAAAAGAGTAAGAAATGTTTCATGCTTATAAAATGTATTAAAGTATAAAGTAGAAAAGGGTGCAAATTTAGGAACAAGTTTCGAATGTCTTTGCATCCTGTTGGTCGTACTGGTTTTTTAACGGAGTTGCATTTTTGTCTCACTGACTCGATACTCCCAACATTTTGTCCCTTGATACTTCAGACAATTTCAAGACCTCTTTGAAATATATGCAATCTCTTGTAGTAGGATGCTGTCAGCTTTGCGACAATTTGTAGCCACACTATTTAAAAAATTTTTAGCATGACGCGAAATTTCCCTAGGTAAATGACTGACTGTATGTCTCTTTTCGGCACGACATGCTTTGATTGCAAACATATCAAATAAATTGTTTTCTCAAAATGGCATTTAAGTTCTTTATTTTCATGGAATTTCAAGCACCACGAAAAACGTGAAAGCTATGCAATACTAAAATATGTTGGAAGGTAACAGGTATAAAGGATGCTGTCACCAAGAATTTGCCTAGTTTAAAAAGTCTCGACCCGTTTAACAACATTGACCTGACGTGGGGAGAAAAATATGATGTTCAGGCTGTCAATTCTTCTAGTTTATGCACAGCTTCAAAATACGTCAGTGGTTTTGGGAACGAAGACGAAATTGACTAAGGGGGTCGCAGAAAATGAAAAGGAAAAAGAAAGTATTTTGATATTTTTGATGACGAAAAGGATTTGTAGAAGATTTTATGTTAGAAAAAACAGCATAGTTCAGAAAGAATAGCATTGTTCAAGGAATTCTTGGAAGTTCAAAATGCGAAAATGTTTCATTACTTGTATATGTCTAAAAGTTTTCATGACAAAGCAATCCATTTCTTATACGGTGAAGGGTCAGAAAAGGGTCATTTAGATTCCCAAAGAGTAATTCACTACTTATGCTGACAGGAAAACTTGTGGATTTTTTTGATGGGTTAACGACTGGTATTTTGTGAGGGGTTGTAGTTGTGAGTGGTTGTGAGTGGTTGTAGGTTTTAACTTGGTTCCTGTATTAAAGTAATAGACTGAAAAAGAACTTTCACAAAGGAGCAAAAAAATTCAACACTGTTTCTTTAAATCGTATTTTTTTCTCCTTTAGGTATATTTGAAATTTCTGGCTTATCAGTGTATACGGATAAAATTGGATCACATGCGGAGTACATATATGGTTGGAGTTATGGACTGGGATGGTCTAGTACAATCTTCACTGGTATCGCAGCATGCCTGTGTTTGGTTGAAAGTGGTTATAACAGGTTGTAAAAATCAAGATGAAGAAATATGTTAAGAAAATAAAGGAACAAAAAATTTATAATATTGTTTACAATAAAATTGAAAAATATATTCTATCTTTTTTTAACAGATACATAGTATGTGTAAAAAGTCGATACAACTTTTAGAACTATTCGACTCCAACACTTCCTCCATACAACATGCAACGTTGATTATAGTTCTTCATTCACTACGCCTTCATTTTCCCCATGTCCAACATCAAAGATAATACCAACAGCCAAATACAGCTGCCACAAGCCTTGCTGATAGTTCTCGTATTTCTGTCCCAAAAAAGTGGTTAGCTTCTCAACTGCAGACTTTGCTTCCCATTCTCGCTTAGCTTTGGCTCGCCTCTGAAGAACTGGAAATATAAAATCAAATTTTCTTTCAAAAAAAGATTACGGTTAAACCGCAGTATTTACTGCTGTTGTAACTGACGATTGGTTAAAAGTAAAAAAAACGGGAAATTCTGTGTTTATTCTGTATTTATTATTTCACTAAAAATGAACATTAAAAGAGGAATCAAGCCTAAAAATAGTCGGTACCAAAAGATAAAGCATAGCCTGAAGGTATTTACTATTATTTGTACGTTTTTTTAGTTATCTGCTTATGTTACAAATTACAGTGTGCGTAACCACCTCAATCTCTCAATGTTTGAAATTTCTGTCCCCGTCCCACAACACGGGAAAATTTAAAATCATTCACCCACTCCCCCTCCCAGTTAGTGTTGGAGAAAGGAGGGTAAGGGGGTTTACACTACAAATAAACCCTTGCAGGAGAAAAATATTTTATGATAAAAAACTGTCGCATATTGAACTTCTGTACATTGTCAATTAAAATTTCCTAATACATTAAATATAAAAATACCTGGATCGCCTTGAATAATTTCTTCTTCTGTTTGCTCGACCCACGTGGTGTTGTAATACACGTACATATAACATGAAGGTGTTTCGGATACCGTGTAAATAACATGTGTTTCGTCACTTTTTAATTGCAGCGTTTGATTGGTCGCAACGCTAACATTTTTACCACCTGTTTCTACAACAACATCACCACTTAAAACAGACACGTTGGCTATAATTTCCGGCGCAATGTAATTTTGAAGCAACAATCCTGGAAAGTCGGCGACAAAAACTATATCCGTTGCGTTATTCATTTCCGTATTCACAGATCGAATCTTCGATAATGTTGATCTCCAGGGCGTTAACTCAACCAAAAGAGGGCGCAACCAAGACGTGTGCTCAAATGGAGACCATGGTGCAGAAATTATATCTACACGAGGATCAAGCTAAAACATCAATATAAGAAAAATGCTAAAAATTCCTAACGCTGTATTTAAAAGTCGAGAACTATTGTTTTGCTGACAAACCATGAATTATTTGTACATGAATGTATAACAAATTGATAAGAAAATTTAATTGGCAAAAATCGACAATTTAGTGATAATTTTAAACGAAAACATAACGTCAAGGCTTACCATGCGCTGTTGATAGCGATCGTTTAAAGATTTCCACACATCAAAATAAATCTGAGGTTGAGTGAAGTTTAACTCCGGCATTGAAACAATTCGATCTTTCAAACATAGGGCGTACTGTTTCAACATGTCAGGATGAGAAAAGATACGGTTGCGATCGTTGGCGAGAGGAAAAAACGCCTATAAAAACAAGTTCATATGAAATGTCTACACCGCATCAAGAAACGCACATACTGTTACAAAGTACATCAAAATCTACATAAATATGTGAATCCACAGGAAAACTGCATACACGACGCCTTTTTCTTGATAAAAGCGGACGGGGCTCCCAGCAACCTGGCTTGGAGGCACGCATATTTGAGATTTTTTGCCAAATATTTAATTGGCTGTTTAAAGGATTAACATCAAACAAGCTGCGAATTAATCATTTTAACAACAGAGAAAACAAAAAGATTTTCTCCCTAACCTAATAACTGAAATAATAAACAGTGCTTGCTTAACCCTATTCGGTCCGGGGTTTTTTCGAACATACTATGACCGGGGGGGGGCGGACGGATTCCGCCCCCGCCCCCCCCCCCCTCAATAACTTTTCATAGGGTTGTTCAAATTGAATCAAACTTGGCACACTTATATTACGTCATAAAAGGAGCAAAATGGCGCCAATAAACTTTTGCTTGCGTCAGCACATTTTCTGTGACGTCATCAGAAGCTTGAAAATTGTTAAAAATGCCACTATCTGCTTGAAATATAATTACTTTTGTTCTAGAGCGAATTTTTACATTCTGTTTGAAGTTTCTGAAAGCTAAATAAAAGTTATTTAACATATCTTCCGGTTTTTACATGGATCGGATAAAAAATTGCCAAAAATTGCCCGAAAATCCGTTTTTTTCCGATTATACCAAATGATTCTTCTTGATGAAACAAAGTTGTGTTGCAAGTTTCAAGTTCTAAGGATAATCCTAACAGGAGTTATTATATTTTCCCCATTATAAGGATTTCATAGAGATTTTTAGGGGTAGTTTCGAGTAATGGCCAATATCAAAGCCTCTGAAAGGTATGGGACCTAAGAAATTAGCATGCAGGTGTCTAATAGATAAATGTTGAAACTCAGTAAGTATCATAGCCATATAACAAAGCAATCAGGAGTTATTAAAAAAAAACCGTCAGGGGGGGCGGAATCCGCCCCCCCCGGACCGAATAGGGTTAAAACAACTTAGTGTTACTCAACGCGTCAACGTTGAAGCGCAGGTACTGGGAAATGACAAGAGATATCGGCTAAAACATCATAGGAACATCCAGTCTTTTAAAACAAATCCTTGGCGTCAAAGGATTGTTTGAAATTCAAAACATTTCCAAGTTTATCATTCTGTCTCAGTTCGAGCAAAATTGTTTCTGAGGTTTTTATTTTTTAGCATACTCGCGCAAATAATAAAAAAGTTTTCAAATTAAATAAATATACTTCAACTGACAAAATAAACTATCCGTCTTACAAAAAAATGTCTGCTTTATGAAGGTTCTACTGCAGTCGCGCTGTGGCTGACTGGCTTGTCTATGTTAGGATTTCACAAAGAATAAATGATACGTACACCTGGTCTTAGGTATTGTTGTTTTTCCGTGATCTTGTCTACAACTTTAACTACAATATGTTGCGTGTTCCATGAGTGAATCATCATGTCCCAAGAGTATCCATACAAGCCTTCTGTCCATGAATTGTAACCCTGTGCAAAGAACACATACGTTTAATCGTAAGAAATTCTAAAGAGAGGCGGAGAAGAGGGAGCTAATCAGTATAATTTTGATATGTTTAATTTCTAGTATTTAATAAGAGTCTACGAAGATTGTCTCAATGTATGAGACGTTTTTGCGGATAACACATGCATTTTCTACCCTATCATCACAGCACATAGCAGCCATGATTCTAGCTGGATGTTGGGTCGATTTGAAGAGTAATTGATCAGTCGTATTACTTTATATCATTTCTTTCTTTTGACACCACATGTTTTTCGCTTTAAAGAATAATGTTCTAACAAAACAATTTTAAATTTTTTGCTCGTGAAAAGTTTTGTTTTCGCGTAGGTTCCACACAGCTTGAAAATTAGTAAAAATTAATTACAGAGTTGCGCAAAATAATTACGAAATGGCGCAAATTATTTACGGCGCGGCGTAGAATAGTTACACAAAGCGCGTTTCACATCATTCCTGCCTTTATTTAACTTTATCTACATCTTACCTTAGTGATGCCATGAGAATACGGTAACACGAGTTGTATCGACACATAAAACATCAACATCATACTCGTAACGACCTTACGAGGACTTAACGACCAAGTGTCTCCATCTGATCCCATTTTCTTCTTCCTTCTTTCGTGATCTTCACTGCACATTTTATTTTTCTGCGGAGGAGAACTCAAAGGCATGAATAATTGTATAAACTTCGGGAAAATTTTTACAATGTTTTTCGGCCATTCTGGTCTGCAAAATATCGGCATTAAAGCCATACACATATAAGAGAACATTCCAATGCTAAACATTATAGCGTTCATCCCGTGAAATCCATAACCAAATATGAAAGCTAAACGATAAACATATATCAAACTTTAAAATTATAACGTCTCACGTATTTTGTTTCATCTTACTACAGTTAAAGTAAATCCAAGGAAGCGTACAGACGAGAACAAAGGACGGAAGAGTAGTGCGGATGAGAAAAGAGGACGGAAGAGATGTGCGGATGAGGACAGATGATGGGAGGAATGTATGGATGAGGAAAGACGACGGGATGGATGTGCGGATAAGACTGTTTTCGTCGCTTTCTTAGTAACACCTGTCATAATTTGGAATGATTGTTATTTTTTACATCTCAGAAAGCTCGTTCAAAGACACCCTTCAAACGATATCAACGTTTGTCATATCTTCGAAAGCTTCGCTGCAATATTTCTGCTGTGTAATTCATTTTAAAGTGTACGACGGACGACACATAACAGTCCCATACTTTCTTAGAGAAACGTGTTATTACTTGGTGTTTTAAACACGAAAAGGATCAAAGGTTATTGTACCAAAAGCAGGAAAACAAAAAGTCTGGAATAGCGGTGAAAGGTACAAACCTTATACGTTCAGTTCGAGCATTGTTCTATTTTTATTAGTGGGTGAGGAAGGGGGGGGGATGTTTCGAAACGCTTAGGCACATAATTATAAATTGAAACTATGGAAGCACAGATTTTAAATTTTTCACGAAATAATGAATGTTTTAATATAATTAATTATTCTGAGTCAATTTTAATCGTCTACTGAACATTAGGTTTAAAATAATAAAATTTAACTAACGAAGAATTTTCCTCACCAATTATTCTTGTTCTGTCAAAATAAAGTAGAAATCCTTGAGACAAGTCGAATACCAAGCCACCCAAATGAACAATTAAGTAATCTATCATGTCGTCTGATAGAAACAATCGAAATGGATCAAACAACCATTTTCGTGACAAGCCATTCATAGAATAACCAGTCACCCAATCTTTATCTAGTTTTTTAATGCCAGCATAGAAATATAACAGAAACACCTAGAAAAAAGTTCAAGTACAAAAAGTGACAAAATTATATCTATACAATAATAGCCGTCGTATGTCTGTCTCTGCGCGGACCCCCGGCTGAGTTAGAAAATCGTGCTACGGAAACACGAATATCAAATGCCATATATTTTTACCCATTTTGTTGCGACGGGTAAATATAAAGGACGAGCGAACCCGTGGATATTTCCACGGGCAACGACTAGTACTAACTATAATAAAGAAAGAAAAAGAGAATTTATATTAGCTTATTTCAAATGTTCAAACCTTCAATATATCAGGTTGCTATATTTCTGGGCATGGGTGAACATTTTAAATAACCACAAATTGAGAAAGAAATTAATATCACATTTCATACATGATTAATTAAGTAGTACTAACTAACCTGAAATCTTATGATCGCATAATTCCAACATGGTACACTCTGATTTCTCAGTGCAGGCCACAGCAAGCCATCAACTGACCTAAGAAACAGTCATGTTGTTGTGGTAAAAAATGGGCACGCTTTACATAAACACCACGGGGTCGTTTCTTTTCAAAATGTCCACAAGGAGATAGCGATGGTAACAGGAACACTATTAGGCGACTCCATTGTTCTCAAAAGCTGGTTCAAGTATTCAGTTTTGCGTTCAAATCTTTTTTCATCAAAAATTTCGCTAAGAAACACCTTAACCTTAGAACACTTTATCTCTCCCCCGCACTACCATTTAATATTATTTTCGTGCGAACTCACCAGTAATGATTACCACCAACAAAGCACAACACGATGGAAAGCAAACCATAAAGATATGAATGATTATTCCAGACAGTTTTATCCATAAAGAATATATACCAATATGAAATAACGAAGCCTATACAACTGAGGCGATACAAAAATCCAATCATGATACCACTCGCTGATACCAACAAAATTAGATATACTATATGCATGTATTCCATGGATAAACGAGGCAAACTGTCGAATAGGGGAAAGTGGCATGCTTCCGGATCGCCCCACTTATCTGGAACCAATAACAAACCACGTTCATCAAATATATCAACGATCATCAACAAACCTACAAATAGCACGGAAAAAATAATCACAGACTCCTTTCAAAGTTTACCCACATAAAAACAATATCAACAAACAAGAAAAAGAAAAGAAAATTTTTAATATATACCAAATAAAAACCTCGTAATTCCCAGTCCAGCTGGGTCTTTCGCTACATACAGCTTCTTAATGGCGTCGTGGAATAAACCTGGCATAGTGTTTCACATAAATAACAGTTGTTTTTGTAAATATATTATTTCAGAGTTTTAAGCCTAAAAGAAACAATAATATGGACAAGCGACATCTAACATTTTAAAACCAATATAGTTGTACTTTGCTCAAATTATGTTGCCATGGTAACACAGAATGGTCGCAAAATAAGTTTTAAAAAACATACAACACGGAAGTATCCGCTTGGACAGTTACAAAAAACAACAAATAAAAACTTTAATCTGCCTACCAGATGTAAAGCAAGCACTATCCACCGTATTTCCAGTCTAGCGTTGGTAGTTATCATCTTGCTTTAAAACAGTAACAACAAACACTAGCCGTGAACACTTAAAACTACTTGAAAAATAATACTACTGAGATCTTTATTTCATACTGCAAATCCATAACAAGAAATAATTTTTCAGCTTTTATTTTGATCAGTAAAAATAATGTAAAAATACAAATGTTTACATGTTAAAAGTAGATAAAATAATGCAAGAAGCACGCATTAAACACAACAATTTTCAACATGCACTTTAAATAAAAGAGTAAACAACAATTTCAATAAGAAGGTGTAAACCGGGCGTAAGTATATACCTAAATGATTTGGAACCTAGACTTTACTTCATTATAAGGCAATAGAAATTTGAACTCAAATTCGAGATTTTCAACAATTTTCAAACCTTGTTATATATGGCGTCTAAAATGTGTTGTTTAAATTATTTACTTCTTTTTGGGACCAAAAAAACTTGGTGCTAATAAAATTTGAGGCTTCTTTACAGACTTCTTGGCAACTTCTCCTACAGCTGGTTCCGGAGAAGACTGACTCTGTATCGCTACCATCGTTTTTGTTGTTACTGAAGAAGGGGAATTGTCTTTAGATTCTGACGAAGTACTGTCTGGTGTTGGTGAAGAACTTGGTGCAATTTCACACAATGAAAGCATCCCCACTAACGCTTCAGAAAATTTGTCATCTGCGATCTAAACACAAGCAGATAAGAATTTCTACATACATACATCCAACTTTTAACCGACTTCTTATAAAAATTTAACTTAACATTCCCCATACCATTTTGTTGGAAAGATTTAACAGAATACATCACACCACATCCTTATATGAGACAGCATATTTTAAACAAATTTTGGCATAAATTAGCCTGCAAAATTAAGGAGGCATTTCACTAAATTGCAATTTTAGGTAAAATATTGAAATCACAAATTCACCTTTACTTCTTCTGTTTTTTCAGCTTCCTCTTCAAGTGGTTTAGCTAGAACTTCCTCGTCTTCATCTCCTTCATCCTCCTCCTCACCATCAGTATCGCTATTGCTCTCCTCCACGGGGTCATTCATACCCAACATTTCTTTTAGCTTATCATCATCGCTAACTGGTTTAACACCAAGGATGTTTTTTAAATAATCATCGCCATTCACTTTACCAACGCCAATCAAATCCTTTAGTTGTTCATCTTTATCCCTAGGTGAAATCCCTAACAGACTCTTTAGCTCCTCGCCCCTTTTAACACTTTCCGCACTTCCTTGTATGTCAGTGGGTACCCCTATTAAGTTCTTTAGTTCTTCATCTTTTGATGGCATGCCAAGAATGTCTTTTATTTCTCTGTCTGCATTTTCTGAATTTAAGGAGCGCGCATTGTCCATCGAATGTTTGTTCTTCATTACAACCTGAATAAACCAGAGAAAGAACAGAAAAACGATTTTTCATCATTTTAACCTTTGCGTAAAAATAAACATCGCGGAATAACTAACCTCTTAAGGTAGTTTTTAGACATATGTCAAAAGGAAAAAAAGCTTTAAATTGAACTGACTTGGATTTTTCAGCTTATACAACACAAAAAGAATTCCACTCAACGAGAAGTAGCTATTATAGTATTTTCTTTGTTCGACTGACACTAAAATATTATTTGTCTCACTTACCTGATGTGGAATGAATGGATTCTTGCTTCTACTGGCTGAGTTGTTCACCTTCGAATCTGATTTACTCTGAAATACAAAATAAAAAGTTAGTCTTTGCAATAAATTAATAAAAAGATCAGAACAAAAATAATAATGGTCCACGTTATTTAAAAATACGTAGCTACAATAATATTTTTATGGAATTATATTAATAACAAAATCAACTATTTGTTCGTTGATTCGGTAATTATAGCATATGTTGGTGTCCAGTTGTTCATCGTACCAGCAGTGGTTGATCAATCCATTAATCGTTCTATGAGTATTATATTCTGTTCACGTGTTTCGCGCGCTGCTCTTTGTTTATTTACTCATGATCATTGATTGGGTATTTATATGGGTATTTATTCACCGAAATAAAAATACTGAAGAAAGTTTGTCTGGGTTAATGTTTTATAAAACCAGCCACATCCTCCCTCGTTTCTCCAATAATGCTGATTTCTCATTGGTTCAGATTGTTAGGTTTCTCAAAACGTATACGCCAGCCTTTTGAAACTTATCTGCACAGTCATTCTTAACTGGGAACAACCCACCCTGATTTGATTATACAAACGTTGTTCACTGATCGTCCGTTCGATGGTTCGTTGCAGAAACAGCGGCGACATGTTAAAATAAAATAAAGTTATCGTTTGCTCAATCAAATTCTGTTTCTATTGATGTATCCGCCATCTTGTAACGTGAAAATTCCGTACCAGGAAGTAAAAGGTTAAATATATCAAGTTAAAGGTAAAACATATAACAAAAAATACCATGTGAGCATCATTAGGATGTGGCCTTTGCGACAGGTGTCCCTGGGAGTAACTTTGTCTTGGTTGAAAACCCCTTTCATTATGTCTTTTAGGCGTGGCACCACCAAAGCTTCCTGGAGATTGGTACAACTGTCGTGGTCTCTGCTGACTGCTGGGAAATGGATGAAATTGAGGTTGTTGGAATCTCCCCCCAACCGGAACTGGTGTCAGATGGAACTGGAGTGGAGACGTCACGGGAAGTGGTCTAATAGGAGATAATATTTGAGGTGCTCCTCTAAGACTGGGATGTAATTGTGACTAAAATAGAATAATAAAGAAACTTCATGAGATACTGATTAAGAAGATATTATTTTTTACATTTCCAGCTAAATTCCACATACCAGATGCATTAACGTAACACTGGCTGCGTTTTCCGCCGCAAGTTGTCGCGTGGTACACATACCGCCACTACATTTGATGGTGGGCCCAATGAGAACTAATGCACTGGTTCCCTTTTAAAATAAAAAAAGTGTCAATCATTCATGTGGGTTTTGAAGAGAGCTAATATTCCATACTGCGTAAAGAAAGTCAGGTAATAAAGTAAATTTTCGAGCTATCCCTTATGAAATCAGTATGTAATAGAAGAATTTTGATCACAAAAATATCAATAAGACAGATAACTTCAAAGATTCTTCTACAGATGAAAAAGCTTTGCTTCAGACACGTCACTTACTTAATGTGATCAAATGTTTAAGGGAGTTTAGATGAGAGAAAATAAGTGTTGATCGACCTTGAATTTTTCAAACTTTTAAGGGTTAATGTCAACAAAATTTCTTAAAGTTCTTCACTTAACAATTTCAGACGTTGTAAAAAGACAGCATGCAAATACACGAAAGATCTAAATGTTAAAGATTTATAAAAATACAATTATGTCCAATCAGATAAGTGGAGATTACACACTAACCTGCTGCGTTTCAGAGTATACATACTTTGGTAGAGGTAGATTGGATTGTAAGCATATTTGATGCAACATGGCTACAAACGAATTTTGGCTAGACGAAGAATGATGTCAACACATTAGAAACACAATAAAACAGCAACAGTAATACAAATAATTGCTTCCAAGGTACGCACCTAGCAACAGTGGGTTGGTATAGAGAGGGAGCTAAAAATATAACAAAACTTGAATAAGTATATATACGTAAAAAAATGGAGAAATCATTATAGATCAAGTCTTTTATTTTTTAAAGGGCGGGTCCTACAAAAACCCGGGTAAAATTAGCCCCACAGTTTGACCGCCATAACACCCGAGGACTACGTTGTCGCAAAAAGGTCTCCACATGTTTTGAAAAGACGATGGGTTGGGCTACTTAACGTTAAAAACATGAACCCTATAGATCTTGTCTTCGGCACCAATCGCGGTTCAAGTTTCGTGTAGCTGGTTATTTGTTGACTAAAAAAAGGATCTTTTCAAAAATGGTCCGTCCTTTAAAGTGTAATCTTTGCAATAGTAAACAAGTCTTTTTGATAATAAAATGTAAAGCAATTTACTTTGAAATTCTCTAAATATATTTATGCACACATTTTTTTAATTCTGTGTTGTCTCATTGAACATTTTTATATCATAAACAGTGTACCTGACACTGTGACAAATTGTTTGCTTGATGTAATACTTATATGTAACTAGTGTAGTAAACATGATTTATATACAGCATTTACTTTTATATAACATTGACAGAAAGGTAACTCCTATGTATAGAATGCAAAAGGGAAAAAAGAGATAAAAAATATATTTTTTGTGTGGTTAAACCTACCTTGTTTTTGAGGTTGCTGTCTATAGCTCTGGGTACTAGATTGGCTGTCTATATGTAGCATCTGATGAATAACAGCTGTCGCATTCTAAATTAGATGAGAAAACTTGTTTTTAATTCCATAATATAGTTTCAACTTACGATAGAATAACCAGAGGCTTGGCTCAGTTTGTTCACGTGTCTTTAAAAAGACTCACAATGATTGGTTGTTTATTTTAGCGTCATCTACGTAGTACTATTTTATTACCTGGTCAACACCTTGTTGAGGATGTTGAGGATGATGAGGATGACGTGGTGATGGTGACTCGTTCTTCTTCATCTCTTGCCACATGTTCATGAAGTCATTATTTGCACCAATTTGTTGTGGGCTGAATAACAAGAAATAAAAAGAATATAATATATAATATATTTGCATGTGTGTTCTGTCATATGGGTTTTATTCTACTGGTTCACAAAATCCCTTCTTTTTTCAGTCTACACACCTGTTCTTTACGATCTGTACGGGTGTGTTTCCACTCTGCCGTTGACGTTGCGGTGGTGTCGAATTTGGTTGCGCTTTCTTATTAGAGTAGCTTCCCTTTAGCCAGTAGTCTGGGGATACCAATTCTTCCTTCTGTGCAGATTTTCCTTGAGTTGATTGACTTTTTTGGCTCGGAGATTTGCCATATATTTTCGTTGGAGTTTGAAAAGCATCTATAATGAATATAAATTTTTAAACAACTCCTGTCTAATGTTCAAAAGGTGTTCAAAAGAGACGAAGGGATGCTGAGGTAAAAAATGACACTGCACGTTCAAGATTGTTGATAACATAAAATATCAAAATTTGCTCTGCCTTAAATATGACAATTTATGCAGTATAATTAAGTTTGAAATTTTTTAACGCGATTGCCAGAGAAAAAAAGATTTATGGCTTGTTAAACAGCTTTTTAAGCACTATACTATAATGCCGACATTACTTTTCACCTATGATTCCGTTTAATGCCAACAAAATTCTTGAGGTACTTCACAAGCCACATTCAATTTTATTCACAACACTGAGGTATGGTTAAAACAGTTTAGTTTGTATAAATTACCAAAATAAAGAAAATCTTCAAGTTCTAGTAAGTGTGGAAAATCCAAAAAAATTTAGCTATGTCAATAGAGTGCCATGTGACAAAATCCTTACGAAGTATAACTTTAATTAAAAATAATTCTCTCATTATTCAAACCACACACTTTTCTTTTCACGTTTCACTGGTAAAAAAAGGTATTACAAACATACCAGATCTTTTAGAATTACATGGACTGGAGGCTGGAGATTGAGTGATCTTGCTTTGAAATGACATTGGAGAGGAAAGGGGGACGCCCTTTTTCTTTTTTTCTTTGCGTTCACCGTAGGAGATATTTAACAATGAGTAACCCAGCATAAAATAACCACGTTTTTCTTTTGATCTAAAATCAAAACCAACGCTAAAAATTGACAAAAACCAAAAAAAAAAAATCCCAAACCAAAACAAATAAATAAGATTATTACCTAACTGGCATTGCACCAAGAAATGTTTTATCGTACAAAACTTCATAACGTGTTTCTGTGGGAGAGTTTTTATCATTCTCGTCTGTAAGAACTGAAAGAGAAAAAGGAACTCTTGATAGAGCTTTCTATGGCCTGGGTAATAATATACCAGCAAACAAGTTAAAACTGTAAGCTCCAACACTTAGATAAGTATTATACTAATACTATTTTAGTAAAATTTATTATATTATTCTTTTGACATATTAAAAGAAAATAAATTTTGTATTCTTTATTTCGTTGATCCTCATAATGAGTGTAGCTTTTAGGCAAAAAAAAAAGTTTAAAAAAAGTTAATTTGTCAAATGATGTTAGTATAAAACATCTCCAACATTTAAGTAAGCATTAATACTATTTTTAGTAAAATTTATATTTTTTTCTGACATAATCTCTTACTGTGATGATGTTAGCATAAAACAGAAACAAAAAAGATAGCAAATTTCGTCAGGTGAAAATTTATTGTTTTAAAACTTGTAAACAAACGCAAAGATTGAACTTCGAAATAAATATAACACATACAATACATAAAAATAAGACATAAATATACCTTGATGTATTCCAACAATTGTTCCTTTTAAACCAAGAGGTACAGTAATTCCATTTTGAACATTCACAACTCGATCCAGGAGAAGGAATTCAGTATTAGGATCTGGTGATAATTTTCCAAACTGTTCTGTTGATCGAAACAACAGGAAGGGCTTTAATTTGACTTTTACAATTTTTCTTTCTTTATGTAAATCCTATAAAGAGAAGCATCATCTTTACGTGTTTATAAAACTCCATCTGGTACTCTACGAGTTTGAACATTTCCACCCCATAAGTTTCACATCCTATCCCAAAATTTAGCAAAGTATTATACCTCTAGACGTTCAATTTCTCGTTCAATCTCCTGGACTACAGGTTCATCCAATACATTACTTCCACACCTCACATGTTGCACGTTGTGGCAAGGTTGACTTTTTAAAAACAATTTAATTTGTTCAAGATACTTCTTGCTAAAATCAAAAGTGAAATATTGAAATACTAACTGTGAAAGAAAGTCATCTTTTTATTTGGAAAAACAAAAAACAGTGAACTAACTTACTCTTTCTTTGGAAACAACTTTGAAAATACATATTGTTCATGATTGGTAGCTCTTCCTAAAGCTTCAAACACCTCTGGATACTTCTTCATATATGCTTCAAGTATGGCAATTGTTGCAGGCGGGTAGGTCCAACCTTTCTCCGCTCTCCGTGCAAATCCTAACGCCTAAGCAACAAACGCATTATCATGATTATACAAAATATCAATTTTTCTTAGTTTGTTTACACCTAAGTTTAGTCAAATTCACAGCCCCAAAAAGTAAACGACTCGTTATTGTTCATAATAGCTCGTTCGTGTAGTCATGGAAGCTTGTCAAAGAAAATTCCGAAAGCATAATATATACATGAAAATTGTCTGAATAATTTTGTAGTATTTTCTTAATAACTCATAAAAAAATCATCATAAAATGCAAAAATATATCGCCATACGAACGTCAATAACAGTTACACACCTCCTTGTTTTGGCCAGAATATTTGAGTCTCAGTCCAATGTTACCAAGGTTTCCACTACCGTACTCTTCTCTTTCGTATATGTAAACATCTCCTGTTATCCGTCCTAGTAACTGAGTTGATATTCCAAGACGACGGGAAACAGCATGATCAGATATATAATGAATCGACAAAGAATCATATTTACTAATGACGCTGGTAAAGTCTGGTTCAGGGTCAACTTTTAATGCAACACGGACACGTCCAGCTTCTTTATCACACTCAATCACCTGATAATTAGAAATAAGATAAAAAGACAAGTTTAACTTAGTTTGTCAGCAAACAAATTCAAATAAACAAAAAACTTACTTCTCCCGGGGAACCATAGTGTGGTGAAGCCATCATGAAAATATTTGAACCAGCTGGATAAAGATTTTCAATGGAATCAAATACCTCACACTGTTCATCATTAACACTAAGGTCCTAAGGAGGTATAAAAACAAAACTTTGGTCATAACATTTTTCAAATAACATTTATAAAACATAAGGTAGCCTTAAAGAAATGACATTAAAAATGAATATGACTTTACCTGTACTACACCTTGATATGCATAAAAGCTGGATCGTGGGCTCCATTCTTTTTGCAATTTCACAGAACCTTTGTGTCCACACACATATCTGAAAAATTTAAAGGTCACTGTTTGCATTCTTGTCAAAAATTGAGAAACTTAACTGAATAGATTTGAAGATTCAATTAGATAATCCTAGCAACTGATCTGAAAATTGTTGTTCTTTCCATTCGAAACAAATACAAATGCTCAAAACTACTATATGGTATAGCGTGTAAAAATCATAAGAAACCGAAAATTACGCCAACCTTTTCCCTAAGAGCAAGTTTGCCTCCACCATCACTTTAACTTCTCCTAATTCGATACCTCTTCTTCCCATATGATAAGTTTCAATAGCTTTCATCTCACGCACAACGCTTTTGTATTCTTCACCACCGAGCATTTTAGATTGCAATTGATTTTTTCCATCCAAATAGTAGTGTATACTGTCATCACAAACCGACTTGATAGTTGCTTCAACCATGTATGGCCATTCCACGTATGCTGTTTCACCAAGGAGATGTTTTGCAATTTCTTCAATTGACTAAATTTTAAATTTATTTCAGTGACAAGGCAAAAAAATACTCTGTCTATACAGTACTCTAACTATCAAAAAAATAGGTCAATCTGAACTAAAGAAGTGTGGGAAGTATTGCAGTGAAAATATATTGACATTGTGGTAACAACTTGTAAAGAAAATAAGAATATGTTATTCTTGTAACTTACTGGTAAGCTTCCTGGAATGATTTTTACAATCATATTATTGTTTCGACTGTTTTGTTGAAACACTTTCACACCAGCTTTTTTCAAGTAACTTTCGTGCTTGAGTTGCTTCATGGTTGGAAAACCATGGAAATATACATCAAGTAAAGTTCCTTTCATTAAACCCTTCTTTAATAAGCCCATGTCCAGATGAAAATGCTCTCGATCAAGTTTCTCTGCTTTCGCTTTACACATGTTTATGTCATCAAAATGTTCAGGGTACGAAGACGCATAAACAAAATTTAATGTTTTATCATATTTGTACATAAAACACTTGCCAAAGGAATTACGCTCTTTTTCTTCATCAGTTAAATGTGCATAATTGGGAAGCATTGCCCTTAAAAGCCGCCCCTATAATAAATATAGATACATAATTATTAAAACAATGTTGACATCATTTTAGCATAATCATTAAAAATGCCTATAGCTAAATATTTTTATATTGGGGTGTCCAATAGCTCTGCCTAAGCAAAATAGGTTTACTTTAGGTAACTCTTTTACATAAACATAAACATTCTGAGAGCGAAATAAAATTTCGTTTTGTTTATTTTGACTTTAAAAGAAAAGGTCGCTTCAAAATATAAAGGAGGTTTTTGTGACATTTTTAATATTTGACTTTAAAAAAGCTGTAACAATTTTGACTTACCAAAATGGTTGGGCTTAAACCCTATCAAGAAATTTGGTCACCTTTATATATCCACACATACGTCTAGGTATAGGGTTTAAGTTTCCAAAAATACTTAAATAGGAAATATTTAATGTGCATGTTTTTGATTTATACTTTAGCCATAGCTAGTAATTTTCTGTATTATTTTTATTATTATTACTAAAGTTACCCAGGATAGCCTCTTCAGTTTCTATTGATACTGTTATCAATATGGGTCCCGTAAAGCACATTTAAAGCTGCCATTTGAGCTATGAGAGCCGTGCAAACACAGCAATTGTTAAACTAGACAACTGCCTAAGATATCAATCCTGTTCTCGTGCGGAATGCTTAGATGAAAGACGTGATTCTTTTGTAGTCTCTGACATGACTCGACCAGGGATTGAACTCAAGACATTCAGCACTAAAAGCAAACACTCTTATACATGGCCACCAGCCGATAAGTCCAAAATTGCACTTCTATTAAATTTTTAAAATGCTACACAAATTTATATAGGCTATTTCAACCTGTGATAAAATTTTAGGCTAAAATAACCAAGTAAGTCAATTTTATGCACATTTAAATTTTTTAGCCTTTTTTCAAAATTTGTAAAAATCACACTATTTTGGAACTGATTCGAAACCAAAGATGGAATAAATTTCATTTTTCCTGAAATGCAAACATTTATTAACACTAGAATAATGAAATTCTCATTTACCTTTATTTTACAAAAAAATTACCAAATATCACAACAACAACAAAAAATCCTACAATAGCTGTTACTGTTTAAAGAGGTACTTGCCTCATCAATAAAAGGGATGAGCACAACTGCTTCCCATTCTTGTTGTTTGCCATTTAAATCCGTTCGAAATTCCGTTGGGTAAAAATCAATAATAGGTGAATTATCCATAACCATCAGATGCTGTTTGAAAAAATAAAGCATGAAAGATTATAAACAATTTAACTAAAACGTGAGTAAAAGGTGTCATCTAATTTTCTTGTGAGTGTGTTTATGCTTTTGTCATTATTGTTACAGTTTTTAATTATTTATTTTCACAGAGAAGAGGTTACTGTTATACTTAATAATCTCACTTGAAATGCAACAGGAAGTAACTTCCTGCTTGCAGCTGGCAAAACAGCCAGGAGTTGTTCAAACGGATGAAACGGTTTTCCCATGTCGAAATGCAACTCTTTGATGTCAAAATTAGCCACATCAGAGATGTACGGTGAATAATGATAAGGATAATACCTAATAGAAAGAGTAATAATACACCGGTTTGCTATTACATTTTTTGACTTTTTATTTGATAAGACTTTTTAATCAACAGAAGTTGTTCTCTACCATTCCTCTAAATGTATTTAAACAACTTGTTTGCAATCATCAAAAGTAGAAAAGACATACCAACTCCAAGATTGTAATCCATTGAAGTAATAATGAGCATTCCATTGCAAGGCACGGACATACTCATAACAAATTGTGTGAATCTGTTCGCTAAATATAGAAAATTATATAAAAAGATAAAAAACATGAGAACTGCCAAAAAATTCATTCATTTTTACAACAACGTCTGTAATCATAAAATAAAAGCTAATAAAACTGTATTTTATTTTCAAGTGTCAAATTATAGCATTGAGATAATTATTTTTTGTATTTGTCTAAAAGTAAAAAAAAAATTACTCATCAACGATGTCCATGTCAAATTTTTCCATATAGTAATGCCGTTTATGTTGTTTGAATTCTAGTTCAAATGTTTCTTCATCCTCAACCTCTACATCATCACAGTCACCGTCACCATCTTCATTACCATCAACATTTTTGGGTGCTTTGTCTGGAGATTGTTTAGAATTTTTATCAAAATCTGCAGACATGCTTGCTAGTGCCGAAAATGGGTTATTTTGCTTCACTGGACTGTGAAAAAACTCATCTTCATCAAGTGAGACCAAAAACTTTGAAAATTTCTAAATATATATAAAAAAATACATTTAATGCCACAGTTAAAAAATGGTGATAAGCCATTATGCAAGTGCCAGTTAGTTTTTAAAAATAATTTATGTGATTTACAATTTCTGATATATTTAAGAGTGGGAGGAAAAAAGAGCAGCTGTTGGGAGTAAGGCTTAGGCTTACAAATAGAAGTCCTAAAAAGTTTCAGGACAAAAAAAATAAAATGAAAAGATTTGATAATATTTGGGTGTATTGAGTGGTAAAAAATCACATAGGCAGCCACAATACTTGATGAAATTTAGTACACACCTTTGACATAAAAAACAGTGATAGAATGACTAATCTGTCATGTGGAAAAAAAGAAAAAAGGTTCACTAAGATCTATTTGATTCTTAACCTCATGAAAGTGCTTTAGAAAACTTTTTTTAACTGTATCAAGAAAAAAATTGGCTTTACATGTATCATTACTTTTTGGGAGCAAATATACAGATAAATGATTTTGTAAATTGAAAAAAGACAATCGTAGATTTTTAGGACATCTTTTTTCTTTTTTCTTCATTTAGTAAATGTTAAAAAAATTCTTTAGTTTTAAAAAGGATTAGATAAAAAGACATTATATCAAACACACAAAAGAAAAACAAGGTTCTTTATTTAACTACGAAGCTTAATAATTCTTGATAAAAAGATCTCTAGTGACTGATGGAAATGTATTACACCATTGACAGTAAACGAACCTTTTTTTCAGGACTTCCTTTTTCACCACTTTTTAATAAATTTCCAGCACCTTTACTTTCAAGCCATTTAAGATCAGCATAAACTTCTTCAAAACGATCTCGATCAAACTAAAAATTCAAAACTGTAATCAGGTCCTTAGAAAGAATCCAAAGCTTTTATGTTTACTAACATGACAACATATTGATCTGGAAAAACATTGTAGCCTATGTCATTATACTACCAGAATTCACTTGCTTCTCTGAAGACTTCCCAACCCTACACTGAACAAAAACAACTTATATTTTGATAAATTGTATGATATGATTAAAAGCCAACTTTACCTTGCTTAAAGTTTCGAAAAACTTTTTCAAGCGGTGAAGATTGATATCCCCACCGTTGTTAAGATATCCTGCATAAAAAAGATGGGTGATAATAATTTCTAGGATTCAAATAAGCTTAGTTTGGACAAGAATAATTTATGAAGTCTGTGTAAGCCATGTAAAAAATAAAACTTTAATTGCTGCTAAGAAATATGATTCTGTCAAACTAGAAAGAATGATTTCTTAAAAAAAAACACCCACTGCAAAAATATTAATAGATACCACATGTATTTTCAGTTGCAAAAAAGAAACAATTTCCACAGAATTTACTTTAACCCTATTCAGTCTGGGTATTTTCGAACATATTATGACCAGGGGGTGGCCTCAATAACTTTTCATAGGCTTGTTCAAATTGAATCAAACTTGGCACACTTATAGTACGTCACAAAAGGAACAAAATGCCGGCAATAAGTTTTTGCTTGCACCAGCACATTTTCTGTGACGTCATCAAGAGCTTGATATTTCTTCAAAATGCCAACGTCTACTTAAAATTCAATTACTTTAGTTCTAGAGCGAATTTTTGCATTCTGTTTGAAGTTTCTGAAAGCTAAATAAAAGTTATTTAACATATTTTCCAGTTCTTACATAAGTCGCATGAAAAGATGCCAAAAATTGTACGAAAATTATTTTTTTTCGATTTTCGGGTAAATCAGATTAATCACGTGTTCCAAAAGATGGAAAATGATTCTTCTTGATGAGACAAAGTTGTGTTGTAAGTTTCAAGTTCTAAGGATAATCCTAACAAGAGTTATTATATTTTCCAAGTTATAAAGGTTTCATAGAGATTTTTAGGGGTAGTTTTGAGTAATAGCCAATATTAAAGCCTCTGAGAGGCTTGGCGGAATCGCCCCCCCCCCCCCAAACTGAATAGGGTTAAAACTATGTAAATTCATCTGCACATCACTTAATTTATTAATTTTTTCAATTTAAATATATAAACAGAGGACATATATACCATCTGTTGTTGGTAGGAACTCTTTGTATACTCCAAATAAATAAGGCAAGGCGTCGTGGTTGATATGCATATGTGGCAGATGAGGAATAAAGTCATTGCCAACCAGAAAACTTAATAATATCCAGTCATCTATTAATCTTTCCAAGTCGTAACGAAAATGTAAGGAAGGCTAGAAATAAAGGAAGAAAAATGTCATGTAGTGAAAAAAATATTTAGAAATATTTAGTTGGATGTAGTCAAACTAAATTTAATTGTATTAATGCTCCATGTCCTTTTTTTTTTTTAATAATCACGTTGGCATTTGCTAACTATACAGGTTTTGCAATAACAATGGTAGAGTCACTTTTATTTGAAAGTTTTGCCTTAAAAACACTGATGGTTGATGGAATGCTCAGATGAAGGGATGCTTAAAGTAACATACCTTTAGAGATCCAAATTCAAAGTCAATGTATTCCCTCATCAGGGATAAGTGAAGTAAATGAAATGTTTGCTGTTCTGGACGTGTCAGCCTTTTTGACTGTTTTCCAAATCTTACTTCTTCTCTAAGCAATGCAAAGTGAGGTTCGTGACTTGTTAACCCCAACATTATCTACATGAAATTCGAAAAGCATTGCAAACATAAAAACAGACCATCTAGAACTTGGTGATTCATTACTACATTCATTTTCGTTGTTTTTTGGGGTTTTTTTACTATAATAAAATAAAAACAATACCAGAAACTAATTAATCAAGAAACAAAAATCTGAAAAATTTTGAGAAATTAAAAAATTGCTCTGCAAAATTGCTCTAAAAACTCTGTGACATTGTTCTACAATTGAATTATTTAAAGCATTGGGAATTTTTAAATTTGTTAACTGTTGGTAAATATCATTGTCATATTTCATGCACTTACCAAATCAGCATCTAATCCATACAAACAATGACGTGTATTTGGGTCGTACCCAGGCTTAGACTTGCAATAACGAATGAAGTCCATAACTTTGTGTTCTCCTTCACCAGGGACCTAAAAAAATTAAGACAACATAAATAGTACAAACAATTCTTTTTTTCTAATCAACTACCAAGGTAAACTATACTACTTACATCATGACCAGATAAGTAAACTGAACACTGCTGCCACATTGGATCTGTTGAAATCTTTTTGTTTACAAAATACTTTAACTGTACTTGAAGTCTTGCCATGAATTCGGTACCTAAAATTATGCATTAGTTAGTTTACGAGATTGTAAAACTTAAAATCACAAGTAAAATACAGAATATAAGAAAGCCAGACCTGGTGTTATGCAGTTAGAATCAAACCTATCTTCTGTAGGCAATGTTTGGCCTTTTAACAGGGCCTTACGAATGTTGTCTTCTGCCTCCTTAGCAGTTCTATAAACAGAAAAACAAACAAACAGGTCAACATCCAGATTGCAAAAAAAAAAAAGATAAAAATTTTAAATATTTATCACCTGAATCTTCGACTTCTTTGTTGATTCATTTTAGCTCTTGGAGCACAACCATCCACCGCCATAAAGAAATTTTTCTTAGGTTTAATGATGCGAAATAAAACCTACATGTCAAAATGAGAATTGCACACACAAGGAAAAGTAATATGTTAAACAACTAAAATGCAAAAATAAGGGAGATAATGATATAATATAATTAAATATGTTCTTAAAAATAACTAACCTCAATATAATTAAATATGTTTTTAAAAATTTCTGCTTCCGTTATTCGAAAATGTGGGTCATCATCATTGGGATGAGAACACGGGTGAATAATACCATTCATATCAAGATAGAGATTATCAAACTCAGGAATCTAGTAAAAACGTATATACCATTCCTGTTTAAATTCAACAAAATAACATACAAGACGCATTCTATATTTTCTCATTAAAATAATAATAAAGGGGCCAGCCTAAAAAATTACAAAAACTTATTGCGGTTTTTTTTTCTCCAAAAAACTGCATTAATCAAGGAAAATATGAACATGTTTTTAAAAGTTCCTCTGGTTGAGTATTAGTGGCAGTTTTTTTTACCTAAAAAAATTTCAAGCACATATAATCAGGGGAAAGTTAATTTGCTTGTGTGTCAGGTGTGTCTCCTGAAAAATCCATGCAAAGTAGCTAAAAAACATGTGCAGCAATTATCAAATTTTTTGTCATATTTTAAAAAAGGTGGAAGATTTTTTATTTTAAAATGTTTAAAAAGGATTCTTCAATTTATGTATGTAATTTGTATGGTCTTTACATTGCATTTTTTTTAACCAAATGTGACCTTAAAATTCAAAAATATTGGTTCGAGTAAACAACTTGATGGTAAATAATATAACCAGAAGCGTAAATATTATTATAAAGAAACAGACATTCTGATGATGACCTTTGGAATGTAAGGTTGAAATATCAATTTTAAAAGAAACGTTTTCGACTCTCTTTCTTTTTAATAATGTTTAAGCTTCTGGTTTGACCTCCAAATATTTTAAGAATTGGAGATCAATGGTTCTTCACTTACAATACCCAGAGATTCATAAAAATAATTCAATATGGCACATGTGATGTATGTGTTGCTAAATGCTTGGAATTGGGGGAGAGGTCTATATTAATTTTATTTGTTAACAAAGAATGAAATTTTTAAGCTACTAGCTAGAAAAGGTCAGAATATATAGTATAGCAAGGGCAAATAAAAGTATAAAAGTATAAAAAGCTCCCAGTTTTGTTTCCTTAAAAGTGTCATATTCCGACGTGTCCTTGCTAATCTTCTACATAATGTAAAATGATGTCATTTTTTTTGCAGTCAAAAATTTTTGTAAATTAACAGGGCTGTTTTTTACTCCATTTTAAAAGAACACTGATGTAGTTGATTGTTTTATTCTTAGTTTTTCTTTTGGCTATGGTTTCCAAAAAAATAGTTGCAGTTGAATGTGTATTATTAATAGTCACATGTAATTTTGAATAATTATCTCATAAAACATACCTGGTGTTCTTTAATGACCTGGCTTAAGCAAGGATACCTTTCAGATAGCCAACGATAAAACTTTGGGACTCCCATTTTTTTCTAAATCCTAAAGCATAAACATAACAACACGATGACTCATCAAAACTTCTCCAACCTTAAATGATTTTTGCCTTATAGAGAGAGGCTATTTCTGCTGAAATTGCCAAAGTGCTTTCTTGTAAAGATAACATTTTTATGGATGACAACATTGTATCGGCTATTATTATAAAGGACTCTTTAAGGCTTATCTCCTTATCTCCTGTGAAAAAACAAGTTGGCCTCTTATGAAAGATCTTTGTTATCTAGGAATCCGTTAGATTCTTTGAAAATCTTTATGGCTTCTCTGTCTTAAAAGTTATGCTAATTATGCAAAATTATGATGTCAAGAACTAGTTCAACCTGTAATTCTGGTTATTGGGCATAATTATCGTAACTAGATATTGAAATTTATGTGAAATGATCAAAATGCCAAACTGAACGACCAAAAAACATTTTTAATCATATATATGCCTTGTCAAAACTGTCAAATACAACACCCACGCAGAGCTAGTTCATGCCATCATGAATGATTAGTGGGACTTCTACGTCCAAATTCTAAGAACCAATCAAGAAGTTTGTAATAAATATGCAAATACCTAGACAACTTTCCAAGGTATTTCATATGAAATTAACTTTACCTGCTCTAAATCAGGAAACTCTACTAAAAGATAGTACAGTCGAAAAATCCCTCCCTCAATCGCAGTATTTGTCAAAATGACTCCATAAGGGGCACACATTGTTTAAGCGATAGTCAAATCTATCAGTTTAATAGAAAAAGGTTCAAAACCTTTTTCTATTAAACTGATTTATGTTACATTTCCATGCAAGGCAATTGTCAAAGTTACTTTAGCCGTTGTCAGTCTTTTTCAGGAATATTTGAGTAGGTGTGCGATGATTCCCACGTGAAAATCAAGTAACGCGTGCAATGTAAAACGCACGTGCAAAGAATGTTACCCCTGCAATACAGACTCCGAGGTTATTTTTGTTAAGCATTCATTTTGCGGTAAAAAACGTTTTAAATCGTGAACCACAAACACGATGATCGAGCGTCTACCGGTATAGCAACTCTCTCAATCTTAACTTCCTTTTCTACATGTCCAAAATAGTATACATGACTATATTGTTATTTTTATATTTATTGTTTATTTTTCAGCAAATAGGCAAAAATATCCGTTGTTTTCAAATTAAAAAAAATCTTTATCCATGTGGCTTAAAACTTCAAAATTGAATCAGAAAGTTCAGCTACACTTTAACAAAATTTTTACAGAAAAATATTTATACCGCCTGTGGGTTTCGTTTTTACAGGCATAAAGAAAAAATCCTTTAAATTCGGACTTGCTATGGTTTACAATTGTTTTGTCAAATGATTAATAAATTATCTACAATTAAATCCATGATAAAATGTCTATTCCTCCTGTAAGTGTAGTTTTGCAGACTTGCTTCATCCGTGCTCCGTCGGCGTTCATCTCTGCATTAGTTAAGAACCTCATGGCTGGATTTCTCGTGTAAGACCTGGTTACCAATGAAGAAGGGGCCAGGCAAAAGAGATTTATGTCTATGTAGTTCTTTTAACAAGTCAGGAGTCTGTGAATTAGCTAAGTCAGGTTGGCTATGAATAGGCTTGCTCGTGGATTAAAAGGACCAAGACTATTCAATAATTTCTGAGATCTTAAAGTGTCCGACCAAGACGGAAATCTATCAAACGTTTTGTGTGACAACTCTCCAAAAATTATTTCAAAGGCTGCCAACGCATGCTACAAAATGGATTTTATAGGTTAATTTTGAAAACTCAATATTGATCGCATGTCTCTCCTGAAAAAGACTGCATTGTGGAGGAACACCATATAAATCTATTTTCCATAAAGAGGGCGATGTCAATAGTAGCTTACAGTTGGTCGGTCGGCGAAAAATAATGAAAAAAAATTATAAAAAATGACAACGGAGAAGGGTTACGACAAGCATATTCTATTTTTGCATCAGGCATGCAGATAATATTATTTTGTTGCGAAGGAAAATAATAATAATTTGTCTCACTAAAAAAATGTTTGGACAAATTTGTTCGCTTGTTTTGAATTATTAAAATAACTAGCTGTCAAGATGAAAAGATAAAAATGTTTGCATGCTCAATCAAGCTTTTTCTAATGTTAAAAAGAAGAATAGGCGAAACATTAAAAAAAATTTTTTTTAATTCTTGTCTTGACAAAATACAGGTAAATACATTTACATAAAATATCTATAGATGAATTTCGATGTTTACATTTTTAGCAGTAAGCTCTTTCGGCTCTGGCATTTGCACACGCCCATCTTTTTTCCTGCCATGCAAATACGAGAGCCAAAAAAGCTTACTGCTAAAAATATAAACAACGAAATTCATCTATAGATATTTTATGTAGATGTATTCAGAGGCATTTATAAGACGTTAAATGAATTGAAATAAATCAGAAGGCATAAATCTACACTCAATAATAGTTTAAAACTTTAAACAATGTTTCCCTGCGAAGAAATGCACAGGAAAAGACTTCTCTTCACCAAATCCTAGCATCATTTTTCCTGCCACGCAAATGCATGAGCCAAAAAAGGGCTTATAATGATGTTATGTGTGAGTGCCTAAATATATCATACATATTGTATATTTATAGTGTATCAACTAACTATCCATATGGTTTCAGGCTAGCTATCTGCTTTCTCTGACACTACTGTGCACTGAGGTGATTTTTTAAATTTTATAGCAAGCTATAGGTGCTGCTCTAGCTAGCTAGCTAGCTAGCTAGCTAGAGTTTCCCCTACAAAAAACACATTTATAAAAGAAAAATAGTTTCATGTATCAGTTTCAATAATTCATATTGCTCACTTATTTAAAACAATAAAATGTGTTTTAGATAAAAAAAAATATTTAGCTAGCACTCTGATGTTATGATGTAATGTGTTGTATCGTATCACCCCACATCAACGCTGCCATTTATGGCCGCCATTGATTTGATCTCGCTTGCCAATTGTGACGTCTAGTTCTCGAAATTTTGTCTCGCACACCCCAAGTCAAAACAAATATCACGCGCAGATCACAAAATGATTTCGAAACATTTTTCCGTTGTTTGCAGAAAGGACAGTTTGCAGCAGAGCAAAGCGTTGTATTTTTGCTGCAAAAAATAGCACAAACATGAACTTCTTAGTTTTATTCCCCTTTCTGATATGTCTCCTGCCTGTACGCGGACAGGAAGCAAATCTTCTAATTTCTGTTAATCCTGATACGCAAATGCTTGTTGACAGTCTAGGAAGAGAGCGTTTTTTTCATGGTACAAATGTTGTGGTAAAGCACCCTCCATTTCACCCAGAAACAACAGGTTTTGGTCCTACCACATTTTCTGAGAAAGATATGCAGATTTTACAAGAACTCGGACTCAATTCTATACGCTTAGGTAAGTTAAATTACAAGTAGGCTTTTTTTTTAGTTTTCTAACTAGCACTTTATCTTTGATGTTTATATGTTTTGTGTGTGTGTGTGTGTGTGTTATAGTCAACATGGCATTAAAATGATGACACAGTCTTAAATAGAGGTCATTTTAAGATCTTTCTAAAGTAAAGCAACCATTGATCTGTTTCCCATTAAGAAAATATTCATGCAATTTTTTGACACACTAGTCGTTGCTCGTCCTTTTTATACCGCATTGCCTGCGTCTCGCTACCTGCGCAGCTAAGCTACCATTTTGCGTGACAGACAGACGGACGGACAGACGTATACGGGCATTATAATATAGACAATGTTATTATTGTGTTAAAAGATGTTTCACTTTAAAGAAGAATATGATGTGCGTGTAACAATTGCGATGGCAGCCATTTCTTTTGCAGTGACAATGATGTTATAGCAAACTTACCCTCAGTAACATCTGTCGTATTTTTCACCGATAGATTTAAAGGGATCTCTTACCTCAAAAAAACTTTTTCTATATTGAAAATATATCTGGTGTAAATAAAGAATTCAATAATTATGAGTTTCCTTCTCTTGTAGTATCTCCAAAAAAAGAGAAACTATTTATTAAAATTTACCTTTTTTTACGACATGCCAACGCTGTTTTGAAAACTGTGCATTCATAATGGTGAATTAGCTTATGTAATTAAAGTTATGATTTTAGCAGATAAAAAATATACCGAACAAGTGTGAAGGAAAAGCCCTGTATTGTTTTTAACTTTTGTAAAAAGTTACATTTTGTAACATTGTGTTTTTAATGTTAAAATTTTTCGAGAAAAGATCAGAAAAAAGATTAAATACTATTATTAAGAAGCACATTGTTTTCTCTGCAGCCAATAAAAGTTTACTCACACGCACATGTGGTACGTACCTTTGTGCAATAATACAACATTATTATTCCTACTATTGTATTTTAAAAGGAACTTCAGAAGCAATTTTTTGCTTTATTTCTTTTTAACCTGCACATCATTTTAGTTCACAATAATGTACTCTGATGGTCTTTACATCTACGCGCTTAATGTGGCAGTGTAGTAGTGGAATCATAGACTCAATGATAGACTTTTAAATTCTTCATCTGTCTAGATTTAAGTTTTCTAACAAATCTTGAACTTAAGCAATGGTTATTACCTAGAAAATTTGCATTAAAATTAAAAATTGCAGAAGCATAAATATCTTATAATTTTTTTTACAATAGCAATAGGGTTAAGACTGAAATAATCACATATTGATGCATTGTTTAAGGAAAACAAATTTATCTCATTTGTGAGTTACATTTGCACAAAATTAGTTTAAACTGTTTTCAGTTATCAAACAAAAAGAACTCTCAACAATATCTTGGGCACAAATAAAGGTTGTGAAACTAACAAAATTAGCTGAGTGCACTCTAATTTTGAAAAAAAACAGAGGGTGGAAAGATGAAAGAGGTAGAAAACTTTAGTAAAATTGAGAGAAATATTAGGTTAATTTTCCACATTTTCATTTTTAACATCAGTGACAGTTTTACTAAATGTAGTGGAAGGGTAGAATTTGCATAAATAAGCGGATCCTTACAGAAATAATAATATTATTATATATATATATATACCACAAAAAGCATTTCAAGTGCTAAACTGGGATAAATTCACAATAATCGTATGAGAACTACATAGAAAATATCAATGTGCATTAATAGTTCTTATCATGACTGGGTCAGAGTTCCCTTCTTGCTCTTCCTTACTGGAATACACCCTTAATTGATAGGCCAACTTCTTTATTGTTAGTAATTATTGTTATTTTACTGATATTTAGTACTGCTTTTTAGGAATGATGTTACCAGGTTACGTTCCCAAAAGAGGTCAATATAACGAGACATATCTTCAAGTTATCCAAAGCATAGTTGAAACGGCTGCTAAGTATGGTATTTACACATTACTTGACATGCATCAAGATGTATTTTCACCAAAGTTTTGTGTTGAGGGGATGCCTGACTGGATTGTAAACACAGGTATGCATGTATATTTGTGCTTGTACTTAAAAAAGAAGTCTTACAAACTAAGGGGTACATGTAAAAAGCTTAATTCAGTAAATTGGATTGGTTTGCAGTGCTTTATGTAAATAAAAAATGTTATATATGTTCGCCTTTTAAATATTTTTGAAAGTGACAAAAATAAAAAATGTTTTTGTACAACATAAAGTACCGAAATCAATGTCAGGTAAAATGATTTTCACTTGAAATATAATTATTTTAAAGATCAGCGTTTTACTAATTGTTGTCAAAAATTTGTTTGTGGTTAAATGGTATTTAAAAAAAAATAACTTAGTTTTATAAAAATGGGCCAAAATCACAATAAGTTTTGCAATAATTTCTCCCTGCAAAAATTTCCTTCCCTTAAGGTATTTTCTCCTTTATTATTTAGGAGACGCAAAACCTTTCCCATATCCATTTACAACAGAACCGTTTAAAATAAACCCAAGTACTGGATATCCATATCCTGAAGATTGTCAAAAATTTCCATGGGGAAACTATTATTTCACAGAAGCTGCGTGTAAAGCTTTTCAAAGTTTGTACAGTAATGTGGATGGACTTCTTGATGAGTGGGCCATGTTTTGGAAGAACACTGCCAAGGGATTCAAAGGTTATAATAGCGTGATCGGTTACGAGTTAATCAATGAACCCTTCTGTGGCGATATCTATAAGTAAGTAGATATTTTGTAGTTAATTTAACCTGTCCATTGTTTTTTATTTGATAGCGTATCTTTTATTCTAAATCAAGTTTCCGTGTCAAAAAAAACTTGCCTAATTTCTATCTGGTTTGTTTAATATAATTTATTATGTTTGGTGTTGTCCACACAATGACGTCATTTTTGCATTATGTTGGTAGTTTATATGTTGTTTCATCAGTTAGGACAACTGTGTTGCGCTTTTGCCTTAACCCTTATATAATCTACCACTTAATTCAATCGTTCAAATTAACTGGAGTGTACTGAAAGCATATGCTAAAGATAAGACACAGCTCACTATTTCCACTTTAGTATTTATTTTTTGCGCCACAGTTTTTACAGCGCCGGGCTAGATTGGAATTTATTTAGTAGAAAACTTATATTTCCATTTTAATTTCCGATGTAAGTATATTTTACGAAGTATGTGATTTTGATTTGACAGAGTCACACAGTTTGTACCCATCCAATCATAGTTGCTCGAGAACAGGCATTGTTACGTCATTGTTTTATATACAGGAATCCATTATTGTTAGTTCCCGGTGTAGCGGATAAACTTAATCTCCAGCCAGCTTACGACGTTCTGCAGAAAGCCATACGAGAAGTTGATGAGCTACATTCCATCTTCTTTGAAGGTGTGACTTGGGATTTCTTTGCTGTTGGTTTCACAAAAGTACTTGGTGGTGCAGAATACCAAAATCGTAGCGTTTTAAGTTACCATTACTATGAACCTCCAGATTTTTCGAAAACTTTAAGTTTTGCTGCTCGAATGGAAGATTTGAAACGATTAAAATGTGGAGGATTTCTGACTGAATCATTAACCGTTGGGAACGATTTCACTGACATGTATAAAATATTTGCTTTATGCGACAAGTACAAGCAAAGCTGGCATGGTTGGGAGTATTATGGCGACACCACACAGAACTTAAAACCTAACTCTAATCTGTCTCATAATAAATTCACAAAGAATATTGTTTTAGCGAACTTGTCCCGCACTTATCCACAAGCTGTAGCAGGTAACACGGAAAGCTACTCATTTAATCAAGAAAGTAAGTCTTTTGAGTTGGTATATACGACAACTTTATCTTGTCACAGCCGTCGCACGATAATATACTTCAACAAAAAGCTACATTATCCGAATGGTTATCGGATATCTTATTCACCGAGTACTCAACTTCACGTCAGTTACAGTAAAAATAGATTTTTGATTTATTTGGATCATAGCGATTCTTTGCCACATGGGTTACGTGTTTCGTTCCAACTGGTAGCTACCTAAATCATAACCCTCCTCCATTGTTAACCTAAATCATAACCCTCCTCCATTGTTAACCTAAATCATTATCCTTCTCCCTTGTTATGCGCAGCACTCACGTTCTACTAGTGTATGCGTATTATTAGATTGACATTGATTAGATTGACATTGATTGACAGTATAAAACAGATTTTTATACATTTTGTTTTTTTGTTTGTTTACTTGTTTGTTTTTTAAGCAATAGAGAATTGTTTTCCAAATTTTAGTCTCATACATATGACACGATGATCTAGGAACTTTAACAACTCAATATTATTAATCAAGGTTAAGCCTGCGTCCGAAACAACATAAAGTTTGGGAGTATTTTGTGCTCTTCTCGTGGCATACGTTGGAAAATGTAACTAAATTTTCTCTTAGAAATAAAATTTTCTACCTATCTTTCCCCTCCTCTACTTTTTTTTTCCAAAATTTTTTTTATCTAAGTCGTACTTTCTTTATTTTTTTTAAGTAATATCTTCCGCTATTTTCCTTTTTATCGATTATTTTTCTAATTTTTTAAAGGTGATAAAATTGCTACTTATTTGGGAAAAAGCTTGTCCATTAGCGTTTGTAATTGTAAAAATTTTTGGAGTTGTTTTACAGGAAAAGTTTATTTTTAATTTAACTGTTATCGCGAACTTGACATGTTAATCGGGAAAAACGACTAATTCGAAAACCAAGAGAAAGAAGCTAAGTAGCTAAATATTTTGCAAATGACTGGATTTTTCTCCTGCTATATTTCCCCAACTTTTTCTCACCCTCTCTTTTGTTCGAATTGGCACCTGAAATATTTCTTGTGGTAAGGTATTTATAGTGTAAAATTTTTAACGATTTTACAGAATTTTGGATATTGAAATTATTATTATTATTAAATATTTTAGCTATTTTTTTAGATTATTTTTAATCTTATTTTTTACTAATTTATTATTCAGTTTGGATTTTATGAAATTTTTTAACTTGATTAAAATGTTGTCCTTTCATAAAACCAACCTCCACTCGTTGCGCAATTCAGTCTGTAGTACACGAAAACCTACTATTCGCGAGCCCTAAATGACGTAACCAGAAGATTTAAAACTAATCGCAAGCGAACAGTTGCACAATTGTTTTCAAAATGACGTCTCAAAAAGATATTTGTTGTTGTTCTTACATATTTATAGTTTCACAGTCTTCGCTAAGAATTACGTGCACGCAGACTAAACACTTCGCGCATACGAGAGTTTGGTGAGTGGAGGCCGCCCTATAAACAGACAGATTATTTGATATCTTAATTTTATTATGATGCAAATATTAATATAAATCTGAAGCAAATACATAAATTATCAGTTATTCTACTTGTTCTCTTTTCGAAGCATACTCACGTATTTTAATTCCGCACAAAATCTGAAATTTTATTTTGCGATGACTTTTTCAAAGTAATTTTTACAGCACTACTGAATGTTAAATATCTTTCTAGAAACCCGTTGCTTCTGGTTCCCGGTGTAGCGGATAGACTGAATCTTCAGCCAGCTTACGACGTTCTGCAGAAAGCTATACGAGAAGTTGATGAGCTACATTCCATTTTCTTTGAAGGTGTGACCTGGGATTTCTTTGCTGTTGGTTTCACAAAAGTACCGGGTGGTGCAAAATACCAGAATCGTAGCGTTTTAAGTTATCATTACTATGAACCTCCAGATTTTTCGAAAACTTTAAGTTTTGCTGCTCGAATGGAAGATTTGAAACGATTAAAATGTGGAGGATTTTTAAGTGAGATGTACACAGTTGGAAAAGATTTTCAAAGTATGTACAAAATGTTTGATCTCTGCGACCAGCATAAACAAAGTTGGCACGGATGGATGTACAAACCGTACGGTTGTATTAAACAACATTTAGCCTGCACAAACGAAACCAACCATTCGGGCGCGCCCGGAGAAATCGTCGTTCAAAACACAAGTAGAACCTATCCGCAAGCGGTTGCTGGATTCACAAAGAATTACAAATTCGATCAGGAAACGAAAAATTTCGTTTTAACTTATGAAATCTCATCAGTCTGTGAAAGTAGACGCACTGAAATTTATTTCAATAAAAAATTACATTATCCCAACGGTTATAACGTGACTTTGACACCATATGATCACGTGACAGTCACGTTGAGCAGCAATGGATTTTTGTTTTATCTTGATCATGACGAAATTTTGACACCTGGTACTGAGGTCAGCTTTCAGCTCAACGCTTTTCAATAATTATCAGATTTTATGTGAGAGAAATGTGTTTTTTAAGTTTTTAAACATATAATATATAGAAATAACTAATTTTTAAATAATTATTTTTTGTATCAAAATATTTTACATGTGCAAGTATGTTTGCTCAATTATTCCTCCTCCTCCTTATTCGCTCTCAATTTTTTTTGCTGGCAAATAAATTGGTGTTATTGAAACATAATTAAGGTGCACTTCTTTTTTTAAAAAAAATACCACCCATTTTTGACAAAATATCAAAAAATGACTTCATGACTTTACTTATGTGATTATGTTGTGTTGAAAATCACGCAAAGCCTTGTTTTTATGTTATGTTTAACAAAAAGCATAAAATCAATTCTTTGAGTTATATATAGAAACTAGTTATTAGCCCGTTAAAAACCGAAAGTTCTCAATATTTTTTTTTGAACCAGAAAAGGTTTAGCCATCCAATATATTCCGGTCCTCAAATTATCACTTGTCGTACGTACCTCATACATCGTTATTTCGTGTATTCTTAGCACAAGGTTACTATTTGGCAACCATTTCAATAAAATACGGCTATAATTAAATAGATACTTTCTTTATAAGAATATCAAAGTCCTAACCAGACTGGTTATTATTCTTGCTCCCCTATTGTTCTAAACAATAGATCTATTGTTCTAAACAATAGATCTATTGTTTTTAACTTGAAATCCCAGACTGATATTCTTATAAGTCATATTCTGAAATAAAAGGCGTGTAGACAAGTAGATGTTTTTTAAACATTGTGCGCTGTTTTAGGTAAAAAAATCAGACTACATATCAATTTTTTTATTATTGGCCCAATATCAGGCAAACACGTTGTAAATATATCAAATGTTCAGTTACCCCATGCTTCGCAACCACTTATAACGGAAAACAACAACCAACTACAAGTCTAACAAGAAGACAGTAAAAATGGAAAACAAAAACAGTCGATTGCGATCAAGATCAAGAAAAGGTATAAAACTTTCAGATGGTAAACTATTAACAGGCAGAGGAAGATTAACGGAAAAGGTTATTAACAGCCTTCAAAATTATTATGGAATGAGCGTCCGATCCAATACTGGGCAGCTGTATGGAATGAAGAAGTCAAGTGCTGCTACATTCACCATTTTTCCGCTAACGATAACTCTACGCAAAGACATACGTATTGTCCAAGAGACCCAAACACAACTTGGTGCAAGTATTGGAAGACAGAGGAGAATAGAGCTAGCTATAAGCCCAGTATCAATATTCCTCCTGCAGTAGTAGAAGTCCTGAATCCAATCTTTTCTCATGTTGATTTTGGGGCAGACGAGCTTCTGAAGCGTTGCTTTCATGGTCAGACAAATTGTTAACGAGGCACTGAATCAGTTAATCTAGAAACGTTGCACTAGACCTCTGTGGCAGGAAAGGAAGTAGTTGATATTGCTGTTGCGGGTGCTGTCTTACGATATAGTGACGGTGGACACGGTATTATTAACGTAATGAAACGATTAAACATGAAAGTAGGATATTTCACTCGTCACGGTATTGTGCGTTTAATGAGACGGCGCATCTATCATTCAGATTCAAAACTAAAGAAAGAAGAAAAAAGAGGAGAAACTTAAAAGCATTAAGAA
The DNA here is from genome assembly GCF_029227915.1 of Hydractinia symbiolongicarpus. NCBI lineage: Eukaryota > Metazoa > Cnidaria > Hydrozoa > Anthoathecata > Hydractiniidae > Hydractinia > Hydractinia symbiolongicarpus. The sequence goes on from NC_079878.1 coordinate 5,894,585, forward strand.
GGGTTTTGAGGACAATGATTTGGAGACTGAGGGTGGTGAAAAGTATCGTACTGGAAAGTTTTAAATCAAATTTTACAATTTTTACAGTTATTTTTTACGGTTAATTTTCCCAAAACGTGTCTTTTTTCACTCCCGTCAAAGATAACTTTAGAACCGCTTGGCGGATTGACTTAAAATTTTCAGGGTAGCATCAACTCATTGAGCTGCATTGACTGAACCTCTAATGTTCCAACTACCTTTCACTGTTCTTCATCTAAAATTTTTCAAAGTTATAAAAATTAGACTCAGTATTTCCGCACAAAGATGGCGGCTGTAATTCAAAAATGGCATAAACATTGAAACATGTTAGAGGTTCAGTCAATTCTTCAATGTATTCTTGATATTTAGAGAGAGTTTCAAAACGTTTACTCAATTATTTCTTTAGTTATTTTTGCCACGCTTTTATTGGTTTTTCATACTTTTTCCTCATTAATTATATGCATAATTAATTTTTTTGAATTGTTTTTCTCTTTGAGATATTTATTTTAGTAGTTAAACTCTGTGACAAAGTTTCAAGAAGAAATATCCATTAGATCAAAAAATAGTTTAATTATTGTATTGCCACCTTAAAAACAAAAACGACGAAATTTTAAATGTTGGACCAAAATTTTTAACTTACAATAACATTTATTAACACTTTAATACCATCATGTATTTTTGGCATTTGACAAGCATTTTTGACGTATTACATGTTAGAACAGTCGACCGACCGGAGAAAAAAAATTTATAAAGCTTAAAAATAAATGATTGACAAGTTAAAATAAATAAACGTTTAGAACCCAATCCCCTTTTTTGGTTCTCCCCCGTGTTGGGGTCGAGTTTGTGATGAAACAGCTCCAAACCTTTGTCCGCCAAAATATTCGTCGTCCTCAATTTACACTAGTCCTTATTTTTAATCATTTTGATATTTCATCTTGCTAAAACATCGTCGAGGCCTACGAAATGTTGTGTGTCATGAATCGTTTTTGACTTGGAAAAAATGGTATAGTCAGGTGAACAAAGGGTAAGCTAACAACACTAAAAATCAGTCAGTGCAAATTCAGGATTTCACGCCTCCTAAAAATCTTAAAAAATAAATTACTTCTGAATAATCCTTTGAAATTTCTGATCTTTTGCAAATTTGATATATGCACAAAAATTTGTTAATTTTGGTATACAGTTTATTTCCCAGATGGAAAGTATCAAATTTATTTTGTGGTGTTCGTAAAAAAATTGTGGTCCAATGTTTTTACCCACCCATATTTTTGCCACCTTAAAATTCGTCATTAAACTATAAGTGGAAACCAAGCCTGCTCCGATAGATTATTTTTGCGAAGTTAGCAAGTGCTAACATTTCACGAAATCTTAATTTATATCGTTTTAAAGGCTACTATGTATCATTTTTGAAGAAAGACTTCACATATCTATTTGACAGAGTACAAGGTAGATCAGAAGGTAATATCGTTTTTATCGAAAAATAGAAAAATATTTATGTTAGGCAACCACTTTGTCCCAGATTTTTTGCGATGTAAATAGCATAAGAAGCCCGGGAACAAAGTTGTATGTGTGAGAAGAACATTTTATAGACTTATCAAAGTTTGATGTACAGTGTCATCCTCGTAATCAGGATGTGTTGCCTGATGTTAAAGTTAAAAAGGCAAGAACTCCAGGGGACGAGATCTGTACAGTGTTTATGATTGATGGTTAGAATTGATTTTGTTTTAACTCAACCGTGTGAAAATGGCGCGAAGGAGGGGAAGGACGAAAAAGTGAATTGTAGTCATACCAAGGAGGTTTAAAAAATTTATTAGTATTACGTTATAAATCTGATTGAACACTTCATAAAAAATCCCACACGTCGATGAAGATAAGACCTTTAATCTTATTATTACAAGGATAGTTATCAATGATTTTAAAAGACACAAACTTTAATGTCTATATCTTTTATCCTCTGTGCTTTACTTCATGCAAGCAGGAATTAGTTTCAAAAGTTTTCACTATTAAAAGTATCACGGCACTAAGAGGTTGCCATTGGCAATGACGATGGTTCCATATAAAAAATTTAAGCGCATTTGTTTCCAATACTGCGACAACGGACCTTTTTCCAGACACTAAAAGGAGACCTAATCGGACGTCTTGATTTAGCAATTAAGTTAGCTTAACTACTAAGGTAGAGTCTGGATAATAAAATCCTTTTTTAAAAATTGTTGTAAGGTTGACGCCTTGACGTAATGTTCATAAAAAAGATAACTATAAGAGAGTTTATCCCAAGTGTTCTTTTTATGTAGGGAAGGTGCTTTAAGGAAGAGGGCTTCATGGCTTTTCTGTCCTAATATCAAAAAGCAAAAAGAAATCCTGGGAACGAGGTTGGATTGACAATAGATTTGAAGCTGGCTTATTTTTGATCGAAGCCACCATCAAACAGTTAGCAATGTTCTTTATCTAGTTTTCCTGGGTTATCTCGAAAAGAGATAAGAGGTTTAGTTAACTAAGTTTTCTTTGAGAATATCAAATCTCAATCTCCTTTTTTTTCCCAATTTGTTTTTGTTTTTCGCGGTGGTAGGAATAGTAACGCTCTAAGAGCGAGAGTGAAAAGTTACAAAACTTGTTAGCGATACAACAAACATGGCTGCTCAAAATCTGCATGTTTTCTCCTTTTTTAAAATAATCCTTAGTATTTGGCACATTGACAAGAAAAATAAAAAACGGACAAACAAATAAATTTTACAGGAGACGTGACAGGAGAAATCATTTTTTCTTATAAACGTCTATTGATGCGAATAGTGACGTCAATTGCTTCACAAGCGTCCAAGAAACGATGAAAAGATCAATAGACAATAAGAAATACATGCTTGTCATAGATTGCTTATCTCGCTTATCTTGCAAACGCAATTAAATGTCGTTCATTATGCATTTATTGTCTCTAAGAACAATTACTATTGAATTTTAGTTGGACAGTGGACGCCGGTAACGTCAACCAGTGAGTCACCTTCAAGAGGTTGGGCGCGAAAATGTATTAGCCCTAGGCTGCAACTCTTCCATGGAATCTTTTATTCCAACATACAGTCTAATTGATTTGACTATTTTATTACATCCTCAAAGCCTGACCTTCAAAGCATGGACAATTTATGCCATCTGTGTTCTAGTGCACAGCTGTTTTAAATTGAATATACTTTGTCGTTTTTCCGTACTTGTCACCACCGTCGGTTGTCGAGGTCGGTTGCCGAGGTCGGTTGTTGAGGTCGGTTGTCGAGGTCTGTTGTCGAGGTCGGTTGTCGAGGTCGGTTGAAAGATATTTTGTTGTTGCTCCCGTTGACAGAATATTTGTAAAAAATAAATAAAATAAACAAATAAATAAATAGACAAATAAATAAATAAGAAATAAATATAATTGGTTAAACTGCATCTTTAAGACACAAGCACGGGTTTGACAAGGAGGCTTGGGACCGAACTTATTTGAGCTCAATCGTCTTTACGAGTTCATCTTTTTCCTCAGGTTTTCATTTTAAATCGTTTGTTCTTCTTGTTGTTCCCTTTCCGCGAAATTTTTTTCTGAAGTGGAAGATAGGCTTTACGACGATGAACCACTCCATATAGATAGGCTTTACGATAAACCAATCCATATTTTTATTTTCGACTTCCTTTATACAAAGTTCTGTAACTACGAGAAACGCAAATTAAAATAGGCGCCGTAATGTTGACAGAAATATTATCAGGTTTAGACAGGCATTTTAATCCAGGGAAATGTAACAAGACTATAAAACTTAAAAGTGGCTTAAGATTTATTTATCCTGACTTAAAAAAGTGTTTGTGTCGACGTAAATCTTAGTGAGAGGCGGCTGAACATATTTTATTTTGGAAGTCGGATTAATCCTAATCAGACGGTTCTATTTGAAGTGGTGTTGAAACGACTCCATTTTTCTATGATTACTGACGTCAGAATAATAAATATATGTTGTCATAGTAGCAACGGAACATTAAATTTTTATCGATGATCATTGAGTCCCTGCTTGTAAAAAATAAAAAATAGAATGTTATAACGAAAACATTTACGCATTGTCCAGTTTTTGGAATAAAAATATTAGGCATTTGCTAAATCTACCAAACACTTTATATTTTGAAAAATGTGGAAATTATGATTATTTTGGAGAAGATAAAAAAATTTACGCGTGGTCTAGACGAACAAAATATTACGTTGTCTAGACCTCAAATAAGTTCGGTCCCAAGCCTCCTTATCAAAACCGTGCTTGTGTCTTGAAGATGCAGTTTCACCAATTATATTTATTTATTTCTTATTTATTCATTTATCTATTTATTTATTTTATTTATTTATTTTTTGCAAATATTCTGCTGTCTTGAGATATTAAACTTAAATTAAGAACTTATTTTCTGCTTTACGGAAATGTAAACATTTAATTTTCGTTTTGTATAAAACTTGTCGTTGCATAAAAAATTATTAGTCTGCAGTCTATATAAACAGGAAGGTTTTGTCATTATTACACAAAAACGTCTGTCAGAAGTTTATGCTCATTCTTTTCATTGTGTACCTTTTAACACAAGGCGTCAGGAAATCATTAATGCTAAAATCGGGAAAACGATATCGTTTATATGTTCGTGCTAAGAGCTGTCTGTTTTGTTTATTATTTTGTAAATCAGCATGGATTTTCTGCGCCAATGAAATTCGTCTGCCTTTTGTTTGAAATGAATAATATTTCACGCCTGTGCGATTACGAGTCTACTAAAATACGGGGGTAAATACACTAATAAAAAGTTAATTTTTCATTTTTTCTAACGCGAAAGAGTTTAAAACTTTATTAAAGACGACAATAAAATATGTAACATATTTTATAGTTGGAAAATATTAGTTGATTTTATTTTAAAATGTTTGCTAAAAACTAAATGTTTTATTATTGTACCCCCGGAAATGGTAAATAGACCCTGCGGTCAAGACATTTCTGGAGTAGACATACACGCGTTATGAAATTTCCCAGGAGCGAGTTGTTTTAATAATAATCGAAATCTTCACGTCTTGATATGAAGAAGAATTACCAGAATATATGTATATCATACTTTTTTTGTCGTTCACGAGTAAGAAATGTTAATAATAAAATGTATTATGTATGTGTTTGCGTGAAAAAAATTATTTTTAACTGATCACATGAACGAGCCGAACGGGTTCTTGTTGTCTAGTCAGATAGCCGCCATGTAGTCTGGCCAGTCTGCATAGTTTTAAGGTGCAAAAGGAGCAGGAATCTATCTTTATTGTTTCTATCATATGCTGTATAAATGTTTTGGATTTAATTTTAGTTGTAAAAAAATAGGGAATTAGTAGACAAAATATAGTTTCAAGAAAGAAAATCGTGTTTGAAATTTAATATTCGATGATGGCTGCTGAGGACCGTGTTTTTCAGATGAAGGCTAAAGACCCTTTACTGGACTTAATATTGCAAAAATATATGCGAGCTTCGCGAGACTCAATCAGAGGCCCAGTCGCATTAAAAGCAGATGTTAAACCTGTGCCCAAACATATTCACGAAAAAAATGCTTTTAAAAACTTGGAACCACTGGAAGAGGAATCGCGTTTGAGATCAACAAATCTCGATGGACACACTGTTTACAGTTTTAATGTTGGTGGAGAAAGGCGAATATGCTTTAGTGAACTGGTCCAAACAGTACTAAAAGATATACATGTTCATGAGATTTTTAAGAAAAGGGACAATCTGTTAATATTCACATCAAAATGCTCACAGAAACAAATGGATGAATTAAAATATCACAATGTTTTGCCTTGGACTACTACATCGAGCAATTTGATCACCAAAAGTGATGCATTTAGGTTATGTGGAGCATTGCAAGCTCATATGGCTCAAAAAGCTGAAGTAAACATAAGAGGTCCAATGTCCTTTGAAGTATACCACGAATGTTTTGGTGGTTGTATTGGTGTGTTTGACCCTGAATTGTACATTGAAGCTAATTCTCTGTGCATTCGATGCACTGAGTGCAATGGACTCTTCACTCCGAGAAAGTTTGTATCACATAATCATACGTCGTTTGATGAAGTTCACACATGTCACTGGGGATTTGATTCGTCTCGATGGAGATGTTATATTATGCTTGTTGAACAAAAAGCTAGCAGAGAACTCTTAGCATTTTGGGACAATATAAAACATAAATTTGATTCAACACAACCAAAAATTAAATACACTAATATTGATCAAAATCAAGATGCAGATTTTGTTGCTTATATTAATTCACCTGATCACAAAAAGGCCATGATTTCACCAATTGAACACTTACGTAACCAAGAAGCAAGGCTTGAATCTGCATCAAAATACCAAGAAACTGGGCATAAGGAAACTGGATCAGCCTTCCGGCCATGGTCACCGAACCTTAGTAGGTCATTGGTCTCCAAGAGGGGAGAAAGTTCACATCACCAAAGTAGTCATTTCTTGTTTCCAAGTTCTAAAAATGAAGCAGGAGGCAATAGAATTCACCCATTTTCTAACAGTAGTGGACTCTACTCAGGACATTCTGGTTGTTCGTGTTGTCCGACAGCACCAATGTATATGAACTGCCAGCAATGTAAGAATGCCTCGCATTCCAGTTCAGCACTTAATATGACATCACGTAAAGGGAATGAAAGGACTTGTGAGGATGTCAAACCTAAACTCGAACCTAACACTTGTTCATGTGACCAATGTAAAACTCATGATATTGATAATTTGGAATTATCTTTCGAGAATGTCATCAAAAACTTCACATCAAAAGACATGATATTGACAACAACTACTAGAGATTTAGCTCATATTCTCTCTCTTGAGTTAAAACGGTTAAATATATCTCAAGATGAAAAAATTCGTGAAATTTCAATAAGTAATCAACGCCTACAAACGGAGTTGCATTTAGTTAAAATGGAAAGTCAAAAGAAACTAAATGATGCAAGAGAAACTAAGGTCCACATTGAACAAGAATTGGAGACATTACATCGTGACCGACAGAAGGTGAGTTACAAATGTTTACTGTTCACAAATTATTATGTATATATGTATATACTTTTATTTAATAAATCAACTCTTATCTATTTGAATATTCATTCTTTTTAGAACATATCAATGTTTAATCAAATGAGATGGGAGTTATCACGAGAAGTTAGTAATCGCAAATCAATGGGAGACCCATCAGAATTAGGAACATTGCAGAAAGAAAAAGCCTTATTGAAAGCACAGTTACAGCAGAGTTCTATTGAACGTGAAAATTTACAGAAGCAGTTAGATTGGCACATGAGTCAAAGACGGAGTAGCATGGACAAGTGGACCCCATATCCTACAATGGCTAAACAGTTTTCTGATGATGATGATAATGATGACAGAAGAGAAACACAAAGTGATGTTAAAAGCACTCATTCAGCAACATGGCCTTCGGACACACCACAAGACCAAATGAAAAAGTAATCAATTATTAATGAACAGTTTTTTCAAACAGCTGGAACATCAAAATCCCCTAAAATCTTGATTATCTAAAACTCCTAATTTATCCTAAAAATTTTTATGCTGGATCCTTAATAAAGAAAATGAGATTTTGTTGTAGGATTGTATATTTACTGTTTAAAAAATATAAATACTTTTTTTCAGGGAGAACGGTCTGCTGAGTCCTGTCAGCAAATCAAGAAAGCTCAATTCTTTAAATACTAGCAGATCATCGAAAGACGATGAAAATAGTGACATAGAAGTGGAGGACTAGATAAGGTCAGAAGTTTTCATATTTGTGGGGATTTATGAATCATGTGTGCATGGAAGAGAGGGAGCTGGAGTTGAGTGTACACAAAGGGAAAGGGTCAGGAAAGTTTAAAGATAGCGCACACATACTTTATTGATGGACCTTTTTTTTAACTTTTTTGACACTGTATAAATATTTGTGAATTACTTAGTGTTAAAGATGTAAACAATGTGAAAGTTTGACACCCACTTTTCTAAAAACCCCTGTAATGTGCATAAAGCCTAAACAAACACATTTTGAAAAAAAATAAACCAACCACATCTTGATCAAAAGAAAATTTTATGCTTTAGTGTTTATCTTATTTATGTTTTGTTTTTGTTTTAGGTACACAGTTTTACCCGGTTGTACGAAGTGGAACATCGTTCTTCCTGTTCCTGTTGATTTTATTGTAACAAACATATATAATACATAGTAGATAAAATAAGAACAATTTTATTTTAACCTGACTTAACTGTACAAATTAGAATTAGAATTAGACTTAACCAATTAAACTTTGAAATCTGTAAAAAAGAGACTTCATATTTCAGGCTCATATTTCTTTTTTTGGGAACGTCTTCATTATTTTTAGAATGAATAAAAAAATGTAAGGATTAGTTGAGTTTTTCTTTTATTCTACCGAGATTTTTTTACCTATTGATCAAAACAGCTGGAGGTTTGCTGTTGCTATCACTGACAAATTCAATCACTTATTTTTTCTTCTTATCAACATGATTAAAATTCTTTTCAATAGACCTTGTGTTGGGGAGATCTCCCTCTGACTGCTTTCAGTTAATCCATCAAACGACCTTCCCACGAGTTTGTGTAAATCCTCAACGGAGGAGGGTTAATTAAGTTTTGAACAACCTCAATTAACTAATCACTTTATTTATTTGTAGTCTGCTTTGTGAGACAAACTGCCCAGACATAAAGACTTTTTTAGAAGGAAATAGCCATATGCTCTCTTTTTTAAATCTTTTCGCAAAGGGATGGAACAAAAGCTTTTTTAATTCTTGTAATTAATTGTTATAATTTTTTTATTGAATGTCTTTAAGGAATATTTAACCAGTCTAAATACGTAAAAAGTATCCGATCTTTGTTTATTTCGGAAACGTAATTGGTTGTGATAGAAATGACAGATTACATCTAACTTGAATACATGTTCACATCATAGCTATTTTTGTTTTCCTGGTGGGAGGTATTTTTTATAAGAATCATTTATGTCGTGACCATAAACAATAAAATATGTGTAGTATAGTATATATAGTATATATATATATATATCAGGTTTTAAGAGAGAAAAATTATATGTACATTATCTGTTATCTTGTTGATATTTTTCTATTTGAAGAGATATGAGCAGCTCTTATGTAAATGTTGTCTCATATTCAATTCTGTTTTGATTGCCCAGTTATTTTTGTTGTTAAGTGATAACGTGATATAAAAGCGTCCTGCACTTAGCATAATTTCAAACTCACAAAGGGTGCGACAGTAGCTATAATAATATTCATAAAAGGCTTATTAAATTATGAATTTAATTATTTCGGTATGATTAGTGTTCACAGGATGCAGTAATTTCACACCTCGTTTATATGCGTTATTGCTATTGTTGTTTCAAACGCAAGTAATTTCGTAAGAAATGTTATCATGTCTTTGAAGTCTGACGCTATCACGTAAATTAAAAATCCTTTGGACTAATTGTTTTCTCATTTCAATAGTTTTTAAGGAGTCAGAAGCAAAACTTTTTTTACCGTGTCGTGGCTTTTATCGATTTTCCTATGTATGCTCTCCTTCGCTGTGTTTGTTTGTTTTATTTGTTTTGTGTTAAAGTAACTCTTGACCTTCTTTATCCCGCTAAGTTTAGCGTATTAGTTGTTCAGTGATGTTTAGGCCGTTAATATACTATCGTACTGTTTTTTAATTACTCGGATACATTTTAACCACTGTTTTTTTATCTCTTGAAAGAAAACGCTTTTCTTTTGAACTTTTTGTTCCATTCTTATGGTTTTTTTAAGAATTTAATCTTTATGTGAATATTTTAGGCTATATTAAGGTTGGATTCAGGAAAATGATGTAGAAACGATCATGAAGTTGTATAGCATTTCCTTATGCAAAGTCAACTTCGTTCGATAGACCTTTCTTGCTTTTTGATATCAAAGATGGCGAGCAAAAAGGCCCTGGGAACAAGGTTGATGCACGTATAAATTTATAGATAACATGAAAAGTATAAATACTATCTATATATAATTTTGAACGCCCTTTTTAATATAAGGGGAAAACTTCAAATTTTTGTTTGTTTTGTTCACTTTTGCATGCATTGGAATAAAATTTTTGACAATATATAACACATATGAACTATAGACCACCCCCTGTCCCAGTGGCGACGAATCTGATATATTTTAGATATTTTAACGAGAGATAGAAGCAGCTACTTAGCCTGGATTTGCTGAAAAATCCCCCTACATCGATACTAAATGGTAAATTAATAAGAGATTAAGAAGAAATTTTGTGTCAATAACATTCACCGTCAGCTGGTTAATTAACAAAAAAAACCACATTTCGATAACCAATTCAATGCGGTTTTTTGCATGATGATTTAAAGAAATTGTTAGACCCAGACTTCTAAAAAATTCGTCACGTACTAAAATAACGGTGTAGTGTCTGTGCTCAACTCACTTTTTCATAGTAATAATAATCGAGACAAGAATTGCCTCCTTATAGTTAACTCCCGTTTCTCGGTTCTTTGAAGGAACGCGAGACGTTGAAACTCGGTTGTTTAGTTTCACAAGAATACAAGGAAGTTTTTATACTATTGTAAGAATCTGACATTTATGTACGTATGATAATAAAACCAAGTTTTTTTTATTATTATGTACATTAGAAGGCTTTCTTTTTTATTGTACTATAAGACGTTTCACATTCAGCCATTCTCATGTTTCTATTAAATTGTTAACAAAGAAAGAAAATTTGATCAATGAGTACCGATTTGTTATATATCGGCTTCGGTCAAGATTTTTTGTGATTTAAAAAAAGTATTTGAATAATGTATACGTTTATAATAGAAAATGAAATAATTTATAATAAACTGTCTTCCTCTGCGACATCAATATTGCTAAATATTTCACGTTTTTCATTTAAAATGGAGGCAACGCACGTAAATATATGCAAAATTGTTGCATAATGGCGCTGGTTGTAACTATGGCAACTAATTAGCGTCCATCTGCTCATTCATTATGTAAATTGAGGCTCTGCATAGTTAACTTATATTGTTTTGAAGTGTAATTACCGCCACAGCACCTCGTTAATAATAAATCACCACAAGATCTGAAGAGAGGGTAAACACCATATAAGGAGACGCCGAATTTACAAGACACGTATATTTGCATACTACACAGTGGACAGTATTAAAATAAGTCATGCGAAACGTTATGTAAAATATGCACAAAAATATGACATGGGGAAGTCAAAGTAATTACGGCTGAAATTCCTCATGTCATGTTGTAAATTCTGATTTATGAAGTTGCGTTATTCTTTATCTACCACCTTCAATACACTTTTATACACTGTTTTTCAGAAGAATTTTATCAGAATAAGGAGGCGGAACTTGTAGTTATATTTAGTTCGCACTGTAAAAAAAAAAAAAAAATGCCCAAGAACAAAATAATAAAAATTCCAGGCTGAATATATGCAAAAAAGAACCTTTTTTAAGGCCATCAAAGCGAAATTTTAACTTAGTAATCCAACCTTTTCAGGAGAAAAAAGAACACGGGGAAGAGGTTGACTTTCAATTAGCAACTTTCCATTGAATCAACTAAAGCGGTCGTTTAATTATACATGCAAATTCAATGCTTTGACAGTTATAGAACTACTTTTTTCTCCGTAAGCGGAATAAATCCGCAAGAACTAATCCTCTTTGAGTATTTTGTTGTGGGCATCTTAGCGAACTCGCCTATAGTTACTTTGCGCAAGCTTAATTCCAACGAACAACAAGGTTTTAGAATAGTGGTACTATTTTTGTTTAACTTGAAAAATGTGAAAAAAATCTAGCCAGTAGTCACTCGAGTGAGCACTGCATAGATAAAAAAAATGTTTAAAAAATAACACGAAATGTACAAAATAAATTTTCTAAAGACCTCCTTTGTTGTTCCTTTTGTCTCAATTTGTATATATTTAAAGGGCGCAGAAATAATAACATTGCACAAAATAAATAAGCTAATGAAACGTTTAGTTGTTTTCATTCACAATAATTTCTTTCCAAATTTATATTTGTTCTTTTCTTATACATAAACTCAGGCTGTATACAAAAGCAGACGAAAATATAAACTGTGAAATTTATATTCGTGAAAAATCATTTTGAGACGAAACTTCGAGGTTTATCTCATAGAGCTCTGGGAACAAAAATGCCCTATATTATAGTGTCTTACGCGCCTGCGTGGGATATACCCGTCGACAGACACAATCAAGTCCACCCTTAATATGCACGATAGACAACATGAACGTAGAGTTATAGCAGTATTCTCATTTTATGATGTTTATAAAATAAAATTTTCACAAATTCTACAAGGTACGACTTCTTTATACAAACACAAATGTATAACATGTTAAAATCGCCTCATAACTGCAAACAAAATGATGACGAAAATGGCGGGATTTGTAAGGTGCAATTAGTGGCATTGTGAAGGAAGTAGAAATATTAACAAGTCAATATTTGCGTGCTTTGAATGCCACTTTGCTCGACGAGTCAGAGTCGCGAACTGAGACGTTTAAAATTGACAGAAAACGATTAACGAGAACACTTAAAATGTTGAAAATAATTACGGATGCTGTTTTTCCTGTTTGGATGACAAAGTAAACATAAATAAATTTGTGTTGCGAAACACGCTTTTCTGTTTTCTGAAAATTTCAGAAAGATAATAAAAATTTCTAGATTTCCGATCTTAGCCCCCATATCGAAAAGTTTTCCTCTTTCAAACGCGTAGCTTGAAATAAAAAAAAAAGTGATTCATGTAAAGCTTTTAGCAAATAAATAAATAACACTCTAATAAAATTCTAACATGTTTTCTCATTTGTTTCAACTGTTAGTAGCCAAACCTTTTTCTGCATGAACAAGTGAGGCTAAATATTACGTCAACATAGTGAACGAGACACAGAACTTCGTGTAAACACATCACAAAACATCGGGAAATAACAAGTGAATATCTCACAGTTTGCTCGGACTGAGGTTAAACTCTTTTACGAACGAGTTTAAGTCACTTTCAAGCCAAGACGCTTTATTCCTAAAACAAAAGAAATAAAACCGTTGTGAAAAATAGACGATGACAAAAGCATACATTAAAATAAAGATACAAGCTTTTGAGAGTCACAAAATCGCGAAATCAAGGGAAATAATTTTCGCCGATAGCCCCCTTTTAAATTTTTCGCGAAAATTAAGTTTTGCGAATGATCATTTCAATGATTTTTCGCGAGAAGTAACTGCTGCGGTAAGTGGACATGCGCATTGAAATTTTTTCTCGACGCCACGTTTGTGATTTAGCAGTTTTGGAAGTTAGATTGAGTTATCATTCAAAGCAAGCCTCGCGATCAAGTAAGAAATTCCACGAAAGCAATCACACTTAGAAACAGTTTCCAACAACTTTGGGGCATTACTGTAAAGAACGAATCAGCCTTAATTCCATTTACGCCTGGAAAGGTATTTTTTTATAAGAAGTTAGAAAAAGAAGTCTAAATAACGGACTTTAAAAATGTGAAAAAGGTTGTTGGTTAAAATAAACATGACTCGGTCGATTGAACCAATTTCTATTATAGCGTCCATGGATGCAACTTCCAGCGTTATTTAAAAGTCAGCGATGCTCAATTTCATAGCGCAGCATTTTCGGAATTTCGATTGGCCGGTAAAAGCGTTGTCAGTCTGCAGCTGCTTCGGACGATAACTCAACTTAACTTTCAAAACTGCTAAATGACAAATGTTTCGTCGAGAAAAAATTCAATACGCATGTGCAGATCCTAAACTCTAGAAACGTATTATAAAGTTCCCTTAAAACGACACGAAATAAAAAGGACTACCTTGATGGAATAAACTTTCGCGAGGATTTAACTTCGCGATTTCGAGAATCGCGAAGTTTTTACATTTTTTAGATTTTATGAGAATTTGATTTCGGAAAAAAAGATAATGTCAATTCGCAAGAATTTATCTTTTTGCGAATGGTCAAATACTCTTCCACAATGCGCATAAGATTTTCATTTTAGCACAAGTTTAGGATTACCAATCAAAGAGTTAGAGGGTATTTCGTACCTCATCAAGATCAAAGTCTAAGTCCAGATTAATCGAAGAAACGTTTTCTCTGTTATTAACGTGGTAAAGATTCTTAAGATCTATGTAGAAGAAGGAGTACCACTGTTTTGCACAATGCACTTGTTTTAGTGGCGAAAACGGTCAATGTGACTGATTCTAGTCCCTAGAATTGCTAATACACACCTATATAACTTGGCCTTTGCCTCGATATCCTCAAGCCTCTTTATTTCTTCATCAAGTTCTTCTATTCGAGTTTTTAGTTTTTCCTGAGCTGTGTCCACCTGAGATGCAAGTTGAGCGAAAGTAGTTGATAATTCCCTAAGATGATATTATATCAAATTGCAAAAAATTAAAAAAAATAAAAAAATAAATAAAACATATAGCTTCTGGATTTTAAAACAAAATATGGTGACAGGTACTCATTTCTTTTCACAAAAATACATACAATATTCCATTACTTTCACTGAGCAGGAATAATAAAATCTAAAACAGGGCTGATTCCACGCTCCTTTCTGAGCACGCGCATTGGTAAATTAGCAATCGTGGAATCACTCCTTAAATTTCTGTTGCATGCAATTGAGAGAGATGTCCACAAGGTAAATTACTTGTGTTATGCAAGAATTACGATTAAAAACCTTTATCCTGTAGGGTAATTTAGAAGCAGATTGAAAGAGGGTAAATTTAATGGGGAATAAAAAAGAAAAACATTAAAAAGTAGTTTGGACGCAGGTAACTAAAATTTTAATTACTCTAACATATTCTACTCTCACATATTCCAGCCTCACATATTTTAGCTTGCATTACTAATATGGTATAGTTCAATCATGGCTAAACAAGATGTTATAATAATTGGGTGCAGGATAATTTCATAGTGATTTTTATAGATAACATCATAATGAAATTCTATAGGTGGTATATTGATGACAAGAGAGTGATGAAAAGACAATTGGTGAAAAGGGATTTATCTAGTGATTTGACTTGTGAAAGTGGTTAGATGACACACCAAATTAGTACTGGAATTATTTGTCTGTTTACTTACTGTTGAATTTGATGGCTGCATCCTTTACTTGTGAAACTCACAATCAACTGCAGCCTCTCACTTGCATATTCCACAAACTAGAAAAAAAATGCAAGGAAAGGTATACGACAAATTGTTTATTTTGTGAGATAGTAGCCATTGTCTAAATTTGGTAGTTAACATCAATGAATCAAAATGTTCTAAATGCACAACAGTTATTTATCCTACTGTACTGTGACTTGCAAATTGTAGTCTCTTCATATCAACAATATTATAACAACGAAAGCAAACCCTAGTCTTCTCAGTACAATATAATAAAGAAGCAAATGAGAGAAAATAAGTCTCAATAAACTAGCAGTCTATGCGCTTTCTCGCATAGACTTGATTAATCAGAAAAAAGTTATAGTTCCTCGTTTTTCTTGCCTCGATCAACCTGGAAATTCTATTGCTCTCTCTGACCTGATTTTTAAATACTTTTTCTTTCGCAGCATTAGTCCACATTGCACGTTCATACAAATATACGAGTGAATACGCTGAAACACCACCGAGTACCAACTTCCAACCCACTGTTTTCCACACCTAAACATCAATTAAACCGAAAGTTATTTAAAAACATCTACCTGGACTTTAATACATAAAAATTTTTCTCAGAAAAAGTAATCTCCAGTTGTGAAGGTAAAGAAGTTTTCAAAATGTAGTTTACATCAGTCTTTGATATTATCAAGTAAATGCTCAATATATTAGCTACAAATAAATGTGTTAAACAGACCTTTTTAAATGAACTGTGTTTTATAGCAGGACGAGCAGAGAAAATACAAAAATCCGTGTACGAATTACAATTTAGTTGTGTATGGCTTGTAAAATTAAGTCTAAGTCGACGACATTATTAAATCTGCTTTGTTTTTTGACGTCCAAAAATTGCGTATTATGATCAAAAATTCAAGTGATCAAAGAAAAGGGTTAGAGGTAATGAAAGTTTATGTTATCACAAGGTCACGGTTCAGTGATGTTCTATTGTGTTCTATTGTGCTAAAGCACTTACTAAACTTGCTGCCACCACTATTCCCATTGCAGTGGTTGATCCTAGACTGCTCAATCCTTGGATTACAGCTACTGTTAGTTCATCCTCGTCACGTCTTGACAATGGTTCAATCATGTCGTCATCTTCTCTTGATATCAACTGTCTAAATAATAAAAAAGTGAAAAAATACACACATGGCAAACTCGTCCACTGTCAAAAACATTGCTGTGACAATTCCGTAAAAAGAAATTTATTTAAATCAGATGGTCATTTTATTCCGCAAGCCTCGATGTCTCTAAAAAGTATCATAAAGTAGAACATGAATTATTTTACTATGAATTACGCAATACTACTAATTTTACTATGAATTACGCAATATTACTAAATTTTACTATGAATTACGCTAAATTTTACTAAGATTTAATTCAAAAAAATGTTATTAGATATATTTATAGAGTCCGTGTTATGATGGAAATATCATTTTACGTTCGTCTGCTTAGTATTATGGTCTTTATAGTACAGTTTTTAATAACGCCGGAATATTTTTAAGTGTTTCTTTCTCCTGCACCCCCTGTTAAGAAGATTACCATTATTTCTTCAATTAAACGCTGCCCTCTAATAAAACGAAAGAAAAACCTAAATATGGTTTTTAGAGAAATCAAAAAGACTAGAGAAACTTTTTATTATCTTCTATCCATAAATATTAAAATAAACAAAACAATTCCATGTGTTGTATGCTTGCTTCTTAACGTTGTGATTTGCTTTTACGTTTATTTCTTAAAAAAAATGTTTCAATCTAAAAATGGGCCGCATCTACCTTTTTTTGAAGTGATGAGATTCTTCTTCAGAAGGAACAGGTGCGAGTGGCTTCGATGGTGATTCATGTTGTGGAAAATAGATTGTGCTGCGCCTTACCTGTGTGGAAAAATTAATACACAATTGCTCAAATATTCAAAATGTACGTTTGCTCACATATTCAAAATTTTCGAGACCCGTTCGGTCACCAAGTTTGCTTTTGGCATAACCCCCTTTCCACACCGTTTGTATTTTTGTATGCACTTAAAGAGAAACAAACGGATAAAATGATGTTGGAATTATTTTATAGAGTTTAAAAAGTTGATTAACAAGGCTTTTAATTTTTAAAAAAAAGCTCTTTACGTTCTCAAGATATTCACATTTAAAGATGTCATATTTAAGTAATAGCAAATTTTGAAATTTTCTGCCATGAGTTATTTTAAACCTGATATACATTCAAACTTTATCAATGCATAGCTATTACAAAAATGAATTGATTAACAAAAAACGTTTTGCCAAAATGACGCTCGTATCTAGTGATCATTTTAACCAACTGGTATCACACAGCTATAGGTAATCAATCAAAAACCTCACAATTTGCACCCCTGCCCTCTCCTGCTGTTATTTTCTTTATTATCACATCCCCTCTTTCCTTTCTGAGGACAAACACAATCTGAAACAGTTTAACAAACATGGACATAATCTGGCTTTATATTATAAAAAGTAATATTATTTCTTTAACTTCTGAGAAATATTAATATTCATTGAGCGTGACCTATTGTAAATAAAACTATCAAATTGATGCGGTGAGACCAAGAAAAAACGCCAATAACATTTTAGCATGTACTGTTTCACAAATTAGCACTTATGTTTTATCACCAGCTCCAACTTATCAGGGTTATTTCAATTTAACAGAAAAAGTCCCTCTGTTACTTACCGGTGCTCCAAGTAATAATGCTAACCGTGGATTTCTTGGGGTGATAAATTTATTCACTAAATTTGTCCATCCCAAAGAGAACTTAAAAGTGACGTCTTCTTGAAAGTCTGAACACAAGTTGGGAACATCTAACTCATAGCTTACTGCGAAATTTGTCCTAAAAACAATATTAAACAAATTCTAAAGCAATAACAAGATTCATTACTTTTGCATAAAAAGTTAAGACAGCTATAAAGCTAGATTCCAATGTTATATATTAAGTAGGAAAGAAGAAAATTACTGAGTCTTTGTTGATTTCTGTTTACCTTGGAGTGAGTGGCAAACTTGAGCTGCATGCACTGGCGGGAATAAGGGCAAACACTTGATCTAAAATCAACAAACATAAAAGACATGAGAAAAAATCTTAAGAATCATGCAATGGCAGAACATTTAATGCCTAAACAACTTTCTAATGACCTCTGCGACAACAAACCTTGCATCTCCGCTTTGTACTCTTCAATAGACTCTATCAAAGGTGCTGAGCATCTCGCTTTCAGATTTTTACCAAGTCCCTTTTCTATATGGACATGCAATTCCTGAAATATACAAGTTTGTTTCTAAATCAAACACCACAAAACAGTAACTTGTGCATCAACAATGTTGTCAAAACAAATGAACTTTTGGTCGTTGGACATGCATTAAAATCTACAAAATAAAAATCGTTGCAGCAGATGATGCAACTCTAAAGTGTCAGCTGACCAACAGTCGCATTCATATTTCATTTGGAAGAAATGTATTAGATTGTTGCATACTTACATTTTTATAGTTACGTAAATATCCTGCATGCGGATGGAACGGATAATCAAAATCACCAACAAGGTGCCCAAGTCGAAGAATTTCTTCTGACATTGCTTTTGTAACCTAAACAACAACAGCTTTTGACTTACAAAACAAATAAACAGTAAACAAAGGTTCCCACAAAAATACACAAGTAGTGAAAATAAATAGCACACCTGTATCTCCACTTCTTCAGTAATATTTAAAATTTTTGATTTTTGATTTTCTGTTACTTGTTTCAATTTCGAGGTCATAAAATCTAATGTTTCTTGCTGGTCTTCTCTTTCTGCTTTACACCACTGTCTAAAACAAAAAATTCAAGTCAGTTATTATAATTCCATATCTTATCTATGAGTTATTAACTTTTCACATATTAAGTAAAATAGTGGCTTAAGGTCTCAATGGAATTTTATTCCTTCACCAATCCTAAATGTAAATACCATTCCAAAATGATCTAGCTTTATATTCTAAGATATTAAGAAATTTGAAACAACTCAAGTTCTTTAAATGGCTACTGAGGATGTTGAATGTCTTTGTGACTTATTTCACTGTATGCTTTTATTTCCTTTGTTTAACTACTGCCTCTTTTTACTTTGTTTAAAACATTTGTTACGACAGTTTTTAACTAGTTGTTACAGCCTGTGGAAGTATCCACTTACAGAAACAAAAAATGTATTCTTCTTGTTATAAAAAAGTTTGTTAATTTAATTAAATATACTGTAAATAAAACGTTTTACAAGAAAGAGGAAACAACAATAGCAATGTTATTTGCTGTGAATTTACCCGTAAACTAATTTTTTATGGTATAAGACTTGCCATGATATACTTAAATTGACGTACAATAAATTTTTCTACTGATCCTTCTTGCCTCATTTTATCACATTAGTTTTGGCTATTTAAAAAATATAAAGTTTTATAAAATACAGAATATACAGTTTTGGGAAATGTTCCACAGATGCCGTTGTGGAAAATTGTACAATATAAAATTTGCCCACAGAAAGACACACAGATAACAGACATATGGAATAACATTTTGGCATATAACATAAATACAATCTATGTGATAATAACTGATAAGAAAATACCTTTGAGAGGAAGCTCTGGCTAAAATTTGCTCCATTATTTGCGCCATCTCTTTGGAAATAGCCACACCAGTTGCAGCATGTCCATGAAATTTTGTTGTTATTGCAGATTTTGAAATACATTCTTTAAACTTGAGTTCGAAATCTTCAAATTCCTGTCTCCTTGCAATTTTACCCATGCGATATTCTAAAGAGATTTTTTTATAGCTTTTCTTATAAACAGGCATGTTAGAAGTAGTACAGCAATGTAGAAAAAGTTCTGAAATATCAGTTTAACATTTTGTCTTACTACCTGGACAACTCTAAACAAACCAATAACAAATTAAAACCCTATAGCAATACTCGGAAAAATATTTTTCAAAAATGGAAACTTAAGATTCTGATACTGATTTTATTAAAATAAGTACAAAGGTGCATATAATATTTCTTACTTACTCATTCAAGCAGACAGTGTTGTTTTAAGTAAACATTTAATTAAGGAGCAAATATAAAAACAAAGAAGCTCATATTTTATGTTGCATATACACCGTAAATTGAACTGACTTTTAAATGACACCTCCGTCTATGTGCTAATTTTTTTAATGAGTTCTTCTTCGTAAGGGAACATATTCATTGGAGCGAGCACTTGTTATTTTACCTGACCAGTTAGTTAATGTTTACTCTTCAGATTCAGTTGTTTTAGTAAACATGGTAATTAGTCAATGTGCTTACTGACCAACCATACTCACCTGATTCATTAAATTGATGTTCCTCATCTATTGACGGTATACGTTCAATCCTGCTTACTGCCTTTTTCTGACTCATTCTATGTCTTAACATCTAAAAATAATAAATTTTATTTAACTTTTAGAATACACACCCACTTTTGAAAAGATCCTTTTTGGCCCATAAAATAATTTGCTTTTCAAAATTTAAATTGCAAGTTGGGGCAATGGAAAAGACTTAGATGGTTTGTGTTGATACCGTTGGATAACACAATTCATCTCTTTCTAAAATATACCAAGCACTTTTATAACAATCTAGTCGACATAAGTTATGGCGCTCCAACTATGGTGTTTATTTTCAATTGTAGATCAACATGATTGTTGCCTAAGGGTTAATATTATTTATTTTAAGTGAATATAATATAAAAGAAGGTATGGTTCTTACCTCTAAAGCTGATACAAAGAAAATCCTATTAGATGCCTCTGTTCGTGGTATACATTTTAAATCGTCGACTAAAAACTCTGTCGTTCTTTCTATATGCTGCTGTTTTACCTAAAGTTGTTTGAAAACGAAATAAATTATCAAAAATTTGTATTACATGAAACCGGTTTGCAAATTATTCATTTTTGTGTTTTATTCAAAACATTCAATTTTATTTACGCTATTCCAAAACAAATTCACATATTTTTGGTAATTTTAAGTTTAATGAACCCAAACACCCAGAGTATCTTCAAGAGTTTTCTTGTATACTAACATGTTACTTCATGGTCTGCCAAAGGCAAATTTGATTTATTCAATTTTCCTTAGTTGTTGAAAAGGGGAAGCATAAAGGGACACATCTATATAATAATACAGAAACTGTGTGTGCCTGTCTGTCTGTAACCGGCAAAGTGGATTTTCTTTTGATTTCACCGATAAATGCATGTCTCAAATGCAAACTGACAAGATAAAGGTCGCGAAGTCAATAATACTAATTAACAGCAATATCTTAATTTAAATTAATGAAGGCATTACAGTGCAGTTATAACTTTGAGGCCAAATAACTTGGAATTCAAGATGATGTCAGTCATTTTCCACCATGTGGGTAACTTGGGACAACCTTAAATAAAATTGGGTCATTTTCCAAAACTTAGATCCCAAAATCTGTTTCATATAAACAAATTAATGATGTCATCAAAGAATCTTTAAACCTTATCTCTCGTTATAAAATATCTCTCGCTATAAAATATAAAAGGTCTTAGGTGTTTATCTACAGCACATGATTCTCTACAAGGTTCTTGCCCAGCATTTCAAACTCGACACAATAGCAATTAGGAGTTGAGGAATTTATAAATTTAATTTTTTGTTCGTTGGCAGCTCCTTCCTGACGCCAGCAAAATTATTAAGCCGTTAAATCTTCTTTACCATTTGTTGAAAGCATATTTATTTTGCTTAGCATTTCAGATTTAATACAATACAGGCAACTGATAAAGCTTTTTCACACTTTTTTTTCAACAAAATTAATTTTCTTTTTCATTTTTTCTCTGCCTAAGTAGATTTTTCCGGTTTATACAACTAGTTATTATTAAAGGAAACAAGCATGCAACATGGAAGAACTTGTTTGAGTACATCGCTGATTGTAGTATACATACTCACCAGTTCAATCATCTCAGGATCGCCTTCAGCAGACGCATCCCATCTATTGTTCAGTATAAAAATGTTTGGCTTTGATAGCTTGTCATTGACTTTATGAAAAAAACTTTTTTCCTAGAAGAAAAAAAAAGGTTGTGTACCTTTATTGAAACTACTTGCAAGAAGGTATTCATTTTTAATTTCGACTTATTCGAAAAGAATGATAGCACTAAACTTTGTTTTTCTATCTATATGTACAATGTTTTCTATGTACGTACCGTGTGATTAATGGTAGATTCTGAATTAACAACCAAAACAAAAACATCTGCATCCAAGCAATGCTTATCAATCCAGCTATCCAAATCAGGGCTGACATCTATACCAGGACTATAAAAAAAGCATTGTCAGAAAAATCTGATTGAACCTCACAGACATATCTTAATTTCCCAACTGAATTTTTTTAATACAAAAATTAAATAGTAAAGATTTTTAATCAAATTACTATTTGAAAATCTTTTACTAAAGCCTTTAAAATGAAGGTGCTGATTTGAACATGAAACAAGTTTATAGGCGGCTTAAGTTTTCCACCTGAATATTGCACATACCTGTCCACAAAAACAACATCATCTTTAAGTAAAGGACATCCTGACGTAGGCCAGTATACTTTTAACAAGCTACTGCTATCAAGTTTTTGATTATGAAGAGCATGCGCTAATTGTTGTAGTGACTAAATAAACAAAAGAAGGACATCTTCTTAAAATAGGAATGCTGCAATCTTGTAAGATATGGATTATCAAAACACATTACATGTTAGGCTATTCCACAATAACTAAACCATACAGACAGCACAAAAATACAGTGTGACAACATGGCGTAGAATGATGCAACTTTTAAGGTAGCCAAACATATTTGGCTTAGTCCCCTAATTAAATGTTTTTCCAGGCTCTTTCACCTGATCATAAAATTTACACTATTCCTTAATGAAATGTGAATTGACAGTGAAGTCCTAAAAATAATAAAACATTTATATTTTAATCATTCAGGCTTGCTCCCCTTGGGGTCATCTCAGGATCAAAGATCTGAACCCCAAGACACCAATGTTATGGACACTGTAAGAAATTTGCATTATTGTGCAAAATAAGAAAAAAGGGAAGGCTTTTTAGGGTGAGTATATTTTAAACAGTAAAAATCTTACCTCAACACTTCTTCTCTCACCCTTTTCATTTGAAGTATCAACCATAAAAGCCTCATCGCTATCACCACCAAGCACACTGACAAAACAATTCGTTGTGTGTCCAATACCAGCTGGAAGAATTTTATCAGACAGCATTGCATTAACAACTGTGCTTTTTCCATTACTTGTACGACCAAAAAAAGCAACTTTCATACTGTCTCTTTTCAGGACTTCATTGATACTCAATGCTTGATTTAAAAAGTTATCAACCTAAAAATAAAAAAAAGTTATATATGTAAAATTTGTAGCAACATTGGTGGGTCAACGAAGAATTGTTTGTAGTTAGGATGCTAAGTGTATGCACCATAATTCTAGAAGTCCTGTTAGGATGCCAATTTACGTTTTATAGTTCTGAAGACGGTGCAGATGATTTGGTTGTCATAGTAGAGCCCATGGAAAAATTAGTTGAAAGGTTTAAGAAGTGAAAGAAGGACTATAGAAAGAAAGAGTTGAGAGGGAATGTAGCGAAATCTAAAGTTACAATTAGTAGTCTAGCGTGGCTTTAAAGTAGTCAAAAGGGTAGTAACTTAATTTTTTCAAACTTTTAGGCATTCTTGTTGATTTACTTAAAAGGTAGATTGTATGATTCCTGCGTTGAAAAGTAGTGAGACATGAGCAGTAAGCTATAAACAGGAAGATCTTCACTATTTGGAAAGGAATTTTATGGATATTTAACATCACTGTGAGAGACATAAAAAGTTAGATAAGATAAGAAACAGGCTATGTAACAGTAGCATTAGAGATTCTCCGATGAAGAGGTAGAAGCAAAAAAAAAAGACAAATAAAAATAAAATGTTTTAATTTTATTCAGTAATAGTTAAACAAAGATCAAACAATACAGACAATACAAATTTGTGCAAAATTATCATGCTGTAAAGTTTTACTTTGAATAAAATGAGTAAGAATGAATGAAGCTTTGATGTCTAAAAGGACCTTAACATATTTAATATAAGTTTTTTTTACAGGAGTTAAGTTTTAAAGCTGGCTTTCTAACAAGTTATACACTTGTTAAAATTTAAATATAAATAAATATAATATAATATAATATATAATATAAATATTTTTGATAAAAACTCCATGCCAATTGACATATAAAAAATCAACAGGTTATGTAAGATCTGCAAGAACACAGTCAGTGGACCCAGCATCATTTCCAACTGATCACGGGATGTCGACATTTTTAAATCCCCAATCAGGGCTTTGCAAGCAAACAAAACAAGAAAGTGATGCAATAAGCTTATATGTATATAATATAAAATATATAATTAATATTTTGTAATGTTAATATGAGAAAAGGAAGTTTATTTTTACTTACATGTCTTATGTCTGACCTTGTAGCGTTGTCACTAGCCTCACTGATATCACAGTCAATGAGAAACAACCTTGATTCTTTCAAATACTTGAATATTTCATCATAAGTCTGAGTGATTCTTTTTTTTGCTCTGACAAATCTTTGCAAAGGAGAGTTGATTGCACCTTCTACACTATTCCCATTTGTTTTTTTCTCAGCAATTGAAATCGATTTCTTTAAAACTTTATTTGGCATCGTTGGATGTATATAACTTACATAATAAGTTTCAGATCATATGATAGGTGGGTAACTAAACATATAGATGCATAAATATAAATAGTAAATACTAGTTATCGCACAGTGCTGAGAAAAATATTGGCAATATTTTTTGAGTGTTTTTATGTTCTCACTACATATTTCACAAGCCTTTAGGTGAGTGAAATATATGATATATCATGTTAATTTCACATAGCCGGTTGCACACTGCTTGATTATGTTCACGATATCGACAAGAATTGTTATAGGGGCCAATAAAATCACTGCAAGGTAATTTATTTCATTTATATTCATGAACTTATAAATTATTTGAATTTATGAAGTCACATGCGATTTAGATTATTATAACAAATTATGTTTGTCACACTTGGAAGAACTTGAATAGAAATAAAAACTATGAATTTTCAAAAGAATAAATTATCATTGTGAAGCCAAATGACACAGAACTCCATCGACTGTTGAAACAAAAGAAAATTTTTGAATCATAATGTATATTTGTGAAAATAAATTCACTGACAAGTTTTCGTTTTTAAGAGCATAATAGGTGTTTCCTACGAATTTTCAACCATTAAAGGGAAAAATATAAGCTTTTTGCACACTAAATCAGCGAATCAAAGGAAAAATATAAGCTTTTTGCACACTAAATCAGCCAATCAAAGGAAAAATATAAGTTTTTTGCACTCTGTATATATGTAGAAATTGCACTCGTTTCTCAGTTTGAAAAACAAAGTACAGCATATATTTCGTGCAGATTAGCCAATCAAGTTGCAAGAAAAACTCAAAGTATATGATAAGGTCTTACAGAGACCTACAACATTAAGCAAAAGTAAAGGTTCACAATTACCACATATACAATAAAAAACAGTGAACTACCTAATTAATATTGCTTTACTTGTTCTACTGTACCATTTTAATTAACATATTAAAATTCTTAACATGTCTTAGAGATGAAAGGTGTTCATTGCCAGAGAAAGCTTGTCAAAAACGAACTCTGCATCTTATATGAAACATAAAAGCCAATCAAACAAACATCATATTTTACATATAGTTTATTTTAAAACTAATTTCATGTAGCTCAAACTCCTTATACTGTAAACAATAAAAAAATTTGATTCATAAAACATCAGATCACTGAAAAGTTTAAGGGACAAAGGGACAAATTTTGGTGGAACCAATTGTAGCTGAATGCCATATATATAGCTACGTAGCTGTACACATTCCATTATTTTATTTCCATCAATATGCTCTTTTGGCTCTGAAAAAATCAAATTGATTCCACAACACCATGAATCAAATTTGAAGACATTTGAGGCCTTTTAATGAGAATTTTTTTCCTTTTCTTGGGAAGACGACAGTATTTTCTTGTAAAAACATTTTTATATTTTTCCAAAAAAAATTGAGAGTACTTGAGGAGGTTTTGAAGGTAAAGCCATAAGTAAAGAACAAATTATAACAGATTGTAAAATTAAAGTTGAGGGTATTTAGGAAAATTGTTAAAAATCTCCTTTTGAGAATTGAGGACTTGAGGAATTGAGGAGGAAGGAAACTTTTTAAAATTGAAAAGAATTGAAGAGTTTTAGGTAGGTGTGGTGTTGCTTAACCCTATTCGGGCCAGGAGGGGCGCATTCCGCCTGTCCTCCCTGCGTTTTGTTCTTGATAATCATGGCTATGATACTTACTGAGTTTCAGTATTTATCTATTATACACCCGCATGCCAAATTTTTAGGTCCTTCCATATTGGCTATTGGAAGAACCGCGTGGCTGGATTTCTTGTGTAACACCTGGTTACCAACGACAAGGGTCCAAGCAGTAGAGATTCATGTCTATGTAGTTCTTTTAACTAAGTCAAGAGTCTGTGAATTAGCTAGGATAATGAGATTGGCTGTGAATAGGCTTACTCCTGTATTAAAGGATCAGGACTATTCAATAAATGACTATTCAATAAACGCCTGCATATATACGGGCGAGTTCGGGCGACTTTTCAAATAAAATTGGCAGTTGTCCCCTGAAACTGCCCGCACTTTCCCGAACTTGCCCGGAACATTCCCGAAATGCAATTCCTTGTAACAAACCATGCGGAAGATGGTTGGGAAGAAGGCGCTTAAAGAGAAAGGAGTTAATAAAGTTTATATATAAGTTATTTATACAGTAAACTTTTTCAAAAACCATCAAAAACAGTTCTTTTAAGAATTTCGCTACCATAAGTTTATTTTAATTTTTATAGTTTTTTTGAATCATATATTAGTGTCTGTTTTTTTATTCTTCGGGCATTGCTCGGGCCTATGTTTTTTCAGGCGAATACTTGAATTTTTTTTAAAACGCCGAAATCGCCCGAAAACGCCCGCACTTTTTACGGCGTATGCGGCTTATTGGTACCCTTGTGCCTAACTTCACCTTATGGCGTGCGGTCTGTTACACTCACCAACAAGATTTTGGCATGTGATGGCTCGCACGCCAGAGATTATACTTCTGTCCAAGCCTGCATAAACTGAAGTAGAAATTTTAAATGACAGACTGCTGTGATCAAGGATATCTAGTGAAATTTCCAATTTCTGAAAATTAATAAAAAATCTATGTTTGTTTTGCAGTCCTGCAATTTGTAACCCCACACTTGAACACACAACACAGAGTTTGAACATATTATGTAACTAGAACCTCATCTGACTTAGTTTGTACATGATATATACCTACAACTCTGGACATAATATATTACGAAATGATCTCTCTATCATTTCCACTTTTAAGAATGAGCTAAAAACAGACAATTTCTAAGGAGTGTGAAAAAGAAGTTTTTTCCAGGTTTTTTATAATTTTTATATATCTTTGCCACAAAGAATAGCTCAAATTTGGTCAAAATACATCCTTTCAGACAACTCCAGACATAATGTAGTGGGAAAGAGTGCAGTATTTTAAAGATTGCTACCACAAAGCAATTAATAATGCCATTTCACGTATCACAATTCAAACTTGTGGGAGTCTTTACAGCAGACTTCTTATAGGATCTTAGGTTATTTTGTTAGCTAGATGGAATTTCCGTTTTTTAGCTTATTCTAGACAGACAGATAGATCTAATAATCTATATAGAACAAGATAAAAAACGGTATGTGCGAGCTAGAGAGCTAGCCTGCATTATACGACGAGGAGCTCAGAAAGCATTCAATAAAATTTTTAACATTTCTAACAGTAACATAACTGGATGGGGAAAATTCTGTTAACTCTAAGTAAAGAGGTATACAAACAAACAAAAAAGATAGCTAGCTAGCTACAGTTTTATCGGAGACTGGACAACTAGACATGTGCATCTTTTGCTGCATCCTTTCCGAGGCTAAGTTGCAACTTGGTGTAACCTGACACGAAACTAACGTCCGTGGGGCACGTTTCGGTCGTTGGACCCTTCTTTGACCCAGCTGGGAACCCCTCAACCTCGTTCCCAGGGTATTTTGCTTAGGTAGCGGCCATACTGTAATAACGCCTTGGGGATCACAAGGCCCTGGGAACGAGCTTGGGAACCTATGTTTGACGCTCATTAATTTCCATATAATTCGGATTTAATATGTTGCTCATACCCCATTTTTCCAAAATCTTTTCGTCAATGTAGTTGCGACCAATTTGTAATCTTCTGCTTGGCGTTTGAACACCACCGGTTCTTATGAACCTCACAAAGGCCCAGTATAACACTACCCCGTTTCATCATCAAGGCTACAGCTACGGGATTGGAGTTGGACGTGATCATAGAGAATCACGCAGTAAAATCCAAGCAACGTCCTAAATCTTAAGTTTATAAAAACGAGTACGATAGTGATAAGCTAATCTTATAAGGGCTTTCTTTTTTCTCCTTGACTTTTATCGAACGGCAAGACTGGACAACTTCCAAACGTCGCAATTTTAAGGTCATATGCAAGAACGCCAGGCGGTACCGAGGCTTTCTTTTTCTCCTTTCCTAATATCAGAACAATAAAAAGAAGTCTAGGAACGAGGTTATTATAGGTTCCTTGTTTATCCAGTTCAAGCATCAGTTGCTTTAGCTTTAATAACTGAGCTGATTTTAAAAATTGTGTAGTTTACGAATAAAGGAGACTGGATATCACATGAGACGAAGAGCTTTTCTTATTCAAAGTGTTCAGCCTTCTTGCATCAAATATTATTGTTTTTTAAGTTTGTGATGTTTTTGAGGTCCAATCTTATTCCAATATGTGACCAGCGCAAAATAAGCTCTGGAGTCGGGGTTGGGACAGCAGGACTTACAAGAAAGAGATACGTGGAGTGTGTTTTCTTGGTTTTATTATAAATTACAAAATTATAAATAATATGATTTAAACATCAGTAATGTCGATAGTATATGTAGGATTCTTACCCTGTCTAGTTTTAAGTCTCATAGTCTTACAAATGTTGCTTGCTTCAACGCCGCTGAAGCAAATATTTAGTGTCCAGATGCTACATAAAATACAAAATAAAATTTAAGATATTTACAAAATTGCTTTTTCTTTTGACGTGATTTATATTATATATGCTTATTCAAGGTGAATTTCAATAAAGCAGGATTTTTTGCTCACTCGTTAATATCGCTCAGTTGATTACGTAGGGCATGCAACATTGAAACGAGATTTATGTCAAGTAGTTATAGAGAAAAAAAAATCTCTCCTAGCCTGTGCACAGAATACTGTTTTATGGAAATTCATAATATTTTATTAATTTATATATATGTTTTTTAATTGGCAGAAAATTGGGAGAAAAAACCTTGATATAACTTTGCTGGAATCCTCTATTCACTCTTGTTGCATTATACGCAAAAGTATTCATCGACCATTTCTTTTCTCTCTTTACAGTTCACTTCACAGCAATAAACAAATCTACAATTTGATCTAACGATTCTCTCCACTCTTTTCGCTCCTCTTCCGTAACAACATAAGTCGTCACATGACCGAACACCGGCTTTGTATTGGTCAGCAGAAACATATCGCGGACATGCGCGATGTTTTATACCTGCGCTGTATCTAGATTTCCGACAATAATCCGGCGAGAAATCATAAAATTCTAATTGTTTAACATCAGCAATGTAACCTCGTTTTCGTCTAGAAGGTAACCTGGTTTTTGCTTTCTTTCGATTTATAATCTCTCTCAACCTGACGATCTGTTTTGAGTTTTGCTCAACTATTTTTTGATTTAAAGGATTAAAGTGAGCCTCGGTGTACTTCTGATAGATGGGAGTTGATATTTTTCGGAAATTGTTAGGAATTTTTTCAGAACAAATTTTAACTACACAGCTACCGGAAACACCATGACAACGACATACCAAGCCAGCGGATTTATAAACTTCCTAGAAAATCAATCAAATAATCGATTAATCATCAACGCACCACTCAAAGCGTAATAAATAGTCTTTCGCGTGTAACCGTGTTAAGGCCAAAATGGTGTAGTACTCTGGACTTGTAATCGTACATTTTACTGACTACTATGCGGGTAATGTAACTTAGTTATCGTCAAGAGCCCTTAACGATAAAGATAGAATGAATTTCGAGAATATTCAACATCCCGTTACTTATTTTGTAGCTATCACTGCTACATATCTAAGCTATGCAATCATAAGCATGATAAAAAAACTCGCCTGCAAACCAAGTTGACTATTTCGGACATTAAATATTGCTCGAATATCACTCGATTTTTCCCCTTTAAAAACAAAATCTTTCCACACGTTAACACCAAATTTAATGTTATCATCACAAGCCTCATTTTTGATGTGAGTCGAGTTAAGCAAGCGAGTATGTTGAAGCTTGACATTTTCAGGTTTCACACATCGATTGTAACAACCATAAATACGACCTTGTGAACATTCACGAATCACGTGATATGTCAATGATGCTGATGTCAGCGCATAAATGAAAGCTGTCTCACGGCAACCTAAAGTAATAGATGTGTATTTTAGTCCAAATTACCCAAATAAATTACTTAAAAGACATTACTTCAAACTACGACTTCAAATGTAAGAACCTGGTTCTGCTACATGTTATAAGGCCAACTGGATTTAGGTGAAGTTACTCAACTCATATTCAATTGATAACAGTTACAACTTTTGGTTTTGTACATGTACAACTTTTCTCATATATGTCACACCATTCAGGCTTTGATTTCTAAGTATAAGCACCCTTATAGAATAAAAATTCTAATACAAAACTTCTTAGTTGGTTGTGTTGTTTTTTCTTTAATCAGACGTTGAGCAGATTGACTGGCACCTAATTTTATGGTTGACACCTATAGTTTTATAGTACTAATCCAGTTCTTGAGAAAAGGAGTGAAATAAATTTAAATTTCGAGCATGATTACAGCACAATGTCGGCTTCATCCATTATGTGTAAAAAAGGTATATCATTTATCGTGAGCAAAACGTATTTGCATTAAAATATGTAACAAAGGTAATAAAATAATAAACATAAAAATAAATTTAGGTTTTACACACCTATATCGACGATATCTCCAAATGGCTTTAGAGGATTTGTTGATTTACAATTCCATCGGTTGTACTTAAAAAGTCGTTGACATTCCGAAGTAGAGGTATGTACTACTTTTTTGATAAGACCACGTTGAGAAGGATGATGCTTCAAATACTGTGCATGGTAGCCATTTTGATTCAAAACATGAGGACTTACAGCAACTCTCCTGAACATAAAGAATATGTCGAAGTAAATATAGTTTTTATTTATTTTTTTACCTTCTTGATGTTCAATACAAGTTTTGTTTATCTCAATGAACATAAAATGCAATTTCTTTTACGACGATGTCCAGTTGATTCATGTTCAGTTAGTGCTTTTAAAGAGGGTAATAAAAGAATAATGAAAGAAAGTGTAAAATTTAACTTTTTATTGATATATTAACCCTAGTAATGAGCTGTTTGAATATATCTTTTTAGGAGGGGGAGAAGGGAGGTGGTTACGGTGTAGGACCACCTCCATCAACTTTTCACCATTCTTTATAATATTGTAATTTGGACAATGTACAAAGTAAGTAATACCTATGATTAAAAATCTTTGTTTAGCAGAACTCCTAGTAACTCGGAAAATACAATTTTAAAAATATTTTATGAAAAGTTTCCAAGTTTTTACGCCTATAAGGATATTAGGAGTTATAATGAAGAAAGTGAGTTTGTGCATAAATAGAGTCAATGTATAAAAGTTTTCCTAAAGATTCCCCAAAAAATATTATTGACAAGAAAAAGGCAGAAAGAAAAACGACTTCTCTCCTGCATCATCCAAAATTGATCCTATTTATAAAACTACCAATAATAATGAAGATAAAGATGCAGTAAATATATCTCACATGTGCACCGTTCTTCCTATAATAGAATTACTAAGCTTTGATGCTTTTTTAAATCACAAGACATTAAGCCAAAACGATTTTATGATCGTTTATTTTTTTTTTCTTCTAAACAAGGTGATTGAACCACCATCCTTTCAATTTTTCACTCAAAACTTTCCAAGGTTAAGATGTTGGTTTGGCATCTGCCGGACTTCTGGTAATATCTTATTAACATTTTGACTCGCTTTTAAGCAAAACATAATATGTTAAATATTTTATATTTCAAGAAAACTTTCGTAAAGTGGTTCTTCTGCCGATTCTTTATTTTGGATTGAAATGAATTCAACACTTTTAACGCAGTGAGAAGTCCAGGCAAAGTTCAGTTACAGTTGTCTTTCCCTGCTCAAGGAAATTTAAATTCAGACGTTTATAGTTTCTTTCTCTTCCCACCCTTCTCTATCTTATGTACAAAAATCGTAGATGTAAATATATACATTGAGAAACAAATAGAAATATTTTTACATATAATTGTAATTTTTATTACTTTTTTTTGTCAAATAGTAAGATGATAGATAAATAATGAAATAAAAACAAACCAACAACATAAAAGCAAATAAACATACCACCAGTAACTTTCTTCACCATTTACCAACGATGTTTTGGTATATACACAGAAAAAAAATAGGATAAAAACTTTGTAAAATTTCATGGTATAAATAAATATATAAAAAAAAATTGATTAAATGAATATTAAAAGTACACAAATTATATGTATTTATTTTTCGACAATCCACTATACTAATGTCAACTTGATATATATTTTCCTTCTCGTTTGATATATTTCCGATTTTTCAATTATACATCATGGGGAATTTCAATTTTTAGCAATAAATTTCGTGTCCAATAAAATTATAAATTGTGAAGCATGTTTTATGAGTTTTTCTTGCTATTTTAAGTTTAGGAACACAAGGAGATTGGGCACGAAGTGTACCGGGCGGTTTTTTTAGTTATATCATCATAATAGAGTCTGGATAGTATTTTGATGAAAAATTAGCAAGTGTTAGAACGTCACAAACAATTCAAAACTTCGGTATTATCGACTCAATTTCGTATATTTTTGCTAAAATGTTCCTTATACAATCGAGTTCACTCTTGATAATAGAACCTCTTTTAAAAAATGAAACAAAAGCATTTGAAAGGGTTATCTTACCGAATGTTGTTACTCAAAGCTGATAATAATTAGATCAAAGAAGCATAGGGGAAGTAACGTATTTTGCCTAACGCGATTTTGACTCATTAGAAGTTAACGAAATTAATTGTGTGGGAGAGTTGTTTTTAAAATTGTGTTCGGTATTTTAACGCACGGTGTATCTAGCATAATTATCAGTTTTACTAAAAGGTGCTGTGACCTTAACATTGTGACAAGTCTGGAACGATCTGAGATAAAGAAGATATAAGCTTTATATAAAATTTTTGATTGAGTTAACACCTTTAGGTTTACCTCAATATAGCAAAGTAAACGTCATTCTCATAATTAAAAACACGTAGGAGAGTATCTCCCACCGACAAAGTAGTATAACTGGAAATTAGGGGGTACGCTCCTCCCTATCTTCTTCTAAGTAATTTTTCTTTACATTTTTCATTTTCAACAAAACAACTGTTTCTCCTTACCCTTTTTTATTTTTAATTTGTATAAATAATAAATTGTCATTTTAGGGGACTAAAGTTTTTCTTTAAAAAGTTACGGGCATAGATTTTTAGGTTTCACTTTTATGGCCACTTTAATTATCAAGCTGTATAGTGACCTTTATACACCATCTATATCATTTATACTCACGCGTTATATCATTTTTTTAATGTAAAAATATTTTACCGTGTGTCAACACTTTACATCTTAGTGAAAATTGGAAGGTGTGGCCAGCCTTACAACATTTCGTTTTTATTTGATGGTTCTGCTAAACCGAGAAACATCAGATAAAAAGAAGTTTGTAAATACAAAGAAAAGGTACGAAAATAATGGATTTATTACATCTGAAAGTTTACAACGTCTGGGAAATCGTCAAAAATATTTAAACAATGACGTATGGATAAAATTTTAATATAATAAGTTGATTTTGGGGAAACAAAGGAATATTTCAGTATGATATCGCGAGTAGAAAAAGTAAAACTGCACAAAAATAGGAGCTAGTTTTGTGATGAAGTCCTTAAAACTTTATAAATTGAGAAACATCATCAAATTATTTCTAATGCTCGCGAAATACTAGGGCTTGCTTATTTCGCAATATATTTCCCGCGAAAATCAACTGTTATAGCAGCACATTTATCCAAAAAGGAAACGTAAAAAAACAAAAGACGAAAATGCAGAGAGCATCCATAATATATAAGTCTTGTTCTTACCCCAGTACATATACAAACCAGTACTAATAGGAACACAGGTATAAAATTATAAATTACAATCATAACATCAAAATAATTCGAACATTTTGTTTGAATGCATTTCGAAGCGTCGTCTTCAAATCATTTAGTAAATATTTCTTTGACATGTCTGTATCTTGGGAACAGCATACAAACAGCTCGATTAAATCAGTTTATAGTCCTGAAACAAACCAGGAAGATAATATTAGCCACATGCAACAAGTGAGTTTAACAAGCGTATCCCGATCAAAAATACACATTCAAAGAATTCATAGACACATGAAAGTGATCAATTGGGCCTTGATTGCAAACTTGATGCTATATTACAAATAAATTCCATAACAACTACTCGTTTAAATGAAACACGAGGTTTCTACTACAATATATAGTATTAAACACAACTCTTATCTATATAATATCACCTTTTATCATTAATCAGCCTTTGTTGCTTTTCTTCTCGTTCTTGCAACATTATTAGACCTTATGGCTGAAAATAAAGCAGAACAGAAATATCATTCTAAAGTATTTTAATCCAAAGAAAAGAAGACATGTATTATAGTATATTGAAGTCTTATGTCAAATACCTTGCAGATTTAAATATTTAAACCCTCTTACATATTTTTTATTAGTTGGACAAAATCTAGGAATTGTCCAAACAACATTAAACTTTCTATACTTAAATGGAAAGCTCCAAGCTATCGGAGTATCACAGGACTCCTCTGAGGTATTGGTCCGAAAAAACTGCACAAAATAATAATTTAGATTGAATATGTGAGAAAAGGGGGAGTTATGGTATCTAAACCACCATCACCACAAAATTGTTATAGACTTTCTGTAGATTTCTGGACCTTAACCATGACAGTGTATATTTGAGGATCCTAACTATGTTACAGGTGGCTTTAATACCTTTCTTTTTTTTTGCTTTCTCTTTTTCTTCGATCTGTTTAATCATTAAATATGATAAATATCCACATATCAGCATGAGGGGTGTCAGAATGATAAAAACTAAAATAAAAGTAATTGAAAATGTTTTTATTTTAGTTGCATAGATACATAGCTTTCTGGTACATAACTTTAGTTACATATATATAACTTGTGTTATTAATTAATTTATTATAACATGGGACGTGGCGCCGTAGATTAGTGGTTATAGCTCTTGTACTCTGTGCGGGAGACCGGGGTTCGATTCCTCTTGACGGCGATTCAACATGGGCGAGTGAATGTTACCATAGCCCCGGGTTAACCCAAGCCATGTGAGGGAAATTGGGAAGATGGCACACTGTGTGGGCTGTTGGATGTTGCCGGGAGTTGTCTAGTAGAGCGCAGGCTCTAATTAAGTCTGCGTAGCTCAAAATGAGCATTAAATACTCTAGGACTCTCCATCTACGGCATGGCCCCTCCTGGAAATAATAGACAGGGTATATCCCTCGATAAGGAAGATGGCACACTGTGTGGGCCGTTGGATGTTGCCGGGAGTTGTCTAGTAGAGCGCGGGCTCTAATTGGGTCTGCGTAGCTCAAAATGAGCATTAAATACTCTAGGACTCTCCATCTACGGCATGGCCCCTCTTGGAAATAATAGACAGGGTATATCCCTCGATATTTGTGAGGCTAGCCATGTAAAATATGCACATCTATCTCATCTATCATACATCTCTAATAATAGCCATATTTTATCAGTCTGTCCACAAGAAGTGTCATGCAACAGGCACACAAAATAACATTAAATTTAAAGATTGGTTTTCCCAAATTTATGACTGGTATCATGTTAATAGTCGTAATTTGTCTGTCTTTTCATGTTACGAAAACACAAAATGCGGTATATCAGTCTTTTTCAGTAATATTTGAGTATGTGTGCGATGATTTGCATGTGTAAATCAAGTAGCACATGTGAAACCTGCTCCAAGGTTAATCTTTGTTGCACAATCATTTTGCGGTAGAAAAGTTGGGGACGTTTTGAATTGTGAATCCCAACCACAATGATCAAGCGTCTACGTATAGTGACTCTCTCAATCTTAACTTCCGTTTATGCATGACTATACTTTTATTTTCATAAATTTATTGTTTATTTTTCGTTTTCAAATTAAAAAAAAATCTTTATCCACGTGGCTTAAATAAAACCTCAAAATTTATTTAGAAAGTTCAGCTTGGGTTTTGTTTTTAAAATTGTTTAAATAAAAATAACACTTGTAGCATAAAGAAAAAAACCAATTAATTTTGGACCTGCTATGGTTTCTAATTGTTTTGTCAAATGAAGAAATCATATACAATTAAATCCATGATAAAACATCCATTGCACCTGTAAGTGCAGTTTTGCAGACTTGCTTTATCTGTCGCCGTCCACCTCCGCATTAGTGAAGAACTACATTGCTGGATTTCTTGCGTAAGATGTGGTTACCAATGACAAAGGGGCCAGGCAAAAGAGATTTATATCTACGTAGTTCTTTTAACTTAGTCAAGAGTCGGTGAATTAGCTAGGATGGTCAGGTTGGCTATGAATAGGCTTGCTCATGAATTAAAAGGACCGGGACTATTCAATAATTCTGAGGTCTAAGTGTCTGACCAGACTGAAAATGTGGCGGACATTTTGTGTGACTAGTCTCCAAAAATCATTTTGAGGGCTGCCATCGCATGCTACAAAATGGATTTTATAAGTTGATTTTAAAAACTTGATATTTATTTTTCATGCATGCGATTAATCACACGCCTGGAACGATTTAAAAGTGTGCCAAGGTGCGCACATGTGGTCGCACGGCTCTCCCGAAAAATACTAGTATATAAAGGCCAATCAACTACTTAGTTATATATACAAAATCCTTGTTGCGGCTAGTGAAATTATCATCTGGAGTTGATGTTGAAGCTTCGTGTAAAGGAATTTATTTACATTTGGGACACAAGATGGCGACTGACACAAAACTTCTTCACTAGCGGATAATTTGCGATTTCATGAAGAATATCAAGTATAAAATAATATTGTTTTCATAATTATATAGTAGAATACTTTAAGTGGCAGAGGCAGACTGAGAAAGAGTTGGCAGGAGGTTATAAGGACAGACTTGATATAGAGGAAGTTGAGTTTAGATCTAACACAGTCTATATCAGATTGCATGGAATCTGATCTAGACTGTGACCGTCCGTTTTCCATGCTATCTGATCTAGCATGGAAAACGGACGTTAGACCGAGGATGATGATGAATATTGTAGCTAGCTAATAAAAAGGAAAAAACGCAGACAAAACATCAAAATGTACATACGTACATGTTGCTAAAAATTCCTTCGGGTTCTTAGCTGCAAATTCAACCAGCGATGAAGTATAGTGCTTCAGCAAGTCTATCCATGACTGATCCGCCATCTTACTTTCTTACAGGACCACAAAAAAATATGGGGGTCAGATCAAAAAACGCTACTGGCCCTGGGTTCGAGGTTGGGGTCAGTAAACGTGAAATATCAAACTTGCCTACATATCATGCATTAAAGCGAAAATAAAGCCCTTCTGGAGACGAGATTGGCGAAATATGTCTGATAAAAAAAATTTAAAAAGGTGGATTATTAAGAACAACATACTCGCATTTTTGAATCTTCTTTAAGGATACACAACATAGCGTCTCTCTAGATTTACGATACGCAAACAAAGCACGAATGTTAAGTGTTGTTCATCCCATGAGTAAAAAAAGATTCTGAGATCTGGTCTACTTGGTGACGGTGTCATCACTTTCTACATAATCCTGATGAATAAAAGAAGTAATTTTTTTAAAATACATTGTTCACTCGAAGCCTGATATTTTCATGTTTTTAGCAGCGAATTTATTAATATCAGATGGAGATATATCTAGAGTAGAGTAAACACAACAGAAAACACCAGCGTAAAGTACAACAAATTTTAATAGCGTATTCTTATTAATAGCGTATTTCTTCTATATTAAGGGTTTGACCGTAACTTTCAGCTCGAAATTAAGGCGCTTAACGAACTGAAATATTTATAATATTAGGTAATTTGTTTTACCTTTTGTAATGAACTTAGGGATGAGAATCATTTTTAGTATCGACCTCTCTTAATCGAGTTTAGCATAATTAGGAAATTCAGGAAAGGTTATTCGAACAATTTTTTGGGTTTCATGTTCTGTTTCTTCGTTCCAATGTTAAAAGAGATACAAGGTGCCATGGGGACAAGGTTGCTGTTTCCATTTAAACCAGAATGAAAAATCAATCGACGTCGACTAATTTAATGTAAACAAGAAGTCGGGTGACTAAAGAACTGCTCTATCCGTGCCGTAAACGTTTTTTCGTCTTAAAACGCTTAACCGGGTCTCTGTGTGTAAACGACATTTAGAACATTTTTAAGCGGGTCCGTAAGTCAACACGTTTGCAAGCCATACACCACATTTGTAAACGCGACACAACTGTTGCCATTTCAATTAAAATTTCTTTAGTTTTGTTTTTAAGCCGTACATCTCAATACACCTTTCCCGAGACCATGAGTCATACTTTTTTTAAACTCGTAAAATATGAATACCATATTTGAATTCAGCATAATTCGTTTAATTTATGTGTAAAAGTTTAACTTGATACGCCAACAGAAAGTGCTATTTTGAGGAGATATATCGTTTTCAAAAAGAGGTTGGACATGCCAAAAATCTTTAAATTAGAATAGCAGGTTATTTACTTGCTGCATTGTTTCGAATTTTTTTTTTTTTGACATTTTTGATAAGGAATTCAAATCTGTTGTCCGTTTTTCAAAAAACTCAACAGAAAAAGTTGCGACACATCAAAAGAATAAGTCTCGGGAAAGGTGTATTGTGAACAGAGTACGCACGTTTTGTAAGCAACATTAAGTTGAACCTTAAAATTTTGATAATCTGAGCCTCAAATCTTTTCTTTCTTAAAATAAATATTTTATTTATCTACTCCTAAGCAAAACTATATCGCTTCATTTGAGAAGACGTACAATAATCAATAAGGGTTAAAAAAGAATGTAGAAATTGAATCAAAATCGATAATTTTAGGGCTATGCTAGAAAAGTTTGAAATAACTCTGAAACTCTTCAAGCAGTGGTTGGAGAGCTAAAACAGAATCAATGAATACATTTTAAATTAGAAGAGAACGTGTTTAAAAAATATAAATAAACTTTGTCTAATTATTTCAGTTTATTATTTAAATGTAAAAATTACACTGACTAGTTATAACTCTTCTTGGTGTTCGGTGAGCGTGAATCCAGCCATGTGAAAAACAAAACGAACAAAGCTATATTTTTTATTGCTTGTGTTTCGCGTAGAAGGGCTCTTTTCACTTTTAAAAAATTGAAAAGAGGGACGATGAAAATTAGAGATGTGAAAAAGCGGGACGATGCTGGTACAAGGGAAATAATATTTGGCAAACAAAATACGAGTTTGTCGATAACATAAATTTTATCTGGTTTCTGATCAATTGCGAAACAGTTCCGAATAATTGGGATATAAGCTATAATATAATATAATATAATATAATATAATATAATATAATATAATATAATATAATATAATATAATATAATATAAACAAAAACAAGAGTACATGTTAAAAAATGTTATTGAAATACTTATTATCGTCATCGATGTAAATATTAAGTTTCCCTTTCGTTTCTTTTAAGTCTCAAACTTTTTAGCCTATTCGAGTACCATGATATGATATCCAGGTGTTCCACAGCACAACACAAACAATAAGTTCCATTGTGGCGCCAAAACTATTCACTACTTGTACCTAACCTATCATCAACAAGCCATAAATACACAAGTCATCAGACGTCCACGTCACAAAAACAGCAAACTACTGCGTATCGTTTTTATATGTCTCGCTTTTAAACTCCAAAACACCAAAAGGTATTGCAAAGGGATTAGTCGAACTGGCACAAGGTTGGTCCCTATTTGAAGTCGGGTTTTCATCACAATTTGGTTCCAATAAATGTCTCATTTCGGCATAGCGATTATGCATATATTCTCGTTGTATCAACGTCTCCGACTTTGATAACGTCTTAATTAAGTCTTGCAGCAGTTCTAATATGACAGCAGCATCATTAGCTGGCAAGTCAGGCACGTCTGTACCTCGTGTCACCGCACTAAGGTAACTGTAGATGTTATTGTAATCAGGCTGGTCATCACTGGGGACGGTTATTGTAGGTTCTAAAGCCGCCACTGTCAAGACTTGTGGTACACACACATTGGCAATATTGTCACCTGGAAAACAAGTCGGCTGAGCATTAAAATATTTTAAAAATTTACAATATTTGTCATTATTTACTAATATCATATATAATGAATAATAGCTGGCTAACAATTTAATGTTGACGATATTTTAAGGAATTCTGTACCTCCACAATCCCCCTAAAGTAGGATTAAATAATGGTGAATTAAACCTTGCAGGATTTATTTTTGCAGGATTTATTTTTGCAGGGCTTTTTTAATAATAATAAAAACAAAATGAGTTTCGTTTTGGGACCCAATTTGCAAAAATAGCTCCGCAAATATAATTTTACCGACCCAATTTGTAAAAATAATTAAAATATTCGCAATTAAATCGCAAAATTAAATCTAGCAATAATTCATCCAGTTTTATTTAATCATCCCAAGACAAGTGACGTATTGAATAGAAACCTGGAACAATAGATTTTTGCGCTAACTCCTTCCAAACATCAACAGCTGCTCTTTGAGAAAACTCCGGATACACTTGGCCATTCTCCAATGCGTTGAATTGTCTTGCAAATTCTTTAACTTGTCGTAGTGTTCTAGTACGAATAAACCTCTGAAGAACGCGCCAATTTATATTTCCATTTTCTCTTCGAAAAGGAGGACCACGACTTAAACCTACGAATAAACACTTAAAGTTTATAAAACAGAAAACTGCTAATATATATTCTTATACACGTATATACGCATATTTCCATAAACACATACCCATTTTATTAAAAATTAATGTCTTATTTGCTCGTCAGCCGGACCATAGGGATAAAAAGTTGGTGGTGATGGAGGGTAAAAATTTGCGACAGAGTGATAAGAGAACAAGCAGAGAAGGAATAAAATGAGGAAAACTGGATAAGGGAACAAAGAAAAGGATGAAAAAACAGGAAGGTGGTTTTGTAATGAATGTCAAAAGCTGGAACGGATCAGGGTGTCCGAAGTATAAAATAGCTACCAACAATGTATGCGTTATAAAAAATGAAATAAAGACGAAAAAAGCGCTGATGAAAGCAATAAAAGAGTGCTGCAAAAAAAATAAACAGATAAAAAATAGGATAGAGAAGTTACAAAAAATAACATGAAGAAATAAATAAAAAAGCCAAATAAACTGATTAAGCAATGAAAAGGAAACAAAACAAGGAAATGAAAGATAAGTAAAGAAATAGTCGAAAGGATAATCATTGAAAACTCAGCAATAAGAGATTTAAAGAAAAAAGACATTGAAACTACTGCAGAAAAAAATCAGTCTGGAAAAAAAAATCAATAAAACCAACGATACAGACAAGAAAGAAAGGCAGATAGAAAGAGGTGGTATCAGATATAACATAAGAGGCTATCAAATGAAGACCTGCATCTGTCAAACGGGAGAAAGATGGACACTGCAGGTTTTGAGAGAGTATCTCCACATATAAAGAAACACAATAACAATCAAATTACAAAATTTTAAAGAAACAAAATAGAAGAATGACATAACACGACTTTTAACAACACAAGAAAAGAGCTTGGACAAAAGCAAAAATAAGAATGAGATTCTTCAGGTGAATAGGACAAACCAAAGTAGAAATGGTAAAAATAAAAATAGAACTCACATAAAAAGAGGAGATCATTATTATACAAACCTCAACAGTGGGTGTACAATCTAGGATTAAAGTACAATCAACTCTACTGAACAGAAACGAAAAAAAGGAAAGCATAAATAATGCAAAATTTGAAAATAAATAAACATAGAAAGACTACAAATATCAGACAAAATGGAGAGGAGAAAAATAAATCTGAAAAAAAATGACAGTGTACTTCATATATAGATGTGAAATCTAAAGTGGAGAGTTGTGAAAGACTTTGTTACAGATTAGATCTGGACATGTAAGACTAACAGAGACAAACCTACTGGATGCTAGAAAACTGGAGATAGAGAGGTACAAGAACTGTGAAATATAAAAATGAGAGAAGATCTTGATATCCAAATGGGTTTCCATTTAAACAAAACAAGCTGATGCAACCAGAGATAGATGGTGTAATGATGGCAGTGAATTCAGCTTTTAATTATAAGGTTCCAGATTCAAGTCCTGACTTTATGTCACTTTTAAATGTAGTGTTGTCAGCCCATCGCCTGAAAACCAGCTTGTGTGACAGGCAAAGAAAGCTGGAGATACTATACAAATTTCAGGCATTAAAGAAAAATATAGGCAAGAAAAAGTTCTCTCAACAAAATTAATCTTTACCCTCAACCACAAGATATTTTTATTGTTTCATGAGTCCCTGTGACTGTGGGGAAAGAAAGACACTTTGAATAGAAAATACAAAATTAATAAAGATTTACCTGTAACAAACTTTTGCTTTTCTTCTATAGTCCACTTAGCAGTAGAAACTTTTTGCTTTTTTGCATTCTTAACACATTTGCTTGGTTGACTATCAGCCATTATCTAAAAAATGTTTTTATTTTTTCCCTAAAACAATTAGCTTAATTTTAGTATTTTTCATGATAATAAGCCACATTTGATTTCAAATTGCTTCTAATGATGTAGACAGATAAAACTCGAAATATGTCAAATAATAATAATAGCTTTTAATGGTGAAATGCATTGCAGTTGGAGGCAAATTAACCATGGTCTTATTTTTGCAATGGCATATGGACGTTTGCCTATTGGATTTCAATTAAATTTGAACTAAATCAGATCACAAATGCCAATATTTTTTTTGACTAGGGCAACTTTTTTTATTATCTAACTGAAGGGTGATTTACAAATTTTGTATGGCATTTTGTATGAATATGTACAAATTCAATTGAAAAAATTCCTATAAAAATTAAATACAATTTGGATAATGTAAATCTATTATACAAATCTCATACAAATTTTATACAATTTTCATACAAATTTTCTACAAAAATTCATACAAGTTTCCATACAAATTATAACTTACTTTGACAATATAAATTGTCACATGTATTTTATGCTAACATCATCAAAACCCAACCATTAGAAGCTTAAACAACTCCATATTCTGTTCTAACGTCATCATGCGATGGTAAAAAGTTTAAAAAATATAAAAATTTTGTTCAAAAGCATCAAAACATTTTAAGAAGCTCAAAATTTTGTTCTAAAGTCATCAAAGTGCAATTGTATCAGCCTAAATACAATACTGTAATTTAACAACACCATATTTTACTCTAAAAACCGATATATATAATTGTGCAAAAAGCTTAATCAACATCATCCTTGTCTAATGAATGACTTTGCATCCTTTTTTTAAATTCTGAGACAATCCCATTTAATTTTTATATATATATATGATTTTTATTCCGTCTTTTACCTACAGTACTGGAATCAGGCACCTAACATCGTGGACAGCACATCCATGCGCGACGCCCACGATGCCCAAGATTATAAAGTTTTTGAGCATCGTGAACGACGTGATATACCCCGTCCAACCTATGCTAGCATGGAAAACGGACGTTAAGCCGAGAACGACGATGATGACGATGCGCATGTGTGAATTACGTAAAAAACCAAAATTTAGATGTATACAATGTAAAAAAAGAGTGCAAATAAAAAAACATTAATATATATAAAATCACTGGTTTTTCTAATAATCTATTTCATTATGAAGGGTTTACCTTTGTAGCTATTATATTTTATTTTTTAACTGATTCAAAACGCCGTAAAATGTCACCTAGGTTTTTTTTTATTGCCATCACACAAAAAACCAATGTGCCTCATTAATCTTAAGCGTTAAATTTATATTTTCAGATCTTTTACCTTCTAGCATTCGAAACTAATATTTTATTGCATTTTATCACGGTTTGTCTGTAACAGCATTATACGGAATATTTTTTCAAATGTTTATATATATTTCTTATCCATTTATATCTTCACAAAGTGTGTATGATAAAATGAATTGCAACAATGAGGACCAGATAGCTACATGATTCTTATTAATTCTCTTTTTAATTTATTTTTCTTATTTTTAGTGGCCACCTGTCGCTTGAAAGTAGCAAAGATAAAAGAAAAGTATTATATATACATTAATTTTAGCATTTTTCAATATTTTTAACAGCAATTTTTAACAGCAATTAAGTCCTGGGCACTTGGTTTTAAAATACATATATATTAATAACATCTTGAAATGATACCTGTTATGCTGATCTATTATCAGAAGCAAATCAGACCATTTTCACACTTTACGAATTGGTAATGTTCTAGAACAACTATTGTATCT
This sequence comes from Hydractinia symbiolongicarpus, assembly GCF_029227915.1. Classification (NCBI taxonomy): domain Eukaryota; kingdom Metazoa; phylum Cnidaria; class Hydrozoa; order Anthoathecata; family Hydractiniidae; genus Hydractinia; species Hydractinia symbiolongicarpus. The sequence continues at coordinate 5,939,563 of NC_079878.1, forward strand.
GATTACTATGGTGTTCACACTGTATGCGGTGTGATCCGGAAAGCGAAACGGAATGATTTTGCTCCAAACAGCAATCCGATAAGTGTGAACACATCAATACGCAGGAAAACAATAAAATTTAATTTTAAAAATGGCGGGTGACAAATGTAAACAAATCACAATTTTATTATTTTCTTAAAAAGCCATTTCTTTCAGCTTTGGTATGCAAGTATTGCAATTCTTAAATATCATATGCAAAGAAAGAAAAGGTTCCATGCTTTATATGGTTCTATGTGGAACACACATGTGAACAGCCCAATATGGAATACAGCGTGGCCCCCAGTGGAAAGAATTGTAATTGTTGTCTAGAAGCAAAGCGATTTTTCTAGGCATGCCATAAAAAATATTCATTATTATTATTATTATTATTATTATTATTATTATTATTATTATTATTATTATTATTATTATTATTATTATTAGCGTACATGTGTGGACAACTCAATCCGGGATGTAACTATTCCAGAACAAAAAGCAAAAAGATGTTAGGTGTCTTCCAGTACTGTAGGTCTATCTGCTGACATCGTCAAATTACGTCAGGGATGCAACAGCTGTGACCGCATAGCACCATCACAACAATCAGCCCCACCGACACCTCTTCAATATCCAGACTATCCGTTCCAACAACTGTGTGGTGATTTCTTTCACTACGCCGGCCGACATTATCTTGTACGCTGTGACCAATATTCAAATTGGCCAATCGTAGAAAAGGCCATTAATGGGGCAAATGGATTAATTGATTGTCTCTGTTGCTCCTTTGTTACATTCAGTATTTCTGACGAATTCCCCTTAGATAGTAGTAGTAGTAGTAGTAGTGGTAGTAGGAGTAGTATTTATTTTCCATATATAGATAGTAAACAAGGTAATAACTAACTAAAATTTACAAATGGAGGGAGACCTAATCAAAGGAGAGGCCACCAAGATAGGAGATATATCAATAATTTAAGAACTACAAAAAACAAGTAAAAAAATGCATGCTGACAAAAAATAAATAAAGATTGATAGAAAAATTAGCACAATATAAGTAAAGTTGTTTTATTTAGACAAATCAAGTTAGATATTGATACGGAAAAATATATCAGATGGTGGACCCGAACTATGTGCGTCATCCACCTCAGGATTTCTTCGTAACTGGGATGTTTATCACTGAACTTCATCAGTAATCTAACCTTACAGCAACTGTCGAGCTGAAATTGGACTAAAAACTGCAAAGCAAATGCTAATGGATAACACTGGTCCTGATGGAAATCTCAGAACAGTCTCATTTCAACGCGCCATGCTACATTATCGCAATGTCTGCAGTGTGTTTATTTGGCTGACCCATTAAGGATCTTACCTAGTAAATATCTCCCCCATCCTACCTGGCTGAACATCCTTGAGGATTGAGAGAAAGCTCTTCAACACTGTCACATGGCAATTGCTGAGAGGTTGTCACAATATTCAAAGCAACTAACCCTGCTCTGTGTGGGAGACCATGTCTAAATTCAAAATCAAACTGGTCTTTACCCACGTAGATGGGACAGAACCGGATCAGTAATAGAAATGTGTTAACATGACCAATATGTGGTTCGTATTAATGGATCTAAAAGAGTGACATTACAAAATCACCAATTCTTACAAAATTTTACACCTGTTTAACCCAACATATCATTCAATCGAATTATAAATAATTGGTGGTCACCGTAACCATTACACTTCCAGAAACCCATAGGACCATGGATCAAGATCTCCAAGGTCACAACCACTCCCCAGACAAGCCACGATCGCTTGCACCCCTGTCCCATACACCAACCAACACTGTTTGATTGATGACCATTATGCAACACATTCACATTTCCACCACCGTCATCATCAACATCACCCCTGTTTGATGGTCTGTCTACGAAAGAGAGTACCATCAACCATGCTGTTTCGACGACTATTTTTTGGGTTGATTTATGGACATTTAGGACTTTGACGTCATTCCATGCTTCTGCAGTAATGACTGGGTGGTGAACTATTTGTGGCGCCGTAGATTAGTGGTTATAGCTTTCGTACTCTGTGCGGGAGACCGGGGTTCGATTCCTCTTGACAGCGATTCAACATGGGCGAGTGAATGTTACCATAGCCCCCGGTTAACCCAAGCCATGTGAGGGAAATTGGGGAGATGGCACACTGTGTGGGCCGTTGGATGTTGCCGGGAGTTGTCTAGTAGAGCGTGAGCCCTACTAATTGGGTCTGCATAGCTCAAAATGAGCATTAAATACTCTAGGACTCTCCATCTAAGCCATGGCCCCTCCTGGAAATAATAGACAGGGTATATCCCTCGATATTTGTGAGGCTAGCCATGTAAAATATGCACATCTATCTATCTATCTATTGACATAATCTATAGACTAGACATTGACATGAACTATTTATATGCTTTGTGTATATATTACTTTATTTTTTAGATCAAACATTGCATACTAATAAGCAAATGTTTTTCATGCCTATCTAATACAAAACAAACCTGAAACTAGACAGGCTAACGAATTTGTTTAAGAAAATTTTTTTATTACCATGTGTGCTCTTGTCCACAGTTCCCTTTGGTATTTTTCTTCACCAAGTTTTCCAAATGTCATGTCTGCTTTTTGAGCATCAGAAAAAGGTACATAACGATGTCTCAAGCAGTTACTAGCTCCATCTGAAATAAGTCGCCAAGTAATGCAACCATTTTAATCATAAAATGGAGTTTAAAAATAATTCCAGTGGATCTTACATTTGAAAAACACATCACACAATTAAGACTACCCTGCACAAACGCCTTTTTGTGCACCACCATTTTCGCAAAGTTGTTTCTAGGGATGGCTTATAGTTAAAACCATGAAGTTATGTTATGAGCGGAGTTGCCAGATCGTTGCTAGAGCTGTTTGATTAGATAATCACATAGAACGGTTACACTATAGCTACAAATGTATAATATATTTAGCTAGCTAATGTTATGTTATAGGTAATTAGTGAAACTTTCATGTAAAAAATCTTGAGAACCAATAAATATATTACAAAAAAAGAAAAAAAAGTCCTAGACAATTTTTAAAGCTCTTTCAAATGAAATCAACTTGATTTTCAAGTGAAAGGTAGCTAGCTAAACTTCAAGCTCACGTGTGAAGGTTTGCACATGGAACATCATTCCCTGTGTACCATTGGGAGTTGTATCTATACATCAAAATAAAGCTAACTTTGAAAATCCAAGCTTGACCATTATATTCGCTTTAAAAAACGAAGTAGGCTTCACGGATTGCAGATTAAGAATTTCGTTTTCATGGGTCCCATTTTGAATATTTCAATCAGAAGCCATTTTGGACAAAATACGTTATGAAGCGCTAAATAAATCAAAACAGAAATAACCTTGTTCCCAGGGTCTCCTTTTGCAGGCTAAGCTTCCACTATACTCTTATCTTAAACTTGCTTTTTACGCCAGAAACAAATAAAAGAGTCCTGCGATACGGTGTTTACTTAATTAAATGACCTGTTTAAAAAAAAAAAATTAATCTTCTTCGAAGCTGTATGTTGTATGAAATTACTAAAAAATTATAGGTTGCCGTATATAGTCAATACGTTTTGGGCTTATACATGTTTACAATCTTTTATGTTGGGTTTACATGGATAACAAGAACATGCAAACCAGCGTAAAAAACCCGTCTTTTTAAACAATTGGATTTCAACCTATCGCGCCGGGACAGTTCGCATCGCCGTCCTGATGTCAGAAAGTCCTGGAACGAGTTCGAGTGGATTTTAGTATTATTATAAGTATTTTTATTATTATAACTAATACTTACCCAGGATAGCGTTTTCTAACAAAAAGAACCCATTTATTCTCAACAATTCTTTCACAAAAGAATTATTGGCTTCAAATCAAAGTTTTAGATTTCGCTTGATTTTTATTTTCTCCTGCACAGCGTATATACACATTTTTATATAAAAATATGCTTTAAAAGAATACCAGACTGTGATTTCAGGTTGAAAAAAATATGTCTATTGTTTAGGTCAGAAATAAGAATACGACCAGCTTGGTTAAAGTTTTGATATTCTTTTCAAAACTTTAATCATACGATGTTTTGCTATTTTGAACATACAAATATGAATTAAAAATGAAAATTGTAGATAAAGAAGAACATAACAAAATTAAATTGTCGTAGAGCTTTAAATTATGACTATTGTCTTTAATTTCTTGAAAAATCTGTTGTCTCATGATGATGTCTTCTTTAATAAAGGTTTTGATGTTAAATTGGCCACACTATTTTCGTCGTTAATTTATCGATGTTAATTTATCGATATTTATTTATCAATGCTTATTTATCGATGTTTATTTATCGATGTTTAATTATCGATGTTTATTTATCGATGTTTATTTATCGATGTTTAATTATCGATGTTTATTTATCGATGTATATATCGATGTTTAATTATCGATGTTTATTTATCGATGTTTATTTATCGATGTTTAATTATCGATATTTATTTATCAATGCTTATTTATCGATGTTTATTTATCGATGTTTAATTATCGATGTTTATTTATCGTTGGTAATTTATCGATGTTTGTTTATCGATGTTTAATTATCGATGTTTATTTATCGATGTTTATTTATCGATGTTTATCAGAAACGTAATATTTTTTGAATAAAAAATCAAAATCAAATGCTTTTTAATTTTTATTCCAACAGAATAATTTTTGAAAACGTCTGCACATTCTTTTAAAAAATCCCTTTCTAGTGGCTGCTTCTTTCTTATAATCATCTTCGATTTCCTTTTTATGTTGCGATATTGAAGATTTTTCTGTTCTTTTTTGAGATATTTGAAGTTCGTTTAATTTTGTATTGAGAAGGAGTGGTTGCATTTCAGCATAAGTGAGCCGAATCTGATTACCATGTCGGTATGATCGAGTGACGTAACCATCCGTAAAATGCCGAATTTTCTTTTTTGCCATAATTTTATCAGACTTGTGTTCAAAAAGAATTTTTTGGGGGACTTTAGTTGTGCGTGGTCGAATTGGAACAGGCATACGATTCTTTTTGAGTTTGGTTATGGAGAGATGGGTATCTGATGAAATTGCTTGTTTAGGTTTCATGGTTATTAACTCGGAGAAATCGACGCAAGAACAACTTTGCATCAGACGAAAATTTTTTCGAGTCAACAAAACATGTAGATACTTGTAATATTGTGCCTCTTCTTTAACTTTAAAACAATTAGGTCTTTTGTCTAGAAGAAGGAAATAAATTAATTATCCTTAAACTAACACTAACAAGTCTCTAACGCCATGAGACTTATTTTATAGTTTTTACCAATGTTGCTTTTAATACTTTTAACGGTTCTACTAAGATTAACCGTCATTGTATCTATTTTGTATAAAAAAGAAACCCAACCTTGGTTGAGGTTGATGGAAACTTCGTCACCAGGGTTTTTAGGCAGTTTTGGAGACAAGGTTGAAGAAACAGACGATATCATGTTAACTTACTCTGTTTTTCTTGTAAGTACATGGCTATTTCTCGCTTTTCTTTTCGTCTCGTATGAAACGGTCTTATTTCTAAATTATAGAAAATCACATTAAATCTATAATATGATCTATAGTGACCGACAACATTGGTGAAAATTGAGAATGGGGACAAATGAAAGCAGAAGAATATTGTTGGAACACTTTTACTTACCTCTCATGTCTGCAGAAGATAAAAACAACACCACTATTTCAAAACTTCGTTAAACCGACGTGTTATTTAATGTGACGTCTTACCAGCAATCTAACGTCATGAAGATAGTAGTCGTGTGACGGTAAAGGTAGACTTCCACTCAAAAGCAAAGCGGAAAATACGTAAATTTAATTGGCTATCTACTAATTGTGCGTTCCGATTCAATCCAATTTGCTTTTAAGTGCAATTCCACCATAACATGTTTATTTGCGGATGAAGTGTTCGATGTAAGTTTGGGGAGGCGAGTTGATTTTGATCATCAGTATCTTGCAGAATATTTGAGTTCAAGTGAAGGCAATAAAGTAGTTTAGACATTCAGATGATGTTGTGATCCCCTTATTTTTGACGCCACTGTTTTTTCCACCCCTCCTATCAATTTTTAAAACGTTTCCACCCTTTTATCACCTAGCCAAAAATATGGAGCAAAAAATCTGTTGTGAATGAGATATTATGGAAAATCATCAAAATTAAAGAGATAATAATACGGAGTATTCTCCCCAAATTCTTTCTTTTTTTGGCCTGCTTGTCCCGTTACCAGAAAAGTGTTTAAACCAAGATGCAGTGAATATATAGTAAGAGATCATATTTGGTGCATTGCGAATATAATAAGAGATAAAAAACATAAGCAAGAAAATGTTTATTGTAAAATTACAAAATATCCAACATCGTCAACAAGACTTGATAATTGTTAATATGTGAACGGAGGTTCCGTCTAAACATCAAAAGCCTAAAGAAGTCCTGAAAACGAAATTACTATAATCCCTCGAGAACTGCATGTTGTGGTATAAAATCAAAGATGGAAGTACTGAAACCCTTCATCTTATAACCTTAAGGCCATGCCCACAATCATGTCGCCATATATAACATCGAATTGACGTCATCACTAGGGAGGTAGGTTTTATAGCAAGCCACAAAAGCAAGAAAGATATATTTCGAATTGTGTTATTTTTTTCAGTCTTATTACAAGCTCGTGAGCTTGTTACAAGCTCGTGAGCTTGTATTAAAACGCAAATGTGTCCTACAAGAATGGAAATTTTTGCCTCTCTGAGCACCGACACGGGAGTAGTCGTGTGTTCGAATCTCATCTTGGTAACTATTTTTACTTTTTTTTTCTTTTTACTATCTCGCCCGCGAGGACGTGTTTACAGACTGACCTAACGAAAATTGAAATTTCGAGAAATTTTCTATCAATATTATTGCCTATCCGAATAGCAAAATATGTCGTGTCTAACTTCAGCTTTTTATAAACTATTTTGGCGAGGTTGTTTGCGTATATCATCCGTCTTGTTGCTGTTAATTAGATAAATGGGATAGATGGTATAGCAAAAAGGACTTATATAAAATCTCTATTATAATAGCCGTATTCCGTCTGTCTGTCTCTGCGCGGACCCCCCGCTGAGTTAGAAAATGATGTTACGGAAACACGAATATCAAATGCGATATATTTTTATCCACTTTGTTGCGACGGGTAAATATAAAGGACGGGCGAACCCGTGGATTTTTCCACGGGCAACGACTAGTCTTTATAATAATAGCCGTCGTCTGTCTGTCTCTGCACAGACCCCCCGCTGAGTTAGAAAATGATGTTACGGAAACACGAATGTCAAATTCGATATATTTTTATTCACTTTGTTGCGACGGGTAAATATAAAGGACGGGCGAACCCGTGGATTTTTTCACGGGCAACAACTTGCGCCTCATTGAGTAGCAATCTTACAGTCTTCCAACCAACAAAAACGCAAAAACTTCTTCTAATTCGACAGTTACAAAGTGTAGTGGTTGTCATCCTGGACAGTATGAAGCGATTACAATAAAATTATTCGTTAGTCGTGTGACAATCTCGCGCCAACGCTCTTGTGATAAACTTCACTTGTATCACTATAGTTCGAAATACCAATGTGGAACAAAAGACAAAAGAAATTTTAAAATTAGTAATAAAATTCTATTTTTTTACATCGCGTCACGTATATTTATTACAATTTTAGTCTTCAGGTTTCCTGCTCATGCGCAGTGTTGGTGTAACTGTGAACATCTGTAGAGGTTTGATTGCCCAACTCAATTGGTCTCGATTTGTCGTGTCTTCGAACGACTGCCGCTCTTGAGAATACGTCACCAGTTTTTCTTTTCTTCAAATTCAATTTTAGCATTAATATATCGCGAATATGTTTTTGCAGGAAAATATAGATAAGAGCATCACATGTAAAGCCAATAGCGTAAAATAACAACAATATATTTGAATGCAAGTTCGTCCCAGTCTCCAGTATATAAAACAAAATTAAATTTGTCACGTCGGGTACCATCACGAAAATTAAGAATGTCGCAATAATCAAAAGTGGCGCGAAAAAGTTTCTTCCCCGAAGTCCACTTTTCGGTGCAGTCGCTTTTGTGCTTCTGTTTACTGATTCCGTACTGGGATGTCTTCGAACAAGCCGAAATTTTTTATACAGGTATGTATATGTTACCACAGCAACAACAAAGAAAACTCCCTCAGTGACGGGAAATATATACTTGTAAATAATTGTTGATGTATCTTCATAGAATTTTTTTAATGAAAGAAGCACAATACCACATACCAATCCAGTGAGCCAGCATAGTGCTAGCAATATTCTGGTCTTTTTTTTATTAAAGTATATGAAATATTGTAAATTCAAATATACTTCAAAAAATCTATCTAGTGTTAATAAAATCATGATTAAAAAACTTGGTAACACAAAAAAAGAACATTGAGCGATCGTTAAATAGCGTATGTTTGTTGACGTCACGCTGTTGCCACGTGATAAAATATTTTGTGTCAAGTCGAACAAACTCATAGCAATTTCCGCGATACTTAGATTCAAAATGACGGTGTCTTGATTTCGTCTTTTATGTTTTAAACAAATCAACAAATAGATACCCAGACAGTGTAAGGTTATAGCGATACCGTATAGAGGTATTGGAAGGTTTTCGAACAAGTGCTCAACAAAACTCTTCATTCCATCATCAAGGCGATTTTCTTCGTAAAATCTGGTGGCAAAGTAATACGAAACCTAAATAAGGTATCAAACAATGTACTAAATCTACTGCTAATCTGATGCCACCAATTCAGTCTTTGCTAGGCTTGACAGAGAAAACCCTTAATAGAAACGTGAAACAGGTGCAGTCGTAAACAAGTGTGAATTAAACTTTCTGCGCGGTTTGATATCTAAGTAGCTTGTCTAGTTGAGCGATTGCTGTGATTGGTTGGCTTTTGCAGTTGAAATTATAGCCTTAAATTTACTAAGATCTCCTTCAGACACCTCATTAAAAAGTATCAATAGAAAAGATTATCCTGGGTAAGTACTATAAAAGACCAAAAGGAGTTAATTAAAAATAACTAATCTCACGCATGTAATTGGCCATTTTCCGAGTTTGTGAGTGCAGAAAATTTTAATTTTGTATCAACCCCAATCTCATCCCTAGAACTTCTTTTTAGCTTTCGGATATACTTGCTGGCACGATAGAAGTTTATGCGCGCAAGCAACATATAAGAAAACGAGAAAAAGAGTCCTGGGGGCAAGATTAAAACAACTCGGAAGTTTAATACAATGCTTGCGTGTAATTAATAATTACGTAACTTACAAGTACCCCACAGGTTAAATCATACACTTTTTTATATTCCTCTTTTGTAATTCCTAGTAAAACCGTTAAAAGTACAAAGTATGTTACCATTCTTGAATGTTTTGATTGGATGCTTTATTTGAACTATTTCTTTTCACAGGAAGAACTTCTTCGTGCAAAGTATGTGCGTATATGTTTTCACTTATTTTTATGAAAAATATTACGTTTACTACCCAAAATGCAATGCATTTATAGATGTTATTGTTATTTTCGATGTATTAGCTGCTTATCTGTTTTAGCAGAATAAGATAGAAAATACGTTTCATTTTTAAAAGCAGCATATGTCTTTAAGAGATGATGAAAATCAGTTCAAAACTCGTCACCAGGCTTCATCTTTTGTGCGTATTAACAGACTTGCTTCCAAGCTCTATTGATCCCTTGCTCAGTAAAGAATTCAGGGTGAGTAAAATAGAGGGCAATGCAGATGGTATACAAAAAAAAAGAAAGATAATTTCCATAATTCGTGTTAGTATTTTGCGAAAATAAACTTTTTAATTGTGAAAAAGCGAAAAAGGGCTCAAAGAAAGAAGTTTATCAGACTTGTGACACTGGTGTGGTGGGAGAAATAAAAGTGTTTCGAGTCCGCTCTAAGTTTTTTGCTAAGTAATAAACAATACGTCGGGGAGTGACCAATAAAAAATACAAAGGATTGTGACTGCCCTATTTTGAAAATCGTTGGGACCAGGCCATGATAAAGTAAAACGCGCATTCCGTGAGAAAATTGTAAAAATGACCTACTGGAATACGCTTTAGAAAGGAAGGGCATTTCCAGTCTTTCATATTTAACATTTGAAGACTTGTAACAAGGTTGCTTTTTCTTTTTTTCAATTTCTGTTAATCTCAAATCATGATCTTAAAAAGTCTCTCTAATCTTTCAGTAAGTATATGTTGAAGGTTATTTTTATTTAAATTTTTTATATTTATCTCTGTTATCTTACATCATATTATTTAGAAAATTTTTTTTATGCATTTCAAAAAAAAAAGGTTTTACTAATTAAATAAAGTCGTATAGGGCAACTTTGCGCCCAGGCTCATATGCTATTCCAACTAAAGCTGTGTAATATCATCGTTATATTTGCACCGAAGAAATAAAAGGGACCGTTAATGAAGAAGTCGAAATATCTATGATTCATTACAAAATTTCGTATTTAAATCTGATTTCTGATCATTTGCTGCCTCAATGTTGGTGAACTTGTGTAGTGTAAGATAAAAAATCCAATTCTCTTTTATATCGGCCTGATTTTGACAACTCAAACTTGAGTGATCATGAGTTATGACTAATAGATAACATCTCAGTATTTTGGCCTTGCTGTAACGCTAATTAGCGTATTTCGGTGTCTAAAGGGTAACGATAACTTTGATTCCTACCAGTTTGAGCCTTTTAAGATCTGAATGGTATGGTTTATCCTAAATAGCTCTAGGATTTTTTAGGACTTATCCTCCGCTTGTTTTTCTTATAGTTGGCGAGGCCCAACTTCATCCCAGGACTTGTAAGGTTATTTGGCGAGATTGGCATGCCTTGATTTGATTTTGTATCCTATAAAAGCAAGTCAAGTCAGAAAAACGAAGCTTAAAATGTTTTCCTTTTAACGTTTTTGAAGAAAGAAAAGCCATCTTGAATCATTTCTCTTTTTGACGTTATCAAAGATGTTGCAAAGGTCGAAGCAAGTTGTCGAATCGTTTGACGTCAACCTATCAAATGATTTTAAATTTTTATTTTTCCATCGGTCGAAATCAATCATTAGATCACTTTCTTTTGATAAAAGAAGAACCTTTTTTTAAATGATCGCTAAAAAATCAAAATAATTCTATTTTAGTGATTGTCATTATACAGTATCAAGTCGGTGCTACAAAGAAGACGCAAGTTTCGTCACAAGAAACTTTACCCTACTAATAAATATTTAATCAATGTACAAACCGATGCTACGCAAACAGACATTAAAAATGAAAAAAGTTTAAAAAAAAGTAAAAATGACCTGGATTTAACTTCAAAGATTCTTTTCTCTTCCACTAAGCATATCTGTCAGTCAAGATTGTTCGGGTTGGTTTTTTGTAAAATAAAGATTAAGAAGCTGTTGTCTCATTGTCTAATTGTCTATATTTTTATTTTATCTCTTTTAAACCACTCCCCATGCAATGTATAGCATTTCTTTTAATTCATAAGACTTATTTTACTGGCTATATTATAATGGACGGACATATCTTATATTACGTCTAAATAAAACACCAACGATTTATTAATAAACTGTTCTGGATGGATCTTAGAGAGATTAAATATATATTCTAACACGGGCGTATAGGATGGTATATTCTAAAACGGGCGTGTATGGGGTGGTATATTATAACATGGCGTATATGGGGTGGTATATTCAAAGACGGGTGTATGGGGTAGTATAATCTAACATGGCCGTTGATTTGTGCTTCCACTTTTTGTTTAAAACATCCGTCTTGTTATACGAACAAAGTTCAGCCTTAAAGGTTTCTTTTCTTAATTGTATTTCCATTGTCCCTAATTTGTTTTTAATTTAATTTGGATCAGAAGAAAATTTGTACTAAAATCAACCACGTTCACAGTGCTCTTCTTCGCCTATGATATTATAACAGTCATATTATTATTAGCTGTCCAGCCTTACTTTGCTTTTTGTTCTTACATGTTAGTTGAAATTTAACTCTGGCGAGTATATATTCACAAGTTCACAAGTCGCCAGATAATCGTAATTTTCATGTTAGATAGTCACTACTGATATACAGCATTTAATCTCAAACTTAGTGCGGTAAAAAAACTTTGACCTGGTGTTGTTTGGTGTGAAATTATTAAATAGTCTCCAAAGTTTATTCTTGTGATTAATCATTTAATGTCATATAAATTAAATGTAAAACTTTATATCCTACCTTCAATTCTTTTATTTACAATTCCCATGCATCGATGCAAAATTGTCGACAAAATTTAGGATAAAATTCACAAAATGATAATATATACTTATTAAATTTTTTAATACATAGTTATATATATATCGTTATCTGTGGCAACTTGAATTTTTAATCATATTTTTATAATATATAATTGAACAGCTAGAAACGAAACCATTAGCGTCAATCAGAGTCAATCTCGTTAACGTATTTGTTTTTTACACTAATGATAATAGTTTATAATACTTACACGTTGTAAAGCTTTTAATTAGCGTTAATCACTAAACTAAAAAATTCAGTGACAAAAAGTTGTTGTCACGTCTGTTGTATATTAATGGCTAGTGGGTAAATGACACAGCGGGAATTGTAAACCATATGAAATATTTATTCCAGTCGTTATAACAAGGTTGTTGCTTCCAAAACAAGTAGCGAAGGGAAGTTGGTATTGTGGTCGTCTTTTTAAATTGTGTGTCATAATATATTCGATTTTTTATATATATATTATGACAGTCGTGGGACGTAAGACGGTGGAGGGTCGCAAAAAGAACAAAAGAGCTGGTCCCCGGTTTAATTGTATATATGTTTAATACGTGAAGTATGTGCAGTTTTTCATATGTAAATCGGCCTAAACTTATTCTTTTATGCACAACGCATACAATGTATCAAATAAACTTTTAACAATTCGTATATTTTTTGTATCTGAATCTCATGTTCAAAACGAGGCATCGAAAAAAAAGATTTCCTCCGTACCTGATCTTCCTTTAGCAGTGTCAGATGGAAATTGTGTGGTCATAGCAAAAGGGGACATACTATATAAATTCGTTTGCAAAATAAAATATGTTTTCAATCGAATTTGCTTATTTTGTCTGATTTGTTATACTTCCTTGACAACTTTCTAATGATTTGATTTAGGTAAATTAGAACATTGGAAAGTCGTCAAGGAAGTATAAATATATTTAAAATTCAATAAGGAAGTTGACAACCTCCTCCCCAGGGTCTTGTGGCCCTTAAGCCGTTACTGCATCATCAAGGCAAAATGTCCTGGGGACGAGGTTGGGAAGTTGAATTACTTGCTATATTGGTGAAAGCTAGCCTAATCATGCAGATGTAGCCCTTCTTTCTATTACAGGTGCCGGTTGTTAATAACAAAATGAATCTCTCGTCTGCTTGAAAAAACATCTAAATGAAATCAGAGAATGTTAACCTTATTTCTACCGGGATTGTTTGTCCCTGATAGAACCGGGAAGGTGCTTAAAGGGTACCCCCTTGTAATTTCTTCTTAGGAAAAGCTACTGTAATACTGTAAGTCCTACTTATGTTCTGTCAAATTCAAGAATAAAATGTCAAAATCCATAATGGCGGCTATTGCTGCAGCCCTACCGAAAGTACTTAAAATTAGTAAAATTGTCAAATTAGTACCGTTTTTTGCCTTTTTATGTGTTGTGTTTCAAAGTGCTAACGTAATACATAGGTACATGTGACGATAACACGAAGAAAGGAAAATATTGACCATTCAGTTTTTTTTATGTCACATGACTATTGATGAGAAAATGATGACAGTGACCAATAAGTCAATGTTTTTTTATTTCAAAATTGGAGAGACAAAAAGATATTAAAAGTCAAATAATTTTAGTACACAAGAAAAAAGACTTAAATGGCAGATAATAATGTACAGGGGGTGCCGAATGAGCACCTTCCCGGTAGGAATAGGGGACTCGTAGGATACAAATTGCTTGGAACGCACCTTCGGCTGCTGTGAAACACCTCAAATTTGTTGTATGATTAAATTCCATGGTTTAGATGCAAAGACACGTACATTGAAGAATTCAGAAGTTCACCTTTAGTGTGTCTGAAGTAAAGTATATTATCAATGTTCTTCATAGGGCTTATTTTTCGCTTTCTGATATGTGGCTAGCGCGAAATCAAAAAGAAGCTCTGGGAACGAGATTGGTTTATTATCAATAACACCAAAAATAAACTTTGTTTGTCCTCAAGGTGACGGAAGATTATTATGTAATATTATTTATGTAATACCTATTAATACTTTCCCTATTAAAAGGGAATTTGTGAAGCGTGGTTAAATAGTTACTGAGGAAACATCGCCCAATCTATTTTAGTTCTAAAAAGCTATACTGACAGGTGAAATATAGAATTTAGAGTTTTCTAAGTAATTTTACGAAGAATATAAAAACAAAACAAAAAATATTGCGTAATTAAATTTCTTAAAAAAACTCTATTTATTGGATTGGAGAAAAAGGATAGAAGTCTTCACTCCCAAATTTTACGTGAACACATGCTGTGGATAAAAAGTAAACTTGTTTCCAGGATATTTTTATGATTAACGAGTAGGTGAAGCGTGACAGTCTGAAATTAACAGTTAAAAGTAGGCGTGAAAAGATTTATCTTATTTGAATTCGTAAAAACAAAGCCAAACAAATAATTCAAGAAAGATAAAAAAATCTTAGCTTAACTAGTTAAGATGTTCCGGGTTTAATGTTGCTAATCTTTTATTACTTAATTCTTCTGTTTTTTGCTGTTCCACAAGTTCAAATGAAAAATTTGCGTTGATTCGTTTCTAACCTCAGACTTATTTCAAGCAGAATACTAGAATACCGTAATCGAAGAAAGTTTGATACAGAGTTGGTATAATCGGTAAATTTAAATGATTTCACCTTTCCTCCAAAATTAAATCCCTGGCAAATTCAATTAGTTAATTAAATTCAAGTTGAGTTTATACTAAAGAGTAAAATGATGATAGCTGTTTCCTGAAAAGAGTTAAATTTTCCACATTTGTTAATGACGTGAATAGACATAGGCTAGTTGTTCATTCATAGAAGAATTCAGCGATAGCCCGTCATCATAATGTATTACTCTGCGGGAGGCAAAAGAGGGCGGGGGCGGAGTGAAGTTGGGTGCAGCCATTTTGAACACACAAAATACGAGCATTAATATAACGAACTAGCTGAGTGGGCTAGTGTTTGATAAGTGCATACAGGCCATCTTTTTCATCCAAGTTGTTGACTTTTAGTACAGGTATACGGTGTGTCACAAAATCGATGGATTGCTTACAACAATAAAACCTGTCGGATATAATGCATTTTCTAAAAGTAATTTTTCTGCAACCTCAGCTTAAATAAAAACACAAGCTACAACCTTTTCGCTCAGCAATTTTTTTTGCATAATAATTTCCCGTGAAAGTTTAAAAATAATCATCGGTGCTACTTGGTTGAGCTGTTAGTACAGGTAAATCATGTCGAAATGCTTATATACTTTTTCACATCTTCGGTAAAAACACCCTGTCTAGCTAAACCCATCACCCAGTAATTTTATTTTGCATTTTTGTGAAGTTCCAAAATTAATTTTCTTGTTTAAATGAAAAAACAGCCTGCAGCCTGTTGTTACAAAAATAATTTTGAGGAAAACTTAAACTGTGCAAAAAACATCAGAGATTAATCTGGACTGCTGTTGAATTTTAAAAAGAATAAACGTTTTGATTTTTTGGCTGATGGCACCTATAGCGTAGGAGCTATAGCTAGCCACAACTCAAGTTGCAACTTAGAGAAAATCAGATTGGTGAAAATAACACAAAAGAAACATTTAGTTTGGTTGGGATGAATAGCAGTAATACCAAACTGAATAAAAAGCCTCAACAGAACATACATACACATTAACTCTAGGCTAGGGTGCTTTTTTATCATGTAGCTACCTAGCTCGCAACGTTTGTAGCCAAAATCTTAAAATTGATTTGTTTAAGATTGCAGACGGACCTCTGCGCGACAAGATCAAAAGAGATATCACTACTCTGGTACCACGCCTGAGGGAGTGGGGGACAAAGCTGCGCGCAACCATTTTGGACATAAATATTCAAACTTTTGTCAAGCCTGTTCAGAGAAGCTCATTTCTTAGATAGTAATTAGGCTAACTCAATCTCATATTTAACGATAATTTTAAACGTGCGTGAAGATTTTTCTTCAAAACTGGTTAAAATATTGGATTGAAGATGTACGCTAAGTAAGTAAGTAAGACGGCTCAGGGGCCACCAGACTCTGGACGAGGTTGAAGGACAAGGCAACAAAAGCAGCGTCATTAGAAACAACATCGTGATTATTATTTTCCTGACAAGCAGGGAAATCACTGCCTGACCGTGTTCATGAATAAAGCTAATAAGATAAAAGGAAATGTCTAGAATTTTTTTTCATAACTCTTTAACATTTATTTATTAACTAAGTAATATTAATGCTTGCTTGCTTTTTATTTCGTTCCCTTATTTGTGTATTATGTTTTCTCCTGATTTAATCTCTGCACTCCCCCACAAAGTTAATTTCTGGATTTTTTTTGTTAGCCAGGAAATTCTTAGTCCACATCCTTAATAAAATATTTGAAGTTTGTGCCATTTAGGGAAAATTTAAATTTTTAAAACCCTACTATTAAAAATCTAAAAGATTTGTCGTGTGTTGACATTCAAGGTTTTATAGATACATCTCTAATGTTGGGCGACGTGGCATTTTCCCTTAAAAAAAACACATTTCGCTGTTCTTTTGTGTTGTCAGTAGCTGAACAAAACAAAAAAACAAACAAATTCAAATCCAATTCTGACCGTAGTATCAGATCAGATAAATGATGTTTTCATTCTGTTCCTGCAGAAACTAATTTTCACGCGAAATATATAGTTTGGTAAATTTGGGCGTGTGATATATCAATTTTTAATACCAGTACCTATGCTAGAATTGCACAAAATAGAGATTCATGAATTATGTACGCCAATGTGTGGAATGTGTTTTCCACAGACCAACGACGACAAAAACTTCTGTCCAAAATGGCTGCTCAATGCTGTTTGTCTCTGTCTAAGGGACAAATGTGGTAACTGTGAGTTACGACGTGTGAATTTCCGTAGATTTTCACAACGTGTGATAATTTCTATGGTTACCTTTGTTGGTTCAAAATCATTCTCGATAAAACGTTTAAAATATATAGATGTGCAGACGCGTTGCAAACAAGTTGATAAAAAAAAGTGATTCATACAATATGACTTGAAAAAAGAAAGAAGTTTTAGAATATAGTACCCGCAGCTGTCTTTGAAAAAAAAAGCCAAGATTGTTTAATAAAGCAATATGTACCACTCACAAACAGATTACTAAGTATTTACAACAAAACGACAAGACAAAACGCCATTGAATGAAAAATTAAATATGATAAATAAATACAAATTAAAAACACGCCACGACCTACAATATTTTAGGTCTAAATGAAAGAAAAATTACCAATATTTATTTGCTATATTACTCGTTCATTTAAGTTGTTTTGAGCAGTGGAAATTAGCATAATTATGAACTGCTGTTTCACATCATTATTGCTAACATCCTTTTTAGTAGATAAACAAATGACAATTATGTGTTATTTTCAATCGTTTTTCTTCTTTTCTTCCTGAGCGCGGCGGCTATAAATTTGAAGTGAATTCGCACATACAGGCACTTCAAAAGAAGAACTTGAAAAAGAAGAACAAGCTTATTTAAAGTGAAAAATTCTTTTGCTTTTGCCATCATGAATAGTTCATTGATATTGTTTTGTGTTGTTCTATGTGTCAGCTATATGGTGACTGTGAATGCAATTGTTGCAGGGGGCAACAATATGTGGGAGAAAGGGGATTACAGAGGAAAAAGATCTGAGGTAAGATGACAACTACTTTGTCGATGTAAGCATAATGTCAAATTTTAAATTAAAAGAAAGTTAATAGGTTTGGAAACCCTGTTTCGCGTGGCAGCCAACACTAAAGTAAAATAGTGATCTTTCTCTTCGAAATAATTTAGGAAAAAAATCGACAAGTAAAAAAGCTGAGATGGTTGTTTACATGGGATTATGTCTCAATTATTCATACACCATGATACAATCAGACTGACTAACTAATACAAACGAACTGTCACTTAAATTTCTAGCATCAATATAGATTTTTGGCTTGCTCCTGTTTTCATTGTCAAAACGTTTATACGCTATGTTTTTCAACCTATTTTTTTCAGTACGCATGATTTGCACTGAAAAGACAGGTGTAAACATATACTAAATAAATATTGCTCTACTTTCAGCAGTACGCCCTATCAGTTTAAAAGGGTTATAATATTGTTATCTATCTCTATATTATTAATTCGTGTTACAGAAAGACAAAATAGCAGATGCGATAAATCTTAATTTAAAGGATATGCGAACCTGTGGATTTATACGCGCTACCGACTCTGTTTGCGCCTAAGAAAAGTCGTGCGAAAACATAAAATAGAAAACGCGATATTTTTTATCCATTTAATTTTTTTGTTGCAATGGACGAATTCTTTTGGGATTTTCCGGAAGAAAAACGTGGTGCTACGAAAAAAAGAAATGCAAATTTTGCGAGCTGTCCACCGACTACCGACTAGTCTGTATTATGATGGCCGCAATACGCCTGCCTGTCTGTTTGTAAGTCAAAATGATAGCTGCAAACAGACATATTTTTTTAAAAGGCTTACGATTAGGTTCGAAGAAAAATATTTAGCATACAATAACGTGTTTATGTGATTTCATTTTGTTATTAAAAAATGTTTTTTTTTTAGAATCGTCTTAGATCGGCTTGTGGTATTTGCAAACGCTTAGAATCGCCATGCCGAAAACGTCAAGTGTTAGACGAACTAAAATCGCTGAAAGAAAAGCGAAATATTGATATCGAAGATTTCGAGGAGTTTTCATCTTGAATCAAAGAAAGTACCTATAACAATGATTTCTGAGCGGAGTTAAAATTGTAATTTTTAAATTTTATATTTAGACAAGAAAATGAATGTTATAATTTTTTTTAAATTTTTGTTCGACTCGACTGGACGCAAAGTTTCACCAAGCTGAATTATTGGAATCAACGGTGATTGAAAAAAATATTTGGAATCCAATTATTGATAGGCTTGAGTGGTCATACGATCTAAATTTATGAAGGTTTAGTCATGGTTCACACGACCATAAAACTCTATGACATCACAAAGTTCGCAACAAATTTCCTAAAAAAGGTTTATTTTGAAAAATATAAAAAGGTTGATTAAAAAAACAAACAAAAAACGCTTTCTCCTAACAAGAAATTGTCAATATTTCCCTCGGTCGATTATAAACCTAATTCTACAATTGATCACGAAAGTGAAAAAGAGTCCTTGAAAAACGAGTAAGGTAGTAGCAATAAGAAGTGAAAGTATCTCTTCAAGTAAAAATGGATTTAATACGTCTGATATAACAATCCACTCGATAAAATTAGGTTAATATTTTTTAAGCCCCCCCTCGTTTTTCAGTTTTTTCTTTTTCATCCACTGATAATTAAACTTTCGCGTTTCCCAGGAGCGTTACAAAACCTGTCATCGAAAACACTGTATTTACCTCCAACAAATATAAAATAAATGAAATTGGGTAAAAAATAAGAAATGAAAACGCAGATAGTAACCGTACATATTTTATTGCATTGAGACTGTAGTAAAATTTTTGACAATATACAAAGCACGTCAGATAAAATGGAACATACGCATATGCAGTTACAAGTTCGACATTTATACGGTATCGAATAATATGAAGGGCGATATAATTTAAATGGGCGGAATAACATGAAGGACGGTTCTCAACCACAAAAAAGAAGCGAAGGAGTTCTTAGGAGTTCGAACCTACCATGAGAAAAGCTATATCTAATTCAAATAAAAAGGCGGTACTTCATGTCTAACACATCAACTCAATGGTAGATAAAATCAATTTGAGAGCGGTTCGTAGTGATGCTCACATTTCTACATCAGGAGTTTGTTCCACGCCAACATATAATTGTTTCAGACATTTTGTATAATCTATATATATATGCGCTAATTATTAAACTGGCGACGGCAAAAAATTCCAAAAAATATATGCTGGTTATCGTACAGAAAAATAAGTATAAATTTTAAAATTATTAAACTATTTGTAATTAAACTGAAAGTAAAAAAATAAGGAAATTAAGAAAAATTGCATTCAAATTAAAATTGACACAAAAAAAGAAAACCAGGAGAACTTTGAATATGTACATAAATTATGATAAGGATATAGAAATATACATAGTATTTTTTTTAGAAAAATAATTCTGCGCTTCTTCGCATACAAAAAAACGGTGCGAAAAATCTGACATACTAATTACGATAACTACTGTATTGCGTTAAAAAAGTCAATTAAACACACCGGTGGAGATACGCTAAATTTTAACGAGCTCTCCATCGTATTTTAAAAAAGGTTAATATCATTTGAAAAGTAACCTTAGGTTGAGAGGGAATTTTATGCAGCGGAAAAAAAATCTGTTGTACATAAAAAAACAATGAGTTGCTTTAGCTTTGACGAATTTAAACAATGAATTATGCCATATTTATTGTTCATCTTTACTTCACTGAAGAGTCATAACGGACATTTTTAAGCATAAAAGGTTTTCAATCTCTCCACTTAGATAAAAAAGCTGCAAAAACCTCTGGTAGCGCAGCGCGCCTGCCGGATTAAAATATTTCACGTTACATAATTATCGATACAATAAAATAAATTTACATAATTTAAATCATGCCTGTTTATTGGCCGATGCAAATTATGTCATAAAAATTTCACGGGATCGAAATATTTACCGAAAAAGAGAAAAGTTTTCTTTCTCAGTCAAATCAATTTCAAGCTAGGAATTATTTAGACGATAACAAGGGATAAGTGCGATACCTGCGTGCGTGTTTCTTCAGCACCAATTACGAAAAGACTGCTTTCAACCCTTTTAAAAAAAATCCTTATTTTATAGTAAATAATTTAGAAAAATATCAAATTCTATTACAAGAGAGGAATAAAAAAATATGGTTGCAAAAATATTGAATAAAAATAAAGTCATTTTCAACTCTTTTTTTTCATGTAAAAATATCCTCGAAACCTGGAGCGAGCTCTTTTCAAAATTTATCCATTTTTCTACTAATAAGGACTGTTTCTAATACCCACGTGAATGAACCACGCTGAATATAACACACTAACCTTCTCCCCCGTTTACTCCACTTAATCTGAGGCCCGCTTTGTATCTACTGTAATTGTTTTGCAACGCAGTAATACAGTTATCTGCGGAACTGATGGATTCAAGAAATGGAATTAAGTCCATGAGCTCAGTGTCATCTTTGTCGTCAAACCACGACGTCACCGGCACCTATAAATAAGACAAATTTAGGAGAAAGATTTATTACCTAAAAACAAGAAGGAAAGAACATTTCGTTTTTGTAACAGATAGTGTCATGTAAATTTTAAGCCTCCTCCCTAGATCTCCTCAATCCCTACCTGGCCCTACCACCCCTTCACCATGTAATCCAATTTAATCCACATAGAGTGAACATAACAGCGGACAAGGTTTACAGCGGACACTCTTTACAGCGGACACTTTTCCAAAGGAATGAAAGAGCGGTCAAATTGTCATAACAAAAGATCCATGTAGCGGACAGTTTTTTATACCGGTCGTCGTTTTAATGTCCCAACTTGCATTACCTCTTTCATGTAGTCTTTAAACGAGTTAGTTACATTTTATACTTTATCTGGCTTTGTAACTAAAACATGTTTACCTAAAAATTTTCTTTGACTGAAGTTAATTAAAAACATTTCAGTTTAGTTACATGATACCCCCAACGTAAAACTCACTTCGGTCGAGACAGACAGGTGGGTGTAAAAAATCATGAAAACACACTGAAGAGTAACTTTTTCTAAAAAATAAACATTAATGGGAAGTTTTCCTTAGTCAGTTCTATGGTCAAGCCAACATTTCATCGGCACACTTATATACTAAAGGTAAAAGTAACTTACAGCATTTTCAGGATGAAATATATAAGAAGCAGGTGAATTGTCAATAATAACAACATTATGAAGATCTCGCCCCAGCTTGCTTAAATCCTAAAAAATCGATTTACACAAAGAAATGAAAGGGTAATCCTAAAAAAAATTGGATCAATACAATTTAAAAAATAGATGGTGGGAACATCTTTTAAGATTTCATCAGAGATTCATAGGTTCTGGTAGAAGCAGAATTACTTAGCAAGGTTTTTTTTTCAAGAAAGAAATTAGAATACCCCAAACTAAAATAAGAGAAGTCATCAGATTGTTAAAGTATGCGTTATAGGAAATATCTGAGGCAAAAACTCGATGCCAACAGTTAGAAAGAAACAAACGAAGCTCAAATATCTGCGTGCATCACTAACATATTGCCGCACGTAGTGTAGTTGGTTCGTCTGCGGCTGCCAGTTCTGTAGACCGCGGGTATCCCGCTCACTGCCAGGCAATATGTTAGTGATGCGCAAAGTAATTCTTATTCAATATGGAACGAAGCTTACTTTGACATAATTCCCTTTGTAAAACACGCAAGATTCTCTAAACAGTCTCGAGCGGAAACACGTTGTCTTGTCTAATAAGTCAGCAACTGGATCTGCATACTAAAATGATAAGATAACATACTTGCAGTAAAAATAAATGTATATACTGTAAATAAAAGAATTTTTAAAGTGGGTGATACTCTTTCTACAAATGAAAACATGTAATATAGAATGGAACTTTTCATTTATAACTACTTTTTTGTAATATAAATACAACGCCCACCATGGGGTGTTGAGGCCCGCTTAGTAGGATAAAATACTTCTGTCAAGTATTTTAAACATTGGGTTCAGAATTAGCTTTTTAAAAACCTAAAAATATGTACAGTGTAGTTGCTGAATCAAAACTATAGACAGAAAAATTATGAAAAAATTGAATTTCAACAGTTCTTAAAGACTAAAGGACTCTGTATGAATGAATTCACAGAGTATAGTTGTGTCTTTCTTGTAGGTGAAAGAATCAGAAACACTGCAAATCAATTAATGTTTTTCTCTACTATTTTCAACCTACCTTTGCTAAGCTAGCAGTAAATAACACACATTCGAATATCTCTCCCATTCTTTTCAAAAACATATCAACATATGGCCGTTTTAACACGTAAACCTAAACATAGCAAAAACACAAGTTAACAAAAAAAAATAAAAAATATTGCCATGTATTTCAAATAACAAAAATGTGAAAATATAAATGTTATGGTAAACGATTTTTCACAAGTGCACAACCAGTTCTAGAATTATATCACCTAATGTTACATTCAAGTTAATTCCTAATCACTTGCGTTCGTTCTATTGTCAACAGCTATTTACGTTCAGGTATTGAGTAAAATGCCGACTGCAGCTTAAGACCTTTTCTATGCTCAAACGAATGAACTATATACAACTGTGCTTAAACTAACTTAACTTAGTGACAGTCGCTAAATTTTTTATTTATAATCTTAAATTTCAATTTCAAAAATCAAATAAGCTGAAATTCTTTTATATGTTTTTATGGAATGGCTGCAATGTATAGGAGCACAGGTGCTTTAGAAATAACCAATAAACAGGAAACACAGCACTGTCGACGAGGATCACTTCTTGAAGTTTGATTGAAATGTTAAGTCTGAAGACTTTCCCTATTGCTGCCAAGAATATCATTCTTAGAAGTTTTATAATACAAAAAAAAATTATAAACCTTGAGGTTGTCTTTATAGTTTTTTTAATTAGTTTTGTCTGTTACCTAATTACTTACCTAATTATTTAATTGCGTTTATATATATCTATCATTTGTTATTTATACTCATTACGTGATGATGTCAGCAGCCCTAAGTTTGCAGATAATACTTTGCTTAAGCAAAAAGTCAAATTTACATTATTACCTGATGTACAGTACCATCAATTTCGACAGGCACAATAAAATCAGCATTATCAACAGGCTAAAAAACAATAGTCATATATGGTCATCTGTATGCTGCTATATTTTAATCTATGGTTTCTTTTTCTAATACACATTTTTATAAGAAACCGAGTATATTAGCCTTTGTTTCTTAATTATTTCATGATTTAAGCATCAAAAGATTCTTATGTTAGTGTAATTTATAAAATATTAAATACTGAGCCTGTGTCAACTTTTTTAGTTCCAATTTTTGAGTATATGTAACAAATAAGTAACAAGCAACTGCAATTTACAGAGAAGTGAACGCTTCTTTAAAATTATGTAGGAAAATGTGCGACATTAAGGCAGTTATGCACTGCATCGCAAGGTTTCCAAAAAATTTCTTTTTAAAATAAATTATAAAAACTTCTTAACATTTTAGAGGTCTTAGTACTAGGTTTCTTATAAATAGGTTTCTTATAAATGGGTTTCTTGTAAATGGGTTTCTTATAAATGGGTTTCTTATAAATGGGTTTCTTGTAAAACAGAATACATGTAGTGCTATAAACAAGAGAATTTGATTGCGAAATAAAGAAAAATTATCACAACACAAGTAGTTGTGTTTCTAAAGACTAAAAGACATACCTTGAAAGAACTATGAACAAGAGTTTCGTCTAGGTCAATCACCACGCATTTTTTATTTAAGTCTTGATGACAAAGAGCTGGAAGCAAATAAAATGATTCCTGTTGGGACGCCTAAAACGAGAAGGAAAAATAATACCTGGATAACTCCTTTAAAACTAATTCACCAAAGGTTAGCTAATTTCGATCAAGAAAAATGTTACCAGTCTTAATATTGGGTAACAATACCTGTGCAGCTCCCTTAAGATATTGTTTCACTTTCTTTAGTGACTAAATTAATTTCTTTGCATATTACTTTACTGGGAAAAATGTAAGACAACAGTAACAAAAGTTTCTCTAGGTGACGAATGATTTTGTTCGCAAATTTTTTCGTTTGACAAATGAAAACTTCCTTTCGAATGATTTTTCTTACCAAAGTTTGTTAAAACAACAATAAAAAACAGGAGAATGGAAGAACTCATTCATTACACATAATAGTAATTGCATCCATTGTGATAAGTTTAAAATGATATCATAACAAAAAAAACAAAAAAAACGTTCTAATGTTCAACATATTTGCATATGGAAAAGCAGTGCAAAAATATATTCCACATGACCTAAAAAATACTTTAAATTACCACAACAAAATGATACATTTTTTTAATAAAGTTAAATAAATAACAATAAAGTTTAAACAATGTTTTCATTTGTTAGTGTCCTTTGCCATTGAATATATTCTTGGTTCTTATGCATTTTTATGTTTTTAAAAAAAGCAGAAACAAAAACTTTCATTTGTTAGTGTCATTTATTTCACTAAGAAAGAACACCTAAATTAGTTTTGTATTTTTATAAAGAACTTTGTAAAAGCCAGCCTCTCCACTCCATCTCCTTATAGAATACTTACATTATTACCTTTAGCGTTTGTTTACGATGCCAAGCAATTCTTACTTGGTTGTGGCGCCACTGTCTCGTGCTTTCTCGAAATCGTCGCAAAGAAAATATATTACCCACAATACCGTCCATTTTAATTTCCGTCAACTTTTTAAAACTACAATAAATTACTGTTTTCAACGTATTGTTGATATGTCATGAAATGTCCTTACAAGTTTAACAGTTTTGTTTTGTTGGTGTCTTTTCTTACAGAATAAAAAATATGTCTTGATATGTCAAACAACTAATCACACTTTGTGTGAGTTGATTAAACAGTGATATAAATCTTTTATACAAGACGAGTCAAACTAACATAAACATTTTAACTAAGTTGGACAAACAGTAAACTTAGTTTTCATATCAGGAGAGCAATATATTAGATAAATTTAATTATAAACACAAAAGGACTTCCTAATATAGCATTTTGTATGTTATTTTAACTAGATTAATTATAGAGATATATAGTTAAACTTTTAATTAACTTGAAATCCGAAAAAGTTATTTAATGTGATATTCTGAAATTTTGCACATTTGTCAATATTGGTTTATGTTATGGACCACACATTAAATTACTATTGAAGTATTTTGCAATCAAAGGTAAATAAAAGCAGTTTTGTGCTGTTTTTATGCAAACTGAAAGAGATTTGAGGCATTTAGATTGTAGGGGGGAATCTAGATTACAAAATACGCATCTTTCCAATGAATGAAACAGAAACTAGTATAACTTGAACTGATTGTTTTGATCCATGTTTAGGAGTGCTGTTTATGTTTATATTTAAAATTGTTTCTAAAAAAACAACCTGTGTTTACAAAAGAAATAAAGCGAACCAATAAACTTCTTCAGATGAATTTTTATCATTTGTACATAATATTTCATAGAGAATAGCATTTTAAAGTATGTTTATAACTTTTTTCAAGAATGAGTCAAGACTTAACGGTGCATAGTTTAAAAACAAAGTTACTCTAATTATTTTTAAGTTTATGAAACAGGTTTTTTCTCTAAAATTCTATGACAGAAACATTAAATGCAATAAAACACTAACTGCTATGCTTATCTTTTAAAGAATAGTGTATATGCTGTTAAAACTTGGATGTAATATGCAAAACTTACCACAGAGTCGATTTCTTCTTCTTCTTTTTCATCTTCTTCGTAGCCTTTTACTAGTGTGTTTTGGTTATTATTAGGTGCGGGGAGTACAGCAGCCGTAGTGTTTATATTGGTCTGTGTACCTTCACCGTTTTTATGATGTAGTGACTTCGATGAGCTTTTCCCACCAAAACAACAAAATATGCTTGACAGAAATCCACGATTACGTTGTTTTTTGTGAGCAGGCTCGTTATCTAAGGGAAATAAAATAATATAGTATTTAAAAACAACAGATGAATTATACTTTTAATGAAGTGAGATTAATTAGCAGAATGTTTTGCATACTTTTGCAAAGTTTATTTACAGTTCTGTGGAAGCATTCATGCATAATGTACACACAATCTCTTTTCTAGTTCATCACGCATATTATAAAACTTTTTTAAAGTTAAATTAATATCCTAACAACCACATTTTCTTTGTCTTTCACAACAATCAAAAGGAATACTAATTGCAAAATTTGAAACAAAAAATGATGGATCACCTAGAGCACAATAAAATTTCTAATTAAGATAACAAATTAAAGCTATTAATTACAGTTCAAGAATTTTTGTTTAGTTACAATAAATTTGCATGATTAAAGTAAATGCAGAAACAAAAGGGAAATTAATTGAAAGTAAGGTTAAACATGCTCTTTTATAGAAGTGATATTATTGAGGTTAAAAAACTGAATAAATGCATAATCAAAACGACTTCCAATCTGCAGAACTGGATATAAATAAAAGATATTGGATCACAAAATATTTCTAACAAATTTGTAATAAAATCTTGCTATTCTATCAAAACATCTATATTGAAATATCCGGATACATCTGTCTGTTACGTAAAATGGTACTGCACATAGCAAAGTACATGCCAATTAGTGAAAATTTGGACAGGCGAACCCATGGATTTCCCCACAGCAACCAAGTAGTAATATCAATATTTATCGCATATTTTAATAATTCACCAAATAGAATATTATATGACCTTAAAAATCGAAAGAACCCATGTTTTGCTCACCACTGGGGTGAAAACAGCAAAAAATATTTTGTATTTCAGCCTAAATTACTATTATTTGGAGAGTGCCTGACTGCTACACAGAATTAGCTTGAAAGTTGTCTGGTAACCTTTTTGGACAACTTTCGTTGGTTGTCAAGATATAGAAGTTTTGGTAATTATCATCTCATTGATAAGAAATTAACTTAGGTTTTTACAGTAAACTCAGCAACCAATGAATGAGAATGGAATTGGGAAACTTGGTGTTATTGGTTCGGAAGCACATTCAAACATCTGACAAGTTTAACATTAAAAACAGTAAATTTAACATAATAGAATAAAGAATATTATTCTTTAATTTTTTCCAAAAAAAATAACAGATTTTAACTACGAAATTCTACACACTGACTTTTTAATCTTTCTAAAATTAAAAGTAAATAATGCTTTATGTCAACCATGACATCTTTAAAGACTATAGTTTGCACACATAAAAAACATAAATATTCTTACAATCTTCCAGTAAGCCAGGTAATTTCTTTTTGTTTTGGCTGCCACAGGATTTATTCTCTATCAATCATTAAACAATCATTATCAATAAATTTCATGTGAGTGAAATTTGATATGTTATTTTATTTCAAGCTGTGTGACCAGAAAGTATTTTGTTACATCATGCTTCATTACAAAGTATTAATGGGAGTTTATTTCATTGACTTTTTTGTTTATGTTAATATATTTTTTGGACAAAATAAAACCTGACAACATGAATTTCAAAATAGATTTCTAAAATTAAATAAATTACTTAGCTAGGGATCAATTGCAAAATTCTACATAAAAAATCTAAATATGGAGATCTCTACTTTTACTC
Source organism: Hydractinia symbiolongicarpus (assembly GCF_029227915.1). NCBI lineage: Eukaryota > Metazoa > Cnidaria > Hydrozoa > Anthoathecata > Hydractiniidae > Hydractinia > Hydractinia symbiolongicarpus. The sequence continues at coordinate 5,968,121 of NC_079878.1, forward strand.
CGTTACTATAACATGTAGCTATTAATACAGACAATAAAAAAGTGAAAGCAGAAGAAGATTAAACAATAATCTCTTTATGTAGTCAAAAATGACGATGTTAGAATAAAATTTATAGCAGTTTTCTAATTTTTTTTCTTGTTTTTCAATAGAAAATTCTTAGTGTGTAAAATCAAGGTCTAACAAGAAGCCCTGGGGGCTCTAAGAATTTCCGCGCGCTACCAAAATATTTGATGAAAACCTGCTAATTCGTTGTGTTATTGTGCCAAACATTCGAAGGGGTGTGGTGCATGAACCTCTGAAGATAAAGCACACCAGTGACATTATATCTTACAACAAACGCAAACAAACCGAAACGTGTCCTTAAACTCACATTTTAAAAGAAATTGCTAACAAAAAATACATCCTATCATTCATGGTTGAAAGTCTTGCGATTGAAATGTTTATGGTCTTAAACGGCATTAGTTGACAAAAAATCAAAATTTTGATGTGACCATCATTTTCAGCATACTTTTTTTATTAACTGTGTCAATTTTTGTCAAAAATAAAGCAGTTTTAATTTTTGGACCAATTTTGGCCTAAAATGGCATTTAGGTGACAAAAATCAAAATTTTGATGTCACCATTATGTTCAGCATACTTTTTTTGTTAATTGTGCTAAATTTTGTCGAAAACAAATACCAATTTTAGCCTGAAACGTCAATACGAGACTTCCCAGTAGTTAAGGAGCTTGGGTACGAAGTTTACATGTGTGACGGAGCAACATGAAATCCCAGGGTCGATTTTTTCTCAAAAAATGCTCCAAAAGAAAAAAAAACGACGGTTTTAAAGAATTTCCTATGCCTTCGGGCGCGGAAATTCAATTATTTACTATGAAAGTAGAATTTATGCTAGTGAATTAAGGAGTGTTAAAAAGTTCCAGATTTTGCCAAAAATTAAGTATTGGGTACGTATAATAAAAGAGGTATAGTAGTGCAAAATCAGGACACTAAAAAAGTACTTGAAGTTTACTTTAATTGTAATGCAATATTCAACCTTGGTAAGAAAAAAAGCCTTTCATTTGTTATTAGCACTGCATTAAACTGCAAAACTCAACCCTGTTATAACATGAAAATTATGGTTCTTATCAACTATGAAGTCAAATACAAGTACCTTTTAACTATAGCTTACAATGTCAGAATAAACCTCTAAAGTATGAAGGAAAGGCAACCAACTTCACAAAATACTTTGAAATAAACTCAATACATTTGCAGCTCAGACTATCTACACCTCCATGATTCAACCAATTGCTCTTTACTTTCCCCAATATATACATCAAGGAATTTTTCAGTAAACCTCAAAATCTAACTTATTTACACAATAAAGCATGCAAAATAAAATAGCAGATACTTTGCTTGAAATAGGGGGTAGTTGAGAGTGATACTACTTCTTAGCCAGCTGAAGTAACTAGCACAAAATTGATTTTTCTTATTATAATTATACTCTTTTACTTTATTATTTTCTAAATGCTACATCATTTTATCTTCTTCTCCTACCACCAAAACTATGAAAAGCTTTGTGTCACTTGAAAATTGCCATTTTGGATCAAATACATTCATCTGTAAATGTAAATCAGTAGCATAACCAGAATTGTATCTGTCAAGAAATTATTTTCACATTTGCCATCTTAAAACAAGGGGTATAGTTTGCTGATAGCACAATATTCTAATTTTCCTTTTATCACTTAATAATTTTGCGGACTTTTCTCATCTTCAGTACCTGTTACAAGCTCCTCCTCAGTATCTACTACAAGTATTAAAAAAAAAAAAACAACCGCATGGTATAAATAAAACTGCTTTGTATATATAATATCTTAGGCTGCAACTAAGTCAGCGAAATTATCATCTGGGAATTGACATCACAGGCCCTCTCGAAAAGGGTTTCTTCCCTAGCTAATATTCTGCAACTTTAACGTCAAATATCTTGGAAACAAATAAAAGCAAGTATAAATAATATTTTCATAATTAGTACAACACTTTGAGTTGATTTTCAATTACTTTTTTCTAAGTGGGAGGTAAGCTTCAAGCCTAAGAATTATAGGTGGAAGCAAATAGGAAATGATTTTGAAATGATTTTAAAACAAATCTAAAAACAAATTTTAAAATAAATTTTATATTAAATTTTCCTCCCAAGGCATTTAACAACAACTTAGAACATGTAAAATTTATTAGGAATTTTACTTTTGACAGATGTTACAAAAATCTACGTCAGTTTGATTCATTGAGTGTTTCTGAATCAGAAAGTCAGTAAAGAACTTCACTATCGCTGGGCTATTGACAGCATAGATCATGTAAGTAAACATACAAAGGACAGGTGCACAAGCTGAAACACCTTTAGTCAAAGTTGTAAAAAGGTAAGGGCTTTCGCGGCCTATTACCTATTCTGGGAACTTTGTCCCAGGAACCTAGGAGGAGGAGGGGGGGGTATTGGAACATTTTGAAAGAGCCCCTACTCTGTTAATGAGTCTACGCACAACCTTATCCTTGTCCCCAGGGATTCTAGCCTTTGACATCAGGCAACAAATTCTGGGGCTGTAGATTGTCAACGCAGCTCATGTTTCTTACCTGTTGGAAGGCTAAAAGAAGAATGCTTATTAGCACTACTTCTATTTTTCTATTTGCAAAAACCTATAGGGGAAGTAGACATACATTTTAAAGTTATTCACAAAATAAATTTACTTGCAAAAATTTACTCCTTTTCTTCTCCAAAGTTCGATTCACATGATTTTCGCAGCAACATGTTCACAGGCTTTTTTTTGTCATCCTGAAAATGACGTCAAATTGGGTTTACTCCGAAAAAAATTTGAAAGCAGGTCAAGACAAGAGAATGTGGCTTTATATTTGCATTATTATATATTTGAATTTTTTTAATAAATGTCAAATTACTAATTCTCAACATATTATAAACAGGATAAGATAAGCTTTTTTTTTAAAGTGTTAGGTAAGCTCAATAAAGTTGTTCTCAAATTGTTTCAAATTAAAAGACTACATTGAGAACAACGCATTATGTAAAGTGAGAAAGATATAAAGATGTTGTTATAAAATGTGTGGAAAGGTAAATAAAATAAAACAAAATAATAAAAGAAGTGCGTTTGCTGACATGCTTTATTAAATGAAAATATTACGCTGGGAAATTTTTGCTGAAGTTAGCTACTTCATTATAATTGTATTCATAACAACTTTTAAGTCAGATTTCTTTTTATACTCAAGTTAATGCAATTTTAATTTTATGAAATAGGCCCAGATGACTATGTTTAGCTGATGGAATCTTTTTCTTTATATATAGCTAATGGTACCGTAGCTGGTTATAACTCTTGTACTTTGTGCAAGAGACCAGGGTATGATTCCCCTTGGCGGCGATTCAAAATTGGTGAGTGAATGTTACTATAGCGCTGGGTTAACCCAAGCCATGTGAGGAAAATTGGGGAGATAGCACAATGTGTGGGCTGTTGGATGTTGCAAGGAGTTGTCTGGTAGAGCGTGGACCGTAGTAATTGGGTCTTTGTAGATTAAATGAGCATTAAATACTCTAGGGATCCCCATATAAGCCATGGTCCCTCCAGGAAATAATAGACAGGGTATATCCCTCGATATTTGAGGCTAGACATGTTTAATATGCACAACAATCTATCTATCTACATATACTTATATGTTACATAGCTAACCACTTGACTTATATTTGAGGAAACATATCGTAGAAAGGTAGTGACCACTGAAAAGGGTGCAAATCTAATGTTATCCTAGGGCTACATGTGACGCCAGATTTTAGATTATATAAACATGAACTACACAAATTGAAATTTTCATTTTTTGATTCTGGTTTGGAAAATACATCAGAAAACAATCCTGGACTGTTGCAAATCATTTTGATCCAGCACTATTCTGCCTGGATAATATAATAATAATAATAATAATATATTTTTTACCAACAATCTACAGTTACAAGTATCCAGTAAATATATAAAGCCTAGAAATATTAATTCATTTTTATATATACTATATGTAGTATATATGTAGCTGGGAATTTATGTAGTTGGGAAGTGGCCTTGTGGAGTTTGCAGGAAAGGGGTTGGTAGTAACTGAATTTTTTGTCAGACTTGCAAGCATTGGGTACATAAGAAGTGCAGTAGTATTAGTGGAAGGTTAAGAGCTGGCATACAGTTTGTATGCAAGCGTTGCAAAGGTGAGATTATAGAGAATGAAGTATTTCCAGCTTTAATGATGTACAACAGTGGCTCGTTAGAGATAGTTAAGAACTTCTGTTACTTAGGTGATATGTTGGGCAGTGAAGGGGGTGTTGGAAGAAGTGTTACTTGCAGGATAGGTTCTGCTTGGAAAAAGTTTAGAGAGTTACTTCCTTTATTGACTAGCAGAGTCCTGTCACTTGAGGTAAAAGGTAGGTTGTATGAGGCCTGTGTAAGAAGTGTTATGTTGTACGGTAGTGAGACATGGGCAGTGAAGCAGGAAGATCTTGACCGTTTAGAAAGGAATGATATGAGAATGGTTAGGTGGATGTGTAATGCCAGTCTGAGAGACAGAAAGAGTTCAGATGAGCTAAGAAGCAGGCTAAGTCTCTGTAGAATTAAAGATGTTATCCAGATAAGAAGATTGAATTGGCTGGGGCACTTGGAAAGAATGGAGGAGGATAATTGGGTAAGAAAGTGTAGAGACTTGATAGTTCCTGGGGCAAAGCCCAGAGGCAGACCGAGAAAGACTTGGCAGGAGGTTATAAGGACAGACTTGATAGAGAGGAAGTTGAGTTTAGATCTAACACAGTCTAGATCAGATTGGAAGAGGGTCATTAATATACCCCGTCCAACCCATGCTAGCATGGAAAACGGACGTTAAGCCGAGAATGATGATGATGATGATGTTAACTATATCTGAGTATGTTGGAGGGAGGCTACCAAAATAGCTAGAAGCTAGGGTTATGATAGTCACAGTGGACAAGAACAAACAGGGACAGGCCTAGGGAAACGCTAGGTTACACAGACAAACAAAGACAAAAAAAAAACAAAAAAAACAAACATGTAGAGTGTGGTACAAACCATGTGACTATATATAGTAGGTTGCAAGAATATGTTTTTGGAGGCTCTCTTTGGGCATAATAAGTGAGGCATCAAAGAATTTAATATGAGGCATATGAGTTTGGAAGGTGTTCCATGAAATAATAGCTTGATGGCGAATTGATTTAGTACCAAAATGATTGGTACATGAGTGGGTAACTTTCAAAAGACCATTGTATTGTGCTCGTGTGGTGCGGGGGTGGGTGAAGTCAATAGCATGTGTTGAGTAAATAGGATCAGGAAGTGTTTTATGATACATGTAGGAGGAGAACATTAATCATATGTACAGTATCAGAAAATTTAAGTATACCAAGATTTGCATAGAGAATGGTAGCAGATGTGTATCTATTGATGAAAGACATTAGACGAATAGCCCAGTTTTGGAGTGTATAAATCCTTTTAACAGAAGCACTTGGTTGACCCCAGATTTGAGAACAATATAGCAGATGAGAATGAAAAATAGCAGGATAGACTAAGACAAGGACATCACGTGGTACAAAGTGTCTAATTTTGGCTATTGCTCCATTGGCACATTTAAGCTTGACTGCAACTTTATTAATTTGAGAGTTCCAGCTAAGATTGGAGTCTAACAATACACTGAGATACTTTATGTGTTTACTGTGAAAAATTCTTTTCCCACCAATTTTAAGTTTTACAGGATGATTTAGAGGCTTATTGGCGTGTTTGAAGATGATGTATTCAGTTTTATTAGCATTGAGAGATATCATATTGGCATTAAGCCATTGCCAAAGGAATTTTAGGTCTAAATTTACCTTTTTTGTTAGACTTCTAGCAGAACTATTTATGTGAATAAGATTTGTATCATCTGCAAAATGATGCACTTCTGAGAACTTAATTGAAGAGTGAAGGTCATTAATATATATCAAAAAGAGAAGGGGACCTAGTACTGAGCCCTGAGGTACTCCATGATTCACAGGTAATTTTTCTGATGTGGTGTTGTTAACAAAAACAAATTGTTAAAGCCCAGAAAGATAAGACTTGAAAAGGGAGAGAGCTTTGCCACGAATACCATAATGAGATAGCTTTTTGAGTAAAATAATGTGGTCAACAGTATCAAAGGCCTTCTGCAGGTCAATAAAGATACCACAAGCATAGTGTCCTTTATCAAGTGCATCAAGAATTCTTTTGGAGATGTTCATAAGGGTGTGAGAAGTAAAATAATTTTTTAAAAAACCAAATTGATGACTATACAGAACCTTAAACTTTTCAAGAAAACTATAAACTCGTTTATACAAAAGCTTCTCAAATACTTTGTCAATATTAGAGAGAAGACTGATAGGACGATAATTGGTGCAATCCATTTTTGAGCCTTTATTTTCAAAAACAGGAATGACCTTGGCACTTTTAAGATTAAGGGGGTATTCACCGGTTGAGAAGTTGAGAAGCTCTGATAGTGGGGAAGATATAACATTATTTATAGAAGATAAAATTCTGGGAGGAATGCTATATGGACCAGTGCCTTTTTTTGAGTCAAGAGAATTAATACAATCAACAACTTCTTGTGGGGAAACATGATTAAGGAAAATTGAACTGCGAATGGGGTTGCCAAGAAAGCTAGAAAAATGTTTGCTGGCAAAGGGTATTTTAGAACGAATTTTATCAGCAATAGAATAGAAAAAATTATTGAATTCATTTGAAATTTGATCCCCTGATTATAAGTACGGCTAAAACAGGGCAGAAAATACATAATTAGGGCAACATAATCAGGACAGGGCGGCTTATTATGTACGACAGTTGAAAAATAATATTTGGCACTTATAAAAGGAACATAATCAGGGCAGGCCAGTCTATGTAGGGCAGACCAGTCTATGTACGACAGTCTAATATCATTTGTTACCTAAAAAACACACATAATCAGGGCAGACTGACTGATGTAAAACAGTCTAATATTATTTGTGAGTTATAGAACAAACATAATCGGGGCAGGCTGGGTTGTGTACAACATTTTTATATTTCTCACTTATAAAACGAACGTAATCAGGGCTGACTGGCTTTTATATCATTTATGACAAGCAAATAACCCTGGTGACAAATTTGTTGTTGTTCTCAAATGAAACGAAATTTTGGGATTCGCGATTTACTGTATGTAGAGAATTTTTTTTCGCTATGCTAAATTTTTAATAGTGTTTTATCCTGCAGAGAAAAATTACATCGAGACTTTTTTCTTTATGGTGTTCTATCTTGGAGAAAAAATTAGGTAAAACTTTTTTTCTTTCGCTATGCCTAGTTTTCATGGTGTTTTATTTTGCAGAGGAATCTGTTATTCTGTGACAATAATATGTCAATATTTCACTAGCAGGAGGTCAATATTTACCTGCATTAAACTATGTCACGCCGTTAATAAAAACTACAATGGATGTTTTTCCCCGGATCTGTGTATCCGGCGAATAACATGAAGACAGACAATAGCAACGTGGAGATGTCATATTGACTTGTAAAACATAATATTAAATTTAAATGTGGAACTCAATAGACCCCTGAATTTATTTAACTTATTACTATCTCGCTTGCAGGATAGTATTGCTTTTTAATTCCTAACTATCTAACTAACTAACATTCACAAAAATTCAAAGAAAAAGCCAATCACAGCATGCCTGACCAGCCATTATAACAACATTCATAATCTGGTCGCCACAACATTATCAGGGCAAAAAAAACATAATCGGGGCATGTGTAGCTACATAAATCTGACTGTCGTGTTTATAAAACAGGCTGTTTTCGCAATCTGGGCAGTAAAGCACAGCTAGCTGATTGCTAATGTTGTTAATGTTCTGTAAACAGAAAAGTATCTTGAAACTTAGTATTTTGTAGAATAAAAATTTTAAAGACTGGCACTGTAAAAGAATATCACTGCTGACAACATTCTCTCTTAGTAGAAGACAAGTAAAAGCATTTAGCACAACCCACGACAGACATAGGTGCTAAATGTTATAAACAAAGTAGCGCTTGCACGTGCTGTTTACCTTTTTCATTTAACACTGGAACATGATTGCCATTCGAGTTAAGTTGTTGACATTCCTCCTTTTGAACTTGGGTTATGATAGACGTTTCGTCCATATGCAGTTGCTGATACTGTGTTGTTGCCAGTGTAGCAAGGATATTGAACGTTCTACGATTTTCTGAGGATTCTTAGAAAACAATAACGCCATAAAATAAACCAAGATATAAATTCTTTCCTTCGTTAAAAGACACTATAATCAACCATTTATACTTTCAGAAAACCACAGAGATTGACTGCTCACTTTGCGACTTACTGTTTTGATGGACATAAGTGGATAAGTAAAAAAATTAAATAAAAGCCGATTGGTCAGTTTAGTGTCCCACGCAAACGCGATAGGCCAATGTCTAGCTATTGCAGGCGAGCGTAAATAAAAATATCTACCTTGCTAGCAGAATGGAATGCACCTAATTTTTTTGAACATGGTAGATTGGCTAAAAACAAAACAGTGATATAATTAGGCACAAATGTCAAAGCCTTTGTAGTACCTGAAGAATGTGGCCAGTAATTAATCACAAGGTGATTAAATTCAGGTCTTAATAAGTATATTACTTTTTCCGTAATTATGCATAGTATGTCATTCCGGATTAACAAACAAATTTTAATATGCAATTCTTTGAATTTAATTAGTTTTCAATATCAAGTTTAACGCGTATGCGCACAATGCGATGAAAATTTGGTTCGAGGTTTAAAGTTGAGATAGATAAATTCTACTTCACTTGGGATAGTGCTGACATACTTTTTCGTGATAGAGAGTGTTTGAGATAAAAAAAGAGTTTACTGTATTTCATCACAGCTTTGCCTGCCGAAGCGGCAAAATTCAAACCGGCCCTCGCTTTGGCAAGATAAGATTTTTTTTGTCAAAATTAGGATATAATACGGGTAGCAAAACTACCCGTATTTCATCCTAAACTGATACTGATACATACAACTACACAAGCAAGCAGCATATGGTGAGTAGAATAAAGCAATGCTGATTTTCGAGCTGAAATTGTGATGGTTTCGGCAGAGGTAACAAACAGCGAGGATGCCTATCCTTTCGCTTAAAGTTACGAAAACCAAACAATGGGATGAATGGAAAAGCAAAAGAAATTGAAATAAAGGAATGCAGGAGTAGTCTTTGAAATTTAAATTGACGAAACCAAAAAACGAAGAAATCGTCTGTTTACTTTTTCCTGACAATATACCTTAAGTTGATTAATTTTATTTATTCCCAAAAATTTATCTACGAGAAAATGGCCGAAAAGGTCAATTCGCGAAAAAAAAACTCCGACATAACTACAAATGACTATTCGCTAGAATGAACTTCGTGAAACATTTTGGAAAAACAAATAGATTTTTTTCGTTTTCTTTTCTCTAGTTTTTTTCGCCAAAGTTTCTTTTTTGTGGTTAATAAAAATAATAATAATAATTAATAATTAATAAAAATAATGGCCAGCCTCCGTGATACGAGCTAGATCAATTAAGAAAATAGGCCTAAAAAAATTAAAAAAATTAAAATTAAAATTAAAATTGCGAAAGATACTAATTTAAAGAACTTCGCGAAATATCTCAACGTGACTGCTTTGCAAAAATTAATTTTCGCGAAATGTATTTTCTTGGAACTCGCTAAAATATTTCGCGTAAATTAATCAACTTGGTAGTACAATTTTTTTGCAAGGACTGATTTTTTGTTAAGGCTTTGGAGATGTTTTACGATATTTCAGCCTGGTGTGTAATACACATTATGTATATATATGTGTGTATATATATTTCGCATGAAAAGGCATAGTTACAAAAAACTGTGTAACCTGCAGAATAAAAAGGACAGTGAAACCTTCCAACAGTGGACATTCAAAGCGAACACCTCCATATAACCGACAAAAAGGAGGAATTGACGAACAAGGTTCCAATTAACATTAACCCTTAGAACTTTAAGTAAGGTATTGATTTGACACAAAATCGATGTTATAATCAAGGTTTAACTCAATCACCTCAATATCGGTTCCTTATACTGCCCACAAAAAAAAACATGTAACAAAATAGTAACAAAAAATAAAAATAAAGCATGTTGTTTATAAAAGCATTTAAATTTGAACATCATATACAACAGAAAAAAATGAAGTTACAATTTAACCAGAATCATGTCTTTGGGAAGTGACCAACAAAGAACATTGGGAAGAAAATTTGTTCGAAGAAAAAATATCATATACTGCAATTCGCTACAGTTCATTGACATCGAATTCTTGCAGTAATCAATGTAGAAAGTCAGGTGTTTCTTCAATCGCATTAAACAGTAGGAAATAATTTTTCTTTGAAATAATAACCATTTACTTCTGTATTAACTTTTATTCTCGGCGTAAATTATCAAGCCTAAACAAGAAAAAATCCGATATGCAAATAAAAAGGCATTAAAGTTATCATGGCTTAGAGAGTGGCTTAGAGAGAAAAGAATAAATTTTATACGCTATCTGCATAAAGTGACGATCGCACGACCTAAGATAAATAAATCTTGGTGATGTTTTTTATAACTACCTGGCTTGCAAATCAGCATCTTCATCAGACGCTCCTATTGCGATGGGCTGTTGTCCTGCTTTCTGACCTGCAGGCAATTTTCCACCCGCTGATGGAAGCTCTGATAGCTGAAATAAAAGCAATACATCATACAAACAATTAATCTGAATCGCTTTGCGTTTATTGAAGGTCTCAAGATATTTTCTGCCCGTGTACAGAGATATTTGGAATATTCATGATTTATGAATTTCATGCCCAATAATTCTTACTAATAATATATCTTTTGTGTAAAACTTTATTCAGGTGTAAAAAAGAAAAGAAAACAAGGACAGGCTGGCCAAACTTACTGACAATAGAAACTACTCAAAGTTAGAAATATTTTACTGCAATAACAGGGGTTGGATCACACAGTTTAACTATTATACGTTATATGACTCTTACCTGATCTGTTAAACCTAGACCCAACTCATCAAGAACTTGATTCACCACAGCATCACTAATAATAACAGAAACGAAATATCGTTACAAATATTGCCAGTGTAGTTAGTCCCTCAATGATTGGAGAATTAAAGAGGATAGAAATTAAAAGTCAAAAAATAATTCAAGATGGTAACCTCTCTTCATCATCTTCTTCATCACCAATCACATCATCAACAGCATCATTCATCATTTCTTCCTTCATATCCATGATCTCAGACTAGAAATAAATGTTGGTATGTTTTGAATACGAGGCTGAATCAATAGGTTGAGGCTTTTTTAAAATCGTCAAAACATTTTATCGGGAGAACTCTTAATAAAACTTTAGGCCACTCTATTTTGAGATTTTGAGATTTTTTTTATCACAATAAGGTTAAGGCTACAGCGTGTTTTGCAAAATATAGATTCGATGAGTCTATTTTTATAGTAAAACCTTTCTGTAGCACACACTGTCAATTAAGTGCTCATAATAGAGGTGTCGGCCACTTTCGCGGGCAGAAAATTTCGCAAATTTCGGCTAAATTCAAGTTCATGTCGCAAAATGTTTTGAGAGCACTGATTTGCGAAAGTTTATAAAAGCAAACAAGTTTTTTCTTTAATTCACGATAGTTAAAAAAACTTGCCAAGGATGGTCTATATGTTAGTTTCAATTTTATACTCTGACAAAAAAACTATTTTGAGTTTTAATCCTTATTTTTTTTAAATTAAATTGGTAACTCAAGGAAATTTAAGCTCGCGAAATCTTTTAATATGGCTCATCCGCTAATGTTAAAGCTCGCAAAACATGCATTAAATTTGCGATCATTTCTGTCTGCGAAAGTTTCTGCACTAAAAGTAAAGTTTGTTTTCAAATTCGCTTATATTACTTTCAAAACCTACTTTGTTAGGGTATAGTAAATTCAACCTAAAAGTATATCAGTGAGCTGATTTTAAAAAAGAGGGATTTTTATTACAAATAACTTGGTGAGATCTCATGTGTCAAAAATGCACATTAAAGCTAGGTTCACACATCAATGCGATTAATGTGTGCAAAATCATGTTATTTGCATGTAATAAGGATTCTTCGTGTGATCAGTCCCATTATTCGCATGTTATGTTCTTCCTATGTTGCATGCCCATCATTAAAAATATCCTCTACGGCATATCCCAAAATGCATAGTGAAAGGGATGCTAACATATTATAATAAACACTATGAAAGTAAATGTTTGTTCTTAACATATAGTATTTGATGTAAACTCAAGGTTAAAACCTTCTCGCAAGAATTTAACATTTACACAAGAATAATTTTATTTGCATTGATGTAAACTCAAAGCCTTGGAAATAATATATTTGGAAGGAAGGGCGCAACACCAAGCAATAAGGAACGCCGTTTTTATCAAGTGACACTGCGAACTTGTCAAAGTTTACAGCCAATTTAGGATGTCCAAAATCTTGAAGCGTTTTAATTTCGGCTGATGTCAGCATTCCCTAATTCGATCATATTTCGGACTATTTCAGGTGATGAAGTGGATTGTTCCATAATCTGGACACTTTTGACCTGGTTACTCGGGCTACACCCCTGCCAAATTAAAACTTCCGCAGCCTACCAAGTAATGATGTTTTTCTATTTTAAGAAAGGGCTGAAAAATGGACAATTTTCCAAATATTATTTTCAGGATTATAGCTTTAAAGAAAGTAAATCATAAGTTTCTTTCTTCCTGGGAGTTATTTAAAAGAAAACATAATAAAATATAATAAAAATATGTTTTATTCAAATACTTAATAATAAAAAATACCTGCTTTTCAAATTCCATCATAATTTTTTGTATTTGTGGTAGCTTTAACTGTTTGTTCATTGATGCCATAGTCTAAAAAGAAGTAGATGTTTAATAAAATAAACTGTTGGTTGATTGTTAACAGGATTTTAGCTAGACTTAACAATCAACTATATAACAACATTAGAAATTTATTTCTTTAGTTCATACGAGAGAAACTATTACAATCTTATTTTAAAGCTGCTTGGCTGGCTGACCCAAAATAACTTTTGGTGTTTTTAGAAGATGTTTATATAGAGTTTTACAAAACATATAAATTTCTAGGAAAAATTTGCAAATGCCAAAAGCTAAAGCAAAGAAGGTTCCATTCAAATAAATTATCAGTCGCTATAGAGTTGATACTATAATACAGATGGAGGAACAATAAGATAAAAAACATCACCTTTGCACATCCCTTCATAGCTTGAGCCATTGCATTATTCGAACGGAGAGTCTAAATGTTGTGAAACATAAAAGCATTGAATTAAAAGTAGCGAAAATAATTACACTTTTGTTGTCTACACAACAAAGTTGTCTTTGTCACTGCCTAAAAAATTGAAATCAGTGTCCTCATTTTTTTAATTTTACCAATCTGAAACATAGTTGGTATACAGATCAACCTTTATTTCCCTGTCAATTGTTTCACGAGGTGAATTGTTTCATTTATTAGAGGGCATGCCTTAATTAAACTCTATAATTTTTTTAGGAGAGCTTTTGAGATAAGGATATATCATGTATATTATTTCTTTTTCAAGAATGGATTCAAAACAGATAGACATTTGGAATAGTGTATCTTGTGAAAACTTTTGAAATGGTCATTGTGCAAAAGTCTGCCCAACAATGTTCAGATTTTTGTGAAATTTTTACAATTAGATTGTGTAGATCCAGAAGGGTTATAATTAATAATCTATTTGAAAAGATGTAACCTTATTTTATGTTAAAAGATGTTAGATATTTTCGCTCTATTAAAGCTTATACTATTTTGAATATTTTCTCTTTTAAAGCAAACATCTACACACAAAAAAGAACAGAGTAACAGCATTAATAAGGACACACTTGTTGTCTTTCAATGAATCTTATAAAGCTGGAAAAGATTGTACTCTGATAAAGTTGGTAAATATAATTTCTTAAGCTGACTATCAGTAATAAAACAGTAATATAATAAATAGCAAGTACTTATAATAGTCAGAAAAGTTTAGGTTTTACCTGTATTTTTAATGAGACAGCTTGCAAGTTTGCTTTCATTAATATAAACTTTTTAACGTATCTTCTAGTACGTACAAGATCTTTTGCCATTATTTTGACTGCATCCTAAAAAAAGAAATCAAATTTAAACCTCTAATTAGTAGTTGCATGAGAGTAGATATTTCTTCCTATGATAATGGCCGTATTTTGGATGTAAGTCAAAAGCGAATCGTGTTAATCACGAAATTTCAAGCTACAAAACATGAGACATGTTTATTGACTTTGTTGGGACGAGCTAATTCCTGTGGAATTTCCATGGGCTAACGAGTATTTTACATTATATTTGTTTTGCTGCTTCTAAGGCTGTCTTTAAATATTTTTTGTTTGACATAACTAAACCAACCTTGACAGAGTATTGCCAATATTAAAAATTTGACTTTATTAATAGAGAAAATTGTTTGTAATTTTAATAACTAAGGATATATATCACGTGCAAAATTTAATTTAAGCATGCAACACATCTTCCTCATCATGGATGGAAATATTTTAGTTTCTTTGTAAGTTGGCCATAAAAATTATTTCGGCGACCGACCAACCCTATATTCTTCTACGTAACTTTGGTTATAACAAACAAATAATTAACAAAATTACCTAAGTAGGCCAAATGTAAAAACACTTTATTGCCCTGTATAATTTACAGTGTTGTTATGCACAATTAACAATTGTCTTATGACAAATTAATTAATTTGTAACAAAATTTTGTAGGAGGTAAAACAATGCATTGATTTATTATAGGTTCTGTATATAATTACCATCTGTCCCTCTTTCGCCATTTTCTTTATATCTGCTATTACTTTCTTTTCTTGATTCTCCATCTTTGTCCTTTCTCTATCTAAATCCCTATGAAATAAAAGAAACCAACAACGCTTATTTAAAATTATTTTCAAGGGACAAAATGCATTTATTGTCAAATTCTAACTTTCATATTATATTATATGGGTTCTGTTATCTACTGAAAATTCTCTATTTGGTTCCAAACTATCCATGTATATAGTTTAGAAATATGCATGGAGAATTACAGTTGTTGCAGGGGTGGGGTTTAGTAACAATTAAATTGTACTTCAAAAACTATAAGTTTAAAAAAAATGTAACTCATTTTTCTTTAAAATAATCCAGCTGAAAATTTTTACCTTTTTAGGCATAAAGGTTATTAAACATATTGCGGTAAAGTGCAGAATTATAGCCTTGCATTATGATAATTTTAGTTTTACAACCAAAATAGACAAAAGTTAATACCAAATAAAATGTTGTTTTAATTGTCTGGAAAAAATGGAAAAAATGACTATACGAGCATATTTCTATAGTTCTGGACAATAACATGCAAAAGGCTATAAAGTAAATTTTCCTAACGGTTAAAAATATCTTTTATCTCTGGTTCATGAAAGTTTGTTTGCGTACATTTTTCCCTACATTTAAACTGAGAGTTCCTAATTTCTATGAAGTAAAGTTCTTATACTTTTTGTACACATGCGTACTCACAGGAATAGATGAAAAATATATAGAAATAATATGCTTTTACCTGATTGCTTTATTCAAGCTTCTTTGATGCTGTCTTAACATCTGTTCAGGAGTTTTCTTTTTACCAAATAAAAATTCCATTTTATATATAATTTAATGGTAAGGTGTATGTTATTTTTGAAAGTGTTTTTATTAATTATCTAAAAAGGATAATAATTAAAAATATATACAAGGTAGATGAAAAGTTTGCTACATCAAAAAATTGTTTGGCAGGTATATTCTTTTAAAACACAATACATAATTAAGCCCTTTTATGTATCCAATGAAAAAAATGAATTCTTGCAGAATCAGCACATTCTTTAGGCAAGCACTTCTGTTTTAAGATCATCATTTTCATGACAGCAAAAATTGGAAACCATACCATACAAAACAACTTTTTTCCCTTTCATATAAATATGATAGGTCTTTCATAAAATTAGCAACAAATCGCTGATAGCTGTTTTTAGCATTTAACAATCTCATGTCTCAATAAAATAACAATGCTCTTTGCGAGTAACAAACTCTTTGAATACATTCAACATCACTTGGTTTTTTATTCTTGATAACATTTTAATGCAAATTCAAGACCTTTAAGATATAATAATCAGCACTTATGCTAAACTTAAATGTTTCCCCCCCCCGACAGTTTTTTTATAACTCCTTTATGTGATGGCTATGATACCTACTGAGTTTTATTATATATCTATTAGACATCTGAATGCCAAATTGTTTGGTCCCATACCTCTCAGAGGTTTAGTTATTGGCTATTACATGAAACTACGCCTAAAAATCCTTATGAAATCCTTATAAACAGGAAAATATAATAACTCTTGTTAGGGTTGTTCTTAGGACTTGAAACTTACAACACGACTTTGTTTCATCAAATAGAATTCTCCTGTATGTTCAGTCACGTGAGTAATCCGATTTCTCTATTTAAAAAAACCCTGGACCAAATAGGGTTAAAGTAGCCATTTCAACCAGCTGGCAGCTACTTTGACAAAAACATGAGAGTTTTTCAGGCGAGTTACCTTAAGTGAAAAAAAAGTTTGCACAAGAAAGGATTGTGTAACTAAAGATTGCGAATTGGTTATACAATCCAGAAATTGCGGAAATTTAAAATTGTGAATTAAAGCAATGATCCATGAATTTTTCCACAAAATATTAGCCAATTTCACAATCATTAATTCCACAATTTTTTCTTCTGCAATATTTTCTTGTGCAATAATAGCTTGTCTTAAGGCAAGCGGTTTAAATAAATAAATTGGAATTTTACCCGAAAAAAGCCTGTGTAGAAAAAAATAATTTTGCTTGCTTGGATCTTAGAACCTTACGGGAACTTACTAAGTCCGAAAAACAAAGAGCTTAACTCAGCATTACTTCATCCTAGGGGAAAGATTGTTTAATAACGACAGGACATCAAGCCTTGTATCCCAAACGTACTGCAGACAACTTTGACTAAAAACATAACGGCAGTTATATACTGCAATGGTATCACTAACAACCTTGAGAGTTTGTCAGGGAGAACTCAAAAAGGCTTCATTTGATTCAATGAAAAAATACGTATAGACTTAATACGGAGTCACAAACAAAATTTATGCTGCCTTAAAATGTTGTCTTTATTGCAGCAAAGTCCAAGAAAGCACTGCTTTGCATTTCAGTAATTTGTCCAAAAAAATTTTCAGAAAAGTTCGAGAGTTACCAGAAGAAACCTGCGAAATTTAATTCAATAAGTTACTCAAGCTCCTCTTATATATATATATATACTAGTTGTTAGCCTGTGGAAAAATCTACAGGTTTGCCGGTCCTTTTTATACCGCATTGCGTGCGTCTCACTACTTGCGAAGCTAAGGTACCATTTTGCGTGACAGACAGACGGACAGACGTATACAGGTATTATGGCCTTGTCAGTGAGTCGTCACCTCTACCAGAAATCCTTAAACTGATGTAAACTTATTGGCAAGTCATCCATAAGTATTAATCAGTGGCTGTAAAAGTTACCTAATTACTCTTTCCTGATGCTGCTAGCTAAGTCAAGCATGATTTTAACAAGCACTGATCACAGATAACTACTAAAAACATGACAGGGTGGCGTTG
This sequence comes from Hydractinia symbiolongicarpus, assembly GCF_029227915.1. Classification (NCBI taxonomy): domain Eukaryota; kingdom Metazoa; phylum Cnidaria; class Hydrozoa; order Anthoathecata; family Hydractiniidae; genus Hydractinia; species Hydractinia symbiolongicarpus. The sequence goes on from NC_079878.1 coordinate 5,985,840, forward strand.
CAACTTGGAAACACAAACATATAAACACAAAACATCCATTTTACTGGTGTTTTAACTATGTGGAGCCATAACTTAAAGTTTTAACTATGTGGAGTCGTAGCTTAGTGGTTATAACTCTCGTACTTTGGGCAGGAGACTGAAGTTCGATTCCCCTTGGCATTGATTCAATATGGGCGAGTGAATATTACCATACCCTTTTGCTTAATCCAAGCAAGTCATATGTAAGAGAATTTAGGGAGATGGCACAATGTGTAGGCTGTTAAATGTTGCAGGGAGTTGTCTTCTGGTACAGCGCAGACCCTAGTAAATAATAATAATAATAATAATAATAATTGCGGTAGAACATTTAGCTATTTATTTAAAGTCATTTATATAGCTAGCTGCCAATAATTACTAAATATAACTTGTGTTAGATATGGATGACAAAATATTGGTAAGAGCAGTTTGTTAAACTTTAGCTAGCTAGAGCTACCTGTTAAGCCCCAGCGCAAGATTAGGCAGTTCTCAGTTTTATTTCCATGTTTTGGAAATGTTTTCGAAAGGTACCATATTTCTCCAAAAATAGAACATTCGGTCATTCATTTTACATTTAAAAGACCAAACTTTTCTAAATTAAAAATGCAGTCAAAGCTTATTATAAAAATTTCAAACGAATAAAATATCACTAAAAACATGGAAAAGTATGTCAAAAATGTTAAATTTAAGATTAACCTAAAATTTTTTACACAAGTTTTGCATTTACCAGGTCAGTTAATCAAGCACTTTTATTTTCGGTGCCGGCTACATCTTTATACTCCACGAATCATTAATGGCGTAGCGACTGCGGTAGAACATTTAGCTATTTATTTAAAGTCATTTATATAGCTAGCTGCCAATAATTACTAAATATAACTTGTGTTAGATATGGATGACAAAATATTGGTAAGAGCAGTTTGTTAAACTTTAGCTAGCTAGAGCTACCTGTTAAGCCCCAGCGCAAGATTAGGCAGTTCTCAGTTTTATTTCCATGTCAGAAGTAACTTCCCAATTCTCACAGGCCCCTTTCTACGCGATGCTATCTAAACCAATCGCGAATCAGTAAATAGATTAATTGTTATTACATTCATCATTATGAAGTGAAATAGCATGCCATTATAATGCCGTATGTGGTTAGGGGAGCCGTCCATACTCAAGTTACCATGCAAAACGTCAATTTGATGTTTTAAGGCAGTCAGGGTAAACACTTAATTAGGTGACAGTAGGCTAATTAGGGCATACCACCTATTTAGGCGACTCATTGTAACCTAGTTAGGCCATATGTAACCTAGTTAAGACATTACAATATTTAATGGCTTTTCACACATTCCTAAGAAAAAATCGCAAAAAATCTTTGTTCAGAATGGATAGTCTACGCGACCATGATATGATTCCAAAATTGTCACTTGTCCTTCGATATGTTCGTGCAACTAAGAATTATGTTACATTGAAATATATAACCTAATTAGGTTAAGTGTTGCCTATTTAGGTGACGTTTTCGTCAGCCACATTAATTTTTTCCTGCGGCGTGAATGGCTGAAATCCATTATTTAAAACAACAAATAGTGCCACACGAGTTTTGGGCCATAAGTTACCGATGCAAATAAGACGATAATTGGTCAAAATTATCTGCAAAGTGGACAGATTTGATTCACATAAAACTTGTAGTGCGAAACGCAATGATTTCGACATATTTGCAACAGAAAGTTTACGTTCGCCTAGTTAGACTACGGGTAGCCTAATTAAACTACATCACGTCGCCTAACTAAACGACTCGCCTAATTAGGTCATCTATCCTAATTAGGTGTTTACCCTTACTGTAAGGGACCTTCGAAAAAATTTTTTGGGCTCCGTTACCGGGATATCGCCGCTAAGGGGTGGAGGGCCTGAAGTTTGAAAAAAAAAATCCGCTTAGGATTGAGAAATTTCAAAAATTTGTTTGTGGCCTGAAAATTCTTTGTTGTTAGGGTGAAGGAATTTGTACCACAGTTTACCGTCGTCTGTATCTCAGGTGTAATTCCGATAACTTTTATCTACGAAACACGTCCCTGAGCCTTCCAAGATTTATCCGAATGTGTGTATTTCACAGATGGAAATCCGATAAAAGAGAGGGGGAGGGGATCTGAATCTTAGCGCCGATATCCCGCTAATGGGGCCCGCAAAGAAATTTCAGAGGCCCCTAAAAAAATAGACCCCCTACCCCAAGCATGGCAAGCCCACAAAACATAAAGATACAAGTAATTATTGATGTGTGGTATATACAAGATTATAAACTTTTTAGGTTTAGATTTAACAATGATATTAGCTACATTCTAAATGTACAACCTATGCCATTTTCTGACTGCCTCAATGGCCAACGATGACCACGTTAAGGACAAAATAATCTGTTTTCCAGATTTCAATGAAAATTTATAAAGAATGAAAATCTGGGAACAAGGTTCACATGAAAAATACATCATGTGTGAAATATCAGAGACCCAATTAATAAAGAAAAATATAATACAAATGTTTTCAAACACATTTATCATATCTGCAATGGATATTTTTCAATTCATCCAATGTTTTTAACAAGTCTGCATTGATTTCAAATTCACAATCATTACCTGGGATATACGTATGGTAAAGATAAACGAACCAAGATGGATACAGAAGATACTTTTTAAATAAACAAATACACCCCCTCCTTGCGTGGCAATTCGGGTATGGATGGCTTTGTTTAAACCATTCAAGACTGGCTAATTCCAGGCTCTTTTTCTTTTCTGCATTTAAATCTTTAATATGGTTTTAGATTGGTTTATTTTTGCCAATTGGCTAAAATTAAAGCGTATTTTTTCTACTGTGAAAAATCCATGTTTAACTTTATGCGAATATGAGCATGGAATTTGGGTAATGGATAATAATCTTTTTCGGCAACCACAGCCAGTTAAAAAAAGTTGAGAACAAAACTATCAACTATATGGGTATTCCTTTGAAGAGGAGCGAAAAAGTTAAATATCTTGGGGTAACATTTGATCAAAAAATGCAATGGGAAAAGCACATTAATGACATAAATAAAAAAATACTAATTAAATATTCTAAAATTAGAACCATTGCATCCTGTTTAACACCTCACACAAAAAACCTTTTAATTAATGCACTTGTCATGCCATATTTCAACTACTGCTCCTCGGCATGGGCTTGTGCCACCCAAGGTAGATTGGGAAAACTAGAAAAACGATTAAAATGTGTCCGTACCTTTCTTGGGAAAGAGAGGGAATATTCAATGAATAATTTACTTATCAAAAACGTTGCCATATTAGTTTTCAAAGCCATGAATCACATTGCTCCTGATTACATGTGCTCAAAATTCCTTTTGACAAAAAACTGTCATAATCATTAAACAAGAGGAGCTTCAAAAAACAGGTTCACACTTCCCTTGGTCAACACGGAATTTGGCAAAAAAGCCTTCCCATTTAGAGCTGCAAAAGTGTGGAATAATCTTCTAGACCAAGTGACCTGTGATGGAAGTCTGCTTTCGTTTAAGACTTCCATCTCTAATGTATTTGGCAAATTCTAATGGAGATCACTTTTTAACTTTTTAATTTTTGTTTTTTATTCTTTTTCTTTTCAATTTTCACAGATTATAAATGTTACTATGTTTGATTGAGCTGAGGCAGTCTAAGGTTTATCATTTTTTGTTTCTTTTTTGTTCTAGTGGCCCCCAGTAGAAACAATCCACTAACTATAGGTTTTTGTGATTTTCTGGGCTAGCCACTTTAAATATTTATTATTATTATTATTATTATTATTATTATTATTATTATTATTATTATTATTATTATTATTATTATTATTATTATTATTATTATTATTATTATTATTATTATTATTATTATTATTATTATTATTATTATTATTATTATTATTATTATTATTATTATTATTATTATTATTATTATTATTATTATTATTATTATTATTATTATTATTATTATTATTATTATTATTATTATTATTATTATTATTATTATTATTATTATTATTATTATTATTATTATTATTATTATTATTATTATTATTATTATTATTATGAACACCTAATTAGGATCCACAAAAACAATCACCAATTAAAATAAACATCAGTCAACACCAGAAGCTGTTTGACAATTGTATATAGATAAAATTGAATGATTAAAAAAAGTTTACCCTGAGCTAACGTTACAAGGGTGCAGGCTAGGCAGAAAATTATACAAAGTCCATATACCTATATGGCTCTTAAGTGTGTGTCGCATTTTGAAAAAAAAGTCAAAATTTTGTCCCAATAGTCCTGCATTTATTTTAAAAACTAAGGAAATATTCTTTTTGTATTTTGTTGTATCTTAGAACCTTATAGGGACTTTACTTTTACCTGTCAACAAAAACTGCATGTGGCAAGAGTGTTTATTAACAATCAAGCATTGTAATCTATAATATTGTGATATATTTCACCTCAGGTAAATCAGTTTGTAGCGATGCACTCAGTCAAACCCTCGAAGACCATCGCTGTTCTCTTCAACCAGGAAAAACGTTCCACAAGTTATACAAGTACAGAGTATGCACTGTTCCTGAGACTCAGCAAATGTTGTGTCCAATGCTCAATAATTCTTTTATCAATCATGTTTTCGCGTTTATTTCTTCGAGAAATGGATTAAATTTTAAGAAATGAAAAAAGTTATTCATTTATATATATACTTAAACTCCTCCTGGGTGATTTTTTTAATGGAAAAATTAAGCTAATTTTCTTCGCTACGTTTTTAGTCCCAACTTTTCGAACGTATTATAAATGCAGGAAACTTGATTGACACTGATAAAATACACACGCTACACTGGGTGCTCTTGAAGAATCTTGTTAGTAGCAAGTAAAACTTCGAGCAAAATATGGAAACAGTAACAGCTCGTTAAAGTTTCCTTTTTGATACTTATTTGCAGCCGTTAAAATTAGAATTATTTTATGTCGGCAATAAAACTGCCAACGTAAGATACATTTCAACTGATTTGCGTCAGTATTGCATCAGCAATATTTTTTTGTAGTAAAATTTTTCAGCTGGCAATAACTTTCGTCATTAACCTTTTATTAGGGCTAGACCTCTCATAAATTCGATGCATTGATTTCCTAAGACAATGACAAGAATGGAGTACAAGTCTTATTGACATACCTTTTGGATGGTGAACTTCGTTAGGTTATTAGTTCACTGCCAGCTGGCTTATTATGTTTCGGGAGGAACTCATTAGGTTAGGGCATCATTAGATGGTAATCGCAGATGTTGCTGGTGACATGCTTTAAAAATTCTTGTCACCAGCACAGTTTAACATAAAGCAAAACTGTACAGGAGACCCAATTCTTAGAGTCCTCGCAGAACATCTCTGCAAACAAAACTGTGAGCTTGGTTGACTTTTTGCCTGCTGTGTCATGTGGGAGAAAGAGCTTCTGGACTTCTTTTTAATATGATATACAATTTTTTTTTATTATTATAACGAATTGAATGGCACCACAGTATTTCTGTTGCCTGAATAATTTTAGTTAGTGATAATGGCCTAACTTACTGAAAATCGAATGTAATTATTTTGTAGTCGTAAGGAGTGGGAGTAGCTCAAACAACACCAAAATTATTGCTATTAAAAAATTTCAGAATAAAATTACGTCAACATTTTTTTTGTCGTCGGAACTATGATATCTTCGTAAATTACGTCGGCAGTGCCGAATGCCGACACTAATTTTAAGGGCTGTTTGTGAAACAAGGTTGGTTTTGCAGACGTAATAAATTAATTTTCTTGGCATGCCAACCGTAGAAAGAATATAGTGTGGCATGTACAAGCTGGCTTCAATTTAATGAAGGTCAGTTTTCAGGTCAGCATTGCTGAGGGCAGACGTAGATTCACAGGGCTGGATACAATATAGTGAATAAGTCCACACAGTTCTGTTTACTTTGTTTGTTTGTTTAGACTGTCACATGTAATAATTAACCATAATAGAACACATACTTTTACAAGTCTTTAGACACTTAAAATAATTTTTTGTACAAAGGATATTAGGCTGCGTTCTGGTAAGACTTTAATAAAGAGCAATTCTCTGGGCAAAATTGCAAAATTATTGTTTACATTACATGATGTTCTGGTGCTATTCGTGGATAATTGACTTAGATTGACAACCTGGTTCATAATTTGGTTTTCATGGTCTAATATGTGATATAATGTTAACATAATATAGAACACAAAAGTCTTTGAAACAAAGTTTGGTGGAAGCTAGATTGTACTGAGGTTGCCATGTTTTATTTAAAGTTAAACTGAAGAGATTGATGTATGACTTCAGTTGCTACATATTCTAATTGTTGTTGATGTTATAATTCTTTCATAAGAAAGTTAGGCTCTATTATTATTTTAACTTGCTTATATCCACACAGAGAATTGGTTTTATTTCCTATAAATTTGCAATATATAGGAAGCAAAAAGAATAATCTTTTTCTAGTTATAAAGCGAACGCATATCTAAATTTTAGGTTTTTTGTGACTCATATGTATCTTGATTGTTTTCTTAGGAAGCATCTTTATACACAATCAAAGGGGTTGCTATTCTGGATAACGATGGAGATCGTATAATATCAAGGGTGAGCAATCTTCAATTTGCGTTTTCACAATATTAAGGCATAAATTGAGTCCAGCTGTATGATGGAAATGCAGGGTATAAGTTAGCACCAATGAGATAGGTAAACTTCAACCTCAAAAATGCTAAAGTTGTCCCAATTAAAAAAGAGAAAATTCAAAGTGTTTTCATACTTTTGATAATTTTTTAGAACACAAATTTTTGTTTTATTTTTTTTATATGGCTGTGTGCAACCTTTCTTGATAATAGGTCTAATCTGTTTGTATTTTGTGGAAGGCATCTGGAATAGCAGGCCAATCCATTAAAATCTTTGAATTTGTTATGGATTATTTGTCATGCAAACCCCAAACAAAAACTAGGTTTTCACCCACCTACTTCGATCACATTACCAGCACTTGCCTTTTTTGTAAAAATTTTGAACAAACGATCATAAGGATTTTTCTTCTTGTTGCTTATGTAGCTTGTTATTTTGTTTCAGTACTATGATGACACATTCCCTACAACAAAAGAACAAAAAGAATTTGAGAAAAGTTTGTTCCAAAAAACATCACGACAGAACGGTGAATATCCTTTTATTTACAAAATTAATTAAAATTAATTTTTAATGTGTGTATGAAAAGAAGTTCTGTTGGACAAACTTTTAGACATTTATTATTTTTCAGAAAAAAAGCCTATAGATTAAAAAATAAATATTTCCAAAACATTTCTGTGCCTATAGTTTTAAAAGATTGCCATGTAGTGAGATGTTATGTTTACAACTTTTTTTAAAATAAATAACTTCCTGAGATAAATGTTAATAAATTTCCTGAGATAAATGTTCACAATTTTTTTAAAAATAATTAACTTCCCAAGATAAATGTTCAGTACTGCCATTTTGGGGTATTTTTTTATTATCTTATTGTGTACCTAAGTATTTACTGTGTGCATCCGAACCTTGAAAGTCGCACATATTATAGAATCATTTTTTAAAAGACAGTGACTTGAAAACCTTGAAGTTGTTAAAAATAAAATTAAAATATACCTCGAAAAAAACCAGGAAAAGTAAGTTTTGTTTACTCTTGTTTTCTTTTCAGCTGAAATTATCATGTTGGATGGTTTGACAGTTGTATATCGAAGTAACGTTGATCTATACTTCTATGTTATGGGTTCACAGTTTGAAAACGAGGTGTGTAAAATTTATTTATTCTGTTTATGTGATGGGCTATGTCATCATTATTTTCAATTAATTTTGAATTGACGCAACTTAGTTATTATTGATTCTGTTATTTTTTGCTATGTTTAGTTGATCTTAGTGAGCGTTTTAAATGCGTTTTACGACGCAGTAAGTACGATGCTACGAAAAAACGTTGAAAAAAGATTTCTGATGGATCATCTTGATGCTATTCTTCTAGCTATTGACGAATTAGTTGATGGAGGGTATGTTTTGTAATTCTTTTAAGATTCATAAAAAGTTCCGATTACATGAACTGTCGACTATTAAGGTCAGTTCAAAAAATCGTTAACTCATTACTTTCACAATGTAAACAAGGTTTTGATATACCTATGTCTGTTGCTTTTTTTTATTTTTAATTTTTTAGTGTGATACTCGAAGCAGATTCTTCTAATATCATTCAGCGTGTCGCTATTAAGGTAGATTTTTAAACATTTGTCTCGCAAAACATTTTGTTAGTAATACTTATAAAAAAACATCGAAATCGTTCACTGTTTATTTCAGAACGATGTGGATGTACCCTTAACTGAACAAACAGTCGCACAGGTATGTTTTCACCTGCGTATTATTTCTAGGGAAGTGTCTTTGGTGGTTTTGTCTACGCTTCAACATCTTTATTAGAAGCATTATTATTAAAAATTATTGTACTAACTTTTCTATATTATTAAGAAAACGGTCCCATTTTTGACGTGTGGTGAAGAAAAATTATTTTTCTCTCAGGTTCTACGCAAAGCAAAGACGGAACTTAATAAACAATTCCTTAAAAGCTAATCACACATCCTTATTTGGTGTTGGTAAGAACATCATAACTCCAGTTAAACACACATCATTTCATGTCTGTCATTTCCGTCGTCCCTCATGTAATAAACATTCATTTCCAAAGTAATTTAAACTTGAATGTAGATCCGTTAAACAAACACAAAATAAGAAATTATTTTCATTCTTACAGCCATGAATTAATACCTATTAATACACAATAACCTGATGCGAAGGTCAAATTGTTTATTGAAGAGATTGTAAGAACGTTTTCACCTAACGGAAATTTCAAAATTTTAAGCGCTTTTTTGTTGCTTTACTAACACAAAGGGGCCTGTGTCAGCAATTTCAAAAGATTAATAACATAAAATTATGTGCTAGTTTTATTGTGAAGACACACATCCTGTTATTGTCACACTCGTCACTTTTTACGTCGTATAACTAGTTGTCGTCCGACGCAGGGAGTCTAACTCTTGATTCATTTTCCCGTCCAGTTATTTATGATCACACACCAGATAAACAAACTGTAGCAGCTAGTCGTTAGCCGTAACCTTTACCGTGCAATTAGCATTTAACTCTGCTGCTTGCTTAGCTGACAGAGAGATGTCATTAATTAATTAATTACCGTGATGACCTTAAACACAAAGAATTATCTGAAAATGTATACATAGAGCCTCAATTCTGTTTTTTAATGAGAAATGTAATATTTGAAAGAAAATTAAAACATTTCTAGCAAAAACTATTTTAAAATAATAATAAATAAAATCACCAGAAACTTTATTGTTTTGGACTAAGAAACTTCTGGTTAATTTAAATTGAGTTATATAATCTTAGTAATTGCGTGGTCAGCCTTGTTTCTTCGTAACTGTATTTCATGTCAAATCTTCTTTTTCTTTTAGGTGCTACAAACAGCGAAAGATCAGTTGAAATGGTCCTTGCTAAAATAACGTTATATGACTGTGTATAATACATTTAAGGTGTTGAAACATTTGGTTTTTAAAACGTTCCTGGAGGAATGAGCCACGTGTAGAAATTATTTATACCGCGGTGCCTGTTGTTACGTAATTATAGTTTTAAAGTGTGACTGAAAGCGTCTGATGGTCAGTTTATTATTTTAAATTTACTTTTTTATTTCAAGAAAATCAATCTTAAGTGTTCCTTGAGGCTAAATTATCCCACGACTGTTTGGCAGTGAAGCACGTGTATTTGAATCATAATTTTATTTTTGTTAAATTTTGGACAGAAATATAATTCAGGCAATTAAAATATTTATTTTTGTATTTAATGAGCGTGTTAGGTTGAAATCACGCCGGGTCATTAAACCCTAATAAAAGTTACTTTATCATTCATGGATGAGCTGATGACCTTATATGAATGTTATGTGCATATGGCGATGTTATCTGACTCATGAAAGCAGTAGCAAACTTTTTATCTCAAATTGAAGATAATAAGACCTTGGCGCTGCATTTACGGTGGACAAATCGTTCACTGTTTGAAGTACCGTAAAGTAAGAGCTATGCACTCAATTAGTTTCAGCATGTAATGGGAACGTCTTTTCAAGCAGGCGGTAATTCAAGCTGGGCGCTTATTTCGTTTGTGAGCCACTACTAACGGAAACGCTTTTTTAAGAGTGCGGTTCGAGCTGGGAGCTTCTAATGAGAGCGCCTTTGTAAGCGACGAGGTAATTTCAGGTGGAGGATTATTTGGTTTACAAACCTCTAACCGGAACGCGTTTTTAAGAGGGCAGTAATTAAAGCTGGGCGCTTATTTAGTTTGTGAGCCTCTAATGAGAACGCCCTTTTAAGTGGGGCGGTATTTCGAGTTTTACGTTTATTTAGTTTGTGAACCTTTAAAAACGCTTTTTCAAGCTGGCGGTAATTCAAGCTGGGCGCTTCATACATTGCACAGCAGTATGATGTTAAAAACAGCTACTTATTTAGAATCTAAGATAAACCAAAAAGCTAGAACAAACTTTATATATTTAGTCTTTTATTTATTTCACATTTCCCATTCTCACTGAAAACAACATGCGTCGATTCGTCGCATAACTATGAGATATTGAAATAAAACTCTTTGACTAAAAATTCTAATTAAAGATCATTTTTTAAGTTGAAGCGGATTGGCGCTTATTTGGGGAGGTGAGCGCTAACTGTACACCCCCATTTTCCTTAGATTTCACACCTTTGTTGAAATAAGTCAATGGAGTGTTCAGTGCTCAAATTTTATTAGTTCAGAAGACTGCTTTCTCCTTGCACGGAAAAGGGTAGAAATAGTGGGCGACATTGTAAAACCTAAATAGTTGAATTATGGTGTCATCTTTTTGTTAAGGTAAGGTTTCCATGCAACTGTATTTTCCGCTCTGTCAATAAGACAATACATTTTTCTTGGCCTTCCATAGGTTCTCATAGAAATTATAAAACTCGAATCAAGAAACTTTTCAATTTCAGATATTAAAAGTTTTGGACTCCTGAAAATTACCCATTACCCATTAAAGCAATGTTTTACTTGAACAGTTAACCAACCTCGACTTTTTTAACCGAAACAAATGCGCCGTTTGACTACAGGGTTTATTTTCCACAAATTTTTATCAACCTCATTAGCTAAAAGCCAAGTCACGACTTTTTTGCCAGAAGAATTTAAATTCTTATGTGAATATATCACCTGAATTTTATCGTAAAGTTTACGCACGTATTTAATGACATGCGTTTTATCAGCCGCGTACGCCTGCGAGTTTTCATTTCTTGTTCAAAGTTGTATACATCTTCCTGGTATTGTGTCACAATGGAGGGTATTCTGAACGTAACACCATTTTTGTTGCCATAGTTGTAACAACAATTTGTTTCGGTTTAATTATTTTGTTTACTATAAAGAAAAAATCATTATTCAAGTTACGCTTCGTCATTACTGTTATTATGAATCATAAAGCAAAATACATATGTATTTAAATATATACTTCTAGGGAATATAAAGGTAGGTTTCATGAAATACAAGTTTTCCGTTTTTTGTAATACATACGTGGAAATATAAAACGCTGACGTCATTTCTTGTAAACATTGAATCCAACATATTAGTTTTTTTTCTATTTAAATATACCATGTTTCGTCTTCAGGCGCTCTTATTTGGGAGAGTTTTATTCTAAACAGAAGAAATGTGCACCTAGTTTCATTCCCAGCTTCCTAAAAGTTGACTACGCAAACGCGGTTGAGACAGAGAGATCCGCTGATAAACCTAAGTATAATATAAAGCAATCAAAAGATCTTTATTTTCAAACACAGTTTCAGCAGTTTTGTCAGATGATATCATGTTGTTTTTTTTGCATTTCCCTCAAGAATAGATATTTGTTTTAAGAAATTGTAAATTTAGGAATTTCTTCAAATTATGTTAAAAACATTTTATGCTGAAAACTTAACTCTCACAAAATCTCCCGAAATTTTTATTGAAAAATTGTTGTATTAAAATTATATTATTAAAAGATGACTAAGTTTAAGACATTTTGGAACCGCAGACGTTACTTTAATGTGTTCAGACATACTGCAAAAGTTAGTGGTGAATGAATTATTAGCCTGGTGGATAAATTACTAGCCTGGCAGCTTCCAGGAATGAAAATCACAATCTATAAATAGTATAAATTGGAAACATTTCAAGTGAAATTTAAAAGAAAAGAAGTGGTGTTTTAAAGAACTTCGATTTAGCATTATAGCAAATTTCTAAGGAACTGTTTCAAATATCTATAATTAGCCATTGACCTTAAGGTCAACAATGATTTTGTAAACAGCCTTTATCCCAGTGTCTGACCGAACTACCAATCTTATATTGCTGACGCTTGAAATCTCTACGTGGCTTGCCTCGTTACGACACCTTAAACCGAAATCAAGTCTGTGAACAAAGTTCTGTTTTCTTAACTAAAAAATATGCGCGTATAATAATTTTTGCAATAAAAACTTGAAAGAGAAAAATTTTGCCTGTTGATTTCACTCAAAGCACGTGAAGTATAATGTTTATATATAAGAACATCTTTGTTAGTCGCGGCTGGACTCGCTTGTTTTTAAAAGATCTGAAGCTGCTTATCACATTCTTTTTAAATAATTTTTAAAACTGCAAGAAAAAAAGATCAAATTGAGTTTTCCTTTCTTTTCTTCAACCAGACCAAACAGCAAAAATGCTTATTATTATTGTATGGGACCTCGTTGCGTCCTAAGTATATGTTGTTTTGTCGTTCACGTAAAGTCAATGAAAATATTTTGGCGGTAAATTAAATCGTCAGAATATATGACGTATTTCGCGCGAACTTCCCGCTGCAAGATGTCGGGGGAAAATCATGTTTGATTTTGAGATTTGAGCTCAATATAAGTGCTGTTTTTATTATTAGCACTTGTCAATAAAAATAATTCAAATGGCGATGATGTCACGCTGATTGAAAAACAACATCGTGACAAATGACGTCACAACTTTCGATGCGGTATGTCGACAAGGGGAAAACAATTAATTCGTAGACAATAACTTATATGATTTTATTATCAGGAGACAAAAAAAACTAATTAAATTTTTTTTATAGATTATATGTATATCGGTTTTGAAGTTCTGGAAGTCAGATTACTATACCGTTGGTTGAGTGCAGGCCATATGGGTAAGAAATTGTTTATGTTGAATTTTCGTCAAATATTTAGTGTTACGATATGTTGGGTTCGTTTAAATCTCCAGCAATCTTTTTACACTAGTTCTTTATTGCGCCGCTTTTCAAATTTTTATTCTATATTTTAATAACATAAAAAATTTATTTTAAATACAGATCCCTAAAACCTTTGTAGACATAATCTCTGTTTTTTTATCGCATAACTTCATTCAATGCCCGCCGTCTAAGTAGACGGGGGTGTTAAACAGGAGGCGTTAAATTGCACAGTAAAATCAATTTTGATCGTCTGTGTTTTAGTGGAGGAGAAATAGCAATGAAGAAACAAATATTAGTAATTTTGTGTCTGCCCCCTTTGCGAAAGTAACACGTACAACTAACAACAGTAACAATACTATCCTTTGTCGACGAAGTAAAATTTCTAATTGTTGTACATTTTGATCGTAAGTAACAAATAAACGATCTATTCCACAGAGATTGAATCATTTCACAAGTATCAAATTCATTAACTCTATTTCTTAACGCGGTGTGGTTTCTGGGTGTCAATATTTAGGGTAAATGCAAACAGAGTGCATTTCTAATAAGCCATGAAGCAGTGCATTTATGCTGATACAAAACAATTCTTAGACTACCTTTAAAACTTATTTTTTGCTTTAGCGAAAAAAATGATGAGTTTGAACACCAACAACCTGTTAATACTTTCAATGTATCTGGCATGTGTGACCACGACAGAATCAAATTCAGGTAAGTGCAATCACTAAAAAGATTTTGATCACTACTTTTTAAATTAATCTCTGAGTTTACTAAATTTCTCTAGGTGTCTGCGGTCTGAAAAAATCAGGCTACAAAAAGGAAGAATTTTAACTTTAGTGACTTACACGAAATTTGGTCAAGGAGGTAAAAACTACCTTTGAGGACTGGATGGCATCTAAAACGACATTTTTTCTGAGAATTTTTTTTACTAGAAATGGCCGGTTAGTGGATGAGAACCGTAGAAGCCCAAATGGCGGGTGAAGATTAATTTTAATATAAGATGATGACACCATTGTATAGAGGATGCGTCTCAGGCTAATTTAGAGGGTTAAAAACTTTCCCTTGCTACAGTCTTTTGAAAACATGGTTAAAGTTTGACGTGATAATGAGAATAAATGCTTTTTATTTTAGTGACGTTGAAAGTTCGAGGAGTGGATTGCGCAGACACATGTTTTTATAATAAAGATAAAAATGAATGTTATTCATCCATAAAAGTAAACGAGCAAGAAAAATCACTTCAAAAAGATGGCTTGAATGTTGTAGTTATAGACACAAGTTCCGGAAATGTTGAACAAAAACATTTCAGTTCTTTGTTTGAACTATTCAGCTACAGATGCAAGAAAAAGTTTTTAAACTTTTTTAAAAATATAAACGAGAGTTCTATTGTGGTCATCGCATCACAGGATATGTGCGCTCTCTATTATTCTGGCTGGTATAAACTGCTAACAAAGAACACTAATATTTTCAAGAAAAATGCTTGGAGGAAAGGCGCACAAGTAGGCTTGTCTATTGGTTGCCAAGGTGATTGTCCTGTGTTATTGAATGGATCTTTACCGTATAGTTATTTCGGTTTTGAAGCAAGTCATGAAATAACGCTGGTTTTTCAGTTAAAAAGTAAGTGAAATAAACTTTCTTCAAAACTTACCAAAATATCAGTGAAAAGGTCTGGTGTATTTCTATAGTATAGCTTTTATCTTTGCTTTGTTTTGCTTCAGCGTTGGCTTTATTATCGCAAAATCAGACGTAAAACCTTTTTTATATGTAAGGATCATTTTGATCTCAATTTTTTTATATCAGTGCCAATTACCTACTTTATAATTCAGATAGCAGTTTCCACTAGGGCCAAAAACGACGATGAAAAGAACCTAGATAATTATAAATGTTGATGAATTGTGACTACAAATAGTATATTAATCTGCTTTTTCACTCCTTTTTTAGGAACAGTATTACAGAATACCGAAAAACCAATAGTCGTTATTGAACCATCTACAATACAGAGCAAAACAACCCTCATAATCGGTGCTGTTACAGGCGTGATAATTTTACTATTAGTGGTATTTTTAATACTTCTTCTTTCAAAACTAAAAAACAGAAAAAAGACGTGTAAAAGCATATGTCAAAAGTATAAGCCACCAAGAAGTGAAAATAACAACGAAGATTCCCAACCACCAGCTGGCAGTGACGCGATGTGTAATAACGTGACGTATGAAACTGTGCAGGCTAACTTATTGGTCATAACGTCGGCCAACCAAGGAGAACCTCGGTATTCAGGCTTGTATGCTGGTTATGAAAATACAAGGAATGAATATCAATGTTTGAAGCAAGACAGTGTACGTTATGAGAAAATACCTGCGATTAAAGAAAGCAGCGAATACGCATACGCTGACCCAGCCCAGAATATACCTATGGTAGCCGAGAATTTATATTATAAACCTGGAAACCAGTTTGATAACCGGAAGAGATGTGAAACAGCCCTAACTTATTTAAGTGCATCCCCGGGTAGCAGTCACCAACTCTTTAAAAATTCGATGGAGAATATCCCAGAAGTTGATATTTCGAACGAAAATTTTGCGTCGTATGTTAAATTTAGTAAAGGACCCTTGTATAAATGTCCTTCTAATGTTCAAAAGTTTGAAGCTCCTTGTGTTAAGCCACAAAATGCGGAAAGAGCGTCTTACATTGATATGAAAACCTCAGATGTATATCAGAACGCGCCATCTGTTTATCAAACATTAACTGTTACTGAAGATACAGAAGATATGTATGAGACGCTGGATCGTTCAAAATTACATAACAAACACATGAGGAAATTATAAATTGAAGCAGTTGCGATCGACGTATCTTTTATTTTTACAGTAGCTACCCAAGGTCTCATATTTCTTATTTATGTCACTGCATATGTGTTGGTGCGAAGTCGAATTAAAGGAAGAAAAAAAGGGATTTCAAGTTTGTAACATACCTTATCAACCTATATTAGGTATAAAAGTTGTATATATAGCTGTAATTGTTATTAAAATAAATATTCTTATGTCGCTTATAACCTTAATAATTATTTCATCCGTGAATGAAAGACATACCACTTAAATCTCTTGTTTGTTTTGTTAGCTGACTATCTTATAGTTCCTCATCCGTTTTGTGACTTTAAACATTTAATTAAGCTTAGCTGCACGCGACCAAGCACTTGACAGTTCTTCGTAGTAGGAATTGCTTTAATAATATTATCACTTATCGGTTCAATCATTGGTTTTGCCTGATGATGTAATAATACTACAAAAAAGCTTTGGAATATATTATGTTCTAAAAAAGTTTTCTTTTTTAAGTCCTAGCCATTCATAGATATTATCATGCCAATTCCAAGCGATTTTTGTTTCAGGATACGTTTCGACAGCTCATTTGAACCGTTCAGAACAGTAATTAAATTAGTTTATTTTTTTTTCCTAGATGAAAACAATAAATTGATTCGAATCTTTCCTGTTACTAAAAGTTTCGGTTACTTCTACGTTCTTTTCTCTTAAAAAGTTCGCTTTTTTGTTAGGTTTGTCTCGAAGCAATTTTCACTTTCCTTAAATATTCAAATTATTTTTTAGTAGGTATTGGTTAGCTCTGCCAGTCTCGTGACAAAAAAACCTTGCATTAGGAATCGCCTACCGTCAGCTATTAGTCGATATTTTTTTTCACTCGCAGTTGTCGCTCAATGATTCTAAAGTTCTTTCTCCTGCATTTAGCAAACATATATCTTTTTAGTCCTTTTAAACAGAAATTAAAGAAATCGCCATTTGTAAATAATAACGGCGAAGAATTACTTACACTGACAAGTGGAAAAATGGAAATTACCTCTAAGAATTGTCAGCGCATTTGGAAAGACCTAAAATGTTGTGCGAACGAGGTTGCCATTTGCAGTCGTTTTGATATGAAGAGAAGAAGCAATAATATATCAACACTGCTTGATAACTGCAGAATATACAACGGAAGTGTAACATGAGAAATGAGTTCACAAAATTTTATTTTTTAAAAAAATATTTCCAAATACGTCATTGAACAATTTTGATTCACTAAATGACGACTAAACGTAACTGCTCTCACTCTTAGTGTTTTTTCACGAATTGAAAGGACAGTTACACTAAAACAACATATTATCCCCTGATAGGAGAGTATTACTAATATTAATACTACTAATATGAAAATTAGACAAGGAATATTTAAAACATAAATCATGTGGTACGCTTTCTTACAAGACTAGACTTCATGGAAATTTTACAGAACTTTTACTTTATTTTCGTGTTATTATCATACTTGGTATGCTTGACCAGGGCTCTTCCAAACATAGGTAGAAATTTATTGTGCACTTTTTTTAATAGTATATTTTAGCAATCTGTCACTTATATTAATAACTGTATTCTGTCTGTTCAAAATGGCTACGTGTACCTTTATTTTAGACCTCCGTCTGAGTAATTCATTTCGCAGTTGGGAAAAGCAGTGATTTCTTTCATGTGTTAAGATCTAGTATCTCTTTAGTTTAACTTTATTTTGGGTCTCCATAGAATATTTTATTATTTTATGTTAACATAAAGGTACACGAAATACCGATGCAGGAAATATGTACGGCAGCCGAATTCCTAATTGACTAATTATTTATTGTTTATTAACATTCATCGTCGTACTTTTTTCTTTTTAGTGACGTTGAAAGTTCGAGGAGTGGATTGCGCAGACACATGTTTTTATAATAAAGATAAAAATGAATGTTATTCATCCATAAAAGTAAACGAGCAAGAAAAATCACTTCAAGAAGATGGCTTGAATGTTGCAGTTATAGACACAAGTTCCGGAAATGTTAAACAAAAACATTTCAGTTCTTTGTTTGATCTATTCAGCTACAGACGCAAGAAAAAGTTTTTAAACTTTTTTAAAAATATAAACGAGAGTTCTATTGTGGTCATCGCATCACAGGATATGTGCGCTCTCTATTATTCTGGCTGGTATAAACTGCTAACAAAGAACACTAATATTTTCAAGAAAAATGCTTGGAGGAAAGGGGCACAAGTAGGCTTGTCTATTGGTTGCCAAGGTGATTGTCCTGTGTTATTGAATGGATCTTTACCGTATAGTTATTTCGGTTTTGAAGCAAGTCATGAAATAACGCTGGTTTTTCGGTTAAAAAGTAAGTGAAATAAACTTTCTTCAAGACTTACCAAAATATCAGTGAAAAGGTCTGGTGTATTTCTATAGTATAGCTTTTATCTTTGCTTTGTTTTGCTTCAGCGTTGGCTTTATCATCGCAAAATCAGACGTAAAACCTTTTTTATATGTAAGGATCATTTTGATCTCAATTTTTTTATATCAGTGCCAATTACCTACGTAGACAGGAAAAGTTGTTTAGTTTTCGACTAAAAAGTAAGCATATTTTTCTACTCTTTTCCGTTGCCGTTCAGCCATGTCCAGTTTAAGAAAAGATAAAACTTAGGCGTATGCTCGCCGTGTGTGATCTGTTCAAAAACATTTTTTTGCCTAAAATCGAATGTATTAATACTTTTATCGCTTCAACAATCTTTTATTTCGCTCTATAAAAATAGGAGATTTTGTATAACCGTGAATTCAGGAGCTAAGAGCAGGTAACTCTCGATTAAGCCATGATTTTAGAAATGTATGACTTTATGTTTCTCGTTACAAACTGTATCATGGAAAGTAATTTATGAAACCACGCTATTTCCATTTACTTTGATACTATTTAAAGTTGAGACTAATTTTTCCAATTTTCTTGTTCAGGTGTACCAACAACAACAACACAACCCACGAGAAGGAAAGTAACAACATCAACAAAGCCTCTGACAACAAGTACATCCACACAAGCAAAAACTAAGAACGATACTTCACTTATAATTGCGATTGTCATAACCGTTGCTATTCTTGCGATAGTCGCTTTCCTAATGATCATATGGCTGCGCGTTAAGAAAGGAAAGGACGTATGTAAAATTTGTATGGTGTGTTTAACTTCTCGCACAGATAACAAAAACAGCAACAACAATACGGAAGATGAAAGCGGATCTGTTAAACTATTTAATAACGAATCATATGGTATCCAGGCTAATGTATTGCCCCTAACACCAGTAACACAGCCTTGTAACGGGAAGAAAAATTGCAGATTACAAGCTGAATACCAAAATACAAAAAATGAGTACCAGGCCGTAACTGAAAAGAACGTAGAGTATAGTAGAGCAGGTGCGGCCACGGAGATAAACGAATATGCCTATATTGATCCAAAAAATGACAAAAACTTGAGTGCTGATAATAACTACTACATGCCAGGCCGCAGTGAAATAGATTGTGGGTTGGCAGATCTTGAAAGCTCCTCGCAAGTCTGTAAACGTACCAAGTATGACAGTGCTGAATACCGCGAAGACTGTAGTGAAAATACTTTATACGAAAAACCTTTAATCAATCAAGATTTTAATCCTTTTTCTTTAAAACAGCAAAATGTGGAAAGAAGGAAACCAAATTCACATTTTAGTAACACGCCGTCTGTTTATCAACCTCTCAGCGTTCATACGGACATCGAGAATATGTACGAGACATTAAATAATCCACAATGACAACTTTTTATACCAAAAATATTTAATTTTAACTTTAAGTTTTAAGTTTTTCTTAAAATGCCAATAAAGTATGGGTTAGCTATACAAGATTCATTTTTATGTTGTAGCTGCTTTGTACGATGTGTTTCTTTATTAGAGGTCCTTCCCTGGGAACAAGATTGAGGTAGCAATTGTCTTATTAGATTACTTATTGCGTCATATCTGCAACAATGTTCCCAGAGTCTTTTAATGTTTTACGCACAAATAGACAAAATCAGAACTCAGTTGGATAACGCACTGGGTTTTAAGTCTAACCATTATTTCTATCGTATCGTCACGTGGTACAACTTTCGTTTCGAGGGAAAACTTCTCACGGTCAAACTCTCACACAAAAAAAGGAGTGCGAATATCTGAATTAAAAAATCAAGCTAACTCGCCTAAAACTACACAACCAACATTGAACAAAAAATGTCCGAAAAAATTCAACCTTGCTTTATGAAAAGTTGATCACGTAAACAGCATGTTTTCCCTTAAACCATAATGACTACTGCGAAAAACGCTAACATGTAATTGGTTCAAACGTATCACATGACATTTGCTGATCGGATTCTATTTTAACCCTTGTTATTTCAGCTGGAGACTCGCGTTTCAGGGTACAATCCCCATACCCCACCAATTGTGTGTAAAATCAACCACTTTTTATCGGAAGTTAAGTTGGTTTGTGTTCCACTGCTACTATCTGCTGAAACGTGTTGAAATAGATACCATTTTTGAGGTAAAAAAGGCAGGGCGAACCCTTGGCCACCGACTAGCGCTACTGGATTATTGTTTTGCGTGTATCACCAACTGGAAAATTTTGTCTTTGACTAAAATATACTCCTAATGTATAAAGCCCGTTTACAAGATAAATCTTTATATTTCAGATATGGCGAGAAACACGATAAAAAAAGCGACACAAAAGAACGTCATAATCTGTCAAGTGCTTTTTCAAGTCAAAAAGACAAGAACGCCTGGGGACAAGGTTGCAAGAGCAACATAAAAAATAATAGGCTGTTTTTTTATGTTGCACTAAATCAAATTAATTAAAGCCATAGTTGAAAATTACATGCTACGAAAATGTGGTGTCTTATCTTTAGTTTAACTAAAACCACATTAATATACTGATTTTTTTACCGAACACTCATAATTTTGACATATGAAACCGTGCATTTTAAATTCGAATATTGTTGGAGAGGTTACAGCAAAATGACATTAACCACGATTGTCCTGAACAGGGCCAATGAATTCTATTAAAAAGGAAGGGATCAATATAGTGACGAAGAAGAAAATCCCGCTATGGTTGGAGTAGCCGTAACAAAATTTGAAATTTAAGGCAGTTTAACTGAAAAGCTATGATAAATCTCTGCCACCTCGTCCCCAGGGGATATTTATCTTTAACGTTTTCCTCAGACTCCATTTCGTTGTTATATTGTGGACCAATATCGTACCCAGGGCATCTTGTTTCTTTTCACCACCGTAGCGGCGATTCCCCCGGGTATCAAAAAAAATACAAGATGCTCTGGGAACGAGGTTGAATGGGGGAACGAATAGCGAAAGCTGTTTCTAAGGACACTTTGATATTTTATTTTAAAGTCTCTGAAAAAACTGCCCCGATGGAGTTTACACAATAAATTTAAAATTATCTCTAATCCTTCAATTCTTTTATATCACAAATGCATGCCACAACAGATGCACATAAAGGAGTTTTTGTTTCTGCAACTCTGGATTGTGCCTGTAGTTGTTACTTGTATTGAAAGATTGAGAAGAACTGAGCAAGCAAAATTTAACTGTTGCAAACGATAGTTTTTGTGTCCAATCTTTTGCGATCCTCTGGTCGCCGAAAAGATAAAATGGCAATAGGAAAGCTGCGACAGCTTTCTTCTCTTGGGTGCGTGTTATTAAAAATAAAAAAAGTCTTTGTTTAATTTTATTTAAATATAATTGATGCAATGAAGATATATTTTAAAGTTCATGTTTATTCGGTGCAAGTAAGTAGTCGTTCATTTTTTCAGTTGCTATCATTTTAAAGTTTAAAGCAAGTTTGAATAAATTGTAACGCATAGAAAAGGTATTTTAAAATATTTTAGTTAGTTTAGAAATCAAACATCATAAATAAAAGTGTTTTTATAGAAGAAGCACATTTGTTCTGTTTGTATTTCATAAAGAGTTTCATTTTCATACCTTGAGAAAAAAAAGCTAAGTATAAAGTTGTTTATTTCATGCTCCAGCTGCACGAAGTCATAAAAGGATTTGGCGTACTGGAACCTTTGATCGCGAAATCGTAAAATTCGTAGTTTCGCCGTTGCACCTCAGGACAGGCCAGAAGGCCAGAACAAGCAACGTATACAGTTCAGGTCAAGACGGGTTGTGTTATTTTAACCTTTGGACAAGAGGGGCGGTTTTTAATATATAGCTAGCTATCTATGTTAGTCTGTAAAGTATATAGTAAATGAAAGTGGATGTGATAATTTGACAAAATGAAATGTTTTTCTATAGCTAGCTTTTTTGAATGTTTACATTTTTTTGTGGTAAGCTCTTCTGGCTCTAACAACTGTGTTGCAGGAAGAAGATTCAGGCGGTAGGTGAAGTGGGCTTTTGAGTCTGTTTTTCAGCATGAAAATAGATAGGATAGATGTGCATATTTTACCTGGCTAGCCTCAAGGTATCATTACAACGTTCGACTCGACCACAATTAAACAATTATATACTGATCCTTATCTGGAAGTTTTTCAGCTGCCTTATATAGCAGATGGTTTGTAAAGGTTCTTTTGCATCTTGCTATGGTGATTGTCCCGTGTGGATTGTCACGTGGTACAACTTTCAGTTAAGGGAAAACACATTTCACGGAAAAGTCACACAAAAGAAGCTTTGATTAAACAAGAACTACCTAAATTAAACTGAAACTAAACTACAAACAAGAAGCCCTGGGGGCTCTAAAATATTTGCTCGCTACCAAAATATTTGATGACAACCTGCTAATTCGTTGTGTTATCGTGCCAAACATTCAAAGAAGTTAGGTGCATGAAGCTTTGAAGATAAAGCACACAAGTGACAATTATCTTACAACAAACGCAAGCAAAACGAAATGTGTCATAATAAACTGGCATTTTAAAAGAAATTGCTAACAAAAAATACAGCCTATCATTCATGGTTGAAAGTCTTGCGATTGAAACTTTTATGGTCTTAAACAGCATTTAGTTGACGAAAAATCAAAATTTTGATGTGACCATCATGTTCAGCTTACTTTTTTTATTAACTGTGTGAAATGTCGTTAAAAATAAAGTAGTTTTAATTTTTGGACCAATTTTAGCCTAAAATGACATTTAAGGTGGCAAAAGACCAAAATTTTGATGTCACCATTATATTCAGCATACTCTTTTTGTTAACTGTGCCAAATTTTGTCGAAAACAAATACCAATTTTGGCCTCAAACGTCATTTAGATGACTTCCCAGTACTTGGGGAGCTTGGGTACGAAGTTTAAATCTGTGACGTTGCAATTGACCATTTGGGACAGGGTTAGTTAGTCAGTTATACCAATACTATCCTGAATATGAAATCCCAGGGTCAGTTTTTTCTCAAAAAATGCTCCGAAAGAAAAAAAAACGATGGTTTTAATAATTTCCTACGCCTTCGGGCGCGGAAATTCAAAACATTTACACAATATGTAAGATTTGAAGTTAGAAAACAGTTTCTATGCAAAAATCAGTCCCTCTATATGAAGAGCTTAATGCTCAATCACATGTTTTCCCTTAAAGGCGCATAATCACCCTTATCGAGAAAAAATAACACATACATTTTGTATATTTATTTATTTCAAGTTCAGACAGAGTTATGACTTTCCTGAAAATTTGAGGATATAAAACAGACTAGATATGGAAATAATGATACTTTAATATCTTAAATTTATTGGTTTTTTTTCCAGCCTCCATATTTAACGATCTTGTTGATCTCTTATTCTTGTCTAATAAGTGTGCCGTAATTAAATTTGAGCATGAAAGGGGAAATTCTTAAAATTTAGATATTCTAATTGTCTACTTCTGATACTGTCTCCATAAGGAAACAACTAACTGTTTAAACAAAGGAAAATAATCAAAAAGTAAGACAACTAGGAAGATGAAGCTGTCTTTAGAAACAACAACAAGAAGTGGTCAGTGTTGCAAAGAAGTCTGATTTCAGTAAGCTAAAACGTTTAAAAATAATAAAGAATAACACAAAAATTTCGATTGATTTATCTGATTTATCATGTTTGAAACTTTGTGGATATATTTATAAAAGCATTACGATGGAAACACAAGTACGGATACTCTCCCTCATTTATTATTTTCTCTGTAATGGCATGAATCCAGCAACCATGTGATCGATTTTGCAGTGCGTTTATTATTGCATGATTCATGCAATGAAATGCAAAGGCAGTTCTGAAGGAAAGAGAAATTTGGGTGAGTTTGTCATTTCTATGAAACATTTGAACATGTTCTGGTTGTCAGTTTTCAACAAAATCATAATGGACAACCTGTAAAATCTAATAATGAATCAAATAAAAATGGTATAACAATACTTGTGAAAAACTTCTAAAGTTGTCTCCATATTTGTCTTCTTGTTTTTAACATGATAATTTTGTAATTCTCAAAATGAGCTTGAAAGATTTTCAAGTCTGCTACTATGTAAGAAAGGAATTTATGTAAGGTAAAAGAAATGTCAGTGAGTAGAAAAGCTAGGAACTTTGTATGTTAATGCCATTTCTTTTGATTTTATGGATATGTAACACTCAGCAAAATCTATAATTTATACGATTTATTTTTAAATTAAAAACTTCTAGGTAAACTCATTGGCTTGGGTAAAGTATATTCTTGTCTTGATGAGGGTGCACCAATAGGTGAAACTGCATAAATTTGTAGATAAATATAAGATAACATTGAAACAATGAAAAAAGTAAAAGATTTTTACATGATTAGTTGAAAAAAATATTTTCGTTTTTTAGGTTTAATTTTTTTAATTTTTTTAAGTTATACTGTATCCTTAAATATATAGTTTGTTACAAAGGTTACTACAAAGCTTACTAAATACATGTGTTCTTATTCTGAAACTTTTGTAAACCTCAGGCTTGAAATTATTTTTACAAAAATACATGTTTTATTAATCAATTATTTACAATGAAATCTTTTTATTTTTTTTCAGAAAGTTTTAGTAAAAACTTTTTGCAAGCAGATGTTAATTTTGTGTATATAGATATGTAATGTTAAAACATATTTAGAAATCTAGTCAAAATGGCTTCTGTATTCCCAGAAATTAAATCCAAGCAAAGTCTTACTGCAAAGCATTGCACCAAAGAGAGGTGGGATAAGTTATGTGAACATAAAACAAAAACGTGTGGATTTACTTTGGCTCAGGTATGTTAATTTAATTTTGTTTTTTCCTTATTGTTTTACTCAGTGCCACGTGTTCAAATAATCGCCTAATCATTTCAGCAACTAGCATGTAAAGAAATAAATTGTGTAAAACTGTTATATTAACATAACAGTTTTAAATTTTGTGTAATGTCTCAAAATTTGTTTTTTTTATTGAATATCCCCTCCCTCTCTCTCTCTCACGATAAATGCAGATTTTAAATGCCCCTGGTCATACACAAAGAAATAAAAGAAAGTACAATAAATAGTTGATTCTGCACAATTGTGTAACACGCACAATCTTTCAAACAACTTATTTGAAACAAAATAAATTATATTAAAATTCTTGTTGCCCATGAAATGCCTCCCTCAAATGCTTTGGCTTCACGGTCCACGGTTTCTTTTCTATTTTCAAATTCTTTTATCTATGATTTATAATGTAATACCCAATCCATAAAATCAATAAAACTCATATGTATATTTCGTACAATTTTTTTATATATATAGGCAATTGCTTGTGCTGTACAGTTTGATGACCAACATGTTGGTATATATGCTGGTGATGCGGACACATACGAGGATTTTGGTGAAGTTATGACGCCTCTTATTTTGGAGTATCACGGATTGACTGGGGATTTCAGTCACACCTCAGATTTGGATGTGTCAAAGATCAAAGGAAATGTTAATCCAGATGCACCTGTTCATTCTACCAGGTCCTTAAGTAATTTAACCACATTTGATTTATTTTTCTAACTACAATTTGAATACATGAATACATAACCAAGATGTTATATATTCACGTGTTTTGCTTGTCTAAAAAGTTGTTTAGCTGCCCAGTTTTACAATCAACTGGCATAAATATTTATTCCTTTACCATTTAGGATTCGAGTGGGACGAAACATCGAAGGATTTGGTCTGTCACCTGGTATCACTAAGGAACAACGCCTGGGAGTAGAAAACTTGATGAAAAATGCTTTCCACAAGTTAAAAGATGATTTATCAGGAAAGTATTATCCATTAACTGGAATGGATGAAAAAGTTCGACAACAACTTGTTGATGATCACTTTTTGTTTATGACTGGTGATAAAAATCTGCAGGTAAACAAGCTTTATTGTTGAAATATAACAGTCTAAAAAGTTGATTGTGTAACCGAAAAATACTTTTTACCATCAAACTTCTGTTTTGAAGCTTTCTTCCATTTTTTTTTCGCAGATGCTTCGATCAAAATTGCTTTTACACTCGTTTTTTTAATTTTTCTATCAATTCTCTCATTGAAATTACAAAGAAGGTCTCTGATTTGCAACTTTCAGGTATCTGGGATGGAGCGTGATTGGCCAGAGGGGCGTGGAATCTTTCATAACGACCAGAAAACATTTTTAGTTTGGGTGAATGAAGAAGATCAATTGAGAATCATTTCCATGCAGAAAGGTGGAGATGTGAAAGGTGTCTTCGAACGTTTGACTAGGTAAGAAGTTGATAAAACATGTACGATCATAAACATACTTCAAGCTCACAAGTTCTGAAAACTGTATTACCAATCTAAAGATCAACCTGTTGATTTTCTGTTTAGAGGTATCGAAGCAGTTGGTACGTCTGTTAAAGACGAGTCAGGAAGAAGTTTCTCTTTGCATAAGAAATACGGTTTTATACATTCGTGTCCAAGTAACCTTGGTACAGGTATGAGTATATCAACTCTTAAAAATTCTTCTCATAAGCTGTTCGACGAAACTTTAATAAAGATAAACCCTACATTTCAACTCTAGGTATGCGAGCATCTGTACATATTGATTTACCTGGATGGACAAAAGAAGGTTTACCAGCTTTGAAAGCACGTTGTGAGGAACTTTCACTTCAACCACGTGGTACAAGAGGAGAATCAGGGGGACAGACAGGTAATTCACGTGACTTTGTATTATTTTGTTTGATATTGAATTTTTCACTTGATCAACCTTGTTTTTAATTGACGTGTTTTTTTGTAGGTGTGACGTACGACATCTCTAATAAACATCGTCTTGGATATTCTGAGGTGCAACTCGTACAAACTATGATTGATGGAGTTAATGCGCTGTACAAAGAGGATGTAGAACTTCAAGCTAAACACGGATTAAAAGCATAAACTAACCGACAATAATATTTGTTCAGTTACTGTTGTAGTTTGCGAGAATATGCATTTGTAAAAGAAAATAAATTTTATAAATTCTAGCTTTTTTTTCTAGTATCAATGTTTGCTATCTTCTTGATTTCATGAACTATTTTTTGTTTTTCATTTGCTTCGCTTCTCGCAATCCCTTGGGAATGCAGGAGCCATTTTGACTACATTTCTAAATATGTTTTAACATTATATATACACAAAATTATCTACATATCAACAAATCGTTAACATGACAAATACCATTTTGAATTTGCGCGCGTGGTAATTCCTTTGTGAATTTCAGATTTGCACGCATTGAATTTTCGCGCATTTTTACGAAGTTAATTTCGACAACAACGTAGAGGTTCGAGAAAGGAATAAGTGCCCAATACGGGAAACAATGATTTTTTTATAGAAAGTGTCTGAGGAGGAAGACAGGAAGGGCTAAATATTGTGGCATAATGGAGTTGAGAATCTTTTGCTGGTTTCAGGCAGGTTTAAATTTGTGTACCTTTCAAAAGAAAGACACGCATCAAAAAGCCGGAGAAATGAAAGCAAATTTATTTTCATCATTGAATACAACTTTGAAATTATTGAAAACATGTGAAATTCATGTTTCTCAATAATTGATTGTAGTTGGAAGTGTTCTTGGCAACTTAGTAACTCATTGAACAATAAAAATATAGAAAATAAAATCATTAGTCGATTATTGAAACCACCGCCAAGTATGATACATAATGTGTGAGAAAATCCTTTTACGGTTGCGATGGTAACAGTAGAAAAAGTGTTTTCCTATAAACACATATTTTGCGAACTTTTTGCTTAGACAGACCTGACTCATAGGTGCTTAAAGTAAGATATATCTATAATAATAGCCGTCGTCTGTCTGTCTCTGCGCGGACCCCCCACTGAGTTAGAAAATGATGTTACGGAAACACCAATATCACATGCGATATCTTTTTATCCACTTTGTTGCGACGGGTAAATATAAAGGACGGGCGAACCCGTGGATATTTCCACAGGCAACGACTAGTCTATATTATAATGCCCGTATACCTCTGTCCGTTCGTCTGTCTGTCATGCAAAATGGTAGCTTAGCTGCGCAAGTAGAGAGAAGCACGCAATGCGGTATAAAAAGGATAGGCGAACCCGTGGATTTTCCACGGGCTAACGGCTGGTTTTTTAGAATTTCTTTTTCCAGACTTATCTTGGTTGGATATTAAACATTAAAATTGAAAGAGTTGGCCATAATTGTATTTCGTCAAGTACCATTCTTTGTGTACGTACATTTAAGTTTTGCGATTAGTAGTTCGATTTATTCAGCTCTTTTTTGTCAAAGTAACAACCTAACCTAATTTAAAAAAGTCTGAGAAAATCTTGAAAGAGGAAGTTAGGCTTGAGCTTAGAGAACTTGTTGCATACCGTGCGTTAAGCCTAAAATTAACGCCCTCTTCTTTGAAACGCTTCCCTCTAATTAACGCCCTGTTAAGTCAAAATTATTTTATAAATGCATCCCCATTTCATCCAATTTTTGAACGCTCTCCCCTAATAACGCCCCACTTTAAATTTGGCAAATTAAACAAACACCCTGGGCGTTTATTCGAGGATTTACGGTAGCTGAAAAACTTAAAAATGATTTGAGTGCGTGGTATCTAGTTGCATATATAGATTTTTTGATACCAGTAAAAAAGATTTTTTTTTTATTCCTAGAATTCAATAATGCTTTAGGAAAGAACTATACAAGACGTATATTTATAACAGTATTTTTTAATGACATACTCATCCTGTATATAAATTCGGAAATAAATAAATAAATAAATACTTAGAAAAAAGGTTGGTCAAGTTGTTTTTTTATCAAAATAAAGATAAGAATAAACTTCTAAACGTGGCTCACATTGTTTCATTTTGCTACCAATTAACTTTAAAAGTCAAAGGTAAAATCCGTAACAGACGATAAATAGTAATTTTATTACGAATAAAAGATATTTACTTCAATAGCTACTAAGCTTAGAGTGAACTACCTCTGGTAACGGTATTTCAAAGAAATTCTATGTAAAAAGGCTGAGAGGAAATCAGTTTAAAGGCCCAAAGTCAACTGATATTTAACGTTTATCGTGGGAAGTGGCTTTGTAAAATATAAAAAAAACCTGTTGGTTTTTTAAGTGGGAGGTAGTAATTACTAATTTTCTCTTTTTCCTGAAAAACAAAATCCAAAAAATATGGGGAAAATATATTTTAAATTTTTAAATAAATATATTTTAAATTTTTAAATAAATATATTTTAAATTTTTAAATAAATATATTTTAAATTTTTAAATAAATATATTTTAAATTTTTAAATAAATATATTTTAAATTTTTAAATAAATATATTTTAAATTTTTAAATAAATATATTTTAAATTTTTAAATAAATATATTTTAAATTTTTAAATAAATATATTTTATCTCAAAATCAGTTGTTGCATCTTTACGAATTTCGAAAAATTTTAATGTAAAAAAAACAAAGAAAAGATGAGAACATTAATTTTGACCGGCTTCGACGTTCATCACAAACTCTACTGTTATCTAAATCAATATTTTCGTTTTTTATTTGTTCTAACAATGCGCCTCAATTACAAATATATCTCTAAGGAGCAGATGAGATTTTATAAACAAAAAGTTTAAAACACGCAAACTTATTTTTTGAACAAAAGAATACAACAAGGGTTAGATGGATGTCAAGTGTAGATAGGTAAATGTTTTAAAATTATTAATTGCGAGCACAGCAGAATATTTTTATTATTGCAAGGTATATATGCAAACCAAATTTTAAATTTTATAATGGTTTGTAGTACTTTTGTCACACATTTGTTTAAAAGACGCTAAGGTATAAATTCAAAACAAAAACATTGAAGCAAAATTAATTTGTCTAAGCATCTTGTTTTCCTCATGCATATTAGCCAAACCTCGCAACCATTCTTAAAAAACTAGGAGTCCGGATCGAGTTTTTATGCTATGATAAGCCAATTATTATGCCAAAAATATATTGCATATAAACTTGAAATAGACTATGAATGATTTCATTGGATAATGCTTGATTCAAACGTGGTACTCCATCGTGGGCATAATAAATAATTTCTGTTAATATTTCCAAGTGTAAAGTAACTAATTGACTCTGAATAATATACGAAATATTTTTAATTGAGAGTTTAAATTAATAAAAAGAAGGAGGAGAACCCTTGGGAAAAAAATACTTGCTTTCGATCATTCATCTCCAGAGAGGAGAGAGAATACAAGAATTGATATGAAAACTTTAATTATTGTCTTGTTTATTCAGCTTATTGTTCTAATTTTTGATATATTCCAGATGAAAATATAGACATGGGTTGCTACGCAACTAAAATAAACACAGTGAATAAATATAGTTTAGTTAATATATGAACAGTAAGGTTGATAAAGTTTTCTTATAAGAAAAAATTGTGAAATTGAAATTGGATTCTTGTTTTTATTATTATATACTAGCGAGAAATTTGGTTTGTTGACGCGCTTTAAGAAGATAAATGTTCTGGTTGCAGATTTTGTGCAGCAGATTTTGTGCGGGGTGAACATTGCAATTTTTTCAAATTGATTTACTTTGATGGTGTGTGAGTGAATGTATGGAAAAAAGATGGTTGAATTTTTAACTAACTTTATTTTTTAGACCCAAGGAAGGATAAAAGTTTTATTTTCTTCTTTCATTATTTCCGTCTGTGTGTGCATTTTTATTGCTAGGTCTAAAAAACACTTTTTTGATGTGTTTTAACATGACATCAAACTTTTGCGCCAACGCCTCGTTGTCGTTAATCTTCAAAACATCACAGTTAAAATTTTTAAATTTTTAGGTTTTTCCTGCAGATATTAATTCCCTGTTGCAACACAATATAAGCATAAGCATGGCCATTTTTTGTTGGTACAACCTCGTCCCCAGGGTCTTGTGACCACTGAGCTGTTTACGGAGTGGTCAACAATGCCGCTATTATCTTATCAACAAGGCAAAATGCCCTGGGAACGAGGTTGGTGTTGGTATACTTGATAAAATTCAACAAAGTTACTAAGTCAGTCAAATTCCCATTCTCACTGGTAAATATTGGTTAGTAGTAATCATGTTTAATCTGTCTGGTCTTCGTCAGATGTATTTGAATACACAAAATTTTGTTTAGAAATGTAGACTGCAATAAAATTTTACTTTTCTAGTAACCTGTAGTCTTATAACGCAATTTCTTTTGGAAAAATTAGCTCTCTGGGTAATAGTGTTCCACGTTTTAATATAAATGTTAAATTTTTTAGAACAATAACTTTATAAAAATATGTCAGACGAAGAAACGCAGCCATTTCCAGATATCCAATCAAAAGATAGTCTCGTTTACAAGCACGTTACTCAAGAGAAGTGGGAAAAACTTTGTAATCACAAAACAGAAACATGTGGTTTCACGCTTGCTCAGGTAAGCTATTCAGCTACCTACTTCTCTAATTTTATATCATGCCTTTGTTCAGAAATTATATCGTAGCTACTTGAGCCACTATGGTGTATGAACTGTGATTGGCTACATACAGTGAAGCAAGATTTTCCGAAATAAAACAACAATCTATAATTAGGCTAGTAACTCTCATCCCCAGACCTCTTTCCATATGGTTAGGTTAGTCTAATGTTTGCCGGTTTGTAAAATAACGATTTTCTGATTATATGGGAGAGATTACGGAGAATACATTTCAGCGCTTGTTGCGTTCCGAGATATAACTTTTAACTTGGAGAAGTCACCTAAAATACGCATGCTGTAAAAGATCTGAGTAAAATTGTGTATAATCGTAACACTGCTGCCATTTCTCCTGCATTGATATGCATTACTACAAAAGGGTTAAGAATTGCAAATCGTCCCATTATAAATAATCTATGTCGCTTGATTTTGTTCAAAATGATGCATTTATTGACATCTTTGTTCACAGCTACATAATGTTACGGTCAGCGTTTATATTGTAGGCGATAGCATGTGCCGTAAAATATGACGATCAACATGTCGGAGTTTACGCAGGTGATGCCGACACGTACCACGATTTTGCCGACGTAATGAAGCCTATTATATTGGAGTATCATGGATTATCAGAAGATTTTACTCATACATCTGATTTGGATCCTTCGAAAGTAAACAGTAACATTGATCCAAAAGCACCAGTTCACTCCACAAGGTAGCAACCTTACCGCCATGTTTTTTCCATCCAAAATGTTTTTGTGATTATCTTTTTTTATGAGGGAGATGTTCTCAATCAAAAATATTTCTTTAGGATTCGAGTAGGACGAAACATTGAAGGATTTGGTCTGTCACCTGGCATCACTCAAGAACAACGCCTGGGAGTAGAAAACTTGATGAAAAATGCTTTCCAAAAGTTAAAAGATGATTTATCAGGAGAATATTATCCGTTACTTGGAATGGACAAAAACGTTCGCAAAGAGCTTGTTGAGGACCATTTTCTGTTTATGTCTGGTGATAAAAATCTAAAGGTTGGTTAGTGACTTTGATGCTTTGACTTGTCTTAGTGAAGTGATAAAAGAAAAGTTCATAAATGCTACTCAATATTACTAACATATTTAATAAGTCGCAACATTTCTAAAGTCACACTAAACTCTTAGGTATATGATATGAGCAAGTACATTCTCATTTCCGAAGTACAAAACCTATCGACACCATCTCTGTGTTCTTACATTACTAATAAACACATCGAACGAATATAAGATTTTCATGTAGCTGATAATACTTACTGACTAAATGATTCGCTTAGGGAGACCTTAGGCTAAGGTCATATAGATATTGTTCTCTATATGACCTTAGCCGTATTATGAAAAGAGAGATCACGTTGTTTTTTTTTATTTCTAAAATAGACATCTGGGATGGAGCGCGATTGGCCAGAAGGACGTGGTATCTTTCATAACGACCAAAAAACATTTTTAGTTTGGGTGAATGAAGAAGATCAATTGAGAATCATTTCCATGCAGAAGGGTGGAGATGTAAAAGGTGTCTTCGAGCGTTTGACCAGGTAAGAAGTTGGTAAATTTTTATTTTTTTTTTCATCCTCAACTACTTCACTTTAAGCTTTGT
The DNA here is from genome assembly GCF_029227915.1 of Hydractinia symbiolongicarpus. Taxonomy (NCBI): domain Eukaryota; kingdom Metazoa; phylum Cnidaria; class Hydrozoa; order Anthoathecata; family Hydractiniidae; genus Hydractinia; species Hydractinia symbiolongicarpus. The sequence continues at coordinate 6,019,335 of NC_079878.1, forward strand.
TCTCTAACTTTTTAGAGGAATTTCAGCCGTCGGAGATTCAGTATTTGAAGAATCTGAGAAAAAGTTTATGCTTGATCCAAAATATGGATTTTTACATTCATGTCCAACTAACCTTGGAACAGGTAATCATTAAAAAGCTTCCACCAACTATACCACTATACCTCATGTTTCATCTTTGTAATACAACTTCAATGACTTTGTCCTTATTTATATCAATCGCTCGAGTAATTTTTCGTGAAAATTGGCAAAAGTGTAATCTTCCTTCCATTAAATCAAATAACATGTGCTGGTGTATGTAAATACTGTAATAAAACCTAAGTACTAACAAATATTTTCTTGTTTTCTTACTTATGTGCAATATCAATATAATATTGATAAAGATAAACCCTACATTTCAACTTTAGGTATGCGAGCATCTGTACATATTGATTTACCTGGATGGACAAAAGAAGGGTTACCAGCTTTGAAAGCACGTTGTGAGGAACTTTCACTTCAACCACGTGGTACAAAAGGAGAATCAGGGGGGCAGACAGGTAAGACACGTGACTTTGTATTATTTTGTTTGATATTGAATTTTTCACTTGATCGACCTTGTTTTTAATTGACGTGTTTTTCGTAGGTGTGACGTACGACATCTCTAATAAACATCGTCTTGGATATTCCGAAGTGCAACTTGTACAAACTATGATTGATGGAGTTAATACACTCTATAAAGAAGATCTGGAATTACAAGAAAAGTATGGGATAAAGGTGAATTCAAGAATTATTTCTTTTTAGTAAAAGCTTAATGACGATGTAATACATCGTTTCCCTGATGCTTAATAACATATATTTAAAAAAAATAGCACATTAATTTCTCATATCAGTATACTTGTTACATGATGCTAGTCAAAAACTTTAATACTTATGCCGTGGTCTTTGTTTTGTTCTGCAGTGACCAATTCGAAAATCAATAAAAATTAGTTACGAACTTACTATAGATAAACTTCATAGAAATTTTTTTTAATTGTGTACATATTTAAAGATGTTTAAACAAATTTGCATGCAGGTGTGAAAGAAACGAAAACAATGTAGCGGGATGAAATAACATGGTTGATTGGGACTTTGAGCATTTCAAATTGAAGCTAATTTCATGATTTTCCCATAAAAATATTGAATGATTATTATTTTTGTTTAATTTGCAAATCTATAAGCCGCTATTTCTGTCAAAAACTATAGTAGCCAATGACATTAGATAGTTAAATTGTATGTCTGCTTCTACACGATCTGTACTTTTTAAAATTTGAAGTCGCGGTTGTAGAGAGTAGTAAATCTCTTTTTCCCTTACGGCGGAATGAAGTTATAGGTATGTATCTGCTCAATGTTGAAGATTGGACTGTGAGAAAATTAAGTTAGTGAATGTTTTATATAAAGTAGAGTTTATCTTCAGGTTGAGCACTTAAGTAATTCTGAAGAATGCAATGACTTCCCAGAAATAAAATCAAAAGACAGTCTAGTGGCGAAATATGTAACAAGAGAGAAATGGGAAAAACTCTGTAATCACAAAACAGAAACTTGTGGTTTTACACTTGCGAAGGTAAGTTTATTTTGTTTTAATTTTGTAAATTTCTCAAGTGCAAGGTAGTCAATTTAGCAACGAAATGAAGCCACAATAAAATATAGTAAGAGTATGTATATTCTAACTCTCCGGACCCCAATGTCATACTGTCATTGATGTGTAGTCAGTTCAAAAATTTCAATTGGTGTTATGAGTATCGGAAATAACATGTTATTCAATACTTTTTTTTTTATGCAAGGATGAATAAAATTTTACACGATACTTTTTACAGGCAATTGCATGCGCAGTACAATTTGACGACCAACATGTGGGTGTTTATGCTGGTGATGCTGACACATATCACGACTTTGCTGATGTTATGGCACCGATTATTTTGGATTATCACAACTTATCGGAAGATTTCAGTCATACCTCAGATTTGGATGTCTCCAAACTACAAGGCAACGTAAATACAGAAGCACCAGTGCATTCGACAAGGTAAAATTAAACTTCTCCCTGGAGAATGTTACTTTGTCTGAGCACGGTAAAAAACATTTTTAAAATTGGTGGATAGGTAGATAAGTTTTCGTGATTACTCTACGCAGACTTTTTTATTGATGAGATTTTTATGATGTTTGCTGATAAGTAACTTTAAGTGAGTAAATAAAAAAACCTACAGGATTTAAGAAATACAAATAGTTTGCGAGACACATTTCTAAAAGTGGAGAAATAGGCTTTCTTCAAGGTTATGAAATTTTCATATGAAAAGTGTGATTAGAACTTTAATTTTAGTTTGCGCAATGCCCACCTGAGCAATATCAAAAATGTGAACTCCTACTAACCAAAAAATAATTAACGATCAATAACGTATAAGTTAACAGTTTTGACCCTGCAAAAAAAAAACAGTTTCATTTTTACAATCGTGGACAAAATGTAATGAAACACCATAAAAGTATTGATAATTTGCTGAAAACTACCAATATTTAAACCCCCATTCCCTCTTGCCAATGTTTAATTCATGCGATACAAATTATTCCAATCAAAGGGCAACATTTTAAGCAACTCAAAACAAAATTGTGCTGTGGATTACATTGTCAAGGAATTCTTTAACAACATCTTTCTGCTTTGACATTAAAGTCTGAACAAGTGATGCAAAATTGGTAAAACAGGAGTAATTTGATTTACTTTTTTAATTTTGTCTATTATTTTATAATAGGATTCGAGTGGGACGAAACATTGAAGGATTTGGTCTGTCACCTGGTATCACTCAAGAACAACGCCTGGGAGTAGAAAACTTGATGAAAAATGCTTTCCAAAAGTTACAAGAAGATTTATCAGGACAGTATTATCCGTTAACTGGAATGGATGAAAAAGTTCGACAACAGCTTGTTGATGATCACTTCTTGTTTATGACTGGTGATAAAAATCTACAGGTATTATTCTCCCGTGTCATAAGCTCTTCCGCAAAAAATGAGTGTGTTAGGGCTTCACTCTTCCTCTTAATTAACGACTTACATGATAGTTAAGTAATCTATTAATTGTAGGCATCTGGCATGGAACGGGATTGGCCAGAAGGACGTGGTATCTTTCATAACGATGAAAAAACATTTTTAGTTTGGGTGAATGAAGAAGATCAATTAAGAATCATTTCCATGCAGAAAGGTGGAGATGTGAAAGGTGTCTTCGAACGTTTGACTAGGTAAACTTTTTGTGGATAAATAAAGTATATTTCAAACTTGAAATATTCATTTTTCATTTTCTTCGATTAAAGGGCCTTATTTAAAAAGTCTATCTTTTCACCTGAAACTTTGAATTATCTTTTAAACTTTGTCTCCTACAATCAATACCTGTTAATATTTTTTTTGTCAGTGTATTATCCTTTTTATTTCAGGGGTATCTCAGCAGTCGGTGGTTCAGTTCTTGCTGAGTCAGAGAAGAATTTTATGCTAGATCCAAAATATGGATTTTTACATTCATGTCCAACTAACCTTGGTACAGGTATGATACTATTGATATAGTTATTTTTGTTACTGGTCTGCGGTAAAAGTTCTACGTAGCGTATCGTATCGTATAATCCGTCTAATTAACAGGTATGCGAGCATCTGTACATATTGATTTACCTGGATGGACAAAAGAAGGTTTACCAGCTTTAAAAGCACGTTGTGAGGAACTTTCACTTCAACCACGTGGTACAAGAGGAGAATCAGGGGGACAGACAGGTAAGACACGTGACTTTGTATTGTTTTGTTCCTTCACTTGGGCGACCTTGTATTTAATTGACGCGCGATTTTTTGCAGGTGTGACGTACGACATCTCTAATAAACATCGTCTTGGATATTCCGAAGTGCAACTTGTACAAACTATGATTGATGGAGTTAATACACTCTATAAAGAAGATCTGGAACTACAAGAAAAGCATGGAACAAAGGTGGGTTCGAATCTCAATAGTACAAATTCCGTTACTTTGTGTTCATCAGCTTATTACCTCATAACTGGTAATTTTTGTACCAAGGAATTGTGTTGAAATTTTCAATTTTGTAAAAAAGTTTAAAAATTTAAATTTAGAATAAGGAAGAAAAGCCTGATGACAAACACCCAGAACCTTCTCCACAAGATAGCAAACAGTCCGAAACTTCCCCACAAGATAGCAAACAGTCTGAAACTTCCCCACAAGATAGCAAACAGTCTGAAACTTCCCCACAAGATAGTGGATCTTCCACAGGGTCTCCGAAACAATCACCTCAGAAGAACACCAAGGAGAAGAGCTCTACATGTAACATTTTATAAAGAAACTTGATCTTTTCGACATAAATAAAAGCCAGCATTCGATACTTTAATAAAACAGAACACCTGTAGTTTTAATACTAGAAATGACTCCGCAGTTTCACATGATTCAGGATTACGAAACAGTGGAAATGATTGACAAAACATAGTACATTCTTCCGGTCGTTCATTCTTCAGTGGAAACGCAGCGCTTCTTTCTCTTAGCCAGGGGAAGTATGAGACACTATTCGTTTGGAACGACTTATTAAAAGCTTTTTTTCTTGAAATTTTTGTTGGGTTAGGAGTTAGCAGAATAGAATGTAAAATATAGTCCTCAAGTTTTGCACGAAAAATGGACAGTCACGAAAGAGAGATTACCGAAAACTAATAAGCATACCTCCTGGATCTCTAAATGCACACTCCCATGTCTCACATTAGTTCTTGGTTACTGTTTTGACATTTCTTGATAATCTTGACAAGACCTATTATTCGAGTCATGTTCCAAAATTTTTCACTTTTTTACTTGACTGTGCAATTAATAACATCACGAACCAGGAACAACACCCAAATGGACACCATGATTTTTTCATCTAGACCAACCCTGAATCCGATTTTTTTTAAAAAAAACTGCTTGTAACAAGTCGTTCCACTGCGATTTTGATCTTGGAAAGTAAATATTAAATTTTTGTATAAAGGTTTGTCTTGTAAATTATTTTCACAGTTTGGTTGTAATTTATCAATGGTGCTAGTTACTTTTTTTTAACCCAGTCAAAATCATATTATTTTTGTATAAATTTCGACACTATCTTTAATATTGTAGTGAAAGTTACTAATTTACACTAAGACTAAACGCTAACTTGTTTCAGGGCGACGCATAAAATCTGTATTGCAAAAGAATGACGGAGCGTGTCGTCAAGATTGCGCAAGCTGTGGATTCGCAAAACGCACAAATAATTCTTAGGTTTTAGAACATATGCACTAATACGATCTTAACAAACGACTGGAAAATTTGCTTCAATGGACATGCATCATTAATTTGCAAATTTTATAGCTGGTAGGATGGACTTCCGCAGATACACAAACTAGGTGAAAAGCGTTTAATAAGGTGGCGATCACAGAAAATTTCATTTTAAATTTTTCTTACTTTGCTTTCAAAAAACAAAACAAACATTTTTATAATTTACTACTCTCTCACTCGTTTTGTTTGGATCTATTTTGTACTAATTTTCGCGTGTGATAATTTTGAAAAGTTTAATGTGAATATTAATAAGTTTGAAAATATTATTTTTAAAAAACTGATTGCGGAAAGGTAGCGTTGAAATTCCTTTTTCTATGATTTGAAATGAAGATGTTACAGCCAGGATAATTCTAGTTTACATAAAGGAAATGCATTAAATTTTGTCTAAAACCATAGATTTTACTATTTTTTCCTTATATGTTGAAAATTTAAATTTGCATATGCCAATTGCGCGTAAATTAATAAGCGCGGTCGTTTGGCCATTCCGAAACTTTCTAGGTGGCTTAAAGATTTCCGCCATTAAATAATCTGAAAAAGTACTGAACTTTGAAGAGGACTGAGTAATATGGGGGAACAAAATCATTGAATATTCTAAATTTTTAAAATTTTTGATTATTATTGTAACCTTGGAGGAAAGAATACGGATTCTTTCCTCCAAGTTGTAACTGTAAATCATAGCTAACTTAACTTACATAAACTTCATTTCTATATAAGAACAATTTTAAAAGAAAAATAATAAACCTGAAAATTGATGAACAATAAAAACAAAATAAGAACAACGGCAAGACTGAAAATTTATCTATTTTCTCTTTTTCTCTGAAAAACAACTTGGAAAATATCTTTAGGTGGCAGCAATTTTTTTTTTACATAATCAGTTACGAAAGGTTATTTTCAGACTACATTTTTTTTTTCTCTTATAACACACTTCTCAGGATTTTATAGCTATAATACATTATCTTTCACCAAAAATATTCAGCCTCAACAATTTCTCTTTAACTGCTGAATATAGCTTTAGTTTACGTGCTTGCAAAATTGTACAAAAAAAAATGACGTAATTATTAAAGGAAAACGTTAATAACATCAAAGATGGCGCATTATAAGACGATCCTTATTATGCTACACTGCACGAGCTTTAACTTTCGATAGCATATAAAATAAATTATTGTTTATTGGATAATAAAACAATTTGTTAGGATTCTTATTGGCTTAAAAGTCATTTTAGCCTCTTTCTTAGAAAAAAATAAGTTTTCGGCGTCCAGCCTAGCTGTCTCTATCTATCTCTTTATGTTTCTATCTCCCCAGGCGATTTTAAAGATTCCACCTTCGCTGGCAGAAATCAATAATTGTTGTAACGCGACAACAAGGATGGAAAAAACATCTATGATGGAGAGTTGTATATATGGAAGGGTTACGAGTTGAAGAGATATAGTTGTTATATGATTCTATTTATAAAGATACATAAATAAAATAGTATAAAAAATTATTGCGTATCATTTGACAGACCATAAGACCTGCATTAAGGAGCTCATATGTTCAGTTTCTTCATATCTGGAATGTTTTCTTCTGAACTATCTTCTGCATCTTCATCATCTGATTCAACATCGGACTCCTCATCCTCTTCGTCATCATCATCATAATCATCATCATCATTATCATCATCATCATCATCTTCTCCATAATAGGCAACACCTCCAAAGCCAGTGAAATTGGAAGAAGCTGAATGAGAGTCATATGCATAATAAGCGTCACCGTAGTCATCCTCGTCATCTTTCTGTCTACCATATTGATGCGTTCGTGCTAAAAAAAGATAAAAAACATCCAAAAACATACAAGGCTGTAATGACAAACATAAAAATGCCATTACTTCGAATAAGAAACAAATTCCACAAATTTTGGCCGGTTCGCAAAAGTTTATGCACCTTAAAATTTTCGTTCTCTGGTAAACTTAAAAGTCTTTAAAGAAGATTTAAATATATGGTGCTCAATGAAACAAAAAAACTTAGTTTGCCTATCGTAATTTTTTTTAAAAGTTTAACCAAATTTTTTAACTCGCTGGACTTCCTTTACACTTAGGATCCTAAATTAATAAGCATAACAACAATTAGCCGTGGTCTTACTAGACATGGATAAATCTTTTGTCTCCTTCGTATCATATCCACACTTTGGGCAGGGTGGAATTTGACCACGTGTGTACTTATGTCCTTTTCTTCTCACATGATCATCACAAAAACAAATCTAGATGATAAGAACTAATTTTGTGCAGCAATACTGTGTTTTAGGAGGAATAAAAACAAAAAAATACAGAATACAATATAAAGCAATACCTTACAACGAAGACATGAAAATTGTCCTAGTTTATTGCATGATGCACCTAGAAAAATTGAATCATTAGTTTTAATTCCTTAACTTAAACCGGTCTATGTAAACGCTTCACCAAGGGATGAAATGAAATGGCCATTGTACACGCTTGAAAGTTAAAAACACACCAAATTCGACCCTATCCGAAGTGAAACATGTAAACTGTCGCATTTTCACTGCAGTATAGAATCTCACTTGGCCTGAATTTTATTTCGGTATCATGTAAACGCAGTCTAATTAAGGTTAAAGGGAGAAAAGATATTTTTTCTAACTATTTTCTCAGAATATCGGCTTTCTACTGGTACTATTATCAATGAGGGTCTTGCAGAGTAAGTCTCTTTGCATTTAAAGCTCCAATGTTAGCTATGGAAAATGTACAAGTACAGTACAGCTCAATTAGACAGTCGCCTAAAATTGTGTGTCTCCTATGCTAAACGCTAAACAGAAAGGATCAATATACACTTTCCTATTCTCTGGCATGATTTGGGTGGGGACTGAACTCATGATATTCAGAAATGGAAGCAAAAGCTCCACCACAAGGACATTACTCAGGAGCTTTAAAGGTCGTTAATTACATTATTACATATAACTTACATTTTAATGTTTCTGACTCCAACACCTGACATTTGGCTTGGTGCTCAAACTGATCATCTTCACACAAGAAATTGCTGCAAAACGAACAAACGAAAAATCGACCACCTAAAAGAAATGGTATCAATATTTGATACCATATCAAAATAATAACTTGGGTACGTATACTTGGGTACGTATACTTGGGTACGTCTTTAGGTATTACTTTAAACATGAACACGTTTTATATAAAACCAAGAGAAACTTTAATGGATTTATTAACTCTTGTTTTTGACAACAAAATCCATTTTATCAAAAAAAAGGACACTTCAAATAATGCATAGTGTCAGGGCTAGTTATATGATCAAACATTTTGAAAATTAATACAACTTAAATTGTAGTTCTAAGTTCTAAAATCCATTTTTTGATCTGTTTTGACTCATTTTGTTAACGAATCTGCCATTAACGAGCCGAAAATTTTTATCAAAAAAACTGACCTCGTCACATTGGAGGGTCAATTGTTCTTTATCTTTGTGCAAAAAATCAGAATAAACTAATGATCCAATCCAGAGTAATGTCCTGAAAACCATATTTAGGGCCGTTTTTTGTGCACCAATACGTTATTTTAAGCTGATAAAATATTTTCTAAAAACTGACTTCGTCTATGAGTCTATTGTTTTCTGTCAAAAAAACTGACGATCAAATCCTGACAAACGTCGTAAGTATTTTTGTACTGTTCTGTCTTATTTTATGCATAAATCCGCTATTTTAAAGCCAATAAGATATTTTTGAAAAAAAAATGAATTCCTTACATTAAAGGGTCCAAATTGTTCTTTATCTTTGTGCAAAAAATCAGAAAAAACTAATGATCCAATCCTGAGAAATGTCCTAAAAACCATATTTTAGGACAGTTTTTGATCACTTTGCACAGAAATCCGTTATTTTTAAGCTGACAAGATATTTTCTCAAAAAACTGACTTCGTCACATCCGAGGGTCTATTGTTCTCTATCTTTGTGCAAAAAATCAGAAAGTAATAACAATCCAATTCTGAGAAAACTGGTAACGGACGCACACAGGCGTCAATTCATTGAACCTCACCTGTACCAGGTAGGTGTAAAAAACATATTAGACAAGTCAGCACCCATGTAGAAAAGTAGCACCCAGCTGTCATTATATTCAAGATTCTGGAAATTGAAAAGATAATAGATACCAGGATAAATTAATTTTTAAATACCTTGATCCCAAACACCTCTGCTGCATTCCAAACATACAGCATCGAGAAGAGGACATGTACATGCATGTGTTGTCAAACATTTTCTGCCGTGACATATCCATGCTTCACAATGATCGCATATTGCACCCTGAAAACAGAAGACGACAGTTCGAAAGGTTTAACGTGTTCCGTCGACATATTCATATCATAAGGCGTGCCAACTTGACTCAACTTTGGGTTCAATAACAAATAAAAAATTTTGCTAACTGAAATATTAAATGTATTAAATCTGACTAGATTTTATGAGCTCAAGAATGGACACAATTACTCTCAATCGTAAACAATAGGTAAAAGTTACAAGCTTACCACCATACCCATACCAATAGCATGTGTTCCAGTGTGTTTGATAACACAGTCGCCAAACTTTGCCAGACATTTCTGTTTTGCTAATTAAACAGACAAATACAAAATTTCAATGCAAATATTTATCTATAATTTTAGTGACAACATCACCAACGTATACTTATTGACATGAAAAAATCTATACAAGAATTCATTGGACAAATAGAATCATATGGCCTTGTAGTTAGAAAGTGGCCTTGTGGAGTTTGCAGGAAAGGGGCTGGTAGTAACTGAATTTTTTGTCAGACTTGCAAGCATTGGGTACATAAGAAGTGCAGTAGTATTGGTGGAAGGTTAAGAGATGACATTCATTTTGTATGTAAGCGTTGCAAAGGTGAGATTATAGAGAATGAAGTATTTCCAACTTCAATGATGTACAACAGTGGCTTGTTAGAGATAGTTGAGAACTTCTGTTACTTAGGTGATATGTTGGGCAGTGAAAGGGGGTGTTGGAAGAAGTGTTACTTGCAGGATAGGTTCTGCTAGGAAAAAGTTTAGAGAGTTACTTCCTTTGTTGACTAGCAGAGTCTTGTCAATTGAGTTAAAAGGTAGGTTGTATGAGGCCTGTGTAAGAAGTGCTATGTTGTACGGTAGTAAGACATGGGCAGTGAAGCAGGAAGGTCTTGACCGTTTAGAAAGGAATGATATGAGAATGGTTAGGTGGATGTGAAACGCCAGTCTGAGAGACAGAAAGAGTTCAGATGAGCTAAGAAGCAGGCTAAGTGTCACTAGAATTAAAGATGTTATCCAGATAAGAAGATTAAATTGGCTGGGACACTTGGAAAGAATGGAGGGGGATAATTGGGTAAGAAAGTGTAGAGACTTGATAGTTCCTGGGGCAAAGCCCAGAGGCAGACCGAGAAAGACTTGGCAGGAGGTTATAAGGAAAGACTTGATACAGAGGAAGTTGAGTTTAGATCTAACACAGTCTAGATCAGATTGGAAGAGGGTAAATAATATAAACCGTCCAACCCATGCTAGCATTGAAAATGGACGTTAAGCCGAGAATGATGAATGATAATGATGATGACAGCAGCATAAAAACCTTTTTTTACAACTGCTCAGCATATTTGTTTAAAAACATAATTTCTTAGTTTATTATTGCTGAAAAAAATACAACTTACAGCAGTGCCCACAGACTGGAAGTTTTTGAATACTGTAGCAAAAATAACAATACGCTCGATTCTTCTGAAGCCTAAAACATAAACATTATTCAGCATTGCTATGATGTAACAAGATAAAATCCTGCTAAAGCTTTCTTAGCCTGTTAGAGAAGACTAAATATCTTTCATGGGAAGGAAATTTTAGTTTTTAGTTTTTTCTGTTTTTTTTTTTTTTGAAACTTGCGAATATAAAGCGCTTATTTGCAAATCACAAAATAAATTATGTTTCAATATATTATTATAGATCTTACACTCCAAGAAACTCTAGGTGATTTTTTTTCATAACCTCCTAAACTTAATCTTAAATAAGAAAATCCAACTCCGAAATTATACATAAATTAACAATTTTCGGAATTTAGTTAACCAAGAAAGTTTCTGACAATAACATAATTTGAAACAAGATATATCTCGCTTGCCTTGTTTTAAAATTAAATGTAAAAAGAATAAAAACAACAGGACTGTTAGATACCTCTGACATCTGTCACATTCCTAAAAGAATAACAATAAGAACAATTCCAAAAGATAGTAAAGGAAATGATGAAAGCAGAGATATAGACATAGCAGAGATATAGACATAGCACAGCTTTTATTACAAGCTTTGAATCTTATTATGTAATATAGAATTAATATTTATTTTTCTTTTGTATAAATAGAATTTAGGTGTAATGGCTTAGTTTTATGCCTTTAGTGCTACTTTCCAGTTTCATAGGTTAGGTAAGCAGCATTTAAATTGTGCTAGTTGCACTTATATTGTGTCCGCTTTACGGAATAATCCACGTTTGGGCTCGCAAGGCCCCGGAATTTGAGAAAAATGGCCACTTTGATGTCAGCAAAAATTAGCATACTTGGAGAGTTAGGATCTAACCAAAAAACCCAACATCCTAAGTTTTAAGTCAGCAGTCAACATTGACAGGTTCAAGTTGTATGTACCTAGTATAGCAGGGTGTAATCCAGAAACTTCAAACAGTGGCTGTTAGATTCAATTTGGAAATTTCATAAGGGATCCTAGACCTCCCATAAAAGATTTTTAATCCTTTATATGAAATATAGTGATTTGAGTTGAATGAATTGGGAAATAGCAGTTTAAAGGATGCTGTGACCACTGGATTACACCCTGTTATAGAAATGACCTATATAATTACTTGTGAAACTTCGAAAATGTCTTAATATATTTTGTGGGGTTGTTACCATCAACATTATAGCTCAGAGAAGGTTATTTGTGATAATTGAAAACAAACTTTAAAAAAATTAGTTTATTAATAGAAAACTATACAGGAACTAAACATTTCATCTTATATAATAAAATGCTATGTCTGACAGGTAAAATGAATGTGTTCATTTTTCTTTGCAGTTGCCGAAAAATGCATGCATGAAATATAATCAAAAAAATTAAACGTGACGACATCAATAACATAAATAGACTAATTTAAATGAATAATGGCATCACAATTTGCTTAAAACCAAATAATTGGAAAAAGACTGGCTAAGTCATTTTTTTTACAGTGTAAGTCTGGAACCAGATTGAATATAAGTTTACAAACCTTGGTCACCGAATCCGTTTTGGAGGGACAAATTAATAATGTCATTAAAAAACCTTTCAAACCCAATATTTATATGTAACAGTTTGTAGATAATCTATACATTTTTCTGATCATCATTTCAAGTTCTAATTATCATCATCATCATCATCATTCTCGGCTTAACGTCCTTATATCTCCTTAAACTTTTGTTGAACACACATCTTATGATTTTTTTTTCTCAGAATATTTATAATATTTCTTGGAGTATGGACACATGAAATTGCAATCATCATCAAAATTTAAATAATGGATTTTTTCCATTGTTCTTCTGCCTAACTGAATTTTTCCACATGCTTTATTGGCTAGTTTAATTTTAATTGAATTTAATTAATTAAAACTCAATTATAGATGTTAAATTCTTACTGGTGTTAATTCTACATTAAAACCATATTATTAAAACTATATTAGTTAGGGTTATTAAATCTATTATATCCATACATTAATTTCAACAAATTGCACAGGTCATATCATATGCTTGTTGCATAAGATTGTGCTGGCTGAAAGAAGTTAGGCTGAAATAAGGTAGACTAGGGTTTGTTCTGCTATTCTTCTTCATATTTTATTTGAATTTTTTTTCATTGATGAAAGAGGTTCTGTTGCGTTGTATCTTTTTATTATTTTATATATACTGCTTTTTTACACTACTAGCCATGGATCACAAAAATTAGATTGGTATTAAGGGGAACCCAAGATATAAAATGATGTTGGACTTATATTATAGAGCTAAAAGTTAGTAAACAAGTCTTTTTAAATTTTTTAAAAAGATCTTTTTGTTCTCAAGATATTCGCATTCAATGAATTTCAGATTTAATTATGCAAGCGAATTTTGACATTTTCTGTCATCAGTAATTTGTAGACCTGCTGAGAGATGTGCATTTAAACTTTATCAATGCATAGATATTACAAAGCTGAATTGATTAACATAATTTTTTTTGCCAAAATGACACTCGCTTGCTTGTCCTGGCCTCTTAATTTTTTGCTGATGTCCCAATAACTGGAGGTCTGCAACTTGGTTTTATAATAATTTAATTTATATATAATCAGTGATCTATTTGTTTTAGTGTTAATTTCCTTGAATACAATTTTAAAATAAGTAATTTTCGAAAACATTAATTTCTACACTAAGGTTATGTTTTAGAAAGATTTGTTTTTGTATGTAAATTTCATGAATTTAATATCAATATTATATACCAATAAAAATTCCATTTTAAAAAATCTCATTTTTCAAGATTAAATTGACACAGTAATATGCATTTGCATAAAAATAATAAAAATATTCACAGAACTTTCAGTTACCATAACAAAGTTACAGGGATTTTCTGTTATATCTTTTGTTTTCTCCCCAGATCTGATATCTTTTTGACGTAATTTTTGTCTTTCAGCTTTTTTTCTTGCACCAGTCTTCTTCTTCGGCATTTTTGTAAATGACCTTTAAAAATAAATTACCAAAGATAATGAGCAAAACATAATCATGTCTGCCATTATGTTTTTTGTCAGTTTTGTTCAGGACTTTTTGCATACAAGGCCAGATGTCTTACCGTTAACGAACATATTTGACTCACACAGTTCTTGTTGATAGACTAAACTGATGTTAACATAAATTCTGTGTTTCTCTGGCTTAATAAAGTTCCAATTACTACAACCAAAAAGTAGTATTTGTCAAAATAGTGCCCCATAACTGATACTGATAATAAAAAAGTCCATTATATATATAAGTGAAACAATTTTTTCAAACATAGTGTACGATGGTACAATTTCGACACTTTTTATGAAAAATTAGTATTTATCTTATTGCTTTGCGTTGTGCCGCCCTGTTGTGGCTCTTTTGCATATGAGACATAGGCGGACACCGACAATTAAAAATAAAGTTAAATCTTAACCGACTGCATATCACAAATGGCCTGGAAAAATGGAACCCGGAGTTTTTTGCCAGCATGGGTCCAATTTCGCCAGCTAGGTTTTTAATCGTGAAAAAGAAACAAGATATTCTGGGTAATCTATGTAACTCTGCTGAAAACTATTCTCTAAGTCCCTTGTGACGTGCCTAGGTAAAAAAATGGGTTTAAAAAGTATATCTCCTTAGATCTATCAAAATGAAGTCTGGTGAAGTTGTACCACTGTTGCCAGGAAAAATGGATCAGCGAATCACAAGTCTGGGAAAGATATAAGGTGTGGCTGTCCAAGGAAGTTTGCTTCGCTTATCCAAACCTTGTATTTTATTAAAGATGAATCCATAGAAGAGCCGTAAATCAATAAAAATGAGTGTAAACACCTGACTGTGGCATGAACAGAATTTATTTCTTTCTGGCGAAATTGTACCTATAGTGAAATAGTACCTCTGTACCAGGGAATTCCACAAATTCCACGTGTGCTACACATTGCATGCGTAAATCTATTTTAGAAAATTTGCGCGTGCTTTTTTTTCCGATTTTTTTCCTGGTTTATTTCACTCTTAGCAGTGTGTGATTGTTCTTTAAGTGGTGTAAAAGTGCTAAATATATTAGCAAAACACCTTGGTTCGTTGTAGAAAGTAATTTATAACAGGTAAATACCATATAATTAAATTTAAACAGTGGACAAAGAGACGCTGACACGTGCCACATGTTGCACTTACTGCAATGGTCTGCCATATTGTTTGTAGTGCTATTTATCCCAACCCCTTTTCCAGGTTATATTTTCTCCATAGGTTATCTATTATCTATAACAATGGTAAAAATTGAAGTCATTTTTTATTTATTGAGGTTTGAAGTTTTGTATGTTAGCTTTTGGGAGACGGCTTGTGTGGAATAGTAGGCAGAAAAAAACACATTTAATTTAAACACGGGGAAAAAACAAAGCATTTAATTAACTTTTTTTTAAAAAAATTAATTTAACCACAAGTGATTATAAACTGTTTTTATTGATACGGTTGAAGCTGCCGATTAAAACGATTGATTTTTGGGATACAGTTTTAATAGTTAAATGCTTAAAGCACAGCCTTAAGTGGCGACATTAACTACACTGTAGACAATCAACTTCAAAATTCCTTCGTTAATTTTTTTTATTTTACGCGAGTAAAGAGCTTAATTAGCGTGTGCAATAAATCGCATGCCTGAATAGCTGTTGCGCGTGTGTGGGTGCATGGTTGTGCAATCACACACAAGTCACATGGAATTCCCTGTGTACGCTATACTTTATTTTCTTTTGGATCAAATAAAAGCCAGGAAGTAAACAATTGCTGTTTTACTAAACAAAAAAAGTTACTGAATTTTGATATTTTTTTTCTTTTCAGGGGGTTTTTTATATGGCTATAACTACAGAAACTGTTTCCATAGGCTTTAAAGCTAGAGCTATACTTTTCCTAAACTTGTGTCTATATTCCAGGTGATTTTAATCAGATGAGTGTCACTTGAATAAGAAAAGTGTCCTGTTGCGTACAGTACTTAAAAAGATATCTTAACGTTGTATTCCTATATTATACACTTCTGAATCCATAGAGAGAGAATAGACACGTGAACAAAAAAAGCACATCAGCACAGCTGCTTCCGCCATTACCAAATATGTCCGGGTTTCGCCAGGGTTTGTCCCAGTCATTGATCCGATTTTTTAACCTCAATTCTAGTTCCCTCCCGCGCTATGTACTTTTTGATCTCGAATAAACAACTTTGTTTTCAATTAAACACCTCTCTTGACTAAATTTCCCTGTTTGAGACAATTCCAAAATTATAATATCCTTTTTATCAACCTCGTCTACAGGGATTCTTATAGGTTATAACAAATTGACACAAGGTTGCGATAACTCGAACCCCTATAAATGGAATCTCTACTTAACTCGAACGATGTGGGAATTTCCTAGTGAACTGTCATAAAAAAGATTTAGTACCCATTCTCCAAACTCCCAACTCTCTATTACCCGAATCTCTGTATAACTCGCACAGTTTTCGATTCCCCGTGGCTGTTCGAGTTATAGAGAGTCAACTGTAGAATAATACTTCACATTGTCGTATAATCTTCCATTTGTCCAATAAAAAAGGAGAATATCTTCTCTGGTTTAGAGCTTCTTGTATCACTTTTGTATTTTTGTGAAAATTTTCTAGTTATCGTCAAGCTAGGCTCCAATCTCGTCCTCCATCCATGGCTTTCTAGCTGAGTGCGAGCGCGAGAGACTACTTTATTTACTACTTTTATCGAGCGCTATAAAAACCCCAAAAAGAAGTCTTGAAAAGCGAGACTGAGTTAGTCCTTGTAGATTTCGTCTTTCTAATTTAAATACTCGCTTTCTTTTTAGAAGCAACATATTATACAAGCAACACGAAGCTTTAAATACTTGAAGAAAAAAGAATTAATTGCTAAGCAAATGCTCAATCCGATGTGAGTAATAAATAGAGAAGGGGAGGAATAGTTTCCAAGACCTATCGTTATATTATGCAAATTAAAGTAGTACAACTGAAGTTTGATTTCGCCATAGAATATAATATAATAATATAGATTATATCTCTAGATTATATATCTATATCTATATATCTATCCTGACTGAAAAAGCAAACATTTCTCAAGTAAAAATGTAACAACCAACAAGTAAAGAACAGTTGCGCCTGGGAAAGCGTTTGGAACTTTAACAACATTGAAAATAACCATTAAATTCTATAACGTCAAATCGCAAATTTTACAAATATATTTAAATGCTACATTTTTAAATAAACAGTTTTTTGCAAAAACGAGATATTTACCTTTCCAAAAGCCTTTGTAGTTTCCGTTATCAAATTGTAACCTACCATACTGTTAAGAAGTCACTGCACATATTGGACCAAAAAAGTCGGTTAAAGAGCGTATCAATCAATCTAGTCCCCATATATATTTAGCCACCAACAATTTAAAACTTCTTAGCAAAACTTACATACCATGTTACCGAATGAGCTTAAAAAAGCAGTCTTCTTCGAGATACCTTCTATAATTTACCTAACATTTAACTAATAATATAAAAACTTTATAACATGCAAAAAGTTACTCTGTACCTAGTATCTAACTTACATTATTACGTCTGTATAGTTTTTATACATCTGCAGTGAATTCTCTTTATCCTGAATTTGGAGGGTCTAAAAAAATCTGACACAGATGACGAAAATTCAAGCATGAAGTTACAATAATAGAAATATGTCTCCATGGTTCGCGGCAAGCCAGGGAAATAGGGAAAGATAACCGGCAAAGGAACAGAATATTTACTCGAAATAGAAAAATGGTTCGAGTGTTCAAGATAAGAATCCATCCGGTATAGCACAAAAACTTTAACAATTTAGAAAAAATAAAAAAATCCATAACAATTAAGAAAAGGTTTTTTTCTCCTTTTGGCATAGCAATCCATAGATGTATAAGCGGTCCTTTTAACTTTCCGTCAATCAATTTTCTTGACGAAGCATTGCAGTAGTACGTCGAAAATCTTCTTTAACATCAGTACAGCGAAACCGAAAAATACAATCACCAATGGCAGTGTCAGAATAATGTCCTCTGTCCACGACAATACTGCAGTGATAATACCATAAGCAGGTATTTGGGTTAAATCATTCATATAATTGATCGCCCAAAACAAATCTGAGACGTTAAAAAACAACAAAAGCGATAACGAAGCTGTTTCAACACGATTTAGAAACTGATTGCAAAATGGTAATGCATATAAATGATGTAAAAGGAATGAGAATAATATGGGTAGTAGAATCATCATTCTGATGACAGGATTCACAATGTAGATGCATAAGGCTGTGACAATAATCCGTCGAAACAAAATAACCACTTCCCAATTGATTCTATTTTTACCTCCAAACTGATCAGAGTTGTATGGTTTCGTAAACACATTTATAATACTCTGTTTCTCCTCGTCGTTATCCCGTTCGACATCACGTATTTCTTTCTCAACTGAATATCTTGTTCGAAGATAGCACCACAAGGCTTTTGGTGGAAATATAACATTTAAGTAAAACTGCTTCACTGTAATACGATTTGATTCTAACATTTTCTCTGATAAGTAAGTTGAAATTGGAAACGGAACAATCCAAGTGCCAATAATAACCATTATTATGTAATGCCACCACACGTAGCAGACTACATCTCCTTGGATATATAAATGCTTCTTTCCATTGATATTTACACAGTTTGTCATTTTGAAACAATAGGTTGATATGCTCGTATAACTTAGTAATATCAAATGAATCAATGAAACTCTGACTCTTCCTTTAAATGGCAAAATTCCTATGCTGTTTGTCACATATTCTCTTTTACTTAGTCTTAACTTCTGATAAATAGATTTAGCAAGAAAATACTGGAATAGAAAAAATACTATCATCAGGACAAGGCCGAGTCTGATGGATTCCTTCTCAATTGTTGTCAGTGCCTCCTTAGGACAAAGCCTAAATACTCCAATCGAAAGTAGACGAAAATTTAGCAAGGATGAGAAAAACTGTCTTAATTGAGATAGGTAACCATATCCTGCTTCATTCAAATGGTGCTCAACACTCAACAGTATTTCCATTTGATAAAAAAAGAAAAATATAGTTTTTATTCCGCCAATGCTGGATATTATTTTGTCTTTGTGACCTGATATAAAGTCTTCGTTGTGTACTGTTAGATTTTCTTCAGGCGAGTCAATGTCTGCATGGACTTCTTCTCCGTCTATTCGTAGGCAATCAGAATTTTCTTCTTCATTGAGAATAATGGGTTCAGTCAGCTGAGCATCTCTCTTTGATTTTATTCTTCTTGCGGTACGCAGGATCATATGGACAATATCTTTATAAAACAACAGAACAACGGTGTAGAATATGGCATACAACACGAAAAGAAACCAAAATAAATTTACCCTGCAGTTTTTGTTTCCAACACATTGTTTATTAAAATAGTTCACTCTGTATCCTTTTCTACACGAGCCACACAATGTTCCCTCACGATTAGAATTACATGTGTTGTATGAAACACAACGCTTTGTTTTCTTTGAGCAACAGTATTGAGATGGACAAGGTATAAACAGCAGTTGTTCACTTCGCGTTTTATAGCCCCAGAAGTTTCCCTTGCTAGTAACATTATCCTCACAAACTCCGCCTGTTGGACATTGCAAGCAACTCACGTTGGTTTTTCTTATACGAAGTAAAAACCTAGAGTTATTTATTTCCATTGTTTGTGCTGCAGACCCATAAGTTCCTTTTGGGCACCTGCGACAACGAAGGATTGATAATAATTCTGTTATGATTTTTGTTGTGAAAAAAGCCGTTTTATAGTTTCGTGCACATTTAAAATGGACATTTTGAAATAATGAAGACTGGCTAAGGCAGCTTTCTGTACAGAGAAACCCATCAACGTTATCTTTTGAACTAGAAGCTTTCAATGTCATGCTGACGTTTATGAGTGAGATCATGCCCGATGAATAGATGAAATAACCATAGCTTATATTATCTACAGCGTTACCTATAATCCTAACATTTTCCAGGATCATTTTTGATTGCAGAAAAAATTTCTCTTCCTGGGTAAAATAAATGTTACCTCCCAAACCTTGCGCTGTATTCGAAATAAAAGTTGCATTTGTAATGAAGATTTCAGATTCGTATGCTTCGTTGAAAATAGCACCACCTAACTTGGCGAAATTCTTTTCAAACACACAGTTGTTTATTTTACCACTACTTTTAACTAGGTTGATCGCACCACCCATTTCTGCTTTATTTTTTATAAATTTTGTATTTGTTATTTGAAAATCTGGTGTCATTGAAATTTTAACAGGTGATACTAAATAACCTGAAAATGAGCAATCCTTGATAATAACTTGCTCCAGAAAGTATCCGTTTATGACGTGCTTTGTGTTCCATTGGCGAAGATTTTGTTGAAAATTAACAAAGGTTGAATTTTTGATTGTAAATTTATTTATAAATTTTTTCCTTGTGTTTGATCCTTTGATATATATAGAGCAACTACTAGCATTTTCAAAACGGCAATTGTCAATGATGAGGTTGAACCTTTTGATGAAGCTCTGAAGAAATATTATATGGTTTGCGTTTCTCCTTGGCCCCTCATTGACAACACATTGTTGCAGAAGTATGTATCCTTTGCAATGCTTAATAAGGTTAAGAATATATGTCTGGTAAAAATAACATTGGGAGATATGTATTTTTACAGTTATATTGATAAAATCTTTATTCTTGATTGTGGGCACGTAGATTTTACTAAAGTTGCATCTCCTGATCACCAAAGTTAAACTATTGACACGTCGCATTAAAAAGAGAGGAACTTTGAAAAAATTGATATCTATAATTCGAAAGTGTAAATCAATCCTACTGTTGACGTAAAATAAATACTGTTTGCGCCACAATGATCCATTCCAAAGTATTGTTGGCCGCAAGTAATTTTCTCCATAATTTGTTATAGTTAGGTTTTTATCTATGTATGGCAATGTTTTTTTAAAAATATAAACGTAAGGCTTTTCCTTTGTCTTGCCAGCGTCTAGTCTGACGATATCATTAGATTTTACCTTGTGTTTTAAAGCATACTCCAATGAAGCACATGGTGAAAGGTTACTACCGCACCAGTATGTGTCATTGCTTCTAAACTGCGAAATAAACACTTCAGCTCCTTCTACAACAATCAAACAAAGAATTAATTAAATTGATATATGATACAAAATCACAACAAATTATTTTGATCTCAACTTTCTTTTCTTTTTCTATTTGTCAATCTTTTTTACGGCAGAATTAGTCCTAATTTCCAAACTTTTGAACTCGTTTGTGACATGTGACGTAGTAACTCAGGTGAAGAAAGATGATGATGCAAATAACTACTAAGTTTTTTACAGTTTCTGAATTTATTTATTGATGCATCTAGCTTTCTGTTTTTAGAAAAAAATACAGTAAGCAGGCATAATATTAACTTATTTGGCAGGAAAATGAAATTTTTACGTTCATACTGCAACTGGACAAAGTTAACTGTTCTCTTGTCTGATCCTGTTTATATGTATCATCAACCTCGAACCCAGGGCCTGTAGCGTTTATTGATATGAAGATGAAACGCGTTTCATCCTTATATCAAAAACTGCTACAGGTCCTGGGTTCGAGGTTGTTTGTATCATAATTATTTAACCAGGATAGTTCGAGAGTGTCCTACGAATATTGTCCTGGCGTATTTAAAGCATTTAAACAAAAATTCTACATGCTTATTTACTTATACAAAATTGCTCAGACCCTGGGGACGTGGTTAAAGATTTGCTAACAACGAGAACACTCATAAGTTTGACACTTCAAGACAAACAATGATTCTTTTTTACCTGTTGTGTTTAAAACTAGCATCAGAACCCAAAACGACAACAGCAAATTACCGGCCGTCATGACCTTTTTGTTCCCTCTTAAAAAAAATAACCTGAAAGTGATATTTAGCTAAACTTTATATCCACGCCTCTTTCGTATTCCTGTTGATATAATTTTGCAACTTTTCTTTTGTTAATATATTTAATTTTGTAAGTAAAAGAAGAACATAAAAGCTGTCATTTTCGTTTTCATGGAATACTCAACAGATGAGTCACTTAAAGACAGATGAGTCACTTGAGCCATGACCGCCGTTGCGCATGACACCTTGCCGAGTTGCAAAACTTGAGCTGAGATTTTGAGCCAGAAAGTTGTGCAAATATTTTATTTTAACAACAGTTAAAACCAAACAGCAAACACACTTTCCATATCACGAACCTACCACCTCCATGCACCAACATAATATACTACCAGGGCCTGTGGCGTTTTTTTGATATAAAGATGGAACTCGTACGCGTTATATCCTCATAACAAAAAGATTTCCATGCCTAAGATATCCAAGAAAAAGAGAGTTAATAAATGAAAACATATTCGTCATAGGTCGACGAATAATTTGGGCCTTTTCTGAATTTTTGTTACTACTATACTATATTATATTTTTTATATTTTTATATTTTTGATGTTTTGACTTTCAGAATCAATTTTTTTTACTTGATCTGACATGTGAAAATACTGTTTTGGTAACATGTTACGGTCAAAGTCTTCTCATATTGTACTTACAAGCCTCGCTTTCAAGCAGAGGCCGATTAGCAAAAAATCAAAAACTTGTTTTGAAAGGTTGTTTGTTTGGTGTATGAATCTGAAGTTGCAACATTATCAAGTTTCAGGTGAGGATTTCAAAAATCACATTAATTTTGTTTAAAAAAGTTGAGAAGTAGCAGCAGTACTTCAAAGAAAACAAATTCGGGAAAGGTGTATTTAAAAAATGCCGGGGAAACCGTTTAGTCAGGCATACACCGTGTCCGGAGGGTCAGTTTCACGGGTAAGTCTTTTTATGGTAACAGAATTAAAGGCTGCCTAAAATGGTACCGTTTGTGCGAAAGTTGCTGTGCTGTGTTGGCTGGTAGCTAGATTTGGCTTCTTTCTGTCTCAAGTTTCACTTTCAAAATTAGTGTATTTAAACAGTTTATATTTATCGCTTATGAAATATTCCCTATATTTTCTAACGTTATCTCTCTTTCCTTCGATTAAGCACACTGACCTAGAAAATAATGTCCGTTAGGAGGGGCAGAGTTTAAAAAAAAAATTATTAAACTTTTTTTTTTTAAAAGGAGGCGTCTCATTTGATCAAAATGTTATTTGTTTGTGACATAGTTACTGATCTTTGATGTCGTTTTAAAATGATCTGTAGTAAATTATAAAAATGAAAAGTTAAAACCTTATTTTTAATTTTGGTTTAGGTAGCAAGTATGTAGCTATAATAGCTAGCTAGCTATAATAAGAAAAAGTTATCATTCTGAATTGTTTTCAGTTTTAAAGCTTACCTCTTGTGTCAAAAAAGAGTTTATCTAATCGATTTAATATTTGTTTGGATTTAACAATTATATATATATATATAGTTAGTTAGCTAGCTCGCTATAGCTAAGCTTTCTTTTAGTAAATGTTCTACTTATAGATGAGTTGGAAATGATTTAAAAGTGCACACATCCTGACAGGCAATAAAGAAAGATTGAAAATTCAATAAAATTGTTTATATTAACTATTTTTTACTCTGTTTAACAACAGACTTTACCTAGCGATCCTGAAAGTATAAAATTAAAAGAAAAAATTTGTGCCTTCTTAAGCTCAGAAAGTTTTTAAGGGCTGGCTCAGACCACATTTCAAACTCATTCAAGGTCATTTCATCTTAACAAAAATCTTTTTCACTGATAACAAACATTTTTGGCCACGTTTTTACCTTGAGTTTTGGCAGACATGTTTTATTTACTTCAGTTTTTGCTGGTTTAGGCTATCGTATTTTACGGAATCAATAAGAGCTCACTTGCTTGAGTTAAACTTGGCCTAGTTTATTCAACAAAATAGTTATGGGTACACACACAAAAAAATGCTAGGAACAAGAGGCCTTTTCTAAGTTTTTTAAGTGTACATACACTGGCATAGCTTGCATTTTCATTTTTTTTTTACATTTTTTAATTCCAAAACTTTGTGCCAATTTTTTTGCACATCAACCACGCGCATATATTTTTAACCACTGTAAGCCTGTGTATTAGGCTAATTTTTGTATGTGATGTTGTGGAGTATGTCAAGAAAACAAAACTCCCTAGAAATATTGCAATTCAACTGCATGCTTCTGACTAAAATATGCTTGTGTGTTGTTCTTTTGTTCTGGAAAACTCTATGCTTTTTGCTAGCTTTGTAAACTTTATCGAACACCAATCGTTTATGCTGTTCAGAAGTCTTCTAGTTGGCTTATACCAAAGTTATGCTCTTTCTCAGTTCTAATAAAAAAAATTTATCAATGTCTTTCTAAATAATCAACTATGGGTCAGAAGTATCAAATCATGACTTATTACGTATCAATTTGAGGTTTATTTAATTGATAGGGTCATAAAAAATCCTGTTTTCGCCTAGTAGCACTGCTCCAAACCTGCACTAAATACTATGTCACTTGGTATGAACCTGTACTCTGCACATCAATATTGTGAACAGCTTTGGCAGCTTATTTTCAAGACTTCAGCAATCTTATATTGAAGTTTCAAATTTTAAGCAAAATAAACATTTTTTATTAATCAGCACAATAATTTGAATTTATTTAGATAAACGTTTTCTGTCACATAAATTAAAGCTTTAATTTGTCTATTTTTTTTCAATTAGCAACATGAACTTAAAAAACGTGTTAAAATTGTTGGCTGTTTTCTCATGCCTAAGAGACAGTAGAGCTAAACATGGCTCCCAGTCACATGTATACCAGCTTGAAGATAACAACCCAACACTGCGTCTGCGCAGAGATGTACTGAATGATACTAACAAGATTGAGACAAACGTGACACAGGATAACCACAGATACTATAATTCTACATTTTACAGAGATGGACGTCAATTTTTTATTGACTTGACACAGCCAGTAAGCAAAGACATTGTGGTGATTATTCATGAGAAATCATCAGCATCTTATCGCAAAGCATATCAAGTGGATTTAGGGTTTGATTTTCCATTTTATGGTAATGTAATAAATTATATAAGAGTAACAACTGGTGGCTTTATTAATATTGGACCAAGGTTTCATTCATATATACATCTAGTTCATTATATTGCTCCATTAATGGCGGATTTTAATCCTTCACTGAGTAATAACACTTCAATATACATCGGGAAATCAGATTCGATGCTTATTGTACAATGGAACAACATAATGCTCAATGGATCAAGCAACAAAACCGAATCATTTACATTTCAAGTGATTTTAAATAAAAATGGAACAGTGATAATGGCATATAAAGATATACCTGTCCCACTTTTAAAGATCAGAAACACAACACATAATGTTACAGTTGGTTTTTCTGATGGTTTTATTCTAACATACAGCAGGAGAGACAGAAAAGGACGATTAATTGTGCATAATTTTATTTACTCGTACCACAAAGTTAATTTTCCGTTAAAAACTATAATATCTGGATCTGCATATAAGCTAGTTTTGTTGCCAAACTGTATTCAAGCAAAGAGTTGTACTGCTTGCCTCAACTCTTCAATGAGTCCTTTCACTTGTCAGTGGTGTTCAAAAATAAACTTATGTTCAGATACTCTTGACTGGCATCGAAGTAAATGGTTATCAAATAAGTGCCAATATCCAGGTAATTCGTTCAGTGAAGTTGATCAATGTGTTGGTACCACTGTACGACCTACCACAACAAAATCACATACCTCAACAGCTATAATAGGTGTTGTTGTTGGAGTTGCATTGTTTCTACTCTTTCTCTTTGTTGTGTACTTGTTTTATTATTCGTATACACATCCACAATCTAAAGCTGGAATGTGGTTAATTGAACACCACCCCAGAAGGATGTTTAAAAAGACTTTTGACCCAGTGTCCAGAGAGGATCTTCTTTGAACATCTTTATAAAAAAAAGGTTAGAGAATCGCTTTGGTGGAGTTTTTGTTGAATTTTTTAATTCATTGAAGTATTATTTACAAAGAATTAAAGCAGTTTAAAATAGGAGTAATTGTTTTTCTTATTTAATGCACTCAAAAACAGCCCTGAAACTTCATTTTTTCATCAAGTATGTTGATTTCTATAAATAGTGCGAGCACAACCAAATAAAAGTGGAAATCTGTTTGTTATTGTGGGTTTTTTAGTGATATCTTAAAGGCAGATGTTTTTATGTTCTTATTTAAAAGTGAAAGATATTTCTTTAAATTATTATAATTACGTATATTGTTACATTTTATTTATTTGTTTTGATGTAAAGTGTTGGAAACAAGATTGTTAAATAATTCCGAATGTTAATTGAGGTAATTTGAGTTGAGGTAGCTTTGAGGTAAACATTCTAATTTGGTAAAGAAAGAAATTTCCAAAGGTTAATTTTTCACAGAGCAATTTTCTTCAGAAAATTTACTTTTTAAAATAAATGTTATTGTAGCTAATTTTGTTGCCTTTTTATGTAATTTAAAAAATTGTATATAAGTAGAAATAAATGTATATTACTTCAGAATTTTCATCTTGTAAATTCTCATTTTTATATCCGCCCAAATATAAACTGTATAGATAATAAAAATGTTTTTGTTTAAAATCTGTTTTAAGATAGTAAAAGTTCTAAGTAATAAAGATTTTCAACAAAGAAAACTTTTGTGAACGCAAATTTCAGAGAATTCATGAGAAAAAGTTTATGAGTCTCATGAGAAAAAAAAGACAATTTTGTTGTCAATTTTGAATAAGACCGTTTAATATTCTTGTCTAATCACAACTTGTCAATATTTTACCTGCTGATTTAAGTTACATTTGTTATTTTGGTGGTCTTCAGCATTTTATTTTGTGATTTATAATTTTACAAATACTTTCTTTTATATCTCTTTTAAAGTGCTAACGTATATCGTAATGCCCCCCTTCCAGAAGCGTTTGTTCACTTAAAAAAACAACTAAAAAAGTAAGCACAAAAAACAGTCTTTTCAAATCATAAAGAAACACCAGATTAACTGTCCAACCTTTAGATTTGTTGTATTTTTTGTCGTAACATTTACTTGTCTGTCTGTGATATTATTGGTTCGGGATAGACGACAGGTTCTGTGCACATGTGATTTACCTCTGTCCCATTTTTTTGGATTTAGAAATATGATAAAACAATGTCTGACATTTCACGTGAAGAAATGCTTGTACATCTACAACTGCAGTTGCAAGAAGTTGAGATGTTAGAAGCTATGTTTCCTGGTGAAAAGGAGATAATATGGCACGATCCAACGGTGTTGCTCGACGTGAAAGAATTTATAAGTTCAAATGGTAAATTACCCGCCACACTGCGGTATATCACTTTTGATGTGAATTTAGTTATTACGTTCACAAAAGATGAAAACAATATCGAATGCAAAGTACAAACCTCAATAACTTTACCAAGCTCATATCCTGTTGAGTGCCTTCGTGTGTCTGTTATTTCCAATGACTTGACCAGGAATGAGCAAAGCTTACTTAACCAGGACTTACATTCGTATATTTCAACACTCGATCGCGGTGGAATGATGACTTTAGATGTGATATCATGGTTACAGGCTTCTGTGGACCAGTACTACAACACCTGTTCTCACACACAGACGATTTCAGAAGCTCATCAAAGTGTTGAAGATGACCAACTCTCCTTGATGTGGCTCTACATGCACCATATATACAACAAGGAAAAGAGAAAAAGTATAATTCATTGGGCCGATGAACTTTCTCTTACTGGTTTTTCTCTACCAGGAAAACCCGGGGTTGTTTATATAGAAGGTTTAACAAGAAATGTGGAGACTTACTTTGAACGATTGCGTAGGTTGAGTTGGAAGCGTATGTCGTGTAAATTAAAAGAAACTTGTAAAAAGAGGACTTTTTTAGATTTTCAAGAACTTTGTTTTGATGCACATGGTGGACGAGATTATCATATGGACATGGGTCAATTTTTCTTGTTTTTGAAACAACACGATTTAGGTTATATGTTCCAGGAATTATTTGGTGTAGAAGGCCACTGTTCAAAATAAATTGATTCGTAATTGCGATGTTTTTCTTTTTGTTGTTAGCACTATTTGAGTTTTGTGTAGCTTACGTGTGAAACACTTATAACGTTGCTTGCGTCACTCATTGACATCGTGCTTGACAATTGTGCAACAATTTTAGTTGTTAACTGAACTATAGTTCGGGCGTGAATATTTTGCGCTAAAGAGGATAATGCGAAGGCGTGGCAATTGATGGCGGTGAAGTTTCGCTTTTTTAAAAAAAACTGTTTTGATAATCTAAGAGCCGACCAATCATCTCCCGTTTTTTCTCCAGATGTATGCTTTACACCAACTTCAAGTAAACTGGGACTTTTTGGTATATGCGCTGGGTAGTGCCTCCGGACCGTATACCTCGTCGCTTAGATTAAGTTATAAAGCTTGGCAAAGTTTTCGACGCCAAATAATAATAACGTATTCCTTGAAAGATAAGTCGCCTTAATTACAAATTTTTTTCAGACAGATAAGTAATTTTAATGACGTTATGGGGATATAAATAGCATCATTTCTAAAAGTTTCTTATTTTTTATTTTAAAAAGATCCATTTCGCAGAAATATTGATGGTTATAAAATAGTGCGAGATGATTAAAGTAGAAAAATTAATAACTTCAGTGGAATTAAAAATGACGCCATTTTTTTCACAACTCCAGCTCATTACTTTCTTTTTTGATTTCTGTGTTTACCCACGGCGACTAATCACATCTTTGTGCTTCCCTTCTTAATACTGACCTGCTTTCAGACGCAACTACCCCTTCAGTTAGCCAGCCACATGTCAAACTACTTTTCTTGATTTTATACAATATTTTAACGTTCACTTTTTTGATCTCTTTTATCTGTTTATATATTGTGATTCTTAATTTATTTAATATATTACTTTTAGTGTCTGAACAGGACAAACATTGCGAATAGCGTTTTATCCTGTATAAAGATTCATAAATAATAACAACCGATATTTCCATTTAAATCTTGTCTTTATTTTATTTCCAATACCCAAACAGCAACATCTTGATCTGTTGTATACAAGAGATTTTTAACATTCGAAACAATCTTCCGCGCAGAAACATAGGCAGGAAAAAATAGTAACCACCCTTTTTTTATCTCGTCTTTTCCACTAAGCTCATTTGGACAATGTTTTTTTAAAAAGAAACACCAGTCTGAATGTTTTACAGATTTTCTGAAAGTTTATGGAGCATGCCCTCTATTGAAACGTGTTTTTTTTTATCACAAAAACGTAATTGTAGTGACAAAGATTTATTTATAGTTTTCTGTTTCTTGTAATACAAAATTTATAAATTACAAACAATATCTAAAATAAAACCAAACTATCTGTACGTGCACAGTGTTTAGAGAGTTTCAACGAGATCAGTAAAAATGACCAATATTTGATCTGGTTAAAAAAAATGGGCCAGTGGGATTGTTTTATTTTTTTTTTTACTTGAAAAATTTAATTGTTAAATGCTAGAAAGTGTGAAAATTACGGACCTTGCAGATGCAGCGGTTACCAATCTGTATATAGGAATAAAAAAATAAGTAGGGTCTGTTTCTTATACTCATCGAGGAAGAGAAACATAAGTAAAAACAGAATGAAGTGAAATTTCTCCGGATGCACTGCTATTAAAAAAATCAAAAAAATTTAATACACTATTTCAGCAGGACAAAGTTTTCAGCCGAAAAAAAATTCCTGTTTTAATTTTTTTTCTTTTAAGGGAATTAACTTTCGCAAGAAAGTTTTTGAAATTAAATTTAATCTTTGCAACAACTAATTTTCGCAAATTTAGAAAGTTCTATTATTTGGCGAGAATTAAATTTCGCTAAAATTTGATGACATTTGTTACTCAGTACATACCGTTTTTCAAGATATTGAGATTTTTAAATTCACCACGTACAACAAAATTATATGTAGTTGTACGCAATTCAGAAGAAAAGGACTAGTGTCAATTGTTTTTCGAGAAAAAGACAACCCATTTTCGCGAGAATTAAATTTCGAAACTTTCGCGAATAGCGAGTTTTAAAATAACTTACGCGGGAACTAATTTTCGCGAAATTAAAAAAAAAACTTGCAAAAATTTAATTCCCTTAAGGCATTTAACTTTTTATAATTTGTCTAATAAGAAAATATTAAGTTTAGTTTTCCTTGTGTCCATCCTTTGTCGTGCAATCACCTTGATCTTAAACCGAGTTTAAATCAGCACCAAAACCAGTCCATTTGTCAGGAACCATCAAGAAATATCTTTGCATAGCTTGCGTATAACGGTCTCGATATGCCTCCGGTGAAACAACTGTCGGCATTTTGCCTTGCCCACCCAAAATACCAGTTGATTTCACATAACTTTCTAATTTTTTATCCCAAGTATACGTTCGAATGTAATCTAGTGTACAAAAATGCAGCGTTTATATTTCTCTTTATAAAAAGACCAAATTCTAATCAGGCTGGTCATTATTCTTAGTTCTGTTGTTCTAAATAATAGACCTATTTTTTTAACATGAAAGTCTAGCCTGATATTCTTATAAAGCATATTCTTATAATAAAGTGTGTAGTCATTACACACAAATAGAATAATACTTTTCTCCAGAATTTAATTCGTAGTAATTTCACATATTAAATTTCGAGCTTCGAAGCAAAATCTCTAAAATACGCGAAAGGAGTGCGCGCGTAAATTAATACGCGAAAAACTACATTTTAAGATCTCAAAATCAATCAACTTTTAAGTTATTTATAAAGATCGATAGGCACCAAGTGAGCTGCCACACCAAAGCGGCAATCATGTAGTAACTATTCTATTTCCAATTAGATCTTTTTATAGCAACAAAGAAAATATTAGCCAATGTTGGTCCAAAAGTTAGCCTATGTTGGTATTTAAGTTAGCCACTAAAGAGTCATATTTCATTTTTAACAAGAACCTTTATCAAGAAATAAATGGTGTAACTATGGGTTCTCCATTAGAATCAACATTTCTGTTTTATTTATTTATTTATTATTATTGGTTTAAATGTTCCACAAACTTACCTATTATACCAACCGCAAGCTCTGAATTTTTTTCATCGATTCCAACAAGTAAAGAATAATCCATCACCATGTTTGTGGAGAGAAACTCGGTGTCGTTGTAAATAGCTTTCGACAAAACAGCTTTGCTATGTGCTCGGATAAACAACGGAGATTCGCATGTCACTAAACAAAGTTTATCAAATTGATTAAAAATAACGTTTACTTTTAAACCAGAATAGTAAAATTGATATATGATTTGTAAAAATTCGGTAATGTTGCAATATTTAGATTCGTTTGATCGTACAATCAGATCAGGCGCGGAGATCCAGATTTTACTCAATAATGAGTCTTTATTTTCTCATCATTCCTTACATTTCCGTGACAATTTTGCTCATTATTTTTTATCAGTAGGAACACTTATAAAGGTAAATATTATACAAGTAAAAACTGTAAAAAAATTAATTCTAATTCTTTCAAAAAAGTTCTCAAATTCAATCCTTTATATTTTTAAAATTAAAATAGTTCTAATACACCATTGGAAATTAATTTTTTCTGACTTGTTAAAGGCATTGCACATATTCCTGACTTTTTCGTGACATCTTGACAATATTTTAAAAATCTCTGACAATTCCTAACTATCCTGAAAATTTTGGCTGAGTGGAAGATATATAGAATGACGAGAAGAATTAAAATGTTAACGACATTTTTGTTGTTGTTGAAGTATTGTGTTGTATCATCTGAAATAGTCACTTTCGGCAGACATCAATATTTGTGATGCCCATTCCCATAAATTTTTAAGTTTGTATTTGAAGCGAATAAAACTGTTATTAGTTAAAACGCGGCGTTACAAAGACGAAGTCTTGACAATGTGTTCAAAATATCAACTGACTAAAATTTCCAAAACAATGATTTTCCTTGAAATAGATAATTTTTTGAAATTTCCATGCACTAAGCAAGTTTACAAATTGGAAGCAGAGGGGACCGGTTGCGACTAACACAATCATAGGTCATAGTCGTTGAAAATTCTGCTTAGCTGATCATGAAGTAACGACAAAGTAAATGAGTTATTAATGATAGTAAAAAAGAAAGTTACTAACTTTCAAGAAAGTTTTCATCCATAAGAACATCTTCTTTCACTGAAGAGTGTACATAACGACTACGCACTGAACCTTTCAAATCAAATATCTAGAATAAAGATACAAATAAAGTTTGAAGCAACATTTCCAAAGAAAGAAATAACACTACTAGTGTATGAACGTGGTGGCAAGCTGCCCTGGTTACATTATCTTGCCAATAAAACAAATTCTATATTGAATAAATTTTGCTTTGAATGAATGCGTCATTAATGAGATACTTCTATGTGAGGAATTTCCACATCTTTCTTGCGCATCGTTCACATCGCAAAATAAATAGTCGCGAATCAAACAATATAATATTGTAGTGAATAAATAAACAAATTTTACAAATCTTTGTCCTAAAACAGATTTTCATAATAAATATTTCAAATAAAATAAAATTATGATCGTAAAAAATTAATTGCTCGATTCACTGTAATTGTTGGAGTAGAAAGAAACAGAGATTAACAAGGCGAGAAGAACGCGAAAGAAACTTAAAGAATCAAACGTTTCGAATTTCTCTCCCTGCAACTTTCGCAGTGGACTAGATATACCTTGTCGACTTTCTTCTCATAAAACAAATTCTCCATCACGAGTACATCTTGTCTCATCGTTGTATTCGTCACTGAATTTTTAAAACCAATGCGATAAACACCAAGCAGTTTCGCCATGGCGGTTGGTCTCTGTACAAAAATGTAACAAGGTTACTCGGATTTGTATTCATAAGACTAATTTCGTTGAAAAACATAAGCTTGATGTTTTACATATAATTTTACTTATTAAACAAATAAACAAATAGAAATAAAAATAAATAAAAACTTTCTTACTTTTTCTTTGATAGCTTTATTTATGTACGCAAAATATCTGGGTGCGAAATCAACAAAAGATTGCACTTCTAGTCTTGACATCTGTTTCATTACAAATCGATCATCTGCACCACAAAGTAAAATTGAACATTGTTAAGCGAAAGGTTTGTTTTAACCTTTTTATTCTGCTATTTTTTGAAGTTGTCGTTAGCGAAAATATTATACAAAACTTTCGTATGAGAATGCTAATACAAAAACATGCTGCTCTATTCAACTGAAAATGAACAATGATAAAACCGTGACCAGAAGTTTGACGCGTTAAGATTGCATCAATGAAAAAATTTCGGGAGCGTTGTGACCTTCCAAGGCTTCAAAGCCAATCACTTCTCCCTGCTTGTTTAGTGCCTGGCGTCTTTTTTCTTTGAAAATAGAGAAAAACAGGTTTTTACATTTCGGGAGAAACGTTTTGGAAATTGTAAGGGTACTTTGGTGGTGATTTCAGCATTGTGATTCTTAAACCAGAAATTAGAAAAAAGTAAATAAACTAACCAAGCGATTTCGAAAAAGATGAGCCTGACTTTCCTCCAGTCGCTTTCCAAAACATACATCTTGCAAGAGATTGAATAAACCTGCATAAAAACATTGTATGAAATTGAAGATACCCGCAAATATGTCAACCTACATAAGAATATATAAAAACGAGACAACAACAACAACAACAACAACAACAACAACAACAACAACAACAATAACAACAGAACTAAAAGTAGCCACACCTCTCTTCACCCTCTGGAAAGATCAACTCTCTCAATTGCCGAAATTGTTCTGCATAATAAACACTGCAATAAAATCTTGCAACAGTATTCTGAAACTCTAAAAAAACAAATAAATATTAAAAGTAGCACATAAAATTAAAAGAACAAAAGTGTACAAAAATTCATCGTACGTAGTTTGATGTGATCAACAAATTCCTTTTCCTCCTTCTTTTTGCTGACTTCCTCTAAAATAAATCAGCTTATACTTTGAAAAAATCAGGACCCACGCCCCTCTATACATTCTACTAGCAACAATGCAGAAGAAACGACGGCGAGTAAGAGACATGTTGAAGTCTTTTTTTATAACAGACAAGTGTCAAACACGTGATTTCATGGGTAACCAGAGGATTTGAATGACAACTGACGATCCTTCTGTTTGCTAAAAATTTACAACTCAAATCACTGAGTGTTAGAAGAGGCGGGTGATCGAAGTAGTTATCAAGAAACATAAAATACCCTGACAAAAATTGACGATGCAAAATAAGTGAATAATTCATCATTTATCCTACATGATACAAACAGTTCTGTTAAAAAAAAATAATAACAAAAACTTGGTTTCCTATTTATAAAAGTACTAATTTTTATTCCTTTGTCAAAAGGCCTTTTCGTTAAAAACAACTTCATGTAACATGTCTTCTTCAAATAAAAAGGTTCATTCCTTTGCTGCTACATTTATATTGATATTTCAGCGAGAATTTTGTTTTGATGTATCAATATGGGTACATACACAAAGTTATAACCTGAACTCAAGCAAGCAAAGCAAATCATGCAGCAACATACCTCCCGACTTGACGCTACCACTGCCGTCCAATACGTCATCACATGATCCAGAGTCTTCCACATCAAGTCCGTCCATAATCGGATCCAACTCGACTGACGCTAAAGGATGACGGCGACCAACACCTGCTGTACGCTTCAAAATGGGAGAGTCGACAATTGAATTTTCTGCATCTAAGAAACAAATTAAAAGTCAATTCCAAGTGACGATGTTTCGACTCATAACATTAAACTTTTTTTCGTAATATTTTGCCCAACATAGCACAGGTCAATATCAGACTATGAATAGACTGGTCTCTGATAAACACAAGAAACGCAAAGCATAGACTGCAAATCTGCAAATAAAAAAATTAAGCTACATTACGTACTTGAGACACTGTCGACTTCATCCACACCGTCATTGGGATCAGCCCATGAGCGAGGTCGCAGAGGTTGTTGACGTGTAGCGTTATTGCGAAGTACAACATTCCCTTCTGGTCTAAAGTTTTTGAAAGTAGTCAGCACGGTAAAGGACATTTTAATTTAATAACACAACTAAGAATGCCTTAGACAAGCCTATCATTTATTTCAAAAACTTTGACAGGGCAGTGATAATTTCTTGTGTTAGCTTAATATGTGGTAAAATGAAGGATTAAACTTTGATACGTCATTCTACTGATGGATGATGGGTTTCAATCCAAGCGACAGACAGGGATAGTGATGTAAATATATTAAATATGGAAATCGCTCACAAAGAAAGATAACCAAAAAATAGAGGACACAAACAAACGAAAATATGAAACCCTTACAAATTAGGCGTTGTTGGTGAATTTCTTAGCTCGACTAAAACTTGTTTACGTGTCGGGCTCGGCGTGTTGGGCTGACTATTTATTATCGGTGTTTGCAAGAAAGTGTTGGTTACTTTCTTCCCTGCCATCATATCTTGTATATTTTGAAGCTGATTCATATAATCTTGAGAGCTACAAGATATTCGGATTATCAGATCAACAGAAGCAGAGAAATCAAGCAACATTGTTAAATTAATTAATAATGATGTGTTTTACCTTAAAAATTTAAATAGAATCTATTATATCATAATCGGAGTGGAAGTTGATAGAAAAGGGTTTCGCTATTACATTGTTGAACCTGAAAGACTTTTTGTGTTTAACAAAAACTTTTAACTGGTTTAAAACTGATTTGCTTAAGAGTGTACCTCAAAGTAAATGCGATTAACGAAGTTGGTTCCTTTTCATTGATCACAATACATGCTGACCCATTTACTTGTGGCATGTACTGCTCATATGAAGGACTAAAACAAAAAGAAAAATATTTCAAACAGCAGATAAATACAAATTCAGTTGGCTGAAGGAGAAGACAGCCAATTTAAACTTTTATCACCAATGCAGCCATTAGTATTCGAGCGTTTACGATCAAAAATTATTTCGTGAAATTTTTACTCTCTTGAAGTCTGCAGAATACACTCACAATGGTCGTGGGATGGGCTGAAAGTTAACTCCAGGAAGCCAGTTAGCAATGATCTTTTTCATCTTTTCACTGCCGCCTCGTCTGTTAACTGTTGCAGCTAAAATGAGGTTAAATGAAGATAAAAATTTTCATTAATGAAAACGAGTACAAGAGCCGTAATTTTAAAGAAACACCAGCACCACAACTTATCAAAAATAACAAACTTCGGCCGCGCCTGAGAGTAGAAATATCTTATTTGAGCAATCTCTCTGTACCTTGTTAAAAAATCGTTAATTTACTTTGGTATTTGTTCGTTACTTGTTATTAGGGTCGTCACGAAATTCAACAAAAAGCCACTCACAACTTAATGTTTAAGATATGACATAATTTTTTCTTCTTTCCTACGAAACTTTTGGTACGAAAATTTTGGTACCAAAATTTTGCACGAAATCTTTAGCACGAAAAATTTGATACGTACACTTTTAGTAATAAACGTACACTTTTGCTTAGTTTCTTAATAAAGTATTAAATACCAACTTCTTAAGCAGAAGGACATAAATCTTATTCATGATAAACAAAAATAAAAATGCTTCAATATATACCTTCATTGATTCCTGCAGGTAACTTGAGTGCGTCTGTAACATCATTTTCTACATTAAAAAAGACTGTCTATGAAACAAGACGTTTCATTGATACGTCACTTTAACAGTGACGACGACAACGACGAGAAAAACGACGTGACAACAACAACAACAACAAATAAGATTTGAAAGATTGAGAGATATCTCTTAATTTCTTTTCTTTACGACTGATTCTTTTCGAGTGACGCTTGCCACTAATCGACATGCTTTAATCGACATATATGAAATGCTTTAATTGAAGCGGTAAACTAGTTGGTGAACTTACCAATGGAAAGAAAACGATGCTGTAAAGATTTATGTCGAGTATGTCCTGAAAATGAAATACTTTTAAACCAATTTTTATTTTATTTTTGAAAGTTTCAATTAATTTGTGCTGGTTATTGTTTTAGTATGAAGATATTACTTATCATCATGTCAGTTAGAAAATTAAATATAGAAAACTTAAAATTGTCAATCACTAACGTGAGTATTTTATTACACTAGCTCGCAGATGCTAGGGTATTCAAATACAGCTGTCCGTCCCAAAATGGAAATTTTTGGCTCTCTGAGCACCGACACGGGAGTAGTCGTGTGTTCGAATCTCATCTTGGTAACTATTTTTACTTTTTTTTTCTTTTTACTATCTCGCCTGCGAGGATGTGTTTCCAACTCGTAACTAACTAACCAAATGGTCAATTGAAACGTCACAAATTTAAACTTCATACCTAAACTCTCTAAGTACTTAGAAGTCATCGGCCAAAATTGGTATTTGTTTTCGACAAAATTTGGCACAGTTAACAAAAAGAAATAATGCTGAACATAATAGTGACATCAAAATTTTGCTTTTTGTCACCTAAATGTCATTTTAGGCCAAAATTGGTCCGGAAATTAAAATTACTTTATTTTCAACAAAATTTGGCAAAGTTAACCAAAAAAGTATGCTGAACATGATAGTGACATCAAAATGTTAACTTTCAACCATGAATGATAGGCTGTAATTTCTCTTTTTTCTAGTAATTTTTTTTATAAACTTTGTTGGCGAGCTAGTTTACGTATATTATACGTCTTGTTTTCATTAAATAATTGGTGACGAGCAGAGATGTTTAAACGCGAACTCTTTTTATCGTGGTTTTGATAAATGACTTTTAATTATCGTAACAAAATTAATCTGGATCCCTCTTTTTACCGCACGGTGTAGCCAATTTCAGTCCTTTTCTGTTGCACGCGAGTCCAGAAACCAATTTATCATATACGGTCATTAATTCATAGAAAATTTACAACATAATACAATTCCACTAAATTAGTAAAGCCTGGAGCACACTGAACTAAAATGTAAGTCGAAAAACATTGAATGCCACAGTGAAAGTCATTCCCTCTTTCACTTTGTTATGCAAGTCCTCCAAATAGCTTACATCATTTCACGAAAATGTGGTTGTGTATGACAAACTCACATACGCGTGAAAATGAACATAATACGTGCATGTGTATATATAATATTTGATAACTGTGTAAGCAGAGATAACTGGGTGCAGAAGTTACCTGTTACAACCTTGGTACTACCTTACTGTGAAACGATACGAAGAAAAAATCTCGTTTCCATAACAACATGACAAAATCTTCCATCTGCACTCACATTCGGTTTGACTAAAAAACTCTCAATTCTATGACAACTACACTCATCCACTTTAAATAAATCAATCAATAAGTTACACAATTACGACCCATAAAAGGGTTGCTGAAAATACAACTTTAACACTGAACCATATGGCTAGAATTTAACTTTTCATACAAGGCTGATATAGATTACAAATAAATATTCGTAGCACTGGAAACGAGGTTGGATGTAATGATGAAATACTGATAATAACGACTTATACTATCTTAACAACACAGAAAACCTGTGTAATAAGTGATAGGCATATCATCTGGATTCAAGAAAGCATACACGAATGATAGAAACCTGGGCACTATCTTGCCTTGAAACGCTTTGAAGATAAAATTGCGTTTATAAATCTGTGCGCACATTTAGTTTAAACATCGGTTTCTATGACAACTACAAGACTGAACAATAAAAAATAAAAAATAAATAAATAAAAACGACCCTCAAACGGCCCTACTGAAGCAATATGTAAGACTGAGAATGGCCATAAAACGACCTCTTACAACAGAAACAAGAACGTAGCAACACTATTCAAAATAACGTTTTTTTTATTGAATCAAATAAATTTTCATCCTGCAGACTAACGATCTCTTCAGTTCAAGCGAATTCGACGCTAGCAACGGAAATGGTGAGTAACATTTACCTACTTTACAACATTTGATACTCCTAGCTAATAGAGAATGCTTGCTAAAGCATGGCCCGCTACCACGAGGAATTATTGATTAGTCCATACCCGGACGGGGCTGAAAATTCTGTTGACGGTAGTAATCAACTGACGATCTCGCAATTTAGCTAGTATCTACAACTTAACACCAATATCACCAATGTTATTGGATTATTAACAAAAAACCGAACATATGATAACCACAAAGTCACATGTTCAAAAAACGGAAACATGTAAGGGATTACCACGAGAATAGCGCCTTTGCTAACTTTTTTACATTACATACAACATTCACATGTTTAAGTAAAATACTAGGGTTAGTTACGAGTTACAAAATGAATTAACTACAAATTAATGAAAGAATATAAGTCGCGAACAAAGACGAGTTCATTATTAATACCTGGTTTTGTAGGTTTTCTCACTGAAGCAGCATCATCTACAATTTTTCGATCGTCTTGTTGTTTTACCACATATGTTTTACCATCTATATTTGTTATATTAGTGGTTGGGTTGGCGTCATACTAAAATAAATCGAGTTTAAGCGACGTTGAATATCACACAAGAATATCCATAAGCGTCATTCTTATTCTGATGGTAAAAGTTTTGTCTCTCTGCAAGTAAGCAAGCCTTCTATGTGTTGCTTCAGACAAGAAAAGGTATTTTAGAATAAACAAGTTCCAGTGTTCATAACTATGATACATGTAGAGAAACATGTATAATAGTCATGAACGCTTTAACCTTAGGGAAAATCATGGAACACGACATTCAATAGCATTATCCTTTCATAAAATACAACTATTCTTCCCACAAAATCAGGACCGAATAGACTTTTACTCCATACATTTTTTCTCGGCCAGAGCAAACGCACTATTGTTGATATTTTCCAACAAAAATTATCTGACAGTATAACAAAAGCATCAATACCTGCACAACTTCAGGAACATCCCGTTCTGAGTCAACACGATCCTCATGGCAGACCAACTCCGCCATTTTACTAAGCTTCTTTGATTCCTTGTAAACATGCTTGTTCCCAAGGGAACGACTTCTTTCTCTTACCACCTCATTATCCATCGGGTTTAAAAACACAAACGGACTTTCCGGCGTTAACTCGGAAGGAACTTCTGTGTCTTCCTTAGGAGCAACTCTTAACGGAGCTGATCTCATTCTTCTATGTCCCATCATCTTGCGTTTCTGGTAGTTAGAAAGAGGCTGTTTCGCTTCGGAAGTACTTTCGGCTGCCGGTGTTTTTAAAAGTGGTTGCTCAATATCTTCATCCGTTTTGACAGGACTTAATGGATGGTCTCCTTCAAAGTCCTTATCCAACTTAATCGGTTTGAAAGAAGATTGTAAAGACTGGCGCTTATTTTTAGATGTGACTTGCTTTACTGGTGTTATTTTGCCTTTCTTTTTTCCTTCTGTCGAATCCAACGTGTTTTGCACTAAGCGCTTGATCAACGGATTAGATTTACGATCTTTGGTTGTTTTTTGCTTCGATGGTTTAGAGCTACCAAAATGATTAGTTTTAATAGGTAGTGTTTCTTTTGAGTGTTCAGCACTCACAGGAGAAGGAGGAGCTTTACTTTCTTTTGTAACTTTTCGACTTCTGTTCTCCCATTCAGTTCTTCTTCTTCTTGCAACTTGCATGGCTTTCACTTCTTTCGGTGTTAAGTATTCAATCTTCTCCACCTTTTCTTCTTTTTGAAACTTTGGGAACTCGCTGTATTTTTTCGTACTCTTTGATCTAGGCTTATTTATACTAGCATTTGTTTGTAATTTAGGAACAAATTTCGAACTTGCCTTCTTAACAGAAACTGGTACAACAGGTTCAACTGATTTCCCAACAGTTTTTCTCTCCGTTTTCACTTTAACCTTTTTTTCATTTTCTTTTGGAGACAAGGCTCGCTCTACAAAATCAACTGCAGATTCGCCAAGTTGGATAGCATCCTCCAGATGATCGTTCTCTTCCTCAGCCACCTCTACCTCTGAATGGACTTCACTTTCAGGTAAGTTTGAGTCTCGGTCGTCTTCCGTCAATACAGAGGGATTATCACTAAGATCATCTTGGTCGCTATTACATTCCACTTTCAAACTTAGTTCACTACCTGACAAGCAAGTCTTTTCAGAGATTAGATCTGCTGCACGAGCTCGTGGAATACCTATCCAGGGGTCAATGGGTCCACCATCATCTAGCTTGCGTATTGCATTGTCATCACATTTATTCTTCGTTTCTGTGTTGGAATCAGGTAAAGCTTCGATCTGTGATTTCACATCTACCACAACATTGTCTTGCAGCTTATCTTCAGAAGTACATTCTGTTTGGTCAAAAGAAACAGCTTTACTAAATGGGCCATCTTCACTATTTTCTTTCCCACCTGCAGCTGATGCATTATTCGATGTAATTGATTCACTGGATGTGTTAGCTGTTTCCTTTAACGTGGAGATCAACATATAAGGACTGCCTACTTTATTTCTTTCTGGTTCTGTTTTATCTGACGGAGTATCTGAATTTGATTTGTCTCGATCATTTGTCAACTGTAACGACAAATCTTTTTTCTCCTTCATGATGTTAGGAGGATTATTTTCAGATATTTTTCTTGCACTCCCAGCTGTTGTTGTTTGACCGCTAACCTTCCTAACACGCGATGGAGAGTCATTACCAGTAGAATCACCAGGATGAGGAGAGGGGGTATTTCCAAAGTATGTCTGTCTTAAAATTTTTCCATCTGTGAGAGTGACTTCGGAGACCGTCTCGCGATTTTGGGGCTTCGGACGAGCAGGATCCATCTCTACCTCGGCTGAATCAGGGTAAAACTAAAGAGAGCATAAACACGTTAATTCATTGAATTTTTCGCAAAACTAAAGAACATATTGACACTTAGATTCAAATATTTAGCTAACCTGACGTTCAACCTTACTTATTGTTCAAAAACATTTCTTGAATAAAATGCTTCATTTAATTATGTTTCATCGTCCACTAGCATGTAAGTAAAAGTGTTTCTTCGTAAGAAAGAAATGACTTTCATGTAGTACGAGT
The DNA here is from genome assembly GCF_029227915.1 of Hydractinia symbiolongicarpus. Classification (NCBI taxonomy): domain Eukaryota; kingdom Metazoa; phylum Cnidaria; class Hydrozoa; order Anthoathecata; family Hydractiniidae; genus Hydractinia; species Hydractinia symbiolongicarpus. The sequence goes on from NC_079878.1 coordinate 6,061,339, forward strand.
GTCACACAATACATACCTCTGTAATATCTGTCGGGACATTAGTGGGTTTAACTGGCGATGCAGAACGGACAGCTGATTTTTCTCGTTTTCTATCTTGGGTTATAAATTCTTGAAGCCTAGAATAAATATTAAAAAAATCATTAATTCTCTTATAACAAATATAACTATAAGACTAGAAATAGTTCGGGTAGCTTTGATAACAGTTGGAAAAACCCTTGATAGGTTTTAATTAAAATACAGAACACAAACGAGTTGCATAAGCTAAAGTCTGCTGTAACTCGTGTAAGAGCTCATATAGCTTGCAGAAACTCGTGTAAGAGCTCATATAGCTTGCATTAACTTGTGCTGGAATTTACATAGTCCACAGAAACTTCTGCTGGATTGAAATAATCTGAAAAACTTGTGCAGGATTTAATACAGCCTGTAGCAACTTATGCAGGATCATATATAGTCTGCTTGTTTACGAATTCACGATGTTAGATGAAATAAGAAATAAATTGTTGGTTTACATTCACAATCAGAAATTTGTTGAGTAACCAGCAACTAGAAGGAGCTTGTTTCATAGAAATAAAATAAAAAATTTGGGAGAAGATAATTACACAACATCTGATAATCTTTCCCGCGCTGAACAAAACATAGATAAATTTGCGCTAAGCATTAAATAAGCATAGAATTAAAAAAGTTCGGAGCGAGGGTTTAGAAATAATAAATAAGACTTGTCAAAAAATACACTATCACTTACTTCAAGTTCCAGTTTTCAACAGATTCACACATCCGTTTCTTCAAGTGAAAGACTTTATTTCCAATATCAATCGATAGTAGGTATTTCTCGTCATCATTTAATTCCACACCGTTCTCTTGCGTGACTTCAGCAGAAGAGGAAATACAACTGGAGCTGTTTGATTTTAAATGTTCAGACTGTGTCACTTCTGACTTACTGGTTGCGTTAGAACTTGATTTTGAATCACCATCAACCTCCGTTTTCTTCACTATTAAATTGTCTGCTTTCGTCTTGATGACATGAACACAATCTTGCAGGTTCATTCGCTCTTTCTAAATTTAGATTAATTATTCAGTTGGCTTCAGTATCTACAAACGTGTCTCACTTTAAAATTATTGCTACCAAAATGTATTCAAATTTTCATTTTTTTCAGTGCAACACAATAATAAAATTGAAATTCAGTGAAGCAGTTATCCCATTGTTCTTCATAGATATGATAAATACCTTAGATATATTGATAAAAATTTTACATAAGTTAAAAGATTAAAATAATATATATACATTTCTTTCAGAACTTTTGTACTATATATAGAAATGACAAATTTGCTAAATATAGAGCTTAATTACTATAAAATGAAAGAGGTAAAATGTCAAGAAGGTATATATGCATCTAACGTATTCTTTTATTAGTAGAGATTTGTCTTTCTTGATGCTATAGTCGTATTACCTGAAGATCAGTCATAAATTCTTTTATTTTAGCCTCTCGAGTAGCACTAAATGACTGTGGATCATCAGATTTTAAACCATTTAAACGATCCATGATAACATTAGGAAATGATTCAACCCTGGAATAACAGACAATTAACATCAGATAGTGTGATTAGAAGGTTGCGTTTGTTAAAACTTTGATGATAGAACGAATAGAAGTAACCGTTTATTTTAAGTTAAATGCACAATACCGTATAACAGTCAATTAGAATGTTGTTGCATGATCCACGTCTTATGGCAAAAACTCCTGCTACACTCCTCCATAGGTGTCATAATTGATAATAGACCTCTTGGGACATACCCAACTTTTTACACAAACACAATGCACACACTATGCTATTCCCTTAGTTATTAGTAAACTATTTACTATTTGGTCAGGTTGTCGCTTCACAAAAATCTTTAAGTCACCCTGTTTGCACGTACACATCGAATAAAAAAATTGCCACCCCTCATGTATGGAACAAAGTACTTTTGTAAAAAACATCTATCCTATTTACTACTGCTTCCATTGCTGTGCGTTTACAGGCGACGAAATTACGCGTTTGCTTGAACAGCATCAATTTTTCTGGACAGACTAGCAGACATACTTAGCGTATATATCTTCTACTTCGTTCACCAATGTTTGAGGATGTCTCTTCTTGCCAACCACAATATTATTTGAAGGGAGTATCACTTCGTACAGATCAATCGCACGGTATCTTAAAATTTGAACGAAAATATAATATAATCGAAAAGAGACAATATATTCACGCTTAAATACGAAAATATGGTACAATTTCCAATTTTTCATCAACATAAAATATTCGAATATACAGTTTTAATCATCTCACAAAAAAATTTGAAATAAACTAAAAACATACTTAAAAGAAGCGACCATGTTTCCGTAACTAAAATATTGATAGTGATCATGATGAAGCGAATGACCGCAAGGTTCAGCGGATGCACGTCTTGTGTATTGGCTACCATAGAAGCGCAGCTCAAGATATTTTGCAAATGACATTGAATAGGATTCGAATGATAAAGGGACAACTGGAGTGACCTGATAAATTATTGAAAGAAATATTTGGAAACAAACAAAAAAACATTGAGTATGGAAACAGAAAAAAAAAGTAAATTTTGCTATTAACATAATTTATAGTCCCGTGGACAACAGAAATTGCTAGCTATGATCGAGGCATAAGAAACTGTACAGTCTGGTTCTCATCTTTTCAAACAATATCTCAACTGACGACAGGGTGGCCTGCCAATTTTGAATTTTCTCCCTCTGGCTCCATAATTAAAATGAAAATTTTTTCTGTATTTTGATTTCCTTATGTAAAAGACTACTTTTCCATTTGTACTCAGGTAGTTGGCGGTTAAGAACAACTAAATTCCTTTAATTAACTAAAAAAAATAAATTAAGTTCCCTGATTTTTCTAGTTTCTCCAAGTTTTCCAGATCACTGGCTACCCTGTTAACTGTGTGAACGGAAGTAACTCTCAAAAGCAGTACGAAAGAAGCATTATGTTTTTTGAAATACCTGTTTGCAGATTTTACACCAGCTCCATGTCAATATTGTACGATCATATCCAGGTATGGGAGATTCCAAATTTCTCATGTGGATGTACAGTGAACCTTTACCATGTGCAAAATACCGAACATGGTTAACCATAGCAACAGAACAATTCGGGCTTGGACAAATATACGAAGGTCTAAATAAAAAATAAAACAGTAACAATAAAAGAACACAGGAATTGCAAATAATTTGCCTTAAACACTAAGACATGTTGACACGCTGCAGATATGAACACCAAGAATATGCTTAGACATTGCATATATGAACTTGAGACTATTTTCCACGTCGCGGATGGGGTGTCACTGGATAGGGTGTGTTTGTCCACATGAAACTAAGCATAACCAATATGCAAAAAAAAAAAAATTGATGGATCTGTCTATTTATTTTTTGTTCATATATTCCTCGTTGGGGCAAGAAATTTTCATAAACTACACTCCTTTGTGAATTGTTCAAAAATCGTAATATGCTACAAGAAACATATGAGATACCTAAAGCAGTATCTTTCTAAGAATCCACCCAGAGTTATATCATTTCGTCTGTAGAACTCCATATATACCGCCCTAAGAAAAATAAGTATTAAATCTTCAATACCTTCAATTCTGCATAATGTTAACTAGAAAACAAAACAATTTTTCAGATAAACATGACTCTTCAATTTTAGAATGAAGAGTAAAATAGAAATGTAACCATTAGGCATCAATTTTTTTGTCAACAGAGGTCAAAATTTTATTATGTCACATCAATAAAAAAATAAATAAAAACAACTCGAGACTTACCATGGTGTAATGCACGGTTTTGGAGCACGGGATTCACTTGGATAACTAGTGAACAATACAGCTATTTTTTGATGGTTGTATGCATCAAAACAATCATGCTATAGAAATTAAATAGTAATGCACGTCTTAAGGGGAGAGAATACACTCTAAAGCTTGACAAAACCATAGTTTAAGATATATACTTTTTTAAAAATAAAATATACATATCAAATTTAACTTGTTTTAAAGTTGGAGGCAATCTTCACCATTTTTAAAAATATTCAATCATTTTTAACGCAGCAATTTTCGCAACATATTTTCTACATACAACTAAAAAGACACCAATCAAGTAGCTAAAGTTTTTTTCATACCTTTGGGTCAGGTATATTTTCCATTAATACTTCTTCAATATTCTCAACTTCTTCATCTTCCTGTTCTACAACATCACCAGCTGCAAGTGAGAGTTTCTTCCAATACTTTCCATAAACCTTTTGCGATTCTTGCTCCTCGTATTTGTGATACATTTTCAGATCAACATACCCACCTCGCGCACGAAAATCGTTAAGCAGTGTCTCTCTTTTTTCACTGTCTTCAATACAATCAAGCAACGATGCTGGGTCAGTAAAGGCATGAGGCGCCTTTATTATTGTGTCAGGGCTTATGAAGTCTTGATTTTCAACCCACTCGTGGTCATCTTCAAGCAATTTTGATGGTTCAGCAACGCTTCCATCCATATAACGTGACCAGTACACTCTTGAAGCAACAAATTGTCTACTAAAACAGTCTTTACCTTCTTCTGTGAGAAGATACGGCATAAAATAGTGACAAAATGGTGAACTTGTCAGTATAATTCTACATAGAGCATCTGAAAACTTCTCCGACTCTGACAACTCGACAGCAGCTCGATTTTCTGTTTGACATTTTGCATCTGTATCAAATGAACCATCCGCTAAATCCTCTCCAGGGCAAGCAAGTGCTTGATGAATTTGCGGTGCTAGTTGTTCCAGTGGTGGTGGCATAGCAAACTCATCCATTAAAAATTTGGCTTCCAACTTCAAATGATATGAAACGTAAATTAAATACTTAATGATCTTTTTCACTTTAATTAAAGTTTTCTCATTGCCGCCTCGCAAAATGAGTGAACAGCCAAGATCTGGAGCACAACCATCAAAGTACATTAGAGTTTTCGTCTCTTTAGATTTCTAAAAAATTAAAATAAGTTCATGCTTCATATCAAGACTTAGAGAGCAACAGACAACCCTTTTTTTTAGCAGGTGTTGGCTACAGAGAGTTTAAATTGCAACAAACACTTTTCAAATATTTCAACTCCACAGAAACATCTGAACATGTTCCCAAAATGAAAACAGCTTTTATAACTTACTGGAAGAGGGTATTTTTGTAATCGAAACTGTTGACAAGTACCCAAACGCGCTGTTGTAACCTGTTCCATGGTAGAGAGAATATTTGCACCTGTGCAACGAGCAATATTTTCCATTTTAGATTGTTTGATATTATAAACTAAAGTGACACCACCTGCCAACAGCATGTCTTGTGCCACTCTTGCAACATTTTTCTCCACCAACAGTATATTAGGCTTTAACACAAGTACCCTTTTGACAAAGTTTTGTAAAAATGCATGTTCTTGTAAAACTAATGGATCAAGAGATGACATTTTGTTTTCCACTCTCTAAATATAACAAAAGGAAGAAATAAGTCGAAATATATTATAGCACTTTCATGTAATCTGCTTCTATAAACAATGTATAATTGACAACTTGGCTCACTGGTTTTATTAAATTGAGATTTTTTTAATTTTGTAGGAAAATATAGAGCGTCGTAGACCAATTCTTATTTTCTATGATTAAAATAAAAATAACGTTTTTAAGGCATTCTCTTTACACTTAGTTAGTTGACAGCTGCTAAAAAAGATTACTGGCTTTTCTGGTTCTTAAAAACAGATTTTATATTTAGGAAAAATTCAAACTTAAAACAACGTGGGCATAAGTAAAACTAGATACATTTAAAGTACAAGATCGCCTCTAATAAAAATAAAACATAACAAATAGAGAATACACACACTTGTACATTTATTGGGTCATTTTATCGAAAGATATTTCTTAACCTTCAGCATACTTTTAAAAGTTTAAATTGAGTGATAAATTACCTGATACTCAATGGCGCAGCTCATCATTAAAATTCTTGGCTGCAAGAAATAATCTGTCATTCTCTTGTGTGAAACATTTTTACAAAACACAACACCACTGATAAGATGACTGTCTTTTTTCAAGCCTCCTGGGACGTTTGTTATCCACACGTAAGTTCTGATGTCCATGTCATCATCCCGACGAACATCTGGTACTACCTATATAGTTAACTCTTGAAATTAGAGGTAAGTCATCAAAATAAGCACATCGCAAATATGAATCCAACTACACAGTGGCAACCAACAGTTGAACCCACAGTTAAAATGTTCCCTTTATTGCCCACCCATCTCTAATAGGCACCTATCCTTCCTGTCAGAAAAATAATTTTATAAACGATTAACCATGACCAAGCACCAACCTCCTCCACCTCTAAATAGAATCTTATTTGGATTTTTAGTCAAAACAACAAGTTTAAGATTTAAATTTTCTGGAACGAAGGTTTGTCTTTAGGAAAAATGGGAAGGAAGATAAAGAATACACAAAAAAATTATTTTAGCTTTCATTCATTCTAGCAAGTTTTATTTGCAGTTTAGAATTACATGATTCAAAGACACCTATTTCAAATATTAATCCTAAGAGGCTCAAAAACTGAATAAAAAATACTTGGTCTCTTAATCAAGGATTTGCATTATTGACCCAAATTATTTGTATAAAAAATGTAAGAAAACTGCATAAAAATGTAGCAAACTCCACAACAGTACACAAACAGTTACCATATTTTTATATTAAATCAGTTTTGTACATATGTGGTGATTGTGCTCAGCCTTAAGAACATCTATTTATTTTAAAACTAAATTTCGCTGTTCAGTATCCCCCCATGAAAGACATATTGAAGTTTTATAAAAGTGTTTCAGCTATTTTTAATTGAGCTGTTAAAGTCAAAATTCAAACTAAAAGCTGCTACCTTATTACTAATCTTCGATATGAACGGCATTATAATTTCTTCCCACGTAGGTAGTAGATTATCTTGTCGAAGCAACTGTTGCATTAAAACTTGTACATGATGGTATGTTGAAAAACTATAAAATATATCATCAGTTTAGAGCCTTCATTAACTTGGAGAAGCATTTTGCCTGTTTAAATGTAACATTTCCTTAACCCAGCAAAGGAAACAGGTTGGTCCTTTTTTTTTGCTAATGATTTTTTTATCTCAAATAGTGAAACTGAATTTACATGTCTAATACTTGATTAAAAAGTTACCCTAACTGTTTTTTTTAGTTGATTACATACATTTTGAAAACCAACGCCAAACTATTTACAATCACAGCATCACTTCTTTTTTTGTATTTCTTAAAAACCGGCGTCACAGTGTCAAATTATATCCTCTATTATCTGATTAATGAAAAATATTAAGACAAGGTTTACTAATAATAAAATAATAATTTTATCGCTGTACTTTATTTCAAATCACATGGCAGTATTTCATTGCCACCATCATTTATCTAACCTTCACATGTTTAATAATACTAATTGCTGTGACCCATCAATGGTAAAATAATGCCAAACACTTTATGATTATAGTGCTCCTAAAGGTACGTAAATAGTTTAAGGAAGCAGTGTTGGGAGGTATAGCAGTGGCCAATTCTATAGGAAGAGAAATTGTTTTAAGCGATATTGTTTACTTTAATCTCCAAGTTAAACTTCTAAATTTTACTTTACTAGCTAATAAATAAATTTTGAGATGCCAGATAGCCAAGTAAATGAAATGAAACTGTATTTAGTAAAAATAACTTTTTGTATCAAATTAATTGAAGAAGAGGCTATTAGAGATTTATCACCTATCTTGGAATGTTTTTGTTAACATTTGTTAATTCGTAAATTTCCTAATCGCCTGACATGTTTTGAAACTTCACAACAATACCTCAAACGTTCTCTTGCTACTCGTTCACCACAATCATCTTTTCCTGGGTCATCAGAATTATCTTCCTGTGCTTCGGGCTCAGTGTTAGGCCTTGGAAACACAACTCCACGCAAAATATCTTCAGAAATAGCAGAGTTGTTTGGTTTAACAATTTTCTTTTTCATTGCCGTTTGATGTCCCTCAACACATACATAGGTGTCAAGTGGCAATGGTGGAACATGCGTGATCAGTGAAATTTTTGATGCTTTGTCGACATTTATCTCTTTGTTAACATCATCATTTAACTACAAAATCAACAAAATAGTACTGTGACTAATTTGAAAAAAATCTGTTTAAACATTTATCACTAACACTAAATGTGCCCTTCAAATTTTTCTTTAGTTGATAATTTTAAGATAGCTTTCAAAATCTACTTTCGTTTCATAGATAAATTATATTTCTTTTGTTATAATCTATTACTTTGAGTACACTAATGTTTTGCTACATTGTTGCACTAATCAAAGTTCCAATATTTTTATTTATGTATAATTACTTAAATAAAAGAGGTTTATATTATACCAGATCTTTAGACAAAAGAAGCTAAGTAACATACTAAGGATAATATTGCCCTAAATCCTAAAGAACATGTACAGATACAAGTTTAGCCTGAATATATCCATTGAAATTTCTTTTCTGTAAACATAAAAGCCTTTCTGTCACAAGACCCCTGACATTTATCAGCTTTCCATATGTAAACATGGCCATTTTTACAAAAGATTTAAAATAAAACAAATTTACAATAAATTAAACAAAAAAATAATCATACTCTATGAGTATCCAAGTTCATTTGGAGAGAAAGATCAGCTTTACGAGCATCTGTATCATCTCCTGTTACATGGTCCAAATCAAGATGTCTACCTATAAAATAGATAAAAATAGATAAAAATACCGGTATTATTATAGACACTATCTGTTAAAACAAGTAACAGAAATTTTTCAAAAATTTCAGATATTTAACTCCATTTTTAGTTTACCTTCGCTGTTCTTTTTTGTTATTATTCCACTCCCTGAGTTATTATCAAAATGTATGTATATACCAAAATTAATAAGGTGGCCAATCAATTTCATTTTTCCTTGAATTTTTTAAAACATAATTTCCCTGACTTGTAAAATTGTTTATAAAAGCAATTTTTAAAGAAATGTACAATTTTGGCTTAGGTTGAAAGCTCAGTTTCCCTGACTTTTCCAGGGTTCCTAGGGTTTCCAAAATGCTGAACACAATGATGTTGTAATTTTTATGAAGATAATAAATTATGGTTAAGTTAAGATTTTTCTATATTGATAATTAAGAAATACTAGTATAGCAAATCAGCTTTACAATAAATATTAACCTGTGAATGAAAAATAATAAAAAGAAGATTTGCATTACTGCTCCACTATCAAGTAGTTTTTGAATGCGTACAATATAATTTATTAAGATTTTGTTTGTTGGACATCATCATAATTCTACAAAGTATCTTACCAGCTGAAAACCTTTTGCTCTGAGACAACACGCCTTCGTTTTGTCCAATCTCACTTTCATCCTAAAAAAATGAGTTGTGATGACACTACATTTTTATTTTACTCCAAAATGTGTTCCTCTTTGTAGCTGTTTTATTACCAAGCTTAAGTAGTATATCTTGCTGAACATTCTGTTATTTTTACATTTGAAATTAAGTCACATTTTAACAAAGTGTTTACAAACTTTCAAGCTGGTTTGTCGCTTATAAATTACTTTCTTTTATGGGTAAAATAATAAGCTGTTTATTTTATATATTTCCTGATCAGTTATCCATAGCCTAATGTAAAAGGTTCAGACCATTTATGTCAAGAGTGTGGCGCCCCTGTTTTCTTGGGGAGTAACACAAATTGTCAAGGCAAAAGTTTCGCTTTTATCACAAGATAGACACCACTTGTTTTTTTGCATTGGTTGGGAGATTAAAAGAAATAAAACATGATAAGGCATTACCAAAGGTGTGATTGAGGATAACTGCTTAAACCATTTAGGAGCTAGATCGTCATCATCGTCAAGTTCTGTAAGCTTTCTTTCTATGCTAGAGTCATCTGAATAGTCATTAGAAGTTGCATGAAGACGAGCCGTCATGGATGCTGTTTCAGTCTCTAAAATAGCTACCTAAAAAGTAACAATGCAAAATAATTTTTAACAACAGAAAGGTCACAGATTATTTTTGAAAAAAAATTTTTTCTTGTTCAACTTGTACTGTTGCAATCCCTCACAGTTTCTATGATAAAATGTTTGATCAATTTTCAAACGTTTCTCCTAGCTTGTGGTAAAAATGCTTATTTCGAGACAATCAATATATAAGCATCTTTCTAACCTCTAATACTTACAGTACTTTTCTATGTGTTGAGGAAAAAAACTCTCTTTGAATGGTAAAACTCCAAAATTAGTGCACCTGTCATTGTTTTCTTACAAGCCATATTTAACATTCTGTTTTGAAAAAATAACAAAAAGTAAACTAACACCTTCGTTGGTTGATACAACATGTATTCATCTTTAAACACATTCTGCTCATTTTGATAAACATGCTCAATCCAACCATTATCAATCAGCGCTTGTCCAGTAGACTGAGCCTGTGTCCTGCATATAAATTAGGTGCTTTAGCATGATTTTAAAAACACAAGGAGTGTCTTGTAGTTATTATTATTTTTAAAATCATAAAATTGATTTGTAACATTTCAACATATTTATAAATTCAGCATAAATTACTTGACATATCTCAAATGTTAGCAATTGGGAATTGACAAGGAAATTTGGCAATGGCCTCGTAAATTGGCACAAATGTCAGCAAAAATAAATGTTGGCATTTAAAGGCATCCTGGAATAAAATTTAAAATACATCTAAAATATATCCTAACATGCTGTAGAAAAAGAAATTTTTTTGACAAATGTATAAATTAAGAGAAACATTTCAGCACTTTTTTTCTACATTTCTCATCATCGTGTTTCTTGGCCACTATCACTATGCTCTGGGGTGGAGCTTAAATGATAATGTGTTTACACACCACCTTGATGTACAAAATCTTCATGTTCTGGAGGGGGGAAGAGGGGGAGGGGGGAATTTTTTTAATTTGCAAAAGTGTTATACAATTTCATGTATATACTCTACTGGATTCCCCAAACTCTTATTCCAAGGAAGTAAATTGTCAACTTAAGAATTATTTAAAGCCCAAAATAGCCTAATGTGTAATGTCAATGTACACAATAAATATTCTTAATGAAATTGGTCTCAATTTTTAATATTCCTTGAAACGATTTACTACTTTTTTATACTACAACTTGTTATTCTTGTATTTTGATACCAAAGACATACTTTTGAATAATGACTGTCACATTTTTGAAATGAACAACGTAATCTTAAAGCTGGTTCTAGGTACGGATTGCTATTTTCTCTTTTTGAAAGTGTCACCAATAAGATGAACTAGTACTCAAATTACTTTGCTCACTCTTGTTTCCAAGGTCTCCTATGATATAACACGACACATGGACATTGCCGACAAGTTTTTTGGAATAGAAATAGTTGGTAAATACATGGCGAGCAAACATAAGAAAATAGCCACAATTATTTACACACCAACTGAGTAACACAAAAAAGTCTTATGTAGAAAGTCTGTATGCGGAACATTTTGACATTTTTTAAGTTTCATGCCAAAATAATTTTGTAGTTAAAGTACTAAAGATTCTTTAGTATTTGGTATTTTGTGTTGATAGTTGCATAAGTTCATAACATATTTTTATCATGGGACAATGTTTAGAAATGACATTTATAACCTTATACTTATTGTCCTACTTCATAATAGTGTAGGAAATTTTTTTGCTGCAGCAGTACCGTCGTAGTGATGATTTTTTAATTCCTATGGCTGAATATTTTGATTGTCAGTAGCCTGCAAATTCTGCAGGCTATTGGAAATATGGAGCTGAGCTATATCTTTAATATTTTATCAAAAATTGAAAACGTTGGTAACAGGTTTTTTAAGTTTAGTTTAAGAATATTTCATCCACAAAAATATTAAAAAAACTTATAACACTTTTATCTTTCTTACAATGTTTGATACCTTAAATTTATAAATAAAACTACTTGTTAGCCTGCTCCCGTAACTTTTAGCCCGACCTGATATATTTTGTGTAGAAAATAATGAGATCATCATGGCGGATTTAGGTGTTAGTGTTTAATATGTTTATTATGTTAAAAAAGACATAAAAAATAACACTTCCATGAGTGTGGAAAAATCTAAGAGCATTCTCCCCTGGCTACTTGTAGCTTCCCCCTTTGGCTCCCATATGGAGGGTTGGGTATTTTAATATGGATTAAAATCAAAATTATATAAAATTATCACTGTATGAGGCAAATAACAATGATTGACAGATTCGTTACAGAATTGTTAAAAATTGGTTGCTTCTTTTTCTAGAGCAATAAAACATAGCAGGTTGGTTTAAGGACCTAGCAAAATAACATGTCAAAAGTTTTGATACAACACTATAGTGAAACAACAGGTTATTTACTAAATCTAACCTGCAGCTTGCTCTGTTATTTTTCACTAACCAATCAACCAGCTCACTTCCAGCAAAGCAATTTGGATAGGTTTTAAGCTCATATCTATGGCTTGATAACTCTAGGCCATCTTTTAAATCCGTTATGTGGCTCCATAACTCCTTTAAATAATCTTGCAGCTAAAAATTTAAGTAATTTTACTGTTGTATTAACTAGAACAAAATCCTCTTAGCTTTGTTATAGATTGCTATGTAAAATTTTGCAATTTCAAGGGTTGGCATGTATAAAACTTTTTAATTGTGCAAGAATAATGTTTTTACTGTTCCTTCTATCTATATCAAAACCCTTCTGCACAATAGTCATAATATAATTTTAAACAACTTTATATTTAATTAATTTGTTGTTCCTTCTTTGCTTACGATGGCCAGTGAATGTGTTCCCAAATGAGGATATTTTTTAACAGTTAAGGTGATTTTTAAAATAAAATTAGGAGATAATGCTCAAATATGATAAATGTTGACACAACTTTGTTGGATTTAATTTGCAATTTAAGAAAGAGAAAATTAACTTTAAATTAGATTAAAAATCCTAATTCTTAAATGCATAAAAATGTATTGTAACACATCATTAGGATAATAAGTCACTAAAACATTCACCTATATAAAATAGAACATAGTTACTCAATAAGCAAAAACACAACATTTTGAGTACATTTAGAACAGCGCAACAAATCCCATAATGCTTTTGGTGCAATAAAATTAGATGTGCTCATTTTGCAATTTCTATTCCTATTGGTACAAGCAATTTATTAAATTACAAGCTATCTGAGATTTTTCCCAATAGAATTTGAATAAAGATTAACATTATAACGCATGAAAAATTAAAAAAAAAACCTGTTTTATCTGGTTAGCTTCTCTTGGTGCCACTCCAAATGCATCAAAAGGAAATCTCTGAGCTGGAGTTGGGGAACGCTCATTGCCACCGTTGTTGATACTGTTGGAACTTCCTGCACGCTAAAGTAACAAAAACAACCAATGTCTATATATTCTTGAATGTGAGTTGCATAAAATTATTGAAAATATATGATCTTATAATACACAATAAGTGTAAAATTCTTTTCATCTATGAATCGCAAAACCAAGCATAAAATCTGATCTCAGTTGGTTTCTTGCTTACTTAAGGTAAGTCAATTGACTAGCCTAAAAAAAGTCATAACAGCTAAGCAAAATGTTGTCTTTATTTCTTTTTTTTTATTAAAAACATGAGTTGTACAAGTAGATAATCTGATGTACACAAAGTTTTTTTACATATTCATACAAAGCAATGCTACTTTAAAGAGTAATAGATATTCTTTGACCAATTCTTTATGATGTTACAGGTAGTAATTTTTTTTTGCTTTTCTAGAAAAATCTCTTTCAACTGCTGTTAGGCCTCCAAAAATAAAAACTGTGGCTGGATCTGGTATAAAATTTATTTTACAAATAGAAACAAAGCATCTTTATAGCTTAAGAAAACAAGCACAGTGCATGTTCTTAAATCTGTAAGGTAATTAATCTATTTATGTTTTATTATTATACTTTCATACATACTTTGACACGATAAGCGTCTTCAAAAGGTAAACCTGATTTGACAGAACTTAATGAACCAGAACTACCACCAAAATCGTAACGATAAGTTGGATCAAAATCTTCACTTAATGCTTCAATGCTTTTTTCAAGATCATCATTTAAGTATGCTTGTACTATTTTGTTGCAGTAATTGCATACACGGATATCACCTATAAGAAAAAAAATTATGAAATTTCCACTTTAATTAGAAAAAAAAGATGTCTTCTTCACATTATTGTTAGTAAAATATACACCCAAAAAATTCATAATGGCAAATATTTTTTACAATGTGGACATCTGGATACATTTTTTACGAAATGCAAAATTAAAAGCTATTAACTAATGCAAGTTCAAATATTACCAGAAAAACCAATGATTTTTCCTGGAACTTCTTGATTGCAGCACCTGTAACAAAATATCTGTCCACAAACTCGACAATGGTGACGTCTACGAAATGTGTTAAATTTATCTCCACACTCATAGCATTCTTTGCAATGCTCATCAGGCATCCAATATTGTTTGAAATTGTGCTTGAAATCTCCTGTGCTCTGGAAGGAATATGTTCAACATTGCTTACATAAATAATTAGGTTTATTTATACATAAGTAATTATACAAATCAACAGACCTGATGCCATCGTCTGTCTATTGTCAATGCACTTAATCTTCTCAAGATGGTCTTAACATTTCGATATCTCCATTTATCTTTTCTTGGTGATTGAGTTTCAGACTGAGTTAATCGTACTTCAGCAGGTGGCTCTTTTCCTCCATACAACTTTGTTTGGCTGGATACGCTTTCAGTCAACCAAGAATAGAAGTTTTCTTTCTAAAAAAATTAATAAAGAACTATTGGAAGATGGAGGTGTGTGTTTCAAACAATTTATTTGTTTCTTCCAAAAAATGTAGAAATAAACAAAAAATTCAATAAAACAGGTTACTTTGTCACTTTTTGTTGCACCCGCTGCGTTAACATTTTCTTCTGTTGACACAGTCTTTACCGAATCATCTTCAGGCGTTTTTCTTGCTTGTTCCGGTGTTGCTGGAAGTTTGGGAGTACGGCTTGTTTTCCTACGACCAAATTCAAATAATCGAGAAAGCGAGAAACCACCAGATGACAACACAGGTGTCAGTGGTTGAAAAGATGTAAGTTTCGTTGGGTCATGTCTGTTATCCATAATGCAGTTAACATGTTCTTGTTAATTGTGCTAAAATATTTTTTGTACACAACATTACATAATTTATACTATAATACATTAATGTATACAAAACAGCTCTAAAAATAACAATAACTGTGCTCACATTTCACTTTTAACACAGTAGAACACAACATTCTTTTGAGCTTAAGGATTCTTAGACCACCTCTTTTTATTACTTATATTAATGATCTATGTAATGCTATGCTTTTTTAATAAAACCTCCCTGTTTGCAGATGAAACCAGTATTTTGCACTTAGATTTTTCCCTTTAACTTATTAATAAATTTGTAAACATTGACCTTAGGTGCCTTTCTAAGTGACTTTGTGTTAACAGAATCTCTTTGTACCTAAACTGAATGGTAAATACCTTAGCTATTCTGTTAAGTATTTAGGTATATATCTAACAATTTTCACTTGGAAACACACAGCAGAAGTAACTATCTTAAAGCTTTACAGGGCTAATGTCTGTATATCTCTTGACTTTATTACCTAGTTTCTAAACCTACTCTGAAGTCACCTTACTTATGCCTGTCAAGTGTTGGGACAAAATCTTAACCTTAGTGTCTATAAATTGCAAAAGCATTGTCTCAAAATGTGTAATTTTTCTCATTTGACTTGTTCCTTCTTCTTCCCTTTTCTTTGACTTGAAAATCCTAAAACTTCCTGACCTTGTTATGCTTCAAAACATCTTACTTGTTTTTCAAATTTTGAATTCCCTTTCTCCTCCTGAACCTTTCCTTTCACACAAATCTTTACAACACCAGGGGAAATTCTATGAGACTTCTGACCAAACTCCTTAGCAGAATAACTAAAAATTGGTTAGACTTAGTTGTTTACAACTGTCTGAATCCTCAACAGCATTCAGCTCTTGCCGTTGTGAATGCCGTCGAAACAGACCACGATGACGGGTAGTAGTTCTAGGGCCACACAAAAATATACACACTAAATTTTCCCACTTACTGATGATTGCTAGCGAATTTTTTTAAAAAAAACAAGACATTGTTAAAAACATACTGCACCAGGTCTATTAAACAAGCAAAAACCACCCATGTGATAAATCCTGCACTACAAGCATCGGTATATAATTTTATTAATTAGAAGTTATAGGAAAAAAGTTAAAAAGATAAGTAACAAAATTCCTTTGTCGTGCAGAGGTTGCTGTTTTAACATTGGGAACAAAGTTCCAGGTATGTATATAAAAAAAGATGATAAAATAATAAAATAGCCATTTATAAACTTGTTCTATTTATTCAGGTTGCTCTCCCAGTTTAAACTATTGTGACCTTGGGGGATTGATTAAACTTAGTAACTACTTGTGGAACAAAAAAACATAAATTAAATTATGGAAAGTTGTATGGTGGCTTATTATAACAACAGTTATGAAAATCATTATTTATAATATTCCGTTATTGACACGCAAAAATATTATTTTTAAGTTATTTTTCCGCCGAAAATCAAATCCTAACAAACATACTTTCCTAAAGAACGTGAACATGTATTCTCTGAATTATACTCTCTTTTTTATACTATATACTTTAAAAATATATATTAAAGAAGAAAAAAGTTTAAAAGTACTAAAAATAACAGCCAAAAAACAACAGCAAAGAAAAACAGCATTTAAAATTTCAGCGTTTTCTGTGATGATTTAAACCACAAGTGGTTATAAAATGTTTCTAATGATATAATTAGAGCGCAAGAGGCAGCTGAAGCGAAAAATATGTTATTTTATTTTTAGCTAACGGCCGTGGGAGGTAACTGAACTAAGCTCTAGAAAAAATAAATTTATTTTACAGTGAGTTTGCCTACTTTTTGTGTGTGTGATACTTCCAATTTTGTCATTGTGATTCTTATTTTGCTGTCGAACATTTTTGTTAATTCAGAGGGCTGTATTTATCAAACTATTGTTCATTGGAATGAGTTGTGTGTGTCTTCTTTATGTCAGGATCTTGCTCAAAAATAGAATAAAATCTTTATATCTACCGTAATTCTTTTTGTTGTTGTAAAAACTGGGTCAGGCAATATTACTTCAAATAAACAAGTAGTCCAAAACGATGGTACCTAACACATGTAATTTATTTTTTGTTAGTGTTGGTTCCAAGCCTCAAAGTTTTCTTCTGGCACTACAAATGTTAATCCACCTGTTAGCAGACGCGAATTTTGGTGGGTCCTAATAAAACCAAAAATGTTTTAAAAAAATAATTAGTTCACTAAAATAATAAAGCTACAGGCTTAGACAAATTGGTTTACATCTGCTAAAAGCAGGATTGCTGTTTTTTTTAAGTATTTATTTACCATTTCAGTAAATATTTATTTACTGGTTATGTACCTAAATGTTGGAAGACTAAAAGGGTCTTGTCTATTTTTAAAAGTGGCAATAAAACATTGAACAGAATATTATTTATTTTAGTGTGCGATTAGCGCATGCCTGGGGTATTGAGTGTTTTTTTGGCGTGCGAAAACCTCAAGGGAACATTCAAACATGACGTGTGTAGGTGTAGGTGCGTGCGATTGCACGTCATTCCTGACGAGGCCTGCACTATTGTTATCATAGCCAGGAATTAATTTTAGTTAATTTTTACATCAGATGTTGAGAAAACAATTTATTTCGGGGGTTTTTATCGAAATGATACAAATTGTGCAAATAATAATTATTGACATTGTAATAATAATTTGACTAATTTTAGTCAATAAATATAATTCAAAATCATATGGCTGCCATTGTGTTGTTTACGTGATTTTGTAGTATCACGCACACAAAAAATAAGAAATTCATGTGAAATTCCTACATATATATACATAGAATAGTGACTAATTTATTATACCATTAGACCATGTACACACAGTGTGGATATAGAGATTTAATTTTTGTACCATAAAGCGTGTCCATTCTCAAGAAAAGGAGCCCATCTGATATGCGTAATGGAATGATTCTGTTCCAAATGCAAAAAGTGAGTAATTTTAATCCAAAATTAAAACAGGGTTGTGTAAACAATGCAAAAAGTGAGTAATTTTAATCCAAAATTGAATAAAAGCATCGAAACAAAATAGTGACAATAAAAGGTAAACAAATACTCAAAATTTTACTTTTTAAGTCAGTTATTTTAGTTTGCCTGTACACATTTTGTTCCAGGATGATATCTGTCCACAACGTCTGAAAATGGTCTTAAACCCAGGCTGTGCCATGCCAAGCGGAAGTCATAAAATGTTTACTGAATGTGCCCCGGCACAACCAATGAAACCAATATCTAGTTGTGTCTAGCTAAGTCATGCCACAAAGCTGATCTCTAGCTGTGCTACATAGACAATAATGAACCCATTATGATGACTGTATTCTGTTATGTTTATAGACCTCGTCACACTGCACTCCTGAACTTCTGTTTATGTACTCATTTTGTTCTTTAGGTTTCAACATTGCATAATACATATATATAGTTAACGCAAATGGTTCTGATACTTATTTACTACATGCCTTAGCATGGCTCACCTTGACTGTGGATATAAATTGCTTATTTAACAACAGCTTATTTAACGTACAATCATGATGGGAATAAGTTCAGGCTCGGCTTGGCTTGACTTTTATAAAACAGTGCGAGATAAATATTTTATGACATTGGTTTGGTAGGTCACAGCTTATTTTGTCTCGGTGATAGCCTTAGTGAATATGTGTTCTTTTTCTTTGTTGTATAAAACTGCCAGGGATTCTCATGACCAGAAAATATCACATGATGCTTTTAAACCAATTACAGGTGTGTATTTTTTAGGGTTAGCTATTATGATTTCAGGAAAAATGCTGTTTACATGGACAGTTCCTCATAAACAGGGGGGGGTTTTTAAACTTGACAAATGTGTAGTTTTAGGTGAGTTTTTGCTAATTTAGCTTGAATTTAATTTATAGAGAAACTTGTACTAGTTCAAATTTAATCAAAGCTTTTTCTGTGAGAGTTTGACCATGAACATTCTGACCAAGAAAGTATATATAGTAATTTAATTAGGGTCGATTCAATAATTATGTAATGCCTGAAGGCAGGGAAGTGCAACCATTTTTGTTGCAAAACGTTTCAAAAATTTAGTGGTTGGTTGGGGTGACAGATCGCTTTTGTTTTGTAACAGAGGATTATGTATTACAGATATTTTTAGTTAGTTTATGGTATGATCTATATACATCTTCAATTTGTTTTTGCCTCATTTACATGAAATAATTAAATTATGGTCCCCTTAATGGCAACTAGATAATTAGCGTAAACATGAAGATGGAACGAAAAATTCCAGTGGATTTTGTGTCAAGGATTAACACTTGCATTTTGGTTAATGGTTGTTGATGCCATGGATATGTAAGCTCTAGGAAAAAATCTAAGAATAAAAATGTAGGGCAGATAAACACATAGATTTTTCCATGTGTTGACGTCTAGCCTACATTAATAATTGTCTGTCTGTGTGTGAGAAAAAGGTTGTATCACTGAAACACTAAATATAGCAATTGCTATATATATATATATATAGCCATTTTGTTTTGATGCACAAACTCAAACAGAATTTTAATGATGGCTACGGGTAATCAATTTGTTTCTTATGTCAATATCCCCATTTTGTTCACAATGGTTGTTGTAGCTTTGTGATAAAGTTGCAAGGAATATATTCCACTAGGCTGGCTAACGATCCTTTTGTTTACTGGCAGGGCTGATGCATTTTGGACGAAATAGTGATGATTTGATTAATTATATAATTAAATTAATTGATTAAATTAATTAAACACTCCACCAAGATTTGTGACATGGCTTACCAAAGCGCTTAACTTGGTGTTGCATACAATAAATATAGAAAAAAGCATTGGAATTTATTCCACATAAAAGAAATGTTGTATATAGCTATAGCTATATATACCTGTGTTGCTCCAACGGAATCGGTGGGTAATTTATTCTTTGTAGGAGATAATTGTTTTTACATCAATGCCATTTTTATTTCCTTATAATAGTAAAATGAAACATGGGTTCTTATTGTGTCAGGTCTAGGATAAGGTAGCTACAGATATTGAAACAATTTCTGAATTCAGAAATCAGACTTTTTTTTCTAAAACAGAAATTGATTCCAACTTTAGAAACTGTTTTTCTGTTTGGCTGGGGAATGGGTTCAAAACATCTTCAATACAGGGTTAAATTTGATTATAACCCCAATCCAGTAGTAAAAAGAACCCCTGGAGTACACCCAAGAGTTCCATACAATAGTTTTAAGTTATTGGTAGGGTTTTCTATTTGTTAAAATATTATAATAATAAAGAAATCCAAATTAGTTGCGGAATATGGATAACGGATATCGGTGTGCTTAAGTAAAGCTAGCCGTACCTAACAGCCGTACCTAAGCCGTACCTTAGCCGTACGTAACTACACTTTTCTTTTTAAGGTGAGGTAATGTATTTTAATGGAAAAAACTGAGCTAATCGTAGTGGTAAATTTGTTGTGTCACTGAATTTCTGTTTCTCAATCGCCAATGAACCCGCAAAATACGAAAAATGTTAACGAAACATCTTGCTCTTATAGAAACCAAACGGGGGAGAGCGCGGGAAGGTGATTCCCAAATCGACAAATTAAGTACGGCTGGCAATAAAAAGGTGGTTAGTACGAGCGCTGAACTTCAATGCGACTTATCAAGTAAAGTAAAATAAAGGGGATAGGTAAGGAAAAGAGATGAAAAATATGAAAATTATAAGACAACATATATGGACCATATTAAGGTACGGCTAGGTCCTATCGTATAAGAAACATCTTCAAATGCTAAAATTGTTCCATAAAAACGAAATTAGGTTAGGTACGGCTAGCTAAAATAAGGTACGGCTGGACCATATTAAAGTACGGCTAGGTCCTATCGTATAAGGAACATCTTCAAATGCTAAAATTGTTCCATAAAAACGAAGTTAGGTTAGGTACGGCTAGCTAAAATAAGGTACGGCTGGAAAATATTAAGGTATGGCTAGGTCCTATCGTATAAGAAACATCTTCAAGTGCTAAAATATGTACAATGAAAACGAAATTAAGTTAGGTACGGCCAGCTAAAATAAGGTACGGCTGGAAAATATTAAGGTACGGCTGGGTCCTATCGTTTAAGAAACATCTTCAAATGCTACAAATGTTCCATAAAAACGAAATTAGGTTAGGTATGGCTAGCTAAAATAAGGTACGGCTGGAAAATATTAAGGTACGGCTGGGTCTTATCGTATAAGAAACATCTTCAAATGCTACAAATGTTCCATAAAAACGAAATTAGGTTAGGTACGGCTACCATTAATCAAAATGAAAGTACGGCTGCACATCTATTTAAAGTAAAATAAATTGTATAGCTAAAATATAAAAAATATTACCTAAGAAACGAGATGTTGTAACAAATACAAACAGGATAATATAAGACTATATTTTAATAAATATCACTATCAGTGTCAGATTGATTGCTTACATTCTCTAACGTTTCCATTTCTACGACCAAATCTGTAATAGATCTATCTGATCTTGATGCAATATATCGAAACGCTAACAACTGTAAAAGAAAGATGTCGATAAAATCAAAGGTCGTAAATAGTGATTTCTTCTTTAAATCAGGTTTTCCCATGTCAAATGATTCGTACTTTTTAGGTTGGTTGTTTTTCCTTTTTCTGCCACATGAAGCAGTAAAGTCAATATCTTCATTCTACACAGGAAAGGAGAATAATTTAATTTACAGCCCTAAAAATAAAGGATGTCTCATTCTCTTGCCACCACCTTGGCACGCTTTTATGATTTTATTCTTTAACCGCCATTCTCTAAAAGCTATTTTTTAATCAGGGAAATAAGTGTGTTTACTGTACTACAATCGGGAATATTTGGGTTCAAAATATTCCCGAAATTCCAAAAGATTTATTCAACAGTAATCGAGACTCTAACTTAGCATCTAACATAGATAAAACATTAATTACTAGCCTTCATTTACTCACATTCAACTTAAGTCCTCTTTAAAGTTCTGCGTTCCGGTTTTCCGCGAGATAAAACATAAACACACAGCGTGGGAGAGTGCTAGTCGCGACAATATTTCTTTGCTATCGGTCTGGGTGGTAAAATGAATGAACCATTTGACAACATACCGAAAATACCAGGCGTGATTTTGCATGTTTAAACTAGTATGCCAAGAAGTGTACTTCATCTTAACATAAAATATTTTTTAGGTGTTAAAAATAGAAAATAGTAGTGTATATTTTGCTCTTGTAATAGAAAAAAAGAGTGTGTGAGGAATGAAGTGACAGTTTTTTTTGTAAGAACCACCTAGACTTGGATTCTCTTGGTTATTATTTTTCATCTTATTTGTTCATGTGTTAGCGCATTCTCATTTTAATTCTGTCAAGAAATATTTCTTTATGTTTGTTGTTGTTTTTAGAAAAATCAGTAAAATTTTGCCCTTGAGTATAGTTGTTATTTCGTTCTTATTTGTCAATAATTTTTAACCTCATTGTTCTTATAAAAAATTGTTTTTATAAAAAGTGTATATGCTGAATTAAATCGGGACACAGTTAACACAATCAAAATTAAAAATCAAAAACCTTTACTCACACATTGTTTCGCGGCTTTATTAGGTTCTTCCTTTTTCTTATCGTTTTCCATCATTAAAATAACGTGCACTCATAAACAACAACGAATATTAAAATTTTTTAAAAGTTCTTTTGTTTTATATAAAAAGTTTACATCTCTTCCATTAACTATAACATCCAACGAATAAAAACTGGCGAAAACGTTAATTCTACTCCTTATTCAGACATTCACTGTCTATACCTCAGTTAGACAGAAGATTTACCGCATCATTTTCAAAGTAGCATTTTTTTATTTTCCTGTGCAGAAAACAATGTGGAGCCAACCTAGTAGAGCATATTGCATACAATTTTTTTCTTAACCTCGCCCGCACTTTACTTTCCAGTAAACTCTACTTCTTCTACGTACTTATTGTTTTTCGTTTATATTAATTTCTTTTAGCATTTGAAGTTGTTTCTTATATAATAAAATCCAGCCTTACCTTAATATGGTCCAGCCTTACCTTATTTTAGCTAGCCGTACCTAACTTAATTTCGTTTTTATTGAACGCTTTTAGCTTTCGAAGTTGTTTCTTATATGATAGGACCCAGCCGTACCTTAATATGGTCCAGCCGTACCTTATTTTGGCTAGCCGTACCTAACATAATTTCGTTTTTATTGAAAATTTGTAGCATTTGAAGTTGTTTCTTATATGATAGGACCCAGCCGTACCTTAATATTCTCCAGCCGTACCTTATTTTAGCTAGCCGTACCTAACTTAATTTCGTTTTCATTGTACATATTTTAGCACTTGAAGATGTTTCTTATACGATAGGACCTAGCCATACCTTAATATTTTCCAGCCGTACCTTATTTTAGCTAGCCGTACCTAACCTAACTTCGTTTTTATGGAACAATTTTAGCATTTGAAGATGTTCCTTATACGATAGGACCTAGCCGTACTTTAATATGGTCCAGCCGTACCTTATTTTAGCTAGCCGTACCTAACCTAATTTCGTTTTTATGGAACATTTGTAGCATTTGAAGATGTTTCTTATACGATAAGACCCAGCCGTACCTTAATATTTTCCAGCCGTACCTTATTTTAGCTAGCCATACCTAACCTAATTTCGTTTTTATTGAACATTTGTAGCATTTGAAGTTTTTTATACGATAGGACCCAGCCGTACCTTAATATTTTCCAGCCGTACCTTATTTTAGCTAGCCGTACCTAACCTAATTTCGTTTTTATGGAACATTTGTAACATTTGAAGATGTTTCTTATACTATAGGACCCAGCCGTATCTTAATATTTTCCAGCCGTACCTTATTTTGGCTAGCCGTACCTAACATAATTTCGTTTTTATTGAAAATTTGTAGCATTTGAAGTTGTTTCTTATATGATAAGACCCAGCCGTACCTTAATATTATCTAGCCGTACCTTATTTTGGCAACCGTATTTAAATTTAGCCAGCTGTAGTCACTTTTAGCGCTAGCTCTAATATTATCCGCAGCGTAATAATGTTCAATCTTACTTTACTAATGTTTTTCATACATTCAATTTTAAAAATCTCTTTTGTGTCTGTATTAAAATCATTTTATAAAAAATTATAATACATGTAAGATATATTATTATCGGTATTTCATCATTGAGGATTCCCTGGGGGTTACTGGGGCTCGACGATGGAGTGCTCCATTTTTCAACATTTTTATCGGCATAGATATTCACCTAAAAAACGAAATAAAAGTTAGACAATTTAACTTTGATATACATTAACTACTAATTTTAAGCTTAGAAGCAAGTGGTCTTACACAGAGCTGCTAATTACGAATTTTCTTAAGTACGGCTAAGGTACGGCTAAGGTGCGGCTGTTAGGTACGGCTAGCTTTACTTAACCTATCGGTGTTCGTATTTAGAAACTACTTCATTTTATTACAAAAAAGTTTCTGAATGTGGGAAACATGGAAACTGTTTCCATATCTGTACCCTGAACTGATAACCAGGGGTAACATCTGAGTAATATTATGTGAATGGTGAAAATGGTCGTGTCTGGGACTAAGAATGCCAGATATTGATGTCCAATAAACAAAGTCGAAAAAAACTTACGCATTTGTTATTGTACTTGCATATTTCGTGCGTGGTTAGCATGACCCTCTTTTGTCCCGCGTAGTGCGACGTTTTTCTTGTCCAGACAGACAGAATACGGCTAAAGCTTGGTTTCAACTGGTTGTCTAACGTAAAAAATCGTGAAACAATTTTTTGGGGCATATACTTTTTATTTCGTAACAGCTAATCGTTCATACAAAATTTCCACTGGAGAGAAAGCTAATTACACGGTAAAGAGAACTAACGTACAAATGCATAGCATTTTTGAAAAAGAAATGTTACTGGTAAATGTTGTTTTTGTTGAAAATATGAAGAAAGTTGAAATTATATTTATTTATTTCAGTTAAAATAGTTATGACCCCATGGAAACATCCACAGGTATTTTCACCTATCGTACATCGTTTTTTCGTGTGTTTTGAAGCACAAAATCTTCGTAAACCTAAACAAAATATAGCCATACAAAAAAACGTTCTCACCTCCAGTACTTATAAGGATCATTTTCAGAAAAGTCAAATAGGAGACTACTATTTCCTGTTCTAAATTTGGTTTAGAAATGAGGTAAAAAAACGTTATTTAGATGTTTTATTTAAATTAATAAAATAAAAAACGATCCATAAAAGTTCTTTTTTAAACCTTAAAAACGCATTTTGGAAGCGTATTTATCTCACAAATTCTCGCACTGCATGCTGTGCAACTCACATTTGCATGAAAATGTCGGCATTCCTTTGATGTTTCCTTATTTCATGAAATAAACATGAACTTGATATCAAAGAATTTTTATGTCAAGTGCACGTAATTTCATGAAATAAAAAGTATCGTATTGTGAACGGGTACTAGAGCTAATTGAGGGTGAAACTGCACGAGAAGCTTGTGGATAAGTATAAAGATCATTGTGTCCACAGCGTGTTATTATGTAAGTGGGGCTGAATATGTGAGTACTTTTTTAGGAGCCTGGGCATCAGCACTAACACCCACAGTCATCGCCTGATCAGGATCTCTAGCATTTGGATCTCTATCCACAGTCATAGGTCAATCCTACCGACATCGAAATTCATCAAAACATGTGTCAAAAAAAGATAAACAAATACTCAAGTATGGTCTTTGGAAGGTGGTTAGAGAAGGGCGGCGGATCTAAATAGGTTGGTGGATGTGTATAAGATTGGGAAAAGGAGTATTAGTGTTAATCAACCGACGTTGCATTATTTGAATAGAGTGAAGAGGTATTTTGTTACGGAGGAATTGTGTTGGTCATTTAGTTTTGACTAGACTGACTATCTTTTGTTGTGGTTTTGTTTCAATTTTATTGTGCAGCTCGTTGTTTTTCGTTGCATTTGTATTGTGGTTTATTGGTTACCCAAATGCTGGCTAGTTGTGATTTGTTGGTAGCTAGTTGGTTAGCTAGTTGTAATTTTGCTGTACGGTAATTAAATAGCTGGTTGTTAAATGATTGTGTATTTGAATTTGTTTGTTGGTGCCACGTGGTTTGGTGCATTTCTGTATACTTTTGAAAAACTTTTGAAGAAAGATTTAGTTGATGCTTGCCGTGTTAATTGGCGTGAAACGTGAAAGATTAATTGCCTGTGTTAATGGTGGTGGTGCGAAGCAATATCTTGGAAAAAGTTAGACAGAGGAACAGATTGCAAACTCGTCCCCAGCGCCTTTTGTCTCTTTTTTTGTTCAGTAAAAAAAAAGAGACAAAAGGCGCTGGGGACGAGTTTGGAACAGATTGGTGTCTTGTCGTTATATGATATTGAGAGGCTTTATTCGCAATACGAATTCAGATTGAGGATTTTGGTGGTGAAATCATTGGGAAAAGAATTATTAGCCTTTATTCAGGTGTTGTTTTAAATAATGCTCTTGATTTAGGTGATAGTAAGTTGGAGGATGATTTGGGAAGTGATCTTGTTTTAGATGCAGCTTTGGGGAGAGTTACATGTGATTTGTACTATAAGTTTGGTTCCTATCTTGTACCTTTAAGTGTTGGTGTTATAACTGGAAAACATTTTTTGAAAAAAATTGAAAGTTATAAAAACGGAGAAGGAAGAAATAGTGACGAAAAAGGAAAAGAGTCCGAAAATTGTGGAACAGGGAAAGAAACGCGCTGAGTGTAATCGGAAGAGAAAGGATGAGTTACTGAGGGTTGTGTGAAACATATGGAGAACAGAGAGATATAATATGAGAGGGATAATGGTTATATTATTTACTTGGCTGGTGAACTGGTTATGTTATTGTGTTTTAGGAAGATCGTGATGTGAACATGACGAAACCTGTTGTTGTGCAAGAGTCTATACAGGAAAAATCCAATCCAGTTCAAAAAATGGATTGAAACAATCTTTATGTAAATGAGTAAAGTTAAGAAAGTCAAGAAATGACCTTTATCATGCCACCGTTGTTAGTGGACTAAGTATTGATTATGCGATGTACTCTATTCAAACAAAATACGGAGAATTTTTACCTACAAATTTTACCTCAAATGCAACCTTTTTTCCAAAACAAACAAAGTTTGATTTTAAAAAAATATGGACAGTGACACATTTTATTTAAGACCTAACGTAACAAAAGCTGCTTTTTTACAGCCTAATAAAAACCCTACACTTAAACCATGTTGTTCCACGCGCTATCCTCAGCACCAGGTTTTTAAAGTCCCGCCAACTACATACACAGCCCTCCACAGACCATCGGTCTAGTCCTTTAAAGCTCAATGGGCTGTGACGTCCTAGGTTGGAGTGCCAGGCCATAAGAACATCACTACATAAGTGCACAAGCCTCTGAATGCTGTAATATAGCCTTTTGCAGCCTATTAACACCTAAATCACGTGGCTGCATGCACTCAGACTGGGGGTCATTGGTTTGGTCTAGTTCTTTCAGTGTCAATGGACTACGACATCTCAAAGCACTGGGCCCTTAGAACACCTCTGAATACATACACAGACCTAACTGTAGATTTCCTTAGAACTGTTTTGCTTTCTTTAGAACTGTTATGCCTTCTACAAGAAAATTAAAGTCACTGTAAGCACTAAGAAAATTTAACACCAAAACGACCTATTATCATATTTCCAGGGCATCGATTGATTATGCTCCAAACAACATATTTTCACATATCGTGGTCAAATACAAATAGAGTTTTTAGGATAAATAACCTGCGTATTATAAAACACTTAACCCGGTGTTATTTTTAATTGTCTCTTTAAGAAAATCAGATCTTGTAAAATCTTCAAAAATTAATTTGCGAATAATGTTTACTTGTCACGGCTAACTACAGTAAAAATCAAACTTTGACTTAATGAGTACTAAGAACATCCTAACTAAATTTACCGTTCTAAAACTGAAGTTAAATAAACCATATATATGTTTCAACTTTAGGAATGAGGGCAAATGTTGTTTATTATACAAGGGAAGTTTATGCCTTACAGGTAAAAATAGTGTCCATCTTTTCTTATACAAATTCTAGCATGCTCTGAAAAAATAACCCAATAATGGCCCTTGAATATGACGTTTATAAATATGTAGTTAAGTGAAGCTGTCTCGGATATCTGTAACTGCAGCTCATAAAATTTAACGGCAACAAGCTTTCAGTACTTTTTTCAAATTACAGGCATGTAGCTAAGCAAGATAAATGACTAGCTTGCCAGATCAATCAGATCAAGAGTTTTGCTGATTTTTTGTTTGAATTCTATTCCAAAAATTAACGGCGAAAACTCGATAGCTGAAAGAAATTTGAGGTGTGGAAATGTTGGTTGGACGAGACAAAGTGCACTCCGAGGTGCAGCATGTAAAGATGAAGGAACTAGGATCTCGATTCTCACAGCAGTCACAACAACGATGTTGTAAATGTGGAGACGCGAACATCGTCATTTTACCCCTGAACTAAGAAACTTAAACATATTATGGCAAAGAAATTCTTTAAATTACCAACTTGTTTGCGTGCGTTTGCGACAGTGTTTTACAACAAGATATAAAAAAATTTCTACTCGCGATATAAATCCTCATTGTTGATAGATAAGGTCAGTTTTCAAAAAATTGCGTACAACAGGTTTAAATCTCTCAGACAGATATAGTTCAGGCGATTGTGCGTTGTATAATCGAGTTTCAATATATTGAAAACATAAAAAACATAAAAAATCTCTCAGTTGACGAGTCGCCTCGTTGCATTTGATATCTCGAGACAATCAACATCTACTTTTATCAACTTTCGTTTTGTATTTCTTGATCCTCGAATACAGAGTATTGCTAAACCCAGTAAACAAAATGATAATTTCGTCCGAAGCCAGTTTGTAACGGTACTTTGTTCTAGATTTCTTTTTTCCGCTACTTTATGCGACAGAGTGGAGATAAAATGTTCTGTCTCTCGAGTGGATCCGCCATATGGTGTGAAAATCAGCGGTGTAAATGATCCGTGTTCTACTTCTAGCACTCTTTGTCCATATGCACGTTTCTTGATGTTTTCATTCGACTTGAATGCATTAGGCAGTTTTTAATTGAGGTATGTCAAAGCGAATGGGTTAAACTCTTGCGTCAAAAAATGCTTGTTGACCTTGTTGCCAGAATCCTCTAACGCTAATGTCGAGTCTAGCTTTATTTGTGGAGTTTGCAGAGTTGCTTAATTTCTTTCTGTAGCCAGCCGTTGTAAATGCAGTTTTGTTTCTACATTATTGGAAATCTCTTCAGATATTTTTAACAAAGTATCTCTTAATTCATCGTGACGTTGATGAATATAGCCACCCTTGACACATGACATAGCATGGTCGATCGTGAAGCATTTTCCACAGATGGGTATAAATCGCTAAAAGAGAAGTATTTGCATATGTAGATAAATAAAATTACGGATGTTTTAACAATCCATTCATTTACCAACCCAATGATGTACTTTTCTTTCTCATCTCGTGTACCTATAAAGCTGCCACGATATTTATTTCCATCTGTAGTGATGTTCATCTCCGTGTCACTGAAGACATCATCAGCTACTAATTTATGTTCATCCTTTACTAGTAAACATGATTTTGATGCTTTAGGATAATAGCCGAATAATGGAACATAATGTCCAACTTTATCCCACCATTTTCTTAATTTAAATATTTTTTATGCACCTCCCAGATCATCAGCATAAGCGCAGTGAGTTATGTTCAACTTTCTATCTTCCACGTCATTCTTCAACAGCGGGAGGAGAGGAACAATACCATCTGCATATGCTGGCATAGCGAGTTGGTCACCTTGAGTTGTTCCTTCTGCCGATAATATTTCTTTCCCACCCATAACAAACTGCCTCGACGGTGAGCTATAACAATTTTGTATATACGTAGACATAGCTGGATATTGTGAAGTAGTACTTTCCGATTGAGTGAGTTAAAAGCACCTACTAAAATTAATGTTGTCATGGCATTAGCACATTGTTGTCATGGAATGAGCAGCTGCCTCACATCCAGAAGGTAGACCAGCACATAATTGGAGAGAAACACCGCTTTCAAGTATTTTACGTTGAATTACTGATATTATGGACTTTCGAAGAACCTCCCCCACACCGATAGGCCGCACACCAGCTTTCTTATCTAGTGGCATTAACCTACAACCGATGTATGCTTCCAGTGAATTGCCTTCTGTGTGATCGAATGCAGT
Organism: Hydractinia symbiolongicarpus; assembly: GCF_029227915.1. Lineage (NCBI taxonomy): Eukaryota > Metazoa > Cnidaria > Hydrozoa > Anthoathecata > Hydractiniidae > Hydractinia > Hydractinia symbiolongicarpus. The sequence continues at coordinate 6,091,779 of NC_079878.1, forward strand.
TGTACAAAGATTTTTCGCGAACCGAGCCAAAGATGATCTCAATTCTACACCGATCTTTCCAAAATTATTTGACACTAATATAGATCTCCAGCCATCTGAATTCATTTCTGACGGTCCTGCTGAACACTTTGTACGAAGTGCGGCTTTCAATGTTGTTGTTTCAAATATGTTGTTGTAAATAGTAGGATCGATAAATAATCCAATTTGATAAATAATCCCCTTTGAGAAGCACAGATACATCAGCGTCAACAGGATTTGGATGTTTCAACCTCAGTTCTTGGAGTGTCTCATCAGTTAGATCCAGTACTCCACCAGACATCTTATCATCCAATAATCTCAGTGCAGCATGTATCTTTCATTGAAGCATTAGTTTTGCAAAAGTAAGCAGTAGCGCACTGCTCTGGAGGATTCAGGGAATTAGGTTTTGGGATTTTAGATTGTATAGTCCTCGATTCTCTCATCAAATCATCGAATTTTGCTTCCACCCAGATATTTAGTCTACGGTTAAGACATTCAGAGTGATCCTTCGCTTTGGACTTGTATGATGGTTTTTGTAGTAGAAGCATCGGCAGCGTCATAACTGCTTTAATAAAAAAACCCTTCAATAAATCTAATTGGCGGAAATTGCTTGGCGTCTGATCACAATTTTCCCATTTAAGTGAAACACAGCTCATAACAACTTTTGACAACGAATGCTGCAGACTTTCAAGCACTTTATAATGAACAGTGGAACGACTACAAAAATTTAAAAATACAAAATACAAAATTACAAATACAAAAAAACGCATCCCTTTACTGTGTAAATTCTCCGTTGTTTACGAGTCTACGTATCCTGGGTGCCATGATAAAGATATTGGGAAAACGATCGAACCTTGCAGGAACGTATACTTGAACATGCTTGGTATGACAGCAATAGTCCTGTACGGAAGCATATGGACAACTGTATGAGTGTTGGTCACATTATCGGCATTCGTAATTTCAATAATAATCTGTTTAATGGTGACGTAAATCCAACTGATGTGTCAAATAATTTGCGTTCTTCGCACATTAATATGGTGAAGCACAACGTTCGTGTTCTCGATAAAAATGATAATTGGGACATATTATTAATGAAAGAAGCCTTAAAGATTAAGCAAATACAACCCAATTTGAACTTTGGACTCATGGCTCTCAAGGAATTGTCCTTTTCTTAAATAGTTGAAACAGCACTTGTAAGTTCACTCTTATGATAACTTCGTTGCATATCGGAATATTAGTATATTTTTATAACAAATATATTTTGTTGTAATTGTTTAGACCTAATACAAGTTCTTTTATTTCATACAACAACGTTAGCAAAACGAAACTCAAAGCAAGTTTGTATCAAGCGTTTGGACCACAAAAAAATCGCGATGACAACCACTTTTACTATCACCATGGATGGAAGTTTTTTTATGAATGCAGTTGATATGTGGTGGTAAAACAAATAAAAGTCTTCCTCTGTGTCAATAAGCAAACTCACTATACAACGAAATGGAATCAATGAAGTTGATCGACAAAATAATTTCCCCGTATAGTATCGCAGAGCAACAAAGATTGGTTATTCCAAATCTAAAAGCACTTGTGATTTTTGATGTCTTCAGAGATTAAATAACAGACAACGTTTAAAGGGGATACAAAGATAAAAACATCGAAGTAGCCTTTGTTCCTGCTATGAGAGAGAAATACATGCTCTTTTGTAACCCTGTATTTGATTCTTATGAGAGGATTATCGTAACGTTTTCGATATTTTTTAAGACAATGAACATTATATCGTAAAAAATTCGATTTAATATTTCTTAGTTTCTTAGTATTTCTTTATATGTATATCTTGTATATATTATTACCGTACGTTTAGTACAACTTGTATAATATATAGTACGTTTGACCAGAATTAAAAAAAACTAACGTGTATTCCTTCGTCGATCTATACATGGTATCAGAAGCGGGATGATCTCACAAAAAAAATCTCGCCACTTTTTCACACAACATTTTAAGTGTACACAGAGAAGAAGAATCCACAGCTTTTACACATTTCAACACCACAACGAAAATGAATTGTTGCAACACCACCAAAAACAACAATAATCCAATATTGTAAGAATAATGGTTAAAGACAAGATTCTCATGTTGTTTGTATTTTTGCATCTGTAAAAATTACGAGTTTTTTTGTTGAAGATCTAAAGTCATCGCCTCTTTTAGTACCTCAATGGATGGGGCGAAAAAATACGACGTTTGACATCGCACTACCTTCAAAGTAACGGTAGAGCAGAAGTGCCGTGACGACAACGAAACGCATCCTTACCACCAATGTCAGTCCCCGTGGGTCACTCAACACGGACAAAATCACGAAGGCTTTACTTTTGCACTGAAACACTTCTTTGCTTGATTTAGGGTTGTCACATGCTGAACTACTTTTCGGTTGCAGTATCCCCGACCCCCTGACAAAATTGATCGGAGTTTAAAAGGAATAGTCTGACTTAGCTGACGCTCGAGAAGCCCCAATCAGCCATAGACTCCTACATGCTTCAAAGCAACCTTCAACTACAGATCATTACGTGGAATTAATTAGGAAGAAACCCGGTACGGTTTAATTTGCGAAAATTAATCACATAAAATTTGTCTGAAAACCTTAAATCGCTAAATTTTCTTTCATGAAAATTGTTACCTCAAAAATACGCGAATTTTTGTCAAAACACAAGAAAAGTACGTACTTAGCGAGAAAAATATATCTCTGCTATTATTTCTTAAAAGTCTTTAATACCTCGAAAAGCAATGGTTTACGATGAAAACATCCTATAATAAACCGCAAAGTTTTTAATACCCCGAAAAGCAATGGTTTACGATGGAAAAATCCTAAAATAAACCGCAAAGTCTTTAATACCTTGAAAAGCAATGGTTTACGATGGAAACATCGTAAAATAAACCGCAAAGTCTATAGCATAATATGCTTTGCATCAAATCGTAAAAATAAATTCTGCGAAATATATCTTATTTTCAAAATCTCTAATTCGCAGCATCACTTTTTCGCAAATTTACTAAAAAGGATAGTCAATAATTATTTGGGCTGATCATATATTTATTCTTTTTGATAGTTCCATTTTTAGGCTTCATGAATGGAAAAACTATCCCACTGCTTTCGTTGTCTGGAAACGATTAAGAAATACAAAAACTCGAAATCCTACAAATAAGTTTATATTCCATATCCAAAGTTGAAAACATAATTTTTTAAAAAGTAAATAATGTTTTGGCTGCGAAATAACAATGACGTAAACGTAGCTTATTTTCGTGTCACGCAATCTAACAAAAAACCGTCTGTGTGGGAGAGACTCCACTGAGGAGTTGATTTTGTGGTCATTTCCGGCTTTGTGGCTTTCCGTTGAAGATCTGGGTACAAAGTCGTAAAATTGCTTATTATTGAAGTATTAACCAAAGATTATCTTTTTAGAGATTTAGTTGATAAAAACACAAAATGGCGTCACATCAACAATTGTTTGAACACTTGCATGAATTTTCCTAGTTCTATACAGTAAAAGAAACTTTCCAGCAATGAATCTTCTTTGCTATAATTACTTTCACCAAAAAGGAAGTTGACATGGTAACACAAATTGCAGCTAAATACCACAAATGGATACTTCAACAAAATGTAAATAAGGTAATAAGCAAGCAAATAAACAATTTTTAATTAAATCAGTAGAAAAACAAAAACATTTTGCATTTATGGATGACGTATATTTTAGTTGTAGTATATATCTTACTGTCATGGACATAAGACATAGTTTACTGAAGCGGTTTTGTAGATGCTTAATTTGTTTTTTTTGGTAACTATATTATTGTAAATATTCTGGTAATTGTTCTGATGCTCTAGTTTGTTGTTTTCGCAGTGCTTGTTACAGAGTTTGTTTTGTTGTTTACCGTTGTTGTTTGTTGTTATTGTTATTGTTATTGTTGTTATTGTTGTTGTTGTCTCTGTTATTGTTGTTATTGTTGTTGTTGTCTCTGTTATTGTTGTTATTGTTGTTGTTGTTGTCGTTTCTGTTATTTTTGTTTTTTTTGTTTTTGTTTCTGTTGTTGTTGTTGTTGTTGTTGTTGTTACTGTAGGTAAACAAACATAGCAAAACTAGATATATGCTTCAATTTCACTTATAATGAAACTTGGACAGCACAAGACTTAAGTGGTTAATTAATGCGGAAATTAATTTGTTTATTGTTAAAAGATGGTAAACAATAAGCAGTAGAATTACCGGCTTTTGGTTTTCAATATAAGAGGAAATAAAACAATGTGCAAGTGACCAACAAAGTCAACAGAAAATCATTCTGCGGTGTGTATTTTATTTGTCCTTAGAGTGGAAAGAATAGCAAATATCAGCAGGGAGTAGAAATTGTTGTGTTTTAAATTATTATTGTTATCATTATTATTATATTTGCACTGGATATTTACATTTAAGGTTGAATCTTCTTTCCAAATGTGTCCTGTTTGGTTTTTTAAAAAATATATATAAGATAAATTTTAAATAATAAGAAATAATATATTCAGAAAAGGAAAATATTTTCAGTTAAAAAATGGGTCATACATTTTAATGCTAATCAAAAGTTTTTCTTATAATTATGTGGTAGAACTTTCGTACTTCTGGAATCACCTATCATTAATTGATTAACTATATTATTTATTGATTGATTACAATAGTGATTAAACAGTATCAAAGGGAAATACCTTCTGAAGTAATAAACATCACCCTGTGTAAAAAGAGTGACAATAAGTGTTATTTCAGCATGTCTCCAAATAATAGTTTGTCCATTTTATGGCAGCTGTTTTTGTAGAAGAAGCAATGACCCACTAGAAAAAATTACATGATGCGTCACACTCAGCGTGCTACGCCGATTCTCCCGATTTGTGTATCTTTATATCTCACAACGCTTATAACGAGCCTCTTCATGAGCGCCTCTCTCTAATGTGCACACACCCTCTCAACTATATGTATTGTGTAACTGGTGGTGTCTTCACGAGTTTTTAGACTAACTTCAAATTTTTAAATAGAAATATTTATATTTTTATTTTTTGTTGAACGCAAAATTTTTTATAATAAGTTGCTTCATGTTTGCTAAAGTGATTTTAATAACCAGGTGTGGAAAAGAATTGTTTAGGAAACAAAATGTTTTGACTGTATTTTCTATCTTGCGCTTAAGATGTTATATTAACCGCCCGTCTCATTTGCGCTTGTTTTCAAGTTAAAAGTTAGACAAAGCTACATAGCCCGCTGTTATCTGACAACCTACAACAATCATATCAGACTTCTGTAGTCTATTGGCTGTGAATTTTTTTCTGGTATCTTTTTTAACAGGTTTATGTGGTGTAAAAAATCATTTAGTTAAACTGTCAACTAAAAGGTTTCTGATGTTTGTTATTTTGGTTTCGTGCAACATGCTCACAGCGTTTTTCCATGTTTTACGTAACCGATATGTACCGACTGTAGTGCTCGTCTATATTATTTCAATTTAAACAGATCAGTTAAATTTCTTTCTGTAGTTCTTGATAAGAAACAATAGGATTTAACATGTCATTAATATGCTAACCCAATTAACCCTTTCTTAAACAAAATCAATGCAACAACTACTCTATCTTGGACAGTTTATATGAGAAAATCCACACAAGACTTTTTAACTTATGTAAAAAATTTCCGTACATTGAATATTTCGGAAATCATAGCTAGATAGTTAATCGGTATTGTAAATATTATAAGCCACACAACTTTGCGTATTTGTTGTGTCAAAGTTTGATTGAGAAATATTTTATTTCTTTTCAAGCTTGTGTTTTTCTTGTGAATAACCGTCTGTTTTCTTACAATACACATGTTGAATAATTGGATTGTTGTTATGCGTGATATGAAGAATGATTATTTTTTGTTTTGTTTTGTGTATGTAAATCTACCATCTGAATTCATGTATATGTCACACAACACCACAAAACGCCAAGCGTTAGACGCCAACCTGTAATATTTCGACCAAGAAGAAAGCTTATTGTCATATTGGCTGTCTAAAACCCTCGATTCAAGGGCAACGTAATAAGACACTAGCAAGCGGTAGAAAGTTGTATGCGACTCCCGCCTGCGAACGTGAGAGGGGAAAAATGGAGTTTGTGATTTGTCTATCTACGTTATGCAAGAAAAATATAATTAAAAAATTAGTTTTTTTTTTTTTTTTGTTATACCCATACTACCAAAATCTCTTTAACTCAACTATCTCAATTTTGATGTTTGTGTTGGTAAAGTTGTTTTTCTTTCTGTTTTTTTACTTGTGGTAAAGTTTACTTGATATGTTTAACCTACAATCTCCCGTGACGTGTTGTTGTTTGAATAAGCATTTAACAGCTACTTAGAGCAAGTCGGTAATATTATTGAACCGTGACCCTTGACAAAATGATTTTCTACTTAATACAGTTTTTATAAGCAGAGTGCTAAAGACAGCTTTTATGTCACACATTTTAAATATTTTTTTTTCTCTGATAATATTATGTTGAGGTTTTGTGTTATTTCTTTAGTATGTTGAGAAGAATAAATTTATTGAAATGTAAAAACGATGGCCGACATTACTAATCAATCACAAGAAAGTAAGATGGGTTGTTCATTGTTACGGCAGTGCAGAAGAAGGACTCAGAGTGAACCACCGCGAAAATATAAACCAGGAAAAACGAAATTAAAAGATATCAGCAAACAACATAAAAGTTATGATGAACTTAATAAACCAATAAATGAACAATTTAATCACCAAGAATGTAATAACCATTTATTAACACATTCCTCGTTAACTGTGCCACAATTTGATACGCGGAATATTAAAGTGACAGAACGTTGTAAATTATGTGATAAAGAGAGAGAGAATGAGCCAAGATTGCATCAAAGTACTACTTTTTCACAAAATGAATGCCATGTGGAAAAATGTGAGAACACTTTCAATCAGCAAAATGTTTTATCTAAAACACTTAGCTTAGACTTTCAAAAACCTGCAACTACAATGGCGTCCTCAACGAACGATAACATTGAAAATTCTTCGTGCTTTCCAAAGCTAGGTTGCTGCCGGAAAACAAAAAGAAAAGAAAGAAATAGTAATAATAATAATACTCGTAATACAAAATCAAATTGCAATCGTATAACTTATGAAGATTATACGAAATTGTCTCAAACTTCGTCGTTGAATAGTAGCGTATGTACAGGCAGTTTACTGACAGCGAGTAGCTGTTTAACGGCGTCTTCATGCGACGCGTCCACGTTACTTTCCGATCAATCTTCTATGTCGCAGGACTCAGGTTTTGACGAACCGCCTTGTTTCTTAAATATAATATTTCACAATCATAAGTGTAAAGGAATGCACAGTTGTAAGAAAAAAGATTATATTAGTTTGAATTTGCATTTGAAAGCACTAATGAATTGCATGCCGAAAAGTTTTAGTGAAAGCGAAGCGATACAGCATCAGCTAGCAAATTGTAGTGGAGTACAGAGGGACCCATACTTAGCAAAAAGAAGGAACGCAATATGCGAGACTTCAGAAGAAATGAGGTCGAATTTTAGCGAAGCGTTGTGTGCTTTTTTAACTCTTCAAGCTATGGCTAAATACGAATTTTTATAATATATATGTGTATCATACTTTATGTTATTTCCGTTGTGTCTGTTGTTGTTGTTGTTTTTGTTTTTGTTGTTGTTGTTGTTGTTTTTGTTGTTGTTGTTGTTGTTTTTTGTTGTTGTTATGTTTTTTCTTATGTTTCTTTTATTCTTTTTATTTAAGATTTTTTGTCATTCTTGTAATGAGAATCTCTAGATCATGAGTTTTGTTAATGTTTTGAAATAACCGCCAGTAAAATCCCTTTCGCTGTGTCTTTTCAAATATCTTTATTATTTTTTCACATTTTTTCTTAATTCCATTTAAGACCCTCCCTCTTATTATATCCCTCCACAAAAAACATGTTACATTTTTAATTTTTTTTTTCATTAAACACTCGGCGATGGAGATATATTTGCATGACAGAGATCATAGTTGGATTGACGAGTTTGTTAGAAAGATAATGTTTTTATTGTGCAAATTTTTATCACGTGATGGTTATATCACAACTTGAAAATTTCGCACAATAATGTACCACCAATTTCTTGTTGACATTTGTACTGAAAAGTAACGGGAAGAGAATTATGTTAACGTCTTCAGGTGGTAACCAAAACGGAAACACTGTATTTATTTCATAAACGAATATGCTTCGCCTCAGCATTTTAATAATTTTTCTTTTTTGAGGTTTTCTATCAACACTTACCCGTAAGTCAAAAGATCTTGAACATAACAAAATAAACGAGTGTCGTGTGGGAAATACTCGAGACAAGTGTTGCAAACTATCTTAACAATTAACAAAATAAATTAAAGAAAATTCTTTTTTGTCAAAAGTAGTCGTACATCATTATTGTTCTTTCAAAATTACAAAATTCACATTCTTGTTTTTCACACTTTTGCGACATAATTGAAAAGGAATTTTGATCCCAAAGAAAATGTGATTGGGGTATATGAAAATGTTAGTCGATTTTGCTTTTTTTTTGTCTTATGTTACTTTATGTTTGTAACCTCATGAAGTTTATCCGTATTGACACTTCGTGTCGAAGCTGTATTTATTTATCGCGGTGATATTATCACGATAATTTACATTCAAGTAAACAAACCTTGATTTGTTAGGATTTAAAAAAAATCACAAAAATTGTCTTTATTCTTATCCTTAATACATTTTTATTTTCTCGGTTTTTTTCTCATCAACAATTTAATGACGTGCAGTCAACAGATCTAGCTACGTTTTACTCCATCCGTTTACAAGAGACATTTGTCCCGAAAAAAAAATTCTTTTTACTTTCAATTTTTTTTTGTCAATCGTTTTCATGTAAGTTTTTGATGCCTTTAATGCTACAGATTGACATTAGAAAGAAATTGAATCCGTTTTTTGTAATCTTATTTTCATTTCCCTGTAAAAACAAAAAAAAAATTGTATAAAGATGACGTCAACCGTTCTATCTTGAAGAAATCGATGTGATATTATTGATGGAGAATTTTAACATGATACCTATAAATGGAAAAATGCTAAAATTCATTTTTCGTATTCCTTTTTATATATTTATTTTATGTATGATATAAATAAACAGTTATGTGTGTTTTATATTTCATTTTATTTCTTTCTATGCAAAGATTACACCAGATGTTAAATAAATTCTGTATTCGTTACTATAATACAAAAATTGTCGTCAAAAATCTCTTTAACTTATTTAAGGATGACCTTATCGTTTTTTAAACATCCGTTTGGTTATGCAAGTCGGTGTTTTTTTTTGTTTTTTTTTACGATCACATGACACGAGCTGCCCTGTTTAGGCAAGCTGAAAAAAGTCACAATAAATTAGTTCACAGCACATTCAATTCAAATTACAAATGCTTATTATGTTGAAAAAATATAAACAAACATTAGAATAAAATGAAATTACCTTCTCTGGCATGCATGTGTCACATGTGATACTAAAAATTAGTTATCGCATAATGACATTAAATAAAGAAAAAATCAAATCCAAACCATCTGTTAATACTAAAAAAGTTAACACTGAGTATTTTATTTACGTCATTTTCAAAACATTTGACTGTCAAATTTTCATGGATTAGTAACAAACTTGAGTTTAGGAACCTACTTTAAAGGCAGAGACTTTTGCAAAACAAAATTTCGCGAGACAAAACAATCGCAAAATTTTTATACAAACTTTTGTGAATTTCGCGAATTAGCCAATTTTGACTTTTTCGCGAGAAATAAAAATATGTGCTCGATGAATCTCAGCCTGGATATCTTCTGAACGCTACCTTAGTTTTTCGAACAGATTTCAGCCTCAAGCTTTTTATGAAAATGCTCTTTTAAAAAAAAGTGTAGACCATTTGGGACCATTGCCTGTATGGTTCGTTTGGCAAAGAAGATTAGGATAAAACACCCTACAATGGGTACATTCCAAGGACATTTCTTTTAATATACCAAGAGTGGGACAAGAAATAAAGAAACCCTGAAAAAACCTTGTGTACAGCAAACCTTTACTTGAATTCCACCGTCACATTGACCACAATGTCAATAAAATAATCTTGAGATCTTTCGATTGCACTCTTCATAATAACACTTATGAAAGATAACAACAATGCACAAATTTATAATTGTCTTCATTTCATGAACTTTTTCCTCTTTATTTGAAAACATTCTCTATCCAAAGAAAAAAGAAGAAACAATAAACTATATTGAGGTATCCACAAAATTTAGAGCGAGAGAAAAATAACAACTACTTTAACCAAACAGAAAAAAAAACAATATAAAAACAATACTCGGAGCTTTTCGATGTTGCAAGGTGCTTTTGACGGGCGAGGAACACACACCCCCTCCCTAAACAGTATTATTAGCCTTGTTTAGCATGTTTTTGTCTATTGGCAGTATCCACTCTAAATAGCTGAAAATTAAATAAAAATGGTAGTTTAGCAGCGATGAGCGATGCAAATGCAAATGCAGACGTGTTATTTTAAGTAAAATGTAAAGATGAAGTAAAAGCTGGTATTAGACATTTTCCCTTTAATGAAATCTAAATCAAGCTCGCTAAAAAATTTAAAGCAAAATGTCAAGGAAACGAAAATCTTGTTTATTTTCAATACCATAAGCTTTTGTGTGTTTTGTTGGAAGGATTAAGTTTTCCCACAACAGCTATACTGGATACAGATGTCACTGAGTAAAAGCCCACTCGATGATGGGCAGTATAGTGGCGATTTTTAATACGCGCAACAAAAAGGAGAAGTAGTTTTCCAGTAAATATTTAATGAAGTGAAGTTGCCCGTGCCGGTATTGCTTTAGCATATCCTCGTGGGCAAATCTGTACGACCTGCAACATTTGCAATTTTAGTAGCACCTCTAACCAATCACCTCCACTCTTTCAATTGCCTCTGAAATCTACCCACAATCGTCAGTTGACATATTTTGAGAAAGCGAAAAATTATCAGGTGTCAACACGTAGCCATTACTGCAACAGTTGTACAAAAAAAAGTCGTAGAGTGCTGTCCTCCTTTGATTCTGCAGTTAAAACACTTGGTCTACAACATAGTGGTGTCTCTAAGGTTTTTTCCCATGTGATATTTTACCGGGCACCCTTTCTATTTCTGTCAGAAAGTGCAATCTCTTGTCGCAAAGGGCTATCATTTACCACGCTAAAAACTTAAACAATGGTTATTGCGCTACTGTTTCCTAAGACCATTTACATATTAAGTGGTTTTATTTCAAAGACAATGCGAGGAATGTTTACTTAATGGTGTGCAGTCATATATGGCTGAGCTGCGATAAGAGATGACAGTATCACATATCACGTTCTTTGTCAGCAGGAAGGTTCGACTGTTTTCTTTTTATTAGAGGGTGATGACTCCACTTGGAGGGTGATGACTCCACTTATAACCCCATTCAAATAAATATTCAAAAACAAAATAAAAATTATTGTCAGACTGATAATAAAGTGCTTAATTTCGTGTAAAGTAATGTCCAGTTCCTGCTGGAGACTGTTTGTCCGAGGTGACTTAGTTAGACATTTTTGGAACCCGGGTTTAAGAACATGGGTTAAAACCTTTGTATACTGTGCAGAAGTCCTGTCCTGCTCGTTTGTGCATTTTTTCATATATATACCTTACTTTTAGAACTATGTTGGAGTATGTGAACCTATTCTATAGACAGGCAAACACCTTTTAAAACCCTTAAGCAAAAGATTCTGGTCGAGTTTATCATTGTGCTTGCACTTTGTAATTTTCTTTCTTTCTTTTCTTTAAAACGCGTGACAACTGTTTTTTTTTTACGTTTTTTATTTAAACCACTTTAAATCACTTTAAATCAGGTGACTCTTACAACCCCAGCTACAACAGGCTAGTGCTGTGTTTAGACTGGTCAATGGTAGCTACTATTTGTGTAGGGATGAGGGTTGAATTCATTAACACGTGCAAAGCTACTGCCAGGAAATGGTTTAACTCGACTAAGTGGTCAAACTAAATTGCAATGCCAACCTTTTGTCGCTTTAATAAATTTCTTATCTTTCATACTTTAAAGTGTTTTCTCGATGCTGTATATATTTTATTGACATAAACTAGCTCTTATGCAGGGATTTTGTTTTGTTAAAACATGCTTTTCAGTTCGTTGCCTAAATCAGTTTACTTATTAGATCAGTTAAGAGTCTCTTTATATTACTTTGATGAAATTTAAAACTCACTTAATACTGTGCATATACAGTAAAAAATACATTTTTTAGAAATTTAGGTTTAATGTATAAATAAGATAGCTGTACAGCTATGAAGCTGTGGAACCAATGTTATAACGGAGATGGGGTTTTTTGTTATACATACACAAAGCCTATTTCTTATAAATGGCGTATCGCAAGCCATTTGCAACCGATGATGTTAGACTAATTACTAAAAATCGTTTTTTTTATTACTTTTTACAAACACAAACTGAAATATAATAAAATAAATAGTTATATCATTTTTTAAGTAAATAAGGTTTCTAATAAAAGTTGTAGCAGTAAAAGCATGTTTTAACAAAACAAAATCCCTGCATAAGAGCTAGTTTATGTCAATAAAATATATACAGCATCGAGAAAACACTTTAAAGTATGAAAGATAAGAAATTGATTAAAGCGACAAAAGGTTGGCATTGCAATTTAGTTTGACCACTTAGTCGAGTTAAACCATTTCGCACAACCAGTGTGGACTGCTTCTAGCAAAACTCTTAGAGAGGTTTGTTATACCAAAGGCTGTCAGACGACATATTTCATTTTACTCTATCTGTTATAAAGGTTGCAAAACTAATGTTTAACAATGACCGGTTAGCAGTCACTACAATAAACCAAGTTGACCATCAGGATACAGGTATATATGAGTGTTACACATCCAATGAGAATCCCTTTTAGAAATGCTATTAAAAAACTTGTAAGCACAGAAGACAGCAGGCAAACACACTTCCAAAAAAAATTTTTTTGTACTTTGGCAGGTTTTACACCTTTATATCTCTTAAACCGTTCGCTGAAAGTACACGATTCTTCACATTATTTTGATCCGCGTTTCAAGCTTTACACTTTAAGCAACGAGTAAACAAATTTCATAGGAAAAAAAATTGTATATTGACAGGTCCTTGCAGACGTCATCAAAATTCAAGTTATGGTTCTCTTTTCCATTATATTCCTGCCTTAGTGGATTTTTGTACGGGGCTTATCGCCTAGTCTTTTTTCGTATTTGACCTTCCCCTGGTCGTGGACCATCATGCTTTCGTGTCTGCAGTCAGATTTAAGATCGTGTTGGGGATCTCCTCCTGAGGGACAAACCTCTGTTCTTAACCAACCTTTTATATATTAAGCAGATAGAGCACTCAATGAAAGAATGGCACGTGCTGAAAATAATGGCTGTAGAGAAGACGTGATGCAAACTGTTCAGGATGTAATGAACAGAGTTAGGCCTTTTGCTGCTGCATATAGATACTTGGCTGAAGCTGATGAAGTAGCTCAGACAGCAGCTGAAAATATGTTTTATAAGAAAATCGGGATGAAATAACAATTTAAAAAATAAGCCTATTGTTTGTCACAGTGGTAAATTAGGAATATGAAAACCTGTCTTAGATTTTGAGGTTGGTATAAAAAGGTGTGTAGCTATGTTTTTATGCTTATATATATTTATTTTATTAAATTATTAAACTGAAGTTTGTATTTAAATTATTGAATAATCTTTATTCGATCATGACCATGTTTTTATTGTTTCAATTATCTTGTATTATCTTATATAACTCTGTATGTACTTTGTCTTTAAACCCTAAAAAATGTTAAATCATTAGGTAAAACAGATTTCAACTTATTTCTTCTATCCAATCTAAATGTACATTTGATTAACTACTAGAATCTAGGATCTTCAGGTAGTCGGGTTTTTCATTATTTGCTATATTTTATAAGCAAGAAATATACCTTAAAGGCTAAATAAGAAGAAGCAAAGGTCAAAAAAAATCAATGTTAAGAAACATTCGTGATGAACAGAATGTTTGTTACAAAAAAATAATGAAGTGTATTGCAGATTTTCAAATTTTATATAACGAAAGTACAGTTGTCATACCATACTAACTCAGACCTTCATCAATACTGGCATAATAATGTTAATTTTAATTCAACATGTTTGTTTTTAATTTTTAGGCTAAAGCGCGAAGGTCCTATGACTTGCTTCTCTGTAGCGCGCTTTATTAATGGAGATGGTTTATCAACTGAAAGTCAGGGTATAGCATCTTATGTTTAAGGGCAAAAATTTTTGCGCAACAAAAAAACGCGACATATATGGAATAAACTCTCGCGGTTTGCGGTTTTTTGAACAAAAACTTTCGCGAATCGAAAAAAAAAATATTTTTGGGTGAAAAAACTTTCTCGAATGAGCAAAAAATAATATTTTTTTCTTAATTTTTATTATTTTTCTTGCTTTGTTTAATGTAATCTTCAACTTCCCACTCAGAATCAGTTTCGTCACCGGTTTCTCCATCTTCACCAACTTTCTTCACCAACGATCAATGAATTTTGATACCACCAACAATTGCAATTCTTCTACTGTGTTATATTGAGCCTGTAGAAGACAGAGCCGTTGGCAATCTTTTCAATTTTGTGATGATTTTACCCACAGCCGTGAATACTCCACCTGTTTCAGCGCAAATTAGAAAAACGGAGAAAGCGGCGACAAGCACTGTAGGAAATAAAGATATTAAAGAAGATTGCAAGATTGTATACGTATTGATTAATAACAACCATTCATGTGGCTTTTTTTTGATAACAACGAATTTCAGGAAGGGGCCTGAAATCTGCTTGGAAAAATTCGCATGAAAAAACTTTCGCGTTTAATAGGTTGGCTATGATTTCGCGTGAAAAGACTTTTGCATTTTGCTGTTTTGAAAGTTTTTAAGGCAAAAACTTTTGCGAAAAAGGGCCAAAAACGCGAAAACTTCTACCAGAGAAAGTTTCTGCCCGAGAACGTTTTGTATCACAGATCTTTTGGTATTGGAAAGTATCAAGCAGGAGCAGTATACAATGGAGGTAAGTTATTCCCTATTTCACCGTTCAGTTTTATTTTGGCAACCAATAAACCTAAATCAAAATGTTTAACATACTTAATTATTTACTTTTATTTTTAACATTAAAATGACAATACTGAAAAAATTGCTGACGTCATTAAATTATAATGAAGGATCTTTTTCATTGTTCCTGTACCAAAGTGGATTTTTCCACGGCTTAAACAACTAGTACGGTAATATTTACGTATGAAGATAAGCATTTTTAGAATTAAAAAAAATAGTACTTATAGTACGTCATGAAAGAAATATAATGATAACGACAATAAATTTTTGCTTATGTCAGCACTTTTTCTGTGATGTCATTGGGACCTTGAAATTATCTGCTTTAAGTTCATTTACTTACTTCCGTTCAAGAGTGAATTTCAAGATTCTGTTTAAAGTTTTTGGCAGCTAAAAACATAATTTCCAATATTTACACAGTTCGCTTGAATAAAAGTCGAACATTGCCCATTCTCCAAATTTTGGTTATGATCCGAAAAAATCGGGTAATCGAATTAACCACGTGTCTAAAATACTCAGAAAGATTACCCTCGACGAAATAAAGTTGTCTTGTAAGTTTCGAGTTGTAAGGATAATCTTAACAGAAGTTATTATATTTTTCCGATTATAAGGGCTTCATAGATTTACAGTGGTAATTCTGAGTAATTACAACAACAGATTACAATAGCAGATTAGCAAAAAAAATTATTAAACAAAAAACGGCAGAAAGGGGGCGAAATCAGCCCCCCCTGGACTGAATAGGGTTAAATATCGAAAATAATCAAAAGTTGTTATGACAACCCCCCCTTGAGTAAGAAAATAACATAACAAATCCAGAATAACCGTGCCTTATCAGAAAATCACGGTTTTAACATATAAACAAAACGGCCGGCGGAAGGGTAACTTAATGCTTTTTGGAAAAAAATTCAGTGAATTGTACATCGCGCATGGATATCAAAACGATATCGAAACAATAGCAATTCAAATAGTACTTTGTATTGAGATGAGTTCAATCTTCATTCTTTATTTCTACCTCATTTCTACAAACATTTCAAAAGTAATTCTTTTCTAGAATTCTAGACTCACAATATTTTGTATATATAACGCACGAAGGAATCCTGGCTGAGTACGTTCATATGATCTTCTTATTTGGTTTTTAGATTTTAACATTATGTCCTTATAAACTAGACTTGCAAAAAAATTGTATAGAGAATTTTTAAGAAAACATCAGTTCCCACAAGGAAGTCGTTATTGGTCAAAATGTGTATGGAAACATTCAACAGCTTACTTGTTTAAAATGATGCAAAGTCACGTATTTCAATAACAAATTAACAATACCTACCAGCCTGAATTTAGATAAATGACGAAACAGACAGACATGAATTATGTCTTCGTTAAGTAAATGCGGATATTGTTACTGTTTGTCTGTCCAGTGTTTGTAATGTTTAAGGTTTATCATTCTAAGGGGTAATGACATAAAGAATTGTAGCCTGGGTTATAATGTAATCTGGGTTGTAATGTAATCTTTTTTGTTCGGATAAGCATGGTTTGTTTACAAAACCTCGCGCTGTGTACTGCGCTACTATCTACATGGATCTACGGCATGGTTTACCTCCACTTAAACGTTCAACATTACCTAACTAGTAACTACTACAAATTGTCCTTTATAAACCTTTTAAAAAATCATGTAAGAAAAGCATTTAGTGTATTGCTTAGGTTAGGCCTCTTAAACAATTGGCTTATGTGAAACAATAGGAAAATCTTTTGATATATTGGTACAATTTGCACAGATCAAATTATTCTTCAAATTTTTGGTCGTCGAATATATCAGAATTTGTAAAAAAGTGATGAAGTGTCGTTATTTAATCATTAATGAATAAACAAAAGTTTTTTTATACTTCTAACTTCATATAATGTAGGCGCGATTACAAACTGTCATTTCTTTAATCTCGTCTAGTTTTTCACAAACGGGATATTTTAAACCTAAAATACCCTTAATGCTCTTAAAAATGATGTCAATACTATTTAAACAAAAAAAATATATAAGAAATACTCCTACTTGAGATCCCACTATATTATTGTTAATTCCAATTAAACAAAATTCGGTAAACCAAGAACGCAGTTTATTACTCATAACAAGGAAGATCAATTCTTATAAATAAGACAACTTTAAGAGTTGCTAACCAGTTGGTTCCAACGTCTGCAGAAGTATCTATCATCATGAAGCTGGCATTGTTGTTCTTAACATTGTTCTTTGGTATCATTGCCAGTAAGTTGTTTGTTTGTTTGTTTGTTTGTTTGTTTGTTTGTTTGTTTGTTTGTTTGTTTGTTTGTTTGTTTGTTTGTTTGTTTGTTGTGCAACAATTTTTTTAACAGTTCGAAAACTAATTATTCTTTGTCTTCTGTTATGTAGCGTTGCCTATTGAATCTGAACAGATTCTACACAATGATGCTTCTGGTAAGTATTTTTAACTTTTTCCCCCTTTCTCTTCAAAGAAGATATTTCGTAAAGAATAGGTAACTTTTCTTTCTAGATAAACACGAAGTTGGTGACGCTGTAGATGACGATGATTGCGATGACGATGATGATGATGATGATGATGATGATGATGATGATTGCGATGATGACGGGGATGATGATGATGACGATGATGATGATGAAAGCGATACTTCAAATGATGGTGAAAGGTGTCGTCGATATAGACGATATAGACGATATAGACGATGTCACCGCTACAGATATCGGAAAGTAGTTAAATAATAAGCATGTAATCTTTGCTGAGCGATTGGTGAATGGCAGTGTTTTGTATCTGAAAATTTATGTCAAAGATGCTTTCATTTTTTTAATTTCTGTTTTCTTAATCCCAACATAAATGCCAGCGTCATTATGATGAACCGCCGAAAGTGAATCTAAGTGAATAAAAAACTGATACTCCAATTACATTTTCCAGCATAAACGTCACTTATAATGACAAGGCTTTTTAGATTTAAAACAATGTTTTAGCATAAAATGACTATTTTTGTGAAATGTTCATGTTAGCTTTCGCCCGCATTATGTGAGCATGATCACACAATCAATATTTTAACAAAATCATCAATTAATTAAAATCATATAAAATAAAAAGCAATAATAAAATTAATGACTTTATCAAAGCTCAAGACCTGAATTTTTTACTAATGTTTACCAGACACCCATATTTAGTGGTGTTTTAACCAATTTTTCTAGCTTTATTTCCATGCAATATAAACATAATCTTATTTCTACTTTATTGTCTCATTGTTTTAGATTTAGCTCTAATTTTGAAATTATTTTATGTCGAAGTGGACAAACTTAAAGCACTTTTAGAAAAAATGGCTACCCTGATAATGTTTTTGATTTCAGCGTACGTAACTTTCTCAACAGCATGTTTCAACGTAAAGAAAGGTTACCGCTCCGGACTTGTGTATGAGTTACGTATAGTGACTGCAATGTCACTTATAATGGCTAGTATATTCGCCAATTTAAGCTTCGCATGTCCGAACACATGGGTATCTGCCACTGACTGGTAAGAATATAAAGGCTTCGCAACGTACTGGTGTATTACAACATATTTTGGACTCTCCTTCATGCTCTCCATCATCTATTGTTTTAATTTTCTAACGCGTGAGTCTAATAATTTTAAAACCAAGTTGAAGGAGAGTCTGCTCATTGAGCGAGACCGACCGTATCCTTAACATGTCGTTAAATTCTATGCCTCTTGAGCTATTTTGATACAAGTCATTAATTTTATTATTACTTTTTATTTTATAACGCGATGATTTTGTTGAAATATTGATTGTGTGATCATGCTCGCACGAAGCGGGTGAAAACTAACATGAACTTGTCGCAAAAATAGTCGTTTCGTGCTGAAACAATGATTTAAATTTCATTCAAATGATGCAACACTTTTTTAATTATTAATTTACTGTTTTATCATCAATTGAGGAGATTCAACTACAAGTAGTTACAGCCTGGGAGTTAATGTAAAGTACGTAATAAACACAGTAATGTCTGCATGCCCCAATAATGTCTGCATGCCCCAATACAACGACATTTTCAATCTTACTGCCTAGGCTGAGAGTCTTCGCATAATCCCGACAATTAAAAAGCGAAATATATTTTTGAATGTCACGGGAAACAAAAAACATGTGGCGAACTTGAAATACTGAATGTAAGCGCTCTTTTGGGTATTAAAAACAAGACAGTTCCTGAGTAAATAGTTTTTTTTACTTAATCCTGTCCTTCACTAATTGGAGTATTTTGAGGTCCCTGAAAGATAAATACATTACAAAAGCACCTATATATTGATGATAATACAGCTAAAACTTCGGTGGATTTATGAGTTTTGTTACAGTGAAAGCAATTTTAATTACATAACTTTCTATACATTTTCAGCATTTTTTATACCAATAAAATGTTTCGCTGGCAAAAATAATCTTCACAACTATCACACGAATTCAACACTAGTGTCGATTAAACTTTTCACAAAAATATTTAAGTGTTCCAACTAAAGGACTCTAGCAGTACGGTAAAATGATGTCTTGCAATGTAATAGGGCAGGTTTAAAAGAAGCGATCTAGCCTACTGACGGTGTTGACATTCTGACACCAATTGATCACCAAAAATAAATATTTCTCACATAGAATCATCTTGATTAAAATGAAGATATTTCTTATAAAATCTTAAATATTTCTCTGTAGTGAATAAGTTAAATCTTCTGATTATGCTTTATTAGTTTTAATTATTTGAAGGGAAAGGATTTTAAACTAATTATGTCGTATGTTTGCAAGTTTTTGTAGGAAAATTTTTGACAAGAACTTGATGCAGATTCTGCTTACAAGAACTTTAAACGTAGCTGTAATCTTTTTATATCACTGCTATCCAATAAAAACATCAATCATGAACAAGTCCTTAAGCAAATTGGTATAATGGAAACCTATTCACAATTATGTGATTAGATTCAAAAAGGTAAAATCTTGCCAATTAGTTACCTTATGAAAGCGTGCAATAATCTGCAAGTGGCCTGTAGTTAAAGCCTGCTTCCATTCCAAATATATTTGATTAAGATTAATAAGATCACTTTCTAATTTTCGTAGATTAGTTTGATTGAGCTGAGAAAGTCTTAAGGTATATTATTTTGGTAAAAACATCAACTAACTGTATTAGGTAAAGTATAATGAGCATTCTTATTTTGACAATATATTTTAATCTATAATTTGATCATCTTCGGTTATAAAATACAAAATAAAACAAGATTAAAAATCCATGATAGATTATGTACATACATCTCTACCGTATAATAAATTTGAAGAAGAAGTCAGATGCAAGGACCCACGGGACAGCATCTAAAAAAAGAACAAAAAATGATACTACTAAGGTCCGTCTTCCATTCGTCTCTAGTGTATAGTTGCAGACGTAATTGATTGATATGTAAAGCTTCAAGTGTCAAAAGATGGCTTACTGATTTTGACTTTGATGTTAAAACGATAACGTCGTCCATCGAAAGGGAATGTTGACATGGAGCCATGTGAATACCTACCGGCGCATTTTTTCTTCCGTGTTCTCTAATTCTAGTGATCAGATGTGATTACAAAAACCTCCTGTAGGCAAGAAAACTTTTATTAAGTTGTTAACTCTTTGTAATAAAGATGTTATAATGTTGACAAAAGATGGTTTATACCGCTAAATCGATGGTTTAGCAATAGGCCGTCCTCCTTCCCCTATGTTAGGCAATGGCTACTTGAGTAGCTTTGATTCAACAATAAGCGATGGTGCGTCATTGTACAGTCGATATATGGGTGAGATGTTATGAGAATTTAAAAGGAATCTGATTAAACAAACACATTTGATAGCACTTCTTGACATTTAAATAATTCACAATAAAAACAGATTTGGATTAAGTATACAAAGTCCACTTATACGTGATTGCTAATAAACTTTCATTCCCTGCACGTTAGCGGAGTTAACAGCTTGTTGCTGTTTTTAACATCCTGTTATTACCCAGTTCTTTGTCATTTTAATGTTGATAATCAAATGGTGAACAATATAAAAATCATTTTCGTTATCCTCACCATTAGAATAATTGTTTGGCGTGAATGAAAACAACTCAACAAATAAGGCATCATCAGGTTTATTACACCTTCTGACATGCTTTCTCAAATGTTTTAAAAAATTTCTCCGCAAGTAATTCCGTTTTTCTTTTAATGAAGACCGATTTTCTTTGACTAGGGATTTGGCGAAAAGATTTTTTTTAATGAGTCTAGTATAAACCTGTCCACCACCAAGATGGGATTTAAGATCTTTAGCAGACAAGCAGCTCAAGAGCTCACACACATACCTCTTGAACTTTCTAAGCACGTGAGAACTTCGAAGACCTCTCACAGTTCCTTAATGCAGGTAAATGGAACACACTTTGACTTTTACCAACTTCTATTTTTTTCAGTGCTTGCAACCTTGCTAAATACTTTTTCTTCTCAACCTGACATGTCCAATATTCTTTTCTTTAATCTAAATCCAGGATTTTGAACAAAAATTTTCTCATCGCTGCTTGAAACTTTTGATGCAAGGCACAAAAAATTAAACAGTTCATGGTCTATAAATAAACGCCATTGTTTACATTTTCAACGGTAAGCTCTTCCGGGTCTGACATCTGCTTGGTAGGAAAAAAGATAAAGCAAGGTGAAGCAAAGTAATTATCCGTCCATTTCATCACAAGAAGGCATTCTTAAATGAATTCAAATAAATCAAAAATCATCAATCGACACTCAATGATAATTCAAAACCTCTAATATCTAAAATCCACAGGAAACTCTTCACCAAATCCTTGCATCTTTTTTGAGATTGAATTATGACGCAACGTACGCTCTTCACCCTCCTCCGTATTATAATAATAAAAAAACACCGAATGAAACATTTCCACCGCCTGTAATGTTAGATACGAGCATAATGTTACAGGCACCTCGTAAATGATACATGCACCACGACTAATGTTACATGCAATGCTTGTATTATTATCACAGCATATGCGAATTGATATTACTGTAATGTAACACGCGTAAGTTTAATTTGATTCGTTAAGTATTATTCTAAAACTAGTCGATAAGGCCCGTGGAAAAATCCACTTAGGCAGGATAACAGAGAAAAACAACCGTCATTTAAATTTTGATGACGTCAGCAGAGACATGTCAGAACACAAAATGTTTTTTTTTAGAAATGTGTATGCCTGTTGCCTTCATCGTATAGATCTTGAAACGCTGAGCAAGAAAATGTATAAGATCATGTACTTTTGACAAACGGTTGCAGAGATATTAGGGTTTAAAGGTTTTTTAATGACGTCATCAACCCGTCCATTCCGAAACGGATTCGGGGACCCAGGTTTGGGAAAATTACCCAAATTGGTCCTAGGTGGTCCCTAGTTACCCACGCAGTGAAAAATCATTGACGTCACCACCTCGTTTCCAAGTTATTTGGCCTCAAAGTTTTAGGTGCACTTTAATGGCTTCATTAATTTAATATAGGATATTGACGTTAAAGTAGTGTTATTTTCGTCGCGTCGTACCGTCAGAAAATTTAACATATTAGACATGCAACATCAAAGGAAAATGAACACATCCACTTTGCCTGTCACAGAGACACGGAACTGGCGTATTATTATATAGACTAGTCGATAAGGCCCGTGGAAAAATCCACTTAGGCAGGATAACAGAGAAAAACAACCGTCATTTAAATTTTGATGACGTCAGCAGAGACATGTCAGAACACAAAATGTTTTTTTTCAGAAATGTGTATGCCTGTTGCCTTCATCGTATAGATCTTGAAACGCTGAGCAAGAAAATGTATAGGATCATGTACTTTTGACAAACGGTTGCAGAGATATTGGGGTTTAAAGGTTTGTTAATGACGTCATCAACCCGTCCATTCCGAAACGGATATGGGGACCCAGGTTTGGGAAAATTACCCAAATTGGTCCTAGGTGGTCCCTAGTTACCCACGCGGTGAAAAATCATTGACGTCACCACCTCGTTTCCAAGTTATTTGGCCTCGAAGTTTTAAGTGCACTGTAATGGCTTCATTAATTTAATATAGGATTTTGACGTTAAAGTAGTGTTATTTTCGTCGCGTCGTAACGTCAGAAAATTTAACATATTAGACATGCATTTTTCGGCAACATCAAAGTAATATGAACATATCCACTTTGCCTGTTACAGACACACGGAACTGGCGTATTAATATATAGACTAGTCGATAAAGCCCGTGGAAAAATCCACTGAGGCAGGATAAAATTGAAAAATAAGCGTCATATGAATTTTGATGACGTCAGAAACCCATCTGCAAAAAAATTAGAACCTTGTTTTTACGTTGCCTCTATGGTGCGGAGTTTAAAGCGCTGATTAAGAAAATGTATGTAATCACGTGCTTTTGATAAATGATTAATGAGATATAAAGGTTAAAAAAATTTGCTGACGTCAGCACTGACCCGTCTAGACCCCCAATTTTTTTTTTAGAAATTTGCACTCCTGTTGCCTTCATCGTATAGATCTTGAAACGCTGATCAAGAAAATGTATAGGATTATGCACTTTTGACAAACGGTTGCAGAGATATTAGGGTTTGAAGGTTGTTTGATGACGTCATCAAACCGTCCATTCCGAAACAGATTCGGGGACCCAGGTTTGGGAAAATTACCCAAATTGGTCCTAGTTGGTCCCTAGTTACCCACGCGGTGAAAAATCATTGACGTCACCACCTCGTTTCCAAGTTATTTGGCCTCAAAGTTTTAGGTGCACTGTAATGGCTTCATTAATTTAATATAGGATATTGACGTTAAAGTAGTGTTATTTTCGTCGCGTCGTAACGTCAGAAAATTTAACATATTAGACATGCATTTTTCGGCAACATCAAAGGAAAATGAAGACATCAACTTTGCCTGTTACAGACACACGGAACTGGCTTATTAATATATAGATTTATTTACTTAAGGATCGTTTGAATTGACTAATTGTTATGCTTTTATCTTTGTGCATAGTTTCTTACTATGCTGCGGTTTTACGACTTCTGTTTAACGATTAATGTATTTTTTAAAGAAAATCTTTGTACAAAGGGAGATTTTTGTCTTCATACAGATTCTTCAGAGGGTTGCAACCTCTATAATTATTAACCATTCGTCATCAGACAAGTGTTGTCACAACAGTCAGCTGTTTTGTCATTTCATCATCAATCACAGTCAAGCCGCGTTCTATATCTCTTTGGTAGGTCTTGGATAACGGTGCCATTCTGTTTAAAACAGTGTAAATCAAAAATATGCCTTATCTTTGAACAAAGGCAGTTAAGGTTTCTGGTTTGTATCGGTAAGGGTTACTTGATGATAATCCTAGTTCAGGCTTAGAGAGGACTGATTCAGACCCCTCTATTTAACTTTTCTCCGTAACTGTTTAGAAGCTTGTAGTTACACCTTGATATTTTGTTACTTTTCATAATTTTTGCTTAGCTAACATTTTCCAAAAAATTGTTTTAGGAAAATATGTATGTTTCTAATTCTAAGTATGTTTTGCTATATTTTTTGCCACATTAGTGTTACAAAACACAAAGTAATACAAGCGTTCAGTATCCAAATTACGTATGTTGTCTTCTCTTCAAACTTATCTCGACGATTCATCAAAAAGAAAGATTTATAATGGAATGATTCTTCCTTGCATAATATACAACTGTACCGTAAACTTAAATTTAAGCCAAACGCAAAGAAATAAGCTTAAATCCATTGATAATCTAGCTGAAACGGTCACTGGAACAAGCCAACCACCTGTTGAAAACGTATTGAAGAAACAATCAATTCTACTTGTGCGAAAATGTTTAGAAAGGAAAACGTGTGCAAACTTTATTGATTACTTCAAAGTACAGTCCCATGGTAGGGGGACAAGAAATGATGGTTATAAATTACAAATTCCATTCACAAAACTCAAATAAGCAAAATCTGGTTTCTTTTCAATGGGTGTTACACTATACAACGAGCTACCATTAAATATTCGTAAAATTGAAAATTTTAATTTGTTTAGGAAAAATGTTTTGAAGTTTTTCAACCTTTGATTTGATTATATCCGATAGTCCCATACTCCATTTGATAATACAGAGTGTTCTGTTTGATTTAACGTGCTTATTTTTCCTGCGGAGACTTTACTTCAGTTGTGATATTTTATTTGTAGCCTGTTAGTTTCATAAACAGACATTTGTTGTTTATTCTATCATCTCACACACAATCTGGCAGTTTTAGCTAATTTCAAGACTTTTTAACTAGTTTTATTTTTATTGCTTATATAATATATATTTTTACCGTACTATATTTTGATTTTGATTTTTAAAGACAGGACGTTTGTTAAAAGCAATACTATATATATTGAAAATCTATATCCTGTATAAAAATTGTTTATAATAATAATAATAATAATAATAATAATAATAATAATAATAATAATAATAAGAATATGCTTTTTCATTTTCGGATAGATTTGCATCACTTTTCGGATAGATTTGCATCGTTCGGATAGACTTGCATCGGTACCGGATAGATTTGCATCGCTATCGGATAGATTTGCATCGCTATCGGATAGATTTGCATCGCTATCGGATAGATTTGCATCATTTCCGGCTCCCGTAGAGTTTTTTACATTTCTAAAATGGCACCTTGAGGCGGACGACGAGCAAGAGCAGCTATATAAACTGCTACTGCTTATTTATTTTGGTAAGTAGTACACGAAGGTCATAGCTGATGTATACTTTTATATTATTTAGCTAAGTCATACATATATTTGTTTCTGTTCACTGTCAAGTCTTTTCACCTAGCTAGCTAGAGCTAGCTTATATATATTCTTTTAATCTTATGGCTACCCACAAGTTTCTTTATCTCGTTGGTAAATGGAAGCAATTTATATTTATGTTATGTTATCCAGCTAGCTGAGCTGTGCCTCTGGCTTTCAGTTCTAGCTTCTGGATGAGTTTAGCTAGAAATTGGAAGTGGGTAGGCTAAATGCTTTGAGAAATATATAGCTAGCTAGCAATATGGCTAAAAAATGATACTCCAGTACTAACTAGAGCTAGCTATAGAGTTATTCTGTGACAATATAATGATGACTGAAACATTGTTGTCTGTGTATAGATTAAAATGCATACATTTTGTTGAGCATACAATTTTTCATAAAATGTGCTTAATCAGTGTATAGACTTATTCTTTCATGTTACCAGTAGAAACCATCATAAGTGGGCCATGTGTACACAAGTTACAGTACTGCTTAAATGTATCTTTACATGTACACAAATTTTACAACCTTGCATAACAACCTCAAATCTACATATAGAACCTTCACATATCTTTTTTTTACACATCAACTTAAGGATACTGTAAGGGTAGCTAGCTATAAATATAATTTTTTTACAAAAAAATGTGTGAATCTCACTTTGAACATTCTATCACGGTGTGGATATTATTATCTAAACAAGCTAAATTATTCAGCATATATACTTTTTAAACTTTTTTCAAGATGGGTAGATTTAATATCGCAAAAAAACCTTTTTCTTGATCAGTTTTGTTCTAGCGTGTTCTAGAGTCATATTTTTTTATTCTGTTTAATTTTAATTTTTTTTGAAAGTTTGTTTGTTTTTTTATACCAACTGACATTCAGCACAACAGATTTTTCTTTTAACAGGGTATAAATACTTAATGAGTTGTAGGTAGTTCGCTTAACACCTTCTGCACATCTTTTAACAGGCTATTGTTGCAAAGGTTGCGCAAGGAATTTTATATGTTTGACTTAGAATGTCAAAAACTCCCCTCCATGGTGGAGAAAATCAACAAAACTTTGCACATGAGCTCATCGATACCTGCTGCAAATGACTTTGTCACATTTTATGTATATTTTGATTATTTAAAGAAAAATTGAGGTTAAAACACAAAAGAGCGAGCAAAAATTTATTTTTTCGCATATTTTTAAATAAAAAACGAACAACACGCTTTTTCGAAAAAGTGTGACAAAGTGTTGTTGCTATGGTAATGCTATAGTGATTGATAAATATGACGCAGAGAAAAAATAAGCAGAGGGAAGTTTCGGACGTTTTAGTGAAAAACAAAGATGTGAATTTGTTTTTCAACCTTCAGAAGACACAAGATATTTAGTATTACGATTCATAATTAAAGCATTTACTTTTGTAAATGGAAGACTTCTTATTTTTGTGATTCATATTTTTCTCCAAAATATTGTGACGTTTATATATTTACCATGAAACACTTTACCTCAGCCTGTTATAATCTTATTATTATTTTGGATTATTCCAATTATTTACATGATATACTGAGTCGATTGTGATGTTATTATTATTTTAGATTAATAGGATAGAATTGCATCGCTCAGTATTTGTTCTTATAGATGTGTGATACGAAATACTGAGAGAGTTGTGATCTTATTAATATTTTGGATTGATAGGATAGAATTGCATCACTCAGTGTTTGTTCTTATATAGATGTGTGACACAAAATACTGAGTGAGTTGTGATCTTTTAAATATATTGGATTGATAGGATAGAATTGCATCACTCAGTATTTGTGTGCGACACAAAATACTGAGTGAGTTGTGATCTTATTAATATTTTGGATTGATAGGATAGAATTGCATCACTCAGTGTTTGTTCTTATATAGATGTGTGACACAAAATACTGAGTGAGTTGTGATCTTTTCAATATATTGGATTGATAGGATAGAATTGCTTGTTCTTATATAGATATGTGACACAAAATACTGAGTGAGTTGTGATCTTTTCAATATATTGGATTGATAGGATAGAATTGCATCACTCAGTGTTTGTTCTTATAGATGTGTGACACAAAATACTGAATGAGTTGTGATCTTATTAATATTTTGGATTGATAGGATAGAATTGCGTCTCTCAGTATTTGTTCTTATATAGATGTGTGACACAAAACACTGAGTGAGTTGTGATCTTATTAATATTTTGGATTGATAGGATAGAATTGCATCTCTCAGTATTTATTCTTATAGATGTTTGACACAAAATACTGAGTGAGTTGTGATCTTATTAATATTTTGGATTGATAGGATAGAATTGCATCTCTCAGTATTTATTCTTATAGATGTTTGACACAAAATACTGAGTGAGTTGTGATCTTATTAATATTTTGGATTGATAGGATATAATTGCATCTCTCAGTATTTGTTCTTATATAGATGTGTGACAAAAATACTGAGTGACTTGTGATCTTATTAATATTTTGGATTGATAGGATAGAATTGCATCTCTCAGTATTTGTTCTTATAGATGTTCTTATAGATTATAGATGTTGTGATCTTATTATCTATTTGTGTATTTTAATCATGGTATTGTTTTATCTGCATTTTTTCATAGGACTGTTATCCTGATTTATATATTTCGTTGAACACATGACAATTCGGCTAATGGCTTATCATTGTAGTAAAGTGTGACGTAGACAGGCGTAGGTATTCTCTATTTCTTTTCATATTTTTTTAATGGATAATTTGTGAATAGCCAAAGTCCCCCATGCGCTTATACAGGGTGACCTCCACTCCTAGAAACTTCTGGAAATGGAATGTTGTCCTTGAAAAACTACTGAAGTGTTTAAAAAAAAGAAAAAAATCCTGAAAATTATGTTTTCAGTGTACTTTTTCGTTTGGGTTCGATTTTTTTTTAAATCACAGGTGATAGGAACCATTACGGATTTTTGCTTATTGAAATTTCTGTTTTTATCAAACGAAATTTTTCTGGTGAAAGGACAGAGAACTTCTGGAAGCTCCTTTAATTTATTTTTTTGGAAATAATTGGCCACTCTGGAATAACTTAAATACGAGAAGATCAAATAGAATGTAAATTGTTGAATGTAGGTTTAGAACTTTTACGTTTATTATCCATATTTTGCTGGTCTGCTAATGCATTTTTTTTAATTTTTTAGTGGACCCTCCAAATGCTTTAACCGTTCATTTGAAAATTGGTAGAACCGTTGGAAATTGTTAAAATATGTCGCCATTGTTATGTCAGCGTGCAACAAGATTTATTATACTTGGAAAAATGGTGTCTAATACTATGACATTGAAAACTGTTTTCAATAAACGAAGAAAGTTTCCAAATTGTTACATATTTTTTCCATAAAAACCTTCTTGCTTGTCAACTACCATGTCAGACCAACAATGAGTACGAACACTCATTTACAATCTTGTTTTTATGTAGCTACTTGTTTTATAGGACGACAGCTTTATGTAAATTGACAGGTAGGCCTAATTGCAACGCACGACATGGTCTACAGACGGTATCCTACATTGGAGCAATTTTGTGGGATGTGCTTCCGATATTAAGGAAGCTAAAAGTCTGAAGTCATTTTCTTCACAGCCTAAAGTTTTTTATTTTTATTAGATTTATTTATTTTTATATCGTCAATTTAGCCAAGTGTAGTCGTACTCTTCTATCAAATCCTATACAGGACTTCATACGAGAGGTGACATTTCCATTTGTATATATCCTTTTAATTGACGTTAAATAAATTTATGTCTGTTAACTCTGTTATACCTGGGATCCTGTGACCCAACTCGGTTGGCACAGTTTGCAAGCGTAACTCCAGATCGTGAAAACGTCAAATGTATTGTATCCTCAATGTATTCGTTTAGGTAGTTATATAGAAAAAAATAGACGAGGATATTAATGGTTATTCCTTTCTAGGCAAAATATGAGGCTTAACGTTAAACCAAATAGCTGAATAACACGGCGCGTTTTCGACTTTTAATGTTTCTCAAGCGTCGCGTGTGTGGATTGAGCAAAACGGATTTTTTTAAGGCTGAATCATCTTCCAGGGAACTGATGCGAAATTTCTAGGACGAGTATAAGGGCGAAATTCAAGGGAAACCATCGATTTGAAAATCGGTTCTGCTTAAAAACTAGGTGGTACACTCGCCTGCAATTGTAAAGTATAAGTGTTTTCATCTTAAGATTTCCTGTTTTACGGGATTTCCTAACTTAAATGGCAAAAAATTTTGACTTTTAGTTTGACAAAGGGTGTACGCCAGCAATATTTGAAGGTGTCATGGCATAATTAGCGTAATATATTAACAGCCTTGATTCCATGCTATTAGCCTTTTCGGAATTAGCGCAGCTATACTTAATCTTTTTATTAAGTTGGACTTTGCCTAACTTACCGTTCTTGGTAGTGAAGCATAATAGAAGATCCAAAAAGGAGTTTTAAAAGATTTATTGCTTAACTGGGCAGATTTTCGTCTCCATTTTGCACCAGTATTAAATTCTAGACCTAGTATCCTGTTATAATTCACGAATTTCCGAAACACCATGGATATGGCATATTTGGAACTTATATAATTTTGCTATAAAACAAGACTTGACAGGTTTAAATAAGATGCTGATGTATAAGAATAAAAAAAACATCCCAAGGTAAACATCTCTAAAAAGAGTCTCTACATTTAGCACTTTTTGTAGGCTTTGCTACCGAGAACGGTGGGTCTTTGTCTGCCTTGCTCCACTTGCGGGAAAATTAAATAAGGCTGTGCTAATTCTGAAAAGGCGTATTTCAGTTGAATGGAACCCGTAGCGGAGTATAGTAACAACCTCGTTATCATGCTATTTCAGTAGATGTTATATAATAACATAATAAATAATAAATAATGGTAGCATAATATCGTAATGACGTCGATTCCAGGCTATTTCGGTGAGACATTTTAGAATCTATTAAATGCTAAAGTAACGTATTATCGCGACGATATCGATTAAGGACTATTCCAGTAGACGCATAGTATTAAATTCTTTCAGTAAAGTCTTAATGATTGAATTCTATCCTCGCAGTAATACGCAACTACTTTCAGAAGACATCAACGGATAATTCAAATGAGTTTTTTTCCGCGGTCATAAAAAGACGTTTACGTTCACTCAACTTAGGACTCAAACGAACGGCTTGTTTTGGTTATCGTATACAATACGCCCAGAGTTCTTCTGAACTTCGATGTGTAATGAACCTCCTATGTTGGATTTTCCACAGGCTAATGATTAGTCTCCTTACTAAAACCCGTACTCTGTCTGTCTGTCCGTCTGTTCGTGAGTCGAAAGTCATGTCTGAGGCGATATATAGAGGATGGGCGAACCCGTGGATTGATCCACGGTTTACCGAATAAGTCTCTTTAAAAATAGCAATCGTCTGTCTGTCTGTGTGTCCGCAAAAGCCGTGTCCCATAACGGAAACACGAAATTTTTAAAATGCGCATCAATATCAATACCAAATGCGATATATTTCTGTCCACTTTGCTACAACGGGTTAATTTAAAGGACGGGCGACCCCGTGGATTTTTTCACGGGCTAACGACTAGTCTCTTTAATAATAGCCGCATTTTGTCCGTGTGTCCGCGAGATCCGCGTCCTGTAACGGAAACACGAAATTTTTAAAATGTGTACCAATACCAAATGCGATATATTTTTGTCCACTTTTTTGCGACGGGTAAATTTAAAGGACGGGCGACCCCGTGGATTTTTCCACGGGCAACGACTAGTCTATTTAATAATAGCCTTATTCTGTTTGTTCAAAATGGCTATGTGCAGCTTCATTCCTAGTCCCCAGCAGAGTTGATTTTTCACGGAAGGGAGAACTTTTACTTCGTATCCCTTACTTCGTGGTAACAAACAAACAAGGCGGCAAGAAACACCGATTTGGGAAAAATGTACGATCGGCCAATTGTCGTGGATTGTTGCATGGGCTAAACACTAATCTCTATATTAGTATTCCGTGGTCTGTCTCTTAAAAATGGCAGTTTGATTTCTGACCCGCAAAGTAATTTGATTAGTTCATGCTAAAAGGCGAGACCTTAAAAAAATACCTATCGAGAGTTCGAGTTTTTGAAGACATGTGACTTTGGAAGCTTTTTATTTTTTTTGTTATTTTCTGTGGAAAAATCCGGTACAAAGCTTTGTTTAAGTTTTTCAACCGAAGACATTCCCTTCTTTTTCAATAAAGTAGTCAATTTATATTTATTACTTTCTTCCACGTCCTTGTTTTTTAATCCCTAGCTTGTTTAATCTCCATTTTGCAGGCGCCATCTTGCACAGCATTAAACACAAGAGTTGGTTGTTTTGTTTTAGTTTTGGTTGCTTTGACAATGTTTTCAAAATTGAACGATTTGGAAACATTTGAATGTTCGAATTCTAGTTAAAAAGACTTATAGAGAGAAATTCCTCCGATAGACTGACAAATTTGTTCTACCAACCGAGATGTTCGAATTTTCGAGTACTCGAATTATACTGATTTCTTTTCGTAGGTTTAAGGGAACGACACATTTGTTCGACCTAACGAGATGTTCGAAGTTTTTAAGTATTCGAGTTATCGATAGTCAACTGTATTTCTATTACTTCCACATCCACTTGTCACTACAATCGTTACATCACTTGTTAGCACCCAATAAGTGTGGCTTTTGTTAGCAATTCAATAGGAAGCAAGTTACAGCAGCTGTTCTATTGAAGACATGTTTGTGCAGTGACACAGCATGGGTCTTTTTTTAATTCTTAAATTGATTGGAAAGTGTAGATGATTATATTTTTGAGAGAATAGTTATATATTATTGCGTTCTAATTTGCGAATACCTGGAGTTAAAGAACACGATATTGAAAGTAAATTTGATTTAACACTGTTTTAAACTTTATTGGAAAATTAGACTGTTCCGCGTTTAAATTCGAAAACAAGAAAAGACGTTGCTATCGCAGTAAGGTACTATCTTCGTATTATATACATCTTTATAAAATTATTTTTAATATTTTTATCAATCTATTACAAGTTATATCATTGCCTATTCAGGCCAAGGGAACATTAGAACGGTTAACTCAATGCCCTGAAACCTCTGATAGCTGGGTTTTTCTTATCTCTTATACTAGTACGGAGCTTCTGTCTGTCTGTCTGTGACTTTTACAAAGGCGATATTTTTTAATTTGGAATAAAAGGACGAAACGATGTTTTTAGAAAAGCAGGAAGCAGGTGGTACGGCAAGCATATGGTATAACACGCCCGTTATTAATAGCACTATCTCAAAATGATTCTAATTTTTTGATATATCAGTGTTTTCATTCATGGTACTGTGTAAATACTTCAGAACCATTACACATTTTGCTAATAACACCCATTTACGCCACAGGACCTTAATACTACCCCTAGTTACGCCCCACAATTTTTTCGAATTTTCCCCCGTTTTTGCTGTTTTTAAAGTATTTAATATTTTCCATTTTGTGCGTTCTTGTAAAAATTCATTTAGAATGAAAAAATTAGTGCTATGGGAGATTTGCGTTTATAACACAAAATAAGCAAAGACAAAACCTATATCATGAATTTTTCGTCCAAAATTGAGTGTACGTTTTTGAGGGACTGGTAGACGTTCCTTACTGAATTCAGTCTAGATTTTCTTACAATTTTTTCTTGACTAAAGAATCAGTATATCTATCACGCAAGTTTTGCGTGATAGATATACTGATACATTAGTATTAAACACTTAATAAAATATTTACGCCAACTTTGAAAAACCTCGCTCATTTGTCGATTTTTTATGTATTCTTTTTAGGCTTGCAACTAGTTCAGCAAATACAAAATTATGACTTCTTCCAGAACGAGGGTAAGTGTCGTTTTTGTTATTTACCGTAGATGTTCGAATAAGCAACCTTTCCCTGAAAACGAAAATTTGAAATAAGCGCCCCTACTCGAATAAGCGGCCCCGGGCGGTTATTCGAGTATGAAATTAGGAACAAAAGAGCGCGCTTATTTTAAATTTTTATTAATTTATAAAATAGAAAATAGCATTTATAAGTACACAGTTCTCTTTTTTATCTCTATTACATGGTCAAAATTCATCTCAAAATGGTTACATTTTTCCTTTTTTTTGAGTTTACTGTTTTGAATGATTTCTTTGTTTTCTGTCATAACACTGTACATGGCTGGCACAACAAGTCCAACCTCCCTATTTCTCTTTCTTTGGCCACACCAAAAAATTGGACATTCTAAATTGATAATTGGAATGTGTCCGAAAAGTCCCCCATCTTCTACTTCGGTGTGACAAATTCTGATATAGAAGAGGCTGGAAAAGAGATACTTGTTTTAGCAAAAACATTTAAACAATAAAATTTCAACTTTTTAAATAAGCGCCCCCTTATTCCAATAACCGCTCCTTTCGAATAAGCGCCCTTAAAAACCTTAAGAATCATTTACGGTATTTTAACCTTGTGTTTTTTAAGGCAAACATTTTAATTGTTGTATATTTTTTGTTCTTAGGTGAGAAATTATGCAATTAGACCATGGAGGGATACACTGTTGTCAGACGGAAGTGGATTTGTCCATTATCAAATCGATTCTGTCATAGGTATGATTGAATAATGAAATACTTCTTAGTTAGGCCAATTGCAAATTCCCTCCACTGCGATGCGATTCATATAAAGGGTATTTTTTATATCATATGAAGTATTTATGTATTATGCTGAATAGTTCTTTTTTCTCAATCGCTAGTGTACGTTAGCCCTAATTCATTTGGATTTTTTTATCAAAC
The DNA here is from genome assembly GCF_029227915.1 of Hydractinia symbiolongicarpus. Lineage (NCBI taxonomy): Eukaryota > Metazoa > Cnidaria > Hydrozoa > Anthoathecata > Hydractiniidae > Hydractinia > Hydractinia symbiolongicarpus. The sequence continues at coordinate 6,126,527 of NC_079878.1, forward strand.
TATCTCCAGAGGAAACTAATGATAGTGTAATACGAATGTGATGAAATTTAGTGAAATGATTAAAATTTATAGGAGCAACAAAATTGCGTCAAACGCTTATGTTACTTTATCTATGACGTCATCAAGATTCCGAAAAATAACGAGAATATATGTGTTCACTTAAGTACTAGAGTTCTGAATCAAAATTTCAAGTTCTAGTTAAACACTCAACTGAGACGAACAAAAGTTATACGATTTTTTATTTTACAAGAATTCCCAAAGAAGTATATCGATAGTTCTAAATAATGGCTAATAAATCAAGGGCAGGAAGGCCTGGGGACTAATGAATTCACAACATCTTGTTTAACAGGATTTTTGTAAAACTCAGGTAGCTTACTTTATCAATCCGGGGCAGCAAGAAAGGCAACATGGGCCGGGAAATGTGCCACCTCCTTCGTTGATAAAGGATTAAGTGAATTATATAAATTATTTGCGTCATCTATTAAGTTAAATCCACGTAAAAAATTTGAAGAAACTAGAGCCTACAATGAAAATGAACCAAAATCAAATAAAAAAGTATATAGAAAAATAATATTTCGCATATATGATCTATGAAACACGCAAATGTTTAAAAAATCCGCAGTTTTTTCATCTCCGAGGGCACGACGGATTCGCCTCTCCTGCCAGGTTATTCTTAATTACTCTTTTTTGGTAGGCTACAAGGTTATGATACCACTGAGTTGTTATATTTATCTATTTACCACCTGCATACCAAAATTTTAGGTGCCATACCTTTTAGAGCCTTAGATATTAGTCATTACTTGAACCCACCCCTTAAATTTCTATTCAATCCTTATAAACTGAAACTGGAAAGTCACAACACAATTGTATTCCATTAAGGGGAATTATTCTTTAAAGTTTGGACACGTGATTAATCCGATTTTCCGATTATTTCAGATTTCACCTGAAAATTTTCAAAAATTGGATTAAACAACTTTTACTTGGCTCTTAGAAATTTGAAACAGAGTATTATAATTTGTTCTAAAAGTAAAGTAATTGCATTTAAGCAGATAGTGGTATTTTGGACAAATTTCAAGCTTCTGGTGATGTCACAGAAAAAGTGCTAACATAAGCAAGAAATTATTGCTGCCATTTTGATTTTTTTATGACGTGCTATATTTGAGTGTGCCAAGTTTGATCTAATTTGGAAAATCCTATCAAAAGTTTTGCAGGGGCCCCGCCCCTCCCATATGTACGAAAAAATCCCGGAGCGAATAGGGTTAAGTAATTGTAAGTTGTAGTCACTGTTTATTGTAAGAAGTAATGCCTGTACAATAGGAGTAACAATATTATTATCATCACTTATAGGACATGGTGTATTTTCATGTCAAACGTACAGAAAAGGAGATGCCCTCCTAACATATCGCGGTGCTTTATTAAGTGCAACTGAGGCAAATGAAAGGGCAATGGCATACGCAGACGACGTTGGCAGTTATTTGTTTTACTTCAAGAATGGTAATAAAGAAATGTGCATAGACGCTACTGAATCGGACTGTCTTGCTAGATTTGTGAATGACTCGCCATCGCAATACGCAAATTGTAAAATGATGCTGAAATTAAGCGACAACAGACCACATCTTTGCCTAATTGCCGTTAAAGATATATCACCGAATACAGAACTGAGGTACGACTACGGTGAGCTGAAAAAGTTTCTACCATGGAGAAATAACAAAAAATATGAAAAGCCATTTAACTTAGCCATGCTAAAAATGAAAACTTCAGAAGACCCGTTTAAAGCTAAAACAACAAAAACAGTTACTGCTGAAGAAGTATTGATAGGTGTATTGAATTCAGAAGGCCCTTACAGACAAGAAGATACAATCCGATCTACGGCTGGGGAAAACATATTCAAATTAAATCCCTCTGTTTCACCTGTTGCCAAAAAAAAGCTCTTTAAGTCCATCGATAGTTCTGCTGAGATGCTTCAAGAACCGTACTTGAAAATAGAAGACAAGTCCAGAGCATATCGACCGCAGGTGTATCGTAACTTTGCCATTCCAGCTTTTAACTTTAAAGATGAAAGTAAAGCGGTTCTTTTCCATGCACAAGGAGAAGAAAGAGGAATTTCAAATAAATGCTGTGACCTTGTGCCTAAGAAGTATTGTGAAATTTGCGAGCAATCTTATTCAGATCTTGAAAAACATCTACAAACTGAGAAACATGTGAGTCAAACTCAAAATCCTGAAAAGTATGCAATCTTAGATGAATTATCAAATCAAATAAATGCAGAGTCAGATAAGAAAGATTTTGTCGATCTGAGGGTTAAAATTATTGAAGGAACATCAAAGTTTGACAGGAAATTGGTAAAAGAAATTGTGTTCAGCGCAGTAATCAATGGATTAATGAATGGAAAGACAGAATCCAGGAGACATAAATCATACTGCAAAGGAGGGAAAGAGAGAAGATTCCTGGATGATACAGATATTGTTCAGTTCCTTGACAGCAACATCGTAGAAATCATTAACGAAGAAATAGCTTGCTCAAACATCCTTTCAAAAGCACCTTGGGATTATCGTTATAAGGTAATTCTTCCTGAATTGGTAGTCAGAATGTTTTCAAAAGCATTAAATGTCTCTAAGGACAAATCGGAATTCATATTCAAGAGGTTTTCTTCCTTACTTAGTAAAGAAGAAGAAGAAGGAGAATCAACTCTAAACGCAGTAACCTTTAAGGAAATGGTTCAAATAGGAATGTCAAACTGGCAAAAACAAATTGAAAGTATTCTGAAAGAAGTTGAGTCAATAAAGTTATGTACTAACGCCATTAAAAAAATAGAAAACAAGAACGCTCTTAACAAAGACATAGAAATTGTAGAGATGACACTAGCGGACATCGTCGATCATATTGTTGCTGAAGAGAAAGATCATCATTCTGCAGAGAGTGTGGATTTTTCGGTTATACGAAGTAATGGAGAAAAACAAGTTAAAAGTACAGTGAAGGAAATTGATTTAAAAAACTCCTTCGCACCTTCTGTGAAAATTCTTCTGACTTCAAAGAAGGAGAACAAGGACGCTCTTAGTAGCGACCTAACTATTGCAGAAAAGACGCTGACGGACATCATCGATCATATTCTTGGGGAAGAGAAAAAAATAGATGTGCCCAATGATCCGTCTATAGACAGTGTGGATGTTTCTGCTATCCGAAGTAGGCGAAAGAAATCAACAATCAAAACAAACTCAAGGAAGTCCTTGAAATGCCCAGTTTGTAACCAAGAGAGAACAAACATTTGTCGTCATCTGAGGGAAACGCACGGCTGGTCTCGTCAAAGTGCATCAGCTGCCACTTCTCAGTTCGAGTTGAAGTTGTGTCGCAAAAAAAAAGATAACAATGGTAAAAATTATCATGTAAAAAAAATTTGCCCGATTGATAATTGTCTGCAAGTAAGAACAAATATGCCTGAGCATTTATTAACAAAACATAAAATCCCTAAAGGTCCGCTCTACTACGACTTGTTGAAGAGTGCTGTCAGGTATAACGTGGAAATAATGCCAGAAAACCTCTTGGAATCTCCACGAAAGTTAATAATGGCGCACAAAGAACAGAGCTTTGCTGTATCACACACTGTTACAACGCCATTATATAGACCTGCAAACTTGACCAATGATACTGTCGCCAAGCAAGACAACCAAAAACCGGAAATTCCGAGGAAAGATATTGAAAATCCTTCACAAAACACAACGGTAGATAAGAATTTGGAAACAACTGGATTTTCACAGCTGCGCTTACGGAACATCGTCTCATCACACACTGTTACAGCACCATTAAATAGATCTGCGAATTCAACAACTAATACTGGTAATACTGATATAGAACAAGTCGTCAAACAGCACCACCAAAAACCAGAAATCTCTAAAAAACATATAGAAAAGTCATCTGCTCAAAACATAACGATAAGTTTGAACGCAGAAACAACTGGACTTTCACATTTGCATTTACGAAGCATGAGGATTAACTCCGCTAAAAAGGACTCCAAAAAAGAGGAAGGTATAGTTTCACAGAGTTCACCCGATAGTTATGAGAGTTCAGGTAAGGAATGCACATCCAGCGAAAGTGAAGAAGAATACGATTGGTCGATTGACGAAACTACCGATTGGAGCCTTGCAATGAGTCTGGGACCAAATGTAAACAAATTATTAGACAGATTTTTTAACTACATGATTGGTCCTGACAGAAACCGAAAGGAGCGTTCAATATCCGTTATCGTTGGTGACGTGCGGCGAATTTTTTTTGCCGTTGGAGTGAAAGATGACTTAGATATCATTTTTAGAAATGGAGGTGTGGATTTCCGTGATCTGTATATTGTCAAACATTGCGGTGCCAAAGGAACTAAGCCCTCAAGTATCAAGAAATATCTGTACTCGCTGATAGACTTCTGCGAATTTTTACTTGCAGAGGACATAGTCATGGCGAATGTAAAGAGGAGAGACATGCACACATTAATTGAAAAAATTAAACAGTGGAGGAAAAATTATAAAAGGCAGGAGAAGATTTTAAAACATAAAAGGTCTGTTAATGATTTTACGATGCTTGTAGATGATGAACAGGTAAAACGCTATAATAATAGTAAAAATGCTAAAAACTCTGTTGCGATCTTTGAAACATTATCAAAATTCCCGAACTATCAGTTGAAACAACGGGAGTATTGCCTCATCAGGGATCACTTGTACACAAAGATCCATTTTACAAGTGCACCACGCTCAGGCGTAACGTCAAACATGACAATCGCAGAATTCAAAAGTTCAGAGTTGCAAGAAGATGGGAAATGGCTCATAGAAGTATGGGATCATAAGACAGTTGAGCACTACGGTCCGGCTAAGGTGATTTTAACGGCAGAGAACTACGAACTGTTGAAGATTTACGTCATTAGAGCAAGGCCTCAAACATCCCCAAAATTTGAGAATGTTTTTGTAACTTGGTCAGGACAGAAAATTAACTCTGGTGACGTAAGTAAAAGATTGCATTTAGCATGGAAGAAAGCAGGAAACTTTGTGAGCAAAGAGGCACCAAAAAATCTAACTGCGAACATCATAAGGGAATCCACAAGCACCGGATTAAAATAAAAGCAATTTTACCGCTGAAGTTGACAACCTGATGTCGCATAGTAAGAGTACGGCGGAAGACCATTATTACATAAGAAATATGAGAAAGTCAGCCAGTGTTGGGACGAATGTGGTTACAGATCTATTCTACGGAAGTGATTACCATGACAAAAACCGACCAATAGCTACTACACCTGATAAAATAGCAACTCCGCAATCAGTATGCACCCCTACTTCGCAAAACAAACGGAAGTTATGGTCTGAAAAAGAAGTGAGTGAAATAGAAACCGCTTTTAAAAATGAGGAAACTAGTTATGGTTTTGTTAAGAAGAAATGTGAGACACTTAGTTCAATAGATGCTTCACCGAGACAAGTATATGACAAACTCAGAGTGCTGAACAAAGTGAAAAGGTCTCCGTCTCAGCGTCGTTGCTTGTTTTCAGAAAGTGACTTAGATGTGTTGGTATCTCGAGGAAAGAAGTTAATAAAGGGCGGAAAGCTTACTGAAGATAGAGTGGACGAATGTTTTGAGGGTACAGGACTTCTAGAAAAGTATTCTTTCACCCAAATCCGAACTAGATTGTCCTACGAAAAAACAAAAAAGAATAAAAAATCTAAAAGAAAGGTAAGTTGATCGACGTTTGTGTTTTTTGTTAGTCTACAGTGTATTACAGTGGCGAATTTGATTGGATACTTCCATACCCATTGTCATGAAATTGCGATTTGTTTTGATCCTTACAACAGATTGGGGTTACCTGTCTAAGTTGTGCTCATATAAAATATACTGTTGGATCACAATTTTTTTTTTCAGTGCCAGGAGATGTGACAAGCCTACTACTTTGCGTTCAGCTTCATAATGGCCGACAGATGTTGTGAAAAAAGAACTGAGTTACGAATATCTTCTTGTTATTTATTAACCATGACTTTTAAGTTAACTTTTGTTTAGAAAATACTAATGACAGTAAAGTCAAATATCGGTTACATGTAGATATTTTTTATTGATTTAAATTATCTTTTCATGTCTATATTGTACTTTGAAAAACACTTTCTTGCAAAATCATTTCATAACTCAACTTCCGAAACCTGGAAAATGTTTCTTGCCAGAAATGTCCTTAAGGAACTTTCGACTATTATTATCCAACGCTTAAATTTTTTTTTAAAATATCGTCAAAGTTTGATTGTGACTTCTTTAATGCTACGGTACTAATTCCATTGAGGTATCATCGAAAAAAAGTTACCGGGCGTCTCTATTTTATCATATTATTAACGAAAAGCTAAATTTTGTTGTTGTAGCGGATCATAATTTAAAGACGTCATACAATCCCCAGCAGTAAAAAGATCTCTTGTATTTCGGGAAAGAATACGCGTAGGCTGTATGGGGGTAAATATCAATTGTGGCGTCACTGTTTTCTAGCACTGGTTCACAGTTTGCAGACTTCGGATGGCGTCATTAAATCTTGATCCATAAGTTTGTTCACATATCGGCATTTGTGTTATTTAATTTTGTTTTTTAATGTTTTTCTCATTTTTCTATTTTGAGATGAGACTGTATGAGATTTGTACGATTACCTGTTCACTACACCTGTACTTTTGACAATTTTCTTATTTAGTTTTTATTAAGTTCTGGAAGATAAAAAAAAGCGAATTTTTTTGACTCTCTGCGACCATTACTCTAAGCAGGCAAGCAATAACTTTAAAGTCGGGAGGCTGCAGAATTAGATTTCTCTCACGAGCAAGGTCATGTTAAGAGCGTTGCATTCACCACTTTCGCTTTTTGCGATGCTTGCATTACCGAACAATCTTTAACATGACCCGCGAAGGTATAAAATTAGAAGAAAAATGGCTGTGCTAATTTCATCCGAATTTCTCAACCTTTTGAGTTTTTCTTGTAAAGATATAATCGCAGATCCTAATGCCCGTGTGGACCGTAACTCTTCGAATTAACACCTGGGGTTTTTAATAAATTTTCGATTTATATAGGGGTCTTATTAGAAGGGGCGTATATTAGAGAAGGCGTTCAATAAATGTTTGTATTTTTTTCTTTTCTTTTGCCGATGGAATACATATATTTTCACATAATATCTGCATCATTATCAATATCGTCTTCGCCAATTAAATTGAGAGCGTTCAACGTCGGCATATCTTCTTTCCATACTTCATATAGTATAGGTATTTATCTTATCAGTGAAACTTCCGTTTCGAAAAAAGGCCCTCTGAAGGGGGGAGTTTATTAGAAGATCATTGAAAGAGGAGGTGTTTAATCAAGTGTGGGGCGCCTAAAAGAAGAAAGCGATTAACCAAAGCATAACTAATTCTCTTTGAAAGTAATACCCTGTCGCCGGCAGGTTTCTTAGGAATAAAACGAATATTGCCGGGTGTCTGTAAAAGCCGCCGGCATCTTCTTTTTAACTAATGCTTTACAAAATATACCGCCTGAACTCCGGAGTAAATCATGGGTAATAATTAAAAATCAGTTTTCATATGGTAAATCTGATTACACGGTAGTAACTTTAAAAGTTGCTCAACCTCATCCCCAAAGCATCTTGTATATTTTCTGACATCGGGACGACGGTACAAACTTTTTCCCATCCTGATATAAATAAAGAAAAAATGTTTGAAATGTGATTGGAAGGGGCTAACTTTGGTACCATCAACCTCGTCCCCAGGGCTCTTTTTCAATTACTAGTATTAGGATGTCCCTGGGGACATGGCTGTGGTGCCACATTAGTATACCAATAATAAAGTGGCAATAATTTCACATGTACGCCTGCAATTTTTAACCTTAACTACTCGCTATATTTGAATTGGTTGGCACCAATACCTTTTATTTGATATGGTATAAATGCAAATCCGTGGTCGAGTCAACAGTTGTTGCGAAATTGTCAATTATTATGAAGTTGTCAAACATTATGAGGCCGGTTGCCGTTGGGCGAGTCGCTCATAAGTATACAAATAATTGATAACAATTTGGAAAATTATTATCAATTATTATCAATTATTATCAATTATTACCAAAAAGGAAAAAACACCAAAATTCAAGTAACACAGCTCCAAATAAAACAGATTTTTATTCGAATAATCAGTATTTATCCTAATCTTGTCCAAATAATGACAAAAAAACATTTCTTATAAGTATATGAAATCCTACGGTAGCAAAGAAAAATGATGCAAATCTATCCGAATATTCATATTATAATAATAATAATAATAATAATAATAATAATAATAATAATAATAATAATAATAATAATAATAATAATAATAATAATAATAATAATAATAATAATAATAATAATAATAATAATAATAATAATAATTATACAAGTATACAGAATCTGAAATTTCAGCAAATATTGAACCATTTCAGCAAATTTGATGACGTCGTTACTAAAATGCTGACATCAGCAATTTTTGTTCAAGTTATTTGGGTAATATTTGTGGCAAACTCCATGCCCATAGTCCAACAACTTCTAAAATTGCCCCCTCCTCCCTTCCAGCACTGGGAAACACCCACATAACCTAGCAGGAATAGGGTTAAGGCCAGTGTGTTACAGCATTTCACTGATAAACACATGCTAGAGTTCTTCTCATATTATGAACGCGTTTGTGACTTTTGTATCAACACAAAATCGTATATCACTTTTTTGGACCACCTGCAAAGGGATTTAGCCACGTGTGTGGTTTAATAGCTTTTCCTTAAATCTTCAGGTTCAAAGGATTTGTCCATTTTATTATGAACCAAAACGGGCAAACGTTTCGGTGGTCGAGCAACTCAAGTAATTTACCTGTACCTAAAACTTAACTTCAACATTTTTAAGTTAAAATCATTTTACGAAAAAGTCTTCATAACTTTTGAAAAGAGCATTAAGTTCGTCGTGTGATTCCAAAACAATATTGAGAATTCAGGTGGCGGATCTACCCGTTTCTTAAAGGTGTAGTGCAGCTACTGTTTTGGAATCAATATCGATGCATCAATATCTTCCATAACTAGGGCCTTACCCGGCGTACAAGTTTCAATATCGCTGGTTGTGTTTATCCTTCCCTTTATAGTTACTGGCTGTTGAATTAAATCGATAGATAGGACAACATGGGATATCAGTGTAATTGATTGCAAAGCGTACTCACCGTCGTCGAGTAAGTGTTGCATGTGTTGCGGGTAACTTCGCATTTATTTGGTGGCACTTTCACGTCTGCAACTTAATTACTATGTGGATTTATTAATTAAAAATATTCCTATTCCAAAATTCTAGACAATAGGTCTCGTCAATACCAATTTCCACAACATCATCTTTGTAAACAGTCGACTTTATTAACTGCTCACAGAATATATTGCCTCTGTATGAGTAAAATGTAGGTGTATATCCTCTTCTCCTAACTTTTTTGATTAATGTTTTGCGAATTTTATTTCAGCAAATAAACTCATAACGACTTGTGGACCTATTATCGAATAAAGTGGCATTACCAGCACACCGTTTAAAATACTTTATTTGGTATTCTATAATTAAAGGTATAGGGCACAATACAATAAAAATATTCTTGTTCTGTTTGTGACATAATATTAGGAAAAAATTGAAAAATAAACAATTTTTCATACGCAGTAAGAGGAAAAGCCTCCTTATTATTACAAGCTCGTGAGCTTGTATTAAAACGCAAATTTGTCCTACAAGAATGGAAATTTTTGCCTCTCTGAGCACCGACACGGGAGTAGTCGTGTGTTCGAATCTCATCTTGGTCACTATTTTTACTTTTTTTTTCTTTTCACTATCTTGCCTGCGAGGGTGTGTTTCCAACTCGTAACTAACTAACCAAATGGTCAATCGCAACGTCACAGATTTAAACTTCGTAACTAAACTCTCTAAGTACTTGGAATTCATCTAAATGACATTTCAGGCCAAAATTGGTATTATTTTCGACAAAATTTGGCACAGTTAACAAAAAAATTATGATTGTGACATCATAATTTGGATTTTTTTCACCTAAATGTCATTTTAGGCCAAAATTTGTCTGAAAATTAAAACTACTTTATTTTCGACAAAGTTAAAAAAAAGTATGCCGAACATGATGGTGCCATCAAAGTTTTGCTTAATGTCATTTTAGGCCAAAGTTGGTCTAAAAATTAAAACTGCTTTATTTTCGACAAAAAATAGCACAGTTGACAAAAAAGTATGCTGAACATGATGGTGACATCAAAATTTTGATTTTTATCACCTAAATGTCATTATAGGCCAAAATTGGTCCAAAAATTAAAATTACTTTATTTTCGACAAAATTTGGCACAGTTAACAAAAAAAGTAGGCTGAACATGATAGTGACATCAAAATGTTAATTTTTTGTCAACTAAATGCCGTTTAAGACCATAAACGTTTCAACCGCGCAACTTTCAACCATGAATGATAGGCTGTATTTTTTGTTAGCAGAAATTGTAGAATTGGGTTGCATTTTCGGTGTTTCATAGTTGTGCATTTTTAATAGCGAGATTGCTTAAGCACCTCCTGCATCTTGTATATTGTTTAAAAAGATAAGTGTTGAAAAGATGTATTTAACTAACTGGTAAAGTAAAGGTGTTTCCACCAAAGTTTTCCAAAGTGAATGTAGGCAGAGTTAAGGTCTCCCCAAATGCCTGGAAAGTAGTCTGCAAAAAATAAAATTTCCACAAAAATACGTAAGAGAAAAACGAAAACGCTACACCTTATATAATTAATGACAAGAGCGAAATTCTTTTCGCTACGCTAATGACACGGCAACATAGTGAAATATGATTTCGGAAACACTCCGAAAAACGTAAATTTTTCGATTCCCTTCCTCTTATTTGTCTCCGCGTCATAAGCGTACAGGAGTGACAGTTCTGGTAATATATTTTTTTAACTAAAGCCATTTCCTTTTTTAAACAATTAACATCGTATATTATTTTTCTTTTTCTCACTGAGTGACTTTCTTATACCCGGTCCTTTTTTTTGAGGGGGGGGGGGGGGATTACTGAATTTCGAAAATTTTAGGTGCAGCTTGTGGTTTTTCTTCTTCCTGTCAGTCAGTTAACTCCAGACTGACCCAACGAAAATTAAAATTTCGAGGAATTTTTCGTTCAAGAAGATCTCGTAACAGAAATCACAATTTGATAGACAGCTTTTTATAAACTTTCTTCGCGAGGTTGTTTACGTGTATCATACGTCTTGTTTAATTATTAAAGTCCTGATTATTCAATCGACTAGTCCTTAGCACGTGGAAAATCCACGGGATTTACCTGTCAGAGTAAAGTCGATAAAAATATATTGGTTATTCGTAACTTAAATTTCATACGTGGCCAACACGACACGTTTTTCATAGACAAACAAATTAATATAAAGATTATTTTGATTATTCTTACAATCTGCCAGAACAACTCTATAACAAATAATAAATCGTATTTTTGTTTTGTTTTAAAAAAACATGACCTTGTGTGGTGGTCATACCCCGTGACGCTGCGACCCCGTGACACTGCGACCCCGTGACGCTGCGACCCCGTGACGCTACGACCCCGTGACACTGCGACCCCGTGACGCTGAGACTGTCAACTTAGTCGCACATGGTTAACAAAACTTTTTGGTCGGACAGGTTGATATTAACATACATAAAGTCTCAATAAACTACAATGTTATATAAGTTTGCAGTTCTATCAAGAATGGTGCTAGCTCACGGCTTCGAGAACACACAATTATGACAAATATAGTGCCTGAAAACGTGGGCTCCAAAAACGAGTTGCAAATGAGTGAAACGACAGTCCTAAGACTCCAACACACCACACCCTCAATGATGAGTGTCACGTTTTTAAACAGCAAAAAACAGTGATAAATAAAATGTACAAAAATATAAAGTATAAAAATACATCAGTTTCATAACATTAGTCCAACAATTTCGTATTCTGGTTATTTACTTTCCAATAGCTTTCAGTAGGTACAGTCGTCACAACGCGTCGTTCCGTATATGTTTTGTTTTGCATACTTTTTTCACGACGTCAGCTTGGTATACTCTTTGCCAGTTGTTTGCATTGTTCATCAGACTGCTCTAGTTAAAAAAGAGGTGGTGTCGTGCGGTTCTAATCTCATTTTACAGCTAAAACGCTTTGCCAGAAGCAATGGACTTGTGTCAAAAATTACCTCCCATATCACTGCTTACCCTGGCACCATCTCCATACGTTTTACCATAGACGTAAACATTTTTAATTAAGAGCAATTATTAACCACTGCAGTAACTTAAATAACGGTCATTACACAACTATAGCCTTCGACCAAATGATTTAAAAGTGGATCCATTGCAACGATACAGTGGTAATTTCCTGCGATGAGCGCATTATTAACAGCCACGAGTCATACATTTTCTTCTTAGAACAGCTAAGGTAACAGTCTTTAAAGTAGAATAAGTCAGCAAGTGGGCTTGACTGCACTCAGTCTTGTCTTTTGAGAGTGACGGATCTACCTATGAACTGGGTCAAACAAATCAAACGATAAAAGATTTGGATAGAAAACAGTAAAGTTTATTTTAGGATGATTGGGATGTCTAGTTTCTGCTGATGACTTCCACGGTCCGCTTGAGATAACCCAGCTAGAACTCATGTTCAGAAGAATGGCTCGAAATCTATTTGCCCTTGATTAGAGTTCTGTCGATCTTTTTACATGTGCTGTGACATTGTTTTTATTTGTTTTGTTCTTTTTTATCATTTCCCCTAAAAAAAGTGAATTATGTCCCTAAAAGCATCCTTTTTGGAGGGGTGTAACCTCTAGTTGATTCTTAAAGACCTAACAGTTTGAGTTCATCATTGCAGTGGTTAGCCGCCTCTTTGTAAATTATCTTCTCCACACACAGTATGTAAAAGCATTACTGAAAATACACGCAAAAGCCTGTTAAGCCCGTGGTAGCAAATTCATTTATAAAGAGAAAAGCAAACATTTTCTAAAAAGCGCCATTATTCCATTTTAATCGAAAAGTCCAGAAATGGTGCTAAAACAATAAGAATATAATTGGTTACTCTAATAGTGTCACTAATCTACCTAATTATTTGGAGCTGAATAAATAACAAAGCATCTATAGCAAATGGGTTAAATGATTTTTTTGTAAACATTGGTTTAAGCCTCTCAGAAAAATCCCATCAAGTAGCAGGCATTATAAAAATAGAGTGGAAGAATGTAATGTAAGAATGAAAGAATTGACTACAGCGCAAAAGAATTAATTACGTACAATAGCATGCATGTCAGATGTTTTCCATGGACAGACACACCACAGACGAGCCATTATTAAGGAAAAATGGGGCATTGAGTATGTATAAACTGAACATACACCAGGTCTAGTGTTTTGTATAAAATCAGGTATGGTTTATGCATAAAATCGAGTATTGCACTGTGCCCATGACTTTTTGAAATCAATTTTCGGAATTAAAACACAGTTAATAAACAAGATGTTCAAAAAAGAGTCTTACTATTCCAAAGGCTATACTAGTAACCAGTAGATAGTAACCATTTTATCTTGGGCAATTGTTATGGAACACAAACTTTGATGATAACAAAAATATATTTGCTTGTTCGCGCAATTTAAGAATACCACCAAACGTTTCTTGATTTTTAATGACCTAGATTATTCGCGACATTTTTAGTATTACATTTTTCTACAACTCTACAGAAATTGTAAATATTTTTTTCTCTACCTTATTGTAACCTTAATCCATCTTAACCATGGGGCTTGATAATAACACAAAGTATGGTCTCTACTTACTCCCGTCATCATTTGGTTGTAATAACATTCTCACAAAAAAATAAATAAATACACACATTTGTTTCTTGCTTGTTCTTTTTCCTCTCCGTCAAGTTGATTCTTTCAAGTTTTTCTACGAAACCTTCCCTTTTCTTTATCATTATTACCCTACTTTTCTTTGCAGCATTATTGCTCCCCAGTCCCTATATATTCACTGGTATATTGTAGGTCTCGTATCTGTGCGACAGCATACACTTTGCAGCTTCGTTACGAGTTGGGCAAACTTGAGTAAATCGAGGCAAATTGTCTGTGTTGATCAGAAGGTTTTCATAACCATTTGATTTAGCGAGATGGAGAAAATCAATGCCTATTAGCTTCTGTTGGTGTTGTCGATGATATTGACTGCAATTTTATTTATTTTCTTTTTTTTCGCTGAATATTTTGTTCTATACCAAGACAAAAGAACCGTTCTTACGCTAGTTGGTACGTTCCTCCCATATTCACATGCAATTCTCTATAAAATTTTTGTAAAACGTCTGTGGTATAACTAGAACGAACATTTCTGACCGACATCTTATACTTTTTTATGTGGAAACTTTAAAATTCTCTGAGGAATGCTTTTGCTTCTGCTAAGAGGTAGCTGTAATACAATCAACGCCAGACTTGGTTGGTTATCACTCAATTAGCTATTTTGAGTTGATTCTAAAACATTTCTGAGAGTTAGGTTAAATGCTGCAGATGAATTACTAAGTTTATTATCTCAGATCAGATGTGGATAATGTGTAGTTCGTGTGAGGTGTCGTATAACTAATTTAATTGCCCATCTCTGTAAACAAAAAATGTCAATGTGTTTACAAATCCTTACCAGCTTTTTCCCTCCTATTAACATATAAGAATAAAGGACTGGCTTAGGAGAATCAAGTATATATGGCCAAAATGCAAAACAATGCTTTCAATTCGACTTGGTCACAAAAAAGACCAACCTTAAAGTAAACAGAGTTTAAACAAAAATAAATCTTAATTAACTATATAATTATCAAGCAAATCGTATTACGCAGCCCTACGTTTCCCATCTAAGTACAGAACTCTTGGGATACAACGCTCCTTGTCGTACCGTTAATAAACACTCCTGTCACAAGGAAAAGCACGCCTGGCCAATGCAGTTTTTGTTAATAGATAAATTTTACGTCAATTATAAATTTAGTTAGTGCTAATAGGATGTATTTGCGGCAAGTCGGTCGGTATACTCGTGTAATTTTTGCTAAAAAAAACCTGGAAAAATATTTTTGTAATTAACGAAAAAAAACGAGCAAAAGAGTGACATCTTGATACGAAGTATTTTACTTATTTTAAAAAAAATAGCTAGCCACGACACAACTTGCAGATAAATTGGCGAGAATTACAGTTAGCCAGTGCAAGAATCCACGGGTCCAACGGTCGTTAGATTTTCGCACGTCATAGGATTCCTATTTCGCGCTTTTTTGACACAACATCACTCAGTATGAAGGACCATACGGTTAATATTAAAATAAAGATATATGCAAAATTTGACTTCCATTTACTGTTTACAAATTACATTCTTTAGCACATTAGGTTGCTTTTCTTCCATCTGTTGGTATCAGATTGTACCAATATTCCTTGTTCGCTCTGTGACAAAGCAGAAATAGAAAATAACTGTGACATAAGGTTTTATATATTTATATGAAATCGAAATTTAATGACAGAGATCATAGCTAAGATAGAAAAGACAGAATGAGTGAAATATAAAGTGAAGGTAAAGAATAAATTTCTGTTATACCTGGCTTGCACTATTGGGTTGTGATGGTACTTCAACGAGCTTGCATAAAGACCACGACTGTTCTTCGGTAATCGACCTCTTTCTTCATGTAACTGAAAAAATAGAAATGACTTAAGTAGAAGCAGAAAACTAGAAAACATTGTTTGAAATTTAAAAATTTTGTGCATTCCAGTTGGTCTCATATTGCGTCAATAAAAGTGCTGGAAATTTATTAACCCATGTCTGATACAACAAAAATGGATGTATCAGTTTCTCAATTTTACACTTTTAAAATCATTTAAAAGAACGAACAGGGATTCCCGCTTTAAAGATAATTGCATCCAAGCCTATAAAGTTTTTTACCTCTTCCGCCAGTGCTCTGATATGGTATGGTTCAAACCCACAACAACCGCCGATAAAGCGCACGCCTTCTTCATATGCTCTTCTTGCAAATTTATGAGCATCCCAACGTGAAATTAATCGGGATTCTAGTGCTGTGGAAGAACAGAGAAAGTTTATTTATCATGTACGTAACAAGATAATTGGTTAAATAATCCTGTTTTTTCTTTGAATTGAAGCGTATCTCCCTGGAAATCTACATCATTAAAGTTGGAAAAAGGGGAATGTTTGCAGGCTTGTCATTAATTTTGTGCACGTTGATTACTAAAATACACAGGATCCTTTTGTTTGGTTTTTCGGTTCAAAGAAATAAAAAAAAAACTTTAAAACATGATTTAACCACGATAGAGACATACCAAGTGCAGTTTCAGGTATACTTGCAAACCCATCTCGTCCACCATCAGCCGTGCGATACCCAGCTGGTTGACACATCCAGTGAACTTTAATTCCTTCTTTTTCAACGGCTGCCTTCATTCTTTTTAACGTATTTAAACAGATATCGGGTTCAAATCGGCAGTTGAGACCAATTATATCTGCACCTATGGAAAAATGATGTGTGAAACAAGAGTCTAACAATATTTCTGACAGAAAATTTAAACCGAGTTACAAATAGCAGGTTTCTTTTTAAATAACACGTTTTATGATTTACGGTTTTCCCTTCCAGGACGACTTACCCTATCGACAATAAAACAATTCTCCTCTTGTTCCTGATTGGTCATTACTTATGAATTATGAAATTTTACGCGCCTACTAAACTATCTTGTTTAGGAAATGAAAAACTTTCAATAGGGGGGACATTATTCGATTACAAGTCATTCAGGGAAAGGAATTTGGAATAAGGACTATCATTGTCTGGAAGGAAACATAACAGAGGGTTGCCAGCCATTATTATCAACACGATATATAAATCTGATCGTGATACGGCTTGCCATAATACATCTTATGTTTGTGGACAAAAAATTCTTCGTTCACAAATTTCCATACAAAAAATCTCTTTTAAAATCCTGACCTGATTTAGCCAACCTAATTCCGCATTCTTCAATAGAAATATTGTTGTGATCACCAAGTGGACCGATGCACATAGATATAGCAACAGGCAAACCTGTCTCTTGCATAACTTCCACTGCCCATTCTGCTTCCTCAACATTCATGAAAAACTTAAATATAAAAGTTACTAGCAAATAGGAGTTGTTCCTTTCGTAAAAAGGAGTTTTGTAATCGGATGTGATACAAACACTAATGCATTCGCTTTTTGTCATCAAATGGTCAGAATATATAAAATCAGTTCACAAGGCGCACACGAATATGTAGCAATAAGAGGGTGATGAGATAGCAGCACTGGTTATGTATAGTACCACCAGTTCAGGATATTTTATCAAGAAGAAGAACTTACTTCTGCTATCAACAGATCCATTCGAAACGATTGGTAAACAGCAATTTGTGTTCGGAATTCTTCTTGGACTTTTTCCTTTCCTAATTTTTTTCGATAAGAATCGGTACTGCTTACTGGTCCAGCTGCTAGACATCCTTGTTCCTTAGCAACTTCTTGAACAATTTTACACCCATCCTCACAAATCTCTTTTGCCTAACAAAAATATATTAATGTTATGTAATGATGCTCTGATAGTATAAAATCAGAATATAAAATAAGAAACATATTGAAGATGAACCGACGGGTTTATGATTTAAATCTAGGGTTTTCTCGGTGGATCAAAAATCTAAATAGTGAAATTTGTAAACAAAATTAGTCCCTTAACGTAACAATATACTTTCTTTTATTGTATTTTATGTTTAAACTTTCCAATAATTTAATTGTTTTAGATCCTATTAAAAATAAATGTTAAACACTTACGCAAAGCTTGTTGTCAGCCATTCTTGCTTTGTTCAGATTGTCATCTGTTCCGTTGAATGAAAATGCTTCCAGTATATCTGCCCCACAAAGTGCAAACTCCCGATGAATTTCTCTTACTACAAAACGAAATGTT
Source organism: Hydractinia symbiolongicarpus (assembly GCF_029227915.1). Classification (NCBI taxonomy): domain Eukaryota; kingdom Metazoa; phylum Cnidaria; class Hydrozoa; order Anthoathecata; family Hydractiniidae; genus Hydractinia; species Hydractinia symbiolongicarpus. Next base: position 6,144,487 of record NC_079878.1, read on the forward strand.
ATAGATTTTGGTAAAAAATACGCAAGCTTTAAATTATTGACTGGGCATCTTCTGTCATCATTGGTTAAGCTTTTTACAGACATAACTTGATATAAATAAGTCACTATAATAATCACCGTATTCTGTTTATAACCGTTTCGTGCAGTTTTATTTTAGACCCTCCAGAGAGCCATTTAATCATTTCATCACTAACGGGAGAAATAAAACACAAAATATACATACAGAAAATATGCAAGGAGAGAGAAAATCCAAGGAGGGCTAACAACCAGTACATTATTAAAGCGTAGTCATTTATATCTTATTATTAACATTTAATATTCACCTATTTTAGCTAGTAGTATCAACTAGTCGTTAGCCCTTGGAATAATCCACGAGGCCGTCCTTTATATATCGCTTTTCGTGTTTCTGTAGCACGACGTGTTTTTCGCGCACAAAATGACAGACGGAATACGGCTATAATTAACAAAATGATAGCCATGGGACAGTTATATGTCTCTAAAATCTAAACAGTGTTAGTACTACTAAGCGTTCTGTTATAAGCAACTACACTCTTGATCAAAATATGTTTCAGACATAAGACAACTAACTTCTATAGTATTATTAATATTAATATTATTCACACATTTTGACATTTTGACTTTTATCTTTAGAGCAGACTTAGGAGTTAGGATGTTAGGTTATTTGGTTAAGTCCAAACTCTTAAAATTTGCTAATTGTTGCTGACGTCAACATTGTTACTTTCAAAAATTTGGATGACTTCGTATGCCCAAACGTGGATAATTTGGTGTGACAAGGGTGGATAATTTGGTGTGCGAGCGTGCCAGAGAATGTGACTAGCACCTTTTCAACGTTGTCTACCTGGTCCATATGTGTGCAAAAGTAGCGAATGGTAGCCTTTTGTACGTAGCCCATTGGCTGTTTTATTTTTGATTTGACTTTTGTCTCCATATTTCAAATATGAGGAAAAATTTGCCTTCGTCTCAATATTTTTATCCAAGGTTGTAGGTTGCTAAAGGCTCGGGCTAAGATCTGGATGAAAACGTAAATAGAAGACAAGTATTTTACCAGACTAAAAATGGGGAAAGTTAGGTTTGCGATTTCCTTAGCAACCGAGTTTAAAATGAAGATTGGGCTGCCGATAATAAAAACGTGTGCTCTGCACGAAAACTGCTTCACAGACAATAAATTAATGTATTTACTGGAGAATAAGTAACAAAGTAACAAATGTACCTGCAGTAGGATATTCAAGAACTACTTCCGGTGTGTAAGGACCAGCAGTGACATATCCTCTTCGTTCCAACACATGTGTGTACCCTCCATCGCAGATGATAACTTCTCCAGCATTAAGACGATCAAGAATGGTTCTTTTCTACAAGAAGAAATTAATATTTAAGAAATTAGGCATTTTTTAAAGGTGGGGTTTTGTGCAAAGAAGAGCTGACTATTTATCCCACATCTAACTGAGGTTTGTTGCTGGCGCCTATATTAATTTAAAGTAAACATATGTTTCTTATAAATTTCTTTATCCTTTTGCGTAAAATCAACTCTTCTAAAATTTAGGATCCTGTGGGACATAAGCGAAAAGATTTTTTATAGAAGAAAAAGCCTTTGCGAGTGAAAAAAAAAATGGCGTAGTCGCGTAGTCAATCTTCGCCTAAATTGACTTTTGAAACGTTGACGTGCAGATGTATTTTATTATTAAATAGCGTTTTAAATCAACATAAAAATTCTAGTAACGATAAAGGACTCACGTCAATTTGGGTCAATTTTAAATAGTTATTTATTATTGTACTTGCATGCGGTTTGTTTCTATTTACATGCAATTTCTTTTTTAGTTGATGCATGCGAAATTTTATTAAGTACTGCCTGTTAAAAGATGCTTTGTGCAAAAGAGCAGCTTTTGAGCTCGACGACGAAACTGACTTCATTCGAAATTTAGCGACGTTTTTCATTCTAGCAGCAAATAAACAATCAAAAACCCTGGAGACGAGGGTGAATCTATTACGTAACTTAACTATTCTTCAGCAAAAATTAAAAATTGACTATATGATAACGAAGTAAATCGTTATAAACAAATTTTCTGCCAGGATTTTTTAACTGTTAGTTTTGAAACAACTTTCAATATGCATGAATATTGTCTATTTCTTGGATACGTTTTTCGCTTTTGAGTAAGCTTAAAATTTGAAACAATCTTTTGTTTACGGAAGCCACCATATTACCTATCCAGTAATCAGTAATTTTATATCTTAATAAAGATCATACAGCGTTATTATCATAAAGTAAAAAGGATAGACTGAATAAAGTAGCCCTTTTTAATAGGACGAATTTCTTAGATAAGAATAGTGAAGTTAAAATAATAAAATCTATATTTCATACTTAAACTAACACAAGAATAAAATGTACAAGAAAAATTAAACGTGTTATAATTGTCAGTAAGGTATACCTCAGATAAATTCATGTCTTAACGACGTCGAATAATAATGTTTGCAACCTTTTCTTTTTTTTGCAACAAGTTGTAAGACTAAACAAAAAATTTTGATTTTATCTATAAGTGTTTAACAAAGCTCATGTTACAATAAGCGGACGAGATTATGCAGTCGTTTTTGCACGAAGTTTTACGGTGTATTTCTGGTTGATTCGAAAAACCGACATGGGGGAGTATTTGCTTAATTCTCCAATTGTGCAGAAATAGTGATCATGTTACTGATAAATAAAAGATCACAAAACAGCAGGAAAAACCGTTGTAGCTTTGTGACACTTGTAATTACATAAGTATGGGTGGAAAAATAAGCACTTCTTTTTAATGAAAACGTCCAATACGAGTTTTGCCTTAACGCTGTTTTCCACTTCAAGAAAATTTTGAACTTTTTATAATCTCCAATTACCCTAGCTAACTTGTGATTTTTAGCTACTTTCATTTCCCAAAATATATTTTGGTTTAGAGTGAAAATATCTAGCCTGCTAGCCATAATCTTGTTTAAAATATGTTTATATAAGATGGCTAATTTCGAAATTCAACAACAAATAACTGTATGGGCTATTATCCACTCATTTTAAACTTGTCAAAGTTTATTTGTTAGTTAGAATTTTTCCCTAGCTAAGTGACCAGTAATGTTCAAGAAGTCCGACAATAAACTTCCCGATCCTAGCGAACACGTCGTCACGTGATCCCGTTCCATGCCCAAATTTGCATGGGGTAAAACATGGATTTTTCATAGTCAAACCGTTACAATAAAAACGTTAATAAAAAACTTACAAGCAAATATAAATAATACAAATGAACCAATCTGGAACATATTGAAGATTTAGCCAGAAAAGAAAGAGATCCTGGAATGGTCCAGTCTTGAATTTAAAGGTTTAAGTATCTAGTGACTTGTGACTAATATTTTTTGCCGATTAAAATTTTTGCCGACTTTTTTATTACCGACCAAGCTTTTTTGCCGACTTTTTTTACCCGACCAAACTGTTTTGCCGATTTCTTTTTTTTTTTTTTTTTTTTTGCCGGACACCACTTTTTGCTGATTTTTTACTGAGGAAAATTTTTTGCTGACCACCTCTTTTGCGTGTTTTCTACCTTGTTGCTACTTTTTAACAGTTTGATTCAATTTTTATTTATTTTCACAGTATGATGTCAAAATTTCCAGTAACTTTTTTGTCTGGAAATTGGTCGGCAAAAAGTGACTAAATTCAAAAATTTAGTCTGCAAAAAGTGATCAAATTTTGTCCAAGTGACTTATATTTTTGCTGACTTTTTTTTTTTGAGATACGGCATGATTACGGCATGCTATTCCAGTTCATAATGTCACAGCCGCCGCTGGATGTACATAGAATTTGTGTATTTGTTTTATTTTGTGTGTGCGTGCCATGACCCTGTTCTTGTCTCCAAATTCGTGTAAGGGCTCTCACAAGGCGATTCTCTCCTCGCTCGTATAGTCCCTTGTGCTATCTCGCCCTTTGTGTAGATTTGGCTCTTTTTTCACTTTTTTATGACTGACGGCGCTCAATAAAGAAAGCGCCGTCAGCCATAAGAAAGTGAAAAAAGAGCCCTGGGAACGAGTTTGCGTATATAACCATCTAGTTTTTAAAGATATTTTGTCCTTAGGGAAATTAGCTTTTTTTGTTTCTTTCGTTCTGCTACAAACCACAGTTGAATATGGTTGTATACAGCAAAATATCGCAAAGCAATAAATTTGACCATGCTTAGTATCGCTGACATCACACTATTGTCAGCAGTTGTGCTTCACCCTTGTAGTTGGCTTGGACTTTTGTCCACTATATTTCCACGAATATTACATAATCTCCGTCGAAAATTAGTCAATCGTGTGTGTTGACAGCATCTACATTACCTGTTTTATATAAAAGAGAGAAAATCAGGTTGTTTTTTCTATTGCGACACATTGTATTTTGGAATGTTCACTTCCATGGTGTCGGCGAGTGACCATGATAAACTTCGTTAAAATTGATTAATAAAAATCTTGTAGCGTCAACTTTTTTGTAGGATTGTAATTTTTAACTTAATCAAACTAAAAACTCTAAAACAAATGATAAAAAACTATACACCAAGTATGAAAATAAACAAGACAGACTGACACATACTGACATTAAAAGACATACTACAGAGCACCCTAACATATATAACAATTTAAATTGTAACAAAGAAACTATACAACACAATTCATGAATATCATGAGGTAATACAAACAATACACAAATTCTATAAGGGAATTCATAGATACACAATGGAAATAAAATATAATAGACTGAATATAACTTTATACATAACATGACATGTAACATGCATCTATATTTAAACACAACTTAAACAATGATAATTAAACTAAGGACATAACATGCACTTAAGATAATACATAGAAACACAGGTGGTATATACGCTGTGTTTTTGTATAATTCAAAGCAAAACTTCAAAGCAAAAGTATGGGGACTTTACAGTGATAAAGAGTTTTCTTGCTGCTTTATAGAAGAAATTAGCTATTGCAAGTTTTTTGAAAATTTATAAAGAAAAAGAAAAAATACAAATTTCCTGAATTACATGTTTTTTATAACTTTGATGTTTTGACTTTAAGATCATATTCAGCATCATTAAATTGGTGTGTGTATAAATTTTAATTTAGTCCGACATGTAAAAATGCTGTTTTGGTGGTATTAATGTTACAGTCAAAATCTTCTAAATTTTCTACTTGTACTAATAAGCCTCGGTTTCAGGTAGATGTCACTTGGTACAAACCTGTCGCTAGATTCCGAGGGACACTGACTAGTCTATTATATAATAATCAACTGCCCGACTGTCCCGTTAAAATTATAGGAATAAATAAGACTAGCTTGCTGCTTTTTAGAATCCTTGCTTGAAATCTACGTTTGCAGTCAAAATCTTAAAATTGGTGAGTTCAAGATTTTTATGTGACTCTAAAAAGTGTGGCAGTGTATTTATCTTCATTCGTCTTTATTTATCCTTATATCCCTTTTTCTGTAAAAATCGGATCCTGCTGGGTTTTCCAAAAAAGCCAGGTTTAGACGACACGATCTAATTATAGGCAGTGAGAAATTTCCAAAGAAAAAGTGTTTAGAAGAAATAAGATGATTTAAGTAATAGCCATATTAGTGGATTTTAACCCCAACCTCATTTCCAGGGCATTTTTCTCCTTTAGATGAATTTTATCCGCGGGTAAAGCATAAATGAGAATGACACGCATTAAAATAGGACCTATTATCACAGAGGACAACATACTGTGTGCTATTTATGCATGAAAATGTCTGAAGTATTTTGTAATAAAATAAATTTATTATATTCATTTCGAGAGCATCATAATGGCATAAATAATTTCTTATGATCTATCTAAGGTACCAAAATTACTTTCCCACGTATAAATTCAAGTTTTTCTAGGAATTCTTTTACTTTATTGTTTTAAATCAACTTATTTATGCACAAGAACTCAAAAAGCGAACTAACAAGTTCATTTACAAGCAGCTCGCAACATGGCTTATCATGGTGACGGGTAAACGTTTTTTATTTTATTAATATTTGTGTAAATAGAGTGGATTGCAAAAAGAAAAAACTAGTTAGAGGAAACTGTCTTTTATAGAAATTATTTACGATTTACCTTTTTTGGTAAAGAAAACGTTTTGACCCAGGAAATAAAAATTGTTTCGGGGACGCACTTCTTTGTATGTATGATGCTGTTTATACATAAGAATGCTAAAAACGTCACGCTAAACATCTATATTGTCCAATCATTAAATGTTTCAAAAGTATTAGAATTATTTAAAATGAAAACCTTCTCTCATACGATAACTTAGATGCAAACGAATACCAGAAAAATAGACACGTTCTCACATTCGCATGCTAAAACCAAACACACTTGAAAGTCTGTGAAAAAATAAAATAATTATTAACCAATCATGTTGCACAATTTTGATTTTTAAATAACTTTTTTGTGTTGTAGTTGTGGAATATAGTAAGACAAAATGTATTGTATAATACAAGATTATTTTGTTTCATGCACTTGCATTGACAATTCTAGCGTTTGATAAAAGCTTTACAAGTTCAAAATGGGAAGATGACACAGACCTTTGTACGTTCTTTATAAGAAATCAATTGTTTTAGTTGTAAAAGCTTTTCGTAACGTGTTGAGAAGAAAGAAATATTTCACATAATAGCCATATAGAAACACAAAACAAGGTATGTATCTTGAAATTATAAAAGAACAGCATCAAAATTACAATAACCCTTAATTTATTTTTTCCTGTTCTGACTATACATACCGATCAACCATAAGTTACTATCTGCTTCGACCGTAGAACAACTAAATAATTTGGAGTCGCCTTACTTAAAAGAATCAAAAATACGTTTCTTAGAGGCTGGTGTAAAAACTGCATAATGATTACATTACCATACTGAGAGTGTCGTTTAAATCTGATTTGACAATGATTCTACTTTTCCCATACCCTTTTCCTTTTATTTTTTTATTAAATATTTTAAAGAATTACTTGCCAATTTAATATTAAACTTTTCAGTTTAGTTACTCTCAACTTTTCTTTCTTCTTCACATTTCTACTCACTCTTAGTTTCCTTGCAATTTTTTTTTTATAACAGCACGATCAACACTTTTTATTCTTCAAAAATCAATTTCGAATTTTGAATTAGCAAGAAAAGCTTATACATATTTTGAGCTTGGTTTACACTTGGTCACTCGTTGTCACTTGTCGCCTTTCATTGTCACTCGTTGTATGGGTTGTTGCCACTTGTCGTCTCTCATTGTCACTCGTTGTATGGCTTGTTTTCACTCGTTGTCACTCATTGTCACTCGGTGTATGGTTCGTCTGTTTTTTTTATTAACGAGCCGTTTAAAAGCGTATTTTAAAGACATTTTTTAACTATCCTCTCCAAGTAATATAGTAATATTTACTTAAAAGGTCATATTTGGTTGGATCGTAAATTTGTATAATCACATGCAAAACGAAAAAGTGATCATAGTCAAAGATTGTGACGAAGCTTATATCTGTGAAGCAATCAACGATGCACAAAATGTTTTCGAAAGAGTAGAAAATCCCTTTTAGGACATAAAACTAAACTCATCGTCATTATTTTATATGTTATGTGTAACTGTAATATATAAAAGTTTATTTCGAAAAACAGTTTTAATCGCTCGTAAGATATGTTGTTGTAGTTTTTTATTTTCTGTACTTCCACTATCACTTTTTGTCATTGTATATATAAAATTTCACAGCCTAACAGCTCTCAGAAGACCGGCTTTAAGAATAAAATTTTAGTCACTTCCAAAAAGTTAGTCACATTTGTCCGACCTTTTTTTCGTCTGATAACGTATACAGTGGAGTCCTGCTATCTCGAACTCTGAGTGGAGTGAAAAAAATGTTAGCATTTGATCACCTCTTTTTTGCTTAAACAGAATTTTTTTTCAATATTTGTAAGGAATTGTCAACATCTCTGTTGCTTAGTGCTGCCAAATCTTCGTCATCATTATCAATCGGCACGGGAAACATTAAAATATTAGAAGTGTTAGAAATATATTCTTTTCACAGAAATATGTACAATTTTCATCTTTTTTTACAAGGCTAGCTAACCAGGCGATGCATGAAAACTGCTATTACCCAACTCGTTGGGAATACATTCCAGCTCTCTCTTCTAGCAAGTTGCCGTCTTCTGGAATCTTTTGACCTCGATTTGACAAAGAGACCCGGAGCACCACACTGTCGAGTTTATTAAAATTACTCTCTCTTAATTTTTGCTTTTTGCTGGAAAAGTTGTTTTCCAAAGCTTTCAAATACTTTTCTTCATTTTTAAGTCAAAATTGTACTTGGCGGGACTGAATAAAGGATATCTTTATTTAAAATCCCTTTCTCTATTTCTTTCATTGAATGTTTTTTACAGCAAGCTTCGTTTTGACATCTGGATAATAAAAGATACACAAAACATTCTCTAAGTTGCTCGAAAAGTCGAAAGTGTTATAGCGTTGGAACAAAAACAAAATTAGTTTCTATCAGCGATATTTTATACAAAGTTGTAAATTGTCCAAAGGAACTATAATTATTTCGGGATAGCGTGACAGATTTCAGTTGACGAGACCGTACATGCAGATGGGCGAAAGTTTTTCTTCGAGATAGCGCGACTTTACTGTACTTCAATCTATTTCTCAGATCGATATGGAAAAATAAGTGTAGGGATTTCTTATTTAAATTTTACCAAGCACTGTGCCTATAAATATACGCTTTTTTAAAAAACAGTGTTTTATAAGCACCATAAGGATCAAATCATTCGAAAACGAATCAACTATCAAGCAACATTCAGTCTAAGGCGAGTAAATAAAAAGAAAAAGAGAAAACAACATGAATTGTTAACAAAAAGTAGCTTCTGAGAATTTCCTTTAACGTTTATTTGCGTATTAGCCTAACTAATTAAGAAGGGAAACTTCATTTTGATCTTTTTAAGTAGTTGGCAACACACAAGAATCAAGGAATCCTTTAGGCTGTAAAGTATACAAATTTAATCGACATGGAGCCTTTGCCAAGCTTTGGTGCGGTCTGTTAATCAAAGGGCCAATTTTAACACAACATCTATTCCAACTTCAATTGGCCATAACTCAAGAACAAAAATGAACTAGATGTTCAATTTTGGTTTAATGTTCAATCAATTTCGGCGTCTAGAAATTTGAGTCTAGGCGTCCGTCGCCTCCCACCGGGGGAGGGGGGCAACGTTTCGGTCTTACTACTAGATCTGACCAAAACCAGTTTGTTGAAATTGCTTGTGACGGAGCTGGGCGAGCCTGTAAAACGATCGTTGCTATCCCGAATATATACGGGACCCGCACCAGCAAGAAAACGTGTTCAACACTTTTCTTTTTTCTTGTTTTTTGTTTAGATTGGAAATGGATGTGGTGACACAACAACCACTGTGAGTTATAAAAATTCCTTTTAAACGTCTTTTTATAAAAAGTATTAAAATTCCAACAAGATTGGTCATTATTCTTATTTAACTTTTTTTTTTAAAAAATAGACCTATTGTTTTAACCTAAAATCTCAGTTTGATATTTCTATAAGGCATACTCTTCTGCAACGTGTTCCAAATGTCTGAGAAGTTGCAGGTGAACTAATGATACACAGCGGTGGAGTGCATATTGCCACTAATAACTACATGTGAACTTTGGATGTTGATATCCGTTTCATAAACAATATCTTTTATTTGAGCAGAAAACTTTGAAATAAATTTCCCGTTTCTCATTTTTCAAGAAAAAAACGATTTTACCAAACCCATCTGAAATAAATATTAGCTTTATAGCATGCTATCTCAGCCATTGAGAGAAAAAATATAAGCTTTTTGTACTAGAGTATTAAATAAAAGTAGAAATTGTATTTGTTTCACGTTAAAAAGCAAACATATAACATATATTTTGTGTGGATTAGTCAATCAAAGTAGGGAAAAAACAACCATGTGATGATATGTAGTTTAAATTCACATTTTTCATTTTCTTCTTCTTATAGCCTTACCAAATCATCCGCACCTCAACCCTTAATATCTTACCCTGAAGGGGAGTCAAGAGCATCAGGTGGCCTTTTCTCCATGCTTGGTGCATGCATCTTGGGTATATGTTTTATCATATTCTTCTTCCCGTTCGGTTGTATTGGTTTCATGTTCTATCCATGTTGCAGTCTGAAAGGAAGAGGAAAGTTTTTAGGAATATGGCGATCATGTTTCCAACAGTGTTGCTGTCGATGTGATTGCGTTTCACCTTTAACACTTTACCAAGCTATGTTGCGATATGAAGAAGATCCGTTAATGTCTTCACAGGTTTGTGGCAAGCACTTTTGCATTTATATTATTAAACAATATGTGTTCACAAAATTGAAGTGTTTTTCCATGTTAAATACTGTTAAAATAAGAAGAGTGTAGTCGTTAAAAGATACTGCGAATTACACAGAATTACATATAATTAAAGAGAGAAAAGAATTTAAAAAGTGCGCTAACCTCCCCAAATCGTAGATAATAGTTTGTCATAGCACATCCTTTCAAACTTCTAATCGTGACGGGCGAGTATCAACAGTATAGTTATGCAAAAGTAGAGCTACTTCATGCATCGGTATCATATTGCTCGGAAACAAGTGGGATTAGCTCCATGGTTAGCCATTCACAGTAGAGAATGCACACACGGATGTGCCATGAGAAACAATCATCTACTTATACCTGCAACCATACGTGTTATCGGCGTGCGACATTTATATATTGTCGAACGTAGTGTTGTGGGTTTGTCTGCAGCTCCCAGTTCACGTCCACGCTTGCAATATGTTAGTGATCAAAATAGCTCCACGTTTATATGAGTTGTTAAAGAAGTAACAAAATACCTTATCCTTAAAGAAAATTGATAAAAAGATACCAAACCTTGTTTCAATGATTTACATTTTGTACCAACTAATTTTTAACCTTTATTTTTACTATGTATATAAGTGTTATACAGATTTGCTCGACAAAAGTTTTCTATTTCGCAAAATGCTTAAATTTTCTGTGGAAGTGACTAATATTATTGCCCACTTAAAAAATTTGCCGATCTTTTTTATGCCAATATTTTTTACTGAACAGGTATTTACGTAGCTTGTCAACAAAGTTATATTATAACTAACCAAAAAGTCAATTTAACACTACAAAACACCTAATAAATTGTCTAAACCATCGTCTATTTTTTCCTTATTGCAGGACCTTATAACATCTGTGAGAAAAAACAAATTCATGATTGCCATCTTAGAAACGCTGACTACGCAACTTCCAAGCTTCTTTTTCACTTTCTTACCATCTGGTAGTTTGAGAGAGAGATTTGGGAAACTGTTGCCGTCTTCAAGTGTATTGGCTTCTGATTATGACATCATGCTTGTTCCTGATGCAGTAATCGTGGGTATGCACCTCATATATGCTACACATACTATACCCATATTTAGCTTTAAATAGTTACACCAAATATTCAAATGTACGGCAAACTAAATTAAACTAGGCAGGAATAATTAGAGGACTTAGTGTTAACTTTTCATGACAGATTTTCAAGACTTAAGACATCGCTTGTACTTTTTGTAGTAATTTTTCTTATCTCTAGGTGAAAATGGAGTGTCCGGTGAATCCCCGTCACCAGTGTTTCGTGCCCTACGTGCACCAAAAGAGCATTCTGAGGGATACCTTTGGTTAAAGTTGGAAGATAAATATCTTTTGCAATGGGAGAAACATTGTTTGCGGCGGCATATTGACGGTGAAGGGTGCAGTTTATTATCCAGTACAAATATTCACGAAGTTATCTCTCATGTTTTAAGTAATTCAAAGGAAATTACTTCAGCAGTTGAACAACGGTATTGCGCGTTAGGAAAAGACACAAGAGTGACGTTGGAACGATCGGGTCCGGCGATGACGTTAAAAGTCGGTACTTTGACAAAGAATAAATTAATGTTCTGTGGGTGTACGTGCAGTTCAGAAGTAAGAGAAAGGTTACTGTTTCATGCTGATTTTACACTGGCACTTCATTGTTCGTACTGGCCATCAGAGGCAATGGGTATGCTATTTATTCCTAAAAGCAGTAAGAAAGATATGAAATAATTCGTATACACTGGGATAACCCTGTGTTATGTGCCAAAAACGAGACGCAAATACTTGTTTCGGATTGGGGGACAGGCGCGGATCTAGCAAATTTTTTACTTTGTCAGAGCGTTGAGCATAAAAAAATACTGGAGTCCTGGTGTGTTTTACGCCATAGCTTCAAAAGCTGTTGTTACTAAAACGAGTTTTACGCACACTAATCCGAAAGTTGTTTTTCTCAACAAGGTTGTGACACAAGGGAAAATATCAAGCCGTAATAGAGGTTAAGTTTTATTCAAGTCTGAGTAATACATCTTTCTCAGCAGAGTTAAGTTTCTTCAGCCTCTTTCACGTTGCTGTACCTAAAAAATAAAAAAACACATTTTTGAAAGGTGCAAGTCATGCAAAATCAGCGATCAAAAAACACGCGCATTTGTTTATTACATTAATCATTGATCCACAATGTCATTGTTTCTTAAACCAATCATCTTCATTTTGCGAGAATTTAAACCAATCAGGATATTAAAAAATCTTAACCAACTTTTTAATCAACATGTTAGGCGAATTAAACTTTTTTGATAACTAAAGTCAATTTTATTTTAAGAAAAGAAATCACTAAAAAGCTTATAAAGCTAACAAAAACAAATAATTGGCTTAACCCATTCGCTATAGAAGAATAAAAAACTAATCGAAAATGTTTAGCTTGATGCCTACTTAAAATGTCAACTTTTTACAATTTTTTGTTAACGAAATTTAATAAATCTTGTGGGCGGTGGTTATAAGTACAAAGGATACCACCTATATCTCTTCCCTGCTCTCATCAAAAATATCAAAAAAGGAAAAACGAAGAGTGTATTTTTACCAGACTGTAGTTATAAGATAAACGCTAGAAATTAGCTAAACAAAAAATGTAGCAACCTGAAACCACAATTCCTCACAAAATTGACTGAAAACTGCTCTTCTCGGTCCAATATTTTGCACTTTTTTAATAGTTAGGTTTATAAACATTCTAGCCATAGTAACAAATAAGAAGAAACACATAGCTTAGCTATTATAGAAACAAAAAGGGTTAACAAAAAAAGCTCACCTTAAAGCTTTTGTGCATAGATGTTTTTACATAGACATGAAGATAGTAATCTGCAGGTTAATTTCTTTGAATTAAACAAAAATCAACTTGTTTTTGTAGCATGTCAGGAAATGGTAACATAGAATTACATTTAATTTCCTCTAGCAATTCGGCATATATTTCATATATCCCATCAGAATACCTGGCTTATGAGCTGTTGCAAGCCATGTTGAGAATAACAATATCCTTCTGAACATGTGCCACCGATATTTATACCAAACGCCTATAATCTTTATCAATACCTAGAAACAACCCTGACACGGTTTGCGTTCTATAAAGTCTAGTTCTACGGTCAAACCCTTACGAAAGAACTGTCTAGAAACAGCCCTGACAGGGTTTGTGTGCTATAAAGTATAGCGCTACGGTCGAACACTTATCGAAGAACATAATATAGTAATACCTAGAAACAACCTTAAGAGGGTTTGTGTCCTAGAAAGTATATGTTTGCAGTCTTACATAAAATAGGTTAGCCCATCATCGGTTGATTGAATTCGCGTTGTAAGGTATGTGATATAGTAGATAAGGCGAAGCACGCCAATAAGTAGAATTTTGTTGCCAGTATTTTGGATATAATTTGAAAACCCTGGGGCTTATTTCGGAAATTTTTTCTCGTACACTGCAGCGTACAATTTGGCTCATTTTTTCTACTACGTCACACGATAGGGTTGAAATAGTCTAAATCAAAGCCTGTGGACGTTCGAGATGACGAGTATTCAAAATAAAAGGAATTTACTGAATTTTTGACACTCCCACAAAATGTTCTTTTACGCAACATTTAGGCTTCTTCGACAACAATCGAAGACGGAATTGGCCTCCTCAGGAAGCTGTTAATACAATTCGCCGATTAGGCATTCATGTTGTACCGAAGCAATCGACCAACGAGCTGGTGAAGCTAACATTAGGTGAGTAGAATGTAGTAAAGCATTCCTGAAGTTAAAGCTGATAGAGAATTATCTTAAAAATGATTTACTAAGTACTCTTAAAAATTGCTCAATAAGCACTCGATATTCGATTCTACGTCTAAAATTTAAAAACTTCAACCAAAACAAAATATAATTAAAGTGTCTTTGCATAACACAGTAGAGACTTGTATATCTGAACAAAAGTCTACGTAACATATAAACTGACACAAAAAGAGATTTTTTAAGTAACATTTTTTGTAAGCCCTTGCCTAAGGGCTTTAATAACCATTATAATCCATGCAACTTAAACAAAAGACTTTATATTATTCATAGAACAAGCAGAGTATACAACATATGGAAGAAGTCCAGGTTTGGAATGGAGATATTCATTCAGTCAAGCTGAAATTATTTTGTCTGATCACATACCGCATCAGGCACGAACAGCATACCTTGCTTTCAAAGCTATAAATAAACGCCATTTGAATCGAAAAGGACGACCAATGGGAAGTTATGTGCTAAAGTGCATTTTGCTTTCAGTGGTGGAAGAGAAAGGGATTGAATTCTGGGAAGGAAATAACGAAGAAATCACTGCAGAAGTACTAGTGTAAGGATTATCGAAGATTTGATTACATATGTTACAAATATTCAGTTTCAAATAGCAAGTACACTAAAACATCGTGTCGCCACAAAGGACTTAATTTTCGCGTGAACTAATTTTCGGGAGAAATTTGCTGGAAACGTAGTTTAATTTTCACGAAGTTGGCAAGCTTGCGAGAAATGAATTTAGCGAGAAATAAATTTAGCGAAACAAATTATTTTTCGCGAAAAACGAATTATATGACATTTTGTTTCTCAATTTTTATCTTTTTTCAAGAACTTTTATGTAGTAGACATAAAATTATTACTGCTGAAGTTGTGATTCACATATGTAGTTCTAGGTAAGTAAGAAGAAAAAAAAATTACTGTAAATCGAACAATTCCAAATTTCGCAGGAAATAATATTCCTGAATTTCCCGAATAGCGAATTGAAAAAAAATCACGAAATTCGAGAAAAGGTAATTTTAGCGAAAATTAATCCCGGTATGGTAACAAATTAATCTGGAAAATTTTCTAATGCTACATAAATACCTTTTGTTGGCTTGACGACTTAAGGAGATAACTGCCTTTTTCTTGCCTCTGTTGTGTAGAATGTAATGATTATTTATTATCAAACGTAAAGGAAACTAAAAACAGTAATTAAAGACTAGTTGTTATGCGTGGTAAATACCACAGGGATATGACCGCGGTACATATACATGTAGGCAGATAGACAGCGATTATTTTAATGTTGATTTTTTTCCATTTTTTATACACTCAGGGAAATGCTGAATCTTTTAAAGCATTATTTCGAACAACAAAGATGTCCTAATTATTGGCTTCCGAATGCATGCTTATTTGCTGGCTCGTTAACCGGAAGCGATATTATCAGAAAAGAGCGATTACTCGCTGAAATATTGCAATCGCCGAAGGAATACATAGCTGATCAGTGGTTAGAATACACAAGATGTCTACGAGTCAATTGTTGTTATTGTGGTTCAACTGGATGGATTCCTCAATTTATCGAATCCGGTGAAGTAGATGACATGCCAATGGAGCATGCAAATTTTTGTTGCTCGTGCAACTATAAATATAAGGATCGTGGTCCACTTTGCGGTGGTGCTTGTGACGCAGGACAAGACATGTTGGTGTACTAAATATTCCATATAGGATTGAAAGAGGCTGGTAGAAGACTAAGTGGGAAACCTATGCTAAAACTAAATAAAAAAAATTTGTATTACAATAATATTTTACATTTATAGTGTGACGTGGCGGAAGACTTGGCCACATTTTTGAGATTTTGTCAATTAAAGAGTTTTTACTGTGCTAAAGGAACATAGGAGGCGAACATAAACAAGGTGTGGGGTGGATATTTTAAGGAAAGCCTTTATGGTTAAGTTTTTTCAGTTAAGTGACAGTTAAATTGCAATGCAATTTTGTTTTTATTCAGTCTCAGTATATCGAAATTGTCCGAAGGAAAGAATCAGTAAACAAGTTGAATGCTTCGCTTAACTGAATAAATTAATAAATAAAGGCTGGAATAGGCAAGCAAGGTTGTTGAAAAGAAATTAAAATTTTGATTTGGGAAAGAGAGGATGATTATTTCGTGCCTTAGAGTATTTGCATAAAATTTCCCTTTCATTCTCCATATTTTCAGAGACCTTGATCATGTAAGTAAGGAGTGATTTTTGCAACATATATTTTTCTTTTATTTTCATACACCATTTAATAAACATTTTAGTCATTTTTCATTTCACTTCGTTTCGCTTTATACTTAATAAAAACATTTATTTACTAAATGAGTATAGATTTTTGCAATGTTTATTCACCTAATTATGTGGTGTTGTTTGTAAGAATACACACATTTAGCATAGCTATCACTTTTATGACATACCCGTAAGGAAAGTTTGTAAAATAATTCCTGAATTAAAGTAATCAATTTTATGTTTAAATTGCTCTAGTATTAATAAAAATAAAAGTTGTTTAAGATTAGGCGAAAATTTTGGAAACATCTACAAAACCATTTTTTTTTTCTGAAAAAATACTCTATCCCTTAAGACAATATTCAGCTTGGCTGCGCCTCGTGCAGTATTACTTTGTACTAAGTGAAAAAAAATGATTTTCACCAAATGGTCATGCAGTATCAGCTTATTATATATCCTGAAGTTGTGGGATCGATAAGGTGAATTTTACAATTTCTTTTTACAAGTTTTATTAATAACGCGACTTGTTATAAGTCGGGCATAATTTATTCCTTCTGAACTTACATTGCACAAAACAGTGTAGGACTTGTAGATATTCGACAAAAATGTAAAGGCATTTAAATTAGCCTTGTTAAGGTGACGGTATACCTTTATTGTATCAAAAAATTGATTTTTTTATTAGCCATTTATACTAACGCATCTTCCCAATGGTGCAACTATTTATTTATTTTTCGAAGGGGAATATTGACTTTATCCAAATAACTAATTTTTTTTCTGATCGGTTTTTCACACATTAAATTGAAAAGAGTTAAGAGTGAATGTTTTAGCACGTATCATCCTCTTGAGTATAACTTTTAAAAGTAAATTTTATTTCCTTTCCGAAAAGAAATGGCCATCTGAAAAGAAGACTTTCATTTCTAAAAATGTATGCCGTTCTGTTCTGTTTCTGCAAGTCACAGAAAAATGTTAAACGAATAAAAAAATTAAAAAGGACAACCTTCTGAATTTTCATTATTATTATTATTATTATTATTATTAACATTTATTTGGGTTCAATTTTGTACAAAATTGTTCTTCTCCCTAAAATGAAATATAAAAATGAAAAAAATTATAGATTAAGAATAAATAAGTGTTCAAAAAATAAATTTTTTTATATACATTAAATAAAAAAGAAAACCGCGATAAGAAAAACTGAAAAGGCTTGAAAGAAATTGAAACGCTCGAATCGACGAGAAATTAAGAAACGATATATGGAATTATAGCCTCGGAAGTGTGAAAGTATCACCATCATTATGAGTATGCCTGAAAGGTGTGATATTTTAAAAAATCTTTTATAAAAATATATTCTTAAACAAACAAAAAAACTATAAAGATGTTTTTTTTTAATTTTTCTTTGACTTTCAGTTCAGTCCTTGGTGACTAATATTTTTAATTTTAGCAGTAGCAAATTCTTTTGATATTATTTCTTGCCGACAAAGTTATTTTGCACATTTTTGTTTTTTTTAACGATGCATTAAGAACGCAAATGCGTCGAAGTAAAAGGATACAAAGATTTTCAATTCACTCTTTTGCATGTATGACAGTATTATTCATTTTTATTTTAAGCATTGTTTTCTTTTTTTGTAGTTGTTGTTCTCTTTCTATAAATAAATTTTCCTTATTCCGGACTTGGCCTGACTCCAGCCGACAGTACCTGGTTTCCGAAGCGGCAGTATGACTGTCCATGTTGGGCTTAACGAGCTATATTTTCAATCTATTTTTCGTTTGTCCTAGGCATGTTGACGAGCCCTGACACTGGGCGAAACAGTCTTAAAATGATTTATGCTAACGAAACACATTTAAGTTGTCATTGTTTTTCTATTTGAAGTGTTTATGCGGAATCGCGGCGTTTATAAGAATGTTTCGTTTCTGTTATCAAGGACTAAAACGTCCGCATACGAGATTGTTTTTTGTCCCCATTTAAGCCTATTTCAGGGTTCGCAAAAAGCTTGTTTCAGTGAAAGCTTCTGGGGCTCCGCCCAAGACCCCCAGCTGTATATTCAAATTTTCTTAGTAGGTCATGATGCGCAGTTTGCTAGATCCGCCCCTGTATCTGTAATAAATAAATAAATTTTATCTTTCCTCTTTTACTTTCTGTTAGATGCTTTTTATTTCTTTATTTCGTATATTTTTTATTATTGTAAATAAAACAGGATACATATTTATAGCAGTACTTGGGTTACTAAAGTGTAACTATTTTGAACCCAGTATAAAAATTCAATAATAACAATATTAATAACTAGTCGTTAGCCCGTGGAAAATCCACGGGTTCGCCCGTTCTTTTTATACCGCATTGCGTGGTCCTCGCTATTGCGCAGATAAGCTACCATTTTGCGTGACAGACGGACAGCCAGACAGACGTATACGGGTATTATAATATAGACTAGTCGTTAACCCGTGGAAAAATCCACGGGGTCGCCCGTCGCGTTCGCTCGTCCTTTAAATTTACCACAAAGTGGATAAAAATATATCGCATTTGATATTCGTGCACATTTTAAAAATTTCGTGTTTCCGTTACGGGACGCCGCTTTCGCGGACACAAAGACAGACGACGGCTATTATTAAAGAGATAAGAATTCATGAATTATTTAACAATCCGCATTTTTTACGGGTATGTAATAATAAGTGATAGTATGCTAAGTGTTTGTATTCTTACAAACAAGACCACATAATTAGGTGGAATGAACATTGCAAAAATCGATTCCCATTTAAGTAAATAAATGTTTTTATTTAGTTAAAAAAGCGAAACAAAGTGAAATGAACAATGACAATAAAAATATTTATCAAATGGCGCATAAGAACAAAAGAAAAATATATGTTACTTAAAATCATCCCCTAATTACATGATTGGGCTTTCTCAAAGAATAGAGACAGAAAAGCAAATTTTACGCAAATACTCTAGAGCACGAAATAATCGTCCTCTCTTTCTTAATTCAGAATTTTAATTTTTTGTTAACAAGCTTGCTTGCCTATTTCAACCCTCGTTTATTAATTTATTCAGTCAAGCCAAGCATTCAACTCGTTTACCGATTCTTTTCTTCGGACAATTTCGATATACTGGAACTGAATAATAAACAATATGGCATTGCAATTTAACTGTCACTTAACTGAAAAAATTAACCATTAAGGCTTTCCTTAAAATATCCACCCCACACCCTGTTTATGCATGTTCAGCACCCTATAGCACAGTAAAAACTCTCTAATTGAAACTACCATGTTGACAAAAACGTGGTCAAGTCTGCCACGTCATACTATAAACGTAAAAAAAACATTGTTATACAAGTAAAACAAGATTCTATTTAGTTTTAGCATAGGTTTCCCACTTAGTCTTCTACCAGCCTCTTTCAATCCTATATGGAATATTTAGTACACCAACATGTCTTGTCCTGCGTCACAAGCACCACCGCAAAGTGGACCACGATCCTTATATTTATAGTTGCACGAGCAACAAAAATTTGCATGCTCCATTGGCATATCAACTACTTCACCGGATTCGATAAATTGAGGAACCCATCCAGTTGAACCACAATAACAACAATTGACTCGTAGACATCTTGTGTATTCTAACCACTGATCGGCTATGTATTCCTTCGGCGATTGCAATATTTCTGCGAGTAATCGCTCTTTTCTGATAATATCGCTTCCGGTTAACGAGCCAGCAAATAAGCATGCATTCGGAAGCCAATAATTGGGACATCTTTGTTGTTCGAAATAATGCTTTAAAAGATTCAGCATTTCCCTAAGTGTATAAAAAATGGAAAAAAATCAACATTAAAATAATCGCTGTCTATCTGCCTACATGTATATGTACCGCGGTCATTTCCCTGTGGTATTTACCACGAATAACAACTAGTCTTAAATTACTGTTTTTAGTTGCCTTTACGTTTGATCATTACATTCTACACAATAGAGGCAAGAAAAAGGCAGTAATCTTCTTAAGTCGTCTAGCCAACAAAAGGTATTTATGTTATTTTAAAAAAAAAATCTATATGAGCATTAGAAAATTTTCCAGATTAATTTGCTACCTAACCGGGATTAATTTTCGCCAAAATTACCTTTTCTCGAATTTCGTAATTTTTTTTCAATTCGCTATTCGGGAAATTCAGGAATATTATTTCCTGCGAAATTTGGATTTGTTCGATTTACAGTAATTTTTTTTCTTCCTACTTACCTAGAACTACATATGTGAATCACAACTTCAACAGTAATAATTTTATGTCTACTACATAAAAGTTCTTGAAAAAAGATAAAAATTGAAAAACAAAATGTCATATAATTCGTTTTTCGCGAAAAATAATTTGTTTTGCTAAATTTATTTCTCGCGAAATTTATTTCTAGCAAAGTTGCCAACTTCGTGAAAATTAAACTACGTTTCCAGCAAATTTCTCCCGAGAATTAGTTCACGCGAAAATTAAGTCCTTTGTGGCCTTTGTATTGCGACATGTGTTTTAGTGTACTCGCTATTTGAAACTAAATATTTGTAACATATGTAATCAAATCTTCGATAATCCTTACACTAGTACTTCTGTAGTGATTTCTTCATTGTTTCCATCCCAGAATTCAATCCTTTTCTCTTCCACCACTGAAAGCAAAATGCACTTTAGCACATAACTTCCCATTGGTCGTCCTTTTCGATTCAAATGGCGTTTATTGATAGCTTTGAAAGCAAGGTATGCTGTTCGTGCCTGATGCGGTATGTGATCAGACAAAATAATTTCAGCTTGACTAAATGAATATCTCCATTCCAAACCTGGACTTCTTCCATATGTTGTATACTCTGCTTGTTCTATGAATAATATAAAGTCTTTTGTTTAAGTTGCATGGATTATAATGGTTATTAAAGCCCTTAGGTAAGGGCTTACAAAAAATGTTACTTAAAAAATCTCTTTTTGTGTCAGTTTGTATGTTACGTAGACTTTTGTTCAGATATACAAGTCTCTACTGTGTTATGCGAAGACACTTTAATTATATTTTGTTTTGGTTGAAGTTTTTAAATTTTAGACGTAGAATCGAATATCAAGTGCTTATTGAGCAATTTTTAAGAGTACTTAGTAAATCATTTTTAAGATAATTCTCTATCACCTTTAACTTCAGGATTGCTTTACTACATTCTACTCACCTAATGTTAGCTTCACCAGCTCGTTCGTCGATTGCTTTGGTACGACATGAATGCCTAATCGGCGAATTGTATTAACTGCTTCCTCAGGAGGCCAATTCCGTCTTCGATTGTTGTCGAAGAAGCCTAAATGTTGCGTAAAAGAACATTTTATGGGAGTGTCAAAAATTCAGTAAATTCCTTTTATTTTGAATACTCGTCATCTCGAACGTCCCCAGGCGTGGATTTAGACTATTTGAACCCTATCGTGTAACGTAGTAGAAAAAATGAGCGAAATAGTACGCTGCGATGTACGAGAAAAAATTTCCGAAAAAAGTCCCAGGATTTTCAAATTATATCCAAAATACTGGCAACAAAATTCTACTTATTGGCGTGCTTCGCCTTATCTCCTATATCACATACCTCACAACGCGAGTTCAATCAACCGATGATGGCCTAACCTATTTTATGTAAGACTGCAAACATATACTTTCTAGGACACAAACCCTCTTAAGGTTGTTTCTAGGTATTACTATATTATGTTCTTCGATGAGTGTTCGACCGTAGCGCTATACTTTATAGCACACAAACCCTGTCAGGGCTGTTTCTAGACAAAACTACAGTATGTTCTTTCGTAAGGGTTTGACCGTGGAACTAGACTTTATAGAACACAAACCGTGTCAGGGTTGTTTCTAGGTATTGATAAAGAATATAGGCGTTTGGTATAAATATCGGTGGCACATGTTCAGAAGGATATTGTTATTCTCAACATGGCTTGCAACAGCTCATAAGCCAGGTATTCTGATGGGATATATGAAATATATGCCGAATTGCTAGAGGAAATTAAATGTAATTCTATGTTACCATTTCCTGACATGCTACAAAAACAAGTTGATTTTTGTTTAATTCAAAGAAATTAACCTGCAGATTACTATCTTCATGTCTATGTAAAAACATCTATGCACAAAAGCTTTAAGGTGAGTTTTTTTTGTTAACCCTTTTTGTTTCTATAATAGCTAAGTTATGTGTTTCTTCTTATTTGTTACTATGGCTAGAATGATTATAATCTTAACTATTAAAAAAGTGCAAAATATTGGACCGAGAAGAGCAGTTTTCAGTCAATTTTGTGGGGAATTGTGGTTTCAGGTTGCTACATTTTTTGTTTAGCTAATTTCTAGCGTTTATCTTATAACTACAGTCTGGTAAAAATAAACTCTTCGTTTTTCCTTTTTTGATATTTTTGATGAGAGCAGGGAATAGATATCGGTGGTATCCTTTGTACTTATAACCACCGCCCACAAGATTTATTAAATTTCGTTAACAAAAAATTGTAAAAGGTTGACATTTTAAGTAGGCATCAAGCTAAACATTTTCGATAAGTTTTTTAAGTCTTCTATAGCGAATGGGTTAAGCCAATTATTTGTTTTTGTTAGCTTTATAAGCTTTCTAGTGATTTCTTTTCTTAAAATAAAATTGACTTTAGTTATCAAAAAAGTTTAATTCGCCTAACATGTCGATTAAAAAGTTGGTTAAGATTTTTTAATATCCTGATTGGTTTAAATTCTCGCAAAATGAAGATGATTGGTTTAAGAAACAATGACATTGTGGATCAATGATTAATGTAATAAACAAATGCGCGTGTTTTTTGATCGCTGATTTTGCACGACTTGCACCTTTCAAAAATGTGTTTTTTTATTTTGTAGGTACAGCAACGTGAAAGAGGCTGAAGAAACTTAACTCTGCTGAGAAAGATGTATTACTCAGACTTGAATAAAATTTAACCTCTATTACGGCTTGATATTTTCCCTTGTGTCACAACCTTGTTGAGAAAAACAACTTTCGGATTAGTGTGCGTAAAACTCGTTTTAGTAACAACAGCTTTTGAAGCTATGGCGTAAAACACACAAGGACACCAGTATTTTTTTTTTATGCTCAACGCTCTGACAAAGTAAAAGAATTTGCTAGATCCGCGCCTGTTCCCCAATCCGAAACAAGTATTTGCGTCTCGTTTTTGGCACATAACACAGGGTTATCTCAGTGTATACGAATTATTTCATATCTTTCTTACTGCTTTTAGAAATAAATAGCATACCCATTGCCTCTGATGGCCAGTACGAACAATGAAGTGCCAGTGTAAAATCAGCATGAAACAGTAACCTTTCTCTTACTTCTGAACTGCACGTACACCCACAGAACATTAATTTATTCTTTGTCAAAGTACCGACTTTTAACGTCATCGCCGGACCCGATCGTTCCAACGTCACTCTTGTGTCTTTTCCTAACGCGCAATACCGTTGTTCAACTGCTGAAGTAATTTCCTTTGAATTACTTAAAACATGAGAGATAACTTCGTGAATATTTGTACTGGATAATAAACTGCACCCTTCACCGTCAATATGCCGCCGCAAACAATGTTTCTCCCATTGCAAAAGATATTTATCTTCCAACTTTAACCACAGGTATCCCTCAGAATGTTCTTTTGGTGCACGTAGGGCACGAAACACTGGTGACGGGGATTCACCGGACACTCCATTTTCACCTAGAGATAAGAAAAGTTACTACAAAAAGTACAAGCGATGTCTTAAGTCTTGAAAATCTGTCATGAAAAGTTAACACTAAGTCCTCTAATTATTCCTGCCTAGTTTAATTTAGTTTGCCGTACATTTGAATATTTGGTGTAACTATTTAAAGCTAAATATGGGTATAGTATGTGTAGCATATATGAGGTGCATACCCACGATTACTGCATCAGGAACAAGCATGATGTCATAATCAGAAGCCAATACACTTGAAGACGGCAACAGTTTCCCAAATCTCTCTCTCAAACTACCAGATGGTAAGAAAGTGAAAAAGAAGCTTGGAAGTTGCGTAGTCAGCGTTTCTAAGATGGCAATCATGAATTTGTTTTTTCTCACAGATGTTATAAGGTCCTGAAATAAGGAAAAAATAGACGATGGTTTAGACAATTTATTAGGTGTTTTGTAGTGTTAAATTGACTTTTTGGTTAGTTATAATATAACTTTGTTGACAAGCTACGTAAATACCTGTTCAGTAAAAAATATTGGCATAAAAAAGATCGGAAAATTTTTTAAGTGGGCAATAATATTAATCACTTCCACAGAAAATTTAAGCACTTTGCGAAATAGAAAACTTTTGTCGAGCAAATCTGTATAACACTTATATACATAGTAAAAATAAAGGTTAAAAATTAGTTGGTGCAAAATGTGAATCATTGAAACAAGGTTTGGTATCTTTTTATCAATTTTCTTTAAGGATAAGGTATTTTGCTACTTCTTTAACAACTCATATAAACGTGGAGCTATTTTGATCACTAACATATTGCAAGCGTGGACGTGAACTGGGAGCTGCAGACAAACCCACAACACTACGTTCGACAATATATAAATGTCGCACGCCGATAACACGTACGGTTGCAGGTATAAGTAGATGATTGTTTCTCATGGCACATCCATGTGTGCTTTCTCTACTGTGAATGGTTAACCATAGACCTAATCCCGCTGGCTGCCGAGGAATATGTTGCCCATTCACAAAGTAGCTCTACTTTTGCATAACTATACTGATTATACTCGCTGGTCAAAACTTTTTACACTTTTTAAATTCTTTTCTCTCTTTAATTATATGTAATTCTGTGTAATTTGCAGTATTTCCCAACGACTACACTCTTTCCATTTTAACAGTATTTAACATGGAAAAACACTTCAATTTTGTTAACATATTGTTCGAAAACATAAATGCAAAATTGCTTGCCACAAACCTGTGAAGTCATTAACGGATCTTCTTCATATCGCAACATAGCTTGGTAAAGTGTTAAAGGTGAAACGCAATCACATCGACAGCAACACTGTTGGAAACATGATCGCAATATTCCTAAAAACTTTCCTCTTCCTTTCAGACTGCAACATGGATAGAACATAAAACCAATACAACCGAACGGGAAGAAGAATATGATGATACAAATACCCACGATGCATGCACCAAGCATAGAGAAAAGGCCACCTGATGTTCTTGACTCGCGTTCAGGGTAAGATATTAAAGGTTGAGGTGCGAATGTTTTGCCAAGGCTATAAGATGAAGAAAATGAGAAATGTGAATTTAAACTACATTTTATCACATGAGTGGTTTTTTCCCTACTTTGATTGGCTAATCTACACAAAATATATGTTGAAATAGCGCGCTAAAAAGCTAATGTTTTTCTTCTCAAATAAATCATATTTTTTATGAAACGGATATCAACATTTAAAGTTCACATTTAGTTATTGTGGCCATGTGCACTCCACCGCTGTGAACCATTAGTTCACCTTCTTAGGCATTTGTAACACGTTGAAGAACAGTAAGCTTTTTAGAAATATCAAGCTGAGATTTTAGGTTAAAAATCTAGTTAGAATTTTAATACTTTGTGTAAAAAATGTGTATAAGCATTTTTTTTAACTCACACTGGTTGTTGTGTCACCACGTCCATTTCAAATCTAAAAAAAAACAAAAAGGAAAAGTGTTAAACACGTGGCTAAGGCTTTATGTCGCTCAAGTGTGTATACTTTACAAGCTGTTGGGTTCCTTGATTTGCTTAATAGTTGATTCGTTTTTCCAATGATTTGATCCTTGTGGTGCTTATAAAACACTGTTTTTTAAAAAAGCGTTTATTTAGGCACAGTATTAGGTAGAACTTACATAAGAAAACCTGACACTTACTTTTCTATATCGATTCTGAGAAATAAATTGGAGTACAGTAAAGTCGCGCTATTACTATTATAGATGGGCACTTAATCGGATCATTACAGTATGATACTCTTCAAAAAGTGGATGAATTGGCAACACTTATTTTGGTATTACCTTGAATCAATACCGTAAATTAGAGAATTTGCGGTATTGAATAAATTTATTCTATTTTGTTTAACAATAAATTAGCTATTTGCGCTTGTTTACATTTTTCCAACTTTTCTTTAGTAATTAAGCTTCTATTATTATTATTATTCTAATGCAACTGCTATCAATGAGGGTCCTGCGGAGGAGGTCCTAGTACATTTAAAGCTCCCATTTGAGCTACAAAAGTCGTGCAAGCACAACAACCGCTAAACTAAACAACCGCCTAAGATATTAATCCTATTCTCATGCTGAGCGCTAAGCAAAAAGGATGGATATACACTTTTATAATCACTCGTATGACTCGGCCGGGTTTTGAACCCAAAACCTTCCGGAATGCAAGCGAACGGAAAGCCACCAGTGATTAAAAAATTTAGAAATGAGATCCAGCAGTTGGTAACCCCTTTTCCAATTAAACAGAATTTTTTTTCTCAATATTTGTAAGGAATTTTCAACATCTGTTTTGCTTAGTGCTGCCAATTCTTCGTCATCGTTATTATTCTGCACAGAAAACATTAAAATGTCGGAAGTGTTAGAAAAATATGTGCAATTTTCCCTTTTTTAACCGTCTAGCTATGCAGGGAACGCATAAAAACTGCTGTAATCCAATTCGTTTAGAATACATTCGAGCTCTCTATTTTAGCACGTTCCCGTCTCTGGAATCTTCTGACTTCAATTTGACAAACAGATTGCTAGAAGAGTTGTTTTCCAAAGCTTTCAAATTCTTTTCTTCATTTTTAAGTCAAAATTGTATTTAGTGGGATTGCATATAAGATATCTAAAGTAGAAAGCAATTTCTCTATTTCTTTTCATTCAATGTTTTTACAGTAAGCTTCTTTTTGACATCTCCATAGTAAAAGATGCACAACGCAGATAAAAAATACACGAAGTGTTATAGCGTTCGAACAAAAGCGAAACTAGTTTCTATCAGCGGAGTTCAAATAACGGGACAGATTTTAGTTAGCTTTGTGGTAGAGCGTTTGCCTACAGTGCGGAAGGTCTTGGGTTCAAACCCCGGCCGAGTTATGCCAGAGACTATAAAAGCGTGAATCGATCCTTTCTGGTTAACCTTGAATAAACGCCCAGGTAATTTCCTCAAATTTCAATAAGCGCACAGCTCTTATTAAGCGCCTCTCTCGAAAAAGCGCCTACCTGATAAAAGGGAGCGCTTAATGGAAAACTACCTTGAGAAAATGGGCGCTTTTTGAAAATTTCACTTTTTTATATTGAGAACTCTAGGAAGACTAAAGTTTGTTACATTTTTTGTTCAGTTTTATTTTTCATAAAAAAATCAAAATTGAAAATTACCGCTGTCTTTAATTTGTACAAAATTAGGAAAAATTTATAACCGCCCAGCATTTTTTAAGCCCCCCCCTCCCCCCCCCCCTGGATTAAGCGCCGATGCAAAAATCCGAAAATTTAATAAGCACCCAGGGCGCTTGTTCGGATCATTACGATAGTTCAAATTTATGTCTTCAAAAACAACGAAACCAATTAGTTCTTCTGTTTATTTATCCCAAACTAAGTTTTTTTCACAGGCTTCAAGTGTGTTTGGTTTTAGCATGCAAACGTTAGAAAAAACCGTGTCTATTAATAAAGATTATAAATAGAAAAAAAATCAACTTTGTGATGATTTTCATGTGAACATTTAGTCCCATTCAAATTTGGTCCTTATTTAAAGTCCTGCATCATGGATCCTCCTTTAGGGTCCTAGGTTTCGTTTTTCCGGTATGCAATTCGTTTGCTTCTAAGTTACAGTATAAGAGAGAGTTTTAATTATAAATAATCCTCATAATTTGTAAACATTTAATGATTGGACAATGTAAATGTTTAGCGTGACGTTTTTAGCATTCTTATATATAAACAGCATCATACATACAAAGGAGTGCGTCCGAAACAATTTTTTTTCCTAAATCAAAAATTTTTTTTAAAGACATTTAATCCGGTATATATCACAAATAAATCTCAGTACAGATTACGGGAAATAGTAAAATGCGGTTTCTTTGTTACGTGGTGTCACTTGTAAAGAGTGAGCAAATAACACACAATTTTCGGATCTATATACTGGGCACTTTAATACACTCACACTGGCAAGGAATATACACGTAAAATTTGGTACTTATACAGAAACATCACTGGGAATTTTTACAAACGAGAACAACTTTGACGTTGCTTAATGTTGTTCTTACAGGTAGCGTAGCTACCCTATAGCTACATTTAAGATGAAACTAGCATTTATTAGTTAATACTTAGGAAAATGGATCAAGTTTGAATATTAAACTTTCTCGCTATAGCTAGCTAGACTAAGTGTGAAAGAAGATTGAGATCTTTTTTAAATTGCATCACAGTTTTTAGCCTTATAACTACACATATTTGATAACACTTGCAGGAAATTTCATTGTTCGACAAGTATGGTGATACAGAATAACATCGAAAAAGTTTCATAAGGATTAACTTTACATTATCTAAATTTAAATTAGCGATTTTGTGATTTATAATTTTTCAATGTCTCACAGAGTGTGTAAACTTTTCGTTCTTACCCTATTGTCACTAAACTATGAAAAACCATGGTTTTTGTAATAAGTAAAAGTCTTATAACTTCAATAATTGAAAAATGCTAAACAACTGTATTTGCTTCGCCGAAGTAACGATGAGACTACAGGTCTTCCAGCTACAATAAAAGAATCTTGACAATCTACAGAAATTTACTATGAAAGGCAGGTTTCGATATTCGATAAAAAGAAATTGGTTTCTGTTTTTTGTGACAACATATTTGACCAACATGCGATGTCTTGCATACTTTACTAACTATTTTATTGGCAGAATGCTTGGAAAGCTACATAAACACAATGTATATAGCTACTTCTATATACTTTATTACTTTATTATTTAATAACAAATGTGCCTCTGGGGTGGCATGATACTAGGTAGCTCAAACTCACAAAATAAATGTTATTCGGGTGGGTCTATCATTCATCATCAGACATCAGAAAAGGGTTTCTGTTTTTTAAATTTTATTGTAGGATCTTGTAAATCAAATTTAAAGAAATTGTTCAAAACTTTCTTTTCTTTCACTTGCACTACTTATGGTATTTCTTTGCATTTTCTTCAGTTTCAAGTCATGATTCCTTCCTACGAGGATGTTTAGCTGTGTCACCCTCACAATTTTTAGCGCTAGCCAATACGATGAACAACGTTAAGGAACCCAGGGTAATTTTAAAAAAATGTGATTCTGTCTTATGATTTTCGCAGCTGATATCAGGATATTTTAGCCTCCCTATTCGGTCCGGGGGGGGCGGATTCCGCCCCCCCTGACGGTTTTTTTTTAATAACTCCTGATTGCTTTGTTATATGGCTATGATACTTACTGAGTTTCAACATTTATCTATTAGACACCTGCATGCTAATTTTTTAGGTCCCATACCTTTCAGAGGCTTTGATATTGGCCATTACTCGAAACTACCCTTAAATATCTCTATGAAATCCTTATAATGGGGAAAATATAATAACTCCTGTTAGGATTATCCTTAGAACTTGAAACTTGCAACACATCTTTGTTTCATCAAGAAGAATCATTTTGAATAATTTAAACACGTGACTAATCCGATTCCCGATTTTGTCGCATTTTACCC
Source organism: Hydractinia symbiolongicarpus (assembly GCF_029227915.1). NCBI lineage: Eukaryota > Metazoa > Cnidaria > Hydrozoa > Anthoathecata > Hydractiniidae > Hydractinia > Hydractinia symbiolongicarpus. The sequence goes on from NC_079878.1 coordinate 6,174,523, forward strand.
GAAAATCGGAAAAAAACGGATTTTCGGGCAATTTTTGGCAATTTTTTATCCGATCCATGTAAAAACCGGAAGATATGTTAAATAACTTTTATTTAGCTTTCAGAAACTTCAAACAGAATGTAAAAATTCGCTCTAGAACAAAAGTAATTGTATTTTAAGCAGATAGTGGCATTTTTAACAATTTTAAAGCTTTTGATGACGTCACAGAAAATGTGCTGACGCAAGCAAATTTTTTTTGGCGCCATTTTGTTCCTTTTATGACGTACTATAAGTGTGCCAAGTTTGATTCAATTTGAACAACCCTATGAAAAGTTATTGAGGGGGGGCGGAATCCGCCCCCCCCCGGTCATAGTATGTTCGAAAAACCCCGGACCGAATAGGGTTAAAGTGCGACACTAGGTATATATAGGAGAAATTATATTTAACAAAAATAGTAAAACATAAATAATTTCTATAAAGACAGTTCCCTCTAACTAGTTTTTTCTTTTTGCAATCCACTCTATTTACACACAAAATGTTAATAAAATGTATAACGTTTACCTGTCACCACGATAAGCCATGTTGCGAGCTGCTTGTAAATGAAATTGTTGCTTCGTAGTTCGTAGATCATAAGAAATTACTTATCTCAAAATGAATATAATAGAATTCTTTTGATTACAACATGCATGATAGCGCACAGTATGCAGTCCTCTGTGACAATAGGTCTTTTCTTGTCATTCTTACTTATGTTTTTTAATCGCATTTTAAAACTGGTAATAAAAAGGATACATTTCTCTTTTTCTTGTTCTCGCGCGATTTGATGTTTAGCCCTGCCTTTTTAGTGCGCTCTCCCTTCTGTCGTCAAAAATATCAAAGATATCAGTTATGGAAAAAATGATGAGTCTTGTTTATTAAACAAGTCTTTCATGTCGTTAGAAATAAACATGTACTTTGAAACAAGAAAATGAAACGTAACACATGCAAAACAGTAGAGTACCGGGGTTAACACAACCTCGTGGCTCCTGAACCCGCGGATAAAATTTATCTAAAGGAGAAAAATGCCCTGGAAATGAGGTTGGGGTTAAAATCCACTAATAAGGCTATTACGTAAATCATCTTATTTCTTCTAAACAATTGAAAGGTTGTTAGGAAGAGGTTAAGCTGTCGAGACAGATCTTGAAATCCAGGTTTTCCATGGTTTTAAAGCCAAAGAAAGCTTAAGAATTGGTTGATTAAAAAGGTTAAAGCTGTATATACAGAGCTTGATTGTAAAGTCTTAAAATATTAAAATTAAATACCTGTAAAACTGATTAATTTTGTTTATTTTTTCATTTTATCTTCTTTGGCCAGTTGGAGAGAAAAAAATCCATATTTACTATTTCGTGAAAAAAATATCGTCCGCAAATTAAAATGTTGCTTATTGGAGAATTTTTGACATTAAAAAATCAGGATTTGTGGTATTTAGTAGACCAACTTCTCCAAGTTTTTTGCTATAAATTGTCACTCAAAGTCTTAGACTTCGCAGCTGCTTTTTGAAAACCCAGAATCATTGTCTTTGAAACAGAATTCTAGCCACCTGAGACTCCTCCTTGGTTAAGCACTGAAATTTAACTCCCCTTCGTATAGAGCTCATTTTAATATGTCAAAGTTTAGTGATCACGAGCTATGGACAGCACGACGGCATTTTGTGCATGTTGCGCCGCTAATTCGCTTACTGTGTGGTTTATCCCTTAATGTTTTTAAGTTTTTCATTAATACAGCACAAAATTAATTCAATATTTCCATCCACATTAATTCAGAGAAAAGAAAAACACTTTCCTCTCTGAGCTGCTTTTAAAAAAATTCGTGTATGTCTTGGATGGAAAAGAAACTGTTATTATTGACTCTTTTTATTCTCCCTGGTATTATAAAAAAAGTTCAACGCAAAAAGTGTTACAGACATTTTAAAAAATTAAAATTCGCTTACTGCATGTTCTCATAACTCATTTTTTTTTTCTGTTCACCATCAGATTGTTGTTATAACATTTCTTACGTGGTAATAATGTTGTGGTAACTTTATTTAACGTTATAATGTGGTTTATAACACACCAATAATAAAAAACAATGGAATTCTTGGTAATATTTATTTTAACTTTATTTTGTTTTTCTTCTCTACTAATCTCACGCATTATTTTTAAAAAAGTTAACGACTTGTAAAGAATTCATTAGATTTGATGGAAATGTCTCTTTTATTGCACTTGGGGATTTCCTGTAAATTTTATTATGGCGTAAAGCTTATATGCTGTATTTCTATAATATCATTAGCCGTATTCTGATTGTCTGTCTGTACGCAAAAAAGCACCGTGCTACGGAAACACGAAATGTAATTTACGTCATCTATTCAGAATTTTTATCTACAACTGCGTTCCACAGTCTCCATTGTCAAAAGCCAGAAAATTAAATATTGTCCTCAAGTTTTTATTAAAGTTAAATCCTAAAATACACGAGCGTTGTAAAGCCTGACATACACGATCAATTTTAGTGACAGTTTAATCCATAAGCATAAAATGGCTTTATTTTAATTGTAGCTGACATATTATGTTCGTGTCGTTTTGTTTACGTATAAAATTAATTTGGTACAGTTTAAGTTTAACCATGATCACAAGGCTATGGTTTAACACACTTAGTAACACATTGTTGATACTAATAATCTAATTTTAATCATGATCGGTCTCCATCCCCACCTTTCTCGGGCGTAAAGGGCGCACCACCCACCACAAATAGAACCACTGACTATTTTTCGATAAATAATACCCATATATGGAGAATTATAGCCCGCGCTGAAATTTTGACTCAGGACCAGGCTGGAAACCGTGTTGCTATTACATGGAGATTCGAGCATGATCTCAACCCAGGTTAATCATTTTTCAACTCGGCCGAGCTTAAACATCTGGAATATGGAAGACAAGTTAAGTTTCAAACAATTGGAAACAATTGGGAAGAATGTGGTAGCGCGGGATTTTATTAGCGGAAAATGCTTTTTCAAACAAAATAAAAATTGGTAGAAAAGGTGACTATTATCCAACACATTACCAAACTTTAAAAAAAATATTTTTAACAACTACTATACGAATTTTAATTGTAAATTCAGAAGTTTTATACAAACTAACCTTTTTTTTAGAAAAAGTGAAAACTAAACTGGGTGATATATACATTTAAAAAAAAATAAAAAACACAAATACAAACATCTCATTTTTTATTGATATTGCTATCTCAAAATTTTTCAATGCACACTTCACGAAACTTTTTGGGGATTACATGACATACTGCTCTGGCCCGAAAATTCTAGCGCAGTTACTCTGCCCTGAACCGTAATTATATATTCTTCATACAATTACAATTCCCAATGTGAACGGATTTTCAGTTAAAGGCGGGATGAAATTTCAACCCGAGTTGAATATCTCCATGTAATCACCTTTTGAGACTAAAAATTCCGACCCAAACAGGAATGATTAGCACCATTTTGCTCGCGCATAATTTCTTATACTTATCAAATTAAATGTCCGTGATGAAAACCTCCTGTTTATTAACATGTATTCACGGGTGCGGCTAAACAAAACATTTAATTGCGTGATCTTATTTATTAAAAATACTACAGCTACAATTTTTAATTGTTGTTAACCTCTTGATCAATCCAACTTCTAAGTTGAGACACTCTAGCGAAAACAGTGCTTGCATCGCTAATATCACACCTAGGAGAACCCCAGCTAACAGCACCATGTAATTTCCAGCTTCCGTTTGGTTGCTGGCATACAAAAGGACCTCCTGAATCACCATGGCAGCCGGATTGTCGACTCCCAGCCTTGTTGGCGGCGCATACCATGCGATCGGTTATGGTACCGTATTTTTTGTTGCGTGACACGCATTCTGTTTTACTGAGAATAGCTAGGCTTGCATGTTGTAGTTTGTTGGTTGATCGGCCAGGATGTGCAATCTTTCCCCAACCTATTTAAAATATATCTTTGTTACTCAATGCTTAGTATTTACATAAAATTGTAGCTGCTGGCAACACGAAGGCAATATGCTTTGAAAACCTAGAACTTTGGAGATAAATTAGCGGACAAGTATTACATTTTGGTCCACCTTTTCCCCACAATCATAATGAAGTCATGACAATGGTTAATCTTTAAAAGTCAACCTTAAACAGTGAGGAAAGTGAGAAATTGTAAAGTTCATACATATTTTATCTAAGATTGTAGCTTGAATGATATGCACATAATTATAATCACAAAGTATCTAGCTAGCTATCCCCTAAGTTCTCAGTTTTATTTAAAGTTAGCTGGATAGTACTTTACAATATTTGCTTACGAGACATTTCCTTGTGTCATGTTGGTACTAAACTTGCCTTATCAAAGGTGTAACAAAATTTGTTTTGATAAATATCTAACTTCAAGTCATTCCAATAAATGGCAGGCGAAATAAAAAAATGAGGGTAATACTAGCCAAGATTTTAAACTGCATACCATTTCCGGAGTACTTTGAACAAATTACTTTAAAAAATAAAATCTGTAGAAATACCTGATATGTAGCATTTGCTTCCGACCGGAACTTCCTCTCCTTGGTTGGGCAGACACACTGTACGTACGTGCTGACTTAATTTTGCCGGCTTTGATAATTTAAGCAGAGCAATATCATTATTGAAACGAGTGGGTTTGTTGTAGGAAGGATGTGAGATCACTTTTTCGACTTGTATTGTTTCCTCTGTTCCACTATTCGAGTCACGAACAAGGTCTCCTGTTTGTATCATAAAGTCTCTATTAAGACATAATGGAAACCACTTCTCCTATAGTTAGCATGCAGGTTTAGTTAGATTTTAGAAATCAAAAAAGAGAAATAAACTAACTAGATACCTTTCGTTAGAGAATGTAATGCTTGCCAAAGAGGAAATAACACAAAAATGTGTTTATTATAACCTTAAACCATCTGAATTTCTTACCTAGCACTACTTTTATTGTAGAAGCTCGTGCACCTGGCACACAATGAGCAGCTGTAACAACCCATTGTGGATAAATCAAGGAACCTCCACAAGAGAATCGTCCGTTTTTCAACATTGCAATTTGCCATGGCCATTGACCTTGTTTTGAATTTTCGCCCGCAATCACTCGACTTTGGCTAATAGATGGAATGCCGCAGCTACCTGCAGGAAAATTGTTAAAAACAATTACAGCTATTTACTTACTACGAAAAAGTGTTTAAGATTCGGATAAAATTACCTGGAGCAGCAGTTGGCCCTTGAGTGGGTGTCTGCGTTTTCGCCCCTAAAAGAAAAGCACAGATACGTCAGTTTGTCCTTTACTGCAATGTCAGGAACTCTTTAAGGCTGCATATTGCTGCATAATAATTTAATTGATAAATGAGCAGGTAAATATCACGCTGAGATTTTTATTTGAATGGTTAGATTATGCGACAAGTGTATTAATTCAACTGTGCAAAATATTAACATAAAAAGATTCAGCCAAACAGTTTTCAGTAGTAGCAACATGTTTCGGTCAAACAATTTAATTTTATTTTTTTTACCTGTGCATAAACCACATTTGTTTTTACAGTTTTGTTTCAACCAAGCATGACTACATTGTGATTGTTGATATCTTTTACAGTAAGAGTTATCGGTGCATGCTGAAACAGAAAAGAAGTTGAGTATAAGTTAGTCAGTAGAATTTAGGTAAAGTACATAAAAACTGCCATATTGTTGCTTTGTGAAAGAATTTTGAATAATTAATGCCCGTAAAATGGTTTGGCCAACCTTCCCCCCTCTCTGTTGCACAGTCATTTATTGTTTCATGCAAGCGTAATTAAATACGCAAAATACCGATACGGAAAATGGGTAGGACAGGCAAATTCCTTAAGATACTAGTCGGTGACCCGTGGAAAAATCCGCGTGTTCACCCGTCCTTTATTCTCCGCAATTCGTATGTCTCGCTACTGCGGTAACCATTTTGCGTGACAACCAGACGCATACGGGTGTTATAAATAGGTTTCCACAGGCTAAATATAGTATTTCAACGTTCGTTTTTCCTTTTCGGCATCTTTTACATTTTATTTAAGTTTACTGCTTAGATTGTTTCACTTAGTTACATTTTCCCCTAATAATTATCAAATTATTCAAATCTGCGAAGTTATTTTCGTTAAACCATGTGTATTTAAATTGATATAAAATGCAAAGTTGGCGACAAAAGAATGAATTACCTGTCGGACTTTTCGTTGGTGGTTGTGTAGTGGCACCTAAAACATTTGAATTCAATAAATGAATGCTGAGTTTGCATGTAAAACAATACAGAAAACTACTTGTGAACCATCTCAGGTTATGCAATGTGAGTTTTGTACATTCCGATTGGTTTGGAGCTTTTAATGAAAAGCACGTAGTAGACCGGAACGGCTATTCTATAATGCCTTGCGGGATGATGAATCGCAATATGGCTCTCATTTTGAAACTAGTAAATCTGACTCTCCTAGTTGGTAAGTTTTTCCATTCTTTTTTCCTATCACAATTTTCTTGAATATTCAGTTTCGAAATACATTACCAACCTCCTGCGCACGTGCCACAAGTTTTCTTGCAGTTTATGTCAACCCAAGTGTTCTTGCCACACAATCCTTTGTAATTTTGGCACTGTCCAGTAGTAACCAAGTCTTTACATGTGGAAGCTAAATAAGAGATAGTTTGTACATCCGTGTTTTTTATAATTCGTTACAGCTTGAGGATGCTTATTTTTTTTCGCAACTTTAAGCTGCAATAGTGCCTGTCGATTTCACGACACTTCTTCCCAATATCCCCTCGCATTGGAACTTACAGAGTCGACAATATGATTTTTAAAATGCAGCTGTTAGTGATGTAACTAGTAAGGTTAGACAACAATTGTGTTTTAGAAAATTTTTTACACAAACGGTAATCATATTTCAAAATTTTATTGTGATAGAATGGAGAAAACAGTGCTTTCGAAGCTTCTTACGCTATTTCTTGAAAGAGTGAGGAAGCCATATTGTACATATTACAGCATTTTTTAGTATTAGGATAATTGCATGAATAGGCATGATAATTGATTCTGTTTTTAATAACTTAAAGAAACAATTGGTACATTTCGAAAAAACTTAATTTAATTTCTAATTCTATTTGTTCATAAAAATACCAAAAAATTATAACCAGGCTAGTCATTATTTTTATTACAATAGACTCATAGTTTTTAACTTAAAACATAGCCTGATATTTCTATCAAGCATAGTGTTTTTTTTTTGAAACGAAAAGCGTACTTAAAGCTCATACAATGCTTGAGTGTAACAAAAATGTCGAGTAACCTGGGTAACCTTACCAAAAAGAAGAATTACATCCCGCAATCTTTCTGTAAAAACATTTACCGGAGCGTGTCTAAAGGTGTCAGTGTTAAAAAAAAACGTCTTATAGCCCCTTAATTAATGCCGACAGCCGTTAACCCATCAGCGTGAACAAAAAAACGCAAATTTAAAAATTCTAGAAGTTCTACCTGCCAATATTAAATTAAGAAACAAATCATTGATAAGCACAGTAAGAACCATTAATCTCTGATCGATGGATAGCAACATTTAGGAAAGACAAAACTCAGAGAGGTGCTGAACCTTTTGTTTTCACCTCTAAAATAACGTCATGGCAAGCATAACTCATTACGATTGTTCATACCTGTACACAATCCACATTTATTTTTGCAGTTCGTCTTCAACCAAGAATGATAACAAATCGATTTGTTGTATTTGCTGCAATCAGCATGATCAGTGCAACCTGAAAAATTACAGTAATGTTTCCTTAATCCTTGCTCTTCGTTTTTGTACGTCTATCGCTATTTTGGTCATTTCATAACGTATTATTTACAACTTAGTAACAAAATAGGAGGTTCCTTTTACGCTCAATTTATAAAGTTAGCTGCTAGGTAAAGTAGAGGGAAATATTTGTGTCGATTGTTTTTTAAAATAAGATTGTGCAAGAATTAAACTAATTAAGGTAAACTCGCAAATGTTGGCGAAATAAGTTCTCTAAGGTATTACATGGCATCCATCCTAATGATCGCGTTTATAGAAAAAGTAAAAAAGTATACCCAAGATTCCCTGAGCAACGCAACATGCGACAAAAGCCAGTAACACTTTCCCCATTTTGACTATGCTCCAACTAGTTGTTCCGTCAATGTATGGTTCTAATAAGCACAACAATTATATATAGCTGATTTTGTTTTGAAGATAATGGGTGCAGCTGATTCTGCAATAGGTGCAAACACGCAAATAATTGACACAGCGTGTCTCTGATCTTTAGCGAAAAGCACGCCGTTCAATTAAGTTCACGGAACTTTAACAGACTGCATATCCTAATCCTTGATGCGAAAGTCGCGAGAGTCGCGAGAGTTTGTCTATCTAATAAATGAGTCATTTTAATTATGCCATGAAATTCACAAATCCGTTTATAAGCGACGTGGAAAATTTGGGAACAGAAAATTAAGACAAACGTTAAGAAATGAGCTTGCAAAAACTCCTTTCAGTGGACAAATATAGTTCAAAAATTATAATTTTTTATAATTTTTTTGTTGTGAAAAATTATTTTAATTTCGTAACAATGTAGATTGTACAAGCAGACAGCGCGGAAAATCATGATGGCAAATGTCTTTCCGATTTAGCCATTAGTTATATTCATTACTGAATAATGAGTGCAAACATGACAGTGTTCTGAGCATTAAAGAGTGCCAAAATATGAAATCATTTGTATCAGTCATTCTATTATGAAAAAACTATTATTTTGCAAGAAACGACAACACAAAGTCATGTTTACTGTCAAAGTAACTGTTAGATTGAGAAAAAATATTCATGACCGCAGAAGTTCATTACTAGTAAACAGTCTCGTCTATACAAAAAAGTGATATCTAGTTTTATCAGGGAAAGTACATACAGGACGACGAATTTCTAATAAAAACAAATTCCCTATGTTTCTAGTCACCATCCTGCCACTTTTGGGTGCATCAGCATAAAAAGAAACATGTTATCTTTTGGCGGTAAATTGAATTGCAACTTTTTTACTCTCTAAAATTCTTATTAATTCCCTTTCAATTTGCTTTGCTTACATTTACTAAAAGCCAGAGCCAGTGGAAGGGGCGGGTGAGATGGAAAAACCCTGTTTCAATACTTTGGGGGTGGGGGGGGGTTACAAACTTTTTACTCCCTTAATTGCTTAACAATGAGACTCGGCAATATATAATCACATTTTCTTATCCAATAAACAGGCTATTTTACAAAATTTCTTGTCTTTTGATGCATAGAGAGGGAGGACGATTCACAATATTTGCTGAACGAAGAGTAAAGAATAGTAAGGCTTTCATGCATACACGCCTGTGTAATGAATGTGTACTTATGGTTTTTGTTAAAGTTATTTGCTTGTGTAAAATGTTAAAAGAATAAAAAATGTTTAAAAATAATTATTTAAACAGCATGGAAGCTGTAACAATGATGTAAACTTCCTTCCTCACTAGATTGTAAACGTGGTCACATTATAAATATTTCCTCTCTTTTTCTATAATTTTCTTATACCAAATCTCCTCTAACATAGACCCGTCTTCTAATTACTTGAAGACACCTCTAAGAAAGGGCTATAATTAGAAGGAGGCCAGTATAAGAGGGGGTCTGTTATTCCTAGAATTCTATTATTCCTAGGTTTGGGAGGGGAAATGAAATAAAAACATTCGATATTACAAACTTTTTATTTTTGCTTTCACTCTATGTAAAAATTTTTACTAAATATCAACGAGTTAATTTCCGTCTCCACGTCAATTGTCAGTTATTCTAGCGCACAGTTGTGGACGCTTGTTTCTAATATAGAACGAATTAATTTGACACCATTTTGAAAGTGGTCTACAATTAGAAGAAAGCTAGTATTTGAGTGAGTTTTTTATCTCTACAACAGACCTCTAAGAGAGGGCTACTATTAGTAGTGGGTCCAGTATTTCCGGAGTTTCTTATCAGGGAAAATACGGTAGTGCTTTATTGTTGCGTACAAAAAGTATATGTACACAATTTTTTGTTTTTTAGTAAAATAGCTCTTAATATTCACAAAACGCTTATTTTAACATCATTAATTACGGGGCAAAAAGCCTGTTATTGCCTTGCAATTTAGTAAAAGAATCATTCTCAATGCTGGTAACTATTACCACTATTAAGGTCTGTCAATTTAACCAAATAGACTAATCCTGGGTAAAAAATGAAGATATCAAAACGGATAAGTAAACCATAGCTATGTTTTATATCTATTATTCACCTGAATTTGTTTTACTTCCACAAAAGAGAACACTCAGTTTTAAAGAAAACACTCAGTTTTAAATGAGCATCCAGCTCGTTAGTTATTTACATTAAGTTTGTTAACACATCCATAATTTAGTACAGTCAGTAGTTGCTTTCTCCTTTCATAAAAAGCCAAGACTTCCTAATCGTGAAAATGATCTCGACATCTTCTACAATCCTTAGGACTTGATCTGATTTATTTTTACAGCATGCATGAAACTTCGGAACAAATCTTCGCCATAATTTCACATGGTATTCTCTCCCAAGGCATGGGGGTTTTAGGAGTTGCTGAAAAGAAATCATAGTATATTAAGATCAGCTTTGTATCGAATAATTTAACTATTTTTTTGTCATTTTTGAACTAGTTCTAAATTTACAACTTACCTTTTTCCTTAATTCCAGTTGATATTTATGTATAAATAATCTTTTTATAACTTTCTTCATCTCCACCAGATAAGGTAAGGTTGACTTCGTTTGGTGTCTCGTAATGTTGTGAAATGTTTGTAAATATTCACTCACGACATTTGAGTCAAAATCCATTCTTTCAGTCACCTAAACAATGTTTCAGCTACCTATAGTGTGGTTTCGGTTACCTAAAGTGTGGTTCTAGTTACATAGAGAGCGGTTCAGTTACATATAAAGTGGTTCAGTTACAGGAACAGTGGTTTTAGTTACCTAGAGGGTGGTTCAGTTAGATAGAGAGTGGTTCAGTTATATAAACAGTGGTTCTAATTACTTAAAGAGTGGTTCAGTTGCCTTTAGGGTGGTTTGAGGTTATCTAAAAAATAACTTTAGTGATCTAAAGATTGGTTTTATTTCTATTTCAAAGAGTGAGGAGAATTTAAAAGTTTTGTTCTAAAGATCTGATGTAGGTATCTAACTCTATTTCCTAGAAAATTTTACTCTGAAGTATTTAAGATATTTAACACAAAACAAGATATATTTACATCAAAGTCTTGGAATATTTTCATGGACTGAACATACACTGAAGTTAATTTGTAGGATTTTCTTCCTCTATTCTTTTTAAAGCTGTACCCATCAACCTATAAAAGAAAAATAACGCTGTATAAATTGAAGGCAAAAGTTAACAGAAACAGAAGAAACATCCTATGACATTAAATCCAGAAGCACTGGAGTGGAGACTCACCAGTTTCGCTTTTAAATGTCTTACAGCAAGTAAGCTCTTTTCAGCATCAATAAACAAGTGGTCCATGATTCGTTTAAATGGGCAAACGTTAGAATATTCATCACTTTCATCCGTTTTATTGAGGCTGTATGAACTGGCAAACAAATATAATGTAGCTAAAACAAAATGTAAAATAAAAACGTTCATCACTTTTATCCGTTTTATTGAGGCTGTATGAACTGGCAAACAAATATAATGTAGCTAAAACAAAATGTAAAATAAAAACGTTGCATATCAACACAAGCTCGACTCCAGGACATTTTGCCTTGGTAGTGGTGATTTCGCTAACTACTTAAAGCGCAGTAACGTTGAGGAATAATAATTCTGGGACGAGGTTGGTACTTAGGTTACAAACAATTACACTTTGCATTTGCTATCTTATAATGTATGCTCTATAGGATTCGTTTTTCTTAGCGTCACACCCTTACAAAGCCTTCAAAGGGGTGCACAGTTCAAGGAAAGTGACTTGAGGCGTTGCAGTTCTTTTATTGCATCAAGGCACATTGATTTGCAACATGAAATATAATAAATTTATAGTGTCTTAATTGATAGTTACTTTATTTTCTTTATCTATATTATAATGCCCGTATACGTCTGTCCGCCCGTCCGTCCGGCTGTCTGACACGCAAAATGGTAGCTTAGCTGCGCAATAGCGAGAAGCACGCGATGCGGTATATAAAGGACGGGCGAACCCGTGGATTTTCAACGGGCTAACGACTAGTAGTTTTAAATGTAGTAAAAAAACGTTTGCTTCAGTAGTCAGAAGTTATTTTTGGTGAGCAATGAATCATAAAAGCAATATCGGTATATTCTGGTTGAAAATAGCTTGAACGATCACGTTATTATCACAAAAAGGAAAAGTTGTTAAAAAAAATGATCACGCCACCCAAGTAAAATAAATAAATTATAACGACAAAAAAACACACAGAAACTAATTACAAATTGGCAACCAGATAAAATTTTCACACCATAACATTAAGGATTCGTTACACTTTCTTAATGCTAAAGTTAATGATTCAAAACAAGTTATTATTTTCTCTTTTCTCCCCACTTTGCTCTTCCTTAGAAGGTGACACTCCCCAACATAAAATCTCTTATGTTTAAAAGTAGTTCTACACAGAAGAATGAAAAATTATAACACGAATTTCGGATACCTCTTTTACTTACTGTGTGAATTCTTTATTTAGAAAGTCAGCCGGATTTTGGTTAGAAACGATATGTTAGATATGTTTATGCGGCATAAAATGATATTGTATTTAAAGAAAACAAAGTTTTAGCACCATGGTTACGTTTTCTTCCGTTGTCGTGAAAACACAAATTTTGACAGTGGTTTTGTGATTTTATTGTCATACAGGTATAGCCATTCCTGTAATGTGCGGAAAATTAGAAGGGAAAATGTTTATAGGATAACATGTTTCATTTGAAATTCCAATTGTACCAACTATTGTATAATTTATTGTACTTGCTAGTGTGCCATTATATACAAAAAGTTCACACTTTTGTTTCGATAATGCTTAAATGCGCAAAAAACAAAGGAGGTATTAAATTTTTTTGAAATTGATTCAGTGAGAACCTGCTACTAATTTCTTCAAGCCAAAACTGATTTGATTTTAAAAAAGTCAAAATATGGTGTACATCGTGGTTATATCTGTAATCACAATATCTTGTACAAGAATATATCAATTTGTACAACTAATTGCGTACAATATTGTCCAAAGTCTTTTAATCTATTCAACACAATTTTTTATATAGTTTGCAATGTTATCAATGAAATGAAGAAGAGCGAAAGAGACGAATTGGAGTTCGTTAAACCTCTGTTGTTCTTTCTCCAACTTAAAGTTATAAATTCATTTATTTTAAACATTTCTACAGTAATTTTGTCTCCATGTAATTTTGTTTCCATGTAATTTTGTCTCCATGTAATTTTGTCTCCATGTAATTTTGTCTCCATGTAATTTTGTCTCCAAATAATTTTGACAAAACAAAGTTAAGTAATTAAATTCAAACTTACCAATGTAAAATAATTTTGCTAAAAACATTTTTAATTTTTCCAATTACTTTCACCTTGTCAACAAAATGAGCAACTCATAATCCAGACCTCGCATTTATATTGTGCAAAAAAATAACACATGGTACGAGAGTATTTTTAGTCAAATGTAATGGGAAAATCTCTAATCACGTGAGCTTCTATTTTCAGGTGATCACGCTAGAGGATAGGATCACGTTACACACCGTTTTACATAGTTATTTTCTAATAGGAACAATTTTATTATACATGGGAGAATAAAAATACCAAAATTTGTATGTTGGTGATAAAACAACCTGTAAAATTGGATTGTTTTTGATTGTTCAAAACAGTAATCCGAAAAACTTTAACCGCGACAAACTTTCTGTCAAAAAGTTGGCTGAAAATTTGGAATGATTATTTTTTTAATTTTCGTTTTTATGATGGTATAAAGAAAAAAAAAAAAAAGAAAAACATAATTGTACTTAAAAGAACTGTGTTTGTTACAAAAGTTAAATAAAAGTCGATACACAACTTTTCAGTTCTGGTTCTACTTTTCTTTCATGTTTTTAGTTTAGTCAACATCTTTATAATCAATGTTTGTTTATTGGTTTGTCTTAGTGTCTTCTCTTGAAGTTACCGAGGGTTAAAAATTTTTGTAAATTCGAAAGTTTCAAATATAAAATCTTATTGTTGGTTGTCACTGCTAATGCAGATATAAAAAAAATTGGCAAAATTATTGTACGGACCTGCTACAAGAAGTTCTAGAATAAGGAAGCTTCTCTTTTCAAATTAAACAATCTCAGCAATTTTTTAATGGCAAGAATTTTGGCTATTTCACCACAGATGTAGAATTTAAATTTCATGCTAAATCAACAAAGAATAAAATTGTTTATAAAGAAAACAAAATATTCAATGTCATAACATTAGAATATTATGCGCGTTATTTGCGACATTCATTACAAACTGCTAGAATCGAAGAGAATATTATATGCGTTATTTGCGACATTCATTACAAACAGCTAGAATCGAAGAGAATATTATATGCGTTATTTGCGACATTCATTGCAAACAGCTAGAATCGAAGAGAATATTATATGCGTTATTTGCGACATTTATTACAAACTGCTAGAATCGAAGAGAATATTATGTGCGTTATTTGCGACATTTGTTACAAACTGCTAGAATCGAAGAGAATATTATTTGCGTTATTTGCGACATTTATTACAAACTGCTAGAATCGAAGAGAATATTATGTGCGTTATTTGCGACATTTATTACAAACTGCTAGAATCGAATAGAATATTATGTGCGTTATTTGCGACATTCATTGCAAACAAATTAGGAGGGAACGACACAATCTTTATTGGAACAATACCTGGTGTTGATTTGTATTTCAACCTGTAGAAGAAATAATCAGACATCAACTCATTCCGGCCGTCAAGAAATAAAGATGAGACGGAAAGAAGCTATAACGAACGAGTTTTATTCTTGGGAAATTGATCGTTCACTTGCCAATAATATTTGACGAACAGTGGTATATTTTTGAGATGATAGTAGAAAAGAGAGACATAATTTCTCAAACAACAAGTTTAATAAGAACGAAGACTATGTTTTTATTAGGTAGATCAACCTTACTGTGTGTACGAGGTTCTCAAACATTAAATAGACAACATTCTATCCTCGTTTCCAGGGTTTGTTGCCTGAGTGAAGCCAATAGCGTTTATTTTACGGCTAACCAGCTTCTTTGCCGACTGCCTCAATGTTAAATAGGCAAGAACCCTGGGGCCGAGGTTAAGGACATTCTTCAGATAATACAAAATATTTCAATCCTATTTCATGTTTTTGGGATAGTGTTTGATTAGTTTTCTTTATCTTATTTAGGATAAGATTATTTTACGTAATGCTAACTTCTAACGTTTTTGACTAGCCATCTCGTCAAAATACCATACCCGCTTTTTCTTTTATAAAAATATGCTTTATAAGCGAGAATAACAGGCTTGAATTTTAGGTTGAAAACAACAGGTCTATTGTTCAGAAAAGTAATGAGAAATAAGAGTAAAGACTAGCCTGGTTATACTTTTGATATATTCTTTAAAAAAGCGTGTTTTCGCGCAGAAGAGCACTGAAAGGGTTCGGAGCGTTTTGGCACCAATAATGTTCAGTTCCTAATAAATATGGCAGCTTAGTTGCAAGCAGTGTTGGTGAGGATTTTTCCCTAATTTTTTTTCGTATTTCTTCTTATATCCTGCAATAAAACTCCCACTTTGAAGACAATCTCTTAACGGGGACAATTTCGTTAATGGGAGAGGAGAGCTAGCTAGATAGCTGCAAGTCTTTTGCGAAAAGTCAACAAAATCAAGAAAAGATTGTCTAGCTAGCATAATAGCAGCATGATGGTGTTTTAGCTAACTAACTAACTAACTAAATTTAGCCAGTTGACAACATTTCATGTAGTATTGATTTATATTTTATGTGGCTTCACTAAATTTTAAATGAGCCTGTCACTCTTGTTTGGTGGTTTTAGAGTGTTTAAATCTACAGAAATCTTTACGAGGGTGCCGGCTTGTCGAAAGTGCCGTATATATATGTGTGAGGGCATCCATGGGCGTTTTTTCGGGTTTTTTCAAGGTTTTCGTCTGTAACCACCAGGGAAACCTGGGGCTCATCCGGAACCGCCCGAAATGCAATGTGCGCAAGCTCATTGTTCTCGTTTAAATTTTGTCGAGAAGAAGGAAGGTGCTATTTTTTGTCATTGTACTCTTAGTTTATCATTTGCTGAATTTTATTACAGCTATTTATGGAATTATTGCTATAAAAAACAGTTTTTAACAATTTTAAAAAAAGTCGGAAGTCGTCTGACAGCCCCATGGTTTTCACACCGTTACCAGCGAGTCTTTTTGAAATTTCTGCCCAGCTCAGACCGCAAACCCACAATCTCTTAAACAACTTAAAAGCTCTACAAACTGAGCTACCCATCCTCCAATTTTATAAGGCAGCATGCATCTCCTCGCTTTGGCGATTTAATATGAGTGAGTGAATATTTTCATACTGTCAGTTAACTGAAGAAAGGAAAATTAGGGAGACTGTAAGCCGTTGAGGTTACAGGGAGTTTTCGGATAGACCGCAGACCCTAATTAGGTCTGCTGGGCTTAAAATGGACAAGAATACTCACATCCCATCTAACCCTCCTGGAAATAATAGATAGGTTATATCCCTTGATATTTGTGAGGTTAGCAATCCAATGTATGCACATCTATCATCTAAACATCCAATGGACATGAGTGGGTACCTCTTAAAATGCTTAGTCTTTCGACGTAGCAATTTGAAACTTCTTTTGTAAAAAAAAATAAAAAACACAGTATCTATGACTCTTCAGCCAGACAACTTGCAAGCAACTTATATATGCCTGCCAATCTTAAAAATACTAGGAAACCTTATTATGATATGAAAATCTACAAGCCTGGTACTTGAAAAAATAAAGGAGAATGTTGGCTAACTTTTTGAGTGAAACAAACTTTTGTGGATTCTTGTTGTTTCTGTGATATTCCAGGATGTTCCTTTCTTGCCTCTCACCTCCTAACTTTTTCTTTCCGAAAATCTTGCTGTCGTAGAAGATAATAGTTGCAGGTTTTCTGTGCAGGGTTCGGATGACATTTCAGACTAAAGGTTTTCCAGCATCAAAAAATTCCCAAGAGGTCGCAATATTACTATCTTGTAAAGCTTCCATTTGAAGAATGCCTGACATATATATAGGTTTTGATTATAGGTTGTCTGGCTGCTGTGTAGATACTGCAAATATAAAACATGAACTGTTAATGCTGTCAATTTCTTTGTACACACCTGATTGTTCTGGATTACGGTTGTCAGTGTAATATATATGTTATTAAATTTAATATGCAATGATATATAGGATGGCGCCATAGATTAGTTGTTATAGCTCTCGTACTCTGTGCGGGAGACCGTGGTTCGATTCCTCTTGATGGCGATTCAACATGGGCGAGTGAATGCTACCATAGCCCCGGGTTAACCCAAGCCATGTGAGGGAAATTGGAAAGATGGCACACTGTGTGGGCAGTTGGATGTTGCCGGAAGATGTCTAGTAGAGCGCGGGCCCTAATTGGGTCTGCGTAGCTCAAAATGATCATTAAATACTCAAGGATTCTTTATCTAAGCCATGGCCCTCCTGGAAATAATAGACAGGGCATATCCCTCGATATTTGTGAGGCTAGCCATGTAAAATATGCACATCTATCTATCTAGGAAGGGTGTACTAATATCAACATGCAACATGCAATTAAATGATGCTCATTATTTACATAAGGAACATTTGCTAATGAATATATATTGATTATTTATGCTTGATATACTTGATTGTGTGCTTCATGTATATATTATGTTATTATGTTATATATTATATTATATATGATGTTATATATTAAGTTATAAGGTATACATATACCTAATAACATACCTAATGTCATAATGTAATAATATACCTAATAACATAAGTAAAAAATGAAAAATAATAAGCATGCAAAACCAGTTTTTTCCTGTGTCTGAAGATGAAAGAATTAAGCTCATGTGCTACAACGTTTTTGGCTAACACCATTTTTTCCACGATTTTAGTAGTGAAACTTATTTGCAGTATGTGTTACCATCTAATTTCACACTTCTTGTGCAAAATATAAATTTATCTGGTAAGTTAACTTCACATTGCATTGAAGTATCTGATCATTTTTTACATAAATTGAAAATGTAAAATTATGGTTGTTAATTTTATTTTTATTTACTTTTTATTAATCAGGCAATTATATAATTTTTTGAAGGCAACTTTATTTTGAGCTTCCCAGTGTTAAATTAAAGGTTGCATCACAACTTTACATCACGATCGTTAAACTCAATCAGTTAGTTTAAAATTGTTGTTCTTTTTTTTAGGAAAGACACCATGTAAATTCAAAACGCAAGTTTTATCATTGATTTTTTTGGTGCTAAATTTGATTTGTTAGTATATTGAAAATAAATGGTTGCAATCTGAAATGGAAAATGAACAGATAGTGGAAGATTCAGTAACAGATCTATCTAAAAATGAAAATAATCCACTGCTCAGTACTGGTAATGTTTCTAGCGAGAAGGTTGATACTGAAGTTATTACTGATACCAATGCAAGTAATACAGAAGAGTTGAAACACAGAGCTATGGCTCGTGAACGTTTTCTTCGAGTTTTGTTGACAATGCAGAAAAAGGAGGCCAACTTTAAGATGTACGAAAATACAAATGTGAATGGAATTTATGAAGCCACTGATTCATCATTTCAAAACGTAGCTGTTTCCAAATTACAGACACCAATTGCTGTGTATGAATCAGCCTCCTTGAGGACTTCTGATATTTTATCATTTAACTTCAAACTAAAACTGTGATGATCCCCTGCATTTTTGTTTGTAAAGTATACTCCAAAATTGGGTAAAACAATTCGCATACAGTATACTGGCTGTAAATTCAGAAACAAAGCAAATATCAGCGGCTGTTGACCAACGCAATAAAACGCATCTATGGTCAATAAAAAGTAAAAGTGTAAACAAACTCTTACGTCTTTATACGTATAATTCTGTAAAATTTTATTGAACTTCTCGAGATTTTGTCTTAAAGCATGGCCCACGAAACCTACTACTGTAAAAGTAGTTCCTGCAACGGAAGAAACGGAATTATTGACAAAGAATAAAAAATAACGAATACCTTAAGGGAACTTATTTTGGCGGGAACTAATTTTGGCGGACGAAGGAAATCTAAAAAAAATTTAATTTTGGCGGGAACTAATTTTGGCGGATCAACGAAATTTTTAATTTTGGCGGGAACTTATTTTGGCGGGTGGCGGTTTTTTTTAATTTTGGCGGGAACTTATTTTGGCGGGTCAGCGGATTTTTTAATTTTGGCGGGAACTAATTTTGGCGAGTGAAGGATTTTTTCAAATTTCAACGAAAATTTTCTTTGGTAAAGATGTAGAAATAAGCATTACAAAGCAAAGAATTTTAAAACAAATACTAAAAATCTACTCTTCTTCATCGTCTATGATAATGTCAAATGCATTCCGACTAAAGTCTATGTCATCCTCGTCACGCGTGTACTCCTCTTCTTTGTCATCGTCATTTTCGACTCGCACGTTGATGAAGCTATCCTTTAATAAATCTGGCGCATTGATTATGTCGGTTATGGGCTGAGTAATTACACTATTGCTTTCTGGCAGCGGTGATAGATCTTGAAAAGGGTCAAGGGATTCAAGTGAAGTGGATCCCATGCGAACTGCGTCGTAAATTCCAGATGCTTTCCACCCATTCAAAACGACTTCACGGCCATCTGCCGAAGTGATATGGTTATAAAACTGGAGGAGCCAACTTGCATGAAGAGGCTTGATGGTGGTCAGCTTTAATTGAATATTTATATCTTCGATCTTTTTGTTAAGGGATAGCTCTTTCTCGATCTGTTTTGAATACCATTCAGTGAACAAATTTCTCATGAATTGCTTGCAATGATTATTCACAGTAAGATCCAAGGGCTGGAATATATGTGTCATGTTACTTGGAACCAAAACCAGGAAGATGTTGTTCTTCTTCAGCAATTCGGTAACTTCCTCAGTAATTTGTCCTCGAAAGACATCGAATATTAGAAGAGCAGCTTGCTTTGGGTTATTTAACTTCTTCCTCTGGTCTTCAACGTGCTTTAGAACGATCTCTTTGATGACTTTGATGGATTCTTGTGTATTGCTGTAGTGTTTGGGATTAACGCTTAGTGAGAACGATTCGGGGAATTCAAACTTTGGGAGGCTTTGATTTGTTTTCCCCCCATATATCAGTTGCATTGGCAGAAAAGAACCATCAAGCGTAATAATAAAGGTACCAGTAAGGCATCTTTTGTCGGAAGATCCAACGATAGGGACGGACGATGAACCCTTTTTCGCCATGGTGTGATTCATTCTTGGAACAAACTTAAGAGGTGTCTGGTCCAGATTCATAACAAGTTGGTGAGGGATGCTGTGTTGTTCGATGGTCGAAACAATATCGTGAAGAAATAGTAATTCGCACTCCTTTTTGGCTCCTTCAGTGATTTCAACTTTGGAGGTCGTTTTCATTCTTTTCTTGAAACCCATTCTCTTGAAGAGGCTTTTTGCCCAACTGTTATCAATTTTAATATGCCCCAACTCAAATTGAGGGTTTCGTGATATTAGAGCTTTCGCTGCAGCGGTTGCAACTGTTCTTGAAACAACACCTCCTCGATTTCTCAGTGCAATTAAAAATCTTTGTACCATCTCATCTAGACTGCCAAGGAACAGAGGTCTACCGCGTTTCAAAGGAACAAATTTGGTTACCACGCTACGTTTTTCTCGGGTTGAATCTTTCAGCTCTTTTTTGTAAAGATTGCCAAATCTTCGAGCTGTACTCTCACTTAACGGCCTGTCTTTGGTTTGAAACTTTGTGATTGCAGCCGCACCACCATGAATCGCAACATATTTTCCGATATCAAATCTTTCTTTTTCTGACCAACGGTTGTATGATTTTTTGCCACTGGATTTAACATTTTCAGTCGCGTCTGTAACAGCTTCGTAGTCTAACGAACCAAGGGATGATTCTTGCTGGAAGTCAGTTGGTTGTGGGCCTAAAATGAATAAAACGAACCACTATGTAATTGCGAATTTTGACCAAAAATTAAAAATTTTCAAACAAAGAAAGAAACTTCTTCGCAGGTAGGTATAACAAAAAAAAACATCAAAGAGAAATACTTACTTTGTTCCCTAGAACTGTTTGAAGGTGTTTCGTCTGAAGTTTTTTCCTTTTCAGCGGCCCTTTGTTGAGCTTCTTTCTCTTGTAATTTAGCTAACTTCCTGATGTAAGACATTTTGAAAGCCGGGAGATAAAAAAGGAAACGTAAGTTATCTGTATCCTGTATATTTACTCGAACATAAACATTCCATTCACTTGGCCTATATTTACACTAAAAATCGAACAAAAACATTCTTTTTTTCTTGGCTAAGGCCCGTTTAGACTACCCAATCGAACAAAAACATTCTTTTTTTCTTCGCTAAGGCCCGTTTAGACTAACCAATCGAACAAAAACATTCTATTTAATTGGGAAAGTTCGGTCTACACTGACAAATAGAACAAAAACGTTCTATTTTCATGCTAGGCAATTAAAAAATCGATCGATTGACATTTTTGTTTTTCATCAGAGCTAGAAAAGAAAAGACGTCCATATGGCTTACAACAAGACGTTCGAGTTTACAGCTGCTGTCAGAGGATTCCATTATTATAAAACTTATTGGAAACCTGAGGAAAATCAATCACTGGACTGCTTTCATGAGAACAACAATGTTTTCGATAGATTTGCAATCAAAGTTTGTGAATTCGGAAATGACAAACCAGTTGGCCATTTACCCAAAGAAATCTCAAGGGTTACAAAATTTCTTCTGGACAGAGGAGCGTCTATGAAATCCACGTTGACAAGTGTACACTATCGAAGATCACCTCTCGTTCAAGGAGGCTTGGAGATCCCCTGTAAAATAACTGTTACTTTACCAGGGACAGTAAACAATCTTTTGGTTCTTGCAAGATACCAACAACTTGTAGAAGCCTTGTATACAGAGCCGAAAGAGGAATTGATTCTTGGTTCGTTCTTACATATTGCAGTTATTTTAGATGTCGTGGTTCCAACCGAAGAGAGACCAAAGCGTAAAAAAAATACAGCCAAAAGCCAAAGCAAAGAGACGAAAAAGCAAAAAGATATTCGAAACTTTTTTGGAAACACCTCAGCTGCACCAGCCCCAAAAAGGCAAAAAGTTAACAACAAACCTAAAAAGTCGTCACCATCGTCAAGCAAGGACTTAGAAATCATAAATATTGATTAAAAATTATCTTGTATTAGAGGTTTATTATGACATAATATTTCTAGCGCAAAGGTATATTTCTAAAAGATATAAAAAATTGAAAAAAAGTTGATTTTTGTCGATTTTTTAAGGGGAACTTATTTTGGCGGATCAACGAAATTTTTAATTTTGGCGGGAACTTATTTTGGCGGGTGGCGATTTTTTTTAATTTTGGCGGGAACTAATTTTGGCGGGTGAGTAAAATATTTAATTTTGGCGGGAACTAATTTTGGCGGATTTTGCCCCAATCCGCCAAAATTAGTTCCCGCCAAAATAAGTTCCCTTAAGGTATTTGTACATTTAAAGCAGGTGTCCAACTTCTTAAAATTGCAAAATTCTATTTATGTATATTCTAGCAAAAGGTATTATGTTTATGCTTAAAGGAACAGAAAGGTTAAGCAATGTAGAATTATATAATATGACATTAGGCATCAGCAGATCGATTCGGCTAAACAGGAGTTAATGTATCAATAAAATACATTGTGTTTTCTCAATAAAAATAAGTACGAGAAGTTTGATTGATGATGACATTGTTTTTATTTTATTATCTACGTAAATATTTGATCCTTCTTGTTCGCAACTCAACTCAATGTTCGCAACTAAGCTATAGTGATGTATGCGATATGTTAAAAGTTGCGATTTTCGCTAAACATTGCAGTGCAGAACACCCAATAGAACTCGCTCACTTCGATTGGTGCAAATTACAAAAGTAACTTACCGCGGTGGGGTTAAACAAAGTGAAATAACTACAAAAATGATTTACATTTTATGTGGTTAGCTTTATTAACTTCTAGGGATATACCCTGTCAATAGTTTCCATGCAGGACACAGAGAGGTTTCATTGACGAGCTACCGATCTCGTAAAAGGCATATTAGGCGTATTTCAAATCAATTGCCTTAATCAAAGCACACCTAGCTGCAAAATGGATAATGTCTGCAGACCTATCCGTGTTTGATAATAATGAATTTTTAGGACAAAGGCCCTATTCGGAAGGTTAGTTTTCAACCAAGACTTTATTTACATTAATTTGATTAATTTTTGCGAAGATTTGATTTGCGAGTTCAGAAAGGAGCATTTCGCGAAGATAAATTTTTGTGAATCAGTTGATTTTAAAAATTTAGCGAATAGGTCTATTTTAGATAATTTGCGAAGGACCATTTTTGATACAAAGAAACGGAAAAATGGTTTTAAAGAACTGTACTGTCAGCCCAAATAGGACTTTGTCATTTTTTTATTAAGAAAGACAGAAAAAAAGAAAAAAATTATTTGTTTTCAAAGGTGAAACTCTATTATATTATATAAATTCATATCTCTCTAATTAATTTACGGGACCTACCTTTACCTTTGATAATCTTTCAATCAATGACGCCGGCGACTTCTGCGTTTGAACTACAATTTTTTTTAGGCATTACATAAGCCTCCGTAGGCTTAAATTTGGTCATTTTTAAGCACATGGCTAAGCTTTATGTGAAGCTTAAGAAAATGTTGTGAAGTTTTTTTTGTTTCGTGAGCAGTTTTTCTTTTTATTCTTTATGTCTGAATTAACCAGTATATAGGTAAGATTTAAATAATAATTGATGGTGTTCAAAATTCAAATGTAATATTTTTTTTTAAATAAGCATGCTTTGAGCCCGATCATGTGTTTTTCATAAGCATATTCCAATAAATCTTTTTGCCATAACCTAACATATTTTGGCCCTGTAAAAGTACTTTTTATAAGCATCCTTGAGCCTCATTTTGGAATATGTACTGAAAAGTAGAAGTGATAACGAGACTGGATTGTGATATCTCAAATTATACAATCCACCCAGTGAATCTTTATGTCAAAGTATATATTCACTCCACTTTACATTAACCCTTCGCGCAATCGAAAAAAAAAGTTTATTTCAAGGGACTTTGTTTATGCTTAAGAGACAGACGTAAGAATACTGTTAAAATGTTTTTAAAATGTTGATTCTTCTACTAAATAAACAGAAAAACGTAAGTTAATAGGACGACAAATTGTAGAAATTAAAAAATCCTAAAAGACTGCACTGGTTTCCAACTAGGTTTCCACATGTTTTGCTGTTAACTACCAGGGTTCCCCTGGCCCCCATTTAATAAGCAAATATTTACATGTACCGGTGTTAAAGCCACAAAGCTTCCTTGCGGTATGGTTTCACGCTCTAAGGTTAATTGCAGATTTATATACAGAATAATCTGTTTAATGCGGGAGTCCGAGGCATTTGTTTTGATATATTTTGACATTTAAGACAGAAACCTAGTAAAGTTTCGAATAAAACTGGGCCACGTTTGGTATTACGTGCACCACTTGTTTTAGCTAGCTAGCTGGCTAGCTAAAAAGATACTATTTTGCAACTTAGTGGTTCGGCAAACATTTTTAATAAGTGCATGATTGTTGTATAACTATAATTTCAATTCACATGTTAGAAAGGACTTACCAACGTTTTACAAAAGTTGGGCAAGACTGTACACGAAGATTAATGTGTGTGTACACGATCGTGTAGAGAGGTCCAAACAGCAGTACCATATTCTCGGATCCGGGTTAACATTATCAACTTTTAAAAAAGAAAACAAGGAGCTTTTGAGAAAAGAAGTGGTATATTTGAATTTATCAGCAAAAATTATATAACATAAGGATTTTTAGAACAGGATTTGTTGTAATTTACAGTTTTTAAGTCTGACCATAATATCTAACTGTGGAGAACAATTTTCACTGCAGTTAATTTGTGTGGTTATGAAGAAATCTTCATAAAACATCAAAAGTTTGGCTACAATAGAGGCAGTGGTACTTGGTGTATAAAATTTAAAATTTGCATATTTCCACAAATTTTAGTGCTGAATTTAAATATGTGGGTCATTTTTGTTCAAAATAACCAGAAAATTTCAAGCATGTTAACCCGGATCAGAGAATTGGGTGAATTATAAATATCAGATCTCGTACAGCTTTTTTTTTGGAAGCACAAGATCCAGAGAAGAGACTGAAATTATTTTTTAAAGTAGCTAACTAGCTAGCTATTATTTTTTTTAAAAAAATGTATATTGTGTACCTTTAGCTATCAATATGGATAGGTAGCTAGCTAACTAGCTACATGTCTATCGTACTCGAAACAACATTAAAACATGTTGCATAGAGAATATAGCTATATAGTAAGCTAGCCGGCTGGGGGTAAACTACTAATCAAGTATGTTTTTTATGGATCCCCAGTAGCTAGAAGGCAAAAGCAATACGAAGCAAATCTCAATATGAATATAACAAAACCTAGGGGTATTACAAATTTTGCAGCAGAATGACATGTAGCATAAACAGCTATGTCTTGAACATTTAAATTCTCTAAATAAGATATAGTGTCTTCCTTTGAAATAATTGTGGAAATAATTGTGGAAATCATATCTTTTTAGTGTATATATAGATAAAAAAATAATCATGGGTGACCAACCACCTGCCTTCGATCCTTGTGAGTGTATTTTTAGTCCAGCAGGCGCAATGCGAAGGTTAATATCACTGTTACGTAACTCACAAAGTTATTGCACAGATGAGCAATGCTTTGGAACGCCCCCCAGTCCTGGAAACAATGAAGATACAGGCTTGACCATGGTGTATATGGCTATTGCTTGGGTTGTTTTAGCAATGGTATTGTACATGATGAGACCCCAAAGTTTACGAGATGGCAATAAACCTTCACAAATGAGGGATGACCATGATGATGATCACCATTCACAGCCACCCTTGATGTAATTTTTTGTATATAAAACGCAATTCTATTACACATAAAACTATTATAAAGATGGTGTGGAAATTATATTTTTTTTGATATACACTTAAGTGTATATTTCCTAATTGTGTTATAAATTTTTCTGTACTTTTTGTTTGTCAAAATGTGTTTCCTTCTCTGGGTGTTCCTTATATATTTAATTGCTACGACAGACTTATTTGAAAAATGACAAATTGTTTTACTAACAACAATGCATATTTGGGATATTGTTTAAAACCCTCTCAATCCAACATACTTGAACACTTGGGAAGCTGTTACGCATATTTTTTACTGTCCCAAATTGCTTCGATTTTTAATTTCCACATCAAGTCATTTTCTTTTTAATTCCTATTTCATTATCATTAGTTTCTATACAAGATCTTTACTTGAAAAAAAAAGGTTTTACACCACTAAATGAAAATAAGCATTTTTAATTATGTTTTCAGGGACCTTTTTTAAACAAATTTTTCTTCTCTTATACATTTTAAAAATATTCATATGTCATACTTTTTGTGTCATAGATGTTGATACATCTTGTTTATAGTTATTGGGTATTGTAAATATATACATGTTTGTTATTGTTTGTTTATAGATATTTATTTCTACTTCCTCTACCCAACTTTTTTAGTGGAGTAAATCACTTTCTTTTAAAAGGTGCTATGCAATGCATTTTGTTGTTATTGTGAAAATGTGAAAATGAAATCATTGTTGTATTCTGATATATGTAAAGAATATGTTTCTGCTCTGCAAAAATGTGTAGTTCCTCTTCATACTAAGGAAAAGGGCTGTATAATAATGGTGACTCGTTAATTAAAAGTGTATAGGCTACAATTTAATCCGAAGTTATGGAGGGAGGGAGTTGAATCATTGACTGTTAGGTATGCCATAACATGATACTTTGGTTTTTTGGAGAATAAGAACTATTTTTAACAGGTTTTTTGTCTACATGCTTCATATGAGCGTATGTCTAAGTGCTTATAATTTCAGAGTCTTTTTACTTTTTTGAGTCATCCCTTGGTGATAAATATTCTTTTTCTCAAGAAAGTTGTAAAGAAAAGAATCAGTTCATGTGTGAATTTCTAAAAACTGTTATTTAGACATTGTGAAGCCTCCTCTTTACAAATTATCGAAAAGCACAAGGCATGTTAATTCTCTTTATCTTTTGAATGTCCTCCTTTCTATAATAACAATGTAATTTTAGGTTAAATGCATTATAGCAATTCTTTTTTTTTTGGAATATGCATTTTCACATTTTTTTAATCATGTTTAATTGGGTATGTATAGAATGACCTGTCATTTGAGTGATTAAAATACCCAACTTAATTTAACTGGTCTATTAGATAGTTACTCTTTTTTTTAAAAGAAACACAAAAAGGCTTGTTTAAGGTATATCGACATTGATCTGTACTGAGGTAAAAAAATTTTAATAGCATCTGCGCAGCTGGAATAATACAAACATACCAAAATAACTACGTATGTTCATGTCTATTTCATTTGCTTCTGTTATTTTGTTTGTTTGTATTTTTTGTTTGTTTTTAATACATAATTCACATTATTAATAATATTTTTTGTAGAGTGCTAGTACAATCGACACGTCACAATTTACTACAATGAGGTTGGTTGATTTTTTTTGGATAAAATTTTCTCACGATTAATTACGTGTTCAAAAATAAAATCTTCAAGTTGAATTGTATTTTAGAAATAAATTATATATATGTAATTGTGGCCACACTGCAGGTTTTTATTAAGACTTCCCACACGAAACAAAAATTGAGATTTCTAAAGTTTATTTGTTCCTTAGATTGTGTTTCTGCAGTCAGGAACGGATGACTTTATTAAAACAGATTTTGCTGAAGATCCAGTTAAATTAATATATAGCCAATGCAAAATATATAGTCAGTGCTAAATATTACTGCCTTTATGTGTGTTACTATAGTTTCGATGTTTTTATGCGCTATTTCTTTTAGCGTGATATTTCCTCCTAAAGACGTGTGATAGGAATTTGTTAATAAAACTATTTTTGTTGTCAACTTTCACGATGGTAGCCGTAATTATTCCAATTACGATAACTTTGTTTTCACATGAAATTTACTCACGATTGAGTATGTGTTCAAAAATAGAAATTCAAGATCTCAAGTCTATTTTTTTGAAGTTCTCGTGAATCTTGCCGTAATTATTAAATTTAATGCGAGGGGAATTTTTATTGTTTTGCGTGAATAATTAAGGGATAAAATATTTAATTTTTTAGTAATGTCAATTTGTGCTAATTATGAAAGGTAAATTTATTGATCTGCATAAATTAATTTTTTTGGAGTGTTACATATAATGATCTTAGTGAGGTGGGCAATCCTACCTTCCTCTTTAGCTGTGCTTAGAGAGTACAGTAGATAACTTTACCTCATGAATAAATTGAGGAAGATTCATTTTTGACGAGCATGAATTAATTTAATAAAAATGATGAATTAATTAAATTACTTGAATAAAAAATGCTTGAATATGATTTCCTTGTTTCTTTCTACCATTTTAAGTAAAATAAATATGATCTGTGTTCAATTGAGTCAAATAAAATAGACTACAAAATTGCAAATTTAATAATTAGTTCGTTTTTAAGATGCGTTGAAGTTGAAGAATTACTGTTGCGACTTTGAGAAACCCCACCCGTGTAATTTTTTAAAAAGGACTCTAAGTCAAGTAGTTTTTTAAGAATGAATGTTTTTTTTTCTTGAAATGGGTTGCTTTGTAAGTTGCCAGGTTTTTTTTTCAGTAGTTAAGAGGGTTTGTTTTGGTAGTTACCAGGGTTTGTTTCGGTAGTTACGAGGGTTTATTCCATAAATTTAATTTCAAGATTATAACCAACCTCGTCTTTAGGATATCTCGTATCTTTTTGACATTGGTGATACGAACATGAGCCTAGTATAGACCTGTCAACGTGATCATTTTGAATCTGGGTTGCAACTAATTATTAATATTTAATTTGATAACCAAGGTTTTCTTAACCCTATTCAGGGGGTCTTGTTTTTAGGGGATGGGTAACTTGGAGACGGCATTTTTACCACCTGCTATTAAATTTAAATAAGGACAAGCGCTGTGACTATAGAACTTGACACAGTAGCTAACTAAAAAAGAAGTGATTTGATTTAAAAAAAGATATGCTGACGTCATTATTTTTTGCTGATGTCATTTTTTCCAAAATAAATATCTTTTTTTCAGCTCTTTCGGATTTTTTCATCTTTTCAACTCTATGATAGTGTTATGATAAAGGAAAAATTAAACAAAATGCAGAATTTTTTCAACCGATAAAATGTATATAAAAGGTGTTTTCCTAATGGACGAAGTCAAAACAAGTTAAATGTACAGTAGAATACAAAAACTTTTGCTGTAGACAATACCAGAGTTAGTGACGATCAAGCTCACTCTTTGTTTTGTAAATACCTGCACAACGTATTTTTAAAAATACCTAAAAATATAAATAATACGAGCATAAAGGATATTTAGGGTTTTTAAGTTCACCTTGTGTGATTTCAAGAATTTCCAGGTTTTCAAATCCGGCACACACCCTGTAGCTAACTAGTTAACAGAAACGTAGAAAAATACCATCATGAAATTCATAAAACACGCCGTTTTTTAATCACTACTCTGCAGGCTGCAAAGTCGCAACTAAATGGCTTATCTTACCGCCCCCTCACAAGAAAATATTCTAAACTGTGGAATACAAAGGTCATGAAATTCGCAAAAATTTGTCTTCAGTGGCTCTAAAATTTGTCGTCAGTGGCTCTAAAATTTGTCGTCAGTGGCTCTAAAATTTGTCGTCAGTGCCTCTAAAATTTGTCGTCAGTGCCTCTAAAATTTGTCTTCAGTGGCTCTAAAATTTGTCGTCAGTGCCTCTAAAATTTGTCGTCAGTGCCTCTAAAATTTGTCATCAGTGGCTCTATTATAGAAACAACCAATGTGACCATTTGTGACGGCTAAATTTGAAAGTAGCCGTGCTGAAATTTTAACTTTGTAATTTTCCTTCGTTAGACAATTTCACAAATTTGTGACAACTTTCGCCTAAACTTATTATTTATTTTACATAGCTATACTAGGTTTATAGTTCTTAAAAAAATGTTATGCGTTTAGTTTGGTGGGATTTTGATTTTGATTCATCGAGTCGAATAAACACTTTGTTTTTTAGATATCTACAACAACATCAGATAATGTAAAATTCTGGGTTATCCGATAAAAACAAGCTATTTGAAGTATAACTTTCGCAATTTCAATAAAATATGTTCGTTTGCAATTTTTTATTCCGCATTTTACACAATTCTTGAAGTCCTATCAGCAATCTGTTTTTTAGAAAATAATTTCTTTCTTTAAAGTAAATCAATGCAGAAGTTCAGATAAAAGCACCCCACGCCACCACCCACCCACCCACCCCACACACCCACCTCCTCTGTAATCCCAACTATTTGTTTTTTAGCCAATCAACCGACAAACGGTACGGTATAGCTATTTGTGGTTTGGGTCGTGCAGGCTCCATACACACAGGCAATTGTGTTCGACATCCGAAAGTAGATATTAAATACTTCGTTGAGCTAGACCTTTTAAGAGCAGAACAAGTAAAAAAAGAATATGGATTGGTTGATACAAAAGTGGTTCACTCTAATGACTTCAACACTATTCTTGGTTCTTATATTTTTTATATTTTATTTCATTTTTTATATTGTCTTTTTATTGTGTCTAATTTTATTTAATCTTCGATTACAATCTTTCATCAAAACAATTTGTGGTTCAAACGCCGCAATTCAACTTCCGTTGAAATATGACGTCATTTACTAACCTTTTATTTAGAGGATGCCAATGTTGACGGCGTTATAATAGCAACAGTGACGTACGCGCATGAAGAATACGTCAAAAAGTGTATTCAAGCTAAAAAGCCAATCTTCTGTGAAAAGCCTATCGCCGAAAATTTAAAAGATACAGGTTGATCATAGTTATATTAAACACATAACTTATGCTAAGGGTAAAATCTTTGAGCTTCTAAACATATGAGGATTAACGATAGGCGTTTAATGCTTGGCCGAAGAAATGATTTTAAAAGTGGAGGGGTCAGTGACTAAAACGGCCTCACCATGTTTTGGGCTGCGTTAGAATTTAAAACCTCCAGATAAGCAAATCACTATATAAATTTTAGAGTTTGGATTTTTTAGGATGAGAAAATATGTTTTTGAAGCTATCTAATCTATCCATGGAAATAAGTGTGAAGAAGGGGACCCTGCAGACCCTAAAATGCCCTTAATATTTGCTACGCCGTTGTATCTTTATACCAGGAACCTAGTACCCAGTTTACTATTATTGTTATAGTTTCATGTTACGAAGAAGCTGAGCGGTTAGGAGTGCCACTATTTTGCGCGTTCAATCGACGATTCGACGCTACTCATCGTGCAGTGAAAGATGCTGTGGACAACGGTGAGGTGGGAGAGGTTCATATGATAAAAGTATGTAGCAGGGATTCCCCTATCCCCAGTGCTGCTTACCTAAAAATATCGGGTGGCATTTATCACGACTGTGCAGTGCATGATATAGACATGGCGACTTGGATTATGAAGGATTATCCG
This sequence comes from Hydractinia symbiolongicarpus, assembly GCF_029227915.1. Classification (NCBI taxonomy): domain Eukaryota; kingdom Metazoa; phylum Cnidaria; class Hydrozoa; order Anthoathecata; family Hydractiniidae; genus Hydractinia; species Hydractinia symbiolongicarpus. Next base: position 6,206,280 of record NC_079878.1, read on the forward strand.
ACAACTGTTTTCTCCCAAGCGCATGCGTTCAGAAAATTTATTAAAGATTTGAATGATGTTGACACGGTTTCAATAACAATGCAGTTCGCTTCAGGTGCAATTGCACAAATTGATTTGAGCCGTTTTGCAGCGTATGGATACGATCAGAGAGTTGAAGTGTTGGGAGAATTAGGAATGGTTGAGAGTTTAAACGAAAACAAAACCAACCTCCGCAAATCAACTGGCCAAAGCATCAGCAACGACCTATTAAAGTTTTCTTTTCCACAAAGATACCCGCTAGCATACGAGAATGAGATCCGTCATTTCTTGGATATAATCGATGGCACTCCACCGTTGATTACAAAGACAGACGTGAGTATGGTGTCCCTCATCGCGTCAGCTTGCGAAGAATCGCATCGCACTGGAAAGCCAGTTAGAATATGTAGAGACACATTAACTTACGAAGTCATATAATGTAGCTATTACACAATATTCATAGAAATTTTAGCGCGTATTAAATTTGGCAGTGCTGAAAAAAATTATTTGGCCAAATTTTCAGACCCACTTATACATACCTAATTTTGCCATAAAGCCAGGGAACTGATGGTTGGCTATCTTTCCATATCCAACTTCTTCCCGGGCCATTTCTACGCTTATATTCTGACAAGACGACTCCGTGGTGACTATTACGGACAGAACCCGTCTCGTTAGAATATCAGATTTAGAAGAGCCCTGGGGACAAGGCTGTTGCATATTACATGTTTTTGTAATAAAAATTAGGTTTTACGAAATTTTGGTAGTAAATTATCCAAAACTACTTTGTAGGAAATTTTGTTTTAGATAAAATTTTGGAGAAATAGAAGTTTTTTTGTTTAGTCGTTTGATCCTTGAAAATTTCACTGAGATTCGCCCTTCGTATATATTTTCCGCATCTCTATTTTGTGCATCTTTTCTTCCCTGTTAGCACAAAGTAAAGAAATTCACTGAACAGGTCGTTATTACTATGATTATAGTTACAATTTAACGGTGTTTTCAATTTTATAACGTCCCATTACTGGCTCACAAACAGACAGCGAGTATTAGAGTTGTCGTTAGCCTGTGGAATGATCCTTCGTAAGATTGCTATTTCTTGTATATTCTCCCATGACATCACTTGTTATGACAGATAGAATACGGGTATTATTAATATGTAGAAGATGAAAAAAGGTGACTCGGCGTTGAACGCCAGCAGAATGTGAAAGATTTATTTTCCACCTTATACCCACCCTCGATCCAGGGGTTTTCATATCAAAATGGCAAAAAACACAGAAGGAATTTGCGGAAGGAAATGAAGGAAATGATGGTGTAAAAGCAAAAATATTTTCAGCCAGATTTGTATTTGATTAACAACCTCCTTTCCAGGGCATTTGTCCCCCTGTCTAAGGCCAGAGAACCTCCTTGGGACGATGAGTGTTATGAATAAAAGGAATGTCTTTCTCTATAGAAATAATTGTTTATTTCGATAGGAACTGCAAACTCTCTTTTACGAAATAAACAAAATCAACCTGAGATTTTAGTTATATGAACTGAAATTTATATATTCGCTAGTGTCAATTTCTAAAAATATATAGCGTCCAAAAATAAACTTCTTAGTATTGAGAAGAAATGTTTGTAACTCAGTAACAAATTTTTGTGCAACTTAGTAACAAATTTTTGTGCAACTTAGTAACAAATTTTTGTGCAACTTAGTAACAAATTTTTGTGCAACTTAGTAACAAATTTTTGTGGAACTTAGTAACAAATTTTTGTGCAACTTAGTAACAAATTTTTGTGCAACTTAGTAACAAATTTTTGTGTAACTTAGTAACAAATTTTTGTGCAACTTAGTAACAAATTTTTGTGCAACTACTTTTAATTTAACCTGGAAAATTACATATTGTCAATTCCAATAAATTTAGAAAATCAAATATGACCAAATTTTCAGGTTTTTTTTAAAAAATTAATTTAAATTTCCACGTTTCTGGTACTTGTTCAAATCCATGGTTTTTAAAGTTTTTTTAGGGTCTGCTAGACACTCTCCTTAGTTTTGATAATAGGTGATCCAAAAATTCGATGTTCTGTAAAATATAATTTTGCAAATGACTGCGTTTTCTCGCGTTTTCTCGAAATTTACGTAATTATTACGGATATAGTGATATTTTTTTCATTTTAGTAAAAGGGAAATCATTAGTTTGACTAAGATAAATTTTAGGTATTTTTTAATGAAATTCAAAGTACAAAGAAATGTACAAAAAAATACAAAGAAAATTAATTCATTGGGCCTATTTTGTGAAAATCATGAAACCCAGGAGGAGCGTTTAAGTGTAGACTATCCTTCTAGGTGTAGGTACCGTGCCACAGATCCGGCGCTTGTGCGCTTGCAGCATGTGACAGTGATGCATATGTGGTGGTGCGTCATTTTTGAAAGGATAAATAAAATAACACAGTCAACTAGCAATATTATTTTGCGGAATAAGTTTTCTTAAAAGTCAAAAACAGAACAGCATAAATTTTCACCAAGATGGAATGTTAATAAAAATTAAGAACAACGTACAAATGCAACAAAAAAACCCTAACCACTGTTAACTGCACTTTTAGATTTTGCTAAGATGGTTATTTTTCCGTTTTATTAGAAATGAATTATTTTTGTAAAACTTTACAGCTTTTTTCACAGGCGTTGAGCACCCTCTTCCTGCGTTAAAAAGTACTCATATGTTTGCGACTTCACTACAAATAATTCCTGCTTCACTTAAGCTATATCAAGTAAAGTTGAAATACTGGTTTCCTTCATTTAAATCATTAAATATAATTACTACGAAACATCGCCGTTTATTAAAATTACTGTTTAAATAAAGATAGAGAAGGTTGTAGATATTTTGTAACAAATAAATAAGAGACAAATTTTTCAAAATAACAACTCCTTTTTTCACCAAAAGAAATAGAATTTTATTTAATAATTACAGCAATTTTACACATAGGTCGCATCACCTACTAACCGAGCCATGGATCAGTCTTGGCACTGACCGAAGCAATTTGTATGCCTTTATCTAAATCAGAAATGAATTCCATCTCTGCGGTGTCCAATTCAAAATCAAATATAGATCCATTCTCTATGATACGAGCTTCGCTGGAAGACTTTGGGATTGTTATTACACCATTCTGCAGCGACCAACGCAGAATTACTTGGGTCCTTGTTTTTTCGTATTTCTTGCATATAACATCAATCCGAGGATTCCAATGTTCGGTAGTAAATAGCTGCATTCTCGCTAAAGGGCAATAGCCCATTATATTTATATCGTGTTGTCTACAATAGTTAAGAAGATCTGTTTGCTGGTTCCATGGATGGTACTCAATTTGATTCACTACTGGTGCAGGAAGACCACTGTCTAGAAGAGGCTTTAAATGATGCTTATGAAAGTTCGATACCCCGCTACTTCGAATATAACCCTGCTTTTGTAATGTAGTAAAGGCTTCCCACGTCTCGATAACTTTTCCAGTTGAAGGGGAATGTATTAAATAAAGGTCAATATAATCGAGTTGCAATAATTTTAAACTTTCCATGCAAGATTTTATGGCTTCCGCGTAACCATTGGAATATGAAAGTTTTGTGACAACGAAAAAATCTTCTCGTTGTAACTTCGATTCACGTAATGCTTGTCCAATAAACTTCTCGTTACCGTATTGTTGCGCTGTATCGATTAATCTGTAACCGTGCTTCAAAGCAGTCGAAACTGAACTTTTCGTCATATTATCGGCAAGCTTATAACAACCAAAGCCGAAAAGCGGCATTGTGTTGCCATCTTTAAGAATACTTCTTGTTGCTATGTGCTTCGTACTAATAGAATGTTTCCATCTTCGCCACAGTATAAAATAATTTCTCGTCGACATCGCTAGCTAGCTAGAAAGAACGAAACAAATGTTGAATAAATTAATAAGAAAGAACTTTGTTCCCACGAGTTTTTGCCTCTTACTAACGTTGCAGTTGCCACTTGGATGCAAGAAAGAGAATTGGCTTGTGTTCTTTGTTAAGAAATTGGCAAATACTTATAGATACTAAAAATATTTTTAATGTTATAATTAAAACATAATTTAAGAATCTTGAGATTTTCGTTTTCTCAAACAATGAATACTGTCATAATATTATTATTTAGCATAAGTTTAAGGAGGATGGGGGGGAGAGGATTTTATATAAATCCATAAATTTGCTTTTTGAAACTATTGAACTAGTCCTGTTAGTAGAGTTTAATGTGGATGCTTATTCATACATTTTAGATTAAAGACTATATAACCCTATGTTTGTTAAATCTAAAACCCCACCTACATAGTACTGAGCATTTTTTACAGCCTAATATAAAAGTATGAGTATTTTTGTGTTAAGGATATAATGTATATATCCCAAAATGTATTCTATTTCAAAATTAGCACAGAAATTGAAAATCGTTGATCTAGATAAAACATTTTATGATTAAATATGCTGTTTGTAATAACAGAAAAAAATCTAATTTTTTATATTGTAGATATAAAAGTTTTTAGGGCGAGTATCAGTGAAATGCAATCTGATAAACAATTAAAAAAGCTATCTTGCTTGTGTTAAAAATGCTTCCATGAAGATAAACTAAACTACTTGTCACCTAACAAGAGATGTGTACAGATATTATTTCTCTAAATTAGGATATTTTTTCTGGGTTAACTAAAAGACCACAATTGAGGTAGCATCTGTGGTAGCATATAATTTGTAAATATACATAACAGATTCAATTTTAATGCAATACAACAGGTCTTAGGTATCTTATTATACAGAATTTATCACTGAATTTTAAAAAACACATTTCAACTTTATTCATTTTTTAACGCGTAGCTCTGCCATATTAAATTTTTGCGTAATAACTTGCCGAAGAGATGCTTGATGTGACTAAACATTTTCTTGTGAAACTAAGTGACTGTGTAAAGTTGATCACTTTGTATGAAAACAGCTCGTTTCTGATTGGTTAATTTTTATGAATTTCGATCCTCTGCAATTATGCTCAACATCATTTTACTTTACCCGATGATGGGAGAAGGATCTCCCAAAACGTCGCCTACTAAACTATCATGTTCAAGAAATGATAAACTTTCCACAGTAATATGAATACTGAACAGACAAACCGCAATAAGATGGTTGCCATATGTATGATCCAACTAATAAAGCTGGACTGTACGTGGTGTGGCATAGTGCGGGGGTATTAAAACTTTTATTACCAATTTCAGATTGATGTAGCGGTTTTGACTTCATTTTAAGAACAATGGACATGCATACATTCTTGTGTAAACAAAAAAGCAGGACTCTCACAGTGTAAAATGGCTACTATAATGAAGATTAAAGATTGTTTGGGTAGCATAAGATAGCATAAGATCAAAGAGCATGTGCAAAAAAAATGCAAAATTTATAACTTTTGTAAACAATAACATGTCATCTATAGCTGGATTCCAGTGTTTACATTTTCAGCGGTTAGCTCTTTCAGCGTTGGCATCAGCGTGGCAGGAAAAAAATGGAGTTTAGGTTAAGAAAAGTAATTATCAATCTATTTCATTGTCGAAGGTATTCTTTGGATAATAGTTAAAACCTCAATAATGTGTCTGTAAAAAGAAATCTAAAAATTCGTAGCAACACAAGATTGCAAAGAATTTTGTGGCATAGTATGTAGCTATAGGAATGTATAATTCACATAAAATTGTACTTTTGGGAAATATTTAAATAACTTTTGGAAAAAAATTGTGTATAGAGTGTATGTATCCAACTGTTGTATAATATTCTGAAGATGACTTTGGTAAAGTCGAAACATGTTAATAAAAAGAATCCACAGGAAAAAGACCTTTTTCACAAAATCCTAGCATCTTTTTTTGCTGTCATGCAAATAAATACTCAGAGCCAAGGGCTTACCGTTGAAAAGTAAACAAATAACGTCGCTTGGAATTAATCTATTAAAATGAGTGGAAAATGTTTTTAAATTTAAGGTTGTCCCTCCCACCTCCTTCTGCAATTAGGCTACCAGGAGTAGCTAACATAGACTTTCAAATGCATTTGACTATTGTATTGTTAAAGGTGACACAATGTAGCTGCCCAGCTGCGCTAGCTGGTTATGCAAAAAAAGCAAGCTAGCTAACTAGACACTTACGCTGACATTAAAATTTGTATGCGTAGCAACAGATGATAAAGAAGATCTAGCTATAGGTAGAAAAAACAAACCTCTTACGAAAATGGACATGCAAAAATGGCAGTCAAAAAGTACATTGTTGTTGTACCGGTATTGAGACTTCTGTGCCCCACAACGAAAGTGAACAACAAAGAGAGCACGTGGATTTGTTTTGAATTTTTATCGTGCGCAGTTATGTAAAAGCTACTCGCAATTTGAATTATGCATAAACATGATTCTTCTTTCTAGAGCATAAAATATTAATAGAATTATCAAGAAAGTATTGAAACCGAAAGAATAAACGTTTTTACTTTTCACTTAAATGATGTATCAACTTTATAAACGTAGCCAAGGTTAGCTAAAAAATATAAGTAATGTATATATATATATATATCAATTGATATGTTATTTTTGTAAAGAATAAGAAATTATCTACGTTACTAAAGTATGACATTGCAAAAAAATCATGGGTATATTTTTGTGAATATCTTCACTTTTTCATTTAATAAAATGATTTATTCTTGGTAATTTTTTCTTGTTTGAAAACATGGATGGATCTGCCTTCGTTAATGGATTAGAAAATGTTAATTCAAAATGGGAACTTGTTGAAATTATTGGAGAAGGAACTTATGGAGAGGTTTGTTCATTTATTTTTTATAAACCTGTTTAGTAGCAAAATATCAAAATAACACAATGGTAGGTAATTGGTAGGTAATTTTATACTTGATTAAGCACCACCCCCCATCCTCCCCCTAATTCCCCTTAAAAATAAGTTCCCCTTTCTACAATCAAAAGGGGTGCTTTTATATTACAAGGATACATTTTAACATCGTTTTCTATCTCCTGTGGTATATGCTATGGATGGAAGTAACAACCTCAAGATGTTGTTTGATTTTACCAACATAAGTAGCATCGCAGCTACTGCACAAAAATTTATAAACAACACTGGAAGCAAGAATGACAGGTATTTGATCCTTGAACCTGAAAAGTGTTCCTAAGAGAAGACTTAAGAAGACCAAATTTTCCATTCTCCCTACTGACTAAAACATGCAAAAGCGCAAATGTTGTTTTTAAGTCTTTTCTTAAGTCATTCTAAAGTGAGGGTGTCCGAACATATAAATATCTCACCACTGACCGGAAAACGTATTGCTAAGCAACAAGACACTGCTGTAGGAGACCATATGATGGAGTGTGATCGCCTCGCTAATTTTAATGATTTTTCTATTGTTGTTAAGGAGGCACACAACTATATATTCGAAATAAAGGAGTCTTGTGATTTAAAGGGAGTAGCCACCTCTTAACAAGAACGTAATGAGCTCTCCATTATATTTATTTCAGTAAATTTTTTCAGGATTTTTTTATAGTTTTTGTTTTTTCTTATTGATCTTGAAACTTGTCTATATGTAGAAAAAACAGAATTGTGATTTCTCATACGTGATAATGGCTGCAGTATACAGCTGAAAGATGTCAAAAAACACACTAGTATTCAATTTGCAATTGGACTCGCACTAATATAATTAACTTTTCAAGAAAAAGCTTAGAGTAAAGATAGGTTTCCATACAACTGAGTTTTCCGCTAGTTTCCATACAACTGAGTTTTCCGCTAGTTTTACCACAAGCATGCACAATGAAGTAGAATGATCACTGACTCAAAGTAAAAATATGCTTCTGAGCTTCTCTCGAAAAGTTGAACTCATTTGACTGTTTTAGCACGTGTTTTTTCTCTCCAGCTTTTTAGCCAATGAAATTCAAGGAAATATAAACATTTGTGTGATCTATTATATTCAATATTTTTTTAGAAAAACAACAATATCTTCTGCACTTTTTTATCCACAAAATAACACAAGTGTTTAGTGTTAAGTAGAGCAGAGAGACATGTTCGCATTAAGTTTATGAACAAAAGTTATGCATTCTTAGATTCTTTTTAAATCTTCCTGACAACCACAAAAATGAACTATTTGTTGCCAGGACATTGGTAGTTAAATTTATAACCTAACAATAAATAATAACTTCAGCTAATTTCAAGTGTCTTGCACTATAGGGAAGAAATATGAAGTGAAATAATTTATGTAGTATTGATAACATGCTGTCACCATCAAAACAATAAAAGTTCATTTATATATTATAAACCAGAATGTTAAAGATAATATATATCTGGTCTTCAGCAAAATGATTGATCTCAATTCTTAAATTGCTCACTTACTTATCCTGTTATTTTTTTCGTTTTCTAATCACCTTTTTTTTCTTTCTTTTCATATTCTTTCTCTTTTTTAGCATTATTTTGCCTTTTTAAAGAGTTATTGTAATTAACATACTATAATTACCTAGGACAGTATTATAACCACTAAAATTTTTGTATTTTATTTATTCTAAAGAAGGCCTGTGACATGACCGAAACATATGGAAATAAAAAGCTGTTTTTACTGTGTTACGATATTATAATTGCCAAATTATCAAAAAACAAAATAATTTGTTTACAGCTAAATATATTAAATGATTTTTATATAAATTTAAGGTTTATCGTGGTGTCAATAAAAAGAAGGAACAAGCTGCTATAAAAGTTATTGAAAACTCTCCAAGTAAATATGAAGAAATACAGAATGAAATGTCCATTCTTAAACGCTTCAATAACCATAAAAATTTGGTTGGCTATTTTGGGACATACCTATACAGAAACCAGCGAGGATTACCAACACAAATCTGGTTGGTTATCGAGGTAAGGTGGCAGTGTAAAATGTTTATGTATTGTTTAATTTCTTGACTGAGTTCTTAAAACATTGTGAATTACGATTTCTAAACAAGATTTTAGTCTTTTTATATCTCATTATATTTATTTTAGTATTGTCAAGGAAGATCTGTTTCAGAATTGGCAAAAACAATTGTTCAAAATAGTCAAGGATTAAGTGAGAATGTAATCAAATACATTTTGCATCAGTCTCTTCAGGTGGATTTTTTATGTTCCATTATGTTTATTTGTATACGGTAATGATCCGATTAAGCGCCCAGCACTTATTAAGCGCCCCTTTGAATAAGCGCCCACCTGATCAAAGGTAGCGCTCAATCAAAAACTACCTTGAGAAATTGGGCGCGCGCTTATATTGAGAACTCTAGAAAGACTAAAGTTTATTTTCTTACATCTTTTGTTCAGTTTTATTTTGCAGGAAAAAAAACAGAATTAAAAATTACCACTGTTTTTAATATGTACAAAGTTATGAAAAATTTATAAGCGCCCAGCATTTTTTAAGCGCCCCCCTTGATTAAGCGATTTTCTTTAACATTGGCAAAAAAACTTAAGGTTGAAACCTGTTAATAAAAACACTTATATACCAGGCAAACAATTTTTTTATAACATGTTACTTGTAAAGCATTGCCTGGTAAAGAGAAATAAACTCAAAGTTATGTGATTAATTTCAAGTATGATGTATACATTCTAAATGTATGTTATAAACTGGCAATACATCGTTTATATTGTTAAAGTTGTTAAAATATCTTTAACATTAAACTTTGTTTTTAATTATGTTGCTTACTTTGCCTACAAAAGGACATACAATTATTAGAGATATATAAAAAGAATAATTTTTTTTGTACTAGGGTATCAGGTTTTTGCACAGCAACCATGTGATTCATCGTGATATCAAAGGTCCAAACATATTAATGACTATTAATGGACATGTCAAGTTAATTGACTATGGTAAGTTTTTTTAATTTTGATTTGCAACAAATTCCATTACAAACCCTGCTTTAACATTGTATGCTGTTCACAGGCATTTCAGCACATGTCCCAACAACTATGGCTCATAGGCATTCTTCTGTGGGTTCTCCATTTTGGATGGCACCAGAAGTTATTGCATGTGAGCAGCAATTGGACTATTCTTATGATAACCGATGTGATATTTGGAGTTTGGGGATAACAGCAATAGAATTGGCAGATGGTGACCCACCTTTAGCTGAAGAACATCCCATGAGAGCTTTGTTTAAAATACCAAGGTTTGTATGGTTAGAATTTGAATACTAAAATTTGCATTTTTAAAAAGCAACCTTGGTAAAAGTTGATATAAGTGGATATGTGTTTTTTTTTTTGTACCTTGGATAATGGTTTATACTTATCTATGCAAAATCCAATCTTTGCCTGATATTAAACCAAATAGCAATTCACTCTATTTTTATCAGTTTAGAGAAATATTCTAAGCAACGAGGTCAACTAAATACTAGGTAGAAAAGTACAGTTAAAACATGTGTTAATTATCTTGGTTCCTCAGTCCAAACACACATATTAATAAAGAAAATTGTATTATAAAATATCTTGTAACATACAACACCATTCACAATTTGTAAATTTGGGAAATGAGCAGGAGAGGTAACATGTCCTGCCCATAATCATCACATGATAATCATACAAAAATGCTTTGCCATGGCAAAGAGGTTTCTTACCAGAAGATTATGAATGTTTTGGTTGCTACTCACAATAGCACATCCTTGAAGACCATATATTGTAAGTGGTTCCGAAGGCATGACCCAAATTTCTTCATGCATGAATTTCATTTTCATTTTTTCTATATTCACGAGGTTCACTTTCACATCTAATTGATTTGTCTATTACTAATTTATTTATTTATCTATTTAATTATTTAATTATTTACTCTAGTACATGAAGGATATTTTGGTTCTCCTTCCTCTAATCATGATGAAATTTTCACTTCACTAAAAACACATTACTACATGTTGTATATCTGTATACCACAACGTGTTATCAAATAATTATGAGCTAAAAGTGGCATGCACAAGCCAGTCCATGTATTGGCTCTGCATGTGTTACCACATAATAATATCATGGTTCATAAATAGGTGTGCCTCACCATAATGATAATAAGTCATAATAATCTCAAGTAATAATAAAATACACAGGCCTTACACATGCATCTGTTAAAATGTGAAATATGTGACTAACCTGATAATCGTTGTAGCTCTGACTTGGGTTTAACACAACAATCAATAAACACAACAGCAACACAGCAGCAACGCAACGTTGTACCAATGTATCAAATCTGCACCAAACAGAACAAAAACCCCATCCAACACTATTGTAATTAGTTATACTGTCTAAACACAAACAGTAGGTTAACAATCTTCCCCACTTTTCTTCAATCTTTATGTACACTATTTACACATTCACAAATTGAGATTAATGGAGCTAACCACGCTGAAGGGTTCTCAATAGCCCCTCAGCAGATGCTCCTCTTTTCGTCAGACAATTTGTTTCTTGCTATCAATCCACTTTACATCTGTTATTTCTCCTCTGTCAATCATTTCTTTAAGTATAGACAAATCTATCCGTAGTCGCTTATCCACAACAGATTTGATCGAATGAACTGCTTCAAATAGTTGTTGACTGTCTGAATCAGAGTTTCTGCAGCCATTGTACTCTTTACTACTCTTTGCAGGCGCTTTGACTGCCACATAATGGGTGATAGATTTCCACAGTCGTCTTTCAGAAATATTATATATCCGCCTTGAGATCCTCCGTTTCTAAGGTTTGCAACGGATGCGTCATTGTAGACTTTAAGAGTCAAATTTTTCATAGTACTTTTGAACTGTAAAATAACATTTTCGTTTTTGGCTTTTACCAGAACTTTGTTGCCTTTCAATAAATCATCTATTGTGGCTTCCTTCACTGATGCTCCTAATTCACAGACTTCAAACATGATATCGGGTCTGGTCTGCCCACTTAACCAGCACAGCCGTCCTATTAAAGCTCTGAATTCCCTGATCTCATTTTCATTCAGTGGATAATTCTTCTTCCCCTTTCTTTCTTTTTCTATTTCAATAGGTTCAATTTCCTCAACATATGCATTTTAGTTGATTTGAATGGTAAAATAACTGTGCTGGTTCAAGCTTAATCCAAGATAACGAAATACAGTTGAACATTCAGATCCAACAAGAAACACTCTCCGTAAAGGTTCTATAATATTTTCGATGAAATCCTCATTCCTGCCCCAACAAAAATCATCAACATGTATGACCATTACTCCTGATAATTGTTGACCATGATGCCAGTAAAATATTGCAGGATCACTCTTGCTCACCGAGACATTAAGATTTATGAGCTCTTCTTTTACATGCAAATACCAACGGCGAGAAGCATCCACCAAACTATAAATCCATTTCTTAAGCTTCCACAAAGAATTTCCATTATCAGCTTCTTTTAGAGGTTTCAGGTAAACAGTTCTTTCAATTTCCTTTCCTTGTAAAAATGCAGATTTGATATCAATAAAATTGCACCTCCAATTATTGTGAGCAATGACGGTGAGTATCAAACGCAAACTTTCCTTCGAGCAAGTTGGGGAGTCTTTTAAAATGTCATTTTCTATCTCCTCGAAGCCCCGTGCAACTAATCTGGCTTTCATCCTTTTCTTCCCATTCAGTATTTTCTCAGTCACGACCCATCTCACAGACAATGCCTTTTGTCCATGGTTTTCAACATTTTCATAAACCTTGTTCTTTTTCCATTTTTCCAATGCTTCAATTTTAGCATTCAAGACGTCTGAATCTGCAAATTGCGAAAGAAGTACCTCTTCTGTGTTTATTGGCTGCCAACTTTCAATTTCCTCCCAATCGACACATGACAATAAATTACTATCTACATCTCGTATATTCAAATAGGATTTATATTTTCCAGTTGCTTTACCACCTCTTGATATAATTTCCACATCTTTAACTGTATCACAGTCCTTGAACTTACACTTTGCAAATGACTTAGCTTTGGGTTTACCGGAACCATCAAACCACTTTTGGTCTTGTGTGTCACTGTTTGTTACATCTAAGGAAAGTCGACTTATGCTACTAGTTAGATTATTTATATCATTAATTTCATCTGGTGCAACGTGTCTCTCCTTTCTAATGGCATCCCTTCTTTCTGGTTCATCACTTTGGAAGTTCTGCAAATCAATATCAGAATTTTCAGCACTGTCATCAATATCTCCATCACCTACTACTTCTTCATTTACAGGATTATCGGTGTCGGTTAAAGATATTATTGGTTTATTTCTGCAACTTTCAGCATCAATCAGAGAAAAACCTATCAATCAAGCATCAATCAGAGAAAAACCTGTGTCTCTTTGGATACGACAAGGGTGCACACGGACATACAAACTGCCATGTTTTATTAAAACCTGTTTGCCATCCCGTCCTATAACACTACCTGGGCCTTTCCAAGCATTGCTTGTGTTTCTTTTTGTAAAATACCTTGTCCCCAGTTTCAAATCTATCATCACCTAACGTTCTTGTTTGATGCCTTAATGCTCTTCTAACCTTTTCCGCTGATTCACTTTGTATGAATGCTTTTCGTGCAGCGTTCATAGCATTTAGATTTGTTGCAACAATCTCACTGGAAGTCTTTCCTTCTAAAGCTGGTAACTTCGTATTATCGCAGTTCGGAAGATTTGGGTTGAATCGAAAAACAAGTTGGTTCGGACTGTAGCCATTGACATTTTTCAGGGAATTTTTGGCGCTCACTGACCAGGTTACTGCCATGTCCAAATCGATTGTGACTTTATCCTCCATCATCTTGCTAACATTATAACCAAGAATAGCATTATGTCTTTCCACCAAACCATTGCTCCAAGGGCTTTCTGCAGCTGTTGTGCATATTCTGATGTTGGCATTTTCACACATCGATACAAAATCCTCATTTGCAAATTCTCTGCCGTTATCAATAAGAAATTTTTCAGCAGAACCGAATATGGAAATCCATATTTGAAAGATTCGTTTGATTATTTCTTCTTTCCTTTTTGTTTTGATGACGCACGAAGTACTGTAGCGAGTAAAATGGTCAACTAAATGCAAGATACAAACCTTTGGCGAATCTGACCATTCTTTCAGATCTAATGCTACTGTTTCATTGAATCGTCTTGCCATTGGAAAACCTACAATCGGGGTTGCCTTTGGCTTTTTGAATTTCAAACAAATTTGGCAGGAATGCTCAAGCTCATCAAGATGATTAAAGATCTCAACATCATTAATATTTGCTATCTATCAGCAACTGTTTTAGTCTTGAACTATTAGGATGACTGAATTGTCGATGAAGTTTGACTGCAGCAGCCTTCTTTTGCAGTGGCGTTTTCTGTTGTAAAACATTACATATAGCAAGTGCTTCTTCTTTAATGTCTCCTTCTTTGAACTTTCCAACTCTTCCAATTGGAATACAGTAATGACCACAGGAATTGAAAGAAACTGGTATATCTGTGTTGAAGAGAATTATGTTATTGTTGGCAAAGTCTATTCTAGTGTTTGCCTTTTTCATAGCTTCCTTGCTTAGCAATAAGGGTAATGGTATTTGTACCAAATCTGTGGATAACATCACGCTTCGTCCAGCAATTATTGTAGGTAAGGTGACATTTTTAACAGATGTCACATGTTTACCACTTCCAAACTTGAATATTGTTGCACTTTTTCTTTCAATCACAGACTTTAACTCTCCATCATTCAATGTGTTCAGATAACATTGCAACCAATCTTCGCCACAAACTGTTTTGGTACACCCAGAGTCAAGTATCGCCATGCTCAAAGTTTCTCCAACAAGATTTGTCATGCATTCTTCAATGAGGGTTACCTGAACTTCATCTAGTGCTTGTTTTGTTTTGTTTTCCTGTCCCTGACGTGTATCTGAGCATGACTTTGCCCAGTGAAAAACTGATCCACAGATAGCACATCTACTAGGCTCACCATTTCTATCTAATGGGTTCAATATTCTATTCCCATCTGCAAATTTTCGGGTATATGTTCTTCTGTTGTCTCTAAATCGACTTTGAGTTTTATTTTGTCTGTAGGTAGCTCCATAGTAAATGTCTTCAGTCTTCTCGATTTTGATATCATCACTACCTTGACCAGTCATAAAATTTGAAGGATCACTAAAAACCTTTTTTAGCTGCTCTTTGGCTTTGGTGTATTTTGGTTCTGTTAAAGTCGCTCTAAGTAGGTTAACAGTAGGTCCAAATTTTTGGCTGACATAGAAAGCCCAACATCCCCATCTGTCAAAAGGCGCATATGGCCATAGAATTAACCATTGCTCTCTTTACTGGGCAAATACCTTGTCAACTCGTGTAGCCAAATGGTTGTGCAAGGAAACTGTGCAACTAGAGCAACAGTGTAGCCCTATATATCGCTGCTTGTGTGATTATCAATCGACGAGTGGGTGTTGTGAGCCAATCCAAGGGCTTGATTGTCTGCCTGCAGTGCTTGACTAGTTTGTTACAGCTTGTTCAAGTAGTCTTATTCAGAGAGTGTCATCACGTTTCACAGCACATAGAAAAAAAAACATTGTTAGTCAAAGAAAATTGGATATAGTTCTATATACAATTTTCTTGGGTTATTTGGATATAGTTCATAGCCCTTACAGTTCTTTCTGGCTCAAAAGAATAGACTGATACATGCGCCTGTATTCATTGACTTAACTTATCAAGCGAGTCGAAGTAGAGGTCTAAGATCTGATGTTGACAAGCATGCAAGAGAGGCATTAATCACAGCAGATATAAGCCCATATGGCCACCATATGGGTTTACTGGATAAAAGGTGCCTTATTTTCCAATCGTATCCAAATTACCATACTAGGACTGATCCAGAGTGGTGCCTGTCATTCTGCAAGACAGCTAGAATGTTTACTGAAGTCACCACAATAAACATGAGCTAAATATTCATTTAGCTCCATTTCACTACACATGGTTTTATAAGAAACTATTATTAGTATTACTCATTGTATAATACAAATCTCCTCGTCAACCTTACTGTAGATTTTCAGTATTTACATTTAATTATATGTTGAATTCGTGACAACTAAGTGATCTTTGGTACTGTGTTTAGGCCTTTCCTCTTTTGCTTATCTTTCCATATACCTGTTATGCTATGATTTCCCTAGTTTAACATGATACATAATTTACAAGTATTCCGCTTTGATATATATTTGATATATTTTTGGAAACATCAAACACTGTCTAAATATGAATATATTTTCAGCATGGCATCATGAATATGAAGTGACATCAGAGTTGTTTAATTCCGTCAGCGTTTTAATTATGTATATTTTACGTATTTGAAACTTTAAATAGATCATTTACTAATGTTCTTTAAATATTAAGGTGTATGTTTAATTAATAGTATCAAATTTATATGCATGCTTATGATATTTTTTCACAATTTTTTTCCGTGTTTTCAGAAACCCTCCACCAACAGTTAAACAACCGAAAAAGTGGAGCCAAGAATATCTTAATTTCATTGCAAAGTAAGTTTTTATTCTTTTTGTTCTTTAATAAAAACATTTAACTCAGGAAATAGTTGTATGAAAAAATAGGATATTAACTTTTTTTTTGATTCTTTTTTTTAGAGCTGTTACAAAAGATTTTGAGGCTAGACCGAATGCTGAAGACTTGTCACATGATATTTTTTTTAAGGAATGCCATGATAATGAGACTGAGGTATTTCACTTTTATTTTTCCCCTCGACTTAACGTTCTAATTGTAAATTTTTTTTCAATGTTTTTTTCTTTATTTAACAAAAAATTTTTTTTGTTTTTTTTTTAAGTTTTAAACATCCTTCCATTCTCTAGCTATAGAAATTAGGATTGGTTCTTATTTTTTCTCAATTTTCTAGTTACGTAAGGAGTTGATGTCATTGATACATATTGTCATCAAACAATACGACAGTAGTACAATAAGTGATGTTGGTGCAAGAACGTTAAAAGCAAAGTAAAAAAGTTTTTCAAATATTTTATTTGTTTTCCTATTGTAATTGTTGCTGCTGTAAAATTGTCAGTGCACAAGTAATAGTTTAAACGCCTTTGGGGATTCCATCCTAACGGCTAGCTCTTTCCCCGTCTAACTGTAACTATGTTACATTCCTGTCAGAGATACGTATATATTTTGAGATACGTATTAAGTTTGCTGAAGTGGTCATTTGAACATGAAACCTTAGATTTACAAGCCGTATGTTCTACCACTACCACTATCTCCGCTAGTCAGTGTAAAATGATCTGTACTGAAATACTAAATGTATCCTTTTTATCTTTTTAGACAAAAGAACGCGAAAAAGAATCTAAAAATGCTTGAGGTAGATGATCTGGCAACGTTACCTCGGCTTACAGAGGTATGAAATTTTCATTGTTTTAGGTTTCTCTATATGTACAAAATACGGAGACTAAAGGTTATATTTATCTGGAAATATCTTGAAATGGTGTTGTATTTACACGTGTGTTTATTACAGGATACAATCCTCACATATTTGAGTGAAAGATACATGGCTGATCAAATTTACACATACATTGGTGAAATTTTGATTGCTATCAATCCATTCAAGGAGTTAAAGATATATGGTGATGGTGCATCGTTGTTGTATCAAGACACACAGAAAGAAAGTTTACCACCGCATATTTACATGGTGGCATGTTCATCGTATCAAGCAATGATACACAAACAACATGACCAAGTAATAGTTTATTTCTGTTCGCCTGTTCAGCATTGGTAATTTTTTGGTAGCATGCAGTCCTACTACTAAGTTGTTTGTATTTTGTAATGAAAAAATAATTCAAATAAAAAGTTAGGATGGTGTTCATAAAATATGCAGTCAAAAAGTTCAGTTTATTTTTAACAAGTACCACCTCTATTAAGTGCCTTTTTGTAAAATGTGGCCAACTTAAAAGGTGAAAATCTTAAAAAGAGACCTGTTCAACTATTCCCTTAATATATGTTTCTTCTGAAAAAGGTGTTTGCTAAATAGTTATATATTAGATATATCAGACACAAAATAAGAAATTAAAATAAATTTTAAGGTTAAGTAATATTTTAGATAGACATTTCTAAGTAATTCTTTAGGTATTTTTTTTGTTCTTTGAGATCTTCTTTTAAGAGGTTAAGAATTAAAAAATTGTGTTTTCCTCTCTTTAGTGTTGTGTTATTAGTGGAGAAAGTGGTAGTGGCAAAACTGTGTCAGCGAACTTTTTAGTGCATCAGTTTGCTTCTATTGGGAAATCAAATGGCTCAAGAATGATAAATAAAAGCCTTGTGGAAAAAATCCTGCAAGTAAGTTGTCGTCACATACAGAAGCATCTTCTTTTTAAACTTTATGTTGTTTTTAAACCACCATATGCTTTCAAGTCAGTTAATTCAAATCAATCAATCAATTCTGTTATTTTTAGGTGAATCCGTTACTTGAAGCATTTGGTAATGCACAAACAGTCATCAATCCAAATTCATCCAGATTTGGAAAGTTCTTAGAATTACATTTCACTCATGCAGGAGCCTTAGTTGGAGCAAAGTTGTCAGAATATTTGTTGGAAAAATCAAGAGTAGTATCGCAGCCTCGTGGAGAAAGAAATTTTCATGTTCTATACTATATGATAGCTGGTTTAGATTTTCATAAAAAACTGGAAGAATTTGAACTGAATACGAGCAGCACGCATAGGTTCATACACAAGACACTTGATTTAGTTTTTTTAATTTGACTAAATAATAGAACAAAATTGAGTAAAATGTCACAGAGAAATCCTTTTTTAAAATTTGAGTAATTAGAACACAAAATTTCGTTTCTATATATTAGTCTAAATTTAGTCTAAAATAAATTTTTCAGAGTTTTAAATTTAACTTGTACGACTTACAATGGACCATTAACCTAGGCGTCTTTCTACTTCAGGTATCTAAATACCGATGAATTATCCTTGGCTGAAGTGGCATGTACTTCAGAGATGCAGGTCAATTTTACTCTTGTGCAACAAGGTTTTGAAGTTCTTGGTTTCTTAAAAGAGGTTGGTTTACGTGTTATCTTCATAAAGTCATCCACACACTGTTTATATGTTTTTGTTTTTGTATTGAATAAAATAAAATCGTTATGCAGGAAATACAAAGCCTTTATTGTTTGTTGGCTGCTGTTATCCATCTTGGGGATATTGATTTTATGGTTGATGACATATCAGCACACGAAGGAGAGAAAGCAAAAGTGGTTAACATTCATACTCTCGAAATTGGTAAGAATATATTACTTTTGATTGGTTATTATTTTAGATGTGAACTCGCATGTTTTTTCTATTTTTTCTGTTTTTTTTTTTCTTTAATTGTGACCGATACTCTTCTTGATATTGTTTGTCACTAACAGTAGAACTGAAGACAATGAACTATCTATAGTAATATTTATGTTTAGTTGCGTCATTGCTTTGCATAAACAAGAATGACATCAACGAAGCATTATGTACTAACAGTTATGTAACTCGAGGTATGACTTTTTGTATGTGTGAATTAACGATCAGCATAAAAAAGTTCGATGACAAAAAGAAGACCATTTTTTGATCTGTTTTTAGGCGAAACCATTACAAGAAATAATAATGTTGAGCAAGCCATGGATTGTCGTGATGCTATGGCAAAGGTAAAGTTTATAAATGGCTGCCATAACTGTTTTCCGTTTATAATGGAAATATAAATTTAGTTTTAATGAATTTACCAGGACTCAGTAATTGAAAATCTTTTAGACAAATCTTTTAGGCATGATTATACAGTGGTGAGATTAGAATTACAATACAGCTTGAAAACTATCTTATATATTACAAAATTATAACTTTGTCTCTTTCTGATAATATTTGTGTTGCTAAAAATATGAAGTATAAGATCACTCGTCTCACTCATCATGTGCATCTAACTACTTACCTTTAATGCCTAATTTTTTCTGTAGGCTTTATATGGACGATTATTCAGTTGGATTGTGAAGAAAATTAATACTCTACTCAGAGCTGAGGACAAAACTCAGTATGAATTTAAGTTGATCTGCAAGCTTCATTAACTTCTTTGTTTTGTTGCATTTAATTGGTTTATTTTTTTGTTCTTCTTTGTTTGCAATATTCGCTTTAGTCTAATGCTAGAAGTGTGTCAAAATGATATGCGTGAAGATGGTATTGCTCATGGGTTTTTTTTGTTTGATCTGTACTCTCATTGTATTACCTTTAGAACATTACATAAAAAGATTGGCTTATTAGATATCTTCGGCTTTGAAAATTTCGCACAAAATTCATTCGAGCAGCTGTGTATCAACATAGCTAACGAACAACTTCAATTTTATTTTAACGAACATGTGTTTGTTTGGGAATATGAAGAGTATGCGATAGAGGAGATCAAATGTGGTGCAAGCATCGAATTTAGAAACAATAAGGATATTTTGGATTTGTTTCTGCAAGTAAGTTTAGCTATTTTGGTACATGCCTTCAACCAAAAATACGGACCAATTTCAATATAAACTGAAATAGGTCAGGCTTAATTGCTTTTAAACAGAAGAAGTTTATTTGCGTTTAATTGCATGCATTTAGTTATAGCGCAAAAAGCTCGCGAGTGTTTTTGGAGACAAAATTACACAATTTTTTCTTTCCACATTAGTGGATAACAAAAATAAAGCTGGAAAGTCTTGTTACTTTTTACTGTGGAATTCAAACTTTCAATGTGTCAATATAATAGACAGTATGGTCTGGGGTATTCAATCTGATCTTTTATTTTTTTAATTAGAAACCTGTTGGTATTTTGGCATTGCTTGATGAAGAAAGTCGATTTCCTAAAGCCTCTGATCTTACATTAGTTGGTAAGAAGTTGTTTCGTTGTTGTTATGCGAAATCAAGGTTTTAAACAAGCTAACCATATTTTAGTGCACATGCAAATCGTATACTTTCCTGTTTAGAAAAATTTCAAGACAATATACTATCAGAATACATGAAAACATCCAAAGAAACCAACACATATTTCTCTGTAACACATTATGCTGGCAAGGTTTGTTTCAACACTTATTTTTCTCTTTTTTCTTTCGCTTTTTTTTTTGACTCGATAATCAAACCTGCTATTAAGACCACCTATGTGAACAGCTACTTATCATAGACAATCACATTTGAGTTTCCCTCCCCTAATCTGTTTTTGGGTCATTTGCTAATCTATAACACAACTACCTGCCTAACCCAACCACCAACAAGATAAAAGACGGCCACCTGCCTTAAACGACCCTTTTTTTAGTCCACAGGGTGGTCGTCTTGTTTGGCTGTATTGCTTAAGTCTATATATTTTTTTTCTTTACAAGCTTGAGCCTCAAGCCTCATCTTACTGCTTAAAAGATCTTACTTTAACTATATTACTTTTACAGTTTAATTTTTTTACCATTGATTTCTTTAATTTTTTTGCAGGTGACGTATGATGCCACTGGCTTTCTAGAAAAAAACAGAGACACACTATCAACAGATATCATGCATGTACTGCATCAAAGTAGTAAGCATACAGACACATTATTTTCTTTCGTCACGAAATCAGTTAAAGCAAAAATTGTTAAAAATTTCTGATTGCTAAATTTTTCGTTTAAGGTGCAATCGAAAGTTTTAAGGCATTAAGTATAAAATTTCTATTACTACCATGGTATTTTTTCTAAATTATATTCTCTTTCTTAGCTGACAAGACAGTTTCGTCATTATTTCAAGATGTACCAGGTAAGTGTTCGATTTGTGATTGTAGATTCAAAATATATCAACTCTGTTACAAGTAATTATTTTTCCTAATATACTTGTTTACTGCAAGTTTCTCGTTGGAAGTGAAACATAGTTCACGTTGTCTGTTTCTCACAAAAAACATTGCAACTTGTTGTAACTAGCTATAAAATTTTATTTTATGGTTTTTGACTCTAGGATCCAATAGTCCGTTAGCAAGAGGTGGGAACAACCCGGTAAGATTGTGGTTTGTGATAAAATATTTTTTAATATTGTTGTTAATAGTGGCTTAAAGAAGTATGTTTTTACCTTCTCATCAATATTTTATATTTTTTAGGGTGATTCAAAATTTTCTTCTATTGCTACAAATCGTTTCCAGCAAACTGTGTCAACTCATTTTCGGGTATCTAAATTTGTTTGTTTGTTTTTGTTTATCTTGTTAGTTTAATTTGGTTGTTTTTGTCTACTGAGTAAATTTAAAATCTAAAACACTTGATCTACTTGCTTCCATTCCAACTTATGGTAACATCATTTTTTTTTATCTTTTAGCAATCTTTGAGATCACTTCTTTCAAAAGTAATCAAATCTGATCCACATTTTGTGAGGTGTTTACGACCAAATATTCAAAACAGTCCAAACATGCTCGACCAAGATAAAGTATTGGAACAATTGAGGAATACTGGAGTTCTGGAAACAACAAAAATCAGAAGACAGGTAAGTGGATTTCTTTAAATGGCTCCATGAATATCCATATCGTATTCTTTCTTTTGTTCGATTTGTAAATTAACATGCCCTGTGCTTAATTCTTTAGGGCTTTTCTGAGAGAATTCCATTCAGAGATTTTGTGAAAAGGTTTGTAGCATTTTGAGTCAAGATTTTATTTGTTTTAAGGCGTGTTTCTTATCATAAATATTAACTATTGTTTTGCACTTTTGTTTAATTCTTTCGTATAAAGTTTCTTCTAGTTTTGCGAATTTAACGGCTTTTAGGAATTTCGAACCCACAGAGTTAAAATCGTGTGAACTGATGTTCTCATTATTCCCGTATGTTTGTTCCGTATTTTCTGTACGTCGAAAAATACGTAGCTCACTTACCATGGAAAACAAAAGTAAAAATGTTGCTCATCTATGGTGACATATACTTCCATAAAAAAAACATAAGATTTCCAATCGTGAAATTAAATTTTCACGACAATTAACTAATTTTTCTAATTGCAAAATTAAATTTTAGAGATAAAAACTGTTTTGGCCTGTCGTGAAATTAAATACCCACAAAAATAAATTGATTTTGGTAATTCTAACAGACGAAATTGTTTCCTTAATCTTCCTGATATAAAAACGGATCCTTTATTTGTATAATTGAAATCGGTTTTCTACCGTACACAAGTTTTTTATGACAAGCGAAGAGCAAGATAAAGAATTGAAAACATTTTATTGTTTATTTTTTTAACAGATACAAGTTTCTCTTGCATGAAGAAACTACGAACGTTCCATACACAGCTGAAACATGCGCAAAATTGCTAAGGATAGCAGATATTGACGAAGATGAAACATGGGCTATGGGAAAAACAAAGGTACACAGCATGTATGATTTTATCACACATTTTTAGGTTGTCGTCAGTTTTGATTGACTTGGATTGTTTTTTAGGTATTTTTGAAATATTGGCATGCTGAACGACTGTCGAAGTGTTTTGAGAAATATCGTGGAAAAATACTTCAATGCCAAAGGGGTAATGTTTCTCTATCATTTTCCAAGTTTAGCGTTTCCTGCTGTATTCGCATACTAATATTTTTTAAATAATACTTTGCGTTTATGAATGATTTTTGGTATCAGCCCTTCAGTAAAAAGGATACTTTCAATCCAATCGTATATATTCCCATCTATCGTATATAATCGCATCTATCGTATATATAATTTTTAGCGTTTAAGACACCGGCGTTTTTCTAAATCTCTATAACACTTAAGAATTTTTGATTGGCTGTTGAAATAAAAGAAGATGTCCGCTGTATATGTTTTGGAATCTCATACAATGTAGGCGCTGCAGCCCAAAAGTAATTTCAGTGTGCATGCTCAGATATTAAGCGCTAGAAGATCCAGCCGTAGTTGCATGATAAAAAGACACAGGCACAAAGATTTGTTACGTTCGCTTGGAAAAACTACTTTAATTCAAACGGATTAAAGGTATAGATAAGACAAGAATTGCTTCGAATAAGAACTAATTTGCGCATCACTAACAGCCTGACAGTGAGCAGGATTCGATCCGCGGTACCCAGAACTGGAAGGCATAGACAAACCCACTACACTACGTGCGGTAATATGTTAGTGATGAACTCAGATAGTTTATCCGGATGGTGTGTATGTATAGGTGAATTTTTATCATGGCACATCCGTATTTCATTCTCAACAGACATGACAGGCGAATTTATTAGGTGTAAATCATGCTGAAGAACTGTTTTAAATGTCCCTTGTCCCCTAACAAATGTGTTTTATTTATAATTAGCAATCAGACTTTGGTTGATGAAAAAGAAAATTAAGAAGTACAGCATGTTTAGATATTACTGTGCCAGCAAAATACGAGCACGTGAGTAATGACGTCATGTTATATTTTTACGATAAAAAAATGACTAAAAATTGTCATTTTTTGGACTTAAAGTTAATTCGCAGTTGTTATTCTAGCTTCATAAATTCCACTAAAATGTGTTTGATTTTTTAGAATGGTTATGTTACTTTCATCGAAAACGCTACCTGCAGCTGCGAGATGAGCAAAGAAGAATGAAAACTGAAATTACTGGAGGTGATATATTTTTTTCTTTACGTAATTACTTTGCTCATTTTCACTCACATCTTATAACCATATGTTCGTTTGTTCTTTTAGAAATGCCAGATGGTGCAAGTAAGTCCTAATAAAATACTTTTCATATTTCTTTATTTATCTTAAATGCATCTATATACATTTAAATACATATTCGAATAGCTAGTCCAAGATATTAGCTTAAAGTTAGGAAGAAACAGTGAATCCTTATTAAGAAGAATGCTTGAAAGAAGGAGTCGCTTGTAACTTTCATTGTCACAAAAAATTGGAAGATTTTTGTATAATTTTTTGAGGATTTGCTGTATGCGTCAAAGTGTAGATGCAGTCTTTAAGATATCTTGTTGTTTACAGCGTATATAATATCTAAAATACTTCTTCTTACCAGCCTTTGAGTTGTATGGAGTATTTTCAATGTTTAATACATCTATAATGCTATTGGTATGTTCTTGGGGACTGTTGATAATGTCGTATTTCCACATACAAAACACAAATACATCGACTTTTAAATCTAACTGCAATATTTTTACTTATATCAGCTGCAGCATACATCGTTAAGTCGGTAGAACAAAGAAAGACGAAAGGTAAAAAAAGAAATGATCCGCCATATACAATTTGGCTTAATAAATTCCAAGTCACTATGCCGTTTTGTCATGATTCGTTCATGTATAACAAAGCAAGTTCACTACCTAACGCAAACACACATAGTAAACCTTCCGCCAACTATAAACTGTAATTTTTTTCACTTCAATCTTCCTGTCTTAATAGCCAAGGAGATATCCAAGAAAAAGAAAACAAAACCTGCAGACACGAATCCAGCTGCAGAAAAAAGATCGAGTAAACAGTCTTATGAACCGGATGAGATTTTCTCAGTTCGAAGGCCTGGTAAGATCGCAGTGTAACCTTACACATGCATACGCACCAGTGTCACATATTTCAACATCTAACTATCCTCAAGATATATAAATTCGTTATTACGCATTGTCAAATTTTAAAGTTTGGGAAACGCATTTGGTGAGGCTTCAATAAATTATTCAGATTTATATAAGTCACTTTATAATATAAAAAGCAGCTTTTAGCTTTCGAATAAAAGTGGTTATCGGGATTGAAAATATTCTCTCTTTGTGTTTACCAATCAGATATTTCAATCCAACTGAAGCTACTAATAACAAATCTAAAGTCATTCACACATATTCATCACATACACATTTTTAATGAGTTGCCCTGTTTCTATAGAAGAAAAAAATCAAAAACAGAAGAAAAAAACAAAAGTTGCAGCTGAAGTAAAAGAAGAAGAGTTATCGGAGAGTACGAGCAGTACAAGTATGTATATATATATAACAAGAACACGAATTATGCAAGCAAAGCAGATAACACATGTACAACAATATCCACATACAGAACACACTCATTATATATCTCGCCACAATATTATTTATGCGATATATACTTGATGAACATTGAGCGCATATAACCGTACGATACATATGTACAATTTATTTTAAGAAGTTTAATTTTTATGCTGTTATTTACTGTCTGTAGTGGCACATGCATCTATATTCAAAGCAGTATCACAAACCATACCAAATATCACTAAAATCCACCCTTAAAGCAAAGTGTGATTATTAAAAGGGGATTTGGCATCTAGCTATAACCGAACATATTGAAAGACTTATTTAAAGTTGCTTTCTACAGATAGTCAAAGTTACAGTGTTTGTTTGAGAATATTTTAATTCAGTAGTTGGGTCGATTTACATGTTTGTAACTAGATTTTCGCAGCATGTAGTTTAGGAGCGTGTAATTTAGCATGTTTCAGCCGTGTTGTTCCTACAGACCATGTTGTTAGTAAATCTTAATTAAATCCGAAATCCAACGAACAGCTTGAAAATATTTTTGCCTATATTTCCAACCGTTTTTTAGGTGAGTGAACTTAATTCATTTTAGTCGCTAAACCAGTCATTCGTGGCGAGTATAATATTCCACAGAACAGAGCAATAATACTACAAGTTCATTGGTTCTAAAGATTCCTGCCATCGACCAATTGAAAAGAAATTTTCTCATTCCTGCAGAAATTCTATTAGCGTAATAATTTCCTTGGAAACTTAACAGTTAACTAAGCTTGTTGATTATGGTATACTTTAAGTATAGTGATAGATAGTATATTTCGTGTTTTGAATTTTCAAATTTGGAAAGGCGCTTAATAGAAAAGCAAAAACACATGTCATAAGTTCTTACTGTATCTTTAGCTTTACGACAGTATTATCGTAACATGAAACGCGAAAAAATTGGTTACAATGATTACGACGACTTTTACGAGAGCGAGAGTGGGACACCAGTTACTCTTAAAAGAAAGATTGGTAAGTCACGTGTCTGTTGTGTCCAATGTGATTTTTAACTGCTAATCAGATATTTGCCTCAATGTGTGCCTGTCTGCATGATTAGGCTTCTTTTTCGTAGCTGCTTCCTTGAATGATATATAAATTTTATAGAAATCTATAGTCTTTGTGGATATGTATAAGTTTTATTTTATAAAATTGCTTTTAGAACTCAACTGCGGTCCACCATTTTTATTGTGTGGGAAGATCTTATATACCTGTGTATATATATATATTTTTAGGCGATTCGAGTATTGACGTTAATCGGGATGTAGAAATGATGAAGGCAAGCGATCCGGAAGGTCAAGCTGCTCTGGAAGAAACAAGAGCAATTATTCTTCTCTCACAAGTAAGACTGTTCTTTCTCTTTGTCGTGCATCACAAAATAGATGAAATATTTTAAATGCTTGACTTTGATAAATTGTGAAGGTTTTTGATACCATGGTCACCTCTGTTTAGATCTGACTGTGATTAGTCATGCGTTGACAACTAATACAAAAATCCGTAAACATAAATCCTAAATCTGAAATCCGAAAGTAACAATCGGATATTTAGAAAAAATAACATTTTTTGAATTTTGTCACTAAATTTTAACCTCTTAACAAACTTTTGTTTAAGACGGAAAACAATCTCAGTATCGTTCCTGATCTCAAATAAAATTCGTCTCTTTTCAATCTAGATTGATTTAGCTTCGAAGGAGGCGTTTGAAATGCTTAACAGAACAGCGTACCCGGTATGTAAAACGTTGAACTATTTTTAAAACGATTATTCACCAGATACATAACATTGGTACTGTGGTCAATAATGACCAATAACATTTGAGATAGAAGAAGGACATCAACCCCTTGACTACAGTCTTTTAAATTATCATAATTTCACCCCAAAGGGAAGAATTGATTTACATTTTTTTAATCTTTGGCTTGACTCGGCTTTGGGGTTCCACACTGGAAGCTCCACTACAAGGCTTACTAGTCGGTACACCGTTAAAAAATGTTTTGCAAAACATTTACTTGAGTTGTATTATCGCTTAGGTTATTCACCAAGTGCGTGCAAAAGCTGGACAAGGAAGGTATAATGGTGTTGTAGCTACTCTACCTGATGATTTATTTATTTTCTGTTGTATGCCAATTCAATATTGGTAATGTTTAAATTTTATTTTAGTGAACCGAGAATGAGAAATCAGAAATGTGAGTAGATATTCTAAAAAAACAAGATTAATTACAACTTAGAGAAACTTCAACTCTAGGGTGTGTGTTTAAACCTTTTTTGGTTATTTAGTGAATCACAAAGATAGAGTGATAGCTGTTGTGGACGGTTACGGTGATCCTTTGCAACCCAAATATCGATCAGCTAAGTAAGAAAAGTGTTTCAATCCTTACCGTATTATCTCTCTATTGTCTTCTTTTGGTAGAAACATTGACAGATATGAAAGTTAATGATAATCAAGCCAGCACAAAAAAAAATTACTTTGTATTCCACTTGTTACAATTTTCTGCAGGTCTAAGGAAGCGTTCACATTGGAAATAGGTACCTAAAAGTGGTCCCCTTTTTTACTTTCCCAATCATAAAATACCACGTTATAATTTTGAAAGTAATCACAAATCGGTAATTGTAAGGGTAGCCATTATGGTTTAGGCGTGGTCAGCTCTCCACAAGTTATGGCTAAACTTTTTAGAAAATGTTTACCTATCTCTGAAGATTTCACATTTTTAATGCAGGTTTTCCAATGCAAATGTAATTTGCACACTGTCTGCTTGTGCAAACAATTGATAAGTTTGTGTAGCCACGTTCAAATGTTTCAGATTACATGCAGCAGAGAAGGCGACGGCAGAAAAAGAAAAGAAGAATTCATATGCCAATGCTCCCATGTTGGGATTAGTGGAAAAGCCTTTGAGAGAGGAGAACGTAGAAAGTAAAGATAACGTTCCTAGAAAAAGCTATTCATCTCAAAGCACTTCCTCCAGTAGGCCGCAAAAAAAGACAACATTTTCCGAACCTTCAAAAAAGAAAACACAACCAAAACAACAACACAAGCCGCCTGCGAAACCACAAGTAAAAGCAAGTAAAAGCCCCACAAAACATAGCGCTGATCAATATTATCCATCAAGATCTGGAAATGCTGTAGCAACTAAGAGAGAAAGCGAATGGGTAGGTTTATATACTTTCCTTTTCTTTGTTTACCATCACGGTAGAATATTTCGCCATGTTTCGCTATTTTTTGGCTAAATATAATGTCGCAAAAATATAAGATCTAGCAAGATGTAAAATCTATAAACCCATGCAATTTTTTTCTTTTAAGTCTAACATAAAAGAAAACCAAAGTAAAAGATGGAGAACTTTGATTGTTTTCTTCTTAACCTCTTTGTTTTACATGCCAGTTCTTTAACATTTGTACTTTTTGCTGCATGAAAGTTATTTTTTTGTTCATCTTCCAGTTTTATCCATCGGCAACAAACCACAAAGTGTTACAAGAAAAAAAACTAATCGAAAATCGCATGCGCGACGATGATAATCGAGAAAAACGCGAGTATCGTTCCAACACGAAGTTTCAACATCCACTCCAGTTGAGTAACCCGTATCATCACGACACGCGCATCAAGAATAATGACTACAAACCTTACAATTATTTGCTAAACGACCGAACTGATCACAGTAAGGTTCTCGGCCATAGCATCAATCAGTCACCTGTCCATCGTGCGCTGTTACATCAGCGGCCGTACCAACAACCAGTGTCCAACGAAACCAATCAAAATATCCCAACTAAACATACAAATCATTGGAGTGAATCGTTGTATGACGTACCAAAAAAGAAAAAAATTGTCACTCCTTCGCATCAAAAGAAAAAAGCTTCGCCTCGTCATTCCAGAAATGATCTCTATGCTAACCCGAGACCTGTTGACAGGCATAAAAAACCGTACGTCAATTCAAGACCTGTAGAACAACATAACGTAGCTACAGCTAAACCGATGCCTCTGCCGGGCCTGGCTAGGAGAACGGAGGCTCCGTTTCCAACAGATGATCCATATATGTTTGAACCTTACCGTATTAACGTTCCAAAAAGTAAAAGGCCAATGGGATTTAATTATGGCTTGAATCAGGTAATTTTCTTTTTGTGTTTTTATTTTTCTACCTGTCTGTCTGTCTACCTGTCTGTCTTTCTACCCATTTGTCTGTCTGTCTACCTGTCTGTCTTTATGTCTACCTGTCTGTCTTTCTGTCTACCTGTCTTTCTGTCTGTCTGTTTGTCTACCTGTATTTTTGTTTGTTATCATTATTATGACAAAGAAATTTTTTATTTTTCAGGACAGCATGTTGCAGGATTTAAAGTTAAAAAGGACTGGTCGTCTTCAGCAATTACTTGTTACTGGATAAAAAAATCCCGCAAGGAATGCTCACACTTTTGTGCTTACTTGTAGGGATTGGTGAAATTAAATTAGGAGTGGAGACGTTGGGTAGGGGTCACAGGATAACCTGCAGTTGATTTTAGTACCAGACCTTAAATAGGGTGGTGGTAATTAAAGGGGAGAGAAAAGGTCTTTTTGAGAAAGAGATCCTAAGATAATCAAAAAATGAAACCTTTTTTAATTAGTCAAGGTGTCAGGAGGAGTGTAATTAATAGGATGGTTGGAATTTATCAAAAGAAATTGCAATATAACCCACGTACCCTACAACTATGCATTGAAAAGTGCGTTCAAAAAATTTTTTTGGAAATGCATTTATAAATTTACTTTTTTTATTAACTTATTAATACCAACTTTTTAGTGTTTTTGTTATAACAAACTTCTTTTTTGTATAATATAATACGCAATACTTCTTTCTCGCTACAGGCATGTTAAAAACCATTTAGCAGTTTAGATATCAAAATTAAATTGATGTATTCTTAAATTGTTAAGAATACATTAAATTGCCAACAAAATGAAAAACTTGTGTTTTCATGGAAAAATTTTATATTTACACCTGTAAATATATCCTAGATAGAATGCATAATATCTACTTTTTAAATATGTATATATTTACTTTTTTTAATGTATATTTTACCGAACACAATATACCGTAATGCTTCAATTAAATGCCGTGAGAAAAAAAAATGAGAAAAAGGTTTGTTCCCGAATAATCTTTTTTTGTGGTGTGACAGTTTATTGCGATATTTAAATTTAAACCAATAGCGTTATCTCAAAATTCAAGCTTGAAGCAGAGCGTTTGTTGGTTGGGAGAATTTAAATTAATGGAAACTTTTAATTGAAGCATTGCTGTGTTTTTGTTATCATTTTACAACGTCATTGACGGAATAAATTTTCACTGATGTTAACTTCAATTTTCTGGAAGTACAACATATACTTAATAATTTATGATAACTGACGCTTTTATGTTAATTGCTAACTGTGTATATATGTAAACAAAAATACAATTTTTTTCTCCAAATTGCTACTCTTCTTTAAATGTCATAGGTGATCTTAATTTGGTTGAGTAATAAGCACCAAATTACGCTCGTTGCTTTAGACAATGTGACGTCTTTCTAAGGTACTACTGCCAGCTTATTTTGCCTGGTAGTGACTTTAGCGTAAAAACAATGGCTGGTTGTGGCAACCTCGTGCCCAGGGCAATTTTTCGCATTTTTGATATCCGAGACGGCGCGATTGTCACAAAGAGAAAAATGCGCCTGAGAACGAGGTTGGTGTGTCCTGTCATTTTATCGAATTCACATTATGTGGAATAATCTCAGCTTTATTAGACTATCTATTCTGACCCAAAATTGAATGGAAAAGTCAGTGAAATATTAGAAATTTAATCAAAACGTTCAAGAATGTTAGGAAAATGAGGAGGTAATATTGGGTGGACATTCTGAAAAAAATACTCAAAATTGACGCCACTTTATTATAAATGCCGCCCACCAATAAACGCCGCCCTTTAATAAACGCGCTCTAAATGGCGACATTTATTAGTAACGCCATTTTTGCGCCAATATGTCTGTTAGTATAGCTGAATATTTTTATCATAGCACATCCGTATTTCATTCTCAACAGAGAATGAAATATGGATAAACTATCTGAGTTCATCACTAACATATTGCCGCATGTAGTGTAGTGGGTTCGTCTGTGGCTCCCAGTTCTGGGGACCGCTGATCGAATCCCGCTCACTGCCAGACAGTATGTTAGTGATGAACAAGTAATTCTTCTACTATATGTTTGTTAATGTTTACGAAATTTTACGGAACTATTTTTGTATATGCGCACATGTTTATTGTAGGTACAAAAGCAGAATCATATGAGATAAGATGGCTATTACTAAAACTTCATACAGACTTCTGGCTGTTCTGCCACTCCTTTGTAAAAAGTCAATGTAAAAATATTTGAGGACTTTTGATGACAATGTTTAACCTTTTTTAAGAAGATGAAGGAGATAAATCTTCATATTTTACAAGTAAATTGGGAGTATTTAAGGAGATTCTAAAGGTGATGGATGCCACAAGTGAGGAAAAAATATTGCAGCACAATTAAGCATTTTAGGCATTGAAGATATTGAGTAAAAATTGAGCAAAAAGTTCTTAAAAAAATTTACTTTCAAACTAAAATTGAAAAGTTTGGAAACCCTGTACACGCACACATTCTGAGAGGCACTGAAAATATTTTTTTCATAATATTTTTTTAAAATGAAATTTAACCAATCCATAACAAATATTATGGGTTTTTTTACTTTTGTGGTTGACCACAAACACAGACAGAAATTTCCACTAAGCGCTTTGAATGACTAAAATAGCTACTTCTGCTGTTGCTTGCACAATTTGTCGTCCATATCGTTAAGTGGAAATTCAGGTTAGGGGTTGTTTTTTACTTTTTTTACCTCCAGGAAGGAGAGTGTAAAACATAATAAGTGGTGGCGCATGTTCATCGTCCTTAATGCAAAACCAAAGCATAACATCACGTGGAATGTGTTGTATAAGTTTTAAAAAAGTTGAAAAAAGTTGATCATTCGAAAAAATTAGTTCCGAAATTTTTTTAAAAAAGTTATTAAATCGCAAAAAGTTTTTAAAGCTCTAATACAAATAAGCTTTTTTCAAACTTGATATTTCATTTGAATACTATTTGGTTTTTTCCTGTTGTCATTTTAATTGAAAAATTAAGATGTATTTTTCATAAACAAAGCCCTCCAGATGCAAGCATTAGTTCTGCATTTTCTTGTAAAAGTTTTTAATCGCAAAAATATTTTCCGCAAAATGTTTTCCCCGTAAGTCATGTGAAATAGAATGAGGATAAATTGGACCTGCTTCGCAAAAAACTTCACAACAGTTAAAAAACTATTTCCTTTCCATTCCAAAAAGCATCTTCTAATTATTAAAAAAAGAATTCTATTTTTTAAAAAAAGGACATTCAAACGACATAATGCATTTCCCTTTTTCCCACACCATCCCTACAGGACATTGACAGCCTGACACACATTTCTTTTGACATGACTGTACAGAGTTCAATGAAGTGCAGGTTGGTTTGCAAGCTGACCCACATTCAGTGTAAACGCTTCCACCAGCACAAGATATATCTGGAAGAGAAAAAATTGATGTTAACTTTGTTTTAGAAAACAAATATCTTTGCCACGGAAAATTTAGCATATTTGGCAACTTGTTTAGCAACCTGCAGACCTGACACCCATCCCCAAACACTTTCCCCTCACTTAGAAACCTTCCTACTTTGTCTAAACACACTTGGAAAACATTATTTTGTTTTCAGTGTCACTACTGACGAAAACATAATAATAAGTAGAGTTTATAAAATAAAATAAAATAAAATATTAGGTGCAAGAAGGTTTTAGCTTGAAAGAACCTTTACCCTTAACACCATTGGCAACTTAAAGCCTTAACTAGATCTTATAAAAAAAGTGTACGAGGATCGTGGTGACAATAGGTAACCCGTATATCTCTGTATGGTATAAAGATACACGGCAAAAGGAAGCGCCCATGCTGCCCAGGAAATACGAAAATAAACACCATCTTTAAAATGTATACATTCTTACCACATTTTTCTTTTCGTTTCCATGACAACGTGGTTATACTTTGCGAACATTGATTAAAATAACTTCGTATGGCTCCACATTCACAGTAAAGTTGATGCGACGCGCACTGGCATACATCTGTTATGCAGTCTTGAAAATATCGATTGGAGTTTACTCTCCACTTACATATAAATATACTACGATCAGAGAATGCTCTTGTACAAACTCTATGTGCATGCTGTAGCCTCCAGCCTATACATTGTCTTTTGTCAATTTTTCTTTGTGTATTCCGACGCGTCAACATCTTACATGATTTCGACGACGTGTGTTTCCAATGGTCACCGAAATGAATTGTGTTATTCACAATGCCAATGTTTTTAATTTTAAAATCGTCAGCTGGATTTCCATTAAAGTTTCCACACAGTCCGCAAACTTTATTCATATATGTATTAGGTAAGGAAACTTCTATATAATTTACTCCATCCCATTTTATTGTAATTCCACGATCGGTATAAATAAATATATAACGTTTTGATTTTTTAATTTCTATGTATGGATAATATAAAAATGGTACTCGAACGTTTATACCACTGATTTTGACTCGATTATTTTGCTGTAAGACTATCGTTATATTCGCATAAATAAAAACAACAGTTTTTATCCAGGAAAAATAGTTATTATTTTCTGCAAAATTTCTTGTGATAACGTGAAAAGTTCTGTCGGGTGAACAATCTTTGACAAGAGTGTATTTGCACACTCCTTGGTAGGAAAACGCTTTTCCGTCAAATGTTCTGTAATGCGGGTCACCAAATGCGATGCATGTTTTTTTCACTAGAATCGAAAAAATAAAACAAACAGTTAAGGCCGCTACACATTAAGACATTCTTAACCTCAACTTCTAGCGTTTTGTATCTGGGCATGCGCAGTAGAATTTTTCTGGCTGCGACGCCTGTATTTTGGAAGTTAAGACGGACAACTTTGTAGACCGACAACTTTGTGAACAGCCAATAAAAATTCAGAAAACGCTGCCATCTTAATGCAATGAAAATGGGGCATTTGAGTGTCGCTGTTTAAACGCCGAAAGCTTTCAACATAAAGCTTTGATAAATACACAGTTTTTAGCATCGATTGTTAATCTAAAAAGTTACATGAAATATTTTTTAGCTTCCAACAAACTTTACCGCTCATTACTGCAAAAAATTATTTCAGAAAAGCCTAGGTGTTGCACAGATATGCACAAAGCTACATGAAATTCGGAAATAATTTTAAGTGTTTGTGTGTGTTAGAGGACCGATGAAATAGTACTTTGGTTTATACCTGGAAGGCATTCTAAACAGCAAGATCCAGGATGAGTACCTTGTGTGAAACCCTAAAAATAAAAATAAATTGTTGAGACTGAAAGCGAATGCGTTAAAAAAATCGAAAATAAATACTTTTAGGCAGAGATGACAAAAAACTGCATGCATGTTGCTTGAATGTTTCTTTTCTCTGTGAATAAGCCAACAATATTGTTTTAAAAAAATAGTGATCAACGAATATAAAAGAAAATGACTTTCCGTCAAATGCCAAAAAAAAGCAATTAAAAAAACTTGATCATACAAATGTCTACAGTGTCTTTAATGGCTAATAAAAAGAAAAAGCGAGAATTTAATTTAGTGAACTTTAAATGAGTCAAAGAAGTTAAAAGTATAAAAATATTGGAATTGTGTAGAACAAGTAATTATATGTTCTTCACTATTCACAGGTCTTCGCCTGAAGTTCTGCGCACGCAAACATTTCACCGTTAATTAAGTCCTTCAATTAATTAACTTCAAATAATAGAAAGACTCAAATAACCATGTCTCGGATTTTTTTTTCATTGGGCTGCATTTTTTTTACTGTTGCGAAAAAAAAAGTAGTAAAACTTAACCCTCATCACTACCATTATCATATTTGTATAGCCTTAAAATTTACTTACTTTTCCACATTTGATTTTCTTTTTACATTTTTGCTTCCTGCACATATTTCGACCATTTCTGCAGACGCAAACTGCACAACCTTTTAAATACCATTGCTCATTGTTCTGTATTAGAAAACAAATATTCAACACCTATCATAACAAATCCCTTCGATACACGAAAGGGTGGGTTAGTGGGGTGGGTTAAAGTGAGGTGAGGTGGGTTGAGGTAGGATGGGGTGGGTTGAGGTGGGGTGGGTTGAGGTGGGGTAGGGTGCTT
Source organism: Hydractinia symbiolongicarpus (assembly GCF_029227915.1). Classification (NCBI taxonomy): domain Eukaryota; kingdom Metazoa; phylum Cnidaria; class Hydrozoa; order Anthoathecata; family Hydractiniidae; genus Hydractinia; species Hydractinia symbiolongicarpus. Next base: position 6,242,315 of record NC_079878.1, read on the forward strand.
TTAAAAGCTATGTTTAATTAAATATTCACATCGATTATTCAAAGAACTAAATTTAGTGTATATAAACTTAACCCTGTCCCTTACTTACTTCTCTTTGCTTTTAAGCACCCTACCTTTTCCCTTTTAAATGCCCCACCTAAAGTTTAGTAATATCTCAACAAAATATTTGAGTTGATGAAGCGAGGCCATTCTCTTACCTCATATTTTCTTCCATTGTATTTACAATATATTTTGTCTAAATGCAAACATAAAATTTATATACATGGGTAAAATAAAACAGTCCTTTTTTAGCTTAAAAAAACTCAACTACAAAACTAAAGGTATAATTATATCTTTAGTTATGTAGATGTTTTTTAAGGTCAAGTTTAGACAACGTAGTGATGCTAAGTAATTCAAGACTGTCTAATTAAAATACCAATAAAAACATAAGAAAACACACATATGAGAAGAGTTTCAAAGGCTAAACAATATGCTTAGTCTTGGAAGAAGCTGGAATGACCAAAAACATTACAGGAGCTAAAGTTACCCCAGGAAATAAAAAAAGAGAAAGTCGACTCAATTACTTTTGCAGACTGCACAACAATGATTGTCAGGATGTACTATATCTTTCGCATTACAATTCAGTGTTTGGCTGCATCGTTGTTCCGTGCATTGAAGTGTCCCGTTCTAAAACACAAAACAAACAAAAATGTAATTTTTACATAAAACAGTTTTAAACAATTTTAATTTTTTATATTTACCTTGCAATCGCACGTTGTGCACTTATCAACCTTATAGTTGTCGCCATTTCGGAGAAGCATTCCTTTGAAACGACAACTTGTTTCTTTGATATTAATGTAAGTTGGAGAAGAATCTATGGAAGAAAATATGGACTAAAATCAAAAACAGTAGATCGAATCACCATGAAATAAAGATTTCTTTGATATTCTGATTCAATCAACATGAAATGGAGACTTACTTATATATTAGCACTTTTAAAGTATGATTTATCAAGTATGTCGATGTAAATTAATTTTTTTTAAATGTTGATGCATTTTAAATTTTCTTCTCAAGACATATTGGTTTAGTTTATTATAGAATTAAATTTTGTCGTCAAAAGTTACGACGACCGAAAATTGTAGTCCACAGCTAAAGTTTTGTCCGCCTTCTTGAAGCAGTTTGTGATTAAATGAAATCAGTTTATTAAATTTTACCTTGGACACACTTTGAACAACATTCTTCTTCAGTTTTAACTTGCTTTGAACAATGTAGGTTAGGGCACGTTTGTTCTTGACAAATTAATTTTCCTCCCTGCATAATCAATAAACAGACACAAAAATATATCAAGTATTTGAATGGATTTACATGGACAAAGAGATCAGATCTACATACAGTTATCAATGCCTATTCTTACCTACCTCGCAAGAGCAAGTACGACATGGACCAAACTTTTTTTGTTCTTCATTAGCTATGACACTTCCGTTATAAATGCATCCTAATACAACAACACAGTGCGTTTACCGAACGTAACCATTCACTAAAGGTCGGCTTACATTGAGGTCCGAAACTGTTGTGCAACACTTGTTGCCAAACTGTTGTAGAGATAGAAAAAATCCTACCTCTACAACACTTGTACAACAATATATCATGCGCCGTTTTTTGTACAACATGTAGTTTCAACGACATCGAACAGTAACTGTTAACTGTTTTGCAACAAATTTTATCTTAGTGAAAACCAACCTTAAGAAGTATAATCTCTATATTTTTTATTCAAATACATAATAGCAAGTATTTAAACTGATGAAGTCATATCATTTACATTCTTACCCATGCAAAGTGGACAACACGAGCCAGCTATTTTGATCGGGCTAGAACATGACGTCACACATTTTGGGGACACTGCTGACACAACGCCTTCCTATAAAATGTAAACAAAATTTAAATGGCGTACGATTTCGTGCCTTCTCTTGCGGTTTTTTAAAATATTTTAATGGTATCTTTTTTACTGGATAGCAGGGTTGTTGATTGTCATTTAGGTCGAATACTTTTTTAGCATTCTTCTATCTGCAACAATCCGGCAGAAAAATTTACACGTGGTGAATTGATATTTTGTTACACGGTCTTACAATTTGCAGTCTAAGTTTCAAAACTCTAACGTTATACGATTTGAAGTTTGCGCATGTGCGCATGATGCACAAATCGAAAAAATCACCATTCGACCTGAGAGCAAAGCGGTAAAGCAGGTGGTGTCGTGGTGCAATATGCAGTTTTTTTAATCATAAGGTTCGAGTCTATTCTCGTCCCCAGACTCCTTTGAGACAGTGTCGTAGGAAGGAATTGTGTGGCTCAATTTTAGTATTTGTTGTTATGTTTTAAAAGAGCGCCAAACTCGGTGCAACGAATGGGTTTTAAAGTTGGTAAGGAAATAATCATAGTATTTCGTATTATTTTTTTCAAACAAATTATTTTCGGGGACTAAGCCCTGATGTTTGTCTCCCCAGGTCCTACGAAACTGTAAGCATGCTAATTCATGTGACGTTATCAACTAGCCGTGAATCGGCGTGTGTGGTAGGTAGGCTATACAGATCGCTCATAATGTAAAATAAAATAGTTATACTCGGAAATGAGGAAGTACCTTTAGGATGGAATTTCAAGGACGTAAACATCCTTGTACGTTGCAAATTCAAAAATTGATTGGATAATATTGAATTCAATTTGCTAGTAACAATTTTTCAGTCATACTTTCTCGTGATATCAGGTCAACATTTGATACGATCAAAAAACAAACCAGACAAAACAAAACTTATCTATTTTTTTATTTACTTTAAGCTATTGATAACCCAGAAAGCGCAATTAAAACAACAGTCAGCTGCCAACAATACAAAAATAAACGTTGTATTTACTTCGCAATAATGACAAGAATGTAATGTTTATAATGATATACAAACAATGTATATACTTGTTGGTGTTTCTTTAACAAAACTGCACGAAAGAATGAGACTATTAAACTGCTATATATTTGAAAGCTGTTTAAAAGCGGTCCTTACAACCCAAGCAGTAGAAGCTAGTTAGCTTCTTATATTAATACCTGTATTCTACCTGTTCGAAATGACAGCGCGCAACTTTATTTCAGACGTTCTGCAAAGTAATTAATTTTATGCTAAAAGGCAAACAAGAACGCATGACATACCGAAGCGAGAATTATTTATGACTAGCGAATTATCGTAGATCTTTCCACGGGATAATATCAAAATAAACTCCCCTACTCATACAAACATCCAGATACAACCTGCAATACTTAAGAAGTTCTTTTAAATATATTAAGGTGTTAAGAATGTGAGTACAACCCTCATTTTAATTAGCAGGCCCCAGTCATAAAAAATATTTTGTCGCTATATGGAGCTGTTTCGTTTTTAGAAATTAGAAAATTAATAAATTTTGAGCTTTTTTTTTTTTTTTTTGAAAAGCATATTTCGTCAGAATATGATTGTGCCAGTGAAAAAATGAATATTGTGGCTGACCTTCTGTCTTTAAGGGTGTCCGATAATTAGTGAGAAAACTTTAATGTTTTATTAGGGTAATCCATGAACTATTTTACCATTTTGCGCCTAATGCCTCCCTTTAAGAGACTACTCTTCGAAAAAAAACGCCGAGGACATTTATTTACATTTTTAAGTATACCAGTTACCTTGTGGATAAATTTTCGCGGGCAAATTTTTAATCATTTCACGGATACCGATATTCGCAGATCTTTATAATTGAGAATGAAAATGACTACTAATGAATTTTAAGTTTTAATTATAAATAAAGTTGTAAATAAACACTTTCAAGCCAAAATGTTCAAGGATTACTGTCTAGTTTGACAAAAGAGCATTGATTTGTTGAGTGGAAACGGTAAAACACTGCGAAGACAGGCGACTTTTTTGTCTCAGAATATTTTTAAACGGTAACGACAATGTAAAGGCAAGGAGACGTGTTTCCTGTGTAAACCTGGACCGTCTACTGTTCACGGGAAGTGTTGTTGGCGTCATAAATTATCATCGTTTGGCAGTTAAATAAATTTATACACAACTTCTGTCAAACATTGCTTATTGCAAAGAGAAGTGGCCGGTAACTTTCAGAACAGGGGTGGTTTGAACAAAATAAGGTCCCTTCCAACCCTTTGTCATCTCCCTACCATCGACTATTTTTTTGAGCCTAGCAAGAGAAGGTGTGGCTACTTTAAAAAAAACAAAGCAGTTTTATACTCACATTGCATTGATAAACTGTGCATTTGTCTACTTCGCTGCGCCATGTTTCTTTGTTATTATAGTAACGTCCACTTACAACGCAACCTAGCACGTTTAAAAATTACCTTAGTGAGTTAATAAATAAAGAAGTAACCTGGTAGTTAAGTAGCTACAACATGTGTGTCCTACCTTTACATCTTCTGCAGCATTTTTGAGGATCGGATTCTTGCAACCTGCATGATAGGTTGGGGCAAGTTTCTCTCATGATTTTACAAACATTCTAAATAGTTTTAAGTCACGGATTATCCACACTAGCCTGATTATCCACACTAGCCTGATTATCCACACTAGCCTGGTGCAAAAACAACCGCGTGTTTTGCTGAGGACACAACATATGTGAGAAAAGATATGTAACTTGTATACAGATCTTTGTTTTTAAAAAATATGAGATAACCCACCTCGTCGCGAGGGATATTTTAAAGCCTACGAAATGGTAACGGACTGCGCTAATTTTGAACCTTTTCTTAAGAATATCATATGCATGGAAGAGCCCTGTGGACGAAGTTGTGACACAACATGATGTTGCATGATCACTTTAAATGTTGCGTTTTTGCACATTGAGGTTAAAATTAAGGACACTTGATGTGTATTGATACTTCACGTCAACGGTTACGTCAATATAAATATTTGTTTCCTGCAATTAAATCGTATTGCGTTTAAGAGTTATTCCTACTTATATTAAAGTAAAAACATTGCATGTAATACACATTTTTGTAAGAAACAGGTTTATAATGAAACTCTAAAATTACTTTTGGCTCGAATACATGCCTATTCTGGACTGGCATCCATTTTCTGAAAAAAATATAAGTTTTTTTAAGAAACAATTTAAAAAACTACCTCTCGCCAGGATTTTTATATGATCGTACGTATGTGCATCAAAATAGTTCGCTCCTAATGTTTTCTTCTTATTCGTATGAGAAAAAAGCTACTGAAGTAGAATTTGCGTATCATTCACAAACTTATTGTATACCTTTTCTGTGCATATACATTTGAAGCATGGATTCCATTTCATAACTTGTAAAAATGCGGCTTGAAATCCAGTGCTTATACACTTCCTGAAATCTATGAAATTTAACAATTATAAAAACAAAAACAACGACAGCAACAACAACAACAACAACAACAACAACAACAAAAACAACAATGACAGCGACATCGACATCGACTTACACATGCTGCAAAATCATAATTTTAAACTATTTTAAAGGTCGCATATCGAGTTGTAAAATATTTTAAACTTCTCATTATCAAAAAATACAATACCTGTTTCTAATCTTGGTTTTGTACTAACGAGAGCAACAAAACTAATGAAGATGATTCTGAAGTCCATACGAGCTGTCGAGCAAGCATCTGGTTAACGATCCAATTTACAACATAACTAATATTCCCTGAAATAAATAACCAACATGCTCAAATATCTTCTTCTGTCATAGCTGTAATATTTGTATGTCAATTTTAAAACCATTAGTATCAATTGTGTCCACATGTTTACTTGTTTATTTATTTACATCCATTTCAACTCAATTTATTTGCTTTTTTGCAGAAGACGCGCTCTCAGAATCGCCGCATGTTGATCTAAATATATTTCATGTTTTATTTTCATAGAAAATACTTTGTATATTGTCTTTTACATGCGATTCTATAAAAAAACAAGAGCTCAATCGAAATACGTGTTCAGATTTGCAACAACAAAACACTGTTGCTTTTTAACAGATCATCTTGTATAAAAACTGAACATTATTTCATACGAAGATTTACATTCTATCGGAACATAACATGTACAGCTTAAAAAATATCAACTATCATGACGACGGGTATTGTCAGACAAAATTGTTATTTCTAAAGTTCTCTGTTAAACAAACATTTCATAAACAAGTGTCAGTCATTCCCGCAATAATATATCTGACGTATTCCAGCGCACACTAAGTTCAGGTTTGCCTCCGTTTAAGTTACTGCGCATGTCATTAATGGCGCCGGTTTGAAGATATGGAATTGTAGATTAGTTTGCATGAAAGGAGCTCATTGATAAACGCGTCGTACGTGAGACAAGACATAAAAGAGCGCAAAAGTATCTATCAGATTTTGTCTAGCCATTTCTACAAGTTGATTGCATTTTTTTAATTCCAACATCACTTTTGTCGTCATATGTTGTGCTAGGTAAAAGGACATCTTTTTGCACTGAAGCAAGTTGCCTCGTTATGCTGAGTTGATAAAAACATCTCTTCTTGGTGAACTTAATTCACTTTAATAATAAAAGAAAAAGTATCATCTTTAAACACTTAGCTCTTGCTTATGTTACGCTCATATGTTCTTAATTCAAAACGTATAACAATGCGCCATTTTTAAGGAATTAAGGGAACAGTAAACATTGAGGTCGGATGTTTTGGTGGTCTTCGTGGCTGCACTAACTTCACACCAAACATCCTATACAAGAAGTCGCTAAGTAGAGGCGGATAAAAAGGAGTTAACAAAAGATGATGCGGCTAGATAAACGAAATAATCACATTAACTTCCAAACATTTAAATAAACTGTTTGCATGATCCGGGGGAAAATCACTTGTATGTTAAATTTTGTTTATCTTACGTGAAATTTTCAAGCTATTGTCGTCTAGCGTTGCGACTCTCATATTAGAGAGCTACCTACATTCGACAACCAAACGAACCTCTAGGATAGAAGAAATCGCGCGCAGTTCTTTGTACGGTGTCATAAATACAATTTGACTTCCGCAACTTGGACGAGTACGAATAAGCGAAATATTTTAAACTTAAGATGGATAATGTGCTATTGTTTAAAACTGCAAATCGCAAATTGAAAACTTTCGTAGACATTGATGTAAACACTTAAAAAGGATGAAAAATGTTTGAAAGACATCCAATTCCTAAAGGCCCATCTTAAAACTTTGTAGAGCTCAATGTGCTGTTGTGTCTTTTATCAAATCTGAATAAAATGTAAACAAAAAAAAAGTTTAATCGCAGGTTTTGTTATTTATGCTTCTTGTGGGTTTTTTTGCCGCGGTTTTTATTTTTAGCCGCTTTTTTCAACTCTAAGCACGTGTATCTGGAAAAAATATCTGCGCAATTATCCTTAAATCATAACCACTGTGTATGTCGTCCATGCGTACGGTTTATACGTTAACAAAAAAATAACACAGTCGGGTGGGATGGATATTCCCAAAGTAGCTCTCTGTAGCAGTAAAGATGTCGTCTCTCATAACTGAATTTGTGCTTCCTATTAGCGGCATGCAAAACTACAAGATGTAATAATAAGAAAAATTACTCCCTAATTATGACTCTTTAGTTCTTTGTAGCGTGATTACAATCAAAATTGTCGGCGTATTTCTTAAAATAATACCAACTTGAGTAAAAAACTATTTTAGGGTTATTCTTTGTCGTCTGTTGGCGGGAAAAATAATTTAATCAAAGTTCACATGTGTTGTTATGTAATATGGCGTATCGTGACTTTATAATGAGTTGTTTACTGTCCATCCTAAGTTTTTGTTTCCCCATTCCTTCCTACAAGTCCTAACTAAGTCGCTTCGTCGACGAGAAAAAGTTGATGATAAACGGAAATGAATAGCCGTAGGTGGGATGTTTTGAACTAGATGCCTTTTTTATAGCAGAGAAAATCCAATTAACCTGATTTGAATATGTTGTTTTGACTAAATGCATCACAGAAACTTCGATGAAATTTAATATTGTTTATTTAGAGTATTTGAAATGAGATACCTTGGCTGCAGTATCATCTGATTGCAGACAAAGATAGGGCGGACTAAGACAGGCATGACACAAGTATCATAGACAAAGATGATAGACAAAAATGGTAGACAAAAATGGTAGACTAAGATAAGACGCATATTGCGAATTATATTACAGCAATCAGTTTCTGTTAGAGATATTTCACAACACGAATCGGGCTTGATTGTAAAAAAATTATACAGAAAATACAGTCATCTCCAGACAGGGTTGACACTGCATTCCTTAATTTTTACCCAATACATTCTTTAATGAAAAAGAGAAAATGCTGAAGGGAACTTAAACTGCTAACACTTGTTTCAAGTTAACATTGTGGATAGACAATTGGTTTTCTGCACTCAACGAAGGAGTGGGTGAAGGGTAATTTTATTCTGTCTCGTTTTTTACCTACCTTTAACTACCATGATCTAGCCCAGTTTCAGCATTACTTTACAAAAAGTTCTTTCACATCAAAGGCTTGCGCTTATCACGTCAGCAGTAACAATCGTGACAACGTGCGGCTTTTACATACGACTAATTTGACTGACGCCTTTAGGCATCAAGGAATCTTTATTCTTATCTAAAAAATGTGTATGATGAGACACAGAACCCGTTTCTTGAATTCTTAGATTTTATCGTGGAAAAATTTGCTGATATAGCGTAACTATAGAATCTTTCGCTGCTATGGAGAAAATACAGTTAAGATGCTTGTTTGTGAATATCACACATCTTTTCCTCGTTGTTCATTGCTTGTTGTCCATCCTTGTCTCCAGGGTCTTTTAACCTCTGAGACATCATTATGAATCAGCCAATATAGTCCCTGGTATATGCTGGCCACGACCATATATCAAATTAATCAAAAACACTCAAAGCCCTGGGCACGAGGTTGCTTGTTTTATTTCATGTTGTGAATTACAGAATCTAGTTTATTGGAACGTTGGGAACGTTTTTGAGAAATATTATGCACTCAGTTTCTTTTACTTGTATTGCTATTTAACGATGAAAGTATCGTCTCGCTGTCTCTGTAACATGTACAGTCAAAAGAATGGAATCGAACTAAGTTTTATAAGTAGTTACTAACGATGACTTTTATACAAAAGCATGACTGACATAGATAAATTTAAAAAAATAATACCTATATATGTTTACCATCAATATTTCCTACAATCGTAATGAATATTCGAACACAGGTGGAAAATGACAATCGACGCTGTGTACTTCGTAATTTTTTAACGTCATTTATATATGAGAGGGGGGCGGGTTTAATAAAAAAGTTTGTCGAGTTGCTTCCCAGTGACAAGTAGACTCGTTCCTATTTCAGGATATCCGATTTAATCTAATGTATTAATAACTTGAAATAATATTTTCTTCTGTTGATACCTTTAAGTCGTGTATTAATCCATGCCGGAAGAAACGCTAGTGAAGAGACAGCATTAACATAATGTTTAGCTAGCATGTTAAAAGTTAGTCACAGACAGACAAGATTTATTCATAGACGGAAGAACAAACTTTGTATTGATCTCTTGAAATTTCAACTGTGATATTATTTGTAGTTTACTCGCCGTCACCCTCGTTACCAGGTCCTCGACACAGAAAATAAAATGTCCTGAGAATGAGGTTGCTTGTTGTTAGTGTAAGCGTTCTTACGAAGCAACAATCCTTGGAAGGCTTGTGTGGGGAAAATAGCTTCCATTTTATTCAGCAATAGCTCTAAAAGCGTTGGGAACACTATTTTTTGCACCTTAACACATTATTTAAATAGCGCCTATAATAACCTATAATAAGGCAGTCGTAACCACGCTGAGGCCTCCATTTTACCATTTTACCCCCTTAAATTCAAAACCAATTTGTTGCTTTCAAAAGTTCATTTACCTAGTTTACATTTTCTTAAGGACTATGTTGACGAAACCTGCTGTCAATATGGCTCGACACCCCTTCATTTTCGACAGCGTTCAACTCAAGAGTGACGGAAATACTGTGGACGCTTCTATTAAGAGTAGGACATCTTTTATTGTCACCTTATTTTCACGTTTAAGAAGCCATAATTTTTAACTCCAAAAATGTTTTTAGTAGCTCCGTACTTTGTCAGCTGATAATTTTGTTTTTTAAATTTGTCGAAATTTAGAGAGTTGCGGCATGCAATTACTTTACATCATCTAAGCCCCCATGCTTCTTATCATAAACATGTTTCTTAAAAAACGGGACAATGCTGAAAAAGAATGACGAAAATTATTTCATCACTGAAGTTTTTATTCTTGACTTCTCTACTTTCAAAATGAAATTCCTCAAAACAAACAAGTACTTTGCAAGTTTTATGCATTTTATCTGTTATTAAATTCTAGGCCTGTCTAAAAGAGGCGGCTACTGAGGATATAGAGAAACCAAAAAAAATAACGAATCAGAGAACGATCAATTTACTTTAGTAATTTTAATTTTGTAAAGTGGAGATAGTTATTGATTCTTAACAATCCTTGGATGAGAGTTGATAATTAGCATAATCAGTATGCATAGTAGATGTTCTTTTTTAAAAAGCAAAGCTAATATCAGAGACAGCTGTAGCGACGCAGTTAAACCATATGTCGGAAATGTAAGGAAAATGATCGTAGTGAGACCTATCCTTCTAGGTGAAACGAATGTATTGACTTTTTTTAAGATGATGAACTAAAATTTACCGCTTTTTCAGGAAACTTGGTTTTCATAATAAAAAGGCAAATTGGCTTTCGCTAACTCAGCTGGAATGTTTTCAGTGTAGCTAGCTAACGTTGTTTCAATTCTTCAAAATAGCCGGTGTAATCTTGTGATCTAGTTCAATTTTTTTTGCAGTCTCAAAAATGCTTCTGTAAGTTAAGTAAGAATAAAAATAAGCATTCCTTTCATCATATGTAAGGAGGAAGTGTGGCAAAAGTGTGCGTGTGTGTGCCGGGGGAAGGTGAGGGTAATCACCTCCTTGATATATAATTCACTGTAGCTTTCAAAAACGTTAAGCCAAAATGACAGCTCACCTGAATTTTTGACATCTAACTGTTTTGCACATAACGTTTTGACATATAAGTAGCTAATTCCTTCAAACTATGATTTGCGATAGTTACTTCTGATATCATCGATTTTAAAAAAATTCAGGATACTTATAGGCCATAAATCTAATTCTTTTAGAACCGTTCATTACCTTAATAACCGGCAGATTAATAAAGTAATAGAACTTAACTATTCTGACGCCGCAAACTAATCAGATACAACCTAGTTACCAGATCACATCTTCTATTTTTGTTTATATTTCTAACGATACTAATTAATCATAACGGCATAAAATAGGATTTATAACATTTTCTTTGGAGAGGGATTATGACCTTTTTTTGCTTACAATATTCTCCTTACGGCACACGAAATTAAATTGTATTTATAACTTAAAATAGAATTTTTATTACAAAAAAGAAAAAAAAATGTCTGAGTAATAAGCCTTTTCATGTAAAAAGAAAAAACGTTTGTGTAAGAGTATTTATGCTCAAAATAAAATTTCAAAAACAAACATTACGCCCATCTTTAGTGAATAACCAAAAGAGATAAAAATGAGCACAAAACTAAGGACCAGAATATGTACGACGAGCGAACCTGTAGAACCAACCGGTGGATTTTGTTACGGCCTAACACCTAGTTTAAATTGAAACCATAAGTCGTTAATCCTCGGTCTCGTTGCATAAAAGTTAAAGTCGTTATCTCTGTATGATCCGACTGTCAGTTTCGCCATCCATGTGTCATTATTTCCTCTTGTCCTTTGTAATTCTCCATCTTGTTGTTGTGGAGACGATCGTTGAAAGGGAGATCGATGATGCTTTCATCTTAAATTAAATTTGAGACCAAAAGAACCTCGGCCTGAAGGGTTCTTGCAAGTAATTGCTAGTGGCTTTGACATCAAAAAACCCTGAGGACGAGGATAAGACCGAACAAGTAAATATAATTTCCCGCCTTAAAAATGTGGAAATTTCTTTGTAGCAAATAAAGATCGTGTTTAGATGTGTTTCTATTTCTGTACCTTCCATATTATATAAATCTCATTGCCAGATATTTTTTCCTTCAATGAGATTATGTTATATGTTGAATATAATATTCGTTACTTCGTATAGTCAGTAGTAACCTAGTTAACAAAAAGTAGTTCCGATGTTGGATTTGTGTCTTTTTTTTTACATAACCGTAGAAACGCTGATATTCAAATATTTATACAATTTCCTTATCTCTTTTTTCATACCGGGACGAGATAACTTTTTTTCTTTTTCGCCGTTCTGAAATCGAAAAAGAAAAAGTCCTGAGGTTAAGGTTGTTCTTCTTATTTCAATCACTCTCTTAGTTTCAATACATGGCGATCTTTTAATTGTGAATAGGTTGAACAAACTTTTCAAGAAACCCATTGAGATAAATTTACGGTTGAAGTTGGAACATTTAGAACCCAGGGTTTCTTATTGGAAACTTGCATCTGAAATAATAAAGTTTTATTGTTTGATAGTATCCTTATGTGTTAAAAATGTAAACAATTTGATGCCATTACCATATTAGGTATGCTCTCTTTGTTTATAGCGTCATTTTTTTTACAAAAAATATAATTGGTCAATTTGTTCCCGGCTTCTTCTTTACTTTTCTGGTATGTCAAGTGCATTACACAGAAGCAAAGAAAAAGTCTTAGAAACATGATTGTTAATAGATTTTATCTTACTGTGGAAAGTTTATCATTTCTTGAACATAATAGTTTAGTAGGCGACGTTTCGGGAGATCCTTCTCCCATCATCGGACAAAGTAAAATGATGTTGAGCATGTATTTATATAATTGCAGAGGATCAAAATTCATAAAAATTAACCAATCAGAAACGAGCTGATAATTACAGTTAAATACAGTAATTAACATTTTCGGACCTGGATGTAGGTAACTACTTCTTTTGTAGGGCTGGTAACCAAATCTCAGGAAGTTGATACGAGATGCTGTTTATGTGTTTGTTACGTTCTACACTGTTGATGGTTTCTTTAATCTTCCTGGCCGTTGTTCTGGATTCTCTGTCAATGATTTTCTTCTCATCCCAATTAAACTGATGACTTCTGCTGCAGCTGTGGTCCGCAATTTCGTTTTTCTTCACATCTCCGTTTCTCACTGCGCGCATATGTTCTTGTACTCTTTCCACAGTAATATGAATACTGAACAGACAAACCGAAATAATATCTTCAATAATAGGTTTTATCCTGTTTGCGTTATACATCTTTAGTATGCAAGGTATTTCTATACTCATACTAAATTCACGCAATTTGAACTCCTCAAAGTTTTTACTTGTTAAAAATGTGGCTAATAGTTGATAAGATCAGCATGGCCATTTTTCTCGAATTTCAGGATCTGATATTTTCCGTTAAAGGGCGACCTTTTACTTCTGGTTAGTCATATCTGAATGTAAAGTTGTTTGGGTTATTATCGTACGCAGAGGATGGACATGCTACACAGGATCTCTTACTTTTAGTGATTAACGTTGTCCTTTCTGTGTCTTTTTCAAGCTGAACTGCGATAGTTCAAATATGATAACGCAATTCTTTTTGAAGATTTCAATGTTCCCGAAATGAATGAATTTATGAAACGTTTTGACACACTGAATTAATTTTTTTTGATATTATAATAGATCATACATGCGACAAATCGACCACAAACCCTCTTGTATTGATCATATATGGGTGTCCAATAAACGTAGTTTTCATCATACCTGCGCCGCGGAAGGGGGGTTATCCGATTTTCAGAAAAAGACAATATTGTTTTTGAATGCAGGGATATCGAAAACGGATCCGTGGTCTATCAAATATCGTAGTTAGAAAAAACTTTAATGAGATTCTTTTCAAGGATAGTATTCAGAGCTTCGTGCAAAATAATAATATAACTGTTATATGCATCATTCGTTAAGGGATTGAAGCAGCTTATGAATCAACATGCTTCAATGAAGAAGAGATATTACAAAATAACTAGTCACTATTTATGACAAACAATTCAATTATATTGAGATCTAAAAAGAAGAACCGATACAATAGATCCGTGTATTGAAAATTGGAACGATATTCAGTTGTAATGAAAAGAATGTGTACGACTTATCAGAGGCGCGAGAAAGAATTACTTTTTATGAAAAAGCTATCCGACAACAAAACATTTGGGAAAGCTGTTAAACCAAATTGCAAGCAAGAAAACGGTCAGTGTCGTAATAGAAGAAAATAGTAAAGTGGATGTTGCAAACAAAATAAACGATCATTTTGTCAACATTACGTCTACGTTAAATGTAAATGATGTTCCGCAGAGTATGGCTGCACAGTTTTTACATAACGAAACTAAAAGTATCATTATGAAGCATGAAAACCATCTGAGTATTATATCAAAATAAACATTCCGACATCAGAAATAAAAATGAATTTTCACTAGTATTTAAACTAGTGTCATGGACAAGTATATACATCAGTTAAAAAATAACAAAAGCGACACCAGAAGGTGATATACCATAGAAGATATTTAATCAGTTTTCCGACATTTATGCAGAAAAAAACCTGACGCAGACGTTAACTAGATCTATTCTCTGTTATCTAGAGAAAATCAATTTCCAGAACAGTTGAAATCTGCTGATGTAAAACATGTATATAAAAGTGCTGACAAAGCATCTAAGCTTAATTACAGACCTTTTAAGTAGACTTCCAGCTATGTCTAAGGTTTTTGAAAAAAGATGTTTGATTAGATCCACACATTTATGACACTCTTTTCTCGGGGTTTGAAAAGGGCTATAGTAGTAAACATCCACGCATGATTAAAATGTGTCACAAATATCTGGACCAAGGAAGGGTTGTTTAAAAGTTGCACATGGACTTAAGTAAAGCCTTCGCCTATGAAAACCATAGATTACTTTTAGCTAAGCTTTATGCGTACTGTTTTTCGTGTAGTGCTTTCTCTTCTATAAAAGCCTATCTGAGTGAGCGGTACCAAAGGGTAGGTGTGGAATGGATTCTTTAGTTTCTTTGAATTTATAGTCATGTCAAACAGATATGCTAGATCACCAAATACTTTCTTATAACTTCGAAATCTGGGTAGGGGACAATGTGTTTTGGATGTTTTTTTTTTATCAATAATGGACTACAACTGAATGCGTCAAAATGCAAGTTCGTTATTTTTGGAAAACCACCCAGTCTACCAGATACTTAAATTTGGGTAATGTTGAATTAAAAGAAAAAAAACTCTGCAACTTTGATCATGTTAATAAACTCTGTAAGGGAGCTTGAAGAGAACTATAATGTCAAAATTGAGGCCTTATCACGTATAACACATTTTACGTTGACTTTTAAACTTTAACTTCTAAAAAAATATGTTTTTTAGTAGCAATTTCAACTATTGTCCCCTGATTTAGGGTTTTTTAAGTAGATCTTTTCTCTCTGCTCCAACCAAAGTTAATCGTGTTTCACCAGGACTCGATGCTTCCCTAGAAATGCAGTCAGGAAAATATGTTTATTGCTGTCAGCTATTGTTAAAGAAGGTTTATAAAGCAATCAATGGCTTATCTACTTGTTACATGAAAAGTGTAAAAATATTTTATACAACTTTGGATCTGCTTGTATTATACAGCGAAATAGGGCTGCACAAGCGTACGGTTACAAACTGATCCTTACATATTGCGACCGCCCCGGATAAAATCTTCGTGATGCGATGGTTTTACGCCCATAATTTACAAAAATACAAGTTGGCTCTTATACTATAATTTGTATTCTTGAGATTTTGTTATAGACACGCTTCGGGGGTATACTCGCCTATTGCTGTCTTTAAACTTTGTTCTTCTCGGTTTCCTTTCTTTCTGCCATTTCGTGGCGAACAAGAGTTGTTGTGTTGTTCAAATCTAAAGAATTTATAGTCATGTCAAACAGATATGCTAGACCACCCAATACTTCCTTATACCTTCGAAATCTAGGTAGTGGTACGAGGTAAGATTTTCCTGCTATATAATTTATATCTCTGATGCTTTTCGGAGCAACTTTAAAATTATAATTTAAAAATAAAATATGCAACACAGATACTTACACAAATGAATAAAGAACAAGAATTTTCGAGCATTATATAAAATCTGAGGCGCAGATCATAATTTAAAGCAAAATAATTTTAAATCATCATATGATAGTTACAATCCAGATACAAAGATATGCACTTTTAAATAACAGGAATTTCTAAGCATCATATAAGCATCATACAGTGGCGCCGTAGATTAGTGGTTATAGCTCTCGTACTCTGTGCGGGAGACCGGGGTTCGATTCCTCTTGACGGCGATTCAACATGGGCGAGTGAATGTTACCATAGCCCCGGGTTAACCCAAGCCATGTGAGGGAAATTGGGAAGATGGCACACTGTAAATAATAATAATAATAATAATAATAATAAATATTTAAAGTGGCTAGCCCAGAAAATCACAAAAACCTATAGTTAGTGGATTGTTTCCACTGGGGGCCACTAGAACAAAAAAGAAACAAAAAATGATAAACCTTAGACTGCCTCAGCTCAATCAAACATAGTAACATTTATAATCTGTGAAAATTGAAAAGAAAAAGAATAAAAAACAAAAATTAAAAAATTCAAAAGTGATCTCCATTAGAATTTGCCAAATACATTAGAGATGGAAGTCTTAAACGAAAGCAGACTTCCATCACAGGTCACTTGGTCTGGAAGATTATTCCACACTTTTGCAGCTCTAAATGGGAAGGCTTTTTTGCCAAATTCCGTGTTGACCAAGGGAAGTGTGAACCTGTTTTTTGAAGCTCCTCTTGTTTGATGATTATGACAGTTTTTTGTCAAAAGGAATTTTGAGCGCATGTAATCAGGAGCAATGTGATTCATGGCTTTGAAAACTAATATGGCATCGTTTTTGATGAGTAAATTATTCATTGAATATTCCCTCTCTTTCCCAAGAAAGGTACGGACACATTTTAATCGTTTTTCTAGTTTTCCCAATCTACCTTGGGTGGCACAAGCCCATGCCGAGGAGCAGTAGTTGAAATATGGCATGACAAGTGCATTAATTAAAAGGTTTTTTGTGTGAGGTGTTAAACAGGATGCAATGGTTCTAATTTTAGAATATTTAATTAGTATTTTTCTATTTATGTCATTAATGTGCTTTTCCCATTGCATTTTTTGATCAAATGTTACCCCAAGATATTTAACTTTTTCGCTCCTCTTCAAAGGAATACCCATATAGTTGATAGTTTTGTTCTCAACTTTTTTTAACTGGCTGTGGTTGCCGAAAAAGATTGTTTCAGTTTTGTCCGTATTAATAGTCATTTTGTTATTATTCAGCCAGAGGTCGACTTGCGAAAGTTCTAACTCAACCTGGGAGACAAGGGTATCCAAGTTTTTATGAGACGAAATAATTATTGTATCATCCGCATATAGATGGTGGTAGTTTGAATTGATGACAGATTTTAAGTCATCAATATACAAAAGAAAGAGCAGGGGCCCCAACACAGATCCCTGCGGCACCCCAAAAGCGTCTTCATGAAGCAGATCTGATCCTGTGTCGTTTACAAGAGTCAGCTGCATTCGGTCCGTTAAGTAGGACTCGAACCAGTCAAAGGCAGCATCTCTGATGCCAAAACACCATAGTTTTTTTAACAAAATTTTATGATCAACAGTGTCAAAAGCTTTTTTAAGGTCAATGAGCACAGCACAAACAAAGTTATGTTGGTCGAGCTCAGTAAGAATAAAATCAGAGACATCGACTACTGCAGTTTCTGTGGAAAAGAGTTTTCGAAATCCGGACTGTCTGTCATTCAGGAAGTTGTGCTCAGAAATAAAATGAGACATTTGCTCATGCACTAACTTTTCAAAAATTTTCATAGGAATTGGCAAAATGGAGATAGGCCGATAATTAGTAGGATCTGTTTTATTGCCACTTTTAAAAATAGGCGAGACCCTTTTAGTCTTCCAACATTTAGGTACATAACCAGTAAATAAAGATTTGTTGAAAAGACTTGATAAATAAATACTTAAAACTGACGAACCTGCTTTTAGCAGTCGTGAACCAATTCCGTCCAAGCCTGTAGCTTTATTAAGTTTTAGTGATCTAATTATTTTTTCGACACTTTTGGTCTCAATACGAGCCCACCGAAAATCGTGTCCGCTAACAGGTGGATTAACATTAGTAGTGTCAGAAGAAAATTTAGAGGCTAGTTTGGCACCAACACTGACAAAAAATGAATTGAATGTGTTGGAAATTTCTTTTGGGTGAGAAGTTTCTGTACCATCGTTTTGGACTACTCGTTTTATCGAGGTAGTATTGCCTGACTTATCAGGAACCAGTTTTTTTAGGGTTTTCCAAAGTTGTTTTGGCCGTTTTTGAAAGTCCTGCAAAACGTCATTATAGTACTCGTTTTTGAGTCGATTTTTGAGACCTATTACCTGGTTCCTTTTTTGTTTGAAAGCTTCCCAGTCTATGATGGATTTTGTTTTTGATGCTTTCCGTTTCAAGAAGTCTCTTTCTTTGATGGCTATTATTAATTCATCAGTGACCCATGCCTCAACACGGCCAGAAAATCTATGTGTTTTGAAAGGGGCATGTTTGTCAGCCACTGTTTTAACATTTTTATTCAGTTTCTCACATGCTTTATCAAGGTCATCATAATTATTAAAATATGACCAGTCTAAATTCCTGAGGTCCTTCAGAAAAGCCTCTTCACTGAAGTTCTTGTAGCTACGAACCTTGCATGTTTTAGGTTCAAATTTTGGCCTTTTGAATTTTCTGATCACATAAACTAAATTGTGATCACTGATGCCTAAATCCATGACACCAGTTTTAGAAATACAAGGGGGCTAAATAGAAGGAGGGGGCTCAAAAGATGAATTACGGTATGTGTGCTTTTCATTAAAAACAAAACGCAGCAAGAAAAGTTATCTCAGAAAAACTTGTTTTCCCCATTTATAAACTCTTATAAAGGTGTGATGTTTACCACCTACGATCACAAAACAAGCTGATATGGAATGTTGTTTTCCTGAATTATCGTAAATGTGTATTGAGTTTGTGTGGCACAAAATGAGCATTAAATACTTTAGGACTTAATAGGTATAGGTATTTTAAATTATCATTTTTTAAGATTCTTCAAGGTCAAATTGCAATGGGAAAAGCGTCACTTGAAAGTGTCAAATTTTTTCCTGACCTTTTAATTCTACAGTGTTTAAAGTATAAACCTAACAATTGTGTGATTGCTACTTTGAAAATCTAGACAGTCTTGCTTTTCTAACAACTTAATGATCACACACTCAGGGTTTAGGATCATTGTAGTTCTATTGTGAAGAAAAAAAGAACTAACAGAAGTCAATCCTGACAAACTAGCTGATGCAGTATTGTTTCTCATAAACCATTCTCAGAATTTCAGATAAATTTGAGGCCAGACTGGAGAACAAAGGGAAAATTAGGGGTTTCCAGGACCAGATTTTTGCATGTGTTATAATAGATAGATATGCATATTTTATATGGCTAGCCTAACAAATATCAAGGGATATACCTTCTCTATTATTTCTGAAAGAGGCCATGGCTTAGATGGGGAGTCCTACATTATTTTATGCACATTTTGAGCTATGCAGACCCAATCAGGCTCTGCGCCCTACCATAGGTGCAACATCCAACGCCCCACACCAGTGTGCCATCTCCCGAATGAATGATAAAGCCTAATAACCAATGAAGCCTAATCATGTTTTGAATCCCCTATGTTACCAAAGTTATTTTGTTTTTAGACCAGAAGACTTACGACGAATCTTTGCCAAGTATGGTCCTATTCGTGATATCTATATACCACTAGACTACTACACTCGAGAAGTTCGTGGATTTGCTTATGTTCAATATCCTTTTCACTTATATAGGTTATTGATACTTTTTAAACATTTTAAAATTTTGGAGTAAACCTTTAAATTAACTTTTAAGAAGGCAAATTGAATCTTTGCAATATTTTGACCTGAAAAGATATTTTTTACTGCAAACTACCATAAATGTCACAAGTATATACATTTCTTTAGGAAAGTGTTCTTAGTTTGATTATGCTATAAACTTTAGGAAAAATGTGTGAGTGATAAAACAGTAAGATCGGGCCATATTTTGTAGTTAGCCCTAATCACTAAAATTTCCTCCAATAAAGTGCATTTTCTGATGTGCGTTTGTGTTTGTTTTAGTTTTGAATTGTGTTCTGTGAGTTGAGACAAGACATAATCAAGTTTCTTCTGACAGATGCAAACACACCTAAGTGCTAAAAGTCAGTCCAAGATCCAAAGACCCAAGACAAAGCTGTCAAAATAAAATCCTACAAGCATTCTTATAGAGACCAATTCCTATTTTACAGATTTGAGAGAACAGAGCTTCTTACAGACAAGCCAAAGTCCCCATTCACAGTATACAGTGTTCCTTAAGGTGCAGTCTGTCTGCAAAGGTCCGTCTCAAGACTCAAGAAATTTGAGCCGTGAGAAAGAAAGAAAAAGTATACACAGATTTGATCCCCAGAATTTTACAGAACTACAGTATTTTATTCATACAGAATTTAAGTAGAACAAGTCAAGCCAAAGCCTTAAGTAAGACCTTTTCAAGTACAGATCATGCAAGTGGGATAGCCAGGTAGTTGTCTTATTCTATGATATTCAGTTAACGTAAACAGGTAATTTGTTAAGTGTGTAGGTTTCTTAACCGTAAGTTTCCACATATGAGGATATAAGAGATGCTGAAGATGCCTTACATTACGAACAACGTACAAGACTTCTAGGAAGAGAACTCGATGTTCAATACGCTGAAGGAGATCGAAAGAGTGAGTTCATGCCACCACAGATCTTTATAATTAACGATGTTAGAGTTGGTTCCATGTAGCAGTAATAATCACAGACATGCCTTTTAATAAACTTGCGATTTTTTATATTTAAGCGCCTGGGCAAATGAGAACGAAGGAGGATACAGGTTCCTACTATGGTGGAAGAGGTGGTGGAGGTTATGGCGGGTGAGTTAAAAAGATTGCTACTAGGAAATTAAATTCGTCGTTTTAAGCATAAATATTTTTTCTGGCTCTGCTTTTGCATTGTGTGATGTTTTGTTTTGTGCTAGGAGACGAGGAGGTAGATATTCAAGAAGTCGTAGCAGAACACCACCTAGGTGAGAGACGCTTTTTTGCTCTTATTATCGTTCTACATGAAAAGAAGGCTTCTTCCATTTAACTTTCTAATCGTTTTTAAGATAAACTCTGCTTAGGTTTTGCTTAATTTGTGACGGTTTTTACGCGTAATTCTGAAAAAAAAAACAGTTCGCAACATTAAACTCATGAAAGGTGAATAATTTCAAAAAAGCAGATTAAATCGTCATAAAAATTGATCAGAAACAATCGCTATTTTACGCACTATGGCGTCAGGAATTAATTAATTGTCACGAATTTCACAGATTTTATTTCGCGCGAAAATTAATTCTCCAGATATTTATATTTTTTTAAACTATTTACAACAATTTTTGCCTTTGCTTTACCAAGTACATATGAATATATTTTTTCCTCGCAGAACATTAGGACTTGCTAACTTGATAGTAGTAATAACTTGATAGTTAGTATTCATTTTTTTTTCATTGTGTTTCACGACTCTGCAACTGTTAAAATCGCACGGTTTTTCTTCGGCAACATGTAATTTATGTTGTGGTACTAAACTTAAAAATTCTTTTATTTTCTCTTGTGCAGGAGACGCAGACGAAGTCCATCACGCTCACGATCACGCTCTCGATCAAGAAGCCGAGGGAAAAGAAGAAGTCCATCACGAAGCCCGGTACGCCGTTCAAGATCACCCAAGAGATCAGCCTCGCCGAAGAAGTCACGTAGTAGCAGCCGTTCGAGATCAAGATCGCGGGAACAACGTTCGCGTTCACCTTCGCCGAAGGAAAACGGGAAAGACTGATGACAACGCGTTTTATTGATTGATTGTTGATTTTATAAATTTCTGTCATGACAATTTGTTAAAGAGAAAGTTGTTTAATCTAACGATTACGCCTGTATATAGTAGTGCTAACAAAGCTTTTTAATAGTTTTTTGTTTTTTCTACATAAATGTAATGCAAATCTATCCTTTCAGTGAAACGAGGTTTACAGGAATGCTGTGCTGTAGTAGGTGGTTTATAACTACCAGTCAAAAGTTCCACGAGAAGTTGCTCTTCGCAGCTACCATTTTTTGCTCAAATACAGCGAGCATTTTAATATAGAGATCTTGCTTTCGCAGAGAAGGTATATATTAGTATTCTATGAAATACACTTAGACTCGCGTACCCGTGCGATAGTACAAATTTACTGATTCTATCTGGCTCAATTTCTATGTAAGCCGTATGAGGATAGATCAGCCCAACAAATGATTTTAATTCCTTGCAAATGCAGAAATTACCTCAATGGTACAAATTATTTGCGAGATGTATGGTCCCGAGATGCATTATTTTGCGGAAAATATTTTTGCATATTACTACATTGTTCCAAAATTTGCAGAGTTTATAGCATAATATAGACATGATAAATAAAAATTGAAAAAAAAAACTGAGCTAACCCACAAATTTTGAAGTTGTTCACTCTTCCATAAAATAACCCAAAAATAATTTTTAAGTTAACTTCCCCAAGCTGATCACGTTCAAAATGAAAATTCAAAATGAAAGTCCCCAGGACCTGCTATATCCTTTGTATGTTTGCTGATCAACTTTTGTGCAGCTGTTGCGCAGCAAAATTTAGGATATTGGAAACCAAGCTTAATACGCTGCATTATTTTGCCTTTCGATTTGCGTGAAAACTGGGGAATATAAGCAACACCGCCTCGCAATGTAACTTACGCGTGCAATTCATCACCGAGGTTCTCTCTTTTGCACAGAGGCGGCGGAAAAATCCAAAGCGTTTCGGTTCCGTAACTTCCGAATTAAAATGGCGCAGAAAAAATACGAAACGACTTTAACTTTCAATATTGTTTTATTTAAATCTTGTGTTTCTTATTTTACTTTATATCTAAGCTTGCTTTATAGTTAGCTAAGATAGCTTCATAGAAAATATTTATCTGCTGAAAACGTAGCCAGTTAGCTAGCTGCGTTTACTGGGAAAGAAAACAGCGTCTCAAAAAAATGAACGACTTATTTATTTTTATTCTAGTTAAATAACCGTACATACTAAAAAGGGTAACACCCCAGAACAAGCTAGAACAACCTGGAACGATCTAGAACAACCTGAGAACAAGCTGAAACAACCTAAAACAAGCTAGAACCACCTAAGAAATATAACAACCAAAAATATAAGACTATCTCTGTATCGATTCTGTAAATAAATCTGGGTTTCTAGCAAGAATATTTCCGCCATGTTTTCCGCTCGCCAAGTTATGTGGGATTCCCTTAGTTTAGTACAACAACAGCATTAACCGTCCCTGTATTTTTACCCCTAATTTGTTTCAAAATATATTTTAAGAGTAGCAAAGCATGCCTTTATTCATGCAATGCTCCATCACAACATTTCTTTAATTCAAAATTTTTATTTTATTACAGATTTTAATAATGTATATATATAGCTAAATAGACAACTTTCATTGTGATGCGTGTTGTTTATAATCCCCAGACCTCTTACGCAAATTGACAGGCAAAATAATGCAGGTGGTAATCATAATTTATGCAGCATAATTAAATCTAAAATTCTTTAAATGTGAATATTTTGAGAATGAAAAGAGCTTTTTAAAAAATTTAAAACATGGTATATTAATGACCCTCTTCCAATCTGATCTAGACTGTGTTAAATCTAAAGCTAAATTCCTGCCAAGTCTTTCTCAGTCTACCTCTGGGTTTTGCCCTAGGAACTATTTCCGCGTCCATGTCTCACTACCACACAACATACACTTCTTACACTGGCCTCATACAACCTACCTTTTACCCCAATTGACAAGACTCTGCTAGCTAACAAAGGAAGTAACTCTCCAATCTTTTTCCAAGCAGAACCTATCCTGAAGTAAAACTTATAACACCCCCTTCACTACCCAACATAAGAGAAGTTCTCAACTATCTCTAACGAGCCACTGTTGTACTTCATTAACACTGGAAATACTTTATTGTCTATAATCTCACCTTTGCAATGCTTGCATACAAACGGAATGTTAGCTGTTAACCTTCCTCCATTACAACTGCACTTCTTATATACCCAATGCTTACATGTCTGGCAAAAAAATAAGTTACTACCAAACCCTTTCCTGCATACTCCACAAGGCCACCTTTAATATTACTAAACCAGGAAAAATAGTTTTCAAGTGAAGTAAGGCACTGTATTAGCCTTCTATAACTCTGTTTTGATCATTTTCAAGCAACCTACAGCACTGTTTTACTCTTCTATGATACCGTGTTGGCAATTTTTAAGCAAACCATGGTGCTGCATTAGCTAATCATGACTTTAGATTTTGCTGCATTTACGCTTAACCCTTTCTCTTCTATCCTTTCTTCCACCTCACAAACTTTTCAACTAATTCTTTCATTGACTTCACTATAAGAACCAAACCACCCTTACAATAACTCACAAAGGACTAAGTAGAGAACCCTGATGTACACCAACATGTACACCAAATTTATCACTAAGTGAATTGTTAATCCTGACATGACTTCTAACATTGCTGTACATAGACCGTACTATCTTAACTAGCATCAACACCTAATTTTCTCAGAGCCAAACAAATGACTTTACATGGCACTCTATCAAAATCTTTCTCTAAATCTACAAAGGCAAAATAGAGATTCCTTCTCTTTCTTAAATACCTTTCCTGAAGCTGTCTGAGTAAAAATATGCATCTTTAGTGCCACACCCTGGAACAAAACTAAATTGTATCTTTTCTATATCAATTATTTCTCTAAGTATGTTGTGTTTATATATATATATTCTTGAATCAAAATTCATTGTTTATGTTAGTCCGTAAAATGTAACTTGTCATGTGTAGTGTTACCATTTATCGTTATGCCTTGTTTATTCATTTCTTTACTCACTTGTCCAGTCCCGTGTCTCATTGTCTCGTACGTCCCACTTGTATTGTATCATTATGTTTCATCTTAGCTATACGTATTGTTTAATTGTTAATTGTTACTTGATCGTGTCATTAGGGATTTCATGTCAATTACTTTATAATACGTTTTTTTTACATTTTCATTCATTCCGTCAAATCACAAAAACTGAGCAGTCACAAAATAACTTATACAAAAAAGCATCAAACAATTTGTTACACACGTCAAACTTTCAAGAAACATTTTAAGCGTAATTCAATTTCAAGTCTATCTGGTTTCACACTTGGGCAATCTGGTACGATTATTTAAAAATATATTTCAATTTATTTTGTCAAACGTTTATTAAAACTAAATTTGTATATATATATTCTTTTAGTTTGAATAACTTAACTTACCATATCATCTCAGTTTTAAAATTGTATTCCGAGCAACCCGACCTTAAAACTGGATAGACCCACAAAGTAACTTATCAATCACTCTTTCAATAACTTTCATTACTTGATCAACCAACTTCAAACTTCTATAGCTACCTCTTTCTAATGCATCACCCTTGCCCTTGAAACAATTCAATTAACACTTGACTTCCACTCACTCGGAATAGCACCATCCTTTATAATCTGATTAGCAAGACTTATTTTACCATTTCTGCAATAACACCTGATACTCCTGCTAATCTTCATTTAACTAATAGCATCCACTACTCATTCAGTCTTGATCTGCATAGCTGGCCCTTATACAGATGATAGATAGATGTGCATATTTTACATGGCTAGCCTCACAAATATCGAGGGATATACCCTGTCTATTATTTCCAGGAGGGGCCATGGCGTAGATGGAGAGTCCTAGAGTATTTAATGCTCATTTTGAGCTACGCAGACCCAATTAGAACCCGCGCTCTACTAGACAACTCCCGGCAACATCCAACGGCCCACACAGTGTGCCATATTCTCAATTTCCCTCACATGGCTTGGGTTAACCCGGGGCTATGGTAACATTCACTCGCCCATGTTGAATCGCCGTCAAGAGCAATCGAACCCCAGAACAGCATCATCATTATCAGACAAATTATCCTCATCCCAATTATACTCCTTGATAATGACTCTTTCAAGCTAGTGTTTTCTCCTCCTCTGTGCTAGCCAAAACACCTTCATCGTTACATATACACTTCTCACCTGCAACATCTTGATTAGTCTTCTTCACTTGCTTTGCTATCTCGAACACCTCATTGTGCTGGTCTTCCCTTCTTAATACATCTGCAAATCTGTTTCTCCCTGCTTCTGATTTTTCCTTATACTCTACCGTACGAGCACGATGCTTAGCTTCTAAAAAAATATTTTCACTACCACCTGACTTCCACTCTTTCCAAAGTTTCCTCTTTTCCTTTATACACTTTTCAACCTCATTATTCCACCACCAGGTCTGTCTATGGTCTAGCTGGTCCTTTCGTCCATCCACAGGTATCATCAGAAGCTTCTAGAAGACAATTCTTCAAAGTAGTCCAAGTAATTTCAACATTGTCACTATGACTATACCTCACCTGCTCTACCTCTCAGTGTACCAACATTAACAATAGCTGTACAATATAAATACAAAGTCAAAAAACAGGAAAAATAGTTTTCAAGTGAAGTAAGGCACTGTATTAGCCTTCTATGACTCTGTTTTGATCATTTTCAAGCAACCTACAGCACTGTTTTACTCTTCTATGATACCGTGTTGGCAATTTTTAAGCAAACCATGGTGCTGCATTAGCCTTTCACGGACCTGTTTCAAATTTTTCAAGCAAACTACAGCAGTTTTTTAGCATTATACAGTAATATTTTAGTATTTTTTTATCTATGGTAGATTTTAGTGCCCCAAAAGTTCATTTCTAGCACAATAAAAAAGTTTGTCTTGCAGGAAAATGCTAAATTTTAAAATTCCTCATGTGAGTCTTTTTGGATTAGCACCATGAGTACTTACGCAAGTTACAAATTTACACTATACATTGCATTTTAGTCTCAGAAAAAAGGGAAAGACTTAATTGGTGTTTAAAATGTGAGTTTTGTGCATTTCTTAACAATGGCGTATGCTCTTAAAGAAATGCAAGAAGAAGAATTGCAAGCCATACAGGCTATTTACATGGATGATTATGTTGATCATAGCCAAGTATGTTTTTTATTTATAGTATCTAATATTGCTACAGAGTTGTCCATTCTTAGAAAGGCTTCTAGAACTTCGTTATGTTTTTAAAAATCCTTAAAAAAGTTTGTTTTGTTGTTATTCTTACCTTTTGTCTATTAAAATTAAATAATACTTCCATATTTTCGTTCTTATTATTACCCTAATTGATTAAAAGTTTTTCTTTTTTCTGAGGAAATAATATCGCTAAATCCAAATGTTGTTACTGTTTACAAAATTTTACCCCTTTTAGGGAAACTTTCCTCCTGAGATAACTTTGAAACTGACTCCACTTCAAAGTATTGTCAGAAAGGATGTCCATGCAAAATTAGATTTACGAGTAAAATATACCTCTTCGTATCCAAACAAGTATGTTTTTTTATATTCTTTTTTTAAATTCTGACAGCACTTCCATTGATTATGTGTTCCAAAATATGTGATTTTGTCTCCATGCGTCTCAAGAACTATCAACATCTCAAAAAGATTAATGCTTGGAGTTTATTATGAAAATAAAAAATTGCAGTAAAGCATTTGTTTAGGAAGTGTGTTGCTCAAGACAGTGTTTATTACAAAGCCTTAAAAATTAACTATGGCAATAACCACAGAGAAGAGAAACATGCAATTTCTTTCTGTGCTGTTATTTTAAAGCTTTCCATGTACTGTACCGTTTCTTGTGTGACTATTTTATCCATATTGTTATGTTTTTTTGTGGTTTTATTAATATTCATAAGAACATGTAGTTGAAGGTTTTCTTTGTCTTAGTTTCCAAAGGGATATCTAATTCTGTTTATGTTTAGCCCTCCTGTGTTAAAGTTGGAGAACAGCAAAGGAATATCAAATGAACAATTAAGTAAACTCAAAACTGACTTGGATAAAATGGCAATTGATTTGTGCGGCGAGGTAAAAACTATATATGCCTTTGTTCTACCTATGATAATTTATTGGTATTTGCCATGACTAATGATTATGCCATGCTACGTAATTTTAAGTAAAAATTCTCTATGCTGCCTTACTAATCTCCTATGAAGGATATGCTAATCAGGCCCATCAATAAGGGGCAAGCACTTGCCCTTGCGCACGCAAAGACGTAACAAATGAAATGGGATAATAGCTGAGTCTTTATTGAAAGTTTGGCTGGCTGGTGATTATGATTTCCAAACTTGGGATACTCTGAGTTTGTTTTATAAGGAAGAAAATAGTGTCCACAGGATAAAACATGTACCTTAATATAACTGCGTACACGATACATATATAAATAAGTGCTCCTATTACGATTTTTACACTGTCTCTACAACACAATCCAGGAGAACATTTTTTTCTTTTGTCTTAATGTTATTCCAATGTACTTATATCATTGCAATCACATTGAGCACATTGAAATGATTTGCATCTGGTAATAGAGCAGTATGGCAGGTATCATTTGTATGTGGTATTGACATGTATTTCACAATCTAGTACCCAGGGCTTAATTATTAATTGCTGTTGATGATAATTTTCTTTTTTATCTTTGCTACATACATTCAAGCAACCAAAAATTTAAAAAATAAATTAGAAATACAATTATTAATAAGACATATGCTACTATCCATCCATCCATCCATCCATCCATCCATCCATCCATCCATCCATCCATCCATCCATCCATCCATCCATCCATCCATCCATCCATCCATCCATCCATCCATCCATCCATCATTGCTGCAATTCATTTTATCCTACACAATGTGATTGCCAAATATAAATGGATGACAAATTATGTAAACATTAGAGAAGAATCTTCCATACATTGCTGTTATAGACAACCTGTAATAATTATTATGTTGTTTATTTTTACGCCAAAGAAAACATAAATATTATATATTTTAGGTTTAACCCTAATGAAACCTGACTGACAATAAAAAACTTTCTCAACATTAGTTTTAATACCAGATAAAAAATCTAAATTTTAACACTTAGATCAAATGATTATTATGAGGTGTGTCTTGTTAGTTTTGTTTTTCATTTTTCTGATCTTTACTTTAAAAGAAACATTCTGGATGACATTGAACTGTGTTTTGAATAAGTTTGTAAAATAAAATAAAGAAAGAAATAACAAAGTAGATGAATTTAAAAAATTGTAAATTTTTTATCTATGTGATTTTTTACATACGTAAAAAAAATTAACAAAATGTGACATCGTGTGGGAACGTGATTGCATAGGTAGTCTTATTGAGATATCTGATTTACAGTAACAAGGGACATATTTAAGTTTTGAAATAAGAATTATTTTAAATGGAATAATGCTAACGATATATCGTTTCGTCCATGTCTCATCCACCTTCACCTTCGCATTGGTAAAGGATCCCATGGCTAGATATCAGCTTTGAACAGCTGTTACCAAAGGGGCATTTTGAAGATATGTTAGCCTACTTAATTCTTCATTTGAGTCAGGAGCCAGTGGATTAGCTAGGACGTACAGGTTGGCCTTGAATAGGCTTTCGTTGGTTAATTTTAATTTTCTAGTTAACACTAGAACAAAAATGCTTATTATTCCTGGGGTGCTTGATCATTATGTTTCTTAGAAAAGTAGATCACTAGGATTTTAAACGTAACAATCTTGCAATTGTCAGGTTTCAAAACATTATTTGAAGTGCTGATCTTCTTTTGAAAAAAAAATAAAATTAGAAAAAGATTGTTGACAATAACGAAATATTATTTTAAGTAATGATTTTGATGATACATTGTAAGCGTTGTCCTTATTTATAGCTTTTTCTGCTTACTGGCTAATATTGGCTATTTATGTTAGGTTGGTTGGTTCTGGTTAAAAAAGTAACAACCTGTTGTTGCAAAATATGATTTAACCAGATTTTTATATTTCACATTACCATTTTGATGCTAGTTAGACTGTTTGTAACTGTCATAGATTAATTCTGTAAGGAACTGTTATTTTAATTTACTGTGTTCAGTTACAAGTAGTTAATGGAGGGTGTTTATATTTAGGATTAACTCAGGACAAGCAGTGGCTTGATAGAATTGTTTATGTCCATTTTTTAGGTTATGATATTGCAACTTGCTCAATTTATCCAATCGTTTTTGCACCAGCACAATGTACCCAACCTTTCTTTCTTTGAACAAATGCTTGCTAATCAGCAAAAACAAGAGGAGTTAATGTTTCAAGAAAAACAAATAAAAGAGAAAGCAAAAGTGGCAAAAGATAGAGAACGTGAACAAGATGTTGTAAGTACTTTTTGTATTAACTTTTACCCTTATGAATTTAAACATAACTTATTTAATTAAAATAAATATTGAAATTTAGAAGAGACAAGTGAAAGAGGAACTTCAAAAAAGAGATGAAGTGCTAAAGCAGGAGAAGAAAAAACGACAGGTTTTAATCATGCTGCTGCATGACAAAACAACTTTTAAGTGTAAAACCATCTTGTCTTTACACAACTTGTCATATACTAATTTACTTTAGGTATCCTTATCACAATCTCCTGGCAATAGTGGATCGAACTATTTTGAAGTAGTTGATATGCCTCAAAGAAGAGGATCCTTTACCTGTTTGTTAGCAAAAGAACACAAAATTTCTGTTGTTATTTTTCGAAATTCACAAGATGAAAGAAAGGTGTTTTGCAGTTCCTGCATTGGTAGGCCTCTTAAACACGTTCGAATATTTTGCTACTTCCTTTGCAAGACAATTTTTGTTATCCGTAAAGAAGAAATGAAAAGCCTTGCTCCATCAGTAATGAGTGGTAATAATTTTTAAATTTTTTTTTGCAAGGTCATTTTTTTGATGGTGCTTGTACGATGACTGCAATTGATGAAAGCACCGGAAAATTAATGTCAATATCGGAATGGAAAGTGAAGTTCCCAACTGAACAAAAAAAGGTTTATTTTTCCAACGAAGAAACCTCTGATGCAATAGCTAAGCAGGTGAATTTATTCTATATAATTCAGTAAAAAAAAATGTTGAAAAATTTATTTCTAAAAATCAATATAGTAACTCACTAATCTTTGTTACAAATGCTGCTTCAATGTTCCTGGCCCTAAAAACTGTCCTGATATCCTCATTTGTTCTACCTGTGTTATTTAAGCCTTATTAATATTGTTTCAAAATAACTCAAATACCAACTAAGGTCTTTTGCAAATTTAAAATTTTCTAGCAAAAAAAGTGTCCACCAATCACGATAGTGTAGCTAGCTGGTTTAAACTTTTGTTATGTTCAGACCATTGTGTTTAAGCATTGTGCTCCAAAATTAGTTAAAAAGGAAAATTTTGGAGCCTTTATAAAGTTCTCAATTTTAAAAAGTTGTTACTTTTTATAACAGTGTATTATAAAAATATACTTTTTTGTTACATCGTTTAATTTATTTTCTGGTCTGCTCACTCCATTCCTTAATGCGGAAAACCCTTTTTTCCCCATAATGTTACAAGTCATGTACATAACAAAGATAAAGATGAAAATTATTTTGGAATTCAAAGTTCTTTTTAGTTATTTCTTACATTTTAGATCAATAGCATTGAACAAGAATTTTACTTCTTGAAGAGCAAACTATCATGCAGAGGAGCTTTACTTTATCATTCACTGCATATTGAAAGAAACGGAAAAAATGTTTCAGCAAAGGTTTGTTTGGATTGTAGCACATTTAATTCGCCACTGCATTCAGAATTTATCACTGCTCAATGTCAATGTTAAAAGCCTGATCTTAAGCTGAATTTCCATTAAACTGCATGTATGGAAAGTAAAAATTTCAATCTCCTTATAAGAATTACAGAACCAAAAAAAGTGTCAATCATCATGTAATGTAAAGCTTCGAAAGTGTTTTGCCACATATAAAACACATATATGTAATATTTGAGTAACACACAATACGTTAGTGATGAACTCAGATAGTTTATCCGGATGGTGTATATACATAGGCGAATATTTGCTATGATAAATATTCACCTATGTATACACAACATCCGGATAAACTATCTAAGTTCATCACTAACATATTGCTGCACTTAGTGTAGTGGGTTCGTCTGCGGCTCCCAGTTTAGAGGACCGCGGACTGAAATTTTATGACTTTGCATGTTATACATACTAGAAATTTATTTCAAAAAAATGTTTTTCAAACTTTTTTTAAGGTTGTAGCAAGGGTCATGCGAGACCAATCATTCAAGATTTTCAAGTTTGTTTCTGTAATTGTTTAGAATGTTAAGAATATTATTTTTATATAAATCCTATTGTTTTTACCCACATTTTCATCCTGCAAAATACTTCATTTTTTTAAAAAAAAATTTATTTGTAGCTATTAATGGATGCTATAACTGGCCCTCCGTTATCTAGTTTCTTGCAAGACGGTGGCTTATCAATCTCACTTCTTCAAAGCTTTTGTGCACAGCTAGTGGAAATCCTCTCATTTTTTCATAGTAAATCTATTGTACACAGAGACCTGAATGTGAGTAACCTTCCATAGTTTATTGTCAAATCTGATGTTTATATTGAAAGTTGTTACTTTAATCCCTACTTTTAACACACTGACGAAGATATTGGAGAAAAATATATTTGATTATATTAATACTGATTTGTGATGTGACAGACCTCTCAACAGGTATAAATTTTTTTGTGGGAATAAATTTTTGTGTAACTTTTTTTGAGAGAAAAAAATAATTTCGTGATAAGATGGATATCTTTGCATGTTGTTGCCAAACTTATATTTGCAATTAGAAGCTCTCACCATAAATGCAGAACTAATGCTTACATTTAAAAAGGGAGAAAAATACATATATCCTAATCTTGCATTTTGAATATTTTTCAAGGAAAATGAAAACAAAAGTGTTTTCACAACATAGTATCAAAATTCAATATTGAGTATAATACATATTGCTTTACTTATCGTCTTCATAAATTTTAAATATTTTTGTAATTCAGTGTTTTTGGGGAAACAGGATGGCCTCTCGAGAATACTGGAAAATACTCAAGTTAATAATCTCTACTTTATTGAACTTAATAATGGTAATTTTTAGTCATTTTCCAATATAGTCCATAAAAAAAGCATTTCACGTCATGTTTGATTTATTGTGTTAAGAGATTTTTTAGTTGCACACTTTGATTGTTCAACTATTCAGTTTGATGTGCCTTATATTTGCTAGATATCATCAAGCACTGTATTTGTAAACAAAAACAAGCGGTGAAGTAGATATATAAAGAGAATTTAGACAAATTTTGTGGGATTTTAATAAGTCACTGTTTAGCTTGTTGCATACACAGTTTTACACTGTCAATTATACATGCACAAGATGTTTAGCATGGTAGGAAAACATTGAATCTCTTAAGAGAGTAGTAGGAAAACAAAACGTACATAAAATATAATGTAAAATAGTGGTAACAAATATACATATTTTAGCTGCTGCGCAGTTTGTTGTTCCCTGCAAGCAGCTACCATATTTGCGCACTTTTAACAACATGTTATCAGAAAATAGTGAGATTGACTGTGATAATGCATTTTGAATAAGCACTGCTCATTATTAATGTTACAATACTTTGGTTCTACTGCGAATAAAAAATTATCTGGAGGTTGTTTATTGGTGTAAACTTCAACTACAATATTGTATACCTACCATAGCATGAATGCCTTTCCTGACAGATAGTTTATTGCTGAATGGAGTGGTAGTTTAATGCTGAATGGAGTGGTTATGAAATTTACGTTGAAAAAAGTTTTTCTCAGTCTTCGTGTTATTGAACTGTTCACAGTTTTTTGGAAATTTTTGCTAGAACAAGGTCAAAGATCTAGAAAACTCCTAGAACTTCATATTTAAAATTGAGTGGCCAACTTGCGGCTGTTAGGAATTAGAAAACACACTTTAAGGTCTTGGTAGGGGTAATTGTAAACAAAATTTCCTCACTTTATTCTTCTCCAAAAACATCAAGACCAGTTGCCCAAGCATCCTAAAAATAATTTCTTGTTCATCTCAGTGTACCACT
Organism: Hydractinia symbiolongicarpus; assembly: GCF_029227915.1. Classification (NCBI taxonomy): domain Eukaryota; kingdom Metazoa; phylum Cnidaria; class Hydrozoa; order Anthoathecata; family Hydractiniidae; genus Hydractinia; species Hydractinia symbiolongicarpus. Next base: position 6,276,450 of record NC_079878.1, read on the forward strand.
GCACTGGATAACGTAACCAGATTTTGGTTTATGCAATATAAAAAATGTAATCTGCTTATTCATTTTTTGAATTTTTTACATGAGTGCTTAATCAAGTGGGGCACTTAAAGACGTTTCCAAACATTTAGCTAAAGAAAGACAGAAAGTTTGTTTTTAATTTTTTACCATATATACAAAAATTTTCCAATAACAGCCAAATGTATAGTAGTCTATTAAGGATAATTTTTTATTTTTACTTAAAAGGTATTTGAGCTTCAAGTATCTATGTGAATCTTTATGCTGGGGGGTTCTTAAAAGATGTGTGCTGATTTGGATCATTATGATACCTAAAAACAGAGAAAATACACCTAAAAAGTTACAGGAATATTACTGTGGAAAATTTATCATTTCTTGAACATGATAGTTTAGTAGTCGACGTTTCGGGAGATCCTTCTCCCACCATCGGTCAAAGTAAAATGATGTTGAGCATGCATTTATATAATTGCAGAGGATCGAAATTCATAAAAATTAACCAATCAGAAACGAGCTTATAATTACAGTTACTTACGGTAATTAACATTTTCGAACCTAGATGTAGGTTACTACTTCTTCTGTAGGGCTGTTAATCAAATCTTAGGAAGTTGATACGAGATGCTGTTTATGTGTTTTTTACGTGCTGCACTGTTGATGGTTTCTTTAATCTTCCTGAAATGATAAACTTTCCACAGTAATAGGAATACTGAACAGACAAACCGAAATAATATCTTCAATAATTACAGGGATATATTGGAATTTTTATTGAATTTTCAATGGCCACCCTATAAAATAATAAAATAAAATTAGCCGCATATGCATGTGTGCTAAGATATGATTTTTATATTTAGCTATGTAATACTTTTGTTAACAACAATAACGAGATTGTCATTTGTGGCTATGCTGTGATGAGACGCTTATCAGACTTCTGTAAAACCCACAATGCACAAGGGAGTACTGGCCAAGTTTTGGAAAACAGTTTCGGTGATTATAGAAAGTTGGTTAAAACTGGCAAAAAGGGTGATGTATTCAATTTGGTATAATATTTTTTTGATTTTGTTTATATTGTTGTACAACTAACCATCCTAGTCTTTCTGTTCTAAAACTTCTCGACTACTAGACTAGTTACCTAAGATTTCTTCAAGGATATCAAAATTTAGTTTCTCTAAATCGAAAGCTTGGACGCAAAGAATGTATTAGAGCAAATTCCTTAAATTCAAATCCATCGATTAACACAAAATAATTTCCCAGAGCAAACCCTGACTTTAAATCAACTAATGAGAACCAAGCCAGCGTGATCACGTCCTACTCTCTTAAATAATATGAGAATAACTTATATTTGTTTGTGTGAGAGAGGCCATTTGTGCTCAAAGCAAAGGATTTTCCGATGATCTTGTGATTAAAAGAACAACAGAAGTAATCAATCAAAAACCATGGTCAGTATTCTGACCGCAAGAATTAGTTCGCCACCTAGAATAATTTTTCCCATCTAACTATTCTGATTTGCTGGCGATAAGAATAATTATGCTGGGTCTCCTAAAACCTCTTGGTAAAACGGTGTAGTTATATCTCTAGACTTTAAACCAGGGGCACTACAAAAAAAGACATATATTGTTCACTTTCTACTTTTTATCAAGTTACAAAATAAACTTCACATTATAACCTGGACGTAAATATTTTTGGTACCTACTCAAGGTTCATTTCTATGAAACTCCTACCACATATTCAACAAAGGCACAAAAAAAAAACTATTTTGTATTATTTTTTTATTTTCAAGGGTTTGCTGTTAGTATGTTTATATCAAGGTCATACAAACCTTGTATATCCTGTAGAAGTGCCTGAAGATGCACCTGAAACATTTAAGTCATTCCTAAACAGGTGAAAATGTTACTTCTAAATTAATATAAATATTGTTTTAAATGATCATTTGGAAATAATTGTGTAAACCTTTAAATATAAAAAAAGGTCTCATTATCACTAGCCGTTTATTATTAACATTTTTTTTAGTTGCTTCACAGTTAACGAAGATCTCCGTCCCACCATGCAACACCTAAGTAATCACTCTTTTCTTTGTGAAAAAATCATTCTTCAGTATGATGCAAAAAATGGTGAAAAACAAAATCAGAACACGGAAAACTCTTTTCAGAAACTTGAGAAAGATGAAGTACCATTTTTGTTTCTACCCAATCCTGTAGTACTTGGTAAATCACGGTTGATGAATGAATTTGAAATCATGCAATCGTTGGGTAAAGGGGGATTTGGAAGTGTTATAAAAGTAAGCAACATCAGTTTTCCAAGAACAATATTTAAAAACTAAACTTACCTACACATGTACCAAAGATGGCTGCCTGTCACTGTTTTAAGCTGATTGGTACCTGTAACAATAACAATGTGTGTTTAAGAGATAAGTAGCAAAGTTAGGGTTGATATTAGGCTCTATCTACATGCATACTAAGTTTTAAATGTTTAGCAGGAAGAGTTAGAATGGAGATTAAGTGCTATCTGTATTCAATTTACATGTTTAGTAGCAAGAGTTATTGGTGAAATTATGCCTTGTCTAAATGCATTCTTAGTTTTAAATGTTTGGTGCAGCTACTTTATTGAAATTTTATATATAGATAAAATTACTAAAAAATAAAAAATAAAATATTGTTTATGTTTTACGCAATTTGAACTTGTCACATAACCGATTTAAGACTTAGGATTTTAGGTTATTTGGTTAAATTCAAACTTATAAACTGTGCTAATTGTTGCTGACAGTCTTTTTAAATTTCTAGCATGTCACACATATTTGCAATATCTACAAAAATATTTAACATTGCAATGAGATACTGGGTATGTGATTAGAGGGGTCAGTGTTCTAAATTTATATAACTTTTTTTAAGGTTAGAAACAAACTGGATGGAAATCTTTATGCCATAAAGCGCATACCTTTAAACCCCAAGTGTCCTCACTTGAATAAAAGAATAACTAGAGAAGTGAAACTTTTGTCAAGATTGAATCATGAAAATGTTGTACGGTAAGGAAATGTTATTTTTAACCAGGTGTGTATTATTAAGTAAACTATTTTGGATTAAACGATCTTGCAAAAATATTCAAGGTTTCAGAATAATTTAACATGCTTTTTAAATGGCTACTCAATATTTCCATTCATTATTTTAAAAAAGATGTTAGACATTGATGTTTTCCCATTTTAGTTAGCAAAAAATACTTTGTTTAATGAAAAAAAATTTTCATCTTTAATCAAAAATGAATGTGATGTTAAAAGTTTAATTATTCGCTGCATATTGGACAACAAAATATCAAATTGGAAAAACTTTTGCATGCTAGAAACTATGATGATGTCACAACATTGTATTGTAGAAATAATAGATGCTGACAAATGACCAAACAAACAAATATTTGATTGTTTGCAGCTGAGGTAACACAAGTACATCATTTTTAGATATTTTAACTCTTGGATTGAAGCAGAAGATATAAAATTGTTAGAAACTTCTTCAACTGATACCGAGCTAGACTTTACATCAACAAATCAGCAGCAAAACAAAAAGAAAGGAATTACAAAAGTTCAGACTGCAAGAAAAAAACGAGATCTTGAAGAGAGTTTAATGGAGGTTAATGGGATTGAAGAGTTTGCTGTGCCAGAATTTACTAGTGATAATAACGTATCGTGGTGCGAAATAAGCTCTACTGAGAAGTATGTTTGTTTTTTTGTTTATATACTTTGTTTTTATAACATTTTGCAGCATTCACCTACTTTTTATGTTTTTACCAGAAAATCATCCTCCAGTTCTTCAGATGATGACAGCTATAGTCCAAAATCAAAAATTAACATCAGGAGCTCATCTCTTTCCAACCGAACACGCTCAAACAGAGGTGAGTCCTCAGAAGGGATTATATTTCAAATGGATGACTCCATGGTTCAATTTGGTGACATGCTTGATTCTGAGGTAAACACTTTGGGTTTTTTGTTTGTTTCCATCATTTCCTTTTATTTCTACAATTTATGCATACTCCTTTACTTGTCCCGTTTTAGTTATTACTATTATAAGTCTTATTATGATCTTTAACTTGCATGTTGTTGTTGCATTTTCTCCTGTAATGCAAAAAGCTCAAGAGCTTTTTGTTAGGGCATGCACAGTATGATAAAATTACCACTGGTTGGATGTTATTTTATGCTCAAAAGCAGCTTGTGGGTTCAGTGACATGTTGAATTCATTCTACTTTCAGTGACATTGTTTTTCTTGCTAGCAGCAAAAAGTCCAATGATGTTGACTATGTAATTTCGCCAATCGTTGGCAAAAATTGAAAATAACAATGTGAAGTTTAAATATTTCAAGATGGCAAACAATAAGGACATTGACTGCATGCATGACGAAGGCCAATACTGAGGAAAGATTTGCTTCAGTTTCCAATTGGAAATAAGCCTTATCTAATTAAATGCACTGATGATGAACACAATGTTCAAAATGCTTTTCATTATTGAGGTCAATTCTTCTAAGAGTATCCCTATTATAGAAATCTGATTCTACACAAAATTTGCTTTCCACTGTTTATTCAAATCAATCAGCAACTTGCATTATTTGTAGGAATCCGAAGATGAAATTCGAGTAACTGGTGCACTGAATACTGCTACAACAACAACAACAACAACTTCTACCACCACCTCAGAAGAATCTGTTTCATTACAATACTTGTACATTCAAATGGAGTATTGTGAAAGAAGCACTCTTCGAAATGTTATTGATGAAGATTTGTACAAAAAGCCAGATTTAGTTGGAAGATATTTTCGTGAGATAATTGAAGGATTAGCACATGTCCATTCACAGGTGCGGCTTAATTTCTTTACAAAGATGAGGGGGGAAAATTAAGTAATATGTATGAAATTGATTTATTTTAGGGAATTATTCATCGAGATTTAAAACCATTTAATATCTTTATTGATTCCTGTGATCGAATAAAAATTGGAGATTTTGGTTTGGCAACTTCACATGGAAATGCAAAGCTAGACACTTCTGTTTTTCTCAAAGAAAACGAACCAGTTCAATCCACTGATGATCGAATGACTGGTAAAGTTGGTACAGCTCTTTACGTAGCACCAGAACTTTGTCAAGCAAAAAGTAAAATAAAGTTTTCGCAAAAAGTTGACATGTATAGCTTAGGTGTCATCCTATTCGAAATGTGTTATCGTCCATTGAATACAGGCATGGAGAGAGTGAAACTTCTTGGATCAGTTAGAAGTGTATGTAGAATTTATATTTAAATATCATTTTAACCTAATGTGTTTTAAATCTCTTCTTTGAACAATTTATTTTATAGGAGAGTGTAGTATTTCCTGAAGATTTCAACAAGAAGAAATACAAACGAGAACACTATGTCATTTCCTGGTTGTTAAATCACAATCCAGATGAAAGACCTTCTGCAACTGAATTGCTTGAAAGTGGTTATGTCCCGCCAAAAATTGAAGACAGTCAATTGGACGAACTTCTAAGGCATACGTTAAATCAAACCAATTCAACTCGCTATCAACGACTTATGTCTACTTTATTTTTGCAACCAGTGACTCCAGTACTTGACCAGATATATGACAGTGATTGCCATGGTAAAAATGAAGATGTGATTATAGAAGCAGGGAAAATACTCCAGCATGTTAAGAATGTTGTGATAAACATATTTTTAAAACATGAAGGGGTTTTCGTTGAAACACCTTTGTTGACTCCGAAGACAAAAATATTTGATAACATGAATACTGCTTCATTTATAGATCAAAATGGTTTGCAGTTATGCTTGCCATGTGACTCAAGAGTAAGTTTTGCACGTTACATATCAAGAAACAATATTAACAGTTTTAAAAGGTTTTTTTTTGGAAAGCTATTTCGCAACCCTGGTATTATTAGTGCTCATCCATTAGCTCTTTGGGAATGTTCTTTTGATATTGTAACAAATGGTTTTTCTAGCATGCTGCCAGAATCAGAGCTCATTTTTATAGTGTTCGAGATTATTAAAGAATTTCCAACTTTGTATAATAGGAACTTTTACATCAGACTCAACCATATGAGTATCATTAAAGCTGTTTTTGTCCAGAATAATTTTTCTGAGGAAACACAAAATACAATTTTGGAAATATTGGCTAACACAAGAAACAAAAAAATTTTGGAAGAAAGATTACAAACGTGTTTCATGGAGCTAAGACTTACAGAGCATGTTATAAACAAGCTGATGTCATTCTTAACCTATGATGGAAGCCTCTCAAAAGCTAAAGAAACATTACAACTTTTACGAAAATCTAGAACACCTGTTAGTAATCTAACCAAAGAAGCGTTCTCGGAGTTGGAACGAGTTGTCAAGTATATCACAAACTTCAGTATTGAAATTCCTGTGTCTATTTGCACATCATTTATTGGGAATGTGAATTATTATTCCGGAATAGTTTTTCAGTTTGTTGCAGAAAATAATCGCAAAAGAAAACATGGTGGTGTTGATATATTAGCAGTTGGGGGTTGCTATAACAAGTTAGTTGAATCGATGAGTCGATATGCTGAGTCCTCAGATTTACCAAGTTCTGTAGGTGTTAGTATTGCCGTGGAGAAATTAATCATGTCTGTTGTGGAGGAGAAAAGAAATTATGGTTGTTATCAAGGTTCAGCAAGTAACAGTGTGATTGTATGCTGTGTAACAAACACACCAAATCTGGACTCGCTTGTTCCAGTCTTGCAAGACCTTTGGTCTGCTAATATACATGCTTCATTGTTTTCTTATGAATCACAACAAGATTACACCATTGAAGAAGTGCAAGAATATTGCATTGATAATGGTATCAATCATATTGTTGTGTTAAAGGAGTCTGATGTGGAGCATGTGAGAGTATGTACAAGTTTTTTTACTCCAGTTTGTTTATATTTAAGGTTGTTATGTCTTGTGTTTCTGTGTTAACCTAGTGTTTAAGATAAAGGCCATGTTACACTAACCTCATTGGCCAGTGTTCCGAAAACTTTTCTTACAAAATGTCCTTCAATGTCCAAAATAGGATGTCTTTGCACCAGAGTGATATTTCACACAGGAATTTGGGGAAGATAAAAGTGGCATATAAACAACAAAATAGCGTTTTTATTTTTCAGACTAGCCTACTCATGCATCTTTGTTTTTAATATATTGTGTGATAGTTATTTGAGTGAGTATTGGACTGAAAATACATCTATTTCGGAACAAAAACCAATCTCAAATATATGAACATGGTCAAAGTCAAATTTGTTATTTCTGTGCAATGTGCTCTTCATTTGTAACGTTTTTTAAATTGTTACTCTTTTTGAATTCTGTTTGGATTTTGCTCCAGGTAAAAAGTAGAGACAAAGAAAAATTTTCAGAAACACGTGTCCAAAGAAATGAGCTGTGTGATTATCTCAACCACAAACTATCTGTTAAACTTGAAAATACGAAGGAGATGGAACAATCTTTAACCAAGGTATAAATTCCTTTGATCAAAATAATAAGAGATAATTCTCAAATTTTGATGGCAAGAAAGGATTCATCGTTTTTTATTTTAGACTGTACCTCTGTATCAGTCCAACGAGATATCCTTTCTCTTTACATTCGTATCCGTGGATAAAGTTGATGCAAATTCTAAGAAAAAATTTACCAAGATATTCGATTCCAAGTTTCATCATGAACTTCAAAAATGTTTTGGGAGTAACAATGACCTTCAAGTGGTTGCAGTAAGTGTTTTGTTTGGTACTTTCTTTCCGGTTACATTCATTCATTTATTCATTCATTCACTCATTCATTTATTTGGGCATACCATAAATGCTTGATTGAGCCACCAAGTGTTTACGATGGCATTTTCACAAGTTATTAAGTTATACATACAAATTGAGAAAAACAATGGTATTTGTAATAGTATTTTTGAATGAGTAAAGATGAATATCAGTTATATCAGCTCTTATGAAAACAAATCCAAAAGAAATAAAATGTTTTTTTGCGTGTGGAAAATCACTGTCGCTTTCCTTTTCTTGTACTTTTTGTTCAAATTGAAGAACAAACAAATCAGAAACTTTTTAAATTGAAAATTGTTGTTTAGTTCATTTAGATTCAGTTAACGGAGGTATATATTTTAAAGCACTATATAAAATTTTGCTTTAAAAATGTTAGGATGCTGAATGCACACTCACAAGCATACCTTACATGATTTGCAACTGCTTCTGTCATCGTCCAAAAGGTTTTGAAATATATATTTATAAAAAATTGGTAATTTTTGGCTGACATGGTTGTTTAACACTATTAAAAAAGCCCTTGGTTATGCCTTTGATTTTCTTTGTTTACAATTTAAACTAGAATTGTGTCTTATTTTTTATTTTCCTAGGCTAAATTAGATCGAAGTGTATTAAAGATTGTTGCTGCATATCTTGAGTTAAACGGTTCATATGAGGATTTTGAATCCAGTGTTCGGGACATTATGGAGATGTACAAAGAACAGGGTTCCTTTATGAAGCGGTTATGTCATACGTTGTATAAAGTATATTCAGAAAGCCATTCTGTAGTTATCTTATATTCTTATGTGGAAGAAGTTTATAAAGTTTTTACATAACAATTTTTCAGATAATATTTATTCTGCATATTTATTCTGCATATTTATTTTAATTTGCACTGGTGATTTTTTTAATAAATTTAGCTACGTTCCCCTGCAAAATAAATTAAGACAACTCCAAGATATGGCAAAATAAAAACTCCTCCCCACCACCCTTCCTCAATTTTGCCCTTACTAAAGAATTATAACATGGCTACTAGCCTCTAATTCCAATTGGGAAGGAGGGAGGAGGGAGGAGAAATTTGCACAATCAAATTTATGTGACCATTTTTGTAGGTGAATTGGAAATATAAAAAGTCTATAATCATTCTATTATTATTTCGGTAAATAATTTTTTTACTTATTGTAATTTTTTTTAGTTTAGTTAAGACTTCATTAATACTATGAGGACTTTTCCAAAATAATTTATTGTAGATACTTATAGATAACAGATTTACCAGAAGAGAAAATTTTTGTAAATATATTGATATAGATATATGGAGTTACATTTTCTGATATTTTTTAGGAATAAAATAGTACATTTTGTTGTATCTAGTTTTGTGTAATTTCATCAAATTTAAAAATTCAAAAAAAAAACGATTAATTCGATTAATTAAAAAGTCAGATAAAGTCTATAATTATTCAAAATGTTCTATGCAGTGACCAACTTGTCTTTAATAAAGTTTACTGCACATTTTTTTGACCTAAGAGTTGTTCTGTCAAATCAAAATCCCCCAGTTTTGCCGGTCCTGCCATATTTATAAAGATGCTAGTTGAAGGTGTTGATGTAATTTTAAAATAACATTACATTTAGAAAAGTTTTCATTTAAAAGAATTGCCTAATCTTACTAACCGACTGTCATCTTTGTGAAAACTAAAACTAAAAAAAATTTACACTACAGATTTTTGATAGTTCGATCACTTAGTATATTTATGATTTTTTCTTTAGCTGAAACTTGATTTGTTGTATTTGGTTGTAAAACGTTATCATACGCAGGATAAACATGAGCATGTGTTGTTATGAAAATTCTAAAATCAGTTGTATGAGTCGTAAACAACTTCATAAGCGGACGACCTATTAACTGTAGTTTTACCTATAACAGCCAGCAAGCAATTAAAACTAAAAACATGACATTTTGTTTCACAGTAACACAATATAATGGTGTGTATCATGAAACAAGGAGGAAGAAATTACGAACATTGTTATATATCTGAAGTCAGTAATAAAGAGCATGCAAGAACAGTGTCCTCTTTGGAAGATGTGAGGTAAGAGTTGGTAGTTGTATCTTTGTTTGTCCACCATTTGTTTGTTTTAACCTAGGCAGTGTCTTAATAGCGTAGAGAATCTTAAAGCTTCGTGAAGGCAACTGATTTTTGGAGATTACTGTTAGTAGCGTGGAAAAATCAACTAATTAAAAACCAGATAAAAACTATAATCTGTCATGTAGCCTGCATTTTCAATTTTTCTTGCAAACTTTGGTAGCTGGATCATCCACAATAACCCTCACAGTGATTTTTACGTTTATATAATTGATTGCTTGCCCAATCAAAAAGTAGAAGCAAATCAAAATGGTAGGTGTTTGCTATGATGATGTGAAATGGAAAAAATGAAAGAAAATGAAATTAAGAATTTCTCGTAAATATTATTTTACCTGCTCGAAATTCTACTGTTTTCCTTTTAACAATTTTTGTCCCGCTGTAGTGTAACCTATATTTATATTTATTATATTTATATTATATTTATATTATGTTATATCGGACGCTTAACTCTTCACACCAAATATTTATAAAAACCTTTCAAAGCTCTTGTAACAAGCATATATATTTTTTCTTGCATCATGTTTTGTATTTTTTAGTTGGTACCACGGAGACATAACTAGACATGTTGCTGAAACATTATTACTGGGGAATGGTATAGAAGGAACGTATTTACTTCGTTTAAGTAAAAAACAATCAGGATATGCTGTTTCAGTTAGGTAAGCTTCCAATTGTAAATTTGATTGGCTGAGATTTGTTTAGTTTTATTTATTTCCTTTATTTGCCCTAGAATCTAAATGCCCAAGGTTGATAGAATACAGGCTAAAGAATTTTTGGCAAGCTTTGGAAAATTGACATTTCCTTATACTTTAATAAAAATTCTAAGTTTTATTAATATTAAAATAATTTTGTGCAAGAAAATTTGATTCTTGTAAGCCAATTTCATGTTTTTACAGGTGTCACGACTCCATCCGCCATTATGTTGTGCAACACGACAAAGTAGCAGATATTTATGTGTTTGGAATTGCAACGTTCTATTCACTGCAGGAGCTTCTTGATCATTTTGCTTCGATACCTGTTGTTAGCAATGAGACAGGTGTTGATGTTGCTTTTGTGATTAAAAAGGATGGTTTTTATTTTTGTTTCTAAACTGTAATTTACACATAGCTACAGTTTTATTGTTCCTGCACTTGTTGTGTTGGATGTTTTTGGTTACTGAATCAGGTTTTCACATGCAGCAATATTTCATCAGATTTTTTTTCTTATTTGTTTGTTTGGCACGTATTAATCATTTTTTTCTGCTTATCAGAAAATCAACAACATTACTCACTTTTTAGATGTTCCAGTTGTATTACGTCATCCTTATCATAAGAACGTGAATGAACCTCACTCTTACTCTGATGTTTCGCGACATGGTGAAATCGGGAATGATGTCAATTTAGGTTCAGAAAGCACGCCAGACCTTAGTGTATGTTTTGTTGCTTTTGTTCGTTTCGTTTATTACTAACGATTGTTGATTATTGGGGTGTTTACTGTGGTTGGGTGTACACTGTGGTTGGGTGTACACTGTGGTTGGGTGTACACTGTGGTTGGATGTACACTGTGGTTGGGTGTACACTGGGATTGGGTGTACACTGGGGTTGGGTGTTCGCTGTGGTTGGTTGTGAACAGACTGTATTAACAACAGACTGTATCAACAGCGGTTGTTTTAACACAATCGGTCCTGCTTACTGGAACATTTGTTTTCTACTTACAAATTTTTCTTCTTGAAACAATTAAACCAAAATACAACTGATTTTCAAAACGAATGTAATTTTTTTATTTTCAGGTTGCTACGAAGGAAGGTTTTCTTATCAAACGTGGTGGCATACATAAGGTAAGGGTGAAAAATGATATTCTTGTTGATAATTTTAGGAGATGAATGTAGAGTTTTTTAAACATTTAAAATCCTTTTTTTTAGAACTGGAAAAAACGTTGGTTTACTATTCAGAAAAATGAGCTCAAATATTTTGATAACAGAAAGGTTTGCCATATTTTTTATTGTTGTTGTTTGATGCATGTCGTATGTGAAGGTGCACTTTGAACTCGGCTGATAATAACATTTCCCTATAAAATCATGTTCATGTTTATCTGTGCAAGAATTTTCAAAATTCAAATCATTAGATTTAAAATCCTATTCATTATTCGTATTCTGTTTTATTTTTATGCTCATGTTTATTAGCCTTTCACAGTTTTCAAAAGTTAAATTTTTTTTTCTTAAATTATGCTTGTGAGGACTTAAGTGTTTATCATTAGCAGATCAACTAATTCTCTTTCATTCTATATCTAGATACGAACTTGAAAATAAAAATGTCATGTTACATTGTAGATGTCCATTGTGAGGTGCAATAACAACTGATTTTCATTTTAGTCCTTAAAGCCAATCAAGTCACTTGATTTGAAAGAAGCCATTGAAGTCGCTGAAGATTATTGTGATAATAGAAAAAATTGTTTTCGGTGAGTCTCCCTCAATGTCGCTACAACAGCTGTCATCAAATGTTCTGTCACTGTATTCTTGTGAAGTTTTAAAAAATATGATTGGCAGGCTTGGTCTGGTGTTTCCAGATTAATCGAAGCGAAGTTTAAATTTATGGGTGTCAGTTATGATCTTGGATGAAAATATTAAAACCCTTTTTTTATTTTTTCACATATGGAACAAAGGGCCAAACAGCGGGCAGGTTGTAGTCCTAACCTTCGCACACGCCTTTTTAGGCTAAGCGGACAGCATTTAAAATTCTTTGGTCGCATACTCTAGCACATATGCACAACAAAATAGCCCACGTCGAGGCCAGCAAAGACCTGAAATTCGTGAAGAATGGTCATGCTGATGTCAGCAAGAATTGGCATAGCTTGTATTTAACTAAATAACCTTAGATCCGAAGTCCACTCTGAACATTGACAAGTTCAAGTGTATGTGATATAGAAACAGCCTATACAATTACTTGTGGTGACAATCTTTAAAATAAGCTGTCTCATAATATTTTGACTAGGATTGTAGCCTTCTCGTCTTTTTTTGAATTGTTGCATAAATATAAGATGTTCTGAACATGATTTCTCCTTAAACTAACAGACCAGTTTCGATGGTACAAAAATAGTGACCATGTAAGTCATTGGTTATAGTGCAAGTCATATAAGTCTTTTAGAATGTTTTTGCAAGTAGACAATTATTACAAGTTGACAAAAATGATATAGTATAAGCTTAAATGAAGCGTAAGAATGGTTAATTGCAAAAATTATGTTTTGTTTTGTTATTTTTGAAAATGGGTGTTGATACCCGAAACGCGTCGAAACAAATGTCGTTTTTTCTCTCTACAATATGTGTAAATATTCGAAAAGTTAATTTTTGTGTTTTCTCGAATAGATTAAGGTTTCCAACAAGAACGTATTATCTTGTGGCTGAAACTCCTGCAGATGTTAAATCATGGATCGACTTCTTTCAGTGGAAAATTGTAAGTATATTGTCGTAATATTTTTTAAATAATATTAAAATCTTTTTATTATTTCTATTTTACTCTATTTAGGATTATTACAACAACCAAGCACCTTGAAATTAAACTGGTGAACACTCCTCATATGATTATTTATATCTATTTAATGATATTCTAACTTTAAATAGGTCAATTCCAAACCCCGTTCTTTCACTGTTTGCATTGCTTCTAGGGTAGCTAACAACCTGAAACATGAGAAACCTGGGAAAGTCAGGAAATTTTGAAATTACATCTAAATGTCAGGAAATTTTGTTGCATAATATTTAACCCTCAATTATATGAGTGCATGGAAAATTTGGTTTATTTGGTGTTTAGTAGGAAAATTTGGTCAATTTTAAATAGAAATTTCAGAACTTTTATTTGGGTAACGGAAATTGGCTGTCCTTATAATTATCCTTATAATTTTTATCAATACTCTGGTGATCTCCCTTTTCTGCGGCGTATTATTTCTTCCAATACAATGTAAATATGAATTATATTTTTATGTGATTTTGTAGCCATTTGTTTTGTAGATAGTTTTTAAATATATTTTGTAAATTTTGCTTTGATGGTTTCTTTTTTAAAGTGTTTTTCATGGATAAAAAATAGGCGATAATTAGATTTCAGATGTTGCTTATTTTTTTATTATTTTTTTTTATTATTTCTGATTACTTGTTTATTAAAAAATATTCCGGTAAATGGTTGAAGGGCGAAACGTTTTTCTGTTGGATCAACATTGTTGCTAATGACCTTGCTTCTTTAGCTTACTAAAATTATAAGGATAAAATGTATAATTCAATTGTAAGAGAACTGCATTCAAAGAATATAAAACAGGCTTGCCACCAAATCAGGGTACCTGGGAAATCAGAGAACTTTGGTGCCTGCATAAACCACGTGACTGTTTGTTTTTATTTCTACTTTGATTTTCGTTTGGCACGTCTATATATTTTTTTATTTTTTGTTTTTCACATTTTCTTATTTGTTACTTTATCATTCTGTAACTCGTGTTAAAACTTCCGTTCTGAAAATGCTTCAAAACAATTCTTGCTAGAACATTAAGTGAATACGAAAATCATTTTATATTGACAGAAATAAAAAAAAATTGATATGCTACTCACAGATTGGATGGATTTAAAATGGCGGATAGAATAATGTATCGCATCAATACAGAAGGTATCCTAGAAGATTGTAGTGATGATGAATGTCAGACTTCAGATGATGATGACGTCACTGCTGATTCAGCATTCAGGATAGCAAAGAAACCTATCGAGAGACTAGAGGAATTGCCGTAAGTGGTTCATATGTTGAACTTTTTTTATGAAGAGATTCAGCGTATAAAAAGATGGTGGTATGTTATTGAATTTTTTTTAATACAAAAGCTCTTTTTTCAACCCCTTACAGCCACAGGGTTGTAGACCTGTGGCCATGTTCCATGTTCCTTCGTGAAAAGAACGCGGTCTTCACAAATTGATAGGATAAGTGACTTTGTGTCTGTAAATATCTTGGTGAGGAGAGAAATGAATTCATTTCAAAATAATATCCTATTTTTTCTCTTTTTTTTTTGAAATCCAAAGACATGCAGGAGAATTTTGCGAAGATTCATAGTTTGACTATAACGTCATTTTGTTATCATAAGTTGGAGATCTCTTAAATTAACTAAATTTTTATTAAATTTTTATCACTTTTTTTTCAACACGTTAATACACCTGTCTTGCAGGCACGTGAGCCGCACGTGCACGTCTCGTGTAGATAATTATACAACGATTAATAATCAACTTTATCGACATGGTATAATGTTTATCGCAACATTGCTCTTTCATGATTGATTTTAGTTGGTTTCATGATAACATGACACGAAATACTGCAGAAGCTTTGTTACTTGCAAACGGCGTGGAAGGTACTTATTTATTGCGACGCAGTAAGAACAATCCTGGAATGTATACTGTGTCTGTCAGGTATGATGTTCAACATGTGCACTGTTTTCAAAAGTAATGTGTTTTTGTTAATGTTTGTTTTGAGTTGAAATTAAAAGATCACCTCGTAACTTGAACCGTCTGTCCGTCCTGCTTAACTTCCAAATTTTCACCCCCTTGTCAGTTGCTAAGTAGTGACTTATGTTTTGACTCAAATTACAGCTGCATGTTGGCCAACTCGAATGCCTTTTTTATATACTGATTTCTTATTAAAAATTTGTGCAGAGCTTATAACGCACAGTTCCCACACTGAATTTAAAAACCACCGAAAATTCACGAATTTGGAAAATTTCTTTCGTTATTAGATGTAAAGATTCGTTGAAACATTTTGCATTGGAATACAATTTATACACCAACACGTATTCGTTTGGTATGGGAAAGTTTGATACATTATACGAACTTCTCGAACACTTTAACTGTATGCCAATGTTGGGTGGGGATTCTGGTAAGATGGAAATTCTTATATTGACAAGCTTTTTGACTTATTTTTGTGCATGGATAAAAACATATCTTTGAGTATATATTGAGTAAGTGATAAGAGTTTTGAATTAATTTTCTACGTTCTAAAGCCAAAATCTATTATTCACTTTAAATATTTGTGATTTTCTTTTAGGTTCTTCTGTCACGCTTCAATATCCTTACATGAACGACATCCCTGAACCGTCATCCTATGAAAAAGTCACGCGTCATGCTGAGTATGGGAAAAGGATATCCGTGGAGAAGAAATCTGAGCCTCCCCCTGATCTCCATGTAATATATATATACTTTTATTACAAGTTTTAATAGTAACCTGTTTTTCATGATAGCAATTAAGTCATTATTTTATGTCTCGACGCATCGTTAAAGAATGTAGCTAGATCTTATTTGCTTGTTCTTTAAGAACATATAGTGGTTTAACATTTGTGTGAGTACAAAACCAGTCTCTATAGCATTTCTTATGTCTTGAAAATTAGATTGCTTCAAAGGAGGGTTACTTGGTTAAACGTGGTGCTATTCACAAGGTAATATTTTTCGCTCTTATTAGATAGTTTTCTTTACAGTCGACTTTGTCGTCTTCTTTGTTTTATCTCTGTTGTTGTCGTAGTTGTTTGTTGTCATTGTCGGCATTGTGTTGTTGTCATCGTTGATTTTGCTGTCGACGTCGTTAGTTAGTTGTTGTCGTTGTCGGATTTGTTGTCGTGTTTGCTCTTTTTTTGTTGTCGTTGTTAGTATAGTTGTTATTGTTGTCGTCTCTTTTCATTATTGTCTTCTTGTCGTTGTCGTTGTCAACTATTGTTGTTTTGTCTTCGTCGTCGTTATCGTTATCGTCGTTATTTTTTGCCGTCGTTATTATTATGTTCGGTGTTTTTTTCGTCGTTATCGTTTTTACTTGGTTGTCGTCACTCATATCAGGGATGTGTAATTATATCAATATTTTCTCATTTTTTTTATCAGAATTGGAAAAAGCGATGGTTTGTGTTACAGAAGAACTTGTTGAAATATTACTCCGACAGGAAAGTGAGTGTCATTTTACTGTTGTAAAGTTTTCAGTTGGAGTTTCAATGTGTTCACGAATGATTTGTTGAATGTTTAGGATCACACTCCAATTCGTTCGATTAATTTAAGTGAAGCGGAGCAAGTGAGTGAAGATTTTTGCGATAACAAAAGAAATTGTTTCAGGTATTGCATTTAAGTTTTTACCATAGTAATTTTTCAATCGAAATTTTATATGATTCTTGTCTATTTTTCCTAAGGAAATCTTTGCTTTTTTTCTTTGTCACAAGGCACGTTTTGGTCATGTGCTAATTGAGAACATTTAATAGTAACGTTATGATTCATCTCCAAGTTTCAGGAGACTTGAATTAATTTTGCAATCTACATTTTTGGTTTTATTTGTCTCACTTATCGTTTTAGACTCGTTTTACCAAGCAGAACGTTTTATTTTGTGGCTGGCTCACCAGAAGAAATAAAATCTTGGGTTGAAATTCTTCAATGGAAGATTGTAAGTTTCTTGTTTTAGCCTTTCTAGATATATCTTTATTTCTGGCTATGAGATTTGGCGATAGAATCGTTGCTGTCGCTTTAAAACGTGTTGTAAATATTCACCTGAAGTGGATTAATTTTTGCGAATTTTTGACATTTTTCGCGAAATTAAATCTTCGCAAAAAGTTTGAAAACTACCGATTCGCGAAAATAGTTCCTCACTAATTTTTTTTTTAATTTTCTTTGTTCTAACAAAAAATTATCTTGCATAGGAATATGATACACTCTTTTTTTATAAAACAAAAACAAAATTGAAACCAGGCTGGTCAATATTCTTATCTTTCTATTGTTCCAAACAATAGACCACTTTCCGCGTAATGTAGTTGTTTTGATTTTATTTTGACAATAGGCATGCGCGCACTTTTGTGTAGGTAAAAAAACAGGACTCGCACAGGGTAAATGGTTATTAATACAGATTAAAGATTGTTTGGGGTAGCATTCTTCTAATTCTTCTTAAAAATTTTTACTAATTTTAAGCGAATATTTCTTTTTTGGATTGATTTCTTTTATTATTGTGGTCTGTTCGTTATATTTTTTGACTACAGAAATGCTTGCGCATGTTCAAAAAAACTGCAAACTTTTTACCTTTTGTAAACATTTGCAAGTCATCTATAGACCTGTTGTTTTTAACCTGAAATCCCAGTCTGGCATTCTTATAAAGCATATTCTTATACGATTGGGCGCAAAGTGGGCGGAAATCGGCCTTATATATATATATATTTTTATTTTTTAATTCAAAAAATTATATTCTCGTAACATATTTTAAAAAAGGCTGATTCGCTAAATAAGTCTGCGTGAAAAATTTGAAAAGGTTAATTTGCGAAAATCAGCCCTCGTGAAAATTAATATAATAAAGGTACTCCATCTTTAGGATTATTACAAAGGTCGCAAAGATGATAATCAAACCCCAACACTGTAAGTGAGAATGTTCACACGCTCGTCGAAAACTACTATTCTTTTCCGATTTTTATGAATCTGTTTCGTTTAGACGCTCATCGATAGACAGTGCGAACGCAGTTGGCTCTCATGTAGCGTACTTGGCGCAATACACGAAAGTCTGAACTTTGTTTGTTTACATATTGTATATAAAGATATGAGAAGTAAAATGCGTTTATTTCCTATGACTGGGTTTGTGATAAAAGAATTGTTTTAAAGTAGCTACCACTTTCTATGTTCGGTTCTTCGACTGCGAGAATTTTTTTTCTTTTTTTTTCAGAGGTTCGGAACTTTCACGAAATCAGCTTTTATAACTCCACGAATTACACAAACATTTCAACCAACGTTTTTTGTCTATTTTTTTAAGAAGCAAGATTTTGTAAACCCCTATTACTTAGAACCTTTATTTTTTAAATTGTTAATATATAATTTTTGTAAAAGAAAAATTAAAGAAAAATTTTATTTTATAATATTTTATAACAGTTAATAAATATGTTATATATAGATATTTTTATAAATGCGCTATAACCTTAAAATATATTTTCACTTAGCATAGCACTCTTTTCTGATCTTTAGAAATGTTAAAAACAATTTTTTTGATATACCATATATCGGAGAATAAAATAAGTAAGGGAAAGTGACTAAATGTTTTTCTGATTATATATCTCCGGTTCTTGAAACCCCCATTTTGCTCCCTTTCAGTTTAAAAACCTACCGGAGTGTGTAGTTTGAAAAGTTTTAACTTTTATCTCGAAGAAAAGTTTCCTGGACTTAACAAATTGTGGTCCGATCACAAAAATAGGTATAACTTTTATTTTAAATTGCGTTTTATGACTAACTGAAAAATTATCAGTCATACGGAAAGCTCTTTCTTTCTTTACCATAATAGTTTGAGTACACGCCACCCTTCTGTTAAAAGTTTCGTTTTTTCTCAACGCTTATCTTATCAAAAAGCTGATATAGGATATGTTTGATTTGTTTTTAATCATAATTTTTTAAATGGAAACAAACTTCTAGTTTGACAACAATAGCTTTATGCATCTAACTAATGTAGTCATTAAAACCTCTAGTACAAACCTTACTGTTATAATTAAGGGAGCCAACAAATCGATTGCCTTGTTTATTCCAGTCGTTTTTATAAAGTTTTACACCACACGTTTGTGATGACAACGATTTGTTAAGCGAGCATACTCCATATAGAAATTTGTACATTTGAAATTATTTCTGTTAATCATATTAATAATGATTTTTTGATTTTCGACATGTGATTGTACAGCTGTATATACACGTGACGTGGGTGCGGTTTCGTAGGTGGATTGTTGTCATAGCTACATTCACTCCTCATTTATGAGACTAATTAAACATGGTTTTAGTGATTAGAGGTGAACAAAAGCAATTTCCGTTTTAAACTGATAATGATTTAAAAAACGCCCTGGGCGTAGGGCGGGCATTTTTTAGTTAATGATACTTTTTTTAATAAGCAACCAATGTTTACCCCAACACTCAAAGGGAATGAATGAAACTACAATTTCCACATTTTCATTGGCAAGCGTAAAATAAACTAGTTAAACCAAAATCACGAACCTCGATCCCAGGGCATGTAGCTTTTTTAGATATGTGTGATATCAAAAGTACGCTACATGCCCTTCGATCGAGGTCGCGAAAATTCACAACTGTCACCTTAGGTTTAATAAAATCATTTTTTTTTTATAAAACCATCTACCATCTCAGCTCTAGTTACTTATCACATAATTTTGTTGAATATTACTTTTTTATAACCCTTCACAGTCTGTGTCGTATGCTATCTTCCAATAATTTTTGTCCACAAAGTTCCATTACATCGATTTAATATTCCCCCAAACCCCCAAAAATAGAATTCCGAAAAACTTTTAGAGTTTTAGGCAATCCAAAACAGTGGTTTCAGCATAGTCGTACGTTTGCGAGAATGATCTGGTTTTCCGCTCTCCCCTAAAAATTTTATTTGTATTTTCATAAAGCATGTTGAAGGCAGAAACAGGTGCAAAATCAGTTTATTAGACACTCGTGCGAAAATATTTAAAATCTACGTAAAGTGAGAGATATATTTTTTTATAGAATATAGCAGTGTGTAGTACCTTTTGTTGAATAACAAAAACAGAAAAAGAGTCCATCATAGCAGCCAATGACGAAAAATGTGCATTTATTTTCACGCACTTCAGAATAGATAGCACACATTTAGATTTTTGTTACAAAATGTGATAAAAAGGATTTGTATTTACTTTGTGCTTGCGCAGACCGTTAAAAACTGCTGCACGAAGGCAAATTAATTTGATTTCGTGCAACAATTTTTCCGCATTGTAACAAATAAAATAGTAAAATATGCCTGGCGCCACAGTAATGCAATGCAACAGAATGGCATTACATGCACAAGAAAAAAAATTGCAGTGGCCCCAGCGTTTTATCACTTACCTTACTTGTATTAAAATTCGCGCTGTACTAGAATTCGCGCAGACCTAAGGTGTGCGAAATTAAGACTGAGCGAAAAATAATCCGCGCGAATAGCTTTCCTATCACAAACTTAGAAGTCGCTTAAGAAACCCTAAATTGATATGTAATTTAGTAACAGTTTTTGTAAGTAAAAATTTGAGATAGTTTTCAGCTGGTATAGTGACTTCTTTTCTGTTTTAAATAAAATTAAAATTACAATGAAACCTCTTTTTCTTCGTCTTCGTCTTCCTCCTCGACCTTTATCTCCAGCGGGATTTTCTCTGGCTCAAGGTAATTTTCGAGCATGAACCCTTTCATTTTTTGGAAGACTTCGTTACTTGAATCTCCTTTTCCAACACATAATTTAATTGGTATTTCCAAGCCCCCTTGAGGTAAAGGACTTCTGCGGAACTTTGTCATTCGTACTGTTGCATTGATCACACCGTTGTATTCAAGGTAGAATTTGCAAAAGCGGGAAATTTCTCGTGGAAGATGCCCTACAATTGAAAGTTTCTCGATCTTTCCTTTGATTTGACAGTATAGTCCTATGGAATATGGGTCAAAAAGGTTAGCTTTATCCCGTTTCACGGTAAGCCTTTGTCCTAACTTTGGTAACCAAATCTTTCGGTACTCGTGAAATCCTCTGGAAGCACAATCAATAACAAGATCATGATCATCTGAAGTCAAATGTAAGTCTTCGAGTTCCTGTGCTCCTTCAACTTCACTTTGGTCTTGAGCCTCGCTTTTATTGTAATCTTTTCCATCTTCAAGATGGTGATCCTGATAAAAAGAGGCATGTTCTTCTTTCTCGCATTTCATGCACAGTGAGACTTTGCATTCTGTCCACCCAGGGTAACTTTCAGATGTTGGCACAGAACAATTTAAACTTCTGTTACAGGCAAAGTCACCACACTTTAAGCAGAGATATTTTGTCATAGCTTGACAACCGACGCAGTTTCCCTCAGCCATTTTTAAAATCACTTGTCAAAATGCAACGTGATTGTTTTCATCCGAGGATGCAATTGCATTGCAAAATCGAACGAAAATTTCTTTTCGAACGTAAGATGTCATTGAATTGATATGTTTGTGTTATGGTTTTGTCTTTCTAAAACAGATCTCCGTTGAAAACGTAATCATAAACTGTAATCTGTAATCATAAACTGTAATCGTAAACTGTACTGTAATTAATAGCTTTTAAAATCTCCTTTGATTTGCAACGTTTGCTTTAGTTTGACGAATAAATTTCAATTGAAAGACATTTCGACCATCGTTTTAGAACAATATGCAGAGTTTTTAACGAGAGTAGACATTTTGGGGTGCGCGAATTTAAAACTGAGCGAATATCTCCACTTTAGGATGCGCGAATTTAAGTCGCGCGAATTTAAAACTGAGTGAAAAATAGTACGACTCCAATCCAAATACAAGTAAGGTACCCTTTTTACGCCCACCTTAACTTTAATACATAATTTAATACAGGAAAATACATTCTTCGTCTTTTAGAAATTTTGTGAAGACTTTGATTAGAATTCAGCTGGCGTAAGATAATTTCTCCGTTCACCAGGTGTCCGCCTTTTGGAGCGTACGATAGAAAGACTACTGTAAAAAGTATTAGAATATTAGATTTTTGACTTGTTTGCATACACCTTCCGGCTGCACATGTGACACCTCGTGGCACTGATGTGTTACACGTTTAGTAATGGTGGATGACAGAACCGCTAAACGTTTCTAATAAACAAAACAAAATGAATAATTTGTTGACGTGTTTTAGACGGATTTTTAAGTGCACTTGATATTTTGTTTTGATAAATGAATAACAAAATACGTCATACAAAAACGCTATAAAAAACAATCCTTTTGGTTAATTTAATTCATCTTTTGTTTCTTCCCACAACTATAATTTTTCACACAAAACTGAACAAAACTATCATCTTCCCATATAAGATAAACATACATAATAACATTTTAAATGTTTTTGTAAACGGATCTACTGAGTCTACTCATGACTGGACATCGTACATAAACTTTCTTTAACTTACTTACACTGAGAAACACTACAATAATTGCCTCTTATTTGTTCAAAAAGCAAAATAGAAAAACACAACAAAAATAAAAGATCTTCGATTTTACCATTCCACAACTTTCTGGCCCCATAAGTAGCTTTAATTGATTTTATGTGCATAAATTTATTGAATTAATCTATAAAGATCTGGATCCCAAAAGAATTTAAAAAATATAAAAATAATATTTTTTATTAGAGAA
The DNA here is from genome assembly GCF_029227915.1 of Hydractinia symbiolongicarpus. Classification (NCBI taxonomy): domain Eukaryota; kingdom Metazoa; phylum Cnidaria; class Hydrozoa; order Anthoathecata; family Hydractiniidae; genus Hydractinia; species Hydractinia symbiolongicarpus. The sequence goes on from NC_079878.1 coordinate 6,299,441, forward strand.
TGTTTATGCATGTTGTCCGAACACTATCTTCTTTTTCCCAGGGGGGCAGAGATGTTCTGGCAAGGAAGTCGGAATTTCATCATCGCTCTTTAACTTCACGTCAATGAGATACATAGCAAGAGCAAACTCTTCTTCGTCCAAATGCCCATCTTTGTCAATATCAGCAAGGGTCCATATTTTGGCAAGTGTGTTCTTGGGCAACTTAGATTTTACCATTTCTTTCTTGGCAGCAGCCCCTGTGATTTTTCCATCAACTGGATCAAGTTCTGCGAACCGTTGGTCATATTTATCTTTCTCTCCATTCGTATTCACCACCCACTGAGATGTTCCTGCTCCAAGTTTAAAACCTTCTGCAGCTCCTGTAGCAAAAGGATTGAAATCTCCCTGTGCACTGGCAAATACACCTCCTTTTACTGTCTGTTCATTGTTTCTTTCCTCAGCTTCGTGTGGCAACATAGCCATTAACCTAGCAATATCGCCACTTAACATTTGATCAACTTTTTCGATCAATTTTGGTTTCATTGTTTGAAATTTGCTAAAATCATGATATTGTAGATTTTCCTGCATTCTTTGGAGATTTGGGAAGTCACCAGGCGAAATTTCGTGCTGCATCTGAATTCGACGAAATATATCAGCCAGATTTTTTATCAACTCTGCTTTTTTCTTGTCTTTGCCAAACATGGGCATTTCATCTTTCAAAGCAGAAATGATGTAAGCATGTACCTACAATAAATAAATAAATGAATAAAAAATAAATGAATAGATAAATAAATAATTAGGAGAATGTAAAGCAATACTTTTCAAGGTATAAAATTTTACACGGAAATCAACTGCTCACAACATAAATAATATATAAATATATATATGAAAATGATTCTCATTGCAAGTAAGATTAACACACAAAGACAAAATCAAAATTTGTTTCTAGAAAGTTTTATTAAAGTTAAATTAAAAATTTAATGTTACCTTTGCTAATCTAGCTCTCTTAATTAAATCATTAAGCTTCCTCAGAGCCGCATTTTTAGGAAGGCTTTGTAAGTCCTGAAACAAATCGGTCTCCTCCAACTCAAACAATTTTCTATTGTCATCAATTCTAAGTGGCTGGTCCCAGAACGAACCAACATAAACACGAGTTACTTCAGGAGTGTTGATTACTTTTCCTAGGGACCACATCATTGCACCATACACTCTCATCAACTGCTGAGTTGAAATCATATCAGCCTTGTTTAATACAATTCGAATTTTGTCATCAAAACCATGCAATGCTTCTATTCCTCTTCTGAACTCATCAGATATATCTAACTTGTGTGCATCAAAAAGCAGAATAATTCGATCTACTCTTTCCGCAAACCACTCCAACACACCAGTAAAATCATAACCTCTGTTGATAGACTGCTTCTCACCCGAAAGAATACCAGGTGTATCAACTAGTGTTATTGTTTCTAACACAGGATTGTCAGTTTCTGCACACGAAAATCTGTTTAAAAACGCATTGCCAAAGGCTGACAATGAACGGAAACTTCTCTGTGAATCAACAACCAAGGCATTACCAGGAATGACTCTGTCATGGTTACCATGCATGACAGCAGTAAAGCAATCTGTTGTTGGTTCTGGTCCCACTCTCATACCAGGAAAGTCTTGTTCCAACAAATATCGAATAAATGTTGTTTTTCCTGTTGAGTACTGTCCCACCAGTAACACCATAGGTTTGTTAAAAAAGTCACTGTCGTCAAGCTTTGGTGAATGAAATTCGTGAAACTTGTATGTTTCTTCTAACGGTAATAACTTCTCTTTATACAACTTCTGTAAGCCTTGTGCAACTGAATCAAACACTTCAGGCAATTTTTGTTTTTTACCCCAACGTGACATCTTATCGTTTTTTTTTGTTTATCAAATTATTTGAACTTTATTAATGTTAGTGCTGTAAAATATATAATCCTTTTAAATATCTAAAGATGTTGGTGTATTCGGTGATTCATTTGTGTTAGAATATAAACACAAACCCAAAAAGAAAGTCTTGACAGTGTCCGCAACAAACCAAAGTAAACGAAGATGACGTCTCGATATCCTCCCGCCTTGTTCAGGCGATGATCAAAGGTCAGGGAATTGTTCTTTTCCAGGCGAAGCCAATAAAATCCGGGAATATAGATAAATATTAAAAATAAAAATTTACAGTTTTCAAGAAAGAAAAAAATAAATTACTTATTCTATAAGCATGACACACATTTATTTTTTTTAACAAAAAGCAGTACTATTACAAATTTACGTGGCTGATTCCACGATTTAAATAAAAATATACACAAATCAACCCCCTTGACCCAACTAAACGCAGCCTTGTATTCTACGGAACGTAGCATTAGTTTTGCAATCCAAAAAGAAGACTTTTAACGAAAAGTAAAATAAAAAGAAATTAAGGTCTTAACTTTTATTGGCATACATAAAGAAATTTAATTTATATATTTTTAAATACGTTCTCTTGGCGAAAAAACTGTGTCTGCTGTGTGTCGACTTTGCATAATTCCTAGAATTACGTGCCATAATGGTTGCTTATTTTTTAAAACTGAAAGTTTGCGTGGAAACATTTTTAAAGAATGAGGAAAACCATATGTAGCTAGCACTCTAGCTAGCTTAACTATCAAATCGCTGATATAATTACAATTATTAGATTATTATTAGCCTATATAGCTTGAGACATTTAATAAAAAAAGTACAAGATTATGTGCTGTCAACAAACAGTTTAAGATAAAATTATGGTTTTAAAGTTTTTCAGTCAGGGAAATCCTCTTAATTAAGCTGTACGGCTTAATTTAGAATGTCAGCTTAATTAGGATGTATGATACAGTCTAATTACAGCTTAGTTACGATGTACAAAACTTTGATCTTCGAAAACACACATTTAACTGAATTTTAGCATTTATTTAACTGAATAAATCCAAATCTATTTACATGCATAGCTATAAACATCTCCAATACATTAGTTTTTTCGTAGCACCCCGGAGATCTGCTAAATTTAAAGTTTTAAAAATATCCGCTTAAATAGGATGTATCACGTGACGTGACATCGTAACTAGGATGCAGTACAGCTTTAATAGACTATCGCGAACAATGAACCATTGTTTATAGTCCATATCTTTTGAACCCGGGGTGCTGGAAATACAGTCCTTTTTTATAATATAGTGGTCAAACTGACGATGAAAGAGCTGCGGCGGTGATTCTGCTAAAATTTACATTTTTTGAGAAATCAGGGAAAAACTGTACCTCCTAATTTAGATGTATGTCACCTAATTAAGCTGTATGATACAGCTTATTTAGGAGATCTCCAAATTAAGCTATACAGCTTAAATAAGAGGATTTCCCTGACTGTATTTTGTTGACATTGTCCTGATCCAACCACGGACACTGGCCCAACTTTAGACGCGGGACTAGAAGGGATGGCCTGTTAAAAAAAGGTCCGCTGTGCTCGCAGTTGGGATCATCTATCTATTGACTTGCCTGGCCAACTTTACATAAAGGACTCTTGCAATTTTAAAAAATGTGTCATAGGGACAGGTGACAGGCCTAACTGTTCTGCCCAGATTGTGAAAATGGCCTGTTTACAACCGGGACAGCCGAATTATGTACTCATGGTCCGGTTATGTTTTTTTGCACTGGTTATGTTGTGTTGACCGGAATATGAATGCTGATATAATGGCTGTGATTGGCATTTTCTTTGAACTTTTGTGAATTAAATATTATCCGGAAAATAGAACACCCCTAAAAACTAGACATGGCGAAAGAAAAAAGTCTTGACTTAGTATAAAGTACTCTTGAAGTAAATACATTTCAACATAATATACTTTGAAGCAACTAAATTTTAAATTATTCTTTTTGCGGGAATTAAGTTTGGTAAAAAGTTATTAAACTTGCGAATCCCAAAATTTAGTATTTGCCACGAAATTTCGTTTCATTTGAGAACAACAACAACTTTTCCACCAGAGCTATTTGCTTGTCAGAAGTGATGATAAAAAAATATAAAAGCAGTCGGCCCCGATTATATTTGTTCTATAAGTCTCGAATAATATTTGACTGTCATACATAAGTCGGCCTGCCCCGATTATGTTTGTTCTACAATAAGTGAGAAATAATATTAGACTGTCGTATACAAACCTGCCCTGATTTTGTTCCTTTTATAAGTGTCCAACAATATTTTTGAGTAATAAGCTGGCCTATCCTGATTATGTATTTTTGCCCTGTTCTTAACCAGGGCAAGCTGCTGTGCTTAATTAGGGCAGCGTTTATTATCCTGACACAACATAACTACTAACAAACAATTCCTATGTTTTTAAAAGACTGTCATAAGGTGGGAGAGGCCCAACTATTGACAAAGGACACTTGTGCTTTTAAAAATCATACTAAAGAAAAAGGAACAGGCCCAACTATTGACACTTTTTAGAGACAGCTGCAACATGGGTCAGTCTGAGGACTCCCAGACTAAAGTAAAATCCTGTAAAATAGGCAACACACTGTTTCAAATTTTGAAAAAATTGAAGACAGGCCTGGCCCAAATGTGGACAAATACAGTGTCTATAGGAGGGGTCTAAAAAGAACAAAAATGTATGGAGGAGAATAAATCATAAATTCTCTAAATATAATTTATTAAAAATATAGCTAAAGTAATAATCAATACAAATACAATGTCATATATTCTGCTTTTCCTAAAAATTGAAGAAACAGACATAAATTGACAAATAAATCTGATAAATGGGGATTAGTAGCACAGTTGGTAAAGCGTGTTCTACTCATCATGTCCCAGTGGTTGTGGGTTTGATCCCCACATAAGGATGTCATAGCTCAAATGGGAGCTCTAAAGATTGGAGAACTTCCTTTGTGAACCACTCCTGAAAATAATTGAAAAGGCGTATTGCTGGTGAGACTGATCACATAAAATATAAATTAACACATAATATTTTTCTCAAATATATAACAAAATATTTCAATCGTGGTTGCCCCGGTCAAAGCAATTCTGCCGACGAGCCGCATTCTAAGTTGAGTCAGAATAACATCATCATATGGTTCAGTTCTTTTTAATCTTGTAACACGTCCTGTCTTCGAACAGTGACAAATGGCTGGCTGGTCTTAAGACTGAGTCGCCAATTTATGGACGTACTGGTCTAATCATGGAACACTTGTGAAGAACTTAATTGAAACTAAAATATTATATTATGTTTATGTTAATGCCTAAATGTAGCCAAGTACAAAAGAAATTGAAAATATTCAACCATATTTTTGTTAAAAGGCGAAATATGTGACTAACCTGATAATCGTTGTAGCTCTGACTTGGGTTTAACACAACAATCATTAAACACAACAGCAACACAACAGCAACGCAACGTTGTACCAATGTATCAGATCTCCAACAAACAGAACAAAAACCCCATCCAACACTATTGTAATTAGTTATACTGTCTAAACACAAACAGTAGGTTAAAAATCTTCCCCACTTTTCTTCAATCTTTATGTACACTATTTACACATCACCAACTTGAAATTAATGGAGCCCACCACGCTGAAGGGTTCTCAATAGTCCCTCAGCAGATGCTTCTCTTTTTGTCAGACAATTTGCAATTTGTTTCTTGCTATCAATCCACTTTACATCTGTTATTTCTCCTCTGTCAATCATTTCGTATATTCAAATAGGATTTATATTTTCCAGTTGCTTTACCACCTCTTGATATAATTTCCACATCTTTAACTGTATCACAGTCCTTGAACTTACACTTTGCAAATGACTTAGCTTTGGGTTTACCGGAACCATCAAACCACTTTTGATCTTGTGTGTCACTGTTTGTTACATCCAAGGAAAGTCGACTTATGCTACTGGTTAGATTATTTATATCATTAATTTCAACTTGTCTCTCCTTTCTAATGGCATCCCTTCTTTCTGGTTCATCACTTTGGAAGTTCTGCAAACCAATATCAGAATTTTCTTGTCTCTCCTTTCTAATGGCATCCCTTCTTTCTGGTTCATCACTTTGGAAGTTCTGCAAATCAATATTTTCAGCACTGTCATCACTATCTCCATTACCTACTACTTCTTCATTCACAGGATTATCGGTGTCGGTTAAAGATGTTATTGCTTTATTTCTGCAACTTTCTATGGGAGTAGCATCAATCAGAAAAAAGCCTGTGTCTCTTTGGATACGACAAGGGTGCACACGGACATACGAACTGCCATGTTTTATTAAAACCTGTTTGCCATCCTGTCCTATGACACTACCTGGGCCTTTCCAAGCATTGCTTGTGTTTCTTTTGTAAAATACCTTGTCCCCAGTTTCAAAACTATCATCACCTGACGTTCTTGTTTGATGCCTTAATGCTCTTCTAACCTTTTCCGCTGATTCACTTTGTATGAATGCCTTCCGTGCAGCGTTCATAGCATTTAGATTTGTTGCAACAATCTCACTGGAAGTCTTTCCTTCTAAAGCTGGTAACTTCGCATTATCGCAGTTCGGAAGATTTGGGTTGGATCCAAAAACAAGTTGGTTCGGACTGTAGCCATTGACATTTTTCAGGGAATTTTTGGCGCTGACTGACCAGGCTACTGCCATGTCCAAATCGACTGTAAATTTATCCTCCATCATCTTGCTAACATTATAACCAAGAATAGCATTATGTCTTTCCACCAAACCATTGCTCCAAGGGTTTTCTGCAGCTGTTGTGCATATTCTGATGTTGGCATTTTCACACATCGATACAAAATCCTCATTTGCAAATTCTCCGCCGTTATCAATAAGAAATTTTTCAGCATAACCAAATATGGAAATCCATATTTGAAAAATTCGTTTGATTATTTCTTCTTTCCTTTTTGTTTTGATGACGCACGAAGTACTGTAGCGAGTAAAATGGTCAACTAAATGCAAGAACCAAACCTTCGGCGAATCTGACCATTCTTTCAGATCTAATGCTACTGTTTCATTGAATCGTCTTGCCATTGGAAAACCTACAATCAAGGTTGGCTTTGGCTTTTTGAATTTCAAACAAATTTGGCAGGAATGCTCAAGCTCATCAAGATAATTAAAGATCTCAACATCATTAATATTTGCATCTATCAGCAACTGTTTTAGTCTTGAACTATTAGGATGACTGAACTGTCGATGAAGTTTGACTGCGGCAGCCTTCTTTTGCAGTGGTGTTTTCTGTTGTAAAAAATTACATATAGCAAGTGCTTCTTCTTTAATGTCTCCTTCTTTGAACTTTCCAACTCTTCCTATTGGAATACAGTAATGACCACAGGAACTGAAAGAAACTGGTATATCTGTGTTGAAGATAATTATTTTATCGTTGGCAAAGTCTATTCTAGTGTTTGCCTTTTTCATAGCTTCCTTGCTTAGCAACAAGGGTAATGGTATTTGCACCACATCTGTGGATAACATCACGCTTCGTCCAGCAATTATTGTAGGTAAGGTGACATTTTTAACAGATGTCACATGTTTACCACTTCCAAACTTGAATATTGTTGCACTTTTTCTTTCAATCACAGACTTTAACTCTCCATCATTCAATGTGTTCAGATAACATTGCAACCAATCTTTGCCACAAACTTTTTTGGTACATCCAGAGTCAAGTATTGCCATGCTTAAAGTTTCTCCAACAAGATTTGTCATGCATTCTTCAATAAGGGTTACCTGAACTTCATCAGGTGCTTGTTTTGTTTTGTTTTCCTGTCCCTGACGTGTATCTGAGCATGACTTTGCCCAGTGAAAAACTGATCCACAGATAGCACATCTACTAGGCTCACCATTTCTATCTAATGGGTTCAATCTTCTATTCCCATCTGCAAATTTTCGGGTATATGTTCTTCTGTTGTCTCTAGATCGACTTTGAGTTTTATTTTGTCTGTACGTAGCTCCATAGTAAATGTCTTCAGTCTTCTCGATTTTGATATCATCACTACCTTGACCAGTCATAAAATTTGAAGGATCACTAAAAATCTTTTTTAGCTGCTTTTTGGCTTTGGTGTATTTTAGTTCTGTTAAAGTTGCTCTAATAAGCTGCTTATGACTTTCCGAAATATTTGAACTGTTAATGAAACGATAAGCTAAAACTCCTTCAGGTAATTCCATATCGTAATTTTTGAGCTTGTTGTATAGTCTTTCAAACTCAATAATATAATCATTCATTGTCATTGATGAAGGTCTACAAAATTTTTCAAACTTTTCATATGCTTCATAAGCTGAATGGTGCGAGTCCTTAAGATACAAGGAGTCTACCTTCTTCACAAGTTCCTTAACACCATCATCAGAACTTAACACTTCAAGTTCCATCTCTAAAATTGTTTCTCGTGCTTGACCAGTCAAAGTCAAAAAAATAGCAGGTGCCTGCTTCTTCTTCTCCAACGAAGTAAATAATTGCCATATCTGTACTTCTTTTTTCCAGTTCTCATAACACATATTAGTGTTATCACCAAGTGTCGGTGGGGCTTTGTAGTGTGCCATCTTTAAAAGGTTAGTACACCCTTTGCTACCAGTGTTAAAAGGCGAAATATGTGACTAACCTGATAATCTTTGTAGCTCTGACTTGGGTTTAACACAACAATCATTAAGCACAACAGCAACACAACAGCAACGCAACGTTGTACCAATGTATCAGATCTCCACCAAACAGAACAAAAACCCCATCCAACACTATTGTAATTAGTTATACTGTCTAAACACGAACAGTAGGTTAACAATTTTTGGCTAGTTCATCTAATTCATCTGGTGAATTAAATCATTTGATTTTTTGTCAAATCAAAGGTTGAGAATAATTATGATAAGAATCTTCATATAAAAGATAAAATAAGCCTAACCTGTTCATCTGCCTATTCTTGTGACATCCTGCCCAGTCACTGGGCATTTTAGTGTCCAAAGATTTAGCAGTGTTTAAAGATTGGGTAGAACAGTTTCAAAACAGGTTAGCATGTAAGCCTAACTTTTGTTATTGTGTGATTGTGTTTTCTATCAAATATTAGTTTAGTTGACAAATTATTTTTTCATGTGAACGTATACCTGCACATAATTTTATTGTGCACTTGTTGGCCGCAACATTACTTTATGTATCCATCAATATACTTAAGGTTTTTTTCTTTGGTGTACACCTTCTATACATCAAAGACTTACTTACAAAGTTTAAGTTAACTGAAAGATATAATGTTTTATGCTTTATATAATTTATGAGGGTTTAACCAACATCAGTGTCAAATATTAATTTGTAGTAAGTTGTAAATGTGTGTAAAAATGTTTAAGCTTGTGACCATATGTTTAATTTCTATAAATTGTTTTATTTTATTTTTTTAGACAATAATTATAAAAATTATAATGGAGAATTTGCTGCAGCAAACAAACAGGTAAAGACGTTTTTAAAAGATTCACTACCTTCCACATTTAAATACCAGCAATAAAATTGCCAAGAAGTTTTACACATTTTACATTATTATGATAATATATTAGAAGTATATTTTGTTGAAGAGCAAATAAAATTATTTTAATAGCTTCAGCAATGACTATACAGACTTTTTTCAAAGTAGTTGAAGCAATTTAAACATTTGTTAATTGTCCATTAACACATCATTCTTTCCAAAAAAAACCCAATAAAACGAGGAAAATTTTTCAAAAGCTACATATTTTTATGTATATTATTCTGCATACCAGCATTGTTTCCTATACTAAGTTAATATAAAAGAACAAAAACAATATGAACATAAAATATGATTACCTTTGTGTGTGTGTGTGTGTGTTAAAGTTTTTCTTGCAAGTCAAAAGAAAATTTGGAGTAACACATGTTATTAAAATTTGAACAACTAGTTGTTAGCCCGTGGAAAATCCACGGGTTCGCCCGACCTTTTTATACCGCATTGCGTGCTTCTCGCTATTGAGCAACTAAGCTACCATTTTGCGTGACAGACAGACGTATACATGCATTATAATATAGATAAAGATTTCAAAAAATTGAACTGCAGTAGCTTTAAATTTTGAAAATTGGTGTATTCTTCTGTTATTATAAGGTGAACTGAGATGAGAATAATAAAATTCTACTTAGGTTTTTTAAATTCAGGTTTTGAGACGTAAATAGGGGAAATAAGAAAATACATTGGCAAAAGTTTTAGTATTGCTAAAGGTTTTAGGTAAATTTTGAAGGGTGATTGTAGCTGATAAAACTTGTAAAGATTTCTATTGTTGTAGATTGTTTTTCTTATTTGCTTTAATTGAAAATAATTTTTTTTATAAAATTTAAAATTTAGGGAATTACACCAACTGCACAATGAAATGACATCACTTGGAAGAGCACACAAAGATCAACTGGAGGGTAATGTTTCTGTTAACTTTTCTGTTTTGCGTTTTGTGCATTTTGTAACTTCGACAATATCTCACTAAACAAATTAATAAATTTTGCAAGCTATATATTATTACATATTTTTTATTTATTGGTATTTCATTCTCATTAGAGAATATATTAATATATATTATTAACCCTATAATAACTGTTTATTTTGGGCAATACCTTCGAATATTGACTGACGTCAAAGTATTGCCTGAGCTTGTGAGGGCAATACGCAACAGAGGTTTATCCGGGTTATAGGTTATTATCTGGGTACTGCATTTTACAACAAAAGAATATAACATGGGCAGGATGTAGAAACCATGTCTTCATAGAAACTATTCTCATATGGAAAGTACATTCGAATAAAAAATATATTTTTTTAAAATCGAATATTGTGTAAACATCACAGGTTTTTATTGTAGCTACAACATAAAATAAAAGTTTAATACTGAGAACATTACAAATCTAGAAGGTTTGCATTGTGTTTTTTTTTTTTTTTAAGAAAAGAGTTATAAAGTGTTATTAAGTGTTATAAAAAAAACCTTCTCAAATTTTAATAATTTCAAAATAAAGAAAAAAAAGTTTGTTATTATTATTTGAGAGAAAGTATAAATTACGACAGTACACACAATTGCTCTGGTGAAGGTTCTGGTGAAGGGTGAAGGGTCTCCTTAAGAGACAAGAGAGGAGTTGAGGAGACAAGAGAGGAGACAAGAGAGGAGTTGAACGTCCTCCACCATACCTTAGTTTAAAGGGACGATTGTAAGTCCCATGGAAGTCCCATGAAATGCCACATAGTGTTGGTGTCACTTTAAAAAAACCCAGTCCAATCTGTGAACGGTTGGCGCTAGGAAGGGCATCCAGCTGTAAAACAATGCCAAAACTCTTTATTAATGGCCGTAAGAATAGTTGATCAGACAAACTGCGATGGATATGGAGGAGTTGGCATATTCGTTGCAGAGAAGTGGGTAGAAAAAGTAATAGATGTTATGCGTGTTAATAGTCGTATTATAGTGATAAAGTTTTAGATAGGTAATAGGATTGTCACTTTTCTGTCAGTTTATGCTCCACAGTGTGGACTCAGTGAGGAAGATAAAGATAAGTTTTATGATGAATTAATAGCAGTCACATCAAAGTTTGGAGACACTGAACTTGTCATGGTAGGCGGCGACTTTAATGGTCATGTTGGGAAGTCATCTGAAGGTTATAGAGGTGTGCATGGAGGCTATGGATTTGGGAGCAGAAATAAGGAAGGGGAGAGATTGCTTGAGTTTGGAATGGCAACGGACATGGTGGTTTTCAACACATCATTCAGTAAGAGACAGAGTAGGCTGATAACATATGAGTCAGGTGGTTGTAAGACACAGATAGATTACTTCCTGGTTAGAAAGTCAGACAAGAAAGTGGTGAAGGACGTGAAAGTTATATCGGGGGAAGAGTGTGTTTCCCAGCATAGGTTGCTGGTTTGTGATATTATCTTGAAGAGTGTTAATGAAGCCAAGGGAAAGTACAGGCCCTGTCGAAAAGTCTGGAAGCTGAAGGAAGAGATTGTAGCAAGACAATTTAGTGCAAAAGTTCAGCAGTTAGCCTGCAATAGTCAATGTGATAGTGACAATGTTGAAAGTACTTGGACTACTTTGAAGAATTGTCTTCTAGAAGCTTCTGATGATACCTGTTGACCAGTGTATAAAGGAAAAGAGGAAACTTTGGAAAGAGTGAAAGTCAGGTGGGAGTAAAAATATTTACTTAGAAGCTAAGCGCCGCGCTCGTACAGCAGTGTAAGGCAAAATCAGAAGCAGAGAGAAACAGATTTGCAGATGTGTTAAGAAGGGAAGACCAGTGCAATGAGGTATTCAAGATAGCAAAGCAAATGACGAAAACTAATCAAGATGTTGTAGGTGAGAAGTGTGTACGTAATGATAAAGGTGTTTTGGCTAGCACACAGGAGGAGAAAAGGGTAGTTTGGAAGAATCATTATCAGAGGTTGCTTAACACTGAGTTTGATTGGGACGAGGATAATTTGTCTGATGATGCTGTTGTAGAAGGGCCAGCTATGCAGATCAAGACAGAATGGGTAGTGGAGGCTATTAGGAAATTGAAGACTGACAAGGCTGCAGGAGTATCAGGTATTGTTGCAGAGATGGTAAAAGCAGCTGGATATATTGGAGTTGAGCTTATTACAAGTCTTGCTAACCAGATTATAAAGGATGGTGCTATTCCGAGTGAGTGGCAGTCGAGTGTAATAGTGAATTGTTTCAAAGGCAAGGGTGATGCATTAGAAAGGGGTAACTATAGAGGTTTGAAGTTGGTTGATCAAGTAATGAAAGTTATTGAAAGAGTGATTGATAAGTTACTTAGAGAAAGAATTGGTATAGATAATATGCAGTTTGGTTTTGTTCCAGGGCGTGGCACTACAGATGCAATATTTGACAGCTTAAGGAAAAGTATTTAGGAAAGAGAAAGAATCTCTATTTTGCCTTTGTAGATTTAGAGAAAGCTTTTGATAGAGTGCCAGGTAAAGTTATTTGTTGAGCTATGAGAAAATTAGGTGTGGATGAGTGGCTAGTTACGATGGTACAGTCTATGTACAGCAATGCTATGCTAGAAGTCGTGTCAGGATTAACGATTCACTTAGTGATGAATTTAGTGTAAATGTTGGTGTACATCAGGGTTCTGTACTTAGTCCTTTGTTGTTTATTCTAGTCTTAGAAGCGCTGTCGATGGAGTTTAGAACAGGTTGTCCATGGGAGTTATTGTATGCAGATGATTTGGTTCTCATAGCAGAGTCGATGGAAGAATTAGTTGAAAAGTTTGAGAAGTGGAAGATAGGACTAGAAGAAAGAGGGCTAAAGGTAAACACAGCAAAGTCTAAAGTCATGGTTAGTAGCATTGCAGCCAAGTGTGACCTTGTAGTTGGAAAGTGGCCTTGTGGAGTTTGCAGGAAAGGGGTTGGTAGTAACTCAATTTTTTGTCAAACTTGCAAGCATTGGGTACATAAGAAGTGCAGTAGTATTAGTGGAAGGTTAAGAGGTGACATACAGTTTGTATGCAAGCGTTGCAAAGGTGAGATTATAGAGAATGAAGTATTTCCAGCTTTAATGATGTACAACAGTGGCTCGTTAGAGATAGTTGAGAACTTCTGTTACTTAGGTGATATGTTGGGCAGTGAAGGGGGTGTTGGAAGAAGTGTTACTTGCAGGTTAGGTTCTGCTTGGAAAAAGTTCAGAGAGTTACTTCCTTTGTTGACTAGCAGAGTCCTGTCAATTGAGGTAAAAGGTAGGTTGTATGAGGCCTGTGTAAGAAGTGTTATGTTGTACGGTAGTGAGACATGGGCAGTGAAGCAGGAAGATCTTGACCGTTTAGAAAGGAATGATATGAGAATGGTTAGGTGGATGTGTAACTCCAGTCTGAGAGACAGAAAGAGTTCAGATGAGCTAAGAAGCAGGCTAAGTCTTCGTAGAATTAAAGATGTTATCCAGATAAGAAGATTGAACTGGCTGGAGCACTTGGAAAGAATGGAGGAGGATAATTGGGTAAGAAAGTGTGAGACTTGATAGTTCCCTGGGCAAAGCCCAAAGGCAGACCGAGAAAGACTTGGCAGGAGGTTATAAGGACAGACTTGATACAGAAGAAGTTGAGTTTAGATCTAACACAGTCTAGATCAGATTGGAATAGGGTCATTAATATACCCCGTCCAACCCATGCTAGCATGGAAAACGGACGTTAAGCCGAGAATGATGATGATGATGAGTAAAATTATTGTGTTGCTTGATGACAATGAGAAAAAAGAATTAATGAGTTAAGTAGTGAAAAGTAAAAGTTGTCAATTTAGACGAAAGCCATTTGTTTAGTTGTTCTACAGGCAACAAAGATAATTTTAAGGGTTGGTTGGTCAGCAAAATAAAAATAAAATAAAAAAATATAGGGTTGACACACTAATTTCTTTCTGTGCATGCGATGTTAAAATAATAAAATTTATGGAGCTAAATGATAATGAAGTAACAAAATTTATTTGCCCTTGTACACAGCACAGGGGATGTTGTTTGACATGGGAAACGCACATAAGTTTGAACTTAAGGGAGAATACAACTTAAAACCTTTTCTGTACATGCCCGTCCTGGGAGAAATTAGATAGTTTTGGCATATTTCAATTAAAAGAAAAAACATCAGGACAATCGTTTTTTCATATATTTGTAGGGAAAAATCATCCCAACAATCCTCACCTTCCCCTTCTCATTGTAAACAGCCGCAACATTATGATGGTTTAATTTCTCTTCCTTAGTTATTGAAGGGAAGATAGCACAAGGAATTGAAGAAATATATACTAATTGTAGACGGTTAGAAGAATATGTGTTTAAAGAACCTGCTCAAAGAAAACAATCCTCAAAATTGTAAGAACTCCTATTTTTACTGAAAGGTTTATACTCAGATTTAACTTTTTTAAAATGGTAAGGTTGTCTTTAAATAATCTTTTATTTGCTGCAATTTTGAAAAAGTATTGACAACCCTCATAAAAATGGTTTAAACCTAAATAAATATGATCATCTAATTGTCATGTTAGCAAGTGCTAAAAGGCCTCCTGAAATTATTCCTTGGATTCACATTTTTCTTTCTCCAAACTTTTTTAGCTGACTGATCTAAATTTTTGTGTCTGTTTGGTACACAGATAATTATGCAAGGAAGGTCTAATTTATTAGTACATGTATTGGTACTTTCATCACATTCTTTCTAATTACAACAAAATAAATAGGATTGTTTATAATGAAATTACACAATTAGTCTCTTATGACCTCTAAAATTAGCTTTATCTTTTGTGTACCAACAGTTATGCTTCCGATCAGTTTCAAAAATAGTGTGACATTTTCTGAAAGTGCCAAAATGAGCATTTTTAGAGTTTCAGCATCAAATGGAACACATCTTGCCCTATTTACAATGTGGTATTTTTGAGGTTACCATCAATAATATAGGTCTTTCTTGTGATAGTAAATACTTGAGAAATAGTGAGGCTACAAAATTGATTTTTTTTTCATGTAAACTAGATAGCCCGAAGTCCTACATTATCCAAAAATGTGCAAGAAATTTTACCATATATGTGCTGTTTTCGAGGTTACAAGCTACTGAATGTAGAGTTATTTTCATATTAGTGGTTCAAGATATTTTTCTCATAAATATGAACAAAACATCTACTTAAAACATCTTTTTGAACATTTCAGTAGGTGTTGTTGAAGGATGTGTTTAAATAAGATAAAACAGAAAAATCTGTGAACTATCTGTAATCTTGAAACTTTGCTTCACTACAAGTTGTATAAAATTAATGACATTGTTCAGTGATTTAAATATTAAGGTAAGTGGTATTGATGATGTTACTATTGAACCACATCCCGCAAGTATAAAAGTGATGAAGTAAAGAAATATTGTTTTTTGTTTGAGTGTTTAGTTTGTTGTTGTTGTTATTGTTGTTGTTGTTGTTCAATTCTTGCACCTGTATTTTTAGAAAAGTGGATCAAATTATGTATGATGTGAGACACATTGAATCCAGTTATAAAAATTATTTGCACAAAAAAAGAAACAGGGTAACTAGTTTTGTTTATATATCATGAAATATGTTTTTTAAATAGGGAATTATATGGGTTTACTGTATTTAAAGTGAATTCTAAAGATTTTTTTAACTTGTCCATAGAGGTAAATTCTCAAAATAAAATTTATCCTAATAATATAATATATCTTAATTTGGATTGGGTAATAAGATGAATGAAAACTCTTAAGATAAGAGGGGGAATGGCATTGTGAGACAAGCAGCTTTATTGAGTCTGAGAGTGGTGGCCCCTTGTATACTATCTAGTATTTATTATTTTAGATGTTGTTGTGTGTTAGGTTTTGTTAAAGCTAATAACCTTGCAACAGGATGTTTTTTTATGAAAGTAGTCATACATATTTTAAACACAAGCAGTTTACATCATCGTGATTCAAACTTCTCCTGTTTTGGTATACTTACTCGAATATTCTGTGTTCTAACTATAGTTAGAAGAAGAACGTCGACGGGAGGAACTCATGTCTATGAAGTTCACTACAAATGTAAGTGTTACAGTCTATTTTTGGGTCTTTATTTTGTCCTCAAGTTGTATGAAAATAGTCATATATGCAATAAAATAAATAACAGAATAGACTTTGGAGGATCACAGTTAGTTTTGAATAATTTTGAGTCTGTTGTTGTTTGTCAATTTAGTTAATTGTTAGTACAGCATTAAATTGTTTTTTAGGCCGATAGTAACGACACCAAGATTGCAATGGATTATGCACTGCAACACAATGATGCTCTTCAAAATGCAGACCGCAATATTGGTCAGATGTTATACACAGGTTCAAGTGCGCTTGATCAAATGAAAAATCAACGCATGTCATTGAAGGTAGGACTATTCATATTTACACGTTTATTGTCTATTAAGTTTTTGTCCTACAGTGTTAAGCTTATTATAGTCGCGTTTGAATGAGCCTAGTGTATAAACTGAACTTGTGTTTATCTTTGAGTGTTGATTAATGCGGACCTACATGATCAACGTTGCTTTCAACTTTACAACAACTGGTTATTTCGTTGCTAGTTTTGTTAATAATAGTTGTAAGGGTCGTGTATGTAACCAAAATAGTTGCCTCCTGTTTCTTTGAAAACAAAAAAAGTCAACAATGAATACTTTGTTCCCACATAACAACATTTGTTTGCTTTTAGGGTGTTCGAAAACGCATGCTTGATATTGGTAATACCTTGGGTTTGTCCAACACTGTTATGAGAATGATCGACAAACGAGGAACACAGGTTAGTGCGCTGTAGTTTCTCACGTAAACAACATTAGATTTATTAGGAATAGTTTTTCTTTTATGTGCACGAAAATTGATGACGTGAGCAAACATTTTGTCAATTATCGTATTTATGTTATTATATACTCATATTTGAAAGTTGTTGTACCAAATTAAAAAAAATGCACTTCCTTTTTTTATGATTTCCTTTCCTAATTATCGAAAAGAAAAAGAAATATTAATTTTTAAAACTTCTTCTCGACTACATTAGGAATATCCGTCGCGTAAGCTCCCGCTATAATAAACTGGAGAAATCATCAGAGTTTCTGAACAGGCATTTTGCCAACATGTATTTTATAGACCAGAATAACGAAAAAAATTTAGGTACTCCCTTAACGAGTGATAAAGCTAATAGAGAGTATTCAAAAGGTGGTATCATATGTCAAATTTACTTGCTTCCTTACGGGATGAAAGAAGAAATAAAGAAGGAAGTTGAACTCTTTTGTTTCCATTGGAATTATCCGTAATGTGATCAGTTTCAAACTTATTCATGCTTTTTTTAATTCTTGTGCGTGTCAGTTTCAGTAAATTTTAATGGTCAACAATATAGAAGCAAAAGGATTACGTTAAGGTTATGGAAATTAAAAGGATGCGAAACAATAACAATTTGAATAGAATTTTAATGAACGTTGAGGAATTTATTATTATGTTATTTTGAGCCATTCAAATGGTTTGATTTACTTTAAAGATTAAATTCTAACGTTCCCTTCCCGCCTACTCCACCCTCTATTACATGATCTCCTAAATAACCTAAAAATTTTTCATTCCTTCCTAAATCTCCTCAAAATTGCTTTTGGTGACACTTGTTAATGTTTTCGATTAGTAACTTCTGGTTTATTACATTTATGTGACAAAAAATTTTAGCAATCTCCCAAAATATTGTTTTAATACCCTTTTTAGCGTTTTCTCCTAACATCTAACCCAAAAACCAAAAACCAATTACGAAGTGTAAAATATGTGGTGTATTAACATTTCCGAAATTGTCCACCCCCTCCCGCGCTCCCTCTACCCAGCCCATATTGGAGACCGGAGAGCAATACGGCGTTAAATGCTGTGCTGTATTTGCACCGAAATTCACAAAGAAACAGTTTAAGTATTATCCTCTGAATCTTTGTTTGTATTTTTTTTTTCAGGACAAATGGATTGTATATGGTGGAATGATTCTTACTTGCGTTATAATATTCTTGATTGTCAGATATTTAACTTGATGATTAGATCTATTTTTACCTCTTTTTAATACTACAATTCGTTTTTGAATTTTTAGCCAAGCTACTCTTCCAAAGAAACTTAAAATTTTTTCCGTGAACAAGAGATATTTTTATTATGCCGTCAATCAAGGATGCTTAAAAAGGTTTAGATCTTCTTGCAGCCAACCTACCGTGTTCTGCAGAGCCAGATAATACTTGCATTGTCCCACCAACGTAACGTAAAACTCAATTTCCATATAATTATTGGGTAACAGTTGTATGACTTACCGTACGGCTGCTGTAGGAATAAAACACAAACCTGTTTTTACAAAAACTTGTTTCCAATAGAGTCGCCATTGTTACTACTGTGTATCACACACCATAGTTCTGTGGAAATCAAGCTTTAAGTCGAAATCACGTATGTTAAATGGAATCATGTGGAATGCCATTGATTATAACAATGTCCTGTTATTTCAACGTTTGTATAGGAACATTCCGTGAAGAAAGGGGTACTATTCCCCCTCGGGTGTTTATTTAATAGAAAACAGATATTTACTTAAATATATTTTTATTTTGTTTACACTCGTTCTTTCTTTGAAATGAATCATATTACAAGCATATTCAGACCTTCAAATTTTGCAGTAAGACTTATGCCGGTTAGGTATACCTGATACATTAAAAGTCCATCCAGTCTCACGCATTTGACTTTTCATACCTTTTTGGACAACTTCACATCAGCAGCTAGTTTTTGTTTTGTTGTTAAAGGTACAAAAAAATTAATTTAACACGAATACTGTTTTTCCTAACATTTGCTAAGTACACGAGTTACCTTCCTATCACAAAGAAATCAATAAAGAAATCAATAAAGGAAACAACGGAAAACAACAAGTATTGTAACAAAAATCTATAAATAAACGTGACCGATAAGTTCTTATTTTGACCAACCTCGCTTCCAACGCGTGTAGCGTTTTTGACATATCTAAAAAGATACAGGCATGGGAGCCGAGGTTGTATTCCGGCGAGCTTCCGAGACCAAGACTGAAAGCAGTTATCACTTTCGCAAAGAACTTGAAGTTTTGAGGCTTTATTTTTGTGCTGCCCCATGCTTTTTTTTTTGTAAGAATATTCTTTATAAGAATATCAAGCTAAGATTTCAGATTAAAAACAATAGGTGTATTGTTTAGAGCAATAAGGAAATAAGATTATATTTGGTTATAAATTATGGTATTCTTAAAAAAGCGTGTGCAGATTGCGTCTGGTATGTACGTAAACAAACTTTAGTCCCGTGATAAAAGTGTTAAACAATTAGCAGATAAGACTTTCCTTGAATTAATCGAATAAGGCTGTTCCAACCTCGTCCGCAGGGCTCTTCACGCCTATGAATATGCCCACCAAATGATCACAGAATCTTTTGCGCCCCTCTAACTCAAATGCGCAAGGCGCTTTGAATTCTGTCCGGGATTGACTTGTGTTAAATTTGAACATCAGAAAAACGAGATAGTAGGTGTGACTCCTGGATAGGACGATGGACATAGACAAAACACTAATTAATTTTAATAAATGATCAATTTATTCTACACTCGGGGAAAATATGCTTCACGGTTAGTCTTGTTGTGTCAGAACATGGCAGAACGTTAAAGTGAGGATAGCGAATTTTGCAGTACCGTTCTGTGTTTTACCCAGAATAAGTTTCGCAATAATATCTCCACATATAGTCATACTCCGAAGCCATGTGATAGTGATAATTATGAGACCAGATTTATATATCTAGATTTTTCGAACACAAAAGCATGCGGGGAAGGCCAATTTTAACGCACCAAACTGTTGGATTTGTAAAGGATTTGATGACTCCCCTCATCATATAATTTAAGAACAATCTATCTACTAATCAATAATGTGTAATATTCTAAACAATTTCTGAGAAAACAAAAAACGCCCCTTTTGCGGAGGTGTGTGTCACGCAAAACCACGGCAACATGGCAGTATCTGGTCCGGTTTATATCACCCCTCTCAGAATCCGGCGCGAAAGAATATAGACTATCGTCAGCAAACTACCGACAGCAGCATCCAACAAGGGAAGCGAGACTTTCACCACTTTTAGGGTAGTATAGCATAAACTGAACGTAAGACTGCCATCTACATTGCAACTTTTGTCTCAAATAAGCCATGGATTTAAAGAAAGTGTTAGAAGCCACAGTATCACCTGGTGCGTTTTTTTTTTAATTTTTGTCTTCTTTAATTTTTTTTTAGGATATTGCCTCCTGCCACTTCCCCATTTCTCTTTATAAAGCAAGCATAGCTAGCTAGGCTGGTTAGAGAAATAATAAACATAGAAATAATTGCATCTTTTTAGCTAGTTAACAATAATAGTAAATAACAATAGAACACTTGTTAAATCTCCCATAGCCATACCATCATCGCCAGCCAGACCCAGCATAATTTGTCTTACCACCAGGAAATCTGAAGTATAACTAAGGTGGGAAAACTATGCTTGGTCTCTCGAATTTTTTTCGGTGAGAATTTTTGATTGGTTAACTTTTTACTCACATGATCCATATCTGGGATCTTTTGTTTTGAGCGAAAAACAAGGGTGCCGATAAGTCGCATACATACGCCGCATACTTAATAGTTAGGGGGAGGGGGTGGAAAAATACCGAAATTTTAAAAAGCGAGGGGGTTGAAATTAAAGGTGTATAAATTAAAAATGTTTTTGTTTCTCATAAATTTAACCTCCAGCTCACGGATATATTAAAAATATAACACACAGTTAAAATGTAAACAAAACAGAAAAACTATGTTTACAGTCAGGTTTTATTACATGATGTACTGTATATACAGTACCTTCTTGTATAAATTTTCGCAAATCCATATAACATTTTATAAATAATGGATTTTGGTATAGAGATGAGTGACAATGTTTATCAATTAATAAGTGGAGGACTAAATAAGCATAGGCGGTTGGAAAATAGTTGAAAAATTAACAAGCAGAGAGGGACATTTATTTTGACACTCAAGAGTATGTTAAGCATTGAAACGCTCTTTGCAAGGCAAAAGATTTAATGTAAGACTTCTTTACTAACTTATTGCGCCCTATAATATAAGGCCAACATCATCAATGTTTTCTTTGTTGTTCTATGTTGTTGATCACCTAGCTTAAGAGAAATACTGGGATATTCTTTTCATTAAAGGATTAGATATTAAAAGTGATTTAGAGGCTATTAACAACACAGCTAAGTATATATACATAAAGAAAAGTTGCAAAACTAAATATTTAATCGCTTACCCTATATTAATAGGACTGAGATTAACAAGCAGGGAGGGACTGAGATATGATTTTCAATCCTTTGACAATAAAACTAATATAATAACTAATATTTCAGATTTATATTCAGTTATATTAAGGTTACTGTAAAGGAAAAAAATTTTTTTTTAGGTTTTTTGCAAAAAATTCATGACATATAGAAAAAAAAATTCTCTTTCGAATGACATTTAATATTCCATAAAAATATTTGGAACATCCCTTTTTTCTGGAAAAAGCCTTTTCAGAGGTGTTATATCCTTCACACCTTCGTGAAAATATGTGCAAAATGAGTTACGCATATTTTTTGTAAACATTATACATGATATGAAACTACCGTATAAATATATGCATAATAATATTTTTAGATAGTTTACTTTTACCATCGATATATATATATATAAATGTTGTCTTATAAAAAATCGTTAAAAAAAATCAAAGTTAAGGAGTATGCATATAAGCTTTCTCTTGTAACCCTGACTTCTGTCTGTTAATTCTGAACGCATGCACGCATATTCAGCATAAAGAAAAAGTTCACACTTCCATTATCTTTCTGCATACTCAGTTCACACATTTTCAAAACACCTATGAAAATCTTTAAAAACAAATATCTCGTTAGCAAATTTTTGCATACATGCCTTTACGTTTGTGGTCTCTTTTTCTGAAAGCTTCCTATTGGCTCATTGAAATTTTCGGTAATGGAAGGCCGAAAAATTTATGCACAAAAGGTTCCCGGATTTTTTTGTATAAATTACTGATTAGCAAATTATGACGACAGAAAGAAAAAAATATGCATTTTTTTGAATGATTATATATAATTACAAATAATTTCATAACGACGTTGTTACAAAAAAAAACGGGGAACCTTTTTGAATTTAATTTATGCTGGATGTAATAGTGCAAAAACGAGACGTCTGCGACCACGCGTTTGGAAAAAGAAGCCATTTTAAAACGTACGGTGAAAAAAAATGGTGTGTGTTTAATTCATTATATTTTCTTTTTGGAAAATTAACATCTCATGAAAATAACACCATCAAAAAAGTCTTTCATTAAGCATTCAGAAACAAAAAAAAATTAAAAAAATGTAAAAGTATTGATAAATTATAAGAGTTTTTCTGAGACTACTCATCAAGTGAGTTTTTTGCTTTACAGTAACCTTAACCGACACAGTTTATTCCATGGGCACTAGTTTTTCATTGAGAGGCCTGGTGAATAGGGTTAATGTTGAATTATATGTATTGTAATACACAAATTTTAACATAGCGGGGGACCGCATTAATAAAAAGACTGGGACGAGTTTGGGGTAATAAAAACTAACCAAAAATTAGTTGCACAAGAAGAAAGAAAGAAAGAAAGTTGTTTTGTATATTGTACCATGAAGTTGAACCATTCCTTTTTAGAACGATCTTAAAAAAAATTGTCATCCTTCTATGTGCATTATCTGAAACACACGTTCTCACAATAAATGGTATATATGGAATAAACAATCCTGTAAAAATTTATCATCTTTTTCCCTCTTAACTCTCCGTACTCATTCCAAACGATTAGCCAAATAACGATTGGTAGTGGGAAAACAAAACAGGCGATATGGTGGTGGTTGACAGGAGGCACAAGTTCCTTTAGTTTGAGGATGACTATTATGCTCTGTGCAAATACTTTTTCTTAACTTTTCCAATTTCCTTGTGTTATTCATACACCCAACAACAGCACAATTCGCAGGACCCATCTTAATAAGACTAGAAAGCCAAACAACTTCTGTCACTACTTTACTCACAACACAAGGTGACTGCCAGAGTGGTTTTGTTTACCCCAAACTTGTCCCAGTCTTTTTAATAACACGGTCTCACACTATGTTGAATTGGTGTATAGGAAATTTGTCTTTATAACAACAGCTGTTTGTCAGCAGTCAAGCGTTTTTAAAATACCTAAGGGTACAAATTATTTTCAGAATTAATTTTTTAGTAGATTTAATAAGTAAATCGAAGTGAGAAGAAATAAGAATTTTGCGAATGGCCAACCTATTTTGGCAGATTTATGCAAAATCTGCAACAATAATTTATGCAAAAAAAAAATTTCTCTGCAAATAATTTTCCTCCTATGGTACATTTTTTAAGTGGCTTTCTGACATGTTTTTACATGTCCTATGCTTTGCATCAACATTACTTTTTTGAATTGGTTGTTTTATTAGGCAGGGTATAATGCATAGTTCTCAGTAAGCTGTGAACAGTTATTCCCAATTGAAATTTCTCCTGAATTTTTCAATTTATTGGAGAAACTATAAATGGCCAAAGTATTGGACTTAAAACCCATTCTATACAAGTTGTGAAGAAATATATGATCTTATTAATACCTCAAACCACCTTGATGATATTCCCATTTGGGATTTAACATCCCCTATTTTAGATTTCTAAACTACACCCTGATATGTGCCTGTGCATGTGCCTCTTACCAATCATTTTTGGCCTTTTCTTTCTTACATAGCTTTCACTTTTAGACCAAAATGAGTTACAAGCTGCCCTAAAGTTTTTAGAAGAAGCAGCAGCACAAAATTTTGTAAGTTGAACTCTAAATCTCTTTCCTGCATGGTTTGTGTCCAGTATTCACAATGTTTTTATATGCTTTTATTTTTTTAGCCACAATTTCTCTCTGCTCTATCCTCGCTGTTAGCAAATACTAGTGAATCACCAGTGGTAAGACAAGCAGCTGGTATTCAATTAAAGAATTGTTTGGTTGCAAAAGATCATAATGTTAAACAGGTGTATCATCAGCGTTGGTATGCCTTAGATGAAAATGTTAGAAACGCTGTTAAAACTCAGGTAATCAAGGGCTTTTTCAGTGGTTCCCATTGGTCAAACAAAAAAATTTAAATGATTTTGAGGGATAAAAAAAACATGATTATTCTTTCCTAATTATCCTACAATTTGTCTATCTTGTCAATTCGTTTTATAACAAAAATTAATACAACTGACATTTAGGTGGACTAATGACGTACATAACATGAGGTTATAAGATCAGACTTGATACAGAGGAAGTTGAGTTTAGATCTAACACAGTCTGCATATTTTTTGTTGATAATCTTTTTTGTACATAACACATTTGAATTTTTTATTTTTTTTATCAGAATATTTATACAGGATATGTACATTTCAGTTTTAAAAAACTGCTATAAATATGTGTCCTGTTTGAAATATAAAAGTAATGATTTAAAAAAATAAATTATAAAATATGCTCTAAAAATACTATAGATATGTTAAAATGTAGAAAACTATTCAAAAGAAAAATCTTTATGTAATAGACAGAGAAGATTATAAACATACCCAAACAGACTATATCCAAACAAATGTGAGAGAGAATGGTTAAATGTACTAAGTATATATTAAAAGTAGAAAATATATTTAAATTAGCTTGTTTCATAGATCTTTAGTGACTTGTTTTGTCCTTTATGTATGCAGGGTGACCACTCCTCGTTAAATTCCTTTAACAACCTTAGAAAAAGAAAATCTCCTTAAAAGTACTTAAATATACTTAAAAAATTGAAATTTTAGCTATTCTCCTTAATTTCTCTTTTTTTCTTATTTTTTCTGATCGTAACTTTTTTGGAAATGTGTTTATGGATTGTTCATCACCAGTGAAATAAGACATATATCTCTGTTACCAGAAATCCTATATTTTCTACCTTTCAGGGCATAATTTGATGTATATTTGTATAATATCTATAATTTTCTTATCATTGAACAAAGTTTGTAACATTAAAGATAGAGAACTAAAATTGGTTTTCTACTTAATTATCCTTATTTTTTTATTTTTTTTATTCTCGTTGGCAGCAAAGTGTCAATTTGTCTCCTTAATTCTCCTTAATATCTTTACTTTTGTTCTCATTTTATTAGTGGTCACCCTGGTATGTAACAAATCAAACAGCTATTGAACTTAATAGTATCTGTAACATTTCAGTTGTTTTGAAAATGAGAAATGTATTTACCTGCATTTGAAATTTGTTTATCTTAGGTATTTCAAGCCCTTGGGACAGAAACAGCTAAGCCATCCTCAGCAGCATCATGTATTTCTGGTATTGCATCTGCAGAACTTCCACACAATTTATGGCCAGACCTGATGAACAGTCTGTGCAACAACGCAGCCAGTGAAAGCAGCAGTGAGCAAGTAAAAGAAGCTACACTAGAAGCTATTGGTTATATATGCCAAGATATTGTAAGTGTTTGAATGTTCTACTGATAACAGAAATAGAAATAGACTGATCTATAACGAAGTAGTTTTTCTTACTTCACCTTTCCCGTTTTAACAAAAATTTGTCCAGCAAACACAAACTAACATGATGCATTATTGTTACTTTTTTTAGGACGCGCAATTTTTAACTAATTATGCAGCAAACATTCTACGCGTCATTGTAAATCGTATGGGAAATGAAGAAACAAAGTAAACATCATTTTATAATAAATTTTGAAGTTATATGTAATTGTTTTTATAGTGTTTTTTTTATTTTTTTATTCCAGTAACAACATTCGATTTGCTGCAACCACTGCTTTTTTGAACTCACTTGAATTTATCAGAGGCAACTTTGAAAAACAGGCAAGTTTAAACCGCTCGTTTTCTTAAAAAAATGTCGAACATCTTTTGGATCTTTAAAATTGTAACCATGTTTTTAATAAATTGTATTTTTTACAGGATGATCGGAATTATATTATGACAGTTTTGTGTCAAGCCACACAGTGCCCTGAAAAAAGGGTATGTAGCAGCTTTTTTTGCTTTACTGTCTTCAGATAGAAAACACCTTTAAAATTACTTTACTAGTGTTGCCAAACTCTTACATACACTATACTATACAGTATACCCGTAAAGTGGGACTCGTGGAACCAAAAAAATCAGTCCCATTCTTGTCCCAATTATCACAATTTTATTGTAAATGGGAGTTTGGCAAGAGTTTTAAATGTCCCAAATCGGAAAATTGGATGAAGCTAAATAAAGAAAGTGCAAATTTTAAAGAATGCTTTCAATAAAACTATAACTTGTAAAATTCAAATTTAAACTGGGCAATTGTCAACACAAATGCCAACATGAGACAAAGCAGGCAAACAAATAACAACACATCAGCAATTTTTTGCCAACTTAAAAAATTAAATAGTCCCAGTTAAGCAATGATTTTGGTTGATGAGACTGAAAAAAATTAAACAAAGTTTTTCAATGCTGCAAACTGTTTGAAAAAAAAAACAGAACTTTTTATGTATCACATGCTACAGTTTCAGACAAGTTTAGTTTTGAGAATTTTATTGGTGAAACAACTGAATTTTTTTTCACACTATTTCATTAGTTATACCTGGAGTTGGGTATGTATGGAACATTATACATTATTTGGACTATCTAAAGTCTTGCTTTGACTTAAAAACTGAACTTGAAATTCATCATTTTCTAGAGGACTGAAAATATCTCTGCTTAGAGTTGTGTTAAAAACATTAAGTGCAAAAATACTTGCAAGCAATTCTGGTAACAAGAATGGGAGCTCTTGAAAATAAAGTTGATTTTGCAAAAGAAAGAGCTAGTATTAAAATTGGCTATATTTCAAGGATGCATGAAGAACCTAAATTGTTTATATTGTAAAAAAAATAAATTTTTACATCATTGGAAAACTTATAATTCATAAATAAATATATATTTTTGACAGGAAAAAGATCAAAAAGAGGGAAATGTAAAATAAACATTTTTATATGCTCTTTCAAATAAGTATCCTGATATTTTAAAAAAAATTTTGCTCCATACATACACCTCATGCTCAGCTCTCCAAAAATGTCTGTTTTTTTCTTCTTAAAAATGTATTGTTAAGATACCATCACAATGTAAAGGTAAAAAAACAGAAGCCTAAAAAGAAACTTTTCCACATAACCTCAGAACTACATTTAAAAAGCAAAACCAAAACGCTATTTTAGAACTCAAGTAGAGTATAGATTTAAATGGTGTGATTTTTATGTGATTAACTTTAAATGCCTGTACATTTTAGACTCCCAGAGTCGACAACTTAAAAAAGTGTAACAAAAATAGAACAATTTAATAGGAAATTTATCTGGCCTTCATAAATATATACTTAGTTTAGGAAATATAGACAGCATTCTCAACACGGCTGATAGGTGTTTTACGTATCCTAACAGTTAATAATCCTTTTTCTAGTGAAGGTTATTCATTTCATGTGTATAGCTACAACCGATTCTGTCTAAAACAAAAGAAATGCATCTCTCTTAAAAACATTTTAACTCGTCTTTTTTCAGGTGAAAGTTTCAGCTTTGCAATGTCTGGTCAAAATTATCACTCTTTATTACGAATACATGGAGGCATACATGGGTCCAGCACTATTTGCAGTATGTATTTTTAGTGCATTGGATCATTAATTTTGATGTAACTATGTGGAACGTATTCTAATGGCATAAATCACTATCAACTCAAACAGATAATAATGTGATACAATATTTCATTAGATTACAGTTGATGCAATGAAATGTGATGAAGATGATGTGGTGCTGCAGGGTGTTGAATTCTGGTCATCTGTGTGTGATGAAGAGTTGGATCTAGCCATTGAAGCTCAAGAAGCCGAAGAATCTGGAACAGAGCCTCAGTCATTTAGCAGATTTTATGCTAAGGGCGCTCTGCAATACTTAACTCCCATTTTGCTTCATATTCTAACGAAACAGGAGGAGTATGATGATGAAGAAGATTGGACACCACACAAAGCTGCAGGAGTGTGTTTAATGTTGTTGGCATCTTGTTGTGATAATGAGATTGTTCAGCATGTACTACCCTTTATACAGTCAAATTTACAAAGCACTGAGTGGAAACTAAGGGATGCTGCTGTTATGGCTTTTGGTAAGTAAAACATGTAACTGAGTAAAAATACTTAGTCAGCACTTTCTAACGTTTAAGCAACATATAATATAATTTATAAGCATAAAGTATGGACAATAATAATGTCTGGTTTTTGAGCAGTGAAATGAATTGATAATGACTTTATGTGAAAGAGGAAATAATTGTTGATGAATGTAACAATTATAACACATTGGCCTTCTTTATTATAGGTTCTATTATGGAAGGTCCAAATTCAGAAACTTTAAGCCCTATTGTTAAACAGGTTTGTAAACTGTGTCTGTATGCCAAATATGGTAGCTACAAGTAGCGAGATAAAGTTCACTGTTCTTCTATCATAGAAACATGGCTGTGATCTTAAAACCCTCTTTTTTCTTTTAGGGAATGCCATTTTTATTACAACTGATGAAGGATAAAAACATGATAGTTCGTGATTCAGTTGCATGGGCCTTAAGTCGAATTTGTGATCAAGTTCCAGAAGTGGCATTAAGTAAAGAGTATATAGATAATCTGTTGGACGTTTTAATTGAAAATTTAGAAAGTGAACCTAGAGTAGCTACTAATGTGTGTTGGGTATGTATGATTTTACAGTGATTTTAATTTCCAAGGAGTTGAGGAGAATAAATATTTTGGTTTTCGTGACTAAAAGTAGTGCTTGTGTTCTTTATCAAGCAGCTAGATCTTGTTTTTATAAAAAAAAATTATTTTTAATCTTTTCAGGCTTTTTCCTCTCTTGCTGATGCTTCTTACGAAAATGCTCAGCAGGGTACTGCTGACGATGACGATGAGCCAGCTACAACTGTCCTTTCAAAGAAATTTGAAGCTATTGTAAACAAAATTATTATCACAGGAGATAGGTAAGTTAAGATATTTTACCATCCCATGCTTTTTAATGGTGCAGGGAGGGTACACAAGGTCTTCATTATGCTCAAAATGACTATTAAAATAAGTTGTACTGATTTGAAAAACTGTCTTCTTAAATTATAAGATTTCTGCTAACAAAATGTAGGTTGTTGACTGTTTCTCTAACCAAAAAAAGGAAACAAAAAAAGAACGCCTGTAAAAGTCCTGCAATATATATTCCACAATATACAAATTCATGCAAAAATTGACTTAGCCAGTCTTTCTAATTTCTCAGCACTCACAGTGACAGCCAAGGTTAAAGTATTTATTTTAAGCATGTCGGTTTGCAATAACATTTTCTGGGTAAGCTTGTATAGGCCCTACATGCTTACTCTTAAAATATCATGGCAAGCCGACATACAGATCCCAAGTTATGTGGTTGTCAGCAAAAATTTAAGAGGCCTGGGACGAGCAAACGAGTGTCATTTTTTGCACAAAAAATTACGTTAATCAATTCAGCTTTAAAATATCTATACATTTATAAAGTTTGAATACACATCCCTTAACAAGCCTAAAATTAGTGGTGACACAAGAAGTCATAACTAAGTTTTTTAAATATATATCTTTAGAACGAAAAGTAATTATGTAAAAACATGTAATTATAGCAACTAAATATTGAAATTTATGTAAATTGTTCAAAACAAAACGCAAACCTGAACGACCAAAACACATTTTTAATCCTATAATAAGTACAACACCCAGTCAGAGCTAGTCCAAATTCTTAAGAATGGATCAAGAATTTTAAAAAAATATACAAATTCCAAGACAACTTTTCAAGCTCTTTGATATGAAATTAACTTGTTTTTTTTTCGGGTAAGGTAAGTTTTAAGCACTCCTCCAGATTGCTAAACAATACTTCTACAAAGAATCCATATTTAAACCGCCAAAGGTACTCAAATCAAATAAATGTATTAGAGATATCTGCTTTTTTTTAAGGTCTGACGCTCATTTAAATAATTTGCGCAGTTCCGCGTATGAAGCTGTTATGGAATTAGTCAAAAATAGCCCGAAAGATGTATACCCTGTCATTGGGATGTTGATTATGTCAATTCTTGCTAAAATGGACGCCATAACCAAAATGGAGAAATCAGGTGGACAAGTTGGTGATCACAGCCAGCACAACGACTTTAAATCACTTCTATGTGCAGCGTTACAGGTGAATACTTCATCATGTCTATTTTGTTAGCTGTGCAGGACTGAGCCAACTTTAGTAGAAAAAATGAATTTTACTCCAGACCTAACATTCATTTTATACAGATCTTGACAACTGAATGATTAAAAGAAACTTTATTGGCCTTGCTGGGCTGAACTCAAATCTGTGCTTGAATATTTTTTATGATTTTACATTTACTTGAAAACCAGTTGCACAAGTAGGTGTCGTCTCTAGTTGTCATTTCTTGTCTGACTAGTGACTACCTTCCCCAGTTGATTTTTTTCAAATTTTTCTAAACCTTTTCATAAAGTAATAAATGGTAAAATTGTGTTTTGGTTTAAGGCCACTCTCCGAAAGTTGAAGAAAGAAGACACACTAAAGATAGCAGATAACTGTATGTCAGCATTGTTAGAAATGTTGAATATGAGCAAAGTTGGTGGTGTCCAGGAAGACGCTTTTATGGCTGTGGGAACTTTAGTGGAATGTATGTAAATCATGTTTCCTATATTCAAATACTAAAGTGTCATTCTGATTATTATTGACAGTTAACTAATCTATACTCAAGGCTTGCACGCTGTAGACTGAAATATGGAAAAACCAGGGAATGTTTTTCAAAAGAATTGCTGCCGTACGAATGTAAACGGTTGAAATTTAGGATTTTGACATTTTATGTAGGTATTGGTGAAAATTTCAACAAATACTTCAAGGTTTTTAAACCATTTCTGATCCAAGGTTTGCAGAACCGAGCAGAATACCAGGTGACAATTAAATAGGCTCCCCATTTTTTGTCTTTTTCGGTAGCTACAAAATCAGGTTTTCTAACAACTTGATTCATTTAGGTTTGCATCTCTGCTATTGGTGTTGTTGGAGACTTGTGCAGAGGGATTGGAGGCGAGATTGCACCCTTCTGCGATGAGATTATGCAGTCTTGTATTGAAAATTTGGCAGTAAGCCTCCTTTTTGCAGTTTAAAACTAAATGTTTAAGCTGGGTGATCAACGTGCTTTTGTAACTTGAAAATATGTTAAACTTTTTTTAGGATAATACAGTCCATCGTTCTGTTAAGCCTTATGTGTTATCTCTATTCGGTGATATTGCTCTTGCTGTGGGAGCTAACTTTAAAAAATACGCTGAGGTCGTACTAGCTACGCTATGCCAGGCTGCAGCTGTTGAAGTCGACAAGGTGTGTAATTTCTTCTATATTTGGCGTGGCTTTTGTGTTAAATATTCCTTTCAATGTCGAACACCGTCAATACGTTACTGTTTTGTGATACTAAAAATATTTTTAGAAAATTGCCAATTATTAGGACCCTCTTCTGTTTAGCCTCCCTCCCCCTTCAGGGGCCTAAAAATTTATGGTTATATTTGGACCTCCACGGTGCAAATATTATCCTTATTGGGGACAATTCATCTAACTTATTTTAAATAGATCACAGGTCTTCCGTAATGCGTTTTGTTCATTCGGTCCCGTTGATAATGCTTTTGCTTTAGAACGATTACGATATGGTTGACTACTTGAACGAGTTGCGAGATGCATGTTTAGAAGCTTTTACTGGTATCATACAAGGTTTGAAAGGAGAAGATGAAAATAACGTCAGCCGTAAGTAACTCCGCAAATTTTTTAATTATTAATAATAGTATTATTTATTATCATCATCATCATCATTCACCATTCTTTCGTAAAGGTTTTACAGATTTTTTACCCTCTTTTAGCCGACGTCGAAGTTGTTAAAGCAAGTATTTCCAACATCTTAAAATTCATCGATACTATCGGTAAAGATCCTGACCGGACAGACAGCTTGGTTGGTGCATGCTGTGGCTTGCTTGGAGATATATGCACTGCTTTTGGTGCTGAAGTGGTCCCTTTAATCGACGTGCAAAATTTTCAAGAATTGTTGCAAGAAGGAAGGAGATCTAAAACAGCTAAAACAAAAACTCTGGCAGTCTGGGCATCCAAAGCCATAAGAACCCGAAGAAAATAGTGAAAAAAGGTAGGAGTTTTTTGTCCACGTACCTTGCGTATTTAAAAAAACCTGGAAACGTGTTTTGTTGCGCTTTTTATTGCTGACACTCACAGTTAGTAGCTTGCACTTTGCGCGTGCCCCAGTTATCGATATGTTTAAAAAGGCCGCAAAAAACATCAAATCATTCAGTTTTGATTAAAAAATACAGTGTCTGTCCTTTTAATTAGAGTGAGAGAGACGAAAGTGTAGTTATTTTTAGACGCAACTTTTAATCATTTTTAACTAGTACTTTCACATTCGTAAGTTCGCCTCCTGTTAACTCCATTTTGGACTTTTTCTTTTACTTTCATTGTCAGTATAAAAATCATCTTAGCCACAATGACACTACTGTGTCTTTGACGACGCCACAAATTGTCAACCTTTAGTAAATATATGTCCAGCAATTTTCACCTAATAGTGTCATGTGACATGCATGTCGTAAGCATGACAGTTTGGTAACCAGTGAGAACATTTTATTTAATCTACTCATCAAATTTCTAGTCATTAAAATGGCTAATTAGAATTTTATGATTGTAAAAACACTAAAGCCGGATCTTTACGAGCCGGAAAATGTCGAGGTGGACTACATTTTCCGCAGCGAGACATGCGCACTGGTAGATATTGCGCAATATTTTCAAGGTAGCGGCGTAGATTGTGGAGGTACAAATTCTGTTTCAACT
This sequence comes from Hydractinia symbiolongicarpus, assembly GCF_029227915.1. Lineage (NCBI taxonomy): Eukaryota > Metazoa > Cnidaria > Hydrozoa > Anthoathecata > Hydractiniidae > Hydractinia > Hydractinia symbiolongicarpus. The sequence continues at coordinate 6,332,715 of NC_079878.1, forward strand.
TTAAAAATAACCCAATCAGAATGCGACAAAATGTAGACAAACTTTATGTTTTTGAGCATTTGAAAAAAAACAAAATGACGTAAACATCTTTGTTGGTATTTATAAATTTTGCTGCAAATCAACAACAATAATAACAATTGCAAGCTAGTAGTAACTATCTCCACGAGACGAAAAATTTTATGGGTGAAAAAATAGTCTAAAATACATTTAACGCAATGTTAATGCAATTTTAAAAGCTTTACACATTTTATTGACGCATGTGCACCAGCACTTACTGGTAAATTACTAGTATTTTCTTGTCTATTTCGTGATGTTCTTCTTCCAACTGTGCTCTAGGCAGGGTAGAGTGGAGGGCACAGATTGTATCTTTAGGGAAGGGTTTAAAAATTTTTAAATGATTGTTTTTTAGTTGCACACTATATAATATCCCTTTTTTTCAAACAATATAAAACAAACATAGCGAAGTAAAAAGTAGTTGAACTCTCTTAGCGTTTTTAGCTTTCTCTCTTCAACATTTCCTCATTAATAAGAACGCGCTTTAAAAACAACCTGACGTCAATTTGAAATTTTTGTGCAACAGTTAAATAGGAGTTTTTCAATTAGGTAAGTTAATACACAAAACAGTTACTGGGTCGACGTGAAATGATTTGAAACTACAGTGAATTCTCGAATTTTAAGGGATGCAGGGAGATCATCTGGTTGATGGTGTATTTATCCTACAAAAAAGCTATAACCATTTTATTCAAATTTGTGACATGGCGTTGCTTCACAGTCCCTAACTTCGCACGGTAGATTCTGCGTTTTTAAAGTCAAAACAGGATTTGAAAAGCTTGTGAAAAGCAACCAATCCAAAAAAACATCTATCTATTTCATCGTCATCGTATCTGGAGATTGAAAATCCAACAACGATATTGTGTTTGACAAAACCGGGCTTTTCACGGTTTGATATCATGACAGAAAGTGACGTGAAGAACTTAAAAATCTGCTTGAGAGAATTCCAAGTTCGAAATGCCAAGATATAGTTGCGCAGCCTTTTCCAGAAAACTCCAGAAAACATGTTTTCAAGGTTTTACAGCGATACGTTACATGAAATAAATTTATTGTCAGTTGCTTCTGAGTATGACTAAAAGTGTATTTCTTCCTTCCCTAGGCATAAATTATTTTTGCATTTACAACGAAATAAAATTTAACTTGAATACAAGTATTAATCTCGCTGTGTCACACTGCATAGGAATAAAAAGAGGATTTGAGTTCTCAACAGCATGGTACCGAAAGTATTTTTCCTCTGCGCTTGTGTGTAATGTGGTTGTCAAGGTGACAATATTGAATCATAATGGCTGTTATTAAAGGTTACATCCTGTGACACTTGTGTTTTCTGACCTCATCCTTCAAAAGTTTTTATTGACACAAAAGAATCAAGATACTTCTCGCTTTATGAGTTCAACTCACCTTTCTCGCTGCGGAACAAACAAAGTTCATACAAGTTTGTTTCGACAAGAGAACTGTTTGTGCAATCAACACATCTTTATTGTCGAGATAGCGCCCTATTAATTGTTTTTAGAATTTAGCTTAATATGCAGTTTAATTTAGCAAGATTCTCGTGATAGTATCGATTTAATTTGTTGTGACGTCAACAGGAGAAGTGTCGATAGAAATATTCTTAAGCAATAATCCTTTTTTAAATGCTAAAAAAATTGGATTATACCATTTTTCCTGCAATGCTTTTTTCTTTTACCTATTTTTTCATTAATAATAAAAAAATTATGAAAGATCGTTACGGGAGACTTTCCTTGAGCTTTGAATGTTTTAGGCTTAAGTCAGTAGTTGTGATCTTCATGAAATGCGATTTGATGAAACGAAATAACGGACAGAATGTTGTTTTGCATGGAAAAGTTTTCGAGTGATTAATGTAATTGCCCTACATAGCACTAAGAAACGAATGGTTTTTCCATGTCAACGATATTTTGTTGCTGGGCAGAAAATGCGATGACGCCAATATCGATAAAAAAAACGACTATGCACTTGTATTTCTTTATTTTTACTGTATTGTTGCTTTGAAGGATTTCACAGATGCCAAATGTTTTGCAATGCGAAACTACCCCACGTACAGTCGTCTTCTGTTTTGTGCTGGGATTCGGGTTGCCCCATTCGTGACGTCAATATTTCCAGTGACAATGGAAATATTATTTTTAAAATATTAATGACATTTTGATGAGGATGACGTTTGATACTTCACGAATTGTTGTTATTTTGAAGAGGGGAATGATGCTGAAATTGGATCATGTTTTTTTTTTATCTTTAGAATTTTTCCCCCGAGTGAGTGAATGCGAGAGGAACGAACATGCGAGAAGAGGATAGCAGACAAACGTTGAACGACATCCCCACGAACAAACATTACTTGTGTTATATAAAAACAAAACTTGAGAGACGTGTGCGTGATATGGTGAGATATGGTGAAGAAGAAGCCGATGACAGATCCGCAAGAACTAAACCTTTTCCTAAAGAATCCAACTTTCAAATCAAAACAATTTCTCAATACGCTACTGGTTAAAATTTAGTAATAAAATGGAAAATTTACGACTTTGTATATATTATATCTTCTTGTCCTGTTCTGTTTACAAATTATGATTGAACTAGTGGGATTTTTTTCTGTGGCTGCTTTTAAATGGCCACAAAATTATCGATAAATATTCTTCGAAAAATATAAAAATCTAATGCTATGAATTTCTTGATGTGTTTATTTAATTTCATCCTACAATGTTCTTCTGTACCCCTACTGCATTTCATTAACGAATCTCTTTAACAGTGGCGGTCTTACAGGCTACACAAAGAGCTAAATATTCTTATGGAAAAAAAGTAAAAATATAGTAAGTATCCCATTTATCGTAAGAATGTTTCAAGCCAATATACTAACATCAAAAGATTACTGTTTGTAAAAATTTTGTTGTCCTTTGTTTTTTGTTTTTCTTATGACCCGTCAACGTTTATTAAAAAGAAAGTCTGAGTAGGACGGAAATTGTGGTATTGTTAAAGAAATTGGACATCCAGGTTTTTTGAGTATACAATAGAACGTTTGAAAACAAGGAAAAGACAAAACAATAAGGAGACGCTTTTGACCTTTAAATTGAGCCTAAAAAATTGATCTGCCCCGCTTTATTTTTGTTCAAATGTTATACAGAGCTTGAGTACACAAAGGCGCCTTTTTAATCTTAATGCTGGTTGTTTATGTTTGCTGCAGATGTCTGAGAGAAAAAAAATCTTCCTTATATGGTATAGAAACTCGATGTTGAATTTTCTTTTAGCTGAAAGTAGTTCATCATATGAAAAGTAGATCTAAAAAGTATGAATTATAAGCACAAAAGATTGCAAATTACTCGAAGACATGAATCAATGATTTAAATGTCTTCTCATTGATGAATATTATAATGAGTCAGTGCGAGAAAGAAGTTTTATATTGGTTCGCTGATTCTAAATTTAGTTACACCATATTTGGTCTACATGAACGAATTCATGCTTTTTAACCAATCGTGCGCCTACTTTTTAATAATAAACGAATTTGATTGGTTTGAAAGAACAATTAAGAAACATAACATGTTTGGTTAATGCTTCTTGTTATTACTGTACTGTGATTGGTGTATAGAACAATTATGTTCAAGATGATTGGTTCACTTGTTTTGTGTAATTTGAAATGAAAAGCAACAGCTACAAATCATCACGTTTAAGCTTTTTAAAGCTCGTTGGAATAAAAATGTTAATACGGTTTTGTCTTAATATTCTGCTGAGTATATTATAGATCGTAGGTTCATAAAGTTTTGATAATACCCAGAAGAAATAAAGAAGTTTTAGTTGCATATTTTTTGCATCAAGATGGTTATGGAAATGGATGCGTCGTACGCTTTGCCATCATCGTCCATATTTCAAGAATTACAACGTATTCATGATACGGGATTTTTTAGCCCTGTTCATTCTTTGGAAGATAAATTTCAACAGGTTAGTGGTTGAATTTTTATACATTTTGCAAACAGATTTCTGAAAGCGTAAGATTTTCGCGCGCTTATGCATTCATGCATCGTGGTTTACGTTCACGTATCGTGCTTTGTAGCACGTTACGTGAACGTAAACTTTGCTGCATTTCTAGTCCGTGTATTTTAAAAGTTACAAAGTTGTGAAAACAAGATAGATTTTTTGCTTATTGTGTACAAAAGGAACATTTTTTGCAGCTTGCTCATATCTTGCAAAAACTTGTTCTTTTTGCAGTGTGTTTGAAAGCCGCTGTCTCGGTTTGATTCAAAACTTGGCGGGTGCTTATTTAAACAAGATCATAATAAAGTCAAACTGCTCAGCGTTTATCGTTAAAGAAAAATCTGCACTCTAATTTACACTATTTCTTGAGAATTTTTAAGCTACAAGAATAAAAAGTTCATTTTATTAAAAATATCTTATAAAATGTTATTTGAAAGCGTAAATAATAGTTTCTTTTTTACGATACCCAGCGGAATTTTGTAAATTAAAATGCTTGTTATGATACTATTGTTTTGGGAACACTTTATTAATTCCTAAAGATTTTAAATGCAGTCATTTTGTTTAAAAAGTATGTTTCAGTGTAAATGGACTTTGGCTGCTTGCTCTTTTTAAATTACAGTTCCGCTAGTTATGTTAATAACTTCATAACTTGTATTAATCTTCTCATTAAATACTTAGATTTAATTAAAAAGCTGTCCATTAAGAAATATTTTTATAATTTAACCATAGAATCGATTGGAAATGGATCGTTACCTTGGCAACGAGCCTAACCGTCACAGTTCTGTAGGGAGTCGTGATAAACAAAGCGAAGCTACTACGGTTGCTTGGAATGAGTTTCATGCTCCAGATGAGATGCTTGAGGATGTCAACAGTTTAACCCATGATATTGAACAGTTCAAACCTTATTTCGATTTCTACTCCATGAACAGTAAAATTCATGTCGTGTTACCTGAGACACCAACTGAATCCAAGTTCTCCGATAGCACAGACTTACCTATATTTAAAAGAACTAATATTTCACGTTTCCCATTATTTAATAATTCACAGACAATTGAGACTTCTTTATATTCAGACCATGCTTTAGTTGTGAAACCAGTTATCCTTACTCCACCAAGCTCACCTGAGTCGGTGTCAAGTAGTGGTAGTGGCAATACGTCTCCACGTGTTCACAAAATTACAAAGGGACAAAGAATACAAAAGGCTAAATTGCAAAATACAAACACCACAAAACTTCTAGACTCGATTACTCTAAACCCTGACAATTCACTGAATATATCTGATTTATCTATCCTGGACTCTAAGAAACGTATCCATCGATGTCAGTTTAATGGATGTAAAAAAGTATATACGAAATCCTCACACTTAAAAGCTCATCAAAGGACACACACTGGTGAAAAGCCATACAAATGTACCTGGGAAGGTTGTCACTGGCGATTTGCTAGATCAGATGAACTTACGCGACATTTTAGGAAACATACTGGCGCCAAACCTTTTAAATGTTCAGCGTGCGATAGATGCTTCTCCAGGTCTGATCATTTGGCATTACATATGAAACGTCATGGCAACATACCCACGAATAATAATAATAATAATAGCAATAATAATTCAAATAGTACAAGTAATTAAATTATTTTTTAGGTCATACATTTTATTAAAGTATTTCTGTTTTTTTCTGTTTTGATTTTGAAGCAGTGGAGCTCATAGAATTCCAACTTAATCATTTAATTTAGGATTGAAACTTTCAAAACTATCAACATCTGAAACATTTTATTTTTTCTAATCCCTGGGGTTTTTATCTTGTTTTGAAATTTTTAATGAAGCCAGTGTTTTTAACACAAGTTCATTAAAGAGAAAAATAATTCACATATTCATCTGAATATGAAAAAAACACAAAGAACCACATATGTTCTTCATTCAGAAAAAAATTGAATATAAAAAGACTTTTTTTTCGCAATGTGCTTGCATTTGCAAAAAAAGTTGTTTTTTTTTTCTTTGTTTACATATTTCGAAACAATACTCAACGTTGAGAAATTAATAATTTATCACTCTAAGCGTGTGTGTTTTTCGACAGATTTTTTGCGCGCAAACAATACCTGATATTCGTCGTCCGGCAAATTAGACCATCTTACACGGAATTTCCTAACTATATAGATTTATTTACATTTTTTATACATGATATTTAATTTTTTGCTCGCATCTATGAATAGTGTATATTCTTATTTTTCTACTACGTTATTTATCAGTCTGCAAAAAATCCACTTTGCTTGGCTGTTGTTTATGTTGTGTTGGTGATTGTTTTATGTAAAATTTGGTAACTGTTCCAAAGCAGATTAAATGGAGAGGACGAAAAGCAAAATATTTGAATTTTCGTAATCTGAAGACAAATAAATGTTACACACAATGTAATCGCGATGAAAGTGTCTCCTCGAGTTTTGCTCTCCATCGCAGATACTTTTTTAGAAAGACAAGGTTAGATTTTTATTTTCAGTTGTTCGGGACCAAAGCACAGGAGAGATTTAGGTTATTTTTTATATGCATACTCAATCTAGTTATCTTTTATTTGTTTTTCAGAATATTTCTTGTGATCTAATTTACATGGCCTTTAAAAAGCAAAGGTGAGATATGCTAGTGTATGGGTTAACATATCACTATGAAAATATTTGTCTTTAAACGTTGTAGTGTAAACAAGGTGTTATTGAACGACCTGTCAAGACTTTTTGTTATTAATCAAAACTCTGATTTCCTAATATGAGAATTAAAAGTTGTTTATTATTGTGCTTGTTGTTTTTTATAGTTCTGTATCGTCTTATTTGCGTATAATGTTTATGTGAAAAGAAATTTTTGTATATATTGTATTTAGTTAGATGTTACAATTGTAAAAATGGTGAACAAAACACAAAATTATTATATTTGACGCCGAATAATTCTGTAAATTATTTTTAAAACTTCCATTTTTTTAAAACTTTTATCTGCTTCGTTTGATAAGTCGTGTCTATCTTACGTTCTTCTTGCGTTCTATTTGTCTCTTCATTTTATTCTCGACAAATTCAGATGGTTTCACCTCCTTTTTTTCGAACTTTTTTGTGGTATGTAATTATCTTGTGTTTTTACATGCAATGATGATAGGAGAAAATAAATCTTAAAAAATAACATTTTTGTCCTTGCTTTATATGGTGTCTAACGAGTTTTATCAAACGATAAATTTTCACGCGTATTTCGTAAAACAGCATAATTTTCGTTATTTTTGCAGACAACAGAAGTTAGTTTACCCATATAGCGCGGGTTCAGTTAGCGGGCAACGATTTTTACACAAATTTCATTTTACCGAAACTCTATTAGACGCAAAAATTATTTTTCTTCGAGAAGTTTCAGTGGATGCGCAACTAGGGGTTTTTAATCACTGGCTTACATGAAATTCAATAAGAAGCAATGATGCTTTAACACCATTGCAATTTGCAGCTTGTGCAAAAGTGTTTGCTAAGTTTACTAAACTCACACCTGTTGGTAGTAATTATTTCTGTATGCATGTTCAATGAATGTACAATTATTATTCGAGCATACATATGTCGGTAGTGCAAGAATTTGTCTGCCGAATGACTTCTAAATAATTAAAATGTTATACAAAAAAAGTTTAATGTGGCAGATGTGACGCATTTCATAGGACCGGCGACTTCCTTTAAAAATCTCGCAAAAATGCTGTCAAGTGCTTTCATTGTAAGAACAGTCGTATAAGGACAACAGCCTCGAGAACATTGCTATAGCCTCTATGTTCTTAGTTTGCAAAAACAGCAAGCAATGTCTTGTGAACAAAAATATTCCCAAAATTAATTGACGCGATTTTTGGAAACATTTATGTAAAAACAATTTCAAGCTTGATTTCTTTGTAAAATAATTAGGCTAAAACCGGATATTTTCGTTCATATAAAAAGAAAGTTATGCGTCGCAATTTGATCGCAAAATAAGATAGGCACAATTCTGAAAATATTGTTTTTAATTAGAGCCTCGTTAAAAACATTTTTAAGATGCACTATTTTAAACAAGCAATCAACTGGTGCTTTAGTCTATTCCCGTCTCCAGGACCCCTTGAGATTAAAACCTCGAGCCCTGGGGTCGAATATGGCTGTAATCAACAAACTTTTTAACGCAAGTTTGTGGCTATTCATCAAATGAAAGACATTTTGTCCTTCATTAGCATGAAAGTGTATGTCATTATATTCATTAAAGGAATCGACTTCTCTTTCATTAACATAGTAAGGACTCTTCAACCTCGATCCTTGGGCCTGTAGCGTTCTTTGATATATGGATGGAACGCGTACCAGTTCATCCTTTTATCAAAAAACGCTACAGGCAAAAAATTATTTTTGCCATGAACTTGTCTATAAACAAAGTGCGTGCAAAGGTAAAACAAAAATGGTTAACACAAGGACTTTTTAATCCAAAAATTTTGCTAAGAAACAATATGTCAAAAAGGTAAATTTTGCGATGTTTTTATTACGCGAATAGCGAAATTAACATAAATTCGCGGGATCATATTTTCGGGAATGGCAACAGTGGCAATTGAAGCATTTCGCAAAAAAAGCGAAAATTCATGAAATCGCGAAATTTAATTCTTATATGGATCGTTATGGAATTGAACTTTTATACACATTCTTTCATTCATAAAATTGATTCAGTTCATTTAGTCAATGAGAACAGATAGAATCAAAAGAGTCAGAACTACTCTTTGTGGTAAGTAAACAATGTTAAATGGTAGTTATAATATCTAAGGTATACATGAAAAACATATTTGGAAATTTTATTAGGTTGACATTTTACCGTCTTGAGGTTTTTCAAATGATTTGAGGTTAGCGTCGTACGTTCGTGTGTGCATTCATCTTTGTGTTTTTGTACTCGTAAAACATAAATTTTCCACCCGTGTAAATTTTTACCTTATTTACCTTAAATTTATTTATTTCCAGCTGAATTCTCGCGGAATATTTTTTGTCTTCAATCAGCACTTATTCGCGAATCAGTATAGTCTCGACAGCAAATTTTTTTACGAAATTCAACTTTCCACAAAAACCTTTAATTTGCAAATAACGAAATTTATTATCCGAATATTACCACGACAAGATCATAAAGATTTTATCCCCAAAATCCAAAGAGTTTGTTGTAGTATACTTTTTGCCTAACAAATGACGCTTGGCGCATATATATAAAATGCAGAATTTACCATTAGAAAGACTTATCAATAGAAAACACCAGATACGCAGACCAACCCTAATCGCAAAAAATATTATTCTAACACTTGACTTTGATATACATATAAGATTTTTTTTAGATGATGTTAAAACTTCTTCTGACAATAGTCGCAAGATGATTTGACATGGTCAAGGATTACCACGTGCTATAAAGAAAACGAGAAGTTTTCCACGTTTTTAAAGTTATTTAATTTGCTGACAACTTCTGAAATAGAGGACAAAAGTAATTAAAATTTTTACCATTTTGTTGCGCTGAAAAATGAAGGGGAATTAAGAAAATTTAAAAAGCGTTTGTTTAGAAGTGTCAGAATGATATATTATCACCAGGGTTTAATGAACCTAACAAACTATTTCTCATTCATCTATGGACTTCCTTTTAGTAAGTGTGTCTGTGTTTTGATTTATACTGTACGGACTATATATTACGGGTTTTTTTATCTTGATTAGTGTCCTGGGTACAAAGTTGTGAGTTATTCAATTTATATATTAAACTTTAAAACTACGACGTCTGCATAATATAAAAGAAAAATTATCACCTTGTTAAATCATCTGTTTTTATTTTCCATATTAGGAATATTATATTTAACATCTGGTTCCCTCAGATAAGTACAGACCACGTGACTTAAAATAAATATTAATGATCTTAAATATTTTTTATAATAACATTACCAAAGAACAAATATTTGTCTGACAAACAGCTCGAGTGGGCGTGTCGGATCATATTTTAGCTAGCAAATCTGTCCCTTAATATTTTACAAGGACTGGAACTTGTGCAGTAAAAAAATTGATGTTTTTAAAGCACCCGCAAAAATGCTGCAGGCCTCTGAGAAAGCAAGCGTCTGTTTTTTGCTAAAAATGAAAATAATCTAACGCTAATCTCCACTTGCTCAAATATTTCCTGGACAAGAAAATTTTCTTGAGATATTTATTCGGGCAGAAAAATTTTAATTACAGGGGCCACGAACCGGTTAAAATGCTCACATTCCGTTTATTCCGCGCGCATATTAAAAATACGGCAAACGCGTTTTGCGCAATGAATAGACCGGCGCACTTTTTTTTCCGAAAAGTATATTACAAAGAAATATTTCAGCAAGACTCATTCTGGATGGAAACATAACCAAGGCTGGAGAAAATAAAAATTCTAGATATATCTATGTGTTCGAGTCCGTAAATTATATACCTGCCGGAAAAATAGCTATTTTTGTTTTCCGCCGCCATCAACTCGACTTTCGTGTAAGTCACTAAAGTCGAAAACCAACAGCCGTTCCGTAGCTCCTTTAATATCAGCCACCATTTTGAATGCAATGCTTTTTACAATTTCCTCCAATGTTTATACAGGTGATGTATTTTCGCATTTTTATTGGCTGGAAAAAATTATTTTCCGCAAAAAATGTTCAAAAGTTTACAACTTATAGAATTCCGTCCAATCCATTCCGTCCAGCCTTAACAATGAATGATCAGTTAGCTTTAACAATTTTATGAGTACTGTGCACCCGGGGCTTATTAATAATATGTAAAAATGACTTGGGACATGAGCAAATTGTTGGTGTAATTATTCTCTCAAAAATTATTCGTCACGTATCATGTTTTTGAATGCTATCGTCGCCTTGGTTACGTAGGATTAAGAGTTTTTGTGTCGAGAAAAATCACAACAATATGATCTGTGAATGAAAATTTGTTTTCAAACATATAAGTAAGAACATTTCATACATAAATTTATGTCCTGTGCACTTTGACGTCAAGCGATTCGATGTAACGGTATTTTCTCGTAAACCTTGCATTCAACTTTTTGAATTCAACGCCATACGGCAAAACCACACTTTGAATTTTTAATTTTATTGATGAAGACACGTAGTATAATACCTGACATGCTGAAAATCAAGCAGTAAAAACTGCTAAATGTGATATGTGACACTTCACACTGCAGAAATTATGTCGGAGGCATAAATGGACCTGAAGCGAGTAACAAATTTTTTCGAGTGAAATGTAAATGGTGAACTGGTGTAGACTTCGTCACGAATGATGCTAGCTCAAACGATTTCTGAGTGGAAGAACTAAAAAGAAGAAAAAAATATTACTAAGCAATAAAATCTCGATAGGTATATGTGACCACGGTGATTTTTTAACTAGATCTGGCAAAATTTAGCGTAGTTAATACGTTACACTTGATGCAATGCAAAATCTAGCCTGACGTGACCACGCTAAATGTTCATGTGCCTTTATAGGAGAGTGTGGTCACGTTCAGAACTCACTCACCTTGATGAAATGCCATCGTTATCATCATCCATGTGAGAAGCCGCTTTCACATCCCAAAGTTTTACACAGTTGTCCATACCTCCTAAAAAATACTTCACAAATACTTAACATAGCTGTTAAAATCATTTTAACGCTACTGTTTTTACATACTATTAAGGTACAAGCGTCAGCTAATTTTCCAACCTGTTGCAAGCATATGCCCCTCTCTACTAAAACACAGGGAGTGAACATTGGCCGTATGTCCTTCAAAATCTGCCAGTGGTGCGGCTTCACCGATGTCCCATAACAACACACGATTATCCGCTCCTAGTAGCAAGAAAATTAAGTTAAAGCCGGTTTTGAATCAAGTAACGTCACTTTGTCATGATGAAATATTCGTTCAGCAATATTTACCAGAGACAACAGGCATTAACTACGACGGCAAGACTTATTAAAATACGGGTAAGAACGAAATATCACCTGATGAAACGAGATGGCGTCCGTCTGGTGAGAATCGAACGCTCTGTACACCAGCCTGAAACGAAAGAAGTGTTAACAGTTATGAACTAGTAACATTTGCATTACCGTAAAAGGGAACAACTTTTTGCGGAAGCAAAATTGGTAGAAAGAAAAATTGACGGATAACAAAATTTAGGAGGAATTAAATTTAGCAGAGAGCAAAAAATAAGTTTATGGGGATGACAATAAAACTTTATACAAAACATGTAAACAACGATTAACAATCCAAACTTTAAAGAAAATACGATATTAAAAAACAATAAAATCAAACGTATGTTCATTTTCCTCATATAAAAACACGAGAAAATTCCCTGATTTTCAGAAATTGACGGAGAAGGTACTTTTGGCGGTAATTTAATTTGGCGGAAGTCAAAAAATATTAATTTTAATTTGGTAAATCTTTGTCAGTTCTGCAAAATTTTCTTTCGAACAAAATTTATTCCATTAAGAACCATTTCTTTAATTTTCAACCAATGGCGATAAATATGATCAAGATGGCGACAATAAAAAATCGTACACAAAGTGCCTACCTTATGTCCTGTAAATAACCTAACAGAACTTCCCGAGTGCAAGTCCCAAATTCGGACAGTTCGGTCAGCAGAACCCGTCGCAACATAGTTACCGTTCGGATGAAAATCTACCACCTGGGTGAAATAAAAATAAAATTGGATGTTAACAAAAACTTTTAACGCAAGATGTGTAACTGTAAAGACCTTAAAAATGCTAGTGTGAAAGGAGCCTAACGTTGAGTACGCGAAGAAGGCGTTGGTACATAGAGATAAACCACAAAACACGACGAAATATTTGTACAAATGCTATATCTACACTCTTTGTTTGCTCTATGTAGAAAACAACAAACAAATATTGACATTGGATACAAATAAATACGCAAGTAAATAAACAAATCTTACATTCACATCAGATAAATGTCCTGCAAATATTCGAAGAGGATGAGCATTCTCAGTACACCATAATCGAGCGGTGCGGTCATACGAACCAGAGACAAAATAGTACCCACGAGGTCTAGATAAAAGCAGTACGAACGTCATTTAACACGTAAGAAAGTTTATTATAACCAGGATTAAACTTTTATTGAATTATAAGGTTAAAAAAAGAAAAAAAGAAATTATGGTTTTATCTAGTTTGACAATCTCGAGATTACTTTCCCTGTGATAAAATTTGTACTTTGGGTATGTTCATTGACTAACATTTAGGATAAATAAAAATAATATTTTCCTACTATACTCGTTAGAAATTTTCTTATAATCGATACATTCCTGCACATGTGACCACCGTGACGAAATTACATCCAGTTTATCGAAATGGCATTATAAAACATACCCCGCTGCGAGACTTTAAATTCTTTGTGAACAATTGGTAGGCCGCAAATAACGGCATATATATGTTTTTTATAAGAAAGTGGAATTTCGAAACGGTCTGAGATATTCTTATGCAAAAACACAAGCAGGTTATTGGAAAAACAAATTAAAAACTTATACGTTGCTTTATTGGATAAGAATAAATTTTTTAGCTTTAAAAGAACAGCAACGAAACTAAAGGTAGAATTACACAATGCAAGTATAGACAGTATAGTCATGTTGATTAAATCTTATTGTGTATAAGAAAATTCTGTATCTAATTAAAACAAATCAAGAAAAAACGCACATAAGAAGAAGTCATGAGGGCTGAGCAATATGCTTAGCATATGCTTAAAAAATTCCTGAGCCTGAAGATTTCACAAGCGTTATGCTTAGACAAAAAAAACCCACCAATGCAATTTATCTCTGACAAAACGAGACATTCAGCCAACATTACGTTGACAAAACGATTTTTATCTATCGTAGTAGGTATAGTTAAATTTTTAACCTCCCCTGCGTGTTTGAGTTAAAAACACAATTGTTCGAATTAAGAGGGTGTTCGAGATACGAAGGTTCGAGTAATAAAGTATGAATTTAGATATGAATTTATTAGGGAATTTTTATCGTGGCAGAAGAACCGTTTGAGTTAAGGAAAGATAATGTAAAGTCAAGTAATAGAGTCTGGGTATAGTGAAATCGATTGTAAAGTTTGTCAAGAAGCTGATTTTGGAAGACAAGATTTCAAAGCAGATTTCACAAAAAACTTGAGATTTCGCTTTGTCAATATAGTATTTTAAACTTTTAAAATATTGTCTTGACGGCGGCTTTAATATTTTTGAATATCGCGCTACATGATTGGCTAGAACTTACGCCATAGTGGGCTACATTTGTCGATTTTGCAGATAGTTGTCATAATAAATAATTTTCACGAATAGTCATTTCAATGGTTCTTGAGATATTTAAATTTCTTCATAGGAACTCTTAAAATAAAGCAACGATAAAAAACACATGGCTTTAAATCGATTCAAAGAGTTGCTTAACAATTATTATAAGAAACCTTAAATTATAAAGATGAAGAAAATATTATGGAAAAATAAAAATTCGCGAGAATTTAGTTTCACGAATTTTAACATATTTTAAGAGAATCAACCTTTTCCATGTTTATCGCGTGGTCTAACTTTCAGCATTTGGGCCGAAATTTTCAAAATCCAGAAGTTGCAAAAGTTTTCTTTCTTTGAAGCAATCAGACATGAAAACACAGTCTTGTCAACAAGTTACTATAGCAACTGAAGTATGTTTCTGTTTACTCACCACAACATGACAACAATAACAACAAAACTCACGAGAACTTGACATCCCACACAGGATACAAATGTCCTTTCAATGCAACGACATTCGTGAACGTGTGCAAGCTCCATAATCGTACTACAAGACAAAAATGTTCAAATTTTACGCCATGACTCGAAACCACTTGTGTAATAAAAACATTTTCGCGTTCAACATTTATCTGAACGCCTAACAGAATGTGGCCACTCTTAGTGGCCACTCTTACAATAAACGACAAAAGTGAGGATACTAAAAAAATAATTATTTCCATTTTCAAAAAAAAAATTTGTTAAAAATTGAAAAGAAAACTAAAGAAAAAAATATAGCATTCAAAGTCAACACAGGGGTATCGTAGAACTTCACAACCAATGTGTGATCAGAATTTTCGCGAGAAGAAACTTTTGCGAATATGAGGTATGAAAAAAATTAAGGGCCTTTTTATATGAGAACCGGGAAACTCGCCCATCGAGTTTCCCGGTAGAGCGGGCTAATATCAACTCGGGTTTATATGTAAATTTGTCATTTCTCATTCCGGGTTTATATGAAGAAAAATTAGCGGGAAACTAAAAGTGACGTGAATATGTAAGCAAATATGGCTTGAAACAACAGAAAAAAGAAGATAGCGATACTGTTGATGCTTGAAACAACTGTGTTATCACTATTAATTATATCTCAAATTTTTTGAAAATTACCATCATTTCTGACCAATTTAAATATTATTCATTAACATCTCCCATACGCTTGAAACAGGATTCAAAGATAATCTTAGATCATTCTCAATTGTAATTTTAGTGAAACCTGGTGTTTTCAGCATGTTTCATGGTTTTGTTGTCTTTTATTACATATACACTATGATACAAAAACAAATATGCATTAATAGTGATAATTATTTGGTCCTGTAAGGTTACATAAACTTTTTCCGTACTTTGCCACCGGGTTTTTCTGTTTACATGAACAAATATCCATCCCGTTTGACCGGGATGCCGGCTCACTTGCCCGGGATCTCGGTTGACCGAGTTTCCCGTTGTAACCGGGGCGAGATGAATATGCACCATATAAACACAATTTCAATTTTCAGCGTTCTTCCGCAAATATCTGAGATCTCGGTCATGCGGATATCTCGGTGGACCGAGTTTCCCGGTCTCATATAAAAAGGCCCTAATGCCGCAAACACCAGTAGCAAAAACAAATTATATTCTGCGGACCTCCTCTAGTGTCGCAGTCACAGAGACTTTTAAGGTTTTTTTAAGGTTATTTAGGAAGGCTTTCTTTCGTGAATTATTTTTAACGTTTTCGAATGACAATTACCAGATCCTCTTTTGGGAATAATAAGTTCTAATGCTTAACCGTCGTGCACTAAATATAAAAATATAAACAACGTTTCCCCTACCTGTCCCGTCTTCCGAACCTGAAGCAAGAAAGCTTTTCTCACGATTGAAGCTAAGACCATACACAGGTCCAGAATGGCCACACATGGTGCGACTCTCAACAGCAGACCTAAAAAAAAATATCACATGATCTTTCCAAATGCTATCATTCGAACCGTACAAAAACATCACAAAACGCATCAAGAAAAAAAACGTCACAACTACATGAATAAATTGATTTCTGACACGGGATCGCACTTGACCATCGAAGTTCGAGCATTGATGACAAATCAAAAAGTTTGACGTGAAATTGTGGAGTCGGTTCGGAATAGTTGAGTTCTGGCTAAGTTGGGTTAAAGAACACTATGTAAGAACTAACTTATCGCTTAGTATTCTTTCCAAAACATCATCGGCTTCTTTGTCGATTTTCGCAAGTTCGTTCACTGTTTTTAACATGCGCAATTTCTTGGGCGTTAACGTCCAAATTCGAACAGTGGAGTCATCAAAACCAGACGCGATGAGTGAAGAATCCTCACTTATATCAACACAGTTCAACCTGAAAACAAAATTCAATGCACACCATTTAGCTTAATGCTGGGTTGGATCCAAATATTTTTTTTTCAAATTTAAGTACACAAGGGGCCAGCAAATTTGATTTTAAATTTTTTACTAAGGCAGGAAATAAAAAACTCCACATCTCAAAAGCTAGACATTTCACTTGATTGTATTAGAGAACTTGTCTAGCTTATTCCGTTATTCCTTATTCCATAGAATTCCGTTTTATTTAGTTTCCATAAAGTGTTGCAAGCTACCATTACTCCGGCTTAAACAAAGCAGAAAGTGGTGCTATTTTAATAAAAAGTAGTTTCCACACAACTGCAGGAAAGAATTACAATCGTAGGTACATTCACACCCCAAACTTTGTACGACTTACCCTTCTTGTGTGTGGAGAAATGTGTAAAAACAAACTGAAGGAATTTTATCCGGGGCAACATGTAAGCGTCGGCTAATATCTTTGTACATTGCTAACTTCCATCTCTTTTCACTATCTTTTCTAAACGAAACGTGACAATCAAATCGTACTCACTACTTTGATGCATACTCTTGAGGTTGTTACAAAAACCGCAGACTGAAATACTGAGATAATTCATATTGCAAAATACATAGCTTAGCCTCAGACTGATAATTAATGTCGTACACGATAAAAACTCGATGCGCATCAATCTATGTAGTAAAATTATTTTTACTGCTTTTCTTGTTGTTAAAGAAAGCAGAACAATAAAAAAATGGGTTTCAAGAATTTTGATGACGTCTGTAGCCTTTGCATCTAATGTTATTATGGCATTACGGTATCATTTAAAAACTTACAATTTTGGATACGGTATACGATCTGGCTTCGGTGCATTCGGATCGGTAGCATGGCGTTTTTTTGCTAAAAATAAAAACCAACATTTTGAACATTCAATACACCCAGTAGTTTTTACATCGTCATATAATGCACTGTTTATTGTAAGCGTGGACATACCATCATCTCTCTTTGATTTCTTTTTCTAAAAAACATAACAAAAATCATTAAATGTTTCTACTAAAGAAGGTCTCGTGGTTGTCGGCGCTGTTGGTAATGTCTTCGTCGTTGCAATCACCGTCATCGTTACTGTTACATTAAAGGTCAGATCAAACGCCGTCGTTTTGATAAAAAAGCCTATATTCTAGACACTTTTTCCTGACCCATTTAAGCAAAGAAGAATTTTACGGTAAAGAGATAAAGCAAAGTTGGCCAAACATAGCTGACATAAGTACAGAAACCGTTGCGGTAAAACTGAACAATTCGTAAATGTTAATGTCATAGATTTTTTAAAGAGGATAGATTTGCAAAAGTCTATTAATCTAAAAAAAATACCTTCAACTTGCAAACGTTTTGGTAACTCGCAAAAGTTAATACCCGCGAGATGTTCCAAGAACATCAATTGGCAAAAGTTTATATTCGCAAAACCTTTCATTGTGGCTCATTTGCATGCAAAATTTTTTATCCGCGAAAGTTTCTGTCCTCGAAAGTTTTTTGTCCGTAAAAGGTTCTGTCGGCGAAAGTTTTTGTCCGCGAAAGATTCTGTCGGCAAAAGTTTCTGTCGGCAAAAGTTTCTGTCGGCGAAAGATTCTGTCGGCAAAAGTTTCTGTCGACAAAAGTTTTTGTCGGCGAAAGATTCTGTCGGCAAAAGTTTCTGTCGGCAAACGTTTCTGTCCGCAAAAGGTTCTGTCGGCAAAAGTTTCTGTCCGCGAAAGGTTCTGTCGGCAAAAGTTTCTGTCCGCGAAAGGTTCTGTCCGCAAAAGATTCTGTCCGCGAAAGGTTCTGTCGGCAAAAGTTTCTGTCGGCGAAAGGTTCTGTCCGCAAAAGATTCTGTACGCGAAAGGTTCTGTCGGCAAAAGTTTCTGTCCGCGAAAGGTTCTGTCGGCAAAAGTTTCTGTCGAAAAAAGTTTCTGTCCGCGAAAGGTTCTGTCCGCGAAAGGTTCTGTCGGCAAAAGTTTCTGTCCGCGAAAGGTTCTGTCCGCAAAAGATTCTGTCCGCGAAAGGTTCTGTCGGCAAAAGTTTCTGTCGGCGAAAGGTTCTGTCCGCAAAAGATTCTGTACGCGAAAGGTTCTGTCGGCAAAAGTTTCTGTCCGCGAAAGGTTCTGTCGGCAAAAGTTTCTGTCGACAAAAGTTTCTGTCCGCGAAAGGTTCTGTCGGCAAAAGTTTCTGTCCGCGAAAGGTTCTGTCCGCAAAAGATTCTGTACGCGAAAGGTTCTGTCGGCAAAAGTTTCTGTCCGCGAAAGGTTCTGTCCGCAAAAGATTATGTACGCGAAAGGTTCTGTCGGCAAAAGTTTCTGTCCGCGAAAGGTTCTGTCGGCAAAAGTTTCTGTACTTAACGCAGTGTTGCTTTTTGTAATAAATAATTGGTGTATTTTCGTTATTGTTGCCACTATGATCACTGCTATTCTTGTCACAAAACGAAAAGAAATCATACTTTCGGTTTCTCTTTATTATCCATTGCCACTTCATCTTTGTCTTCATCACTATCACCGTCATCAGCCAGAGCTGCTAATAACTCAGGATCATGAAGTAATCCAAAGAAAACTTTCGATTTGTTTGCTGTCAAAAATAATAATAGTAATCATTAGTTTATGTTGATGTAGAGAAACTTTTTGTTACAGTTTTTTCTGAATTTAATACTGGACAAGTTTAAAAATATAACCAAGTAAACAGGACACCAAATTATCGCAATTATTGCGTTAACACGGGAAAACATTTATCCACTTACCGAGATCTCCGGTACGCATGATCGAGATCTGGGTAAGCGGGTAATTAATTTTCCCATATGAGCAGGGGTTTCCTCAGTAGGTGAGACAAATTTATGCTGATTCGGCATAATTTTAAAAATAAACAATAGATTCTTATGACAATTAACAGTCGACACTTTTATCACATGGTATTTTCTCACCCATGCCATATGAACAGAAGATAAATACAATATCATGCTGAAATATTTCCTAAGTCCTGGAGGAAATACATTTCATATAACAAGCCCCTCAGTAAATAATCTTCCAAAGAGTAAAAAAACAGTCAAATTTAGCTTTAAAAAGCCATTTACAGCTTATCTTTACCCACAATGGTAAAAAATCGTTTATTGACCTAAAGCGCTTAAAACTTGAACCAATATCAGAAACTTAAAAAGTGTTCCAAATGAACCAAAAATTACTATAAACACTAAGTGATATAACAAACGTGTCCATGAAGACGACACTAAGCATCCATAACTCACCATCAGGTGGAGCTTCTCCAGTTAAATAACCGGTGGTGGCTTCAATAGTTCGCTTGCTTCGAGGTCGGCCATCAAATACTTAAAATACGAATGTAACAAAGGCTTTACTTTTTATCAGAATGATTTTGTAAAAAAAATTTCTGTAAAACGTTTTCTTACCATCCAAATGAAAATGCTGTTGAATCAGGTTTAACAGGACGTCTTGTTTCTGCAACTACAACATTACAAGAAAGTATACACAATCTTTTCTAAAATATCGAGTTTTAGAACAAGAAGTTGACCTACTTGTAGATACTTTTTCAATACATTAAATGATTCTCTCGCCATTTTAATGACATATTTGTTACTCCTAAACGAAACGTTTAACTTTCATAGACATACAAAAAATTTATGATTAGCTTAAAGTCTTTATCAAAGTCCTTGAGGTTAAGCCGAGGAGGAGGAGGAAAAGAACGATGATGATGACTTTCTATTAAAACATTTTCAGATTGTCCTTGACATTTTTTGTACAATCGGATATTTAGGCACGATTGATCCTAAGTGAACTTGCATACTTTTCTAAAGAAGGTTCTCTGGTTGACTTTGTAAAACGGTGTTGCCATATTACCTTTAGATTCACTAAGCTCAACAATGCGTCTAGTCTGGATACAGAAATTGCTGAATTAAAAAATTAGCTTCAGAGAAGAAAAGTGCTTTTTAAAGAGGCACTGCTTATCAAGCATTTATGGTGTAATCACACAGTACCAGGGTATCCCGGTAAAAACACCCTTACAGAAATCAAGCAAAGATTTTCACACCTGAATAAGTTTAAATATTCATTCTTTGTATGCATATGATCACGCTGTTTCAGCATACGCAACTTCTCAAGATCTTCTTGCCGGTAGCTTTCCTGAAACTTGCTAAACTTTATATAAAACTTTTCCGCTGCAAAGAAACAAGATGAACTTTCTCAATATAGCATCAAAATATTTTTTTGTTCGTACTCTATCATTAAGTGATAAAGCATAAAAAGGAGGTAACTAGAGGGAGAAACGATGTCTTGTGAACTTAAATACGACTTTTATCAGAAGACAAAAGATTGTTTGGTAACAAACTGCAACAGAAACTATATCCTGATTTTTCATACTAACCAACTTGTTTTAGCAGTCAGGTGATATTTTGGTGATAGTAACAGGTGTGAAGATATATTGCATAAAACATCTAAGGACTATGTATAATTTGCTATTTACCCTCTGTAACGTAACCTTTGTAAACACATTCAAGATAGAGATGCACGAACACTGGGTAAAGGACGAGAGACAATTCATGCTAAAAAAGAACACAGACAAATCACCACAAAGACGTGAGGAAATAAAAAAAATGTCAAAAAAAATTCTTATATATACCTACTTTATGAATATCAAGACTTTTATCAACAAACTCTTGAAGTCTAATAAAATGAAGAAAAGGTTTAAAACCGATTTTTAAATGCAAATATTCTTTCGGTATGAAAATCAAACTATAGGTTTAACGTTTGCCTTAATCATACTAATTTTTGCGTGCACAAATTTTTAGTCAATACCTAACAAAAATAAAATTCTGCAAAGACATGATTTGTGAGTTTACCAATTTTTTAACTTAATAACATGGCATGTAACTTTTAGTAAAAACAAGTTAAATTTCTTGAAATCTGTGACTGCATACATGTCTTACCCTTGATAGTACTCTTCATACCGTAACGGATCAGCATCACTATAAAAGATAATGGATCACATGACATTTAAACACCCAGTGGAATATGCTCTCATTCAAATATTTGTTTCATTCGACAAATTAAAAAAGCTACAAAATTTTGTTTTCTATTAAATTAAAAAGAACACATACCTTTCATACTCTGATAACACATTAGAAAGATCAGGTTCATTTTCGGTAGTTGTGTGAGTCTCAGTTGAAACAGAATCGAGACCGGTTTCTTTCCTGAGGGCTTCTTCAGCACCCTAAAAACAAATTTTAAAAATGTATAGTTTTAGCATTTTAATAAGCACTTCCCAGTGTAATACATAAACCAGAAATGTATTCAGAGTTTCTTGGGTAAACAATGCCGGCAGGGGGGAGGCCTCTCAAAGACACAAGGTCTCCCATTTTAGTCATTTTCAGTACCAGATTTAAAATAGTGTTGTCAGGCTCTTTTTTTATTTTTAAAGAATAGTATACATCATAAAGGAGAAAAATAATTAATTTTAAAAATTTAATGCCGGTCTGGCGTTTCTGTATTAAAATCCCTCCATGAGATGCGTCACTTTAAAAGCGATGTGTTAAAGGTTAAAAAATCTACATACTGCACCTTTAAATTCTTTTTCTTTAAGAACTGTAAGACAGCCAACAAAGATTGTTTTTCATCATCAAGGTTACTTGCACCAGACATTTTAAAAATTGTAATTTATTTGTTTAGCTATGTTCTTATTTTTTAAATTGTATAATAATCACCTATAAATAAAACAAAAAAAGAACATAGTGGAACATGGCAATTTCGTGTCTGTTACATATGATTGTTACTACAGTACAGTGCAAATGTAGGCTTCCATAAATAATCACTTTCATAATAGCACATTGCTTTTTTAGAGAAAATTGCTAAATAATGTATAAATTGGGGAAATTTGTTCAAATAACAACATGAGAAAATTTTGAGAATAAAGTACTGTAAAAAGGTATCTAAAGATATGCAATAGCTTTTTGAGCATATCTTTGTCTTGATAGAACTGAATCAAATCGCATCTATCAGGATGACGTACATTGCTTTATAATACTTATTTTAAATTAAATACTGAGTTTCAAACAAAACAAAACAATGCTTAAAAGAGTTTCTTTTTTTCTAAGATAATTTAGGAATAATAATTCTTATGTGAATAAAGTTAAACAAAGTTACCTTATGTTTGAAGAAAGTAATAAAAAAGTGAATTAAATATTTTTTCCTGCCGGGTTTATCTAGAAGCGTAAAACGTTGTTAGTTTACATACATTTTTATATAAAAATCAATATTTGTTCTGTTTGTTAAAAATCAACATTTCGAGCCCTGAATAATTTCTAAGATTCTTAAATAATTGGTTGAAAGAATTGAATATCGTTTTACTTAAAACAGTCAAAAGTTGTGATAACTTAAAAATAATTTTTTTGTTTTAAAACAAAGTGTGTATTTCATCATTTACTTGGTATTTTTTAAACCAGTTTTTACTGCCCTTCTTGAGAATAATTGTGTTACCAGAAACTACATTATACACCACATGTTATGCACAAAGAACAATGAATTGATTATAGAGCATGGATGTGCTTATGTCGTAAAAATTTAAAGAAGCAAAAATTGTAAATTTTAAAAAATTGTAATAGCATTTTAATCTTCATATACCAACCAAAGAATTAAAATTTGTGGAAAACAAACCCCCCCCCATTGTACCGATACTTTTAAAAGCATTTTAAAAAAAGACGGAGTTGTTATTTCACGTCAAACCATAGCAAAGTTGTATAGGAGATACGGATGTCCAACGTAAAAAAAATCTGACATAAAAAAAATTTTAATGGAACACTTCATAGACCTAAAAATGGTAGAAAATGATAAATACTTCTCTGTTGGTATGAGAATTCCTAACGTTATAAACTCTTTTATTTTTATTGCAAAAAAGTGACTTTTACGCAATCTTTTAACTTAAAAGAACTCCAATTTAACGTTATTAAGAAAATTATGACAAAACTATATTATAGCAGTAATTTATTACTAAAGTGTAAATCTTTATGATAAATAAATAAATAACTCTGTGAAGCTTGTTTGAATTATTGGCATAATAAATTCCATTGCCGAAAAAGCTCTGGCGATTAACTCAACTATTACTCAGTCCACAAGAAGTCAGTCAGCTGTCTCACACTAAGTTCTAAAAAATCCTCATACATTGTAATAGGCATAATTCGACCGTAAAAATATGTTTAAAGTTGATTAGATATCCACTTCAGCGTTAAAATAATAAAACACACTTCGTATCCCTACGTCCTACACGTGTATTTAATTGCTATTTCTAATTCATTAATAGATCAAAGCAATACGCTTAAATAAATGTTGTCTGGTGTTATCCCCTGTTACTTACAGTACCGCCTGAATGCGATCTAAAAAAGCATATCTATTGCCCCTTTTCGTTCTTAAATTTTTAAAATGCGATCTAACGAAGCTTTTCTATCGCTATTCTACCTTCTTAAATTTTTAAAATGCAATCTTACGAAGCTTTTCTATCGCCATTCTTCCTTCTTAAATTTTTAAAATGCAATCTAACGAAGCTTTTCTATTGCTATTCTTTGGGTGAACGGTCTCTTAAAGAGACAAGAGAGGAGTTGAACGTCCTTCACCATACCTTAGTTTAAAGGGGCGATTGTGGAAGTCCCATGAAATGCCACATAGTGATGGTGTCACTTTAAAAAACACCCAGTCCGGTCTGTGAACGGTTGGCGTTAGAAAGGGCATCCAGCTGTAAAACAATGCCAAAACTCTTTATTAATGGCCGTAAGAATAGTTGATCAGACAAACTGCGTAAACGAGGCTGGAACTCTAAGGAGTGAAGGTGTCGCGCACGGTAGGACAGATGTCAGGTGTGAGCATCGTCAGACCGTTACCCAGCTATCACATCACAAGGTAGATAACACTAGGTTGAGGATGGCTAGTGTAAATATTGGTACTCTGAGAGGTAGAGCAGGTGAAGTAGTTGAAATGTTAGAACGTAGATCTGTTGATATGTGTTGTGTTCACGAAGTCAGGTGGAGAGGAGCTTCAGTGAGATTTGTGGAAGGTAGGAGGGCAAGGTATAAGCTTTTTTGGATTGGTAATAGTGATGGATATGGAGGAGTTGGCATATTGGTTGCAGAGAAGTGGGTAGAAAAAGTAATAGATGTTATGCGTGTTAATAGTCGTATTATAGTGATAAAGTTTTTGATAGGTAATATGATTGTCACTTTTCTGTCAGTTTATGCTCCACAGTGTGGACTCAGTGAGGAAGATAAAGATAAGTTTTATGATGAGTTAATAGCAAGTCACATCAAAGTTTGGAGACACTGAACTTGTCATGGTGGGCGGCGACTTTATTGGTCATGTTGGGAAGTCATCTGAAGGT
Organism: Hydractinia symbiolongicarpus; assembly: GCF_029227915.1. NCBI lineage: Eukaryota > Metazoa > Cnidaria > Hydrozoa > Anthoathecata > Hydractiniidae > Hydractinia > Hydractinia symbiolongicarpus. The sequence continues at coordinate 6,357,703 of NC_079878.1, forward strand.
TATAGAGGTGTGCATGGAGGCTATTGATTTGGAAGCAGAAATAAGGAAGGGGAGAGATTGCTTGAGTTTGGAATGGCAACGGACATGGTGGTTTGCAACACATCATTCAGTAAAAGACAGAGTAGGCTGATAACATATAAGTCAGGTGGTTGTAAGACACAGATAGATTACTTCCTGGTTAGAAAGTCAGACAAGAAAGTGGTGAAGGACGTGAAAGTTATATCGGGGGAAGAGTGTGTTTCCCAGCATAGGTTGCTGGTTTGTGATATTATCTTGAAGAGTGTTAATGAAGCCAAGGGAAAGTACAGGCCTCGTCGAAAAGTCTGGAAGCTGAAAGAAGAGATTGTAGCAAGACAATTTAGTGCAAAAGTTCAGCAGTTAGGCCACAATGGTCAATGTGATAGTGACAATGTTGAAAGTACTTGGACTACTTTAAAGAATTGTCTTCTAGAAGCTTCTGATGATACCTGTGGATGGACGAAAGGACCAGTAAGACATAGACAGACCTGGTGATGGAATAATGAGGTTGACCAGTGTATAAAGGAAAAGAGGAAACTTTGGAAAGAGTTGAAGTCAGGTGGTAGTAAAAATATTTACTTAGAAGCTAAGCGTCGTGCTCGTACAGCAGTGTATAAGGCAAAATCAGAAGCAGAGAGAAACAGATTTGCAGATGTGTTAAGAAGGGAAGACCAGCACAATGAGGTATTCAAGATAGCAAATGAAGAAAACTAATCAAGATGTTGTAGGTGAGAAGTGTATACGTAATGATGAAGGTGTTTTGGCTAGCACAGAGGAGAAAAGGGTAGCTTGGAAGAATCATTATCAGAGGTTGCTTAACACTGAGTTTGATTGGGACGAGGATAATTTGTCTAAAGATGATGTTGTAGAAGGGCCATCTATGCAGATTAAGACAGAATGGGTAGTGGAGGCTATTAGGAAATTGAAGATTGGCAAGGCTGCAGGAGTATCTGGTATTGTTGCAGAGATGGTAAAAGCATCTGGATATATTGGAGTTGAGCTTATTACAAGTCTTGCTAACCAGATTATAAAGGATGGTGCTATTCCAAGTGAGTGGCAGTCGAGTGTAATAGTGAATTGTTTCAAGGGGAAGGGTGATGCATTAGAAAGGGGTAACTATAGAGGTTTGAAGTTGGTTGATCAAGTAATGAAAGTTATTGAAAGAGTGATTGATAAGTTACTTAGAGAAAGAATTGATATAGATAAGATGCAATTTGATTTTGTTCCAGGGCGTGGCACTACAGATGCAATATTTTTTACTCAGACAGCTTCAGGAAAAGTTTTTAGGAAAGAGAAAGAATCTCTATTTTGCCTTTGTAGATTTAGAGAAAGCTTTTGATAGAGTGCCACGTAAAGTTATTTGGTGGGTATGAGAAAATTAGGTGTGGATGAGTGGCTAGTTACGATGGTACAGTCTATGTACAGCAATGCTAGAAGTTGTGTCAGGATTAACGATTCACTTAGTGATGAATTTAGTGTAAATGTTGGTGTACATCAGGGTTCTGTACTTAGTCCTTTGTTGTTTGTTCTAGTCTTAGAAGCGCTGTCGATGGAGTTCAGAACAGGTTGTCCATGGGAGTTATTGTATGCAGATGATTTGTTTCTCATAGCAGAGTCGATGGAAGAATTAGTTGAAAAGTTTGAGAAGTGGAAGAAAGGACTAGAAGAGAAGGGCTAAAGGTAAACACAGCAAAGTCTAAAGTCATGATTAGTAGCATTGCAGCCAAGTGTGACCTTGTAGTTGGAAAGTGGCCTTGTGGAGTTTGCAGGAAAGGGGTTGGTAGTAACTCATTTTTTGTCAGACTTGCAAGCATTGGGTACATAAGAAGTGCAGTAGTATTAGTGGAAGGTTAAGAGCTGACATTCAGTTTGTATGCAAGCGTTGCAAAGGTGAGATTATAGAGAATGAAGTATTTCCAGCTTTAATGATATACAACAGTGGCTCGTTAGAGATAGTTGAGAACTTCTGTTACTTAGGTGATATGTTGGGCAGTGAAGGGGGTGTTGGAAGAAGTGTTACTTGCAGGATAGGTTCTGCTTGGAAAAAGTTCAGAGAGTTACTTCCTTTGTTGACTAGCATAATCCTGTCAATTGAGGTAAAAGGTAGGTTGTATGAGGCCTGTGTAAGAAGTGTTATGTTGTACGGTAGTGAGACATGGGCAGTGAAGCAGGAAGATCTTGACTGTTTAGAAATGAATGATACGAGAATGGTTAAGTGGATGTGTAACGCCAGTCTGAGAGACAGAAAGAGTTCAGATGAGCTAAGAAGCAGGCTAAGTCTCCATAGAATTAAAGATGTTATCCAGATAAGAAGATTGAATTGGCTGGGGCACTTGGAAAGAATGGGGGAGGATAATTGGGTAAGAAAGTGTAGAGACTTGATAGTTCCTGGAGCAAAGCCCAGACCGAGAAAGACTTGGGAGGAGGTTATAAGGACAGACTTAATACAGAGGAAGTTGAGTTTAGATCTAACACAGTCTAGATCAGATTGGAAGAGGATCAATAATATACCCCGTCTAACCCATGCTAGCATGGAAAACGGATGTTAAGCTGAGAATGAAGATGATGATGATGATGATGATTCTTCCTTCTTTAATTTTTAAAAAGCGATCTAACGAAGCTTTTCTATCGCTATTCTTCCTTCTTAAATTTTTAAAATGCGATCTAACGAAGCTTTTCTATCGCTATTCTTCCTTCTTAAATTTTTAAAAAGCGATCTAACGAAGCTTTTCTATCGCTATTCTTCCTTCTTAAATTTTTAAAATGCGATCTAACGAAGCTTTTCTATCGCTATTCTTCCTTCTTAAATTTTTAAAAAGCGATCTAACGAAGCTTTTCTATCGCTATTCTTCCTTCTTAAATTTTTAAAACGCGATCTAACGAAGCTTTTCTATCGCTATTCTTCCTTCTTAAATTTTTAAAAAGCGATCTAACGAAGCTTTTCTATTGCTATTCTTCCTTCTTAAACTTTTAAAACATGATCTAAAAAATCATATGTATCGCCGCTTTTTGTTCTTAAACTTTTAAAATGCGATTTACCGAAGCTACGGTAATTATAAAAAACAATAAGCCACACGAAAATTTCATGGATATATAATAAAAACGAAAGTTCTGACGCTACCGAAAGCTCGTGTAAAGGTGATAACTATTGTGCACATGTAACATTACATTCAGGCGGTACTGTAGATAAAAACATTACGAAGACCTAAACACGCTAAGGGTGTATACAAAACTCGTTTCTTTTTTGTGTTTTAAGAGAGTTTTCTACTACGGCATGTAGGGTTCAAAGTTCAACTTGCACCACCAGACTTCGAAAATCCATAATGGCGCATAATCTCCGAAATGGTCTATAAAACAATGAGTTTGGTTTACCCCTTTGTTTATTTGTTAAAGGTGACCAACATCATCCTGTCATAGCCTCTGGCTACTAATGTTGGTCTTCTTGACAGAGTTAGCCCTATTTCAAATATTTGCTTTTTAACCTAATTTCAACTAACCAGCGCTTAAAATATCGATTCCTTGCTTTGCAAAAGAAAATTATTTATCTACTATTAAGAATAGATAATAATCTCGCTTTACATTTATTTACTATTGATTCCTATACATTTTTTCATATAGACAATGGAGCAGCGTTTTCAATCATGCACCAAAAACACTTTAGTCACTTCAATAATGCGCACCTGGAATATCTGTAATGTTTGCATAAAGTAATTATTTACTATACTAAAAATCAAAGAAAAAAATGATTTAAAGTTCGGAATTTGAATGAAAAACATGCGCATTTATAATGAATTATTTTCAGAAATTGAATACGTTACATTGCGTAATAAAACCTGTTGTTCTTTTCGAATGTTACTGGCTTTTTATGTTTCGAGATGAATTCATTACGTTGTATATCGCAGAAGTTGCCAGTGGCATGCTTCGAAAATGCTTGTCATGGGCACAGCTTAACATAAAGCAAAACTGTACAGAAGACTCAATTGTTAGTCTTCGTGGAACATCTCTTCTCACAAAACCGAGGGCAGGGCTGACTTATTGCCTGCTGTGTCGTGTGGTAGACAGAACTTCTGGACTTTTTTTTTAATACAATATACATTCTTTTTTCGATTATTATTACTAAACATATTTGATTTCTCTTTCCCCTTTTAAAAAGATTTTTTAAACTTTATTTAACATGTTTTTTTCTGGTATTACATTACGAGAACATTCGTCCAAAAGCTGTATTAAGATACAGGACACCTAACCTCTCCCATGTTCTGGTTATATTTAACTTGCAGGGATGCGCACTCTTCTCGCAGTATGCTCTGTGACGATGAAGGTCGGACTGACTTGTGGCATGGTTCCAAATGGTCTTCCGTCTTTCGTTCGAGTCTCAGTGTAATGCACCAGCCCAGCATAAGAGTGTCAGCATGAGGAAAGGGGCCGACTTTAATGTTCTCTATACCTTACGTTCTTCATATAAAACACTGACCGTTTTTGATCGTGGCATTCATTTAAATTTCACAACAAAATAACGCCAGCAATTTTTTTGCTGACGCAACTGCGGTAACTTCGTGTTTTACGTCAGCAGTATGCCATGTGCAACCTAGTTCCCAGGCAGCTTGCTTTTATGAGCGCGAGGAAAGCAAAGTTACGAAGTACACCAACGTGAAGGTAGGTCAATGGGACTTGTATTTCATCAGGGAGGCATAAGAATAATTTAAAACATCAAAGTGGAATAAATATCAAATTTCGTGATTAAAACCGTTTCGCAAGGAATCACATATATTTTTAACCGCCGAAAAATTCAATTTGACCGGCCATTTTGGATCTCCGACGGTCAGTATGACCGGCAGTGGTCAAATATTTATTTTAAGCACTGCCAACAATGTAAAGCTTTACTGTCGAATAAATAATTATATTTTATTCTATTCTTTATCTTTGTCTAGCTATCTTTATACAAATCATATATAAATTTGCCATATACCACTTTCTCACCAAGATATTCATTTCCTGTTGATAATGGTATATATATACATTAATATACATATATACACCTACATAGGATTAATATATGTCCAATTTCTTTCAAATAAACCTAAAAAGGCCCTAACCACTCTATGTGGGTATCCCGAATTTCAATAACGGTGTATTTTAAACAGAATATTGCGCGCCGAAAAGGCTTGCTCGTCCCTGCGCCAGGGCCCCAAATCCTTTTTTTCACAAATTTTAATTTAACAAGGACAGCCGTTTTAATATGTGTAAAAGGTGTGAATATCGGATTTTAACTATAAAGTGGAACCCGTAGTAGTCCAATTTCATTATGGTTTACTCTGTGTGGCCACCATTTTTAAACGCTCTTTAGAAAAGGCAATCGCGAAGATACGAACCCCTCTTTCAAGATGTATGTATGTAGGTATATTTCGCATAAAAAAGGTATAGTTACAAAAGTTTCCATATGTGACGTACGGAGTGTGGTTTCTATACGGAGTAATACTCCGTATAGCTGCTATAGGGAGTTTGGTTTAGCTATACACGGAGTCTGCCAACGAATGTTCTTAAAGTGGAAATATTGCAATATATGACTGTTTAAAACTATTTCCGAAAAAATAAAAAATAATCACCATAAAGAACAAGTTAAAAAGACAAGCACGTTATTTTCCTACTTTTTATCCATCGTAAACATACGAGGAATATTGTAGTTATAAGGAGTGTGGGAACATTAGTTTGATTGCAAAAAAAGGATTATGGCATACAGAGTGTGAGATACCGAGAGTATGTTATGCAGAATTCGCTATGTGGAGTATGCAGAATTTGCTATAAGGAGTATGTCATACGGAGTATGCTATACGGAGTATGCCATACGGACTGTGACATGCTTTATATATGAAGTATGCTATACGGAGTGTGACATGCTTACTATACTGAGTGTGACAGGCTTAGTATATGGAATGTGAGATGCTTAGTATACGGAGTGTGACATGCTTAGTATACAGAGTATGACATGCTTATATACGAAGTATGCTATACGGAGTGTGACAGGCTGAGTATACGGAGCGTGCCATGCTAAGTATGCGGAGTGTGACATGTTTGGTAGGAACAGAATTCGATGTATTGTTAATGAGTTAAAGTTTACAATGGCTGGTATAAAAGTACACAATTTTAAAATTACATAATAAAAAGTCATTGATTGTATCATTAGTTTTATTGCATATAGAAACATACAAAACCAAGTTATAAAGCTTAGAATGAATATAATGGAAGCCATAAAAATAAACTTCTTACAAAACGCAAATAGTAAACTACATCATACAGTGGGACTGCCGGTAACTCGAACACCCGGTTAACTCGAACTTTTATTAGCTGGAACTGTTATCTACGGTAATTGGTACTCTGCATGCTTGTCTCATAGACGTTTTTTTTCTTACACAAATTATTTGCTTGTTTTAGGCACAATTTTCCAAACTGGAATAGCTCAGAGTAATTTTTTAATAAGAATTCTTAGTTTAGACTTCGACGCTCATGCTGCATTCGCTAATGTCTAGCCAAACCAGTCTTGGCATTATACTCTCAAAGCTGTCTGCGCCGCCCGCGGCTTTGAGATATTTAAATATTTCCGTCTATACGGAGTAAACATGTCGCTATACGAAGTTATACTCCGTATACACATGCCTATACGGAGCCGTACTCCGTATAGCTGCACACTCCGAATGGAACACATAGACTTATATAATATACGTTACATTACAATACATATATACATGTATAATATACGTAACATATACATACAATACTACGGATTAATTGCAACTTTCCTTACTAAGCCAGGTGACTCGCAGAAGACAAAAGTGGTCTTATCATCGAGAACCTGTTGTTTCTACGCAAAGCGTATTTCCGCGGTGCCTGTTTGTGAGAAGGTAGCTATTTACTGCTTAATGTTACAAACAATTTATTAACAACAAGTATATCCTAATCAATATAGCTATGTATAAATAACAAAAGTATAATGAAATTAAAAAAATGTGAATGAAATTAAAATTAAAGAAAAAGAATTCAAATTATAAGAAAGACGTTTCGCTCTCAAATTCAAATAAAAGTAGATTTTTCAATTTACATCGAAATATGTTCTCCGAAGTAGATACAAAAATTGACTTCTTAATATTGTTAAAGCTATTCCAGATGTGTGTTCCGCGGTACGAAATGGAAAATTGACTGTTTTTAGTTTTCCTAATTGTGGATAGTATTGACCTGCAGATCTTGTTGTGTATTTGTTATGAGAAATGTAAAAGGTGTTAGTAAATACTTCAGGTATGTCATTACTTTTTTCTTTGTGCATGAAACAAAGCGTTTGAAACATATTTAGTTGAAATACATTTAAGGCTTTCATTGACTGAAGTAATGGGCTGGAATGAGTCAGCCTATCTTTAAAAGTGATTATTCTTGCAGCATGTTTTTGATGAAGGTAAAGTGACTGTATTTTAGTTTTATTAGTGCTACCCCAGCGTAATTAATATGACTAGATATAAAAGACTAATACAATTGTATTAGAGATTGTCTGTTTAGAAAGTTACGTGATTTTGCAAAGGATGCCAATAGATTTTGAAACTTTTAAATTCACCATAGATATGTGTTGGTGCCACTTTAAATTTTCATCAAGTATCACACCTAAGAATTTAGTGGACATGTCCCGTGAAATTTGATTTCCTTCTATTTCTAGTTTAGGTAGGGCAATAGGCAAGTCCTTTCTTCTTTGTGGTGTGTGGAATAATGTATACTTTATTTTTTATATTTAGTGATATTTATTAGCATCTTGAACCTCGACACTAAGTTTGTTCAGGTTTCGTCCAAATATAAAAACAAGCCCTACAAATGAGGTTACGACGTACAATTACTATTTTGCGACCATGTGTTAAAAAGCATCTTTTAAAATGGAACGTTAATGATTCAAACGTATTTTTTTGAAAGTTTCCTAGCTGACGCATCCTGAATGCGTTTTAAAACCTCTTTCATTGTGTTGAAACGTATGCAGGTTTTTTCATCCTTTTTTCTAGGGAAATTCAATCTTTTTATAGAATTCGTAATTTAGGCACAAACAACTTCGTTCTCAACAACTGACAGTACGCAAACAATCTTATTTTTTTGATTTGTTTTTAAGCAATCTTTGACCAATCTAAGAGGTGTCCTGTCAAAAGTTTTAAACTCAAGAATATTTCCAAAAGAAGCCTTGAAAAGAAACTTTCATCTCCAGTGCCACAAAACCTCAGAACAATCCAATGAAACTATTACCCACTCTGCTGTTCGTGACAGAAATACCACAGAATGTAAAAATGTACAAATTGAACCAAGGTCGGACTAAAATTAAGCATTTTTTATTTTTGAGAAAAATTTTCTATAGGCTAACAGTTAGCGGTTTTCCTATATGTTTCGCAAAATTGCAAAACAGCAATATGTGGCTTTGGCAAATTAAAAAAAAAAATAATTGCGCAGTGACTACTAGTGGGCAGTGTATGAAAAGTCCGGAGTTTGTATAAGAAATACGCAGCTATAAAGAATGACGCAATGTTGGACAAAAAGTGCGCAGTGTGTATCAGAATTGTGCAAGAAGTGCGCCGTGTTGTACAAAAAGTGTGCAGTATTGTATAACATAAAACCAATATCACTCATGCTATGTTCGATATGGTAATTCTTGTCAAAAAAGGCTTTCTTTTACGTTACATAATACACGTTTCTCGAATTATGTATTTTTAAAATTTTAGAATTTTGATGTTTTAGAATGTTCAATTTTAATTTGGTCCCACATAAGAAAATGCTGTTTTGGTGGTATTAATGTTACGGTCAAACTCTTCTTAATTTTCTACTTGTACTAATAAGCCTCGGTTTCAAGCAGAGTTCGATTAGGACAATATTAAAATACCCGTTGTAACATGTTGTTTGTTTGCTGTATGAATCTGAAGATTTCAGTCTATTGAGTTTCAGGTAAGGATTTTAAATTCACTTTGTTTTAAAAAGTTTGGAAACTGCAGCGGTACCCCAAAAGAATTAATTCAGGAAAGCTGTATTTTGACCAAAAACGGCATCATGTGCCAAAATCTATCTTACACAATCTCGTCCAAAGTTAATTTTTACGTAAATTTTTTTCAGTTTTCACTGGTGTGATCAACGTAAAATCCTCGAGTCAAGTATTACGTAAGTTTTCATTGGCTACTTGCGTAAACTCTTTAAACACTTTGTTACCAAGCATTCTGCATAATTGTAAAGTAACACTAGTTTATTTTCGTTAAAAACAAAGAAATGACAAGTTTGGCATAGAAAATATATTCGAATATTATAATCAAATTAGGTAAATGTCACACAGAAATTATGTAAGTACATGTAAATAGAGAATTAAATTACAATTTCTTGTGTACAAAAACAATAACACTTAATCAGACGAAAGATATGAAACTTAAAGATACACCAATGTTATAAACAAGAAGATAGATACTACTTAAAAATTGAGAAATATAATTATTCTAAACAGTGATACAGTGAGAGTTCGACCGGTGCCCACTTGTTTGGATTCACACCGGAAATTTTACGGAAAGGGCTGATTAGGTGGCTGATATTGCGGTGGGTGCTCTGCTTTTTCATTATATCCGCCGTACTCTTGATATCCGCCTCTTTGGTTACCACCCAGTTGTTCGTAATTGGACCCGCCCTCTTGACCACCGTCAACTTGAAAAAAGAAAATTTAGTTTACACGTGGTGTAAAGGTACAACAACTTAAAACAACAACATGCAGGTTACAACATGCGGGTTGCAATATGCGAGTTACAACATGTGTGTTACTTACCGCGAGTTTGCCATTCCTTATAGATGAATAGACAAGCAATTGGTTTGGCAAGAATCAGAATAATCGCCATTCTGTTGAACGAGTAAAGGAAAGCAAAAGCCTGGATAGTGACATAAAATAAATCGGCCAACCTTGGTTTTGCATACCTTTTATCAAATAAAAGCTGCAGGCCAAGATACTATACTTCTACATTTATTTCACACTGCCGGCCGGTTAAGAGCAATCATACCCTACTGCTTTCACATACGTGCAAAAATCAAACAAGTTCATAACATTGAATAATATAGCTATTATAATGTCATAAACTAGCGAGTTTATTCTAGGCTAGGTTTCGACAGCTACAGCTGTCATCGACGGCCAATCGTAATCATTTTAGGCTATTTATTAGTTGAGGAAATATTTTGAGGATCCAAATCAACCAAACAGATCGCAGCAATTAAGGTATTTAACTTTTGACGAACCTGGACGGAGGCAATAGATGGTACCAGGTCAGAATAATAATAGGTCACGCATTGATACCAGTATAGATATATTTATCAAACTGAAGCTGTTAATACCTATATTATATCTATATTATTAAATATTATATATTATTCAATTATTCAATGACAACGACTGAACAGATAAGTGGTAATATTTTAACAAGTTTACAACACTAAGATAATTCACAGTTCTCTATATGGAAGCATACACATGTAAGTTAGACAGTAGAAAAGATACGCTGCGTTAAATTGGAAAGTGGATCGTTTTAATGCGGAATATGGAGCTATACGAAGAAGAAAAAACAACAGAAGGTTAAATTAAGAAGACATTTTATAAGACATTGAAAAAAGAATAACAAAAAGTGCTTACATTTTGTGAGGTCATTGTAAGTAGAGTATGATATACTGACGGATAAAATGTCGTTTACAAAGGTAAAAATCATACCAAAGAAAAACTGAAGATAAAAAAATCACAACGTTATGTCCATATACTTTAAGGGTAAAACGAAGGGGCATGTGGGCATTTTACAGAATTTATTTTCCCCCTCTTCGACTCTAAAATCACAAAAGGCCCAAAAAAATTTTCCTCGGTACACTTTAAAGGAAGAAACTTTTAAGAAGTTTTGCAGGGACCAAATTGGTGGTATAAATAATAAATGACAGTGAACGACACATTACAGTATACATCGTAAAATTATGTTTTAGCAGCAACTTATTTTTATACAGGTAACATTGTGTAGGATTTAATTAACCTGTTGTTTGAAAATAAACACAGGACTACATAAATAGGTTTTTTTAAATGTTAAGAAAATAAACTGTTGAAAATACTGCCAAAGTTCACTATATTTCAGCTTTTTATCTTTAAAGAATATCATCTATAACACAATAACGTTCTTCTAAACTTTGGAATAAAATAAGATTGGTTTAACCAGACATAATAAATGTTAGCATAACAAGTTATACTTACAAATTGAACTGGAACAGGTGATGGTGCATCTCGTTCAGCCCACAAACCAAGCAACACAACGAAATAATTTGCTAATAAATATGATTCACCTATCCAGTTGCTACTCAACGATGCCCTTGAAATAAGCAAAAAAATATTTTGAAATAATTTATGCACAATTGCGACAAAACAAACTAACATTTTTAGTAAATATATACTAAACAATTTGTGCCCCTATAAAGTAAACAAAGTAAACAAAAGTATTGAGGGGTTTTGGCAAATTGGTGCCAACTTTATGTTTGTTTTACATACCATGATGCTAACACAACGAGCACAAGGGTGATTATCTAAAAAAAGAATACAAAGCATGTCACATGCTTATCTAACAGACAAATAAAAATGATGTAAAGGATATACACAAATTCAAGAAGCAGTCAATTTTTTAAATACTTTAATTAACCTTTTTTACATGTATAAATCTTTTTAATTAGTAATTTTAATAAGTAAAGAAATAGAATAATAGAGAGATAGAGACAGCGCAACTAGGCTGGCCGCCTGAAACTTATCTAGTTTTGACGCTTATGTTATCACAATCCTCTCACATAGAAATTTAGAGTTTTTTAGACGGCAATGATAATCTAAATGTTTCGCACTACTTTCTCATATATATTCAAGCAGCTTACTTGGGTCTATCACTTTGTGACAATTAATTACTGGGGTTACGGTTTGTAAATCAATGTATTTTGCTAACGTTGTGTTTAGATGCAGCATAAGTATGTGTATGTTCCTTACAGTCATGGGATTAAGTAAATATTTTGCAAGGTAGAGAGTGTCAGTTTATGTCATTGCACTCATTCTCTTTAAGGATGATTTTTTCTTTTTTAATCTGGGTTCATGCATTTAGAGAAAGTTTTATGCTGCACACACTCTTTGATGATCGTATCAAAGAAATAGATGAAGAGCCATTTGTTGCAAGAGTAACAAAATTCTGCTGGAGCCAATAACGGACCTTAATGCATCTTAATGTGACCAAAGAATTCCAAATCCTAATAATAATAACGTCATTCTTTTTCTATCATCTCCAAAATCATAAGGTTTGATCACTTAAGTAAAAACTGAAAATAATGAAATACTATGGTACCAAAACAATCAAAAGCTCGCTGATTTTTTCAACATTATACAATTAGAAACCCTGGGAAATAGTCAGTTTAAAAAAAAAGAAAAAATGTTAGTCTTTTTTTTCATTTTTTTATCAACTTTACCACTTTTTAATAATTTTTTTGGCCAATAACAGAGGAAGGGATGTTGAGTATCAATCAACCATATACACACATTCAGTAAGTGAGTGCATATACATTTCTGTGTCAAACCTAAATAAAAATTCTAATTTAAGCACTGTGCTCCATGAATAGAAAATTGAAAAAAATAAATTATTAGTCTGTCAATTATTAGGAGAAAATAACAATATGTGTGGAAAATTAAAAAAATATTTATTTGATGTTTTTTTAATTTACACAAATAAATCAGAACAAAAAATGCTAAAGCTACTTCTTCTTCTTCTTAACTTTCTTTTTCTGATCCTTTTCCTTCTCTTTAAAAGGAGCTACAAGACGACTGTTGATTTTCAACTTTTGTGACTCACACGAAAGGCAAGCTAATGGTGGAGGAAAAGTTTATGATCAGTGAGGAGAAAAACAAGAACTTAAATCATCTTAAAATTCACATTGGGCATCCAAATTTAACTGAATTTAACTTTCTACATATATTGGATATTCTTTATTTAGGGGCCTTCAAAAACATTTTTCAAGCCCTGTAGCGGGATATCGCCGATAAGGGGGATCCGATAAGGGGGATCTGAAGTTTGAAAATAAAACGCCAAGGATCAAGAAATTTCAAAAAGTTTTTGTGGCCTGAAAATTCTTTATCGTTAGCGAGCATCATTCTTCTTGTCATTAATTCTGATAACTTTTAGCTACAAAACACGCCCCTGAACCAGGGCCCAAAAAAATTTTCGAAGGCCGCTTATTCAATATCTATATTATAATACCCGTATACGTCTGTCTGTCTGTCACGCAAAATGGTAGCTTAGCTGCGCAATAGCGAGAAGCACGCAATGCGGTATAAAAAAGACGGGCGAACCCATTCCACAGGCTAACGACTAGTAAGTATATACTTACTTTGCTTTTAGCTCACCCTTTCTAAAAAATAAACTGAAAACCTTTTGAACTAGCTAGCTAGCTATATATCCTTCAAAATTATGCATAGAAACATATGGTTTCTTGTCTAAGAAACAACGACTTTAAAGGTATAAATTTCCTTCTTAAAGCTAGTGAGTTCTCTTGTTGTCTCTGTTTTATCGTGAAAACTAATTTTCAATTTACTGATATTTAATATTGTTTATAGACTGCAGCTTATTTTACCACCGAACACTAAAGAATTTTTTTCTTTTTTTATAAAATAAAATTAAAAAAGTAGCAAATTTATCATCAAAAAATTATTTACAATCAGGTCTTCTAGTCGTCTATGTGGTTCTAAAGTGTGTATAACTTTATGCACCTTGACCGTTGAGGGTCCTTGTACACGATATTTTTCTGAAATTACAGGGATTGAGCTCGTTAAATCATTTCGTAGCCTGTTTAATTTTACTTTTCCTGTTTCTCGGATGTTCCATACCTCATTGATCAAGGTCTTGTAATTATCGCCTTTGTTTTTATAGGCAAAAGATTACAGGCTCCAAGTAAAATTGAAAGAAAATAAATTACAATTTTGTTCAAAATGCCCCCTGCGTGTCAAATCAGAAGTTTTAAAGCAAACAGTAACTAAATGTTTCTGTTTGAAAGAATAAGAATTTTTAAACATTGGATTTTAAAAGATGCAGTGTGCATAATTAGCCAGCACATCTGCATTTGTTGCACTTTCATTTTTTACATTAAAATTTTTTTTTGTACAATATATTCCAAGGTTTAGCTCTCACATTAATCCATGTTAACCCATAGTAAGAACTAAGCTTTAACATTGGAATTTATCTTGACTGGTTAGCTAGCTGTAGCCACTGCCAAAAGAAATTCCTAGCTAAGCTAACCCATCTAACTACAATAGTTAGGAGACTACCACCTAGCTACCCACCTAAGTATCAATTTAAAGTAAAATTAATTAATAAATAAAAATAAGACATCGCTTACCCTCATAGGAACATTAGGAAGACCTGATAAATTTAGCGGCATATTCTTTTAACTTTCAGTAACTTTCGTCAAGAGAAAAACGAAAAGGTAATGCACTGCAAAGCAAAAAATCACAAGACGCTTTCGCCGCCGCTGAAATGTCTTGCTTTCCTTGGTCATCGAGACAAAATTTTAGCACTTTTCCTGGTTAGTCGTCTACGTATTACTTCCTATATATATAGGAGATAACATATTTATGTACTTTGCCACACCCTGTGGAGATAATTTTTTAGATAGATATTTTTCGTAAACAAAGGTATATACAGTAGTAAAGTGTTACAGTACTAAATTTAATAAACTTAATTGTTACAAGATTAAAAATATGTAATAATGCTGTCTAACTGCAACCCCCATTCCCAGAGGGCATTTTGCCTTTGTTGATGAAGTTAATACCGGCACTCCGTAATAACAACACGGCTCAGGGGCAACAAGACCCTGGGGACAAGGTTGGTCTAATTTAAACACCTTTTGTAAACCAGGAAACTCACAGAAAATAAATAAAAATCTAAAAGTACTAGACTTCATTGTTCAATCTGTGTAATATAAATGTTTTTACTTTATTTTGAAAACATTTAAAGGATCGCTCATTGGCAAGTTCAAATCTATCAATTTTGTGTATGCCATTCCAGATATATGGACAGGATATGAAGTTGAAAACTAACTGACCTTAGTTTTTTTGTATAGTGGACAGTACTGACCAAATGACCCGATTGAATATTTACTTTCTCTTACTTAAAAAATGTTAGAAATTATGGGGGGTATATATTTGTTTTTTACTTTATATATAAAACATTCGTTTTGAAAAATATTTATCTGGAAAATATTGAAAGCTTTTATATACTGTAGTGCTAGTTTGCTATGTGTGAATGTGTCTTGGAAAAGAATAGTCCTTACAGCGCCTTTTTGACGTTTATATATCGATTCAAGTTTAGATTTATTAGTGCTGCCCCCTGCCTCTATTTACGTAATTTATATGACTATATTGTACGAATGAAAAATATAAATTTATTAGACAATGTTTATTTAGGAGGTGTCGAGATTTAGAAAGAACACCAAAAGATTTTGAAAGTTTTACACTTACAGTTTTAATGTGTTTCCGCCAGGTAAGATTCTCATCTAGTAAAACTCCCAGGAACTTCGTTTCTGTTTCACGTGAGATTGTGAAATCTCCGATTTTTAATTCCGGTAATATTGTTGGTAGTCTGTTTCTTTTATGCGCTTGGTGAAATAATGTATATTAAATAATAAATAATATACATTTAGAGAACCAGTCAGTTTTAAAAGTTCGTTGTTTATAGTTCTGTAGAGTGTATTGAGATCTTCATGAGAATAGAAAACGTTAGTATCATCTGCAAACATATTGGGATTTAGAACTTGAGTGGAATTAAGATCATTAATGTAAATCAAAAACAGGAGAGCACCAAGTATAGAGCCTTGAGGGACCTCAATTTTTTCACCAGATTATTAGTTCTTTTTTTTTTATTCCCAACATTGACAAACTATGTGTGATTAACTAAGTAATTTTTACTGTAGCACACTGTAGTGAGGCGCATCAATGTCTGCTATACAGTGTAGCAGGCCCTTTCTTTCCTTGTAGTAGAATGTAGTAAGCGTAGTTTTTCGTAATGATGTGTAGTAGTGCGTTATTTTCTGTAGCAGACCGGAGTAGAATGTATTTCTCTGTAGTAGAGTGTAGTACGCTGAAGTACAGTGCGGTAGCCTGTAGTAGACTCGGGCGTGTTAAGGACAATCACCATAAGATGGATTGTCTTCCACGCCATTAAGACTCTTTTTCATGAAAAAAAGAATAAAATACAGTGTAAACATTGATTAAAACAATTTAGAGAAAAGATGTTTCACATTTCGGACAGTTGTTCATGACGTCATATCAGTTATGCACTTACTTCCGTCGGATTTTGAAATCATTAATTACGTGTTAATTTTTGAAAGAATCAACGCCGAACATCTTTTTCTGTGATGACGTAGTGTCCAGAAATCGATCGGAAAAAACGTCGTAGCCTGTAGTGGAGCGTAGTAGAGTGTAGTAGGCTGTAATAGATTATAGTAGCCTAAAGTATAATGTATTTCTCTGTAGTAGGGTGTAGTAGTAACCTGTAGTAGAGCGTACTTCTCTGTAGTAGGGCGCATTTCTTTGTATAAAAGCGAAGTCGGGATCTTCGTATCGCAGTGTAGTAGGTTGTCTTTGTCTAATGGTGTGCAACATAGTTATCCACTTTTAAAATATGCGTAAAAAGTTAATTACAATTCATTGCTATACAAAGTCTTATTCACACATAAACATAATTATTTACAGAGGCAATACTATGGTTAAAAAAAGCACGGGCTTACAGCAGTCAACCTTCACACAAATAGTTTCAAAACATATTCTAACTATTTGCTCACAGTGAACAAGTGAAAAGGGCATTTAAATGGCCTCCATGGCCTTCTGGTACAGCAAAAAGTACTTTACATGACAAGCAATGTATTTTCTAAGGACCTAGAGTGAAGCTGAGTGGTCACTATTACGCTAGTATTTATACACAAATCGTCAATTCCTCACAAATTATTCTGCACAAATTGAGTTTCCTCTTGATTTTTGAATGTCTCCATACTGTTTCACAAAAAAGTCGAAATTTCAGTAGTGTTAAGCTAAAACATGAAGGATCGATTTGTAAATAGAGACTTTTAAACTTGGCTTAAATGTTATAACGTATTAACGATGATCTTATACTGTACGACACAAATCTGAAGCCAGCTTCAGATTTGTGTCGTACAGTGTACTTTTAGCCTAAGAGACAGTAAATTAATTGTAGTTGGTACACATGCAAGGCATTTGCAGTGTTTTTTGGGAAAATTGCTATCACAAATTTTTGGCTTGTTTTCTTTGGCCTTGATTGACAAAATACATTTCATGGTCAGTTTGTCACAGCTGTTCTTTTTAGCGCTGCGAAAAAGAGGCAAAAATGCTATATGTGCCTCCTGTGATTGTCTAAATGTATTTTTTATCAAATTTTTAAAAATAAATAACTTTTTAGAATAAAATGTTTCAGTTATAAATATTAGCTTTACAGTTTTAGACATGAATATTACGTATAACTTTATTATGAAATTTTTCTTGTGTTATTTTTGTTTTCTTAAATTTCAATTGTCTTCCTCATTGCTCAAACCTCTCGATTAATTATAGTCTCTCTCAGAAAACAAGTCCTGTGAGGACGCAACCTCGTCCATGCAGTGTGACGTCAAAAACCATGTCAACAAAAAATATGCATGAACCAAGTTGGCTTTTGTTCAATAATAGCGACAACAAATTTGAACATATTAAAATTCGAAAATTTAAAAGCACTTGTGCCATGTCGTTTTCGTGATGTAGGAAATGTTTTTATTACATAAAAAAAACGCATCGTACGCGTTTTATCCTCATATCAAAAAACGCTACAGGCCCTTTAGGATCGAGGTTGACATGTTAGTTTTTTTTCACTATACTTCCACTATCTCTTTTTGTCATCAGTTTTAGAAGTAAATATAATTTATATTACAGCCTAACAGCTCTCAGAACACATTTGGATTAAATGATTTATCGGACAGAATTTTTGTTATTAATTTAGTTAGCTAATAATTTTAGTCACTTCGGAAAAAATAAATAGTCCCTTTTGTCCGACTTTGTTTGTCCGATAAAGTAAAACAAATGGCAGAGCCAATGATTTAGATTTATGTTTTATCAAAATATCGTTCAAAATGTTATCGAAAATCAGCAGTAGTAGTAGAGATATATTTTGCCGTTGTATAAATGTTACAGGTTAAAATTTCTTTAAATAAATACAAAGATAGCTGGAGCAAAAAGAAGGCACGAGTTGCCTTATCAATCACTAAGCCCCGCTTTTGTTTCTTCTCTCTTTAGCTTACATTTTTTATTTTGAGCAAATGCAGTTTGTGCGAAATACCTCCTATAAATATATAAAATTAATGAATGAATGAAGGTCTGCTTCTGGAGGTCGAAAAAGACTATATGGGTTCTAAGACTGGAAGGAAAAACAGTAGACTATAACTCGAATTGAAAATTGTTCGAGTGATAGAGTGTCGGAGTAATAGAGAGTTGGCTTTTTCACTATTTTTTTATGTATACAATCACTGGCCATTTTGGATTTTATTGGACATTTGAAATCATTTTAGTCACTAAATTTGGCGAGTGACATTAATAAATTAAATTAGACTAATTAGCTTCACAACCATTCTCGACCCCAGAGCTGTTTGAGATAAATCTCGAAAGTACTACTATGGAGGTATTGATCACAAAGAGCTCTGGGCACAAGAATGCTTTACAAACTTTCCCAGACAAAAGTTTGAGTCTGATTAAGCTAGAAGGGAGTAAAAACTATTTAAAATACAATATTTGAACAAGTGTAACATTTATCACAGATTGTCTTTTGTGAAAAATGTTTCCCTTTCCCACATTGAAATTTATGTTTTAACCCTTATTTCACTATTGCGCCAAGCGAGTGTTAAAGCCTGTTAGCATTATGGCAAATTTTAGTCTTTGTGAAGACAAAGAAGGGTTTTGAGAAAACAGATCTACATTAAATTATCATTCCAGGGCTCCTTAAAAAGTTTTGATGTAAGGACCAAATAGGGAAAGAACGCCCTGGGGAGGGGTTCCACTGCAAAAAATTCTTGAAAACTACAAAGTTTATTAAAAATTGTTGTTCACAATATGTTATCAAGAATGAAATGTTGTAAAGATCAGTTTACATATTGATAAATAAATTAGCTCTTGAGTACCTAAATCCATGTGGGATTATCGAGTTTAATGTATAAAACTAAGTGAATATCATTGAAGCGCATACGATAGTAAACACATTTGATTTCTATCTAACAAACAACGCTGTAGAAACAAAGTTGGCAAGCTTAAATTCTTTGGCTCTCTTGTTTATTAACTCTTGGTCAAGGAGAATAATTAACGTCTTTCTTTTAACATATTTTACTGAATTACCTTATCGACGATGTCATTAAAAGAAAATTTCTTGCTTAATTATCCATGAAATTTAGATACTTAAAACTCTCCACCTTTTTAAATAAAAATTGTAATGTTATGCACATTGAACGTAAATAATGGAACCCAGCAGGAGAGTAGATATAGAACTGGTGAAGTATACATACATGGGCGTTTGGCTTAACACGTTGCAACAAGACAGTCGCGCTTAAGATCAGCCACAAGCATTTTATCATGGCTTCTAACCTGTTAAAGCATATCAATTTCGCTTTGATAGCCTTTGCTGCTCTCTTTGCAGTTCTGGCCACCGCAGGAAACCATTGGCGAACGTTGAAAACTGATCACAACAACCATCTTGGTTTGTGGAAACAGTGTACCGCGATAGGATGCTCAACGCATGACATAGGTGGGTAAAAAATTGTTTTTCTTATGATATTGAATAAAAGAAAAGAAAATGTCTTCGACCGAAAAAGGTGTCGAAACAAAACGAATTCAAATTTCTTTTTATAAAATAAACAACATTGATTTATTTTTGTACTAAAGTTATCTAAATTTTCTATCCCTTTTTTTAGAGTCGGTTCGTCCTACACAAGTCTTGATGGTGTTGTCATGCATCTGTTTTGTTTTCATCTTTGCTTACATGCTTCTTCTCCATTTTGTGAAAACTCTATCTCCAAAATTCACAGCAATCCTGTTGTTAATAACTTGTAAGTATTTTTCACATATACAAGTTAAGCAAAATATTTTTAATAAATACTTTTTTCTCCAATTCACTATACAAGCATATAAAAGGAATTCTACATAGACCGTCCGTTCAACACAAAATTCGTATTACTGATGTAACAACAGTATAATTCTTCATTGTTTTTGTTAATTTTTAGTTGTCTTTGAAGTGGCTGCAATGGGCTACTTCACCCATAAGATGCAAGACGATCTTCACAGCTTTGAATGGTCATTCGCATTAGGATGGGTTTCGGCTGGTCTTGCGTTAATAACTGGAATTATTTCTTTCTTCCATGCAGAAGACTACGATCAACTGTAAATGTAAAGTTCTGAATAAAAATATCTCTTTTTTTGTAAATGTGTGTTTTTATGTTACTACCTCGAGGCCAGAACATGTAGCTATGTATAAAGTTTTTGGCCCACACCCCATTTAAATCTCGAATGTTTTCAACCTTATTCGCATTTTTGAGACATTAGGGTTGTTAATATTTACTAAATTGAAATTTCGACCCTAGGCTTCTAGGACATGTGTTAAATCTAGAGGGCGCCAAAGGTTCAAGTGTTCGTTTGATGTCGCGCCATTGTTGCAATAATTCAAAGTGTCAACACTATAGCGTTCATTGTGAGGTTTTGCATACTACTTGATTTGTTTTCGAACAGTTTCTACTCCAAAATGTTCGGATTCTCTTGTATTTTGATGGATGGAAAGTGTTAAACTTTTACATAATTCAATTAAAGATTTTAAGGCTTACAAATTAAATTTGATTTATGCATGCATGAAAATTTTTTATAATTCTTAGTTGTTAGGTGTGAACAACAAACAAGTCAGTTGCATAGTAACAACTCTTGTTGATGATGCTGGGGAAGTGATAAGATAGAAAATGATAAAATTGATCAAAAACATTGGTATGATAAATGGTGACAAACAAACAAGCGTCACTATGTTATATGTTTACGTCATTAAAATACGTGTTGAGATTTGCTGTTATGTTTAAATTGTGTCTAATGATGCCTTTTTTTTCGCATCCAACTACAGTTGAACTCATGTAATTCAAATCTCCAAGGGTATTCAAAATTTGTTCGAATTACATGAGTTTCGAATTATAGGAGTTTGACTTTTTTCGGCCGAGTTTTAATGCGAGAGAAGTGTTCCATTGTTGAAAAATTTGAGTTTTAGAACTATGAACGGACGAAAATTTTCAAAATTCGAATTTAATGTTCACGGGTCCAAGAAAACTGTTCGATTTACATGATTTTTCGAATTATAGGAGTTTTCTTATAAGGATTTTAGAGTAAACTTGGACGGGACCGGAGAATTAGTTCGATTTATATGATTATTTGAATTATACGGGTTCGAATTACATGATTACATTAGTTCGATTTTCACGCTTTACAAAAATTTTCTCACTATCTACAGTGTAGCAAGCTTGAGAATATTAAAATATATCGCATGAATAAGGAAATATAGCTGATGACGTCACGTTTATTATGCTGCTTGCACAAATTCTTGACTTTAACTAACAGCTTCTCAAAACCCAATTTTGTTGGGACATTAAAGGTAAATTTTTAAAAATCCCCAGATTTGACAAGACGAAGAGATTAATCTTCCCTCACCGTAAAAATGGTAATGAAAATTAGACGTCAGCGCTGACTTTTATTCGCGCATGCGCACGCGCTCACGTAAGTACAAAACATTTATTCTCATGATCTACGGCACCGAGTTACGAAAAGAAAAGAATGCGGCCACTTGTGCATTAGTTAAGGTTCGCAAAGTCCCATCCCCACGACGGCATGGTTGAGCGAAATGATTTTGAGCATTTTGGGGGCTAGTGGAGATTTTTGCCGTTCGACAGTAAAATTAATTTCTATTTTTCCGGCAACCAATAATAATGCTTGATTATTCCGCTCCGCACGTAATATTTTGCCTCGTGCAGAAAAGTAAAAGATCGCATCCTACCTATTTTAAATAAATTTTTTGCGTTGAAAAATTAAGCAGTAACTCACTCTATTGTTCTGTTTATGATATAAATATATACAATGACGAACGTTTACGTGACGATGTGGCATCGAAATATTTCGGATTTCATACTATATACAATAACAACATTTGCACTATTTGCATAATAAAAATTGAGTGTACTGTAACGCTTCGGTGAAACGCCCTGAGGCGCTTATTCACTTTTGTTTTGTTAAACATTACATTGGAAATTTAGAATCTGTTTGGAGACTGTTAACTGTAAAATAACTAATGGATAAATGCTTTTGAGAGAGACTATCAGAAAGGGCGCTTAAAACAGGAAGATATCTTAGTACGTTTCAATGGGCGTTTATTCGAGGTTCAAAAAAATGGCGTTACATCGAACTATTACAGTACTCGATTTTAAACTGAGTGTTTCAATCAAACTAGAATGTTTACTTTGTAATTTCAACTGGATAATAAATGCTGTAAACGCTGCGACATGTGAAAAAATATCTACTTGAATTACTTTTTAAACTAGAGTTTTAGGAGTTAACTTTATAGTATAAATCAATTGCAAAATAGTGCTAAATAAATATAATATAACAAATTTAGTTAAAATAAAACATCTTGCTAACAATAAAACTCACACAAATCATTACAACAAAAAAGTAAGAATTTTAAGCCGGATTTCCAGTGAAAATGTTGGTACAAGATTCATGCATTGTACTGAATTCAATTAATTCGATTGGAAAAGCTCGATCATTTGGTGGACATGAAAAAAATAGGATTGAATTTAGTCTTTTTCGTAGTAGGTGTATAAAAATATTTAAAAATTATAATCTTTTTTAAACCAAATAACTGAAACCAAAAACAATACGTTATGGTATGCTACGCTAATGGTGTAAATTAAGAATGTAAAAAATTCACTGGTTGCAAGTAAAGCCGCCTATTAAAATAGAATAACAAAAAAAGAATTAAAACTATTTAAGTGACGTAACATGTTCGCTAATTCGAATACTTCGAAATAAGAACGCCAATTCGGAGCACCTATCACGAGTTAGCGGACATGTCTTACATAATAATGGACACGATTCAGACAACCAAACTACCATCTTAACATAGATAAGTAACAGCGTAAGTTAAAAACTAGCCGCGCCTCTATCTTTCGAATAACCAACTTCAGAGCTGTTATGGATGACAGACACAGCGCCAACATAGACTTCAATGAAAATTGGCTCAATGACCACTTCAAATACTGCACCAGACCCCTGGACTGCGCTAATTATGGCTGATTTGAAGTCCTCATACACCATATGAGCTGGAAGAGTGTCCATGAAAAATGCTGCCTTATGCTGGGTAAAAGTGAGATAGGACGGCGAATTAAAGAACGGACTAAAACGTTGCCATCTTGTTAACACCTCGTTTTTGTTCCATGATATTCGTATGCCAGTTTGAAATGCTCGAGGCCTGCAGCAAACAAAAAGTGAACTTAGTTCAGTATGTCAAACATTCTCTAGAACTTAGAATTCGGAACTTCTTTTTAATAAACGATATTCAGTTGACAAAAAGTAACTGGTTTCCTGTCTTCATACACATAGAGAAAGACACTTTAAATCATTAGAATGCAAAGAACAAAGCCTCTAAATGAAAAGTACCTTAAGAGAAAAACATTTGCGCCAAAAGAAATTTTCGCAAATCAGTTGTTTACCAAACTTTTTGCGGGATATTATTTTTGCAACTACTGGTAGAAAGCAAAAGACAGCGGAGGTATAATGTGCAAAACCTTTTGAAAACAAAAAAGTATAAGGGAACAGTGTGATTGTAATTGTTAGTCAATAGTGACAAAAGAGATTAATTTTCTTATATTCGTTCGATATTTTCTCGTATCTAACGTATATAACCCTACCTACCCTTTTTGTGGAAATGGCTGTGACTGTGACATATTTCGCACAAAAAATTGTTCGCGAATTGGAAAGATAAATCGAGAAATTTTGTAGAAATATCCCCCGGCGAATAATACTTAAAGGAAACCTGAGGTATAAAATGATGTTGGACTTATATTATTACATAGCTGAAAAAGTTTGTTAACAAGGAATTATAGATTAAATTATGCTGCATAAATTATGATGTGATATTTAAGTAATAGCAACTTTTGACATTCCTGTCATAAGTAATTTTAGACCTGTGATGTGCATTTAAACTTTATAATTTTTTTGTCAAAATGACACTCGTTTACTCGTCCCAGGTCTCTTCATTTTTTTGCTGAGAACTCCATAACTTGGGCTATCTATAATATAAGTCCAACATCATTCTATACCTCGTGTTCTCTTTAAGGTAACATAAAAGCTTTAAGATATCCACACAATTTCAAACAAAACTTTTTTCTTGACTCAATACATTATTTCTCATTTTTATAGAAATTGTTTAAATTTTTTAGCCTAAACTACTTTGACAAGTGCACAAAAAACTTGTTTTGCAGAAAATATACTTACATCATCATTGTCTTGTTTGGGTAAGTAAATCTTCCACCTTGAACACGATCCACGCGATGAAGTTGAACACGCTTACACTCGTCAATCCTTGATGCCACAAAGTTATATTTCACCAACACGAGCTGTGTGTCAGTTATAATGACGATGCGTTCTTTTTCATGATCCCAATGATCGATTCTACAAATTATTGAAACATTTAAAAAACATACAGAACGTATTATATAAATGGCATGGGTAGCTTCCCTCTCAAGATATGGATTTAATAGGTCCTGAGAGGGAAGCTTATTGTACCTCCCCCATCATCACGTCACATGTGCAAACTAACTGTGCAAAGCTAGACTGACAAAACTTAGACGGAATATTGTTTGAAACTGAAAGAATACATTTTGCTGAAGTCAGCAAATTTGTTATCACGTCAATAAAACTATTTAAAACACCAAATATGTAACATTCAACTAAAATTAGGAATGAGAATTTTGGTTAGACGTTTACATATTTTACGTTTTTAAACAACATATTATAAATGATGGGTCAAAACTTTCCAAAAATCTCACAATCTTTTAAAAGCAGTAGATCAGGGATATGGTAAATTTGAGTAAAAAGTTTTTTTAAAAAACGTTTTTTTGTATTAATATCACGGCGATGTCTAAAAGCGTGATGACATGATTCTTCTAACCAATCTAAAGCAGTAGTAAATAACACTTAATTGTTTTGCATGTTGAAACTGGTTATTATATTGCATTTTGATAAAGCCAAGTGCAAAACCTTTCCAACATTCGTTAAAAAATTAAAACTAGCAAGGCTAACAGGGTAATTGCACTACTTTTAGATCAGCAAAACAGTAACAAAACGTATCAAACCCTACTCAGCTAACAGCCATGCTGACAGAAACTTTCCTTCAATGACTGGATTTAAATATTGTTTTACATCTTCAACAGCATGCTCAAAAACTCCTGGCTAAAAAAAAAACATATCAGGAAACAATAAATTAAAAATTTTTAACTCATAAAAATAATAGCAATTTATAAAAATATATATATAATATATGGTAACTCAAGATTTAAGTTGTTAGTGTGCTTTTGCAAACAAGAAAAAAGAACATAATATACCCTCATAGCGTAATATTTGCGAATCATGTTTTGTTTCACAGTGACTGATGCATTGCTTTTTGTCATAAAGTTATCTGCAGCTGGATATATGTATTGATTTATAAGCGATGCTGGCTGACTTTGTTGCAGGGGTATTTCACTACCAGCAGTTTCGTTTGTGGCAAAGTTCATCTCGTCTTTCTCGTCCCGTAAGTCCACTGTCACCTTACACAATACAAAGAACTGTATAAGTACAGCTACTTTGTGCATCGCTAACACATTGCTTTGCAGCAAGCAGAATTTGACCTGCAGTCATCCACAAATTTATAACAGTATGAAAAAACAAGTGTGTTTAAAAAGATGCAATGTCCTTTAATAACAAGAAGTTCTCAGTAAAATTATGTAGATGAGGATTAAAATCATAACTGAAAGTAGTTTGGTTTAATTTTAATGGATTGGGAAGCCAAATAGATTTGCACTTTTTCTATTGTGTCAATTTTTGTCTCCACCTTGATCCCCGGTCAAACACTGCTATACACAAAATGCCCTTAGACTAAGGTTGGTATATCCGTCTCATTTGCACTCTTGTTGACTTAATTTTCTGGTGATTTACATTTATTAAGATTTCAGATTACATCTGTCACGAGCCATAATAGACCTATGTCATATCCATTGTCGTTCCGCAAAGTATGCATTCCAAAATACCAAAAATAACATGAAAATAAGATTAGTTATACGCAATTTTTAGTTTGCAGTGAAGTAGTGCAGAAATGGTTTGTTTACTTGCATTATTTTCAAAATAAGTTTGTCATACAATCAAATTGATAACATTTGGTAACAATATGGAATAAAAGTATGCATCTGCTTTGATTAAATATGATGGTATTTTTCCAAACAAATGTGAAATGTCAAGGTGTTAGTGAGTTAATAAAATTAGTGATGTTGCTGGCATTAATGGCATCACTTTTTGAGAGGCTAGTTGACCTATTTTAAGGTGTGTCTTACCTGTTAATTTTTTTCCAATTGAGACAAAAATGGAAGTTGGGCAGTATTTACATTTCAAACATTTGTTATTTCAGAACGAAGATACTAATTTGACTTTCATATTGTGGTTGGCAAGTTGGACTTTAAACCCATTGAAGTGCTAAAATAACTTGTGTTGTGCTTATTTTTTCACATTTCAAAATCTGTCCTAGATCATATTTAATAAAAAGAAATTACTGAAAATCCCAAAACACGTCAAACATACAAAGTATGTATAATTTGTACTCGAACAGTTTTTTGTCCACAAAATGCTTGTTATGTCAATTTTAACTTTGATCAGCGAAAATAATGAGAAAATTTTTCGTTAGTTGTAAATGAAATTTTTGGTTTTATATTTTCACAAATCAGTAATATGGAAGAATCCCACGGAGATTATTTTTTGCGTATAAACAATTTAAACAATTCTGCAAGATTTTCTTCATTGCGAAACCTTAGATAAATATAAATCACCCTGAGAAGATGGAAAGCTAAGGCCTCTTGTTCCTCTAATTTCATGATAAAAACGTACATCCTTATTTTTTATCATATTTTTTAATTACAGTTTAAAACTAAGGATATCTTCTCCACACACTTAGGCCCAACATCTAGTATAAAAGTATCTTTTTATCATAGAAATAGATTGTTTTTGCTTTATCTTCTTTTATTTTTTTGTACTTGTTTGCTAATTCCAGAATATTAAAAATGTATCATTTGTCTTCACATGGATAACAATTTATTATTTGATCTATTAAAAATATTTGATACCTGACATGATAAAAATTTAACAAATGTGGAATTTTGAACATTTTCTCAAGTACAAGCCAGTTTTTCCTCTACTGAACAAAGTATTATTTTGCATAAAGAAAGAATTAATTTGTATGAATTTAGTACACAAATAATCAGGTACAACTTTAAACAATACTAAATTACGATAGTAGCTTATATATTCCATAAACTAAATTTTGACGATTATCTTGACAACCACATCCAGCTGCGTTATCTTTTTTTGGAGTTTAGTTGTTTGGAGTTTTGTAGTTTATTAAGTTATTGTTGTTCAAGCAAAGTTACGTGTACTTTTCTTTGCCAGACAAAAAATTATATATATATATAAATGAAACCTGCCAAGTTTTACCTATGTGTTAATAAGAAAGATAGATGTGATCATCTTTTTCGATTAAACGGATTATATTCCTGTTTTAAAATTTAGTAAGTGTATTGTTTTAAACGTTTGACGTCATCACTTTTGGAATATTATGCAAAATAGAGTTGAAAGCAAGATAACTTTAAAAGCATATTTTAACTTTCTTTAAATTTTTATCTTTATTTTACTAAGATGATTTAGAAAAAATTACCTTCGTGTAACGCTTGTTTAAATTGCTCTATGTTGCATTGCAAACCTCTGGATTAATTTTCCCAAGTGCTTGGAACACAAAAAAAATGTTTCAGTTCAGAATAACTAGCACCTGTTACTTAAAAAAGCAATTGATCAAAAACATCTAGACTCATTTTTAAAAATGTTGCCTATTCAAACTGAACTTCTGTGTGAAATTCGTGTACTAATGCCCAGATTTTTTCTTGGTTTTACCCATATGAATCTCTTCCTTTTTTTACAGAAAAAAAGGTTGCTGTGATAATCGTAGAGGCAGCAGATTCGAAAGACTTTTGAAGCATGTTAAACGGCTTACGTGTAGATAAGACACCTTTCACAAAGTTCCTTAAAGGTAATCTGTAAGATTTTAACCTTGTATTTAAACAGATAGCGTATTTTAGCCTGAAGGGGAAGTGTCCATCCTCATGTTGCCACAAGAAACATCCAATTTGACATTAGTGGGTTTTCAAGTTTGACTTTTTTCTATGTTAATTTCACTTTTGGGAACCAAAAAAAGAAATGAAAATCTATAAAAAAATTAAAAAATATCCGTATGCTTCCTTCTTTAGATTGCAAACTTTATGCACATTCTAAGGGGCCGTCGACAAACAGTTTTCGTCTCCGTTAACGGCAAATTGCCATTGGGGGGGGGGAGGGGGTAATGCACCACCCATTAAAATATAAAAATGGAGACGAATTATTTCTTTTAAGGAGAATGAAAAAATATTCAACAAATTAGAAAATGTTTCCACAGTAAAAATCCGATAAATCTAAACGGATCTCGTATTTGTATAAGTCTCCACGAAGATTGTTGTGCAAGGAGCGACCAATCAATATCAGGTATTTATGAACATATACATACTCATTTCCAGAGACAATGTTGGTAAGGAATTTTCCAATGGAAGTTGGGAGACCATGTATATAGATAGATAGATGTGCATATTTTACATGGCTACCCTCACAAATATCGAGGGATATATGTTAACATCCTACTGTCTGACTCTAACAATGCAGTTCATTTATGTTTATTATATGTTTGTATATTTATAGGTATTAATATATAGTGGTGGGTTTATCTATCTCTATTAACATTTGCGAGTTTTCATGGTAGCGGACGGTAGTTAAACAATGGCTAGTGGATTTTTAAACCCACCACGGTGGGATGAAGAAAACAAAGAGTTTTCATTATGGCTCCGAGAAGCCAAGGCATGGAAAGTTGCCACTTCTGGTGTAACTGGACTGAAAGATGTTCATGGTTTGCAATTAGCATTGCATCTTCCGGATGGAAGCGAAATACGTCGTCAACTATTTGATACCCTTGATACGGAGAACATGACAGGTGATGACGGGTGGAAAAAGGTGATAGAATTGATAGAAACGTACTATAGTAAGGACGATAACACGTCAGCCTTTGACACGTGGAAAGACTTCCGTATATTATGTAGAAAAGAAGATCAAAGTATTGAACAATATATCATGTATTATGAGAAATATAAAGTCCGAATGGAGCGCTTCGACATGAAACTTGGTGAACGTATTCATGGACTTAATTTACTGTGTGGTGCCAATCTTAATGATTCTGACCTTCGTCTAGCAATGAGAGAAGTTGATGGGGATCAACCAAATGAAATGTATAAACAAGCTAAAAAGGCGCTTAAGAAATATTTTGGCAGTGCTGCTGTCACAAGTACTCAATCATCCAACACCGCTGTAGCCTCAGTTCAACCTGCTGTCAAACAAGAGCCTTTTTTTGCCACACTAGATGAATACGAAACATACGTTGCATGGAGACAATACCGATCGAAAAATGGTAATTCATCAAATAAAAGTTATCGTGGACAAGGTCGTGGAAAATTGCAACATCGCAATCCCCTAAATGCTGACGGTAAACCTTTAACATGCCGTGTTTGCCGTTCAATTGCACATTTTGCTCGAGATTGCCCACATCGTTCTGAGAAACAACAAGGTTCGGAAGACAACCAACAGCATGATAGTTCTACAAACCGCTCCTGGGTTGCTTCTGTTAACTCTGATGTTATTGAATGCCAAGCATCTGATGCGTCTATGGCAGGTGGTGTTGCATTTAACTATATGATTCTCGATACAGGTTGCCCACAGAATGTTGCCGGAGTAGTATGGACACAGTGTTTTCTTGATTCCATGAGTACTGATATGTACCAAAATGTCAAAAAGCTTCATGGTAATAACAAATTTAAATTTGGTGGTGGACGTGTCATGAAATCTATGTATACCATTATAGCTCCTGTTTTGGTTGCTGGGGAAATCACTTCCTTAAAATTCGATGTTGTTGACACCGATCTTCCTCTTCTGCTTGGAAAGGAAACTATGAAAGCATGGAATCTGCTCATTTGTACAGGAAATGACACTGCTGAAGTTACAATAAATCGTGTGAAGAAAAATGTTGAGCTCTTCACATCCCCTACTGGACACTGGTGTATAAATGTGCAGCCAGGTTTTCCTGTTGAAGTACTGGATGTTATGTTTTCTGTTAGTGAATTGTCCAAACATGACAAAGAACTTGCTGCTAAACGCTTGCATCGCCAATTTTGTCATCCTCCCTTTGAGTTCTTAAAGAAAGTCCTCAGTGTCCTGGATAAGCCTGACAAGGAATTTTTGGACATTCTGCATAAATATTCTCAGAATTGTCTAGTGTGTAAGCGATACAAACCGACCATTCCAAGGCCAGCTGTCAGAAACTTAATGGATCCAGATAAAATGAAATTTAATGAAATAGTTAGTATTGATTTGAAAGAAAGGAAGGGTAAATGGATAATTTACCTCATCGATATGGTTACTCGATACACACGTGCTGATTTCATACCATCTAAAGAAAAACGCATCGTTGTTGCAAAGATTATAGAACTTTGGTTGCCTATATTTGGAGCAGCTAAAAGTTTTCACATGGACAATGGAGGGGAATTCGCTAATGATGAAATGCGGGAACTTGGCAATCAATTTGGGATAAACATCAAGCACACCGCTGCTTATAGTCCTTGGGCAAATGGTCTGAATGAACGGAATCATGCAACTATAGATATTATGATGGAAAAAATGCTAGAAGATCACCCGAAGTTATCAGAATCACTGGCATTGCAGTATGCTATATCTGTACGAAATTGCTGTATGTTTGTAAATGGATTTACACCAGCACAGTTAGCAATAGGTCAAAATCCTAGACTGCCATCAGCTTTCCATGATGAACTCCTGGCCTTGGAAGGCATTACCACCAGCTCTGTAATAGCCCAGCATCTTAATGCCATTGCTGCAGCCAGAAAAGCTTTCGTGCAAGCAGAAATAAGCTCAAAGCTTCGCAAGGCATTAAAACATCCTGTTCGCGAGTATGCAGATATTTTCTATCAGCCTGGTAACCAAGTCTTCTATAAACTACCAGACGATCGGCGTTGGCAAGGGCCTGCTACTGTCATTGGTGCAGATGGTAAAGTTGTAATGATTCGTCATGGCAGTGTTCTTCGTCGTGTTCATCCATGTCGTCTGCAACTTGTTAATGAAATTAGTCACTCCTCGTCACAACCAGATTCCTCACCACAAGCAGCAGGAAATAGTCAGTCAGATATTACTCAAAATCTGGAATCAGGGTATGAACAGCACCACATTGCAGAAAAAGAAACTGAACAGGAAGTACAACATTTTACTGAACATGTTGCAACTCACCAACCAGAAAGCTCAATTCAGCAACCAGAATCTGGTCCTGTTGCCAGATCCAAGATGTCCCTCCCAAAAAGACAACAGACAGTGCAATACAAATATCCTGATGGAGAATGGAAAGAAGTAAAAATTCTAGGCCCTGCTGGAAAAAAGGGTGGGATCCACAAAGATTGGGTAAACGTTCGAGATCACTCTGACCATGAGTATTCTATGGATTGGAGTGATGTATCAGAATGGAAGTTAGTCGAAATTGAGTCAGACCCAACAGGAGGTGATCCCTCTACTCCTTCTAATTGTGAAGAAGAGATGTGTGTTGCCGTATGCTTCAACGCACCAGATGAGTTCAAGAATGCCAAGAGTGCAGAAC
This sequence comes from Hydractinia symbiolongicarpus, assembly GCF_029227915.1. NCBI lineage: Eukaryota > Metazoa > Cnidaria > Hydrozoa > Anthoathecata > Hydractiniidae > Hydractinia > Hydractinia symbiolongicarpus. The sequence goes on from NC_079878.1 coordinate 6,389,877, forward strand.
TTGAAAAATGGAAACAGTATGAAGTTTACCAAGAGGTTCCAGATGTAGGTCAACCCAGACTAACTGGTAGGTGGGTATGTACCCGAAAAATTGTTGACGGAAAACTTGTACCGAAAGCAAGATATGTCATCCGAGGCTTTCAGGAAAATATTAACATACCTGCTGACTCACCAACTGGCAGTAAAGAATGTATGAGACTAGTGCTTTCTATAATTGCCAGCAAACAATGGACACTAAATTCTATTGACATAAAAGCAGCTTTTCTCCAAGGCAAACCAATACAACGGGATGTCTTTATTGTTCCACCATGTGACGTACCCCTTCCAAACACACTCTGGAAGTTAGAAAAATGTGTGTACGGTCTAAATGATGCTGCTCGTATGTGGTATTTTGCAGTATGGGAAGCATTACAAAATTTAGGATGTCATAGATCAACTATTGATTATGGTGTTTTTTATTGGAAAGATAAAAATGATCAATTGTCTGGTGTGTTACAAGCACATGTTGATGATTTCCTTTGGTCCGGTACTGATGTTTTCAAAGCTGATGTCATAGATAAGCTTTACCAAATATTTCAAGTTGGTCATTCAGCATCATCACATTTTAAATATGTTGGTATTAATATCAGCCAGAGTGAATCTGGACAGCTATCACTTGACCAATTGGATTATATTGAAAAAATCGATCAAATTCCAATCACCCGAGAACGTCAACTTCAGAAAGATTCCATTTGTACCAAGACTGAATCTTCTCAATATTGCAGATTGGTTGGTCAGTTAAACTGGACTGCTACACATACTCGCCCGGATATTGCCTTCGATATTTCTGTATTGAGCTCGACTATGAAAGCTCCTACTGTGTCTAATATCTTGAAAGCAAATAAAGTGCTTCAAAGAATCAAAGGTAATCCATTAAAGATTCATTTCCCTAGCCTTGAATCATTGGAAAATTGCTCCATCATATGCTACAGTGATGCATCGTTGGCAAATTTGTCATCAGGTCAAAGTTCAGGAGGATATGTGGTGTTCCTCTCTGATAATAAAGGGAAGGTGTGCCCATTAGTTTGGAGTAGCAAAACTATTCGACGTGTTGTTAGAAGTACACTTGCTGCTGAAACAAGTGCCATGGTGGATGCTCTTGATGCTGCATACTTTATGTCACAAGTTCTTACTGAAATGATTTCCATACCAAACACGCAATGTAAGCACATTCAGATTCATGCATTAACTGATAATGAATCTCTTTACCGAAATACTTACTCAACAACAATGGCTGCAGAGCGCCGACTCAGGGTTGATATTTCTGTTATAAAAGAAATGATTTTGAGAGAAGAACTATCCAGCGTGAAATGGATTCCTACATCCATGCAACTTGCAGATCCATTGACAAAAGTTGGTGCAGACCCAACAAAGCTGACAGCTGTTTTGGAAACTGGAAACGTCGGATAGAGACACTATTTACACACTTCTGTTATGAACCTTTGGTTATGTTTTGATTTTGTTTCGGGGCATTTGCAGTGTCGCTATGCATTTGCAGCCGTATGTTTATATTATTGGTTGCGAGAAAAGAGAGAATGGGAATGTTAACATCCTACTGTCTGACTCTAACAATGCAGTTCATTTATGTTTATTATATGTTTGTATATTTATAGGTATTAATATATAGTGGTGGGTTTATCTATCTCTATTAACATTTACGAGTTTTCAATATACCCTGTCTATTATTCCCAGGAGGGGCCATGGCTTAGATGGAGAGTCCTAGAGTATTTAATGCTTATTTTGAGCTACACAGACCCAATTAGGGCCCACGCTCTACTAGACAACTCCTGGCAACATCCAACAGCCCACACAGTGTGCCATCTCCCCAATTTCCCTCACATGGTTTGGGTTAACCCGGGGCTATGGTAACATTCACTCGCTCATGTTGAATGGCGGTAAAGAGGAATCGAACCCTGGTCTCCCGCACAGAGTACGAGAGCTATAACTATTCTGACCCAACTTAGAACACGACCCGTCTTAAGACGGGATGGACCATCTTTGGACACGGTGGCCCATCTTTTGACATGCTGCCCCGTCAATTGACGGGCCAGGACCAACTTGCGACATGGCGTTAAAAGATGTTTGTATACTTCAAGACCTTGTATTTAACGTAAACTAACTCCAATAAAGTGAAAAAACTGAACTGCTGCAACTTTTGCCGAGATATTGTTGTATATGGCTAGCTGAGATTAAATCGAGTTATGCATTTCAAGATTGTTGTGGGTAGCAAAAACAACACTATTTGGCAACTCTTGGTGCAAGACCATATCTGCGAACACATTTAGCTAGAGACTTCCTTGTTGAATGATTGGAGATTTTTATGTGCATAATGACTAGCTAAATAATTATGACTCATATATCAAAATGTAATCTCATATTATATATATTCACAGCAGGTAGCTTAGCTAAGCTGTTGTTTAAGCTATTTTGCTATGTTTAATTTTCAATATAATCTTTGATGGAATTATTGCAACTTGACCTATTACGTAACTTGAGAGCGAGAATCGTTTTGTCTGGGAAATCCATGATTGAAATATTTTGTTATATATTCAAGAAACAGAAAGGCTGACTTTTATTTAAAGAAATATTATAAGTTAATTTATATTTTATGTGATCGGTGAGTCCTTAAGCTTCCATTTGAGCTACAGAAATCTTTTTTGAAATTCTTGCCCAACTGGACAACAGCATTATGTGGGGATCAAACACACAACCACTTGGAAATGAGTCGTACGCTTTACCGACTGTGCTACTAATATTTGTAAATTTATGTCTGTGTTCAATTTTTAAGGAAAAAAATTATGACATTGTCTTTGTGTTGCTCATTACTTTAGCTACATTTGTAATAGATTGTATTTAGAGAATTCATGATTTATTTTCCTCTGTATATTTTTTGTTTTCTTTTGTCATCTCCTATAGACACTGCATTTGTGCACAGTTGGGCCAGACCTGTCTTCAATTTTTTTAAAATTTGAAACAGTGTGTTTCCCATGTTACAAGGCTTAACTTTAGTCTGGGAGTCTTCAAACTGACCCATGTTGTGGCTGTTTCTAAAAACTGTCAAAAGTTTGATCTGTCCTTTTTTACTACGATTTTTGAAAACACAAGTGTCCTTTGTCAATAGTTGGGCCTGTCCCATCCTATGACACAGTCTTTTAAAGGCATGGGAATTGTTTATCAATAGTTAGGCCTGTCCCATCTTATGACACATTTTCTAAAATTGCAAGAGACCTTTGTGTACAGTTAAATTTGTCCCATCTGATGACACAGCTTTTAAAAAGCAAGAGATTCCTTCGTCAATAGTTGGGCCTGTACCAACTTAAGAGGTATTTGCACACATTTGTCCAAAGTTAGGCCAGGCCTGTCAATAGATGGTCCATCCTGATTGCAAACGCACCGACACGTCTTTTGACGGGCCAGTCCTGCGTCCAAAGTTGGGCCGGTGTCAGTTGGGTCAGAACATAACCACTGATCTACGGCACCATAGCGGAGACAAAAAGGAGGGTAAAATTCTATTTAACAGCCAATTTGCCGTTAACTGAGACGAAAACTGTTTGTCAATTCAGCAGCGCACATGCCCAAAAATAGGGTTCTAAATAAATTGAACAAATTATCATATCTTATTTTGGAATTTGGTGTAAATGCTTTCCTTTTTATAGCTATAGCTCAGCTAGCTAGCTATATACAAAAAAGAAAGGAAAAACAACGTTCCATTAAATTAAATAGTAGCATACGATAAAAAACATAGCATACGTTTTACTAATAAATATTGGATTTATCATCACCTGATTCGACGCTTCCGTATCGTTCATTACCTCTAGTTTTGGCTTGAAAGAAAATTCATTTGATGACAATTCGTTTTCTGTTGATTTCTCTTCTTGTTTTGATTCAATTTCTTTTGCACCTGCGTTATCTTCTGAGTTCATCATGTCGATTTGATAAATCTAACTTTATTATACACAAATTAAAAACGACTGCTGATGACACAGTAATTAGAACATTAATAGTTAATGAGCGGATTTTGCAAACACAGCAAATACCCTCAAGTTCTCACGCTTCCTTCTCCACCATTTTTTTCGTGGATACCGTGTTAGGCAGTAATCTGTTCAGAAAAGCAACGCCGCCGTGCAATTTTTAGAAAAAGTTATCTAAGGTTTCAACAAACTATCTAATGTTTTAGATAATCAAAACACACATTTTAGAAGGGCATTAGTCGGTATTTAAGTATGTGTAAAGAATATCACCGTGTTAAAAATACTTTTTTTTTAAGTTAATCTTACATCATCAGGTTAATAAAACTGTTGATTACATTATAAGCTTGTTGGTTATCAAAATAGAGCAAAACTAAATAAACTGATAGACCAATCGATTTGTTCCCCCGAGAGACAAAGTTGGTGTTGGGTGGTTAAATTTCTTCCGGAGAAATCTGTAAGAAACTCTCCCAATCTTTGTAACAATTTGTTTAGAATATAAGTTATTCTTTTATTATTAATCAGTCAATGGCCTCCAATTGACAAAATGAACAATAATTACAGTTTAGAGATACAACCCTCCTTGGTTAAGTTACCGTGGAAAATCAGTTGTCCCCTGGCGACATACTTGCATTAGGTTTAGCGGTTCCTTTTCTGATTATAGTATAGATGACAATTTGGTTATTTTAGAATCATGTAACGCTATACACGAAACAACATTCTAATCAAAAATGGCTATTTCACTTGTGCAGGAACCAAATTGGACAAACCCTTTGGAGCATTTATCTTCTCATGCAAATGTAAACAGTGATCTAACGATTAAGAATAGAAACGATTTGGTTTGTTTAAAACATAAAGTAAAAAATGGTAGCAAGTTTGCCCTGCTAATACATATTATTGATGGCTTTGTGGTAGAAGAAAGCAATGTTCCTTTCAAGGTTAGCTACAGCTAGCAGCTACTATTTTGTTTTTCGAATGTATTTCAAAGTTTGCCACCTTAAACAGCAACTTTTTAAACAATATATATAAAAAAATATATCAGTTATAGCTACTGTTGCTACTTAGTTGCAACACAATTCAGCAAACTGTCCACTAGCAACTATTCCAATTTTTGACTAGAATTGTTTAGGTTTTGGAAATGCTGTTCTGCTGCTGTTCTGGATTCATTTCGCTATTTTTTTTTGTCATGCGTGTTTACTATCTCTAACTATCCACCCTTTTTTTACTCAAGTCTCTAATTTTGAAAGATATACACCCTGTCAGTTGTTTTCAAGAGGACCAAATGCATTACATCATCCATATAGGCGGGTCTAGAGTGTTTAAAGCTCCCATTTGTGGTCAGAAGTCCTTTTGAAATGTCTGCCCAACTAGGCAATAGGTCCAACCTACATCCTCTTGGACATGAGTAGAGCACTGTACTGACTGAGCTACCATGTACTATGTAATTTTTTTTGTTACACTAAATATAAAGGGCACATAATAACCTTGTTGGCAATTTTTTTAAAGGGCCCTATTTTATTGTAAAAACTAAAAGATATAAATAAAGAAACGTTATCCTGAAAATTTTATTGAAAATTCAAGATCAGAACATGTTTAAGTTATGAACTAATATAGCAAACTCACCCTAATTTCTCTCCAGCTACAGAGCCGCCATTGCAATTCATTCCTAGATTCACACAATTATAAATGCACAACATGTCATAACCCAAAATCAGCAAGGGAGAACGTTCCATCCTATATAATGCTTTTTATTTATATTATGTTTTCGGAATTTCCCTTTTTTATGTATAAAAATAATTTATCTCCATAGTTCTATAACTATCTTTAAATTCTCACTTTGGGCACTCTCTGTGTGATGTTTGTCAAAAATTATGCAATAAACCTAGCCATACATTTTAATATATTTCATATTAGTGGCCATGAAGCAAAGAGATTAACTTTGATTTCTTTTTGTTGTTTTGTTTTGCCTCTGATTTATTGATTTCCAAAAGTAATTTAGCAAACTCTGTCTCAGTGCTCATAAAAGGTAAAGCTGTCTGTTTACCTACGGCCAAAAACAGCAGGAGTGATCAAGGAAATCCTAAATATGGCGATTGAAAAACAACAACAAAAATCTTAAGAAATTAATGTATACCATTATTTATAGTTCTAGTAACTTTTAGATCCTTAAATTTTTAGGAAAATCATAACTCATCCTGGACTTTGAAAGAAATCAAAAAAATGTACATCTATGTTAATTGTTGTTGTGATTTTCTATGATCAGGAGTTACTCGATTTTTAAATTACATTTTGAGTAATTTGAGCTTTGGGTATTTACTGTTGTGTGATAATTAACAATCTGCAAATTCAAATGCCATCTTTGCAAAACAGTTCACAAAGAAAATGTTAAAATTTTAAATCCAGCTTTTTATCAATCATTTGTATTACCTATTTAAATAATGGTTGATGCAACAAAAAAACCATTAACAAGGAATCAAGGCAAAGTAACCTACGGATGTTCTCAGACCACAGCTTCCAGAAGGTATCTTTTCTACAGTCTTTGAACTGCACGCTTTTTGACAATTTAACCAGGGTGAAACCAATGAGAAGCCATTTATCTCCAAAGTTTCTGCCAGAGCCAACATCAGTAAACAATCATTTTGTAATGGATCTAGATTTTGCTGAATTTCTTATTTTTTCCTTAGCCATCTTTGAATTCTCTTTTTAGGTCATGTAATTAGGTTAAAATTTGAGAAACTAGACGTTATATAAACTTATGATAACAAAACAACTAAAGGCTCCCATGTTTCTTACCAAACTGTGTGATTACTGACTTCATTTAATCGTGGCTTTTTAATAGGCTCCAGGCACTTCTGCCTTTTATCTTCCTCCTTTGCAGTACACAGTTTTCCATGACTGTTAATCAGCTGCATTCGCCTTATAATAAATTTTTTATGCAGTATTGGCCTAATCAATTCATGGAAAATTTACGGATGTAAAAGTATAGGAAGTTGCTTAGACTCTTGGCTCTTATAAATAAGCATAGTTTTAAAGTACTTTAATTTGTAAAAACATGGTAAAAGTTTCCTCACTAAAACTTTCGCAAATAACATAAACTTTAATAATAATAATAATAATAAAAATAAAAATAAAAATAACAATAACAATAGCAATAATAATAAATATTTTTAGTGGCATGCCCAGAAAGATGGCTTTGCTTTTAGACAGCAATTACAATTCTTTCCGCCAGGGGCCACTGGAAACTTTGTTCTTTAAGCATTATATTTTGCCAATCACCAAAAGTTAACCTCGAACATTTTGGTTTAACCTCAAAACATTACCTTTTATTATTTGTACATAAAATTTATAACTAAAATTATTATTTAAAAAATTATTTAGAACTAAAAATCAGGTTTTTTGCAAAAGACTTAAAATTAATTACAAGAATATAACTTTTTGAATAAGTTTTTTGCATATTCTTAAGGTAAACATATTTTTGAAACTTTGAACTTTTGTTATAGTCTTTATACTAACTTCTTTCAATTATGTAATCATACAAATGAGTGCCGTATATTTTTTATTTTTGCATAGCTCACAATAAAATCAGATGTTTTATTAATAAAACACGTTTCGTCCAAATTTTTAACATTTGTGCCTTGATTACCTGCCTCTTTGTGGTCACAACTGCTTAAATTAAAAATCTACATTTTTTTTATCCTAGATTAGTTTAGTTCCTAAATTAGTTCAGCAACTCATCACAAATAAGAAATAGTTAAGCGAAAAAATTTTGTTGCCTGAACCAAACACAGCATGACTGAATACTAAAAAAAACCTTAAGCCTGGTGTCTGCATAATACATCAAATTGTGTGTATCGACATAGGAGGAGGACCCAACCCTTCACCGTGTCCACAGCTTTAGGAACCTGTTAACGAGTTCTTTTCACATTGAAATTCACTAACCTACATCCTGAAATAGGTCAAAGAAACTTCTGGAATACTCAGACTGTATTTTCCAGGATGTAACCTGCTGGTTATAATGTTGATTTTAACGATTTCCAATGTGGTGCAGGTTATAATGTTGTGTGGGTTATATTGTGGTGCAGGTTTTATGTGGTGTAGGTTATAATGTGGTGCGGGTTATAATGTGGTGCGGGTTATAATGTGGTGCAGGTTATAATGTGGTGCGGGTTAAAATATGGTGTGGTTTTATGTGGTGTGGGTTATAATGTGGTGCGGGTTTTATGTGGTGCGGGTTATAATGTGGTGCGGGTTATAATGTGGTGCGGGTTATAATGTGGTGCAGGTTATAATGTGGTGTGGGTTATAATATGGTGCGGTTTTATGTAGTGTGGGTTATAATGTGGTGCTGGTTTTATGTGGTGTGGGTTATAATGTGGTGCGGGTTTTATGTGGTGTGGGTGATGTGGTGCGGGTTTTATGTGGTGTAGGTTATAATGTGGTGTGGGTTATAATGTGGTGCATGTTATAATGTGTTGCGGGTTTTATGTGGTGTGGGTTATAATGTGGTGCGGGTTATAATGTGGTGCGGGTTTTATGTGTTGTGGGTTATAATGTGGTGCAGGTTATAATGTGGTTCGGGTTTTATGTGGTGTGGGTTATAATGTGGTACAAGTTATAATGTGGTACAAGTTATATGATAAGTTTTTTTTTTCAAAAGTTAATACACTTAATAATGTCAGGAAGTTAAGGTTTCTTTGAAAAAATTTTTGCATACATTCTCTGATTAACAAGATTCAGGTAAGTAAAAACACCCTGATTAAAATTTTATGCAAGTTACACAAAGGTGCGGGCTATTAAATGGTCTGGGGTTCGTAGCTAACCTAAAAGCTTGGTTGCAGGTTATATGATGTGCAGGTTATATGCTGGAAAATACGGTACATTACTTTTTGAAAATGGGTTTTATTTCTATCACACCTTAAAGGGTCATCAACCATATATTTCAGAAGATCAACCAAGATGTGATTACAAGGATTGAAATACTGGTTTACATATTTTATCCTACCTTGGTGCCCACCACTAATAGAAAACTAAAAGGCGTAGGAGGCCCAGTGACATGACAGACAAAAAACAGCACAGAGCAGGTACAGCACAACGCATGAAAGGACAAACATTTGTTAGTTGAAATTAAATAAATGAGTGGGAGTGAGTGACGGAGATGAGTCAGATAGATAATAAAAAAATTAAATATGTTATGTGTAAGATATTTTTTAAATTTGGGGGTCCTTTTAACTCAGTTTTTAAAGAAAATCGTTTTACATCTCTCTGATTTTCACAATGATTAAGCTTCTGGTTATTTTATTTATAATTTTAAAGATATTTTAAAAATTTATAGGAGCAACATTTTGGTCAATATTAACTAAATTGTTTGGTATATTTACAGTATATTTACCTCTAATTCTCTTCCAGGATGCAGAAATTGAAAGTGAAGTTTGTGACGCACCAAAAGTTTCTACCTCAGTGTCAAATGGCAACCATAATATCACTTCGGAAGAACAAAAAGAAAATGACGTTATAAATGGTAAAACAATTTTGTGTCAATTTTTTGTGTGGCTGTCATGGACTCCATTTAGAAAACATCGAGTTTGGGTTTATAGTAAATCTATGTACCATGTTAATTCTATATTTTTATTTTTTCTTGGAACGAAAATCTCAGAATAGTTTTAGTGTGAAAAAGGGTACGAATATGGTCTTTCTTTTATAGCTTCCCTAAACTCCTACCCAGAGGATAAAGATGAACTGATGTCACTGCTACCAACAAAATGTAAATATTGTGGTGGAGGTTTGCCCGAACAAAGGGCAATGTGGGGAAAAAGATTCTGCAGTGTGTCCTGTGGAAAGAAATATAGTGTGACCTGTTCCCAAAGAGTTCGCAGAGCTTTGCAAAGAAGAACAGTTGGTCGAGGTGGAAAACATAGGACGGAAGAATTTCTACGTTCTCCTGCGAAGCGGGGGAGAGGGAGAGGACGCGTAAGTACCTACAGAGTTTAAAATTTTTTTAAATCCTGTTTTTGTTTATTTTGTTATCTTGATTGAAAACACACCTGATGATTTTTGACACAGGGGCGTCGCTCTTCAACTCCTGGGCGTATAACGCAGCATTCTCCAACCCTTCCGGAAACACCGAACAGATCGTCAGAATTTGGTTAGTTTTTTTTAAAGATTTTTTTTTGAAACTTTTTTGAATTAAGCTGAGCACAGTACACGAATAAGGAAGCTGGGTATAGATTTGTTAACATCGTTTAAGATGTTTCTACTGGAAATTTTTGTGAGAACTAAATGTTGTAAAACTAAATAAAAAGAAATGGATTTAATGAAGAAAAAAATGAGTTGCATACCCGTCACAAATTTTGCATTTTTCGCGGATTTTAACCAAATTTTGAATTTAAAAACCTGCTAAATATGCTCAAAGAAAACAATGGTAACAAGTTTTCGAAAGAACTTTGATTAAAGTTAAGAAAAGGAGAAAATGACGTGAAATTTGTCAGTAAATATGCACAAGTACTATACTAAAAAGAAAAAAACTTTTTTAAGAAGTCGTTTTACAGTTTAAAACCCTCCTTCTGAGAAGAGAGCGAAATATAACTGACTTCCTAACATAAACAGGTGAATGTCTGTTTTTGTTTGTAGATTCTTCGGACCTGCACTTTACATTTCCTCCGCGATTCCCACTTGGCTTTGGTCTTGACACACATGATATTGAAAATGAGCTCTACGATGGTGTGGAGCCTATCACTAACTTCTCCTTCGTGCCCATCGTTACGTGGACAATTTCACAGGTTGTTGAATATATCAGGTATTGTGAATTTATCAATAGGTACTTTACGAAACAAGAACGGGGACTATCTTCTACGGCGTTGTCAATAACTTTTCATGAAAGCCCGTCATATAAAAAACGCACCAAAAATTGATTACGAAATATTAAACAAAAGCGACAACGTGAAATAAAATCAAAACAAATATGGCTACTGTCAGAAATGGCGAAAAATATGAAAATGACGAAGAACCTGACAACAAGCCGTTAAAAACTCGAAATTTAAAAAAAACTATTCTCTTTTTCTATCTTTTATCAGTATTATTTCTGTATGACTTTTTTATTTGTTAGAATATTCGATGTCCAACAACCTCAAAATGGTTTTTTTATTATTTGAAGGGAGAACGACAACTTTTTTGGGGGACTTACCCTAATCTGCGGATGAGCAATGAAAAAAATAATAACTTTTTCTCCGTCGTAGATGGCTTGTCCGTGTTTCGTAAGGTTACTAATATCTTTATGGTGACTGAATATGTCAGCTAGTGTCAGCTTGTTGGGTTATTTCCCTGTGTTCGTTTAGTAAACATGGCCTGATTTTCACAGTGAACTTTTGGACTTTTTGGATTAGTATTTTAATCGCCCAATTTAAGTTCTTACCTTTAAAAAGATCGATAATTAAAATTTCTAGTTTAATCTATCTATCAAATGTAATCCTTGCCCTCCCCCGTGTTTGTTTAATAGTTGACATTTAATATTTTCGACTGCCTTTTGTGCAAACCGATTGTTATTCTTTCCTATTTCTCTGAAACTAGGCCTTGTATTTATATACGTATGTTTCAGCTCAATTCCTGGTTGTTCATCTTGTTCCCGGGTTTTTGAAGAAGAAGAGATTGACGGACAGGCTTTGTTGTTGTTAAAAATCGAACACATGATTCATACGATGAACCTGAAACTGGGACCAGCATTGAAAATCGCTGCAAACTTACGAGCGATAAAATTAGAGTATGGAATACAAACTCGGTCGAAGTATTTAAGTTCCCCGGTATGATTCGTTTAAATAGACCCACGTGTTTTAAACGCTTGTCGACAGTTTTTGTGGAGCGCGTGAATGAAATTTTTGTGTTTATACGAAACGGGATACGTGCACTTTTATAAGAAACCTACTAATAAATGACCTCAACACCAGACCACCCAAACTTGGGTGTAGTTATCGGTCTGGTACTTTTTAAGAGGGTCTGTGCAAAGAATTATCCATATTAAAGAGGTGTTCTTGTTAGGTTTCTTATAAAACGCGGGTGTTCCCAAAGAATTGTATATATTGTAAATCGATTGCTTATTTCATAGAATGTAAATAATTCTCTATTTTTTAGAATTCTTAAAAAGAATATTCCTAAAATCATTTTTGACTGTTTCACTCCTTTAATTTTGTTGAAAGCAATATTTCTTTAACGAGTCTACGGGAACAATGTATATTAAGGAAATTTATTTCTGCGGGAGTTAATTTTCGCGAATTTTAGCGCTACGAATGAACGCTAACCTGTTTCAAATTTTCATTTTCTTTGTCTGTTTATTGTCTCTTGTATTCCCGCTATTACGAGCATAATATCTCATGTTTGACTCCATTTTAAAAAAATTGTTGTTTTTTTCGTTTGAAAAAAAGCGTATGATAAGATGATAACAGAAACTTGTTTTATGTTATCTGTTTTTACTAATGTTGGAAAAAGCAATTTAAAGCTTCATTGCTTATTAGTTACGTTTGGCTTCCCGCATTATACTTATAGGAAGTATGTAGGTCAGCAAAATTAAGGTTAGCAAAGCTAGCAGGTGACTGGAAACTTTGATATGTTGACCCTGGGGCATATTTATTCATAATAAATTGTAACATGCATGTAACAGCAGGAAGACGAAAAGACGAAGTGCGTTTAGCTTACAGCATGTCTCTCTATCACAAACCTTTGTTTCTCCTTAAAAAGTTGATGACGCAATTTGTTTAGATAGGATTTTTTTATTTAGTAATTGGCCTCTGCGGAGGAGGTTGTATCAAAACAAAATTATTTTGAAGGCCGTTCAGTGGTTTCGTTAGCTGCAAGATGGCGTTTTGGTTTAAAAAAAGGAAAAGAGATCGGATAAAAAAGATCGTCGCTCAACATGAGAACTGGCTTCGTTTTGTTACGTTGATTATACATGCAGGAACAGCTGTTTTGAGAGATATCTTTCACTGTCAAGGTTCGAAACCAACCAACCCGGAATTGTTATATATAGACTTAAAGATATACAAGAATAAATTAAGCAAAGACCTTTTTAAAGACGAATATAAACTTGTATTTCCAAAGTCAAAGAAGAGTGATTCTCAAGAATTTGACATAGCTTTGTTGAAGAAACTTATTCGTATATGTACGACAATTGCAAAGCCGAAAACCGGCTGGGATGCAAAAGACCTAAAAGAAAATGATCATACAACTTCGGCAGACATTGTTCGTCTACATGAATGGCGAAACGAGACAATGCACACTACGGGACGAATGTCAACCAAAATCTTCAACAAAAAATGGGAGCTGGCAATGAATGTTTTAAGAAGACTTGGTTATAACGTCAAAGAGGTTCAAGGACTGAAACGTGGAAATCTAGACGAGATGGAGTATTTTAAGGTCGCGCTTATACAAGCCCAACTGGAGGATTGGAAAGATTGTCTCGATATGTGTGAGAACGAAATAGGTAACTTATCGGATACTGTTGGAAACAATACTGCACGTATCGATCAAAACAGAGATTCCATTGCGTTGGCACAAAAACAAGAGCAGAGACTTTCAGCTGACTTGACAGCAGAAATTAACTTGAGACAGCAATCCCATGAAAAGCTTGCACGCGACATGCAAAAGTTGAAAACAAGTCTTGTTTTTCAAGATAAAATTACAGCGTTGGAACAAAAGTTTGAAGAACTCCTCGAAAAACAGAAATTGATGCACATAGAAAATTTAACAAGCCCGCTCTCAAGTTTTTCTCAAGGCGTAACAAAGAAAAACACTGAAGCTTGTATTCCTGCCCCACTCATCGCTAGAAAAATATACAGTAAGTTTTGACCTTTTTTTATATAAAAACAAGTTTATAATAAAATATGAGGCTTAGTTAAAGTGTGCTTGTTTATTATGTATGAAAAAAACGTTGCATTACACTTTTGTGAAATTTTAAGAAACGAAGCTGAAACAATGTGGCCAGCAATTCAGAAAAGCTGTCAGGAAACTTAAAAATTGCATTTTGTTGTGTCGTCCACTATCTACTTTATTCGGAGAAACTTTCGCAAGTCCGAAAACTTGTGAAATTTTTTGGATAAATTTTAGCGAATCTACAAATTAAAAATTTTTCGCGAGATAAACTTTCGCGAAATCTGAAATTGGAAAGTTTTGGAGAGATAAACTTTCTTATATGGTCTATATTTCTTATGATAGAAAATTGTTTAACGATGTAAATTTCTTTCTAATGGTACGTAAAACTTCTATTTACAAATTGGGTTCATCGTCAAAATCACAAAACAGATCAAACACATATCTAGGCTCGTCTTCTTCCGGCTCCCACGTATCGGCTTCATCATCTTCTTTGCCAGTAACTCGGTTATAAGCCATGCATACATTTGAAATGTCATCGCTTTTGTTTATTTCCAAGTTTATTCCAATCTCGTTCCCAGCGCCAGTTGTCTCTTTTTTTAAATTTTAGTGGATAAACTTTCGCGAATTGACAATTTAGAAAGTTTGTACTGAATAAAATTTCGCGAATGGCCATTTTTGAAAGTTTCGCGAGACAATATTTCGCGAAAAAGGCCAAAAAACGTGAAATTTTCTCTCGCAAAAGTTTCTCCAAATAAAGTAACTGGAAATTAAACTTGCTTTGAAGATTTTCGTTTTTGTTACCAAAATATTTTGATGCGCAAGCCGGAAAAATTTATATTTTATTCCTGAAAAACTCAGGAGAAATAAAAAAAAAAGGCTGGCCGCGTTAAGGTATTTCCAACTCCTAACTCGTTTGTTATAAATTGACAGAACTTGCCGAAGCATTTTACGAATACGAAACTGTGACAGGTCTCCATTAATTTTTGAAATTACAAAAAAACGTTCATGCTCCGAACCAAAGAATGTTTCGTAAAAAAAGTAACTTTCCATGTTTTAAAACGTATCTAAGATTTATTCGCCTCTGCTTAAAAATTCGTATAAATTTTAACTAGAAGCCACGTCATGAATAAAGAACGAAAACATAGAGTAGTCCTGGGGAGCAGTCAAATAACAAAATATTTTGTTTAATAAACACATGTGCGCAGTTATTCTTTATGAGATAAAATCTTAACAACCAATTAATGGGATTATGTCTCGAGGCAGATGCAGCACGCACAATGTAACCTTACTATCAGGTTTCGTTGTTGTACTAAAAAAGGAGACTTTGGAAGGAGTCTGGTGTAGAAGTTGTCGTTATAAAAAGCTGACTCATTAAGATTAGTTTACAGAATGTTTTGCGAACGAAACAAGAATTCTAAGAAAGCTTATGTAAATAAATGAGACAAAAAATATTAAGTAGCTGTCGCTGATTTTGGCAGACAATTAACTTTTAAGATTTATGTTGCGCAAGAGCCAAAATTCGCGGTCTCCTTCATAATTTAACCTGTGAATATAAAAGTTTCTGAAAATACATGATTTTTCATAGCTGTCTAACCAGACGCTTTTTAACAAGTCTGTGTACTGGAATTTGGCGGCTTAACGCCCTTGGCTTTGATTAAAAAAATTAAATTATTATCCTGGGCGTTTATTCGTTGCACGATTGATTATTCGGTGCAGTTTTGTTTTGGCAACCTTGTTCCCAGTATTTTACGGAAAATAAATCAACCATGTACGATACTCTAATCTTTAGACCACACACATTTTATCAAACTAATTAAAAATTGACAAGTGGATTTTTTTTTCTTCAGTGCACGAATCCACGAATTCATTATTTAAAAGTTCATCTAATCTAGCAGAGTGGACAGATAAAAAGGTAATGTAAAAATATTTCAAATTGAAAATAATTAACTAACAATTGTGTGATTTGAGATTTAAAATGTATAAAGTTTCGAAACCGCATTTTGAAATATGTCATTTTGTTTTGTCTAGTTTCGGCTTCTTTAAACTTAAGTAGAGAGGTTTGAAACAGGTGTTCTTATATCAACATAAAATTAGTGTCCTCTTGAGGACAACAATCATTTTCTCCCCTTCTTGTGAAATTGGGGAGACTTTGAAAGTAGCACTCCTAGATTGCCAGAAAACGCGATGGAATTTATTAAAATGAATTAAACAGAGGTTTTAAAGTTGGTTTTTTTAAGAAAATATATTGACACCCTCATAATTATTGGCCCTACCCACCCTTAAATGTTCTTATATAAAAAGCTATATTCTCACATCCAGAAAAATAATACGGTTTATTATAGAAGCTACATTCTTACGTCCAGGAAGAAAAGAATACAGTGTTTTATAAAAAAACTACATTCTTACTATTTTTAGCGACGGAAAGGGTCCACTAGTAGCTTGGAAAGTAGCACCTCTTTTCAAGGAGTCAGAAAAAGATCGTTTTGCTCAAGTAGTTCCAATTTGTTACGTTCTGCAAGCATGAAGAGTCTTCACAATGTAGTCGCTGCGACATCACACTCGAATGCGTCTTGCTCGTCGCTGAATATGGAAGCAGACCACTACAGCTCTATTCTGTATCCTGATGTTACAGTTCAAAACGAAGATAATAATAATGGGTGTCTGTGTGGTTGTTATCGCCGTCAAAAAAAGAAAAGGAGAAAAGGTAAACATGGCGTTCTTGTTTAAAAGTACTTTTGAGGTTTTATCTCAAAGAGCTCTGGTGACTAGAATGGTGACTAGAATAAAGACCCTATCGAATGAAAACTGATACATTCTCAGATTACTCCAACCTCGTTCCCAGGCTTCCAAATGCATGCCAGAAAATATGCCCTGGGGACGAGATGAGATTTCTCATACTTGTTCAGTATCAAATATTTTTTTTATCTCTAGGTGACATGTATGAAAAGCTGATGTAGTAAAATTGGCGTGTCAACAATAGTAGCCTAGGTAACATTTTTTGTGATGACGTATGTATAAAAAAGTATTTGGTTTGTTCGCTTAAAAAGAATGTAAATAGCATGTAAATATATATTTTAAAAACGTTGACACGAGCCTAACCTTGTTATCAAGTTGTGATTAGCTATGTTTGTTAAAAGACAAAGCATGTAAATACATTTTGCACATGCTTATACGAGGCTTGCCTCGCTATTATGTTCTGATGACGTCATATGTGTAAAATTTTGTGTTGAGATTGAAAGGCCGTGCTCGTTTTTAGAGCATAGCCGCCTTTATTTTTAAGGGGATGATTTTTTTTAAGGGACTGAATTTTTCGCTTTTTGTTTATATGTGATCATCACGCATTCTAAAAAACGAAAAAGAAACTTCGATGACGAGATTGGGTGGGATAATATTGGCTTTCAATAATCTCCCATTTTTGTAGTAACACGGGTATGTTGGAGTATAAATATGCTCCTTTATTTTTGATGTACAGTTGATATTTTTGGTTTATTTTTCGAAAATGCTGTCAAAGTTTTTAGGTTTAGAAACAAAAAACGTATAAACGCCTATCCGGCCGCCCAAGATTAAACTTTGTAAGCAAGTCTCTTTTTGACGATCTTTCTTTATCGAGAAGATATGGGGACATAAAATAGTGACATTTTATAGTCAGCGATGTTTATTTTTTTATACCTTGTCAGATATGTACATTTGTAACATATGCATTATTTTGTAGATAAATACGTAAATACACTTCTTATTTCCACTTTGACTCTCACTAGAAAGCACAGATGGTATTATTAGATCCAGTCCCTTTATCAGTGTGACTTTAGCCTTTAGATCTTCAAAATCCTTGAGTACATTCTGGAAGAACAGGAGACTTCCTTATAGGAAAAAGCTTGTAGACTTCGTATCAACTGGCTCTGTCGTGCCGCTTAACATGACACGGCCTATCTCGACTGTGGAAAACCCAAATTATTGTTAAAGCTACTTTCTTGGAAATCTTGGCGGAATTCTGTTCTCCCAGGTTGGCTGTACTTTAATAAAACGATACGCCGAACCGAGGTTTTGTTTTAGGAAGAGGAGGAGGGTAATAAAGATAGCATTTCCGTGAACTTCTCTTGAAGAATGTGACAAAGCTGCAAAGAATCTTACACAAATGACAGTTTCTTAGTATCAAAATATTAAACTTATTTTATTCGAAATAAAAGGTTGGCACGCCAAACACAACATGTTGTGCAAGCTAATGAGTTTGCAATTTCATTAAAAACTAACGTTAATTTTTTTTTCAGAATAAAAGAGATAGAGAAATGTTCCTTCTGGCACAGTCGACGTCGACCAAAGGGAAATTCCCTATAATGCCAATAACCAACACAAAATAATATGAAATCTATATAATAATACGCCAGTTCCGTGTGTCTGTCTGTCACTTTTGCAAAGTGGATTACATTCTTCAAAATTTTCTTTAACAAATTCTATAAAACATCGCCTATAAAATTGTTCTGTAATTTACCAAACCTTACCGATAAAATAGTATTGACGTCAAAGGAAAGTTAATTAAGATTAGTGAAGCCATTACAATGCACTTAAAACTTTGAGGCCAAATAACTTTGAAACGAGGTGGTGACGTCGATGTTTTTTCACCGCGTGGGTAACTAGGGACAACCTGGGACCAATTTGGGTAAGTTTTTCAAACCTGGGTCCCCGAATCCGTTTCGGAATGGACGGTTTGATGACGTCATCAAAAAACCTCTAAACCTTGATATCTTTGCAACCGTTTGTCAAAGATACATGATCATATACATTTTCTTGATCAGCATTTCAAGATCTATACGATGAAGGCAACAGGTATACAAATTTCTAAAAAAATATATTTATTTTGTATTTGCACTGCTGACGTCAGCAAAAAAACTAAAACAACCTGTTTTTCCATTGTCCTTCTGCCTAAGTGGATTACTCCGCGGGATTTATCAACTAGTCTATATAATAATACGCTAAGTGTATCTGTCTGTGTGTCTGTGACAGGCAAAGTGGATGTGTTCATTTTCCTTTGATGTTGCCGAAAAATGCATGTCTAATATGCTAAAAGTTCTGACATTACGGCGCGACGTCAATAACACTACTTTAACGTCAATATCCTATATTAAATTAATGAAACCATTACAGTGCACTTAAAATTTCGAGGCCAAATAACTTGGAAACGAGGTGGTGACGTCAATGATTTTTCACCGCGTGGGTAACTAGGGACCACCTAGGACCAATTTGGGTGATTTTTCCAAACCTATGTCCCAGAATCCGTTTCGGAATGTACGGGTTGATGACGTCATCAAACAACCTTCAAACCCATATCTCTGCAGCCGTTTGTCAAAAGTACATGATCCTATACATTTTCTTGATCAGCGTTTCAAGATCTATGCGATGGAGGCAACAGGTATACTAATTTCTTAATAAAAAAATATTTAGGGTTTTGACGGTTCTTTGCTGACGTCAGCAAAATTTTTAATCCCTGATATCTCATTAGGCGTTCGTCGAGAACATATGATTCTGTACGTTATTTTGACCAGTGTTTCAACCTCTACACATTACAGACAAAGAATAAACAAATTTCGCAATGTTTTTTTTATCTGCACTGCACTGCTGACGTCAGCAAAACATCTAAAACAACTTTCTTTTTATTGACCTTTTGCCTAAGTGGATTTATCCACGGGGTTTATACACTAGTCTCTATAATAATACGCTAAGTGTGTCTGTCTGTGTGTCTGTGACAGGCAAAGTGAATGTCTTCATTTTCCTTTGATGTTGCCGAAAAATGCATGTCTAATATGTTAAATTTTCTGACGTTACGACGCGACGAAAATAACACTACTTTAACGTCAATATCCTATATTAAATTAATGAAGCCTTCACAGTGCACCTAAAACTTTGAGGCCAAATAACCTGGAAACGAGGTGGTGACGTCAATGATTTTTCACCGCGTGGGTAACTAGGGACCAACTAAGACCAATTTGGGTAATTTTCCCAAACCTGGGTCCCCGAATCCGTTTCGGAATGGACGGGTTGATGACGTCATCGAAAAACCTTCAAATCCTAATATCTCTGCAACCGTTTGTCAAAAATACGCGATCCTATACATTTTCTTGATAAGCGTTACAAGACCTATACAATGAAGGCAGCAGGTATACAAATTTCTAAAAAAAAATTTGGGGGGTTTGACTGGCCATTGCTGACGTTAGCAAAATTTTAAAACCTTTATATCTCATTAACCGCTTATCAAAAAGACATGATCATATACATTTTCTTGGTCGGCATTTTAAGCTCTACACAATAGAGGCAACGTGAAAACAAGCTTCTGAATATATTTCTTTTGTTGATGGGTTGCTGACTTGATCAAAATTCAAAAAACGCTTTTTTTTCATTTTTATCCTGCCTCAGTGGATTTTTCCACGAGTTTTATCGACTAGTCTCTTATAATAATACAGAGACTGTGTCTGTTTGTAACAGGCAAAGTGAATATCGTCATTTTCCTTTGATGTCGCCGAAAAACTTATGTCTAATATGTTAAATTTCCTGACGTTATGGCGCGACGTCAATAACACTACTTTAACGTAAATATCCTATACTAAATTACTGAAGCCATTACAGCGCACCTAAAACTTTGAGGCTAAATAACTTGGAAACGAGGTGGTGACGTCAATGATTTTTCACCGCGTGGGTAACTAGGGACCAACTAAGACCAATTTGGGTGATTTTTCCAAACCTATGTCCCAGAATCCGTTTCAGAATGTACGGGTTGATGACGTCATCAAACAACCTTCAAACCCTAATATCTCTGCAGCCGTTTGTCAAAAGTACATGATCCTATACATTTTCTTGATCATCGTTTCAAGGTCTATACGATGAAGGTAACAGGAATATAAATTTCTGAAAAAATTTTTTCGCGTTTTAACCGGCCATTGCTCACGTTAACAAAATTTTTAAACTCTTATATGTCCTTCGTAGAAAAATATGATCCTATACATTATTTTGATCAGCGTTTCAACCTCTACACGTTACAGGCAACGAATAAACTAAACTTCGCCAATTTTTTTTGGATTTGCAATGCTGACGTCAGCAAAGCGTCTTAAGCAACCAACTTTTTCAATGTCCTATTGCCTAAGTGGATTTTTCCACGGGTCTTTATCGACTAGTCTATATAATAATACGCCAGTTCTGTCTGTGACTTTTGCAAAGTGGATTATATTCTTTACAATTTTCTTTAACAAATTCTATAAAACATTGCCTATAAAATTGTTCTGTAATGTACCAAACTTTAACGTTTAAATAGTATTGACGTCAAAGGAAAGTTAATTAAGATTAGTGAAGCCATTACAGTGCACTTAAAACTTTGAGGCCAAATAACTTGGAAACGAGGTGGTGACGTCAATGATTTTTCACTGCGTGGGTAACTAGGGACCACCTGGGACCAATTTGGGTAAGTTTCCCAAACCTAGGTCCCCAAATCCGTGTCGAAATGAACGGGTTGATGACGTCGTCAAAAAACCTTCAAACTCTATATCTCTGCAACCGTTTGTCAAAAATACATGATCCTATACATTTTCTTGATCAGCGTTTCAAGATCTATACGAGGAAGGCAACAGGTATATAAATTTAAAAAAAAAATGTTTTTTGTGTTTTCACGGGCCTTTGTTGACGTCAGCACAATTTTTAAACCCTTATATCTGCTTTTGCGTTCCTCGAAAACATATCATCCTATACATTATTTTAATCAGCGTTTAAACCTCTACACAATACAATAAAAGAATAAAATAAATTTCTCTAATTTTTTTGGGATCTTCACTGCTGCCTTCAGCGAAACATCTAA
Organism: Hydractinia symbiolongicarpus; assembly: GCF_029227915.1. NCBI lineage: Eukaryota > Metazoa > Cnidaria > Hydrozoa > Anthoathecata > Hydractiniidae > Hydractinia > Hydractinia symbiolongicarpus. The sequence goes on from NC_079878.1 coordinate 6,411,575, forward strand.
AACAACCTATTTTTCCATTGCCCATCTGCTTAAGTGGATTTCTCCACGGGCCTTATCGACTAGTGATATATAAATGCAAGTCACCAACACATAATAATATATACCAGAAATATATGACGTCATCAACGCATGCGCAAAGGCATATATACTATATATGCTGACATCAACAAAATTAGAATTGAGTAAGGGGAAATTCTCTAAATATAATGCCAATAACCAACACAAAATAATATGAATATACCAATAACTAACACATAATAATATGAAATGATATCATACACCAATAACTGACACATAATAATACATATGACGTCATGCGCAAAAACATATACTCATATTCACAATAATATACAGAATATGAGTAAGTGAAATTCCCTAATTGCCAGTTATTTATTTATTTATTTAAAAATATTTATACAGGATGAGGACTTCAGTAATTTGCAAATATATACATAAATACAAAAAAACTGCTATTAATGTCCGTCCTGTCTGAGAATAAAAATGGAAAAAAGCAGTAAAAACAGTAAAAATAGTAAAAACGATAAAAACAAACAAAAATTGATCAACTAGAAATGCAACAGTATGCATACAAGGTGTGAAGTGACTTCATGTGGGAGCTAAACAAGACATGCATATTTCAAAACATTAATACAGTTGACTCTCTCTATCTCGACTACCCTCTATCTCGAACATCTCTCTATCTCGAACCAAAGTCTCGGTCCCTTGGACATTTGTGTAGGCTCTAAGCTATTTTCCTCTCTTTATCTCGAACCTCTCTATCTCGAATACCTCTCTATCTCGAACCAAAATCTCGGTCCCGTCTGACTGTTTCTCTCTCTATCTCGAACTTTTCCGGATTTAAGAACCTATTTACACTAAAAATCGAATTAAAATGTTCCATTTTCGAACGAAAATGTTTGACGTTCGAATTCTAAAGTCACTCACAAAACATTGTTTACAGTGTTTTGAACCAGAAACCTTCTTGAGGTGAAGATGTCGGCTTTAAAAAGAAAACTCAATAACGTTTCTTTAATTCAAAAATGTCAAATAATTCGGGAAATCGAGAAAGGAATGTCAAACAAGGAGGCAGCAGAAAAATACGGGATCCCCAAAAATACAATTTCAACTTGGATGAAAAAAAAACATAAGATCCTACAAAGCTTGGAAGAACAAAAAACTGCGTCTGGTTCGAAAAAGGTTCAAGGCTGTGATTATGAGCAGATAGACAAGGCTGTTTTCAAATGGTTTACTGTTCAAAGAAGCCAAAACATTCCGATCGATGGCAATTTGATAAAAGAAAAGGCACTCAGTTTTGCTAAAAACTTTGATTGTTCAAGTTTCAAGGCTTCCGATGGTTGGCTGGACAAATGGAAAAAAAGGTAAATAACATAGTTATAATTTTCATTTCGTGTATAAAAACAACGTGATTACATATCAAACACTAAAATTACAGCTTCTGTTTTTTTAAAATCTCTACCATTGACTTTTGCCCGGATAAGCTTAGAACACAGGGGACCTGCATTCCATCACCATCTCCAAGATTAACTGCCTTTCCAGTAACAGTTATATCACATCTCCCAAATTGATCAGCACGGAGAAAATAAAATATGGTTTTAGCAAACTTTCCATTTTCTCCTAACGGCAAATGTCCGACTAGTTTCTTTTTTAACGGCTACAGCGTATTTGTCAACAGGGTTGTGAGGTTCCATTTCTCCTTGTAGTTTTTCTTGTTGGACTGGTGTACATAAACTTTTGTAAACATGGTACCCTTTTATGTAAGATGTAATGTCAGTGGAAGACAAAACGACGAGTGGCATATTTTCAGTTAATTCAATTTCTTGTCCTAGTAAATTTATAGCCATATTGTTCATTACAGATTCTACTACACTCCACGTGTTCAACAATATAATTTGTAAACAGATAAGAATCGAATCGAACCAATCTTAAAATTTATGTTCGATTGTGTTATGTTCGATTAATATTAAGGGCTGCTTTACACGAAACATTTTTATTTATTTACTTTTTCAGGCACAGCATTTCCTTGAAAGTTATCGGTGGTGAATGTAAGTCAGTTACAAATCAATTGACAAGCTCCTGGAACGAAACCACGCTCCCAACCATTCTGTCGAATTACAAATTGGAGGACACTTTCAACGCAGACGAATTTGGTTTGTTTTACCAATGTCTTCCCGAGAAAACATACCACCTCAAAGGAGAAAAGTGTTCTGGGGGGAAGAAGAGCAAGTTGAGATTCACTGGAATGACAACTGTCCAGCACACCCATCGATCTCGAACTTAACAAACATTCATCTCGTTTTTTTGCCCCCTAACACAACGTCTGTGATGCAACCGATGGACCAAGGTGTCATACGAAGTCTAAAAGCGCATTACCGAAGGAGAGTTGTACGTTTGCTGTGCAGTGCTTTGAGGAACAACAAACCTTTGCCAAAGATTTCAATTTTAAGCGGAATGAAGATACTGGCTGATTCTTGGGAGGCTGTAACTAAACAAACCATCATCAATTGTTTTAAGAAATCTGGAATCTCTTCTACAGGACAACAGGATGCTATTGCTGATTCGGATGACCCATTTAAAGATCTTCAAGAAAGTTTGGATGATTTAAGAGAGGCTGATCCATCATTGGTACCAAATGATCTCAGTGCTAATGATCTTGTGACCTTGGATGATGAGGTTATCGCAACCGCCCCTCAAATCTCTAATGAGGATATCATTGATGAATTTCGGAAATTTTAGGACGACGAAGCTGAAGACGATGGCAGTGACATGGAGGATGATTCATTTGATATAGTTGTCGAAAAACCATCAAGATCAAAAGTCGAGTGTAGTATTGATCTTTTGAAAGATCTAGCAATGTGTTGCGAAAAAGGCAATGAAATGCAAATGCTTATCTCCAAATTCGAAAAAATGTATAATGAAGACAGAGTGGCATCACTTAAACAAAAAGACATAACCGATTTCTTTAAATGAAGCTGTAAATTTATTTTATGTATTTATTTTAAAAGAAGTCTTGTGCATTGAATATTAACATTTTAACATCTCTCATTGACCTCTATCAACTCCCGATACACTGAAGGTTAAAAATACGTTTTTTACGAAAAAATCCAATTTTTGTCAATTTTTCTCTATCTCGAACTTTCTCTATCTCGAACAAATTTTCTGGTCCCTTGCGAGTTCGAGATAGAGAGAGTCAACTGTACCACTTAGCTAAACTTGAAGCAGACTGGACGGCACAGTGACTAAGATAGCCGCTGAGAGTGTACATCGCCCAATAGCTGGTATCGTCTATTAAGAGAAGTACCCTCTGAGCGCCTTCATAAAAAGAGACATTTTAGCGATTTTTCGAATTTCAAGTGGCAGTGAATTATACAGTTTACCCCCTGCAAAATAGAAACTCTGCCGGGCGATTTCTAGTTTGACCCGAGGTAACCTGACAATGCAGCCGTTATTTCGTGTGTTATTGTCATGTTGTTGGCTGACAAAATAATTGTCAAAATGTTCAGATGTTAGATCATTTAGTAGACACTTTTTAACGAGTACACAAATATTACGGTTGACGAGTCCTGTGATGGATGGAATGTTATCACTCCGGACAATCATGTCATTAAGCATTAACTTGCTGTCGATTACTGTTCCCAGATACTTATACTGAGAAACGAAATTTATCGGATTTTCTTGATATACAACTTGTAGAGCCTTGTCATGTGCTTTCAAGCGTTTAGCCGTTCCGAACAACATGACTTCTGTTTTCCCTTTTTTTAAATTTATAATTAACTCATTTTTACGGAAATATACTGATAGCCTCTCAAGGTCTTGATTGAGAAGTTGTTCAATTCTAGTAACATCTTTATGAGCAATGTATATGACGGTGTCATCTGCGTACATTATAACTTTAGAATTTGAGATATGGTCTACAAAATCATCATAAAAAATTATAAAAAGCAGTGGTCCCAAAATGGAACCTTGTGAACACCGCAGTAAATTGGCTCGAAGCTGGATCGAATATTGTTAATGTCTACTAACTGACTTCGATTAAATAAGTAGTCGGTAAACCATGCTAGCTCCTTGCCTTTAATTCCGTACGTGCGTAGCTTGTTTAATAATAATGAGTGTCCGATCGTATCAAAAGCTTTCGATAAATCTATATAAACTGCTCCAACTAACTTACCGCCATCTATTTCGCGACAAATACTGTCGCAAAATAAAGTAGAAGCAAGTTTCGTGGAGCGTTTACTTCGAAAACCATATTGACAGTCGTTCAGTAATTTCTCTTTTTCGAGATACTTCATGAGTTCGTTATGAATAGGCTACTCAAGAATTTTAGATAGCACCGGTAAAATTGAAATCGGGCGATAGTTTTCGGGAAGAGAAGAATCCCCAGATTTAAATATAGGTGCAACCTTCGCAACTTTCCAGGCTGATGGTACAGTTGAGGTGTTTATCGAAAGGTTTATTATGTGACTAAGAGGTTTTGAAATTAAAATAGCACAGTCTTTTAACATTCCGGGTGTTAACTCGTCTATACCGGTTGCTTTATTTCGTTTGAGTGATCGGAGTTCTTTCTCTACAAAAATCTTAGAAATATAACCTGTTATGAAAATTTTATTTGTTCGTAAAGAAAAAGGTGGTACGTATCTCCATGTAAAATTCATAAGTTGAATTAACTTGGATTTAAGGGAGTGAACAGCTGTACTAAAAAACTTGCTGAAGTTGTTTACTTTACTTCTGCTTTCACTATCTTTTGACATTTGACACACTTTTTTCGGTTTGCTTGGGAATACTGATTTTATTGCATTCCAAAACTTTCTTGGATTTGACAGATTTTCGTTAATAAGATCACGCTGGTGGTTAGCCTTTGCTTTCACTATGTTATTATTGCAACTATTTCTAATCTTTTTATATTTCTTTGCATCTTCTCTTTTACCTGATTTGCGAGCCTTGCGATGAAGTTTGTCACGGTTGTTCATTTGAGATTTTATTTTTGAAGTTAGCCATTTACAAGGTCGTGATTTAACTCTTTTTTCGATTAACGGGGCGTGTTTATCAAAAGAATCTCTTAGCTTCGAGTTAAAATACGTAACTGCAGAATTTACATCACTGGCGTCGTATACAGGGCGCCAGGCAATTTCGGAGACGTCATAAAAAAGGTTTTCAGGAACGTAGTTAGTGTAATTACGGCACTTCAGAGTTCGCATAGGATGCTTGATGTTGTGTATCCTACGTATTCCACCAACCATATCGTGATCGCTCAGCGAAGTAGGGAATACGTCAGTGCAGTGAAAATTGTCGGAACAATTAGTGAAAAATAAATCAATTGTCGTTGATGACGTAGAAGACGTTCTCGTGGGTTTATTGATAAGTTGTTTAAAACCATGCACATTAATTGTAGATTTAAAATCTTTATTGACGTTTGTAACATTATAGTCCACATTGAAATCTCCCATGAGTATAGTTTCCTTATTTTCTTGATTGATACAATTTAAATGATCGTCAAATGTTTCGTTATATTTAGATGGTAAGTACTTTGAACCCTCTGGAGGGCGATAGAAACACCCTACTAAAATTTATTTCGATTTTTTAATAAAAATTTCAAGCCTCAGAGACTCTAAAGTTGAATTTTCTAAATCCAGCCTTTGCTTAAAATTAATATTGTTTTTGACATAAACAGCCACGCCTCCTCCTTTTCCAGATGTTCTGTTTCTTTTAACCAAAGTGTAACCAGACAGTTCATAAAGAGCATCATTGTCACTAAAATCCTCGTTCAAAATATGTGTTTCAGACAAGGTTATAATGTCAATTTTTGAATCATGCTTGTGCTCTAACGCTTCCAAGTGGACAAAGTTTGAAAGTAACCCACGAATATTTTGATGAACACATTTCAGACCTCCCTTATCATAAAATTCACCAAGGCTTTCCGGTCCAGGACATGTTTCTATGTCACCACACAAGAGTAGTAAAACTATAAACAAACTTTTGCGTCTTGTACAACTTACTGTTGGTCGAGGTTTTTGTTTACAAACATGGATTGAACTGAAAGTAAACGTTTCTCCAATCTCGTCGTAGTAGTCTTGAACATTAAGTGTTAAACTTATTCCATCTGGTTTCACAAATCTTGGTTTGAATACACAAAAACAACAATAAATTCCAACAATCAAACCAGCTAGAAAAAACGCGTGCGATCTCTTCGCCGCCATTATTAGTTCTATCAAATAAATATGACCAAGAATATTGCGACGAATGCGGGATTGATCTTGATAAATATGATAGATGTAAGTGTGGACGGAGACTAATAATAAAAGGAAGGATATTGTGCTGGCAACAATATATGATGTATATCACGTACAATGGTGACTGGTGTCCTTGTAAAAACCCTAGTTGGGGTTCAATTTCCATAAATAAAAGGATGTTCAAATTCTATAACAACTCCATAGAGACGAGGGACTTCTATAGTGAACCAAGAGTACTTGATATTGATGAGGTTCAAATTGAGAATATCGTACTTAGCGATCGAATTAAAGCCAACAAAAGCAAGGATGAGCGCTTTGTCATTGGTTATAAACATAACAACAAGATATCATCGTTACTAATCATAACATCGAGAGGTCTATATAGCAATGGTGCATCCAGATAAGATGATGGATCTTCGCTTATCATGTCATTTGACATACATCATCATCAAGAATGGCTGGAAAATATCAGATCATCCTAGCCAGGATCGAGAAATTGTATGGTAGTGAGTTCACGACCTCATCAGTGAAGAACGGTAGATACCTAAACACAAAAATTAAAGAATGGGATGGTAAAATAAACACGTATTTCTACGATCTTCCATTACCTATGCGACAGCCATGTGAATGTATCTGTATACTTAAAATATCCAGCATTTATCGGCAGAATTCAAAGCATTTCACCCGGGTTCTTCTGGAAGAATGTAAGTATAAACCGGTACAACAACCTTTAAGGACCAGGCACCTTATTGATTCAGATGATGAAGAAGAACCATTCGTTGTGGTCTAATAAACATGAAGCCAGGAAATTGGGCATTCGCGGTTACTCCACTATGAACAAGGGTGAAATTATAGCCGCAATTAACAAGATAAAATATAGAGATATTGCAACGCAAACCAATGGTCCATACTGTAAGATATAGCATCAATGAAGATCCTAGAATAGTACATCAGAGGCTTCGAGGCAAAACAGAAACGAACAATAATTTATGACGGAGATTTCATGGTCGATAAAGATACCGGTGACGTTGTGGGTGTGATATAGTATGTCCAAAATTTTGTGAGATGTATCTCACAAAATGTAACAAAAAATATGGAGCAAATCAAAAAATGTTCACAGTGCAAAAGTTCTTTATATTTTGAATATTTCAGAATTAACAAGCGCAATGGACAATGGACCAAACAATGTACCAAATGCCTTGATATTGTAAAGGCGTCGATGGAGCGAAACAAATGCCATCATAAAAAATATCAGGGTCTTTGTAAAGAATGTGATTTCCCTGCATATATGCGTAATCTTTTTCGAAGTAGGATTAACAATGCCCTAAGATATGACACAGAGATAGCATCAACAGAGTACCTGGGGTGTGGCATCTGTACATTTATCGGTCATATCCAAAAGCAATTCAAAGACGGTATGTGTTGGAGCAATAGAGGGCAGTGGGAATTTGATCATAAGGTGCCGGTTAAATATAAAGAAAATGGCGCTCCACCCAATAGGGAAGTGCAGCTCGCGAGTTTACATTATACCAATATGCAACCCGTGTGGGCAATAGAAAATCAATCGAAAGGCCATCGATTAATCACTGAATAGAGCGGGTTCATTAAAAATGAACGATGTGAAAAAAATAATGTATTAACAATACATTATTTTTTATGAATACGCGGGCGGTTCGTCTAGGTAGCGCTTACATACTGCGCAATATGTAAGTTTTTTAACAGTTCTTCTCTGGCTTCCTATCTTCCCTGAGCGACTAATTGCTGCCTTTCTTGATTGTTAATCGTCTCCACAATCTTTTTAGTACGCTGACGGATTTGCTCTTTCATTAGGAGATATTTTTGCTTCTCTTGCATAATAAGGGTAAATTCGTAGTCACTTATCACTCCATTCTCGATGGCTTTCGAAATCAAATCAACAATACTATTCAGCTTAGTCTCCGCAAGGAGTCTTATTGAGTCATGCTTCTTACGTTTATAGTTCAATTTCTTTTCACCCTGTTTCAGGGCAGTCTGTCCTATACCAACGGCTATGCTGATCCCACCCATCGCTACCGCCAGGGAGACTCCGATGCCACTGAGCATAGAAGCGATCCCAACGCCTGATGTTATCAAGCTTATCGCGAGTAATCCGTGATCCATGTAGTGAATCCAGGTACCATGCATACCAAGTTTTTAGCGAGTTTTTCGCGTTGTTTAGCTTCATTTCGTAGATATATTTCGATTTCTTCAATTTTCTTCAGCCGTTAGACCTGACTTTCATTATTTTCTTGATCAGGTGCAGAAGGTAAGCTCGGATACAATTTCATAATATCTGTCATATTTATTCTATGAGCAAGTGTATGGTAATTCCAACGAACGAAACATTCTTATCTTAGAAGGGTAGCACGGATCGTCTCCATCTCCAGACAATCCGTGCTACCCTTCAAACGAAGGTATACAGGGTTGTCAAAAGTCCACGATAAAATGTCTCCCCATGTGTTCTCTTTGGTAGGTAGGATGGCAAGAATCTTGGATTTTTTCCCGTTAATAAGGCAATCATCCTCATCTAACTGAGGGCAAACAAGCCTCAGTCGCTGGTATACATCAGTCCTATAAAATGAATCGTAGTCACCCTTCATATAGTATTTTTTACTGGGATCATAGGGTAGGCCCAAGAGCTCTTGCAGTTGTCGATGAATCACCACCATGTACCCGTCATTAACACGTAGCCTGCAGAGTCCATTTTTCAGAACAAAAAGTTGTACCTTGCCCTGTGCTTGACTGTTGACGATACTCGCTAAATCCTCGATCTTGTACAACCCATTCATTATTTCAATTCGAGTCTGATCGGGCCCTACCTTACGTATAGTAAAATCGTTATTGCTGTAGATATTCAACCAAGTAGGTCTAATGCTGATGGATTTTAAAGCGATCCTAGTGTCCTGCCTTGGTAGTCCTCAAATATCGTAGGCTTGTCAATATTTGTTACGTACAGCTGTCTCATGTTTTTTTAAAGAAACAATAAATATTTACTCGTACAACCCAAGGGCAAAATATCTGTCGAATCATGGCAGGTACCTGGAGCAGTTAAAGAGCTCGGATCTCATAGTGCAGGATATAGTAATAGACGCGAAGGGCTCGTCATTTAAAGTAAGGTTTCCCGATATCTTTGTGGACTATGTTTTCCATGCTAACCCTCCGGTCGATGAATATAGGACTCACCCTTTCAACCTCTGGTCTACGCAGTTGAATTTCTCTGTATTCGCTGCAACATCGGCTTGTGGTATCAGCATGCAACGTCTAACGTTTCCATTACCCCTTGTTCGCTCTGTGTATAGGTTCCATGTCTATTTCCAAATTCGGAAGATTCTCGAAGAGCTAGAGATTCTTTTACCAGGCTCTTCCCCCTTCAATATCTTAAATAACCCATTCAATAATCAAAAGCTTCACGCATTGGCTCGTGAATTTGGAGTATCGCCAAATGAGCAAGAATGGAAAAATGAGAGTATTTTCAGTTCATGGCAAGCCAAACGTAAATATTTTCCTGGCAGTGGGCCTTCATATTTCAATGCTGGATCCTGGAGCAGGTGGATAATTGAAAATAGTCAGGGTCTTACACGTATTGGTATTGAAAAGTTATCACAAAGTGTACGATGCTACGCGTATTTAATTTTGGAGTCCCAAGCCAATGCGCGATCAGGAATTATTGGTAATCAAGGCAGTTCTATCGATGCCCAACGACTTTACTTGACGACCTTTGAACAGTTGGTGATTGGACCTACAAATACAGGTAGAGAGATTAGTGAATTCGAGAACGTACTCAGATATGCACGAAGCAAGGTCGATTATAGTGTTCCCCATGGCGTCTACATGATCCCAAGCGATATGTCACTGAGGATCGGAAATGTGGCTGGATTTAACAACAAGATCCTGATCAGTCAGGACCATTTCAAGATTGGTATCAATCCCAATATTAACACTCCGCATGCTGTTGCCATACCAAGGAAGCATCATCAACCCTCCAAGGTACCACATCCTCCACCAGCTCCATCGTCAGCAATAGCTCATGAGGAAACTAAGGCTACTATTATCACTGTGGGGATATTGCTAATTATCACCTATATATGGATGAAACATTAAGATTGTCACCTGGTAAGTTAGGTGGTTTACCAGAATAATCTACGATCTACGATTCCTACTCCTCCTGTTACCTACATAAGCCACCATAATACCTACAGCACTCGCTATGGCTAGGTAGAGGTGTCTCGCTACATACTCCACAACTTTAGCAGCTACCCTGAAGAAAAATGACACGATGGTACCAATGATTCCTGGAAGGCCATCTCCCGCTTTGCCAGCAAGGTACTTTAAAAATTTCCCGAGTCTCTCCAGCTGCTTTTGAACAAACCCTTTGCTACCACCACCTCCTCCTGTACTTCCTACGGCGCCTGTACTTCTTCCAGTGACGGCGAGCACGATGGTAGAGACCAGTAGACCAACAACTGAGACGATGCTCGCGATAGTTGTTCCCTGCTCTTTGAACAGGATCCTGCGTTTTTCGACCAAGGTTTTATCATCCCCCGCGATTTTCATGAGTGTATCTTTAATCGCCTTGAGCTGGGTATTGATTCCAGAGAGACCATTTTCTTCTATTATAGCCTTTCGGTCATCCTTTATCTTTTCTCGATCTTCCTTGGCCTTATCGAGGTCCTCATCCCAGATTTTTTGCTGTTCCTCGGATACGTCGGACCCAGCTTTCTTCGCCTCAAGCCTCTTAATCTTGTCCTCTGCCTTGGAAAGCTCGCCATCGTAGTAGTTCATCTTACTTTTCACGTTATTCAAGTCGCCCTGGAGTATTTTAACATAGAAATGAAGCTTTCTTCTTTCGCGTTCATCGAAGGCTTCGGTAAAGGAAGTATCCTCCATGAGGCTCTTCGTTTCATCTATTATATTATCGAGCAGCGGCAACATCTCGATGTCTCCAGGGTTGTCCTCGATGGTATAAATATAATTCAAGAGGTTTTGAGCCGCTGCTTTACTACCCTTGTGTGGTGTAGTATAATCAGCAAAACCTAAGGCACGCAATCGTCCCACGCCTAGATCCTTCACTATCGCGGAAGCTTTTCTAATTTCACCATTTTGTTTCGTGAGCTCTACACCATCATAGGTAAGCTTATTACCATCCATTTCAAAGCCATCATAATGTCTCGCGAGCGGTTGACCGAGCTCTTCACCAAGGGCTTCGTAGAGGCTATCAACCTCTGATGTTAGTAGTTCATGCCTTGCAGTTGTGTAAGTGAGGCCACCTCGTGAAGGTGTTCAGGATGTAGTGGGAATATCCTCAGGCCTAAGAATTTCACTCTCGCTACTAAACTCCTCAGGTTCGTCTTCTATATCTTCCTCCGGCGTAAAATTTGGTTCATATACTGGATTTATAGGCATTTATTTCAACCCATGTACCTGTATAAATAAATGAGTGTTTTTGGTAAATTAGATCCGCATAAGAAACTGAACATATGTTTGGAATTTGAAAAGATGGTTAATGAAGCATTTGCAAGTGCTATGATGTCGAGATACAGCCGCCTCGCCCTACCCTATGAGCGTATACTCAGAAGTAAAGTGGTGACCATAAAGAAAGCTGAAACGAGTTACAACTTGCGAATCGACACTCCAGCGAAATCTCTGCGAGGAATTCTACTGCTATTTCAGGATCCGGTGTAGTTAAAGCATATGCTGGTAATAATGAAAAATTCTACAACCCGAAAATCGAGAAGATCTCGATAACATGTGAAGGTAGCCACAATGAATTGTATAGCCACGCGATGTTACCCAGGGATCACCTAAAGCAAGTCGCTGAGCTCTTCGGATCCCACGATTCTATCGTGACCATCGGGAAGTTTTTTACGGAGAGTTATGGGCTCTTTGTCGACTTCCGAAGCAGTCCTGATCACACTCTGCATAAAAGTGGGCGCGCCTTACAAAGGCTCAGTGACGGTATAACCCTTCATATCAGCAAGAAAAACGATGGTACGAGTGATATAAAATGCTATGTTTTCTTACTCCAAGATGCTCAGTTGAATATTTTAGATTGGAGGTTTCACAGTGTCGAGTATTAGACCAAATATTCAGTATCACGCGTTATTCTATGGTATTACCATAAAATAAAGATGGCAAGTCTCGCGATTATGGCTGGCGGGGCGTTGATTAACGCGCTCGCGTTTTCAGGCTCAAATTATCTCTTCAGTAAGCTCTCAGGTCATGGCGAAGAGGAAAGGAGACGTCATGATATCGCGGTGGAGAAATTACAAGCTCCTCAAGCCCAATGGGTGCGGGATAGACAGAAAAAAATAGACTGGTATAACCGACGGCGGGAGGAACAGCAGGAGAAGCAGGGCAATCTCTCAAAGAATTGGACGAAAGAATGCGGGAATATTTCATTGCAACCATAGAGAAGGCTCCACGATTATCTGATTTTTATACCCCCAGCAAGCAGCAACAGGAAGGTGAACTGACGTTCATTATTGGCTCCTTGGCCCTCCTCGGTTTTGCGGCGTACAAATGGGCGTAATCGTTTTTTGATATGTAATAAACATGTCAAAAGTAAAGCATATTGTTACTCCGGAAGAAGAGGAAAAATTAAGTTAAATATATTACCAACCAGAAAATCTATGGATCGGACGCAAGGCGATCAAACTGCTCGCTGAAAAATCTGGTCTCTCAAGGAAAAAAATTATTCACTGGCTTAGTCGTCAGTTGCTCTGGCTTCGACATATTCGTAGCCCGAAAAAGATCGATTATCCCCATTTCAATATTACAAATCCTAATAAAACGCACCAGTTTGATCTCTTGTACATGCCCATGATAAAATCTATGGAAATACATACAAGCATATCCTCACAGGCATTGACGTGGCCTCAAGGTATAAGGTAGCTAGGCCGTTACGAACCAAGAAATCCAGCGATGTTGCGGAGATGTTGAAGGATATTTACAAGGCAGGACCTCTCCGATATCCTCAGACTTTTCAATGTGATAACGGTAGTGAGTTCAAATCGGACGTGACAAAGCTGTTAGAATCCAAAAGTGTTGAAATAAAGCGTGCTACTACCAAGTACCATCATACTTTCACGGCGTTTGTCGAATCATATAATAAGGTACTAGCACAAAAGCTTTTCAAGCCTCAAGATGCGCAAGAGCTACTAACTGACGAACAGAGTAGTACATGGGTCAAGCATCTGTACACTATCGTCAAGAGTTTGAATAACACCAAGACCGTGATGATCGATATGAAGCCAAGCAAGGCCATTAAACTCGATGACGTACCACTCGCGAAAAGCGAGGAATATCCTGAAGAAAAGCCTCTACCTGATGATGGTTTATATCTGTATCTGCTCCAGCCTGGAGAAGAACATAATGATCAAAAAGGCGCGCTACGGATGCGTTCTGGAGCAAAAAGACGTATAGTCTAGATCGTATCGTAACCGGTACACGCCTCCTATACTATTTGGCAGATGGACCTGATCGAAGTTTTGTGGCGGAAGAATTAATGCTGATTCCAGAGGATGTTGAAATACCTCCGGAGCATGTGAAAGAATGGTAAATTTCTCGATTTTTTTGTGGCTCATAAGAGCTACAAAAACCATATAAGCGATTATGTCATGCTGATATCATACATGCCCTCGAATAACTCACGTGTGGCGTCATCGGGTAAACTAAAATGATTTCGCCATGAATTTTCTATATCCCGAGATTATCATCCCTGAATCTATTCCATGTATGCACGGCGTTTGGATCGTCACAGATTGGATGTCTCTCGATCATATTAGGATACATATCCCTTAGTGTGCGGAGCTGATCGTTTAGAGATCGACGTTGACAACGAATAATGTAATGGGGATGTTGGCCCTTTTTTCCACATTTATTAGGATAGATCTTGTCAATAACACAGAGTACATTATCATAGGGATAACCATTAGAAACATACCGATCACGAAGCTCCGCAATTTCCAAGGCTCTTAGATCTAGCTGTTTCTCTCGCTCTTGAAGGTCATCGTTAAGCATCGCCAGGGCAATATCACTTTCCTCGATGGCTTGATGGTGTAGTTGCTCACGGATTTTTGGGAACATTGTATTGCAGCAATATTTTCTGAAGCTTTTTCGCTTTAGGCTGCTGGCTTCCAAACACCAACTCGTACATACCCTCCTCATTGATGTAGATGTCGTCTTTTCTCGAGTTCGAGGGCCATTTTATCAAGTCCCCCGCTACGGGGGACTTGCTCAATTGATACTTGTGAGCGTAATTTTCCAGGCTACAATGGTTGTGGATGGTATCGGAGGTGTCCTTTCTATATTCTAATGCCTGGACTACTTCCTTAGCCCTAATCCAAGGGCGGCCGTTGATAGTTACGATATGTAGCTGGATATTATTAAATTCAACAAGACAAGACATTTTATTTTAAATAATGGCTCCAACCAGAGTGATCATTAGGACAGACATGAATCCCAAAAAATACATGGTGTTCCTCTGATACCTTTCCCTTTCCAATGCATCCCTTAGCTCTTCATCAAGGGCCTCTAATTGAGATTCCAGATAGGGTATCCTATCCATCTCCTCATGACAGGATTTCAACTGATTTTCTAAGGTTTTGATATATGACATATTTATTTATTCCAATGTACTCCTATATACTATTTCTAGGGTGCTCGAGTCGAATATAAGCACGCGACTTTTTGAGTTGATTCTTTATAGACTCCCAGTCGTTAATTATGTTGGTTTCTTCATCCACCAGCTTAAAATCGGATCGTTCGTGTGGGTACCATAGAAACAACTACTTTTTTTGTCGTCCTAAATTCTTCGGTAGTGCCGTGTAACTCTGAGTTATGAGCCACAACGAGTGCCTTCGATGTCTCCCAGATATTGCCAACTCGAGCAAGGGCTGACGTCGCTTATCGAGATTTTCATCAGCGATCATGTCATCTACGATGAATAATGTTTCTTCGCCTGCCAAGAAGTTTGAAAATTTGCTTATCCAATCGAAAAGCTGGTCACCTGGATCAATAAGAAATACATAAGGATCCTTCCAAAGTGATGGTCTATCGAGATAAGTCCGATTGTATTTAATCGTTGGGCACAAAATTATGATGTTTTGGAAATATCCTCGATATTCGTTTTCAAGCAAGCCCAGGACTCTTTGTGTTTTTCCACATGAGGTAGGACCTGTAAATATCGCTGTATGTGGTTCTTTAACAATATCAAGAGTCATTTTATTCTTCATGTATACCATGTGGAATACATGAAACTTGTACGTGCTTACTTAGGTTTTGGGACTATACTCGCGGGCAACCAGCCCTTGCTTACAGCCATTTCGCGACTCACGCGTCTTGCTGTGAAATATGCTATCATCTTCATCACGTCGCTGGTATGCAGCTTAGTCGAAGGACTCGAGATCCCAAGGAATCTCTTACCAACCATGGCATATCCAAATTTGAACCCGAGGTCCACGACTGTTTCATAGATCATATCGATGATTTCCTTCAGCTGAGGAGTTACGTTTGTAGACATGTTTATTATATCTATATCATATGAAAAATATCAATATCAGAAAATAGTAAGCACCTCCAATACATGCGATTATTGCAATAAGACCTCCACCAATGTATATTACACTACCCGACTGTATAGAAGTGTCCCCAGAAGAGGTTTTGACTGGATTAACTACAGCAACCTCTTGTTTATGATCTTCCTTCCTCTTCTTCATCAGTGCGGCTAACTTGTGCCCTTGGGCTACTCTCCCTGGGTGCTTTACTGGTTTTGTTATAACTCTCTCTTCTTGTGATTGTTCAGTGCTCATTTCTTTATAAGTCGTGAGACTTATAAAATCTTCTTTATGATGGAGAGCTTGTATCATTCACCAGTTTCCCCGATTCGGGGGAACCCTGTTTCGACATCTTAGTATGATTTATCGTGTGGGCCGCAACGAGCACAGGCGCTAAAAATTTTCCGAACGCCGTATAAACGAGGATTCCAAGATCAGTCATGCTCTCCCTGATAATAGGATCGTTTTCTAAGTCATAATGAAGAGCCTCGGAACTATCGAGCGGTATAAGGTTACCGATAGCTTTGCTATATAGCCCAAGGGCGTGAGTTGACAATGCCCTTGCAGTCTTCTCTCCTTTCTCATGGAGGTCGCGTTCAACAAATTCAGCATGTATTTTCTCAATAACCTCGGGTGATGCTTTGTCCAAAAATGCCTCGGTACATTTTTTTCCTAAGAGGTGTGGCTTGTTTTTGCGGATATCCTTCAAAGCCTCGCGCTTGTCTATAGGTTTTTGATCAACAGCCTCTAATGGTGTATCGACAACATCATCGAATATTTCTGCTAAGTTGTGAGCCATATTTATTAAACATCGATATTTCAAATAACCGATAATGATCACGATGTATGGGAGCAATATCGAGATCTGTAGTAATAACTCCATTGTTTTTATTTCTCCGTCAACCGATAGTGGCCTCGGACAAGCGTTGTTATTTGATCCGCCTGAACGATCCGCTTATCATCAGCGGCATTAAGGGTAATTTTATTCACCTCCTGAGTGTATACATTATGACCTTTGTTATTAATACAACGCCAACTCTTGGAAATATCAATAGGTTCCTCCAAACATCGTTGGTAATCACCGAAAGTTATACATTTTTTGGTAACAGCACGTTTTACACCCTTGGCCTTACGATCACCCCCCTCTTTTGTGAGGCTCTTGTATGCATAAGCCTTAGGTCTCAAGGTGATAAAATTTGTCATGATCTTACCGTCTAGCTCATCTTTAAATAAGCCGACGATTTTCTTGTTCTTCCCGATGGGGAGAGGTCTGTTGTCATCCTTCGTATAGGCACTGGTATCGAAGCGTGCCTCCACATCATCGACAATATCTCGATAAAAATCATGGGTTCGAATGTGGTATACGAACGAGTCCGTGTCCATGTAACAAATTCTTAATTCACTACCGTATTTGGGCTGCATGTAGTCATAATGAAACTCGTACATGACGGTTTTGACTGATCTAGAATAGCCTGACCAATATAGACGGGCTTATTCATCTTAATACCCGTTCTGCTCATCTCAATACCCATGAGATTCTTACCGAAACAAGTGCCGCTTTTAAAGTTTGGTTGCATGGTAATCTTTGTATATGCAGCTTCATTGGTCACTAATTTGATATTCCGATGATTGCGGATGTTTTCCATCGTCTTGCCGAACACGCTCAAATTCATAAGCTTATAAAAATCTTTCTCAAAGTCATTCTTGGCGGCAGTTCTCAGTTTCGTGTTGTGATCTATATAACCTCGCAGCCACGGGGATTGATTAAACTGGATAGCGCGGTGGACTTTTTTAAGCTCGAGCCCATGCTTTAAAGCTTGATGTAAAGCTCCGATGTGCACTACATATTTCTTCTTGTGTTCAAGATTTGGTATCAATTTCTCGACCCTGTGGATCATCTTGCGCTTCGGCAGGAAGGGAAGCTCGTTGTGTTTGTCGTGTAAATCCTTCGGATAATCAACGTCAATCTCCAGCAAGTACCCATATTTAATATCAGATACCAATTTCTCGATCTTCTTTTCATCGATTATCTCAATATTCGATACCCATTTGAAGCCATGAGTTGGGAGGGATTGTTGCATTGCCCACCCATACAGGTTGTTGGCGTCTACGTACTGTAAGTATGACGATTCCTTATCAGGATCATATTGATCGCCCATATATTTATTATTCGCTATCGCGTAGCGGTGCACTGCTTGAGTTATACCACCTCGGATTCCTCTCTCAAACATTAATAACATATCAGGGTCCGTAAGGTCATCCAGTTTGATTTCTGTGTACTTGAGTGCTGCCTTCCAGGCGAGACCAGGTGCGCTGTAGAAGTGAGCGGGGTTGAGCTTGTAGTTCGCGTGGCTAGTGCTGCGAAAGTTCTGAAAGATATCGGTCAATAGCAGTACATCCGTCACTAAATATGCATCGTGGTAGTCACCCATGGTAGTCTCTGGACCCTTTGGAGTAATAGAATTCCATACCTTCTGAGCATGTTCGTATTCTTCATCGTTAATCCCATTCATGTTCAGCTTGCTATAGAAAGCCTCCTTTGGAGGTAGCTCAGTCTCTTTGAATCGTTGCCAGCTATTCATGTATTCGTATGGATAAATTCCTTTGCGTCGCATGAGCTGAAATGTATCCTCCTCAGGAAAATACCATCGGAGATGTTTGCATTGGGCATCATCGAGATTATTAGCTAATCTCTCCAAGCTTGATGGCATAAAGCGACAGCTGTCGATGAATCTGATTTCTATCTTCTTGTATGTTTCAACATCACCCATTGCAACAGGTACTTTGATTTTTAAGTTGAAGGAGATATACTTTTCTGTGTTTTCAGCGATGCAACCAATATCCTGGGTGTCATACTTCTCCCCCAATTCTCAGATGAACAAATGGGCATTGTACCCCGATAGGTTGTGGAAGATCACAGGCACGTGGCTTGGTATCTTGTATCTGAGGTTGCAGATCGCGTGCGCTGCTCCTCTGTATAACCCCGTGTAGTGACAGTGGTCTCGAAGTTTACGGCTATATTCGTCGTTATCAAAGGGTTTCATGCAGATGTGACAACTCGTGGCGGAGTCATGCTCCCTCTTTAGTACCTCCGTTAGTGGTAACATGTTCTGTTGAGGGTAGGTGTTGTAGAGTCGCTTTACCTCATTCTCTAGATGATCGACGAACTTCTTCACACAGTCTTCACCTCTGTATACTTTCAGTGGATCTGGCAAGGACCCGTAGGCAAAGGTACCATATGTTGCCCACCCGCATGGTACATGCTTATTCAGCATTTTCGTATTAGTATCCCGAGCATTCTCCTTCATTGGGATGAGCAAGCTCTCGAAATCTGCGTATATCACGAATGGAACCATGAACTGGCATTGTCCGTCCTGGTAATATAGCCATTTTTCCTTCTCGCTGGGCATCGTGATCTTTACCGCTTCGTTGTCTTTGCAGTAGGTAAAGTGGTTATCTCGGGATTCTATCGTTTAGAAAGCCCTGCAGGCAATTAAGACAAAAGTTCATTTTGCTGTGGTTTTTTGATATTTCACATCCTAGTAGTCTTGATAGATTTTTGATGGATACGTAATGGTTCCTCTTCTCAGCGGTAAGTAGGAGCAGATTAATCTGAGTATCCCTTTAGTTAAATGTCGATCGTCGTAAGATATTGAAATTTTTACCCCTCGCATACAATACGTTCACGGCAATATCGGGATTATTACGTTCAAATTTGTTAATGTCCTTAATGGATGTTGGAAATTCTATACCATCCCAATTATACCGCTCCTCCTATGGTCGAAGCTTGCTTATTTTCTGATGGTTTGTACCTATCTCTTCGTGATGTATGGCGGCGATAATTGACCATTTAAAGCACTCATCATCATTGTTCTGTGGATTAATGGTCGCCCGCTTATTGGCTATCCACTTTGGTGTTTCGATATATGATGAGCCTCTAGTTAGCTTCAATTTATGAAAATCTATATCCATGTTATTGATTTTACCGATACTAAAGCCACTTTTGGGTAATGCAGGATTCTCCACATGCGTTTTAATTTGATCAAACATCGTATCCATCACTTCATCCACTATGGTTCCTTGAAATATTGATGTCATATTGCTGTGGAATACTTTGTCTACTTCTATAAACTCGTTAGTACCATCGATTTGTTTTTTCCACAAAATCCATAGGGAGCACTGGATTTTCGCAGATCCCATTTCCTCCACCTGGTTCTCGATCAAATTTTTTACATGTGATCGTACCATGTCCAAGTACCCATTAATATCTGTTTTATCAACACCAGCCATGCGATAACTTTTAAATGTTTTATGTAATGCATGCTTGTGTTCTTGAGGCGGTAAATCTTGAATCATACCTCATTCTCACCACAAGCCATGGACATTTTTGAAAAACATGAAATGGCTAGATCACGTCCTATTAAGAAGAACATCGAGCCTTACGTTCCTACGCTTGAGGAAATGAACGAGTTTGAACGTCAGGAGCTGAAGAGAACTCGTCCAGTAGTCAAAAATAACCTGCAGGAATGGTCAGAGTGCCTATTATGACATCTACCTGAGATTATAAAGAAACCAGTGCAAAGTATATATACATCGATAAAATCAAGAATACTTTCAGTATATGATGGTGCCAAGAAGACCCTGGTTGGCGAGGTTGAGGAAGAAGCGAGGGAAGATCATGCTTCAGAGCAACCAAAGCAAGATTTTACGCCTCACCTAGTTACTTTATTAAATACACTTAAGTTGTTCCCTCGCTTCTTCCTCAACCTCGCCAACCAGGGTCTTCTTGGCACCATCATATACTGAAAGTATTCTTGATTTTATCGATGTATATATACTTTGCACTGGTTTCTTTATAATCTCAGGTAGATGTCATAATAGGCACTCTGACCATTCCTGCAGGTTATTTTTGACTACTGGACGAGTTCTCTTCAGCTCCTGACGTTCAAACTCGTTCATTTCCTCAAGCGTAGGAACGTAAGGCTCGATGTTCTTCTTAATAGGACGTGATCTAGCCATTTCATGTTTTTCAAAAATGTCCATGGGGTGAGAATGAGGTATGCTGTGTATTTAATAAAGTAACTAGGTCTGCTTTGCGTAATTTTGAATAACCCGTAAGCCCATGTGTTTTTGCAATTATATGTAATTGTTTTACAGTATTTGAATTTAAATCCATCTCCTTTATTATATAAAATTTTTGATTTCAGCAAAAATTTTGGCACGGTCATGATTTTGAATAATTAGGGAATTTCCCTTTTATATAGATTGCGCATGACGTCATATGATTTCGTTTATATTATTTAATATGATTATGTGTTAGTATTTAATATATCTGTCATTTAATATTATTTTGTGTTGGTTATTGGCATTATAGGGAATTTCCCTTTGGCCGACGTCGACTGTGCCAGAAGGAATATTTCTCTATCTCTATAAAGAATAAATTTTCTACAAAAGTATGACTAAACAAAAGCAGAAAAGTGAATATAATGTTGGGAATAAAATCTTTTTTGAATTTCCGCGTCCGAAGGTGTAGGAAATTCTGTAAAACCGTCGTTTTTTCTTTGGGAGCATTTTTTGAGAAAAAATTGACCCTGGGATTTCACGTATAACTGGTATAACTGACTAAGTAACCCTGTCCCAAATGGTCAATTGCAACGTCACAGATTTAAACTTCGTACCCAAGCTTCCTAAGTACTGGGAAGTCATCTAAATAACCTTTTAGACCAAAATTGGTATTTGTTTTCGACAAAATTTGGCACAGTTAACAAAAAGAGTATGCTGAATATAATGGTGACATTATAATTTTGATTTTTGTCACCTAAATGTCATTTTAGGCCAAAATTGGTCATAAAAATTAAACTACTTTACTTTCGACAAAATTTGACACAGTTAACAAAAAAGTATGCTGAAAAAGACGGTGACATCAAAATTTTGGATATTTGCCACCTTAAATGTCATTTTAGGCCAAAATTGGTCCAAAAATTAAAACTACTTTATTTTCAAAAAAATTTGGCACAGTTAACAAATAAAGTATGCTGAAAATGATGGTGACATCAAAATTTTGGTTTTTTGCTACCTTAAATGTCATCTTAGGCCAAAATTGATCCAAAAAATAAAACTACTTTATTGTCGACAAAATTTGGCACAGTTAACAAATAAAGTATGCTGAAAATGATGGTGACATCAAAATTTTGATTCTTTGCCACCTTAAATGTCATTTTAGGCCAAAATTGATCCAAAAATTAAAACTACTTTATTTACGACAAAATTTGGCACAGTTAACAAATAAAGTATGCTGAAAATGATGGTCACATCAAAATTTTGATTTTTTGTCAACTAAATGCCGTTTAAGACCATAAACGTTTCAATCGCAAGACTTTCAACCACGAATGATAGGCTGTATTTTTTGTTAGCAATTTCTTTTAAAATGTCAGTTTATTATGACACGTTTCGTTTTGTTAGCGTTTGTTGTAAGATATAATGTCACTTGTGTGCTTTATCTTCAAAGTTTCATGCACCAAACCTCTTCGAATGTTTGGCACGATAACACAACGAATTAGCAGGTTGTCATCAAATATTGTGGTAGCGAGCGGAAATTCTTAGAGCCCCCAGGGCTTCTTGTTTTAAATCAAATTCAACTCGAAGAATTTAATTCAACATTAGTTAAATACGTTAGCTAACCTCGATCCCTTCGTCTATAGTCGTAACAGTATTATCACAAAAACTAAATAAAGATTTGGGAATATATTTTTTACTGTCAGTTTTTCAGGTTTCTCGCCAATAGTAATAATGTGTACAAATTAATTCTTAATATTCCTCATTTGAATCTGTCTCTGCAAGCTAAGAAAAAATAGAAACAGTTGTAATTCTATAACCCTAACACTAAACTTTTAATAATATCAAAGTAGCCAAATATAAAATACATACTGAATGTAATAAATTGTATTGGTAACATACAATACATATCAGTCAACTTTTGTAAACATACCTTTTTGTGTATTGTACCAATAAATGTTTCTGAAACAGTGACACTGGTTGCCATGAACCGATAACACCAACATGCTAAAAATCAAAAAGCTGTCTCTCCTTGTTATATGGGGAGTTCTCCAAAGTCTTTAAGAAATAACCTATTCTTAAACAATAACATTGTGCTGCATATGGGAACACAACCATTAAACAACTTCTGCCGAATTTCTTTACAAGCAAAAATACATGAAAGTATTTGTCATAATTCTATTATTATCCTTAATAGATTGGCGATACTTTTTTTAATGTTTACGGTTTGGCATACTCTGCATAATCCAGAATATCTTATGCTCATTATATACTTACATGAAAAAGTTTTTTTTTGTGTCCTCAAGAGTGTAAATTAGTCTTACCAATAAATCCAATTGCATATTTCAAACATCCTTTTCAATCATGACTTGCACAGGTAACTGCAGTAATCTTTAGTTCTTGTCTTTTAGGTTTGTGTTTAACGTAAACAGAATTTTCAAACGCATAAAGTCCGTTCCAAGTAATCTGGCATTTCCACAGTGTCCTGATCTTTTCAGTATTCTGTACCTATTACTATGCGCGTCATACACGCAGTTGGTTCGGTTGTAAAAGACATTTTTTAAATACCGTCGCACGATAGCGAATTTTCTAATTCTTTGACCTATTATTGGCTGATTATTCAGAGACGTTTTTTAAAAGCTGTGCACAAATCTCGAGCCATTTTGAACTTTCTGACTTTCACAGCATTGCTTCCAGGAACGTGTGCAGTGTGTAAAGTAAGTTGAAAATATATAAAACGTTTAATAAAATATTTTATATTTTCTACTGCATGTTATTCGAAGTTCTGCTTGGCATTCATATGTCACTGTTGCCGCGAACATGCCTTCTCCTTTATATCTTGTCATACTTTTCTAAAAATTCTACTGTTTGCTTCTGGCGACATAGGGTTAAATCCAGGTCCTTAAGCAATTATGAAATGTATTCAGGCATCATTTCACCAGAATCACGAAAAGTTTTGAAATGCTAGGGGAATACAATGCTCTTGCATATCTCTCTTCAGTATATGCTTTTTAACTCTCAAAGCAGTAAGTCGATGGACATGCAACGACTAGGAATATATATTGGAGCAAGGTGACACGTTGTATAAACAGCAAAATAGTTTGGACTTCCTCTCTGCTTCGGAAACATTGCCCCTAAACGTAAATTCCTTCTCTTTAGAAGCGTCTACTGGTAATGGTTACATCCCATTAAAACCTTTTGATTTCACTTTTCACGCAGAAGAAGATGTTCGCCGGGTATGTTTCACTCCGGAAAAACGTTAACTGTTGAAAACCATTCAAGAAAATTCATCTGGGTATGTGATGAAAAAAATCAAGTTTTCCAATGAAGATATTCTTGTAACAGACTATTCATCTGTCAGAAAAGCTGAACAAAAGTTTGACAAAACAAGTCTGGAATATACCTTTAAATCCATTAGTGATATTCTTAACGGATGCGCTCTCTATGAAAGAGTTCATTTAAAAGGAGTTGTTGCAAACATGTCCGAAATAGAAAGTGCTACTCATAATGATAAAAATTTGAAATATCGTAAAACTGTGATGTATGATAACACTGGATCTATCCATGTTACATTTTACGGAGATTTAACCAACGAAGTGGAGGAGGATATGTGCTATGAAATAACAAATGCAATGGTTCATAAGTTCAAATCACGACGATTCTTAAAGACAACTGAACAGACAGAGATAACAGTTTGTGAAAACGAAGACATTGGATATCAGTGCTAAGATTGTTGTCAATGATGTACAGAAAGAAATATTTGGAAAAGTGTCCTCTATCGATATGAAGTCTTTTAACACAAAATTATTATGCACTAATTGTAAGGGTGCAGTGTCTTCTACTGATACTGAAGACATAATTGAATGTACTAAGTGTGACCATGTCATGTTGTCAGAGGAATGTGTGTCTACTCGGAAGTTGTCATTTTCATTTAAAGACAACGCAACAAAAAAGAAATTCCCATGTAACACTAAATTTGAATTTGTTTAAAAGTTTTACAATGTGCCTTCCTCAAAAAGATTGAAACTTGTGAAAGCACTCTTGTGAAAATAAAGTATGATGTCGATGAAGAAAAGTTGTTTCCATTCATCCACCCAATGAGAAGAACAAAATTGACGAAAAAATTCCGCCTGATGTCTACTTAAAGGGACTACGGAACGGCTGTTGGTTTTCGAAATTAGTGACTTACACGAAAGTCGAGCTGATGGCGGTGAAAAACAAAAATGGCTATTTTTCCGGCATGTATGTAATTTACAGACTTGAACATATAGATATATATAGAATTTTTATCTTCTCCCTAGGGGCTACGAACCGGTTATAATGCTCACATTCCGTATATCCCGCGCACATATTAAAAATCCGGCAAACGCGTTTTGCACAATGAACAGAGCAGCGCACTTTGCTTGCTGGTTCAATATTTTTTCCGAAAAGTATATTACAAAGAAATATTTCAGCAAGACTCATTCTGAATGAAAACATGACCAAGACTGGAGAATATTTTTTAATATTATTTTCTTAGGATAAAATTGAAAAATAAGCGTCATATGAATTTTGATGACGTCAGCAACACATCTACAAAAAAAATAGTACCTTTTTTTCTTGTTTCCTCCATTGTGTAGGGCTTACACTGCTGATCAAGAAAATGTATATGATCGTGTGGTGTTGATGAGGCGAGTAATGAAATATAAAGGTTTAAAAATTTTGCTGACGTCAGCAACGGCCCGTCAAAACCCCAAAATTTTTTTTTAGAAATTTGTATACCTGCTGCCTTCATTGTATAGGTCTTGAAACGCTGATCAAGATAATGTATAGGATCGCGTGTTTTTGACAAACGGTTGCAGAGATATTAGGGTTGAAGGTTTTTTGGTGACGTCATCAACCCGTCTATTCCGAAACGGATTCGGGGACCCAGGTTTGGGAAACTTACCGAAATTGGTCCCAGGTGGTCTCTAGTTACCTACGCAGGAGATGACGTCAGTTATTTACACCCGTTTCCAAGTTAATTAGCCTCAAATTTAAAAGTGCAATGCAATGGCTTCACTAATTTTAATATACTTTCGTTTGAAGTCAATATTACTTTAACGTCAAAGTTTGGTAATTTACAGAACAAATTTATAGACGATGTTTTATAGACTTTATCAAAGAAGGTTTATACACTTTGCAAAAGTCACAGACAGACAGGACTGGCGTATTATTATATAGACTAGTCGATAAGGCCCGTGGAAAAATCCACTTAGGCAGGATAACAGAGAAAAACAACCGTCATTTAAAGTTTGCTAACGTCAGCAGAGACCTGTCAGATCACAAAAAAATTTTTTTCAGAAATTTGTATGCCTGTTGCCTTCATCGTATAGATCTTGAAGCACTGATCAAGAAAATGTATAGGATCATGTAATTTTGATAAACGGTTGCAAAGATATTAATAGGAATAGGTTTTTTGATGACGTCATCAACCCGTCCATTCCGAAACGGATTTGGGGACCCAGGTTTGGAAAACTTACCCAAATAGGTCCAAGGTGGTCCCTAGTTACCCACGCAGGAGATGACGTCAATTATTTCCACCCGTTTCCAAGTTATTTAGCCTTAAATTTAAAAGTGCAATGCAATGGCTTCACTAATCTTAATATACTCTCCTTTGACGTCAATATTGCTTAACGCCAAAGTATGGTAACAAATTTATAGGCTGCGCCAGTACTCGAAACAAAAATTTGAAACGTAAACAAACATTCGTATTTCATGATTCGATTTTAGAAAATTTCCAAAGTCGAATTACATGATGAAAAAAACGACCAGGGGACCGAAGAATCTGGTCGATTTACATGATTTGTCGAATTATGGGAGGTCGATTTACATGAGTTCAACTGTATATATACAGGAAAAAACCACTTCAGTTTTGGAAACACTTATCATTGTGGGTCCATGTTTACATTAGGTACACACTGGCATTGTTTACCCAATTTTCCGAACATGGCATGGGTAGTTGTGACCGAACCGAACTACGTACCTACGTGTGTACAAAGCGAGCTACATAATAAAAAGGCCACGCACGCTTAAAAATATTTCCGAGGTTAATTTAGGTTTCCATAATGTCCAAATGAAGCGAAATTGGTTAAAGTTTTATGTCCCAAAACATAAACAAGACTCAATTATACCACCCACTTCCCACTGTATTCCTTTTTTAATATTTAAGCCTCAAATGTTTCTAAATTTTCCTTGTATGAGTTTAACAAGTATACCTTTATCAAATAGCTAGAGACACTTGAGCGGACATCTGTTTTGTACATAACGCACACATTGGATGATGTAGTGACTCAGCTAGACAAACTATTTTTGGAACTAGGAGAGCAATAAAGGGCTCGGCTTTTATTTTATTTCTCAGAAATGGGTATGCCTTTGTATGCACGAGAGTAATCACGTGTTTCTTATGGATAGGTATGTTTTACTGCTTGTACTGCAATGACATATCTTAAATAGCATACTATAGCCACATGGGGACTGTAAATTGTTCAGTGAACATAACTCAGCAAGTTGTCCCATCTACTGACTAGAAAAGTGTTCAGCCAAGGTCGATTTCAGGTCTCCGTCAAAACGGTTTGGATAAAAAATTCGTTCAATACAGGGAAAATGTTCCTCTCGCTTTAATGCTGTGCTTGATTGTACCACCAATAGCTAAACTTTTGTGCAACTTTATTTTTCGACAAAGAAACCGAAAAACACAAACTTCATTCTTGAAGGAAAAAAAAACATAAGAAAAAAAGTTGTTTCTCTTTATATTTTTTTTTCCTCTAAGCTTTATACCATCTTTATCATCCAAAATTATTCTAACACTAAACCCGAAATATAGTACCATCTAACATAAACTTTCAAACACATTTTTTTCGAACAGAGGTTCCATTCAAGCTTGACTGAGCAGCGCTGTGTACCAACAGTGGGCATGATAACGTAGTGGGTTACTTTTGGAACAACCACAACCAAAGTGTTTCGTTGCTAGGTGATTGAGCATGATAAACATGCTGAATACTGTACAATGTTGGCAAGGTGCTAATTAAAATATTTACACAATTTACTGAATGTTTGATTTGTGATAATAACAACTGGAGGCCGTATTGATTTTTTGAGTCCAGTTGCAGACTTTGATTTGTTCGCAGATGGTAAATAAAAAGAATGCTGTCAAAAATGCTTGCGTTTGGAAACATACTTATTTTTGTTTACATAACCATCAGGTGGACAAAAAAGTTGTGCAGTTTTGAGCATTTACTTTACCTCGAATGTTGTTGTTAAAAAGCTGCATATCTTGGAGCTATCAATACATCTTGTTTTGTTTAAAGTGACAAGCATACAAGTTTTAATCTGAACCTTCAGAAAGTAAATCTACTTGTATAATAAAGTCAGCCCTCTCGGATATTTAGCGACGGTGTTTTTTAAGGATGCTTATTAGGTAAACTTGTTTTCCTTTTTCTGTTTAGTTAATAGTAAAAATTAAATGCTTCGATGTGGAATGGCTACTAGAAGTCTGATATTCAGTTATGCGGTTGGTAGACATACGCAGTTTCTCACTGGTCGCATTCGCGTTGTTAATTGGATGGGAGTTCTGGAAAGCTGTTAGTATAAATGAACCTGATCAAGATGAAGTAGAGCACGGTAAGATTATACTGTTGTTGGCTGCAGCGAGTTTAATTTAAGTGTGTCCAAGTCACAGTGGGTTCTGTTTATGTCGAATTATCAAAATCCCCTGAAATGTTTTTAAGACAGAGAATATAGGGAGAAAACAACTGATAAGGGACCAAAGTATTTGGTCAAGAGAGGTAAATGTATGAAATTAGAAAGTCTTCCAGATAGACAGGGTCCGTATATGGTGAAGTTTATTGCTAATACCTCACCAATTTAAAGGGACAAAAAAGTTTTCTTTATCCCGCAGCGTTTTGTTTTCTCTTTAGAAATGAAGCAACTGAGACACTTCGACGATTACTCGCTTATAAACGTAAGTAATACTACTGCTTTTAACTTTACTGTGATGCTACGTGACGTCTGATCACACTGAAACTCTGGTAAAGTACAATACATTTATGATAACTTTATAAACGATTTGAGGTTGTTTACAAACTCAATATCGGAAGGCGCGCGTCATTGCTTTTCACGCAAAATCAAAACAATGCCATCAGGGGTCTAGGTTCGCTTATCCTGTTTAGCATTATGCGCATCCACGTCTCAGCGGTTTGTTGCATGGTGTCAGAGCAGCTCTTGCTTCTGTTGTTTAAATATGGTGTCTGAAAAAGAGTTAAAATGGAAGAACCACAAATTTTAATATTCGTGCTGTTATGAACATTGATGGAAAGGACATGGAAAAGATCTCGGTCCTTCATCCTCATTTTCAGAGCTCTTTGTCTCCTAAGAGTCTTGATAAATGAGTTTACTGGATACGTGATACGCATAAAAATATAAATTTATGAAACATTTCACACATTGTGTAGGATTTATGCTAATAAATTTTGAAAGACAATCTTGTATTTTCCATCCTGAACAAAGTCTGCAAATAATTATTTCAAAGATGAAAACATGCTGAAGTTATGCGTCATATTTGATGCATGCTGTCTACGCCCTTTTAAAGTGTTAAACGCCCATACACCTTATTTATAAGAACAATTTTGTCAGAGCAATTAGGCTGTGAACAGTTGAAAAATAATGGCAAGGTTGAAAATTATTTTTTCCTTAAAAATGCAAAAAAGAACAACATTAGGCGAAATATATCAACGTCATCCCCGGGACTTGTTAGGCTTTTTATATTGTGGACAACCAAATATAAAAAAACCGTAACAAGTCTTGGGGACAAGGTTGCGAAATATATATATATATATATACTTTATCTAACAAACCAAAGGTAGGTAAGACACTGCACATTTGTGACAAGAGCATCCACACCTCCATCCTCGACCCCAGGGTTTGTTGCCTATGCCCTAGCCGTTAGCGCTTACTTGGCGGCCGCCCGCCTTGATGTCAAGATCAGGCATCCACTAAGTGCACAAAAATTTGTAAACAAATTTTGTAAAAACATTTTAATATTAATGTATAACATTTAAAAAAATGTTAGCAGTTTACTGATAACATTTCAGCAGATTTTCTTCGGCATATTTTCATTTTTGCGAAATTAATTATAAACATTATTCAGGATGGCAGATACAAGATTTAAATTTTAAAACCGATTCATATCTAAAAGATTACTGTCAATTTTGCCTTGCTGATATAAGAGAATCGAGAAGACAAAAATCCCTGGTAACGAGGATGGGAATAAATTTACGGAAGAATTGGGAAATAAAAAATAGAATGTTTGGAATCACCACTTACAAGACCCATAATCTGTCTGTGCACAAGAAAAAAAAGTTGTGTTACAGACACATGAAATAACAAATGAGATATCTTTTCATCAGCTTTTAACGGGGGTCTGATAACACAATATAAACAAAAAAATACCCCTTCCTCTATCGTTGACCCCTCTATTTTACAGGCCTACGAATGAAAATCCATTTATTGACAGCATCTCCTTTTGGAGAAAATTATCAACCTCCTTCTCAATACCCGAAAGTCACGAAGGGTAGCGCTGAGATAGAATCAATAAAAATAGCCAGTGAATGATGACTTGTCAAATCTACGTAATTCTAGCTTCTACCAATTACGGATTTCAAAAATGAGAACTCATAAAAAACAATAAGTCTGCCTCTAAGTTCACGTTACACGTTTGTAATTTTAGGAACACTTGCTAACAACCTATCCGCAAGATATCGAGTTTGCTGCCATACAAAGAATACGTAAACAGGTGGTTTCAAGTCATTGCCATAAGCGTAAAAAAAGCGAGATCTTTCCACTTGGTTCCAACTTAAAGAAAGGAATAAATTCAAATGCTTTTCGTAACATACTGGTACAGTACTTTATTTTGGAAACTGTTAACTTTTAGTATTTGAGTCGACCGCTTAACTTGTTTTATTTTTTTGTATTGAACTTTAGTGAGGCCTTGAGGTGTATCTTTCAGGGGACATTCAAAACGTAGGTTCATCCTGAGCAGGGCGGGGGATGCACGAAATAACAAACCAAGATTTATTTGTGTTTACATACGTTCGCTTTCTAAAAAAGAATTTTTTTCTCTTTTTCTTTCTTTACACTTTATGATTATTCATTTTTTGCTGCTTCATAGGGTATGTCAAAAGCGAATACTAGGGGGTAAAAAATGGCAATATTTAGGTTAAAGTACTTTTTGAATCTCAACAGCTTAATTTTTCCTTTGCTCCAGAAGTTCACTCGGAATAAAAGACAGGAACGCAGTAGGTGAAAATTCCCCTCACTAGACAGTTCTAAAGCCATACATAACTATTGAAAATTAAAGGTCGATTATATATTTATTTATAAATTTCCATTCACAGGTGAGTGATAAACACCAACTTCTTTATTGCGTCACACCGAAAATAGCTTGCACGAATTGGAAACGCGTGCTCCTCATTTTGGATGGATACTTCAAAAAACCCGACGAAATCGGATCATCACTAGCGCATAACTTTAGTACGGGATACTTTCGGAAACTGAGTGACTATTCGCCAGACGAAATAAACTTACGGCTGACGACTTACTATAAATTTCTATTCGCACGACATCCATATGAGAGATTAACATCGGCCTTTAGAAATAAATTCATTGAAGCGAAATACAAGACGTTTAAAATAATATTCGGTAAATACATCATGCGAAAATATCGGGACCCAAAAAATTTAACTCAAGATAAACGCTACCACGAAGGAGAGGGAGTGACCTTTCAAGAATTCGTGAAATTCATCATCGACTCTCCGCTGGAAAACCAAGACTTTTGGAATGAACATTGGGAAAGAATAGATCGACTCTGTTTACCATGTTTGATTCAGTATGATTTCGTTGGAAAGTTTGAATCAATGAAGCAAGACGCGGACTATTTGCTACGAACTTTAGATGTATCTGATCAGGTTACGTTTCCAGGAAACCGGCCGTCCAATGCTGATGTTTTGATGAAAGAATATTTTAAAAGTGTGTCAAAAGAAATGAAAGACAAACTGTATGATTTGTATAAGCACGACTTTCTCATGTTTAACTACAAACGACCGACATTTGAAGACACGTGACCTTTAGTTAGGCTTTAGATTTTTTATGCAAAAATTGTTTGATTTGATAGCATGTATATATATGTATATATTTGGTCAAGTCCTTGTGTAATGTGTAAATACAAATATATTTTTTATGCGTTTTGTTAAATATTTTTGTAAATATACAGGTTAATTTGATTTTTTATAGAGTACTATAATAAGAAATTGCGCACGAGAAAAATTTTGTGGTTTTGCGTTGCGAGTTTGCGAAAATATGTTCTCGCGTAAGATGAATTTCTATTCAAACGCAAGATTTAACTAGCGCGAAATTTTATGTTTTAAGGTCAGTTTTATGTTTAAGATGATATTCCCGTGTTATTACTGACCTCAGTAACCTCGTTGCATTAAAAATACAAAATATAATTTTTCACAAACGTGCCATTCTCACGCATTTTACGTTGTTCTCTTAAGCACGAAAATTTAATTCTTGCAAAATTTAAATAAGATCAACATAAGTCAGAGCGCGCAAGAAAGTATACTACCACAAAATATAAAAAAAAATGAAAAAAAATATTTCAATAAGCAGTAAATACAAAATACAACTTTTTCGTGGGCATGATCCCATTTCGAGCTCATTGTCAGCGTCGTAATCTAAATACTGGATTTTTTTTGCTGTTCTTACTTTTCGCAGCCTTTGGATACAGACTAGCAGAAATGCTGTCCTACACAGGGAGAAAGTGTACCTCATTACATTTCGCCACACTGCGATATGACCACACCCAACTTCGGTCGGTTATTGGCACCAGTCGGAACATTCTAAATTGAAATAGTTCTACGTTATTGACTCAAATAGAAGATGTTTACTTAGTTGGGGTAATACACCTTCGAATTAAATTTTTGCCTTTTTTTTCTTTAATGTTTGGTCTTAATCATTCAAAAGCCAACAAAGAAGAGTGCATCAAAAAATTCCAATGTTAAAAGAAAACACATTATTCAGGAAACTTTTATTATTTCAATAAAACACAAAGAGTAAAATCACCTCAATTTTCCTCATGACTAATAGACCATCGATTACTTTACCTAAAATCATAAAAGAAACAAAGTTACGAAATATGTAGTTTTGAAAAATATGTGTATTTGTTCCATAAACTCTTTGCTTTATTGCAAGAGGAGGATAGGGAGATATAAACTAAAGAATACTTACCGAAGACAACATGTTTTCCATCAAGGAAATCACACTTTGCACACGTTATAAAAAACTGAAAAAAACGTGAAAATAAAATTTTATTAACTTCTTCTGACATCATAGAAAGCATGCACTTCTACAGAAAATATATTCCGGCGTGCTATCAAGAAACAAAAACATTCAATCGCATTAAAGAAAATTACCTGACAGCCATTTGTGTTTTCACCACTGTTAGCCTAAATAAAAAAATTTTGTTGAGTCGTGACAACGTGAGAAATTCGCCAGTTAAGGGAAATCCATTTGTTTTGTAAGAACTGAAATTGTTTTTGTAAAAAATAACCAAATAATCTGCAAAATAAAGCTTTTTGGGAGAATTCATCCAGGGGAGAATTTGTTCCATTAAGGTTATTTTGAATTTCAGACAGGGAATTAAAGTGAGATTGAAAAAGTATTTACCATTGATAACAAGCCAGGCCCGTCGTGTTTTAATTTGAAATTTTCATCTGCAAATTCGATACCTCCGTATATACTGCAAACTCCACTGCCATCACCCTACACAAAAATACTTAATATTCATAAAGCACACATAAAGCTGGGTTTACATTAAGTCGTAAAACAAAAGACAGAAATAAGGATATTAGGGAAAATTAAAGATACAATGTTGCCATTTTAAGGTAAGGTAAGCCTTAAATTTCTTTCCACTAAATTGGACGATAAAGAGGTACAACAAAAGAGACTTCAAGTAGGATAGAGAAATGTTTTAGAGCCAAAGGAATTTTTAAGGATTTTTTTTAAAAAAAGGTTTTTTAGTAATAATCACCCTGTCCAACAATAATATTTGTCCAACAATGAATAGAATACGGAAAAATCTGCTGTTTAAATGTCATTTTTTTCTCTTTGTTTTGAAATTCAACAAAAAAAGTCCTGTTTTGAATACAGTTCACTTTGTAACAAAAAACACAACTTACAAATTGTTGCAATAAATAAATAAATGAAATCGTCATGCTATATTATTATAATCAATAAGAAAGGAATTTTAAACTTTGTAACACAAACAGCTTATTCAATACCTTCACAAAATCACCACCTTGTATCATAAAATCTTTGATAACCCTGAAAGAAATCTTGCGTAAATCAATAATTATAAAAATTAAACAGAATTGTTTTTTGTTTTTTAATTGATTATATGATACCTGTGAAAGGTAGCTCCCTTGTATCCAATTGGAACTTTATCTTTTCTAAAATAAAACACAACAGATACTCAATATTAATCTTTTATATTTAAAACATAATAATACATAATTTTAAAAAAATTTTCACCCTGCTTCGACAAAAAAAAGTCCCAATTTTATTTTACTATTGGAAATAAACTTTTCATATGCTCTCATAATAAAAAAATTTTTCTAGCCTTTACCTAAAGAACATAATCGAAAATTTCTGCATATACATTAGGAATTACTTTCAAAACAAACTATATATAAAAAGCAAAAACACTTTTTTTGTACATTCTCTAAGGTACTCTACAAGTTAAAAACCATACTTATATTCACCAGTGCAAAGCTGTCTGAAATTTTCTGCAGTTTTAGGGACAACATCAGCAAAAAGTTCAATTTTCATTCGCCCAACATCCTGAAAAAAAGTAAGAAAAAATAACCAGTTAAATGCTGTGACCTCTTATGAGCATAGTTTCAGTCTTATTATCCTGTGAGTTCCTTCAGCTGTTGCAAACAAACTCTGCTGTTACTTTGCCTTTCCATGTTAGAATATATCAAAGAAAAATCTTGTGAAGGAAAGCAGGTTCCATAAAATAATCTCAAAACAGGGGCAAAGAAAGCCTAAGGTGTACAAGAAAAATAATATAAGATGAATAATAAATAACTTCTACATTGGATAATTGGTTTAATAAAACTGTTGCAACGTTTGAATGAAATTTAAATAAATGTTTTAACATAAAACAACTATTTTTGTGACAAGTTCATGTTATATTTCGCCCGCTTCATGTGAGCATGATCGCACATATTAACAAAATCATCGCAATAATAAAATGAATGTAAAGTGGGCAAAATCACCCATTTTTGACCACTTTGCGTAATGACAGGTTATTTTTTACAATATCTATTATTAAAATGAAACTTTTTATGTTTAAAGCATTAAAATCCAATGTTTGTGGGCATAAGCTCAAAATTAATAAAAAATAAGCTCACTATAAATACTAGTAAGGCAAAAGTTATATTT
Source organism: Hydractinia symbiolongicarpus (assembly GCF_029227915.1). NCBI lineage: Eukaryota > Metazoa > Cnidaria > Hydrozoa > Anthoathecata > Hydractiniidae > Hydractinia > Hydractinia symbiolongicarpus. The sequence goes on from NC_079878.1 coordinate 6,446,967, forward strand.
TTTGGTAATAAGACCAGATTAAAGTCTTGTAATGATGTAGCTATTCGTTATGATGGAATTCCTTTGGTATCTAAAAGCAAAGTGGAGTATCTTGGTGTGGTTTTTGATAACAATTTGAGCTGGAAAAATCAGATAAAAACAATTGTTGGTAAATCTTATCATAAAGTTAGTACAAGAAGATACATCAGTTCCAACTTGACATCTGACACCAAAAATTTATTAGTTAATGCTCTTGTTATGCCTTATTTATACTACTGTTCTTCTGCATGGTGCAATGATAACAAGTCTGTATGGGATTGAGGCTTCTAGTAAACATTTAAAGCTAAGGTATTTTTCCTATTCTAATTATTATTATATAATTTTACTAATAGTTTTTTATTCTATTTTTTGTTAATAAACAATAAACTATTTTTAACCTATCTGTTTAATAATCCCACAATATAATGATATTTACAAATCTTCAGTGCCCCCTAGCAGAAAGAATTGTAATTGCTGCATAAACGTAGAGTGATTTTATTGGGCATGCCACTAAAAATATTTGTTATTATTATTATAATTATATTAGGGCACCAATTTTTTTTTTAATGCAGAAAGTTCATAGCATTGTGTATTATTTCCAGCTGTTAACGAATTTGTTTAAACACAGAACCAAGTATGTAATTCACATGCAGAATTAATTAAATTTTATCTATATATTCACAACTATAACCACTATTCTACGGCACCACAGTCTGTCAACACGGATTTCTATCTTCAAGTGCGTGTGTGTGTGCTCATCTGTGTCAATTTTCTTCGTCCTTTTATTATTATTATTATTGCCCTTTAGTTTGTATCAGGAAAATGGAATAGTATTTTCCCTCCCTATACACTTAACCCTTTTTACTCCCCCATGCCATTTGGTGGTCTTCACGTTATTAGCCTTGGCTATGGTGTTGGTCTCTAGCATTGAAATATAACTATATGTAACTGGTTATATATTGTATATTTTACCCACTGTAATTTAAACTTTTTCTATGGCAAATAAAAATAAATTGAATTGAAATTAAAAAAAGGGTTGTGCTGGCCATTTAATTTTTTTTATTTGTTAGCTAGCTAGCTATAGCTATAGGGCGTACATCACAAATATATGGTGTTTGAGTCATTTGAGCACCAAAAATAGAGTCGGTCGGTGAATGTAACTCAAAAATTCAAAAAATTGTATCCAACCATCCAGCCATCAAAGCGCGCCATTAAAACCGCCAATATTTAATGATAATTTGGGCACCTTGTTTAAATGGAGTTACCTGTGCCTAATGTATTGGCTGTTGGGAGACAATAAGCATATAATATTTTTTTGTCATTCTAGCTTTTCTGACTCAGTCTATCAAAAATTTGGATGAAAATATAGGGTCGGGTGACTCTAACACCAAATATTTGTGACGTCCTTTAAAAATTAAAATAGACTTTATGACATGGACAAGTAAAGAATATGGTAGATAGCTTCAAATATTCAGGATTTAAAACTTCACCTGACCGCCTATAGTAACATCAAGGAATACAACTGGGTTATTGGGGTTTGCTGCTCCTGTCGCCATCTTTCTTCCCGCGTCCCTTTCGAATGTTTTTTAGTACCAAAGTCGACATGCTTTAAAACATTTTAGTTGTTAAGTTGTTCTACTTTATTAAACGTCCATTTTCTATTTATCTTTTTCAATATAAAAGTTTTTAGGGTAAATCTAAGTTCACTTTTTTCCTACTGATTGATTTTATTTCCAATATTTTTTCCGTCATATTGTGTTGGGCGTCTTTTCGCGCCAAACACACGAAGAAAGGAACAGCTGATGATCAGACCACGAGAAAACACCGATCAAAGAGGGTCCCGAGATGACTGGAAGAGATTTTTAGGGAATTGCTTCTTCTTTCACTTTGAATTATTCTGAACGGCGATCCATGGAGTCATATAGCTAGCTACAGTCATACTCACGAATAATTATATTTGGCTTTCAGGCTTTGTAGCTAGCTGATTAGGTGTGCTTGCCTCCTGGGCAGTGCAGTGTGTTATGTTAGCATGGCTAGATTCCCATTTGAGCTCCAGAAACTGTTGTGTTGTATGTATTTCTATATATACTTTAGGTAGATAAAAACCTTATGATAAGAAGTAAAGGTATTTTAACGTTACTCCACGCTACAACAATTTTATCTATCTTATTAAACTCAGGGACCTAGAAATAGTGTAAGTTTTTTATCTGTATCTCTCCAGCTATAAATAGTAAGCTAGTTTGAAATTTCTGCCTACCTAACTACAGTGGACAAAATTAATGAAACAGGTATTTTTTAAACAGTGGAATGGTCAATACTCTACAGGCTGCAAAGGCCAGGTAGAGACCAAACTTATGTGGGGGAGATCAGCTGACAACCAGACTAAGCTATTAACTCTTACCGCAAGTATATTTTGCCTTACTTTCACATGTATTATATATATAATATAATGACAAATGTGAACATATTAGTGAATATAATTGATGTTATTGAAAATTGTTTCTTAAAATGTGTCAGCAATCAAGTGGTTTTTCGCAATGTTAAAAAATTAAAATAATTAAAACAGAGGATGGTGTAACGACAAACATAGAGGGGTGTTCCCTTTTATAAGAAAAATTGTATTCTGCCATGATTCAAGTAAAAGCTTTTGCTTCCAGCTGCTAATTATTAAGTATTTGTTTTTGTTTACTACCAATAATTTATTTCAAAATTACAACACAGTTTTAACAGGAGATATTTTTCTTGTCTTGATGTTGCACACTATTTTCTTCACATGAAATCTTAACCAATGCTTTTATCAATGTTACTATAATAAGCACTGTTTGTACAGATATGATATGGAGTGCTATCCAGCTGAACAAAGATATTCATCGGTCAGAATTCCATGCTATTTAACTTTGCCCAACTATTCAAGTTATTTGACAATGTTTATGTTGGTCAATAGAAAATCTATGGAGTAATGATATATGAACATAAACAATAAATGGATGTTTTTTTTAAAAAAAATAACTCAGAAAATCCAGGGTATTTTAGAATTTGTAGCTTAAAAAAGAATAAAATTCTAATTTATTTTTTAGCAAGTATAAAAAAAATATGGAAGTTGTTGTTGATGATAGAAAGTTGAAGAGAGCTGCTGCCAATGTCAATGAGAGGCGTCGTATGCAGAATATAAATAGTGGTTTTGAAGCGTTGAGAGACCTTATTGATGTACCAAACAAGTCAAAATTGAGTAAGGTAAAAAGTCAGTTAATTAATTAAATATGCATGGTGGTAATAGGGAAAATTAATTTTGGAAGTTACCCATTTTGAATGTCGTGAAACACCTTTTTTAAGACATTGTTTTTTTTATGACTAATTTTTTCAGTTATTTAAGTAATGTTTTACTATTTCTTTATTGCTATCTTGCCTGCGAGGATAGTATTGGTTTTCAACTCCTAACTGAATAACTATGTCCCAAATGGTCAATTGCATTGTCATCAATGCAATTTTTTTTTAGAAAATCTGCCATCAGGTGGGTTCGAACCCACAACCTCAGGGTTCACGTTATGACGCGTTAGCCAACTGCCTTGAATAAAAAATTTAATTTGACGATTTAACAGCTGGCGATTAACGCAAAATGATTTATTAATGCAACATAAATTTTTACCGCCTAAAAGAATTTTTAGGTGGTATTTTCGAGAAATGGCCAAAAGCTCTCAGAGGAATGGAACCTAAAAAATTCACATGCAGGTTTGAAATGGATAAACCAGGAACAGCTGTAAATCAATTTTTAGGTTTAGTGAAATGACCCCGTTGAAAAATTGAAAATATATTGTTGCAGTGATGTGTAGTTTATGCAGCCACTGCATCTTGTTAACTGTAATACCATTGCAATCACTAGAATCTTTATGAAAATTGTAACCTCTGCATTCAGTATCTTTGAATTTTTCATAAAACTAGAGAAAAGTTATGATTTTTGTGAGAACTTTTTGTGGTCATCATTTATGGTTTAAGACGACTGAAAAATTTATGCGTATTAAATCTTCGAATCGATGTTTTGGGATAAGGGGTCAATTTTTACATTTTTACGTTTATTTTGTTTTTAGTCTGCCATTTTGCGTCACTCCGTGGATATGCTTCGTAATGTTTTATCGGAAAACCAACAACTGAGAGAGCAAAATATTTTTTTAAGAAACTTATACACAGGACCTCTGACTGCAACAAACAGTATGTTTATTTCACCACAAGTTCAACGAAATATAATGTCTGCTTCTAGCTTTCAAGATTATAGTTTATTGAACAACGGCGTAGAGAGTCCAGCAAAAAAGTCCAAAGCTATGCCTCACAGTTCTGCACCACTAAACAGAGCAATAGCACCGACTGTGAGTACTTCTACACCGAAAAAGAAAAACTCCCCGCCAGTAGCATCGCCCTGTAAGTCTCCAAAAAAGTATTCTGCTCATGTCAACAAACTTTTAGCATCTCCAAAGCGTATAACAAGATCAAGTGTGATCACTCAAAACTTTGCATATTCTTCACAATCTGAAGTGTTTGATAGCCCAACAAGAAAATCCTTACGTTTGCAACAAAAAGAACTGGCTCTGATGACACCTCCGAGGTCTGGTGAGTCCAGTGTACATTTTGATCGACCTGCAACTCCAGAAAGTCCCGACACTAAAAATTTAAAACTCAGCGTAGACCAACGTAAAAAAGAATTTCCTGTCGGTTTTTATACTCCAGAGTCTGTAAAGTCTATCCCAGCAAGAGGTGCTAAACGAAGCCTTGATGCTATCATTCAAGCTATAGATCAATTAGAAGGCACGTGACACACCTTTTTTATTCCAATCTATTTATTGTTTTTATTTATTTTATTGCATCATACATATGTATTATATTAATGTTGTTATCTCTTTGTATCTCGATATATCTGTTGGCTTACAATTTGTGTATTAACACAAAAATTCCAGTCCTTCACAAAGAAGAACTACTGCTAAAACTCGCAAACTTGTAAGAATTATTAAAAAAATTTGTAAATTGACAGAGCTCGAAGAAAAGAGAGTTTGGAAGTTTGCAACAGGGATTAGTCCTTAGAAAAATTTTCTGAGAAATCTTTTTAGGTTTAGAAACATACTAGCTGAACCGCAAAAGTACCTTAACGAAATTAATTTTAGCGAGTCAAAGCAAAATTTTTTTGCAATAATTAATTTTCCTGACTTACAATTTTAAATTTTGATGTTTTAACTTTAAGATCAAATTCATTCAAGTTATTACAGGACACGAAAAAATCTTCCGGCGAAAATTCGTCGTTCGCAATGTGTTTTTTCCCCGATAGCTTGAGACATCGAGATTCGAAGAAATACGTCATCTGCTGATGACGCATTTTATTAGAAACCTCTAGTTTTTTAAGTCTAAATTTATTTTCTTGTTTCATTTTTTATATCTGAAAGTAAGGTTTGTTGAAGGATAAAATATCTAGCAATATTAAAAAAAGTTTTCTCTTATGTGTACTGAACAGCATCTGCATAAATATTGTTTTTTGAAATTTTTCGGAATAGTCTTGGGAACACCTATAGGCCACTCACTCTTGTTTGGGTTGCAAATCGTTGTCAACAATCCGCATTATTCCGTTCAAATTGTGAAATGCACAGATTCTTGCTGCCCACCTTGCGAAGCCATCTAGTTGGGAATTATAATTTACTTTATATCAATTTCTTTCTTATTGCTTTGTCAGCCTTCCTTCATCCTAGATGATGGTATGACTACATTAAGAATGAAAATTTTCGGACGAAAAAACTTCGGCGGACATAAATTTCAGACAAAACAGGTCCGAAATTTTTGTTTTCAATGTATCTCTTTAATAATAATAGCCGTATTCCGTCTGTCTGTGTGTCCGCGAATGCGGCGTCTTGTAACGGAAACACGAAATTTTCAAAATGTGCACCAATGCCAAATGTGATATATTTCTGTCCACTTTGTTGCAACGGGATAATTTACGGGTAAAACAACTTCAAGCATGACATGACATACCAGAAGATTTTATTCTTAATTTCGACCAGACGCTGTTACCTTATGTTTGTAGCTCAGGCCACGCCTTGCATACAAAAAGGTGGAAAAAGAAGCAGTTCACAGGTACTTTTACCGCTTACAGTTTGGTTACTTCCTTCCCGTTCAACTAATTTATAAGGGAAAAACAAATTGCTGCTTACCGAAAGCTGTTGATTTTCCCGAAGGTTTTAATATCACATACACACCGAATCACTGGAACAACAAATATTGAGAATACTGTTGTACCCTACTTGAAACAAAAACGAGAGGAACTGAATTTACCAATGCAAAAAGCTCTTCTAATTTTCGACGTTTTGAAGGGACAAACAACAGCCGCTATTCAGGAGGTTGTTGAAAGTAATAATTGCAACCTATAGATTTAACTGTTAATGGCGCAGCGAAGCAAGTTCTAAAAAATAACAGATCAAATTATGAAAGTAAAGAACATTCACGACGTCGATGTACCGCTTAAGTTGTCAATATTGAAACCTATCCACGCTAATTGGGTTATTGGCCTACATGATCATATGAAATAATTTAGCCATGATTTGCAATGGTGTTGAAGAAAGCTGGGATTTCTGAGGTTCTATCTATAGAGTTGGATCCTTAAGACTCTTTTTTGTCTTAAAGAACAATTAATTTCTAATTTTCTTTACAAAAGTTGATGCGAATCCAGTCTAATGGAATTCCAGCTTAAATTTCTGTGTAGTACCCCAACCATCCCCGGGGATTTCAACAACCAGTACAGCAACAAATGAAACATCTTTACAACAGTGCTGATTAACATGTATTACAAAAAAATTGTGCACATAATCAAGATGGGTTGAAAGAAACGACTTCTGCCACAAAATTGCAGAAAATATTCATTTTTTCAACAAGCTAGTTGTAAAAGATACTCGACCCGAATATGTCAGCAGTGTTTCAGAAGTAATTGAATGCAGATTTAAATTCTCACTAAAAATCTACACGGTATTAAAAAGGCTTTGTTTATTTTCTAAGTAGCAAAAGTGCGATAATTATGGCCGTGTGAGGCTAAATATTTATTTGCATATATAAGCATATATAAACTATTGTTATTTTGTAAATAGTTCGTGTCCTGCAATCAAAGTCCTTATAAAGTTTAAAAACACTTCGAACGAATTAATACTAAAATGCATTTATCAAGTTTCGAGTTTTATTCATTGTCAGCTTTACATGACCTCATATATATAATCTTTGATCCTCAAAATATAATATTTACCGTAAATGCTCGATTAAGCGCCCTTCTTGGAATAAACGCTCAGGGGCGGTTGTTTGAATATATTAAAAAAGTTAAGAAGGACTCATTCAAATAGTTGGATATTAGAAAAAACCTTTTACTCAAAACAGACTTGTTCTTATAATTATCAACCGCACGAAATTTCATGGAAAAATATTTATATTTTTTGGTCTCCTTTGTTTAAGCAGTACGCTATTATTTCATTGACGCAGAAAGAATTCAACCACAAACATTTAATTTACACTCACGGACTACATATATCTTCTGTTTTTGTATTTCACGACACAAAAATGAGATTTATTTATAAGCGCCCCTCTCGATTTACGCCCACTCTTAAAGTCAAAATTTTAAATAAGCGCCCGGGGTGCTCAATTGAGCATTTACGATATCGTTTTAAAACTCAACCCTCTCTTCATTTTACATCGAAAACGTGCTAAATTATTACGAATTAAAACGCGTAACAAGACATTATAATCTCGAGTAATAGATAAACTAAAAGTCATTTTTTAAATGCAGCGAAGCTTGAAATAAATGCATTAAAAAAACCCAGATATAACGGAGAACAAGAATACATCTAAAAAACGAAGGAGAGTGCTACATCAACTCCGAAACAAATAAATAAGCGTAGAAGTGCATCTAAATACAAACAGAAACTTTGTTACCTGTAAAAGATGCTGTGCCCTGGAAACGAGGTGCTATTTTCAGACACAACATTATCTAACACCACTGCGAGTTATATACGTATACTATCTTACTATCTTCAATTTTATAACTTATATTAGATCTTTTTCATGCAAGTGCGAACACTACCAGTACTGCAGATAGAGGAAGCTCGTTAATATGTCCGTGTGATGATCACATCATGCACGGAAGTGTACACACTTGACATGATCATTGGAGGAGCTCTAGCTACCTGATCAATACACGAAACAAAATAAATTTTGGATCAGCAACGACAACAACAACAACAACAACAACGACGACGACGACAACAATAACAACAACAACAACAACAACAACAACATTATTAAGAACCATCATAAAATTAAATTGTATTTATAATCTTTGTAAAAATGAATTTCTTGATCGCTCTTTCTTACGTACGATATATTAACTGAACTTGTAACAAATTAACGCCAGTGTTTCCGAAAGTCTTCTGTCAGTTCTACGACTGCAGCGAAGAAGAGTGAACAACTTATTCTCCAGATCTTTGATTGAGCTTTAGTTTGCACGAACAAAAACACTTCATGTTGCATTTTCCACTACTACGACGCCATTAGAAAGAAAAGGTTTTTCCTCCACGCTGTTCCTTTGTTTACCACTAAACTTTCTACCGCTCCCTACCTTTTGATCGTTAAACGCAATAAACACAGTTTTTGAAGAAACTTTAAGATCATGCGTCTCTTCTTCGTTGGGCTTATCGTTTACATAATGTTCGTCTATTTTATTGTGTGAAGGCAAAGGCGATGGATTGTTTGAGGTGGGCGGTGAGGAGAACTGCGGTGGAGTGTGGTAGTCGCTCACTTTTCTGTCCTGTGAAACTTTACGACTGTTATTTCCACTACCGTTAAGATGTCGAAAATCTCCGCTTAATTTTCGCTCTTTATCTTCCGAGAATTTTTTTTGTATCTCTGCAGTTAATCGTATATCAAACTCTCTACTAAGTTTCCGGCTAATCTCTATATCGAGTTTTCGTTCATCGTCCGCGCTAAACTTTTTGGCTTGCTTCTCTTGTTTCTCGCGTTTCTCTTCCTCCATTTCACGTCCCATCTCCACGTAGTAATCGAAAGCTTTTTGGATAGGCTTAAGGAGAAATTCCTAAATAAAGAAGTAAACATTTAGGTAAACGTAGGTTTTGCAGGACGTTGTGTTTAACGTGGTGTTTAATCTGGGTTTTACGTAGTTTAATCAAAAACTGATTGTCTAATAAGGTGAAAATAAATACTAGTTATCGCACGGCGCTGAGTGCAAGATGGCGATTATTTTTTGAATTCTTACATTTTGCAGAAAATTTTGTTACCAGCATTCATGCGAGTAAAAATGTGCAAAGGTTGAAGAGCGAGAAAACTATATATGGCATATTGAATGAGGCATGTGCGATAAGTAGTTTCTCATTAGCGCGAAAAATATTTTTGCAATAAAACGGTTTTTGAGTTGAAACTCTGAAGAGAAAAAGGAATAAAACAGTATGTTGTAACACAACGCATGTCGAGGAGCGTTTATATTTTGATTTACCGTTTCTTGTGACAATCTGACAACTAACAATTAATAAAGCATATATATTCATTTCCTTTAGTTGACCGTTTAACTTTGGGATTTGATAATGTTAAAAGTTACAAAATAGTGTTGCTTTATTAATTTTTCGTGCCTTTTCACCTGATTTCAGCGACTTTTGTCACTATTCTGAGCTATTCAACGCATTTATCTTCTACATAAATAAAATGAACACAGTTCCCTATACCATGAAAAGTTTTTTATTTGAAGAAGCAAAGTTCCTTAAGAGGAATAAGCGAAGTCATTTGAGAGAAGTAAGCAGTCATTTGAGAGGAGTAAGCAAAGTCATTTGAGAGGAATAAGCAAAGTCACTTGAGAGAAATAAGCGTGGTAACTAGACAGGCCTGGGGAAGAGACTACTATATGTAAAAGTCACACAGTAATACTGTGCCCTTGTTTATTATTAACACAATCACGATAGCTAAGGTAAATTTCTATAAACCACTATAGATCTTGATTATTTTAAGCGTGAATAATCGTAACACTTCCTAGTTAAAGATAATTTTACCTCGAAATCAGGAAATAACACAGAAAGGATTTCATAGAGTGGAATCAATACAAATTTGATGAAACCAATCTGCGCCGATGACTTTGTCACTTTCTCTCGGTCCATAAAAGCAGCAGTCGGCAAGCCTTCCAACTTCTCTGCATCACTCTAAATAATAATAACAATTACCTTAAGGGAAATAATTTTCACGGAAAGAATATTTCTTGAGTTTCGTGAATTATCCTCGAATTTGCGAAATTAAATCCTCGGAAAAAATTCTTTTTTTAGATTCGCGAGATTAAATTACGTGAAGAAGGTATATGAAAACAGGGCCCAAATACTGTTCATATCATTTCAACTGAATTTGTAAAATGTTTCGTTACCGTAACGTTACCAACTTTAATCCATTTAAATTTCTGCCACGTTACCTTCTATCAACTCAAACAGCGTTAAAAACACCTACTGTAATTAACTTCAGGTAACAACTAGAAGTTTGCGGTACGCAATTGTAAGTCTTTATTTTTACTGCCATTGGCATTATACTAGTGTCCCTCAAAGTATTTTTAGAAGGTCATGTTATTTACTTCACTAAACAGTGCAGTGATGAAATGTAGATTTTTCTTTCTATTATCATTTCCCTGTGGCAACGATAGGTATTTCTGAGACGTGTTAGAGCTTCTTTCATAACCAACTTTGAGGTCGTCAAAATCAGATTAAAGCGTATGACAATTTTCGTTTAGTAAAAACATCAGTCCTTACATTAGATATTTACTTCCGTAAATTATTTTGCTAACCTGTTGAAAGAACTCTTGTAACAAACATTCAAGCCAAGGTTCAGAAACATCCATAGGGCGTGTTTCGTTTGAAACATCTGCAGCTTTAATAAACATCTTTAACATCTAAAATAAAACGAGTTAATGCACCATTGCAAAGCAACAAAGCAAGCAGGATACTAGCATACAACAGTTAGTAGCCGAACTTACCGACAGTCTGTGATCACTTGAAAGCCAATCAAATTCACCTTCCATAATTCCTTTGAATTCGTTCAATAACTCGTTATGTCTAGCCATATCGGTCGCCAGAATTAACCTAATACAAAATGCGATCAAGGTTTACAATCAACACAGACAAGCAAAGAGTTCAAATCAATTTTATTTTGCATTAAAAAATCAAGCCTCGTACTTTATGATTCCTTCGCGAATTTTTTTGTATAAATCTTGTTTGATATTGCTAAATATGTTACATCGTTGCTAAAATGAAAAGAAAAACTTGAAAGATAAAGGTAAAATAATTTAGCCATTTATCCCAGAGAGACATCCAGAGCATTCACAGGTTGCACCAGCTTTTAGTCCGATTATGCAATCGTGGTACTGGAAAAACAACATAGGATCCCCATGTTGTAAAGGGAAACAAAGTTCCTATAATAATAGCCGTATTTTGTTTGTCTGTCCGCAATAAAAGTGTCGTGCAACAGGCACACAATATAGCGTGTAATTTAGGACGACCCCGTGGATTTTTCCATGGTTAACGACTAGTAATCATATATTGTGCTGACAACATTAGGACATCTGTATGCTACACTGCAGAAGCATCTAGAGTATTCACAGATTGTGACGGAGAAATATCAAAAAATAGGGAGGTGTTGCACTAGAGAAAGCTCACCCACAGATTGTGATGGAGAAATATCACAAAATAGTGAAAAGTTGCACTAGAGAAAGCTCACCAGAGTATTCAGAGGTTGTGAGAATTACAGTGATCACTGAATAAAGTTATTAAAAATATGTCTGAAATTATAAAATGATATATGTTTAATAACATTCCATGTAAAATAAATATTATTCAAGACATTTTTGTCAATATATTAATTACGGACACACGGTTAACAACTTTTGAGACATAAAAATCAATATTTTCACTCAAAACAGGGTACTTATAAACAAGGGGATTGAGTTACGTCAGTATTACGCAAATATCTTACAAACAACACACCGAGTTCAAAGGAAACAAAGTCTCTTGAAAAATAAGATGCTTTTCTTATCTTGATAATAATTAGATTTAATAGTTGACATTCCCTGTAAAGCTAGTAAATGAAGGAAAAAAACAAGAGGCCAAAAAACATTATAATAGCGAATTGGGGGTGAAAGGGATTTAGTGTTGCCCTTAACAAATAATATATACGAAAACTTTGCACACATTATCGTCTCTAATATCAAATTTCGAAGGAAATTCCTGTCTAGATTTACCAAATTGAACGCTTTAATCTCATTTTGCAAGATATTATCACGAATTAGGTGTTTATAAATTTTCTCCGCGGGAATTAGTTTTCGTGAATGAGAATGATTACGATCATTTAACATTCGTACTATTATTCATGATTTCATCCATCTCAATATTTGACCTAGCCATTCCCATTAAGTATTCCCAAACCCACTCAATACTGAACAATTATATGAACAGCACTAAACTTTTACGTATTAATTAATTTTTCCAAATGACTGACTTGGTCTACATTGCAAAAAGAAAATTCTCGCAAATTCGCAACAGTATTTCTTCCAGTAAATTTAATTTTATAGCATTCGACATATAGCTTTTATTTCATAACAACAACAACAATAACAACAGCAACCTGAAAATGGAATGCACGTTGAAAAATAAACAAGTACTTGAAAATTCTATCTGTAATATATAATAAGGAAGAGCAAAAAATTACCTGACTCAGGATATCGAAAGCTACTGCTGCATGGTGGTTTTCTAATGGTGAAATATCGTTGTATCGAATTGCTAACTCTGTCCTTGCATTAACTTGGTACACATTATTATAGCCTGGGTGATCAAGATCGTGACAGAATGCTGACACTAACATGATTAGAACTTCGTGTGGTGCTATCATTGTATTGACACCACTCAAACATATCATACCATACATCTACAGGTAGAAAGTGACACGATTGTGTGTAATGTGCTGAGGACAACACTTCATACAATGTACATGAAGAGAAGACATTTTTGAAGGAATTTTGTTTTACAGGTTTTGCTGTTTGAAATTATACTTTATGCAAATTTATAAAATGTGCAATCTACAAAATAAAATATTCGAGCTTTTTAAAAATTTTCATCTGATGTCTCTCCTCTTTATTTATATAAAAATGGAAACTATTTGGATAATGTTATGTTTAATAGTCGTTTCCGCAGCTTATACATTGCAAATCCCCACATTGAAAATCCTGCAATATTAAAGTTTCTGCAAAAATTTCATTCCCAAAGTTTTCAAATCCATCTCAAAAAACAAAATCTTTGTTACTTTATATCAAAAAGCAAATAAATCAACAAAAAATAAATAAATTTAAATAATTACCATTTGGGTAACACAAAAACTATGTCTGAAATTATGAAATGGAACCAAGTTGTAATGTTTATACACCTCAAAAATAAACTGTTGCAGCTTTGGCATCTAAAACATAAGATTGTGAGTTAATAAAGTAAAGAAAATAGACTGTTAATGTTTTTACTATTAATATTATATACCTCAATATGAAATGTTTCTACCAAGCCAAGATCAACAAACATTTGCTGCACTAAAAACATCATTTCAGCATCTTCCCATTGCCAGTTGTCAAATGTCGGCATACGCAACTTGTCCAACACATCTTCAGACATTAGTCCACTCCTAAAAAAATTCGTTTTATTCAATTCAACTTTTTTTACGTATAGAAGTCGTAATCGATAATCGATATATTTTATCCCATTAATATTGGACACTCAAATTACAACAATATCCAGCCTTTATGATTCCATCAAATGTTATTGCATTGCCACCTGTATTCTCCATGATGAAAAATTATATTTGCGCTATGTCTTTTACTACATATCAAATAAACCTTTCTCAAGTGAGTGGAAATTTTAATTATGTTCATTTATTTTCTGTTCACACAAGTAGTTTTCTTTTTTCTGAAAGTTATACTGTGGACAACTGTTGATGTGTGTATGTTAATGATTATTTACTCACAAAAGCTTCTTTATTTCCTACTGCTACTGTTAATAATAAGGATCCTGTCAATGGGGCCTCAGTGCATATAAACCTCCGATTTGATCTACAAAAGCTGTACCAGCATAGCAACTGCTTAACTAAAGGACTGACGATATCTATCCTATTTTAATACTGGTCAATTCACACATTTTGTTTGTGGAAGCTAATAAACAAGAAAAGCAGAAAGTGAGAACCTTACCCCATTTTAAGGAAACTGTCAAGGACATGCTGGTATTCTTTTTCAGTTCTTTTTGTACTAGCATCATCTCCACCAGAATTATATGGTAGAGCAGATGGTCCACTAAAAAATAATTTTTATCAGATTAGAGCATATATTTATTAGCCTGTACCATATGTTGGATTGGAAGTATGCCAATTAGCCTAAAAATAAGCTATAGGAACATAATTTATTATTTCTAAAAAGATATAAAAGAGAAGGTATCAATATAATGGCTGATGAACTAGTCTATAATTTCAAAATACCTGACAGAGTGGACAGCCAGCATATTTAGTACAACACTAATTATGCAAATTATTTCAAATATATTATAGGACATATAGGACATATAGAATAGGACACAAAAAAACAAAAAAAATTGATAACAGCCCTTTTAATGACAAATATGATGAAAATATTTATGTATGATCTTAAATGTTATATATGTACATCCTGTTTAAATATTGTATTATGTGGGCAAATGCTCGAGTTTATCTGACATTTAAAAGGAAATAACTAAAAATCCCACGAAACAAAAAATATAGAATTAATGACAACTTTGAATTCTAGCATACTGAGCATGACACTTGTGTGTATTTCAATAGCATTAAACTATAGAAACCCAACTTAATCTTCTCTTTTAAAACCACAGGACTATCAATAACAGGAGAGCGATCACTCTTGCTCACACAAAGATTGCCAAATTCTGAGAAATAAGAAACTAGCTGAGCCATTAATTGCTGCCCCAATCCCACAAAAATTTGCTAGGCTGAGCAATATCAATTCATCTGACATGGGAATTAATGTTATCTTTGTTATTATTTTTAGTATTGATTATTTGCAGCAAAAAAGATAAATAGATAAAAAAGATTTTGTAATAAAATATGTTAATAAACATATTATTAAGGTTGCTCACTAAGTCTAAATTATTGTAGCCTTGGGTGAGGAATTTATTGCTCAGGTGTTATTTTCTTATTGATAGGCTTGTAACTACAATCTTATTCAAGGGCTAATACCAGTCAATTTAGACATCATTATACCGATTTTGGAGACATTTACTTGTGTGTATTTCAATGACATTAACTATAGAAAATCTTCTCTCTTATTAACTACAATCTTATTACATAGAGAAGTGTTGGGAAGCTTAATGAATTTTAGGATTATAAGTAGGGGTGATCAGTTGAGCAGATAGGAAGTAGTTAGGACTTTGCACACAACACAACCATATTAATGGAAGCATACCCTATGGATAAACAGTTAACAAGATATTTAAATTTAAGGTATGTTGATAACATCTGTAAACAATCTGTTGTGCAGCAATGGAACACTGAATTCTGGTTCAAGGTGGGCCCAGGTTAAGGCTATTTCCTGCAGCTTCAACATAAAATAACAATCTGGCAACTATTTTGAATCCAAAATTTAGATCTTCCTAGTACCCACTAAAACTGATCTGATAAATCATTTCATCATATTGGACATAAACAAAGCTTTATCACCAGGTGTTTCCAAGAAACCGTTCTGCAAAACTACAATATAAACACTCGGGCACAAATTTAATTTTAAATTAACACTCTTAATAAAACTTTTAGGCTAGTTTGTTTCAGTCTTTTTAGTTCGATGTGAAAGAATAATCACATAGAGTTGAACAGCAGACTAACTACTGAAAACTGATTTCTGACTTTAAAAATAATACCACTTATCTGTTCAGTCATTGAATAATTATCATGTCGGAAAAAGAGAGTTTGACTATTTATTAGTTGAGGAGATAATTAGAAGATCGAAATCAACCAATCAGATTACAGCAATTGAAGTAACAAACTTTTTAATGGACCCAGATGGAAGAAATAAACTCACTTGTTCATGATCTGATATTATAAATATTATTTAAATGATGTCTGTGTAAACACAGTACAACCCCGAAAGGACAGATTACTTACATATTCATGTCCTTGAATAAACCAAGCCAACTTAAATGTTCTACATTCTAAAAAAAATAGTGGAAAATACAAACTAGAAGATGCATATTGAAAATAATTTGACACATCCCAACACCAGTAACATTTTTATGATGTGGATTTTAAAGTGTAATGTATTGGTTAAACAATTGAAAATTAAATTTTAACAAAAGTTACGTTTTACTTGCAGACATTTGAGAAAGAAATCCTTTATAACTTTCTTGCAACAAAAGCAACAATCATGTTAGAAAACATCTGATTGAGATTAAATGTTTTAAATATATGATTGTCAATCACCACTTATCATTTAACAGGAAAAATGAGCCAGAACTTACTACTACCACTAATGCTTATCCCAACTTTAATTTATAGTATTTCTCTGTAGAGAGCAATGTATGGCAACCGAATGGTTTTGTGACCATGACACAGTATAAGCTATGTAACCACATGCTCATTAAAAATTAAAAATGAAGTTTGAATGAAATAATCAAATCACAGCTCATGAAATTTCATGTAATACACACACACACAATCACACAATAAAAGATTTTTTGCTGAAATTACATAAATTTTTAGCCAGTGCAGTAAAAAGGTTACCTCTAGTTTCATTTTAAAATTGTCAACTCTATTTTTTAGAGATATTAACTCAGCTGGCAGGCCACCTTCATCTACGAAAACATGTTTTTCTAATTTTTGTAGACGATTGTCCACATCTTCCACATCTAAACCATGCAGATCTTTTCCTAAAATAGTTATGACTGTCATTTTTTATGCTAGCCGAATACCGTAATCCTAAATTAGTATAATTTAATTTGAACAGGGTTGTGGGAAGTTAAAAATTTTGAAGATTCAAAGACAATTGGCTGGGTATTAACTCAATTTTTATGCATATAATGATTAAAAGTAATCCTAATAAACATATTTAAAACAGATTGAATTCCTAATATTTTCTCCCCTCTTATAAATAATATCATTAATACACAAATACAAGTTGTTTCAACAGCTTTTAACTAAAGAAGAAACCAGAAGTAACCAGCAGTAACCACCAGTATTTTTAAGTTTCTTCTGGTAGACAAAATAATTTTCAATAAATTAATAACCGTATGAATGACCGAATGGATGAATGAATGAATAAAAGAATAGTATAGACATAATAAAAAGGATGCCAATCTCTCATTTTCTACTGCTTATTTTTAAACAAAACCACCAGCTCTCATCAAAAGTGGCATTAAAAGTTTTTAATACTGCTGGTTCTTTGGTGGTTAGTTCGAAATACTGGTAGTTAATGCTGGTTACTGCTGATTCTCCCTTTTAGTAACTTTTAGTAACTTAGAATATGCGTCATCTTATTTACAAAAACTAAATTTTCAATTAAAATAAAATAAAGACTAAATATACAAAAACTCACCACAATGTCCGCAGTGTGCAGCAACAACCTCTAATTTATAACGCTCATTGGATGTATTTTCAGGCAATGATGGTGAAATATTTACAAGATTTCCTTTAAAGTTGTATAACTTTAAAATGTCATATGGGCCTGCTTCTGCTGCACATCGAAAACAATCTAAAGGAAAGCAACAACCTTTAACATATATTTTGGAGAGGAGACTTTTCTGGTAAAAAAAAGCAGAAAACATATCGGGTCAAGCAGAAAAAAACTTTTTTACCTTGCCTAACCTTAACCCCATTATAGACTTTACATTGATAACTTTACTGTAAGTCTGCGACAAGCATAGTGGATAGGTATTCATTTCTGTTTAAAGTTGCCCAAAAACACATGACTCAAATATTAATTGAAAAATTAAAACTCACTATGTCAATAGCAATAATTTAACATTAATAGCTCGATTTAAAAGGACCACCTGGGACCAAAATGGGACTGACTTCCTCAAGTTGGGTCAACCAACTTGTTTCAGAAAAGACGAATTTATGACATCATCAAGACCCCTTAAACACAAAATATCTTTTTCATTATTCATTTACATGACATAATCCTATACATTTTCGTGATGAGTATTAAAAGCTTCAAACAATACAGGTGACGGGTTGATAAATTTCTTAAAAAGATTTTTGTGGATTGCAGGTCATTGCTAAAAAGAAAAATCAAATCACAAATATTTTTCATTGTTCTCATGCTTTTTTACGGAATTATTGACTAGTCATTTATATTAATCTAATGTTTGGCATGATGCTTGCCTTAAAATTTAATTCAGAGAAATTGAACTACAGAGTATGTAATGGCACATAATAAACAATTAGCTATCTAAATAGCTCATCTAACTTTTACACCTATAGCCATTATTTCATATTATACAGTTAATTGAGGTAGTAATTATGAGAACATGCTTGGAAATAAATTAGCTGTTTAATGAGCAGCATTCGTTTTAAAATAATCAAATAATTTAAGGAAGAGTTTGAAAATTGCATTTGGTGAAGTGAATCATTCACATCTGTTTTTTAGCTTTACTAAATACTGATAATAAAAATTTCAGATAAAGTTTATTAAAATATAACTTCTCTTTTTACTTGAGATATTTTATATATTTATGATCATACAACTGGAAACATTTCTTACTGTGCAATGTAAAACTACTTTTTTGGCATGTAGTAATCTTAAACAGAGTTATGGTAAAAACATGTTACAGAGAACGTGTTATCATTCTCACTTTTGTTGCTTTGAATATGTAAAATATTCTAGTGAACGCACATTTAGAGTGTAACATATTTTTCTGACATATGTGCCAGGAATAAAATTTTATTCCGAAATTTATTTAGTATTATGGAGTTTAATTTGCTCTGAATAGTATGATATTTATAATTTTAGTGTGCAAATTAATTTTTGTATATAATTGAGTGTGATGATTGTTAAAAAGCAAGTTTATTAAATAGTGTATCACATCGTACTGGCCCTACTCATAGCTGCACCCATTACTTATGCTATTATTTTGCATGCCACTCCAAATTATAAGTCATGTCCCTGATCAAGTCCAAAATAAATAAGACAAAAAAGTTATTAAAAATTATTAAAGAAAGATGGTGTGATATTTTGGTGTGAGAATGAAATATACAACAGCCTGAGAGTATTAAAATATTCATGATAACGTATAATGAAAATGAAGCAAAACCAAAATACCATTCTGATGCAAATCACCTATGTCAGTATAAATTATTAATGTCTCAAAAATATGAGAAAACTTGAAAACAAGAGAAAAACACAATTTACATTCATTTTAGGTGCAAAATTAACATGAATACACATCAGGATTGTAAACTCAACAAAAAAAATAAAATGATAAATGACATCAAAACTCAATTTTTATTGAATTTTATATATACTCTACAAAAGATCATTTTTACACACTGTACAGTTAAAATTTAAAAATGATAAAACTATCCCTCTTTTCCTTTATTTTAAACAGGGTGTTGTTGAAGTGAATAAATGGAAAATCAGTGTTAGAGAAAAAATTGCATATATATAATAGAAATTGTGGGTGTCAAATTTGAATGCATGTGTGACATGCATATACCTCATTTTCAAGGACAAAGTATTTGAGGTAGGGTGTAAAAAAGAGTAAGGCAAAAGAGATTGTCCAAATTAAAAAATACATTAATACAATAGCTATAGGCTAACTATATAGGCCCATGCACTTTATTCTCAACTTTACATTACAAAAATATATGATTATGAATGGTGATCAAAAAGTTATTAAATGGTACAAAAGTTTCAGCTAATCACACTGTTGAAATTGAAAAGCGAAGAAAATAAAGTGATAGGAGCAGCTGATAAAAATAGAAAAAAATATTTATATACTATATACCTTTTTAAATTGTATTTGTATTTGTTTTTTTAGTGTGGTGACTCTTTTTTTGAAAAGCAAATTCCAGGAATTATCTAATTTTTTTTGGCTTTTTCCAGTAGCAATTTTGTTAACAAACAAAATAAATTTTAAGTATATAAGGGAATCCTATATTGAAAGTATTATTTTCACATGTTGTAGAGTATAAAAAAGTTAAGATATTCGGCTTCAAAGATTTCCATCTAACCTTGACAGTATCAATGATTATAAGAAAGTAACAATTAGGGTCAAAATACAAATTTATACTTCAAATATCTTGCAAACTTAACAATATTAAACATATGTAAAGTTTAAAAACGATCCCTTACAGTGGGGTGCTAAAAACAATTCAAAATTTTTTCATGACATCACAAATACCTGGATTTTAAAAACAAATCCTAAATAATTTAAGAATGAAAATTATTTTAAAAAATCTTTAAGGGCTTGACAAAATAACTTTGATTTAAATTTAAGACAGCCTTTGTGAAAAATTCTATCAAAAATGCGAAACTTGTGAAACAAAGTTCCTTCTGCTTACACAAGTTCTATTTTCTCTGACCTAATACATTATCTTCATCTGCATGTGAAATTTAGCAATGGTCCAACAAACTTTTATGATTAAAATAAAATCACAACAAAATAACCCAAAATTCACATACTTGGGACAAACCTTACATCTTGTTTTATTGCTGATAAAGAACACATATAAAACATGTGGGCCAAGTCTTAATATTTCAAAAAA
This sequence comes from Hydractinia symbiolongicarpus, assembly GCF_029227915.1. Classification (NCBI taxonomy): domain Eukaryota; kingdom Metazoa; phylum Cnidaria; class Hydrozoa; order Anthoathecata; family Hydractiniidae; genus Hydractinia; species Hydractinia symbiolongicarpus. The sequence goes on from NC_079878.1 coordinate 6,467,805, forward strand.
ATATTATGGAGAGTAACTAGTTTTTGTATATACAATACACAATATTTAATGGGAAGTTATAGTTGGCTTGCTCATTTAGGCGGCTGGTGTCTTTTTCACATTACATTCACACAAATGAGATTCATCTGATGTGTTTTTTATATTTAATGTCTGCATTTAATGTGTGCATATAATATTTTCAACTTATAGTTTAGTTCCATAATTTTGCTGTAAAAATATGTTTATTCTTAAATATTTTGGTTTAACTTTAATCATGCACAGAAATGAGTACCTGGTTAGCCAGGCTGAATTCGAAAATTGCATTCACAGAGGAATAAAACAGCGCTTAACCAAGATCTGTGCCAGTGTACTTCCAGTGTATCTGAGCCACTGTATTGAGATCACAGTTAGATGTTTTTACATGTAAATGCAAAAATATTTTTCACTACAAAAATACCACTAAAGCAGGATCTGAATAAAAAAGTGGCTTGTTTTCTGTGTTGCTATTTCTTCTTATTACAATCCACCAAATAAGAATTTCTGGAGTTAATTAAAAGCTGCACTTTATTAAAAGCATGTTAGCTGCTCATTAGCCCTCAGAATCAGCATGGTCTATTTAACCAACAAACTAAATTTGAGGTAAAGCATAACAAATGATTTTTTACATTAAAGGTTTAAAAGAGCAATACAAAGATTAGTTACATTGCATTTTACTTTACTAGGCTATATTATGTGGCTAATGCTGACCCAAAGTAATGACAGTTTGGTGACCTACAGCGAGACAGGAGCTTCCCGGACTATCCATTTAAAGGTGACATTTTTATTGGGGCTGTAAACTCCTTATTAAAAAGTTTCTCTTGTGTGGCTATTATTCCTAATTGTGTGTGCTTTATTTCTATATCAGACCTAACATTTACCGAAAACAAATTCTTGGATCTGGTTTTACTTGCTTTACATTTTCTGATCATTTTCAATAAAAATGGCCAACATATTTGAATTCAGCCCAAATATCTATGGAAACATGCAGATTTTCAAGTTTATACACTAAATATAACTGCCTCTATTAGTAGTCAAACCTTTGACGTTTTATTCCAAATTTCCTATCTTAGGTAATTTTTGCTAATAAATCTAAATATGCCACTCATTTCCGTCAATAGTTCTTTGTTTTCATTTTTAAAATTTGATAATGTTAGCCTGGATCCGAGAATGTTTGTTGTTAAATAAAATTATCCATCCTGGCACTAGCTGGTTTAGATGAATAGATAGATAATTTATTTGTTAAAGAAGGTTAGTTACAATGGCAGTTTAAAAACTGATGTGGACCTCCTGAAAATAAAAAAATTTAAAACAATACATTATATATACAAGTACATGAAATTAAATAAACATTGGTTGGCACTAGCTGGTTTAGGTAGCGAAAGAAAGTTAGTGCAATTTGTGTTATCTTTTCAGTGTACAAAACATATAACTTCAGAAAGAGATTGCCAGTTTATTTACCTTTTACATCTTCTGAAAGTGCATCAACCCTAAACTCTGCTTGTTCATTTCTCCCACTGATGGTGAAATAAATAACTTTAGTTCCCATCTGTTTCATTGATACAGGCCCACATTCGTTTGATCTATCAGTATCGATGGTTCTCGTGCCAGATGAATGCAACAAAAGTTTAAATACTAAAATTTCTAAATACTAAAATCAGCATCAGCCAATGCAGCAACGAAAACAAGAATCTTGAAGCTATGCTATCCTGGATATTTGTTAAAGAAATAGCTTTTTTCTCAAATTTCATAAAGTATCGACGATATATGACAGGGGGACGTAATACAGTAACGTTGTTGTCAATTTCCTTTATATTTGTGACAAGTTAGCAAGCCCCTTTTCTTGGTCCATTCGACTTCAAATCGTTGATCTTCGCTTCTTGGGAAACACTATTTATCATTGGTCACACATGCCCCAAGGTGAAAAAAAATTACCAATTTAAAGTAACTTGTAGTTTGTGAGTACAGCCTTCCATTTTGTAGGATGATTTAAAACAAAAAGAAAAAATTTCTTATTGAATAGGTACCTAGCAACAATGACGTGAATAGCCACGATTGACGTCATTCAGTGCTACCCGCTGAAATATGAAGTGCGGAGGAGCTTGGTAACTATGTTGCGCAATGCCACTTGAACCACAACATTGCAGATTAAGATTTTCTTTTAAACAGATATTCCCTTTGTTGTCTCATACACATGTGCACTACAATTTTAAGCCCAACCTTAAAACTAACTCCATGAAAAACTTTTTGTTCACACACAGAAAAAAATTGCTGCAGTGCAGTAGAAATTTCGGAAGGTTATCAGAATCGTTCGTCTTAAGTTATTTTTTTTTCACTAAATGTTCTGAAGTTGCTCTCGTGAAAACATGTTTTTAACGAAGGTTGTTGAGTTTATGACGTCAAAGTAACATGTATTGTGCATGATTAGGCCGCTTCTGCATGATACCTAAATGAGCTGAAATACGCAATCCGTATAAAAACGGAAGGATTAAACCTGACGGATAAGTCACAGGTCAAAACGGATCGTGTATTTAAGGAAAATAAATCTTTTTAACGTGTTAAATTTGACCTATCTGTCATTTAAAAAAGACGATAGGTTTATCACTTTCAGGATATTATGCAAAATACAGTTGAAAACAAGATAGCTACAGTAAAAATCAAGAAAAACAAGAGAAAATTGCGAATTTATCAAAACATCTGGACCAATTCCCATAATCTTTTCCTATTTCAAACTGATCTTCTGTGCGAAATTTGGTTTTAGGAGCTGAATTCACAAATTTTAGCGTCAGTCTTTTCTTCACTTAATATCTTCAATCATTGCGGTCCGTTATTTATCATCTTATTTATCTTGCCCGTGCATATGCGTGCGCATGCCCATTGTTATCGATGGCAAAACATTACGTCACACCGCAACTCATATCGGACGAAAAAATTGTCAAACAAATAAATATATTCATACGGAAAGAAAATAATAACTTAAGACTTTTTAATAGAAGAATTGCCATTTTGAACTTTTAAATACGTCAGAGTAGACGAAAATTTGAATTTTTTGAATTTTTTGTACGGTTCTGCTGAACTTGTACTTTTTACATGGCAAATATTTTTACCATACGTCCTGTAAATAATAAAATTAAAAAACAAAAAGAAATTAGAAAATATAAAAACAACGCGAATAAAAACGCTTATAAGCGCATACCGTAATAATCCGATTAAGCGCCCAGCATTTTTTAAGCGCCCCTCCTCTCGATTAAGCGCCCATGCATTTTTTTTTTTTGCAAATAATCCACAAATTTAATAAGCGCCCAGGGCGCTTGTTCAGATCATTACGGTATGATATATTTGAGACTATGATATTTCTGAAGCATTCTAAATTTTCGGACTAATGTCAGATTAAATGTATATATGTACTTTTGCAATTTTTATGTCAAAGAGTCCTTCTATTTTCTATGGTAAGGTACAAAGGAATTTGTCTGGAATACAGAGTTTGTGAAATTAGTTTGTCTGTGTTGCAGTATTCCATCTCATTTTGTTGTTATTTTTACCATCCTTGCCGCCCTCTTTGCAACGTCTCACACAGCGGGATGTTCCATTCCCTGTATTTCATAGTAAACATTTAGTAACCATTAAATATAGAGAATGGAAAATGTTATGGGAACAACTAAAAATCATGTAAGACTGGATGTACTTATTTTTTTACAATATTTCAGCCGAAAATGCACGGTAATATTTACAGATGTTTTCTTTAGGATTGGAACAAATACATGGTGTTTTTATAAAAACATGCACATCCTGGAAAAGTATTGTTTCTTTGTAATGACATTTGCTCTTTAAGGAATTGAGGCTGATTATGTTCTTAAAGTTTTCTTAAGCCTTATTCTTTTAAACGTTCTTAGAAAAAGGCTTTAAAAAAGTGTAACTAAGGTCGTTAATAGTGGGTATTATGAGTAGCGGACGCGGAATTAAATGAAAAACTTTTTTTCAACTTCCTTTTCTTGCATGTGGAGATCAACTTTTTGGGTGCGATCATAAAATAGAAACTAAAGATTTTCCGCAAAAATAAAACAACCAATTAAAAGGCTTGAAATATCCGGGAAGATCAACTTCTGTCTTGGTTGTTCTCGTAATTTTGGCGAAAATAGTTTTGACACAATGATTTGCGTCACAACTTCAGGTATTCACCAACGAGCGTGATTTTCTTTACACCATGTCTCGTTTCTTATGACAATGATTTTCGCTTGCGTCAAATCACCGCAATAATTAACATCAATTTTAATTCGTGTAAAAGATAAAAAATGTTGAACTATTTATAGAATTATTTGGCAGTTAAATTAATACAATTTCGACCAAACCGCTATATAAAAACTCTAAATTACTTTACATAGAGAAACTGGAACATAACAAAACGCATTATATCAAATCTCTTTCTCAGGGTGGCCACGGATTCATTGTTCAAAATTAAATGAATTTAAGGATAACAAAGGGCTTTTGGCCATTACTTAAGAAAACTTTTAAATTTTTGAGGGTAGTAATTTTTAGATATTCCTGCTGAAAAAGTTAAAAAATATTGGATTTTCAGCTGGAAATCTCAAAGTGTTTTTGTTGAGGAAACTTTCTCAAAATATGTATATCACTTCACCGATGGCGTGATCACCCTGATTGTGTAAATCTAAAATCCGATCGCATGGAACATCAAAAGAAAGTTTTTGTCGTAGGTATACAGACAAATCTGTTGTGAAGTGTCCTTTAAATATTACTTTATGAAGGATATATCTAATATGCGTTCGTAGTCATTGTGGCATCGAGTTGTTTCAACTTGGGCAATGCAAGCAGAACTTTTCTTCGATAAGCCGCAGTGTCACTCAACTGTAACGGATTCCGTTCTAAGTACAAAGTCTCTAAGTTTGTAAGTTTAGCCAAATGATCCACGTCTTTCCACTCGGCTACTTGGTTATCGTTGCACTGAAAAGAAATGTAGAAAAAATAATTTTTTATTGAAGAAAATGATTGCCAAAGACAGTGATAAATCTCTCTCAGTTTTCCAGATCGCTGCAAATTATAAGAACACAATCAATATGCAAAAGGCAACTGTTGTTCTTAATGTAGCAAGCTTCAGGGTATTATATTTAAAAAGTAGTTTTTTTCCTATATACGACATTCCCAAGAAATTGATATTTGATTAAAGGATGATTCACAATGCCGCTAAAAATTTACACAAATATGATTGCTCTTTAAAACACGAGAGAAATGCTTCTGGTAAGTTGGTACGAAGGATTGACCCATGGAATAGAATTAAATTTGTCGCTGAATGTAGACTCGTCTATGACCAGCCTTAATTGTTACCAATCTAAAGTCTCGTTTCCATTTGACTACAATCTCCGCCACAGTGCAAAAGAAGCTTTTTTGTTAGCGCATGCGCACTTTAATTCTGTCAAAGTGCGCATGCGCTAACAAACTAGAGTTTTTGTCAGAGTTTTTCCAGACATGTACAAAACATCCGCGTGTGCATATTCATAAAACTATTAAACAACAGCGACCAATCTTTTTGTTGTTTACAGAAACAACAAGTTTGAACTTGCATTGTTGCTTAGTAAAGACGTTTTAATTTCAACGTTTTTTGGTTTTGATGACGTCATAACATCTAGACAATGACGCATTTAATTAAAAAAAAAACGATGGCTATTTACTGTTGAAGTGTAAACACTAGCAACAAATCAAATTTAACAAACTTTTGTAAGAAAAATTTTTGGTATCTCTTTAATAATGGTCGTATTTTGTTTGCAAAAAAAAAAACCAAAAAAAACACCGTGATACAGGCACACGAAATAGCGTGTAATTTAAAGACGGGCGACCGCTTTATCTTTCTACAAGGTAATGACTGGTCTATATTATAATACCCGTATACGTCTGTCTGGTACGCAACGCAGTATAAAAAGGACCGGCGCACCCGTGTTTTTTAACTTTATTTGGTATGTTAACCAGTGAACTCTCTCAAACTAAAAATGTTTTAAATTCTAATCTAGCATGGAAATCCCAGAGTGTTTACCTGTTGAATCCGTTTTCCACAATTCTAATCCGACATATTTAATGTTGTCGGATTTTGCCATTACTTATCCATTTTTGTGCGTAAAAGTCAGAAGTTATGTTATAAACGAATTAATTCTACTAACAGAAAATCAAAGTAAAATGCAAAGTATTACCCAGTACATTGTCAAATGGAATTTTCATATGATTTTAAAAATGCTAAAGCCGTCAGACAAAAAATTCTGACGTCTATTTATTACCTTGGTCTCATACTACAATCGTTTAAGTTTTGTCATCACTACAACTGTGTCAGAAGTTATGGACCGTAGACACCCTCATACTTTCAAGGCCCAAAAGAGCCCATATGGAAATAAAATTAAAGGGGACAAATAGGAATTTTAGGAATTATGAGTAAACATGTAATTAAGTTTATTTCAAACTAAAGACATAATGACCCCCTTTTTAGCCACAATCTTCATACTGGATGGGTGTCACATCGCCACTGTTTTTGGAATATGAAATGTTTTGTATCGGGTAATTATTCGGGCTTTAACACATAAGAAAGGTAATTGTTGTGCTGTGCAGAGAAGTTGCAATATCAATTCCTAAACAAATAACAGTAAATAAATTCTCACCCAGAATTCTTTTAACTCTTTTAAATCGTCAAGTCCCTCTATTGTAGATATCCTGTTGTTGCCCACATCTAACGTACTTAACTTGATCTGGAAGAACATCAAATTTAAAAAAAATGAGTTGCCCGAACGAATGAACGAACGAACGAACGAACGAACGAAGGTACAAATCACTTACATTATTTGATAGGTTTTCTATTTTTTCAATTCCATTGAAACTAATATACAGATCTTCCAGATTAACCAACTTATTTAAACCTTCCAGCTTCGTGATACGATTGCTCTAAAGAGAAAGACATCTATGTCAGCAAGAAACCGTACAGAAAATGTTTCAAACATGCACTACATAAAAAGACTATCTGAAATTATGTTAAAGTAAATGAAGCTTGAACAATTGTGTTAATTGTTCTGCTTAAGAACATTTTATAAAACAGGTAGGGTAAAATTGATCTGTAATTGCCCACTGCCTGTTATATGGCAAATAATCTGTATGTTATAGGACCAATGTGCCAGTCATTAAGATTTTATGACAACCCCACTAAGGTTTTAAAACAACACCATAACCACACACTATTTTCGTACCTGTATACTTATGAGCCGAAGCTTCACCAATGAATCTAAATTTTCTAGCTTTGTAATTTTATTCTGTCCAAGGTAAAGTTCTTCAAGATTTACCATAGTTTCAATCCCTTCAATTTTCTAAACACAACCAACATAATACAACAGGTATATACATTTTTCACAAAACCTTAAACATGCTTGCAAAACACAAAAAATGAAAGCTCTGAAACTATAACGCCCCTAAAACTAACTTTTGGCATCTCATTATTTGGTTCGTGTCTGTAGTTAGCTACAAGACAACTCTCAGTAACACCAGGTAAAACGAATTTTGGTTTTTAAAAATCCTTATATATAACTCGAGGTGACTTACACAGTCATTAGTCTCCCTTCGATGAACTTCTATTGATAATCTATTTTTTTTATTTTGGTAAAGAAATCCAGAAGATGAAAATTTCGAAATCAAATCTGTTACCTAGTTTAACTCACAATCATTAATTGTTCCTTTAAATACAACTTAATTGCAAAGCCTATAAGAAATTTTAGCACAATGCATACTATGCTATACTTAAAGGACAACCATTTTAACTCTATCGTAAATTTTCTTTAACTCAAATATACAATGAGCTGAACCATTTCTCCTAACCTTACAAGTTCGACTTACCAGGGTTTCAATGCAAAACAAATACGTTAGCCTACCCTTATTCTGTTAGAACCAAGCTCCAGCATAGTTAGATTAACCAATGTAGAAATATTTTCAATTTTCGTTATTCTATTTCGGATCAGGTACAGTTTTTTCAGTTTCACCAACATCTCGATATTTTGTATCTTTTTTGTTTTGTTAAATGAAACGTCCAACGTTCTAAAAAGAAAAATAATTAAGTGTGTAAGTATAAAATATGGATTGTTAGGCTCCAATTGTAATTTCTATAGAAGATAGAGAAAGAGTTAGGATCTGCCTTAAATACACTTTTGGTCTGGTTGTGAGGTGAAGATATTGCTAATAGAGGATTTGCTTTAAAATAATTATCTTTGGAACACAGAAAAGGAAGTTCTAAAACATTCTGTGTCTTTTGTTTCCCTTTTGAGAAAAAATTATTTAACTTTAAATTGGGAAAAGGTTGTGTAACGACCTCTCTTAAAGTCAGTCAATGCCCAATCCCTGGAAAATCTAAGCTATTGCCTCTTCCCTGTAAACTTAAACCCGACATAAAATAGCAGTTGCTGGTCTAAATTAGTTGTCTTTTTGACCTCGGAAGACTCGAGTTTGCTAGACTGATGTCCAGGGAGTGTGTAAAAATGATTAAAAGAAACTAAAGACAAATCTTACGTAAGTTCTGTTAGCGTTTCTAGGTTTTCGATAGAAGTCAGTAAGTTATCGTACAAATCTAATTCTTCCAGCGTTGCATGATGACCGTGAAGGTTTTCAATTTGTTTTATGCGATTTTGACGTAAACATAAGCCCTACAAAAACAACATCAGTAAAACTAAAAAGTAGTTATGACTAAACATTGCTTTGTTTACACAATGATAACATACCTTTATATTCTTTACTTGGTCAATACTTGGTATACTATCCAACCTTGCATGTGTTAAATCAACAACCTAAAAATACAACTTTTTTACTTGTATAGATAAAAATAATTTTTTGAGAAAACAATATTTTGCACAAACAATATACATCAATTAATGAAAGATTCAGATTTAATACAGTGAATAACAAAATAACAGTCTAAGGGGCAAATACTTCCTTCCTTAGCATGATATTTTTTTCGGGTTCTGTTTATATAGGGAAACGTCTCTATATAAGAAAATGAATTACTGCTAACCAAAATCTCTATTATGATCACGCAAGATATTGGTAGGCAAGTAAATGTTTTTTCAACTGGTTTGTCAACTCGAGATTTTGACTGGAAAACATTTTCCCATAGTAGATGATCGACACAGTGGAATTATTCTGTCCTTTACCGTAATTTGTCTGTTTTCATACATCAATACAAAACAAACTCAAACTAAAACTTGGTGCAGTGAAATTACGAAACCATCGCACAAAATTTTAGAAATTATGATTTGATAAAGAAACTATAAAAGAGTTACATAGGCTTAGGCTGAAAGGCTGTTCCAATTTACATTGTTGATTATTTGTAAATTTCGAAAATGACTGTAGCATAAAAAGCCCTGCAAACAAAGGATAACAACTTAATCCATAAGCTTGCCAGTGCATAATCTTTAGTTTAATTGGTAACTCAAACAAGTATTAGGCAATATACAACAAATGATAAAAAATGTCTCATAATTGTTAAAGTGAAGTAAGCAGAGATTCCTTTTTGCTCTTCAAAAATCCAGGAAATTACCAATAAGGTATTAAAAATCAATTTCCAACCATTTTTTTTTAAAATAGGCTAAAAATTTTTTTCAAAGGAAAGTCATACCTCGTCGTCTTCCTGCACTGAAAGCAAACGATGAAGTTCAGGTTCTATAATATACAAAGGAAACAGTGTACACCAAAAGAATCTGCTTATCTTTTAACTTGGTATGTTTTCGCAACAGGCATACAACCAGTTTACCTCCTTCTGAACGACGATCCTGCTCATCACCAGAGGTTAGTGGAGATTCCATGTTTTTATATGTATACTAAATTAAATTATAAGATAAATCATAAGTTGAGAATTATGGAATCAATAATACAATAGGTACTCTCAAGACAACATAATCTAAAAAACTACTACAACATAATGTAAAAATACAAAACAAAATACTGTTGTTTTTATTACATTTAGAAAATTTCATTACAGTTAGAAAATTGATTCATATGTATAAAAAGAATGTTTAAAATTACAACATATTTCTTTACAACAAAAAAGGGCAAAAAATGTGTCATTCCAAAGTCCTTATGTCACATCTCGACTTTTCCTGATAAAAACTAATTTCTCACAAGGTGCAAGTATTCTGGCAACATATTTCTCAGATCTTGATTAAGGCAATGCCCTATGATCAGGCTGAGTTCTTAAAATTCAGGTTTTCTTTTGTTGTGCAAAGGGAAGACCAAAACGAAAAAAGCTCTATTTCAAATATTTTCGTATAATTACAAAATTACATTTCTTTATTTATTATGTTGATGCAAACATAATCTACAAAATTAGTGTAATAAAAAAATTGTAGAAAATATATAAAAATATACAAATATTATACAATTTATATTTACATAATTAGAAAAAAAATAATCTCTAACTATTTAGAATTTACCAAATGCAATCCAAAAATTTTTCCGGCACATACCAGCAGATAATATTCCGCTAAAGGTCAAGTTAAAAATTGAAAACAATTTAATGTCACCAAGGGTAATCCAAAAAAATCACAGAAAACCAGCCACCATCATTCATTAACTAAAAAAAGACAAAATAATCCTTTTTTTACAATTTTGTTTTAAAATTTTAGCCAATTTATTTTTAAAACTTCTGAGATAAGGTGTTCTATAATTTAATGTTCTTAAGCATCATCGGGTACAATTCTAAGACCTACAAATGTCAAACAGTCAAACTCCTTTCAACCCTGCAAACCCAGTGCACATGAATAGGGAAAAAAAGATTTTAAAAATAGTCATTTTGAAGGTTTTTCTCAAGAAAATTAACTTTTCAAAGATTCCCTTGAATGACTTAAAAAATGTTTTGGTCTGGCAGCCCATAATGAAGAGTCAAAACTGAGTAATGAGAGAACATATCAATTTTTAAATTTTGTAATGATATATATGACAAGAATATATTCTTACAAGTTCCAAAATCTCTCTTTTGCCATTTTCTGTAAATACTTGAACGATTGTTAACTTTTTTTTCTGACTTCTTCGGAGGTGCAGGGTTGATTACTTGTGACAAGATGGATGCAAAATATATAAAACTTAACATCATCTAGAAAAGTTAATAATTCACATCATGTAACATGTATGGGAATATTCTCAAACTTGTTAAACAAAAAATTCTGATTCAGGTGCTTAGTGTGTGGATATAAGACTATAAGATTCTCCTGCACCAATTCATTTTAAAAATATATTTTGGCTGAATTCGCCAATTCACAATTAAGTTTTATTTAAATATTATCATGAGAAATCTAATTAGTGTATATACTGATTTTAACATCTAGTTAACTTTTTAGGAATTTTAACGAGTTTTATTGAACTGAAGATAGCGCTTACAGGCAAAATATATGTTCAAAACTAACCATTGTTGTTTATATACAATTCATTTTAGCTTTGCTTGTGTAAGATATTAAACTTTATAGTAAACTTACTTGTAAAGCCATAAGACTTTCAGGTAACCAGTGAACAGCAACAACACTTGCAGCACCTTTAAGAAGTGTTGCAGAACTAGAAAACATTCATAAATTGTGTCTTTGCTTGACTTTCCTGTTCCAAAGTATAATTATTATTTCTCGACATAAATTATACCACCAATTTATATATAAATTCATATCCACAATTTGCAAAAAATTTTACGTTACGTAAAGTTACGAAAACTCTTACTCCCTATTTAGAACACATTCTCAAACAGAAAGATTTAGCCGACATATTGCATAATTGGACAAGTGGATTTACGTTTATGATGCCTAAACTATCAAAATATGTCCTATTAAAATTTATTGTTGCAAAGTTAAACACATACCACACAAAGTTCCAGTAGAGATTGATGTAAACAAAAGTTCAGAGTATAATTCCAATGAGAAATATTTGCCGGCACGATGCCCACGAACACCATTAAATGCTTTAGGCTAAAACAAAATCAATTAAGCTTGAACTTCTATATCAAATAAATAAACAAATAAGTTTTCAAAAGGATAAAAACAGAACAGGGAAAATACCAATGTATTGGGAGAGTGGTTTATGGAAGCTTTAACTCTTTGAATAATTATCATTTTTTTTTTTTGTATTACCTGTGCTATGACAACATATATTGCAACATATTGTATTGTGCATATTTTAGACATTGATGACAATCTTAATCACGCTATGCTGCATGAGCTCTAACTTCTGAAGTATTTTTATTTTTAACTAAATATTTATATTTTTAATTTTTAACTGGACTTGAGAACTATATAATTATGCTTCCGAAATATTTTTATTTTGAATATTCTTCTACAAAAAAATATTTCAAAAACAAAACAAGGGGGGCTAAAATTATGCAAAAATCTAGTGTGCTAAAAACAACGATTTTAAAAAACACACCATATCTTTCTAAAAGTAAAATAATAAAAACAAACACTAATCGATCTCAATATAATGGCTGGAAAGAGAAAAAGGGAGGTCGGACTTGTTGTTCCAGCAAAGTATGTTGCTTTGACAGGGAGCAAGATATTCGGAGATATATTGTTCGACAAGTTAAAAAAAAGAAAAACACCCTAACTTTGAATTGGATATTATAACCACGAGTGTTATTAATACCTCAACCGGCAAAATAAATAATTAATTGTTTATAGTAGTATTTCCTTATTCCCTGTCAACTATTTTAAAATTACTGTTAATTCAAATAAGCCCTCATGGGGGCTTATTCAGGAGTGGGGGCTTATTTGTCAAAATGGGTTTTGGGCAGGGGGCTTATTCGGGAGGGGGGTTATTCAAAAGTGGGGGCTTAATCGATCATTTACGGTAATTATAAATCAGGTACACATGAATTTGTAAAATGATGAAATAGAGTAGACAGGGGATTCTGAATTGGGACACAGGTAGTAACTAATTTATTTATAAATTTACAAATCTTGGATAAAAAGGACAAAAATTCATTCACTATTGTATATCATTGAGAGGTCTATGGGATAGGTGTTTACCAAGGGTAATAAACTTTTTTACACAACTTGTCAGACATTTTCAAAAAAAATTAATTACCATGACTCTTGCTATTAAAGTGTATATTCCACCAAACAAAAACAAAGTGGACAAATACGATTGTAATAAAAACTTCATTGTAGCAGTGTGATGCATGTATTGTTTGGTTAACTTGACTATAAAATACAAAACTACATCTTAAAATGTGTTATCTCAATGTTGCTCAACAATTCACTATAAACATTAAGAATACTTAACATTACTATCTCGCCTGCGAGGATAGCATTGATTTCCAACTTGTAACTAACTATCAATGTCCCAAATTTGGTTCGCAAAGTTTTATTGGAGAGACTCGAACCAGCACCTTAGCAGAACATCGCATCTATGTGCAAAGCGCTAATCACCTGGAACTAATTTGTGAATATTTAATCGAAGTTGCTAATCTTTACCCTCTTTTGGGCTGGTGTGTTAATTAATACGAAACATTTTTTATCGCTTCGTATGTATTTCAGCAAAATAATTTCCATCTTCGTAGCATAACTTTTTTATTACAACACCATAAACTTCAAAAAGGAAAGACACATGATGGAGAAAGATTTAAAAATACGCTTTTTGATAAAGGTAAAGAGGGTTCAGTGAATTTTCCTCTGTCTGTGAATGTATGAGCAAAGCAAAACCCATTCAATTTTTTATAGCCTATCTCAGCTTTTTTAAAATGCAGTAAAATTCCTTAACAGCATGTATTTATGTTTATGTTAATTTTGCTTATGGTGTCTGCCGGCAGACAATTCTTTTCCTTTACACACTGCTGGTCCTTTATTTTGTATCAAGATTTTATAAGAACCTGGTTTGTTTACTGGTATTTAAGGTTAAAAACAATAGGTCGTTGTTTAGAAAAAAGGGATAGAAATAAAAGAAATATAGAGAAGTAAGAATAATGACCAGTCGGTTTTGCATTCTGATATTCTTATAAAAAAGAAAGTGCACCGTAAAGCGTCACATTTTTAAAATTGTTTCCGCAAAAAATTATAATTTTAAAAATATCACTGATTAACCCATTTAGCTGCTTTAAGTTTGCACAAAATTTGAACATCTAAACGTCTAAGTTTCTTTGTGTCCAAATAATTCTTTTAGCAATCGACCAGAGTCATTTAATAGACTTTAAAACCTGGCCTGATTTGCGGTCATAGGTCAAGTGGCATACACTACTTTTGTTTTTCCAAGTGTAAATTAAACAACACAATTGGGTGTGTCACAATTGTAAATGTATTATAGTTACACCTTTTTTAATAGCGAGTTTATACAGCTTTTGCATCTTGTTTAAATTAGTCTTAAAATATTCCAGAGAACACAGTTCATATAAATTGCACAAACTTTGCTAACAGAAAGAAAAATACTATTCATTATATGACAAGCGTTTAGTTGCTTCAGTTTATAGGACTTCACGAAATCCCTCTGTGCATTATGCCAAATCGCAACTTGTTGCATCTGAAAGCCTGCACTTGACGGTGTCGAAATTAACCAAGAGCATATATCGTGCATGAATGTTCTGCAACTTAAGGAAGTATTATTAATGTAAATAGAAAAGTACCTGTAAAAGCTAGTGAGATAAGCAGATTGGAAAACTGAAAAATCACCATAACAGCCACAGCCTAAAAAACACATTAAATTACTATAGGATTATGAAGAATTTCTTTTTATAATTTCCAAATCATTGCTAATACAATTGTGAAAGTTTTTGTTGAGTATCAAAATATCACAGTTTAAATTTCTGGACAATAGTTTTAAAAAAAGGTTTGAAATGTAGGTGTTTTTGTTTTATCTGAGAAAATAATAGAATATTAATAACAGTATAATTCTAATTTAATTAACAATTAAAAATACTTTCTCCATCATATATTTTAAATTTATTTACTTTAGAAAACCTTTTGTAAATCATACTCAAATAAACACTAGTTGCTGTGACAAAACCAAAGTTTTTAAAACCCTTTATAATAGTTCTCCTCCATGCTGCAATTTTTTACATATATTTTCATAGACTTAGCATTTACATTATGGTCAGATGAAGTAGTTAAATACAAAAAATGTAATCATAAATTAGAAAAAGTAACATTTTCCTAAAAGTAAGAAAAATTACCAGCATAAAAAAAAACAAGGCAAAATTATAAGAAGAGAAAAATAAGGTTTCCACAATGACAATAACAGTGTCAAAATGGTAAAGGAAAAGAAGAAAATAACTTAGACATATTCTTAAAGAACTTGAAATTCAGGAAAGACTTATCAAAGGTTATAAAGGGTATGAAATTAAGAGACAGGGTTAAATACTTAAAAATTAGTGATTTAACATACCGCAATGTAAGACGTATGTTGTTTCCTAACAAATTTGCTAGCAAGTGCATCTACCAATGCTAGTGTAGTGAGACAAAGACACTATAAAAATAAATACACAAGTTCTAGTATAAATTTTTTTTAAAGAAATCATTCAATTCTGTAAACACACATTCCTAACATATTCTGAATATTTGGAGGTTTTACAATAAGCCTAATTAAGACCTACTTTAAGTTAAAAAAATTTCCATGGCTTAATTACGAATCTTACATGTATATACAAATAAAATGCTCAGAGTTGTAGCTTTTTGACTTACAAAATAATAATATTAAGAATCAATATTCTTGAAAATACTTCTATAAATAATTTTGGCATTCATTTTTTCAAGACAGGAAAGCATATTTACCTGTAAGACCAGTGTAATAACAAAGATGTTTTCTGCAACACGTACAGGTATTCGTCTTCTTCGTGCTCTAAACAGTCATTCAAATAAGTTTGTTTGCATAACTTTGCATAACAGGTGTCGCCAACTCCTTTGTATTTCATTATGTCAAAGGGATATAAAATTCCAGACACTTCTGAATTTTACTGTCAGTTTATGCCATTTTTTCTAAGTGACCCAATAAAATTTCTAGTACAGTACTGGTAATGTTGTTTAACATCGCGCCTCACGTATCACAACTGTATTCTCAATCCACTACAGACGTTGTATCAAAAGGGCTTCACGATGCATCTGTCTCGATATCATTCTCAAAGCTATCGAGCCATTAAGAGTTTCTTATAATAGAACTATTTTAAAAATAAGAGTTATTTAACAATGATCGCTGATGTTTAAATATAATTATACTTTCTTTGTTTTATATTCTTTTAACTTATGCATAACAATCTATAGGGTGTACAGCTAGCATTAATCATTCTTTGGAAAACATTGCACCAGCATTGCGTATATTAAATTAAATATTATAAGTTGAACTATATTTTCACGTCTGGTTGATCTTTCAATGATCTTGTTTACGCAGCAATGTTTTTACATTACACGCGCTTCTTATAAAGATCTTTGTTAAAAAATGTACCCAGAGGCTGCATATGGTCAAACATCCTACGTAAATATTTATTATAGCTTGTTTGTTACAACTCTGTCATTTGACCATAAAGCTCATATCCAGTAGGCACATCGTGGATTAAAAAATTTGCCGTAGATAGAAATGGTTTTTTAGATCGCATTTTAAAAATTTAAGAATGGAGAACGGTTGTAAAAAAGCTTCATTAGAGATTGCATTTTAAAAGTTTAAGAACGAATAGCAGCGATAGAAAAAAAATAAGTTGAAAAAGTAATCCGCTAGAATTACTTAAATAAATACGAAAGTTAAAAATTTTCTTATAATATACACTTATTTATAATAAAAAAAGATAAAGCAGAGATGTGTTTGAAGTAGAAAAACTTTCTCTTTATTCTCATTATCATCTACCATCGCAACACATCAAGACGGATTTTGTCACGATACTAGATTCTCGATAGATCGTGACAATTTATTTTCATTGTTTCTTATTATTATAAACACTGTACATCGCATATCGAGGGAGTCCGCTCACGTTACGTGCTCGATATGTTAAACAACCTTTTTCCAGTACTGTATGTATAACTTCTTGATAAAAAAAAGATGTTTACCATATGCTGATACACTATTTTTTGTCAGGGTTGGTGTCTGATAAATCCATAGGTTAATTGTAATTTTTTTTGTAAAAATTATTTTTATAATTTGTAAATCGTTCAGCCTTGATTAAACCAACATTTAAAACTTTAAAGCAAATAACCGTAAAGTTTGAAGATGTGCATACAGCTAGCCTCACAAAAATAATAATAGGTTGGGAGTTAAATCTACCCTTTGTATTGTGAACCCCTAGATCAGCTCAAAATAACTTTTTTAAATACTAAAAGCAACTTTAAAAAACGATATAATAACCTGCTAATCGTGCGCTGATCCATGTTTTCGTAAACCTTTACTTTACTTCTTAACTGAAAAGCAGTTCGTTCAAGCATATCTGCAATTTGTATGGCTTTATGCGTGATATTGCCATCCTCATCCTCCTTCTGGCTCTTTAGACATGATTCAATGGTTGTGTGAAATGCATTACTATCGTTGGATGAAAAAAAGTCGTTTTCATCACCCTCTCCTTGGATTAGTGAATTATCTCCATAATTGGACATTCTAATACAAAAAAACATGATACAATGTAACAATGAAACAAACATGATACAATGTAACAATGAAACAAGCAGTCTTGTGATTTTAGCAAGATTATACTTACATGACCACAAACGCCATAACAGAACTGGGCGTGCCATTTTCAGGTCTTAATTGCACGCGTAAAACCGACATCATGTGTGTACAGCCTTTCTAATTCAAATTTTTTGTGTGGGTAATTTTCAGCTGATGTGAACCTTTATGCTGTTTTCCGTGGCCATTTACCCATTTCTCGTCAGCAAAACACAAACATTTATTTTTGTGTCTGACGTTGGAAAATTGCCTTCTAAGTTCAAGTTTTTTTTTCCTAGCGAGCTTGTTCACATTTAAACTACTATTTAGGGTAAATAAGCAAAATACTCAGCAACCACTTTTATGATTTTTATTAATTCTTGCACGTAAGGGATACTTGTTTTGCCTTTATATCTATGCTTTCTATCGAGGCAATTGAACGATTCTATAAATCGCGAAGAAAAAATAGTTTGGAAAAAAATAGGTTTGGAAAATTGAACATACAATTATCCAAACTTGTCTACATAAAATAAACTTTTACACCAGCCTTTCTTTCATTGTCAGGACAGCTTAATGGGCATGTGAAATATTGGTGCTATAAAAACATTTCTAGTCCTACCTTGTTAATTCCATTTACTGGACTGTGTTCTGATAAACATTTTCTTTTTCTAAATCTATAAACACATTTAACTTAAAAAATATGGAAAAAATAATTTGGTACTGGTTAAGAATTGCCCTTTTTGACGAAAACAAAGTAATTGCTGTTTTACAGGCAACCAAGATAATTTGTTGGTAAAAATAAAAATCATTATAATTTATTAAATTATGTGTTTTGTTTACTGGACAATACTCTGAAATAACCAGTTGATGAGGTAAAAAGCTTAAAATATTTGCATGTACAAAGATATCTTAAAAAAATATGAAGTTAATTATCGTGTATTGACAGTATGTTGCAAGTTATTCCTGTCCTACTTAAACAACTATGGGAATATATATTTTTAAGCTATTTTATTATCTTTCATGGAAAGTTTTTTCATTATAAAAAAAGTCACACACATGCAAAACCTTTTAAAAACACAGTTTTGTCCCTAAAGTCATAACAGTGGAGACGGTGTTATAACAAACATATTTTCCCTTGTCTTTTACATGTAATTTTACTATTTATGAGCAGACTTAAAATCATATTGTTGACAGAGGAAGGTTAATACCTTGTTTTACGCATGTATGTGTACTATGTATACATGGTAAACTATAACAAGTGACATTTTCGAATTTTTAATGAGTATATATACATATACATATGGTTTTCATTTTTTGATTGCAATCATTTTTTAAGAATCTATATTATTAAGTTATGGTTACAGTTAGTCTGGTTCTTGGAACACCTTATTATTCATTTTCCTTTGATTTAGCCAAAAAACTTATGTCTCAAATGTTAAATTTTCTGACGTTTCATCACGACATGAATAACACTACTTTAGCGTCAAATAACTTGGAAACGAGGTGGTGCTGTCAGTCATTTTTCAACACATGGGTAACTAGGGACCACCTGGGACCATATTGGGTAAGTTTCCAAAATCTGGGTCCCAAATCCGTTTTGGAATGGACAGGTTGATAATGACGTCATCAAAAAACCTTAAAACCCCAATATTTCTGTAACCGTTTGTCAAAAGTGCATGATCCTATACATTTTCTTGATCAGTGTTTGAAGCTCTACTCTACTTGCTAAAAAAATTTGTCAAAGGAGTGGTCCCAAGAAAAATCAAAAAAATAATTTCATCTAATTTTATTGGAAATGTTTTATTTATTATTATAAAAAACTTGTTTTTGCTCTTATTCGGCCTTTTGTTACAATCCTGTTCTCTGTTATTTAAAAAGTCGTAACGTCATAGTTGGCAAATGGATTTTTTTGTGTGTTAAAAAAGTTAAGCAGTAAGAAAGTGTTATATGTTTTGTACTACATTCATTAATTATCATCATTTCATTTACCACCTCATTTTCTTTACAGAATGAATTGCTTTGTTTGCCTACGAGATGGACTTTAACGAAGGGGGCTGTACCAACAATTTTTGTCTACTCCAAAGCACAGAAAAAAAGGAAATCATAGCAGAGGTTGGAGGAAAGAGACTCTGCATTGACAAAGCGAAAGCTCATTGGTGAAGCTATCTAAAACAACGCCGAAATAGAGCATATCAAAATCTTCTCCTTGAGAATTCGAAATACTGCTAAACTGAATTCGTCTTAGCAGCACCGTCAGTACGAACCGTGGAGACACAAACGATGCTGTCTATGCTAAAAAAGAAGGCAGAGCAATACACAGAAGACACAACCTCTCATGTGACGATGATGCAATGACTTTAAATAACAACGTTTCGTTTTGTATGCAAAATGCCGTTTCACAAGAAAAGGAGGGGCTCAAATAGAAAAGGTCTGCAGTCTTGTGCCTTTAAAAAGCTCATTGAAGGTTTCCATCTCATCATCACTGTCTTCATCTTCTCCAAAATTGTTTTCTTTTTCAATAATGTCATACTCTAATTCTTCCTCTTTTAGCAGGGCAAATTTTGATGTACAGGTTAAGAAACAAGAATAACTTTAAAACAAGAAAACAAAGTTTTAACCTATGTTCAATATCTACAACAAGTCCAAAGTATAAGGTATAGATGAATTCCAGCGTGACATCATTTGTTTACTTTTTAGCGATAAGCTCCTTGGCTCTGGCATTCGCATGGCAGGAAAAAAGATGCTAGGATTTAGTGAAGAAAGGTCTTTTACTGCGGATTTCTTCTAACGGAAACATCGTTGGGGTTATAAAATATAACTTACCAGATAACTTACCGGATCCACCAGTATGGTCGTTTGTAGGTTAAGAACTGGGGCAGGCAGTCTTCATTGACTTGTATAGAGCCTGTAACAGTCTCGAAATGTGGTTAAATAAACTTAAAAAAAAATGTTTATTGAAGTAGCAGACACTGCCTTCTCTGGTAGAATGTTTCTGTTCATTAATAACCCAAGAAACAAATTAAAATTTTCTTTTATCCAGACTACTATGAGGCTTCCATATCCTATTCCAAGTGTCCTCTTGTCAGCGAATTCTCACTCAGTTCAAAAAAGTCATTTGGGTTCAAATTTTCATACCCATTCAATATTTTAAATACTTCTATGACAACAGCTCTCCTCATTTCCAGAAACATCAAATTTCATTGTTAAAGTCTGTCTTCATATGGTAAATGACCAATACCTGTGATCACCTTAGTAAATCTTCCCTGGACTTTTTCTATGCTGCCAATGTCTTTTTGCAGGAATGGCCTCCATGATTGTATACTGTAAATGTGAGGTCTCAATAGGGATTTGTATAATATACATAAGTTGCTTTTGGTTTTGCATTCAAACCTTCGTATGATGACATATTATTCAGTGTAGGTTGATGCCTTCTGATTAATTTGAATTCATTAAAAATTCTAAGAATGCCGTCATGTGAAGAAATGAACTAATAATTACTTTGCTCCACCTAGCGCCCCCGTCTTTTTTCCTGCCACGCAAATGCCAAAGCCGAAAAAGCTTACCATTAAAAATGTAAACAACGGAATTCATCTATACACACAAACAAAAATTAACATTGCCAGATAAAAATTCTTTTTTGATTTACAACTAAAACTATAACTATTAGGATACCATATTGTAGGCAATTGATAATTATATATTTTTTGGCACTATAAGACTGCAACACACATGTTGGCTGCACACAATCAAATCCAAAGGTCTGGAAATCTAAGAGAGGATGGCTTTACTTACTGTACTATGGGCATTAAATGCACAACCATTTTAAACATAAAGGCAAGTGTTCTACTGGCCTCTTCTCCACTACAATAAACCTTTTATTTTAGATGTGTACATTTTCTGTGGTGCTATATAAGCCCTTTTGTGGCAGGCAAAAAGGTGAAAAGGCTCGCCAAGGTGTAGTGTAAGGTGAAGAATTAGTTCATCCCTTTGCACAATGGTCTATAGCTAGCTAGAGTTATTAGACTATCAGGAGAAGCTATAGCTAGACTCTTACATAGTTTAGAGTTTTTAAACTGCTTCAACCCAACAGCAAAAAGAACCAAAAAGATGTCAACCTTTTCCTCACACCACAGCCAAAGAAATTAAAGCGCGGGGATGATACTCTACACAGCTAGCTGCAAACCTCTTGTATTCGCCATGCATTACTAAATATTTTCAGGTGTAATAAGGACAGGATTGCTTTTAGGGAATCAAAATATTACATAATTCTTCTTATTCTTCTTCTATGCCCTTTCGATTTGCAAAAACAGTGTTTTATTTATCTTAGGCGAGGCAAATGACTTTAAAACAAATTTTAATTTTCCTGTGCAAAACTTCCATTTCATGGGTTGTTATAACCAACGCACACCGTTGCAGCTTGTTTGTACATTTTTAGGAAAACCGCACCTGACAATGACGTAACAATTCATTGAAGTATCTTGTACTTAACCGTTTTGAGAACGTGTGTGCATGCACGAACAACTCATTTTAAAACCTGGCTTCCTGGATTTTTTATCTTATCGTCAAAAAAAATTTATTATCACACAAAAAATCTTTGATTATCACATCTTTTATTATTACTTTATTTGTATGTAATATATAAATAATTTTCCTTCTGGGACGTCGGCGCAGTGGCCAAGTGGTAAGGCGTCGGTCTCGTAAACCGAAGATCGCGAGTTCGACCCTCGTCTGTGCCTAGGCATTCATTTTCTTCTTTAAAATTTTAATATTTTTTAATGTTTAGAGGAAAAATCCTAGTAAAAGCCTGGTAAGAATATTCTTATTTTCTTTTATATTAATTTGGTCAGGTTCATAAGTTTTGTGGATTTTAAATAGTCATGGGTTGAACTTGCTTCCGACTAAAATTTAGCCCTCTATATCTTAAGGAAAACCATAGGGCAAATTTGGACCTTACAAATTTGGGTGTAACTGACCCTCGGTCCCAAATATTTTGGTCAGTTTCGACAAATTTAGACTTGGCATTCATAGGGGGTGCTATTTGTAAGTTTGAGTTTAAAAGATGTCGGGTGGTAAATTGTGGTGAATTAAACGCAAAATTGGGTGTTTTTTGATTTGGGGTGCCATCGATCGATTTGACCACATTCGTTCGAGTGGAAACCTGCCTTTAGAAACAAAATCTTTCCAGGCACAAACCTAATGTTTCGGGTGTATGCTTCTGAATTTTATTTACCATGTACAGCTCTTTGAAAGAGTCTGTTTTATGAAAACGCGCCACCTGTTTGTTAATAAGGCAAATCAAATATTACCTACGTTGGAGAACATATACAGCTGACTCTCCCTAATTCGAATTCCAATGGGGAAAAATTTTTGTTCGAATTATAGAGATATTCGAATTATAGAAAGTCTCTGTAATTCGAACTTTCAGCTTCAGAGAGTGAAAATTCGAATTACAGAGAGAAATTCCATTAATTTTAAAATCAAGAAAACACAATTTTAGTTTTATTCAATCTTTGTTTTCAATTTTAATTTACACAAAAAAGAAATTGGTTGCATTACCAACTTTTTTGAATTTTAGAAAAACATTCGAATTTGTCAGTCCTGTTTACACTCTAAAATTCGAATTAGGAAGAGAATCGTGCTAAAGGGACTAAAAAACTATAGTCCCTTTAGCAAAAGTTTGAATTATAGAAATATTCGACTTATAGAGATTCGAGTTAGAGGAAGTCAACTGTATTTCGATACATTTCTTTTATGCACAAAAGACGAAAAATATGCCGAAGTGCATGCTTTTGTAAAAGTAAACAATCAACGAAATTTATTTTGTAAAAATTTATTTTACAATTATTTTGCACAAATGTCGCCTTCTACAGAAAAAGAAAAAAACATTTCTAGGGAATCATAAAAAGACTCGTAGGTAATGAACAACTAAAATATATAAACTGCTCGTTGCTTTCCGAAAACAGAACAAAGTTTATCAGCTAGCTAGGTACTGGAAATTTTACCAATTTATCAATAAATTCAAGCGATTACTATATATTTCATGCTTTTCCTCACTACAATTACGCAGAAACATGCAGTTCCTTTGGATTTAAAAGTTAGCAACAGTTTAAAACAAGAAGCCCACAAGCTGATAGCATAATACGTGCTTTGAAACTATAGTAGTATTACGACCTTTAAAAAGTCGTAGTTACAACTGCTTAACTATAACTTAACGATTAACAATGATAACCCTTCAAAAATTGTGTTAACGGTCGCAAGATAAAAATACCAATCGCGAGAAAGTAGCCGTAAACTGAATTGAGTCACAAGACTCAGATATCTTCAACAAACAATTAATCTGTCAGAATTGTTTTTAGATTTCCCATTAAAATTGTAACAGAACGCAAACAAATTTTCCCCAAGAATACCCAAGAATTTATTAAATAAATAATTCCTAAATACAAATATTTTTTTATTTAAAGTGTTCATGTGGACGGTACTGCTGCTGGCTGTACACTCTGAATCTGTGTCGGTGTTGCTCCTTGTGTAATATCGGTCAGTAAAGGTACAGGTTTAGCTACAAACACACCGGGCTCCGTTTGGGAAACCTCTGGTGCAAGAATAGTAGCTGGTTGTGTATTTGCTTCTAGCTGGGGTGCTTCAGTGACATGTGATAATCCATTCGATATTGGGCTAGTAACAAGTTGTGGTGTGTTTTGAGGTTCAGTAGCGACCATGGCGTCAGGTGAATGCGACGCGACATGCGTTGACATAACTGTCGGTAAGATTGGTGTTTGCGATGGCGGAAGAGGTGTAGGAGTATTACTCAGCATTGGTGATACATGCGGTTGAACTGGTTGAGGAACTGGTTTGTAAAATTCCGGAGGCGGGACAGGTGGCGTAGCCATTGGTTGTATGTGAGATAAATTATGAGGAAGACTATTTGTTAATAACGGTGCAGTCATTGGATGCTGTGAGAGATTGACATTCGCCAATGACGTCTCCAATCCTGAATTAAAATATATTATTTTAATTCACTGTACGTCAGAAGAATTTGACACTCAATTTACTCAATAAATATTTATGTACCCGTCATACTTATTTTTTGCATATTTACAAAAACTTTTTTTATGTTTGTCTTCTTACAAACAAAACGCAACATATCTGCAAGGTTTGCCACCTGAAGAAAACAATTACGTACCTGTGTTTGCGTTGAAAGGCGCTGGTGAACCTCCACCAACAAGTGGTATCTAAATGAAAACAGAAGCAGATGTACACACGGACTATAATACACATTAGAAACTACACAGATGGTCTGGTGGGCAATGTCTACAGAGATACGCCGATTCTTAGTATAGTTTGCAGAATAAAACAAATTGTATATCTTAGGTGTGTGGAGGATGAAATATATCTAATAAATACGACAAAAAATGTATAAACATTCAAACTCAACACACCTCTGAAAACCCAGCAGCAATGCCAGCAGTTGTCGTTGCTATGATTGGCGGTTTTAAAGGTTTTGTCACATCGGGAACTGGAATTCGATGCAAGTACCCATAACCGATACCACAACCAATACTAAAATCATAAACACGATAATGGGGTGTACCTATATACTAAAATAATAGACACGATATGCAAACGCACTTTTCACTTAAATCTTTTCACTCACTCACAATATGTGGTGCACGCGAGGAGAATAAGTTTTACGACGGAGAAAAGTTTCTGAGATAATAGGGATTCAATTTATTTATAACACGTTAAGAAAGACGAAAATAATAAAAATTTCAAAATAAGCTTACCTCCCTTCTCCTCCCCATTTATTATTAGGTGTGATAGTAACCTAGAAAACAGAATGAAGAAGATTTATATAATTAACAAAAAAAGATATTATCTGGGATGAGATATACAGCAGATGATATCCAAATCAAGGGCAAAAATGATAAACCAAACATATAACATTGTCAAAAAAATTAGACTTGTACAGAATGGTCTTAAACCAGATAATGGTGAAAGACAAAACATATTTAAACATACACTATTTTTTTCATAAGCATAACGCTTATAAGCATACTTAAGCTCAAAAATTTAGCATAATGCTAAGCATACCTTGAAGCTCAGAACATACCTTAACAATCAAAAATTTTGGCATATAAAAGTTCGGCGGAAAAAATTTCGGACAGATACTGCATATTTTGCATTCGAATCAGTAGTATGCATTCGAATAATTTTGAGAACACTGCAGTGTAGCCTTGTGCAAATCCAACATGTAATCTTTATTCTTGATAAATACAAAGTTTAAAAGAGAGCTCGGAAATAAGCATATTGCTAAGCATACTTGCAGGCTCGAATTGAAAAGATCTTTAGCATACTGAGCCTCAGTCCAAACTAACTGCATGCTTATAAAAAAATTTATTGTATTTGATTTCTAAATTATAATTTTAGTTTTTCAATGGTAAAACGTCTAACCTCTCTGCAGCCATCTGTTTCTGAATTGTAGACATATAACTTCAAAGCTTTGTTTTCGTGCTGATCAATCAGATTGAAGAAGTCTTCCGCCTGTAGCAAAATAATGATACAACATTACCACTCTTGCCAGGCAGATTGAATTTAAAATTTATTTAAGTTAATTCTTATTCTCAATTTGTCTTACTAGCAAAACAATGAATAAAAAAAATAACAGAAATTTTTACATCGTGTAGCACAGTGTCTGCTCCAATAATGTAATCGGTGTGAGGTCTCAAGCCAGCAATATCTGATGGAGAGTTTGGGTTCACATCCTAAAAAACAAGCAAAATTTAGAAAGCAATTTAACACATGGATTTGGAAGTAAATAAGTGTTTTGGCATAATAACAATTAAACTACATACCAGAACATGCCAGACATTCTCTGCTGCTCCGTCAAATGAACAAAAACGAATGCTAACACCTAAACCAGATGTGAAAACAGTTGCTTTTACTTTGCACAACACAAATGTGCGCAAAAGTAATGCACATGCACAAGGATCACAAACTTACGCGACAATCATATAACAAAAAAATACAAAAATACCTTACCCAAGAGTCCTTGACCTCCCCACAAATTACTTGGTGTGATACTTGCCTCTAAAAAAGATTTGATTGGATACAAAATAAATTAACTTTTTCTAAACAGCTTTTGCATTTGGAAAGTTTGAAAACATATCCTTTCAAAAGGTTACCTCTCACTTTTCTGGTTTTACTGCTATAGACCAAAAGTTTTACAGGTTTCTCAACATTTGCTTTCAAAACTTCTTTTAATGTGTCATTGTCTTGATCCTAAAAACAATTTTTCTGCAACAGGCAAGACTTTTCTCACACGAGCGTAAACATGAAGGTAACAATAAAGAAGGAGATTGAAAAAAATAAAAAACGTTATCTATGTAACATCCAATGTGAAATATTGTAAAAAATATACTTACCAATCTATTGTTTTCTACGGAAACTATAAAATCAAAAAATGGTTCCAACCCAGCCTTGTAACCTGGAGATCCTTCTTGAACCTAACAAAATAAGCAAATAAGAATTTGTAAAGTTGTTTAAGTAGCCATGAAAGGCATATTTGAAATGCAAAAATCTTTTTTGAATGCATACTGCCATGCTTGAATACATGTTTTTAAAAATTCCTGCAAGCAATTTCAAAATCGTTACAAGGCTTAAAATTTACCATGCTTTAAACTTTTCCTCCTCAAAACCCTTTAAAAAAAAGTTTGCAAAAATCTTTGTTCTGTGTGTAATGCTAAAAATGCTTATGTATTAGATAATCACTGATTTTTAAACAAAAATAGAGAAGTGAAATAGCATTTTTAAAGTTCCGTAACTATATCATGATATTAGCTATCAGTTATTGACTTTCTCTGTATCATAAAAAAATATTTTATTTATAATAAATTTAAAATATAAAAATATGCAGTTAAGTTTATAGCCTTTAATAATAGGCTACTTCTGTGTGTCTATCTGTCTGTGTATCTATCTGTCTGTCTGTGTGTCTATCTGTGTGTGACTTTTGAAAAGTGGATGTTTTTTGTCTTATTTGTTTGTTGACAAATTAGTTCTTTCTTGACATAATATATTTGCTTGACGACAATACCATTATTGTTATTATGGTGAAAGATGGTAAAAGCATCTGGATATATTGGATTTGAGCTTATTACAAGTCTTGCTAATCAGATTATAAAGGATGGTGCTATTCCGTATGAGTGGCAGTCGAGTGTAATAGTGAATTGTTTCAAGGACAAGGGTGATGCATTAGAAAGAGGTAACTATGGAGGTTTGAAGTTGGTTGATCAAGTATTGAAAGTCATTGAAAGAGTGATTGATAAGTTTCTTAGAGAAAGAATTTATATAGACAAGATGCAATTTGGTTTTGATTCAGGGCGTGACACTACAGATGCCTTTTGATAGAGTGCCATGTAAGGTCATTTGGTGGGCTATGAGGAAATTAGGTGTGGATAAGTGGCTAGTTACGATTGTACAGTCTATGTACAGCAATGCTAGAAGTTCGTGTCAGGATTAAAGATTCACTTAGTGATGAATTTAGTGTAAATGTTGGTGTGCATTAGGGTTCTGTACTTAGTCCTTTGTTGTTTGTGCTAGTCTTAGAAGCGCTGTCGATGGAGTTCAGAACAGGTTGTCCATGGGAGTTATTGTATGCAGATGATTTGGTTCTCATAACAGAGTCAATGGAAGAGTTAGTTGAAAAGTTTGAGAAGTGGAAGAAAGGGCTAGAAGAGAAAAAGCTAAGGGTGAACACAGCAAAGTCTAAGGTCATGATTAGTAGCATTGCAGCCAAGTGTGACCTTGTAGTTGGAAAGTGGCCTTGTGGAGTTTGCAGGAAAGGGGTTGGTAGTAACTCAATTTTTTGTCAGACTTGCAAGCATTGGGCACATAAGAAGTGCTGTAGTATTGGTGGAAGGTTAACAGCTGACATTCAGTTTGTATGGAAGCGTTGCAAAGGTGAGATTATAGAGAATAAAGTATTTCCAACTTTAATGATGTACAACAGTGGCTCGTTAGAGATACTTGAGAACTTCTGTTTCTTAGGTGATATGTTGGGCAGTGAAGGGGGTGTTGGAAGAAGTGTTACTTGCAGGTTAGGTTCTGCTTGGAAAAAGTTCAGAGAGTTACTTCCTTTGTTGACTAGCAGAGTCTTGTCAATTGAGGTAAAAGGTAGGTTTTATGGGGCCTGTGTAGGAAGTGTTATGTTACGTAATAAACCTGTGCATTTCGAAACGAATTTTGGGACCCAGGTTTGGAAAATTTACCCAAATTGGTCCCAAGTGGTCCCTAGTTACCCACGCATCACCACCTCATTTCCAAGTTATTTGGGCTCAAAGTTTTTAGTGCACTGTAATGGCTTTATCAACTTAATATAGGGTATTGTCGTTAAAGTAGTGTTATTGACGTCGCGCCGTAACGTCAGAAAATTTAACATATTAGACATGGATTATTCGGCAACATTAAAGGAAAATGAACACATCCGCTCTGCCTGTTACAGAGGCACAGAACTGGTGTATTATTATATAGATGATGTTTTTATTCATATTGAAGAATAGGATGAGAGTAATAAGATATGAGAAGGTAATGCCATGGGAGACACTCACAATGAAGTACAGCCAAATGTACATGCCATGTGCGTGTTTCATACTATTTAAGTGAATTAGGATGATAAGATAAGATAAGATAATTTTATTAATCAAAAATAGCTGTACAGTTCAAATAATTAAATAAATTTTAATATGAAGAGAAAAAACAAACAAACTATTTTTGAAGGGAGACCTTACCTAATAGCAGAAGCTAAGACGAGGATAAGGCCACCCTTGGACGAGTACAATAGACGGCACAGGACACAAAAGACGGCACGAACATATATAATCACCAGATAAATGAACCGTGTGAGAACAAAGGGAAAATTTGTTACAAATTAATAAGAGGCAATAAAATACTTCTTTAGATCACTTTTCAGACCAAAGTAATCTATGGAAACAAATTATTTAGTCATTGATGTCTGTATCTTATTCCAGGATTTAATGGTGTTAAATCTAATAGAATTTTTACCAAAACAAACGGTATTGACAGTAGGAAGATTGATCAAGCCAGCCTTTTCTGCACAAGTGCTCTGGGCATGGTTGAAGTCAACCGCAAAAGTATTCTGGATAGTAGCAGGCATTTTATCATGAAAGAGCTTATGCAAAAACAGAATGTTCTGACACTGGACAATATCATTGAATTTGAGGATTTCCAGGTTGCCATAGATGATACTAGATGATGCTCTTCGAGATTCAAAAGTCATTAGTCTGATAGCAAAATTTTGTAAAACAGCAATACGATTAACATCAAGACTATTTGGTTGACCCCAAATTTGATTACAATATTGCAGGTGGGAATGAAAAATAGCATAGTAGACTAGGATAAGGACATTTTGAGGCACAAAATGACGAAGTTTAGCTAAAGCTCCATTAGCCCTCTTGAGCTTGGCAACAGTATTATTGATCTGAGTATTCCAGCTTAAATCAGAATCTAATAGAACACCAAGATATTTAATAGAATCACTAGGCATAAGCCTTTTACCATTGATGAGAAGCCTAAAATCATAATTAAGAGGTTTATGTGCATGTTTAAATATAATGTATTCTGTCTTGCTAGCATTAAGAGAAATCTTATTAGCATTCAGCCAATGGCAGAGAAGCTTGAGGTTTAAATTCATTTGTTTGGCCAGTTGTTTCAAAGAGTCACTGAAATGCAGGAGGTTTGTATCATCAGCAAAGTGGTGTACCATAGAATAGTTAATTGCACAATTCAAGTCGTTTATATAAATTAAAAATAAAAGTGGTCCTAAAACAGAGCCTTGAGGGACACCATGTCTGGTAAGATTATTTGCTGATCTAGCTCCATTTAAAGACACAAATTGTTGACGACCTATTAAGTAGGACCTAAATAAAGAGAGAGCATTACCTCGAATTCCATAATGATGAAGCTTTGTAAGCAGAATTTCATGATCAACAGTATCAAAAGCCTTCTGGAGATCAATAAACACTCCACATGCATAATTTCCTTTATCAAGAGCATCCATAATTTTTTGAGAGATATTCATTAGTGATTGACAGGTTGAGTAATTTTTTCTGAAACCAAATTGTTGCTTATACGGGACATTGTTAGCTTCAAGAAACCCATACACCTGTTTATATATAAGTTTTTCAAATATCTTATCAATGTTTGGAAGTAAGGATATAGGTCGATAATTTGCAAGTTCCAATTTGGATCCTTTTTTATGAATAGGGATAACCCTGGCAGTTTTTAAATTAGAAGGAAAAATGCCTGAAGTAAAAGACAAATTTATAAGTTTAGAGAGTGGAACGGATAATTCAGTTTTAACAGTAGAAAAAATTTGGGCAGGAATGCTAAATGGCCCAGAAGATTTACCAAGGTCCAAGGAAGAAATACAATGGAGAACTTCAATATCATCAGTTGGTGAAAGAAACATTGAATTAGGAACAGAATCTTTTAAGAAGGAAGAGAAATGTTTTGATGTGAATGGGATGCCCATTCTTATATTGTCAGCAATTGATGAAAAATAATTATTAAAAGAGCTAGCAATTGTCACTGGATCAGTGACAAGTAAGTTATCAATGTTCATACAGGTTGGAGAAGCAGAAGCAGAAGAACGAACAGAAATTATATTTTTAACACCTTTCCAAATGTTGCCAATATTTTTTTGGTTATCACTAAAATATTTATTGAAAAAATTACTCTTGCTCAATCTACACAGAGTTGCAATTTATTGCGGTACTTTTTGAAACGCTCTAACAAGAGAGACTTAAAATATGGATCTTTTTCTCTTAAAAAACGATTATGAAGAAGGTCTCTTTTAGAATAAGAGAATAATGAGATATGCTGTCAAAGACACAAACAATGGAGTACAGCCACTCACAATGATATGTTCATACATATCATTGTGAGTGTGAGATACCATTCAAGTGCATATTCTTGGGTTATACATGGAATCACAGTCCCGATATTTACTTGCGCGCACATCTAAGTGATCACGTAATGGCCAATGCACGCGCAGAAATGGAGGTAAAAATGTAAACAAACCAAGCAAACACGGAGAAAAACGTTTAAAACAAACAAAATCCACAATAAAACAAGACAATTCAGATTTCAACATTTATTTACTATATGTTTTAACCATGCTATACTGGCACAATTCTATTTTAACATTTACACAAATAAAACATGCATTCAAAGGAAGACTTCTTTCGCGTGCCACTCCGATCTATCCGCAATCTTTGTTGTCACTTTTTTGCTTGTTTACCAAAGTAGTATTCAGAAAGGGATTACACAAAGTAGACATCTAATCTATGCTTTGAGAAAGCGATTGTTTAACTATAATTTGAACCATAATATGTGCATTAACAAATGGTGCTTTGCACGAGCTCGAATAATGACATAAACCCTCGTGAATTGAGCATTCGTCTTTTTGCATTTTCCATTTTAGTAACTATGATTTTTCCAAGGATTATTGGCTATTCATGAATCCTATAACAAGCAGTTAGTCGATCTTTTTCCTTTTTTCGCTTTTCTAGCCTTGTATTTTTCTGCACTAATGTTTTGTTACCGCCATTTCTGCGCATGCATCTTTTTGGATATTGTAATGTTATTTGATGCGCGCTCAGGAAAAACTATGATTGAGTGTATTACTGTCTGCGTGCCTTGGGCAAGCATTTGATGTGATTACCGATTATGATTACTTGGCAATACATGTATCTGTCCTGCCTGTCCTTGTTTAATCTTGTTGCCTGGCATCCTGATCCATTCCACAAATATACAATTGCGTTTCAAGACCAAATATGTTGTATCAAATTATTTTATATTACAATGCATTCTACTATTCTGATGTGTTATTACTGAGAAACCCAGACAATGAATGATTATCTCAATAACACTCTTCCTTTTTCAATTCTTAACAAAAGCATTGTAACAAAAAAATATTTATTTAAACAATGGTTAACTAAAATTGTAAACTTGTGTTGTTCATGTTTTCTTTTCCTTTGCTCTCTCTCACAATGTCTTAGTAAAGGTGATCAGAATTTTTTTAGCAAAATTATTAGCTGTTCTCCGATTTTCCTTGCGAAACCACTCATTTTTTTAATTGTAATATAATTTAAATATTTAAGTTTATACTTATCTATGTAGCTAGAATATGTTGGTATTTTATAAAATTGGATTTGATTTTTCAACAGGCCATAACGAGTAGCATAAAATAAAATCATATATACCCTTAAGACATGATATCCTTCCGTCCCTCCGCCTGGTACATCTGAAGATGAACCAGCTCCCATAATTGCAGTCTTTTTAAACGCTACTTTTGCCGTTTAGTTTAGTTAACTAGCGCAATTGATTCTGTTTTGATCTTCCTTACTACGTGGCCACCATCATGGAAGCTTACAGGGTGAAGCATACAGGTTTTGCTAATGTCAAAGTCGACATATAAAAGTTAAATAGTAAATTGTTTCGACAGCATTAAACAAAATCAGTAAATAAAATTTTCATAAAATGCTTTCTACTGATTAGTATAAATGCAAAAAAATAATAAAATTTCGCTTTGATGCACTTTTAGGTAGAGTCATCATTATATTTTTTCTTTCCTGGTCTGCATAATACACATTCGACCTACATTTCTTGTGCCTTCCCGTGGATCTTCTCGATCTTTATCATCCAGTCCGGCAACATGGCGGTAAGACTTTCTCTTCACGTGGTGGTCATTATTACGATTTCAACATTTTTTGGTACTAAGCTAATGTGTCTTGTGAAGTAACCTAACGAATACACTTTCAAATTTAGTCGTTTTTTCTTGAAATATGAAATAAACAGATTTTTCATAAATTTTATCATTATAATAACCCATCAAGCCTGTGTAAGTTTGGTATATGATTTCTAAAATAGTGTAAATATAGATTGCTTAAATTGTGTTGGTCAAGTTTTGGAGTTAGGGAACATAGACAAAATGTGCTTGTCCTATTTGCTTAAACATATGGACCTGTTAATTTACAAAAAGACATTGTTTTGATTGACCAGGAATTTTGGAATTGCAAATGCCATTATAATTGCACCTAAAATCATTATAATAACACACATCTGAATAAATTTTATTACTTCATTTTGATTTTTTGGGTTAACTTTCCTTTAAAAAAGAAACATTTTCTGGTCCCTTGCACGGCTGTTTCAAAGCGGTCAAAAATGTTACGAAAAATAATTCAAAATACCCTGTCAGTTAAAACAGGATATCTCAAGAACGAAATAAAATTTTGATATTCTGTAAAAAGAATAATCTCAGATAAATTGTCCATATTAATAAAAGAAAAAAAATTAAGATAAAAGTTTAAAAAAGAACAATACACCTTTACGATAATTCGGAAAAAGTAACACTCCATGGCAGCTTATTTTGCGATCGGAGGAGGTAAACATACACTTTTATAAGAGTTTATTAATGAGAAAACACGTTTTTTTGTGATAACTTTTCCTGCCGCGTTTTGTTTTTAATGAAAAGTACACATACGTTATTATTATTAACATTTCCTGAAAATTTGAAAGAAATTGATACAACAGAAGTTAAAAAAAATGGAGAAAACACGCTTTCGTCTCTAACAAACTCTCATAAAAACACGATTTTTACCTCCTTTTTTCCGTTATTGTAAAACGATGGAAATCCGTAGGAACGCATGTACAATTGAATTATCGTAAAGGTGTATTAGCCACATTCGAAGTTTTAAAAGCTATAAAACAATTTCCTAAAATCTAGGGTGATCTTATAGCAAAAAAATAATATTAAAATCCCTGCAGAATAAAGTAGTTTACTGTTTTGTCCCTTGCCTCGTGCTCTGCAAAACTTCAGCTAGCTTCAAAATTGCTAAGACACCGTTGTCTCGCTTATTCCAACATTGTCGAAAAATCCTGGTTTCAAACTAGGATTCCTGGATCGAGCAATCAAGTCCAAAGTAAACACAAGGATGCCGTAATTTTGCTGGGAAAAACCATGCCTACCAAAACATTAAACGCCATCACTGTGACTTGCTTAGAAGTTTAGCTAATTATTTATTTAGACAGAAAAGGAATAACACTACATCAAATTGCTCCTCTTTTTTAGCGCCTTATAATTTAAGTAGTTTATAATTTGCGAGACAAACGGTGCATGGCATCCAGGCCCCCCATACCAATTTTCAAGTCCATAGCTAGTAACCGGCGTTGGCACAAGGTTGGAAAGATGGTATACTTTCGCCAAAAATGTTTGTTTTTTAGTTTAGTGTTTTTTGTTTGACGAAATAACTCGAAATTTATTACACACATATAGCATATTTATATATTTGAAAAGGAGAAAAGTAGATCGTTTTGATACTTTTTAATTCAGTAAAATTAAAACAATACAAAAAAAGTTTCAATTACTTAAAAAATGATAAAAATCCAAAATTTCAAAAAAAATTGTGGAAGTCATTTTAATTTTGTCTGCGGTTTTACCGTAGCGAAACAGCCATGCCTGGAGGGGCAAGCATTTTTTATTGATGGTGTCCAAGAGTTTGTTTTATAAATGTATTCTTTATACAGGACTGGCCAGAAATGGTGTGTGGTCACAGCACATACCTCTGCAAATGTCTAAATTAATTTTGACATGAATCTTTATCTCTGTCATGGTGTGTTATAAAAGGTGCTTTTTCTGCAGTTATTAGAACACTGTGTCAATGTCAGCATAATTTTTTAACCTAAAAAAACTCACTATTTTTCTCAATAATTTATGCTTTCCCATATTTAATAGCAACATACTTCTAGTGTTCTCAAAGCCTTGTTCTCATGCAGTTTTTTAATTTGTGAAATACAAGTTTTTTATGTTAAACTACTCCCTAAATTCAAAACAAACAGGAAAGTGAAACAGATAAAATTAAAAAATAGTATGCAATGAAACAGTATTTAATTATATAATTTTTACTGTTTTCCACTGATTTAAGTTATCCACAAGTGGTTATAAACTATGTTGTTGAACCTCAAAATGTTTGTCACATTCACATGTTTAAATTTTCGCCTAAAGTTTTTAATGGTAACAATGCTTTTTTTATTGTAGTGCAAGGCAATGTTACTGCTCTAGCAAAACGATTTCTTTTTAATTCTTTTTTGTGTGCAAATATTCCTGAAATTGAAGTTATCTTATCTAAATATGTTAGTAAATTTTTTCACATTAAACATAAATTTGTTGGTCATCATCACATGTCATTGTTAATTTGCGAGAGTGATGGTGCTGCACATTGGTGATTGTACTTTTTACCAGGCCTGTTTATACCCTATAGTATTTTTTAAATTGTGTGAAGTGTGTTAGCTAAAAATTCTCAATTGAGGCCCTTAGGCCTCACTTGCAAATTTCTTGCAAAAGGTTATCCCTATGGACGCCCCATGGTGTCGTTTATTATGCTGGGAAACAGCCTTTCCCAGCAGATTTTTTTCTAAACATTGGTCAAAAACTTGAGTTTTTAACTCGCATGCTACCATTTTTAACTTTACGTGAAATGCTGATCTAATGTTAATGACAAGAAAAGAATATGTGTTATGCAATGAAAATCTAAGCTAAACTTTTTCAGTTACCAGCAAAGTGGTAAGGATCGCTAAAACTTTTTGGATAATCAAGACAAGGCAAAGAGGGAGACAGTGACAAGCCTGAAAAGCTTGCAAGCTTCGTGAAACTAAAAATATTGATCTTATAAAGTATTTAACCCAAAAGAGTGAATAGTGTAGTTTTATTGTTTTATTTAAAACGTTGATAAAGATTCTGGCAACAATAACGTCATTTAAAAATAACCAGAAAAATAATAACCTGAATTGTTCTTTTTACAAGCTGTGGGCACCAATCTGGAAAACCTTAAATTTCATGTATCAGTTTAGAATTATTAAATTGAGGGAAAGCAGATTCAACAAATGGCAAAATTAGCTAAGATATTTATTTAAAAACAAATCTGTCAGGGTAATACTAAAGTGAGCATGGAATATGTAACTCGCGGGGATGAAAATGGGTTCAAAGGTGGAGTACTTGTACCTACTAAATATCTTGCTTTTTATTCAATCTTGTAGATACGCAATTATTCCCACACGTAGGTAACATTTCATATGTCTAACATAGTTTTTACTAATGTAATTGCGAGATTGTGACAGAGTCTTCAGGGATATATTGCCAAGGTAATTAAAGAAATTAGATAATCATGTTTGCATTTACCATACTTTAAATTTCTAAGTTGTATTACTGTGCACTTTATTCTGATTCTGACTACTTTTCTTTTAATTCAATAAGCCTTGTTTCATAATTATTTATTTTTTGCTCCCAGCATTATAGAAATAATCTGTCATGGCATGCATGTAATGATTGTGTATACATTTTACACCATTTTCAAGCAATTTACTGTCTTATGATTTGAGTTAAACTGTAGGTCAGCAAATAATGCCCATCATTATCTTTTTTAGCCTCAAGAGGAAAAGAAGGTGGAAAAGGTCAACCCAATGAAGGAAATCAGAATCCAGAAGCTGTGTATCAATATTTGTGTTGGCGAAAGTGGTGACAGACTTGTACGTGCTGGCAAAGTATTGGAAGCCTTGACTGGACAAACTCCAGTATTTTCCAAAGGTAGTTTTTAACCTTGATGATTCGTAGTCATATTTCAGACCTTTTTATGTGATTTTAGCCCTCTTTGCAAAATGTATGGTCTTTTGAATTTTTCAAGCACCTTTTTGTTACCATTTTCTTAATAAAAATTCAACTTTTCTACGCCTAAAGCCTGATTAACAAATATATAAATAAAATTTATTTTCTAAAAGTGTGTTGTTAGAATGTAATTACTTTTAGCCCGTTACACTGTAAGATCTTTCGGCATTCGACGTAATGAAAAAATTGCTGTACATTGCACTGTACGAGGTCCTAAAGCAGAAGAAATTTTGGAAAAGGGTTTAAAAGTAAAAGAGTATGAATTGAGAAGACGCAATTTCTCAGCAACTGGAAATTTTGGATTTGGAATTCAAGAACACATTGATCTTGGAATAAAATACGATCCCAGCATTGGTATTTACGGTATGGACTTCTATATTGTCTTGGCCAGGCCCGGATACAGTATTGCATACAGAAGACGCAAGAAGTCAAAAGTTGGGTTCAAACACAAAATTACCAAGGCTGATTCCATGAAATGGTTTCAACAGAAAGTATGTAATTTTATTTTTACTATGTCCTTTTTGTCCAGCCACATTTATTGGCTTAACATTTTTTTTTTGCCACAATGGGTTGGATGAAGCCATTGTAGCATGGAACTTCGTTTTTACCCATTAGTTAAACTCTAATTCCTTGGCAGAAAATCTCATGGTTACCCCTTACTAAGTATTTCTCACTTTTCCTGTCCAGGCTTTTTACCCCAGGAACGCCTAGCTACATAGATATATAGATGTGCATATTTTACATGGCTAGCCTCACAAATATTGAGGGATATACCCTGTCTATTATTTCCAGGAGGGGCCATGGCTTTGATGGGGAGTCCTGGAGTATTCAATGCTCTCTTTGAGCTACACACACTCAATTAGGGTCAGCGCTCTGCCAGACAACTCCCTGTCACATCCAACGGCCCACACAGTGCGCCATCTACCCAATTTCCCTCATATGGCTTGGGTTAACCCGGGGCTACGGTAATTTTAATTGCCCATATTAAATCGCCGCCAAGGGAAATCGAACCCCGGTCTCCCGCACAAACTACAAGAGTGATAACCGCTAAACTACGGCTCCTGGCTCCACACCTCATTCAATTATCTCCTTTATTCTCTTCAAGTGCCACATCCCACTTCTCTCTGATCTGAACAACATGGTCAATGTTATTAATGCGTAACCTGCTAATTAGCTTATTTAACATCTTTCCGTCTCTCGGACCTTGCTCATGTATCATTGTCCAAGGACAACCAGTTATCCAAGGTTTATTAAGTTTGTGTTAAACTTTAGAATACTTAAAATAAATGCTGAATGAAAATATTGAATTTTTTTTCTTTTTTAGTATGATGGTATCCTGCTTAACAAATAAATTTCTTCGGAAGCACAGAATAAATACATTTCGAATGTTACGTTTGTTATTTGTTTTGTGCCCCTCCCCCTTAATTTTTTTACAGGTTCATTTAAAAATGGGAAATTTAGATAAACAGGCACAGCTGTGCCAAGATTTTCACTGCGAAAGTTCATTTCCGCAAAAAAAATTAAAGTTCACGAATTTTAAGAAATTTTATTGTAACACTATAAATTTGCCAGAAAAAACTACTTTAGGGGAACACAGGTCAAAATGTTGTTGTTTTTAGCATGTTCTGGCATTGATTTGAACTTTAATCCTTTCAAGTGACGCATACCGCGCGACGATTCGAAGCGACGAGAAACATGTTTTACTCGAAACATGTTTTATTCAGAGTTTCCCATATGAAGGCAACGAGAGCATAATCCAGAATCTTTCTTCGGCTTAGGAATTACGAAAACGTGCTTATCATTTTGAAGTCAACCACTACTGCTTGAACGCCCAAATGCCATGTAAGATAGTATAAATTATAGAAACTGATATTATGTACCTTATTACACGAAAATAACGAAGCAAGTAAATTCGCGTTATTTAGAACCCGTTAATTTATTTATCGCGTATTTTATTCCATCCGTTAATTAATGGCTGGCACTAAAAAATCCCCCGTTAACCTTAAT
Organism: Hydractinia symbiolongicarpus; assembly: GCF_029227915.1. NCBI lineage: Eukaryota > Metazoa > Cnidaria > Hydrozoa > Anthoathecata > Hydractiniidae > Hydractinia > Hydractinia symbiolongicarpus. The sequence goes on from NC_079878.1 coordinate 6,507,169, forward strand.
TCTCAAAAATAACGCCCTTTAAAAAGCTCGTGCATATATAGTTTGGACAAAGATAATCTGGAGAGCGGCAGGTATCACGGATAACTTGACTACTGTGCGTAAAAAAACACTATTAAAAATATCCCTTTATAGTAACCCTTTTTGAGCATTCTAGACAGAAAGATTAAATATGTTTTTGACATTTCATTCTCTTTCATTTTCTTAGTTGGAACCTGTAAAAAAGTGTCTACACCTCTTTAAAATTCGCGTTAATTAAATACCATCTGAAAATTTGAAATTCGTTGATTCGCGTTAATTACCACACACTTTGAAACTCGAATTCGCGGTAATTTTTGATCGCATTGATTATGGAACCCTTATTACGTTCTGTGAGTTCTTTAAAACAAAAATAGCGATACGCGACTATTACAACATGAAATGAACTTTGGAGTGGGCTCAAAAATGGAAATTTTGCATGCTTATATTTTGCGCAATATATATATTCTTTTTTCCTTTTTTTTTAACTAAGCACTTAGGTTTTTCTCAGTCTGTAAACGAAAATATTCTAAAGGGCCTATTAAGTGCATCAACTTTCCCTGTTTTTGCATTTCATGAGCAAAACTTACGAAAAAACCCTTCAAGATTTTAAAAATATAAAATTTCGGGAGCACGAATTTTTAAAAGTTAACCTTGGACATTTCAAAGATTCACAACCTCAAAACTTAGAATTTTGTATCATAAATTTTCCAACTCCTTTGCCTTTCAAAAAACTGCGTCGTCAAGTTTTCGCGCCTGAAACGAACAATTCGAAATTTCCGTTCTGCAAATCGATGGTCTTGGTACTTTATAGGAAATGACGGGCAGATAAGTTTATTCCAACAAAAAATATTACTGCAAAATGCATTGTAAAGGTTAATTTTTTGCAACCACAATTTCTGATGTGGATTCAGGCAAAGCTACCGTCAAAGTCGCATGTTACTAGTATTCGGCTGAGCTGGGAAAGGAATTTTACCTGTGTTGTTTTGGCGAGATTTGAGAATTTCGTATTTACATCAATATCAAAAGGCATGCAGTGTGTAATGCAATTTTTAAGCGCATAACACGGTATTGAAAATTAATCGCGAAAACATATTTGCGCAATTGGCGACAGTAGAACTTTAGGCATTTCGTGAAAACCTTTATTCTAGGCAATCTTTTTCACTCTCAAAGACGTTCATGGCGTAAAAAAGCCCTGGGAACGAGGTTAATGTTACTTCGCACAGGTCTGAGAGAGACAAAAATCACCAGGAAAGAAAAGGCGACACAACTATGTTTTTATGGCGTGCGGACCGCGTGGACCAGATAAATAGAATGCGGGTTGAGCGAGCAGGTTAGGGTTGAAAGTTTGTAAACAACGAAAAAAAGACTACCAGATTCTGTACTGTACCAGTTTTAACTTGTAGTCAGACATATTTTAGCCATAAAAAACATATGCTTCATTGAGACATGTAAAATATGCACATCTATCTACCTTTTCTGTCTAGCTCGACTTGTCCACGACACCTCAGTCAGAAAACCATTTTCGTATATGCCAGAAGTAGCTAGCTACATGAATTAAAAAAAATAATTTTGTTCGTGTTGTTTATAAGGCTTCTTTATGTTTCCAAGTTGTCTAACTTGATAGGTGCACGCTTTAACAAATTTTATATTTGTAAACTATATGTCCAATCCAGGGCGCAATTCAAGAATCTAAAATAATTATTTAATACTGCAAAATAGGAATTTCATCAGGGTGGTGGAGGAATTTCATCAGGGTGGCAGAAAGATGCAGAAAGGTCAAAAGACCCTTCTGCATCTTTCTGCCTGCCACATAGTGGTTATAGCCAGAAGGGCTTACCACGTAAAATGAAAACATTTTAGTTAGCTTTTTTAATGAATTGACAAATTTAGGATAAAGTTGAATTGGGAAATGACTGTTTAACACATACAGAGAATGCTTCATTACACTCTGCCTATTTGGTTTGCAGATGGCAACAACGCATGTTTAGTGTAACTCAAAAAATCGCATGCTTAAAATATCAATGTAATCCTTAGATGCGTAAAAGATCAAGCTCCTAAAAGTAAAACTAACTCAAACTTACCCTGTGCCTATGTTTTTGATGTGATGCAGCTTGCTTGTAGTGAATATTTTTCTAAATAAAAATGCTTAAAATCTGATTACATTACATACATTGCTTTAGGGATCTGTAGCTCAGTCGGTAGGGCACCTAACTTATGTCCAAAACGTTGGGGTTTCAATACCCATATAAGGCTGTTGCTAGCATTGTATAATAAAGTATTGTATTATATATATATATATTAGCAAAAAAAATTCACTTCACTGAGCAACTATCAACAATGAAGATGGACCAGGTTAGTTTTGATTTGCTCTTTTGATACTTTTGTTATATTTATATTTTACATATTCTGTCCTCAGAATTAGCTCACAAACACGTCAGCAAAAAATTGCTGATCAGAGAATCTATTGCAACAGCAATCAGTCGGCAATAATTTGTCAACATGAAGAAGTTGTTCTTCAGCATTTCTAAATATTACATTTTAGAAAGTTGTACCATGTCAGTAGCCTTCATACTCTTCGGCAGATAATTGTAGGCGGGTGTAATAGCAAGGGGAGGGTTTATATTTTTGGAAAAGATTATAAACAGGGGGTGTTATAAATGAGACAAGGTGGATTTTTGCTAATTTCGAACAATTATCTCAAGTGGAAAATGTGTTTGCAATGGAATATTATACCCTTGCATTGCAATAATAATCAAATAAACATAACAGTTTCTTTGTGTTTGTTTTTAACAAACATTGATTAACACTGTTGTATAGACATAAGTTTTATTGAAAGATGTTGTTCCATTTTATTTTACCTGCAGAAAGTGATATTTTCTTTCAAAATCCTTAAACGGGAGCATTGCTAATAAACAGGCCCCCCTATTTATTAGCAACGGTATTTTGTTGTAATTTGAAAAAACCTGCTAAATGGGAGGGGTGTTAATTCGGCGATTCATTTGACGTCATAACAATTTTTTTGGAGGTGAAAAGTTTCCGTATTTTAGGTAAAGAGAGTGCAGAGCTAGACACATTTTGGAGTTTTAAGAACAATGTTAGGAAGATTAGGCAAAGATAATTTTTTGGAGCAAAATCTAAGCATCATTTACAGACAGATTTTTATTGTGGTTACCTTTTGTTAGCTAATTATTCTTTCATTTCCACATTTTTTAGCATTCTTCCCCCTACGAACAAGAATTGTTTTCACCCTGCAAATTTTTAAAAATGGCGGATGTAGCACAAATGCTATTTGTCAATTAAGTAAAATGTCAATCATCACTGTAATGCCAGTCTGAGAGACAGAAAGAGTTCAGATGAGCTAAGAAGCAGGCTAAGTCTCTGTAGAATTAAAGATGTTATCCAGATAAGAAGATTGAATTGGCTGGGGCACTTGGAAAGAATGGAGGAGGATAATTGGGTAAGAAAGTGTAGAGACTTGATAGTTCCTGGGGCAAAGCCCAGAGGCAGACCGAGAAAGACTTGGCAGGAGGTTATAAGAACAGACTTGATAGAGAGGAAGTTGAGTTTAGATCTAACACAGTCTAGATCAGATTGGAAGAGGGTCATTAATATACCCCGTCCAACCCATGCTAGCATGGAAAACGGACGTTAAGCCGAGAATGATGATGATGATGATGATGATCACTATGGCAACAAAGCTAAACCGAATCGCCAAATAAATCGAAATAGGTGGTAATTTTTTTCAAAAACGCCCCCTCCCACTCCCCCTACAATTGGCTACCGAAGAGTAACTATATATCTCTGCTTTGTATTCATAGATATAATAACATACTTCTGGTAAATAATGGACTGTTAAAAATTCTTTCACTTTTGCATCCGTATAGCGAAAAGAGACAAATGGAACTGTGAGTCAGGTTGATAATGAACAACAAAAATTATGTAGAAGAGAAGTCTATTAACATCGACAGAAAAGTATAAAAATTCATTCGCTGGAAAAATAAATAAAAATCAACTTACTTATGTTACTAACCAATACAATACAAAAACCAATGTGTAGTTCAGATATAAATTTTTTTGCAGAAATAAACTTAGGCATACAATATTCTTAATTTACTTGCTGCTTTTCGAATATTTTAGACTGAAGAACCAATGCAAATTGAAGATGGTAATTATATGGAATTGCTAGGTTCAGAGGATAATGATGAGAGATATCAGGCAATTAGGTGAAATGTTTTTTTGATTTTATAATATAATCGTACCTGCATGGGGTAGATTTTAGTGTATTAAATTTGGCAACCACAAATTCTTGTTGATTTGAAAGATTTCACTTATAAATAATGTGTATTTCACTATTATTGCAGTAACAACTGCATGCATGATATATAGGCATCTGCAGTCATTGACATCAAAAAATTGTGTGTAAGCCCAAAGTTTTCTTTACCGATTTTTCAGACCTATGGAGAGGTCCAGCCATGTATATCCCAACAACTTTTAAAAGGCCCTTTTGTAAGGAATATAGGGAAAAATTGTATGTAGGTGCACAATGCTTCTCTCCAGTTATCATTGCACGTAATTATAGTATTTACCATTTCTTCAACATCTGGTACAATATTTAAGTTCTGGCACATGCCCTATGATTTATTGTTTACTTAAAAAAATAAAAAAGGAAAAAGGTTTCTTTAACCCTTCAAGTAAGTCACTACTTTATGCTAAGGATGCACACTACCAATTTCTGCTTTATGCTAAAGATGTACAAAATAAGGATGTCTGAAGTCTGTACAATGCCTTAGAAAATTGGTAAGCAAACAGTTGCATAATTGTTCCTTGCAAGTTGTTTTTAAGTTGTCTTTGAGATTGTGTGTCGTGTTTTGTTTTAGGGATAAACATCCCAAGATCACTGCTTTCTACTGACATAATTTTACTGTTCTTAATTCAAACTATAATAATTATGTATTGGAAGTTAAGGAGAACTTATTTATACAGAAATTGAGACCTCCACTCAATAGGAATATCATGTCAGAACCATTATATTTGCTAAATTGAACAAATTATAGTATACTTATTATCATGGGAATTTCAATATTTTGTGTATTTCAATTTACTTGAAATTTGTACATTTATTTGTAATCATGGCTTGTCTATGATCTGAAAGCTTAAAATTGCAAGTCATATTATGTTGTTAATATTTTTATTCGCCTCAGATATGTCATGAAAATAATGTTCAAATAATTTCTTTATTGTTTTTAGGAACATTCGAAATTTGCTTATTGGCATGAAGTCAAGAAAAACTCGTTTTGTAGAAAATGGTTTAATTGAAAAGTAAGATTATTGGGCAACACAAATAAAGTTTATAGAAATACATTTTTTAACTGCAGGACCCACAATTTTACTAATTCAGCTAACGAGCTGAAGAACTTCTGGTCTACTGGAACTTCTGGACTTTTGCAGAATTACTATTAAACACCATTAAACACACAATGTTTTATGGGTTTATGGTAATTAATTCATTTTCATATTAGGATTACTGTTTAAAATTAATTCACTTCCACCATGAAGTTAAAAAATACCACAGCAAAATTTCAGTGTTCAAATTTACTCCTTTATATGTTTCATCAAAATAGACAATGAATGAAATTACAACTTATCTATTAAAAACAAATTAAATTACTTTGTCTCCTCTCTTTCTTTTCTCCAAGAGGCTGCTAAGCCTCCAGTGTGTGGCATTTACTTTTTTAAACTTTGATTTTTTAATATTTTTAATGATTTCAAATGTAGATGTAAATGGAATGTAGATGTAAATAGTGCTGTTCTTGCAGCTGGAACATTTTTTCTTTTTTTGTAGTGCTGCTTATAATTTGGTAAATCCAATGTGCCTTCTGGCCGTGCTTGATATTGGTTAAATTTTTATGTTGGTGTGGGGAAAAAATAAATGATAAAATAATTTTTTAAAGCAATAAATTTTTTTAATTTAGTAAGGTATGCTTTTAAGTAAAAAAAAAGTTATGGCATACTTGCTTAATTTTTAATGGTTTAAAAAGTTTTTTTGCATAATCACATGTTTAATTTCTTTTTTTTTTGTTTTTAAAGGTTGTTAGAGCTTATGATTGAAGAAGACACAACTGTTGAGTTTGCAGTTGAAGCTGCGGTTGTACTTGGAACAATAGCGCGAGGTTAAACTTTTTTTCTGTTTACTCATTTTAATCACAACCCTTTGTTTTTACAGCTTTGCTTATTTGAGTTATTGTGCTCATTTTTCTACTAAATATTATTGTCATTTCTTAAATATTTTTCTAGGAGGTCCAGATAACTTGATGCGTATTTTAGATTCACAAGCTTTGCCAATCCTTTGTAAAGGTAATAGCACAAGAATAACCTTTTTATTTAGTGACTTACGCGGTATAAGAAAATATAGAAATATATAACACAACCAGCAGAGATAAAGGGTTCATGGCCAAGTCGTCAGGAAATTTGTTGCATGCTCATGAAATTAGAGTGCATTTTAAAGTCCAGTGTTCTCCATTTTGTTTTATATTATTATAAAGCTGTGTTGTTGTTTTCTTCACAAGGTTGTGAAACTCAGGTTAGCGAGAATAGCTTCTTGCACAGCCTAATTGTTAGAAAAATAATAGTATTTTAATACTAAGTTAGTAAAAGCCACTTTTTTTCTTATCTTTTGATAACTACTATGAACTTTTAGTTACAGTAAAGATCTATTTTTATAGTTTCTCGTTTCTAATGACACTCCCCTTCTTTCAACACATTTTAAGTGTCTATTGTGCCTAAACTATATTTAGAAAAATTGAACGCTTATTTCCTATGCCATCCACTTTCGGTTCACTTTAGTTATTTCAATTTTGCCTTGTATACTTTTTTCAGTTACCTAAGGAATTATGCGCTTCTTATGATTTAATGTCAATATTTTTAAATTTGGGTGTCATAGTTTTTCCAATAAATTATCGGTACTGTCTTCTAACACAATAATTAGAATTGTGTTTACCATCTATGCCATGGATAAAACTTTATCTTGCAAGGCATGGTCGGGAAAAGGCTAGGAATTAAATTTTATTTGTTCAATATGTGATTTGTGTACGAATCTCTGTTTTTTTTTTAATTTACCTTGTATTTATTAGGACTTCAATATTGTTATTGATTCATGTTAGGGATATGCCACAATGATGACCGTCTTGTTCAAGCCTGCTTACGTTCATTGCGCATATGTTACATGTCAAATCATTTACCTTCTGATTTGATATTTGAAGATGCAAACATTATAACCAATCTTGTAGAACTTCTGTTGAAATCTTCACAAAGTGCTGAATATGTAGCCAACATTTTACAACGTTCTTGCAAGGTATCATAATATCTATTGCTGTATTAAAAATATCAATACAGAAACATCTGCTCAAGGTGTATCTCCTCTCTATCGATAATGAGAAATCTTTATATTTTACATTTTGTCATATAGCAAAACATTTGAGTTCCACTTTACACAAAACAAAGTTGTGAATGCATATTTTTCAAATACACTGTCTGATATTTGTCGTGAATAGCAGCTTTTAATCCACTAGGGACTTAATTTCTCTACCAGAGAAACCTTTCTAAACCACTAAAGAAAATCACTTTTCTGATTAAATATTTTGAAAACTTATTAGCTTTCCGTTCTCTTTTATAGTGTGTGTATTCGGTGAACAATTCTAAAACAAAATCATTATTTTAACCAGTTTGTACAGTTTAAATATTGCATTTTGCTTAACAGACTGCAGCTGATCAGTCCATGCTGTACGATGCAAACATTATCCCTGCACTAGCACATTGGCTCACACACAAGAAGAATTTAGTACTAGTTCCAGTGCTCGGATGTTTATCAGCACTTGTACACTGCAACGAAGTTATAGCAAACAAGTTGGTACAATGTAGGTTTGATTTTCTAATCAGCAACCAAATATTGTGAAATACATATGTAAGATGTTGCTAAAACAATTTAGTCTTCAGTGAGGCTCTCCTAATGTACTTTTTTTTTCTAACTACAAAGTACTTGATTAATATTTTTAATGTTTTTATAAAAGACAACGGACAAATAAAGGTTATTATTATTATTATTCCGTGTATTTATACAGGATAGTCACTTTAATTTTGGGAACACTGTTATCAATGGGGGTACTGTGTTCTGAATGTATACATTTAGTATACACCGATAATGGGTTTGGGTTGACCATTGCTAAATATGCCTGCGCTGACGAGTGAACCACAGACCTTGTTACAAACAAAGCAAACTCAGTAATCACAAGGCTGCACACTGTATATTGCTTCTGTTTTGCTGCATCAGCTAAAGATTGGGAATTTTCTTTCTAAAAACGAGCTTATAGCCTTCCAGTTACTCAAGCCTAAACTGTTTGAAAGTTATTTCAACTGTTTTGTTAAAAGCTGTCATATTTTTAGCATGTGCAAAGTTTTCAAATTATAAAGCAACCTGTATTTTGAAAAAATAATCTACTTATGTTGAAAGCAAGGATATAAATGAGTTTTTTTACATCCTGTAGTGTAGTCACTCCAAGTGTGCCTTTGTCAAGACACTAATGTTGTGAAATTATTTTAATTTTACAGGTCAATTTTCTGGATTAAATGTAAAAGAAGAGCTTGTCAGGTTGATATCACGTGACAAACCTGATGAGATCCAATTAGAAGCGGCTATATGGTAGGTTTTGGTTGCGCAGTAAAAGTTTGTATGTGGACCAATATTTTACAAAATATTCAAACTGAAGGTATCAATTTATATTATTTTGAGTATAGCAAATGAAAGAGTTTGGCTACATTTTGTTTTGGTAAAATTAATGAAAAGCGAAATTCTACTAGCTTTTTTTTCGTTGTGAGAAAGTGAATTATTTTTGTTCTTACCTATATGAAGGAAGTTTTAATGGATGCGCCTAAAACTGATTTTATGTTATGGCAATAATATAACAAGTATAAACCTGCTACAATGTGTCAAACACCGTTCCTAGCAAAAATTTTAAAATAAATAAAAAATAACAAATAAGCTAAGTAAGTTCTGCACTTTGACTCTATCACAAATGGTAACGTTAACTGCATGCATTGTAAAGTTTGAGCTAAAGCACTCTCAAAATTAAAAGGAAACAGGTATTCCGCAATCTCATTAACTAGGTTGTTCTTGTAGCTTATAATTGCAAGACATGCGTGCTTTTGGGTATAATTGATTAAGTGTATTTTAAGTAAGTACACTATTTGGAAGAAATAAGCAAACATAAAACTTTTCTAGTGAAATAATTTTTAACATTCAACATTGACTGCTAAAATCTTTTGTTAATAAAAAGTGAACTGTATTATTATTTTATCTGTGTGTAAAAATTTGCCTTGTAGAAATTTATTTCCCTTTTCTGTTGCAACTATAACTAACTTCATTATGTAACGTTTTAGTTTAACAAAGATTCTACGTGCTGTCTCCATTAAAAATGGGTTTGAACAGTTGGAACAAAAGGTGAATTATTTAAATGCTAAAGAATTTTTGGTTTTTCTTTAATTTTTGAACGTGGTGAGGGTCAACCAAATGTAATTTTGGCAGACAAATGTTCGATACTAGAAACTGTGAAGTCTTTCACTGATATCAGTTGTTTTTCAATTTTATCTTATCTGTGATTTTTGCTTTTCTTTACTATTTTTATAGACTTTTATAACTTTCATAGTTTATTATTTGTTTGTTTTTCCATTGCTTTTATTGTCTTTCTATATTGTTGTTTTTTTTCCACATTTTGTCGCTTTTTTGTTATTTCTACATTATTTGTAGGTTTTCATGCTTGATTACAGTTCTTGTACTTTAACTCCATTTTTTTACTAATTTTCTACTTTGCTAAATAAAGCATTCTCAATTCTTTATCAAAGAAGAGCAGAAAATCTCAAAAACAAACCTTTTTATTTTTATTTCCATTCACAGGCGTAAAAGACGAGAGGTTTAAGGCTATATACAAAGTTGGTGGTACTAAAGTAACATAATTTTTGTATAGATACTTACAGTGCTGGTTCGCATGTGTCATAAGGAAAAACCATTACGAATTCGAATTGCTGGTGCTAATGGACTAGGTATGTACGCATACAATACAAAGTGTTTTTGTTTGCTTTATTTCCCGTATTTGATTGCACAACATTAACAAGCAGTTGGTTATAGTTGGTTAAGTTGCTCTAACAACTTCCTAATTTATCGCTAGATGATTCTCTGAAGTTCTTCTTAATACTCTTTTATAGCTGTGAGTTTGTCAACATAATTGTTCGTCAGTATATTGAAATAACATTCTCCTTTGGAATCCTTCTTTCCATTAATTTTTTTTATCTCACTTTAGCATGTTTAATCGAAGATGATAATGAACTTCAAGCAATCGCAGCCATATCTAATCACCTCATAAAAAATGTATCTCTATATTTCAAGCAGTTTGAGCATTTAGATAAAGAAAGCGCAGAGAAAATGAAAGAGGTATAATATTATCACTTTTAGCATGAACAGTACTTCATGTTCTTACGCGTATATTAAAATAATATAGAAATTTAAAAAGTTATGAAAAAGATTTTTTTCCACAGTCTTTTCCATTTATTTGAAAAATATTAATTAGGTTCAGCCTACTCTAAGTTTTTTTTACAAAAGACGCGTTTTCCATCTTACTGCAACCCAATAAAGCTAAGTGACTTGAAAATTTGAATTTCCAACATTTTATACAAAATAAAATACGTATGCATAATCTCATAATAACTCCTTGTGTTTGCAGTCTTTTAAATACTTTATATAGTTTACAATACAAATAAACATTTGCCAATGCTATTCTAGGTTCTTTCTTATTTATACCTAGGGAAAAAAAACCTTGAATGCTTTTGATGTGTTAACTATAAACCTGATGAATTGTTAAAATCTTTATCTTAAGATTTCGTTTTTATGTGCTGCAGTTTCTTCGATGATTGTCATGAATATGTTTTTCTCATATAGAGTGGATTGAAATTATTTGCTGCTTTATCAGCTAATGATGAAAAAATCCGAAAACGGGTGAGTTCTTAGAATCACATACCTTAGCGTCGAAAAGTGACTAGTTAGGAGGGTTGGTGACTCAAGTTTTCCTCAGCTAAAAGTTACCTTCGACTAACTTAATCCCAACTGCTAATTTTTCTCCAAGTAACTTTGACTAAAAATCTATGGCTACCTTTACAACCAGGATATCTAGCACTGAAATGTTACTACATGCATGGGCTTATATACTTGTTTGTACTTACACGTACCATGTTCAATACACACATGCCATGTTTGACTTAGATATGTGTTATTAAACTTATGTAGACCATGCCAGGATTTGCATATGCACATTTATTTATCCACATTAAAAAAATGAATTTTACACTTCGTGGTTGTCGGACAGGGGACGTTTGCACATTCCTCGGATATTTCCTTTCAGTGTTGTAAAGACTCCTAAAAAGTGCGATACGAAAAATTTTTGCTAGCGAGAGAGAAAAATTTCCATAATTTAAGAATAAATAGGAGCAGTTACCAGATGCAGTTTTTGTATTTAAAAGCATAATTCTTAATTTATCCCTTTTAAATAAATGTCCATGGGCATCATTTATTTTCGGCAGTATAGTCCTGGCTTTAATTAAGCTATGGTCTTAATAAATGTTTTTCCTTGACCATTTATTAAAGCACAGGAAATTAAGTGTTCTTGTAATCAGTCATATCATATTGGTACCTTTTTATGGCAGTTATGAGGTATCTATTTTATGACTAATATTTGCCAAATGCACACGCCCAACCTAACACCTAACCAGATTGGCAGTGCGTTGTAAAGGACTGGCCAGCTAGATTGCATATTGACGTGACTTAGTTGTATTGTGGAGTAGTTTTTGTAATGTTTGGCATATGATGTGGAATATTAAACGTCCATGATTCTCTGCTTGTCGCAAAGAGGGGTTTATACCTTGTTTTATTAGACACATTATTTAGTTCTTGTCTCAGTTAGTTATTCTCTTATAATTGTGCATAGTTCTTCATTGTAGATTGTTGACAGTACTCCAGACTTGATCCCAAGTATTCACGAAGCAGTTAATCAACAGCTAAATATTTCACTACAAATATCTGCATTGCAATGTTTATTAAGTTTATCACGTTCTGTGCATCAATTACGTACTACTTTTCAAGATGTCAAGTTGTGGGAGCCAGTCATCACAGCGTTGAAGTCAAGTATTTCAGATGATATTATAAGCGTTGCATCGTCGGTGTTGTGCAATCTGTTGCTGCATTTTTCACCTTGCAAAGAGGTATATTATTTGTGGATGAGATCTTTGTTTGTCAGGCCAATCTATTTGTATACTTTTTTCTATATGACAACTCCAGCCCGGCAAACTGAGCTGAAAAAATTTAATTTTTTATGATTACAACGAAATATAATTGTTTCTGAGAACAACAAGTTATAACTGCTCGTGAAAAAAGACAAAATGGAATTATTTGCGAGAACAACAAAATATAATTGTTTGTGTGAACAACAGAATATAATTGTTTGTGTGAACAACAAAATATAATTGTTTGTGTGAACAACAAAATATAATTGTTTGTGTGAACAACAAAATATAATTGTTTGCAAGAACGACAAAATATAATTGTTTGTGAGAACAACAAAATATAATTGTTTGCAAGAACGACAAAATATAATTGTTTGTGAGAACAACAAAATATAATTGTTTGCAAGAACGACAAAATATAATTGTTTGTGAGAACAACAAAATATAGTTGTTTTTGAGAACAACAAAATATAGTTGTTTGTGAGAACAACAAAATATATTCGTTTTTGAGAACAACAAAATATAGTTGTTTGTGTGAACAACAAAATATAGTTGTTTGTGAGAACAACAAAATATAGTTGTTTGTGAGAACAACAAAATATAGTTGTTTGTGAGAACAACAAAATATAGTTGTTTGTGAGAACAACAAAATATAATTGTTTGTGAGAACAACAAAATATAGTTGTTTGTGAGAACAACAAAATATAATTGTTTGCAAGAACGACAAAATATAATTGTTTGTGAGAACAACAAAATATAGTTGTTTTTGAGAACAACAAAATATAGTTGTTTGTGAGAACAACAAAATATATTCGTTTTTGAGAACAACAAAATATAGTTGTTTGTGTGAACAACAAAATATAGTTGTTTGTGAGAACAACAAAATATAGTTGTTTGTGAGAACAACAAAATATAGTTGTTTGTGAGAACAACAAAATATAGTTGTTTGTGAGAACAACAAAATATAATTGTTTGTGAGAACAACAAAATATAGTTGTTTGTGAGAACAACAAAATATAGTTGTTTGTGAGAACAACAAAATATAGTTGTTTTTTAGAACAACAAAATATAGTTGTTTGTGAGAACAACAAAATATAGTTGTTTTTTAGAACAACAAAATATAGTTGTTTGTGAGAACAACAAAATAGAATTGTTTGTGAGAACAACAAAATATAGTTGTTTGTGAGAACAACAAAATATAGTTGTTTGTGAGAACAACAAAATATAGTTGTTTGTGAGAACAACAAAATATAGTTGTTTTTGAGAACAAAAAAATATAGTTGTTTGTGAGAACAACAAAATATATTCGTTTTTGAGAACAACAAAATATAGTTGTTTTTGAGAACAAAAAAATATAGTTGTTTGTGAGAACAACAAAATATAGTTGTTTTTTAGAACAACAAAATATAGTTGTTTGTGAGAACAACAAAATATAGTTGTTTTTTAGAACAACAAAATATAGTTGTTTGTGAGAACAACAAAATAGAATTGTTTGTGAGAACAACAAAATATAGTTGTTTGTGAGAACAACAAAATATAGTTGTTTGTGAGAACAACAAAATATAGTTGTTTGTGAGAACAACAAAATATAGTTGTTTGTGAGAACAACAAAATATGGTTGTTTGTGAGAACAACAAAATATAGTTGTTTTTTAGAACAACAAAATATAGTTGTTTGTGAGAACAACAAAATATAGTTGTTTGGTTATTACAGGCTGTTGAGTGATTTTTTACTTACTACTATATTAATAACAAACTTGAAATGTATTTCCTTTTTATTCCTCTTGTTCGTTTGTTTATTTTGTTTAAAAATAAATTATAAATCTACATTCCATTTTTTAATTGTTCTATGCTAACTATAACGAGAAATGCAGGATATGCGTTTGAAAGTTAAAAAATAAAAACTCATAAAGCAAAGTAAATATTTGACTTTTTAGTAAATATTAAAATTTTAAACGAATCATCTATTTGTTTTTATACCTTCGCTACTTAGTATTTTTAAAAAATATTTTTCATCCGTCACATTTACATGAAAAGTGATGTTAGGTTTGGTTTCTTTAAACACAGCTCTTATAATGTAAACAGACTTAAATAGTACATATTAAGAACAATAACTCCCGCTGAAAATTAATTTAAATGGTTCACGTCTTTTTCTTTCAGTTCTTCCCACGTGGGAACATGACAAGGGGTACAACCCCTACATTCTTCGTAGGTGCCATATGGCTTTAGTGGCAGTGAAGTGTTAGTGAGTTTGGATGACGAGTTAATCGATTATTTCCACCCCCACGTTAAATAAAATGGAATCATTGTCTTCCTAATGGAATAAAATTTACTTTTTGTCCGCATTTAAGTTTATTTTGTCTACTTTATAAAGAAATAATCTTCTTAGGAGGAATAATGCACCTTTCCGTTCACGATTTGTCTATGTTTCATGTTTTGCAAGATATTGTTATTCTTATTTGACCACAAGTAGCCAAAAGCCCATAAAAGTTTTAAGTATGACATCCATTTTGTTTGTTTTGAAGGCGTTGGTTGATTATGGTGCTTTGGACGTCTTAGTTACGTTAATAAAGAGGAAAGAAGTTCCTTTCAGAGTGAACGGTGTATGGGGTTTGATGGTAAGTTAAAAACTGGCCTACAATCCCTAATTTTGTGTTAGAAAACAAGACGTTACAATGCCTAGTCTAAAGGCGAGCGTTAGGATTTTTTGTGCTGATCTTAAATTGTTTTTATTTTCCCGAAGACATTCTATAGCAAATTTTAAGCCGTTTATCGTAACAATTTCAAAAGTGGGCGTGTGTATAGTGCTCATTTAAGTTTATTAGCAATGTATTTTTTTTTTATTTAGAACCTAGCATATGACGCCAATGATTCTCTAAAAAATAAAATTATTGAAGTAGCTGGTATTCACCAAATATTAAGGTTGGTGTACATGTGTCACTTTTTACACGTCAACATTGTTAGGCCCAGTCTCTATATTGCGGTGTGGCTTTGTTAGTGTCAATTTTTTTTGTTTTGGAAGTTTTAAACAACATTCCTGATATAAGAGTATAAGAGCTTGTGCACCCACATGGATTTATTATAATAAAAAAATATATAACTGGTCAAAACCGCGCCAAAAACCAAAAAGGCTAGATTCCGATCGACCGCGTTTTCTGCTATAACGCAAAAGCTTACGATTTTTTTTGTTGGCGTATGCGATTGGAAACGATCCTTCATACTTTAATTAACTACTGTTTTTTAATTTTTGTAAACATTCCGTCTTATTTTACTTATCCTTTTTTTAATACGATTGCGGATTTAAAGTTTAATGTAATGTCGTTAGATCATCCAGCGATTCGTTTCAGCTGTGGAGAAGATTTAGCTATCTCCGTCGCAGAGCTTATGAGTTGTTTATTTTTTTAGTTTACTCAGCGATGCGCATGTTGATGTTGCTGTTAAAGCACTTGGAATATTACGAAACCTTGTTACTGAAAAAGAGGTAAGCTGCGTCAATACAACACGCCATCACAACAATCTGGTACTTTTAAACGTTTTGCCAAACCTTCACAATGTTGGCACTCCTTCGTGTCGTTTTTCTTAGTCTTCCATGGTACACTTCAAGCTTCTTGACCTGGCAAAATAGACATGTCTATTTTTTAATTTTCTTTTTGGCAATGCAGTTGAAAAAAATACATTCAACTACAAAACACACGCCTTGTCTTAAGCGCCTCCTTTAAAAACTTTAATACTAAAATCTTTTGAGAAATCCGAAATGATTGGTTAAAGGCGGGACAAGGTTAATCATACGAACTTTTTTTTAATGATATCATTAAAGGGTGTCGTCTTTAAGAAGTTTTTTTTATACTCGTACTAAAATATGCTCGTTAGGAAAGTATTCGGAAAGTTAGTTCGAATGAGAACTTTCATAACAGCTGTACGTGGTGTATGCGCTCGTTGTACAGTCATGATTGTTTATACCAGATCGGTATCCTCCTGATATATTTCTATAAACATACCACGTTTGCAGATTTTTGCTGTTAGAAGAGCCAGTGTATATTTGACAGCTGTTAATGACACTGAAATAAGTATCTTATCTATTAATAAGGAATTCTTCTTTTGTTTACATTCTCACATAGATATTTTTATCCCAAAATTTTATGGTTTCGTTTTACAAGTTTAATCTGTTATAATCTAAGACTCTGTCAAAAGCAAAACAAAAAAAATTTGAGTTCAGTGGACGACAAATTTTTACTCACGTTAAATGCTATTCCACATTTTAACAAAACACAGAAATATAAGCTCCAAACTTTTGGTGTGTGTAATCAAGACGTATATATCTTGCCTCGTTTATTTTATTCCATCTCATTTGTGCAAAATATGTAAACCCATTCGGCCGAAGTAACATCGTTACAGAAAAGAAAACCGTAGAATTAAAATTATTTTTATTCAGGAAGTATTTTCACACATTTTAAGTGTAGATTATTGTTTCCCCATCCTTCAATAAAGAGCTGTGGATAGCCTATTCTCCATTTATTTTATGACGAACTCAGCCTTCCTATTACAGATGCCATTAAAAAATTTCAGAAGTCAGTTGGAAAGTTTTAGATTCCATGATATTGTTCTGCAATTTACTCTCCGACACATTGTTCTGTAATTTTTTCAACGACTCATCTTGTTGTTTTTAGCACGATATTGATAACCTAATGAAGAATTATGGTGAAAATATCATTAATTCGATAAAGCCTATTGTGTTGGACTACAACGCGAACGAAAAGTTAAAAGAGCAAGTAAGTCGGGTATCTTTCTGCTTTCCTTACTTAGGTAATCCTTATTTTCATTCGACCTTTAAAGTTTCTATTCCTATTACAAAATAATTTTTAGGTTAATTTTTGAGGTTAAGTATAAGGTTAAATAGTCATCTCATTACGTTGATTCATCAGTGTGGAATTTTAAAATAATTAGCCTAATTTATGAGCAGGATTTCCGAGCATAGAAATATGTTTATTTTGTTTATTGATTACAGTGGTCCCAGCCGACATAAAATCATAAAATTAGCATAAAATTAGCATAAAATTGATTTGTTGGCATGGAAAATCATAATTTTTGTACATGTGTTCTCCAAAATTTTGTTTACGCAGTGATAGTGATTGATTAAACACCGTCCAGAGTGGGGAAAAAGCTAACCTTGGCTCAGTTTTGTTAAAAAGGATAAATTTTCAGCTTATTGTAAAATTTGTGTTAAAGCATTCAAAATTGACAACAGTGGGTTATCTCAAGTAAAATCACATGCAAAGTGTCATGCATCTGGGTCAAAAAAAGATCTTATCAACCAGAGGGCATTTACAATTAGTTCCGAAGATGGCAAGTTTAGTCTTAGTCAAGGCAGTTTTTTCCTAAGCCAAGAAAATTTAGTAACGAAGGCAGAAATGTTACAAGCTTTGCAGATAGTTGATAAAAACCAGAAACAAATTTAAGAGAGAAACCCTTAGACTTGATTGATTTAACCCATTGTTTAGCAATGAACCTTGGTGTATAGACTGTCAAAGCAAATTCAAAGCACTTTTTATGTGTTTACCCAGTTTTCAAAGGGTTATCCAGTTTTTGTAGGAGATTTGTCAAATCTGTGAGAAATTAGTAAGGCCCATTGAATCATGCGGTTATTAAAATTAGGCATTGGCATAAAATTAGCTCAATTTTCATAAAAAAAGGCATGAAATTAGAAGTGAAGGGCATAATATAGCATAAAATAGGGTGTAAATTGGCATAAAATCATAAATAAAATCTGTGGTTTTGCACTGGGACTGTGATTATTTTCGTGTCTTCACATCAAACCTGAATTTGTTTTTCAGGTATTATGTTTGCTGTCAAATATCTCGAACGGTACTTTTGCAAAAGATGTCATCATGGCTGATAAGGAGCTCGTTAAAAACGTCATTGAATGTCTAGCAGATCAACGAGAGCAAATTCAGGTAGCGAGTGTATTTTGCATAACAAACCTAATGAGAGGTAGTGACGGGGCCAGTATAGATCGGCAAAATACCCTACGTGAACTTGGCGCTGAGAAAAAATTGCAAACATTGCTCACCACAGCGAACAACAATCTCTTCGATAGGTACGTTTATCCTTATGGAAGATGGTAGTGTCTGCTATTAGATATTTTTTTCGGTTTTAATAAGAAAAATAAGAAAAATCTTGTTATTCATCTTTTTCCTTAGTTTTTCGCTGCATTTTAGATCTTAGCAAATTCTCTAAAGGTCACGCATGTTTTACTGGACAAGAACTTGTAGTAAAGAACAGTACAAAATTGCGATCGATGTTTTGGGGAATTTTGCCTAGTGGCATGACATATTATTATTATTATTGAACTAAAAGAGCAAGTTTTTGTGCTATTTCTAAGTTTTTTGAGTCTTATGTTAAATACACATTTTTTATGATATGCACGATAACAGGTAACTCCAAAATATCGGAAAAGCAAATTGATAAATTGATAAAGGTCTTAGGCTAAACAAATTTTCTGAAAAGCTTATTTAATGTTAAGAAACATCGAAATTATCTCCGAGATCACCCGTCGTTGTCATCTTTTAAAAGTCCACCCTGTTAAGGCAGCTGCTGGTTAGGCTTGAGATTTCGAAAAATCTATGTTGTCCCCAGAGTTTTTATTTATTTTTGATAGTGGCGATGAGGCTGAGGAATAAGACAAGGAGCCTTGGGGCAAGGTTGCATATGTGGCAAAAGATATTTTTCTTGATGAATATAAAATTTTACCACCTTGCGTGAACCTCGAGGTGCTTCGATGGAAGTGTTTGCGATGTCTATATTTACCATAAGATTATCCTTTGATGATATTTATAATATATTTAGACCAATGTTTACTGATGAGCTTTTACGTTCAACAGGATTTTAAGCGCATTCACTTCGTCCATGAGCAAAATTAACAACATTTATTTCCTTGTTTATAAAATAGTTTTCAATGGTTTTTTTAGTTAATTATTATAACGCTATATCCTGTTCCCTTATTATTGTTTTAGAGTAAAAGTTGCGTTACAACAATTTACTTGATCTTTCTGTTATTCCGGATGATAATTACAATGGTATGGAAAGGTGGTGTTCATTGATTGCTTGACAATAAGTAAACGAGACTCGTTACTGTAAATTACGTATATTTCGTTTGTTAATATTCTGTAAATATATTTTACGCGAAAAAACAATTGAAAAAATTTAATACAGTTTTTTTCCTCTGATAAACCCCAAACCGATGACTCAAACTCCCGGTTTCTCGTATCCTGAGTTGTCTGGTTTTCATAGGACGTTACGAATAAAAAACGCCTATTTAATTCTCTTCCATGGGCCTGTATTTTGATATCTGAAAGTTGAGTGATCACGAGTTACGGTTAATGGATGTCATGTCAGTGTTTCAGCCTTGCTGCGACACAAATTGGCATGCGTAAATTGTGTTACACCTGTGCCATATTGTAGTCAATAAGGCAAGACTGAAAAAATCATGCGATAGATTTCCATTTCCGTCGTGAGTTTTATTTACATTTAGGCTACCATCTTTTCTTAATAGTATTCTTTTATCGAGTCTGCATAAATTATGCAAATTATGCAGCGAGAAGTCAAAATTTAATTGTTTTTGAGGCGGCTTACTAATTATAACGCCTTATATGGATAACGTTCATTATTATCTTTTCTACGAGCTAAAAAACAAGTAGGTTGGGTTAGCACTTTGTTTTCGTTGAGCGAGTGGTAGAGCAGAAGGCTTCGTCTTGGTTTTTAGTAACATCTAAGAAAACTTGTTCACAATTTACTGACAATATGTCTGCTGCAAAGAAAACCAAGAAGGGAACTGGAAAGAAAAGAGCTCAAAGAGCAACCTCAAATGTGTTTGCTATGTTTGATCAGTCTCAAATCCAAGAATTTAAAGAAGCGTTTAATATGATTGACCAAAATCGTGATGGTTTCATCGACAAAGAAGATCTTCACGACATGTTAGCTTCCTTAGGAAAAGACCCTTCAGACGACTATTTAGAAGAGATGATGAAGGAAGCTCCTGGTCCAATTAATTTCACAATGTTCCTAACTTTATTTGGAGAGAAATTAAACGGGACAGACCCTGAAGACGTCATCAAAAATGCATTCAGCTGCTTTGATGCTGACCAAACAGGCTTTATTAAGGAAGAATATATGAAGGAACTGTTAATGACTATGGGAGATAGGTAAGTGTATTAATCAATATTGTTTCAATATTTAGCTAGCTGCTAATAACAACAAATGGGTTGCTCTGGAACTTTATGCTACAAAATGGTACAAGTGTGTCTACTCATTGAAAATGCCACAAAAGCCATTAGAGCTTTCAACGAAACTTCTGTTTCGAAGAATATCCACTTAATGAAACCCCATCAGGCTCGAAACAACCGAAAACACAAGCAGCTGCACCCGTTGTGGAAGTATCTTAAGCCATATATACCAGCTGGTATGTAACTAGGGCAGGCATTCTCTGAGCGGTAGAGTGTATTCAGCCAGTTGTAACTGTAGTCGAAAGCTAACAAATTTGTAATGATTTCCCCTAAAAATGTAGCTACAACTTTTATGGCATGTCATTTTTGTTTTTTCTATCCCAATATACTGCAACAAAAATGAGATAGGCCATGTAGTTTACAAAAGTTAAATTTTTGGCGTGAATTTACGATATTCCTGAAATTTTTGTTGAAAAAATGTTGATATATACTGAAGAAAAAAAAGGTAGATGTCTGAAAATTGTCCAAAGTTTCTACTGAACAGACCAGGAGTTTTACCCTTCTCCCCCAAACAGGCAATTTTCTGCAATGATGGAGAAACTAATCTGGTTAGGTTGTGTACAAAAAACATTTCTGAATGTTTTAATATCAGTGCCTAATATAATGACATGTAGCTGGTACAATTTTCTAACTATTTTAATATACACACTATAGATGGTCAGCTGAAAAAATCTTTGTAGAAAAAATTTCTATGCAATTATATTTCAATGTATATATAATCTTGCTTCTAATCTGTTATTGCTATACAATAGGTTATTATTTTGCAGCTGTGATTTTATCAAGGAATTAGTTTCATTTGACGAAGTTATTACCCCAAGTGGATTTCACTCTGGTCTACAAGTGCATTAAAAATTCAAATTTTTCTAAAAGAGTTATTAGAACTAACTTCCCATGTCCTTGTAGTTTTTTTAATTGCTGCAATTCTCAACCCAGTTGTTTGCATTTACAAACAGATGAAACTCTGATCTTGGAATTGGCAACAGCTGTTCAACTCTTCCATGATCCTTTACCAGATTATGTTTAATTAGTCTAATTCTGTTTTGTTCGTGCAAAAGATTTGCATTATAAACACAAAGAACAATGCTAACATTACTTTCATTTGAATATTGTTTTCCTGATAAGGTTAAGTAAGTGTTCTAATTTTTTTAGATTCACTGAAGCTGAGTGTGATGAAATGTTTCATGGAGCACCTGTTGATAGCAAAGGAAATTTCAACTACATCGAATTTACTAGGATAATCAAACATGGTTCCAAAGAAGAATAGAAACCGTAACTCTGTCCTCCATTCTTTTCATGAAACTTTTAACGTTCCTGCTATTGCATCTTTTGGTGTTCTTTATTTTTACTACAAATTAAAACAGCACTAGGAGATTTAATGCATGGAAGCAAAACTTATTTATAGAAGCGTCAATCCTTGAAGTAGCATATAAAGTTCGAATACAGAGTGGTTTGCACTAATTGGTATTGTTGACAGCAGTGGATTGCAATCAAACTTACCAAAAGAGAAAGAGTGATGTAAAAGAATGGAGAAGACAATAGTTTTTATCATTACGTGTACCAGTTTTATTCTGTTATTACTTTATCCAATAAATGTTTTTTTGTGGCTTGCTAAAAAAATCGAATTTTTAAATGTCTTTTCACCACTTCTTCTGCATGCAAAGTATTCTGATTTTATTTTATTTATACTCTCCAGCTAGTATTTATTACACAATCAAATATAAAACTTGTTTTTTGCCACCTACCCTTACCACTTATTTTAACTTTGAAGTGTAAATATTTAGTTATCAATGTCAAAGACTGTTTTTGTCATTTTTGTCACTTGGTAGCTTTACCGACAGAATAAAAAGGTGCTAAAAATCTGGTGCTTGTGTTGAGAGTTTTATTTTACCTGAACAGGCCATTCAACCTTGATTTTTAAATATTTTTGGAATGTTTTTTGTAGAAGTGTATAATATTTCCTGTAAATCAACGATTTTCGTATTATGTAATAAAAAAGAATTTTCGTACCACTGGCGATTATTTGTGAAAAGTTTTTGTTATAATTTGCTTGAGCATGTGTCGGGATCATCAACAGTTAAATAAGATAATTTTCATGTGACCTGGTTTTTAGTCAATTGTTTCCTGGCTTAATGCACGATTCGCAATTCGTACAGTGTGCGCTAAACGACAATCCTGGTTTTAGACTTTACCCTCTTCTCCCTGCCCGAAACATCAAAATCTAACAGTTTAAGATTGACTTCGTCTGTTCTGTCCTGAAAAAGCTCTCTGGCATACACTGCTTTTAATACCTAAAAACGCATGGAAGATGGTGCATAAATTATAGCGTTCAAACTTTTTAAACTAGTCAAAACTTATGGTCGTTGTTGAAGAAAACAACAGTAAAATTAGAACTAAAATTCTTTCTTGAAATATTTCGTTAGATTGGAAGTCTTGAGATTGCTTATTATTGCTTTCGCCAGCTTGTCATTTCTCTCATATTTTGCGGCCTTTGTGGGCATTGACGTGGATATAGTATATAGATGTATCTGTATCATGTCGTGTGTCTATTTTTAGAATGTTTCACCCTGATCGGACCTGATCATGAAGCAGAACTATTTTGCTCATCACTAACATACTGCCTGGCAGCGAGCGTGATTTGAATCGCGGTCCCCAGATTATTATTTTCAAGAAAGATTTATTTACACCCCTTGTCCCCAGAGCCTCTTTCGCCCATAACCTTACGAAGCAGCACTAATAACTTAAAAAGACAAGATGCCATGAGACGAGGTTTCTATTCATTCGAGAGGGGCGCTGATAATCATTCATCTGTCGGTTACGGGTGTTGGGATTTTGGTAACACGGTGGACCGCTCACAACTAATATGTCATGTTTTCTATTATTTCTAAAAAATCTGTCACATCAATTTCGTTCCCAGAGCTTCTTTTTCGCTTTATATGCGTGCTGGGGCATATCTAGATATCAGAAAACGAAAACGAAGCCCGGGGACAAGATTGTCGTCACACGCGAGAAATAGTGCAGTACGTAAACTTACTTGTTAACCCTCGCTTGTGTCCCCGGGAGTCCTATGGTGCGAGTTAGTTCACGGTGGCTACAAAAAATGTCTACTCAAAATTTAAACTTTCGCGCTGTAAATTATAAGTGGCATGTCAAAAAAATGAAAAGTTCAACAACAACAAAAAACGTTTTAGATCTCTGGATTAAAAATTTACTCTCGAGCTGTAGGGGTGTGTAATTTCGGAAATAATAGTAGTAGCAGGGGGGGATGGACAATTTTCAAAATATTAATAGCCCCTTGCGGGGGTGTACTCGAAATATTTTAAATCTTTAAAATCAGTGAAAACAAAATCTTGAATGGTTTAAACCATAGTCCATGACTATGTTTAAACATAATATAATATTCCTAATGCAATAGCAAGTAAGTGTTATCACACAAGATAAAAAGCATTCAGTACATCGATTTAAAACTTTTATATCAGAAAAACAAAATTAATATCAAGTAAACAATTTTCAAATAAATGGATTATTCCTAGGTGGCAAAAAAATATTAATAGTAGGGGATGTGTGGAATAAGAATGTGCAGGGAAATTTTTTGCTCCAAAAATAAAAAAGGGCGGGTAAAAAACATGTTTGCAATAAAATATTTTATGTCGAATATTCTCCTGCTTAAAAAAGTGTTGCTAATAATATTTTAAAGCCCTCTACAAAGTAATACAATTTTTGAAATTACAAACGCGAGTCTATAATAAAACGGCCCTACGGTCATATCCCAATAAAAAGAGACGAATGTTTATAAGAAATATATCGAAAGCAGCTTACTTAAAGTTACGAGTTACCAGGGCATTTTTAAGTTTAAAACTTAAGGAATGCCCTGGTAAATCCAAGAAAAAACGTCGCTAAAATGTGTAGAAAATAAAAAGAAAGATTGTTGGACCTGGGTGTTGAAGCTAGCCTCACATAAATTATCGAAGTATTGGTAACAGTAAGGCAGGGTTTCGCGTACCTTTTTTACTTCTTTCAGGTGTTTACCTAAGTTTTTAAAAGTTGTATACGCATAAGGATCTTGGAAGAGTGAAAAAGCAGGACCATGTACATACAGGCGAAAATGTGTTATATATATTCTACTCTGCAAAATGCATGACCAGGCACTCAGTACGTAATATGTAGAATAATTTCGCCCAATAGTTGATGTTCTGGTCCATTTTTCATTTAGTAGAATAAGTATTAATAATAAAGTTTTTAAGACCCACAGGGTTGAAAATGGCAGTTTTTTTGTTTGTTTTTAACTACGCTTAATAATGAAAAAAATGTTACGCCAAAGTTTGTTTTCTTGACTTTCTTAAAATTCTGTGGTTTAGTTTATATTCTCTACCAACCAGAATGCACGATTATGTCGTGATGGAAGCCAATTTTATACGCACTCAAAAATCCTGCAAAATAATTTTGCTGTACTTCACCAGAAGAATGTAAGAGAGATTGAGAGCAAAAAGACCATCCTGGCGTTAATCAATTTATCAAAGCTTCAAAGCAGCTTGGTAAATAGTAAATTTTACGCGATTTAGACTTTTACTTGTTCGCACATCCCTGTTAACGACTTTCTGAAGATTTTCTTCACGAGGACCAGCCATCTTAGTGATATTTAATTTCTTTCTCCAGAAATATATAAATAATGGTACAACAAGCAAAAGCATATTCTAAAAATAATCCTTAAAATAATTCATGTATGTACAAAATGAAAAAGTCCAAATGTATGTTGAGAAAATCCAATGCATAAAAGCTAACCTTTTTAACCGCAGAAAACTCTCGATACAACGAATCCTAACGAGGGAAGGAAATTCGTAAAACCAAGCGTTTGTAATAGGTCGTGATATCGAGAGTTTTCTAGGGATTCTTAAGAGACAGAATCTATTTTGTAGTATTGAAATTCACCATGCAACAAACCTCGTTGTCATAAACCCTTTAAATATGTAGGTTGTTCGGTAGCTTTATTATCGAAGAGTGTTATAAGACCAACATGTGTCACGATGGAACACTCTGCAGAGTGATAACTAAAAAAAATCTTTAACAAAGTCATGCGCGAGAGTAGATGTTGTGGTTGAGATCTAGTGAAAACTCGGTTACAGCAGTTAGAATATTCTAATGTTAAGTGGTTTATCCACCGCAATCTTCGGCGGTATATGCCGGCGGCTGCACGTTATTATCAGTCATCCATTTCCGTATTCGTTCTTGTAGTTCAGAGCAGGGTTCAACTTGATCCAATCGCAATGGACTTCGATTAAATGGGTCTTTTTCATCACTAAAACAAAATATAGAAACCAATATCAAAGTCAGTATTATAATGATAAGATGTGCTATAGAATATCTGTTACACGTATGCCTCGTCTTACCCTGACCTTTTCATTAAACTAACTACTTTAGAAACGCCCTGTTGGGCAAAACCACCAGATTAGAATAAAATGTGATTTGGTTGCAAACACATGAAGAACTTGAGTAAGTAATCTCATCAATGAAGACAGCATTTGGCAAACTTTGGCAAAATATCTACATGTAAATTTTTTTCATAGAAAGCTTACTTAATATCAGCTAAAAGACACGACCATATATATACCTCAATAAATGTTTGGCGATCGTAGATTTGCACAAAATTTTTCCAGACGAAGGTAACTTCACGGGCTCGTACATCAACATGCAGGAGATGGGATCCAAAAATTCATCTGGAGGCTAGAACATGCAAGAATATAAGTAATGAAACATGTCAGCTTTCTCGCATCAAAGAAATGAGGTTTGATCAAACCTGAAGCTAGCCTATTAGTTTATCAAGTATATCAATAGTTGTTAGGGTGAGACAAACACACGGTTGTCTGATTATCGAATACACAAACTGTCTAGTTATTGTTTAAACTACTAGATTTCACGGAAATGCGGCAACGTTGCAATAACGCGAATTAAAAGAAAAACACGTTAATTTAAATCACGTTAATCTGTATTTCAATTACTTTTTCGTGACGTGACCGAAAATAAACCAATCCGTGTTAACTAACGACGGGTTAAAAAAAATGTGCAATAACAGCGACATTATACATAAGATAATGTAAGCTAATGTTACCTCTGGCATTTCTTCTTCTGACTTTCGGAACACTTTATGTAAATGATGTAATTTTTTAGCGAGTTTACGAAGATCATTTTGCAAAAACTGACATCCTTCGAGGCGCCTGCAAGAAAACATTCACTCTATGTAAACGAAACAACTACTTACATTCTACACATTTTCACAAGTTCTCTCTATATTAAAAATACCCGTATTATGTCTGTGCGTGTGTCTGTGCGTGAAGAAAAGGTCGTGCTACGTACACAGGAAATAGGAAAGGTCAAACCCGTGTTTTTTTTCTGTATTAGCAATACGCGCATTTCCTGTTTAAATTTGTTGCACTGCAGCTTCATCTCTGACACCCAGTAGAGTAATCACGTGCTAAAGATGCACGAAATACAGGAGAAAAATTGAGAATCGCATTATTTACGACGGGCGAATCCGTTGAATTTTTCATAACGGACGATTTCAAAGGACAAAAAGGTCTAAAAATATGTAATCCTCTGAATTGCTTGCTATGTTTCTTTCTAGTAATCCTTTTAAAGAGGAAGGGGAGAGAGTCTATTTAAATTTAAAATCTATGTTCAAAGACTTTATTTGATAATATTAGCTACTTCCAGTTTCTTAGTGACAGACAGAACAACAAAATTTGAGTCATCATTTAAGTCAAACCATTAAACAGAAATAAACAACAACAAAAGAAAATAAAACCTACTCCACCAGATCTATAGCTCTTGAAAAAATCTCGTCGGAATACGAGCGAGTATCTTTGACGATAGCTCGTAGAAATTCTTCCTCCTTACCCAACGAGACATATATCAGTGTGATGTTTTTCACCAAACTTGCTGGATTGAAATTAAACTTCTTGAAGTTGTTGACCTGCGGAATAAAACATAAAATATTCGCTACGTTTCAGGAAAGAACATTCGGTGAATTATTATTATACACATATGCATTCCTAAGGACCAAAGTTTTAACACTAATAACATGAAAATACCTTTAAATCTTTCCGTTTTGGCCCAACTAAATGAACGTAGAAATAGTTGAGAAATGCAGCCATACTATCAGCCATGCAAGGACTTGCGAAAGGTCTAAAAAAATTGTGCAACATTCGTTCCGAGATTCGTTTACATATCTTATCTTACGGTATTAACAAGGGAATTACTTAACGACCTTAAATTGGTAGCTATTAATCATATATAAAAAATAAAAGCTATAAAGCGTGGCCACACACACCAGAGGCTAATACTAAAAAAAACGGATTTTTTTTAATCTAAAGCTAGTCCAATTAAATAGTCCAAGGTCATACGTTCGATGTGCACATTTGAGAAGTTTAAAATGCTTGTGTGCTATCTACAAAAAACGGCTGATTACATGGACCGATGATAACGAAGAGCAACCCTTTTCCTTCCTTGTGCTTATAAATATTTTATGCAAAATAATCATAAATTGCAAACACCATAACCAGGTGACAGAGCGTCGAAACACTTGCAATGACAATGTTTAACAAGCGAAAAGAATATCATTGAAACTTGTGCACAGAATATAACCTTTTGTGGTCCTGTAGTGCTACACCACAGTTTCTATGAGTTCTTTTAACTATGTTTTTGACTGCTTTTCGTGTTTTCTACCTCCTTTTTTTCATCTTTCCACATTGCCACGTCTGGTATCAGGCATTGTTTTTAATGCCTGCTACCAGGATTTTCAGGCATTAATTTTACTTTTTTCATGTTTAACAGGTCTTCTCCATTGATACCAGTTTCTTATATGTATCATATGTACTTCTCCATTGATACCAGTTTTTTATATGTATCATATGTATACCTTTTAACTGAAGGAAAAAAATAACTTACTTTTGAATGTCGCTTGTGATGTAGCAAAGAACGTGAACTGTTTCGTTAGCCATCGTGTTGTACGCTCTTGCAAAATGACCGAATTGCACCAAGTTTTGTTCCTTCTACAACAAAGAAAGAGGATTTTAAATGTTAAATCCAAAGTTCCTCACGTGCTTTAGAAATTGTAGCGGTTGTTTCACGAACAATATGTATTTTTTGGATATTAATATAGCAGACTTTAAAAAAGCGTGCGAACCTGTTTTTTGTCATCCTGTGATAAATTATTCCATTGTCCACTTGCTTCTTCTTCTTGCAACGTTTTAATCATCACTAAATTCTACAAAAACACAAACTTAAATATCCAAATATTAATGTTGGAACAGCCAGCATACATTACATAACATGTTAACATGAAAAATCTCTTTCAAAAACTCATCACATCCTATCCAACAATTTTAAAAATAGCATGCTGCCTTATTCTAGAAAACTAACCAGGCACAAAATTAACGCGAATTTTTTAAATTTTGCGTTAAAAAAACGTGAACATTCAGGACATTAAAAAAGCAAATTGCTAATTTTAAACCTGTAATTAAAGTGTAGATCTATATTTTTTAGTAGATGCAATACAAAGCTTAAACACTATAGGTATTCCTGTTAATTTCGTGAACGTTATTTTATGCTTGTTAATTGTTCAAAAATAAGGTATTTAAAAAACTTTGAACATTCCGGACTAAAGCAGAAGGTAGACTAAACATTTTGATGAAAAAATAACTGCCCAACCTATTTATTGGCTGAACTGAAGTTCAACTTCTGAAAATATAAAACGATTAAGAGAAGACTACAACAGTTCATGTACAGCTGTGTAGTTTTGGCACAGAGAGTTTGGATCTCACAAGATAACAAGGGTCTCCCGTGTAAAACAGGATAGAGGTGGGCGAGACAAATCTCCAGAAATTGCACCACAAACTAACCTGCAAAGCTTCGTCTAACAAAAACGTGCTATCATTCACCAACAGATTAATGAATCTTGGAAAAGCTGAGAAGTTCAAATCTCTTTTGTACACAACTTTACCCTACAAACAAAAAAAAGTCAATGTCAATTTACTGAAGCGTCGTCTGAACAAGAATAACGACAATGAAGATAATCACTGAACAAAACTTTTAAACAGGTCTTTTTATGGTAATTTTATGTCTAAAACAAACTATATTAGAGTTCCCTCACAAGTTCTTCTTGCAACAAGCATAAACATTTTGTCAACTTTAATCTGGATATTACCTCTTCATATAACTTTCTAAACGTAGCATGGTAGGTTGGAATGTTCCATATATATTCCAAAATTTCATACATGTAGTGACGGTAAGCTAAATAAAAGTATATACCATATGCAGATGCAAAAGTGGATGATAGATGCAACGTTTTCTGAAGCTTACACAAAATATGGCATCGAACATCAGTAGAGGTCATCATCGACACTTACTAAACTTTTGATCGAACTCCATGGCGTGTCCCGTGAATTCGATATCCACAAAAAGCTGCAATAAAGACTTCGGGAGTATCTTTGGAACGACAGAACTTTGTTCAAATGCTTTTTTTCTGAAACTCTAGAGAAAAAGAAAAAAACGTAATTGCATTTTATTTCAAGGGAACTTACATAACGTATTAAGGAATGGTTTCTATCTAGCTTCAGTGATAGTATATTATGTTTTATGAGTCCTACAAATGGAATTCACATTTTAAAGCATCCCTCATGGAGTTGACAATTTCTTGTGCAACATTTACATATTTTTATGGCAAATTTGGATAATTAGGACATTGAGAGAAGACATTGAGAGAAGACAATTGAGAGGAGACATTAAGGGGAGACATTGAGAGGAGACATTAAGACAAGACATTGAGAGAAGACATCGAAAGGAGACATTGAGAGAAGATATTGAGAGGAGACATTAAGGGGAGACTTGATGTAAGAGGTTAGCAGTGTTTTTTTGCATATTCTGAATGATAAACTAGCGAAACTTTAAACATTAAACCAAACAAACATCTGGCAATCAGGTTAATCACATGCCAGAAATAGACTGAAATGACTTAATAGTTAACAAAAT
The DNA here is from genome assembly GCF_029227915.1 of Hydractinia symbiolongicarpus. Classification (NCBI taxonomy): domain Eukaryota; kingdom Metazoa; phylum Cnidaria; class Hydrozoa; order Anthoathecata; family Hydractiniidae; genus Hydractinia; species Hydractinia symbiolongicarpus. The sequence goes on from NC_079878.1 coordinate 6,537,806, forward strand.
TACATGGGAAACTACACAACTTGCAAGTAAAAATATTTAAAAGTACGTACGAAAGAGAAGAGGTTGGATTGATTAGAACGATCTTTAGGTAGAAACGCAGCTAAACATTCTGCAAGTTTCGCTCTCAAATGAGGATTCTTAACGCGACTGGAATCACTGAAAAGAATAAATTAAGTATAAATTAAACAGATGTAATAAAAACATTTCTACTACGTGCACGGTGTTGCATTTAGAAAACTAAAATCAATATATGGCAAAACATTCAAAAAAGGACGTCTGGACTCGTTCCATTCATATAAATCCCGCATTTATTCTCTGATTTCGATCCAGTTATATTTGCTATATGTTATTTAATTAAATTTATTTTTATTGATTGTAAAGCTGATTGTGCAAGTCCTATCCACCTTATTCAGAGAGGGTAAGTTTGGCGGCGGCCATTACACAAAGACCTACCCTAAAAAAACAGCAAAAAATTCCATAATGTGATGCAAGTCTTCGCATCGTTCTAACGCATCTTCGTTAAAATATCTAAACAAAAAGTCAAATGTTATTAAAAGACAGTAACATGTATTGATCTGTGAGTGAATAATAATTTCATTCTATTCTTAACAGAGTAAATTTACATACCAAAACAATTTAAGAGTAGTGCACTCACCCCAACATACGAACAGTATCCCCGATATTTTCGGGAATAAATTCGGGAACGACTGTTAACGCAGCAGCAACCTGATAACAAGGAAGAAAGTACGATCCATCAAGCACTGAACATTCAACAAATCAACCTTATAAAATTTAGTACAAAATTTGTATGTTCGCCTATGAGATTCCTAAACAAATAACGCACCTCGTTTGTTAGATATTTCGCCTTTAATTCCCTATGTTTGCTTATTGAGTAGTCCTTTCCTGCTAATGTTTGTTGTGTTAACCAGTAAGACGAAGCGACACAAAACTTGGTCGACAGATCAGACAGATTTGGGCTGATCAGATGTGCCTAAAATACAACAGCTAAACCGTGCTCATGTCATATATTACCAGCTACAGTAGCGTCAAATTAAAAGGGGTTTTACAAACACAAGAATATTTGAATACATTGATGTTGACCTTCTAATGCACAATGGTTGTTGTATGAAACAGGAAAAGTATCCAAATGAGAGAAGAGCTTTGTTATACACAACAAATAAAAGAAAAGTGAGAGGACTTTCAACAAAAGGTTACTTATTTTCTTAAAACGTCTTGCTGGAAGTAAATTCTATAAAACTTTTGTAGAATTTTTCATAATCGCTATGCAGCGAAGGGTAAACAGGATTATGGCAAATTTTGAATGTGACTGGGTAAAATAAACAGTGATAATGCTGAAATGCTTGGGATTCTTTGCTGCACTTTGTCTTTTGCAAAATTCAAGCAGACGCTAAATGTCTATGGAAAAAAATTGCGACCAAAAAAAAAAAGAGTTTTTTAATTTTCACGATGCAAAAATGTAAAAGCAAGTGACTAAAAGCGCCAAACAAACCAAAACAGTACTGCTACCTTTATTGCCAGCTGGCGTCTAATACCATTTTCAAAGTCGTTTTTCATGCTTTCCACCATGCTGTCTTCACCACCTTGCATACGTGTTTCTTGGAACAGGTTGCTTAGCTAAAACAAAGTATATTATATCAATAAAAAACCACAAACAATTCTATATATTTATTTCAGTGCAGTTTTTATTTCCAAACACTTTATTGCTTGTGTTGCAATGAAATGTTCAAGCATGAAACACATTATAAACTTAACGCAAACATCTTTAAAAATCTTTAAACTTTGATCAGTCATTTAAATATAACTAAAGACAAATAACAGTGCAAGTGTTATGTCATGTAAATTCGATTTTTGCATAGTTTACAATAAAATAAATAAATAAAATGTTACATTATTTTTGATAATCACATTTGTGTGCTTCTCACTCAGCATACCTAACTACAAGGGTTATGCTGAAAAAGAACTACTTTGTTCATCACTAACATACTGCCTGGCAGTGAGCGAGATTCGATCCGCGGTCCCCATAACTGGGAGCCGCAGACGAACCCACTACACTACGTGCGGCAATATGGTAGTGATGAACTCAGATAGTTTATCCGGATGGTGTGTATACATAGGTGAATATTTAATATATAAATGTGCTATGATAAATATTCACCTATGTACAAGGGTTATATTGCCAAACTAAAGTTATTGCGATTTTGAATGGTGTGAAATGAGAGGTGGGAAAAAACGTTATTGAAAAAATAGACAGTTTCCTGATTTTATTTTTTTTTATCTTATTTTATTCACTATACTGGTATTCAAGAAAAATGTTTGCGAAATTTTAAATCACTTTTGCAGAAAAATCACAATTTAAAGAATCAAGTTAAAACGGATTAACTGCAAAACCGTGCTCCCTGAAGAAGCCTGTAATATTTACTACTACTTTTTTCAACTAGAAATAATAGTGAATAAGCAATATAAAAAATTACTAATAGCTATACAAACTTGAATATAAATTCATAGCTGAAAAAACTATGTAGAGTACACATGTAAAATGAAAAGATTAATAATAGAAGACATATTTAGAAAGGTCAAAAACTTACTTCATTTGAAAATAATAACCACCTAAAAATCATAACGTCAAAAAAAATATGGACACGAGAATTTTGAACATAAATAAAAAAGATGAAGAAAACAATGAAATGGATGGTTAACATTTATATTTGTTGTTTTACATTGAGTATACATCTATCTGAGCAAAATCAAATTGAATCAGTGAGAGTGATTACATGGACAACAAATCCACCATATTATCTGCAAGCCAGCTTTCGTAAAGATGAACACCACACAGGAATCATCATGACTCTTTTACAAACTTCAAAAAATATATGCTTGCAAAAGAATGAATTCACTAAAATAGTACATGATGACGTCAATCTTATAAAAACACATGAAGAACTTGTAGGATTAATTTTACAGAATGACACAGAACGTATGCTTCGAAATTTAAATATTACTAGAGACGAAAAACAACTGATTGTCATTGGAGCTTCCTCATTCGCCCATTTAGACGAGGTCAACAAAAATTTTAGCATCAAGACATTAGTTAACTCTGAACGAGCAGCTGTTATAGTCCACAGCAACGACAACTTGTTACTTGTCAAATTTTTCAGTGCTATAAGTCAATGTTATGTTGTAATATATTTTGCAGCTATTGTGGCCATTATTGTTGCAACAGCAGTGTGGCTGCTGGAACATCAAATTAATGAAAACATCCCAAAGACGTTTAGCGAAGGCCTATGGACCTGCTTTTGGTTCTGTTTTGTCACAATGACAACAGTAGGATATGGTGATATCGTTGTTAAGCATTTCGTGACAAAGACAATAATAATTATATGGATGGTGTTTGGCCTAATGATGACTTCCATGATTACAGCCACTGTTCTCGAGGAGCTTCAACAGGCAGTGGATACGAAAGGCCACCATGTGTCAGTCTTATCAAAATCTACCGAAACAGAATTGGTTACACAACAATTACATGCAAAACCAATAGAACTTGAGACGTATGAAGAAGTTTTAAATGCTGTAAAAGAAAGAAAGGTGAAAGCTGCATTAATAGATGCAAATGTTGCAGCAGTTTTGTTCAACCAAAAACAATCTGATGAGTTAATTGTAGAGAGAATTCTTACTGTTTTGATGCCCATAAACATTTTTATCCTGTCAAAGAACTGTTCGACAAATGCACTGGTAAATGCAGATCAACGCAAAAGTATAGAAGCTATATACATTCCACCATTAACTACAAAACTTTACCACATTAGGGCATTCACAAAGATTTTTGAGAAAACAGATAGTGGTGAGATATTATATACTACAATTGTTGCAGGCTTTCTTGTCTCAGTAGCAATTTTGACAGAGTGTATTAAATTCATGAAAACTAAACTCAATAGCAGGAGAGTGGAAAGCAAAAATTGCAAATCTGTTGATTTAGAAAACAGACGGTTGAAATTAATTGCAGATTTAAAGAAACTGATTAATGATCTAGAAAGTAGAGAGATTCAAAAACTCGAGCTATCAAACATGGTGTGTAGTTAATAATATCTGGTATATATAAATATATGTGTATTAAGACGTTTTTACATGAAATATCAATTATATGTGGATGTAGCATACATGATTTAAGAGTCACCTTTTTAGAACTATAATTTCTGCTTTTTTTGAAAAACATCTCTCTAAAATCAGTTTAATTTTGACCTTTTTATTGAAGCCAGCAATGCATCACAATTAGCTGTTAACAATTGTTTTTATTGAAGGAATGTGCCTACACTCAACAAATATAGCAAATATGGCTATACAGCAAGAATTATTTTTGTGCTGTTTTGAAAGTTTTACAGAACATACTTGAGTTGTTTCAAAATTTATACAGCAAGTTATTCTTCTCCAACTTAAAATAATGAAAAAACAAAATTTATTTTGATACAAAAGTTTAGTGTTTTTTTAATGTTTTTTGCGCAGTATTATAAGAAAAACTAATTTAAGTGCAAAATCTTTTTACAGACTATAGTTTAGTTGACAAAATTTTACGAAAGTTGAGAAGAGTCAACCAAAAAATATATTTCAAATCCATAAATATATTTCAAATCAGTAACAGAATTTTTTTGAGATCCGAAAATATAATTCAAATCCACAAATAATTTCAAATCCGAAAATATATTTCAAATCAACATATATATTTCAAATCCGAAAACATATTTTAAATCCACAAATTATTTCGATCAGCGAAGCCTTGTGGCTATAATGGCATATTAACGGCTGCAAGTGCATGCTTTTGCTTTCGTTGTGGAAGAAAATTCTACTTAAAGGAGTTGTTCTGTTCTAATTGTAGAATGGAAAGACGTGAAATAAAAACTGAAACTGCAACACACAACAAATGTGTGGAAGATGTTATTAAATATTACTTTAATAAGGCAAATGAGTACAAAAAGATAGTTATGTATTTAAAAAATTACCACAAGATTGATATCAGTGTCAGCACTTTAAAACAGCGTCAAAGACTGAGGGGATTGAAAAGGAATGAAAAACCTGATGTGGATTCTTCAATTCGTCAAATTATCAAAACCAAAATTTTAATTACAAATAGAGTCAAGAGTTATCGTAGCATTTGGAACAAGCTACGTGTGATACACGACATTTCAATAAAATGTGATGATGTTAAGAAAGTTGTTAGGGAAATCGATCCTATAGGCTCTCATAACAGAAGCGCGGTAACTTATACGTAGAGTTTACAATTCACCTGGCCCAAATGCTCTATGGCATGCCGATGGCTATGACAAGTTGAAGCCTTCGTACCAATAATAATCCTGTAATACCTGCTCACTTTTTCCCAAACGCTCTTGACAAATTTAAAATTTGTCCAGATATAGTGAGGATACTGATTGTGGTACTGAAAATGGTATAATGGCAAGTAAACAGTCACTTATTTATAACAATGTTAATGCACATTAATATGGAACTTCACAGTCTAATCAAAGGATTGGAAATTAATGGTCTTATTTTAAGCGAACGTACACAACTTGGGTAATTGACTATTTCAAAGATATGGTGGAAAGTGACGCACTTTGTGTAAGTGATCATTTTCAAATGGAATGCGCTTTGGTTTTGCTATTCATGGTTAATACAATCAGAGTTAGACAAAACGAGAGACGAGTGGAATTCACACACTATAAGAAATACAAGGAATGCTAAAATATGCGAAATACTTGATGAAATGTTTTATCTTCCAGAAAGTTTTGGCCTTCTTCAACAAAGAAACGTACATGAGGAAACTGAACATGTTCTTAATGACTGCGACAAAGAACTAGTTGAATATTTCAACAATGTCTTTGGACAGTTTGGCTACACTATGCTCCTCATGATTAGTAAAAAGCAAGACAAATATACGATAATATTATTTCTGCAGGAACATAGTTTCTTTTTGTTATATACATACTTCTTCTGTAAGCTAATGTAAATACATTAAAAATGACTCTATTGTTCTTATACTTCAAACACTATCTGCATGTGCTTCAATTACTGAGAATCTTTTATTGCATATGGGGAAGAAACCATATTTCACACTGCCAGTACCACTACCGCTGGCTTGTTCTTCATGAATAGGATCGGCACTATATTCATTTATGAATACATCGGGGTTAAAATTTTTATTGTCCTCACTTTCGCTCAAAGTATCATCCAAAGTAATATCAATTGGACTTTTTGAGGCATCAAGAAGTTTCCGAGTTGTTGCAGATTGTAAATTGCATCCTTTGCATAAATAAAGGTCTACTTTTGAAAATGGTTTAGCTAGCTCCTTTTTGTATTTGTCAACAGCAAAAGCTGTTTTTATCATTTCGACCACCTTCATGTCGGGGTATAGCAAGACATATTCTTCTAGACCACAGAAAAATTGGTCATGGTCTGCATGATTTTTGTTTGGCATCCCTATGGAGCAATCCTTGTTCATTCTCTCTTATAATTTCAACATTAATAACAACACTTTCCGTAGATGTTTTACTATGTAAAGATACAATCTTTGCTTTCTTGCTTTTAAAAACCATGTTACTACTATTTCTTCCTAGATCATCACCAGTACTTTCTTCTTTGTTGACTGTATTGGCCTCTTTCTTTCAGAATCGTGATGTTCTTTCATTTGACTTAATTCGTTGATAGTCTATCAATGTCAATTTTCTGCTTTCTTTCTTATTTCCTTTCCACAATACAAGCAGAAATAATCACCACAAAATTTGATTTTCTTTCCACATGACGAACAAAAACGGTCCTCCATGTTTGTTTACAAATCATGTCGAGCACACATGACTATATGCAGGGCCTTAGATCCAGGGGCAGGGCCCTGGGATAATTGGATTTATAAATTATTTTTGTGGATTTGAAATTATTTTGCATATTTGAAAAACATCTGCGGATTTGAAATTTATTTGTGGATTTAAAACATATTTGTGGATTTAAAATTCAAATTCGAATATATATTTGTGGATTTGAAATGTATTTGTAGATTTGAAATATATTTGTAGATTTGAAATATATTTGTGGATTGACCCTTCTCGGCTTCGAGAATATTTAGTCTTTCGCAGCATTAAATTATTTAAAATTCCTAACAGAATATTCTACCTTGTTTTTATTGTTTTTCCTAAATAGTATTGACTAAAAGTCTTGAATATTAGATATTTTAGTTAGCGTAATTTAAACTTTAAACATATATAATAATCATAACGAAGGAGGGTGTTACAGCAATAATAAACTTTTTTACGAGATGGGATTTTTGTTTGTTTTCCTTTTTTTAAAAAAAACTTTTTTGCTTGATATTATGTTTTTTTCTCCATAGAACAACTAATTAAGTTGGAGTCGTTAAAACAAGAAAGAAGCTTATGACGAAGAAAATATTTTTGATTTAAAAAAACAACAACAACAAAAAATATTATTAATATTAAAGGATACGGTAACCCCCTGACACACATACTCAGTATATTTAAAATATCCCCTCTGCTCGCTATATTAACCCTAGCAAATATATATATTCTGAAAGTCGAATAAATTATCTCTAGAATGATGATAAAATATTTTTATAAAAAAATACAAAAAGTTGAAAAAAAAATTATATACAAAAATTCACCCTTCCAGTTCATTTTGTCGAACACTCCCCTCAGTTAAATTTTTGTTCGTTGAAAAAAATATCATTGCAAAACTCTTATTCAACTCTAAAAAAAAATGCTTTCTTTACTCAAAACAGCATGTGGTTCCAAATCATCTCCATTCATCATTCTCGGCTTAACGTCTGTTTTCCATGCTAGCATGGGTTGGACGGGGTATATTAATGACCCTCTTCCAATCTGATCTAGACTGTGTTGGATCTAAACTCAACTTCCTCTGTATTAAGTCTGTCCTTATAACCTCCTGCCAAGTCTTTCATGGTCTGGCTCTGGGCTTTGCGCCAGGAACTATCAAGTCTCTACACTTTCTTACCCAATTATCCCCCTCCATTCTTTCCAAGTGCAAAAATATAGCATAATTTGTGTTACAATAGCTGTTTTATCTATTTTTAAGCAAGATAGATCAATAACTCATTTTTCCTCACTTTCTGCGTTGGAAAAAACAAAGTTTTGTAGCCAAAGATATAATTGTCTCAACAACTTTTTTTCGTACAATTTCAACAAGATGGAGGGAAGTGTTTGACAAGATGGAGGGAAGTGTTTGACAAGATGGAGGGGAGAGTTCGACAAAAATATATACCGTTACGACTGAAAATTTTAATTCAAGAAAAAGCAAATCAAAGACCTTTGCTTTTACCTGCAAGAATCATGGTTACACCAACTTAAACGTTATGAATAATTATTTATATAAAATTAAAAGTAAAGTGTTTTCGCAGAACTTTGGGTCTAGTTCTTGTTAAACAGACAACAGGATAAAATAACATAACAAAAACAGAAAAAAATAAAGAAATAAATTATAAAGGTATAGATGATAAATAATAATGTATTTTATTTGTATAGATTATTAAAGTGTGAATGTTTCCCTTGTTACGTGTTGAGATGCAACTCTCTTTAATTATTATACAGATTAATTATATGATGCATTAGAATGGAGTAACTATAGAGGTTTGATGTTGGTTGATCAAGTAATGAAAGTTATTGAAAGAGTGATTGTTAAGTTACTTAGAGAAAGAATTGATATAGATAAGATGCAATTTGGTTTTGTTCCAGGGCATGGCACTACAGATGCAATATTTTTACTCAGACGGCTTCAGGAAAAGTATTTAGGAAAGAGAAAGAATCTCCATTTTGCCTTTGTAGATTTAGAGAAAGCTTTTGATAGAGTGCCACGTAAAGTTATTTGGTGGGCTATGAGAAAATTAGGTGTGGATGAGTGGCTAGTTACGATGGTACAGTCTATGTACAGCAATGCTACAAGTCGTGTCAGGATTAACGATTCACTTAGTGATGAATCTAGTGTAAATGTTGGTGTACATCAGGGTTTTGTACTTAGTCCTTTGTTGTTTATTCTAGTCTTAGAAGCACTGTCGATGGAGTTCAGAACAGGTTGTCCATGGGAGTTATTGTATGCAGATGATTTGGTTCTCATAGCAGAGTCGATGGAAGAATTAGTTGAAAAGTTTGAGAAGTGGAAGAAAGGACTAGAAGAGAAACGGCTAAAGGTAAACACAGCAAAGTCCAAAGTCATGATTAGTAGCATTGCAGCCAAGTGTGACCTTGTAGTTCGAAAGTGGCCTTGTGGAGTTTGCAGGAAAAGGGTTGATGGTAACTCAATTTTTTGTCAGACTTGCAAGCATTGGGTACATAAGAAGTGCAGTAGTATTAGTGGAAAGTTAAGGGCTGACATTCAGTTTGTATGCAAGCGTTGCAAAGGTGAGATTATAGAGAATGAACTATTTCCAGCTTTAATGATGTACAACAGTGGCTCGTTAGAGATAGTTGAGAACTTCTGTTACTTAGGTGATATGTTGGGCAGTAAAGGGGGTGTTGGAAGAAGTGTTACTTGCAGGATAGGTTCTGCTTGGAAAAAGTTCAGAGAGTTACTTCCTTTGTTGACTAGCAGAGCCCTGTCAATTGAGGTAAAAGGTAGGTTGTATGAGGCCTGTGTAAGAAGTGTTATGTTGTACGGTAGTGAGACATGGGCAGTGAAGCAGGATGATCTTGACCGTTTAGAAAGGAATGATATGAGAATGGTTAGGTGGATGTGCCAGTCTGAGAGACAGAAAGAGTTTAGATGAGCTATAAAGCAGGCTAAGTCTCCGTAGAATTAAAGATGTTATCCAGATAAGAAGATGGAATTGGCTGGGGCACTTGGAAAGAATGGAGGAGGATAATTGGGTAAGAAAGTGTAGAGACTTGATAGTTCCTGGGGCAAAGCCCAGAGGCATACCGAGAAAGACTTGGCAGGAGGTTATAAAGACAGACTTGATACAGAGGAAGTAGAGTTTAGATCTAACACAGTCTAGATCAGATTGGAAGAGGGTCATTAATATGGGGTATATTAATGACCCCATGCTAGCATGGAAAACGGACGTTAAGCTAAGAATGATGATGATGATGATGAATTATATTTGAGGAATTTTAAACTTTGAGCACACTATTGAAAACACTGAAAGATAAAGAAGATTTTTCTTCATTTTATCCCTCTTAACAATAAATATTTTTGATTCTTTTTTTAAAAATATCAGGAAATAATGCCAAAGAATCAAAATTACAAAAAATATTTCTTTTAAAAAAAATGACCCTAAAGGGGGTGACAGTATCCTTAATGCTGTTCCCTCATGACATTAAATAATTATTATAATGTTTAAAGATGTATCATGACGGTCGCGATGTGGATCGCGAAAAACACGATGCATTGTGAAAGCCAACCCCATGACAGATTGCGACTTCCACGATGCTAAAAAATTATACTATCGCGACAGTACCGCGTATCTGCGCCCTAATTCCAGTACTGTATGATAACTCTAAATAACATTCTTAAAAATTTGCTCATTTTCTGTTATATCATTTGATAGAAATGTTTTTAGCGAAAAATCTGAATAAACTTGACTTGAAATAGCTAGAAATCATTTTGGAAAGATGACAGGATAGATCACAGCACGCTGAATTAGCAAAAATGTTTAATGACAAGACTTTGCCATCCTCAAGGACAGCTTTAATAGCAAAACAAAAATCGTGAAAGCAAAAATTTTGTTGCTGTAAAAGATTTTAATGATGCAAAAAATAAATATTTTAATTTTAGAATTTTAACTTTCTGTCTATAATATGTATGTAAAAACTGTGCTGTGTAAAACCCACTACCGGGAAGTTCTGTTGTCAAGGTCATTCTCATTCATGAGGGCAAAAGATAAATAACGTCATGGATTCAAAGGGCTGAGACTGTCTCCTTAAACCAGTTGAAGGATTTTGCATACCTTTTGCAATCTTTTCATTACGTCTTGGTATTTTTCATATGTTTTCATATAGCCTATAAAACATTTCAAGTGATTTTTAACAAAATAAGTACATATGTAAAACAAAATACATATGTAAAACAAAATATATTGCTTTCATTATTCAATGATTATTCAATGATTAAAATTCTGTGTGTCCTTTACCACGACTACAGTTTCACATACAGAGGGATAGGTGAACAGACATAATTTTTGTAAAAAAATATTAAAAGTCTTAAAAATATAGCCGAAAATACCATACCAAGTTTATAGCATAACTGTGTTAAAAAGAACATCTCGGATACAAATTTGAATTTGATGTTATTAGCAAGTATTGGTGGAACTAAAACAGAAAAAAAAAGGTCTACATATGCAAGAAGTCAAAGGGAAACAGCTGTTTAAATTTCAGAACGAATACAATATTTTTTCTTGTGCTTGAAAATATTTTATCATCGTGATCAGTAGAAATTCAAAATAACTTGTCGTGTCTACCATTTTAAAACAATTTGATTTACCCAGTAACCACTTAGTTAGCACTCCACTATATGATTATTATACTTGCATTAGCAGGAAATAAAAGTTTTATATATTTATGCAGTACATAATAGCAGTGATAGCATTTTGTTGTTGATATATCAAAGTTCAGTTGTCAATGATTGCTAATTTACTTACCGGTTTGCATTATCAATTACTTATTTTTTAGTCTACAATTGTAGCACAACATTAACAAAATTATTTTTAACTGGTATAGAATTGAAAAAATAGAGCCCTATATATTTACAACAAAAAGCTAATTTTTCCTTCAATATCTAAAAGTTTAATTATAAAATAGCATGGTTCTTTTCAGCTAAGACTCAGATTAAAACTTACTGTGATCTGGTTTCGGGATCATTGGTGTCAGTTTGTCCAATCCAACAGAGTGTAAAGGTGTGTCTAATTTTGATATAGATTCACGTGTAGCAGAAGCAGCACCATAACGACAGTCCACTTTTAATAGTAATTTTGAAGAAGGTGAGAGAAATGGTTGACAAAATTTTAGCAGCAAATGAGTGAGATTTAAGAAGAAACCACAGTTACAATTGGTAGTCGGATCATACATCATCTAGCAAAAACACAACAAAAAAATTAACTATGCAAAAATACATTTCCTATACAACACAACAGAAAAAATTTTGCGTAAAAATATCAAAATTAACCCTCAGAATACACACACATCTTTAAAAAGACCTTGTTTTGACTAAAAAATAATTAGTTTTCTAAAATTTGAGTTGCAATTAGTGGCAAAAGAAAGACCTAGTTGGTACATGTATGGTACCGTTGGGTAGTCCAATTCACCAACTTTCTATAAAATGGTGATCACTTTATAACAACATAGCCCTCTGGAATTATGGCACTCCAACTGTGGGGCTGTTCCCTAGTCTAAAGGTTAATACAGAATTTTTTGAGTCACAAACCTGAAACCTTGCTGTATTGGTGCTGAGACAAATTCCAAACCAATACAAAACTTCATGTTGAGCTTCCGGTTTTTGCACAAGATTGTAAACAAGTTCGTGTACTTTGTTTACAATTATATCAATTTGACGACGTATATTTTCAGTAATTGCATTCATTTCAGCTTCACTTTGTCGAGAGGGCTCTAAAAAGTGCTCCTAAAAGGAAGAGCACTTTTAAAATGGCATCAAATAATTAGAACTTCACATTCTTTAAGTTAACACTGATGTTATAAGTGTGAAACTCTTTCCAGTTAATATTATATACAATCAAACTTACCGGAACAGATGCATTAAAATCTTTTGGTAGAGATGACAATCTTAAAAACCATCCCAATATAGTCTCTTGTTCGAATGAGGAACCTTTTATATATCGGACGTTCCCACCTGGTTGAAGAGCAGGCGGTAACCAATACTTGCTTTTAAGAACCATCTAAAAATATAAATCTTTTTTGAAAAAAATATTTTTATTTTACTTTGTCAATAAATTTAGCAGAAATGTTTTTATTTCCAATGATCATCAGGTGCTGGTGACCTACATTTGGTTTTTGCTGACCTAGTGAACACTAGTTTTTTAGACATCACTCACAATTTAAGAGGGCCAGAACAAGAAAAATAGCTCTTTCCTGGCATATTGTTATGCTGGTCAATTCCACTCCATAATATCTAGTGTGAATGCATTGACAGGTTTTTGATACTAAAGTAAGGCACCATAATTTCTATGATGTGAAGATCTTAAGGACGAAAAAAAACTACTTTTAAAATCAAATACAGATTCAACATCACCCTTTAACTCATAAAGATGACAATGTAAGAAAGAACTAGTGTCAATTTTAAAGGAAAATATCAATTTTAAACCTGGTCAAGGTATATTGAAGAAGAACTACTTTGTTCATCACTAACATACTGCAAAGCAGTATGTTAGTGATTCGATCTGCGGTCCCCAGAACTGGGAGCCGCAGACGAAACCACTACACTATGTGCAGCAATATATTAGTGATGAACTCAGACAGTTTATCCGGATGGTGTGTATACATATAGGTAAATATTTATCATAGCACATCCGTACCTGGTCAAGGTAAACGTAAAAAAAGGACAAAAAAACTTTTTGTTTAATTTTGTAGCCATTTATCAAATATTTTTAACATGATTTTTAAGTTATTATTTATTATCAATAATTTTTAGAAATATGCACCTGTAAAGTTTTGTATGTATATTTTAGTATCTTTTTGTAGATTTGATATAGTTTAATAATTATAATAGTTATTATAATTTGAAATAAGCATAAACGTTATTATATAAAGATTTAAATTTTGAACCATTGGGTTAAATTTTATATCCAAAAGAAACTGCACTTAATATAAACTTTTTCGTGACATTTATAACATTATCCTAAAGATACTACAAACTTGCTGTTATTGCAAATTGTTCTGATACTAAGGCTTATGGCTTATCAATAAAATTACTTACCCAAGTTAGTGTGACATCCTTTGAGAAAAAAATCAGTGCATCCAGAAGTGCTATGACCTCTGGGTTAAATAGAACAAGCTGATTCGCCTTTTGTGCAATAAGGTTTAGTACTGGAGCAAACATTGTTCTCTATAGAAAATTAACATGGTTTAAGTACATAAAACTTAGATATGAATTAAAATTTGATATTTTTGAACATACCAAATCATCCGGGTCTGTGTATGATTCAACTAGTTTTTGCACATATTCAAGTAAAAATGGTTCAGCTGAAACAAGATAAACATATTGGTTAAGGTTTAATGTTTATGATTCTTACTGTATTAACAGGACCAACAGTTTACAGCAATGTGGTATGTTTCAAAAGTAAAAGAATAAAAGGAGAATATTTAAAAATCTTCATCCAGTTGTTTCAGAAAATAATGAATCACAGAAATAACATTATGATACAACATAAACAATTTTTCGAAAATTCACCTTTGACTCGACATTGTATTATTAGTTTTTATATTAAAAACAATGATTTTATTAGAAGCAAATTAAACTTACAGGAACTGGAAGTAAGCACACTGAAAAGTTGATGATGTGGATTGTTTGTAGGGAAAATTTCTGGTTGTAATAAAATGCTCCTAGAAAACAATGATAAAAAATAATCCTGGCAAGCTGGATACACTCAAAGTAATCAAGGGTAAAATTAGAAACATATAACGACGTAAATTTGACAAATATAAAACATCATACTCACCCAGTGAAAGATAAGATCAACTTTCTGCATTTATTGCTGATATCTGTTATTTCTTCCAAAAATGATTTATCCTATGTTAAACAAAGTATCAAAGCTATCCAAAGGTGTTCTAGGTGACACTGTTATACAGAAACATTATTCAAGCATAGCTGAAAAACACACGGAAAAAGCTAACGAATACCAACACAAATTGTAGTTTGAAATACTTCATCCATGGAATAAATATTCTTGAAATTACACAGAAGACCAACATAAATTAGTTGAAAAGTGGGAGAATTTAACAGAACTGAATTTAACAGGTTTATTATATCCAGGTCTTGTCAGATGCATTGAATGATTAAAAAGCCCAACTACGCCATTCTAAACTAAGGGTCGATTTTTAGTCCTGCATATTAAATCTTAATCTTGGCAACCATTAACCATACACACACACAAAGAAGTGAATAATATATATTTATGTACAAAAAATATAAATTTTGTGTTAAAAAGTCAAATATAAATATCAAAATAACATATTAACAAGACATGTTTAGTCACCTTAGCAATCTTCCTTGTCAGGTGATTTTCTTCTGTATTAAGTCGAGCATAACAAGCTGATAAATAATTTACAAGAAGCTCTTCACGTGCATCCATTACAGCGTCTAACGCTTTCTCTCGTGAACCAGACTGTATGCACAGGTGAATTACAGTGTCTGTCATTTGTAATCGTTCCAACAATGCCTAATTAATACACAACAGAAGCATAAAACTTGTAAAAGAAAAAAAAAACTATATCTATCACTTTTGTGCAAGTACTTTAGCAAATCAGTACCTGGTTTAAGTTTTCAACAGTAAGAAATAGTGGAGCCTTAGCATCTGACAATTCTTTAGACAGTTCATCTAATTTTAAACATCTTGCAGGTAATCCACCAAGGTGTGTTGCACCTTTATTTTCTTCATCTAAGAAATATTAATTCAGTAATCTCTACTGCTCTCTAGAACTATATCCGTTATAGATTTGCTGTATTAGAATTGGACAAACAACATACATCTCAAAAAATGGAAAGATTAAGCCTTAGGTGGCAGAGGGCTTTTAGGTATGGTGTTCAGCCAGTGGGAATTTTACATTTAACAATCAGAAAATGCAGGAGACAACAAGCTGGAAAAGGCACTTTATAGATTTTCATTGAAGCAGAGGAATGGTTATGCTACATGCAAACAAAACAACTTTGTAATTTTTAGATCCTAGCAACAAGTATTTTCTGTGTAAAACTATTTGTATGCTGCAAAAAGTTTAATATTATTGATGTAAAGAAACCCGATACACACTTTTCAATATTTCAGTGCCACGAGGTTGATCCTCACACGCAGGAATATCATTATCAGTGCGAAGATATTAAAAATCTTTGTCAAACTATTCATACTTTTTTATCACTTATTTTTTACATATATATAGTACCATAATAAACATTTGATTTTTGTTAAACAACATAAAGCTTTCGTTATTACTTAAAAAATATTGTATGTTAAAGTAAGTCTTACCACAATTGACAGTGACTAAAAATATTCTTTGCAGGTAATCATTAATGATCATATCTTTTGCTTGCAATATTGATTTCTTGATATGTTTGGAAGAAACACTATCCTCCCTTTTTGTTTTTTTATCTTCAGTTGTTTCGACAGGCACTTGTGGAATTAACTTTTTACTTTGTTCCAAACCAACACGAGTTGCTTCGACATATTGTTTTGCGTGTTCAATGTTTGGAAACAACGCAACAAAAGGATTATTTACTAAATCATCATCTTTTTTACGAACACTCATTCTTCCATTTGTTTTTTACCTGTTGTTGATTATTTTTTTATAACTAAATATATAATACATATTATACAAATTCTAATTATATAACAAGAAGCAAAGTAATTTACCTATTTCTACACTTGCTGCCCAAAAAATTCCTACATTGATTTTGTGACCTTTTTTCCAAAAATCTAATTGATACAGAAAACAACAAAAACATTTATAATGTTTTCATTTAAAGGAGAATGGAAGTCAAAACTAACTTTTTGATACTTCTTCATAGTTAATTTCATTTTGTTTAAAAATGTGTCACAAGGGCAAGAACAATTCAAGTGTGTAAAGCACGAAAGTCAAGTTTATATTGAAACAGCGTAGTACAAGAGAATGCTTGGAATAAAAATATAAAAAATTATACAAAGGCTGACTAAATAATATAAGCTCATCACGAATTTCGTTTTGGGGGGGCCAGCCTAGTTTAAGTGTCTAAGGAGGCCCCACCATGGTTGGGGCCGATGGCCCAAGAAAATTTTTGAATTTTGAGTGCGCTAGATTGGCTAAAACAGCCTTTTTGAGAGTACTTTTTAAAGAAATTTAATCACTAGAAATCACGAAAATAAAGGAAAATACAGACAATTGCTCCAGTTTTCTGAGTTTTTTTTTAAATCAGGGAATAAACGTTTACATAAATTTCATGAACAAAAGACTAAAAATGTTATCTATTGTAATAGCAAAAAGTGTCTATTCTGCTTTGGTGTTTATCGATAAATTCATCTCCTATTTGAGTTAAATCCATTTTGTCAACGGAATCAGTATGAATATGGAGGACCATCAAATTGTTCGAACGTAAATTCGTGGTTGTTGATCTAAGGTACGTTTTGACTCGTTTCAAAGCAGAAAACGATCTTTCGCTGATGGCGTTTGTGGACGGCATTACCAACAACAATTTCGCAATTTTGACAACTTCACTTAGAAGAGTTCTTTGAGATTGATCAAAACTTTGTAACATGAAAATGATATGTTTCAGGAGGGCCATCTGATACTTTGTTAAAATAATCTGGCATCTTTCTTTTTCGTGGGAGTTTAGGATCAGATACCCCAAGTTGTGATTTCCAGACAAGAACTCGCTCCCAAAATAGCTCAAACAATTCGTTGCTTCTGATCTTCTCTAACACAGCTAAGACTCCCGACACCCGTTGCTGTCCCTCTGCTGCCGAAATATCTCCTTGGAGAGACCTGCTAAGATTATCTGTATGTTTCAATAGGGTTTCACCAAGACAACAGCAGAAGACAAAATTAAAACTAGACATAACAGTCATTACTCCGTTGATTCTCGCTCTCATATCTGGAAGCTTAACATTCCATAATGACCATGTCCAAAGCTCCATTAATTCCTTATGGTTTTCAAGAAAGGATTCAAGAACCTCACCTCGCACAGTCCATCGTGTAGGAGAAAACTCATGGACCGACTTGGATTCATTTCCTGTTGCTTCTCTGATATTCTTTAATTGTGTGTTTCTCTTTGGCGATTTTTTGACAAGTTTACATATTTCATAGGCAGTTCCAAACGCTTCTTTAAGTTCAGGGATTTCTTTTATCACATCGCCAACAGCTAAATTCAAAGCATGTCCGTAACAGTGTGTGTACAAACATTTTTCATTCAACCATTTGATTTGGGTAGCAACTCCAGATCTCAAAGAACGAGGTTGGTTCGGTTTAGATGGATCACTCGTTGTTTCCTTAAAATTATTCTCCGGGTTTGTTGGTGCTGTTGTTGTAGGTGTCGTCGTTGTAGGTGTTGTTGTTGCTTCTTCGTTTGTTCGTCTGAAAAGCAAAACAAGTGTAAAGGTTGCTTGGATAACAGTTATGGGATGAATTAAAAAGCAGTGGTGGGGTTAACAAAGTAATTAAATATTTATTTATTAATAAGTCACTTACTTTTCAGGTCTAATGAGCCATTTTGATAAATCACTTGTTTTCTTCGGCATTTTCACTCTTTTTCAAATTAGTCTGTTACTTTGTTAATTCTATATTCTTACACGTTTTTTTTTTTTTTTTTTTTTTTTGAAGTCAGTCCAACTCGTTCTCGTCTTCTCACAAACACTATTTTTAGAATGTAGTTTCCATCCAATTTCATCATCATTTCCATGCAGCAAACACTATAAGAATGTAGTTTCCATCCAATTTCATCATCATTTCCATGCAGCAAGTATAACAGTCACGCGTTTTAAATA
This sequence comes from Hydractinia symbiolongicarpus, assembly GCF_029227915.1. Classification (NCBI taxonomy): domain Eukaryota; kingdom Metazoa; phylum Cnidaria; class Hydrozoa; order Anthoathecata; family Hydractiniidae; genus Hydractinia; species Hydractinia symbiolongicarpus. Next base: position 6,556,500 of record NC_079878.1, read on the forward strand.
AATAAAAGAGTGGAAATCGGTTATAAATCATTCTCAATAAGTGTTTAGTTTGTTTATATATAACAAATGGTCTTTAGACATAAGACAAAACGTTTTTCTTAACTTGTCATAACCATCTTTGAAAAAATTATTGGGGGGGCCCGGGCCCCCCTGCCCCCCCCCCCCTGGTGGTTATGGCACTGCTCCCTCATAATAACTATTTCATTGCGAGATTGACCTTTATTGCTGTTGAATACAATGTTTGTTTCACATCGCTGTTTTCGTGTCTTTTTGACCCAGTTTCTGTTGGAACTTGTAAATTCTTGTCTTATGATTTCTAATAATTTTTTAACCATTTTAAGCTAATTAATTCAGTAATGCAAAACACTTGTTTTTAATTAAGGCTTCTTTTTGTTATACCATTCTCCTATAAACAATGGCAATCACATCATTTCTTTTGGTTTTCTCTCAAACACAAATAAGAATAGTCAAATGTTGCAAAGACAAATGACAAGACCATGACATTGAAGGGTGGTTACAACCTTACAAATCAAATGATTGATTTTAAAATCCTAAAACAATTGTTTACATATCGTAAGAGCAGGCATGTTACTGCATACAGTCGGACAATAAACTTGGCAGGTATAAAAAATAACTCCTTTCTTGACAACGTTTCTCTCAAACAGCATGTTTTTCTTAAGTTTAAGGTATTACCATGTCTGATCAAACCACATACATAGAAAATAATAACAGTTTGTTTTGTTTTTTGTCTATTTATATATTTTATGGCTAAACAAAACAACATTGAACTACTTTGCAGCAGATCTGATAATGGGTGCCACATCTAAAAATAAGAAGAAAAAAATTTATTAGCAGATTTGCAAAGCAAGAAACAATGGCTTAGGCAAGGATTATTGAATAGATACTTTAACAGCAAAAAATTCATCAATATTACCCGTGAAAGTGATTTTTTTGGGTGGTAATGGAATTTTTTTTGCTAGCAATATATTTAACTAATCAAATTTATCATCAACAAACTTTTACCAATCAGGTCGACAAATTAATGGTACACATTTAGTGTTTAAAATTATCTCCACTTACTATCAAATGTAATTTTTTCGCTTATGTTTTTAGACTTAATGTGTTCTTCTTGATTTGATAAAAATATATTTTCATCTTCTATCTTCCAGTCGTTATCATTGCAGTATGATTTAAGATCCTCTTCTAAATAAACACAGAAAAATATTACCATTAAAGAGATTGAACTTTAAGCATGTGGAGCACACTCAGATCACAAATTAAAACCATCTTCAATACTTTCTGAGTTTCTGGTTTATATTATGTCAAGCTTCTAGTATATATCAAGTTCTTATGTAATAAGAAAACGTTTTAGAACAAGATAAATACCTGTGATGTCACCTCCAAGAATTTCTAGTAGAAGACTTTTACTGATGCTTTGGTATGTGATGGACAAGACTGACGCAATAACTAAACATGAGTTTTTTGTTACGGCTACTGAAAACACTCACAAGAATGAAAAGGCAATGTTACATACACTTTTTTATGGATTCTTTAAAGCCTTTTATTCCTTCAATTAGCTCTTGGCATTCCTTTTGTTTTAATTCTTGCTAAAAAAGGAAAAATTATTTTATTAAAATTTTAATTCATTTAAATTAGTTATTATGTCAAAATTCTGACTATAATTTGTAAAAATGTGCCATCTTCAAAAAATATAGATATAAACTTAGGTTGTGGTTAATAGTGTAGTAATAAACAAATGTGTTCCCAAAAAAATTCCTGATTCGAAACTTTTTGCTGACACAATTTTTGTCAATTGGATGTAATTTGCTTCTTCTTTGCTTATGTATGAGAGTATGTCATTGCAAAACAAACTATATATTACTAACATAAAATACAAGTTTGTCAAAGTAAAATAAAAGTTTGCTGAAGTGAAGTTGGCAAATGGCATTTCATGTCAGCAATTTTTTGCTAATGACAAGTAAATTTTTAATGCTTAATGAAATAATCAATTATTAGTCAAAGCCCTTTTGCTTTCTTTTACTTGTTTTGTCAGCCTAAATTTTGTAATGCACATAACACAACCTATTTTTTTCTGAGAGTGTTTTAATAAAACTGTAAAAATTATTGTTAACAATGATTAAAAACTTTTTCATGCAGGGCTAAATTAAGCTTCACAGGATCACCTTCTGATGATATATAGCAGACCATGTTTAATTTTTCAGGCAAATAATTACTTATTTGAATCATGACCACACTATTAAGTTTTTTGTAGGTTTAAATAAGCTAAGCTTATCACAGTTTTAACGACATAAGAATGTTTACATACAGTTTTGAAGCTAACATTCACATACCCAGAATTGTTGGAATTCGCAGGTCTCTAGTAAATTTGACAACGAAATCACTTTGTTTACACTTTCGAACGATTGCTAGGGAATAAAATGTCAAGGAAACATCTGCAAACAAACAAACAAAATATGCACTTACTCTATCTGTGTGTTGCGTATATTCTGTCTGGATTGCACTGACTTAACACAAAGCAATGCATCTTAGTGAAAAACAAAGTTAGTAAACATAGTGAGCTAGTCTTAGTGGAAACAAACGGAACAAAAAATACAATGATAAAAATAAATCATAAATATTAAAAAATATGTGCAAACCATAGCAAAAATTTGATATTGCAAAAAATACTTTATTTGAGTGAAATTAAAATTTCATATAGTGATATGAAATTTTACTTTATTAAATCTCCATGAAAAGATACATGTTGCTCTATGATAAGACATTTACAAAGAATGAAATCTGTATTTGGTAGGTTCATCAAAGCTTTTAATAATATTTGACATGTAACTGTTTCTTTGAACATGCTGGGGTTAAATTGATATCTGTAATAAAAAGGGAAGTACACAAATGATTAATTGTGTAATTTCATGACCTTAATTACTTCAGGAAAGTAGAAATATTTCCTCAACTATGTTGTTTAGACCTGACACTAGATGGCAGTGAATTAAAAACAATTTAGGCTGGAGGTAAATGTTGTAAAATCAACATTGTACAATTGTTTCTTATTTAAAGAATTCTCAGTAGTTATTTCAATGGTTCCCTGTAATTTTGCAACTAATTTTTTGAGAAATTAGGAGGATAGTTGTTTTGTTAGAAGACTTTTTCAAATAGCAATGTATAATATAAATATTTTGAACCTATATTCCACACAAAAAAATACATTATAAAAATTTGTTTGACAAATGAATGTTTTCTAAAAATCTTATCGGATTTTTATGAAATTTAAAATTATATTTCGGGGGGTTTTTTGATGCTGTTTTGTTTTAGTTGTTGCATGTTAAGAATACTGAAAGAGAAGATAAGCATGATTTTTTAAATCACAATATCTTCTTTAAATAACTTAAAACATGTAAGAAGTATGAATGCTTGGAGAGAGAGAACTGGACATTTTCTATAGGTCGGTCCACTAAAATTAAAAATATTTAGATATTAGGTAGGTATAGAAAATTTGGCCCTCTTGTTCAAGTTTGAAGTTCTATTTACAAAAGTGTTGATTTTTTGTTGACTTTTTATCCTATTATCCTAACGAGAAAAGATGTATAATGGTATAATGGCTATTTTACTTATATTATTAAGCTTGATTGTAAATCACCTTTTCTACCCAGAAGTATTTTGTTTTGCAAAAGGAAAACTTTAAGTATAGGCACTACTTCACGAAAAAAAGAACACAGAGAAAAATATTTTTACATATTCAAACATTAGTAATTTATTTTTGTAAAATGTTAGAGCATTAAATTTAACAAAATTCTGTTGCACATGGACTAACAAATTAACCATGTTTTCAAGGTGTCATTTGCCAGAAAATTTTCACCTACAAACTCAAATTTAGACCTTTAAATTCAGTCAAGTTTACAAAGGAGCAAATAGCATCTGTGGTAATCTTGCTAATGTTAACAAAGAATATTTGTTATGATGCTTACAATTTTAAAACTGCGAGGTTTGCATCTAAGTTGTATGTTTGTTCGAAGGCCTAAAAGAAAAAAAAACCTAAAATAAATTTTTAGTCACTTCACTTTTTATAATGACAATGATTAATATCGATAAAATATGTATTAAGATCAAGTTATTTTATTGGATGTAATGCTTATATTTCTTTATTTACAAAAAGTTTCAATAAAATTTAAAAAATAATATGTAAATAGTTGATATTATTGTAAGAAGAAATAAATTCACCTGCATCTGAACATAATGTTCCAATGTTTGTAAGTTATCAGGATTGTACCTAAAGTGAATTAAAAATTTTTACTCTCAATCTTGAGGATGCAATAAACATTGAAGCATATAAACCATCACTTCAGTTATCTCATCACAATTTTTTAGTATAGTTTTATTCCAAATTTTAAAATGTAGTTTAGGTATTGTAAAACATTGATTCAAAATTTTGTCACCTAGTGATAAATAGAATAGAAAAAGAGGATATGATATATATGGAGCAATCACCAATCACACATTTTAAAGACAGTGCAACAAACTAGCTGGAGACTAAATCATTACGAATAATTTATACTATTCTTGTTTCACTGTACACATCTTAATAGCAATAGTTTGCATACACTTGAATATGTGTCCCACCACAACAATCAACAATTATGACATTGGGATTCTTACATATGCAGCATCAACAATTTATCATTAGTAGTAAAAGCTTAACTTTGTCTTTTTCTTTACTGTGTCAATGTTTCTTCAATTTCAGCTGTAAACAAACTTTCAAAATAACTATTACTGAATAATTTCATCAATTTGTCAGAGAAAGTTTGACTTGAATTTCATAGCAAAACTTGTTTAATGTGTGTCAGAAAATAATTATTATTAGAATAAGGCATTTCAATAAAAAGAAAAACAGGTGACTGGTGGTTCACACACTATATTCAGTCCAAAAACGACGTTTTTGTTTTTGGTAGTTTTGGTAGTAACAAAAAAGACAAAAAATCATGACAATTTAGAACTTTAAAAAAATTCAAATTTTTAGATGTATAATTTCTTGTTTTTCGGATCGGTTGTGAACAAAATGTCAAAATGTGGGTAAGTGTAAGGTGAGTCTTATTGATATATGGTACAAATTGATGGCAATCTATCCATGATGTTATACACTCAGATTTTTTCCCAGGATGTTCTGATGGGCAAAACTAAATTCGTTTTTCAGTACAATAAAACAATCAAGGGATTTTCTATGCTTATTATATGCTGATACAGACATCAATTCAACATATCATAGACATAAAAGAGACTGAAAAAGATTTCAGGTGCCACTGAAAATTGATTAGCAGAAAACAAAATGAAGTAACAGAAGGTTGTGATTGGACAGATCTAGAAAGATTACCATTGTATTGAAAACAAAGAAAAATTTGTATCAAGATTGGGTTTGAGTTTCAATATGACACTTTCTATTTTTTCTGGGTTTTTTTTAACTCTGGTCTTTAATACCAAGAGAGGCTCTATTGAAGGATGTAAAAATAACATATTTTCAATGGTGGTCCAGTTTCATAACGACAATAGAACCTTGGAAGAAACATAATGCTCTTTTTATTACCTTATTACCATAATTTAGTGCTGATTTAAATATGTGCTTAGCTTCACTTTAATTATGTGAAGTTAAGCTAATTTTTAAATCTCCTATTTGAGTTATAGAAATCTATGAATGCAAATATGTGTGAATTAAACCTAAATGAAATGACAACTCACAGTACACACTACTTCAATCGAAGTGACCTTTGTTTAATCTAATAACAAATCATCTTTGCATTAACAGACAGTCCTATGCTCATAGTACTTTCTGCATTGTTATATTGACTTTTTGTACTTTGTACATGTTTTAAATGCAACTATAATGCAAGATCACTATGAAGTAGTGACAAGATCAAACAGCTGCTTGAGAAAAACAACAAAGATTTGCAATTCTTGTTGATTGGCAAAATTTGAGGAGTTCTAAATGCTAACATTTAAGAAACTGCCACTGTTGACATTTGCACTGTAAAGAGTGCACATGTTTTCAGGGTGAGTTAGGGGTTTTGAAAAATTCAAATGCAAAAGCCTGCAACTAGGTAAAAAATTTGAACTTTGTAACAAAACATTTTTTTATAAAAAAAGGCAACTGTATGTGGAAACCAGTTTTTACTTCTTCTTTTTGTTGAACAATCAAAATAAAGCAATATATCTCTAAAAGGAGATTTCTACGCACAATTAAACTTTCCTTTAAAAAATGTGTCAAAATTTAAACAATTAATGTACGTGATTTGATTTGCTAAAGGCGGCAACTCGTTGTTACCTTAATAATGATCTAATCAAAAGTCAACGCATTGGAACAAAGGCCCTCGAAATTTAAATTAACACATTACATTACATTTGAAAACATTCAAAAAAAGAACACTTTCGATCGATTGCGACATCAATCGAAATTACGCAACAGCTTTTTCGAAATAAGATGCATTGAGTATATTTCATTTCTTTCTTTGTGGAAATGATGAATATGTTCATCATTTATGTATATTGAATATTTAATTATTTTTAATTTATTTATTTTATTATTATGTTTTACTATACCGGTTCAGTAATTTTTTCATGCAGGGTTAAAGAATGTGGCTCAGGGGCAACTTAAAATCGGAGGGTCAGGAAATAGAGCATGACGAAATGCGTTGTGATTCGAGTTGTTGTTGGAAATTCTCAGTGATGGTGTGGTGATGTGCGAAGCATGTCAGAGGGGTTTATTAAGATATTCTTTAAGTCTTTAATTCATATTTTCATTCTCTGGAGGAAAACTGAAGACAATAATGAATTTTCTTTAAATAATGAAATTTTCCATGCAGTGGTAAATACACATGCGGGCGGCCAATGGTAAACTGAGGTACGACTTCCTTTGGCCTAATAATAAAAATTTCTTTGTTCAATGTATGTAATGTTTTTAGGCTTTTTTGAGAAATTAAAGTTTTTAATGCTTTAATTGCTTAAGTGTTCTTTTGAATTAATAAAATTTAAGTCAAGTGGAGTTTTTTTTTTACTGTTATAGACAGTTCTAAAAAGCGCTTGGGTTATGGTGCGTTTTTAAGTGCATATGAAATGAGATTTTGTTGCATAAAACCAACTTGTTGTCATATAGAAAATACCTGTGTAGAAAGGGAATTTTCCCTCTGTAGACACTGCGACAAGAATTGACATTAGAATTTAATGAACAAAGTAGAATCCTTTTAGCAGTCTTTTTGGTAGTCTGCTTTTTGATTATTCCTTAAAATATATAAAAATTGACTTCGTTTGCTGAATGGTGAATCAGTAAATGTATAAAATGTGCATTTAAAAGAACGAACCTATCAATGCCTTTTAGCAACGCAGCAACACTTTCTTCTTTCATTGAGTCGGCCATGTTTTTTGTTCGAAGGAAAGAATCGTGTGTAGGCATATTTCAATTCATGGATTTTAGATTGTTGAGCACCGTGCTGGTTCTTCATACTATAATTAAGTTTCTCCTGTAGCAGCATAACGTTTTAAAATCTAAAAAACTCAAAATTTGCCTTTTTATTAATTGAATTAATTAAAAATGACAGAAAACACGTGATTTAGACTGCATACGTTCAGACATATTACAATAACAACGCATCATGTATTGCAATAATTGAAAAAGGTTTCTAGCAAGTTGTTAATGAAATAGTTTAGTGTAAAGTTCTACTTAAACTAGTACCAAATCAAAACAAATAACAAACATGGCGGGAAAGCTGATATCTGTAGCTTTCGAAGTGTTCGGCAGGGTTCAAGGTATTTCATTTTTAGTTTTACGTTTTTCGGTCTCCTTATCTAATATATTTTCATGTATCTAGCTTATTGCAATAATTGATCTTTTTTTTAGGTGTTTGGTTTCGTAAAGTAAGTCCAACATCACATCTACTGGTCTAATTTATACTTTATAGCAAATTGAAAATAACCAATTGTCAATTGATACTGAACATATACGGTTATTTCTATATCGAAAATATACTTTTAGTAGTTTGGTCTAGTCACGGTAGGCATACTTATTAAAAAAACAAGATGATTGTGATATGTGTTAAAATAAAGAACTTACTTTATAATGTACTTGGAGTTATATATAGCTATATATGTGTGTGTTTTAGTACACAAAGAATGCTGCTCAAGCGTTAAAGCTTGTTGGATGGGTAATGAATACAAAACATAGTACAGTGGTAGGATGCATACAGGGAGAAAAGAAAAATGTTACTAAAATGTGAGCGTTTCATTTATAAATTAATAGCTATACTTTTTTATACTGATATTGAGTGAGTTATTTAATTATAGGAAAGAATGGCTACAGCACCAAGGAAGTCCAAAATCGAAAATTGAGAAATGTGAATTCAGAGATGAAAAAAATATCGATTCTTTGCAATTTACTAATTTTGAAGTGAGGAGGTGAAAACAACCTAAGGGATAACTTTCCTATTACAATGGTTGGTTGTTATGGTTGTTGACATTGTCATTTTTCTTTGTATACATTTTATATTTATTATATTTTAAATGGATACATGTGTTATTTTATATAAACAATTTTATAAACACAAGTTTCAAATTTTGCACAAAATAAGTACAACCAGATGCCCAAATCACTGTTTTTAAAAACTAGGATTTGCCTTGGTCTGATTTTTTTTATAGAAAGTGAATTATCCAGGGTGCAAGATATCCTGAAAAAACAAATCAGGTTAAAAAAATATGAACAACTAGTCTTATGTGGGAAACTAGGGGTCACCTGGGACCAAATTGAGTAACTTCTCTAAAGCTGGGTCAACTCACCCGCTTCGGAACATACGAATTGATAACGGCATTAAAAAACCTTTAAACCCTAATTTCTAAAGCACATGTTTCGTCGAAAGCACATTTGTCTATTATACATCATTTGATCAGCATTTCGAGCTCTGCACAATAGAAACAACGAGTACGTAAATTTCTGGAAAATATTTCAGTGTATTAACCTTGTTCTTCTGCCTTAGTGGATTTTTCCGACTAGTTGCTATTTATACTGATAGAAAGTTTCGTGGAAATTTCCTTTGTACGGGAGGGAATTACACGAAGTTGGTTTTCATATATTCTGGTATGCAAAATTCCACCAGGCCACTTAGGCTGAAAACCGTATGAATTCATAACAATCCAAAGAAAACAAAATTTTACGAGATTTTCGTTGAATTTTTTTAAGTTAAGTTGCAACTTAATTAAGTTGTTTCCCTCGCATTTATTCTTTATACTACTATTTTTCACTCAGAGAAAATATCTGGAAAAAATTCCCCTGGAAATTTTTTTTAGCAGTTCAAAATTAAATGCAGTTCAAGACGCAGAATAATGCAAATCTCAACAATCTTTAAATATTTTCAAGAATTTTTGATAGCTCCCGAATAAAACACTAAAATTAATTAATTTCCTAGTTTTCTGTTCTAAAACATTTACAACGGATTACGTCACCTGACTGTTTTGTATCTTACATACAAACAATGTCAACTTTCCTTCATTTTCGGAAGTAATCTTATTGCAGTAAACCCCATATTTTCATCAACTGGTGATAAACTCTTTAAGCATAAACCGCAGATGTTATCGAATATGGTAACCAGTGTTATCGTAACTTGGATGGCGCTCGTTACGAGATTTAGGACGATAAGCGTATTGTTGTTGTATTTTCTGATTTCGTTCTTCCTGCTGCCTCTGTTGCCGATCATATGCTTGTTGTCTCTGGGCTTCCCTCTCTTGATTTCGATAATTATTATAACCCAAGTACTGTTCCCGTGAAGAAGGCTCGTTTCCTTGGTAACCTTTATTTTCGTAATTCGGCCTTGTTTCAGTCATATTGTATTCTCTGTTAACATAATTTGTTGAGTTGTTGTGACTGTACACGACATGTCCTTGGTTACTAAAATCTGGTCTCGGCTTTATACAGATAAGAATAAAAGCCAATATGGCGCCAAAAAGCTGTGCAACAGCTCCTACCCAACCAATAATAGGAGACCAGCCATGTTTGTATTGGGCTAATTCTCGTCGATCAAACAAACTTTCCGAATAACCAAGACCACCGAAAGCGATACAAACTAAATAAAAAATACTTATTTAAGATGCAGAAGAAACTGTTGATGTGTGATTTGAGATGATTTTGTACGAGTCACATTCCATCCAATTCGATTAATACCGACACAAACTTGATTTTATTGTTTTTTTAAATGATCGAACAGTTTATTTTAATATTACAAGCGTTAGATAATGAAAATTCGAAACCTGAAAAAGCTAATAGAAGGGGATGGGGTTGGTATAAACGGATGTTTGAAAGATTCTTAGAGATAGCTTTGGAAATTTAAGTCGACCACTTCAAGAATTAATAGGTAAGGGTTAGGAAAAAAATTGAAAATTCTTTAGCAGAAGGGGAGGGGGGCTATTAGGCATCCGAGAGTATTTAGTCTGCAAAAACACTTCCTAACTCATCCCAGGATTTTTTAGGTTTTATATATCTTGATTTATATATTGAGATCAAATCGATATGAAAAAAACGTGAGGCCTGAGAACAAGGTTGGGGAATACTTTGAGTCAGATTAAATATTGATAATATAAATTAAGATAGATCAGAAGTAAGATCATCTAAGAATGTCTTTATACCTCCAATTGATGTGAGAATGCCAGTTAATATCGCACCAATTCTCCATGAATTTGATCCATTTGAGCAAAACATGGTATATGATGGTATCAATCCAAATAATGAAAACCCAACGGATAAAATCAACGACAACAATATCGTGTCGTACACTAAAAAAGAATGTTAAAATTATTTTTAGTATGTCTGTTTAACTGAAATTATTATATACATTGGTTTGTCCATAAAGTTTCAACTCAATCTCTCAGGTCAAAATCTTATTGTTGACTTGTACTACTTTAAGGGAAGAAATCTTCACGGGAAGAAGCTTTTCAGATATTAAAATCAGCGTTACATTTTAATTAAGTCCTTTCCAAAATTCAAAATTTTTATATGCTATGCGGCAATAAACTTTTGCGGTTTTAATTTCAACAACAAAATTGTCAGACAATGTTTACATTAAAACTTTGTGACATGTGTTGTATCCACAAAGGAAGATACCGAAAATAACTCAAAGAACACGTAAAAATTTCAATTCGTCTGCTAATTTAAATCCCCCAATAAGCATTTAGATCGAGTGTTCAATCTTATAGCATCAAAGATACATACAGCTCTTTATCCACTAAGATAATTTCTTTTACGTAGCTTATAAGCTTTGCAAGAGAACTAATTTATAAAGAACGTATAAAAGATATATTTATGGGTTACTTATTAAATCGTGCAGTCCAGGTTCTTTCTGGTCATTACGTTTTAACTGTCACCAACGAAAGTGAGAAAGAACATTGGCGAAAAGATTTCTGGCAAACAATTCATGTTTGTTTTTTTTTAAGTAAAGAACAATCTTAAAACAAAACAGTTTTAGAGCAACGATACTAAAGTAAACTTTCGCGTTTTTAAAAAAGTTAAAAAAATCGACGAATAACGTTTCGCGGTTAACCAAGTTTAGCGTGTTTTATGGAAGACTTTCTTCCTTTAAACTAATACACCTCGTTTTTAAGAAGAGGCCATTTAGTATTAAATTGCTATTTGTATCGAAAACATACCATTTTTTAAGTTTCAGATCAATTTCTATAAAAAATCAGCGGTATACATAAAATAAAATTAATGGGACAAGAAGTACAAAGAGATTTGTGGTCGCAATCTACACGCGTTAAAAAATGATTTCCACGAGGTGGCTAAGGTGATTAGAAAAAATCAAGGCTAATTTTCTCTGTGACAAAACTTTCCGCTAGGAAATTAAGATCTATCGATGTTCCAATAAAAAAACATTTGGTCACATTAAAAATAACTATGCCAGAGCCCTTGCTGATACAAGGTTTTAGGCTAGCAGAACCTGTGTGTAACATTGTACCAAAGTATAGTTTTTACGTGCTTTTGTTGTTTGTATTTGAGAAACTTGAGAAAATATTTGAGAAAAATTTTAAAAAATAGAATTAACTCTTCAATTCCCTGTCGTAAAATTGAGTATTATGTTTCCATTTTTCAGTATTTTGGCCAATCACCATTTCAAAGGTTTGCTTCTCTGACAAGTCCCCCCTCCAGGGCCGGCGAATCCAGGGGGGCGGGGGACCATTCTCCCCCCCCCCCCACACTTTTTTGCTATGAAAAAATTTTTTTTTGGAGGCTTTAATTATTAAATTGCTTTGCTACAAATTTATTTGTACGATTCTGTTAACACTTTTCATCTGCATAAAATTTACTTTATGATTTTAAATGGTTGCATTTTTTTAAAACAGAAATTAAGTATAAATTTTGCATGAATTAAGGGTTTTTTTGATTAGTATCCGATAAAAAAAATTCGAAAATTGGAGCACATTTTAGGCTATTTCAGAGACTTTAATTCAAAAAGAATTTTGGCCCGTCGACCCAACCATGGTGGGGCCTCCTTAGATAATACATACATTTGCCCCCTCCCCCCACTTTCAATTCCGATTCGCCGGCCTGCCCACTGGAGGGAAATCTTCCTGTAAAAAAAAAAAAGATTTCTCCTCGCAGAACTGCTGCTTTAAGGTAAAATTAAAAAGATCATTAAAAAGTATTTTTTTAATATTTACCTTTACCATCAAATAATCGGAATGATGATCGTTGAACATTTCTGCTATCGGTTTCTCCTTCAAACTTGAGAATGCTATCTCTTTTTGTACAGGTTGTTCCGAATGGTGTGATGAAACATTCTTTAAGCAAGCCCTGGTAGTACTCAGTGCCTGTTACTGTTGTCTCTTTTAATACAAACCATTTATCACTAACTGCACCAGCAATCAACAAACCAATCGAGACTTTTATTACTACACATGTTGCTAACAACAACAATTTTGGTCCTCCAATTCCCATTTTCTATAAAAAGAATAGAGAAATTATGACTTTGGTCTTAACTTCAATTAAAATGTACCGTAAATTGCTAAATTTGACGCTAGGCCTTATTACTTGGGCAAGGACGATTTCGAATGCGTCGTTTGTTTCACAAGATGTATGTTCCGGATTATTACATTTTTTTTAGCTTTATATTAAATCCTATAATTTCAATATATTATAATTTTCCTGTATAAACCTGTTAAATTAACCAGCTTAAATTTTAGGTGAAAAAAATACCATTTTAATGTTATCACTATTTGCAGCATGATTTTTGTGTTCACTGTGCACTCCAGTGTCAGATAATCAGATTGATAGATCGTCCGGGGTTATTTCAAGGAATCTCCGTGCGTGTAAACGAGACACATGGATTGTAAGCGAGGCGATAAAAGTAATATGGAAGTGATTTAACAAATTAATACATTCCTAATAATCACATTCTCCTCTTTTGAGCTTGTAAAAGCATTGTTATTATATACGTCTGTCGTAATTACCAGAAAGTTGCTAGTTCACTAGACTTGTTAAAAGCACTTTTTAGAATATTGATACCCTTCTACTTGAGATTAACTGACCAAACTTCAAAATATCACCAATCTTTTAATCTTCTCCTAAATGAACTCTGAAATTGTCAAAGTCAAAATTTATAAATATTTCGAGAACATAATATTCGCAGAAAATTGGGCTGTTTTTGAGGGTTGCACTGGGTGGTACAAAGGGATAAGGTATACCCTCAAAGGGTCAGGGTGAATGTCTAAAGAATATATGTCAGGCAGTATACTATTAATATTATTATTCACGACTATTTCTACAGGATTGTCCGTCGTAGCTCTACATTACATACTAACACGGTCTATAAAAGCAGAAGTTTTTTTTTTCAATTAAACTTTTTTCCCTTTTGAATCCAGTTAACTTATTTTGTAAGAGAATGTTATGTAATACAGTATTTTTTAGACGTTTGGTCTTCCTTGTATGAAAAAATGACGTGTACGTAAGACATGTGAAAATAGACAAAAAGAAATTTAAAAAAACAAGCAGAAAATATAAAAACGAGATTACCTTTGTTGTACTTTTATTTTACAAATATAGTTTTACGTTGCATGTAAACTGATTCAAACCTTTAATAGCTTTCATTTTTACAGTTATACCTAAGCGCGTTACAACGTCATATAAGGCCCAGTACACACGATCATGCTATATTTATTGAAGTATGACTAATTTTAAAACTGTTAGAACGATCCAAAAAAATGTTTTCTTCCTCTCCCTTTGTAATTTCTAGCTATAAAAAAGAAATCGAATTTACATTTGTTTAAGCAAACACTTTTTTATTATTACTTTCATTCTGTGCAAATATAAAAACATATGCACACAGAAACATAACAGACCAACCAAGTAATTTGAGAATTTGTTCTCTTAAACTCGCCCAGTTTCTCTCTAAACTTAACAGTTTTTTAAATCAGATATTAAAACTACGAAACGAAGTTAAATGGCGATTTGGAATAACAAGAAATCTCTATTCACTGCTGTTTTGACAAAATATAAACCTTTGTCAAACTTTATGACTCTTTTATGGCTCAGTTACACTCTAGTAAAATATTACAGCCTATTGAAATTGTATACATTTAAAGCTCTCTTTTCTAACTCTTTTTTGTTTAAATAGATAATCTTTGGGAAGGGTCTAATTATCGAACTTAAAGAACGTGCCGATGCATCTGTTGCACGGATTAATGGATAGAACTATTCTCCACCCCAGAGCTCTTTGAGATAAACCTCGAAAATACTCTGTGGACGAGAATGAGGCAGAACGCCAGCGGAAACAATACAGACAGTTTGTTTAACTGCTGCATCACTTCATGGCAGTTAAAATCTTTCGTCAATAAATACATTTGTAAAGCGGATAGAATTACAGCTATTAAGTCTTTCATTCTCAGTATCAAATTGTTAAAATAAAAACGTGTAAGCAGAGCTTTATTTGCGCCTACAAGAATGTTAATCACCCACGTGCATTGTTTGATGGCATTTAGAGTTAATCACCTTAAGTCAAAACATACAATAACCTACTATTCAAACGAATTCTTCTGCTTCTCCCACAGCGTGCATGGATATTTAAAGATATGACGTCACGCGGGAATAATTAGTAGTTGTCATAATTAAGAAATGCGTGATGTTGAAAAAATCTGTACCGGCTTGTTGGTTATGTAAGAAGGGAAATTGCTTAAATTTGCTACGTGCATGAAAATTTATCGTTTTATTATGCAGACTATTCTATAACAAAGGTAACCCTAGGGCAATAAGTTGATTTTATGAGCGACACTTGCGTATAAAGTCGGGAAAATTGCTAAAACGTGTTTTATCAAACATATGTTTGCGTGTCCGTCTTTGTCTTCAAAGAACCTTTTAAACTGGGATATCTCATTAATTGTTTCTTGAAGAAGTCTGATCCTGTGTATGACAAAATATTTGCATTTTCATGAACTGTTGATGACGTCATTAGAAGTTGAAGATAACCACCAAACAAATTTTAGAAACGTTTTTTTTTATAACGACATGTTAAGAACCAGGCGATATCAATAGTAAAGCCTGACTCTCAGTTCGACTACCTCTAAAGTGTTTTTTTTTTCAACAAGACTAAAGCTAGTCGGCACGCTGGGTCGGTGAGCTAGTCGGTTTATTGTCGTAAATTTTAAAAGATATAACTTATAAAGCTTGTCAGCATAATCATGTTTATCCTGAAGGGAAGCAATTTCAAATGTGGTGTAGCTAGTAATGACGTGTACGTTCTCATGAAAACCACGCACAATATCAGAATTATTCACACAATGCATTTTTTTTCAATATTTACATCATCCATTGTTATGGCTTGCTTTTTTTTTGTTTTTGCGTTGCTACAAACTTTCCTTGAAACTCGACATTTTGTATACCTTTTAACGAAAAAAAACTTGAAGACCCTAGCTTTTCGATGATTTATTTATTTATTTTTCTATCAATATTTTTTATTAGGGGTACTCTTTTTACTCTCATCTCATCAACAAGATTCTTTTTTGTTAGGATGGTTTCGGAATTGTTTCACTACTTTTTGTTTAAGCTTTATTACTTCTGATGACAATGCATAAAAAATGCTAACGTAGACAAAAATGTAATTATACAAATTAATGCTTTATCTTATACACTGCAATTATGTCAAGTTATATTATATATTACTAGTCGTTAGCCCGTGGAAAAATCAACGGTTTCGCTCGTCCTTTTATACTTGCGCAGCTAAGCTACCATTTTGCGTGACAGACCCACAGACGTATACGGGTATTATAATATAGACTAGTCGTTAACCCGTGGAAAAATCCACGGGTTTGCCCGTCCTTTAAATTTACCCTTGGAAACAAAGCGGATAAAAATATATTGCATTTGATATTCGTGTTTCCGTAGCACGATTTTCTAACTCAGCGGGGGTGCGCGCAGAGACAGACAAAATAGGGCTATTATAAAAGAGATATCACAACTTTAAAAAAAAAAATGGGGAATTTTATTAAAATAAACACAATTGTTATTATTTTTGACGCCACTTTCTTTTTTGCCTCATCTCTCTTCAGGTAACAGCAAATGAAACTACCGGCACCTACATATTTACGAAGGTTGAAGGTATCACTCTATTAGATGTCTTAAAAAGGGGATATGTCTTTAAAGCCCATGTTCAATAACTACATTGGAGTCAATTCTTAATTTCCATTATTACAATATGGAGAATAATGTGGTTGGACAGAGGGACAAACTTTAAAGATCGTCCCATAATTTGCTATGTACGTTGATTTACTTCAAATTTGTTGAAGTAAAAGTTCAATATCAAAATCGGATGTCCTTAGTCACTCAGTATGTGCCCCAATATCAAAAACATAGTTACGCACTGTACAATATCGAAACAAGGTTACGCATTGTTACAATATCGAAACATGGTTACGCGCTCTTATAACATCGAAACATGGTTATGCGCTGTTACAAAACCAAAAATGGTTACGTGCTGTTAGAACATCAGAACATGGTTATGCGCTGTTACAATACGAAGCATGGTTACGTGCTGTTAGAAGATCAAAACATGGTTACGCACCGTTACAATATCGAAACATGGTTACGTGTTGTTAGAATATCGAAACATGGTTACGTACTGTTACAATATCAATGCTATAATTTACCGAATTTTCCGAGCTTAAAATGTTTTGTAAAGCACGCGTGTCATAGAGGATGGATTTTAAAAGATTGACGTCCTGGGCAAAGTTGTTCCATAAATTATTTACTTGTTTGTAGGTTACTTTTCAAACCTTGTTTCCAAACTGCAGTGGTCAATAGAGCAGAATGAACTGTTCAGATTTTTATTTGCAGTTATTTATAACATTTTAGATTCCAACATTGTAGTAATATTACCTAACGAATATTTGTTCCATGCTTATCTAGTCAAAAAGTCAAGTTGTGCTACACTGTCTCTGATAACTAAATGTGTAAAGTTGATAACGAGAAGTCGAGTGTAATTTTCGTATTTTGTGGAACATCACAAATCATCTATAAGAGTGTATCATGAGTACACTCAAAGTAAAGTGTTGACATTTCGTCAGAGAGCTGTTATGATTATTAGAACTCTGTGAGAAAATAACGGCCAACAAAAGTCGTAATAACTTCATCAGAAGTACTTTCTTTTTGTTTTTTCAAAGCACAGAAATATCTTATTGCAACATCCAGATCATATATAGACCTACCTCTATAAACAACGAAAATTATTGTGAATAAAACATGTTCGCTTCGAACAAAATAATTCTGGTCCTGAAATTTATTTGTGCAAAAAAAAAACAGTTGTTTGTTTTTCAATTAGTTCCAACAAAGTGATATTTAAAGTAAATCGACTTTTGACAACCAGAGACTGCGGGAAGTAAATTACAAAGCATAAATTATATTTCCTTTTTTATTTTAATTTTACAGATTTTGTCGGTCATTTGTACTTTCACAAATTTTGCTGCTCTGTCATTTATACATTCACAAATTTTGCTGGTCTGTCATTTATACATTCACAAATTTTGCTGCTCTGTCATTTGTACTTTCACAAATTTTGCTGCTCTGTCATTTATACATTTACAAATTTTGCTAGTCTGTCATTTGTACTTTCACAAGTCTTGCTGCTCTGTCATTTATACATTCACAAATTTTTCTGGTCTGTCATTTGTACTTTCACAAATTTTGCTGGTCTGTAACTTATGTATCAACAAATTTTGCTGGTCTGTCATTTGTACTTTCACAAATTTTGCTGATCTGGTTATAGTTTTCTTGCGGATTATTGCACATGTTTTTGTATTTGCGTCCACGTATTACTTGTAAAGTTCAGATCAATCCATTTCTTGATTCGCTATTCAAGGTATTACACATAAAATCTGGCTTTCCAATCCTTAAAAAAGTCCAACATATTGATATTACTCTAGCTGTAAGAGTTTTCAACATCTCTTATTCACCTGACACATAGGAAGCTGTGTGCACTTACAACCATCGCTATGCCAAATACTTTTGATATCAAGTATGCTCCATCATCCAAAGTTGAACAGAAATATTTGCAGATCTCTTGATGTCTTTTAATACTTGCAGAAACTGTGGACTGGATTTAACTTTTAACTGAATGGAAGTAGCACGAGGTGTTGTACAATTTGGTTCTTCATCAATGGACGAATGTTCTGTAACCATTTGGCGGAGTTTTGAATCAGAATTTTTGCTTAGCGTTCTTTTAAGTTTTGCATGCGAACTCATTCTGCTTAAGTCACTTGCATTTCGTCGCATGTTATGTTTAATCTGTGGAAGAAAATGATTTTTGTGTTTAACTGATCTAAATACTTCGCTAACTTCTTCTTCGTGATATGTTTGGAAGTAACAGTCTTTTGATAGACATTGGTACGTCACTGGGATCGCCATATTCGATGTATTCATGTCGAATTTAGTTTCTAAGTAATCACAGCTGTGGGAATGATGCGCTGTTAAATTCGTTTGGTTTATATTTTTACTACTTGACAACGAATACAAAGAACGTCTTCTCTTCAAAAGTCCTTCATTGCGATTTATTTTGATTTCGTAAGAAATTGGTCGATGTTTTAAACCCATGTTTTTTTTTCACATCTCGTGAGAATTTCCTTCCATGAATTTGAGGGTGATTTTTTTTGTTCCATACTTTTTTATTGTTCTCTGTTTGTTCATATATTACGTCAAAACGGGCGGCTGATGACGTGGTTAATCCGTGAGAAAGTTATATTTAACTAAAATAAGGGAAAAGTAAAAGTAAGCAGAGCAATTGATGTACAAAAATCCTTTGTCAAAAAATATTGGACGTGGTTGTTGTTTAATTAAAAACTTTGACCAGTGCAGAGAATGTGAGAGTTTCACGCACCGCAATTTTTCTAATCTAATATGTTCTCTCTCATCAATACTATGATGCTCAGAAAGGTCACAGTGCGAGAATTCCCTGCACCGCTGCGCAAATTTTTAAACAATGTGCGAGAATTTATAAACTGTGCAAGAAAATTACTAAAACAAACTACAGGCCTATATTTTATCGATCTGGTCTTTAGAATTACTTACTTTCCCGGGCTTTTTAATTTGGGGTTTATACCCAGACAGTGTAGTGGTGTTGATTAGGCTTATTGTTCATTCTGGACCCCGGACCTCTTTGAGATAAACTTTTGAGTTTTAACTTCAAAAAGGTCTGGGGACGAGAATGCTCCACTACAGACCAGAATATGTTAAGCAACTTCGTGCACAAGTGAAATTTTTTGTGGCACTATAAAAAAATAGTCTACCGCTGGACAATATGCCAAAGTTATAACCCGTTATCCTAAAAAACAACCTGAAGTTGACATATTTATGCTGATGTCAGCATTGCTGTGTTTAAATAATGAAAAGGCGAATGCATTCATTTATTTATAGGCTATAGGAGAATTCCAACTCTCCACTCGCAACATCGCCTAGGGGCATGGTTGAGATTAATTCTAAAACCTTGCCGTAACCCAATAAAAAGAAAAATTAAAAAGTCAATTTTGATCGAATTTTCATCTTATGTTGCTTCTTTTCTCTTTCACGTTGGCACAACGCTGTGTTCTTCCCACCTAGGAACACGACATCATGGTTTAAGCCTCCTAAAATCCCTCGTCTGCCATACGGCTGCAGTGACCAATAAAGAGTTACAAGTGATAGAAAGTTATTTAAGAAATGGTATGGGTTCTATTGTAGAACTTGCTGTTAAAAAGATATTCCCTGTTGAAAAATGGATGCTTGCTCAAAAAATGTACTCATTTGGAAACTATAAAAAATGCAGCAGAAAGAAGCAACAAAGAGATTTAGATAAGAAAGGGCAAATAAGACATTAATAATTTGCAGAACAAACATAAAAACTTTACACTTTGTTTTTCTCGCTGGGAACATATCACTTAAAACTTGCAGAATTTGATAAGAAAATACACGGAAGAGCGTGCTACCTGCACTTATCTTGCTTCCAACTTCAAGTAGCATCGCCTGCCCCAAGCAATCCTTTATGCTGGCGTGTCAAATTTATTTGATCAAAATAAACGAAACTGCAAACTCAAGTACTAGCTGTTAAAACCACTTCCAGATCTCTTTTAAACTCTTCGATTATGTACTGTAAACTGAATAAAGCGTGCGAAGAAAAAGGTCTGGCATCGAATTTGGTATTGACGTAAAAAATTAGCTTATAGATTAAAGACGTTAAGACGCTACTTATGGATTATTGTTGATTTGAATCAATAAAGTTACGAACCGCGTGTTTTTATTTTTGGCTTGGATACAATTCAAAAATTTTGTATTAAGTAGAAGTACTTGGCAACTTTTTACAAGTTTTTCAAGTTAGCAATTTAAAGCAATTTTTTAGTGTTTAAGGATACTCGGAAAAACGTTTTATTGGTTCAAAACTAGGCTCAACATTCTTTCAACATTTTTGGTGCATTGTGACAAAGGAAATTGGTCGCTTATTCTCATGGTGAAATGAAACATCGGCTCTGCAAGTAATGTTTCATGTTAAACAAAGGATCACCCAATATTTTATTTTTAATCACAAATGTGCGGCCAGCGAAAAAAGAATTTATATCACGTGAATAAAAAGTGCATAGCGTGCATTGAACTTTTTTTTAAATTATCCGAGCACAGTTGTCTGAGCCAGTATAATCCTCTTTGTTACTTTGTATTACTCCCCTAAATTGATTCACAACAGTGAAGAATCTCTTATAAAAATACGGAGAGTGTTCCTGACTGTGTTTCTGTAACAGGCAAAGTGGATATGTTCATTTTCCTTTAATGTGGCCTAAAAATGTATGTCTGAATTGTTAAATTTTCTGACGTTATGGCGCGACATCAATATCTTATAACTAGTCGTTGCCCGTGGAAAAATCCACGGGTTCGCCCGTCCTTGATATTTGCCGTCGCAACAAAGTGGATAAAAATATATCGCATTTGATATTCGTGTGTTTCCGTAGCATGATTTTTTAACTCAGCGGGGGGGGGGGGGGGGGGGGGGGCTCCGCGCAGAGACAGACAGACGGAATATTATTAAATAGATATTACAAAGAAAAAATGAATACTGGTATGTAATGTAGCCAAATATTTCGAAAAAGCGGTTCTTAAATGGTTCTCTTTAGAAAGGAGCCAAATTTAAGTCAAACCGACATACCAAATTTCTTTCAGTGAAAACTTACTAGATTGTAACATTAGTAAATTTTATAGAGCATGAAAAAAAATCACCTTAACTCGAAATAATATATCATTTTTGTCTAAGTTCGAATTAACGGGAGCTTTGCTTAAGTCGAACATTCGTTAGGTCGAACTGTTTTCTCTGGTCCCATGGAGGTTCGAGTTACCGGGAATAACTTACAGTATCTCCTTAGACGTTTGTTGAAAACATATGACCTTATACATTATTTTGATCAGCGTTTCAACCTCTACACATTACAGGCAAATAATAAATTTATGTGCACTGCTGATGTCAGCAAAACATCTAAAACAACCTATTTTTTCATTGTCCTTCTGCCTAAGTGGATTTTATCACGGCCTTATCGACTAGTTCAATTGAGTTAAAAAGAAAGGAAAATAAGGTTAATTTTTTTATTAGGGGAGTAAAAGTATTGCCCAGCATTGAAAAGCTTGCGGAGCAATTAATAAGAATTGTAAACTGTGCCACATATCAGGTGGAGCACTCTAGTACAGGTATGCAATATGTCGTAAATCTGGTGACACAGAGCATTATGTTGTTTCAGGTATATATATAATATATTTTTCAAAAAATACTTTCCTGTACATTTAGTTTAGTCTACCCGTCATAGTAAAAACGCCTGGCCTAACTTTGTTATTGTTTAGAAAATGTTCGCGGTGAAAGTTCAAGAATGAATGTTACTCTGGACTGCGCGCTTAGTACAGTTAAACAATGTCGCACATTCATGTAGGTACAATACCTTTTTATAAAAAAAATCTTTATCACAGCTTCGGTTACGCAGAAACACAGGAAACAATCCGTTGTTAGCACCAGGTTGAACATTTAGTAAAGGCACACCGTGTCTCACATGAGTTATAGGCGTAATACCATTTTTCAAAATAACTTTATTAAAACTGTTTAAATAAAAACACAGGAAACAACCCATCGTTACTCTGTTCAGCTAAAAAAAAAATTATTTGTCGGATTAAGTTTTCATGACATATGACATTAATAAAATGTTTAGTTACCTAACTATACTTAGCATCATAAAAATTATTGAATAAGAAATTTGTTGTAACTAGCTAAAATCTGCATTTGACTACTTTCACTTTTTAGCCAGAGGTAGTTCAAGAGCTATAGTTAGATATCCACAACCCCGACATAAAAATAAACATTGATATATATACCAAACTGAAGAAAAACTTTAAAAGAATGGGAATAAATACGACTAGGTATCTAGCTAGCTTCAGCAGAATGCTATCTCCAAATTTTTCAAAGAAAATAGGAAAAGAGTGGGAAAAGATTAAGTGTGTAAAAGCAATGTAAAACCAATCTGTCCCCTTGGCCCCGTAGTTGCGTCATGATCTCGTGGCCTAAAATTAAACGCCGGGTTGCGTAAACACATGAAAGGAATAAGGTTTCTGATTGGTTAATAAAAGTAAAGTCCGGCGCAAAAGGGTTGACAGGCTTAATACTCTGGATTAATAGTCCGGATAAATGGTCCAGATTAATGGTCGGGGTGGCTAGGTCAAAATTTCGATTTTATGCAGTGGCGAAGATCGCAGTAAAAAGGGACGTGACTTTAAAAAGATGTATAAGAAGGTTGGTATGACGATGAAATGGATATAAAAAAAACAAATAGTATGGCTCTTTCAGCATTGTTCAGGCGTGGTTAGAGGGAAGCAGCGATGCGCAGCGATGCGCAGCGAAGCTACCATTTTGCGTGACATACAGACAGACGAATACAGGTATTATAATATAGATAATTATTTAAAATAATGTAACTTAACCCTCAACTCCCCGATCAGGAGCCTGGGCGAAAGAGAAAAAAAAAAGAACGAAGGAGAGCACTTAAAAACGGAGAGCACCAACCTCGTAACCAGTCCCTGATGTTCTGGAGTCGAGATCGGGCAAAACAACAAACGTGTGTAACGTAACGTATGACCTTGGGATAAAGACAGGCTTGATAGTTTATAGATTCATCTTGATGATATATTTGCTATAAACAATAACTTACAGTTAAAATCTAGATGTACAAGAATCATAACCTAGAATAATTGATTTGTTACAAGTTGTTTAAATATAATAGAATACTTACTAAACACGTATAACCATATAATCTTTAAATCGCGGTATGAGGTTGTACAAGTAGTACGTTCATATAGTAAAATTCAAAGTAAACGTCTTCAAGTTAAACTCAAAAATATTGTATATTTTGTCTCTTCAGACTTCGTTTAACACACGTCTCTTCCTCACTGTCACAAGGTGATTGGATGTTACACACGAATGCACAAACGACAGCGCAAGTATAGAGGGACAGAATAAAAAGTCACATGAAACTCAAGGCGAACTAAAACAAAACAAGGCCACTATAGAATCCATATAACTAAATAAAAAAGCATTTATGGCATAACTTACCAATTATTATTATTATTATTATTATTATTATTGAAAGAACAATTAAATTTTTATTATCGCATATACATGTTGATTTTCATGTAGTAGCCTCAACATTGAAATGGCGGGAGGGAGTAAAAATTTGCAAATATTCACGTTTGTCTCATCATTTTTGTGGAGGATTGTCTACAAATATAAAAACAAATAAAAAAGAGTTTCCCTAGTGTCATAAAATCAATTCTTCGAAATAAAGGCTAAAAAGTACCTGTATTTGTAAAGTACCAATACAGCTTCTAAACCATATGCCACATGGTTTGTGGCGCCGTAGATTAGTGGTTATAGCTCTCGTACTCTGTGCGGGAGACCGGTGTTCGATTCTTCTTGACGACGATTCAATATGGGCAAGTGAATGTTACCATAGCCCCGGGTTAACCCAAGCCATGTGAGGGAAATTGGGGAGATAGCACACTGTATGGGCCGTTGGATGTTGCCGGGAGTTATCTAGTAGAGCGCGGTCCCTAATTGGGTCTGCGTAGCTCAAAATGAGCATTAAATACTCTAGGACTCTCCATCTAAGCCATATTTGTGAGGCTAGCAATGTAAAATATGCACATCCATCTATCGTGTAAATTTCACATGACATCAAAAAAAATTTGGCGGCAAATTCAAAGGTACACATGTTTTGTAGCTATTTTGATAGAAACAAGATATGAAAGACTAATGGCTAATTATGTGACATTGCAAATAAATCTGTCAGTAGCTATATAAAACGTAACAAGAAGCCGCTCAACTTTAAAACTGGGAGAAATAGTTGATAGTTTCTGCAAAGTTTTGATATCCTGCTCCATTTGTTTTTCGCATTGCGCATGTTTACTTCATGTCCTTCATATAGAAAAAGTTGGAGACTTGATTCCTGCATAATTTGATTCTCTAAATGTGTACCGCAGGATTAAGCGCCCGGGCGCTTTTTTAATATCTCAGGTCCAAGGGTAGGTGCTTAACAATTTTTTTTGTGCTTTCTGGAATAAACCATACCTTTTTTCCGAAAAAGAAAGGGTTCCCGTAGAGGTTCTTCAATTAGTTATCTAATAAAGTCCTCACCTCTTTCATAGCCTTCCCAAATACCAGGAACACATATATAAGCCAGTGAGTGTTTGATCTTCCTCATGAGGTAAGAAGGAATAAGCAACCCTAAAATCCGTATCATTATTTTTGTTTTTTAATAAGCGCCCTATAATGATCAAATCAGTTAATTCGCAAAATTGAATGCCTGTAAACTGGTGGTAATGGGATACAAATAGAACACAGCTAAAAGCATAAACTAATGAAATAATACAAGGTAGAACAAAAAGAGAGTTCCTGAGAGCTCCAAAAAGAGTGATGAAAGTATGAGTGTTCTGAAGGTGACGTCGGTATTTGAATAGTGTTCAATAGTGTTAAAAATCTTCGGATGTGAGACTTTCTCAATAAATAGTGTTTGAATACACTTTTGTTAATAAATAAAATCCAGGTATTCAAATGTGACATCTTCTGAAAATCTTGAAAATCCTGAAAAAAGTCGAATACGACACTTTTCTCAATAAAATAAAATCAAGATATGATTCATGAAAAGATAACCTTGATCTGTTGCTTCACAAGACTTGACAGTTTTCTTATAATTTTTGAACATACCTGCAGTAAAGTTACCAGATTTTTTTGTCAACACAATATTTATTTGGCTTTCAAGATTGGTAAGCTGAAGAACAAATTGTGCGAAGAAGATATACTCAGCTATTGAAGAAAATATTTGTGTGTAATTCAGCAACCACTGTTTGAAATATTTGGGAGGACTGAGACACACATCTCTTTTAACTTTGTAACTAAATCTGCTGCAAGGGAGCAGTTTGAAGAAAGCAAATTCTTGACAGTGTTCGTCAGTGAGGCTATTATGTGGTACTTTATTTTCACCGGGTGCTCTTTCAAGCAATTCTTCTGGAGAATCTAAGGGAAGTGTAAAGCTTTCTACTGCAGGATATCGAAACTTGTTTAGGTAATTTGGGCTTGTTTCAAGGTAATCATCAACTTCAACCTGTATATCTATTTCCTCATTTTCCGCTAAATTGAGGAGTTCTGCATGTATTTGATTCAAATCTATCGTAATCTCAGCATATAGATGATTATTGACTTTGAGAAAAAGTAAAGCTTCGTTAAGTTTTGCTGGAGATACAAGTTGAAAGTAAACATGCCCCTTGAAATGTAACCTCCTTTTGAGTTTCACAAACAAAATAGAACCATTTGAAGAATTTCTTGGCAAGATATTACACAAATCATCCAAGTCAATCAGTACATTGCATATTGCACCTTTGATTTTTGGAAATTGTCCCTTTGGCATAATCATAAGATTTTTTAAACAATAATCGTTTAGAAATAAGATTCTAAGCAATTTAATGACTGTAAACACTGTGGTCGACGAACAGTTTATTATGTACAGTCTGACAAGGCATTTCATTTTTCTTACACTTTTTAGAACATGTCAGACATATGTAGCATTTACCATCACGAGACTGCACTCCAGTATTAATCAATTGTACAATTTCAGTGTAAGGGTTCTGCACAAAGATTTTCGTGGACTTTCTATAAAGTGTACGATTACATACAACACATGTATATATAATGGTTCACAAAAGTTTTAGTTCGAAAATTTTGCACACACTTTCATAGTTCTGTGAAATTGCATGAGAGCTAAACTTTTCACAACTTTGATTCGTTTCATGAGATTGTTGCACTGCTTGTACCTTAATCTTGGTTGTATCAGAGAAAGTTGCACAGCGCTTTTTAACTAATAAAAAAAACAGTATTACGACGATTTTGTTTCTTTTTATTATCGACGGTTCATTTGCACATACAGTGGAATCCCGTTAAAGCGGACACCCTCTAAAGCGGACAGCCCGTTAAAGCGGACACTAGCACTTGGAACGGACTGATTTTAAGTCAAACTCTTATAAAAAACTCTCTATAAAGCGGACAGTCATAAAGCGGACACTCGTTAAAGCGGACGATTTATTTTGCACCAAATGAATATTTTCCCTATAAAGACTCCCTGTAAAGCGGACAGTACAAAACAAAAAATGGAAACAAATATTTTGCAACGAAATTTTTATTCTTATTTCAGACATTTTCTAACTTTTTTATCAACAGAGTCTAAAATCTTTTTAATACACCTTTCTGTAAAAGACACAGCTTTGTCAGGGCCAATGAGTGCGTAATGCACTGGAATTTCGAGATCATCATTGTTTTTGAGTAACATTTCCATTAAGAAATTATTTTTCTTAAGCAACATCTCTTGACTGGTAGACATGTTTTGAATGGTATACATGTTTTTCGTTGTTGTTGTTGTTTTTTCTCATGGAAACCGTATTGACACGTTTTAACAGAAAGCTGGTACTCGAAGATAGAAAAGTGATCCTTTTTCTCGACAATGCTCCCTGTCATCCAGAATCCATTATTGGCCAATTCTCGCAGATCAAGATCGTCTTTTTACCGAAAAATACAACTTCGAGGTTGCAACCACTGGATGCAGGCATCATTCAAAATTTCAAGGTCAAATATAGAAAAAGACTTGTTAAATACGTATTGGCAAGAATCCAGGAGAACACATCAGCAACTGAAATTGTCAAGGCTATCAACGTGCTTGTTGTTATTCGCTGGATACAAGATGCGTGAAAGGAAGTATCCAGCTCGACAATCAAAAATTGTTTTCAGAAATGTGGCATCAAAAGAGATAGCGAGGAGATAGAAGAAAATGACGGAGATGATGATTTGGAGTTTGAGGCACTTGTAAAGGAATTTACCACAGACTTATCCGCAGCAGAATATGTCAACTTCGACGCAAACGTTCCAGCATCAGAACCCATGATTAACGAATTAGAAATCGATTGGCGACAGAAGGTCAGACATGATAGTATCGATGCAATCTGCAATCGAGAAAAGCCAGATGATCAGATTCAGGAAATTTTTGACGACGACCAAGATTATGAGGATAATGACGACTATGGGCCAGAACAAGAAGAGCAGATGAGCTGCAAAGAAATCATCACAACGTTGGACAAAATGCGCCGTTGTACCGTCTTCGATGAAGAAAGTCAAAATGCTGACGGCAGTTACAAAAAAGATTGAGGATCTACAAATTAAATGCAAGAAGCAAGCCTCTATCAAAGACTTTTTCTTGTAAAGTTTGATTAATGTTTCTGAATATAGCTTATATACCCTCAAATCCTAGCCTCTTAACTTCTTACTTTAAGCCCAGTAAAGCATAAATCACTTTTTTCGGTCAAAATCCCATCTAAAATAAAATTTGACACAAACTCTCTATAAAGCGGACATACCGTTAAAGCGGACAGTTTTTTTTGGTCCCAATGGTGTTCGCTTTAACGGGATTCCTGTACTTCTGTATTGTTTCAGTAATTTCATTCGTTAATTTGACACACTGAACTTTGTACTGTACCATATTTTTTTGTGGCAAACTCATGTATGTTTGTAAAACGTAAGTCGACACAGAAAATATATTTTCAAATTTCAAAATCACAGCTGTTTCGTTTGGGCATGGTTGATTTCGAGCATGAGAATCAATAACGAAGACATGTCGCTAAGAGCTACCGACAGAAAAGCAATATCCCTCACAGAAGAACAGTATGCCTACATGATTATGACGCTGTTGGGACAAATTATTAATGAGTTCTGGGAAGTGATTAGACCCACAGTGCAGGAAGCCAAAAAAATTTGCATCATGGATAAGATTAACCTGAACTTGTACATTCTCAATTAGAAATATTCTGGGTAATTCTGTGCATGACAAAAATTCTGTACTCCCTTTTGTTTTATAGAGTGCATCGCCTTGTTCAATAATATACTCTAGATCATGACAGTTCCAATAATAAACTTTCTTAAATGCAAAAAAAATTGGACAAAACAAAGTTATACAGGAGCACTGAATGCCTTTTGTTTGTCCGAATTTTTCATTACCCTGATGAAAGGATGCCTCGATAACACTGAGAGGTTTATTGTGAATGCGGATAGTAGAAGTTGAAGAAGTATAAACTATTCATTCTGTGTGACGCCGCTGGATTTAAGAGCTGGTTTTCTCCCAGTTAAAAAATATTAAAACGTGTAAGCGCATAAGAATGCACGACCCTAAAATATCATGATGATATTTTAGGGTCGTGTAGTATAGCAACGAAAATTCGGAGAAGTGCAAGGTATCCAATAGCAAATGGGCAGTATCAAGTTAAGCTGAAAAACACAACAGGACACCGCAGAAAATTATAATTAAAACAATGTAAGCTTATGCGCTTACACGTTTCTTTCGGCAGACACAACAACACAGATTACGTCGAAAACGACATGTTGGATGCACGTTGGCGAGTGTTCGACATTTCTTATCCTATACCTTTCACCAACAGATGGAAATCTCTCCATGTTACCGTTGTTTTTCAGAGCTAATTAATACTCAGTGGTTTAGAGCTGAAAAACACACACACACGTTACACCTAACGTTACGCTACACGTTACGCACTGCACAAAAGCTCGACACGTTTTGAACCCTTTTTCTATTTACTAAACCAAGGTCAAAATCAAAATTTGGTTCAAAAAATTTATCTGTTCTATGCTTTTGTTAGGAAGAGAGATGTCAGAAGCAATTCTTAAAAGAAGTTTATTGCAATGGCATAGATCACTTTCCGCGTGACATAGCTAGGTTTGTATAATACGCAATTTGATTTCCAAGCAGATCATTTAACTAATCACACAATTATTCAGTTGAGTCAAAAGATATTTCAAGCCTTTGATGAGAATAAATTAATAATTGGATTCTTTATTGATCAGCAACTCATTCGATACAGTCAACCATGTAATTCTATGTGATATGATAAGAAATGCGTGTCTCGCATGGTTCAAGAACAAACTTATCATAAGAAAACAATTATTTCTTATGTCGAAGGAAATACTAACTGGTTAATTACGTGTGGAGTATCTCAAGTGTCAATTTTAGGACCCTGTTGTTTCTTATTAACATCAATGAAAAATTTAGAAAAATCTAGAGTCTTCAATTTTATTTGCTGATCGGACAAATTTATTCTTTACTCATAAAGATATAAACGTCCTGTTTGAAACTACCAACACCGAATTGACTAAATTAAATGATTGGTTTAAAGCGAATAAATTATCCCTCAACACTCGAAAAACTAGGTATGAATTTTGTCATAAGCTTGGTAATTAATAACAGTTAGTAAAAATAAGTAAATGAATGAATGAATAAAGAAAATTTTGTCGGTAGAAAGTGGGCGAAATTTCAAAGATGGCAACCACAAGCTATTAAACGCCGTCTCTATCTAAGTAACACGCACTTCCAGGTTGTAAAAGTTTACTTGTTACTGTTCACAGCAGACTTATGATTTTAGGTTACTTAGTTAGAACCAAAATCAATAAAGGTGCAAATTTTCGCTGACGTCATCACGCCCCAATTCTACCAAATTTCAAACCTCTCCGAGTCGTAGAGCGGATTGTTCCATAATCCGGACATTGTGAAAAGTGCAGTTACCGCATTTTTGACGTTGGTCACTCGGCCTACTCCTTGTTAAAGTACAACTTTTGCAGCCAGTGCCTATTGCCCATTTCGAGAAAGAACTATAAAAAGAGACAATTTTCTAACTGTTATGGTTGTACGTGTGTCGGAATGATGGCCATCAGAAAAACAACTTTGTCAATGAAACTTCAGCTTGATCCGACAATTTTTTTTCTATTGGAACATTATACAATCTTTTATGCGTTGCAGTTGATTCTGTTTGATAATAAGCTGTGCAAGAGAATATAAAGCGAGTAGCATGAACAACTTAACAAATACAAGAAATGATTTTTAAGCTTCAAGCATTGACTGAACTTGCTGTAAAAATTATACATATGCTTTCTGCATCAAACCTAACGCAATGCACATATACAGAGTAGAGAAGATTCAGTTGAAGAGACGAGATACACTGAACGGATCAACATTAACGTGTAGCAACTTTTTCTGGTACGAATGGCTCATCTCCACTCACATCATGAAAATTTCGCATAATGAAAACAAGATGGAGGATTTGCCTTTGCATGAGCTAGGCACAATCGATGATGAAGAATATCCCCTACTTTCCAAAACAAATTGTTTTATTTTTCAAAGAAAATCATGGAAAGGAGCGGTTTTCGCACTGTTTGCACGATATTTTGACCTGATTAAGCATATAAACTGAAACCTCTTTTTATCTTAAAACCCTAGCCACTATGGACAACGGGCTGTACAGCATGTACGCCTTCCCAGACTAAGAAAGACGGTGGACGTCAATTTCGCGGGTGACTTTTTGCTGATGAATTAGAAATTCCCGAAAAATTGGGTATACAGTCGTTAAATTAAGTTGCGAAATCTCCCTATTATTTAATCGTACCAGGACGTGTAGAGTCAAAATGAATTAAAAAAATTTTTTTAACAACTCCCACATAATTTTGGCGTCTTTTTAAAAACAAAACAAAGACGCTGTTTGGTTTAAACACAAACCTATGCCGACTATGTTAAAAAATGCAAAAAACAATGTGTATGATGAAAAACGCCGTAGCTTAACGGTTATAAATGTCGCACTTTTTGCCGGAGACCGATTCCATCGAGGAGATTTAATATGGGAGAGCCCCGAGTAACGCAAGCCATGTGAGGGAAATTGGGGTTATGACACACTGTGTGGTCTGTTAGGTGTTACAGGCAATGTCTAGTAGCGCACAGATTCTAATTCGGTCTGCGCAGTTCAAAATGACACACTTATAAACGCTGGCATTCGTTTCTGTCATCCCTTTAGAATCATAACACTTTACAAATCTATCATCATCCCAAAACTCACATATGGGCTCGAGTTATGTTCACTTCCGGCGTCTTCACAACGTAAGCTCGAAATTCAGGCACGACCCGCACTGAAATATTTATTTAACGTATCTCGATTTAGTAAAAAAAAAAATGCATGAACTATTTGAATTAGATTCAATCCGTCGATTTCTTTATAATGAAGTAACACATAAAATATTTGTCACACAACCGTCTACAGATCTCCGGGCTGGGGTTTCCTTGGTGACGTCATACAGATATGCAGACAACAGCAAATAGATGTGCTGGATTTGCTTTTTTTCAAACAATACACCTGTGCTGAAGAAAAACATTAACGTAGACGAATATATATGCAAATCTTTTATGTGATAACGAATGTGTTACCAGCACACAAGGCGAATACTTGTTTAATCATGCTTCCCTAACGAGATGCTCACTAGTGCTACCTTTTACCGATATGAAGAAATAAAGTTTGCCTGGGTGTTTTTGGATAAAAGCATTTAGTTACTTTCGCCTCTCCTATACCTAGATCAATGTTTTGTAACCACAAAAAAACTCGTTATGACTTGCTTGTAGATGTATTTGATAAAATGGGAAAAAACAGGAGCCAAAATATAAAAACCAGAATAATACTGAACACGATATAAAAAGAAACAATCCCCCGCTCCTAACTTTTACTAGTATTGTGGCTAGAATGACCATGTTAAGCACTTGAGTCCTGAAATTAATAAAACACAAGAAAAACGTGTCGTGTCAACCACACCAGATCTTTCGGCTTTACACCACATTTATATAAAACTTTATTTAGTTTTTCTGCCGTAAATACGTGAGAAAAAAAAACCAGAATGTCTGAGTTCGATTTGATTTTTTAATTTAATACTTTAGTACCAACGATTTGTTCTTCGTTACAAGCACTCAACACAGTCACGAGAAATGATTCGTCTTTGTCAAACTTTGTCTGCACTTCAGCACCAATCTCGTTGTCGGGTAATTTCAGATCTTCTTTAGTTTCACCATTATCTTCCATAAGAGATACAAAACCGTCATTGATATCAACAATCTAAAATAGGAGAAAAAAAATTAAGTAAATTATGCAGGTTACCAAGATTGAAGACGCTCGGATCAAGACAACATCTTCAGGTGATAACAAGAAATTTAATTCATCGTGTCGCCACACATCTGTTTAAAAGGTAACACTCCACTACATCATTAATATTTGGCGTGGAAAGTTTATCATTTCTTGAACTTGATAGTTTAGTAGGCCTACTAAACTAGAAATGATAAACTTTTCACAGTAATATGAATACTGAACAGACAAACCGAAATAATATCTTCATTAATATTTGGATATTTAAGTCCTACGGTCGCCGCCATGACAGTGTCGATTAGGACTTTCTGTTCGGCACAATACTAACTTGTGTGACGTAAGTCGACGGGGATGTAAACAAACGCATTCTGAATGAGCGAAGAGAGGGGATGCTAAACTGTGCCTGCTTGTTTAAAAGTAATTTTATTTATCATATTTTGAAATATATATCTTTATCAGAATACTTTATGATTTTTTTTCTTGTGTTGTTTTCGTATCAAAAAAACCTTAAAACAGGTACTTCATTTAATTTGCTAGACTTGAAAATAAAACTTCAAATGGTTATGCGCAAGAAAGCACACTGGAAATGATTTTTTAATAAACAGTCTATAAGTTCCTTTTCTTTGTGCACCTACTTTTCACATGTTGTTAAATTGTTGAAAATTATTTCACTACCATGAGGTTATTCTACTGGATTTTAAAATGTCTTCTTCATTGCTCTAACCGGCGACAGTGAGTATTATAAGGTTTTACTGAGTTTTTTATTTTTCTTGTAATAAGGGCTAGCCTGTAGCATGAAAAGATTCTTCTTTTACATCACCACAGAAAAATCAATGTATCTCATGTTTCTCATGTGTAAAATACAAATTTCTATTCTGCAGTTTTCTCATATCGGTTCAATTGTCAAGCCACATGTACCTGATAATCTTTTCTCGAAACATGGGGAACGTCCATATTGTGAGTTGAAGGACAAATATCTTCGTACTTTTTGCCAGTAAATATATCTAATGCAACCATATGCACTTTTGCATGTCCATGTTTTCCAGTCTTTGATGTTGACATTTCCACAATTTTACAGGGTCGACCTTAAAAAAAAAAGAAGCCAAACAAAGCTAAAATTTTGCCATTGACCCTTTTGTTGATGGTTTTTTTGTTGCAAGAACTATTATGGAAATATATGATACAATCAATTGATGAAGAATGAGATCTACAATTTTCTTTGTAGGTTGATTTATAAAGATTTGCAAATTGAAAATTGTGATTTGTTAATTCGAGCCCTGATAAAATTTTCACAAATTAAATTTTTACAGATTGAAATGAAGTTCAGTGAAAATATTGGCTATTGATTAGGTGTTCAAAATTTATGTACAAAATTAAAAAACAGCTTAATCAAGCAAAACATAAAAGCTTTTTTTGTTAGCTGAGAAACGGCCAAATTTTTTTTAAAATAATTTGCACGAAAAGTGTGTGTAAACACATTACCAAATAATTTTTTTAAATATCTTAATTAGTTTTGTATTTATTATTATTTTGCTTATTATGCGAAATTGTTACACTAACTAGCTGTAGAATACGTGACTGCTTTTATTCAGTATGATTATAGTAACTAAATATTAAAACCTGTATTGTAAAATTCCAAAACGCCAAACAGAATGGACAAAAAACATTTTTAACCCAAATGCCTTAAAAAACTGCTAAATACAACAACATCATTGTGAAATCAATGAACAAAAAGCTCCACATACTCTTTCAACATGGTTTAACCAAATTCTATTTATAACAGAAACAGATAAAAGTTGTAGCTTGTAAAAATCTTTGTGTCAGTTAATAATTGTCAACTTGTAATTGATGACCACTCAAGCAATTTTTACAAATATAAAAACGGTAACTGCCGCTTTAACCAAATTTATTGGATTAAATTTACTGCCATTCACTGAGAAACATTGTGACTTTTTTGTTCTTGTTTTTTAATGGCCCTAAATGAAAATTTTTGCTCTTTAAATTTATAAAATCAAATAATAGTCAATTACTGCTAGCTAGCTAGTCCATACTGCTAGCTCTCTGGACTATTTCAGTCCCATAATTGAAAAAAGAGCTTTTAACCTGGTCTTCACTGCCTACAGCAAAATGGTAAGTAGCGGGATGCACGCAATGCGGTAAAAAAAGGATGGCGTATGCGTGGATTTTTCCACAGGCAACCGACTAGTAAATTTTTAATTTTCCTGCAAACATTTCTATTACCTAGTTTACACAATTTTTAGGAAATAATAAATTTTCTACATTATAGCTCCATAAATGATTTAATTGTTAAAAATATGTACTGTGAGATTTGACATCACAATCTTTTGATGGTGCATTTTTGATATTACTTACTTCAAGTTAAGTGCATTACTAACCTTTTATGATGACAAATCCATTCTTACGCAAAGCAGAACATTGCTGTGGGTAAGTAAGTGAAGCTCCAGAACTTCCAGTTTCAAAATCTGCTTCCAGTTGTTTGTCACCCATATTTGTTTGTTTGGCTGCAAAACAAGATTTAAAACAAATCATAAAACTGCAATGCCTAAAAAGAGTTTTTCAGCTACATTTCTTGTTAGGCGAATCCAATTTAATTAGTTGTTTTACTGGTGGTTGGTTGGCGAAATAAAAATAATTTTATCGAGAATGTATGGTCGGAACAAAAACAAAAATAATAAAAAATAACAACGGAGGAGGGTGTTATGACAACCGTTTTATGTATTTTTGCATAACGCACGCAGTTTATATTTTTTAGCTGCTAAGGAAAAATAATAATAATTTGTCTCACTAAAAAATATGTAGTAATAGTTTTCAAGGTGAAAAGATAAAGATACTTGCATGCTGAAAAACTAAGCTTGAGGATTGTAAGTTTGTAACTTACAATAAATTTAGAGTACTGTTATTCTTTACCAGGCTTATGTAAAAGTTATGTAATTATAAAAATCGCTTTGTTGCAAGAAAACAGAAGCATACTCCTACTAAACACTTTTCACAACTTTTGAAAAAAATAACCTGTGACCTGTCATGTTTCTGTAAAATGTATGTTTATTGGTAAATTGTTCTTTATGTTATATATACCCTAAGCTTAATTTGGTCAACAAAATTTTACATTAGGGGCACACAAAGTCTAGAAGAACATGCAAATTGCGAACATCAAAACAACATGACTTGACCTTTCTTGACCATGACTTTAAGAATTGTTTTTAATGTTTTAATTGGAACAATTTTCTGTGTTGGAGAAAACAAAGCATAGAGTAAACAATAATCAAGTCAAATATAACAATTTTATAAGAGGAAATTCTTTCTGAGGAAAAAGACTGGCTCTGTCTATAAAGATAAAGTCAGAAAGTTAAATGCCTGGAAGAAAGAAAGAAATGTTGTATGTGCTCTTTCCGAAATTGTGTTCTATTTGATGTGGACACGTTAGAAACTTAATTCAAGTTAATTAACGATAATTCAATTGTACATGCGTTTCTACGGCTCTCCATTGTTTTCCAATATCGGAAGAAATGAGGTGCATTATTGTAAAGGTGTATTTCTTATTCACATGCATATTAAGTTTTAACATAAGAATGTTATTATTCTCTGAAACTATAGTTACTGTATTGATTTTAAGGAAGAAATCACCAAAACAATCCAACATTCTTTCTAGTGCTGCTCTTGAAGTCATTACGTTTTACTCACATTATAAGACGTTCTGGTTTCCCTTTTGGGCAATATACTTTAAACAAATATTGTTTGCTTGTAAACTTCTTACGGTAAAATTTAAATTAATTTTAGATTTTGATCCAGCTAGTTCATAAAATTACGAAAAAATATAACTTTTTTTCTATGTTTTTTGTGTATGTCTTTTTTGTATGTTTTCTATGTACAAAGTGGTCTTTTCACGGCCAAATCTTCACAGTAACCTTAATTAAACAGAATTTACAAGCAAAACGGCGTTAAAATGTCGCAAAATGGCAAAAATTAAGCTGTATCTAAAACATATTAAAGATTTGAATAAAAAAAAGAATTCCTTGAAAAATCCAGTATTGTAGTTATGAAGGTTTAACCACAAACACATGATTACGGCATTTGTACACCATTTCATAATGGCTGTTTAACCTGAATACTGGCCTGTGATTGGTTCAACCAGTGTTATGACTCGAATCCGACCGCAAGAATGATGTAAAGAAGGTCAAAAACGAAAATTTAAAGCTTGCATCATAAACATGCCCATTTTTAAATGTTTTATCATCAGTATTAACAGCGACAAAATACAATTAAAGTCATGCAACAAATAGATTTTTGAAAAATATATTATGTTTTGACAAATTGACCTGGGTTAGCTAATCTTCTTTAAAAATGTATTTTCTTGTATGCATATATATAGCTAGCTATGCTTTCCTTCTCAAAGTTGTTTACTTTCTACTTTTTTTTTTTTGCTTTTCTTCCTCTAAAGTTGTTACTGCTTGAAACTCGACTGGTCAATGAGATCAGTTTTAAAGGAAAAAAAAACACGGTCGTCATAAAAGGTAGCTAGCTAATACAATTTGACTGAAAGAATTGGTAAGTCGCTGGGAAAGTATCGGCAATTTTCCCTTGCTAAAACTAAAAAGATTGTTTATGCTAAACGATCTTTTTAGTTTGTTGAGCAAAACATTAACAATTATACTGGCTTCCCTAAATCAAGGTACTTACCTGGTTTTTTACTCCACTGGAACGCTCACACGAGCAACAACGTGGATTTATCAAGGAAAGAAATATAGAGTTGTGCCCTGATGGAAATCATGCGCCCACAAACTCTTACTTAGGCTTTCTTGAATACAATATTTAATAAGATTTATCGAGTAAAGTGAGTACAAAGTTGTAATTTTTTTCGGGTCACTTAGGGGGGAGAATTTTATAATGCGCGAGAAATATAAATAAGATAAGAAACGTAAATAGTAGTAAAAAAAATGTTTAATTTAAAAAATATTTAAAATGGTCAATTCTAGCTATTTTCATCTTTTAGAAGCCAATTTTTTTTTAGTAGAGAGATAGCGTTACCAAAACACCCCCTGAATTTACTAAGACCACCAGACCGAGATTAAATGAAAATGGTGAAATCGTGGACGACACTGGCCAACTACTTGCAACATCTAGCAAAACAAAAAAAGAGATCTCTCATTTTTTCTATTCGTTATCTAAGTTGTCCGGCGTTTACCTAAAACAAAAATATTTTTAAAACAACACAGCCATAATCCACGATAGTACCGTTTTCAGGTTCCGGAAATCGGAAAAATACGGGACAATAGGTTGTCTCAAATCAGTCCGGAACAGAAAGGAAGTATTGTTGCCCTGCCGCAGTGTGGGTTTGCAGATGATTTGAGATTTTGAGATTGGAACTGTATATTCGTACGCACTTTAATATGACATAAAGTGCGTATTAATAGTGCATAGCGCTATTCATACGTAGAAAAAAGGAAAAAGAATCCTAACCCTAACCCTAAAGCACTTTACGTACGAATAGCGGATGAACATATACATACGCAAAAATGGGCAAAAGTGCGTACGAATATACACTACGTTTGAGATTGGGGATATTTACAAAATATCCAATGCCCTGTTTTTTTCAATCAATGTCGTTTTCATGGTTTTCGCTTTTTAATGAAAAAAATATGAAACATGGAAAAATAGCTAACTAGTACCAAACAAACAGCCTATAAACATATATATATATATATATGTATATATATATATATATATATATATATATATATATATATATATATATATGTATATATATATATATATATATATATATATATATATATATATATATATATATATATATATATATATATATATATATATATATATATATATATATATATATATATATATATATATATATATATATATATATATATATATATATATATATATATATATATATATATATATATATATATATATATATTAGTTCCTAATTTCCTGAAAGGTAATGCATGAGATTTTTCCTGTGTAGTGTAGGCAATTATTTAAACGCACCAGTTTTAGGGGTCATAGTCTATGTTTTTGGGTCGTGGTTGTGGTTTGGTGTCAATATTGGTATTATTTATTTTTATTTTACAAAAATTTCTGAGACAATATGTACAATGGCAGGCTCACCAAAAGGCAAATCAAAACCCAACAAAAACCATGGATTACTTCTGCCATCATAAAATCCATGTCTAAACGTGATTTTTATTTTCGGAAATTCACTAAAGCCAAAGATCCAGATTCTAAATCAGAGTTCCGACAACTTTTCAAACGCTACCGAAACATGATTGTCAGCTTATGCAGACGAAGTAAAACAAACCATTATACCAATTACTTTAACCTTTTTTCAAATAACATGCACAAAATTTGGGAGGGTGTTCGTAGCATTATTTCTACGAAACCGTCGAAATCTAATATTCCTACCTCCATTCAGGTTGACGGTAAACTTGAGACAAACCAGATTGATATTGCCAATAGTTTTAATGACTTTTTTACATCCATAGCAAATTCTATTAGGAACAAAATTCCAGCTACATCCAAGAGGTACTCTGACTACCTCAAAAACCCAAACCCAGACTCAATTTTCTTATCACCTGTTACCCAAGAAGAAATCATCGGGATTATTGGCAACATCTCTCCAGGAAAATCTTCTGGACCAAACAGTATTCCAATCAAAATTCTAAGATTGTTGGAAAATGATATTTCCAAACCTATATCAATTTTGATCAATCTTTCGTTTGAATCTGGTAACTTTCCTAGATCTTTAAAAACATCCAGAGTGGTGCCTGTTTACAAAAACAAAGGTTCTTCTATAGATGTGTCAAATTACAGACCAATCTCATTATTGTCAAAGATTGAGAAAATCTATGAAAAGGTTATGTACAACAGAATCATAGGCTTTCTCAACAACCATAATATCCTATATCCCAAACAGTTTGGATTCAGAAAACAGCATTCAACATCACAGGCTGTGCTTACTATAGTTGAACGCATTAGACATTGCCTTGACAAAGGTGAGCTTGCCTGTGGAGTGTTTGTCGACTTACAAAAAGCTTTTGATGCTGTTGACCACAAAATCCTTCTATCCAAGCTAAATCACTATGGTATTGGGGGAAAAGCAAATGATTGGTTCAGGTCTTATTTAACTGGTCGTCTCCAGTATGTCTCAATCGGTGAATTCAAATCTCAACTTAAAGCCATTCTACATGGTGTGCCTCAAGACTCTGTTCTTGGTCCGCTGCTGTTCTTGTTGTATATTAATGATCTGCATAATTGTATCAAATCGTCAGAGACCTATCATTTTGCTGATGACACTCATCTGCTGAAATTCTCAAAATCACTAGAATCCCTTTGTAGAGGGATGAATGCTGATCTTAAACGCCTTGTGTGTTGGCTTAACGCCAACAAAATATCACTGAACTCCAGCAAAACAGAGTTTCGTGTATTTAGATCCCAATCTCGTAGGCTTGAATTTTTACCTTTTTTGATTCTATGCGGTAAGCAAAAGTGTGAATTACCTGGGTGTTCATGTTGATGAACATCTTTCCTAGAAGTATCATGTCTCATCTGTGGCTACTAAACTTCAAAGAGCCAATGGGATGTTATCTAAAATCCGTCACTATGTTCCCCTAAAATCCCTGCTAAACATTTACCATGCTATCTTTAGTTCTCACTTAAGCTATGCTTGCCAAGTATGGGGCACTCAAGTCACCACAGTAGCCCACAGAATACTTACCCTCCAAAAGGCTGCCCTTCAGTGAACCAAGATCCCCATCTTTGCCTATATTTGCAGAACTTGGAATTCTTAAATTCTTCGACCTAGTTAAAGTCCTTAACATTCAATTTATCCACAAATTCCTAAACTCTAACCTCCCATCTGACACACTTACCTCACTCAAATTTGATCGAATCTCACACTCTCATGAAACTAGATGTAACACAATTGGTTTGCTTATTGAACCAACAGTTAACACATCGACGTTTGGATCTTTTTCATTCTCTAGAATCTCCACATTACAGGGGAACAATCTACAAAGAAATTATCCTGATACTAACCTCACAAACTGTAAATTAAGCACAATCAAATCCCTAGCTACAAGTTTCTACATGAGTCAATACATCAACTAGCTTTCCTCTTCATTATTTTGTCTCATTACTTTTTTCTATTTGACTATATGGTACTGAATTTTCATTTATACTAATTATAATCAATAATGCTTTTTCATTTTAATCTTTGTAAACTTACAGTATTTACTGACATATGAAAATATTTCACATTTTTCTTGGTGGCTTTCTCCTTTGTTTAGCCTTGGCTATCGAAAAAGTCTCCTTCCTAATTGCTAATTTATTCTTTTAGTAATGTAAATTGTCATTTCTTAGGTAAATAAATGTTTACTTTACTTACTTACTGAAGGTGGAAAAGAAAAAATTGATTTTCTATGTCCTAATTTGAGAATACATAGAAATATTCCTATAGGTTAATTTTTCATGTTAGAATTGTGCTGCTCAAGTGGATGTGAGGGATTAACATTTGAAAAACATAGTAAACTTAAACTTAGCAATTAGTTACAAATAAATATGAAGTTATACATATTTTTGATTTGTATCGCATTTGTGTTTGGGGAACAAGAGATAAAGAAAAGAAAGATCCCAACACTGAAATTTACCAATGACAATGTTGGAGTATATGTGTTTGATGATCTTGTGCATCCTGCTGTTGGAAGTGCAATGCGACAGTATTTGGCGAGGTATGTTTTTGTTAATTCTGTTTCACGATAATTATATTGAACTTTATACTTCCATTAAATTTTAAAATTCATCAGAAATAGTTTGGTATAAAGCCTAAATAAACAGGCTTGTGTGTTAACCGCAGCTAAAATGTGTGTTAGTTATGAACAAGCCTGTGGAATAACTCACTTTGGCAGGAAAACAAAAGAGAAACATTATTTGATATGATGACATCAACAATGACCTATGCGAAAAAAACTTTTTTACAAATTTTTTTTACCCATTTCATCTATTGTGAAGAGCTTTTAACGATTAATTACGAAGATATAACTGTTTAAAGATTTTCGTGACGTTATCAAAGACCCACCATTGTAAAAAAAAGTAGTATTAGAAATTGTTTTGGCTAGAGCTTGAAAATTATTTGCACCACTACCACGTTTCCAAGCTATTTGGTGGCAAAGTTAAAGCACACTGTAATGGCTTTATTTTTTCAAATTAAGGTAATGTCCGTTAATTTAATGTGTTCAAAAGAAAAACGAACACATCCTCTATGACAGTCACAAATAAACAGAAAGTTTAAGTATTCATTTACAGGAGGTACATTTTATTAGTAGCATTGTAAATTTAGCCTATTTTAAGTATGAAAAAAAATCTACAAATTGTCCTGAGTTAGGAAAATTTACCCTATGAATTAGAAAACAAATCATCAACTTCACTTTTACCCTGTTATTTAAATTGTTAAAAAATGCTATAAAGTTGTTATAAGAATTTACTCAACCATTCCTTAGCGGAAAGTCAAACAATTTAAAATATTATCAGCAAACCTTGCTAAAGCATTACTTGTGGTCACTCACAAATAGTTTGATTTGATGTTAAAATCACCCAGACCAAAATTTTGTCCTGAACCATTTATTTCAACCCATTGTACAATTTGATTAGGTAGCATGTACTGCATCTCCATAATTCTTATATCAAGATGTACAGACATTTAGTGCAGTTACTTATGAAATTTTCGACATTAAAAATCATGTGTAACTGCTAACCGAAAAACAACTTGCCTACAGGATTTACCATGCATATGCATTACACTCTGTACTTAATTTTTTTTAGATTTCTGTTAACTGCCAATTATTAAAAGTTATTCTTTATATATGATGTACTTAGTTTCTTTTTTACCCACTAAACTTTTCCTCTACTGCTAACCAATATCAGCTCTTATTT
Organism: Hydractinia symbiolongicarpus; assembly: GCF_029227915.1. Lineage (NCBI taxonomy): Eukaryota > Metazoa > Cnidaria > Hydrozoa > Anthoathecata > Hydractiniidae > Hydractinia > Hydractinia symbiolongicarpus. The sequence goes on from NC_079878.1 coordinate 6,599,527, forward strand.
TCAGCGAAAGGAAAATCAAAACCCTTTTGTTGGGTTGCATTTGTGCAAAAAATCTTGTAGAGAGTACATCAAGATTTTGTTAATGCAATTGGTACTCCTTTCATAATACTCTTTGTAAGCACACAATTGTAAACAAGCACTTGTGGCTAAATATTCCAATTTTATATGTGTTTTTGGTATGGAATTGTTGACTCTTAATTTATGTGTATGCTATGCTGTGTTTTTACAATGCTGGCTGGTATTCTTTTATATCTTAGAGGAGAATATTCGTACTCATATTTATACCCAGACCCTTACGAAAACATGCCAGAAATTCCAAACAGTGGCAATCTTCATTGGAGAGCCTTTGTATCACCAGCTAACTTAATAAAAATGAGAATGTGGAAATACATAAGAGAATGTTACAAAAGCTTACCAGATGATATTGTTCAGGGCCGGAGGTTTCTGCCATATGAAGCAACTGGTATACTGTTACAACGAGGAGATTTTCCTGTTGCATTTAAAGGTGAATGGCTAACAACTTAATCTAAACGTTTAATACTTAACTAGTTCTTTGCATGACACTACCAATGAGTAATACCAATTTTTATTGTCTTAACGATCAAAGTACCTTGATTTTATGATTCTGTATCTTGCAAGTCCAGAGAGAAAAGATTTACATCAGCATGCTTTTTATTGAACATATGAAACACTTTAAATTTATTTAAAAAAAAAATTTAGTGGAAAAGAGAAAACGTTATAAAAATACTTGGCAAGGACTTGGCAAACACTGTCTTAACCTGATTTGGTCTGGGGGTTTTTCGAACATACTATGACGGGGGGATTCCCCACCCTCAATAACTTTTCATAGGGTTGTTCAAATTGGATCAAACTTGGCAGTAATAAATTTTTGGTTGCGTCAGCACATTTTCTGTGACGTCATCAGAAGCTTGAAATTTGTTAAAAATGCCAATATCTGCTTAAAATTTAATTACTTTTGTTCTAGAGCGATTATTTACATTCTGTTTGAAGTTTCTAAAAGCTAAATAAAATTCATTTAACATATCTTCTGGTTTTTACATGTATTGCATTAAAAATTGCCAAAAATTGCCCGAAAACCCGGATTTTTTCGATTTTTGGGTAAACCCGACAGAATCAAAAAATCAGATTAGTCACAATTATGCAAAATAATTCTTCTTGATGAAACAAAGTTGTGATGCAAGTTTCAAGTTCTAAGGATAATCCTAACAAGAGTTATTACATTTTCCACATTATAAGGATTTCATAGAGATTTTTAGGGGTAGTTTCGAGTAATGTCAATATCAAAGCCTTTAAAAGGTATGGGACCTAAAAATTTAGCATGCAGGTGTCTAATAGATAAATATTGAAACTCAGCAAGTATCATAGCCATATCACAAAGCAATAAGGAGTTATTAAAAAAACCCTGGACCGAATCATTTTGTCACCTTAGACTCCCTTAAACACCTATTATTAAATGGAATCTATATAGAAGCAATTTTCCTCTTTCACATATCCTACTAATTTTAAGCTAAAAATTAAAAAACGTTCTCATGGTGAAATTAACAAAAAGTTCAATGTGTTTATTTACAGGGGAAGAAGATGCAACCGATAAAATTTTTATCCGTATTTTTCTAACTCCAAAGATGGGCAAAAACGCATACAGCGATCAAACATTTTACGATGAAAATGATGAGATTTTTGCTTCTATTCATCCTAAAGTGAATCGTATTGTTGCTTGGTATGGAAACGTGTCAACACTGTTTCGCCCTCCGTCAATGGGAAACCAGCAGCCAGAATACAGCCTTTTTTTGAAGCTAACTCCTGATACTACCTTGTTTAACAAAGCTTGTGAGGATTTTAATGTGAGTTCTTGTATTTCGATTTGAATTCTGTATTTCAATGTGGGTTATTTTGCCCTGATTTATTTGTTTATATAAAAAGTTTTTTAAACTTTTTAATGTAGGAAAAGAAAGAAAAAATGCTTGAAAGCAAAAAGCTTCCATTCCCATTCAAGAATTCTGTCAATAAAATCGATTATGACAAAATAAATTTTTCTGATCATCTGGTTGGTCAGTACTTTGATAGAGATAATAACGTTGTCGCATTTTTCGATGATATATTTCCAAAAGAGTTTGTAGATGCTGTGCGAACCTACTATACCCATTATCACAGTGGGTTGGGATATAATCCATATGATCCTGCATCATCAGAAACACACGATAATGTTAACTGGTTGATACAACTCGAGGTATTTTTTCATTTTTAACTGAATATCAATTTTTATCTATTTATATATATATATGTATATATATATTTATCATTAATATAACTTCCATTTTAAAGTTGCATAGTTTCAAATACAAATATCTCGACCTTTCCTTTTCTCTAGGGGATAGGGGGCAAGGGTGTGACTGTCTGAAATAGTGTTATAATCCTGTTTCAGTTTAAAAACTAAGTGATCTGTTTCTGGGCGTCACTCATTTGATAATTTTTCTGGTTCAAAATAAAAGGATATCTTCGCCATGTTAGTTCAGTGTACTTTATATTGACTCTAAGATGTTACTTGTTTTCAGCCCGAATCCGTTCTTAACACGCCATACATCGAAATGATAAAAAGAATGACAGCATTTTTGACAAACAAAACAGACTGGTACCCTTACGATGTATCTTGCAATTTAATCCAACATACTCATCATACTAGAATACATCTTGACTGTACTAACCAAGAGGTGACTTTTGTTTTCTTTTTCCATGCGTAGTTTTTTCAGTCATTTCATGTTCTCTGTAAATTATCGCAAAGCCTGTTAAATGACCCTTTGTTTCAACAAAAGCTAAAATATACATATATATTTTTTTAAGTATGAATTCACTTTTTTGATGTACTTAAATCCCAACTGGACCGAAGATATGTACGCTGAGACTTCATTCTATCAGTTTGATAAAGAAACACTTGAACGAATCGAACAAATGAGTTACGATAAAGTTGACAGGGAAGGTTTGGAGTCGTATGATCTGTTGGGTATGCTAGTTACTTTCACCTTTCTGTTTAAAATAACATTGTGTTGGTCCTATGCAAGAAATATTAATCGCGAGAATCCGAAATTATTTTCGAAGGATTAACAACGCGAACCTTTTTTAAGGATTGGACAAGTGAGATAGGGGAGGCTAAATGACGTAACTTTTATTAGACCATTATACAACTTAGTACTAGACCACCCAATATTTAAAAAACATTTAGAACCAGAAAAGAAGTTATAATTTGTTGTAGAAGATTGTACAGAAAAAAAAAATTCGTAACTATAAGGTGCCATTTTAAGTGTTAAGTTAACATCTTTTACAGTAATACAAATAATGGTAGCTAACCAATTTCCATAGATAGATAGATAGATAGATGTGCATATTTTACATGACTAGCCTCACAAATATCGAGGGATATACCCTGTCTATTATTTCCAGGAGGGACCATGACTTAGATGGAGAGTCCTAGAGTATTTAATACTCATTTTAAGCTACTCAGACCCAATTAGGGCCCGCGCTCTACTAGACAACTCCCGGCAACATCCAACGGTCCACATAGCGTGCCATCTCCCCAATTTTCCTCACATACTTCGGGTTAACCGGGCGTTAACCCGGAGCTATGGTAACATTCACTCGCCCATTTTGAATCGCCGTGAAGAGGAATCGAAACCCGGTCTCCCGCACAGAGTACGAGAGCTATAACCACTAATCTACGGCGCCACGATACCATCTCTGTATGCCTATTTTCACATACATATTTTCAACTGTTTTATACAATTAAAAAACTATGATTGCTTTGAAACGTAAAAAGCTTATGAAGATAAACTCTTGACATAAAATTGATACCTGTAAATGAAAATACACTATTTTAACAGCCACTCAATATTGATAGCACAGGGACATAAACAATACCACATTTTGGTGTAGATGTCTAAGATAAAATAATTACGAACACGCACGTAAAGTGTTGTACTATTTTAGATTCCATCTTTTTTTTATTCAGCTGCTGCTATACCCAAGTTTGGTCGCATTGCGTTGTTCCGAAATTTAATCCCTCACTCAGCCAGGCCGCCTGCTCCAACATTTTTAGCTGCTCGCTACACATTTCCTGTTAAGGTGAGTTGGAACACACACTTTAGCTGCGCAAATGTTCGCGGACACAACCACGACCCAGTTTTGTGAATTTTGGAATTTTTGGTTCCGCATGTGGTGTAGTCGGTTCCGCATAAAGTGTAGTCTGTTTGGGGGAGCCCTACTTACCTCCAATCGATAATATGTTGACTTTGCACAAAGTCACACTGATTTAATTTGATCAAACGAGTTTTGTTTGTTGTTTTAGCTTTCAGAAAGCCATAATATGGGAAGAGCCAAAATGCTGCGCGAAGCATTGGAATATAAAACAGACGACATAGAAGAGGATCCCCTATACAATCCTCTGAAGATAGGAGAATACGCGCCATATTTGAAAGAAGAAAAACGAGACTGGGTGGAGAAGCATTTGCAAAAAATGAGAGATTGCAGAAAGAAAGACAACCAAAATGGAGTTCTCCAACTCGAAGCTCTCCTATTCCCCGAAAAGTTTCGTCCGACGAAAACAGAACTTTAATAAGGCGTTGTAAATGTGGTTTCGTGATTTCTTTAGTGTTGTTTTTTTTGTATTTCTTGCCTTTTTTGGTTTTTTATTAATTTTTTGTTGACTGCATTTCGTTTTTTATAGTTGTATATTTTGCCAAAAAGCAAGTTATTTATTAGACTTGATTTAGAATTTTTTGTATGACATTTTAAATGGTTTTTTATACCTTAATATTTACTATGAAATTTTGCTGTAATTTTTTTTTCAACAGTTAGCTACGGTCGCAGGACTGTCAGAATGTAAACTATCGTATTCTTTGCAAATTCTTAAGTTCGGATTTTTTTAACGGAGTTGGGGCATTGTTTTTTATAAGTAACTTGGTTTTTCAACAGGAAGGAATTCTTGACCCAAATATTCTGTTTAACCCATTCAAGTATCAAATTTTCTGTTTTTTTATTTCGAATAGATAAATTTTGGCATACAATGTTAAAGAATTTCGTCCCAGTGTTGCTTATAAAAGAGCGTAATTGTAAAAAATTGAAGTGGTTAGATAAAAAAGAAGTAACTGTCCTGTTCATTTTTCTTCCCTTCTTTTTCAAAAGACAACTACTCATTCTCAAAAATTCAGCATTGGAGGAAAACTTCTTTAGTATAGTGTCCAAGTGATAAAAAGATACAAAGGTGGGACCCGTTGTATTTTATGCTTATCCTAATAACACCAAGCACCAAAATGAAGATACTAACAGTAAAAACATATTTAAAATGCGTGTTTGTAAGATTTTTTTTACCGGTTTATAAAAAATTTAGCACTACCTTGTAGGTGCTACACATACTTCAGACATTTTAGGGACAGACAAAATAAACGTAATTTCGTCACACATAACTTTATGAAGACGAAAATACTTCCAAGTGCAACAAAATACGATAGTATATAATGACGCCAAATGCTTGCGCAAACGTAGTTAGTTTTAACTACGAAACTTTTAAAACTGTTATTGTGGCTAGAGTTAAGAAAATTTAAAACTTTCGCAAGGTTTTTAAAATGACGTCTGTGACAATCACAAATTATTGAAATATGAAAACCAGCTAAATTTTCTGTTTTTTGTTTTGACAGCGTAGCCTGTCTGTTTCTAATCTGCAAACCGCTATGGTTTGCAACTTTTTTTCTTAAGAAATAATGACGTCATTTTTGTTTAATTTTAATATGTCAAAAAAGGCGGAAACCCAGAGTTAAAATATGCTAGTAGAGTACACGTTCCATCGAACCTCGTCCCCCGGGTATCTTGTATCTTTTCTGACATCCATCGCTGTCCCGATGCTTTTACTCGTGTTTTTGTAAGGAAACGTTTTCTTTTAGACACTTGCAATATTGCTTAGCTGAATTCTTCATCCATTTTTAATTTTACATGCTACTAAGAGTTATAATAAATACTCGGTCTTCTTTTTTAATTTGAAATCAGCGACTGGGCAAAAATATTTCTAGAAAAGACCACGGGTTGAAGTAAATGTGCCCACTGTATCAAGCACATAATTAGCGCCCGAGGCGTTTAATTTGATGATAGCGATAGACATTATTTGCAACAAACAAAGGCAGAAAATTGGAATTATTTCGCATGGATCGCTTTTAGAGTCCAGAAGTACGTAATGACTGAAGCTAGGAAGTTAGTAATAGTCAATTTGACGTCATTGTTAGAACAATTTGAAAGGACGTCAGATTTTACTTTGTCATAATCGTATCTTCACAAGTGGCGCAGACATAATAAAGTTTTTCCTTTATCAACATGACAACAAAAACAAAAAGAAGAGAAACGAAAGAAGAGTTGCGATGTATGACAGTTGCAAATCTGGAACCTTTAAAAAGAAACCTGGATCGTATCGAATCTGAGTGTATATATCGTGTGGTAGAAAGCACAACAAATCGTGTAAAAGAAGTGCAGATGTTGTATGAAATTATTTCGGATGATGCATTGATATTCTCCTTGCGCGATGTTGATTTACGGGCGTTAGTGCTGACTCATCAAAATATAGTGAATCGGTATGTACCAGATAATCGGAAGAAATTTAAAGAGTTGGCAGACTCGTTGAAAGATATCTTTAAGTGAGTTAAATAAACTTTTTTTTTCATTCATGTAAAGAATTATCTGTGTCATACATAGTGTGACGCTTGTAATTGAGAAAATGAGGGCGACAAAAATGTTTTTCCACTTAGCGAGCACCAGACAAGTAGAAACAGAGAAGTTCTCCTACAACTGAAAAAAGAAACAACGGGAAGAATCTAACTGTTGTTTTATAATGATGTGAGCAACAATTAGCGTTCTTTATGCTCACTTATCCACCTAGGTTTGACACTGGTTGCCACACAAGTAAGTAAGCAAGTAACGGGAAGTTTTAACGTATTTGAGAATTCCATCCATACGGCTAGATTTTTTTCCCCTCCGACTTTGATTATGTCACATTACCGCTGGAGATACGTATAGCATTGCTCTAACTTGCTAGCCTGCCACCCAAGCTGATTATCAGTCAGTAGATGGCACCAAATGGCATGACAACGCTGCATTTAAAGTGTGCCGGAGTGGGGGACTTGAACCTGAAACCTTCTCATTACAAGCTGAATGCGTTACTACCACACCATCTCCGCCAATACAACTAACTTGTAGGGAATACTACTTTATATCGACGAAAGTGCCATACAAAGATCTTTATTTTTTGATGATTCAACGTCAGCAAGAAGTAGACTTCGATAGTTTTATTGTACAACACTTATCGTTATAATATCATGCTTAATGGTAAAATGGAGCACGGTTGAAATTCAAAGAAAAGTATGCCTACGAAATCGGGACTTCATCTTCAATTTTGATGTTTTCAGACCAATCCGCTTCTACAATATTTTGATGAAGAAACACTCCTTAATTACTAACTAAAGGTCGTTTTCCATTACAGCAAAATATTCCTGTACTGTGAAACTGCTGAAAATGTGTGATTTAAAACAAAAGAAACTGCTCTGGAATATTTTAAATTCAAACTCAGTTCCATTAAATAATATTGCAGAATATTGCGAACATTTGCGTCATATATTTTCATCAATTGCAGGTTGTTTTCACATTACATCAATATATTGTGGTAATATTCTCTCCAATTATTAACAATATATTGCTGTAATGTAAAGCGGCCTTAATACTCTCAGAAATTCTGTGCTAATTGCTTCCAATTTGTTGACATTCCAAACCACTCTGCATGTCAACATTTTCCGTATTTATATAAAATATTTTACGTTTTTTTTCGCTTTCAGGTTTATGGAAAGACGAAAAATCAGTTTTACATCCTGCATGAAGAATAAAATCAAACCAAAATATTCGCAATTTTTAGGAATGTTAGTAGAACTAAGGATAATAATACGAGATAAACTCTTAACTGAAGCAACAGAAGAAGACGCTCGTCAAAAATATTTATTACAAAGTATGGAGAAAGCCAGGAATTCACAACAGCTTATAAACTCTTTAAACGAAACTTTAACCGCAAAAATACAAGAAAAAGATCACGTGGTATGTTGTATTTACACCAACATTTAGATTCTTAACAACGCGAAGTGGTTTGCTTAAGAAATTTCTAACGTTGATCCAGTGCTATTTATGGCAGTACTATTTGTGGCAGCACTATTTATTCCACTTCTCACAATTTTATCGCGCTTAAGCAGTTTTACGAATAATTCCCTGTCTTGTAAGTACATTCCATTCTGCAAGGCCGAGCTTTTTTATTAGTCTGGAAAAAATACAACAAGCTAAGGGTGTGTTTTTAAACTCTTGAAAAGAGTAGTGTTTTGTTTTTAAAAAAAAATTAATCCACCTTTATCCCAGTTAAACGAAAAGGATCGTGTAATACGAGAAATGAAACACGAATTGGATAATATGGCAGCAACGGCCGACGCCGGCAATGATACGACATTAAATGACGCGGCAAAGCAAATTCTTACCGATAATAAGTCGTTAGAGAATAAACAAGCAAAACTCAATGAAGAGGTAGTTGATTTAAAGGAAAGATTGCAAAAAATACGGTCATCGAACTATGCCACCGAGTCTCGATTAAGAAAACGCAAATTCAAGATGGCAGGGGAGTTGCATAATTGGATTGTTAAATACGATCAAGATATGAGTTGGAGACAGGTTAGTTTATAATACTATGTTAAGATGACATTGCGAAGTTGAACAGGCTATAAATTTGAGAGTAGCATCAAATTCTCTACGACTACTGCATATAGTAAGTTCGGTAAAGAATTTCCATCAAAGAGCTAAAAAAATTTCCTTGACCTTTTAAATATTGCCCTGCAACATTTCTGGATTTGCCGAACGTTTTAAAGAATTACCAAACTGAAAGTTTTTAAAGATACTTAGGTATCGTGTTCAAGGTATAGTTAATTTATTGCATTGCGTTTAGGATCAGATTGAAGAAATTACACGCTTAAATGAACAGGATTTAGCTGAAATCCAGGAATTAGAAAATCATTTTGTTGCAGTTCAAAAAGAATACGATGAAATCATGGAAGAGAGAAAAACCAAAAAAGAAGAACAATTGAAAAAAGAGGAAGAGGAAAAAATAAAAAAAAAGGCGACGGTAAAAATACAATCCATGTGGAGAGGATATCAAACGCGAACAGAAATTAAGGGGAAGAACAACAAGAAGAATAATAAAAAGGGCAAGGGAAAGGGGAAAAAAGGGGGGAAGAAAAAGTGATTCGTTTTTGTTTATTTGATCGTAATATTATTATGCTTGAATATTCTGTCTCTTTCAGTATCTCAAAATGTCAATTTGTAGATGTTCTATTTTAAATCACTTTGAGAGTTTCTTTGAGAGCAACAAAAAACTGGCTTTGTAAACGCTTCTTTTAAAAACGGTTGTTTTTTCAATAAGTGTTAGTAGCTATCATGGAATGAGTACAAATATTTTTGCAATCTTACGGAAGAATAGTTTTATACCGTAGATTTAAATCGAATACAATCGAAACACCAATAATGACTATATCCAAGTCCTTGAAATTAAACCCAGTTTTAATCTTCCAAACTTCTTCCTTATCGGAACAGAATTTCCACAAATCCTGCATGTTTTTAGGGTGCCCATTCATTCTAATTCTTTTCCAAGAGTGATTTGTCTAAACCAAAGCAAAAATTTTCACATAAAGAAACTGTTCCAATTTCAAACAAAACCGAATTGAAACAGATTTAGGAAAATTATTTTCCGAAAATTTTTTCATGAGTAAATACCTGAAGGTAATACTTAATTCACAGTGCAACGTATGCTATTTTAACAATCAATATGAATTTTTTTTCAACCATCTTTGTTTCTGACTATCCAAGGTTTTTTGTCGAACAGAAATATTTGACGGAAGAAACTAAATATTTAAATAAGAAATCTGAAAAGTTGTTGTGTCCTGATGGTCGGATGCAGAATTGAATAACCCTTTTTGTCGACTGTATTGATTCATTTATTTTGTCGTATTCATTATAGATTAATAAGAAAGGAAAACTTCCCAATGAAACTCAAAGGATAGCCCTGTTTAATATTTTACATATCGAATTAAAAAACAAATTGAAATGATGAGAAGAAAGTTTTTGTTAGAGTTTTGTTAGCACGCCCCAACTTGATGAAAAGTTAAGACAGCTTTTTCACAACAAAATTATTTAGTATTAATGAAGATATTATTTCTGTTTACCTGTTCAGTATTCATATTACTGTGGAAAGTTTATCATTTCTTGAACATGATAGTTTAGTAGGCGACGTTTCGGGAGATCCTTCTCCCACCATCGGTCAAAGTAAAATGATGTTGAGCATGTATTTATATAATTGCAGAGGATCGAAATTCATAAAAATTAACTAATCAAAAACGAGCTGATAATTACAGTTAGTTACGGTAATTAACATTTTCGGACCTAGATGTAGGTAACTACTTCTTCTGTAGGGCTGGTAACCAAATCTCAGGAAGTTGATACGAGATGCTGTTTATGTGTCGTATCAACTTCCTGAGTAAAATTATTTAGGACTTTCAGAATTGATGTAATGCCCATTCTTATTCCTGAACAACACAGCACACTGTCAGTTCTGAAAACGTCTGCGCACGGTGTCAATAAGAAACTGTGTTTCCATTTAAAACAGCATCAAGATGGTATCTCAACTGCGCTCCTCCATAAAATACCATGACAACCAACATGTTGTATAATAATCACAATTTGACGTCAAATAAAAATAATATATTAGACGAGAATGAGTTATTGACATCATTTAGCAGTTTTACATGGTCAAGATGAGATTTCCAAAACTGTTTAGGAGAAGTAAAATAAAAAAGGAGAGAACAGGATTTTTCTCACTATGGCAAAGTATTTTCGCAATTCTTAAATGTTGTGTCAACAGCGGGGAAAAAAAGCAACAGAAGAGACGAAGACAAAACAAAGTGGATGTTGTCGCATGTCCTTCAGAGTCATCATCATTTATGGCGCCGTAGATTAAAGGTTATGGCTCTCATACTCGTAGGCGAGTGAATGTTACCATAGCTCCGGGTTAACCTAAGCCATGTGGGGGAAATTAGGGAATGTCCCACCGTGTGGGCCGTTGGATGTTGCCGGGAGTTGTCTAATAGAGCGCGGGCCCTAATTGAGTCTGCGTAGCTCAAAGTGAGAATCAAATACTCTAGGACTCTCCATCTAAGGCATGGCCCCTTCTGGATATAATAGACAGGGTATATCCCTCGATATTTGTGAGGCTAGTCATGTAAAATATGCACATTTATCTATCAAGGAAAGAAGTTAAAGTAGCTGCGAAGTGAATTGACTGAAGAAACCAAACAAGTAGCTTTAAATCCTCAGAAATCAAAAAAGAAAAGAAGCTGTGGAGTTGAGAAACGTAGCAGCTTTTTAAAGAGAAGGTCGAAGTTGGTAGTAAAAGAAAGTATTTTTCAACAATATAAAAATCATCGTAATGTTATTGTTAGCCTTTGTAGAACCAGCAAAAATAATTTCTATTTAAACTTTTTTTCTGTTAATGTAATAAGCTGGAATGGAATAAATAATCTGGTTTCAAGGCGTAAAAATAATAAAAGTCGAATACAGTCCTTGAAAATGAATAGTAATGTAACATCAGATCATCGCTAATTCCTTTAATTCTTATTTTACCAGTATTGCTGATAAAATTAGGGAAAAAATACCAAAAACGCCAAAAAAGTTTAATACCTTTTTAAACAATTCTAATCCTAATTCAATCTTTCTTACTTTGAAATCTTAAACTGTATAAACTCACTTGACACAAAAGAATCCACTGGTCCTAATAGCATACCATTTCGAATTCTTAATCTTATCAAAAATGAACTATCATTCATACTAAGTGATATTATCAACCTCTTCTTTTCTACAGGTGTTTTTCAAAAAAACCTAAAAATTGCTGAAGTTATTCCTGTCTTTAAAAACAAAGTGTCAACGTTAGATCGGCCTATTTCCCTATTATCCAACATCGAGAAAGTCTTCGAAACGGTTATTTATAAAAGATTATATTCATTTTTTGAGCAACACCAAACCTTGACAAACGTCAATTTGGCTTTAGAAAAAGACATTCCACTTGCCATTCTATCTTATCAATATACCAGGACATAATGGATTCCCTTGACAAAGGAAAGTTCGTTTGTGGAATCTTTGTAGATTTAGAAAAGACTTTTGACACCGTGGATGTATCTATACTTTTGAAAAAACTTGCCCATTACGGTATTAGAGGTAAGGCAAACTCTTTATTAATTTCTTACTTGTCAAACAGAAAACAATTTGGTCAACACTCCAACACTCTGTTAATAAATCATGGGGTTCCTCAAGACTCAGTATTAGGTCCTCTTTTTTTCCTTATTTATGTCAATGATCTTATCAATGCGATAACATATGGTAATGTTTACCTATTTTCTGATGACACAAATCTCCTCCATTCAAGCTGGAATGTTAAACAACTTTCCAAACATGTAGAAATCAACCTAAAGCACCTCTGCACATGGCTAAATGCCAACAAAATATCTCTCAATGCCATCAAAACAGAATTTATTATCTTTAAACCTCAAAACAAACCAATCAATTGGACCTTCAACCTTAAAGTTAATGGCAAAAACATCTCCCAAACCACCTGTGTCAAATATCTTGTTCTTCTTATCTTACACCTTATCCCGGAAACATCAAATTAATGATACTGCAAAGAAATTATGGTCTGCTAATTGTGCTATTGCTAAGCTTGATGCTAAGAAAAAGATGGAAATCCATGAAACAAGGGACAAGGCAGAGTCAGGACTACGTTAAGACAGAAGGTAGCAGTGTGAACACGGTCGTTGAGAAAAAGATCAAGATTGCTGTGGAAGATCTGAAAAACAATACATGGTCCATCAATAACGATGGGTTAGGTGATAGTGTTATCAGAAAAGAAGTTAGAAAAAAACTATGGCAGTGACAGGGTGATAAAAAAACAAAAGAAATTGACTCGAGCTGCTGCGGAGTATCTAAAACAAATTTGTGAACATGGTCAGAGATGAAATTGACCAGAAAACGGCAACTGGGAAGACGATGACCAGCAAAAGATGATGGCTACATTTAACAAAGAAAAAGTTTATACAGACTCTGTTCCAATTGAGAAATTTTTAGTCAGTCAGCAATCAGTCGAGGTGTTGAATGACACTGACTTGATGAAAGAGGACAGCCTTGTTACAGATTTTGTGCAAGATGTTTTGTGCCGAACAATGGTTGATTTGCAAAAGGAGGATAAAGATGGAGCTTGTGCGCAAAAATCAACTGAATCGTTTGAAGTAGAATTCCACCTGATGCCGAATTGCTGAATCTGAAAAGGAGTCATGTTGTTGTTAAAACTGAAATAAATTTTGTCAATCTGCAATCGATTGAACACTTGACCGTGTCTTACAAAATTAAAGAGAATAATCTTATCACAGGTTTTGTGCAAGTTGTCATGTCCCAAGCGGTACTTCAGTTGCAGATGGAGTATGCGCATGATATATAGATGCCATTGCGTAAAGTAGATGTAAGTATACTTCGTTTTCTTTTTCTTATACCAAATAAAATTTTCCTTTCTTTAAACTAAATTATTTCAAAACGGTAAAGAAAGTTTTTGCAATAAAGTTCTTGTTAATTTATAGATGTGTAAAGATGAAAAGCGTTCAGGTATCCGAAAAAAAGCACTGATTAGACGTGAACCAACGTTAGACGTGATTACATCGCTACTTTCGCTTGAACGACACGTATGAATCTTTAAGTATGTCATTGAAAACTAAGGAAGATTTTCAAGCGGAAACACTTTACACTGTCTATGAAGAGCTTGAGTGTAAAACATTTTCGGTATCGTCCTGCGATAAACCAAAAAAGACGATGGTGGTGTCATTATTAATCGTGAAAGAGGATTTGTAGAATGCACAAGTGATGAGCGAAGAAGAAATTGAAGAAATGACACCCCAAAATATCATTTTAGAAAACGAAAGAGATAAAAACTTTGTTGGCGTGTTAACAGTACATAGACGAAAAGATATAGAAAGAAGATTTTTAACTGTTGCGATTATAGATAAGATTGAGGAAGAAGAAGAAATAGAGAGTGATGAAGAAGATGATCACGTTGATGAAAGTGGAAAAACAGATTATGATAATGACAATGAGGAGAAAGTCGACGACGAAAAGGAAGAAGTAACAGCTTATTGTAAAGAGAAGTTGAAGTCGAACAAGTTGTCGTGTCTTCACATGATGACTTAGTGATGGAAGAGATCGTGATGGAGTTAAGCGTGATGGAGGAGAGTGTGATGGAGGAGAGCGTATTTAGAATGCTTCCTCAGTCTTTTAAAAACTCAGGAACCGTTTCCGTATGTACATAGCTACCATTAGCTGTCATTTCTTCAATTCAAGCAAACGGCCAGACTGATGCAATGCAACAGCAAAATGAAAGTTTACCAAGAACGGATAGAGACTGGTTTTAGAAAGATGTAGGTAATGTACAGAAAAACCTAAACGTAACGTTCTCATGACTTGATTTTAATGACTAATCCAAAAAGGACTGAGAACGGCGAACTTCATAAGAAAACGAGAAAAGCAATTTGCTATCGCTTTTCATTTTTCAAATAGAGAGACTTTTTCAGTAACTTATCTTCAGGTCATCCTTCTATACACGTTTACACGGATATACGTTTTCTTTCTTTACAAGCGACTTCTTATAATTAACACGAGGCTGAAATCCTTTAAAGTACGAAACAAATGTTAAGCAAACAGTCCGCCTAAAGAAGGTAAATACAAAAAGGGAAAAAAACAATTTGCGAGACATACCTTGTTCTATACGTTATATATAAGTATGGACTTCGATTGGCATGTCGGTCTAGCAGCATATGGGAAGGACCTTTTTCCTATTTCCAAGTAAGAACTTAAAAACTATTAATACACACAATGTCTATGTCAAATACGATCAATCATAAATAATTTTTGTCACATTCCCCACAAAACTGCAGTTCCAGCCTACAAGCATCGGAAACAACGGATCTTAAGAAAACTACGGACATCAAAAAGTTACATTTTCTGGAGTTTTTTCTGATAAAAAAATCGCCTAAAATTTGAAAATTTTGGTTTAATTTTTTGATGATAGTGATCAACAACTGTTAGCAAATGCGTGATTTTCCTTCGCGAAAAAACACAAGTACTTTGAACGAAGTTTTTGCGAGCAGTTGAAGTATAGAAAACCGTTTTTGAGAAATGTTAAAAAGTCATGGCGTATGAAAACGTTATTTATTTCATCAAAAAATTAGTACAAAACACATTTTTAATCGCACCAAATTAAATTAACAAAAAAATCTATTATATACAAAAGTGATCAAGCGTGATCACAAAAAATGATGCACACTAAAGTGGTTGTTGTGTTATTTCATACGTTATGCAGTGTCGATTGAGTTTCAAAGAATTATGGTGTCTACAGGGTGTCACAAAATTGTAAAACACGTTCCATCCTGAGAAATACTCTCATCAAAGCTAATAAGCTGTACACTAGTTTAAATTGACGCATTCAAATGTATATAACAAATAAGAGCAGCTTTCCGTAAGTAGAATACAAACATCAAAAACTGAAACATTCCTCATTGTTGTCTCATTCGTTTGCTTAATTTTTGTCAAATAAATCCTTTAATTTGATTCACAGATTGGACATATTGGGCATGCGTTAAGACAGCCATACATCTGTCTGATGATTTTTACATCAACATTAATGAAAAATTCACCTGCACCAAATCAAAATAAATATAAAAAAGTACATATGGGTTAACAAGACGCCAATGCTACCTAAACAGCGCAATTGTGAGCATCTTTATAAAATACAAAGTTTTTAAAAAATCTTGGAATATTTTAACGAGAGGAGATCACAAGCAAAAGCAAAAGCAAAAGGAATCTAGTGGTATGAGACAAAGTAGATATATAAAATGTGCACATTGTGAGTAAAGTACTGTTTGTGGGTTCTGAAGTTGATGCAAATTATATGGTCAAAGTCATCAGGCAAAGGTATAGAATATGCTCTCTCTATATATACATTCACAGTTAAAGTAATAAGGTAATGAATCGCTGTCTCAACCAAATAATGAGCCAGATTGAACTTGCTTAATATTCCACTTTAGGTATAGATATGCAGACGAGACCTGTAATCATCGAGAGCAGCATACCAAACCAACCGAAACCAAATGAATAACCATACTTTATTGTGAAAAGCCAATGTGTTCGAGGAATATCTTCAGTGGCGATGAAAAAAGTCAATCCAAAGAGAGCAAACATAGCTAGAAAAAAAGAATTTAAATAATTTTTTTAAAAGAAAAAATTTTCATACTATTTCAGTAAACCACTATCAGAAAAAGTGTCTAAATTTTTTGCAGGAATCAAGTTTCCCAAACAATTTTAAATTTTACGATTTCTTTATTTTGCGTTCAATGGATAATTGCAATTAAATATTCTTTCAAATGATATTTGAAAACACAGAGTTTTATTAAAATAACTCGCAAAATTTAAATGTTTAAGATAATCCATGTGTTCTATTAACCAAATACAGAGGAGTTAATAGCTAGATAAATGTTTGTTTATATATCTTCAGGTAAAGATATTAGCAGCTCTATGGAAACCTTTTGTACTGTGCATGGTGGCGAATTATTTAAGATTCCACAAATTAGGGCTTGTAAAAAATTAAACCACTTTTAAACATGTGCGGCGTAAGCTTAGTTGATTTTTAGCAAAGATAAACCTACCAGATACGATTAAGGTTAATCCCACAGGTGTGATGGCCAGATCAGAACGAAACTGCATTGCAATCAAATAGCCGAGCACAACTGCATATAACAAAAATGATAAACACATACCAGTACGCACCACATGTAGCAAAGCTGAAAATAGAGAATAAGAAGATATTATGATGTCAAATATATATGTTAAGACAAAAGTGAAATGTTTGCCATTACAATATTCCCAGCAAACGGTTAGGTAGTTAGAAGAGAGGGACTGAGAGCACTGTAAGCAAACAATGGAGATCCCATTTTCAGTTTAGAAAAAAAAACATGACAAGGTGTTTTTAAGGTGTTGACACAAAAAATAGAAATAACAGTTTCATAAAATTTCTAATAGGGCCATCTAAATATTTTGCAATTGCAAAACAAAAATCAGAAAACGACCAATGAGATATCACACCCCTTAGTTAATTGTATTGTGTGTTTGCATCTAAATGCTTATCATATACAACATTCACAATCACACATCTAGTAACTAATTTATATAAACAACTTTGTATATTACTCACTATCTCCAATTCTTTCATGACATGAAGTAGTCAAGCCTCGGTTTGGTTGGTCATAGCATATTTTCCATAAACCTTGATATTCATCACCGAAAACATCATCCTAAAGAGCAGAGAGGTTTTTCTCATTATCTAGATAAATTTAAAATGCGAGTGCTAATTAAGGTGCAGTCTTTAACATCTATAACTAAGCGATGACTGGTTTTATTTACGTGCCCTCTAAATAAAGAAATTTGAGGTTCTGCCTTAATAAGGTAAACAAAACACACGTAAGCTTAAATATGATAGTGTACAGCACTGGTGTGATCACGTCATAAATTACTACTCTTAATGAAAGTATTACCCTGAAACATTTGGTAAGAATCTCAGGAAGAGTGAAGTTCATTGGCTGGTGTAGGGGTAATACTAATGAGTTACTACCTATAAGAAGGATACTTATAAGGAACTTCATTCTTCCATGGAGGAGGAAGGGGGGGGGGGCGGCCGATTCAACCTTTTTCACAGTGTGTTGGTTATTTTGCACATCCTCCTGATGGCATAACCACTATAATAGTCAGTTGGGGCAATACGGTCAAAGTGTGATTATTAGGGGAAAACAAATAAAGCACAAATAAAAAGAATAAGTGGAATATAATTAAAACTTCAATATATCTAAAGTTTTCAACCCCTTAGCCTATAATTTGCACTAATTTCCCTATCTCAGCCTTATAACATTAAGGGAGATGATCAATAACTAAAATGTTACTCATTCGGCCAGTATTTTGACTTTCATATCACAAACTTTTAGCTTTCTCTTATCTAGAGGTTTTGCGCCTGACCATTGAATGTTTTTTACCTTTCAGTTAAAAAACATATTAAAAAACACTGCGGACAGTACTGTTCTACCCAGATTGCGAAAATGGCCTGTTTATAAACAGGACGGCCGGATTATGTACACATGGCTCCATAATTTTTTTTTGCCCTGATTTATGTTGCGGTGACCGTTTAGCATGTTCTTCGAAAAGGCCCGGCCAAGCAAGGAGGGGGGGGGGGGGGGGTGGTGGACTTTTTTGCCAAGAAGGGGAATGTTTTTTGTGTTATCATGGTTATCATGTGTTATAATCAATTATTAATTAATCAATATATACATATGCTCTGTATTTGTGCTACAATTATACGGGAAAAGTGTTGTTTCTAAATAGATAGATAGATAGATAGATAGATATTTTATTTATCAATAGCAGTTATATATATACAATTAAAATTAAAAGAAAATAAATATAAAGAAAAAGAAAATAAATATCATAATTAGTCAGGGTAACAAAATTAAAATATATAATGCTATTGAAGGGAGACCATACCTAATAGCATAAAGCTAAGGCAAAGGGTATGGCCACCCTTGGACAATTACAGTAAACGATACGAGACGCACAAAACAACACACACATAAAAGTGGGTCAAATGATAAACAACCATGCGGGAAACAAATGGCCAAGTCTGACAATTCAGGAAGGATTAGTAAGAGGAAACAAAGTACTTTTTCAGATCACTTCTAAGATTAAAATAATCAAGGGAGACAAATTTTCTAGTCATTAAAGACTGCAATTTATTCCAGGAATTAATGGCATTAAATCTAATTGAGTTTTTACCAAAAGAAATAGTATTAAAGGTAGGGAGATTGATCAAACCAATTTTCTCTGCCCGAGTGCCTTGAGCATGGGTGAAGTCAACCGCAAATGTATTAAGGATAGAAGCAGGCAATTTTTCATGAAATAGTTTATGTAAAAATAGAATATTGTGACATTTGACAATATCAGAGAATTTGAGGAGCTCAAGATTACCATACAGGTGACTGGATGATGCTCTTCGAGATTCAAAAGACATGAGTCTAATAGCAAAATTTTGCAAAACAGTAATACGATTAACATCAAGACTGTTTGGCTGACCCCAAATTTGATTACAATATTGCAAGTGTGAATGAAAAATGGCATAGTAAACTAGAATAAGAACATTTAAAGGCACAAAGTGACGAAGTTTAGCTAAAGCTCCATTGGCCCTCTTGAGCTTGGCAACAGTATCATTGATCTGAGACTTCCAGCTTAAATCAGAATCTAATAGAACACCAAGATATTTAATACAATTACTAGGTATAAGCCTTTTACCATTGATAAAAAGCCTAAAATCGTAATTAAGAGGTTTCCGTGTATGTTTAAAAACAATGTACTCAGTCTTACTAGCATTAAGAGAAATTTTATTGGCATTGAGCCAATGGCAAAGAAGCTTGAGGTCAAAATTCATTTGTTTGGCCAGTTGTTTCAAAGATTTACTGAAGTTTAAGAGATTGGTGTCATCAGCAAAGTGATGCACCAAAGAAAAATTAATTGAACAATGCAGGTCGTTAATATAAATTAAGAATAAAAGAGGTCCTAAAACAGAGCCCTGAGGGACACCATGCCTGATAAGATTACTAGTTGATATATTTCCATTGATGGATACAAACTGTTGACGTCCTGTTAAGTAAGACTTAAATAGTGAGAGTGGGGTACCACGAATTCCATAGTGAAAAAGCTTTTTAAGCAAAATTTCATGATCAACCGTATCAAAAGCCTTTTGAAGATCAATGAACACTCCACATGCATAATTTCCTTTATCAAGAGCATCCATAATTTTTTGAGAGATGTTCAGAAGTGTTTGAGAAGTCGAGTAATTTTTCCTAAAGCCAAATTGATGCTTGTAGAGGGCGTTGTTTGCTTCGAGAAAACCATACACTCGTTTGTATATGATTTTTTCATATATTTTATCAATATTTGAGAGTAAGGATATAGGTCGGTAATTTGTTAATTCTAATTTGGACCCTTTTTTATAAATAGGGATGGTCTTGGCAGTTTTTAGGTTTGTAGGAAAAATACCAGTTGTGAAAGACAAATTAATAAGTTTTGAAAGTGGTATAGATAATTCAGATTTAACAAGAGTTAAAATATGGGCAGGAATACTGAATGGCCCAGAAGATTTACCAGGGTCAAGGGAAGAAATGCAATGCAGAACTTCTAAATCATCAGTTGGTGAAAGAAACATCGAATTAGAAGTAGAATTTTTTAGAAAAGAGGAGAAATGTTTTCGAGTGAACGGGATATTCATTCTGATGTTATCTGCAATTGAAGCAAAGTAATCATTAAAAGAATTAGCAATTGTCACTGGATCAGTTACAACAGAGTTATTAATGTTCATACAGGTGGGAGAAGCAGAAACAGAAGAACGAACAGAAATAATATTTTTAACCCCTTTCCAAATATTGCCAATATTTTTTTGGTTATTGCTAAAATATTTATTGAGGAAATTACTCTTACTCATTCTACATAGAGATACAATTTTGTTGCGGTACTTTTTAAAACTCTCTAGCAAGTAAGACTTTAAAAGTGGATCTTTCTCTCTTAAAAAGCATTTATGCAGATGGTCTCTTTTGATTATTGAGGTAAGGATACCATTAGTAATCCAAGGATTGGATTTTTTTTTTCTTTTTTTGTTGCATGTTTTTTTTAGAGGAGCATGATTGACCAATAGACTGTTGATACAATTGTAAAAATTGTTAAACGATAAGTTGGGATCATCTACATTCAATTGTAGGATATCATCCCAATTTTTATTGTGAAGTTCGGTGAGAAAGTCATTGTGATGAAATTTCTTCCAATCATGAACAAATATATCATCAGAGGTGTGCAAAGGATTGATTGCAGACAAGTTTTTTAAGACTAAAAACTGAGGGAAATGGTCAGATATTGAACTTATAATATTACCAGACACAGTGTCCCACTTGGCTGAACTAAAATAAATATTATCAATAATCGTGCTAGAAACTTCAGTAACTCTTGTGGGAAGAATTATATGCGGGAGTAAGTTAAATTGCGAAGTAATATCGATGTAATCGGACACTTCTTTGACTGTTTCAGACTTTAGAAGGTCAATATTAAAGTCTCCAAGGAGGAAGATAGACTTGTTATCTGAAGACGCTTTCTCAAGAAGAGGCAATAAAAAATGATTGTTGAACTCATCAACAGACATCGAGGGATGTCTGTAGATGCATCCAACAATCATGTTTCTATCTTTGGCCCGTATAATTTCAATGAATTTAGATTCAAGCTCCTTGCTTTTATATGCAAGAGTATCCAGGTCGGGACGTTCAATAAATTGCAAGTGATTAGGGATGTACAAAAGAGCACCACCCTTTTCACCTTCAGTAGGTGTGTGCGTGAAGGAATAACCCGATAGATCGCAGTTAATAGGTGGGATTTTAGTCTGGAATTTGGTCTCAGTGATACCAATAACACTGAAGTCATGCCCAAGTTGACCTAACAGAATCTTTAGTTCATCAATATGTTTAGACAGAGAGGCGATATTCATATGAAAAAGGGAGAATTTATCAGAATTAACTTGAAGGGCAGAGAATTCAATTGGATCGTAATATTTGCAGTTGACACCACCCATGGTTTCAGGATGGGGGACCTCGTTGATTTCAATAGAGTTGAGCTGGGAGAGAAACCTTTTCATTTCCATAGAGGAAAGACTCTTGTCATAAACTAAGGGGGGAGTTGTTGAGCCAAAGGGGAGAATTTTGTTGATACATTTACAACAGAACCAAAGTTCATCAGAGTTTTGGAGAGATATATAATCATCAGCATTGAGACCATTGCATTTAATATGAATCCAGAATTTACAAATATCACACTGAATAGCCTTATGATTTGAATTAACAGACTTTCCACAGACACCACACGGAAAATTTATCATTTTTAAGTGAACACACAGAACATAAAAATATCACACAAAAATTATCAACAAGCCTATAGAAACAAGATAATCACGTATGAGAGCAGACGAAAATACCTGATCAAAATTGCCATTTGTTCAATCAGACGACAACAGAAAGCGAGTATTTAGAAAATTTACAAAGGGGGACTGGTAGTTGTCATATACTATAACCTTTCTCTACATTATCTTTATTTTGCTTATTTTGAAAATATATCTTACATAAAATATGGCATTTCTATATTTCTATATGTAATCTCCTGCATTTTGTGAATGCTTTCGGGCCAAAAATTCTTGAATTTGAAGTATATTTTAGCCAATCTAGGGGGTAAAAGTTTAAAAATTTTCTTAAAACGAAACTAAATAATTTAGCCTCTCCACTTTCAAAATTGCTCCGCCAGACCTGTCGAACTTTATGAATAAATAATTGACGAATTATTGTCACATGCCACTTTTCTCTGCAAGATACAACACTATTGAAAACTAGGCGGGGCGCCCTGACTATGGTTTTGCACAAATTAAGTTTGATAAAAAGTTGTTAAAATTGCGAATCCCAAAGTTTAGTTTTCACGAAATGTCGTTTCATTTGAGAACAACAACAACTTTGTCACCAGGGCTATTTGTTTGTCCCGAATTATAAAAAAGCTGGACTGGAAATAATATTGTACATAGGCTGGTCAGCCCTAATTACGTTTGTTCTATAAGTCTTAATAATATTAGACTGTCGTACATAAGTCGGCTATCCCTGATTATGTTCCTTTAGGTGTCAAATTATCCTTTTTTAAACTGGTAAGCCAGTCTCTGTCCTGATTATGTTGCCCTGATTATGTATTTTCTGCCCTGTTCTTAACTCGGGCAAGCTGTCGTACATAATCAGGGCAGAGTTTATTATCTAGGCAGAACAGTACCACAATCAGAATATGTTTAATTTAACGTTTGTTTGCTAGCTGGAACGTTTGATAAATCAAGTTTTGACCAACATCTAGATGACCATAGTTTGGTATTTTTACACACACAGGCTCACAATGAAACATTTTATTAAAGAAAAAATGCTTTTATAAGTTAGTGTTAACTTATAGCTGGCTAACCTTTTTCCAATCCTTTTTCAACCAACTTGTTGTAGCATTTGCGATTGCAATAGACATAAAAGCAACTCCTACTGCAATGTAAAGAACAAATCTTTCTTTAGTAAAGCGAGATCCGAATCTAGGTTTTCTCATATTTAATATATGTTAATTTTGAATATATATATAGCTATCAATCCTTTGATCCGACCCGTGTTATCCGTTGCCCCAAATTGACCGAGGTTTTGAATAATCGAGAATGGTCAAAACGGGTCGGCTTCTACCACCGCGGGTCGGGTCAGGCACTTCTTTTCGTCCTGCTTTTCTGCGAAAGCAGTTATCGCTAGCCAGCCATGCCACGATGCAAGTAGTATCCGTTAGTTTTGTGTTGTCTTGTTATTTGTGCAGTATTTTTAAGGTAGTTTTTTCAGCAGCGATTTATTGTTCCACCTATCTCATTGGCTAACGTTGTATTTTTGTCTGTAGCTAGCTAGCTAGAGCTCTAACTAGTGACTTATTTTACTAGAGTACTTATAAGCTTGCTACAGACAGATTTCTTTGTTTACATTTTAAGTAAGGGCTCTTCTAACATGTGTCTGGCATGTAAAAAAGATGCTAGTGAGCTAAAACTTTCAAATGCCCTTTCCCATGGATTTCTTCAAACAATAGTCAGTGAGGTTTTAAACTTATCGAGAGTGTGGCTGGATTGCAACAATGGTTATCAAATGGATCTTGAATTCACTCATAATGTCACATGGTACAACTTTCAGTTGAGGAAATACACGGACGTTTAACGGTCAAACTCTCACAGAAGGAGCTTTTATCAAACAAGAAACTACAAGTATCTGAATTAAAGTAAGGCTAAATTAGGAAAAACTCACCTAAAACTACACAGTATGACAGGTTTGAAGTTAAAAAACAAAGATTCTACGAAAAATTCAGCCCCTATTTATAAAAAAGTGACTGCGTAAACAGCGTGTTTTCCCTCAAATCATAATGGCTACCCTGAAAAATACGGACATGTAATTGGTTAAAAAGTATCACGTCATATTTTCTGACCAGGAGAATAGATTTTTGCTTATTAAAGCTATAGTTTGAGTTATTAAAATCATTTCTAGCCCAAAACAATCTGCCCAGGGTAAAATCAGAAATATATAAGACCTAATCCTAAATATTTTGAGCCTTAAATGTTTTTTAACTTTCCTTGGTTAAGTTTAACAGGTATATTTATATAAAAATTTCTAAAATGGTTGCAACAGAACTTGTCCATATGTCAAGATGTATTAGCTCTATGTACCTAAAGACAGAAAAACTCCTGTTACTTTAGTACCCATCTGGTTTGTACACAATAAAAATTATTTTTGATGTACATATAGAAAGAACTTCACTGTCATGAATTATCGAAAACCAGCTAAAATAATAATAATAATAATAATAATAATAATAATAATAATAATGTATATTTATAGTGGCAGTACCCAGAATAATCTTTCAGCGTTTAGACAGCTTTCAGATTTTTTCCACTGGGGGCCACTTTTGAGAATTATTATATATCAGAATTATTTAATTGTGTTAAAAGAAAAGAAAAAGGTTAAAATATTTTATTGAGAATGTAAGCTTACATTACATTCATTCTTTTAGACAACATAAGGTTAAAAGAATATTTTAAAAAAAGTCTTTTATTCATCTTTTACTTATACTTTACTTATGTTGTTAGTATATATAAATAATAAGAAAGAAATTGTTCATTTGCATGTGCAATGATGTAGTGACTCAGCTAGACAAACTTGTTTCAGAACTAGCAGAGCAAATAATGCCTCAGCTATTATCTCATTGCCCAGAAATGGGCATGTTTGCATGCACAGGCCTGTTTTAATGCATAAGGCTGGAATACTATTCAGTGCTGGTGTTTTGTTTTCTTGAAGAGCTCAGAACTTTATAAAGTGTTTATGATCCAGCTTTTAGTTGGTATTCTGTTAATTCGAAGACACGAATATACAGGTGCAAATCCTGTCTGGATCTTCTATTTAGTTTTATCACACCAGTGTTTATTTAAGAATACCAAGGGCAATAACATGTTTTTAATTGTAGTTACTTTTATATGTTAAAAGACGCAGCGACAAAGTTTTGCCATGTTTCTCTATAGGGCAACCTTTATTGCTGACCGAAATTGACCAAATCCTTTCTGGTCACTATGGGCAACTTTTGTTGTTGACCCAAGTTGACCAAATCCTTTCTAGTCACTGGGGCAACTTCTGTTGTTGACCCAAGTTGACCAAATCCTTTTTAGTCACTGGGGCAACTTCTGTTGTTGATCCAAGTTGACCAAATCCTTTCTAGTCACTATGGGGCAACTTTTGTTGTTGACCCAAGTTGACCGAACACCCTTTAGTCAACTTGGTCAGCAATAAAAGTTTCTAGACAGTGTTTGGTCAACTTGGGTCAGCAATAAATGTTGTCCCATAGTGACTAGAGGGTGTTTGGTCAACTTGGGTCAACAATAAATGTTGCCCCATAGTGACTAGAGGGTGTTTGGTCAACTTGGGTCAACAATAAATGTTGCTCCATAGTGACTAGAGGGTGTTTGGTCAACTTGGGTCAGCAATAAATGTTGCCCCATAGTGACTAGAGGGTGTTTGGTCAACTTGGGTCTTTATTTACTGCTGATATTTTATGCTATTATATTTGCAACTTGAAAAATACAGAGGAATGTAGTTTATTTGCACTTTGAAGTTGGTTTTTTAATGTGCTTTGTAAAGCGTCTGCAGAAAAATATTAGTTTGCTAACTCCGTCAATACGGGTCAACTTCCGTCAAAACGGGTCGGGTCCAAAATTCGGTCAATACGGGGCAAGAGGTCAATACGGGTCGGAACACCTTGACTTTTTCTTAAATTTGATTGACATTAACCTTTAGCCGCCTAGTTTAAAACCATAAATTTGTACAGAAAAAAGCTAGTAAAAAACACAGCTGCGTCCTAACTCCCTATGATTTTGTAATGTTCTTAAATCTTAGACGATTAGGATCAGAAAGTGTTATTACTCATCTGCCGACATTAGTATTTACTTATTGCAGAATTTGTAGGCGATCAACCTCAATCTCAGGCCTCGACATTATAGCCTGGGAAGCACGGCGAGTAGTAAGTATCGTGTCGATATTCTATTAAAATTGTCTGTGCATAGTTTCAATACGCCGCCAATATTTTTCAAAGTACAGAAAGTGCACAGTTCCTTGAGCATTTTGTCAGGTTTGCGCTAAGTTAAAATTCTGCAAAAAACATCAGCTTTGGTTTAGAGAGAGACATAAAGCCCTCGAAACGAGGTTAGTGATAGCAGTAGTAAAAACAAGAGAAACAAATCTCACAAGGCTTTTTCTGTCTTCTCTTTATTTTTTTCGAGACAAAAGCAACACCAACGTAACAAACCTCGCCCAGGGTATTTTGTATCTTTTCTGACTCCCCGTCGCCGCCGGTAACGCATTTTGCCGTTCAAAATGCGTTACCGGCGGCGACTAAGGATATTTTATGTAGTGATCAAGTTTTATTTCAGAATTTTTCAGGGGTTGACGACTAGTCGTAAAATATTATTCTCGCCCAAATGGCGGATGACTACCCTTTTGTCGTGCCAGCAGTCTTCGGGACTGTAAGAGTTGTTGCTAAACAACCTAGTTAATGCGCACTATAAAAAAAACTTTTTCGAGTTGTTAGAAAATAGAAGGTGAGCTGTGTTTACCTGCAAAACGTGAAATGCTCACTGAGTGGCTCACTGAAAAGCATAATCAATCTGAGCAAGAAACTCATAAATAATTAATAAGACAATTAATATTCAGCAAAACTTACCTCACTGTAGCGGCTTCTGTAGAAATAATCTAAATACATAATAATAATAAATATAATATATAACACGAAATATAATATGTATATAATATAATATGTATAAGACAAAATTAATCCAAGTGATATTACCCTGACTAGCGGTGATGTAATGCTGATGTTATGAAATGCTACATCAGTTTTTACTTTCAATTATTTTCGTTGTGGATATGATATGCGTACGCGACGTCGCCATCACCAGTGCCGTATGATGTGTCTTGTTGTGTTATGTGCGTGGAGTTTTGCGATTATGGTGTATTTATGGAAACAGATCAAGGAAAGGGATGAATATAAGACTTTGCGGTTTGCTATCCGAAGACAAACAGATGAGTTTGGAATTGAAATTCAACCAAAGGCAACTGCAGATCAGAGGTAAGCTTTTCAACAATGGAACCGAGAACAATTCCTAGACGCTTACCTGAGCCTGTATAAGCCCAGGGAAACAGGGTAAAATCTCTCCTTCGAAATAGATTTCAAGCAATCTGGTACTTAGGGTCACATCGTTGTGGAACCGTTTTTATGCTGAGGGTAGCTAAATGTACAAAGTAGTAGTAAAACTTCTCTCATGCTACCAAAGTTGTACATATTATTTTTGGAGAAATAAAGCGTTATCTTTAACCACTTTGTTTACGTTCAATTGTCATGCGATTGAAACTAAATGAAATGTACATACTTGTAGAAGTAGTTTCTAATCGATTTCACCTTAGAAAACAAAATGGTAACGATATAGATGATTGGTTGGATTTGGAGGCGTTCTTGAAAGGACTTCAACGCTCAAAGAACAATCAGATAAAAGTAAAACAACGACGGAAAGCTAAAATTGATTACGGAAATGATCGCGACTTGGATGTGGAAGGGGTGAATGACTTCATGATGTGGTATGAGAACTTTCAAAACACCAACCCACAGTTGCCTACATTACCTCGGTAAGAAGTGTATGCTCTAATCGGATTTATTAAGATTCTTTTTTAATAATAAACGATACCTGAATAAAATATGCTTATTTTTCTCTATAATATTACTGACCCACGACCCACTCCCTTCTTATTTGGATCCCTTACTATTCGAAAAATTGAAATTATTGCGGAACTATTACAACTATTACAACTAAAATCAAACATAGAGTTGTACCAGTGCTTGGCTTTGATTCCTACTGGGGAAGATGTGAATGAATTTGTGTTTTAAATGTAAACAGTGAGATTTCTTTAAACACGTGCATAGTGTAAAATAATTTGCTTCATTTTTTGGTTATGATTTCGTGTAAATTACACCGAAATGTTCCCAAATATACCGATAGACCAAAACTGCTCCTTGTCCTCCCTCTCCGTCGTACCTCCTCCATTTTCCTTTTTTCAGGAAATTTTCAAGCAAATTTATACGCATTCATATCCAATAAAATGAAGGTTTACCAACTCCACACTGTATCTAAAGCTTAAACTCATAAAACCTTTCAGGCAGCGGAAATGTACCAAACCAATCGAAAACGTGGCTTTCCTGAAGACTCATTTTACTGGTAGCGACGTGATCACAAACATATTGAACAGATACGGTGATCTTAACAACCTCAATGTTGCTTTGCCTAGCGATGGCTTATCGACATTTTTCTGGCCGATGAGATTTCAATGGAAATATATAGACATCACTATGCTAAATGGATCTCTACCTAATATTATATCCAATCATGCGAGGTATAATAATGACGTTATGGACAACATTTTAAATCCAGGATCGATTTACGTGACGATTATTCGTGATCCTGTTACACAGCTAGAAACGACGTTCAATTATTTAGGCTTTGGTGGACTTCTTCAAGTCACAAATACTAGTGACCAATTAAAGAAATTCTTAGAAAATCCAAAATATTACATCCAAGGAGTTGTTTCACGCAAACGTTTCAAAGTAAGTCATTTGTTTGTTATTGTTTGCGAAAAATTGACAACCTGTCTCATCCTACGACAAGTCTTGGTGATTAAATTAACCTAACATCGCTGATATGATATTGCAATGCCGTAATCGAGACGACTTAGACATTTATAGATCTTAGAGACATCATTGTGAATTCTTCTTCTTTTCCAGTGCCTTTGCGAAGGCAAGGTTGTTTAGAAGAACATCGAATTTTATCTAATTTTGACTTAGGTTCAAGCCATTACAAGTGTCCTTACCCTACAAATACATCAAAAACACTTGGGAAAACGGTGGGATCCAACAGTTGTTTAAACAAAAAGAACTATCTATTCAACCTCGTCCCCAGGACTTTTTAGGTTTACATTTGGACGAAACCTATTTTTAACTAACTTTTTTATGTTTTTAGGATACATTGAACTTGATAAAAAATGGTCAATTTTTTGACTTAGGATTACGAACGACGGAATACCATCGTAAAAATATCATAAAAACAACAATCCAAGAACTTCACGACAAATTCAGTGTCGTTATTGTTTATGAATATTTAGATGAGAGTTTAGTTTTACTCAAGCGACGTCTGTGTTGGCAATTAGACGATATTTTATACCTGAAATTACACCATACAAGCCAGAATACATGGAATCGACCTTACATACAACCAGATCTTGCCGACATGATACGTCAATGGAATGCCGCCGACACGATGTTGTACGAATTCTTCAATAAAACATTATGGGAGGAAATCAAGTTTGAGGGTAAAGAATTTTGGGAAGAAGTTTCTGAGTTTAAACGTATGCAATATATGCTGGAGAATGACTGCGTAAAAGATAATGGAGATAAATTTACTTTAGTTGATGTACCAACTGAACCTCCTAAAAAGAAGCCTGAGAAAGTTTTAAAATTACGTCGGGGTTACACAACAAAACCGTCCGAGCTTTACCACTTGCGCACGCGCAGCCCTGAGTCAAAACGTCATGCAGAAATCAAAACAAAAGAGTTTAAATTAGATAACGCAACCATGCGAGACATTCTTTTGTACACTAATCAAATTAAGAAAGCTGGTGACAAAGTTGACCTGGAAACTAGTGGCGATAACAGACAGACAGAAATTAACCAATACGAGAGCAACAGTAGTGTTGTTATTGGTGACGAGGCTGTAAATAACAATAGTTTTCATACTTGGAATCATGCAGAAACATCTCATAAAACTGAATACATAAAATTTCCCATAGAGGGTTCAGGTCAAGGTGTACCTTTTGTGAACGCGGAAACAGCTGAAAAAACGAACGTTGAACGAATGCTGAGCGCGGGCGCCACGCCATGGAATAGCTATTTTTGCAAGAAATTACTTATGAGCGAACTGGAATACTTAGATTATTTTCGTAGAAAACATGCTTATGCGAAAGCAGAGTTCAAAAATACAAAGAAAAAACGATGACAGCAACTCTAAAGCGTGTATTCAAAGTTTGAAAAATATCACAACATCCAGAATTTAATGTACATATATATTTTCTTAAAAAATGATTTTATACAATAGAATTACACTTTATACTTATTGGGTATATTTCTGATCGTTTCTTTCGCCTGCACTTGTCAGGTTAATAAGCGAAAATTGGAGCTTGCACAACTTCTCCAATTCTGTTTATTTTATTAGTACGAGTAATTTTTAAAGGAAGAATTTCTTTATTATTTGTGATGCAACTTTGACACTCGTTTCAAACTAAAGTCACCAATGGGAGGAATAGCACCAACTGGTAGATCAAGATCTTCTTCTGGTAATACCCTCTGAAACTCATCTAAAAGTTGCGCAACAAAATCAATTTCTCGGTAAAAAAAATAAAAATAAAAACATAGAATTTCCAGAGCGAGTAGCTTTCAACAACAATTTTTAACCTTCCAATAATTTAAGATTCAGAGCTAGCATGATCAATTTCTTGACAGGACAGTTAGTCGCTTCCAACGTTTGCTACTTCTGTTACCATACCTTTTCCAGTGATCAAAATTGGAAACGTTTTACAAAATTTGATAACGTCGTGACGTGACGATTGACAATGCTGACGAAATATTTTCACTTATCAAAGTTTCAAATTTTATTAGCAATCATGAAATTTCTCTAAATTTAGCAAACTCCAAAACGTTCTAAAAATTGTCACCAAGAAAATTACTGCATGTAAAGCGGGGTTTTCATTCAGCGATCTTTGTGCAGGCGTAGCGGACGGAGCGAAGTTGGCGGACAAAATCATATCATTTCCATTGTGCGTGCTTATAAAAAGCGCGCATGAAACTAGAATGTAAACAAAGATGGCAAGAGTTAACAAGTTACTAATTTCGCAAGCAGAATTACTGTTAATGCTGTTGCATCGGCGTAGAATTAAAAGAAAGAGAAAGGAAGAAAGGAAAAAAGCGATTTGGGGTGCGAAAAATTTTTAAAGACAGAGAAAAAAAAGGTGATTTCCAGCATTTAGTTCGAGATCTATATTTGTTTGACCACGATTATTTTTACAGAAATTTCAGAATGTGTCCAGAGAAATATTGTTTTTTTTCTCAACCGCAGCTGTTTTTTCTCCCTCACGTTGTTTATAATTTAAAAATTTGCTCAATCATCAAAAATAACGAATTTTGATTGGCTCAAAAAAGCAAGCAGAAAAAAAAGTTGAAAATTCTCAACTTTCACGGCGGACAAAACTTCGGCATTCTTTCGCTTCGCACAACGTATCTTATTCCGCCCGCCTGCAAAAGATCGCTGAATAAAAACCCGGCTTAAGGTCACGTGTAAACCATACCACATAGCTCTCACGGGAACAATATTAATACTTTCACAAAAGTACCTGTAAACGTATCCAAATCTTCAACATCAGGTGTGTCCAACCAATTTCTGATGACGTAAACACAAACCGTGAATGCAACACCGAAACAAACCAAAAACGGAAAGGTGATAACCCAGTGTCTGCGAAAAGAAAAATTAACAGTTTAATTTTTTTTAAAAGAACAAAGCACAACAACAATCTCCTGGCTGTTTAGCTCTGTGTTTAGATTGTCAATGCTTAAATTCTCTTGTTATCGCAAGCTGACATAAACTTACTTAGTATAGCTTTCGTGGACTTTTTATCCCTTTTTATCAAATAAATTCACATTTGAATTAGTGACTCAGTCTTCTTTTATTACACTTTCTTGCGAAGAACTTTTACGAAATTTTAAACGTAAAAAAGTTTTAAATTTACAAAAACAACAACATATATTGTGATTTTATGCTATGAATTTTCAAATATTTTGTTCACAAACATATAGAGACACAAATGCTTTGGAAAACCGAAATAGCAGAAGCATATTAGCCTGAAGATTCGAATTCTTTTAACGGGAATCAAGGGGACAAACAGTGTTGAAGTTCAACAAATGTTTGCAAAGTTTTTTAAATCTGAAGTAACAAAAAAGTTGATACAAATTTCAGCGGTCTGGTACGATTAAATTTTTCTGCAGAACAGATATCTAAGAATTAAA
The DNA here is from genome assembly GCF_029227915.1 of Hydractinia symbiolongicarpus. Lineage (NCBI taxonomy): Eukaryota > Metazoa > Cnidaria > Hydrozoa > Anthoathecata > Hydractiniidae > Hydractinia > Hydractinia symbiolongicarpus. The sequence continues at coordinate 6,632,050 of NC_079878.1, forward strand.
AACATATCATTGTTATGGTAAGACCTCTAATTACAAAGTGGATCTATCATCAAAATCACCAAAAAAGTGGTAGTTTTAAAACATTCGAGACGTGTTAAGTCGTGAGAAAAAAGAAGGAAAATGTTTAAGGAAAGGTCCAGTATTCGAAGGAAAAAGGTTTTAAAAACAGAGTTTTTTTTCTTCTTAAGTTCAAATTATTACTCACACCGCATTCCCGTAAAATATATTAAAGCTAATCGCAACAACGGTAACAGCTTAATAAACGCTAGAAATTATTATTTAAAAAGGCTCATGCCTTAAACAGAAGAAATTAAGGATGTATACATAAAACATCCAAATCGTTATTTTTGTCAGAACTTTTGATTTTTATATCATTGGAAAACTTAATTAATAGAATATTTATTTTAAAGAATGAAAAAAAGGAAAAATATGAGATGTGAAACATTTTTTTCTCGGTTCTTTTAAAAAAATTTAATTTGTTGATAAAGTTTAAATCTCGATATCTTAAAAACAACCTCTACGTTTTAGGCCAAATGGTACAAAATTTATGGATGTGGAGACAAAACCTTAAATTTTAATGTTCTGGGTACGTTCAAGCATTTATGAATATGGAGACAAAACTAGAATATTACGTTCTGGGATAAGCTTTCAAACAATCAGTTTTTTTAATAATAATGAATTGTGAAGATTTTATGACAGTGTGAAAGTAAAAAGTACCATGAAAGGCAAATTTTTGGAATAAATTCGGAACTAAACTGACAATCGTTTTAGTATTCAAGAGGAGTAAATTTGATTAGTGTGATTTTTATGCCATAAGCTCTAAATTTTGTTAGCAACTCAGCATTAGGGGTTATGACGAACCACTTATAAAAGTTTAAATCAATTGTAGGACCCTAGTGCTTTTATACATTGTTCTAGTGGTTAATGTTACACTTATTAAGCCCAGTACAGCATTGATACAACAATTGAACTGGCTGGTGTTGGATAAAACAGTGAACACTGTTCATGAATTATATATATATATATCTTAAAATATTTTAGCAGAAAATTTAAAGCCCTTTGTTAAATTACATCATTAAGACCTTACCTTGCAGGGATATAAGTCAAACCAAGAGCGTGCAAACACGAATCAGGTAGTAGTGCCCATAACATGTACATACCTAAATTAAATGAAATTACTTTCTTGGTGTTGTTTTATGTTTTCAACAAGCACACACACACAAAAAAAGGTAAAAGAAGGAATCAACAAGCATACAATTTGAAGTGAAATAAGAACTAGTGACAAAAACAAGAAAATTAAAAAAACCTTTAGAATTGTAACGCCACCAAGTCGTTGGAATGAGATAAAGTTTAATAAGGACACATCCCATTCTTACCAAATATAACATAGGTTGAAACATACAGAACAAATCCATATATTGCTCTCGAAGGTGTTGGCCATGGTGTGTGTTCCAGCGGTGGTACTTCAAAGTCACCCATCGTTACTACATCGTTTACAACTGTCTTTTTGCACTTTGTTTATTTTCTTCCATATTTGTATTCTTTCGTTAAAACGAAACTAAAATCTAATATTTTAATTTTAAGGTTGTTGCAGTACATATTTAAACTTGCTGTCAGAAAAATTGCACAAATTTTACAAGACAATTGCTTTCAACAGACACAAATCTCAGGCTTAGCCCTTAACTAGCAAATCGGTTCTAAAAAAACATGTATTACATTAAATAAAAAAATTTAAAATCATATCAATTTATTTCATTGTGTTAAACAGAAGCACTTGTGTACCAATTCTTACACATATCCAAACATTTCTGGCCTTAAAAAAATAATAACAAAGTTAAAGTAACATTTATATATTTCACTTGAACATTTGCTGATTAATATACAACTTAGTGTTTACAAACAGCCATCTTTAAGCGCTTGATTTCTTGTACATTTGGAAGCGGACAGCTATGAACGGAATTGCAAATCCTATGCCCAAGTACGAGGCCATGACAAACAAGAGCCTGGTTTTATTCTTTGTTTGGAATGGCAGGTTCTAAAATTGAAAAAAGCATCAAGAAAACACTTCATCCAAAAAGTCAGAAAATAGTTAATACAAAAAGGATTCTATCACATTTTTAAATTTAGCAAGTTACACTAAAAATTATTATTTTCAATATTAAAATTCTTATAATTTCGTAGTTTTGTAGTGACAATACAATTAATGAAAAATTAATCATGTAATCAACAGAGTGTCAAAAGATTTCTCATTAAATTATTTCAGAATTACTTCTTTGTGTCAGTTCATTGCTTTATTGACGAGGTGAACGGACACGGACGTGAGCGGACGTGTTTAGCTGTGCTCTTCGTATAACACTTTTATTACAAACCTGATACCTGATGGTATTTTGTTGTTGATTTGTTGCTTAAGTACTGAGTTATCGGAAAGTTTCATGCTACTTTGTGAAGGGAGTGAATTATTTGGAAATCATTGGTATAGAGAAGAAATTTGAATTTTTTGTTATTGTCAACCAAGTCTCTCATAACGTCGTAATAGAAACCATGTTTTTCAAGTTAGTAATGTTGTTTGCAATTTTAACATCAAGTTGGTTATTGATATCATCACCTTGGGATCAAGACAATTACCTCAACTCTACTGGGATTAATAACAATCATATACCAGAAAAGAGAAATTGTAAAATCAAAAGAGCAAAAGCACCGGTATTATATTATAACAATTCTATCGCCTCATTTAATTTGATTCTGTCAGGCGATGTTGAACGTAACCCTGGGTCTGGTTTCCATGCACCAAAGTGCACAGCATGTAATAAAACTGTGAAATGTAACCAAAAACGTTTTTCATGCGACCAGTGCCTAGAATCTACTCACGCCAAATGTATTGATAAAGTCTATCTTGTCAATCAATCAAAAAGTGCATCTCAATGGACGTGCCCAAATTGCATCCACAGAGCTCTTCCGTTTGCTCATATACCTGATTTAGATTTCAATGTATCCTCCCATGAATCATGGTTAGCCAATGAAGACAGAGAAACATCTTAGATTCTTACATCTGAATGCGCAATCATTGGTTGCCAGTTTCGACGAATTTCGTTATATGTTAGACACGTATCGCTTTGACATTGTTGCTCTAACAGAGACGTGGTTGAAAGAAAACAAAGCTCTTATTGACTATGTAACCATCCCAGATTACGATCTACATTTTAACAACCGCCTTAACATGAAAGGTGGTGGTGTTGCATACTATGTTAGTTCAAGGCTTCATCTCAAAAGGCGAAAAGACCTTGAAAACTTTGACAGTCAACTGGAACATATATGGTTGGAAGTACCAGGAAAAAATAAACATAGTAAACTCTTAATCGGCGTTGTTTATCGCTCCCAGTCGTTATTACCGTTTGCAGAGTGGTTAGAACACTTCGAAGATATCTTAGTTCGTGTAAAATCTGCCTGGAATGGGCCGTTAATGTTAACTGGAGATTTTAATATCGATCTCTTGAAATCCAGCCCAAAAAAATCGCTATATCTATCGACTTTGTATCAATTCGATTTAACACAAATTATAACAAGTCCGACAAGAACAACCGAAATATCTAGCACACTCATAGACCATATTTCAGTAGATAATGTTGACATTGTTTCCAAGTCAGGTGTTCTACCTTGTTCCACAATTAGTGATCACGATGGAACCTTCGCATTGCTTAATATCAAAGTACCGAGATATGAACCGAGGTTGAAATTAATCAGATCAGAAAAAAAGTTTGACCTACCAGCTTACATATCTGATGTTGCAAGCCTTCCATTCAGCATAATCTATGGAGTTGACGATCCCTCCCTGAAACTCGAGTTATTCAATAAATTGATTCTATCGTGTATTGACAGTCATGCTCCATTGAGGAAGATGAAACTTACAAGACCTCCTGCTCCGTGGATAAACAATACTAAGCTGAAGTCACTGATGCATAAACGTGATACTTTACGCCTACAAGCACATGAAACTAAGGACCCAACAATCTGGAAGGAATTTAGAGAACTGAGAAATCTTTCCAAAAAGAAAATCCTTCATTCAAAAATGTCATATTATAGAAAATCATTATCATCTTCAATCTCTAAAGACGTCTGGAAAATCATACACAGTATTTTACATCCGCCGCCTAAAAGGAACACGATGAAACCGGATTCACTGAACTCGTTTTTTGCCGCTACCGCATTGCGTACTGTTGGTAAGGATCCAATATCACCGACAGAAACAAAAGCATTTATAGACACTCTACCAAATGACAACGAGAGTAAATTTACACTCCGTTACATATAGTGAAGTTATGAAAGAATTGCGCAATCTTAAAAATGACTGCTCTACTGGTCCCGACGCAATCCCTGTTCGTTTTTTGAAACCGGTTGCCGAGTTTATTTGCTCCCCATTAACACATATTCTTAACGAATTCATACACATCAATGAATTTCCACGTATTTGGAAATCTGCAAGAATCGTGCCTATAAATAAAGTGCCGAATGCTGTCGAAATTTCAGATTTTCGACCGATATCAATACTGTCCTCTTTATCCAAAGTATACGAAAAGATTGTGTTGAAACATCGAATCAAACAACATCTACAAGGATACTGTTAATGGATTTCATAAAGGTTGCAGCACAAGTACAGCACTTATGAAATTGAAAGACGATATCAAAAAAGCTATGAAAGCCAATGAAGTCACATTAATGGTCTTGATAGACTTCTCGAAAGCTTTTGATACTATCCAGCAAATATTGTGAATACAGAAATTTCCATTAACGATACACTAAATGAGCTTGACAAATGGGCCGAAGAAAATTCTCTTGCGGCTAATGCAGCAAAAACTAAATTCATGTTGATTTCGACCAAACGCTTGTCCAATATTCATATTCTTAATGAACACAGTTCGACGATCAAGCTAGGGAGTACTCCACTCAATCGTGTTGGGACTTGTTCACTATTGGGACTAACAATTGATGAACACTTTAAATGGAACGCACAAATCGACAAAACTTTGAAAAAATGTTATGGGAAAATATCTGTGCTACGAAAGTTGAAGAACTTCACAAGCTTCAGACTACGAAAACAGTTAATTGAAACCTTAATTTTTTCTCATATTGATTATAACGACTTTATCATGTCACTGACTGAAGCACAAATGAAAAGATTACAAAAACTTCAAAAAGTTGCATGTAGTTTTGTTATTGGACGTTATGCCAAAATTCAAGATATCATCAAATTAAAATGGCTCCCCATAAAGGAACGTCGTGAATTCAACTTATCGAAACTAACGTACAAAGCCATTAATTTCACCAACTGGTCAAGTTCCTGTAAAGTAAATGTACGTATAAAGCGAAACAATCTCCGAAACCAGCATGAACTCAGCCTTCATCACTCGATCGATGGTACCTTTCAAGATGAAGCAGCGCGAGTGTTCAACAGTCTACCAGCTAACCTTTGTACTGCTGATTCCTTCAATATTTTTTCTAGAAATATTAAATCATATCTACTAGATAAGTCCGTTGCTCGCTTGTCCGATAGTTTATTCTGATAGTTTATCGAATCACTTCTTTTTTCACGCATTTTATTTCCTTTTCAATTTTTATTTTTATTTTGTTTTCTCTTTCAGTCCATATTTCGCAGCTACTGCCAATTTCTCTTTGCGATGTGTTTCCCTTTGGCTTGCGCTAACTCCCCCATGAATATTTTTTTTGTCATTTAATACTTAATATATATATATATATATATATTTAAAATTTTATTGTTGATAACATTTGAATTTATTTTATATTATTTTTAACGGGTTGAAGAGCCATTGTAATATATGGATACCCTGAAATACATTTTACTTACTTACTTACTTACTTATTGTTTTAACTGAAGGTGTTGCATTCTTAAATTTAAATAAAACAAAAGATTTAGTGAAAAAAGTTGGTGCGGTAAAATTGATAACTAATTCTATGCTGAATTGGAAAAATAAACAAAAAATTTCTTAACAAAATCGGAACTTTTACCAGTCCTTAAACTATGTACTTTAAAGGAAGAAAGTTTCGCTGGAAGAAAGTTTCGCGGTTTCACGGTTATGGGGGCCTTTCTGTGAAAGTTTCGTCCGCAAAATTGTCAAAACGTGTTGTCTGCGAAAGCTTTTTCCCGCGAATTTTTCTAAAATGTGTTGTTCGCAAAAGTTTTTTCCCACAAATTTTTTTATTCAACTACTCAGTAAAAGCAAAAAACAAGTATTGTTGTCTTATTTTTTTTTAATTAGCTGAGTTGTAATTTTTGTCAACGAAAAAATAATTTTTATTTAAAAGGCTGATGAAATTTTGGAAGATATTATAATCATAGACTAAGAATATTATATAGTTTTCTTTTTTATAAAATAATTACAACATTCATATACTTGGTTTTATATTTTTTTTTTAATACTTCATTATCAGTGCGCGAAAGTTTTTTCCCGTAAAAAAAATTCCAAATTGCTTGTCCGCGAAAGTTTTTCCCGCTAAATGCAAAATTTTCTTCCAGCGAAAGTTTCTTCCTTTAAAGTAGCTTGTTACTCACAATATTAAATTAATTGTTATGATCACATGTGCAGCGACAATTACTTACCATTCCAGGACGGCTGTCTGCTTCTCTCAACACCAAGTTACTTGCTCGCGATCTAGTAGCAGATCGTCCAAATACTGAAACAGCTCTTCCCAACATAATGCAAAATTTTACTTCCTTTAATTAGTTAAAAAAATAGTTATTATATACATCAATTTTGTATTTTTAAGAGATATGCTGATTTTAACATGAAAATATCCTACAAGGACTACCAATCCCTAAAATAATATTCCTGGATGAGCACCTGGTAAAATATATCATTTACAGAGTAACCATCTAATATTAACTTTTTAATAATAATAACATTTAATTTAAGCAGCATGCCTTTGTTTTTACATTATATAATAAAAGAACACTGTAGCATAAAATATTTGGGGTAAACTATCACATAAAGGATGTAAACTTTTGTTACATTATATCAATTCACCAAAAAAACTTTGAAAAAACAAAAACAAAAAACTGAAATTTGTGACATCTTTTAATTTAATATGCAAATATTATGTACAATCTTAATATATATATATATTAACTAAAACAGTTGGATTGAATAAGTATTTCTACACATAAAAAAATTAAAAAAATTACAGTACAAATAGATAAATATATAACAATCAAAACACACGAAAAACTGAAGAATAAAACACATTTATACAAATAAAAGATTATATATCATAGAAAACATAAAACAAAAAGAAGAATAAACAAAAATAAAAATAAACAAAAGATGCAATGAATCACAGTAGCAGACAAGTTATTTACAAATACACTTTTGTATTTATTAGTACACTGAAAAGCTACAGCCATAGAAAACGTCATTCCTATATATCATATTTCTTCCAAAGACACTCTTTGTAAACCTCATCATTGATGTGCGCTTGAATAATCTCTTTTACTTTTGCTGGTGGATTAAGAGAAAACTTCTTGGCTCGTTCCCACCTTTCAAGGCGTGTAATACCCAAACAAGGTCCATATTCTGCTTGCAAATCAAAGCTCTTTAAAATAGCTAATTTGTTAGACTCAGTTTCATTTACAGTTGATGTTAAAAAGGCTTTACTGTCATGTTTGAAACTCACAGAAGCTGTACCTTTGCTTTTTGTCTGTTTAAATGAATCAGTAATGGTTGCCATTGCGACTTCTTCTTTTCTTGTAGTTAACCAGGAAATTTCAGCAGTGTTCTGAAATTGTAAGTACAACTTAATGTACGAATACTAACTAACTCAAATTTAGTCCTGAAATACCCAACATTTACAAGTGGCTTTGTAAATTTTACATTGTTGTGACTTAACCACTGTTACGAGAGTGATAAATACATGATATAAACCATGAAAATTGGTGTGGTGTAGTGTATGTTACCATAGCCCCGGGGTAACTCAAGCCATGTAAGGGAAATTGGGGAGATGCCACACTCTGTGGGTTGTGTTGGACGTTGCAAGGGAGTTGTCTGGTAGAGCGCAGAATTTAACTGGGTCGGCATAGCTTAAAATGAGTATAACTACGCTAGGAGCCTTTTTCAGCAGACAGTTAAAAGGTATTTTTCCCTTTTTTTAAAAAAAGTGGTAATTCTCAGTAATAAAAAAGTTTGTTCAACACGATAAAACAAGTAAAAAATATAACAAGCAGTTGAGCTGCCTACAAAAATTAAATATAGCTAGTGGGTAGCTTCGTTATAGACCACATTAATGTTAATAACTCTTAACGTTCTCACACAGAAAAAAGGTTAATATTACTGAACAAATGCAAAAATGCAAACAATCTGCAGAGCAGAGCATCATCCACACACTGTCCCAAATCCAGTTTACGTATGATCTGGTAACGAATTTGCACTTTGCCAAACATGGTGCACATTTATTATGTCTGCTATTATGAATTTGACTTTGTGCTCCAGTCGCTCTTGCCTTCTCTTTTTATTAAAACAGTATGGTAAAGGAGAAAAAAGATTCTTTTCTGAAATGTTCATGTGGTGAGTGAAGTGATAGAACGCAGCACACGTTTTTAAGTTAGAGCACGCGAAATACGATATTTAAAAGGTATGAGAAGAAGTAGCAGACTTCAAAATAAGCGAAAAAACCATGTGGAAGTTGTGGCTAACTCAGAAGTGAAGATTTCGAATGGTACTTGTGAAAAAAATGTCGAAGAAACGGAAAGGGCAGATCCTATTAAGTTATTACACCTTGAAAGGAAAGAAACTGCAGAAAGACAGTTTTGCACAACAGTTAGGACTGATCTTAATAAGGAAGAAAAATTGAAAAATGAAGCAGGAGGGGATCTTGACACAAATATGCAAAAGGAAGAAATCGTCATGGTGCAAAGCAATAAGAAAAAAGTTATATCTGATAAAAAAAAAATTGTTTCAAAAAAACAAACTGAAATCAATAAAAAAAACAACAAAAAAAAGAATGGCAATCAAAAAAAAGCACAAATAGATGAGGTTGGTGACGTGCCTAAGAAAGAAGGTATTGTGAATACATATGTGAATCACCAGACAATCTCAGGTGATAATACAACCTTAAATTTTAAACCCCAAAAAGAATCAAATCGCAAGACTTCGAAATTTGCATTAGACGTTTCAAAATACCAGTCAATTTCTGTTCATCAAAATATGAATAATGAATTGCTAAAAACTTCTTTAAAGTTGAAAAATCATTTGCCATTTAGAGAACACATAAGAAGTTTATTTAATACTGATGATGTTAAAGGCGGCACTCCAGATGTTTTTGGATTAGATCGTATTCAACTGGAAGATAACAATAGTAGTAAGCCAAGACCAGCCTCAGAAATAAACACAGATTTAAATGTTTCTGAATTGTATTTTGATTCAACAAAAGCAGATTTAAGTAAACAAAATGTAAGCAGAAGTGAAGTTGATGCTTACATGAAGAAGAGTATAATTCCAGATGATTTAGAGAGAAGGGAGAAACCTCCAATGTTGTATGAATCAGCAAGATCTAAAAAGTTAGATCGTAAAAAGAAGAGTGAAGAGACTGCTGGCCAAGGTTGGTATAATCTGCCCAAAACAGAATTAACAGAAGAAGTAAAACGAGATTTACAACTCCTCAAAATGAGAAATGTACTTGATACAAAGAAACATTATAAAAGAAATGATTCAAACAAGCTTCCAAAGTATTTTCAAGTTGGTACAATTGTTGAGGGAGCACATGAGTTTTATTCAACACGAGTTACAAAAAAGCATAGGAAAAGAACTATGGTAGACGAACTTCTTGATGATGCTGAGTTTCGAAGGAAGAACAAAAAGAAGCTAGTTGAAATCAGAAAGAAACAAGCAAGTGGAGGTAAAGGACACTTCAAGAAAATGAAAAATAAAAGAAAGCCTACTTGGGCTAGAACTTAGTTCAATTTTGTATCCATGAACTTCTGGAAAGGTATTTGGGATAAAATTGAGAGACAGAAAAGAAATGTAAATTTAAAAAATGCAGATTTCTTTAATTTTATTAATATCCAATGTGTTTGAAAAAGAACTTTAATCTCTTATGTGAGAGAAACCTTTTGCGAATTTCATGATTTTGGAGTTTTTTTTAGAAACGTTAAAAAAGTAAACTTTCATATTTATTTGGTATAAACTTTCTAAATAGTGAGTTCCTGGAAAATTAACCACTCAATGTCACTTAGTAAAGGTATTGGCAAAAAATAAAAAATAATCTAATAACAATGACTTTCTCCCCTCTTTTATCAAAAACAAGACGAGACATTTTATCTGTGTGAACACACACACACCAAGAAAGATTGAATTCAAACTTTCATATTGTGGATTCACGAATGTGTATATCCAAAAAAATTGCTTTTTTTGGACTTGTAAAGTTTTACCCTAACGGAATAAATTTTTTCAAGAATTAAATTTTGCGAATTTTAATAATTAAAAGTAATCTCGCTCTCTCCCCCACCCTCGCTTTGATCTTATAGTTACGCGCTTTTCTCAAGTGCACTTAAAACTTAGGGGTGCAAAACTGATAGATTTTTAAACCAAACCTAACAAATTACATTACTACATTCTCGAGCAACACAAATAAGCACTTTTTATAAACCTTTAAAGACACCGTCTTTGAGCCAGAACGATACAATATTTTTTTAAAAAAACTGCGCTAGAATCCAAAAAAAAATTCTAAGCTAAGGAAATGGCTACGAATTCAATGAAATATACTGCTAAATTGGTATTAGAAAGAATTGTTGGATATGAAAAAATAACAAGAAGCCCTGGGGCTCTAAGAATTTCCGCGCGCTTCTAAAATATTTGATGAAAACCTGCTAATTCGTTGTGTTATTGTGCCAAACATTCGAAGGGGTTTGGTGCATGAACCTCTGAAGATAAAGCACACCAGTGACATTATATCTTACACAACAAACGCAAACAAAACGAAACGTGTCATTAAACTCACATTTTAAAAGAAATTGCTAACAAAAAATACAGCCTATTATTCATGGTTGAAAATCTTGCGATTGAAACGTTTATGGTCTTAAACGGCATTAGTTGACAAAAAATCAAAATTTTGATGTGACCATCATTTTCAGCATACTTTTTTTATTAACTGTGTCAATTTTTGTCGAAAATAAAGCAGTTTTAATTTTTGGATAAATTTTGGCCTGAAATGACATTTAGGTGACAAAAAATCAAACTTTTGTACCATAATCATTTTCAGCATACTTAATTTGTTAACTGTGCTAGATTTAGCCGAAAATGAAGTGGTTTTAATTTTTGGACCAATTTTGGCCTTTAATGGCATTTAGGTGACAAAAATCAAAATATTGATGTCACCATTATGTTCAGCATACTTTTTTTGTTAACTTTGCCAATTTTTGTTGAGAATGAAGTAGTTTTAATTTTTGGACCAATTTTGGCCTAAAATGACATTTAAGGTGGCAAAAAACCAAAATTTTGATGTCACCATCATGTTCAGCATACTTTATTTGTTAACTGTGCCAAATTTTGTTCAAAATAAAGTAGTTCTAATTTTTGGACCAATTTTGGCCTAAAATGACATTTAGGTGACAAAAATCAAAATTATTATGTCACCATTATGTTCAGCATACTTTTTTTGTTAACTGTGCCAAATTTTGTCGAAAACAAATACCAATTTTAGCCTGAAACGTCAATACGAGACTTCCCAGTAGTTAAGGAGCTTGGGTATGAAGTTTACATCTGTAACGGAGCAACGTGAAATCCCAGGGTCGATTTTTTCTCAAAAAATGCTCCGAAAGAAAAAAACGACGGTTTTAAAGAATTTCCTACGCCTTCGGGCGCGGAAATTCAAATAGTGTTTTGGATTGCAATTAAACCTTTTGTAATAGATAAAAAAAGTTATGAAAAAGTAATCAGAACTCTAAAGCCTTGTTGATGTCTGTTATAACGACTCAGGGGCCACAAGACCCTGGGGTGAGGTTGAGAAAGAGTACATTAATTGAAACCGGCACAGGTAATGATGAAAAACATACCGTTTTGATGGTGTGGGATGTTAATCGGTATGTATGGAGTGTAAAATGTTTACGCAAGGTTGTACAGGTACAGCATACAGTGGTCCTCCTTGTGATAGTAGTATTAGATCCAACCACAAGCGAGACAGATATATCAAACATCTTCGTGCGAAATATTTAAATTTTTAAGGAATTGGCACGCGATGTTCAATTGTAAATAGAAATTGACCAGCCTCAAACTCATTTATCTGAGCTTCTATCGACCCATACGAGAAGTACGGAGGGCGCGGATTTTGGCTAGCCAGAGTTTGTTGGTGCCTAACTGGTTTTTAAAAAAAATCACGCAAAACAATAATGCTTAAAGCAAGTGAAAGTGTCAGGTTAAAACTATTGTTTAAAATAAGGTTGTTTTTCTTAAAATTATCCTTCAACGTATTTTTTTTCTGATCGTGATAAAGAGCGCCCTCTTTGACTGCGCCAATTATCTTTAATTGTACAAAGCTGACCAAAAGGCTCTTTTTGCAATACAATATGTTTTTCTTAAACTTAAGTTTCTCTTTGTTTTATCACAAATAATTTCTTTATTTCTTGCCAATAAAACACAAGAAATGCTTTTTTTTTAATCAGCACTTTAATTTTCATACATGTTGGGTAAAAACTTTCAAAGTCTGGCGTTTAAAGTTAGACAAATATTTCAGCACCATTTTGTATAAGACACAATATCCATTGATGAGAAGCAACCCCCCAGGTTCGAAAATTTTTTAAGGGACTGCGTGTACCGCAGACAGTGACTCTGCGGCACAGTCCAGGTTCTAGGGCGTCCCTAGAACCTGGACTTGTCGATCTTAAATGCTTTTTAACCGTTTTATGAGTGCATATATTTTGCATAGCCAGCCTTAGAAAGATCATGGATATACCCTGTCTTTTTGGGAGCATGGCTTACTTTGAGAGTCCTAGTATGCATTAAGTACAAAAAAATGCGGACTTTTCAAATGTCCGAAAATAAAAACGTCCGAAATTTTTTGTATTTAATGTATAACCACTAAATACGTCGTCACATGTTTTTCTACATGTAAAACTGAATTACGCTCTTGTACAACTAACAAACTTGTAGATGTGACGTAATACAATCGATAAGAATCTGGTGAAATGGAAACATTACGACTATTCTTCTCGGCAACTTTAAGCTAAAATCAACATTTTAGCCTTAACAACTAAGACTGAAATGAAAAATAGAGTTTGTTTATAAAACCGCATGACATGGGAACTTCGTTTTAAGTTTCTCGATTACCTTCCATCCATAACAAGTGGAATTGTAATAAAAGCATGGGGACGAAGTCGATAATAAATACATAATTACCGTAACTACAAATTGTTGTGGCGTGATTGCTAAAAATAGTTTTACTTGCTCTTACTATGATGTACTTTTAATTAAAAATTTAGTGTTTGTTCATACAAGAAGGTTTAAAGATGTGCAAATTTAGAGTGTTTTTAAATTATATTCAACTTTGTGTTTATGCTTTCACTGGAATTATCGGAGCATTTTACCAATGGGCACCAAAAGATTCGTATGAGAATATACAAATTATAAAATGGTTTTATGCACCGCTGACGATGAATTTACTACTTATGATAAACCCTATTCTTGGTATTGTCGGTGAACGTAAAAAAAGAATGTGTTTCTATAAAGTAAAGTTTTGGTTGGACTTATGGCAGATGCTGTGGTGGATAATTGGAATCATTTTTTACCTATTTGTATTCCTTCGTGATTATAAAAGCAGTTTTAAAGATGTGGGAAAGAGATTTCGGGGAGACGATGATCTGTTTACGATAGTTAGGCCATGGAAAAACAGTAAAGAGAGTCTAGAATTAGAATATCATCTATTTATCATGTTTGTTACTCTCACCATTATTGAGTTTTTTCTACTAGTGACGTCACTGATTACGTTTTGTGCTCAGTTTCAATGTAGGTGTTGTTGCGGATCTTGTACTGGATCTTGCGAAAACGAAATTGTGATTGATGAATTTACAACTGTGTACAAAGCAAACAATGGGGCGGAACAAGATGCATCCAACTACGAGGTTTAAACAAAATTTTGGTAACTTGAACCTTAAACATTGTTGTTGTAAATTTTAACTAATCAAAATGTAGGAAGTCATTTGTACAAGTATAATAGTGATCACAGAAAAAGATACCACATGAAACTAAATTTTTATCTGTTTTTGTTTATACGGAACTAGTTGGTAAGTATCCAACGAGCAGCAGTCAAACTTAAGAACGTCGAGGCTGAGATTTGACATAAATTGTGAACATGGTAAAAACGTGACAAGCCTGAATTCCTTTCTATATTACTAAGACTAGTTTTTAGTAGCCCGCGAACAAACCCACCATTCGCCTGTTCATTTTATTCCGACTAAGTCAGCCTATTTGCTTTTCCATGACGACAATGGCGCAGAGGGTTTCTCGAATGAGCGTTATTTTCCACTTTTGGGCGCTGATTTAAAAGTTGTGTTGTAAGACTTATTTTTTAAACGTGTCTATTAAAGCATTGAACACTTAGAGTCACGCTTGTTCTTCAGGCTCTTCGCCTTTTTTATATCTCGACTGGAAGGCGACATTACAACAAAAATGAAGAGTCCTGGAAGCAAAGTTGCACTTACGGTCATTTATGGTATACTATTAAGTAATCTCGTGCCCAGGGCTTGTTTTTCGCTTTCGTGTCAGCACGTCATCAGAAAGAGAAAGAAAAGCTCTGAGGACGAGATTGTGCAGTTTAAAACACTTTTAATATTTTTGATTTAGTTTTAAAAACGGGAAACTTTTACATTAACATTTTCGTCTGATAAAACCCTTTGTCACAACAAAAATTCCCAACTGCATTTTATTTCTCTCTGGAGTTTGATTATACAAAATTTTAGTCGTATAAATTAAATTAAATGTCTAGCTAGCGAAAGGAGTCGTCCATATATGCAAGTTGCGAAGGACTAAGAAAAGGAATTCACTCACAATGTGTACACGAGGGGGTGTTGCGCATTATGCTTCATTATATCCTTTTGTCTTGCAGCTGCATGACCTCTCATGGTGCAACGTCAAAAAATAGTGAGTTCTAATGCACCCTAAATAAATAATTGCAGTACAGAATAGATTTTCCGTTAATTTGGTTACCCATGCGTGCTCTACCACTTAACGTAATTAATGTTCTTTGTTGCTGAATCCACTAAATATAGTTTTAAATAGGTCCAACTGTGCGCTTGGAGATTGGGATTAAAATTTGAAATTGTTAGAAGTTTTAGAATTGTTAGAAGAACCCCTCTCTCTTGGTTATCCCAAATCTCTTTCCTGCTTCCTCTACCTTCTGCTGGAAACGAGGTTGTGTCCGTGTGTCTGTAACAGACAAAAGCGAATGTATTTCTTACTTGGCAACTACCTAGACGTTACGGCACGACGTTAATGCATTTAGACTGTCTTCAATCCAATAAATGAGAATAGGGAAGCCATTGCAGTACAAATTTGAGACCAAATAAGTTAGAAATGGATGGGAACAACTGACGTCAACTCCTGCGCGGGGTAACTAAAGACCACCTGGGACCAAAATAGGACCAATTTCATAAAGCTAGGTCCCCCCTTTCGGAACAGAGGGGTAATGACGCCATCAAAAATCCTTAACACCGCAATATTCTTCAACAGTTTGTCAAAAACACACGATCCTATACATTTCCTTGATCAGCTTTTTCAGCTCTATACAATAGAGAAGGCAACGGGTAAATAAATCTCTAACAAGAGGTTAGAAAGACTAAGGGGTTCTTCAACCAATGGATCTGGTTGGATATTGTCTAGGATTATAGGTATGGCAACCTCGTCCCCAGGACTTGATATTATCAATGTTAAAAGTACAGTCTCTTTTCCTTAATCAGGTCCAAACCCAACCTCGTTTCGAGAGGTCTTTTTCTCTCTGTGACGATCTCAGATGACGAGAGATTGTCAGAAAAAGAAATAGAGTCCTGGGGACACAAGGTTGGTTTAAACCACAGAGATATAATAATTATATATCCATGTTCAAACTTTATTTTGTTTTTACCATTATAGGAATGTCCTTCACGAAGATTAATTTTCACGAGAATTTAATTTCGCGTATTAAATCTTTTCGTTTCGATGTTAAAAAATGATTGATGAGGAGACTAGTGGGATTGAAGATCGGAGAAGTATTATTAACAGGTCAAAAGGGAGTAAGCACATTGGTTATTCGTTTGTTCGATAGCTTTTTTTTATGAAAACATCTCGGATATAAGAAAGGACTCCGTATGGATTGCTGACTTTGAATATGGAAAGAGTTTTTTATTCAGTATGTTGTATTACGGTTATGCTCTTTCTTCCTTTGTCTCTCGCAGACCTATGTATGTTTTTAAAACGCATTCTTTGAGTGAATATATACCTCTACAAGCTAAAAAACTGCCCTGGAATGAGGTTGTTCACTCTATTGTTACTGGGCCGTTGAGGTAGTTTTTATACTTTGTGCATATTTCGGTTGTGGATGAAGCGCTGAAAGTATTACATAGATAAAACTTTTATGGCCGTTGAAATTAACTTATTATTTAACATTATTTTCCCTTTACCTTTTGTGGTAGTTCGATATATGTTGATTCTCTCGGCGGTTTAAACACATCAATTTTCACATCCATATCAACCTCGTTGTCTTCTTTGCATATTGGAAGGTGCAGCACCGATGAGACTCTTTTTTTATATTTATATGCTTTTTATATTTATTATACTTAGACTATCGTCTAAAGAAAGAGAGGATGTTAAATCCTCTACCTCACTACGTTTGATATAAAAGAAACTAAACAACTTCATCCTGACCCCGTTCTCGCTCTATTAAATTGGGGGACGTTCTATCTTTCGCCTTAAATTCACTAAGCGATGCGCCTAAAGCATAGCGTTGTTGCAGTGATACACGCGTAATTTTACTTCGTCATAAAATTCTTGGCATTTTCATTGCATGACATCTGTGGTCAGTAAATAATGATGACAAAAAAATTCAAAAGTAACCAAAAGTTTATGACCATTAGTTAAGTAAATGTGATTTAGTTGTACATTTGCATGAGTAAGTTAGATGTATTTTGTAACACACCATCGTTTTGTTAAAGCAGTAAGATAAGGAGTAAACATGAGATGCTGACTGGATCGATTTTCAGAGATTATATTCTGTGAAATGTGTCTGTTATCAGAATAATAAGTCCAAGCTAGTAGTTTCGAAATATAGTCCTTCATTGATTTAATCAATCAGTTGTTGGTTAGCTAGCTAGCTATCTGGGAAACTAGCTATATTAGCTGGGCTATATATATATATGTTAGGTAGCTAAACCAGCAGTAACTGTCACCACAAGATCTCTAGCTAGCTAGCTTGCTAGCTAGCTAGTTGTATTTTCTATCCTGGTTAGCTAAAGGGTAACAACAAATAACTTTTGTCATTCCTTGTTGACTCTTTTCTGTGAAGGTGATCAAGTGGTTTTCTATATAGACCAAAATCATTTTATTTTTTGGGCAAATATCTTGTCATGTGATTTGCAAACATTTTCTGAAAGACAGGGGTCTAGCCTTGGCCTCAAAGACAAGTGTTTAAGTAATTAAAAGGTTACTGGATTTTTTGGGTATAGATAAATTCTGTTGTTTACATTTTCAGTGGTAAGCTCTTTCGGCTCTGCCATTTGCATGACAGGAAAATTGTCAGTCTATTTTGTTATGTTAGGCATGTCTAGGACTTTATATGAATTTAAATAAATCAGAAGCGATCTATTAATACTTGGTAATAGTTTAAAACCTCAAATAATGTTTTCATGAGAAGAAATTCACAGGAAAAATCTCTCTTTATCAAATCCTAGCATCTTTTTTCCTGCCACGCAAAGGACAAAGCCAAGGAGTTTACCACTGAAAAGTAAACAATTAACATCAAACTTGAATTCATCCTTAAAAACGTATCCTATCATTTTATTTTAATAATACTTATTTAGAAATTATAGAAGCAGTATATATAAATCATTTTCTAGTTTACTAGCTAACTATTCTACTGGACTAGGCAGAGTAGGCGGTCAGAGTAGGCCGTGAAAACGCTCCTGCAATTCCGATTTTTCATCAGTCAAAATTGCAGAGCATCTTCCCCACTTTTGATTTTTCTGTGAAATTCTACTAGTGATACATGGTTATTTTAGTTGTACTGTTTGGCTTCTGATAAAAAGTAACATGTTCGGTGTTAATTTATAGAACCGGACCGCAATATTGTGTGTCAATGTTTACAAATTCGTAATAAGGGTTCACTAACTGTGTGGTTTGAGGAAAAATCAACTTCAATTTTATTTCCGGAGGGCATATCTCTGGACTACAACCTTTGAAAAAAATGTTTTGCCTCATATAAATAAGTGAGTTGTGTTTGTTTCTTTCTCAGCACTAAAATATTCTACACATCTGTGAGAATATGCATTTCACTCTTTTTGTGAGCAGGAACTACTGTAGGTAGTTTGTTTTTGTCCTTTTCTGTGTGTGTGTCTTTTTATTATTTTTTGTGTGTACTGCTAGGGATATTATGATTCAATACCCTTGCAGTGTTTGTGGCAAATCCGTGAACAAGAATCAATCTGCTATATTTTGTAACGCATGTGACAAATGGTCACACTGCAAATGTAATAGGATTTCTGCACATGATTATGCCTTGCATCAAATAAAACCCATGGCATTTTGGACCTGTATTGAATGTGTCAGGAGGGCTCTCCCATTCTGCACTTCTTCAAAATCTTCTATACTAGAAGAAGGTGTATACAAAGAGGTATTTCTGTTGATAACAAACCAACTAAATGTTTTCTTGACCACCTAAAAACATTTGATTATTTTTCAGACATTATGGAACTTAATATGGGAGAGGGTGGTGTGAACTGCAAATACTATGAAATTGAGACTTTTTCTTTTTCATTAATGAACTCCAAGAAAAGTCCTTCTTTTTTCACATGAATATTGCTTTACCCGCACATCATGACGAACTTAAACAGTTACTGACCAATCTAAATTTGAGCTTTGACATTATTGCTGTAACAGAATCAAAATTGCTAAATATGTCCTACAAAAATTATAATTTGCCCTCTTTTCAAATGGAACATACTCTGAGCTCCAGTGAAAAGGGGGGAACCCTTTTATATATATCAAATAAAATAAAATATTCTCGTCGCAGTGATCTTGAAAATTCATCAACTTCCCGAAAGAACTTGAATCCACTTTTATAGAAATTCATAGAGTTAATAAAAAGAACATTGTTATAGGCTACATATACAAACATCCTGTGATGGATGTAAATGCCTTCAACAATGATTTTCTTTCTCCTGCTCTTTATTATTGTTGGGCATAAAATGTCCAACAATAATAAATCTCTTGTCTTACTGGGAGATTTTAATATTGATCTACTAAATGCTAATAGTAATGCAGATATAAATAATTTTTTAGGTATAACAAGTACTTTTTCTCTGCTTCCTCAAATTATTTTGCCTACTTGTGTGACAATTACTAGTCATACAATCATTGATAACATTTTTTGTTCTTCGGATCTTGTGGACACTGTTTCTGGTAACATTCTTACTTCTGTATCTGACCATTTATCCCACTTCTTGATTTTAAAGAAAATGGAAAAAAGAAATTCCTTAGAGATGAAAGAGGTAAGAGATTGGTCAAAATTTAAACCTAACCTATTTTTGCAAAAAGTTTCATCAATTAACTGGAATGAAACACTCCAACTTCAGCAAACTGATGTTAACAAATCTTTTGATAATTTCTACAACGGTGTCAATAGCCTTTTAGAAGAAAGTGCTCCTTTGCGTAAAGTTCCGGCTCATGAACTTCCCAACCCATGTAATCCATGAATGACTAAAGTTGTTTTTGTTCTATAAAAACATGTGGCCTGTTATATATAAAATTTCTATCTACAAAAGATCCAGATCACAAAGCTTTCTATCAGGAAAGATTTAAACTTTATCGCATCACTAATGTCTCATTTTGCAGAGCAAATAAAACTAACTATTATAGGAAAGATTTTCAAGAAAATAGTAAATCTATACGTAATGAATGGAAAGGTATTAACACACTTATGTCAGGTAAAACTTATTCACAAGCGAATTAGGAAGTAATTCGCTTTTAGTTGATGGTTCAATGGTCACTGACCCTAAAGTTATTGCTAACACTTTTAACAGCTTTTTTGCATCTGTTGCTGATAAAATTAGGTCTAAAATACCAAAAACCCCTAAAACTTTCTCACACTATCTAAAAAATTCTAATCCTAATACACTGTTTTTGTCACCAACAACCAAAGATGAAGTGCTAAAATGCATCTCATCTTTCAACCAAAATAAAGCTAGTGGTCCACCTCGTATTATGTCCTTAATTAAAGATGTTATATTTGAACCTATATCTGAACTTATCAATTTATCCTTTTTCTGGGCTCTTATCCAGATACCTAAAAGTTGCCAAAGTTATTCCAATTCACAAAAAGGGAGCTAAACTACTATGTACCAATTACAGGCATATATCTTTGCTATCAAATCTTGATAAAATCTTTGAAAAGCTAATTTATCAAAGAGTTAACAATTTTCTTCTTAAACACATTTCGTTATTTTTGCACCAGTTTGGATTTAGAAGAAATTATTCAACATCACATGCAACTATCAATATGATCCAAACTATAATGGATGCGCTTGATAAAGGCAATTATGGGTGTAGAATTTTTATTGATCTCCAGAAGGCTTTTGATACTGTTGACCACAAAATTCTACAGAAAAAATTGTCTCACTATGGAATCAGAGGCCAAGCTCCATAACTTTTCAAATCCTACCTGAGCAACTGCAATCAGTTTGTTAACATCTCAGGTTTCACCTCAAAATGGGCTATTGTCAGACACGGTGTTCCACAAGGTTCTGTTTTAGGTCCTCTACTTTTTTAATTTACGTTAATGATTTAAACTGCTAGTAAATTCTCTTGTGTTCATCACTTGGCTGATGACACTAATTTGTTACATTTTAATAAATCATCAAAATCTCTTAACATAAAGTAAATCTTGATTTAAAATTTCTTTGGCACTGGCATAATGCCAAAAAATTGCCTTAAATGCCACATAAACGGAATACATCATTTTTAAACACGCCTCTAAGCCCATGGATCAGGAAATCCAACTTACTATAGGAGGTGAAAGATTATTTTAAAGCAACTCTATTAAATACCTATGTTTGAAGCTGGTGGTGGTGAAGCACGATATTTTAAAGAAATAGTGGGTAAAATTTTGCAAACAGACTATTTAGAAATCTTGTATAAATAAACAGCAAATTTTCTCAAGGCAGATTTTAAAATTAGTAATTGTTATAATTATTTGCCATAACTTATCTTATTTTTTCACATCACTTTTGTAATCAATTGTTAACATTTTTGGAAATTTTAAGTTTTTCCAAAGATAGTATAGCATTCTCAGTGCTCACTTTATCAAAATATGTGCATTCTTAATTTCATTCTCAAATAAGCACAAAGTAATGTTTCAGAATTTCAAGATGTTTTATGTATATATATTTCTTTTCTTAGAGTTTATAAAATACACAATGGATAAAGGAATTCCTTTAAGAGCAGCTTTTAATGGGTAAGAGTCTGTGAGAGTAATTCAAGATTTATTTTATTTTTATTCAAATATGATAGTGTGTTGTCAGGATTCTCATTCTAAAACATGCAATCACACACACACACATACACACCAGTCTTGTCATCACACTCGCATATATTCACATGTGCCTGAAACAAATTTAGTTGTGCTGTTTTTAAGTCCTAACTGCATACATAAAACCAGACAGAATTAAAGAGTTTAACAGCACATGCTTGCACACCATAAAAGCAATTTTGGATGTGTGATTGCCACATGTCTTGCCTTTTCTTTATTAACAAGTCTGACACACACACACACACACCTGAGCTATTTTTGTACTTTGTATGGTACGCATTATTCTTCATTTGACAAAAACCAAAAATAATTTTTAGTGTCTTCTTAGTATCTAATGTATTAACGATCTTAATATTTGTGCATCATTTTTTGCATCTTAATCTATCTGCATATGCTGATTACATGATCTGTTATCTATTAGACAAATACCAAAGAGCTATAAGAATATGCACATTTGCATTATATGTGATACACAAAAAGAATCCAGTTTACTTCTGACAAGCCACTTTTGTCACTTTACAGTGCTATTTAAAATTATAATTTGCAGTTGACTATATAAAATTGTCACAGGAGTTTCCTCAGAAAATTATTTCACTCTAAAGCTGTCAAATCAATGTTAGACTAAATTTGACCCAAATAATAAAGTGAAAATTTTTTCTATTCAAGTTTTTAGAATATATATATATATATATATATATATATATATATATATATATATATATATATATATATATATATATATATATATATATATATATATATATATATATATATATATATATATATATATATATATATATATATATATATATATATATATATATATATATATATATATATATATATATATATATATATATATATATATATATATATATATATATATATATATATATATATATATATATATATATATATATATATATATATATATATATATATATATATATATATATATATATATATATATATATATATATATATATATATATATATATATATATATCAGAAAATACATTAATTTTCAACTTTTGCGGATTAATTTTCAACTTTTTTCAAAATGATTCGAAACCATATTGTAGTGTCTTCTTTTTTGTGTTTAAACCAATCAATTTAGTTTTAAAATAAGTTCTATCTCACTTGCTTCTTTTTTCCCATAAAATTATTTTTTGAGGAAAATTATGATATGGTGATAAAGTTGGTGAAAAGAATGTACGATATGATGTATGAGATATTGTATTCCTAAAAATGAAAATGCTCCACGGTTGGCAATAAATACTAATCTGTTTGACATATTTATTTATAGAGATGTCATGTGCTTGGTCATGGACCCAAACATTGCTTTCGACGATTTATGTGATGATATTCGTGAGTTGTGCAAATTTGAATCAGATGACATTTTCACACTGAAATGGATTGATGAAGAAGGTTAATTTTTTAAATTGAGTATAAGTCATTATTTTGATCACAGATATGTAAGACAACATTAACCACAAAATATAATTATAAAGACATACTTCAATTTTAACGTGATTTTCACACACATAAAGCTTACTTTGCTAAGAAATTTCCCAGCTCACATTACCACTTCTAAATGTTTTTCATGTATGAAAATTGTGCTTTTAGGTGATCCTTGTACCCTTTCAAAACAATTTGAACTTGATGAGGCTGTGCGATTATTTCATGTTAATGCTGAATCTCAACTGGTCATTAATAGTATGTATTATATGTTTGCTGGCTTTGTATACTGAAGAATAGTTGGTAATTTTAAGGTTGTGCTGTGCAGACAAAATATATCTAAAAAAATGAAAAATGCACCTGTAGATTACAATTCTCTATTTTAACAAACACTTTTGCTTTTGTAAGTTGTAAAAGAAATGTTAGTGTATGAATATGTTGGATATACTTTTTATTTTATTTTAGTTTTTAAAGGGACACCAAAACAACCAGGGATGTTAATGGAAGGAGAAGATAGTAAGATTTATAATATATTTATTTATTTGTTACAACAAAATTATTTATTAGAAAAAGGTCCCATTTATGCTGTATGCTTTTTGCTGCTAATAGAGCCTGCTGACAGTCATTGGCTAGTAAATTCTAAGATTTAGTTTCCAGAAACAAACTAAAAGCATTTGTCTCATTTTTTTTTCAATTTTAATATATGTAACAAGATTCGATTCATTTAGTTTATTTACAAGCTGCCAGCAAGTATTAATGAAGAATATATAAACATACCCTATTGCCACATTTTGACTGTTTAATAGTCTGACACAAGGTATAGACGCATGCTTGCCCTTTAGAGTTGCCATCTTTCATCATGTGCATACCAACCTTGGGTAATTTTAGCATTAGTAATAACAAACTAGTCGTTAACCCGTGGAAAAATTCACTAGGTTGTCTGTCCTTTATATCTCGCATTTCGTGTTTCCATAACAAAAAGACAAACAGATGCATGAACAGACAGACGAAATACGGCTATTATTAAAGAGATAAGGTTCTTGTTTATCACAGCTTGCCCTATAGTTTTTTACATTTTTTATTACAAATAGTTCCACAACACGCTGCACTGCTCATTTTTTATGTTTTTTTTAACATAAAAAAGGTGTATGGACATGTTTTTTTTTTTGCTTCTCAAAGTGCACCAAGGGAATTGTACTATAAAACAAAAGCACAGATAATTTTATGGGAAAACTTCTGGTAAGCAACCCATTCTTTTTACAGAGTTTGCTACCTTATTTCTGTTTCCAAGAAACAAGTTTACAGTAATCTTATGGTACACAGTAAGATAACTTAATAAGGAAAGTCCTGATACATGGTGCATTAATAGACAGTTTGTAAGTGTTTTCAAGAAAAAATACTTTCAACTTAACAGAAATTGTTACCTTATATCTGTTCTTAAGAAGAAAACTTTATAGTAGAATAATTTTATAAGGAAACCTCTGACACATGTTTTAGTCTTTTAAGACATTGTTACCTTGTATCAAAACTATAGAATAATTCTTCAAAAAATCTCACATGTTTTTAAGACAAAAACCTAATAAGACTTTATTAAGAAAAAAAAAACTTTACAGTGAAATTATTTTGTGAGGAAACTTCTGTGCCATGGTCCAGTCTTAAGTCTATTGAGCAAAAAAACTTTAGTGGGGAATAAATTTATGAGGAGACTCCTGTGACATGGTCCAGTCATTCTTAAAGTTTATTAAGGAAAAAAACTTTGCAGTTGAATAATTTTATGAGGAAACTCCGGTGACATGGTCGATTCTTTTAACAAATTTTATTAGTTTATGTGTTTTAATCTTTTGACAGATTTTGTTACATTGTGTCAATTTTAAAGGAAATAACTTTTTCAATAGATTTGGTATTGTGGTATATATTGTTACCTTAATCTGTTCTTAATAAAAGAACTTCACGGTACAATAATTTTATAAGGAAACTTTTGTTACGTGGTTTGGTTTCATGACCGAATTTGTTCAGCTATATCTTTTAACAGGGTTTATTATGATATGATCAATTTTTAAAAGGATAACTTTACCTTACCTTAATTTTACTCTAAAGAAAAGAAAAGCCTTAACAAAATAGTATTACGAGAAAACTCCTTATTTGTGGTTAAGTTTGTTTTTCCATTATGGCAATGGCATAATATGCATATATTGTGAGCATAGTTTTTGCACAGAATGGAAGCAATCAGAATTTACCAATCTGTTGGATAAATTAACTCTTTTTCATTTTGCATAATCTTATATCAAACGATGTTATATTTTTAAGACCATTGAATGTGACATCTGAAATTTCCTATCAGACTTTCTTTCAGAAAAGAAGAGAAGGGTAACACACCTCAACAAAAGTGTGAAATTGCAGAGTGGTGAAAACAAAGTGAATTGAGATTTAAAGTCTACCTAACATTATATAATTTTTTGAGGAAATTTACCATTCCTTTAATTAAGTCTAATGCAAAGTGAAAAAAAATAAAAAATATATTTTTTGTTGTAGGATTTTAAAATAATTATTTGAAGAAATAATCACAAAAGGCAGAAATAATCAGAATTTAAATAAATAATCACAATTGAAAGTAATAACAAATTAAATTTAATTCAATTTAAAACTTATCGTTTAACTAATTATTTGTTCCATCAATTCTTCTGAATTTTAAAATTAATGTGAATGTGAAATCACTGCTGATACTTAGTCATCTTTTTATAAAATATGAATGCGAAATGCTGTGACATATATAACACTAGTTTAACATCGATATCTTAAATTAAATTAATGAAGCCATTACAATGCACTTGAAACTTCGAGGCAAAAGAACCTGGTAATGACGTCAGTCATTTTTCACCATGTGGCTAACTAAGGACACCCTGGGACTAAATTGGGTAAGTTTTCAAAACTTTGGTCTCAGAATCCATTTTGGAATAGACTGGTTGACGATGTCATCAAAAAACCTTTAAACCTCAAAACCTCAATATCTCTACAACCGTTTTTTCAGAAGTGAACTGATACATCAGCATTTCAAGATCTATACAATGAAGACAATGGGTATACAAATTTTTAAATTGCTTGCGTCATCAAATTTAAATACTGGTCTTTTCTATTTTTTCTCTGACAAGTGGTTTTCTCCATGACCTTATTAACTAGTTTATAAATAAAAGTATAAAAGTAAATTAACAGGAAAGAACTTAACAATTGGAGTAAAGTGATCTAATTGGAAGATGTTCTGATTTCAATAACTTTTCCTCCAACATTAATCAAACACATGTAATAAGTCAGTGATCACCAAGATTTTAAAACGGTAGAACAAGCCAATTTTGACTGGGATTTTAGAAAAATTATAAATGCATCTTAAAAGTGGGAGTCTTAAACTTTGTAGCTACTTATAGATCTTTGCTTTAAAAGTTTGTTTGACAATACTAACCTTTTCTCAGGGATCAGTTATAACAAAAAAAGTTAATTAAATTGTAAAAAATACTTGTTTTAAAATAAATAATATTACAAGAAAAATTTAATTCAACCACTGGCTTATTGAAGTAAACTATTAAAAGTAAAAAAATGCACTGGATATGCAATGTGTGTTCATTTATAATTAAAAGACAGTAATCTGTGTTTAATGTTTTGCACAACTTATCTTTAATCAGGCCTTAATGCATTTTTTTTATCTTAACAGATTTTTTTTTCAAAAAGTAATGAAATCAGGACCTGCAATATCAAGTGGAGTTTTAAAATAATTATTTGAGGAAACCATCACATTAAGTGGACTGGAGGACAAAACAATTATCTGAATATGCTACCGTACTAATTCAATTTAAACTAGGTGAACTCTTACCACATGCACAAGGAAAATAAGTTAACGTTTCATGTGATGTACTGATTTTTTGAAAAATTGTTTTATTGGGCCACTTAGTATTTTTTTCAAAAGTACTGTCCCAGGACTTGAAATCAGACCCTATTCTGGGTAAATCTTTTTAGACTTGCATCATTACATTATGTGGATCAACTAAGTCTTTAAAACTTGCGTAAAAATGAGTTACGTGAGTCTAATTTTTATTGTTATTATTTTATTTATGCTTAAAATAAATTACATGAGATACATTTAGTATTTAATCTGAAACCCAATACTTATTTAGGCCTCTTTATGAAGCAACAACCAACCAATGAGATAGAATGTGTATGTTAACACAACTGCATGTGATCATGTACATACCTAATCTTACTTCACTTACACAATATAGTTTTTCTTTCAATTAAAATTTCCATGCTCTCTCGAAAACACAATCCTGGTAATCATTTGTTTTCTTCTTTGTTGAATGTTAGTCTAATCTATTATATTTGCATTAACATTAAGCATATTGAAATGATTTCCCTCTGGTAATAGGCAGCGTATTTCAAGCCTTGTGTGCAAAATAGAATAATTATGGCATTTACCTAATTGGTAAATGGTCAAAAAGTTCAATGGTCAAAAAAAGCTGAATACCTGGAAACTTGAGCATGTACTTGTTAAGGCAATCTTATGAACATGTAAAAAAGTTAACAAATTATATTTTTAATATAATAATAAAGTTGCATCTAAAATAGCCCCTGTACCATTTTTTTGTAATAATTTCTGAAGCATACCGTTTTTCTGGTATATAACTTGCACATCATATAACCGCAACTCAGCTCTTTGAGAGAGATACAATCCAGATACTATCAGTGTGATGTTATTTTGAACATAATGAATAACAATATGATAACTTTAAAAGGATGAATTTTGATTAGTCACTCCCACTCCCTGACCATTCAAACCCTGTCAAAAGCCCAGTATAAAAAATCTTGGATTTCTTGAAATGAAGTATATACTAGTAGTTGAGTATTTATTAAACTTAGGCTATGTTCAGATAAGAGCCCTAAAGCCTCCCATATTTATCAACATGTTCATTTATTGGTTGAAGTAGTGCATATTCAGTTTTGGGCTTAAGATGTCACGAAATGAAACAAGTCTTAATTTGTAATGACTTTTTCAAAATCAATAATACAATAACCTATAACTACAGTTTAAACCAGAATTTTTATATTCTGAGTAAGGAATGGAAATATCCTCATATAGATCTGGAAAATAATTTTGTGAGGAAATTTTGGTTAGCTTGCACCTTATTTTACTATAAATGAAAAAGTATCTCGTGCCATATTCTCTGTGATTTTATTCCTCCTGATATTGAAATTTGGTTCTTGATGTACTCGTTTGGTCGACATTTTATGTTTTTTGTTTTACGTTGCACAATGCCATTAAGTTTGGTTATAACAACATTTTTGAACAAAGTAGTAATATAAAAACAATAATCTGTTTTATTTAATTGATTTATGTAAATTCTTTTGATATACCATTTAATTTGGTCAAACTTGTGAGACAAATTATGTATTGGCTTATATCCTTTTTTTAGAACAATAAATAAATAAATGAATATGAAAAAAATTTAAACCATACTACCTAAGCTAAAAATGAACTGATTAACACATTTGAAACTATTCTGTCACATAATTATTTCTTTTCGCCATCAATATTTGATGAATAATATTTATATATATTTGCCACGTAGAATAGTCTCATAGATCAAGACATTTTTATTTAAAGCGTTTTAGCCCATTTGAAAAAACAAATGTTGTTGTGTCTCAGGATTCTAAGAAATAGATCTTTTAGCTGAATTTAACCTTAACCATGGGAAAGTTTTTCCTGTGAAAATTTAAAAATAAAGATGTTTTTAGAAAAAATTGTCACCAAAGCATTATTTATTTTGATTTCAAAGAAAGTCAGAACGAAGGGAATGAAAACATGTTGAAAAAGTGCTATATTTTTAATGTGTGGGAGTGTGAGAAGACATAGTGTTACAAACCTCATTTCATTTTCAGCAAGATTTTAGATACTATGTGATATTTTCCTTTTTTTGTATATTTTTAACATTTAGTAAATAACCTAGATTTCTTTGTGGTATGCAGACTGGCAAATAGCTTCAGAGAAAATTGCAATGTTGGCTAGTGCCATACAGAAAATAAGTTTTTGAGGAAATTAAGCTACAAACTACAAAATTTTATTTGTCTAATACAGAGCTACATAAAAAGATCTGCTTTAACTGACATCTTAAGACATTAATATGATTTTAATGTGTATGATTAAATAAATCACAGCTTTTTTCAAAAACATTCCCTTTGTTTTAATGGATGGGATATGAAAGTTACCAGTGCAATACAATCCAGTAATCTCCATATAGTTTACCAATTTTTTTTCAAGAAATCAATAGCAATTTGTGATTTTATATTTTTTTAAATTCAAACCAGTTATGGTTATCTGTTGTTCAATCAACATCTGTTTTCTTGTTATTGTTTTTTGAAAAACATTGATTTTTCTTTGTATTGTAAAAAACTGTTTGATAAAATATGGTAAGCCATATTTTATCGGTTAATTTTTTTCACAAACTGATTTTATTTTACTGGTAGATTTCTAGTTTTTACCTTTAATTTTTGGATTTATTTTTACGTTTTTATTTTATGTTATGTGAGAATGTTGGGTAACTTTAAATGCATAAATTAGCACCTCTAATTTTAGAAGGAAGGTTATCTCTCATAAAAATGTGGTATGCATAAGATGAGTGTTGGGCAGACATGTTGTATACGTATAACAATTTTTTCCATAAAAACCACAGAGGTCTTTTGATCACACAACACCTTTACATTGTTACCCAATCTAGTCACGCTTCCATAGCATTCTATGTTGTATCAGATACTTCATATGGCTGTAAAAATATTCAGCTGCATGTCTTTGACAGCCCAGAATTCTTGCTAAAATAAGAAGAACAAGATATTTGCTGTTTAGAAACTCAAGCTTCACCTGTTTTTAGACAGTTTACATATATAAATTTAAAGTGGATGTTTGTACTGTTCATTTATGTGTAATTTTATGTATAATTCATGCAAATGTTTTTTCTATAGTATCTGAATTTTACACAGATTTGGTGTTTTTACATAGAAACAAACATAAGAAAAAACACAATTAAAAGAGCAAGAAAAAAAGTTAAGGATGAAAGTAAAGATATGCTCGGTTAATGAGCTCCACCTTAAAGCTATTTCATTCCCACCCCCTCCAAAAAAAAAAAAAAAGAAAAAAAAAAGAAGAGGTTATTTACATCCTAGTCTTCTGAAATGAAATCTGAAGTTATGTGATTTTTGGCACGAAAAAAAAAATTGTTATCCATTTAAAGAGAATTTGAAAGTGTTTAATTTTGGTTTCATAATGACTTTGTTTAAATTCCAAGCACTCAGTCCATGTTTTTTATAAGCTATATAGTTTCGATGTTTGAATAAAAATGATAAAAAATGATAATTTGTATCATTTGAGTTTGTATATTGAGTTTGTTTGAATAAAAATGATAATTTAGTTAGATAAGATATCTCTATCTATGAAAATATCCATGTTTTCTCATATGCTATCTATAAATATGTTGATGTCATTCATATAGCCCATTGAGATAATTTTATCTGTGTAACGTAATAAACAAAGTGTAAAGAAGGTGATGAACTTTTTATATCTGTATGACGGTGATTTTTTATGTGCATGTTGTATCTGTATAATATGGTTATTGATTGAGATTGTGAGAAGGTTATGATTTTTGATAGCACTTATTTACAGTTGCAGAGAATTGGGACTTTCTTGGAGTGTGGATTGAGTTCTTTTTCCTTTAAGCATTCTGTCAGTTACTGTTTTTTTTCAAAGCACGAAGACTTTGAAAAAAAAAATCACAATACAGGCCAGAACATAAACAAAGCACCTGTGAAAATCTCACTCCCCTTACTTTAATGTTGTCCTTGAGTCGCTGCATGAATTTTACGTGAATTTAACATTAG
Source organism: Hydractinia symbiolongicarpus (assembly GCF_029227915.1). Taxonomy (NCBI): domain Eukaryota; kingdom Metazoa; phylum Cnidaria; class Hydrozoa; order Anthoathecata; family Hydractiniidae; genus Hydractinia; species Hydractinia symbiolongicarpus. The sequence goes on from NC_079878.1 coordinate 6,663,184, forward strand.
CGACTGATATACCAAGAAGTGTTTCATTATATTTCCACAGTTTTTTTGTTTACTGTCGCATTATTTTTGTTGTAAATAAAATGGCTAAATGTGGAAATATTTGAACATTTCTTATGCTGTTTTGAAACTTTTATGACCTGTAGCAAAGCTGGATTTTAAGCTCCTCTTATTTCTGCATAAAAACTGCGTAATAATTGTCTTCTTTATGTTTCTTAACCAAAACGAAAGTATAACCCAAATAATTATTAATCACAAGCTCTCATGTTCAAAAAAGTCTTTTTAAACAATTTAATGGCTTATGCAACTTAAACATCTCACGTCAACTGTGTTTTATATAGGAAGTTAATAATATTATTATTGAGAATTTAATCATGTGAGTGTTTTAAGTAACTGTCTATATACTTATCTTTGTGATTTATCTTCTATGGTGGTTTTACGATCAACCAACAATATTACATCATGGTTAACCAACCATAATTTCTTTTAAAATAATTATTTTATCTTCCTTTTTGCCTTTCAATAGTTACAATTGATTTGTGATATTAATCTACACACCAGATGGTAAAAGTTTTACGTTTCACAGATAGTAAATGATTTTAGAGTTGGATCCCTGAGACTTCTTTGTGTGAATGGTGACCCGCGAAAAAAAATTTATCAAATTAATACATTAAAAATAACTATTCTTTTTTACCATTCAGTTACTGTATCTTCTTTTTGTTTTAGAATGGTTTTAGTTTGTTCGAGAAAATTTTTATCAGGAAAATTTCAAAATGCATAGCTAGTATATAGTACCTACATTTGTTTGAATTTTGACGTCTTTTGAATATTTAAATATAAAATTTTAGGATTATATAGACGTGGAGCAAGAAGATGGAGGAAAATATATCAATTTAACGGACATTCTTTTGTTGCACGTAGATTTGGAAAAGTAAGTTCACCCCAAACCTATCATAGTCACTAGTTTTTAGTGAATTGTGTGTGTGTGTTTTTTAAAAGCTTTTTATGGTCATTTGTACTACAGATTATTATTGTCCTACCATCTTGAACCTTCTGCATTGACCTTTTTTTCTGTTTAGATGACAGCATGTCCTATATGTAGAGATATCATATGGGGGCTCGGGCGACAAGTAAGTGTCACAACTATGTTACCATCTTGATGTTTTTGTTATTGTGTGAAAAATTGCGATCAACTGATTTCTGCTAAATATGGACATCACATTATCTTACTTGCAAGAAAGGTTGCATTTTTTAATCTCTTTATTTACCCTGCTTCAGAACATCTCCTAGACGAAGGTATACAATTGAGCAATAACTCAGGCTACATCATGCAATATTTTTTATGGCTGCTCACACCTTGTGTCATCTCAAAACTTAACTTTTGCATGGATGTGCTTTTTTGTATAAAACTATTGATTTTTGAACTTCCAAAAACAAATTCCCTCTTCAGACGTACAGTAATAAACTTTTAAAATGCGAAACGCCTTAAAAGAAACTCAGTCCTACGATTTTTAAAGAAGTACTGAGGCTAAAAGTACTGAAAATGTAATGTATTTGATCCCGAAAGAAACTCTACCACCATTATTAATCATAACCCTAAGGAAGGCTTAAAATAGTCATTTCTTCTCAAAAAACCCCAAAATCGAAGTAACGTTTCATAAAACATGTAGGTATTTATAAGGAATTTTTTTCATATATGTTGATTATTTCATACTTCTCAGGGCGTTAAATGCATGAATTGTAAGTTTACAGTACACAAAAGGTGTCACCGTTACACGCAACTGCTGTGTGGACAAGTTGTAAGTGGTTTTTTATTCTATTGATTGGATTTATTTATTAGTACAAATGTAATTATTACAAGAAATGAATTCTGTGTTACTGCAGGTTGTCAAGTCGGACTAAATATGTGGCAGAAGTAGAGTCGAAATGTCATGCGAATTTCATGCGAATGTCATGCGAATTTCAAGAGTCTTGAGTCGTTTAAGTAGCGACTTTCACTCTTGAACATAATTTTTTTGTCCACAAATGAGCTGGTTCAAAACCTTCCTTGTCTGCTTCTATTTCTAGCTATGTTAAGTAATGTGTGTATATTCCAACTAGGGAGATTCTCCCTCCCGGTATTTTTCGTCTTTTTTTTTCTCTTTACCTTACTTATGTGTTTATATTAGCCTCTTGATGCAGCGTATGATCCTGTAAAAAGTGCAGTGACGGCAGATGGATCGTATAGCAATATTCTTATGGATATGGATAAATCAATAAAAATGAGTATGTGTTCTGTTCACTCTAACGTAAAAAAGCAGTTCCGTCATTCTTTGTTTTTCAGTTTTACAACTTGTAAAATATAATTCAACATTTTTGTTTTTAACACAATGAAGCGATAATATTTTCCAGTCATATCTTGCCATGCTGTAAACGTCTATATGGCTTTCTAGGAAAAAGTTCTAGTCCCAACGCGAGGCGGAAAGGTTTAATAAAAGATTATGAAAACGAAGTCTATACACAAGATGTTGAACCTGGTAGTGGTTTTCGTATTGGTGTTAATGATTTTGATTTTATTCGTGTCATTGGACGTGGCAGCTACGCCAAAGTTATGATGGTACGGTTTTTGTTCTTCTTTTTGCAGTCAACTGTCAAACTGTTTTAAGTGTTATGTTAATGTATTGTTTGTGAAATGTACCGGGTGTGTACACCCTTGCATTCAACACAGCATTGTCACTCTGAAATTTTGAGTGGAATTCGAGAAAAAGAAATAAATAGCAGTATTTTTCGGATATCCCTGATATGCTCCTGAGGTATAACTCGACGCGACAATTTTTATGTCTGGCCCTTGTGGCATGCCACTTGTGCAAAGTCGTAACATTTCTGTAAAAAGATGGTGGGATATAGAATTATATTGTGTTTTCGTTTTAGGTTCGTCTAAAAGAAACGGATCGTATATACGCCATGAAGGTGATTAAAAAGGAGCTGGTGAACGACGATGAAGATATAGATTGGGTACAGACAGAAAAACATGTGTTCGAGATTGCATCAAATCACCCCTTCCTTGTCGGTCTTCATTCTTGTTTTCAAACACGCAGTCGGTAAGTGAAAAAAAGGCTAAAATTATATTTCGACCATGGGTATATAACTGTAGGGTGATGTGTTTCTTGTTAAGAGAATGAGCACTTCGTATGCTTGTATCCAATTTCGTAGAGAGTGCGCAGTTTTCTTTAAACTGTCTTACATCCTTTAACAATAATATTTGCTTTCGTGTGGTAACGCCTTCCCATATTCGGTGGGGATCAGCTGTCTAAGAATAGCGTATTTAGTTGCGTACGCTGTCTATTATATGTTTATATTTCTTTCTTTCTGTGGTGATATTCTAGATATAGATATTTAAATGTTACTCTAGAGTTATCAGCAATGTAACCATTTTCTAACATTTATTATACGAGTTATTTTGTGAATCTGTGTATAATTGCATTTCAGATTATTTTTCGTCATTGAGTTTGTAAATGGTGGCGACCTTATGTTTCATATGCAACGTATGAGAAGACTGGAAGAATCTCATGCTAGGTCAGTGTTTATTTATTGTGTAGTTGTTGTGAAAATTAGAATAGCGCGTATACAGAAGAATTGGTCAATTGGATGCATCCTTGAAATTTGAGATTATTTAGTCGTTCAGTTATTTGGTGATGGTTATAGTGTCACCAAATACTTAAAGTTTTACATGTATACTCTGCGTATATTTGCAATTCACTTGTGTATACTGATGGTTTGTTGTCATAACAACAGACAAAATCGTTCTTCGGTTATAATTTTTCTTGTCTCTTCTTTTTTTTTAGATTTTATGCTGCGGAAATAAGTTGTGCTTTAAACTACCTTCACGAAAAAGGTAAGTACACTGACTTTAGTTGAGGTGTGAGATATATAATTGGTTTATATTTATATTTATGCCATTATGAATTATGAAGGAGTTGTGTCAGAACGTTTCGGGGGATATGGCTAACTTACAAGAAAATATAAGTCCCTATTGTGTAAGATGCTTACTCAAAGAACCATACGTTCAGTTTAGTAGTCAGATTTACACTAATCTTTCAATGTCAAGTAACTATATATACATAGGCAAAGTAGACAGAACACGTGATGTAAGAAGGAGCATGAAAAAATAAAAATGATGCTTGAAATTTTGCAGCTACTTTCAGTGCCGCTACATTTTTTTTCGAAAAAAATGAAGTAATATCCAAAACATGTTGTTTTTTTTTATGTGAAGATTTAAGGAGGAAAAAAATTTTCGTTGTAGGTATAATCTATCGAGATTTGAAATTAGACAATGTGTTACTGGACCCTGATGGTCATTGCAAGCTCACAGATTATGGAATGTGCAAGGTAGATTTTCATATGTTGTTTAATGCTTGCAACTATAAATTGCATAGTTGTGTAATTTTCATAGACAAGTTCAGTCGTCTTTTCTCATCGCAGTCAATATAGAACACCAGATGGTGTACTTCTTGTTTATGATGTAACAACATCTCTTGACCGGGAGAGAAATGCTTTTTATGCGAATTAAATAAAGTGGTATATTTCGAAAAGAAAATTTCCTTTGACCTAACGAAAGCATCCTCAACCCCCTCTTCCCTTTATTATTTTACATTGGCGAAAAATCGCCGACATAGGATTCTAGCTGTCTTCTTCGTCTCAAACTTGTGTTGCACGTCGGCATTTCTCCTTTTTATTTTATGATCGCATGCTCTTATGCACGGACAATAGTTAAATATAGAGAGTAAATGAGAGCGAAATATTTTTAAGGATAAGGTTGCATTCAACTTAAACAAAGGCAACATCGAAACTTAAATCCAAAAACAAGAATTTTTGTTAACACGTCGCTACTCGCTTTGGATATTGACGAGTTTCGAGATGAAGTAGAAACACTGAAAATCACTTTAGCCACCCACCTCCAAGACGTTTATCTAATTTTAGGATGGCTTCGTAGAATAAGATTTTGCTATTATGTATAGTCAATAATTTGCAGTATAAGAGAACATCATTATTAATATTCTTTAACAGGAAGGTTTGTTACCTGGTGAAAGAACAAGCACGTTTTGTGGCACACCTAATTACATCGCTCCTGAAATTTTAAGAGGAGAAGACTATGGTATGTTCGTTTGGTATAGTTCTTTAATAACCAGTTAAATACTTCTTTGAAGTTTTTTTGTGCGTTATTTTTGGATTTACTTAAAGATGATAATAAAAGAATGCTTGCTTTTCGTTTCCATTCGTGAAACCTTTGAAGGCCCTTGTTACAGGCCCTTGATGTTTGCCTAAATTCAGTTAAAATTAGTATATTTTGAATGGAGAAATTAATTTTCCTTACCAAAAAATTCCATTCTCAAAAGTTCTTTATGAAATGGAAATGCAAGTTGCAAATTGATTTTCGTCAAATACGCTGACAATTTGAGTGACACCATGTTGATAACGCAATGCATCAAAACTTTCATTTTAATTTAAATCGTTCATCAAAGGTTTCAAATCTCATTATCTATTTTTTTTATTGTAGCTGCTAGTGTGGATTGGTGGGCGCTTGGTGTGTTGTTGTATGAAATGTTAGCAGGGCGTTCCCCTTTCGACATTGTGGCTGCCACTGACAATCCAGATCAAAATACTGAAGATTATCTGTTTCAAGGTCATTGTTTACTTCATTTTTTCATCCATTAGTTTTTTAAACATTTTTTCTTCTAAACAACGCCATGCTGGCTTTAACACTTGGCCGATTTGTGCGCAAGGTTAAAACGCTGATATAAACCAATTGAATTGAATATCAATATATTTTTTAATGAAAGTAGATTTTACGTTAATTGACTATTTCTTTTTTTTTAGTTATTCTGGAGAAACCGATTAGAATTCCACGTTCGTTATCTGTTAAAGCGGCATCATGCTTAAAAGGATTTCTTAATAAAGTAAGTGTGTTCAAATTTTATATATATTGTGGTTTTGCTTCTTTTTTTGGATACCACACAAATGTCATCAAGTACTCAGAAATTCTCTTATTAATAATACAACATATATAAACAAATTTTAGTATTATGCTTAGCAATTTGAGGTAAAAGAATAAGATTTTGCCCTTAGCAACTGAGGCTGAAATAAAAAATAGAGTTGCATTTAAATAAAAAGTCAAACAAATGAAAACAAAACAAAAAACGTACACCTATCATATAATTTGTATAATTTTTTGCTATGGCGTACTATATGGAAAACCAACTCTTGTCATTGCTGAAAATGATTCCACAAACCTCTCGTCAAATAGCATGGATATTGAAACAAAGGTGTTATTTTATGATAGGTACGTTTTAAACTTTTCTTTAGAATCCCGAGGAGAGATTAGGTTGTCATCCACAAACTGGGTTCAGTGATATCATGTCGCATATTTTCTTCAAAGCAATCGATTGGGAGGCGGTAGGTAGATGCTACTGTTAAACTCCTCTTACCTTGTCTTTTGCAGGCTGAGACTTAGAAGTCTTTGTTAAAACTTTAGCATGATATAACTTTAAATCCTATACTATTCCTTGCTTTGTTTTTTCAGCTTGAAAATCGTCAAGTACCACCACCTTTTAAACCCAAGGTCGATGAAGAGGATGACATTTTGGCAAATTTTGATCCCCAATTCACTACAGAGCCGGTTCATTTAACACCTGACGATCCGTAAGTTGCAGTTTTTTTTAGCTAGAAGTCATCTTTCTAATACGTTTTATCAATTGCTTGCATTAGATACCATGAGTGGTAACTCCCTCTTCTTTTGTCGCAGTTTTTTTTAAATAATGTCACAAACACTCTAGATTAATGAAAATAGAAACACACTTTAAAGCTTTTGTTAGTCTGTATAGTGTTGCTTTATGAAAGTTTCCCATAAAGAAAAATTTATTAAATATTTCTCGAGTTGAGTTAAAGTTTTCCAATTTTCTTTTAGATTCAAAGACATTGAGTTTTATGGAGATTATTACTTCTACGATCTAGACAATATTTACGAAAGGTATTAGTTAAGCTGGCAGCAATTAGAAAGTTTGGATGAGAATAAAAGCATGCGTTTGTAAAACATTATTGAGTATTTAAGACTTTTAGAAAGGCGAATCAAACATTTGTGAATTTTATTTTTCTAGTCTCTAGTACATTCTCTAGTACAAGTAGTTATTAGAATAAACAGAAAAGATTAGATGTAGTCCCTAAGTAGCATATTTACTTAATTGCAAGTAGTTAAAAAATGACATTGTTTTGTTCACAAAGTCGTAATTTCATACTTTCAAAACAGATATCGTTGATGTTTAATAAACGACCAGGCGATAATATAAAAATTAGATTTGACCTTAGACTCGTGTTTGGAAGGTGCAGTAACATACAAATATCATTAATCTCTTGTTTGTGCCAGGTAGAAAGAAAACATTAAAAACCAGGTAGTTTAAGTAGTATGGAAATATAGTTTTCGGTTCTAATTTAGCTGATGAAGTATGCTTAGATGCGAGTTAAAAAATGCTGAAAATGCATGTTATTCATGTGTTTTCATTTTTAGGTCGTTATTGGACAAAATCGACCAATCTGAATTCGATGGTTTTGAATATATCAACCCATTGTTAATGTCTAGCGAAGATGCTGTTTGAATTTTCACATGATGCGCACGTAGAATCGAATATTTTTATATTAAACTTGTATATATAGAAAGGATAATGAACTAGAAGTGGAAATATATTTTACTAGTAGAATCACGATCAAATGAACTGTTGAGGAAGGCAACAAATAGGTTTATTTGGTCAGGAATTTGTAAAATTGGGAATTAAAAAAAGGCCTACATCATATATGTTAACGGTAAAGGTTTGCATAATATTCAATGGAGCTGGAATTGATCAATTAATACGTTTATATCCTCTGCTTCAACAACAAATACAAAGCAATCTGACGAAATGTTTTTCATAATAACGAAAAAACTGTATTTATTTGTAATAGAAATATTTTACTCATATTAATGTTTTTACTTTAACAAGACACTCACCTCTCTGATGGCATGGCGAAATCTGTTCAATAAATAGAAATTTTGTACACTCATCGTCTGTCCGTCTGTCACGCAAAATGGTACCGCAAATAGCAAAGAGCATGCAATGCGGTATAAAAGAACGTGCGAACCCGTGGAAATATCCACTTAGGCACACTACGCTTTTTTCATTTTGAGCCTGAAGTAATGCTTATTCCAATGCAAAGGTAATGTTTTATGAGGTATGTGAGGTTATTTATTTTGATAGCTACACTCGAACCCCTATAACTCGAACTTCCAGTAACATTATTAGTTTCAACTCGAACCCCAACCTCGTTCCCAGGGCATTTTGCCACAAGAGCCTGGGGACGAGGTTGCTCGAACCATGATAGGTCGAAGCCTTTGATAATCCGAATTTTACCTGTTACGACCAATATTCACCCGATAACTCGAACTTCAAAGTAAAAATAAAAACAAAATCTTAGTGAAAGTTAGAACTTGTTTTTTTAATTAAATATTTTTTTCTTTTAAAACTGATAAACTTCCTTTTTCCAGTAACATTGAGTGGACACTGTACGGGTACTGTAAAGGACCTGCACTTCTGTGTACAATACAAAAGCTCAATGCACTCTCAATGTCAATTGACAGAGATGTTACCGCTAAAATAGCACAGAACGACAGAACATTTTTTCATTGATGTACAGTTTATCTTTCAAATGGAATAAAAAAAAAATTTTATAACTTGAACTATTTTTACTTATCTGCAAAAGTTGTCGACAACTCGAACATTTGACAACTCAGATTACTTTCTCGGTCCCATTGAGGTTCGGGTAATCGGGCGTGTACTGTACAGTAGATAAGCCAAACTTCGTACTTCGTACTTTTTACACATACTAGTTGATGGCTCGTGGAAAAATCCACGGGTTCGCCCGTCTTTTTCACATCGCATTACGCACGCCTCGCTACTTACGGCACAATTTTGCGTGTCAGACAGACAGACGTATACGGGTATTATAATATAGAAACAGCAATTTAATTCTATTTTACATGTACCAATCTCTTCTCAAGTTCAAGTTGCCTCGCAAAGAAAAAATATAAAATTTATGATTTCAGTACAAAAATTTGAGAATAAAAACCCTAACCATACCCTAACCCTAACTGTTAAAAATACAGTAAGTTTGTAAATAAAATAAATTACACTGTTCTGAATTTTTTTTCCTCGTCATTTAACAAGAGCCTCACATTATCCTCATCCTTGTCATTACCAAGGATGTCGTTGTTGGATTCTAGTCCATGATACAACGTTGATGATGTTCTGCCTTGTCCAACTTGATCAATGTAATGAATCGATCGGTGATTTCTATGTTTGAAAGCCAACTTGACATCAATCACTTTTGTGCTAACAATAATGAAATAGAGAAACATATGAACAGAAAATCCAAGATGTATAGGAGCACCGACCTGATAGACGGTCATTATAACTGCGTTCAGCTTAGCATCTTTGACCAGCTTTTCGATAAAGCCACTATATGCATCGATCATTGAATTTATTACAACCGATAGCATAGCTAGTGTGATACAAGCCAGCAAAAAATGATTACTCCGTCTTGTTTGAAACTCCTTTTGACAATACACCTGAATTTCTGACTTTGAGAATAAATAAAGCTGGAAGACGATGGATATGATTCGAAAAGTAAATCTCACTGAATTCCATGAGAGGTACTCATATTCGAATTGATCGTCTGTTGATTTGATGGAAATCCGACTTGCTCTCACAGCCCAACAAATAGTAAGAAATCCCTTCAAAAACCAAAACACCAACCCGATAGCTCCCATTAAAGTCACGACAAGATCCATTTCACTCGATGCATGCTGGTTTTGTCTTTTTGTTTCATTCAACTGGAGAAACAAGAAAAATAAATTATTTTAAGAGAAGAAATTTTCGCGGACTTTAATTTCGCGGTTTTTGACCCTTTATGCGAAACTAAAATTCCGCGAAACACGTCCAAATTGCTTAACCACGAAATTATATTTCTTTTTTCTCTCTATTTTTGAGCAGTTATAAATATAACAAAGAAAACGAGCTTGTCGCCGATATAAGAACTTTCTACAGCAACACGTTGTAGGCCATTAATGCTGGGAAAAGTGGATGAAAAAGTCAAAACCTTTTTAGTGTATTGCGTCATAAAGGCGACGTCGTTAACACTGTCGTTACAATAGCCGCAGTGATAACGCTAATGTCAAAAGGTGATGAAGAACATCTAAAGCTGATTGTTTTGGATAGACCATTTTGGGCAAAATGTTTGTTCGCACGAATGGGCTTGTTTCAATATGTTTCAAAGAACGAAAAACATAAAATACCTTATTTGTTGGTCATGAATATCGATTGAACAACTTCAAAGTTAGTACCCGCTTCAACAGAATGGCCGATTAATTTATAGTGGCAAAACACAACACAGTTTGTCAAAATTTCCAGAGTTGTTTAGTCTAAGTACTAACTCGAAGCATTTATCATGCCATGTGTCAAACGTGAAAGATCACACCTTTGGCTTGGAGAAAACCAATGCGCTTTGTTGGTGTTAGATGTCTTCAAAGGTCAAATGACAGAGCCTGTTAAACAAAATATGGATGATGACCATATTCTTTCTGTGAGAGTTCCTGCAAATATGACTAATATTTCTCAAACTTTTGACCTGACAGTAAATGGTTCCTTCAAGTCTCTCATGAAGAGTAAATTTACCAAATGGTACAGTAAAGAAATCGGCAAACAGCTGGAGAAAAATATGCTTATGGAAGATATATGATGGTCTAATAATTTGAAAAACCTAGATCCTTTTTATCTAATCGATCCACTTTTAGAGAAATCAAACGATTTATCGATCCGTCAAATGATAATCTCAACGTTAAAAACGTCGAATACTTTGCCACACAAAACGATGAAAACTCGAGCGATGAATATGAAGATGAAGAAACTGGTGAAGACGTACGGAATATTTTTGATTTGCTCGAAGATGATGAACATGAACTTAATTTATTAATAAGGGGAGTTAAAATTTAAATATGTTAATTAGTTAATGTTACATTTTAGTGTTAAATCTGAAAAACACTTACGAAGTATTAAAAATGGTGCAATTTTTGTTCTATTTTCTGTTAATTTTTTGTCTGAAAATTGAAATCCGCGAAATTAAATTCCGCGAAATTTCCAAACTTTGCTTAACTGCGAATTTCGCCTATTTTTACCTTCTCATCGGCGAAATTCAATTCGGCGAACATTTCTTTCCTTAAGGTTAAAGAAATTCAATAAGAATTAAAAAAGAAAAAATGTAGATAAAAGCCCTTTGTTTCGAAGATCGTACAACGCCATTACTTCGTTTGGAAGATAGGACCTTCCATTATTAACTATGGTCTAAAAAAAGGAAAAAAAAAACCATAAACATCCACCTTACCCGAGTTATCAAAATAACACCTGGTATTATAACCATAACTTCAGCTGCTATCCCAAAAATATTTGTCCATGGTCCTAAGTACTCCGTATACTGGAATGCATTAATGAGTTGGGTAGCCAACAAGATACCCCCTAAAATGTAACCACTCCCAGCCATATGAGAAGAATACACTTTGAATTGTTGGGCTTGTCTCTCTTCATCATATACTAGTGTACTTGTTGGTCGCATATCTTCTTCGTTATGTTGGTGTTCGTCTTGTGAAGTTCTCTTATCAATGGTAATTGCATGTTCAACAAACAGCATACAACATAGCAAGCGGTAGTCAATAAGTAGAGCAGCATAGATGTATGTAAAAACGCTATAACCAGTTTGCAGGTACTTATTAACTACTTCGCTGCCCTGCATATCCGCTACTGTAATCGATTCCAGCCACATGGAGAAGTTAAACAACGCCATAATTTTAAAAAACCAAGATGCTCCGTGGTCACGTTCATCAGCGGGAATTTTATGACGAAGGCTATAATGGTACAAACCAGCTTGAAATATTTTTTGAAGTAATCCACAAGAAATTAATATAATTTCGATAGGATTTCCTTCAATGAAATAACCTACGATAAGGAATAGTTCTATAAGGCCTATCGGTACGGTGATGTATAATATGAATCTGCTGATATTCGTCTTGCCATCACCTATAGGTTTGATATTGTTTGTGGAAACTGGAATAGCAAAGAAAAAGTAACATCCAAACCACGTGACAAGAATACCAAATAAAATGATGTAAACAATTTCGTATATGAAATAGATTGTGGCACTTTCATCTTCGTATGAAAGGTTGGCTATAACAGATATTATAATCCCAATGAATAAAACAATATGTTCAAATGCTCCCTTATTGTGTCCACGGTTAGCTCTGAGATAGCAACATAGTAATAAAGTCGCAACCAGTGAGATGAGAATTGATAAACTTGAAAATAACAGGGTGGCTTCTTCGTTCGCATATACTGTATAGTTGTGTTGATGTGAATGTATAGCATTTGCTTCAACTGATGACATCTAAAAATACCAACTAAATACAACTTTGTTCACAAGCTCTTTCTGCTTTACAACATGAAGATAATGCAGACTATGCCCAACCTCATTCCCAGGGCATATTGCATTTGATTAATTTGATAACAGCAAAATGTCGTTTATAAAATATGCGGTTTATAGCTTGTCTCAAATAATCTGTTAGCTCATGAATTTAAACGCAATAAACTTTCACTACCTTTTCCAAATTAAAGGCCTTTTGCCAAGATTGAACAATTTAGCTGAGCCAGAAGATTGGAGTGAAAACGTTAATATGATAAAAATTTTGCTTTCTTATCAACACAAACATAACAATTAAGGAATATCAAAATTGGATGATAGATATGGACATATTTGTATCACATGAAAAAAAAAGTGAAAAAGTTATAGAATAAAATGATATAGACCATACTCATGCAAACTGTAAACCAATACTTTAAAGTAGGTATATATTACCTTAAGCGAACTGATAGCTTTTTCCTAAATTTCTACCTCAAAGAGGTTTAAGGAGGATATAAAAAAGACTAAATTTCCTCACATAAACGGATTTTTTAGACAATTTTAAGGAACAATTTCCATAAATAAGAACAAAATGGGGGCTGTTCTGCTCAAAAAATAAGAACAGCCAGCCTCGGGTTAGATTTTACTGATTCTTATTAAAAAGCGTGTAGAAGCATGAGCAACGTTGATTTAAAGTGCAAATAATATTCTCATCAAAATATCAATAAACGTAAAACACAAACAAAGCCAACCTTTTTCTCACCCCCAACTGCTGTCAAAGTATAAAAAAGTACAAAAAGTGTCTACGATACTTTGCGTTTAATGTTTATGTAAATGTTACCACAAAATCAATCCAATGTTTTTACAAAAGATGTCGCGTACCACGTTTCCCCAGCAACGGCTTAAAGAAAATTAAACTGTATTTAAACGCACAGTTTAATCGAGTTTATACTGGATCTGTTTTGATCGATTTGATCGTCGAGTAAACTGCGTGAAATGGATTACTTAAAATGATTTTAAATCAATATTGAGAAAAACGAGTTTGGCTACAAAGAGTTACACGTTTTTATAATAACCATTTTGTATAAAGCAAGCCTCAGATTTTGCTAAAAAGAATAAGTGAAAAATAAGAACAAAAATCAACAAACTAATAGTATATCCCGAAGTTTTAATTATTTAATATAAGGAATAAAAAAAGAACAAATCAGACTGAAAAATGCTCAAAGATAAGAACAAATCAGACTGAACTTTTTGAAAAATAAGAACAGTAAGCACTTAATTGGCTCTTATAAATATGTTACAGACCTGTTAATCAAACAATCTTACTCTTTTAATAGTCTTAACAGTTTGCGAGTTAGCAGTTGAAAGTGCCTATTTCTTATAAAAAGGATGCGTATGGTTCGGTTAAGCTTTAGACAACGTTTACAATAGGCTATTTTTTCGATATGCGTTGTAAGTAACATGCGAGTACTCAGAAATGTTTTTCTCAGAAAGAAAATAACGCAATAAAACAAACACCATCTTATTGTTTTTACCAAAAAAGAAAAACTAATCTATTTTAATCTACATCACAAATTGTCACACTTCACTTTTTATTTTACTTGTTTATGCAATCTCACTTTTGTATGGACTGCCAACAACGTTCCCAGGGCTTTTTGATTAATTTAATAGCGTAATATCGGTTCGGGGAACACAAGGCCCTGGGGACGAGGTTGAGGGACTGCGAACTGGACTGTTTTTCGAGTTAAAAAGCCTAAAAAAGCCTACAAAAAGTCAATAAGGACGGCTTAAAAGTTTGATGGTACCGTGATACGACTTGTAATATAGTGTCGTCCACGAAAAGTAACGAGAAACATTTTTACACATGAAGCATTTTTGCAGAATTTTATGTTTTTCCACACTAATTGATCCTTAGTGTAATCATATCATCTTAGTGGCGTTACACGTTAAAAAATGCGCTTAATCTTTCGCACCTTAAAACCTGAAATTTTTAAGGCGTGAAGGTAAGAAAACAGGCAACCCAGTGAGTCTTTAATTTTGTACCTGCTTTCTTCACATGGTATGGAAACGTATGGAATCTGCCTCCATCAGATTTTGCCAACTCTAAATTATCCTAAGCACGCACACGCATATTGCATACAGCTAGTCGTTAAGCTCGTGGAAAAATCCACTTAGTAGGAACATTGAAAAGAATTCATTTCAATTTCAATGACGCCAGCAAATTTGTTTTTAGAAATTTGAGGCGTCTATCGTAAAGAGCTTGAAAATAATGTATAGAAACATATGCTTTTAACGAACAATTAAGGAGATGCAAGTTTTTTAAAAATTTGCTGACAATGACAAAGACCTGGCAAGTAACTTTTTTTTAGAAATTTGTATACCCGTTGTCTTCATCACATAGATTTGAAACACTAATCAAGAAAATAAGACCATCAAGATACTTTTGTGACGAACGGTTAAAGATATTGGGGTTTAAAGGTTTTTTGACGACGTCATCAACCCGTCTGCTCCGAAATGGGCGAGTTGAACTAGCTTAGAAATTGGTCCCATTTTGGTCCCACATTGTCCTTACTTGCCCACACAGGAAATTACGTTAGTTACTTCGACCCGTTTTTAAGTTATTTGACCTCAAACTTGAAAGTGTAAGTGCCAATTTCAAAAATGCTTTAATTTAATTCTGCATGCTGGTAATAATTTCAACCTTTTCATACGTTGAATCGATTTTTTTTTATATATATACAGTAATATAAAATTAAATTTACAGAATGACCAGTTATAAAACGAACTTACAAGCATACAAAAATGGTAACAAACATAAAAACAATGCGAAGGAGAGTAATACACCAAAGCACAACAATAAAAAATTTAAACAAAAATGGAACCCCAAATTAGGGGTACCTCAAAAAACGTCAAATCAGCGATCAGATTTTATTTTGTCAATTCACGTGAAAATTGCATTCACATGGAGCAGATTATTTCAGCTAAATCGGATGGAATGTAGATAGAACAATTTAATTTTGCGAGAGAAAGTTCGTTTTGGCCAGTCATGTAAACATACATGAGATCTTTACAAGAAACCGAGATAAAATTTTGCCCATAGTTTTTTTTCTGTAAACAAAAGCCTGACAAACATAAGGGTTGGCAAACTATAAGACGATGAAAAAAACTCAGACTAACAAAATTTCGAAATAACATAATTAATATTGTATTCAATAGAAACAAACAAAAAAATACTATAGTTGAAAATAGGTGAAATAACACAACTTTGACGACATTTATGATAATTATAAATAGATTGTTTAAATCAAACTTATGTAAAATTAATAAATTTATAATTCTTATATAAAATTCCTGTTAATTTCCATATTAATAAAAAAGCATGTACTGCGCTTCAGTGAACAAGCGTTTACTTGACCAGATAGAAAATATTCGAAATACAAATATTAGGCTACCAAAGTTGGGAAACTATTAAACGTCCATGAGGAAAAAGGTGTGTGGTGTTGATTGTACCTCTACTTGTTATGTCTGAATGGAGGTAACGAAAGTCCACCCACTGAAGATCCATCTACCGAGTATGGCGCAGGTTCTGTATAAGCACGTGACTTGACCCCTATTGAAGACTGAGATTGGGCGTCGTCATAAAATGCGTCGTCGTGATCAGCGTCGCCGCTTTGTAGACGTGTGAAACGACGTTGAATAAACAAGCGCTCATTATCAATAGCCATACGAACCTAAAAAACAACTGCTTTAGTCTAGTTCTCCAAAAATTTTGACGATTTCAGAATAAAACAAAGCTCGCATACCCTGAAGTTGAACTGAACTTAAAAATACAGCATACTCTTGTCAAGTTGAACTCTGAGGTTACTTTAAAAATCTGTCTTAATTTTTGAACATCTAAGCTAACTATATTGCCTGCTACGTGAGACCAATTAACGATAGATTTTACAAACTTTGAATTAAGTAGAGTTGCGTTTATCAACCATTCGAGCATTTTGTAATTTATGTTGCTGATTTTGATTGAGTTTTTCTTGCGAACTACGTGAAACAGAAGAACGACAATATGTTCCGTTGCAATGTCAGTGCTTCTTTTCTTACGGTTTTGTATTGTCATATTACAGGCTTAGCTTTTTTAAACTAATTAAAGTGCGACTTATCAGGTAAACGCTTTTAAGGGAACGGTAGAATGTGTCCAGCTTAGCGGAAGTGCCACTTATTCGACTCTTCCTTAACCGAAGTATGCAGTAGTGTAAAAACGCGAAGCACTAACATAACAACAGAAAAAGCTGCACTCCATCCCGGGTGCTTTTTATTAAAATTTTAATTCCACATACCTCATCAAGTGAGACTATGCCCACGAGTCGACCGATCGTGGTCACATAAGCGTGACTTAAATTCAGTAAACAAAAAAGCTTGTGCACCTGGAAGAAATTATTAAAACAAGTTCACTTTTCTAGAAGTTACGGTTTGGTTTCAAACAAAATCTCAAGAACAACAATTCAATGTAAAAAACAATACTGTACAACAAAACAAAAAAAAAAAATTACAAATAAAGAGCTTACTTTGTAAAGAGATGTTTTTTCAACCAATTGGAAAGGAGCTGGATCTATTTGACAGTCAGTAAAATCGATTTGCTCTACCAATAGTTCAACTTCCCACTGAGGCAGCTATATGAAGAAACACTATCACACAAAAGTGAATTTACAACAAAATCTGGACAAAAAGAAAAAAGAATTGTATTTTCTAGTAAAATTTTAGAGTAAATGATTCTTATTCTTCGGGAAGTATAGCCTGTTTATTTAATTTCAGCTAGCCTCTCACAAATACAAATCAGGCCAAAAAAGTTTATTTTGTTAAATACCGCTGTGACAAGAATGTTTTGGGATGAAGTTGTTTTAAAGTGAAAAGAAATCCGAAAAGCTTTTATTTTCTCCATCTTCAAAATTCTTTACAAGGTTTCTGTTTTAAAAAGGGTGTTTTAACCCAATCTCTTAGTTGTCTCTTGTTGGACATATCTATTTTTGAAAAAAGTTGCTTTACACGACTAAAAAAATACTGAAGATAAGAGATTACAACATGTGTAATGCAGAAAGAAAACGACAGTCATATAAAACAAATTACTTGATTGGTATCCAGACTCATATCACCCACTGTAGACTCTCCCATCTCTGACACACTTGTATTAAATAACTTCTGTAGTGACACAGGCGTTTCAGCCGGTTTATTGGACGATTTCTTCCTTGATTGTCGACTTCCCCCATGAGGCATGTTCATCGAGACTTCCCCTGATGAAAACTTCACAGAAGCATGCCTTGGTGACGTAACATCGCTAGAATAACAATATAGTCATGCAGGTTATTTGGAGGTTCAAGTCAAGGACAAATAAAGGTAATTAACAGACGTCTAACTTTGATTGGAAAAATATCACTATAGGTTATAAGCTATACAGAAAGGTATACCCATTCTCAACACGATCTTTCGTCTGACCACTTAATAGCTGTCTCTGCAGTAACCACTCTAGTTGAGGTCTTCGGATGCTACCAAGTAGTATCATCGACTCTACAGGAAGAAATAGATTGTAACAAAGTTTCAATACTTTAACGGGTGACTGCGTACAACTTTTGCAAACTGAAGTTAAGTTACTTTATATCTTAGCGAAAAGATACTTCATTAAGCATGTTTATATAATCTACTTGTTGATGCAGAACCTACAGACAAAAAGGGTGGATAGCAAAACAAAATCACAAAACTATTTTACCTGGGTTATCAACCAGTGCAAAAGAACTGTGAAATGATTTGCGCAGTAAATCTCTCACATGAAGGTATGTACTTTTCGTGGAAATAAACAATACTTTGGTCACCATTATATCGCCAGCGTTTACATTGTAATGCCTAAAACATCATTGAGAAGTCATGCTTAAAAATATCATTGTGAAAGTAACTTAAGGGCCTACAATAAGTCTTTATAACGCTAAATCTTCATATTAAAATATCATGAAAAGCACTATTGTTCTTACGGTAAATATCTGACAAGGTCTCTTTTTTTAACAAGCCTCTCCTTCAAATAAGCCTTTGAAAATCATTCCTCACAAATTAGCGGAGGGGTAATTGGTTAGGTAGAATACTTTTTTAAAGGAGCAAACACAACTGCTTGATAAACAGATTAAGGGTGATGGATAAGGTTGATGCAAACCCACGACGGCGTGCAAGAGTAGAAAAAATAAAATTTATAAAGCCGCTTCCAATAAGTTCCCGTCCCCTAATAATTTATGACAAATAAGCCCCAGGGTTTTTTGTTTTGTATCTTGCATTATGAATCATATTTCAAGTTAACATTTTATATAATTTTTTAGCATAGGTTTGTGGAAAGAACTTGTTTTATATAATAACTTTTTGCAGGTATCTTCGAATATCGCCTAAGTTTTTCCAGTGTTATTGGTCCATCGATAGCAAAGAATGATACTTGATTTAGAAAAGCTATTTCTCCTGCTGAACGATTATCCTTAACAATTCATTATCAAGCTCGGAGTCTTTTGTTTTTATCTCTTCTTTATCAGATTTATCATACAAAATTGTACATTTCCTGACAACTTTAGGAAGCTTTTCATCTGCCATATTTGTTGTTATAAAAAGTTCTGTTTTTTTGTTTTTGTTTTTTTTGCTATTTGCTTCACTTGCGCACCTTGCATTACCTGCTCACACTACAAAAATCATGAAGCAAGCGTGAAGCAGATGCAACAATGAAGCAAGAATATCAAATTTTTTTGATATTCTTGCTTCAACATTTGCTTCACTTGCTTCAGTCATGCTCACATTAACTTGCTTCTGCATCAGCATCTACTTCATAGGTGTGACACAGGCTTTAGTATCGAACATTTCGAAATACATTTACCTCAATTTTTTTATTCAAAATGTTTGAAATTAAAAAAAAAAATACCACATTGGTAAATTTACCCCTAATTTCCATCATGTAAACATACCGATATTTGTTAGGAGATAATACCTTGTACGTTTAATGTCCGGTAGATTAGGTAATTTTTTGATTTCAATGATACTATCGTAGATGGATGGTTGAAGAGGCTGCACAACAGCGTTTGCAATTAGCACAGCAACCTAATACACAAGAATATTATAAAACTTAACATAGTAACACAGTAACTTAAAAAAAAGTCGAAAAATGAACAGAAGATAACCAGTAAGATGATCTACAAGGAGGAAAACTTTTGTATCATCAGGTACGCCTCTCAAAATTTTAAGGGCTAAAAAACATACCATTACAGGTAAGATATGAGTAATCTGTCCAGTGAGTTCAAAAACAATGACTGAAGTTGATATTGTGTGCGTTACTGCTCCTGCCATAGCTGCTGCACCTTAAAATAAAATATTGTCAAATTGTCAGTTGTCTTGTTAAAAATCGGCACATATACAGATTAAAATAGACTGATATTAATTAACTTATTTATACGCAAGCATGTTTATTGAGGTAACCATTAAATTGACAAAAAAGACATACAATATCTATAAAATAAATAAAAAAACGACGAAGTCAACAAAATATTTTCAGCTTACCTACAACTGCGTAACCACCTGGTAACACAGGCGATAGCACTGCACCAGTTCGAAAACCAACTGGAAACCATGTAGCCATACATTCACCAACTAAGCGGCCATAGCCAGCTCCTGAATAAAATTACAAAACCCACGTGTGTTTTTTTAAGATGCAATAAAGGCGAGCAGTATTTTGAAAAGACCAAAGTAACTGAGTTTGTTGTCTGTAAATGTGTTGTAAAAACAGTTGGTAGTTTCTACATATTGTTATCGTTACAGATATATGGATATATGTAGTGAATAATCCTGATTTTTGTTACGTTGGATTACAAATTATAATTTGTAGGATTAAGACAATGTGGTTCTGTGACTGAAAATTAGGGAACAACACAGGATCAATAAATAAAAATTTTAAATAACTAAGAATTCCCTTAAAATTTTAAAACTTCTTACCTATAACGAACACGGGGAAAAAAGCACCAGCAGGAATTGGTAGAGCAATGCAAACAGCTGTCAGAAGAAACTATAGAAAAGAAACATCCTAGGTTATATGACTTGTAATCTCTGAAGGCTTACCTATACATGTAATATGGATATCTAAGAACTTATAACAATCAGACGAAAGGTAAAATTAACACGTGATTTTGTCGTGTTGCTCTCAAAAATTTTGTCAAATTTCCTGACTAAGTGGATTTTCTGATCAGGTAAAAGTTTTTAAGGTTACTGTAAAGAAAATAAATTTTTTTTTTAGGTTTTTTGCAAAAAATTCATGACATATATATATAAAAAAAAATTCTCTTTCGAATGACATATTTTATATTCCATGAAAATATTTGGAACATCCCTTTTTCTGGAAAAGGCCTTTTCAGAGGTGTTATATCCTTCACTTTCTCTTGTCACCCTGACTTTTCTGTCTGTTAATAATTCTGAACGCGTGCAGGCATATTCAGCATAAAGAATAAGTTTACACTTCCTCCTCTTCCATCCTCTTTCTGCATACTCAGTTCACACATTTTCATAACACCTACGAAAATCTTTAAAAACAAATATCTCGTTAGTAAATTTTTGCATACATGCCTTTATGTTTGTGGTCTCTTTTCCGAAAGCTGAATGAATTATGCACAAAAGGTTCCCGGATTTTCTTGTATAAATTACTGATTGGCGAATTATGACGATAGAACAAAAAAAATATGCATTATATATAATTACAAATAATTTCATAACGACGTTGTTACAAAAAAAAACCCAGGAACCTTTTTGAATTTAATTTATGCTGAATGTAATAGTGCAAAAACGAGAAGTCTGAAACTACGCGTTCGGAAAAAGAAGCCCTTTTAAAACGTACGGTGAAAAAAAGGTGTATGTTTAATTCATTATATTTTCTTTTTGGAAAATTAAATCTCACGAAAATAACACCATCAAAAAAGTCTTTCATCAAACATTTAGAAACAAAAAATAAAATAAAAAAAATGTAAAAGTATTGATAAATTATAAGGGTTTTTCTGAGACTACTCATCAAGTGAGTTTTTTCCTTTACAGTAACCTTAATGATTATTGAGCATAAGGAATACTGTATGTATTGAAAATCAGTTACCTTTACAATAATAAAAATAACAAGAGTAACATAAACATTGCTGCTGTATTCAGTTTTCCAATGAGACAGGATTTCTTGCGTTTCTGGTGTTTCAATACCACTTGACCAGGTTATGTTGGAGAAAAGTTCAACGACCGCTTCTTTTTGTGTCAACTAAAATGAAAAATGCATAACGAAAACAAATATGGCTACTTTACCTAGAAATCCCCTCTCGCCGGCATGTTGTCTGGCTTATTCAAACATACATGGAAAATGACTAATAAAATTACTGGGAAACAAAGGTAAAATAGAAGTTTTTAAGTATTTTAGATGTATAGGGGGAAGAGGTGCGAAAATCCTATATACACCCTTCACTCTACTGTATTTGACTATTATAATTTGTTTTTGTTGTCATTTTATGACTGACAGCACTAATATTGATGACATTAGCATTTTTTATTACGATTTAATTTTTTCAAATTTTTTTCATACACATGGCGATATTTGATTAAAAAAATTCAAATAAAGTAGGTAAGTAACGGAAAGTTTTAACGTCCTTGGGGATTCCATCCTAACGGCTGGCTCTTCCTCCCCTCTAACTGTAACTATGTTACATTACCGCTAGAGATATGTATAGCATTGCTCTAACTTGCTTGCCTGCCACATAAGTCCATTAGCGGTTAGTAGATGGCAGTAAATAGGCCGAAAACACTACATTTAAAGTGCGCTAGAGCGGGTCGAACCTGAAAAAGAGAGAGGCCAACATGAATACGAGTCCTACAGTGCTCAACTTGGGTAATGTTAAGACAGCAGGTGGTCAAAAATCCATTTCAATGATAAAAAATTGCTGCAAAAACATGATGAATTTTTAAAGAAACTATTCAAAGTCATAAGGTTAAAAGACAAGTCTGTTTAGAGAAAATAGTAAAAAGTTTTATTATGCAGTAGCTAAATAAAAATATTGCTCAAAAAATTCAATATAATGAAAAGTCGCTATCTTAGGTATGCTCTCTATGGAAATTTTTTCAGTTCCCTTTAGCATTACAGTGGTATAAAATGTCTTGCTATCATAAACATCTTATCTTAAATAAGCCATCATATTGAACTAATTTCTTGGACCCTACAGGGCATTTTAGAGAGCATTTTCACAATATGTAGGTATTTAAAAACTAGCTGATAAATGTTTATGCTAAGTTTTTTAATGTTCTTTAAATACTACTATTTGATTAATAAAAATTAAGGTTAAAACAACTATATCTGTAACTGTTTGTTTTATAGTTGAACAGTTGAAATATGGAACAAAGATGCTTCTTATAAAGCTACATTCTTGTACGTGGGCCCTGAAGAGTTTAAGCAAGTTGGATCATAGACAAGCTACAAACAAACTATGATCTAATTTCTATTATAGACTATGTGAATTAAAATAGCAATTCCAAAAATAAAACAACATGAAAAAAAAGAGAAAAATGTCACACCTGGCCAGCCATAAACATGCCAAAACCTTTTGGAAACGATAACGTTGAAACAAATATGACAATTATAGCAGGATAAATAAATCGACTGAAAAGAAAAAAATAGAAACAGGCATTAGTACATAATTGGATATACAAAAACGTCTACATGATTGTTGAAAAAACCTGCACCTTTTTGCAAGGAATCTATTCAATTTTGATTCTGCATGCCTTTGACTGAAGTCAACTATCTTCCGATGAGTATACACAAATAAAGCACCAGCCAGACCACAGGTGAGGCTGTAAAAGCAAAGTATAAATTTCAGTGTACACGTATATCTAGGTTCATCATTTAAACATTATTTTTATCATATGGTTTATGATAGTAAGAAAACCTAATTCACTATTTTCTTACCCAATAAACCCAAAAGCTACAAATTCTTGAACATCGAAAGGAAAGTCAATGTTGAAGTTTGTTTTAAATAATGCAGTAATAGTTTCTAAAACAGAATATAATTACACATGTCATGAACATACTTTTAAGATCTGTGCAATTAAATATAAGTTTGATATCTGTGGAAAGAACTTTTCCTCACCATACTGACATATATAATTCAGACAAACAATATTTCCCTTAAAATGTGTGATAGTTATAACATAACAGGACAATGTACAGAAGATCTGATTAAAATGTATTTAAAAAGGCTTTAAAATTGCTATACTTAGAATCGCAAATTTGAACTTTTTAGAGAGTCAACAGACTGTTTAAAATACATTATTAAATATTGCAGACAAAATCAATGAAGACATTTAGCCAAGTTTAAATTATTCTTAATAAAGCTACCAGGTAAGCATTTTTAGAACATTATGGGGTACAGTAAGGGTTTACAGTTTAAAGAAACGTCATGTCTAGAGCTCTGTTATACCAGTGAGCAAATTTCATACCTTCAGATGAATCTAAAACTGCCAGCAGCCTAAACATGAAAGCACCACAAACTGCAGTAAAGAATCCTCGCCAGTAGTTACGAACAGCAAAATATGTTGATGTTACTTCAATTGCGAAGAGAACACCTATAACAAGTAATTTTTAAGACAACATTTTTTACTTATTATTTATGTTGAAGTTCAAATAATTGTTTTTGGAACATTTCAGGGGGAATCAATATTTGGGTTTTTTAGGTTATTTAGAAGATTTAGAAGGGCTTTCAATTTTTAGGTTATTTAGGAGATTTTAGATGCGACCACCCTGGTTAACAGGAAAAATCAGGCTTAGTCCTGCAAAGGGTGAATCAATATATTAAAGCACATAACAATGAATTATTAGACAGGTTGGTGTTAGCCTTTTTTAATTCATGTTGGTACTTGGCAATTGCCAAGGAGAATGCTGATGTTCATTCCAGATTCATGTCAGCAATTTTTTGCCAA
This sequence comes from Hydractinia symbiolongicarpus, assembly GCF_029227915.1. NCBI lineage: Eukaryota > Metazoa > Cnidaria > Hydrozoa > Anthoathecata > Hydractiniidae > Hydractinia > Hydractinia symbiolongicarpus. The sequence goes on from NC_079878.1 coordinate 6,687,682, forward strand.
CACAATCTTACTTTAAATTGGCTGAAACATGAACTCTACAGAAATCTTGCTCTTCTTTTTTATCTAAATTTAATTATTGTTTAAGTATGACATCATATAATTGCAAAACGTAAATTGCGGATGTGAAAGGCAACTTTGATGACATGAAATAAAATTTTGCTGAGGCGAAGCAAGCAAAGAGTCTTTCATATCATCAAATTCTTTGTTAATGCTAAATATATTAGATTGCTGACTGAAAGATTGCTAATGTTATTTATAAAGGGGAATGTGTCAAACAGAGCTGATTTTGCTATTAGTATTTTTAATGCTATATTTGACTAGGATATTGTCTAAAAGAATTTTACCTCCAATAGGAGCAGCAAAGCTACTAGATACACCAAGAGCACAAGCACAGGCGAGCATATCAACATTTCTTGCTTCATTTACATAAATTCCCTGAAAACCTTTGATAAATTTACTTAGCATCCGGGCACACATGCTAGAGATATGTACAAATGGACCCTATGGCAAAATAAAACTAATGTAAACAAGTATAAGGAAAAGAAAGCAAAATACTTAATAGTAACAATATAACAGTTATTGATTATTTTATGCCATGAAAGACAAAACTAACCTCTTTACCAATGGGTATTCCACTTCCTAAAGCTGTGATTAAACCAATCGTTTTTGCGATAAATGTCTGGAAGGACAGATACCTCTTAAGAACTGTTCCTCTCAAAATAACCTTCATCTCAGGTATACCCGAGCCTAATAAAAGGGATGTAAAAGTAAACACAGACCTTATTACCCAGAGTACTTACAAAACTATCTATGTGACAAGTAATAAATGAACAAATTAATACTTATTCTATTGCAGCTGTTAACATTCTCACAAACCACACAAAATTTTCTTAGACTATGCTGTCAAACTTTATAATTGCAGTAAAGACTTCCTTCACATATACTTTATATTTCCCGTACTTTATTAACTACCCATTGTGATTATTTATTTTTTAGGTAAACAATTTTGTCACTAGGAGTTATGATAAATATATGTTTAAGTTCTTTATTAAGTTCTTTACTGCCATCTTTTAATAAGTATACCTATAGCATGTGGAGAAACTAAGTGCACAAATCCAACACTGAATGTGATAAGTAGCAATGGGAAACCAACCCATAGTAGGTATTGCAAAACAACACTAAAGTGTACCGTGTTGTACAGCAGAATTTGTGCTAAAAAAGAATTGATTTATTGTAATGTACCACAAATTTATAGTTTGCTATGATGAAAGTTACAGGTTGTTCAACAAACATACCCATTTGAAATTTTTCAATGACATAATCCAACCCAAAACTAATAACAGCCATCATAACACCAAGAATTAAAAGGAAACTATAGTCATTGGCTAGCAAAGGTCGAATCTTTTTCCAATGATCTGTAATTATAGGATAAAAACATATATTTTTATCAGTACTGGTAATAAATAATAAACAGGTTTCGGTATTTACTTGTGGTATTCAGTATAACTATTGTAAATTGTTCTTCATAACTAATAAAGCAAGTGTCTCCCTTCATGTATAGCATATTACTCAGGGATATGTAGGCATAATTATCTCACATAAAATATTTCTGGCAACTACTTTTTTTTATCATTTAACAATGGGTTTAGCAAATGTAATTCAGTGAAGTAGAATAATTTGTTCAAGTAAAGGGTTTCAATAAAAATAAAGTATAAAAAAATACAATTTCTTTCATTGTATTACCTTAAAGAGAACCTAAGGTATAAAATGAAGTTGGACTTATAGAGCTTAAAAATTTGGTTAACAAGTCTTTTTCAATTTTTTAAAAAGCCCTTTTTGTTCTCAAGATAATCACATTTAAAGAATTTCAGATTTAATTATGCTGCATAAATATAATGTCATATTTAAGTAATAGCTAATATAATATTGACATTTCAGTAATTTTAGACATGCTAAGGGACATGCATTCAAACTTTATCAATGCATAGAAAATATAAAGGTGAATTAATTAACATTTTTTGCCAAAATAACACTTGTTTACTTGTCCCAGGCCTCTTAATTTTTTGATGATGATCTCACAACTTGGGATCTGCATGTTGGTTTGCAATCACATTCCGTAAGTAAACATACAGGGGCTATACAAGCCTACCCAGAAAATTTAATTGCAATTGCATTAAGCCAGTGATTAAGCCATTGGTTTGGAAAACCATTAATCAAATAAAACTGTAAAAACGTAAACAAATAAAGAACGGATTTCCATAGCACACATATATAAAAAGGCGCAAAAAACTATGACATCCTTCAAGAACATGACATACCACACAATTGTGTTACTTTTTTATGACAGACCAGGCAAACTTATGTTTTGTGTATTTCGTACAGAAAGTAAGCTCCAAAAGAGATTTCCTACATGAAAGTCTCCAGCATTTTTTCCCAGTGTGAGTATGACTGTATGACTTCAAACTGTGTTCATGATCAATTTCACTCATCAAATCATCATCCTCAGTACGGTACTTAAGCTTCTTGGCATAGTCTTTAGTATAGTCAGCCAAACTTGACATGTACTGACCATGCATCTAAGACAAAATGGTGTTAGATAAAATACTTTTAGACACATCGGACCTTTTAATAATAAATATTAATTACTACTGATATTACTGTGGAGGTATAACAGAAAAGGAGATATATCTTCCTTAGAGCTATTGAAATCATGCCTGATGCAAAAACAGATGCCACTTCAAAGAGAACGAACTCATCTTTAAATTTGCCCGCAGGAAGTCAGTTTGAGTGTTTAAAACAAATTATGATTGGCTAATTCGGAGCAACTGTCAATCAATTTAATTCATGCAAAGAGTCGCCAAGTGTTGTGTGCAGATGTTTGTAGCTACATTTAAGGCGGCAGTAATCTTTTTAAAATTCGGAATTTTTCTTTTTACATAACTAGTTACGAAAGGTTATTTTTAGACTATATATCCATATTTTTTCTGTTATAAAAAACTTGTCACAATTTTATAGCTAAAATACTATTATCTTTCACCAAAAATATCCAGCCTCAACAATTCCTCTTTAAATTAAAATTCATGTATAATTAATTAGTTCTGCCGAATAGGATAAGTTAACTGCTTGCGAAATTACACCTAAAGAAATGACGTAATTATTGAAGAGAAACAGTAATAACAACAAAGATGGCACATATGTAGAAACTTAAGACGGTGTTCATTATGCTACACTGCGCAAGACTTTCTTAACTTTCAATAGCATTTTCATTTTACTTTAAAATTTTCAGACATGCTTGGTGAACCATGCAGCCATAGGTGCGCGTAAATCTTTTTAGTCGGAATATTTTTTTTAACAGCGTTCGATGCAGCAGGGGAGGCTAACAAAGAATCTTTCGAAAAAAACTAAATATGAAGGAACAAAAAACTCTGCATGTTTTAACAGGGTTAACCCAAGGTTCATTTAAAAACAGAAGCTGATGAAAAATAGTAAAAAGCGAAGCAGATCTTTTTCTTGTTTATGACTCAGCAATTTTGGTGTTAAGTTAAAATCATTTTATTATTCATTAAGGCTTATATTTTTAGGAAATTGTAAAAAAAAATGGTATAAAACACTGAGTAAATAACACAGCTATTTGGATAGCTAAAAAAGGGTTACTGCCACCTTAAAAAAAATTACTTTATAAACAGAATATTTTTAATTCTAGATAAGAAAAATTGTGAGAACGACTGGAAAATTAAGGTGTAGTAGCTCACAAAAACTAGGATCACAGTCGCAATCTCAAACATTGTGCCATGGTTATAACGGCGTTACAACGGCACATATATTTCTTAAGTTTTAAGCCAATTCTTGCAACACATATTTTTGATGTTTTTTCACTTTTTCTTCAGAATACAGAAGTTTTCTTGTGCTTTTAATTCTCTAAAGATGATTGACTAATAAAATTCAGAAGCCACTTAGATTTCAGCTTCCAGGGAATATGTATTTAAATGGTTTTTAAAAAACGTTAACAAATGCAAGTATATAGGCTGCAAATCTGTGTATATCAAGTAAATTTTGCATCTTGCATAGCTTCAAAGTACACTGCTTTCAATAGACATTTGAATAGAATTTAAATGGATGATTCATGAATTGTATTTCCTGTTCTTTTATACCTCTGTAAAATTACTGATCGAATCCCTGGACACTTGAAATATTAAATTTATTCTTTATTCTTGAACTACACATTGGATATATATTTTTTTTACATGAAAACTACATTTGTTGTAAGGAAAAAGACTTACCAAATTTTCTTCATACCCATAGAACTTTTGTGGTGTATCCTCCGTCATTTTGTTAATTTTGTATATATAATCTACAATATAATCGAAAAAAATTAACCTCTGTTCATTATCATCATTTATACGTTTTTCCAGAATATACATAACAAAGTACATTATATAATCCAGGTTGAAATGTGCGGTGAAATATGGGAATTACCTGGGAGATTTAGTATAAGATTAGCTTAAAGATTCTTGGCTGCTGCAGGCCATTCCTTCAGACGAGTGCGATCGCATGTGCAGTTGCACACTCGTAAAAAAATTTGTGAGTGCTTTTTACTGCACTCGTGAATTTTTTCTTTTTCTAAAATATTATAGCGTAATGAAAAAGGCTATTACGCTGATTATGTAACATTCATTTCTTCGTGATTGATTTTGTTTAAAAAGTATAGATAACATTAAAGTCGGCCCCTTTCCTTCATGCTGACACTCTTATGCTCAACTGTTGCATTACACTGAGACTCAATTGAAAAACGAAAGACCATTTGGAACCATTCCACAAGTCAGTCCAACCTTCATTGTCACAGAGAATACTGCGAGAAGAGTGTGCACCCATGCAAGTTAAATTAACCAGAACATGGGAGAGGTTAGGTGTCCTGTACCTTAGCAGCTTTCGGACGAATGTTCTTGTGATGTAATACCAAAGAAAAAATATGTTGAATAAAGTTTAAAAAATCTTTTTAAAAGGGAAAAGAGAAATAAAAAATGTCTAGAAATGTATTTAATGCCAAAAACATATAGCAATTCTGCCAACACATCAATGTTGTTTCAACTTTGCACTCATGGTTAATACGTTTCACAAAATTCATTTTTATATAGCTTAAATAACATATATAACTTTGTGGTAAACAAAAAATAGTTAAGTGTGAATCACAGTTGCAGATATTCACATCCCACTTCTAAATTTTCCTTATAAGTGCGATTTTTCGCACACCATAACACTCGTAATTTTTTTTAGCGGGTGCTTTGTGTAGCTCTGGCATAGTTTTATTCCAGAAATGGCCTGCTGTTGTAAAACCCAGTTATCATAGTGTCTCAATGACGTATATATCTAAACTTTAAACTTTATAATTTTTAAGAAACAGAAATTTAAGAAACAGAAATATAAGAATTTAGAAAAGCCCTGCCGAGTCTCCTGATTAAAAGTGCCATCATAAAACCTGTAATGTATATATGTATATGTTATGTATATATGATTTTATCATTGCAATATTTGCTGAAGTATATTCAGTCTTGGTCATGAATGGCGTGCGATCGCACGCGCACGCCTTCGGACACGCCATGTGAAATTCGGGCGTGCTCTTTATCACACGCCTCGTTCTACTTCGTACACACGCCAAGCAGAACTGAGCTATTTTAGAGTAATCCCTAACCCAAACTTTACCCAATACATAATTGTTCTTCCGTGTTAAAATGTATCTCTAAAATGTATTTCTATTAAATACCCACCTTCATTAAAATTGCTGACGTGAGATACATTTCAAATGTTTTGCGTCGCCATTGCATCGACAATATTTTTTTTTGTTTTTCAGCTGGCAAAAAATTTATTCATTACCCTTGTATTGATCTCCTTAAGACGATGACAAATGGAAATGCTATTTACGAACCGAAGGTCAGGGCATTATTAAGTTGAATATCGCAGAAGTCGCCGGTGACATACTTCAAAAATGCTTGTCACAGGCACAGTTTAATGCAAAGCAGAACTGTACAGGAAACTCAATTGAGAGTCTTTGCAGAACATTTTCTCACAAAACCGAGGGCAGGGCTTACTTATTGCCTGCTGTGTCATGTGGGAGAGAGAACTTCTGGACTTCTTTTTAATACGATATACATTCTTGTCGATCATTATTACGAATCGAAAGGCACCGCAATTTTTCTGCTGCTTGAATATTTTTAGTTAGTGACATGTTTATTTTATGTTTACTTTCTTTTCTTTTTTTTTTCGTGAGTTGAATAAATAAATTTATTTGATCCATCAGTTTCGAATGAAATAAACCACCCGTCGATCAAAGATCAAATAACCTTTTTGTGTGACGTGAAAAAAACAGGTGAGAAAAATGCAGCATAACATGTTTACTTCAATCAAGCAAAAGACGTTCTAATTGAACGTTCAATCGAACGAACAACGTTCTAAGTATCTACGGGGGAGCGTTCATCTTTATTTAAAAATCATAGTAAAATTAGCTACATGCGACATTCATTGAAAGATGGCCTCTGCTTCAAAAAAACAAAAAATATTTCCAGAGAAGTATCTACATTCTTATCTTGGAAAAAAGAAAGTATTATGTGGAGTGATGGAGAGAAAGAAGAAATTTTGAACAGCGCAGTCGATTCATACATGCAGAAGAGGAGGTTTGTCAGCATGGAGACACCTGTTCTAGTAACAGGTATGGATCACTATACACGCAACAGCGACAACGAAAAGAGTAACGAGAGTAGTGATAGTTATGAAACAGACAGCGATGTATAAATAATCTTTAATTTCGTTAAAAATATATACCAAAACTGTGTATATTTATAGAGACAACAGCACGTGGGTTTCGTTTTTAAAGTTGTTTAAATAACACTTGCATCCATTAAATCCATGATAAAATGTCTATTCCACCTGTAAGTGCATATTTGCAGACTTGCTTCATCCGTGCTCCGTCAGCGTTCACCTCCGCATTAGTTAAGAACCTCATGGCTGGATTTCTTGGTAAGACCTGGTTACCAACGACGAAGGGGCCAGGCAAAAGAGATTTATGTCTACGTAGTTCTTTTAACTAAGTCAGGAGTCGGTGAATTAGCTAGGATGGGGAGGTTGGCTATGAATAGACTTGCTTATGGATTAAAAGGGCCAGGATTATTCAATAATTCTTAGATCTAAAAGTAATCTGTTAACGGAGGTACTCTGTTCTTCCCGTACCTCACGTAATTTAGGTACACGATAGGGCGTAGGAACGCGATCGCATACCTCAAAATGAGAAGCCTGCATTTACTACTACTATTGGTTGTTTGGGGTCTGGATGAAAGTTGGTTATTCATTTTTCACATGCTTCATTCAATATGGCAGCTTGTTGTGAACATGGTTTGTAAACATTTTGTTGCTGAAATAAATAAGTCAACAAACGAAAAAGAAGCAAATAAAAAGTAAAAAACAATGCTTCAAAAACTCCGCGCTGCCGCTCTCCTGAATGTAATAATTGCACGCCAAAATCATAGGCTAGGCGTGCGATATTGAGCGCACGCCTGTATTAGTGTAGGCGTACGTACAACCGCACGCGGGTGCAAATATTCATGACCAAGACTGTATATTAAAGGTTACCTCCCGCTAAAAATCAAGTTGAGCTTATATGAAAGGTCTTTAAAAGTTGTCTAGAAATCTTTTTATTTTTTTCAAAAATCTTTATCCGTTCTCTAGATATTTTTCTTAAAAGTAGCGCTAATTATGCGAAATTGTGACGTCATGAGTATGCATTGAGCATAATTATGGTAACTAAATAAAAAAAATTATGTAAAATGTTCAAAAGCTGTCAAAGTGAACAGCCAGAAAATATTTTTAACTCTATATGGCTTTTCAAAAATGTTACTCCCTTGCAGAGCATACTCATGACATCATGCATAATTAGATGGAGCTAAATGAATATTTAGCTCATGTTAATTGTGGTGACTTCAGTATACCTTCTAGCTGTCCTGTATAATGATAGATACCACTCTGGCTCTGACCTAGTACTGTACCTCAAATAAAGTTAAGAATAAGGCACTTCTGATTCAGTTAATAGGTAACCATGTTGGATTATATCTGCTTAGAGCATTGTCTCAGTTGCCCCAGGTCAACATGCATCTGTTTTGCCTCTCTTAATAATACAAGTCAATAAATACATGACACATAGGTCAGTCAAATTTTAGCCATAAAGAACTGAGGTTGTTGAAGATTAAAGCTCCTCAGATTTAAAGCTCCCACCCACCCACCCACCCATTATCATCTGTGGTAATGTCTCCAATTTTACTTAAACTAACTATGTTTATTTTCTTTTATGTGCTGCCAAACCGGATGACACTTGCCGAATATGCTTGCCTCCGATCACTGGCACTTCTTTTCACGCACTGGTCCAGCACTGCAAGCATACGATCAAGATTTTGGATTAGCTCACATCACCCAGTCATCGATGGGTGGTCATGCGATCACTGATCACTGTGGCTACACTGTTGCTCTAGCCGCACGGTTTCCCTACAGATAGATAGATCTGTCATGAGATCACTGATCACTGTGACTACACTGTTGCTCTAGCCGCACGGTTTCCTTACACAACCATTTGGCTACGAGAGTTGTGAAGGTTTTTGTCCAGCGGTGGGAGCAACGGTTCATCCAATTTCCACTTGCGCTTTTACTGATGGGGATGTCGGGCTTCCTACGTCAGCCATATAACATTTGGACAGATGCGTGTGTGAGGCTTGTGTATCTTATTATTACTTGATATTATTATCACTTATTATCATTACGGTGAGGCACACCCTTTTATGAATCCTGACATTATTATTATGTGGTAACACACGCTGGGCCAATACTGGACCAGCTTGTGCATTCCACCTTTAGCTCATGATTATTGATAACACATGTTTATTGGGTGCAGAAGACACCATATGTGATTATCGGTTTATGGTGAAGTGCAGTGTACCTTCATGATTGAAGTGGAAGAGAAACAATATCCTTCATGCATGAGAATAAATTATTAAATAAGTATATAATTAATAAACTAAATAATTAATCATTAATTACAAGTGATAAGTAAATGTATAATTAGTTGTGAAATGTACCTCGTGAATAGAGGATATGAGTATATGTAATTCATGCATGAAGAGATCTGGGTCATGCCTTGGAAATCGTTCACAATATTATGATCCATGAGGACATAAACTTGTAAGGGGCAACCAAAACGTGCATACTCTTAGGAAATTACCCTCTTTGACTTGGGCAAGCATTTTGGTGTGATTACCTTGTTATGATTACTAGCAGCATGCGTTATCTGTCCTGCCTTACTTATTTATTTTCTTACCCGGCATCCCAATCCATTCCCCAAATTTACAAATTGCGTTCCATGCGTATGATGTTGTATACCAAAATGTGACATAATACAATATTCTCGATTAATAAGTGTGTTTTTACTATGTAACCAAGACAATTCATTAATCTTCTTACTCCAAATTCTAAAGAACAAATAAAGGATTTTTAAAAAAATATTCAAATTCCTAGACAACCTTTCAAGCTCTTTCATATGAGCTCAACTTGATTTTTCACGGGAGGTAACCTTTAAAAGGAGACCACTACAAAGTAAAGAGCTTATATGAAAGCAGTGACAACCATGGCAGCCATAGGAATTGACGGCGACATGTTATTAGAAATGACTTCGTCCACACGACAGCAAAAGATTTTCTAGTTTTTGTCCAATGAATGGGTCAAAAAAGGAAATTATTATTCTTTTACTATATTTTTTTACACAACAATGTCAATTGATTAAATTATTTCACGTTGGCCAAAAACCAAGTTAAAATATATACAAAATTGTTGTTAAAAACCTTAACGCCCACCCACTCTATAATTTGTATAAGAATATTTGTGTTTATGTGTTAAGTTAATTTAAGACAAATAGTTGTCTAAAATATTAAACTGGAAATAATTGTTTTGTGAATCCATTTTTAATTACTAACTTCTTGCGAAGAATTAAAATTATAATAGAACACCTAAGGTAAGAAAAACATTGTGTAAAACATGTAGCTAGAGAGCTTTACAGTACAGAAAAATCTTTGCCAAATGCCGCAGAAAGAATTCAAGGTCAACTTGACAAGTTGACAAATTATTTTATGAACTGAATATATTATTTACGTCCACAATAGACTGATTGAAGTAAAACAGAGGATGAAACAAGAAATCAGGCAGATTAGAAGAAGTGGCAGTACAGTTCTAGATTAACCTTCTTAGTTTTTGACCTATCATAAAAACCTATCTAAATCCAGCAACAGTAGGTCCCAACGACACTTGACACTTGCCACTTGCCACATTTATAACATAAATATAGGCCGCTCAACACAGTCCCGTAAAATGGCCAGTGTGGGGCTCGAACCCACGACATTCGCGTTATTAGCACGACGCTCTAGCCGACTGAGCTAACCGGCCGTGAACGCGTGGACACGGACTCACTTCCTAAGTCAACTCTAAGCAAAATACTTTTATTTTTTTACTCAAAACGTTACCGTCATATTTCTCACGCTTTGATACGAGTCCAAGCAATGCAAATAGCCGCAACCCGCTCGAAAGAGGAGTCATGTTAGGCCAACTTTAAACGGACATTCCCTGAAAGCCCTCGGAGAGATTTGAACTCTCGACCCCTGGTTTACAAGACCAGTGCTCTAACCCCTGAGCTACGAAGGCACGCGATCCTTGCCAAATACGAAAAGTCGGTGCATCAGGCAAAACAGGCCAGTTGCAACGTGTACTTGCCATAAAGTGATACCGTCAATGCCCTACTGGACCATGACTATTCTAATCACGGACCTCAGCTTTCCCGTTAACATCCACGGGCTCCAGTGGCGTAGTCGGTTAGCGCGTCGTACTTATAAGTCAGTATCGACAAAGACATGCGAAGATCGGGAGTTCGAGCCTCCCCTGGAGCAAGGTTTCTTTTCATGCGCCGTCAACACACGCCACAGCACGGGCAGATCACCAGTAAAATCTAGCAACGTGGCAGTGCACCCAGGTTGTTTTGATCCCGTCAACGTGACGGCAAAGCCCGTAAAATGGCCAGTGTGGGGCTCGAACCCACGACATTCGCGTTATTAGCACGACGCTCTAGCCGACTGAGCTAACCGGCCGTGAACGCGTGAACACGGACTCACTTCCTAAGTCAACTCTAAGCAAAATACTTTTATTTTTTTACTCAAAACGTTACCGTCATATTTCTCACGCTTTGATACGAGTCCAAGCAATGCAAATAGCCGCAACCCGCTCGAAAGAGGAGTCATGTTAGGCCAACTTTAAACGGACATTCCCTGAAAGCCCTCGGAGAGATTTGAACTCTCGACCCCTGGTTTACAAGACCAGTGCTCTAACCCCTGAGCTACGAAGGCACGCGATCCTTGCCAAATACGAAAAGTCGGTGCATCAGGCAAAACAGGCCAGTTGCAACGTGTACTTGCCATAAAGTGATACCGTCAATGCCCTACTGGACCATGACTATTCTAATCACGGACCTCAGCTTTCCCGTTAACATCCACGGGCTCCAGTGGCGTAGTCGGTTAGCGCGTCGTACTTATAAGTCAGTATCGACAAAGACATGCGAAGATCGGGAGTTCGAGCCTCCCCTGGAGCAAGGTTTCTTTTCATGCGCCGTCAACACACGCCACAGCACGGGCAGATCACCAGTAAAATCTAGCAACGTGGCAGTGCACCCAGGTTGTTTTGATCCCGTCAACGTGACGGCAAAGCCCGTAAAATGGCCAGTGTGGGGCTCGAACCCACGACATTCGCGTTATTAGCACGACGCTCTAGCCGACTGAGCTAACCGGCCGTGAACGCGTGGACACGGACTCACTTCCTAAGTCAACTCTAAGCAAAATACTTTTATTTTTTTACTCAAAACGTTACCGTCATATTTCTCACGCTTTGATACGAGTCCAAGCAATGCAAATAGCCGCAACCCGCTCGAAAGAGGAGTCATGTTAGGCCAACTTTAAACGGACATTCCCTGAAAGCCCTCGGAGAGATTTGAACTCTCGACCCCTGGTTTACAAGACCAGTGCTCTAACCCCTGAGCTACGAAGGCACGCGATCCTTGCCAAATACGAAAAGTCGGTGCATCAGGCAAAACAGGCCAGTTGCAACGTGTACTTGCCATAAAGTGATACCGTCAATGCCCTACTGGACCATGACTATTCTAATCACGGACCTCAGCTTTCCCGTTAACATCCACGGGCTCCAGTGGCGTAGTCGGTTAGCGCGTCGTACTTATAAGTCAGTATCGACAAAGACATGCGAAGATCGGGAGTTCGAGGCTCCCCTGGAGCAAGGTTTCTTTTCATGCGCCGTCAACACACGCCACAGCACGGGCAGATCACCAGTAAAATCTAGCAACGTGGCAGTGCACCCAGGTTGTTTTGATCCCGTCAACGTGACGGCAAAGCCCGTAAAATGGCCAGTGTGGGGCTCGAACCCACGACATTCGCGTTATTAGCACGACGCTCTAGCCGACTGAGCTAACCGGCCGTGAACGCGTGAACACGGACTCACTTCCTAAGTCAACTCTAAGCAAAATACTTTTATTTTTTTACTCAAAACGTTACCGTCATATTTCTCACGCTTTGATACGAGTCCAAGCAATGCAAATAGCCGCAACCCGCTCGAAAGAGGAGTCATGTTAGGCCAACTTTAAACGGACATTCCCTGAAAGCCCTCGGAGAGATTTGAACTCTCGACCCCTGGTTTACAAGACCAGTGCTCTAACCCCTGAGCTACGAAGGCACGCGATCCTTGCCAAATACGAAAAGTCGGTGCATCAGGCAAAACAGGCCAGTTGCAACGTGTACTTGCCATAAAGTGATACCGTCAATGCCCTACTGGACCATGACTATTCTAATCACGGACCTCAGCTTTCCCGTTAACATCCACGGGCTCCAGTGGCGTAGTCGGTTAGCGCGTCGTACTTATAAGTCAGTATCGACAAAGACATGCGAAGATCGGGAGTTCGAGCCTCCCCTGGAGCAAGGTTTCTTTTCATGCGCCGTCAACACACGCCACAGCACGGGCAGATCACCAGTAAAATCTAGCAACGTGGCAGTGCACCCAGGTTGTTTTGATCCCGTCAACGTGACGGCAAAGCCCGTAAAATGGCCAGTGTGGGGCTCGAACCCACGACATTCGCGTTATTAGCACGACGCTCTAGCCGACTGAGCTAACCGGCCGTGAACGCGTGGACACGGACTCACTTCCTAAGTCAACTCTAAGCAAAATACTTTTATTTTTTTACTCAAAACGTTACCGTCATATTTCTCACGCTTTGATACGAGTCCAAGCAATGCAAATAGCCGCAACCCGCTCGAAAGAGGAGTCATGTTAGGCCAACTTTAAACGGACATTCCCTGAAAGCCCTCGGAGAGATTTGAACTCTCGACCCCTGGTTTACAAGACCAGTGCTCTAACCCCTGAGCTACGAAGGCACGCGATCCTTGCCAAATACGAAAAGTCGGTGCATCAGGCAAAACAGGCCAGTTGCAACGTGTACTTGCCATAAAGTGATACCGTCAATGCCCTACTGGACCATGACTATTCTAATCACGGACCTCAGCTTTCCCGTTAACGTCCACGGGCTCCAGTGGCGTAGTCGGTTAGCGCGTCGTACTTATAAGTCAGTATCGACAAAGACATGCGAAGATCGGGAGTTCGAGCCTCCCCTGGAGCAAGGTTTCTTTTCATGCGCCGTCAACACACGCCACAGCACGGGCAGATCACCAGTAAAATCTAGCAACGTGGCAGTGCACCCAGGTTGTTTTGATCCCGTCAACGTGACGGCAAAGCCCGTAAAATGGCCAGTGTGGGGCTCGAACCCACGACATTCGCGTTATTAGCACGACGCTCTAGCCGACTGAGCTAACCGGCCGTGAACGCGTGAACACGGACTCACTTCCTAAGTCAACTCTAAGCAAAATACTTTTATTTTTTTACTCAAAACGTTACCGTCATATTTCTCACGCTTTGATACGAGTCCAAGCAATGCAAATAGCCGCAACCCGCTCGAAAGAGGAGTCATGTTAGGCCAACTTTAAACGGACATTCCCTGAAAGCCCTCGGAGAGATTTGAACTCTCGACCCCTGGTTTACAAGACCAGTGCTCTAACCCCTGAGCTACGAAGGCACGCGATCCTTGCCAAATACGAAAAGTCGGTGCATCAGGCAAAACAGGCCAGTTGCAACGTGTACTTGCCATAAAGTGATACCGTCAATGCCCTACTGGACCATGACTATTCTAATCACGGACCTCAGCTTTCCCGTTAACATCCACGGGCTCCAGTGGCGTAGTCGGTTAGCGCGTCGTACTTATAAGTCAGTATCGACAAAGACATGCGAAGATCGGGAGTTCGAGCCTCCCCTGGAGCAAGGTTTCTTTTCATGCGCCGTCAACACACGCCACAGCACGGGCAGATCACCAGTAAAATCTAGCAACGTGGCAGTGCACCCAGGTTGTTTTGATCCCGTCAACGTGACGGCAAAGCCCGTAAAATGGCCAGTGTGGGGCTCGAACCCACGACATTCGCGTTATTAGCACGACGCTCTAGCCGACTGAGCTAACCGGCCGTGAACGCGTGAACACGGACTCACTTCCTAAGTCAACTCTAAGCAAAATACTTTTATTTTTTTACTCAAAACGTTACCGTCATATTTCTCACGCTTTGATACGAGTCCAAGCAATGCAAATAGCCGCAACCCGCTCGAAAGAGGAGTCATGTTAGGCCAACTTTAAACGGACATTCCCTGAAAGCCCTCGGAGAGATTTGAACTCTCGACCCCTGGTTTACAAGACCAGTGCTCTAACCCCTGAGCTACGAAGGCACGCGATCCTTGCCAAATACGAAAAGTCGGTGCATCAGGCAAAACAGGCCAGTTGCAACGTGTACTTGCCATAAAGTGATACCGTCAATGCCCTACTGGACCATGACTATTCTAATCACGGACCTCAGCTTTCCCGTTAACGTCCACGGGCTCCAGTGGCGTAGTCGGTTAGCGCGTCGTACTTATAAGTCAGTATCGACAAAGACATGCGAAGATCGGGAGTTCGAGCCTCCCCTGGAGCAAGGTTTCTTTTCATGCGCCGTCAACACACGCCACAGCACGGGCAGATCACCAGTAAAATCTAGCAACGTGGCAGTGCACCCAGGTTGTTTTGATCCCGTCAACGTGACGGCAAAGCCCGTAAAATGGCCAGTGTGGGGCTCGAACCCACGACATTCGCGTTATTAGCACGACGCTCTAGCCGACTGAGCTAACCGGCCGTGAACGCGTGAACACGGACTCACTTCCTAAGTCAACTCTAAGCAAAATACTTTTATTTTTTTACTCAAAACGTTACCGTCATATTTCTCACGCTTTGATACGAGTCCAAGCAATGCAAATAGCCGCAACCCGCTCGAAAGAGGAGTCATGTTAGGCCAACTTTAAACGGACATTCCCTGAAAGCCCTCGGAGAGATTTGAACTCTCGACCCCTGGTTTACAAGACCAGTGCTCTAACCCCTGAGCTACGAAGGCACGCGATCCTTGCCAAATACGAAAAGTCGGTGCATCAGGCAAAACAGGCCAGTTGCAACGTGTACTTGCCATAAAGTGATACCGTCAATGCCCTACTGGACCATGACTATTCTAATCACGGACCTCAGCTTTCCCGTTAACATCCACGGGCTCCAGTGGCGTAGTCGGTTAGCGCGTCGTACTTATAAGTCAGTATCGACAAAGACATGCGAAGATCGGGAGTTCGAGCCTCCCCTGGAGCAAGGTTTCTTTTCATGCGCCGTCAACACACGCCACAGCACGGGCAGATCACCAGTAAAATCTAGCAACGTGGCAGTGCACCCAGGTTGTTTTGATCCCGTCAACGTGACGGCAAAGCCCGTAAAATGGCCAGTGTGGGGCTCGAACCCACGACATTCGCGTTATTAGCACGACGCTCTAGCCGACTGAGCTAACCGGCCGTGAACGCGTGAACACGGACTCACTTCCTAAGTCAACTCTAAGCAAAATACTTTTATTTTTTTACTCAAAACGTTACCGTCATATTTCTCACGCTTTGATACGAGTCCAAGCAATGCAAATAGCCGCAACCCGCTCGAAAGAGGAGTCATGTTAGGCCAACTTTAAACGGACATTCCCTGAAAGCCCTCGGAGAGATTTGAACTCTCGACCCCTGGTGTACAAGACCAGTGCTCTAACCCCTGAGCTACGAAGGCACGCGATCCTTGCCAAATACGAAAAGTCGGTGCATCAGGCAAAACAGGCCAGTTGCAACGTGTACTTGCCATAAAGTGATACCGTCAATGCCCTACTGGACCATGACTATTCTAATCACGGACCTCAGCTTTCCCGTTAACATCCACGGGCTCCAGTGGCGTAGTCGGTTAGCGCGTCGTACTTATAAGTCAGTATCGACAAAGACATGCGAAGATCGGGAGTTCGAGCCTCCCCTGGAGCAAGGTTTCTTTTCATGCGCCGTCAACACACGCCACAGCACGGGCAGATCACCAGTAAAATCTAGCAACGTGGCAGTGCACCCAGGTTGTTTTGATCCCGTCAACGTGACGGCAAAGCCCGTAAAATGGCCAGTGTGGGGCTCGAACCCACGACATTCGCGTTATTAGCACGACGCTCTAGCCGACTGAGCTAACCGGCCGTGAACGCGTGAACACGGACTCACTTCCTAAGTCAACTCTAAGCAAAATACTTTTATTTTTTTACTCAAAACGTTACCGTCATATTTCTCACGCTTTGATACGAGTCCAAGCAATGCAAATAGCCGCAACCCGCTCGAAAGAGGAGTCATGTTAGGCCAACTTTAAACGGACATTCCCTGAAAGCCCTCGGAGAGATTTGAACTCTCGACCCCTGGTTTACAAGACCAGTGCTCTAACCCCTGAGCTACGAAGGCACGCGATCCTTGCCAAATACGAAAAGTCGGTGCATCAGGCAAAACAGGCCAGTTGCAACGTGTACTTGCCATAAAGTGATACCGTCAATGCCCTACTGGACCATGACTATTCTAATCACGGACCTCAGCTTTCCCGTTAACGTCCACGGGCTCCAGTGGCGTAGTCGGTTAGCGCGTCGTACTTATAAGTCAGTATCGACAAAGACATGCGAAGATCGGGAGTTCGAGCCTCCCCTGGAGCAAGGTTTCTTTTCATGCGCCGTCAACACACGCCACAGCACGGGCAGATCACCAGTAAAATCTAGCAACGTGGCAGTGCACCCAGGTTGTTTTGATCCCGTCAACGTGACGGCAAAGCCCGTAAAATGGCCAGTGTGGGGCTCGAACCCACGACATTCGCGTTATTAGCACGACGCTCTAGCCGACTGAGCTAACCGGCCGTGAACGCGTGGACACGGACTCACTTCCTAAGTCAACTCTAAGCAAAATACTTTTATTTTTTTACTCAAAACGTTACCGTCATATTTCTCACGCTTTGATACGAGTCCAAGCAATGCAAATAGCCGCAACCCGCTCGAAAGAGGAGTCATGTTAGGCCAACTTTAAACGGACATTCCCTGAAAGCCCTCGGAGAGATTTGAACTCTCGACCCCTGGTTTACAAGACCAGTGCTCTAACCCCTGAGCTACGAAGGCACGCGATCCTTGCCAAATACGAAAAGTCGGTGCATCAGGCAAAACAGGCCAGTTGCAACGTGTACTTGCCATAAAGTGATACCGTCAATGCCCTACTGGACCATGACTATTCTAATCACGGACCTCAGCTTTCCCGTTAACATCCACGGGCTCCAGTGGCGTAGTCGGTTAGCGCGTCGTACTTATAAGTCAGTATCGACAAAGACATGCGAAGATCGGGAGTTCGAGCCTCCCCTGGAGCAAGGTTTCTTTTCATGCGCCGTCAACACACGCCACAGCACGGGCAGATCACCAGTAAAATCTAGCAACGTGGCAGTGCACCCAGGTTGTTTTGATCCCGTCAACGTGACGGCAAAGCCCGTAAAATGGCCAGTGTGGGGCTCGAACCCACGACATTCGCGTAATTAGCACGACGCTCTAGCCGACTGAGCTAACCGGCCGTGAACGCGTGCACACGGACTCACTTCCTAAGTCAACTCTAAGCAAAATACTTTTATTTTTTTACTCAAAACGTTACCGTCATATTTCTCACGCTTTGATACGAGTCCAAGCAATGCAAATAGCCGCAACCCGCTCGAAAGAGGAGTCATGTTAGGCCAACTTTAAACGGACATTCCCTGAAAGCCCTCGGAGAGATTTGAACTCTCGACCCCTGGTTTACAAGACCAGTGCTCTAACCCCTGAGCTACGAAGGCACGCGATCCTTGCCAAATACGAAAAGTCGGTGCATCAGGCAAAACAGGCCAGTTGCAACGTGTACTTGCCATAAAGTGATACCGTCAATGCCCTACTGGACCATGACTATTCTAATCACGGACCTCAGCTTTCCCGTTAACATCCACGGGCTCCAGTGGCGTAGTCGGTTAGCGCGTCGTACTTATAAGTCAGTATCGACAAAGACATGCGAAGATCGGGAGTTCGAGCCTCCCCTGGAGCAAGGTTTCTTTTCATGCGCCGTCAACACACGCCACAGCACGGGCAGATCACCAGTAAAATCTAGCAACGTGGCAGTGCACCCAGGTTGTTTTGATCCCGTCAACGTGACGGCAAAGCCCGTAAAATGGCCAGTGTGGGGCTCGAACCCACGACATTCGCGTTATTAGCACGACGCTCTAGCCGACTGAGCTAACCGGCCGTGAACGCGTGAACACGGACTCACTTCCTAAGTCAACTCTAAGCAAAATACTTTTATTTTTTTACTCAAAACGTTACCGTCATATTTCTCACGCTTTGATACGAGTCCAAGCAATGCAAATAGCCGCAACCCGCTCGAAAGAGGAGTCATGCTAGGCCAACTTTAAACGGACATTCCCTGAAAGCCCTCGGAGAGATTTGAACTCTCGACCCCTGGTTTACAAGACCAGTGCTCTAACCCCTGAGCTACGAAGGCACGCGATCCTTGCCAAATACGAAAAGTCGGTGCATCAGGCAAAACAGGCCAGTTGCAACGTGTACTTGCCATAAAGTGATACCGTCAATGCCCTACTGGACCATGACTATTCTAATCACGGACCTCAGCTTTCCCGTTAACATCCACGGGCTCCAGTGGCGTAGTCGGTTAGCGCGTCGTACTTATAAGTCAGTATCGACAAAGACATGCGAAGATCGGGAGTTTGAGCCTCCCCTGGAGCAAGGTTTCTTTTCATGCGCCGTCAACACACGCCACAGCACGGGCAGATCACCAGTAAAATCTAGCAACGTGGCAGTGCACCCAGGTTGTTTTGATCCCGTCAACGTGACGGCAAAGCCCGTAAAATGGCCAGTGTGGGGCTCGAACCCACGACATTCGCGTTATTAGCACGACGCTCTAGCCGACTGAGCTAACCGGCCGTGAACGCGTGGACACGGACTCACTTCCTAAGTCAACTCTAAGCAAAATACTTTTATTTTTTTACTCAAAACGTTACCGTCATATTTCTCACGCTTTGATACGAGTCCAAGCAATGCAAATAGCCGCAACCCGCTCGAAAGAGGAGTCATGTTAGGCCAACTTTAAACGGACATTCCCTGAAAGCCCTCGGAGAGATTTGAACTCTCGACCCCTGGTTTACAAGACCAGTGCTCTAACCCCTGAGCTACGAAGGCACGCGATCCTTGCCAAATACGAAAAGTCGGTGCATCAGGCAAAACAGGCCAGTTGCAACGTGTACTTGCCATAAAGTGATACCGTCAATGCCCTACTGGACCATGACTATTCTAATCACGGACCTCAGCTTTCCCGTTAACATCCACGGGCTCCAGTGGCGTAGTCGGTTAGCGCGTCGTACTTATAAGTCAGTATCGACAAAGACATGCGAAGATCGGGAGTTCGAGCCTCCCCTGGAGCAAGGTTTCTTTTCATGCGCCGTCAACACACGCCACAGCACGGGCAGATCACCAGTAAAATCTAGCAACGTGGCAGTGCACCCAGGTTGTTTTGATCCCGTCAACGTGACGGCAAAGCCCGTAAAATGGCCAGTGTGGGGCTCGAACCCACGACATTCGCGTTATTAGCACGACGCTCTAGCCGACTGAGCTAACCGGCCGTGAACGCGTGAACACGGACTCACTTCCTAAGTCAACTCTAAGCAAAATACTTTTATTTTTTTACTCAAAACGTTACCGTCATATTTCTCACGCTTTGATACGAGTCCAAGCAATGCAAATAGCCGCAACCCGCTCGAAAGAGGAGTCATGTTAGGCCAACTTTAAACGGACATTCCCTGAAAGCCCTCGGAGAGATTTGAACTCTCGACCCCTGGTTTACAAGACCAGTGCTCTAACCCCTGAGCTACGAAGGCACGCGATCCTTGCCAAATACGAAAAGTCGGTGCATCAGGCAAAACAGGCCAGTTGCAACGTGTACTTGCCATAAAGTGATACCGTCAATGCCCTACTGGACCATGACTATTCTAATCACGGACCTCAGCTTTCCCGTTAACATCCACGGGCTCCAGTGGCGTAGTCGGTTAGCGCGTCGTACTTATAAGTCAGTATCGACAAAGACATGCGAAGATCGGGAGTTCGAGCCTCCCCTGGAGCAAGGTTTCTTTTCATGCGCCGTCAACACACGCCACAGCACGGGCAGATCACCAGTAAAATCTAGCAACGTGGCAGTGCACCCAGGTTGTTTTGATCCCGTCAACGTGACGGCAAAGCCCGTAAAATGGCCAGTGTGGGGCTCGAACCCACGACATTCGCGTAATTAGCACGACGCTCTAGCCGACTGAGCTAACCGGCCGTGAACGCGTGGACACGGACTCACTTCCTAAGTCAACTCTAAGCAAAATACTTTTATTTTTTTACTCAAAACGTTACCGTCATATTTCTCACGCTTTGATACGAGTCCAAGCAATGCAAATAGCCGCAACCCGCTCGAAAGAGGAGTCATGTTAGGCCAACTTTAAACGGACATTCCCTGAAAGCCCTCGGAGAGATTTGAACTCTCGACCCCTGGTTTACAAGACCAGTGCTCTAACCCCTGAGCTACGAAGGCACGCGATCCTTGCCAAATACGAAAAGTCGGTGCATCAGGCAAAACAGGCCAGTTGCAACGTGTACTTGCCATAAAGTGATACCGTCAATGCCCTACTGGACCATGACTATTCTAATCACGGACCTCAGCTTTCCCGTTAACATCCACGGGCTCCAGTGGCGTAGTCGGTTAGCGCGTCGTACTTATAAGTCAGTATCGACAAAGACATGCGAAGATCGGGAGTTCGAGCCTCCCCTGGAGCAAGGTTTCTTTTCATGCGCCGTCAACACACGCCACAGCACGGGCAGATCACCAGTAAAATCTAGCAACGTGGCAGTGCACCCAGGTTGTTTTGATCCCGTCAACGTGACGGCAAAGCCCGTAAAATGGCCAGTGTGGGGCTCGAACCCACGACATTCGCGTTATTAGCACGACGCTCTAGCCGACTGAGCTAACCGGCCGTGAACGCGTGAACACGGACTCACTTCCTAAGTCAACTCTAAGCAAAATACTTTTATTTTTTTACTCAAAACGTTACCGTCATATTTCTCACGCTTTGATACGAGTCCAAGCAATGCAAATAGCCGCAACCCGCTCGAAAGAGGAGTCATGCTAGGCCAACTTTAAACGGACATTCCCTGAAAGCCCTCGGAGAGATTTGAACTCTCGACCCCTGGTTTACAAGACCAGTGCTCTAACCCCTGAGCTACGAAGGCACGCGATCCTTGCCAAATACGAAAAGTCGGTGCATCAGGCAAAACAGGCCAGTTGCAACGTGTACTTGCCATAAAGTGATACCGTCAATGCCCTACTGGACCATGACTATTCTAATCACGGACCTCAGCTTTCCCGTTAACATCCACGGGCTCCAGTGGCGTAGTCGGTTAGCGCGTCGTACTTATAAGTCAGTATCGACAAAGACATGCGAAGATCGGGAGTTCGAGCCTCCCCTGGAGCAAGGTTTCTTTTCATGCGCCGTCAACACACGCCACAGCACGGGCAGATCACCAGTAAAATCTAGCAACGTGGCAGTGCACCCAGGTTGTTTTGATCCCGTCAACGTGACGGCAAAGCCCGTAAAATGGCCAGTGTGGGGCTCGAACCCACGACATTCGCGTTATTAGCACGACGCTCTAGCCGACTGAGCTAACCGGCCGTGAACGCGTGGACACGGACTCACTTCCTAAGTCAACTCTAAGCAAAATACTTTTATTTTTTTACTCAAAACGTTACCGTCATATTTCTCACGCTTTGATACGAGTCCAAGCAATGCAAATAGCCGCAACCCGCTCGAAAGAGGAGTCATGTTAGGCCAACTTTAAACGGACATTCCCTGAAAGCCCTCGGAGAGATTTGAACTCTCGACCCCTGGTTTACAAGACCAGTGCTCTAACCCCTGAGCTACGAAGGCACGCGATCCTTGCCAAATACGAAAAGTCGGTGCATCAGGCAAAACAGGCCAGTTGCAACGTGTACTTGCCATAAAGTGATACCGTCAATGCCCTACTGGACCATGACTATTCTAATCACGGACCTCAGCTTTCCCGTTAACATCCACGGGCTCCAGTGGCGTAGTCGGTTAGCGCGTCGTACTTATAAGTCAGTATCGACAAAGACATGCGAAGATCGGGAGTTCGAGCCTCCCCTGGAGCAAGGTTTCTTTTCATGCGCCGTCAACACACGCCACAGCACGGGCAGATCACCAGTAAAATCTAGCAACGTGGCAGTGCACCCAGGTTGTTTTGATCCCGTCAACGTGACGGCAAAGCCCGTAAAATGGCCAGTGTGGGGCTCGAACCCACGACAATCGCGTTATTAGCACGACGCTCTAGCCGACTGAGCTAACCGGCCGTGAACGCGTGAACACGGACTCACTTCCTAAGTCAACTCTAAGCAAAATACTTTTATTTTTTTACTCAAAACGTTACCGTCATATTTCTCACGCTTTGATACGAGTCCAAGCAATGCAAATAGCCGCAACCCGCTCGAAAGAGGAGTCATGTTAGGCCAACTTTAAACGGACATTCCCTGAAAGCCCTCGGAGAGATTTGAACTCTCGACCCCTGGTTTACAAGACCAGTGCTCTAACCCCTGAGCTACGAAGGCACGCGATCCTTGCCAAATACGAAAAGTCGGTGCATCAGGCAAAACAGGCCAGTTGCAACGTGTACTTGCCATAAAGTGATACCGTCAATGCCCTACTGGACCATGACTATTCTAATCACGGACCTCAGCTTTCCCGTTAACATCCACGGGCTCCAGTGGCGTAGTCGGTTAGCGCGTCGTACTTATAAGTCAGTATCGACAAAGACATGCGAAGATCGGGAGTTCGAGCCTCCCCTGGAGCAAGGTTTCTTTTCATGCGCCGTCAACACACGCCACAGCACGGGCAGATCACCAGTAAAATCTAGCAACGTGGCAGTGCACCCAGGTTGTTTTGATCCCGTCAACGTGACGGCAAAGCCCGTAAAATGGCCAGTGTGGGGCTCGAACCCACGACATTCGCGTTATTAGCACGACGCTCTAGCCGACTGAGCTAACCGGCCGTGAACGCGTGGACACGGACTCACTTCCTAAGTCAACTCTAAGCAAAATACTTTTATTTTTTTACTCAAAACGTTACCGTCATATTTCTCACGCTTTGATACGAGTCCAAGCAATGCAAATAGCCGCAACCCGCTCGAAAGAGGAGTCATGTTAGGCCAACTTTAAACGGACATTCCCTGAAAGCCCTCGGAGAGATTTGAACTCTCGACCCCTGGTTTACAAGACCAGTGCTCTAACCCCTGAGCTACGAAGGCACGCGATCCTTGCCAAATACGAAAAGTCGGTGCATCAGGCAAAACAGGCCAGTTGCAACGTGTACTTGCCATAAAGTGATACCGTCAATGCCCTACTGGACCATGACTATTCTAATCACGGACCTCAGCTTTCCCGTTAACATCCACGGGCTCCAGTGGCGTAGTCGGTTAGCGCGTCGTACTTATAAGTCAGTATCGACAAAGACATGCGAAGATCGGGAGTTCGAGCCTCCCCTGGAGCAAGGTTTCTTTTCATGCGCCGTCAACACACGCCACAGCACGGGCAGATCACCAGTAAAATCTAGCAACGTGGCAGTGCACCCAGGTTGTTTTGATCCCGTCAACGTGACGGCAAAGCCCGTAAAATGGCCAGTGTGGGGCTCGAACCCACGACATTCGCGTTATTAGCACGACGCTCTAGCCGACTGAGCTAACCGGCCGTGAACGCGTGGACACGGACTCACTTCCTAAGTCAACTCTAAGCAAAATACTTTTATTTTTTTACTCAAAACGTTACCGTCATATTTCTCACGCTTTGATACGAGTCCAAGCAATGCAAATAGCCGCAACCCGCTCGAAAGAGGAGTCATGTTAGGCCAACTTTAAACGGACATTCCCTGAAAGCCCTCGGAGAGATTTGAACTCTCGACCCCTGGTTTACAAGACCAGTGCTCTAACCCCTGAGCTACGAAGGCACGCGATCCTTGCCAAATACGAAAAGTCGGTGCATCAGGCAAAACAGGCCAGTTGCAACGTGTACTTGCCATAAAGTGATACCGTCAATGCCCTACTGGACCATGACTATTCTAATCACGGACCTCAGCTTTCCCGTTAACATCCACGGGCTCCAGTGGCGTAGTCGGTTAGCGCGTCGTACTTATAAGTCAGTATCGACAAAGACATGCGAAGATCGGGAGTTCGAGCCTCCCCTGGAGCAAGGTTTCTTTTCATGCGCCGTCAACACACGCCACAGCACGGGCAGATCACCAGTAAAATCTAGCAACGTGGCAGTGCACCCAGGTTGTTTTGATCCCGTCAACGTGACGGCAAAGCCCGTAAAATGGCCAGTGTGGGGCTCGAACCCACGACATTCGCGTTATTAGCACGACGCTCTAGCCGACTGAGCTAACCGGCCGTGAACGCGTGAACACGGACTCACTTCCTAAGTCAACTCTAAGCAAAATACTTTTATTTTTTTACTCAAAACGTTACCGTCATATTTCTCACGCTTTGATACGAGTCCAAGCAATGCAAATAGCCGCAACCCGCTCGAAAGAGGAGTCATGTTAGGCCAACTTTAAACGGACATTCCCTGAAAGCCCTCGGAGAGATTTGAACTCTCGACCCCTGGTTTACAAGACCAGTGCTCTAACCCCTGAGCTACGAAGGCACGCGATCCTTGCCAAATACGAAAAGTCGGTGCATCAGGCAAAACAGGCCAGTTGCAACGTGTACTTGCCATAAAGTGATACCGTCAATGCCCTACTGGACCATGACTATTCTAATCACGGACCTCAGCTTTCCCGTTAACATCCACGGGCTCCAGTGGCGTAGTCGGTTAGCGCGTCGTACTTATAAGTCAGTATCGACAAAGACATGCGAAGATCGGGAGTTCGAGCCTCCCCTGGAGCAAGGTTTCTTTTCATGCGCCGTCAACACACGCCACAGCACGGGCAGATCACCAGTAAAATCTAGCAACGTGGCAGTGCACCCAGGTTGTTTTGATCCCGTCAACGTGACGGCAAAGCCCGTAAAATGGCCAGTGTGGGGCTCGAACCCACGACATTCGCGTTATTAGCACGACGCTCTAGCCGACTGAGCTAACCGGCCGTGAACGCGTGAACACGGACTCACTTCCTAAGTCAACTCTAAGCAAAATACTTTTATTTTTTTACTCAAAACGTTACCGTCATATTTCTCACGCTTTGATACGAGTCCAAGCAATGCAAATAGCCGCAACCCGCTCGAAAGAGGAGTCATGTTAGGCCAACTTTAAACGGACATTCCCTGAAAGCCCTCGGAGAGATTTGAACTCTCGACCCCTGGTTTACAAGACCAGTGCTCTAACCCCTGAGCTACGAAGGCACGCGATCCTTGCCAAATACGAAAAGTCGGTGCATCAGGCAAAACAGGCCAGTTGCAACGTGTACTTGCCATAAAGTGATACCGTCAATGCCCTACTGGACCATGACTATTCTAATCACGGACCTCAGCTTTCCCGTTAACATCCACGGGCTCCAGTGGCGTAGTCGGTTAGCGCGTCGTACTTATAAGTCAGTATCGACAAAGACATGCGAAGATCGGGAGTTCGAGCCTCCCCTGGAGCAAGGTTTCTTTTCATGCGCCGTCAACACACGCCACAGCACGGGCAGATCACCAGTAAAATCTAGCAACGTGGCAGTGCACCCAGGTTGTTTTGATCCCGTCAACGTGACGGCAAAGCCCGTAAAATGGCCAGTGTGGGGCTCGAACCCACGACATTCGCGTTATTAGCACGACGCTCTAGCCGACTGAGCTAACCGGCCGTGAACGCGTGAACACGGACTCACTTCCTAAGTCAACTCTAAGCAAAATACTTTTATTTTTTTACTCAAAACGTTACCGTCATATTTCTCACGCTTTGATACGAGTCCAAGCAATGCAAATAGCCGCAACCCGCTCGAAAGAGGAGTCATGTTAGGCCAACTTTAAACGGACATTCCCTGAAAGCCCTCGGAGAGATTTGAACTCTCGACCCCTGGTTTACAAGACCAGTGCTCTAACCCCTGAGCTACGAAGGCACGCGATCCTTGCCAAATACGAAAAGTCGGTGCATCAGGCAAAACAGGCCAGTTGCAACGTGTACTTGCCATAAAGTGATACCGTCAATGCCCTACTGGACCATGACTATTCTAATCACGGACCTCAGCTTTCCCGTTAACGTCCACGGGCTCCAGTGGCGTAGTCGGTTAGCGCGTCGTACTTATAAGTCAGTATCGACAAAGACATGCGAAGATCGGGAGTTCGAGCCTCCCCTGGAGCAAGGTTTCTTTTCATGCGCCGTCAACACACGCCACAGCACGGGCAGATCACCAGTAAAATCTAGCAACGTGGCAGTGCACCCAGGTTGTTTTGATCCCGTCAACGTGACGGCAAAGCCCGTAAAATGGCCAGTGTGGGGCTCGAACCCACGACATTCGCGTTATTAGCACGACGCTCTAGCCGACTGAGCTAACCGGCCGTGAACGCGTGAACACGGACTCACTTCCTAAGTCAACTCTAAGCAAAATACTTTTATTTTTTTACTCAAAACGTTACCGTCATATTTCTCACGCTTTGATACGAGTCCAAGCAATGCAAATAGCCGCAACCCGCTCGAAAGAGGAGTCATGTTAGGCCAACTTTAAACGGACATTCCCTGAAAGCCCTCGGAGAGATTTGAACTCTCGACCCCTGGTTTACAAGACCAGTGCTCTAACCCCTGAGCTACGAAGGCACGCGATCCTTGCCAAATACGAAAAGTCGGTGCATCAGGCAAAACAGGCCAGTTGCAACGTGTACTTGCCATAAAGTGATACCGTCAATGCCCTACTGGACCATGACTATTCTAATCACGGACCTCAGCTTTCCCGTTAACATCCACGGGCTCCAGTGGCGTAGTCGGTTAGCGCGTCGTACTTATAAGTCAGTATCGACAAAGACATGCGAAGATCGGGAGTTCGAGCCTCCCCTGGAGCAAGGTTTCTTTTCATGCGCCGTCAACACACGCCACAGCACGGGCAGATCACCAGTAAAATCTAGCAACGTGGCAGTGCACCCAGGTTGTTTTGATCCCGTCAACGTGACGGCAAAGCCCGTAAAATGGCCAGTGTGGGGCTCGAACCCACGACATTCGCGTTATTAGCACGACGCTCTAGCCGACTGAGCTAACCGGCCGTGAACGCGTGAACACGGACTCACTTCCTAAGTCAACTCTAAGCAAAATACTTTTATTTTTTTACTCAAAACGTTACCGTCATATTTCTCACGCTTTGATACGAGTCCAAGCAATGCAAATAGCCGCAACCCGCTCGAAAGAGGAGTCATGTTAGGCCAACTTTAAACGGACATTCCCTGAAACCCCTCGGAGAGATTTGAACTCTCGACCCCTGGTTTACAAGACCAGTGCTCTAACCCCTGAGCTACGAAGGCACGCGATCCTTGCCAAATACGAAAAGTCGGTGCATCAGGCAAAACAGGCCAGTTGCAACGTGTACTTGCCATAAAGTGATACCGTCAATGCCCTACTGGACCATGACTATTCTAATCACGGACCTCAGCTTTCCCGTTAACATCCACGGGCTCCAGTGGCGTAGTCGGTTAGCGCGTCGTACTTATAAGTCAGTATCGACAAAGACATGCGAAGATCGGGAGTTCGAGCCTCCCCTGGAGCAAGGTTTCTTTTCATGCGCCGTCAACACACGCCACAGCACGGGCAGATCACCAGTAAAATCTAGCAACGTGGCAGTGCACCCAGGTTGTTTTGATCCCGTCAACGTGACGGCAAAGCCCGTAAAATGGCCAGTGTGGGGCTCGAACCCACGACATTCGCGTTATTAGCACGACGCTCTAGCCGACTGAGCTAACCGGCCGTGAACGCGTGAACACGGACTCACTTCCTAAGTCAACTCTAAGCAAAATACTTTTATTTTTTTACTCAAAACGTTACCGTCATATTTCTCACGCTTTGATACGAGTCCAAGCAATGCAAATAGCCGCAACCCGCTCGAAAGAGGAGTCATGTTAGGCCAACTTTAAACGGACATTCCCTGAAAGCCCTCGGAGAGATTTGAACTCTCGACCCCTGGTTTACAAGACCAGTGCTCTAACCCCTGAGCTACGAAGGCACGCGATCCTTGCCAAATACGAAAAGTCGGTGCATCAGGCAAAACAGGCCAGTTGCAACGTGTACTTGCCATAAAGTGATACCGTCAATGCCCTACTGGACCATGACTATTCTAATCACGGACCTCAGCTTTCCCGTTAACATCCACGGGCTCCAGTGGCGTAGTCGGTTAGCGCGTCGTACTTATAAGTCAGTATCGACAAAGACATGCGAAGATCGGGAGTTCGAGCCTCCCCTGGAGCAAGGTTTCTTTTCATGCGCCGTCAACACACGCCACAGCACGGGCAGATCACCAGTAAAATCTAGCAACGTGGCAGTGCACCCAGGTTGTTTTGATCCCGTCAACGTGACGGCAAAGCCCGTAAAATGGCCAGTGTGGGGCTCGAACCCACGACATTCGCGTTATTAGCACGACGCTCTAGCCGACTGAGCTAACCGGCCGTGAACGCGTGAACACGGACTCACTTCCTAAGTCAACTCTAAGCAAAATACTTTTATTTTTTTACTCAAAACGTTACCGTCATATTTCTCACGCTTTGATACGAGTCCAAGCAATGCAAATAGCCGCAACCCGCTCGAAAGAGGAGTCATGTTAGGCCAACTTTAAACGGACATTCCCTGAAAGCCCTCGGAGAGATTTGAACTCTCGACCCCTGGTTTACAAGACCAGTGCTCTAACCCCTGAGCTACGAAGGCACGCGATCCTTGCCAAATACGAAAAGTCGGTGCATCAGGCAAAACAGGCCAGTTGCAACGTGTACTTGCCATAAAGTGATACCGTCAATGCCCTACTGGACCATGACTATTCTAATCACGGACCTCAGCTTTCCCGTTAACATCCACGGGCTCCAGTGGCGTAGTCGGTTAGCGCGTCGTACTTATAAGTCAGTATCGACAAAGACATGCGAAGATCGGGAGTTCGAGCCTCCCCTGGAGCAAGGTTTCTTTTCATGCGCCGTCAACACACGCCACAGCACGGGCAGATCACCAGTAAAATCTAGCAACGTGGCAGTGCACCCAGGTTGTTTTGATCCCGTCAACGTGACGGCAAAGCCCGTAAAATGGCCAGTGTGGGGCTCGAACCCACGACATTCGCGTTATTAGCACGACGCTCTAGCCGACTGAGCTAACCGGCCGTGAACGCGTGAACACGGACTCACTTCCTAAGTCAACTCTAAGCAAAATACTTTTATTTTTTTACGCAAAACGTTACCGTCATATTTCTCACGCTTTGATACGAGTCCAAGCAATGCAAATAGCCGCAACCCGCTCGAAAGAGGAGTCATGTTAGGCCAACTTTAAACGGACATTCCCTGAAAGCCCTCGGAGAGATTTGAACTCTCGACCCCTGGTTTACAAGACCAGTGCTCTAACCCCTGAGCTACGAAGGCACGCGATCCTTGCCAAATACGAAAAGTCGGTGCATCAGGCAAAACAGGCCAGTTGCAACGTGTACTTGCCATAAAGTGATACCGTCAATGCCCTACTGGACCATGACTATTCTAATCACGGACCTCAGCTTTCCCGTTAACATCCACGGGCTCCAGTGGCGTAGTCGGTTAGCGCGTCGTACTTATAAGTCAGTATCGACAAAGACATGCGAAGATCGGGAGTTCGAGCCTCCCCTGGAGCAAGGTTTCTTTTCATGCGCCGTCAACACACGCCACAGCACGGGCAGATCACCAGTAAAATCTAGCAACGTGGCAGTGCACCCAGGTTGTTTTGATCCCGTCAACGTGACGGCAAAGCCCGTAAAATGGCCAGTGTGGGGCTCGAACCCACGACATTCGCGTTATTAGCACGACGCTCTAGCCGACTGAGCTAACCGGCCGTGAACGCGTGAACACGGACTCACTTCCTAAGTCAACTCTAAGCAAAATACTTTTATTTTTTTACTCAAAACGTTACCGTCATATTTCTCACGCTTTGATACGAGTCCAAGCAATGCAAATAGCCGCAACCCGCTCGAAAGAGGAGTCATGTTAAGCCAACTTTAAACGGACATTCCCTGAAAGCCCTCGGAGAGATTTGAACTCTCGACCCCTGGTTTACAAGACCAGTGCTCTAACCCCTGAGCTACGAAGGCACGCGATCCTTGCCAAATACGAAAAGTCGGTGCATCAGGCAAAACAGGCCAGTTGCAACGTGTACTTGCCATAAAGTGATACCGTCAATGCCCTACTGGACCATGACTATTCTAATCACGGACCTCAGCTTTCCCGTTAACATCCACGGGCTCCAGTGGCGTAGTCGGTTAGCGCGTCGTACTTATAAGTCAGTATCGACAAAGACATGCGAAGATCGGGAGTTCGAGCCTCCCCTGGAGCAAGGTTTCTTTTCATGCGCCGTCAACACACGCCACAGCACGGGCAGATCACCAGTAAAATCTAGCAACGTGGCAGTGCACCCAGGTTGTTTTGATCCCGTCAACGTGACGGCAAAGCCCGTAAAATGGCCAGTGTGGGGCTCGAACCCACGACATTCGCGTTATTAGCACGACGCTCTAGCCGACTGAGCTAACCGGCCGTGAACGCGTGAACACGGACTCACTTCCTAAGTCAACTCTAAGCAAAATACTTTTATTTTTTTACTCAAAACGTTACCGTCATATTTCTCACGCTTTGATACGAGTCCAAGCAATGCAAATAGCCGCAACCCGCTCGAAAGAGGAGTCATGTTAGGCCAACTTTAAACGGACATTCCCTGAAAGCCCTCGGAGAGATTTGAACTCTCGACCCCTGGTTTACAAGACCAGTGCTCTAACCCCTGAGCTACGAAGGCACGCGATCCTTGCCAAATACGAAAAGTCGGTGCATCAGGCAAAACAGGCCAGTTGCAACGTGTACTTGCCATAAAGTGATACCGTCAATGCCCTACTGGACCATGACTATTCTAATCACGGACCTCAGCTTTCCCGTTAACATCCACGGGCTCCAGTGGCGTAGTCGGTTAGCGCGTCGTACTTATAAGTCAGTATCGACAAAGACATGCGAAGATCGGGAGTTCGAGCCTCCCCTGGAGCAAGGTTTCTTTTCATGCGCCGTCAACACACGCCACAGCACGGGCAGATCACCAGTAAAATCTAGCAACGTGGCAGTGCACCCAGGTTGTTTTGATCCCGTCAACGTGACGGCAAAGCCCGTAAAATGGCCAGTGTGGGGCTCGAACCCACGACATTCGCGTTATTAGCACGACGCTCTAGCCGACTGAGCTAACCGGCCGTGAACGCGTGAACACGGACTCACTTCCTAAGTCAACTCTAAGCAAAATACTTTTATTTTTTTACTCAAAACGTTACCGTCATATTTCTCACGCTTTGATACGAGTCCAAGCAATGCAAATAGCCGCAACCCGCTCGAAAGAGGAGTCATGTTAGGCCAACTTTAAACGGACATTCCCTGAAAGCCCTCGGAGAGATTTGAACTCTCGACCCCTGGTTTACAAGACCAGTGCTCTAACCCCTGAGCTACGAAGGCACGCGATCCTTGCCAAATACGAAAAGTCGGTGCATCAGGCAAAACAGGCCAGTTGCAACGTGTACTTGCCATAAAGTGATACCGTCAATGCCCTACTGGACCATGACTATTCTAATCACGGACCTCAGCTTTCCCGTTAACATCCACGGGCTCCAGTGGCGTAGTCGGTTAGCGCGTCGTACTTATAAGTCAGTATCGACAAAGACATGCGAAGATCGGGAGTTCGAGCCTCCCCTGGAGCAAGGTTTCTTTTCATGCGCCGTCAACACACGCCACAGCACGGGCAGATCACCAGTAAAATCTAGCAACGTGGCAGTGCACCCAGGTTGTTTTGATCCCGTCAACGTGACGGCAAAGCCCGTAAAATGGCCAGTGTGGGGCTCGAACCCACGACATTCGCGTTATTAGCACGACGCTCTAGCCGACTGAGCTAACCGGCCGTGAACGCGTGAACACGGACTCACTTCCTAAGTCAACTCTAAGCAAAATACTTTTATTTTTTTACTCAAAACGTTACCGTCATATTTCTCACGCTTTGATACGAGTCCAAGCAATGCAAATAGCCGCAACCCGCTCGAAAGAGGAGTCATGTTAGGCCAACTTTAAACGGACATTCCCTGAAAGCCCTCGGAGAGATTTGAACTCTCGACCCCTGGTTTACAAGACCAGTGCTCTAACCCCTGAGCTACGAAGGCACGCGATCCTTGCCAAATACGAAAAGTCGGTGCATCAGGCAAAACAGGCCAGTTGCAACGTGTACTTGCCATAAAGTGATACCGTCAATGCCCTACTGGACCATGACTATTCTAATCACGGACCTCAGCTTTCCCGTTAACATCCACGGGCTCCAGTGGCGTAGTCGGTTAGCGCGTCGTACTTATAAGTCAGTATCGACAAAGACATGCGAAGATCGGGAGTTCGAGCCTCCCCTGGAGCAAGGTTTCTTTTCATGCGCCGTCAACACACGCCACAGCACGGGCAGATCACCAGTAAAATCTAGCAACGTGGCAGTGCACCCAGGTTGTTTTGATCCCGTCAACGTGACGGCAAAGCCCGTAAAATGGCCAGTGTGGGGCTCGAACCCACGACATTCGCGTTATTAGCACGACGCTCTAGCCGACTGAGCTAACCGGCCGTGAACGCGTGAACACGGACTCACTTCCTAAGTCAACTCTAAGCAAAATACTTTTATTTTTTTACTCAAAACGTTACCGTCATATTTCTCACGCTTTGATACGAGTCCAAGCAATGCAAATAGCCGCAACCCGCTCGAAAGAGGAGTCATGTTAGGCCAACTTTAAACGGACATTCCCTGAAAGCCCTCGGAGAGATTTGAACTCTCGACCCCTGGTTTACAAGACCAGTGCTCTAACCCCTGAGCTACGAAGGCACGCGATCCTTGCCAAATACGAAAAGTCGGTGCATCAGGCAAAACAGGCCAGTTGCAACGTGTACTTGCCATAAAGTGATACCGTCAATGCCCTACTGGACCATGACTATTCTAATCACGGACCTCAGCTTTCCCGTTAACATCCACGGGCTCCAGTGGCGTAGTCGGTTAGCGCGTCGTACTTATAAGTCAGTATCGACAAAGACATGCGAAGATCGGGAGTTCGAGCCTCCCCTGGAGCAAGGTTTCTTTTCATGCGCCGTCAACACACGCCACAGCACGGGCAGATCACCAGTAAAATCTAGCAACGTGGCAGTGCACCCAGGTTGTTTTGATCCCGTCAACGTGACGGCAAAGCCCGTAAAATGGCCAGTGTGGGGCTCGAACCCACGACATTCGCGTTATTAGCACGACGCTCTAGCCGACTGAGCTAACCGGCCGTGAACGCGTGAACACGGACTCACTTCCTAAGTCAACTCTAAGCAAAATACTTTTATTTTTTTACTCAAAACGTTACCGTCATATTTCTCACGCTTTGATACGAGTCCAAGCAATGCAAATAGCCGCAACCCGCTCGAAAGAGGAGTCATGTTAGGCCAACTTTAAACGGACATTCCCTGAAAGCCCTCGGAGAGATTTGAACTCTCGACCCCTGGTTTACAAGACCAGTGCTCTAACCCCTGAGCTACGAAGGCACGCGATCCTTGCCAAATACGAAAAGTCGGTGCATCAGGCAAAACAGGCCAGTTGCAACGTGTACTTGCCATAAAGTGATACCGTCAATGCCCTACTGGACCATGACTATTCTAATCACGGACCTCAGCTTTCCCGTTAACATCCACGGGCTCCAGTGGCGTAGTCGGTTAGCGCGTCGTACTTATAAGTCAGTATCGACAAAGACATGCGAAGATCGGGAGTTCGAGCCTCCCCTGGAGCAAGGTTTCTTTTCATGCGCCGTCAACACACGCCACAGCACGGGCAGATCACCAGTAAAATCTAGCAACGTGGCAGTGCACCCAGGTTGTTTTGATCCCGTCAACGTGACGGCAAAGCCCGTAAAATGGCCAGTGTGGGGCTCGAACCCACGACATTCGCGTTATTAGCACGACGCTCTAGCCGACTGAGCTAACCGGCCGTGAACGCGTGAACACGGACTCACTTCCTAAGTCAACTCTAAGCAAAATACTTTTATTTTTTTACTCAAAACGTTACCGTCATATTTCTCACGCTTTGATACGAGTCCAAGCAATGCAAATAGCCGCAACCCGCTCGAAAGAGGAGTCATGTTAGGCCAACTTTAAACGGACATTCCCTGAAAGCCCTCGGAGAGATTTGAACTCTCGACCCCTGGTTTACAAGACCAGTGCTCTAACCCCTGAGCTACGAAGGCACGCGATCCTTGCCAAATACGAAAAGTCGGTGCATCAGGCAAAACAGGCCAGTTGCAACGTGTACTTGCCATAAAGTGATACCGTCAATGCCCTACTGGACCATGACTATTCTAATCACGGACCTCAGCTTTCCCGTTAACGTCCACGGGCTCCAGTGGCGTAGTCGGTTAGCGCGTCGTACTTATAAGTCAGTATCGACAAAGACATGCGAAGATCGGGAGTTCGAGCCTCCCCTGGAGCAAGGTTTCTTTTCATGCGCCGTCAACACACGCCACAGCACGGGCAGATCACCAGTAAAATCTAGCAACGTGGCAGTGCACCCAGGTTGTTTTGATCCCGTCAACGTGACGGCAAAGCCCGTAAAATGGCCAGTGTGGGGCTCGAACCCACGACATTCGCGTTATTAGCACGACGCTCTAGCCGACTGAGCTAACCGGCCGTGAACGCGTGAACACGGACTCACTTCCTAAGTCAACTCTAAGCAAAATACTTTTATTTTTTTACTCAAAACGTTACCGTCATATTTCTCACGCTTTGATACGAGTCCAAGCAATGCAAATAGCCGCAACCCGCTCGAAAGAGGAGTCATGTTAGGCCAACTTTAAACGGACATTCCCTGAAAGCCCTCGGAGAGATTTGAACTCTCGACCCCTGGTTTACAAGACCAGTGCTCTAACCCCTGAGCTACGAAGGCACGCGATCCTTGCCAAATACGAAAAGTCGGTGCATCAGGCAAAACAGGCCAGTTGCAACGTGTACTTGCCATAAAGTGATACCGTCAATGCCCTACTGGACCATGACTATTCTAATCACGGACCTCAGCTTTCCCGTTAACATCCACGGGCTCCAGTGGCGTAGTCGGTTAGCGCGTCGTACTTATAAGTCAGTATCGACAAAGACATGCGAAGATCGGGAGTTCGAGCCTCCCCTGGAGCAAGGTT
Source organism: Hydractinia symbiolongicarpus (assembly GCF_029227915.1). Classification (NCBI taxonomy): domain Eukaryota; kingdom Metazoa; phylum Cnidaria; class Hydrozoa; order Anthoathecata; family Hydractiniidae; genus Hydractinia; species Hydractinia symbiolongicarpus. The sequence continues at coordinate 6,723,674 of NC_079878.1, forward strand.
TCTTTTCATGCGCCGTCAACACACGCCACAGCACGGGCAGATCACCAGTAAAATCTAGCAACGTGGCAGTGCACCCAGGTTGTTTTGATCCCGTCAACGTGACGGCAAAGCCCGTAAAATGGCCAGTGTGGGGCTCGAACCCACGACATTCGCGTTATTAGCACGACGCTCTAGCCGACTGAGCTAACCGGCCGTGAACGCGTGAACACGGACTCACTTCCTAAGTCAACTCTAAGCAAAATACTTTTATTTTTTTACTCAAAACGTTACCGTCATATTTCTCACGCTTTGATACGAGTCCAAGCAATGCAAATAGCCGCAACCCGCTCGAAAGAGGAGTCATGTTAGGCCAACTTTAAACGGACATTCCCTGAAACCCCTCGGAGAGATTTGAACTCTCGACCCCTGGTTTACAAGACCAGTGCTCTAACCCCTGAGCTACGAAGGCACGCGATCCTTGCCAAATACGAAAAGTCGGTGCATCAGGCAAAACAGGCCAGTTGCAACGTGTACTTGCCATAAAGTGATACCGTCAATGCCCTACTGGACCATGACTATTCTAATCACGGACCTCAGCTTTCCCGTTAACATCCACGGGCTCCAGTGGCGTAGTCGGTTAGCGCGTCGTACTTATAAGTCAGTATCGACAAAGACATGCGAAGATCGGGAGTTCGAGCCTCCCCTGGAGCAAGGTTTCTTTTCATGCGCCGTCAACACACGCCACAGCACGGGCAGATCACCAGTAAAATCTAGCAACGTGGCAGTGCACCCAGGTTGTTTTGATCCCGTCAACGTGACGGCAAAGCCCGTAAAATGGCCAGTGTGGGGCTCGAACCCACGACATTCGCGTTATTAGCACGACGCTCTAGCCGACTGAGCTAACCGGCCGTGAACGCGTGAACACGGACTCACTTCCTAAGTCAACTCTAAGCAAAATACTTTTATTTTTTTACTCAAAACGTTACCGTCATATTTCTCACGCTTTGATACGAGTCCAAGCAATGCAAATAGCCGCAACCCGCTCGAAAGAGGAGTCATGTTAGGCCAACTTTAAACGGACATTCCCTGAAAGCCCTCGGAGAGATTTGAACTCTCGACCCCTGGTTTACAAGACCAGTGCTCTAACCCCTGAGCTACGAAGGCACGCGATCCTTGCCAAATACGAAAAGTCGGTGCATCAGGCAAAACAGGCCAGTTGCAACGTGTACTTGCCATAAAGTGATACCGTCAATGCCCTACTGGACCATGACTATTCTAATCACGGACCTCAGCTTTCCCGTTAACATCCACGGGCTCCAGTGGCGTAGTCGGTTAGCGCGTCGTACTTATAAGTCAGTATCGACAAAGACATGCGAAGATCGGGAGTTCGAGCCTCCCCTGGAGCAAGGTTTCTTTTCATGCGCCGTCAACACACGCCACAGCACGGGCAGATCACCAGTAAAATCTAGCAACGTGGCAGTGCACCCAGGTTGTTTTGATCCCGTCAACGTGACGGCAAAGCCCGTAAAATGGCCAGTGTGGGGCTCGAACCCACGACATTCGCGTTATTAGCACGACGCTCTAGCCGACTGAGCTAACCGGCCGTGAACGCGTGAACACGGACTCACTTCCTAAGTCAACTCTAAGCAAAATACTTTTATTTTTTTACTCAAAACGTTACCGTCATATTTCTCACGCTTTGATACGAGTCCAAGCAATGCAAATAGCCGCAACCCGCTCGAAAGAGGAGTCATGTTAGGCCAACTTTAAACGGACATTCCCTGAAAGCCCTCGGAGAGATTTGAACTCTCGACCCCTGGTTTACAAGACCAGTGCTCTAACCCCTGAGCTACGAAGGCACGCGATCCTTGCCAAATACGAAAAGTCGGTGCATCAGGCAAAACAGGCCAGTTGCAACGTGTACTTGCCATAAAGTGATACCGTCAATGCCCTACTGGACCATGACTATTCTAATCACGGACCTCAGCTTTCCCGTTAACATCCACGGGCTCCAGTGGCGTAGTCGGTTAGCGCGTCGTACTTATAAGTCAGTATCGACAAAGACATGCGAAGATCGGGAGTTCGAGCCTCCCCTGGAGCAAGGTTTCTTTTCATGCGCCGTCAACACACGCCACAGCACGGGCAGATCACCAGTAAAATCTAGCAACGTGGCAGTGCACCCAGGTTGTTTTGATCCCGTCAACGTGACGGCAAAGCCCGTAAAATGGCCAGTGTGGGGCTCGAACCCACGACATTCGCGTTATTAGCACGACGCTCTAGCCGACTGAGCTAACCGGCCGTGAACGCGTGAACACGGACTCACTTCCTAAGTCAACTCTAAGCAAAATACTTTTATTTTTTTACTCAAAACGTTACCGTCATATTTCTCACGCTTTGATACGAGTCCAAGCAATGCAAATAGCCGCAACCCGCTCGAAAGAGGAGTCATGTTAGGCCAACTTTAAACGGACATTCCCTGAAAGCCCTCGGAGAGATTTGAACTCTCGACCCCTGGTTTACAAGACCAGTGCTCTAACCCCTGAGCTACGAAGGCACGCGATCCTTGCCAAATACGAAAAGTCGGTGCATCAGGCAAAACAGGCCAGTTGCAACGTGTACTTGCCATAAAGTGATACCGTCAATGCCCTACTGGACCATGACTATTCTAATCACGGACCTCAGCTTTCCCGTTAACATCCACGGGCTCCAGTGGCGTAGTCGGTTAGCGCGTCGTACTTATAAGTCAGTATCGACAAAGACATGCGAAGATCGGGAGTTCGAGCCTCCCCTGGAGCAAGGTTTCTTTTCATGCGCCGTCAACACACGCCACAGCACGGGCAGATCACCAGTAAAATCTAGCAACGTGGCAGTGCACCCAGGTTGTTTTGATCCCGTCAACGTGACGGCAAAGCCCGTAAAATGGCCAGTGTGGGGCTCGAACCCACGACATTCGCGTTATTAGCACGACGCTCTAGCCGACTGAGCTAACCGGCCGTGAACGCGTGAACACGGACTCACTTCCTAAGTCAACTCTAAGCAAAATACTTTTATTTTTTTACTCAAAACGTTACCGTCATATTTCTCACGCTTTGATACGAGTCCAAGCAATGCAAATAGCCGCAACCCGCTCGAAAGAGGAGTCATGTTAAGCCAACTTTAAACGGACATTCCCTGAAAGCCCTCGGAGAGATTTGAACTCTCGACCCCTGGTTTACAAGACCAGTGCTCTAACCCCTGAGCTACGAAGGCACGCGATCCTTGCCAAATACGAAAAGTCGGTGCATCAGGCAAAACAGGCCAGTTGCAACGTGTACTTGCCATAAAGTGATACCGTCAATGCCCTACTGGACCATGACTATTCTAATCACGGACCTCAGCTTTCCCGTTAACATCCACGGGCTCCAGTGGCGTAGTCGGTTAGCGCGTCGTACTTATAAGTCAGTATCGACAAAGACATGCGAAGATCGGGAGTTCGAGCCTCCCCTGGAGCAAGGTTTCTTTTCATGCGCCGTCAACACACGCCACAGCACGGGCAGATCACCAGTAAAATCTAGCAACGTGGCAGTGCACCCAGGTTGTTTTGATCCCGTCAACGTGACGGCAAAGCCCGTAAAATGGCCAGTGTGGGGCTCGAACCCACGACATTCGCGTTATTAGCACGACGCTCTAGCCGACTGAGCTAACCGGCCGTGAACGCGTGAACACGGACTCACTTCCTAAGTCAACTCTAAGCAAAATACTTTTATTTTTTTACTCAAAACGTTACCGTCATATTTCTCACGCTTTGATACGAGTCCAAGCAATGCAAATAGCCGCAACCCGCTCGAAAGAGGAGTCATGTTAGGCCAACTTTAAACGGACATTCCCTGAAAGCCCTCGGAGAGATTTGAACTCTCGACCCCTGGTTTACAAGACCAGTGCTCTAACCCCTGAGCTACGAAGGCACGCGATCCTTGCCAAATACGAAAAGTCGGTGCATCAGGCAAAACAGGCCAGTTGCAACGTGTACTTGCCATAAAGTGATACCGTCAATGCCCTACTGGACCATGACTATTCTAATCACGGACCTCAGCTTTCCCGTTAACATCCACGGGCTCCAGTGGCGTAGTCGGTTAGCGCGTCGTACTTATAAGTCAGTATCGACAAAGACATGCGAAGATCGGGAGTTCGAGCCTCCCCTGGAGCAAGGTTTCTTTTCATGCGCCGTCAACACACGCCACAGCACGGGCAGATCACCAGTAAAATCTAGCAACGTGGCAGTGCACCCAGGTTGTTTTGATCCCGTCAACGTGACGGCAAAGCCCGTAAAATGGCCAGTGTGGGGCTCGAACCCACGACATTCGCGTTATTAGCACGACGCTCTAGCCGACTGAGCTAACCGGCCGTGAACGCGTGAACACGGACTCACTTCCTAAGTCAACTCTAAGCAAAATACTTTTATTTTTTTACTCAAAACGTTACCGTCATATTTCTCACGCTTTGATACGAGTCCAAGCAATGCAAATAGCCGCAACCCGCTCGAAAGAGGAGTCATGTTAGGCCAACTTTAAACGGACATTCCCTGAAAGCCCTCGGAGAGATTTGAACTCTCGACCCCTGGTTTACAAGACCAGTGCTCTAACCCCTGAGCTACGAAGGCACGCGATCCTTGCCAAATACGAAAAGTCGGTGCATCAGGCAAAACAGGCCAGTTGCAACGTGTACTTGCCATAAAGTGATACCGTCAATGCCCTACTGGACCATGACTATTCTAATCACGGACCTCAGCTTTCCCGTTAACATCCACGGGCTCCAGTGGCGTAGTCGGTTAGCGCGTCGTACTTATAAGTCAGTATCGACAAAGACATGCGAAGATCGGGAGTTCGAGCCTCCCCTGGAGCAAGGTTTCTTTTCATGCGCCGTCAACACACGCCACAGCACGGGCAGATCACCAGTAAAATCTAGCAACGTGGCAGTGCACCCAGGTTGTTTTGATCCCGTCAACGTGACGGCAAAGCCCGTAAAATGGCCAGTGTGGGGCTCGAACCCACGACATTCGCGTTATTAGCACGACGCTCTAGCCGACTGAGCTAACCGGCCGTGAACGCGTGAACACGGACTCACTTCCTAAGTCAACTCTAAGCAAAATACTTTTATTTTTTTACTCAAAACGTTACCGTCATATTTCTCACGCTTTGATACGAGTCCAAGCAATGCAAATAGCCGCAACCCGCTCGAAAGAGGAGTCATGTTAGGCCAACTTTAAACGGACATTCCCTGAAAGCCCTCGGAGAGATTTGAACTCTCGACCCCTGGTTTACAAGACCAGTGCTCTAACCCCTGAGCTACGAAGGCACGCGATCCTTGCCAAATACGAAAAGTCGGTGCATCAGGCAAAACAGGCCAGTTGCAACGTGTACTTGCCATAAAGTGATACCGTCAATGCCCTACTGGACCATGACTATTCTAATCACGGACCTCAGCTTTCCCGTTAACATCCACGGGCTCCAGTGGCGTAGTCGGTTAGCGCGTCGTACTTATAAGTCAGTATCGACAAAGACATGCGAAGATCGGGAGTTCGAGCCTCCCCTGGAGCAAGGTTTCTTTTCATGCGCCGTCAACACACGCCACAGCACGGGCAGATCACCAGTAAAATCTAGCAACGTGGCAGTGCACCCAGGTTGTTTTGATCCCGTCAACGTGACGGCAAAGCCCGTAAAATGGCCAGTGTGGGGCTCGAACCCACGACATTCGCGTTATTAGCACGACGCTCTAGCCGACTGAGCTAACCGGCCGTGAACGCGTGAACACGGACTCACTTCCTAAGTCAACTCTAAGCAAAATACTTTTATTTTTTTACTCAAAACGTTACCGTCATATTTCTCACGCTTTGATACGAGTCCAAGCAATGCAAATAGCCGCAACCCGCTCGAAAGAGGAGTCATGTTAGGCCAACTTTAAACGGACATTCCCTGAAAGCCCTCGGAGAGATTTGAACTCTCGACCCCTGGTTTACAAGACCAGTGCTCTAACCCCTGAGCTACGAAGGCACGCGATCCTTGCCAAATACGAAAAGTCGGTGCATCAGGCAAAACAGGCCAGTTGCAACGTGTACTTGCCATAAAGTGATACCGTCAATGCCCTACTGGACCATGACTATTCTAATCACGGACCTCAGCTTTCCCGTTAACATCCACGGGCTCCAGTGGCGTAGTCGGTTAGCGCGTCGTACTTATAAGTCAGTATCGACAAAGACATGCGAAGATCGGGAGTTCGAGCCTCCCCTGGAGCAAGGTTTCTTTTCATGCGCCGTCAACACACGCCACAGCACGGGCAGATCACCAGTAAAATCTAGCAACGTGGCAGTGCACCCAGGTTGTTTTGATCCCGTCAACGTGACGGCAAAGCCCGTAAAATGGCCAGTGTGGGGCTCGAACCCACGACATTCGCGTTATTAGCACGACGCTCTAGCCGACTGAGCTAACCGGCCGTGAACGCGTGAACACGGACTCACTTCCTAAGTCAACTCTAAGCAAAATACTTTTATTTTTTTACTCAAAACGTTACCGTCATATTTCTCACGCTTTGATACGAGTCCAAGCAATGCAAATAGCCGCAACCCGCTCGAAAGAGGAGTCATGTTAGGCCAACTTTAAACGGACATTCCCTGAAAGCCCTCGGAGAGATTTGAACTCTCGACCCCTGGTTTACAAGACCAGTGCTCTAACCCCTGAGCTACGAAGGCACGCGATCCTTGCCAAATACGAAAAGTCGGTGCATCAGGCAAAACAGGCCAGTTGCAACGTGTACTTGCCATAAAGTGATACCGTCAATGCCCTACTGGACCATGACTATTCTAATCACGGACCTCAGCTTTCCCGTTAACATCCACGGGCTCCAGTGGCGTAGTCGGTTAGCGCGTCGTACTTATAAGTCAGTATCGACAAAGACATGCGAAGATCGGGAGTTCGAGCCTCCCCTGGAGCAAGGTTTCTTTTCATGCGCCGTCAACACACGCCACAGCACGGGCAGATCACCAGTAAAATCTAGCAACGTGGCAGTGCACCCAGGTTGTTTTGATCCCGTCAACGTGACGGCAAAGCCCGTAAAATGGCCAGTGTGGGGCTCGAACCCACGACATTCGCGTTATTAGCACGACGCTCTAGCCGACTGAGCTAACCGGCCGTGAACGCGTGAACACGGACTCACTTCCTAAGTCAACTCTAAGCAAAATACTTTTATTTTTTTACTCAAAACGTTACCGTCATATTTCTCACGCTTTGATACGAGTCCAAGCAATGCAAATAGCCGCAACCCGCTCGAAAGAGGAGTCATGTTAGGCCAACTTTAAACGGACATTCCCTGAAAGCCCTCGGAGAGATTTGAACTCTCGACCCCTGGTTTACAAGACCAGTGCTCTAACCCCTGAGCTACGAAGGCACGCGATCCTTGCCAAATACGAAAAGTCGGTGCATCAGGCAAAACAGGCCAGTTGCAACGTGTACTTGCCATAAAGTGATACCGTCAATGCCCTACTGGACCATGACTATTCTAATCACGGACCTCAGCTTTCCCGTTAACATCCACGGGCTCCAGTGGCGTAGTCGGTTAGCGCGTCGTACTTATAAGTCAGTATCGACAAAGACATGCGAAGATCGGGAGTTCGAGCCTCCCCTGGAGCAAGGTTTCTTTTCATGCGCCGTCAACACACGCCACAGCACGGGCAGATCACCAGTAAAATCTAGCAACGTGGCAGTGCACCCAGGTTGTTTTGATCCCGTCAACGTGACGGCAAAGCCCGTAAAATGGCCAGTGTGGGGCTCGAACCCACGACATTCGCGTTATTAGCACGACGCTCTAGCCGACTGAGCTAACCGGCCGTGAACGCGTGAACACGGACTCACTTCCTAAGTCAACTCTAAGCAAAATACTTTTATTTTTTTACTCAAAACGTTACCGTCATATTTCTCACGCTTTGATACGAGTCCAAGCAATGCAAATAGCCGCAACCCGCTCGAAAGAGGAGTCATGTTAGGCCAACTTTAAAGGGACATTCCCTGAAAGCCCTCGGAGAGATTTGAACTCTCGACCCCTGGTTTACAAGACCAGTGCTCTAACCCCTGAGCTACGAAGGCACGCGATCCATGCCAAATACGAAAAGTCGGTGCATCAGCCAAAACAGGCCAGTTGCAACGTGTACTTGCCATAAAGTGATACCGTCAATGCCCTACTGGACCATGACTATTCTAATCACGGACCTCAGCTTTCCCGTTAACATCCACGGGCTCCAGTGGCGTAGTCGGTTAGCGCGTCGTACTTATAAGTCAGTATCGACAAAGACATGCGAAGATCGGGAGTTCGAGCCTCCCCTGGAGCAAGGTTTCTTTTCATGCGCCGTCAACACACGCCACAGCACGGGCAGATCACCAGTAAAATCTAGCAACGTGGCAGTGCACCCAGGTTGTTTTGATCCCGTCAACGTGACGGCAAAGCCCGTAAAATGGCCAGTGTGGGGCTCGAACCCACGACATTCGCGTTATTAGCACGACGCTCTAGCCGACTGAGCTAACCGGCCGTGAACGCGTGAACACGGACTCACTTCCTAAGTCAACTCTAAGCAAAATACTTTTATTTTTTTACTCAAAACGTTACCGTCATATTTCTCACGCTTTGATACGAGTCCAAGCAATGCAAATAGCCGCAACCCGCTCGAAAGAGGAGTCATGTTAGGCCAACTTTAAACGGACATTCCCTGAAAGCCCTCGGAGAGATTTGAACTCTCGACCCCTGGTTTACAAGACCAGTGCTCTAACCCCTGAGCTACGAAGGCACGCGATCCTTGCCAAATACGAAAAGTCGGTGCATCAGCCAAAACAGGCCAGTTGCAACGTGTACTTGCCATAAAGTGATACCGTCAATGCCCTACTGGACCATGACTATTCTAATCACGGACCTCAGCTTTCCCGTTAACATCCACGGGCTCCAGTGGCGTAGTCGGTTAGCGCGTCGTACTTATAAGTCAGTATCGACAAAGACATGCGAAGATCGGGAGTTCGAGCCTCCCCTGGAGCAAGGTTTCTTTTCATGCGCCGTCAACACACGCCACAGCACGGGCAGATCACCAGTAAAATCTAGCAACGTGGCAGTGCACCCAGGTTGTTTTGATCCCGTCAACGTGACGGCAAAGCCCGTAAAATGGCCAGTGTGGGGCTCGAACCCACGACATTCGCGTTATTAGCACGACGCTCTAGCCGACTGAGCTAACCGGCCGTGAACGCGTGAACACGGACTCACTTCCTAAGTCAACTCTAAGCAAAATACTTTTATTTTTTTACTCAAAACGTTACCGTCATATTTCTCACGCTTTGATACGAGTCCAAGCAATGCAAATAGCCGCAACCCGCTCGAAAGAGGAGTCATGTTAGGCCAACTTTAAACGGACATTCCCTGAAAGCCCTCGGAGAGATTTGAACTCTCGACCCCTGGTTTACAAGACCAGTGCTCTAACCCCTGAGCTACGAAGGCACGCGATCCTTGCCAAATACGAAAAGTCGGTGCATCAGGCAAAACAGGCCAGTTGCAACGTGTACTTGCCATAAAGTGATACCGTCAATGCCCTACTGGACCATGACTATTCTAATCACGGACCTCAGCTTTCCCGTTAACATCCACGGGCTCCAGTGGCGTAGTCGGTTAGCGCGTCGTACTTATAAGTCAGTATCGACAAAGACATGCGAAGATCGGGAGTTCGAGCCTCCCCTGGAGCAAGGTTTCTTTTCATGCGCCGTCAACACACGCCACAGCACGGGCAGATCACCAGTAAAATCTAGCAACGTGGCAGTGCACCCAGGTTGTTTTGATCCCGTCAACGTGACGGCAAAGCCCGTAAAATGGCCAGTGTGGGGCTCGAACCCACGACATTCGCGTTATTAGCACGACGCTCTAGCCGACTGAGCTAACCGGCCGTGAACGCGTGAACACGGACTCACTTCCTAAGTCAACTCTAAGCAAAATACTTTTATTTTTTTACTCAAAACGTTACCGTCATATTTCTCACGCTTTGATACGAGTCCAAGCAATGCAAATAGCCGCAACCCGCTCGAAAGAGGAGTCATGTTAGGCCAACTTTAAACGGACATTCCCTGAAAGCCCTCGGAGAGATTTGAACTCTCGACCCCTGGTTTACAAGACCAGTGCTCTAACCCCTGAGCTACGAAGGCACGCGATCCTTGCCAAATACGAAAAGTCGGTGCATCAGGCAAAACAGGCCAGTTGCAACGTGTACTTGCCATAAAGTGATACCGTCAATGCCCTACTGGACCATGACTATTCTAATCACGGACCTCAGCTTTCCCGTTAACATCCACGGGCTCCAGTGGCGTAGTCGGTTAGCGCGTCGTACTTATAAGTCAGTATCGACAAAGACATGCGAAGATCGGGAGTTCGAGCCTCCCCTGGAGCAAGGTTTCTTTTCATGCGCCGTCAACACACGCCACAGCACGGGCAGATCACCAGTAAAATCTAGCAACGTGGCAGTGCACCCAGGTTGTTTTGATCCCGTCAACGTGACGGCAAAGCCCGTAAAATGGCCAGTGTGGGGCTCGAACCCACGACATTCGCGTTATTAGCACGACGCTCTAGCCGACTGAGCTAACCGGCCGTGAACGCGTGAACACGGACTCACTTCCTAAGTCAACTCTAAGCAAAATACTTTTATTTTTTTACTCAAAACGTTACCGTCATATTTCTCACGCTTTGATACGAGTCCAAACAATGCAAATAGCCGCAACCCGCTCGAAAGAGGAGTCATGTTAGGCCAACTTTAAACGGACATTCCCTGAAAGCCCTCGGAGAGATTTGAACTCTCGACCCCTGGTTTACAAGACCAGTGCTCTAACCCCTGAGCTACGAAGGCACGCGATCCTTGCCAAATACGAAAAGTCGGTGCATCAGGCAAAACAGGCCAGTTGCAACGTGTACTTGCCATAAAGTGATACCGTCAATGCCCTACTGGACCATGACTATTCTAATCACGGACCTCAGCTTTCCCGTTAACATCCACGGGCTCCAGTGGCGTAGTCGGTTAGCGCGTCGTACTTATAAGTCAGTATCGACAAAGACATGCGAAGATCGGGAGTTCGAGCCTCCCCTGGAGCAAGGTTTCTTTTCATGCGCCGTCAACACACGCCACAGCACGGGCAGATCACCAGTAAAATCTAGCAACGTGGCAGTGCACCCAGGTTGTTTTGATCCCGTCAACGTGACGGCAAAGCCCGTAAAATGGCCAGTGTGGGGCTCGAACCCACGACATTCGCGTTATTAGCACGACGCTCTAGCCGACTGAGCTAACCGGCCGTGAACGCGTGAACACGGACTCACTTCCTAAGTCAACTCTAAGCAAAATACTTTTATTTTTTTACTCAAAACGTTACCGTCATATTTCTCACGCTTTGATACGAGTCCAAGCAATGCAAATAGCCGCAACCCGCTCGAAAGAGGAGTCATGTTAGGCCAACTTTAAACGGACATTCCCTGAAAGCCCTCGGAGAGATTTGAACTCTCGACCCCTGGTTTACAAGACCAGTGCTCTAACCCCTGAGCTACGAAGGCACGCGATCCTTGCCAAATACGAAAAGTCGGTGCATCAGGCAAAACAGGCCAGTTGCAACGTGTACTTGCCATAAAGTGATACCGTCAATGCCCTACTGGACCATGACTATTCTAATCACGGACCTCAGCTTTCCCGTTAACATCCACGGGCTCCAGTGGCGTAGTCGGTTAGCGCGTCGTACTTATAAGTCAGTATCGACAAAGACATGCGAAGATCGGGAGTTCGAGCCTCCCCTGGAGCAAGGTTTCTTTTCATGCGCCGTCAACACACGCCACAGCACGGGCAGATCACCAGTAAAATCTAGCAACGTGGCAGTGCACCCAGGTTGTTTTGATCCCGTCAACGTGACGGCAAAGCCCGTAAAATGGCCAGTGTGGGGCTCGAACCCACGACATTCGCGTTATTAGCACGACGCTCTAGCCGACTGAGCTAACCGGCCGTGAACGCGTGAACACGGACTCACTTCCTAAGTCAACTCTAAGCAAAATACTTTTATTTTTTTACTCAAAACGTTACCGTCATATTTCTCACGCTTTGATACGAGTCCAAGCAATGCAAATAGCCGCAACCCGCTCGAAAGAGGAGTCATGTTAGGCCAACTTTAAACGGACATTCCCTGAAAGCCCTCGGAGAGATTTGAACTCTCGACCCCTGGTTTACAAGACCAGTGCTCTAACCCCTGAGCTACGAAGGCACGCGATCCTTGCCAAATACGAAAAGTCGGTGCATCAGGCAAAACAGGCCAGTTGCAACGTGTATTTGCCATAAAGTGATACCGTCAATGCCCTACTGGACCATGACTATTCTAATCACGGACCTCAGCTTTCCCGTTAACATCCACGGGCTCCAGTGGCGTAGTCGGTTAGCGCGTCGTACTTATAAGTCAGTATCGACAAAGACATGCGAAGATCGGGAGTTCGAGCCTCCCCTGGAGCAAGGTTTCTTTTCATGCGCCGTCAACACACGCCACAGCACGGGCAGATCACCAGTAAAATCTAGCAACGTGGCAGTGCACCCAGGTTGTTTTGATCCCGTCAACGTGACGGCAAAGCCCGTAAAATGGCCAGTGTGGGGCTCGAACCCACGACATTCGCGTTATTAGCACGACGCTCTAGCCGACTGAGCTAACCGGCCGTGAACGCGTGAACACGGACTCACTTCCTAAGTCAACTCTAAGCAAAATACTTTTATTTTTTTACTCAAAACGTTACCGTCATATTTCTCACGCTTTGATACGAGTCCAAGCAATGCAAATAGCCGCAACCCGCTCGAAAGAGGAGTCATGTTAGGCCAACTTTAAACGGACATTCCCTGAAAGCCTTCGGAGAGATTTGAACTCTCGACCCCTGGTTTACAAGACCAGTGCTCTAACCCCTGAGCTACGAAGGCACGCGATCCTTGCCAAATACGAAAAGTCGGTGCATCAGGCAAAACAGGCCAGTTGCAACGTGTACTTGCCATAAAGTGATACCGTCAATGCCCTACTGGACCATGACTATTCTAATCACGGACCTCAGCTTTCCCGTTAACATCCACGGGCTCCAGTGGCGTAGTCGGTTAGCGCGTCGTACTTATAAGTCAGTATCGACAAAGACATGCGAAGATCGGGAGTTCGAGCCTCCCCTGGAGCAAGGTTTCTTTTCATGCGCCGTCAACACACGCCACAGCACGGGCAGATCACCAGTAAAATCTAGCAACGTGGCAGTGCACCCAGGTTGTTTTGATCCCGTCAACGTGACGGCAAAGCCCGTAAAATGGCCAGTGTGGGGCTCGAACCCACGACATTCGCGTTATTAGCACGACGCTCTAGCCGACTGAGCTAACCGGCCGTGAACGCGTGAACACGGACTCACTTCCTAAGTCAACTCTAAGCAAAATACTTTTATTTTTTTACTCAAAACGTTACCGTCATATTTCTCACGCTTTGATACGAGTCCAAGCAATGCAAATAGCCGCAACCCGCTCGAAAGAGGAGTCATGTTAGGCCAACTTTAAACGGACATTCCCTGAAAGCCCTCGGAGAGATTTGAACTCTCGACCCCTGGTTTACAAGACCAGTGCTCTAACCCCTGAGCTACGAAGGCACGCGATCCTTGCCAAATACGAAAAGTCGGTGCATCAGCCAAAACAGGCCAGTTGCAACGTGTACTTGCCATAAAGTGATACCGTCAATGCCCTACTGGACCATGACTATTCTAATCACGGACCTCAGCTTTCCCGTTAACATCCACGGGCTCCAGTGGCGTAGTCGGTTAGCGCGTCGTACTTATAAGTCAGTATCGACAAAGACATGCGAAGATCGGGAGTTCGAGCCTCCCCTGGAGCAAGGTTTCTTTTCATGCGCCGTCAACACACGCCACAGCACGGGCAGATCACCAGTAAAATCTAGCAACGTGGCAGTGCACCCAGGTTGTTTTGATCCCGTCAACGTGACGGCAAAGCCCGTAAAATGGCCAGTGTGGGGCTCGAACCCACGACATTCGCGTTATTAGCACGACGCTCTAGCCGACTGAGCTAACCGGCCGTGAACGCGTGAACACGGACTCACTTCCTAAGTCAACTCTAAGCAAAATACTTTTATTTTTTTACTCAAAACGTTACCGTCATATTTCTCACGCTTTGATACGAGTCCAAGCAATGCAAATAGCCGCAACCCGCTCGAAAGAGGAGTCATGTTAGGCCAACTTTAAACGGACATTCCCTGAAAGCCCTCGGAGAGATTTGAACTCTCGACCCCTGGTTTACAAGACCAGTGCTCTAACCCCTGAGCTACGAAGGCACGCGATCCTTGCCAAATACGAAAAGTCGGTGCATCAGCCAAAACAGGCCAGTTGCAACGTGTACTTGCCATAAAGTGATACCGTCAATGCCCTACTGGACCATGACTATTCTAATCACGGACCTCAGCTTTCCCGTTAACATCCACGGGCTCCAGTGGCGTAGTCGGTTAGCGCGTCGTACTTATAAGTCAGTATCGACAAAGACATGCGAAGATCGGGAGTTCGAGCCTCCCCTGGAGCAAGGTTTCTTTTCATGCGCCGTCAACACACGCCACAGCACGGGCAGATCACCAGTAAAATCTAGCAACGTGGCAGTGCACCCAGGTTGTTTTGATCCCGTCAACGTGACGGCAAAGCCCGTAAAATGGCCAGTGTGGGGCTCGAACCCACGACATTCGCGTTATTAGCACGACGCTCTAGCCGACTGAGCTAACCGGCCGTGAACGCGTGAACACGGACTCACTTCCTAAGTCAACTCTAAGCAAAATACTTTTATTTTTTTACTCAAAACGTTACCGTCATATTTCTCACGCTTTGATACGAGTCCAAGCAATGCAAATAGCCGCAACCCGCTCGAAAGAGGAGTCATGTTAGGCCAACTTTAAACGGACATTCCCTGAAAGCCCTCGGAGAGATTTGAACTCTCGACCCCTGGTTTACAAGACCAGTGCTCTAACCCCTGAGCTACGAAGGCACGCGATCCTTGCCAAATACGAAAAGTCGGTGCATCAGGCAAAACAGGCCAGTTGCAACGTGTACTTGCCATAAAGTGATACCGTCAATGCCCTACTGGACCATGACTATTCTAATCACGGACCTCAGCTTTCCCGTTAACATCCACGGGCTCCAGTGGCGTAGTCGGTTAGCGCGTCGTACTTATAAGTCAGTATCGACAAAGACATGCGAAGATCGGGAGTTCGAGCCTCCCCTGGAGCAAGGTTTCTTTTCATGCGCCGTCAACACACGCCACAGCACGGGCAGATCACCAGTACAATCTAGCAACGTGGCAGTGCACCCAGGTTGTTTTGATCCCGTCAACGTGACGGCAAAGCCCGTAAAATGGCCAGTGTGGGGCTCGAACCCACGACATTCGCGTTATTAGCACGACGCTCTAGCCGACTGAGCTAACCGGCCGTGAACGCGTGAACACGGACTCACTTCCTAAGTCAACTCTAAGCAAAATACTTTTATTTTTTTACTCAAAACGTTACCGTCATATTTCTCACGCTTTGATACGAGTCCAAGCAATGCAAATAGCCGCAACCCGCTCGAAAGAGGAGTCATGTTAGGCCAACTTTAAACGGACATTCCCTGAAAGCCCTCGGAGAGATTTGAACTCTCGACCCCTGGTTTACAAGACCAGTGCTCTAACCCCTGAGCTACGAAGGCACGCGATCCTTGCCAAATACGAAAAGTCGGTGCATCAGGCAAAACAGGCCAGTTGCAACGTGTACTTGCCATAAAGTGATACCGTCAATGCCCTACTGGACCATGACTATTCTAATCACGGACCTCAGCTTTCCCGTTAACATCCACGGGCTCCAGTGGCGTAGTCGGTTAGCGCGTCGTACTTATAAGTCAGTATCGACAAAGACATGCGAAGATCGGGAGTTCGAGCCTCCCCTGGAGCAAGGTTTCTTTTCATGCGCCGTCAACACACGCCACAGCACGGGCAGATCACCAGTAAAATCTAGCAACGTGGCAGTGCACCCAGGTTGTTTTGATCCCGTCAACGTGACGGCAAAGCCCGTAAAATGGCCAGTGTGGGGCTCGAACCCACGACATTCGCGTTATTAGCACGACGCTCTAGCCGACTGAGCTAACCGGCCGTGAACGCGTGAACACGGACTCACTTCCTAAGTCAACTCTAAGCAAAATACTTTTATTTTTTTACTCAAAACGTTACCGTCATATTTCTCACGCTTTGATACGAGTCCAAGCAATGCAAATAGCCGCAACCCGCTCGAAAGAGGAGTCACGTTAGGCCAACTTTAAACGGACATTCCCTGAAAGCCCTCGGAGAGATTTGAACTCTCGACCCCTGGTTTACAAGACCAGTGCTCTAACCCCTGAGCTACGAAGGCACGCGATCCTTGCCAAATACGAAAAGTCGGTGCATCAGGCAAAACAGGCCAGTTGCAACGTGTACTTGCCATAAAGTGATACCGTCAATGCCCTACTGGACCATGACTATTCTAATCACGGACCTCAGCTTTCCCGTTAACATCCACGGGCTCCAGTGGCGTAGTCGGTTAGCGCGTCGTACTTATAAGTCAGTATCGGCAAAGACATGCGAAGATCGGGAGTTCGAGCCTCCCCTGGAGCAAGGTTTCTTTTCATGCGCCGTCAACACACGCCACAGCACGGGCAGATCACCAGTAAAATCTAGCAACGTGGCAGTGCACCCAGGTTGTTTTGATCCCGTCAACGTGACGGCAAAGCCCGTAAAATGGCCAGTGTGGGGCTCGAACCCACGACATTCGCGTTATTAGCACGACGCTCTAGCCGACTGAGCTAACCGGCCGTGAACGCGTGAACACGGACTCACTTCCTAAGTCAACTCTAAGCAAAATACTTTTATTTTTTTACTCAAAACGTTACCGTCATATTTCTCACGCTTTGATACGAGTCCAAGCAATGCAAATAGCCGCAACCCGCTCGAAAGAGGAGTCACGTTAGGCCAACTTTAAACGGACATTCCCTGAAAGCCCTCGGAGAGATTTGAACTCTCGACCCCTGGTTTACAAGACCAGTGCTCTAACCCCTGAGCTACGAAGGCACGCGATCCTTGCCAAATACGAAAAGTCGGTGCATCAGGCAAAACAGGCCAGTTGCAACGTGTACTTGCCATAAAGTGATACCGTCAATGCCCTACTGGACCATGACTATTCTAATCACGGACCTCAGCTTTCCCGTTAACATCCACGGGCTCCAGTGGCGTAGTCGGTTAGCGCGTCGTACTTATAAGTCAGTATCGACAAAGACATGCGAAGATCGGGAGTTCGAGCCTCCCCTGGAGCAAGGTTTCTTTTCATGCGCCGTCAACACACGCCACAGCACGGGCAGATCACCAGTAAAATCTAGCAACGTGGCAGTGCACCCAGGTTGTTTTGATCCCGTCAACGTGACGGCAAAGCCCGTAAAATGGCCAGTGTGGGGCTCGAACCCACGACATTCGCGTTATTAGCACGACGCTCTAGCCGACTGAGCTAACCGGCCGTGAACGCGTGAACACGGACTCACTTCCTAAGTCAACTCTAAGCAAAATACTTTTATTTTTTTACTCAAAACGTTACCGTCATATTTCTCACGCTTTGATACGAGTCCAAGCAATGCAAATAGCCGCAACCCGCTCGAAAGAGGAGTCATGTTAGGCCAACTTTAAACGGACATTCCCTGAAAGCCCTCGGAGAGATTTGAACTCTCGACCCCTGGTTTACAAGACCAGTGCTCTAACCCCTGAGCTACGAAGGCACGCGATCCTTGCCAAATACGAAAAGTCGGTGCATCAGGCAAAACAGGCCAGTTGCAACGTGTACTTGCCATAAAGTGATACCGTCAATGCCCTACTGGACCATGACTATTCTAATCACGGACCTCAGCTTTCCCGTTAACATCCACGGGCTCCAGTGGCGTAGTCGGTTAGCGCGTCGTACTTATAAGTCAGTATCGACAAAGACATGCGAAGATCGGGAGTTCGAGCCTCCCCTGGAGCAAGGTTTCTTTTCATGCGCCGTCAACACACGCCACAGCACGGGCAGATCACCAGTAAAATCTAGCAACATGGCAGTGCACCCAGGTTGTTTTGATCCCGTCAACGTGACGGCAAAGCCCGTAAAATGGCCAGTGTGGGGCTCGAACCCACGACATTCGCGTTATTAGCACGACGCTCTAGCCGACTGAGCTAACCGGCCGTGAACGCGTGAACACGGACTCACTTCCTAAGTCAACTCTAAGCAAAATACTTTTATTTTTTTACTCAAAACGTTACCGTCATATTTCTCACGCTTTGATACGAGTCCAAGCAATGCAAATAGCCGCAACCCGCTCGAAAGAGGAGTCATGTTAGGCCAACTTTAAACGGACATTCCCTGAAAGCCCTCGGAGAGATTTGAACTCTCGACCCCTGGTTTACAAGACCAGTGCTCTAACCCCTGAGCTACGAAGGCACGCGATCCTTGCCAAATACGAAAAGTCGGTGCATCAGGCAAAACAGGCCAGTTGCAACGTGTACTTGCCATAAAGTGATACCGTCAATGCCCTACTGGACCATGATTATTCTAATCACGGACCTCAGCTTTCCCGTTAACATCCACGGGCTCCAGTGGCGTAGTCGGTTAGCGCGTCGTACTTATAAGTCAGTATCGACAAAGACATGCGAAGATCGGGAGTTCGAGCCTCCCCTGGAGCAAGGTTTCTTTTCATGCGCCGTCAACACACGCCACAGCACGGGCAGATCACCAGTAAAATCTAGCAACGTGGCAGTGCACCCAGGTTGTTTTGATCCCGTCAACGTGACGGCAAAGCCCGTAAAATGGCCAGTGTGGGGCTCGAACCCACGACATTCGCGTTATTAGCACGACGCTCTAGCCGACTGAGCTAACCGGCCGTGAACGCGTGAACACGGACTCACTTCCTAAGTCAACTCTAAGCAAAATACTTTTATTTTTTTACTCAAAACGTTACCGTCATATTTCTCACGCTTTGATACGAGTCCAAGCAATGCAAATAGCCGCAACCCGCTCGAAAGAGGAGTCATGTTAGGCCAACTTTAAACGGACATTCCCTGAAAGCCCTCGGAGAGATTTGAACTCTCGACCCCTGGTTTACAAGACCAGTGCTCTAACCCCTGAGCTACGAAGGCACGCGATCCTTGCCAAATACGAAAAGTCGGTGCATCAGGCAAAACAGGCCAGTTGCAACGTGTACTTGCCATAAAGTGATACCGTCAATGCCCTACTGGACCATGACTATTCTAATCACGGACCTCAGCTTTCCCGTTAACATCCACGGGCTCCAGTGGCGTAGTCGGTTAGCGCGTCGTACTTATAAGTCAGTATCGACAAAGACATGCGAAGATCGGGAGTTCGAGCCTCTCCTGGAGCAAGGTTTCTTTTCATGCGCCGTCAACACACGCCACAGCACGGGCAGATCACCAGTAAAATCTAGCAACGTGGCAGTGCACCCAGGTTGTTTTGATCCCGTCAACGTGACGGCAAAGCCCGTAAAATGGCCAGTGTGGGGCTCGAACCCACGACATTCGCGTTATTAGCACGACGCTCTAGCCGACTGAGCTAACCGGCCGTGAACGCGTGAACACGGACTCACTTCCTAAGTCAACTCTAAGCAAAATACTTTTATTTTTTTACTCAAAACGTTACCGTCATATTTCTCACGCTTTGATACGAGTCCAAGCAATGCAAATAGCCGCAACCCGCTCGAAAGAGGAGTCATGTTAGGCCAACTTTAAACGGACATTCCCTGAAAGCCCTCGGAGAGATTTGAACTCTCGACCCCTGGTTTACAAGACCAGTGCTCTAACCCCTGAGCTACGAAGGCACGCGATCCTTGCCAAATACGAAAAGTCGGTGCATCAGGCAAAACAGGCCAGTTGCAACGTGTACTTGCCATAAAGTGATACCGTCAATGCCCTACTGGACCATGACTATTCTAATCACGGACCTCAGCTTTCCCGTTAACATCCACGGGCTCCAGTGGCGTAGTCGGTTAGCGCGTCGTACTTATAAGTCAGTATCGACAAAGACATGCGAAGATCGGGAGTTCGAGCCTCCCCTGGAGCAAGGTTTCTTTTCATGCGCCGTCAACACACGCCACAGCACGGGCAGATCACCAGTAAAATCTAGCAACGTGGCAGTGCACCCAGGTTGTTTTGATCCCGTCAACGTGACGGCAAAGCCCGTAAAATGGCCAGTGTGGGGCTCGAACCCACGACATTCGCGTTATTAGCACGACGCTCTAGCCGACTGAGCTAACCGGCCGTGAACGCGTGAACACGGACTCACTTCCTAAGTCAACTCTAAGCAAAATACTTTTATTTTTTTACTCAAAACGTTACCGTCATATTTCTCACGCTTTGATACGAGTCCAAGCAATGCAAATAGCCGCAACCCGCTCGAAAGAGGAGTCATGTTAGGCCAACTTTAAACGGACATTCCCTGAAAGCCCTCGGAGAGATTTGAACTCTCGACCCCTGGTTTACAAGACCAGTGCTCTAACCCCTGAGCTACGAAGGCACGCGATCCTTGCCAAATACGAAAAGTCGGTGCATCAGGCAAAACAGGCCAGTTGCAACGTGTACTTGCCATAAAGTGATACCGTCAATGCCCTACTGGACCATGACTATTCTAATCACGGACCTCAGCTTTCCCGTTAACATCCACGGGCTCCAGTGGCGTAGTCGGTTAGCGCGTCGTACTTATAAGTCAGTATCGACAAAGACATGCGAAGATCGGGAGTTCGAGCCTCCCCTGGAGCAAGGTTTCTTTTCATGCGCCGTCAACACACGCCACAGCACGGGCAGATCACCAGTAAAATCTAGCAACGTGGCAGTGCACCCAGGTTGTTTTGATCCCGTCAACGTGACGGCAAAGCCCGTAAAATGGCCAGTGTGGGGCTCGAACCCACGACATTCGCGTTATTAGCACGACGCTCTAGCCGACTGAGCTAACCGGCCGTGAACGCGTGAACACGGACTCACTTCCTAAGTCAACTCTAAGCAAAATACTTTTATTTTTTTACTCAAAACGTTACCGTCATATTTCTCACGCTTTGATACGAGTCCAAGCAATGCAAATAGCCGCAACCCGCTCGAAAGAGGAGTCATGTTAGGCCAACTTTAAACGGACATTCCCTGAAAGGCCTCGGAGAGATTTGAACTCTCGACCCCTGGTTTACAAGACCAGTGCTCTAACCCCTGAGCTACGAAGGCACGCGATCCTTGCCAAATACGAAAAGTCGGTGCATCAGGCAAAACAGGCCAGTTGCAACGTGTACTTGCCATAAAGTGATACCGTCAATGCCCTACTGGACCATGACTATTCTAATCACGGACCTCAGCTTTCCCGTTAACATCCACGGGCTCCAGTGGCGTAGTCGGTTAGCGCGTCGTACTTATAAGTCAGTATCGACAAAGACATGCGAAGATCGGGAGTTCGAGCCTCCCCTGGAGCAAGGTTTCTTTTCATGCGCCGTCAACACACGCCACAGCACGGGCAGATGACCAGTAAAATCTAGCAACGTGGCAGTGCACCCAGGTTGTTTTGATCCCGTCAACGTGACGGCAAAGCCCGTAAAATGGCCAGTGTGGGGCTCGAACCCACGACATTCGCGTTATTAGCACGACGCTCTAGCCGACTGAGCTAACCGGCCGTGAACGCGTGAACACGGACTCACTTCCTAAGTCAACTCTAAGCAAAATACTTTTATTTTTTTACTCAAAACGTTACCGTCATATTTCTCACGCTTTGATACGAGTCCAAGCAATGCAAATAGCCGCAACCCGCTCGAAAGAGGAGTCATGTTAGGCCAACTTTAAACGGACATTCCCTGAAAGCCCTCGGAGAGATTTGAACTCTCGACCCCTGGTTTACAAGACCAGTGCTCTAACCCCTGAGCTACGAAGGCACGCGATCCTTGCCAAATACGAAAAGTCGGTGCATCAGGCAAAACAGGCCAGTTGCAACGTGTACTTGCCATAAAGTGATACCGTCAATGCCCTACTGGACCATGACTATTCTAATCACGGACCTCAGCTTTCCCGTTAACATCCACGGGCTCCAGTGGCGTAGTCGGTTAGCGCGTCGTACTTATAAGTCAGTATCGACAAAGACATGCGAAGATCGGGAGTTCGAGCCTCCCCTGGAGCAAGGTTTCTTTTCATGCGCCGTCAACACACGCCACAGCACGGGCAGATCACCAGTAAAATCTAGCAACGTGGCAGTGCACCCAGGTTGTTTTGATCCCGTCAACGTGACGGCAAAGCCCGTAAAATGGCCAGTGTGGGGCTCGAACCCACGACATTCGCGTTATTAGCACGACGCTCTAGCCGACTGAGCTAACCGGCCGTGAACGCGTGAACACGGACTCACTTCCTAAGTCAACTCTAAGCAAAATACTTTTATTTTTTTACTCAAAACGTTACCGTCATATTTCTCACGCTTTGATACGAGTCCAAGCAATGCAAATAGCCGCAACCCGCTCGAAAGAGGAGTCATGTTAGGCCAACTTTAAACGGACATTCCCTGAAAGCCCTCGGAGAGATTTGAACTCTCGACCCCTGGTTTACAAGACCAGTGCTCTAACCCCTGAGCTACGAAGGCACGCGATCCTTGCCAAATACGAAAAGTCGGTGCATCAGGCAAAACAGGCCAGTTGCAACGTGTGCTTGCCATAAAGTGATACCGTCAATGCCCTACTGGACCATGACTATTCTAATCACGGACCTCAGCTTTCCCGTTAACATCCACGGGCTCCAGTGGCGTAGTCGGTTAGCGCGTCGTACTTATAAGTCAGTATCGACAAAGACATGCGAAGATCGGGAGTTCGAGCCTCCCCTGGAGCAAGGTTTCTTTTCATGCGCCGTCAACACACGCCACAGCACGGGCAGATCACCAGTAAAATCTAGCAACGTGGCAGTGCACCCAGGTTGTTTTGATCCCGTCAACGTGACGGCAAAGCCCGTAAAATGGCCAGTGTGGGGCTCGAACCCACGACATTCGCGTTATTAGCACGACGCTCTAGCCGACTGAGCTAACCGGCCGTGAACGCGTGAACACGGACTCACTTCCTAAGTCAACTCTAAGCAAAATACTTTTATTTTTTTACTCAAAACGTTACCGTCATATTTCTCACGCTTTGATACGAGTCCAAGCAATGCAAATAGCCGCAACCCGCTCGAAAGAGGAGTCACGTTAGGCCAACTTTAAACGGACATTCCCTGAAAGCCCTCGGAGAGATTTGAACTCTCGACCCCTGGTTTACAAGACCAGTGCTCTAACCCCTGAGCTACGAAGGCACGCGATCCTTGCCAAATACGAAAAGTCGGTGCATCAGGCAAAACAGGCCAGTTGCAACGTGTACTTGCCATAAAGTGATACCGTCAATGCCCTACTGGACCATGACTATTCTAATCACGGACCTCAGCTTTCCCGTTAACATCCACGGGCTCCAGTGGCGTAGTCGGTTAGCGCGTCGTACTTATAAGTCAGTATCGACAAAGACATGCGAAGATCGGGAGTTCGAGCCTCCCCTGGAGCAAGGTTTCTTTTCATGCGCCGTCAACACACGCCACAGCACGGGCAGATCACCAGTAAAATCTAGCAACGTGGCAGTGCACCCAGGTTGTTTTGATCCCGTCAACGTGACGGCAAAGCCCGTAAAATGGCCAGTGTGGGGCTCGAACCCACGACATTCGCGTTATTAGCACGACGCTCTAGCCGACTGAGCTAACCGGCCGTGAACGCGTGAACACGGACTCACTTCCTAAGTCAACTCTAAGCAAAATACTTTTATTTTTTTACTCAAAACGTTACCGTCATATTTCTCACGCTTTGATACGAGTCCAAGCAATGCAAATAGCCGCAACCCGCTCGAAAGAGGAGTCATGTTAGGCCAACTTTAAACGGACATTCCCTGAAAGCCCTCGGAGAGATTTGAACTCTCGACCCCTGGTTTACAAGACCAGTGCTCTAACCCCTGAGCTACGAAGGCACGCGATCCTTGCCAAATACGAAAAGTCGGTGCATCAGGCAAAACAGGCCAGTTGCAACGTGTACTTGCCATAAAGTGATACCGTCAATGCCCTACTGGACCATGACTATTCTAATCACGGACCTCAGCTTTCCCGTTAACATCCACGGGCTCCAGTGGCGTAGTCGGTTAGCGCGTCGTACTTATAAGTCAGTATCGACAAAGACATGCGAAGATCGGGAGTTCGAGCCTCCCCTGGAGCAAGGTTTCTTTTCATGCGCCGTCAACACACGCCACAGCACGGGCAGATCACCAGTAAAATCTAGCAACGTGGCAGTGCACCCAGGTTGTTTTGATCCCGTCAACGTGACGGCAAAGCCCGTAAAATGGCCAGTGTGGGGCTCGAACCCACGACATTCGCGTTATTAGCACGACGCTCTAGCCGACTGAGCTAACCGGCCGTGAACGCGTGAACACGGACTCACTTCCTAAGTCAACTCTAAGCAAAATACTTTTATTTTTTTACTCAAAACGTTACCGTCATATTTCTCACGCTTTGATACGAGTCCAAGCAATGCAAATAGCCGCAACCCGCTCGAAAGAGGAGTCATGTTAGGCCAACTTTAAACGGACATTCCCTGAAAGGCCTCGGAGAGATTTGAACTCTCGACCCCTGGTTTACAAGACCAGTGCTCTAACCCCTGAGCTACGAAGGCACGCGATCCTTGCCAAATGCGAAAAGTCGGTGCATCAGGCAAAACAGGCCAGTTGCAACGTGTACTTGCCATAAAGTGATACCGTCAATGCCCTACTGGACCATGACTATTCTAATCACGGACCTCAGCTTTCCCGTTAACATCCACGGGCTCCAGTGGCGTAGTCGGTTAGCGCGTCGTACTTATAAGTCAGTATCGACAAAGACATGCGAAGATCGGGAGTTCGAGCCTCCCCTGGAGCAAGGTTTCTTTTCATGCGCCGTCAACACACGCCACAGCACGGGCAGATGACCAGTAAAATCTAGCAACGTGGCAGTGCACCCAGGTTGTTTTGATCCCGTCAACGTGACGGCAAAGCCCGTAAAATGGCCAGTGTGGGGCTCGAACCCACGACATTCGCGTTATTAGCACGACGCTCTAGCCGACTGAGCTAACCGGCCGTGAACGCGTGAACACGGACTCACTTCCTAAGTCAACTCTAAGCAAAATACTTTTATTTTTTTACTCAAAACGTTACCGTCATATTTCTCACGCTTTGATACGAGTCCAAGCAATGCAAATAGCCGCAACCCGCTCGAAAGAGGAGTCATGTTAGGCCAACTTTAAACGGACATTCCCTGAAAGCCCTCGGAGAGATTTGAACTCTCGACCCCTGGTTTACAAGACCAGTGCTCTAACCCCTGAGCTACGAAGGCACGCGATCCTTGCCAAATACGAAAAGTCGGTGCATCAGGCAAAACAGGCCAGTTGCAACGTGTACTTGCCATAAAGTGATACCGTCAATGCCCTACTGGACCATGACTATTCTAATCACGGACCTCAGCTTTCCCGTTAACATCCACGGGCTCCAGTGGCGTAGTCGGTTAGCGCGTCGTACTTATAAGTCAGTATCGACAAAGACATGCGAAGATCGGGAGTTCGAGCCTCCCCTGGAGCAAGGTTTCTTTTCATGCGCCGTCAACACACGCCACAGCACGGGCAGATCACCAGTAAAATCTAGCAACGTGGCAGTGCACCCAGGTTGTTTTGATCCCGTCAACGTGACGGCAAAGCCCGTAAAATGGCCAGTGTGGGGCTCGAACCCACGACATTCGCGTTATTAGCACGACGCTCTAGCCGACTGAGCTAACCGGCCGTGAACGCGTGAACACGGACTCACTTCCTAAGTCAACTCTAAGCAAAATACTTTTATTTTTTTACTCAAAACGTTACCGTCATATTTCTCACGCTTTGATACGAGTCCAAGCAATGCAAATAGCCGCAACCCGCTCGAAAGAGGAGTCATGTTAGGCCAACTTTAAACGGACATTCCCTGAAAGCCCTCGGAGAGATTTGAACTCTCGACCCCTGGTTTACAAGACCAGTGCTCTAACCCCTGAGCTACGAAGGCACGCGATCCTTGCCAAATACGAAAAGTCGGTGCATCAGGCAAAACAGGCCAGTTGCAACGTGTGCTTGCCATAAAGTGATACCGTCAATGCCCTACTGGACCATGACTATTCTAATCACGGACCTCAGCTTTCCCGTTAACATCCACGGGCTCCAGTGGCGTAGTCGGTTAGCGCGTCGTACTTATAAGTCAGTATCGACAAAGACATGCGAAGATCGGGAGTTCGAGCCTCCCCTGGAGCAAGGTTTCTTTTCATGCGCCGTCAACACACGCCACAGCACGGGCAGATCACCAGTAAAATCTAGCAACGTGGCAGTGCACCCAGGTTGTTTTGATCCCGTCAACGTGACGGCAAAGCCCGTAAAATGGCCAGTGTGGGGCTCGAACCCACGACATTCGCGTTATTAGCACGACGCTCTAGCCGACTGAGCTAACCGGCCGTGAACGCGTGAACACGGACTCACTTCCTAAGTCAACTCTAAGCAAAATACTTTTATTTTTTTACTCAAAACGTTACCGTCATATTTCTCACGCTTTGATACGAGTCCAAGCAATGCAAATAGCCGCAACCCGCTCGAAAGAGGAGTCATGTTAGGCCAACTTTAAACGGACATTCCCTGAAAGCCCTCGGAGAGATTTGAACTCTCGACCCCTGGTTTACAAGACCAGTGCTCTAACCCCTGAGCTACGAAGGCACGCGATCCTTGCCAAATACGAAAAGTCGGTGCATCAGGCAAAACAGGCCAGTTGCAACGTGTACTTGCCATAAAGTGATACCGTCAATGCCCTACTGGACCATGACTATTCTAATCACGGACCTCAGCTTTCCCGTTAACATCCACGGGCTCCAGTGGCGTAGTCGGTTAGCGCGTCGTACTTATAAGTCAGTATCGACAAAGACATGCGAAGATCGGGAGTTCGAGCCTCCCCTGGAGCAAGGTTTCTTTTCATGCGCCGTCAACACACGCCACAGCACGGGCAGATCACCAGTAAAATCTAGCAACGTGGCAGTGCACCCAGGTTGTTTTGATCCCGTCAACGTGACGGCAAAGCCCGTAAAATGGCCAGTGTGGGGCTCGAACCCACGACATTCGCGTTATTAGCACGACGCTCTAGCCGACTGAGCTAACCGGCCGTGAACGCGTGAACACGGACTCACTTCCTAAGTCAACTCTAAGCAAAATACTTTTATTTTTTTACTCAAAACGTTACCGTCATATTTCTCACGCTTTGATACGAGTCCAAGCAATGCAAATAGCCGCAACCCGCTCGAAAGAGGAGTCATGTTAGGCCAACTTTAAACGGACATTCCCTGAAATGCCTCGGAGAGATTTGAACTCTCGACCCCTGGTTTACAAGACCAGTGCTCTAACCCCTGAGCTACGAAGGCACGCGATCCTTGCCAAATACGAAAAGTCGGTGCATCAGGCAAAACAGGCCAGTTGCAACGTGTACTTGCCATAAAGTGATACCGTCAATGCCCTACTGGACCATGACTATTCTAATCACGGACCTCAGCTTTCCCGTTAACATCCACGGGCTCCAGTGGCGTAGTCGGTTAGCGCGTCGTACTTATAAGTCAGTATCGACAAAGACATGCGAAGATCGGGAGTTCGAGCCTCCCCTGGAGCAAGGTTTCTTTTCATGCGCCGTCAACACACGCCACAGCACGGGCAGATCACCAGTAAAATCTAGCAACGTGGCAGTGCACCCAGGTTGTTTTGATCCCGTCAACGTGACGGCAAAGCCCGTAAAATGGCCAGTGTGGGGCTCGAACCCACGACATTCGCGTTATTAGCACGACGCTCTAGCCGACTGAGCTAACCGGCCGTGAACGCGTGAACACGGACTCACTTCCTAAGTCAACTCTAAGCAAAATACTTTTATTTTTTTACTCAAAACGTTACCGTCATATTTCTCACGCTTTGATACGAGTCCAAGCAATGCAAATAGCCGCAACCCGCTCGAAAGAGGAGTCATGTTAGGCCAACTTTAAACGGACATTCCCTGAAAGGCCTCGGAGAGATTTGAACTCTCGACCCCTGGTTTACAAGACCAGTGCTCTAACCCCTGAGCTACGAAGGCACGCGATCCTTGCCAAATGCGAAAAGTCGGTGCATCAGGCAAAACAGGCCAGTTGCAACGTGTACTTGCCATAAAGTGATACCGTCAATGCCCTACTGGACCATGACTATTCTAATCACGGACCTCAGCTTTCCCGTTAACATCCACGGGCTCCAGTGGCGTAGTCGGTTAGCGCGTCGTACTTATAAGTCAGTATCGACAAAGACATGCGAAGATCGGGAGTTCGAGCCTCCCCTGGAGCAAGGTTTCTTTTCATGCGCCGTCAACACACGCCACAGCACGGGCAGATCACCAGTAAAATCTAGCAACGTGGCAGTGCACCCAGGTTGTTTTGATCCCGTCAACGTGACGGCAAAGCCCGTAAAATGGCCAGTGTGGGGCTCGAACCCACGACATTCGCGTTATTAGCACGACGCTCTAGCCGACTGAGCTAACCGGCCGTGAACGCGTGAACACGGACTCACTTCCTAAGTCAACTCTAAGCAAAATACTTTTATTTTTTTACTCAAAACGTTACCGTCATATTTCTCACGCTTTGATACGAGCCCAAGCAATGCAAATAGCCGCAACCCGCTCGAAAGAGGAGTCATGTTAGGCCAACTTTAAACGGACATTCCCTGAAAGGCCTCGGAGAGATTTGAACTCTCGACCCCTGGTTTACAAGACCAGTGCTCTAACCCCTGAGCTACGAAGGCACGCGATCCTTGCCAAATACGAAAAGTCGGTGCATCAGGCAAAACAGGCCAGTTGCAACGTGTACTTGCCATAAAGTGATACCGTCAATGCCCTACTGGACCATGACTATTCTAATCACGGACCTCAGCTTTCCCGTTAACATCCACGGGCTCCAGTGGCGTAGTCGGTTAGCGCGTCGTACTTATAAGTCAGTATCGACAAAGACATGCGAAGATCGGGAGTTCGAGCCTCCCCTGGAGCAAGGTTTCTTTTCATGCGCCGTCAACACACGCCACAGCACGGGCAGATCACCAGTAAAATCTAGCAACGTGGCAGTGCACCCAGGTTGTTTTGATCCCGTCAACGTGACGGCAAAGCCCGTAAAATGGCCAGTGTGGGGCTCGAACCCACGACATTCGCGTTATTAGCACGACGCTCTAGCCGACTGAGCTAACCGGCCGTGAACGCGTGAACACGGACTCACTTCCTAAGTCAACTCTAAGCAAAATACTTTTATTTTTTTACTCAAAACGTTACCGTCATATTTCTCACGCTTTGATACGAGTCCAAGCAATGCAAATAGCCGCAACCCGCTCGAAAGAGGAGTCATGTTAGGCCAACTTTAAACGGACATTCCCTGAAAGGCCTCGGAGAGATTTGAACTCTCGACCCCTGGTTTACAAGACCAGTGCTCTAACCCCTGAGCTACGAAGGCACGCGATCCTTGCCAAATACGAAAAGTCGGTGCATCAGGCAAAACAGGCCAGTTGCAACGTGTACTTGCCATAAAGTGATACCGTCAATGCCCTACTGGACCATGACTATTCTAATCACGGACCTCAGCTTTCCCGTTAACATCCACGGGCTCCAGTGGCGTAGTCGGTTAGCGCGTCGTACTTATAAGTCAGTATCGACAAAGACATGCGAAGATCGGGAGTTCGAGCCTCCCCTGGAGCAAGGTTTCTTTTCATGCGCCGTCAACACACGCCACAGCACGGGCAGATCACCAGTAAAATCTAGCAACGTGGCAGTGCACCCAGGTTGTTTTGATCCCGTCAACGTGACGGCAAAGCCCGTAAAATGGCCAGTGTGGGGCTCGAACCCACGACATTCGCGTTATTAGCACGACGCTCTAGCCGACTGAGCTAACCGGCCGTGAACGCGTGAACACGGACTCACTTCCTAAGTCAACTCTAAGCAAAATACTTTTATTTTTTTACTCAAAACGTTACCGTCATATTTCTCACGCTTTGATACGAGTCCAAGCAATGCAAATAGCCGCAACCCGCTCGAAAGAGGAGTCATGTTAGGCCAACTTTAAACGGACATTCCCTGAAAGGCCTCGGAGAGATTTGAACTCTCGACCCCTGGTTTACAAGACCAGTGCTCTAACCCCTGAGCTACGAAGGCACGCGATCCTTGCCAAATACGAAAAGTCGGTGCATCAGGCAAAACAGGCCAGTTGCAACGTGTACTTGCCATAAAGTGATACCGTCAATGCCCTACTGGACCATGACTATTCTAATCACGGACCTCAGCTTTCCCGTTAACATCCACGGGCTCCAGTGGCGTAGTCGGTTAGCGCGTCGTACTTATAAGTCAGTATCGACAAAGACATGCGAAGATCGGGAGTTCGAGCCTCCCCTGGAGCAAGGTTTCTTTTCATGCGCCGTCAACACACGCCACAGCACGGGCAGATCACCAGTAAAATCTAGCAACGTGGCAGTGCACCCAGGTTGTTTTGATCCCGTCAACGTGACGGCAAAGCCCGTAAAATGGCCAGTGTGGGGCTCGAACCCACGACATTCGCGTTATTAGCACGACGCTCTAGCCGACTGAGCTAACCGGCCGTGAACGCGTGAACACGGACTCACTTCCTAAGTCAACTCTAAGCAAAATACTTTTATTTTTTTACTCAAAACGTTACCGTCATATTTCTCACGCTTTGATACGAGTCCAAGCAATGCAAATAGCCGCAACCCGCTCGAAAGAGGAGTCATGTTAGGCCAACTTTAAACGGACATTCCCTGAAAGGCCTCGGAGAGATTTGAACTCTCGACCCCTGGTTTACAAGACCAGTGCTCTAACCCCTGAGCTACGAAGGCACGCGATCCTTGCCAAATACGAAAAGTCGGTGCATCAGGCAAAACAGGCCAGTTGCAACGTGTACTTGCCATAAAGTGATACCGTCAATGCCCTACTGGACCATGACTATTCTAATCACGGACCTCAGCTTTCCCGTTAACATCCACGGGCTCCAGTGGCGTAGTCGGTTAGCGCGTCGTACTTATAAGTCAGTATCGACAAAGACATGCGAAGATCGGGAGTTCGAGCCTCCCCTGGAGCAAGGTTTCTTTTCATGCGCCGTCAACACACGCCACAGCACGGGCAGATCACCAGTAAAATCTAGCAACGTGGCAGTGCACCCAGGTTGTTTTGATCCCGTCAACGTGACGGCAAAGCCCGTAAAATGGCCAGTGTGGGGCTCGAACCCACGACATTCGCGTTATTAGCACGACGCTCTAGCCGACTGAGCTAACCGGCCGTGAACGCGTGAACACGGACTCACTTCCTAAGTCAACTCTAAGCAAAATACTTTTATTTTTTTACTCAAAACGTTACCGTCATATTTCTCACGCTTTGATACGAGTCCAAGCAATGCAAATAGCCGCAACCCGCTCGAAAGAGGAGTCATGTTAGGCCAACTTTAAACGGACATTCCCTGAAAGGCCTCGGAGAGATTTGAACTCTCGACCCCTGGTTTACAAGACCAGTGCTCTAACCCCTGAGCTACGAAGGCACGCGATCCTTGCCAAATACGAAAAGTCGGTGCATCAGGCAAAACAGGCCAGTTGCAACGTGTACTTGCCATAAAGTGATACCGTCAATGCCCTACTGGACCATGACTATTCTAATCACGGACC
Source organism: Hydractinia symbiolongicarpus (assembly GCF_029227915.1). NCBI lineage: Eukaryota > Metazoa > Cnidaria > Hydrozoa > Anthoathecata > Hydractiniidae > Hydractinia > Hydractinia symbiolongicarpus. The sequence continues at coordinate 6,755,521 of NC_079878.1, forward strand.
TCAGCTTTCCCGTTAACATCCACGGGCTCCAGTGGCGTAGTCGGTTAGCGCGTCGTACTTATAAGTCAGTATCGACAAAGACATGCGAAGATCGGGAGTTCGAGCCTCCCCTGGAGCAAGGTTTCTTTTCATGCGCCGTCAACACACGCCACAGCACGGGCAGATCACCAGTAAAATCTAGCAACGTGGCAGTGCACCCAGGTTGTTTTGATCCCGTCAACGTGACGGCAAAGCCCGTAAAATGGCCAGTGTGGGGCTCGAACCCACGACATTCGCGTTATTAGCACGACGCTCTAGCCGACTGAGCTAACCGGCCGTGAACGCGTGAACACGGACTCACTTCCTAAGTCAACTCTAAGCAAAATACTTTTATTTTTTGACTCAAAACGTTACCGTCATATTTCTCACGCTTTGATACGAGTCCAAGCAATGCAAATAGCCGCAACCCGCTCGAAAGAGGAGTCATGTTAGGCCAACTTTAAACGGACATTCCCTGAAAGCCCTCGGAGAGATTTGAACTCTCGACCCCTGGATTACAAGACCAGTGCTCTAACCCCTGAGCTACGAAGGCACGCGATCCTTGCCAAATACGAAAAGTCGGTGCATCAGGCAAAACAGGCCAGTTGCAACGTGTACTTGCCATAAAGTGATACCGTCAATGCCCTACTGGACCATGACTATTCTAATCACGGACCTCAGCTTTCCCGTTAACATCCACGGGCTCCAGTGGCGTAGTCGGTTAGCGCGTCGTACTTATAAGTCAGTATCGACAAAGACATGCGAAGATCGGGAGTTCGAGCCTCCCCTGGAGCAAGGTTTCTTTTCATGCGCCGTCAACACACGCCACAGCACGGGCAGATTACCAGTAAAATCTAGCAACGTGGCAGTGCACCCAGGTTGTTTTGATCCCGTCAACGTGACGGCAAAGCCCGTAAAATGGCCAGTGTGGGGCTCGAACCCACGACATTCGCGTTATTAGCACGACGCTCTAGCCGACTGAGCTAACCGGCCGTGAACGCGTGAACACGGACTCACTTCCTAAGTCAACTCTAAGCAAAATACTTTTATTTTTTGACTCAAAACGTTACCGTCATATTTCTCACGCTTTGATACGAGTCCAAGCAATGCAAATAGCCGCAACCCGCTCGAAAGAGGAGTCATGTTAGGCCAAATTTAAACGGACATTCCCTGAAAGCCCTCGGAGAGATTTGAACTCTCGACCCCTGGTTTACAAGACCAGTGCTCTAACCCCTGAGCTACGAAGGCACGCGATCCTTGCCAAATACGAAAAGTCGGTGCATCAGGCAAAACAGGCCAGTTGCAACGTGTACTTGCCATAAAGTGATACCGTCAATGCCCTACTGGACCATGACTATTCTAATCACGGACCTCAGCTTTCCCGTTAACATCCACAGGCTCCAGTGGCGTAGTCGGTTAGCGCGTCGTACTTATAAGTCAGTATCGACAAAGACATGCGAAGATCGGGAGTTCGAGCCTCCCCTGGAGCAAGGTTTCTTTTCATGCGCCGTCAACACACGCCACAGCACGGGCAGATCACCAGTAAAATCTAGCAACGTGGCAGTGCACCCAGGTTGTTTTGATCCCGTCAACGTGACGGCAAAGCCCGTAAAATGGCCAGTGTGGGGCTCGAACCCACGACATTCGCGTTATTAGCACGACGCTCTAGCCGACTGAGCTAACCGGCCGTGAACGCGTGAACACGGACTCACTTCCTAAGTCAACTCTAAGCAAAATACTTTTATTTTTTTACTCAAAACGTTACCGTCATATTTCTCACGCTTTGATACGAGTCCAAGCAATGCAAATAGCCGCAACCCGCTCGAAAGAGGAGTCATGTTAGGCCAACTTTAAACGGACATTCCCTGAAAGCCCACGGAGAGATTTGAACTCTCGATCCCTTGTTTACAAGACCAGTGCTCTAACCCCTGAGCTACGAAGGCACGCGATCCTTGCCAAATACGAAAAGTCGGTGCATCAGGCAAAACAGGCCAGTTGCAACGTGTACTTGCCATAAAGTGATACCGTCAATGCCCTACTGGACCATGACTATTCTAATCACGGACCTCAGCTTTCCCGTTAACATCCACGGGCTCCAGTGGCGTAGTCGGTTATCGCGTCGTACTTATAAGTCAGTATCGACAAAGACATGCGAAGATCGGGAGTTCGAGCCTCCCCTGGAGCAAGGTTTCTTTTCATGCGCCGTCAACACACGCCACAGCACGGGCAGATCACCAGTAAAATCTAGCAACGTGGCAGTGCACCCAGGTTGTTTTGATCCCGTCAACATGACGGCAAAGCCCGTAAAATGGCCAGTGTGGGGCTCGAACCCACGACATTCGCGTTATTAGCACGACGCTCTAGCCGACTGAGCTAACCGGCCGTGAACGCGTGAACACGGACTCACTTCCTATGTCAACTCTAAGCAAAATACTTTTATTTTTTTACTCAAAACGTTACCGTCATATTTCTCACGCTTTGATACGAGTCCAAGCAATGCAAATAGCCGCAACCCGCTCGAAAGAGGAGTCATGTTAGGCCAACTTTAAACGGACATTCCCTGAAAGCCCTCGGAGAGATTTGAACTCTCGACCCCTGGTTTACAAGACCAGTGCTCTAACCCCTGAGCTACGAAGGCACGCGATCCTTGCCAAATACGAAAAGTCGGTGCATCAGGCAAAACAGGCCAGTTGCAACGTGTACTTGCCATAAAGTGATACCGTCAATGCCCTACTGGACCATGACTATTCTAATCACGGACCTCAGCTTTCCCGTTAACATCCACGGGCTCCAGTGGCGTAGTCGGTTATCGCGTCGTACTTATAAGTCAGTATCGACAAAGACATGCGAAGATCGGGAGTTCGAGCCTCCCCTGGAGCAAGGTTTCTTTTCATGCGCCGTCAACACACGCCACAGCACGGGCAGATCACCAGTAAAATCTAGCAACGTGGCAGTGCACCCAGGTTGTTTTGATCCCGTCAACGTGACGGCAAAGCCCGTAAAATGGCCAGTGTGGGGCTCGAACCCACGACATTCGCGTTATTAGCACGACGCTCTAGCCGACTGAGCTAACCGGCCGTGAACGCGTGAACACGGACTCACTTCCTATGTCAACTCTAAGCAAAATACTTTTATTTTTTTACTTAAAACGTTACCGTCATATTTCTCACGCTTTGATACGAGTCCAAGCAATGCAAATAGCCGCAACCCGCTCGAAAGAGGAGTCATGTTAGGCCAACTTTAAACGGACATTCCCTGAAAGCCCTCGGAGAGATTTGAACTCTCGACCCCTGGTTTACAAGACCAGTGCTCTAACCCCTGAGCTACGAAGGCACGCGATCCTTGCCAAATACGAAAAGTCGGTGCATCAGGCAAAACAGGCCAGTTGCAACGTGTACTTGCCATAAAGTGATACCGTCAATGCCCTACTGGACCATGACTATTCTAATCACGGACCTCAGCTTTCCCGTTAACATCCACGGGCTCCAGTGGCGTAGTCGGTTAGCGCGTCGTACTTATAAGTCAGTATCGACAAAGACATGCGAAGATCGGGAGTTCGAGCCTCCCCTGGAGCAAGGTTTCTTTTCATGCGCCGTCAACACACGCCACAGCACGGGCAGATCACCAGTAAAATCTAGCAACGTGGCAGTGCACCCAGGTTGTTTTGATCCCGTCAACGTGACGGCAAAGCCCGTAAAATGGCCAGTGTGGGGCTCGAACCCACGACATTCGCGTTATTAGCACGACGCTCTAGCCGACTGAGCTAACCGGCCGTGAACGCGTGAACACGGACTCACTTCCTAAGTCAACTCTAAGCAAAATACTTTTATTTTTTTACTCAAAACGTTACCGTCATATTTCTCACGCTTTGATAGGAGTCCAAGCAATGCAAATAGCCGCAACCCGCTCGAAAGAGGAGTCATGTTAGGCCAACTTTAAACGGACATTCCCTGAAAGCCCACGGAGAGATTTGAACTCTCGACCCCTGGTTTACAAGACCAGTGCTCTAACCCCTGAGCTACGAAGGCACGCGATCCTTGCCAAATACGAAAAGTCGGTGCATCAGGCAAAACAGGCCAGTTGCAACGTGTACTTGCCATAAAGTGATACCGTCAATGCCCTACTGGACCATGACTATTCTAATCACGGACCTCAGCTTTCCCGTTAACATCCACGGGCTCCAGTGGCGTAGTCGGTTAGCGCGTCGTACTTATAAGTCAGTATCGACAAAGACATGCGAAGATCGGGAGTTCGAGCCTCCCCTGGAGCAAGGTTTCTTTTCATGCGCCGTCAACACACGCCACAGCACGGGCAGATCACCAGTAAAATCTAGCAACGTGGCAGTGCACCCAGGTTGTTTTGATCCCGTCAACGTGACGGCAAAGCCCGTAAAATGGCCAGTGTGGGGCTCGAACCCACGACATTCGCGTTATTAGCACGACGCTCTAGCCGACTGAGCTAACCGGCCGTGAACGCGTGAACACGGACTCACTTCCTAAGTCAACTCTAAGCAAAATACTTTTATTTTTTTACTCAAAACGTTACCGTCATATTTCTCACGCTTTGATACGAGTCCAAGCAATGCAAATAGCCGCAACCCGCTCGAAAGAGGAGTCATGTTAGGCCAACTTTAAACGGACATTCCCTGAAAGCCCTCGGAGAGATTTGAACTCTCCTCCCCTGGTTTACAAGACCAGTGCTCTAACCCCTGAGCTACGAAGGCACGCGATCCTTGCCAAATACGAAAAGTCGGTGCATCAGGCAAAACAGGCCAGTTGCAACGTGTACTTGCCATAAAGTGATACCGTCAATGCCCTACTGGACCATGACTATTCTAATCACGGACCTCAGCTTTCCCGTTAACATCCACGGGCTCCAGTGGCGTAGTCGGTTAGCGCGTCGTACTTATAAGTCAGTATCGACAAAGACATGCGAAGATCGGGAGTTCGAGCCTCCCCTGGAGCAAGGTTTCTTTTCATGCGCCGTCAACACACGCCACAGCACGGGCAGATCACCAGTAAAATCTAGCAACGTGGCAGTGCACCCAGGTTGTTTTGATCCCGTCAACGTGACGGCAAAGCCCGTAAAATGGCCAGTGTGGGGCTCGAACCCACGACATTCGCGTTATTAGCACGACGCTCTAGCCGACTGAGCTAACCGGCCGTGAACGCGTGAACACGGACTCACTTCCTAAGTCAACTCTAAGCAAAATACTTTTATTTTTTTACTCAAAACGTTACCGTCATATTTCTCACGCTTTGATACGAGTCCAAGCAATGCAAATAGCCGCAACCCGCTCGAAAGAGGAGTCATGTTAGGCCAACTTTAAACGGACATTCCCTGAAAGCCCTCGGAGAGATTTGAACTCTCGACCCCTGGTTTACAAGACCAGTGCTCTAACCCCTGAGCTACGAAGGCACGCGATCCTTGCCAAATACGAAAAGTCGGTGCATCAGGCAAAACAGGCCAGTTGCAACGTGTACTTGCCATAAACTGATACCGTCAATGCCCTACTGGACCATGACTATTCTAATCACGGACCTCAGCTTTCCCGTTAACATCCACGGGCTCCAGTGGCGTAGTCGGTTAGCGCGTCGTACTTATAAGTCAGTATCGACAAAGACATGCGAAGATCGGGAGTTCGAGCCTCCCCTGGAGCAAGGTTTCTTTTCATGCGCCGTCAACACACGCCACAGCACGGGCAGATCACCAGTAAAATCTAGCAACGTGGCAGTGCACCCAGGTTGTTTTGATCCCGTCAACGTGACGGCAAAGCCCGTAAAATGGCCAGTGTGGGGCTCGAACCCACGACATTCGCGTTATTAGCACGACGCTCTAGCCGACTGAGCTAACCGGCCGTGAACGCGTGAACACGGACTCACTTCCTAAGTCAACTCTAAGCAAAATACTTTTATTTTTTTACTCAAAACGTTACCGTCATATTTCTCACGCTTTGATACGAGTCCAAGCAATGCAAATAGCCGCAACCCGCTCGAAAGAGGAGTCATGTTAGGCCAACTTTAAACGGACATTCCCTGAAAGCCCACGGAGAGATGCGAACTCTCGATCCCTGGTTTACAAGACCAGTGCTCTAACCCCTGAGCTACGAAGGCACGCGATCCTTGCCAAATACGAAAAGTCGGTGCATCAGGCAAAACAGGCCAGTTGCAACGTGTACTTGCCATAAAGTGATACCGTCAATGCCCTACTGGACCATGACTATTCTAATCACGGACCTCAGCTTTCCCGTTAACATCCACGGGCTCCAGTGGCGTAGTCGGTTATCGCGTCGTACTTATAAGTCAGTATCGACAAAGACATGCGAAGATCGGGAGTTCGAGCCTCCCCTGGAGCAAGGTTTCTTTTCATGCGCCGTCAACACACGCCACAGCACGGGCAGATCACCAGTAAAATCTAGCAACGTGGCAGTGCACCCAGGTTGTTTTGATCCCGTCAACGTGACGGCAAAGCCCGTAAAATGGCCAGTGTGGGGCTCGAACCCACGACATTCGCGTTATTAGCACGACGCTCTAGCCGACTGAGCTAACCGGCCGTGAACGCGTGAACACGGACTCACTTCCTATGTCAACTCTAAGCAAAATACTTTTATTTTTTTACTCAAAACGTTACCGTCATATTTCTCACGCTTTGATACGAGTCCAAGCAATGCAAATAGCCGCAACCCGCTCGAAAGAGGAGTCATGTTAGGCCAACTTTAAACGGACATTCCCTGAAAGCCCTCGGAGAGATTTGAACTCTCGACCCCTGGTTTACAAGACCAGTGCTCTAACCCCTGAGCTACGAAGGCACGCGATCCTTGCCAAATACGAAAAGTCGGTGCATCAGGCAAAACAGGCCAGTTGCAACGTGTACTTGCCATAAAGTGATACCGTCAATGCCCTACTGGACCATGACTATTCTAATCACGGACCTCAGCTTTCCCGTTAACATCCACGGGCTCCAGTGGCGTAGTCGGTTAGCGCGTCGTACTTATAAGTCAGTATCGACAAAGACATGCGAAGATCGGGAGTTCGAGCCTCCCCTGGAGCAAGGTTTCTTTTCATGCGCCGTCAACACACGCCACAGCACGGGCAGATCACCAGTAAAATCTAGCAACGTGGCAGTGCACCCAGGTTGTTTTGATCCCGTCAACGTGACGGCAAAGCCCGTAAAATGGCCAGTGTGGGGCTCGAACCCACGACATTCGCGTTATTAGCACGACGCTCTAGCCGACTGAGCTAACCGGCCGTGAACGCGTGAACACGGACTCACTTCCTAAGTCAACTCTAAGCAAAATACTTTTATTTTTTTACTCAAAACGTTACCGTCATATTTCTCACGCTTTGATACGAGTCCAAGCAATGCAAATAGCCGCAACCCGCTCGAAAGAGGAGTCATGTTAGGCCAACTTTAAACGGACATTCCCTGAAAGCCCACGGAGAGATTTGAACTCTCGACCCCTGGTTTACAAGACCAGTGCTCTAACCCCTGAGCTACGAAGGCACGCGATCCTTGCCAAATACGAAAAGTCGGTGCATCAGGCAAAACAGGCCAGTTGCAACGTGTACTTGCCATAAAGTGATACCGTCAATGCCCTACTGGACCATGACTATTCTAATCACGGACCTCAGCTTTCCCGTTAACATCCACGGGCTCCAGTGGCGTAGTCGGTTAGCGCGTCGTACTTATAAGTCAGTATCGACAAAGACATGCGAAGATCGGGAGTTCGAGCCTCCCCTGGAGCAAGGTTTCTTTTCATGCGCCGTCAACACACGCCACAGCACGGGCAGATCACCAGTAAAATCTAGCAACGTGGCAGTGCACCCAGGTTGTTTTGATCCCGTCAACGTGACGGCAAAGCCCGTAAAATGGCCAGTGTGGGGCTCGAACCCACGACATTCGCGTTATTAGCACGACGCTCTAGCCGACTGAGCTAACCGGCCGTGAACGCGTGAACACGGACTCACTTCCTAAGTCAACTCTAAGCAAAATACTTTTATTTTTTTACTCAAAACGTTACCGTCATATTTCTCACGCTTTGATACGAGTCCAAGCAATGCAAATAGCCGCAACCCGCTCGAAAGAGGAGTCATGTTAGGCCAACTTTAAACGGACATTCCCTGAAAGCCCTCGGAGAGATTTGAACTCTCCTCCCCTGGTTTACAAGACCAGTGCTCTAACCCCTGAGCTACGAAGGCACGCGATCCTTGCCAAATACGAAAAGTCGGTGCATCAGGCAAAACAGGCCAGTTGCAACGTGTACTTGCCATAAAGTGATACCGTCAATGCCCTACTGGACCATGACTATTCTAATCACGGACCTCAGCTTTCCCGTTAACATCCACGGGCTCCAGTGGCGTAGTCGGTTAGCGCGTCGTACTTATAAGTCAGTATCGACAAAGACATGCGAAGATCGGGAGTTCGAGCCTCCCCTGGAGCAAGGTTTCTTTTCATGCGCCGTCAACACACGCCACAGCACGGGCAGATCACCAGTAAAATCTAGCAACGTGGCAGTGCACCCAGGTTGTTTTGATCCCGTCAACGTGACGGCAAAGCCCGTAAAATGGCCAGTGTGGGGCTCGAACCCACGACATTCGCGTTATTAGCACGACGCTCTAGCCGACTGAGCTAACCGGCCGTGAACGCGTGAACACGGACTCACTTCCTAAGTCAACTCTAAGCAAAATACTTTTATTTTTTTACTCAAAACGTTACCGTCATATTTCTCACGCTTTGATACGAGTCCAAGCAATGCAAATAGCCGCAACCCGCTCGAAAGAGGAGTCATGTTAGGCCAACTTTAAACGGACATTCCCTGAAAGCCCTCGGAGAGATTTGAACTCTCGACCCCTGGTTTACAAGACCAGTGCTCTAACCCCTGAGCTACGAAGGCACGCGATCCTTGCCAAATACGAAAAGTCGGTGCATCAGGCAAAACAGGCCAGTTGCAACGTGTACTTGCCATAAACTGATACCGTCAATGCTCTACTGGACCATGACTATTCTAATCACGGACCTCAGCTTTCCCGTTAACATCCACGGGCTCCAGTGGCGTAGTCGGTTAGCGCGTCGTACTTATAAGTCAGTATCGACAAAGACATGCGAAGATCGGGAGTTCGAGCCTCCCCTGGAGCAAGGTTTCTTTTCATGCGCCGTCAACACACGCCACAGCACGGGCAGATCACCAGTAAAATCTAGCAACGTGGCAGTGCACCCAGGTTGTTTTGATCCCGTCAACGTGACGGCAAAGCCCGTAAAATGGCCAGTGTGGGGCTCGAACCCACGACATTCGCGTTATTAGCACGACGCTCTAGCCGACTGAGCTAACCGGCCGTGAACGCGTGAACACGGACTCACTTCCTAAGTCAACTCTAAGCAAAATACTTTTATTTTTTTACTCAAAACGTTACCGTCATATTTCTCACGCTTTGATACGAGTCCAAGCAATGCAAATAGCCGCAACCCGCTCGAAAGAGGAGTCATGTTAGGCCAACTTTAAACGGACATTCCCTGAAAGCCCTCGGAGAGATTTGAACTCTCGACCCCTGGTTTACAAGACCAGTGCTCTAACCCCTGAGCTACGAAGGCACGCGATCCTTGCCAAATACGAAAAGTCGGTGCATCAGGCAAAACAGGCCAGTTGCAACGTGTACTTGCCATAAAGTGATACCGTCAATGCCCTACTGGACCATGACTATTCTAATCACGGACCTCAGCTTTCCCGTTAACATCCACGGGCTCCAGTGGCGTAGTCGGTTAGCGCGTCGTACTTATAAGTCAGTATCGACAAAGACATGCGAAGATCGGGAGTTCGAGCCTCCCCTGGAGCAAGGTTTCTTTTCATGCGCCGTCAACACACGCCACAGCACGGGCAGATCACCAGTAAAATCTAGCAACGTGGCAGTGCACCCAGGTTGTTTTGATCCCGTCAACGTGACGGCAAAGCCCGTAAAATGGCCAGTGTGGGGCTCGAACCCACGACATTCGCGTTATTAGCACGACGCTCTAGCCGACTGAGCTAACCGGCCGTGAGCGCGTGAACACGGACTCACTTCCTAAGTCAACTCTAAGCAAAATACTTTTATTTTTTTACTCAAAACGTTACCGTCATATTTCTCACGCTTTGATACGAGTCCAAGCAATGCAAATAGCCGCAACCCGCTCGAAAGAGGAGTCATGTTAGGCCAACTTTAAACGGACATTCCCTGAAAGCCCTCGGACAACTCTCGACCCCTGGTTTACAAGACCAGTGCTCTAACCCCTGAGCTACGAAGGCACGCGATCCTTGCCAAATACGAAAAGTCGGTGCATCAGGCAAAACAGGCCAGTTGCAACGTGTACTTGCCATAAAGTGATACCGTCAATGCCCTACTGGACCATGACTATTCTAATCACGGACCTCAGCTTTCCCGTTAACATCCACGGGCTCCAGTGGCGTAGTCGGTTAGCGCGTCGTACTTATAAGTCAGTATCGACAAAGACATGCGAAGATCGGGAGTTCGAGCCTCCCCTGGAGCAAGGTTTCTTTTCATGCGCCGTCAACACACGCCACAGCACGGGCAGATCACCAGTAAAATCTAGCAACGTGGCAGTGCACCCAGGTTGTTTTGATCCCGTCAACGTGACGGCAAAGCCCGTAAAATGGCCAGTGTGGGGCTCGAACCCACGACATTCGCGTTATTAGCACGACGCTCTAGCCGACTGAGCTAACCGGCCGTGAACGCGTGAACACGGACTCACTTCCTAAGTCAACTCTAAGCAAAATACTTTTATTTTTTTACTCAAAACGTTACCGTCATATTTCTCACGCTTTGATACGAGTCCAAGCAATGCAAATAGCCGCAACCCGCTCGAAAGAGGAGTCATGTTAGGCCAACTTTAAACGGACATTCCCTGAAAGCCCTCGGAGAGATTTGAACTCTCGACCCCTGGTTTACAAGACCAGTGCTCTAACCCCTGAGCTACGAAGGCACGCGATCCTTGCCAAATACGAAAAGTCGGTGCATCAGGCAAAACAGGCCAGTTGCAACGTGTACTTGCCATAAAGTGATACCGTCAATGCCCTACTGGACCATGACTATTCTAATCACGGACCTCAGCTTTCCCGTTAACATCCACGGGCTCCAGTGGCGTAGTCGGTTAGCGCGTCGTACTTATAAGTCAGTATCGACAAAGACATGCGAAGATCGGGAGTTCGAGCCTCCCCTGGAGCAAGGTTTCTTTTCATGCGCCGTCAACACACGCCACAGCACGGGCAGATCACCAGTAAAATCTAGCAACGTGGCAGTGCACCCAGGTTGTTTTGATCCCGTCAACGTGACGGCAAAGCCCGTAAAATGGCCAGTGTGGGGCTCGAACCCACGACATTCGCGTTATTAGCACGACGCTCTAGCCGACTGAGCTAACCGGCCGTGAACGCGTGAACACGGACTCACTTCCTAAGTCAACTCTAAGCAAAATACTTTTATTTTTTTACTCAAAACGTTACCGTCATATTTCTCACGCTTTGATACGAGTCCAAGCAATGCAAATAGCCGCAACCCGCTCGAAAGAGGAGTCATGTTAGGCCAACTTTAAACGGACATTCCCTGAAAGCCCTCGGAGAGATTTGAACTCTCGACCCCTGGTTTACAAGATCAGTGCTCTAACCCCTGAGCTACGAAGGCACGCGATCCTTGCCAAATACGAAAAGTCGGTGCATCAGGCAAAACAGGCCAGTTGCAACGTGTACTTGCCATAAAGTGATACCGTCAATGCCCTACTGGACCATGACTATTCTAATCACGGACCTCAGCTTTCCCGTTAACATCCACGGGCTCCAGTGGCGTAGTCGGTTAGCGCGTCGTACTTATAAGTCAGTATCGACAAAGACATGCGAAGATCGGGAGTTCGAGCCTCACCTGGAGCAAGGTTTCTTTTCATGCGCCGTCAACACACGCCACAGCACGGGCAGATCACCAGTAAAATCTAGCAACGTGGCAGTGCACCCAGGTTGTTTTGATCCCGTCAACGTGACGGCAAAGCCCGTAAAATGGCCAGTGTGGGGCTCGAACCCACGACATTCGCGTTATTAGCACGACGCTCTAGCCGACTGAGCTAACCGGCCGTGAGCGCGTGAACACGGACTCACTTCCTAAGTCAACTCTAAGCAAAATACTTTTATTTTTTTACTCAAAACGTTACCGTCATATTTCTCACGCTTTGATACGAGTCCAAGCAATGCAAATAGCCGCAACCCGCTCGAAAGAGGAGTCATGTTAGGCCAACTTTAAACGGACATTCCCTGAAAGCCCTCGGAGAGATTTGAACTCTCGAACCCTGGTTTACAAGACCAGTGCTCTAACCCCTGAGCTACGAAGGCACGCGATCCTTGCCAAATACGAAAAGTCGGTGCATCAGGCAAAACAGGCCAGTTGCAACGTGTACTTGCCATAAAGTGATACCGTCAATGCCCTACTGGACCATGACTATTCTAATCACGGACCTCAGCTTTCCCGTTAACATCCACGGGCTCCAGTGGCGTAGTCGGTTAGCGCGTCGTACTTATAAGTCAGTATCGACAAAGACATGCGAAGATCGGGAGTTCGAGCCTCCCCTGGAGCAAGGTTTCTTTTCATGCGCCGTCAACACACGCCACAGCACGGGCAGATCACCAGTACAATCTAGCAACGTGGCAGTGCACCCAGGTTGTTTTGATCCCGTCAACGTGACGGCAAAGCCCGTAAAATGGCCAGTGTGGGGCTCGAACCCACGACATTCGCGTTATTAGCACGACGCTCTAGCCGACTGAGCTAACCGGCCGTGAACGCGTGAACACGGACTCACTTCCTAAGTCAACTCTAAGCAAAATACTTTTATTTTTTGACTCAAAACGTTACCGTCATATTTCTCACGCTTTGATACGAGTCCAAGCAATGCAAATAGCCGCAACCCGCTCGAAAGAGGAGTCATGTTAGGCCAACTTTAAACGGACATTCCCTGAAAGCCCTCGGAGAGATTTGAACTCTCGACCCCTGGTTTACAAGACCAGTGCTCTAACCCCTGAGCTACGAAGGCACGCGATCCTTGCCAAATACGAAAAGTCGGTGCATCAGGCAAAACAGGCCAGTTGCAACGTGTACTTGCCATAAAGTGATACCGTCAATGCCCTACTGGACCATGACTATTCTAATCACGGACCTCAGCTTTCCCGTTAACATCCACGGGCTCCAGTGGCGTAGTCGGTTAGCGCGTCGTACTTATAAGTCAGTATCGACAAAGACATGCGAAGATCGGGAGTTCGAGCCTCCCCTGGAGCAAGGTTTCTTTTCATGCGCCGTCAACACACGCCACAGCACGGGCAGATCACCAGTAAAATCTAGCAACGTGGCAGTGCACCCAGGTTGTTTTGATCCCGTCAACGTGACGGCAAAGCCCGTAAAATGGCCAGTGTGGGGCTCGAACCCACGACATTCGCGTTATTAGCACGACGCTCTAGCCGACTGAGCTAACCGGCCGTGAACGCGTGAACACGGACTCACTTCCTAAGTCAACTCTAAGCAAAATACTTTTATTTTTTTACTCAAAACGTTACCGTCATATTTCTCACGCTTTGATACGAGTCCAAGCAATGCAAATAGCCGCAACCCGCTCGAAAGAGGAGTCATGTTAGGCCAACTTTAAACGGACATTCCCTGAAAGCCCTCGGAGAGATTTGAACTCTCGACCCCTGGTTTACAAGACCAGTGCTCTAACCCCTGAGCTACGAAGGCACGCGATCCTTGCCAAATACGAAAAGTCGGTGCATCAGGCAAAACAGGCCAGTTGCAACGTGTACTTGCCATAAAGTGATACCGTCAATGCCCTACTGGACCATGACTATTCTAATCACGGACCTCAGCTTTCCCGTTAACATCCACGGGCTCCAGTGGCGTAGTCGGTTAGCGCGTCGTACTTATAAGTCAGTATCGACAAAGACATGCGAAGATCGGGAGTTCGAGCCTCACCTGGAGCAAGGTTTCTTTTCATGCGCCGTCAACACACGCCACAGCACGGGCAGATCACCAGTAAAATCTAGCAACGTGGCAGTGCACCCAGGTTGTTTTGATCCCGTCAACGTGACGGCAAAGCCCGTAAAATGGCCAGTGTGGGGCTCGAACCCACGACATTCGCGTTATTAGCACGACGCTCTAGCCGACTGAGCTAACCGGCCGTGAGCGCGTGAACACGGACTCACTTCCTAAGTCAACTCTAAGCAAAATACTTTTATTTTTTTACTCAAAACGTTACCGTCATATTTCTCACGCTTTGATACGAGTCCAAGCAATGCAAATAGCCGCAACCCGCTCGAAAGAGGAGTCATGTTAGGCCAACTTTAAACGGACATTCCCTGAAAGCCCTCGGAGAGATTTGAACTCTCGACCCCTGGTTTACAAGACCAGTGCTCTAACCCCTGAGCTACGAAGGCACGCGATCCTTGCCAAATACGAAAAGTCGGTGCATCAGGCAAAACAGGCCAGTTGCAACGTGTACTTGCCATAAAGTGATACCGTCAATGCCCTACTGGACCATGACTATTCTAATCACGGACCTCAGCTTTCCCGTTAACATCCACGGGCTCCAGTGGCGTAGTCGGTTAGCGCGTCGTACTTATAAGTCAGTATCGACAAAGACATGCGAAGATCGGGAGTTCGAGCCTCCCCTGGAGCAAGGTTTCTTTTCATGCGCCGTCAACACACGCCACAGCACGGGCAGATCACCAGTAAAATCTAGCAACGTGGCAGTGCACCCAGGTTGTTTTGATCCCGTCAACGTGACGGCAAAGCCCGTAAAATGGCCAGTGTGGGGCTCGAACCCACGACATTCGCGTTATTAGCACGACGCTCTAGCCGACTGAGCTAACCGGCCGTGAACGCGTGAACACGGACTCACTTCCTAAGTCAACTCTAAGCAAAATACTTTTATTTTTTGACTCAAAACGTTACCGTCATATTTCTCACGCTTTGATACGAGTCCAAGCAATGCAAATAGCCGCAACCCGCTCGAAAGAGGAGTCATGTTAGGCCAACTTTAAACGGACATTCCCTGAAAGCCCTCGGAGAGATTTGAACTCTCGACCCCTGGTTTACAAGACCAGTGCTCTAACCCCTGAGCTACGAAGGCACGCGATCCTTGCCAAATACGAAAAGTCGGTGCATCAGGCAAAACAGGCCAGTTGCAACGTGTACTTGCCATAAAGTGATACCGTCAATGCCCTACTGGACCATGACTATTCTAATCACGGACCTCAGCTTTCCCGTTAACATCCACGGGCTCCAGTGGCGTAGTCGGTTAGCGCGTCGTACTTATAAGTCAGTATCGACAAAGACATGCGAAGATCGGGAGTTCGAGCCTCCCCTGGAGCAAGGTTTCTTTTCATGCGCCGTCAACACACGCCACAGCACGGGCAGATCACCAGTAAAATCTAGCAACGTGGCAGTGCACCCAGGTTGTTTTGATCCCGTCAACGTGACGGCAAAGCCCGTAAAATGGCCAGTGTGGGGCTCGAACCCACGACATTCGCGTTATTAGCACGACGCTCTAGCCGACTGAGCTAACCGGCCGTGAACGCGTGAACACGGACTCACTTCCTAAGTCAACTCTAAGCAAAATACTTTTATTTTTTTACTCAAAACGTTACCGTCATATTTCTCACGCTTTGATACGAGTCCAAGCAATGCAAATAGCCGCAACCCGCTCGAAAGAGGAGTCATGTTAGGCCAACTTTAAACGGACATTCCCTGAAAGCCCTCGGAGAGATTTGAACTCTCGACCCCTGGTTTACAAGACCAGTGCTCTAACCCCTGAGCTACGAAGGCACGCGATCCTTGCCAAATACGAAAAGTCGGTGCATCAGGCAAAACAGGCCAGTTGCAACGTGTACTTGCCATAAAGTGATACCGTCAATGCCCTACTGGACCATGACTATTCTAATCACGGACCTCAGCTTTCCCGTTAACATCCACGGGCTCCAGTGGCGTAGTCGGTTAGCACGTCGTACTTATAAGTCAGTATCGACAAAGACATGCGAAGATCGGGAGTTCGAGCCTCCCCTGGAGCAAGGTTTCTTTTCATGCGCCGTCAACACACGCCACAGCACGGGCAGATCACCAGTAAAATCTAGCAACGTGGCAGTGCACCCAGGTTGTTTTGATCCCGTCAACGTGACGGCAAAGCCCGTAAAATGGCCAGTGTGGGGCTCGAACCCACGACATTCGCGTTATTAGCACGACGCTCTAGCCGACTGAGCTAACCGGCCGTGAACGCGTGAACACGGACTCACTTCCTAAGTCAACTCTAAGCAAAATACTTTTATTTTTTTACTCAAAACGTTACCGTCATATTTCTCACGCTTTGATACGAGTCCAAGCAATGCAAATAGCCGCAACCCGCTCGAAAGAGGAGTCATGTTAGGCCAACTTTAAACGGACATTCCCTGAAAGCCCTCGGAGAGATTTGAACTCTCGACCCCTGGTTTACAAGACCAGTGCTCTAACCCCTGAGCTACGAAGGCACGCGATCCTTGCCAAATACGAAAAGTCGGTGCATCAGGCAAAACAGGCCAGTTGCAACGTGTACTTGCCATAAAGTGATACCGTCAATGCCCTACTGGACCATGACTATTCTAATCACGGACCTCAGCTTTCCCGTTAACATCCACGGGCTCCAGTGGCGTAGTCGGTTAGCGCGTCGAACTTATAAGTCAGTATCGACAAAGACATGCGAAGATCGGGAGTTCGAGCCTCCCCTGGAGCAAGGTTTCTTTTCATGCGCCGTCAACACACGCCACAGCACGGGCAGATCACCAGTAAAATCTAGCAACGTGGCAGTGCACCCAGGTTGTTTTGATCCCGTCAACGTGACGGCAAAGCCCGTAAAATGGCCAGTGTGGGGCTCGAACCCACGACATTCGCGTTATTAGCACGACGCTCTAGCCGACTGAGCTAACAGGCCGTGAACGCGTGAACACGGACTCACTTCCTAAGTCAACTCTAAGCAAAATACTTTTATTTTTTTACTCAAAACGTTACCGTCATATTTCTCACGCTTTGATACGAGTCCAAGCAATGCAAATAGCCGCAACCCGCTCGAAAGAGGAGTCATGTTAGGCCAACTTTAAACGGACATTCCCTGAAAGCCCTCGGAGAGATTTGAACTCTCGACCCCTGGTTTACAAGACCAGTGCTCTAACCCCTGAGCTACGAAGGCACGCGATCCTTGCCAAATACGAAAAGTCGGTGCATCAGGCAAAACAGGCCAGTTGCAACGTGTACTTGCCATAAAGTGATACCGTCAATGCCCTACTGGACCATGACTATTCTAATCACGGACCTCAGCTTTCCCGTTAACATCCACGGGCTCCAGTGGCGTAGTCGGTTAGCGCGTCGTACTTATAAGTCAGTATCGACAAAGACATGCGAAGATCGGGAGTTCGAGCCTCCCCTGGAGCAAGGTTTCTTTTCATGCGCCGTCAACACATGCCACAGCACGGGCAGATCACCAGTAAAATCTAGCAACGTGGCAGTGCACCCAGGTTGTTTTGATCCCGTCAACGTGACGGCAAAGCCCGTAAAATGGCCAGTGTGGGGCTCGAACCCACGACATTCGCGTTATTAGCACGACGCTCTAGCCGACTGAGCTAACCGGCCGTGAACGCGTGAACACGGACTCACTTCCTAAGTCAACTCTAAGCAAAATACTTTTATTTTTTTAATCAAAACGTTACCGTCATATTTCTCACGCTTTGATACGAGTCCAAGCAATGCAAATAGCCGCAACCCGCTCGAAAGAGGAGTCATGTTAGGCCAACTTTAAACGGACATTCCCTGAAAGCCCTCGGAGAGATTTGAACTCTCGACCCCTGGTTTACAAGACCAGTGCTCTAACCCCTGAGCTACGAAGGCACGCGATCCTTGCCAAATACGAAAAGTCGGTGCATGAGGCAAAACAGGCCAGTTGCAACGTGTACTTGCCATAAAGTGATACCGTCAATGCCCTACTGGACCATGACTATTCTAATCACGGACCTCAGCTTTCCCGTTAACATCCACGGGCTCCAGTGGCGTAGTCGGTTAGCGCGTCGTACTTATAAGTCAGTATCGACAAAGACATGCGAAGATCGGGAGTTCGAGCCTCCCCTGGAGCAAGGTTTCTTTTCATGCGCCGTCAACACACGCCACAGCACGGGCAGATCACCAGTAAAATCTAGCAACGTGGCAGTGCACCCAGGTTGTTTTGATCCCGTCAACGTGACGGCAAAGCCCGTAAAATGGCCAGTGTGGGGCTCGAACCCACGACATTCGCGTTATTAGCACGACGCTCTAGCCGACTGAGCTAACCGGCCGTGAACGCGTGAACACGGACTCACTTCCTAAGTCAACTCTAAGCAAAATACTTTTATTTTTTTACTCAAAACGTTACCGTCATATTTCTCACGCTTTGATACGAGTCCAAGCAATGCAAATAGCCGCAACCCGCTCGAAAGAGGAGTCATGTTAGGCCAACTTTAAACGGACATTCCCTGAAAGCCCTCGGAGAGATTTGAACTCTCGACCCCTGGTTTACAAGACCAGTGCTCTAACCCCTGAGCTACGAAGGCACGCGATCCTTGCCAAATACGAAAAGTCGGTGCATCAGGCAAAACAGGCCAGTTGCAACGTGTACTTGCCATAAAGTGATACCGTCAATGCCCTACTGGACCATGACTATTCTAATCACGGACCTCAGCTTTCCCGTTAACATCCACGGGCTCCAGTGGCGTAGTCGGTTAGCGCGTCGTACTTATAAGTCAGTATCGACAAAGACATGCGAAGATCGGGAGTTCGAGCCTCCCCTGGAGCAAGGTTTCTTTTCATGCGCCGTCAACACACGCCACAGCACGGGCAGATCACCAGTAAAATCTAGCAACGTGGCAGTGCACCCAGGTTGTTTTGATCCCGTCAACGTGACGGCAAAGCCCGTAAAATGGCCAGTGTGGGGCTCGAACCCACGACATTCGCGTTATTAGCACGACGCTCTAGCCGACTGAGCTAACCGGCCGTGAACGCGTGAACACGGACTCACTTCCTAAGTCAACTCTAAGCAAAATACTTTTATTTTTTTACTCAAAACGTTACCGTCATATTTCTCACGCTTTGATACGAGTCCAAGCAATGCAAATAGCCGCAACCCGCTCGAAAGAGGAGTCATGTTAGGCCAACTTTAAACGGACATTCCCTGAAAGCCCTCGCAGAGATTTGAACTCTCGACCCCTAGTTTACAAGACCAGTGCTCTAACCCCTGAGCTACGAAGGCACGCGATCCTTGCCAAATACGAAAAGTCGGTGCATCAGGCAAAACAGGCCAGTTGCAACGTGTACTTGCCATAAAGTGATACCGTCAATGCCCTACTGGACCATGACTATTCTAATCACGGACCTCAGCTTTCCCGTTAACATCCACGGGCTCCAGTGGCGTAGTCGGTTAGCGCGTCGTACTTATAAGTCAGTATCGACAAAGACATGCGAAGATCGGGAGTTCGAGCCTCCCCTGGAGCAAGGTTTCTTTTCATGCGCCGTCAACACACGCCACAGCACGGGCAGATCACCAGTAAAATCTAGCAACGTGGCAGTGCACCCAGGTTGTTTTGATCCCGTCAACGTGACGGCAAAGCCCGTAAAATGGCCAGTGTGGGGCTCGAACCCACGACATTCGCGTTATTAGCACGACGCTCTAGCCGACTGAGCTAACCGGCCGTGAACGCGTGAACACGGACTCACTTCCTAAGTCAACTCTAAGCAAAATAGTTTTATTTTTTTACTCAAAACGTTACCGTCATATTTCTCACGCTTTGATACGAGTCCAAGCAATGCAAATAGCCGCAACCCGCTCGAAAGAGGAGTCATGTTAGGCCAACTTTAAACGGACATTCCCTGAAAGGCCTCGGAGAGATTTGAACTCTCGACCCCTGGTTTACAAGACCAGTGCTCTAACCCCTGAGCTACGAAGGCACGCGATCCTTGCCAAATACGAAAAGTCGGTGCATCAGGCAAAACAGGCCAGTTGCAACGTGTACTTGCCATAAAGTGATACCGTCAATGCCCTACTGGACCATGACTATTCTAATCACGGACCTCAGCTTTCCCGTTAACATCCACGGGCTCCAGTGGCGTAGTCGGTTAGCGCGTCGTACTTATAAGTCAGTATCGACAAAGACATGCGAAGATCGGGAGTTCGAGCCTCCCCTGGAGCAAGGTTTCTTTTCATGCGCCGTCAACACACGCCACAGCACGGGCAGATCACCAGTAAAATCTAGCAACGTGGCAGTGCACCCAGGTTGTTTTGATCCCGTCAACGTGACGGCAAAGCCCGTAAAATGGCCAGTGTGGGGCTCGAACCCACTACATTCGCGTTATTAGCACGACGCTCTAGCCGACTGAGCTAACCGGCCGTGAACGCGTGAACACGGACTCACTTCCTAAGTCAACTCTAAGCAAAATACTTTTATTTTTTTACTCAAAACGTTACCGTCATATTTCTCACGCTTTGATACGAGTCCAAGCAATGCAAATAGCCGCAACCCGCTCGAAAGAGGAGTCATGTTAGGCCAACTTTAAACGGACATTCCCTGAAAGGCCTCGGAGAGATTTGAACTCTCGACCCCTGGTTTACAAGACCAGTGCTCTAACCCCTGAGCTACGAAGGCACGCGATCCTTGCCAAATACGAAAAGTCGGTGCATCAGGCAAAACAGGCCAGTTGCAACGTGTACTTGCCATAAAGTGATACCGTCAATGCCCTACTGGACCATGACTATTCTAATCACGGACCTCAGCTTTCCCGTTAACATCCACGGGCTCCAGTGGCGTAGTCGGTTAGCGCGTCGTACTTATAAGTCAGTATCGACAAAGACATGCGAAGATCGGGAGTTAGAGCCTCCCCTGGAGCAAGGTTTCTTTTCATGCGCCGTCAACACACGCCACAGCACGGGCAGATCACCAGTAAAATCTAGCAACGTGGCAGTGCACCCAGGTTGTTTTGATCCCGTCAACGTGACGGCAAAGCCCGTAAAATGGCCAGTGTGGGGCTCGAACCCACGACATTCGCGTTATTAGCACGACGCTCTAGCCGACTGAGCTAACCGGCCGTGAACGCGTGAACACGGACTCACTTCCTAAGTCAACTCTAAGCTAAATACTTTTATTTTTTTACTCAAAACGTTACCGTCATATTTCTCACGCTTTGATACGAGTCCAAGCAATGCAAATAGCCGCAACCCGCTCGAAAGAGGAGTCATGTTAGGCCAACTTTAAACGGACATTCCCTGAAAGGCCTCGGAGAGATTTGAACTCTCGACCCCTGGTTTACAAGACCAGTGCTCTAACCCCTGAGCTACGAAGGCACGCGATCCTTGCCAAATACGAAAAGTCGGTGCATCAGGCAAAACAGGCCAGTTGCAACGTGTACTTGCCATAAAGTGATACCGTCAATGCCCTACTGGACCATGACTATTCTAATCACGGACCTCAGCTTTCCCGTTAACATCCACGGGCTCCAGTGGCGTAGTCGGTTAGCGCGTCGTACTTATAAGTCAGTATCGACAAAGACATGCGAAGATCGGGAGTTCGAGCCTCCCCTGGAGCAAGGTTTCTTTTCATGCGCCGTCAACACACGCCACAGCACGGGCAGATCACCAGTAAAATCTAGCAACGTGGCAGTGCACCCAGGTTGTTTTGATCCCGTCACCGTGACGGCAAAGCCCGTAAAATGGCCAGTGTGGGGCTCGAACCCACGACATTCGCGTTATTAGCACGACGCTCTAGCCGACTGAGCTAACCGGCCGTGAACGCGTGAACACGGACTCACTTCCTAAGTCAACTCTAAGCAAAATACTTTTATTTTTTTACTCAAAACGTTACCGTCATATTTCTCACGCTTTGATACGAGTCCAAGCAATGCAAATAGCCGCAACCCGCTTGAAAGAGGAGTCATGTTAGGCCAACTTTAAACGGACATTCCCTGAAAGGCCTCGGAGAGATTTGAACTCTCGACCCCTGGTTTACAAGACCAGTGCTCTAACCCCTGAGCTACGAAGGCACGCGATCCTTGCCAAATACGAAAAGTCGGTGCATCAGGCAAAACAGGCCAGTTGCAACGTGTACTTGCCATAAAGTGATACCGTCAATGCCCTACTGGACAATGACTATTCTAATCACGGACCTCAGCTTTCCCGTTAACATCCACGGGCTCCAGTGGCGTAGTCGGTTAGCGCGTCGTACTTATAAGTCAGTATCGACAAAGACATGCGAAGATCGGGAGTTCGAGCCTCCCCTGGAGCAAGGTTTCTTTTCATGCGCCGTCAACACACGCCACAGCACGGGCAGATCACCAGTAAAATCTAGCAACGTGGCAGTGCACCCAGGTTGTTTTGATCCCGTCAACGTGACGGCAAAGCCCGTAAAATGGCCAGTGTGGGGCTCGAACCCACGACATTCGCGTTATTAGCACGACGCTCTAGCCGACTGAGCTAACCGGCCGTGAACGCGTGAACACGGACTCACTTCCTAAGTCAACTCTAAGCAAAATACTTTTATTTTTTTACTCAAAACGTTACCGTCATATTTCTCACGCTTTGATACGAGTCCAAGCAATGCAAATAGCCGCAACCCGCTCGAAAGAGGAGTCATGTTAGGCCAACTTTAAACGGACATTCCCTGAAAGCCCTCGGAGAGATTTGAACTCTCGACCCCTGGTTTACAAGACCAGTGCTCTAACCCCTGAGCTACGAAGGCACGCGATCCTTGCCAAATACGAAAAGTCGGTGCATCAGGCAAAACAGGCCAGTTGCAACGTGTACTTGCCATAAAGTGATACCGTCAATGCCCTACTGGACCATGACTATTCTAATCACGGACCTCAGCTTTCCCGTTAACATCCACGGGCTCCAGTGGCGTAGTCGGTTAGCGCGTCGTACTTATAAGTCAGTATCGACAAAGACATGCGAAGATCGGGAGTTCGAGCCTCCCCTGGAGCAAGGTTTCTTTTCATGCGCCGTCAACACACGCCACAGCACGGGCAGATCACCAGTAAAATCTAGCAACGTGGCAGTGCACCCAGGTTGTTTTGATCCCGTCAACGTGACGGCAAAGCCCGTAAAATGGCCAGTGTGGGGCTCGAACCCACGACATTCGCGTTATTAGCACGACGCTCTAGCCGACTGAGCTAACCGGCCGTGAACGCGCGAACACGGACTCACTTCCTAAGTCAACTCTAAGCAAAATACTTTTATTTTTTTACTCAAAACGTTACCGTCATATTTCTCACGCTTTGATACGAGTCCAAGCAATGCAAATAGCCGCAACCCGCTCGAAAGAGGAGTCATGTTAGGCCAACTTTAAACGGACATTCCCTGAAAGCCCTCGGAGAGATTTGAACTCTCGACCCCTGGTTTACAAGACCAGTGCTCTAACCCCTGAGCTACGAAGGCACGCGATCCTTGCCAAATACGAAAAGTCGGTGCATCAGGCAAAACAGGCCAGTTGCAACGTGTACTTGCCATAAAGTGATACCGTCAATGCCCTACTGGACCATGACTATTCTAATCACGGACCTCAGCTTTCCCGTTAACATCCACGGGCTCCAGTGGCGTAGTCGGTTAGCGCGTCGTACTTATAAGTCAGTATCGACAAAGACATGCGAAGATCGGGAGTTCGAGCCTCCCCTGGAGCAAGGTTTCTTTTCATGCGCCGTCAACACACGCCACAGCACGGGCAGATCACCAGTAAAATCTAGCAACGTGGCAGTGCACCCAGGTTGTTTTGATCCCGTCAACGTGACGGCAAAGCCCGTAAAATGGCCAGTGTGGGGCTCGAACCCACGACATTCGCATTATTAGCACGACGCTCTAGCCGACTGAGCTAACCGGCCGTGAACGCGTGAACACGGACTCACTTCCTAAGTCAACTCTAAGCAAAATACTTTTATTTTTTTACTCAAAACGTTACCGTCATATTTCTCACGCTTTGATACGAGTCCAAGCAATGCAAATAGCCGCAACCCGCTCGAAAGAGGAGTCATGTTAGGCCAACTTTAAACGGACATTCCCTGAAAGCCCTCGGAGAGATTTGAACTCTCGACCCCTGGTTTACAAGACCAGTGCTCTAACCCCTGAGCTACGAAGGCACGCGATCCTTGCCAAATACGAAAAGTCGGTGCATCAGGCAAAACAGGCCAGTTGCAACGTGTACTTGCCATAAAGTGATACCGTCAATGCCCTACTGGACCATGACTATTCTAATCACGGACCTCAGCTTTCCCGTTAACATCCACGGGCTCCAGTGGCGTAGTCGGTTAGCGCGTCGTACTTATAAGTCAGTATCGACAAAGACATGCGAAGATCGGGAGTTCGAGCCTCCCCTGGAGCAAGGTTTCTTTTCATGCGCCGTCAACACACGCCACAGCACGGGCAGATCACCAGTAAAATCTAGCAACGTGGCAGTGCACCCAGGTTGTTTTGATCCCGTCAACGTGACGGCAAAGCCCGTAAAATGGCCAGTGTGGGGCTCGAACCCACGACATTCGCGTTATTAGCACGACGCTCTAGCCGACTGAGCTAACCGGCCGTGAACGCGTGAACACGGACTCACTTCCTAAGTCAACTCTAAGCAAAATACTTTTATTTTTTTACTCAAAACGTTACCGTCATATTTCTCACGCTTTGATACGAGTCCAAGCAATGCAAATAGCCGCAACCCGCTCGAAAGAGGAGTCATGTTAGGCCAACTTTAAACGGACATTCCCTGAAAGCCCTCGGAGAGATTTGAACTCTCGACCCCTGGTTTACAAGACCAGTGCTCTAACCCCTGAGCTACGAAGGCACGCGATCCTTGCCAAATACGAAAAGTCGGTGCATCAGGCAAAACAGGCCAGTTGCAACGTGTACTTGCCATAAAGTGATACCGTCAATGCCCTACTGGACCATGACTATTCTAATCACGGACCTCAGCTTTCCCGTTAACATCCACGGGCTCCAGTGGCGTAGTCGGTTAGCGCGTCGTACTTATAAGTCAGTATCGACAAAGACATGCGAAGATCGGGAGTTCGAGCCTCCCCTGGAGCAAGGTTTCTTTTCATGCGCCGTCAACACACGCCACAGCACGGGCAGATCACCAGTAAAATCTAGCAACGTGGCAGTGCACCCAGGTTGTTTTGATCCCGTCAACGTGACGGCAAAGCCCGTAAAATGGCCAGTGTGGGGCTCGAACCCACGACATTCGCGTTATTAGCACGACGCTCTAGCCGACTGAGCTAACCGGCCGTGAACGCGTGAACACGGACTCACTTCCTAAGTCAACTTTAAGCAAAATACTTTTATTTTTTTACTCAAAACGTTACCGTCATATTTCTCACGCTTTGATACGAGTCCAAGCAATGCAAATAGCCGCAACCCGCTCGAAAGAGGAGTCATGTTAGGCCAACTTTAAACGGACATTCCCTGAAAGCCCTCGGAGAGATTTGAACTCTCGACCCCTGGTTTACAAGACCAGTGCTCTAACCCCTGAGCTACGAAGGCACGCGATCCTTGCCAAATACGAAAAGTCGGTGCATCAGGCAAAACAGGCCAGTTGCAACGTGTACTTGCCATAAAGTGATACCGTCAATGCCTTACTGGACCATGACTATTCTAATCACGGACCTCAGCTTTCCCGTTAACATCCACGGGCTCCAGTGGCGTAGTCGGTTAGCGCGTCGTACTTATAAGTCAGTATCGACAAAGACATGCGAAGATCGGGAGTTCGAGCCTCCCCTGGAGCAAGGTTTCTTTTCATGCGCCGTCAACACACGCCACAGCACGGGCAGATCACCAGTAAAATCTAGCAACGTGGCAGTGCACCCAGGTTGTTTTGATCCCGTCAACGTGACGGCAAAGCCCGTAAATTGGCCAGTGTGGGGCTCGAACCCACGACATTCGCGTTATTAGCACGACGCTCTAGCCGACTGAGCTAACCGGCCGTGAACGCGTGAACACGGACTCACTTCCTAAGTCAACTCTAAGCAAAATACTTTTATTTTTTGACTCAAAACGTTACCGTCATATTTCTCACGCTTTGATACGAGTCCAAGCAATGCAAATAGCCGCAACCCGCTCGAAAGAGGAGTCATGTTAGGCCAACTTTAAACGGACATTCCCTGAAAGCCCTCGGAGAGATTTGAACTCTCGACCCCTGGTTTACAAGACCAGTGCTCTAACCCCTGAGCTACGAAGGCACGCGATCCTTGCCAAATACGAAAAGTCGGTGCATCAGGCAAAACAGGCCAGTTGCAACGTGTACTTGCCACAAAGTGATACCGTCAATGCCCTACTGGACCATGACTATTCTAATCACGGACCTCAGCTTTCCCGTTAACATCCACGGGCTCCAGTGGCGTAGTCGGTTAGCGCGTCGTACTTATAAGTCAGTATCGACAAAGACATGCGAAGATCGGGAGTTCGAGCCTCCCCTGGAGGAAGGTTTCTTTTCATGCGCCGTCAACACACGCCACAGCACGGGCAGATCACCAGTAAAATCTAGCAACGTGGCAGTGCACCCAGGTTGTTTTGATCCCGTCAACGTGACGGCAAAGCCCGTAAAATGGCCAGTGTGGGGCTCGAACCCACGACATTCGCGTTATTAGCACGACGCTCTAGCCGACTGAGCTAACCGGCCGTGAACGCGTGAACACGGACTCACTTCCTAAGTCAACTCTAAGCAAAATACTTTTATTTTTTTACTCAAAACGTTACCGTCATATTTCTCACGCTTTGATACGAGTCCAAGCAATGCAAATAGCCGCAACCCGCTCGAAAGAGGAGTCATGTTAGGCCAACTTTAAACGGACATTCCCTGAAAGCCCTCGGAGAGATTTGAACTCTCGACCCCTGGTTCACAAGACCAGTGCTCTAACCCCTGAGCTACGAGGGCACGCGATCCTTGCCAAATACGAAAAGTCGGTGCATCAGGCAAAACAGGCCAGTTGCAACGTGTACTTGCCATAAAGTGATACCGTCAATGCCCTACTGGACCATGACTATTCTAATCACGGACCTCAGCTTTCCCGTTAACATCCACGGGCTCCAGTGGCGTAGTCGGTTAGCGCGTCGTACTTATAAGTCAGTATCGACAAAGACATGCGAAGATCGGGAGTTCGAGCCTCCCCTGGAGCAAGGTTTCTTTTCATGCGCCGTCAACACACGCCACAGCACGGGCAGATCACCAGTAAAATCTAGCAACGTGGCAGTGCACCCAGGTTGTTTTGATCCCGTCAACGTGACGGCAAAGCCCGTAAAATGGCCAGTGTGGGGCTCGAACCCACGACATTCGCGTTATTAGCACGACGCTCTAGCCGACTGAGCTAACCGGCCGTGAACGCGTGAACACGGACTCACTTCCTAAGTCAACTCTAAGCAAAATACTTTTATTTTTTTACTCAAAACGTTACCGTCATATTTCTCACGCTTTGATACGAGTCCAAGCAATGCAAATAGCCGCAACCCGCTCGAAAGAGGAGTCATGTTAGGCCAACTTTAAACGGACATTCCCTGAAAGCCCTCGGAGAGATTTGAACTCTCGACCCCTGGTTTACAAGACCAGTGCTCTAACCCCTGAGCTACGAAGGCACGCGATCCTTGCCAAATACGAAAAGTCGGTGCATCAGGCAAAACAGGCCAGTTGCAACGTGTACTTGCCATAAAGTGATACCGTCAATGCCCTACTGGACCATGACTATTCTAATCACGGACCTCAGCTTTCCCGTTAACATCCACGGGCTCCAGTGGCGTAGTCGGTTAGCGCGTCGTACTTATAAGTCAGTATCGACAAAGACATGCGAAGATCGGGAGTTCGAGCCTCCCCTGGAGCAAGGTTTCTTTTCATGCGCCGTCAACACACGCCACAGCACGGGCAGATCACCAGTAAAATCTAGCAACGTGGCAGTGCACCCAGGTTGTTTTGATCCCGTCAACGTGACGGCAAAGCCCGTAAAATGGCCAGTGTGGGGCTCGAACCCACGACATTCGCGTTATTAGCACGACGCTCTAGCCGACTGAGCTAACCGGCCGTGAACGCGTGAACACGGACTCAC
The DNA here is from genome assembly GCF_029227915.1 of Hydractinia symbiolongicarpus. Taxonomy (NCBI): domain Eukaryota; kingdom Metazoa; phylum Cnidaria; class Hydrozoa; order Anthoathecata; family Hydractiniidae; genus Hydractinia; species Hydractinia symbiolongicarpus. The sequence goes on from NC_079878.1 coordinate 6,783,654, forward strand.
TTCCTAAGTCAACTCTAAGCAAAATACTTTTATTTTTTTACTCAAAACGTTACCGTCATATTTCTCACGCTTTGATACGAGTCCAAGCAATGCAAATAGCCGCAACCCGCTCGAAAGAGGAGTCATGTTAGGCCAACTTTAAACGGACATTCCCTGAAAGCCCTCGGAGAGATTTGAACTCTCGACCCCTGGTTTACAAGACCAGTGCTCTAACCCCTGAGCTACGAAGGCACGCGATCCTTGCCAAATACGAAAAGTCGGTGCATCAGGCAAAACAGGCCAGTTGCAACGTGTACTTGCCATAAAGTGATACCGTCAATGCCCTACTGGACCATGACTATTCTAATCACGGACCTCAGCTTTCCCGTTAACATCCACGGGCTCCAGTGGCGTAGTCGGTTAGCGCGTCGTACTTATAAGTCAGTATCGACAAAGACATGCGAAGATCGGGAGTTCGAGCCTCCCCTGGAGCAAGGTTTCTTTTCATGCGCCGTCAACACACGCCACAGCACGGGCAGATCACCAGTAAAATCTAGCAACGTGGCAGTGCACCCAGGTTGTTTTGATCCCGTCAACGTGACGGCAAAGCCCGTAAAATGGCCAGTGTGGGGCTCGAACCCACGACATTCGCGTTATTAGCACGACGCTCTAGCCGACTGAGCTAACCGGCCGTGAACGCGTGAACACGGACTCACTTCCTAAGTCAACTCTAAGCAAAATACTTTTATTTTTTTACTCAAAACGTTACCGTCATATTTCTCACGCTTTGATACGAGTCCAAGCAATGCAAATAGCCGCAACCCGCTCGAAAGAGGAGTCATGTTAGGCCAACTTTAAACGGACATTCCCTGAAAGCCCTCGGAGAGATATGAACTCTCGACCCCTGGTTTACAAGACCAGTGCTCTAACCCCTGAGCTACGAAGGCACGCGATCCTTGCCAAATACGAAAAGTCGGTGCATCAGGCAAAACAGGCCAGTTGCAACGTGTACTTGCCATAAAGTGATACCGTCAATGCCCTACTGGACCATGACTATTCTAATCACGGACCTCAGCTTTCCCGTTAACATCCACGGGCTCCAGTGGCGTAGTCGGTTAGCGCGTCGTACTTATAAGTCAGTATCGACAAAGACATGCCAAGATCGGGAGTTCGAGCCTCACCTGGAGCAAGGTTTCTTTTCATGCGCCGTCAACACACGCCACAGCACGGGCAGATCACCAGTAAAATCTAGCAACGTGGCAGTGCACCCAGGTTGTTTTGATCCCGTCAACGTGACGGCAAAGCCCGTAAAATGGCCAGTGTGGGGCTCGAACCCACGACATTCGCGTTATTAGCACGACGCTCTAGCCGACTGAGCTAACCGGCCGTGAACGCGTGAACACGGACTCACTTCCTAAGTCAACTCTAAGCAAAATACTTTTATTTTTTTACTCAAAACGTTACCGTCATATTTCTCACGCTTTGATACGAGTCCAAGCAATGCAAATAGCCGCAACCCGCTCGAAAGAGGAGTCATGTTAGGCCAACTTTAAATGGACATTCCCTGAAAGCCCTCGGAGAGATTTAAACTCTCGACCCCTGGTTTACAAGACCAGTGCTCTAACCCCTGAGCTACGAAGGCACGCGATCCTTGCCAAATACGAAAAGTCGGTGCATCAGGCAAAACAGGCCAGTTGCAACGTGTACTTGCCATAAAGTGATACCGTCAATGCCCTACTGGACCATGACTATTCTAATCACGGACCTCAGCTTTCCCGTTAACATCCACGGGCTCCAGTGGCGTAGTCGGTTAGCGCGTCGTACTTATAAGTCAGTATCGACAAAGACATGCGAAGATCGGGAGTTCGAGCCTCCCCTGGAGCAAGGTTTCTTTTCATGCGCCGTCAACACACGCCACAGCACGGGCAGATCACCAGTAAAATCTAGCAACGTGGCAGTGCACCCAGGTTGTTTTGATCCCGTCAACGTGACGGCAAAGCCCGTAAAATGGCCAGTGTGGGGCTCGAACCCACGACATTCGCGTTATTAGCACGACGCTCTAGCCGACTGAGCTAACCGGCCGTGAACGCGTGAACACGGACTCACTTCCTAAGTCAACTCTAAGCAAAATACTTTTATTTTTTTACTCAAAACGTTACCGTCATATTTCTCACGCTTTGATACGAGTCCAAGCAATGCAAATAGCCGCAACCCGCTCGAAAGAGGAGTCATGTTAGGCCAACTTTAATCGGACATTCCCTGAAAGCCCTCGGAGAGATTTGAACTCTCGACCCCTGGTTTACAAGACCAGTGCTCTAACCCCTGAGCTACGAAGGCACGCGATCCTTGCCAAATACGAAAAGTCGGTGCATCAGGCAAAACAGGCCAGTTGCAACGTGTACTTGCCATAAAGTGATACCGTCAATGCCCTACTGGACCATGACTATTCTAATCACGGACCTCAGCTTTCCCGTTAACATTCACGGGCTCCAGTGGCGTAGTCGGTTAGCGCGTCGTACTTATAAGTCAGTATCGACAAAGACATGCGAAGATCGGGAGTTCGAGCCTCCCCTGGAGCAAGGTTTCTTTTCATGCGCCGTCAACACACGCCACAGCACGGGCAGATCACCAGTAAAATCTAGCAACGTGGCAGTGCACCCAGGTTGTTTTGATCCCGTCAACGTGACGGCAAAGCCCGTAAAATGGCCAGTGTGGGGCTCGAACCCACGACATTCGCGTTATTAGCACGACGCTCTAGCCGACTGAGCTAACCGGCCGTGAACGCGTGAACACGGACTCACTTCCTAAGTCAACTCTAAGCAAAATACTTTTATTTTTTTACTCAAAACGTTACCGTCATATTTCTCACGCTTTGATACGAGTCCAAGCAATGCAAATAGCCGCAACCCGCTCGAAAGAGGAGTCATGTTAGGCCAACTTTAAACGGACATTCCCTGAAAGCCCTCGGAGAGATTTGAACTCTCGACCCCTGGTTTACAAGACCAGTGCTCTAACCCCTGAGCTACGAAGGCACGCGATCCTTGCCAAATACGAAAAGTCGGTGCATCAGGCAAAACAGGCCAGTTGCAACGTGTACTTGCCATAAAGTGATACCGTCAATGCCCTACTGGACCATGACTATTCTAATCACGGACCTCAGCTTTCCCGTTAACATTCACGGGCTCCAGTGGCGTAGTCGGTTAGCGCGTCGTACTTATAAGTCAGTATCGACAAAGACATGCGAAGATCGGGAGTTCGAGCCTCCCCTGGAGCAAGGTTTCTTTTCATGCGCCGTCAACACACGCCACAGCACGGGCAGATCACCAGTAAAATCTAGCAACGTGGCAGTGCACCCAGGTTGTTTTGATCCCGTCAACGTGACGGCAAAGCCCGTAAAATGGCCAGTGTGGGGCTCGAACCCACGACATTCGCGTTATTAGCACGACGCTCTAGCCGACTGAGCTAACCGGCCGTGAACGCGTGAACACGGACTCACTTCCTAAGTCAACTCTAAGCAAAATACTTTTATTTTTTTACTCAAAACGTTACCGTCATATTTCTCACGCTTTGATACGAGTCCAAGCAATGCAAATAGCCGCAACCCGCTCGAAAGAGGAGTCATGTTAGGCCAACTTTAAACGGACATTCCCTGAAAGCCCTCGGAGAGATTTGAACTCTCGACCCCTGGTTTACAAGACCAGTGCTCTAACCCCTGAGCTACGAAGGCACGCGATCCTTGCCAAATACGAAAAGTCGGTGCATCAGGCAAAACAGGCCAGTTGCAACGTGTACTTGCCATAAAGTGATACCGTCAATGCCCTACTGGACCATGACTATTCTAATCACGGACCTCAGCTTTCCCGTTAACATCCACGGGCTCCAGTGCGTAGTCGGTTAGCGCGTCGTACTTATAAGTCAGTATCGACAAAGACATGCGAAGATCGGGAGTTCGAGCCTCCCCTGGAGCAAGGTTTCTTTTCATGCGCCGTCAACACACGCCACAGCACGGGCAGATCACCAGTAAAATCTAGCAACGTGGCAGTGCACCCAGGTTGTTTTGATCCCGTCAACGTGACGGCAAAGCCCGTAAAATGGCCAGTGTGGGGCTCGAACCCACGACATTCGCGTTATTAGCACGACGCTCTAGCCGACTGAGCTAACCGGCCGTGAACGCGTGAACACGGACTCACTTCCTAAGTCAACTCTAAGCAAAATACTTTTATTTTTTTACTCAAAACGTTACCGTCATATTTCTCACGCTTTGATACGAGTCCAAGCAATGCAAATAGCCGCAACCCGCTCGAAAGAGGAGTCATGTTAGGCCAACTTTAAACGGACATTCCCTGAAAGCCCTCGGAGAGATTTGAACTCTCGACCCCTGGTTTACAAGACCAGTGCTCTAACCCCTGAGCTACGAAGGCACGCGATCCTTGCCAAATACGAAAAGTCGGTGCATCAGGCAAAACAGGCCAGTTGCAACGTGTACTTGCCATAAAGTGATACCGTCAATGCCCTACTGGACCATGACTATTCTAATCACGGACCTCAGCTTTCCCGTTAACATCCACGGGCTCCAGTGGCGTAGTCGGTTAGCGCGTCGTACTTATAAGTCAGTATCGACAAAGACATGCGAAGATCGGGAGTTCGAGCCTCACCTGGAGCAAGGTTTCTTTTCATGCGCCGTCAACACACGCCACAGCACGGGCAGATCACCAGTAAAATCTAGCAACGTGGCAGTGCACCCAGGTTGTTTTGATCCCGTCAACGTGACGGCAAAGCCCGTAAAATGGCCAGTGTGGGGCTCGAACCCACGACATTCGCGTTATTAGCACGACGCTCTAGCCGACTGAGCTAACCGGCCGTGAACGCGTGAACACGGACTCACTTCCTAAGTCAACTCTAAGCAAAATACTTTTATTTTTTTACTCAAAACGTTACCGTCATATTTCTCACGCTTTGATACGAGTCCAAGCAATGCAAATAGCCGCAACCCGCTCGAAAGAGGAGTCATGTTAGGCCAACTTTAAACGGACATTCCCTGAAAGCCCTCGGAGAGATTTGAACTCTCGAACCCTGGTTTACAAGACCAGTGCTCTAACCCCTGAGCTACGAAGGCACGCGATCCTTGCCAAATACGAAAAGTCGGTGCATCAGGCAAAACAGGCCAGTTGCAACGTGTACTTGCCATAAAGTGATACCGTCAATGCCCTACTGGACCATGACTATTCTAATCACGGACCTCAGCTTTCCCGTTAACATCCACGGGCTTCAGTGGCGTAGTCGGTTAGCGCGTCGTACTTATAAGTCAGTATCGACAAAGACATGCGAAGATCGGGAGTTCGAGCCTCCCCTGGAGCAAGGTTTCTTTTCATGCGCCGTCAACACACGCCACAGCACGGGCAGATCACCAGTAAAATCTAGCAACGTGGCAGTGCACCCAGGTTGTTTTGATCCCGTCAACGTGACGGCAAAGCCCGTAAAATAGCCAGTGTGGGGCTCGAACCCACGACATTCGCGTTATTAGCACGACGCTCTAGCCGACTGAGCTAACTGGCCGTGAACGCGTGAACACGGACTCACTTCCTAAGTCAACTCTAAGCAAAATACTTTTATTTTTTTACTCAAAACGTTACCGTCATATTTCTCACGCTTTGATACGAGTCCAAGCAATGCAAATAGCCGCAACCGGCTCGAAAGAGGAGTCATGTTAGGCCAACTTTAAACGGACATTCCCTGAAAGCCCTCGGAGAGATTTGAACTCTCGACCCCTGGTTTACAAGACCAGTGCTCTAACCCCTGAGCTACGAAGGCACGCGATCCTTGCCAAATACGAAAAGTCGGTGCATCAGGCAAAACAGGCCAGTTGCAACGTGTAGTTGCCATAAAGTGATACCGTCAATGCCCTACTGGACCATGACTATTCTAATCACGGACCTCAGCTTTCCCGTTAACATCCACGGGCTCCAGTGGCGTAGTCGGTTAGCGCGTCGTACTTATAAGTCAGTATCGACAAAGACATGCGAAGATCGGGAGTTCGAGCCTCCCCTGGAGCAAGGTTTCTTTTCATGCGCCGTCAACACACGCCACAGCACGGGCAGATCACCAGTAAAATCTAGCAACGTGGCAGTGCACCCAGGTTGTTTTGATCCCGTCAACGTGACGGCAAAGCCCGTAAAATGGCCAGTGTGGGGCTCGAACCCACGACATTCGCGTTATTAGCACGACGCTCTAGCCGACTGAGCTAACCGGCCGTGAACGCGTGAACACGGACTCACTTCCTATGTCAACTCTAAGCAAAATACTTTTATTTTTTTACTCAAAACGTTACCGTCATATTTCTCACGCTTTGATACGAGTCCAAGCAATGCAAATAGCCGCAACCCGCTCGAAAGAGGAGTCATGTTAGGCCAACTTTAAACGGACATTCCCTGAAAGCCCTCGGAGAGATTTGAACTCTCGACCCCTGGTTTACAAGACCAGTGCTCTAACCCCTGAGCTACGAAGGCACGCGATCCTTGCCAAATACGAAAAGTCGGTGCATCAGGCAAAACAGGCCAGTTGCAACGTGTACTTGCCATAAAGTGATACCGTCAATGCCCTACTGGACCATGACTATTCTAATCACGGACCTCAGCTTTCCCGTTAACATCCACGGGCTCCAGTGGCGTAGTCGGTTAGCGCGTCGTACTTATAAGTCAGTATCGACAAAGACATGCGAAGATCGGAAGTTCGAGCCTCCCCTGGAGCAAGGTTTCTTTTCATGCGCCGTCAACACACGCCACAGCACGGGCAGATCACCAGTAAAATCTAGCAACGTGGCAGTGCACCCAGGTTGTTTTGATCCCGTCAACGTGACGGCAAAGCCCGTAAAATGGCCAGTGTGGGGCTCGAACCCACGACATTCGCGTTATTAGCACGACGCTCTAGCCGACTGAGCTAACCGGCCGTGAACGCGTGCACACGGACTCACTTCCTAAGTCAACTCTAAGCAAAATACTTTTATTTTCTTACTCAAAACGTTACCGTCATATTTCTCACGCTTTGATACGAGTCCAAGAAATGCAAATAGCCGCAACCCGCTCGAAAGAGGAGTCATGTTAGGCCAACTTTAAACGGACATTCCCTGAAAGCCCTCGGAGAGATTTGAACTCTCGACCCCTGGTTTACAAGACCAGTGCTCTAACCCCTGAGCTACGAAGGCACGCGATCCTTGCCAAATACGAAAAGTCGGTGCATCAGGCAAAACAGGCCAGTTGCAACGTGTACTTGCCATAAAGTGATACCGTCAATGCCCTACTGGACCATGACTATTCTAATCACGGACCTCAGCTTTCCCGTTAACATCCACGGGCTCCAGTGGCGTAGTCGGTTAGCGCGTCGTACTTATAAGTCAGTATCGACAAAGACATGCGAAGATCGGGAGTTCGAGCCTCCCCTGGAGCAAGGTTTCTTTTCATGCGCCGTCAACACACGCCACAGCACGGGCAGATCACCAGTAAAATCTAGCAACGTGGCAGTGCACCCAGGTTGTTTTGATCCCGTCAACGTGACGGCAAAGCCCGTAAAATGGCCAGTGTGGGGCTCGAACCCACGACATTCGCGTTATTAGCACGACGCTCTAGCCGACTGAGCTAACCGGCCGTGAACGCGTGAACACGGACTCACTTCCTAAGTCAACTCTAAGCAAAATACTTTTATTTTTTTACTCAAAACGTTACCGTCATATTTCTCACGCTTTGATACGAGTCCAAGCAATGCAAATAGCCGCAACCCGCTCGAAAGAGGAGTCATGTTAGGCCAACTTTAAACGGACATTCCCTGAAAGCCCTCGGAGAGATTTGAACTCTCGACCCCTGGTTTACAAGACCAGTGCTCTAACCCCTGAGCTACGAAGGCACGCGATCCTTGCCAAATACGAAAAGTCGGTGCATCAGGCAAAACAGGCCAGTTGCAACGTGTACTTGCCATAAAGTGATACCGTCAATGCCCTACTGGACCATGACTATTCTAATCACGGACCTCAGCTTTCCCGTTAACATCCACGGGCTCCAGTGGCGTAGTCGGTTAGCGCGTCGTACTTATAAGTCAGTATCGACAAAGACATGCGAAGATCGGGAGTTCGAGCCTCCCCTGGAGCAAGGTTTCTTTTCATGCGCCGTCAACACACGCCACAGCACGGGCAGATCACCAGTAAAATCTAGCAACGTGGCAGTGCACCCAGGTTGTTTTGATCCCGTCAACGTGACGGCAAAGCCCGTAAAATGGCCAGTGTGGGGCTCGAACCCACGACATTCGCGTTATTAGCACGACGCTCTAGCCGACTGAGCTAACCGGCCGTGAACGCGTGAACACGGACTCACTTCCTAAGTCAACTCTAAGCAAAATACTTTTATTTTTTTACTCAAAACGTTACCGTCATATTTCTCACGCTTTGATACGAGTCCAAGCAATGCAAATAGCCGCAACCCGCTCGAAAGAGGAGTCATGTTAGGCCAACTTTAAACGGACATTCCCTGAAAGCCCTCGGAGAGATTTGAACTCTCGACCCCTGGTTTACAAGACCAGTGCTCTAACCCCTGAGCTACGAAGGCACGCGATCCTTGCCAAATACGAAAAGTCGGTGCATCAGGCAAAACAGGCCAGTTGCAACGTGTACTTGCCATAAAGTGATACCGTCAATGCCCTACTGGACCATGACTATTCTAATCACGGACCTCAGCTTTCCCGTTAACATCCACGGGCTCCAGTGGCGTAGTCGGTTAGCGCGTCGTACTTATAAGTCAGTATCGACAAAGACATGCGAAGATCGGGAGTTCGAGCCTCCCCTGGAGCAAGGTTTCTTTTCATGCGCCGTCAACACACGCCACAGCACGGGCAGATCACCAGTAAAATCTAGCAACGTGGCAGTGCACCCAGGTTGTTTTGATCCCGTCAACGTGACGGCAAAGCCCGTAAAATGGCCAGTGTGGGGCTCGAACCCACGACATTCGCGTTATTAGCACGACGCTCTAGCCGACTGAGCTAACCGGCCGTGAACGCGTGAACACGGACTCACTTCCTATGTCAACTCTAAGCAAAATACTTTTATTTTTTTACTCAAAACGTTACCGTCATATTTCTCACGCTTTGATACGAGTCCAAGCAATGCAAATAGCCGCAACCCGCTCGAAAGAGGAGTCATGTTAGGCCAACTTTAAACGGACATTCCCTGAAAGCCCTCGGAGAGATTTGAACTCTCGACCCCTGGTTTACAAGACCAGTGCTCTAACCCCTGAGCTACGAAGGCACGCGATCCTTGCCAAATACGAAAAGTCGGTGCATCAGGCAAAACAGGCCAGTTGCAACGTGTACTTGCCATAAAGTGATACCGTCAATGCCCTACTGGACCATGACTATTCTAATCACGGACCTCAGCTTTCCCGTTAACATCCACGGGCTCCAGTGGCGTAGTCGGTTAGCGCGTCGTACTTATAAGTCAGTATCGACAAAGACATGCGAAGATCGGGAGTTCGAGCCTCCCCTGGAGCAAGGTTTCTTTTCATGCGCCGTCAACACACGCCACAGCACGGGCAGATCACCAGTAAAATCTAGCAACGTGGCAGTGCACCCAGGTTGTTTTGATCCCGTCAACGTGACGGCAAAGCCCGTAAAATGGCCAGTGTGGGGCTCGAACCCACGACATTCGCGTTATTAGCACGACGCTCTAGCCGACTGAGCTAACCGGCCGTGAACGCGTGAACACGGACTCACTTCCTAAGTCAACTCTAAGCAAAATACTTTTATTTTTTTACTCAAAACGTTACCGTCATATTTCTCACGCTTTGATACGAGTCCAAGCAATGCAAATAGCCGCAACCCGCTCGAAAGAGGAGTCATGTTAGGCCAACTTTAAACGGACATTCCCTGAAAGCCCTCGGAGAGATTTGAACTCTCGACCCCTGGTTTACAAGACCAGTGCTCTAACCCCTGAGCTACGAAGGCACGCGATCCTTGCCAAATACGAAAAGTCGGTGCATCAGGCAAAACAGGCCAGTTGCAACGTGTACTTGCCATAAAGTGATACCGTCAATGCCCTACTGGACCATGACTATTCTAATCACGGACCTCAGCTTTCCCGTTAACATCCACGGGCTCCAGTGGCGTAGTCGGTTAGCGCGTCGTACTTATAAGTCAGTATCGACAAAGACATGCGAAGATCGGGAGTTCGAGCCTCCCCTGGAGCAAGGTTTCTTTTCATGCGCCGTCAACACACGCCACAGCACGGGCAGATCACCAGTAAAATCTAGCAACGTGGCAGTGCACCCAGGTTGTTTTGATCCCGTCAACGTGACGGCAAAGCCCGTAAAATGGCCAGTGTGGGGCTCGAACCCACGACATTCGCGTTATTAGCACGACGCTCTAGCCGACTGAGCTAACCGGCCGTGAACGCGTGAACACGGACTCACTTCCTAAGTCAACTCTAAGCAAAATACTTTTATTTTTTTACTCAAAACGTTACCGTCATATTTCTCACGCTTTGATACGAGTCCAAGCAATGCAAATAGCCGCAACCCGCTCGAAAGAGGAGTCATGTTAGGCCAACTTTAAACGGACATTCCCTGAAAGCCCTCGGAGAGATTTGAACTCTCGACCCCTGGTTTACAAGACCAGTGCTCTAACCCCTGAGCTACGAAGGCACGCGATCCTTGCCAAATACGAAAAGTCGGTGCATCAGGCAAAACAGGCCAGTTGCAACGTGTACTTGCCATAAAGTGATACCGTCAATGCCCTACTGGACCATGACTATTCTAATCACGGACCTCAGCTTTCCCGTTAACATCCACGGGCTCCAGTGGCGTAGTCGGTTAGCGCGTCGTACTTATAAGTCAGTATCGACAAAGACATGCGAAGATCGGGAGTTCGAGCCTCCCCTGGAGCAAGGTTTCTTTTCATGCGCCGTCAACACACGCCACAGCACGGGCAGATCACCAGTAAAATCTAGCAACGTGGCAGTGCACCCAGGTTGTTTTGATCCCGTCAACGTGACGGCAAAGCCCGTAAAATGGCCAGTGTGGGGCTCGAACCCACGACATTCGCGTTATTAGCACGACGCTCTAGCCGACTGAGCTAACCGGCCGTGAACGCGTGAACACGGACTCACTTCCTATGTCAACTCTAAGCAAAATACTTTTATTTTTTTACTCAAAACGTTACCGTCATATTTCTCACGCTTTGATACGAGTCCAAGCAATGCAAATAGCCGCAACCCGCTCGAAAGAGGAGTCATGTTAGGCCAACTTTAAACGGACATTCCCTGAAAGCCCTCGGAGAGATTTGAACTCTCGACCCCTGGTTTACAAGACCAGTGCTCTAACCCCTGAGCTACGAAGGCACGCGATCCTTGCCAAATACGAAAAGTCGGTGCATCAGGCAAAACAGGCCAGTTGCAACGTGTACTTGCCATAAAGTGATACCGTCAATGCCCTACTGGACCATGACTATTCTAATCACGGACCTCAGCTTTCCCGTTAACATCCACGGGCTCCAGTGGCGTAGTCGGTTAGCGCGTCGTACTTATAAGTCAGTATCGACAAAGACATGCGAAGATCGGAAGTTCGAGCCTCCCCTGGAGCAAGGTTTCTTTTCATGCGCCGTCAACACACGCCACAGCACGGGCAGATCACCAGTAAAATCTAGCAACGTGGCAGTGCACCCAGGTTGTTTTGATCCCGTCAACGTGACGGCAAAGCCCGTAAAATGGCCAGTGTGGGGCTCGAACCCACGACATTCGCGTTATTAGCACGACGCTCTAGCCGACTGAGCTAACCGGCCGTGAACGCGTGCACACGGACTCACTTCCTAAGTCAACTCTAAGCAAAATACTTTTATTTTCTTACTCAAAACGTTACCGTCATATTTCTCACGCTTTGATACGAGTCCAAGAAATGCAAATAGCCGCAACCCGCTCGAAAGAGGAGTCATGTTAGGCCAACTTTAAACGGACATTCCCTGAAAGCCCTCGGAGAGATTTGAACTCTCGACCCCTGGTTTACAAGACCAGTGCTCTAACCCCTGAGCTACGAAGGCACGCGATCCTTGCCAAATACGAAAAGTCGGTGCATCAGGCAAAACAGGCCAGTTGCAACGTGTACTTGCCATAAAGTGATACCGTCAATGCCCTACTGGACCATGACTATTCTAATCACGGACCTCAGCTTTCCCGTTAACATCCACGGGCTCCAGTGGCGTAGTCGGTTAGCGCGTCGTACTTATAAGTCAGTATCGACAAAGACATGCGAAGATCGGGAGTTCGAGCCTCCCCTGGAGCAAGGTTTCTTTTCATGCGCCGTCAACACACGCCACAGCACGGGCAGATCACCAGTAAAATCTAGCAACGTGGCAGTGCACCCAGGTTGTTTTGATCCCGTCAACGTGACGGCAAAGCCCGTAAAATGGCCAGTGTGGGGCTCGAACCCACGACATTCGCGTTATTAGCACGACGCTCTAGCCGACTGAGCTAACCGGCCGTGAACGCGTGAACACGGACTCACTTCCTAAGTCAACTCTAAGCAAAATACTTTTATTTTTTTACTCAAAACGTTACCGTCATATTTCTCACGCTTTGATACGAGTCCAAGCAATGCAAATAGCCGCAACCCGCTCGAAAGAGGAGTCATGTTAGGCCAACTTTAAACGGACATTCCCTGAAAGCCCTCGGAGAGATTTGAACTCTCGACCCCTGGTTTACAAGACCAGTGCTCTAACCCCTGAGCTACGAAGGCACGCGATCCTTGCCAAATACGAAAAGTCGGTGCATCAGGCAAAACAGGCCAGTTGCAACGTGTACTTGCCATAAAGTGATACCGTCAATGCCCTACTGGACCATGACTATTCTAATCACGGACCTCAGCTTTCCCGTTAACATCCACGGGCTCCAGTGGCGTAGTCGGTTAGCGCGTCGTACTTATAAGTCAGTATCGACAAAGACATGCGAAGATCGGGAGTTCGAGCCTCCCCTGGAGCAAGGTTTCTTTTCATGCGCCGTCAACACACGCCACAGCACGGGCAGATCACCAGTAAAATCTAGCAACGTGGCAGTGCACCCAGGTTGTTTTGATCCCGTCAACGTGACGGCAAAGCCCGTAAAATGGCCAGTGTGGGGCTCGAACCCACGACATTCGCGTTATTAGCACGACGCTCTAGCCGACTGAGCTAACCGGCCGTGAACGCGTGAACACGGACTCACTTCCTAAGTCAACTCTAAGCAAAATACTTTTATTTTTTTACTCAAAACGTTACCGTCATATTTCTCACGCTTTGATACGAGTCCAAGCAATGCAAATAGCCGCAACCCGCTCGAAAGAGGAGTCATGTTAGGCCAACTTTAAACGGACATTCCCTGAAAGCCCTCGGAGAGATTTGAACTCTCGACCCCTGGTTTACAAGACCAGTGCTCTAACCCCTGAGCTACGAAGGCACGCGATCCTTGCCAAATACGAAAAGTCGGTGCATCAGGCAAAACAGGCCAGTTGCAACGTGTACTTGCCATAAAGTGATACCGTCAATGCCCTACTGGACCATGACTATTCTAATCACGGACCTCAGCTTTCCCGTTAACATCCACGGGCTCCAGTGGCGTAGTCGGTTAGCGCGTCGTACTTATAAGTCAGTATCGACAAAGACATGCGAAGATCGGGAGTTCGAGCCTCCCCTGGAGCAAGGTTTCTTTTCATGCGCCGTCAACACACGCCACAGCACGGGCAGATCACCAGTAAAATCTAGCAACGTGGCAGTGCACCCAGGTTGTTTTGATCCCGTCAACGTGACGGCAAAGCCCGTAAAATGGCCAGTGTGGGGCTCGAACCCACGACATTCGCGTTATTAGCACGACGCTCTAGCCGACTGAGCTAACCGGCCGTGAACGCGTGAACACGGACTCACTTCCTAAGTCAACTCTAAGCAAAATACTTTTATTTTTTTACTCAAAACGTTACCGTCATATTTCTCACGCTTTGATACGAGTCCAAGCAATGCAAATAGCCGCAACCCGCTCGAAAGAGGAGTCATGTTAGGCCAACTTTAAACGGACATTCCCTGAAAGCCCTCGGAGAGATTTGAACTCTCGACCCCTGGTTTACAAGACCAGTGCTCTAACCCCTGAGCTACGAAGGCACGCGATCCTTGCCAAATACGAAAAGTCGGTGCATCAGGCAAAACAGGCCAGTTGCAACGTGTACTTGCCATAAAGTGATACCGTCAATGCCCTACTGGACCATGACTATTCTAATCACGGACCTCAGCTTTCCCGTTAACATCCACGGGCTCCAGTGGCGTAGTCGGTTAGCGCGTCGTACTTATAAGTCAGTATCGACAAAGACATGCGAAGATCGGGAGTTCGAGCCTCCCCTGGAGCAAGGTTTCTTTTCATGCGCCGTCAACACACGCCACAGCACGGGCAGATCACCAGTAAAATCTAGCAACGTGGCAGTGCACCCAGGTTGTTTTGATCCCGTCAACGTGACGGCAAAGCCCGTAAAATGGCCAGTGTGGGGCTCGAACCCACGACATTCGCGTTATTAGCACGACGCTCTAGCCGACTGAGCTAACCGGCCGTGAACGCGTGCACACGGACTCACTTCCTAAGTCAACTCTAAGCAAAATACTTTTATTTTCTTACTCAAAACGTTACCGTCATATTTCTCACGCTTTGATACGAGTCCAAGCAATGCAAATAGCCGCAACCCGCTCGAAAGAGGAGTCATGTTAGGCCAACTTTAAACGGACATTCCCTGAAAGCCCTCGGAGAGATTTGAACTCTCGACCCCTGGTTTACAAGACCAGTGCTCTAACCCCTGAGCTACGAAGGCACGCGATCCTTGCCAAATACGAAAAGTCGGTGCATCAGGCAAAACAGGCCAGTTGCAACGTGTACTTGCCATAAAGTGATACCGTCAATGCCCTACTGGACCATGACTATTCTAATCACGGACCTCAGCTTTCCCGTTAACATCCACGGGCTCCAGTGGCGTAGTCGGTTAGCGCGTCGAACTTATAAGTCAGTATCGACAAAGACATGCGAAGATCGGGAGTTCGAGCCTCCCCTGGAGCAAGGTTTCTTTTCATGCGCCGTCAACACACGCCACAGCACGGGCAGATCACCAGTAAAATCTAGCAACGTGGCAGTGCACCCAGGTTGTTTTGATCCCGTCAACGTGACGGCAAAGCCCGTAAAATGGCCAGTGTGGGGCTCGAACCCACGACATTCGCGTTATTAGCACGACGCTCTAGCCGACTGAGCTAACCGGCCGTGAACGCGTGAACACGGACTCACTTCCTAAGTCAACTCTAAGCAAAATACTTTTATTTTTTTACTCAAAACGTTACCGTCATATTTCTCACGCTTTGATACGAGTCCAAGCAATGCAAATAGCCGCAACCCGCTCGAAAGAGGAGTCATGTTTGGCCAACTTTAAACGGACATTCCCTGAAAGCCCTCGGAGAGATTTGAACTCTCGACCCCTGGTTTACAAGACCAGTGCTCTAACCCCTGAGCTACGAAGGCACGCGATCCTTGCCAAATACGAAAAGTCGGTGCATCAGGCAAAACAGGCCAGTTGCAACGTGTACTTGCCATAAAGTGATACCGTCAATGCCCTACTGGACCATGACTATTCTAATCACGGACCTCAGCTTTCCCGTTAACATCCACGGGCTCCAGTGGCGTAGTCGGTTAGCGCGTCGTACTTATAAGTCAGTATCGACAAAGACATGCGAAGATCGGGAGTTCGAGCCTCCCCTGGAGCAAGGTTTCTTTTCATGCGCCGTCAACACACGCCACAGCACGGGCAGATCACCAGTAAAATCTAGCAACGTGGCAGTGCACCCAGGTTGTTTTGATCCCGTCAACGTGACGGCAAAGCCCGTAAAATGGCCAGTGTGGGGCTCGAACCCACGACATTCGCGTTATTAGCACGACGCTCTAGCCGACTGAGCTAACCGGCCGTGAACGCGTGAACACGGACTCACTTCCTAAGTCAACTCTAAGCAAAATACTTTTATTTTTTTACTCAAAACGTTACCGTCATATTTCTCACGCTTTGATACGAGTCCAAGCAATGCAAATAGCCGCAACCCGCTCGAAAGAGGAGTCATGTTAGGCCAACTTTAAACGGACATTCCCTGAAAGCCCTCGGAGAGATTTGAACTCTCGACCCCTGGTTTACAAGACCAGTGCTCTAACCCCTGAGCTACGAAGGCACGCGATCCTTGCCAAATACGAAAAGTCGGTGCATCAGGCAAAACAGGCCAGTTGCAACGTGTACTTGCCATAAAGTGATACCGTCAATGCCCTACTGGACCATGACTATTCTAATCATGGACCTCAGCTTTCCCGTTAACATCCACGGGCTCCAGTGGCGTAGTCGGTTAGCGCGTCGTACTTATAAGTCAGTATCGACAAAGACATGCGAAGATCGGGAGTTCGAGCCTCCCCTGGAGCAAGGTTTCTTTTCATGCGCCGTCAACACACGCCACAGCACGGGCAGATCACCAGTAAAATCTAGCAACGTGGCAGTGCACCCAGGTTGTTTTGATCCCGTCAACGTGACGGCAAAGCCCGTAAAATGGCCAGTGTGGGGCTCGAACCCACGACATTCGCGTTATTAGCACGACGCTCTAGCCGACTGAGCTAACCGGCCGTGAACGCGTAAACACGGACTCACTTCCTAAGTCAACTCTAAGCAAAATACTTTTATTTTTTTACTCAAAACGTTACCGTCATATTTCTCACGCTTTGATACGAGTCCAAGCAATGCAAATAGCCGCAACCCGCTCGAAAGAGGAGTCATGTTAGGCCAACTTTAAACGGACATTCCCTGAAAGCCCTCGGAGAGATTTGAATTCTCGACCCCTGGTTTACAAGACCAGTGCTCTAACCCCTGAGCTACGAAGGCACGCGATCCTTGCCAAATACGAAAAGTCGGTGCATCAGGCAAAACAGGCCAGTTGCAACGTGTACTTGCCATAAAGTGATACCGTCAATGCCCTACTGGACCATGACTATTCTAATCACGGACCTCAGCTTTCCCGTTAACATCAACGGGCTCCAGTGGCGTAGTCGGTTAGCGCGTCGTACTTATAAGTCAGTATCGACAAAGACATGCGAAGATCGGGAGTTCGAGCCTCCCCTGGAGCAAGGTTTCTTTTCATGCGCCGTCAACACACGCCACAGCACGGGCAGATCA
Organism: Hydractinia symbiolongicarpus; assembly: GCF_029227915.1. Classification (NCBI taxonomy): domain Eukaryota; kingdom Metazoa; phylum Cnidaria; class Hydrozoa; order Anthoathecata; family Hydractiniidae; genus Hydractinia; species Hydractinia symbiolongicarpus. The sequence continues at coordinate 6,800,855 of NC_079878.1, forward strand.
CCAGTAAAATCTAGCAACGTGGCAGTGCACCCAGGTTGTTTTGATCCCGTCAACGTGACGGCAAAGCCCGTAAAATGGCCAGTGTGGGGCTCGAACCCACGACATTCGCGTTATTAGCACGACGCTCTAGCCGACTGAGCTAACCGGCCGTGAACGCGTGAACACGGACTCACTTCCTAAGTCAACTCTAAGCAAAATACTTTTATTTTTTTACTCAAAACGTTACCGTCATATTTCTCACGCTTTGATACGAGTCCAAGCAATGCAAATAGCCGCAACCCGCTCGAAAGAAGAGTCATGTTAGGCCAACTTTAAACGGACATTCCCTGAAAGCCCTCGGAGAGATTTGAACTCTCGACCCCTGGTTTACAAGACCAGTGCTCTAACCCCTGAGCTACGAAGGCACGCGATCCTTGCCAAATACGAAAAGTCGGTGCATCAGGCAAAACAGGCCAGTTGCAACGTGTACTTGCCATAAAGTGATACCGTCAATGCCCTACTGGACCATGACTATTCTAATCACGGACCTCAGCTTTCCCGTTAACATCCACGGGCTCCAGTGGCGTAGTCGCTTAGCGCGTCGTACTTATAAGTCAGTATCGACAAAGACATGCGAAGATCGGGAGTTCGAGCCTCCCCTGGAGCAAGGTTTCTTTTCATGCGCCGTCAACACACGCCACAGCACGGGCAGATCACCAGTAAAATCTAGCAACGTGGCAGTGCACCCAGGTTGTTTTGATCCCGTCAACGTGACGGCAAAGCCCGTAAAATGGCCAGTGTGGGGCTCGAACCCACGACATTCGCGTTATTAGCACGACGCTCTAGCCGACTGAGCTAACCGGCCGTGAACGCGTGAACGCGGACTCACTTCCTAAGTCAACTCTAAGCAAAATACTTTTATTTTTTGACTCAAAACGTTACCGTCATATTTCTCACGCTTTGATACGAGTCCAAGCAATGCAAATAGCCGCAACCCGCTCGAAAGAGGAGTCATGTTAGGCCAACTTTAAACGGACATTCCCTGAAAGCCCTCGGAGAGATTTGAACTCTCGACCCCTGGTTTACAAGACCAGTGCTCTAACCCCTGAGCTACGAAGGCACGCGATCCTTGCCAAATACGAAAAGTCGGTGCATCAGGCAAAACAGGCCAGTTGCAACGTGTACTTGCCATAAAGTGATACCGTCAATGCCCTACTGGACCATGACTATTCTAATCACGGACCTCAGCTTTCCCGTTAACATCCACGGGCTCCAGTGGCGTAGTCGGTTAGCGCGTCGTACTTATAAGTCAGTATCGACAAAGACATGCGAAGATCGGGAGTTCGAGCCTCCCCTGGAGCAAGGTTTCTTTTCATGCGCCGTCAACACACGCCACAGCACGGGCAGATCACCAGTAAAATCTAGCAACGTGGCAGTGCACCCAGGTTGTTTTGATCCCGTCAACGTGACGGCAAAGCCCGTAAAATGGCCAGTGTGGGGCTCGAACCCACGACATTCGCGTTATTAGCACGACGCTCTAGCCGACTGAGCTAACCGGCCGTGAACGCGTGAACACGGACTCACTTCCTAAGTCAACTCTAAGCAAAATACTTTTATTTTTTTACTCAAAACGTTACCGTCATATTTCTCACGCTTTGATACGAGTCCAAGCAATGCAAATAGCCGCAACCCGCTCGAAAGAGGAGTCATGTTAGGCCAACTTTAAACGGACATTCCCTGAAAGCCCTCGGAGAGATTTGAACTCTCGACCCCTGGTTTACAAGACCAGTGATCTAACCCCTGAGCTACGAAGGCACGCGATCCTTGCCAAATACGAAAAGTCGGTGCATCAGGCAAAACAGGCCAGTTGCAACGTGTACTTGCCATAAAGTGATACCGTCAATGCCCTACTGGACCATGACTATTCTAATCACGGACCTCAGCTTTCCCGTTAACATCCACGGGCTCCAGTGGCGTAGTCGGTTAGCGCGTCGTACTTATAAGTCAGTATCGACAAAGACATGCGAAGATCGGGAGTTCGAGCCTCCCCTGGAGCAAGGTTTCTTTTCATGCGCCGTCAACACACGCCACAGCACGGGCAGATCACCAGTAAAATCTAGCAACGTGGCAGTGCACCCAGGTTGTTTTGATCCCGTCAACGTGACGGCAAAGCCCGTAAAATGGCCAGTGTGGGGCTCGAACCCACGACATTCGCGTTATTAGCACGACGCTCTAGCCGACTGAGCTAACCGGCCGTGAACGCGTGAACACGGACTCACTTCCTAAGTCAACTCTAAGCAAAATACTTTTATTTTTTTACTCAAAACGTTACCGTCATATTTCGCACGCTTTGATACGAGTCCAAGCAATGCAAATTGCCGCAACCCGCTCGAAAGAGGAGTCATGTTAGGCCAACTTTAAACGGACATTCCCTGAAAGCCCTCGGAGAGATTTGAACTCTCGACCCCTGGTTTACAAGACCAGTGCTCTAACCCCTGAGCTACGAAGGCACGCGATCCTTGCCAAATACGAAAAGTCGGTGCATCAGGCAAAACAGGCCAGTTGCAACGTGTACTTGCCATAAAGTGATACCGTCAATGCCCTACTGGACCATGACTATTCTAATCACGGACCTCAGCTTTCCCGTTAACATCCACGGGCTCCAGTGGCGTAGTCGGTTAGCGCGTCGTACTTATAAGTCAGTATCGACAAAGACATGCGAAGATCGGGAGTTCGAGCCTCCCCTGGAGCAAGGTTTCTTTTCATGCGCCGTCAACACACGCCACAGCACGGGCAGATCACCAGTAAAATCTAGCAACGTGGCAGTGCACCCAGGTTGTTTTGATCCCGTCAACGTGACAGCAAAGCCCGTAAAATGGCCAGTGTGGGGCTCGAACCCACGACATTCGCGTTATTAGCACGACGCTCTAGCCGACTGAGCTAACCGGCCGTGAACGCGTGAACACGGACTCACTTCCTAAGTCAACTCTAAGCAAAATACTTTTATTTTTTTACTCAAAACGTTACCGTCATATTTCTCACGCTTTGATACGAGTCCAAGCAATGCAAATAGCCGCAACCCGCTCGAAAGAGGAGTCATGTTAGGCCAACTTTAAACGGACATTCCCTGAAAGCCCTCGGAGAGATTTGAACTCTCGACCCCTGGTTTACAAGACCAGTGCTCTAACCCCTGAGCTACGAAGGCACGCGATCCTTGCCAAATACGAAAAGTCGGTGCATCAGGCAAAACAGGCCAGTTGCAACGTGTACTTGCCATAAAGTGATACCGTCAATGCCCTACTGGACCATGACTATTCTAATCACGGACCTCAGCTTTCCCGTTAACATCCACGGGCTCCAGTGGCGTAGTCGGTTAGCGCGTCGTACTTATAAGTCAGTATCGACAAAGACATGCGAAGATCGGGAGTTCGAGCCTCCCCTGGAGCAAGGTTTCTTTTCATGCGCCGTCAACACACGCCACAGCACGGGCAGATCACCAGTAAAATCTAGCAACGTGGCAGTGCACCCAGGTTGTTTTGATCCCGTCAACGTGACGGCAAAGCCCGTAAAATGGCCAGTGTGGGGCTCGAACCCACGACATTCGCGTTATTAGCACGACGCTCTAGCCGACTGAGCTAACCGGCCGTGAACGCGTGAACACGGACTCACTTCCTAAGTCAACTCTAAGCAAAATACTTTTATTTTTTTACTCAAAACGTTACCGTCATATTTCTCACGCTTTGATACGAGTCCAAGCAATGCAAATAGCCGCAACCCGCTCGAAAGAGGAGTCATGTTAGGCCAACTTTAAACGGACATTCCCTGAAAGCCCTCGGAGAGATTTGAACTCTCGACCCCTGGTTTACAAGACCAGTGCTCTAACCCCTGAGCTACGAAGGCACGCGATCCTTGCCAAATACGAAAAGTCGGTGCATCAGGCAAAACAGGCCAGTTGCAACGTGTACTTGCCATAAAGTGATACCGTCAATGCCCTACTGGACCATGACTATTCTAATCACGGACCTCAGCTTTCCCGTTAACATCCACGGGCTCCAGTGGCGTAGTCGGTTAGCGCGTCGTACTTATAAGTCAGTATCGACAAAGACATGCGAAGATCGGGAGTTCGAGCCTCCCCTGGAGCAAGGTTTCTTTTCATGCGCCGTCAACACACGCCACAGCACGGGCAGATCACCAGTAAAATCTAGCAACGTGGCAGTGCACCCAGGTTGTTTTGATCCCGTCAACGTGACGGCAAAGCCCGTAAAATGGCCAGTGTGGGGCTCGAACCCACGACATTCGCGTTATTAGCACGACGCTCTAGCCGACTGAGCTAACCGGCCGTGAACGCGTGAACACGGACTCACTTCCTAAGTCAACTCTAAGCAAAATACTTTTATTTTTTTACTCAAAACGTTACCGTCATATTTCTCACGCTTTGATACGAGTCCAAGCAATGCAAATAGCCGCAACCCGCTCGAAAGAGGAGTCATGTTAGGCCAACTTTAAACGGACATTCCCTGAAAGCCCTCGGAGAGATTTGAACTCTCGACCCCTGGTTTACAAGACCAGTGCTCTAACCCCTGAGCTACGAAGGCACGCGATCCTTGCCAAATACGAAAAGTCGGTGCATCAGGCAAAACAGGACAGTTGCAACGTGTACTTGCCATAAAGTGATACCGTCAATGCCCTACTGGACCATGACTATTCTAATCACGGACCTCAGCTTTCCCGTTAACATCCACGGGCTCCAGTGGCGTAGTCGGTTAGCGCGTCGTACTTATAAGTCAGTATCGACAAAGACATGCGAAGATCGGGAGTTCGAGCCTCCCCTGGAGCAAGGTTTCTTTTCATGCGCCGTCAACACACGCCACAGCACGGGCAGATCACCAGTAAAATCTAGCAACGTGGCAGTGCACCCAGGTTGTTTTGATCCCGTCAACGTGACGGCAAAGCCCGTAAAATGGCCAGTGTGGGGCTCGAACCCACGACATTCGCGTTATTAGCACGACGCTCTAGCCGACTGAGCTAACCGGCCGTGAACGCGTGAACACGGACTCACTTCCTAAGTCAACTCTAAGCAAAATACTTTTATTTTTTTACTCAAAACGTTACCGTCATATTTCTCACGCTTTGATACGAGTCCAAGCAATGCAAATAGCCGCAACCCGCTCGAAAGAGGAGTCATGTTAGGCCAACTTTAAACGGGCATTCCCTGAAAGCCCTCGGAGAGATTTGAACTCTCGACCCCTGGTTTACAAGACCAGTGCTCTAACCCCTGAGCTACGAAGGCACGCGATCCTTGCCAAATACGAAAAGTCGGTGCATCAGGCAAAACAGGCCAGTTGCAACGTGTACTTGCCATAAAGTGATACCGTCAATGCCCTACTGGACCATGACTATTCTAATCACGGACCTCAGCTTTCCCGTTAACATCCACGGGCTCCAGTGGCGTAGTCGGTTAGCGCGTCGTACTTATAAGTCAGTATCGACAAAGACATGCGAAGATCGGGAGTTCGAGCCTCCCCTGGAGCAAGGTTTCTTTTCATGCGCCGTCAACACACGCCACAGCACGGGCAGATCACCAGTAAAATCTAGCAACGTGGCAGTGCACCCAGGTTGTTTTGATCCCGTCAACGTGACAGCAAAGCCCGTAAAATGGCCAGTGTGGGGCTCGAACCCACGACATTCGCGTTATTAGCACGACGCTCTAGCCGACTGAGCTAACCGGCCGTGAACGCGTGAACACGGACTCACTTCCTAAGTCAACTCTAAGCAAAATACTTTTATTTTTTTACTCAAAACGTTACCGTCATATTTCTCACGCTTTGATACGAGTCCAAGCAATGCAAATAGCCGCAACCCGCTCGAAAGAGGAGTCATGTTAGGCCAACTTTAAACGGACATTCCCTGAAAGCCCTCGGAGAGATTTGAACTCTCGACCCCTGGTTTACAAGACCAGTGCTCTAACCCCTGAGCTACGAAGGCACGCGATCCTTGCCAAATACGAAAAGTCGGTGCATCAGGCAAAACAGGCCAGTTGCAACGTGTACTTGCCATAAAGTGATACCGTCAATGCCCTACTGGACCATGACTATTCTAATCACGGACCTCAGCTTTCCCGTTAACATCCACGGGCTCCAGTGGCGTAGTCGGTTAGCGCGTCGTACTTATAAGTCAGTATCGACAAAGACATGCGAAGATCGGGAGTTCGAGCCTCCCCTGGAGCAAGGTTTCTTTTCATGCGCCGTCAACACACGCCACAGCACGGGCAGATCACCAGTAAAATCTAGCAACGTGGCAGTGCACCCAGGTTGTTTTGATCCCGTCAACGTGACGGCAAAGCCCGTAAAATGGCCAGTGTGGGGCTCGAACCCACGACATTCGCGTTATTAGCACGACGCTCTAGCCGACTGAGCTAACCGGCCGTGAACGCGTGAACACGGACTCACTTCCTAAGTCAACTCTAAGCAAAATACTTTTATTTTTTTACTCAAAACGTTACCGTCATATTTCTCACGCTTTGATACGAGTCCAAGCAATGCAAATAGCCGCAACCCGCTCGAAAGAGGAGTCATGTTAGGCCAACTTTAAACGGACATTCCCTGAAAGCCCTCGGAGAGATTTGAACTCTCGACCCCTGGTTTACAAGACCAGTGCTCTAACCCCTGAGCTACGAAGGCACGCGATCCTTGCCAAATACGAAAAGTCGGTGCATCAGGCAAAACAGGCCAGTTGCAACGTGTACTTGCCATAAAGTGATACCGTCAATGCCCTACTGGACCATGACTATTCTAATCACGGACCTCAGCTTTCCCGTTAACATCCACGGGCTCCAGTGGCGTAGTCGGTTAGCGCGTCGTACTTATAAGTCAGTATCGACAAAGACATGCGAAGATCGGGAGTTCGAGCCTCCCCTGGAGCAAGGTTTCTTTTCATGCGCCGTCAACACACGCCACAGCACGGGCAGATCACCAGTAAAATCTAGCAACGTGGCAGTGCACCCAGGTTGTTTTGATCCCGTCAACGTGACGGCAAAGCCCGTAAAATGGCCAGTGTGGGGCTCGAACCCACGACATTCGCGTTATTAGCACGACGCTCTAGCCGACTGAGCTAACCGGCCGTGAACGCGTGAACACGGACTCACTTCCTAAGTCAACTCTAAGCAAAATACTTTTATTTTTTTACTCAAAACGTTACCGTCATATTTCTCACGCTTTGATACGAGTCCAAGCAATGCAAATAGCCGCAACCCGCTCGAAAGAGGAGTCATGTTAGGCCAACTTTAAACGGACATTCCCTGAAAGCCCTCGGAGAGATTTGAACTCTCGACCCCTGGTTTACAAGACCAGTGCTCTAACCCCTGAGCTACGAAGGCACGCGATCCATGCCAAATACGAAAAGTCGGTGCATCAGGCAAAACAGGCCAGTTGCAACGTGTACTTGCCATAAAGTGATACCGTCAATGCCCTACTGGACCATGACTATTCTAATCACGGACCTCAGCTTTCCCGTTAACATCCACGGGCTCCAGTGGCGTAGTCGGTTAGCGCGTCGTACTTATAAGTCAGTATCGACAAAGACATGCGAAGATCGGGAGTTCGAGCCTCCCCTGGAGCAAGGTTTCTTTTCATGCGCCGTCAACACACGCCACAGCACGGGCAGATCACCAGTAAAATCTAGCAACGTGGCAGTGCACCCAGGTTGTTTTGATCCCGTCAACGTGACGGCAAAGCCCGTAAAATGGCCAGTGTGGGGCTCGAACCCACGACATTCGCGTTATTAGCACAACGCTCTAGCCGACTGAGCTAACCGGCCGTGAACGCGTGAACACGGACTCACTTCCTAAGTCAACTCTAAGCAAAATACTTTTATTTTTTTACTCAAAACGTTACCGTCATATTTCTCACGCTTTGATACGAGTCCAAGCAATGCAAATAGCCGCAACCCGCTCGAAAGAGGAGTCATGTTAGGCCAACTTTAAACGGACATTCCCTGAAAGCCCTCGGAGAGATTTGAACTCTCGACCCCTGGTTTACAAGACCAGTGCTCTAACCCCTGAGCTACGAAGGCACGCCATCCTTGCCAAATACGAAAAGTCGGTGCATCAGGCAAAACAGGCCAGTTGCAACGTGTACTTGCCATAAAGTGATACCGTCAATGCCCTACTGGACCATGACTATTCTAATCCCCGACCTCAGCTTTCCCGTTAACATCCACGGGCTCCAGTGGCGTAGTCGGTTAGCGCGTCGTACTTTTAAGTCAGTATCGACAAAGACATGCGAAGATCGGGAGTTCGAGCCTCCCCTGGAGCAAGGTTTCTTTTCATGCGCCGTCAACACACGCCACAGCACGGGCAGATCACCAGTAAAATCTAGCAACGTGGCAGTGCACCCAGGTTGTTTTGATCCCGTCAACGTGACGGCAAAGCCCGTAAAATGGCCAGTGTGGGGCTCGAACCCACGACATTCGCGTTATTAGCACGACGCTCTAGCCGACTGAGCTAACCGGCCGTGAACGCGTGAACACGGACTCACTTCCTAAGTCAACTCTAAGCAAAATACTTTTATTTTTTTACTCAAAACGTTACCGTCATATTTCTCACGCTTTGATACGAGTCCAAGCAATGCAAATAGCCGCAACCCGCTCGAAAGAGGAGTCATGTTAGGCCAACTTTAAACGGACATTCCCTGAAAGCCCTCGGAGAGATTTGAACTCTCGACCCCTGGTTTACAAGACCAGTGCTCTAACCCCTGAGCTACGAAGGCACGCGATCCTTGCCAAATACGAAAAGTCGGTGCATCAGGCAAAACAGGCCAGTTGCAACGTGTACTTGCCATAAAGTGATACCGTCAATGCCCTACTGGACCATGACTATTCTAATCACGGACCTCAGCTTTCCCGTTAACATCCACGGGCTCCAGTGGCGTAGTCGGTTAGCGCGTCGTACTTATAAGTCAGTATCGACAAAGACATGCGAAGATCGGGAGTTCGAGCCTCCCCTGGAGCAAGGTTTCTTTTCATGCGCCGTCAACACACGCCACAGCACGGGCAGATCACCAGTAAAATCTAGCAACGTGGCAGTGCACCCAGGTTGTTTTGATCCCGTCAACGTGACGGCAAAGCCCGTAAAATGGCCAGTGTGGGGCTCGAACCCACGACATTCGCGTTATTAGCACGACGCTCTAGCCGACTGAGCTAACCGGCCGTGAACGCGTGAACACGGACTCACTTCCTAAGTCAACTCTAAGCAAAATACTTTTATTTTTTTACTCAAAACGTTACCGTCATATTTCTCACGCTTTGATACGAGTCCAAGCAATGCAAATAGCCGCAACCCGCTCGAAAGAGGAGTCATGTTAGGCCAACTTTAAACGGACATTCCCTGAAAGCCCTCGGAGAGATTTGAACTCTCGACCCCTGGTTTACAAGACCAGTGCTCTAACCCCTGAGCTACGAAGGCACGCGATCCATGCCAAATACGAAAAGTCGGTGCATCAGGCAAAACAGGCCAGTTGCAACGTGTACTTGCCATAAAGTGATACCGTCAATGCCCTACTGGACCATGACTATTCTAATCACGGACCTCAGCTTTCCCGTTAACATCCACGGGCTCCAGTGGCGTAGTCGGTTAGCGCGTCGTACTTATAAGTCAGTATCGACAAAGACATGCGAAGATCGGGAGTTCGAGCCTCCCCTGGAGCAAGGTTTCTTTTCATGCGCCGTCAACACACGCCACAGCACGGGCAGATCACCAGTAAAATCTAGCAACGTGGCAGTGCACCCAGGTTGTTTTGATCCCGTCAACGTGACGGCAAAGCCCGTAAAATGGCCAGTGTGGGGCTCGAACCCACGACATTCGCGTTATTAGCACAACGCTCTAGCCGACTGAGCTAACCGGCCGTGAACGCGTGAACACGGACTCACTTCCTAAGTCAACTCTAAGCAAAATACTTTTATTTTTTTACTCAAAACGTTACCGTCATATTTCTCACGCTTTGATACGAGTCCAAGCAATGCAAATAGCCGCAACCCGCTCGAAAGAGGAGTCATGTTAGGCCAACTTTAAACGGACATTCCCTGAAAGCCCTCGGAGAGATTTGAACTCTCGACCCCTGGTTTACAAGACCAGTGCTCTAACCCCTGAGCTACGAAGGCACGCCATCCTTGCCAAATACGAAAAGTCGGTGCATCAGGCAAAACAGGCCAGTTGCAACGTGTACTTGCCATAAAGTGATACCGTCAATGCCCTACTGGACCATGACTATTCTAATCCCCGACCTCAGCTTTCCCGTTAACATCCACGGGCTCCAGTGGCGTAGTCGGTTAGCGCGTCGTACTTTTAAGTCAGTATCGACAAAGACATGCGAAGATCGGGAGTTCGAGCCTCCCCTGGAGCAAGGTTTCTTTTCATGCGCCGTCAACACACGCCACAGCACGGGCAGATCACCAGTAAAATCTAGCAACGTGGCAGTGCACCCAGGTTGTTTTGATCCCGTCAACGTGACGGCAAAGCCCGTAAAATGGCCAGTGTGGGGCTCGAACCCACGACATTCGCGTTATTAGCACGACGCTCTAGCCGACTGAGCTAACCGGCCGTGAACGCGTGAACACGGACTCACTTCCTAAGTCAACTCTAAGCAAAATACTTTTATTTTTTTACTCAAAACGTTACCGTCATATTTCTCACGCTTTGATACGAGTCCAAGCAATGCAAATAGCCGCAACCCACTCGAAAGAGGAGTCATGTTAGGCCAACTTTAAACGGACATTCCCTGAAAGCCCTCGGAGAGATTTGAACTCTCGACCCCTGGTTTACAAGACCAGTGATCTAACCCCTGAGCTACGAAGGCACGCGATCCTTGCCAAATACGAAAAGTCGGTGCATCAGGCAAAACAGGCCAGTTGCAACGTGTACTTGCCATAAAGTGATACCGTCAATGCCCTACTGGACCATGACTATTCTAATCACGGACCTCAGCTTTCCCGTTAACATCCACGGGCTCCAGTGGCGTAGTCGGTTAGCGCGTCGTACTTATAAGTCAGTATCGACAAAGACATGCGAAGATCGGGAGTTCGAGCCTCCCCTGGAGCAAGGTTTCTTTTCATGCGCCGTCAACACACGCCACAGCACGGGCAGATCACCAGTAAAATCTAGCAACGTGGCAGTGCACCCAGGTTGTTTTGATCCCGTCAACGTGACGGCAAAGCCCGTAAAATGGCCAGTGTGGGGCTCGAACCCACGACATTCGCGTTATTAGCACGACGCTCTAGCCGACTGAGCTAACCGGCCGTGAACGCGTGAACACGGACTCACTTCCTAAGTCAACTCTAAGCAAAATACTTTTATTTTTTTACTCAAAACGTTACCGTCATATTTCTCACGCTTTGATACGAGTCCAAGCAATGCAAATAGCCGCAACCCGCTCGAAAGAGGAGTCATGTTAGGCCAATTTTAAACGGACATTCCCTGAAAGCCCTCGGAGAGATTTGAACTCTCGACCCCTGGTTTACAAGACCAGTGCTCTAACCCCTGAGCTACGAAGGCACGCGATCCTTGCCAAATACGAAAAGTCGGTGCATCAGGCAAAACAGGCCAGTTGCAACGTGTACTTGCCATAAAGTGATACCGTCAATGCCCTACTGGACCATGACTATTCTAATCACGGACCTCAGCTTTCCCGTTAACATCCACGGGCTCCAGTGGCGTAGTCGGTTAGCGCGTCGTACTTATAAGTCAGTATCGACAAAGACATGCGAAGATCGGGAGTTCGAGCCTCCCCTGGAGCAAGGTTTCTTTTCATGCGCCGTCAACACACGCCACAGCACGGGCAGATCACCAGTAAAATCTAGCAACGTGGCAGTGCACCCAGGTTGTTTTGATCCCGTCAACGTGACGGCAAAGCCCGTAAAATGGCCAGTGTGGGGCTCGAACCCACGACATTCGCGTTATTAGCACGACGCTCTAGCCGACTGAGCTAACCGGCCGTGAACGCGTGAACACGGACTCACTTCCTAAGTCAACTCTAAGCAAAATACTTTTATTTTTTTACTCAAAACGTTACCGTCATATTTCTCACGCTTTGATACGAGTCCAAGCAATGCAAATAGCCGCAACCCGCTCGAAAGAGGAGTCATGTTAGGCCAACTTTAAACGGACATTCCCTGAAAGCCCTCGGAGAGATTTGAACTCTCGACTCCTGGTTTACAAGACCAGTGCTCTAACCCCTGAGCTACGAAGGCTCGCGATCCTTGCCAAATACGAAAAGTCGGTGCATCAGGCAAAACAGGCCAGTTGCAACGTGTACTTGCCATAAAGTGATACCGTCAATGCCCTACTGGACCATGACTATTCTAATCACGGACCTCAGCTTTCCCGTTAACATCCACGGGCTCCAGTGGCGTAGTCGGTTAGCGCGTCGTACTTATAAGTCAGCATCGACAAAGACATGCGAAGATCGGGAGTTCGAGCCTCCCCTGGAGCAAGGTTTCTTTTCATGCGCCGTCAACACACGCCACAGCACGGGCAGATCACCAGTAAAATCTAGCAACGTGGCAGTGCACCCAGGTTGTTTTGATCCCGTCAACGTGACGGCAAAGCCCGTAAAATGGCCAGTGTGGGGCTCGAACCCACGACATTCGCGTTATTAGCACGACGCTCTAGCCGACTGAGCTAACCGGCCGTGAACGCGTGAACACGGACTCACTTCCTAAGTCAACTCTAAGCAAAATACTTTTATTTTTTTACTCAAAACGTTACCGTCATACTTCTCACGCTTTGATACGAGTCCAAGCAATGCAAATAGCCGCAACCCGCTCGAAAGAGGAGTCATGTTAGGCCAACTTTAAACGGACATTCCCTGAAAGCCCTCGGAGAGATTTGAACTCTCGACCCCTGGTTTACAAGACCAGTGCTCTAACCCCTGAGCTACGAAGGCACGCGATCCTTGCCAAATACGAAAAGTCGGTGCATCAGGCAAAACATGCCAGTTGCAACGTGTACTTGCCATAAAGTGATACCGTCAATGCCCTACTGGACCATGACTATTCTAATCACGGACATCAGCTTTCCCGTTAACATCCACGGGCTCCAGTGGCGTAGTCGGTTAGCGCGTCGTACTTATAAGTCAGTATCGACAAAGACATGCGAAGATCGGGAGTTCGAGCCTCCCCTGGAGCAAGGTTTCTTTTCATGCGCCGTCAACACACGCCACAGCACGGGCAGATCACCAGTAAAATCTAGCAACGTGGCAGTGCACCCAGGTTGTTTTGATCCCGTCAACGTGACGGCAAAGCCCGTAAAATGGCCAGTGTGGGGCTCGAACCCACGACATTCGCGTTATTAGCACGACGCTCTAGCCGACTGAGCTAACCGGCCGTGAACGCGTGAACACGGACTCACTTCCTAAGTCAACTCTAAGCAAAATACTTTTATTTTTTTACTCAAAACGTTACCGTCATATTTCTCACGCTTTGATACGAGTCCAAGCAATGCAAATAGCCGCAACCCGCTCGAAAGAGGAGTCATGTTAGGCCAACTTTAAACGGACATTCCCTGAAAGCCCTCGGAGAGATTTGAACTCTCGACCCCTGGTTTACAAGACCAGTGCTCTAACCCCTGAGCTACGAAGGCACGCGATCCTTGCCAAATACGAAAAGTCGGTGCATCAGGCAAAACAGGCCAGTTGCAACGTGTACTTGCCATAAAGTGATACCGTCAATGCCCTACTGGACCATGACTATTCTAATCACGGACCTCAGCTTTCCCGTTAACATCCACGGGCTCCAGTGGCGTAGTCGGTTAGCGCGTCGTACTTATAAGTCAGTATCGACAAAGACATGCGAAGATCGGGAGTTCGAGCCTCCCCTGGACCAAGGTTTCTTTTCATGCGCCGTCAACACACGTCACAGCACGGGCAGATCACCAGTAAAATCTAGCAACGTGGCAGTGCACCCAGGTTGTTTTGATCCCGTCAACGTGACGGCAAAGCCCGTAAAATGGCCAGTGTGGGGCTCGAACCCACGACATTCGCGTTATTAGCACGACGCTCTAGCCGACTGAGCTAACCGGCCGTGAACGCGTGAACACGGACTCACTTCCTAAGTCAACTCTAAGCAAAATACTTTTATTTTTTTACTCAAAACGTTACCGTCATATTTCTCACGCTTTGATACGAGTCCAAGCAATGCAAATAGCCGCAACCCGCTCGAAAGAGGAGTCATGTTAGGCCAACTTTAAACGGACATTCCCTGAAATCCCTCGGAGAGATTTGAATTCTCGACCCCTGGTTTACAAGACAAGTGCTCTAACCCCTGAGCTACGAAGGCACGCGATCCTTGCCAAATACGAAAAGTCGGTGCATCAGGCAAAACAGGCCAGTTGCAACGTGTACTTGCCATAAAGTGATACCGTCAATGCCCTACTGGACCATGACTATTCTAATCACGGACCTCAGCTTTCCCGTTAACATCCACGGGCTCCAGTGGCGTAGTCGGTTAGCGCGTCGTACTTATAAGTCAGTATCGACAAAAACATGCGAAGATCGGGAGTTCGAGCCTCCCCTGGAGCAAGGTTTCTTTTCATGCGCCGTCAACACACGCCACAGCACGGGCAGATCACCAGTAAAATCTAGCAACGTGGCAGTGCACCCAGGTTGTTTTGATCCCGTCAACGTGACGGCAAAGCCCGTAAAATGGCCAGTGTGGGGCTCGAACCCACGACATTCGCGTTATTAGCACGACGCTCTAGCCGACTGAGCTAACCGGCCGTGAACGCGTGAACACGGACTCACTTCCTAAGTCAACTCTAAGCAAAATACTTTTATTTTTTTACTCAAAACGTTACCGTCATATTTCTCACGCTTTGATACGAGTCCAAGCAATGCAAATAGCCGCAACCCGCTCGAAAGAGGAGTCATGTTAGGCCAACTTTAAACGGACATTCCCTGAAAGCCCTCGGAGAGATTTGAACTCTCGACCCCTGGTTTACAAGACCAGTGCTCTAACCCCTGAGCTACGAAGGCACGCGATCCTTGCCAAATACGAAAAGTCGGTGCATCAGGCAAAACAGGCCAGTTGCAACGTGTACTTGCCATAAAGTGATACCGTCAATGCCCTACTGGACCATGACTATTCTAATCACGGACCTCAGCTTTCCCGTTAACATCCACGGGCTCCAGTGGCGTAGTCGGTTAGCGCGTCGTACTTATAAGTCAGTATCGACAAAGACATGCGAAGATCGGGAGTTCGAGCCTCCCCTGGAGCAAGGTTTCTTTTCATGCGCCGTCAACACACGCCACAGCACGGGCAGATCACCAGTAAAATCTAGCAACGTGGCAGTGCACCCAGGTTGTTTTGATCCCGTCAACGTGACGGCAAAGCCCGTAAAATGGCCAGTGTGGGGCTCGAACCCACGACATTCGCGTTATTAGCATGACGCTCTAGCCGACTGAGCTAACCGGCCGTGAACGCGTGAACACGGACTCACTTCCTAAGTCAACTCTAAGCAAAATACTTTTATTTTTTTACTCAAAACGTTACCGTCATATTTCTCACGCTTTGATACGAGTCCAAGCAATGCAAATAGCCGCAACCCGCTCGAAAGAGGAGTCATGTTAGGCCAACTTTAAACGGACATTCCCTGAAAGCCCTCGGAGAGATTTGAACTCTCGACCCCTGGTTTACAAGACCAGTGCTCTAACCCCTGAGCTACGAAGGCACGCGATCCTTGCCAAATACGAAAAGTCGGTGCATCAGGCAAAACAGGCCAGTTGCAACGTGTACTTGCCATAAAGTGATACCGTCAATGCCCTACTGGACCATGACTATTCTAATCACGGACCTCAGCTTTCCCGTTAACATCCACGGGCTCCAGTGGCGTAGTCGGTTAGCGCGTCGTACTTATAAGTCAGTATCGACAAAGACATGCGAAGATCGGGAGTTCGAGCCTCCCCTGGAGCAAGGTTTCTTTTCATGCGCCGTCAACACACGCCACAGCACGGGCAGATCACCAGTAAAATCTAGCAACGTGGCAGTGCACCCAGGTTGTTTTGATCCCGTCAACGTGACGGCAAAGCCCGTAAAATGGCAAGTGTGGGGCTCGAACCCACGACATTCGCGTTATTAGCACGACGCTCTAGCCGACTGAGCTAACCGGCCGTGAACGCGTGAACACGGACTCACTTCCTAAGTCAACTCTAAGCAAAATACTTTTATTTTTTTACTCAAAACGTTACCGTCATATTTCTCACGCTTTGATACGAGTCCAAGCAATGCAAATAGCCGCAACCCGCTCGAAAGAGGAGTCATGTTAGGCCAACTTTAAACGGACATTCCCTGAAAGCCCTCGGAGAGATTTGAACTCTCGACCCCTGGTTTACAAGACCAGTGCTCTAACCCCTGAGCTACGAAGGCACGCGATCCTTGCCAAATACGAAAAGTCGGTGCATCAGGCAAAACAGGCCAGTTGCAACGTGTACTTGCCATAAAGTGATACCGTCAATGCCCTACTGGACCATGACTATTCTAATCACGGACCTCAGCTTTCCCGTTAACATCCACGGGCTCCAGTGGCGTAGTCGGTTAGCGCGTCGTACTTATAAGTCAGTATCGACAAAGACATGCGAAGATCGGGAGTTCGAGCCTCCCCTGGAGCAAGGTTTCTTTTCATGCGCCGTCAACACACGCCACAGCACGGGCAGATCACCAGTAAAATCTAGCAACGTGGCAGTGCACCCAGGTTGTTTTGATCCCGTCAACGTGACGGCAAAGCCCGTAAAATGGCCAGTGTGGGGCTCGAACCCACGACATTCGCGTTATTAGCACGACGCTCTAGCCGACTGAGCTAACCGGCCGTGAACGCGTGAACACGGACTCACTTCCTAAGTCAACTCTAAGCAAAATACTTTTATTTTTTTACTCAAAACGTTACCGTCATATTTCTCACGCTTTGATACGAGTCCAAGCAATGCAAATAGCCGCAACCCGCTCGAAAGAGGAGTCATGTTAGGCCAACTTTAAACGGACATTCCCTGAAAGCCCTCGGAGAGATTTGAACTCTCGACCCCTGGTTTACAAGACCAGTGCTCTAACCCCTGAGCTACGAAGGCACGCAATCCTTGCCAAATACGAAAAGTCGGTGCATCAGGCAAAACAGGCCAGTTGCAACGTGTACTTGCCATAAAGTGATACCGTCAATGCCCTACTGGACCATGACTATTCTAATCACGGACCTCAGCTTTCCCGTTAACATCCACGGGCTCCAGTGGCGTAGTCGGTTAGCGCGTCGTACTTATAAGTCAGTATCGACAAAGACATGCGAAGATCGGGAGTTCGAGCCTCCCCTGGAGCAAGATTTCTTTTCATGCGCCGTCAACACACGCCACAGCACGGGCAGATCACCAGTAAAATCTAGCAACGTGGCAGTGCACCCAGGTTGTTTTGATCCCGTCAACGTGACGGCAAAGCCCGTAAATTGGCCAGTGTGGGGCTCGAACCCACGACATTCGCGTTATTAGCACGACGCTCTAGCCGACTGAGCTAACCGGCCGTGAACGCGTGAACACGGACTCACTTCCTAAGTCAACTCTAAGCAAAATACTTTTATTTTTTTACTCAAAACGTTACCGTCATATTTCTCACGCTTTGATACGAGTCCAAGCAATGCAAATAGCCGCAACCCGCTCGAAAGAGGAGTCATGTTAGGCCAACTTTAAACGGACATTCCCTGAAAGCCCTCGGAGAGATTTGAACTCTCGACCCCTGGTTTACAAGACCAGTGCTCTAACCCCTGAGCTACGAAGGCACGCGATCCTTGCCAAATACGAAAAGTCGGTGCATCAGGCAAAACAGGCCAGTTGCAACGTGTACTTGCCATAAAGTGATACCGTCAATGCCCTACTGGACCATGACTATTCTAATCACGGACCTCAGCTTTCCCGTTAACATCCACGGGCTCCAGTGGCGTAGTCGGTTAGCGCGTCGTACTTATAAGTCAGTATCGACAAAGACATGCGAAGATCGGGAGTTCGAGCCTCCCCTGGAGCAAGGTTTCTTTTCATGCGCCGTCAACACACGCCACAGCACGGGCAGATCACCAGTAAAATCTAGCAACGTGGCAGTGCACCCAGGTTGTTTTGATCCCGTCAACGTGACGGCAAAGCCCGTAAAATGGCCAGTGTGGGGCTCAAACCCACGACATTCGCGTTATTAGCACGACGCTCTAGCCGACTGAGCTAACCGGCCGTGAACGCGTGAACACGGACTCACTTCCTAAGTCAACTCTAAGCAAAATACTTTTATTTTTTTACTCAAAACGTTACCGTCATATTTCTCACGCTTTGATACGAGTCCAAGCAATGCAAATAGCCGCAACCCGCTCGAAAGAGGAGTCATGTTAGGCCAACTTTAAACGGACATTCCCTGAAAGCCCTCGGAGAGATTTGAACTCTCGACCCCTGGTTTACAAGACCAGTGCTCTAACCCCTGAGCTACGAAGGCACGCGATCCTTGCCAAATACGAAAAGTCGGTGCATCAGGCAAAACAGGCCAGTTGCAACGTGTACTTGCCATAAAGTGATACCGTCAATGCCCTACTGGACCATGACTATTCTAATCGCGGACCTAAGCTTTCCCGTTAACATCCACGGGCTCCAGTGGCGTAGTCGGTTAGCGCGTCGTACTTATAAGTCAGTATCGACAAAGACATGCGAAGATCGGGAGTTCGAGCCTCCCCTGGAGCAAGGTTTCTTTTCATGCGCCGTCAACACACGCCACAGCACGGGCAGATCACCAGTAAAATCTAGCAACGTGGCAGTGCACCCAGGTTGTTTTGATCCCGTCAACGTGACGGCAAAGCCCGTAAAATGGCCAGTGTGGGGCTCGAACCCACGACATTCGCGTTATTAGCACGACGCTCTAGCCGACTGAGCTAACCGGCCGTGAACGCGTGAACACGGACTCACTTCCTAAGTCAACTCTAAGCAAAATACTTTTATTTTTTTACTCAAAACGTTACCGTCATATTTCTCACGCTTTGATACGAGTCCAAGCAATGCAAATAGCCGCAACCCGCTCGAAAGAGGAGTCATGTTAGGCCAACTTTAAACGGACATTCCCTGAAAGCCCTCGGAGAGATTTGAACTCTCGACCCCTGGTTTACAAGACCAGTGCTCTAACCCCTGAGCTACGAAGGCACGCGATCCTTGCCAAATACGAAAAGTCGGTGCATCAGGCAAAACAGGCCAGTTGCAACGTGTACTTGCCATAAAGTGATACCGTCAATGCCCTACTGGACCATGACTATTCTAATCACGGACCTCAGCTTTCCCGTTAACATCCACGGGCTCCAGTGGCGTAGTCGGTTAGCGCGTCGTACTTATAAGTCAGTATCGACAAAGACATGCGAAGATCGGGAGTTCGAGCCTCCCCTGGAGCAAGGTTTCTTTTCATGCGCCGTCAACACACGCCACAGCACGGGCAGATCACCAGTAAAATCTAGCAACGTGGCAGTGCACCCAGGTTGTTTTGATCCCGTCAACGTGACGGCAAAGCCCGTAAAATGGCCAGTGTGGGGCTCGAACCCACGACATTCGCGTTATTAGCACGACGCTCTAGCCGACTGAGCTAACCGGCCGTGAACGCGTGAACACGGACTCACTTCCTAAGTCAACTCTAAGCAAAATACTTTTATTTTTTTACTCAAAACGTTACCGTCATATTTCTCACGCTTTGATACGAGTCCAAGCAATGCAAATAGCCGCAACCCGCTCGAAAGAGGAGTCATGTTAGGCCAACTTTAAACGGACATTCCCTGAAAGCCCTCGGAGAGATTTGAACTCTCGACCCCTGGTTTACAAGACCAGTGCTCTAACCCCTGAGCTACGCAGGCACGCGATCCTTGCCAAATACGAAAAGTCGGTGCATCAGGCAAAACAGGCCAGTTGCAACGTGTACTTGCCATAAAGTGATACCGTCAATGCCCTACTGGACCATGACTATTCTAATCACGGACCTCAGCTTTCCCGTTAACATCCACGGGCTCCAGTGGCGTAGTCGGTTAGCGCGTCGTACTTATAAGTCAGTATCGACAAAGACATGCGAAGATCGGGAGTTCGAGCCTCCCCTGGAGCAAGGTTTCTTTTCATGCGCCGTCAACACACGCCACAGCACGGGCAGATCACCAGTAAAATCTAGCAACGTGGCAGTGCACCCAGGTTGTTTTGATCCCGTCAACGTGACGGCAAAGCCCGTAAAATGGCCAGTGTGGGGCTCGAACCCACGACATTCGCGTTATTAGCACGACGCTCTAGCCGACTGAGCTAACCGGCCGTGAACGCGTGAACACGGACTCACTTCCTAAGTCAACTCTAAGCAAAATACTTTTATTTTTTTACTCAAAACGTTACCGTCATATTTCTCACGCTTTGATACGAGTCCAAGCAATGCAAATAGCCGCAACCCGCTCGAAAGAGGAGTCATGTTAGGCCAACTTTAAACGGACATTCCCTGAAAGCCCTCGGAGAGATTTGAACTCTCGACCCCTGGTTTACAAGACCAGTGCTCTAACCCCTGAGCTACGAAGGCACGCGATCCTTGCCAAATACGAAAAGTCGGTGCATCAGGCAAAACAGGCCAGTTGCAACGTGTACTTGCCATAAAGTGATACCGTCAATGCCCTACTGGACCATGACTATTCTAATCACGGACCTCAGCTTTCCCGTTAACATCCACGGGCTCCAGTGGCGTAGTCGGTTAGCGCGTCGTACTTATAAGTCAGTATCGACAAAGACATGCGAAGATCGGGAGTTCGAGCCTCCCCTGGAGCAAGGTTTCTTTTCATGCGCCGTCAACACACGCCACAGCACGGGCAGATCACCAGTAAAATCTAGCAACGTGGCAGTGCACCCAGGTTGTTTTGATCCCGTCAACGTGACGGCAAAGCCCGTAAAATGGCCAATGTGGGGCTCGAACCCACGACATTCGCGTTATTAGCACGACGCTCTAGCCGACTGAGCTAACCGGCCGTGAACGCGTGAACACGGACTCACTTCCTAAGTCAACTCTAAGCAAAATACTTTTATTTTTTTACTCAAAACGTTACCGTCATATTTCTCACGCTTTGATACGAGTCCAAGCAATGCAAATAGCCGCAACCCGCTCGAAAGAGGAGTCATGTTAGGCCAACTTTAAACGGACATTCCCTGAAAGCCCTCGGAGAGATTTGAACTCTCGACCCCTGGTTTACAAGACCAGTGCTCTAACCCCTGAGCTCTAACCCCTGAGCTACGAAAAGTCGGTGCATCAGGCAAAACAGGCCAGTTGCAACGTGTACTTGCCATAAAGTGATACCGTCAATGCCCTACTGGACCATGACTATTCTAATCACGGACCTCAGCTTTCCCGTTAACATCCACGGGCTCCAGTGGCGTAGTCGGTTAGCGCGTCGTACTTATAAGTCAGTATCGACAAAGACATGCGAAGATCGGGAGTTCGAGCCTCCCCTGGAGCAAGGTTTCTTTTCATGCGCCGTCAACACACGCCACAGCACGGGCAGATCACCAGTAAAATCTAGCAACGTGGCAGTGCACCCAGGTTGTTTTGATCCCGTCAACGTGACGGCAAAGCCCGTAAAATGGCCAGTGTGGGGCTCGAACCCACGACATTCGCGTTATTAGCACGACGCTCTAGCCGACTGAGCTAACCGGCCGTGAACGCGTGAACACGGACTCACTTCCTAAGTCAACTCTAAGCAAAATACTTTTATTTTTTTACTCAAAACGTTACTGTCATATTTCTCACGCTTTGATACGAGTCCAAGCAATGCAAATAGCCGCAACCCGCTCGAAAGAGGAGTCATGTTAGGCCAACTTCAAACGGACATTCCCTGAAAGCCCTCGGAGAGATTTGAACTCTCGACCCCTGGTTTACAAGACCAGTGCTCTAACCCCTGAGCTACGAAGGCACGCGATCCTTGCCAAATACGAAAAGTCGGTGCATCAGGCAAAACAGGCCAGTTGCAACGTGTACTTGCCATAAAGTGATACCGTCAATGCCCTACTGGACCATGACTATTCTAATCACGGACCTCAGCTTTCCCGTTAACATCCACGGGCTCCAGTGGCGTAGTCGGTTAGCGCGTCGTACTTATAAGTCAGTATCGACAAAGACATGCGAAGATCGGGAGTTCGAGCCTCCCCTGGAGCAAGGTTTCTTTTCATGCGCCGTCAACACACGCCACAGCACGGGCAGATCACCAGTAAAATCTAGCAACGTGGCAGTGCACCCAGGTTGTTTTGATCCCGTCAACGTGACGGCAAAGCCCGTAAAATGGCCAGTGTGGGGCTCGAACCCACGACATTCGCGTTATTAGCACGACGCTCTAGCCGACTGAGCTAACCGGCCGTGAACGCGTGAACACGGACTCACTTCCTAAGTCAACTCTAAGCAAAATACTTTTATTTTTTTACTCAAAACGTTACCGTCATATTTCTCACGCTTTGATACGAGTCCAAGCAATGCAAATAGCCGCAACCCGCTCGAAAGAGGAGTCATGTTAGGCCAACTTTAAACGGACATTCCCTGAAAGCCCTCGGAGAGATTTGAACTCTCGACCCCTGGTTTACAAGACCAGTGCTCTAACCCCTGAGCTACGAAGGCACGCGATCCTTGCCAAATACGAAAAGTCGGTGCATCAGGCAAAACAGGCCAGTTGCAACGTGTACTTGCCATAAAGTGATACCGTCAATGCCCTACTGGACCATGACTATTCTAATCACGGACCTCAGCTTTCCCGTTAACATCCACGGGCTCCAGTGGCGTAGTCGGTTAGCGCGTCGTACTTATAAGTCAGTATCGACAAAGACATGCGAAGATCGGGAGTTCGAGCCTCCCCTGGAGCAAGGTTTCTTTTCATGCGCCGTCAACACACGCCACAGCACGGGCAGATCACCAGTAAAATCTAGCAACGTGGCAGTGCACCCAGGTTGTTTTGATCCCGTCAACGTGACGGCAAAGCCCGTAAAATGGCCAGTGTGGGGCTCGAACCCACGACATTCGCGTTATTAGCACGACGCTCTAGCCGACTGAGCTAACCGGCCGTGAACGCGTGAACACGGACTCACTTCCTAAGTCAACTCTAAGCAAAATACTTTTATTTTTTTACTCAAAACGTTACCGTCATATTTCTCACGCTTTGATACGAGTCCAAGCAATGCAAATAGCCGCAACCCGCTCGAAAGAGGAGTCATGTTAGGCCAACTTTAAACGGACATTCCCTGAAAGCCCTCGGAGAGATTTGAACTCTCGACCCCTTGTTTACAAGACCAGTGCTCTAACCCCTGAGCTACGAAGGCACGCGATCCTTGCCAAATACGAAAAGTCGGTGCATCAGGCAAAACAGGCCAGTTGCAACGTGTACTTGCCATAAAGTGATACCGTCAATGCCCTACTGGACCATGACTATTCTAATCACGGACCTCAGCTTTCCCGTTAACATCCACGGGCTCCAGTGGCGTAGTCGGTTAGCGCGTCGTACTTATAAGTCAGTATCGACAAAGACATGCGAAGATCGGGAGTTCGAGCCTCCCCTGGAGCAAGGTTTCTTTTCATGCGCCGTCAACACACGCCACAGCACGGGCAGATCACCAGTAAAATCTAGCAACGTGGCAGTGCACCCAGGTTGTTTTGATCCCGTCAACGTGACGGCAAAGCCCGTAAAATGGCCAGTGTGGGGCTCGAACCCACGACATTCGCGTTATTAGCACGACGCTCTAGCCGACTGAGCTAACCGGCCGTGAACACGTGAACACGGACTCACTTCCTAAGTCAACTCTAAGCAAAATACTTTTATTTTTTTACTCAAAACGTTACCGTCATATTTCTCACGCTTTGATACGAGTCCAAGCAATGCAAATAGCCGCAACCCGCTCGAAAGAGGAGTCATGTTAGGCCAACTTTAAACGGACATTCCCTGAAAGCCCTCGGAGAGATTTGAACTCTCGACCCCTGGTTTACAAGACCAGTGCTCTAACCCCTGAGCCACGAAGGCACGCGATCCTTGCCAAATACGAAAAGTCGGTGCATCAGGCAAAACAGGCCAGTTGCAACGTGTACTTGCCATAAAGTGATACCGTCAATGCCCTACTGGACCATGACTATTCTAATCACGGACCTCAGCTTTCCCGTTAACATCCACGGGCTCCAGTGGCGTAGTCGGTTAGCGCGTCGTACTTTTAAGTCAGTATCGACAAAGACATGCGAAGATCGGAAGTTCGAGCCTCCCCTGGAGCAAGGTTTCTTTTCATGCGCCGTCAACACACGCCACAGCACGGGCAGATCACCAGTAAAATCTAGCAACGTGGCAGTGCACCCAGGTTGTTTTGATCCCGTCAACGTGACGGCAAAGCCCGTAAAATGGCCAGTGTGGGGCTCGAACCCACGACATTCGCGTTATTAGCACGACGCTCTAGCCGACTGAGCTAACCGGCCGTGAACGCATGAACACGGACTCACTTCCTAAGTCAACTCTAAGCAAAATACTTTTATTTTTTTACTCAAAACGTTACCGTCATATTTCTCACGCTTTGATACGAGTCCAAGCAATGCAAATAGCCGCAACCCGCTCGAAAGAGGAGTCATGTTAGGCCAACTTTAAACGGACATTCCCTGAAAGCCCTCGGAGAGATTTGAACTCTCGACCCCTGGTTTACAAGACCAGTGCTCTAACCCCTGAGCTACGAAGGCACGCGATCCTTGCCAAATACGAAAAGTCGGTGCATCAGGCAAAACAGGCCAGTTGCAACGTGTACTTGCCATAAAGTGATACCGTCAATGCCCTACTGGACCATGACTATTCTAATCACGGACCTCAGCTTTCCCGTTAACATCCACGGGCTCCAGTGGCGTAGTCGGTTAGCGCGTCGTACTTATAAGTCAGTATCGACAAAGACATGCGAAGATCGGGAGTTCGAGCCTCCCCTGGAGCAAGGTTTCTTTTCATGCGCCGTCAACACAAGCCACAGCACGGGCAGATCACCAGTAAAATCTAGCAACGTGGCAGTGCACCCAGGTTGTTTTGATCCCGTCAACGTGACGGCAAAGCCCGTAAAATGGCCAGTGTGGGGCTCGAACCCACGACATTCGCGTTATTAGCACGACGCTCTAGCCGACTGAGCTAACCGGCCGTGAACGCGTGAACACGGACTCACTTCCTAAGTCAACTCTAAGCAAAATACTTTTATTTTTTTACTCAAAACGTTACCGTCATATTTCTCACGCTTTGATACGAGTCCAAGCAATGCAAATAGCCGCAACCCGCTCGAAAGAGGAGTCATGTTAGGCCAACTTTAAACGGACATTCCCTGAAAGCCCTCGGAGAGATTTGAACTCTCGACCCCTGGTTTACAAGACCAGTGCTCTAACCCCTGAGCTACGAAGGCACGCGATCCTTGCCAAATACGAAAAGTCGGTGCATCAGGCAAAACAGGCCAGTTGCAACGTGTACTTGCCATAAAGTGATACCGTCAATGCCCTACTGGACCATGACTATTCTAATCACGGACCTCAGCTTTCCCGTTAACATCCACGGGCTCCAGTGGCGTAGTCGGTTAGCGCGTCGTACTTATAAGTCAGTATCGACAAAGACATGCGAAGATCGGGAGTTCGAGCCTCCCCTGGAGCAAGGTTTCTTTTCATGCGCCGTCAACACACGCCACAGCACGGGCAGATCACCAGTAAAATCTAGCAACGTGGCAGTGCACCCAGGTTGTTTTGATCCCGTCAACGTGACGGCAAAGCCCGTAAAATGGCCAGTGTGGGGCTCGAACCCACGACATTCGCGTTATTAGCACGACGCTCTAGCCGACTGAGCTAACCGGCCGTGAACGCGTGAACACGGACTCACTTCCTAAGTCAACTCTAAGCAAAATACTTTTATTTTTTTACTCAAAACGTTACCGTCATATTTCTCACGCTTTGATACGAGTCCAAGCAATGCAAATAGCCGCAACCCGCTCGAAAGAGGAGTCATGTTAGACCAACTTTAAACGGACATTCCCTGAAAGCCCACGGAGAGATTTGAACTCTCGACCCCTGGTTTACAAGACCAGTGCTCTAAGCCCTGAGCTACGAAGGCACGCGATCCTTGCCAAATACGAAAAGTCGGTGCATCAGGCAAAACAGGCCAGTTGCAACGTGTACTTGCCATAAAGTGATACCGTCAATGCCCTACTGGACCATGACTATTCTAATCACGGACCTCAGCTTTCCCGTTAACATCCACGGGCTCCAGTGGCGTAGTCGGTTAGCGCGTCGTACTTATAAGTCAGTATCGACAAAGACATGCGAAGATCGGGAGTTCGAGCCTCCCCTGGAGCAAGGTTTCTTTTCATGCGCCGTCAACACACGCCACAGCACGGGCAGATCACCAGTAAAATCTAGCAACGTGGCAGTGCACCCAGGTTGTTTTGATCCCGTCAACGTGACGGCAAAGCCCGTAAAATGGCCAGTGTGGGGCTCGAACCCACGACATTCGCGTTATTAGCACGACGCTCTAGCCGACTGAGCTAACCGGCCGTGAACGCGTGAACACGGACTCACTTCCTAAGTCAACTCTAAGCAAAATACTTTTATTTTTTTACTCAAAACGTTACCGTCATATTTCTCACGCTTTGATACGAGTCCAAGCAATGCAAATAGCCGCAACCCGCTCGAAAGAGGAGTCATGTTAGGCCAACTTTAAACGGACATTCCCTGAAAGCCCTCGGAGAGATTTGAACTCTCGACCCCTGGTTTACAAGACCAGTGCTCTAACCCCTGAGCTACGAAGGCACGCGATCCTTGCCAAATACGAAAAGTCGGTGCATCAGGCAAAACAGGCCAGTTGCAACGTGTACTTGCCATAAAGTGATACCGTCAATGCCCTACTGGACCATGACTATTCTAATCACGGACCTCAGCTTTCCCGTTAACATCCACGTGCTCCAGTGGCGTAGTCGGTTAGCGCGTCGTACTTATAAGTCAGTATCGACAAAGACATGCGAAGATCGGGAGTTCGAGCCTCCCCTGGAGCAAGGTTTCTTTTCATGCGCCGTCAACACACGCCACAGCACGGGCAGATCACCAGTAAAATCTAGCAACGTGGCAGTGCACCCAGGTTGTTTTGATCCCGTCAACGTGACGGCAAAGCCCGTAAAATGGCCAGTGTGGGGCTCGAACCCACAACATTCGCGTTATTAGCACGACGCTCTAGCCGACTGAGCTAACCGGCCGTGAACGCGTGAACACGGACTCACTTCCTAAGTCAACTCTAAGCAAAATACTTTTATTTTTTTACTCAAAACGTTACCGTCATATTTCTCACGCTTTGATACGAGTCCAAGCAATGCAAATAGCCGCAACCCGCTCGAAAGAGGAGTCATGTTAGGCCAACTTTAAACGGACATTCCCTGAAAGCCCTCGGAGAGATTTGAACTCTCGACCCCTGGTTTACAAGACCAGTGCTCTAACCCCTGAGCTACGAAGGCACGCGATCCTTGCCAAATACGAAAAGTCGGTGCATCAGGCAAAACAGGCCAGTTGCAACGTGTACTTGCCATAAAGTGATACCGTCAATGCCCTACTGGACCATGACTATTCTAATCACGGACCTCAGCTTTCCCGTTAACATCCACGGGCTCCAGTGGCGTAGTCGGTTAGCGCGTCGTACTTATAAGTCAGTATCGACAAAGACATGCGAAGATCAGGAGTTCGAGCCTCCCCTGGAGCAAGGTTTCTTTTCATGCGCCGTCAACACACGCCACAGCACGGGCAGATCACCAGTAAAATCTAGCAACGTGGCAGTGCACCCAGGTTGTTTTGATCCCGTCAACGTGACGGCAAAGCCCGTAAAATGGCCAGTGTGGGGCTCGAACCCACGACATTCGCGTTATTAGCACGACGCTCTAGCCGACTGAGCTAACCGGCCGTGAACGCGTGAACACGGACTCACTTCCTAAGTCAACTCTAAGCAAAATACTTTTATTTTTTTACTCAAAACGTTACCGTCATATTTCTCACGCTTTGATACGAGTCCAAGCAATGCAAATAGCCGCAACCCGCTCGAAAGAGGAGTCATGTTAGGCCAACTTTAAACGGACATTCCCTGAAAGCCCTCGGAGAGATTTGAACTCTCGACCCCTGGTTTACAAGACCAGTGCTCTAACCCCTGAGCTACGAAGGCACGCGATCCTTGCCAAATACGAAAAGTCGGTGCATCAGGCAAAACAGGCCAGTTGCAACGTGTACTTGCCATAAAGTGATACCGTCAATGCCCTACTGGACCATGACTATTCTAATCACGGACCTCAGCTTTCCCGTTAACATCCACGGGCTCCAGTGGCGTAGTCGGTTAGCGCGTCGTACTTATAAGTCAGTATCGACAAAGACATGCGAAGATCGGGAGTTCGAGCCTCCCCTGGAGCAAGGTTTCTTTTCATGCGCCGTCAACACACGCCACACCACGGGCAGATCACCAGTAAAATCTAGCAACGTGGCAGTGCACCCAGGTTGTTTTGATCCCGTCAACGTGACGGCAAAGCCCGTAAAATGGCCAGTGTGGGGCTCGAACCCACGACATTCGCGTTATTAGCACGACGCTCTAGCCGACTGAGCTAACCGGCCGTGAACGCGTGAACACGGACTCACTTCCTAAGTCAACTCTAAGCAAAATACTTTTATTTTTTTACTCAAAACGTTACCGTCATATTTCTCACGCTTTGATACGAGTCCAAGCAATGCAAATAGCCGCAACCCGCTCGAAAGAGGAGTCATGTTAGGCCAACTTTAAACGGACATTCCCTGAAAGCCCTCGGAGAGATTTGAACTCTCGACCCCTGGTTTACAAGACCAGTGCTCTAACCCCTGAGCTACGAAGGCACGCGATCCTTGCCAAATACGAAAAGTCGGTGCATCAGGCAAAACAGGCCAGTTGCAACGTGTACTTGCCATAAAGTGATACCGTCAATGCCCTACTGGACCATGACTATTCTAATCACGGACCTCAGCTTTCCCGTTAACATCCACGGGCTCCAGTGGCGTAGTCGGTTAGCGCGTCGTACTTATAAGTCAGTATCGACAAAGACATGCGAAGATCGGGAGTTCGAGCCTCCCCTGGAGCAAGGTTTCTTTTCATGCGCCGTCAACACACGCCACAGCACGGGCAGATCACCAGTAAAATCTAGCAACGTGGCAGTGCACCCAGGTTGTTTTGATCCCGTCAACGTGACGGCAAAGCCCGTAAAATGGCCAGTGTGGGGCTCGAACCCACGACATTCGCGTTATTAGCACGACGCTCTAGCCGACTGAGCTAACCGGCCGTGAACGCGTGAACACGGACTCACTTCCTAAGTCAACTCTAAGCAAAATACTTTTATTTTTTTACTCAAAACGTTACCGTCATATTTCTCACGCTTTGATACGAGTCCAAGCAATGCAAATAGCCGCAACCCGCTCGAAAGAGGAGTCATGTTAGGCCAACTTTAAACGGACATTCCCTGAAAGCCCTCGGAGAGATTTGAACTCTCGACCCCTGGTTTACAAGACCAGTGCTCTAACCCCTGAGCTACGAAGGCACGCGATCCTTGCCAAATACGAAAAGTCGGTGCATCAGGCAAAACAGGCCAGTTGCAACGTGTACTTGCCATAAAGTGATACCGTCAATGCCCTACTGGACCATGACTATTCTAATCACGGACCTCAGCTTTCCCGTTAACATCCACGGGCTCCAGTGGCGTAGTCGGTTAGCGCGTCGTACTTATAAGTCAGTATCGACAAAGACAATGCGAAGATCGGGGGTTCGAGCCTCCCCTGGAGCAAGGTTTCTTTTCATGCGCCGTCAACACACGCCACAGCACGGGCAGATCACCAGTAAAATCTAGCAACGTGGCAGTGCACCCAGGTTGTTTTGATCCCGTCAACGTGACGGCAAAGCCCGTAAAATGGCCAGTGTGGGGCTCGAACCCACGACATTCGCGTTATTAGCACGACGCTCTAGCCGACTGAGCTAACCGGCCGTGAACGCGTGAACACGGACTCACTTCCTAAGTCAACTCTAAGCAAAATACTTTTATTTTTTTACTCAAAACGTTACCGTCATATTTCTCACGCTTTGATACGAGTCCAAGCAATGCAAATAGCCGCAACCCGCTCGAAAGAGGAGTCATGTTAGGCCAACTTTAAACGGACATTCCCTGAAAGCCCTCGGAGAGATTTGAACTCTCGACCCCTGGTTTACAAGACCAGTGCTCTAACCCCTGAGCTACGAAGGCACGCGATCCTTGCCAAATACGAAAAGTCGGTGCATCAGGCAAAACAGGCCAGTTGCAACGTGTACTTGCCATAAAGTGATACCGTCAATGCCCTACTGGACCATGACTATTCTAATCACGGACCTCAGCTTTCCCGTTAACATCCACGGGCTCCAGTGGCGTAGTCGGTTAGCGCGTCGTACTTATAAGTCAGTATCGACAAAGACATGCGAAGATCGGGAGTTCGAGCCTCCCCTGGAGCAAGGTTTCTTTTCATGCGCCGTCAACACACGCCACAGCACGGGCAGATCACCAGTAAAATCTAGCAACGTGGCAGTGCACCCAGGTTGTTTTGATCCCGTCAACGTGACGGCAAAGCCCGTAAAATGGCCAGTGTGGGGCTCGAACCCACGACATTCGCGTTATTAGCACGACGCTCTAGCCGACTGAGCTAACCGGCCGTGAACGCGTGAACACGGACTCACTTCCTAAGTCAACTCTAAGCAAAATACTTTTATTTTTTTACTCAAAACGTTACCGTCATATTTCTCACGCTTTGATACGAGTCCAAGCAATGCAAATAGCCGCAACCCGCTCGAAAGAGGAGTCATGTTAGGCCAACTTTAAACGGACATTCCCTGAAAGCCCTCGGAGAGATTTGAACTCTCGACCCCTGGTTTACAAGACCAGTGCTCTAACCCCTGAGCTACGAAGGCACGCAATCCTTGCCAAATACGAAAAGTCGGTGCATCAGGCAAAACAGGCCAGTTGCAACGTGTACTTGCCATAAAGTGATACCGTCAATGCCCTACTGGACCATGACTATTCTAATCACGGACCTCAGCTTTCCCGTTAACATCCACGGGCTCCAGTGGCGTAGTCGGTTAGCGCGTCGTACTTATAAGTCAGTATCGACAAAGACATGCGAAGATCGGGAGTTCGAGCCTCCCCTGGAGCAAGGTTTCTTTTCATGCGCCGTCAACACACGCCACAGCACGGGCAGATCACCAGTAAAATCTAGCAACGTGGCAGTGCACCCAGGTTGTTTTGATCCCGTCAACGTGACGGCAAAGCCCGTAAAATGGCCAGTGTGGGGCTCGAACCCACGACATTCGCGTTATTAGCACGACGCTCTAGCCGACTGAGCTAACCGGCCGTGAACGCGTGAACACGGACTCACTTCCTAAGTCAACTCTAAGCAAAATACTTTTATTTTTTTACTCAAAACGTTACCGTCATATTTCTCACGCTTTGATACGAGTCCAAGCAATGCAAATAGCTGCAACCCGCTCGAAAGACGTTACCGTCATATTTCTCACGCTTTGATACGAGTCCAAGCAATGCAAATAGCCGCAACCCGCTCGAAAGAGGAGTCATGTTAGGCCAACTTTAAACGGACATTCCCTGAAAGCCCTCGGAGAGATTTGAACTCTCGACCCCTGGTTTACAAGACCAGTGCTCTAACCCCTGAGCTACGAAGGCACGCGATCCTTGCCAAATACGAAAAGTCGGTGCATCAGGCAAAACAGGCCAGTTGCAACGTGTACTTGCCATAAAGTGATACCGTCAATGCCCTACTGGACCATGACTATTCTAATCACGGACCTCAGCTTTCCCGTTAACATCCACGGGCTCCAGTGGCGTAGTCGGTTAGCGCGTCGTACTTATAAGTCAGTATCGACAAAGACATGCGAAGATCGGGAGTTCGAGCCTCCCCTGGAGCAAGGTTTCTTTTCATGCGCCGTCAACACACGCCACAGCACGGGCAGATCACCAGTAAAATCTAGCAACGTGGCAGTGCACCCAGGTTGTTTTGATCCCGTCAACGTGACGGCAAAGCCCGTAAAATGGCCAGTGTGGGGCTCGAACCCACGACATTCGCGTTATTAGCACGACGCTCTAGCCGACTGAGCTAACCGGCCGTGAACGCGTGAACACGGACTCACTTCCTAAGTCAACTCTAAGCAAAATACTTTTATTTTTTTACTCAAAACGTTACCGTCATATTTCTCACGCTTTGATACGAGTCCAAGCAATGCAAATAGCTGCAACCCGCTCGAAAGACGTTACCGTCATATTTCTCACGCTTTGATACGAGTCCAAGCAATGCAAATAGCCGCAACCCGCTCGAAAGAGGAGTCATGTTAGGCCAACTTTAAACGGACATTCCCTGAAAGCCCTCGGAGAGATTTGAACTCTCGACCCCTGG
Source organism: Hydractinia symbiolongicarpus (assembly GCF_029227915.1). Classification (NCBI taxonomy): domain Eukaryota; kingdom Metazoa; phylum Cnidaria; class Hydrozoa; order Anthoathecata; family Hydractiniidae; genus Hydractinia; species Hydractinia symbiolongicarpus. The sequence goes on from NC_079878.1 coordinate 6,833,321, forward strand.
TTTACAAGACCAGTGCTCTAACCCCTGAGCTACGAAGGCACGCGATCCTTGCCAAATACGAAAAGTCGGTGCATCAGGCAAAACAGGCCAGTTGCAACGTGTACTTGCCATAAAGTGATACCGTCAATGCCCTACTGGACCATGACTATTCTAATCACGGACCTCAGCTTTCCCGTTAACATCCACGGGCTCCAGTGGCGTAGTCGGTTAGCGCGTCGTACTTATAAGTCAGTATCGACAAAGACATGCGAAGATCGGGAGTTCGAGCCTCCCCTGGAGCAAGGTTTCTTTTCATGCGCCGTCAACACACGCCACAGCACGGGCAGATCACCAGTAAAATCTAGCAACGTGGCAGTGCACCCAGGTTGTTTTGATCCCGTCAACGTGACGGCAAAGCCCGTAAAATGGCCAGTGTGGGGCTTGAACCCACGACATTCGCGTTATTAGCACGACGCTCTAGCCGACTGAGCTAACCGGCCGTGAACGCGTGAACACGGACTCACTTCCTAAGTCAACTCTAAGCAAAATACTTTTATTTTTTTACTCAAAACGTTACCGTCATATTTCTCACGCTTTGATACGAGTCCAAGCAATGCAAATAGCCGCAACCCGCTCGAAAGAGGAGTCATGTTAGGCCAACTTTAAACGGACATTCCCTGAAAGCCCTCGGAGAGATTTGAACTCTCGACCCCTGGTTTACAAGACCAGTGCTCTAACCCCTGAGCTACGAAGGCACGCGATCCTTGCCAAATACGAAAAGTCGGTGCATCAGGCAAAACAGGCCAGTTGCAACGTGTACTTGCCATAAAGTGATACCGTCAATGCCCTACTGGACCATGACTATTCTAATCACGGACCTCAGCTTTCCCGTTAACATCCACGGGCTCCAGTGGCGTAGTCGGTTAGCGCGTCGTACTTATAAGTCAGTATCGACAAAGACATGCGAAGATCGGGAGTTCGAGCCTCCCCTGGAGCAAGGTTTCTTTTCATGCGCCGTCAACACACGCCACAGCACGGGCAGATCACCAGTAAAATCTAGCAACGTGGCAGTGCACCCAGGTTGTTTTGATCCCGTCAACGTGACGGCAAAGCCCGTAAAATGGCCAGTGTGGGGCTCGAACCAACGACATTCGCGTTATTAGCACGACGCTCTAGCCGACTGAGCTAACCGGCCGTGAACGCGTGAACACGGACTCACTTCCTAAGTCAACTCTAAGCAAAATACTTTTATTTTTTTACTCAAAACGTTACCGTCATATTTCTCACGCTTTGATACGAGTCCAAGCAATGCAAATAGCCGCAACCCGCTCGAAAGAGGAGTCATGTTAGGCCAACTTTAAACGGACATTCCCTGAAAGCCCTCGGAGAGATTTGAACTCTCGACCCCTGGTTTACAAGACCAGTGCTCTAACCCCTGAGCTGCGAAGGCACGCGATCCTTGCCAAATACGAAAAGTCGGTGCATCAGGCAAAACAGGCCAGTTGCAACGTGTACTTGCCATAAAGTGATACCGTCAATGCCCTACTGGACCATGACTATTCTAATCACGGACCTCAGCTTTCCCGTTAACATCCACGGGCTCCAGTGGCGTAGTCGGTTAGCGCGTCGTACTTATAAGTCAGTATCGACAAAGACATGCGAAGATCGGGAGTTCGAGCCTCCCCTGGAGCAAGGTTTCTTTTCATGCGCCGTCAACACACGCCACAGCACGGGCAGATCACCAGTAAAATCTAGCAACGTGGCAGTGCACCCAGGTTGTTTTGATCCCGTCAACGTGACGGCAAAGCCCGTAAAATGGCCAGTGTGGGGCTCGAACCCACGACATTCGCGTTATTAGCACGACGCTCTAGCCGACTGAGCTAACCGGCCGTGAACGCGTGAACACTGACTCACTTCCTAAGTCAACTCTAAGCAAAATACTTTTATTTTTTTACTCAAAACGTTACCGTCATATTTCTCACGCTTTGATACGAGTCCAAGCAATGCAAATAGCCGCAACCCGCTCGAAAGAGGAGTCATGTTAGGCCAACTTTAAACGGACATTCCCTGAAAGGCCTCGGAGAGATTTGAACTCTCGACCCCTTGTTTACAAGACCAGTGCTCTAACCCCTGAGCTACGAAGGCACGCGATCCTTGCCAAATACGAAAAGTCGGTGCATCAGGCAAAACAGGCCAGTTGCAACGTGTACTTGCCATAAAGTGATACCGTCAATGCCCTACTGGACCATGACTATTCTAATCACGGACCTCAGCTTTCCCGTTAACATCCACGGGCTCCAGTGGCGTAGTCGGTTAGCGCGTCGTACTTATAAGTCAGTATCGACAAAGACATGCGAAGATCGGGAGTTCGAGCCTCCCCTGGAGCAAGGTTTCTTTTCATGCGCCGTCAACACACGCCACAGCACGGGCAGATCACCAGTAAAATCTAGCAACGTGGCAGTGCACCCAGGTTGTTTTGATCCCGTCAACGTGACGGCAAAGCCCGTAAAATGGCCAGTGTGGGGCTCGAACCCACGACATTCGCGTTATTAGCACGACGCTCTAGCCGACTGAGCTAACCGGCCGTGAACGCGTGAACACGGACTCACTTCCTAAGTCAACTCTAAGCAAAATACTTTTATTTTTTTACTCAAAACGTTACCGTCATATTTCTCACGCTTTGATACGAGTCCAAGCAATGCAAATAGCCGCAACCCGCTCGAAAGAGGAGTCATGTTAGGCCAACTTTAAACGGACATTCCCTGAAAGGCCTCGGAGAGATTTGAACTCTCGACCCCTGGTTTACAAGACCAGTGCTCTAACCCCTGAGCTACGAAGGCACGCGATCCTTGCCAAATACGAAAAGTCGGTGCATCAGGCAAAACAGGCCAGTTGCAACGTGTACTTGCCATAAAGTGATACCGTCAATGCCCTACTGGACCATGACTATTCTAATCACGGACCTCAGCTTTCCCGTTAACATCCACGGGCTCCAGTGGCGTAGTCGGTTAGCGCGTCGTACTTATAAGTCAGTATCGACAAAGACATGCGAAGATCGGGAGTTCGAGCCTCCCCTGGAGCAAGGTTTCTTTTCATGCGCCGTCAACACACGCCACAGCACGGGCAGATCACCAGTAAAATCTAGCAACGTGGCAGTGCACCCAGGTTGTTTTGATCCCGTCAACGTGACTGCAAAGCCCGTAAAATGGCCAGTGTGGGGCTCGAACCCACGACATTCGCGTTATTAGCACGACGCTCTAGCCGACTGAGCTAACCGGCCGTGAACGCGTGAACACGGACTCACTTCCTAAGTCAACTCTAAGCAAAATACTTTTATTTTTTTACTCAAAACGTTACCGTCATATTTCTCACGCTTTGATACGAGTCCAAGCAATGCAAATAGCCGCAACCCGCTCGAAAGAGGAGTCATGTTAGGCCAACTTTAAACGGACATTCCCTGAAAGCCCTCGGAGAGATTTGAACTCTCGACCCCTGGTTTACAAGACCAGTGCTCTAACCCCTGAGCTACGAAGGCACGCGATCCTTGCCAAATACGAAAAGTCGGTGCATCAGGCAAAACAGGCCAGTTGCAACGTGTACTTGCCATAAAGTGATACCGTCAATGCCCTACTGGACCATGACTATTCTAATCACGGACCTCAGCTTTCCCGTTAACATCCACGGGCTCCAGTGGCGTAGTCGGTTAGCGCGTCGTACTTATAAGTCAGTATCGACAAAGACATGCGAAGATCGGGAGTTCGAGCCTCCCCTGGAGCAAGGTTTCTTTTCATGCGCCGTCAACACACGCCACAGCACGGGCAGATCACCAGTAAAATCTAGCAACGTGGCAGTGCACCCAGGTTGTTTTGATCCCGTCAACGTGACGGCAAAGCCCGTAAAATGGCCAGTGTGGGGCTCGAACCCACGACATTCGCGTTATTAGCACGACGCTCTAGCCGACTGAGCTAACCGGCCGTGAACGCGTGAACACGGACTCACTTCCTAAGTCAACTCTAAGCAAAATACTTTTATTTTTTTACTCAAAACGTTACCGTCATATTTCTCACGCTTTGATACGAGTCCAAGCAATGCAAATAGCCGCAACCCGCTCGAAAGAGGAGTCATGTTAGGCCAACTTTAAACGGACATTCCCTGAAAGCCCTCGGAGAGATTTGAACTCTCGACCCCTGGTTTACAAGACCAGTGCTCTAACCCCTGAGCTACGAAGGCACGCGATCCTTGCCAAATACGAAAAGTCGGTGCATCAGGCAAAACAGGCCAGTTGCAACGTGTACTTGCCATAAAGTGATACCGTCAATGCCCTACTGGACCATGACTATTCTAATAACGGACCTCAGCTTTCCCGTTAACATCCACGGGCTCCAGTGGCGTAGTCGGTTAGCGCGTCGTACTTATAAGTCAGTATCGACAAAGACATGCGAAGATCGGGAGTTCGAGCCTCCCCTGGAGCAAGGTTTCTTTTCATGCGCCGTCAACACACGCCACAGCACGGTCAGATCACCAGTAAAATCTAGCAACGTGGCAGTGCACCCAGGTTGTTTTGATCCCGTCAACGTGACGGCAAAGCCCGTAAAATGGCCAGTGTGGGGCTCAAACTCACGACATTCGCGTTATTAGCACGACGCTCTAGCCGACTGAGCTAACCGGCCGTGAACGCGTGAACACGGACTCACTTCCTAAGTCAACTCTAAGCAAAATACTTTTATTTTTTTACTCAAAACGTTACCGTCATATTTCTCACGCTTTGATACGAGTCCAAGCAATGCAAATAGCCGCAACCCGCTCGAAAGAGGAGTAATGTTAGGCCAACTTTAAACGGACATTCCCTGAAAGCCCTCGGAGAGATTTGAACTCTCGACCCCTGGTTTACAAGACCAGTGCTCTAACCCCTGAGCTACGAAGGCACGCGATCCTTGCCAAATACGAAAAGTCGGTGCATCAGGCAAAACAGGCCAGTTGCAACGTGTACTTGCCATAAAGTGATACCGTCAATGCCCTACTGGACCATGACTATTCTAATCACGGACCTCAGCTTTCCCGTTAACATCCACGGGCTCCAGTGGCGTAGTCGGTTAGCGCGTCGTACTTATAAGTCAGTATCGACAAAGACATGCGAAGATCGGGAGTTCGAGCCTCCCCTGGAGCAAGGTTTCTTTTCATGCGCCGTCAACACACGCCACAGCACGGGCAGATCACCAGTAAAATCTAGCAACGTGGCAGTGCACCCAGGTTGTTTTGATCCCGTCAACGTGACGGCAAAGCCCGTAAAATGGCCAGTGTGGGGCTCGAACCCACGACATTCGCGTTATTAGCACGACGCTCTAGCCGACTGAGCTAACCGGCCGTGAACGCGTGAACACGGACTCACTTCCTAAGTCAACTCTAAGCAAAATACTTTTATTTTTTTACTCAAAACGTTACCGTCATATTTCTCACGCTTTGATACGAGTCCAAGCAATGCAAATAGCCGCAACCCGCTCGAAAGAGGAGTCATGTTAGGCCAACTTTAAACGGACATTCCCTGAAAGCCCTCGGAGAGATTTGAACTCTCGACCCCTGGTTTACAAGACCAGTGCTCTAACCCCTGAGCTACGAAGGCACGCGATCCTTGCCAAATACGAAAAGTCGGTGCATCAGGCAAAACAGGCCAGTTGCAACGTGTACTTGCCATAAAGTGATACCGTCAATGCCCTACTGGACCATGACTATTCTAATCACGGACCTCAGCTTTCCCGTTAACATCCACGGGCTCCAGTGGCGTAGTCGGTTAGCGCGTCGTACTTATAAGTCAGTATCGACAAAGACATGCGAAGATCGGGAGTTCGAGCCTCCCCTGGAGCAAGGTTTCTTTTCATGCGCCGTCAACACACGCCACAGCACGGGCAGATCACCAGTAAAATCTAGCAACGTGGCAGTGCACCCAGGTTGTTTTGATCCCGTCAACGTGACGGCAAAGCCCGTAAAATGGCCAGTGTGGGGCTCTAACCCACGACATTCGCGTTATTAGCACGACGCTCTAGCCGACTGAGCTAACCGGCCGTGAACGCGTGAACACGGACTCACTTCCTAAGTCAACTCTAAGCAAAATACTTTTATTTTTTTACTCAAAACGTTACCGTCATATTTCTCACGCTTTGATACGAGTCCAAGCAATGCAAATAGCCGCAACCCGCTCGAAAGAGGAGTCATGTTAGGCCAACTTTAAACGGACATTCCCTGAAAGCCCTCGGAGAGATTTGAACTCTCGACCCCTGGTTTACAAGACCAGTGCTCTAACCCCTGAGCTACGAAGGCACGCGATCCTTGCCAAATACGAAAAGTCGGTGCATCAGGCAAAACAGGCCAGTTGCAACGTGTACTTGCCATAAAGTGATACCGTCAATGCCCTACTGGACCATGACTATTCTAATCACGGACCTCAGCTTTCCCGTTAACATCCACGGGCTCCAGTGGCGTAGTCGGTTAGCGCGTCGTACTTATAAGTCAGTATCGACAAAGACATGCGAAGATCGGGAGTTCGAGCCTCCCCTGGAGCAAGGTTTCTTTTCATGCGCCGTCAACACACGCCACAGCACGGGCAGATCACCAGTAAAATCTAGCAACGTGGCAGTGCACCCAGGTTGTTTTGATCCCGTCAACGTGACGGCAAAGCCCGTAAAATGGCCAGTGTGGGGCTCGAACCCACGACATTCGCGTTATTAGCACGACGCTCTAGCCGACTGAGCTAACCGGCCGTGAACGCGTGAACACGGACTCACTTCCTAAGTCAACTCTAAGCAAAATACTTTTATTTTTTTACTCAAAACGTTACCGTCATATTTCTCACGCTTTGATACGAGTCCAAGCAATGCAAATAGCCGCAACCCGCTCGAAAGAGGAGTCATGTTAGGCCAACTTTAAACGGACATTCCCTGAAAGCCCTCGGAGAGATTTGAACTCTCGACCCCTGGTTTACAAGACCAGTGCTCTAACCCCTGAGCTACGAAGGCACGCGATCCTTGCCAAATACGAAAAGTCGGTGCATCAGGCAAAACAGGCCAGTTGCAACGTGTACTTGCCATAAAGTGATACCGTCAATGCCCTACTGGACCATGACTATTCTAATCACGGACCTCAGCTTTCCCGTTAACATCCACGGGCTCCAGTGGCGTAGTCGGTTAGCGCGTCGTACTTATAAGTCAGTATCGACAAAGACATGCGAAGATCGGGAGTTCGAGCCTCCCCTGTAGCAAGGTTTCTTTTCATGCGCCGTCAACACACGCCACAGCACGGGCAGATCACCAGTAAAATCTAGCAACGTGGCAGTGCACCCAGGTTGTTTTGATCCCGTCAACGTGACGGCAAAGCCCGTAAAATGGCCAGTGTGGGGCTCGAACCCACGACATTCGCGTTATTAGCACGACGCTCTAGCCGACTGAGCTAACCGGCCGTGAACGCGTGAACACGGACTCACTTCCTAAGTCAACTCTAAGCAAAATACTTTTATTTTTTTACTCAAAACGTTACCGTCATATTTCTCACGCTTTGATACGAGTCCAAGCAATGCAAATAGCCGCAACCCGCTCGAAAGAAGAGTCATGTTAGGCCAACTTTAAACGGACATTCCCTGAAAGCCCTCGGAGAGATTTGAACTCTCGACCCCTGGTTTACAAGACCAGTGCTCTAACCCCTGAGCTACGAAGGCACGCGATCCTTGCCAAATACGAAAAGTCGGTGCATCAGGCAAAACAGGCCAGTTGCAACGTGTACTTGCCATAAAGTGATACCGTCAATGCCCTACTGGACCATGACTATTCTAATCACGGACCTCAGCTTTCCCGTTAACATCCACGGGCTCCAGTGGCGTAGTCGGTTAGCGCGTCGTACTTATAAGTCAGTATCGACAAAGACATGCGAAGATCGGGAGTTCGAGCCTCCCCTGGAGCAAGGTTTCTTTTCATGCGCCGTCAACACACGCCACAGCACGGGCAGATCACCAGTAAAATCTAGCAACGTGGCAGTGCACCCAGGTTGTTTTGATCCCGTCAACGTGACGGCAAAGCCCGTAAAATGGCCAGTGTGGGGCTCGAACCCACGACATTCGCGTTATTAGCACGACGCTCTAGCCGACTGAGCTAACCGGCCGTGAACGCGTGAACACGGACTCACTTCCTAAGTCAACTCTAAGCAAAATACTTTTATTTTTTTACTCAAAACGTTACCGTCATATTTCTCACGCTTTGATACGAGTCCAAGCAATGCAAATAGCCGCAACCCGCTCGAAAGAGGAGTCATGTTAGGCCAACTTTAAACGGACATTCCCTGAAAGCCCTCGGAGAGATTTGAACTCTCGACCCCTGGTTTACAAGACCAGTGCTCTAACCCCTGAGCTACGAAGGCACGCGATCCTTGCCAAATACGAAAAGTCGGTGCATCAGGCAAAACAGGCCAGTTGCAACGTGTACTTGCCATAAAGTGATACCGTCAATGCCCTACTGGACCATGACTATTCTAATCACGGACCTCAGCTTTCCCGTTAACATCCACGGGCTCCAGTGGCGTAGTCGGTTAGCGCGTCGTACTTATAAGTCAGTATCGACAAAGACATGCGAAGATCGGGAGTTCGAGCCTCCCCTGGAGCAAGGTTTCTTTTCATGCGCCGTCAACACACGCCACAGCACGGGCAGATCACCAGTAAAATCTAGCAACGTGGCAGTGCACCCAGGTTGTTTTGATCCCGTCAACGTGACGGCAAAGCCCGTAAAATGGCCAGTGTGGGGCTCGAACCCACGACATTCGCGTTATTAGCACGACGCTCTAGCCGACTGAGCTAACCGGCCGTGAACGCGTGAACACGGACTCACTTCCTAAGTCAACTCTAAGCAAAATACTTTTATTTTTTTACTCAAAACGTTACCGTCATATTTCTCACGCTTTGATACGAGTCCAAGCAATGCAAATAGCCGCAACCCGCTCGAAAGAGGAGTCATGTTAGGCCAACTTTAAACGGACATTCCCTGAAAGCCCTCGGAGAGATTTGAACTCTCGACCCCTGGTTTACAAGACCAGTGCTCTAACCCCTGAGCTACGAAGGCACGCGATCCTTGCCAAATACGAAAAGTCGGTGCATCAGGCAAAACAGGCCAGTTGCAACGTGTACTTGCCATAAAGTGATACCGTCAATGCCCTACTGGACCATGACTATTCTAATCACGGACCTCAGCTTTCCCGTTAACATCCACGGGCTCCAGTGGCGTAGTCGGTTAGCGCGTCGTACTTATAAGTCAGTATCGACAAAGACATGCGAAGATCGGGAGTTCGAGCCTCCCCTGGAGCAAGGTTTCTTTTCATGCGCCGTCAACACACGCCACAGCACGGGCAGATCACCAGTAAAATCTAGCAACGTGGCAGTGCACCCAGGTTGTTTTGATCCCGTCAACGTGACGGCAAAGCCCGTAAAATGGCCAGTGTGGGGCTCGAACCCACGACATTCGCGTTATTAGCACGACGCTCTAGCCGACTGAGCTAACCGGCCGTGAACGCGTGAACACGGACTCACTTCCTAAGTCAACTCTAAGCAAAATACTTTTATTTTTTTACTCAAAACGTTACCGTCATATTTCTCACGCTTTGATACGAGTCCAAGCAATGCAAATAGCCGCAACCCGCTCGAAAGAGGAGTCATGTTAGGCCAACTTTAAACGGACATTCCCTGAAAGCCCTCGGAGAGATTTGAACTCTCGACCCCTGGTTTACAAGACCAGTGCTCTAACCCCTGAGCTACGAAGGCACGCGATCCTTGCCAAATACGAAAAGTCGGTGCATCAGGCAAAACAGGCCAGTTGCAACGTGTACTTGCCATAAAGTGATACCGTCAATGCCCTACTGGACCATGACTATTCTAATCACGGACCTCAGCTTTCCCGTTAACATCCACGGGCTCCAGTGGCGTAGTCGGTTAGCGCGTCGTACTTATAAGTCAGTATCGACAAAGACATGCGAAGATCGGGAGTTCGAGCCTCCCCTGGAGCAAGGTTTCTTTTCATGCGCCGTCAACACACGCCACAGCACGGGCAGATCACCAGTAAAATCTAGCAACGTGGCAGTGCACCCAGGTTGTTTTGATCCCGTCAACGTGACGGCAAAGCCCGTAAAATGGCCAGTGTGGGGCTCGAACCCACGACATTCGCGTTATTAGCACGACGCTCTAGCCGACTGAGCTAACCGGCCGTGAACGCGTGAACACGGACTCACTTCCTAAGTCAACTCTAAGCAAAATACTTTTATTTTTTTACTCAAAACGTTACCGTCATATTTCTCACGCTTTGATACGAGTCCAAGCAATGCAAATAGCCGCAACCCGCTCGAAAGAGGAGTCATGTTAGGCCAACTTTAAACGGACATTCCCTGAAAGCCCTCGGAGAGATTTGAACTCTCGACCCCTGGTTTACAAGACCAGTGCTCTAACCCCTGAGCTACGAAGGCACGCGATCCTTGCCAAATACGAAAAGTCGGTGCATCAGGCAAAACAGGCCAGTTGTAACGTGTACTTGCCATAAAGTGATACCGTCAATGCCCTACTGGACCATGACTATTCTAATCACGGACCTCAGCTTTCCCGTTAACATCCACGGGCTCCAGTGGCGTAGTCGGTTAGCGCGTCGTACTTATAAGTCAGTATCGACAAAGACATGCGAAGATCGGGAGTTCGAGCCTCCCCTGGAGCAAGGTTTCTTTTCATGCGCCGTCAACACACGCCACAGCACGGGCAGATCACCAGTAAAATCTAGCAACGTGGCAGTGCACCCAGGTTGTTTTGATCCCGTCAACGTGACGGCAAAGCCCGTAAAATGGCCAGTGTGGGGCTCGAACCCACGACATTCGCGTTATTAGCACGACGCTCTAGCCGACTGAGCTAACCGGCCGTGAACGCGTGAACACGGACTCACTTCCTAAGTCAACTCTAAGCAAAATACTTTTATTTTTTTACTCAAAACGTTACCGTCATATTTCTCACGCTTTGATACGAGTCCAAGCAATGCAAATAGCCGCAACCCGCTCGAAAGAGGAGTCATGTTAGGCCAACTTTAAACGGACATTCCCTGAAAGCCCTCGGAGAGATTTGAACTCTCGACCCCTGGTTTACAAGACCAGTGCTCTAACCCCTGAGCTACGAAGGCACGCGATCCTTGCCAAATACGAAAAGTCGGTGCATCAGGCAAAACAGGCCAGTTGCAACGTGTACTTGCCATAAAGTGATACCGTCAATGCCCTACTGGACCATGACTATTCTAATCACGGACCTCAGCTTTCCCGTTAACATCCACGGGCTCCAGTGGCGTAGTCGGTTAGCGCGTCGTACTTATAAGTCAGTATCGACAAAGACATGCGAAGATCGGGAGTTCGAGCCTCCCCTGGAGCAAGGTTTCTTTTCATGCGCCGTCAACACACGCCACAGCACGGGCAGATCACCAGTAAAATCTAGCAACGTGGCAGTGCACCCAGGTTGTTTTGATCCCGTCAACGTGACGGCAAAGCCCGTAAAATGGCCAGTGTGGGGCTCGAACCCACGACATTCGCGTTATTAGCACGACGCTCTAGCCGACTGAGCTAACCGGCCGTGAACGCGTGAACACGGACTCACTTCCTAAGTCAACTCTAAGCAAAATACTTTTATTTTTTTACTCAAAACGTTACCGTCATATTTCTCACGCTTTGATACGAGTCCAAGCAATGCAAATAGCCGCAACCCGCTCGAAAGAGGAGTCATGTTAGGCCAACTTTAAACGGACATTCCCTGAAAGCCCTCGGAGAGATTTGAACTCTCGACCCCTGGTTTACAAGACCAGTGCTCTAACCCCTGAGCTACGAAGGCACGCGATCCTTGCCAAATACGAAAAGTCGGTGCATCAGGCAAAACAGGCCAGTTGCAACGTGTACTTGCCATAAAGTGATACCGTCAATGCCCTACTGGACCATGACTATTCTAATCACGGACCTCAGCTTTCCCGTTAACATCCACGGGCTCCAGTGGCGTAGTCGGTTAGCGCGTCGTACTTATAAGTCAGTATCGACAAAGACATGCGAAGATCGGGAGTTCGAGCCTCCCCTGGAGCAAGGTTTCTTTTCATGCGCCGTCAACACACGCCACAGCACGGGCAGATCACCAGTAAAATCTAGCAACGTGGCAGTGCACCCAGGTTGTTTTGATCCCGTCAACGTGACGGCAAAGCCCGTAAAATGGCCAGTGTGGGGCTCGAACCCACGACATTCGCGTTATTAGCACGACGCTCTAGCCGACTGAGCTAACCGGCCGTGAACGCGTGAACACGGACTCACTTCCTAAGTCAACTCTAAGCAAAATACTTTTATTTTTTTACTCAAAACGTTACCGTCATATTTCTCACGCTTTGATACGAGTCCAAGCAATGCAAATAGCCGCAACCCGCTCGAAAGAGGAGTCATGTTAGGCCAACTTTAAACGGACATTCCCTGAAAGCCCTCGGAGAGATTTGAACTCTCGACCCCTGGTTTACAAGACCAGTGCTCTAACCCCTGAGCTACGAAGGCACGCGACCCTTGCCAAATACGAAAAGTCGGTGCATCAGGCAAAACAGGCCAGTTGCAACGTGTACTTGCCATAAAGTGATACCGTCAATGCCCTACTGGACCATGACTATTCTAATCACGGACCTCAGCTTTCCCGTTAACATCCACGGGCTCCAGTGGCGTAGTCGGTTAGCGCGTCGTACTTATAAGTCAGTATCGACAAAGACATGCGAAGATCGGGAGTTCGAGCCTCCCCTGGAGCAAGGTTTCTTTTCATGCGCCGTCAACACACGCCACAGCACGGGCAGATCACCAGTAAAATCTAGCAACGTGGCAGTGCACCCAGGTTGTTTTGATCCCGTCAACGTGACGGCAAAGCCCGTAAAATGGCCAGTGTGGGGCCCGAACCCACGACATTCGCGTTATTAGCACGACGCTCTAGCCGACTGAGCTAACCGGCCGTGAACGCGTGAACACGGACTCACTTCCTAAGTCAACTCTAAGCAAAATACTTTTATTTTTTTACTCAAAACGTTACCGTCATATTTCTCACGCTTTGATACGAGTCCAAGCAATGCAAATAGCCGCAACCCGCTCGAAAGAGGAGTCATGTTAGGCCAACTTTAAACGGACATTCCCTGAAAGCCCTCGGAGAGATTTGAACTCTCGACCCCTGGTTTACAAGACCAGTGCTCTAACCCCTGAGCTACGAAGGCACGCGATCCTTGCCAAATACGAAAAGTCGGTGCATCAGGCAAAACAGGCCAGTTGCAACGTGTACTTGCCATAAAGTGATACCGTCAATGCCCTACTGGACCATGACTATTCTAATCACGGACCTCAGCTTTCCCGTTAACATCCACGGGCTCCAGTGGCGTAGTCGGTTAGCGCGTCGTACTTATAAGTCAGTATCGACAAAGACATGCGAAGATCGGGAGTTCGAGCCTCCCCTGGAGCAAGGTTTCTTTTCATGCGCCGTCAACACACGCCACAGCACGGGCAGATCACCAGTAAAATCTAGCAACGTGGCAGTGCACCCAGGTTGTTTTGATCCCGTCAACGTGACGGCAAAGCCCGTAAAATGGCCAGTGTGGGGCTCGAACCCACGACATTCGCGTTATTAGCACGACGCTCTAGCCGACTGAGCTAACCGGCCGTGAACGCGTGAACACGGACTCACTTCCTAAGTCAACTCTAAGCAAAATACTTTTATTTTTTTACTCAAAACGTTACCGTCATATTTCTCACGCTTTGATACGAGTCCAAGCAATGCAAATAGCCGCAACCCGCTCGAAAGAGGAGTCATGTTAGGCCAACTTTAAACGGACATTCCCTGAAAGCCCTCGGAGAGATTTGAACTCTCGACCCCTGGTTTACAAGACCAGTGCTCTAACCCCTGAGCTACGAAGGCACGCGATCCTTGCCAAATACGAAAAGTCGGTGCATCAGGCAAAACAGGCCAGTTGCAACGTGTACTTGCCATAAAGTGATACCGTCAATGCCCTACTGGACCATGACTATTCTAATCACGGACCTCAGCTTTCCCGTTAACATCCACGGGCTCCAGTGGCGTAGTCGGTTAGCGCGTCGTACTTATAAGTCAGTATCGACAAAGACATGCGAAGATCGGGAGTTCGAGCCTCCCCTGGAGCAAGGTTTCTTTTCATGCGCCGTCAACACACGCCACAGCACGGGCAGATCACCAGTAAAATCTAGCAACGTGGCAGTGCACCCAGGTTGTTTTGATCCCGTCAACGTGACGGCAAAGCCCGTAAAATGGCCAGTGTGGGGCTCGAACCCACGACATTCGAGTTATTAGCACGACGCTCTAGCCGACTGAGCTAACCGGCCGTGAACGCGTGAACACGGACTCACTTCCTAAGTCAACTCTAAGCAAAATACTTTTATTTTTTTACTTAAAACGTTACCGTCATATTTCTCACGCTTTGATACGAGTCCAAGCAATGCAAATAGCCGCAACCCGCTCGAAAGAGGAGTCATGTTAGGCCAACTTTAAACGGACATTCCCTGAAAGCCCTCGGAGAGATTTGAACTCTCGACCCCTGGTTTACAAGACCAGTGCTCTAACCCCTGAGCTACGAAGGCACGCGATCCTTGCCAAATACGAAAAGTCGGTGCATCAGGCAAAACAGGCCAGTTGCAACGTGTACTTGCCATAAAGTGATACCGTCAATGCCCTACTGGACCATGACTATTCTAATCACGGACCTCAGCTTTCCCGTTAACATCCACGGGCTCCAGTGGCGTAGTCGGTTAGCGCGTCGTACTTATAAGTCAGTATCGACAAAGACATGCGAAGATCGGGAGTTCGAGCCTCCCCTGGAGCAAGTTTTCTTTTCATGCGCCGTCAACACACGCCACAGCACGGGCAGATCACCAGTAAAATCTAGCAACGTGGCAGTGCACCCAGGTTGTTTTGATCCCGTCAACGTGACGGCAAAGCCCGTAAAATGGCCAGTGTGGGGCTCGAACCCACGACATTCGCGTTATTAGCACGACGCTCTAGCCGACTGAGCTAACCGGCCGTGAACGCGTGAACACGGACTCACTTCCTAAGTCAACTCTAAGCAAAATACTTTTATTTTTTTACTCAAAACGGTACCGTCATATTTCTCACGCTTTGATACGAGTCCAAGCAATGCAAATAGCCGCAACCCGCTCGAAAGAGGAGTCATGTTAGGCCAACTTTAAACGGACATTCCCTGAAAGGCCTCGGAGAGATTTGAACTCTCGACCCCTGGTTTACAAGACCAGTGCTCTAACCCCTGAGCTACGAAGGCACGCGATCCTTGCCAAATACGAAAAGTCGGTGCATCAGGCAAAACAGGCCAGTTGCAACGTGTACTTGCCATAAAGTGATACCGTCAATGCCCTACTGGACCATGACTATTCTAATCACGGACCTCAGCTTTCCCGTTAACATCCACGGGCTCCAGTGGCGTAGTCGGTTAGCGCGTCGTACTTATAAGTCAGTATCGACAAAGACATGCGAAGAGCGGGAGTTCGAGCCTCCCCTGGAGCAAGGTTTCTTTTCATGCGCCGTCAACACACGCCACAGCACGGGCAGATCACCAGTAAAATCTAGCAACGTGGCAGTGCACCCAGGTTGTTTTGATCCCGTCAACGTGACGGCAAAGCCCGTAAAATGGCCAGTGTGGGGCTCGAACCCACGACATTCGCGTTATTAGCACGACGCTCTAGCCGACTGAGCTAACCGGCCGTGAACGCGTGAACACGGACTCACTTCCTAAGTCAACTCTAAGCAAAATACTTTTATTTTTTTACTCAAAACGTTACCGTCATATTTCTCACGCTTTGATACGAGTCCAAGCAATGCAAATAGCCGCAACCTGCTCGAAAGAGGAGTCATGTTAGGCCAACTTTAAACGGACATTCCCTGAAAGGCCTCGGAGAGATTTGAACTCTCGACCCCTGGTTTACAAGACCAGTGCTCTAACCCCTGAGCTACGAAGGCACGCGATCCTTGCCAAATACGAAAAGTCGGTGCATCAGGCAAAACAGGCCAGTTGCAACGTGTACTTGCCATAAAGTGATACCGTCAATGCCCTACTGGACCATGACTATTCTAATCACGGACCTCAGCTTTCCCGTTAACATCCACGGGCTCCAGTGTCGTAGTCGGTTAGCGCGTCGTACTTATAAGTCAGTATCGACAAAGACATGCGAAGATCGGGAGTTCGAGCCTCCCCTGGAGCAAGGTTTCTTTTCATGCGCCGTCAACACACGCCACAGCACGGGCAGATCACCAGTAAAATCTAGCAACGTGGCAGTGCACCCAGGTTGTTTTGATCCCGTCACCGTGACGGCAAAGCCCGTAAAATGGCCAGTGTGGGGCTCGAACCCACGACATTCGCGTTATTAGCACGACGCTCTAGCCGACTGAGCTAACCGGCCGTGAACGCGTGAACACGGACTCACTTCCTAAGTCAACTCTAAGCAAAATACTTTTATTTTTTTACTCAAAACGTTACCGTCATATTTCTCACGCTTTGATACGAGTCCAAGCAATGCAAATAGCCGCAACCCGCTCGAAAGAGGAGTCATGTTAGGCCAACTTTAAACGGACATTCCCTGAAAGGCCTCGGAGAGATTTGAACTCTCGACCCCTGGTTTACAAGACCAGTGCTCTAACCCCTGAGCTACGAAGGCACGCGATCCTTGCCAAATACGAAAAGTCGGTGCATCAGGCAAAACAGGCCAGTTGCAACGTGTACTTGCCATAAAGTGATACCGTCAATGCCCTACTGGACCATGACTATTCTAATCACGGACCTCAGCTTTCCCGTTAACATCCACGGGCTCCAGTGGCGTAGTCGGTTAGCGCGTCGTACTTATAAGTCAGTATCGACAAAGACATGCGAAGATCGGGAGTTCGAGCCTCCCCTGGAGCAAGGTTTCTTTTCATGCGCCGTCAACACACGCCACAGCACGGGCAGATCACCAGTAAAATCTAGCAACGTGGCAGTGCACCCAGGTTGTTTTGATCCCGTCAACGTGACGGCAAAGCCCGTAAAATGGCCAGTGTGGGGCTCGAACCCACGACATTCGCGTTATTAGCACGACGCTCTAGCCGACTGAGCTAACCGGCCGTGAACGCGTGAACACGGACTCACTTCCTAAGTCAACTCTAAGCAAAATACTTTTATTTTTTTACTCAAAACGTTACCGTCATATTTCTCACGCTTTGATACGAGTCCAAGCAATGCAAATAGCCGCAACCCGCTCGAAAGAGGAGTCATGTTAGGCCAACTTTAAACGGACATTCCCTGAAAGCCCTCGGAGAGATTTGAACTCTCGACCCCTGGTTTACAAGACCAGTGCTCTAACCCCTGAGCTACGAAGGCACGCGATCCTTGCCAAATACGAAAAGTCGGTGCATCAGGCAAAACAGGCCAGTTGCAACGTGTACTTGCCATAAAGTGATACCGTCAATGCCCTACTGGAGCATGACTATTCTAATCACGGACCTCAGCTTTCCCGTTAACATCCACGGGCTCCAGTGGCGTAGTCGGTTAGCGCGTCGTACTTATAAGTCAGTATCGACAAAGACATGCGAAGATCGGGAGTTCGAGCCTCCCCTGGAGCAAGGTTTCTTTTCATGCGCCGTCAACACACGCCACAGCACGGGCAGATCACCAGTAAAATCTAGCAACGTGGCAGTGCACCCAGGTTGTTTTGATCCCGTCAACGTGACGGCAAAGCCCGTAAAATGGCCAGTGTGGGGCTCGAACCCACGACATTCGCGTTATTAGCACGACGCTCTAGCCGACTGAGCTAACCGGCCGTGAACGCGCGAACACGGACTCACTTCCTAAGTCAACTCTAAGCAAAATACTTTTATTTTTTTACTCAAAACGTTACCGTCATATTTCTTACGCTTTGATACGAGTCCAAGCAATGCAAATAGCCGCAACCCGCTCGAAAGAGGAGTCATGTTAGGCCAACTTTAAACGGACATTCCCTGAAAGCCCTCGGAGAGATTTGAACTCTCGACCCCTGGTTTACAAGACCAGTGCTCTAACCCCTGAGCTACGAAGGCACGCGATCCTTGCCAAATACGAAAAGTCGGTGCCTCAGGCAAAACAGGCCAGTTGCAACGTGTACTTGCCATAAAGTGATACCGTCAATGCCCTACTGGAGCATGACTATTCTAATCACGGACCTCAGCTTTCCCGTTAACATCCACGGGCTCCAGTGGCGTAGTCGGTTAGCGCGTCGTACTTATAAGTCAGTATCGACAAAGACATGCGAAGATCGGGAGTTCGAGCCTCCCCTGGAGCAAGGTTTCTTTTCATGCGCCGTCAACACACGCCACAGCACGGGCAGATCACCAGTAAAATCTAGCAACGTGGCAGTGCACCCAGGTTGTTTTGATCCCGTCAACGTGACGGCAAAGCCCGTAAAATGGCCAGTGTGGGGCTCGAACCCACGACATTCGCGTTATTAGCACGACGCTCTAGCCGACTGAGCTAACCGGCCGTGAACGCGCGAACACGGACTCACTTCCTAAGTCAACTCTAAGCAAAATACTTTTATTTTTTTACTCAAAACGTTACCGTCATATTTCTTACGCTTTGATACGAGTCCAAGCAATGCAAATAGCCGCAACCCGCTCGAAAGAGGAGTCATGTTAGGCCAACTTTAAACGGACATTCCCTGAAAGCCCTCGGAGAGATTTGAACTCTCGACCCCTGGTTTACAAGACCAGTGCTCTAACCCCTGAGCTACGAAGGCACGCGATCCTTGCCAAATACGAAAAGTCGGTGCATCAGGCAAAACAGGCCAGTTGCAACGTGTGCTTGCCATAAAGTGATACCGCCAATGCCCTACTGGACCATGACTATTCTAATCACGGACCTCAGCTTTCCCGTTAACATCCACGGGCTCCAGTGGCGTAGTCGGTTAGCGCGTCGTACTTATAAGTCAGTATCGACAAAGACATGCGAAGATCGGGAGTTCGAGCCTCCCCTGGAGCAAGGTTTCTTTTCATGCGCCGTCAACACACGCCACAGCACGGGCAGATCACCAGTAAAATCTAGCAACGTGGCAGTGCACCCAGGTTGTTTTGATCCCGTCAACGTGACGGCAAAGCCCGTAAAATGGCCAGTGTGGGGCTCGAACCCACGACATTCGCGTTATTAGCACGACGCTCTAGCCGACTGAGCTAACCGGCCGTGAACGCGTGAACACGGACTCACTTCCTAAGTCAACTCTAAGCAAAATACTTTTATTTTTTTACTCAAAACGTTACCGTCATATTTCTCACGCTTTGATACGAGTCCAAGCAATGCAAATAGCCGCAACCCGCTCGAAAGAGGAGTCATGTTAGGCCAACTTTAAACGGACATTCCCTGAAAGCCCTCGGAGAGATTTGAACTCTCGACCCCTGGTTTACAAGACCAGTGCTCTAACCCCTGAGCTACGAAGGCACGCGATCCTTGCCAAATACGAAAAGTCGGTGCATCAGGCAAAACAGGCCAGTTGCAACGTGTACTTGCCATAAAGTGATACCGTCAATGCCCTACTGGACCATGACTATTCTAATCACGGACCTCAGCTTTCCCGTTAACATCCACGGGCTCCAGTGGCGTAGTCGGTTAGCGCGTCGTACTTATAAGTCAGTATCGACAAAGACATGCGAAGATCGGGAGTTCGAGCCTCCCCTGGAGCAAGGTTTCTTTTCATGCGCCGTCAACACACGCCACAGCACGGGCAGATCACCAGTAAAATCTAGCAACGTGGCAGTGCACCCAGGTTGTTTTGATCCCGTCAACGTGACGGCAAAGCCCGTAAAATGGCCAGTGTGGGGCTCGAACCCACGACATTCGCGTTATTAGCACGACGCTCTAGCCGACTGAGCTAACCGGCCGTGAACGCGTGAACACGGACTCACTTCCTAAGTCAACTCTAAGCAAAATACTTTTATTTTTTTACTCAAAACGTTACCGTCATATTTCTCACGCTTTGATACGAGTCCAAGCAATGCAAATAGCCGCAACCCGCTCGAAAGAGGAGTCATGTTAGGCCAACTTTAAACGGACATTCCCTGAAAGGCCTCGGAGAGATTTGAACTCTCGACCCCTGGTTTACAAGACCAGTGCTCTAACCCCTGAGCTACGAAGGCACGCGATCCTTGCCAAATGCGAAAAGTCGGTGCATCAGGCAAAACAGGCCAGTTGCAACGTGTACTTGCCATAAAGTGATACCGTCAATGCCCTACTGGACCATGACTATTCTAATCACGGACCTCAGCTTTCCCGTTAACATCCACGGGCTCCAGTGGCGTAGTCGGTTAGCGCGTCGTACTTATAAGTCAGTATCGACAAAGACATGCGAAGATCGGGAGTTCGAGCCTCCCCTGGAGCAAGGTTTCTTTTCATGCGCCGTCAACACACGCCACAGCACGGGCAGATCACCAGTAAAATCTAGCAACGTGGCAGTGCACCCAGGTTGTTTTGATCCCGTCAACGTGACGGCAAAGCCCGTAAAATGGCCAGTGTGGGGCTCGAACCCACGACATTCGCGTTATTAGCACGACGCTCTAGCCGACTGAGCTAACCGGCCGTGAACG
The DNA here is from genome assembly GCF_029227915.1 of Hydractinia symbiolongicarpus. NCBI lineage: Eukaryota > Metazoa > Cnidaria > Hydrozoa > Anthoathecata > Hydractiniidae > Hydractinia > Hydractinia symbiolongicarpus. The sequence goes on from NC_079878.1 coordinate 6,853,962, forward strand.
CGTGAACACGGACTCACTTCCTAAGTCAACTCTAAGCAAAATACTTTTATTTTTTTACTCAAAACGTTACCGTCATATTTCTCACGCTTTGATACGAGCCCAAGCAATGCAAATAGCCGCAACCCGCTCGAAAGAGGAGTCATGTTAGGCCAACTTTAAACGGACATTCCCTGAAAGGCCTCGGAGAGATTTGAACTCTCGACCCCTGGTTTACAAGACCAGTGCTCTAACCCCTGAGCTACGAAGGCACGCGATCCTTGCCAAATACGAAAAGTCGGTGCATCAGGCAAAACAGGCCAGTTGCAACGTGTACTTGCCATAAAGTGATACCGTCAATGCCCTACTGGACCATGACTATTCTAATCACGGACCTCAGCTTTCCCGTTAACATCCACGGGCTCCAGTGGCGTAGTCGGTTAGCGCGTCGTACTTATAAGTCAGTATCGACAAAGACATGCGAAGATCGGGAGTTCGAGCCTCCCCTGGAGCAAGGTTTCTTTTCATGCGCCGTCAACACACGCCACAGCACGGGCAGATCACCAGTAAAATCTAGCAACGTGGCAGTGCACCCAGGTTGTTTTGATCCCGTCAACGTGACGGCAAAGCCCGTAAAATGGCCAGTGTGGGGCTCGAACCCACGACATTCGCGTTATTAGCACGACGCTCTAGCCGACTGAGCTAACCGGCCGTGAACGCGTGAACACGGACTCACTTCCTAAGTCAACTCTAAGCAAAATACTTTTATTTTTTTACTCAAAACGTTACCGTCATATTTCTCACGCTTTGATACGAGTCCAAGCAATGCAAATAGCCGCAACCCGCTCGAAAGAGGAGTCATGTTAGGCCAACTTTAAACGGACATTCCCTGAAAGGCCTCGGAGAGATTTGAACTCTCGACCCCTGGTTTACAAGACCAGTGCTCTAACCCCTGAGCTACGAAGGCACGCGATCCTTGCCAAATACGAAAAGTCGGTGCATCAGGCAAAACAGGCCAGTTGCAACGTGTACTTGCCATAAAGTGATACCGTCAATGCCCTACTGGACCATGACTATTCTAATCACGGACCTCAGCTTTCCCGTTAACATCCACGGGCTCCAGTGGCGTAGTCGGTTAGCGCGTCGTACTTATAAGTCAGTATCGACAAAGACATGCGAAGATCGGGAGTTCGAGCCTCCCCTGGAGCAAGGTTTCTTTTCATGCGCCGTCAACACACGCCACAGCACGGGCAGATCACCAGTAAAATCTAGCAACGTGGCAGTGCACCCAGGTTGTTTTGATCCCGTCAACGTGACGGCAAAGCCCGTAAAATGGCCAGTGTGGGGCTCGAACCCACGACATTCGCGTTATTAGCACGACGCTCTAGCCGACTGAGCTAACCGGCCGTGAACGCGTGAACACGGACTTACTTCCTAAGTCAACTCTAAGCAAAATACTTTTATTTTTTTACTCAAAACGTTACCGTCATATTTCTCACGCTTTGATACGAGTCCAAGCAATGCAAATAGCCGCAACCCGCTCGAAAGAGGAGTCATGTTAGGCCAACTTTAAACGGACATTCCCTGAAAGGCCTCGGAGAGATTTGAACTCTCGACCCCTGGTTTACAAGACCAGTGCTCTAACCCCTGAGCTACGAAGGCACGCGATCCTTGCCAAATACGAAAAGTCGGTGCATCATGCAAAACAGGCCAGTTGCAACGTGTACTTGCCATAAAGTGATACCGTCAATGCCCTACTGGACCATGACTATTCTAATCACGGACCTCAGCTTTCCCGTTAACATCCACGGGCTCCAGTGGCGTAGTCGGTTAGCGCGTCGTACTTATAAGTCAGTATCGACAAAGACATGCGAAGATCGGGAGTTCGAGCCTCCCCTGGAGCAAGGTTTCTTTTCATGCGCCGTCAACACACGCCACAGCACGGGCAGATCACCAGTAAAATCTAGCAACGTGGCAGTGCACCCAGGTTGTTTTGATCCCGTCAACGTGACGGCAAAGCCCGTAAAATGGCCAGTGTGGGGCTCGAACCCACGACATTCGCGTTATTAGCACGACGCTCTAGCCGACTGAGCTAACCGGCCGTGAACGCGTGAACACGGACTCACTTCCTAAGTCAACTCTAAGCAAAATACTTTTATTTTTTTACTCAAAACGTTACCGTCATATTTCTCACGCTTTGATACGAGTCCAAGCAATGCAAATAGCCGCAACCCGCTCGAAAGAGGAGTCATGTTAGGCCAACTTTAAACGGACATTCCCTGAAAGGCCTCGGAGAGATTTGAACTCTCGACCCCTGGTTTACAAGACCAGTGCTCTAACCCCTGAGCTACGAAGGCACGCGATCCTTGCCAAATACGAAAAGTCGGTGCATCAGGCAAAACAGGCCAGTTGCAACGTGTACTTGCCATAAAGTGATACCGTCAATGCCCTACTGGACCATGACTATTCTAATCACGGACCTCAGCTTTCCCGTTAACATCCACGGGCTCCAGTGGCGTAGTCGGTTAGCGCGTCGTACTTATAAGTCAGTATCGACAAAGACATGCGAAGATCGGGAGTTCGAGCCTCCCCTGGAGCAAGGTTTCTTTTCATGCGCCGTCAACACACGCCACAGCACGGGCAGATCACCAGTAAAATCTAGCAACGTGGCAGTGCACCCAGGTTGTTTTGATCCCGTCAACGTGACGGCAAAGCCCGTAAAATGGCCAGTGTGGGGCTCGAACCCACGACATTCGCGTTATTAGCACGACGCTCTAGCCGACTGAGCTAACCGGCCGTGAACGCGTGAACACGGACTCACTTCCTAAGTCAACTCTAAGCAAAATACTTTTATTTTTTTACTCAAAACGTTACCGTCATATTTCTCACGCTTTGATACGAGTCCAAGCAATGCAAATAGCCGCAACCCGCTCGAAAGAGGAGTCATGTTAGGCCAACTTTAAACGGACATTCCCTGAAAGGCCTCGGAGAGATTTGAACTCTCGACCCCTGGTTTACAAGACCAGTGCTCTAACCCCTGAGCTACGAAGGCACGCGATCCTTGCCAAATACGAAAAGTCGGTGCATCAGGCAAAACAGGCCAGTTGCAACGTGTACTTGCCATAAAGTGATACCGTCAATGCCCTACTGGACCATGACTATTCTAATCACGGACCTCAGCTTTCCCGTTAACATCCACGGGCTCCAGTGGCGTAGTCGGTTAGCGCGTCGTACTTATAAGTCAGTATCGACAAAGACATGCGAAGATCGGGAGTTCGAGCCTCCCCTGGAGCAAGGTTTCTTTTCATGCGCCGTCAACACACGCCACAGCACGGGCAGATCACCAGTAAAATCTAGCAACGTGGCAGTGCACCCAGGTTGTTTTGATCCCGTCAACGTGACGGCAAAGCCCGTAAAATGGCCAGTGTGGGGCTCGAACCCACGACATTCGCGTTATTAGCACGACGCTCTAGCCGACTGAGCTAACCAGCCGTGAACGCGTGAACACGGACTCACTTCCTAAGTCAACTCTAAGCAAAATACTTTTATTTTTTGACTCAAAACGTTACCGTCATATTTCTCACGCTTTGATACGAGTCCAAGCAATGCAAATAGCCGCAACCCGCTCGAAAGAGGAGTCATGTTAGGCCAACTTTAAACGGACATTCCCTGAAAGCCCTCGGAGAGATTTGAACTCTCGACCCCTGGATTACAAGACCAGTGCTCTAACCCCTGAGCTACGAAGGCACGCGATCCTTGCCAAATACGAAAAGTCGGTGCATCAGGCAAAACAGGCCAGTTGCAACGTGTACTTGCCATAAAGTGATACCGTCAATGCCCTACTGGACCATGACTATTCTAATCACGGACCTCAGCTTTCCCGTTAACATCCACGGGCTCCAGTGGCGTAGTCGGTTAGCGCGTCGTACTTATAAGTCAGTATCGACAAAGACATGCGAAGATCGGGAGTTCGAGCCTCCCCTGGAGCAAGGTTTCTTTTCATGCGCCGTCAACACACGCCACAGCACGGGCAGATTACCAGTAAAATCTAGCAACGTGGCAGCGCACCCAGGTTGTTTTGATCCCGTCAACGTGACGGCAAAGCCCGTAAAATGGCCAGTGTGGGGCTCGAACCCACGACATTCGCGTTATTAGCACGACGCTCTAGCCGACTGAGCTAACCGGCCGTGAACGCGTGAACACGGACTCACTTCCTAAGTCAACTCTAAGCAAAATACTTTTATTTTTTGACTCAAAACGTTACCGTCATATTTCTCACGCTTTGATACGAGTCCAAGCAATGCAAATAGCCGCAACCCGCTCGAAAGAGGAGTCATGTTAGGCCAACTTTAAACGGACATTCCCTGAAAGCCCTCGGAGAGATTTGAACTCTCGACCCCTGGTTTACAAGACCAGTGCTCTAACCCCTGAGCTACGAAGGCACGCGATCCTTGCCAAATACGAAAAGTCGGTGCATCAGGCAAAACAGGCCAGTTGCAACGTGTACTTGCCATAAAGTGATACCGTCAATGCCCTACTGGACCATGACTATTCTAATCACGGACCTCAGCTTTCCCGTTAACATCCACAGGCTCCAGTGGCGTAGTCGGTTAGCGCGTCGTACTTATAAGTCAGTATCGACAAAGACATGCGAAGATCGGGAGTTCGAGCCTCCCCTGGAGCAAGGTTTCTTTTCATGCGCCGTCAACACACGCCACAGCACGGGCAGATCACCAGTAAAATCTAGCAACGTGGCAGTGCACCCAGGTTGTTTTGATCCCGTCAACGTGACGGCAAAGCCCGTAAAATGGCCAGTGTGGGGCTCGAACCCACGACATTCGCGTTATTAGCACGACGCTCTAGCCGACTGAGCTAACCGGCCGTGAACGCGTGAACACGGACTCACTTCCTAAGTCAACTCTAAGCAAAATACTTTTCTTTTTTTACTCAAAACGTTACCGTCATATTTCTCACGCTTTGATACGAGTCCAAGCAATGCAAATAGCCGCAACCCGCTCGAAAGAGGAGTCATGTTAGGCCAACTTTAAACGGACATTCCCTGAAAGCCCACGGAGAGATTTGAACTCTCGATCCCTGGTTTACAAGACCAGTGCTCTAACCCCTGAGCTACGAAGGCACGCGATCCTTGCCAAATACGAAAAGTCGGTGCATCAGGCAAAACAGGCCAGTTGCAACGTGTACTTGCCATAAAGTGATACCGTCAATGCCCTACTGGACCATGACTATTCTAATCACGGACCTCAGCTTTCCCGTTAACATCCACGGGCTCCAGTGGCGTAGTCGGTTATCGCGTCGTACTTATAAGTCAGTATCGACAAAGACATGCGAAGATCGGGAGTTCGAGCCTCCCCTGGAGCAAGGTTTCTTTTCATGCGCCGTCAACACACGCCACAGCACGGGCAGATCACCAGTAAAATCTAGCAACGTGGCAGTGCACCCAGGTTGTTTTGATCCCGTCAACGTGACGGCAAAGCCCGTAAAATGGCCAGTGTGGGGCTCGAACCCACGACATTCGCGTTATTAGCACGACGCTCTAGCCGACTGAGCTAACCGGCCGTGAACGCGTGAACACGGACTCACTTCCTATGTCAACTCTAAGCAAAATACTTTTATTTTTTTACTCAAAACGTTACCGTCATATTTCTCACGCTTTGATACGAGTCCAAGCAATGCAAATAGCCGCAACCCGCTCGAAAGAGGAGTCATGTTAGGCCAACTTTAAACGGACATTCCCTGAAAGCCCTCGGAGAGATTTGAACTCTCGACCCCTGGTTTACAAGACCAGTGCTCTAACCCCTGAGCTACGAAGGCACGCGATCCTTGCCAAATACGAAAAGTCGGTGCATCAGGCAAAACAGGCCAGTTGCAACGTGTACTTGCCATAAAGTGATACCGTCAATGCCCTACTGGACCATGACTATTCTAATCACGGACCTCAGCTTTCCCGTTAACATCCACGGGCTCCAGTGGCGTAGTCGGTTATCGCGTCGTACTTATAAGTCAGTATCGACAAAGACATGCGAAGATCGGGAGTTCGAGCCTCCCCTGGAGCAAGGTTTCTTTTCATGCGCCGTCAACACACGCCACAGCACGGGCAGATCACCAGTAAAATCTAGCAACGTGGCAGTGCACCCAGGTTGTTTTGATCCCGTCAACGTGACGGCAAAGCCCGTAAAATGGCCAGTGTGGGGCTCGAACCCACGACATTCGCGTTATTAGCACGACGCTCTAGCCGACTGAGCTAACCGGCCGTGAACGCGTGAACACGGACTCACTTCCTATGTCAACTCTAAGCAAAATACTTTTATTTTTTTACTTAAAACGTTACCGTCATATTTCTCACGCTTTGATACGAGTCCAAGCAATGCAAATAGCCGCAACCCGCTCGAAAGAGGAGTCATGTTAGGCCAACTTTAAACGGACATTCCCTGAAAGCCCTCGGAGAGATTTGAACTCTCGACCCCTGGTTTACAAGACCAGTGCTCTAACCCCTGAGCTACGAAGGCACGCGATCCTTGCCAAATACGAAAAGTCGGTGCATCAGGCAAAACAGGCCAGTTGCAACGTGTACTTGCCATAAAGTGATACCGTCAATGCCCTACTGGACCATGACTATTCTAATCACGGACCTCAGCTTTCCCGTTAACATCCACGGGCTCCAGTGGCGTAGTCGGTTAGCGCGTCGTACTTATAAGTCAGTATCGACAAAGACATGCGAAGATCGGGAGTTCGAGCCTCCCCTGGAGCAAGGTTTCTTTTCATGCGCCGTCAACACACGCCACAGCACGGGCAGATCACCAGTAAAATCTAGCAACGTGGCAGTGCACCCAGGTTGTTTTGATCCCGTCAACGTGACGGCAAAGCCCGTAAAATGGCCAGTGTGGGGCTCGAACCCACGACATTCGCGTTATTAGCACGACGCTCTAGCCGACTGAGCTAACCGGCCGTGAACGCGTGAACACGGACTCACTTCCTAAGTCAACTCTAAGCAAAATACTTTTATTTTTTTACTCAAAACGTTACCGTCATATTTCTCACGCTTTGATACGAGTCCAAGCAATGCAAATAGCCGCAACCCGCTCGAAAGAGGAGTCATGTTAGGCCAACTTTAAACGGACATTCCCTGAAAGCCCACGGAGAGATTTGAACTCTCGACCCCTGGTTTACAAGACCAGTGCTCTAACCCCTGAGCTACGAAGGCACGCGATCCTTGCCAAATACGAAAAGTCGGTGCATCAGGCAAAACAGGCCAGTTGCAACGTGTACTTGCCATAAAGTGATACCGTCAATGCCCTACTGGACCATGACTATTCTAATCACGGACCTCAGCTTTCCCGTTAACATCCACGGGCTCCAGTGGCGTAGTCGGTTAGCGCGTCGTACTTATAAGTCAGTATCGACAAAGACATGCGAAGATCGGGAGTTCGAGCCTCCCCTGGAGCAAGGTTTCTTTTCATGCGCCGTCAACACACGCCACAGCACGGGCAGATCACCAGTAAAATCTAGCAACGTGGCAGTGCACCCAGGTTGTTTTGATCCCGTCAACGTGACGGCAAAGCCCGTAAAATGGCCAGTGTGGGGCTCGAACCCACGACATTCGCGTTATTAGCACGACGCTCTAGCCGACTGAGCTAACCGGCCGTGAACGCGTGAACACGGACTCACTTCCTAAGTCAACTCTAAGCAAAATACTTTTATTTTTTTACTCAAAACGTTACCGTCATATTTCTCACGCTTTGATACGAGTCCAAGCAATGCAAATAGCCGCAACCCGCTCGAAAGAGGAGTCATGTTAGGCCAACTTTAAACGGACATTCCCTGAAAGCCCTCGGAGAGATTTGAACTCTCCTCCCCTGGTTTACAAGACCAGTGCTCTAACCCCTGAGCTACGAAGGCACGCGATCCTTGCCAAATACGAAAAGTCGGTGCATCAGGCAAAACAGGCCAGTTGCAAAGTGTACTTGCCATAAAGTGATACCGTCAATGCCCTACTGGACCATGACTATTCTAATCACGGACCTCAGCTTTCCCGTTAACACCCACGGGCTCCAGTGGCGTAGTCGGTTAGCGCGTCGTACTTATAAGTCAGTATCGACAAAGACATGCGAAGATCGGGAGTTCGAGCCTCCCCTGGAGCAAGGTTTCTTTTCATGCGCCGTCAACACACGCCACAGCACGGGCAGATCACCAGTAAAATCTAGCAACGTGGCAGTGCACCCAGGTTGTTTTGATCCCGTCAACGTGACGGCAAAGCCCGTAAAATGGCCAGTGTGGGGCTCGAACCCACGACATTCGCGTTATTAGCACGACGCTCTAGCCGACTGAGCTAACCGGCCGTGAACGCGTGAACACGGACTCACTTCCTAAGTCAACTCTAAGCAAAATACTTTTATTTTTTTACTCAAAACGTTACCGTCATATTTCTCACGCTTTGATACGAGTCCAAGCAATGCAAATAGCCGCAACCCGCTCGAAAGAGGAGTCATGTTAGGCCAACTTTAAACGGACATTCCCTGAAAGCCCTCGGAGAGATTTGAACTCTCGACCCCTGGTTTACAAGACCAGTGCTCTAACCCCTGAGCTACGAAGGCACGCGATCCTTGCCAAATACGAAAAGTCGGTGCATCAGGCAAAACAGGCCAGTTGCAACGTGTACTTGCCATAAACTGATACCGTCAATGCCCTACTGGACCATGACTATTCTAATCACGGACCTCAGCTTTCCCGTTAACATCCACGGGCTCCAGTGGCGTAGTCGCTTAGCGCGTCGTACTTATAAGTCAGTATCGACAAAGACATGCGAAGATCGGGAGTTCGAGCCTCCCCTGGAGCAAGGTTTCTTTTCATGCGCCGTCAACACACGCCACAGCACGGGCAGATCACCAGTAAAATCTAGCAACGTGGCAGTGCACCCAGGTTGTTTTGATCCCGTCAACGTGACGGCAAAGCCCGTAAAATGGCCAGTGTGGGGCTCGAACCCACGACATTCGCGTTATTAGCACGACGCTCTAGCCGACTGAGCTAACCGGCCGTGAACGCGTGAACACGGACTCACTTCCTAAGTCAACTCTAAGCAAAATACTTTTATTTTTTTACTCAAAACGTTACCGTCATATTTCTCACGCTTTGATACGAGTCCAAGCAATGCAAATAGCCGCAACCCGCTCGAAAGAGGAGTCATGTTAGGCCAACTTTAAACGGACATTCCCTGAAAGCCCACGGAGAGATGCGAACTCTCGATCCCTGGTTTACAAGACCAGTGCTCTAACCCCTGAGCTACGAAGGCACGCGATCCTTGCCAAATACGAAAAGTCGGTGCATCAGGCAAAACAGGCCAGTTGCAACGTGTACTTGCCATAAAGTGATACCGTCAATGCCCTACTGGACCATGACTATTCTAATCACGGACCTCAGCTTTCCCGTTAACATCCACGGGCTCCAGTGGCGTAGTCGGTTATCGCGTCGTACTTATAAGTCAGTATCGACAAAGACATGCGAAGATCGGGAGTTCGAGCCTCCCCTGGAGCAAGGTTTCTTTTCATGCGCCGTCAACACACGCCACAGCACGGGCAGATCACCAGTAAAATCTAGCAACGTGGCAGTGCACCCAGGTTGTTTTGATCCCGTCAACGTGACGGCAAAGCCCGTAAAATGGCCAGTGTGGGGCTCGAACCCACGACATTCGCGTTATTAGCACGACGCTCTAGCCGACTGAGCTAACCGGCCGTGAACGCGTGAACACGGACTCACTTCCTATGTCAACTCTAAGCAAAATACTTTTATTTTTTTACTCAAAACGTTACCGTCATATTTCTCACGCTTTGATACGAGTCCAAGCAATGCAAATAGCCGCAACCCGCTCGAAAGAGGAGTCATGTTAGGCCAACTTTAAACGGACATTCCCTGAAAGCCCTCGGAGAGATTTGAACTCTCGACCCCTGGTTTACAAGACCAGTGCTCTAACCCCTGAGCTACGAAGGCACGCGATCCTTGCCAAATACGAAAAGTCGGTGCATCAGGCAAAACAGGCCAGTTGCAACGTGTACTTGCCATAAAGTGATACCGTCAATGCCCTACTGGACCATGACTATTCTAATCACGGACCTCAGCTTTCCCGTTAACATCCACGGGCTCCAGTGGCGTAGTCCGAGTATTGTCAAAATTAAAGCCTGCAACGAAAATATAAATTTTTTTAACTTTGAGGAGGTAGATGACAACACAATCAAAAAACTTTTTACTAATTTAAACATAAATTCCTCTCCAGGTAGAGACAAAATACCCCCAAAGCTTGTGAAGTTAGCTAGTGAATATCTGATTGGCCCATTGAAAAATGCTATAAACAGCAGCATAAAATTGAATATTTTTCCCGATGGAGCCAAACGTGCAACGGTAGCACCTCTTGACAAAGGAGGCAAAGACAAACATAGCATTAAAAATTTTAGACCTGTCAGTGTGTTGAATGTATTTTCAAAATTCTATGAAAACATAATGAAGGATCAAATCATGTCTTTCATAGAATCGAAACTTTCAATATTTTTGTCAGCCTATCGGAAAAACTATAACACACAGCATGTCTTAATTCGTTTACTAGAAGAATGGAAAAAAAAACTTGATAAGAATTACGTGGTTGGTGCAGTCTTAATGGATCTATCAAAAGCATTCGATTGTGTGCCACATGATTTACTAATCGCTAAACTTGAGGCATATGGATTTGAAATTAATGCCCTGAAATTTGTCCTGTCATACCTAACAAATAGAGAACAATCTACTCGTATAAACGGACACTACAGTCTTTTCCAAATGATTCTTTCAGGCGTGCCGCAAGGATCAATCTTAGGCCCGATAATTTTTAATATTTTTCTTAACGATATTTTTCTTTTTATAACCAGAAGTGACCTACACAACTATGCTGATGATAATACATTGTCAAGCTTTTCCAATTCAATTCCAAACCTCATTAAAATTTTAGAAGGTGAGTCTGAGCTGGCGTTAGCATGGCTACATGAAAATAAAATGATTGCTAACCCTGACAAATTTCAATGCATTATAATCAGCAAAGATAGGATAGAAAACACAAGTAGTAAACTGATAAGAATCGGAGATAAAAACATATATTCGCAAGACACAGTCAAACTGTTAGGAGTTAAAATTGACAATAACCTTAGATTTGATCAGCACTTAAATGAGGTTTGCAAGAAAGCATCTGCGCAACTAAATGCTTTGTATAGATTTAAAAACATACTTCCTTTTAAAGCTAAGAGTGTCTTAGCAGAAAGCTTTGTGTATTCAAACTTTAACTACTGTCCACTTATTTGGAATTTCTCATCTTCAAAATCACTTTCTAGGGTCGAAAAACTCCATAAGCGAGCCCTAAAATTTGTAGATAGCGGATATTCAGAGAGAAAAGAAAGGTACATTTCTACCAAGAACAAAAGTAACTACATGAAAATTATGCGAATACGAAATCTATGTATAGAGATTTTTAAATCTCTTAATAATTTAAATCCGCCATTTATGTTAGACATCTTTCAACGCAGCGAAACAAACAGGCCAGTACGAAGTCAATATTTAAATAATCTTAAAACATTGAACTTTAATACAAAAAATTTTGGGGAAAAATGTCTTCGCTCATTGGGGCCTAAAATTTGGAATACTTTACCTTCCGAATTGAAAAGTTGTAACAGCCTTAAAAAATTTAAAACGAAACTAAAGGAGTATGATTTCAGTCACTCGGTCTATTTAAATATTTTTTCTTAATTTTTATACATTTTTCATAAAACCATAAACAAATTTTTGTCGGATTTGATTAGTTTCCTGTATATTTATAAGTATGTATTTATTTATTTTTTTATATCAGGAAGCTATATGTACATAGTTATTTCTCCGACGTTAAATAAATTAAGAAGAAGAAGAAGTCGGTTATCGCGTCGTACTTATAAGTCAGTATCGACAAAGACATGCGAAGATCGGGAGTTCGAGCCTCCCCTGGAGCAAGGTTTCTTTTCATGCGCCGTCAACACACGCCACAGCACGGGCAGATCACCAGTAAAATCTAGCAACGTGGCAGTGCACCCAGGTTGTTTTGATCCCGTCAACGTGACGGCAAAGCCCGTAAAATGGCCAGTGTGGGGCTCGAACCCACGACATTCGCGTTATTAGCACGACGCTCTAGCCGACTGAGCTAACCGGCCGTGAACGCGTGAACACGGACTCACTTCCTATGTCAACTCTAAGCAAAATACTTTTATTTTTTTACTCAAAACGTTACCGTCATATTTCTCACGCTTTGATACGAGTCCAAGCAATGCAAATAGCCGCAACCCGCTCGAAAGAGGAGTCATGTTAGGCCAACTTTAAACGGACATTCCCTGAAAGCCCTCGGAGAGATTTGAACTCTCGACCCCTGGTTTACAAGACCAGTGCTCTAACCCCTGAGCTACGAAGGCACGCGATCCTTGCCAAATACGAAAAGTCGGTGCATCAGGCAAAACAGGCCAGTTGCAACGTGTACTTGCCATAAAGTGATACCGTCAATGCCCTACTGGACCATGACTATTCTAATCACGGACCTCAGCTTTCCCGTTAACATCCACGGGCTCCAGTGGCGTAGTCGGTTAGCGCGTCGTACTTATAAGTCAGTATCGACAAAGACATTCGAAGATCGGGAGTTCGAGCCTCCCCTGGAGCAAGGTTTCTTTTCATGCGCCGTCAACACACGCCACAGCACGGGCAGATCACCAGTAAAATCTAGCAACGTGGCAGTGCACCCAGGTTGTTTTGATCCCGTCAACGTGACGGCAAAGCCCGTAAAATGGCCAGTGTGGGGCTCGAACCCACGACATTCGCGTTATTAGCACGACGCTCTAGCCGACTGAGCTAACCGGCCGTGAACGCGTGAACACGGACTCACTTCCTAAGTCAACTCTAAGCAAAATACTTTTATTTTTTTACTCAAAACGTTACCGTCATATTTCTCACGCTTTGATACGAGTCCAAGCAATGCAAATAGCCGCAACCCGCTCGAAAGAGGAGTCATGTTAGGCCAACTTTAAACGGACATTCCCTGAAAGCCCACGGAGAGATTTGAACTCTCGACCCCTGGTTTACAAGACCAGTGCTCTAACCCCTGAGCTACGAAGGCACGCGATCCTTGCCAAATACGAAAAGTCGGTGCATCAGGCAAAACAGGCCAGTTGCAACGTGTACTTGCCATAAAGTGATACCGTCAATGCCCTACTGGACCATGACTATTCTAATCACGGACCTCAGCTTTCCCGTTAACATCCACGGGCTCCAGTGGCGTAGTCGGTTAGCGCGTCGTACTTATAAGTCAGTATCGACAAAGACATGCGAAGATCGGGAGTTCGAGCCTCCCCTGGAGCAAGGTTTCTTTTCATGCGCCGTCAACACACGCCACAGCACGGGCAGATCACCAGTAAAATCTAGCAACGTGGCAGTGCACCCAGGTTGTTTTGATCCCGTCAACGTGACGGCAAAGCCCGTAAAATGGCCAGTGTGGGGCTCGAACCCACGACATTCGCGTTATTAGCACGACGCTCTAGCCGACTGAGCTAACCGGCCGTGAACGCGTGAACACGGACTCACTTCCTAAGTCAACTCTAAGCAAAATACTTTTATTTTTTTACTCAAAACGTTACCGTCATATTTCTCACGCTTTGATACGAGTCCAAGCAATGCAAATAGCCGCAACCCGCTCGAAAGAGGAGTCATGTTAGGCCAACTTTAAACGGACATTCCCTGAAAGCCCTCGGAGAGATTTGAACTCTCCTCCCCTGGTTTACAAGACCAGTGCTCTAACCCCTGAGCTACGAAGGCACGCGATCCTTGCCAAATACGAAAAGTCGGTGCATCAGGCAAAACAGGCCAGTTGCAACGTGTACTTGCCATAAAGTGATACCGTCAATGCCCTACTGGACCATGACTATTCTAATCACGGACCTCAGCTTTCCCGTTAACATCCACGGGCTCCAGTGGCGTAGTCGGTTAGCGCGTCGTACTTATAAGTCAGTATCGACAAAGACATGCGAAGATCGGGAGTTCGAGCCTCCCCTGGAGCAAGGTTTCTTTTCATGCGCCGTCAACACACGCCACAGCACGGGCAGATCACCAGTAAAATCTAGCAACGTGGCAGTGCACCCAGGTTGTTTTGATCCCGTCAACGTGACGGCAAAGCCCGTAAAATGGCCAGTGTGGGGCTCGAACCCACGACATTCGCGTTATTAGCACGACGCTCTAGCCGACTGAGCTAACCGGCCGTGAACGCGTGAACACGGACTCACTTCCTAAGTCAACTCTAAGCAAAATACTTTTATTTTTTTACTCAAAACGTTACCGTCATATTTCTCACGCTTTGATACGAGTCCAAGCAATGCAAATAGCCGCAACCCGCTCGAAAGAGGAGTCATGTTAGGCCAACTTTAAACGGACATTCCCTGAAAGCCCTCGGAGAGATTTGAACTCTCGACCCCTGGTTTACAAGACCAGTGCTCTAACCCCTGAGCTACGAAGGCACGCGATCCTTGCCAAATACGAAAAGTCGGTGCATCAGGCAAAACAGGCCAGTTGCAACGTGTACTTGCCATAAAGTGATACCGTCAATGCCCTACTGGACCATGACTATTCTAATCACGGACCTCAGCTTTCCCGTTAACATCCACGGGCTCCAGTGGCGTAGTCGGTTAGCGCGTCGTACTTATAAGTCAGTATCGACAAAGACATGCGAAGATCGGGAGTTCGAGCCTCCCCTGGAGCAAGGTTTCTTTTCATGCGCCGTCAACACACGCCACAGCACGGGCAGATCACCAGTAAAATCTAGCAACGTGGCAGTGCACCCAGGTTGTTTTGATCCCGTCAACGTGACGGCAAAGCCCGTAAAATGGCCAGTGTGGGGCTCGAACCCACGACATTCGCGTTATTAGCACGACGCTCTAGCCGACTGAGCTAACCGGCCGTGAACGCGTGAACACGGACTCACTTCCTAAGTCAACTCTAAGCAAAATACTTTTATTTTTTTACTCAAAACGTTACCGTCATATTTCTCACGCTTTGATACGAGTCCAAGCAATGCAAATAGCCGCAACCCGCTCGAAAGAGGAGTCATGTTAGGCCAACTTTAAACGGACATTCCCTGAAAGCCCTCGGAGAGATTTGAACTCTCGACCCCTGGTTTACAAGACCAGTGCTCTAACCCCTGAGCTACGAAGGCACGCGATCCTTGCCAAATACGAAAAGTCGGTGCATCAGGCAAAACAGGCCAGTTGCAACGTGTACTTGCCATAAAGTGATACCGTCAATGCCCTACTGGACCATGACTATTCTAATCACGGACCTCAGCTTTCCCGTTAACATCCACGGGCTCCAGTGGCGTAGTCGGTTAGCGCGTCGTACTTATAAGTCAGTATCGACAAAGACATGCGAAGATCGGGAGTTCGAGCCTCCCCTGGAGCAAGGTTTCTTTTCATGCGCCGTCAACACACGCCACAGCACGGGCAGATCACCAGTAAAATCTAGCAACGTGGCAGTGCACCCAGGTTGTTTTGATCCCGTCAACGTGACGGCAAAGCCCGTAAAATGGCCAGTGTGGGGCTCGAACCCACGACATTCGCGTTATTAGCACGACGCTCTAGCCGACTGAGCTAACCGGCCGTGAGCGCGTGAACACGGACTCACTTCCTAAGTCAACTCTAAGCAAAATACTTTTATTTTTTTACTCAAAACGTTACCGTCATATTTCTCACGCTTTGATACGAGTCCAAGCAATGCAAATAGCCGCAACCCGCTCGAAAGAGGAGTCATGTTAGGCCAACTTTAAACGGACATTCCCTGAAAGCCCTCGGACAACTCTCGACCCCTGGTTTACAAGACCAGTGCTCTAACCCCTGAGCTACGAAGGCACGCGATCCTTGCCAAATACGAAAAGTCGGTGCATCAGGCAAAACAGGCCAGTTGCAACGTGTACTTGCCATAAAGTGATACCGTCAATGCCCTACTGGACCATGACTATTCTAATCACGGACCTCAGCTTTCCCGTTAACATCCACGGGCTCCAGTGGCGTAGTCGGTTAGCGCGTCGTACTTATAAGTCAGTATCGACAAAGACATGCGAAGATCGGGAGTTCGAGCCTCCCCTGGAGCAAGGTTTCTTTTCATGCGCCGTCAACACACGCCACAGCACGGGCAGATCACCAGTAAAATCTAGCAACGTGGCAGTGCACCCAGGTTGTTTTGATCCCGTCAACGTGACGGCAAAGCCCGTAAAATGGCCAGTGTGGGGCTCGAACCCACGACATTCGCGTTATTAGCACGACGCTCTAGCCGACTGAGCTAACCGGCCGTGAACGCGTGAACACGGACTCACTTCCTAAGTCAACTCTAAGCAAAATACTTTTATTTTTTTACTCAAAACGTTACCGTCATATTTCTCACGCTTTGATACGAGTCCAAGCAATGCAAATAGCCGCAACCCGCTCGAAAGAGGAGTCATGTTAGGCCAACTTTAAACGGACATTCCCTGAAAGCCCTCGGAGAGATTTGAACTCTCGACCCCTGGTTTACAAGACCAGTGCTCTAACCCCTGAGCTACGAAGGCACGCGATCCTTGCCAAATACGAAAAGTCGGTGCATCAGGCAAAACAGGCCAGTTGCAACGTGTACTTGCCATAAAGTGATACCGTCAATGCCCTACTGGACCATGACTATTCTAATCACGGACCTCAGCTTTCCCGTTAACATCCACGGGCTCCAGTGGCGTAGTCGGTTAGCGCGTCGTACTTATAAGTCAGTATCGACAAAGACATGCGAAGATCGGGAGTTCGAGCCTCCCCTGGAGCAAGGTTTCTTTTCATGCGCCGTCAACACACGCCACAGCACGGGCAGATCACCAGTAAAATCTAGCAACGTGGCAGTGCACCCAGGTTGTTTTGATCCCGTCAACGTGACGGCAAAGCCCGTAAAATGGCCAGTGTGGGGCTCGAACCCACGACATTCGCGTTATTAGCACGACGCTCTAGCCGACTGAGCTAACCGGCCGTGAACGCGTGAACACGGACTCACTTCCTAAGTCAACTCTAAGCAAAATACTTTTATTTTTTTACTCAAAACGTTACCGTCATATTTCTCACGCTTTGATACGAGTCCAAGCAATGCAAATAGCCGCAACCCGCTCGAAAGAGGAGTCATGTTAGGCCAACTTTAAACGGACATTCCCTGAAAGCCCTCGGAGAGATTTGAACTCTCGACCCCTGGTTTACAAGACCAGTGCTCTAACCCCTGAGCTACGAAGGCACGCGATCCTTGCCAAATACGAAAAGTCGGTGCATCAGGCAAAACAGGCCAGTTGCAACGTGTACTTGCCATAAAGTGATACCGTCAATGCCCTACTGGACCATGACTATTCTAATCACGGACCTCAGCTTTCCCGTTAACATCCACGGGCTCCAGTGGCGTAGTCGGTTAGCGCGTCGTACTTATAAGTCAGTATCGACAAAGACATGCGAAGATCGGGAGTTCGAGCCTCACCTGGAGCAAGGTTTCTTTTCATGCGCCGTCAACACACGCCACAGCACGGGCAGATCACCAGTAAAATCTAGCAACGTGGCAGTGCACCCAGGTTGTTTTGATCCCGTCAACGTGACGGCAAAGCCCGTAAAATGGCCAGTGTGGGGCTCGAACCCACGACATTCGCGTTATTAGCACGACGCTCTAGCCGACTGAGCTAACCGGCCGTGAGCGCGTGAACACGGACTCACTTCCTAAGTCAACTCTAAGCAAAATACTTTTATTTTTTTACTCAAAACGTTACCGTCATATTTCTCACGCTTTGATACGAGTCCAAGCAATGCAAATAGCCGCAACCCGCTCGAAAGAGGAGTCATGTTAGGCCAACTTTAAACGGACATTCCCTGAAAGCCCTCGGAGAGATTTGAACTCTCGAACCCTGGTTTACAAGACCAGTGCTCTAACCCCTGAGCTACGAAGGCACGCGATCCTTGCCAAATACGAAAAGTCGGTGCATCAGGCAAAACAGGCCAGTTGCAACGTGTACTTGCCATAAAGTGATACCGTCAATGCCCTACTGGACCATGACTATTCTAATCACGGACCTCAGCTTTCCCGTTAACATCCACGGGCTCCAGTGGCGTAGTCGGTTAGCGCGTCGTACTTATAAGTCAGTATCGACAAAGACATGCGAAGATCGGGAGTTCGAGCCTCCCCTGGAGCAAGGTTTCTTTTCATGCGCCGTCAACACACGCCACAGCACGGGCAGATCACCAGTAAAATCTAGCAACGTGGCAGTGCACCCAGGTTGTTTTGATCCCGTCAACGTGACGGCAAAGCCCGTAAAATGGCCAGTGTGGGGCTCGAACCCACGACATTCGCGTTATTAGCACGACGCTCTAGCCGACTGAGCTAACCGGCCGTGAACGCGTGAACACGGACTCACTTCCTAAGTCAACTCTAAGCAAAATACTTTTATTTTTTGACTCAAAACGTTACCGTCATATT
This sequence comes from Hydractinia symbiolongicarpus, assembly GCF_029227915.1. Lineage (NCBI taxonomy): Eukaryota > Metazoa > Cnidaria > Hydrozoa > Anthoathecata > Hydractiniidae > Hydractinia > Hydractinia symbiolongicarpus. The sequence continues at coordinate 6,872,484 of NC_079878.1, forward strand.
TCTCACGCTTTGATACGAGTCCAAGCAATGCAAATAGCCGCAACCCGCTCGAAAGAGGAGTCATGTTAGGCCAACTTTAAACGGACATTCCCTGAAAGCCCTCGGAGAGATTTGAACTCTCGACCCCTGGTTTACAAGACCAGTGCTCTAACCCCTGAGCTACGAAGGCACGCGATCCTTGCCAAATACGAAAAGTCGGTGCATCAGGCAAAACAGGCCAGTTGCAACGTGTACTTGCCATAAAGTGATACCGTCAATGCCCTACTGGACCATGACTATTCTAATCACGGACCTCAGCTTTCCCGTTAACATCCACGGGCTCCAGTGGCGTAGTCGGTTAGCGCGTCGTACTTATAAGTCAGTATCGACAAAGACATGCGAAGATCGGGAGTTCGAGCCTCCCCTGGAGCAAGGTTTCTTTTCATGCGCCGTCAACACACGCCACAGCACGGGCAGATCACCAGTAAAATCTAGCAACGTGGCAGTGCACCCAGGTTGTTTTGATCCCGTCAACGTGACGGCAAAGCCCGTAAAATGGCCAGTGTGGGGCTCGAACCCACGACATTCGCGTTATTAGCACGACGCTCTAGCCGACTGAGCTAACCGGCCGTGAACGCGTGAACACGGACTCACTTCCTAAGTCAACTCTAAGCAAAATACTTTTATTTTTTTACTCAAAACGTTACCGTCATATTTCTCACGCTTTGATACGAGTCCAAGCAATGCAAATAGCCGCAACCCGCTCGAAAGAGGAGTCATGTTAGGCCAACTTTAAACGGACATTCCCTGAAAGCCCTCGGAGAGATTTGAACTCTCGACCCCTGGTTTACAAGACCAGTGCTCTAACCCCTGAGCTACGAAGGCACGCGATCCTTGCCAAATACGAAAAGTCGGTGCATCAGGCAAAACAGGCCAGTTGCAACGTGTACTTGCCATAAAGTGATACCGTCAATGCCCTACTGGACCATGACTATTCTAATCACGGACCTCAGCTTTCCCGTTAACATCCACGGGCTCCAGTGGCGTAGTCGGTTAGCGCGTCGTACTTATAAGTCAGTATCGACAAAGACATGCGAAGATCGGGAGTTCGAGCCTCACCTGGAGCAAGGTTTCTTTTCATGCGCCGTCAACACACGCCACAGCACGGGCAGATCACCAGTAAAATCTAGCAACGTGGCAGTGCACCCAGGTTGTTTTGATCCCGTCAACGTGACGGCAAAGCCCGTAAAATGGCCAGTGTGGGGCTCGAACCCACGACATTCGCGTTATTAGCACGACGCTCTAGCCGACTGAGCTAACCGGCCGTGAGCGCGTGAACACGGACTCACTTCCTAAGTCAACTCTAAGCAAAATACTTTTATTTTTTTACTCAAAACGTTACCGTCATATTTCTCACGCTTTGATACGAGTCCAAGCAATGCAAATAGCCGCAACCCGCTCGAAAGAGGAGTCATGTTAGGCCAACTTTAAACGGACATTCCCTGAAAGCCCTCGGAGAGATTTGAACTCTCGAACCCTGGTTTACAAGACCAGTGCTCTAACCCCTGAGCTACGAAGGCACGCGATCCTTGCCAAATACGAAAAGTCGGTGCATCAGGCAAAACAGGCCAGTTGCAACGTGTACTTGCCATAAAGTGATACCGTCAATGCCCTACTGGACCATGACTATTCTAATCACGGACCTCAGCTTTCCCGTTAACATCCACGGGCTCCAGTGGCGTAGTCGGTTAGCGCGTCGTACTTATAAGTCAGTATCGACAAAGACATGCGAAGATCGGGAGTTCGAGCCTCCCCTGGAGCAAGGTTTCTTTTCATGCGCCGTCAACACACGCCACAGCACGGGCAGATCACCAGTAAAATCTAGCAACGTGGCAGTGCACCCAGGTTGTTTTGATCCCGTCAACGTGACGGCAAAGCCCGTAAAATGGCCAGTGTGGGGCTCGAACCCACGACATTCGCGTTATTAGCACGACGCTCTAGCCGACTGAGCTAACCGGCCGTGAACGCGTGAACACGGACTCACTTCCTAAGTCAACTCTAAGCAAAATACTTTTATTTTTTGACTCAAAACGTTACCGTCATATTTCTCACGCTTTGATACGAGTCCAAGCAATGCAAATAGCCGCAACCCGCTCGAAAGAGGAGTCATGTTAGGCCAACTTTAAACGGACATTCCCTGAAAGCCCTCGGAGAGATTTGAACTCTCGACCCCTGGTTTACAAGACCAGTGCTCTAACCCCTGAGCTACGAAGGCACGCGATCCTTGCCAAATACGAAAAGTCGGTGCATCAGGCAAAACAGGCCAGTTGCAACGTGTACTTGCCATAAAGTGATACCGTCAATGCCCTACTGGACCATGACTATTCTAATCACGGACCTCAGCTTTCCCGTTAACATCCACGGGCTCCAGTGGCGTAGTCGGTTAGCACGTCGTACTTATAAGTCAGTATCGACAAAGACATGCGAAGATCGGGAGTTCGAGCCTCCCCTGGAGCAAGGTTTCTTTTCATGCGCCGTCAACACACGCCACAGCACGGGCAGATCACCAGTAAAATCTAGCAACGTGGCAGTGCACCCAGGTTGTTTTGATCCCGTCAACGTGACGGCAAAGCCCGTAAAATGGCCAGTGTGGGGCTCGAACCCACGACATTCGCGTTATTAGCACGACGCTCTAGCCGACTGAGCTAACCGGCCGTGAACGCGTGAACACGGACTCACTTCCTAAGTCAACTCTAAGCAAAATACTTTTATTTTTTTACTCAAAACGTTACCGTCATATTTCTCACGCTTTGATACGAGTCCAAGCAATGCAAATAGCCGCAACCCGCTCGAAAGAGGAGTCATGTTAGGCCAACTTTAAACGGACATTCCCTGAAAGCCCTCGGAGAGATTTGAACTCTCGACCCCTGGTTTACAAGACCAGTGCTCTAACCCCTGAGCTACGAAGGCACGCGATCCTTGCCAAATACGAAAAGTCGGTGCATCAGGCAAAACAGGCCAGTTGCAACGTGTACTTGCCATAAAGTGATACCGTCAATGCCCTACTGGACCATGACTATTCTAATCACGGACCTCAGCTTTCCCGTTAACATCCACGGGCTCCAGTGGCGTAGTCGGTTAGCGCGTCGAACTTATAAGTCAGTATCGACAAAGACATGCGAAGATCGGGAGTTCGAGCCTCCCCTGGAGCAAGGTTTCTTTTCATGCGCCGTCAACACACGCCACAGCACGGGCAGATCACCAGTAAAATCTAGCAACGTGGCAGTGCACCCAGGTTGTTTTGATCCCGTCAACGTGACGGCAAAGCCCGTAAAATGGCCAGTGTGGGGCTCGAACCCACGACATTCGCGTTATTAGCACGACGCTCTAGCCGACTGAGCTAACCGGCCGTGAACGCGTGAACACGGACTCACTTCCTAAGTCAACTCTAAGCAAAATACTTTTATTTTTTTACTCAAAACGTTACCGTCATATTTCTCACGCTTTGATACGAGTCCAAGCAATGCAAATAGCCGCAACCCGCTCGAAAGAGGAGTCATGTTAGGCCAACTTTAAACGGACATTCCCTGAAAGCCCTCGGAGAGATTTGAACTCTCGACCCCTGGTTTACAAGACCAGTGCTCTAACCCCTGAGCTACGAAGGCACGCGATCCTTGCCAAATACGAAAAGTCGGTGCATCAGGCAAAACAGGCCAGTTACACCGTGTACTTGCCATAAAGTGATACCGTCAATGCCCTACTGGACCATGACTATTCTAATCACGGACCTCAGCTTTCCCGTTAACATCCACGGGCTCCAGTGGCGTAGTCGGTTAGCGCGTCGTACTTATAAGTCAGTATCGACAAAGACATGCGAAGATCGGGAGTTCGAGCCTCCCCTGGAGCAAGGTTTCTTTTCATGCGCCGTCAACACATGCCACAGCACGGGCAGATCACCAGTAAAATCTAGCAACGTGGCAGTGCACCCAGGTTGTTTTGATCCCGTCAACGTGACGGCAAAGCCCGTAAAATGGCCAGTGTGGGGCTCGAACCCACGACATTCGCGTTATTAGCACGACGCTCTAGCCGACTGAGCTAACCGGCCGTGAACGCGTGAACACGGACTCACTTCCTAAGTCAACTCTAAGCAAAATACTTTTATTTTTTTAATCAAAACGTTACCGTCATATTTCTCACGCTTTGATACGAGTCCAAGCAATGCAAATAGCCGCAACCCGCTCGAAAGAGGAGTCATGTTAGGCCAACTTTAAACGGACATTCCCTGAAAGCCCTCGGAGAGATTTGAACTCTCGACCCCTGGTTTACAAGACCAGTGCTCTAACCCCTGAGCTACGAAGGCACGCGATCCTTGCCAAATACGAAAAGTCGGTGCATGAGGCAAAACAGGCCAGTTGCAACGTGTACTTGCCATAAAGTGATACCGTCAATGCCCTACTGGACCATGACTATTCTAATCACGGACCTCAGCTTTCCCGTTAACATCCACGGGCTCCAGTGGCGTAGTCGGTTAGCGCGTCGTACTTATAAGTCAGTATCGACAAAGACATGCGAAGATCGGGAGTTCGAGCCTCCCCTGGAGCAAGGTTTCTTTTCATGCGCCGTCAACACACGCCACAGCACGGGCAGATCACCAGTAAAATCTAGCAACGTGGCAGTGCACCCAGGTTGTTTTGATCCCGTCAACGTGACGGCAAAGCCCGTAAAATGGCCAGTGTGGGGCTCGAACCCACGACATTCGCGTTATTAGCACGACGCTCTAGCCGACTGAGCTAACCGGCCGTGAACGCGTGAACACGGACTCACTTCCTAAGTCAACTCTAAGCAAAATACTTTTATTTTTTTACTCAAAACGTTACCGTCATATTTCTCACGCTTTGATACGAGTCCAAGCAATGCAAATAGCCGCAACCCGCTCGAAAGAGGAGTCATGTTAGGCCAACTTTAAACGGACATTCCCTGAAAGCCCTCGGAGAGATTTGAACTCTCGACCCCTGGTTTACAAGACCAGTGCTCTAACCCCTGAGCTACGAAGGCACGCGATCCTTGCCAAATACGAAAAGTCGGTGCATCAGGCAAAACAGGCCAGTTGCAACGTGTACTTGCCATAAAGTGATACCGTCAATGCCCTACTGGACCATGACTATTCTAATCACGGACCTCAGCTTTCCCGTTAACATCCACGGGCTCCAGTGGCGTAGTCGGTTAGCGCGTCGTACTTATAAGTCAGTATCGACAAAGACATGCGAAGATCGGGAGTTCGAGCCTCCCCTGGAGCAAGGTTTCTTTTCATGCACCGTCAACACACGCCACAGCACGGGCAGATCACCAGTAAAATCTAGCAACGTGGCAGTGCACCCAGGTTGTTTTGATCCCGTCAACGTGACGGCAAAGCCCGTAAAATGGCCAGTGTGGGGCTCGAACCCACGACATTCGCGTTATTAGCACGACGCTCTAGCCGACTGAGCTAACCGGCCGTGAGCGCGTGAACACGGACTCACTTCCTAAGTCAACTCTAAGCAAAATACTTTTATTTTTTTACTCAAAACGTTACCGTCATATTTCTCACGCTTTGATACGAGTCCAAGCAATGCAAATAGCCGCAACCCGCTCGAAAGAGGAGTCATGTTAGGCCAACTTTAAACGGACATTCCCTGAAAGCCCTCGGAGAGATTTGAACTCTCGAACCCTGGTTTACAAGACCAGTGCTCTAACCCCTGAGCTACGAAGGCACGCGATCCTTGCCAAATACGAAAAGTCGGTGCATCAGGCAAAACAGGCCAGTTGCAACGTGTACTTGCCATAAAGTGATACCGTCAATGCCCTACTGGACCATGACTATTCTAATCACGGACCTCAGCTTTCCCGTTAACATCCACGGGCTCCAGTGGCGTAGTCGGTTAGCGCGTCGTACTTATAAGTCAGTATCGACAAAGACATGCGAAGATCGGGAGTTCGAGCCTCCCCTGGAGCAAGGTTTCTTTTCATGCGCCGTCAACACACGCCACAGCACGGGCAGATCACCAGTAAAATCTAGCAACGTGGCAGTGCACCCAGGTTGTTTTGATCCCGTCAACGTGACGGCAAAGCCCGTAAAATGGCCAGTGTGGGGCTCGAACCCACGACATTCGCGTTATTAGCACGACGCTCTAGCCGACTGAGCTAACCGGCCGTGAACGCGTGAACACGGACTCACTTCCTAAGTCAACTCTAAGCAAAATACTTTTATTTTTTGACTCAAAACGTTACCGTCATATTTCTCACGCTTTGATACGAGTCCAAGCAATGCAAATAGCCGCAACCCGCTCGAAAGAGGAGTCATGTTAGGCCAACTTTAAACGGACATTCCCTGAAAGCCCTCGGAGAGATTTGAACTCTCGACCCCTGGTTTACAAGACCAGTGCTCTAACCCCTGAGCTACGAAGGCACGCGATCCTTGCCAAATACGAAAAGTCGGTGCATCAGGCAAAACAGGCCAGTTGCAACGTGTACTTGCCATAAAGTGATACCGTCAATGCCCTACTGGACCATGACTATTCTAATCACGGACCTCAGCTTTCCCGTTAACATCCACGGGCTCCAGTGGCGTAGTCGGTTAGCACGTCGTACTTATAAGTCAGTATCGACAAAGACATGCGAAGATCGGGAGTTCGAGCCTCCCCTGGAGCAAGGTTTCTTTTCATGCGCCGTCAACACACGCCACAGCACGGGCAGATCACCAGTAAAATCTAGCAACGTGGCAGTGCACCCAGGTTGTTTTGATCCCGTCAACGTGACGGCAAAGCCCGTAAAATGGCCAGTGTGGGGCTCGAACCCACGACATTCGCGTTATTAGCACGACGCTCTAGCCGACTGAGCTAACCGGCCGTGAACGCGTGAACACGGACTCACTTCCTAAGTCAACTCTAAGCAAAATACTTTTATTTTTTTACTCAAAACGTTACCGTCATATTTCTCACGCTTTGATACGAGTCCAAGCAATGCAAATAGCCGCAACCCGCTCGAAAGAGGAGTCATGTTAGGCCAACTTTAAACGGACATTCCCTGAAAGCCCTCGGAGAGATTTGAACTCTCGACCCCTGGTTTACAAGACCAGTGCTCTAACCCCTGAGCTACGAAGGCACGCGATCCTTGCCAAATACGAAAAGTCGGTGCATCAGGCAAAACAGGCCAGTTGCAACGTGTACTTGCCATAAAGTGATACCGTCAATGCCCTACTGGACCATGACTATTCTAATCACGGACCTCAGCTTTCCCGTTAACATCCACGGGCTCCAGTGGCGTAGTCGGTTAGCGCGTCGAACTTATAAGTCAGTATCGACAAAGACATGCGAAGATCGGGAGTTCGAGCCTCCCCTGGAGCAAGGTTTCTTTTCATGCGCCGTCAACACACGCCACAGCACGGGCAGATCACCAGTAAAATCTAGCAACGTGGCAGTGCACCCAGGTTGTTTTGATCCCGTCAACGTGACGGCAAAGCCCGTAAAATGGCCAGTGTGGGGCTCGAACCCACGACATTCGCGTTATTAGCACGACGCTCTAGCCGACTGAGCTAACCGGCCGTGAACGCGTGAACACGGACTCACTTCCTAAGTCAACTCTAAGCAAAATACTTTTATTTTTTTACTCAAAACGTTACCGTCATATTTCTCACGCTTTGATACGAGTCCAAGCAATGCAAATAGCCGCAACCCGCTCGAAAGAGGAGTCATGTTAGGCCAACTTTAAACGGACATTCCCTGAAAGCCCTCGGAGAGATTTGAACTCTCGACCCCTGGTTTACAAGACCAGTGCTCTAACCCCTGAGCTACGAAGGCACGCGATCCTTGCCAAATACGAAAAGTCGGTGCATCAGGCAAAACAGGCCAGTTACACCGTGTACTTGCCATAAAGTGATACCGTCAATGCCCTACTGGACCATGACTATTCTAATCACGGACCTCAGCTTTCCCGTTAACATCCACGGGCTCCAGTGGCGTAGTCGGTTAGCGCGTCGTACTTATAAGTCAGTATCGACAAAGACATGCGAAGATCGGGAGTTCGAGCCTCCCCTGGAGCAAGGTTTCTTTTCATGCGCCGTCAACACATGCCACAGCACGGGCAGATCACCAGTAAAATCTAGCAACGTGGCAGTGCACCCAGGTTGTTTTGATCCCGTCAACGTGACGGCAAAGCCCGTAAAATGGCCAGTGTGGGGCTCGAACCCACGACATTCGCGTTATTAGCACGACGCTCTAGCCGACTGAGCTAACCGGCCGTGAACGCGTGAACACGGACTCACTTCCTAAGTCAACTCTAAGCAAAATACTTTTATTTTTTTAATCAAAACGTTACCGTCATATTTCTCACGCTTTGATACGAGTCCAAGCAATGCAAATAGCCGCAACCCGCTCGAAAGAGGAGTCATGTTAGGCCAACTTTAAACGGACATTCCCTGAAAGCCCTCGGAGAGATTTGAACTCTCGACCCCTGGTTTACAAGACCAGTGCTCTAACCCCTGAGCTACGAAGGCACGCGATCCTTGCCAAATACGAAAAGTCGGTGCATGAGGCAAAACAGGCCAGTTGCAACGTGTACTTGCCATAAAGTGATACCGTCAATGCCCTACTGGACCATGACTATTCTAATCACGGACCTCAGCTTTCCCGTTAACATCCACGGGCTCCAGTGGCGTAGTCGGTTAGCGCGTCGTACTTATAAGTCAGTATCGACAAAGACATGCGAAGATCGGGAGTTCGAGCCTCCCCTGGAGCAAGGTTTCTTTTCATGCGCCGTCAACACACGCCACAGCACGGGCAGATCACCAGTAAAATCTAGCAACGTGGCAGTGCACCCAGGTTGTTTTGATCCCGTCAACGTGACGGCAAAGCCCGTAAAATGGCCAGTGTGGGGCTCGAACCCACGACATTCGCGTTATTAGCACGACGCTCTAGCCGACTGAGCTAACCGGCCGTGAACGCGTGAACACGGACTCACTTCCTAAGTCAACTCTAAGCAAAATACTTTTATTTTTTTACTCAAAACGTTACCGTCATATTTCTCACGCTTTGATACGAGTCCAAGCAATGCAAATAGCCGCAACCCGCTCGAAAGAGGAGTCATGTTAGGCCAACTTTAAACGGACATTCCCTGAAAGCCCTCGGAGAGATTTGAACTCTCGACCCCTGGTTTACAAGACCAGTGCTCTAACCCCTGAGCTACGAAGGCACGCGATCCTTGCCAAATACGAAAAGTCGGTGCATCAGGCAAAACAGGCCAGTTGCAACGTGTACTTGCCATAAAGTGATACCGTCAATGCCCTACTGGACCATGACTATTCTAATCACGGACCTCAGCTTTCCCGTTAACATCCACGGGCTCCAGTGGCGTAGTCGGTTAGCGCGTCGTACTTATAAGTCAGTATCGACAAAGACATGCGAAGATCGGGAGTTCGAGCCTCCCCTGGAGCAAGGTTTCTTTTCATGCACCGTCAACACACGCCACAGCACGGGCAGATCACCAGTAAAATCTAGCAACGTGGCAGTGCACCCAGGTTGTTTTGATCCCGTCAACGTGACGGCAAAGCCCGTAAAATGGCCAGTGTGGGGCTCGAACCCACGACATTCGCGTTATTAGCACGACGCTCTAGCCGACTGAGCTAACCGGCCGTGAACGCGTGAACACGGACTCACTTCCTAAGTCAACTCTAAGCAAAATACTTTTATTTTTTTACTCAAAACGTTACCGTCATATTTCTCACGCTTTGATACGAGTCCAAGCAATGCAAATAGCCGCAACCCGCTCGAAAGAGGAGTCATGTTAGGCCAACTTTAAACGGACATTCCCTGAAAGCCCTCGCAGAGATTTGAACTCTCGACCCCTAGTTTACAAGACCAGTGCTCTAACCCCTGAGCTACGAAGGCACGCGATCCTTGCCAAATACGAAAAGTCGGTGCATCAGGCAAAACAGGCCAGTTGCAACGTGTACTTGCCATAAAGTGATACCGTCAATGCCCTACTGGACCATGACTATTCTAATCACGGACCTCAGCTTTCCCGTTAACATCCACGGGCTCCAGTGGCGTAGTCGGTTAGCGCGTCGTACTTATAAGTCAGTATCGACAAAGACATGCGAAGATCGGGAGTTCGAGCCTCCCCTGGAGCAAGGTTTCTTTTCATGCGCCGTCAACACACGCCACAGCACGGGCAGATCACCAGTAAAATCTAGCAACGTGGCAGTGCACCCAGGTTGTTTTGATCCCGTCAACGTGACGGCAAAGCCCGTAAAATGGCCAGTGTGGGGCTCGAACCCACGACATTCGCGTTATTAGCACGACGCTCTAGCCGACTGAGCTAACCGGCCGTGAACGCGTGAACACGGACTCACTTCCTAAGTCAACTCTAAGCAAAATACTTTTATTTTTTTACTCAAAACGTTACCGTCATATTTCTCACGCTTTGATACGAGTCCAAGCAATGCAAATAGCCGCAACCCGCTCGAAAGAGGAGTCATGTTAGGCCAACTTTAAACGGACATTCCCTGAAAGGCCTCGGAGAGATTTGAACTCTCGACCCCTGGTTTACAAGACCAGTGCTCTAACCCCTGAGCTACGAAGGCACGCGATCCTTGCCAAATACGAAAAGTCGGTGCATCAGGCAAAACAGGCCAGTTGCAACGTGTACTTGCCATAAAGTGATACCGTCAATGCCCTACTGGACCATGACTATTCTAATCACGGACCTCAGCTTTCCCGTTAACATCCACGGGCTCCAGTGGCGTAGTCGGTTAGCGCGTCGTACTTATAAGTCAGTATCGACAAAGACATGCGAAGATCGGGAGTTCGAGCCTCCCCTGGAGCAAGGTTTCTTTTCATGCGCCGTCAACACACGCCACAGCACGGGCAGATCACCAGTAAAATCTAGCAACGTGGCAGTGCACCCAGGTTGTTTTGATCCCGTCAACGTGACGGCAAAGCCCGTAAAATGGCCAGTGTGGGGCTCGAACCCACTACATTCGCGTTATTAGCACGACGCTCTAGCCGACTGAGCTAACCGGCCGTGAACGCGTGAACACGGACTCACTTCCTAAGTCAACTCTAAGCAAAATACTTTTATTTTTTTACTCAAAACGTTACCGTCATATTTCTCACGCTTTGATACGAGTCCAAGCAATGCAAATAGCCGCAACCCGCTCGAAAGAGGAGTCATGTTAGGCCAACTTTAAACGGACATTCCCTGAAAGGCCTCGGAGAGATTTGAACTCTCGACCCCTGGTTTACAAGACCAGTGCTCTAACCCCTGAGCTACGAAGGCACGCGATCCTTGCCAAATACGAAAAGTCGGTGCATCAGGCAAAACAGGCCAGTTGCAACGTGTACTTGCCATAAAGTGATACCGTCAATGCCCTACTGGACCATGACTATTCTAATCACGGACCTCAGCTTTCCCGTTAACATCCACGGGCTCCAGTGGCGTAGTCGGTTAGCGCGTCGTACTTATAAGTCAGTATCGACAAAGACATGCGAAGATCGGGAGTTAGAGCCTCCCCTGGAGCAAGGTTTCTTTTCATGCGCCGTCAACACACGCCACAGCACGGGCAGATCACCAGTAAAATCTAGCAACGTGGCAGTGCACCCAGGTTGTTTTGATCCCGTCAACGTGACGGCAAAGCCCGTAAAATGGCCAGTGTGGGGCTCGAACCCACGACATTCGCGTTATTAGCACGACGCTCTAGCCGACTGAGCTAACCGGCCGTGAACGCGTGAACACGGACTCACTTCCTAAGTCAACTCTAAGCTAAATACTTTTATTTTTTTACTCAAAACGTTACCGTCATATTTCTCACGCTTTGATACGAGTCCAAGCAATGCAAATAGCCGCAACCCGCTCGAAAGAGGAGTCATGTTAGGCCAACTTTAAACGGACATTCCCTGAAAGGCCTCGGAGAGATTTGAACTCTCGACCCCTGGTTTACAAGACCAGTGCTCTAACCCCTGAGCTACGAAGGCACGCGATCCTTGCCAAATACGAAAAGTCGGTGCATCAGGCAAAACAGGCCAGTTGCAACGTGTACTTGCCATAAAGTGATACCGTCAATGCCCTACTGGACCATGACTATTCTAATCACGGACCTCAGCTTTCCCGTTAACATCCACGGGCTCCAGTGGCGTAGTCGGTTAGCGCGTCGTACTTATAAGTCAGTATCGACAAAGACATGCGAAGATCGGGAGTTCGAGCCTCCCCTGGAGCAAGGTTTCTTTTCATGCGCCGTCAACACACGCCACAGCACGGGCAGATCACCAGTAAAATCTAGCAACGTGGCAGTGCACCCAGGTTGTTTTGATCCCGTCACCGTGACGGCAAAGCCCGTAAAATGGCCAGTGTGGGGCTCGAACCCACGACATTCGCGTTATTAGCACGACGCTCTAGCCGACTGAGCTAACCGGCCGTGAACGCGTGAACACGGACTCACTTCCTAAGTCAACTCTAAGCAAAATACTTTTATTTTTTTACTCAAAACGTTACCGTCATATTTCTCACGCTTTGATACGAGTCCAAGCAATGCAAATAGCCGCAACCCGCTTGAAAGAGGAGTCATGTTAGGCCAACTTTAAACGGACATTCCCTGAAAGGCCTCGGAGAGATTTGAACTCTCGACCCCTGGTTTACAAGACCAGTGCTCTAACCCCTGAGCTACGAAGGCACGCGATCCTTGCCAAATACGAAAAGTCGGTGCATCAGGCAAAACAGGCCAGTTGCAACGTGTACTTGCCATAAAGTGATACCGTCAATGCCCTACTGGACCATGACTATTCTAATCACGGACCTCAGCTTTCCCGTTAACATCCACGGGCTCCAGTGGCGTAGTCGGTTAGCGCGTCGTACTTATAAGTCAGTATCGACAAAGACATGCGAAGATCGGGAGTTCGAGCCTCCCCTGGAGCAAGGTTTCTTTTCATGCGCCGTCAACACACGCCACAGCACGGGCAGATCACCAGTAAAATCTAGCAACGTGGCAGTGCACCCAGGTTGTTTTGATCCCGTCAACGTGACGGCAAAGCCCGTAAAATGGCCAGTGTGGGGCTCGAACCCACGACATTCGCGTTATTAGCACGACGCTCTAGCCGACTGAGCTAACCGGCCGTGAACGCGCGAACACGGACTCACTTCCTAAGTCAACTCTAAGCAAAATACTTTTATTTTTTTACTCAAAACGTTACCGTCATATTTCTCACGCTTTGATACGAGTCCAAGCAATGCAAATAGCCGCAACCCGCTCGAAAGAGGAGTCATGTTAGGCCAACTTTAAACGGACATTCCCTGAAAGCCCTCGGAGAGATTTGAACTCTCGACCCCTGGTTTACAAGACCAGTGCTCTAACCCCTGAGCTACGAAGGCACGCGATCCTTGCCAAATACGAAAAGTCGGTGCATCAGGCAAAACAGGCCAGTTGCAACGTGTACTTGCCATAAAGTGATACCGTCAATGCCTTACTGGACCATGACTATTCTAATCACGGACCTCAGCTTTCCCGTTAACATCCACGGGCTCCAGTGGCGTAGTCGGTTAGCGCGTCGTACTTATAAGTCAGTATCGACAAAGACATGCGAAGATCGGGAGTTCGAGCCTCCCCTGGAGCAAGGTTTCTTTTCATGCGCCGTCAACACACGCCACAGCACGGGCAGATCACCAGTAAAATCTAGCAACGTGGCAGTGCACCCAGGTTGTTTTGATCCCGTCAACGTGACGGCAAAGCCCGTAAAATGGCCAGTGTGGGGCTCGAACCCACGACATTCGCATTATTAGCACGACGCTCTAGCCGACTGAGCTAACCGGCCGTGAACGCGTGAACACGGACTCACTTCCTAAGTCAACTCTAAGCAAAATACTTTTATTTTTTTACTCAAAACGTTACCGTCATATTTCTCACGCTTTGATACGAGTCCAAGCAATGCAAATAGCCGCAACCCGCTCGAAAGAGGAGTCATGTTAGGCCAACTTTAAACGGACATTCCCTGAAAGCCCTCGGAGAGATTTGAACTCTCGACCCCTGGTTTACAAGACCAGTGCTCTAACCCCTGAGCTACGAAGGCACGCGATCCTTGCCAAATACGAAAAGTCGGTGCATCAGGCAAAACAGGCCAGTTGCAACGTGTACTTGCCATAAAGTGATACCGTCAATGCCCTACTGGACCATGACTATTCTAATCACGGACCTCAGCTTTCCCGTTAACATCCACGGGCTCCAGTGGCGTAGTCGGTTAGCGCGTCGTACTTATAAGTCAGTATCGACAAAGACATGCGAAGATCGGGAGTTCGAGCCTCCCCTGGAGCAAGGTTTCTTTTCATGCGCCGTCAACACACGCCACAGCACGGGCAGATCACCAGTAAAATCTAGCAACGTGGCAGTGCACCCAGGTTGTTTTGATCCCGTCAACGTGACGGCAAAGCCCGTAAAATGGCCAGTGTGGGGCTCGAACCCACGACATTCGCGTTATTAGCACGACGCTCTAGCCGACTGAGCTAACCGGCCGTGAACGCGTGAACACGGACTCACTTCCTAAGTCAACTCTAAGCAAAATACTTTTATTTTTTTACTTAAAACGTTACCGTCATATTTCTCACGCTTTGATACGAGTCCAAGCAATGCAAATAGCCGCAACCCGCTCGAAAGAGGAGTCATGTTAGGCCAACTTTAAACGGACATTCCCTGAAAGCCCTCGGAGAGATTTGAACTCTCGACCCCTGGTTTACAAGACCAGTGCTCTAACCCCTGAGCTACGAAGGCACGCGATCCTTGCCAAATACGAAAAGTCGGTGCATCAGGCAAAACAGGCCAGTTGCAACGTGTACTTGCCATAAAGTGATACCGTCAATGCCCTACTGGACCATGACTATTCTAATCACGGACCTCAGCTTTCCCGTTAACATCCACGGGCTCCAGTGGCGTAGTCGGTTAGCGCGTCGTACTTATAAGTCAGTATCGACAAAGACATGCGAAGATCGGGAGTTCGAGCCTCCCCTGGAGCAAGGTTTCTTTTCATGCGCCGTCAACACACGCCACAGCACGGGCAGATCACCAGTAAAATCTAGCAACGTGGCAGTGCACCCAGGTTGTTTTGATCCCGTCAACGTGACGGCAAAGCCCGTAAAATGGCCAGTGTGGGGCTCGAACCCACGACATTCGCGTTATTAGCACGACGCTCTAGCCGACTGAGCTAACCGGCCGTGAACGCGTGAACACGGACTCACTTCCTAAGTCAACTTTAAGCAAAATACTTTTATTTTTTTACTCAAAACGTTACCGTCATATTTCTCACGCTTTGATACGAGTCCAAGCAATGCAAATAGCCGCAACCCGCTCGAAAGAGGAGTCATGTTAGGCCAACTTTAAACGGACATTCCCTGAAAGCCCTTCGAGAGATTTGAACTCTCGACCCCTGGTTTACAAGACCAGTGCTCTAACCCCTGAGCTACGAAGGCACGCGATCCTTGCCAAATACGAAAAGTCGGTGCATCAGGCAAAACAGGCCAGTTGCAACGTGTACTTGCCATAAAGTGATACCGTCAATGCCTTACTGGACCATGACTATTCTAATCACGGACCTCAGCTTTCCCGTTAACATCCACGGGCTCCAGTGGCGTAGTCGGTTAGCGCGTCGTACTTATAAGTCAGTATCGACAAAGACATGCGAAGATCGGGAGTTCGAGCCTCCCCTGGAGGAAGGTTTCTTTTCATGCGCCGTCAACACACGCCACAGCACGGGCAGATCACCAGTAAAATCTAGCAACGTGGCAGTGCACCCAGGTTGTTTTGATCCCGTCAACGTGACGGCAAAGCCCGTAAAATGGCCAGTGTGGGGCTCGAACCCACGACATTCGCGTTATTAGCACGACGCTCTAGCCGACTGAGCTAACCGGCCGTGAACGCGTGAACACGGACTCACTTCCTAAGTCAACTCTAAGCAAAATACTTTTATTTTTTTACTCAAAACGTTACCGTCATATTTCTCACGCTTTGATACGAGTCCAAGCAATGCAAATAGCCGCAACCCGCTCGAAAGAGGAGTCATGTTAGGCCAACTTTAAACGGACATTCCCTGAAAGCCCTCGGAGAGATTTGAACTCTCGACCCCTGGATCACAAGACCAGTGCTCTAACCCCTGAGCTACGAGGGCACGCGATCCTTGCCAAATACGAAAAGTCGGTGCATCAGGCAAAACAGGCCAGTTGCAACGTGTACTTGCCATAAAGTGATACCGTCAATGCCCTACTGGACCATGACTATTCTAATCACGGACCTCAGCTTTCCCGTTAACATCCACGGGCTCCAGTGGCGTAGTCGGTTAGCGCGTCGTACTTATAAGTCAGTATCGACAAAGACATGCGAAGATCGGGAGTTCGAGCCTCCCCTGGAGCAAGGTTTCTTTTCATGCGCCGTCAACACACGCCACAGCACGGGCAGATCACCAGTAAAATCTAGCAACGTGGCAGTGCACCCAGGTTGTTTTGATCCCGTCAACGTGACGGCAAAGCCCGTAAAATGGCCAGTGTGGGGCTCGAACCCACGACATTCGCGTTATTAGCACGACGCTCTAGCCGACTGAGCTAACCGGCCGTGAACGCGTGAACACGGACTCACTTCCTAAGTCAACTCTAAGCAAAATACTTTTATTTTTTTACTCAAAACGTTACCGTCATATTTCTCACGCTTTGATACGAGTCCAAGCAATGCAAAAAGCCGCAACCCGCTCGAAAGAGGAGTCATGTTAGGCCAACTTTAAACGGACATTCCCTGAAAGCCCTCGGAGAGATTTGAACTCTCGACCCCTGGTTTACAAGACCAGTGCTCTAACCCCTGAGCTACGAAGGCACGCGATCCTTGCCAAATACGAAAAGTCGGTGCATCAGGCAAAACAGGCCAGTTGCAACGTGTACTTGCCATAAAGTGATACCGTCAATGCCCTACTGGACCATGACTATTCTAATCACGGACCTCAGCTTTCCCGTTAACATCCACGGGCTCCAGTGGCGTAGTCGGTTAGCGCGTCGTACTTATAAGTCAGTATCGACAAAGACATGCGAAGATCGGGAGTTCGAGCCTCCCCTGGAGCAAGGTTTCTTTTCATGCGCCGTCAACACACGCCACAGCACGGGCAGATCACCAGTAAAATCTAGCAACGTGGCAGTGCACCCAGGTTGTTTTGATCCCGTCAACGTGACGGCAAAGCCCGTAAAATGGCCAGTGTGGGGCTCGAACCCACGACATTCGCGTTATTAGCACGACGCTCTAGCCGACTGAGCTAACCGGCCGTGAACGCGTGAACACGGACTCACTTCCTAAGTCAACTCTAAGCAAAATACTTTTATTTTTTTACTCAAAACGTTACCGTCATATTTCTCACGCTTTGATACGAGTCCAAGCAATGCAAATAGCCGCAACCCGCTCGAAAGAGGAGTCATGTTAGGCCAACTTTAAACGGACATTCCCTGAAAGCCCTCGGAGAGATTTGAACTCTCGACCCCTGGTTTACAAGACCAGTGCTCTAACCCCTGAGCTACGAAGGCACGCGATCCTTGCCAAATACGAAAAGTCAGTGCATCAGGCAAAACAGGCCAGTTGCAACGTGTACTTGCCATAAAGTGATACCGTCAATGCCCTACTGGACCATGACTATTCTAATCACGGACCTCAGCTTTCCCGTTAACATCCACGGGCTCCAGTGGCGTAGTCGGTTAGCGCGTCGTACTTATAAGTCAGTATCGACAAAGACATGCGAAGATCGGGAGTTCGAGCCTCCCCTGGAGCAAGGTTTCTTTTCATGCGCCGTCAACACACGCCACAGCACGGGCAGATCACCAGTAAAATCTAGCAACGTGGCAGTGCACCCAGGTTGTTTTGATCCCGTCAACGTGACGGCAAAGCCCGTAAAATGGCCAGTGTGGGGCTCGAACCCACGACATTCGCGTTATTAGCAAGACGCTCTAGCCGACTGAGCTAACCGGCCGTGAACGCGTGAACACGGACTCACTTCCTAAGTCAACTCTAAGCAAAATACTTTTATTTTTTTACTCAAAACGTTACCGTCATATTTCTCACGCTTTGATACGAGTCCAAGCAATGCAAATAGCCGCAACCCGCTCGAAAGAGGAGTCATGTTAGGCCAACTTTAAACGGACATTCCCTGAAAGCCCTCGGAGAGATATGAACTCTCGACCCCTGGTTTACAAGACCAGTGCTCTAACCCCTGAGCTACGAAGGCACGCGATCCTTGCCAAATACGAAAAGTCGGTGCATCAGGCAAAACAGGCCAGTTGCAACGTGTACTTGCCATAAAGTGATACCGTCAATGCCCTACTGGACCATGACTATTCTAATCACGGACCTCAGCTTTCCCGTTAACATCCACGGGCTCCAGTGGCGTAGTCGGTTAGCGCGTCGTACTTATAAGTCAGTATCGACAAAGACATGCCAAGATCGGGAGTTCGAGCCTCACCTGGAGCAAGGTTTCTTTTCATGCGCCGTCAACACACGCCACAGCACGGGCAGATCACCAGTAAAATCTAGCAACGTGGCAGTGCACCCAGGTTGTTTTGATCCCGTCAACGTGACGGCAAAGCCCGTAAAATGGCCAGTGTGGGGCTCGAACCCACGACATTCGCGTTATTAGCACGACGCTCTAGCCGACTGAGCTAACCGGCCGTGAACGCGTGAACACGGACTCACTTCCTAAGTCAACTCTAAGCAAAATACTTTTATTTTTTTACTCAAAACGTTACCGTCATATTTCTCACGCTTTGATACGAGTCCAAGCAATGCAAATAGCCGCAACCCGCTCGAAAGAGGAGTCATGTTAGGCCAACTTTAAATGGACATTCCCTGAAAGCCCTCGGAGAGATTTGAACTCTCGACCCCTGGTTTACAAGACCAGTGCTCTAACCCCTGAGCTACGAAGGCACGCGATCCTTGCCAAATACGAAAAGTCGGTGCATCAGGCAAAACAGGCCAGTTGCAACGTGTACTTGCCATAAAGTGATACCGTCAATGCCCTACTGGACCATGACTATTCTAATCACGGACCTCAGCTTTCCCGTTAACATCCACGGGCTCCAGTGGCGTAGTCGGTTAGCGCGTCGTACTTATAAGTCAGTATCGACAAAGACATGCGAAGATCGGGAGTTCGAGCCTCCCCTGGAGCAAGGTTTCTTTTCATGCGCCGTCAACACACGCCACAGCACGGGCAGATCACCAGTAAAATCTAGCAACGTGGCAGTGCACCCAGGTTGTTTTGATCCCGTCAACGTGACGGCAAAGCCCGTAAAATGGCCAGTGTGGGGCTCGAACCCACGACATTCGCGTTATTAGCACGACGCTCTAGCCGACTGAGCTAACCGGCCGTGAACGCGTGAACACGGACTCACTTCCTAAGTCAACTCTAAGCAAAATACTTTTATTTTTTTACTCAAAACGTTACCGTCATATTTCTCACGCTTTGATACGAGTCCAAGCAATGCAAATATCCGCAACCCGCTCGAAAGAGGAGTCATGTTAGGCCAACTTTAATCGGACATTCCCTGAAAGCCCTCGGAGAGATTTGAACTCTCGACCCCTGGTTTACAAGACCAGTGCTCTAACCCCTGAGCTACGAAGGCACGCGATCCTTGCCAAATACGAAAAGTCGGTGCATCAGGCAAAACAGGCCAGTTGCAACGTGTACTTGCCATAAAGTGATACCGTCAATGCCCTACTGGACCATGACTATTCTAATCACGGACCTCAGCTTTCCCGTTAACATTCACGGGCTCCAGTGGCGTAGTCGGTTAGCGCGTCGTACTTATAAGTCAGTATCGACAAAGACATGCGAAGATCGGGAGTTCGAGCCTCCCCTGGAGCAAGGTTTCTTTTCATGCGCCGTCAACACACGCCACAGCACGGGCAGATCACCAGTAAAATCTAGCAACGTGGCAGTGCACCCAGGTTGTTTTGATCCCGTCAACGTGACGGCAAAGCCCGTAAAATGGCCAGTGTGGGGCTCGAACCCACGACATTCGCGTTATTAGCACGACGCTCTAGCCGACTGAGCTAACCGGCCGTGAACGCGTGAACACGGACTCACTTCCTAAGTCAACTCTAAGCAAAATACTTTTATTTTTTTACTCAAAACGTTACCGTCATATTTCTCACGCTTTGATACGAGTCCAAGCAATGCAAATAGCCGCAACCCGCTCGAAAGAGGAGTCATGTTAGGCCAACTTTAAACGGACATTCCCTGAAAGCCCTCGGAGAGATTTGAACTCTCGACCCCTGGTTTACAAGACCAGTGCTCTAACCCCTGAGCTACGAAGGCACGCGATCCTTGCCAAATACGAAAAGTCGGTGCATCAGGCAAAACAGGCCAGTTGCAACGTGTACTTGCCATAAAGTGATACCGTCAATGCCCTACTGGACCATGACTATTCTAATCACGGACCTCAGCTTTCCCGTTAACATTCACGGGCTCCAGTGGCGTAGTCGGTTAGCGCGTCGTACTTATAAGTCAGTATCGACAAAGACATGCGAAGATCGGGAGTTCGAGCCTCCCCTGGAGCAAGGTTTCTTTTCATGCGCCGTCAACACACGCCACAGCACGGGCAGATCACCAGTAAAATCTAGCAACGTGGCAGTGCACCCAGGTTGTTTTGATCCCGTCAACGTGACGGCAAAGCCCGTAAAATGGCCAGTGTGGGGCTCGAACCCACGACATTCGCGTTATTAGCACGACGCTCTAGCCGACTGAGCTAACCGGCCGTGAACGCGTGAACACGGACTCACTTCCTAAGTCAACTCTAAGCAAAATACTTTTATTTTTTTACTCAAAACGTTACCGTCATATTTCTTACGCTTTGATACGAGTCCAAGCAATGCAAATAGCCGCAACCCGCTCGAAAGAGGAGTCATGTTAGGCCAACTTTAAACGGACATTCCCTGAAAGCCCTCGGAGAGATTTGAACTCTCGACCCCTGGTTTACAAGACCAGTGCTCTAACCCCTGAGCTACGAAGGCACGCGATCCTTGCCAAATACGAAAAGTCGGTGCATCAGGCAAAACAGGCCAGTTGCAACGTGTACTTGCCATAAAGTGATACCGTCAATGCCCTACTGGACCATGACTATTCTAATCACGGACCTCAGCTTTCCCGTTAACATCCACGGGCTCCAGTGCGTAGTCGGTTAGCGCGTCGTACTTATAAGTCAGTATCGACAAAGACATGCGAAGATCGGGAGTTCGAGCCTCCCCTGGAGCAAGGTTTCTTTTCATGCGCCGTCAACACACGCCACAGCACGGGCAGATCACCAGTAAAATCTAGCAACGTGGCAGTGCACCCAGGTTGTTTTGATCCCGTCAACGTGACGGCAAAGCCCGTAAAATGGCCAGTGTGGGGCTCGAACCCACGACATTCGCGTTATTAGCACGACGCTCTAGCCGACTGAGCTAACCGGCCGTGAACGCGTGAACACGGACTCACTTCCTAAGTCAACTCTAAGCAAAATACTTTTATTTTTTTACTCAAAACGTTACCGTCATATTTCTCACGCTTTGATACGAGTCCAAGCAATGCAAATAGCCGCAACCCGCTCGAAAGAGGAGTCATGTTAGGCCAACTTTAAACGGACATTCCCTGAAAGCCCTCGGAGAGATTTGAACTCTCGACCCCTGGTTTACAAGACCAGTGCTCTAACCCCTGAGCTACGAAGGCACGCGATCCTTGCCAAATACGAAAAGTCGGTGCATCAGGCAAAACAGGCCAGTTGCAACGTGTACTTGCCATAAAGTGATACCGTCAATGCCCTACTGGACCATGACTATTCTAATCACGGACCTCAGCTTTCCCGTTAACATCCACGGGCTCCAGTGGCGTAGTCGGTTAGCGCGTCGTACTTATAAGTCAGTATCGACAAAGACATGCGAAGATCGGGAGTTCGAGCCTCACCTGGAGCAAGGTTTCTTTTCATGCGCCGTCAACACACGCCACAGCACGGGCAGATCACCAGTAAAATCTAGCAACGTGGCAGTGCACCCAGGTTGTTTTGATCCCGTCAACGTGACGGCAAAGCCCGTAAAATGGCCAGTGTGGGGCTCGAACCCACGACATTCGCGTTATTAGCACGACGCTCTAGCCGACTGAGCTAACCGGCCTTGAACGCGTGAACACGGACTCACTTCCTAAGTCAACTCTAAGCAAAATACTTTAATTTTTTACTCAAAACGTTACCGTCATATTTCTCACGCTTTGATACGAGTCCAAGCAATGCAAATAGCCGCAACCCGCTCGAAAGAGGAGTCATGTTAGGCCAACTTTAAACGGACATTCCCTGAAAGCCCTCGGAGAGATTTGAACTCTCGAACCCTGGTTTACAAGACCAGTGCTCTAACCCCTGAGCTACGAAGGCACGCGATCCTTGCCAAATACGAAAAGTCGGTGCATCAGGCAAAACAGGCCAGTTGCAACGTGTACTTGCCATAAAGTGATACCGTCAATGCCCTACTGGACCATGACTATTCTAATCACGGACCTCAGCTTTCCCGTTAACATCCACGGGCTTCAGTGGCGTAGTCGGTTAGCGCGTCGTACTTATAAGTCAGTATCGACAAAGACATGCGAAGATCGGGAGTTCGAGCCTCCCCTGGAGCAAGGTTTCTTTTCATGCGCCGTCAACACACGCCACAGCACGGGCAGATCACCAGTAAAATCTAGCAACGTGGCAGTGCACCCAGGTTGTTTTGATCCCGTCAACGTGACGGCAAAGCCCGTAAAATGGCCAGTGTGGGGCTCGAACCCACGACATTCGCGTTATTAGCACGACGCTCTAGCCGACTGAGCTAACTGGCCGTGAACGCGTGAACACGGACTCACTTCCTAAGTCAACTCTAAGCAAAATACTTTTATTTTTTTACTCAAAACGTTACCGTCATATTTCTCACGCTTTGATACGAGTCCAAGCAATGCAAATAGCCGCAACCCGCTCGAAAGAGGAGTCATGTTAGGCCAACTTTAAACGGACATTCCCTGAAAGCCCTCGGAGAGATTTGAACTCTCGACCCCTGGTTTACAAGACCAGTGCTCTAACCCCTGAGCTACGAAGGCACGCGATCCTTGCCAAATACGAAAAGTCGGTGCATCAGGCAAAACAGGCCAGTTGCAACGTGTAGTTGCCATAAAGTGATACCGTCAATGCCCTACTGGACCATGACTATTCTAATCACGGACCTCAGCTTTCCCGTTAACATCCACGGGCTCCAGTGGCGTAGTCGGTTAGCGCGTCGTACTTATAAGTCAGTATCGACAAAGACATGCGAAGATCGGGAGTTCGAGCCTCCCCTGGAGCAAGGTTTCTTTTCATGCGCCGTCAACACACGCCACAGCACGGGCAGATCACCAGTAAAATCTAGCAACGTGGCAGTGCACCCAGGTTGTTTTGATCCCGTCAACGTGACGGCAAAGCCCGTAAAATGGCCAGTGTGGGGCTCGAACCCACGACATTCGCGTTATTAGCACGACGCTCTAGCCGACTGAGCTAACCGGCCGTGAACGCGTGAACACGGACTCACTTCCTATGTCAACTCTAAGCAAAATACTTTTATTTTTTTACTCAAAACGTTACCGTCATATTTCTCACGCTTTGATACGAGTCCAAGCAATGCAAATAGCCGCAACCCGCTCGAAAGAGGAGTCATGTTAGGCCAACTTTAAACGGACATTCCCTGAAAGCCCTCGGAGAGATTTGAACTCTCGACCCCTGGTTTACAAGACCAGTGCTCTAACCCCTGAGCTACGAAGGCACGCGATCCTTGCCAAATACGAAAAGTCGGTGCATCAGGCAAAACAGGCCAGTTGCAACGTGTACTTGCCATAAAGTGATACCGTCAATGCCCTACTGGACCATGACTATTCTAATCACGGACCTCAGCTTTCCCGTTAACATCCACGGGCTCCAGTGGCGTAGTCGGTTAGCGCGTCGTACTTATAAGTCAGTATCGACAAAGACATGCGAAGATCGGAAGTTCGAGCCTCCCCTGGAGCAAGGTTTCTTTTCATGCGCCGTCAACACACGCCACAGCACGGGCAGATCACCAGTAAAATCTAGCAACGTGGCAGTGCACCCAGGTTGTTTTGATCCCGTCAACGTGACGGCAAAGCCCGTAAAATGGCCAGTGTGGGGCTCGAACCCACGACATTCGCGTTATTAGCACGACGCTCTAGCCGACTGAGCTAACCGGCCGTGAACGCGTGCACACGGACTCACTTCCTAAGTCAACTCTAAGCAAAATACTTTTATTTTCTTACTCAAAACGTTACCGTCATATTTCTCACGCTTTGATACGAGTCCAAGAAATGCAAATAGCCGCAACCCGCTCGAAAGAGGAGTCATGTTAGGCCAACTTTAAACGGACATTCCCTGAAAGCCCTCGGAGAGATTTGAACTCTCGACCCCTGGTTTACAAGACCAGTGCTCTAACCCCTGAGCTACGAAGGCACGCGATCCTTGCCAAATACGAAAAGTCGGTGCATCAGGCAAAACAGGCCAGTTGCAACGTGTACTTGCCATAAAGTGATACCGTCAATGCCCTACTGGACCATGACTATTCTAATCACGGACCTCAGCTTTCCCGTTAACATCCACGGGCTCCAGTGGCGTAGTCGGTTAGCGCGTCGTACTTATAAGTCAGTATCGACAAAGACATGCGAAGATCGGGAGTTCGAGCCTCCCCTGGAGCAAGGTTTCTTTTCATGCGCCGTCAACACACGCCACAGCACGGGCAGATCACCAGTAAAATCTAGCAACGTGGCAGTGCACCCAGGTTGTTTTGATCCCGTCAACGTGACGGCAAAGCCCGTAAAATGGCCAGTGTGGGGCTCGAACCCACGACATTCGCGTTATTAGCACGACGCTCTAGCCGACTGAGCTAACCGGCCGTGAACGCGTGAACACGGACTCACTTCCTAAGTCAACTCTAAGCAAAATACTTTTATTTTTTTACTCAAAACGTTACCGTCATATTTCTCACGCTTTGATACGAGTCCAAGCAATGCAAATAGCCGCAACCCGCTCGAAAGAGGAGTCATGTTAGGCCAACTTTAAACGGACATTCCCTGAAAGCCCTCGGAGAGATTTGAACTCTCGACACCTGGTTTACAAGACCAGTGCTCTAACCCCTGAGCTACGAAGGCACGCGATCCTTGCCAAATACGAAAAGTCGGTGCATCAGGCAAAACAGGCCAGTTGCAACGTGTACTTGCCATAAAGTGATACCGTCAATGCCCTACTGGACCATGACTATTCTAATCACGGACCTCAGCTTTCCCGTTAACATCCACGGGCTCCAGTGGCGTAGTCGGTTAGCGCGTCGTACTTATAAGTCAGTATCGACAAAGACATGCGAAGATCGGGAGTTCGAGCCTCCCCTGGAGCAAGGTTTCTTTTCATGCGCCGTCAACACACGCCACAGCACGGGCAGATCACCAGTAAAATCTAGCAACGTGGCAGTGCACCCAGGTTGTTTTGATCCCGTCAACGTGACGGCAAAGCCCGTAAAATGGCCAGTGTGGGGCTCGAACCCACGACATTCGCGTTATTAGCACGACGCTCTAGCCGACTGAGCTAACCGGCCGTGAACGCGTGAACACGGACTCACTTCCTAAGTCAACTCTAAGCAAAATACTTTTATTTTTTTACTCAAAACGTTACCGTCATATTTCTCACGCTTTGATACGAGTCCAAGCAATGCAAATAGCCGCAACCCGCTCGAAAGAGGAGTCATGTTAGGCCAACTTTAAACGGACATTCCCTGAAAGCCCTCGGAGAGATTTGAACTCTCGACCCCTGGTTTACAAGACCAGTGCTCTAACCCCTGAGCTACGAAGGCACGCGATCCTTGCCAAATACGAAAAGTCGGTGCATCAGGCAAAACAGGCCAGTTGCAACGTGTACTTGCCATAAAGTGATACCGTCAATGCCCTACTGGACCATGACTATTCTAATCACGGACCTCAGCTTTCCCGTTAACATCCACGGGCTCCAGTGGCGTAGTCGGTTAGCGCGTCGTACTTATAAGTCAGTATCGACAAAGACATGCGAAGATCGGGAGTTCGAGCCTCCCCTGGAGCAAGGTTTCTTTTCATGCGCCGTCAACACACGCCACAGCACGGGCAGATCACCAGTAAAATCTAGCAACGTGGCAGTGCACCCAGGTTGTTTTGATCCCGTCAACGTGACGGCAAAGCCCGTAAAATGGCCAGTGTGGGGCTCGAACCCACGACATTCGCGTTATTAGCACGACGCTCTAGCCGACTGAGCTAACCGGCCGTGAACGCGTGAACACGGACTCACTTCCTAAGTCAACTCTAAGCAAAATACTTTTATTTTTTTACTCAAAACGTTACCGTCATATTTCTCACGCTTTGATACGAGTCCAAGCAATGCAAATAGCCGCAACCCGCTCGAAAGAGGAGTCATGTTAGGCCAACTTTAAACGGACATTCCCTGAAAGCCCTCGGAGAGATTTGAACTCTCGACCCCTGGTTTACAAGACCAGTGCTCTAACCCCTGAGCTACGAAGGCACGCGATCCTTGCCAAATACGAAAAGTCGGTGCATCAGGCAAAACAGGCCAGTTGCAACGTGTACTTGCCATAAAGTGATACCGTCAATGCCCTACTGGACCATGACTATTCTAATCACGGACCTCAGCTTTCCCGTTAACATCCACGGGCTCCAGTGGCGTAGTCGGTTAGCGCGTCGTACTTATAAGTCAGTATCGACAAAGACATGCGAAGATCGGGAGTTCGAGCCTCCCCTGGAGCAAGGTTTCTTTTCATGCGCCGTCAACACACGCCACAGCACGGGCAGATCACCAGTAAAATCTAGCAACGTGGCAGTGCACCCAGGTTGTTTTGATCCCGTCAACGTGACGGCAAAGCCCGTAAAATGGCCAGTGTGGGGCTCGAACCCACGACATTCGCGTTATTAGCACGACGCTCTAGCCGACTGAGCTAACCGGCCGTGAACGCGTGCACACGGACTCACTTCCTAAGTCAACTCTAAGCAAAATACTTTTATTTTCTTACTCAAAACGTTACCGTCATATTTCTCACGCTTTGATACGAGTCCAAGCAATGCAAATAGCCGCAACCCGCTCGAAAGAGGAGTCATGTTAGGCCAACTTTAAACGGACATTCCCTGAAAGCCCTCGGAGAGATTTGAACTCTCGACCCCTGGTTTACAAGACCAGTGCTCTAACCCCTGAGCTACGAAGGCACGCGATCCTTGCCAAATACGAAAAGTCGGTGCATCAGGCAAAACAGGCCAGTTGCAACGTGTACTTGCCATAAAGTGATACCGTCAATGCCCTACTGGACCATGACTATTCTAATCACGGACCTCAGCTTTCCCGTTAACATCCACGGGCTCCAGTGGCGTAGTCGGTTAGCGCGTCGTACTTATAAGTCAGTATCGACAAAGACATGCGAAGATCGGGAGTTCGAGCCTCCCCTGGAGCAAGGTTTCTTTTCATGCGCCGTCAACACACGCCACAGCACGGGCAGATCACCAGTAAAATCTAGCAACGTGGCAGTGCACCCAGGTTGTTTTGATCCCGTCAACGTGACGGCAAAGCCCGTAAAATGGCCAGTGTGGGGCTCGAACCCACGACATTCGCGTTATTAGCACGACGCTCTAGCCGACTGAGCTAACCGGCCGTGAACGCGTGAACACGGACTCACTTCCTAAGTCAACTCTAAGCAAAATACTTTTATTTTTTTACTCAAAACGTTACCGTCATATTTCTCACGCTTTGATACGAGTCCAAGCAATGCAAATAGCCGCAACCCGCTCGAAAGAGGAGTCATGTTTGGCCAACTTTAAACGGACATTCCCTGAAAGCCCTCGGAGAGATTTGAACTCTCGACCCCTGGTTTACAAGACCAGTGCTCTAACCCCTGAGCTACGAAGGCACGCGATCCTTGCCAAATACGAAAAGTCGGTGCATCAGGCAAAACAGGCCAGTTGCAACGTGTACTTGCCATAAAGTGATACCGTCAATGCCCTACTGGACCATGACTATTCTAATCACGGACCTCAGCTTTCCCGTTAACATCCACGGGCTCCAGTGGCGTAGTCGGTTAGCGCGTCGTACTTATAAGTCAGTATCGACAAAGACATGCGAAGATCGGGAGTTCGAGCCTCCCCTGGAGCAAGGTTTCTTTTCATGCGCCGTCAACACACGCCACAGCACGGGCAGATCACCAGTAAAATCTAGCAACGTGGCAGTGCACCCAGGTTGTTTTGATCCCGTCAACGTGACGGCAAAGCCCGTAAAATGGCCAGTGTGGGGCTCGAACCCACGACATTCGCGTTATTAGCACGACGCTCTAGCCGACTGAGCTAACCGGCCGTGAACGCGTGAACACGGACTCACTTCCTAAGTCAACTCTAAGCAAAATACTTTTATTTTTTTACTCAAAACGTTACCGTCATATTTCTCACGCTTTGATACGAGTCCAAGCAATGCAAATAGCCGCAACCCGCTCGAAAGAGGAGTCATGTTAGGCCAACTTTAAACGGACATTCCCTGAAAGCCCTCGGAGAGATTTGAACTCTCGACCCCTGGTTTACAAGACCAGTGCTCTAACCCCTGAGCTACGAAGGCACGCGATCCTTGCCAAATACGAAAAGTCGGTGCATCAGGCAAAACAGGCCAGTTGCAACGTGTACTTGCCATAAAGTGATACCGTCAATGCCCTACTGGACCATGACTATTCTAATCATGGACCTCAGCTTTCCCGTTAACATCCACGGGCTCCAGTGGCGTAGTCGGTTAGCGCGTCGTACTTATAAGTCAGTATCGACAAAGACATGCGAAGATCGGGAGTTCGAGCCTCCCCTGGAGCAAGGTTTCTTTTCATGCGCCGTCAACACACGCCACAGCACGGGCAGATCACCAGTAAAATCTAGCAACGTGGCAGTGCACCCAGGTTGTTTTGATCCCGTCAACGTGACGGCAAAGCCCGTAAAATGGCCAGTGTGGGGCTCGAACCCACGACATTCGCGTTATTAGCACGACGCTCTAGCCGACTGAGCTAACCGGCCGTGAACGCGTGAACACGGACTCACTTCCTAAGTCAACTCTAAGCAAAATACTTTTATTTTTTTACTCAAAACGTTACCGTCATATTTCTCACGCTTTGATACGAGTCCAAGCAATGCAAATAGCCGCAACCCGCTCGAAAGAAGAGTCATGTTAGGCCAACTTTAAACGGACATTCCCTGAAAGCCCTCGGAGAGATTTGAACTCTCGACCCCTGGTTTACAAGACCAGTGCTCTAACCCCTGAGCTACGAAGGCACGCGATCCTTGCCAAATACGAAAAGTCGGTGCATCAGGCAAAACAGGCCAGTTGCAACGTGTACTTGCCATAAAGTGATACCGTCAATGCCCTACTGGACCATGACTATTCTAATCACGGACCTCAGCTTTCCCGTTAACATCCACGGGCTCCAGTGGCGTAGTCGCTTAGCGCGTCGTACTTATAAGTCAGTATCGACAAAGACATGCGAAGATCGGGAGTTCGAGCCTCCCCTGGAGCAAGGTTTCTTTTCATGCGCCGTCAACACACGCCACAGCACGGGCAGATCACCAGTAAAATCTAGCAACGTGGCAGTGCACCCAGGTTGTTTTGATCCCGTCAACGTGACGGCAAAGCCCGTAAAATGGCCAGTGTGGGGCTCGAACCCACGACATTCGCGTTATTAGCACGACGCTCTAGCCGACTGAGCTAACCGGCCGTGAACGCGTGAACGCGGACTCACTTCCTAAGTCAACTCTAAGCAAAATACTTTTATTTTTTTACTCAAAACGTTACCGTCATATTTCTCACGCTTTGATACGAGTCCAAGCAATGCAAATAGCCGCAACCCGCTCGAAAGAGGAGTCATGTTAGGCCAACTTTAAACGGACATTCCCTGAAAGCCCTCGGAGAGATTTGAACTCTCGACCCCTGGTTTACAAGACCAGTGCTCTAACCCCTGAGCTACGAAGGCACGCGATCCTTGCCAAATACGAAAAGTCGGTGCATCAGGCAAAACAGGCCAGTTGCAACGTGTACTTGCCATAAAGTGATACCGTCAATGCCCTACTGGACCATGACTATTCTAATCACGGACCTCAGCTTTCCCGTTAACATCCACGGGCTCCAGTGGCGTAGTCGGTTAGCGCGTCGTACTTATAAGTCAGTATCGACAAAGACATGCGAAGATCGGGAGTTCGAGCCTCCCCTGGAGCAAGGTTTCTTTTCATGCGCCGTCAACACACGCCACAGCACGGGCAGATCACCAGTAAAATCTAGCAACGTGGCAGTGCACCCAGGTTGTTTTGATCCCGTCAACGTGACGGCAAAGCCCGTAAAATGGCCAGTGTGGGGCTCGAACCCACGACATTCGCGTTATTAGCACGACGCTCTAGCCGACTGAGCTAACCGGCCGTGAACGCGTGAACACGGACTCACTTCCTAAGTCAACTCTAAGCAAAATACTTTTATTTTTTTACTCAAAACGTTACCGTCATATTTCTCACGCTTTGATACGAGTCCAAGCAATGCAAATAGCCGCAACCCGCTCGAAAGAGGAGTCATGTTAGGCCAACTTTAAACGGACATTCCCTGAAAGCCCTCGGAGAGATTTGAACTCTCGACCCCTGGTTTACAAGACCAGTGATCTAACCCCTGAGCTACGAAGGCACGCGATCCTTGCCAAATACGAAAAGTCGGTGCATCAGGCAAAACAGGCCAGTTGCAACGTGTACTTGCCATAAAGTGATACCGTCAATGCCCTACTGGACCATGACTATTCTAATCACGGACCTCAGCTTTCCCGTTAACATCCACGGGCTCCAGTGGCGTAGTCGGTTAGCGCGTCGTACTTATAAGTCAGTATCGACAAAGACATGCGAAGATCGGGAGTTCGAGCCTCCCCTGGAGCAAGGTTTCTTTTCATGCGCCGTCAACACACGCCACAGCACGGGCAGATCACCAGTAAAATCTAGCAACGTGGCAGTGCACCCAGGTTGTTTTGATCCCGTCAACGTGACGGCAAAGCCCGTAAAATGGCCAGTGTGGGGCTCGAACCCACGACATTCGCGTTATTAGCACGACGCTCTAGCCGACTGAGCTAACCGGCCGTGAACGCGTGAACACGGACTCACTTCCTAAGTCAACTCTAAGCAAAATACTTTTATTTTTTTACTCAAAACGTTACCGTCATATTTCTCACGCTTTGATACGAGTCCAAGCAATGCAAATAGCCGCAACCCGCTCGAAAGAGGAGTCATGTTAGGCCAACTTTAAACGGACATTCCCTGAAAGCCCTCGGAGAGATTTGAACTCTCGACCCCTGGTTTACAAGACCAGTGCTCTAACCCCTGAGCTACGAAGGCACGCGATCCTTGCCAAATACGAAAAGTCGGTGCATCAGGCAAAACAGGCCAGTTGCAACGTGTACTTGCCATAAAGTGATACCGTCAATGCCCTACTGGACCATGACTATTCTAATCACGGACCTCAGCTTTCCCGTTAACATCCACGGGCTCCAGTGGCGTAGTCGGTTAGCGCGTCGTACTTATAAGTCAGTATCGACAAAGACATGCGAAGATCGGGAGTTCGAGCCTCCCCTGGAGCAAGGTTTCTTTTCATGCGCCGTCAACACACGCCACAGCACGGGCAGATCACCAGTAAAATCTAGCAACGTGGCAGTGCACCCAGGTTGTTTTGATCCCGTCAACGTGACGGCAAAGCCCGTAAAATGGCCAGTGTGGGGCTCGAACCCACGACATTCGCGTTATTAGCACGACGCTCTAGCCGACTGAGCTAACCGGCCGTGAACGCGTGAACACGGACTCACTTCCTAAGTCAACTCTAAGCAAAATACTTTTATTTTTTTACTCAAAACGTTACCGTCATATTTCTCACGCTTTGATACGAGTCCAAGCAATGCAAATAGCCGCAACCCGCTCGAAAGAGGAGTCATGTTAGGCCAACTTTAAACGGACATTCCCTGAAAGCCCTCGGAGAGATTTGAACTCTCGACCCCTGGTTTACAAGACCAGTGCTCTAACCCCTGAGCTACGAAGGCACGCGATCCTTGCCAAATACGAAAAGTCGGTGCATCAGGCAAAACAGGCCAGTTGCAACGTGTACTTGCCATAAAGTGATACCGTCAATGCCCTACTGGACCATGACTATTCTAATCACGGACCTCAGCTTTCCCGTTAACATCCACGGGCTCCAGTGGCGTAGTCGGTTAGCGCGTCGTACTTATAAGTCAGTATCGACAAAGACATGCGAAGATCGGGAGTTCGAGCCTCCCCTGGAGCAAGGTTTCTTTTCATGCGCCGTCAACACACGCCACAGCACGGGCAGATCACCAGTAAAATCTAGCAACGTGGCAGTGCACCCAGGTTGTTTTGATCCCGTCAACGTGACGGCAAAGCCCGTAAAATGGCCAGTGTGGGGCTCGAACCCACGACATTCGCGTTATTAGCACGACGCTCTAGCCGACTGAGCTAACCGGCCGTGAACGCGTGAACACGGACTCACTTCCTAAGTCAACTCTAAGCAAAATACTTTTATTTTTTTACTCAAAACGTTACCGTCATATTTCTCACGCTTTGATACGAGTCCAAGCAATGCAAATAGCCGCAACCCGCTCGAAAGAGGAGTCATGTTAGGCCAACTTTAAACGGACATTCCCTGAAAGCCCTCGGAGAGATTTGAACTCTCGACCCCTGGTTTACAAGACCAGTGCTCTAACCCCTGAGCTACGAAGGCACGCGATCCTTGCCAAATACGAAAAGTCGGTGCATCAGGCAAAACAGGACAGTTGCAACGTGTACTTGCCATAAAGTGATACCGTCAATGCCCTACTGGACCATGACTATTCTAATCACGGACCTCAGCTTTCCCGTTAACATCCACGGGCTCCAGTGGCGTAGTCGGTTAGCGCGTCGTACTTATAAGTCAGTATCGACAAAGACATGCGAAGATCGGGAGTTCGAGCCTCCCCTGGAGCAAGGTTTCTTTTCATGCGCCGTCAACACACGCCACAGCACGGGCAGATCACCAGTAAAATCTAGCAACGTGGCAGTGCACCCAGGTTGTTTTGATCCCGTCAACGTGACGGCAAAGCCCGTAAAATGGCCAGTGTGGGGCTCGAACCCACGACATTCGCGTTATTAGCACGACGCTCTAGCCGACTGAGCTAACCGGCCGTGAACGCGTGAACACGGACTCACTTCCTAAGTCAACTCTAAGCAAAATACTTTTATTTTTTTACTCAAAACGTTACCGTCATATTTCTCACGCTTTGATACGAGTCCAAGCAATGCAAATAGCCGCAACCCGCTCGAAAGAGGAGTCATGTTAGGCCAACTTTAAACGGACATTCCCTGAAAGCCCTCGGAGAGATTTGAACTCTCGACCCCTGGTTTACAAGACCAGTGCTCTAACCCCTGAGCTACGAAGGCACGCGATCCTTGCCAAATACGAAAAGTCGGTGCATCAGGCAAAACAGGCCAGTTGCAACGTGTACTTGCCATAAAGTGATACCGTCAATGCCCTACTGGACCATGACTATTCTAATCACGGACCTCAGCTTTCCCGTTAACATCCACGGGCTCCAGTGGCGTAGTCGGTTAGCGCGTCGTACTTATAAGTCAGTATCGACAAAGACATGCGAAGATCGGGAGTTCGAGCCTCCCCTGGAGCAAGGTTTCTTTTCATGCGCCGTCAACACACGCCACAGCACGGGCAGATCACCAGTAAAATCTAGCAACGTGGCAGTGCACCCAGGTTGTTTTGATCCCGTCAACGTGACGGCAAAGCCCGTAAAATGGCCAGTGTGGGGCTCGAACCCACGACATTCGCGTTATTAGCACGACGCTCTAGCCGACTGAGCTAACCGGCCGTGAACGCGTGAACACGGACTCACTTCCTAAGTCAACTCTAAGCAAAATACTTTTATTTTTTTACTCAAAACGTTACCGTCATATTTCTCACGCTTTGATACGAGTCCAAGCAATGCAAATAGCCGCAACCCGCTCGAAAGAGGAGTCATGTTAGGCCAACTTTAAACGGGCATTCCCTGAAAGCCCTCGGAGAGATTTGAACTCTCGACCCCTGGTTTACAAGACCAGTGCTCTAACCCCTGAGCTACGAAGGCACGCGATCCTTGCCAAATACGAAAAGTCGGTGCATCAGGCAAAACAGGCCAGTTGCAACGTGTACTTGCCATAAAGTGATACCGTCAATGCCCTACTGGACCATGACTATTCTAATCACGGACCTCAGCTTTCCCGTTAACATCCACGGGCTCCAGTGGCGTAGTCGGTTAGCGCGTCGTACTTATAAGTCAGTATCGACAAAGACATGCGAAGATCGGGAGTTCGAGCCTCCCCTGGAGCAAGGTTTCTTTTCATGCGCCGTCAACACACGCCACAGCACGGGCAGATCACCAGTAAAATCTAGCAACGTGGCAGTGCACCCAGGTTGTTTTGATCCCGTCAACGTGACAGCAAAGCCCGTAAAATGGCCAGTGTGGGGCTCGAACCCACGACATTCGCGTTATTAGCACGACGCTCTAGCCGACTGAGCTAACCGGCCGTGAACGCGTGAACACGGACTCACTTCCTAAGTCAACTCTAAGCAAAATACTTTTATTTTTTTACTCAAAACGTTACCGTCATATTTCTCACGCTTTGATACGAGTCCAAGCAATGCAAATAGCCGCAACCCGCTCGAAAGAGGAGTCATGTTAGGCCAACTTTAAACGGACATTCCCTGAAAGCCCTCGGAGAGATTTGAACTCTCGACCCCTGGTTTACAAGACCAGTGCTCTAACCCCTGAGCTACGAAGGCACGCGATCCTTGCCAAATACGAAAAGTCGGTGCATCAGGCAAAACAGGCCAGTTGCAACGTGTACTTGCCATAAAGTGATACCGTCAATGCCCTACTGGACCATGACTATTCTAATCACGGACCTCAGCTTTCCCGTTAACATCCACGGGCTCCAGTGGCGTAGTCGGTTAGCGCGTCGTACTTATAAGTCAGTATCGACAAAGACATGCGAAGATCGGGAGTTCGAGCCTCCCCTGGAGCAAGGTTTCTTTTCATGCGCCGTCAACACACGCCACAGCACGGGCAGATCACCAGTAAAATCTAGCAACGTGGCAGTGCACCCAGGTTGTTTTGATCCCGTCAACGTGACGGCAAAGCCCGTAAAATGGCCAGTGTGGGGCTCGAACCCACGACATTCGCGTTATTAGCACGACGCTCTAGCCGACTGAGCTAACCGGCCGTGAACGCGTGAACACGGACTCACTTCCTAAGTCAACTCTAAGCAAAATACTTTTATTTTTTTACTCAAAACGTTACCGTCATATTTCTCACGCTTTGATACGAGTCCAAGCAATGCAAATAGCCGCAACCCGCTCGAAAGAGGAGTCATGTTAGGCCAACTTTAAACGGACATTCCCTGAAAGCCCTCGGAGAGATTTGAACTCTCGACCCCTGGTTTACAAGACCAGTGCTCTAACCCCTGAGCTACGAAGGCACGCGATCCTTGCCAAATACGAAAAGTCGGTGCATCAGGCAAAACAGGCCAGTTGCAACGTGTACTTGCCATAAAGTGATACCGTCAATGCCCTACTGGACCATGACTATTCTAATCACGGACCTCAGCTTTCCCGTTAACATCCACGGGCTCCAGTGGCGTAGTCGGTTAGCGCGTCGTACTTATAAGTCAGTATCGACAAAGACATGCGAAGATCGGGAGTTCGAGCCTCCCCTGGAGCAAGGTTTCTTTTCATGCGCCGTCAACACACGCCACAGCACGGGCAGATCACCAGTAAAATCTAGCAACGTGGCAGTGCACCCAGGTTGTTTTGATCCCGTCAACGTGACGGCAAAGCCCGTAAAATAGCCAGTGTGGGGCTCGAACCCACGACATTCGCGTTATTAGCACGACGCTCTAGCCGACTGAGCTAACCGGCCGTGAACGCGTGAACACGGACTCACTTCCTAAGTCAACTCTAAGCAAAATACTTTTATTTTTTTACTCAAAACGTTACCGTCATATTTCTCACGCTTTGATACGAGTCCAAGCAATGCAAATAGCCGCAACCCGCTCGAAAGAGGAGTCATGTTAGGCCAACTTTAAACGGACATTCCCTGAAAGCCCTCGGAGAGATTTGAACTCTCGACCCCTGGTTTACAAGACCAGTGCTGTAACCCCTGAGCTACGAAGGCACGCGATCCTTGCCAAATACGAAAAGTCGGTGCATCAGGCAAAACAGGCCAGTTGCAACGTGTACTTGCCATAAAGTGATACCGTCAATGCCCTACTGGACCATGACTATTCTAATCACGGACCTCAGCTTTCCCGTTAACATCCACGGGCTCCAGTGGCGTAGTCGGTTAGCGCGTCGTACTTATAAGTCAGTATCGACAAAGACATGCGAAGATCGGGAGTTCGAGCCTCCCCTGGAGCAAGGTTTCTTTTCATGCGCCGTCAACACACGCCACAGCACGGGCAGATCACCAGTAAAATCTAGCAACGTGGCAGTGCACCCAGGTTGTTTTGATCCCGTCAACGTGACGGCAAAGCCCGTAAAATGGCCAGTGTGGGGCTCGAACCCACGACATTCGCGTTATTAGCACAACGCTCTAGCCGACTGAGCTAACCGGCCGTGAACGCGTGAACACGGACTCACTTCCTAAGTCAACTCTAAGCAAAATACTTTTATTTTTTTACTCAAAACGTTACCGTCATATTTCTCACGCTT
The DNA here is from genome assembly GCF_029227915.1 of Hydractinia symbiolongicarpus. NCBI lineage: Eukaryota > Metazoa > Cnidaria > Hydrozoa > Anthoathecata > Hydractiniidae > Hydractinia > Hydractinia symbiolongicarpus. The sequence continues at coordinate 6,909,327 of NC_079878.1, forward strand.
TGATACGAGTCCAAGCAATGCAAATAGCCGCAACCCGCTCGAAAGAGGAGTCATGTTAGGCCAACTTTAAACGGACATTCCCTGAAAGCCCTCGGAGAGATTTGAACTCTCGACCCCTGGTTTACAAGACCAGTGCTCTAACCCCTGAGCTACGAAGGCACGCCATCCTTGCCAAATACGAAAAGTCGGTGCATCAGGCAAAACAGGACAGTTGCAACGTGTACTTGCCATAAAGTGATACCGTCAATGCCCTACTGGACCGTGACTATTCTAATCCCCGACCTCAGCTTTCCCGTTAACATCCACGGGCTCCAGTGGCGTAGTCGGTTAGCGCGTCGTACTTTTAAGTCAGTATCGACAAAGACATGCGAAGATCGGGAGTTCGAGCCTCCCCTGGAGCAAGGTTTCTTTTCATGCGCCGTCAACACACGCCACAGCACGGGCAGATCACCAGTAAAATCTAGCAACGTGGCAGTGCACCCAGGTTGTTTTGATCCCGTCAACGTGACGGCAAAGCCCGTAAAATGGCCAGTGTGGGGCTCGAACCCACGACATTCGCGTTATTAGCACGACGCTCTAGCCGACTGAGCTAACCGGCCGTGAACGCGTGAACACGGACTCACTTCCTAAGTCAACTCTAAGCAAAATACTTTTATTTTTTTACTCAAAACGTTACCGTCATATTTCTCACGCTTTGATACGAGTCCAAGCAATGCAAATAGCCGCAACCCACTCGAAAGAGGAGTCATGTTAGGCCAACTTTAAACGGACATTCCCTGAAAGCCCTCGGAGAGATTTGAACTCTCGACCCCTGGTTTACAAGACCAGTGATCTAACCCCTGAGCTACGAAGGCACGCGATCCTTGCCAAATACGAAAAGTCGGTGCATCAGGCAAAACAGGCCAGTTGCAACGTGTACTTGCCATAAAGTGATACCGTCAATGCCCTACTGGACCATGACTATTCTAATCACGGACCTCAGCTTTCCCGTTAACATCCACGGGCTCCAGTGGCGTAGTCGGTTAGCGCGTCGTACTTATAAGTCAGTATCGACAAAGACATGCGAAGATCGGGAGTTCGAGCCTCCCCTGGAGCAAGGTTTCTTTTCATGCGCCGTCAACACACGCCACAGCACGGGCAGATCACCAGTAAAATCTAGCAACGTGGCAGTGCACCCAGGTTGTTTTGATCCCGTCAACGTGACGGCAAAGCCCGTAAAATGGCCAGTGTGGGGCTCGAACCCACGACATTCGCGTTATTAGCACGACGCTCTAGCCGACTGAGCTAACCGGCCGTGAACGCGTGAACACGGACTCACTTCCTAAGTCAACTCTAAGCAAAATACTTTTATTTTTTTACTCAAAACGTTACCGTCATATTTCTCACGCTTTGATACGAGTCCAAGCAATGCAAATAGCCGCAACCCGCTCGAAAGAGGAGTCATGTTAGGCCAATTTTAAACGGACATTCCCTGAAAGCCCTCGGAGAGATTTGAACTCTCGACCCCTGGTTTACAAGACCAGTGCTCTAACCCCTGAGCTACGAAGGCACGCGATCCTTGCCAAATACGAAAAGTCGGTGCATCAGGCAAAACAGGCCAGTTGCAACGTGTACTTGCCATAAAGTGATACCGTCAATGCCCTACTGGACCATGACTATTCTAATCACGGACCTCAGCTTTCCCGTTAACATCCACGGGCTCCAGTGGCGTAGTCGGTTAGCGCGTCGTACTTATAAGTCAGTATCGACAAAGACATGCGAAGATCGGGAGTTCGAGCCTCCCCTGGAGCAAGGTTTCTTTTCATGCGCCGTCAACACACGCCACAGCACGGGCAGATCACCAGTAAAATCTAGCAACGTGGCAGTGCACCCAGGTTGTTTTGATCCCGTCAACGTGACGGCAAAGCCCGTAAAATGGCCAGTGTGGGGCTCGAACCCACGACATTCGCGTTATTAGCACGACGCTCTAGCCGACTGAGCTAACCGGCCGTGAACGCGTGAACACGGACTCACTTCCTAAGTCAACTCTAAGCAAAATACTTTTATTTTTTTACTCAAAACGTTACCGTCATATTTCTCACGCTTTGATACGAGTCCAAGCAATGCAAATAGCCGCAACCCGCTCGAAAGAGGAGTCATGTTAGGCCAACTTTAAACGGACATTCCCTGAAAGCCCTCGGAGAGATTTGAACTCTCGACCCCTGGTTTACAAGACCAGTGCTCTAACCCCTGAGCTACGAAGGCTCGCGATCCTTGCCAAATACGAAAAGTCGGTGCATCAGGCAAAACAGGCCAGTTGCAACGTGTACTTGCCATAAAGTGATACCGTCAATGCCCTACTGGACCATGACTATTCTAATCACGGACCTCAGCTTTCCCGTTAACATCCACGGGCTCCAGTGGCGTAGTCGGTTAGCGCGTCGTACTTATAAGTCAGTATCGACAAAGACATGCGAAGATCGGGAGTTCGAGCCTCCCCTGGAGCAAGGTTTCTTTTCATGCGCCGTCAACACACGCCACAGCACGGGCAGATCACCAGTAAAATCTAGCAACGTGGCAGTGCACCCAGGTTGTTTTGATCCCGTCAACGTGACGGCAAAGCCCGTAAAATGGCCAGTGTGGGGCTCGAACCCACGACATTCGCGTTATTAGCACGACGCTCTAGCCGACTGAGCTAACCGGCCGTGAACGCGTGAACACGGACTCACTTCCTAAGTCAACTCTAAGCAAAATACTTTTATTTTTTTACTCAAAACGTTACCGTCATATTTCTCACGCTTTGATACGAGTCCAAGCAATGCAAATAGCCGCAACCCACTCGAAAGAGGAGTCATGTTAGGCCAACTTTAAACGGACATTCCCTGAAAGCCCTCGGAGAGATTTGAACTCTCGACCCCTGGTTTACAAGACCAGTGATCTAACCCCTGAGCTACGAAGGCACGCGATCCTTGCCAAATACGAAAAGTCGGTGCATCAGGCAAAACAGGCCAGTTGCAACGTGTACTTGCCATAAAGTGATACCGTCAATGCCCTACTGGACCATGACTATTCTAATCACGGACCTCAGCTTTCCCGTTAACATCCACGGGCTCCAGTGGCGTAGTCGGTTAGCGCGTCGTACTTATAAGTCAGTATCGACAAAGACATGCGAAGATCGGGAGTTCGAGCCTCCCCTGGAGCAAGGTTTCTTTTCATGCGCCGTCAACACACGCCACAGCACGGGCAGATCACCAGTAAAATCTAGCAACGTGGCAGTGCACCCAGGTTGTTTTGATCCCGTCAACGTGACGGCAAAGCCCGTAAAATGGCCAGTGTGGGGCTCGAACCCACGACATTCGCGTTATTAGCACGACGCTCTAGCCGACTGAGCTAACCGGCCGTGAACGCGTGAACACGGACTCACTTCCTAAGTCAACTCTAAGCAAAATACTTTTATTTTTTTACTCAAAACGTTACCGTCATATTTCTCACGCTTTGATACGAGTCCAAGCAATGCAAATAGCCGCAACCCGCTCGAAAGAGGAGTCATGTTAGGCCAATTTTAAACGGACATTCCCTGAAAGCCCTCGGAGAGATTTGAACTCTCGACCCCTGGTTTACAAGACCAGTGCTCTAACCCCTGAGCTACGAAGGCACGCGATCCTTGCCAAATACGAAAAGTCGGTGCATCAGGCAAAACAGGCCAGTTGCAACGTGTACTTGCCATAAAGTGATACCGTCAATGCCCTACTGGACCATGACTATTCTAATCACGGACCTCAGCTTTCCCGTTAACATCCACGGGCTCCAGTGGCGTAGTCGGTTAGCGCGTCGTACTTATAAGTCAGTATCGACAAAGACATGCGAAGATCGGGAGTTCGAGCCTCCCCTGGAGCAAGGTTTCTTTTCATGCGCCGTCAACACACGCCACAGCACGGGCAGATCACCAGTAAAATCTAGCAACGTGGCAGTGCACCCAGGTTGTTTTGATCCCGTCAACGTGACGGCAAAGCCCGTAAAATGGCCAGTGTGGGGCTCGAACCCACGACATTCGCGTTATTAGCACGACGCTCTAGCCGACTGAGCTAACCGGCCGTGAACGCGTGAACACGGACTCACTTCCTAAGTCAACTCTAAGCAAAATACTTTTATTTTTTTACTCAAAACGTTACCGTCATATTTCTCACGCTTTGATACGAGTCCAAGCAATGCAAATAGCCGCAACCCGCTCGAAAGAGGAGTCATGTTAGGCCAACTTTAAACGGACATTCCCTGAAAGCCCTCGGAGAGATTTGAACTCTCGACCCCTGGTTTACAAGACCAGTGCTCTAACCCCTGAGCTACGAAGGCTCGCGATCCTTGCCAAATACGAAAAGTCGGTGCATCAGGCAAAACAGGCCAGTTGCAACGTGTACTTGCCATAAAGTGATACCGTCAATGCCCTACTGGACCATGACTATTCTAATCACGGACCTCAGCTTTCCCGTTAACATCCACGGGCTCCAGTGGCGTAGTCGGTTAGCGCGTCGTACTTATAAGTCAGTATCGACAAAGACATGCGAAGATCGGGAGTTCGAGCCTCCCCTGGAGCAAGGTTTCTTCTCATGCGCCGTCAACACACGCCACAGCACGGGCAGATCACCAGTAAAATCTAGCAACGTGGCAGTGCACCCAGGTTGTTTTGATCCCGTCAACGTGACGGCAAAGCCCGTAAAATGGCCAGTGTGGGGCTCGAACCCACGACATTCGCGTTATTAGCACGACGCTCTAGCCGACTGAGCTAACCGGCCGTGAACGCGTGAACACGGACTCACTTCCTAAGTCAACTCTAAGCAAAATACTTTTATTTTTTTACTCAAAACGTTACCGTCATACTTCTCACGCTTTGATACGAGTCCAAGCAATGCAAATAGCCGCAACCCGCTCGAAAGAGGAGTCATGTTAGGCCAACTTTAAACGGACATTCCCTGAAAGCCCTCGGAGAGATTTGAACTCTCGACCCCTGGTTTACAAGACCAGTGCTCTAACCCCTGAGCTACGAAGGCACGCGATCCTTGCCAAATACGAAAAGTCGGTGCATCAGGCAAAACATGCCAGTTGCAACGTGTACTTGCCATAAAGTGATACCGTCAATGCCCTACTGGACCATGACTATTCTAATCACGGACCTCAGCTTTCCCGTTAACATCCACGGGCTCCAGTGGCGTAGTCGGTTAGCGCGTCGTACTTATAAGTCAGTATCGACAAAGACATGCGAAGATCGGGAGTTCGAGCCTCCCCTGGAGCAAGGTTTCTTTTCATGCGCCGTCAACACACGCCACAGCACGGGCAGATCACCAGTAAAATCTAGCAACGTGGCAGTGCACCCAGGTTGTTTTGATCCCGTCAACGTGACGGCAAAGCCCGTAAAATGGCCAGTGTGGGGCTCGAACCCACGACATTCGCGTTATTAGCACGACGCTCTAGCCGACTGAGCTAACCGGCCGTGAACGCGTGAACACGGACTCACTTCCTAAGTCAACTCTAAGCAAAATACTTTTATTTTTTTACTCAAAACGTTACCGTCATATTTCTCACGCTTTGATACGAGTCCAAGCAATGCAAATAGCCGCAACCCGCTCGAAAGAGGAGTCATGTTAGGCCAACTTTAAACGGACATTCCCTGAAAGCCCTCGGAGAGATTTGAACTCTCGACCCCTGGTTTACAAGACCAGTGCTCTAACCCCTGAGCTACGAAGGCACGCGATCCTTGCCAAATACGAAAAGTCGGTGCATCAGGCAAAACAGGCCAGTTGCAACGTGTACTTGCCATAAAGTGATACCGTCAATGCCCTACTGGACCATGACTATTCTAATCACGGACCTCAGCTTTCCCGTTAACATCCACGGGCTCCAGTGGCGTAGTCGGTTAGCGCGTCGTACTTATAAGTCAGTATCGACAAAGACATGCGAAGATCGGGAGTTCGAGCCTCCCCTGGACCAAGGTTTCTTTTCATGCGCCGTCAACACACGTCACAGCACGGGCAGATCACCAGTAAAATCTAGCAACGTGGCAGTGCACCCAGGTTGTTTTGATCCCGTCAACGTGACGGCAAAGCCCGTAAAATGGCCAGTGTGGGGCTCGAACCCACGACATTCGCGTTATTAGCACGACGCTCTAGCCGACTGAGCTAACCGGCCGTGAACGCGTGAACACGGACTCACTTCCTAAGTCAACTCTAAGCAAAATACTTTTATTTTTTTACTCAAAACGTTACCGTCATATTTCTCACGCTTTGATACGAGTCCAAGCAATGCAAATAGCCGCAACCCGCTCGAAAGAGGAGTCATGTTAGGCCAACTTTAAACGGACATTCCCTGAAATCCCTCGGAGAGATTTGAATTCTCGACCCCTGGTTTACAAGACAAGTGCTCTAACCCCTGAGCTACGAAGGCACGCGATCCTTGCCAAATACGAAAAGTCGGTGCATCAGGCAAAACAGGCCAGTTGCAACGTGTACTTGCCATAAAGTGATACCGTCAATGCCCTACTGGACCATGACTATTCTAATCACGGACCTCAGCTTTCCCGTTAACATCCACGGGCTCCAGTGGCGTAGTCGGTTAGCGCGTCGTACTTATAAGTCAGTATCGACAAAAACATGCGAAGATCGGGAGTTCGAGCCTCCCCTGGAGCAAGGTTTCTTTTCATGCGCCGTCAACACACGCCACAGCACGGGCAGATCACCAGTAAAATCTAGCAACGTGGCAGTGCACCCAGGTTGTTTTGATCCCGTCAACGTGACGGCAAAGCCCGTAAAATGGCCAGTGTGGGGCTCGAACCCACGACATTCGCGTTATTAGCACGACGCTCTAGCCGACTGAGCTAACCGGCCGTGAACGCGTGAACACGGACTCACTTCCTAAGTCAACTCTAAGCAAAATACTTTTATTTTTTTACTCAAAACGTTACCGTCATATTTCTCACGCTTTGATACGAGTCCAAGCAATGCAAATAGCCGCAACCCGCTCGAAAGAGGAGTCATGTTAGGCCAACTTTAAACGGACATTCCCTGAAAGCCCTCGGAGAGATTTGAACTCTCGACCCCTGGTTTACAAGACCAGTGCTCTAACCCCTGAGCTACGAAGGCACGCGATCCTTGCCAAATACGAAAAGTCGGTGCATCAGGCAAAACAGGCCAGTTGCAACGTGTACTTGCCATAAAGTGATACCGTCAATGCCCTACTGGACCATGACTATTCTAATCACGGACCTCAGCTTTCCCGTTAACATCCACGGGCTCCAGTGGCGTAGTCGGTTAGCGCGTCGTACTTATAAGTCAGTATCGACAAAGACATGCGAAGATCGGGAGTTCGAGCCTCCCCTGGAGCAAGATTTCTTTTCATGCGCCGTCAACACACGCCACAGCACGGGCAGATCACCAGTAAAATCTAGCAACGTGGCAGTGCACCCAGGTTGTTTTGATCCCGTCAACGTGACGGCAAAGCCCGTAAATTGGCCAGTGTGGGGCTCGAACCCACGACATTCGCGTTATTAGCACGACGCTCTAGCCGACTGAGCTAACCGGCCGTGAACGCGTGAACACGGACTCACTTCCTAAGTCAACTCTAAGCAAAATACTTTTATTTTTTTACTCAAAACGTTACCGTCATATTTCTCACGCTTTGATACGAGTCCAAGCAATGCAAATAGCCGCAACCCGCTCGAAAGAGGAGTCATGTTAGGCCAACTTTAAACGGACATTCCCTGAAAGCCCTCGGAGAGATTTGAACTCTCGACCCCTGGTTTACAAGACCAGTGCTCTAACCCCTGAGCTACGAAGGCACGCGATCCTTGCCAAATACGAAAAGTCGGTGCATCAGGCAAAACAGGCCAGTTGCAACGTGTACTTGCCATAAAGTGATACCGTCAATGCCCTACTGGACCATGACTATTCTAATCACGGACCTCAGCTTTCCCGTTAACATCCACGGGCTCCAGTGGCGTAGTCGGTTAGCGCGTCGTACTTATAAGTCAGTATCGACAAAGACATGCGAAGATCGGGAGTTCGAGCCTCCCCTGGAGCAAGGTTTCTTTTCATGCGCCGTCAACACACGCCACAGCACGGGCAGATCACCAGTAAAATCTAGCAACGTGGCAGTGCACCCAGGTTGTTTTGATCCCGTCAACGTGACGGCAAAGCCCGTAAAATGGCCAGTGTGGGGCTCAAACCCACGACATTCGCGTTATTAGCACGACGCTCTAGCCGACTGAGCTAACCGGCCGTGAACGCGTGAACACGGACTCACTTCCTAAGTCAACTCTAAGCAAAATACTTTTATTTTTTTACTCAAAACGTTACCGTCATATTTCTCACGCTTTGATACGAGTCCAAGCAATGCAAATAGCCGCAACCCGCTCGAAAGAGGAGTCATGTTAGGCCAACTTTAAACGGACATTCCCTGAAAGCCCTCGGAGAGATTTGAACTCTCGACCCCTGGTTTACAAGACCAGTGCTCTAACCCCTGAGCTACGAAGGCACGCGATCCTTGCCAAATACGAAAAGTCGGTGCATCAGGCAAAACAGGCCAGTTGCAACGTGTACTTGCCATAAAGTGATACCGTCAATGCCCTACTGGACCATGACTATTCTAATCGCGGACCTAAGCTTTCCCGTTAACATCCACGGGCTCCAGTGGCGTAGTCGGTTAGCGCGTCGTACTTATAAGTCAGTATCGACAAAGACATGCGAAGATCGGGAGTTCGAGCCTCCCCTGGAGCAAGGTTTCTTTTCATGCGCCGTCAACACACGCCACAGCACGGGCAGATCACCAGTAAAATCTAGCAACGTGGCAGTGCACCCAGGTTGTTTTGATCCCGTCAACGTGACGGCAAAGCCCGTAAAATGGCCAGTGTGGGGCTCGAACCCACGACATTCGCGTTATTAGCACGACGCTCTAGCCGACTGAGCTAACCGGCCGTGAACGCGTGAACACGGACTCACTTCCTAAGTCAACTCTAAGCAAAATACTTTTATTTTTTTACTCAAAACGTTACCGTCATATTTCTCACGCTTTGATACGAGTCCAAGCAATGCAAATAGCCGCAACCCGCTCGAAAGAGGAGTCATGTTAGGCCAACTTTAAACGGACATTCCCTGAAAGCCCTCGGAGAGATTTGAACTCTCGACCCCTGGTTTACAAGACCAGTGCTCTAACCCCTGAGCTCTAACCCCTGAGCTACGAAAAGTCGGTGCATCAGGCAAAACAGGCCAGTTGCAACGTGTACTTGCCATAAAGTGATACCGTCAATGCCCTACTGGACCATGACTATTCTAATCACGGACCTCAGCTTTCCCGTTAACATCCACGGGCTCCAGTGGCGTAGTCGGTTAGCGCGTCGTACTTATAAGTCAGTATCGACAAAGACATGCGAAGATCGGGAGTTCGAGCCTCCCCTGGAGCAAGGTTTCTTTTCATGCGCCGTCAACACACGCCACAGCACGGGCAGATCACCAGTAAAATCTAGCAACGTGGCAGTGCACCCAGGTTGTTTTGATCCCGTCAACGTGACGGCAAAGCCCGTAAAATGGCCAGTGTGGGGCTCGAACCCACGACATTCGCGTTATTAGCACGACGCTCTAGCCGACTGAGCTAACCGGCCGTGAACGCGTGAACACGGACTCACTTCCTAAGTCAACTCTAAGCAAAATACTTTTATTTTTTTACTCAAAACGTTACTGTCATATTTCTCACGCTTTGATACGAGTCCAAGCAATGCAAATAGCCGCAACCCGCTCGAAAGAGGAGTCATGTTAGGCCAACTTCAAACGGACATTCCCTGAAAGCCCTCGGAGAGATTTGAACTCTCGACCCCTGGTTTACAAGACCAGTGCTCTAACCCCTGAGCTACGAAGGCACGCGATCCTTGCCAAATACGAAAAGTCGGTGCATCAGGCAAAACAGGCCAGTTGCAACGTGTACTTGCCATAAAGTGATACCGTCAATGCCCTACTGGACCATGACTATTCTAATCACGGACCTCAGCTTTCCCGTTAACATCCACGGGCTCCAGTGGCGTAGTCGGTTAGCGCGTCGTACTTATAAGTCAGTATCGACAAAGACATGCGAAGATCGGGAGTTCGAGCCTCCCCTGGAGCAAGGTTTCTTTTCATGCGCCGTCAACACACGCCACAGCACGGGCAGATCACCAGTAAAATCTAGCAACGTGGCAGTGCACCCAGGTTGTTTTGATCCCGTCAACGTGACGGCAAAGCCCGTAAAATGGCCAGTGTGGGGCTCGAACCCACGACATTCGCGTTATTAGCACGACGCTCTAGCCGACTGAGCTAACCGGCCGTGAACGCGTGAACACGGACTCACTTCCTAAGTCAACTCTAAGCAAAATACTTTTATTTTTTTACTCAAAACGTTACCGTCATATTTCTCACGCTTTGATACGAGTCCAAGCAATGCAAATAGCCGCAACCCGCTCGAAAGAGGAGTCATGTTAGGCCAACTTTAAACGGACATTCCCTGAAAGCCCTCGGAGAGATTTGAACTCTCGACCCCTGGTTTACAAGACCAGTGCTCTAACCCCTGAGCTACGAAGGCACGCGATCCTTGCCAAATACGAAAAGTCGGTGCATCAGGCAAAACAGGCCAGTTGCAACGTGTACTTGCCATAAAGTGATACCGTCAATGCCCTACTGGACCATGACTATTCTAATCACGGACCTCAGCTTTCCCGTTAACATCCACGGGCTCCAGTGGCGTAGTCGGTTAGCGCGTCGTACTTATAAGTCAGTATCGACAAAGACATGCGAAGATCGGGAGTTCGAGCCTCCCCTGGAGCAAGGTTTCTTTTCATGCGCCGTCAACACACGCCACAGCACGGGCAGATCACCAGTAAAATCTAGCAACGTGGCAGTGCACCCAGGTTGTTTTGATCCCGTCAACGTGACGGCAAAGCCCGTAAAATGGCCAGTGTGGGGCTCGAACCCACGACATTCGCGTTATTAGCACGACGCTCTAGCCGACTGAGCTAACCGGCCGTGAACGCGTGAACACGGACTCACTTCCTAAGTCAACTCTAAGCAAAATACTTTTATTTTTTTACTCAAAACGTTACCGTCATATTTCTCACGCTTTGATACGAGTCCAAGCAATGCAAATAGCCGCAACCCGCTCGAAAGAGGAGTCATGTTAGGCCAACTTTAAACGGACATTCCCTGAAAGCCCTCGGAGAGATTTGAACTCTCGACCCCTTGTTTACAAGACCAGTGCTCTAACCCCTGAGCTACGAAGGCACGCGATCCTTGCCAAATACGAAAAGTCGGTGCATCAGGCAAAACAGGCCAGTTGCAACGTGTACTTGCCATAAAGTGATACCGTCAATGCCCTACTGGACCATGACTATTCTAATCACGGACCTCAGCTTTCCCGTTAACATCCACGGGCTCCAGTGGCGTAGTCGGTTAGCGCGTCGTACTTATAAGTCAGTATCGACAAAGACATGCGAAGATCGGGAGTTCGAGCCTCCCCTGGAGCAAGGTTTCTTTTCATGCGCCGTCAACACACGCCACAGCACGGGCAGATCACCAGTAAAATCTAGCAACGTGGCAGTGCACCCAGGTTGTTTTGATCCCGTCAACGTGACGGCAAAGCCCGTAAAATGGCCAGTGTGGGGCTCGAACCCACGACATTCGCGTTATTAGCACGACGCTCTAGCCGACTGAGCTAACCGGCCGTGAACACGTGAACACGGACTCACTTCCTAAGTCAACTCTAAGCAAAATACTTTTATTTTTTTACTCAAAACGTTACCGTCATATTTCTCACGCTTTGATACGAGTCCAAGCAATGCAAATAGCCGCAACCCGCTCGAAAGAGGAGTCATGTTAGGCCAACTTTAAACGGACATTCCCTGAAAGCCCTCGGAGAGATTTGAACTCTCGACCCCTGGTTTACAAGACCAGTGCTCTAACCCCTGAGCCACGAAGGCACGCGATCCTTGCCAAATACGAAAAGTCGGTGCATCAGGCAAAACAGGCCAGTTGCAACGTGTACTTGCCATAAAGTGATACCGTCAATGCCCTACTGGACCATGACTATTCTAATCACGGACCTCAGCTTTCCCGTTAACATCCACGGGCTCCAGTGGCGTAGTCGGTTAGCGCGTCGTACTTTTAAGTCAGTATCGACAAAGACATGCGAAGATCGGAAGTTCGAGCCTCCCCTGGAGCAAGGTTTCTTTTCATGCGCCGTCAACACACGCCACAGCACGGGCAGATCACCAGTAAAATCTAGCAACGTGGCAGTGCACCCAGGTTGTTTTGATCCCGTCAACGTGACGGCAAAGCCCGTAAAATGGCCAGTGTGGGGCTCGAACCCACGACATTCGCGTTATTAGCACGACGCTCTAGCCGACTGAGCTAACCGGCCGTGAACGCATGAACACGGACTCACTTCCTAAGTCAACTCTAAGCAAAATACTTTTATTTTTTTACTCAAAACGTTACCGTCATATTTCTCACGCTTTGATACGAGTCCAAGCAATGCAAATAGCCGCAACCCGCTCGAAAGAGGAGTCATGTTAGGCCAACTTTAAACGGACATTCCCTGAAAGCCCTCGGAGAGATTTGAACTCTCGACCCCTGGTTTACAAGACCAGTGCTCTAACCCCTGAGCTACGAAGGCACGCGATCCTTGCCAAATACGAAAAGTCGGTGCATCAGGCAAAACAGGCCAGTTGCAACGTGTACTTGCCATAAAGTGATACCGTCAATGCCCTACTGGACCATGACTATTCTAATCACGGACCTCAGCTTTCCCGTTAACATCCACGGGCTCCAGTGGCGTAGTCGGTTAGCGCGTCGTACTTATAAGTCAGTATCGACAAAGACATGCGAAGATCGGGAGTTCGAGCCTCCCCTGGAGCAAGGTTTCTTTTCATGCGCCGTCAACACACGCCACAGCACGGGCAGATCACCAGTAAAATCTAGCAACGTGGCAGTGCACCCAGGTTGTTTTGATCCCGTCAACGTGACGGCAAAGCCCGTAAAATGGCCAGTGTGGGGCTCGAACCCACGACATTCGCGTTATTAGCACGACGCTCTAGCCGACTGAGCTAACCGGCCGTGAACGCGTGAACACGGACTCACTTCCTAAGTCAACTCTAAGCAAAATACTTTTATTTTTTTACTCAAAACGTTACCGTCATATTTCTCACGCTTTGATACGAGTCCAAGCAATGCAAATAGCCGCAACCCGCTCGAAAGAGGAGTCATGTTAGGCCAACTTTAAACGGACATTCCCTGAAAGCCCTCGGAGAGATTTGAACTCTCGACCCCTGGTTTACAAGACCAGTGCTCTAACCCCTGAGCTACGAAGGCACGCGATCCTTGCCAAATACGAAAAGTCGGTGCATCAGGCAAAACAGGCCAGTTGCAACGTGTACTTGCCATAAAGTGATACCGTCAATGCCCTACTGGACCATGACTATTCTAATCACGGACCTCAGCTTTCCCGTTAACATCCACGGGCTCCAGTGGCGTAGTCGGTTAGCGCGTCGTACTTATAAGTCAGTATCGACAAAGACATGCGAAGATCGGGAGTTCGAGCCTCCCCTGGAGCAAGGTTTCTTTTCATGCGCCGTCAACACACGCCACAGCACGGGCAGATCACCAGTAAAATCTAGCAACGTGGCAGTGCACCCAGGTTGTTTTGATCCCGTCAACGTGACGGCAAAGCCCGTAAAATGGCCAGTGTGGGGCTCGAACCCACGACATTCGCGTTGTTAGCACGACGCTCTAGCCGACTGAGCTAACCGGCCGTGAACGCGTGAACACGGACTCACTTCCTAAGTCAACTCTAAGCAAAATACTTTTATTTTTTTACTCAAAACGTTACCGTCATATTTCTCACGCTTTGATACGAGTCCAAGCAATGCAAATAGCCGCAACCCGCTCGAAATAGGAGTCATGTTAGACCAACTTTAAACGGTCATTCCCTGAAAGCCCACGGAGAGATTTGAACTCTCGACCCCTGGTTTACAAGACCAGTGCTCTAAGCCCTGAGCTACGAAGGCACGCGATCCTTGCCAAATACGAAAAGTCGGTGCATCAGGCAAAACAGGCCAGTTGCAACGTGTACTTGCCATAAAGTGATACCGTCAATGCCCTACTGGACCATGACTATTCTAATCACGGACCTCAGCTTTCCCGTTAACATCCACGGGCTCCAGTGGCGTAGTCGGTTAGCGCGTCGTACTTATAAGTCAGTATCGACAAAGACATGCGAAGATCGGGAGTTCGAGCCTCCCCTGGAGCAAGGTTTCTTTTCATGCGCCGTCAACACACGCCACAGCACGGGCAGATCACCAGTAAAATCTAGCAACGTGGCAGTGCACCCAGGTTGTTTTGATCCCGTCAACGTGACGGCAAAGCCCGTAAAATGGCCAGTGTGGGGCTCGAACCCACGACATTCGCGTTATTAGCACGACGCTCTAGCCGACTGAGCTAACCGGCCGTGAACGCGTGAACACGGACTCACTTCCTAAGTCAACTCTAAGCAAAATACTTTTATTTTTTTACTCAAAACGTTACCGTCATATTTCTCACGCTTTGATACGAGTCCAAGCAATGCAAATAGCCGCAACCCGCTCGAAAGAGGAGTCATGTTAGGCCAACTTTAAACGGACATTCCCTGAAAGCCCTCGGAGAGATTTGAACTCTCGACCCCTGGTTTACAAGACCAGTGCTCTAACCCCTGAGCTACGAAGGCACGCGATCCTTGCCAAATACGAAAAGTCGGTGCATCAGGCAAAACAGGCCAGTTGCAACGTGTACTTGCCATAAAGTGATACCGTCAATGCCCTACTGGACCATGACTATTCTAATCACGGACCTCAGCTTTCCCGTTAACATCCACGTCCTCCAGTGGCGTAGTCGGTTAGCGCGTCGTACTTATAAGTCAGTATCGACAAAGACATGCGAAGATCGGGAGTTCGAGCCTCCCCTGGAGCAAGGTTTCTTTTCATGCGCCGTCAACACACGCCACAGCACGGGCAGATCACCAGTAAAATCTAGCAACGTGGCAGTGCACCCAGGTTGTTTTGATCCCGTCAACGTGACGGCAAAGCCCGTAAAATGGCCAGTGTGGGGCTCGAACCCACAACATTCGCGTTATTAGCACGACGCTCTAGCCGACTGAGCTAACCGGCCGTGAACGCGTGAACACGGACTCACTTCCTAAGTCAACTCTAAGCAAAATACTTTTATTTTTTTACTCAAAACGTTACCGTCATATTTCTCACGCTTTGATACGAGTCCAAGCAATGCAAATAGCCGCAACCCGCTCGAAAGAGGAGTCATGTTAGGCCAACTTTAAACGGACATTCCCTGAAAGCCCTCGGAGAGATTTGAACTCTCGACCCCTGGTTTACAAGACCAGTGCTCTAACCCCTGAGCTACGAAGGCACGCGATCCTTGCCAAATACGAAAAGTCGGTGCATCAGGCAAAACAGGCCAGTTGCAACGTGTACTTGCCATAAAGTGATACCGTCAATGCCCTACTGGACCATGACTATTCTAATCACGGACCTCAGCTTTCCCGTTAACATCCACGGGCTCCAGTGGCGTAGTCGGTTAGCGCGTCGTACTTATAAGTCAGTATCGACAAAGACATGCGAAGATCGGGAGTTCGAGCCTCCCCTGGAGCAAGGTTTCTTTTCATGCGCCGTCAACACACGCCACAGCACGGGCAGATCACCAGTAAAATCTAGCAACGTGGCAGTGCACCCAGGTTGTTTTGATCCCGTCAACGTGACGGCAAAGCCCGTAAAATGGCCAGTGTGGGGCTCGAACCCACGACATTCGCGTTATTAGCACGACGCTCTAGCCGACTGAGCTAACAGGCCGTGAACGCGTGAACACGGACTCACTTCCTAAGTCAACTCTAAGCAAAATACTTTTATTTTTTTACTCAAAACGTTACCGTCATATTTCTCACGCTTTGATACGAGTCCAAGCAATGCAAATAGCCGCAACCCGCTCGAAAGAGGAGTCATGTTAGGCCAACTTTAAACGGACATTCCCTGAAAGCCCTCGGAGAGATTTGAACTCTCGACCCCTGGTTTACAAGACCAGTGCTCTAACCCCTGAGCTACGAAGGCACGCGATCCTTGCCAAATACGAAAAGTCGGTGCATCAGGCAAAACAGGCCAGTTGCAACGTGTACTTGCCATAAAGTGATACCGTCAATGCCCTACTGGACCATGACTATTCTAATCACGGACCTCAGCTTTCCCGTTAACATCCACGGGCTCCAGTGGCGTAGTCGGTTAGCGCGTCGTACTTATAAGTCAGTATCGACAAAGACATGCGAAGATCGGGAGTTCGAGCCTCCCCTGGAGCAAGGTTTCTTTTCATGCGCCGTCAACACACGCCACAGCACGGGCAGATCACCAGTAAAATCTAGCAACGTGGCAGTGCACCCAGGTTGTTTTGATCCCGTCAACGTGACGGCAAAGCCCGTAAAATGGCCAGTGTGGGGCTCGAACCCACGACATTCGCGTTATTAGCACGACGCTCTAGCCGACTGAGCTAACCGGCCGTGAACGCGTGAACACGGACTCACTTCCTAAGTCAACTCTAAGCAAAATACTTTTATTTTTTTACTCAAAACGTTACCGTCATATTTCTCACGCTTTGATACGAGTCCAAGCAATGCAAATAGCCGCAACCCGCTCGAAAGAGGAGTCATGTTAGGCCAACTTTAAACGGACATTCCCTGAAAGCCCTCGGAGAGATTTGAACTCTCGACCCCTGGTTTACAAGACCAGTGCTCTAACCCCTGAGCTACGAAGGCACGCGATCCTTGCCAAATACGAAAAGTCGGTGCATCAGGCAAAACAGGCCAGTTGCAACGTGTACTTGCCATAAAGTGATACCGTCAATGCCCTACTGGACCATGACTATTCTAATCACGGACCTCAGCTTTCCCGTTAACATCCACGGGCTCCAGTGGCGTAGTCGGTTAGCGCGTCGTACTTATAAGTCAGTATCGACAAAGACATGCGAAGATCGGGGGTTCGAGCCTCCCCTGGAGCAAGGTTTCTTTTCATGCGCCGTCAACACACGCCACAGCACGGGCAGATCACCAGTAAAATCTAGCAACGTGGCAGTGCACCCAGGTTGTTTTGATCCCGTCAACGTGACGGCAAAGCCCGTAAAATGGCCAGTGTGGGGCTCGAACCCACGACATTCGCGTTATTAGCACGACGCTCTAGCCGACTGAGCTAACCGGCCGTGAACGCGTGAACACGGACTCACTTCCTAAGTCAACTCTAAGCAAAATACTTTTATTTTTTTACTCAAAACGTTACCGTCATATTTCTCACGCTTTGATACGAGTCCAAGCAATGCAAATAGCCGCAACCCGCTCGAAAGAGGAGTCATGTTAGGCCAACTTTAAACGGACATTCCCTGAAAGCCCTCGGAGAGATTTGAACTCTCGACCCCTGGTTTACAAGACCAGTGCTCTAACCCCTGAGCTACGAAGGCACGCGATCCTTGCCAAATACGAAAAGTCGGTGCATCAGGCAAAACAGGCCAGTTGCAACGTGTACTTGCCATAAAGTGATACCGTCAATGCCCTACTGGACCATGACTATTCTAATCACGGACCTCAGCTTTCCCGTTAACATCCACGGGCTCCAGTGGCGTAGTCGGTTAGCGCGTCGTACTTATAAGTCAGTATCGACAAAGACATGCGAAGATCGGGGGTTCGAGCCTCCCCTGGAGCAAGGTTTCTTTTCATGCGCCGTCAACACACGCCACAGCACGGGCAGATCACCAGTAAAATCTAGCAACGTGGCAGTGCACCCAGGTTGTTTTGATCCCGTCAACGTGACGGCAAAGCCCGTAAAATGGCCAGTGTGGGGCTCGAACCCACGACATTCGCGTTATTAGCACGACGCTCTAGCCGACTGAGCTAACCGGCCGTGAACGCGTGAACACGGACTCACTTCCTAAGTCAACTCTAAGCAAAATACTTTTATTTTTTTACTCAAAACGTTACCGTCATATTTCTCACGCTTTGATACGAGTCCAAGCAATGCAAATAGCCGCAACCCGCTCGAAAGAGGAGTCATGTTAGGCCAACTTTAAACGGACATTCCCTGAAAGCCCTCGGAGAGATTTGAACTCTCGACCCCTGGTTTACAAGACCAGTGCTCTAACCCCTGAGCTACGAAGGCACGCGATCCTTGCCAAATACGAAAAGTCGGTGCATCAGGCAAAACAGGCCAGTTGCAACGTGTACTTGCCATAAAGTGATACCGTCAATGCCCTACTGGACCATGACTATTCTAATCACGGACCTCAGCTTTCCCGTTAACATCCACGGGCTCCAGTGGCGTAGTCGGTTAGCGCGTCGTACTTATAAGTCAGTATCGACAAAGACATGCGAAGATCGGGAGTTCGAGCCTCCCCTGGAGCAAGGTTTCTTTTCATGCGCCGTCAACACACGCCACAGCACGGGCAGATCACCAGTAAAATCTAGCAACGTGGCAGTGCACCCAGGTTGTTTTGATCCCGTCAACGTGACGGCAAAGCCCGTAAAATGGCCAGTGTGGGGCTCGAACCCACGACATTCGCGTTATTAGCACGACGCTCTAGCCGACTGAGCTAACCGGCCGTGAACGCGTGAACACGGACTCACTTCCTAAGTCAACTCTAAGCAAAATACTTTTATTTTTTTACTCAAAACGTTACCGTCATATTTCTCACGCTTTGATACGAGTCCAAGCAATGCAAATAGCCGCAACCCGCTCGAAAGAGGAGTCATGTTAGGCCAACTTTAAACGGACATTCCCTGAAAGCCCTCGGAGAGATTTGAACTCTCGACCCCTGGTTTACAAGACCAGTGCTCTAACCCCTGAGCTACGAAGGCACGCGATCCTTGCCAAATACGAAAAGTCGGTGCATCAGGCAAAACAGGCCAGTTGCAACGTGTACTTGCCATAAAGTGATACCGTCAATGCCCTACTGGACCATGACTATTCTAATCACGGACCTCAGCTTTCCCGTTAACATCCACGGGCTCCAGTGGCGTAGTCGGTTAGCGCGTCGTACTTATAAGTCAGTATCGACAAAGACATGCGAAGATCGGGAGTTCGAGCCTCCCCTGGAGCAAGGTTTCTTTTCATGCGCCGTCAACACACGCCACAGCACGGGCAGATCACCAGTAAAATCTAGCAACGTGGCAGTGCACCCAGGTTGTTTTGATCCCGTCAACGTGACGGCAAAGCCCGTAAAATGGCCAGTGTGGGGCTCGAACCCACGACATTCGCGTTATTAGCACGACGCTCTAGCCGACTGAGCTAACCGGCCGTGAACGCGTGAACACGGACTCACTTCCTAAGTCAACTCTAAGCAAAATACTTTTATTTTTTTACTCAAAACGTTACCGTCATATTTCTCACGCTTTGATACGAGTCCAAGCAATGCAAATAGCTGCAACCCGCTCGAAAGACGTTACCGTCATATTTCTCACGCTTTGATACGAGTCCAAGCAATGCAAATAGCCGCAACCCGCTCGAAAGAGGAGTCATGTTAGGCCAACTTTAAACGGACATTCCCTGAAAGCCCTCGGAGAGATTTGAACTCTCGACCCCTGGTTTACAAGACCAGTGCTCTAACCCCTGAGCTACGAAGGCACGCGATCCTTGCCAAATACGAAAAGTCGGTGCATCAGGCAAAACAGGCCAGTTGCAACGTGTACTTGCCATAAAGTGATACCGTCAATGCCCTACTGGACCATGACTATTCTAATCACGGACCTCAGCTTTCCCGTTAACATCCACGGGCTCCAGTGGCGTAGTCGGTTAGCGCGTCGTACTTATAAGTCAGTATCGACAAAGACATGCGAAGATCGGGAGTTCGAGCCTCCCCTGGAGCAAGGTTTCTTTTCATGCGCCGTCAACACACGCCACAGCACGGGCAGATCACCAGTAAAATCTAGCAACGTGGCAGTGCACCCAGGTTGTTTTGATCCCGTCAACGTGACGGCAAAGCCCGTAAAATGGCCAGTGTGGGGCTCGAACCCACGACATTCGCGTTATTAGCACGACGCTCTAGCCGACTGAGCTAACCGGCCGTGAACGCGTGAACACGGACTCACTTCCTAAGTCAACTCTAAGCAAAATACTTTTATTTTTTTACTCAAAACGTTACCGTCATATTTCTCACGCTTTGATACGAGTCCAAGCAATGCAAATAGCTGCAACCCGCTCGAAAGACGTTACCGTCATATTTCTCACGCTTTGATACGAGTCCAAGCAATGCAAATAGCCGCAACCCGCTCGAAAGAGGAGTCATGTTAGGCCAACTTTAAACGGACATTCCCTGAAAGCCCTCGGAGAGATTTGAACTCTCGACCCCTGGTTTACAAGACCAGTGCTCTAACCCCTGAGCTACGAAGGCACGCGATCCTTGCCAAATACGAAAAGTCGGTGCATCAGGCAAAACAGGCCAGTTGCAACGTGTACTTGCCATAAAGTGATACCGTCAATGCCCTACTGGACCATGACTATTCTAATCACGGACCTCAGCTTTCCCGTTAACATCCACGGGCTCCAGTGGCGTAGTCGGTTAGCGCGTCGTACTTATAAGTCAGTATCGACAAAGACATGCGAAGATCGGGAGTTCGAGCCTCCCCTGGAGCAAGGTTTCTTTTCATGCGCCGTCAACACACGCCACAGCACGGGCAGATCACCAGTAAAATCTAGCAACGTGGCAGTGCACCCAGGTTGTTTTGATCCCGTCAACGTGACGGCAAAGCCCGTAAAATGGCCAGTGTGGGGCTCGAACCAACGACATTCGCGTTATTAGCACGACGCTCTAGCCGACTGAGCTAACCGGCCGTGAACGCGTGAACACGGACTCACTTCCTAAGTCAACTCTAAGCAAAATACTTTTATTTTTTTACTCAAAACGTTACCGTCATATTTCTCACGCTTTGATACGAGTCCAAGCAATGCAAATAGCCGCAACCCGCTCGAAAGAGGAGTCATGTTAGGCCAACTTTAAACGGACATTCCCTGAAAGCCCTCGGAGAGATTTGAACTCTCGACCCCTGGTTTACAAGACCAGTGCTCTAACCCCTGAGCTGCGAAGGCACGCGATCCTTGCCAAATACGAAAAGTCGGTGCATCAGGCAAAACAGGCCAGTTGCAACGTGTACTTGCCATAAAGTGATACCGTCAATGCCCTACTGGACCATGACTATTCTAATCACGGACCTCAGCTTTCCCGTTAACATCCACGGGCTCCAGTGGCGTAGTCGGTTAGCGCGTCGTACTTATAAGTCAGTATCGACAAAGACATGCGAAGATCGGGAGTTCGAGCCTCCCCTGGAGCAAGGTTTCTTTTCATGCGCCGTCAACACACGCCACAGCACGGGCAGATCACCAGTAAAATCTAGCAACGTGGCAGTGCACCCAGGTTGTTTTGATCCCGTCAACGTGACGGCAAAGCCCGTAAAATGGCCAGTGTGGGGCTCGAACCCACGACATTCGCGTTATTAGCACGACGCTCTAGCCGACTGAGCTAACCGGCCGTGAACGCGTGAACACGGACTCACTTCCTAAGTCAACTCTAAGCAAAATACTTTTATTTTTTTACTCAAAACGTTACCGTCATATTTCTCACGCTTTGATACGAGTCCAAGCAATGCAAATAGCCGCAACCCGCTCGAAAGAGGAGTCATGTTAGGCCAACTTTAAACGGACATTCCCTGAAAGGCCTCGGAGAGATTTGAACTCTCGACCCCTGGTTTACAAGACCAGTGCTCTAACCCCTGAGCTACGAAGGCACGCGATCCTTGCCAAATACGAAAAGTCGGTGCATCAGGCAAAACAGGCCAGTTGCAACGTGTACTTGCCATAAAGTGATACCGTCAATGCCCTACTGGACCATGACTATTCTAATCACGGACCTCAGCTTTCCCGTTAACATCCACGGGCTCCAGTGGCGTAGTCGGTTAGCGCGTCGTACTTATAAGTCAGTATCGACAAAGACATGCGAAGATCGGGAGTTCGAGCCTCCCCTGGAGCAAGGTTTCTTTTCATGCGCCGTCAACACACGCCACAGCACGGGCAGATCACCAGTAAAATCTAGCAACGTGGCAGTGCACCCAGGTTGTTTTGATCCCGTCAACGTGACGGCAAAGCCCGTAAAATGGCCAGTGTGGGGCTCGAACCCACGACATTCGCGTTATTAGCACGACGCTCTAGCCGACTGAGCTAACCGGCCGTGAACGCGTGAACACGGACTCACTTCCTAAGTCAACTCTAAGCAAAATACTTTTATTTTTTTACTCAAAACGTTACCGTCATATTTCTCACGCTTTGATACGAGTCCAAGCAATGCAAATAGCCGCAACCCGCTCGAAAGAGGAGTCATGTTAGGCCAACTTTAAACGGACATTCCCTGAAAGGCCTCGGAGAGATTTGAACTCTCGACCCCTGGTTTACAAGACCAGTGCTCTAACCCCTGAGCTACGAAGGCACGCGATCCTTGCCAAATACGAAAAGTCGGTGCATCAGGCAAAACAGGCCAGTTGCAACGTGTACTTGCCATAAAGTGATACCGTCAATGCCCTACTGGACCATGACTATTCTAATCACGGACCTCAGCTTTCCCGTTAACATCCACGGGCTCCAGTGGCGTAGTCGGTTAGCGCGTCGTACTTATAAGTCAGTATCGACAAAGACATGCGAAGATCGGGAGTTCGAGCCTCCCCTGGAGCAAGGTTTCTTTTCATGCGCCGTCAACACACGCCACAGCACGGGCAGATCACCAGTAAAATCTAGCAACGTGGCAGTGCACCCAGGTTGTTTTGATCCCGTCAACGTGACGGCAAAGCCCGTAAAATGGCCAGTGTGGGGCTCGAACCCACGACATTCGCGTTATTAGCACGACGCTCTAGCCGACTGAGCTAACCGGCCGTGAACGCGTGAACACGGACTCACTTCCTAAGTTAACTCTAAGCAAAATACTTTTATTTTTTTACTCAAAACGTTACCGTCATATTTCTCACGCTTTGATACGAGTCCAAGCAATGCAAATAGCCGCAACCCGCTCGAAAGAGGAGTCATGTTAGGCCAACTTTAAACGGACATTCCCTGAAAGCCCTCGGAGAGATTTGAACTCTCGACCCCTGGTTTACAAGACCAGTGCTCTAACCCCTGAGCTACGAAGGCACGCGATCCTTGCCAAATACGAAAAGTCGGTGCATCAGGCAAAACAGGCCAGTTGCAACGTGTACTTGCCATAAAGTGATACCGTCAATGCCCTACTGGACCATGACTATTCTAATCACGGACCTCAGCTTTCCCGTTAACATCCACGGGCTCCAGTGGCGTAGTCGGTTAGCGCGTCGTACTTATAAGTCAGTATCGACAAAGACATGCGAAGATCGGGAGTTCGAGCCTCCCCTGGAGCAAGGTTTCTTTTCATGCGCCGTCAACACACGCCACAGCACGGGCAGATCACCAGTAAAATCTAGCAACGTGGCAGTGCACCCAGGTTGTTTTGATCCCGTCAACGTGACGGCAAAGCCCGTAAAATGGCCAGTGTGGGGCTCAAACCCACGACATTCGCGTTATTAGCACGACGCTCTAGCCGACTGAGCTAACCGGCCGTGAACGCGTGAACACGGACTCACTTCCTAAGTCAACTCTAAGCAAAATACTTTTATTTTTTTACTCAAAACGTTACCGTCATATTTCTCACGCTTTGATACGAGTCCAAGCAATGCAAATAGCCGCAACCCGCTCGAAAGAGGAGTAATGTTAGGCCAACTTTAAACGGACATTCCCTGAAAGCCCTCGGAGAGATTTGAACTCTCGACCCCTGGTTTACAAGACCAGTGCTCTAACCCCTGAGCTACGAAGGCACGCGATCCTTGCCAAATACGAAAAGTCGGTGCATCAGGCAAAACAGGCCAGTTGCAACGTGTACTTGCCATAAAGTGATACCGTCAATGCCCTACTGGACCATGACTATTCTAATCACGGACCTCAGCTTTCCCGTTAACATCCACGGGCTCCAGTGGCGTAGTCGGTTAGCGCGTCGTACTTATAAGTCAGTATCGACAAAGACATGCGAAGATCGGGAGTTCGAGCCTCCCCTGGAGCAAGGTTTCTTTTCATGCGCCGTCAACACACGCCACAGCACGGGCAGATCACGAGTAAAATCTAGCAACGTGGCAGTGCACCCAGGTTGTTTTGATCCCGTCAACGTGACGGCAAAGCCCGTAAAATGGCCAGTGTGGGGCTCGAACCCACGACATTCGCGTTATTAGCACGACGCTCTAGCCGACTGAGCTAACCGGCCGTGAACGCGTGAACACGGACTCACTTCCTAAGTCAACTCTAAGCAAAATACTTTTATTTTTTTACTCAAAACGTTACCGTCATATTTCTCACGCTTTGATACGAGTCCAAGCAATGCAAATAGCCGCAACCCGCTCGAAAGAGGAGTAATGTTAGGCCAACTTTAAACGGACATTCCCTGAAAGCCCTCGGAGAGATTTGAACTCTCGACCCCTGGTTTACAAGACCAGTGCTCTAACCCCTGAGCTACGAAGGCACGCGATCCTTGCCAAATACGAAAAGTCGGTGCATCAGGCAAAACAGGCCAGTTGCAACGTGTACTTGCCATAAAGTGATACCGTCAATGCCCTACTGGACCATGACTATTCTAATCACGGACCTCAGCTTTCCCGTTAACATCCACGGGCTCCAGTGGCGTAGTCGGTTAGCGCGTCGTACTTATAAGTCAGTATCGACAAAGACATGCGAAGATCGGGAGTTCGAGCCTCCCCTGGAGCAAGGTTTCTTTTCATGCGCCGTCAACACACGCCACAGCACGGGCAGATCACGAGTAAAATCTAGCAACGTGGCAGTGCACCCAGGTTGTTTTGATCCCGTCAACGTGACGGCAAAGCCCGTAAAATGGCCAGTGTGGGGCTCGAACCCACGACATTCGCGTTATTAGCACGACGCTCTAGCCGACTGAGCTAACCGGCCGTGAACGCGTGAACACGGACTCACTTCCTAAGTCAACTCTAAGCAAAATACTTTTATTTTTTTACTCAAAACGTTACCGTCATATTTCTCACGCTTTGATACGAGTCCAAGCAATGCAAATAGCCGCAACCCGCTCGAAAGAGGAGTCATGTTAGGCCAACTTTAAACGGACATTCCCTGAAAGCCCTCGGAGAGATTTGAACTCTCGACCCCTGGTTTACAAGACCAGTGCTCTAACCCCTGAGCTACGAAGGCACGCGATCCTTGCCAAATACGAAAAGTCGGTGCATCAGGCAAAACAGGCCAGTTGCAACGTGTACTTGCCATAAAGTGATACCGTCAATGCCCTACTGGACCATGACTATTCTAATCACGGACCTCAGCTTTCCCGTTAACATCCACGGGCTCCAGTGGCGTAGTCGGTTAGCGCGTCGTACTTATAAGTCAGTATCGACAAAGACATGCGAAGATCGGGAGTTCGAGCCTCCCCTGGAGCAAGGTTTCTTTTCATGCGCCGTCAACACACGCCACAGCACGGGCAGATCACCAGTAAAATCTAGCAACGTGGCAGTGCACCCAGGTTGTTTTGATCCCGTCAACGTGACGGCAAAGCCCGTAAAATGGCCAGTGTGGGGCTCGAACCCACGACATTCGCGTTATTAGCACGACGCTCTAGCCGACTGAGCTAACCGGCCGTGAACGCGTGAACACGGACTCACTTCCTAAGTCAACTCTAAGCAAAATACTTTTATTTTTTTACTCAAAACGTTACCGTCATATTTCTCACGCTTTGATACGAGTCCAAGCAATGCAAATAGCCGCAACCCGCTCGAAAGAGGAGTCATGTTAGGCCAACTTTAAACGGACATTCCCTGAAAGCCCTCGGAGAGATTTGAACTCTCGACCCCTGGTTTACAAGACCAGTGCTCTAACCCCTGAGCTACGAAGGCACGCGATCCTTGCCAAATACGAAAAGTCGGTGCATCAGGCAAAACAGGCCAGTTGCAACGTGTACTTGCCATAAAGTGATACCGTCAATGCCCTACTGGACCATGACTATTCTAATCACGGACCTCAGCTTTCCCGTTAACATCCACGGGCTCCAGTGGCGTAGTCGGTTAGCGCGTCGTACTTATAAGTCAGTATCGACAAAGACATGCGAAGATCGGGAGTTCGAGCCTCCCCTGGAGCAAGGTTTCTTTTCATGCGCCGTCAACACACGCCACAGCACGGGCAGATCACCAGTAAAATCTAGCAACGTGGCAGTGCACCCAGGTTGTTTTGATCCCGTCAACGTGACGGCAAAGCCCGTAAAATGGCCAGTGTGGGGCTCGAACCCACGACATTCGCGTTATTAGCACGACGCTCTAGCCGACTGAGCTAACCGGCCGTGAACGCGTGAACACGGACTCACTTCCTAAGTCAACTCTAAGCAAAATACTTTTATTTTTTTACTCAAAACGTTACCGTCATATTTCTCACGCTTTGATACGAGTCCAAGCAATGCAAATAGCCGCAACCCGCTCGAAAGAGGAGTCATGTTAGGCCAACTTTAAACGGACATTCCCTGAAAGCCCTCGGAGAGATTTGAACTCTCGACCCCTGGTTTACAAGACCAGTGCTCTAACCCCTGAGCTACGAAGGCACGCGACCCTTGCCAAATACGAAAAGTCGGTGCATCAGGCAAAACAGGCCAGTTGCAACGTGTACTTGCCATAAAGTGATACCGTCAATGCCCTACTGGACCATGACTATTCTAATCACGGACCTCAGCTTTCCCGTTAACATCCACGGGCTCCAGTGGCGTAGTCGGTTAGCGCGTCGTACTTATAAGTCAGTATCGTCAAAGACATGCGAAGATCGGGAGTTCGAGCCTCCCCTGGAGCAAGGTTTCTTTTCATGCGCCGTCAACACACGCCACAGCACGGGCAGATCACCAGTAAAATCTAGCAACGTGGCAGTGCACCCAGGTTGTTTTGATCCCGTCAACGTGACGGCAAAGCCCGTAAAATGGCCAGTGTGGGGCCCGAACCCACGACATTCGCGTTATTAGCACGACGCTCTAGCCGACTGAGCTAACCGGCCGTGAACGCGTGAACACGGACTCACTTCCTAAGTCAACTCTAAGAAAAATACTTTTATTTTTTTACTCAAAACGTTACCGTCATATTTCTCACGCTTTGATACGAGTCCAAGCAATGCAAATAGCCGCAACCCGCTCGAAAGAGGAGTCATGTTAGGCCAACTTTAAACGGACATTCCCTGAAAGCCCTCGGAGAGATTTGAACTCTCGACCCCTGGTTTACAAGACCAGTGCTCTAACCCCTGAGCTACGAAGGCACGCGATCCTTGCCAAATACGAAAAGTCGGTGCATCAGGCAAAACAGGCCAGTTGCAACGTGTACTTGCCATAAAGTGATACCGTCAATGCCCTACTGGACCATGACTATTCTAATCACGGACCTCAGCTTTCCCGTTAACATCCACGGGCTCCAGTGGCGTAGTCGGTTAGCGCGTCGTACTTATAAGTCAGTATCGACAAAGACATGCGAAGATCGGGAGTTCGAGCCTCCCCTGGAGCAAGGTTTCTTTTCATGCGCCGTCAACACACGCCACAGCACGGGCAGATCACCAGTAAAATCTAGCAACGTGGCAGTGCACCCAGGTTGTTTTGATCCCGTCAACGTGACGGCAAAGCCCGTAAAATGGCCAGTGTGGGGCTCGAACCCACGACATTCGCGTTATTAGCACGACGCTCTAGCCGACTGAGCTAACCGGCCGTGAACGCGTGAACACGGACTCACTTCCTAAGTCAACTCTAAGCAAAATACTTTTATTTTTTTACTCAAAACGTTACCGTCATATTTCTCACGCTTTGATACGAGTCCAAGCAATGCAAATAGCCGCAACCCGCTCGAAAGAGGAGTCATGTTAGGCCAACTTTAAACGGACATTCCCTGAAAGCCCTCGGAGAGATTTGAACTCTCGACCCCTGGTTTACAAGACCAGTGCTCTAACCCCTGAGCTACGAAGGCACGCGATCCTTGCCAAATACGAAAAGTCGGTGCATCAGGCAAAACAGGCCAGTTGCAACGTGTATTTGCCATAAAGTGATACCGTCAATGCCCTACTGGACCATGACTATTCTAATCACGGACCTCAGCTTTCCCGTTAACATCCACGGGCTCCAGTGGCGTAGTCGGTTAGCGCGTCGTACTTATAAGTCAGTATCGACAAAGACATGCGAAGATCGGGAGTTCGAGCCTCCCCTGGAGCAAGGTTTCTTTTCATGCGCCGTCAACACACGCCACAGCACGGGCAGATCACCAGTAAAATCTAGCAACGTGGCAGTGCACCCAGGTTGTTTTGATCCCGTCAACGTGACGGCAAAGCCCGTAAAATGGCCAGTGTGGGGCTCGAACCCACGACATTCGCGTTATTAGCACGACGCTCTAGCCGACTGAGCTAACCGGCCGTGAACGCGTGAACACGGACTCACTTCCTAAGTCAACTCTAAGCAAAATACTTTTATTTTTTTACTCAAAACGTTACCGTCATATTTCTCACGCTTTGATACGAGTCCAAGCAATGCAAATAGCCGCAACCCGCTCGAAAGAAGAGTCATGTTAGGCCAACTTTAAACGGACATTCCCTGAAAGCCCTCGGAGAGATTTGAACTCTCGACCCCTGGTTTACAAGACCAGTGCTCTAACCCCTGAGCTACGAAGGCACGCGATCCTTGCCAAATACGAAAAGTCGGTGCATCAGGCAAAACAGGCCAGTTGCAACGTGTACTTGCCATAAAGTGATACCGTCAATGCCCTACTGGACCATGACTATTCTAATCACGGACCTCAGCTTTCCCGTTAACATCCACGGGCTCCAGTGGCGTAGTCGGTTAGCGCGTCGTACTTATAAGTCAGTATCGACAAAGACATGCGAAGATCGGGAGTTCGAGCCTCCCCTGGAGCAAGGTTTCTTTTCATGCGCCGTCAACACACGCCACAGCACGGGCAGATCACCAGTAAAATCTAGCAACGTGGCAGTGCACCCAGGTTGTTTTGATCCCGTCAACGTGACGGCAAAGCCCGTAAAATGGCCAGTGTGGGGCTCGAACCCACGACATTCGCGTTATTAGCACGACGCTCTAGCCGACTGAGCTAACCGGCCGTGAACGCGTGAACACGGACTCACTTCCTAAGTCAACTCTAAGCAAAATACTTTTATTTTTTTACTCAAAACGTTACCGTCATATTTCTCACGCTTTGATACGAGTCCAAGCAATGCAAATAGCCGCAACCCGCTCGAAAGAGGAGTCATGTTAGGCCAACTTTAAACGGACATTCCCTGAAAGCCCTCGGAGAGATTTGAACTCTCGACCCCTGGTTTACAAGACCAGTGCTCTAACCCCTGAGCTACGAAGGCACGCGATCCTTGCCAAATACGAAAAGTCGGTGCATCAGGCAAAACAGGCCAGTTGCAACGTGTACTTGCCATAAAGTGATACCGTCAATGCCCTACTGGACCATGACTATTCTAATCACGGACCTCAGCTTTCCCGTTAACATCCACGGGCTCCAGTGGCGTAGTCGGTTAGCGCGTCGTACTTATAAGTCAGTATCGACAAAGACATGCGAAGATCGGGAGTTCGAGCCTCCCCTGGAGCAAGGTTTCTTTTCATGCGCCGTCAACACACGCCACAGCACGGGCAGATCACCAGTAAAATCTAGCAACGTGGCAGTGCACCCAGGTTGTTTTGATCCCGTCAACGTGACGGCAAAGCCCGTAAAATGGCCAGTGTGGGGCTCGAACCCACGACATTCGCGTTATTAGCACGACGCTCTAGCCGACTGAGCTAACCGGCCGTGAACGCGTGAACACGGACTCACTTCCTAAGTCAACTCTAAGCAAAATACTTTTATTTTTTTACTCAAAACGTTACCGTCATATTTCTCACGCTTTGATACGAGTCCAAGCAATGCAAATAGCCGCAACCCGCTCGAAAGAGGAGTCATGTTAGGCCAACTTTAAACGGACATTCCCTGAAAGCCCTCGGAGAGATTTGAACTCTCGACCCCTGGTTTACAAGACCAGTGCTCTAACCCCTGAGCTACGAAGGCACGCGATCCTTGCCAAATACGAAAAGTCGGTGCATCAGGCAAAACAGGCCAGTTGCAACGTGTACTTGCCATAAAGTGATACCGTCAATGCCCTACTGGACCATGACTATTCTAATCACGGACCTCAGCTTTCCCGTTAACATCCACGGGCTCCAGTGGCGTAGTCGGTTAGCGCGTCGTACTTATAAGTCAGTATCGACAAAGACATGCGAAGATCGGGAGTTCGAGCCTCCCCTGGAGCAAGGTTTCTTTTCATGCGCCGTCAACACACGCCACAGCACGGGCAGATCACCAGTAAAATCTAGCAACGTGGCAGTGCACCCAGGTTGTTTTGATCCCGTCAACGTGACGGCAAAGCCCGTAAAATGGCCAGTGTGGGGCTCGAACCCACGACATTCGCGTTATTAGCACGACGCTCTAGCCGACTGAGCTAACCGGCCGTGAACGCGTGAACACGGACTCACTTCCTAAGTCAACTCTAAGCAAAATACTTTTATTTTTTTACTCAAAACGTTACCGTCATATTTCTCACGCTTTGATACGAGTCCAAGCAATGCAAATAGCCGCAACCCGCTCGAAAGAGGAGTCATGTTAGGCCAACTTTAAACGGACATTCCCTGAAAGCCCTCGGAGAGATTTGAACTCTCGACCCCTGGTTTACAAGACCAGTGCTCTAACCCCTGAGCTACGAAGGCACGCGATCCTTGCCAAATACGAAAAGTCGGTGCATCAGGCAAAACAGGCCAGTTGCAACGTGTACTTGCCATAAAGTGATACCGTCAATGCCCTACTGGACCATGACTATTCTAATCACGGACCTCAGCTTTCCCGTTAACATCCACGGGCTCCAGTGGCGTAGTCGGTTAGCGCGTCGTACTTATAAGTCAGTATCGACAAAGACATGCGAAGATCGGGAGTTCGAGCCTCCCCTGGAGCAAGGTTTCTTTTCATGCGCCGTCAACACACGCCACAGCACGGGCAGATCACCAGTAAAATCTAGCAACGTGGCAGTGCACCCAGGTTGTTTTGATCCCGTCAACGTGACGGCAAAGCCCGTAAAATGGCCAGTGTGGGGCTCGAACCCACGACATTCGCGTTATTAGCACGACGCTCTAGCCGACTGAGCTAACCGGCCGTGAACGCGTGAACACGGACTCACTTCCTAAGTCAACTCTAAGCAAAATACTTTTATTTTTTTACTCAAAACGTTACCGTCATATTTCTCACGCTTTGATACGAGTCCAAGCAATGCAAATAGCCGCAACCCGCTCGAAAGAGGAGTCATGTTAGGCCAACTTTAAACGGACATTCCCTGAAAGCCCTCGGAGAGATTTGAACTCTCGACCCCTGGTTTACAAGACCAGTGCTCTAACCCCTGAGCTACGAAGGCACGCGATCCTTGCCAAATACGAAAAGTCGGTGCATCAGGCAAAACAGGCCAGTTGCAACGTGTACTTGCCATAAAGTGATACCGTCAATGCCCTACTGGACCATGACTATTCTAATCACGGACCTCAGCTTTCCCGTTAACATCCACGGGCTCCAGTGGCGTAGTCGGTTAGCGCGTCGTACTTATAAGTCAGTATCGACAAAGACATGCGAAGATCGGGAGTTCGAGCCTCCCCTGGAGCAAGGTTTCTTTTCATGCGCCGTCAACACACGCCACAGCACGGGCAGATCACCAGTAAAATCTAGCAACGTGGCAGTGCACCCAGGTTGTTTTGATCCCGTCAACGTGACGGCAAAGCCCGTAAAATGGCCAGTGTGGGGCTCGAACCCACGACATTCGCGTTATTAGCACGACGCTCTAGCCGACTGAGCTAACCGGCCGTGAACGCGTGAACACGGACTCACTTCCTAAGTCAACTCTAAGCAAAATACTTTTATTTTTTTACTCAAAACGTTACCGTCATATTTCTCACGCTTTGATACGAGTCCAAGCAATGCAAATAGCCGCAACCCGCTCGAAAGAGGAGTCATGTTAGGCCAACTTTAAACGGACATTCCCTGAAAGCCCTCGGAGAGATTTGAACTCTCGACCCCTGGTTTACAAGACCAGTGCTCTAACCCCTGAGCTACGAAGGCACGCGATCCTTGCCAAATACGAAAAGTCGGTGCATCAGGCAAAACAGGCCAGTTGCAACGTGTACTTGCCATAAAGTGATACCGTCAATGCCCTACTGGACCATGACTATTCTAATCACGGACCTCAGCTTTCCCGTTAACATCCACGGGCTCCAGTGGCGTAGTCGGTTAGCGCGTCGTACTTATAAGTCAGTATCGACAAAGACATGCGAAGATCGGGAGTTCGAGCCTCCCCTGGAGCAAGGTTTCTTTTCATGCGCCGTCAACACACGCCACAGCACGGGCAGATCACCAGTAAAATCTAGCAACGTGGCAGTGCACCCAGGTTGTTTTGATCCCGTCAACGTGACGGCAAAGCCCGTAAAATGGCCAGTGTGGGGCTCGAACCCACGACATTCGCGTTATTAGCACGACGCTCTAGCCGACTGAGCTAACCGGCCGTGAACGCGTGAACACGGACTCACTTCCTAAGTCAACTCTAAGCAAAATACTTTTATTTTTTTACTCAAAACGTTACCGTCATATTTCTCACGCTTTGATACGAGTCCAAGCAATGCAAATAGCCGCAACCCGCTCGAAAGAGGAGTCATGTTAGGCCAACTTTAAACGGACATTCCCTGAAAGCCCTCGGAGAGATTTGAACTCTCGACCCCTGGTTTACAAGACCAGTGCTCTAACCCCTGAGCTACGAAGGCACGCGATCCTTGCCAAATACGAAAAGTCGGTGCATCAGGCAAAACAGGCCAGTTGCAACGTGTACTTGCCATAAAGTGATACCGTCAATGCCCTACTGGACCATGACTATTCTAATCACGGACCTCAGCTTTCCCGTTAACATCCACGGGCTCCAGTGGCGTAGTCGGTTAGCGCGTCGTACTTATAAGTCAGTATCGACAAAGACATGCGAAGATCGGGAGTTCGAGCCTCACCTGGAGCAAGGTTTCTTTTCATGCGCCGTCAACACACGCCACAGCACGGGCAGATCACCAGTAAAATCTAGCAACGTGGCAGTGCACCCAGGTTGTTTTGATCCCGTCAACGTGACGGCAAAGCCCGTAAAATGGCCAGTGTGGGGCTCGAACCCACGACATTCGCGTTATTAGCACGACGCTCTAGCCGACTGAGCTAACCGGCCGTGAACGCGTGAACACGGACTCACTTCCTAAGTCAACTCTAAGCAAAATACTTTTATTTTTTTACTCAAAACGTTACCGTCATATTTCTCACGCTTTGATACGAGTCCAAGCAATGCAAATAGCCGCAACCCGCTCGAAAGAGGAGTCATGTTAGGCCAACTTTAAACGGACATTCCCTGAAAGCCCTCGGAGAGATTTGAACTCTCGACCCCTGGTTTACAAGACCAGTGCTCTAACCCCTGAGCTACGAAGGCACGCGACCCTTGCCAAATACGAAAAGTCGGTGCATCAGGCAAAACAGGCCAGTTGCAACGTGTACTTGCCATAAAGTGATACCGTCAATGCCCTACTGGACCATGACTATTCTAATCACGGACCTCAGCTTTCCCGTTAACATCCACGGGCTCCAGTGGCGTAGTCGGTTAGCGCGTCGTACTTATAAGTCAGTATCGACAAAGACATGCGAAGATCGGGAGTTCGAGCCTCCCCTGGAGCAAGGTTTCTTTTCATGCGCCGTCAACACACGCCACAGCACGGGCAGATCACCAGTAAAATCTAGCAACGTGGCAGTGCACCCAGGTTGTTTTGATCCCGTCAACGTGACGGCAAAGCCCGTATAATGGCCAGTGTGGGGCCCGAACCCACGACATTCGCGTTATTAGCACGACGCTCTAGCCGACTGAGCTAACCGGCCGTGAACGCGTGAACACGGACTCACTTCCTAAGTCAACTCTAAGCAAAATACTTTTATTTTTTTACTCAAAACGTTACCGTCATATTTCTCACGCTTTGATACGAGTCCAAGCAATGCAAATAGCCGCAACCCGCTCGAAAGAGGAGTCATGTTAGGCCAACTTTAAACGGACATTCCCTGAAAGCCCTCGGAGAGATTTGAACTCTCGACCCCTGGTTTACAAGACCAGTGCTCTAACCCCTGAGCTACGAAGGCACGCGATCCTTGCCAAATACGAAAAGTCGGTGCATCAGGCAAAACAGGCCAGTTGCAACGTGTACTTGCCATAAAGTGATACCGTCAATGCCCTACTGGACCATGACTATTCTAATCACGGACCTCAGCATTCCCGTTAACATCCACGGGCTCCAGTGGCGTAGTCGGTTAGCGCGTCGTACTTATAAGTCAGTATCGACAAAGACATGCGAAGATCGGGAGTTCGAGCCTCCCCTGGAGCAAGGTTTCTTTTCATGCGCCGTCAACACACGCCACAGCACGGGCAGATCACCAGTAAAATCTAGCAACGTGGCAGTGCACCCAGGTTGTTTTGATCCCGTCAACGTGACGGCAAAGCCCGTAAAATGGCCAGTGTGGGGCTCGAACCCACGACATTCGCGTTATTAGCACGACGCTCTAGCCGACTGAGCTAACCGGCCGTGAACGCGTGAACACGGACTCACTTCCTAAGTCAACTCTAAGCAAAATACTTTTATTTTTTTACTCAAAACGTTACCGTCATATTTCTCACGCTTTGATACGAGTCCAAGCAATGCAAATAGCCGCAACCCGCTCGAAAGAGGAGTCATGTTAGGCCAACTTTAAACGGACATTCCCTGAAAGCCCTCGGAGAGATTTGAACTCTCGACCCCTGGTTTACAAGACCAGTGCTCTAACCCCTGAGCTACGAAGGCACGCGATCCTTGCCAAATACGAAAAGTCGGTGCATCAGGCAAAACAGGCCAGTTGCAACGTGTACTTGCCATAAAGTGATACCGTCAATGCCCTACTGGACCATGACTATTCTAATCACGGACCTCAGCTTTCCCGTTAACATCCACGGGCTCCAGTGGCGTAGTCGGTTAGCGCGTCGTACTTATAAGTCAGTATCGACAAAGACATGCGAAGATCGGGAGTTCGAGCCTCCCCTGGAGCAAGGTTTCTTTTCATGCGCCGTCAACACACGCCACAGCACGGGCAGATCACCAGTAAAATCTAGCAACGTGGCAGTGCACCCAGGTTGTTTTGATCCCGTCAACGTGACGGCAAAGCCCGTAAAATGGCCAGTGTGGGGCTCGAACCCACGACATTCGCGTTATTAGCACGACGCTCTAGCCGACTGAGCTAACCGGCCGTGAACGCGTGAACACGGACTCACTTCCTAAGTCAACTCTAAGCAAAATACTTTTATTTTTTTACTCAAAACGTTACCGTCATATTTCTCACGCTTTGATACGAGTCCAAGCAATGCAAATAGCCGCAACCCGCTCGAAAGAGGAGTCATGTTAGGCCAACTTTAAACGGACATTCCCTGAAAGCCCTCGGAGAGATTTGAACTCTCGACCCCTGGTTTACAAGACCAGTGCTCTAACCCCTGAGCTACGAAGGCACGCGATCCTTGCCAAATACGAAAAGTCGGTGCATCAGGCAAAACAGGCCAGTTGCAACGTGTACTTGCCATAAAGTGATACCGTCAATGCCCTACTGGACCATGACTATTCTAATCACGGACCTCAGCTTTCCCGTTAACATCCACGGGCTCCAGTGGCGTAGTCGGTTAGCGCGTCGTACTTATAAGTCAGTATCGACAAAGACATGCGAAGATCGGGAGTTCGAGCCTCCCCTGGAGCAAGTTTTCTTTTCATGCGCCGTCAACACACGCCACAGCACGGGCAGATCACCAGTAAAATCTAGCAACGTGGCAGTGCACCCAGGTTGTTTTGATCCCGTCAACGTGACGGCAAAGCCCGTAAAATGGCCAGTGTGGGGCTCGAACCCACGACATTCGAGTTATTAGCACGACGCTCTAGCCGACTGAGCTAACCGGCCGTGAACGCGTGAACACGGACTCACTTCCTAAGTCAACTCTAAGCAAAATACTTTTATTTTTTTACTTAAAACGTTACCGTCATATTTCTCACGCTTTGATACGAGTCCAAGCAATGCAAATAGCCGCAACCCGCTCGAAAGAGGAGTCATGTTAGGCCAACTTTAAACGGACATTCCCTGAAAGCCCTCGGAGAGATTTGAACTCTCGACCCCTGGTTTACAAGACCAGTGCTCTAACCCCTGAGCTACGAAGGCACGCGATCCTTGCCAAATACGAAAAGTCGGTGCATCAGGCAAAACAGGCCAGTTGCAACGTGTACTTGCCATAAAGTGATACCGTCAATGCCCTACTGGACCATGACTATTCTAATCACGGACCTCAGCTTTCCCGTTAACATCCACGGGCTCCAGTGGCGTAGTCGGTTAGCGCGTCGTACTTATAAGTCAGTATCGACAAAGACATGCGAAGATCGGGAGTTCGAGCCTCCCCTGGAGCAAGTTTTCTTTTCATGCGCCGTCAACACACGCCACAGCACGGGCAGATCACCAGTAAAATCTAGCAACGTGGCAGTGCACCCAGGTTGTTTTGATCCCGTCAACGTGACGGCAAAGCCCGTAAAATGGCCAGTGTGGGGCTCGAACCCACGACATTCGCGTTATTAGCACGACGCTCTAGCCGACTGAGCTAACCGGCCGTGAACGCGTGAACACGGACTCACTTCCTAAGTCAACTCTAAGCAAAATACTTTTATTTTTTTACTCAAAACGGTACCGTCATATTTCTCACGCTTTGATACGAGTCCAAGCAATGCAAATAGCCGCAACCCGCTCGAAAGAGGAGTCATGTTAGGCCAACTTTAAACGGACATTCCCTGAAAGGCCTCGGAGAGATTTGAACTCTCGACCCCTGGTTTACAAGACCAGTGCTCTAACCCCTGAGCTACGAAGGCACGCGATCCTTGCCAAATACGAAAAGTCGGTGCATCAGGCAAAACAGGCCAGTTGCAACGTGTACTTGCCATAAAGTGATACCGTCAATGCCCTACTGGACCATGACTATTCTAATCACGGACCTCAGCTTTCCCGTTAACATCCACGGGCTCCAGTGGCGTAGTCGGTTAGCGCGTCGTACTTATAAGTCAGTATCGACAAAGACATGCGAAGAGCGGGAGTTCGAGCCTCCCCTGGAGCAAGGTTTCTTTTCATGCGCCGTCAACACACGCCACAGCACGGGCAGATCACCAGTAAAATCTAGCAACGTGGCAGTGCACCCAGGTTGTTTTGATCCCGTCAACGTGACGGCAAAGCCCGTAAAATGGCCAGTGTGGGGCTCGAACCCACGACATTCGCGTTATTAGCACGACGCTCTAGCCGACTGAGCTAACCGGCCGTGAACGCGTGAACACGGACTCACTTCCTAAGTCAACTCTAAGCAAAATACTTTTATTTTTTTACTCAAAAAGTTACCGTCATATTTCTCACGCTTTGATACGAGTCCAAGCAATGCAAATAGCCGCAACCTGCTCGAAAGAGGAGTCATGTTAGGCCAACTTTAAACGGACATTCCCTGAAAGGCCTCGGAGAGATTTGAACTCTCGACCCCTGGTTTACAAGACCAGTGCTCTAACCCCTGAGCTACGAAGGCACGCGATCCTTGCCAAATACGAAAAGTCGGTGCATCAGGCAAAACAGGCCAGTTGCAACGTGTACTTGCCATAAAGTGATACCGTCAATGCCCTACTGGACCATGACTATTCTAATCACGGACCTCAGCTTTCCCGTTAACATCCACGGGCTCCAGTGGCGTAGTCGGTTAGCGCGTCGTACTTATAAGTCAGTATCGACAAAGACATGCGAAGATCGGGAGTTCGAGCCTCCCCTGGAGCAAGGTTTCTTTTCATGCGCCGTCAACACACGCCACAGCACGGGCAGATCACCAGTAAAATCTAGCAACGTGGCAGTGCACCCAGGTTGTTTTGATCCCGTCAACGTGACGGCAAAGCCCGTAAAATGGCCAGTGTGGGGCTCGAACCCACGACATTCGCGTTATTAGCACGACGCTCTAGCCGACTGAGCTAACCGGCCGTGAACGCGTGAACACGGACTCACTTCCTAAGTCAACTCTAAGCAAAATACTTTTATTTTTTTACTCAAAACGTTACCGTCATATTTCTCACGCTTTGATACGAGTCCAAGCAATGCAAATAGCCGCAACCCGCTCGAAAGAGGAGTCATGTTAGGCCAACTTTAAACGGACATTCCCTGAAAGGCCTCGGAGAGATTTGAACTCTCGACCCCTGGTTTACAAGACCAGTGCTCTAACCCCTGAGCTACGAAGGCACGCGATCCTTGCCAAATACGAAAAGTCGGTGCATCAGGCAAAACAGGCCAGTTGCAACGTGTACTTGCCATAAAGTGATACCGTCAATGCCCTACTGGACCATGACTATTCTAATCACGGACCTCAGCTTTCCCGTTAACATCCACGGGCTCCAGTGGCGTAGTCGGTTAGCGCGTCGTACTTATAAGTCAGTATCGACAAAGACATGCGAAGATCGGGAGTTCGAGCCTCCCCTGGAGCAAGGTTTCTTTTCATGCGCCGTCAACACACGCCACAGCACGGGCAGATCACCAGTAAAATCTAGCAACGTGGCAGTGCACCCAGGTTGTTTTGATCCCGTCAACGTGACGGCAAAGCCCGTAAAATGGCCAGTGTGGGGCTCGAACCCACGACATTCGCGTTATTAGCACGACGCTCTAGCCGACTGAGCTAACCGGCCGTGAACGCGTGAACACGGACTCACTTCCTAAGTCAACTCTAAGCACAATACTTTTATTTTTTTACTCAAAACGTTACCGTCATATTTCTCACGCTTTGATACGAGTCCAAGCAATGCAAATAGCCGCAACCCGCTCGAAAGAGGAGTCATGTTAGGCCAACTTTAAACGGACATTCCCTGAAAGCCCTCGGAGAGATTTGAACTCTCGACCCCTGGTTTACAAGACCAGTGCTCTAACCCCTGAGCTACGAAGGCACGCGATCCTTGCCAAATACGAAAAGTCGGTGCATCAGGCAAAACAGGCCAGTTGCAACGTGTACTTGCCATAAAGTGATACCGTCAATGCCCTACTGGAGCATGACTATTCTAATCACGGACCTCAGCTTTCCCGTTAACATCCACGGGCTCCAGTGGCGTAGTCGGTTAGCGCGTCGTACTTATAAGTCAGTATCGACAAAGACATGCGAAGATCGGGAGTTCGAGCCTCCCCTGGAGCAAGGTTTCTTTTCATGCGCCGTCAACACACGCCACAGCACGGGCAGATCACCAGTAAAATCTAGCAACGTGGCAGTGCACCCAGGTTGTTTTGATCCCGTCAACGTGACGGCAAAGCCCGTAAAATGGCCAGTGTGGGGCTCGAACCCACGACATTCGCGTTATTAGCACGACGCTCTAGCCGACTGAGCTAACCGGCCGTGAACGCGCGAACACGGACTCACTTCCTAAGTCAACTCTAAGCAAAATACTTTTATTTTTTTACTCAAAACGTTACCGTCATATTTCTCACGCTTTGATACGAGTCCAAGCAATGCAAATAGCCGCAACCCGCTCGAAAGAGGAGTCATGTTAGGCCAACTTTAAACGGACATTCCCTGAAAGCCCTCGGAGAGATTTGAACTCTCGACCCCTGGTTTACAAGACCAGTGCTCTAACCCCTGAGCTACGAAGGCACGCGATCCTTGCCAAATACGAAAAGTCGGTGCATCAGGCAAAACAGGCCAGTTGCAACGTGTACTTGCCATAAAGTGATACCGTCAATGCCCTACTGGACCATGACTATTCTAATCACGGACCTCAGCTTTCCCGTTAACATCCACGGGCTCCAGTGGCGTAGTCGGTTAGCGCGTCGTACTTATAAGTCAGTATCGACAAAGACATGCGAAGATCGGGAGTTCGAGCCTCCCCTGGAGCAAGGTTTCTTTTCATGCGCCGTCAACACACGCCACAGCACGGGCAGATCACCAGTAAAATCTAGCAACGTGGCAGTGCACCCAGGTTGTTTTGATCCCGTCAACGTGACGGCAAAGCCCGTAAAATGGCCAGTGTGGGGCTCGAACCCACGACATTCGCGTTATTAGCACGACGCTATAGCCGACTGAGCTAACCGGCCGTGAACGCGTGAACACGGACTCACTTCCTAAGTCAACTCTAAGCAAAATACTTTTATTTTTTTACTCAAAACGTTACCGTCATATTTCTCACGCTTTGATACGAGTCCAAGCAATGCAAATAGCCGCAACCCGCTCGAAAGAGGAGTCATGTTAGGCCAACTTTAAACGGACATTCCCTGAAAGCCCTCGGAGAGATTTGAACTCTCGACCCCTGGTTTACAAGACCAGTGCTCTAACCCCTGAGCTACGAAGGCACGCGATCCTTGCCAAATACGAAAAGTCGGTGCATCAGGCAAAACAGGCCAGTTGCAACGTGTACTTGCCATAAAGTGATACCGTCAATGCCCTACTGGACCATGACTATTCTAATCACGGACCTCAGCTTTCCCGTTAACATCCACGGGCTCCAGTGGCGTAGTCGGTTAGCGCGTCGTACTTATAAGTCAGTATCGACAAAGACATGCGAAGATCGGGAGTTCGAGCCTCCCCTGGAGCAAGGTTTCTTTTCATGCGCCGTCAACACACGCCACAGCACGGGCAGATCACCAGTAAAATCTAGCAACGTGGCAGTGCACCCAGGTTGTTTTGATCCCGTCAACGTGACGGCAAAGCCCGTAAAATGGCCAGTGTGGGGCTCGAACCCACGACATTCGCGTTATTAGCACGACGCTCTAGCCGACTGAGCTAACCGGCCGTGAACGCGTGAACACGGACTCACTTCCTAAGTCAACTCTAAGCAAAATACTTTTATTTTTTTACTCAAAACGTTACCGTCATATTTCTCACGCTTTGATACGAGTCCAAGCAATGCAAATAGCCGCAACCCGCTCGAAAGAGGAGTCATGTTAGGCCAACTTTAAACGGACATTCCCTGAAAGCCCTCGGAGAGATTTGAACTCTCGACCCCTGGTTTACAAGACCAGTGCTCTAACCCCTGAGCTACGAAGGCACGCGATCCTTGCCAAATACGAAAAGTCGGTGCATCAGGCAAAACAGGCCAGTTGCAACGTGTACTTGCCATAAAGTGATACCGTCAATGCCCTACTGGACCATGACTATTCTAATCACGGACCTCAGCTTTCCCGTTAACATCCACGGGCTCCAGTGGCGTAGTCGGTTAGCGCGTCGTACTTATAAGTCAGTATCGACAAAGACATGCGAAGATCGGGAGTTCGAGCCTCCCCTGGAGCAAGGTTTCTTTTCATGCGCCGTCAACACACGCCACAGCACGGGCAGATCACCAGTAAAATCTAGCAACGTGGCAGTGCACCCAGGTTGTTTTGATCCCGTCAACGTGACGGCAAAGCCCGTAAAATGGCCAGTGTGGGGCTCGAACCCACGACATTCGCGTTATTAGCACGACGCTCTAGCCGACTGAGCTAACCGGCCGTGAACGCGTGAACACGGACTCACTTCCTAAGTCAACTCTAAGCAAAATACTTTTATTTTTTTACTCAAAACGTTACCGTCATATTTCTCACGCTTTGATACGAGTCCAAGCAATGCAAATAGCCGCAACCCGCTCGAAAGAGGAGTCATGTTAGGCCAACTTTAAACGGACATTCCCTGAAAGCCCTCGGAGAGATTTGAACTCTCGACCCCTGGTTTACAAGACCAGTGCTCTAACCCCTGAGCTACGAAGGCACGCGATCCTTGCCAAATACGAAAAGTCGGTGCATCAGGCAAAACAGGCCAGTTGCAACGTGTACTTGCCATAAAGTGATACCGTCAATGCCCTACTGGACCATGACTATTCTAATCACGGACCTCAGCTTTCCCGTTAACATCCACGGGCTCCAGTGGCGTAGTCGGTTAGCGCGTCGTACTTATAAGTCAGTATCGACAAAGACATGCGAAGATCGGGAGTTCGAGCCTCCCCTGGAGCAAGGTTTCTTTTCATGCGCCGTCAACACACGCCACAGCACGGGCAGATCACCAGTAAAATCTAGCAACGTGGCAGTGCACCCAGGTTGTTTTGATCCCGTCAACGTGACGGCAAAGCCCGTAAAATGGCCAGTGTGGGGCTCGAACCCACGACATTCGCGTTATTAGCACGACGCTCTAGCCGACTGAGCTAACCGGCCGTGAACGCGTGAACACGGACTCACTTCCTAAGTCAACTCTAAGCAAAATACTTTTATTTTTTTACTCAAAACGTTACCGTCATATTTCTCACGCTTTGATACGAGTCCAAGCAATGCAAATAGCCGCAACCCGCTCGAAAGAGGAGTCATGTTAGGCCAACTTTAAACGGACATTCCCTGAAAGCCCTCGGAGAGATTTGAACTCTCGACCCCTGGTTTACAAGACCAGTGCTCTAACCCCTGAGCTACGAAGGCACGCGATCCTTGCGAAATACGAAAAGTCGGTGCATCAGGCAAAACAGGCCAGTTGCAACGTGTACTTGCCATAAAGTGATACCGTCAATGCCCTACTGGACCATGACTATTCTAATCACGGACCTCAGCTTTCCCGTTAACATCCACGGGCTCCAGTGGCGTAGTCGGTTAGCGCGTCGTACTTATAAGTCAGTATCGACAAAGACATGCGAAGATCGGGAGTTCGAGCCTCCCCTGGAGCAAGGTTTCTTTTCATGCGCCGTCAACACACGCCACAGCACGGGCAGATCACCAGTAAAATCTAGCAACGTGGCAGTGCACCCAGGTTGTTTTGATCCCGTCAACGTGACGGCAAAGCCCGTAAAATGGCCAGTGTGGGGCTCGAACCCACGACATTCGCGTTATTAGCACGACGCTCTAGCCGACTGAGCTAACCGGCCGTGAACGCGTGAACACGGACTCACTTCCTAAGTCAACTCTAAGCAAAATACTTTTATTTTTTTACTCAAAACGTTACCGTCATATTTCTCACGCTTTGATACGAGTCTAAGCAATGCAAATAGCCGCAACCCGCTCGAAAGAGGAGTCATGTTAGGCCAACTTTAAACGGACATTCCCTGAAAGGCCTCGGAGAGATTTGAACTCTCGACCCCTGGTTTACAAGACCAGTGCTCTAACCCCTGAGCTACGAAGGCACGCGATCCTTGCCAAATACGAAAAGTCGGTGCATCAGGCAAAACAGGCCAGTTGCAACGTGTACTTGCCATAAAGTGATACCGTCAATGCCCTACTGGACCATGACTATTCTAATCACGGACCTCAGCTTTCCCGTTAACATCCACGGGCTCCAGTGGCGTAGTCGGTTAGCGCGTCGTACTTATAAGTCAGTATCGACAAAGACATGCGAAGATCGGGAGTTCGAGCCTCCCCTGGAGCAAGGTTTCTTTTCATGCGCCGTCAACACACGCCACAGCACGGGCAGATCACCAGTAAAATCTAGCAACGTGGCAGTGCACCCAGGTTGTTTTGATCCCGTCAACGTGACGGCAAAGCCCGTAAAATGGCCAGTGTGGGGCTCGAACCCACGACATTCGCGTTATTAGCACGACGCTC
Source organism: Hydractinia symbiolongicarpus (assembly GCF_029227915.1). Lineage (NCBI taxonomy): Eukaryota > Metazoa > Cnidaria > Hydrozoa > Anthoathecata > Hydractiniidae > Hydractinia > Hydractinia symbiolongicarpus. The sequence goes on from NC_079878.1 coordinate 6,953,124, forward strand.
TAGCCGACTGAGCTAACCGGCCGTGAACGCGTGAACACGGACTCACTTCCTAAGTCAACTCTAAGCAAAATACTTTTATTTTTTTACTCAAAACGTTACCGTCATATTTCTCACGCTTTGATACGAGTCCAAGCAATGCAAATAGCCGCAACCCGCTCGAAAGAGGAGTCATGTTAGGCCAACTTTAAACGGACATTCCCTGAAAGCCCTCGGAGAGATTTGAACTCTCGACCCCTGGTTTACAAGACCAGTGCTCTAACCCCTGAGCTACGAAGGCACGCGATCCTTGCCAAATACGAAAAGTCGGTGCATCAGGCAAAACAGGCCAGTTGCAACGTGTACTTGCCATAAAGTGATACCGTCAATGCCCTACTGGACCATGACTATTCTAATCACGGACCTCAGCTTTCCCGTTAACATCCACGGGCTCCAGTGGCGTAGTCGGTTAGCGCGTCGTACTTATAAGTCAGTATCGACAAAGACATGCGAAGATCGGGAGTTCGAGCCTCCCCTGGAGCAAGGTTTCTTTTCATGCGCCGTCAACACACGCCACAGCACGGGCAGATCACCAGTAAAATCTAGCAACGTGGCAGTGCACCCAGGTTGTTTTGATCCCGTCAACGTGACGGCAAAGCCCGTAAAAAGGCCAGTGTGGGGCTCGAACCCACGACATTCGCGTTATTAGCACGACGCTCTAGCCGACTGAGCTAACCGGCCGTGAACGCGTGAACACGGACTCACTTCCTAAGTCAACTCTAAGCAAAATACTTTTATTTTTTTACTCAAAACGTTACCGTCATATTTCTCACGCTTTGATACGAGTCCAAGCAATGCAAATAGCCGCAACCCGCTCGAAAGAGGAGTCATGTTAGGCCAACTTTAAACGGACATTCCCTGAAAGCCCTCGGAGAGATTTGAACTCTCGACCCCTGGTTTACAAGACCAGTGCTCTAACCCCTGAGCTACGAAGGCACGCGATCCTTGCCAAATACGAAAAGTCGGTGCATCAGGCAAAACAGGCCAGTTGCAACGTGTACTTGCCATAAAGTGATACCGTCAATGCCCTACTGGACCATGACTATTCTAATCACGGACCTCAGCTTTCCCGTTAACATCCACGGGCTCCAGTGGCGTAGTCGGTTAGCGCGTCCTACTTATAAGTCAGTATCGACAAAGACATGCGAAGATCGGGAGTTCGAGCCTCCCCTGGAGCAAGGTTTCTTTTCATGCGCCGTCAACACACGCCACAGCACGGGCAGATCACCAGTAAAATCTAGCAACGTGGCAGTGCACCCAGGTTGTTTTGATCCCGTCAACGTGACGGCAAAGCCCGTAAAATGGCCAGTGTGGGGCTCGAACCCACGACATTCGCGTTATTAGCACGACGCTCTAGCCGACTGAGCTAACCGGCCGTGAACGCGTGAACACGGACTCACTTCCTAAGTCAACTCTAAGCAAAATACTTTTATTTTTTTACTCAAAACGTTACCGTCATATTTCTCACGCTTTGATACGAGTCCAAGCAATGCAAATAGCCGCAACCCGCTCGAAAGAGGAGTCATGTTAGGCCAACTTTAATCGGACATTCCCTGAAAGCCCTCGGAGAGATTTGAACTCTCGACCCCTGGTTTACAAGACCAGTGCTCTAACCCCTGAGCTACGAAGGCACGCGATCCTTGCCAAATACGAAAAGTCGGTGCATCAGGCAAAACAGGCCAGTTGCAACGTGTACTTGCCATAAAGTGATACCGTCAATGCCCTACTGGACCATGACTATTCTAATCACGGACCTCAGCTTTCCCGTTAACATTCACGGGCTCCAGTGGCGTAGTCGGTTAGCGCGTCGTACTTATAAGTCAGTATCGACAAAGACATGCGAAGATCGGGAGTTCGAGCCTCCCCTGGAGCAAGGTTTCTTTTCATGCGCCGTCAACACACGCCACAGCACGGGCAGATCACCAGTAAAATCTAGCAACGTGGCAGTGCACCCAGGTTGTTTTGATCCCGTCAACGTGACGGCAAAGCCCGTAAAATGGCCAGTGTGGGGCTCGAACCCACGACATTCGCGTTATTAGCACGACGCTCTAGCCGACTGAGCTAACCGGCCGTGAACGCGTGAACACGGACTCACTTCCTAAGTCAACTCTAAGCAAAATACTTTTATTTTTTTACTCAAAACGTTACCGTCATATTTCTCACGCTTTGATACGAGTACAAGCAATGCAAATAGCCGCAACCCGCTCGAAAGAGGAGTCATGTTAGGCCAACTTTAAACGGACATTCCCTGAAAGCCCTCGGAGAGATTTGAACTCTCGACCCCTGGTTTACAAGACCAGTGCTCTAACCCCTGAGCTACGAAGGCACGCGATCCTTGCCAAATACGAAAAGTCGGTGCATCAGGCAAAACAGGCCAGTTGCAACGTGTACTTGCCATAAAGTGATACCGTCAATGCCCTACTGGACCATGACTATTCTAATCACGGACCTCAGCTTTCCCGTTAACATTCAGGGGCTCCAGTGGCGTAGTCGGTTAGCGCGTCGTACTTATAAGTCAGTATCGACAAAGACATGCGAAGATCGGGAGTTCGAGCCTCCCCTGGAGCAAGGTTTCTTTTCATGCGCCGTCAACACACGCCACAGCACGGGCAGATCACCAGTAAAATCTAGCAACGTGGCAGTGCACCCAGGTTGTTTTGATCCCGTCAACGTGACGGCAAAGCCCGTAAAATGGCCAGTGTGGGGCTCGAACCCACGACATTCGCGTTATTAGCACGACGCTCTAGCCGACTGAGCTAACCGGCCGTGAACGCGTGAACACGGACTCACTTCCTAAGTCAACTCTAAGCAAAATACTTTTATTTTTTTACTCAAAACGTTACCGTCATATTTCTCACGCTTTGATACGAGTCCAAGCAATGCAAATAGCCGCAACCCGCTCGAAAGAGGAGTCATGTTAGGCCAACTTTAAACGGACATTCCCTGAAAGCCCTCGGAGAGATTTGAACTCTCGACCCCTGGTTTACAAGACCAGTGCTCTAACCCCTGAGCTACGAAGGCACGCGATCCTTGCCAAATACGAAAAGTCGGTGCATCAGGCAAAACAGGCCAGTTGCAACGTGTACTTGCCATAAAGTGATACCGTCAATGCCCTACTGGACCATGACTATTCTAATCACGGACCTCAGCTTTCCCGTTAACATCCACGGGCTCCAGTGGCGTAGTCGGTTAGCGCGTCGTACTTATAAGTCAGTATCGACAAAGACATGCGAAGATCGGGAGTTCGAGCCTCCCCTGGAGCAAGGTTTCTTTTCATGCGCCGTCAACACACGCCACAGCACGGGCAGATCACCAGTAAAATCTAGCAACGTGGCAGTGCACCCAGGTTGTTTTGATCCCGTCAACGTGACGGCAAAGCCCGTAAAATGGCCAGTGTGGGGCTCGAACCCACGACATTCGCGTTATTAGCACGACGCTCTAGCCGACTGAGCTAACCGGCCGTGAACGCGTGAACACGGACTCACTTCCTAAGTCAACTCTAAGCAAAATACTTTTATTTTTTTACTCAAAACGTTACCGTCATATTTCTCACGCTTTGATACGAGTCCAAGCAATGCAAATAGCCGCAACCCGCTCGAAAGAGGAGTCATGTTAGGCCAACTTTAAACGGACATTCCCTGAAAGCCCTCGGAGAGATTTGAACTCTCGACCCCTGGTTTACAAGACCAGTGCTCTAACCCCTGAGCTACGAAGGCACGCGATCCTTGCCAAATACGAAAAGTCGGTGCATCAGGCAAAACAGGCCAGTTGCAACGTGTACTTGCCATAAAGTGATACCGTCAATGCCCTACTGGACCATGACTATTCTAATCACGGACCTCAGCTTTCCCGTTAACATCCACGAGCTCCAGTGGCGTAGTCGGTTAGCGCGTCGTACTTATAAGTCAGTATCGACAAAGACATGCGAAGATCGGGAGTTCGAGCCTCCCCTGGAGCAAGGTTTCTTTTCATGCGCCGTCAACACACGCCACAGCACGGGCAGATCACCAGTAAAATCTAGCAACGTGGCAGTGCACCCAGGTTGTTTTGATCCCGTCAACGTGACGGCAAAGCCCGTAAAATGGCCAGTGTGGGGCTCGAACCCACGACATTCGCGTTATTAGCACGACGCTCTAGCCGACTGAGCTAACCGGCCGTGAACGCGTGAACACGGACTCACTTCCTAAGTCAACTCTAAGCAAAATACTTTTATTTTTTTACTCAAAACGTTACCGTCATATTTCTCACGCTTTGATACGAGTCCAAGCAATGCAAATAGCCGCAACCCGCTCGAAAGAGGAGTCATGTTAGGCCAACTTTAAACGGACATTCCCTGAAAGCCCTCGGAGAGATTTGAACTCTCGACCCCTGGTTTACAAGACCAGTGCTCTAACCCCTGAGCTACGACGGCACGCGATCCTTGCCAAATACGAAAAGTCGGTGCATCAGGCAAAACAGGCCAGTTGCAACGTGTACTTGCCATAAAGTGATACCGTCAATGCCCTACTGGACCATGACTATTCTAATCACGGACCTCAGCTTTCCCGTTAACATCCACGGGCTCCAGTGGCGTAGTCGGTTAGCACGTCGTACTTATAAGTCAGTATCGACAAAGACATGCGAAGATCGGGAGTTCGAGCCTCCCCTGGAGCAAGGTTTCTTTTCATGCGCCGTCAACACACGCCACAGCACGGGCAGATCACCAGTAAAATCTAGCAACGTGGCAGTGCACCCAGGTTGTTTTGATCCCGTCAACGTGACGGCAAAGCCCGTAAAATGGCCAGTGTGGGGCTCGAACCCACGACATTCGCGTTATTAGCACGACGCTCTAGCCGACTGAGCTAACCGGCCGTGAACGCGTGAACACGGACTCACTTCCTAAGTCAACTCTAAGCAAAATACTTTTATTTTTTTACTCAAAACGTTACCGTCATATTTCTCACGCTTTGATACGAGTCCAAGCAATGCAAATAGCCGCAACCCGCTCGAAAGAGGAGTCATGTTAGGCCAACTTTAAACGGACATTCCCTGAAAGCCCTCGGAGAGATTTGAACTCTCCTCCCCTGGTTTACAAGACCAGTGCTCTAACCCCTGAGCTACGAAGGCACGCGATCCTTGCCAAATACGAAAAGTCGGTGCATCAGGCAAAACAGGCCAGTTGCAACGTGTACTTGCCATAAAGTGATACCGTCAATGCCCTACTGGACCATGACTATTCTAATCACGGACCTCAGCTTTCCCGTTAACATCCACGGGCTCCAGTGGCGTAGTCGGTTAGCGCGTCGTACTTATAAGTCAGTATCGACAAAGACATGCGAAGATCGGGAGTTCGAGCCTCCCCTGGAGCAAGGTTTCTTTTCATGCGCCGTCAACACACGCCACAGCACGGGCAGATCACCAGTAAAATCTAGCAACGTGGCAGTGCACCCAGGTTGTTTTGATCCCGTCAACGTGACGGCAAAGCCCGTAAAATGGCCAGTGTGGGGCTCGAACCCACGACATTCGCGTTATTAGCACGACGCTCTAGCCGACTGAGCTAACCGGCCGTGAACGCATGAACACGGACTCACTTCCTAAGTCAACTCTAAGCAAAATACTTTTATTTTTTTACTCAAAACGTTACCGTCATATTTCTCACGCTTTGATACGAGTCCAAGCAATGCAAATAGCCGCAACCCGCTCGAAAGAGGAGTCATGTTAGGCCAACTTTAAACGGACATTCCCTGAAAGCCCTCGGAGAGATTTGAACTCTCGACCCCTGGTTTACAAGACCAGTGCTCTAACCCCTGAGCTACGAAGGCACGCGATCCTTGCCAAATACGAAAAGTCGGTGCATCAGGCAAAACAGGCCAGTTGCAACGTGTACTTGCCATAAAGTGATACCGTCAATGCCCTACTGGACCATGACTATTCTAATCACGGACCTCAGCTTTCCCGTTAACATCCACGGGCTCCAGTGGCGTACTCGGTTAGCGCGTCGTACTTATAAGTCAGTATCGACAAAGACATGCGAAGATCGGGAGTTCGAGCCTCCCCTGGAGCAAGGTTTCTTTTCATGCGCCGTCAACACACGCCACAGCACGGGCAGATCACCAGTAAAATCTAGCAACGTGGCAGTGCACCCAGGTTGTTTTGATCCCGTCAACGTGACGGCAAAGCCCGTAAAATGGCCAGTGTGGGGCTCGAACCCACGACATTCGCGTTATTAGCACGACGCTCTAGCCGACTGAGCTAACCGGCCGTGAACGCGTGAACACGGACTCACTTCCTAAGTCAACTCTAAGCAAAATACTTTTATTTTTTTACTCAAAACGTTACCGTCATATTTCTCACGCTTTGATACGAGTCCAAGCAATGCAAATAGCCGCAACCCGCTCGAAAGAGGAGTCATGTTAGGCCAACTTTAAACGGACATTCCCTGAAAGCCCTCGGAGAGATTTGAACTCTCGACCCCTGGTTTACAAGACCAGTGCTCTAACCCCTGAGCTACGAAGGCACGCGATCCTTGCCAAATACGAAAAGTCGGTGCATCAGGCAAAACAGGCCAGTTGCAACGTGTACTTGCCATAAAGTGATACCGTCAATGCCCTACTGGACCATGACTATTCTAATCACGGACCTCAGCTTTCCCGTTAACATCCACGGGCTCCAGTGGCGTAGTCGGTTAGCGCGTCGTACTTATAAGTCAGTATCGACAAAGACATGCGAAGATCGGGAGTTCGAGCCTCCCCTGAAGCAAGGTTTCTTTTCATGCGCCGTCAACACACGCCACAGCACGGGCAGATCACCAGTAAAATCTAGCAACGTGGCAGTGCACCCAGGTTGTTTTGATCCCGTCAACGTGACGGCAAAGCCCGTAAAATGGCCAGTGTGGGGCTCGAACCCACGACATTCGCGTTATTAACACGACGCTCTAGCCGACTGAGCTAACCGGCCGTGAACGCGTGAACACGGACTCACTTCCTAAGTCAACTCTAAGCAAAATACTTTTATTTTTTTACTCAAAACGTTACCGTCATATTTCTCACGCTTTGATACGAGTCCAAGCAATGCAAATAGCCGCAACCCGCTCGAAAGAGGAGTCATGTTAGGCCAACTTTAAACGGACATTCCCTGAAATCCCTCGGAGAGATTTGAACTCTCGACCCCTGGTTTACAAGACCAGTGCTCTAACCCCTGAGCTACGAAGGCACGCGATCCTTGCCAAATACGAAAAGTCGGTGCATCAGGCAAAACAGGCCAGTTGCAACGTGTACTTGCCATAAAGTGATACCGTCAATGCCCTACTGGACCATGACTATTCTAATCACGGACCTCAGCTTTCCCGTTAACATCCACGGGCTCCAGTGGCGTAGTCGCTTAGCGCGTCGTACTTATAAGTCAGTATCGACAAAGACATGCGAAGATCGGGAGTTCGAGCCTCCCCTGGAGCAAGGTTTCTTTTCATGCGCCGTCAACACACGCCACAGCACGGGCAGATCACCAGTAAAATCTAGCAACGTGGCAGTGCACCCAGGTTGTTTTGATCCCGTCAACGTGACGGCAAAGCCCGTAAAATGGCCAGTGTGGGGCTCGAACCCACGACATTCGCGTTATTAGCACGACGCTCTAGCCGACTGAGCTAACCGGCCGTGAACGCGTGAACACGGACTCACTTCCTAAGTCAACTCTAAGCAAAATACTTTTATTTTTTTACTCAAAACGTTACCGTCATATTTCTCACGCTCTGATACGAGTCCAAGCAATGCAAATAGCCGCAACCCGCTCGAAAGAGGAGTCATGTTAGGCCAACTTTAAACGGACATTCCCTGAAAGCCCTCGGAGAGATTTGAACTCTCGACCCCTGGTTTACAAGACCAGTGCTCTAACCCCTGAGCTACGAAGGCACGCGATCCTTGCCAAATACGAAAAGTCGGTGCATCAGGCAAAACAGGCCAGTTGCAACGTGTACTTGCCATAAAGTGATACCGTCAATGCCCTACTGGACCATGACTATTCTAATCACGGACCTCAGCTTTCCCGTTAACATCCACGGGCTCCAGTGGCGTAGTCGGTTAGCGCGTCGTACTTATAAGTCAGTATCGACAAAGACATGCGAAGATCGGGAGTTCGAGCCTCCCCTGGAGCAAGGTTTCTTTTCATGCGCCGTCAACACACGCCACAGCACGGGCAGATCACCAGTAAAATCTAGCAACGTGGCAGTGCACCCAGGTTGTTTTGATCCCGTCAACGTGACGGCAAAGCCCGTAAAATGGCCAGTGTGGGGCTCGAACCCACGACATTCGCGTTATTAGCACGACGCTCTAGCCGACTGAGCTAACCGGCCGTGAACGCGTGAACACGGACTCACTTCCTAAGTCAACTCTAAGCAAAATACTTTTATTTTTTTACTCAAAACGTTACCGTCATATTTCTCACGCTTTGATACGAGTCCAAGCAATGCAAATAGCCGCAACCCGCTCGAAAGAGGAGTCATGTTAGGCCAACTTTAAACGGACATTCCCTGAAAGCCCTCGGAGAGATTTGAACTCTCGACCCCTGGTTTACAAGACCAGTGCTCTAACCCCTGAGCTACGAAGGCACGCGATCCTTGCCAAATACGAAAAGTCGGTGCATCAGGCAAAACAGGCCAGTTGCAACGTGTACTTGCCATAAAGTGATACCGTCAATGCCCTACTGGACCATGACTATTCTAATCACGGACCTCAGCTTTCCCGTTAACATCCACGGGCTCCAGTGGCGTAGTCGGTTAGCGCGTCGTACTTATAAGTCAGTATCGACAAAGACATGCGAAGATCGGGAGTTCGAGCCTCCCCTGGAGCAAGGTTTCTTTTCATGCGCCGTCAACACACGCCACAGCACGGGCAGATCACCAGTAAAATCTAGCAACGTGGCAGTGCACCCAGGTTGTTTTGATCCCGTCAACGTGACGGCAAAGCCCGTAAAATGGCCAGTGTGGGGCTCGAACCCACGACATTCGCGTTATTAGCACGACGCTCTAGCCGACTGAGCTAACCGGCCGTGAACGCGTGAACACGGACTCACTTCCTAAGTCAACTCTAAGCAAAATACTTTTATTTTTTTACTCAAAACGTTACCGTCATATTTCTCACGCTTTGATACGAGTCCAAGCAATGCAAATAGCCGCAACCCGCTCGAAAGAGGAGTCATGTTAGGCCAACTTTAAACGGACATTCCCTGAAAGCCCTCGGAGAGATTTGAACTCTCGACCCCTGGTTTACAAGACCAGTGCTCTAACCCCTGAGCTACGAAGGCACGCGATCCTTGCCAAATACGAAAAGTCGGTGCATCAGGCAAAACAGGCCAGTTGCAACGTGTACTTGCCATAAAGTGATACCGTCAATGCCCTACTGGACCATGACTATTCTAATCACGGACCTCAGCTTTCCCGTTAACATCCACGGGCTCCAGTGGCGTAGTCGGTTAGCGCGTCGTACTTATAAGTCAGTATCGACAAAGACATGCGAAGATCGGGAGTTCGAGCCTCCCCTGGAGCAAGGTTTCTTTTCATGCGCCGTCAACACACGCCACAGCACGGGCAGATCACCAGTAAAATCTAGCAACGTGGCAGTGCACCCAGGTTGTTTTGATCCCGTCAACGTGACGGCAAAGCCCGTAAAATGGCCAGTGTGGGGCTCGAACCCACGACATTCGAGTTATTAGCACGACGCTCTAGCCGACTGAGCTAACCGGCCGTGAACGCGTGAACACGGACTCACTTCCTAAGTCAACTCTAAGCAAAATACTTTTATTTTTTTACTCAAAACTTTACCGTCATATTTCTCACGCTTTGATACGAGTCCAAGCAATGCAAATAGCCGCAACCCGCTCGAAAGAGGAGTCATGTTAGGCCAACTTTAAACGGACATTCCCTGAAAGCCCTCGGAGAGATTTGAACTCTCGACCCCTGGTTTACAAGACCAGTGCTCTAACCCCTGAGCTACGAAGGCACGCGATCCTTGCCAAATACGAAAAGTCGGTGCATCAGGCAAAACAGGCCAGTTGCAACGTGTACTTGCCATAAAGTGATACCGTCAATGCCCTACTGGACCATGACTATTCTAATCACGGACCTCAGCTTTCCCGTTAACATCCACGGGCTCCAGTGGCGTAGTCGGTTAGCGCGTCGTACTTATAAGTCAGTATCGACAAAGACATGCGAAGATCGGGAGTTCGAGCCTCCCCTGGAGCAAGGTTTCTTTTCATGCGCCGTCAACACACGCCACAGCACGGGCAGATCACCAGTAAAATCTAGCAACGTGGCAGTGCACCCAGGTTGTTTTGATCCCGTCAACGTGACGGCAAAGCCCGTAAAATGGCCAGTGTGGGGCTCGAACCCACGACATTCGCGTTATTAGCACGACGCTCTAGCCGACTGAGCTAACCGGCCGTGAACGCGTGAACACGGACTCACTTCCTAAGTCAACTCTAAGCAAAATACTTTTATTTTTTTACTCAAAACGTTACCGTCATATTTCTCACGCTTTGATACGAGTCCAAGCAATGCAAATAGCCGCAACCCGCTCGAAAGAGGAGTCATGTTAGGCCAACTTTAAACGGACATTCCCTGAAAGCCCTCGGAGAGATTTGAACTCTCGACCCCTGGTTTACAAGACCAGTGCTCTAACCCCTGAGCTACGAAGGCACGCGATCCTTGCCAAATACGAAAAGTCGGTGCATCAGGCAAAACAGGCCAGTTGCAACGTGTACTTGCCATAAAGTGATACCGTCAATGCCCTACTGGACCATAACTATTCTAATCACGGACCTCAGCTTTCCCGTTAACATCCACGGGCTCCAGTGGCGTAGTCGGTTAGCGCGTCGTACTTATAAGTCAGTATCGACAAAGACATGCGAAGATCGGGAGTTCGAGCCTCCCCTGGAGCAAGGTTTCTTTTCATGCGCCGTCAACACACGCCACAGCACGGGCAGATCACCAGTAAAATCTAGCAACGTGGCAGTGCACCCAGGTTGTTTTGATCCCGTCAACGTGACGGCAAAGCCCGTAAAATGGCCAGTGTGGGGCTCGAACCCACGACATTCGCGTTATTAGCACGACGCTCTAGCCGACTGAGCTAACCGGCCGTGAACGCGTGAACACGGACTCACTTCCTAAGTCAACTCTAAGCAAAATACTTTTATTTTTTTACTCAAAACGTTACCGTCATATTTCTCACGCTTTGATACGAGTCCAAGCAATGCAAATAGCCGCAACCCGCTCGAAAGAGGAGTCATGTTAGGCCAACTTTAAACGGACATTCCCTGAAAGGCCTCGGAGAGATTTGAACTCTCGACCCCTCGTTTACAAGACCAGTGCTCTAACCCCTGAGCTACGAAGGCACGCGATCCTTGCCAAATACGAAAAGTCGGTGCATCAGGCAAAACAGGCCAGTTGCAACGTGTACTTGCCATAAAGTGATACCGTCAATGCCCTACTGGACCATGACTATTCTAATCACGGACCTCAGCTTTCCCGTTAACATCCACGGGCTCCAGTGGCGTAGTCGGTTAGCGCGTCGTACTTATAAGTCAGTATCGACAAAGACATGCGAAGATCGGGAGTTCGAGCCTCCCCTGGAGCAAGGTTTCTTTTCATGCGCCGTCAACACACGCCACAGCACGGGCAGATCACCAGTAAAATCTAGCAACGTGGCAGTGCACCCAGGTTGTTTTGATCCCGTCAACGTGACGGCAAAGCCCGTAAAATGGCCAGTGTGGGGCTCGAACCCACGACATTCGCGTTATTAGCACGACGCTCTAGCCGACTGAGCTAACCGGCCGTGAACGCGTGAACACGGACTCACTTCCTAAGTCAACTCTAAGCAAAATACTTTTATTTTTTTACTCAAAACGTTACCGTCATATTTCTCACGCTTTGATACGAGTCCAAGCAATGCAAATAGCCGCAACCCGCTCGAAAGAGGAGTCATGTTAGGCCAACTTTAAACGGACATTCCCTGAAAGGCCTCGGAGAGATTTGAACTCTCGACCCCTGGTTTACAAGACCAGTGCTCTAACCCCTGAGCTACGAAGGCACGCGATCCTTGCCAAATACGAAAAGTCGGTGCATCAGGCAAAACAGGCCAGTTGCAACGTGTACTTGCCATAAAGTGATACCGTCAATGCCCTACTGGACCATGACTATTCTAATCACGGACCTCAGCTTTCCCGTTAACATCCACGGGCTCCAGTGGCGTAGTCGGTTAGCGCGTCGTACTTATAAGTCAGTATCGACAAAGACATGCGAAGATCGGGAGTTAGAGCCTCCCCTGGAGCAAGGTTTCTTTTCATGCGCCGTCAACACACGCCACAGCACGGGCAGATCACCAGTAAAATCTAGCAACGTGGCAGTGCACCCAGGTTGTTTTGATCCCGTCAACGTGACGGCAAAGCCCGTAAAATGGCCAGTGTGGGGCTCGAACCCACGACATTCGCGTTATTAGCACGACGCTCTAGCCGACTGAGCTAACCGGCCGTGAACGCGCGAACACGGACTCACTTCCTAAGTCAACTCTAAGCAAAATACTTTTATTTTTTTACTCAAAACGTTACCGTCATATTTCTCACGCTTTGATACGAGTCCAAGCAATGCAAATAGCCGCAACCCGCTCGAAAGAGGAGTCATGTTAGGCCAACTTTAAACGGACATTCCCTGAAAGCCCTCGGAGAGATTTGAACTCTCGACCCCTGGTTTACAAGACCAGTGCTCTAACCCCTGAGCTACGAAGGCACGCGATCCTTGCCAAATACGAAAAGTCGGTGCATCAGGCAAAACAGGCCAGTTGCAACGTGTACTTGCCATAAAGTGATACCGTCAATGCCCTACTGGACCATGACTATTCTAATCACGGACCTCAGCTTTCCCGTTAACATCCACGGGCTCCAGTGGCGTAGTCGGTTAGCGCGTCGTACTTATAAGTCAGTATCGACAAAGACATGCGAAGATCGGGAGTTCGAGCCTCCCCTGGAGCAAGGTTTCTTTTCATGCGCCGTCAACACACGCCACAGCACGGGCAGATCACCAGTAAAATCTAGCAACGTGGCAGTGCACCCAGGTTGTTTTGATCCCGTCAACGTGACGGCAAAGCCCGTAAAATGGCCAGTGTGGGGCTCGAACCCACGACATTCGCGTTATTAGCACGACGCTCTAGCCGACTGAGCTAACCGGCCGTGAACGCGTGAACACGGACTCACTTCCTAAGTCAACTCTAAGCAAAATACTTTTATTTTTTTACTCAAAACGTTACCGTCATATTTCTCACGCTTTGATACGAGTCCAAGCAATGCAAATAGCCGCAACCCGCTCGAAAGAGGAGTCATGTTAGGCCAACTTTAAACGGACATTCCCTGAAAGCCCTCGGAGAGATTTGAACTCTCGACCCCTGGTTTACAAGACCAGTGCTCTAACCCCTGAGCTACGAAGGCACGCGATCCTTGCCAAATACGAAAAGTCGGTGCATCAGGCAAAACAGGCCAGTTGCAACGTGTACTTGCCATAAAGTGATACCGTCAATGCCCTACTGGACCATGACTATTCTAATCACGGACCTCAGCTTTCCCGTTAACATCCACGGGCTCCAGTGGCGTAGTCGGTTAGCGCGTCGTACTTATAAGTCAGTATCGACAAAGACATGCGAAGATCGGGAGTTCGAGCCTCCCCTGGAGCAAGGTTTCTTTTCATGCGCTGTCAACACACGCCACAGCACGGGCAGATCACCAGTAAAATCTAGCAACGTGGCAGTGCACCCAGGTTGTTTTGATCCCGTCAACGTGACGGCAAAGCCCGTAAAATGGCCAGTGTGGGGCTCGAACCCACGACATTCGCGTTATTAGCACGACGCTCTAGCCGACTGAGCTAACCGGCCGTGAACGCGCGAACACGGACTCACTTCCTAAGTCAACTCTAAGCAAAATACTTTTATTTTTTTACTCAAAACGTTACCGTCATATTTCTCACGCTTTGATACGAGTCCAAGCAATGCAAATAGCCGCAACCCGCTCGAAAGAGGAGTCATGTTAGGCCAACTTTAAACGGACATTCCCTGAAAGCCCTCGGAGAGATTTGAACTCTCGACCCCTGGTTTACAAGACCAGTGCTCTAACCCCTGAGCTACGAAGGCACGCGATCCTTGCCAAATACGAAAAGTCGGTGCATCAGGCAAAACAGGCCAGTTGCAACGTGTACTTGCCATAAAGTGATACCGTCAATGCCCTACTGGACCATGACTATTCTAATCACGGACCTCAGCTTTCCCGTTAACATCCACGGGCTCCAGTGGCGTAGTCGGTTAGCGCGTCGTACTTATAAGTCAGTATCGACAAAGACATGCGAAGATCGGGAGTTCGAGCCTCCCCTGGAGCAAGGTTTCTTTTCATGCGCCGTCAACACACGCCACAGCACGGGCAGATCACCAGTAAAATCTAGCAACGTGGCAGTGCACCCAGGTTGTTTTGATCCCGTCAACGTGACGGCAAAGCCCGTAAAATGGCCAGTGTGGGGCTCGAACCCACGACATTCGCGTTATTAGCACGACGCTCTAGCCGACTGAGCTAACCGGCCGTGAACGCGTGAACACGGACTCACTTCCTAAGTCAACTCTAAGCAAAATACTTTTATTTTTTTACTCAAAACGTTACCGTCATATTTCTCACGCTTTGATACGAGTCCAAGCAATGCAAATAGCCGCAACCCGCTCGAAAGAGGAGTCATGTTAGGCCAACTTTAAACGGACATTCCCTGAAAGCCCTCGGGGAGATTTGAACTCTCGACCCCTGGTTTACAAGACCAGTGCTCTAACCCCTGAGCTACGAATGCACGCGATCCTTGCCAAATACGAAAAGTCGGTGGATCAGGCAAAACAGGCCAGTTGCAACGTGTACTTGCCATAAAGTGATACCGTCAATGCCCTACTGGACCATGACTATTCTAATCACGGACCTCAGCTTTCCCGTTAACATCCACGGGCTCCAGTGGCGTAGTCGGTTAGCGCGTCGTACTTATAAGTCAGTATCGACAAAGACATGCGAAGATCGGGAGTTCGAGCCTCCCCTGGAGCAAGGTTTCTTTTCATGCGCCGTCAACACACGCCACAGCACGGGCAGATCACCAGTAAAATCTAGCAACGTGGCAGTGCACCCAGGTTGTTTTGATCCCGTCAACGTGACGGCAAAGCCCGTAAAATGGCCAGTGTGGGGCTCGAACCCACGACATTCGCGTTATTAGCACGACGCTCTAGCCGACTGAGCTAACCGGCCGTGAACGCGTGAACACGGACTCACTTCCTAAGTCAACTCTAAGCAAAATACTTTTATTTTTTGACTCAAAACGTTACCGTCATATTTCTCACGCTTTGATACGAGTCCAAGCAATGCAAATAGCCGCAACCCGCTCGAAAGAGGAGTCATGTTAGGCCAACTTCAACACACGCCACAGCACGGGCAGATCACCAGTAAAATCTAGCAACGTGGCAGTGCACCCAGGTTGTTTTGATCCCGTCAACGTGACGGCAAAGCCCGTAAAATGGCCAGTGTGGGGCTCGAACCCACGACATTCGCGTTATTAGCACGACGCTCTAGCCGACTGAGCTAACCGGCCGTGAACGCGTGAACACGGACTCACTTCCTAAGTCAACTCTAAGCAAAATACTTTTATTTTTTTACTCAAAACGTTACCGTCATATTTCTCACGCTTTGATACGAGTCCAAGCAATGCAAATAGCCGCAACCCGCTCGAAAGAGGAGTCATGTTAGGCCAACTTTAAACGGACATTCCCTGAAAGCCCTCGGAGAGATTTGAACTCTCGACCCCTGGTTTACAAGACCAGTGCTCTAACCCCTGAGCTACGAATGCACGCGATCCTTGCCAAATACGAAAAGTCGGTGCATCAGGCAAAACAGGCCAGTTGCAACGTGTACTTGCCATAAAGTGATACCGTCAATGCCCTACTGGACCATGACTATTCTAATCACGGACCTCAGCTTTCCCGTTAACATCCACGGGCTCCAGTGGCGTAGTCGGTTAGCGCGTCGTACTTATAAGTCAGTATCGACAAAGACATGCGAAGATCGGGAGTTCGAGCCTCCCCTGGAGCAAGGTTTCTTTTCATGCGCCGTCAACACACGCCACAGCACGGGCAGATCACCAGTAAAATCTAGCAACGTGGCAGTGCACCCAGGTTGTTTTGATCCCGTCAACGTGACGGCAAAGCCCGTAAAATGGCCAGTGTGGGGCTCGAACCCACGACATTCGCGTTATTAGCACGACGCTCTAGCCGACTGAGCTAACCGGCCGTGAACGCGTGAACACGGACTCACTTCCTAAGTCAACTCTAAGCAAAATACTTTTATTTTTTGACTCAAAACGTTACCGTCATATTTCTCACGCTTTGATACGAGTCCAAGCAATGCAAATAGCCGCAACCCGCTCGAAAGAGGAGTCATGTTAGGCCAACTTTAAACGGACATTCCCTGAAAGCCCTCGGAGAGATTTGAACTCTCGACCCCTGGTTTACAAGACCAGTGCTCTAACCCCTGAGCTACGAAGGCACGCGATCCTTGCCAAATACGAAAAGTCGGTGCATCAGGCAAAACAGGCCAGTTGCAACGTGTACTTGCCATAAAGTGATACCGTCAATGCCCTACTGGACCATGACTATTCTAATCACGGACCTCAGCTTTCCCGTTAACATCCACGGGCTCCAGTGGCGTAGTCGGTTAGCGCGTCGTACTTATAAGTCAGTATCGACAAAGACATGCGAAGATCGGGAGTTCGAGCCTCCCCTGGAGCAAGGTTTCTTTTCATGCGCTGTCAACACACGCCACAGCACGGGCAGATCACCAGTAAAATCTAGCAACGTGGCAGTGCACCCAGGTTGTTTTGATCCCGTCAACGTGACGGCAAAGCCCGTAAAATGGCCAGTGTGGGGCTCGAACCCACGACATTCGCGTTATTAGCACGACGCTCTAGCCGACTGAGCTAACCGGCCGTGAACGCGCGAACACGGACTCACTTCCTAAGTCAACTCTAAGCAAAATACTTTTATTTTTTTACTCAAAACGTTACCGTCATATTTCTCACGCTTTGATACGAGTCCAAGCAATGCAAATAGCCGCAACCCGCTCGAAAGAGGAGTCATGTTAGGCCAACTTTAAACGGACATTCCCTGAAAGCCCTCGGAGAGATTTGAACTCTCGACCCCTGGTTTACAAGACCAGTGCTCTAACCCCTGAGCTACGAAGGCACGCGATCCTTGCCAAATACGAAAAGTCGGTGCATCAGGCAAAACAGGCCAGTTGCAACGTGTACTTGCCATAAAGTGATACCGTCAATGCCCTACTGGACCATGACTATTCTAATCACGGACCTCAGCTTTCCCGTTAACATCCACGGGCTCCAGTGGCGTAGTCGGTTAGCGCGTCGTACTTATAAGTCAGTATCGACAAAGACATGCGAAGATCGGGAGTTCGAGCCTCCCCTGGAGCAAGGTTTCTTTTCATGCGCCGTCAACACACGCCACAGCACGGGCAGATCACCAGTAAAATCTAGCAACGTGGCAGTGCACCCAGGTTGTTTTGATCCCGTCAACGTGACGGCAAAGCCCGTAAAATGGCCAGTGTGGGGCTCGAACCCACGACATTCGCGTTATTAGCACGACGCTCTAGCCGACTGAGCTAACCGGCCGTGAACGCGTGAACACGGACTCACTTCCTAAGTCAACTCTAAGCAAAATACTTTTATTTTTTTACTCAAAACGTTACCGTCATATTTCTCACGCTTTGATACGAGTCCAAGCAATGCAAATAGCCGCAACCCGCTCGAAAGAGGAGTCATGTTAGGCCAACTTTAAACGGACATTCCCTGAAAGCCCTCGGGGAGATTTGAACTCTCGACCCCTGGTTTACAAGACCAGTGCTCTAACCCCTGAGCTACGAATGCACGCGATCCTTGCCAAATACGAAAAGTCGGTGGATCAGGCAAAACAGGCCAGTTGCAACGTGTACTTGCCATAAAGTGATACCGTCAATGCCCTACTGGACCATGACTATTCTAATCACGGACCTCAGCTTTCCCGTTAACATCCACGGGCTCCAGTGGCGTAGTCGGTTAGCGCGTCGTACTTATAAGTCAGTATCGACAAAGACATGCGAAGATCGGGAGTTCGAGCCTCCCCTGGAGCAAGGTTTCTTTTCATGCGCCGTCAACACACGCCACAGCACGGGCAGATCACCAGTAAAATCTAGCAACGTGGCAGTGCACCCAGGTTGTTTTGATCCCGTCAACGTGACGGCAAAGCCCGTAAAATGGCCAGTGTGGGGCTCGAACCCACGACATTCGCGTTATTAGCACGACGCTCTAGCCGACTGAGCTAACCGGCCGTGAACGCGTGAACACGGACTCACTTCCTAAGTCAACTCTAAGCAAAATACTTTTATTTTTTGACTCAAAACGTTACCGTCATATTTCTCACGCTTTGATACGAGTCCAAGCAATGCAAATAGCCGCAACCCGCTCGAAAGAGGAGTCATGTTAGGCCAACTTCAACACACGCCACAGCACGGGCAGATCACCAGTAAAATCTAGCAACGTGGCAGTGCACCCAGGTTGTTTTGATCCCGTCAACGTGACGGCAAAGCCCGTAAAATGGCCAGTGTGGGGCTCGAACCCACGACATTCGCGTTATTAGCACGACGCTCTAGCCGACTGAGCTAACCGGCCGTGAACGCGTGAACACGGACTCACTTCCTAAGTCAACTCTAAGCAAAATACTTTTATTTTTTTACTCAAAACGTTACCGTCATATTTCTCACGCTTTGATACGAGTCCAAGCAATGCAAATAGCCGCAACCCGCTCGAAAGAGGAGTCATGTTAGGCCAACTTTAAACGGACATTCCCTGAAAGCCCTCGGAGAGATTTGAACTCTCGACCCCTGGTTTACAAGACCAGTGCTCTAACCCCTGAGCTACGAATGCACGCGATCCTTGCCAAATACGAAAAGTCGGTGCATCAGGCAAAACAGGCCAGTTGCAACGTGTACTTGCCATAAAGTGATACCGTCAATGCCCTACTGGACCATGACTATTCTAATCACGGACCTCAGCTTTCCCGTTAACATCCACGGGCTCCAGTGGCGTAGTCGGTTAGCGCGTCGTACTTATAAGTCAGTATCGACAAAGACATGCGAAGATCGGGAGTTCGAGCCTCCCCTGGAGCAAGGTTTCTTTTCATGCGCCGTCAACACACGCCACAGCACGGGCAGATCACCAGTAAAATCTAGCAACGTGGCAGTGCACCCAGGTTGTTTTGATCCCGTCAACGTGACGGCAAAGCCCGTAAAATGGCCAGTGTGGGGCTCGAACCCACGACATTCGCGTTATTAGCACGACGCTCTAGCCGACTGAGCTAACCGGCCGTGAACGCGTGAACACGGACTCACTTCCTAAGTCAACTCTAAGCAAAATACTTTTATGTTTTGACTCAAAACGTTACCGTCATATTTCTCACGCTTTGATACGAGTCCAAGCAATGCAAATAGCCGCAACCCGCTCGAAAGAGGAGTCATGTTAGGCCAACTTTAAACGGACATTCCCTGAAAGCCCTCGGAGAGATTTGAACTCTCGACCCCTGGTTTACAAGACCAGTGCTCTAACCCCTGAGCTACGAAGGCACGCGATCCTTGCCAAATACGAAAAGTCGGTGCATCAGGCAAAACAGGCCAGTTGCAACGTGTACTTGCCATAAAGTGATACCGTCAATGCCCTACTGGACCATGACTATTCTAATCACGGACCTCAGCTTTCCCGTTAACATCCACGGGCTCCAGTGGCGTAGTCGGTTAGCGCGTCGTACTTATAAGTCAGTATCGACAAAGACATGCGAAGATCGGGAGTTCGAGCCTCCCCTGGAGCAAGGTTTCTTTTCATGCGCCGTCAACACACGCCACAGCACGGGCAGATCACCAGTAAAATCTAGCAACGTGGCAGTGCACCCAGGTTGTTTTGATCCCGTCAACGTGACGGCAAAGCCCGTAAAATGGCCAGTGTGGGGCTCGAACCCACGACATTCGCGTTATTAGCACGACGCTCTAGCCGACTGAGCTAACCGGCCGTGAACGCGTGAACACGGACTCACTTCCTAAGTCAACTCTAAGCAAAATACTTTTATTTTTTTACTCAAAACGTTACCGTCATATTTCTCACGCTTTGATACGAGTCCAAGCAATGCAAATAGCCGCAACCCGCTCGAAAGAGGAGTCATGTTAGGCCAACTTTAAACGGACATTCCCTGAAAGCCCTCGGAGAGATTTGAACTCTCGACCCCTGGTTTACAAGACCAGTGCTCTAACCCCTGAGCTACGAAGGCACGCGATCCTTGCCAAATACGAAAAGTCGGTGCATCAGGCAAAACAGGCCAGTTGCAACGTGTACTTGCCATAAAGTGATACCGTCAATGCCCTACTGGACCATGACTATTCTAATCACGGACCTCAGCTTTCCCGTTAACATCCACGGGCTCCAGTGGCGTAGTCGGTTAGCGCGTCGTACTTATAAGTCAGTATCGACAAAGACATGCGAAGATCGGGAGTTCGAGCCTCCCCTGGAGCAAGGTTTCTTTTCATGCGCCGTCAACACACGCCACAGCACGGGCAGATCACCAGTAAAATCTAGCAACGTGGCAGTGCACCCAGGTTGTTTTGATCCCGTCAACGTGACGGCAAAGCCCGTAAAATGGCCAGTGTGGGGCTCGAACCCACGACATTCGCGTTATTAGCACGACGCTCTAGCCGACTGAGCTAACCGGCCGTGAACGCGTGAACACGGACTCACTTCCTAAGTCAACTCTAAGCAAAATACTTTTATTTTTTTACTCAAAACGTTACCGTCATATTTCTCACGCTTTGATACGAGTCCAAGCAATGCAAATAGCCGCAACCCGCTCGAAAGAGGAGTCATGTTAGGCCAACTTTAAACGGACATTCCCTGAAAGCCCTCGGAGAGATTTGAACTCTCGACCCCTGGTTTACAAGACCAGTGCTCTAACCCCTGAGCTACGAAGGCACGCGATCCTTGCCAAATCCGAAAAGTCGGTGCATCAGGCAAAACAGGCCAGTTGCAACGTGTACTTGCCATAAAGTGATACCGTCAATGCCCTACTGGACCATGACTATTCTAATCACGGACCTCAGCTTTCCCGTTAACATCCACGGGCTCCAGTGGCGTAGTCGGTTAGCGCGTCGTACTTATAAGTCAGTATCGACAAAGACATGCGAAGATCGGGAGTTCGAGCCTCCCCTGGAGCAAGGTTTCTTTTCATGCGCTGTCAACACACGCCACAGCACGGGCAGATCACCAGTAAAATCTAGCAACGTGGCAGTGCACCCAGGTTGTTTTGATCCCGTCAACGTGACGGCAAAGCCCGTAAAATGGCCAGTGTGGGGCTCGAACCCACGACATTCGCGTTATTAGCACGACGCTCTAGCCGACTGAGCTAACCGGCCGTGAACGCGTGAACACGGACTCACTTCCTAAGTCAACTCTAAGCAAAATACTTTTATTTTTTTACTCAAAACGTTACCGTCATATTTCTCACGCTTTGATACGAGTCCAAGCAATGCAAATAGCCGCAACCCGCTCGAAAGAGGAGTCATGTTAGGCCAACTTTAAATGGACATTCCCTGAAAGCCCTCGGAGAGATTTGAACTCTCGACCCCTGGTTTACAAGACCAGTGCTCTAACCCCTGAGCTACGAAGGCACGCGATCCTTGCCAAATACGAAAAGTCGGTGCATCAGGCAAAACAGGCCAGTTGCAACGTGTACTTGCCATAAAGTGATACCGTCAATGCCCTACTGGACCATGACTATTCTAATCACGGACCTCAGCTTTCCCGTTAACATCCACGGGCTCCAGTGGCGTAGTCGGTTAGCGCGTCGTACTTATAAGTCAGTATCGACAAAGACATGCGAAGATCGGGAGTTCGAGCCTCCCCTGGAGCAAGGTTTCTTTTCATGCGCCGTCAACACACGCCACAGCACGGGCAGATCACCAGTAAAATCTAGCAACGTGGCAGTGCACCCAGGTTGTTTTGATCCCGTCAACGTGACGGCAAAGCCCGTAAAATGGCCAGTGTGGGGCTCGAACCCACGACATTCGCGTTATTAGCACGACGCTCTAGCCGACTGAGCTAACCGGCCGTGAACGCGTGAACACGGACTCACTTCCTAAGTCAACTCTAAGCAAAATACTTTTATTTTTTTACTCAAAACGTTACCGTCATATTTCTCACGCTTTGATACGAGTCCAAGCAATGCAAATAGCCGCAACCCGCTCGAAAGAGGAGTCATGTTAGGCCAACTTTAATCGGACATTCCCTGAAAGCCCTCGGAGAGATTTGAACTCTCGACCCCTGGTTTACAAGACCAGTGCTCTAACCCCTGAGCTACGAAGGCACGCGATCCTTGCCAAATACGAAAAGTCGGTGCATCAGGCAAAACAGGCCAGTTGCAACGTGTACTTGCCATAAAGTGATACCGTCAATGCCCTACTGGACCATGACTATTCTAATCACGGACCTCAGCTTTCCCGTTAACATTCACGGGCTCCAGTGGCGTAGTCGGTTAGCGCGTCGTACTTATAAGTCAGTATCGACAAAGACATGCGAAGATCGGGAGTTCGAGCCTCCCCTGGAGCAAGGTTTCTTTTCATGCGCCGTCAACACACGCCACAGCACGGGCAGATCACCAGTAAAATCTAGCAACGTGGCAGTGCACCCAGGTTGTTTTGATCCCGTCAACGTGACGGCAAAGCCCGTAAAATGGCCAGTGTGGGGCTCGAACCCACGACATTCGCGTTATTAGCACGACGCTCTAGCCGACTGAGCTAACCGGCCGTGAACGCGTGAACACGGACTCACTTCCTAAGTCAACTCTAAGCAAAATACTTTTATTTTTTTACTCAAAACGTTACCGTCATATTTCTCACGCTTTGATACGAGTCCAAGCAATGCAAATAGCCGCAACCCGCTCGAAAGAGGAGTCATGTTAGGCCAACTTTAAACGGACATTCCCTGAAAGCCCTCGGAGAGATTTGAACTCTCGACCCCTGGTTTACAAGACCAGTGCTCTAACCCCTGAGCTACGAAGGCACGCGATCCTTGCCAAATACGAAAAGTCGGTGCATCAGGCAAAACAGGCCAGTTGCAACGTGTACTTGCCATAAAGTGATACCGTCAATGCCCTACTGGACCATGACTATTCTAATCACGGACCTCAGCTTTCCCGTTAACATCCACGGGCTCCAGTGGCGTAGTCGGTTAGCGCGTCGTACTTATAAGTCAGTATCGACAAAGACATGCGAAGATCGGGAGTTCGAGCCTCCCCTGGAGCAAGGTTTCTTTTCATGCGCCGTCAACACACGCCACAGCACGGGCAGATCACCAGTAAAATCTAGCAACGTGGCAGTGCACCCAGGTTGTTTTGATCCCGTCAACGTGACGGCAAAGCCCGTAAAATGGCCAGTGTGGGGCTCGAACCCACGACATTCGCGTTATTAGCACGACGCTCTAGCCGACTGAGCTAACCGGCCGTGAACGCGTGAACACGGACTCACTTCCTAAGTCAACTCTAAGCAAAATACTTTTATTTTTTTACTCAAAACGTTACCGTCATATTTCTCACGCTTTGATACGAGTCCAAGCAATGCAAATAGCCGCAACCCGCTCGAAAGAGGAGTCATGTTAGGCCAACTTTAAACGGACATTCCCTGAAAGCCCTCGGAGAGATTTGAACTCTCGACCCCTGGTTTACAAGACCAGTGCTCTAACCCCTGAGCTACGAAGGCACGCGATCCTTGCCAAATACGAAAAGTCGGTGCATCAGGCAAAACAGGCCAGTTGCAACGTGTACTTGCCATAAAGTGATACCGTCAATGCCCTACTGGACCATGACTATTCTAATCACGGACCTCAGCTTTCCCGTTAACATCCACGGGCTCCAGTGGCGTAGTCGGTTAGCGCGTCGTACTTATAAGTCAGTATCGACAAAGACATGCGAAGATCGGGAGTTCGAGCCTCCCCTGGAGCAAGGTTTCTTTTCATGCGCCGTCAACACACGCCACAGCACGGGCAGATCACCAGTAAAATCTAGCAACGTGGCAGTGCACCCAGGTTGTTTTGATCCCGTCAACGTGACGGCAAAGCCCGTAAAATGGCCAGTGTGGGGCTCGAACCCACGACATTCGCGTTATTAGCACGACGCTCTAGCCGACTGAGCTAACCGGCCGTGAACGCGTGAACACGGACTCACTTCCTAAGTCAACTCTAAGCAAAATACTTTTATTTTTTTACTCAAAACGTTACCGTCATATTTCTCACGCTTTGATACGAGTCCAAGCAATGCAAATAGCCGCAACCCGCTCGAAAGAGGAGTCATGTTAGGCCAACTTTAAACGGACATTCCCTGAAAGCCCTCGGAGAGATTTGAACTCTCGACCCCTGGTTTACAAGACCAGTGCTCTAACCCCTGAGCTACGAAGGCACGCGATCCTTGCCAAATAC
Organism: Hydractinia symbiolongicarpus; assembly: GCF_029227915.1. Classification (NCBI taxonomy): domain Eukaryota; kingdom Metazoa; phylum Cnidaria; class Hydrozoa; order Anthoathecata; family Hydractiniidae; genus Hydractinia; species Hydractinia symbiolongicarpus. Next base: position 6,977,731 of record NC_079878.1, read on the forward strand.
GAAAAGTCGGTGCATCAGGCAAAACAGGCCAGTTGCAACGTGTACTTGCCATAAAGTGATACCGTCAATGCCCTACTGGACCATGACTATTCTAATCACGGACCTCAGCTTTCCCGTTAACATCCACGGGCTCCAGTGGCGTAGTCGGTTAGCGCGTCGTACTTATAAGTCAGTATCGACAAAGACATGCGAAGATCGGGAGTTCGAGCCTCACCTGGAGCAAGGTTTCTTTTCATGCGCCGTCAACACACGCCACAGCACGGGCAGATCACCAGTAAAATCTAGCAACGTGGCAGTGCACCCAGGTTGTTTTGATCCCGTCAACGTGACGGCAAAGCCCGTAAAATGGCCAGTGTGGGGCTCGAACCCACGACATGCGCGTTATTAGCACGACGCTCTAGCCGACTGAGCTAACCGGCCGTGAACGCGTGAACACGGACTCACTTCCTAAGTCAACTCTAAGCAAAATACTTTTATTTTTTTTCTCAAAACGTTACCGTCATATTTCTCACGCTTTGATACGAGTCCAAGCAATGCAAATAGCCGCAACCCGCTCGAAAGAGGAGTCATGTTAGGCCAACTTTAAACGGACATTCCCTGAAAGCCCTCGGAGAGATTTGAACTCACGAACCCTGGTTTACAAGACCAGTGCTCTAACCCCTGAGCTACGAAGGCACGCGATCCTTGCCAAATACGAAAAGTCGGTGCATCAGGCAAAACAGGCCAGTTGCAACGTGTACTTGCCATAAAGTGATACCGTCAATGCCCTACTGGACCATGACTATTCTAATCACGGACCTCAGCTTTCCCGTTAACATCCACGGGCTCCAGTGGCGTAGTCGGTTAGCGCGTCGTACTTATAAGTCAGTATCGACAAAGACATGCGAAGATCGGGAGTTCGAGCCTCCCCTGGAGCAAGGTTTCTTTTCATGCGCCGTCAACACACGCCACAGCACGGGCAGATCACCAGTAAAATCTAGCAACGTGGCAGTGCACCCAGGTTGTTTTGATCCCGTCAACGTGACGGCAAAGCCCGTAAAATGGCCAGTGTGGGGCTCGAACCCACGACATTCGCGTTATTAGCACGACGCTCTAGCCGACTGAGCTAACCGACCGTGAACGCGTGAACACGGACTCACTTCCTAAGTCAACTCTAAGCAAAATACTTTTATTTTTTTATTCAAAACGTTACCGTCATATTTCTCACGCTTTGATACGAGTCCAAGCAATGCAAATAGCCGCAACCCGCTCGAAAGAGGAGTCATGTTAGGCCAACTTCAAACGGACATTCCCTGAAAGCCCTCGGAGAGATTTGAACTCTCGACCCCTGGTTTACAAGACCAGTGCTCTAACCCCTGAGCTACGAAGGCACGCGATCCTTGCCAAATACGAAAAGTCGGTGCATCAGGCAAAACAGGCCAGTTGCAACGTGTACTTGCCATAAAGTGATACCGTCAATGCCCTACTGGACCATGACTATTCTAATCACGGACCTCAGCTTTCCCGTTAACATCCACGGGCTCCAGTGGCGTAGTCGGTTAGCGCGTCGTACTTATAAGTCAGTATCGACAAAGACATGCGAAGATCGGGAGTTCGAGCCTCCCCTGGAGCAAGGTTTCTCTTCATGCGCCGTCAACACACGCCACAGCACGGGCAGATCACCAGTAAAATCTAGCAACGTGGCAGTGTACCCAGGTTGTTTTGATCCCGTCAACGTGACGGCAAAGCCCGTAAAATGGCCAGTGTGGGGCTCGAACCCACGACATTCGCGTTATTAGCACGACGCTCTAGCCGACTGAGCTAACCGGCCGTGAACGCGTGAACACGGACTCACTTCCTAAGTCAACTCTAAGCAAAATACTTTTATTTTTTTACTCAAAACGTTACCGTCATATTTCTCACGCTTTGATACGAGTCCAAGCAATGCAAATAGCCGCAACCCGCTCGAAAGAGGAGTCATGTTAGGCCAACTTTAAACGGACATTCCCTGAAAGCCCTCGGAGAGATTTGAACTCTCGACCCCTGGTTTACAAGACCAGTGCTCTAACCCCTGAGCTACGAAGGCACGCGATCCTTGCCAAATACGAAAAGTCGGTGCATCAGGCAAAACAGGCCAGTTGCAACGTGTACTTGCCATAAAGTGATACCGTCAATGCCCTACTGGACCATGACTATTCTAATCACGGACCTCAGCTTTCCCGTTAACATTCACGGGCTCCAGTGGCGTAGTCGGTTAGCGCGTCGTACTTATAAGTCAGTATCGACAAAGACATGCGAAGATCGGGAGTTCGAGCCTCCCCTGGAGCAAGGTTTCTTTTCATGCGCCGTCAACACACGCCACAGCACGGGCAGATCACCAGTAAAATCTAGCAACGTGGCAGTGCACCCAGGTTGTTTTGATCCCGTCAACGTGACGGCAAAGCCCGTAAAATGGCCAGTGTGGGGCTCGAACCCACGACATTCGCGTTATTAGCACGACGCTCTAGCCGACTGAGCTAACCGGCCGTGAACGCGTGAACACGGACTCACTTCCTAAGTCAACTCTAAGCAAAATACTTTTATTTTTTTACTCAAAACGTTACCGTCATATTTCTCACGCTTTGATACGAGTCCAAGCAATGCAAATAGCCGCAACCCGCTCGAAAGAGGAGTCATGTTAGGCCAACTTTAAACGGACATTCCCTGAAAGCCCTCGGAGAGATTTGAACTCTCGACCCCTGGTTTACAAGACCAGTGCTCTAACCCCTGAGCTACGAAGGCACGCGATCCTTGCCAAATACGAAAAGTCGGTGCATCAGGCAAAACAGGCCAGTTGCAACGTGTACTTGCCATAAAGTGATACCGTCAATGCCCTACTGGACCATGACTATTCTAATCACGGACCTCAGCTTTCCCGTTAACATCCACGGGCTCCAGTGGCGTAGTCGGTTAGCGCGTCGTACTTATAAGTCAGTATCGACAAAGACATGCGAAGATCGGGAGTTCGAGCCTCCCCTGGAGCAAGGTTTCTTTTCATGCGCCGTCAACACACGCCACAGCACGGGCAGATCACCAGTAAAATCTAGCAACGTGGCAGTGCACCCAGGTTGTTTTGATCCCGTCAACGTGACGGCAAAGCCCGTAAAATGGCCAGTGTGGGGCTCGAACCCACGACATTCGCGTTATTAGCACGACGCTCTAGCCGACTGAGCTAACCGGCCGTGAACGCGTGAACACGGACTCACTTCCTAAGTCAACTCTAAGCAAAATACTTTTATTTTTTTACTCAAAACGTTACCGTCATATTTCTCACGCTTTGATACGAGTCCAAGCAATGCAAATAGCCGCAACCCGCTCGAAAGAGGAGTCATGTTAGGCCAACTTTAAACGGACATTCCCTGAAAGCCCTCGGAGAGATTTGAACTCTCGACCCCTGGTTTACAAGACCAGTGCTCTAACCCCTGAGCTACGAAGGCACGCGATCCTTGCCAAATACGAAAAGTCGGTGCATCAGGCAAAACAGGCCAGTTGCAACGTGTACTTGCCATAAAGTGATACCGTCAATGCCCTACTGGACCATGACTATTCTAATCACGGACCTCAGCTTTCCCGTTAACATCCACGGGCTCCAGTGGCGTAGTCGGTTAGCGCGTCGTACTTATAAGTCAGTATCGACAAAGACATGCGAAGATCGGGAGTTCGAGCCTCCCCTGGAGCAAGGTTTCTTTTCATACGCCGTCAACACACGCCACAGCACGGGCAGATCACCAGTAAAATCTAGCAACGTGGCAGTGCACCCAGGTTGTTTTGATCCCGTCAACGTGACGGCAAAGCCCGTAAAATGGCCAGTGTGGGGCTCGAACCCACGACATTCGCGTTATTAGCACGACGCTCTAGCCGACTGAGCTAACCGGCCGTGAACGCGTGAACACGGACTCACTTCCTAAGTCAACTCTAAGCAAAATACTTTTATTTTTTTACTCAAAACGTTACCGTCATATTTCTCACGCTTTGATACGAGTCCAAGCAATGCAAATAGCCGCAACCCGCTCGAAAGAGGAGTCATGTTAGGCCAACTTTAAACGGACATTCCCTGAAAGCCCTCGGAGAGATTTGAACTCTCGACCCCTGGTTTACAAGACCAGTGCTCTAACCCCTGAGCTACGAAGGCACGCGATCCTTGCCAAATACGAAAAGTCGGTGCATCAGGCAAAACAGGCCAGTTGCAACGTGTACTTGCCATAAAGTGATACCGTCAATGCCCTACTGGACCATGACTATTCTAATCACGGACCTCAGCTTTCCCGTTAACATCCACGGGCTCCAGTGGCGTAGTCGGTTAGCGCGTCGTACTTATAAGTCAGTATCGACAAAGACATGCGAAGATCGGGAGTTCGAGCCTCACCTGGAGCAAGGTTTCTTTTCATGCGCCGTCAACACACGCCACAGCACGGGCAGATCACCAGTAAAATCTAGCAACGTGGCAGTGCACCCAGGTTGTTTTGATCCCGTCAACGTGACGGCAAAGCCCGTAAAATGGCCAGTGTGGGGCTCGAACCCACGACATGCGCGTTATTAGCACGACGCTCTAGCCGACTGAGCTAACCGGCCGTGAACGCGTGAACACGGACTCACTTCCTAAGTCAACTCTAAGCAAAATACTTTTATTTTTTTTCTCAAAACGTTACCGTCATATTTCTCACGCTTTGATACGAGTCCAAGCAATGCAAATAGCCGCAACCCGCTCGAAAGAGGAGTCATGTTAGGCCAACTTTAAACGGACATTCCCTGAAAGCCCTCGGAGAGATTTGAACTCACGAACCCTGGTTTACAAGACCAGTGCTCTAACCCCTGAGCTACGAAGGCACGCGATCCTTGCCAAATACGAAAAGTCGGTGCATCAGGCAAAACAGGCCAGTTGCAACGTGTACTTGCCATAAAGTGATACCGTCAATGCCCTACTGGACCATGACTATTCTAATCACGGACCTCAGCTTTCCCGTTAACATCCACGGGCTCCAGTGGCGTAGTCGGTTAGCGCGTCGTACTTATAAGTCAGTATCGACAAAGACATGCGAAGATCGGGAGTTCGAGCCTCCCCTGGAGCAAGGTTTCTTTTCATGCGCCGTCAACACACGCCACAGCACGGGCAGATCACCAGTAAAATCTAGCAACGTGGCAGTGCACCCAGGTTGTTTTGATCCCGTCAACGTGACGGCAAAGCCCGTAAAATGGCCAGTGTGGGGCTCGAACCCACGACATTCGCGTTATTAGCACGACGCTCTAGCCGACTGAGCTAACCGACCGTGAACGCGTGAACACGGACTCACTTCCTAAGTCAACTCTAAGCAAAATACTTTTATTTTTTTATTCAAAACGTTACCGTCATATTTCTCACGCTTTGATACGAGTCCAAGCAATGCAAATAGCCGCAACCCGCTCGAAAGAGGAGTCATGTTAGGCCAACTTCAAACGGACATTCCCTGAAAGCCCTCGGAGAGATTTGAACTCTCGACCCCTGGTTTACAAGACCAGTGCTCTAACCCCTGAGCTACGAAGGCACGCGATCCTTGCCAAATACGAAAAGTCGGTGCATCAGGCAAAACAGGCCAGTTGCAACGTGTACTTGCCATAAAGTGATACCGTCAATGCCCTACTGGACCATGACTATTCTAATCACGGACCTCAGCTTTCCCGTTAACATCCACGGGCTCCAGTGGCGTAGTCGGTTAGCGCGTCGTACTTATAAGTCAGTATCGACAAAGACATGCGAAGATCGGGAGTTCGAGCCTCCCCTGGAGCAAGGTTTCTTTTCATGCGCCGTCAACACACGCCACAGCACGGGCAGATCACCAGTAAAATCTAGCAACGTGGCAGTGTACCCAGGTTGTTTTAATCCCGTCAACGTGACGGCAAAGCCCGTAAAATGGCCAGTGTGGGGCTCGAACCCACGACATTCGCGTTATTAGCACGACGCTCTAGCCGACTGAGCTAACCGGCCGTGAACGCGTGAACACGGACTCACTTCCTAAGTCAACTCTAAGCAAAATACTTTTATTTTTTTACTCAAAACGTTACCGTCATATTTCTCACGCTTTGATACGAGTCCAAGCAATGCAAATAGCCGCAACCCGCTCGAAAGAGGAGTCATGTTAGGCCAACTTTAAACGGACATTCCCTGAAAGCCCTCGGAGAGATTTGAACTCTCGACCCCTGGTTTACAAGACCAGTGCTCTAACCCCTGAGCTACGAAGGCACGCGATCCTTGCCAAATACGAAAAGTCGGTGCATCAGGCAAAACAGGCCAGTTGCAACGTGTACTTGCCATAAAGTGATACCGTCAATGCCCTACTGGACCATGACTATTCTAATCACGGACCTCAGCTTTCCCGTTAACATCCACGGGCTCCAGTGGCGTAGTCGGTTAGCGCGTCGTACTTATAAGTCAGTATCGACAAAGACATGCGAAGATCGGGAGTTCGAGCCTCACCTGGAGCAAGGTTTCTTTTCATGCGCCGTCAACACACGCCACAGCACGGGCAGATCACCAGTAAAATCTAGCAACGTGGCAGTGCACCCAGGTTGTTTTGATCCCGTCAACGTGACGGCAAAGCCCGTAAAATGGCCAGTGTGGGGCTCGAACCCACGACATTCGCGTTATTAGCACGACGCTCTAGCCGACTGAGCTAACCGGCCGTGAACGCGTAAACACGGACTCACTTCCTAAGTCAACTCTAAGCAAAATACTTTTATTTTTTTACTCAAAACGTTACCGTCATATTTCTCACGCTTTGATACGAGTCCAAGCAATGCAAATAGCCGCAACCCGCTCGAAAGAGGAGTCATGTTAGGCCAACTTTAAACGGACATTCCCTGAAAGCCCTCGGAGAGATTTGAACTCTCGACCCCTGGTTTACAAGACCAGTGCTCTAACCCCTGAGCTACGAAGGCACGCGATCCTTGCCAAATACGAAAAGTCGGTGCATCAGGCAAAACAGGCCAGTTGCAACGTGTACTTGCCATAAAGTGATACCGTCAATGCCCTACTGGACCATGACTATTCTAATCACGGACCTCAGCTTTCCCGTTAACATCCACGGGCTCCAGTGGCGTAGTCGGTTAGCGCGTCGTACTTATAAGTCAGTATCGACAAAGACATGCGAAGATCGGGAGTTCGAGCCTCCCCTGGAGCAAGGTTTCTTTTCATGCGCCGTCAACACACGCCACAGCACGGGCAGATCACCAGTAAAATCTAGCAACGTGGCAGTGCACCCAGGTTGTTTTGATCCCGTCAACGTGACGGCAAAGCCCGTAAAATGGCCAGTGTGGGGCTCGAACCCACGACATTCGCGTTATTAGCACGACGCTCTAGCCGACTGAGCTAACCGGCCGTGAACGCGTGAACACGGACTCACTTCCTAAGTCAACTCTAAGCAAAATACTTTTATTTTTTTACTCAAAACGTTACCGTCATATTTCTCACGCTTTGATACGAGTCCAAGCAATGCAAATAGCCGCAACCCGCTCGAAAGAAGAGTCATGTTAGGCCAACTTTAAACGGACATTCCCTGAAAGCCCTCGGAGAGATTTGAACTCTCGACCCCTGGTTTACAAGACCAGTGCTCTAACCCCTGAGCTACGAAGGCACGCGATCCTTGCCAAATACGAAAAGTCGGTGCATCAGGCAAAACAGGCCAGTTGCAACGTGTACTTGCCATAAAGTGATACCGTCAATGCCCTACTGGACCATGACTATTCTAATCACGGACCTCAGCTTTCCCGTTAACATCCACGGGCTCCAGTGGCGTAGTCGCTTAGCGCGTCGTACTTATAAGTCAGTATCGACAAAGACATGCGAAGATCGGGAGTTCGAGCCTCCCCTGGAGCAAGGTTTCTTTTCATGCGCCGTCAACACACGCCACAGCACGGGCAGATCACCAGTAAAATCTAGCAACGTGGCAGTGCACCCAGGTTGTTTTGATCCCGTCAACATGACGGCAAAGCCCGTAAAATGGCCAGTGTGGGGCTCGAACCCACGACATTCGCGTTATTAGCACGACGCTCTAGCCGACTGAGCTAACCGGCCGTGAACGCGTGAACACGGACTCACTTCCTAAGTCAACTCTAAGCAAAATACTTTTATTTTTTGACTCAAAACGTTACCGTCATATTTCTCACGCTTTGATACGAGTCCAAGCAATGCAAATAGCCGCAACCCGCTCGAAAGAGGAGTCATGTTAGGCCAACTTTAAACGGACATTCCCTGAAAGCCCTCGGAGAGATTTGAACTCTCGACCCCTGGTTTACAAGACCAGTGCTCTAACCCCTGAGCTACGAAGGCACGCGATCCTTGCCAAATACGAAAAGTCGGTGCATCAGGCAAAACAGGCCAGTTGCAACGTGTACTTGCCATAAAGTGATACCGTCAATGCCCTACTGGACCATGACTATTCTAATCACGGACCTCAGCTTTCCCGTTAACATCCACGGGCTCCAGTGGCGTAGTCGGTTAGCGCGTCGTACTTATAAGTCAGTATCGACAAAGACATGCGAAGATCGGGAGTTCGAGCCTCCCCTGGAGCAAGGTTTCTTTTCATGCGCCGTCAACACACGCCACAGCACGGGCAGATCACCAGTAAAATCTAGCAACGTGGCAGTGCACCCAGGTTGTTTTGATCCCGTCAACGTGACGGCAAAGCCCGTAAAATGGCCAGTGTGGGGCTCGAACCCACGACATTCGCGTTATTAGCACGACGCTCTACCCGACTGAGCTAACCGGCCGTGAACGCGTGAACACGGACTCACTTCCTAAGTCAACTCTAAGCAAAATACTTTTATTTTTTTACTCAAAACGTTACCGTCATATTTCTCACGCTTTGATACGAGTCCAAGCAATGCAAATAGCCGCAACCCGCTCGAAAGAAGAGTCATGTTAGGCCAACTTTAAACGGACATTCCCTGAAAGCCCTCGGAGAGATTTGAACTCTCGACCCCTGGTTTACAAGACCAGTGCTCTAACCCCTGAGCTACGAAGGCACGCGATCCTTGCCAAATACGAAAAGTCGGTGCATCAGGCAAAACAGGCCAGTTGCAACGTGTACTTGCCATAAAGTGATACCGTCAATGCCCTACTGGACCATGACTATTCTAATCACGGACCTCAGCTTTCCCGTTAACATCCACGGGCTCCAGTGGCGTAGTCGCTTAGCGCGTCGTACTTATAAGTCAGTATCGACAAAGACATGCGAAGATCGGGAGTTCGAGCCTCCCCTGGAGCAAGGTTTCTTTTCATGCGCCGTCAACACACGCCACAGCACGGGCAGATCACCAGTAAAATCTAGCAACGTGGCAGTGCACCCAGGTTGTTTTGATCCCGTCAACGTGACGGCAAAGCCCGTAAAATGGCCAGTGTGGGGCTCGAACCCACGACATTCGCGTTATTAGCACGACGCTCTAGCCGACTGAGCTAACCGGCCGTGAACGCGTGAACACGGACTCACTTCCTAAGTCAACTCTAAGCAAAATACTTTTATTTTTTGACTCAAAACGTTACCGTCATATTTCTCACGCTTTGATACGAGTCCAAGCAATGCAAATAGCCGCAACCCGCTCGAAAGAGGAGTCATGTTAGGCCAACTTTAAACGGACATTCCCTGAAAGCCCTCGGAGAGATTTGAACTCTCGACCCCTGGTTTACAAGACCAGTGCTCTAACCCCTGAGCAACGAAGGCACGCGATCCTTGCCAAATACGAAAAGTCGGTGCATCAGGCAAAACAGGCCAGTTGCAACGTGTACTTGCCATAAAGTGATACCGTCAATGCCCTACTGGACCATGACTATTCTAATCACGGACCTCAGCTTTCCCGTTAACATCCACGGGCTCCAGTGGCGTAGTCGGTTAGCGCGTCGTACTTATAAGTCAGTATCGACAAAGACATGCGAAGATCGGGAGTTCGAGCCTCCCCTGGAGCAAGGTTTCTTTTCATGCGCCGTCAACACACGCCACAGCACGGGCAGATCACCAGTAAAATCTAGCAACGTGGCAGTGCACCCAGGTTGTTTTGATCCCGTCAACGTGACGGCAAAGCCCGTAAAATGGCCAGTGTGGGGCTCGAACCCACGACATTCGCGTTATTAGCACGACGCTCTAGCCGACTGAGCTAACCGGCCGTGAACGCGTGAACACGGACTCACTTCCTAAGTCAACTCTAAGCAAAATACTTTTATTTTTTTACTCAAAACGTTACCGTCATATTTCTCACGCTTTGATACGAGTCCAAGCAATGCAAATAGCCGCAACCCGCTCGAAAGAGGAGTCATGTTAGGCCAACTTTAAACGGACATTCCCTGAAAGCCCTCGGAGAGATTTGAACTCTCGACCCCTGGTTTACAAGACCAGTGATCTAACCCCTGAGCTACGAAGGCACGCGATCCTTGCCAAATACGAAAAGTCGGTGCATCAGGCAAAACAGGCCAGTTGCAACGTGTACTTGCCATAAAGTGATACCGTCAATGCCCTACTGGACCATGACTATTCTAATCACGGACCTCAGCTTTCCCGTTAACATCCACGGGCTCCAGTGGCGTAGTCGGTTAGCGCGTCGTACTTATAAGTCAGTATCGACAAAGACATGCGAAGATCGGGAGTTCGAGCCTCCCCTGGAGCAAGGTTTCTTTTCATGCGCCGTCAACACACGCCACAGCACGGGCAGATCACCAGTAAAATCTAGCAACGTGGCAGTGCACCCAGGTTGTTTTGATCCCGTCAACGTGACGGCAAAGCCCGTAAAATGGCCAGTGTGGGGCTCGAACCCACGACATTCGCGTTATTAGCACGACGCTCTAGCCGACTGAGCTAACCGGCCGTGAACGCGTGAACACGGACTCACTTCCTAAGTCAACTCTAAGCAAAATACTTTTATTTTTTTACTCAAAACGTTACCGTCATATTTCTCACGCTTTGATACGAGTCCAAGCAATGCAAATAGCCGCAACCCGCTCGAAAGAGGAGTCATGTTAGGCCAACTTTAAACGGACATTCCCTGAAAGCCCTCGGAGAGATTTGAACTCTCGACCCCTGGTTTACAAGACCAGTGCTCTAACCCCTGAGCTACGAAGGCACGCGATCCTTGCCAAATACGAAAAGTCGGTGCATCAGGCAAAACAGGCCAGTTGCAACGTGTACTTGCCATAAAGTGATACCGTCAATGCCCTACTGGACCATGACTATTCTAATCACGGACCTCAGCTTTCCCGTTAACATCCACGGGCTCCAGTGGCGTAGTCGGTTAGCGCGTCGTACTTATAAGTCAGTATCGACAAAGACATGCGAAGATCGGGAGTTCGAGCCTCCCCTGGAGCAAGGTTTCTTTTCATGCGCCGTCAACACACGCCACAGCACGGGCAGATCACCAGTAAAATCTAGCAACGTGGCAGTGCACCCAGGTTGTTTTGATCCCGTCAACGTGACGGCAAAGCCCGTAAAATGGCCAGTGTGGGGCTCGAACCCACGACATTCGCGTTATTAGCACGACGCTCTAGCCGACTGAGCTAACCGGCCGTGAACGCGTGAACACGGACTCACTTCCTAAGTCAACTCTAAGCAAAATACTTTTATTTTTTTACTCAAAACGTTACCGTCATATTTCTCACGCTTTGATACGAGTCCAAGCAATGCAAATAGCCGCAACCCGCTCGAAAGAGGAGTCATGTTAGGCCAACTTTAAACGGACATTCCCTGAAAGCCCTCGGAGAGATTTGAACTCTCGACCCCTGGTTTACAAGACCAGTGCTCTAACCCCTGAGCTACGAAGGCACGCGATCCTTGCCAAATACGAAAAGTCGGTGCATCAGGCAAAACAGGACAGTTGCAACGTGTACTTGCCATAAAGTGATACCGTCAATGCCCTACTGGACCATGACTATTCTAATCACGGACCTCGGCTTTCCCGTTAACATCCACGGGCTCCAGTGGCGTAGTCGGTTAGCGCGTCGTACTTATAAGTCAGTATCGACAAAGACATGCGAAGATCGGGAGTTCGAGCCTCCCCTGGAGCAAGGTTTCTTTTCATGCGCCGTCAACACACGCCACAGCACGGGCAGATCACCAGTAAAATCTAGCAACGTGGCAGTGCACCCAGGTTGTTTTGATCCCGTCAACGTGACGGCAAAGCCCGTAAAATGGCCAGTGTGGGGCTCGAACCCACGACATTCGCGTTATTAGCACGACGCTCTAGCCGACTGAGCTAACCGGCCGTGAACGCGTGAACACGGACTCACTTCCTAAGTCAACTCTAAGCAAAATACTTTTATTTTTTGACTCAAAACGTTACCGTCATATTTCTCACGCTTTGATACGAGTCCAAGCAATGCAAATAGCCGCAACCCGCTCGAAAGAGGAGTCATGTTAGGCCAACTTTAAACGGACATTCCCTGAAAGCCTCGGAGAGATTTGAACTCTCGACCCCTGGTTTACAAGACCAGTGCTCTAACCCCTGAGCTACGAAGGCACGCGATCCTTGCCAAATACGAAAAGTCGGTGCATCAGGCAAAACAGGCCAGTTGCAACGTGTACTTGCCATAAAGTGATACCGTCAATGCCCTACTGGACCATGACTATTCTAATCACGGACCTCAGCTTTCCCGTTAACATCCACGGGCTCCAGTGGCGTAGTCGGTTAGCGCGTCGTACTTATAAGTCAGTATCGACAAAGACATGCGAAGATCGGGAGTTCGAGCCTCCCCTGGAGCAAGGTTTCTTTTCATGCGCCGTCAACACACGCCACAGCACGGGCAGATCACCAGTAAAATCTAGCAACGTGGCAGTGCACCCAGGTTGTTTTGATCCCGTCAACGTGACGGCAAAGCCCGTAAAATGGCCAGTGTGGGGCTCGAACCCACGACATTCGCGTTATTAGCACGACGCTCTAGCCGACTGAGCTAACCGGCCGTGAACGCGTGAACACGGACTCACTTCCTAAGTCAACTCTAAGCAAAATACTTTTATTTTTTTACTCAAAACGTTACCGTCATATTTCTCACGCTTTGATACGAGTCCAAGCAATGCAAATAGCCGCAACCCGCTCGAAAGAAGAGTCATGTTAGGCCAACTTTAAACGGACATTCCCTGAAAGCCCTCGGAGAGATTTGAACTCTCGACCCCTGGTTTACAAGACCAGTGCTCTAACCCCTGAGCTACGAAGGCACGCGATCCTTGCCAAATACGAAAAGTCGGTGCATCAGGCAAAACAGGCCAGTTGCAACGTGTACTTGCCATAAAGTGATACCGTCAATGCCCTACTGGACCATGACTATTCTAATCACGGACCTCAGCTTTCCCGTTAACATCCACGGGCTCCAGTGGCGTAGTCGCTTAGCGCGTCGTACTTATAAGTCAGTATCGACAAAGACATGCGAAGATCGGGAGTTCGAGCCTCCCCTGGAGCAAGGTTTCTTTTCATGCGCCGTCAACACACGCCACAGCACGGGCAGATCACCAGTAAAATCTAGCAACGTGGCAGTGCACCCAGGTTGTTTTGATCCCGTCAACGTGACGGCAAAGCCCGTAAAATGGCCAGTGTGGGGCTCGAACCCACGACATTCGCGTTATTAGCACGACGCTCTAGCCGACTGAGCTAACCGGCCGTGAACGCGTGAACACGGACTCACTTCCTAAGTCAACTCTAAGCAAAATACTTTTATTTTTTTACTCAAAACGTTACCGTCATATTTCTCACGCTTTGATACGAGTCCAAGCAATGCAAATAGCCGCAACCCGCTCGAAAGAGGAGTCATGTTAGGCCAACTTTAAACGGACATTCCCTGAAAGCCCTCGGAGAGATTTGAACTCTCGACCCCTGGTTTACAAGACCAGTGCTCTAACCCCTGAGCTACGAAGGCACGCGATCCTTGCCAAATACGAAAAGTCGGTGCATCAGGCAAAACAGGACAGTTGCAACGTGTACTTGCCATAAAGTGATACCGTCAATGCCCTACTGGACCATGACTATTCTAATCACGGACCTCGGCTTTCCCGTTAACATCCACGGGCTCCAGTGGCGTAGTCGGTTAGCGCGTCGTACTTATAAGTCAGTATCGACAAAGACATGCGAAGATCGGGAGTTCGAGCCTCCCCTGGAGCAAGGTTTCTTTTCATGCGCCGTCAACACACGCCACAGCACGGGCAGATCACCAGTAAAATCTAGCAACGTGGCAGTGCACCCAGGTTGTTTTGATCCCGTCAACGTGACGGCAAAGCCCGTAAAATGGCCAGTGTGGGGCTCGAACCCACGACATTCGCGTTATTAGCACGACGCTCTAGCCGACTGAGCTAACCGGCCGTGAACGCGTGAACACGGACTCACTTCCTAAGTCAACTCTAAGCAAAATACTTTTATTTTTTGACTCAAAACGTTACCGTCATATTTCTCACGCTTTGATACGAGTCCAAGCAATGCAAATAGCCGCAACCCGCTCGAAAGAGGAGTCATGTTAGGCCAACTTTAAACGGACATTCCCTGAAAGCCTCGGAGAGATTTGAACTCTCGACCCCTGGTTTACAAGACCAGTGCTCTAACCCCTGAGCTACGAAGGCACGCGATCCTTGCCAAATACGAAAAGTCGGTGCATCAGGCAAAACAGGCCAGTTGCAACGTGTACTTGCCATAAAGTGATACCGTCAATGCCCTACTGGACCATGACTTCGCGTTATTAGCACGACGCTCTAGCCGACTGAGCTAACCGGCCGTGAACGCGTCAACACGGACTCACTTCCTAAGTCAACTCTAAGCAAAATACTTTTATTTTTTTACTCAAAACGTTACCGTCATATTTCTCACGCTTTGATACGAGTCCAAGCAATGCAAATAGCCGCAACCCGCTCGAAAGAGGAGTCATGTTAGGCCAACTTTAAACGGACATTCCCTGAAAGCCCTCGGAGAGATTTGAACTCTGGACCCCTGGTTTACAAGACCAGTGCTCTAACCCCTGAGCTACGAAGGCACGCGATCCTTGCCAAATACGAAAAGTCGGTGCATCAGGCAAAACAGGCCAGTTGCAACGTGTACTTGCCATAAAGTGATACCGTCAATGCCCTACTGGACCATGACTATTCTAATCACGGACCTCAGCTTTCCCGTTAACATCCACGGGCTCCAGTGGCGTAGTCGGTTAGCGCGTCGTACTTATAAGTCAGTATCGACAAAGACATGCGAAGATCGGGAGTTCGAGCCTCCCCTGGAGCAAGGTTTCTTTTCATGCGCCGTCAACACACGCCACAGCACGGGCAGATCACCAGTAAAATCTAGCAACGTGGCAGTGCACCCAGGTTGTTTTGATCCCGTCAACGTGACGGCAAAGCCCGTAAAATGGCCAGTGTGGGGCTCGAACCCACGACACTCGCGTTATTAGCACGACGCTCTAGCCGACTGAGCTAACCGGCCGTGAACGCGTGAACACGGACTCACTTCCTAAGTCAACTCTAAGCAAAATACTTTTATTTTTTTACTCAAAACGTTACCGTCATATTTCTCACGCTTTGATACGAGTCCAAGCAATGCAAATAGCCGCAACCCGCTCGAAAGAGGAGTCATGTTAGGCCAACTTTAAACGGACATTCCCTGAAAGCCCTCGGAGAGATTTGAACTCTCGACCCCTGGTTTACAAGACCAGTGCTCTAACCCCTGAGCTACGAAGGCACGCGATCCTTGCCAAATACGAAAAGTCGGTGCATCAGGCAAAACAGGCCAGTTGCAACGTGTACTTGCCATAAAGTGATACCGTCAATGCCCTACTGGACCATGACTATTTTAATCACGGACCTCAGCTTTCCCGTTAACATCCACGGGCTCCAGTGGCGTAGTCGGTTAGCGCGTCGTACTTATAAGTCAGTATCGACAAAGACATGCGAAGATCGGGAGTTCGAGCCTCCCTTGGAGCAAGGTTTCTTTTCATGCGCCGTCAACACACGCCACAGCACGGGCAGATCACCAGTAAAATCTAGCAACGTGGCAGTGCACCCAGGTTGTTTTGATCCCGTCAACGTGACGGCAAAGCCCGTAAAATGGCCAGTGTGGGGCTCGAACCCACGACATTCGCGTTATTAGCACGACGCTCTAGCCGACTGAGCTAACCGGCCGTGAACGCGTGAACACGGACTCACTTCCTAAGTCAACTCTAAGCAAAATACTTTTATTTTTTTACTCAAAACGTTACCGTCATATTTCTCACGCTTTGATACGAGTCCAAGCAATGCAAATAGCCGCAACCCGCTCGAAAGAGGAGTCATGTTAGGCCAACTTTAAACGGACATTCCCTGAAAGCCCTCGGAGAGATTTGAACTCTCGACCCCTGGTTTACAAGACCAGTGCTCTAACCCCTGAGCTACGAAGGCACGCGATCCTTGCCAAATACGAAAAGTCGGTGCATCAGGCAAAACAGGCCAGTTGCAACGTGTACTTGCCATAAAGTGATACCGTCAATGCCCTACTGGACCATGACTATTCTAATCACGGACCTCAGCTTTCCCGTTAACATCCACGGGCTCCAGTGGCGTAGTCGGTTAGCGCGTCGTACTTATAAGTCAGTATCGACAAAGACATGCGAAGATCGGGAGTTCGAGCCTCCCCTGGAGCAAGGTTTCTTTTCATGCGCCGTCAACACACGCCACAGCACGGGCAGATCACCAGTAAAATCTAGCAACGTGGCAGTGCACCCAGGTTGTTTTGATCCCGTCAACGTGACGGCAAAGCCCGTAAAATGGCCAGTGTGGGGCTCGAACCCACGACATTCGCGTTATTAGCACGACGCTCTAGCCGACTGAGCTAACCGGCCGTGAACGCGTGAACACGGACTCACTTCCTAAGTCAACTCTAAGCAAAATACTTTTATTTTTTTACTCAAAACGTTACCGTCATATTTCTCACGCTTTGATACGAGTCCAAGCAATGCAAATAGCCGCAACCCGCTCGAAAGAGGAGTCATGTTAGGCCAACTTTAAACGGACATTCCCTGAAAGCCCTCGGAGAGATTTGAACTCTGGACCCCTGGTTTACAAGACCAGTGCTCTAACCCCTGAGCTACGAAGGCACGCGATCCTTGCCAAATACGAAAAGTCGGTGCATCAGGCAAAACAGGCCAGTTGCAACGTGTACTTGCCATAAAGTGATACCGTCAATGCCCTACTGGACCATGACTATTCTAATCACGGACCTCAGCTTTCCCGTTAACATCCACGGGCTCCAGTGGCGTAGTCGGTTAGCGCGTCGTACTTATAAGTCAGTATCGACAAAGACATGCGAAGATCGGGAGTTCGAGCCTCCCCCGGAGCAAGGTTTCTTTTCATGCGCCGTCAACACACGCCACAGCACGGGCAGATCACCAGTAAAATCTAGCAACGTGGCAGTGCACCCAGGTTGTTTTGATCCCGTCAACGTGACGGCAAAGCCCGTAAAATGGCCAGTGTGGGGCTCGAACCCACGACACTCGCGTTATTAGCACGACGCTCTAGCCGACTGAGCTAACCGGCCGTGAACGCGTGAACACGGACTCACTTCCTAAGTCAACTCTAAGCAAAATACTTTTATTTTTTTACTCAAAACGTTACCGTCATATTTCTCACGCTTTGATACGAGTCCAAGCAATGCAAATAGCCGCAACCCGCTCGAAAGAGGAGTCATGTTAGGCCAACTTTAAACGGACATTCCCTGAAAGCCCTCGGAGAGATTTGAACTCTCGACCCCTGGTTTACAAGACCAGTGCTCTAACCCCTGAGCTACGAAGGCACGCGATCCTTGCCAAATACGAAAAGTCGGTGCATCAGGCAAAACAGGCCAGTTGCAACGTGTACTTGCCATAAAGTGATACCGTCAATGCCCTACTGGACCATGACTATTTTAATCACGGACCTCAGCTTTCCCGTTAACATCCACGGGCTCCAGTGGCGTAGTCGGTTAGCGCGTCGTACTTATAAGTCAGTATCGACAAAGACATGCGAAGATCGGGAGTTCGAGCCTCCCTTGGAGCAAGGTTTCTTTTCATGCGCCGTCAACACACGCCACAGCACGGGCAGATCACCAGTAAAATCTAGCAACGTGGCAGTGCACCCAGGTTGTTTTGATCCCGTCAACGTGACGGCAAAGCCCGTAAAATGGCCAGTGTGGGGCTCGAACCCACGACATTCGCGTTATTAGCACGACGCTCTAGCCGACTGAGCTAACCGGCCGTGAACGCGTGAACACGGACTCACTTCCTAAGTCAACTCTAAGCAAAATACTTTTATTTTTTTACTCAAAACGTTACCGTCATATTTCTCACGCTTTGATACGAGTCCAAGCAATGCAAATAGCCGCAACCCGCTCGAAAGAGGAGTCATGTTAGGCCAACTTTAAACGGACATTCCCTGAAAGCCCTCGGAGAGATTTGAACTCTCGACCCCTGGTTTACAAGACCAGTGCTCTAACCCCTGAGCTACGAAGGCACGCGATCCTTGCCAAATACGAAAAGTCGGTGCATCAGGCAAAACAGGCCAGTTGCAACGTGTACTTGCCATAAAGTGATACCGTCAATGCCCTACTGGACCATGACTATTCTAATCACGGACCTCAGCTTTCCCGTTAACATCCACGGGCTCCAGTGGCGTAGTCGGTTAGCGCGTCGTACTTATAAGTCAGTATCGACAAAGACATGCGAAGATCGGGAGTTCGAGCCTCCCCTGGAGCAAGGTTTCTTTTCATGCGCCGTCAACACACGCCACAGCACGGGCAGATCCCCAGTAAAATCTAGCAACGTGGCAGTGCACCCAGGTTGTTTTGATCCCGTCAACGTGACGGCAAAGCCCGTAAAATGGCCAGTGTGGGGCTCGAACCCACGACATTCGCGTTATTAGCACGACGCTCTAGCCGACTGAGCTAACCGGCCGTGAACGCGTGAACACGGACTCACTTCCTAAGTCAACTCTAAGCAAAATACTTTTATTTTTTTACTCAAAACGTTACCGTCATATTTCTCACGCTTTGATACGAGTCCAAGCAATGCAAATAGCCGCAACCCGCTCGAAAGAGGAGTCATGTTAGGCCAACTTTAAACGGACATTCCCTGAAAGCCCTCGGAGAGATTTGAACTCTCGACCCCTGGTTTACAAGACCAGTGCTCTAACCCCTGAGCTACGAAGGCACGCGATCCTTGCCAAATACGAAAAGTCGGTGCATCAGGCAAAACAGGCCAGTTGCAACGTGTACTTGCCATAAAGTGATACCGTCAATGCCCTACTGGACCATGACTATTCTAATCACGGACCTCAGCTTTCCCGTTAACATCCACGGGCTCCAGTGGCGTAGTCGGTTAGCGCGTCGTACTTATAAGTCAGTATCGACAAAGACATGCGAAGATCGGGAGTTCGAGCCTCCCCTGGAGCAAGGTTTCTTTTCATGCGCCGTCAACACACGCCACAGCACGGGCAGATCACCAGTAAAATCTAGCAACGTGGCAGTGCACCCAGGTTGTTTTGATCCCGTCAACGTGACGGCAAAGCCCGTAAAATGGCCAGTGTGGGGCTCGAACCCACGACATTCGCGTTATTAGCATGACGCTCTAGCCGACTGAGCTAACCGGCCGTGAACGCGTGAACACGGACTCACTTCCTAAGTCAACTCTAAGCAAAATACTTTTATTTTTTTACTCAAAACGTTACCGTCATATTTCTCACGCTTTGATACGAGTCCAAGCAATGCAAATAGCCGCAACCCGCTCGAAAGAGGAGTCATGTTAGGCCAACTTTAAACGGACATTCCCTGAAAGCCCTCGGAGAGATTTGAACTCTCGACCCCTGGTTTACAAGACCAGTGCTCTAACCCCTGAGCTACGAAGGCACGCGATCCTTGCCAAATACGAAAAGTCGGTGCATCAGGCAAAACAGGCCAGTTGCAACGTGTACTTGCCATAAAGTGATACCGTCAATGCCCTACTGGACCATGACTATTCTAATCACGGACCTCAGCTTTCCCGTTAACATCCACGGGCTCCAGTGGCGTAGTCGGTTAGCGCGTCGTACTTATAAGTCAGTATCGACAAAGACATGCGAAGATCGGGAGTTCGAGCCTCCCCTGGAGCAAGGTTTCTTTTCATGCGCCGTCAACACACGCCACAGCACGGGCAGATCACCAGTAAAATCTAGCAACGTGGCAGTGCACCCAGGTTGTTTTGATCCCGTCAACGTGACGGCGAAGCCCGTAAAATGGCCAGTGTGGGGCTCGAACCCACGACATTCGCGTTATTAGCACGACGCTCTAGCCGACTGAGCTAACCGGCCGTGAACGCGTGAATACGGACTCCATTCCTAAGTCAACTCTAAGCAAAATACTTTTATTTTTTTACTCAAAACGTTACCGTCATATTTCTCACGCTTTGATACGAGTCCAAGCAATGCAAATAGCCGCAACCCGCTCGAAAGAGGAGTCATGTTAGGCCAACTTTAAACGGACATTCCCTGAAAGCCCTCGGAGAGATTTGAACTCTCGACCCCTGGTTTACAAGACCAGTGCTCTAACCCCTGAGCTACGAAGGCACGCGATCCTTGCCAAATACGAAAAGTCGGTGCATCAGGCAAAACAGGCCAGTTGCAACGTGTACTTGCCATAAAGTGATACCGTCAATGCCCTACTGGACCATGACTATTCTAATCACGGACCTCAGCTTTCCCGTTAACATCCACGGGCTCCAGTGGCGTAGTCGGTTAGCGCGTCGTACTTATAAGTCAGTATCGACAAAGACATGCGAAGATCGGGAGTTCGAGCCTCCCCTGGAGCAAGGTTTCTTTTCATGCGCCGTCAACACACGCCACAGCACGGGCAGATCACCAGTAAAATCTAGCAACGTGGCAGTGCACCCAGGTTGTTTTGATCCCGTCAACGTGACGGCAAAGCCCGTAAAATGGCCAGTGTGGGGCTCGAACCCACGACATTCGCGTTATTAGCACGACGCTCTAGCCGACTAAGCTAACCGGCCGTGAACGCGTGAACACGGACTCACTTCCTAAGTCAACTCTAAGCAAAATACTTTTATTTTTTTACTCAAAACGTTACCGTCATATTTCTCACGCTTTGATACGAGTCCAAGCAATGCAAATAGCCGCAACCCGCTCGAAAGAGGAGTCATGTTAGGCCAACTTTAAACGGACATTCCCTGAAAGCCCTCGGAGAGATTTGAACTCTCGACCCTGGTTTACAAGACCAGTGCTCTAACCCCTGAGCTACGAAGGCACGCAATCCTTGCCAAATACGAAAAGTCGGTGCATCAGGCAAAACAGGCCAGTTGCAACGTGTACTTGCCATAAAGTGATACCGTCAATGCCCTACTGGACCATGACTATTCTAATCACGGACCTCAGCTTTCCCGTTAACATCCACGGGCTCCAGTGGCGTAGTCGGTTAGCGCGTCGTACTTATAAGTCAGTATCGACAAAGACATGCGAAGATCGGGAGTTCGAGCCTCCCCTGGAGCAAGGTTTCTTTTCATGCGCCGTCAACACACGCCACAGCACGGGCAGATCACCAGTAAAATCTAGCAACGTGGCAGTGCACCCAGGTTGTTTTGATCCCGTCAACGTGACGGCAAAGCCCGTAAAATGGCCAGTGTGGGGCTCGAACCCACGACATTCGCGTTATTAGCACGACGCTCTAGCCGACTGAGCTAACCGGCCGTGAACGCGTGAACACGGACTCACTTCCTAAGTCAACTCTAAGCAAAATACTTTTATTTTTTTACTCAAAACGTTACCGTCATATTTCTCACGCTTTGATACGAGTCCAAGCAATGCAAATAGCCGCAACCCGCTCGAAAGAGGAGTCATGTTAGGCCAACTTTAAACGGACATTCCCTGAAAGCCCTCGGAGAGATTTGAACTCTCGACCCCTGGTTTACAAGACCAGTGCTCTAACCCCTGAGCTACGAAGGCACGCGATCCTTGCCAAATACGAAAAGTCGGTGCATCAGGCAAAACAGGCCAGTTGCAACGTGTACTTGCCATAAAGTGATACCGTCAATGCCCTACTGGACCATGACTATTCTAATCACGGACCTCAGCTTTCCCGTTAACATCCACGGGCTCCAGTGGCGTAGTCGGTTAGCGCGTCGTACTTATAAGTCAGTATCGACAAAGACATGCGAAGATCGGGAGTTCGAGCCTCCCCTGGAGCAAGGTTTCTTTTCATGCGCCGTCAACACACGCCACAGCACGGGCAGATCACCAGTAAAATCTAGCAACGTGGCAGTGCACCCAGGTTGTTTTGATCCCGTCAACGTGACGGCAAAGCCCGTAAAATGGCCAGTGTGGGGCTCGAACCCACGACATTCGCGTTATTAGCACGACGCTCTAGCCGACTGAGCTAACCGGCCGTGAACGCGTGAACACGGACTCACTTCCTAAGTCAACTCTAAGCAAAATACTTTTATTTTTTTACTCAAAACGTTACCGTCATATTTCTCACGCTTTGATACGAGTCCAAGCAATGCAAATAGCCGCAACCCGCTCGAAAGAGGAGTCATGTTAGGCCAACTTTAAACGGACATTCCCTGAAAGCCCTCGGAGAGATTTGAACTCTCGACCCCTGGTTTACAAGACCAGTGCTCTAACCCCTGAGCTACGAAGGCACGCGATCCTTGCCAAATACGAAAAGTCGGTGCATCAGGCAAAACAGGCCAGTTGCAACGTGTACTTGCCATAAAGTGATACCGTCAATGCCCTACTGGACCATGACTATTCTAATCACGGACCTCAGCTTTCCCGTTAACATCCACGGGCTCCAGTGGCGTAGTCGGTTAGCGCGTCGTACTTATAAGTCAGTATCGACAAAGACATGCGAAGATCGGGAGTTCGAGCCTCCCCTGGAGCAAGGTTTCTTTTCATGCGCCGTCAACACACGCCACAGCACGGGCAGATCACCAGTAAAATCTAGCAACGTGGCAGTGCACCCAGGTTGTTTTGATCCCGTCAACGTGACGGCAAAGCCCGTAAAATGGCCAGTGTGGGGCTCGAACCCACGACATTCGCGTTATTAGCACGCCGCTCTAGCCGACTGAGCTAACCGGCCGTGAACGCGTGAACACGGACTCACTTCCTAAGTCAACTCTAAGCAAAATACTTTTATTTTTTTACTCAAAACGTTACCGTCATATTTCTCACGCTTTGATACGAGTCCAAGCAATGCAAATAGCCGCAACCCGCTCGAAAGAGGAGTCATGTTAGGCCAACTTTAAACGGACATTCCCTGAAAGCCCTCGGAGAGATTTGAACTCTCGACCCCTGGTTTACAAGACCAGTGCTCTAACCCCTGAGCTACGAAGGCACGCGATCCTTGCCAAATACGAAAAGTCGGTGCATCAGGCAAAACAGGCCAGTTGCAACGTGTACTTGCCATAAAGTGATACCGTCAATGCCCTACTGGACCATGACTATTCTAATCACGGACCTCAGCTTTCCCGTTAACATCCACGGGCTCCAGTGGCGTAGTCGGTTAGCGCGTCGTACTTATAAGTCAGTATCGACAAAGACATGCGAAGATCGGGAGTTCGAGCCTCCCCTGGAGCAAGGTTTCTTTTCATGCGCCGTCAACACACGCCACAGCACGGGCAGATCACCAGTAAAATCTAGCAACGTGGCAGTGCACCCAGGTTGTTTTGATCCCGTCAACGTGACGGCAAAGCCCGTAAAATGGCCAGTGTGGGGCTCGAACCCACGACATTCGCGTTATTAGCACGACGCTCTAGCCGACTGAGCTAACCGGCCGTGAACGCGTGAACACGGACTCACTTCCTAAGTCAACTCTAAGCAAAATACTTTTATTTTTTTACTCAAAACGTTACCGTCATATTTCTCACGCTTTGATACGAGTCCAAGCAATGCAAATAGCCGCAACCCGCTCGAAAGAGGAGTCATGTTAGGCCAACTTTAAACGGACATTCCCTGAAAGCCCTCGGAGAGATTTGAACTCTCGACCCCTGGTTTACAAGACCAGTGCTCTAACCCCTGAGCTACGAAGGCACGCGATCCTTGCCAAATACGAAAAGTCGGTGCATCAGGCAAAACAGGCCAGTTGCAACGTGTACTTGCCATAAAGTGATACCGTCAATGCCCTACTGGACCATGACTATTCTAATCACGGACCTCAGCTTTCCCGTTAACATCCACGGGCTCCAGTGGCGTAGTCGGTTAGCGCGTCGTACTTATAAGTCAGTATCGACAAAGACATGCGAAGATCGGGAGTTCGAGCCTCCCCTGGAGCAAGGTTTCTTTTCATGCGCCGTCAACACACGCCACAGCACGGGCAGATCACCAGTAAAATCTAGCAACGTGGCAGTGCACCCAGGTTGTTTTGATCCCGTCAACGTGACGGCAAAGCCCGTAAAATGGCCAGTGTGGGGCTCGAACCCACGACATTCGCGTTATTAGCACGACGCTCTAGCCGACTGAGCTAACCGGCCGTGAACGCGTGAACACGGACTCACTTCCTAAGTCAACTCTAAGCAAAATACTTTTATTTTTTTACTCAAAACGTTACCGTCATATTTCTCACGCTTTGATACGAGTCCAAGCAATGCAAATAGCCGCAACCCGCTCGAAAGAGGAGTCATGTTAGGCCAACTTTAAACGGACATTCCCTGAAAGCCCTCGGAGAGATTTGAACTCTCGACCCCTGGTTTACAAGACCAGTGCTCTAACCCCTGAGCTCTAACCCCTGAGCTACGAAAAGTCGGTGCATCAGGCAAAACAGGCCAGTTGCAACGTGTACTTGCCATAAAGTGATACCGTCAATGCCCTACTGGACCATGACTATTCTAATCACGGACCTCAGCTTTCCCGTTAACATCCACGGGCTCCAGTGGCGTAGTCGGTTAGCGCGTCGTACTTATAAGTCAGTATCGACAAAGACATGCGAAGATCGGGAGTTCGAGCCTCCCCTGGAGCAAGGTTTCTTTTCATGCGCCGTCAACACACGCCACAGCACGGGCAGATCACCAGTAAAATCTAGCAACGTGGCAGTGCACCCAGGTTGTTTTGATCCCGTCAACGTGACGGCAAAGCCCGTAAAATGGCCAGTGTGGGGCTCGAACCCACGACATTCGCGTTATTAGCACGACGCTCTAGCCGACTGAGCTAACCGGCCGTGAACGCGTGAACACGGACTCACTTCCTAAGTCAACTCTAAGCAAAATACTTTTATTTTTTTACTCAAAACGTTACCGTCATATTTCTCACGCTTTGATACGAGTCCAAGCAATGCAAATAGCCGCAACCCGCTCGAAAGAGGAGTCATGTTAGGCCAACTTTAAACGGACATTC
Source organism: Hydractinia symbiolongicarpus (assembly GCF_029227915.1). Classification (NCBI taxonomy): domain Eukaryota; kingdom Metazoa; phylum Cnidaria; class Hydrozoa; order Anthoathecata; family Hydractiniidae; genus Hydractinia; species Hydractinia symbiolongicarpus. The sequence continues at coordinate 7,003,044 of NC_079878.1, forward strand.
CCTGAAAGCCCTCGGAGAGATTTGAACTCTCGACCCCTGGTTTACAAGACCAGTGCTCTAACCCCTGAGCTACGAAGGCACGCGATCCTTGCCAAATACGAAAAGTCGGTGCATCAGGCAAAACAGGCCAGTTGCAACGTGTACTTGCCATAAAGTGATACCGTCAATGCCCTACTGGACCATGACTATTCTAATCACGGACCTCAGCTTTCCCGTTAACATCCACGGGCTCCAGTGGCGTAGTCGGTTAGCGCGTCGTACTTATAAGTCAGTATCGACAAAGACATGCGAAGATCGGGAGTTCGAGCCTCCCCTGGAGCAAGGTTTCTTTTCATGCGCCGTCAACACACGCCACAGCACGGGCAGATCACCAGTAAAATCTAGCAACGTGGCAGTGCACCCAGGTTGTTTTGATCCCGTCAACGTGACGGCAAAGCCCGTAAAATGGCCAGTGTGGGGCTCGAACCCACGACATTCGCGTTATTAGCACGACGCTCTAGCCGACTGAGCTAACCGGCCGTGAACGCGTGAACACGGACTCACTTCCTAAGTCAACTCTAAGCAAAATACTTTTATTTTTTACTCAAAACGTTACCGTCATATTTCTCACGCTTTGATACGAGTCCAAGCAATGCAAATAGCCGCAACCCGCTCGAAAGAGGAGTCATGTTAGGCCAACTTCAAACGGACATTCCCTGAAAGCCCTCGGAGAGATTTGAACTCTCGACCCCTGGTTTACAAGACCAGTGCTCTAACCCCTGAGCTACGAAGGCACGCGATCCTTGCCAAATACGAAAAGTCGGTGCATCAGGCAAAACAGGCCAGTTGCAACGTGTACTTGCCATAAAGTGATACCGTCAATGCCCTACTGGACCATGACTATTCTAATCACGGACCTCAGCTTTCCCGTTAACATCCACGGGCTCCAGTGGCGTAGTCGGTTAGCGCGTCGTACTTATAAGTCAGTATCGACAAAGACATGCGAAGATCGGGAGTTCGAGCCTCCCCTGGAGCAAGGTTTTTTTTTTCATGCGCCGTCAACACACGCCACAGCACGGGCAGATCACCAGTAAAATCTAGCAACGTGGCAGTGCACCCAGGTTGTTTTGATCCCGTCAACGTGACGGCAAAGCCCGTAAAATGGCCAGTGTGGGGCCCGAACCCACGACATTCGCGTTATTAGCACGACGCTCTAGCCGACTGAGCTAACCGGCCGTGAACGCGTGAACACGGACTCACTTCCTAAGTCAACTCTAAGCAAAATACTTTTATTTTTTTACTCAAAACGTTACCGTCATATTTCTCACGCTTTGATACGAGTCCAAGCAATGCAAATAGCCGCAACCCGCTCGAAAGAGGAGTCATGTTAGGCCAACTTTAAACGGACATTCCCTGAAAGCCCTCGGAGAGATTTGAACTCTCGACCCCTGGTTTACAAGACCAGTGCTCTAACCCCTGAGCTACGAAGGCACGCGATCCTTGCCAAATACGAAAAGTCGGTGCATCAGGCAAAACAGGCCAGTTGCAACGTGTACTTGCCATAAAGTGATACCGTCAATGCCCTACTGGACCATGACTATTCTAATCACGGACCTCAGCTTTCCCGTTAACATCCACGGGCTCCAGTGGCGTAGTCGGTTAGCGCGTCGTACTTATAAGTCAGTATCGACAAAGACATGCGAAGATCGGGAGTTCGAGCCTCCCCTGGAGCAAGGTTTCTTTTCATGCGCCGTCAACACACGCCACAGCACGGGCAGATCACCAGTAAAATCTAGCAACGTGGCAGTGCACCCAGGTTGTTTTGATCCCGTCAACGTGACGGCAAAGCCCGTAAAATGGCCAGTGTGGGGCTCGAACCCACGACATTCGCGTTATTAGCACGACGCTCTAGCCGACTGAGCTAACCGGCCGTGAACGCGTGAACACGGACTCACTTCCTAAGTCAACTCTAAGCAAAATACTTTTATTTTTTTACTCAAAACGTTACCGTCATATTTCTCACGCTTTGATACGAGTCCAAGCAATGCAAATAGCCGCAACCCGCTCGAAAGAGGAGTCATGTTAGGCCAACTTTAAACGGACATTCCCTGAAAGCCCTCGGAGAGATTTGAACTCTCGACCCCTGGTTTACAAGACCAGTGCTCTAACCCCTGAGCTACGAAGGCACGCGATCCTTGCCAAATACGAAAAGTCGGTGCATCAGGCAAAACAGGCCAGTTGCAACGTGTACTTGCCATAAAGTGATACCGTCAATGCCCTACTGGACCATGACTATTCTAATCACGGACCTCAGCTTTCCCGTTAACATCCACGGGCTCCAGTGGCGTAGTCGGTTAGCGCGTCGTACTTATAAGTCAGTATCGACAAAGACATGCGAAGATCGGGAGTTCGAGCCTCCCCTGGAGCAAGGTTTCTTTTCATGCGCCGTCAACACACGCCACAGCACGGGCAGATCACCAGTAAAATCTAGCAACGTGGCAGTGCACCCAGGTTGTTTTGATCCCGTCAACGTGACGGCAAAGCCCGTAAAATGGCCAGTGTGGGGCTCGAACCCACGACATTCGCGTTATTAGCACGACGCTCTAGCCGACTGAGCTAACCGACCGTGAACACGTGAACACGGACTCACTTCCTAAGTCAACTCTAAGCAAAATACTTTTATTTTTTTACTCAAAACGTAACCGTCATATTTCTCACGCTTTGATACGAGTCCAAGCAATGCAAATAGCCGCAACCCGCTCGAAAGAGGAGTCATGTTAGGCCAACTTTAAACGGACATTCCCTGAAAGCCCTCGGAGAGATTTGAACTCTCGACCCCTGGTTTACAAGACCAGTGCTCTAACCCCTGAGCTACGAAGGCACGCGATCCTTGCCAAATACGAAAAGTCGGTGCATCAGGCAAAACAGGCCAGTTGCAACGTGTACTTGCCATAAAGTGATACCGTCAATGCCCTACTGGACCATGACTATTCTAATCACGGACCTCAGCTTTCCCGTTAACATCCACGGGCTCCAGTGGCGTAGTCGGTTAGCGCGTCGTACTTATAAGTCAGTATCGACAAAGACATGCGAAGATCGGGAGTTCGAGCCTCCCCTGGAGCAAGGTTTCTTTTCATGCGCCGTCAACACACGCCACAGCACGGGCAGATCACCAGTAAAATCTAGCAACGTGGCAGTGCACCCAGGTTGTTTTGATCCCGTCAACGTGACGGCAAAGCCCGTAAAATGGCCAGTGTGGGGCTCGAACCCACGACATTCGCGTTATTAGCACGACGCTCTAGCCGACTGAGCTAACCGGCCGTGAACGCGTGAACACGGACTCACTTCCTAAGTCAACTCTAAGCAAAATACTTTTATTTTTTACTCAAAACGTTACCGTCATATTTCTCACGCTTTGATACGAGTCCAAGCAATGCAAATAGCCGCAACCCGCTCGAAAGAGGAGTCATGTTAGGCCAACTTCAAACGGACATTCCCTGAAAGCCCTCGGAGAGATTTGAACTCTCGACCCCTGGTTTACAAGACCAGTGCTCTAACCCCTGAGCTACGAAGGCACGCGATCCTTGCCAAATACGAAAAGTCGGTGCATCAGGCAAAACAGGCCAGTTGCAACGTGTACTTGCCATAAAGTGATACCGTCAATGCCCTACTGGACCATGACTATTCTAATCACGGACCTCAGCTTTCCCGTTAACATCCACGGGCTCCAGTGGCGTAGTCGGTTAGCGCGTCGTACTTATAAGTCAGTATCGACAAAGACATGCGAAGATCGGGAGTTCGAGCCTCCCCTGGAGCAAGGTTTCTTTTCATGCGCCGTCAACACACGCCACAGCACGGGCAGATCACCAGTAAAATCTAGCAACGTGGCAGTGCACCCAGGTTGTTTTGATCCCGTCAACGTGACGGCAAAGCCCGTAAAATGGCCAGTGTGGGGCTCGAACCCACGACATTCGCGTTATTAGCACGACGCTCTAGCCGACTGAGCTAACCGGCCGTGAACGCGTGAACACGGACTCACTTCCTAAGTCAACTCTAAGCAAAATACTTTTATTTTTTTACTCAAAACGTTACCGTCATATTTCTCACGCTTTGATACGAGTCCAAGCAATGCAAATAGCCGCAACCCGCTCGAAAGAGGAGTCATGTTAGGCCAACTTTAAACGGACATTCCCTGAAAGCCCTCGGAGAGATTTGAACTCTCGACCCCTGGTTTACAAGACCAGTGCTCTAACCCCTGAGCTACGAAGGCACGCGATCCTTGCCAAATACGAAAAGTCGGTGCATCAGGCAAAACAGGCCAGTTGCAACGTGTACTTGCCATAAAGTGATACCGTCAATGCCCTACTGGACCATGACTATTCTAATCACGGACCTCAGCTTTCCCGTTAACATCCACGGGCTCCAGTGGCGTAGTCGGTTAGCGCGTCGTACTTATAAGTCAGTATCGACAAAGACATGCGAAGATCGGGAGTTCGAGCCTCCCCTGGAGCAAGGTTTCTTTTCATGCGCCGTCAACACACGCCACAGCACGGGCAGATCACCAGTAAAATCTAGCAACGTGGCAGTGCACCCAGGTTGTTTTGATCCCGTCAACGTGACGGCAAAGCCCGTAAAATGGCCAGTGTGGGGCTCGAACCCACGACATTCGCGTTATTAGCACGACGCTCTAGCCGACTGAGCTAACCGACCGTGAACACGTGAACACGGACTCACTTCCTAAGTCAACTCTAAGCAAAATACTTTTATTTTTTTACTCAAAACGTTACCGTCATATTTCTCACGCTTTGATACGAGTCCAAGCAATGCAAATAGCCGCAACCCGCTCGAAAGAGGAGTCATGTTAGGCCAACTTTAAACGGACATTCCCTGAAAGCCCTCGGAGAGATTTGAACTCTCGACCCCTGGTTTACAAGACCAGTGCTCTAACCCCTGAGCTACGAAGGCACGCGATCCTTGCCAAATACGAAAAGTCGGTGCATCAGGCAAAACAGGCCAGTTGCAACGTGTACTTGCCATAAAGTGATACCGTCAATGCCCTACTGGACCATGACTATTCTAATCACGGACCTCAGCTTTCCCGTTAACATCCACGGGCTCCAGTGGCGTAGTCGGTTAGCGCGTCGTACTTATAAGTCAGTATCGACAAAGACATGCGAAGATCGGGAGTTCGAGCCTCCCCTGGAGCAAGGTTTCTTTTCATGCGCCGTCAACACACGCCACAGCACGGGCAGATCAGCAGTAAAATCTAGCAACGTGGCAGTGCACCCAGGTTGTTTTGATCCCGTCAACGTGACGGCAAAACCCGTAAAATGGCCAGTGTGGGGCTCGAACCCACGACATTCGCGTTATTAGCACGACGCTCTAGCCGACTGAGCTAACCGGCCGTGAACGCGTGAACACGGACTCACTTCCTAAGTCAACTCTAAGCAAAATACTTTTATTTTTTTACTCAAAACGTTACCGTCATATTTCTCACGCTTTGATACGAGTCCAAGCAATGCAAATGGCCGCAACCCGCTCGAAAGAGGAGTCATGTTAGGCCAACTTTAAACGGACATTCCCTGAAAGCCCTCGGAGAGATTTGAACTCTCGACCCCTGGTTTACAAGACCAGTGCTCTAACCCCTGAGCTACGAAGGCACGCGATCCTTGCCAAATACGAAAAGTCGGTGCATCAGGCAAAACAGGCCAGTTGCAACGTGTACTTGCCATAAAGTGATACCGTCAATGCCCTACTGGACCATGACTATTCTAATCACGGACCTCAGCTTTCCCGTTAACATCCACGGGCTCCAGTGGCGTAGTCGGTTAGCGCGTCGTACTTATAAGTCAGTATCGACAAAGACATGCGAAGATCGGGAGTTCGAGCCTCCCCTGGAGCAAGGTTTCTTTTCATGCGCCGTCAACACACGCCACAGCACGGGCAGATCACCAGTAAAATCTAGCAACGTGGCAGTGCACCCAGGTTGTTTTGATCCCGTCAACGTGACGGCAAAGCCCGTAAAATGGCCAGTGTGGGGCTCGAACCCACGACATTCGCGTTATTAGCACGACGCTCTAGCCGACTGAGCTAACCGGCCGTGAACGCGTGAACACGGACTCACTTCCTAAGTCAACTCTAAGCAAAATACTTTTATTTTTTTACTCAAAACGTTACCGTCATATTTCTCACGCTTTGATACGAGTCCAAGCAATGCAAATAGCCGCAACCCGCTCGAAAGAGGAGTCATGTTAGGCCAACTTTAAACGGACATTTCCTGAAAGCCCTCGGAGAGATTTGAACTCTCGACCCCTGGTTTACAAGACCAGTGCTCTAACCCCTGAGCTACGAAGGCACGCGATCCTTGCCAAATACGAAAAGTCGGTGCATCAGGCAAAACAGGCCAGTTGCAACGTGTACTTGCCATAAAGTGATACCGTCAATGCCCTACTGGACCATGACTATTCTAATCACGGACCTCAGCTTTCCCGTTAACATCCACGGGCTCCAGTGGCGTAGTCGGTTAGCGCGTCGTACTTATAAGTCAGTATCGACAAAGACATGCGAAGATCGGGAGTTCGAGCCTCCCCTGGAGCAAGGTTTCTTTTCATGCGCCGTCAACACACGCCACAGCACGGGCAGATCACCAGTAAAATCTAGCAACGTGGCAGTGCACCCAGGTTGTTTTGATCCCGTCAACGTGACGGCAAAGCCCGTAAAATGGCCAGTGTGGGGCTCGAACCCACGACATTCGCGTTATTAGCACGACGCTCTAGCCGACTGAGCTAACCGGCCGTGAACGCGTGAACACGGACTCACTTCCTAAGTCAACTCTAAGCAAAATACTTTTATTTTTTTACTCAAAACGTTACCGTCATATTTCTCACGCTTTGATACGAGTCCAAGCAATGCAAATAGCCGCAACCCGCTCGAAAGAGGAGTCATGTTAGGCCAACTTCAAACGGACATTCCCTGAAAGCCCTCGGAGAGATTTGAACTCTCGACCCCTGGTTTACAAGACCAGTGCTCTAACCCCTGAGCTACGAAGGCACGCGATCCTTGCCAAATACGAAAAGTCGGTGCATCAGGCAAAACAGGCCAGTTGCAACGTGTACTTGCCATAAAGTGATACCGTCAATGCCCTACTGGACCATGACTATTCTAATCACGGACCTCAGCTTTCCCGTTAACATCCGCGGGCTCCAGTGGCGTAGTCGGTTAGCGCGTCGTACTTATAAGTCAGTATCGACAAAGACATGCGAAGATCGGGAGTTCGAGCCTCCCCTGGAGGAAGGTTTCTTTTCATGCGCCGTCAACACACGCCACAGCACGGGCAGATCACCAGTAAAATCTAGCAACGTGGCAGTGCACCCAGGTTGTTTTGATCCCGTCAACGTGACGGCAAAGCCCGTAAAATGGCCAGTGTGGGGCTCGAACCCACGACATTCGCGTTATTAGCACGACGCTCTAGCCGACTGAGCTAACCGGCCGTGAACGCGTGAACACGGACTCACTTTCTAAGTCAACTCTAAGCAAAATACTTTTATTTTTTTACTCAAAACGTTACCGTCATATTTCTCACGCTTTGATACGAGTCCAAGCAATGCAAATAGCCGCAACCCGCTCGAAAGAGGAGTCATGTTAGGCCAACTTCAAACGGACATTCCCTGAAAGCCCTCGGAGAGATTTGAACTCTCGACCCCTGGTTTACAAGACCAGTGCTCTAACCCCTGAGCTACGAAGGCACGCGATCCTTGCCAAATACGAAAAGTCGGTGCATCAGGCAAAACAGGCCAGTTGCAACGTGTACTTGCCATAAAGTGATACCGTCAATGCCCTACTGGACCATGACTATTCTAATCACGGACCTCAGCTTTCCCGTTAACATCCGCGGGCTCCAGTGGCGTAGTCGGTTAGCGCGTCGTACTTATAAGTCAGTATCGACAAAGACATGCGAAGATCGGGAGTTCGAGCCTCCCCTGGAGCAAGGTTTCTTTTCATGCGCCGTCAACACACGCCACAGCACGGGCAGATCACCAGTAAAATCTAGCAACGTGGCAGTGCACCCAGGTTGTTTTGATCCCGTCAACGTGACGGCAAAGCCTGTAAAATGGCCAGTGTGGGGCTCGAACCCACGACATTCGCGTTATTAGCACGACGCTCTAGCCGACTGAGCTAACCGGCCGTGAACGCGTGAACACGGACTCACTTCCTAAGTCAACTCTAAGCAAAATACTTTTATTTTTTTACTCAAAACGTTACCGTCATATTTCTCACGCTTTGATACGAGTCCAAGCAATGCAAATAGCCGCAACCCGCTCGAAAGAGGAGTCATGTTAGGCCAACTTTAAACGGACATTCCCTGAAAGCCCTCGGAGAGATTTGAACTCTCGACCCCTGGTTTACAAGACCAGTGCTCTAACCCCTGAGCTACGAAGGCACGCGATCCTTGCCAAATACGAAAAGTCGGTGCATCAGGCAAAACAGGCCAGTTGCAACGTGTACTTGCCATAAAGTGATACCGTCAATGCCCTACTGGACCATGACTATTCTAATCACGGACCTCAGCTTTCCCGTTAACATCCACGGGCTCCAGTGGCGTAGTCGGTTAGCGCGACGTACTTATAAGTCAGTATCGACAAAGACATGCGAAGATCGGGAGTTCGAGCCTCCCCTGGAGCAAGGTTTCTTTTCATGCGCCGTCAACACACGCCACAGCACGGGCAGATCATCAGTAAAATCTAGAAACGTGGCAGTGCACCCAGGTTGTTTTGATCCCGTCAACGTGACGGCAAAGCCCGTAAAATGGCCAGTGTGGGGCTCGAACCCACGACATTCGCGTTATTAGCACGACGCTCTAGCCGACTGAGCTAACCGGCCGTGAACGCGTGAACACGGACTCACTTCCTAAGTCAACTCTAAGCAAAATACTTTTATTTTTTTACTCAAAACGTTACCGTCATATTTCTCACGCTTTGATACGAGTCCAAGCAATGCAAATAGCCGCAACCCGCTCGAAAGAGGAGTCATGTTAGGCCAACTTCAAACGGACATTCCCTGAAAGCCCTCGGAGAGATTTGAACTCTCGACCCCTGGTTTACAAGACAAGTGCTCTAACCCCTGAGCTACGAAGGCACGCGATCCTTGCCAAATACGAAAAGTCGGTGCATCAGGCAAAACAGGCCAGTTGCAACGTGTACTTGCCATAAAGTGATACCGTCAATGCCCTACTGGACCATGACTATTCTAATCACGGACCTCAGCTTTCCCGTTAACATCCACAGGCTCCAGTGGCGTAGTCGGTTAGCGCGTCGTACTTATAAGTCAGTATCGACAAAGACATGCGAAGATCGGGAGTTCGAGCCTCCCCTGGAGCAAGGTTTCTTTTCATGCGCCGTCAACACACGCCACAGCACGGGCAGATCACCAGTAAAATCTAGCAACGTGGCAGTGCACCCAGGTTGTTTTGATCCCGTCAACGTGACGGCAAAGCCCGTAAAATGGCCAGTGTGGGGCTCGAACCCACGACATTCGCGTTATTAGCACGACGCTCTAGCCGACTGAGCTAACCGGCCGTGAACGCGTGAACACGGACTCACTTCCTAAGTCAACTCTAAGCAAAATACTTTTATTTTTTTACTCAAAACGTTACCGTCATATTTCTCACGCTTTGATACGAGTCCAAGCAATGCAAATAGCCGCAACCCGCTCGAAAGAGGAGTCATGTTAGGCCAACTTTAAACGGACATTCCCTGAAAGCCCTCGGAGAGATTTGAACTCTCGACCCCTGGTTTACAAGACCAGTGCTCTAACCCCTGAGCTACGAAGGCACGCGATCCTTGCCAAATACGAAAAGTCGGTGCATCAGGCAAAACAGGCCAGTTGCAACGTGTACTTGCCATAAAGTGATACCGTCAATGCCCTACTGGACCATGACTATTCTAATCACGGACCTCAGCTTTCCCGTTAACATCCACGGGCTCCAGTGGCGTAGTCGGTTAGCGCGTCGTACTTATAAGTCAGTATCGACAAAGACATGCGAAGATCGGGAGTTCGAGCCTCCCCTGGAGCAAGGTTTCTTTTCATGCGCCGTCAACACACGCCACAGCACGGGCAGATCACCAGTAAAATCTAGCAACGTGGCAGTGCACCCAGGTTGTTTTGATCCCGTCAACGTGACGGCAAAGCCCGTAAAATGGCCAGTGTGGGGCTCGAACCCACGACATTCGCGTTATTAGCACGACGCTCTAGCCGACTGAGCTAACCGGCCGTGAACGCGTGAACACGGACTCACTTCCTAAGTCAACTCTAAGCAAAATACTTTTATTTTTTTACTCAAAACGTTACCGTCATATTTCTCACGCTTTGATACGAGTCCAAGCAATGCAAATAGCCGCAACCCGCTCGAAAGAGGAGTCATGTTAGGCCAACTTTAAACGGACATTCCCTGAAAGCCCTCGGAGAGATTTGAACTCTCGACCCCTGGTTTACAAGACCAGTGCTCTAACCCCTGAGCTACGAAGGCACGCGATCCTTGCCAAATACGAAAAGTCGGTGCATCACGCAAAACAGGCCAGTTGCAACGTGTACTTGCCATAAAGTGATACCGTCAATGCCCTACTGGACCATGACTATTCTAATCACGGACCTCAGCTTTCCCGTTAACATCCACGGGCTCCAGTGGCGTAGTCGGTTAGCGCGTCGTACTTATAAGTCAGTATCGACAAAGACATGCGAAGATCGGGAGTTCGAGCCTCCCCTGGAGCAAGGTTTCTTTTCATGCGCCGTCAACACACGCCACAGCACGGGCAGATCACCAGTAAAATCTAGCAACGTGGCAGTGCACCCAGGTTGTTTTGATCCCGTCAACGTGACGGCAAAGCCCGTAAAATGGCCAGTGTGGGGCTCGAACCCACGACATTCGCGTTATTAGCACGACGCTCTAGCCGACTGAGCTAACCGGCCGTGAACGCGTGAACACGGACTCACTTCCTAAGTCAACTCTAAGCAAAATACTTTTATTTTTTTACTCAAAACGTTACCGTCATATTTCTCACGCTTTGATACGAGTCCAAGCAATGCAAATAGCCGCAACCCGCTCGAAAGAGGAGTCATGTTAGGCCAACTTTAAACGGACATTCCCTGAAAGCCCTCGGAGAGATTTGAACTCTCGACCCCTGGTTTACAAGACCAGTGCTCTAACCCCTGAGCTACGAAGGCACGCGATCCTTGCCAAATACGAAAAGTCGGTGCATCACGCAAAACAGGCCAGTTGCAACGTGTACTTGCCATAAAGTGATACCGTCAATGCCCTACTGGACCATGACTATTCTAATCACGGACCTCAGCTTTCCCGTTAACATCCACGGGCTCCAGTGGCGTAGTCGGTTAGCGCGTCGTACTTATAAGTCAGTATCGACAAAGACATGCGAAGATCGGGAGTTCGAGCCTCCCCTGGAGCAAGGTTTCTTTTCATGCGCCGTCAACACACGCCACAGCACGGGCAGATCACCAGTAAAATCTAGCAACGTGGCAGTGCACCCAGGTTGTTTTGATCCCGTCAACGTGACGGCAAAGCCCGTAAAATGGCCAGTGTGGGGCTCGAACCCACGACATTCGCGTTATTAGCACGACGCTCTAGCCGACTGAGCTAACCGGCCGTGAACGCGTGAACACGGACTCACTTCCTAAGTCAACTCTAAGCAAAATACTTTTATTTTTTTACTCAAAACGTTACCGTCATATTTCTCACGCTTTGATACGAGTCCAAGCAATGCAAATAGCCGCAACCCGCTCGAAAGAGGAGTCATGTTAGGCCAACTTTAAACGGACATTCCCTGAAAGCCCTCGGAGAGATTTGAACTCTCGACCCCTGGTTTACAAGACCAGTGCTCTAACCCCTGAGCTACGAAGGCACGCGATCCTTGCCAAATACGAAAAGTCGGTGCATCAGGCAAAACAGGCCAGTTGCAACGTGTACTTGCCATAAAGTGATACCGTCAATGCCCTACTGGACCATGACTATTCTAATCACGGACCTCAGCTTTCCCGTTAACATCCACGGGCTCCAGTGGCGTAGTCGGTTAGCGCGTCGTACTTATAAGTCAGTATCGACAAAGACATGCGAAGATCGGGAGTTCGAGCCTCCCCTGGAGCAAGGTTTCTTTTCATGCGCCGTCAACACACGCCACAGCACGGGCAGATCACCAGTAAAATCTAGCAACGTGGCAGTGCACCCAGGTTGTTTTGATCCCGTCAACGTGACGGCAAAGCCCGTAAAATGGCCAGTGTGGGGCTCGAACCCACGACATTCGCGTTATTAGCACGACGCTCTAGCCGACTGAGCTAACCGGCCGTGAACGCGTGAACACGGACTCACTTCCTAAGTCAACTCTAAGCAAAATACTTTTATTTTTTTACTCAAAACGTTACCGTCATATTTCTCACGCTTTGATACGAGTCCAAGCAATGCAAATAGCCGCAACCCGCTCGAAAGAGGAGTCATGTTAGGCCAACTTTAAACGGACATTCCCTGAAAGCCCTCGGAGAGATTTGAACTCTCGACCCCTGGTTTACAAGACCAGTGCTCTAACCCCTGAGCTACGAAGGCACGCGATCCTTGCCAAATACGAAAAGTCGGTGCATCAGGCAAAACAGGCCAGTTGCAACGTGTACTTGCCATAAAGTGATACCGTCAATGCCCTACTGGACCATGACTATTCTAATCACGGACCTCAGCTTTCCCGTTAACATCCACGGGCTCCAGTGGCGTAGTCGGTTAGCGCGTCGTACTTATAAGTCAGTATCGACAAAGACATGCGAAGATCGGGAGTTCGAGCCTCCCCTGGAGCAAGGTTTCTTTTCATGCGCCGTCAACACACGCCACAGCACGGGCAGATCACCAGTAAAATCTAGCAACGTGGCAGTGCACCCAGGTTGTTTTGATCCCGTCAACGTGACGGCAAAGCCCGTAAAATGGCCAGTGTGGGGCTCGAACCCACGACATTCGCGTTATTAGCACGACGCTCTAGCCGACTGAGCTAACCGGCCGTGAACGCGTGAACACGGACTCACTTCCTAAGTCAACTGTAAGCAAAATACTTTTATTTTTTTACTCAAAACGTTACCGTCATATTTCTCACGCTTTGATACGAGTCCAAGCAATGCAAATAGCCGCAACCCGCTCGAAAGAGGAGTCATGTTAGGCCAACTTTAAACGGACATTCCCTGAAAGCCCTCGGAGAGATTTGAACTCTCGACCCCTGGTTTACAAGACCAGTGCTCTAACCCCTGAGCTACGAAGGCACGCGATCCTTGCCAAATACGAAAAGTCGGTGCATCAGGCAAAACAGGCCAGTTGCAACGTGTACTTGCCATAAAGTGATACCGTCAATGCCCTACTGGACCATGACTATTCTAATCACGGACCTCAGCTTTCCCGTTAACATCCACGGGCTCCAGTGGCGTAGTCGGTTAGCGCGTCGTACTTATAAGTCAGTATCGACAAAGACATGCGAAGATCGGGAGTTCGAGCCTCCCCTGGAGCAAGGTTTCTTTTCATGCGCCGTCAACACACGCCACAGCACGGGCAGATCACCAGTAAAATCTAGCAACGTGGCAGTGCACCCAGGTTGTTTTGATCCCGTCAACGTGACGGCAAAGCCCGTAAAATGGCCAGTGTGGGGCTCGAACCCACGACATTCGCGTTATTAGCACGACGCTCTAGCCGACTGAGCTAACCGGCCGTGAACGCGTGAACACGGACTCACTTCCTAAGTCAACTCTAAGCAAAATACTTTTATTTTTTGACTCAAAACGTTACCGTCATATTTCTCACGCTTTGATACGAGTCCAAGCAATGCAAATAGCCGCAACCCGCTCGAAAGAGGAGTCATGTTAGGCCAACTTTAAACGGACATTCCCTGAAAGCCCTCGGAGAGATTTGAACTCTCGACCCCTGGTTTACAAGACCAGTGCTCTAACCCCTGAGCTACGAAGGCACGCGATCCTTGCCAAATACGAAAAGTCGGTGCATCAGGCAAAACAGGCCAGTTGCAACGTGTACTTGCCATAAAGTGATACCGTCAATGCCCTACTGGACCATGACTATTCTAATCACGGACCTCAGCTTTCCCGTTAACATCCACGGGCTCCAGTGGCGTAGTCGGTTAGCGCGTCGTACTTATAAGTCAGTATCGACAAAGACATGCGAAGATCGGGAGTTCGAGCCTCCCCTGGAGCAAGGTTTCTTTTCATGCGCCGTCAACACACGCCACAGCACGGGCAGATCACCAGTAAAATCTAGCAACGTGGCAGTGCACCCAGGTTGTTTTGATCCCGTCAACGTGACGGCAAAGCCCGTAAAATGGCCAGTGTGGGGCTCGAACCCACGACATTCGCGTTATTAGCACGACGCTCTAGCCGACTGAGCTAACCGGCCGTGAACGCGTGAACACGGACTCACTTCCTAAGTCAACTCTAAGCAAAATACTTTTATTTCTTTACTCAAAACGTTACCGTCATATTTCTCACGCTTTGATACGAGTGCAAGCAATGCAAATAGCCGCAACCCGCTCGAAAGAGGAGTCATGTTAGGCCAACTTTAAACGGACATTCCCTGAAAGCCCTCGGAGAGATTTGAACTCTCGACCCCTGGTTTACAAGACCAGTGCTCTAACTTCTGAGCTACGAAGGCACGCGATCCTTGCCAAATACGAAAAGTCGGTGCATCAGGCAAAACAGGCCAGTTGCAACGTGTACTTGCCATAAAGTGATACCGTCAATGCCCTACTGGACCATGACTATTCTAATCACGGACCTCAGCTTTCCCGTTAACATCCACGGGCTCCAGTGGCGTAGTCGGTTAGCGCGTCGTACTTATAAGTCAGTATCGACAAAGACATGCGAAGATCGGGAGTTCGAGCCTCCCCTGGAGCAAGGTTTCTTTTCATGCGCCGTCAACACACGCCACAGCACGGGCAGATCACCAGTAAAATCTAGCAACGTGGCTGTGCACCCAGGTTGTTTTGATCCCGTCAACGTGACGGCAAAGCCCGTAAAATGGCCAGTGTGGGGCTCGAACCCACGACATTCGCGTTATTAGCACGACGCTCTAGCCGACTGAGCTAACCGGCCGTGAACGCGTGAACACGGACTCACTTCCTAAGTCAACTCTAAGCAAAATACTTTTATTTTTTTACTCAAAACGTTACCGTCATATTTCTCACGCTTTGATACGAGTCCAAGCAATGCAAATAGCCGCAACCCGCTCGAAAGAGGAGTCATGTTAGGCCAACTTTAAACGGACATTCCCTGAAAGCCCTCGGAGAGAGTTGAACTCTCGACCCCTGGTTTACAAGACCAGTGCTCTAACCCCTGAGCTACGAAGGCACGCGATCCTTGCCAAATACGAAAAGTCGGTGCATCAGGCAAAACAGGCCAGTTGCAACGTGTACTTGCCATAAAGTGATACCGTCAATGCCCTACTGGACCATGACTATTCTAATCACGGACCTCAGCTTTCCCGTTAACATCCACGGGCTCCAGTGGCGTAGTCGGTTAGCGCGTCGTACTTATAAGTCAGTATCGACAAAGACATGCGAAGATCGGGAGTTCGAGCCTCCCCTGGAGCAAGGTTTCTTTTCATGCGCCGTCAACACACGCCACAGCACGGGCAGATCACCAGTAAAATCTAGCAACGTGGCAGTGCACCCAGGTTGTTTTGATCCCGTCAACGTGACGGCAAAGCCCGTAAAATGGCCAGTGTGGGGCTCGAACCCACGACATTCGCGTTATTAGCACGACGCTCTAGCCGACTGAGCTAACCGGCCGTGAACGCGTGAACACGGACTCACTTCCTAAGTCAACTCTAAGCAAAATACTTTTATTTTTTTACTCAAAACGTTACCGTCATATTTCTCACGCTTTGATACGAGTCCAAGCAATGCAAATAGCCGCAACCCGCTCGAAAGAGGAGTCATGTTAGGCCAACTTTAAACGGACATTCCCTGAAAGCCCTCGGAGAGAGTTGAACTCTCGACCCCTGGTTTACAAGACCAGTGCTCTAACCCCTGAGCTACGAAGGCACGCGATCCTTGCCAAATACGAAAAGTCGGTGCATCAGGCAAAACAGGCCAGTTGCAACGTGTACTTGCCATAAAGTGATACCGTCAATGCCCTACTGGACCATGACTATTCTAATCACGGACCTCAGCTTTCCCGTTAACATCCACGGGCTCCAGTGGCGTAGTCGGTTAGCGCGTCGTACTTATAAGTCAGTATCGACAAAGACATGCGAAGATCGGGAGTTCGAGCCTCCCCTGGAGCAAGGTTTCTTTTCATGCGCCGTCAACACACGCCACAGCACGGGCAGATCACCAGTAAAATCTAGCAACGTGGCAGTGCACCCAGGTTGTTTTGATCCCGTCAACGTGACGGCAAAGCCCGTAAAATGGCCAGTGTGGGGCTCGAACCCACGACATTCGCGTTATTATCACGACGCTCTAGCCGACTGAGCTAACCGGCCGTGAACGCGTGAACACGGACTCACTTCCTAAGTCAACTCTAAGCAAAATACTTTTATTTTTTTACTCAAAACGTTACCGTCATATTTCTCACGCTTTGATACGAGTCCAAGCAATGCAAATAGCCGCAACCCGCTCGAAAGAGGAGTCATGTTAGGCCAACTTTAAACGGACATTCCCTGAAAGCCCTCGGAGAGATTTGAACTCTCGACCCCTGGTTTACAAGACCAGTGCTCTAACCCCTGAGCTACGAAGGCACGCGATCCTTGCCAAATACGAAAAGTCGGTGCATCAGGCAAAACAGGCCAGTTGCAACGTGTACTTGCCATAAAGTGATACCGTCAATGCCCTACTGGACCATGACTATTCTAATCACGGACCTCAGCTTTCCCGTTAACATCCACGGGCTCCAGTGGCGTAGTCGGTTAGCGCGTCGTACTTATAAGTCAGTATCGACAAAGACATGCGAAGATCGGGAGTTCGAGCCTCCCCTGGAGCAAGGTTTCTTTTCATGCGCCGTCAACACACGCCACAGCACGGGCAGATCACCAGTAAAATCTAGCAACGTGGCAGTGCACCCAGGTTGTTTTGATCCCGTCAACGTGACGGCAAAGCCCGTAAAATGGCCAGTGTGGGGCTCGAACCCACGACATTCGCGTTATTAGCACGACGCTCTAGCCGACTGAGCTAACCGGCCGTGAACGCGTGAACACGTACTCACTTCCTAAGTCAACTCTAAGCAAAATACTTTTATTTTTTTACTCAAAACGTTACCGTCATATTTCTCACGCTTTGATACGAGTCCAAGCAATGCAAATAGCCGCAACCCGCTCGAAAGAGGAGTCATGTTAGGCCAACTTTAAACGGACATTCCCTGAAAGCCCTCGGAGAGATTTGAACTCTCGACCCCTGGTTTACAATACCAGTGCTCTAACCCCTGAGCTACGAAGGCACGCGATCCTTGCCAAATACGAAAAGTCGGTGCATCAGGCAAAACAGGCCAGTTGCAACGTGTACTTGCCATAAAGTGATACCGTCAATGCCCTACTGGACCATGACTATTCTAATCATGGACCTCAGCTTTCCCGTTAACATCCACGGGCTCCAGTGGCGTAGTCGGTTAGCGCGTCGTACTTATAAGTCAGTATCGACAAAGACATGCGAAGATCGGGAGTTCGAGCCTCCCCTGGAGCAAGGTTTCTTTTCATGCGCCGTCAACACACGCCACAGCACGGGCAGATCACCAGTAAAATCTAGCAACGTGGCAGTGCACCCAGGTTGTTTTGATCCCGTCAACGTGACGGCAAAGCCCGTAAAATGGCCAGTGTGGGGCTCGAACCCACGACATTCGCGTTATTAGCACGACGCTCTAGCCGACTGAGCTAACCGGCCGTGAACGCGTGAACACGGACTCACTTCCTAAGTCAACTCTAAGCAAAATACTTTTATTTTTTTACTCAAAACGTTACCGTCATATTTCTCACGCTTTGATACGAGTCCAAGCAATGCAAATAGCCGCAACCCGCTCGAAAGAGGAGTCATGTTAGGCCAACTTTAAACGGACATTCCCTGAAATCCCTCGGAGAGATTTGAACTCTCGACCCCTGGTTTACAAGACCAGTGCTCTAACCCCTGAGCTACGAAGGCACGCGATCCTTGCCAAATACGAAAAGTCGGTGCATCAGGCAAAACAGGCCAGTTGCAACGTGTACTTGCCATAAAGTGATACCGTCAATGCCCTACTGGACCATGACTATTCTAATCACGGACCTCAGCTTTCCCGTTAACATCCACGGGCTCCAGTGGCGTAGTCGGTTAGCGCGTCGTACTTATAAGTCAGTATCGACAAAGACATGCGAAGATCGGGAGTTCGAGCCTCCCCTGGAGCAAGGTTTCTTTTCATGCGCCGTCAACACACGCCACAGCACGGGCAGATCACCAGTAAAATCTAGCAACGTGGCAGTGCACCCAGGTTGTTTTGATCCCGTCAACGTGACGGCAAAGCCCGTAAAATGGCCAGTGTGGGGCTCGAACCCACGACATTCGCGTTATTAGCACGACGCTCTAGCCGACTGAGCTAACCGGCCGTGAACGCGTGAACACGGACTCACTTCCTAAGTCAACTCTAAGCAAAATACTTTTATTTTTTTACTCAAAACGTTACCGTCATATTTCTCACGCTTTGATACGAGTCCAAGCAATGCAAATAGCCGCAACCCGCTCGAAAGAGGAGTCATGTTAGGCCAACTTTAAACGGACATTCCGTGAAAGCCCTCGGAGAGATTTGAACTCTCGACCCCTGGTTTACAAGACCAGTGCTCTAACCCCTGAGCTACGAAGGCACGCGATCCTTGCCAAATACGAAAAGTCGGTGCATCAGGCAAAACAGGCCAGTTGCAACGTGTACTTGCCATAAAGTGATACCGTCAATGCCCTACTGGACCATGACTATTCTAATCACGGACCTCAGCTTTCCCGTTAACATCCACGGGCTCCAGTGGCGTAGTCGGTTAGCGCGTCGTACTTATAAGTCAGTATCGACAAAGACATGCGAAGATCGGGAGTTCGAGCCTCCCCTGGAGCAAGGTTTCTTTTCATGCGCCGTCAACACACGCCACAGCACGGGCAGATCACCAGTAAAATCTAGCAACGTGGCAGTGCACCCAGGTTGTTTTGATCCCGTCAACGTGACGGCAAAGCCCGTAAGATGGCCAGTGTGGGGCTCGAACCCACGACATTCGCGTTATTAGCACGACGCTCTAGCCGACTGAGCTAACCGGCCGTGAACGCGTGAACACGGACTCACTTCCTAAGTCAACTCTAAGCAAAATACTTTTATTTTTTTACTCAAAACGTTACCGTCATATTTCTCACGCTTTGATACGAGTCCAAGCAATGCAAATAGCCGCAACCCGCTCGAAAGAGGAGTCATGTTAGGCCAACTTTAAACGGACATTCCCTGAAAGCCCTCGGAGAGATTTGAACTCTCGACCCCTGGTTTACAAGACCAGTGCTCTAACCCCTGAGCTACGAAGGCACGCGATCCTTGCCAAATACGAAAAGTCGGTGCATCAGGCAAAACAGGCCAGTTGCAACGTGTACTTGCCATAAAGTGATACCGTCAATGCCCTACTGGACCATGACTATTCTAATCACGGACCTCAGCTTTCCCGTTAACATCCACGGGCTCCAGTGGCGTAGTCGGTTAGCGCGTCGTACTTATAAGTCAGTATCGACAAAGACATGCGAAGATCGGGAGTTCGAGCCTCCCCTGGAGCAAGGTTTCTCTTCATGCGCCGTCAACACACGCCACAGCACGGGCAGATCACCAGTAAAATCTAGCAACGTGGCAGTGCACCCAGGTTGTTTTGATCCCGTCAACGTGACGGCAAAGCCCGTAAAATGGCCAGTGTGGGGCTCGAACCCACGACATTCGCGTTATTAGCACGACGCTCTAGCCGACTGAGCTAACCGGCCGTGAACGCGTGAACACGGACTCACTTCCTAAGTCAACTCTAAGCAAAATACTTTTATTTTTTTACTCAAAACGTTACCGTCATATTTCTCACACTTTGATACGAGTCCAAGCAATGCAAATAGCCGCAACCCGCTCGAAAGAGGAGTCATGTTAGGCCAACTTTAAACGGACATTCCCTGAAAGCCCTCGGAGAGATTTGAACTCTCGACCCCTGGTTTACAAGACCAGTGCTCTAACCCCTGAGCTACGAAGGCACGCGATCCTTGCCAAATACGAAAAGTCGGCGCATCAGGCAAAACAGGCCAGTTGCAACGTGTACTTGCCATAAAGTGATACCGTCAATGCCCTACTGGACCATGACTATTCTAATCACGGACCTCAGCTTTCCCGTTAACATCCACGGGCTCCAGTGGCGTAGTCGGTTAGCGCGTCGTACTTATAAGTCAGTATCGACAAAGACATGCGAAGATCGGGAGTTCGAGCCTCCCCTGGAGCAAGGTTTCTTTTCATGCGCCGTCAACACACGCCACAGCACGGGCAGATCACCAGTAAAATCTAGCAACGTGGCAGTGCACCCAGGTTGTTTTGATCCCGTCAACGTGACGGCAAAGCCCGTAAAATGGCCAGTGTGGGGCTCGAACCCACGACATTCGCGTTATTAGCACGACGCTCTAGCCGACTGAGCTAACCGGCCGTGAACGCGTGAACACGGACTCACTTCCTAAGTCAACTCTAAGCACAATACTTTTATTTTTTTACTCAAAACGTTACCGTCATATTTCTCACGCTTTGATACGAGTCCAAGCAATGCAAATAGCCGCAATCCGCTCGAAAGAGGAGTCATGTTAGGCCAACTTTAAACGGACATTCCCTGAAAGCCCTCGGAGAGATTTGAACTCTCGACCCCTGGTTTACAAGACCAGTGCTCTAACCCCTGAGCTACGAAGGCACGCGATCCTTGCCAAATACGAAAAGTCGGTGCATCAGGCAAAACAGGCCAGTTGCAACGTGTACTTGCCATAAAGTGATACCGTCAATGCCCTACTGGACCATGACTATTCTAATCACGGACCTCAGCTTTCCGGTTAACATCCACGGGCTCCAGTGGCGTAGTCGGTTAGCGCGTCGTACTTATAAGTCAGTATCGACAAAGACATGCGAAGATCGGGAGTTCGAGCCTCCCCTGGAGCAAGGTTTCTTTTCATGCGCCGTCAACACACGCCACAGCACGGGCAGATCACCAGTAAAATCTAGCAACGTGGCAGTGCACCCAGGTTGTTTTGATCCCGTCAACGTGACGGCAAAGCCCGTAAAATGGCCAGTGTGGGGCTCGAACCCACGACATTCGCGTTATTAGCACGACGCTCTAGCCGACTGAGCTAACCGGCCGTGAACGCGTGAACACGGACTCACTTCCTAAGTCAACTCTAAGCAAAATACTTTTATTTTTTTACTCAAAACGTTACCGTCATATTTCTCACGCTTTGATACGAGTCCAAGCAATGCAAATAGCCGCAACCCGCTCGAAAGAGGAGTCATGTTAGGCCAACTTTAAACGGACATTCCCTGAAAGCCCTCGGAGAGATTTGAACTCTCGACCCCTGGTTTACAAGACCAGTGCTCTAACCCCTGAGCTACGAAGGCACACGATCCTTGCCAAATACGAAAAGTCGGTGCATCAGGCAAAACAGGCCAGTTGCAACGTGTACTTGCCATAAAGTGATACCGTCAATGCCCTACTGGACCATGACTATTCTAATCACGGACCTCAGCTTTCCCGTTAACATCCACGGGCTCCAGTGGCGTAGTCGGTTAGCGCGTCGTACTTATAAGTCAGTATCGACAAAGACATGCGAAGATCGGGAGTTCGAGCCTCCCCTGGAGCAAGGTTTCTTTTCATGCGCCGTCAACACACGCCACAGCACGGGCAGATCACCAGTAAAATCTAGCAACGTGGCAGTGCACCCAGGTTGTTTTGATCCCGTCAACGTGACGGCAAAGCCCGTAAAATGGCCAGTGTGGGGCTCGAACCCACGACATTCGCGTTATTAGCACGACGCTCTAGCCGACTGAGCTAACCGGCCGTGAACGCGTGAACACGGACTCACTTCCTAAGTCAACTCTAAGCAAAATACTTTTATTTTTTTACTCAAAACGTTACCGTCATATTTCTCACGCTTTGATACGAGTCCAAGCAATGCAAATAGCCGCAACCCGCTCGAAAGAGGAGTCATGTTAGGCCAACTTTAAACGGACATTCCCTGAAAGCCCTCGGAGAGATTTGAACTCTCGACCCCTGGTTTACAAGACCAGTGCTCTAACCCCTGAGCTACGAAGGCACGCGATCCTTGCCAAATACGAAAAGTCGGTGCATCAGGCAAAACAGGCCAGTTGCAACGTGTACTTGCCATAAAGTGATACCGTCAATGCCCTACTGGACCATGACTATTCTAATCACGGACCTCAGCTTTCCCGTTAACATCCACGGGCTCCAGTGGCGTAGTCGGTTAGCGCGTCGTACTTATAAGTCAGTATCGACAAAGACATGCGAAGATCGGGAGTTCGAGCCTCCCCTGGAGCAAGGTTTCTTTTCATGCGCCGTCAACACACGCCACAGCACGGGCAGATCACCAGTAAAATCTAGCAACGTGGCAGTGCACCCAGGTTGTTTTGATCCCGTCAACGTGACGGCAAAGCCCGTAAAATGGCCAGTGTGGGGCTCGAACCCACGACATTCGCGTTATTAGCACGACGCTCTAGCCGACTGAGCTAACCGGCCGTGAACGCGTGAACACGGACTCACTTCCTAAGTCAACTCTAAGCAAAATACTTTTATTTTTTTACTCAAAACGTTACCGTCATATTTCTCACGCTTTGATACGAGTCCAAGCAATGCAAATAGCCGCAACCCGCTCGAAAGAGGAGTCATGTTAGGCCAACTTTAAACGGAAATTCCCTGAAAGCCCTCGGAGAGATTTGAACTCTCGACCCCTGGTTTACAAGACCAGTGCTCTAACCCCTGAGCTACGAAGGCACGCGATCCTTGCCAAATACGAAAAGTCGGTGCATCAGGCAAAACAGGCCAGTTGCAACGTGTACTTGCCATAAAGTGATACCGTCAATGCCCTACTGGACCATGACTATTCTAATCACGGACCTCAGCTTTCCCGTTAACATCCACGGGCTCCAGTGGCGTAGTCGGTTAGCGCGTCGTACTTATAAGTCAGTATCGACAAAGACATGCGAAGATCGGGAGTTCGAGCCTCCCCTGGAGCAAGGTTTCTCTTCATGCGCCGTCAACACACGCCACAGCACGGGCAGATCACCAGTAAAATCTAGCAACGTGGCAGTGCACCCAGGTTGTTTTGATCCCGTCAACGTGACGGCAAAGCCCGTAAAATGGCCAGTGTGGGGCTCGAACCCACGACATTCGCGTTATTAGCACGACGCTCTAGCCGACTGAGCTAACCGGCCGTGAACGCGTGAACACGGACTCACTTCCTAAGTCAACTCTAAGCAAAATACTTTTATTTTTTTACTCAAAACGTTACCGTCATATTTCTCACACTTTGATACGAGTCCAAGCAATGCAAATAGCCGCAACCCGCTCGAAAGAGGAGTCATGTTAGGCCAACTTTAAACGGACATTCCTTGAAAGCCCTCGGAGAGATTTGAACTCTCGACCCCTGGTTTACAAGACCAGTGCTCTAACCCCTGATCTACGAAGGCACGCGATCCTTGCCAAATACGAAAAGTCGGTGCATCAGGCAAAACAGGCCAGTTGCAACGTGTACTTGCCATAAAGTGATACTGTCAATGCCCTACTGGACCATGACTATTCTAATCACGGACCTCAGCTTTCCCGTTAACATCCACGGGCTCCAGTGGCGTAGTCGGTTAGCGCGTCGTACTTATAAGTCAGTATCGACAAAGACATGCGAAGTTCGGGAGTTCGAGCCTCCCCTGGAGCAAGGTTTCTTTTCCTGCGCCGTCAACACACGCCACAGCACGGGCAGATCACCAGTAAAATCTAGCAACGTGGCAGTGCACCCAGGTTGTTTTGATGCCGTCAACGTGACGGCAAAGCCCGTAAAATGGCCAGTGTGGGGCTCGAACCCACGACATTCGCGTTATTAGCACGACGCTCTAGCCGACTGAGCTAACCGGCCGTGAACGCGTGAACACGGACTCACTTCCTAAGTCAACTCTAAGCAAAATACTTTTATTTTTTTACTCAAAACGTTACCGTCATATTTCTCACGCTTTGATACGAGTCCAAGCAATGCAAATAGCCGCAACCCGCTCGAAAGAGGAGTCATGTTAGGCCAACTTTAAACGGACATTCCCTGAAAGCCCTCGGAGAGATTTGAACTCTCGACCCCTGGTTTACAAGACCAGTGCTCTAACCCCTGAGCTACGAAGGCACGCGATCCTTGCCAAATACGAAAAGTCGGTGCATCAGGCAAAACAGGCCAGTTGCAACGTGTACTTGCCATAAAGTGATACCGTCAATGCCCTACTGGACCATGACTATTCTAATCACGGACCTCAGCTTTCCCGTTAACATCCACGGGCTCCAGTGGCGTAGTCGGTTAGCGCGTCGTACTTATAAGTCAATATCGACAAAGACATGCGAAGATCGGGAGTTCGAGCCTCCCCTGGAACAAGGTTTCTTTTCATGCGCCGTCAACACACGCCACAGCACGGGCAGATCACCAGTAAAATCTAGCAACGTGGCAGTGCACCCAGGTTGTTTTGATCCCGTCAACGTGACGGCAAAGCCCGTAAAATGGCCAGTGTGGGGCTCGAACCCACGACATTCGCGTTATTAGCACGACGCTCTAGCCGACTGAGCTAACCGGCCGTGAACGCGTGAACACGGACTCACTTCCTAAGTCAACTCTAAGCAAAATACTTTTATTTTTTTACTCAAAACGTTACCGTCATATTTCTCACGCTTTGATACGAGTCCAAGCAATGCAAATAGCCGCAACCCGCTCGAAAGAGGAGTCATGTTAGGCCAACTTTAAACGGACATTCCCTGAAAGCCCTCGGAGAGATTTGAACTCTCGACCCCTGGTTTACAAGACCAGTGCTCTAACCCCTGAGCTACGAAGGCACGCGATCCTTGCCAAATACGAAAAGTCGGTGCATCAGGCAAAACAGGCCAGTTGCAACGTGTACTTGCCATAAAGTGATACCGTCAATGCCCTACTGGACCATGACTATTCTAATCACGGACCTCAGCTTTCCCGTTAACATCCACGGGCTCCAGTGGCGTAGTCGGTTAGCGCGTCGTACTAATAAGTCAGTATCGACAAAGACATGCGAAGATCGGGAGTTCGAGCCTCCCCTGGAGCAAGGTTTCTTTTCATGCGCCGTCAACACACGCCACAGCACGGGCAGATCACCAGTAAAATCTAGCAACGTGGCAGTGCACCCAGGTTGTTTTGATCCCGTCAACGTGACGGCAAAGCCCGTAAAATGGCCAGTGTGGGGCTCGAACCCACGACATTCGCGTTATTAGCACGACGCTCTAGCCGACTGAGCTAACCGGCCGTGCACGCGTGAACACGGACTCACTTCCTAAGTCAACTCTAAGCAAAATACTTTTATTTTTTTACTCAAAACGTTAACGTCATATTTCTCACGCTTTGATACGAGTCTAAGCAATGCAAATAGCCGCAACCCGCTCGAAAGAGGAGTCATGTTAGGCCAACTTTAAACGGACATTCCCTGAAAGCCCTCGGAGAGATTTGAATTCTCGACCCCTGGTTTACAAGACCAGTGCTCTAACCCCTGAGCTACGAAGGCACGCGATCCTTGCCAAATACGAAAAGTCGGTGCATCAGGCAAAACAGGCCAGTTGCAACGTGTACTTGCCATAAAGTGATACCGTCAATGCCCTACTGGACCATGACTATTCTAATCACGGACCTCAGCTTTCCCGTTAACATCCACGGGCTCCAGTGGCGTAGTCGGTTAGCGCGTCGTACTTATAAGTCAGTATCGACAAAGACATGCGAAGATCGGGAGTTCGAGCCTCCCCTGGAGCAAGGTTTCTTTTCATGCGCCGTCAACACACGCCACAGCACGGGCAGATCACCAGTAAAATCTAGCAACGTGGCAGTGCACCCAGGTTGTTTTGATCCCGTCAACGTGACGGCAAAGCCCGTAAAATGGCCAGTGTGGGGCTCGAACCCACGACATTCGCGTTATTAGCACGACGCTCTAGCCGACTGAGCTAACCGGCCGTGAACGCGTGAACACGGACTCACTTCCTAAGTCAACTCTAAGCAAAATACTTTTATTTTTTTACTCAAAACGTTACCGTCATATTTCTCACGCTTTGATACGAGTCCAAGCAATGCAAATAGCCGCAACCCGCTCGAAAGAGGAGTCATGTTAGGCCAACTTTAAACGGACATTCCCTGAAAGCCCTCGGAGAGATTTGAACTCTCGACCCCTGGTTTACAAGACCAGTGCTCTAACCCCTGAGCTACGAAGGCACGCGATCCTTGCCAAATACGAAAAGTCGGTGCATCAGGCAAAACAGGCCAGTTGCAACGTGTACTTGCCATAAAGTGATACCGTCAATGCCCTACTGGACCATGACTATTCTAATCACGGACCTCAGCTTTCCCGTTAACATCCACGGGCTCCAGTGGCGTAGTCGGTTAGCGCGTCGTACTTATAAGTCAGTATCGACAAAGACATGCGAAGATCGGGAGTTCGAGCCTCCCCTGGAGCAAGGTTTCTTTTCATGCGCCGTCAACACACGCCACAGCACGGGCAGATCACCAGTAAAATCTAGCAACGTGGCAGTGCACCCAGGTTGTTTTGATCCCGTCAACGTGACGGCAAAGCCCGTAAAATGGCCAGTGTGGGGCTCGAACCCACGACATTCGCGTTATTAGCACGACGCTCTAGCCGACTGAGCTAACCGGCCGTGCACGCGTGAACACGGACTCACTTCCTAAGTCAACTCTAAGCAAAATACTTTTATTTTTTTACTCAAAACGTTACCGTCATATTTCTCACGCTTTGATACGAGTCCAAGCAATGCAAATAGCCGCAACCCGCTCGAAAGAGGAGTCATGTTAGGCCAACTTTAAACGGACATTCCCTGAAAGCCCTCGGAGAGATTTGAATTCTCGACCCCTGGTTTACAAGACCAGTGCCCTAACCCCTGAGCTACGAAGGCACGCGATCCTTGCCAAATACGAAAAGTCGGTGCATCAGGCAAAACAGGCCAGTTGCAACGTGTACTTGCCATAAAGTGATACCGTCAATGCCCTACTGGACCATGACTATTCTAATCACGGACCTCAGCTTTCCCGTTAACATCCACGGGCTCCAGTGGCGTAGTCGGTTAGCGCGTCGTACTTATAAGTCAGTATCGACAAAGACATGCGAAGATCGGGAGTTCGAGCCTCCCCTGGAGCAAGGTTTCTTTTCATGCGCCGTCAACACACGCCACAGCACGGGCAGATCACCAGTAAAATCTAGCAACGTGGCAGTGCACCCAGGTTGTTTTGATCCCGTCAACGTGACGGCAAAGCCCGTAAAATGGCCAGTGTGGGGCTCGAACCCACGACATTCGCGTTATTAGCACAACGCTCTAGCCGACTGAGCTAACCGGCCGTGAACACGTGAACACGGACTCACTTCCTAAGTCACCTCTAAGCAAAATACTTTTATTTTTTTACTCAAAACGTTACCGTCATATTTCTCACGCTTTGATACGAGTCCAAGCAATGCAAATAGCCGCAACCCGCTCGAAAGAGGAGTCATGTTAGGCCAACTTTAAACGGACATTCCCTGAAAGCCCTCGGAGAGATTTGAACTCTCGACCCCTGGTTTACAAGACCAGTGCTCTAACCCCTGAGCTACGAAGGCACGCGATCCTTGCCAAATACGAAAAGTCGGTGCATCAGGCAAAACAGGCCAGTTGCAACGTGTACTTGCCATAAAGTGATACCGTCAATGCCCTATTGGACCATGACTATTCTAATCACGGACCTCAGCTTTCCCGTTAACATCCACGGGCTCCAGTGGCGTAGTCGGTTAGCGCGTCGTACTTATAAGTCAGTATCGACAAAGACATGCGAAGATCGGGAGTTCGAGCCTCCCCTGGAGCAAGGTTTCTTTTCATGCGCCGTCAACACACGCCACAGCACGGGCAGATCACCAGTAAAATCTAGCAACGTGGCAGTGCACCCAGGTTGTTTTGATCCCGTCAACGTGACGGCAAAGCCCGTAAAATGGCCAGTGTGGGGCTCGAACCCACGACATTCGCGTTATTAGCACGACGCTCTAGCCGACTGAGCTAACCGGCCGTGAACGCGTGAACACGGACTCACTTCCTAAGTCAACTCTAAGCAAAATACTTTTATTTTTTTACTCAAAACGTTACCGTCATATTTCTCACGCTTTGATACGAGTCCAAGCAATGCAAATAGCCGCAACCCGCTCGAAAGAGGAGTCATGTTAGGCCAACTTTAAACGGACATTCCCTGAAAGCCCTCGGAGAGATTTGAACTCTCGACCCCTGGTTTACAAGACCAGTGCTCTAACCCCTGAGCTACGAAGGCACGCGCTCCTTGCCAAATACGAAAAGTCGGTGCATCAGGCAAAACAGGCCAGTTGCAACGTGTACTTGCCATAAAGTGATACCGTCAATGCCCTACTGGACCATGACTATTCTAATCACGGACCTCAGCTTTCCCGGTAACATCCACGGGCTCCAGTGGCGTAGTCGGTTAGCGCGTCGTACTTATAAGTCAGTATCGACAAAGACATGCGAAGATCGGGAGTTCGAGCCTCCCCTGGAGCAAGGTTTCTTTTCATGCGCCGTCAACACACGCCACAGCACGGGCAGATCACCAGTAAAATCTAGCAACGTGGCAGTGCACCCAGGTTGTTTTGATCCCGTCAACGTGACGGCAAAGCCCGTAAAATGGCCAGTGTGGGGCTCGAACCCACGACATTCGCGTTATTAGCACGACGCTCTAGCCGACTGAGCTAACCGGCCGTGAACGCGTGAACACGGACTCACTTCCTAAGTCAACTGTAAGCAAAATACTTTTATTTTTTTACTCAAAACGTTACCGTCATATTTCTCACGCTTTGATACGAGTCCAAGCAATGCAAATAGCCGCAACCCGCTCGAAAGAGGAGTCATGTTAGGCCAACTTTAAACGGACATTCCCTGAAAGCCCTCGGAGAGATTTGAACTCTCGACCCCTGGTTTACAAGACCAGTGCTCTAACCCCTGAGCTACGAAGGCACGCGATCCTTGCCGAATACGAAAAGTCGGTGCATCAGGCAAAACAGGCCAGTTGCAACGTGTACTTGCCATAAAGTGATACCGTCAATGCCCTACTGGACCATGACTATTCTAATCACGGACCTCAGCTTTCCCGTTAACATCCACGGGCTCCAGTGGCGTAGTCGGTTAGCGCGTCGTACTTATAAGTCAGTATCGACAAAGACATGCGAAGATCGGGAGTTCGAGCCTCCCCTGGAGCAAGGTTTCTTTTCATGCGCCGTCAACACACGCCACAGCACGGGCAGATCACCAGTAAAATCTAGCAACGTGGCAGTGCACCCAGGTTGTTTTGATCCCGTCAACGTGACGGCAAAGCCCGTAAAATGGCCAGTGTGGGGCTCGAACCCACGACATTCGCGTTATTAGCACGACGCTCTAGCCGACTGAGCTAACCGGCCGTGAACGCGTGAACACGGACTCACTTCCTAAGTCAACTCTAAGCAAAATACTTTTATTTTTTTACTCAAAACGTTACCGTCATATTTCTCACGCTTTGATACGAGTCCAAGCAATGCAAATAGCCGCAACCCGCTCGAAAGAGGAGTCATGTTAGGCCAACTTTAAACGGACATTCCCTGAAAGCCCTCGGAGATATTTGAACTCTCGACCCCTGGTTTACAAGACCAGTGCTCTAACCCCTGAGCTACGAAGGCACGCGATCCTTGCCAAATACGAAAAGTCGGTGCATCAGGCAAAACAGGCCAGTTGCAACGTGTACTTGCCATAAAGTGATACCGTCAATGCCCTACTGGACCATGACTATTCTAATCACGGACCTCAGCTTTCCCGTTAACATCCACGGGCTCCAGTGGCGTAGTCGGTTAGCGCGTCGTACTTATAAGTCAGTATCGACAAAGACATGCGAAGATCGGGAGTTCGAGCCTCCCCTGGAGCAAGGTTTCTTTTCATGCGCCGTCAACACACGCCACAGCACGGGCAGATCACCAGTAAAATCTAGCAACGTGGCAGTGCACCCAGGTTGTTTTGATCCCGTCAACGTGACGGCAAAGCCCGTAAAATGGCCAGTGTGGGGCTCGAACCCACGACATTCGCGTTATTAGCACGACGCTCTAGCCGACTGAGCTAACCGGCCGTGAACGCGTGAACACGGACTCACTTCCTAAGTCAACTCTAAGCAAAATACTTTTATTTTTTTACTCAAAACGTTACCGTCATATTTCTCACGCTTTGATACGAGTCCAAGCAATGCAAATAGCCGCAACCCGCTCGAAAGAGGAGTCATGTTAGGCCAACTTTAAACGGACATTCCCTGAAAGCCCTCGGAGAGATTTGAACTCTCGACCCCTGGTTTACAAGACCAGTGCTCTAACCCCTGAGCTACGAAGGCACGCGATCCTTGCCAAATACGAAAAGTCGGTGCATCAGGCAAAACAGGCCAGTTGCAACGTGTACTTGCCATAAAGTGATACCGTCAATGCCCTACTGGACCATGACTATTCTAATCACGGACCTCAGCTTTCCCGTTAACATCCACGGGCTCCAGTGGCGTAGTCGGTTAGCGCGTCGTACTTATAAGTCAGTATCGACAAAGACATGCGAAGATCGGGAGTTCGAGCCTCCCCTGGAGCAAGGTTTCTTTTCATGCGCCGTCAACACACGCCACAGCACGGGCAGATCACCAGTAAAATCTAGCAACGTGGCAGTGCACCCAGGTTGTTTTGATCCCGTCAACGTGACGGCAAAGCCCGTAAAATGGCCAGTGTGGGGCTCGAACCCACGACATTCGCGTTATTAGCACGACGCTCTAGCCGACTGAGCTAACCGGCCGTGAACGCGTGAACACGGACTCACTTCCTAAGTCAACTCTAAGCAAAATACTTTTATTTTTTTACTCAAAACGTTACCGTCATATTTCTCACGCTTTGATACGAGTCCAAGCAATGCAAATAGCCGCAACCCGCTCGAAAGAGGAGTCATGTTAGGCCAACTTTAAACGGACATTCCCTGAAAGCCCTCGGAGAGATTTGAACTCTCGACCCCTGGTTTACAAGACCAGTGCTCTAACCCCTGAGCTACGAAGGCACGCGATCCTTGCCAAATACGAAAAGTCGGTGCATCAGGCAAAACAGGCCAGTTGCAACGTGTACTTGCCATAAAGTGATACCGTCAATGCCCTGCTGGACCATGACTATTCTAATCACGGACCTCAGCTTTCCCGTTAACATCCACGGGCTCCAGTGGCGTAGTCGGTTAGCGCGTCGTACTTATAAGTCAGTATCGACAAAGACATGCGAAGATCGGGAGTTCGAGCCTCCCCTGGAGCAAGGTTTCTTTTCATGCGCCGTCAACACACGCCACAGCACGGGCAGATCGCCAGTAAAATCTAGCAACGTGGCAGTGCACCCAGGTTGTTTTGATCCCGTCAACGTGACGGCAAAGCCCGTAAAATGGCCAGTGTGGGGCTCGAACCCACGACATTCGCGTTATTAGCACGACGCTCTAGCCGACTGAGCTAACCGGCCGTGAACGCGTGAACACGGACTCACTTCCTAAGTCAACTCTAAGCAAAATACTTTTATTTTTTTACTCAAAACGTTACCGTCATATTTCTCACGCTTTGATACGAGTCCAAGCAATGCAAATAGCCGCAACCCGCTCGAAAGAGGAGTCATGTTAGGCCAACTTTAAACGGACATTCCCTGAAAGCCTTCGGAGAGAGTTGAACTCTCGACCCCTGGTTTACAAGACCAGTGCTCTAACCCCTGAGCTACGAAGGCACGCGATCCTTGCCAAATACGAAAAGTCGGTGCATCAGGCAAAACAGGCCAGTTGCAACGTGTACTTGCCATAAAGTGATACCGTCAATGCCCTACTGGACCATGACTATTCTAATCACGGACCTGAGCTTTCCCGTTAACATCCACGGGCTCCAGTGGCGTAGTCGGTTAGCGCGTCGTACTTATAAGTCAGTATCGACAAAGACATGCGAAGATCGGGAGTTCGAGCCTCCCCTGGAGCAAGGTTTCTTTTCATGCGCCGTCAACACACGCCACAGCACGGGCAGATCACCAGTAAAATCTAGCAACGTGGCAGTGCACCCAGGTTGTTTTGATCCCGTCAACGTGACGGCAAAGCCCGTAAAATGGCCAGTGTGGGGCTCGAACCCACGACATTCGCGTTATTAGCACGACGCTCTAGCCGACTGAGCTAACCGGCCGTGAACGCGTGAACACGGACTCACTTCCTAAGTCAACTCTAAGCAAAATACTTTTATTTTTTTACTAAAAACGTTACCGTCATATTTCTCACGCTTTGATACGAGTCCAAGCAATGCAAATAGCCGCAACCCGCTCGAAAGAGGAGTCATGTTAGGCCAACTTTAAACGGACATTCCCTGAAAGCCCTCGGAGAGAGTTGAACTCTCGACCCCTGGTTTACAAGACCAGTGCTCTAACCCCTGAGCTACGAAGGCACGCGATCCTTGCCAAATACGAAAAGTCGGTGCATCAGGCAAAACAGGCCAGTTGCAACGTGTACTTGCCATAAAGTGATACCGTCAATGCCCTACTGGACCATGACTATTCTAATCACGGACCTCAGCTTTCCCGTTAACATCCACGGGCTCCAGTGGCGTAGTCGGTTAGCGCGTCGTACTTATAAGTCAGTATCGACAAAGACATGCGAAGATCGGGAGTTCGAGCCTCCCCTGGAGCAAGGTTTCTTTTCATGCGCCGTCAACACACGCCACAGCACGGGCAGATCACCAGTAAAATCTAGCAACGTGGCAGTGCACCCAGGTTGTTTTGATCCCGTCAACGTGACGGCAAAGCCCGTAAAATGGCCAGTGTGGGGCTCGAACCCACGACATTCGCGTTATTAGCACGACGCTCTAGCCGACTGAGCTAATCGGCCGTGAACGCGTGAACACGGACTCACTTCCTAAGTCAACTCTAAGCAAAATACTTTTATTTTTTTACTCAAAACGTTACCGTCATATTTCTCACGCTTTGATACGAGTCCAAGCAATGCAAATAGCCGCAACCCGCTCGAAAGAGGAGTCATGTTAGGCCAACTTTAAACGGACATTCCCTGAAAGCCCTCGGAGAGAGTTGAACTCTCGACCCCTGGTTTACAAGACCAGTGCTCTAACCCCTGAGCTACGAAGGCACGCGATCCTTGCCAAATACGAAAAGTCGGTGCATCAGGCAAAACAGGCCAGTTGCAACGTGTACTTGCCATAAAGTGATACCGTCAATGCCCTACTGGACCATGACTATTCTAATCACGGACCTCAGCTTTCCCGTTAACATCCACGGGCTCCAGTGGCGTAGTCGGTTAGCGCGTCGTACTTATAAGTCAGTATCGACAAAGACATGCGAAGATCGGGAGTTCGAGCCTCCCCTGGAGCAAGGTTTCTTTTCATGCGCCGTCAACACACGCCACAGCACGGGCAGATCACCAGTAAAATCTAGCAACGTGGCAGTGCACCCAGGTTGTTTTGATCCCGTCAACGTGACGGCAAAGCCCGTAAAATGGCCAGTGTGGGGCTCGAACCCACGACATTCGCGTTATTAGCACGACGCTCTAGCCGACTGAGCTAACCGGCCGTGAACGCGTGAACACGGACTCACTTCCTAAGTCAACTCTAAGCAAAATACTTTTATTTTTTTACTCAAAACGTTACCGTCATATTTCTCACGCTTTGTTACGAGTCCAAGCAATGCAAATAGCCGCAACCCGCTCGAAAGAGGAGTCATGTTAGGCCAACTTTAAACGGACATTCCCTGAAAGCCCTCGGAGAGATTTGAACTCTCGACCCCTGGTTTACAAGACCAGTGCTCTAACCCCTGAGCTACGAAGGCACGCGATCCTTGCCAAATACGAAAAGTCGGTGCATCAGGCAAAACAGGCCAGTTGCAACGTGTACTTGCCATAAAGTGATACCGTCAATGCCCTACTGGACCATGACTATTCTAATCACGGACCTCAGCTTTCCCGTTAACATCCACGGGCTCCAGTGGCGTAGTCGGTTAGCGCGTCGTACTTATAAGTCGGTATCGACAAAGACATGCGAAGATCGGGAGTTAGAGCCTCCCTTGGAGCAAGGTTTCTTTTCATGCGCCGTCAACACACGCCACAGCACGGGCAGATCACCAGTAAAATCTAGCAACGTGGCAGTGCACCCAGGTTGTTTTGATCCCGTCAACGTGACGGCAAAGCCCGTAAAATGGCCAGTGTGGGGCTCGAACCCACGACATTCGCGTTATTAGCACGACGCTCTAGCCGACTGAGCTAACCGGCCGTGAACGCGTGAACACGGACTCACTTCCTAAGTCAACTCTAAGCAAAATACTTTTATTTTTTTACTCAAAACGTTACCGTCATATTTCTCACGCTTTGATACGAGTCCAAGCAATGCAAATAGCCGCAACCCGCTCGAAAGAGGAGTCATGTTAGGCCAACTTTAAACGGACATTCCCTGAAAGCCCTCGGAGAGATTTGAACTCTCGACGCCTAGTTTACAAGACCAGTGCTCTAACCCCTGAGCTACGAAGGCACGCGATCCTTGCCAAATACGAAAAGTCGGTGCATCAGGCAAAACAGGCCAGTTGCAACGTGTACTTGCCATAAAGTGATACCGTCAATGCCCTACTGGACCATGACTATTCTAATCACGGACCTCAGCTTTCCCGTTAACATCCACGGGCTCCAGTGGCGTAGTCGGTTAGCGCGTCGTACTTATAAGTCAGTATCGACAAAGACATGCGAAGATCGGGAGTTCGAGCCTCCCCTGGAGCAAGGTTTCTTTTCATGCGCCGTCAACACACGCCACAGCACGGGCAGATCACCAGTAAAATCTAGCAACGTGGCAGTGCACCCAGGTTGTTTTGATCCCGTCAACGTGACGGCAAAGCCCGTAAAATGGCCAGTGTGGGGCTCGAACCCACGACATTCGCGTTATTAGCACGACGCTCTAGCCGACTGAGCTAACCGGCCGTGAACGCGTGAACACGGACTCACTTCCTAAGTCAACTCTAAGCAAAATACTTTTATTTTTTTACTCAAAACGTTACCGTAATATTTCTCACGCTTTGATACGAGTCCAAGCAATGCAAATAGCCGCAACCCGCTCGAAAGAGGAGTCATGTTAGGCCAACTTTAAACGGACATTCCCTGAAAGCCCTCGGAGAGATTTGAACTCTCGACCCCTGGTTTACAAGACCAGTGCTCTAACCCCTGAGCTACGAAGGCACGCGATCCTTGCCAAATACGAAAAGTCGGTGCATCAGGCAAAACAGGCCAGTTGCAACGTGTACTTGCCATAAAGTGATACCGTCAATGCCCTACTGGACCATGACTATTCTAATCACGGACCTCAGCTTTCCCGTTAACATCCACGGGCTCCAGTGGCGTAGTCGGTTAGCGCGTCGTACTTATAAGTCAGTATCGACAAAGACATGCGAAGATCGGGAGTTCGAGCCTCCCCTGGAGCAAGGTTTCTTTTCATGCGCCGTCAACACACGCCACAGCACGGGCAGATCACCAGTAAAATCTAGCAACGTGGCAGTGCACCCAGGTTGTTTTGATCCCGTCAACGTGACGGCAAAGCCCGTAAAATGGCCAGTGTGGGGCTCGAACCCACGACATTCGCGTTATTAGCACGACGCTCTAGCCGACTGAGCTAACCGGCCGTGAACGCGTGAACACGGACTCACTTCCTAAGTCAACTCTAAGCAAAATACTTTTATTTTTTTACTCAAAACGTTACCGTCATATTTCTCACGCTTTGATACGAGTCCAAGCAATGCAAATAGCCGCAACCCGCACGAAAGAGGAGTCATGTTAGGCCAACTTTAAACGGACATTCCCTGAAAGCCCTCGGAGAGATTTGAACTCTCGACCCCTGGTTTACAAGACCAGTGCTCTAACCCCTGAGCTACGAAGGCACGCGATCCTTGCCAAATACGAAAAGTCGGTGCATCAGGCAAAACAGGCCAGTTGCAACGTGTACTTGCCATAAAGTGATACCGTCAATGCCCTACTGGACCATGACTATTCTAATCACGGACCTCAGCTTTCCCGTTAACATCCACGGGCTCCAGTGGCGTAGTCGGTTAGCGCGTCGTACTTATAAGTCAGTATCGACAAAGACATGCGAAGATCGGGAGTTCGAGCCTTCCCTGGAGCAAGGTTTCTTTTCATGCGCCGTCAACACACGCCACAGCACGGGCAGATCACCAGTAAAATCTAGCAACGTGGCAGTGCACCCAGGTTGTTTTGATCCCGTCAACGTGACGGCAAAGCCCGTAAAATGGCCAGTGTGGGGCTCGAACCCACGACATTCGCGTTATTAGCACGACGCTCTAGCCGACTGAGCTAACCGGCCGTGAACGCGTGAACACGGACTCACTTCCTAAGTCAACTCTAAGCAAAATACTTTTATTTTTTTACTCAAAACGTTACCGTCATATTTCTCACGCTTTGATACGAGTCCAAGCAATGCAAATAGCCGCAACCCGCTCGAAAGAGGAGTCATGTTAGCCCAACTTTAAACGGACATTCCCTGAAAGCCCTCGGAGAGATTTGAACTCTCGACCCCTGGTTTACAAGACCAGTGCTCTAACCCCTGAGCTACGAAGGCACGCGATCCTTGCCAAATACGAAAAGTCGGTGCATCAGGCAAAACAGGCCAGTTGCAACGTGTACTTGCCATAAAGTGATACCGTCAATGCCCTACTGGACCATGACTATTCTAATCACGGACCTCAGCTTTCCCGTTAACATCCACGGGCTCCAGTGGCGTAGTCGGTTAGCGCGTCGTACTTATAAGTCAGTATCGACAAAGACATGCGAAGATCGGGAGTTCGAGCCTCCCCTGGAGCAAGGTTTCTTTTCATGCGCCGTCAACACACGCCACAGCACGGGCAGATCACCAGTAAAATCTAGCAACGTGGCAGTGCACCCAGGTTGTTTTGATCCCGTCAACGTGACGGCAAAGCCCGTAAAATGGCCACTGTGGGGCTCGAACCCACGACATTCGCGTTATTAGCACGACGCTCTAGCCGACTGAGCTAACCGGCCGTGAACGCGTGAACACGGACTCACTTCCTAAGTCAACTCTAAGCAAAATACTTTTATTTTTTTACTCAAAACGTTACCGTCATATTTCTCACGCTTTGATACGAGTCCAAGCAATGCAAATAGCCGCAACCCGCTCGAAAGAGGAGTCATGTTAGGCCAACTTTAAACGGACATTCCCTGAAAGCCCTCGGAGAGATTTGAACTCTCGACCCCTGGTTTACAAGACCAGTGCTCTAACCCCTGAGCTACGAAGGCACGCGATCCTTGCCAAATACGAAAAGTCGGTGCATCAGGCAAAACAGGCCAGTTGCAACGTGTACTTGCCATAAAGTGATACCGTCAATGCCCTACTGGACCATGACTATTCTAATCACGGACCTCTCTTTTCCGTTAACATCCACGGGCTCCAGTGGCGTAGTCGTTTAGCGCGTCGTACTTATAAGTCAGTATCGACAAAGACATGCGAAGATCGGGAGTTCGAGCCTCCCCTGGAGCAAGGTTTCTCTTCATGCGCCGTCAACACACGCCACAGCACGGGCAGATCACCAGTAAAATCTAGCAACGTGGCAGTGCACCCAGGTTGTTTTGATCCCGTCAACGTGACGGCAAAGCCCGTAAAATGGCCAGTGTGGGGCTCGAACCCACGACATTCGCGTTATTAGCACGACGCTCTAGCCGACTGAGCTAACCGGCCGT
The DNA here is from genome assembly GCF_029227915.1 of Hydractinia symbiolongicarpus. Lineage (NCBI taxonomy): Eukaryota > Metazoa > Cnidaria > Hydrozoa > Anthoathecata > Hydractiniidae > Hydractinia > Hydractinia symbiolongicarpus. The sequence continues at coordinate 7,041,094 of NC_079878.1, forward strand.
GAACGCGTGAACACGGACTCACTTCCTAAGTCAACTCTAAGCAAAATACTTTTATTTTTTTACTCAAAACGTTACCGTCATATTTCTCACGCTTTGATACGAGTCCAAGCAATGCAAATAGCCGCAACCCGCTCGAAAGAGGAGTCATGTTAGGCCAACTTTAAACGGACATTCCCTGAAAGCCCTCGGAGAGATTTGAACTCTCGACCCCTGGTTTACAAGACCAGTGCTCTAACCCCTGAGCTACGAAGGCACGCGATCCTTGCCAAATACGAAAAGTCGGTGCATCAGGCAAAACAGGCCAGTTGCAACGTGTACTTGCCATAAAGTGATACCGTCAATGCCCTACTGGACCATGACTATTCTAATCACGGACCTCAGCTTTCCCATTAACATCCACGGGCTCCAGTGGCGTAGTCGGTTAGCGCGTCGTACTTATAAGTCAGTATCGACAAAGACATGCGAAGATCGGGAGTTCGAGCCTCCCCTGGAGCAAGGTTTCTTTTCATGCGCCGTCAACACACGCCACAGCACGGGCAGATCACCAGTAAAATCTAGCAACGTGGCAGTGCACCCAGGTTGTTTTGATCCCGTCAACGTGACGGCAAAGCCCGTAAAATGGCCAGTGTGGGGCTCGAATCCACGACATTCGCGTTATTAGCACGACGCTCTAGCCGACTGAGCTAACCGGCCGTGAACGCGTGAACACGGACTCACTTCCTAAGTCAACTCTAAGCAAAATACTTTTATTTTTTTACTCAAAACGTTACCGTCATATTTCTCACGCTTTGATACGAGTCCAAGCAATGCAAATAGCCGCAACCCGCTCGAAAGAGGAGTCATGTTAGGCCAACTTTAAACGGACATTCCCTGAAAGCCCTCGGAGAGATTTGAACTCTCGACCCCTGGTTTACAAGACCAGTGCTCTAACCCCTGAGCTACGAAGGCACGCGATCCTTGCCAAATACGAAAAGTCGGTGCATCAGGCAAAACAGGCCAGTTGCAACGTGTACTTGCCATAAAGTGATACCGTCAATGCCCTACTGGACCATGACTATTCTAATCACGGACCTCAGCTTTCCCGTTAACATCCACGGGCTCCAGTGGCGTAGTCGGTTAGCGCGTCGTACTTATAAGTCAGTATCGACAAAGACATGCGAAGATCGGGAGTTCGAGCCTCCCCTGGAGCAAGGTTTCTTTTCATGCGCCGTCAACACACGCCACAGCACGGGCAGATCACCAGTAAAATCTAGCAACGTGGCAGTGCACCCAGGTTGTTTTGATCCCGTCAACGTGACGGCAAAGCCCGTAAAATGGCCAGTGTGGGGCTCGAACCCACGACATTCGCGTTATTAGCACGACGCTCTAGCCGACTGAGCTAACCGGCCGTGAACGCGTGAACACGGACTCACTTCCTAAGTCAACTGTAAGCAAAATACTTTTATTTTTTTACTCAAAACGTTACCGTCATATTTCTCACGCTTTGATACGAGTCCAAGCAATGCAAATAGCCGCAACCCGCTCGAAAGAGGAGTCATGTTAGGCCAACTTTAAACGGACATTCCCTGAAAGCCCTCGGAGAGAGTTGAACTCTCGATCCCTGGTTTACAAGACCAGTGCTCTAACCCCTGAGCTACGAAGGCACGCGATCCTTGCCAAATACGAAAAGTCGGTGCATCAGGCAAAACAGGCCAGTTGCAACGTGTACTTGCCATAAAGTGATACCGTCAATGCCCTACTGGACCATGACTATTCTAATCACGGACCTCAGCTTTCCCGTTAACATCCACGGGCTCCAGTGGCGTAGTCGGTTAGCGCGTCGTACTTATAAGTCAGTATCGACAAAGACATGCGAAGATCGGGAGTTCGAGCCTCCCCTGGAGCAAGGTTTCTTTTCATGCGCCGTCAACACACGCCACAGCACGGGCAGATCACCAGTAAAATCTAGCAACGTGGCAGTGCACCCAGGTTGTTTTGATCCCGTCAACGTGACGGCAAAGCCCGTAAAATGGCCAGTGTGGGGCTCGAACCCACGACATTCGCGTTATTAGCACGACGCTCTAGCCGACTGAGCTAACCGGCCGTGAACGCGTGAACACGGACTCACTTCCTAAGTCAACTCTAAGCAAAATACGTTTATTTTTTTACTCAAAACGTTACCGTCATATTTCTCACGCTTTGATACGAGTCCAAGCAATGCAAATAGCCGCAACCCGCTCGAAAGAGGAGTCATGTTAGGCCAACTTTAAACGGACATTCCCTGAAAGCCCTCGGAGAGATTTGAACTCTCGACCCCTGGTTTACAAGACCAGTGCTCTAACCCCTGAGCTACGAAGGCACGCGATCCTTGCCAAATACGAAAAGTCGGTGCATCAGGCAAAACAGGCCAGTTGCAACGTGTACTTGCCATAAAGTGATACCGTCAATGCCCTACTGGACCATGACTATTCTAATCACGGACCTCAGCTTTCCCGTTAACATCCACGGGCTCCAGTGGCGTAGTCGGTTAGCGCGTCGTACTTATAAGTCAGTATCGACAAAGACATGCGAAGATCGGGAGTTCGAGCCTCCCCTGGAGCAAGGTTTCTTTTCATGCGCCGTCAACACACGCCACAGCACGGGCAGATCACCAGTAAAATCTAGCAACGTGGCAGTGCACCCAGGTTGTTTTGATCCCGTCAACGTGACGGCAAAGCCCGTAAAAAGGCCAGTGTGGGGCTCGAACCCACGACATTCGCGTTATTAGCACGACGCTCTAGCCGACTGAGCTAACCGGCCGTGAACGCGTGAACACGGACTCACTTCCTAAGTCAACTGTAAGCAAAATACTTTTATTTTTTTACTCAAAACGTTACCGTCATATTTCTCACGCTTTGATACGAGTCCAAGCAATGCAAATAGCCGCAACCCGCTCGAAAGAGGAGTCATGTTAGGCCAACTTTAAACGGACATTCCCTGAAAGCCCTCGGAGAGATTTGAACTCTCGACCCCTGGTTTACAAGACCAGTGCTCTAACCCCTGAGCTACGAAGGCACGCGATCCTTGCCAAATACGAAAAGTCGGTGCATCAGGCAAAACAGGCCAGTTGCAACGTGTACTTGCCATAAAGTGATACCGTCAATGCCCTACTGGACCATGACTATTCTAATCACGGACCTCAGCTTTCCCGTTAACATCCACGGGCTCCAGTGGCGTAGTCGGTTAGCGCGTCGTACTTATAAGTCAGTATCGACAAAGACATGCGAAGATCGGGAGTTCGAGCCTCCCCTGGAGCAAGGTTTCTTTTCATGCGCCGTCAACACACGCCACAGCACGGGCAGATCACCAGTAAAATCTAGCAACGTGGCAGTGCACCCAGGTTGTTTTGATCCCGTCAACGTGACGGCAAAGCCCGTAAAATGGCCAGTGTGGGGCTCGAACCCACGACATTCGCGTTATTAGCACGACGCTCTAGCCGACTGAGCTAACCGGCCGTGAACGCGTGAACACGGACTCACTTCCTAAGTCAACTCTAAGCAAAATACTTTTATTTTTTTACTCAAAACGTTACCGTCATATTTCTCACGCTTTGATACGAGTCCAAGCAATGCAAATAGCCGCAACCCGCTCGAAAGAGGAGTCATGTTAGGCCAACTTTAAACGGACATTCCCTGAAAGCCCTCGGAGAGATTTGAACTCTCGACCCCTGGTTTACAAGACCAGTGCTCTAACCCCTGAGCTACGAAGGCACGCGATCCTTGCCAAATACGAAAAGTCGGTGCATCAGGCAAAACAGGCCAGTTGCAACGTGTACTTGCCATAAAGTGATACCGTCAATGCCCTACTGGACCATGACTATTCTAATCACGGACCTCAGCTTTCCCGTTAACATCCACGGGCTCCAGTGGCGTAGTCGGTTAGCGCGTCGTACTTATAAGTCAGTATCGACAAAGACATGCGAAGATCGGGAGTTCGAGCCTCCCCTGGAGCAAGGTTTCTTTTCATGCGCCGTCAACACACGCCACAGCACGGGCAGATCACCAGTAAAATCTAGCAACGTGGCAGTGCACCCAGGTTGTTTTCATCCCGTCAACGTGACGGCAAAGCCCGTAAAATGGCCAGTGTGGGGCTCTAACCCACGACATTCGCGTTATTAGCACGACGCTCTAGCCGACTGAGCTAACCGGCCGTGAACGCGTGAACACGGACTCACTTCCTAAGTCAACTCTAAGCAAAATACTTTTATTTTTTTACTCAAAACGTTACCGTCATATTTCTCACGCTTTGATACGAGTCCAAGCAATGCAAATAGCCCCAACCCGCTCGAAAGAGGAGTCATGTTAGGCCAACTTTAAACGGACATTCCCTGAAAGCCCTCGGAGAGATTTGAACTCTCGACCCCTGGTTTACAAGACCAGTGCTCTAACCCCTGAGCTACGAAGGCACGCGATCCTTGCCAAATACGAAAAGTCGGTGCATCAGGCAAAACAGGCCAGTTGCAACGTGTACTTGCCATAAAGTGATACCGTCAATGCCCTACTGGACCATGACTATTCTAATCACGGACCTCAGCTTTCCCATTAACATCCACGGGCTCCAGTGGCGTAGTCGGTTAGCGCGTCGTACTTATAAGTCAGTATCGACAAAGACATGTGAAGATCGGGAGTTCGAGCCTCCCCTGGAGCAAGGTTTCTTTTCATGCGCCGTCAACACACGCCACAGCACGGGCAGATCACCAGTAAAATCTAGCAACGTGGCAGTGCACCCAGGTTGTTTTGATCCCGTCAACGTGACGGCAAAGCCCGTAATATGGCCAGTGTGGGGCTCGAACCCACGACATTCGCGTTATTAGCACGACGCTCTAGCCGACTGAGCTAACCGGCCGTGAACGCGTGAACACGGACTCACTTCCTAAGTCAACTCTAAGCAAAATACTTTTATTTTTTTACTCAAAACGTTACCGTCATATTTCTCACGCTTTGATACGAGTCCAAGCAATGCAAATAGCCGCAACCCGCTCGAAAGAGGAGTCATGTTAGGCCAACTTTAAACGGACATTCCCTGAAAGCCCTCGGAGAGATTTGAACTCTCGACCCCTGGTTTACAAGACCAGTGCTCTAACCCCTGAGCTACGAAGGCACGCGATCCTTGCCAAATACGAAAAGTCGGTGCATCAGGCAAAACAGGCCAGTTGCAACGTGTACTTGCCATAAAGTGATACCGTCAATGCCCTACTGGACCATGACTATTCTAATCACGGACCTCAGCTTTCCCGTTAACATCCACGGGCTCCAGTGGCGTAGTCGGTTAGCGCGTCGTACTTATAAGTCAGTATCGACAAAGACATGCGAAGATCGGGAGTTCGAGCCTCCCCTGGAGCAAGGTTTCTTTTCATGCGCCGTCAACACACGCCACAGCACGGGCAGATCACCAGTAAAATCTAGCAACGTGGCAGTGCACCCAGGTTGTTTTGATCCCGTCAACGTGACGGCAAAGCCCGTAAAATGGCCAGTGTGGGGCTCGAACCCACGACATTCGCGTTATTAGCACGACGCTCTAGCCGACTGAGCTAACCGGCCGTGAACGCGTGAACACGGACTCACTTCCTAAGTCAACTCTAAGCAAAATACTTTTATTTTTATACTCAAAACGTTACCGTCATATTTCTCACGCTTTGATACGAGTCCAAGCAATGCAAATAGCCGCAACCCGCTCGAAAGAGGAGTCATGTTAGGCCAACTTTAAACGGACATTCCCTGAAAGCCCTCGGAGAGATTTGAACTCTCGACCCCTGGTTTACAAGACCAGTGCTCTAACCCCTGAGCTACGAAGGCACGCGATCCTTGCCAAATACGAAAAGTCGGTGCATCAGGCAAAACAGGCCAGTTGCAACGTGTACTTGCCATAAAGTGATACCGTCAATGCCCTACTGGACCATGACTATTCTAATCACGGACCTCAGCTTTCCCGTTAACATCCACGGGCTCCAGTGGCGTAGTCGGTTAGCGCGTCGTACTTATAAGTCAGTATCGACAAAGACATGCGAAGATCGGGAGTTCGAGCCTCCCCTGGAGCAAGGTTTCTTTTCATGCGCCGTCAACACACGCCACAGCACGGGCAGATCACCAGTAAAATCTAGCAACGTGGCAGTGCACCCAGGTTGTTTTGATCCCGTCAACGTGACGGCAAAGCCCGTAAAAAGGCCAGTGTGGGGCTCGAACCCACGACATTCGCGTTATTAGCACGACGCTCTAGCCGACTGAGCTAACCGGCCGTGAACGCGTGAACACGGACTCACTTCCTAAATCAACTGTAAGCAAAATACTTTTATTTTTTTACTCAAAACGTTACCGTCATATTTCTCACGCTTTGATACGAGTCCAAGCAATGCAAATAGCCGCAACCCGCTCGAAAGAGGAGTCATGTTAGGCCAACTTTAAACGGACATTCCCTGAAAGCCCTCGGAGAGATTTGAACTCTCGACCCCTGGTTTACAAGACCAGTGCTCTAACCCCTGAGCTACGAAGGCACGCGATCCTTGCCAAATACGAAAAGTCGGTGCATCAGGCAAAACAGGCCAGTTGCAACGTGTACTTGCCATAAAGTGATACCGTCAATGCCCTACTGGACCATGACTATTCTAATCACGGACCTCAGCTTTCCCGTTAACATCCACGGGCTCCAGTGGCGTAGTCGGTTAGCGCGTCGTACTTATAAGTCAGTATCGACAAAGACATGCGAAGATCGGGAGTTCGAGCCTCCCCTGGAGCAAGGTTTCTTTTCATGCGCCGTCAACACACGCCACAGCACGGGCAGATCACCAGTAAAATCTAGCAACGTGGCAGTGCACCCAGGTTGTTTTGATCCCGTCAACGTGACGGCAAAGCCCGTAAAATGGCCAGTGTGGGGCTCGAACCCACGACATTCGCGTTATTAGCACGACGCTCTAGCCGACTGAGCTAACCGGCCGTGAACGCGTGAACACGGACTCACTTCCTAAGTCAACTCTAAGCAAAATACTTTTATTTTTTTACTCAAAACGTTACCGTCATATTTCTCACGCTTTGATACGAGTCCAAGCAATGCAAATAGCCGCAACCCGCTCGAAAGAGGAGTCATGTTAGGCCAACTTTAAACGGACATTCCCTGAAAGCCCTCGGAGAGATTTGAACTCTCGACCCCTGGTTTACAAGACCAGTGCTCTAACCCCTGAGCTACGAAGGCACGCGATCCTTGCCAAATACGAAAAGTCGGTGCATCAGGCAAAACAGGCCAGTTGCAACGTGTACTTGCCATAAAGTGATACCGTCAATGCCCTACTGGACCATGACTATTCTAATCACGGACCTCAGCTTTCCCGTTAACATCCACGGGCTCCAGTGGCGTAGTCGGTTAGCGCGTCGTACTTATAAGTCAGTATCGACAAAGACATGCGAAGATCGGGAGTTCGAGCCTCCCCTGGAGCAAGGTTTCTTTTCATGCGCCGTCAACACACGCCACAGCACGGGCAGATCACCAGTAAAATCTAGCAACGTGGCAGTGCACCCAGGTTGTTTTGATCCCGTCAACGTGACGGCAAAGCCCGTAAAATGGCCAGTGTGGGGCTCGAACCCACGACATTCGCGTTATTAGCACGACGCTCTAGCCGACTGAGCTAATCGGCCGTGAACGCGTGAACACGGACTCACTTTCTAAGTCAACTCTAAGCAAAATACTTTTATTTTTTTACTCAAAACGTTACCGTCATATTTCTCACGCTTTGATACGAGTCCAAGCAATGCAAATAGCCGCAACCCACTCGAAAGAGGAGTCATGTTAGGCCAACTTTAAACGGACATTCCCTGAAAGCCCTCGGAGAGATTTGAACTCTCGACCCCTGGTTTACAAGACCAGTGCTCTAACCCCTGAGCTACGAAGGCACGCGATCCCTGCCAAATACGAAAAGTCGGTGCATCAGGCAAAACAGGCCAGTTGCAACGTGTACTTGCCATAAAGTGATACCGTCAATGCCCTACTGGACCATGACTATTCTAATCACGGACCTCAGCTTTCCCGTTAACATCCACGGGCTCCAGTGGCGTAGTCGGTTAGCGCGTCGTACTTATAAGTCAGTATCGACAAAGACATGCGAAGATCGGGAGTTCGAGCCTCCCCTGGAGCAAGGTTTCTTTTCTTGCGCCGTCAACACACGCCACAGCACGGGCAGATCACCAGTAAAATCTAGCAACGTGGCAGTGCACCCAGGTTGTTTTGATCCCGTCAACGTGACGGCAAAGCCCGTAAAATGGCCAGTGTGGGGCTCGAACCCACGACATTCGCGTTATTAGCACGACGCTCTAGCCGACTGAGCTAACCGGCCGTGAACGCGTGAACACGGACACACTTCCTAAGTCAACTCTAAGCAAAATACTTTTATTTTTTTACTCAAAACGTTACCGTCATATTTCTCACGCTTTGATACGAGTCCAAGCAATGCAAATAGCCGCAACCCGCTCGAAAGAGGAGTCATGTTAGGCCAACTTCAAACGGACATTCCCTGAAAGCCCTCGGAGAGATTTGAACTCTCGACCCCTGGTTTACAAGACCAGTGCTCTAACCCCTGAGCTACGAAGGCACGCGATCCTTGCCAAATACGAAAAGTCGGTGCATCAGGCAAAACAGGCCAGTTGCAACGTGTACTTGCCATAAAGTGATACCGTCAATGCCCTACTGGACCATGACTATTCTAATCACGGACCTCAGCTTTCCCGTTAACATCCACGGGCTCCAGTGGCGTAGTCGGTTAGCGCGTCGTACTTATAAGTCAGTATCGACAAAGACATGCGAAGATCGGGAGTTCGAGCCTCCCCTGGAGCAAGGTTTCTTTTCATGCGCCGTCAACACACGCCACAGCACGGGCAGATCACCAGTAAAATCTAGCAACGTGGCAGTGCACCCAGGTTGTTTTGATCCCGTCAACGTGACGGCAAAGCCCGTAAAATGGCCAGTGTGGGGCTCGAACCCACGACATTCGCGTTATTAGCACGACGCTCTAGCCGACTGAGCTAACCGGCCGTGAACGCGTGAACACGGACTCACTTCCTAAGTCAACTCTAAGCAAAATACTTTTATTTTTTTACTCAAAACGTTACCGTCATATTTCTCACGCTTTGATACGAGTCCAAGCAATGCAAATAGCCGCAACCCGCTCGAAAGAGGAGTCATGTTAGGCCAACTTTAAACGGACATTCCCTGAAAGCCCTCGGAGAGATTTGAACTCTCGACCCCTGGTTTACAAGACCAGTGCTCTAACCCCTGAGCTACGAAGGCACGCGATCCTTGCCAAATACGAAAAGTCGGTGCATCAGGCAAAACAGGCCAGTTGCAACGTGTACTTGCCATAAAGTGATACCGTCAATGCCCTACTGGACCATGACTATTCTAATCACGGACCTCAGCTTTCCCGTTAACATCCACGGGCTCCAGTGGCGTAGTCGGTTAGCGCGTCGTACTTATAAGTCAGTATCGACAAAGACATGCGAAGATCGGGAGTTCGAGCCTCCCCTGGAGCAAGGTTTCTTTTCATGCGCCGTCAACACACGCCACAGCACGGGCAGATCACCAGTAAAATCTAGCAACGTGGCAGTGCACCCAGGTTGTTTTGATCCCGTCAACGTGACGGCAAAGCCCGTAAAATGGCCAGTGTGGGGCTCGAACCCACGACATTCGCGTTATTAGCACGACGCTCTAGCCGACTGAGCTAACCGGCCGTGAACGCGTGAACACGGACTCACTTCCTTAGTCAACTCTAAGCAAAATACTTTTATTTTTTTACTCAAAACGTTACCGTCATATTTCTCACGCTTTGATACGAGTCCAAGCAATGCAAATAGCCGCAACCCGCTCGAAAGAGGAGTCATGTTAGGCCAACTTTAAACGGACATTCCCTGAAAGCCCTCGGAGAGATTTGAACTCTCGACCCCTGGTTTACAAGACCAGTGCTCTAACCCCTGAGCTACGAAGGCACGCGATCCTTGCCAAATACGAAAAGTCGGTGCATCAGGCAAAACAGGCCAGTTGCAACGTGTACTTGCCATAAAGTGATACCGTCAATGCCCTACTGGACCATGACTATTCTAATCACGGACCTCAGCTTTCCCGTTAACATCCACGAGCTCCAGTGGCGTAGTCGGTTAGCGCGTCGTACTTATAAGTTAGTATCGACAAAGACATGTGAAGATCGGGAGTTCGAGCCTCCCCTGGAGCAAGGTTTCTTTTCATGCGCCGTCAACACACGCCACAGCACGGGCAGATCACCAGTAAAATCTAGCAACGTGGCAGTGCACCCAGGTTGTTTTGATCCCGTCAACGTGACGGCAAAGCCCGTAATATGGCCAGTGTGGGGCTCGAACCCACGACATTCGCGTTATTAGCACGACGCTCTAGCCGACTGAGCTAACCGGCCGTGAACGCGTGAACACGGACTCACTTCCTAAGTCAACTCTAAGCAAAATACTTTTATTTTTTTACTCAAAACGTTACCGTCATATTTCTCACGCTTTGATACGAGTCCAAGCAATGCAAATAGCCGCAACCCGCTCGAAAGAGGAGTCATGTTAGGCCAACTTTAAACGGACATTCCCTGAAAGCCCTCGGAGAGAGTTGAACTCTCGACTCCTGGTTTACAAGACCAGTGCTCTAACCCCTGAGCTACGAAGGCACGCGATCCTTGCCAAATACGAAAAGTCGGTGCATCAGGCAAAACAGGCCAGTTGCAACGTGTACTTGCCATAAAGTGATACCGTCAATGCCCTACTGGACCATGACTATTCTAATCACGGACCTCAGCTTTCCCGTTAACATCCACGGGCTCCAGTGGCGTAGTCGGTTAGCGCGTCGTACTTATAAGTCAGTATCGACAAAGACATGCGAAGATCGGGAGTTCGAGCCTCCCCTGGAGCAAGGTTTCTTTTCATGCGCCGTCAACACACGCCACAGCACGGGCAGATCACCAGTAAAATCTAGCAACGTGGCAGTGCACCCAGGTTGTTTTGATCCCGTCAACTTGACGGCAAAGCCCGTAAAATGGCCAGTGTGGGGCTCGAACCCACGACATTCGCGTTATTAGCACGACGCTCTAGCCGACTGAGCTAACCGGCCGTGAACGCGTGAACACGGACTCACTTCCTAAGTCAACTCTAAGCAAAATACTTTTATTTTTTTACTCAAAACGTTACCGTCATATTTCTCACGCTTTGATACGAGTCCAAGCAATGCAAATAGCCGCAACCCGCTCGAAAGAGGAGTCATGTTAGGCCAACTTTAAACGGACATTCCCTGAAAGCCCTCGGAGAGATTTGAACTCTCGACCCCTGGTTTACAAGACCAGTGCTCTAACCCCTGAGCTACGAAGGCACGCGATCCTTGCCAAATACGAAAAGTCGGTGCATCAGGCAAAACAGGACAGTTGCAACGTGTACTTGCCATAAAGTGATACCGTCAATGCCCTACTGGACCATGACTATTCTAATCACGGACCTCAGCTTTCCCGTTAACATCCACGGGCTCCAGTGGCGTAGTCGGTTAGCGCGTCGTACTTATAAGTCAGTATCGACAAAGACATGCGAAGATCGGGAGTTCGAGCCTCCCCTGGAGCACGGTTTCTTTTCATGCGCCGTCAACACACGCCACAGCACGGGCAGATCACCAGTAAAATCTAGCAACGTGGCAGTGCACCCAGGTTGTTTTGATCCCGTCAACGTGACGGCAAAGCCCGTAAAAAGGCCAGTGTGGGGCTCGAACCCACGACATTCGCGTTATTAGCACGACGCTCTAGCCGACTGAGCTAACCGGCCGTGAACGCGTGAACACGGACTCACTTCCTAAGTCAACTGTAAGCAAAATACTTTTATTTTTTTACTCAAAACGTTACCGTCATATTTCTCACGCTTTGATACGAGTCCAAGCAATGCAAATAGCCGCAACCCGCTCGAAAGAGGAGTCATGTTAGGCCAACTTTAAACGGACATTCCCTGAAAGCCCTCGGAGAGATTTGAACTCTCGACCCCTGGTTTACAAGACCAGTGCTCTAACCCCTGAGCTACGAAGGCACGCGATCCTTGCCAAATACGAAAAGTCGGTGCATCAGGCAAAACAGGCCAGTTGCAACGTGTACTTGCCATAAAGTGATACCGTCAATGCCCTACTGGACCATGACTATTCTAATCACGGACCTCAGCTTTCCCGTTAACATCCACGGGCTCCAGTGGCGTAGTCGGTTAGCGCGTCGTACTTATAAGTCAGTATCGACAAAGACATGCGAAGATCGGGAGTTCGAGCCTCCCCTGGAGCAAGGTTTCTTTTCATGCGCCGTCAACACACGCCACAGCACGGGCAGATCACCAGTAAAATCTAGCAACGTGGCAGTGCACCCAGGTTGTTTTGATCCCGTCAACGTGACGGCAAAGCCCGTAAAATGGCCAGTGTGGGGCTCGAACCCACGACATTCGCGTTATTAGCACGACGCTCTAGCCGACTGAGCTAACCGGCCGTGAACGCGTGAACACGGGCTCACTTCCTAAGTCAACTCTAAGCAAAATACTTTTATTTTTTTACTCAAAACGTTACCGTCATATTTCTCACGCTTTGATACGAGTCCAAGCAATGCAAATAGCCGCAACCCGCTCGAAAGAGGAGTCATGTTAGGCCAACTTTAAACGGACATTCCCTGAAAGCCCTCGGAGAGATTTGAACTCTTGACCCCTGGTTTACAAGACCAGTGCTCTAACCCCTGAGCTACGAAGGCACGCGATCCTTGCCAAATACGAAAAGTCGGTGCATCAGGCAAAACAGGCCAGTTGCAACGTGTACTTGCCATAAAGTGATACCGTCAATGCCCTACTGGACCATGACTATTCTAATCACGGACCTCAGCTTTCCCGTTAAAATCCACGGGCTCCAGTGGCGTAGTCGGTTAGCGCGTCGTACTTATAAGTCGACAAAGACATGCGAAGATCGGGAGTTCGAGCCTCCCCTGGAGCAAGGTTTCTTTTCATGCGCCGTCAACACACGCCACAGCACGGGCAGATCACCAGTAAAATCTAGCAACGTGGCAGTGCACCCAGGTTTTTTTGATCCCGTCAACGTGACGGCAAAGCCCGTAAAATGGCCAGTGTGGGGCTCGAACCCACGACATTCGCGTTATTAGCACGACGCTCTAGCCGACTGAGCTAACCGGCCGTGAACGCGTGAACACGGACTCACTTCCTAAGTCAACTGTAAGCAAAATACTTTTATTTTTTTACTCAAAACGTTACCGTCATATTTCTCACGCTTTGATACGAGTCCAAGCAATGCAAATAGCCGCAACCCGCTCGAAAGAGGAGTCATGTTAGGCCAACTTTAAACGGACATTCCCTGAAAGCCCTCGGAGAGATTTGAACTCTCGACCCCTGGTTTACAAGACCAGTGCTCTAACCCCTGAGCTACGAAGGCACGCGATCCTTGCCAAATACGAAAAGTCGGTGCATCAGGCAAAACAGGCCAGTTGCAACGTGTACTTGCCATAAAGTGATACCGTCAATGCCCTACTGGACCATGACTATTCTAATCACGGACCTCAGCTTTCCCGTTAACATCCACGGGCTCCAGTGGCGTAGTCGGTTAGCGCGTCGTACTTATAAGTCAGTATCGACAAAGACATGCGAAGATCGGGAGTTCGAGCCTCCCCTGGAGCAAGGTTTCTTTTCATGCGCCGTCAACACACGCCACAGCACGGGCAGATCACCAGTAAAATCTAGCAACGTGGCAGTGCACCCAGGTTGTTTTGATCCCGTCAACGTGACGGCAAAGCCCGTAAAATGGCCAGTGTGGGGCTCGAACCCACGACATTCGCGTTATTAGCACGACGCTCTAGCCGACTGAGCTAACCGGCCGTGAACGCGTGAACACGGACTCACTTTCTAAGTCAACTCTAAGCAAAATAATTTTATTTTTTGACTCAAAACGTTACCGTCATATTTCTCACGCTTTGATACGAGTCCAAGCAATGCAAATAGCCGCAACCGACTCGAAAGAGGAGTCATGTTAGGCCAACTTTAAACGGACATTCCCTGAAAGCCCTCGGAGAGATTTGAACTCTCGACCCCTGGTTTACAAGACCAGTGCTCTAACCCCTGAGCTACGAAGGCACGCGATCCTTGCCAAATACGAAAAGTCGGTGCATCAGGCAAAACAGGCCAGTTGCAACGTGTACTTGCCATAAAGTGATACCGTCAATGCCCTACTGGACCATGACTATTCTAATCACGGACCTCAGCTTTCCCGTTAACATCCACGGGCTCCAGTGGCGTAGTCGGTTAGCGCGTCGTACTTATAAGTCAGTATCGACAAAGACATGCGAAGATCGGGAGTTCGAGCCTCCCCTGGAGCAAGGTTTCTTTTCTTGCGCCGTCAACACACGCCACAGCACGGGCAGATCACCAGTAAAATCTAGCAACGTGGCAGTGCACCCAGGTTGTTTTGATCCCGTCAACGTGACGGCAAAGCCCGTAAAATGGCCAGTGTGGGGCTCGAACCCACGACATTCGCGTTATTAGCACGACGCTCTAGCCGACTGAGCTAACCGGCCGTGAACGCGTGAACACGGACTCACTTCCTAAGTCAACTCTAAGCAAAATACTTTTATTTTTTTATTCAAAACGTTACCGTCATATTTCTCACGCTTTGATACGAGTCCAAGCAATGCAAATAGCCGCAACCCGCTCGAAAGAGGAGTCATGTTAGGCCAACTTCAAACGGACATTCCCTGAAAGCCCTCGGAGAGATTTGAACTCTCGACCCCTGGTTTACAAGACCAGTGCTCTAACCCCTGAGCTACGAAGGCACGCGATCCTTGCCAAATACGAAAAGTCGGTGCATCAGGCAAAACAGGCCAGTTGCAACGTGTACTTGCCATAAAGTGATACCGTCAATGCCCTACTGGACCATGACTATTCTAATCACGGACCTCAGCTTTCCCGTTAACATCCACGGGCTCCAGTGGCGTAGTCGGTTAGCGCGTCGTACTTATAAGTCAGTATCGACAAAGACATGCGAAGATCGGGAGTTCGAGCCTCCCCTGGAGCAAGGTTTCTTTTCATGCGCCGTCAACACACGCCACAGCACGGGCAGATCACCAGTAAAATCTAGCAACGTGGCAGTGCACCCAGGTTGTTTTGATCCCGTCAACGTGACGGCAAAGCCCGTAAAATGGCCAGTGTGGGGCTCGAACCCACGACATTCGCGTTATTAGCACGACGCTCTAGCCGACTGAGCTAACCGGCCGTGAACGCGTGAACACGGACTCACTTCCTAAGTCAACTCTAAGCAAAATACTTTTATTTTTTTACTCAAAACGTTACCGTCATATTTCTCACGCTTTGATACGAGTCCAAGCAATGCAAATAGCCGCAACCCGCTCGAAAGAGGAGTCATGTTAGGCCAACTTTAAACGGACATTCCCTGAAAGCCCTCGGAGAGATTTGAACTCTCGACCCCTGGTTTACAAGACCAGTGCTCTAACCCCTGAGCTACGAAGGCACGCGATCCTTGCCAAATACGAAAAGTCGGTGCATCAGGCAAAACAGGCCAGTTGCAACGTGTACTTGCCATAAAGTGATACCGTCAATGCCCTACTGGACCATGACTATTCTAATCACGGACCTCAGCTTTCCCGTTAACATCCACGGGCTCCAGTGGCGTAGTCGGTTAGCGCGTCGTACTTATAAGTCAGTATCGACAAAGACATGCGAAGATCGGGAGTTCGAGCCTCCCCTGGAGCAAGGTTTCTTTTCATGCGCCGTCAACACACGCCACAGCACGGGCAGATCACCAGTAAAATCTAGCAACGTGGCAGTGCACCCAGGTTGTTTTGATCCCGTCAACGTGACGGCAAAGCCCGTAAAATGGCCAGTGTGGGGCTCGAACCCACGACATTCGCGTTATTAGCACGACGCTCTAGCCGACTGAGCTAACCGGCCGTGAACGCGTGAACACGGACTCACTTCCTTAGTCAACTCTAAGCAAAATACTTTTATTTTTTTACTCAAAACGTTACCGTCATATTTCTCACGCTTTGATACGAGTCCAAGCAATGCAAATAGCCGCAACCCGCTCGAAAGAGGAGTCATGTTAGGCCAACTTTAAACGGACATTCCCTGAAAGCCCTCGGAGAGATTTGAACTCTCGACCCCTGGTTTACAAGACCAGTGCTCTAACCCCTGAGCTACGAAGGCACGCGATCCTTGCCAAATACGAAAAGTCGGTGCATCAGGCAAAACAGGCCAGTTGCAACGTGTACTTGCCATAAAGTGATACCGTCAATGCCCTACTGGACCATGACTATTCTAATCACGGACCTCAGCTTTCCCGTTAACATCCACGGGCTCCAGTGGCGTAGTCGGTTAGCGCGTCGTACTTATAAGTCAGTATCGACAAAGACATGCGAAGATCGGGAGTTCGAGCCTCCCCTGGAGCAAGGTTTCTTTTCTTGCGCCGTCAACACACGCCACAGCACGGGCAGATCACCAGTAAAATCTAGCAACGTGGCAGTGCACCCAGGTTGTTTTGATCCCGTCAACGTGACGGCAAAGCCCGTAAAATGGCCAGTGTGGGGCTCGAACCCACGACATTCGCGTTATTAGCACGACGCTCTAGCCGACTGAGCTAACCGGCCGTGAACGCGTGAACACGGACTCACTTCCTAAGTCAACTCTAAGCAAAATACTTTTATTTTTTTATTCAAAACGTTACCGTCATATTTCTCACGCTTTGATACGAGTCCAAGCAATGCAAATAGCCGCAACCCGCTCGAAAGAGGAGTCATGTTAGGCCAACTTCAAACGGACATTCCCTGAAAGCCCTCGGAGAGATTTGAACTCTCGACCCCTGGTTTACAAGACCAGTGCTCTAACCCCTGAGCTACGAAGGCACGCGATCCTTGCCAAATACGAAAAGTCGGTGCATCAGGCAAAACAGGCCAGTTGCAACGTGTACTTGCCATAAAGTGATACCGTCAATGCCCTACTGGACCATGACTATTCTAATCACGGACCTCAGCTTTCCCGTTAACATCCACGGGCTCCAGTGGCGTAGTCGGTTAGCGCGTCGTACTTATAAGTCAGTATCGACAAAGACATGCGAAGATCGGGAGTTCGAGCCTCCCCTGGAGCAAGGTTTCTTTTCATGCGCCGTCAACACACGCCACAGCACGGGCAGATCACCAGTAAAATCTAGCAACGTGGCAGTGCACCCAGGTTGTTTTGATCCCGTCAACGTGACGGCAAAGCCCGTAAAATGGCCAGTGTGGGGCTCGAACCCACGACATTCGCGTTATTAGCACGACGCTCTAGCCGACTGAGCTAACCGGCCGTGAACGCGTGAACACGGACTCACTTCCTAAGTCAACTCTAAGCAAAATACTTTTATTTTTTTACTCAAAACGTTACCGTCATATTTCTCACGCTTTGATACGAGTCCAAGCAATGCAAATAGCCGCAACCCGCTCGAAAGAGGAGTCATGTTAGGCCAACTTTAAACGGACATTCCCTGAAAGCCCTCGGAGAGATTTGAACACTCGACCCCTGGTTTACAAGACCAGTGCTCTAACCCCTGAGCTACGAAGGCACGCGATCCTTGCCAAATACGAAAAGTCGGTGCATCAGGCAAAACAGGCCAGTTGCAACGTGTACTTGCCATAAAGTGATACCGTCAATGCCCTACTGGACCATGACTATTCTAATCACGGACCTCAGCTTTCCCGTTAACATCCACGGGCTCCAGTGGCGTAGTCGGTTAGCGCGTCGTACTTATAAGTCAGTATCGACAAAGACATGCGAAGATCGGGAGTTCGAGCCTCCCCTGGAGCAAGGTTTCTTTTCATGCGCCGTCAACACACGCCACAGCACGGGCAGATCACCAGTAAAATCTAGCAACGTGGCAGTGCACCCAGGTTGTTTTGATCCCGTCAACGTGACGGCAAAGCCCGTAAAATGGCCAGTGTGGGGCTCGAACCCACGACATTCGCGTTATTAGCACGACGCTCTAGCCGACTGAGCTAACCGGCCGTGAACGCGTGAACACGGACTCACTTCCTTAGTCAACTCTAAGCAAAATACTTATATTTTTTTACTCAAAACGTTACCGTCATATTTCTCACGCTTTGATACGAGTCCAAGCAATGCAAATAGCCGCAACCCGCTCGAAAGAGGAGTCATGTTAGGCCAACTTTAAACGGACATTCCCTGAAAGCCCTCGGAGAGATTTGAACTCTCGACCCCTGGTTTACAAGACCAGTGCTCTAACCCCTGAGCTACGAAGGCACGCGATCCTTGCCAAATACGAAAAGTCGGTGCATCAGGCAAAACAGGCCAGTTGCAACGTGTACTTGCCATAAAGTGATACCGTCAATGCCCTACTGGACCATGACTATTCTAATCACGGACCTCAGCTTTCCCGTTAACATCCACGGGCTCCAGTGGCGTAGTCGGTTAGCGCGTCGTACTTATAAGTCAGTATCGACAAAGACATGCGAAGATCGGGAGTTCGAGCCTCCCCTGGAGCAAGGTTTCTTTTCATGCGCCGTCAACACACGCCACAGCACGGGCAGATCACCAGTAAAATCTAGCAACGTGGCAGTGCACCCAGGTTGTTTTGATCCCGTCAACGTGACGGCAAAGCCCGTAAAATGGCCAGTGTGGGGCTCGAACCCACGACATTCGCGTTATTAGCACGACGCTCTAGCCGACTGAGCTAACCGGCCGTGAACGCGTGAACACGGACTCACTTCCTAAGTCAACTCTAAGCAAAATACTTTTATTTTTTTACTCAAAACGTTACCGTCATATTTCTCACGCTTTGATACGAGTCCAAGCAATGCAAATAGCCGCAACCCGCTCGAAAGAGGAGTCATGTTAGGCCAACTTTAAACGGACATTCCCTGAAAGCCCTCGGAGAGATTTGAACTCTCGACCCCTGGTTTACAAGACCAGTGCTCTAACCCCTGAGCTACGAAGGCACGCGATCCTTGCCAAATACGAAAAGTCGGTGCATCAGGCAAAACAGGCCAGTTGCAACGTGTACTTGCCATAAAGTGATACCGTCAATGCCCTACTGGACCATGACTATTCTAATCACGGACCTCAGCTTTCCCGTTAACATCCACGGGCTCCAGTGGCGTAGTCGGTTAGCGCGTCGTACTTATAAGTCAGTATCGACAAAGACATGCGAAGATCGGGAGTTCGAGCCTCCCCTGGAGCAAGGTTTCTTTTCATGCGCCGTCAACACACGCCACAGCACGGGCAGATCACCAGTAAAATCTAGCAACGTGGCAGTGCACCCAGGTTGTTTTGATCCCGTCAACGTGACGGCAAAGCCCGTAAAATGGCCAGTGTGGGGCTCGAACCCACGACATTCGCGTTATTAGCACGACGCTCTAGCCGACTGAGCTAACCGGCCGTGAACGCGTGAACACGGACTCACTTCCTAAGTCAACTCTAAGCAAAATACTTTTATTTTTTTACTCAAAACGTTACCGTCATATTTCTCACGCTTTGATACGAGTCCAAGCAATGCAAATAGCCGCAACCCGCTCGAAAGAGGAGTCATGTTAGGCCAACTTTAAACGGACATTCACTGAAAGCCCTCGGAGAGATTTGAACTCTCGACCCCTGGTTTACAAGACCAGTGCTCTAACCCCTGAGCTACGAAGGCACGCGATCCTTGCCAAATACGAAAAGTCGGTGCATCAGGCAAAACAGGCCAGTTGCAACGTGTACTTGCCATAAAGTGATACCGTCAATGCCCTACTGGACCATGACTATTCTAATCACGGACCTCAGCTTTCCCGTTAACATCCACGGGCTCCAGTGGCGTAGTCGGTTAGCGCGTCGTACTTATAAGTCAGTATCGACAAAGACATGCGAAGATCGGGAGTTCGAGCCTCCCCTGGAGCACGGTTTCTTTTCATGCGCCGTCAACACACGCCACAGCACGGGCAGATCACCAGTAAAATCTAGCAACGTGGCAGTGCACCCAGGTTGTTTTGATCCCGTCAACGTGACGGCAAAGCCCGTAAAAAGGCCAGTGTGGGGCTCGAACCCACGACATTCGCGTTATTAGCACGACGCTCTAGCCGACTGAGCTAACCGGCCGTGAACGCGTGAACACGGACTCACTTCCTAAGTCAACTGTAAGCAAAATACTTTTATTTTTTTACTCAAAACGTTACCGTCATATTTCTCACGCTTTGATACGAGTCCAAGCAATGCAAATAGCCGCAACCCGCTCGAAAGAGGAGTCATGTTAGGCCAACTTTAAACGGACATTCCCTGAAAGCCCTCGGAGAGATTTGAACTCTCGACCCCTGGTTTACAAGACCAGTGCTCTAACCCCTGAGCTACGAAGGCACGCGATCCTTGCCAAATACGAAAAGTCGGTGCATCAGGCAAAACAGGCCAGTTGCAACGTGTACTTGCCATAAAGTGATACCGTCAATGCCCTACTGGACCATGACTATTCTAATCACGGACCTCAGCTTTCCCGTTAACATCCACGGGCTCCAGTGGCGTAGTCGGTTAGCGCGTCGTACTTATAAGTCAGTATCGACAAAGACATGCGAAGATCGGGAGTTCGAGCCTCCCCTGGAGCAAGGTTTCTTTTCATGCGCCGTCAACACACGCCACAGCACGGGCAGATCACCAGTAAAATCTAGCAACGTGGCAGTGCACCCAGGTTGTTTTGATCCCGTCAACGTGACGGCAAAGCCCGTAAAATGGCCAGTGTGGGGCTCGAACCCACGACATTCGCGTTATTAGCACGACGCTCTAGCCGACTGAGCTAACCGGCCGTGAACGCGTGAACACGGGCTCACTTCCTAAGTCAACTCTAAGCAAAATACTTTTATTTTTTTACTCAAAACGTTACCGTCATATTTCTCACGCTTTGATACGAGTCCAAGCAGTGCAAATAGCCGCAACCCGCTCGAAAGAGGAGTCATGTTAGGCCAACTTTAAACGGACATTCCCTGAAAGCCCTCGGAGAGATTTGAACTCTTGACCCCTGGTTTACAAGACCAGTGCTCTAACCCCTGAGCTACGAAGGCACGCGATCCTTGCCAAATACGAAAAGTCGGTGCATCAGGCAAAACAGGCCAGTTGCAACGTGTACTTGCCATAAAGTGATACCGTCAATGCCCTACTGGACCATGACTATTCTAATCACGGACCTCAGCTTTCCCGTTAAAATCCACGGGCTCCAGTGGCGTAGTCGGTTAGCGCGTCGTACTTATAAGTCGACAAAGACATGCGAAGATCGGGAGTTCGAGCCTCCCCTGGAGCAAGGTTTCTTTTCATGCGCCGTCAACACACGCCACAGCACGGGCAGATCACCAGTAAAATCTAGCAACGTGGCAGTGCACCCAGGTTGTTTTGATCCCGTCAACGTGACCGCAAAGCCCGTAAAATGGCCAGTGTGGGGCTCGAACCCACGACATTCGCGTTATTAGCACGACGCTCTAGCCGACTGAGCTAACCGGCCGTGAACGCGTGAACACGGACTCACTTCCTAAGTCAACTGTAAGCAAAATACTTTTATTTTTTTACTCAAAACGTTACCGTCATATTTCTCACGCTTTGATACGAGTCCAAGCAATGCAAATAGCCGCAACCCGCTCGAAAGAGGAGTCATGTTAGGCCAACTTTAAACGGACATTCCCTGAAAGCCCTCGGAGAGATTTGAACTCTCGACCCCTGGTTTACAAGACCAGTGCTCTAACCCCTGAGCTACGAAGGCACGCGATCCTTGCCAAATACGAAAAGTCGGTGCATCAGGCAAAACAGGCCAGTTGCAACGTGTACTTGCCATAAAGTGATACCGTCAATGCCCTACTGGACCATGACTATTCTAATCACGGACCTCAGCTTTCCCGTTAACATCCACGGGCTCCAGTGGCGTAGTCGGTTAGCGCGTCGTACTTATAAGTCAGTATCGACAAAGACATGCGAAGATCGGGAGTTCGAGCCTCCCCTGGAGCAAGGTTTCTTTTCATGCGCCGTCAACACACGCCACAGCACGGGCAGATCACCAGTAAAATCTAGCAACGTGGCAGTGCACCCAGGTTGTTTTGATCCCGTCAACGTGACGGCAAAGCCCGTAAAATGGCCAGTGTGGGGCTCGAACCCACGACATTCGCGTTATTAGCACGACGCTCTAGCCGACTGAGCTAACCGGCCGTGAACGCGTGAACACGGACTCACTTTCCAAGTCAACTCTAAGCAAAATAATTTTATTTTTTGACTCAAAACGTTACCGTCATATTTCTCACGCTTTGATACGAGTCCAAGCAATGCAAATAGCCGCAACCCACTCGAAAGAGGAGTCATGTTAGGCCAACTTTAAACGGACATTCCCTGAAAGCCCTCGGAGAGATTTGAACTCTCGACCCCTGGTTTACAAGACCAGTGCTCTAACCCCTGAGCTACGAAGGCACGCGATCCTTGCCAAATACGAAAAGTCGGTGCATCAGGCAAAACAGGCCAGTTGCAACGTGTACTTGCCATAAAGTGATACCGTCAATGCCCTACTGGACCATGACTATTCTAATCACGGACCTCAGCTTTCCCGTTAACATCCACGGGCTCCAGTGGCGTAGTCGGTTAGCGCGTCGTACTTATAAGTCAGTATCGACAAAGACATGCGAAGATCGGGAGTTCGAGCCTCCCCTGGAGCAAGGTTTCTTTTCTTGCGCCGTCAACACACGCCACAGCACGGGCAGATCACCAGTAAAATCTAGCAACGTGGCAGTGCACCCAGGTTGTTTTGATCCCGTCAACGTGACGGCAAAGCCCGTAAAATGGCCAGTGTGGGGCTCGAACCCACGACATTCGCGTTATTAGCACGACGCTCTAGCCGACTGAGCTAACCGGCCGTGAACGCGTGAACACGGACTCACTTCCTAAGTCAACTCTAAGCAAAATACTTTTATTTTTTTATTCAAAACGTTACCGTCATATTTCTCACGCTTTGATACGAGTCCAAGCAATGCAAATAGCCGCAACCCGCTCGAAAGAGGAGTCATGTTAGGCCAACTTTAAACGGACATTCCCTGAAAGCCCTCGGAGAGATTTGAACTCTCGACCCCTGGTTTACAAGACCAGTGCTCTAACCCCTGAGCTACGAAGGCACGCGATCCTTGCCAAATACGAAAAGTCGGTGCATCAGGCAAAACAGGCCAGTTGCAACGTGTACTTGCCATAAAGTGATACCGTCAATGCCCTACTGGACCATGACTATTCTAATCACGGACCTCAGCTTTCCCGTTAACATCCACGGGCTCCAGTGGCGTAGTCGGTTAGCGCGTCGTACTTATAAGTCAGTATCGACAAAGACATGCGAAGATCGGGAGTTCGAGCCTCCCCTGGAGCAAGGTTTCTTTTCATGCGCCGTCAACACACGCCACAGCACGGGCAGATCACCAGTAAAATCTAGCAACGTGGCAGTGCACCCAGGTTGTTTTGATCCCGTCAACGTGACGGCAAAGCCCGTAAAATGGCCAGTGTGGGGCTCGAACCCACGACATTCGCGTTATTAGCACGACGCTCTAGCCGACTGAGCTAACCGGCCGTGAACGCGTGAACACGGACTCACTTCCTAAGTCAACTCTAAGCAAAATACTTTTATTTTTTTACTCAAAACGTTACCGTCATATTTCTCACGCTTTGATACGAGTCCAAGCAATGCAAATAGCCGCAACCCGCTCGAAAGAGGAGTCATGTTAGGCCAACTTTAAACGGACATTCCCTGAAAGCCCTCGGAGAGATTTGAACTCTCGACCCCTGGTTTACAAGACCAGTGCTCTAACCCCTGAGCTACGAAGGCACGCGATCCTTGCCAAATACGAAAAGTCGGTGCATCAGGCAAAACAGGCCAGTTGCAACGTGTACTTGCCATAAAGTGATACCGTCAATGCCCTACTGGACCATGACTATTCTAATCACGGACCTCAGCTTTCCCGTTAACATCCACGGGCTCCAGTGGCGTAGTCGGTTAGCGCGTCGTACTTATAAGTCAGTATCGACAAAGACATGCGAAGATCGGGAGTTCGAGCCTCCCCTGGAGCAAGGTTTCTTTTCATGCGCCGTCAACACACGCCACAGCACGGGCAGATCACCAGTAAAATCTAGCAACGTGGCAGTGCACCCAGGTTGTTTTGATCCCGTCAACGTGACGGCAAAGCCCGTAAAATGGCCAGTGTGGGGCTCGAACCCACGACATTCGCGTTATTAGCACGACGCTCTAGCCGACTGAGCTAACCGGCCGTGAACGCGTGAACACGGACTCACTTCCTTAGTCAACTCTAAGCAAAATACTTTTATTTTTTTACTCAAAACGTTACCGTCATATTTCTCACGCTTTGATACGAGTCCAAGCAATGCAAATAGCCGCAACCCGCTCGAAAGAGGAGTCATGTTAGGCCAACTTTAAACGGACATTCCCTGAAAGCCCTCGGAGAGATTTGAACTCTCGACCCCTGGTTTACAAGACCAGTGCTCTAACCCCTGAGCTACGAAGGCACGCGATCCTTGCCAAATACGAAAAGTCGGTGCATCAGGCAAAACAGGCCAGTTGCAACGTGTACTTGCCATAAAGTGATACCGTCAATGCCCTACTGGACCATGACTATTCTAATCACGGACCTCAGCTTTCCCGTTAACATCCACGGGCTCCAGTGGCGTAGTCGGTTAGCGCGTCGTACTTATAAGTCAGTATCGACAAAGACATGCGAAGATCGGGAGTTCGAGCATCCCCTGGAGCAAGGTTTCTTTTCATGCGCCGTCAACACACGCCACAACACGGGCAGATCACCAGTAAAATCTAGCAACGTGGCAGTGCACCCAGGTTGTTTTGATCCCGTCAACGTGACGGCAAAGCCCGTAAAATGGCCAGTGTGGGGCTCGAACCCACGACATTCGCGTTATTAGCACGACGCTCTAGCCGACTGAGCTAACCGGCCGTGAACGCGTGAACACGGACTCACTTCCTAAGTCAACTCTAAGCAAAATACTTTTATTTTTTTACTCAAAACGTTACCGTCATATTTCTCACGCTTTGATACGAGTCCAAGCAATGCAAATAGCCGCAACCCGCTCGAAAGAGGAGTCATGTTAGGCCAACTTTAAACGGACATTCCCTGAAAGCCCTCGGAGAGATTTGAACTCTCGACCCCTGGTTTACAAGACCAGTGCTCTAACCCCTGAGCTACGAAGGCACGCGATCCTTGCCAAATACGAAAAGTCGGTGCATCAGGCAAAACAGGCCAGTTGCAACGTGTACTTGCCATAAAGTGATACCGTCAATGCCCTACTGGACCATGACTATTCTAATCACGGACCTCAGCTTTCCCGTTAACATCCACGGGCTCCAGTGGCGTAGTCGGTTAACGCGTCGTACTTATAAGTCAGTATCGACAAAGACATGCGAAGATCGGGAGTTCGAGCCTCCCCTGGAGCAAGGTTTCTTTTCATGCGCCGTCAACACACGCCACAGCACGGGCAGATCACCAGTAAAATCTAGCAACGTGGCAGTGCACCCAGGTTGTTTTGATCCCGTCAACGTGACGGCAAAGCCCGTAAAATGGCCAGTGTGGGGCTCGAACCCACGACATTCGCGTTATTAGCACGACGCTCTAGCCGACTGAGCTAACCGGCCGTGAACGCGTGAACACGGACTCACTTCCTAAGTCAACTCTAAGCAAAATACTTTTATTTTTTTACTCAAAACGTTACCGTCATATTTCTCACGCTTTGATACGAGTCCAAGCAATGCAAATAGCCGCAACCCGCTCGAAAGAGGAGTCATGTTAGGCCAACTTCAAACGGACATTCCCTGAAAGCCCTCGGAGAGATTTGAACTCTCGACCCCTGGTTTACAAGACCAGTGCTCTAACCCCTGAGCTACGAAGGCACGCGATCCTTGCCAAATACGAAAAGTCGGTGCATCAGGCAAAACAGGCCAGTTGCAACGTGTACTTGCCATAAAGTGATACCGTCAATGCCCTACTGGACAATGACTATTCTAATCACGGACCTCAGCTTTCCCGTTAACATCCACGGGCTCCAGTGGCGTAGTCGGTTAGCGCGTCGTACTTATAAGTCAGTATCGACAAAGACATGCGAAGATCGGGAGTTCGAGCCTCCCCTGGAGCAAGGTTTCTTTTCATGCGCCGTCAACACACGCCACAGCACGGGCAGATCACCAGTAAAATCTAGCAACGTGGCAGTGCACCCAGGTTGTTTTGATCCCGTCAACGTGACGGCAAAGCCCGTAAAATGGCCAGTGTGGGGCTCGAACCCACGACATTCGCGTTATTAGCACGACGCTCTAGCCGACTGAGCTAACCGGCCGTGAACGCGTGAACACGGACTCACTTCCTAAGTCAACTCTAAGCAAAATACTTTTATTTTTTTACTCAAAACGTTACCGTCATATTTCTCACGCTTTGATACGAGTCCAAGCAATGCAAATAGCCGCAACCCGCTCGAAAGAGGAGTCATGTTAGGCCAACTTTAAACGGACATTCCCTGAAAGCCCTCGGAGAGATTTGAACTCTCGACCCCTGGTTTACAAGACCAGTGCTCTAACCCCTGAGCTACGAAGGCACGCGATCCTTGCCAAATACGAAAAGTCGGTGCATCAGGCAAAACAGGCCAGTTGCAACGTGTACTTGCCATAAAGTGATACCGTCAATGCCCTACTGGACCATGACTATTCTAATCACGGACCTCAGCTTTCCCGTTAACATCCACGGGCTCCAGTGGCGTAGTCGGTTAGCGCGTCGTACTTATAAGTCAGTATCGACAAAGACATGCGAAGATCGGGAGTTCGAGCCTCCCCTGGAGCAAGGTTTCTTTTCATGCGCCGTCAACACACGCCACAGCACGGGCAGATCACCAGTAAAATCTAGCAACGTGGCAGTGCACCCAGGTTGTTTTGATCCCGTCAACGTGACGGCAAAGCCCGTAAAATGGCCAGTGTGGGGCTCGAACCCACGACATTCGCGTTATTAGCACGACGCTCTAGCCGACTGAGCTAACCGGCCGTGAACGCGTGAACACGGACTCACTTCCTAAGTCAACTCTAAGCAAAATACTTTTATTTTTTTACTCAAAACGTTACCGTCATATTTCTCACGCTTTGATACGAGTCCAAGCAATGCAAATAGCCGCAACCCGCTCGATAGAAGAGTCATGTTAGGCCAACTTTAAACGGACATTCCCTGAAAGCCCTCGGAGAGATTTGAACTCTCGACCCCTGGTTTACAAGACCAGTGCTCTAACCCCTGAGCTACGAAGGCACGCGATCCTTGCCAAATACGAAAAGTCGGTGCATCAGGCAAAACAGGCCAGTGGCAACGTGTACTTGCCATAAAGTGATACCGTCAATGCCCTACTGGACCATGACTATTCTAATCACGGACCTCAGCTTTCCCGTTAACATCCACGGGCTCCAGTGGCGTAGTCGGTTAGCGCGTCGTACTTATAAGTCAGTATCGACAAAGACATGCGAAGATCGGGAGTTCGAGCCTCCCCTGGAGCAAGGTTTCTTTTCATGCGCCGTCAACACACGCCACAGCACGGGCAGATCACCAGTAAAATCTAGCAACGTGGCAGTGCACCCAGGTTGTTTTGATCCCGTCAACGTGACGGCAAAGCCCGTAAAATGGCCAGTGTGGGGCTCGAACCCACGACATTCGCGTTATTAGCACGACGCTCTAGCCGACTGAGCTAACCGGCCGTGAACGCGTGAACACGGACTCACTTCCTAAGTCAACTCTAAGCAAAATACTTTTATTTTTTTACTCAAAACGTTACCGTCATATTTCTCACGCTTTGATACGAGTCCAAGCAATGCAAATAGCCGCAACCCGCTCGAAAGAGGAGTCATGTTAGGCCAATTTTAAACGGACATTCCCTGAAAGCCCTCGGAGAGATTTGAACTCTCGACCCCTGGTTTACAAGACCAGTGCTCTAACCCCTGAGCTACGAAGGCACGCGATCCTTGCCAAATACGAAAAGTCGGTGCATCAGGCAAAACAGGCCAGTTGCAACGTGTACTTGCCATAAAGTGATACCGTCAATGCCCTACTGGACCATGACTATTCTAATCACGGACCTCAGCTTTCCCGTTAACATCCACGGGCTCCAGTGGCGTAGTCGGTTAGCGCGTCGTACTTATAAGTCAGTATCGACAAAGACATGCGAAGATCGGGAGTTCGAGCCTCCCCTGGAGCAAGGTTTCTTTTCATGCGCCGTCAACACACGCCACAGCACGGGCAGATCACCAGTAAAATCTAGCAACGTGGCAGTGCACCCAGGTTGTTTTGATCCCGTCAACGTGACGGCAAAGCCCGTAAAATGGCCAGTGTGGGGCTCGAACCCACGACATTCGCGTTATTAGCACGACGCTCTAGCCGACTGAGCTAACCGGCCGTGAACGCGTAAACACGGACTCACTTCCTAAGTCAACTCTAAGCAAAATACTTTTATTTTTTTACTCAAAACGTTACCGTCATATTTCTCACGCTTTGATACGAGTCCAAGCAATGCAAATAGCCGCAACCCGCTCGAAAGAGGAGTCATGTTAGGCCAACTTTAAACGGACATTCCCTGAAAGCCCTCGGAGAGATTTGAACTCTCGACCCCTGGTTTACAAGACCAGTGCTCTAACCCCTGAGCTACGAAGGCACGCGATCCTTGCCAAATACGAAAAGTCGGTGCATCAGGCAAAACAGGCCAGTTGCAACGTGTACTTGCCATAAAGTGATACCGTCAATGCCCTACTGGACCATGACTATTCTAATCACGGACCTCAGCTTTCCCGTTAACATCCACGGGCTCCAGTGGCGTAGTCGGTTAGCGCGTCGTACTTATAAGTCAGTATCGACAAAGACATGCGAAGATCGGGAGTTCGAGCCTCCCCTGGAGCAAGGTTTCTTTTCATGCGCCGTCAACACACGCCACAGCACGGGCAGATCACCAGTAAAATCTAGCAACGTGGCAGTGCACCCAGGTTGTTTTGATCCCGTCAACGTGACGGCAAAGCCCGTAAAATGGCCAGTGTGGGGCTCGAACCCACGACATTCGCGTTATTAGCACGACGCTCTAGCCGACTGAGCTAACCGGCCGTGAACGCGTGAACACGGACTCACTTCCTAAGTCAACTCTAAGCAAAATACTTTTATTTTTTTACTCAAAACGTTACCGTCATATTTCTCACGCTTTGATACGAGTCCAAGCAATGCAAATAGCCGCAACCCGCTCGAAAGAAGAGTCATGTTAGGCCAACTTTAAACGGACATTCCCTGAAAGCCCTCGGAGAGATTTGAACTCTCGACCCCTGGTTTACAAGACCAGTGCTCTAACCCCTGAGCTACGAAGGCACGCGATCCTTGCCAAATACGAAAAGTCGGTGCATCAGGCAAAACAGGCCAGTTGCAACGTGTACTTGCCATAAAGTGATACCGTCAATGCCCTACTGGACCATGACTATTCTAATCACGGACCTCAGCTTTCCCGTTAACATCCACGGGCTCCAGTGGCGTAGTTGGTTAGCGCGTCGTACTTATAAGTCAGTATCGACAAAGACATGCGAAGATCGGGAGTTCGAGCCTTCCCTGGAGCAAGGTTTCTTTTCATGCGCCGTCAACACACGCCACAGCACGGGCAGATCACCAGTAAAATCTAGCAACGTGGCAGTGCACCCAGGTTGTTTTGATCCCGTCAACGTGACGGCAAAGCCCGTAAAATGGCCAGTGTGGGGCTCGAACCCACGACATTCGCGTTATTAGCACGACGCTCTAGCCGACTGAGCTAACCGGCCGTGAACGCGTGAACACGGACTCACTTCCTAAGTCAACTCTAAGCAAAATACTTTTATTTTTTTACTCAAAACGTTACCGTCATATTTCTCACGCTTTGATACGAGTCCAAGCAATGCAAATAGCCGCAACCCGCTCGAAAGAGGAGTCATGTTAGGCCAACTTCAAACGGACATTCCCTGAAAGCCCTCGGAGAGATTTGAACTCTCGACCCCTGGTTTACAAGACCAGTGCTCTAACCCCTGAGCTACGAAGGCACGCGATCCTTGCCAAATACGAAAAGTCGGTGCATCAGGCAAAACAGGCCAGTTGCAACGTGTACTTGCCATAAAGTGATACCGTCAATGCCCTACTGGACCATGACTATTCTAATCACGGACCTCAGCTTTCCCGTTAACATCCACGGGCTCCAGTGGCGTAGTCGGTTAGCGCGTCGTACTTATAAGTCAGTATCGACAAAGACATGCGAAGATCGGGAGTTCGAGCCTCCCCTGGAGCAAGGTTTCTTTTCATGCGCCGTCAACACACGCCACAGCACGGGCAGATCACCAGTAAAATCTAGCAACGTGGCAGTGCACCCAGGTTGTTTTGATCCCGTCAACGTGACGGCAAAGCCCGTAAAATGGCCAGTGTGGGGCTCGAACCCACGACATTCGCGTTATTAGCACGACGCTCTAGCCGACTGAGCTAACCGGCCGTGAACGCGTGAACACGGACTCACTTCCTAAGTCAACTCTAAGCAAAATACTTTTATTTTTTTACTCAAAACGTTACCGTCATATTTCTCACGCTTTGATACGAGTCCAAGCAATGCAAATAGCCGCAACCCGCTCGAAAGAGGAGTCATGTTAGGCCAACTTTAAACGGACATTCCCTGAAAGCCCTCGGAGAGATTTGAACTCTCGACCCCTGGTTTACAAGACCAGTGCTCTAACCCCTGAGCTACGAAGGCACGCGATCCTTGCCAAATACGAAAAGTCGGTGCATCAGGCAAAACAGGCCAGTTGCAACGTGTACTTGCCATAAAGTGATACCGTCAATGCCCTACTGGACCATGACTATTCTAATCACGGACCTCAGCTTTCCCGTTAACATCCACGGGCTCCAGTGGCGTAGTCGGTTAGCGCGTCGTACTTATAAGTCAGTATCGACAAAGACATGCGAAGATCGGGAGTTCGAGCCTCCCCTGGAGCAAGGTTTCTTTTCATGCGCCGTCAACACACGCCACAACACGGGCAGATCACCAGTAAAATCTAGCAACGTGGCAGTGCACCCAGGTTGTTTTGATCCCGTCAACGTGACGGCAAAGCCCGTAAAATGGCCAGTGTGGGGCTCGAACCCACGACATTCGCGTTATTAGCACGACGCTCTAGCCGACTGAGCTAACCGGCCGTGAACGCGTGAACACGGACTCACTTCCTAAGTCAACTCTAAGCAAAATACTTTTATTTTTTTACTCAAAACGTTACCGTCATATTTCTCACGCTTTGATACGAGTCCAAGCAATGCAAATAGCCGCAACCCGCTCGAAAGAGGAGTCATGTTAGGCCAACTTTAAACGGACATTCCCTGAAAGCCCTCGGAGAGATTTGAACTCTCGACCCCTGGTTTACAAGACCAGTGCTCTAACCCCTGAGCTACGAAGGCACGCGATCCTTGCCAAATACGAAAAGTCGGTGCATCAGGCAAAACAGGCCAGTTGCAACGTGTACTTGCCATAAAGTGATACCGTCAATGCCCTACTGGACCATGACTATTCTAATCACGGACCTCAGCTTTCCCGTTAACATCCACGGGCTCCAGTGGCGTAGTCGGTTAGCGCGTCGTACTTATAAGTCAGTATCGACAAAGACATGCGAAGATCGGGAGTTCGAGCCTCCCCTGGAGCAAGGTTTCTTTTCATGCGCCGTCAACACACGCCACAACACGGGCAGATCACCAGTAAAATCTAGCAACGTGGCAGTGCACCCAGGTTGTTTTGATCCCGTCAACGTGACGGCAAAGCCCGTAAAATGGCCAGTGTGGGGCTCGAACCCACGACATTCGCGTTATTAGCACGACGCTCTAGCCGACTGAGCTAACCGGCCGTGAACGCGTGAACACGGACTCACTTCCTAAGTCAACTCTAAGCAAAATACTTTTATTTTTTTACTCAAAAAGTTACCGTCATATTTCTCACGCTTTGATACGAGTCCAAGCAATGCAAATAGCCGCAACCCGCTCGAAAGAGGAGTCATGTTAGGCCAACTTTAAACGGACATTCCCTGAAAGCCCTCGGAGAGATTTGAACTCTCGACCCCTGGTTTACAAGACCAGTGCTCTAACCCCTGAGCTACGAAGGCACGCGATCCTTGCCAAATACGAAAAGTCGGTGCATCAGGCAAAACAGGCCAGTTGCAACGTGTACTTGCCATAAAGTGATACCGTCAATGCCCTACTGGACCATGACTATTCTAATCACGGACCTCAGCTTTCCCGTTAACATCCACGGGCTCCAGTGGCGTAGTCGGTTAGCGCGTCGTACTTATAAGTCAGTATCGACAAAGAGATGCGAAGATCGGGAGTTCGAGCCTCCCCTGGAGCAAGGTTTCTTTTCATGCGCCGTCAACACACGCCACAGCACGGGCAGATCACCAGTAAAATCTAGCAACGTGGCAGTGCACCCAGGTTGTTTTGATCCCGTCAAGGTGACGGCAAAGCCCGTAAAATGGCCAGTGTGGGGCTCGAACCCACGACATTCGCGTTATTAGCACGACGCTCTAGCCGACTGAGCTAACCGGCCGTGAACGCGTGAACACGGACTCACTTCCTAAGTCAACTCTAAGCAAAATACTTTTATTTTTTTACTCAAAACGTTACCGTCATATTTCTCACGCTTTGATACGAGTCCAAGCAATGCAAATAGCCGCAACCCGCTCGAAAGAAGAGTCATGTTAGGCCAACTTTAAACGGACATTCCCTGAAAGCCCTCGGAGAGATTTGAACTGTCGACCCCTGGTTTACAAGACCAGTGCTCTAACCCCTGAGCTACGAAGGCACGCGATCCTTGCCAAATACGAAAAGTCGGTGCATCAGGCAAAACAGGCCAGTTGCAACGTGTACTTGCCATAAAGTGATACCGTCAATGCCCTACTGGACCATGACTATTCTAATCACGGACCTCAGCTTTCCCGTTAACATCCACGGGCTCCAGTGGCGTAGTCGGTTAGCGCGTCGTACTTATAAGTCAGTATCGACAAAGACATGCGAAGATCGGGAGTTCGAGCCTTCCCTGGAGCAAGGTTTCTTTTCATGCGCCGTCAACACACGCCACAGCACGGGCAGATCACCAGTAAAATCTAGCAACGTGGCAGTGCACCCAGGTTGTTTTGATCCCGTCAACGTGACGGCAAAGCCCGTAAAATGGCCAGTGTGGGGCTCGAACCCACGACATTCGCGTTATTAGCACGACGCTCTAGCCGACTGAGCTAACCGGCCGTGAACGCGTGAACACGGACTCACTTCCTAAGTCAACTCTAAGCAAAATACTTTTATTTTTTTACTCAAAACGTTACCGTCATATTTCTCACGCTTTGATACGAGTCCAAGCAATGCAAATAGCCGCAACCCGCTCGAAAGAGGAGTCATGTTAGGCCAACTTTAAACGGACATTCCCTGAAAGCCCTCGGAGAGATTTGAACTCTCGACCCCTGGTTTACAAGACCAGTGCTCTAACCCCTGAGCTACGAAGGCACGCGATCCTTGCCAAATACGAAAAGTCGGTGCATCAGGCGAAACAGGCCAGTTGCAACGTGTACTTGCCATAAAGTGATACCGTCAATGCCCTACTGGACCATGACTATTCTAATCACGGACCTCAGCTTTCCCGTTAACATCCACGGGCTCCAGTGGCGTAGTCGGTTAGCGCGTCGTACTTATAAGTCAGTATCGACAAAGACATGCGAAGATCGGGAGTTCGAGCCTCCCCTGGAGCAAGGTTTCTTTTCATGCGCCGTCAACACACGCCACAGCACGGGCAGATCACCAGTAAAATCTAGCAACGTGGCAGTGCACCCAGGTTGTTTTGATCCCGTCAACGTGACGGCAAAGCCCGTAAAATGGCCAGTGTGGGGCTCGAACCCACGACATTCGCGTTATTAGCACGACGCTCTAGCCGACTGAGCTAACCGGCCGTGAACGCGTGAACACGGACTCACTTCCTAAGTCAACTCTAAGCAAAATACTTTTATTTTTTTACTCAAAACGTTACCGTCATATTTCTCACGCTTTGATACGAGTCCAAGCAATGCAAATAGCCGCAACCCGCTCGAAAGAGGAGTCATGTTAGGCCAACTTTAAACGGACATTCCCTGAAAGCCCTCGGAGAGATTT
Source organism: Hydractinia symbiolongicarpus (assembly GCF_029227915.1). Taxonomy (NCBI): domain Eukaryota; kingdom Metazoa; phylum Cnidaria; class Hydrozoa; order Anthoathecata; family Hydractiniidae; genus Hydractinia; species Hydractinia symbiolongicarpus. Next base: position 7,075,334 of record NC_079878.1, read on the forward strand.
GAACTCTCGACCCCTGGTTTACAAGACCAGTGCTCTAACCCCTGAGCTACGAAGGCACGCGATCCTTGCCAAATACGAAAAGTCGGTGCATCAGGCAAAACAGGCCAGTTGCAACGTGTACTTGCCATAAAGTGATACCGTCAATGCCCTACTGGACCATGACTATTCTAATCACGGACCTCAGCTTTCCCGTTAACATCCACGGGCTCCAGTGGCGTAGTCGGTTAGCGCGTCGTACTTATAAGTCAGTATCGACAAAGACATGCGAAGATCGGGAGTTCGAGCCTCCCCTGGAGCAAGGTTTCTTTTCATGCGCCATCAACACACGCCACAACACGGGCAGATCACCAGTAAAATCTAGCAACGTGGCAGTGCACCCAGGTTGTTTTGATCCCGTCAACGTGACGGCAAAGCCCGTAAAATGGCCAGTGTGGGGCTCGAACCCACGACATTCGCGTTATTAGCACGACGCTCTAGCCGACTGAGCTAACCGGCCGTGAACGCGTGAACACGGACTCACTTCCTAAGTCAACTCTAAGCAAAATACTTTTATTATTTTACTCAAAACGTTACCGTCATATTTCTCACGCTTTGATACGAGTCCAAGCAATGCAAATAGCCGCAACCCGCTCGAAAGAGGAGTCATGTTAGGCCAACTTTAAACGGACATTCCCTGAAAGCCCTCGGAGAGATTTGAACTCTCGACCCCTGGTTTACAAGACCAGTGCTCTAACCCCTGAGCTACGAAGGCACGCGATCCTTGCCAAATACGAAAAGTCGGTGCATCAGGCAAAACAGGCCAGTTGCAACGTGTACTTGCCATAAAGTGATACCGTCAATGCCCTACTGGACCATGACTATTCTAATCACGGACCTCAGCTTTCCCGTTAACATCCACGGGCTCCAGTGGCGTAGTCGGTTAGCGCGTCGTACTTATAAGTCAGTATCGACAAAGACATGCGAAGATCGGGAGTTCGAGCCTCCCCTGGAGCAAGGTTTCTTTTCATGCGCCGTCAACACACGCCACAACACGGGCAGATCACCAGTAAAATCTAGCAACGTGGCAGTGCACCCAGGTTGTTTTGATCCCGTCAACGTGACGGCAAAGCCCGTAAAATGGCCAGTGTGGGGCTCGAACCCACGACATTCGCGTTATTAGCACGACGCTCTAGCCGACTGAGCTAACCGGCCGTGAACGCGTGAACACGGACTCACTTCCTAAGTCAACTCTAAGCAAAATACTTTTATTTTTTTACTCAAAACGTTACCGTCATATTTCTCACGCTTTGATACGAGTCCAAGCAATGCAAATAGCCGCAACCCGCTCGAAAGAGGAGTCATGTTAGGCCAACTTTAAACGGACATTCCCTGAAAGCCCTCGGAGAGATTTGAACTCTCGACCCCTGGTTTACAAGACCAGTGCTCTAACCCCTGAGCTACGAAGGCACGCGATCCTTGCCAAATACGAAAAGTCGGTGCATCAGGCAAAACAGGCCAGTTGCAACGTGTACTTGCCATAAAGTGATACCGTCAATGCCCTACTGGACCATGACTATTCTAATCACGGACCTCAGCTTTCCCGTTAACATCCACGGGCTCCAGTGGCGTAGTCGGTTAGCGCGTCGTACTTATAAGTCAGTATCGACAAAGACATGCGAAGATCGGGAGTTCGAGCCTCCCCTGGAGCAAGGTTTCTTTTCATGCGCCGTCAACACACGCCACAGCACGGGCAGATCACCAGTAAAATCTAGCAACGTGGCAGTGCACCCAGGTTGTTTTGATCCCGTCAACGTGACGGCAAAGCCCGTAAAATGGCCAGTGTGGGGCTCGAACCCACGACATTCGCGTTATTAGCACGACGCTCTAGCCGACTGAGCTAACCGGCCGTGAACGCGTGAACACGGACTCACTTCCTAAGTCAACTCTAAGCAAAATACTTTTATTTTTTTACTCAAAACGTTACCGTCATATTTCTCACGCTTTGATACGAGTCCAAGCAATGCAAATAGCCGCAACCCGCTCGAAAGAGGAGTCATGTTAGGCCAACTTCAAACGGACATTCCCTGAAAGCCCTCGGAGAGATTTGAGCTCTCGACCCCTGGTTTACAAGACCAGTGCTCTAACCCCTGAGCTACGAAGGCACGCGATCCTTGCCAAATACGAAAAGTCGGTGCATCAGGCAAAACAGGCCAGTTGCAACGTGTACTTGCCATAAAGTGATACCGTCAATGCCCTACTGGACCATGACTATTCTAATCACGGACCTCAGCTTTCCCGTTAACATCCACGGGCTCCAGTGGCGTAGTCGGTTAGCGCGTCGTACTTATAAGTCAGTATCGACAAAGACATGCGAAGATCGGGAGTTCGAGCCTCCCCTGGAGCAAGGTTTCTTTTCATGCGCCGTCAACACACGCCACAGCACGGGCAGATCACCAGTAAAATCTAGCAACGTGGCAGTGCACCCAGGTTGTTTTGATCCCGTCAACGTGACGGCAAAGCCCGTAAAATGGCCAGTGTGGGGCTCGAACCCACGACATTCGCGTTATTAGCACGACGCTCTAGCCGACTGAGCTAACCGGCCGTGAACGCGTGAACACGGACTCACTTCCTAAGTCAACTCTAAGCAAAATACTTTTATTTTTTTACTCAAAACGTTACCGTCATATTTCTCACGCTTTGATACGAGTCCAAGCAATGCAAATAGCCGCAACCCGCTCGAAAGAGGAGTCATGTTAGGCCAACTTTAAACGGACATTCCCTGAAAGCCCTCGGAGAGATTTGAACTCTCGACCCCTGGTTTACAAGACCAGTGCTCTAACCCCTGAGCTACGAAGGCACGCGATCCTTGCCAAATACGAAAAGTCGGTGCATCAGGCAAAACAGGCCAGTTGCAACGTGTACTTGCCATAAAGTGATACCGTCAATGCCCTACTGGACCATGACTATTCTAATCACGGACCTCAGCTTTCCCGTTAACATCCACGGGCTCCAGTGGCGTAGTCGGTTAGCGCGTCGTACTTATAAGTCAGTATCGACAAAGACATGCGAAGATCGGGAGTTCGAGCCTCCCCTGGAGCAAGGTTTCTTTTCATGCGCCGTCAACACACGCCACAGCACGGGCAGATCACCAGTAAAATCTAGCAACGTGGCAGTGCACCCAGGTTGTTTTGATCCCGTCAACGTGACGGCAAAGCCCGTAAAATGGCCAGTGTGGGGCTCGAACCCACGACATTCGCGTTATTAGCACGACGCTCTAGCCGACTGAGCTAACCGGCCGTGAACGCGTGAACACGGACTCACTTCCTAAGTCAACTCTAAGCAAAATACTTTTATTTTTTTACTCAAAACGTTACCGTCATATTTCTCACGCTTTGATACGAGTCCAAGCAATGCAAATAGCCGCAACCCGCTCGAAAGAGGAGTCATGTTAGGCCAACTTCAAACGGACATTCCCTGAAAGCCCTCGGAGAGATTTGAGCTCTCGACCCCTGGTTTACAAGACCAGTGCTCTAACCCCTGAGCTACGAAGGCACGCGATCCTTGCCAAATACGAAAAGTCGGTGCATCAGGCAAAACAGGCCAGTTGCAACGTGTACTTGCCATAAAGTGATACCGTCAATGCCCTACTGGACCATGACTATTCTAATCACGGACCTCAGCTTTCCCGTTAACATCCACGGGCTCCAGTGGCGTAGTCGGTTAGCGCGTCGTACTTATAAGTCAGTATCGACAAAGACATGCGAAGATCGGGAGTTCGAGCCTCCCCTGGAGCAAGGTTTCTTTTCATGCGCCGTCAACACACGCCACAGCACGGGCAGATCACCAGTAAAATCTAGCAACGTGGCAGTGCACCCAGGTTGTTTTGATCCCGTCAACGTGACGGCAAAGCCCGTAAAATGGCCAGTGTGGGGCTCGAACCCACGACATTCGCGTTATTAGCACGACGCTCTAGCCGACTGAGCTAACCGGCCGTGAACGCGTGAACACGGACTCACTTCCTAAGTCAACTCTAAGCAAAATACTTTTATTTTTTTACTCAAAACGTTACCGTCATATTTCTCACGCTTTGATACGAGTCCAAGCAATGCAAATAGCCGCAACCCGCTCGAAAGAGGAGTCATGTTAGGCCAACTTTAAACGGACATTCCCTGAAAGCCCTCGGAGAGATTTGAACTCTCGACCCCTGGTTTACAAGACCAGTGCTCTAACCCCTGAGCTACGAAGGCACGCGATCCTTGCCAAATACGAAAAGTCGGTGCATCAGGCAAAACAGGCCAGTTGCAACGTGTACTTGCCATAAAGTGATACCGTCAATGCCCTACTGGACCATGACTATTCTAATCACGGACCTCAGCTTTCCCGTTAACATCCACGGGCTCCAGTGGCGTAGTCGGTTAGCGCGTCGTACTTATAAGTCAGTATCGACAAAGACATGCGAAGATCGGGAGTTCGAGCCTCCCCTGGAGCAAGGTTTCTTTTCATGCGCCGTCAACACACGCCACAGCACGGCAGATCACCAGTAAAATCTAGCAACGTGGCAGTGCACCCAGGTTGTTTTGATCCCGTCAACGTGACGGCAAAGCCCGTAAAATGGCCAGTGTGGGGCTCGAACCCACGACATTCGCGTTATTAGCACGACGCTCTAGCCGACTGAGCTAACCGGCCGTGAACGCGTGAACACGGACTCACTTCCTAAGTCAACTCTAAGCAAAATACTTTTATTTTTTTACTCAAAACGTTACCGTCATATTTCTCACGCTTTGATACGAGTCCAAGCAATGCAAATAGCCGCAACCCGCTCGAAAGAGGAGTCATGTTAGGCCAACTTTAAACGGACATTCCCTGAAAGCCCTCGGAGAGATTTGAACTCTCGACCCCTGGTTTACAAGACCAGTGCTCTAACCCCTGAGCTACGAAGGCACGCGATCCTTGCCAAATACGAAAAGTCGGTGCATCAGGCAAAACAGGCCAGTTGCAACGTGTACTTGCCATAAAGTGATACCGTCCATGCCCTACTGGACCATGACTATTCTAATCACGGACCTCAGCTTTCCCGTTAACATCCACGGGCTCCAGTGGCGTAGTCGGTTAGCGCGTCGTACTTATAAGTCAGTATCGACAAAGACATGCGAAGATCGGGAGTTCGAGCCTCCCCTGGAGCAAGGTTTCTTTTTATGCGCCGTCAACACACGCCACAGCACGGGCAGATCACCAGTAAAATCTAGCAACGTGGCAGTGCACCCAGGTTGTTTTGATCCCGTCAACGTGACGGCAAAGCCCGTAAAATGGCCAGTGTGGGGCTCGAACCCACGACATTCGCGTTATTAGCACGACGCTCTAGCCGACTGAGCTAACCGGCCGTGAACGCGTGAACACGGACTCACTTCCTAAGTCAACTCTAAGCAAAATACTTTTATTTTTTTACTCAAAACGTTACCGTCATATTTCTCACGCTTTGATACGAGTCCAAGCAATGCAAATAGCCGCAACCCGCTCGAAAGAGGAGTCATGTTAGGCCAACTTTAAACGGACATTCCCTGAAAGCCCTCGGAGAGATTTGAACTCTCGACCCCTGGTTTACAAGACCAGTGATCTAACCCCTGAGCTACGAAGGCACGCGATCCTTGCCAAATACGAAAAGTCGGTGCATCAGGCAAAACAGGCCAGTTGCAACGTGTACTTGCCATAAAGTGATACCGTCAATGCCCTACTGGACCATGACTATTCTAATCACGGACCTCAGCTTTCCCGTTAACATCCACAGGCTCCAGTGGCGTAGTCGGTTAGCGCGTCGTACTTATAAGTCAGTATCGACAAAGACATGCGAAGATCGGGAGTTCGAGCCTCCCCTGGAGCAAGGTTTCTTTTCATGCGCCGTCAACACACGCCACAGCACGGGCAGATCACCAGTAAAATCTAGCAACGTGGCAGTGCACCCAGGTTGTTTTGATCCCGTCAACGTGACGGCAAAGCCCGTAAAATGGCCAGTGTGGGGCTCGAACCCACGACATTCGCGTTATTAGCACGACGCTCTAGCCGACTGAGCTAACCGGCCGTGAACGCGTGAACACGGACTCACTTCCTAAGTCAACTCTAAGCAAAATACTTTTATTTTTTTACTCAAAACGTTACCGTCATATTTCTCACGCTTTGATACGAGTCCAAGCAATGCAAATAGCCGCAACCCGCTCGAAAGAGGAGTCATGTTAGGCCAACTTTAAACGGACATTCCCTGAAAGCCCTCGGAGAGATTTGAACTCTCGACCCCTGGTTTACAAGACCAGTGCTCTAACCCCTGAGCTACGAAGGCACGCGATCCTTGCCAAATACGAAAAGTCGGTGCATCAGGCAAAACAGGCCAGTTGCAACGTGTACTTGCCATAAAGTGATACCGTCAATGCCCTACTGGACCATGACTATTCTAATCACGGACCTCAGCTTTCCCGTTAACATCCACGGGCTCCAGTGGCGTAGTCGGTTAGCGCGTCGTACTTATAAGTCAGTATCGACAAAGACATGCGAAGATCGGGAGTTCGAGCCTCCCCTGGAGCAAGGTTTCTTTTTATGCGCCGTCAACACACGCCACAGCACGGGCAGATCACCAGTAAAATCTAGCAACGTGGCAGTGCACCCAGGTTGTTTTGATCCCGTCAACGTGACGGCAAAGCCCGTAAAATGGCCAGTGTGGGGCTCGAACCCACGACATTCGCGTTATTAGCACGACGCTCTAGCCGACTGAGCTAACCGGCCGTGAACGCGTGAACACGGACTCACTTCCTAAGTCAACTCTAAGCAAAATACTTTTATTTTTTTACTCAAAACGTTACCGTCATATTTCTCACGCTTTGATACGAGTCCAAGCAATGCAAATAGCCGCAACCCGCTCGAAAGAGGAGTCATGTTAGGCCAACTTTAAACGGACATTCCCTGAAAGCCCTCGGAGAGATTTGAACTCTCGACCCCTGGTTTACAAGACCAGTGATCTAACCCCTGAGCTACGAAGGCACGCGATCCTTGCCAAATACGAAAAGTCGGTGCATCAGGCAAAACAGGCCAGTTGCAACGTGTACTTGCCATAAAGTGATACCGTCAATGCCCTACTGGACCATGACTATTCTAATCACGGACCTCAGCTTTCCCGTTAACATCCACAGGCTCCAGTGGCGTAGTCGGTTAGCGCGTCGTACTTATAAGTCAGTATCGACAAAGACATGCGAAGATCGGGAGTTCGAGCCTCCCCTGGAGCAAGGTTTCTTTTCATGCGCCGTCAACACACGCCACAGCACGGGCAGATCACCAGTAAAATCTAGCAACGTGGCAGTGCACCCAGGTTGTTTTGATCCCGTCAACGTGACGGCAAAGCCCGTAAAATGGCCAGTGTGGGGCTCGAACCCACGACATTCGCGTTATTAGCACGACGCTCTAGCCGACTGAGCTAACCGGCCGTGAACGCGTGAACACGGACTCACTTCCTAAGTCAACTCTAAGCAAAATACTTTTATTTTTTTACTCAAAACGTTACCGTCATATTTCTCACGCTTTGATACGAGTCCAAGCAATGCAAATAGCCGCAACCCGCTCGAAAGAGGAGTCATGTTAGGCCAACTTTAAACGGACATTCCCTGAAAGCCCTCGGAGAGATTTGAACTCTCGACCCCTGGTTTACAAGACCAGTGCTCTAACCACTGAGCTACGAAGGCACGCGATCCTTGCCAAATACGAAAAGTCGGTGCATCAGGCAAAACAGGCCAGTTGCAACGTGTACTTGCCATAAAGTGATACCGTCAATGCCCTACTGGACCATGACTATTCTAATCACGGACCTCAGCTTTCCCGTTAACATCCACGGGCTCCAGTGGCGTAGTCGGTTAGCGCGTCGTACTTATAAGTCAGTATCGACAAAGACATGCGAAGATCGGGAGTTCGAGCCTCCCCTGGAGCAAGGTTTCTTTTCATGCGCCGTCAACACACGCCACAGCACGGGCAGATCACCAGTAAAATCTAGCAACGTGGCAGTGCACCCAGGTTGTTTTGATCCCGTCAACGTGGCGGCAAAGCCCGTAAAATGGCCAGTGTGGGGCTCGAACCCACGACATTCGCGTTATTAGCACGACGCTCTAGCCGACTGAGCTAACCGGCCGTGAACGCGTGAACACGGACTCACTTCCTAAGTCAACTCTAAGCAAAATACTTTTATTTTTTTACTCAAAACGTTACCGTCATATTTCTAACGCTTTGATACGAGTCCAAGCAATGCAAATAGCCGCAACCCGCTCGAAAGAGGAGTCATGTTAGGCCAACTTTAAACGGACATTCCCTGAAAGCCCTCGGAGAGATTTGAACTCTCGACCCCTGGTTTACAAGACCAGTGCTCTAACCCCTGAGCTACGAAGGCACGCGATCCTTGCCAAATACGAAAAGTCGGTGCATCAGGCAAAACAGGCCAGTTGCAACGTGTACTTGCCATAAAGTGATACCGTCAATGCCCTACTGGACCATGACTATTCTAATCACGGACCTCCGCTTTCCCGTTAACATCCACGGGCTCCAGTGGCGTAGTCGGTTAGCGCGTCGTACTTATAAGTCAGTATCGACAAAGACATGCGAAGATCGGGAGTTCGAGCCTCCCCTGGAGCAAGGTTTCTTTTCATGCGCCGTCAACACACGCCACAGCACGGGCAGATCACCAGTAAAATCTAGCAACGTGGCAGTGCACCCAGGTTGTTTTGATCCCGTCAACGTGACGGCAAAGCCCGTAAAATGGCCAGTGTGGGGCTCGAACCCACGACATTCGCGTTATTAGCACGACGCTCTAGCCGACTGAGCTAACCGGCCGTGAACGCGTGAACACGGACTCACTTCCTAAGTCAACTCTAAGCAAAATACTTTTATTTTTTTACTCAAAACGTTACCGTCATATTTCTCACGCTTTGATACGAGTCCAAGCAATGCAAATAGCCGCAACCCGCTCGAAAGAGGAGTCATGTTAGGCCAACTTTAAACGAACATTCCCTGAAAGCCCTCGGAGAGATTTGAACTCTCGACCCCTGGTTTACAAGACCAGTGCTCTAACCCCTGAGCTACGAAGGCACGCGATCCTTGCCAAATACGAAAAGTCGGTGCATCAGGCAAAACAGGCCAGTTGCAACGTGTACTTGCCATAAAGTGATACCGTCAATGCCCTACTGGACCATGACTATTCTAATCACGGACCTCCGCTTTCCCGTTAACATCCACGGGCTCCAGTGGCGTAGTCGGTTAGCGCGTCGTACTTATAAGTCAGTATCGACAAAGACATGCGAAGATCGGGAGTTCGAGCCTCCCCTGGAGCAAGGTTTCTTTTCATGCGCCGTCAACACACGCCACAGCACGGGCAGATCACCAGTAAAATCTAGCAACGTGGCAGTGCACCCAGGTTGTTTTGATCCCGTCAACGTGACGGCAAAGCCCGTAAAATGGCCAATGTGGGGCTCGAACCCACGACATTCGCGTTATTAGCACGACGCTCTAGCCGACTGAGCTAACCGGCCGTGAACGCGTGAACACGGACTCACTTCCTAAGTCAACTCTAAGCAAAATACTTTTATTTTTTTACTCAAAACGTTACCGTCATATTTCTCACGCTTTGATACGAGTCCAAGCAATGCAAATAGCCGCAACCCGCTCGAAAGAGGAGTCATGTTAGGCCAACTTTAAACGGACATTCCCTGAAAGCCCTCGGAGAGATTTGAACTCTCGACCCCTGGTTTACAAGACCAGTGCTCTAACCCCTGAGCTACGAAGGCACGCGATCCTTGCCAAATACGAAAAGTCGGTGCATCAGGCAAAACAGGCCAGTTGCAACGTGTACTTGCCATAAAGTGATACCGTCAATGCCCTACTGGACCATGACGATTCTAATCACGGACCTCCGCTTTCCCGTTAACATCCACGGGCTCATGTGGCGTAGTCGGTTAGCGCGTCGTACTTATAAGTCAGTATCGACAAAGACATGCGAAGATCGGGAGTTCGAGCCTCCCCTGGAGCAAGGTTTCTTTTCATGCGCCGTCAACACACGCCACAGCACGGGCAGATCACCAGTAAAATCTAGCAACGTGGCAGTGCACCCAGGTTGTTTTGATCCCGTCAACGTGACGGCAAAGCCCGTAAAATGGCCAGTGTGGGGCTCGAAACCACGACATTCGCGTTATTAGCACGACGCTCTAGCCGACTGAGCTAACCGGCCGTGAACGCGTGAACACGGACTCACTTCCTAAGTCAACTCTAAGCAAAATACTTTTATTTTTTTACTCAAAAGTTACCGTCATATTTCTCACGCTTTGATACGAGTCCAAGCAGTGCAAATAGCCGCAACCCGCTCGAAAGAGGAGTCATGTTAGGCCAACTTTAAACGGACATTCCCTGAAAGCCCTCGGAGAGATTTGAACTCTCGACCCCTGGTTTACAAGACCAGTGCTCTAACCCCTGAGCTACGAAGGCACGCGATCCTTGCCAAATACGAAAAGTCGGTGCATCAGGCAAAACAGGCCAGTTGCAACGTGTACTTGCCATAAAGTGATACCGTCAATGCCCTACTGGACCATGACTATTCTAATCACGGACCTCAGCTTTCCCGTTAACATCCACGGGCTCCAGTGGCGTAGTCGGTTAGCGCGTCGTACTTATAAGTCAGTATCGACAAAGACATGCGAAGATCGGGAGTTCGAGCCTCCCCTGGAGCAAGGTTTCTTTTCATGCGCCGTCAACACACGCCACAGCACGGGCAGATCACCAGTAAAATCTAGCAACGTGGCAGTGCACCCAGGTTGTTTTGATCCCGTCAACGTGACGGCAAAGCCCGTAAAATGGCCAGTGTGGGGCTCGAACCCACGACATTCGCGTTATTAGCACGACGCTCTAGCCGACTGAGCTAACCGGCCGTGAAAGCGTGAACACGGACTCACTTCCTAAGTCAACTCTAAGCAAAATACTTTTATTTTTTTACTCAAAACGTTACCGTCATATTTCTCACGCTTTGATACGAGTCCAAGCAATGCAAATAGCCGCAACCCGCTCGAAAGAGGAGTCATGTTAGGCCAACTTTAAACGGACATTCCCTGAAAGCCCTCGGAGAGATTTGAACTCTCGACCCCTGGTTTACAAGACCAGTGCTCTAACCCCTGAGCTACGAAGGCACGCGATCCTTGCCAAATACGAAAAGTCGGTGCATCAGGCAAAACAGGCCAGTTGCAACGTGTACTTGCCATAAAGTGATACCGTCAATGCCCTACTGGACCATGACTATTCTAATCACGGACCTCAGCTTTCCCGTTAACATCCACGGGCTCCAGGGGCGTAGTCGGTTAGCGCGTCGTACTTATAAGTCAGTATCGACAAAGACATGCGAAGATCGGGAGTTCGAGCCTCCCCTGGAGCAAGGTTTCTTTTCATGCGCCGTCAACACACGCCACAGCACGGGCAGATCACCAGTAAAATCTAGCAACGTGGCAGTGCACCGAGGTTGTTTTGATCCCGTCAACGTGACGGCAAAGCCCGTAAAATGGCCAGTGTGGGGCTCGAACCCACGACATTCGCGTTATTAGCACGACGCTCTAGCCGACTGAGCTAACCGGCCGTGAACGCGTGAACACGGACTCACTTCCTAAGTCAACTCTAAGCAAAATACTTTTATTTTTTTACTCAAAACGTTACCGTCATATTTCTCACGCTTTGATACGAGTCCAAGCAATGCAAATAGCCGCAACCCGCTCGAAAGAGGAGTCATGTTAGGCCAACTTTAAACGGACATTCCCTGAAAGCCCTCGGAGAGATTTGAACTCTCGACCCTGGTTTACAAGACCAGTGCTCTAACCCCTGAGCTACGAAGGCACGCGATCCTTGCCAAATACGAAAAGTCGGTGCATCAGGCAAAACAGGCCAGTTGCAACGTGTACTTGCCATAAAGTGATACCGTCAATGCCCTACTGGACCATGACTATTCTAATCACGGACCTCAGCTTTCCCGTTAACATCCACGGGCTCCAGTGGCGTAGTCGGTTAGCGCGTCGTACTTATAAGTCAGTATCGACAAAGACATGCGAAGATCGGGAGTTTGACCCTCCCCCGGAGCAAGGTTTCTTTTCATGCGCCGTCAACACACGCCACAGCACGGGCAGATCACCAGTAAAATCTAGCAACGTGGCAGTGCACCCAGGTTGTTTTGATCCCGTCAACGTGACGGCAAAGCCCGTAAAATGGCCAGTGTGGGGCTCGAACCCACGACATTCGCGTTATTAGCACGACGCTCTAGCCGACTGAGCTAACCGGCCGTGAACGCGTGAACACGGACTCACTTCCTAAGTCAACTCTAAGCAAAATACTTTTATTTTTTTACTCAAAACGTTGCCGTCATATTTCTCACGCTTTGATGCGAGTCCAAGCAATGCAAATAGCCGCAACCCGCTCGAAAGAGGAGTCATGTTAGGCCAACTTTAAACGGACATTCCCTGAAAGCCCTCGGAGAGATTTGAACTCTCGACCCCTGGTTTACAAGACCAGTGCTCTAACCCCTGGGCTACGAAGGCACGCGATCCTTGCCAAATACGAAAAGTCGGTGCATCAGGCAAAACAGGCCAGTTGCAACGTGTACTTGCCATAAAGTGATACCGTCAATGCCCTACTGGACCATGACTATTCTAATCACGGACCTCAGCTTTCCCGTTACCATCCACGGGCTCCAGTGGCGTAGTCGGTTAGCGCGTCGTACTTATAAGTCAGTATCGACAAAGACATGCGAAGATCGGGAGTTCGAGCCTCCCCTGGAGCAAGGTTTCTTTTCATGCGCCATCAACACACGCCACAGCACGGGCAGATCACCAGTAAAATCTAGCAACGTGGCAGTGCACCCAGGTTGTTTTGATCCCGTCAACGTGACGGCAAAGCCCGTAAAATTGCCAGTGTGGGGCTCGAACCCACGACATTCGCGTTATTAGCACGACGCTCTAGCCGACTGAGCTAACCGGCCGTGAACGCGTGAACACGGACTCACTTCCTAAGTCAACTCTAAGCAAAATACTTTTATTTTTTTACTCAAAACGTTGCCGTCATATTTCTCACGCTTTGATACGAGTCCAAGCAATGCAAATAGCCGCAACTGGCTCGAAAGAGGAGTCATGTTAGGCCAACTTTAAACGGACATTCCCTGAAAGCCCTCGGAGAGATTTGAACTCTCGACCCCTGGTTTACAAGACCAGTGCTCTAACCCCTGGGCTACGAAGGCACGCGATCCTTGCCAAATACGAAAAGTCGGTGCATCAGGCAAATCAGGCCAGTTGCAACGTGTACTTGCCATAAAGTGATACCGTCAATGCCCTACTGGACCATGACTATTCTAATCACGGACCTCAGCTTTCCCGTTAACATCCACGGGCTCCAGTGGCGTAGTCGGTTAGCGCGTCGTACTTATAAGTCAGTATCGACAAAGACATGCGAAGATCGGGAGTTTGAGCCTCCCCTGGAGCAAGGTTTCTTTTCATGCGCCGTCAACACACGCCACAGCACGGGCAGATCACCAGTAAAATCTAGCAACGTGGCAGTGCACCCAGGTTGTTTTGATCCCGTCAACGTGACGGCAAATCCCGTAAAATGGCCAGTGTGGGGCTCGAACCCACGACATTCGCGTTATTAGCACGACGCTCTAGCCGACTGAGCTAACCGGCCGTGAACGCGTGAACACGGACTCACTTCCTAAGTCAACTCTAAGCAAAATACTTTTATTTTTTTACTCAAAACGTTGCCGTCATATTTCTCACGCTTTGATACGAGTCCAAGCAATGCAAATAGCCGCAACTCGCTCGAAAGAGGAGTCATGTTAGGCCAACTTTAAACGGACATTCCCTGAAAGCCCTCGGAGAAATTTGAACTCTCGACCCCTGGTTTACAAGACCAGTGCTCTAACCCCTGGGCTAAGAAGGCATGCGATCCTTGCCAAATACGAAAAGTCGGTGCATCAGGCAAAACAGGCCAGTTGCAACGTGTACTTGCCATAAAGTGATACCGTCAATGCCCTACTGGACCATGACTATTCTAATCACGGACCTCAGCTTTCCCGTTAACATCCACGGGCTCCAGTGGCGTAGTCGGTTAGCGCGTCGTACTTATAGGTCAGTATCGACAAAGACATGCGAAGATCGGGAGTTCGAGCCTCCCCTGGAGCAAGGTTTCTTTTCATGCGCCGTCAACACACGCCACAGCACGGGCAGATCACCAGTAAAATCTAGCAACGTGGCAGTGCACCCAGGTTGTTTTGATCCCGTCAACGTGACGGCAAAGCCTGTAAAATGGCCAGTGTGGGGCTCGAACCCACGACATTCGCGTTATTAGCACGACGCTCTAGCCGACTGAGCTAACCGGCCGTGAACGCATGAACACGGACTCACTTCCTAAGTCAACTCTAAGCAAAATACTTTTATTTTTTTACTCAAAACGTTGCCGTCATATTTCTCACGCTTTGATACGAGTCCAAGCAATGCAAATAGCCGCAACCCGCTCGAAAGAGGAGTCATGTTAGGCCAACTTTAAACGGACATTCCCTGAAAGCCCTCGGAGAGATTTGAACTCTCGACCCCTGGTTTACAAGACCAGTGCTCTAACCCCTGGGCTACGAAGGCATGCGATCCTTGCCAAATACGAAAAGTCGGTGCATCAGGCAAAACAGGCCAGTTGCAACGTGTACTTGCCATAAAGTGATACCGTCAATGCCCTACTGGACCATGACTATTCTAATCACGGACCTCAGCTTTCCCGTTAACATCCACGGGCTCCAGTGGCGTAGTCGGTTAGCGCGTCGTACTTATAAGTCAGTATCGACAAAGACATGCGAAGATCGGGAGTTCGAGCCTCCCCTGGAGCAAGGTTTCTTTTCATGCGCCGTCAACACACGCCACAGCACGGGCAGATCACCAGTAAAATCTAGCAACGTGGCAGTGCACCCAGGTTGTTTTGATCCCGTCAACGTGACGGCAAAGCCCGTAAAATGGCCAGTGTGGGGCTCGAACCCACGACATTCGCGTTATTAGCACGACGCTCTAGCCGACTGAGCTAACCGGCCGTGAACGCGTGAACACGGAATCACTTCCTAAGTCAACTCTAAGCAAAATACTTTTATTTTTTTACTCAAAACGTTGCCTTCATATTTCTCACGCTTTGATACGAGTCCAAGCAATGCAAATAGCCGCAACCCGCTCGAAAGAGGAGTCATGTTAGGCCAACTTTAAACGGACATTCCCTGAAAGCCCTCGGAGAGATTTGAACTCTCGACCCCTGGTTTACAAGACCAGTGCTCTAACCCCTGGGCTACGAAGGCACGCGATTCTTGCCAAATACGAAAAGTCGGTGCATCAGGCAAAACAGGCCAGTTGCAACGTGTACTTGCCATTAAGTGATACCGTCAATGCCCTACTGGACCATGACTATTCTAATCACGGACCTCAGCTTTCCCGTTAACATCCACGGGCTCCAGTGGCGTAGTCGGTTAGCGCGTCGTACTTATAAGTCAGTATCGATAAAGACATGCGAAGATCGGGAGTTCGAGCCTCCCCTGGAGCAAGGTTTCTTTTCATGCGCCGTCAACACACGCCACAGCACGGGCAGATCACCAGTAAAATCTAGCAACGTGGCAGTGCACCCAGGTTGTTTTGATCCCGTCAACGTGACGGCAAAGCCCGTAAAATGGCCAGTGTGGGGCTCGAACCCACGACATTCGCGTTATTAGCACGACGCTCTAGCCGACTGAGCTAACCGGCCGTGAACGCGTGAACACGGACTCACTTCCTAAGTCAACTCTAAGCAAAATACTTTTATTTTTTTACTCAAAACGTTACCGTCATATTTCTCACGCTTTGATACGAGTCCAAGCAATGCAAATAGCCGCAACCCGCTCGAAAGAGGAGTCATGTTAGGCCAACTTTAAACGGACATTCCCTGAAAGCCCTCGGAGAGATTTGAACTCTCGATCCCTGGTTTACAAGACCAGTGCTCCAACCCCTGAGCTACGAAGGCACGCGATCCTTGCCAAATACGAAAAGTCGGTGCATCAGGCAAAACAGGCCAGTTGCAACGTGTACTTGCCATAAAGTGATACCGTCAATGCCCTACTGGACCATGACTATTCTAATCACGGACCTCAGCTTTCCCGTTAACATCCACGGGCTCCAGTGGCGTAGTCGGTTAGCGCGTCCTACTTATAAGTCAGTATCGACAAAGACATGCGAAAATCGGGAGTTCGAGCCTCCCCTGGAGCAAGGTTTCTTTTCATGCGCCGTCAACACACGCCACAGCACGGGCAGATCACCAGTAAAATCTAGCAACGTGGCAGTGCACCCAGGTTGTTTTGATCCCGTCAACGTGACGGCAAAGCCCGTAAAATGGCCAGTGTGGGGCTCGAACCCACGACATTCGCGTTATTAGCACGACGCTCTAGCCGACTGAGGTAACCGGCCGTGAACGCGTGAACACGGACTCACTTCCTAAGTCAACTCTAAGCAAAATACTTTTATTTTTTTACTCAAAACGTTACCGTCATATTTCTCACGCTTTGATACGAGTCCAAGCAATGCAAATAGCCGCAACCAGGTCGAAAGAGGAGTCATGTTAGGCCAACTTTAAACGGACATTCCCTGAAAGCCCTCGGAGAGATTTGAACTCTCAATCCCTGGTTTACAAGACCAGTGCTCCAACCCCTGAGCTACGAAGGCACGCGATCCTTGCCAAATACGAAAAGTCGGTGCATCAGGCAAAACAGGCCAGTTGCAACGTGTACTTGCCATAAAGTGATACCGTCAATGCCCTACTGGACCATGACTATTCTAATCACGGACCTCAGCTTTCCCGTTAACATCCACGGGCTCCAGTGGCGTAGTCGGTTAGCGCGTCGTACTTATAAGTCAGTATCGACAAAGACATGCGAAAATCGGGAGTTCGAGCCTCCCCTGGAGCAAGGTTTCTTTTCATGCGCCGTCAACACACGCCACAGCACGGGCAGATCACCAGTAAAATCTAGCAACGTGGCAGTGCACCTAGGTTGTTTTGATCCCGTCAACGTGACGGCAAAGCCCGTAAAATGGCCAGTGTGGGGCTCGAACCCACGACATTCGCGTTATTAGCACGACGCTCTAGCCGACTGAGCTAACCGGCCGTGAACGCGTGAACACGGACTCACTTCCAAAGTCAACTCTAAGCAAAATACTTTTATTTTTTTACTCAAAACGTTACCGTCATATTTCTCACGCTTTGATACGAGTCCAAGCAATGCAAATAGCCGCAACCCGCTCGAAAGAGGAGTCATGTGAGGCCAACTTTAAACGGACATTCCCTGAAAGCCCTCGGAGAGATTTGAACTCTCGACCCCTGGTTTACAAGACCAGTGCTCTAACCCCTGAGCTACGAAGGCACGCGATCCTTGCCAAATACGAAAAGTCGGTGCATCAGGCAAAACAGGCCAGTTGCAACGTGTACTTGCCATAAAGTGATACCGTCAATGCCCTACTGGACCATGACTATTCTAATCACGGACCTCAGCTTTCCCGTTAACATTCACGGGCTCCAGTGGCGTAGTCGGTTAGCGCGTCGTACTTATAAGTCAGTATCGACAAAGACATGCGAAGATCGGGAGTTCGAGCCTCCCCTGGAGCAAGGTTTCTTTTCATGCGCCGTCAACACACGCCACAGCACGGGCAGATCACCAGTAAAATCTAGCAACGTGGCAGTGCACCCAGGTTGTTTTGATCCCGTCAACGTGACGGCAAAGCCCGTAAAATGGCCAGTGTGGGGCTCGAACCCACGACATTCGCGTTATTAGCACGACGCTCTAGCCGACTGAGCTAACCGGCCGTGAACGCGTGAACACGGACTCACTTCCTAAGTCAACTCTAAGCAAAATACTTTTATTTTTTTACTCAAAACGTTACCGTCATATTTTTCACGCTTTGATACGAGTCCAAGCAATGCAAATAGCCGCAACCCGCTCGAAAGAGGAGTCAAGTTAGGCCAACTTTCAATGGACATTCCCTGAAAGCCCTCAGAGAGATTTGAACGCTCGACCCCTGGTTTACAAGACCAGTGCTCTAACCCCTGAGCTACGAAGGCACGCGATCCTTGCCAAATACGAAAAGTCGGTGCATCAGGCAAAACAGGCCAGTTGCAACGTGTACTTGCCATAAAGTGATACCGTCAATGCCCTACTGGACCATGACTATTCTAATCACGGACCTCAGCTTTCCCGTTAACATCCACGGGCTCCAGTGGCGTAGTCGGTTAGCGCGTCGTACTTATAAGTCAGTATCGACAAAGACATGCGAAGATCGGGAGTTCGAGCCTCCCCTGGAGCAAGGTTTCTTTTCATGTGCCGTCAACACACGCCACAGCACGGGCAGATCACCAGTAAAATCTAGCAACGTGGCAGTGCACCCAGGTTGTTTTGATCCCGTCAACGTGACGGCAAAGCCGTAAAATGGCCAGTGTGGGGCTCGAACCCACGACATTCGCGTTATTAGCACGACGCTCTAGCCGACTGAGCTAACCGGGCGTGAACGCGTGAACACGGACTCACTTCATAAGTCAACTCTAAGCAAAATACTTTTATTTTTTTACTCAAAACGTTACCGTCATATTTCTCACGCTTTGATACGAGTCCAAGCAATGCAAATAGCCGCAACCCGCTCGAAAGAGGAGTCAAGTTAGGCCAACTTTAAACGGACATTCCCTGAAAGCCCTCGGAGAGATTTGAACTCTCGACCCCTGGTTTACAAGACCAGTGCTCTAACCCCTGAGCTACGAAAGCACGCGATCCTTGCCAAATACGAAAAGTCGGTGCATCAGGCAAAACAGGTCAGTTGCAACGTGTACTTGCCATAAAGTGATACCGTCAATGCCCTACTGGACCATGACTATTCTAATCACGGACCTCAGCTTTCCCGTTAACATCCACGGGCTCCAGTGGCGTAGTCGGTTAGCGCGTCGTACTTATAAGTCAGTATCGACAAAGACATGCGAAGATCGGGAGTTCGAGCCTCCCCTGGAGCAAGGTTTCTTTTCATGCGCCGTCAACACACGCCACAGCACGGGCAGATCACCAGTAAAATCTAGCAACGTGGCAGTGCACCCAGGTTGTTTTGATCCCGTCAACGTGACGGCAAAGCCCGTAAAATGGCCAGTGTGGGGCTCGAACCCACGACATTCGCGTTATTAGCACGACGCTCTAGCCGACTGAGCTAACCGGCCGTGAACGCGTGAACACGGACTCACTTCCTAAGTCAACTCTAAGCAAAATACTTTTATTTTTTTACTTAAAACGTTACCGTCATATTTTTCACGCTTTGATACGAGTCCAAGCAATGCAAATAGCCGCAACCCGCTCGAAAGAGGAGTCAAGTTAGGCCAACTTTCAATGGACATTCCCTGAAAGCCGTCGGAGAGATTTGAACGCTCGACCCCTGGTTTACAAGACCAGTGCTCTAACCCCTGAGCTACGAAGGCACGCGATCCTTGCCAAATACGAAAAGTCGGTGCATCAGGCAAAACAGGTCAGTTGCAACGTGTACTTGCCTTAAAGTGATACCGTCAATGCCCTACTGGACCATGACTATTCTAACCACGGACCTCAGCTTTCCCGTTAACATCCACGGGCTCCAGTGGCGTAGTCGGTTAGCGCGTCGTACTTATAAGTCAGTATCGACAAAGACATGCGAAGATCGGGAGTTCGAGCCTCCCCTGGAGCAAGGTTTCTTTTCATGCGCCGTCAACACACGCCACAGCACGGGCAGATCACCAGTAAAATCTAGCAACGTGGCAGTGCACCCAGGTTGTTTTGATCCCGTCAACGTGACGGCAAAGCCCGTAAAATGGCCAGTGTGGGGCTCGAACCCACGACATTCGCGTTATTAGCACGACGCTCTAGCCGACTGAGCTAACCGGCCGTGAACGCGTGAACACGGACTCACTTCCTAAGTCAACTCTAAGCAAAATACTTTTACTTTTTTACTCAAAACGTTACCGTCATATTTCTCACGCTTTGATACGAGTCCAAGCAATGCAAATAGCCGCAACCCGCTCGAAAAAGGAGTCAAGTTAGGCCAACTTTAAACGGACATTCCCTGAAAGCCCTCGGAGAGATTTGAACTCTCGACCCCTGGTTTACAAGACCAGTGCTCTAACCCCTGAGCTACGAAGGCACGCGATCCTTGCCAAATACGAAAAGTCGGTGCATCAGGCAAAACAGGTCAGTTGCAACGTGTACTTGCCATAAAGTGATACCGTCAATGCCCTACTGGACCATGACTATTCTAATCACGGACCTCAGCTTTCCCGTTAACATCCACGGGCTCCAGTGGCGTAGTCGGTTAGCGCGTCGTACTTATAAGTCAGTATCGACAAAGACATGCGAAGATCGGGAGTTCGAGCCTCCCCTGGAGCAAGGTTTCTTTTCATGCGCCGTCAACACACGCCACAGCACGGGCAGATCACCAGTAAAATCTAGCAACGTGGCAGTGCACCCAGGTTGTTTTGATCCCGTCAACGTGACGGCAAAGCCCGTAAAATGGCCAGTGTGGGGCTCGAACCCACGACATTCGCGTTATTAGCACGCCGCTCTAGCCGACTGAGCTAACCGGCCGTGAACGCGTGAACACGGACTCACTTCCTAAGTCAACTCTAAGCAAAATACTTTTATTTTTTTACTCAAAACGTTACCGTCATATTTCTCACGCTTTGATACGAGTCCAAGTAATGCAAATAGCCGCAACCCGCTCGAAAGAGGAGTCAAGTTAGGCCAACTTTAAACGGACATTCCCTGAAAGCCGTCGGAGAGACCTGAACTCTCGACCCCTGTTTTACAAGACCAGTGCTCTAACCCCTGAGCTACGAAGGCACGCGATCCTTGCCAAATACGAAAAGTCGGTGCATCAGGCAAAACAGGCCAGTTGCAACGTGTACTTGCCATAAAGTGATACCGTCAATGCCCTACTGGACCATGACTATTCTAATCACGGACCTCAGCTTTCCCGTTAACATCCACGGGCTCCAGTGGCGTAGTCGGTTAGCGCGTCGTACTTATAAGTCAGTATCGACAAAGACATGCGAAGATCGGGAGTTCGAGCCTCCCCTGGAGCAAGGTTTCTTTTCATGCGCCGTCAACACACGCCACAGCACGGGCAGATCACCAGTAAAATCTAGCAACGTGGCAGTGCACCCAGGTTGTTTTGATCCCGTCAACGTGACGGCAAAGCCCGTAAAATGGCCAGTGTGGGGCTCGAACCCACGACATTCGCGTTATTAGCACGACGCTCTAGCCGACTGAGCTAACCGGCCGTGAACGCGTGAACACGGACTCACTTCATAAGTCAACTCTAAGCAAAATACTTTTATTTTTTTACTCAAAACGTTACCGTCATATTTCTCACGCTTTGATACGAGTCCAAGCAATGCAAATAGCCGCAACCCGCTCGAAAGAGGAGTCAAGTTAGGCCAACTTTAAACGGACATTCCCTGAAAGCCGTCGGAGAGACTTGAACTCTCGACCCCTGGTTTGCAAGACCAGTGCTCTAACTCCTGAGCTACGAAGGCACGCGTTCCTTGCCAAATACGAAAAGTCGGTGCATCAGGCAAAACAGGTCAGTTGCAACGTGTACTTGCCATAAAGTGATACCGTCAATGCCCTACTGGACCATGACTATTCTAATCACGGACCTCAGCTTTCCCGTTAACATCCACGGGCTCCAGTGGCGTAGTCGGTTAGCGCGTCGTACTTATAAGTCAGTATCGACAAAAACATGCGAAGATCGGGAGTTCGAGCCTCCCCTGGAGCAAGGTTTCTTTTCATGCGCCGTCAACACACGCCACAGCACGGGCAGATCACCAGTAAAATCTAGCAACGTGGCAGTGCACCCAGGTTGTTTTGATCCCGTCAACGTGCCGGCAAAGCCCGTAAAATGGCCAGTGTGGGGCTCGAACCCACGACATTCGCGTTATTAGCACGACGCTCTAGCCGACTCAGCTAACCGGCCGTGAACGCGTGAACACGGACTCACTTCCTAAGTCAACTCTAAGCAAAATACTTTTATTTTTTTACTCAAAACGTTACCGTCATATTTCTCACGCTTTGATACGAGTCCAAGCAATGCAAATAGCCGCAACCCGCTCGAAAGAGGAGTCAAGTTAGGCCAACTTTAAACGGACATTCCCTGAAAGCCCTCGGAGAGATTTGAACTCTCGAGCCCTGGTTTACAAGACCAGTGCTCTAACCCCTGAGCTACGAAGGCACGCGATCCTTGCCAAACACGAAAAGTCGGTGCATCAGGCAAAACAGGTCAGTTGCAACGTGTACTTGCCATAAAGTGATACCGTCAATGCCCTACTGGACCATGACTATTCTAATCACGGACCTCAGCTTTCCCGTTAACATCCAAGGGCTCCAGTGGCGTAGTCGGTTAGCGCGTCGTACTTATAAGTCAGTATCGACAAAGACATGCGAAGATCGGGAGTTTGAGCCTCCCCTGGAGCAAGGTTTCTTTTCATGCGCCGTCAACACACGCCACAACACGGGCAGATCACCAGTAAAATCTAGCAACGTGGCAGTGCACCCAGGTTGTTTTGATCCCGTCAACGTGACGGCAAAGCCCGTAAAATGGCCAGTGTGGGGCTCGAACCCACGACATTCGCGTTATTAGCACGACGCTCTAGCCGACTGAGCTAACCGGCCGTGAACGCGTGAACACGGACTCACTTCCTAAGTCAACTCTAAGTAAAATACTTTTATTTTTTTACTCAAAACGTTACCGTCATATTTCTCACGCTTTGATACGAGTCCAAGCAATGCAAAGAGCCGTAACCCGCTCGAAAGGGGAGTCAAGTTAGGCCAACTTTAAACGGACATTCCCTGAAAGCCCTCGGAGAGATTTGAACTCTCGACCCCTGGTTTACAAGACCAGTGCTCTAACCCCTGAGCTACGAAGGCACGCGATCCTTGCCCAATACGAAAGGTCGGTGCATCAGGCAAAACAGGTCAGTTGCAACGTGTACTTGCCATAAAGTGATACCGTCAATGCCCTACTGGACTATGACTATTCTAATTACGGACCTCAGCTTTCCCGTTAACATCCACGGGCTCCAGTGGCGTAGTCGGTTAGCGCGTCGTACTTATAAGTCAGTATCGACAAAGACATGCGAAGATCGGGAGTTCGAGCCTCCCCTGGAGCAAGGTTTCTTTTCATGCGCCGTCAACACACGCCACAGCACGGGCAGATCACCAGTAAAATCTAGCAACGTGGCAGTGCACCCAGGTTGTTTTGATCCCGTCAACGTGACGGCAAAGCCCGTAAAATGGCCAGTGTGGGGCTCGAACCCACGACATTCGCGTTATTAGCATGACGCTCTAGCCGACTAAGCTAACCGGAAGTGAATGCGTGAACACGGACTCACTTCCTAAGTCAACTCTAAGCAAAATACTTTTATTTTTTTACTCAAAACGTTACCGTCATATTTCTCACGCTTTGATACGAGTCCAAGCAATGCAAATAGCCGCAACCCGCTCGAAAGAGGAGTCAAGTTAGGCCAACTTTAAACGGACATTCCCTGAAAGCCCTCGGAGAGATTTGAACTCTCGAGCCCTGGTTTACAAGACCAGTGCTCTAACCCCTGAGCTACGAAGGCACGCGATCCTTGCCAAACACGAAAAGTCGGTGCATCAGGCAAAACAGGTCAGTTGCAACGTGTACTTGCCATAAAGTGATACCGTCAATGCCCTACTGGACCATGACTATTCTAATCACGGACCTCAGCTTTCCCGTTAACATCCACGGGCTCCAGTGGCGTAGTCGGTTAGCGCGTCGTACTTATAAGTCAGTATCGACAAAGACATGCGAAGGTCGGGAGTTTGAGCCTCCCCTGGAGCAAGGTTTCTTTTCATGCGCCGTCAACACACGCCACAACACGGGCAGATCACCAGTAAAATCTAGCAACGTGGCAGTGCACCCAGGTTGTTTTGATCCCGTCAACGTGACGGCAAAGCCCGTAAAATGGCCAGTGTGGGGCTCGAACCCACGACATTCGCGTTATTAGCACGACGCTCTAGCCGACTGAGCTAACCGGCCGTGAACGCGTGAACACGGACTCACTTCCTAAGTCAACTCTAAGTAAAATACTTTTATTTTTTTACTCAAAACGTTACCGTCATATTTCTCACGCTTTGATACGAGTCCAAGCAATGCAAAGAGCCGCAACCCGCTCGAAAGGGGAGTCAAGTTAGGCCAACTTTAAACGGACATTCCCTGAAAGCCCTCGGAGAGATTTGAACTCTCGACCCCTGGTTTACAAGACCAGTGCTCTAACCCCTGAGCTACGAAGGCACGCGATCCTTGCCCAATACGAAAGGTCGGTGCATCAGGCAAAACAGGTCAGTTGCAACGTGTACTTGCCATAAAGTGATACCGTCAATGCCCTACTGGACTATGACTATTCTAATTACGGACCTCAACTTTCCCGTTAACATCCACGGGCTCCAGTGGCGTAGTCGGTTAGCGCGTCGTACTTATAAGTCAGTATCGACAAAGACATGCGAAGATCGGGAGTTCGAGCCTCCCCTGGAGCAAGGTTTCTTTTCATGCGCCGTCAACACACGCCACAACACGGGCAGATCACCAGTAAAATCTAGCAACGTGGCAGTGCACCCAGGTTGTTTTGATCCCGTCAACGGGACGGCAAAGCCCGTAAAATGGCCAGTGTGGGGCTCGAACCCACGACATTCGCGTTATTAGCACGACGCTCTAGCCGACTGAGCTAACCGGCCTTGAACGCGTGAACACGGACTCACTTCCTAAGTCAACTCTAAGTAAAATACTTTTATTTTTTTACTCAAAACGTTACCGTCATATTTCTCACGCTTTGATACGAGTCCAAGCAATGCAAATAGCCGCAACCCGCTCGAAAGAGGAGTCAAGTTAGGCCAACTTTAAACGGACATTCCCTGAAAGCCCTCGGAGAGATTTGAACTCTCGACCCCTGGTTTACAAGACCAGTGCTCTAACCCCTGATCTACGAAGGCACGCGATCCTTGCCAAATACGAAAAGTCGGTGCATCAGGCAAAACAGGTCAGTTGCAACGTGTACTTGCCATAAAGTGATACCGTCAATGCCCTACTGGACCATGACTATTCTAATCACGGACCTCAGCTTTCCCGTTAACATCCACGGGCTCCAGTGCCGTAGTCGGTTAGCGCGTCGTACTTATAAGTCAGTATCGACAAAGACATGCGAAGATCGGGAGTTCGAGCCTCCCCTGGAGCAAGGTTTCTTTTCATACGCCGTCAACACACGCCACAACACGGGCAGATCACCAGTACAATCTAGCAACGTGGCAGTGCACCCAGGTTGTTTTGATCCCGTCAACGTGACGGCAAAGCCCGTAAAATGGCCAATGTGGGGCTCGAACCCACGACATTCGCGTTATTAGCACGCCGCTCTAGCCGACTGAGCTGACCGGGCGTGAACGCGTGAACACGGACTCACTTCCTAAGTCAACTCCAAGTAAAATACTTTCATTTTTTCACTCAAAACGTTACCGTCATATTTCTCACGCTTTGATACGAGTCCAAGCAATGCAAATAGCCGCAACCCGCTCGAAAGAGGAGTCAAGTTAGGCCAACTTTAAACGGACATTCCCTGAAAGCCCTCGGAGAGATTTAAACTCTCGACCCCTGGTTTACAAGACCAGTGCTCTAACCGCTGAGCTACGAAGGCACGCGATCCTTGCCAAATACGAAAAGTCGGTGCATCAGGCAAAACAGGTCAGTTGCAACGTGTACTTGCCATAAAGTGATACCGTCAATGCCCTACTGGACCATGACTATTCTAATCACGGACCTCAGCTTTCCCGTTAACATCCACGGGCTCCAGTGGCGTAGTCGGTTAGCGCGTCGTACTTATAAGTCAGTATCGACAAAGACATGCGAAGATCGGGAGTTCGAGCCTCCCCTGGAGCAAGGTTTCTTTTCATGCGCCGTCAACACACGCCACAGCACGGGCAGATCACCAGTAAAATCTAGCAACGTCGCAGTGCACCCAGGTTGTTTTGATCCCGTCAACGTGCCGGCAAAGCCCGTAAAATGGCCAGTGTGGGGCTCGAACCCACGACATTCGCGTTATTAGCACGACGCTCTAGCCGACTAAGCTAACCGGAAGTGAACGCGTGAACACGGACTCACTTCCTAAGTCAACTCTAAGCAAAATACTTTTATTTTTTTACTCAAAACGTTACCGTCATATTTCTCACGCTTTGATACGAGTCCAAGCAATGCAAATAGCCGCAACCCGCTCGAAAGAGGAGTCAAGTTAGGCCAACTTTAAACGGACATTCCCTGAAAGCCCTCGGAGAGATTTGAACTCTCGAGCCCTGGTTTACAAGACCAGTGCTCTAACCCCTGAGCTACGAAGGCACGCGATCCTTGCCAAACACGAAAAGTCGGTGCATCAGGCAAAACAGGTCAGTTGCAACGTGTACTTGCCATAAAGTGATACCGTCAATGCCCTACTGGACCATGACTATTCTAATCACGGACCTCAGCTTTCCCGTTAACATCCACGGGCTCCAGTGGCGTAGTCGGTTAGCGCGTCGTACTTATAAGTCAGTATCGACAAAGACATGCGAAGATCGGGAGTTTGAGCCTCCCCTGGAGCAAGGTTTCTTTTCATGCGCCGTCAACACACGCCACAACACGGGCAGATCACCAGTAAAATCTAGCAACGTGGCAGTGCACCCAGGTTGTTTTGATCCCGTCAACGTGACGGCAAAGCCCGTAAAATGGCCAGTGTGGGGCTCGAACCCACGACATTCGCGTTATTAGCACGACGCTCTAGCCGACTGAGCTAACCGGCCGTGAACGCGTGAACACGGACTCACTTCCTAAGTCAACTCTAAGTAAAATACTTTTATTTTTTTACTCAAAACGTTACCGTCATATTTCTCACGCTTTGATACGAGTCCAAGCAATGCAAATAGCCGCAACCCGCTCGAAAGAGGAGTCAAGTTAGGCCAACTTTAAACGGACATTCCCTGAAAGCCCTCGGAGAGATTTGAACTCTCGACCCCTGGTTTACAAGACCAGTGCTCTAACCCCTGATCTACGAAGGCACGCGATCCTTGCCAAATACGAAAAGTCGGTGCATCAGGCAAAACAGGTCAGTTGCAACGTGTACTTGCCATAAAGTGATACCGTCAATGCCCTACTGGACCATGACTATTCTAATCACGGACCTCAGCTTTCCCGTTAACATCCACGGGCTCCAGTGCCGTAGTCGGTTAGCGCGTCGTACTTATAAGTCAGTATCGACAAAGACATGCGAAGATCGGGAGTTCGAGCCTCCCCTGGAGCAAGGTTTCTTTTCATACGCCGTCAACACACGCCACAACACGGGCAGATCACCAGTACAATCTAGCAACGTGGCAGTGCACCCAGGTTGTTTTGATCCCGTCAACGTGACGGCAAAGCCCGTAAAATGGCCAATGTGGGGCTCGAACCCACGACATTCGCGTTATTAGCACGCCGCTCTAGTCGACTGAGCTGACCGGGCGTGAACGCGTGAACACGGACTCACTTCCTAAGTCAACTCCAAGTAAAATACTTTCATTTTTTCACTCAAAACGTTACCGTCATATTTCTCACGCTTTGATACGAGTCCAAGCAATGCAAATAGCCGCAACCCGCTCGAAAGAGGAGTCAAGTTAGGCCAACTTTAAACGGACATTCCCTGAAAGCCCTCGGAGAGATTTAAACTCTCGACCCCTGGTTTACAAGACCAGTGCTCTAACCGCTGAGCTACGAAGACACGCGATCCTTGCCAAATACGAAAAGTCGGTGCATCAGGCAAAACAGGTCAGTTGCAACGTGTACTTGCCATAAAGTGATACCGTCAATGCCCTACTGGACCATGACTATTCTAATCACGGACCTCAGCTTTCCCGTTAACATCCACGGGCTCCAGTGGCGTAGTCGGTTAGCGCGTCGTACTTATAAGTCAGTATCGACAAAGACATGCGAAGATCGGGAGTTCGAGCCTCCCCTGGAGCAAGGTTTCTTTTCATGCGCCGTCAACACACGCCACAACACGGGCAGATCACCAGTAAAATCTAGCAACGTGGCAGTGCACCCAGGTTGTTTTGATCCCGTCAACGTGACGGCAAAGCCCGTAAAATGGCCAGTGTGGGGCTCGAACCCACGACATTCGCGTTATTAGCGCGACGCTCTAGCCGACTGAGCCAACCGGCCGTGAACGCGTGAACACGGACTCACTTCCTAAGTCAACTCTAAGTAAAATACTTTTATTTTTTTACTCAAAACGTTACCGTCATATTTCTCACGCTTTGATACGAGTCCAAGCAATGCAAAGAGCCGCAACCCGCTCGAAAGAGGAGTCAAGTTAGGCCAACCTTAAACGGACATTCCCTGAAAGCCCTCGGAGAGATTTGAACTCTCGACCCCTGGTTTACAAGACCAGTGCTCTAACCCCTGAGCTACGAAGGCACGCGATCCTTGCCAAATACGAAAAGTCGTGCATCAGGCAAAACAGGTCAGTTGCAACGTTTACTTGCCATAAAGTGATACCGTCAATGCCCTACTGGACCATGGCTATTCTATTCACGGACCTCAGCTTTTCCGTTAACATCCACGGGCTCCAGTGGCGTAGTCGGTTAGCGCGTCGTACTTATAAGTCAGTATCAACAAAGACATGCGAAGATCGGGAGTTCGAGCCTCCCCTTAAGCAAGGTTTCTTTTCATGCGCCGTCAACACACGCCACAACACGGGCAGATCACCAGTAAAATCTAGCAACGTGGCAGTGCACCCAGGTTGTTTTGATTCCGTCAACGTGACGGCAATGCCCGTAAAATGGCCAGTGTGGGGCTCGAACCCACGACATTCGCGTTATTAGCACGCCGCTCTAGCCGACTGAGCTAACCGGCCGTGAACGCGTGAACACGGACTCACTTCCTAAGTCAACTCTAAGTAAAATACTTTTATTTTTTCACTCAAAACGTTACCGTCATATTTCTCACGCTTTGATACGAGTCCAAGCAATGCAAATAGCCACAATCCGCTCGAAAGAGGAGTCAAGTTAGGCCAACTTTAAACGGACATTCCCTGAAAGCCCTCGGAGAGATTTGTACTCTCGACCCCTGGTTTACAAGACCAGTGCTCTAACCGCTGAGCTACGAAGGCACGCGATCCTTGCCAAATACGAAAAGTCGGTGCATCAGGCAAAACAGGTCAGTTGCAACGTGTACTTGCCATAAAGTGATACCGTCAATGCCCTACTGGACCATGACTATTCTAATCACGGACCTCAGCTTTCCCGTTAACATCCACGGGCTCCAGTGGCGTAGTCGGTTAGCGCGTCGTACTTATAAGTCCGTATCGACAAAGACATGCGAAGATCGGGAGTTCGAGCCTCCCCTGGAGCAAGGTTTCTTTTCATGCGCCGTCAACACACGCCACAACACGGGCAGATCACCAGTAAAATCTAGCAACGTGGCAGGGCACCCAGGTTGTTTTGATTCCGTCAACGTGACGGCAATGCCCGTAAAATGGCCAGTGCGAGGCTCGAACCCACGACATTCGCGTTATTAGCACGCCGCTCTAGCCGACTGAGCTAACCGGCCGTGAACGCGTGAACACGGACTCACTTCCTAAGTCAACTCCAAGTAAAATACTTTTATTTTTTCACTCAAAACGTTACCGTCATATTTCTCACGCTTTGATACGAGTCCAAGCAATGCAAATAGCCGCAACCCGCTCGAAAGGGGAGTCAAGTTAGGCCAACTTTAAACGGACATTCCCTGAAAGACCTCGGAGAGATTTGAACTATCGACCCCTGGTTTACAAGACCAGTGCTCTAACCCCTGAGCTACGAAGGCACGCGATCCTTGCCAAATACGAAAAGTCGGTGCATCAGGCAAAACAGGTCAGTTGCAACGTGTACTTGCCATAAAGTGATAATGTCAATGCCCTACTGGACCATGACTATTCTAATCACGGACCTCAGCTTTCCCGTTAACATCCACGAGCTCCAGTGGCGTAGTCGGTTAGCGCGTCGTACTTATAAGTCAGTATCGACAAAGACATGCGAAGATCAGGAGTTCGAGCCTCCCCTGGAGCAAGGTTTCTTTTCATGCGCCGTCAACACACGCCACAACACGGGCAGATCACCAGTAAAATCTAGCAACGTGGCAGTGCATCCAGGTTGTTTTGATCCCGTCAACGTGACGGCAAAGCCAGTAAAATGGCCAGTGTGGGGCTCGAACCCACGACATTCGCGTTATTAGCACGACGCTCTAGCCGACTGAGCTAACCGGCCGTGAACGCGTGAACACGGACTCACTTCCTAAGTCAACTCTAAGTAAAATACTTTTATTTTTTTACTCAAAACGTTACCGTCATATTTCTCACGCTTTGATACGAGTCCAAGCAATGCAAATAGCCGCAACCCGCTCGAAAGAGGAGTCAAGTTAGGCCAACTTTAAACGGACATTTCCTGAAAGCCGTAGGAGAGATTTGAACTCTCGACCCCTAGTTTACAAGACCAGTGCTCTAACCCCTGAGCTACGAAAGCACGCGATCCTTGCCAAATACGAAAAGTCGGTGCATCAGGCAAAACAGGTCAGTTGCAACGTGTACTTGCCATAAAGTGATACCGTCAATGCCCTACTAGACCATGACTATTCTAATCACGGACCTCCGCTTTCCCGTTAACATCCAAGGGCTCCAGTGGCGTAGTAGGTTAGCGCGTCGTACTTATAAGTCAGTATCGACAAAGACATGCGAAGATCGGGAGTTCGAGCCTCCCCTGGAGCAAGGTTTCTTTTCATGCGCCGTCAACACACGCCACAACACGGGCAGATCACCAGTAAAATCTAGCAACGTGGCAGTGCACCCAGGTTGTTTTGATCCCGTCAACGTGACGGCAAAGCCCGTAAAATGGCCAGTTTGGGGCTCGAACCCACGACATTCGCGTTATTAGCACGACGCTCTAGCCGACTGAGCTAACCGGCCGTGAACGCGTGAACACGGACTCACTTCCTAAGCCAACTCTAAGTAAAATACTTTTATTTTTTTAATCAAACCGTTACCGTCATATTTCTCACGCCTTGATACGAGTCCAAGCAATGCAAATAGCCGCAACCCGCTCGAAAGAGGAGTCAAGTTAGGCCAACTTTAAACGGACATTTCCTGAAAGCCGTAGGAGAGATTTGAACTCTCGACCCCTAGTTTACAAGACCAGTGCTCTAACCCCTGAGCTACGAAAGCACGCGATCCTTGCCAAATACGAAAAGTCGGTGCATCAGGCAAAACAGGTCAGTTGCAACGTGTACTTGCCATAAAGTGATACCGTCAATGCCCTACTGGACCATGACTATTCTAATCACGGACCTCCGCTTTCCCGTTAACATCCAAGGGCTCCAGTGGCGTAGTAGGTTAGCGCGTCGTACTTATAAGTCAGTATCGACAAAGACATGCGAAGATCGGGAGTTCGAGCCTCCCCTGGAGCAAGGTTTCTTTTCATGCGCCGTCAACACACGCCACAACACGGGCAGATCACCAGTAAAATCTAGCAACGTGGCAGTGCACCCAGGTTGTTTTGATCCCGTCAACGTGACGGCAAAGCCCGTAAAATGGCCAGTTTGGGGCTCGAACCCACGACATTCGCGTTATTAGCACGACGCTCTAGCCGACTGAGCTAACCGGCCGTGAACGCGTGAACACGGACTCACTTCCTAAGTCAACTCTAAGTAAAATACTTTTATTTTTTTAATCAAACCGTTACCGTCATATTTCTCACGCCTTGATACGAGTCCAAGCAATGCAAATAGCCGCAACCCGCTCGAAAGAGGAGTCAAGTTAGGCCAACTTTGAACGGACATTCCCTGAAAGCCCTCGGAGAGATTTGAACTCTCGACCTCTGGTTTACAAGACCAGTGCTCTAACCCCTGAGCTACGAAGGCAGGCGATCCTTGCCAAATACGAAAAGTCGGTGCATCAGGCAAAACAGGTCAGTTGCAACGTGTACTTGCCATAAAGTGATACCGTCAATGCCCTACTGGACCATGACTATTCTAATCACGGACCTCAGCTTTCCCGTTAACAACCACGGGCTCCAGTGACGTAGTCGGTTAGCGCGTCGTACTTATAAGTCAGTATCGACAAAAACATGCGAAGACCGGGAGTTCGAGCCACCCCTGGAGCAAGGTTTCTTTTCATGCGCCGTCAACACACGCCACAACACGGGCAGATCACCAGTAAAATCTAGCAACGTGGCAGTGCACCCAGGTTGTTTTGATCCCGTCAACATGACGGCAAAGCCCGTAAAATGGCCAGTGTGGGGCTCGAACCCACGACATTCGCGTTATTAGCACGACGCTCTAGCCGACTGAGCAAACCGGCCGTGAACGCGTGAACACGGACTCACTTCCTAAGTCAACTCTAAGTAAAATACTTTTATTTTTTTACTCAAAACGTTACCGTCATATTTCTCACGCTTTGATACGAGTCCAAGCAATGCAAATAGCCGCAACCCGCTCGAAAGAGGAGTCAAGTTAGGCCAACTTTAAACGGACATTCCCTGAAAGCCCTCGGAGAGATTTGAACTCTCGACCCCTGGTTTACAAGACCAGTGCTCTAACCCCTGAGCTACGAAGGCACGCGATCCTTGCCAAATACGAAAAGTCGGTGCATCAGGCAAAACAGGTCAGTTGCAACGTGTACTTGCCATAAAGTGATACCATCAATGCCCTACTGGACCATGACTATTCTAATCACGGACCTCAGCTTTCCCGTTAACAACCACGGGCTCCAGTGGCGTAGTCGGTTAGCGCGTCGTACTTATAAGTCAGCATCGACAAAGACATGCGAAGATCGGGAGTTCGAGCCTCCCCTGGAGCAAGGTTTCTTTTCATGCGCCGTCAACACACGCCACAGCACGGGCAGATCACCAGTAAAATCTAGCAACGTGGCAGTGCACCCAGGTTGTTTTGATCCCGTCAACGTGAAGGCAAAGCCCGTAAAATGGCCAGTGTGGGGCTCGAACCCACGACATTCGCGTTATTAGCACGACGCTCTAGCCGACTGAGCTAACCGGCCGTGAACGCGTGAACACGGACTCACTTCCTAAGTCAACTCTAAGTAAAATACTTTTATTTTTTTACTCAAAACGTTACCGTCATATTTCTCACGCTTTGATACGAGTCCAAGCAATGCAAATAGCCGCAACCCGCTCGAAAGAGGAGTCAAGTTAGGCCAACTTTAAACGGACATTTCCTGAAAGCCCTAGGAGAGATTTGAACTCTCGACCCTAGTTTACAAGACCAGTGCTCTAACCCCTGAGCTACGAAGGCACGCGATCCTTGCCAAATACGAAAAGTCGGTGCATCAGGCAAAACAGGTCAGTTGCAACGTGTACTTGCCATAAAGTGATACCGTCAATGCCCTACTGGACCATGACTATTCTAATCATGGACCTCAGCTTTCCCGTTAACATCCACGGGCTCCAGTGGCGTAGTCGGTTAGCGCGTCCTACTTATAAGTCAGTATCGACAAAGACATGCGAAGATCGGGAGTTCGAGCCTCCCCTGGAGCAAGGTTTCTTTTCATGCGCCGTCAACACACGCCACAACACCGGCAGATCACCAGTAAAATCTAGCAACGTGGCAGTGCACCCAGGTTGTTTTGATCCCGTCAACGTGACGGCAAAGCCCGTAAAATGGCCAGTGTGGGGCTCGAACCCACGACATTCGCGTTATTAGCACGACGCTCTAGCCGACTGAGCTAACCGGCCGTGAACGCGTGAACACGGACTCACTTCCTAAGTCAACTCTAAGCAAAATACTTTTATTTTTTTACTCAAAACGTTACCGTCATATTTCTCACGCTTTGATACGAGTCCAAGCAATGCAAATAGCCGCAACCCGCTCGAAAGAGGAGTCAAGTTAGGCCAACTTTAAACGGACATTCCCTGAAAGCCCTCGGAGAGATTTGAACTCTCGACCCCTGGTTTACAAGACCAGTGCTCTAACCCCTGAGCTACGAAGGCACGCGATCCTTGCCAAATACGAAAAGTCGGTGCATCAGGCAAAACAGGTCAGTTGCAACGTGTACTTGCCATAAAGTGATACCGTCAATGCCCTACTGGACCATGACTATTCTAATCATGGACCTCAGCTTTCCCGTTAACATCCACGGGCTCCAGTGGCGTAGTCGGTTAGCGCGTCCTACTTATAAGTCAGTATCGACAAAGACATGCGAAGATCGGGAGTTCGAGCCTCCCCTGGAGCAAGGTTTCTTTTCATGCGCCGTCAACACACGCCACAACACCGGCAGATCACCAGTAAAATCTAGCAACGTGGCAGTGCACCCAGGTTGTTTTGATCCCGTCAACGTGACGGCAAAGCCCGTAAAATGGCCAGTGTGGGGCTCGAACCCACGACATTCGCGTTATTAGCACGACGCTCTAGCCGACTGAGCTAACCGGCCGTGAACGCGTGAACACGGACTCACTTCCTAAGTCAACTCTAAGCAAAATACTTTTATTTTTTTACTCAAAACGTTACCGTCATATTTCTCACGCTTTGATACGAGTCCAAGCAATGCAAATAGCCGCAACCCGCTCGAAAGAGGAGTCAAGTTAGGCCAACTTTAAACGGACATTTCCTGAAAGCCCTCGGAGAGATTTGAACTCTCGACCCCTGGTTTACAAGACCAGTGCTCTAACCCCTGAGCTACGAAGGCACGCGATCCTTGCCAAATACGAAAAGTCGGTGCATCAGGCAAAACAGGTCAGTTGCAACGTGTACTTGCCATAAAGTGATACCGTCAATGCCCTACTGGACCATGACTATTCTAATTACGGACCTCAGCTTTCCCGTTAACATCAACGGGCTCCAGTGGCGTAGTCGGTTAGCGCGTCCTACTTATAAGTCAGTATCGACAAAGACATGCGAAGATCGGGAGTTCGAGCCTCCCCTGGAGCAAGGTTTCTTTTCATGCGCCGTCAACACACGCCACAACACGGGCAGATCACCAGTAAAATCTAGCAACGTGGCAGTGCACCCAGGTTGTTTTGATCCCGTCAACGTGACGGCAAAGCCCGTAAAATGGCCAGTGTGGGGCTCGAACCCACGACATTCGCGTTATTAGCACGACGCTCTAGCCGACTGAGCTAACCGGCCGTGAACGCGCGAACACGGACTCACTTCCTAAGTCAACTCTAAGCAAAATACTTTTATTTTTTTACTCAAAACGTTACCGTCATATTTCTCACGCTTTGATACGAGTCCAAGCAATGCAAATAGCCGCAACCCGCTCGAAAGAGGAGTCAAGTTAGGCCAACTTTAAACGGAGATTTCCTGAAAGCCCTCGGAGAGATTTGAACTCTCGACCCCTGGTTTACAAGACCAGTGCTCTAACCCCTGAGCTACGAAGGCACGCGATCCTTGCCAAATACGAAAAGTCGGTGCATCAGGCAAAACAGGTCAGTTGCAACGTGTACTTGCCATAAAGTGATACCGTCAATGCCCTACTGGACCATGACTATTCTAATCACGGACCTCAGCTTTCCCGTTAACATCAACGGGCTCCAGTGGCGTAAGATCGGGAGTTCGAGCCTCCCCTGGAGCAAGGTTTCTTTTCATGCGCCGTCAACACACGCCACAACACGGGCAGATCACCAGTAAAATCTAGCAACGTGGCAGTGCACCTAGGTTGTTTTGATCCCGTCAACGTGACGGCAAAGCCCGTAAAATGGCCAGTGTGGGGCTCGAACCCACGACATTCGCGTTATTAGCACGACGCTCTAGCGGACTGAGCTAACCGGCCGTGAACGCTTGAACACGGACTCACTTCCTAAGTCAACTCTAAGTAAAATACTTTCATTTTTTCACTCAAAACGTTACCGTCATATTTCTCACGCTTTGATACGAGTCCAAGCAATGCAAATAGCCGCAACCCGCTCGAAAGAGGAGTCAAGTTAGGCCAACTTTAAACGGACATTCCCTGAAAGCCCTCGGAGAGATTTGAACACTCGACCCCTGATTTACAAGACGAGTGCTCTAACCCCTGAGCTACGAAGGCTCGCGATCCTTGCCAAATACGAAAAGTCGGTGCATCAGGCAAAACAGGTCAGTTGCAACGTGTACTTGCCATAAAGTGATACCGTCAATGCTCAGCTTTCCCGTTTTGGTGCCGCTGTACACAATGACTTATCGAACTAAATATTTAAATAAACAGCTAACAGAGCCACCAGTGTAACTGCGAAGTACCAGCAGCCGTACCAAAGAGAGATCAATGTTATTTCTTTTTGTCCCTTTTTCTCATTAAGCTATATAATAATACAGAGCTTCTGTCTGTGACTTTTGCGAAGTGGATAAAATTTCTTTGATAAAGTCTATAAAACATCGCCTATAAATTTATTCTGTAAATGAGCAAACTTTGACATTAAAGCAATATTGACGTCAAAGGAAAGTATATTAAGATTAGTGAAGCCAATGCATTGCTCTTTTAAAATTAAGGCTCAATAACTTAAAAACGGATGGAAATAACTGACGTCATCTCCTGCGTGGGTAACTAGAGACTACCTGGGACCAAGTTGGGTAAGTTTTCCAACCCTGGGTCACCAAATCCGTTTCGGAATGGACGGGTAAATGACGTTTTAAAAAAACCTTTAAACCCTAATATCTCTGCATTCGTTTGTCTCAAGTACACGATCCTATACATTTTCTTGATCAGCGTTTCAAGATCTATACAATGAAGGCAAGAGGTACACAAATTTCTTGAAAATAAATTTTTGGGTTTGACAGGCCATTGCTGACGTCAAGAAAATTTTTACCACCTTATATCTGCTTAGGCTTTTGTCGAATACATATGATCCTATACATTATTGTGATCAGCGTATTAAACTTTACACGTTATAGGCAACGAATAAACTAATCTAGGCCAATTTTTTTTGTACCTGCACTGTTGACGTCAGCAAAAAGTCTAAAACAACCTATTTTTTCATTGTCCTTCTGCCTAAGCGGATTTCTCCACGGGCTTTATCGACTAGTCATACTTATAATGTCAAAGTCCAAAATCAGTTCATTTAGGTTCCAAAGTCAATCGTTTCGCTGTTAAAAGCGATGCAACCTAGTAATATTGGGACAATATCGCTAAATACATTTTGGTACGAATATGTGACGCAACCGTTGTAACTCAAACGGACTGATACCGTTAGGAAGTCAATGAAGTGTAGCTTTTGAAACTGTCTCTATTTCCTCAGCGCGCGCTAACCGCTTTGATTGGTACCGTTGTACACAATGACTTATCGAACTAAATATTTAAGTAAATAGCTAACAGAACGTCCAGTGTAACTGCGGAGTTCCAGCAGTCATACCAAAGTGAGATCAATGTTATTTCATTTAGTCGCGTTTTCTCATTCATCATATTTATAATGTCAAAGTCCAAAATCAGTTCATTTGGGTTCCAAGGTCAATCGATCCAGTTTCAAAAGCGATGCATCCTAGTAATACCTGCAAAACATCGCTAATTACATGTTGGTACGAATATGTGACGCAACCGTTGTAACTCAAACGGATTGATAGCGTTAGAAAGTCAATGAAATGTAGTTTTTGAAACTGTCTCTATTTCCTCAGCGGTCGCTAACAGCTCTGATTTGTAACATTGTACCCGATAACTTATCGAACTAAAAATTTAAATAAAGACCTAATAGAGCGTCCGGCGGATCTGCATAGTTTCAGCAATGATGCCAAAGTAAGGAGAATGTTAATTCTTGGAGTCCAATTGTCCCATTTATCACATTTATAAGGACAAAGTCCAAAATCAGTTCAATCAGGTCCCACAGTCAATCGTTTCACTTTTAAAGGCGATGCAACCTAGTAATATTGGCACAATATCGCTAAATACAGTTTGGTACGAATATGTGACGCAACCGTTGTAACTCAAACGGATTGACACCGTTAGAAAGTCAATGAAGTGTAGCTTTTGAAACTGTCTCTATTTCCTCAGCGCGCTAACGACTTTGATTGGTACCGCCTCACACGATGAATTATCGAACTAAATACTTAAATAAAGAGCTAACAGAGCGTCCAATGTAACTGCAGTGTTCCAGCAGTCATACCAAAGTGAGATCAACGTTATTTCTTTTCGTCCCTTTTTCTCCTTTATCATATTTATAATGTCAAAGTCCAATATCAGTTCAGTTAGGTTCCACGGTCAATCGATTCACTTTTAAAAGCAATGCATCCTAGTAATATTGGCACAATATCGCTAAATACATTTTGGTACGAATATGTGACGCAACCGTTGTAACTCAAACGGACTGATACCGTTAGGAAGTCAATGAAGTGTAGCTTTTGAAACTGTCTCTATTTCCTCAGCGCGCGCTAACGGCTTTGATTGGTGCCGCTGTAAACAATGACTTATCGAACTAAATATTTAAATAAACAGCTAACAGAGCGACCAGTGTATCTGCAAAGTACCAGCAGCCATACCAAAGTGAGATCAATGTTATTTCATTTAGTCGCGTTTTCTCATTCATCATATTTATAATGTCAAAGTCCAAAATCAGTTCATTTGGGTTCCAAGGTCAATCGATCCAGTTTCAAAAGCGATGCATCCTAGTAATACCTGCAAAACATCGCTAATTACATGTTGGTACGAATATGTGACGCAACCGTTGTAACTCAAACGGATTGATAGCGTTAGAAAGTCAATGAAATGTAGTTTTTGAAACTGTCTCTATTTCCTCAGCGGTCGCTAACAGCTCTGATTTGTAACATTGTACCCGATAACTTATCGAACTAAAAATTTAAATAAAGAGCTAACAGAGCGTCCAATGTAACTGCAGTGTTGCAGCAGTCATACCAAAGTGAGATCAACGTTATTTCTTTTCGTCCCTTTTTCTCCTTTATCATATTTATAATGTCAAAGTCCAATATCAGTTCAGTTAGGTTCCACGGTCAATCGATTCACTTTTAAAAGCAATGCATCCTAGTAATATTGGCACAATATCGCTAAATACATTTTGGTACGAATATGTGACGCAACCGTTGTAACTCAAACGGACTGATACCGTTAGGAAGTCAATGAAGTGTAGCTTTTGAAACTGTCTCTATTTCCTCAGCGCGCGCTAACGGCTTTGATTGGTGCCGCTGTAAACAATGACTTATCGAACTAAATATTTAAATAAACAGCTAACAGAGCGACCAGTGTATCTGCAAAGTACCAGCAGCCATACCAAAGTGAGATCAATGTTATTTCATTTAGTCGCGTTTTCTCATTCATCATATTTATAATGTCAAAGTCCAAAATCAGTTCATTTGGGTTCCAAGGTCAATCGATCCAGTTTCAAAAGCGATGCATCCTAGTAATACCTGCAAAACATCGCTAATTACATGTTGGTACGAATATGTGACGCAACCGTTGTAACTCAAACGGATTGATAGCGTTAGAAAGTCAATGAAA
The DNA here is from genome assembly GCF_029227915.1 of Hydractinia symbiolongicarpus. Lineage (NCBI taxonomy): Eukaryota > Metazoa > Cnidaria > Hydrozoa > Anthoathecata > Hydractiniidae > Hydractinia > Hydractinia symbiolongicarpus. Next base: position 7,114,862 of record NC_079878.1, read on the forward strand.
TGTAGTTTTTGAAACTGTCTCTATTTCCTCAGCGGTCGCTAACAGCTCTGATTTGTAACATTGTACCCGATAACTTATCGAACTAAAAATTTAAATAAAGAGCTAACAGAGCGTCCAATGTAACTGCAGTGTTCCAGCAGTCATACCAAAGTGAGATCAACGTTATTTCTTTTCGTCCCTTTTTCTCCTTTATCATATTTATAATGTCAAAGTCCAATATCAGTTCAGTTAGGTTCCACGGTCAATCGATTCACTTTTAAAAGCAATGCATCCTAGTAATATTGGCACAATATCGCTAAATACATTTTGGTACGAATATGTGACGCAACCGTTGTAACTCAAACGGACTGATACCGTTAGGAAGTCAATGAAGTGTAGCTTTTGAAACTGTCTCTATTTCCTCAGCGCGCGCTAACGGCTTTGATTGGTGCCGCTGTACACAATGACTTATCGAACTAAATATTTAAATAAACAGCTAACAGAGCGACCAGTGTATCTGCAAAGTACCAGCAGCCATACCAAAGTGAGATCAATGTTATTTCTTTTTGTCCCTTTTTCTCATTAATCATATTTATAATGTCAAAGTCCAAAATGAGTTCATTTAGGTTCCAAAGTCAATCGTTTCGCTGGTAAAAGCGATGCAACCCAGTAATATTGGCACAATATCGCTAAATAAATTTTGTTTCGAATATGTGACGCAACCGTTGTACCTCAAAGGGACTGATACCGTTACGAAGTCAATGAAGTGTAGCTTTTGAAACAGTCTCTATTTCCTCAGCGCGCGCTAACGGCTTTGATTGGTACCGTTGTACACAATGACTTATCGAACTAAACATTTAAATAAACAGCTAACAGAGCGACCAGTGTAACTGCGAAGTACCAGCAGCCATACCAAAGAGAGATCAATGTTATTTCATTTAGTCGCGTTTTCTCATTTATCATATTTATAATGTCAAAGTCCAAAATCAGTTCATTTAGGTTCCAAGGTCAATCGATCCAGTTTTAAAAGCGATGCATCCTAGTAATACCTGCAAAACATCGCTAATTACATGTTGGTACGAATATGTGACGCAACCGTTGTAACTCAAACGGATTGATAGCGTTAGAAAGTCAATGAAATGTAGTTTTTGAAACTGTGTCTATTTCCTCAGCGGTCGCTAACAGCTCTGATTTGTAACATTGTACCCGATAACTTATCGAACTAAAAATATAAATAAAGAGCTAATAGAGCGTCCGGCGGATCTGCATAGTTTCAGCAAGGATGCCAAAGTAAGGAGAATGTTAATTCTTGGAGTCCAATTGTCACATTTATCACAGTTATAAGGACAAAGTCCAAAATCAGTTCAATCAGGTCCCACAGTCAATCGTTGCACTTTTAAAAGCGATGCAACCTAGTAATATTGGCACAACATCGCTAAATACAGTTTGGTACGAATATGTGACGCAACCGTTGTAACTCAAACGGATTGACACCGTTACGAAGTCAATGAAGTGTAGCTTTTGAAACTGTCTCTATTTCCTCATCGCGCGCTAACGGCTTTGATTGGTACCGTTGTATACAGTGACTTATCGAACTAAATATTTAAGTAAATAGATATCAGAGCGTCCAGTGTAACTGCGGAGTTCCAGCAGTCATACCAAAGTGAGATAAACGTTATTTCTCTTCGTCCCTTTTTCTCCTTTATCATATTTATAATGTCAAAGTCCAAAATCAGTTCATTTAGGTTCCAAAGTCAATCGATTCACTTTTAAAAGCGATGCATCCTAGTAATGCCTGAAAACCATCGCTAAATACATGTTGGTACGAATATGTGACGCAACCGTTCTAACTGGAACGGACTGATACCGTTAGGAAGTCAATGAAGTGTAGCTTTTGAAACTGTCTCTATTTCCTCAGCGTGCGCTAACGGCTTTGATTGGTACCGTTGTATACAGTGACTTATCGAACTAAATATTTAAGTAAATAGATATCAGAGCGTCCAGTGTAACTGCGGAGTTCCAGCAGTCATACCAAAGTGAGATCAACGTTATTTCTCTTCGTCCCTTTTTCTCCTTTATCATATTTATAATGTCAAAGTCCAAAATCAGTTCATTTAGGTTCCAAAGTCAATCGATTCACTTTTAAAAGCGATGCATCCTAGTAATGCCTGCAAACCATCGCTAAATACATGTTGGTACGAATATGTGACGCAACCGTTCTAACTGAAACGGACTGATACCGTTAGGAAGTCATTGAAGTGTAGCTTTTGAAACTGTCTGTATTTCCTCAGCGCGCGCTAATGACTTTGATCGGTACCGGCACAATGACTTATCGAACTAAATACTTAAATAGAGAGCTAACAGAGCGTCCAGTGTAACTGCGGAGTTCCAGCAGTCATACCAAAGTGAGATCAATGTTATTTCTTTTAGTCCCTTTTTCTCATTTATCATATTTATAATGTCAAAGTCCAAAATCAGTTCAATTAGGTGCCACGGTCAATCGATTTACTTTTAAAAGCAATGCATCCTAGTAATTCCTCCAAAACATCGCTAAATACATGTTGGTACGAATACGTGACGCAATCGTTGTAACTCAAACGGACTGATACCGTTAGAAAGTCAATGAAATGCATCTTTTGAAACTGTCCCTATTTCCTCTGCGCACACTAACTGATAGGATTTGTACCACTGTACGCGATGACTTATCGAACTAAATATATAAATAAGGAGCTAACAGAGCGTCCAGTGTTACTGCGGAATTCTAGCAGTCATACCAAAGTGAGAAGAATGGTAATTCTTGGAGTCCAATTGTCTCAAATATCACATTTACAAGGTTAAAGTCTAAAACATTTCAATCAGGTCCCACAGTCAATCAATTCACATTCAAAAGCGATGCAACCTAGTAATACCTACAAAGCATCGCTAAATACATTTTGGTACGAATATGTGACGCAACCATTGTAACTCAAACGGACTGATACCGTTAGGAAGTCAATGAAGTGTCGCTGTTAAAACTGTCTCTATTTCCTCAGCGGGCGCTAACGGCTTTAAATTGTAACATTGTACACAATAACTTATCGAACTAATTATTTAAATAAAGAGCTAAGGGAGCGTCCGGTTTAAGAGCGGAGTTCCGGTAGCCATACCAGAGTGAAAAAAATATTCATTCTTGGAGTCCAATTGTCTCATTTTCACATTGATAAGGTTAAAGTCCAAAATCATTTCAATCAGATAGCACAGTCAATCTTTTCAAATTTAAAAGCGATGCATCCTAGTAAATCCTGCAAAACATCGCTAAATACATGTTGTTACGAATACTTGACGCAACCACTGTAACTCAAGCAGACAGATACCGTTAAAAAGTGAATAAAGTGTAGCTTTTGAAACTGTCTCTATTTCCTCAGCGTGTGCTTACGACTTTGATTGGTAACATTGTATACAACTTATTGAAATAAATATTTAAATAAAGAGCTAACAGAGCGTCCGCGTTAACAGAGGAGGTCCGGCAGCCATACCAGAGTGAAAAAAATGTTCCTTCTTGGAGTCCAATTGTCTGAAACATCACATTCACAAGGTTAAAGTTTAAAATCATTTTAATCAGGTCCCGCAGTCAATCGTTTCACTTTTAAAAGCGATGCAACCTGGTAATACCTGCAAAACATCGCTAAATGCATTTTGGTACGAGTATGTGAATCAACCGTTGTAACTCAAACAGACGGATACCGTTAGAAAATCAAAGAAATGAAGTTTTTGAAACTGTCTCTATTTCTTCAGGGCGCTTTAACGGCTTGGATAGGTCTCATTCTGAAAAATAACTTGTCAAACTAAATATTTAAATAAAGACCTAACAGAGCGTCCGGGTTAACAGAGGAGGTCCTGCAGCCATACCAGAGTGAAAAAAATGTTCCTTCTTGCAGTCCAATTGTCTCAAACATCACATTCACAAGGTTAAAGTCCAAAATCATTTCAATCAGGTCGCACAGTCAATCGTTTCACTTTTAAAAGCGATGCATCATCGTAATATTGGCAAAATATCGCTAAATACAATTTGGTACGAATATTTGACGCAACCATTGTAACTCAAATGGACTAATACCGTTAGAAAGTCAATCACATGAAGTTTTTGAATCGGCCTCTATTTCCTTAGTGCGCGCTAACGACTTTGATTGGTACCGTTTTACACAATGACTTATCGAACTAAATACTTGAATAAGGAGCTAACAGAGCGTCTAGTGTAACTGGGGATCTCCAGCAGTCATACAAAAGAGATATCAACGTTAATTTTGTCAGTCCATTTTTCTCATTTATCACATTTACAATTTCAAAGTCCAAAATCAGTTCATTTAGGTTCCAAAGTCAATCGTTTCGATGTTAAAAGCGATGCAACCTAGTAATATTGGGACAATATCGCTGAATACATTTTGGTACGAATATGTGACGCAACTGTTGTAACTCAAACGGACTGATACCGTTAGGAAGTCAATGAAGTGTAGCGTTTGAAACTGTCTCTATTTCCTCATCGCACGATAACGACTTTGATTGGTACTGCTGTACACAGTGACTTATCGAACTAAATATTTAAATAAATAGCTAACAGAGCGTCCAGTGTAACTGCGGAGTTCCAGCAGTCATACCAGAGTAAAAAAAATGTTTATTCTTGCAGTCCAATTGTCTCATTTATCACATTTATTAGGGTAAAGTCCAAAATTATTTCAATCAGGTCGCACAGTCAATCGTTTCACTTTTAGAAGCGATGCATCCTAGTAATATTGACAAAAAATCGCTAATTACATCTTCGTACAAATATGTGACGCAACCGTTGTAACTCAAACGGACTGATACCGTTATAAAATCAATGGAATGTAGTTTTTGAAGCTGTCTTTAATTCTTCAGGGAGCGTTAACGGCTTGGATTGGTCGCACTCTGAAAAATGACTTGTCAAACTAAATATTTAAATAAAGAGGTAACAGAGCGTCCGGTGTAACAGCGGAGTTCCATCAGTCATACCAAAGTGAGATCAATGTTATTTCTTCTAGTCCCTTTTTCTGGTTTATCATATCTTTAATGTCAAAGTCCAAAATCATTTGAATCAGGTCCCACAGTCAATCGTTTTACTTTTAAAAGCGATGCAACCTAGTAATGCCTGCAAAACATCGCTGAATACATCTTGGTACGAATATGTGACGCAACCATTGTAACTCAAACGGACTGATACCGTTAGGAAGTCAATGAAGTGTCCCTTTTGAACTGTCTTTATTTCCTCATCGCACGATAACGACTTTGATTGGTACTGCTGTACACAGTGACTTATCGAACTAAATACTTTAATAAAGAGCTAACAGAGCGTCCAGTGTAACTGCGGCGTTCCAGCAGTCATACCAAAGTTAGATCAATATTACTTCTTTTAGTCCCTTTTTCTCATTTATCATATTTATAATGTCAAAGTCCAAAATCAGTGCAATAAGGTTCCACCGTCAATCGAATCACTTTTAAAAGCGATGCAACCTAGTATTATTCGAAAATTATCGCTAAAAACATGTTGGAACGAACATGTGACGCAACCGTTTTAACTCAAACGGACTGATACCGTTAGAAAATCAATGAAATGTAGTTTTTGAAGCTGTTTCTATTTCTTCAGGGCGCTTTAACGGCTTGGATTGGTCGCACTCTGAAAAATGGCTTGTCAAACTAAATATTTATATAAAGAGCTAAGAGAGCGTCCGGTTGAACAGTGGAGTTCCTCAGCCATACCAGAGTGAAAAAAATGTTCATTCCCGGAGTCCAATTGTCTCATTTATCACATTTATAAGGTTGAAGTTCAAAATCATTTCAGTCAGGTCGCTCAATCAATCGTTTCACTTTTAAAAGCGATGCATCCTGGTAATATTGGCAAAACATTGCTAAATACATGTTGGTAAGAAGATGTAACGCAACCATTGTAACTCAAGCGGACTGATATCGATAGAAAGTCAATAAAGTGTAGCTTTTGAAACTGTCTGTATTTCCTCAGCGCGCGCTAATGACTTTGATCGGTACCGGCACAATGACTTATCGAACTAAATACTTGAATAGAGAGCTAACAGAGCGTCCAGTGTAACTGCGGAGTTCCAGCAGTCATACCAAAGTGAGATCAATGTTATTTCTTTTAGTCCCTTTTTCTCATTTATCATATTTATAATGTCAAAGTCCAAAATCAGTTCAATTAGGTGCCACGGTCAATCGATTTACTTTTAAAAGCGATGCATCCTAGTAATTCCTCCAAAACATCGCTAAATACATGTTGGTACGAATACGTGACGCAATCGTTGTAACTCAAACGGACTGATACCGTTAGAAAGTCAATGAAATGCATCTTTTGAAACTGTCCCTATTTCCTCTGCGCACACTAACTGATAGGATTTGTACCACTGTACGCGATGACTTATCGAACTAAATATATAAATAAGGAGCTAACAGAGCGTCCAGTGTTACTGCGGAATTCTAGCAGTCATACCAAAGTGAGAAGAATGGTAATTCTTGGAGTCCAATTGTCTCAAATATCACATTTACAAGGTTAAAGTCTTAAACATTTCAATCAGGTCCCACAGTCAATCGTTTCACATTCAAAAGCGATGCAACCTAGTAATACTTACAAAACATCGCTAAATACATTTTGGTACGAATATGTGACGCAACCATTGTAACTCAAACGGACTGATACCGTTAGGAAGTCAATGAAGTGTCGCTGTTAAAACTGTCTCTATTTCCTCAGCGGGCGCTAATGGCTATAAATTGTAACATTGTACACAATAACTTATCGAACTAAATATTTAAATAAAGAGCTAAGGGAGCGTCCGGTTTAAGAGCGGAGTTCCGGTACCCATACCAGAGTGAAAAAAATATTCATTCTTGGAGTCGAATTGTCTCATTTTCACATTGATAAGATTAAAGTCCAAAATCATTTCAATCAGGTGGCACAGTCAATCTTTTCAAATTTAAAAGCGATGCATCCTAGTAAATCCTGCAAAACATCGCTAAATACATGTTGTTACGAATACTTGACGCAACCATTGTAACTCAAGCAGACTGATACCGTTAGAAAGTGAATAAAGTGTAGCTTTTGAAACTGTCTCTATTTCCTCAGCGTGTGCTTACGACTTTGATTGGTAACATTGTATACAACTTATTGAAATAAATATTTAAATAAAGAGCTAACAGAGCGTCCGCGTTAACAGAGGAGGTCCGGCAGCATACCAGAGTGAAAAAAATGTTCCTTCTTGGATCCAATTGTCTCAAACATCACATTCACAAGGTTAAAGTCCAAAATCATTTCAATCAGGTCGCACAGTCAATCGTTTCACTTTTAAAAGCGATGCATCATCGTAATATTGGCAAAATATCGCTAAATACAATTTGGTACGAATATTTGACGCAACCATTGTAACTCAAATGGACTAATACCGTTAGAAAGTCAATCACATGAAGTTTTTGAATTGGCCTCTATTTCCTTAGTGCGCGCTAACGACTTTGATTGGTACCGTTTTACACAATGACTTATCGAACTAAATACTTGAATAAGGAGCTAACAGAGCGTCTAGTGTAACTGCAGATCTCCAGCAGTCATACAAAAGAGATATCAACGTTAATTTTGTCAGTCCATTTTCCTCATTTATCACATTTACAATCTCAAAGTCCAAAATCAGTTCATTTAGGTTCCAAGATCAATCTATTCACTTTTAAAAGCGATGCATCCTAGTAATACCTGCAAAACATCGCTAAATACATGTTGGTACACATATGCCAAGCAACCGTTGTATCTCAAACGGATTGATCGCGTTAGAAAGTCAATGAAATGTAGCTTTTGGAATTGTCTCTATTTCGTCAGGGCACGTTAACAGCTTGGATTGGTCACACTCTGAAAAATGACTTGTCAAACTAAATATTTAAATAAAGAGCTAACAGAGCGTCCGGTGTAACAGCGGAGTTCCGGCAGCCATACCAAAGTGAAAAAAGTGTTTATTCTTTGAGTCCAATTGTCTCATTTATCAAATTCATAAGGTTAAAGTCCAAAATCATTTTAATCAGGTGGCACAGTCAATCGTTTCACTTTTAAAAACGATGCATCCTGGTAATATTGGCAAAATATCGCTAAATACATGTTGGTACGAATTTTTGAGGCAACAATCGTAATTCAAGCAAACTGATACCGTTAAAATATCAATGAAATGTAGCTTTCGAAACTGTCCTTATTTCCTCAGCGCAAGCTAACTGCTAGGATTGGTACCACTGTACGCGATGAATTATCGAAATAAATACTTAAATAAAGATCTAATAGTGCGTCCAGGGTAATTGCAGAGCTCCAGCAGTCATATCAAATTAAAAAGAATGTTAATTCTTGGAGTCCAATTGTCTCAAACATCACATTTACAGGGTTAAAGTCCAAAATCTATGTGATAAATGAGGCAATTGGACTTCAAGAATTAACATTCCTCCCACTTTGGTATGACTGCTGGAACTCCGCAGTTAATCTGGACGCACTATTAGATCTTTATTTATGTATTTACTTCGATAAATCATTGTGCACAGAGGCACCAATCAGAGCCGTTATTGCGCGCTGAGGAAATAGAAACAGTTTCAAAAACTACATTTCAATGAGTTTTGAACGGCATCAGTCCGTTTATGTTACAACGGTTGCGTCACATGTTCGTACCAACATGTATTTAGCGATATTTTTCTGTTATATTAAGTTGCATCGCTGTTAAAAGTGAATCGATTGACCGTGGAATCTAATTGAACTGATTTTGGACTTTATCCTTATAAATGTGATAAGTGGCACTATTGGACTCCAAGAACAACATTTTTCTCACTTTAGTATAACTGCTCGAACTCCGCAGTTGCACTGGACGCATTATTAGATCTTTATTTAAGTATTTAGTTCGATAAGTCATTGTGTACAGTGGTACCAATCAGAGACGTTAGCGCGCCCTGAAGAAATAGAGACACTTTTAAAAACTATATTTCATTGACTTTATAACGGTCTCAGCCCGTTTGAGTAACAACGGTTGCGTCACATATTCGTGCCAACATGTATTTAGCGATATTTTTTTGATATTGCTACGTTAAATCGCTTTTAAAAGTGAATCGATTGACCGTGGAACCTAATTAAACTGATTTTGGGCTTTGACATTATAAATGTGATAAATGAGAAAAATGGACTCAAAGAATTAACATTGATCTCACTTTGGTATGACTGCTGGAACTCCGAAGTTACACAGGACGCACTGTTAGCTCTTTAGTTAAATATTTAGTTCGATAAGTCATTGTGTACAGTGATACCAATCAGAGCCGTTAGTGCATCCTGAAGTAATGGAGACACTTTAAAAAACTACATTTTCTTGACTTTCTAACGGTATCAGTCCGTTTGACTTTTAACGATTGCGTCACATATTCGTACCATCATGTATTTAGCAATACTTCCCGGTGTTACTAGGTTGTATTGCTCTTAAAAGTGTATCAATTGACCGTGGAACCTAATTGAACTGATTTTAGACTTTGTCCTTATAATTGTGATAAGTGGGACAATTGGACTCCAAGAATTCACATTCTGATTACTTTAGCATGAATTCTTAAACTCAGCAGTTACACTGGAGCCTCTCTTAGCCCTTCAGTCAAATATTTGCATCAGTTAATTATTTTCTACAGTGGTACCAATCCAAGCCCTTCGCGGGCACTGAGGAAATAGAACCGGTTTCAAAAACTACATTACATTGACTTTTGAACGGTATCAGTCCGTTTGAGTTACAACGGTTGAGTCACATATTCGTACCAACATGTATTTAGCGATATTTTTCTGATATTGTTAGGTTGCATCGCTTTTAAAAGTGAATCGATTGATCGTGGAACCTAATTGAACTGATTTTGGACTATGTTCTTACGAATGTGATAAGTGGGACAATTGGACTCCAATAATACACATTCTGATCACTTTAGCACGACTTCTGAAAGTCAGCAGTTACACTGAAGCCTCTCTTAGCTCTTCTTTCAAATATTTACATCAGTAAGTTGTTTTTACAGTGGTACCAATCCAAGCCCTTAGCGGGCGATGAGAAAATAGACACGGTTTTAAAAGCTACATTTCATTGTCTTTCTAACGGTATCAGTCCGTTTCACTTTCAACGATTGCATCACATATTCGTACCATCATGTATTTAGTAATATTTTCTGGTAATACTAGGTTGTATTGCTCTTAAAAGTGAATCGATTGACCGTGGAATCTAATTGAACTGATTTTGGAATTTGTCTTTATAAATGTGAGAAGTGGGACAATTGGACTTCAAGAATTTACATTCTGATTATTTTGGCATGAATGCTGAAACTATGCAGTTACGCTGGACGCTCTGTTAGCTCTTTATTTAAATATTTAGTTCGATAAGTTATTTTTTACAGTGGGATCAATCAAAGCCGTTAGCGCGCACTGAGGAAAGAGTGAAATTTTCTAAATCTACATTTCATTGACTTTCTAACGGTAACAGTCCGTTTGAGTTACAACAGTTGCGTCACATATTCGTACCAACATGTATTTAGCGGTATTTTCCGGTGATACTTGGTTGCATTGCTATTAAAAGTGAAACGATTGACCGTGTGACATAATGGAACTGATTCTGGATTTTAACCTTATAAATGTGATAAATAAGACAATTGGATTCCAAGAATTAACATTTTTCTCCCTTTAGTTTGACTGCTGGAACTCCGCAGTTACACTGGACGCATTATTAGATCTTTAATTAAGTATTTAGTTCGAAAAGTCATTGTGTACAGTGGTACCAATCAGCGACGTTGGCACGCCCTGAAGAAATAGAGACACTTTTAAAAACTATATTTCATTGACTTTATAACGGTATCAACCCGTTTGAGTAACAACGGTTGCGTCACATGTTTGTACCAACATGTATTTGGCGATATTTTTCTCTTATTACTAAGTTGCATCGCTGTTAAAAGTGAATCGATTGACCGTGGAATCTAATTTACCTGATTTTGGATTTTAACCTTAATAATGTGATAAATGTGAAGATTGTATTCCAAGAATAACATTTTTCTCACTTTAGTATGACTGCTGGAACTCCGCAGTTACACTGACGCACATTTAGATCTTTATTTATGTATTTAGTTCGATAAGTCATTGTGCACAGTGGCACCTATCAGAGCCGTTATTGCGGGCTGAGGAAATAGAGACAGTTTCAAAAACTACATTTTATTGTCTTTTGAACGGCATCAGTCCGTTTAAGTTACAACGGTTGCTTTACATATTTGTACCAACATGTATTTAGCGATATTTTTCTGTTATTACTAAGTTGCATCGCTTTTAAAAGTGAATCGATTGACCGTGGAACCTAATTTAACTGATTTTGGACTTTGGCCTTATGAATGTGGTAAGTGGGACAATTGGACTCCAAGAATTAACATTTTTCTCACTTTAGTATGACTGCTGGAAACCGCAGTTACACGGGACGCTCTGTTAGCTCTTTATTTAAGTATTTAGCTCGATAAGTCATTGTGTAAAGTGGCACCAATCCTAGCAGTTATCCTGCGCTGAGGAAATAGTGACAGTTGCAAAAACTACATTTCATTGACTTTCTAATGGTATCACTCCTTTTCGTTTACAACGATTGTATCACATGCTCGTACCAACATGTATTTAGCGATATTTTCCGGTATTACTAGGTTGCATTGCCATTAAAAGTGAAACGATTGACGGTGTGACGTAATTGAACTGATTTTAAATTTTAACCTTATAAATGTGATAAATCAGACAATTGGACTCCAAGAATTAACATTTTTCTCACTTTAGTATGACTGCTGAAACTCCGCAGTTACACTGCACGCACTATTAGATCTTTATTTATGTATTTAGTTCGATAAGTCATTGTGCACAGTGGCACCAATCAGAGCCGCTATTGCGCGTTGAGGGAATAGAGACAGTTTCAAACACTAAATTTCCTTGACTTTCTAGCGGTATCAGTGCGTTTGAGTTACAAGGGTTGCGTCACATATTCGTACCAACATGTATTTAGCGATATTTTCCGGTTATACCAGGTTGCATTGCTATTAAAAGTGAAACGATTGACCGTGCGACCTAATTGAACTGATTTTGAATTTTAACCTTATTAATGTGATAAATGAGACGATTGGACTCCAAGAATTAACATTTTTCTCACTTTAGTATGACTGCTGGAAATCCGTAGTTACACTGGACGCTCTGTTAGCTCTCTATTTAAATATTTGGTTTGATAAGTCATTGTGTACAGTGGTACCAATGAGAGCTGTTAGTGCGTCCTGAAGAAATAGAGACACCTTCAAACACTAAATTTCCTTGACTTTCTAGCGGCATCAGTGCGTTTGAGTTACAAGGGTTGCGTCACATATTCGTACCAACATGTATTTAGCGATATTTCTCTGATATTACTAGGTTGCATCGCTTTTGAAAGTGAATTGATTGACCGTGGAACCTAATTGAACTGACTTTGGACTTTGTCATTAAATGTTATAAGTGGGACAATTGGACTCCAAGAATTCATATTCTGATTACTTTAGCATGAATTCTGAAACTCAGCAGGTAACACTGGAGCCTCTCTTTGCTCTTCAGTAAAATACTTACATCAGTAAGTTATTTTTTACAGTGGTATCAATCCAAGCCATTAGCGGGCGCTGAGGAAATAGAAACGGTTTCAAAACCTACATTTCATTGTCTTTCTAACGGTATCAGCCCGTTTGACTTTCAACGAGTGCATCACATATTCGTACCATCATGTATTGAGTAATATTTTCCGGTATTACTAGGTTGTATTGCTCTTAAAAGTGAATCGATTGACCGTGGAACCTAATTGAACTGATTTTGGACTTTTTTCTGGTAAATGTGATAAGTGGGACAATTGGACTCCAAGAACTCACATTCTGGTTACCTTGGCGTGACTGCTGGAACTCCGCAGTTACACGGGACGCTCTGTTAGCTCTTTATTTAAGTATTTAGCTCGATAAGTCATTGTGTAAAGTGGCACCAATCCTAGCAGTTATCCTGCGCTGAGGAGATAGTGACAGTTGCAAAAACTACATTTCATTGAATTTCTAATGGTATCACTCCGTTTCGTTTACAACGATTGTATCACATGCTCGTACCAACATGTATTTAGCGATATATTCCGGTATTACTAGGTTGCATTGCCATTAAAAGTGAAACGATTGACGGTGTGACGTAATTGAACTGATTTTAAATTTTAACCTTATAAATGTGATAAATCAGACAATTGGACTTCAAGAATTAACATTTTTCTCACTTTAGTATGACTGCTGGAACTCCGCAATTACACTGGACGCATTATTAGATCTTTATTTAAGTATTTAGTTCGTTAAGTCATTGTGTACAGTGGTACTAATCAGAGCCGTTAGTGCGTCCTGAAGTAATGGAGACACTTTCAAAAACTACATTTCCTTGACTTTCTAACGGTATCAGTGCGTTTGAGTTACAAGGGTTGCGTCACATATTCGTACCAACATGTATTTAGCGATATTTCTCTGATATTACTAGGTTGCATCGCTTTTGAAAGTGAATTGACTGACCGTGGAACCTAATTGAACTGACTTTGGACTTTGTCATTAAATGTGATAAGTGGGACAATTAGATTCAAGAATTCACATTCTGATTACTTTGGCATGAATGCTGAAACTATGTAGTTACCCTGAACGCTCTGTTAGCTCCTGATTTAAATATTTAGTTCGATAAGTTATTTTTTACAGGGGGACCAATCCAAGCCGTTAACGCGCACTGACGAAAGAGAGAAATTTTCTAAAACTGCATTTCATTGACTTTTGAACGGTATCAGTCCGTTTGAGTTACAACAGTTGCGACACATGTTCGTACCAACATGTATTTAGCGATATTTTCCGGTTATACCAGGTTGCATTGCTATTAAAAGTGAAACGATTGACCGTGTGACCTAATTGAACTGATTTTAAATTTTAACCTTATTAATGTGATCAATGAGACGATGGTATTCCAAGAATTAACATTTTTCTCACTTTAGTATGACTGCTGGAACTCCGCAGTTACACTGACGCACATTTAGATCTTTATTTATGTATTTAGTTCGATAAGTCGTTGTGCACAGTGGCACCAATCAGAGCCGTTATTGCGGGCTGAGGAAATAGAGACAGTTTCAAAAACTACATTTCATTGTCTTTTGAACGGCATCTGTCCGTTTAAGTTACAACAGTTGCGTCACTTATTTGTACCAACATGTATTTGGCGATATTTTTCTGTTATTACTAAGTTGCATTGCTTTTAAAAGTGAATCGATTGACCGTGGAACCTAATTTAACTGATTTTGGACTTTGTCCTTATGAATGTGGTAAGTGGGACAATTGGACTCCAAGAATTCACATTCTGATTACTTTGGCATGAATGCTGGAACTCGGCAGTTACACGGGACGCTCTGTTAGCTCTTTATTTAAGTATTTAGCTCGATAAGTCATTGTGTAAAGTGGCACCAATCCTAGCAGTTATCCTGCGCTGAGGAGATAGTGACAGTTGCAAAAAGTACATTTCATTGACTTTCTAATGGTATCACTCCGTTTTGTTTACAACGATTGTATCACATGCTCGTACCAACATGTATTTAGCGATATTTTCCGGTATTACTAGGTTGCATTGCCCTTAAAGGTGAAACGATTGACGGTGTGACGTAATTGAACTGATTTTGAATTTTAACCTTATAAATGTGATAAATCAGACAATTAGACTCCAAGAATTAACATTTTTCTCACTTTAGTATGACTGCTGGAACTCCGCAGTTACACTGACGCACATTTAGATCTTTATTTATGTATTTAGTTCGATAAGTCGTTGTGCACAGTGGCACCAATCAGAGCCGTTATTGCGGGCTGAGGAAATAGAGACAGTTTCAAAAACTACATTTCATTGTCTTTTGAACGGCATCAGTCCGTTTAAGTTACAACGGTTGCGTCACTTATTTGTACCAACATGTATTTAGCGATATTTTTCTGTTATTGCTAAGTTGCATCGCTTTTAAAAGTGAATCGATTGACCGTGGAACCTAATTTAACTGATTTTGGACTTTGTCCTTATGAATGTGATAAGTGGGACAATTGGACTCCAAGAACTCACATTCTGATTACTTTGGCATGAATGCTGGAACTCGGCAGTTACACGGGACGCTCTGTTAGCTCTTTATTTAAGTATTTAGCTCGATAAGTCATTGTGTAAAGTGGCACCAATCCTAGCAGTTATCACGCGCTGAGGAAATAGAGACACTTTCAAACACTACATTTCCTTGACTTTCTAGCGGTATCAGTCCGTTTGAGTTACAAGCGTTGCGTCACATATTCGTACCAACATGTATTTAACGATATTTCTCTGATAATACTAGGTTACATCGCTTTTGAAAGTGAATCGATTGACCGTGGAACCTAATTGAACTGATTTTGGACTTTGTCCTTATAAATGTGACAAGTGGGACAATTGAACTCCAAGAACTCACATTCTGATTACTTTGGCATGACTGCTGGAACTCCGCAGCTACACGGGACGCTCTGTTAGCTCTTTATTTAAACATTTGGTTCGATAAGTTATTTTTTACAGTGGGACCAATCCAAGCCGTTAGCGCGCACTGAGGAAAGAGTGAAATTTTCTAAAACTATATTTCATTGACTTTCTAACAGTATCAGTCCGTTTGAGTTACAACAGTTGCGTCACATATTTGTACCAACATGTATTTAGTGGTATTTTCTGGTGATACTAGGTTGCATTGCTATTAAATTATAGACCTGTCAGTTTGTTCCCGACTGTTTCCAAAGTTTTTGAGAGAATTTTAGCCAAACAACTGTTACCATTCTTCAACACCTTTTTGTCTAAATATCTTTGTGGATTTCGAAAGAGTTACAGCTGTCAGTATGCTATTTTAAACATGGTTCAAAAGTGGCAAAAATGTCTCTCAAAATCTGGAAGAGTCGGTGCAATTTTGATGGATTTATCCAAAGCGTTTGATTGTCTCCCTTTTGGTCTTTCAATTGCAAAACTGGAGGCATATGGCGTTGGATATAATACATTAAAGCTTGTACTGAGCTATCTATCAAACCGGAAACATCAAGTGAGGTTAGGCTCCTCGGTTAGTGAGTGGTTAGAAATTTTGTTAGGAGTTCCTCAAGGCTCTGTCCTAGGACCGATATTATTCAATGTGTTTATTAATGATTTGTTGTTCCTGTTATTAGAGGGTGATATCTGCAACTTTGCCCACGACAACAACATTTTTAGTTGTAAGAGTAGCATTACTGCTGTTCTAGAAAGTTTGCACTCTGACATAGTCAAAGTGGTAAACTGGTTCAACTCAAATGGTATGGTTGCAAGTCCAAGCAAGTTTCAGATGATAATTCTGGAAGCTGATGTTGGCAATATCAGCATTCAGATTGGCTCATCTTCAATTGCTCCATCAAAACAAGTTAAGTTACTAGGTATTACTCTGGATGAAAAACTTTCATTTTACCCTCACGTAAAAGGGATGTGCAAAAGTGCTTCCTTAAAGACAAAAGCACTCCTGAGGATACGAAATTTTCTCAAACAGGATCAGATTGATTTATTATTTAACTCATTTATTTTACCTTGTTTTAATTATTGCCCCCTTGTATGGATGTTCTGCAGCAAACAGGCACACAATCTCATTTCGGCAACCCATAAAAGAGCGTTGTGTGCAAAAACTGGTCTGGTGCAGAAAACCTATACAGAAATACTGGAAATATCTAGTATGATGCCTATCCATGATAGAAATCTGAAAAGTCTTGTAACTGAAGATTATAAGTGTCTTCATGGATTGAACCCTGAACTAATGTGGGATATTTTTCGAAAGAAGGAGACTACTTACAGTCTTAGGCGTGGTACTGTACTGGTCATTCCACCTTCTAAAAGCAGTATCGGGCAGAATTCTTTTCAATTTCGAGCTAGCCTAGCCTGGAATTACCTACCTGCGTGTGTCAAAAATGTGACAGATCTAAAAGAATTCAAATCTGTTATCAGGCACGTTGAAATATACTGCCAATGTAAACTCTGTGCTGCTCATTCGGGGATCAATCGATGATTTATTTTAGTATTTTATTTGTATTTTTATCACTTAGTATTTACATGTTTTAATTTGATAGTTGGTGTAAATTAGTACCTTGTAACTATACTGGATCCAACTTTAAATAAATAAATAAATAAATAAATAAATAAAAAATAAAAAAAGTGAAACGATTGACCGTGTAACCTAATTGAACTGATTCTGGATTTTAACCTTATAAATGTGATAAATGAGAGAATTGTATTCCAAGAATTAACATTTTTCTCACTTTAGAATGACTGCTGGAACTCCGCAGTTACACTGGACGCATTATTAGATCTTTACTTAAGTATTGAGTTCGATAAGTCATTGTGTACAGTGGTACCAATCAGAGACTTTAGCGCGCCCTTAAGAAATAGAGACACTTTTAACTTTTAACACTTTCTAGCGGTATCAGTCCGTTTGAGTTACAAGGGTTGCGTCACATAGTCGTACCAACATGTATTTAGCGATATTTTTCTGATATTACTCGGTTGCATCGCTCTTGAAAGTGAATCGATTGACAGTGGAACCTAATTGGACTGACTTTTGGACTTTGTCCTTATAAATGTGATAAGTGGGACAATTGGACTCCAAGAACTCACATTCTGATTACTTTGGCATGAATGCTGAAACTATGCAGTTACGCTGGACACTCTGTTAGCTCTTTATTTAAATATTTAAATCGACAAGTTATTTTTTACAGTGGCACCAATCCTAGCAGTTATCCTGCGCTGAGGAAATAGAGACAGTTGCAAAAACTACATTTCATTGATTTTCTAACGGTATCACTCCGTTTGGTTTACAACGATTGTGTCACATGTTCGTACCAACATATATTTAGCCATATTTTCCGGTATTACCAGGTTGCATTGCCATTAAAAGTGAAACGATCGACGGTGTGACGTAATTGAATTGATTTTGAATTTTACCTTATAAACGTGATAAATCAGACAATTGGACTCCAAGAATTAACATTTTTCTCACTTTAGAATGACTGCTGGAAATCCGCAGTGACACTGGACGCTCTGTTAGCTCTTTATTTAAACATTTGGTTCGATAAGTCATTGTGTACAGTGGAACCAATCAGAGCTGTTAGTGCGCCCTGAAGAAATAGAGACACTTTCAAACACTACATTTCATTGACTTTCTAACGGTATCAGTCCGTTTGAGTTACAACAGTTCCGTCTCATATTCGTACCAACATTTACTTAGCGATATTTTCCGGTGATACTAGGTTGCATTGCTATTAAAAGTGAAACGACTGACTGTGGGAAGTAATTGAACTAATTTTGGACTTTGCCTTATAGATTTGATAAATGGGACAATTTGACTTCAAGAATTAACATTCTGATTACTTTGGCATGAATGTTGAAACTATGCAGTAATGCTGGACGCTCTGTTAGTTCGTTATTTAAATATTTAGTTCGATAAGTTATTTTTTACAGTCGGACCAATCCAAGCCGTTAGCGCGCACTGTGAAAAGGGAGAAATGTTTTAAAACTACATTTCATTGAATTCGAACAGTATCAGTCCGTTTGAGGTACAAAGGTTGTGTTATCTATTCGTACCAACATGTACTTAGCGATATTTTCCGGTGATACTAGGTGGCATTGCTTTTAAGCGTGAAACGATTGACCGTGGGACGTAATTGACCTGACTTTGGATTTTAACTTTGTAAATGTGAAAAATGAGACAATTGTACTCCAAGAATTACCATTCTTCTCACTTTGGAATGACTGCTGGAACTCCGCCGTAACAGTGAACGCTCTGTTAGTTCTCTATTTATACATTTAGTTCGATAAGTCATTGTGCACAGTGGTATTAATCAGAGCCATTAGCGGAAACTGAAGAAATAAAGACGCTTTTAAAAACTACATTTTATTGACTTTCTAACGGTATCAGTCCGTTTGAGTTACAACGGTTGTGTCACATATTCGCACCAACATGTGTTTAGCGATATTTTTCTGATATTACTAGGTTGCATCGTTTATAAAAGTGGATCAATTTACCGTGGAACTTAATTAAACTGATTTTGGACTTTGCCTTTATAGATGTGATAAATGGAACAATTGGACTACACGAATTAACATTTTGATTACTTTTGCATGAGTGCTGAAACTATGCAGTTATGCTGGATGCTCTGTTAGCTCCTGATTTAAATATTTAGTTCGATAAGTTATTTTTTACAGGGGGACCAATCCAAGCCCTTAACGCGCACTGACGAAAGAGAGAAATTTTCTAAAACTGCATTTCATTGACTTTTGAACGGTATCAGTCCGTTTGAGTTACAACAGTTGCGACACATGTTCGTACCAACATGTATTTAGCGATATTTTCCGGTTATACCAGGTTGCATTGCTATTAAAAGTGAAACGATTGACCGTGTGACCTAATTGAACTAATTTTGGATTTTAACTTTATTAATGTGATAAATGAGACGATTGTATTCCAAGAATTAACATTTTTCTCACTTTAGTATGACTGCTGGAACTCCGCAGTTACACTGACGCACATTTAGATCTTTATTTATGTATTTAGTTCGATAAGTCGTTGTGCACAGTGCACCAGTCAGAGCCGTTATTGCGGGCTGAGGAAATAGAGACAGTTTCAAAAACTACATTTCATTGTCTTTTGAACGGCATCAGTCCGTTTAAGTTACAACGGTTGCGTCACTTATTTGTACCAACATGTATTTAGCGATATTTTTCTGTTATTACTAAGTTGCATCGCTTTTAAAAGTGAATCGATTGACCGTGGAACCTAATTTAACTGATTTTGGACTTTGTCCTTATGAATGTGGTAGGTGGGAGAATTGGACTCCAAGAATTCACATTCTGATTACTTTGGCATGAATGCTGGAACTCGGCAGTTACACGGGACGCTCTGTTAGCTCTTTATTTAAGTATTTAGCTCGATAAGTCATTGTGTAAAGTGGCACCAATCCTAGCAGTTATCCCGCGCTGAGGAAATAGAGACAGTTGCAAAAACTACATTTCATTTACTTTCTAACAGTATCATTCCGTTTGGTTTACAACGATTGCGTCACATGTTTGTACCAACATGTATTCAGCGATATTTTCCGGTATTATTAGGTTGCATTGCCATTAAAGGTGAAACGTTTGACGGTGTGACGTAATTGAACTGATTTTGAATTTTAACCTTATAAATGTGATAAATCAGACAATTGGACTCCAAGAATTAACATTTTTCTCACTTTAGTATGACTGCTGGAAATCCGTAGTTACACTGGACGCTCTTTTAGCTCTCTATTTAAATATTTGGTTCGATAAGTCATTGTGTACAGTGGTACCAATGAGAGCTGTTAGTGCGTCCTGAAGAAATAGAGACACTTTCAAACACTAAATTTCCTTGACTTTCTAGCGGTATCAGTCCGTTTGAGTTACAAGGGTTACGTCACATGTTCGTACCAACATGTATTTAGCGATATTTCTCTGATATTACTAGGATGCATCGCTTTTGAAAGTGAATCGATTGACCGTGGAACCTAATTGAATTGACTTTGGACTTTGTCATTAAATGTGATAAGTGGGACAATTGGACTCAAAGAATTCACATTCTGACTACTTTAGCATGAATTCTAAAACTCAGCAGTTACACTGGAGCCTCTCTTTGCTCTTCAGTAAAATATTTACTTCAGTAAGTTATTTTTTACAGTGGTATCAATCCAAGCCATTAGCGGGCGCTGAGGAAATAGAAACGGTTTCAAAAACTACATTTCATTGTCTTTCTAACGGTATCAGTCCGTTTGACTTTCAACGAGTGCATCACATATTCGTACCATCATGTATTTAGTAATATTTTCCGGTATTACTAGGTTGTATTGCTCTTAAAAGTGAATCGATTGACCGTGGAACCTAATTGAACTGATTTTGGACTTTGTTCTTGTGAATGTGATAAGTGGGACAATTGAACTCCAAGAATTCACATTCTGATTACTTTCGCATGACTGCTGGAACTCCGCAGCTACACGGGACGCTCTGTTAGCTCTTTATTTAAACATTTGGTTCGATAAGTTATTTTTTACAGTGGGACCAATCCAAGCCGTTAGCGCGCACTGAGGAAAGAGTGAAATTTTCTAAAACTATATTTCATTGACTTTCTAACAGTATTAGTCCGTTTGAGTTACAACAGTTGCGTCACATATTCGTACCAACATGTATTTAGTGGTATTTTCTGGTGATACTAGGTTGCATTGCTATTAAATTATAGACCTGTCAGTTTGTTCCCGACTGTTTCCAAAGTTTTTGAGAGAATTTTAGCCAAACAACTGTTACCATTCTTCAACACCTTTTTGTCTAAATATCTTTGTGGATTTCGAAAGAGTTACAGCTGTCAGTATGCTATTTTAAACATGGTTCAAAAGTGGCAAAAATGTCTCTCAAAATCTGGAAGAGTCGGTGCAATTTTGATGGATTTATCCAAAGCGTTTGATTGTCTCCCTTTTGGTCTTTCAATTGCAAAACTGGAGGCATATGGCGTTGGATATAATACATTAAAGCTTGTACTGAGCTATCTATCAAACCGGAAACATCAAGTGAGGTTAGGCTCCTCGGTTAGTGAGTGGTTAGAAATTTTGTTAGGAGTTCCTCAAGGCTCTGTCCTAGGACCGATATTATTCAATGTGTTTATTAATGATTTGTTGTTCCTGTTATTAGAGGGTGATATCTGCAACTTTGCCCACGACAACAACATTTTTAGTTGTAAGAGTAGCATTACTGCTGTTCTAGAAAGTTTGCACTCTGACATAGTCAAAGTGGTAAACTGGTTCAACTCAAATGGTATGGTTGCAAGTCCAAGCAAGTTTCAGATGATAATTCTGGAAGCTGATGTTGGCAATATCAGCATTCAGATTGGCTCATCTTCAATTGCTCCATCAAAACAAGTTAAGTTACTAGGTATTACTCTGGATGAAAAACTTTCATTTTACCCTCACGTAAAAGGGATGTGCAAAAGTGCTTCCTTAAAGACAAAAGCACTCCTGAGGATACGAAATTTTCTCAAACATGATCAGATTGATTTATTATTTAACTCATTTATTTTACCTTGTTTTAATTATTGCCCCCTTGTATGGATGTTCTGCAGCAAACAGGCACACAATCTCATTTCGGCAACCCATAAAAGAGCGTTGTGTGCAAAAACTGGTCTGGTGCAGAAAACCTATACAGAAATACTGGAAATATCTAGTATGATGACTATCCATGATAGAAATCTGAAAAGTCTTGTAACTGAAGTTTATAAGTGTCTTTATGGATTGAACCCTGAACTAATGTGGGATATTTTTCGAAAGAAGGAGACTACTTACAGTCTTAGGCGTGGTACTGTACTGGTCATTCCACCTTCTAAAAGCAGTATCGGGCAGAATTCTTTTCAATTTCGAGCTAGCCTAGCCTGGAATTACCTACCTGCGTGTGTCAAAAATGTGACAGATCTAAAAGAATTCAAATCTGTTATCAGGCACGTTGAAATATACTGCCAATGTAAACTCTGTGCTGCTCATTCGGGGATCAATCGATAATTTATTTTAGTATTTTATTTGTATTTTTATCACTTAGTATTTACATGTTTTAATTTGATAGTTGGTGTAAATTAGTACCTTGTAACTATACTGGATCCAACTTTAAATAAATAAATAAATAAATAAATAAATAAAAAATAAAAAAAGTAAAACGATTGACCGTGTAACCTAATTGAACTGATTCTGGATTTTAACCTTATAAATGTGATAAATGAGAGAATTGTATTCCAAGAATTAACATTTTTCTCACTTTAGAATGACTGCTGGAACTCCGCAGTTACACTGGACGCATTATTAGATCTTTACTTAAGTATTGAGTTCGATAGGTCATTGTGTACAGTGGTACCAATCAGAGACTTTAGCGCGCCCTGAAGAAATAGAGACACTTTTAACTTTTAACACTTTCTAGCGGTATCAGTCCGTTTGAGTTACAAGGGTTGCGTCACATAGTCGTACCAACATGTATTTGGCGATATTTTTCTGATATTACTCGGTTGCATCGCTTTTGAAAGTGAATCGATTGACAGTGGAACCTAATTGGACTGACTTTTGGACTTTGTCCTTATAAATGTGATAAGTGGGACAATTGGACTCCAAGAACTCACATTCTGATTACTTTGGCATGAATGCTGAAACTATGCAGTTACGCTGGACGCTCTGTTAGCTCTTTATTTAAATATTTAAATCGACAAGTTATTTTTTACAGTGGCAACAATCCTAGCAGTTATCCTGCGCTGAGGAAATAGAGACAGTTGCAAAAACTACATTTCATTGACTTTCTAACGGTATCACTCCGTTTGGTTTACAACGATTGTGTCACATGTTCGTACCAACATATATTTAGCCATATTTTTCGGTATTACCAGGTTGCATTGCCATTAAAAGTGAAACGATCGACGGTGTGACGTAATTGAACTGATTTTGAATTTTAACCTTATAAATGTGATAAATCAGACAATTGGACTCCAAGAATTAACATTTTTCTCACTTTAGAATGACTGCTGGAAATCCGCAGTGAAACTGGACGCTCTGTTAGCTCTTTATTTAAACATTTGGTTCGATAAGTCATTGTGTACAGTGGAACCAATCAGAGCTGTTAGTGCGCCCTGAAGAAATAGAGACACTTTCAAACACTACATTTCATTGACTTTCTAACGGTATCAGTCCGTCTGAGTTACAACAGTTCCGTCTCATATTCGTACCAACATTTACTTAGCGATATTTTCCGGTGATACTAGGTTGCATTGCTATTAAAAGTGAAACGACTGACTGTGGGAAGTAATTGAACTAATTTTAGACTTTGTCTTATAGATTTGATAAATGGGACAATTTGACTTCAAGAATTAACATTCTGATTACTTTGGCATGAATGTTGAAACTATGCAGTAATGCTGGACGCTCTGTTAGTTCGTTATTTAAATATTTAGTTCGATAAGTTATTTTTTACAGTCGGACCAATCCAAGCCGTTAGCGCGAACTGAGAAAAGAGAGAAATGCTCTAAAACTACATTTCATTGACTTTCGAACAGTATCAGTCCGTTTGAGTTACAACAGTTGTGTCACATATTCGTACCAACATGTGTTAAGCGATAACTTTTAGATATTACTACGTAGTATGGCTCCTAAAAGTAAAACGATTAACCGTGGGACCTAATTGAACTGATTTTGGACTTTGTCCATATAAATGTGATAGGTGGGACAATTGGACTTCAAGAATTCACATTCTAATTACTTTGGCATGAATGCTGAATCTATGCAGTTGCGCTGGACGCTCTGTTAGCTCTTTTTTTAAATATTTAATTCGATAAGTTATTTTTTACAGTGGCACCAATCCTAGCAGTCATCCTGCTCTGAGGAAATAGAGACAGTTGCAAAAACTACATTTCATTGACTTTCTAACGGTATCACCCCGTTTGGTTTACAACGATTGTGTCACATGTTCGTACCAACATATATTTAGCGATATTTTCCGGTATTACTAGGTTGCATTGCCATTAAAAGTGAAACGACTGACCGTGGGACGTAATTGAACTGATTTTGGACTTTAACCTTGTTAATGTGATAAATGAGAGAATTGGACTCCAAGAATTAACATTTTTCTCACTTTCGTATGACTGCTGGAACTGTGCAGTTGCACTGGAAGCACTATTAGATCTTTACTCAAGTATTTAGTTCGATAAGTCATTGTAAACAGTGGTACAAATCAGAGCCGTTAGCGCGTCTTGAAGAAACAGAGACACTTTCAAAAACTACATTTCATTGACTTTCTAACGGTATCAATGCGTTTGAGTTACAACGATTGCGTCACATATTCGTACCATCATTTTTTTAGCGATATTCTCCGGTATTACTAGGTTGCATTGCTTTTAAAAGTGAAACGATTGACCGTGAGACGTAATTGAACTGACTTTGGATTTTGGCACTATAAATGTGATAAGTGAGAATCATGGACTCCAAGAATTAACATTCCTCCCACTTTGGTATGACTGCTGGAACTCCGCGGTGACACTGGACGCACTATTGGATCTTTATTTATGTATTTACTTCGATAAGTCATAGTGCACAGTGGCACCAATCAGAGCCCTTATTGCGAGCTGAGGAAATGGAAACAGTTTCAAAAACTACATTTCATTGACTTTTGAACGGCATCAGTCCGTTTGAGTTACAACGGTTGCGTCACATGTTCGTACCAACATGTACGTAGCGATATTTTTCTGTTATTACTAAGTTGCATCGTTGTTAAAAGTGAATCGATTGACCGTGGAATCTAATTAAACTGATTTTGGTTTTTGTCCTTATAAATGTGATAAGTGGGACAGTTGGACTCCAAGAATAGCATTTTTCTCACTTCAGTGTGACTGCTGGAAATCCGTAGTTAACCTGGACGCTCTGTTAGCTCTTTATTTAAATATTTGGTTCGATAAGTCATTGTGTACAGTGGTACCAATCAAAGCTGTTAGTGCGTTCTGAAGAAGTAGAGACACTTTCAAAAACTACATTTCCTTTGAATTTCTAACGGTATCGGTCCGTTTGAGTTACAAGGGTTGCGTCACATATTCGTACCAACATGTATTTACCCATATTTCTCTGATATTACTAGGTTACATCGCTTTTGAAAGTGAATCGATTGACCCTGGAACCTAATTGAAATGATTTTGGACTTTGTCCTTATAAATGTGAGAAGTGGGACAATTGGACTTCAAGAATTCGCATTCTGATTACTTTAGCATGAATCCTGAAACTCAGCAGTTACACTGGAGCCTCTCATAGCTCTTCAGTCAAATATTTGCATCAGTAAATTATTTTCTACAGTGGTACCAATCCAAGCCCTTAGCGGGCGCTGAGGAAATAGAAACAGTTTCCAAAACTACATTTCGTTGTCTCTTTAACGGTATCAGTCCGTTTGAGTTACAAGGGTTGCGTCACATATTCGTACCAACATGTATTTAGCGATATTTCTCTGATATTACTAGGTTACATCGCTTTTGAAAGTGAATCGATTGACCCTGGAACCTAATTGAAGTGATTTTGGATTTTGTCCTTATAAATGTGACAAGTGGGACAATTGGACTCCAAGAATTCGCATTCTGATTACTTTAGCATGAATCCTGAAACTCAGCAGTTACACTGGAGCCTCTCTTAGTTCTTCAGTCAAATATTTACATCAATAAGTCATTTTTTACAGTGGTACCAAACAAAGCCGTTAGCGGGCGCTGAGGAAATAGAAACAGCTTCAAAAACTACATTTCATTGTCTTTCCAACGGTGTCAATCCGTTTAAGTTACAACAATTGCGTCACATTTTCGTACCATCATGTATTTAGTAATATTTTCCGGTATTACTAGATTGTATTGCTCTTAAAAGTGAATCGATTGACCGTGGAACCTAATTGAACTGATTTTGGACTTTGTCCTTATAAATGTGATAAATGGGACAATTGAATTCCAAGAATTAACATTTTTCTCACTTTAGTATGACTGCTGAAACTCCGCAGTTACACTGCACGCACTATTAGATCTTTATTTATGTATTTAGTTCGATAAGTCATTGTGCACAGTGGCACCAATCAGAGCCGCTATTGCGCGTTAAGGGAATAGAGACAGTTTCAAAAACTACATTTCATTGACTTTTGAACGGCATCAGTCCGTTTGAGTTACAACAGTTGCGTCACATATTTCCACCAACATGTATTTAGCGATATTTTTCTGTTATTACTAAGTTGCATCGTTTTTGAAAGTTATTAGATTGACCGTGGAACCTAATTGGACTGATGTTGGACTTTGTCCTTATAAATGTGATAAATGGGACAATTGGACTCTAAGAATTCGCATTCTGATTACTTTGGCATGAATGCTGAAACTATGCAGTTACGCTGGACGCTCTGTTAGCTCTTTATTTAAATATTGAATTCGATAAGTTATCTTTTACAGTGGGACAAATCCTAGCCGTTACCGCGCACTGAGGAAAGAGAGAAATTTTCTAAAACTACATTTCAGTGACTTTCTAACGGTATCAGTCCGTTTGAGTTTCAACAGTTGCGTCACATATTCGTACCAACATGTATTTAGCGATATTTTTCGGTGATACTAGGTTGCATTGCTATTAAAAGTGAAGCAAATGGACCGTGTGACCTAATTGAACTGATTTTGGATTTTAACATTATTAATGTGATAAATGAGACAATTGGATTCCAAGAATTAACATTTTTCTCAGCTTAGTATGACTGCTGGAACTCCACAGTTACACTGGACGCACTATTAGATCTTTATTTATGTACTTAGTTCAATAGGTCATTGTTCACAGTGGCACCAATCAAAGCCGTTATAGCGGGCTGAGGAAGTAGAGACAATTTCAAAAACTACATTTCATTGACTTTTGAACGACATCAGTCTGTTTAAGTTACAACAGTTGCGTCACATATTCGTACCAACATGTGTTTCACGATATTTTTCTGTTATTACTAAGTTGCATCGCTTTTAAAAGTGAATCGATTGACCGTGGAACCTAATTTAACAGATTTTGGACTTTGTCCTCATAAATGTAATAAGTGGTTTAATTGGACTCCAAGAATTCACATTCTGATTACTTTGGCATGACTGCTGGAACTCTGCAGTTATACGGGACGCTCTGTTAGCTCTTTATTTAAACATTTAGCTCGACAAGTCATTGTGTACAATCTTAGAAATCAGAGCCGTTAGCGCCCGCTGAGGAAATAGAGACATTTTAAAAAACTAAGTTTCACTGAGTTTATAACGGTATCACTCCGTTTGGTTTACAAGGATTGTGTCGTATGTTCGTACCAACATGTATTAAGCGATGTTTTTCTGATACTGCTAGGTTGCATCGCCTTTAAAAGTGAATCGATTGACCTGGAACCTAATTAAACTGATTGTGGACCTTGACATTATAAATGTGATAAATTGAGAAAGGTACAGTGGTACCAATCAGAGCCGTTACCGCAGCCTGAAGAAATAGAGACGCTTTTAAAAAACTACATTTCATTGACTTTCTAACGGTATCAGTCCGTTTGAGTTACAACAGTTGTGTCACATATTCGTACCAACATGTGTTGAGCGATAATTTTCAGATATTACAACGTGGCATTGCTCTTAAAAGTGAAACGATTAACCGTGGGTCCTAAATGAATTGATTTATGACTTTGTCCTTATAGATGTGATAGATGGGACAATTGGACTTCAAGGATTATCATTTTTCTTACTTTGGCATGAATTCTGGAACTCCGCAGTTACATTGGAGGCTCTCTTAGCTCTTCATTTAAATATTTACATCAATGAGTCATTTTTTACAGTGGTGCCAATCGGAGCCGTAAACGAGTGCTGAGGAAATAGAAACAGTTTCAAAAACTACATTTCATTGACTTTTTAACGGTATCAATCCGTTTAAGTTACAACGATTTCGTCACATATTCGTACCATCATGTATTTAGCAATTTTTTCCGTTATTACTAGGTTGCATTGCTTTTAAAAGTGAAACGATTGACCGTGGGACGTAATTGAGCTGATTTTGGACTTTAACCTTGTTAATGTGATAAATTTGAGAATTGGACTCCAAGAATTTACATTCTTCTCACTTTGGTATGACTGCTGGAACTTACACTGGACGTTCTGTTAGCTCTTTCATTAAATATTTAGTTCGATAAGTCATTTTTCAGAGTGGGACCAATCGATGGCGTTAGTGCGCCTTGATAAAATAGAGACATTTTCAAAAACTACATTTCATTGACTTTCTAACAGTATCAGTCCGTTTGAGTTACAACGGTAACACAAATGGGAGCTTTAAATGCGCTAGGACCTCCTTCAAGACCCTCGTTGATATCAGTACCAATGGGAATTGAAGAGGCTATCCTGGGTAAATAATAGTAGTAATAATGATAATATTAATAATAATAATAATGCGTCACATATTCGTACCAACATGTATTTAGGATATCGCTCTGATATTACTAGGTTGCATCGCTTCTAAAATTGAATCCATTGCCGTGAGACCTAATTGAACTGATTTTGGACTTTGACATTATAAATGTGATAAGTGAGAAAAATGGACTCAAAGAATTAACATTAATCTCACTTTGGTATGACTGTTGGAACTTCGCAGTTACATTGAAGGCTTTCTTAGCCCTTCATTTAAGTATTTACATCAATAAGTTATTTTTACAGTGGTACCAATCGGTGCCGTTAGCGGGCGCTGAGGAAATACAAATGGTTTCAAAGAGTACATTTCATTGACTTTTCAACGGTATCAGTCCGTTTGAGCTACAACGATTGCGTCATATATTCGTACCATCATGTATTTAGCAATTTTTTCCGGTATTACTAGGTTGCATTGCTTTTAAAAGTGAAACGATTGACCGTGGGACGTAATTGAGCTGATTTTGGACTTTAACCTTGTTAATGTGATAAATTTGAGAATTGGACTCCAAGAATTTACATTCTTCTCACTTTGGTATGACTGCTGGAACTTACACTGGACGCTCTGTTAGCTCTTTATTTAAATCTTTAGTTCGATAAGTCATTGAGTACAGTGGTACCAATCCTAGCAGTTAGCCTGCGCTGAGGAAATAAGACAGTTTCAAAAACTACATTTCACTGAGTTTCTAGCGGTATCAGTCCGTTTGGTTTACAACGATTGCTTCACATTTTCGTACCAATATGTATTTAGCGATATTTTACCGGTATTACTAGGTTGCATTGCTTTTAAAAGTGAAACGATTGACCGTGGGACGTAATTGAACTGATTTTGGACTTTAACCTTGTTAATGTGATAAATGAGAGAATTGGACTCCAAGAATTAATATTTTTCTCACTTTGGTATGACTGCTGGAACTCTGCAGTTACACTGGAGGCATTATTAGATCTTTATTCAAGTATTTATTTCGATAAGTCATTGTGTAAAGTGGTACCAATCAGAGCCCTTAGCGCAACCTGAATAAACAGAGACGCTTTTAAAAACTACATTTAATTGACTTTCTAACGGTATTAGGCCGTTTGAGTTACAACGGTTACGTCACATATTCGCACCAACATGTATTTAGCGATATTTTTCTGATATTACTAGGTTGCATCGTTTATAAAAGTGGATCGATTGACCGTGGAACCTAATTGAACTGATTTTGGACTTTGCCCTTATAGATGTGATAAATGGGACAATTGGACTTCAAGAATTAACATTCTGATTACTTTGTCACGAATGCTGAAACTATGCAGTTATGCTGGACGCTCTGTTAGCTCGTTTTTTAAATATTTAGTTCGATAAGTTATTTTTTACAGTCGGACCAATCCAAGCCGTTAGCGCGCACTGAGAGAAGAGAGAAATGTTCTAAAGCTACATTTCATTGACTTTCGAACAGTATCAGTCTGTTTGAGTTACAACAGTTGTGTCACATATTCGTACCAACATGTGTTGAGCGATAATTTTCAGATATTACAGCGTGGCATTGCTCTTAAAAGTGAAACAATTAACCGTGGTACCTAATTGAATTGATTTATGACTTTGTCCTTATAAATGTGATAAATGGGACAATTGGAATTCAAGGATTATCATTCTTCTTACTTTGGCAAGAATTCTGGAACTCCGCAGTTACATTGGAGGCTCTCTAAGCTCTTCATTTAAATATTTACACCAATAAGTTATTTTATACAGTGGTACCAATCAGAGCCGTTAGCGAGTGCTGAGGAAATAGAGACAGTTTCAAAAACTACATTTTATTGACTTTCTAACGCTATCAGTCCGTTTGAGTTACCGCGGTTCCGTCACATATTCCTACCAACATGTGTTTCGCAATATCTTTCCTGTATTACTAGGTTGCATTGCTTTTAAAAGTTAAACGATTGACTGTGGGACTAAATTGAACTGATTTTGAACTCTAACCTTATAATTGTGACAAATGAGACAATTGGACTCAAGAATTAACATTCTTCTCACTTTGGTATGACTGCGGAAACTCCGCAGTAACACTGGAAGCTCTTTTACCTCTTTATTCATATATTTGGTTCGATAAGTCATTGTGTAGAGTGGCACCAATCATAACCGTTAACGCGCGCTGAGGAAATAGCCACAGTTTCAAAAACTACATTTCATCGACTTTCTAACAGCATCAATCCGTTGGAGTTACAACGCTTGCGTCAAACAGTCGTACCAACATGTATTTAGCGATATTTTTCTGATATTTTTATGTTGCATCGCTTTTAAAGGAGAATCGATTCACCGTGAAACCTAATTGAGCTGATGTTGTACTTTGACATTATAAATGTGATAATTGAGAAACATTTACTCAAAGAATTACCATTGATGTCACCTTGGTAAGACTGCTGGAGATCCGCAGTTACACTAAACGCTCTGTTAACTTTTCATTTAAATATTTAGTTCTATAAGTCATTGTGTACAGTGGTACCAATCAGAGCGATTAGCAGGCGCTGAAGAAATAGAGACAGTTTCAAAAACGTCATTTCATTGAATTTCTAACTGTAATAGTCCGTTTGAGTTACAACGGTTGTATCACGTATTTGTACCAATATGTATTTAGCGATATTTCTCTGATATTACTAGGTTGCATCGCTTTTAAAAGTGAATCGATTGACCGTGGAGCCAAATTGAACTAATTTTGAACTTTGACATATAAATGTGATAAATAAGAAAAATGGTCTCAAAGAATTAGCATTCTTCTCACTTTGGCATGAAAGCCGGATCTCTGCAGTAACACTGGAGGCTGTGTTAGCTCTTCATTTATATATGTAGTTCGATATGTCATTGTGTACAGTGGTACCAATCAGAGCAGTTCGCAGCCACTGAAGAAATGGAAACAGTTTCAAGAACCGTATTTATTGAGTTTTTAACGGTATCAGTTCGTTTGAGTTACAACCGTTGCGTCACTTGTTCGTACCAACATGTATTTTGTGATATTGTTCTGGTAATACTAGGTTGTATTGCTTTTCAAAGTGAATCGAGAGACCATGGGACCTAATTGAACTGATTTTGAATTTCAACCTTGTAAATGTGATAAATGAGACAATTGGAGCCCAAGAATTAACATTCTTCTCTGTTTGGTATGACTGCTGGAACTCCGCTGTAACGCTGGAAGCTCTGTTAGCTCTTTATTTATATGTTTTTTTCGATAAGTCATTGTGTACAGTGGTACAGATCAGAACCGTTAGTGTGCCCTGAAGAAATAGAGACATTTTCAAAAAACACACTTCATTGACCTTCTACCAGTATCATTCCGTTTGACTACAACGGTTGAGTCAAACGGTCGTACCAACATGTATTTAGCGATACTTTTCTGATATTTTTAGGTTGCATCGCTTTTAAAAGTGAATCGATTGACCGTGAAACCTAATTGAGCTGATGTTGGACTTTGACATTATAAATGTGATAAATGAGAAACATTTACTCAAAGAACTACCATTGATGTCACTTTGGTATGACTGCTGAAGCTTCACAGTTACACTGAACGCTCTGTTAACTTTTTATTTAAATATTAAGTTCGATAAGTCATTGTGTACAGTGGTACCAATCAGAGCCGTTAGCAAGCGCTGAAGAAATGGAGACAGTTTCAAAAACTACATTTCATTGAATTTCTAACTGTATCAGTCCGTTTGATTTACAACGGATGCATCACATATTTGCACCAATATGTATTTAGCGATATTTCTCTGATATTACTAGGTTGCATCGCTTTTAAAAGTGAATTGATTGACCGTGGAGCCAAATTGAACTAATTTTGAACTTTGACATATAAATGTGATAAATGAGAAAAATGGTCTCAAAGAATTAACATTCTTGTCACTTTGGCATGAAAGCCGGAACTCTACAGAAACACTGGACGCTGTGTTAGCTCATTATTTATATATTTAGTTCGACAAGTTAATGTGAACAGTGGCACCAATCGTAGCAGTTGGCCCGCGCTGAGGAAGTAGAGACAGTTTCAAAAACTACATATCATCGACTTTTTAATGGTATCAGTCCGTTTGAGTTACAAGCTTGCGTCAAACAATCGTACCAACATGTATTTAGCGATATTTTTCTGATATTACTAGGTTGCATCGCTTTTAAAAGTGAATTGATTGACCGTGGAGCCAAATTGAACTAATTTTGAACTTTGACATATAAATGTGATAAATGAGAAAAATGGTCTCAAAGAATTAACATTCTTCTCACCTTGGCATGAAAGCCGGAATTCTGCAGTAACACTGGACACTGTGTTAGCTCTTCATTTACATATTTAGTTTCATATGTCATTGTGTACAGTGGTGCCAATCAGAGCAGTTAGCGGGCGCTGAAGAAATGGAAAAACTTTCAAAAACCATATTTATTGACTTTTTAACGGCATCAATCCGTTTGAGTTACAACGGCTGCGTCACATCTTCGTACCAACATGTATTTTGTGATATTGTTCTGGTAATAGTAGGTTGTATTGCTTTTCAAAGTGAAACAATTGACCATGGGACCTAATTGAACTGATTTTGGATTTCAACCTTGTAAATGTGATAAATGTGACAATTGGACCCCAAGAATTAACATTCTTCTCTGTTTGGTATGACTGCTGGAACTCCGCTGTAACGCTGGAAGCTCTGTTAGCTCTTTATTTATATGTTTTTCCGATAAGTCATTGTGTACAGTGGTACAAATCAGAACCGTTAGTGTGCCCTGAAGAAATAGAGACATTTTCAAAAACTACACTTCATTGACCTTCTACCGGTATCAGTCCGTTTAAATACAACGGTTGAGTGAAACAGTCGTACCAACATGTATTTAGCCATATTTTTCTGATATTTATAGGTTGCATCACTTTTAAAAGTGAAATGATTGACCGTGAAACCTAATTGAGCTGATGTTGGACTTTGACATTATAAATGTGATAAATGAGAAATATTTACTCAAAGAACTACCATTGATGTCACTTTGGTATGACTGCTGAAGCTCCACAGTTACACTGAACGCTCTGTTAACTTTTCATTTAAATATTTAGATCGATAAGTCATTGTGTACAGTGGTACCAATCAGAGCCGTTAGCAAGCGCTGAAGAAATGGAGACAGTATCAAAAACTAAATTTCTTTGAATTTTTAACTGTATCAGTCCGTTTGATTTACAACGGTTGCATCACAAATTTGTACCAATATGTATTTAGCGATATTTCTCTGATATTACTAGGTTGCATCGCTTTTAAAAGTGAATCGATTGACCGTGGAGCCAAATTGAACTAATTTTGAACTTTGCGATATAAATGTGTAAATGAGAAAAATGGTCTCAAAGAATTAACATTCTTCTCACTTTGGCAAGAAAGCCGGAACTCTGCAGTAACACCGGACGCTGTGTTAGCTCATTATTTATATATTTAGTTCGATAAGTTAATGTGCACAGTGGCACCAATCGTAGCAGTTAGCCCGCGCTGAGGAAGTAGAGACAGTTTCAAAAACTACATATCATCGACTTTTTAATGGTATCAGTCCGGTTGGTTTACAACAGTTGCGTCACATTTTCGTACCAACAAGTGTTTAGCGACATCTTTCCGGTATTACTAGGTTGAATTGCTTTTAAATGTGAATCGATTGCCGTGGAACCTAATTAAGCTGATTTTGGCCTTTGACATTATAAATGTGATAAATGGAGAAAAATGGACTCCAAGAATTAACATTCCTCTCACTTTGGTATAATTGCTGAAACTCCGCTGTAACACTGGAAGCTCTTTTACCTCTTTATTCATATATTTGGTTCGATAAGTTATTGTGTACAGTGGTACCAATCATAGCCGTTAACGCGCGCTAAGGAAATAACGACAGTTTCAAAAACTACAATTCATCGACTTTCTAACAGCATCAATCCGTTTCACTTACAACGCTTGCGTCAAACAGTCGTACCAACATGTATTTAGCGATATTTTTCTGATATTTTTATGTTGCATCGCTTTTAAAGGAGAATCGATTCACCGTGAAACCTAATTGAGCTGATGTTGTACTTTGACATTATAAATGTGATAATTGAGAAACATTTACTCAAAGAATTACCATTGATGTCACTTTGGTATGACTGCTGGAGATCCGCAGTTACACTAAACGCTCTGTTATCTTTTCATTTAAATATTTAGTTCTATAAGTCATTGTGTACAGTGGTACCAATCAGAGCGATTAGCAGGCGCTGAAGAAATAGAGACAGTTTCAATAACGACATTTCATTGAATTTCTAACTGTATCAGTCCGTTTGAGTTACAACGGTTGCATCACGTATTTGTACCAATATGTATTTAGCAATATTTCTCTGATATTACTAGGTTGCATCGCTTTTAAAAGTGAATCGATTGACCGTGGAGCCAAATTGAACTAATTTTGAACTTTGACATATAAATGTGATAAATAAGAAAAATGGTCTCAGAGCAGTTAGCGGGCGCTGAAGAAATGGAAACAATTTCAAAGATGGAGAAAATGGAGAAAAATGGACTCCAAGAATTAAAATTGATGTCACTTTGGTATGACTGCTGGAGCTCCACAGTTACACTGAACGCTCTGTTAACTCTTCATTTAAATATTTAGTTCGATAAGTCTTTGGTTACAGTTGTACCAATCAGAGCCGTTAGCAGGCGCTGAAGAAATAGAGACAGTTTCAAAGGCTACACTTCATTGAACTTCTAACGGTATCAGTCCGTTTGAGTTACAACAGTTGCATCACATATTTGTACCAATATGTATTTAGCAATATTTCTCTGATATTACTAGGTTGCATCGCTTTTAAAAGTGAATCGATTGACCGTGGATCCAATCGGAACTAATTTTGAAATTTGACATATAAATGTGATAAATGAGAAAAATGGTCTCAAAGAATTAACATTCTTCTCACTTTGGCATGAAAGCCGGAATTCTGCACTAACACTGGACGTAGTGTTAGCTCTTCATTCATATATTTAGTTTGATATGTCATTGTGTACAGTGGTACCAATCAGAGCAGTTAGCGGGCGCTGAAGAAATGGAAAAAATTTCAAAGAACATATTTATTGACTTTTAAACGGTATCAGTCCGTTTGAGTTACAACGGTTGCATCACATGTTCGTACCAACATGTATTTTGTGATATTTTTCCGGTAATACTAGGTTGCATTGCTTTTCAAAGTGAATCGAGAGACCATGGGACCTAATTGAACTGATTTTGAATTTCAACCTTGTAAATGTGATAAATGAGACAATTGGACTGCAACACATAACATTCTTCTCTTTTTGGTATGACTGCTGGAACTCCGCTGTAACACTGGAAGCTCTGTTAGCTCTTCATTTATATATTTAGTTCGATATGTCATTGTGTACAGTGGTCCCAATCAGAGCAGTTAGCGGACGCTGAAGAAATGGAAACAGTTTCAAAAACCATATTTATTGACTTTTTTACGGTAACAGTCCGTTTGAGTTACAACGGTTGCGTCACATGTTCGTACCAACATGTATTTCGCGATATTGTTCCGGTAATACTAGGTTGTATTGCTTTTCAAATAGAAACGATTGACCATGGGACCTAATTGAACTGATTTTGGACCTTAACCTTGTAAATATGAAAAATGAGACAATTGGACTCCAAGAATTAACATTCTTCTTTTTTTGGTATGACTGCTGGAACTCCGCTGTAACACTGGACGCTCTGTTAGCTCTTTCTCTAAAACTTGAGTTCGATCAGTCATTGTGTACACTGGCACCAATGCTAGTAAATAGCCGGCGTTGAGGAAATAGAGACAGCTTCAAAAACTACATATCATTGACTTCTTAACGGTGTCAGCCCTTTTGCTTTACAACGATTGCGTCACACTTTCATACCAACATGTAATTAGAGATATATTTCCGGTATTACTAGGTTGCATTGCCTTTAAAAGTTAAAGGATTGACTGTTGGACGAAATTGAACTGATTTTCGATTTTAACCTGATAATTGTGACAAATGAGACAATTGGACTCCAGGAATTAACATTCTTCCCACATTGGTATAACTGCTGCAATACCACAGTTTCACCGGACGTTCTGTTAGCTCTTTATATATATATTTATTTCTATAAGTCATTGTGCACAGTGGTACCAATCACATCCGTTAGCGCCCCTGAGGAAATAGAGACAGTTTCAAAAACTACATTTTATTGACTTTCTAACGCTATCAGTCCGTTTGAGTTACCGCGGTTCCGTCACATATTCCTACCAACATGTGTTTCGCAATATCTTTCCTGTATTACTAGGTTGCATTGCTTTTAAAAGTTAAACGATTGACTGTGGGACTAAATTGAACTGATTTTGAACTCTAACCTTATAATTGTGACAAATGAGACAATTGGACTCAAGAATTAACATTCTTCTCACTTTGGTATGACTGCGGAAACTCCGCAGTAACACTGGACGCTCTGTTAGTTCTTTATCTAAATCTTTAGTTGGATAAGTCATTGTGTACAGTGGCATCAATCCTAGCAGTTAGCCCTCGCTGAAGAAATGGAGACAGTTTCAAAAACTACAGATCATTGACTTTCTAATTGTATGAGTGCGATTGGCTTACAACAATTGTGTCACATTTTCGTACCAACATGTATTTAGCAATATCTTTCCGGTATTACTAGGTTGCATTGCTTTTAAAAGTTAAAAGATTGATTGTGGGACGTAATTGAATTGATTTTGGACTTTAACCTTATAAATGTGACAAATGAGACAATTGGACTACAAGAATTAACATTTTTCTCACTTTGGTAAGACTGCTAGAACACCCCATTACAGTGGAAGCGCTGTTAGTTCTTTATTTATCTATTTAGTTCGATCAGTCATTGTGTACAGTGGTACCAATCAGAGCTGTTAGCGCGCCCTGCAGAAATAGAAAAAGGTTAAAAAACTACATTTTATTGACTTTCTAACGGTAGGAGTCCGTTTGAGTTACAGCGATTCCGTCACATTTTCGTACCAACATGTATTTAGCGACATTTTTCCGGTATTACTAGGTTGCATTGCTTTTAAAGGTTAAAAGATTGACTGTGGGACGTAATTGATATGATTTTGGACTTTAACCTTATAAACGTGACAAATGAGACAATTGTATTTTAAGAATTAACATTCATCTCCTTTTGGTATGACTGCTGGAACTCCACTGTAACACTGGACACTCTGTTAGCTCTTTATTTATATATTTATTTCCCTAAGTTATTGTGTACAGTGGTACCAATCAGAACCGTTAGTGCGCTGAGGAAATAGAGACAGTTTAAAAAGCTACATTTCACTGGCTTTCTAATGGTATGAGTGCGATTGGCTTACAACAATTGTGTCACATTTTCGTACCAACATGTATTTAGCGATATCTTTCCGGTATTACTAGGTTGCATTGCTTTTAAAAGTTAAAAGATTGATTGTGGGACGTATTTGAATTGCTTTTGGACTTTAACCTTGTAAATGTGATAAATGAGACAATTGGACTGCAACACATAACATTCTTCTCTTTTTGGTATGACTGCTGGAACTCCGCTGTAACACTGGAAGCTCTGTTAGCTCTTCATTTATATATTTAGTTCGATATGTCATTGTGTACAGTGGTCCCAATCAGAGCAGTTAGCGGACGCTGAAGAAATGGAAACAGTTTCAAAAACCATATTTATTGACTTTTATACGGTATCAGTCCGTTTGAGTTACAACGGTTGCGTCACATGTTCGTACCAACATGTGTTTTGCGATATTGTTCCGGTAATACTAGGTTGTATTGCTTTTAACAGTAAAAGGATTGACCGTGGGAGCTAATTGAACTGGTTTTAAATTTTAACCTTGTAAATGTGATAAATGAGACAATTGGACCCCAAGAATTAGCATTTTTCTCTTCTTGGTATGACTGCTGGATCTCCGCTGGAACACTGGACGCTCTGTTAGCTCCTTATTTATATAATTATTTCGAAAAGTCATTGTGTTCAGTGGTACCAATCAGAGCTTTTAGCGCGCCCTGAGGAAATAGAAACAGTTTCAAAAACCATATTTATTGACTTTTTAACGGTATCAGTCCGTTTGAGTTACAACAGTTGCGTCACATGTTCGTACCAACATGTATTTCGCGATGTTGTTCCGGTAATACTAGGTTGTATTGCTTTTCAAATTGAAACGATTGACCATGGGACCTAATTGAACTGATTTTGGACTTTAACCTTGTAAATGTGATAAATGAGACAATTGGACTCCAAGAATTAACATTCTTCTTTTTTTGGTATGACTGCTGGAACTCCGCTGTAACACTGGACGCTCTGTTAGCTCTTTCTCTAAAACTTGAGTTCGATCAGTCATTGTGTACACTGGCACCAATGCTAGTAAATAGCCGGCGTTGAGGAAATAGAGACAGCTTCAAAAACTACATATCATTGACTTCTTAACGGTGTCAGCCCTTTTGCTTTACAACGATTGCGTCACACTTTCGTACCAACATGTATTTAGAGATATATTTCCGGTATTACTAGGTTGCATTGCCTTTATAAGTTAAAGGATTGACTGTGGGACGAAATTGAACTGATTTTCGATTTTAACCTGATAATTGTGACAAATGAGACAATTGGACTCCAGGAATTAACATTCTTCCCACATTGGTATAACTGCTGCAATACCACAGTTTCACCGGACGTTCTGTTAGCTCTTTATATATATATTTATTTCTATAAGTCATTGTGCACAGTGGTACCAATCAGAGCCGTTAGCGCCCCTGAGGAAATAGAGACAGATTCAAAACCTACATTTTATTGACTTAACGCTATCAGTCCGTTTGAGTTACCGCGGTTCCGTCACATATTCCTACCAACATGTGTTTCGCAATATCTTTCCTGTATTACTAGGTTGCATTGCTTTTAAAAGTTAAACGATTGACTGTGGGACTAAATTAAACTGATTTTGAACTCTAACCTTATAATTGTGACAAATGAGACAATTGGACTCAAGAATTAACATTCTTCTCACTTTGGTATGACTGCGGAAACTCCGCAGTAACACTGGACGCTCTGTTAGCTCTTTATTTAAAACTTTAGTTGGACAAGTCATTGTGTACAGTGGCATCAATCCCAGCAGTTAGTCCTCGCTGAGGAAAAAGAAACAGTTTTAAAAACTACATATCGATGACTTTCTAACGGGATCATTCGGTTTGCGTTACAACGCTTGCGTCAAATATTTGTACCAACATGTATTTAGCGATATTTTTCTGATATTACTAGGTTGCATTGCTTTTAAAAGTGAATCGATTGACCGTGAAACCTAATTGAGCTGATTTTGGACTTTGACATTATAAATGTGATAAATCAGAAGAATGGACTCAAAGAATTACCATTGATGTCACTTTGGTGTGACTGCTGCAGCTCCGCAGTTACACTGGACGCTCTGTTAACTATTCATTTAAATATTTAATTCAATAAGTCATTGTGTAAAGTGGTACCAATCAGAGCCGTTAGCAGGCGCTGAGGAAATAGAGACAGTTTCAAAAACTACATTTCATTGCATTTGTAACGGTATCAGTCCGTGTGAGTTACAACAGTTGCGTCACATATTCGTACCAACATGTACTTAGCGATATTTTTCTGATTTTACTAGGATGCATCGCTTTTAAAAGTGAATCGATTAACCGTTGAACCTAATTGAACTGATTTTGGACTTTGACATTATAAATGTCATAAATAAGAAAAGTGGACTCCAAGAAATAACATTCTTCTCATTTTGGTGTGACTGCTGAACTCTGCTGTAACACTGGAAGCTCTGTTAGCTCTTTATTTATATATTTAGTTCGATAAGTCATTGTGTACAGTGGTACCAATCGGAGCCTTTAGTGCGCCCTGAAGAAATAGAGACACTTTCAAAAACTACATATCATTGACTTTCTAATTGTATGAGTGCGATTGGCTTACAACAATTGTGTCACATTTTCGTACCAACATGTATTTAGCAATATCTTTCCGGTATTACTAGGTTGCATTGCTTTTAAAAGTTAAAAGATTGATTGTGGGACGTAATTGAATTGATTTTGGACTTTAACCTTATAAATGTGACAAATGAGACAATTGGACTACAAGAATTAACATTTTTCTCACTTTGGTAAGACTGCTAGAACACCCCATTACAGTGGAAGCGCTTTTAGTTCTTTATTTATATATTTAGTTCGATAAGTCATTGTGTACAGTGGTACCAATCAGAGCTGTTAGCGCGCCCTGAAGAAATAGAAAAAGGTTAAAAAACTACATTTTATTGATTTTCTAACGGTAGCAGTCCGTTTGAGTTACAGCGGTTCCGTCACATTTTCGTACCAACATGTATTTAGCGACATCTTTCCGCTATTACTAGGTTGCATTGCTTTTAAAAGTTAAAAGATTGACTGTGGGACGAAATTGAATTGATTTTGGACTTCAACCTTATAAACGTGACAAATGAGACAATTGTATTTTAAGAATTAACATTCATCTCCTTTTGGTGTGACTGCTGGAACGCCGCTGTAACACTGGACACTCTGTTAGCTCTTTATTTATATATTTATTTCCCTAAGTTATTGTGTACAGTAGTACCAATCAGAACCGTTAGTGCGCTGAGGAAATAGAGACAGTTTAAAAAGATACATTTCACTGGCTTTCTAATGGTGTGAGTGCGATTGGCTTACAACAATTGTGTCACATTTTCGTACCAACATGTATTTAGCGATATCTTTCCGGTATTACTAGGTTGCATTGCTTTTAAAAGTTAAAAGATTGACTGTGGGACGTAATTGAATTGCTTTTGGACTTTAACCTTATAAATGCGACAAATGAGACAATTGGACTACAAGAATTTACATTTTTCTCACTTTGCTATGACTGCTAGAACACCCCATTACACTGGACGCGCTATTAGATCTTTATTTAAGTATTTAGTTCGATAAGTTATTGTGTACAGTGGT
This sequence comes from Hydractinia symbiolongicarpus, assembly GCF_029227915.1. Lineage (NCBI taxonomy): Eukaryota > Metazoa > Cnidaria > Hydrozoa > Anthoathecata > Hydractiniidae > Hydractinia > Hydractinia symbiolongicarpus. The sequence continues at coordinate 7,156,891 of NC_079878.1, forward strand.
ACCAATCAGAGCCGTTAGCGCGCCCTGAGTTAATAGATACAGTTTCAATAACAACATTTTATTGACTTTCTAACTGTATCAGACCGTTTGAGTTACAGCGGTTCCGTCACATATTCCTACCAACATGTGTTTCGCAATATCTTTCCGGTATTATTAGGTTCCATTGCTTTTAACAGTGAAAGGATTGACCGTGGGACTTAATGGAACTGATTTTGAATTTTAACCTTGTAAATGTGATAAATCAGAAAAATGGACTACTAGAATTACCATTCCTCTCACTTTGGTATAACTGCTGAAACTCTGCTGTATCACTGGAAGCTCTTTTAGCTCTTTATTTATATATTTAGTTCGATAAGTTATTGTTTACAGTGGTACCAATCATAGCCGTTAACGCGCGCTAAGGAAATAGCGACAGTTTCAAAAACTACATTTCATTGATTTTCTAACGGTATCAGTCCGCTTGAGTTATAACAGTCGCATCACATATTCGTACCAACATGTACTTAGCGATATTTTTCTGATTTTACTTGGATGCATTGCTTTTAAAAGTGAATCGATTAACCGTGGAACCTAATTGAACTGATTTTGGACTTTGACATTATAAATGTCATAAATAAGAAAAGTGGACTCCAAGAAATAACATTCTTCTCATTTTGGTATGACTACTGAACTCTGCTGTAACACTGGAAGCTCTGTTAGCTCTTTTTTACATATTTAGTTCGATAAGTCATTGTGTACAGTGGTACCAATCAGAGCTGTTAGCGCGCCCTGAGAAATAGAAACAGTTTCAAAAACTAAATTTTATTGACCTTCTAACGGCATCAGTCCGTTTGAGTTACAACTATTGCGTCACATATTCGTACCAACATGTACTTAGCGATATTTTTCTGATTTTACTAGGATGCATCGCTTTTAAAAGTGAATTGATTAACCGTGGAACCTAATTGAACTGATTTTGGACTTTGACAATATAAATGTCATAAATAAGAAAAGTGGACTCCAAGAAATAACATTCTTCTCATTTTGGTATTACTGCTGAACTCTGCTGTAACACTGGAAGCTCTGTTAGCTCTTTTTTTATATATTTAGTTCGATAAGTCATTGTGGACAGTGGTACCAATCATAGCTGTTAGCGCGGCCTGAGGAAATAGAAACAGTTTCAAAAACTAAATTTTATTGACTTTCTAACGGTATCAGTCCGTTTGTGTTACAACGGTTGCGTCACATATTCGTACCAACATGTACTTAGCGATATTTTTCCGGTATCACAAGGTTCCATTGCTTTTAACTGTGAAAGGATTGACCGTGGGACTTAATGGAACTGATTTTGAATTTTAACCTTGTAAATGTGATAAATGGGACAATTGGACTCCAAGAAATAACATTCTTCTCATTTTGGTATGACTGCTGAACTCAGCCGTAACACTGGAAGCTCTGTTAGCTCTTTATTTATATATTTAGTTCGATAAGTCATTGTGTACAGTGGTAGCAATCAGAGCTGTTAGCGCGCCCTGAGGAAATAGAAAAAGGTTGAAAAACTAAATTTTATTGACTTTCTAACGGTATCAGTCCGTTTGAGTTACAGCTGTTCCGTCACATATTCCTACCAACATGTGTTTCGCGATATCTTTCCGGTATTACTAGGTTGCATTGCTTCTAAAAGTTAAAAGATTGACTGTGGGACTAAATTAAACTGATTTTAAAATTTTACCTTATAATTGTGACAAATGAGACAATTGGACTCAAGAATTAACATTCTTCTCACTTTGTTATGACTGCTGAAACTCCGCAGTAACACTGGACGCTCTGTTAGTTCTTTATCTAAATCTTTAGTTGGATAAGTCATTGTGTACAGTGGCATCAATCCTAGCAGTTAGCCGTCGCTGAGGAAATGGAGACAGTTTCAAAAACTACAGATCATTGACTTTCTAATTGTATGAGTGCGATTGGCTTACAACAATTGTGTCACATTTTCGTACCAACATGTATTTAGCAATATATTTCCGGTATTACTAGGTTGCATTGCTTTTAAATGTTAAAAGATTGATTGTGGGACGTAATTGAATTGATTTTGGACTTGAACCTTATAAATGTGACAAATGAGACAATTGGACTACAAGAATTAACATTTTTCTCACTTTGGTAAGACTGCTAGAACACCCCATTACAGTGGAAGCGCTTTTAGTTCTTTATTTATATATTTAGTTCGATAAGTCATTGTGTACAGTGGTACCAATCAGAGCTGTTAGCGCGCCCTGAAGAAATAGAAAAAGGTTAAAAAACTACATTTTATTGATTTTCTAACGGTAGCAGTCCGTTTGAGTTACAGCGGTTCCGTCACATTTTCGTACCAACATGTATTTAGCGACATCTTTCCGCTATTACTAGGTTGCATTGCTTTTAAAAGTTAAAAGATTGACTGTGGGACGAAATTGAATTGATTTTGGACTTCAACCTTATAAACGTGACAAATGAGACAATTGTATTTTAAGAATTAACATTTACCTCCTTTTGGTGTGACTGCTGGAACGCCGCTGTAACACTGGACACTCTGTTAGCTCTTTATTTATATATTTATTTCCCTAAGTTATTGTGTACAGTGGTACCAATCAGAACCGTTAGTGCGCTGAGGAAATAGAGACAGTTTAAAAAGCTACATTTCACTGGCTTTCTAATGGTGTGAGTGCGATTGGCTTACAACAATTGTGTCACATTTTCGTACCAACATGTATTTAGCGATATCTTTCCGGTATTACTAGGTTGCATTGCTTTTAAAAGTTAAAAGATTGACTGTGGGACGTAATTGAATTGCTTTTGGACTTTAACCTTATAAATGCGACAAATGAGACAATTGGACTACAAGAATTTACATTTTTCTCACTTTGCTATGACTGCTAGAACACCCCATTACACTGGACGCGCTATTAGATCTTTATTTAAGTATTTAGTTCGATAAGTTATTGTGTACAGTGGTACCAATCAGAGCCGTTAGCGCGCCCTGAGTTAATAGATACAGTTTCAATAACAACATTTTATTGACTCTCTAACTGTATCAGACCGTTTGAGTTACCGCGGTTCTGTCACATATTCCTACCAACATGTGTTTCGCAATATCTTTCCGGTATTACTAGGTTGCATCGCTTTTGAATGGGAATCGATTGACCGTGGAACCTAATTGAGCTAATTTTGGACTTTGACATTATAAATGTGATAAATCAGAAAAATGGACTACTAGAATTAACATTCCTCTCACTTTGGTATAACTGCTGAAACTCTGCTGTATCACTGGAAGCTCTTTTAGCTCTTTATTTATATATTTAGTTCGATAAGTTATTGTTTACAGTGGTACCAATCATAGCCGTTAACGCGCGCTAAGGAAATAGCGACAGTTTCAAAAACTACATTTCAATGACTTTCTAACGGTATCAGTCCGCTTGAGTTATAACAGTCGCATCACATATTCGTACCAACATGTACTTAGCGATATTTTTCTGATTTTACTAGGATGCATCGCTTTTAAAAGTGAATTGATTAACCGTGGAACCTAATTGAACTGATTTTGGACTTTGACATTATAAATGTCATAAATAAGAAAAGTGGACTCCAAGAAATAACATTCTTCTCATTTTGGTATTACTGCTGAACTCTGCTGTAACACTGGAAGCTCTGTTAGCTCTTTTTTTATATATTTAGTTCGATAAGTCATTGTGGACAGTGGTACCAATCATAGCTGTTAGCGCGGCCTGAGGAAATAGAAACAGTTTCAAAAACTAAATTTTATTGACTTTCTAACGGTATCAGTCCGTTTGTGTTACAACGGTTGCGTCACATATTCGTACCAACATGTACTTAGCGATATTTTTCCGGTATCACAAGGTTCCATTGCTTTTAACAGTGAAAGGATTGACCGTGGGACTTAATGGAACTGATTTTGAATTTTAACCTTGTAAATGTGATAAATGGGACAATTGGACTCCAAGAAATAACATTCTTCTCATTTTGGTATGACTGCTGAACTCAGCCGTAACACTGGAAGCTCTGTTAGCTCTTTATTTATATATTTAGTTCGATAAGTCATTGTGTACAGTGGTAGCAATCAGAGCTGTTAGCGCGCCCTGAGGAAATAGAAAAAGGTTGAAAAACTAAATTTTATTGACTTTCTAACGGTATCAGTCCGTTTGAATTACAGCGGTTCCGTCACATATTCCTACCAACATGTGTTTCGCGATATCTTTCCGGTATTACTAGGTTGCATTGCTTCTAAAAGTTAAAAGATTGACTGTGGGACTAAATTAAACTGATTTTAAAATTTTACCTTATAATTGTGACAAATGAGACAATTGGACTCAAGAATTAACATTCTTCTCACTTTGTTATGACTGCTGAAACTCCGCAGTAACACTGGACGCTCTGTTAGTTCTTTATCTAAATCTTTAGTTGGATAAGTCATTGTGTACAGTGGCATCAATCCTAGCAGTTAGCCGTCGCTGAGGAAATGGAGACAGTTTCAAAAACTACAGATCATTGACTTTCTAATTGTATGAGTGCGATTGGCTTACAACAATTGTGTCACATTTTCGTACCAACATGTATTTAGCAATATATTTCCGGTATTACTAGGTTGCATTGCTTTTAAATGTTAAAAGATTGATTGTGGGACGTAATTGAATTGATTTTGGACTTGAACCTTATAAATGTAACAAATGAGACAATTGGACTACAAGAATTAACATTTTTCTCACTTTGGTAAGACTGCTAGAACACCCCATTACAGTGGAAGCGCTTTTAGCTCTTTATTTATATATTTATTTCCCTAAGTTATTGTGTACAGTGGTACCAATCAGAACCGTTAGTGCGCTGAGGAAATAAAGACAGTTTAAAAAGCTACATTTCACTGGCTTTCTAATGGTATGAGTGCGATTGGCTTACAACAATTGTGTCAAATTTTCGTACCAACATGTATTTAGCGATATCTTTCCGGTATTACTAGTTTGCATTGCTTTTAAAAGTTAAAAGATTGATTGTGGGACGTAATTGAATTGCTTTTGGAATTTAACCTTATAAATGTGACAAATGAGACAATTGGACTACAAGAATTTACATTTTTCTCACTTTGCTATGACTGCTACAACACCCCATTACACTGGACGCGCTATTAGATCTTTATTTAAGTATTTAGTTCGATAAGTTATTGTGTACAGTGGTACCAATCAGAGCCGTTAGCGCGCCCTGAGTTAATAGAGACAGTTTCAATAACAACATTTTATTGACTTTCTAACTGTATCAGACCGTTTGAGTTACAGCGGTTCCGTCACATATTCCTACCAACATGTGTTTCGCAATATCTTTCCGGTATTACTAGGTTGCATCGCTTTTAAATGGGAATCGATTGACCGTGGAACCTAATTGAGCTAATTTTGGACTTTGACATTATAAATGTGATAAATAGGAAAAATGGACTACTAGAATTAACATTCCTCTCACTTTGGTATAACTGCTGAAACTCTGCTGTATCACTGGAAGCTCTTTTAGCTCTTTATTTATATATTTAGTTCGATAAGTTATTGTTTACAGTGGTACCAATCATAGCCGTTAACGCGCGCTAAGGAAATAGCGACAGTTTCAAAAACTACAATTCATTGACTTTCTAACGGTATCAGTCCGCTTGAGTTATAACAGTCGCATCATATATTCGTACCAACATGTACTTAGCGATATTTTTCTGATTTTACTAGGATGCATGGCTTTTAAAAGTGAATCGATTAACCGTGGAACCTAATTGAACTGATTTGGGACTTTGACATTATAAATGTCATAAATAAGAAAAGTGGACTCCAAGAAATAACATTCTTCTCATTTTGGTATGACTGCTGAACTCTGCTGTAACACTGGAAGCTCTGTTAGCTCTTTTTTATATATTTAGTTCGATAAGTCATTGTGTACAGTGGTACCAATCAGAGCTGTTAGCGCGCCCTGAGAAGTAGAAACAGTTTCAAAAACTAAATTTTATTGACTTTCTAACGGCATCAGTCCGTTTGAGTTACAACTATTGCGTCACATATTCGTACCAACATGTACTTAGCGATATTTTTCTGATTTTACTAGGATGCATCGCTTTTAAAAGTGAATCGATTAACCGTGGAACCTAATTGAACTGATTTTTGACTTTGACATTATAAATGTCATAAATAAGAAAAGTGGACTCCAAGAAATAACATTCTTCTCATTTTGGTATGACTGCTGAACTCTGCTGTAACACTGGAAGCTCTGTTAGCTCTTTTTTTATATATTTAGTTCGATAAGTCATTGTGTACAGTGGTACCAATCAGAGCTGTTAGCGCGCCATGAGAAGTAGAAACAGTTTCAAAAACTAAATTTTATTGACTTTCTAACGGCATCAGTCCGTTTGAGTTACAACTATTGCGTCACATATTCGTACCAACATGTACTTAGCGATATTTTTCTGATTTTACTAGGATGCATCGCTTTTTAAAGTGAATCGATTAACCGTGGAACCTAATTGAACTGATTTTTGACTTTGACATTATAATTGTCATAAATAAGAAAAGTGGACTCCAAGAAATAACATTCTTCTCATTTTGGTATGACTGCTGAACTCTGCTGTAACACTGGAAGCTCTGTTAGCTCTTTTTTATATATTTAGTTCGATAAGTCATTGTGTACAGTGGTACCAATCAGAGCTGTTAGCGCGGCCTGAGGAAATAGAAACGGTTTCAAAAACTAAATTTTATTGACTTTCTAACGGTATCAGTCCGTTTGAGTTACAACGGTTGCGTCACATATTCGTACCAACATGTACTTAGCGATATTTTTCCGGTATCACAAGGTTCCATTGCCTTTAACAGTGAAAGGATTGACCGTGGGACTTAATGGAACTGATTTTGAATTTTAACCTTGTAAATGTGATAAATGGGTCAATTGGACTCCAGGAAATAACATTCTTCTCATTTTGGTATGACTGCTGAACTCAGCCGTAACACTGGAAGCTCTGTTAACTCTTTATTTATATATTTAGTTCGATAAGTCATTGTGTACAGTGGTAGCAATCAGAGCTGTTAGCGCGCCCTGAGGAAATAGAAAAAGGTTGAAAAACTAAATTTTATTGACTTTCTAACGGTATCAGTCCGTTTGAGTTACAACTATTGCGTCACATATTCGTACCAACATGTACTTAGCGATATTTTTCTGGTTTTACTAGGATGCATCGCTTTTAAAAGTGAATCGATTAACCGTGGAACCTAATTGAACTGATTTTTGACTTTGACATTATAAATGTCATAAATAAGAAAAGTGGACTCCAAGAAATAACATTCTTCTCATTTTGGTATGACTGCTGAACTCTGCTGTAACACTGGAAGCTCTGTTAGCTCTTTTTTTATATATTTAGTTCGATAAGTCATTGTGTACAGTGGTACCAATCAGAGCTGTTAGCGCGCCCTGAGAAGTAGAAACAGTTTCAAAAACTAAATTTTATTGACTTTCTAACGGCATCAGTCCGTTTGAGTTACAACTATTGCGTCACATATTCGTACCAACAGGTACTTAGCGATATTTTTTCGATTTTACTAGGATGCATCGCTTTTAAAAGTGAATCGATTAACCGTGGAACCTAATTGAACTGATTTTTGACTTTGACATTATAAATGTCATAAATAAGAAAAGTGGACTCCAAGAAATAACATTCTTCTCTTTTTGGTATGACATCTGAACTCTGCTGTAACACTGGAAGCTCTGTTAGCTCTTTTTTTATATATTTAGTTCGATAAGTCATTGTGTACAGTGGTACCAATCAGAGCAGTTAGCGGGTGCTGCAGAAGTGGAAACAGCTTCAAAAACCACATTTCATTGACTTTTTAAAGGTATCAGTCCGTTTGAGTTACAACGGTTGCGTCACATGTTCGTACCAACATGTACTTAGCGATATTTTTCTGATTTTACTAGGATGCATTGCTTTTAAAAGTATATCGATTGACCGTGGAACCAATTTGAACTGATTTTAAACTTTGATATATAAATGTGATAAATGAGACAATTGGACTCCAAGAATTAACATTCTGATTACTTCGGCATGAATGCTCGGACTTCACGGTAACACTGGATGCTCGGGCAGCTCTTTATTTATATAATTATTTCGATAAGTCATTGAGTACAGTGGCACCAATCGGAGCCGTTAGTGCGCTGAGGAAATAGAGACAGTTTCAAAAGCTACATTTCATTGGCTTTCTAATGGTATCAGTCCGTTTGAGTTACAACAATTGCGTCACATTTTCGAACCAACATGTATTTAGCGATATTGTTCCCGTACTACTAGGTTGCGTTGCCTTTTAAAGTGAAACGATTGACCGTAGGACGTAATTGGACTGATTTTGGACTTTGAAATTATAAATGTGATAAATGAGAAAAATGGACTACTAGAATTAAAATTCCTCTCACTTTGGTATGACAGCTGAAACTCCGCTGTAACACTGGAAGCTCTTTTAGCTCTTTATTTATATATTTTTTTCGGTAAGTTATTGTTTACAGTGGTACCAATCATAGCCGTTAACGCGCGCTAAGGAAATAGCGACAGTTTTAAAAACTACATTTCAACGACTTTCTAACGGTATCAGTTCGTTTGAGTTACAACGGTTGCGTCACATGTTCGTACCAACATGTACTTAGCGATATTTTTCTGTATTTACTAGGATGCATCGCTTTTAAAAGTGAATCGATTAACCGTGGAAACTAATTGAACTGATTTTGGACTTTGACATTATAAATGTCGTAAATAAGAAAAGTGGACTCCAAGAAATAACATAATTCTCATTTTGGTATGACTGCTGAACTCTGCTGTAACACTGGAAGCTCTGTTCGCTCTTTATTTATATATTTAGTTCGATAAGTCATAGTGCACAGTGGTACCAATCAAAGCCGTTAGTTCGCCCTGAAGAAATAGAGACACTTTCAAAAACTACATTTCATTGACTTTCGAACAGTATCAGTCCGTTTTAGTTATAACGGTTGCGTCAGATATTCGTGCCAACATATATTTAGCGATATTTTTCTGATATTACTAGGTTGCATTGCTTTTAAAAGTATATCGATTGACCGTGGAACCAATTTGAACTGATTTTGGACTTTGACATTATAAATGTCGTAAATAAGAAAAGTGGACTCCAAGAAATAACATACTTCTCATTTTGGTATGACTGCTGAACTCTGCTGTAACACTGAAAGCTCTGTTCGTCTTCATTTAAATATTTAGTTCGATAAGTCATTGTGTACAATGGTATTAATCAGAGCCGTTAGTAGGCTCTGAGGAAATAGAGACAGTTTCAACAACTACATTTCATTGACTTTCAAACGGTATCAGTCCGTTTCAATTACAACTGTTGCATCACATATTCGTACCAATATGTATTTAGCGATATTACTCTGATATTACTAGGTTGCATCGCTATTAAAGGTGAATCGATTCACCGTGGAACCTAATTGAACTAATTTTGAACTTTGACATATAAATGTGATAAATGAGACAATTGGACTCCAAGAATTAACATTCTGATTACTTCGGAATGAATGCTCGGACTTCACGGTAACACTGGATGCTCGGGCAGCTCTTTATTTATATAATTATTTCGATAAGTCATTGAGTACAGTGGCACCAATCGGAGCCGTTAGTGCGCTGAGGAAATAGAGACAGTTTCAAAAGCTACATTTCATTGGCTTTCTAATGGTATCAGTCCGTTTGAGTTACAACGGTTGCGTCACATGTTCGTACCAACATGTACTTAGCGATATTTTTCTGATTTTACTAGGATGCATCGCTTTTAAAAGTGAATCGATTAACCGTGGAACCTAATTGAACTGATTTTGGACTTTGACATTATAAATGTCGTAAATAAGAAAAGTGGACTCCAAGAAATAACATTCTTCTCATTTTGGTATGACTGCTGAACTCTGCTGTAACACTGGAAGCTCTGTTCGCTCTTTATTTATATATTTAGTTCGATAAGTCATGGTGCACAGTGGTACCAATCAAAGCCGTTAGTTCGCCCTGAAGAAATAGAGACACTTTCAAAAACTACAATTCATTGACTTTCGAACGGTATCAGTCCGTTTTAGTTACAACGGTTGCGTCAGATATTCGTACCAACATGTATTTAGCAATATTTTTCTGATATTACTAGGTTGCATTGCTTTTAAAAGTATATCGATTGACCGTGGAACCAATTTGAACTGATTTCGGACTTTGACATTATAAGTGTGGTAAATGAGAAAAAGAGGCTCAAAGAATTACCATTGATGTCACTTTGGTATGGTTGCTGGTGCTCCGCTGTTACACTGGACGCTCTGTTAACTCTTCATTTAAATATTTAGGTCGATAAGTCATTGTGTACAATGGTACCAATCAGAGCCGTTAGCAGGCTCTGAGGAAATAGAGACAGTTTCAACAACTACATTTCATTGACTTTCAAACGGTATCAGTCCGTTTCAATTACAACTGTTGCATCACATATTCGTACCAATATGTATTTAGCGATATTACTCTGATACTACTAGGTTGCATCGCTTTTAAAGGTGAATCGATTCACCGTGGAACCTAATTGAACTAATTTTAAACTTTGATATATAAATGTGATAAATGAGACAATTGGACTCCAAGAATTAACATTCTGATTACTTCGGCATGAATGCTCGGACTTCACGGTAACACTGGATGCTCGGGCAGCTCTTTATTTATATAATTATTTCGATAAGTCATTGAGTACAGTGGCACCAATCGGAGCCGTTAGTGCGCTGAGGAAATAGAGACAGTTTCAAAAGCTACATTTCATTGGCTTTCTAATGGTATCATCCGTTTGAGTTACAACGATTGCGTTACATTTTCGAACCAACATGTATTTAGCGATATTGTTCCCGTACTACTAGGTTGCGTTACCTTTTAAAGTGAAACGATTGACCGTGGGACGTAATTGGACTGATTTTGGACTTTGAAATTATAAATGTGATAAATGAGAAAAATGGAATACTAGAATTAACATTCCTCTCACTTTGGTATAACTGCTGAAACTCCGCTGTAACACTGGAAGCTCTTTTAGCTCTTTATTTATATATTTTTTTCGGTAAGTTATTGTTTACAGTGGTACCAATCATAGCCGTTACCGCGCTCTAAGGAAATAGCGACAGTTTTAAAAACTACATTTCAACGACTTTCTAACGGTATCAGTTCGTTTGAGTTACAACGGTTGCGTCACATGTTCGTACCAACATGTACTTAGCGATATTTTTCTGATTTTACTAGGATGCATCGCTTTTAAAAGTGAATCGATTAACCGTGGAAACTAATTGAACTGATTTTGGACTTTGACATTATAAATGTCGTAAATAAGAAAAGTGGACTCCAAGAAATAACATAATTCTCATTTTGGTATGACTGCTGAACTCTGCTGTAACACTGGAAGCTCTGTTCGCTCTTTATTTATATATTTAGTTCGATAAGTCATAGTGCACAGTGGTACCAATCAAAGCCGTTAGTTCGCCCTGAAGAAATAGAGACACTTTCAAAAACTACATTTCATTGGCTTTCGAACAGTATCAGTCCGTTTTAGTTACAACGGTTGCGTCAGATATTCGTGCCAACATATATTTAGCGATATTTTTCTGATATTACTAGGTTGCATTGCTTTTAAAAGTATATCGATTGACCGTGGAACCAATTTGAACTGATTTTGGACTTTGACATTATAAATGTCGTAAATAAGAAAAGTGGACTCCAAGAAATAACATACTTCTCATTTTGGTATGACTGCTGAACTCTGCTGTAACACTGAAAGCTCTGTTCGTCTTCATTTAAATATTTAGTTCGATAAGTCATTGTGTACAATGGTATTAATCAGAGCCGTTAGTAGGCTCTGAGGAAATAGAGACAGTTTCAACAACTACATTTCATTGACTTTCAAACGGTATCAGTCCGTTTCAATTACAACTGTTGCATCACATATTCGTACCAATATGTATTTAGCGATATTACTCTGATATTACTAGGTTGCATCGCTTTTAAAGGTGAATCGATTCACCGTGGAACCTAATTGAACTAATTTTGAACTTTGACATATAAATGTGATAAATGAGACAATTGGACTCCAAGAATTAACATTCTGATTACTTCGGAATGAATGCTCGGACTTCACGGTAACACTGGATGCTCGGGCAGCTCTTTATTTATATAATTATTTCGATAAGTCATTGAGTACAGTGGCACCAATCGGAGCCGTTAGTGCGCTGAGGAAATAGAGACAGTTTCAAAAGCTACATTTCATTGGCTTTCTAATGGTATCAGTCCGTTTGAGTTACAACGATTGCGTCACATTTTCGAACCAACATGTATTTAGCGATATTGTTCTCGTACTACTAGGTTGCGTTGCCTTTTAAAGTGAAACGATTGACCGTGGGACGTAATTGAACTGATTTTGGACTTTGAAATTATAAATGTGATAAATGAGAAAAATGGAATACTAGAATTAACATTCCTCTCACTTTGGTATGACAGCTGAAACTCCGCTGTAACACTGGAAGCTCTTTTAGCTCTTTATTTATATATTTTTTTCGGTAAGTTATTGTTTACAGTGGTACCAATCATAGCCGTTAACGCGCGCTAAGGAAATAGCGACAGTTTTAAAAACTACATTTCAACGACTTTCTAACGGTATCAGTCCGTTTGAGTTACAACGGTTGCGTCACATGTTCGTACCAACATGTACTTAGCGATATTTTTCAGATTTTACTAGAATGCATCGCTTTTAAAAGTGAATCGATTAACCGTGGAACCTAATTGAACTGATTTTGGACTTTGACATTATAAATGTCGTATATAAGAAAAGTGGACTCCAAGAAATATCATACTTCTCATTTTGGTATGACTGCTGAACTCTGCTGTAACACTGGAAGCTCTGTTCGCTCTTTATTTATATATTTAGTTCGATAAGTCATAGTGCACAGTGGTACCAATCAAAGCCGTTAGTTCGCCCTGAAGAAATAGAGACACTTTTAAAAACTACATTTCATTGACTTTCGAACAGTATCAGTCCGTTTTAGTTACAACGGTGGCGTTAGATATTCGTGCCAACATATATTTAGCGATATTTTTCTGATATTACTAGGTTGCATTGCTTTTAAAAGTATATCGATTGACCGTGGAACCAATTTGAACTGATTTCGGACTTTGACATTATAAGTGTGGTAAATGAGAAAAAGAGGCTCAAAGAATTACCATTGATGTCACTTTGGTATGGTTGCTGGTGCTCCGCCGTTACACTGGACGCTCTGTTAACTCTTCATTTAAATATTTAGGTCGATAAGTCATTGTGTACAATGATACCAATCAGAGCCGTTAGCAGGCTCTGAGGAAATAGAGACAGTTTCAACAACTACATTTCATTGACTTTCAAACGGTATCAGTCCGTTTCAATTACAACTGTTGCATCACATATTCGTACCAATATGTATTTAGCGATATTACTCTGATATTACTAGGTTGCATCGCTTTTAAAGGTGAATCGATTCACCGTGGAACCTAATTGAACTAATTTTGAACTTTGACATATAAATGTGATAAATGAGACAATTGGACTCCAAGAATTAACATTCTGATTACTTCGGCATGAATGCTCGGACTTCACGGTAACACTGGATGCTCGGGCAGCTCTTTATTTATATAATTATTTCGATAAGTCATTGAGTACAGTGGCACCAATCGGAGCCGTTAGTGCGCTGAGGAAATAGAGACAGTTTCAAAAGCTACATTTCATTGGCTTTCTAATGGTATCAGTCCGTTTGAGTTACAACGATTGCGTCACATTTTCGAACCAACATGTATTTAGCGATATTGTTCCCGTACTACTAGGTTGCGTTGCCTTTTAAAGTGAAACGATTGACCGTGGGACGTAATTGGACTGATTTTGGACTTTGAAATTATAAATGTGATAAATGAGAAAAATGGACTACTAGAATTAACATTCCTCTCACTTTGGTATGACAGCTGAAACTCCGCTGTAACACTGGAAGCTCTTTTAGCTCTTTATTTATATATTTTTTTCGGTAAGTTATTGTTTACAGTGGTACCAATCATAGCCGTTAACGCGCGCTAAGGAAATAGCGACAGTTTTAAAAACTACATTTCAACGACTTTCTAACGGTATCAGTCCGCTTGGGTTATAACAGTAGCATCACATATTCGTACCAACATGTACTTTGCGATATTTTTCTGATATTACTAGGTTGCATGACTTTTAAAAGTGAATTGATTGACCGTGAAACCTAATTGAACTGATTTTGAACTTTGACATATAAATGTGATAAATGAGAAAAATGGTCTCAATGAATTAACATTCTTCTCCCTTTGCTTAAAATCCGGAACTCTGCAGTAACACTGGACGCTGTGTTAGCTCCTCATTTACATATTTAGTTCGATATGTCATCGTCTACAGTGGTACCAATCAGAGCAGTTAGCAGGTGCTGCAGAAGTGGAAACAGTTTCAAAAACCACATTTCATTGACTTTTTAAAGGTATCAGTCCGTTTGAGTTACAACGGTTGCGTCACATGTTCGTACCAACATGTACTTAGCGATATTTTTCTGATTTTACTAGAATGCATCGCTTTTAAAAGTGAATCGATTAACCGTGGAACCTAATTGAACTGATTTTGGACTTTGACATTATAAATGTCGTAAATAAGAAAAAGGGACTCCAAGAAATAACATTCTTCTCATTTTGGTATGACTGCTGAACTCTGCTGTAACACTGGAAGCTCTGTTCGCTCTTTATTTATATATTTAGTTCGATAAGTCATGGTGCACAGTGGTACCAATCAAAGCCGTTAGTTCGCCCTGAAGAAATAGAGACACTTTCAAAAACTACAATTCATTGACTTTCGAACGGTATCAGTCCGTTTTAGTTACAACGGTTGCGTCAGATATTCGTACCAACATGTATTTAGCAATATTTTTCTGATATTACTAGGTTGCATTGCTTTTAAAAGTATATCGATTGACCGTGGAACCAATTTGAACTGATTTTGGACTTTGACATTATAAGTGTGGTAAATGAGAAAAATAGACTCAAGGAATTACCATTGATGTCACTTTGGTATGGTTGCTGGTGCTCTGCCGTTACACTGGACGCTCTGTTAACTCTTCATTTAAATATTTAGGTTGATAAGTCATTGTGTACAATGGTACCAATCAGAGCCGTTAGCAGGCACTGAGGAAATAGAGACAGTTTCAACAACTACATTTCATTGACTTTCAAACGGTATCAGTCCGTTTTAATTACAACTGTTGCATCACATATTCGTACCAATATGTATTTAGCGATATTTCTCTGATATTACTAGGTTGCATCGCTTTTGAAGGTGAATCGATTCACTGTGGAACCTAATTGAACTAATTTTGAACTTTGACATATAAATGTGATAAATGAGACAATTGGACTCCAAGAATTAACATTCTGATTACTTCGGCATGAATGCTCGGACTTCACGGTAACACTGGATGCTCGGGCAGCTCTTTATTTATATAATTATTTCGATAAGTCATTGAGTACAGTGGCACCAATCGGAGCCGTTAGTGCGCTGAGGAAATAGAGACAGTTTCAAAAGCTACATTTCATTGGCTTTCTAATGGTATCATCCGTTTGAGTTACAACGATTGCGTTTCATTTTCGAACCAACATGTATTTAGCGATATTGTTCCCGTACTACTAGGTTGCGTTGCCTTTTAAAGTGAAACGATTGACCGTGGGACGTAATTGGACTGATTTTGGATTTTAAAGTTGTAAACGTGATAAATGGGACAATTGGACTCCAATAATTAACATTCTTCTATTTTTAGTATGACTGCTGGAACTCCGCTGCAACGCTGGACAATCTGTTAGCTCTTTACTTATATAGTTATTTCGATAATTCATGGTGTACAGTGGTATTAATCAGAGGCGTTTGCGCGCCCTGAGGGAATAGACACAGTTACAAAAACTACATTTTATTAACTTTCTAACGGTATCAGTCCGTTTGAGTTACAGCGGTTGCGTCACATATTCGTACCAAAATGTATTTAGCGATATCTTTCCGGTTTTACTAGGTTGCATTGCTTTTGAAAGTTAAACTATTGACTGTGGGACGAAGTTGAACTGATTTTGGACTTTAACCTTACAAATGTGACAAATGAGACAATTGGACTACAAGAATTAATATTTTTCTCCCTTTGGTATGACCGTTAGAACACTGCAGTTACACTGGACCGACTATTAGAGTTTTTTTTAGGTAATAAGTTCGACAAGTTATTGTGTGCAATGGTACCAATCAGAGCCGTTAGTGCGCCCTGAAGAAATAGAAACACTTTCAAAAACTGCATTTCATTGACTTTCTAACGGTATCAGTCTTTTTGAGTTTCAACGATTGCGTCACATGTTCGTACCATCTTGTATTCAGCGATATTTTTCTGTTATTACTAGGCTGCATCACTTTTAAAACTGAATCGATTGACCGTGGAACATAATTGAACTGATTTTGGACTTTGACATTATAAATGTGATAAATGAGAAAAATGGGCTGAAAGAGTTAACATTCTTCTCACTTTGGTGTGAGTTACAGCGGTTGCGTCACATATTCGTACGAACATGTATTTAGCGATATTTTTACGGTATCACTAGGTTGCATTGCTCTTAACAGCGAAACAATTGACTGTGGAACGAAATTGAACTGATTTTGGACTTTAACCTTACAAATGTGCCAAATGAGACAATTGGTCTCCAAGAATTAACATTCTTTTTCTTCTGGTATGAATGCTGGAACTCCGCTAGAACACTAGACAATCTGTTAGCTCTTTACTTATATAGTTATTGCGATAAGTCATTGTGTACAGTGGTACCAATCAGAGCCGTTAGCGCGCTTTGAGAAAATACAGAAAGTTTTAACAACTGCGTTTTATTGACTTTCTAACGGTATCAGTCCGCTTGAGTTACAACGATTGCGTCACATGTTCGAATCAACATTCATTTAGCGATATTGTTCCGGTATTACAATGTTGCATTGCTTTTTAAAGTGAAACAATAGACCGTGGGACGAAATTAAACTGATTTTGGACTTTAACCATACAAATGTGACAAATGAGACAATTGGACTCCAAGAATTAACATTCTTTTCCTTTTCGTATGACTGCTGAAAGTCCGCTGTAACACTGGACTCTCTGTTAGCTGTTTATTAAAATATTTATGCCGATAAGTCATTGTGTACATTGGTATCAATCAGAGCCGTTACCGCGCCCTGAGGAAGTAGAAACTGTTTAAAAAACTAAGTTTTATTGACTTTCTAACGGTATCAGTCCGTTTGAGTTGCAACGGTTGCGTCACACATTCGTGCCAACATGTGTTTAGCGATGTTTTGGGAATTTTATTAGGTTGCATCGCTCTTAACAGTGAAATGATTGACCGTGGGTTGTAATTGAACTCATTTTGCATTTTAACCTTGTAAATGTGATAAATGAGACAATTGGACTCCAAGAATAGCCATTCTGATTACTACGGCATGAATGCTCGAACTTCACGGTAAGACTGGACGCTCGGGCAACTCTTTATTTAAATCTTTAATTCGATAAGTCATTGTGAACAGTGGTACCAATCAGAGCCGTTAGCGCGCTTTGAGGAAATACAGACAGTTTTAAAAACTACATTTTATTGACTTTCTAACGCTATCAGTCCGTTTGAGTTACAGCGGTTGCGTCACATATTCGTACCAACATGTATTTAGCGATATTTTGCCGGTATCACTAGCTTGCATTGCTTTTAACAGTGAAACGATTGACCGAGGGACATAATGGAACTGATTTTAGATTTTAACCTTGTAAATGTGATAAATGAGACAATTGGACTACTAGAATTACCATTCCTCTCACTTTGGTATGACAGCTGGAACTCCGCTGTAACACTGGAAGCTCTTTTAGCTCTTTATTTATATATTTTTTTCGGTAAGTTATTGTTTACAGTGGTACCAATCATAGCTGTTAACGCGCGCTAAGGAAATAGCGACAGTTTTAAAAACTACATTTCAACGACTTTCTAACGGTATCAGTCCGCTTGAGTTATAACAGTCGCATCACATATTCGTACCAACATGTACTTAGCGATATTTTTCTGATATTACTAGGTTGCATGACTTTTAAAAGTGAATCGATTGACCGTGAAACCTAATTGAACTGCTTTTGAACTTTGACATATAAATGTGATAAATGAGAAAAATGGTCTCAATGAATTAACATTCTTCTCCCTTTGCTTAAAATCCGGAACTCTGCAGTAACACTGGACGCTGTGTTAGCTCCTCATTTACATATTTAGTTCGATATGTCATCGTCTACAGTGGTACCAATCAGAGCAGTTAGCAGGTGCTGCAGAAGTGGAAACAGTTTCAAAAACCACATTTCATTGACTTTTTAAAGGTATCAGTCCGTTTGAGTTACAACGGTTGCGTCACATGTTCGTACCAACATGTACTTAGCGATATTTTTCTGATTTTACTAGAATGCATCGCTTTTAAAAGTGAATCGATTAACCGTGGAACCTAATTGAACTGATTTTGGACTTTGACATTATAAATGTCGTAAATAAGAAAAAGGGACTCCAAGAAATAACATTCTTCTCATTTTGGTATGACTGCTGAACTCTGCTGTAACACTGGAAGCTCTGTTCGCTCTTTATTTATATATTTAGTTCGATAAGTCATAGTGCACAGTGGTACCAATCAAAGCCGTTAGTTCGCCCTGAAGAAATAGAGACACTTTCAAAAACTACATTTCATTGACTTTCGAACAGTATCAGTCCGTTTTAGTTACAACGGTTGCGCCAGATATTCGTACCAACATGTATTTAGCAATATTTTTCTGATATTACTTGGTTGCATTGCTTTTAAAAGTATATCGATTGACCGTGGAACCAATTTGAACTGATTTCGGACTTTGACATTATAAGTGTGGTAAATGAGAAAAATAGACTCAAGGAATTACCATTGATGTCACTTTGGTATGGTTGCTGGTGCTCCGCCGTTACACTGGACGCTCTGTTAACTCTTCATTTAAATATTTAGGTTGATAAGTCATTGTGTACAATGGTACCAATCAGAGCCGTTAGCAGGCACTGAGGAAATAGAGACAGTTTCAACAACTACATTTCATTGACTTTCAAACGGTATCAGTCCGTTTTAATTACAACTGTTGCATGACATATTCGTACCAATATGTATTTAGCGATATTTCTCTGATATTACTAGGTTGCATCGCTTTTGAAGGTGAATCGATTCACTGTGGAACCTAATTGAACTAATTTTGAACTTTGACATATAAATGTGATAAATGAGACAATTGGACTCCAAGAATTAACATTCTGATTACTTCGGCATGAATGCTCGGACTTCACGGTAACACTGGATGCTCGGGCAGCTCTTTATTTATATAATTATTTCGATAAGTCATTGAGTACAGTGGCACCAATCGGAGCCGTTAGTGCGCTGAGGAAATAGAGACAGTTTCAAAAGCTACATTTCATTGGCTTTCTAATGGTATCATCCGTTTGAGTTACAACGATTGCGTTACATTTTCGAACCAACATGTATTTAGCGATATTGTTCCCGTACTACTAGGTTGCGTTGCCTTTTAAAGTGAAACGATTGACCGTGGGACGTAATTGGACTGATTTTGGACTTTGAAATTATAAATGTGATAAATGAGAAAAATGGAATACTAGAATTAACATTCCTCTCACTTTGGTATGACTGCTGAACTCTGCTGTAACACTGGAAGCTCTTTTAGCTCTTTATTTATATATTTAGTTCGATAAGTCATAGTGCACAGTGGTACCAATCAAAGCCGTTAGTTCGCCCTGAAGAAATAGAGACACTTTCAAAAACTACATTTCATTGACTTTCGAACAGTATCAGTCCGTTTTAGTTACAACGGTTGCGCCAGATATTCGTACCAACATGTATTTAGCAATATTTTTCTGATATTACTTGGTTGCATTGCTTTTAAAAGTATATCGATTGACCGTGGAACCAATTTGAACTGATTTCGGACTTTGACATTATAAGTGTGGTAAATGAGAAAAATAGACTCAAAGAATTACCATTGATGTCACTTTGGTATGGTTGCTGGTGCTCCGCCGTTACACTGGACGCTCTGTTAACTCTTCATTTAAATATTTAGGTCGATAAGTCATTGTGTACAATGGTACCAATCAGAGCCGTTAGCAGGCACTGAGGAAATAGAGACAGTTTCAACAACTACATTTCATTGACTTTCAAACGGTATCAGTCCGTTTTAATTACAACTGTTGCATCACATATTCGTACCAATATGTATTTAGCGATATTTCTCTGATATTACTAGGTTGCATCGCTTTTGAAGGTGAATCGATTCACTGTGGAACCTAATTGAACTAATTTTGAACTTTGACATATAAATGTGATAAATGAGACAATTGGACTCCAAGAATTAACATTCTGATTACTTCGGCATGAATGCTCGGACTTCACGGTAACACTGGATGCTCGGGCAGCTCTTTATTTATATAATTATTTCGATAAGTCATTGAGTACAGTGGCACCAATCGGAGCCGTTAGTGCGCTGAGGAAATAGAGACAGTTTCAAAAGCTACATTTCATTGGCTTTCTAATGGTATCATCCGTTTGAGTTACAACGATTGCGTTACATTTTCGAACCAACATGTATTTAGCGATATTGTTCCCGTACTACTAGGTTGCGTTGCCTTTTAAAGTGAAACGATTGACCGTGGGACGTAATTGGACTGATTTTGGATTTTAAAGTTGTAAACGTGATAAATGGGACAATTGGACTCCAATAATTAACATTCTTCTATTTTTAGTATGACTGCTGGAACTCCGCTGCAACGCTGGACAATCTGTTAGCTCTTTACTTATATAGTTATTTCGATAATTCATGGTGTACAGTGGTATTAATCAGAGGCGTTTGCGCGCCCTGAGGGAATAGACACAGTTACAAAAACTACATTTTATTAACTTTCTAACGGTATCAGTCCGTTTGAGTTACAGCGGTTGCGTCACATATTCGTACCAAAATGTATTTAGCGATATCTTTCCGGTTTTACTAGGTTGCATTGCTTTTGAAAGTTAAACTATTGACTGTGGGACGAAGTTGAACTGATTTTGGACTTTAACCTTACAAATGTGACAAATGAGACAATTGGACTACAAGAATTAATATTTTTCTCCCTTTGGTATGACCGTTAGAACACTGCAGTTACACTGGACCGACTATTAGAGTTTTTTTTAGGTAATAAGTTCGACAAGTTATTGTGTGCAATGGTACCAATCAGAGCCGTTAGTGCGCCCTGAAGAAATAGAAACACTTTCAAAAACTGCATTTCATTGACTTTCTAACGGTATCAGTCTTTTTGAGTTTCAACGATTGCGTCACATGTTCGTACCATCTTGTATTCAGCGATATTTTTCTGTTATTACTAGGCTGCATCACTTTTAAAACTGAATCGATTGACCGTGGAACATAATTGAACTGATTTTGGACTTTGACATTATAAATGTGATAAATGAGAAAAATGGGCTGAAAGAGTTAACATTCTTCTCACTTTGGTGTGAGTTACAGCGGTTGCGTCACATATTCGTACCAACATGTATTTAGCGATATTTTTACGGTATCACTAGGTTGCATTGCTCTTAACAGCGAAACAATTGACTGTGGAACGAAATTGAACTGATTTTGGACTTTAACCTTACAAATGTGCCAAATGAGACAATTGGTCTCCAAGAATTAACATTCTTTTTCTTCTGGTATGAATGCTGGAACTGCGCTAGAACACTAGACAATCTGTTAGCTCTTTACTTATATAGTTATTGCGATAAGTCATTGTGTACAGTGGTACCAATCAGAGCCGTTAGCGCGCTTTGAGAAAATACAGAAAGTTTTAACAACTGCGTTTTATTGACTTTCTAACGGTATCAGTCCGCTTGAGTTACAACGATTGCGTCACATGTTCGAATCAACATTCATTTAGCGATATTGTTCCGGTATTACAATGTTGCATTGCTTTTTAAAGTGAAACAATAGACCGTGGGACGAAATTAAACTGATTTTGGACTTTAACCATACAAATGTGACAAATGAGACAATTGGACTCCAAGAATTAACATTCTTTTCCTTTTCGTATGACTGCTGAAAGTCCGCTGTAACACTGGACTCTCTGTTAGCTGTTTATTAAAATATTTATGCCGATAAGTCATTGTGTACATTGGTACCAATCAGAGCCGTTACCGCGCCCTGAGGAAGTAGAAACAGTTTAAAAAACTAAGTTTTATTGACTTTCTAACGGTATCAGTCCGTTTGAGTTGCAACGGTTGCGTCACACATTCGTGCCAACATGTGTTTAGCGATGTTTTGGGAATTTTATTAGGTTGCATCGCTCTTAACAGTGAAATGATTGACCGTGGGTTGTAATTGAACTCATTTTGCATTTTAACCTTGTAAATGTGATAAATGAGACAATTGGACTCCAAGAATAGCCATTCTGATTACTACGGCATGAATGCTCGAACTTCACGGTAAGACTGGACGCTCGGGCAACTCTTTATTTAAATCTTTAATTCGATAAGTCATTGTGAACAGTGGTACCAATCAGAGCCGTTAGCGCGCTTTGAGGAAATACAGACAGTTTTAAAAACTACATTTTATTGACTTTCTAACGCTATCAGTCCGTTTGAGTTACAGCGGTTGCGTCACATATTCGTACCAACATGTATTTAGCGATATTTTGCCGGTATCACTAGCTTGCATTGCTTTTAACAGTGAAACGATTGACCGAGGGACATAATGGAACTGATTTTAGATTTTAACCTTGTAAATGTGATAAATGAGACAATTGGACTACTAGAATTAACATTCCTCTCACTTTGGTATGACAGCTGAAACTCCGCTGTAACACTGGAAGCTCTTTTAGCTCTTTATTTATATATTTTTTTCGGTAAGTTATTGTTTACAGTGGTACCAATCATAGCTGTTAACGCGCGCTAAGGAAATAGCGACAGTTTTAAAAACTACATTTCAACGACTTTCTAATGGTATCAGTCCGCTTGAGTTATAACAGTCGCATCACATATTCGTACCAACATGTACTTAGCGATATTTTTCTGATATTACTAGGTTGCATGA
Source organism: Hydractinia symbiolongicarpus (assembly GCF_029227915.1). Lineage (NCBI taxonomy): Eukaryota > Metazoa > Cnidaria > Hydrozoa > Anthoathecata > Hydractiniidae > Hydractinia > Hydractinia symbiolongicarpus. The sequence continues at coordinate 7,180,135 of NC_079878.1, forward strand.
CTTTTAAAAGTGAATCGATTGACCGTGAAACCTAATTGAACTGCTTTTGAACTTTGACATATAAATGTGATAAATGAGAAAAATGGTCTCAATGAATTAACATTCTTCTCCCTTTGCTTAAAATCCGGAACTCTGCAGTAACACTGGACGCTGTGTTAGCTCCTCATTTACATATTTAGTTCGATATGTCATCGTCTACAGTGGTACCAATCAGAGCAGTTAGCAGGTGCTGCAGAAGTGGAAACAGTTTCAAAAACCACATTTCATTGACTTTTTAAAGGTATCAGTCCGTTTGAGTTACAACGGTTGCGTCACATGTTCGTACCAACATGTACTTAGCGATATTTTTCTGATTTTACTAGAATGCATCGCTTTTAAAAGTGAATCGATTAACCGTGGAACCTAATTGAACTGATTTTGGACTTTGACATTATAAATGTCGTAAATAAGAAAAAGGGACTCCAAGAAATAACATTCTTCTCATTTTGGTATGACTGCTGAACTCTGCTGTAACACTGGAAGCTCTGTTCGCTCTTTATTTATATATTTAGTTCGATAAGTCATAGTGCACAGTGGTACCAATCAAAGCCGTTAGTTCGCCCTGAAGAAATAGAGACACTTTCAAAAACTACATTTCATTGACTTTCGAACAGTATCAGTCCGTTTTAGTTACAACGGTTGCGCCAGATATTCGTACCAACATGTATTTAGCAATATTTTTCTGATATTACTTGGTTGCATTGCTTTTAAAAGTATATCGATTGACCGTGGAACCAATTTGAACTGATTTCGGACTTTGACATTATAAGTGTGGTAAATGAGAAAAATAGACTCAAGGAATTACCATTGATGTCACTTTGGTATGGTTGCTGGTGCTCCGCCGTTACACTGGACGCTCTGTTAACTCTTCATTTAAATATTTAGGTTGATAAGTCATTGTGTACAATGGTACCAATCAGAGCCGTTAGCAGGCACTGAGGAAATAGAGACAGTTTCAACAACTACATTTCATTGACTTTCAAACGGTATCAGTCCGTTTTAATTACAACTGTTGCATGACATATTCGTACCAATATGTATTTAGCGATATTTCTCTGATATTACTAGGTTGCATCGCTTTTGAAGGTGAATCGATTCACTGTGGAACCTAATTGAACTAATTTTGAACTTTGACATATAAATGTGATAAATGAGACAATTGGACTCCAAGAATTAACATTCTGATTACTTCGGCATGAATGCTCGGACTTCACGGTAACACTGGATGCTCGGGCAGCTCTTTATTTATATAATTATTTCGATAAGTCATTGAGTACAGTGGCACCAATCGGAGCCGTTAGTGCGCTGAGGAAATAGAGACAGTTTCAAAAGCTACATTTCATTGGCTTTCTAATGGTATCATCCGTTTGAGTTACAACGATTGCGTTACATTTTCGAACCAACATGTATTTAGCGATATTGTTCCCGTACTACTAGGTTGCGTTGCCTTTTAAAGTGAAACGATTGACCGTGGGACGTAATTGGACTGATTTTGGACTTTGAAATTATAAATGTGATAAATGAGAAAAATGGAATACTAGAATTAACATTCCTCTCACTTTGGTATGACTGCTGAACTCTGCTGTAACACTGGAAGCTCTTTTAGCTCTTTATTTATATATTTAGTTCGATAAGTCATAGTGCACAGTGGTACCAATCAAAGCCGTTAGTTCGCCCTGAAGAAATAGAGACACTTTCAAAAACTACATTTCATTGACTTTCGAACAGTATCAGTCCGTTTTAGTTACAACGGTTGCGCCAGATATTCGTACCAACATGTATTTAGCAATATTTTTCTGATATTACTTGGTTGCATTGCTTTTAAAAGTATATCGATTGACCGTGGAACCAATTTGAACTGATTTCGGACTTTGACATTATAAGTGTGGTAAATGAGAAAAATAGACTCAAAGAATTACCATTGATGTCACTTTGGTATGGTTGCTGGTGCTCCGCCGTTACACTGGACGCTCTGTTAACTCTTCATTTAAATATTTAGGTCGATAAGTCATTGTGTACAATGGTACCAATCAGAGCCGTTAGCAGGCACTGAGGAAATAGAGACAGTTTCAACAACTACATTTCATTGACTTTCAAACGGTATCAGTCCGTTTTAATTACAACTGTTGCATCACATATTCGTACCAATATGTATTTAGCGATATTTCTCTGATATTACTAGGTTGCATCGCTTTTGAAGGTGAATCGATTCACTGTGGAACCTAATTGAACTAATTTTGAACTTTGACATATAAATGTGATAAATGAGACAATTGGACTCCAAGAATTAACATTCTGATTACTTCGGCATGAATGCTCGGACTTCACGGTAACACTGGATGCTCGGGCAGCTCTTTATTTATATAATTATTTCGATAAGTCATTGAGTACAGTGGCACCAATCGGAGCCGTTAGTGCGCTGAGGAAATAGAGACAGTTTCAAAAGCTACATTTCATTGGCTTTCTAATGGTATCATCCGTTTGAGTTACAACGATTGCGTTACATTTTCGAACCAACATGTATTTAGCGATATTGTTCCCGTACTACTAGGTTGCGTTGCCTTTTAAAGTGAAACGATTGACCGTGGGACGTAATTGGACTGATTTTGGATTTTAAAGTTGTAAACGTGATAAATGGGACAATTGGACTCCAATAATTAACATTCTTCTATTTTTAGTATGACTGCTGGAACTCCGCTGCAACGCTGGACAATCTGTTAGCTCTTTACTTATATAGTTATTTCGATAATTCATGGTGTACAGTGGTATTAATCAGAGGCGTTTGCGCGCCCTGAGGGAATAGACACAGTTACAAAAACTACATTTTATTAACTTTCTAACGGTATCAGTCCGTTTGAGTTACAGCGGTTGCGTCACATATTCGTACCAAAATGTATTTAGCGATATCTTTCCGGTTTTACTAGGTTGCATTGCTTTTGAAAGTTAAACTATTGACTGTGGGACGAAGTTGAACTGATTTTGGACTTTAACCTTACAAATGTGACAAATGAGACAATTGGACTACAAGAATTAATATTTTTCTCCCTTTGGTATGACCGTTAGAACACTGCAGTTACACTGGACCGACTATTAGAGTTTTTTTTAGGTAATAAGTTCGACAAGTTATTGTGTGCAATGGTACCAATCAGAGCCGTTAGTGCGCCCTGAAGAAATAGAAACACTTTCAAAAACTGCATTTCATTGACTTTCTAACGGTATCAGTCTTTTTGAGTTTCAACGATTGCGTCACATGTTCGTACCATCTTGTATTCAGCGATATTTTTCTGTTATTACTAGGCTGCATCACTTTTAAAACTGAATCGATTGACCGTGGAACATAATTGAACTGATTTTGGACTTTGACATTATAAATGTGATAAATGAGAAAAATGGGCTGAAAGAGTTAACATTCTTCTCACTTTGGTGTGAGTTACAGCGGTTGCGTCACATATTCGTACCAACATGTATTTAGCGATATTTTTACGGTATCACTAGGTTGCATTGCTCTTAACAGCGAAACAATTGACTGTGGAACGAAATTGAACTGATTTTGGACTTTAACCTTACAAATGTGCCAAATGAGACAATTGGTCTCCAAGAATTAACATTCTTTTTCTTCTGGTATGAATGCTGGAACTGCGCTAGAACACTAGACAATCTGTTAGCTCTTTACTTATATAGTTATTGCGATAAGTCATTGTGTACAGTGGTACCAATCAGAGCCGTTAGCGCGCTTTGAGAAAATACAGAAAGTTTTAACAACTGCGTTTTATTGACTTTCTAACGGTATCAGTCCGCTTGAGTTACAACGATTGCGTCACATGTTCGAATCAACATTCATTTAGCGATATTGTTCCGGTATTACAATGTTGCATTGCTTTTTAAAGTGAAACAATAGACCGTGGGACGAAATTAAACTGATTTTGGACTTTAACCATACAAATGTGACAAATGAGACAATTGGACTCCAAGAATTAACATTCTTTTCCTTTTCGTATGACTGCTGAAAGTCCGCTGTAACACTGGACTCTCTGTTAGCTGTTTATTAAAATATTTATGCCGATAAGTCATTGTGTACATTGGTACCAATCAGAGCCGTTACCGCGCCCTGAGGAAGTAGAAACAGTTTAAAAAACTAAGTTTTATTGACTTTCTAACGGTATCAGTCCGTTTGAGTTGCAACGGTTGCGTCACACATTCGTGCCAACATGTGTTTAGCGATGTTTTGGGAATTTTATTAGGTTGCATCGCTCTTAACAGTGAAATGATTGACCGTGGGTTGTAATTGAACTCATTTTGCATTTTAACCTTGTAAATGTGATAAATGAGACAATTGGACTCCAAGAATAGCCATTCTGATTACTACGGCATGAATGCTCGAACTTCACGGTAAGACTGGACGCTCGGGCAACTCTTTATTTAAATCTTTAATTCGATAAGTCATTGTGAACAGTGGTACCAATCAGAGCCGTTAGCGCGCTTTGAGGAAATACAGACAGTTTTAAAAACTACATTTTATTGACTTTCTAACGCTATCAGTCCGTTTGAGTTACAGCGGTTGCGTCACATATTCGTACCAACATGTATTTAGCGATATTTTGCCGGTATCACTAGCTTGCATTGCTTTTAACAGTGAAACGATTGACCGAGGGACATAATGGAACTGATTTTAGATTTTAACCTTGTAAATGTGATAAATGAGACAATTGGACTACTAGAATTAACATTCCTCTCACTTTGGTATGACAGCTGAAACTCCGCTGTAACACTGGAAGCTCTTTTAGCTCTTTATTTATATATTTTTTTCGGTAAGTTATTGTTTACAGTGGTACCAATCATAGCTGTTAACGCGCGCTAAGGAAATAGCGACAGTTTTAAAAACTACATTTCAACGACTTTCTAATGGTATCAGTCCGCTTGAGTTATAACAGTCGCATCACATATTCGTACCAACATGTACTTAGCGATATTTTTCTGATATTACTAGGTTGCATGACTTTTAAAAGTGAATCGATTGACCGTGAAACCTAATTGAACTGATTTTGAACTTTGACATATAAATGTGATAAATGAGAAAAATGGTCTCAATGAATTAACATTCTTCTCCCTTTGCTTAAAAGCCGGAACTCTGCAGTAACACTGGATGCTGTGTTAGCTCTTCATTTACATATTTAGTTCGATATGTCATCGTCTACAGTGGTACCAATCAGAGCAGTTAGCTGGTGCTGCAGAAGTGGAAACAGTTTCAAAAACCACATTTCATTGACTTTTTAAAGGTATCAGTCCGTTTGAGTTACAACGGTTGCGTCACATGTTCGTACCAACATGTACTTAGCGATATTTTTCTGATTTTACTGGAATGCATCGCTTTTAAAAGTGAATCGATTAACCGTGGAACCTAATTGAACTGATTTTGGACTTTGACATTATAAATGTCGTAAATAAGAAAAGTGGACTCCAAGAAATAACATTCTTCTCATTTTGGTATGACTGCTGAACTCTGCTGTAACACTGGAAGCTCTGTTCGCTCTTTATTTATATATTTAGTTCGATAAGTCATGGTGCACAGTGGTACCAATCAAAGCCGTTAGTTCACCCTGAAGAAATAGAGACACTTTTAAACACTACAATTCTTTGACTTTCGAACGGTATCAGTCCGTTTTAGTTACAACGGTTGCGTCAGATATTCGTACCAACATGTATTTAGCAATATTTTTCTGATATTACTAGGTTGCATTGCTTTTAAAAGTATATCGATTGACCATGGAACCAATTTGAACTGATTTCGGACTTTGACATTATAAGTGTGGTAAATGAGAAAAATAGACTCAAAGAATTACCATTGATGTCACTTTGGTATGGTTGCTGGTGCTCCGCCGTTACACTGGACGCTCTGTTAACTCTTCATTTAAATATTTAGGTCGATAAGTCATTGTGTACAATGGTACCAATCAGAGCCGTTAGCAGGCACTGAGGAAATAGAGACAGTTTCAACAACTACATTTCATTGACTTTCAAACGGTATCAGTCCGTTTTAATTACAACTGTTGCATCACATATTCGTACCAATATGTATTTAGCGATATTACTCTGATATTACTAGGTTGCATCGCTTTTAAAGGTGAATCGATTCACTGTGGAACCTAATTAAACTAATTTTGAACTTTGACATATAAATGTGATAAATGAGACAATTGGACTCCAAGAATTAACATTCTGATTACTTCGGCATGAATGCTCGGACTTCACGGTAACACTGGATGCTCGGGCAGCTCTTTATTTATATAATTATTTCGATAAGTCATTGAGTACAGTGGCACCAATCGGAGCCGTTAGTGCGCTGAGGAAATAGAGACAGTTTCAAAAGCTACATTTCATTGGCTTTCTAATGGTATCATCCGTTTGAGTTACAACGATTGCGTTACATTTTCGAACCAACATGTATTTAGCGATATTGTTCCCGTACTACTAGGTTGCGTTGCCTTTTAAAGTGAAACGATTGACCGTGGGACGTAATTGGACTGATTTTGGATTTTAAAGTTGTAAACGTGATAAATGGGACAATTGGACTCCAATAATTAACATTCTTCTATTTTTAGTATGACTGCTGGAACTCCGCTGCAACGCTGGACAATCTGTTAGCTCTTTACTTATATAGTTATTTCGGTAATTCATGGTGTACAGTGGTATTAATCAGAGGCGTTTGCGCGGCCTGAGGGAATAGACACAGTTACAAAAACTACATTTTATTAACTTTCTAACGGTATCAGTCCGTTTGAGTTACAGCGGTTGCGTCACATATTCGTACCAAAATGTATTTAGCGATGTTTTTTAGATATTACTAGGTTGCATTGCTCTTAACAGTGAAACGACTGACCGTGGGTTGTAATTGATCTCATTTTGTATTTTAACTCTGTAAATGTGATAAATGGGAAAATTGGACTACAAGAATTAACATTCTGATTACTTCGGCATGAATGCTCGAACTTCACGGTAACACTGGACGCTCACGCTGCTCTTCATTTGAAACTTTAGTTGGATATGTCATTGTGTGCAGTGGCATCAATCCTAGCAGTTAGCACACGCTGAGGTAATAGAGACAGTTTCTAAAACTACATATCATTGACTTTCTAACGGTATCAGTCCGTTTGAGTTACAACGGCTGCGTCACATATTCGTGCCAAGATGCAATTAGCGACGTTTTTTGGATATTACTAGATTGCATTGCTCTTAACAGTGAAACGATTGACCGTGGGTTGTAATTGAACTCATTTTGGATTTTAACTTTGTAAATATGACAAATAAGACAATTGAACTACAAGAATTAACATTCTGATTACTTCGGCATGAATGCTCGAACTCCGCTAGAACACTAGACAATCTGTTAGCTCTTTGTTTATATAGTTATTGCGATAAGTCATTGTGTACAGTGGTACCAATCAGAGCCGTTAGCGCGCTTTGAGAAAATACAGAAAGTTTTAACAACTGCGTTTTATTGACTTTCTAACGGTATCAGTCGGTTTGAGTTACAGCGGTTGCGTCACATATTCGTACCAACATGTATTTAGCGATAATTTTCCGGTATCACTAGCTTGCATTGCTTTTAACAGTGAAACGATTGACCGAGGGACATGATGGAACTGATTTTAGACTTTAACCTTGTAAATGTGATAAATGAGACAATTGGACTCCAAGAATTAACACTCTTTTCTTTCTGGTATGACTGCTGGAACTCCGCTGTAACACTGGACTCTCTGTTAGCTCTTTATTTATATATTTATTTCGATAAGTCATTGTGTACAGTGGTACCAATCAGAGCCGTTAGCGCACCCTGAGGAAATGTAAACAGTTTCAAAAACTAAATTTTTTTGACTTTCTATCGGTATCAGTCGGTTTGAGTTACAGCGGTTGCGTCACATATTCGTACCAACATGTATTTAGCGATGTTTTTTAGATATTACTAGGTTGCATTGCTCTTAGCAGTGAAACGACTGACCGTGGGTTGTAATTGATCTCATTTTGTATTTTAACTCTGTAAATGTGATAAATGCGAAAATTGGACTACAAGAATTAACATTCTGATTACTTCGGCATGAATGCTTGAACTTCACGGTAACACTGGACGCTCAAGCAGCTCTTTATATAAATCTTTAATTAGATAAGTCATTGTGTACAGTGGCACAAATGGTAGCAATTACAAGGCGTTTAGGGAATAGAGACAGTTTCAAAAACTATATATCATTGACTTTTAACGGTATCAGTCCGTTTGAGTTACAGCAGTTGCGTCACATACCCGTACCAACATGGATTTAGCGATATTTTTCCAGTATTCCTAGGTTACATTGCTTTAAAAGGTTAAACAATTTACCGTGGGACGAAATTGAAATGATTTTTGACTTTAACCTTATAAATGTCTTAAATGAGAAAATTGGGCTCCAAGAATAAACATTCTTTTCCTTTTGGTATGACTGCTGGAACTACGCTGTAACACTGGACAATCTGTTAGCTCTTTACTTATATAGTTATTTCGATAATTCATGGTGTACAGTGGTATTAATCAGAGGCGTTTGCGCGCCCTGAGGGAATAGACACAGTTACAAAAACTACATTTTATTAAATTTCTAACGGTATCAGTCCGTTTGAGTTACAGCGGTTGCGTCACATATTCGTACCAAAATGTATTTAGCGATATCTTTCCGGTTTTACTAGGTTGCATTGCTTTTGAAAGTTAAACTATTGACTGTGGGACGAAGTTGAACTGATTTTGGACTTTAACCTTACAAATGTGACAAATGAGACAATTGGACTACAAGAATTAATATTTTTCTCCCTTTGGTATGACCGTTAGAACACTGCAGTTACACTGGACCCACTATTAGAGTTTTTTTTAGGTATTTAGTTCGACAAGTTATTGTGTGCAATGGTACCAATCAGAGCCGTTAGTGCGCCCTGAAGAAATAGAAACACTTTCAAAAACTGCATTTCATTGACTCTCTAACGGTATCAGTCTTTTTGAGTTTCAACGATTGCGTCACATGTTCGTACCATCTTGTATTCAGCGATATTTTTCTGTTATTACTAGGCTGCATCACTTTTAAAACTGAATCGATTGACCGTGGAACATAATTGAACTGATTTTGGACTTTGACATTATAAATGTGATAAATGAGAAAAATGGGCTGAAAGAGTTAACATTCTTCTCACTTTGGTGTGAGTTACAGCGGTTGCGTCACATATTCGTACCAACATGCATTTAGCGATAATTTTCCGGTATCACTAGCTTGCATTGCTTTTAACAGTGAAACGATTGACCGAGGGACATGATGGAACTGATTTTAGACTTTAACCTTGTAAATGTGATAAATGAGACAATTGGACTCCAAGAATTAACACTCTTTTCTTTCTGGTATGACTGCTGGAACTCCGCTGTAACACTGGACTCTCTGTTAGCTCTTTATTTATATATTTATTTCGATAAGTCATTGTGTACAGTGGTACCAATCAGAGCCGTTAGCGCGCTCTGAGGAAATATAAACAGTTTCAAAAACTAAATTTTTTTGACTTTCTAACGGTATCAGTCGGTTTGAGTTACAGCGGTTGCGTCACATATTCGTACCAACATATATTTAGCGATATTTTTCCGGTATCACTAGCTTGCATTGCTTTTAACAGTGAAACGATTGACCGAGGGACATAATGGAACTGATTTTAGACTTTAACCTTGTAAATGTGATAAATGAGACAATTGGACTCCAAGAATTAACATTCTTTTCTTTCTGGTATGACTGCTGGAATTCCGCTGTAACACTGGTCTCTCTGTTAGCTCTTTATTTATATATTTATTTCGATAAGTCATTGTGTACATTGGTACCAATCAGAGCCGTTAGCGCCCCCTGAGGAAATATAAACAGTTTCAAAAACTAATTTTTTTTGACTTTCTAACGGTATCAGTTCGTTTGAGTTACAACGGTCGCGTCACATATTCGTGCCAACATGTATTTAGAGATGTTTTTTAGATATTACTAGGTTGCCATGCTCTTAACAGTGAAACGACTGACCGTGGGTTGTAATTGATCTCATTTTGTATTTTAACTTTGTAAATGTGATAAATGCGAAAATTGGACTACAAGAATTAACATTTTGATTACTTCGGCATGAATGCTCGAACTTCACGGTAACACTGGACGCTCAAGCAGCCTTTTATATAAATCTTTAATTAGAAATGTCATTGTCTACAGTGGCACAAATGGTAGCAATTACCAGGCGTTTAGGGAATAGAGACTGTTTCAAAAACTACATATCATTGACTTTTTAACGGTATCAGTCCGTGTGAGTTACAGCAGTTGCGTCACATACCCGTACCAACATGGATTTAGCGATATCTTTCCAGTATTCCTAGGTTACATTGCTATAAAATTTAAACAATTTACCGTGGGACGAAATTGAAATGATTTTTGACTTTAACCTTATAAATGTCTCAAATGAGACAATTGGGCTCCAAGAATAAACATTCTTTTCCTTTTGGTATGACTGCTGGAACTCCGTTGTAACACTGGACTCTCTGTTAGCTCTTTATTTATATATTTATTTCGATAAGTCATTGTGTACAGTGGTACCAATCAGAGCCGTTAGCGCGCCCTGAAGAAATAGAAACAGTTTCAAAAACTAAATTTTTTTGACTTTCTAACGGTATCAGTCCGTTTGAGTTACAACGGCTGCGTCACATATTCGTGCCAACATGTATTTAGCGATGTTTTTTAGATATTACTAGGTTGCATTGCTCTTAACAGTGAAACGACTGACCGTGGGTTGTAATTGATCTCATCTTGTATTTTAACTCTGTAAATGTGATAAATGCGAAAATTGGACTACAAGAATTAACATTCTGATTACTTCGGCATGAATGCTCGAACTTCACGGTAACACTGGACGCTCACGCAGCTCTTTATTTAAATCTTTAGTTATATAAGCCATTGTGTACAGTGGCACAAATGGTAGCAATTAGCCGGCGTTCAGGAAATAGAGACAGTTTCAAAAACTACATATCATTGACTTTTTAACAATATTAGTCCGTTTGAGTTACAGCAGTTGCGTCACATACCCGTACCAACATGGATTTAGCGATATCTTTCCAGTATTCCTAGGTTACATTGCTTTAAAAGGTTAAACAATTTACCGTGGGACGAAATTGAAATGATTTTTGACTTTAACCTTATAAATGTCTTAAATGAGACAATTGGGCTCCAAGAATAAACATTCTTTTCCTTTTGGTATGACTGCTGGAACTACGCTGTAACACTGGACTCTCTGTTAGCTCTTTATTTATATATTTATTTCGATAAGTCATTGTGTACAGTGGTACCAATCAGAGCCGTTAGCGCGCCCTGAGGAAATAGAAACAATTTCAAAAACTAAATTTTTTTGATTTTTTAACGGTATCAGTCCGTTTGAGTTACAACGGCTGCGTCACATATTCGTGCCAACATGTATTTAGCGATGTTTTTTGGATATTACTAGGTTGCATTGCTCTTAACAGTGAAACGATTGACCGTGGGTTGTAATTGAACTCATTTTGGATTTTAACTTTGTAAATGTGACAAATGAGACAATTGAAGTCCAAGAATTAACATTCTGATTACTTCGGCATGAATGCTCGAACTTCACGGTAACACTGGACGCCGCAGCTCTTTATTTAAATCTTTAGTTAGATAAGCCATTGTGTACAGTGGAACAAATGGTAGCAATTAGCCGGCGTTCAGGAAATAGAGACAGTTTGAAAAACTACATATCATTGACTTTTTAACAATATCAGTCCGTTTGAGTTACAGCGGTTGCGTCACATATTTGTACCAACATGCATTTAGTGATACCTTTCCGGTATTACTAGGTTACATTGCTTTTAAAAGTTAAACGATTGACTGTGGGACAAAATTGAACTGATTTTGAACTTTAACCTTCTAATGTGACCAATGAGACAATTGGACTCCAAGAATTAACATTCTTTTCCTTTTGGTATGACTGCTGGAACTCCGCTGTAACACTGGACTCTCTGTTAGCTCTTTATTTATATATTTATTTCGATAAGTCATTGTGTACAGTGGTACCAATCAGAGCCGTTAGCGCGCCCTGAGGAAATAGAAACAGTTTCAAAAACTAAATTTTTTTGACTTTCTAACGGTATCAGTCCGTTTGAGTTACAACGGCTGCGTCACATATTCGTGCCAACATGTATTTAGCGATGTTTTTTAGATATTACTAGGTTGCATTGCTCTTAACAGTGAAACGACTGACCGTGGGTTGTAATTGATCTCATTTTGTATTTTAACTCTGTAAATGTGAGAAATGCGAAAATTGGACTACAAGAATTAACATTCTGATTACTTCGGCATGAATGCTCGAACTTCACGGTAACACTGGACGCTCACGCAGCTCTTTATTTAAGTCTTTAGTTAGATAAGCCATTGTGTACAGTGGCGCAAATGGTAGCAATTAGCCGGCGTTCAGGAAATAGAGACAGTTTCAAAAACTACGTATCATTGACTTTTTAACAATATCAGTGCGTCTGAGTTACAGCGGTTGCGTCACATATTCCTACCAACATGCATTTAGCGATACCTTTCCGGTATTACTAGGTTACATTGCTTTTAAAAGTTAAACGATTGACTGTGGGACAAAATTGAACTGATTTTGAACTTTAAACTTCTAATGTGACCAATGAGACAATTGGACTCCAAGAATTAACATTCTTTTCCTTTTGGTATGACTGCTGGAACTCCGCTGTAACACTGGACTCTCTGTTAGCTCTTTATTTATATATTTATTTCGATAAGTCATTGTGTACAGTGGTACCACTCAGAGCCGTTAGCGCGCCCTGAGGAAATAGAAACAGTTTCAAAAACTAAATTTTCTTGACTTTCTAACGGTATCAGTCCGTTTGAGTTACAACGGCTGCGTCACATATTCGTGCCAACATGTATTTAGCGATGTTTTTTGGATATTACTAGGTTGCATTGCTCTTAACAGTGAAACGATTGACCGTGGGTTGTAATTGAACTCATTTTGGATTACTTCGGCATGAATGCTCGAACTTCACGGTAACACTGGACGCTCAAGCAGCTCTTTATATAAATCTTTAATTAGGTAAGTCATTGTGTACAGTGGCACAAATGGTAGAAATTACAAGGCGTTTAGGGAATAGAGACAGTTTCAAAAACTATATATCATTGACTTTTTAACGGTATCAGTCCGTTTGAGTTACAGCAGTTGCGTCACATACCCGTACCAACATGGATTTAGCGATATTTTTCCGGTATTACTAGGTTACATTGCTTTTAAAAGTTAAACGATTGACTGTGGGACAAAATTGAACTGATTTTGAACTTTAACCTTCTAATGTGACCAATGAGACAATTGGACTCCAAGAATTAACATTCTTTTCCTTTTGGTATGACTGCTGGAACTCCGCTGTAACACTGGACTCTCTGTTAGCTCTTTATTTATATATTTATTTCGATAAGTCATTGTGTACAGTGGTACCAATCAGAGCCGTTAGCGCGCCCTGAGGAAATAGAAACAGTTTCAAAAACTAAATTTTTTTGACTTTCTAACGGTATCAGTCCGTTTGAGTTACAACGGCTGCGTCAGATATTCGTGCCAAGATGCAATTAGCGATGTTTTTTGGATATTACTAGGTTGCATTGCTCTTAACAGTGAAACGATTGACCGTGGGTTGTAATTGAACTCATTTTGGATTTTAACTTTGTAAATGTGACAAATGAGACAATTGAAGTCCAAGAATTAACATTCTGATTATTTCGGCATGAATGCACGAACTTCACGGTAACACTGGACGCTCACGCAGCTCTTTATTTAAATCTTTAGTTAGATAAGCCATTGTGTACAGTGGAACAAATGGTAGCAATTAGCCGGCGTTCAGGAAATAGAGACAGTTTCAAAAACTACATATCATTGACTTTTTAACAATATCAGTCCGTTTGAGTTACAGCGGTTGCGTCACATATTCGTACCAACATGCATTTAGCGATACCTTTCCGGTATTACTAGGTTACATTGCTTTTAAAAGTTAAACGATTGACTGTGGGACAAAATTGAACTGATTTTGAACTTTAACCTTCTAATGTGACCAATGAGACAATTGGACTCCAAGAATTAACATTCTTTTCCTTTTGGTATGACTGCTGGAACTCCGCTGTAACACTGGACTCTCTGTTAGCTCTTTATTTATATATTTATTTCGATAAGTCATTGTGTACAGTGGTACCAATCTGAGCCGTTAGCGCGCCCTGAGGAAATAGAAACAGTTTCAAAAACTAAATTTTTTTGACTTTCTAACGGTATCAGTCCGTTTGAGTTACAACGGCTGCGTCACATATTCGTGCCAAGATGCAATTAGCGATGTTTTTTGGATATTACTAGGTTGCATTGCTCTTAACAGTGAAACGATTGACCGTGGGTTGTAATTGAACTCATTTTGGATTTTAACTTTGTAAATATGACAAATAAGACAATTGAACTCCAAGAATTAACATTCTGATTACATCGGCATGAATGCTCGAACTTCACGGTAACACTGGACGCTCACGCAGCTCTTTATTTAAGTCTTCAGTTAGATAAGCCATTGTGTACAGTGGCGCAAATGGTAGCAATTAGCCGGCGTTCAGGAAATAGAGACAGTTTCAAAAACTACGTAGCATTGACTTTTTAACAATATCAGTCCGTCTGAGTTACAGCGGTTGCGTCACATATTCCTACCAACATGCATTTAGCGATACCTTTCCGGTATTACTAGGTTACATTGCTTTTAAAAGTTAAACGAATGACTGTGGGACAAAATTGAACTGATTTTGAACTTTAAACTTCTAATGTGACCAATGAGACAATTGGACTCCAAGAATTAACATTCTTTTCCTTTTGGTATGACTGCTGGAACTCCGCTGTAACACTGGACTCTCTGTTAGCTCTTTATTTATATATTTATTTCGATAAGTCATTGTGTACAGTGGTACCACTCAGAGCCGTTAGCGCGCCCTGAGGAAATAGAAACAGTTTCAAAAACTAAATTTTCTTGACTTTCTAACGGTATCAGTCCGTTTGAGTTACAACGGATGCGTCACATATTCGTCCCAACATGTATTTAGCGATGTTTTTTGGATATTACTAGGTTGCATTGCTCTTAACAGTGAAACGATTGACGGTGGGTTGTAATTGAACTTATTTTGGATTTTAACTTTGTAAATGTGACAAATGAGACAATTGAACTCCAAGAATTAACATTCTGATTACTTCGGCATGAATGCTCGAACTTCACGGTAACACTGGACGCTCACGCTGCTCTTTATTTGAAACTTTAGTTGGATAAGTCATTGTGTGCAGTGGCATCAATCCTAGCAGTTAGCACACGCTGAGGTAATAGAGACAGTTTCAAAAACTACATATCATTGACTTTCTAACGGTATCAGTCCGTTGCATTGCTCTTAACAGTAAAACGATTGACCGTGGGTTGTAATTGAACTCATTTTGGATTTTAACTTTGTAAATGTGACAAATGAGACAATTGAACTCCAAGAATTAACATTCTGATTACTTCGGCATGAATGCTCGAACTTCACGGTAACACTGGACGCTCACGCTGCTCTTTATTTGAAACTTTAGTTGGATAAGTCATTGTGTGCAGTGGCATCAATCCTAGCAGTTAGCACACGCTGAGGTAATAGAGACAGTTTCAAAAACTACATATCATTGACTTTCTAACGGTATCAGTCCGTTTGAGTTACAACGGCTGCGTCAGATATTCGTGCCAAGATGCAATTAGCGATGTTTTTTGGATATTACTAGGTTGCATTGCTCTTAACAGTGAAACGATTGACCGTGGGTTGTAATTGAACTCATTTTGGATTTTAACTTTGCAAATATGACAAATAAGACAATTGAACTCCAAGAATTAACATTCTGATTACTTCAGCATGAATGCACGAACTTCACGGTAACACTGGACGCTCACGCAGCTCTTTATTTAAATCTTTAGTTAGATAAGCGATTGTGTACAGTGGAACAAATGGTAGCAATTAGCCGGCGTTCAGGAAATAGAGACAGTTTGAAAAACTACATATCATTGACTTTTTAACAATATCAGTCCGTTTGAGTTACAGCGGTTGCGTCACATATTCGTACCAACATGCATTTAGCGATACCTTTCCGGTATTACTAGGTTACATTGCTTTTAAAAGTTAAACGATTGACTGTGGGACAAAATTGAACTGATTTTGAACTTTAACCTTCTAATGTGACCAATGAGACAATTGGACTCCAAGAATTAACATTCTTTTCCTTTTGGTATGACTGCTGGAACTCCGCTGTAACACTGGACTCTCTGTTAGCTCTTTATTTATATATTTATTTCGATAAGTCATTGTGTACAGTGGTACCAATCAGAGCCGTTAGCGCGCCCTGAGGAAATAGAAACAGTTTCAAAAACTAAATTTTTTTGACTTTCTAACGGTATCAGTCCGTTTGAGTTACAACGGCTGCGTCAGATATTCGTGCCAAGATGCAATTAGCGATGTTTTTTGGATATTACTAGGTTGCATTGCTCTTAACAGTGAAACGATTGACCGTGGGTTGTAATTGAACTCATTTTGGATTTTAACTTTGTAAATGTGACAAATGAGACAATTGAAGTCCAAGAATTAACATTCTGATTACTTCGGCATGAATGCTCGAACTTCACGGTAACACTGGAAGCTCACGCAGCTCTTTATTTAAATCTTTAGTTAGATAAGCCATTGTGTACAGTGGAACAAATGGTAGCAATTAGCCGGCGTTCAGAAAATAGAGACAGTTTGAAAAACTACATATCATTGACTTTTTAACAATATCAGTCCGTTTGAGTTACAGCGGTTGCGTCACATATTCATACCAACATGCATTTAGCGATACCTTTCCGGTATTACTAGGTTACATTGCTTTTAAAAGTTAAACGATTGACTGTGGGACAAAATTGAACTGATTTTGAACTTTAACCTTCTAATGTGACCAATGAGACAATTGGACTCCAAGAATTAACATTCTTTTCCTTTTGGTATGACTGCTGGAACTCCGCTGTAACACTGGACTCTCTGTTAGCTCTTTATTTATATATTTATTTCGATAAGTCATTGTGTACAGTGGTACCAATCAGAGCCGTTAGCGCGCCCTGAGGAAATAGAAACAGTTTCAAAAACTAAATTTTTTTGACTTTCTAACGGTATCAGTCCGTTTGAGTTACAACGGCTGCGTCACATATTCGTGCCAAGATGCAATTAGCAATGTTTTTTGGATATTACTAGGTTGCATTGCTCTTAACAGTGAAACGATTGACCGTGGGTTGTAATTGAACTCATTTTGGATTTTAACTTTGTAAATATGACAAATAAGACAATTGAACTCCAAGAATTAACATTCTGATTACTTCGGCATGAATGCTCGAACTTCACGGTAACACTGGACGCTCACGCAGCTCTTTATTTAAGTCTTTAGTTAGATAAGCCATTGTGTACAGTGGCGCAAATGGTAGCAATTAGCCGGCGTTCAGGAAATAGAGACAGTTTCAAAAACTACGTATCATTGACTTTTTAACAATATCAGTCCGTCTGAGTTACAGCGGTTGCGTCACATATTCCTACCAACATGCATTTAGCGATACCTTTCCGGTATTACTAGGTTACATTGCTTTTAAAAGTTAAACGATTGACTGTGGGACAAAATTGAACTGATTTTGAACTTTAAACTTCTAATGTGACCAATGAGACAATTGGACTCCAAGAATTAACATTCTTTTCCTTTTGGTATGACTGCTGGAACTCCGCTGTAACACTGGACTCTCTGTTAGCTCTTTATTTATATATTTATTTCGATAAGTCATTGTGTACAGTGGTACCACTCACAGCCGTTAGCGCGCCCTGAGGAAATAGAAACAGTTTCAAAAACTAAATTTTCTTGACTTTCTAACGGTATCAGTCCGTTTGAGTTACAACGGCTGCGTCACATATTCGTGCCAACATGTATTTAGCGATGTTTTTTGGATATTACTAGGTTGCATTGCTCTTAACAGTGAAACGATTGACCGTGGGTTGTAATTGAACTCATTTTGGATTTTAACTTTGTAAATGTGACAAATGAGACAATTGAACTCCAAGAATTAACATTCTGATTACTTCGGCATAAATGCTCGAACTTCACGGTAACACTGGACGCTCACGCTGCTCTTTATTTGAAACTTTAGTTGGATAAGTCATTGTGTGCAGTGGCATCAATCCTAGCAGTTAGCACACGCTGAGGTAATAGAGACAGTTTCAAAAACTACATATCATTGACTTTCTAACGGTATCAGTCCGTTGCATTGCTCTTAACAGTGAAACGATTGACCGTGGGTTGTAATTGAACTCATTTTGGATTTTAACTTTGTAAATGTGACAAATGAGACAATTGAACTCCAAGAATTAACATTCTGATTACTTCGGCATGAATGCTCGAACTTCACGGTAACACTGGACGCTCACGCTGCTCTTTATTTGAAACTTTAGTTGGATAAGTCATTGTGTGCAGTGGCATCAATCCTAGCAGTTAGCACACGCTGAGGTAATAGAGACAGTTTCAAAAACTACATATCATTGACTTTCTAACGGTATCAGTCCGTTTGAGTTACAACGGCTGCGTCAGATATTCGTGCCAAGATGCAATTAGCGATGTTTTTTGGATATTACTAGGTTGCATTGCTCTTAACAGTGAAACGATTGACCGTGGGTTGTAATTGAACTCATTTTGGATTTTAACTTTGCAAATATGACAAATAAGACAATTGAACTCCAAGAATTAACATTCTGATTACTTCGGCATGAATGCTCGAACTCCACGGTAACACTGAACTCTCGGGCAGCTCTTTTTTTAAATCTTTAATTCAATAAGTCATTGTGTACAGTGGTACCAATCAGAGCCGTTAGCGCGCTTTAAGAAAATACAGACAGTTTTAAAAACTGTGTTTTATTGACTTTCTAACGGTATCAGTCCGTTTGAGTAACAGGGGCTACGTCACATATTCGTACCAACATGTACCTAGCGATATTTTTCCGGTGTCACTGGGTTGCATTGCTCTTAACAGTGAAACAATTGACTGTGGGACGAAATTGAACTGATTTTGGACTTTAACCTTACAAATGTGACAAATGAGACAATTGGTCTCCACGAATTTACAATCCTTTCCTTTTGGTATGACTGGTGGAACTGTGAAGGTACAGTGCACGCTCGGTTAATTCCTTATTTTAATATTTAGTTCGATAAGTCATTGTGTACAGTGGTAGCAATCAGGGCCGTTAGTGCGCTGACGAAATAGAGACAGTTTCAAAAGCTACATTTCATTGGCTTTCTAATGGTATAAGTCCGTTTGAGTTACAACGATTGCGTCACATGTTTGAACCAACATGTATTTAACGATATTGTTCCGGTATTACTAGGTAGCATTACTTTTTAAAGTAAAACGATTGACCGTGGGACGAAATTAAACTGATTTTGAACTTTAAATTACAAATGTGACAAATGAGACAATTGGACTCCAAGAATTACCATTCTTTTCCTTTTGGTATGACTGCTGGAACTCCGCTGTTACACTAAACTCTCTATTAGCTGTTTATTTATATATTTATGCCGATAAGTCATTGTGTACAGTGGTACCAATCAGAGCCGTTAGCGCGCCCTGAGGAAATAGAAACAGTTTAAAAAACTAAATTTTATTGACTTTCTAACGGTATCAGTCCGTTTGAGTTGCAACGGTTGCGTCACACATTTGTGCCAACATGTGTTTAGCGATGTTTTTCGGATATTACTAAGTTGCATCGCTCTTAACAGTGAAATGATTGACCGTGGGTTGTAATTGAACTCATTTTGGATTTTAACTTTGTAAATATGATAAATGAGACAATTGGACTCCAAGAATTAACATTCTGATTACTTCGGCATGAATGCTCGAACTCCACGGTAACACTGAACTCTCGGGCAGCTCTTTTTTTAAATCTTTAATTCGATAAGTCATTGTGTACAGTGGTACCAATCAGAGCCGTTAGCGCGCTTTAAGAAAATACAGACAGTTTTAAAAACTGTGTTTTATTGACTTTCTAACGGTATCAGTCCGTTTGAGTTACAGGGGTTGCGTCACATATTCGTACCAACATGTACCAAGCGATACTTTTCCGGTGTCACTAGGTTGCATTGCTCTTAACAGTGAAACAATTGACTGTGGGACGAAATTGAACTGATTTTGGACTTTAACCTTACAAATGTGACAAATGAGACAATTGGTCTCCAAGAATTAACATTCTTTTCCTTTTGGTATGACTGGTGGAACTCCGCTGTAACAGTGGACTCTCTGTTAGCTCTTTATTTATATATTTATTACATAAGTCATTGAGTACAGTGGTACCAATCAGAGCCGTTAGCGCGCCCTGAGGAAATAGAAACAGTTTCAAGAATTAAATTTTATTAATCTCTAACGTTATCAGTCCGCTTGAGTTACAGCGGTTGCGTCACATTTTCGTACCAACATGTATTTAGCGATATCTTTCCCGTATTACTAGGTTGCATTGATTTTAAAAGTTAAACGATTGACTGTGGTAAAGAAATGAACTGATTTAGGACTTTAACCTTATAAATGTGACAAATGAGACAATTGGACTACAAGAATTAATATTTTTCTCACTTTGGTATGACCGCTAGAACACTGCAGTTACACTGGACCCACAATTAGATTTTTTTTTAAGTATTTAGTTCGATAAGTTATTGTGTGCAATGGTACCAATCAGAGCCGTTAGTGCACCCTGAAGAAATAGAGACACTTTCAAAAACTGCATATCATTGACATTCTAACAGCATCAGTCCGGTTGGTTTACAACAGTTGCGTCACATTTTCGTACCAACATGTATTTAGCGATATTTTTCCTGTATTACTAGGTTGAATTGCTTAAAAAAGTGAAAAGATTGACCGTGGGACCTGATTAAACTGATTTTGCACATTGTCCTGATAAATGTGATAAATGTGACAATTGGTCCCTAACATTCTGATTACTTTGGCAGGAATGCTGAAACTCTTCAGTTACACTGGACGCTCTCTGGGCTCTTTATTTAAACATTTTGCATCGATAAGTTAATTTTTACAGTGGTACTAATCAGACCCGTTAGCGCGCCCTGAAGAAAGAGAGACACTTTCAAAACCTAGACTTCATTGACTTTCTAACAGTATCAGTATATTTGAGTTTCAACGATTGCGTCACGTGTTCGTACCATCTTGTATTCAGCGATATTTTTCTGTTATTACTAGGCTGCATCACTTTTAAAACTGAATCGATTGACCGTGGAACATAATTGAACTGATTTTGGACTTTGACATTATAAATGTGATAAATGAGAAAAATGGGCTGAAAGAGATAACATTCTTCTCACTTTGGTGTGAGTTACAGCGGTTGCGTCACATGTTCGTACCAACATGTATTTAGCGATATTTTTACGGTATCACTAGGTTGCATTTCTCTTAACAGTAAGACAATTCACTGTGGGACGAAATTGAACTGATTTTGGACTTTAACCTTACAAATGTGACAAGTGAGACAATTGGTCTCCAAGAATTAACATTCTTTTCCTTTTGGTATGAATATTGGAACTCCGCTGGAACACTAGACAATCTGTTAGCTCTTTACTTATATAGTTATTGCGATAAGTCATTGTGTACAGTGGTACCAATCAGAATCGTTAGCGCGCTTTGAGAAAATACAGAAAGTTTTAGCAACCACATTTTATTGACTTTCTAACAGTCTCAGTCTGCTTGAGTTACAGCGGTTGCATCACATTTTCGTACCAACATGCATTTAGCGATACCTTTCCGGTATTACTAGGTTACATTGCATTTAAAAGTTAAACGATTGACTGTGGGACAAAATTGAACTGATTTTGAACTTTAACCTTCTAATGTGACAAATGAGACAATTGGACTCCAATAATTAACATTCTGATTACTTCGGCATGAATGCTCGAACTTCACGGTAACACTGGACGCTCACGCAGCTCTTTATAAAAAATCTTTAATTAGATAAGTCATTGTGTACAGTGGCACAAATGGTAGCAATTAGGAGGCGTTTAGGGAATAGAGACAGTTTCAAAAACTACATATCATTGACTTTTTAACGGTATCAGTCCGTTTGAGTTACAGCAGTTGCGTCACATACCCGTACCAACATGCATTTAGCGATATCTTTCCAGTATTCCTAGGTTACATTGCTTTAAAAGTTAAACAATTTACCGTGGGACAAAATTAAACTGATTTTGAACTTTAACCTTCTAATGTGACAAATGAGACAATTGGACTCCAAGAATTAACACTCTTTTCCTTTTGGTATGACTGCTGGAACTCCGTTGTTACACTAGACCCTCTATTAGCTGTATATTTATATATTTATGCCGATAAGTCATTGTGTACAGTGGTACCAATCAGAGCCGTTAGCGCGCCCTGAGAAAATAGAAACAGTTTAAAAAACTAAATTTATTGACTTTCTAACGGTATCAGTCCGTTTGAGTTGCAACGGTTGCGTCACACATTTGTGCCAACATGTGTTTAGCGATGTTTTTCGGATATTACTAGGTTGCATCGCTCTTAACAGTGAAATGATTGACCGTGGGTTGTAATTGAACTCATTTTGGATTTTAACTCTGTAAATGTGATAAATGAGACAATTAGACTCCAAGAATTAACATTCTGATTACTTCGGCATGAATGCTCGAACTCCACGGTAACACTAAACTCTCGGGCAGCTCTTTTTTTAAATCTTTAATTCGATAAGTCATTGTGTACAGTGGTACCAATCAGAGCCGTTAGCGCGCTTTAAGAAAATACAGACAGTTTTAAAAACTGTGTTTTATTGACTTTCTAACGGTATCAGTCCGTTTGAGTTACAGGGGTTCCGTCACATATTCGTACCAACATGTATCTAGCGATATTTTTCCGGTGTCACTAGGTTGCATTGCTCTTAACAGTGAAACAATTGACTGTGGGACGAAATTGAACTGATTTTGGACTTTAACCTTACAAATGTGACAAATTAGACAATTGGTCTCCAAGAATTAACATTCTTTTCCTTTTGGTATGACTGGTGGAACTCCGCTGTAACACTGGACTCTCTGTTAGCTCTTTATTTATATATTTATTTACGTAAGTCATTGAGTACAGTGGTACCAATCAGAGCCGTTAGCGCGCTCTGAGAAAGTAGAAACAGTTTCAAGAATTAAATTTTATTGACTTTCTAACGTTATCAGTCCGCTTGAGTTACAGCGGTTGCGTCACATTTTTGTACCAACATGTATTTAGCGATGTTTTTTAGATATTACTAGGTTGCCATGCTCTTAACAGTGAAACGACTGACCGTAGGTTGTAATTGATCTCATTTTGTATTTTATCTTTGTAAATGTGATAAATGCGAAAATTGGACTACAAGAATTAACATTCTGATTACTTCGGCATGAATGCTCGAACTTCACGGTAACACTGGACGCTCACGCAGCTCTTATTTAAATCTTTAGTTAGATCAGCCATTGTGTACAGTGGCACAAATGGTAGCAATTAGCCGGCGTTCAGGAAATAGAGACAGTTTCAAAAACTACATATCATTGACTTTCTAATGGTATGAGTCCGGTTGGTTTACAGTAATTGCGTCACATATTCGTACCATCATGTACTTAGCGACATTTTCCGGTATTACTAGGTTGCGTTGCCTTTAAAAGTGAAACGATTGACTGTGGACCCTAATTGAACTAATTTTGACGTTTGACCCTATAAATGTGATAAATGAAAATCATTGCCTTTAAGAATTAACATTCCTCTCACTTTCGTATGCCTGCTGAAACTCTGCAATGATACGGGACGCTCTGTTAGCTCTTTATTTATATATTTATTTCGATAATTCATGGTGTACAGTGGTACCAATCAGAGCCATTAGCGCGCCCTGAAGTAATAGAGACAGTTTCTTAAACCACATTTTATTGACTTTCTAACAGTCTCAGTCCGCTTGAGTTAAAGCGGTTGCGTCACATTTTCGTACCAACATGTATTTAGCGATATCTTTCCCGTATTACTAGGTTTCATCCCTTTTTAAAACAGACTCGATTGACCGTGGAACATAATTGAACTAATTTTGACGTTTGACCCTATAAATGTGATAAATGAAAATGATGGCCTTTAAGAATTAACATTCCTCTCACTTTCGTATGCCTGCTGAAACTCTGTAATGATACGGGACGCACTGTTAGCTCTTTATTTATATATTTATTTCGATAATTCATGGTGTACAGTGGTACCAATTAGAGCCGTTAGCGCGCCCTGAAGTAATAGAGACAGTTTCTAAAACCACATTTTATTGACTTTCTAACAGTCTCAGTCCGCTTGAGCTAAAGCGGTTGCGTCACATTTTCGTACCAACATGTATTTAGCGATATCTTTCCCGTATTACTAGGTTTCATCCCTTTTCAAAACAGACTCGATTGACCGTGGAACATAATTGAACTGATTTTGGACTTTGACATTATAAATGTGATAAATGAGAAAAATGGGCTGAAAGAATTAACATTCTTCTCACTTTGGTGTGACTGCTGGAACTCTGCAGTTACACTACACGCTCGGTTAGCTCCCTATTTTAATATTTAGTTCGATAAGGCATTGTGTACAGTGGTACCAATCAGAGCCGTTAGCGCGCCCTGAGGAAATAGAAACAGTTTCAAAAACTAAATTTTATTGACTTTCTAACGGTATCAGTCCGTTTGAGTTGCAACGGTTGCGTCACACATTTGTGCCAACATGTGTTTAGCGATGTTTTTCGGATATTACTAGGTTGCATCGCTCTTAACAGTGAAATGATTGACCGTGGGTTGTAATTGAACTCATTTTGGATTTTAACTGTGTAAATGTGATAAATGAGACAATTGGACTCCAAGAATTAACATTTTGATTACTTCGGCATGACTGCTCGAACTCCACGGTAACACCGAACTCTCGGGCAGCTCTTTTTTTAAATCTTTAATTCGATAAGTCATTGTCTACAGTGGTACCAATCAGAGCCGTTAGCGCGCTTTAAGAAAATACAGATAGTTTTAAAAACTGTGTTTTATTGACTTTCTAACGGTATCAGTCCGTTTGAGTTACAGGGGTTGCGTCACATATTCGTACCAACATGTACCTAGCGATATTTTTCCGGTGTCACTAGGTTGCATTGCTCTTAACAGTGAAACAATTGACTGTGGGACGAAATTGTACTGATTTTGGACTTTAACCTTACAAATGTGACAAATGAGACAATTGGTCTCCAAGAATTAACATTCTTTTCCTTTTGGTATGACTGCTGGAACTCCGCTGTACCACTGGACTCTCTGTTAGCTCTTTATTTATATATTTATTTACATAAGTCATTGAGTACAGTGGTACCAATCAGAGCCGTTAGCGCGCCCTGAGGAAATAGAAACAGTTTCAAAAACTAAAATTTTTTGACTTTCTAACGGTATCAGTCCGTTTGAGTTACAACGGCTGCGTCACATATTCGTGCCAACATGTATTTAGCGATGTTTTTTGGATATTACTAGGTTGCATTGCTCTTAACAGTGAAACGATTGACCGTGGGTTGTAATTGAACTCATTTTGGATTTTAACTTTGTAAATGTGACAAATGAGACAATTGGACTCCAAGAATTAACATTCTGATTACTTCGGCATGAATGCTCGAACTTCACGGTAACACTGGACGCTCACGCTGCTTTTTATTTGAAACTTTAGTTGGATAAGTCATTATGTGCAGTGGCATCAATCCTAGCAGTTAGCCCACGCTGAGGTAATAGAGACAGTTTCAAAAACTACATATCATTGACTTTCTAATGGTGTGAGTCCGGTTGGTTTACAACAATTGCGTCACATATTCGTACCATCATGTACTTAGCGACATTTTCCGGTATTACTAGGTTGCGTTGCCTTTAAAAGTGAAATGATTGACTGTGGACCCTAATTGAACTAATTTTGACGTTTGACCATATAAATGTGATAAATGAAAATCATGGCCTTTAAGAATTAACATTCCTCTCACTTTCGTATGCCTGCTGAAACTCTGCAATGATACGGGACGCTCTGTTAGCTCTTTATTTATATATTTATTTCGATAATTCATGGTGTACAGTGGTACCAATCAGAGCCGTTAGCGCGCCCTGAAGTAATAGAGACAGTTTCTTAAACCACATTTTATTGACTTTCTAACAGTCTCAGTCCGCTTGAGTTAAAGCGGTTGCGTCACATTTTCGTACCAACATGTATTTAGCGATATCTTTCCCGTATTACTAGGTTTCATCCCTTTTTAAAACAGACTCGATTGACCGTGGAACATAATTGAACTAATTTTGACGTTTGACCCTATAAATGTGATAAATGAAAATGATGGCCTTTAAGAATTAACATTCCTCTCACTTTCGTATGCCTGCTGAAACTCTGCAATGATACGGGACGCTCTGTTAGCTCTTTATTTATATATTTATTTCGATAATTCATGGTGTACAGTGGTACCAATCAGAGCCGTTAGCGCGCCCTGAAGTAATAGAGACAGTTTCTAAAACCACATTTTATTGACTTTCTAACAGTCTCAGTCCGCTTGAGCTAAAGCGGTTGCGTCACATTTTCGTACCAACATGTATTTAGCGATATCTTTCCCGTATTACTAGGTTTCATCCCTTTTTAAAACAGACTCGATTGACCGTGGAACATAATTGAACTGATTTTGGACTTTGACATTATAAATGTGATAAATGAGAAAAATGGGCTGAAAGAATTAACATTCTTCTCACTTTGGTATGACTGCTGGAACTCTGCAGTTACACTACACGCTCGGTTAGCTCTTTATTTTAATATTTAGTTCGATAAGGCATTGTGTACAGTGGTACCAATCAGAGCCGTTAGCGCGCCCTGAGGAAATAGAAACAGTTTAAAAAACTAACTTTTATTGACTTTCTAACGGTATCAGTCCGTTTGAGTTGCAACGGTTGCGTCACACATTTGTGCCAACATGTGTTTAGCGATGTTTTTCGGATATTACTAGGTTGCATCGCTCTTAACAGTGAAATGATTGACCGTGGGTTGTAATTGAACTCATTTTGGATTTTAACTGTGTAAATGTGATAAATGAGACAATTGGACTCCAAGAATTAACATTCTGATTACTTCGGCATGAATGCTCGAACTCCACGGTAACACCGAACTCTCGGGCAGCTCTTTTTTTAAATCTTTAATTCGATAAGTCATTGTCTACAGTGGTACCAATCAGAGCCGTTAGCGCGCTTTAAGAAAATACAGACAGTTTTAAAAACTGTGTTTTATTGACTTTCTAACGGTATCAGTCCGTTTGAGTTACAGGGGTTGCGTCACATATTCGTACCAACATGTACCTAGCGATATTTTTCCGGTGTCACTAGGTTGCATTGCTCTTAACAGTGAAACAATTGACTGTGGGACGAAATTGTACTGATTTTGGACTTTAACCTTACAAATGTGACAAATGAGACAATTGGTCTCCAAGAATTAACATTCTTTTCCTTTTGGTATGACTGGTGGAACTCCGCTGTACCACTGGACTCTCTGTTAGCTCTTTATTTATATATTTATTTACATAAGTCATTGAGTACAGTGGTACCAATCAGAGCCGTTAGCGCGCTTTAAGAAAATACAGACAGTTTTAAAAACTGTGTTTTATTGACTTTCTAACGGTATCAGTCCGTTTGAGTTACAACGGCTGCGTCACATATTCGTGCCAACATGTATTTAGCGATGTTTTTTGGATATTACTAGGTTGCATTGCTCTTAACAGTGAAACGACTGACCGTGGGTTGTAATTGAACTCATTTTGGATTTTAACTTTGTAAATGTGACAAATGAGACAATTGATCTCCAAGAATTAACATTCTGATTACTTCGGCATGAATGCTCGAACTTCACGGTAACACTGGACGCTCACGCTGCTCTTTATTTGAAACTTTAGTTGGATAAGTCATTGTGTGCAGTGGCATCAATCCTAGAAGTTAGCCCACGCTGACGCAATAGAGACAGTTTCAAAAACTACATATCATTGACTTTCTAATGGTATGAGTCCGGTTGGTTTACAGCAATTGCGTCACATATTCGTACCATCATGTACTTAGCGACATTTTCCGGTATTACTAGGTTGCGTTGCCTTTAAAAGTGAAACGATTGACTGTGGACCCTAATTGAACTAATTTTGACGTTTGACCTTATAAATGTGATAAATGAAAATCATGGCCTTTAAGAATTAACATTCCTCTCACTTTCGTATGCCTGCTGAAACTCTGCAATGATACGGGACGCTCTGTTAGCTGTTTATTTATATATTTATTTCGATAATTCATGGTGTACAGTGGTACCAATCAGAGCCGTTAGCGCGCCCTAAAGTAATAGAGACAGTTTCTAAAACCATATTTTATTGACTTTCTAACAGTCTCAGTCCGCTTGAGTTACAGCGGTTGCGTCACATTTTCGTACCAACATGTATTTAGCAATATCTTTCCCGTATTACTAGGTTTCATCCCTTTTTAAAACAGACTCGATTGACCGTGGAACATAATTGAACTGATTTTGGACTTTGACATTATTAATGTGATAAATGAGAAAAATGGGCTGAAAGAATTAACATTCTTCTCACTTTGGTGTGACTGCTGGAACTCTGCAGTTACACTACACGCTCGGTTAGCTCTTTATTTTAATATTTAGTTCGATAAGGCATTGTGTACAGTGGTACCAATCAGAGCCGTTAGCGCGTCCTGAGGAAATAGAAGCAGTTTAAAAAACTAAATTTTATTGACTTTCTAACGGTATCAGTCCGTTTGAGTTACAGCGGTTGCGTCACATTTTCGTACCAACAGGTATTTAGCGATATCTTTCCCGTATTACTAGGTTGCATTGATTTTAAAAGTTAAACGATTGACTGTGGCAAAAAAATGAACTGATTTTGGACTTTAACCTTATAAATGTGACAAATGAGACAATTGGACTACAAGAATTAATATTTTTCTCACTTTGGTATGACCGCTAGAACACTGCAGTTACACTGGACCCACAATTAGATTTTTTTTTAAGTATTTAGTTCGATAAGTTATTGTGTGCAATGGTACCAATCAGAGCCGTTAGTGCGCCCTGTAGAAATAGAAATACTTTCAAAAACTGTATATCATTGACATTCTAACAGCATCAGTCCGGTTGGTTTACAACAATTGCTTCACATTTTTGTACCAACATGTATTTAGCGATATTTTTCCTGTATTACTAGGTTGAATTGCTTATAAAAGTGAAAAGATTGACCGTGGGACCTGATTAAACTGATTTCGCACATTGTCCTGATAAATGTGATAAATGTGACAATTGGTCCCTAACATTCTGATTACTTTTGCAGGAATGCTGAAACTCTTCAGTTACACTGGACGCTCTCTGGGCTCTTCATTTAAACATTTTGCATCGATAAGTTAATTTTTACAGTGGTACTAATCAGACCCGTTAGCGCGCCCTGAAGAAAGAGAGACACTTTCAAAAACTAGATTTCAATGACTTTCTAACGGTATCAGTATTTTTGAGTTTCAACGATTGCGTCACATGTTCGTACCATCTTCTATTCAGCGATATTTTTCTGTTATTACTAGGCTGCATCACTTTTAAAACTGAATCGATTGACCGTGGAACATAATTGAACTGATTTTGGACTTTGACATTATAAATGTGATAAATGAGAAAAATGGGCTGAAAGAGTTAACATTCTTCTCACTTTGGTGTGAGTTACAGCGGTTGCGTCGCATATTCGTACCAACATGTATTTAGCGATATTTTTACGGTATCACTAGGTTGCATTGCTCTTAACTGTGAAACAATTGACTGTGGGACGAAATTGAACTGATTTTGGACTTTAACCTTACAAATGTGACAATTGAGACAATTGGTCTCCAAGTATTAACATTCTTTTCCTTTTGGCAGGAATGCTGGAACTCCGCTGGAACACTAGACAATCTGTTAGCTCTTTACTTATATAGTTAATGCGATAAGTCATTGTGTACAGTGGTACCAATCAGAATCGTTAGCGCGCTTTGAGAAAATACAGAAAGTTTTAACAACTGCGTTTTATTGACTTTCTAACGGTATCAGTTGGTTTGAGTTACAGCGGTTGCGTCACATATTCGTACCAACATGTATTTAGCGATATTTTTCCGGTATCACTAGCTTGCATTGCTTTTAACAGTGAAACGGTTTACCGATGGACATGATGGAACTGATTTTAGACTTTAACCTTGTAAATGTGATAAATAAGACAATTGGACTCCAAGAATTAACATTCTTTTCTTTCTGGCATGAATGCTCGAACTTCACGGTAACACTTGACGCTCACGCAGCTCTTTATATAAATCTTTAATTAGATAAGTCATTGTGTACAGTGGCACAAATGGTAGCAATTAGGAGGCGTTTAGGGAATAGAGACAGTTTCAAAAACTACATATCATTGACTTTTTAACGGTATCAGTTCGTTGGGGTTACAGCAGTTGCGTCACATACCCGTACCAACATGCGTTTAGCGATATCTTTCCAGTATTCCTAGGTTACATTGCTTTAAAAGTTAAACAATTTACCGTGGGACGAAATTGAAATGATTTTTGACTTTAACCTTATAAATGTGTCAAATGAGACAATTGGGCTCCAAGAATTAACATTCTTTTCCTTTTGGTAGGAATGCTGGAACTCCGCTGGAACACTAGACAATCTGTTAGCTCTTTACTTATATAGTTAATGCGATAAGTCATTGTGTACAGTGGTACCAATCAGAATCGTTAGCGCGCTTTGAGAAAATACAGAAAGTTTTAACAACTGCGTTTTATTGACTTTCTAACGGTATCAGTTGGTTTGAGTTACAGCGGTTGCGTCACATATTCGTACCAACATGTATTTAGCGATATTTTTCCGGTATCACTAGCTTGCATTGCTTTTAACAGTGAAACGGTTTACCGATGGACATGATGGAACTGATTTTAGACTTTAACCTTGTAAATGTGATAAATAAGACAATTGGACTCCAAGAATTAACATTCTTTTCTTTCTGGCATGAATGCTCGAACTTCACGGTAACACTTGACGCTCACGCAGCTCTTTATATAAATCTTTAATTAGATAAGTCATTGTGTACAGTGGCACAAATGGTAGCAATTAGGAGGCGTTTAGGGAATAGAGACAGTTTCAAAAACTACATATCATTGACTTTTTAACGGTATCAGTTCGTTGGAGTTACAGCAGTTGCGTCACATACCCGTACCAACATGCGTTTAGCGATATCTTTCCAGTATTCCTAGGTTACATTGCTTTAAAAGTTAAACAATTTACCGTGGGACGAAATTGAAATGATTTTTGACTTTAACCTTATAAATGTGTCAAATGAGACAATTGGGCTCCAAGAATTAACATTCTTTTTCTTTTGGTATGACTGCTGGAACTCCGCTGTAACACTGGACTCTCTTTTAGCTCTTTATTTATATATTTATTTCGATAAGTCATTGTGTACAGTGGTACCAATCAGAGCCGTTAGCGCGCCCTGAGGAAATAGAAACAGTTTCAAAAACTAAATTTTTCGACTTTCTAACGGTATCAGTCCGTTTGAGTTACAACGGCTGCGTCACATATTCGTGCCAACATGTATTTAGCGATGTTTTTTGGATATTACTAGGTTGCATTGCTCTTAACAGTGAAACGATTGACCGTGGGTTGTAATTGAACTCATTTTGCATTTTAACTTTGTAAATGTGACAAATGAGACAATTGGACTCCAAGAATTAACATTCTGATTACTTCGGCATGAATGCTCGAACTTCACGGTAACACTGGACGCTCACGTAGCTCTTTATTTAAATCTTTAGTTAGATAAGCCATTGTGTACAGTGGCACAAATGGTAGCAATTAGCCGGCGTTCAGGAAATAGAGACAGATTCAAAAACTACATATCATTGACTTTTTAACAATATCAGTCCGTTTGAGTTACAGCGGTTGCGTCACATATTCCTACCAACATGCATTTAGCGATACCTTTCCGGTATTACTAGGTTGCATTGCTCTTAACAGTGAAACAATTGACTGTGGGACGAAATTGAACTGATTTTGGACTTTAACCTTGCAAATGTGACAAATGAGACAATTGGTCTCCAAGAATTAACAATCTTTTCCTTTTGGTAAGACTGGTGGAACTGTGCAGGTACAGTGCACGCTCGGTTAATTCCTTATTTTAATATTTAGTTCGATAAGTCATTGTGTACAGTAGTAGCAATCAGGGCCGTTAGTGCGCTGAGGAAATAGAGACAGTTTCAAAAGCTACATTTCATTGGCTTTCTAATGGTATAAGTCCGTTTGAGTTACACCGATTGCGTCACATGTTTGAACCAACATGTATTTAACGATATTGTTCCGGTATTACTAGGTAGCATTGCTTTTTAAAGAAAAACGATTGACCGTGGGGCGAAATTAAACTGATTTTGGACTTTAAATTACAAATGTGACAAATGAGACAATTGGACTCCAAGAATTAACATTCTGATTACTTCGGAATGAATGCTCGAACTCCACAGTAACACTGCACTCTCTGTTAGCTCTTTATTTATATATTTATTTCGATAAGTAATTGTGTACAGTGGTACCAATCAGAGCCGTTAGCGCGCCCTGAGGAAATAGAAACAGTTTCAAAAACTAATTTTTTTTGACTTTTCAACGGTATCAGTCCGTTTAAGTTACAACGGCTGCGTCACATATTCGCGCCAACATGTATTTAGCGATGTTTTTTGGATATTACTAGGTTGCATTGCTCTTAACAGTGAAACGATTGACCGTGGGTTGTAATTGAACTCATTTTGGATTTTAACTTTGTAAATGTGACAAATGAGACAATTGGACTCCAAGAATTACCATTCTGATTACTTCGGCATGAATGCTCGAACTTCACGGTAACACTGGACGCTCACGCAGCTCTTTATTTAAATCTTTAGTTAGATAAGCCATTGTGTACAGTGGCACAAATGGTAGCAATTAGCCGGCGTTCAGGAAATAGAGACAGTTTCAAAAACTACATATCATTGACTTTTTAACAATATCAGTCCGTTTGAGTTACAGCGGTTGCGTCACATATTCGTACCAACATGCATTTAGCGATACCTTTCCGGTATTACTAGGTTACATTGCTTTTAAAAGTTAAACGATTGACTGTGGGACGAAATTGAACTGATTTTGAACTTTAACATTATAAATGTGACAAATGAGACAATTGGACTCAAGAATTAACATTCTTCTCACTTTGGTATGACTGCTAACACTCTGCAGTAACACTGCACGCTCTGTTAGCTCTTTCTTTAAAACTTTAGTTGGATAAGTCATTGTGTGCAGTGGCATCAATCCTAGCAGTTAGCCCGCGCTGAGGTAATAGAGACAGTTTCAAAAACTACATATCATTGACTTTCTAATGGTATGAGTCCGGTTGGTTTACAGCAATTGCGTCACATATTCTTACCATCATGTACTTAGCGACATTTTCCGGTATTACTAGGTTGCATTGCCTTTAAAAGTGAAACGATTGACTGTGGACCCTAATTGAACTGATATTGACGTTTGACCCTATAAATGTGATAAATGAAGATCATGGCCTTTAAGAATTAACACTCCTCTCACTTTCGTATGCTTGCTGAAACTCTGCAATGATGCGGGACGCTCTGTTAGCTCTTTATTTATATATTTATGTCGATAATTCATGGTGTACAGTGGTACCAATCAGAGCCGTTAGCGCGCCCTGAAGTAATAGAGACAGTTTCTAAAACCACATTTTATTGACTTTATAACAGTCTCAGTCCGCTTGAGTTACAGCGGTTGCGTCACATTTTCGTACCAACATGTATTTAGAGATATCTTTCCCGTATTACTAGGTTGCATTGCTTTTAAAAGTGAAAAGATTGACCGTGGGACCTGATTGAACTGATTTCGCACATTGTCCTGATAAATGTGATAAATGTGACAATTGGTCCCAAACATTCTGATTACTTTGGCAGGAATGCTGAAACACTTCAATTACACTGGACGCTCTCTGGGCTCTTCATTTAAACATTTACATCGATAAGTTAATTTTTACAGTGGTACTAATCAGACCCGTTAGCGCGCCCTGAAGAGAGAGAGACACTTTCAAAAACTAGACTTCATTGACTTTCTAACGGTATCAGTATTTTTGAGTTTCAACGATTGCCTCACGTGTTCGTACCATCTTGTATTCAGCGATATTTTTCTGTTATTACTAGGCTGCATCACTTTTAAAATTGAATCGATTGACCGTGGAACATAATTGAACTGATTTTGGACTTTGACATTATAAATGTGATAAATGAGAAAAATGGGCTGAAAGAATTAACATTCTTCTCACTTTGGTGTGACTGCTGGAACTCTGCAGTTACACTACACGCTCGGTTAGCTCTTTATTTTAATATTTAGTTCGATAAGGCATTGTGTACAGTGGTAGCAATCAGGGCCGTTAGTGCGCTGAGGAAATAGAGACAGTTTCAAAAGCTACATTTCATTGGCTTTCTAATGGTATAAGTCTGTTTGAGTTACAACGATTGCGTCACATGTTTGAACCAACATGCATTTAACGATATTGTTCCGGTATTACTAGGTAGCATTCCTTTTTAAAGTAAAACGATTGACCGTGGGGCGAAATTAAACTGATTTTGGACTTTAAATTACAAATGTGACAAATGAGACAATTGGACTCCAAGAATTAACATTCTGATTACTTCGGAATGAATGCTCGAACTCCGCAGTAACACTGAACTCTCGGGCAGCTCTTTTTTTAAATCTTTAATTCGATAAGTCATTGTGTACAGTGGCACAAATGGTAGCAATTAGCCGGCGTTCAGGAAATAGAGAAAGTTTTAAAAACTGTGTTTTATTGACTTTCTAACGGTATCACTCCGTTTGAGTTACAGCGGTTGCGTCACATATTCGTACCAACATGCATTTAGCGATACCTTTCCGGTATTCCTAGGTTACATTGCTTTTAAAAGTTAAACGATTGACTGTGGGACGAAATTGAACTGATTTTGAACTTTAACCTTATAAATGTGACAAATGAGACAATTGGACTCAAGAATTAACATTCTTCTCACTTTGGTGTGAGTTACAGCGGTTGCGTCACATGTTCGTACCAACATGTATTTAGCGATATTTTTACGGTATCACTAGGTTGCATTTCTCTTAACAGTAAAACAATTGACTGTGGGACGAAATTGAACTGATTTTGGACTTTAACCTTACAAATGTGACAAATGAGACAATTGGTCTCCAAGAACTAACAATCTTTTCCTTTTGGTATGACTGGTGGAACTGTGCAGGTACAGTGCACGCTCGGTTAATTCCTCCTTTTAATATTTAGTTCGATAAGTCATTGTGTACAGTTGTA
Source organism: Hydractinia symbiolongicarpus (assembly GCF_029227915.1). Classification (NCBI taxonomy): domain Eukaryota; kingdom Metazoa; phylum Cnidaria; class Hydrozoa; order Anthoathecata; family Hydractiniidae; genus Hydractinia; species Hydractinia symbiolongicarpus. The sequence continues at coordinate 7,215,750 of NC_079878.1, forward strand.
GCAATCAGGGCCGTTAGTGCACTGAGGAAATAGAGACAGTTTCAAAAGCTACATTTCATTGGCTTTCTAATGGTATAAGTTCGTTTGAGTTACAACGATTGCGTCACATGTTTGAACCAACATGTATTTAACGATATTGTTCCGGTATTACTAGGTAGCATTGCTTTTTAAAGTAAAATGATTGACCGTGGGGCGAAATTAAACTGATTTTGGACTTTAAATTACAAATGTGACAAATGAGACAATTGGACTCCAAGAATTAACACTCTTTTCCTTTTGGTATGACTGCTGGAACTCTGCTGTTACACTAGACTCTCTATTAGCTGTTTATTTATATATTTATGCCGATAAGTCATTGTATACAGTGGTACCAATCAGAGCCGTTAGCGCGCCCTGAGGATATAGAAACAGTTTAAAAAACTAAATTTTATTGACTTTTTAACGGTATCAGTCCGTTTGAGTTGCAACGGTTGCGTCACACATTCGTGCCAACATGTGTTTAGCGATATTTTTCGGATATTACTAGGTTGCATTGCTTTTAAGAGAGAAACGATTGACCGAGGGACATAATGGAACTGATTTTACCTTTTAACCTTGTAATTGTGATAAATGAGACCATTGGACTCCAAGAATTATCATTTTTTTCTTTTTGGTATGACTGCTGGAACTCCGCTGAAACACTGGACTCTCTGTTAGCTCTTTATTTATATATTTATTTCGATAAGTCATTGTGTACAGTGGTACCAATCAGAGCCGTTAGCGCGCCCTGAGGAAATAGAAACAGTTTCAAAAACTAAATTTTATTGACTTTTTAACGGTATCAGTCCGTTTGAGTGACAACGGTCGCGTCACATATTCGTGCCAACATGTATTTAGCGATGTTTTTTGGATATTACTAGGTTGCATTGCTCTTAACAGTGAAACGACTGACCGTGGGTTGTAATTGAACTCATTTTGGATTTTAACTTTGTAAGTGTGATAAATGAGAAAATTAGACTACAAGATTTAACATTCTGATTACTTCGGCATGAATGCTCGAACTTCACGGTAACACTGGACGCTCAAGCAGCCTTTTATATAAATCTTTAATTAGAAATGTCATTGTCTACAGTGGCACAAATGGTAGCAATTACCAGGCGTTTAGGGAATAGAGACTGTTTCAAAAACTACATATCATTGACTTTTTAACGGAATCAGTCCGTTTGAGTTACAGCAGTTGCGTCACATATTCGTACCAACATGCATTTAGCGATATCTTTCCAGTATTACTAGGTTACATTGCTTTTAAAAGTTAAACAATTGACCGTGGGACGAAATTGAACTGATTTTAGACTTTAACCTTATAAATGTGACAAATGAGACAATTAGACTTCAAGAATTAACATTCTTTTCCTTTTGGTATGACTGCTGGAACTCCGCTGTAACACTTGACTCTCTGTTAGCTCTTTATTTATATATTTATTTCGATAAGTCATTGTGTACAGTGGTACCAATCAGAGCCGTTAGCGCGCCCTGAAGAAATAGAAACAGTTTCAAAAACTTAATTTTATTGACTTTCTAACGGTATCAGTCCGTTTGAGTTACAACGGCTGCGTCACATAGTCGTGCCAACATGTATTTAGCGATTTTTTTTGGATATTACTAGGTTGCATTGCCCTTAACAGTGAAACGATTGACCGTGGGTTGTAATTGAACTTATTTAGGATTTTAACTTTGTAAATGTGATAAATGAGACAATTGGAATGCAAGAATTAACATTTTCATTACTTCGGCATGAATGCTCGAATTCACGATAACACTGGACGCTCAGGCAGCTCTTTATTTAAATTTTTAGTTCGATAAGTCATTGTGTACAGTGGCACAAATGGTAGCAATTAGCAAGCGTTGAGGAAATAGAGACAGTTTCAAAAACTACATATCATTGACTTTTTAACGGTATCAATCTGTTTGAGTTACAGCAGTTGCGTCACATATTCGTACCAACATGTGTTTAGTGATATTTTTCCGGTATCACTAGGTTGCATTGCTTTTAGCAGTGAAACGATTGACTGTGGAAGCTAATTGAACTGATTTCGGATTTTAACCTTGTAAATGTGATAAATGAGATAATTGGACTCCAAGAATTAACATTCTTTTCCTTTTGGTATGACTGCTGGAACTCCGCTGTAACACTGGACTCTCTGTTAGCTCTTTATTTATATATTTATTTCGATAAGTCATTGTGTACAGTGGTACCAATCAGAGCCGTTAGCGCGCCCTGAGGAAATAGAAACAGTTCCAAAAACTAAATTTTATTGACTTTCTAACGGTATCAGTCCGTTTGAGTTACAACAGCTGCGTCACATAGTCGTGCCAACATGTATTCAGCGATATTTTCCCGGTATCACTAGGTTGCATTGCTTTGAACAGTGATACAATTGACTGTGGGACGAAATTCAACTGATTTTGGACTTTAACCTAACAAATGTGACAAATGAGACAATTGGTCTCCAAGAATTAACATTCTTTTCCTTTTGGTATGACTGCTGGAACTCCGCTGGAACACTGGACAATCAGTTAGCTCTTTACTTATATAGTTATTTCGAAAAGTCATTGAGTGTAGTGGTACCAATCGGAGCCGTTAGTGCGCTGAGGAAATAGAGACAGTTTCAAAAGCTACATTTTATTGGCTTTCTAATGGTATCAGTCCGTTTGAGTTACAACCATTGCGTCACATGTTTGAACCAACATGTATTTAACGTAGTGTTCCGGTATTACTAGGTAGCATTGCTTTTTAAAGTAAAACGATTGACCGTGGGGCGAAATTAAACTGATTTTGGACTTTAACCTTACAAATGTGACAAATGAGACAATTGGACTCCAACAATTAACATTCTTTTCCTTTTGGTATGACTGCTGGAACTCCGCTGTAACACTGGACTCTCGGTTAGCTCTTTATTTATATATTTATGCCGATAATTCATTGTGTGCAGTGGTACCAATCAGAGCCGTTAGCGCGCCCTGAGGAAGTAGAAACAGTTTAAAAAACAAAGTGTTGTTGACTTTCTAACGGTATCAGTCTGTTTGAGTTACAACGGTCGCGTCAGATATTCGTGCCAACATGTATTTAGCGATGTTTTTTTGATATTACTAGGTTGCATTGCTTTTAACAGTGAAACAATTGACTGTGGGACGAAATTGAACTGATTTTGGACTTTAACCTAACAAATGTGACAAATGAGACAATTGGTCTCCAAGAATTAACATTCTTTTCCTTTTGGTATGGCTGCTGGAACTCCGCTGGAACACTGGACAATCTGTTAGCTCTTTACTTTTATAGTTATTTCGATAAGTCATTGAGTGCAGTGGTACCAATCGGAGCCGTTAGTGCGCTGAGGAAATAGAGACGGTTTCAAAAGCTACATTTCATTGGCTTTCTAATGGTATAAGTCCGTTTGAGTTACAGCAGTTCCGTCACATGTTCGTTCCAACATGCATTTAGCGATATCTTTCCAGTATTACTAGGTTACATTGCTTTTAAAAGTTAAACAATTGACCGTGGGACGAAATTGAACTGATTTTAGAATTTAACCTTATAAATGTGACAAATGAGACAATTGGGCTCCAAGAATTAACGTTCTTTTCCTTTTGTTATGAATGCTGAAACTCTGCAGTTACACTGGACGCTGTCTTGGCTCTTCATTTAAATATTAACATCAATAAGTAAATTTTTACAGTGGTACCAATCAGAGGCGTTAGCGGGCGCTGAGGAAATAGAAACAGTTCCAAAAACTAATTTTCATTGACATTCTGACGGTTTCAGTCCGTTTGAGTTACAACGATTGCATCACATATTCGTACCATCATGTATTTAGCCCTGTTTTTCTGGTATTACTAGGTTGCATTGCTTTTAAAAGTGAAACGATTGACCGTGGCACGTAATTGGACTGATATTGGATATTAACCTTGTAAATGTGTTAAATGAGACAATTGGACTCCAAGAATTAACAATCTTCTTACTTTGGCATGACTGCTGTAACTCCGGGGTAAGACTAAACGCCTGTTAGCTCTTTGTTTATACATTTAGTTCGATAAGTCATAGTGTTCGGTGGCAGCAATCAGAGCTGTTAGTACGCTCTGAAGATATGCAGACACTTTCAGAAACTACATTTCATTGAATTTCTAAGGGTATCAGTCCGTTTGAGTTACAACGGTTGCCTGATATAATCATTCCAATATGTATTTAGCAATATTTTTCTGTCATTACTAGACTACATCGCTTTTAAAAGTGAATCGATTGACCGTGGAACATAATTGAACTGGTTTTGGACTTTGGCATTATAAATGTGATAAATGAGAAAATTGGACTCAAAGAATTAACATTCTTCACACTTTGGTATGACTGCTGGAACTCCGCAGTTACACTGGACGCTCTCTTGGCTCTTCATTTAAATATTAACATCAATAAGTTAATTTTTACAGTGGTACTAATCAGACCCGTTAGCGCGCCCTGAAGAAAGAGAGACACTATCAAAAACTACATTTCAATGTATTTCTAACGGTAACAGTGCGTTTGGTTTACAACAATGGCGTCACATTTTCGTAGCAACATGTATTTAGCGATATTTTTCCGGTATTACTAGGTTGAATTGCTTTTAAAAGTGAAAAGATTGACAGTGGGACCTGATTAAACTGATTTTGGACATTGTCCTGATAAATGTGATAAATGTGACAATTGGACCCTAACATTCTGATTACTATGGCATAAATGCTAAAACTATGCAGTTAGCTGGACGCTCCTTTAGCTCTTTATTTAAATATTTAGTTCGATAAGTCATTTTTTACAGTAGGACCAATCCAAGCCGTAAGCACACACTGAAGAAAGAGAAAAATTTTCTAAAGCTGCATTTCATTGACTTTCTAACAGTCTCAGTCCGTTTCGGTTGCAACGATTGCGTCGCATATTTGTACCATCATGAATTTAGCGATATTTTCCAGTATTACTAGGTTGCATTGCTTTTAAAAGTGAAACGATTAACCGTTGGACTTAATTGAACTGGTTTTGGCGTTTGATCCTATAAATGTGAGAAATCAGAATCATGGGGTCCAAGAATGAAGATTCCTCTCATTTTGGTTTTACTGCTGGAACTCTGCAGCAACACTGGACACTCTGTTATCTGTTTATTTAAATCTTTAGTTCGATAAGCCATTGTGTACAGTGGCACCAATCCTAGCAGGTAACCCGCGATGAGTATTAGAGACAGTTTCAAACACTACATTTCATTGACTTTCTAACGTTATCAGTCCATTTGAGTTACAACGATTGCGTCACATTTTCGTACCATCGTGAATTTAGCGATATTTTACGGTATTACTAGGTTGCATTGCTTTTAAAAGTGAAGCGATTGACCGTTGAACTTAATTGAACTGATTTTGGCGTTTGATCCTATAAATGTGAGAAATGAGAATCATGGACTCCAAGAAAGAAAATTCCTCTCAGTTTGGTATGACTGCTGAAACTCCGCAGTAACACTGGGCACTCTGTTAAATCTTTATTTAAATCTTTAGTTCGATAAGTGATTGTATACAGCGGAACCAATCCTAGCAGTTAACCAGCGCTGAGGAAATAGAGACAGTTTCAAAAGCTACATTTCATTGACTTTCTAGCAGTATTAGTCCGTTTGAGTTACAACTGTTGTGTCACATATTCGTACCAACATGTTTTTAGCGATATTTTTTAGATATTACTGGGTTGCATCCCTTTTAACAGTGAAACAATTGACCGTGGGGCCTGATTGAACTGATTTTGGACATTGTCCTGACAAATGTGATAAATGTGACAATTGGACTAAAACATTCTTCTCACTTTGGTATGACTGCTGGAACTCCGCAGTTACATTGGACGCTCTGTTAGCTCTCTTTCAATTATTTTATTCCATAAGTCACTTTTTTACAGTCGGATCATTCCAAGCCGTTTGTGCGAGCTGCAGAAATGCAGACAGTTTCAAAAGCTACATTTCATTGACTCTCTAACGATATTATTCCGTTTGCGTTGCAGAGGTTCCGCCACATATTCGTACCATCATGTACTTAGCGACATTTTTCGGTATTACTAGGTTTCATTGCTTTTAAAAGTAAAACGATTGACTGTGGAACCTAATTGAACTGATATTGGCGATTGACCCTATAAATGTGATAAATGAGAATCATGGACTCCAAAAATTATCATTTCTCTCAATTTCGTATACCTGCTGAAACTCTGCAATAACACTGGAAGCTCTCTTAGCTCTTTATTTAAAATTTATTATGATAAGTTATTGTGTACAATGGCACCAATCCTAGCACTTAGCCCGCGCTGAGGAAATAGAGACAGTTTTAAATCTACACCTCATTGATTTTTCAATGGTATCAGTCCGTTTGAGTTACAACGATTGCGTCACATATTCGTACCAACATGTGTTTAGTGATATTTTTGCGGTATCACTAGGTTGCATTGCTGTTAGCAGTGAAACGATTGACCGTGGGACCTAATTGAACTGATTTCGGATTTTAGCCTTCTAAATGTGATAAATGAGACAAATTGACTCCAAGAATTAACATTCTTCTCTCTTTGGTATGACTGGAACTCCGCTGGAACACTGGACAATCTGTTAGCTCTTTACTTATACAGTTATTTCAATAAGTCATTGAGTGCGGTGGTACCAATCGGAGCCGTTAGTGCGCTGAGAAAATAGAGACAGTTTCAAAAGCTACATTTCATTGGCTTTCTAATGGTTTCAGTCCGTTTGAGTTACAACGATTGCATCACATATTCGTACCATCATGTCTTTAGCAATATTTTTCTGTCATTACTAGGCTACATCGCTTTTAAAAGTGAAACGATTGACCGTGGAACATAATTGAACTGGTTTTGGACTTTGGCATTATAAATGTGATAAATGAGAAAATTGGACTCAAAGAATTAAAATTCTTCACACTTTGGAATGACTTCTGGAACTCCGCAGTTACACTGGACGCTCTCTTGGCTCTTCATTTAAATATTTACATCAATAAGTTAATTTTTACAGTGGTACTAATCAGACGCGTTAGCGCGCCCTGAAGAAAGAGAGACACTTTTAAAAAATACATTTCAATGTCTTTCTAACGGTAACAGTGCGTTTGGTTTACAACAATGGCGTCACATTTTCGTACCAACATGTATTTAGCGATATTTTTCGGTATTACTAGGTTGAATTGCTTTTAAAAGTGAAACGATTGACCGTGGGACCTGATTAAACTGATTTTGGACATTGTCCTGATAAATGTGAGAAATGTGACAATTGGAACCTAACATTCTGACTACTATGGCATAAATGCTGAAACTATGCAGTTACGCTGGACGCTCCTTTAGCTCTTTATTTAAATATTTAGTTCGATAAGTCATTTTTTACAGTAGGACCAATCCAAGCCGTTAGCACGCACTGAAGAAAGAGAAAAATTTTCTAAAGCTGCATTTCATTGACTTTCTAACGGTCTCAGTCCGTTTCGGTTGCAACGATTGCGTCGCATATTTGTACCAACATGTATTTAGCGATATTTTCCGGTATAACTAGCTTGCATTGCTTTTAAAAGTGAAACGATTGACCGTGGCACATAATTGAACTGATATTGGATTTTAACCTTGTAAATGTGTTAAATGAGACAATTGGACTCCAAGAATTAACAATCTTCTTACTTTGTTATGACTGCTGTAACCCCGGGGTAAGACTGGACGCCTGTTAGCTCTTTGTTTATACATTTAGTTTGATAAGTCATTGTGTGCGCTGGTAGCAATCAGAGCTGTTAGTGCGCTCTGAAGAAACAGAGACACTTTCAGACACTACATTTCATTGAATTTCTAAGGCTATCAGTCCGTTTGAGTTACAACAGTTGCCGGATATATTCATTCCAATATGTATTTAGCAATATTTTTCTGTTATTACTAGGCTACATCGCTTTTAAAAGTGAATCGATTAACCGTGGAACAAAATTGAACTGATTTTGGACTTTGGCATTATAAATCTGATAAATAAGAAAGATGGACTCAAAGAATTAACATTCCTCACACTTTGGCATGACTGCTGGAACTCCGCCAACCTAGTAATATCCAAAAAATATCGCTAAATATATCATGGTACGAATATGTGACGCAACGTTGTAACTCAAACGGACTAATACCGTTAGAAAGTCAATAAAATGTAGTTTTTGAAACTGTATCTATTTCTTCAGCGCCCACTAACGGCTCTGATTGGTACCACTGTAAAAAATAGCACATTGATGTAAATACTTAAATGAAGGGCCAAGAGAGCGTCCAGTGTAACTCCGGAGTTTCAGCATTCATGCTAAAGTAAGAAGAATGTTAATTCTTGGAGTCCAATTTTCCCATTTATCACATTTATAAGAACGAAGTCCAAAATTAGTTCAACTAGGTTCCACGCCCAATCGATTCACTTTTAAAAGCGATGCAACCAAGTAATTTCAGAAACATATCGCTAAATACATATTCGTACCATCATGAATTTAGCGATATTTTTCGGTATTACTAGGTTGCATTGCTTTTAAAAGTGAAACAATTAACCGTTGGACTTAATTGAACTGATTTTGGCGTTTGATCCTATAAATGTGAGAAATCAGAATCATGGGGTCCAAGAATGAAGATTCCTCTCATTTTGGTTTTACTGCTGGAACTCTGCAGTAACACTGGACACTCTGTTATCTGTTTATTTAAATCTTTAGTTCGATAAGTCATTGTGTACAGTGGCACCAATCCTAGCAGGTAACCCGCGATGAGAAATAGAGACAGTTTCAAACACTACATTTCATTGACTTTCTAACGTTATCAGTCCATTTGAGTTACAACGATTGCGTCACATATTCGTACCATCGTGAATTTAGCGATATTTTACGGTATTACTAGGTTGCATTGCTTTTAAAAGTGAAACGATTGACCGTTGAACTTAATTGAACTAATTTTGGCGTTTGATCCTATAAATGTGAGAAATGAGAATCATGGACTCCAAGAAAGAAAATTCCTCTCAGCTTGGTATGACTGCTGAAACTCCGCAGTAACACTGAGCACTCTGTTAAATCTTTATTTAAATCTTTAGTTCGATAAGTGATTGTATACAGCGGAACCAATCCTAGCAGTTAACCAGCGCTGAGGAAATAGAGACAGTTTCAAAAGCTACATTTCATTGACTTTCTAGCAGTATTAGTCCGTTTGAGTTACCACTGTTGTGTCACATATTCGTACCAACATGTATTTGGCAATATTTTTCGGATATTACTATGTTACATCGCTTTTAACAGTGAAACGATGGACTGTGGGACCTGATTAAACTGATTTTGGACTTTGTCTTTATAATTGTGATAAATGGAACAATTGGATTGGAAGAATTAGCATTCTGTTTACTTTGGCATCAATGCTAAAACAATGCAGTTCCCCTGGACCCTCTCTTAGCTCTTTACTTAAATATTTAGTTTCATAAGGTATCCTGTACAATTGTACAAACCAGATCCGTTAATGCCCGCTGAGGAAATAGAGACAGTTTTGAAAACTACATTTCATTGAATTTCTAACGGTATCAGTCCGTTTGAGTAAAAACTGTTGCGTCACAAATTCGTACCAACAAGTATTTAGCGATATTTTTGGGATATTACTTGTTTGCATCGCTTTTAAAAGTGAAAGGGTTGACCGTAGACCTAAATGAACTGACTTTGGAAAGTTTCAAAAGCTACATTTTACTGACTTTCCAACGGTATCAGCTCCTTTGAGTTACAACTGTAGCGTCACATGTTCGTACCAACATGTACTTAGCAATATTTCTCTGACATTACTAGGTTGCATCGCTTTTAACAGTGAAACAATTGAATGTGGGACCTAATTGAACTGATTTTGGACTTTAGCCTTGTAAATGTGATATTTGAGACAATTGGACACAAAGAATTAACATTCCTCTCACATTGGTATAACTGTTGGAACTTCGCAGTTACACTAGACGCTCTGTTAGCTCTTTATTTAAATATTTAATTCGATAAGTCATTTTTCAGAGTGGGACCACCCCAAGCCGTTCGCGCCAGCTGAAGAAATAGAGACAGTTTCTAAATCTACATTTCATTGTCTCTCCAGCAGTATCATTCCGTTGGAGTTAAAACGGTCCAGTCACATATTCGTACCAACATGTATTTAGCGATATTTTTTCGATATTACTAGGTTGCATCACTTTTAAAAGTGAAACGATTGACCGTGGGACCTAATTAAACTTATTTTGGAATTTAACCTTATAAATGTGATAAGTTAGACAATTGGACTCCAAGAATTAACATTCCTCTCACATTGGTATAACTGCTGGAACTCCACAGTTACACTGGAAGCTCTGTTAGCTCTTTATTTAAGTATTTTGTTCCATGAGCCATTTTTCAGAGTGAAAGCACTCAAAACCGTTACGCGCGCTGAAAAATGAGACAGTGTCAAGAACTACAATTCATTAACTTTCTTACAGTATCTGTCCGTTTGAGTTACAGTGATTGCCTCATATATTCGTACCAACATTTAGCGATGTTTTTCCGGAATTACTAGGTTGTATTGCTTCTAATAGCAAAACGATTGACCGTGGGACGTAATTAAACTGATTGTGGACTTTACCCTTGTAAATGTGATGTTTGAGACAATTGGACTCCAAGAATTCACATTCTTCTTACCTTGATATGACTGCTGGAACTCCGCAGTTCTACTGGACGCACTATTAGATCTTTATTTAAATATTTAATTCGATGAGTCATTTTTCAAAGAGGGACCACCACAAGCCGTTCGCGCAAGCTGAGGAAATAGAGACAGTTTCAAAAGCTACATTTCATTGACTCTCCAACAGTATCATTCCGTTTGAGTTAAAACGGTTGCGTCACATATTCGTACTAACGTATTTTTAGCGATATCTTTTGGATTTTACTAGGTTGCATCGCTTTTAACAGCGAAACAATGGACCGTTGGACCTGATTGAACTGATTTTGGACATTGTCCTGTCAAATGTGATAAATGTGACAATTGGACTATAACATTCTTCTCACTTTGGTATGACTGCTGGAACTCCGCAGTTACATTGGACGCTCTGTTAGCTCTCTTTTAATTATTTTATTTCATAAGTCACTTTTTTACAATCGGATCAATCCAAGCCGTTTGTGCGAGCTGTAGAAATGCAGACAGTTTCAAAAGCTACATTTCATTGACTCTCTAACGATATTATTCGGTTTGCGTTGCAGAGGTTCCGTCACATATTCGTACCAACATGTATTTAGCGATATTTTTGCGATATTACTAGGTTGCATCACTTTTAAAAGTGAAACGATTGACCGTGGGACCTAATTAAACTTATTTTGGAATTTAACCTTATAAATGTGATAAGTTAGACAATTGGACTCCAAGAATTAACATTCCTCTCACATTGGTATAACTGCCGGAACTCCACAGTTACACTGGAAGCTCTGTTAGCTATTTATTTAAATATTTAATTCGATAAGTCATTTTTCAAAGAGGGACCACCCCAAGCCGTTCGCGCAAGCTGAGGAAATAGAGACAGTTTCAAAAGCTACATTTCATTGACTCTCCAACAGTATCATTCCGTTTGAGTTAAAACGGTTGCGTCACATATTCGTACCAACATGTACTTAGCGATATTTTTGCGATATTACTAAGTTACATTGGTTTTAAAAGAAAAACGACTGACCGTGGGACCTAATTGAACTGATTTTGGACTTTAACCTTGTAAATGTGATATTTGAGACAATTGGACACAAAGAATTAACATTCCTCTCACATTGGTATAACTGCTGGAACTTCGCAGTTACACTGGACGCTCTGTTAGCTCTTTTTATAAATATTTAGTTTGATGTGTCATTTTTCAGAGTGGGACTTCTCCAAGCCGCTACGCGCGCTGAAAAAATAAAGACAGTTTCAGGAACTACATTTCATTGACTTTCTAACGATATCAGTCCGTTTGAGTTACAACTGTTGCGTCACATATTCATACCAACATGTTTTTAGCAATATTTTTTGGATATTACTACGTTGCATCGCTTTTAACAGTGAAACAATTGACCGTCGACCTGATTGAACTGATTTTGGACATTGTCCTGATAAATGTGATAAATGTGACAATTGGACTCTAACATTCCTCTCACATTGGTATAACTGCTGGAACTCTACAGTTACACTGGAAGCTCTGGAAGCTCTTTATTTAAGTATTTTGTTCCATTAGCCATTTTTCAGAGTGAAGGCACTCAAAGCCGTTACGCGCGCTGAAAAAATAAGACAGTGTCAAGAACTACAATTCAATAACTTTCTAACAGTATCAGTCCGCTGGAGTTACAGTGATTGCCTCAAATATTCGTACCAACATTTAGCGATGTTTTTCCGGTATTACTAGGTTGTATTGCTTCTAATAGCAAAACGATTGACCGTGGGACGTAATTGAACTGATTGTGGACTTTACCCTAGTAAATGTTATGTTTGAGACAATTGGACTCCAAGAATTAACATTCTTCTCACCTTGGTATGACTGCTGGAACTCCGCAGTTTTACTGGACGCAATATTAGATCTTTATTTAAATATTTAATTCGATAAGTCATTTTTCAAAGAGGGACCACCCCAAGCCGTTCGCGCAAGCTGAGGAAATAGAGACAGTTTTAAAAGTTACATTTCATTGACTCCATAACGGTATCAATCCGTGTGAGTCAAAACGGTTGCGTCACATATTTGTACCAACATATATTTAGCGATATTTTTCGGATACTGCTAGCTTGCATCGCTTTTAACAGTGAAACGATTGACTGTGGGCCCTAATTAAACTGATTTTGGAATTTAACCTTATATATGTGATAAGTTACACAATTGGACTCCAAGAATTAACATTCCTCTCACATTGGTATAACTGCTGGAACTCCACAGTTACACTGGAAGCTCTGTTAGCTCTTTATTTAAATATTTAGTTCCATGAGTCAATTTTCAGAGTGAGGGCGCTCCAAGCCGTTACGCGCGCTGAAAAAGTAAAACAGTGTCAAGAACTACATTTCATTAACTTTCTAACAGTATCAGTCCGTTTGAGTTACAGTGATTGCCTCATATATTCGTACCAATATGTATTTCGCGATATTTTTCCGGTATTACTAGGTTGTATTGCTTCTAAAGGCGAAACGATTGACCGTGGGACGTAATTGAACTGATTGTGGACTTTACCCTTGCAAATGTGATGTTTGAGACAATTGGACTCCAAGAATTAACATTCTTCTTACCTAGGTATGACTGGTGGAACTCCGCAGTTTTACTTGACGCACTATTAGATCTTTATTTAAGTATTTAGTTCGATAAATCATTGTGTACAGTGGTACCAATCAGAGCCGTTCGCGCAAGCTGAAGAAATAGAGACAGTTTCAAAAGTTACATTTCAGAGACTCTATAACGGTATCATTCCGTTTGAGTCAAAACGGTTGCGTCACATATTCGTACCAACATGTATTTAGCGATATTTTTCGGATATTGCTAGGTTGCATCGCTTTTAACAGTGAAACGATTGACTGTGCGCCCTATTTGAACTTATTGTGAACTTGAACCTTATAAATGTGATAAATGAGACAATTGGACTCCAGGAATTAACATTCCTCCCACATTGGTATAACTGCTGCAACTCCACAGTTTCACCGGACGTTCCGTTAGCCCTTTTTATGAATATTTAGTTCGATGTGTCATATTTCATAGTGGAACCTTTCCAAGCCGTTACGCGCGCTGAAAAAATATAGACAGTTTCAGGAACTACATTTCATTGACTTTCTAACAGTATCAGTCCGTTTGAGTTACAACGGTTGCGTCACATATTCGTACCAACATGTTTTTAGCGATATTTTTTGGATATTACTAGGTTGCATCGCTTTTAACAGTGAAACAATTGACCGTGGGACCTGATTGAACTGATTTTGGACATTGTCCTGATAAATGTGATAAATGTGACAATTGGACTATAACATTCTTCTCACTTTGGTATGACTGCTGGAACTCCGCAGTTACATTGGCCGCTCTGTTAGCTCTCTTTTAATCATTTTATTCCATAAGTCACTTTTATGGACTTTAACCTTGTAAATGTGATATTTGAGACAATTGGACACAAAGAAGTAACATTCCTCTCACATTGGTATAACTGCTGGAACGTAGCAGTTACACTGGACGTTCTGTTAGCTCTTTTTATAAATATTTAGTTCGATGTGTCATTTTTCAGAGTGGGAGTTCTCCAAGCTGTTACGCGCGCTGAAAAAATAAAGACAGTTTCAGGAACTACATTTCATTGACTTTCTAACAGTATCAGTCCGTTTGAGTTACAACTGTTGCGTCACATATTCGTACCAACATGTTTTTAGCGATAGTTTTCGGATATTGCTAGGTTGCATTGCTTCTAAAAGTGAAACGATTGACCGTGGGACCTTATTGAACTGATTTTGAAATTTTTCCTTATTAATGTGATAAATGGGACAAATGGACTCCAATATTTAACATTCTTCTTACTTTGGCATGAATACTAATACTTAGCAGTTACACGGGAGGCTCTTTTAGTAATTTATTTAAGTATTTAGTTCGATTATTCATTTTTCAGAGCGGGACAAATCCATGCCGTTGGTGGAAAATCGGAATAGTCACGTGTCAAAATTATTCAAAATGATTCTTCTTGATGAAACAAAGTTGTGTTGCAAGTTTCAAGTTCTAAGGATAATCCTAACTGGAGTTATTATATTTTCCCCATTATAAGGATTTCCTAAAGATTTTTAGGGGTAGTATCGAGTAATGGCCAATATCAACGCCTCTGAAAGGTATGGCACCTAAAAATTTAGCATGCAGGTGTCTAATAGATAAATGTTGAAACTCAGTAAGTATCATAGCCATATAAGAAAGCAATCAGGAGTTATTCAGTCCGGGGGAGCGGAATCCGCCCCCCGGACCGAATAGAGTTAAACGGCATTTAGTTGACAAAAAATCAAAATTTTGATGTGACCATCATGTTCAGCATACGTTTTTTATTAACTGTGCCAATTTTTGTCGAAAATTAAGTAGTTTTAATTTTTGGACAAATTTTGGCCTGAAATGACATTTAAGTGACAAAAAATCAATTTGTTCATTTGTTAACTGTGCCAAATTTGGCCGAAAATGAAGTGGTTTTAATTTTTGGACCAATTTTTGCTTAAAATGGCATTTAGGTGACACAAATAAAAATTTTGATGTCACCATTATGTTCAGGATACTTTTTTTGTTAACTTTGCCAATTTTTGTTGAAAATGAAGTAGCTTTAATTTTTGGACCAATTTTGGCCTAAAATGGCATTTAAGGTGGCAAAAAATTAAAATTTTAATATCACCATCATGTTCAGCATACTTTATTTGTTAACTGTGTCAAATTTTGTCCAAAATAAAGTAGTTTTAATTTTTGGACCAATTTTGGCCTAAAATGACATTTAACGTGGGAAAAAAATTAAAACTTTAATGTCACCATCATGTTCAGCATACTTTTTTTGTTAACTGTGCCAATTTTTGTCGAAAACAAATACCAATTTGGCCTGAAACGTCATTTAGATGACTTCCCAGTATTTAGGGAGTTTGGGTACGAAGTTTAAATCTGTGACGTTGCAATTGATTATTTGGGACAGGGTTAGTTAGTCAGTTATACCAATACTATCCTCCTCTCAGAGAAACGTAAAATCCCAGGGTCGATTTTTTCTCAAAAAATGCTTCGAAAGAAAAAACGACGGTTTTAAAGAATTTCCTACGCCTTCAAGCGCGGAAATTCAATTAGATAGTACTTTTCCAAATAGTCAATTACTATTGATGATTGTGAATTAAGATCTAGAAAAGATCGGGATAAAAATGGGGGTGGGTTAATTAAGTATGTAAAAAAGGGAGTGGTTTGTAAGCAAATAAACATAGCTAACCTTACAAGTAATGAAATTATATGTTCTGAGCTAAACATCAGAAACAAAAAATGGACTATTATCACTCTCTATCGTCACCACGTCATTCTAATCTTCAAAGTTTCTTTGAAGATTTGGAGAAAATTCTAAACAAAACACTCTCATTTTGTGATACCATCATTGTGATGGAGGACATAAACATTGATACTCATAATAAAAATGAAATAATAAATTATCATTACTTAACTTCTCTTTGTGATACTTTTGACCTAAAAAACTTAGTCAAAGACAAAACATGTTTTGCAAGTGAACAAGGAACATCAATTGATGTTATTTTAACAAATAAACAAAGGTCTTTTCAAAACACTATGGTTACTGAGACTGGACTCAGTGACCATCATCTGATGATTACAACTTTCATAAGATCTCATCTGGTAAGATTGAAACCAAAACTAATTGTTTATAGAAGTAAGAGAAAGTTTGATGAGAGAAAGTTTCTTTCTGATGTTAAGAATACACGTTTCGATTTTAATGAAAATGACCCTGCTTCAAATTACGACCACTTGACAAAAACGTTTAGTTCTATTATTGAAAAGCATGCCCCTTTAAAACAGAAACTGCTCAGGGGAAATGAAGCACCTTATATGAATAATAAAGATCCTACTGAAGAAAACAAGTTTAAACATTAAAAACAACGAAATAAGTGTGTTGGCCTCAGAAAGAAAGCCAAAAAAATGTATTTTAAAAATGTTATAGATTCTGGGATTGTAGAAAATAAAACTTTTTGGAAAACTATTAAGCCGTTTATAACCAATAAAAGTGGTTTGAACAATGATAACATTATTATTATCAAAGATGGTGCTCAGATAACCAATGACAGTGAGCTTGCTGAATTATTTAATGATCACTATATAAACATTGTAGAAAAAAGTACCAAAGAACCAAGCCAATATCAATTGGTTGTCCAAATTCCTTAGACAAAGAGAGACTAATTAATGAGATAATTAAAACATACGAGAGTCATCCGAGTATTGTCAAAATTAAAGCCTGCAACGAAAACATAATTTTTTTTTTAACTTTGAGGAGATAGATGACAACACAATCAAAAAACTTTTTACTAATTTAAACATAAATTCCTCTCCAGGTAAAGACAAAATACCCCCAAAGCTTGTGAAGTTAGCTAGTGAATATCTGATTGGCCCATTGAAAAATGCTATAAACAGCAGCATAAAATTGAATATTTTTCCCGATGGAGCCAAACGTGCAACGGTAGCACCTCTTGACAAAGGAGGCAAAGACAAACATAGCATTAGAAATTTTAGACCTGTCGGTGTGTTGAATGTATTTTCAAAATTCTATGAAAACATAATGAAGGATCAAATCATGTCAAATCGAAACTTTCAATATTTTTGTCAGCCTATCGGAAAAACTATAATACACAGCATGTCTTAATTCGTTTACTAGAAGAATAGAAGAAAAAACTTGATATGAATTACGTGGTTGGTGCAGTCTTAATGGATCTATCAAAAGCTTTCGATTGCGTGCCACATGATTTAATAATCGCTAAACTTGAGGCATATGGATTTGAAATTAATGCCCTGAAATTTGTCTTGTCATACCTAACAAATAGAGAACAATCTACTCGTATAAACGGACACTACAGTCTTTTCCAAATGATTCTTTGAGGTGTGCCGCAAGGATCAATCTTAGGCCCGATAATTTTTAACATTTTTCTTAACGAAATTTTTCTTTTTATAACCAGAAGTGACCTACACAACTATGCTGATGATAATACATTGTCAAGCTTTTCCAATTCAATTCCAAACCTCATTAAAATTTTAGAAGGTGAGTCTGAGCAGGCATTAGCATGGAATGATTGCTAACCCTGACAAATTTCAATGCATTATCATCAGCAAAGATAGGATAGAAAGCACAAGTAGTGAACTGATAAGAATCGGAGATAAAAACATATATTCGCAAGACACAGTCAAACTGATAGGAGTTAAAATTGACAATAACCTTAGATTTGATCAGCACTTAAATGAGGTTTGCGAGAAAGCATCTGCGCAACTAAATGCTTTGTATAGATTTAAAAACATACTTCCTTTTAAAGCTAAGAGTGTCTTAGCAGAAAGTTTTGTGTATTCAAACTTTAACTACTGTCCACTTATTTGGAATTTCTCATCTTCCAAATCACTTTCTAGGGTCGAAAAACTCCATAAGCAAGCCCTAAAATTTGTAGATAGTGGATATTCAGAGAGAGAAAAAAATACATTTCTAGCAAGAACAAAAGTAACTACATGAAAATTATGCGAATAAGAAATCTATGTATAGAGATTTTTAAATCTCTTAATAATTTAAATCCACCATTTATGTTAGACATCTTTCAACGCAACGAAACAAACAGGCCAGTACAAAGTCAATATGTAAATAATCTTAAAACATTGAACTTTAATACTAAAAATTTTGGGGAAAAATGTCTTCGCTTATAGGTGGCCTAAAATTTGTAATACTTTACCTTCCGAATTGAAAAGTTGTACGAGCCTTAAAAAATTTGAAACGAAACTAAAGGAGTATGATTTTAGTCACTCGGTCTATTTAAATAATTTTTCATAATTTTTATACATTTTTCATAAAACTATAAACAAATTATATTTATAAATATGTATTTATTTATTTTTTTATATCAGGAAGCTATATGTACATAGTTATTTCTCAGACGTTAAATAAATTAGGAAAGAAAGAAAGAAAGAACATGTACTTAGCGAAATATATCACTAAATACATGTTGGTACGAATATGTGACGCAACCGTTGTAACTCAAACGGAGTTATACCGTTAGAAAGTCAATGAAATGTAGTTTTGAAACTGTCTCTATTTCGTCAGCGCGCGCTAACGGCTCTGATTGGTAGCACTCTACACAATGACTTATCGAACTAAATATTTAAATGAAGAGCTAACTGAGCGTCCAGTGTAACTGCGGAATTCCAGCAGTCATACCAAAGTGAGATCAATGTTAAATCTTTGAGTCTATTTTTTTCATTTATAATGTCAAAGTTTAAAACCAGTGCAATACGGTTCCACGGTCAATCGATTCACTTTCAAAAAGCGATGCAACCTAGTAATATCTGAAAAATATCGCTAGATACATGTTGGTACGAATATGTGACGCAACCGTTGTAACTCAAACGGACTTATACCGTTAGAAAGTCAATGAAATGTGGTTTTTGAAACTGTCTCTATTTCCTCAGGGCCCACTAACGGCATGGATTAGTACGACTCTGAAAAATGAATTATCGAACTAAATATTTGAATAAAGAGCTAACACAGCGTCCAGTATAACTGCGGAGTTTCAGCATTCATGCCAAAGTAAGAAGAATGTTAATTCTTGTAGTCCACTTTTCCCATTTATTAAATTTATAAGAACAAAGTCCAAAATCAATTCAATCAGGTCCCACAGTCAATCGTTTCACTTCTGAAAGGAACGCAACCTAGTTATAATGCCAAAACATCGCTAAATACATGTTCGTACGAATATGTGACGCTACTGTATTAACCTAAACGGACTGATACCGTTCGAAAGTCAATGAAATGTAGTTTTTGAAACTGTTTTTATTTCCTTAGCGCGCGCTAGTGGCTCTCATTGGTACCACTGTACACAATTACTTATTGAACTAAATATTGAAAAAAGAGCTAACAGAACGTCCAGTGCAACTGCAGAGTTCCAGCAGTCACACCGGAGTGAGAAATATGTTCATTCTTCGAGTTCAATTGTCTCATTTTTCACATTTATAAGGTTAAAGTCCAAAATCATTTCAATTAGGTGCCACGGTCAATCGTTTCACTTCAAAAACCAATGCAACCTAGTAATACCAGAAAATATCACAAAATACATGTTGGTACGAATATGTCACGCAACCGTAGTAACTCAAACGGAATGATACCTTTCGAAAGTCAATGAAATGCAGTTTTAGAAACTGTCTCTATTTCCTCAGAGCGCTCTAACGGCTTTGATTTGTCCCACTGTAAAAAATGACTTATTGATCTCAATATTTTAATAAAGAGCTAACACAGCGTCCAGTGTAACTCAGGAGTTTCAGCATTCATGCCAAAGTAAGAAGAATGTTAATTCTTAGAGTCCAGTTGTCCCATTTATCAAATTTATAAGGACGAAGTCCAAAATCATTTCAATAAGGTCCCACAGTCAATCGTTTCACTTTTAAAAGGAACGCAACCTAGTAATAATGGCAAAATATCTCTAAATACATGTTGGTACGAATATATGACGCAAGCATATTAAGTCAAACGGACTGATACCATTCGAACGTCAATGAATTGTAGTTTTAGAAACTGTTTCTATTTCTTCCGTGCGCGCTAACGGCTTCGATTGGTGCCACTGTAAAAAATAAATCATTAATCTAAATATTTAAATAAAGAGCTAACACAGCGTCCAGTATAACTGCAGAGTTTCAGCATTCATGCCAAAGTAAGAAGAATGATAATTCATGGAGTCCAATTGTCACATATATCACATTTCTCAGGTCAAAGCCCAAATCAGTTCAATCAGGTCCCACAGTCAATCTTTTCACTGTTAAAAGCGATGCAACCTAGTAATATCAAAAAATATTGCTAAATACATGTTAGTGCGGATATGTGATAAAACCATTGTAACTTAAACGGACGGATACCGTTAGAAAGTCAACGAAATGTAGTTTTTAAAACTGTATCTATTTCGTCAGCGCCCGCTAACGGCTCTGATTGGTACCACTGTACACAATGACTTATCAAACTAAATACTTAAATAAAAAGCTAACAGAGCTTCCCATGTAACTGCGGAGTACCAGCACTCATACCAAAGTGAGAGGAATGTTAGTTCTTAGAATCCATGATTCTCATTTATCACATTTATAGGGTCAAACGCCTAAAGCACTTCAATTAGTTTCCACGATCAATTGTTTCACTTTTAAAAGCAATGCAACCTATTAATACCGGACAATATAGCTAAATAGATGATGGTGCAAATATGTGACACATTCGTCGTAACTCAAACGGACTGATACTGCTAGAAAGTCAATGAAATGTAGCTTTTCAAACTGTTTCTATTTCCTCAGTGCCCGCTAACGGCTTGGATTGGTCCCACTGTAAGAAATGACTTATCAAACTAAATATCTAAATAAAGAACTAACAGGGCATAACAACTGCATAATTTCCACATTCATGCCAAAGTAATCAGAATGTTAATTCTTGGAGTCCAATTTTCCCAATTATCACATTTATAAGAACAAAGTCCAAAATCAGTTCAATCAAATCCCACAGTCAAACGTTTCAATTTTAAAAGGTATGCAACCTAGTACTATCTGAAAGATATCGCTAAGTACATGATGGTACGAATATGTGACGCAATCGTTGTAACTCAAACGGACTGATACCGTTAAAAACTCAATAAAATGTAGTTTTTGAAACTGTTTCTATTTCCTCAGCGCCCGCTAACGGCTCTGATTGGTACCACTGTACACAATGACTTACCGAACTAAATATATAAATAAAGAGCTAACACAGCGTCCAGTGTTACTGCAGAGTTCCATTAGTTATACAAAAGTGAGAAAAATGGTAATTCTTGGAGTCCAATTGTTCCATTTATTACATTTGTAAGGACAAAGCCCAAAATCAGTACAATTAGCTCTCACGGTCAATCGATTCACTTTTAAAAGCGATGCAGCGTAGTAACAACAGAAAAATATCTCTAAATACATGTTGGTACGAATATGTGATGCAACCGTTGTAACTCAAACGGACTGATACCGTTAGAAAGTCAATGAAATGTAGTAGTGTATGTGTAATGTAGGCACAAATCGCTTGCGAGGCATGGGTTTTACCGACTATAATTCGCCAAACAAAGTCAAAGCAATGGCTCAAAATCTACTGAACGAGATTGTTCACATCGAGGACAAGGCCGATGATATGGCAATGCTGCCGTTGCTAGAGAACGTCCTAGATGAAACGGAGAGCTTGATCGAGGAAACTTTCTTTGGCGGCGAAGTCTGCGCCGAGCGTGAAGAAAGAGGGCTCAATCGCGAGCTTCAAACTTAAAGCACCTGAAGAAAAAGATGATCTTCTACGATAGCGATATCACCAAAGCGGAGGCTAAGATCAAAATCTGAGGAACAGCTAACTATCTGGAACGAAGACATAAAGCAAGCGAAGGAAGATCTAGAACGGCTCCAGGATCAAAAAGAGGCCACGCAAAAAGGACACGGCATACTATCCTCCAGTATCTATAGTCAGCTGCAGGAGATCAAAGGGGTTTACTATCGCGAGCATAGTGAGTGCTGTTGGTCTGCTTATATCCACCATTGTGCTAGCTCTTACGGGAGGTAGTGGAGGAGGTGCCGTAGCAGGTACTGGTGGCGGAGGAGGACGCAAGGGTTTTATACGCAAACAACTTGAAAGACTCGGACGGTTCCTCTAGTATCTATCAGGCAAAGCAGGTGCAGCACTTCCAGGGAATATTGGCAGCATGGTCTTGTTCTTTTTCAGAGTAGCAGCGAGAGTTTTCGAGTTTGCGGCTCAGCATCTATATCTGGCTGCTGCTGGTGCTGTGGGTATTGTTGTGGCTTATGCGGGAGCTAAGAGCAAGAGGGGTGGTAAGAATTGATGAGATTCTAATTTGTTGATCAACAAATTAGACCTTTACCTCAAGCAAATGTAGGCAAAGATGAGTCCTACTCCCACCGTGATAACGGTAGCCTTGGTATTCTCATGGACATCCGTAGACCTGATCGGGGTGGGGGTGCCACCCCCTGCCGTTTCATGACTTGGTACTTGATGTTTCGTCGAATCGCTAGCCTTTCCAAGGGTAGGGTTCAGAGCCCCTCCCTCTTGCTTCGCGTTAATCTGGGGGTTAACACCGATGGAGAAATAGTCCTTGCTGATGACGATTTTGTTCGTGAAATTCACGACATTCCCTATGTGAAGGCTCATGTCACTAGGGATCATATAGACACCATGAGCAAAACTGAAATCGACCTTGGACCGCGCATACTTCAGCACGTCTTGGAACACAGCGTCTAGAATAAGCTTAGAACCGGACGCTTTGGGAGAGCCATTCAAGACCTATACGAGTGAGACCCTGGTATTTTACCAGGATCCACCGGTTCCACGAGTCCTCGTCGAAGTAGCTAGAGCCCGAGCCAGGATAGTCCGACTGATGAAGTTGCCAGCTACTGAAGAGGGTCTCGTTCCTCCACTGCTGCTTGCTATCGCTTACTCCAAATTGGCGAGCCAGTTGTCGGAATTTTTGTTTGTTGAAGGGGTTTTTGAGACTTCGGAACTTGTCGGAGCCTGGTAGGGAGATGTCCAGCTCTGCCAGAATTTTGCGGATCTGAAAGTAGACGTGGAAGCAGTAAACAGCACTAACTAGAGGCAAAGGAGATTGTAAATGTTGCAAGGAAATACCGCAAGCAGTTGTTGCGCAGTAGGTAACGAAGTTAAGCTGAGTAGACCAGAGACTGAAGGGGTGGCCCCGCCACTCCTTTACTGCTGTACCTGAGCGGAATTCGTAATCAACGAAAATGTCTGGAAATTTTACCATGAACGAGGACCCCGTTGCGTTAATAACGATGTCCTGCGTTGAAAGGTCATCTCCCTTGAGCCTCTCCAGAATTCTCCCATGGTTAGGCGCGTACTTCGTCTTGGGATTGTACGAGTAAATGCTCATGTTTCTTTAAAGAAACATGAGACAACTCTACGTCACTGATATAGAGAATCCTACGATATTGAAACCTCGTCTAGAGCAGGGCACAAGGATCGCTCTGAAGACGATCAGCATTCGAGCCACGTGGCTGATCCTCGACAGTAGGAGCGATATCAGCATCTATAGGGCGGGGCCAAGTCGACTGAAGTCATGACGTTGGAACTCAACATCTCGATCGCGGGGGGGGGGGGTGTATCGAATCGAGGATCTTGCTGCCATAGTCAATAACCAGGCAGGATATAGGATCAAGCTCTTCGTACTCAGGAACGGAATCTGTAGACTCCGGGTTAATGAGGGGTACGATGTGATAATCGATCAGGCACTGCAGGATATTATGGGACGGGCCTTCGACAACAAAGTAAAGTTTACCAAAGGCGACCATGACAGCTTCTACTCGTTTGTAAGCAGTTGGATAAAATGAATTGCCTGCTTAACGGGGAGGAATCCAACATACTAGCCGTGCTTTCGGTGAAGGAGTTAACTGCTTGGGGAGATATGCTTACGTGGAGTTTCGATAACCCCACGTACCTCCCCTTAATGGGCTCAATAGACATGCTAGAATTCATGCTGACGGACGAGCATCACAAAGATAAAAACGGTTCGTTCGTAGGATTAACGATGCACTTGCCTATAGAATAAATGACAGACATTGCAAAGCTATACCCGGGTTTACATTCTGCACCTCCGGAGGGTACGGAGGGTACGGAGGATACTTCACAAGTCTACAGGCTCAAGAAAACCGAAGAGCTTGAGCAGTACCTACGTGGCGAGATTAAAGAGCGGGACAAGCTCGCTAAAAAGTTTAAGATGCATGGTACGTGGTGAGGTTCTGCGACCACGGGTTACCGAGTATCAGCATTATCACATCTGGTTATGGAATAGGGGCCCTGACTTCGGGCTTGGGAGCTACCCTGTGCATAGCCATGGGTGGGATCACTATCGCCGTAGGTCTGGTACAAGTGGGTCTACGGAACACCGGGAGGAGGCTAGATGCAAAATCCAAGAAACACGAGGGGATAGGAATACTGGCGAAGACCAAACTCAACTCTATCGTTGACTTTATCAGCAGGGCTGTGGAGAATTGTGTAATCAGCGACTACGAGTTCAGCCTGTTCATGCAGGAAAAGCAAAAGTACATGATACTGAGGGAGCCAGCCCGACAACAAACACGCAAAATCGTGGAATCGATCAACGAACGGGAAAGACGGCAGCTTGTCGCGTAAGGTCGAGAGGAGGCGAAGGATGAACTGCTCAAAAAGCTTCAATCTGCGCAGTATGTCAGCGCTACTTAGAGGAGCCACCCGCGTATTCATAGGGTTTACTGTGTTGAACAACACACTATATCACCCGCTACTCAATCTCGAGTACTTCTCCACTGTCTTCATCGTTGAGAAGACAACAGTTATGTACGACTCGTCGCTGCCTTTCCGCGAGCTGTCTCGAGTATTTTTCGAGATTTTTGTGCCAGCTAAGCCTGGTACAAGGTTTGCAGAAAGGCCCGTCTGTTTGCGTCGAGACGTCCTTGTACTTGACCTTGCGAATCGCCTCAAGAAGAGGGCCCCTATTTATAGTTGAGTAACGAGAAACGCGTAGTGCTTTCGCTTCTTTTTTCCGTGCGGGAACGTTCATGTTTGTTTCTATGTATGAAGACAACCATAGAACCTTGATAAGCCACTTACAATACAGTAAACTCCCATCGTGATCAGAGTCACTAAAATGGCAAGTGCCGTTTCCCTCTTTGTATTTACAATCTGCCAGATAAATCTGTACGTAGTAGTGTGAACCTTGATTGTAGGTGCTCGCTAGTTTGATGATCGCCTTGCACTCGCAGCTTCCCCGGGGTATCTTTTTCTTGTGGAATTTGATTCTGACCTCGCCATCCCACTCCTTCAGCTTAGTGCTGAAGTACCGCCCTTTTTTCACGCTGACATTGGTGAAGCAGTGGCCCTCCAGGATCTGTAATTTGATCAGGATTTTCTCGTATTGATCTAACCACTCAGGATAGCTGGTCAGATCGAAAGATATAGTTAGCGCGGAGCCTTCGCTGTATTGACAGGCACCCTAGGAGCGGATCTTTACAGGAGTCAGTATCAGTAACGGTGCTAGGATGCCGTCTTGATCCTGGAAGCCAATCACGAAGCGCTAATCCTTGCCTTTGCTTGCTGGGATAGAGTCGCTCAGCACAATGCCTTCGACTTGCACTTCTTCGATGTTTAGCGGTTTCGAGTTGGTGTAAAAGTCTTTCGATTTTACAGTCTTGTCTCCAAATTTCATCAGCATCCTCTTTATTGTAAAGAAATAACTTCAACCAGGGTCTTCCGTGTCGTTGCGCAATCGCCCAGCTTTGAATAGGCCTTTCCCTACTCAAATGCTCAAATGCTCAAAATTTTGTTGAAGTCAGCATTCTCAATGACGCTTCATTGCGCATGTTTGAAATTTTATCGACTTTGCCGGAATTGTCGGATTTGCCGGATTTCTCGGACTTGCCGCGAGAGGTGATTTGGGAATTTCCCTAATCGTCGTAATATGTCCCCATGAGAAATTGAAGTATCGCTGCAAAGACTGCAAGAACAGCAAACAATAAATGGCAGTCTTGGCAATCATGGCAGGAGGGGCCCTAATAAACGCCCTGGCATTCAGTGGAACGAAATTCTTGTTTTCCAAACTTGCAGGACACGGCGAAGCAGAACGCAAAAGCCACGATCAAGCAATGGAAAAACTACAAGCAACCAAAGCTTAATGGGTACAAGACCGACAAGCAAAGATCGATCGGTTCAACAAACACCGCAATTGCAACTAGAGGCTGGGAAGAGCCTTCGGGAGTTGGAGGACGACATGTACAAATACTGAATTGTATCAAATAATTAGATTCCTAACTTGTCTGATTACTACACACTCTCCAAACAATAACAAGATCGCAAACTCACTTTTATCATTAACTCCTAATCTCTGCTAGGGTTTGCATCCTACAAATATTTGTAAGAACGTTTTTAACATGTATAATAAAACATTTTAAAAACATCACATATATCGTTACCGAGAAGGAGGCGGAAAAATTAAGTCAAATTTACTACAGTCAAGAACATCTCTGGACTGGACGTTAAGCTATCAAATGACTTGCATAGGAAGCTGGCCTATCAAAGACGAAGGTCACTCGTTGGCTGTCCAACCAACTGCTCTGGCTCCAACACATCAAAGGCTCGAAACGTATCGATTACCCTCATTTCACCATTACAAGGCCAAATAAGATGCATCAGTTTGATATATTGTACATGCCTCATGGCAAACTATATGGAAACACGTACAAGTACATCCTGACAGGCATTGACATGGCTATAAGATACAAGGTGGCGAGACCGTTACGTACCAGAAAAGCTCAGTCAAGTCAAGAACATCTCTGGACTGGACGTTAAGCTATCAAATGACTTGCATAGGAAGCTGGCCTATCAAAGACGAAGGTCACTCGTTGGCTGTCCAACCAACTGCTCTGGCTCCAACACATCAAAGGCTCGAGACGTATCGATTACCCTCATTTCACCATTACAAGGCCAAATAAGATGCATCAATTTGATATATTGTACATGCCTCATGGCAAACTATATGGAAACACGTACAAGTACATCCTGACAGGCATTGACATGGCTATAAGATACAAGGTGGCGAGACCATTACGTACCAGAAAAGCTAGCGAAGTCGCGGACATGATCAAGGATATTTACAAGGCAGGACCTTTACGATACCCCAAGATTTTTCAGTGTGATAATGGTTCTGAATTCAAATCAAATGTATCAAAATTGTTAGAGGAGAAGGGGTGAAGATTAAACGGGCCACCACCAAGTACCACCATACTTTCACGGCCTTTGTCGGGGGTTATAACAAGGTACTCGCGGAAGGACTCTTCAAACCCCAAGATGCACAGGACCTGGTTGCTGGGAAGACTATTACCATTTGATAGAAACACTTATACGCTATCGCAAAAAGTCTCAACAACAGCAAGACTGCCATGATTAAGATAAAACCTAACAGGTTGATTAAACTGGATGACGTCCCGCTCGCGAAAAGTTAACAATACCTCAAAGAGAAACCCTTACCCGTGGATGGATTATACCTCTATCTGTTGCGGCCGGAGAGGAGCATGGTGACTCTAAAATACGCGCCACTGACACCTTTTGGAGCAGAAAAACTTACAGGATGGATAGGATCGTGGTAGGTAGTCGTATTTTCAGATACCTCCAGAGGATGTCAAGGCTTGGTAACAGTTACTCAGACGTTCATCCAAAGCATCATCATCATCTTCGTCATCTTCTTTCGGATCCCTTAAATAATCCACAGGATGTAGGGTGTAGACGGGCATCCATAGACTATACCTTTAATAACAGTGGGTTCATTTTCCAAATCAATATCGGCTAGCCAAATCCGATAGCTTCAACTCCTTATTCTTGATGACCTGATAACAGAGCACCCCCATAGTTGTTCTCCTTAACATTAACATCATCATGGAGCCCCAGACGTTAAATATCAGCCTCTAGATCCTTGTCGATATCGCTTCTCACAAATTTTTCCCATGCGTTTTCGCCCGACGCGTACTTGTCTAAAAGCTTTTCGTCAACCTTATATTCAAAACCTTCATAGTAGAGTCCATCGCGATATTTAAAATTTTCCAGGCAGGCAGGACAATAACCAGTCACTGAAGCCGCCTTTATGCAATAGTAGCACGGGTACATGGATATTGTAATCCCTTGTAAATTGATTTCTTGTACATATTCTTCCATCTTTTGATATATTCAGGTAGAATTAGCTTTTTTGTATGGACAAATATTCCATACAAAAAAAGTTACATCATATCATTCCTCGAGCTCTAGGAGACGTTGATGAGTACAATGTGCACCAAGCTTGAAATGTCTCACACGCTCTGGGTTGACTTCAATACAACCACGCTCCCTGAGCCAGTTGTAGTGAACAATAAAATTCGGAGTCTCTGCCAGTACGGCAATCTCACCCTTGGGATAGTCAACAAGCTTGTTCCGTATTTTTTGTGCCACATACACCTGTTGGCCACAGTTTGCCATGTATGGAAAGGGGTTGTTGTTGTTCTTCTGGATTACAACAATGCCGTTATCTTTCCCAGAATCTTTGAGGTAAGGCACGGTACGTTGCTGAAGTGATTCTACTTGGTCTTGTAGTATTGTAATTTCATCCCACGACACCACGAGCTGGTTATCCGTATCCTCAATCTCATCCCCGAGGAATGCCAGGGCAATATCCTTATCCTCAAGGTCTTGAAGGTGCTCCCTTACCTTATCTTGTAACTTTTCAACATCTTTTGTGTAAGCCATCTGGTAAGCTTTGCCGTCTTGGGTTTCCTGGAACGACGCACAATCTCCAATGCATCGTCTAATGTAACAAAGGCATCATGCCTATTTTGGTCTCTTTTTAGTGACGTGTTTGAAACCAACCCTATCTCATGACGTGGAAGGGTAGTAATATTCCGATAGGACTCTGCAATTTTTTCAATACCCAGAAAACGTCCAGGATCAGCTCTTTTGAACATACGCTGATTTTGATTGTCAAATAGAGTTTCAATTGATCCTGCGGGTACGGCATTGAAGAGAGAAAGTTGCGAAGACATTTCTATATACCAATGTTTAGCCAGAAGATTTCAATCAAGGATTTTCCAAGTCCTAGGATGTTCCAACCTCACGTATAGGCATACTTGTTTGGATTTTCTTCAATTCATCCTTTATATCATCCCAATCTGATATCATGTTCGTCTCTTCGTCTATCATTTTCATATCTGAGCGTTCATGGGGGTACCAGAAGAATAGCTGTTTCTTCTGTCTTCTCAAATTTTTAGGCAAAGCAGTATACGCTTGGGTAAGTATCCACAAGCTGTGCTTTCCATGCTACCTGAGGCCGCCAATTCAATCAGGAACTGTCGCTGCTTGTCAAGGCTCTCGTCGGCTATACAATCGTCTACGACAAACAACGTCTCCTCAGCTGCTAGTTACGACAACAATTTTTGGATCCAATCAAAAAATTAATCTTTGGGGTCTATCAGGAACACGTAATCATCCTTCAAGGTAGGTGGTATTCCATTGCAGGGTAGGCCATAGTATCACCATGTTGTGATAGTGGTGTCCGTATTTAATTTCCAGTAGATCCAGAAGACGTTGTGTTTTCCCGCAGCTTGTTGGGCCTGTAAAAATGGCCGTATGTGATTCCTTCAAAACAACTAAAAGTATTGATAACACCATTTTTTATTATGGACCTTTGGATTTATCGCTGCGCAGGTAGAACAAATCCATACGCTGCAGTGATTGTTCACCAAGGACCCCCGGCAGGCAGGCCAGAACTTGGCCTTTCGGGTCTTGTATTCGAGGGGTAAGGGGTCAAACGATAGCTTACCATCCAGACAGCGCAGGATGATTTTATTGGTATTTTTAAAATCTCGGTGTACCGAGGTACGATGTTGTATGTAAACAGGGTATAAAGACGTAAGTAAAACTCGTCTTGTTGAGACCCTTGAATCTCTTTGTCAATTCTAGCTACATCAATAACTTATTTTTTACAAGCCTATTCCGTAATGTATCGATTGCCCTTTGACATGTTCTCACTCGCCCACATGGGTTGAGTGTTGGTTTAGTGTAATCTACTAGCAACCTCGGTAAGCGACGGAGCATCGCCGTTTTCTGGATATTTAATCGGTACCTTGTGAACGGTATGCCACTTACCATAATTGTTTAAGGTCATCCCATTGACAAACTTAGCCTCAATATGGGCCCGCAAGGTAGCGATACCACACCCGAGATACTCCCGAGAACTGAGCTCCTTGTTTTCCTTCAGGTCTTTGCGGGCCTGGCTGCTTGCAACAGAAGCGAGATGTTCTTATCCTACCATGTTCCCTGCAAATATGATCTCTTCTGCAGTCTTTACATTTGGATCTTATCCTACCATGTTCCCTGCATCTACCACCACCCCCACAGTCCTTTCACTGTGATTTTATCCTACCATGTTCACTGCATATTTCTACACCGCCACAGTTCTTGCAACGACACATCTGCTTTTGATGCGTACACTTTGTACGTTTTTGTGATGCCTTGGCTACATTCAAGAATTTGATGCATGTTTTTTTCCTTTGACCATTTCCTTTGATCGTAAAATTATCCAAAGAAAGATAGTGTTTACAATTCGAGCATTTCTTGGTTCCCTCCATATTGATTTCTATTTGTCTCTACGACAAACAAAAATTTTACTAGACGCTCATTTTGGCTGTTTCAGGACAACACTCGCGGGGATCCACCCGTTCTTCATAGCCATCTCACGACTCGCCCTGTCTGCTGCAAAATAGGCCACCATCTTAAGGACATCGTTTGTATCCATCTTGGTAGATGGTCTTGGTATACCCAGGAAGTTTTACCAGCCAGGGCATGCGCAAATGTTAAAGATAGATCCACGACGGCTTCATTTTGCATGTCTAGGATCTCCTTTTCTTTTGGGGTTACGTTGCGTGTGGTCATTTATTCAATGCATTTTGAAGATTTCGAGGGTTTTATCCTTTTGTTTAAGATCAGGGTGGGCCGTTTTGCCTTTAAATTTGTACCATACTCCAACGGCTATCACAAGCACGGCAAGCCCCCCCCAATGCCGCAGAAGTAGACTGACTGTACGGAACTTGCCCTAAAAGAGGTTTTGACTTTAGTTTCTACTGTACCCTCTTGTTGTTTTATTTCTTCCTTTCTCTTCTTCATCAGTGTCGCCAACTTGTGACCCTGCGACACTCTCCCTGGATACTCTACTGGTTTAATGACTCTCTCTTCTTCACTTATTTATCTTATAGCTCTGAAGGGCTATAAGATAAATTTCACATGATCTTTCTCCTCTGCCTCATCCTCTTTTTTGCTCATATGGTGGACAGTGTGTCCTGCTACTAAGATGGTTGCCAGACATCTGCCAATTGTACAATAGACGAGTACGCCCAGGTCCGTCATGGCATGCCGGATAATAGCGTCTTCTTCGCATTCTTGTCGCAGATCGTCAACGCTGTCGATATCCACGAAATTCCCAATCAGTTTCGCGTATAGGCTGACTACGTGAGTAGTCAACGCCTTGGCTGTCTTGTCCCCCTTTTTTGGAGCTCACTTTGTACATACTCGGCATGTATCTTTTCCACCACCTCCCTTGGAGCCTTATCAACAAACCCCTCCCTGCATTTTTTCGGTACAATATGTCCTTTGCCTTCGCGTAAGGCTTGTTTTAAAGCTTGACGTTGATCCGTTGGTTTCTCAGCATGTTCATAAGATTATGTGGCTGTGTCAAATACTTGTGCAAGATCTGACATTCTCTTTATTGTACGACGGAAGCAGAAAAGCAAAACGCGATTAGGGCATACGGTAGTGTTACAGTGATATACAAACATCACACTTCGTTTTAGTTTTTTTGAAGAACCCTTCGGTTTTTTGTTGTTGTTGTTTGAAATTTGGAGGGTTTTTTGAGTTTAGGGATCTTTTAAATCTTGGATTCTTTCCCTAACTGATATGGAACATTTTTCACTTCTATTGGTTCAATCCAACTCCCCCTGTGACCACAGTCGCCAATGCAAAAGAATCGCTCGCAATCTTTTTCCCAAGGCATTCTTTTATTTTATCAGCCGTCATGGTTAATAGCATAGGTCAAACACGGTAGAAATATAAAGGCGTCGTATGTACCCCATCGTCATGTACAACTCTCTTATCGTAAAACACCGGCAGCCCGAGCTTGTTTTGTTCGTACGTAACCATCACCTGGTTGTATACCCGGAAACCTATGATTTTGGCCATGTCTAAACCACCCCTCAGCGTTTTCAGGTACCTACACCAAGTCAAGGCATTTTGCTTTTTTGACATGGCCTTACACGAAAATTTCGTACCCTTTTTTCCTTCAACGAAGTAGCACTTGGCTGTCACGGCATTTATCGGAAACCCAATAAATTCGGGTTTGAATAGTCCTCCTGTTCGACTCGAGTACTTATCAACGACGAGTCAGTTTTTTACATCCTCGTCATATTCGTCAAGCAGTTCGGGGCAAACGACATCTTGCAACTCTTCTTCAGAGATGGCAAAATAGGCACTGTCAGTGTCCATGTAGATGTACTCAAAGTCTCGATGATCCACGTACTTATCCAGAAAATCGTAGTAGAATTCCAACATGCAAAGTTTGGCCAATTGATAAACCGCGATACCACACTGTTAGGCTCTATTGATAGTACACTTCTGTTTGCCCCTTCTCAGCTCGTAAGCATCTCCAATCTCTTCAAGGTCCTCCAGGAATGGACTTATGAGGGCTGCATCAACATATTTTTCATCCCTCTTAAACGTAGTATTTGTTTCCCTCGCTAGGTCTGCAATCATTTGGCCGTAGAACGAGTTGCCTTTCAACTTTGCCGTATCTCCTGCAATACGTTTGTCGGGGTCTTTATCAGCTTGTCGTAGTGCATCAGCAATCTCTTTCGGAAACTATGCAAAGGGCTTACCTCAAATGTACTTGAGGAACTGATAAAAGGCAGTCAAGGTACCATTTCAGCACACGGATATACAGTAGGATTTTTTTGGTTTTCATTAATCCCAGGAGTTTACGTGTTTCAGGTACACGCTTGCGACCAGTATTTTTCAAGTACTCGTGCATGTGCTCCGGAATTTGATCGTCAGGTATTTCTTTCACCACAAACAGGGGAGCCATTTCACTAAACTTTTCACGCCGATATTCAGTTACCTCAACATCATCAAGCAAACCCAATAAACGACCCATCCACCACACCTCGCGTTAGTATCTCGATATTGTGTTCCGAAGTCGGTGTAGCCACCTTGATCAGCTGTTCCTTCCCACAAGGAAAGTCTTGCATCAGGGTACTCGGGTAGAGCATATTTGCATCGTACCCTAGAATGTTCCTGCACTTTTGGGGTTACTTGTACATGTGAGACCTGATACCTGTCACGTCTCGTTCATGGTATCTACAAAATACGATTGCTCGTCCACCACCCATCCCCGTCCGTAAGAGGTTGTGGGCCTCGTTCTTTGTACATTTTCACGTGCTTTTTGTACCTCCTTGTAGGTCTTCCGATTCTGGCTTTAGTAGGAGTCCTCGCACTTATGCCTGCATGGGTCTCCTGGATAATATAGCTCCAGCTTGGGGTTCAGCTGTAGGTAGCGCATTGATACGACTGGGATACTCATGGCATCCTTCAAAATGTCTATCTCATCCTTATAATACTGCAGCCTCGTCTTATCCACGGGCTTAATGAACGGCTGCACATCGGCTAGGCTGTACTCGCGCAGCCAGTCCATCATGGTGACACAGCCCCGCCTGTAAAACTTAGCACGGAATGTCTCGTACCTTTCGGGAGAGAGCGTGTTTTTCCCACTTAGCCGGCTATAAAAGTCCCCGTGCGCCACAGGCCCAACATTGTCTAACTTGTCGTGGCTCGTCAACCATTCCAACGACTTCCACCAACCGCCATAGCTTAGACCAGGAGCAAGGAAATTCTTGATATCTAAAATTTAAACCTCGAGGTGGTGAGTAACATGCGCCTTGTGCAAGTTCTTCGACAAAATACCGCTTGATCAGGTTGATGTCGTACTTTTCACTGTTAAACCCTATAACGGTTCCTTGCTTTACCCACTCGTCCCACACGTGGTTCTTTTTTGATAGCATATTAATATCTTCAGGCACATTCTATGCGTTCACTGAAATCTGACATCATTACTAGTTCACTCAAGAAGAGGGGTAGTACTGATGGCGAGAGTGATCACTACGATAATGATGATCTGGAATATACGGATGAATTCGAACATTCAGAAGAAAACGAAAACGAAAGTTTCTATAATGCAGAGAAAAACTCAGGTGTTTTGCATGAAAAGACTTCAAATAGCAGCTCAGTATCGTCAGGGCGTGAACTTACTTCATAAAATGAACTAAAACCTTCATGGAATTGCATTTAGAGATTGTATCTTAGTTACCACGAGATATCGATAGCTTGAAATCTTACAAAATAAGAGAAATTTCTTGTGCTCGGTTGCTTCTGAAATTGAAAGACGGTCGGCCGTGGAAAAAAGGACAGCAGAACAACTTGTCTCGCATTTGTCCAAAAACTGAATGCGACCTCTTTCAGCAATTTGAAAAAGCAAACAAGGTGCATATTTAAAAAGTTTCTAAGTCCAAAATCTGTTCAATACAAGGCATTTGGTCTTATTGTGATGCAAGGAAGTACATTGCGTTGATGAGTTCTGACAGGGCTCGCGTATTTCATCATGGAATGTATACCTGCGAAGTAAAAACTTTGACTGATAAACCTACAGACTTGGTGAAACAGTCTATAATGATGGAGCCTTATACCAGGCCGTCTGAAATTCGAAGCAATGCAATTTTGTCCGATTTACGCAACGCGCAAGATTGGAAGAAAATAAAGAGTACCGTTAAAAAAACTTACTAATATACGGAGTATCTTTAACGCGAAGGCGAAGCAAAAGAAGGTAGTACAACAAGGAGATAGTTACAAACCTATACGCGAGCTGCAGGACTATGTCTCTGAAAATGATATATATTTATTATATGACATAGATGAAAACTCACAGTATGTTTTTAAAACAAATAGACAGAAACTGATGCTCACGAAAGACATGAAAAAAGATGGAAGTAAATTCCTGAATGTCGAATGCTGTTTTTTGTTGGTACCTTCACAAAGGTGAAGTCTTTTATCAATTTAACAGCCAGTGTATACTATCCGCTACTTTGCAAACAAGTATCAGTGGCAGCAATGCAATACAAACAGGAAGACAAAGAAAATATTGATATTTTCTGGCGAGTTTTTAATAAAGCTTACAAGAAAGTTAATGGCGAAGGTAAAAAGTTTGTTTCTATTGGATAGTGCACATACATAGCCTCCGCAAATTTTATACTGGTTTTTGACTAGTAAAAATTTATGGCGAGGATGTTCTGTTGATTGACAAGAGTTCCATTTCAAAGACTCGGTAAACAAAAAGGCTGAAAGTGTTTGGAAAGATATTTTAGATTTTGGCGTGAGCATAGACCTTTAAAGTACAAAACGAACATCATTTACAAGAAAACGACGGTTGCAATCCGCCGAAGAGAAAGGAAAGAAACAACGAAAAAGATCTTCTCGCAAAAAGAATGGAGGCTACGGATGCACAATCTTCTAACTTTAAAATCCGCAAGATCAATGAAATAAACAACACAAGGAAGTTTGTAATTTCAAGCAGTGCAAATATCAGAGCGAATTACAAGCTAGAAATATGTTCGTCACCTTCTTGTTCGGTATAGCTGTTTTCTGCAAGCACGTCTTGTTTTGTTGAGATGCTGTTTTAAATTTGGAAAAAGTGACAACATGCTTACCTCACGATACATACCTGATGATGATATGAAAACGTTGTTTAACAGCCATCCAAGCAATACTATTGATGCAGCATAGTTGCAAAAAGTTGCTAAAAATCATCCTGCAAAAAGGATGATATTCAAAGCATTTTATCCATACATCCTTTGCTCCACCGACCACAAAATGTGCGACTAATCACACAAAGGTGCAAAATGCCATGGTCGATCATGCAAAGCCGTAATAACAATCGGTACATTATGCTTAAAGATGGAAGGTTTTTTGACGGTACCATTTAACAAAAATGAGGCTGTTGAATTGGACTTTTATTTTTGCCCACGGAAATGCTGCATATCGTCCATGCCAATTTGGTTGAATGTCAGCTTTCCAAAAAGCGTTATTGCAGATATAGGCATTGCCGACATTGATAAAGATGATGTTTCTAACAATCTTGGTGTTTCAGTTGCTTGACGTTTAAGAAGCCATAACATTTGTTTTTATAAAAACATTTGCATTGTATTCATGTCAATTTTGGGTTTGGACGTATTGCTTATCCTTGCATTGTTTGTTTGGTTTTTGTATGAATGGTGAAAGTAGAGTCAAATTTTGAAAACGTTTCTTCAAACAAAACATGTATTGACGAACATCATAAAAAATAGTGATTTTCATTATTTAGGTCAGTTTCATTGGTTTTGAAAAGCACGCAAAGCACGTCGAGCACGTAATTTAGCAGACCCAATAAATGGTCAGCTATTCTTTGCATAAAATACTTTAACGTATGTACTACGGCTTCCCCTGTGAAGTTTTGTTATATAAGCAACTCCATTTTTCATTTTAGCAGTAGTTGCTATGAACAAAATTTACTTTGATCTTAGCCTTGAAGTTTCTAAGGTGTAGCTTGACCTAATTATCAAATTTTCCAGCCATCAAAGGTTCTAGCCATACACATGCTATTTTCTCGTTGTGATGTAATTTCTTATTGAAAAACAAGGCTTCCTACCTTTTCAAGGGACTGCTTTAATTTTTGTCTGGTAAATTGCTTAGCTTTTTTATCCAATACTCAGCTACAGCCGTTAGCAACCTAATTGCTTAAAAGAAACGTGTACTATTTTTGACAATGTTTAGATGACCTGATGTTTCGCAACATTAGGATGAGATTATTGGTACTTCGAACTGCTTATTCGCATAATATTAAGAAAAATTGAAACAGTAAATTGATGGATTGAAAAGAACCCTGTTGAATAGAATTTTAAAGGTATAAACAAGGGTCAACCCCATAAATTTCCAATAAATCTGTTTAAAGTTATGAAACATCAAGGGTGAATCCAGAAAGTATGCTTCATGCAGCTAATTTTCTTAAGACATTCAAGTGATATTCTAAAGAAAGACAACAACGTGTAGAAGTAATGTTTTCATTAATTGAACATTAAAGTAATAATTCGGATACTTTATAGAAGATCTCAAATAATGATCTATATTGAGAAAGGCTGTATAGTAGAGTTTCTTTATTAAATCCAGCC
This sequence comes from Hydractinia symbiolongicarpus, assembly GCF_029227915.1. Classification (NCBI taxonomy): domain Eukaryota; kingdom Metazoa; phylum Cnidaria; class Hydrozoa; order Anthoathecata; family Hydractiniidae; genus Hydractinia; species Hydractinia symbiolongicarpus. The sequence continues at coordinate 7,253,324 of NC_079878.1, forward strand.
TTAGACTGGTGTCCGCTTCATATATGTGTAATTTAAGAAATTTACTGATTTTTTTAATATACCTCTTTATGTGTTTTGTAGGCCAGCCACTTTCCTTCTCAAATCAGAAGGAATAATTTTTTACAGGCCGAGAGAAAGAATTTCACTGGATAAAAAAAAAATAGCCGCTGTTCAATAGCCGCTTAATAAGCAAACATCATTTGTGTAAAAAAATTTTCGGATTGACGTGAATGAAAAAATCAGCAAAAAGTTTTTAATCGGTAAAACAATTAGTCACTTAAACAAAGTTAAGTCACTTTTGACTGACTAGGTTTTACCAACATGGTCGCTTTTTTAAACTTTTTTTTTTGAAAATACTGAAAAGTTTTTTCTCAAAGCAAACAATGCTTGAAATAAAAATGAGTAATACCTGTCATATATGCAAAAGTGTCATTCAATATGAAAACTATCTTTGAAAATATGAAAACTAACTATCTTTGTATCCTCTAATTTTGGCGCATTTACATTGTTAATGCATCGTAGAAAGGAAGAAACGAAAATTGGACAAAAAATATCTTAGTTAACAAAAAATAAAATTGATAAAAATGATTTCCTGCTGCTTAAATGTTGGTTAAGAATTTGGTCTGTTAGAAATATAGATCACCAAGGATTAAAGTAAAAGTCTAAAAAATGTAAATAAAAATTTTTATAGTTTTTTTTGTTTAAAACATATTTTCGTGACTATACCATTCAGAAGTACATTTAGGGCTTGGTCACATGAAAGTGATCCTTGATTACCATATCGACAAATGCTGATCCATGCAAAGAAAATTACAAGACAGTTGATTCCAAACTCTTCCTGTCATCGATAAGTGGTTATGAAAACTGCAAAAGAAAAATGTTTTTGTAATGTAACTTCAGAGCCTATTTGTTAATAAAACTTGTAAATGGAGTTTCTAAAATCATTTGTTAAAAATCAAATTTTCTCACTTGATGTCAAGTAATATCTCACGAGGCGCAGCTGAGTCTAATATTGTCTTAAAAAATTAAGTTGTTTCCAAATTTTTCGCCTCAAGCATCTTAAACAACTTTTGTTGACGCTTGAACGATTTCAACGATTGGAATCAACATGAAATTGTTTCTAATTTAATGAAATAAAAAGAAAAGAGTTGAATTGAAAAATGACAATAAAATGTTTATGAAATAGTGTTTTATTATTGTGAAAAAACAAATTCTTATGCATAAAAACAAGAGAAAAACATATGTCGCTTAAAATCATCCTTTAATTACATGATTTCTGTAACCAGGTTCTCTTTAAAAAAAAAAGAAAGTAAAACGCCTGTAAAAATACTCTAGAGCACTAAATAATCGATCCCTCATTCCAATTCAATTTTTTTTCAACAACCGATTCAATTCTCGTTTTATTATTTATTGAGGTAAGCGATATATTCAACTCATTCATTCCTATTCAGTCCCATTAAATCGGAATGTAAATTACTCGAAAAAAAGAATCCAAAACAATGTTGCATTGCTAGCTGTCACTTAACTGAAAAAAGCAACCATGAATGCTTTTCCTCAAAATATCCACTCCACACTCAATTTATGTCCACCCCTAATGTTCTGTACTCCTATAGACCCCTATAACACAGTAAAAATCTAGTCAACTTTATCAGGTCGACAAAAATGTCTTCTGCCACAAGAAACTATAAAGGTTTTGGCATTGGTTTGTCTTTTAGTCTTCCAAGCCTATTTTAATCCTAAATTGTTTAGACTGTGAAATATTTAGTACACCATCAAATCTTGTCCTGCGTCACAAACATCACCGCAAAGTGGGCCACGATCCTTATATTTATAGTTGCACGAGCAACAAAAATTTGCATGCTCCATTGGCATATCACCTACTTCACCGGATTCGATAAATTGAGGAATCCATCCAGTTGAACCACAATAACAACAATTGACTCGTAGACATCTTGTGTACTCTAACCACTGATCAGCTATGTATTCCTTCGGTGATTCTAATATTTCAGCGAGTAATCGCTCTTTTCTGATAATATCGCTTCCGGTTAACGAGCCAGCAAATAAGCATTGACGTGGAAGCCAATAATTTGGACATCTTTGTTGTTCGAAGTACATTTTTAAAAGATTCAACATATCCCTGGGTAAATAAAAATGTAAAAAAAACAAACAATATTATAATAATCGCTGTCTATCTGCCTGCCTGTATATGTATGACAGGCTATTTGACCGTGGAATTTAACACGAGATAACGACTATTTGTCTCAAGGTACTGTTTTTAATTGGCTTTACACTTTAAAATAATTGCTTATTACATTTTACATTTCACAAAATGGAAGCAAGAAAAATGCAGTGAACTCTATAAGTCATAAAACCAGTAAAAGGTAGTTGATTAATTTTCGCAGGAATAGCGCTATTTCAATATCCTTTTTCATTCCGCAAAATATACAGCCGTAATAGGCATACTAAGATTAAAACGAGGTTAGTTTAGAGACAAATTTAATTTGTCAGCAAAGTAATGCACATATAGTTTAGTTACCTTTACTATTTCTCAAATTAACTTGTCAAATTGGCAAACTATGAACTTTTGATAATTGGAATTTATTTTTTACCCATTGGGCGTATTAAAGTTGTTGGTTTGTATTTTGTCTAGTGTTCAGCTAGCTAAGGTTGGTTGGCTTAAATTTTATATTTAGCTACACTAGCACTAGCTAGCATTAGCTTTACTGGCTAGCTAGTTGAAGCTTTAACCAATGTTGTTGGCATATATACACACTTTATAATATAACATCTGTAAATAACATTATTTGGGCATGTTGGGTTGGTGATACTTCGCTAAATAGTCTTTGTGTTATATACTCGACAAATTGCAATACCAGCAATGCAATCACCCAAGGTAAAAGCATGCTTACTCGTAAGTACCCTTGAGCCTTGATTATTTAAAAATTATGGTCTGTAAAAATGTTACAGTTACAGCTACAGAAAACCGTTGTTGTTTTTTAATTCAGAAATTGTTCTGTCAATAAGTAGTATTTCTATAAGTATTGCAAGATTGTTATTCCTTGACAGGCATACCTATGGGTATTGCCATTTCTTTGTACCTAAAGACAAAGATAAACAACTTATGTAAGAATAATTTTTAAAGGTTTCTCTTCTTAGACAAATCTGATAGAATTAACATAAAAACTTTTCTGTATTATACTTCTTAAGTTTCCAAATTTAAGTACTCTACTGTAGAAGAGAAATAGATTTGTTATAAACAAAACTACGTACTTTAATCAAATAATAATAAATAGGCTTTTTTAATGGAGAATTGTGCATGATTAAATTTGCCACGATTTGTTTCAAGTCACATGTTGTTCCAATGCTTCCCTTAGATATGTTTAGTATTTAATCGATTTGCCCCAATAACTTAACCAGAACGCCTAAGAAAGTTAAGAAAGCTTTAAATATATACCGACGGCCTTATAACTACTAAATGGCTTTGTTTTATTTTTAAAGGAAAACTCAGACAATATGGCCTTACAAGTTTAACACTGTCATTATCAAAATAGTTCATGGAGGCCTAATCTTCATTTAAGTTAATCTTAATTTAAGTTAATTCCAACAAGAATAAGAACAATTTTAAGAACCTTGAATTTATTTTCTTAGAGAAGAGAGCAATACTACACCTACTAAATATTTTTCAAGGAATGATAAACCGACAACACTAATATGAATCTGAAAAGACAAACCGAAAAAATAAACAATTTGTGATTACTGAGTACATTGGGTTAGTCTCTTATAAAAATACGGAGCTTCCGTGTCTCTGCGTGTGACTTTTGCAAAGTGGATTATATTCTTCATAATTTTCTTTGGTAAAGTCTATAACACATTACCTATATATTTGTTCCGTAATTGACCAAACTTTAATGTTAAAATAATATTGACGTTAAAGAAAAGTATATTAAGATTACTGAAGCCATTACAATGCATTTAAAACTTTGAGGCCAAATAACTTGGAAAGAGGTGGTGACATCATTGATTTTTCACCACGTGGGTAACTAGGGACTACCTAGGACCAATTTGGATAAGTTTCCCAAATCTGGGTCTCCGAATCCGTTTCGGAATACCCGGGTTGATGACGTCATCAGAAAACCTTTAAACCTCAATATCTCAGCAACCGTTTGTCAAAGATACATTTTCTTGATCACCGTTTCAAGATCTATACGATAAAAGCAACAGGTATATAAATTTCAAAAAAAAATGTTTGTGGTTTCACTGGTCTGTGCTGGCGTCAGCAAAATTTTTAGACTGTTATATGTCCTTAGTTGTTCGCCCAACACATATGATCTTATACGTTTTCTTGATCAGCGCTTAAGGTCTACACAATAGCAACGTGAAAATAAGTTCTAAATTTTTTTATGGATGGGTTGCTGACGTCATCAAAATTCAAATGACCCTTCTTTTTCATTTTTATTCTGCCTCAGTGGATTTTTCCGCGGACTTTGTCGACTAGTGTTTATCATAAACGTATATTTAATGGAATGGGTAAAACATATTAGCAGGAGAGTGTGACAATAATAACGATATAAAGCTGAGTAGCACATCATCTCTGTGTACATAGCTAGCTATAACAATTTACCTATAATATCTGGCTAGGATGAAAAGCTGGGTAACATTTGTAGGAAAATATTACAGCCAATACAATTTTAATATATATAAATTATAATTCTATAAGCTATATGAATTTACAGTAAACTAGGTAAACATTTTAGACCTTACAGTATAAAATATAAACTTTTTGGAGGAGTAAGAAACAAGACGTTTGTTGGCTAACTATAGCTAGCTACTTAACATTAAAGTTGTTATAAATATACACTTAACATTAATAAATATTCATAATTTTTGTCACACTACCACTACTAATACCCTCAATACACTTTTATTTACTACGATTCTTTCAATATGGCAGTTGAAAATTATAAAACCAACATTTGTCGATAACTAAGGTCAGAACAGCTAGTAAACAACTTGCCGTCCTGAACTTTATCTAAAATAACCTCGTTTTCATGCAATGTTTTGATTTTTTGCTACCACGGCTGAACATGAAAAGGCGATATTGAAACAGGTCTATTAATTTTCAAGAAATGCGCGAGTTTTTTTTTCAATTTTGCGAAATTTATTTACGCGAAAATTATTTGTAAACTCGCTGTTCGAAAAATTTACGGACATTAATTCTCGCAAAATTTGGATTTTTTTGATTTACAGTAGCTTTTTCTTCTGATTCACCAAGAACTACTTAGTATATATGTGAAATTATTTTATTTCTCGCAAAATAAAAAAGGAAATTAAATTTTATTTTCTGTAAACCTCTGACGAAAATTAGTTCACGCGAAAATTAATTCCCTTAATTAACCAACACCTTCTTATAAGAAACTTGGTTTTGGTTCTAAAATTTTCTTAATTTTTGTCTAAATATAATTTTTTTATACAAATATAAGTTTCTTATTCGGCTTCTTATTTTTTGGTGGTCCAGATACTTTTTCTCCGCGATGTTTAACATTGTCAGTGATTCCAATTTTAAACAAATTCGCTTGCTTTATTTTTAAATGCGTTTGAAACGAATTTTTGAAGCACTTGTTATTGCTACAGCTTTTATGACCGCAGATCCTTTTGAAAATAAATATTTGTAACATATGTAATAAAACCTCCAATAATCCTTACATTAGTACTTCTGTAGTGATTTCTTCATTGTTTCCATCCCAGAATTCAATTCTTTTCTTTTCCACCACTGAAAACAAGATGCACTTTAGCACATAACTTCCCATTGGTCGTCCTTTTCGATTCAAATGGCGTTTATTTATAGCTTTGAAAGCAAGGTATGCTGTTCGAGCCTGATGCGGCATGTGATCAGACAAAATAATTTCAGCTTGACTGAATGAATATCTCCATTCCAGACCTGGACTTCTTCCATATGTTGTATACTCTGCTTGCTCTATGAGTAAGATAAAGTCAATTGTTTACCTTTTTTGCATAATATAATAGGATAATAATAAGCAGATAATTCATGCTTATTCGTTGAAAATCGATTTTTTTCACTCAATGTCAAGTAATATTTCACGGAGCGCAGCTGAGTGAAATATTGTCTTAACGGATACACTAAAAAATTAGTTTGTAAATGTTTCCGCCTTAATTGTCTTAAATAAAGATAAAGTCACTTGTTTAACTTTATGCATAATAACTATTATCTCATTCATTGTATTCAATTAAAAATAACTTGAGTTATTAACTCTACATATAACCTTCGTATATGAGATACAAGTGTAGTAATCAGATTAGGTAGCATAGTAGGAAAAAAGACTAGGTAATATGCAGTCTGAATACGGTAAAATTTACAAGACAATATAGTTCTAATATAACAAAACATATTTAATTATATTTTGCAAAACTGCCACTAAGGGTGCTTGGGTGAGTCTGCAAAACTAACTAACCATGTGTTATTTTCCTGCTTATTCCGCCCTCTTGTTTTCAAGGTCACGTGACATAGCAAGGTGTACTTTCACTGTATCTTGACAAACATGCCTTTAATGAATTAATTGTGAAATAAATGAAATACCCCTTAAGAGGCTTGACACATGAGGAGAGCTGGTGCGGTTAGGCTGACTAATTATAAATATCACAAATATTTTACAGATCGAAAGTGAATTTAAAAAATCAGGGTTTATTGCGGTTATGTGCAAATAAATCCCTGAAAATATTACAATAAAGTTCAACATTTTCCTATTTGTCGACAATATTTTTTTTATTTTTTCCATGTATCCATCGTTATTTTCATAAATTTTTATGTTAGGGAGAATGTTACGTAGGAAAACTTTTCTTACGTCAGGTTTTGTTTATATGTAGACTTTTGTTCACATATGCGTAAGTCTCTTTCGTTATCCGAAAACATTTTAATTATATTTGGTTTTGTTTTGATTGAAGTTTTTAAATTTAAGTCGTTCGAAAGTTAAATCGAATGCTTAATGGGCAATTTTAAAAAAAATTAAGAGTACTTAGTAAATCATTTTTAAGATAATTCTCTATCACCTTTAACTTCAGGATTGCTTTACTACATTCTACTCACCTAATGTTAGCTTCACCAGCTCGTTGGTCGATTGCTTTGGTACGACATGAATGCCTAATCGGCGAATTGTCTCTACTGCTTCCTGAGGAGGCCAATTCCGTCTTCGATTGTTGTCGAAAAAGTCTAAATATTTGTTTAACTTACCCAAAAAAACATCTCGAAACAAGTATTTTGGTCTGTAGTCATTGTATACGAATTATTTCATATCTTCCTAACTGCTTTTAGAAATAAATAGCATACCCATTGCCTCTGATGGCCAGTACGAACAATGAAGTGCCAGTGTAAAATCAGCATGAAACAGCAACCTTTCTCTTACTTCTGAACTGCACGTACACCCACAGAGCATTAATTTATTCTTTGTCAAAGTACCGACTTTTAACGTCATCGCCGGACCCGATCGTTCCAACGTCACTCTTGTATCTTTCCCTAACGCGCAATACCGTTGTTCCACTGCTGACGTAATTTCCTTTGAATTACTTAAAACATGAGAGATAACTTCGTGAATATTTGTACTGGATAATAAACTGCACCCTTCACCGTCAATATGCCGCCGCAAACAATGTTTCTCCCATTGCAAAAGGTATTTATCTTCCAACTTTAACCACAGGTATCCCTCAGAATGTTCTTCTGGCGCTCGTAGGGCACGAAAAACTGGTGACGGAGATTCACCTGATACTCCATTTTTACCTAAAGATAAGAAAAATTAATACAATAAATAAGAACGATCTGGAATCTTGAAACTCTATCATAAAAATTCCACACGTTTACACAAGGTTAAAACTAAAACCTGTAATTTTAATCACATTAACCTGTTAGGTAATTATTCGTTCGTAAGAGTATAATATATTATGTATATGAAAGACATACCCACAGTCACTGCATCGGGAATGAGCATAATATCATAATCAGAAGCCAATACACTTGAAGACGGCAATAGTTTCCCAAATTTCTCTCTCAAACTACCAGATGGTAAAAAAGTGAAAAAAAAGCTTGGAAGTTGCGTAGTCAGCGTTTCTAAGATGGCAATCATGAATTTGTTTTTTCTCACAGATGTTATAAGGTCCTGCAATAAAGAAATAATAAATGTTGGTTTAGACAATTTATTAAGTCTATTGTGAAGCAAAACCATCAGCTATAGCTACATTGCTAGCTATAACTTTCTGAATATCATAATGTACTTTATCCTTAAAACATAATCTTTAACAAGTCATATAGACGTAGAGCTACTTTGTACATCACTAACATATCGCCTGGCAGCGAGCACTGGGAGCCGCAGACAAACCCATAACACTACGTTCGACAATATGTAAATTTCGCATGCAGATAACACATATGGATTGCAGGTATATGTAGATGATTGTTTGTCATGGCACATCCGTGTGTGCATTCTCTACTGTAAATGGGTAACCATGGCCCTAACCCAACTTGTTTCCGAGCAATATGTTACCTGTGCACGAAGTAAATCTACTTTTACATTACTATACTGTTTATACACGACCGTCATGATTACAGTGGGATCACTCTAAAACATTGTCTAAAGCGGACACCTCTATATAACGTACACTATTCCTTGGAACGAACTGATTTCAGGTCAAACTCTCACAAGAAAATCTCTATAAGACGGACTGTTATAGGACGGACACTTTTAAACGGACACTTTTTCTCGCACCAAATCACATTTTCTCTTGTAAAAGCTCTGTGTAAAGCGGACGCATGAAGAAAACTTATCGCAGCCCTATAATTGACGAGGAAAGTCAAGACATGCTGTCATCAGTTACGAAAAAAGTGGAGAATTTCCAAATATAAAGAATAATACAAGTTCAATTCATCAAATTGTATGTCCATTTCCTTGATTTGAAAGGAATAGAACAAAGAGAAAACGTAAATAAACCAAAGAAGTCATGTTTTTTGGCAAAATTTTGCTCTGAAAGTGATTTTTGGATACAATCTTTAAAAAGCGGACAACTCTATAAGACGGACACCTTTTTTGCACCAATGATGTACGCTTTAGAGAGATTCTACTGTAAAAGTGTGGATGGATGTGGTATGACAAACTATCTCTTATATCTTTTCTCTCTTGAATTATCCTATTTCCCTGTAATTATCACCAATTCCTAACACTACACCTTCCCATTTTAATGGTATCGAACATGGGAAAACACTTCAATTTTGTGAAAACATATTATTTAAAAGCATAAATGCAAAATTGCTTGCCACAAACCTGTGAAGACATTAACGGATCTTCTTCATATCGCAACATAGCTTGGTAAAGTGTTAAAGGTGAAACGCAATCACATCAACAGCAACACTGTTGGAAACACGATCGCAATATTCCTAAAAACTTTCCTCTTCCTTTCAGACTGCAACATGGATAGAACATGAAACCAATACAACCGAACGGGAAGAAGAATATGATGACTAATATAAACACGATGCATGCACCAAGCATGGAGAAAAGACCACCTGATGTTCTTGACTCGCGTTCAGGGTAAGTTATTAAAGGTTGTGGTGCGAATGTTTCAGTGAGGCTGTCACAAAAAAAGAATTAAAAATTCAATTCAAACTGCATATTTAACTTCAAACGAGAAACAAGTGCAATTTTTACTTATTTTCGATACTATAGTGCAAAAATCTTTTATTTTTTCTCCGGTGTAAAAAAACTAATTTTTTTGGATTGGTTTTGTAAAATCATTACTTCATCGAGAATTTTTTTATAAAATAGACATCAACATTCAGTTATTAGTGGCCATGTGCACTCCACCGCTGTGAACATAATTTACCCGGAATTTCATTTGAGACATTTGTAACACGCTGAAGGAGAGTATGCTTTGAATAAAAAACGGAGATTTTAGGTTAAAACCAATAGGTCTTCTGTTCGAAAAATAGATAAGAATATTGACCATTTTTGTTATAATTTTGAGAATCTTATTAAAAAAAACGTGTATAAGCATTTTTTAACTCACGCTGGTTGATGTGTCATCACCTCCATTTGCGTTCTAAAAAACAAAAAAGAGGTGTTAAACACAAACATTATAGCAGCACAAAAAGTTTGGCTAAGGCTTTATGTCGCCTAACTTTGTATACTTTACAGACAGGAGGATTCCTTGCTTCTTTGACTAAAATTAAGTATTTCCATGCTTAGTTAGGCTAATGCGCAAATCAAAGGTAAAGGAAGTTCTCATAAATTGTATCTAACTTTTATCTGCCCTTTTCCTTTTTATGTACTTGCTTTAGGCTGAATGTTGCTTCAAGGCTGATTCGTTTTTTGAATGATTTGATCCTCATGCTGCTTTATTGAAAGAATTTAAATAAGGAATCCACTTATTTTTCTGTATCGATATCTGGGAAATAAATTGAAGTACGCTAAACTTGGGCTATCTCTAATATCACGCTATCTCGAAGGAAAACTTTGATCCCATCAGCATTTACGGTCTCGCTAGCTGAGATCTGTCCCGCTATCTTGAACTTACTGGTATTTTGAAATAATTTCCTTGGTACAAGTTACAATCTTTATCTCGTTTGATAAATTGCAGCTGATCGGTTTCATTTTTTTCCAACGTTAATACCACTTTCGAATTTTCGAACGCTTTACAGAATGTTTTTTTTTGTTTTTCTCCACTTTGTGTATATGTTATCTACAAAGTGGTATTTCATCAGAAACTACACAGAACGCGAGTAAAAGCTGTCCAATGGCACAGTAATATAACAACAGGACGCTAATCTCTTGAACGGACTTGTAAGCATCATTCAGTATTTTTCTAATATTATATGAGAGATTATATTTAGTAAGATATAGGAAGATCCGAATGGGGATTCTGAAACTCCTACGCCAGCGTTCAACCATAAACTAAAAAAGTCATCTGGTGTCAAGAAAGATCAAGATGTATCTGTTGCAGACAGAGTTATGTTAAAAGCCTTAGAGCGATTGGATTAGCCTCTTCAGACGTCTTCCGCAGTTGCAAACCTAAACCTGAGTCCTAATGAAAGCAAAACCCAAGAACCATTGTTTGGTAGAATGATTTCGATGAGTTTGCTTGATATAGAAACTATGTACACTCAAGGAAAGTGTAAACTTCAAATATTGCTACTGCAAGCCCCTTTCGTTTGTCTATGTAATAACCATGGTCGCACCCAAAAGCTTTTTCGTTGCTTTCCTTTTTTGTACTGAGTTGTCTTCACTTTTACTGCCAGCGATGGCGCCAGAATTAAAACAACGTCTTCTTGTTCGCAAATTATTTTTAAAATGAGCGCGCAACATTTATTAGAACGCAACTGCTTGTACAAGTACTTGCAGAAGTATGGGAGAAAGTTTTGATTTTTCAATAATTCTAATATTATGTAAACTTTAAATGATTGGATAATATAAATGTTGAGTGTGATTTTTTTATAATTCCTATCTATAAACAGCATCATGCACACACATCAGTGCGTTCGGAACAATTTTTTATTTTCCTGATTCAGAAAAAATTTAAGTGGCGATTTTTTTCTTGTAGATTTTAACAAAAAACAATAATACTTATAAGTCCCTATCCAGACAGTTTTCTTTATTTTTTATTATATTTTCCCCATTTAATCTATTTACACACAAAAAAAATATTAATAAAATATATAACGTTTACCCGATTCCATGATAAGCCATGTTGCGCGCTGCTCATAAATGAACTTCAGATCGCTTTTAAAGTTTTTGTACATCAACGAGTTGATTCAAAACAATGAAGTAAAAGAATTCTCAGAAAAACTAAAAATGCTTATGTGGGAAAGTAATTGGTAATTTTGGTGGCCTGAAAAGACATGAAAAATAAATTATTTATGTCACGTGGATTTAACGTCTAGTTAAAACAAAATGCCAGAGAACTGGTAGTGAACCACCAGCGGAGTCACAGAACAAAGAGTCCAGATAAACAATGAAGAAAAAAATTAAATCAGGGGAGGAGAACAAAGCAGCATCCTTTCAAACGAGGCGCGGTAAAACAGCTTTACGTCTGACACTACGAATAAGAAAGCTGTAGCAAAATAATATCATGTTGGCTATCTTCGTGAAAATTAAAAAATGACAAAGCAAAAATCTAAACAAAGCAAGATCTAAAAGTCATAATTTCCAATAAACGACACCTTCTTATTCTTATAAGAATGAGAACAATTTCTACGAGCATCAATGTTCTTATTTTTTTTCCATGACTTAAAGGAGAACTAACGATTGATAACAAGTTGTGCTTAAAAAGTTCATTGTGAAGATAAACTGTTTTATATTTGTAAGCTTTGGTTCTGGAGATAATAAAGATGAATGTAGTCCTACGGTCACCGCCATGACAGTGTGGGTTGAAACGTTCTGTTCGGTATGATACTAACTTGTATGACGTAGGGATGTAAACAAACGCATTCTGAATAAAGGAAGCAAGGAAACGCTAAACTGTGCCTGCTGTGATTGTCTAAGAGTAATTTTTTTTTATCGCATTTTGAAATAAATATCTTTATCAGGATAAAATAATGTTTCAACGTTATAAATGTAGTAATAGAATTTTAAAAATAAGTCTCACTTTCAAAAAATGAGGATTAGGTGATTCAACTTTATTATGAATTTTTTCTTGTGTTATTTTTGTAACAAAACATCTTGAAAGATAACAGGTGCTTTTTTTAATTTGCTAGTCTTGAAAAAAAAACTTCAAATGATTATGCGCAATGAATTGTACTGAAAGTGATTTTGAGATAGCAAAACTGAACAAAAATAGTCTCAAAGTTTTTCTTTGTTTATCGATCTGTTCTAAAACTACAACGAATGACAGACAATTACAGACAACTTACAGACAACGTACAGACGAGTTACAGACTAGTTACAGACAAGTACAGATAATCACAGACAAATCACAGGCAAGAAACAAATCACAGACGAGTCGATTTATTTTTCTATCTTTAAAAATTAAACTTCATAAAAAGAAAAGTAGTTTCCCCAGTGATTCTTTAAAATTTTAAAATAAATGTAGTTTTCCCGAATTTCTCATAAAGGTATAGCACGCTACATCATTGTTAAAAAAAGTCACATTTTCGTTCGATGTATGATTCGATTTAAAATTTCCAAACAACGTGATTGTGAAACACATGGTAAACGAATAACAGGGACATCTCCTTCTGGACCTGTTACATTCGCTAATGACTTCACCGCAACGTATTACCATTTAGATGTGCAACATATAGCTATAAAAAACAGGCTATTCTTCAAAAACCCGGTAGTATACGTATCTCGAACCTTATCGAAACAGCTCGCTGCTAATATAGAATTTGGTCATTGCAAGGGTCAGGTGTTGTTGTTAAATTTATATGCTTATAAACGTTATGCTTATAAAAAAACATGTCACAGAGGAGAAATCTTTATTGGATTTATATTTTTGCTGGCTTCGACTATTTGAAGTGAAACATAATTATTCTACCTTGCGAAGTTATCATTGTCCCTTTTTTAAAACCTAGTAGGGTATCATTAAATTTTACATAAATGTTTTTCACACCCTGAAAATCAACTAAATTTTGTTTATCCTAACTGTCCGTAAATAAGCCTCTCCTTCAAACCAATATAAACTGTGAGCATTACTCTTGCACCAACTTTTATTCTTAATATTCCTGCTAAACCACTTGTCTTGCTTCGATTACGTTTAAAAGTCATTAATTTTTGCAACTAAAGCATTGTTTTTTATTTATTTTACGTGCGCCTATTAATTCAGTTTGAATTGCCTAATTGTTTTGTTTGTTGTGTTTTTATGTTGTTTTTTTAGTGTTATGTGCTATACCACTGTTTTACCCGTCCTGTTTAATGGTCAATGTATTTTTTAAACGAATCTTCGTTAAATGGGTGGGTTTTGCTATTATGCAGAATCTTCGGAGGGTTATAACCTCTATAATAATTAATCAGCCGTCATTAGACAAGTTATATCACAACAGCCAGCTGTTTTGTCACTTCATCATCATTGTCAGTGGTAGATAAAGAGAGTGACCACTTCTCCTTATATTCCTCAAATAATCTTCGAAAAAGAAAATCTCCTAATTTCTTAAATTTTCTGATCTTAACTTTTTTAGAAATCTGTTCATGGATTGTGCAACACATGTGAAAAAGACATGTTTTTCTGTTACCTTAAATCCTATATTTTCAATCTTTCAGGGCACAGTTTATATGTATAATATGTATAATATGTATAATTTTCTTGTCATAAAACGAAGTATGTAAAATTGAAGATAGAGAAGTAAAATTGGTTTTCTCTTTAATTGTTCTTATTCTTTTATTTTTTTATTATTATCTTTCGCAGTAAAATATTCTTAAAATATGTCAATTTGTCTCCTTAATTCTCCTTAATATCCTTTCTTTTATTTTTTTATATATACACTGAAGCACAAAATTACAAAACTAAAAAAGGACGAATACAAACCTTAATATCCTTACTTTTGTTCTCATTTTATTAGTGGTAGCCATGAGGGCATGTACTAGGTTTTCAATAAGATTTAACATAGCATGTTATGAAAATCTGCAGGTGCGTTCAAATTAAGTATATGAAGAGCATTATCTGAATACTTAATGTCAGTGAGTTTGATATACCTAGATTTAAGTAAGATCAAGATTAAGTAAGATTAAAATCATCATTTAAATTTGGCTTTCTAAAGTGATTAAACTGAATTAACTGACAATCCCCTTGTTGTCTCATTACCTCTATCAATTCTGTTATCTTGAAAAAATTCCACAACAAAGCAATATTTTGCCAATGGTACAATCAGCATATTTATGTTTGCGCCTACCGGAGGTAATTGCAAAACAACCTAGATCAATAACAATAATGCCTGCAAATAGACTAGCATGATCTGTCATCTAGTCTAAAATGTATGCAAAAAACGCATTGTTTGATATTTCATTCATGATTATAGCCTTTAATTCAATTTCTTAATCCATCCTGCAAGCATTACCTGCAATCCCGTCATTTTGGTTACATTGTGCTTCGGAATCTTTTCTTCTTTTTCCTCTATTGAAGTCTGTTATGCTGAGTATGTCCATGCTGTGCCAGTTTTTCAGAGCTGTTGACCCTTCCGCCTTCTTATGAGCCTTGCAGCGTGAGATGTCCAGCATTAGGAAGACCCCATTCAACATTAATACCCAGCAGGACGTGCCAGAAATACTGCTTCATGTTTTCGGTGAATTAACAGGCCCTTCGGTTATCGCAAATAAAATCACCACCAATATTATAACCACTACGACGTCATGTAATGCATGCTTCTTATCATCTAACATGGAGGAAAGTATGCCTTTTCTGCCACTTCCAATCTCAAACAGCGTTACAGGTTCAATTAATTGTTTTTGCAGCCCGAAAATTTGTATGGAAATGACAGGTGGCTTAGCTGTACCCATAGTTGTTCTTGTAAGAAGCCTTGCAAGAGGGTGTGAAATTTCTCTTTCATGTCTTCGTGGTTTTACGCCCACGCATATCACATGAGTGGTTTTAGGCTGGTCTTGACCAAAGTTAGTCCTAAGCATCAATCACCTTTGTAAGGCTGAGTGTTGGGATCCCGTAACACATGTGGAAAAGCTACTGCCAGGTTCACAAGTCCTGCCGCATGGGTTGTTGTCCTCTCTTATTTATAGTTTTATATTTATATTTATTTGTTTCTTTCTGTGTTGTATAGTAATTTATAACTGTCAATAGGTGTTTGTTTAATGTATATGGAGGGTCTTTAGTTCAATTACCTTGATTCTGCAGACTATCCTTGTAAAAAGGGAGATCTTGCACTGAATATAGATGTCTCGAGGGTGTAGCCTCTACAATTCAAAAACAAAAGAGTCAGTAGACTAGTTCCATCATTACAGCTTGCTGTTTTGTTATCACACAATCAATCTTTATTCGTACTCCCTTTTAAACACCCTCCACAGACGAAAAATGGAGAGTTGTGGCAGAGCAATTCGAGACTCAGTTGAACTTTCCAAACTGCTTAGGCGCAATGGATGGCAAATACATCGTCTTTTAACAGCCAAAGAACAGTGGGTCTTATTATTTCAACCACAAGGGAATGTTTAGTATAGTTCTACTCGCTCTGGTTAATGCTAATTACAAGTTCTTATACGTTGCAATGGAAGAATCAGTGACGGAGGAGTTTTCAGGAATTTTTCTCTCTCAGCTGCAATAGAAAGAAATATTTTGGGCATTCCAGCTCCAAGGTTTGTCGGTACTGTCGCTCTTTTCTACGTCATGCATTTCCTCTCAAAGAAAACGTAATAAAACCCTATTCTTTTCGAGGTCTTATAAAAGAAAACCGCCTTACTAATTATCGTTTTTGCAGATCTAAAAGAGTTTCAGAGAACGGGTTTGGTATCTTGGCAAATCGTTTCAGAATATTTTTTACAATAAGTCAGCTGAGTCCTAAAAACACGGAAAAAGTGGTACTGGCCAGTTGTGTGCTTTATAACTTCTTGCGAGACAAATTGCCAATGCAGTATGCTCCGTTTTTGACATCAAAAATACGGAAACCGGAGAAATGCAGGAAGTCGAGTGGAGATCTGGTTCTCGCCACTTTGCAATAAATCCGATCAGTTTAAACTGCCAGTTTAAACTGATCGTGTATTTCAGTCTTAAGTCTCCGTTCAACGCGTTTATGTACCTAGACCAAGTCATCTCGTTTTGCTTTTTTGACATCCCTTTCTACGAAAACTTGGTGCCCTCTTTCCATTCGGCGAAATAACATTTTACTGTGGAAGAAATCATCCTAAGCACTATAAATCCTGGTTTTAATAACGCACGGTTTGTTTGGAGTAATCGTCCGTCACCAGCCAGTTTTTCACATCTTTGTCGTACTCCTCGAGCAACTCAGGACGCACAACATCTCACAATTCTTCTCCAGAGTCTGTATCCATGTAAATATACTCGAAGTATCTACGATCTACATATTTATCGAGGAAGTCGTAGTAAAATTCAGGCATACGTGACTTGGCTAGTTGGTACACTGCAATCCCGCATTGGTAGGCTGTCAATGCTACACTTTTGTTTTCCTTCTCTAATTTGATAAGCATTACCTATCAGCTCCAAGTCTTCGAAATATGGAGATCACATCGCTGATCAATCCTACTTTTCGTTGCTCGTGAATGTTTGTATTTACATGCCTTGCTAGATCTTCGATCATCTTGCCATAAAACGATTTACCCTTCAGTTTTGCTGTGTCCCCTGAAATCTTTTTATCTGGATGTTTATCTGCTTCACGTCGCGCATCGGCAATCTCTTTGGGGAACCAAGCAAGTAACTTACCTCGCTTATACTTGAGGAACTTGAGAACGGCTGTCACTTGTAAACCATGATCCAGGTACCATTTCAGCACAGGAGTATATAGCAGGAACTTTTCTGCTTTCATCAACTCAAGGAGCTTAAGTGTACCAAAAATACGATAGCGTCCCGTACCCTTTAAAAAATCGTGCATATGCTGCGGAATTGCTTTATCGGGTATCTCCTTTACCACAAATAGAGGGGACATCTCGGAGAATTTCTCATACAACTCCGTGGGTACTCCAATGTCAACTTGGACAAACCCAAACAGCAAGCCTGCCTGTACACGTCGTGTTAGTTTCTCAACGTTTTGCGGTAATTTAGGCTCACCAATCTTGATTAATTTTCCTTTACTGCAAGGAAAGTCGTACATTCGTGTGCTAGGATAAAGCATGTTTGCAAGACCTTAAACAAGCATTTACGTTTTGGCGTCCTTGTATACATGTGATCTAATACCTGTCACGCCACGCTCGTGATATCGAGTGAATACAATTGCCGGACTTCCTACCATACCCGTTTGTAACAGCTGGTAAGCCTCGTTCTTCGTACATTTTGTACAGAATTGATGCATCTCTTTGCAATCTTTATAAGTCTCGTTGTTGCAGTCTCCTTTACATTTGTGCTTGCATGGTTCACCTGGAGCGTAGAGCTCTACCTTAGGGTTTAGTTAGAGTCTTGTTCAGCACATATTTCATCGAGACGCCCGGGATATTAACTGCATCCTTCAAAATGTCGATATCATCTCGTAATATTGACGTCTGGTTTTATCAACTGCACTGTTGAAACCAATCACACCAGTCATCCATTCGTTCCACGCATCCTGGGTCTTTTGCAGAAGCATGTCGAAATCTGTAGGTCTCTGGTACATTATTTCCACTTTGGCGACGATAAGAGCGTGTTGATCTCAGGGGGATTTTTACATTCCCACACTGCGAAGAGGCTGTATCTCTGTTCTCGTATCATATTTTCCTTCTTCATCGTCTGTTCATAGCGGTATGTATGAGGTTCTGGTTGATCGCCTTCGTCCTGACAGGTACAGGGGCATCCGTTCCAGTACCATCCGTGGTACTCGTAGACAGTCTTCGTTATAGGCTCATAACCGTCTACTTTTTACTCCTTCCCTTTTTCAGCATATATCACATGCTCACCACCATGACCACATAAAGCATGATGTATATGGCTTCCTGTTTTCTTCGACATGTGTTCTAACCGTTTAAATGCATCATAACTATAACCTTCACCATGGAATACCTTTGACTCTGAGCTGCTCGGCCTTTGTTTCACCTTTGCAATTGATCGTCGCCTTGACCTCTTCGCTTCATCTTTCTTATTCCGCAAAAAGATGGCAGGCTTTTGTAAAAAGTTGTCCGCATACCTTGCATTCCAATGGATTTGTCAACACTTTAAATCTTTAATACAGAAGCAGTGGTCTTCCAACATTCCAATAATGATGTCATCTAACCCTTTCTTATGCTGCTTCTAACCATAGACGAGCCGTCATGGTGCTTTCTCGTTGTTTGATTTAGGTTCATACATTTTGATGTTGATGTTAAAGTGCTTCGCGATACCTTCCAGCTTTGTAGGGCGCACGTCCTTACGCTTTAGCTTAGAGTCCTCGTAGTACTCTCAAGCTAATGCAAGGGCTTCCTTTGTTAGGCGTTCTGTTCCACGTTCTACGTTAGCCCTCTTTTTTACCGCTAAACATTTCCAGAAGCATAGATTGTCCATTCTCACGCTTAAACCATCCATAGCGTAGATACATTTCTTCTTCTGTAGCCAGTCTGGAAGAGGTCTGCATTCCAACAGAGGCTAACGCATGCTTATGCTCTGAATCTGCACAAGATCGAAAATGATTTTCACTTCGTATGCTCCTGGGCTCTTTATAATTCTCACCGGAGGTAAGTAGGCTTTTCTCCAAAACTCACCATCCTCCAAATTCACACGCTTCATTTCACATTCCTCTATGAATGCTACAATGTCTGCGATGCGTGATAGCGACTTGGAGCTCTTAGTTTTGTAATGGAGAGATACACCACCTCCACCTTGGTGAATACCACAGATGAAACTGTAAACAACATTTACTTGCATTTCTATATGGGATGTGATTTTATCCATGATAGCACGCGTGAGCAGTTCGTTTAGATTCTTGTTGATTCTCCAAGTTTTGACTCGAGTTCCATCTTCCAACATATTCCTGTCGTGTTCGTCAAATATGTGTTGCATATCTTCGGTGTTGCATCTTTGATGTCTTCAACTTCAGTGTAGTTTTCGTGGTTGTTTTCGGGCTCATGAATGTCTTCCTGTGCTTCAGCTTCGATTTCAGCATGTGGTGTTGGGTTAATTCGTTTTTTATTCCGTCCTCTATTTTTCTGTAATAATCAGTAACAGTATCCCGCACACTCCGCAACCGAGCGGTAACAGCATCGCGAGTGGCTGCTGCTGGCGCTGATACAGCGTTGTATATTGCGCTGATTGCATTTCTCAAAAAAAATCATTTTTTCTCTTTATTATATACACATTTTATTTTATCAATGAATTTGTGGATTGACAGAAAATTTTAAATTAGGGGATTTCCCTTATTTAAATATGTAGTAAGACCATTATGGTAGTATACCCGATACACCCAAAAAATACTTCTGCTGGAATACCTCTGCTTTCTTTGCATTATCGGATGCTTTGGCTGACGTTGAATTCTGTTGGATTTTATCAGATTCTGTCAGATGCCGTTGTATCGGTTAGATTTTTGCACATGCGCAAAAATTACATTGGGGTGTCGGGGGATCTCTAAAAAATTGGCAAAGGTGTGTATTGAGTGACCTCCGTAATCTACTAATGATCCAAGCCTATACAAAATAAGTGTTAATGGCAAAACTATTGAGTGAGTTTCCAGTTACAAAGTCTTCAGTATTATTTTCAAGGCTGATCTCACGTGGAATCAACACATTAACTATGTACAATCCTCCTTGTACTTAACCCGCCGAGTGCTGTCTATAATAAAAGGACTTACATCATATCACGTTCGGAAACAACTCGCTGAAGCATTAGTTCTAAGCGGAATCGACTATGTCAACGCAATTTTTCACAGTGCTCCAGAGTACTTAAAAAGGCTAATACAGAAATTAATCAACGCATGTGCTGATTATGTCTGAGGTAGATATTCAACCACCGTAGACTTGTTAAATCTCAGGTGACTAACTGCTCCAGAACGATCGGAATTATCTACCGCAAAACTGGCATAAAAATCGGTTAACACACCGCATAGCCAAGATTCCTACCAATGGAAAAAGCACTCAAACAAGAACAAGGAGAGGACATGCAAGAAACACTATTAAATGCTCCACAAATCTGCATACGAACATTATACTGCATCGTTGATTATCAATGACTTACCCGCTGATTACCGTACCGTGATAAATATGGAATGTCCTGTAATTAAGCAAAAAATTATGTTTTAGATGTGTAGCCAAATTTATTTTTCATTTTCTATGTAATATTAATGGTTTATTATTATCGTTTACAATTTCGTTTGCCAATTTACATTTTTACCTTCTCTTTGATTCGTTCTTTAAAATTCTTATCCAATATCTTTGGCACTGATAAAAGTGCTTTGTATACAATAGATCTGTTTTACGCGTCTTGTTTAATGGTCAATGTATTTTTTCTAAGAGAATCCGTGTTGAAAGGGAGGGTTTTGCTATCATGCAAAATCTTCAGAGGGTCACAACCTTTATAATAATTAACCAATAGACAAGTTATATCACAACAGCCAGCTATTTTGTCACTTCATCAATTATAGGTTTTACTTTAGGATTCTAATATATTATTTTCTCTATTGATATCAAACCTTTAAGATCCGCGTAACTAACCACTATTTTTGACTTTTTTGCTTATGCCAGGTTTTACTATTTTTTGAGCTTAGTTCAATGCTATAATTACTTCCGGTTTCGATTTTCTACGGTGAAGAGGTATCCTTTTGAAGAGCACATTTAGAATGCTTTTCATAGACTGAAATATTATGATTGTCATTCCAGTAGTTCTGCCCCTTTGCAATAAGTTCGTAGCTAAAGAGGATTTCGAATTTTATTTTTGATTAAATATCGTGCAAGGCAGACGGAACGCAGCATCCATGTGTTTAGAACATGCTAGCCACGGTATCTGAGCAAACCAAACATATCGAAATCGTCTATTACGTTTGTCCCTAGGAGAATTGAATCCCTCATCTATATTTTTTAATATAGCGTCAAGATCATATTTTTCAAGACCTGAGGGGAAAGTATCTAATGAATTCAGGTTTATGGAGTTTCGATTTAGAATTTCCTTCGACGAAAAAGTTTCTGAATTCAAAGGTTTGCTTTTTACAAATGGAAGAAGTCTCGTCATTAGTGCTAGAAAGACCACATTGATTAACTAACGTTTGGGCTAATGAAGAGGAATAATTTGGGGATGACCCTGATTTTTTTTAACTTTTTGTTTTAATAAAGTATGGCAACCTAGCTTGAAAATATTGAACACAGAGCTTTAACGTAATTTTACTCAATCTTATAGAAACTTCAGGGACAAAATGATTGAGTTAATTTTCAGAGGAGAAATAATATTCTGATGGAAAAGTGCTTTAAATCGTAGCTGACCACAATCACGATGAAAAGTTGAAATGTTTCTCTTTAATGTACTGGTGAGGGCAAGTATATAGATAAAGGATGACCATATATTTTTACTGCACATAAGAAAAGCTTCATTGTGTACAAGATCTGCTGCAAAAAGACCTTTGTATACAGAAGAATGGCCAAATGAAAACTTAAATGTTATTCTACATAGGAAAAAAAATTTAAAGATTGACATACAGATACAAAAATTGAATGGTTCGAGTGAAATGGAGAATTTTCAAAAAGCTCTATACAAGTTAAAGCTCCAAGCTCATCTATTAAATTATTTGTAGATGAAACGCCAGAAAAGCACTGCTGTATAAACAATTGCCATCTGTCACTGAACTAAAATAAAAAAATACGCATTCATAACTACAACATATACATTTACACTATTATTGTTAAGTGATTCCGTGTGGCGAATGACACGAATTTACTGCATTGTTTAAATACGTATTTACAAAGGCTAATAGCAATTACAAACTAACCTGAGAGCCTGAATCGAATTGTCTATACAGCTGATGGCTAGCAGATGATCCTTTGGGATGAAACTTTCAGTTTCTTCGTTTCGTTTCACAGCGTCTTCATCTAGGAAAACTGTGAAATTGGGATCTCTTAGTTTAAATCCAGCGTAGTTCTTAAGGAGCTTGGCACTTTTTAAAGGTCGTTTAAATTTTCCGAATAAGACTTTGAATAAGACTTTGATGCTTTCGTCACCTTCACAACTTCATTGACCTTGTTTTCATTATTGACTTTCTCGCTTATTTTCTTATAGCTTTATATTATGCTAAATTATCTCCTAAAACTTATTATTATTATTATTATTGTTATTCATATTTATTTGCACGTGTCCTATAAGCCAATAGCGTGCGTCCAAATTTACCATTAATGGAAGACACATGACTTTTCTGCGAAATAGGCAATCTGCAAAACAAAGTAGAGATTTAACACCTCCAGCCTGCAAAAAAGTGGATACTGGTAAATCCTGCGAAAATGACTTCAGCCGCCAGAAGCCTGTGTGCGCTACCCGGGAGGAGATTTGCTTGCGGATGCACAATCCGTGCGCCCGCCCGAATGTTATCAGGTGCGATAGAAAAAGCGACTTGTTGGGATGGGAAAAGAAGGTTAATCGAGCGCAGAGCCCGACTAACGCTGGCTACGCCCCTGGAAGTGGGAGGTTCACTTGAAATAAACAATTTTTAACGTGATTTAATCTCGGCCTAGCTTATCAGTTTTGTGTTGGTACTAGTGATATATTTTTAAATAAAGAACCCTGCGAAGAAGAGTGTGCTACGAAGAACAGATTCGGACCTTCAAAATAATCTTCCCGAATGTCGGCATCGGCACATAGTACGACACGTTCTAACTCACTATTACTTTATTTCTAAAACGACAAAACAAATAAATATAACATAACGCATTTTATTCCGTTTTTTTTTTTTTTTTTTAACCTGTGGAAAATCAGAAATTTTAACTTCGGCAGAGCTACCTCGATGATTTAAATCTTTGTTGATTGACCCCTAAGAAGTAAATCTTAAAATTTAATTTTTTTTTTGTAAAATCTTACGTATTACAATAAATAATACAGAGTTAAATATTTCGTAACTTATATGATGAAGTTAACATATACTACTTAGCAGAGCTGTCATTGTTACATTACGTTAGTTTTTTTTTCAATGTAGAAACCGTTCCTGTGTTGAAATTTCTGTTAATATGCTTATGAGACTCATTACGTTTAGGGACAGTATTGATTGTTAAAGTTAAATTGACAAATTGCACGTGTATACAACCACGTGTTATAAATTTACCGACTGGTGGCCCTGTGGTAAAGGGTTTTCCTCTAGTGCACAGAGTCCTGGGTTCAAACCCCGGCCGAGTCCTGCGAGAGATTATAAAAGTGTGAACCGATCCTTTCTGCTTGACGATCAAGCGGTTGTCTAGTTGAGCAGCTGTTGTGCTTGTACACCTTCCATAGCTCAAATGGAGCTTTAAATGCACTAGAACCCCCTTCGCGAGGCTGAAGAAGCTATCCTGGCTAAATAATAGTAATACTACTAATAATAATAATGCTTCATCATTGCAGTATCTTGTTTTGTCATTTCATCATCGTTAATAATATGAGACAGTCATGCACTAATCAACGAACCGTAAACCATAGATTAAAGTAATCCCTGTGTGATCACTGTTGGGAATAATTATGTTCTTTTTAGTACATTCATAAAAGTTGTGAATACAAAACATGGCAATAATTAGAGATAATAACTTGGGTTAATTAGAAAAAGATTTTTATCAATCTAGCATAAACAAGTGTTGTGTGTAGCACGTTATAAGGCCTCATGGCTTTGCTGAATTTTGTTTCCTTTATTGGGAACGCCTGTGTTCAAAAGAAATCGTTAAAGGCTTCGTCAAATACAGACACTAAACTTAGAAGATGTTTAACGACATTGGATTTAACTTCTATTGGAATTGGAAGCACGTTGGGGACAGGCATCTATGTTCTTATTGGTGATGTGGCAAGAAATAAGGCTGGTCCTGCCATTATAGTGTCTTTTTTAATAGCGGCTGTAGCATCATTTTTATCTGGCTTATGTTATGCAGAGTTTGGTGCAAGAATTCCAAAAGCTGGCTCAGCCTATGCGTACTGCTACTTAACTATTGGCGAGTTATTTGCATTTCTCATTGGATGGAATATAATCTTGGAATATATTATTTCATCAGCTGCAGTGGCCAAAAGTGTCACGATGATGTTGGACAGTCTCATTTATGGAGTTATTAAAAAAGAAACTATCGCACTGCTTGGCGAAATGCATGTAAAAGGATTCAATCAGTATTTCGACCTTTTTACATTTTGCTTAGCCATGTTATGTATGGCATTTTTATTATTTGGTATTAAGCAGTCAGCCTACGTCAACAACTTTTGCGTCACTGTGAACTTGTTGTCACTGTCAATTGTAATAATGGTGGGTTTAATGCACGCGAATTTTGAAAACTGGCACTCGTTTGCGCCATATGGCGTCAAGGGTATTATTTCTGGCTCATCTACATGTTTTTTCGCTTTTGTTGGATTTGATGCGATTGCTACAATGTCAGAAGAAGCAAAGAATCCGTCGCTATCTATCCCTTTTAGTATGATCAGTACTATTGGTATGTGTAGCAATATTTTGTTATTAATCTACGCTGTGTTTTACTGCCCCATTTTCCTATTAGTTTCACGCAATTAGTTTCACGCAATTCGACCAAAATTCGCTTGTCCATGTTAACTAATTACACAGCGGACTATAACAGTTGCTGGCGCCAGCGTGGTCATTTTTCTCAAATTTGGGGATCATTCTGTGCCCGGATGTGGGTTATTTCGTAGAAGAGACTTGTAGAAGGTGCAATTCAAAGGCTGCTTACCTAGCCTACATCCAAATACATAGCGATTTGCAGATGTGATGCTTATTGTCAAATTGTAAAATGACCGAAACAGTGCTATTCTCTTAACTAAGACAATGACACTATATCGCCCATGGTAATGTTCTCGTGAGGCATTGTGTGTTGGTAAGGCGTAATTTCCGTTGCATGCTTCGCCATCAGAGTTATATATGGATTGTGAAAATGGAGTTTATTGTTAAGCGGAAACTTAGGAGAGAGCTTATCTGTATTCAAAAAGAACTGACATAGCCGGTCTATATTAATTAATTCGTTTTTCTGTACATCTCTCCTAGGTTTTGTAACTATGTAACGTCCCTTTAATGATAGCCGTATTTTGTCTGTGTGTCCGCGAGAGCTGCGTCCCGTAACGGAATCACAAGTTTTTTATAATGCGCACCATTACCAAATGCGATATATTTTTGTCCACTTTGTTGCGACAGGTGAATTTAAAGGACGGGCGAACCCGTGGATTTTTTCACGGGCAACGACTAGTCTATATCATAATAACTGTATAAGACTGTCTGTCACGCAAAATGGTACCACAAGTAGCGAGACTTACGCAATGCGTTATAAAAAAAGGACGGGAAAACCAGTGGATTTTTCCACGGGTCACCGACTAGTATAACAAAGATCATGTCATAATGTAAGCGTTTTATCGCTTCTTACTGTATGAATACTGTCTGTCATTGTATTTTGTTAGTCGAACTAAATAACCGTATAGATCATTCTAGCGTTCAGGTTGTTTACTAGAAGTTATGTTAGGACCATGTTTTGTTCAAGTTCTTTCTAGGGGGACTCGCACACAGTAGCGCTTTCCCTTTATAATAATATTAAAGTAAGATTTTTTGAACTTTAAATTTTCAGGTGTATGTACCGTTCTTTATATTGGCGTAAGTGCTACCGTTACGTTAATGGTCCCATACTACGAACTAAATGAAAACGCAGCTATTTCCGACTCCTTCAGTAAGATCAAGCTGTACTCAATGCATACATTTGTTGCTGTGAATGCTCTCATTACATTATCAGGTATTTTTGTTTTTCTATCTTTTTATTTTATGTTCATGTATCCTGCCAAACTACATTCTCTTGTTGTTTTTTTTTACTTTTTATTTCAAATAATGATATAGCCTGTCATTACCCGGTTTACAGTATTTCACATAATCTTATCGCGTTTTTCTTTAGGAAGCTTAATATTCTCTATGATAGCTCCAACGCGTTTAATATATGCAATGGCAGAAGATGGCATGTTAATGAATTTATTTGGAACTGTCAGCGAAAAGGGCGTACCTACAGTTGCAACTATAGTGGTGGGAATGATTATAGGTACACGCGACCTTTGTAACAAGTAACATCTATCACCTGAGTTTAAACTTCTTTGTCACAGGTGCTGTTTGTAAGAATTAGTGGATAGTTCATTTTATTTAAGACAAACGTTTCTATGAGCTTTCTGTTTTAAGGACATTGTTCTATGTCACAAATTAATTCGAGAATTCCTTGCAGGCATCAATTTTCTCATAAGATGTGGCAAATAAATGTTTCGCATAGTGTGACTGCGAAATAAAGAAAGGCTTTTGTTTTAATGGTCGTGTTTTTATTTTCTGTTATCTTTTATTGCTAACTATTAAGAAACTTTTTTCGCTTTTTGTAGGTTTTATGGCAGCAGTTTTAGATTTGAATTCACTTGTTGAGATGTTATCTATCGGCACACTGATGGCGTATTTTGCAGTTGACATATGCGTATTAATCTTACGGTACCGACCTGTTAAAGACAGTGAAATGCCTCTGAATTTAATTGGAAATAAGGAAAGTAAAGATCAGAAAGAAAAATATAAAAATGGTTCGTGAAATTGCCTTTATATTTCAACTCAACTTCATAGCCTGAAAAATTAATTAACAACAAATTTTATCCATTATTTTTTTGAAGCAACACATTTCACCGACTAGTAGCCTAGTGGTAGAACGTTCGCTTCCAGTGCGGGAGGTCTTGGCTTTAAACTCCAGTCGAGTCATGCCAGATACTATAAAAGTGTGGATCTATCCTTTCTGGTTAGCGTTCAGCATAAGAATAGGATTGATATCTTGGGCGGTTGTCTAGTTGAGCGATTGCTGTGCTTACACGACTTACGTGGCTCAATGGAACCTTTAAATACACCAAGACCCCCTTCTTTACAGGACCATCGTTGATAAAAGTACTAATAAAAACTGAAGGGGCTATCCTGGGTAAACAAAACAATTTCAACAAAAGACGCGTACCATATCCTAACTTCGCTTTTTAATTCCCTAGTTTATGCCAACATTTTGTTTTATTTCAGAACGTTCAACGTCTGTCCGTTCTCCTGAAAAGAACACGAACGAAACTATGTTGGTACATGCATCTCTGTTCTTAATCATATCGACCCTATTTGGTATATGCCTCCTGTTTTCACAGTATGGACATAAATTACTGGAGAAAAAGTTTGGCTTTATTTTCATACTAGTGGTATTACTAATCATGTTGTTGGCTGCATGTTTTTACTTATCCAGATTGAAAACAAATATAGAAGGTTTGAGTTTCACTGTACCATTGGTACCTTGGGTACCTGTTATTGCATTGTTCTTCAATATTTACCTCATGTTAGAACTAAGTCACTTAACTTGGATTCGATTTGGTGTGTGGATGGCTGGTGGTAAGTTAATCATCATAATACTGCGTTCGTTTGTTCGTTCTTTTGTACGTTTGTTCGTTCGTTCTTTTGGTCTTCCGTTTATCATTTTCATTTTATTGGTCCTACCTCCTTAGGTATGGTTTTGTATTTTGGGTACAGCATACACAACAGTGCAGAGAGAGAGAGCAATAGTGAAGCAAATGACCTACAAGAATAATAATAAAAACAGCAATAACATCAATCAGAAACAGCAGGAGCAGAAACAACAACAACAAAAACAACAACAACAATAGCAACGGCACTACGATTTTTTATGCCAGAATGCTTGCACCATGTGTTCGATTCAATTGACTTTGTACTAAAACAGTTAATATTGTATTTATTAACTAATAGCTATTTTGTTTGGGTTTGTAGAAAACAGGATTTGCTTGTAAAAAGGTGGTAAAAACCAGGTTTTGATAAAGAAAGAAAACCTTCGATTTGAATTTCAATGTATCAATTTTTCAAATGTATGTACAAAAAGAAAAGAAAACATTCGAGTATCCATATATAGAATCTTTATAAACGTTTTTTGAACCAAAGAATATTCTCTCGACGCCGTTTTGCTTGTTGTTGCAATGCATGTTCGTATCAAAAACGCAGTGGATTTAAAATTTTAAACATTTTTTGCTGTTTTTTCTGGCGGGGTGGTGTGAGATTTTGAATTTACTGTAAATTGATTTTTCAGTCTGTATGTAGCTAGCTATGTTATTAATTCTCTGGAAAAGTTGTTTGTTTAAATTTTTAGCAACCGTTTTGGTTGCTACGAGGTTAAAAATTATACCGTGCTGTTAGCTGATTAGCGGATATCCCGTACAAACAGGTTGAAAATCTATTAATAAAGTATCATATAAATATCCAGTATCTCAAACTGTAACTTCAAATACAAAACCACAGTTCCCCTCAAAAAATTCATGAAGACTATGTGCAGTATGTACTTTTGATGCAGTCGTTAGCCCATGGAAACATCTACATAAATTGGGTTTTTCCTGCTCGCAGCTACAATTTTTCTGCTAGCAGCTACAATTTTTGGCTCACAGACTGGCAGACGTATTATAATACAGATTTTTAAACATAACTATGTCGAACAAATGTCTAGAATCATATGATTTTTCTTTCTTTTTATTTGAAGAGTCCTTTCCACCTGTCCTTTTAAGTGCCGGATATCACAAAAGTATTCGTATTTTATGTTGTTCTGCGTCTCATGTTAATGTTTGCCAAGTCCACTTTTTTGTGCAAGTGAACGAGGAAGATAAAAGTAGCCGGTTATTAAAACTATAAGACTGGGCCGTAAAATCCTTAACATTTCACAGGAACCACCTGTCGTCGCATTTGCTATTTTGTGTTTCCATAACACGACTTTTTTGCATACAGATAAAAAACTACTTATTAATGTAGAGACTTTTGTTATATTTCGGGCTTCATATTTTTGCCCGTCGTGTATATTCGGGAATCGCTATTTCGTGTATCCTTCGCAGAAAGTAGCATTTGTCTTCCATTTTAAACACACAGACGATGACTATTATTGTGGAGATAAAAAGGTTAGGGATGTGCTTAAAATAACAGATAATTTATAGGTTTTATTTTATTGTGAGAATTGGTAGAAACATTTCGCGAGAACTTATTGTAAAAGAAAAATTATTGCTGTGGCTGTATGTATAAACATAAAATATTTTTCCTACAACCCTGCGCTTCCCTGTAAAAGTCGAGTGTTTTCATCCGTCCTCTTCCGTTTTCCCCCTTTTTTCTCCTGACCCCTGAAAAAACGGAGAAGTGAAAATCCGCCTTAACTTATAAAATAAAAAGAAGTTTTTATTTACTTCAAAAAGTTGATATAAAAAGTTTTACTGTTATTCCGCAATGCATCATAATTTTGTTCATCTTTTTTGCATAATTGCTAAGTCGTTGCATGGGCAACAAATTAGATGATAATTATTTTATACGTTGAGTAATTAAAACTAATTGTGGATGTTTGTTTGAAGAAAAAAACAACTTTTTTCTCATGTCGCAGTCAATCAAAATAAGTTTACAACAACCATTGGAATTTTGCATGTCGTTCTGTGTTTGAACAAGGTATGCAACCCCGACTGTCCCCATTACACATATATAGATGCGGCATTTCCGATGTTCACAGGATAATTGGACATGGAGGTTTGTTTCGGCTCTGTGTAAGCCGGGTGTATGGTGAGCATGCGTAGTAGGGTAAGGGCGGCATATAAGGAAGACACAGGAATGGGGTCTTTCTGGATTTTACTCAGATGTGCAGGAAATTTCACCTTGGTTTAAAAAATTGACCGACTTTATGTAATTATGATTCAAATGATACACGTGACATGGTAACATCGCTGGTTCATGGTATAATACCAACCAAAAAAGAAGAGCACGACAAAGCAAAGACGCAAGACAACAGATTTGCCTAATAGAGATCCTTAATATTTAATGTCAATGTTTTTACCCTTGAAAATAACGCTGGATAGACAAGATTCCGTTTTGGCTTACGGAAAACGGTTGTTTTTTTAACCCAGACATTATATATATGGTTGTAAATTTGGAACTTTACACGAGCTATATATAATGAGACTAATTGTACCGTACTGTATGCGGGAAGAACGAAAGTCTCTTTGCAGCAACTTGCTTCTTTAGACATGATATTTTTTTAAAATTCAAAGTTATTCTTAAGCCAACTTGTATTCTGTCTATGCCCAAGAACAAAGTTGTGGGAGTAGCAACGGGTGAGCTTTCGTGTATTTTGCTACGAACTTTTAACTAGTGATAGATAATTTTACATGTATAAAATCCACAATCTTATCTCTTCACATGTTGACCATAGAAGAACTAAACACAAAAGCCATTTTTGATATGCTTATTACTACTGAAGTGCCATTCTATGTAGTTAGAAGGAGATCTATCAAATTTTTTAGTAGCTCATGGCGCGCAACGTCATAGCCTAAGAAAATTGGTCAAAACAGCTGGGAATCTCTGGGGGTTGCAAGAAGTTTTTGCTAAAAATGGCTATGGAAACATAAGCCAAAAATCCGGGTGAAATCAAGTTTTGCAAAACGGGGTATAATGAATTTATTAGTAACCATATATTAACCATCATTGCTTTACAAAACTAAATAGTTCTATCCCACCCATTAAACATGAATTTAAGAAGAACTAGCATTGGATATACCATCGATATATATAAATATCCTTTTAGTATATCAACGGATATACACATTTTTATTGAAAACTTTAAGCTAGAAACCATTGTCACATGTAAACTCATTGTTTGAAAAACTGACAAAGGCTAATGCACTATTACAAAATGTAAACCAGTAACAGTGAAAACCAGTAACATAATATTATTCGTAATCTTTTTTTTCACATATTTAACCTGAATCTGTTGTGCTTTGAAACACAATAACTATGTGTTTGTTGTGTTTATTTTCAGGGGAAAAAAGAAAAAAGAATTTCAGTCTTACCATTGTTTTTATTGTTTAACGTCTGCAAAGAGTGTGTAAAGAATAAAGCAAAATATGTAAAGATAAAGATATAACTGGGAAACAATTCCTTCTTTAACAAAATAGGAAATAAAACTGCAACTATAAACCATTATGTCTGCTGTTCAATGGATATGATTTGTAACATATAATTGAAGTTGTAAATCTATTTATAAAACGGTGCACAGTGCAAAAATTTTCCTAGTTTCTAGAATAGTAACTGGACATTGACAACATGTCTCTGACTTTGTTACACGAATCTCTCAGAATTTGTTAATCCTCAATGTTATATGCTATTATCAGTAGAATTTGTTTTTTCTTCCCAGTGAGATGACGTGCTGTAATTAAAACAGATGTATAGGGCATAATCCTAAAAAAATAAGAAAACAATGGATTCAATTCACAAATATTTTGGCAAAAGTTTTAGTTTTAGGCACATTTTTTAAAGAAAAAGGTTTTTCAACCTTTACTTTACGAGGATCTATATAATAATACGCCAGTTCTGTCTGTCTGTGACTTTTGCAAAGTGGATAAACCTTCTTTGATAAAGTCTATAAAACATCGTCTATAAAATTGTTCTGTAAATTACCAAACTTTGACGTTAAAGTAATATTGACGTCAAACGAAAGTATATTATAATTAGTGAAGCCATTGCATTGCACTTTTAAATTTGAGGCTAAATAACTTGGAAACGGGTGGAAATAACTGACGTCATCTCCTGCGTAGGTAACTAGAGACCACCTGGGACCAATTTGGGTAAGTTTCCCAAACCTGGGTCCGTTTCGGAATAGACGGGTTGATGACGTCACCAAAAAACCTTCAACCCTAATATCTCTGCAACCGTTTGTCAAGAACACGCGATCCTATACATTATCTTGATCAGCGTTTCAAGACCAATACAATGAAGGCAGCAGGTATAAAAATTTCTAAAAAAAAATTTTTGGGCTGTTGACTGGCCATTGCTGACGACAGCAAAATTTTAAAACCCTTATATCTCATTAAAAGCTTATCAAAAAGACATGATCATATACATTTTCTTGTTCAGCGTTTAAACCTCTGCACAGTACAGGCAACGAATAAATTAAATTTCGCCAAAAATTTTTGTAATTGCACTGCTGACGTCAGCAAAAAATCTAAAACAACCTATTTTCCATTGTCCTTCTACCTAAGTGGATTTTTCCACGGGCCTTATCGACTAGTCTATATAATAATACGCCAGTTCCGTGTGTCTGTCTGTCACTTTTGCAAAGTGGATTACATTCTTCAAAATTTTCTTTAACAAATTCTATAAAACATCGCCTATAAATTTGGTCTGTAAATTACCAAACTTTAACGTTAAAATAGTATTGACGTCAAAGGAAAGTATATTAAGATTAGAGAAGCCATTGCATTGCACTTTTAAATTTAAGGCTAAATAACTTGGAAACGGATGGAAATAACTGACGTCATCTCCTGCGTGGGTAACTAGGGACTACCTGGGACCAATTTGGGTAAGTTTCCCAAACCTGGGTCCCCGAGTCCGTTTCGGAATGGACGGGTTGATGACGTCATCAAAAAACCTTTAAACCTTGATATCTCTGCAACCGTTTGTCAAAAGTACATAATCCTATACATTTTCTTCATCAACGTTTCAAGATCTATACGATGAAGGCAACAGATATACAAATTTCTAAAAAAAAATTTGGGGGTTTTGACGGGCCGTTGCTGACGTCAGCAAAATTTTATATTTCATTACTCGCCTCATCAACACCACACGATCATATACATTTTCTTGATCAGCAGTGTAAGCCCTACACAATGGAGGAAACAAGAAAACAAGGTACTATTTTTTTTGTAGATGGGTTATGACGTCATCAAAATTCATATGACGTTTATTTTTCAATTTTATCCTGCCTCAGTGGATTTTTCCACGGGCTTTATCGACTAGTCTATATAATAATACGCCAGTTCTGTCTGTCTGTGACTTTTGCAAAGTGGATAGAATTTCTTTACTATTTTCTTTGATAAAGTCTGTAAAACATCGCCTATAAATTTGTTCTGAAGAATAAGCAAACTTTGACGTTAAAGCAATATTGACGTTAAAGGAAAGTATATTAAGATTAGTGAAGCCATTGTATTGCACTTTTAATTTTAAGGCTAAATAACTTGGAAACGGGTGGAAATAACTGACGTCATCTCCTGCGTGGGTAACTAGGGACTACCTGGGACCAATTTGGGTAAGTTTTTCAAACCTAGGTTACGGAATGCGTTTCGGAATGGACGGGTTAATGACGTCATCAAAAAACCTGTAAACCCTAATATCTCTGCATTCGTTTGTCAAAAGTAACCGATCTTATACATTTTCTTGATCAGCGTTTCAAGATCTATATGATGAAGGCAACAGGCATACACATTTCTGAAAAAAAAAAAGTGTTCTGACAGGTCTCAGCGGACGTCATCAAAATTTAAATGACGGTTGTTTTTCTCGGTTATCCTGCCTAAGTGGATTTTTCCTTATCGATTGCCTTATCGACTAGTCTATATAATAATACGCTAAGTGTGTCTGTCTGTGTGTCTGTGACAGGCAAAGTGGATGTCTTCATTTTCCTTTGATGTTGACGAAAAATGCATCTCCAATATGTCAAATTTTCTGGCGTCACGGCGCGACGAAAATAACACTACTTTAACGTCAATATCCTATACTAAATTAATGATGCCATAACAGTGCACCTAAAACTGTGAGGCCAAATAACTTGGAAACAAGGTGGTGACGTCAATGATTTTTCACCGCGTGGGTAACTAGGGACCACCTAGGACCAATTTGGGTAATTTTGATCTATGCGATGAAGTAACAGGTATACAAGTTTCCAAAAAAATTTTTTTAGGTTTTGACGGGGCCATTGCTGACGTCACCAAAATCTTTAAACCCTTATATCTCATTAACCGTTTATCAAAAGTACATGATCATATACATTTTCTTGATCAGCGTTTTAAGCTCTACACAATAGAGGCAACGTGAAAACAACTTTCTGAATTATTTCTTTTGTTGATGGGTTGCTGACTTGATCAAAATTCAAAAAACGCTTCTTTTTCATTTTTATCTTGCCTCAGTGGATTTTTCCACGGGTCTTATCGACTAGTTATAAATTAAAAAACCTTGTTTTTAGGCAAAAGACATTATCTATAACAAAAAACAGAATATGAAAGATTTAAAAAAAATTATTTAATTCGTAAACGTTTCGTTAGTGGTAAAAAAGCTGGATATATTTTTTGTTGCATTATTGTTTTTGTAATGTCTGCTTTATAGAAAGCGTTTTAAGTGAGATATATAATGTAATGCGAAAACATTTGTCCACCCTGTTAAAGGTTTTGCCTAAGCTCTATCCGTTCCAAGTACCCCGGCCCGTCTTTTATAGATGTCCGCTTTAGCAGAACTCTTCTGTAATATGCCCTATACACATCAACTATAACACAGTTTTAGTGTTGACATTTTAATCAAAAAGGTAGATAAATGAGAAAAAACATTGTTCTCACAGGAGGGTATAAGACTATGATGTTAGTTAGTTAAACCTTACTTTGATGTTTAAACCCTCTGTAAAGTTCATTTTTTGTTTATTTGGCGCCGTGAGAAGTTCGTAGCCATTATTTACTCATTTTTTCATAAGACACTATTCTACAAAACATTGGTGCTAAAATGTTACCAAAAATTGAGAACATAAGAACGCCTGAATTCCAACACAGATTAAAAGAACAAAATAATATTTTAATCTAGAATTACTAAGAAACAATTGGTTGTTATACAACAGGATAGATTTAGCAACGCCTATTTCTTTCGATACTAAATATATTCATCACTGTCATCAGTAAATCAGATCGTATATTGTTTTGTTTTTTAAAAGAACACAAATTTAAGGTTGCAAAAGTTAAAAAATAAACATTCATCCTCGGCTGCGATTTAGACATTTTTATAAAAAAACGTGAAATTTTTTTCGAGGTTTTCTAAATATACTATGACCGTCAGTGAAACACCCTGTCAAAAATATGTTACAAAAACCTTTATTTCTGCCAATTTACGTCATTGCATCAACTGGTGAACCAACAGACTCATTATATTATTTGATCACTTTCCACAACCAGCGGG
Organism: Hydractinia symbiolongicarpus; assembly: GCF_029227915.1. NCBI lineage: Eukaryota > Metazoa > Cnidaria > Hydrozoa > Anthoathecata > Hydractiniidae > Hydractinia > Hydractinia symbiolongicarpus. The sequence continues at coordinate 7,289,052 of NC_079878.1, forward strand.
AATGTAGTTATATACCAAATTATCTCTTGATAATTGTTTGGTGACGTAATTTATATAGTTTTGATGCTGTGAAACATGATAATTAACACAGATAATACAAAGTAGAAGTTCCTTAGTGTTTTCCACTAAATAAAATAAGCTCCCGTATAAATTAAACACAAATATAGTCTTAACATTCCAAATGAAGGAAGGTTACCAAATGAAATTAGGTTCTGCTTAAAATGAAATCAGCGAATGAAATAAGTTTAAATAAAAAAACTCCACAGGAAGAAATTTCCACTTACTTCCGCTAAAAAACGGTTAATGAGTTTGGTTTAAAAGGAATTGAGACTCACAATGCATTCAGATGGCATGGTAGAATTACGTTGCGGCTTTTTAATATCTCCACTGGGCTATATAAGAAGATCGGTGTTTGAGTGCATCATCCTGTCTCTGTAAGGTGATCAACAACCAATTCTAAACTCACTCTAGTAAGTGTTAATAATTCTTCATTGCAATGAGATACCAGTAGTTCACCGTATAAAACAGATATTTATGTATAGAATGATTCTTGTACGTATATCAGGCTTTGTAAAATTTTGCATGTAACAGTTCCTTCTTCGATGTATTTAGGACTTGCATAATTATATTTTTAGGTATTCAGGATGAAACTCTACATCCTCGCAGTGTTTTGTTGCTTCAGTGTTCTGGCAGTTGTAGCGAATGTTAAGCAAAATGATGAAAACGATGAAAGTAAAGTATTGCAAGTGAATGACCACATCAGAACATGTAAGACTTTGTACTGGCTTTTCTCGTAATTCAAGGATATTGAGAATTTTTCACGTAAAGTTGTTCTTCAATATTTACTCAACATAATGTGTGTCACCTCAACAACAAATTTTTTAACAACCAATAAAAATATAAAAAAGCAGTGCCATCATAAATGTAATGGAAATTGATTGTTTCGAGCGCCGAAATTTAAACGCTTTAAGCTGGATTCTTTAATGAAAAGCATCGTATATTTAACTTCTGTAATTTCCTATTAACAATATGTTTCTATTTTGTTCATAGGTGGCTTTAAGTCATACAATCCCCGAACAAAGTTTTGCTTCCGCAACAAATTATACAGAAGAAGAATGTATCGAATTTGCGGAAGACGCCTCTACAACGTCAATACTCATTTCTGTCACAAAAGAGTGTTCGCGATAAGATGGTACCGGGTGTGTGGCTACCGTGTTTGTCACCGTTATAAACATATCTGTTTCAGAGGAAAATGCTATCGGCGTTCCCAGTACCAACGATGTGGTCGCCGCTTGTGCCACAGACGTACCAGCTTTTGCTTCAGAAGAAAATGTTACTCCAAACAACGGTTCCGAATTTGCGGTCGTTACAATGTCTGCAACATCTACACTCATTTCTGCTTCCGCGGAACATGCTACAATAAGAGACTGTACATAAGATGTGGGTATCGTGTGTGTAACCGACGTATTCATCGTTGTATTAGGGGGAGATGTGTTCCACGATGGCATCAAAGGTGCGGCAACAGCTTTTGCAACATTCGTACACACTTTTGTTTTAGACGAAGATGTTACCTAAAACGACTGTATCAAAAATGTGGCTACAGAGTATGTTACCGACGTACCCATGTTTGTTCCCGGAGGAGATGTGTTCCACGATGGCATCAAAGGTGCGGCAACAGCTTTTGCAACATTCGTACACACTTTTGTTTCAGGCGAAGATGTTATCTAAAACGACTGTATCAAAAATGTAGCAACAGAGTTTGTTACCGACGTACCCATGTTTGTTCCGGGCGGAGATGTGTTCCACGATCGCATCAGAAGTGCGGAAACGTCTTTTGCGACATTCGTACACATTTTTGTTTCAGACGCAGATGTTATCTAAAACGGCGGTACCAGCGATGTGGCTTTCGTGTATGCAACCGAAGAATATACTTCTGTCATCGTGGAAGATGCTACCAAAAAGGTAGAGAGATATGTGGACATCGTGTCTGTAAGACCTCCGAGTTTTGCTTCAGAAGAAGATGTTACAATAAATACATCTATCACACATGTGGTAATCGAGTTTATTCCAAACGCAAATTTATTTGCAAACACCGCATGCTAAAAAAGATTGGATAAGACCGCGTTTGAAAAGTAAACAGACTTTTTTAGTTTTATTGTCTTGTAGGCTTGTTTTGAGGTGGTGATTTCTTAAAATGTAACAAAATTAATGATAAGGATGTGTGTTTTGAATATGTGGTCCTTCTTCTAAGCAATACCCAAAACACGTTATCAGTGCTGAAAGAGGTAATTTCTTAGGGGACTTAAACTTGCGGCTTTGCGAAGTCAAACCATGAATTTTCCGGGGAAAGAAATTTTCAAATTTAGAGCCTACAATGCAGTTTTCTAATGTAATTTCTTTAAAAGAACATCATTTTACCCCCCCCCCCCCCCCCCCTTCTGTCGCAACCTGAAAAACTTGACCAGTTGGGAATAATCATCAAAAAACTTGGAAGCAACTAAAAATTTAAAATGAAATTTCGTACCTTTTTTGTCTTTTACGTTTTTTTAATAAGAATAACTAAGAATCTAATAGGGTTGTCTAGTTAAGCGATTGCTGTGCTTGCACGGCTTTCTTAGCTTAAATGGAACCTTTAAATGCACTAGGACACCCTTTGCAGGACCCTGGCCGATAGCAGTACCACTGGAAACGGGACAGTATCTTGGGTAAATGATTGAAATGCTAATACATGCGAGAATTATGGGCAAAAATCATCCTGATATATTATATAGCATATTCTAAGCACAGTTAAGATTAAAAGACGTGAGAGTGCAAAGTAGTGTAAAATCACCCCTAAGATTTCGTTGTTAAAATAGCCTAATTGAACTGACAACTCATTTTTGTGTGAAAAAAAGTTTCTTTAACGTCTTTCGTGCTATGGAGAGTATACAATAAAAACACATACGGTAAATACACAATGATTCTGTGTATGTATTCGGTTCAGATGCGAAAGGAGACTTCGGCTTGCAGCATGTTTGTATATATTATACGCATTTTCCTAATATATTCCCTTTTCATCAAAGCAAGGCAGGTGGTTCATAGCTATGATGATTTTGCGATTGGAACCATTTTTAAATGATTGTTTTTCCCTCTGGTATAAAAACTTTTAGCCTCCATAGTCAAACAGAAGTGCTTTAATGAGCTATCTTTTAAAGAAAAAACCTTAATGGAGATGATGACGCAAAAATAAATGTTTCATTGAATGACTTCATCCCCTTGGTGATGATATCGTCGGATTAATCTTGTTCATTGACAATTTAAGCTTATAGGATAACAAAATAAGATAAAAAATAAAGCTTTTCTTCTCCAATTTTCTTAATCACAGAATGCTTATTATTGCATAGGTAATAATGGTTCAGAGATAATATGATTAAAGTGTGTTGATCCCTTGTTGCAACTGATCAAACCGACTTTAACACACGTGTACACTCTTTTGATATCCTCTTCTGCGCCTGCGCCCAAAACATAAATGGACATTGAATCGACAATTCTCATCCAGGACTAAATGGAAACTATGTTTCCAACTATTCTCCGAACGTCAGAAATGACGCTTTGTGAGTTAAAAAAAGAAAAACAAAGAAAAAATTCAAGGCGAGCAGCATATTCCTAAAGGATTAAACAGAACGAAATCCACTGTTAGCAAATCGTTCTTTTTCAAAAAAATACTTCTGTTTAATTAATGGACACCAAGGCATGGACGCCAAATCAACTTTGGCTACTTCAATTATTACTTTTGGGTGCTGCAAAGGTTGGCTTTGTACTTTTAGATCTATTCTCTTTATTACAGGGTTTATCTGGTAACGATGTTGAGATTAGTTTATTTCCAGACTCGAATGGAGAATTTTCCATTAACTTGCTCCAAACCACTTCTGCTTTTTATAAACCTAATATGCAATTTTTGAAAGTTGGGAACATGAGATAATTTTTAACAAGATGATCCATTTTATGAGGCTGATTTGTCACACACCATATCTTCTAATTGGATGCTAGAAAAAAAGTGTTCATAACAAGCTTTTTTCATATTATGGATTGATAGTTCATCATATATGTATGGAGCTCTCGGCCACCATAGAGAATGTTCGCATATCGAAAATGTTCGCTGATGAAAATGTTTGCAGATGGAGAATGTTTGCAGATGAACAATGTTGGCAGATGGGGAATGTTTGCAGATGAATAATGTTTGCAGATGGAGGATGTTCACAGATGGAGAATGTTTGCAGATGGAGAATGTTCACATATGTATAATATTTGCAGATGGAGAATGTTCCCAGATGTATAATGTTTGCAGATGGAGAATGTTCACAGATGTATAATGTTTGCAGATGGGTAATGATCGCGGGTGGGAAGTGTTTGCGGATAGAAAATGGCTGTATGTGCAAAATGTTTAAAATTGGGAAATATTAACACATGGTTAATGTTCGCATATGGCAAATTTTCACATATAAACAATGTTCGCAACTGGACTTATGCTCTCTGGGCATTTGGTTAGGCCAAAAGTGTTCAACAGTACCAATTTATGCTCAGCACAGTCGTACCCCCTAAATTAGCACCCGCTTTTTCCTCAACGTAAATAGTACCACTGTAATTCAAAAATGCTGCGGAGCATTACTGTATCTTAAAGACTCCTTATTTTCCCTGTGTAAAAAGGGAGTCTTCGCAGCCTAGCGACTGCGAAGTATTGTCTTGTTGATGTCATTCGTCAATTTCCAGAACAAGCTAACAGTACTCATTTCAAAGAAAATTATGAGCAGAATTGTACAAGTACTGTTGACTTGCTGTCACTCTTAAGCCAACGAGTGTAGCCACAATTTTATCGTGTACTTTTTAGTCCATCCTACCTCTCCGTTATCTGTTACATCTTAAGATTGCTAAGTTGTTTTAATTTGAAATAGATTTAACTACAATTTTCTTTCTGGATACGCCTGAAATATTTTATCATTATTTGTTTGCGAACTGTTGGTATCTGCCAGTTGAAGTTTTTACATTGCCATTTGTCGAAAAAGAGTAACATAAAAATTAGATGTAAGCATGTGGTGCTGTCCAGATTTGTGTAATAAAAACTTGTGTAATAAACTCTTAAATGCAAGACCACTAAATAAGGTCATTGCTAATATTTTCTATGTAAAAGCTCCTCTGTGCAATGGTGCATGGCAGGAAAAGCTTTAAAAAGCCGGAACCACAAAAGTAGAAAGACGACGGCTGAGAATAGATAAAAAACTGACCGCATATTCTTTTTTCTGTACAGTGTAACTAATTGATTTTGCTTTGGAATGGATACTACTGACGTTTATAAGCCAATAAGGAATGTTAGAGCACGCAGTATAAAGTATATAAACTTATAGAAATGTAATTGCATTTTAAAGACATCTCATAAACATCATAATCAATGGGTTAAATTGAAGGATTACCGAACTGAAATACATTCAACTTTATTTCTATATAAAAATATATACAAATAAAAAAATAAATTATTTTACGTCCAATATTTGATATAAAAAAGAATAATAGTCAACAATTCTTTCACTACACAGTTGTCGGGTTTCGCATACCCTATTTTTTTTCTCTGGTTCTTATTCGATTACTTTTTGTTTTTCGCATTTTAAATTTATTACGAATGAAAATGAGCTGTTTATGTGGAGTTCAGTTTTCCTACAAACAAAGCACTTTGCTCCCTTTGGATCTCAATAACACAGTACATGCGAAGCCACACTTATTTCTTATCGCCAGGATTATTTTGTAGGTTTCGCGCAAGCGTCAATAAATAATTAAATGGTTACCGGTCAAAAAAGGACAATTTACTTCATCTCTCGAATCTAAAATGCTTCATAAGCAGACCTCCAAAGAAAACTTCGCGAGTTGAGACAATTTTTGTGCACTGACTTTTAGGTTAATTTTTAACTAAAAATATGGTCGTCGTATGACGTATTTTTAAGTAAGTAAACCTAACAGAATAAATATCAAAACCACTTTAACTTTGAAGCCGGAATCCGTGTCCAGGTTAAAAAAAACAAGATGCTAGAGAGTTTAACAAAATACACGTTTCCGAAATTGCATGTTTTTTGTAGTTATAAATTTTTGATGTTTTTTGATGTTATTTAAGATTCAACATTATCGAATTGTTGTGTCTATAAATTGTAAAAATAAATATGAAATCGAAAATTTAAATTTTACAGAAAAGGGGGCTGATAATCGAGCCTCAGTATTATTCCTAGAATATTCCTAAAATTTTGAAAATTCAGCTTTGATGATTCTTATAAAAGAATTCTCACAAAAAAGTGTATATTTTAACATAAACGTATTATTAAATTTTCAGACATTCTTAGAGAAGTGGACCACATCCGTTCTTTAGAAGTAATGTTTTCATTTAAATTGCATTATTTGTTGTGTGATAACAACCATACATCTACTCGTACATACCCAGGTCTCAACTGACACTGTCTTCCTTTTTAAATTGAAACCCAGTAAGACCGTTATAAATGGATTCGAAATTTTTAACACTTTGCAATACATCAAGTTTTCCCCTTGACTTCTTCTTTTGGAACACCTCCAAAACAATATCTAAATTAATATTAAAAATCTCTGTAATAGTTTGTGGGCCAAAACCGGGTCAATCTTCAAGATACAAGATAACATTATGCGATATAATTTCATCGATTTTGCTGTAACAGACGGATTCGCGTGAATTTTGCACAGGCAACTGACTAGTATAATTAATATTACTACTCTTGACAACAGAACTTATAACAAATCGTACGGGGTTTTATAATTAAAATAGCGTTAGTGAAATTTTATGATTTTTAAATTTTGTTTTTTGTGTTTGATAACAAATTCATTTTTTAAAAATGTTACTATAACTATCTATATTATTGTAACAGAATACGTCTGTCTGTCACGCAAAATGATAACCACAATAGCGACACACACGGAATGCGGTAAACAAAGGACGAGCGATCCGTGGATTTATCCACAGGCCACCGACTAGTTGTTTTTAATTAATGAATAAAATACAAACACCATACCAACATACAACACATAAAATAAATCGAACCCCCGCTTTTTCAAGGACTTCGTGGCTCAAAAAAGTCACTGCTACTTGCGGTACCATTTTTGCGTGATAGACGCCTCATAATATAGATTGAATAAATATTAAAAGTTTAGGTTAAATATTTGAAATAATAAAATGGTTTTTTAGAAAATAAATAAATACTGGTAGCCCGTCCTTCATATATCGCATTTTGTGTGTCTGTAGCACGGTCAATTCTACGATTCCAGAAATTATCTAACCTGAATTTCTATTAATGGAACTATTCGCAAAATGTGAATATTTTGAAAAGGAAAAAATATCCATCAATTTTAATTTCAAAGTCTTTATTGGTGAAGGGTTAGGTCGCAAAATATCGACAACATCTTCAATTATGCATAACCTTTTTTTGTCCATAAAATTTGATTTTAGAAAAATGTGACTATTCCAAATTTTAATATAGATTGTGATAAAAAAATTAATTGCTTTTTGTTGTGTACATACCAACAAGTGAATACAATGGAGACCAGAGGATTTGTATACAAGACCAGAGGATTTGTATACAAGGCCAGATTTCTCAATTTTAGTGCGCACTTATTAGCACCAGGTACTTTACTGGCCCCCCTTACCCCTAACTCCGAGTGTAAAAACGAAATGAATGAAGACAGCAAAACTATGAAACTGCAATTGAATGAGTATAGAGTATACAAACCTAGCGTCTCGTTCACCACGCCTGGTATAACTTCCTTTAGTACTTTACAATTTGTATGAAGCGCCGGATTGATATTTACCTCGATCAACCAAACCTATATAACAACAAGCTTAGTCTTCACAACTGTAACTTTCCAGAAAAAAACAAAATATTGACACAAAAAGTCTGCACGTGAGAAATTGGAAATCAATAAAAGTGACAAGTTACAGGTAACAGCCAATCAATATCTTCGGCAAGAAATATGAATAAGAGACGCCCCTGTACCAAGCAAATTTCTCAACTGTCGGAAAAACTCAAGAAGACTTGGATCTTTGTGTGCATTTTGATTGGGTATTTTGTGTTTCTTGTTAAAAGGTCTTACTTGTTCAAACAACGTTGAAATAAACTCTTAAGATCTTTTACCTTCATGTTCTCGTCCACCATGAAATCGAACCCCAAAAGTTCAAACATGCCCTGGGTTTGTTGAATTTTATTTTTCGAAGCGTGAAAACAAAGCAGCATAATTTCTTTCATAGTTGGCTGAAAACAAAAAAAGATTACGATTTACAAATCTAATTGATGTTGCGTGTTTTCAAACCACTCGTAGTAAAGGAGATACCGTTCGTTAAAAACATGAAGTTTAGAGATATAATTAGGCCGCAATTCTTTGATGTTTCTTCTTAATTTACACAAAAATAGGGACAATTTTAATTCATAAAAGTAGAATTCGAAATAAAAAAATAAATTAATGTAATCGTAAGCACGCCCTTGAAACAATAAGTGTTTTAAGGCATAATTTAAAACCCTTACAAAAAAAATGGTGCAAAGAAAATAAATAAAAACTAGTTATTCGTTAAAGACAGCGATGTCTTTATGTCGTCGAATGGAAACGAATGTTTAGACAACGTGAACAGGAACATAAAAACCCCGTGCGTAATGGTGATACAGACAAAAATGAGATTGTGGACCATACTTGGAAAAATAATCATATTTTAGAATGGATAATGAATGGATTATGGACAGTAGAATATAGCCCGAAAGCCTGGTTGGACAGGAAGACAGGTAAAAGAAATCATAACTAGAACAGAAATACTCATATTTTATCAAAAGTATTTCCTATCAACTTCAGAAATGTGGTAACCCACACCTCAGAAAGCGAACATTTAGAAAAAGTGAAAAACGAAAGATTTTACTTAATCCCTTATTTCCATTCAGGCCCGTAAAAAGGTAATTATATTAAACTAATCGTTAACCTTTGGAAAAACCCACGGGGTCGCCCGTCCTTTATATACCGCATTGCGATGTCTCGCTACTTGAGGTGCCATCTTGCGCAGAGACAGACAGAATACGGCTATTATTATAGAGACTAGTCGTTAGCCCGTGGAAAAATCCACGGGGTCGCCGTCCTTTAAATTAACCCGTTGTAACAAAGTGAATAAAAATATATCGCATTTGATATTCGTGTTTCCGTAACATCATTTTCTAACTCAGCGGGGGGGTCCGCGCAGAGACAGACAGACGACGGCTATTATTATAGAGACTAGTCGTTAGCACGTGGAAAAATCCACGGGGTCGCCCGTCCTTTAAGTTTACCCGTGGCAACAAAGGGGATAAAAATATTTCGCATTTGATATTCGTGTTTCCGTAGCACGATTTTCTAACTCAGCGGGGGGTCCGCGCAGAGACAGACAGACGACGGCTATTATTATAGAGATAATGTGATTTAATTGATTAATTTTGTTCCTCCAATTACCTCCGTAACTAACAAATAGCCAAGATGATTTTTCAAAAGATTTAACCGCGAAACACTTTTGCGGCAAAAATTTAAAGATGATTGTGTTACAAAATTTCGTCCGGTGACAATTTTTTTATTTTAAGTCTTTTTAAGCAAAGTTTAAAAATAGAGAGCGTTGTTTTGTAAAAAAACGTGGGAAAAACACTCTGTTCAATTGAAATATGTACAACCGCCATAGAAGAGGATTTTGTGCATTTATCATGGAAGTGAGAGACCCATAATTTTACCCAAACGTGTTAAGACACTTTTCAAAATCCTTTCACACAACCCCCCCCCCCCCCCCATCCCCCCTAACCCCTCAGACAACGTTGTGCTCAGGTTTTTTAAAGACAGAAGTTTGCTGCTATGGCTCTCCAACATTGTTTCAAGGAGGAGGGGTTAAAAACAACCGCAATTCTGTACTTATTGCTTTTTCTGCCACTAATGGTCACTGTTTACATATGTCTCAACCCCCCCCCCTCTTCCATATAAGCATAATACTAGCCACACTGTGATTTATACGCATGTAAGTAACTATGGCTATCATTACTCTGTTTCGTGGTCGTTTTAACTTACAGTAAAAACATTGTAAACCCAGTCCGTCTGTAGCTTCTTTTCTTTTTGAACGTGTGTGTTGATGTAGTCATTTAACTGGTCGAAACTCAACACAGTATCTTCCTTCTTTTCTGAATATGACGGATGTTTCTTTTGCACGTACTAAAAATTAAATTGATTTGTCATAAACCGAATTAGACGTCTGTTATTTGCTAAATATTTTACATCAACACCTAGTTTTGCCGTTCTGTTGTTACTGTTGTTGTTTTTGTTATTGACGTTACTTTACCATTCTTCTACTACGCCCTATCTGCATACTGTATATCTCTTGTTATAAGGAGTGAAATAGTGCTGTCTGCATTATAGAGCAGTCAACGTGACAGACCAAGTACAAAAAATCGTAAAAATGGGTTGGGTGTCAGCAAAAGTAGTATGGTTTTAGTTTCTGGACATGACTAAAAAATCTAAGATCCTAACTTCGTCTGTGAGCATTGACAAAACAAAATGTGAGTGTCTAATGCAGAATGAGTCATGAACATGATTAGGTATAAAACTAAGCTCAAAAAATGATCTTATTAAAGACACATGTACAAGTATGATATCAACAGCTCACCCATCCAACGTGGTACATTACCTGATTTGTGAGGTGTGCATGAATATCTAACGTGTCGTTTGAATACGGTACACAAGACAAACGAACGTAACCATGGTGATAGTAAACAAGATATGGTTGCGAACAAGCGATCAGCATATAAACACGGACATCAAATTTGTATCCGTTTATTAATAGCGGATTCATGATGTACCTAAAAACGAGAAAAAGATCTAAATGACCTATTTGTAATTTATTTTCGTCGTATTATCTTCACAAAAGAGTTCCTGTGTCCAAACTAATTCGGAAATTGTGTAAATTTCATTGATTTTGACACGTGGATTATATTTGTCGTGGCCTGAGTTAGCACCAATACCTCGCTAAGCATCAGTATAGCAGTTGCCTGCTATAACGGAAAGCGATCACAATTATAGGACTCGCTAAAAAATATCCAAGGAAAGGTTTTACTTTTAATTGGTAAAAATTCTTTATCCCTATAGCACAGTCCAATGTAAAGAAAAGCGTTTGGATGCATGAGATATAAAGTTTTTACTATTTAAAAAAAAAGTATTTACCCAAATCTTTGGTACGTGGGTATCTGGAGGGAAAAATGTTTTTTTTTGCGGTAAGTTTTGCAAATACAAATATTTTCGCGATTGAAAGTTCTCATTAACAAAATGTCAAACTTATGTTGTGAATGGAATAAAAACCTTTCCACTTTGAATATTGCGTTTTTTTCTTTTAAAAACAAAAAATATCTCATTAAGAACCAACATAAAATAAAACAAGAAGACACAGTACGTATTAACAAGCATTTCTGTCCTAGTAACAGCGATGATACAGCGGATATGCCTTAAGTAGTATATGAGTATATGCCGTTTCTTCAACCGATTTTGCCCTAGGCCGCTAAATACGCATTAAATTCAAAATGGGCCGCGAATGTTGTATTGGTGTAATGATTACGGATTGACAAAAATTAGTACAAAAGGACATTCTCGTCATAATTTATTGACCACGTAGACGTTCATTATAAAGACAAAATACCCTTGAAACAGGGTTAAAAAAGGCATGAAGGTTCTGTACTCCACGCATAAACGATGTATAATGTTTTATAGCGGATAAGCCGTTCTCATTTCACAACACACCATGTTTTATTTTGTTTAACGGCATTTGGGCAAAAATATGTACGACTGATGAAATCTGAGGACCGCAAACCCGTGTTTTTTCCACAGACAAACTTGTTATTAAATAATTTAGCTACTCAGCCTCTTGAAATACACGATTTTATTTAGCCTTCTCCTTTTCCTTATCAAAAAATTGAAAGCCACTTTAGACAAAAATGTAAACAGAGATCCGGATAAATTAAAGGCGATTGTCTAAAACCAGTGTTAAAAAAAGTCAAAAAACATAAGCTCGATCCGAAACCAAACCATGGCGTCATCGTGATTGAATAGTTTTTTAAACGGCATCGTCTTCCTCATCACCTTCAAGAATTTTTAAATATTTTTTGCCATTCAGATTTTCGCAAAAAATTTGAGGACCTTTTTTGCAACCTAGTTTTCCAGAACTTATTTTTGCCATTTGCTCTGAAAAGTGCGATTTTGCGGAACCTAATTTTCAAGGAGGTTACAAAATCGCAAAATTAAATTTCGCAACTATATAGATTTAACCAACAAAATAAACAAATTACCACAACCAACAACAAACAGGAAATGTGTTTAACTTTTTGCTTCACCTTTGTATGATGCCTTCTCTCTGCTTTTTAAAGTCTTTCTGTTTAGTATTGTCTTTCAGCAATCCATTTGTTTGATCCACAAGAAAGATTCCTTTCCCTTGATTTCTTCCTGATGGCTTATATATCCATATATCACCGGCTACATGGAAAACATTAGGACCGGTCACAGTATGTGATCGAAGTATGCGAGTTATGTAAAATACGAAATATTTATTCACTTCGCTTTCTTACTTGCTAATTCTGATTCTTATTTTTTCAGATATAAAAATATATTTATTTATTCACTTGTTTGCTCTTTTACTTATCTGAGCTTAGTTTACATTAAAAAAGGTGTTGCAACTGTCGTCAAATGTTTCGTTGCGCGACGGTCTTGTAACCATCATGCATGTTGTGAATTTTGTTTACAAACATTTTGCGGGAAAAAACTTGAAATCAAAATTACATGAAATAAAAAGCAGAATAAAAAGTTGCAGAGCAGTCGTCCGACCCACAAAAAACGTGTTTCTGAAGAATATTTATCGTGCAACATGTAACACGACTGTCGTGTCAGATAAAGTGGTGACAAAATTTCCAATGGGTCAGCAAGACAAAATACTTTTTCGAAAATCAAGCAATACTGTGTTTTTTAGAAGTGTAGGAAAAAATACTTGCATCTGAAAGCTTTTACAAACTTTGACTTTTCTTCATTCAAGAAGTATGTCTCACTGAAAAAGTCGCCAACCTTCAACGCTTTCTCCCTAAAAAAAAAACAGTGAAGGCATTCCCAGGATTCCATATATTCCATCGTTATACATGATTTTATGCACCATCAGAAATACAAAGATGCAAAGAAATATCCTTGAAACAGTTGACGATTGAGAATAATGCCCGTTCTGCCAAGGCATAGAAGCGAAAATCAAATCGAGATATTACACAACCAAGTAATGAAGCATACATGTTTGAATTTCGAAAAAGTTATGGCACCCAAAACATTTATTTCTACTAACACACGACGAAAATAAAATAAAAAAACCTTGATTTCGTTACTTTTCCTTTCATAAACTTGTCGTAGTCTCTCAGTGTTTCTAGCAGTCCAGTTTTTGTCGTCAAACAACCTATTCCTGGTATGTGATTCACAATCTGCTGACCTAGAAAGTGAAAGACAAACTAAATATAGAGCGATAAAAATAAAGTATTTGCTAAAATTGACATGTAATCAGGTGACACTAAGCACGGTTCGATGGGAGAGAATATACTTTAAAGTTATTTTTCTTTCACTCCATAGCATCTTATTCACACAGTTTGATCTCATTTCTTACCAGGAAATTTGCAGACAAAAAGTTTGACAGCCACTTCTCTCCCCTTTTATTTCGTGAGCACAAAACCATGTTCATCATACGTGAGAACATGACCCCGCATAACTTCGATGGTTATCAGTTAGTTACCATGACATCAACAACATGTTCAGAATTTGTTGCACCCACCATTCATGAACATTAACTTACTGCATAATTCCAGGAAGTATAAAATTGTGAAAAAAAAACTAATTTTACCCGGTAAAAATGTTGCATAATTTATCTGGTTTTTGATCTCCACCCATTTCAAGAAGAAATCTCTATGATTTTTTGATCTCGTTAGCCCAAATGAAAGTAGATGATTCTCAATTCTAAAAGAAAGGATGGGTAAATAAGAGAAAGAGATACTTTAACAACAAGGATTTAAAAAAGTGACGGAATTTGAATCTCAAAGGTACCAATATCAAAACATTCTAAATTATCCTGTTAGTCATTTTTTTTTATAAAATCGTTCTCTTTTATACGTTATCTAACCTCCCTTTTAAATCAATCTTTTACTTATTACGACATCTTGCCAGTTAAACCATTTCTTATATAAAATACTCCAATAAAATTGGGAAGTTGAGTTTTTCAGATTTCATTCAACTAAAACATCTTTGCTATATGTGGAAGCTGGACCTGAACCTAATTTATTTATTTATTTCGAATGTTAAGAATCTTACGTACATAGCAACACCATTATTTCCACCAATAAAAAACTTTCCTCCATAAGCGAAAATGGAAAGCTTCTTTGCTTTTTCTTTCACGACAGGCGGCTCATCGTTAAAATTATTTTGATTTGAAGGAGATTGGACACTGGTATCTAAATTCAAAATTAAAACACAAAGATCAAAATTGCTACACATTATTCGAGCCTCGGTTTATTTTTGTGCCAAACTGAATTCCCCAAGTAACAAAAATGTTCAGAGTTCTGCAAGTTATTGTAAGTCGATCAGTACTTTAACTCGCTTTATTTTGCACACAACCATTTTTAGCGAAGAAAAATCTAGGCTTAAAACAACGCAACATGTATTTACGAAATAAAAAAAATGCGTGAAACTAATTTGCCAGGCATCTAAATGCATGTTTATGTATTTTAATTAACTAGTTGTTAGCCCGTGAAAAATAAACAAGAATTCGCCTGTCGTACATATTTCCCGCCTCGGTATTTCGTGCATCTTTATTCGCCTGTTAACATGAAGCAATAAAACTGCTCTGCGAGAAAGATGCGACGCAACCATTTTTTTAGAAAAGACAAACTGAAAATCAAATTTTAACGATTATTTCTATTCCTCTCTGTATTTAGTGTTGCCGAAACTAACATTGTAAAATTCAGAAATGAGCGCAATAAACTAGATGGACGTAAAATTAACATGCACGCAAAATTTCAGTGAACTAAGGTACTTTTTGATTCAAGAAATAAAATAACTTGGTAGCGCAAACATCCGTAAATTATTCTGAACATAATTTCACACCCACAGCAAATCTGAAAGACATTTTTACCTTAGAAAGCGATTTACATCCAGTTTACACTGAGAATATTTTAAAGTAAAACTGAAACAAATTTGTTTGGTACAAAACACTACTCACATATTTGCTTGGAATCCTCTCCATCACACTCATCCTGACTTTGTGCAAATATTGAATGTTTGTTGTGATCAGCGTATTTTGTAATCGTCCATGGATGTTCAACACAATGGCTATAAGTAAAATTTACAATTTTTTCCGTTATACAAAATTCAAATCAAGTGGCCACCCTATCTTTTTCATTTCTTGCATATGTTTTTTAGTTAACCCTAACGAAAATCAAATCGAGATATTACACAACCAAGTAATGAAGCATACATGTTTGAATTTCGAAAAAGTTATGGCACCCAAAACATTTATTTCTACTAACACACGACGAAAATAAAATAAAAAAACCTTGATTTCGTTACTTTTCCTTTCATAAACTTGTCGTAGTCTCTCAGTGTTTCTAGCAGTCCAGTTTTTGTCGTCAAACAACCTATTCCTGGTATGTGATTCACAATCTGCTGACCTAGAAAGTGAAAGACAAACTAAATATAGAGCGATAAAAATAAAGTATTTGCTAAAATTGACATGTAATCAGGTGACACTAAGCACGGTTCGATGGGAGAGAATATACTTTAAAGTTATTTTTCTTTCACTCCATAGCATCTTATTCACACAGTTTGATCTCATTTCTTACCAGGAAATTTGCAGACAAAAAGTTTGACAGCCACTTCTCTCCCCTTTTATTTCGTGAGCACAAAACCATGTTCATCATACGTGAGAACATGACCCCGCATAACTTCGATGGTTATCAGTTAGTTACCATGACATCAACAACATGTTCAGAATTTGTTGCACCCACCATTCATGAACATTAACTTACTGCATAATTCCAGGAAGTATAAAATTGTGAAAAAAAAACTAATTTTACCCGGTAAAAATGTTGCATAATTTATCTGGTTTTTGATCTCCACCCATTTCAAGAAGAAATCTCTATGATTTTTTGATCTCGTTAGCCCAAATGAAAGTAGATGATTCTCAATTCTAAAAGAAAGGATGGGTAAATAAGAGAAAGAGATACTTTAACAACAAGGATTTAAAAAAGTGACGGAATTTGAATCTCAAAGGTACCAATATCAAAACATTCTAAATTATCCTGTTAGTCATTTTTTTTTATAAAATCGTTCTCTTTTATACGTTATCTAACCTCCCTTTTAAATCAATCTTTTACTTATTACGACATCTTGCCAGTTAAACCATTTCTTATATAAAATACTCCAATAAAATTGGGAAGTTGAGTTTTTCAGATTTCATTCAACTAAAACATCTTTGCTATATGTGGAAGCTGGACCTGAACCTAATTTATTTATTTATTTCGAATGTTAAGAATCTTACGTACATAGCAACACCATTATTTCCACCAATAAAAAACTTTCCTCCATAAGCGAAAATGGAAAGCTTCTTTGCTTTTTCTTTCACGACAGGCGGCTCATCGTTAAAATTATTTTGATTTGAAGGAGATTGGACACTGGTATCTAAATTCAAAATTAAAACACAAAGATCAAAATTGCTACACATTATTCGAGCCTCGGTTTATTTTTGTGCCAAACTGAATTCCCCAAGTAACAAAAATGTTCAGAGTTCTGCAAGTTATTGTAAGTCGATCAGTACTTTAACTCGCTTTATTTTGCACACAACCATTTTTAGCGAAGAAAAATCTAGGCTTAAAACAACGCAACATGTATTTACGAAATAAAAAAAATGCGTGAAACTAATTTGCCAGGCATCTAAATGCATGTTTATGTATTTTAATTAACTAGTTGTTAGCCCGTGAAAAATAAACAAGAATTCGCCTGTCGTACATATTTCCCGCCTCGGTATTTCGTGCATCTTTATTCGCCTGTTAACATGAAGCAATAAAACTGCTCTGCGAGAAAGATGCGACGCAACCATTTTTTTAGAAAAGACAAACTGAAAATCAAATTTTAACGATTATTTCTATTCCTCTCTGTATTTAGTGTTGCCGAAACTAACATTGTAAAATTCAGAAATGAGCGCAATAAACTAGATGGACGTAAAATTAACATGCACGCAAAATTTCAGTGAACTAAGGTACTTTTTGATTCAAGAAATAAAATAACTTGGTAGCGCAAACATCCGTAAATTATTCTGAACATAATTTCACACCCACAGCAAATCTGAAAGACATTTTTACCTTAGAAAGCGATTTACATCCAGTTTACACTGAGAATATTTTAAAGTAAAACTGAAACAAATTTGTTTGGTACAAAACACTACTCACATATTTGCTTGGAATCCTCTCCATCACACTCATCCTGACTTTGTGCAAATATTGAATGTTTGTTGTGATCAGCGTATTTTGTAATCGTCCATGGATGTTCAACACAATGGCTATAAGTAAAATTTACAATTTTTTCCGTTATACAAAATTCAAATCAAGTGGCCACCCTATCTTTTTCATTTCTTGCATATGTTTTTTAGTTTAGGGCAATTTTGACATTACTTTATCAAGAAATGAGCTTGTGTTGATGTTACCTGAAAAAAGGAATTTTGTAGAAAAGAAAAATTGGCGGATTTGGCGGAATTGACAAAAAATCCGCGAAATTAAATTCACGCCATTTTCGTCAAGAAAATTATTTGCTGCCAAAATTTCTTTCCCTAAGGTATTTAATTCACTTTTATTTTTAACAATAAATGTTACTGCGTCGTTGCTTTTAAATCGAAAACGACTTATTAGCTTGACCAAATTTCTGAAAAATGTATACTAAAGCAAAAGTTTCTCAATGAAGAAAGAAAATAACAAAGGTGTGTATTTTTAATTAGTCATGATAGCTAGAACTTGTGTTAAAGGGTATTATATAATGATTTATATAATTGTAATAAGATAATTGTTAATATATATTCAAAAGTTTAATTAAAACAACATTTCACAAGTTAACTTAAGAAGAAAATGTTTTACCAACAAACCTTCTACAAATCCCATTTAACCATGTGTCAATAGATTTAAAATGGTATGTCATGGAGTGGTAACTTTTGGCGGTAAATTGAAAGGAGTCGTGTATTTCAACTCTAAACACGAATGTAGCAAGTGTCTTTGTACAAAAGAAGATTAAATAATTATTCTATTTGCTCTAAAAATTGTACAGGACTAGCAACTGCCTAAATAATCAAAATAAAAAAGTCTCGACATTAATAAAGCAAACAAAAATGACCAATAAATACAATGTTTAATTCATTACGAGTTATTTCAAAAATAAACTCATGAATGGAATGTTTCTACTTTCCATCTTTCCATCTAGAACCAATTGTCTTCTCGCCTTCACCAACCCATATTTCAACATGAACCATATTGTGTGAATGAACCTTTGCTATAATAAAAGAATATTTTTTCCTCAACTTTGATTAAAAAAGTTAGATACGTTAAAACCACAGGGCGTTTGGTCCCACGTTATAACACTGGAGTAACAAGTAGCATAAACAGGTTTCGTTAAGAAAGAGGTATAGTTATAGGTAAAAAGTGTTTTATTGTAATTTTGTCCAGATGCTTATCCATGTCGGCCAACTGATATCTATAAATTTCCCCTGGGTTAAATCTGGGATAAATTTCCCCTGCGTTATTACTCATATTTGAGAAAGTAGCAAATGTAATTAAAAACAGGTTTCAACATGTTACGTGAACAATTTACTTACATTTCTTGTTGACATAAATTCCTGATATAAAAACCAAATCACCAGGTTTTAAATCTTCTTTCTTAATTAAATTTGGTAGGGTATCATACTACGAAAAAAAAGAAAAGCAGTCATAAAAGTTATTAACTACTGACCATACCTTTGAATATAGCCAGATTTAAATTATGGTTAACCTGGTAGGCTTGGTTCCAAGGACCAATGCAAAATCCAAATTCATCTCGCAAATCTAGAAGAACTTGGCGTACCAATGCACAGCAGTCAAGAAATAATGGTGAGTTGTATTCTTCACCTGAGGAAAAAAAGAGGCTAAAAATGGCAACAATTTCTTGTTGTGAAAAATGCTCTGTAAGCGTTGATGTGCATTTTTATGTCATAGAAAAAACAACAAAAGATGATAAAATTGACTAATAAATAGAATATATAGGACAGGCTGAAAATTATTATTGTCAACACATGAAATTGATTATCCACACCATCAGTGATGAGAAGTAACCAAAAATGCAAATGAATGTGTAAGAACATTAATTTTCACGTGCTTTTATTTTTGCAAATTAGATCTTTGTTTCATGCGGATTTATTTTTGCCCAAAGACGAATAAATGTTTATCTTACTTTCTGGACTATGAGGTTTTTGACTATATGGCACTCCAATGTATTTTTTGGCTTGATTGATAAACTTTTGACGCAGCAAAGCTTTTTCTTCCAGAGTTCGATTAATGTTCACTTCTTTGTATTTCCTGATTTGTTTTAGAACTTTCTAAAAATCAAGGGTAAGAAAATGACAAAAAATTACATTTCGTCACTATGACCTCCTATCGTACATAACTTTCATGTAAAGATATGTCTTCCTGCAGACAATTTTGAAATTTAAAGTTATATTATTGAATGGTTTCATAAAAAGGTTGCTGTTACTACAAAAGAAAAGTCTTGTTTAACTATTATTTTATGACAAATATTTATTAACAAACAGACGTGTTTTATAAAAAAACATTACATCTAGAATATACATTAAACAGATGTGGCCTATTGCAAAATTTTAATGTTTTTTATCTACTAGTTATATTAGTTTACAAAACGTATATACTGCAGAGAAGCACCTAATATGATCTTTCCTGCTTCAATGAAAAAGTTCTACAAACACTTACCTTCTTTTTTAATCTGAATTTTTCAAAAGCTTCCTGCAAAGAGTCTTCAGCCATTTTATATTTGATGCTATAAGAAAACTAATAACATAAAGAAAAAGAGCAGAATTGTTCGTTATGACACACTTCATTGGTTGCAATTAAAATGAACAAATAAGAAGTTAAAAGCAAAGCATAAAGCAATCCAACACAATATCTATATTTTGTAGTAAACCTGCATAGGAGCTTTTTATTATGGACGAATGGAACTTGAACTAATTATTACATACTCACACATGATACATTTATCGGTGAAAAAACAGTTAACGTTGACAAAATTATGGACTTGGTGACCATGTTTTACCAAATTTAATTAATTCCCCCAAATGAACATGCGTAAAAACCATAAATAAATGATTTTGTACTAGCTTCCCTTTTGTGTATATGCTTAAGTACACTTTAAATTTTATGCATCAAATTATGTTATTTCTTCAAATGTATGACCATCCAAAATATGATGTTCACTTTGTTTTTGTAATATTTAAAAATAGAAAATGCATGAATGGGAAACAAAAATTGAAGGATAGAAAAAATTGCAAAAATGTTGGTTGGTTGGTTAAAAATGACCAAATTTAGTTGTTATTAACCAAATTTAACTTTTAGGCATTTTTTAGCCTGATTGTTATTTTTTTCTTCTTAAGAGCCAATTTCTATGAGGACCAGGCAGTGCCTGATAGTAAAATTTTTATTTATCTTTATTTTTAGATATCTCATAGTATCCATTAAGTAAAGCAAATTTCTAAAAACTTTGGGATTCAGCTAGTTATTTTTTAAGCATTTATCAGCTTGATTGTTATTGTTTTCTTCTTATTAGGAAGAACACAACATCAATTATATAAATAAATTTTTTGTCCAGCAACATAGTTTTATTTAACTTATCTATATAATAATACGCTAAGTGTGTCTGTGTGTCTGTGACATGCAAATTTCTTCATTTTCCTTTTCGTTGCCGAAAAATGCATCTCTAATATGTCAAATTTTCTGACGTTACGGCGCGACGAAAATAACACTACTTTAACATCAATATCCTATACTAAATTAATGAAGCCATCACAGTGCACCTAAAACTTTGAGGCCAAATAACTAGGAAACGAGGTGGTGACGTCAATGATTTTTTACCGCGTGGGTAACTAGGGACCACCTAGGATCAATTTGGGTTATTTTCCCAAACCTGGGTCCACGAATCCGTTTCGGAATGGACGGGTTGATGACGTCATCAAAAAATCTTCAAACCTTGTGTGATTGCGGGTCTTTGCTGACATCAGCCAAATTTTCAAACCCTTTTATTTCCTTATACGTTCGTCGAAAACCCATGATCCTATACATTTTTCTCATGAGGGTTTTAGCCTCTACACATTACAGGCAACCAATAAACTAAACTTCGCTAATTCTTTTTTGTATCTGCACTGCTGACGTCAGCAAAAAGTCTAAAATAATCAATTTTTACATTGTCCTCCTGCCTAAGTGGATTTTTCCACGGGCTTTATCGACTAGTTTATTATATATACTTATAGTTTGATTTGGACAGAGGACATTCGCAGAAAATATAGATAATTGCATAGGCACAAAACTTGCCTATGCAATTTATATTTAAATCCTTTTTGCATATTGATATGTTTGTTTTTACGCTATTTGTAACATGTGAAGATTTGAAATTATGCCCCAGACTCGAGGTTATGAATGCCTTTAAAAGCACACAAGGGGCCACCGTCAAAAATATGTTTGGTTAGCGTCATTTCTAATTACAAAAAAATTGAAAAATACTATATTTCGCAGCCGTATTTTGTTATTCGTTTTAAATGTACGCCAGTTGTATTTTTAGCCTCTGATTCAAGTTTGATTTTTGTCAGTCAATGTTGTTCCCATGGTTTACGCTTGTATTGGCATATAAATGCGAAGCAGGAAAATATAGCACTTCTAAAATTATTCAAGATTTTAAATATTTAAAATCCGGGATCTTATGATGTCATAAGTAAGTTTTAACCTAAGAACTAAGTTTAACTTTATTTTTAGACAGGTTAAAGGTTCTTAACCTGTTTCACTCCACTGTTAAAGCTGCTATATAAAGTGGTATATTTCTTCTGATACTTAAGAAAGTTCTTATATAAATATCATTACTATGTTTTTATGCATGAATATCTACATAGAAACGTTACATGCCGAATTTTGTGTGGCCATTTTGTGCGCGCATGAAGCCGCCATGTTTGTTATGATGCTTTTCCCAGAATCACGCCACGGCAACTTACTACTCATTGGTTGCAATGTATAAAAAATCTATACATCGATTGGTTGTTCAGCCGCCCGCAGAATTCGAAATTTTTTACAAAATGGTAGTCGTTATAACATAAACAAGCGCATTTACGAATCAGTTTATACTGGTTATTTTGATCAAATTTTTTGTAGTGTTAGTCACACATGTACATTTGAAAATGGGTGCAGGAGATTCAAAACCTGATGGCATGAATACCCCAGAGACTCCTCATTTTGCTGAATATGCCAAATTATTTAACCTTACAGAAGACCCAAGATCGCCAACTGGCTCAAGAACGCCAATTTTAGTACAGAATACCTTGATTGATCCACGTTCTCCAAATAGTGACGCAGACAGAACACCAATCTTTTCAATTCCGGAGCCGATATCTCCATTTGTCAGGTATTTAGCAAGCTTTAGAATATACATGTATAGCTACGAAAAATTTATATATATATAACTTGAAATAAAAAATGTTTTATTAGATGCTTTAAAATTCTTGTTTCTTAAAAGTACGTATCTGCGTTGCAGCTTTTAAATGATGCTCAAAAATCCTGGCAGAGAAATTTATGATTTAAAATAAAATTTCAACGTGGATACCCCACTTATATACACTGTGCACAGTGTCTGCATTGTAGCTTTTATATGATACGAAGAAAAGTTTGTGCAAGAAAAGACTGGGAATTAAAGATTGCGAATTGATGGTGAAAAAATCGTAAATTGTAGAACTAAAGATTGCGAATTGGTGATACAATCATGAAATTGTGGAATTAAAGATTGTGAATCTGATATTTTATCAAGAAATTGTGGAATTTAAAATTTCGAATTAAAGCAATGATCCATTAATTTTTCCACAAAATCACTTGATAATTTTTTCACCTCTGTGCATTTTTAATCGTTTACACAAACTTTTTTGTTTTTATTGTGTCGCATTTCAAAGCTGGTGTATTGAACGATTTGGTAAAAGCAGGGTGAATTCCAGCATTCTCAGTAGCTGTTAAACAGCTTTTTCCTAAATAAAATTTATCCCAAATTTCCCAATTTATCAGGGGAGCTAATTATATTCACTACAAAATATGCAACTTAGAGCCCATTTTATGCAAGTTGTAAAGGAATTAGATTTTAATAATAAACAAAATTTATAGTTTAGTGTAGTAACCCTAATTAATTTTTATTGCGTATTTAGAAAAGGGAAAAACATGATAAAATAAATATAGAAATAAGAAAAAGAAATTGAATGTAAAGAAAGTTGTACAAGCTATGTATAGTGTGTTTTTATGGATTTTCCATATTATATAGCTTAAAGTTAAGTTGTTACAATTTGTTCATAAATGACAATAATTTTTTTTATTAACTTTTAGGTTCAAATTGGACAATCCTATCTATCAGGACTCGCCGCTTTCAATCGAAAAATCAGGTGCACCTACAAAAGATGTTTGTAACAACGCTGTTGTTGAGGAATTTGAAAACTTAGAAATCGAAAATAAAGAGGATAAGAAAGAACAGATTACGACAGACAACGATGTATCATCTAGTGTTAACAAGGAAGAAGACGGCTTTAAAATTAAGAAGCGAAGTATTTCTAAGAATTTAGGAAGAACAAAAGCAAAGCAGTCACTACTGAAAACAGCTCTGTTTCAACCGTATATGGATAAAGAAAACAGTGTAGAACTTCCACAAAAACAAAGCCAAGATTTAACCCCCAAAAGAGCAACTCCTTTACAGTCCAAAAACGACTTTGTCATCGTAAACAAGAACATTATTAAGGACACGGAAAGCAGCGAGGAGAAAATTTCCAGACAAAAACTAAAAGGAAGCCAAAAGAATAAATGTGGTTTGTCAACAAGAAAAAACTGGATTGTTGCTGATAAAGAAAATGTTCTGTTTTAATTCTCGTGATAATTTAATCAGGGTTTAACCATTTGTAGTAATATAATTTCTTTTTAAATATGTGAGTTTGTAGAATTGCGTTGTCCACTAGGTCAATGCTACTACCAATCGAAAACATAAAGTCAAATTTTTATTGTAATCTACTTGTATATTATTCAGTGTGTATTCATGTTCTTCTTTCAATTAAATTACTTCTGAAATCTTTTTTTATTATTTCTGTTCAAAACTAAAGGTTATTAGAGTACACAACCCCGTCTCTTTTTTAACTTTTTGATAACGGCAATCCCAATATAAAAAAGTTAAAAAAAGAGCCCTATGGAAGAGCTTGCAAAATGCACTGGTGATTAAAATTTGAGGATATAGTAACTTAATACCGGATGAAACAGTCTTATTGCGCAAAATGGATTTTTTTTTTCGCTTGTCAAAAGTTTATCGTGGTTATTTCTAACGCCCTTAGACCCAGAAGCCCGGTTATTTATGTAGCAGGAAGGACGGAATACCAAGATTTCTTGGACATCTTTAGCAGCATGCGGGGGAAAAAACTTGTGGTTCACGAGTGACTTTATCTTTTACGTGAATAAACTCTTGTAAATCTGCCGGATAAAACCTGATTTAATCAAATTAAAAGTTTTTATTAGCTACAATCCTGGAGAAAAATTTTTTAAGACAAAAGGTAATTTTTTCCCCATTCTTTAAATATGGAAAAGAGTGTCAAACAGTTAATGCTCTGCAGGCGGCGAAGTCGCTGCTTTTCCACACATAGTCAGCCAGACAGCGTTGTAAAGTTGCAAGTCACATTCTCTGGCACGCCTGCACACCGAAAGAATAAACGTCGGGGCCCATAAAGACACCAGAGTTCGTGAAAATTGACCATGCTGACGTCAGCAACAATTAGCACATTCAAAGAATTTGGAATTTATTAAAAACTCTAAGTCCACTCTGGACATGGACAAGTCCAAAATGTGTGAATCTAATACAGAAATAGCCTGCACAATTACTTGTGGGTTTTTTTCGAGTATTTGCCAATATCTAAGGCTCTAAGAGGCATGGGTCCTAAAAATTTGGCGTGCAGGTGTCTAATTTCTAAATATAG
The DNA here is from genome assembly GCF_029227915.1 of Hydractinia symbiolongicarpus. NCBI lineage: Eukaryota > Metazoa > Cnidaria > Hydrozoa > Anthoathecata > Hydractiniidae > Hydractinia > Hydractinia symbiolongicarpus. The sequence goes on from NC_079878.1 coordinate 7,314,409, forward strand.
AAACTTGAGCAGTCAGCAAAGCAAAAAAAAATTGTTGAGGAACGGCAAATGGGGCGACATCTCACCCTCGGACCGACTAGGGAATACGCTTTCGATTTATGGAATTCAAAAATTTTAATTGTCTCAGTGAAATTTTTGGATTTGTCAAACGAAGAAAAAATGCCAAAAAATGGTAATACGTGATCGAATTTGTCGAATTCAATAAATCGAATGCAGCAAAATGGATTGTGCATCGTGTGAAGGTTTTGAAATAGATAAATCGCATCGACAGAATGGACTGTGTATCGCTGCTTAATATGTTAGTTGTGTAAACCGTGATATCAAAAGCTATCAAACATATGGCATTCGTTAACTACTAGCAAGCAATCCTCTGAATGCAAGCACATTAGTCATATCTTTTTCTGATACTTTATCGAAAGAAATTTTAGCGACAAACATTTTTTCAGAATTTCGCAGATTTTTCGAAAAATCACGAAATGTTCCGAACCGAAATATTCAACCCCGTGAATTCTTTTTTTAAAATGCCTAGGCTGAAAAAAAATCCCCGTGAAACAAATTCCACTCTAAACCACAGAAGAGAAATGATGCAGGTGTAGAGAATAAGGGACCATTTAATAATTAACGTAACACCCAAATTCGCCATCTATTACCACCCCAACTTCCTACCCCTTGTAACGCATCGTAATAAATCTAGTACCAGCAGCCATCCACTCCCATCCACATCCTTTTTCAAAGTTAGGGCATTTGACATAAGATTAAGAATACTCCTTTCTATTCCCTTATCCCTAAAAACCCACCTACTCCTTATTTTTCTTAACTGTTCGTTACAAAAACGATCACACTTCACCCATCAGGCGTTACGTAATTACTGATGACCCAAGTCATGACAAATCAATCCATTTAGAGCTCTATAGACTGGATAAAAAAACAAAAAAAGAGGAATTCACGAAATAAAATGTCTACTCTTTTGTGCTTAATTGTAAGGGGGGGGAGGGGTGGAATAAGCAGGGGGTGGAATAAACAGGGTCATAATATAATGACCTAAGGGGGTTTTACGAAATTTTCTGTAAAATGGGGAGGGGGGATAAAACGACTAACTTTAAATAAACTAACACTAGTGAAACAAACATAACAATGCTTTGACATGTTTAAGGAATAAACTGTGCTGACATTTTGTTGATATTAATTATTTTTCACCTGTAAATAGTATTTGTTCTTGAGATTTGTTCCAAAATAGAGTTGTGTTTTGATTTTAAGAAAAAATGCTGCTTTGTGATATCTAAAAAACTTATTATGGGGGAGGGGGGGGGGGGGGGGGGGGGGGTGATAATAAAATGAGGAGGTGGGTCTCATTCTCAAATTTCAATAAAGGGGGGGGGGGGTCTTCTCAAATGATTTTAGGGGTGAAAAATTCGAAAAAGTGCAATTTATTATTTTATATTACCGAAAGTTCAAGGGACCCAAGAAGCTAACGGTAATTTTAGCCTTGGTCAACTTCCCAACTTTTCATGCTGGCCAAATAATAATAAAAAATAAGAAAAGAAATAAAATAATTCATGTAAAGATATCTTGGACCTTAATTTTAGGTTATTTAGGAGATCTTATAATTAAGAAGCATTATACACTCTATGAAGAGAACCTAAAACAATGACCAATACTAACCCAAAATTGGGAAAGTTTTCTGTAGAAACTAAACTGTTGCGTCTATAATTTAAAGCATTGTTTTGCACGATTTCAGCCTGGTTTCCACTATTGACAAAAGCATAAGCAACACGCGTTCACACATGGATTTTATCATGCTTATGTTTACGCTTGTCACTAGTGGAAACCAGGCTTTAAATTTATCAAACTAAAATTTACAGCAGCTCTATATATTTGAAATTCCGTGTATACTTTCGTGAATATTTTGGTCATTCAAGTTGAGTGATATATACAAAATATCTACATTTTTCACGTTTGAGAAGGTGGTCTTCTAATAAAACAGTTCGCACAAGCGACCAATAAGCTGTGGCGATATCACAATATTATCCATTTCAGTTCTTTACAAATATTTGCTCATCAACTTTTTTTATTTGAATACCCGCTGTGATGAGGAAGGCGACTTTTATATTCTAGATAACATCAAATTCAGGTAACCACGTCCGTTTTCTTCCATCTCCAACAATCTTTTATGATGGTTCAGGAAAATTGAAACAAAAACCGTACGATTTTTCGCTGGTAGGTGAACAGGTTGGCTGAAAGTAAATAGAATTAGAAAAATTACTTAAAAATCTTGCGTCACTTAAACAATGCAAACTACATTTATCATGAACGACGCAAAACTATGAAAATAGCTTCATTAGTTGTCGTATTAATGTCGTGAAATTGTTACACCATTATATCTGACTTCTCTCTTAAGTAGCCTTTCACATGCACCCGACATCAGTTTTCATGGAGTTTTCATTTCATTTCATTCTTTGTACACATGCACAGTAACTTTTTGTACAGGCGCAACAGTTTCATCTAGGGTAAATCTTGTTTACGTGAATGCTTTAAAGGGCGAAATAGTAACATCGAAATGAGTCCCACCTCGCCGAAATCACGTAAACAGACTGAGACATTGAAAATAATAATTACAGTTTCTTATTAGAGTAAAAATCTAGATTAAAGGAGTGTAGGGTGGGGTGGAGTGGGGTATAGTTTCATTATGAAATAGAAACGCCATCTTCACTATAAACACTTACCATGTCATTGGATTTCTTCTTTATAAACACACTTTCTTTAAGTTTGTTTTCGTCGGTAGCCGTGAAAGAAGGTGGAACTGTAAAAAAAAATTAAGAGATGCAACAGACAAGCAGATATCGAGCAATTTCACATAGATGCAGATTTTCAAAGATGTATTTAGAGCAGACTTGGTGAGACACTCAACTGTATAGTTTGCCGAACTATCTAAAAGGAATTAATTGTCGCGGGTATTAATTTTTGTGTCAATTTAGGTCCTGCAAATATTATTTCGTAAATTCGCGAAAATTAATTCCCGCAAAAGTTAGATTTTCTCTCCTATCATTAACAATAACACTATATAATTTTTTTGTAATTTATATTGAAATTTTAAGTTTAACAGCCTTTATGTTATGTCTCAACCTTTGGAAAACGGAATTGACTGAGAAACGAAATATCATCACCTTTTTTCGCGAAATTCGCGATATTTAATTCTTGCAAAATATTAAGACCAGCCAATTTTGCGAAGATTGATTCTTACGAAAACAAAATTTTATTTATCAGGTTTACAAACCTAATATCAGTTACTATAGCCTGTGTTCCACAACAAGGATATATGTGTTATTCTACGCAAAATATCTTTCAATAGCGGACATCCAAGTTTTTCACTCGTGTAGGGGGTTCATGAAATAATTTCCGTTGTGTTTCATTTCGTTAAATACACATCTAGAAGAAACGTCGCATTGACAAACACTTATTTTCTACAACTCCATGTACTCCACACTATGAAATACGTAAGATTTTCTTCTTCAACCTGTATGGTTCACACCTCTCAGCTCACCAAGCTTTACTATCAAACTACACAGAGACAATCAACAAAAGGTGTGATATCTAACCTTGACTATGTATTTTTCTTTCTTTCGCCATTTTGTTTCTATAATCTCCAAAATTGACTTTCATCAGCATCCTTTTCTTAGGCTGAGCAAAGAAAATACAAATTAGGTCGGCCATTATCATTGTTAGGAAAGTATCACTATCTCTTTAAGTAGTAAAGCTTGTAATCATAAGTTTTCATGTTGGAATCTCTACTCCGGCGCATTTTAAATGTAGTGTTGTCAGCCCATTTGATGCCATCTGCTGGCCGTTAACCAGCTTGTGTTGCAAGCAAGCAAGTTAAAGCAATGCTAAACGTATATCTTGTTACTTAATTATAATCAACAACGAAGATATATTTCATTTAGTAAAATCTGGACATTATTACCTTCGGTGTTTTTGGTGACTTAAGTTGGTTCAATAATTTTGTGCTATTGACGACTAAAATATATAAAGATGTAACATTGTTAAATTATGTTTGGATAGGTTCCACCTAATATGCGTCAACTTGATGTGAATCTAGCGTGTTTATTCTGCAAATTAAATAATTTTTACCCTGTGGGTTCAATTTTGAACACTCAAGGATTTGTTACATACAAATATAAGAAGCAAATATGTCAAAAGAATAATAACAATTTAGTAGTCAGAATGTTCTCCCGCGTTCTCAGTATCCGTTAAACGGCTATTTCTCTATTTAATTTTATTCCACATTTCATTTAACTAGAAATCACATAGAAGATTAAAATCAACGGGAGCATGTGTTATTGTTATCCAACGCTTAGTTATCATGGCCTCGATATAGCACATGCAAAATATTACATTAAGCTACACGAAAATAACTTGCTGTATTAAATTAATTTCGAGAAGCAAACTGTTTTGAGGCGTCTAAGAAGAAATCATTTTATCTCTGGACCACCCTATGGCACGTCCTCTGAAAGTTCCTAAAGTGTAAATGCCCGATCTGGATCCAACTGCCACTCTTTCAAATTTCTGGATAACACGCTAGTAGTTTCAGAATTATTTTGTTTAAACAATGAAGGATCCCTAAAAAACTATTAAGCAATCCCAGACAAAATGACACAGAGTTCACCACAAAATATATATATGCAATTGATAAACAAAACAAGTTGCCGAAAAGTTAAAAAGGGCAAGGTAGCCAAGAACAAAGCTGGTCAAATATTAACACACTACCTTGATCTTTTGTTGGTTTTTGAGTTTTGACACCAAGCTCTATCTGTTTTATACACCAACAAAGTTCTTCTTCGAAGTTATCTACTGTATCATCTGTTGCAACTTCTTCCACATTCTACACAATAATAAATCAAAGATACTTTTTTTATTTTAAAATTTGCAATCGCTGAACACACTTTACAACCTTAGTTCTTGTTTGGTTATCATATGTATAAAAACTTCAAAGAGAAGCTTAAAGTTCCTACAAACTATGGAATCAACACGCCTTTAAAAATTGCAGAAATTTTTTAAGTTACACCAATCGAAACAGTAAGAAGCATATGATTGACATATTCCATCACAACAGGGACTCCCTCACAAGACCAATAATTCATAATTTCCTAAGCAGTCCCAGCAAAAAGGTACGAAGTTTGTTATTATACTGGTCGGTGGCCCGTGGATATTTCCACGGATTCGTGCGTCCTTTAGTTATCGCTGTCTTGCTATTTGCGGTACATTTTGCGTGACATAGAGAACACATAAAACGTTCTAAAAAGTCCGAATTTTTTTTAACAGTGCTGGCAATTTTTTTGTGACCAAAAAGCTACTGCTAGAAATACCTTTTCACTTTGTCGTTGTGGTTGCTGTTGTGGTTGCTGTTGTGGTTGCTGTTGTTTCTTTTTCAATTTTGCAGCTTCTCGTTTCTTCTTATTTTTCTTTTGTTGCTTTGTTAATTGTTCTTCATCATTGTTGGTTAATTCTTCTTTTTCCATTTTATATTCTACATTATACACGCATGAAGTTTTATTTTTTTCTATACTAACTTACGTTCCAATACTATAAGGCTCGTTTTCATTAGAAGGCATAGGAAAAACCCGCCTAGGGCAGATGAAAATCCTTTGGATAAAAAGAATTTTTTTCAAAAAAAAATGAGATCAGATGCTGATGTCAAAGGACGCTGATGTTATTAACAAAAATTTTGCTCTTTTTAATTTTTTTAATTTTAAGAATAAATTGATTACTATTTTCCATTTTGTTTATAAAAAAAAGAATATAAAATCAGCGTCTGATATTACGCTCATGGCCAAAAAAAAGTTCTTCGGACGAAGGACCATTTAGTCAATTTTGCATTCTTTAAATTGTACTATTGACTCTGAAAGACAGAATGTCAGGGGTAATGGGCCTAAAATGCAACAAAAATAAATGAACAAATAAGTAATCGTAATTCTTTTGGCTTTTAATTTAATATATACTTATATATACCGCAAGTGGTTTTAAATATGTTTTTATATAAAAGCTGAAGTGAGAGAACATTGGTTAGATTTTTTTTTTTTAAATTTGTTTTAAAAGTTTGTGCCATTGGTTGATTTCATTCAACCGATGGCACAAACAAAACAAACCTGTACATATTAACTTTGAAACAAACCTGTACATATTAACCAATGTGTAATACAAATCTGAAATTCACCAACAGAAAAAGAAAACTCAGTTTTAAGGTATAGTAATATTCATAAACATTTTATGAGAGAGTAAAGAAAAAGACAGAAAGTTAAAAAAGCAATAATGACTTGCACAACAAACTAGCATATGGTAGCACAAGCTGCTTTTAATTATAAAATAAAAAGAGAGCACTGCAAAAGCTGCCATTTTAGATGTAAAAAATAATGTTTCCTAATTAACTTGCAATTGTTTTACCCAAAATTTTTATTAAAAAAGAAAGCAAAAGTTCAACAAGAAATTAACACAATGTCATTTTTCTTCCATTTTTTAGTAGCCAAGCATAAAGGTAGCACTACATGCTTGATAGAAAAAAATATCAAATATCTAAAAACAATGCCAAAAATTACGATTTAATTAGCTAAAACACATATTTCATAATAAAATATGCATGAAATTAAAGAACAAAGAAAAAATGAAAAATTCTTTAAAAAAAACAGTGTTATGATCTGCATAAAAATTAAGTCTCTTTTGTATTAGTAGTATTATTAACCCTAGTATCATTCTGTTCCATGTACAAAAATATCAACATGTGTACAATATAATCTAGATTACATATACATATACACTAATCTAACGCAGCTGTCATAGGAATGGCCTATGTAAGTTCCTTCCTAATATAGACCGCACATCATTTGTGAAACGTAGTGCATCAAGGATGGGTAAAAGATTCAACAGAGCTGTATCAGAGGGGTCGGCAAACCACGAGACTATTGGAATTGCATTGTCTAAAAATAAAAACAATTTTCAAGTTAAAAAACTATAAGGCCTTTTTCTGGATGATTATTACAAAGTAAAATAAATGATAGTACAAATAGATTTATTTTATTTGAGTCTTGGTAGACATATTATAAATAAAACAAAGTTATGTAGACATCAATATCTTGACTGTTGTGTAAGTTTATCGAAACATTTCTTTTTTTTAAAAAAAACTATTAATATATTAAGTATATGTTTGTGATGTCATTAATAAACTTAATTGGTCCAGTTTTGTTTGTTTCTCCATGTATGTTCAAACAGAAGTTTATTTAGTGTATATCCAGTTTTGGCTATATGCTTTGCAAATACTGACAACGGAGGATTTACTATATAGTAGCCTATTTCTTTGTGTTTGTGAAGAATTTAAGCATCATATCGTAAGGAATTTAATTAAAACTGACTTTGTTTTATGGTTTCACATAGTGTAAAATGAATGTACATCTAACTTTGTTTTATTTACAATTAATCTAACAAAATTTAAATAAAATGAATCTATTCGGAACTTCATTTATTTTATTTTAGAATATAAAATTGATAATGCAAGTTTTAAAATAAAATAAAAGAGTATATAACGCAACCAAAAGCCATTACATTACCTGGATTGCCTTTATAAGCACCAGGAGAATTGTCTAATATAAATATTCTGGATAAGTCTTGTGTGATAACAGTTAAATCTTTAGAAAAGCCTCCAATATCCACTTTACAATGCTAACAATGACAAATAAAAACAAAAAACAATTTTTATAATTTCCCTGTGATGTGAAGAATGGCTAAAAATAAGTAAAGTGCATCAAAATACAGCAAATTCATTGCAAGCAGACATGACTGTCAAAATTTAATTGTTATTACGGCTATTTCTAGACCACTCCTATTCGTCCCTAAGAATTTTAACCACGATTACCTGTCTGTAATATCTCCTATTTAATATTCCTTTATTTCTGTCTAGTTTGTCAGTTACAGCTGAACCATAAACTTCCATACTTGCTGTAAAAACAACTAAATCATACCACTGGCTGATCTAAATATGAAAAATGTGAGTATCAGGACAATAAATCAACGTCCGTTAATATCAGCATTCGAAAGTATACTATTGTATAATTGTTCATTCTATGTCAATGTCATTGATGAAGGCCTTTCATTTTTAATAAATACAGGACTTAAAAAGGAACACTTGATCAATTAGAAGTCCAACACCGAGAGCTAACATAATTTCAACAGAAAGTTGGAAATAGTTAAACTGCATAAAATCTGAACTGTCGACGAAGTAAAGAAAGAAATATATACAGCAACACCTACAGTGTCTAAAAAGAAATCCACATGTGGTCTTTTATGTACATAAAAACGAACTGGATGTCTGTCTATCGTAACCTAGTTAAAAAAAGACATACGTAAACCTTTATAAATCAGGACATAAAGGATAACTCCAGGTAAAATACAAGGCTTCTGGTCTTCATGTGTTTCATTTATACTAATGCAAAAAACATTAAACCAAATTTTTTGAATCATGTGTATTTTATTATGTCAATCCACTGTTTTGATCAGTTCAGAATTAGACATTTTCTAACAATTATTGCCCTCAAAATCTTGCTTGACTGATATATGACTTTCAAATGTATTGGAAACAATAAAATAGATTTATCAAATTTCAGTGAGGAAGACTTAAGGATCAAGAGGTCCGTCAAGACTAATATTTTAAAATTAACAGGTAGAAATGCATCAGTTGTTATTCAGCATAGAACCTAACACAAATTTTATGAAACAAAAGGAAATGCCAGAGGTAAGTAAAATTACAAGACTTATTGAGAAATTACACTATTTGAAACCAAGATAATCATTTAATAAAAATTGTAAACTTGAAGTAAATATCTTTTTTCATCCCATCAACCCTTTATAAATTTGCATCCCTCTTAACTGTGACACCATGGACTGCTGTGAATATTTTATAATGAATGGAAACAAATGCGGTAATTAATTTAAATACATTTTACATGTGATAACTTAATCTTATATATTAATTCCCTTGCGTGAGTAAAACTGTGAGTCCACGACACGGAAATCACGGGTCACTTTCTTATGACGTGGCTGTACGCTAAAATTTAACTAAAAAGATTAGGGATGTACTTCATAGAAATCGCACATAAGGTGTAAATATATAACCCGCTGCTAATAACGATATAAATATATATACCCTTATGCCAAAAAACTCTATGTTAGCATATATATATAGGTATCGCTACATATGAAACGGTATTAGATATTCACAAAGCATACGGACTGTTAAATGAAGTTCTTAGCATAAAACGGAAATTGTGTTTACGAAAAAGATGGCTGTTCTTTTTGAGTATTCTCTACTCTTTCATTCAAAATAAATCTTTAAAAAAACATTTGAAGAAGAGCATGGTTTTATAAATTAATCATAGCAAGGTTCTGTAAGGTTTTATCATGTTTTATTTTCAGTTTTGATTATATTATTGTTGCCAGACATGTTTTATAGCTAGCATCACAAAAAGCCAACCACCACCAACAACTAGCTAGCTAGCTAGGAATATATATATATATATATATATGTAGCCATGTTCTTTATACTTAGCTAAGTCTTCAGTTTATATTTAAGTGACTAGCTATTAGCTGCTGTAGCTAGCTAATGTTAGCTTTAAACTAAAGATTCCCAGTATATATATTCCCACAAAACCCATCAAACGTTATTAACCCTGAAGATTTTAAACATTTTCCTGGTTTTTTTTAGTTTGGAAGTTCTTTTCCTCCAAATATTGTGAAAATAAAGTTCAGAAATTACTTATTTTTAAAATGTAAATTTAATTTGTTTCAAATTGTGGTTTTGACATTTTCATGTAAGAATTTGTGGGCAAAAACCTTAATCAGCATGCTAAAAGAACTGACTTTTCTTAATTTAGAATTACTAAACACAACCATTTTCTTACATTTAGTGTAAACTTTTGTGCGTATGGCTTATATTTAATACACCAAAAGAGCTACTTTGTTGATTTCAATTTTATACTCTTTGTAAGCTATTTTTTTCTTCTTTTTGACATTTTGAATTAACTTATTGTTGTAGAAGGCATATAATATACATGCATATAAAAAAATGGAATTTTGCAAATTTCTGTTTTACCACTCAATTTTTACATTTTATAAGTTATTTGGAACAGAATGGTATGAAATAGACCAAAATACCTGATCTTAGTTGTTTTTAATTTACAGGCTGTGTCTGTGAAACTTTAAGGGGAACATTTGGGGGAAGACAATGACATGATATATACTGATAGAACTGATTTTTGTTGTGTTAGATGTTATATCTGAACCTTTTTGACATTTTATGTTAATTTTGCGAGGAAGGACCATATATATATACACAGAAGAATTCAATTTTACACCTTGCAAGCTTTGTTTTTCTATATTTTGTATAAATTCTTACTGGGGAGGACTCCGTGCAATATATCGAAATGACTGATCCTTCTCGATTTAAATTTGATGTGTTCTAAATTGTATATAGTTTTGGAAATTTTGTGTAAGATTTAATGGGTAAGGGCTAGATGCAATATGTCAAAAAAACTTTTTTTGTTGAATCAGAAGCACTCCCTACAACCATTCTTTTTTTTACAGTTTGTGAAGCTTTTGTGAGGAAAGAGTGTATGCAATATTATCGAAATAACTGATTTTTGTTGCAAATATTCTTTTAGAGGGCATATGCAGTAGATATATGTACCGAAATAATTAAATTTTGCAAACTTTGATTTTGTTGTTACCTCTCATTTTTTACATTTTGATTAAACTTTTGTGGGAGACCGTCAGTATGCGAAGGACCAAAATAAGAGATTTTAGTATTATTTAGAATTTGTATTTTGTGTTGCAAAATTGGTGCAAAAATTGACATAAAATGAACTTATATACAGATTGATTGCTGTTGTTTAACATGACTCATTATGACTTATATATATATATTATGAAAATTTGTGACAGAATACTATGTGAGATTTGAAATTTTGTTTACTTTGTTGATGGTAAAACAGCATGCAAATTGCTAAAAGGACTATTAATTTTAGGTTTAAATACTGTTTTTTTGTTGGCATTTTGTCTAAAGTTTGGTGAGGAAGGACCGTATGCAATATATCAAATAATGTTTTATTGCATTATAATTTATCCTTGCAAATCCCTTTTTAACACCTTAGATAAAAATTTCTACTTAGGCAAAATTTATTGTTTATTTTTCACATTTTGTGTCAACCTTTGGCAGGGTTTGCAATAAACTAACTGATTTTAACATATACAATGAGAGAGATTTGTGTTTGACATTGATCAGCTTTTTTGTATATATGTGGCGTTTTGAGTGATTTAAATTTTATGGGTGAGATGTATGTTGAAATGCTTTTTAAAAACTTTTTTCCGAATAATTTTCGCATTTGTCAGATGGTCAGAGCAAGTAATTTTAGTAGATTTAGATTTTAAATGTCACATATGTACTGCAGTTGTTGAAAACCTTTAATATTTTTGGTCATTTATATAATAATGCAGATGTAAGATGCGCACTGCTGTATTGTTTGTTTTTTGATGGACATATATCTGCTACATAAATTAAATGGAATACAGTGGATTCTTTCACGGGAAACAGCTAGTAAAACTTAAAAGTGAATAGTTCACAAAATATATTATACCTTTAATACAAAGTCAGGAGGAGTGGATGGCTTCACTGTTGGCCTAGCAACACTGTAAACAAAAAACGAACATGCACAACACTAAAATATACCTACTAAACACTCCAGACTCTTTTTTTTGATTTATTGCCTTTGAGATTTATATCATGAAAATATAAGAGATCCTATACCCTTCGTGATGAGAATGAATTAATGTTTCATCTAAATCTAACACCATAACCTTCCTTGGTACCAATCCTAAAAATGGATGTAAATAAACAATATACTCAACTAAAAATTTCCTAGAAATTAATAATAGATATTAACCTAGAATTACATTAAAATTGATATTCTTAAAGGGAACCCGAGGTATAAAATAATGTTAGACTTACATTATAGAGCTTAACAAGTTAGTTAACAAGTCTTTTTAAATTTTTTAAAAATTTCTTTTCGTTTTTAAGATATTCACATTTAAAGAATTTCAGATTTATAGGGTATATACAGGGTTTATAAAAGCTTACCCAGAAAATTTAATTGCAAACCAAGTTGCAGATCCCGAGTTATTGAGTCGTCAGCAAAAAAATATGAGGCCTGGGACGAGCAAGCGAGTGTCATTTTGGCAAAAAATTTATGTTAATCAATTAACCTTTATAATATCTATGCATTGATAAAGTTTGAATACACACCCTTAACAGGTCTAAAATTACTGATGAAAGAATATGTCCAAATTTGTTATTTATATTAATGAAATAGTAAATAAAGTGCTAGATTGTAGATTGTTATTTCCTGGAGTCAAATTGTGTCATTTATCACATTTATAAGGTGAAAGTCCAAAATCACTTCAATTAAGTCCCACAGTCAATGGTTTCACTGTTAAAAGCGATGCAACCTTAGTATTATCAGAAAACTATCGCTAAATACATGTTCGTACGAACATGTGACGCAACCGTTGTAACTCAAACACACTGATACCAATAAAAAGTCGATGAAATGTAGTTTTTGAAACTGTCCCTATTTCTTCAGCGCGTGCTAACGGCTAGAATTGGTACCACCGTAAAAAATGAATTATTTATCTAGATTTTTAAATAAAGCGCTACCACAGCGCAGAGTGTAATCGCCGAGTTCCAGCAATCATGTCAAATTAAGAAGATTGTTATTTCCTGGAGTCCAATTGTGTCATTTATCACATTTATAAGGTGAAAGTCCAAAATCAGTTCAATTAAGTCCCACAGTCAATGGTTTCACTGTTAAAAGCGATGCAACCTAGTATTATCAGAAAACTATCGCTAAATACATGTTCGTACGAACATGTGACGCAACCGTTGTAACTCAAACACACTGATACCAATAAAAAGTCGATGAAATGTAGTTTTTGAAACTGTCCCTATTTCTTCAGCGCGTGCTAACGGCTAGAATTGGTACCACCGTAAAAAATGAATTATTTATCTAGATTTTTAAATAAAGCGCTACCACAGCGCAGAGTGTAATCGCCGAGTTCCAGCAATCATGTCAAATTGAGAAGATTGTTATTTCCTGGAGTCCAATTGTGTCATTTATCACATTTATTAGGTCACAGTGCAAAATCAGTTGAATTAAGTCCCACAGTCAATCGTTTCACTGTTAAAAATGATGCAACCTAGTAATGTCAGAAAAATATCGCTAAATACATGTTGGTACAAATATGTGACGCCACCATTGTAACTCAAACGGACTGATACCGTTAAAAAGTGAATGAAATGTACTTTATGAAACTGTAAACTACTATTACTGAAATATGACATCATAATTCATGCAGCATAAGTAAATCTTAAATTCTTTAAATATGAATATCTTGAGAACGAAAAGAGCTTTTTAAAAAATTTAAAAAGACTTGTTAGCTAACTTTTTAAGCTCTATAATATAAGGCCAATATCATTTCATACCTCGGGTTCCCTTTAAGAGCGTATACACTCTTACACAAATATTTTTTTAATTAATTTTTAAAATGGAGACTACAACGTTAATAGGCTTTATTAAATTCTGCAGCGTTTTTGCCGGAACATAAGACAAGCACTAATGACATTCCTGCCTTTTTTGCATTACAAAACAAATCGTTGACCTTAAAATAACTCAGAGGTTATGGTGGTGTCAACAAAAAAATGGTATTATTTTAAAGCCATGTTTACAGTGATGATTGACAAGTTAAAATTATGTGTGTTACATCCAAAGAGCATTTATATTTATATTATTATTATATTTACTCGAGTCCACAAACATTACAAACTTTGGACATCCTGAGTGCTGTCATTAAGATAACTTTTAAAGTACAAGTGGATTAAATAATGTGAAGTTTAACAACATACTTAGTCTTTCAATTGATACTGGTGATAATGCAAACATGTCATATTTGATAGTTTGGTGTTGTATAACCTAAAAGAAAACAAACTTCCTAATAATATTAACTTGACAATAAACAGCAAGCAAATAAACATATAGCATCCATCTAAATTTAGAGAAAAAAATGAATAAGTGTTAGTAAGGATTCAGATTTTTACTGATAATTTTACACATTGCAGCAATATCTCTATTAACTTAAAGCTTGTTGCCAAAAAATGAGAAAATGAGATTTTCAACAAGAGCACACACGCTAACAAAAAAGCCTGCGAGCTTTTTCACTATAGCGAAAAAAGCAGTCAAATGGAAATAAGCCCAAGGTTCATATATGGTTGTATTTTGGTAAAGAATATTACAGAAATTTTAAAACACCTCACATGAAACCATCGCATGCAATTAAAACCAAAAAGGTGTATTTCTGCTAAACTTTCCTGGCTAGTAGTTTCAAAAATTTAATGCACTGTTAACAAATAAAATTAGCCTTGACCTATCCATTAATCCCAAACATTTACCAACAAGTGTGTAACATCTACCAGGTTAATTTTTTCTGTAGGACGTTAATTGAAAGACTACAGCACTTTGGGCTGTTATAAATATCATCTTCTACTCAAAAATGTTTCTATCACCCAAAGAAGTATTGAATTTGTGATACAAGTACAAAGTTTAAGAAATAGAGTAAAAATATACATACTGCTCGCATATTCTTGCGTAACATATAACCAACCAGACTCCACAGCTTCGTTATGACAATGCATATTGCACGCAACCCCATTATATTTGCAACAAAATGTTTAATAGTCAGATAAAAAGAAGTCATTTGATATGTATTCTTTTTCTAGTAATTAAATATTCTTTTACTATTATACAACTAGTCAATAAAACTGTGAAAAAATCAACTTAGGCACAAGAACAATGGAAAAATATAGGATATTTTAGATGACTTCAGCAGTGCATATATAAAAATCTTTCCTAGCAAATTTACCTGTTGTTTCTAATATGTAGAGCTTGAAGCACTTATGAAGAAAATTTGCTCACGTTATCAACCTATCTGCTTGGAAACGGGTGTTATAACCAAGCTTTGAAAATCTTACCTCATTTGGTCCCTGGTGACCCTTGGTTACTGACACAGGAGATGACGTCAGTTATAACACCCCCAGTTATTTAGCCTTAACCTGAAAAAAGTGTAATGCATTACATAGCTTCACACGTCAATTCAATATGTACTAATGTTAAAGTGTTTCAAAGGATTTTAGGAGGTTTGTGGGTTGAAGGTTAGGAAAAGACACTAAAAAAAGTATAAAAATCATTACATATTGCAGGAGATTTTGCCAAAATTTTAGCAGGAAATAAGAAGTTATATACTACTTATAATCGAGTCGTTTTTTGAATGTCAGAGAGGCTGTTCATTTTAAATTGCAATAATTATGTAAATATAGCCTATCAGTCCTGTTGCAAGATAAACATATATGCTCAAGTTTTTGTCACAAAAAACATAATTATTAAAACTTACTTATACTAGTCGGTGGCCTGTGAAAAAAAACCCACAGGTTCGCCCGTTCTTTTTATGCCGCATTGAGTGCGTCTTGCTACTTGCAGTACCATTTTGACAGACAGCCAGACGTATACGAGTAATTTAATATAAATTTATATAAATAGTAATAGTGTATAAGGCAAAATCAGAAGCAGAGAGAAGCATATTTGCAGATGTGTTAAGGAGGGAAGACCAGTGCAATGAGGTATTCAAGATAGCAAAGCAAATGAAGAAGACTAATCAAGATGTTGTAGGTAATGATGAAGGTGTTTTGGCTAGCACAGAGGAGGAGAAAAGGGTACCTTGGAAGAATTATTATCAGAGGTTGCTTAACACTGAGTTTGATTGGGATGAGGATGATTTGTCTGGTGATGATGTTGTAAAAGCAGGGCCGGCTATGCAGATCAAGACAGAATGGGTAATGGAGGCTAATAGGAAATTGAAGATTGGCAAGGCTGCAGGAGTATCAGGTATTGTTGTAAAGATGGTAAAGCATCTGGATATATTGGAGTTAAGCTTATTACAAGTCTTTCTAATCAGATTATAAAGGATGGTGCTATTCCGAGTGAGTGGCAGTTGAGTGTAATAGTGAATTGTTTCAAGGGCAAGGGTGATGCATTAGAAAGAGGTAACTATAGAGGGTTGAAGTTGGTTGATCAAGTAATGAAGGTTATTGAAAGAGTGATTGATAAGTTACTTAGAGAAAGAATTGATATAGATAAGATGCAATTTGGTTTTGTTCCAAGGTGTGGCACTACAGATGCAATAATTTTACTCAGACGAAAGCTTTACGAAAATTATTTAGGAAAGAGAAAGAATCTCTATTTTGCCTTTGTAGATTTAGAGAAAGCTTTTGATAGAGTGCCACGTAAAGTTATTTGGTGGGCTATGAGAATATTGGGTGTGGATGAGTGGCTAGTTACGATGGTAAAGTCTATGTACAGCAATGTTAGAAGTCGTGTCAGGATTAACGATTCACTTAGTGATGAATTTAGTGTAAATGTTGGTGTACATCAAGGTTCTGTACTTAGTCCTTTGTTGTTTGTTCTAGTCTTAGAAGCGCTGTCAATGGAGTTCAGAACAGATTGTCCATGGGAGTTATTGTATGCAGATGATTTGGTTCTCATAGCAGAGTCGATGGAAGAATTAGTTGAAAAGTTTGAAAAGTGGAAGGAAGGACTAGAAGAGAAAGGCTAAAGGTGAACACAGCAAAGTCTAAGGTCATGATTAGTAATATTGCAGCCAAGTGTGACCTTGTAGTTGGAAAGTGGCCTTGCTGAGTTTGCAGGAAAGGGGTTGGTAGTAACTCAATTTTTTGTCAGACTTGCAAGCATTGGGTACATAAGTAGTGCAGTAGTATTGGTGGAAGGTTAAGAGCTGACATCTAGTTTGTATGCAAGCGTTGCAAAGGTGAGATTATACAGTATGAAATATTTCCACCTTTAATAATATACAACAGTGGCTCATTAGAGAGAGTTGAGAACTTCTGTTTACTTAGGTGATATGTTGGACAGTGAAAGGGGTGTTGGAAGTTGTAGTGTTACTTGTTGTTAGGTTCTGCTTGAAAAAAGTTCAGAGAGTTACTTCCTTTGTTGACTAGAAGAGCCTTTTCAATTGTAGTATAAGGCCTGTGTAAGAAGTGTTATGTTGTACGGTAGTGGGGCAGTGAAGCAGGAAGATCTTGACCGTTTAGAAAGGAATGATAAGAGAATGGTTAGGTGGATGTGTAACGTCAGTCTGAGAGACAGAAAGAGTTCAAATGAGCTAAAAAGCAGGCTAAGTGTCCGTAGAATTAAAGATGTTATCCAGATAAGAAGATTGAATTGGCTGGGGCACTGCGAAAGAATGGAGGGGGATAATTGGGTAAGAAAGTATACACTTGGCAGGAGGTTATAAGGACAGACTTGATACAGGGGGTGTTGAGTTTAGATCTGACACAGTCTAGATCAGATGGGAAGAGGGTCATTAATATACCCCGTCCAAAATTAATAAGTCACTAGTTGTTATTGGGGGGTTTCACATTAAAATAAAGCATGCTTAGTATAAAAATAAAGCATGCTTTGATTAAAGCAAGTTGCCTGTAACATCAAAGGGAGAGTTGTAAACAAAATTTAAAATGAAACGTTCATGATGTTGTTTTTCTCACATACGAATGAACTTTCACTTTCATAATACCCGCTCAAAACCCTCCCTTTTAATACTCAAATATTTGTGCATAATTTTTATTCTATTGTTTCATGTACTTATAGCAGCTAAAGCAAAAATAAAGAGTGCCTCGAAGCACTCTTTATTTTGCTTTATTTAAAGCATGTTTAAAGCAAGTAAACATAATTTGAAAGGCGATTTAATAAAGCAACAATGCATTCACATTATTAAGCACACTTTAAATTTTTTTTTAATTTGCTTTAAATTTATAGCATGCTTTTAAAATTCTAGTGTGAACCCACCCCCCATTGAATACGGAAAGAAAAGAAAGAAAAAATATTAAATCAATGGAAAGTAAAATTAACTAACTCTGGCCACCATGAAACACGCGGTGTAAGTCATTTCTGCTGTTAAAAAGAAAAGTATGGGTGTATTCCAGAAACAGTTAAAATCCTAGAAAGATAAGGTTGTGTTGTCTGTGTACAATTTGCTTAAAAAATGGGATACACATGGAACTATTGAAGATCTACCTTGGCCTGTATGCAATCTGGTTGATGTCAGTTTAGAAATTCTTGATTTTATTGACAACACAATGAAGAATAACGATGAAACTACTGCAAGGAGATTGGGTACAAAGTTGACAGAAAGATTTAATGTCCACTTTATTAAAAATTAAGTGATGGAGAAGAGGTCTAGGGTGATTAGCTACTGGTAGTAAGTATTGCCAGTTGGTTCGCGAGGCTAATCGAGTTAAGCGATTAGAGTTTGCGCAACTATGCTTAAGAAATCAAGAAAACTTTGAAGATGTTCTTTGGAGTGACGAGTCGTGCATACAACTAGATTGGAATGGGAAGTTATCATTCCATCTTTGTGGGAGCCTCCGAACCTAAAAGGCAAGCCCAAACATCCATTTAAATTCTGTGTTTGGGCTTGTATCTCAAAAAAGGTGCATGCGATATCCTCATTTTCAGTGGAATTACGGATGTAATATTTTACTGAGAAGAGATTCAGCAAAACACAATTACACCATTTATTACTGAAACATTCCCAGATGGGCACTGATTTATGCAAGATAACGACCCTAAACACACAAGTAATCAAGCAAAGGAAACATTTCAACGATTAGGAATAAATTGGTGAAAAAAAACCCGGAATCGCCGGATATGAATCCTATTGAAAATTTGTGGAGACATTAAGAAACAATGTTAAGCCTCGAACGAAAGAAGAATAAAGACAGGAATAAAACAATTTTGGGCTGGCGTGACAGCAGAAAAATGTCAGCGTTATACTGGTCTTTTAAAAAAAGTTGTACCCAGAGTTGGTGAACGGAACGGGAGAGCAACTGGATTTTAGGTTTCAATTGAATTTTGTATTTCAGTACAGTACAGTACAGTAGAAAAAATGTTCGAATATTTTCGGCGTACTCGTACGCGCAGGATACTTGTCGCAGAAGAAATTACTCGTACCGTAGTTTAATACTCGTGTATAGTTACTCACAATCAGGACTGTATTCCTAAAAACCCACAAATTTGCTTAAATAGTCACTTTGGCACATATGGTCCTTTTTTCCTTGCCTGTCAGGATGTGCCCTTATGGAATTTTGTAAATATTCACAGCTCATTTCTTAAACATGATAGTTTAGTAGGCAGCGTTTTGTGAGGACCTTTTCTCATTAAAATGATAGTCAGACATTTTCATATAATCATTGAAATTTATAAGAATTACTGAGCTATTCTCCTGGTTAGAATGTCACATGGTACAACTCTAGGTTGAGGGAAAACATGGATGTTTCACAGTCAAAATCTCACAGAAGAAGCTTTGAATAAACAAGAACTCCATGTTTCTGAATTAAAGTATATAACCCTTAATTACCAAAAATCACTCAAAGCTATACAATTGACATGTTTATAGTTGGAAAACTTTATGTTTGCTGACCAGGGGAGAATAGCTACCTGGTCAATAAATAGTGCACATATAAGTTAGAGTTTAATTTTCAAAATAAACCGTATACTGCATATGTCCTAATACATATTTTCTTTAACATAGGGGGAGGAGGGGGGAGGAAGGTCTGTCCTCCTTTGTGAAAGTCACTAAGGCAACTAAAGTTTTTTTGTCAGCTCTCAAACAAAATCACCTAATTTGTTTTGTTGGAAATATATGTTGTGATAATAGATTTTAGAAAAAGCAGAAATGCATACAATCATAGCTACTCAGAGCTAAACTGGTCTGAAATGATAAAACATATAAAGCAACGTGCAAAATCATACTGCCATATTATTGTTTGCGAGATCCTGGATTTTTAATCCGAAAAGATAAAACGGATTTTACCACGCCCGAGACTTTCTTTCCTTTTCCCCGCCCAAAACGCCTCGACCACCGCGATTACAGGGCCTGCTCTACGCCGGGCCTTAGGACTATCATCAAAAGGTTAAAGAACTATCACTTTGAGCAATAATAACCATAGCTAGTGAAGCAGTAATGATTTTCGATGAAAGTAATTATGAATTTTTGATTTTACTGCTGTACCTCTCCGAGAACTGGAAGCTTGTTGCCACTCTTTTTCGAAAATGGTGTGCCAAGAAGTGGAGAAATTGTTAATTAATTAAGACTTTCCCCTCTAGATAATCTATACTTGGGGTCACTCCAAAGAAGTAGCTGAACTTTCACTGGGTAATAGCAATCTTTACTTACAAGCTTTTTCACTTCATCACACACCACTGTTTTTTTAGCTAACGTGTACCTGCAACCTCGTCCCCAGGACTATTTGTAACGGCCGTGCGCTGGGGTTCGAGCTTGGTGTACCTGTAATAGAATTATTACTACGCCAAAGATGACCCTTCCCTTCTAAAGCGCATTACATCAAAAATTTTGCGAATTTTGTTTTAGTGCTTCCAACAAGCCAAGATTTTGATTTCTTCAAGTAATAATTATAATAATGTTGGTAACATTATTATAATATTAAACCGATTTGAAAGAACTAATCCGGCGTTATGTAGTCAAGGCCTTGAGAGGGGTGTGCACCACCTATAGATAGGGGGAGTTGCTAGACTGTAGTTTTTCAGCTTCTTATTATATGTAGTTTGCAGAATTAAGCGGCAAAGTTGTCATTATTAAAGTGGACATCGCCCACCGCAGGGAATATCTACACAAAAGAGATCGCAATATTTTTGGTTTATTTTCTTTCTTACAAATTTGTCAGGGATGGGGGGGGGGCAAAATGTGAAAGACATTCCTAAAATACAAGTGGACAAAAAAAAAGTTTCTTCTCGGTTTCCTGCGCATGCGCAGTGATAAGGTATAAAAGCGAGATCGACAGTTGACCTTGGCATCGCATCGCAAACTTTACCCTTATGTGTCTTATGTATTTCTACTTCCTTCTATATTATATGTAACATCTCCAAGGTAACATCGACCATTGTGAGTATACGACGGAGGAGACCTCTACACGACACGGAAGATAGCGTGCAGAATGTTCCGCATAAAGATGTGATCTTCTCCACGGGTTTTATTTTCGAAAAAAAGGCTAATAATAGCGCCTGCATTTGGCTCGCGGACTGGAAAAGTTTTCTAATCCAGTTGCTGAGCACATGTTGTTTATTAAGTATGATTGTTCCTGTATTATTATTCTTTTATATAGTTGTATGTAGTATATAGTCGTATTGTCAAGCCAACCAGGCGATATGTATTATTAAGAAGAGGTATTATATAGTCGTATTGTCAAGACAACCAGGCGATAATCTCTGTATTATATAGTTGTATTGCCAAGCCAAGTATTATATAAACCAATCAGGTCATAATACTTGTATGTATTATATAGTTGTATTGCCAAGCCAAGTATTGTAAAGTTGTATTGCCAAGCCAACCAGGCGATAATAACACGTGTCATCATTCCCAATGTTACCTAACTGTGAGGAAGAAGTAAAAAGAAATAAAAATCAAAGCTCGCTTATAAGAAGCCTATATAAAGACAAAGCTGTCAAAAAAACAAATGATATGAAGAGAGGATGGAACACGTCGAAGAGGTGGCCACCAAAATAATTAGACTATGGTTTTGATGTTTTAAAGCCCACGACAAATAACATGGAAAGACTGAAATTTTTTTTACTCAATGAAAGTTGCCTTAACCCTATTCGGTCCGGGGTTTTTCGAACATACTATGGCGGAATCCGCCCCCCCCCCCTTAATAACTTTTTATAGGATTGTTCAAATTGAATCTAACTTGGCACACTTATAGTACGTCATAAAAGGAACAAAATGGCGGCAATAAATTTTTGCTTGCGTCAGCACATTTTCTGTGACGTCATCAGAAGCTTGAAAATTGTTAAAAATGCCACTATCTGCTTAAAATATAATTACTTTTGTTCTAGAGCGAATTTTTACATTCTGTTTGAAGTTTCTGAAAGCTAAATAAATTTTTTTTAACATATCTTTCGGTTTTTACATGGATCGAATAAAAAATTGCCAAAAATTGCCCGAAAAAAAGTTTTTTTCCGATTTTCGGGTGAAATCCGACAAAATCGGGAAATCGGAATAGTCACGTGTCGAAATTATTCAAAATAATTCTTCTTGATGAAAAAAAGTTGTGTTGCAAGTTTCAAGTTCTAAGGATAATCCTAACAGGAGTTATTATATTTTCCCCATTATAAGGATTTCATAAAGATTTTTAGGGGTAGTTTCGAGTAATGGCCAATATCAACGCCTCTGAAAGGTATGGCACCTAAAAATTTAGCATGCAAGTGTCTAATAGATAAATGTTGAAACTCAGTAAGTATAATAGCCATATAAGAAAGCAATCAGGAGTCTAAGATCTAAAAATATCATCCTCAAATAATAAGATTGGAAATACTATGACAACATAAATTTCAAGAGTGCTAGGGATTTTTTAAGTCCACGGCTTTCCCGATCGTGGAGAGCGACTAACGCTGTCCACAAAGTGTTCTTTAAAATCACAACCGCGTTGACATCTTCGTGCTCTGTTTAGTATGCTCTGTTATACATTTCTTATCTAAAACACAATAGAAACCTTGTACCCAGGCGCTCATTTATAATACAACCAGTAGAAAAATGTGAGGTCAAATTATATAGGTACCGTAGTTGTAAGTATTTGATAGTGTCCACCTCGTTACAGCACAAACACTCAACAGCTGAAGGCATCCTCTCGCAATTTTCACATAAGCACCACTCACTGATATATAAATCTGTGCGAGAAGCAGCGGGTAATTCTGGTGCGTCTGGGCCATCGTCATTATAAGAGGGAATTTGTTGTTTGTTATTGGGCCGTTCTAGTTAAACTGAAATCCAATTATGTTTTAATTTCTGCTTGTGAACATGATTGATAAACGTAAAAAAATTCTGTTGGGAATATCATTAACTTTTTTTTCTTTATTTCTCTTTCTGCACGCGCCAGTCTCTACACGGGGGTAACCCAAAGAATACGTCATTGCATAAATTGCGCATATAAATGTTTTTACCCAGTCCTTTTCCGCGTTCGAAGTTCAGTAAAGATGGCGATTGAGAATGGCATGGTCAAGTAAACAAATTCAGTTTAAACTTATGAAAGACAATTTTGGTTGTATTTAAATACTTTTTTCTTTACTTTTGTGCCGAGATGTAACTAATATCAAGTTTTAATATTTTACCGGACAGTACCTTTAAAAAAAACGTCAGGGGGGGCGGAATCCGCCCCCCCCCCCTGGACCAAATAGGGTTAAATTAAAGCGTCATTCTCGTGGTGTCAGTATTCAGTATTTCAATTGCTAACTGTTTTTTATAAGTATTGAAATAAAATCGTTTTCTCACATATTTGTGAGTTTTTTAGCCTGTATTTTGCGTTATATAAGTTTTTATATATATACTTTTACTGTGGCATTTTTTAACTGCCAAACAACTCCTCGCAACATCCAATGGTCCACACAATGTGCCATCTCCCCTATTTTCCTCACATGGTTGGGGTAAATCCTGGAATATGGCAACATTCACTCGCCCATATTGAATCGCCGCCAAGGGGGATCGAAGGTAAAACTACTAAGCTAATAGAAAAATTGCGTTAATCAGGTTGCGTGTTACTCTTAATTGACCTGTGATATGTTATGTTAAGTACAAACATGAAATTGACATCTTTATCGTCAAATCATCGCGACATTTGTTAAGTTTATTGCATTATCCTAATGTTATTGTGAACATTATTATCACGTTTTCCACGTTGAAACATCTTCCAACAAGATCTTCTATTATCGGTTTACTTCCACTAGCGGCGTATCAGAAACTTAACTGTCACGTCACGTAATGTTTGTGTTGTACTGGAAAAAACTTTGTCGATAAAAATCAATATTCCGGCAGTGAGAATTAATTTGTCAGTAACTCTTGTTTGTTGCTTCTCATATAAAACTGTATATAACTGTATATAAACTATAAGACTGTATTTTCTTTTGATGCAAATTGCAAACCTGCTCTGCCAGATTAGCGTTAAAAAAAGTCGGTCGACTGGCGACCAATATTTTTCAAGTGTCTTCATTTTTACAGACTTTACCGACAATAATTAGTATCGGAAATCTTTAATCCTAATTCAGCGATATATATTTCAGCGTTATATATAAAAATTGTTAAATTTTATCTTTACATGCGTAATTTGTTTATTAGTCATTTTTATTTCAAGTTTTACTTTCTTTAAATATAGAGACTTAGTAGTAAAATTTAGTCATAAAAAAGTGACAAATGCAGGAACGAAACAGCGATTATTTGTCACACTAGCAAAACATGCCTCAGCATTGAAAATTGTTTTATATTAAAAGGATGGAATCAATTTAAGACTTTCTACTTTTTATATTTAAAATTCTCTTGAGCAAGATAAGCTTACATGCACGCTTTTTTCTGAAAGAGTTTTACAATGCGATAAAGATGCGTGTTATAATCTTCTGTAAAACTAATCACAGATTCTAATTAGGAATATAACTTTTTTTGATTTTGTTTAGTTTTTCACTAGTCCGCTCCTGTCTTCTGTCGGTGATAAGAAACAATTTTACTAATAATATCGGAAATGATTTCGGCAGGCGCTTTAATTGTGGTGCTGTCTAACTGTAATCTATCATCCAGTTTTGTGACATGCCAGTAATTAATCCTCTTCCTGCTCTCGGCGCTTTGATTTTTAGCGACATACCTTCTCTAATTTAATTTCAGTGTCTTTCTCCCTTCTAGACAGTTTTGCTAATCAAAGCTCACTAACTCTATTCAATCAGGGGTTTTTTGACGAGGTAGATTGCTCTCCTCCCCTTTCTCTTGTTGCAGTTCCGCCACTTAAAAGCATGATGTTTTGAACTTGATTGTCTGAGGCTATAACTTTGCACAAGCATAAGGAAAAAATCTTATGACAAAAAAAGGTAAACTTTAGATACAAATTGAAGTACTGAAAGCAATTTTAAGTGTAATTTAAAAGAATATTTGCCATGGTGTAAAGTTTCTTTTCATCACCGAGATTTTATATGTTAAATAAAGAATATTCTGAAGGGAAAATGGACTTTTTAGAACTTTAAAACGTAGAATTCTCTATATAATTCTTTTAAAACTCGGGAGAATTAGTAGGTAGTATTTTATGTCAACATGTACATTTATTCTAAAATGGAAAAACATATTCTTGCTCAGAGAACCTATTCTAAATGTTCTATATATACAAGTAATAATTAAAATGTCAATTTCAAGAAAAACAGTGAGTGTTAAATACAATAGCTAAAATAACAGACACATACATAATGGCTGAAGAATATCACAATAAGAAAACTGAGTAGATATATTGAACGAATAAGGCTATAAGAAATGCTATTTAGGCCGAAAAAGTCGAAAACACACAGAAATTTGCTACAAATCGAAAAAGTTACTTCAATCGACACCACTAACAACGTTATCGAGACCTTGGTCCCCAATATTCTCATATTGTCTGAATGGGACTCTCGAAGCTCTCAGACAGAGTATTGAGGCACGAGTTATTTCCATGGAGAGGCGAGTTCTAAGCCACGTTATTGCAGTTCCATAATTTTCATTGTTTTTTTCCGACAATTTCTTCGCTAGCATAGATAGAAACTTGCTGCACTTGCTTCCAACGCCTCCATTGGTACCAATTATTAATGGTGTAAAACTTCCATGATTGATTTCCAAAATACGGTGTAAATGCTCTCTTTTTCGCTTGCTCGTGCCGCTGGAAAATTTTATTGGTCGCCTGATTTCTGGATACTTTGGAGTTGACGTGCGTTATTTTAACATCAAAAAATGCAGTCTCTCCTTTTCTCCAGAAATCTCGGACTTTAATATCCACCCGGGATTCGTCTTCTGTGTTGGTAGTGCGGTAAGCAAACTGTTTTGTTGTAACTGGGATGAGGTGCGGTTCAGGCTGAACATCTCGGCAAACTCTGTCCAGACAAATGGTGAGGTAATCTTTGATATTATCGTGACGACTCACGATAAATCCACCTTTTTTGCAAAACATTGCAAGGTACTCATCGAACTTTTCGCCGCAAGCACACTTCGAGGGTAGGTTTTCATTGTAACGTAGGCGTATCGCATCTCTAAATTCCTCCTTATTTAAATCCAAATTCTGTTCTTTTATGGGCAGTGCGTTTAGCCACGAACTTGCTCCTTTATCGCAGACTTGAATAACCACTTGTTTCAGGTGTTGCGGTAAGGTGTCATGAACCGATTTAATAAAGTCTGATTTCTGCTTATTTCGTTCAGAATAAATTTTATTTCTTAGTTGTTGTTGCAAATTTCCTTTTTCATCTGCCTGACTTGTTTTTGTCTTGTAATTGATTTTACATTGATTTTTGTAATTTCGTTTGAGGAGCGGTATTGGTCTTTGGCTCCTTTAGTTAATGATTTAATACTTAAACCTCCAGCTGATGGTGCCAGTGATAGTAAATTGCGGTGCTCGACGGTTGTTCAACAATCTCCCCCAAAAAGTGTTGGAAGAAATTTATCGTTTAACAAATTATCGATAGGCGAGATAAAATCGTCAAAACCTTCAATTGTTCGAGAAAGTAAGTAAACTTCGACTGATAGGCTTTTGTGTATGCAGCGTAAGCTGCTTGTGGTTGAGATTTGGCTATCGTGCAATGAGTGTCAAGGTCTCCTTGCCATTTCTGTACTAGTTGTTCGCAATATTCCTGTTTGTACTCTTGTGATCCAATGCATGCTCCAAGATGTCGTTGGCCTTTCAAGATTATTGTAACTGAGTCTCCGAAAATTTGTTTTGCTTCCTGTGCTAGTTTCTTAGATTTAACAATTAAAACACACTTTAACAAAGTACCCATGCTTCCTACCTATCTTTTCAAGTTCTAAATACCATCTATATAACGATGCTACTTTTTCGACGGCACTTGCATCGTCAGCCAACCAGACTTGTTTAATAGTCGGCTGAAACGTTTTCAGTGTTTCGATTAGCGTTACTGTACTAAGTGAGTACCACGGCATTGCTAGTGGGTCCCCTTGTGTTGTTCCTTCTGTGATAGAATAGTATCACCACCTTGTATAAACAACTGGGATGGTATACGCTCTGATATTATGCAGTGCAACTGATCTATTTAGACAACTGAATGCAATACTTGCATCAACGAGTAGGACTGCGTCTGTGTCATCTTCCTGAAAATTGTTCCTCATTGAATGTATAGCTGCCTCTGCACCCGAAGTGTGTCCTGCACACATTTGTAAGGGTCTAGCAGCTGGCTAATGACTTTACCGACAATTCTTCGTAAGAGTTCGCCTATCCCTATGGGGCGTATACCCGGATTTTTGCTTAACGCAGTAAGTCCTGATGAGGCGTATCCTTAAAGTAGGCTGGGATGGTATGTCTTTGATGCTACATTTATTGCAAAACTTGCTATCTTCTCACAAAATTCTTTACTAGTATTTCCGAAATTTCACATTTATTCTTGTATGAGGTTGTTACTTAAAAGAGATGTTTACATTTATTTTATCCCATCCCGTACGTAGGTTCTTATTTGTTACGAATGCTTTGTTTTTGGTATAAAAATTGCAATAGACAACCGATTCGAAACAAGTTTTCACGTGGAGGTAAAAAAAAAGAAGAAGAAATACTGGTATGTCATTATAAGATCTTAACACAATGTTATAATGCGCTGTCACCATTAGGTCACGTCTGTTTGATCTTTCCTTTTTTCATTTATATCCGCTCTATTTAACCAGCAAAAATTAACATCAATGTATCCTACGTAACAATAATATATTTCCATGTTTTAAAAGAAATTGACTGCGCCTATTTAATGGAAAAACGCCGAAAAAGGCTTTCAAAGCTTCTTTTCCTTGATAAATATTATAACAGACACCAGGAAATTCAAGCGCCATTTTTTCATATATATATCAAATAACACTTTTTATACGACATGGCTCTTATCAATTATCACAGTCTGTTTCTTTACAGTAAGTGAGAAAGATAGAAGAGATTTAATGTGAGATAGAAGATAAATATGGAATATGTAGTTTGACACTGCTTCTTTTTCACTGGCACTATCAATTGAATCCCAGGAAAAAAATCGCTTTTTGATATTTGATACTTGAGGCTAAAAAGGCGAAAACTTGTCGAGAACGATCGGTTACGGAATTTCTTTTTTCTTAGTAATATGTGTGACTGGTCCTAGCTACGTACCAGAAGAAGTTCTGTGTGCGCGATTGAGAAATTGCGAAATAATTTTTAGCTGGTGTTTGAGCTTTACCCTAACGGCTGTCATAAAATAAAAGGGTAAAAACCCTTCTCGAAAACAATTAAGTGGTTATTTGCTAATGATGATTGTACTGGAAGCGCAACGATGAAAATTTACTTGATGTTTTGTTTCGAAGAAAAAAACTGACATTTCTTATTTCTGAGGGGATTAAGCGCGATTACTGCTTGTTAAACTTTGTCAATTTTTCAACTTTTCCTACCTCCGAACAATGGGACTGTAATAAAAAATCCCCCCTCTGTATATTAGATCCGTCGAATGTAAAACCACACTTATGTCCACTTTTCCAAATAGAAGCCATCCAGAAAGCGGTGTGGGGTTATTTTTTTTGGCGATTTGACGGGGTTAAAATTGTGTACTAGCAACTGATGATAGGTGTGAACAATAGGTGTAAATACATCATTCCGACAATTCTCACTTTGTAAAAGTGTTTTTACACGTGGAACCTAACACAATTGACTTTATGGATATGGTTGATCATCCACCTCTGGAGCTGGTTTGCGAGAGATTGGTGTAATAAAATGCCCTGGGACCGAAGTCCCTAAAAATAAAAAAACTCCCTGTGAATGACGTTGAACCGTTCCCAAATCGAATATTAGGATTCATTGTATCCAGCTAAATTCCCCTCTTAACTTTGGGTAATGTGGTAAGTTAAACGTTAAACTTATCGTATTCCCCTTTTTGATAGATTTTAAAAATTCACAAAAAATACAGGGCAACATCAAAAGCAGAGAAAAAAAAAGCTTTTTTCTCTAATCATTAGGTTGAACACAATTAACGTAAAAATGGTAGGTTAAAAGAGTCTTTTGTAAAGCATAGAAATTACATTTAATAATTAATTCATTATTCTTTGCGCACGCACTTAATAGGTTTTACAGGGTTGACCCGCTGTGCGGACGAGTCCCGTTTTTGTTTATTTTACGGGACACTAAAAGAAACAAACATAATGGCACACGATATGAATGTCTGTCTGGACAAAAACAAAGTTGACGAGTATTGCTATCTTTGGTTTGACTACGATTTAATTCTTATGATTACCCACTTCATAAGCGTTTGTACGATGTTCTTGTGAATTTTTAGCCTAATCCCTGTCAAATCAAGCATTGCGACAGGAGGAAACTGAGCCTTGGTTAACTTTTAAAAAATCTAGTTTGTTTGTGCCACCTTTCTAGCTAGAAATCATCGCACGATAGAACCTTTTTCTAGCTGGGGCTCTTGCTTCTTAATCTGACAATTCTTCTTTATTTGTTGAAGATATATATAGCTATAGCTAGCTAGCTATTTAGCTTTAATAGCTATTAGCTAAGCTGCTGGAGAAAAGTTGGGAATCTTTTCAATGTTCCGTAGCTATATGTGCCACACATTCTGACAGGCAAGAAAAGAAGGATCATATAGCCAAATTAGATATTTATGCCAATTTATCGATTTTTAGGAACATAGAGTTAAAAATGAATTGGAATGAACTATTATATTCTCTGTTAAAAATTAAAGAAATATTGAACTAAAACTATTTTCCCTTTCTTAGTTGCAGATGGTTTTTTTTAAGTTGGACATCCAACCTTATTTCGAATGTGGTATTACGTACCAATGTTGTTGTCAAATTCCTGAAGAACCTGTATATATTTTGTTTAATTATCTTGATAAATATAGTTAATAAGATTCTGTGATGCAGTAAAAATATCAAGAAGCGGAAAATGATAAGTTGCGCAGAATCATATGCTTCTTGCCTAGACCCCTTTCTCTTAGACATAAGAAGACTGTATAGGATTTATTGGTAAATGGTGTTTTTATCTAGCTACATATATATAGAGCTCTTAGTTTTCTGATGTTCTTTTCTTATACAGAGGTAAACTTGAAGGAACATGTGGTAGCGTATAGATGACTTGCTGTAAACTTTGTTTATATTTTTTTCAGCAGGCAAATAGTTCTTTAACCAATTAAATCTTCTAAAAAGAATTATTGGCCAATTGAATTGCTTTATCAAGATAGCAAGTCATCTATAGGTATTGGGGGTCAAAGAAAATTGTTTTATAACTAGTTGATAAGTCTATGGAAGAGTACACTTAGGCAGAAGAACAAGGAAGCCCAAAAAATCACAAATCACCTAAAGTTATTTTAAAAATATTACCACTTATCTGTTCAGTCATTGTCATTGAATAATATAAAAATTATCATGTCATGAACAACAAGTTTATTCTAGGCTATGTTTCGACAGCTACAGCTGTCATCGATGGGCAATGATCGTAATCATCTTTGGCTATTTATTATTTGAAGAGATAATTAGAGGATCGAAATTAACCAATCAGATCACAGCAATTAAAGTAATTAATTTTTCACGGATCCAGATGGAAGCAATAGATTGGTTAAAATCTTTACTTTTTCTAAAAGTTCGCTTTATGTTACGTTTGTTTTCCTAAAATTTCACTTTTGTTACATTTGTCCCAACCATTTTTTGCACTTTTTCCTAGATGTTTGCTTTCTGAAGTGCGGGTAAACATATTTCTAGAAGTTGATAGGAAATTCTATTGATATGAGTATTCCAGTCTATATGATTTATTGTTTCTTTTACTTTTTTTGCTGTCCAACCAGACACTCGGTCTATGATCTTTTTATTGTCCCAGTCAATAACATGATCATTCTTCCAGCTATGGTCTGAAGCTCATTTTTGTCTGTATCTGCATTGCGTACTGCTCTTTTGTGCTCTTGTGCACATTGTTTAAACATTCGTTTTGTTTCACCGACATAAACAGCATCACAATCCTTACACAGGATTTTGTAGACAATATTATATTGACTCTCTAGACATATTTTGTCTTTCGGATGTGACAGTATACTACATAGCGTGTTATTAGATTGAAACACTGGCTTTATTTTATGATCTTTTAATACCCTACGAAGTATGTTACTTGTCCCACGGCATACACACTGTAGCTACTGGTTCATTTTCCCGCATCTTCCCCGTCAATGCTCTTATCAGTCCTGTTCCTGATTTTCCTCTCAACCTTTTTTATGGTCTGTCTCGAGTACCCATTTGCAAGTAAGCATTGTTTATATGAGATAACTCTATCTTTTTGTCATTCTCTCCACTGACTGCATTGAATGCTCTGTCCAGTAATGAGGAAACTACACTTTCTTTGCAGGAAATTTGGTGATTAGATGTGTAGTTGAGATATTGATCAGTATGAGTTGGTTTGCGGCAACGCAGATACAGACAATGGTTCTAATTTTAGAATATTTAATTAGTATGTGCATTTTTTGATCAAATGTGGGTAACAAGATATTTAACTTTTTCGCTCCTCTTCAAAGAAATACCCATATAGTTGATAGTTTTGTTCTCAACAGGCTTTGGTTGTCGAAAAAGATAGTTTCAGTTTTGTCTGTATTAATAGTCATTTTGTTATTATTCAGCCAGAGGTTGACTTGCGAAAGTTCTAACTCGACCTGCGTGACAAGGGTATCTGATTTTTTATGAGATGAATTAATTTTTGTATCATCTGCTAATAGATGGTGGTAGTTTGAATTGATGACAGATTTTAAGTCATCAATATACAAAAGAAAAAGCAGGGGCCCGAACACAGATCCCTGTGGTACCCCAAAAGCGTCTTTATAAAGCAGATCTGATCTTGTGTCTTTACAAGAGTCAGCTGCATTCAGCTCGTTAAGTAGGACTCGAACCAATCAAAGAACAAAATTTCTGATCAACAGTGTCAAAAGCTTTTTTAATGTCAATAAGCATAGCACAAACAAAGTCTTTTCAAAAAAATTCATAAGAATTGGCAGAATGAAGATGGGCTGATAATTAGTAGGATCTGTTTTATTGCCACTTATAAAAATAGGTGAGTCCCTTTTAGTCTTCCAACATTTAGGTAAACAGTAAATAAAGATTAAGAACTTCTGTTACTTAGATGATATGTTGGGCAGTGAAGGGGGTGTTGGAAGAAGTGTTACTTGCAGGATAGGTTCTGCTTGGAAAAAGTTCAGAGAGTTACTTCCTTTGTTGACTAGCAGAGTCCTGTCAATTGAGGTAAAAGGTAGGTTGTATGAGGCCTGTGTAAGAAGTGTTATGTTGTACGGTAGTGAGACATGGGCAGTGAAGCAGGAAGATCTTGACCGTTTAGAAAGGAATGATATGAGAATGGTTAGGTGGATGTGTAACGCCAGTCTGACAGACAGAAAGAGTTCAGATGAGCTAAGAAGCAGGCTAAGTCTCCGTAGAATTAAAGATGTTATCCAGATAAGAAGATTGAATTGGCTGGGGCACTTGGAAAGAATGGAGGAGGATAATTGGGTAAGAAAGTGTAGAGACTTGATTGTTTCTGGGGCAAAGCCCAGAGGCAGACCGAGAAAGACTTGGCAGGAGGTTATAAGGACAGACTTGATACAGAGGAAGTTGAGTTTAGATCTAACACAGTCTAGATCAGATTGGAAGAGGGTCATTATTATACCCCGTCCAACCCATGCTAGCATGGAAAACAGACGTTAAGCCGAGAATGATGATGATGATGATGTTGAAAAGACTTTGCCTTTTATAGACAAAAAGATACACACAGTGTTTGAATTATTATTTTTTTTTAATGGCTGTTTAGAAATGCAATTGTTTCTATTTTTTTCTTAATCGTTAAGTCCCAAAAATGTCTTTAACGACTAAAGTTTCTGCAGGAAATGCCCTGTTTAGTTGTCTTTCTAAACTTTGCTCATGAAAAAAACATGCTATATGTTGTAGCATTTAACATGGAAGGTTGGATCTTGGTTTATTTTTTATTAAAGTTTAAAATTAAAGACTGTAAAATCAAAAACTGATTCCAACACTTAATTTATGTTCTCAAAATAGGAAAATAAAAAAAGCAAGCCTTTTAAATATCAAGTATGTTTATGTTACTTATTCCAAAATTATTTTAATGAACCAAAAAAAAGGTGTCTATTTTATGGAATGTCCACTTTGTGTTAGGTTTCCCTGCTGGAGTTTTTTCAAGATTTGTCTAGGACTCTTAAGCTTACAAATTATTTTTAAATGTTTAATTTTTTTTATCAGGCCTCTTAATCAAAAAAGAAGTTTCGCAAAATTTGTTTTATATTTTAAAGGTAAAAGTATTAAATTTTAATTATAATATTGCACAAAAAGAAAGAAAAAAGAAATGGCTGTTTTATAAATAAATAAATATATTGGACTTTTGCAAAGATTTTTTAATAAGCTGTTCTGTTCTGTTCTGCGCCAATTTACATTTCTTTGAAAAATGTGTTAATCATTAATTATTTTCAACAATAGTGGCAAAAGCAGCAGACAAAGGAAAAAAAATAAAAGTAAAAATAAGGTTGTTAAACACTGCTTTCAAAAAACTCCAGTTGGAAGCAACAAAACTACTGAATCAAAAGTATCAATCCACAATTATTTATTTGTGAGAATACTAGGTTTCTGTCCTTGTCCTGGTTTACAACAATTGATAACCAAATATATCCAAGCCTCTACACTAGTCTGGGATTGCTCTGTCCTTCACTAGACTCCATAGTAAAAACGGTGACAAAAGGGGGGCATTAACAGGCCATTTCTTGAATAAAACTATGCCAGAGCTACAAAAAGCACCCGTTAAAAAAATTACGAGTGCTATGGTGTGTAAAAATCGCACTCGTAAGCAAAATTTACAAGTGCGATGTGAATATATGCAAGTGTGATTCACACTTAACTTTTTTTTTGTTTACCACAACGTTATATGTTATTTAAGCTGTATAGAAATGAGGTTTAAGTCTTGCAAGAAATATATGATTAAAAGAAATATAAAAGGAAAATTTTGAGTTGTGCACTCTCATTGTGTATGAATAAAACAATTTTTTTTTTAATATTTATTTTTGATGGGCATAAAGATGAATATTCACGTCATACTCTTCTTGTGTACGAACAATTATACTTGTGGGCCACCAAGAAGTTGTTTTCTTCAGCCACCCGGTGGTGAAAATATAAAAATACATTTCAATTATTGCACAACATCTTTTTTTCTGCTATTCAAAAAGATGTTGTGAAATTGCTTTAACTTTCTATTGCTTGCTAATGTTATGAGCTCTCTCTGAAACACTTTGCTGGAGATCATTTTTCTTTTGTGTTGAATGTAATTCTAATCTATTTATATCTTTGCAATCACATTGAGCACACTGAAATGATTTGCTTCTGGTAATAGAGCAATATAGCAGGTATCATTTTTAGGTTTAATTGATATGTATTTCACGACCTAATTCCCAGGACTTAATTATTAATTCCTGTTGAAAATATTGATAAATGTTAAAATAAATAGATAAATAGTATAGATGATAATTTTCTTTTTTTATGTTCGCTACCTTCAAGCAACAGGCGGCCACAGAGAATATCAAAAATAAATATAAAATACAATTAATTAGACACACGCAACTATCTCCTTTTTATTGCTGCCATTCATCATTTTATCATGCACACTGTGATTGCTGAGATATAAATAGATAACAAAATTCTATACACATTAGAAAAGATTGT
Source organism: Hydractinia symbiolongicarpus (assembly GCF_029227915.1). Classification (NCBI taxonomy): domain Eukaryota; kingdom Metazoa; phylum Cnidaria; class Hydrozoa; order Anthoathecata; family Hydractiniidae; genus Hydractinia; species Hydractinia symbiolongicarpus. Next base: position 7,349,329 of record NC_079878.1, read on the forward strand.
TCCGTACGTCGCTGTTACAGACAACTCATGATAAATATTATGTTTATTTTTATGCTAAAAAAATACATAAAAAAGCGAATTTTTACTTTAGGTTTAATAGCCCTTTTCATCATTCTATAATATTTTAGAAGTGCGATAAAAAGCACTCGTAAATTTTTTTACCAGTGTGCGGGCGAGTGCGCGTGCGATCGCACTCGTCACAAGGAATGGCCTGCATTAAAGTTTGGCTTGCTTAACAGCTGCAGAAAAATTATACGTAACTATTTATTGCTATCAAGCTACTGAAATAAAGATCAGCAGTTTAGTGGAGCACTTCACTTTTATTTTCAATAGGAATTTAAGGCATTTACAGATTCATCGTTCATGTAAAAAGCATTTTAGAGGTTCTATAGATGCATTTTCCTACATTGCTGCACTACCAAATAATTCCAATAAGGGTTTGCAAATACCTAAAAATGGAGAAACCGGCAATGGATATATATTACTTTGTGTAGTGATTAATTTTTATTTTCAAGATGCGAATAAAATGGTGACTAACTGACTAACAAACAAGGATTATTTACCAGTTGTGGAAGAAATCACAATGTAATCTACTGCTTACTGGGGAAAATGGAGGAACTGGTTGATGAAAGACCAAACATATTAGGTACTTGCAGTTGCATTGTATTTAGTTTTATCGATACATTTTATTGTCTGTGTTAACTGGGAGCAATAGAATCCTTTTTGGGTGAAAGTGTGTCTATGTCATCAGTAATTTAGTATTGGAAGTGTGGATAATTCAGCTTTCTTGTGCAAAACGAAACCTAGATGTTAAATAAGTTGAATTCAATTTTATGTTTTTCTTTCAGACACAAAGGAATGGACAAGTCAAGAAAATGTTCGCTCATGGATTGACAACTTGACAGAAAGTGAACTTGTGTCGCGTGCTAGCGAAGCCAGTTCACCCACGAAAAGCAGCTTTGAAAGTGATGTGTTTCTCCAATTGCCTTACGGTTTTGGTAAGCACTGTGCATGATTTGCTGATTAAGAGACTCAACATTTTAAGTGTGCTAAAAAAACGCCGCGTTATGCAGATTCTATTCTGTCATTTATCAATTGGTCCATAGTATTTTAAACTCTAAAGCCAAGCAATAAGCACTTTTGTGTTGAAGTCTTGTGTAATTGTGCTTGAATTTTGTTTTCTTGTTTAATTTTAGAAAATGATGACTTGATACTTGGAGCTGAGGCTAGATATTTTGGATTTAATAACCACAGCATTATTTCACCACGACTTTCACCGCTCATATCGCATGAAGATAATGTTTCTATAGAATATCAAGAGTAATTTTTATTTTTATATTAAATTTATAAATATTTTTTTGTTGCATGTTTTTAACACATTAGTTTGTCACTAGTTTTGGAAATGGAACATGAATTTTCTTTGCAGTAAAAAGGCACGTTAACTGCATTCTGATCTCAGTCTGTAACAAAAAAGCTAGATTTGCTAAAATTCAATCCAGCATTTGAATTTTACCTAATGTTTTTGCTTTCTAGGCCATACACGTCTATTGAGCACAACGAATATATTCAACAAGATGCCGAAAATGATATTGTCCATAAATTGGAGAAACACTTCGCAAGTTTGAATGAAAGCAGAGAATCCGTGGATGAAAACAAGGATGATTTTCAAGAACAGAAAAGCAAGAGACCGAAACTGGCTCATGTGAGTTCAGAGAGCTCATGGGCGAGCAGGTGAGAGAATATTTTATGGTTATTCAATCAGTACCTTGCTATGTATGGTATACATAAACAAAACTGTGTAATAAGAATTATGATTGGACCAATTCTGTTGAGTTTATTTCTAAAAAATGATTGTTTGCAACTACTTGGTGTGTTGGCTTAAAAAAAATACTTTAAGCAAATCAATCAAATTTTGTTTTCATGGAGTCTTTTATCTCCAGTCACAACCTGTCATAATTTGGTTTTATAGAAACGTTTGTAAAATTGTAGTAGAACAATATCATGAGAGCAATAATATTATTTGTTTTATATTGTTTCTAACATTTGAATGTTAATTGACCTTTATTCAGGCGACTTATAATTAAAATAGCTCAAGCGACTTTTGGATTTTAGCAAGAATAACTAATTTTAATGAATGTTTGGAGGATGTATGTTACTGTGTTTATTGTTTACTTCTAATCTTTTTGTTTGGTTTGGTCATTTTTATATATCTTTATATTATTTTTAATTCTTTAATATTATCCATCAAAGCCCTTCTATCAATGTATTTTTTAGTTTTGATCACCCATCATCGCTGGCTGCTGCTTTACTGCCAGACCCTGAAGAGATTCTGTATAGTCTTGGTTTTTGTGACACCAGTTCAACCCTGCAATTTATTCCGTCACGTTTTTTTCAAACACCTTCGGATGCCTATGGTATCAACGTTGACGAAATTCATCATTCTTTATTGCTGGAACATCAGGAGGTACTGGTTGCCTTATATATACATTATTGACGTGGCCGTCGCTGCCCGTCGCCGTCGATGTTGTTGATAAACCACCATAGTGTTTATTGTAGCATAAGGTTTATTTACTAAGCTTTTTCGGGATATTTAAAGTGTTAATTTAAAACTCAGAGGTGTCAAACTAATCGCCACTTCTCTTTTGTGTGAAAACGGCTGAACCTTGAAAGTCGACGTTGTTGAGGTGTATAGATTATAACTCTTAAACAATGTTTTTTTTCAAAAACAATTGTCATAATGCTAATTCGTAATCATAAAGTTATCCAGGGAGGGTATCCACTGTATAAGGACAGCCAGAAATCTCTGTCTGCTGATTCGTGACCATCCAGTCATACAGGGTGTTCACTTTGTAAGCACAGCAAGAAATTTCAGGAGATTCTAAAATATTGTCAAAATGTCAGGGAAAAGTCAGGTATATTAGCAATTTTTTTCATATTTTAGAAAATTTTTTGGGTTAAATTGGTCGATTAGATCAAATTTTAGACCGTCTTAAACATATTTCAAGTCAATCAAGTGTCTCAGTAAGTGTCAAATCTGAACTAAAAAACCCTGAACTGTCAGGAATTTTAGTCCAAGAATATCAGGAATGTCCGTAAAGTAAGAAGTCCGTATTAAGTGAACAACCTGGTCATTGTGACAAAATCCCCATATGATGAGTAATATTTATATTAGTAACATGCTGTATCGAGGTAACGGGAGACTAGTAACAGTTTTTAAAAAAATGTTTTAAATTTTGTTTCATAGTGATTTTAATTTTTGTTTAGTCTCTGAGTTCGTACGAGTCGTCACGTCATATTATACACCGATTTAGCGAGAGCAGCATCGAACTGAACAGCTACACATCCAGTGAAAGTACACACCTTAATGCGAAAAATAAACGAGTTTTGTTTCAAAGTAGTAGAAAGGATATGCCTTCAATACATCTATCGCAGGAGGACAGCGATCGGCCAGTGTCACCTTTATCAGGCACCACATCTGGTAGTTCCAACTGGATGCGTCTGGAGACATTGGAAGAACTGCCCGAACCGAGCAGTCGAAACAGTAGCTTCGAATCCGATCGCTTAACGAATCTTACTATCGCAGCATTTCTCGCTGCGTCTAAAAAGGCAAATCTTAATTCAGATGACGAAGGTAGCTCCTCTTCACGACGAAACTCGTCTAATAGTCGTGTCGACACGCTGACTGATGAAAATACTAACGACGGCAGTGACGATAATATTGCTACGAAATCCATGGAAGAAAATCAAGATGCGCTCAACGAGAACTATTTACATATGCCGGTTACGTATAAACGGTCAATCAGTGACAAAAGTATAAGTAGCAGTGTGGTGACGGTTGTTGATGCTGACCCTTCCACTTTGTTTAAACCAATCACAAATGATCAAAACTGTGAATTAGAATTGTGTAAACAAGGCGTCGATACCTGCGATGCTGAAAGTGATACCAAAGGTACGCCATCTTTAAGAAGACTTTCTTTCAAAATGAACAGAAGTAAGAAAGTGGACTCCAATGAAAACATTGACGACTCTGCTCAAAATACTAACGTATCAACAAGCAGTGATAATATAACGACAAATAGTAACGGCGATAGAAGAGATTTTGACGAAATAGCGCCGATATCGAATGCCGAAAACGTATCAACAACGCAAGGCACGAGGCGTAAGAGTTCGAAATCGTTAAACGACTCTTTACGAGAATTCTTTCGAAAGTTAAAAAAAGACGTTTCCGAAGAGCAACCAGACGGTACTAAGGAGGCAATACAGGAATCTCCTTGTATTCAAATTGTTCTCACTCCTCCGGAGCCAGCATTGGATGAAAGCGTTTTGCTAGGAATGGATAAACAATCCAATGAAAATGCGCCTAAGACAGAGAGTAAGTCAGTAAAGAAAGGATACTTTAGCGCCGCAATCAATTCCATATCACATGCCATTAGTAAATATCACGATTCCAAACAAACAAACTGTGACCACGACGCGAAGCAGACAAAGTGTGACCACGATTTAAAGCAGGCAAAGTATGACCACGACTCGAAACAAGCAAATAACGACAAGAAGGTAATTCAAGAAGGAGCGCAAAGTGAGAGCATAAATCAAGCAAAACCTAAAATCCCATTATTTCGTATTTTTAATCATCAAACGTTGCCTGTGCATTCGAACTCTGCTTTTTCTGCTTTCGCCTCTGGCGTAGTGGACGGTAGATTAGATATCGAGTTGTCAGAAGAAAACAATAACGACACCACCGGTGAGAATGAAGATGATATAATCCCGACCCACGCCAGCGGTCAATTTGAAGAACAGTTTTTGATGTCTGATTATAGTTTTGAAAAAACACGGGAATCCCCCTTAGGTTATATAGCCGATTCTCCATCTTCTGATGACTGCGCATGCCCAGTGGCATCGACCACTACAAAGAAAAGGAAACTCACTACAAAAAGGTTATCTAAAGGTCATAGTTTTGAAAGCAGTGGCTTCGAAGAAGACCATCACACTGTCAAATGTCCGGTTGATAATTGCTATATAAGACATGTAAAAGGGACAAAACATGGCTTCCTTACTAGTACGACACGATCTGAAAGTGGTATGGGAAAATCACTAAGAAACGACACATCAAGCCCTAGTGATAGAAATATGCTGATGACGCATGCGCACTATGATTTTCTTATTCAACAATTTACGTCGCTGCGAACAGAAATGAGAGAGGGGTTCAGTAGAATGGAAGGAAAAACCAATCTTTTAGAAACGAATTTTGCAGGAGAAATAAAAAAGGTACATGCTTATACATGTTATTTAACGAACACATTATTATAAAACTAATGAAATAACCAGGAAGGTAAACAGTTACGGAGGAGCCATTTTGATGACGATATCAGTAACCCCTTCATATGCAATTTCTTTTTCGTATACCTTTAACTTCCTTTGTATAGAGCTTATTAAAACACTAGGTGGTATCCCGTGGAAAAATCCACGTTTTCTCCCGTCCTTTATATATAGCATTTCGTGTTTCCGTAGCACGACTTTTTTCTCGCGCACAAAAAGACAGACGGAATGCGGCTATTATTAAAGAGACTAACCGGTAGCCCGTGGAAAAATCCACGGGGTCGCCCGTCCTTTATATATAGTATTTTGTGTTTCCGTAACCCGACGTTTTTCTTGCACACAAACAGACAGATAAAATACGGTTATTATTAAAGAGACTAGTCGTTGCCCGTGGAAAAATCCACGGGTTCGCCCGTCCTTTATAAGTACCCGTCGCAGCAAAGTGGATAAAAATATATCGCATTTGATATTCGTGTTTCCGTAACATGATTTTCTAACTCAGCGGGGGGGGGGGGGGGGTCCGTGCAGAGACAGACAGACGACGGCTATTATTATAGAGATGTAAAGAATGTAATTGAATCACATGCTTTCGAAGAAACGTTAAGTTTGCTTGTGCATCCAAAGTAAGCGTAAAAACTGTCTAATGAATCGCACTTTCTTTAGACTAAAGAAATTGTTGTGAACACGCATATGGAGTGGCTGTTAAAAGAAGTGGATTCTTTAAGACGAAAATTGCAGGTAAGTTTAGTTCATGTACTAAAGGCTTTAACTAAAACCCTGAACCACCAGCTTAACCACAAAATTTGTTTTCAAATAACGTCCTTGTTGCCCTTCATTGCGTCAGTTGATTTGACGCCAGCTTTTAATGGCTTTTTCGGTCAAACTCTCACAGGTAAACTGTAAAATAAAAAATAAGTAACAAAGGGACAAAGTGCTGCTGCTGCTGCTGCTGGCTAGCAGACTTTATAATTCACTTTTGTTTTACGGTGGCAAAATATATTATTTTAATATTAATCTGTGGACGTGAAATTCCATTTCCCCGTCACACGGTGGCACACGTATCTTGTTTTGCGATTACCCGATTCCGTACGCGATCAATATTGGATGGTATATGAAAGCAAAACTTTTGTGTGTTTAAGTTTAAATGAAATAAAACCGTTGTCGGCAAAAACTGGCCAACGCGAATTACAAATTTCTTTTAAACATTCCCTTCCGCAATTGTCGCAGAGTCTCAATCAGATCCTGAAATTCTGAAAACTCTAAAAATTCTGAATTTAAACAAGTGGCTTTGAAAAACCTGAAATTAAATTAATTTTTTTAAAAAGCCTTGAAATTTTGTAATGACTGGTTTTCCAAGGGTGAAATTCAAATTGCGTAAGTTTTTATAGTAGTTTCATTATAGACCCTGAAAATAATAAAAAAAACTTAAAGGTACTGTCCGATTAAAAATCAACTAAAATTTTGACAAAAAATTCTTATTTGGAACTAATTTCTATAAAATAATTAAATAATTATTTGTTTTCTTTCCTAACACCAACTGAACAATATCTCATTCTTGTTTACAAAAAAGCATGCGGTCTCTCGCTTCGATTGTTTATATGGATGGCGGATGATAGGCACTAAAGCGAGGCTGAACTAATATGTCGCGTGTGACGTATTTACCTGGAGCGCGCCGAACTGACCAAAATAGATAAAACGTGGGCCAGGGCTGATATTTTATTATATGTTTAAAAATTATGGTAATTTTACCCCCTGAATTGTGAAAGACCGCTTTTTATGAATTATTCATATGGAATTAAAAAATCGAAGGCGAGAGATGTGTCTAGACCTTAAGGTAAACACACACTGTGCTAATTCTGTACGAACCTAAGTAAGAAGCTTTCGCTAATAAAACTTGAAGTTCAATATGACTTTAGCCTTAGGGTTGCATAGTTGTTTCAGCTACTCTAAAGACAACCAATCAATAATTAAAAATTAGTTTCCTCTTCACTAGATGTCCCGCCACAGAGAGATTAGACTCAGATCGCACATTCAGTAAGGTTGAGAGGCAGAATAATGTCGTGGTGCGCTGTTGTGAATTCCACTAACAACAGTCGAAAAAAACAGGATAAAATTTTTTTTTCGCTGCTCAAGGATCCAAAAAAAAATCTTCCGTATAAGGAAAAACCAAAAGTCAGAGAAATATCTGAACGGAGGAAAGAAAAGGATGTTAAGGAGGTGAGTGGGGGCTGGTAACTAGGTGGTCGTTCGAAACTCTCTGTCATGGAGTGCCACCAAAGATGTTCACAGCGTACTCTTCAATAAAACCACCGCTCGGAATTCTTCGTGTTCCGTAATACATTTTTTATCTGAAAAATATTACAATATTACTCAATCACACTCGCATCTAAGAATTACTCATGAAGGAGTAGAAACTTTTATACCATGTAATTGAAAATATTTAATAGAGTCCAGTCTTTTTCAGGAGAGGCGTGCGATCGCACGCGCACGCCCTGGCACACGCCTAAATCGTTTCAGGCGTGTGATTAATCGCACGCCTGAAAAATAAATATTGAGTTTTCAAAATCAACCTATAAAATCCATTTTGTAGCGTGCGATGTAGCGTGCGATGGCAGCCCTCGAAATAATTTTTGGACAGTCGTCAGACAAAACGTCCGATAGATTTCCGTATTGGTCGGACACTTTTAGATCTCAGAAATTATTGAATAGTCCTGGTCCTTTTAATCCACGAGCAAGCCTATTCATAGCCAACCTGACCATCCTAGCTAATTCACCGACTCCTGACTTAGTTAAAAGAACTACGTAGACATAAATCTCTTTTGCCTGGCCCCTTCGTCGTTGGTAACCAGGTCTTACACAAGAAATCCAGCCATGCGGTTCTTAACTAATGCGGAGGTGAACGCCGACGGAGCACGGATGAAGCAAGTCTGCAAAACTGCACTTACAGGCGGAATAGACATTTTATCATGGATTTAATTGTAGATAATTTCTTCATTTGACAAAATAATTGGAAACCATAGCAGGTCCGAATTTAATGGATTTTTTCTTTATGCCTGTAAAACCGAAACCCACGGGCGGTATAAATTTTTTTCTGTAAAAATTTTGTTAAAGTGTAGCTGAACTTTTTGAATGAATTTTGAAGTTTTATTTAAGCCACGTGGATAAAGATTTTTTTTAATTTGAAAACAAAGCATTGCCTATTTGCTTGTGAAAAATAAACAATAAATATAAAAATGACAGTATAGTCATGCATACTATTTCGGACATGTAGAAAAGGAAGTTAAGATTGAGAGAGTCGCTATACCAGTAGACGCTCGATCATCGTGTTTGGGGTTTACGATTTAAAACGTCCCCCACTTTTCTACCGCAAAATGAATGCGCAACAAAAATAACCTCGGAGCCCGTATCGCAGGCGTAACATTCTTTGCACGTGCGTTTTACATCGCACGCGTTACTTGATTTACACGTGCGAATCATCGCACACCTACTCAAATATTCCTGAAAAAGACTGAGAGTCTGTCTCGTGACAGCAAAAACATTCTACACTTCAGAGGGCATCCTCTCACATTTAGGAGTAGGAGCAACAAGGTTTCCAATGTTATGTTCGTCTACGTCTTGAAAAGTCGGAACTAGCTCATCATTCGCTGTTCTTTCCGGCTCGAATTGAAATCCTAGAACCTGCGAATTATTTTCATTCATTGCTATCTTCATGAAGAACTTTTTTAAACAAAGGAAAAAAAATATAAATAAACATTTAGTTCGATGCGCAAGTCCGGGGGGTTCGCCTAATAAGAAGCCAGGTAACTACGTCACAAGCAAAAATGTGCTGAATAATGAATTGACCCAGTCCTTTTGCCGCGTTCGAAAGTTCGTGAAGATGGTAGGCTAGTGCAGCAAGATCAAAACAAACAAACGATGGTGCTAAGTATTGGATAAATCTTTGTTGTTTAAGAGTGCAATCTTCGTTATTTTTGATACTTAATAAAACAAAAGAAAAGATATTGTTTTTTAATCGGACAGTACCTTTAAGAAGTCACGATATTACTCAGTAAACGAGTCTAAGTGACCCTGATTTTGATCTAATAAAATTGCTTGAAGCCCCGTGCCGAGTGGCGATGTGAATTTGAGAGTATTAGTAATGTTGTCACGATATACACCGTTCGTTTGATTACAAATATGATTATTTAGTTTATATTTGTAATTTGTTTTGCTTTCCAGGAAAAAGACGACGAAATTGAGAGATTGCACAAGGTGATTGATAGCTATCAATCTTCCAACTGACATAATGACGCACGTGACTTAACATAAATCAATAAATAATAAATTAAAAAACTTTTTATAAATATATTTTTTTTATTTTTAGAATTTTTTTCTTTGGATGTTAGATTTTAGTTGCAAGGCATATATTTAAAATATTTTTTGGGAACAAGAGGCCTGTGTATATATATATATATATATATTGGTATGTTGCACGTAGCTGACCTGATCGCATCAAAACGAAAAATGCGGCAGAAAAAAAATGTGGCGCTGAGTGATGCTTTCAACTTTTTTTTTTGCGCTTAGCCCCAAATATTTTTTAGTCATTGCGTATCTGGGAATTTTACATAGGGAGAATTACTTATTTTCAAAAATTTCTTTATTTATACCATTTATTCTCCCCCAAAAATTGTTAAAAAAATTAGCAATATTAAAAAATAAAAATAATAAATACAAAGTCAGCATACTTATGTTTTGGCCAATCAGTTTATGTTCCTTCTGATGTTTATCAGTTTTTGTTCCTTCTGTGCAGTATGGAGGTACAAGGTAGATCATGAATTCAGCCCTCTCACATTTATAGGTGTTTAAATTAAGTTCAAGTTCTTTGTGAATATACGAAGAATGATGAAAGCAAAAAAGAAACAATATTTTTTATGTTCCTCACAGCAACAGCAAACACCTTTTTTTATGTATTGTATATTTTGTAAGCTTTTGACTAGAAATAGACTATTTTCTTGTTAATTGTGTTGTTTTTCTAAATTTCACCTTATCCGTGCGGAAGAAAGAAAATTACGCAGTCACTCGCGCAGACTAGCAATGTGTAAAAACGAGATTAGAAGACACAACTCTACTTCCTTCTCGAAAGACTATTTGCAAGAGAAAAATATGCACGAGGTAGCGTTAATATACAGAATATATGCACGTGATCAAATATAACCAATCGCAATACTATATACAAAAAATGAAACATTCGCAATGGGCAATCCTAACTTCCATACGATGTAAACTCCACATGAACAAAAGTTTAATTCCGAACTTGCTGCGACTGCAATCTTTACACACAATATAACGTCCCTCGAAAAATCATCTAAATACAAGGAAACAGATCGGCCAACCCTTTAATCTTCAGAAAACGGCGAACCTTCTATATAAAAATTGGATTTAAAATACCGATTGAAGAAATAACGCATTTTTTTCTTTAATTATCTTTCATTATTACATACCAAAAATTAAATAGTCATTGCACATGACGCAGAGGTACCAACATTCATTCATACTAGGAACAGAGGTACCAACATTCATTCATAGATGTCTGGTGCTTTTCAAGTCAATTCGTTTGCTCTGTGGTGTTTTGCACACCTAAATATATGAAAATCAACTTCAGTATATGTGAAATTCTCACAGCCACTACTAATAAACTACTTGCACCATTAAATAAACTTTGAGAGTTTTATATGTCCAATTTACTTGTTGCCTTTAAGTTTATGGCCCATCCAAATGGTAAAAAGCTTATGTCAGCACTTCTGTGATAACTTTAATAACTGATATATTGAAACATTGGAAGGGGGAAAAGTTGTTCTTTTATTCTACGATTTGTCGTTAGTGAGATATAGCGGGATACATTTAACTCGCAAGCAATTATACTTAGCAGTGTAAGTTAGAAAAGATTTTTAACTCGTTTTCCTGAAATGTAGAATTGTTTTTACATGATTTTTAGTGCTTTCTGTAAAAGATTTGACCCTAAATCATTCCGAAATTTTCTCTAAATCTCCTCAGTCATAAAATTTTGAATCTGTTAACATTCTCGTCCCCAGACCTCTATGAGTTTCAAAGAGCTCTTGGGACAAGAATGACCTGTCGACACACTGTAAAAGAATTAGAATCAAGTTACAGTAACAAAGTTTTCTACTGAGGTAGGCTATATGAATATTCTTTTTACCTTAAGGAAACTATTTTTCGCGAAAAAAAAAATTTTTAATTTTCGCACAAACTAATTTTTAGCAAGTCCTAATATTTCTCGAATTTCGTAAAAATAGAATTCAATAATATTTTGTTTCTCAATTTAGACTGTTTTTAGCAATCTCGTCCCCACATATTAGAAAGAGAAAAAGAAGCCCTGGGAACGAGATTGTGTTTTTAGTCAACTCTCCAAATTATAGACACCCCAATTAGCGGACACCTCCATACGTTCAAAACCTCGGACGAAACTTTATAAATATTGGGTAGTCAATTAGTGCACACTCTAATTAGTAGAAGGACAATTTTATTTGCACGAAATGTACTTTCCTTCTCAAATTTCTTTCTAATTAGCGGAGAGGGTAAAAAACACCCTCGGGATACTATTGCTGGACAAGCTTTTCCACGTGAAGGCATAAGAGAATATGATTAACATTCTGTACTTGTGGCTTGTGGATTTAGCGCAAGAAACAATGTGTAATTAAAGATTTCTTTAATAAAACATAAAAAGTAAATATGTGTATTTCATTTGTCTGTAAACCACCCAGCTAGTGCCTTGAACCCTAATAGCTATTAAAAGTTATTTAGGCAGAAAATAGGCAAAAAAAATCGAGTTTTCAAATAAATAAATGAGTAGTTCTAAGTAAATCAGAAGAAAAAATGCAATTCAAATCTTTGGAATATCGCGAATAGTCAGTCTCCAATAATTTTCGCGGTGACTAGTTTTCAGGAAATTGACAAAAACCCGCGAAAATTAATTCCCGCGAAAAGTAATTCCTTTGTTAACTAATGCTAATTACGGCTTACTCAACCTTGAAATGTTTTTCTACGACGCATAGTGAAATACGCTGTCGACTTCCTGTTGCGACAATGTGGTCACGGTTTGGTTACCATGTTGTGTTTTGAACAAGAAAATGTAAAACATTTTCCAGTGTTTCACATGAGATTTTATGTGTAGTGATTGTTCATGAGTGTTGAGGACGAGAATGGAGTCTCAATTTGTGTATTTGTTTTTCCACGTGTTCGTGGTAAGTACTCGAGAAAAAAAATTATTTTATAATATGTAGCTTTTAGAAATAACTTGCCTTCATAACTAGAAATAACTTGCCTTCATGTAGGTTTTGCAATAAAAGGTTTTTAAAAATTTTGTGTAATTTGTCACGAAATTCTGTCAGGTAGTTCTTCTTCTTTTCATCTCGAATTTCAATTCAAATTTTCAACGTTATATAACCTACGGTTTTTTTCTGTTAATTGTCAGCCTTGTATCCAGGGCAATTTCTTGCTTTTTTGCGAAGTAATTGTAAGTGCATTTTGACTGAGTTACAGTGATGCTTGAATTTATACTAATTTGAGTCGTTAAACGATTGTTTTTATAACAAAATGATATATAAGTCCTGTTTTCTTCTTCTCAAAGTTACAAAAATCAAATTGCTTGTCTCAGTATCCAAAATTAAACCCTTTTTCGAAGAAAAAAACCGTTATGCAAACTCAGTCCCCAAGGCTATTCTAAGTCTATGTGTATAGAATTTTTGGGACGAGATGCAATTCCTGAAGGATGTATGGATATTGCCAATGGTTAGCCTCGCCGTGTTTAAAAAAGATGATACTACAAAAAGAAACGTGTAGCTATATTAATCTCTCGATATGCTGAAACTTTGTTTAGAAAAACTGAAAATATCTATGATTATATCCGAAAAAAACTTTAAAGACAGGGCTCTATTAACATGAAATGAAGTTCTAAGTGTCTCAAATTTAAACTTTAAAGAGGTAACTGCCGATTCTGTCGTTGAAAGTGGAATTCTGTTGTTCCACAATAGAACACTTGTTGCTGTTGGTGGCGTCATTCGAAGTATTACTGTTATTACTGCTGTTGTCTTGGTGTTGCTTCTTCCCAACCTTGCTTCCAGGGTATTTTGACTTATTAGCCAATGCGATAACTAACAGTCTAGGGTTAGGGTTAGAGACCCTGGGCACGAGGATGGATCTCGCTCTTTCCTTTCTAAACTTTTTATTTATTTTGACAGATATCGGTACATTCCAAAGACATTAAGAACAGAGTGTCCAACAATGTACAGATGAGATATTTCAATTCGAATCACCAGCGCAGCCTATCGAATTTACTGAACGCATACGGGGATCGAATCAACTACGTCTGCCGGTTCGTACTTCAAGTTAAAGATCGATATGCCGACAATATTTTGGACAATGAGATGATACGAGCTATACAATATAACTTTAAAGTTTTTGACATCAATTCGAATGAATATTTTCCAAAAAAAGATTTTGGCGATGTCAAGTCTCTCGTGTTTTACTACGCATATTTAAATCGATTTCACATTGCAGTGAGTATGATAGAGAAGAACACGCGCATGCGTAATGATATTTCAAAACTGAGGTCAAAAATTGGGATCTTGTTAATAGACTTGAATGATCTGCTAATGAGATGCCATTTAAAGAAGTTAATTGATCCCCTGTCCTCTCAGGATATAGCCAATCATATTAATAGGCATATTCGATCCTTTCTTGAGTCGTTTACGGAACGCATACCAATGCAATCGGTGGTTGAATATAACATTTTAGAGAATTTAGTAAATTTTCTAATGTTTGTGGAAGGAAGAGTGTTTGTGCTTGACAGTACGAGGAAGAATTAGCATTGAACAAAGGACAAATTGTTTTAATATCGCTCTCCTTAAAATTTTTATTTATGTATTAAAGGTTTTCCATATTCTAGTTTTTTGAAAAAGAAATTACTTTTTTAGATTTATTTGATGCTGTCCAAACTTCTTTCTCCAAAAAATGTTTTGTTAGCCACTTAAAGCAATTCCGTTTCCAGGACTTCATCCCTAGGATTTGCGACAGAAGAATGGAATGTTCGTGAGTCTTCATTTTCATGGTTGGCTAAAAACAAAATAAAGAAATGGAAGAAAAATTAATAACGAATGTACAGTATATTGTCTAAAGTAAATACAGATGAACTTTGTTGAAATTGTTTTATATGACTCTTTATTGGGTGCGACCGATGTAGAGAGGTTAGTTCTAGAGGGTTAATGTAAATGAAGACCTTGAAGACGTCGGCAAAAAGAGCAGGATGTAGGTAAAAAACGTCTGATAAGTAAATGGTTTTGTTATGGTATTGCTAGGATAAGTTATCAAAGGGTCTTCGCTATAAAAGTAATTGATTTCAGTTGGAAGAGATTCTTAACCCCTTTCCAGGAGTCTAACAAGCCCTGGTGACGAGGTTTACCAGATTTACCTGAAGCTCAACAATCCCGTTTTTTATATGATGTTTTCGGAACCTAATCCCGATTAGACTGGGGAAAATTAAGACATTGTTTCCGAACATTTTCTAACAACATGATTGGTTGTTTTACACACGTGACATTCCAATACATTCAATGGGTTCGCCACAGATAACTTCGTTCTTTCGACAGACGACTCTTCTGAAATAAGCGTGTAAAAGTTCTTGTAATAAAATGAGTTCGAGGGACAATCCTAACAGAAATCGTGTATTTATTGGACGGCTAAATCCAGAGGCTCGTTCTAGAGACCTGGAAAAGTTTTTCAGAGATAACGGCTTTTCGAGATTAAAGGATGTAAATATAAAGTTGGGATATGCGTTTGTGGTAAGATATTTATTTTGTAACTAGCTATTTATGTTAAACAAGTAGTCTAACTAAAATTAATAAGAAATCTTTCCAGCGTGCTAGCTACACAACAAACGAATACTATTTTGACCTGATAGAGTTTTCTATTAGGTCATGTCCTTTGCTTGAGCACAACCAAAGGCCTCAAATTTTGTGTTGTTTGATTTTAAAACCACAAAAGCTGAAAAGGATTTAGTTGTGTGATTGTTTTAATGGATAACTCTTAATAGGGACTTTAAATTGAAACTTCTTGGAAAATCAAAAGGCCAAAAATTCATATATACCATGTATATATGTTTAAAAACAAAGAAGCCGTAACACAGCGCATGTGTTCTTAATCAAAACAAACTAAACGCTATATCTTCTTACAGCGCAAATAATAACGAAAAATATATTTGGACCATCAAAAGGGAGTTCTATAGAATGTTTTTAGCTAATAAAATCATTGCGATTATGCAACAGAACAGCGATAGGCAGCAAAAACCATGTTGATAGCCTAATTAGGAGAGATAAATCGCCTAAATAAGCTATTGTAGACTAATTAGACTATTATAGCCTAATTTGCAGTTATCCCTGACTGAATAATATGGTTAAATACGATTTTTCTGATTCTTCATAAATATAAACATTTTATTTTTGAAATTTAGTCACTACTACAAACTGTATATAAATGATAAATGTATAACACGTGCTCTACCAGCACGAGGGTGCCGATAAGCTGCATACGCCGTAAAATATGTGGCCGTTTTCGGGCGACTTCGGCGTTTTGACAAAAATCCAAGCATTCACCCGAAAAAACTCGCATAGGCCCGACACTAATAAGATTCAAAAAAACTATAAAAATTAAAATAAACTTACTATGTGGTAGCGAAGTTCTTAAAAGAACTGTTTTTAATGGTTTTTGATAAAGTTTACGTTATAAATAACTTATATATAAACTGTATTAACTCCTTTCTCTTCAAGCGCCTTCTTTCCAAATATCGTCCGCATGGTTTTTTACAAGGAATTGCATTTCGGGAATGTTCCGGGCGGTTTCGGAGGCAAACTCCAATTTTATTCGAAAAGTCGCCCGAACTCACCCGTATATATGCAGGCGTTTGCGGCTTATCAGCACCCTCTTCTACAAGCTACCTAGCTAGCTGCGATTTTTACTCTACTGTGTATAAAAACTGGCCGGGTCAATTCAACAGTACCCAAAATATGATGTTTTATTGTGCCTGAGAATGTTTGTTGGGACTTGCAAAAAACAGAGCTTGTGTGGTACATCCCGTCTTTAAAATCTAAGAGGGGCCAAAGATGGGCCTAACATGGTCTTTTGCCCAATCTTGTGACGCCCTGCCCAGTCTTAAGACTGACCGGCCAGTCTTAAGACTGCGCAATTTTATGTCTAAAGATTGGGCAGTGTCCTAAGATTGGGCAGAACATTAACAACAAACATCACAGAATGAGATTGCTTGAAATTTTTAAACAATAATTGCAAATGTCAAACAATTTTAAAAATTGTTAGGGTCGATGTAGCAAGTACGCTAAATACGATCATGTTTACTATTTAATTACTTTTTAATTTAACATTAATTTTCTTCTAGGAATTTGAAGACAAACGCGATGCAGACGATGCTGTTTATGAATTAGATCGTAAAGAGTTTTTTGGATCAAGGTACAGTTTCTTATTATGTCCTTTACACAATTGATTCCATTTAAAAAGGGTTATTTGATTAATATAAAAAATTTTAGTCTTGATTTAAGATGATGCTTTTTAATAAATTTCAGACTGACTGTAGAACATGTCAAGAATGGGCCCCGTCCTTCCGGTGATAGATACCGAGGAGGATTCAATGGTGGTTTCCAACAACGTGACAGGTTAGTTAAAGTAAAACATTTTTACTTCTTTTCACAGGCTAACTGTAGAGCATGCGACAGGCACTCCTCGGGAAGATATCGGTGGTGGTGGCGGTAGAAGAGATCGTAGTCGGTATGATGGTGGAGGAGGTGGCTATCGTGGTGATAGAGGTTATCGAGATGGTGACCGGTGAGCCTATAGTGTTAATTGTCCACAATCTTGGGGCAAATTAAAATGCTGTTGAAAAGTTAACTATAGAAAAACTGTTATTCTAATTAGTCATTAATATGAAGTGTACAGGAATGCTTTTTATTTATTACTTTAAAATTTTATCTAGAGGAAGAAATAGACCTTATAATACAGAATGGAGAATTATTGTGCAAAACTTATCTTCACGAGTTGGTTGGCAGGTTTGTCATTATATTTAACATACTTTCCATTGAATGGCGGGGCAAAAGAAATAAGCAGTGTTGAAAGGATTTGCGGAATTACCTGAAAATAATTACTTTAATAATAATTTTAGGACAACACACTATTTGGTGATATCTTTATCTGCCTATCCATGTGGTCCAAACATATCTAGTTCCTCTTGCACATGGTTATCTTATTGGCCAATTATCTTTAATCCATGGTCATTCGAAAATCCATTTAGTTCACAAAAAAAAAGCTATCCATGGCATCACTTATCTCATGGGTTAAGTGTCAAAAGCACAAAAAAGCCTTGATCCATTTGTTCATTGGCATTACCTTTGGCAAATATATCTTAACCTATGGCAATCTGTGTTACTTACCAACTAGCTACAAACCTTGTTGCACTTACCATCTAGTTACTGATCTCTATGTTGTAGTATATCTGAGATATATTATGTGCCATGGTGGATTAAAACTTTGTTTAGGTTTTGATTGGTGGTAAGTTATGTAGCAGCTGATCAAAAAATTTTTCAATGGAACTTGCTATAAAGTAAAATGCCGAGTTTAGTATATTTATTTTCTTTTGTAGGACCTAAAAGATTTTTTCCGTTCTGCTGGAGAAGTTACATTTACAAAAGCCAATAAAGAAAAACTTGGAGAAGGGTAAGAGGTTTTCTTCTTTATCTATCACAATTTGGTTAGCTAGCACTAGACTACATGTTGTTATAAATTTTATTTTCTGGCATTCTGTGTAATTTATGCGGTATTTCCATGCTGTAATAAATAAGGGATGAATGCAAAATTACAAAAGGAATACTTTTTTAAGTTGTGCAATTTTTTTGTTGTTGCATGATCAAGTTTTTCATACACTTGATATACCTTTTAAATCTGAACATTAGACAATTTGGTCATTTTTTGACCTAATCATATGTTTTATTTTAGTGTTGTTGAATTTAAAACCTACAAGGATATGCAACGTGCAATGAGAAAATTCGACGGCACTGAATTTTTTGACCGAAAAATTAAATTAATTGATGTAAGTTATTATATGGTGTAATTATGCTACTGTAATTATGCTATTAGTTAAAGTTGTTTTATTGTTTGTCATTTCTATTTTAATTGTAGGATTGTCCTGGTCCCCCAAGAGATTCGCATTCCAGAAGTCGTAGTCGAAGTAATAGTCGTGATAGAAGTAAGCGTTCTCGCAGTAGAAGCAGATCCAGAAGCCGTCAGAGAACACGAAGAAGATCAACACGTTCCCCGCGCCGATCAAGAAGTCGAAGTAAGTCAAGATCACGAAGTAGATCAAGAACACCAGACAAGTCGAAATCCAGATCAAGGTCACGATCAAAGTCGAGAGATTCTCGTCGTTCTCGTTCAAAATCACCTGATAAAGAAGAGGTGAATGGAGATTAAACTTTATGTTGTAGTAAAAAGTTGTACATATTAATTTGTTGTGCGAAGCACAAGTCGTCCGCATGACCATGAATATAAAGCTGGATTTTTGCTACCGACCTTAGGTGGATGTCCACTACTATTAAGGAAGTTCTCATTTTACATATTTAGTTGCCGACTAACCAATTAAATGGAACTATTTTGTCAAAAATTTCCTGCTGTCCATAGTGGAAATCTAGCTTTCTGTAAATGCTCTTTAATAAGCAATATTTTAAATGAAGCTGGTCAGTGAGTGTTTTAAAGAAAAATTTTTAAAAAAATATTTCGATTAATTCAGAATGCTTCTTATTCGAAGCGACTTACCCTCCTCCCCTCCCCCATTACAAGTGGAATTGTTTTACCTCAAGGCTTTTTTGCCAGCAAATTTTTCGGTAAACCTGAAGGCGAGTTTCTAGAGTAAATTGTGAATTAGTCGTGACATGTCTTTCGATTTTCACAAAAAAAGAAAAACATCGACGAATTTCAAATAATGTCAAACTCTGAAACAAAATATGAAACATAATTTGGAAAATTTGATTGGCAACCACTGTCCTTTTATGGGACCATTGGTTGATAGTGTGAAGTTCAAGAGATTTTGCATTTTCTACGTTAAGACGGCGTATAACAGTAAAATTGGCGATTGGCAGTCGTTCTGTTAATTTCTCGTACGTGATCCTGTAGACCAGATTGTACATTGAGCTCGAGTGTTTGAATTCGCATGAACTGAGAAATTTACATCAAGTATACTAGTCAGTACATTTTGATACCAAACAGGCACAAATTTGAAAAATATTCGTTTAATGAGACCTATGTATTAGAAATAATTTTTGATCAATTAGGCTTTTTTAAAGCAATGAAAGCCCATTTTTTCTTAAAAACATCTACGCAACCTTAGTAGTAAATTAGAATATTTACTGCGACAGCATATACTTCACGGCGGATGTTTTTTAAAGGTTTAGCACAAATCCGCTTACAATAAAAAGCGCATTCTGATTTGTTCTGTGCACCTTTAGCCAGAATAACTTTTTTTAAAGAGAGTAAGGGTAGAAGATTTCGCCAGTTTAGAAAATCGAATTGTAATTTTTGGACGAATAATTATTGGTTATGTTCGTTACACCAAAGAGGAATGAAAATACCTAATGTTATTGTAGTTCATAGTGAAAGAAGAAATAAATCATGAACTTTGAGATTTCCCCTTTTTTCATCTTTTTTTCGAGTGAAAATCTTTCGCGTCTTAGATATCCATGACTGCGTGAAAAAACTGATTGTTTTTGGTGCTGCACTGTAAAATAAAAAGCCCATCTCGGGCAGACCGAGCTTGCGCGAGGTCTGTGCCTACCACTTTTAAAATATCCACATTAGAATCACTTTAGATGTAAAATAATTAGAAACAGTCCGCGATTGTGTTGATGATATTATTTTCTTATAAATTAATTTTCCTAGCTTTATGATTCGCAGAAGCTATCCCCTCTAAAAAGGCAAAAAATCCCTGCAAATGGGGAAAACGAGTGGTGTAAAATCGTAGGGGGGTAAATATTAGGGGGTAAAATAGTCGGGGGTGAAAGACTTGATTACCGTGATTATTCGGTTGCCGCACAGTTAGAAAAAATGAGAAATCAGAAAACGAAAGCTTTCGATACGTGGTGGTGTGGGTGGTGTGGTGCTTGCTTTCTCTAAATTGCTACTGTTTGGTTAAAGTGGGAAGGCATTTTGATAACTAACGATTATATTGTTTTATGGATGCTTAAGTTATTGTAAATAACGCCAGAATACAATTGAAATTTATGGCTGTACCCCATATGGTACCCCATAGACCTTTTTGAATGCTTACATTTTTCGTGGTAAGCCCTTCTGGCTCTAACAACTGCGTGGCAGGCAGAAAGATGCGAAAGCTTGCTGAAGAAAGGTCTTTTTCAGCCCATTTCTTTCTACAAAAATATTTTTGAGGCTTTAAACTATTATTGAGTGTAGATGGGTAACTTGTGACTGACATATATTCATATAGATGACTTGCTATCTTGATAATTTTTATTTTTTTTATTTTTTGGCAGGTAAAATAAAGCAATTTAATTGGCTAATAATTCTTTTTAGAAGATCTGATTGGTTAAAAAACTATTTGCCTGCCGAAATAAAATGTAAACAAAGATTCTAGCAAGTCATCTATAAAGTCGTAATGATACCTTTGCGCAAAAAAAACAGACTCCAAGCAGAACCTATCCTGCAAGTAACACTTCTTTCAACACCCCCTTCACTGCCCGACATATCACCTAAGTAACAGAAGTTCTCAACTATCTCTAACAAGCCACTGTTGTACATCATTAAAGCTGGAATTACTTCATTCTCTATAATCTCACCTTTGCGACGCTTTCATACAAACTGAATGTCAGCTCTCAACCTTTCACCAATACTACTGCACTTCTTATGTACCCAATGCTTGCAAGTCTGACAAAAAATTGTGTTAGTACCAACCCCTTTCCTGCAAACTCCACAAGGCCACTTTCCAACTACAAGGTCACACTTGGCTGCAATGATACTAATCATGACTTTAGACTTTGCTGTGTTCACCCTTAGCCCTTTCTCTTCTAGTCCTTTCTTTTGTTGGCAGTATAATAGGGTTATTTGTTCTTCTGGTAGTGACTACTGAGAGTGTATACAGGCAGGGGAAAATCCGAGTTGGTTGGCAGGTTTGTCATTATATTTAACATACTTTCCATTTAATGGTGGGGCAAAAGAAATAAGCAGTGTTGAAAGGATTTGCGGAATTACCTGAAAATAATTACTTTAATAGTAATTTTAGGACAACACACTATTTGGTGATATCTTTATCTGCCTATCCATGTGGTCCAAACATATCTAGTTCCTCTTGCACATGGTTATCTTATTGGCCAATTATCTTTAATCCATGGTCATTCGAAAATCCATTTAGTTCACAAAAAAAAAAGCTATCCATGGCATCACTTATCTCATGGGTTAAGTGTCAAAAGCACAAAAAAGCCTTGATCCATTTGTTCATTGGCATTACCTTTGGCAAATATATCTTAACCTATGGCAATCTGTGTTACTTACCAACTAACTACAAACCTTGTTGCACTTACCATCTAGTTACTGATCTCTATGTTGTAGTATATCTGAGATATATTATGTGCCATGGTGGATTAAAACTTTGTTTAGGTTTTGATTGGTGGTAAGTTATGTAGCAGCTGATCAAAAAAATTTTCAATGGAACTTGCTATAAAGTGAAATGCCGAGTTTAGTATATTTATTTCTTTTGTAGGACCTAAAAGATTTTTTCCGTTCTGCTGGAGAAGTTACATTTACAAAAGCCAATAAAGAAAAACTTGGAGAAGGGTAAGAGGTTTTCTTCTTTATCTATCACAATTTGGTTAGCTAGCACTAGACCACATGTTGTTATAAATTTTATTTTCTGGCATTCTGTGTAATTTATGCGGTATTTCCATGCTGTAATAAATAAGGGATGAATGCAAAATTACAAAAGGAATACTTGTTTAAGTTGTGCAATTTTTTTGTTGTTGCATGATCAAGTTTTTCATACACTTTAAAAGGATATACACAAGGTATATCCTTTTAAATCTGAACATTAGACAATTTGGTCATTTTTTGACCTAATCATATGTTTTATTTTAGTGTTGTTGAATTTAAAACCTACAAGGATATGCAACGTGCAATGAGAAAATTCGACGGCACTGAATTTTTTGACCGAAAAATTAAATTAATCGATGTAAGTTATTATATGGTGTAATTATGCTACTGTAATTATGCTATTAGCTAAAGTTGTTTTATTGTTTGTCTTTTCTATTTTAATTGTAGGATTGTCCTGGTCCCCCAAGAGATTCGCATTCCAGAAGTCGTAGTCGAAGTAATAGTCGTGATAGAAGTAAGCGTTCTCGCAGTAGAAGCAGATCCAGAAGCCGTCAGGGAACACGAAGAAGATCAACACGTTTCCCGCGCCGATCAAGAAGTCGAAGTAAGTCAAGA
Source organism: Hydractinia symbiolongicarpus (assembly GCF_029227915.1). Lineage (NCBI taxonomy): Eukaryota > Metazoa > Cnidaria > Hydrozoa > Anthoathecata > Hydractiniidae > Hydractinia > Hydractinia symbiolongicarpus. The sequence goes on from NC_079878.1 coordinate 7,372,183, forward strand.
TCACGAAGTAGATCAAGAACACCAGACAAGTCGAAATCCAGATCAAGGTCACGATCAAAGTCGAGAGATTCTCGTCGTTCTCGTTCAAAATCACCTGATAAAGAAGAGGTGAATGGAGATTAAACTTTATGTTGTAGTAAAAAGTTGTACATATTAATTTGTTGTGCGAAGCACAAGTCGTCCGCATGACCATGAATATAAAGCTGGATTTTTGCTACGGACCGGATGTCCACTACTATTAAGGAAATATATGTCAAACTCTGAAACAAAATATGAAACATAATTTGGAAAATTTGATTGGCAACCACTGTCCTTTTATGGGACCATTGGTTGATAGTGTGAAGTTCAAGAGATTTTGCATTTTCTACGTTAAGACGGCGTATAACAGTAAAATTGGCGATTGGCAGTCGTTCTGTTAATTTCTCGTACGTGATCCTGTAGACCAGATTGTACATTGAGCTCGAGTGTTTGAATTCGCATGAACTAATACTAGTCAGTACATTTTGATACCAAACAGGCACAAATTTGAAAAATATTCGTTTAATGAGACCTATGTATTAGAAATAATTTTTGATCAATTAGGCTTTTTTAAAGCAATGAAAGCCCATTTTTTCTTAAAAACATCTACGCAACCTTAGTAGTAAATTAGAATATTTACTGCGACAGCATATACTTCACGGCGGATGTTTTTTAAAGGTTTAGCACAAATCCGCTTTGTACAATAAAAAGCGCATTCTGATTTGTTCTGTGCACCTTTAGCCAGAATAACTTTTTTTAAAGAGAGTAAGGGTAGAAGATTTCGCCAGTTTAGAAAATCGAATTGTAATTTTTGGACGAATAATTATTAGTTATGTTCGTTACACCAAAGAGGAATGAAAATACCTAATGTTATTGTAGTTCATAGTGAAAGAAGAAATAAATCATGAACTTTGAGATTTCCCCTTTTTTCATCTTTTTTTCGAGTGAAAATCTTTCGCGTCTTAGATATCCATGACTGCGTGAAAAAACTGATTGTTTTTGGTGCTGCACTGTAAAATAAAAAGCCCATCTCGGGCAGACCGAGCTTGCGCGAGGTCTGTGCCTACCACTTTTAAAATATCCACATTAGAATCACTTTAGATGTAAAATAATTAGAAACAGTCCGCGATTGTGTTGATGATATTATTTTCTTATAAATTAATTTTCCTAGCTTTATGATTTGCAGAAGCTATCCTCCCTAAAAAGGCAAAAAATCCCTGCAAATGGGGAAAACGAGTGGTGTAAAATCGTAGGGGGGTAAATATTAGGGGGTAAAATAGTCGGGGGTGAAAGACTTGATTACCGTGATTATTCGGTTGCCGCACAGTTAGAAAAAATGAGAAATCAGAAAACGAAAGCTTTCGATACGTGGTGGTGTGGGTGGTGTGGTGCTTGCTTTCTCTAAATTGCTACTGTTTGGTTAAAGTGGGAAGGCATTTTGATAACTAACGATTATATTGTTTTATGGATGCTTAAGTTATTGTAAATAACGCCAGAATACAATTGAAATTTATAGCTGTACCCCATATGGTACCCCATAGACCTTTTTGAATGCTTACATTTTTCGTGGTAAGCCCTTTCTGGCTCTAACAACTGCGTGGCAGGCAGAAAGATGCGAAAGCTTGCTGAAGAAAGGTCTTTTTCAGCCCATTTCTTTCTACAAAAATATTTTTGAGGCTTTAAACTATTATTGAGTGTAGATGGGTAACTTGTGACTGACATATATTCATATAGATGACTTGCTATCTTGATAATTTTTATTTTTTTTATTTTTTGGCAGGTAAAATAAAGCAATTTAATTGGCTAATAATTCTTTTTAGAAGATCTGATTGGTTAAAAAACTATTTGCCTGCCGAAATAAAATGTAAACAAAGATTCTAGCAAGTCATCTATAAAGTCGTAATGATACCTTTGCGCAAAAAAAAAACAGACTAAAAAGGACCTCACTTCACCTAGCGCCCTCATCTTTTTACAAACCACGCTATTGTTTAAAGCTGAAAGGGCTTAGCGGGGAAAATATAAACATTCAAAAAGCTCTATTGCCTTTATTGTATAGAGCTTGAAATGCTGAAATAAGTGGGTGTGTTTATTTTGCAGCTACCAGCAGACTAAGAAGTGGTTTATTCTGCTGTTAGTATGGAACCATTTATTATAGTAACTTTCACAAAATATTTTGGCATTTATACTGCCAGGAGATTATTTAGATTTGTTCTGCCTGCCGTATAATAAGGGCTATTTATTTTTTCAGCAGTATACGATAGCAAAATACTTAGGCCCCAAGTATTTTTCTATTGTATAAGTGGGGTCATGAGTTGTATTAGTTCTATTTATTCTGCTAACAGTAACACTCTTCATCATCATAATCATCATCATCATCATTCTTGGCCTAATGTCCGTTTTCCATGCTAGCATGGGTTGGACGGGCTATATTAATGACACTCTTTCAATCTGATCTAGACTGTGTTGATCTAAACTCAACTTCCTCTGTATCAAGTGTGTCCCCATAACCTCCTGCCAAGTCTTTCTCGGTCTGCCCCTTGGCTTTGCCCCAGGAACTATCAAGTTTCTACACTTTCTTACCCAATTATCCTCCTTTATTCTTTCCAAGTGCCTCAGACAATTCAATCTTCTTATCTGGATAACATCTTTAATTCTGCGGATACTTAGCCTGCTTCTTAGCTCATCTGAACCCTTTCTGTCTCTCAGACTGGCGTTACACATCCACCTAACCATTCTCATATCATTCCTTTCTAAACGGTCAAGATCTTCCTGCTTCACTGCCCATGTCTCACTATCGTACAACATAACACTTCTTACACAGGCCTTATACAACCTACCTTTTTTTTCTGCTAGTCAACAAAGGAAGTAACTCTCTGAACTTCTTCCAAGCAGAACCTATCCTGCAAGTAACACTTCTTTCAACACCCCCTTCACTGCCCGACATATCACCTAAGTAACAGAAGTTCTCAACTATCTCTAACAAGCCACTGTTGTACATCATTAAAGCTGGAATTACTTCATTCTCTATAATCTCACCTTTGCGACGCTTTCATACAAACTGAATGTCAGCTCTCAACCTTCCACCAATACTACTGCACTTCTTATGTACCCAATGCTTGCAAGTCTGACAAAAAATTGTGTTAGTACCAACCCCTTTCCTGCAAACTCCACAAGGCCACTTTCCAACTACAAGGTCACACTTGGCTGCAATGATACTAATCATGACTTTAGACTTTGCTGTGTTCACCCTTAGCCCTTTCTCTTCTAGTCCTTTCTTTTGTTGGCAGTATAATAGGGTTATTTGTTCTTCTGGTAGTGACTACTGAGAGTGTATACAGGCAGGGGCAAATCCAGGAAATTACTCCAGGCATCTGTAAGCCCTGAAATTCTTTTTTGTCCTTTTTAGGAAAGAAAACATTATTATTTTTAAGTGAACTACATCTAGAACGGTTACTACCACATTGTGGGTGCCCAAATTGGATGTCCTCAAAACCAGTCTCACAATGTTTAAATTGACATTAGCCCCTGATAGGAGTACTTTTTCCTTTCAGTTTCTACTGGCAAGATAAATAGGAATTAAGCATCTATTTTGCTGATTGAATGAAAATTTTTTTTCTGGAAAACAAAAAGCAGTTAATTTTAAATATGCTTATTTCAAGCTCCACCAGGAGAAATTTGTTATTTAAATATAATTTTTTGCTTATCTTACCATTAAACCACAGGAGATTTAAACTAAACAACATAGGAAATGAATACAAGTGTTTTTAAAACTACATTAAGGCAAGAAATCTTTTCATCAGGAAATTTACCCAGGCATTTTAACTTCTCGTTTTAAAATATAAAAAAAAAGATTTTTTTGCAGCATTTTAATTTCCCGATCTAAATCCATTTTTAGTGACATTTTAATTTTTATTGTGATAATCTGCTGGTACCAGTAGAGTAACAATCAGATAAGTTGAATGGTACTTGGAGAATATACAATTCGTTAAATTGCTGGTCACAAACAGGCCAACAGACACAGTTTTCATATTATTATAATACATTGATAAACCTGTGAGAAAATCCACTTATGTAGAAGGTAAATGGAAAAAAATAGGTTGATTTAAGAATTTTGATTATTAACCCTAACGATTAATAGAGACGATCGCGACAGCATCATTATTTTTTATACATCGCGACTATCGCGAAGCTCTTCGTTAACATTTTTTCTATCGCGATGGTCACGATAGGATCACGGATCATTCGTGTCGCGCATGATACGCGCTCACGCAGGTGTCCTGATTCCAGTACTGTAGTAGTGTATAAACAAAAAAAAATAAATTAAAGAAATTTGTTTAGCTGTTGCTTTTAATATGTAGATGGGTAAAAGTATTTATGATGACAGTTGGTTTTAAAAAATTTTAAACTTTCAATATATAACCATTACTTTGTATGCTGTGCAATGTTCTCCAGTGTAAAAATTTTGCAATAGCATCATGATCATCATTTTTATAAGGTTATTATAAGGTTTTTATAAGATAATACATGTCAACAAGCAAAATAATAAAGACTTACATGCCCTAGAACACGTTAGTTCGTTGACCCCTCTGGCTGTAAGACTAATGCTATTGTATCAATCCACCCAGATCACAAATAATCTCTTATAATAATACAGAGACTGTGTCTGTCCGTAACAGACAAAGTGGATATGTTCATTTTCCTTTGATGTTGCTGAAAAATGCATGTCTCAAATGTTAAATTTTCTGACGTTACGGCGCAACTTTAATAACAATACTTTAACGTCAATACCTTATATTCAATAGATAAAGCCATTACAGTGCACCTAAAACTTAGAGGCCAAATAACTTGGAAACAAGGTGGTGACGTCAATGATTTTTCACAGCGTGGATAACTAGGGACCACCTAAGACCAATTTGGGTAATTTTCAAACCTGAGTCCCCAAATCCGTTTCGGAATGGACGTGTTGATGACAACATCGAAAAACATTCAAACCGCAATATTTTCGTAACCGTTTGTCAAAATTACACGATCCCATACATTTTCTTGATCAGCGTTTCAAGATGTATATGATGATGGCAACGGGCATACAAATTTAAAAATTTTTTTTTTTTGGTTTTGACAGGCCATTGCCGACGTCAGCAAAATTTTTAAACCCTTATATCTTATTAACCGCTCATCGAAAGCACATGGTCATATACATTTTCTTGATCAGCAGTATAAGCTCTACATATTATAGGCAACGAATGAACTAAATTTTGCTAATTTTTTTTTGTATTTGCAATGCTGTCGTCAGCAAAGAGCTTAAAACAGAATATTTTTTATTTTCCTTCTGCCTAAGTGGATTTCTCCACGGGCTTTATCGACTAGTCCATTATAATAAAACAATTATATAGCTTAGTTCTTAAAATATTTATTTTGATCCAACCTGTTTTATGCATTTTAGGAAATGTGTAATTTTAATTTGGACAAATCTAATCAAAAGAGTTTATGGAAGTGCCAGAAGAAAGAGATCGTATCAGTGAACTAAAAAATGAACGAATTGCTTTGCAGAAGAAAACATTTACAAAATGGGTTAATGCTTTTTTAGAAAAAAGTGGCAATGGAATTGAAAATATTTTCAGAGACTTTAATGATGGCAGACTGCTCATCAAATTGCTGGAAAATATATCTGGTGAAAAAATCGGAATTGTATGTAAGTATATCTCAATAAAATTTTTTAAGGTTTTTGAATAGCATCAAATTGTATGTGGCAGGTATTTAAGGTGTGAGTAAGGGAAAAAAAAGTTTTTTTAACAAAGTTTTTTTTTAACTCCTTTTATAAAGTAAGTGAATTTGTTACTGGTGAAATTATTTTTTATAAAATAGAATAGAAATGCAAGTTTTTTCCAAAATCACAATCCTCATCATTAGTCTTCATGCTGAACGTGCTAAAAAGATGAAATATAAGCGTAAATGTTTATGTTTATCGCTTTGGGAATAAACTGTGGTATGAGTATATTTTGTAACAATACCGTAATCACAACCAATGTTGTAAAAAACGATATTGTTGAAATTCTTGTATCGCTTTTTATTTAATGATTCTTTGTTTTTATCCAATCAATTAAAAATCACTTTTCATTTTGTTTATTTTTACTTTACCCGTCTCTCCTTGTGAATATAATATTTTAAGTGCGAATATGAGCAGACACGCTCGTTATATAGAAGTTGTTAAAAACACCCGTAGCGACCATTTAACTATATGAAAGTGATGATATTTTTCAAAAATCTTTAGCTCTTTTTCGCAATGTTCATTTTTTGTGTTAGTACTGCTAGCCTTTTTATCTTCATTTACAAAACTATAAAAGCTACAAGGTGGAGGGTGAGCAGCTTTTAAAGACAGATGTTGTATCTAAAACGATTTTAAATTTAATTCGTGTGTGAACGTAAGTGTGAACAGATATCATTTTCAGCGAATTATGGTTTGTAATTTGAGGAAAAAAAATTATTGGAATATATCTTCAAAACAGAAAATACTTACACTATAATCTTCAAATCGTTTTTAGATCAATGTGTTGTAATTACAAAACAGTGAACATAAATCATGCAAAACTAAAAGTTTTGTAAATAGAGATGCATTAGTAAAGGAGGGGTCATTTTTTTAGCGTCTTTTAGTGTCTTCAATTTTATTTTGTTTCCAATAATTTTTATATCATCTTTAAGCAATTTTATAAACTTTTAGAAAATATTATACAACAATAATACAACTTTCACGTAATTTTAAAGCTGCTTTAAAACATCACACTTTTTCCCTTACTCACACCTTAAAGAATCATAACTGGGCAAAACTTGTAGATACATTAAATATTTATAAAATAATTTTTTACAGCAAGGGGAAATCAGCGAATACACAAACTAGAAAATGTTTCAAGGGTGTTGGAATATCTCACTAAGTCAGTAAGTGAGTTAAATATTTAAACTTAAAGAGAATCCTGCTGTGCATTATTTTTCTCTCTTTAATATTTCATCTTTTTGATTTTAAATCTAAGGGCAATAACTAACAAGGCATTTGTTTGGTATTCTTATACTATTTTACATTTTAATCTTAGATTAAGTTGGAAAGTATTGGTGCAGAAGATGTTGTTGATGGTAAAGAAGAGTTGATCCTTGGTTTGCTTTGGACAATTATATTGCGATTTTCAATTTCTGATGTTAAGGATGAGGTCTGTTCTTTGTATCTATATAATAATACGGAGCTTCTGTCTGTGACTTTTGCGAAGTGGATAAAATTTCTTTGATAAAGTCTATAAAACATCGCCTATAAATTTGTTCTGTAAATTAGCAAACTTTGACGTTAAAGCAATATTGACGTCAAAGGAAAGTATATTAAGATTAGTGAAGCCAATGCATTGCACTTTTAAAATTAAGGCTTAATAACTTGGAAACGGGTGGAAATAACTGACGTCATCTCCTGCGTGGGTAACTAGGGACTACCTGGGACCAAGTTGGGTAAGTTTTCCAAACCTGGGTCACCAAATCCGTTTCGGAATGGACAGGTAAATGACGTCATAAAAAAACCTTTAAACCCTAATATCTCTGCATCCGTTTGTCTCAAGTACACGATCCTATACATTTTCTTGATCAGCGTTTCAAGATCTATACGATGAAGGCAATAGGTACACAAATTTTTTGAAAATAAATTTTTGGGTTTGACAGGCCATTGCTGACGTCAACAAAATTTTTAACACCTTATATCTCCTTAGGCTTTTGTCGAATACATATGATCCTATACATTATTGTGATCAGCGTTTTAACCTTTACATGTTATAGCCAACAAATAAACTAAACTTGGCCAATTTTTTTTGTACCTGCACTGTTGACGCCAGCAAAAAATCTAAAACAACCTATTTTTCCATTGTCCTTCTGCCTAAGTGGATTTCTCCACGGGCTTTATCGACTAGTTATTTATAATATTTGCGTAGTTTTCCCCAGTACTAATTATACTGCAAATAATGGAATGTGTTTTAAATGTTTTTGGATCAAATTAAAAAAGCTTTAACTCTGAAGAAGTGTTATTAAATCATATTTTAAAAGTTCTAGCACTTTCGTCATCATTTTGACTTTTTGAAAGATTTTTGTGTGTACATAGGTGAATATTTATCATAACACATCCGTATTTCATTCCCTGTTGAGAATGAAATACGGATGTGCTATGATAAATATTCACTTATGTATACACATCAGCCGGATAAACTATCTGTGTTCATCACTAACATATTGCCGCACGTAGTGTAGTGGGTTCCAGCTCTGGGGACCGCGGATTGAATCCCGCTCACTGCTTGGTAGTATGTTAGTGATGAACAAAGTAGTTCTTCTTCAATATGATTTTTGTGTGTTTCATCTCTAACCTTCCACAAACTTTTTTTTTCGTGCCATTCAATAATAAAATCTTCTATAAATAATTTTTTTTGTTGGCTCTGTTTCTTTTTCTCTTTTTGTTTCATAATTTTTATGAAAAAAACTGGTAAGTGTTTTGTTTGCTCAAAAAGTCAACTAATTGAAAGTTTCCAACTTATTGAAAACTTTTGCAGAAAGCAATTGGTTGACAATCAGGCCATTTGTAAAAACAACCAATCAAAATCAATTAATCGGCTGGTGTATTACCCTCTTTAAAAAATTAAATAATTTATATGGTTATGTGCGTTGTTGTACCTTACCCGATAATGTTTTTGTTTTACAAATCACAGTGCAATATTTCTTTTGTAGTCAGCAGATGCACGTTCTGTGAAGGATGCATTGTTAATGTGGTGTCAAAGGCAAACTAAAGGGTTTGTATGCTTTCAATTCTTTTTTTAGTTTTAATAATATCTGAATGTCATTTTTTGTTTATTATATAGTTACCCTGGTGTCGACATTCGGAATTTTACAACAAGTTGGAAGAATGGTTTGGCATTTAACGCAATTATACATAAACACAGGTTGGTGTTTAATGATTTTAGCCAAATCTGTCTTGTTTTTTATAATTTTTATATTAGACAATAAGAAAATTGTCTTTGATTGATAAAAAGAAAATGCAATTTTTAAATGATTTATTATGAAACTATAATGTAACTTCAATTGCAAAATAATTTTTTTCTGCACAAATGTATATCTTTCCACACAAAGATAACTTGTGTGCTTTTTGATTTCTGTGTGATTAATGCATGTATGGACGATTAAATTATCCAACATTTTTGATGTACTCAACTATAAATTTTAGTTGGTTCTGCATTTAAGTTTTCAAATGAATTTTTTCAATTTTCTTCGGGTTCCTTATGACCCTAAGGACATCGAAACTTTTTTTGTAGGCCTGACTTATTTGATTTCAACAAACTACAAGGGAATCCAAATCTTGTCAGTCTTGCCCATGCCTTTAATGTTGCAAAGGATTCGCTTGGTATTGCGAAGCTATTGGATCCCGAAGGTAAGGAAACCTATGGTTTGTATGCTTTTTAAAAATAATTGTGATACAATGTATTAAATAGTTTTACAAACTTTAAAATTACCTTTATGTGGCAGTTATAAATTAGCCAGCTAAAAATTGATTTCATGTTCATGCTGATAAATACTTGTATATGTATGATCAATAGCAATAATAGCACATTTTCACTCCTTGTTAACCAAAAGCTTAGTGAGTAGGTAAACACCAATGTTTCTTCCTTTTTTATCAGACAGTTGTCTAGCGAAACACATAAAAGTTCCCAAAAAATGGATAATTTGGCATTATAAATTTTTGGTTTCATTGCAAAGCAATATATGCTAAGATAAAACTGTTCATTATTTTTCTTGTTAAAGATGTTGATGTACCGAGACCCGATGAAAAATCCATCATGATGTACGTAGGAACAATGTATCAATATTTTAGTAAGATGAAGCATGAAGAAACTGGGGGAAAAAGATTAAACAAGGTAAAATTTTGGTTGATTTGTACCATACTTCAGCTGGATCATACTTTTTATTTTACTTAAGTGTCTAATTGAACAAATATGAATTTTGCAAATTAATTACCTCAAACTTTTATTTTGTTAAACTATAGAATCTTAGAATTGACAAGTGCTATGCCCTAAAAATAAAAGCCACAGTGTGTAGCGTAAAACTATATTTATCTAAAATAGCAGCACATGAAATGCAGAACAAGGCCAGAGTCACCAAATCTGCATCACCTGTACATTTTGTTGTAAAAAAGGCTTTCATACTAAACATTTTTTGTTTTAAAACAACCTAAAGCTTTTGTGTTAGCTGAGACAATGGTTATTGCATAAAGATTACAACATAAAAAATTATCAAAATAATCACTAATTTCATGCCAGGCAGGTCAGCTCAAAGTTCCAGGTTTCATAAATGCCAATATTTACCAATTCTATTAGACCTTGACCTTCATAGGTTAATTTTTGCCTAAGATATTTTGTGACTCAATTATGATGTAGATCACAACATGTTAGTAAAATGTTTCATTGTAAGTATCAGTGGGAATTCTCTCAGTACGAGTACCATCTTTCTAGCAGAAACAAATTGATTAAAGTTTTGGCCATTTTTTAAAAACAGAGCTTCTTTCTGTTTTTTTGCACTTACCACTTACTATTACTGTTTTTTGTGTTATAATTGTTTAGTCAGTATGTACTGTATATAACTTTAAATATTTTAGGATATTATTTCACTAGTTGTGCAGGTCCAGCAGGTGTACATAATCTTTTTCTTATTTTCAGCTTGTCATTGATCTCATAAACATTGATAAACTGAAGGAAGAATATTTATCATCAATAAAAGATTTAATAGCATGGTGCGTTAAAACAACAGCTATGCTAAAAGCTGCTATATCGAAAATGCCAAGAGAATTACGAAAACAAATGGAGGCCTTCAGAAAATTTCGTGCTGTTGAAAAACAAGAAAGGTAAGTACAGCTATAGTTAACATTAACAGGTATAGGGTGAAATCCCATAAAATCTTAGGATTTAAGGATGTGTTTGGATGGATTAAATTTATTAATTGATTTAAAGGAACATAAACCAGACTATGAACATAAGAAAAGATAAAAGTAAGCAAGTCGAAATAGATTAGAGTTTTTTAGCTTAAAATGAAATAGAAACAAAAGAGAATAATGTAAACAAATCAAAATGTTGTAGGCAAGGCTCAGTCACGAAAAAAGTTTTAATAAAATATTACTTTACTAGTCGATAAAGCCCGTGGAAAAATCCACTGAGGCAGGATAAATATGAAAAATAAGCGTCATTCAAATTTTGATGACGTCAGCAACCCATTCACAAAATAAAAGAACCTTGTTTTCACGTTGCCTCTATTGTGTAGAGCTTAAACTGCTGATCAAGAAAATGTATATGATCATGTGCTATTGACGAACGGTTAAGAAGATATAAAGTTTTAAAAATTTTGCTGTCGTCAGCAATGGCCAGTCAAGACCTTAAAATTTTTTTTCAAAATTTGTATACCTGTTGCCTTCATCGTATAGATCCTGAAACGCTGAGCAAGAAAATGTATAGGATCATGTACTTTTGACAAACGGTTGCAGAGATATTAGGGTTTAAAGGTTTTTTGATGACGTCATCAACCCATCCATTCCGAAACGACTTCGGGGACCCAGGTTTGGTGAAAATAACCCAAATTGGTCCTAGCTGGTCCCTAGTTACCCATGCGGTCAAAAATCATTGACGTCACCACCTCGTTTCCAAGTTATTTGGCCTCAAAGTTTTAGGTGCACTGTAATGGCTTCATTAATTTAATATAGGATATTGACGTTAAAGTAGTGTTATTTTTGTCGCGCCGTAACGTCAGAAAATTTGACATATTAGAGATGCATTTTTCGGCAACATCAAAGGAAAATGAAGAAATTTGCATGTCACAGACACACAGACAGACCCACTTAGCGTATTATTATATAGATCAGTAACATAAAACGAAGTTCTAAAGTTTAATTTTTATTTATCATGCTCTGAATAAAATGTTTAGTTTTATAATCTTGTATTTTCTTTTTTATGTTTTTTTTAGAACCACAGAGCGATTAAATGTCGAAATTCAATTCTTTGACATTCAAACACGACTTGTCAGTAACAAGTATAAACCCTTTGTTCCTCCAAAGGGTTGTATGTTGTCTGATTTAAGTGACGTTTGGAAGCATGTGGAGAAAGCAGAACATGAGAGAGAATTGCGTTTAAAAGACGAACTAATGAGGTAAATGGCAAACCAGTTTTAAATTTATCTTCTACAATTTAATAAGCAGCTTAGAACCTAGGGAAACTGGAAAAAAAATAAAAAGGAATTATAAACCTGGGAAACCTAAACTTCTGGCAAGATATCAAACTAAAAAGAAAAAGTCAAAACTTAATAAAAATTGATGATGGTAGAAATAAGAAATTCATCATTTAGACTGTATAACTAAGCAAGGTAACATGTAAATCTTAAAACAAGTATAGTATAGTATAGTATAGTATAAATGCAGACCTTTTTAGCACTTAAGCAATGTTTTGCAAAATTAAAAGCAAGGAAATGTTTTTCAAATATTTTTCTAATAATAGCAACACATTTGCAGACCATTTCGTAATAGGCGTGCAGATTTTTAAGTGTGTGATTAAGTGATTTCGAAAGCTTTCCCAAATTATTGAAATTACAAAAAAAGCGGAATATGAAGTAATTTTTTTACTATAGTGTTAACCCTATTCGGTCCAGCTTTTGTCGAACATACTCCCCCCCCCTCCTCAATAACTTTTTATAGGGCTGTTCAAATTGAATCAAAACTTGGCACACTTATAGTACGTCATAAAAGGAACAAAATGGCAGCAATAAATTTTTGCTTGCGTCAGCACATTTTCTCTGACGTCATCAGAAGCTTGAAATTTGTTAAAAATGCCACCATCTGCCAAAAATTTAATTACTTTTGTTCCAGAGCGAAATTTTGCATTCTGTTTAAAGTTTCTGAAATCTAAAAAAAAGTTATTTATCATATTTTCCGCTTTTTTACGTGGATCACATAAAAAAGTGCCATAAATCGCTTGAAAATCCGTATTTTTTCCGATTTTCTAGTAAAATCCAGCAAAATCGGGAAATCATGTGTACAAATTATGCACAATGATTCTTTTTAATAAAATAAGAGATTTTTAGGGGTATTTTCGAATAATGGCCAATATCAAAGCCTCTGAAAGGTATGGGACCTAAAAATTTGGCATGCAGGTGTCTAATAGATACTTATTGAAACTCAGTAAGTTTCATAGCTATATAACATAGCAATGAGTTATTAAAGAAAAACCGTTTTTTATTAAAGAAAAACCGCCCCCCCCCTCCCAGACCGAATAGGGTTAAAAGAATACAGCAATATTTATATGTTCTGTTTAGTAGGGTTTCGGTGATTTTGTTTCAAGCTTTTTTATATATAAAAACTAACCACATTATTTTAATCTTTTTATAATCGTCTTTTGGAAAAGTAAAAAAATAACTAAAGTAAAATAATAATAATAATAAAAAACCTATGAAAATATTGGAATATTGTTTTGAGTAATGATTTTTATAATCCATTTTTAACATTGTTAGTGTTGTAATTTTAAAAATCATTATCAATTGCCATTTAACTTTCCATAATTTAATTTACATTCCGCAAGTAGTTATACAAAGTTTAATTAATGACTTCACCTACGCTTTTTTATAAATGGGTTTAAATTCTCATGTGAACTTTAATGAGACTTGCTCTTCCTTTGTTCTTCATGCCAAAGCAATATCCCCTATGCTGTGTACAGGCGTTAAGGATTTTTAATTTTTTGGAAATACCCTAGAAAAAGAAACTTAATTAGAATATGGTCAGTGCATCTAAAGATGCATTGTTTGTGCAATCTTTGAGTTAAAAGAGGGTAAAAGTTATCGCTTTTTGTTTAAGAGAGCTCATTATTCCTTGTAATTTGCATTTTTGAAGTGATCCTTATACCCTTCCATTTCTGCTTATTGTGGAAGAGATTAAAATGTAGAAATGATTTAATTTTTCCATTTAGACAAGAAAGACTTGCGACTGTTTTAAAAACTTTTAATATCAAGGTAAGTATTTTTTATATGAAATCAAACTAATTGTAATTTCATGGAGCAGAGAATAGCATTTAACGTAGCAACTCATTCATGTAACATGCATCCCATTTAAACCCTTTTTTGAAGAAGGAAGTAAGAGTAATCATATTTTACTGGTCAACGCAACTTTAAAGTGTGTGTAGAAAAAAAGTTTAGAGCAATTTTTCAGTTAGAACATGGTTGCACCAAGTTAAAAGAGCAGGCTTCTGCTGGAGAGACATCAGACCAATAAATTAGGCACATAGCACAATGCCAAAATACCAACTCTTATGTGGTAGCTTTTTAAAGCATTTATCATTGACGATAACTGCAGCAGCCCACTCATCTTTTCTTCATTGCCCAAGGTTATTTTATTTAGGATGTAGGGTTAACACATTACTGAAAAACTGCTTTACTTTTTGCTTTTTTACCTACAATCCTTCTTGTTGGACTAAAGAAACCTGCATACCACCCACCCCCCCCCCCCACCCCCCCCCTTGAACAGTGTTGACTTTGGCTGTTCCTTGAATGCTCAAAATTTTACACAAATCAACATTGTGTATGGGGGTAGGGGGGAAGGACAGCTAAATTCCAATAGTTTTGGCCAGTAGGTAGAGCGTTTTATACAGAATTTATTTTACTGGTGAATAAAATTCTTGATGGTCGAACAAGTTGTTATATATATCTTGTTTTTCTTGTTGCATCCTCTAATTGCTTTGTCAACTCTTTAATTAATTTTTAGGCAAGGTTACGTGAGAACTGGTTAAAGGAAATGAATGTAATGCTGGATAATGAAAGCAACATACAGGAGATAGCATCAAAGGATGTTGTTGCAACGTTAAAAAAATACCATGCTATTGAGACTGATATCAAAGCTAGGGTATGAATTTGTGCATAGTGTATTATGTGTGTGGTTAACTTTTGTCATAATAACACGCTATATTTCAAATCAAAGTTTACAAAAAATTTTTATTAGAATTCTGCTGAATTTACAGGAAAATTGCGAATGAGTGAAATGTGAAAAAAGTATTGTAAATAATACCTGTCCTCATGTAAAAAGGGCATATTTGCAAACATTAATTCTGCATTCTTTTTTTGCATTTTTTTTACGCATTAATTTTTTACCTTAACTTAGTGAAAACATTTTTTCTTGTTAGGAATCTCATTTTGTTATTTTGTCTAATTTATTGAATGAATTGCTGGATTCACAATGTCACAATATGAGCTCAATACAAGCCAGGTAATTAATTTTGTTAAATTCTGGCACAGACAATTTTTAATAATCATCTGTAAACAATATGTAAATAAAATTTGTCAACAATCTGTTTACATTTCTGGTTTTGTGTGCTTTTCGTTTTAGAAAAGAAAGGATAGTATCAGATTGGCGCAAACTTTTGCAAAAGGTTTCTGCTCGCAAAAAGACTCTCACAACAATGCAGAAAATAGCTACACAACTTCAAGATATTCAAGACTTAGAAATGGCATTTCAGCATCTAGAGGTGTGCAAGTACAGTCAAAATTAATTTGATTACTATTTTTTATTTTTAAAATATAGAGTATTGTGCATCACAAAACAATAATGTCGATTAAACTTTGTCAAAACTGTATGATATTTATCATCCACATGGTGTATAAGCAGCACAGGCTAGATAATTTGTCTTATGCAATAAGATACCTGACGGCTAGTGTTGCACTCTACTGTAGAATTTCATTATATATGAAATATAAAATATTTTGAAAATGTGATACCTAAATGACCAATAATCACTTCCCATATTTATTTCCTTGTGGATGTAATAAATCTTTTTAAAAACATTTGAGGGAAAATGTATAAAATATTTGATATCTTCATCAAAGCAGGAATCACTGATGCTGATGCTTGAAAATTTACATGTATGGTAATTGAACTATCCAGAATTTACAGATAAGAAAAATACATTCAATTAGGCAAGCATTATTAAACACACACTCACCCAAACAGTGCATAACCTTAATTGCTGATAAACATCAATAGAAGTAAATAATTGTCCATGCTTAAATAAATTTACAAGTTATAGTATCAAAAAATTTATGCACGTTTATTTAAACGTGTGGCTCCTAACTGCTTTTATATTCACCAACTAAAATTCGAACATCACTTTTGTAGTTGAATTTGGTATTATTGAATTTTTGGGATTTATTTTAGTACTAAAAAAAATATCAGAGCAACCCCAGAGGGACCTTTCAAATAAATGCCTGTGTCCGAATAAACACCCAGGGTAAAATAAACCCCAAGGCACTTAATTGGTCATTTACAGGAGCATTGAGAGCACTGTCCAACTGAGGCTGACATTGTTACTTTCTTACAGTCTTTGGATTCTACAAATTATGGAAGCAATTTACTGGAAGTGGAAGAAATAATTCAGGTTCACCATCTTACAGTGTTGCAGCTTCAGAACAAAAAAAATGAACTGGATGAAATAAAAAGGAGAGTTAATGGTTCATTAAAATCTAGCACCACAGTGCAAGAAAAGCAGATCCATCAGAAAGTTAGTGAACTTACCATATTAGCTGAGGTATGTCTGGTTCACATGTTTAGTAACGTTTTTTTAATTTGACTGTTTATAAGTAAACAGAACTTTATTTTACCAGGATTGTTTAAGTATTCCACTAAGTTAAAATAAAAATTATTCTTACAGTATATGTTGAATTTCAACATTTTAATGTTACTATTTTCTACAGATATTGTTCACACAAAAATGAAAAATAGCTAGATGTGGTACAATTGTGTTCAGTGTTCAAGTTTAGATTTACCTTAAATACTTTATATACTATTTAATTTAGACATTATTTCGAAGTGCTGAGAACAGGGAAGAGAAGCTAAACATTCAAAAAAGATTGCTTGACTTTCTACAACAAGTCAATGAAAAGAAAGAGCTGCTTCATGAAAAGATACAACTTGCTTCCCTGAAAGATGTGGGGAATGATCCAGTAGCTCTTTCAAAATACGAAGGAAGGCATCAGGTAATTGTTATAGTTGATGTGTAGTATGGAACAGAATATATTAATAAGCATTCATAAAGAGACTAGTTGTTAGTCCGTGGAAAATTCCAATGAGGTCATCTGTGGTAAATATTTCCTGCGTCGCTATTTCATGCATTTTTGCCCGCCTATTGATATAAAGTAATGATATTTATTTAGACCGAGGTATTTTTATGATTATAGTGGAATTATGATGGGTTTTTTATTATAAACCCCTTGTTTTATTATTTTTCTATGTATGTGCTTAAACATAATGTTATTGTTCAGACGCATATTCAATATACTTCTTATTTCTCAAAAATTTTATTTTTTTACAAAATTATAGTTCATCTTCATTAAATATCATATTAATTTACTCGCTGTCTGTCTGTCTGTCTGTCTGTCTGTCTGTCTGTCTGTCTGTCTGTCTGTCTGTCTGTCTGTCTGTCTGTCTGTCTGTCTGTCTGTCTGTCTGTCTGTCTGTCTGTCTGTCTGTCTGTCTGTCTGTCTGTCTGTCTGTCTGTCTGTCTGTCTGTCTGTCTGTCTGTCTGTCTGTCTGTCTGTCTGTCTGTCTGTCTGTCTGTCTGTCTGTCTGTCTGTGGGAAATTAAAAACTAGGGGTTTTTTAATCAAAAAGATCATTATAATCTATAACTGTCCAAGCGAATTTCCTTAGATCATGTAAACAGGTGGCAAAGATGCACAAGATAGTGATGTGAGAAATAAGTGCGACAGGCAATCCATTGGGGGAGCGATTAGTTACAAATATACACAGTATGTTTACAGTATAACAAATTGATGCAATTCTACCTTGTAAACAGATTTTTTTTTTTTTTAAGTACCATAGATACAATGAAAATTTGTTCATTTATCCTCATTATCAACAAAAATCTCTCACAAAACTGCATAAAACCTCCTTATTTCCCTAAAAATTTTAATTTGTAAAAAAATAGAGCAAGTTCCTATAGAATGTATGAAAACAATTAAATGAAATGCAATGTAATGTTATTTTGATTTTTTGTAGCAACTAATTGCTGAAGTGATGGCATGTGAACAGCATTGCAAAGAGTTGTTTCAAAGGTGGCAATCGATATCCACATTGTCATGTGCTACTACTAATATAGAAGCGAATGTTAAAGAACTGGAAGTTTGTTTAGACACTGCTAAGGAGATGGTTGATAGGAGAAGCCAACAATTATCACAGGCTACTTTATCAATACAGGTGTGCTCTTCAAACACATTTTTAGTAATTTATTGTTTTCGTTTACACTTAACGCTTTGGTAAAGTGTAGAATGATAATGTAAAAAAAACGTTTGCATATGTTAGACACATTTTGAATTCAGGCTTGGTTGATTTTTGAATTATATTGCATAGTATGAGTATCCATGAACTCAAATCCTTTAATTAATTTCCAATTTAAATCACCTCTCATTCATTAGTACTATGCCAATGCTGACTATGCTGAATCGTGGCTAAAAGAGAAACTGGAAGCTATATCATACACCGAAGGATGCAAAGATAAAAATGGGTCACAGGTAGGTTGAATTTTTCCTCCTTGTTTTATAGGGTTTTTTATATTTTTGTGTAAAAACTGATGCATTGTTATGACATGTGTGATAGGTATAGGTAATGTTTTGTTGACATTTTTTTCAGTACATGCTCAAGAGACACATTATGATGGAAAATGAAATTAATGCCTTTCAACAAGAGATCAACATGTTGCAATGCCAGTGTCAAAAGGTTGAGCAATCAGAAACGAACAATGAAAACAAGACAGAGAATAAAGAAAGCAATAAATTTCTTACATTAAATAGCGAAAAGTCAAAGCGAAAACTAACTGCTCATTTTGATAAAGAAAACGTGGCAAACCAACAATTGAAAGTTTTAACTCTTTATAAGAAATTATGCCAGAGCTGTAAAGCTAAATCCGAACTGCTTAACGATTCTATCTCTTTCTATGAATTTAAAGAACTGTACGATGAATATGTTTCAATCTCAAAAGAAGTATTGTCAACGATAAGTGAGGCAAATTTCCAGTTAATGGATGCTCAAGTTGTGGAGAAAAAATTACAAGGCTTTCGTGAGGGGTGGAAGTTAAGTGACAATCTTTTAAAACAGCTCAGAGAGAAATATAATCTTTTAGTGGAAGGTAAACATGCGCAATCAAAATCTCTCTTGGAAATGTTAGAAAAAGCTGGGAATTTTGCAAAAGATATAAATATTGCATTAAACATACTGGAAAAAGACACCGTCAAATTACATGGAGTTAGCACGTTCAAAGGCAAATGTGAAAACCTTATCTTCTGGATTAAAGAAAAACAAAAACAAATGTTGAAACCATCAGACTTGTCAAATGTTTCTATCATTTGTAATGCCTTGAAACAACTAAAAACAACTGAAACAGAATTGAAAGTCATTGCCTCAAAGAAGAATGAACTTGAGAAGGATTATGATACGCTGTTGGATGTTTACAATAATTTGTTACCTGAAACCGCATCTGCATTAAAACATAAAGTTGACAACGCTTTTAATTCGGTGTCTAAAAGTTTAAAGCAAACTTCTGAGACACTGAATAAAGCATATGGTGTACGAGGTCTTGAGTTTGACGCAAGAGATATTATTACCACATGCAGGGAGAAGGAACTTATCTTTGCTTCCAATTTGCATGCTGATACTCTACAGGTAGTAGAAGGTTACATGGAAACTCATGAAAAGGAGAAAGAAAACATTACTGCATTAACAGACAACTTGGTAGACCTAATACAACGTGGCAAGCAGTTAATGAGTAGTGGTATTTCTGATGTTGCAGAGACAGTTAGTGAACTTACAAAACATAATGTTAAAATAAACCAATTGTTTTCTGATCGTTGTGAGTTTTTAAAGCAGCGTAAAAGGTTGTTGCAAATTGAGAAAGATTTGAATATCACAAAAAACAAAATTGTACATTTTAACATTCTCCTGAATCAAATTAATGCTGAAAAAGATAACTTTGCGACAACAGCTATATCCCTTCAGAACAAACACAAAGATTTAATTTTGAAACTAAATGCTGAAACTGAAAGGTTGAAGGTGATATATTCTGATAACAAGAAACTAATTGATATGAATCAAGACCTTGCTAGTAATTTTGGACAGGTCAAAGAACTTTGCATGACTACAACTGAAATATCTAGATCATTGGAGAAGGATTTGGTTGAATTGCAGAATTACCAAAACTTCCAACAAGATAGTAAAGAATTATTAGAATGGGTAGACCAGAAACTAGGTTTGCTTAGTGAACACAATTGCTTGGACAAAAAATCGATCAAACGTAAATTAATAGAACAAGGAAATATGCAATCTGAAATTACAGTGCACAACACAGCAAAGAGGAGGTTAGAAGAAATTGGAAGTTTGTATATTGAAGATTGTCATTTTGCATCAGAAAATATTATAGATTTATTAGATGAGTTAGACACGAAGTGGTTTCAGTTAAAGAATGAAAGTGATGAGAAAACCAAACAATTAACCAATGCTTTGATGGAAAAAAATATTGGAAGCACTTTGCATGAAATTAACACCTGGATGGACAACACATCTAAAAATTTGGCTTCAACGCCTGCTGCAGATGATTTGCGTATTGCAAAAGTACAATTGGTTAAAAACCAAAACATTTTATCAGAGCTTAAAGAAAAAAAGAAAAACTTAAAACTTATCCTAAATGATATAAGTACTCTTCAAAAATTAAGATCCTCAAATGCAGATCAACTTTTCGAAGAAACAGTAAGGTTGCAAAATAAATTGAAAACATTGCGGAAATCTTGTAAAGATTCTGAAAATCAAGCTTGCAGTAATGTTGTTTATCAGCAATTTGTTCTTAAAATTAGAATGGAAAAATTATGGATTGCAGATCAGTTTAATATGTTGGCAACCATAAAGGATCCAGTAAATGTTATTTCAGCAAGAAGCATGTATAAATCTGTAGAAATGTTAAAAAATCAATTATTAAAACATCGCACAATCTATTTGAATGTTCTGAAATCTGGACAAGAATACAGTAATAATGATCCTGTAAATACTGAAAAGATTCTAGAAATGTGTCAATCACTAAAAGCTGAATGGACTAAATTAGAAGGTGAAATGTCAACAAAAAGTTGTCAAGTTTTATCAAACATAGATATTTTTCAATTTCTGAATGATTCGGATGAGTATCTTGAATGGATAGCAACAGAAACAGAACTTGTATCACAAAGAAATTTTGGAAGAGATGTTTCCTCTGCTGAAAGACTGCTGAAAAGGCATGACATTCTTATAGCAGACATTCAGAATTATAAAAGGAACATTAAGCGTTTTTTCCAAACTTCACGTGGACTAAATCAAACGGAGTCTGTCATACAACAGTCTAAATTGATTAAAAGCAAATTTAATACCCTGCAAAATATAGCAGATGCTCGTAAAAAGCATCTTGAAGATTCATATAGTTTGTTTCAGCTGTACTACGAGGCTGAAAATTTAAAACAACTTATAGTTGATATTAACCAAAATGTTTTGAGTGATGAATACGGCGAAAATTTTGAACAAGTCACACGTTTGCTTGAAGTATTTAACCAGTCATGTGTTGCCCATACAACAGGACAGGAAATGCTTCGAAATGTTATTCAACTTGGTAATACCCTGATTGAAGGGGGTCATTCTCATCATGCTGCGATTGAAAATTTGACCAAAAAAATTAAATCAATGTGGAAACATTTAGATAGCAAAATCAAGCAGCGAAAAAAGAAACTCCAAAAGGCTGAGCGTTTTCACGGATTTAACTTCAAGGTGTCAAACCTTGCGGTAAGATTAAACGAACAGCTGCAGCAGCTATTGTACATGCAGGAATGTGTTGTTGGAAATACAGATACCTCTAACCTTAAGGATAACTTACATAAAGTTGATCTCTTATCTCAAAATGAGACCGTCTTTACTGAAGAAGTCACAAAACTTAATTTAGTATGTTCGGACTTACAGGAGGAGTATCCTGGTGCGACTTCTCAGAAGCTTTCGGAGCATGTAGAATCATTAAAAAATCTGTTAAAAAAGGTCATCAATACATCAGCCGGCATTAAGAAGTATCTTCTCCAGAAAATGGATAAAGTTTATTTTACCAATGAATTAAAAGATTTAAACAATTGGTGGCAATCCCTTGAGCAAAAAGTAAATGCAAATCTTGAGAATGCGACTGATTTTGATAGTACAAATGACAGTATGTCAGAATTGGTGAGTTTGACCAATGAACTTGCCATTAAGAAGCGAAAGTGCACTGAGCTTGATGGGATGTTGGTAGAGTTAAAAATTAATTCTAAAACGGTGAAGCAAGTAAGTTGATGTTAATTGTAGTACGTTTGGACTCTTTAGTGCGCTGCTTGATATTTTTACTTTTCAACATACTTTTATTTTAAGCTTCAAGAGCAATTTGAGTTGTTGAGCAAAAACCTCAAAGGTGAAGAAGCATTACTTGAGGATGTTCAAAACATAATCAAGACCAGGCAGAAATATTTTTTATTTGTAAAACAAGTCAAAAACTTGAGAAGATCATTAACGACATTACAAGTAAGTGAATTGTGTAAGTGGTGTATTAATGTTTTTGGTGTGACAAAAAACACTAAAAATTAATTAAAATTTATGGAACTTAACCATTTCTACCAAATTTGTTTCTTGGCATACTCTCCTATGTATCCATTATACTGTACAACATTTTCTATAAGCACATCCTTTTAGTCATACTGAGCTAGAGAAATCCCTAAAAATTTAGCATCAGTTAACCATAAAATTACTCTGAAATTTCTTCTAAATTTGAGCATTTTTAAGCCTAGAGTGCAAAAAAAAACACCTCTTGAAAAATGAAAATAAAGACACATTATCATCATCATCATTCTCGGCTTAACGTCCGTTTTCCATGCTAGCAGGGGTTAAATGGGGGTATATTAATGACCCTCTTCCAATCTGATCTAGACTGTGTTAGATCTAAACTCAACTTTCTCTGTATCAAGTCTGTCCTTATAACCTTCTGCCAAGTCTTTCTCGGTCTGCCTCTGGGCTTTGCCCCAGGAACTATCAAGTCTCTACACTGTCTTACCCAATTATCCTCCTCCATTCTTTCCAAGTGCCCCAGCCAATTGAATCTTCTTATCTGGATAACATCTTTAATTCTACGGATACTTAGCCTGTTTCTTAGATCACCTGAACTCTTTCTGTGTCTTAGGCTGGCATTACACATACACCTAACCATTCTCATATGATTTCTTTCTAAACAGTCAAGATCTTCCTGTTTCACTGCCCATGTCTCACTACCGTACAACATAACACTTCTTACACAGGCCTCATACAACCTACCTTTTACCTCAATTAATAAGACTCTGCTAGTCAACAAAGAAAGTAACTCTCTGAACTTTTTCCAAGCAGAACCTATCCTGCAAGTAACACTTCTTCCAACACCCCTTTACCGCCCAAACAATACATAACGTTTTAAGGTGTTCGAAAATTTTAATGCCAAACATGTTTCAACCCAATCTGAACGTTGTTTAGCATTTTTTTAAAGCTGAAAAAGAGTTCTTATAAGCATACTAAAAAAATAATCTGACACTACTATTATTTTCTACATTTTTTGAATCCATACAGGAACGTGTTGAAAAAGCACCAAATGATGCAGAGGACTTCCACTTGTTGTTGATGAAACATTCAGAAAGAAAACGTTTATTCGCCTTAATTCTAAACAAGTACAAGAACTTGCTCGCTTCCAGTGAAAACTTGAAAACTGGTGGAAATGTATTTGTGAAAGAAGTACAAGATCATCTACGCAGTCTTTCAGGGGACATCTCCAGTCTTCAAAGTATATTCGATGACCAAGAAATTGTAATAGAGAAAAAGCAACATTTAAAAAAGTTTGATGAAGATTTCTCTGAGGTAAAATTACTGACAGTTGTGTACGTAAATCCAGAAAATGAATAACAGTCTTCTATTATCTTGCATAATCTGTGTTTTAGATTAAGTCATGGCTAAAGGAGAAGATTGACTTTTTGAAATTGCACAACGTAGAAGAATGTGATGTTGAATTGTCTATGAAAAAGCACAAGACAATGGTTACAGAGATGAATGCTAAAAAACCTTTTATTCTTAATTTCAAAAGCATTGCTCAAGATTTAATAGTGAAATATGGTAAACACCAAAGTGTGGTGAATAAATCAAGCAATGTCTCTAGCGAGTGGGACAATCTTGTCATATTAGCTGGTAAACGCGAAGAAGATTTAAGAGATCGTCTTTTGCTTGTCGAGTTTCAGAAAAGCTGCAATGTGGTACAATCATATCTGAATGAGAAGGTAATGTGCATAAGTTTCTATTATTTTTTGTTGTTGTTGTTGTTGTTGTTGTTGTTGTTGTTGTTGTTGTTGTGAACAGGTTGATGTAAAATATATAAATATACAAGCTGTGGAATTATCCACAGGGTCACTTGTTCTTTATATATCACATTTCAGGTTTCCGTAACACAACTTTTTTTTTGCGCACAAACAGACAGAAGGAATACGGCTATCATTAAGAGACTAGTCGTTAAACTGTGGGATTATCCACAGGGTTAAAGACAGACGTCTTTAAATTACACGCTATTTCGTGTGCCTGTTGCACCACACTGTTCTTGCGGACAGACAGACAGACAAAATATGGTTATTATTATGGAGAAGAAAATTTGTTATCATTTAAGTTTTTTTTATCGTTTGCCATCATCAGGTATTTTTAGGGAAGGAAAAGTTGAAAAATGTATACTGCCAAAAATATGTTAAAGGTCTGCAATAGAATGCAGAAAAAGTGAGAAAAACACGTTATATGCAGTTTGGTTTAAAGGATTCTTTGATTTTGGTTGAATAATCCACTTTAGAGCATGGACATACTGTGTAAATGCTTCATTGGCAATTGTTATTCCTTTGTGACAAGATTATATGTTTCTACGACTAATAAAGATGGAGTTCCTATGTATCAACCGGAAGCACTGAGTGCCGTTGAATGTCTAATGTTCTGTTTAGAAAAACATCATTGAAATTGCTCATGATGGAGAAAATAGTGAAGATAGCTGCAAAACTAACCTGTGCAAGACTGAGCATGCTTTGAGAAATTTAACGTTTGATAGAGGACGAATCGATTTACTGTGCTGTAATGCGAGTGATTTAACAGCGAAATATCCCCATCTCACTGAACGTATTAATCCAAAATTGAGAAAGGTTGTGGATACTTGCACAGTTATATCATCCAAGCTGGAGTCAAAACAGATTGCTCTTCAAAAAGAAACGAACTATCATTCTTTCATGAAGGACAGTAGAAAACTAGAACAACATCTCACTGAAAAGGTATGTTGCTTGAATTTTAATACTTCTGCAGTGGTAACTAAAGAATTGTCATCTTTACTGTAATGTTGACAGCTTCTACAGGCTGGCCACACATCCTGAAGTTGATCAAAATATTTTGTTTCTCCTGGAATCTCCCAAAAAATTTACCTAATTTTATTAGGCCTTATTTTTTACCGGGACCATTTTGTTGAAACGCACATTAAAATTACATGTTTACAGATATGAAACAGCTTACCAAAATAGGCCTTTAATATTATAAAAAAGGCAGTGAACATGTGAAAATTTTACAAAATAATTCTAACCTAGTAAAGTTCAGTTAAAATTGAAATAGTGACTGAAAATGATATGGTTTTCTTCTAGTTCGATGAAATTGAGCCAAAAAATCATTTTTTTTTTAATTTATTTTTTTAATTTAACCATTTCTGTAATTCTAGTAAACTGTTTTTGACAGCAGCATATTAATTTTGACGAAAGTACATATTCAAAAAATATTAAAAGCAATCATAATGATTTAACTAAGTCAGATAGGCTTTAAGTAGTACATTTTCTAGGTTTGAGGCCCAGCGTTTTTTCTTGTACAGAGTAATAGGGGCACTCCCTATTACTCTAGAGATGAAAAGGCACATGGGCCCTTTATATTAACATGCCAGAATATTCATCCTTAAATTTTGTCAAATAGAGTTAACATAATTTGTTAAACTGAATATTAACAAGCATATTTTCCAGCCTCTGGTTACCTCCAGTGTTTGTATCTACTGCAGGTTATCATTCTAAATCGTCCTTAACCTGAATTTCACAAACATTGATATTTTTTTGATCTTATACTCATACTCATAGCTAAGTTGTTAATCCTATAAATTATTTTATACCTAATAACATCTGAACTAATTAATAAATTTTGCATTTATTGGTATACATGTTGCAATACATGTTGTAATACATGGTGAAAAATAATATAAATATAAAATTATTTAATACATGCACATTTTAAAACTTAGAAGTCTGTTTTTGTCCCTAATTGCATTCTTTTCTGTGAAATCTCAAAAATTATTTTTATTCTCCTAATTTTAAAATGTGTGCTCTAGCTATCTGAATCAGTTATTTAAAAGACACAAATGTGTAATTGACTGAATCTTCCTCACCACAACAGAAACGTGATATTGAGTTTGATGGAGCATTGATACAAAAAGATGAATGTCTGTATATCTCTTAAAATGGATAATGTAAAAAAGGGTAGTTAAAAGTTTAGACTTTCATATGCGTATATAAAATGATTGTTTTACCTGCCAATAGGGATTAAACCATGACGTTTAGACAATTTAAAGTCTTCCGTTTCTTATATTTTGATACACAGCCAAATACTACCTGTAAAGTTTCTTAAACTGTTTTTTTGTTTTGCTCAACAGTGAAGTGGCAATATTAATAGCAGTTCTCATGTTGTTTGGTTTGCTTCCCTGTCTTCCCTGTTTGCGAAACAGCTAATCTTGGTCGAAGAAAGACCTAAACTTTGTGGCAAAAATTCTCTTAAAGTAATCCTGCATAACTTCTTTTGAAATACCTTGATGTCTTAGGCCTATGTAAGGCATTAAGTTCAGGTAATTGTCTTCAGTGGTGACCACAATTTTATTGAGCACAGTTTCTTTTGACAAAAGGTTAACATGCATTGCGAGGTGTAACTGCAATTAACTAACAAGGTAGAAAAATGATCCTGTCTCAGGATTTTCATAATTTCAACGAAGAATAAATTGTTGATGTCTCCTAAAACGTTACACCATGTTGTGCTTCTTCTCTGTATCAGCTATGAAATAATTTACAT
This sequence comes from Hydractinia symbiolongicarpus, assembly GCF_029227915.1. NCBI lineage: Eukaryota > Metazoa > Cnidaria > Hydrozoa > Anthoathecata > Hydractiniidae > Hydractinia > Hydractinia symbiolongicarpus. The sequence continues at coordinate 7,399,426 of NC_079878.1, forward strand.
TTATTTGTCTAGTTGCAGCATATTTCAACACATTCATACGCTAACAACCTAAATGACATTCAAGTTCTGTTAAAAGAACAAAATCTTCTCGAAGTTAATTTGAGAGAACTGAAAACATCTTGGGAAAATATAAATCAACTTCGACTTAATATAAGCACAGATAGAGAAAGCGATATTGTGAGTAGAGTTCGATCTGTTGATGAGAAGTTGCTATCTTTAACAGAGAAGATAAAGAAAAGGTATTTATACTCTATTATATTCTATTTCTGCTTAAAGAATGTACTCTAGGTTTTACGACTGGGCTTTAGAATTGTAGCACCTAACAAATTTCGGTTGGTAAAGAAACTTATTCCTTTTGTTTAGCTTTCATGTTTTACCTTTCATACAAAAATGCAGAAGATAGTATAAATTACTTGTGCTATGATTAAGTGATTTTGTCTGCAAATAAAAGTTAAAAATTATTTCTAATGCTGTAAGGCACCCCAAGTGCTTATCTAAAATTTTGATGTGAGCAGTAAATCGAGAGGGGCGGTTATTCAAAAATTCTTATTTTTGTGTTTTTTGGCTTGCCTTTTAAGAATGTATGATAGTTGTATAAAAAAAGCTGAAGATATGTATGTAACAGGTATTCATAACATCTTCTTGAGCGTAAATATTTATGATCTCTACGTCAGGCCTTTCGGGGTTTTAAAAAGTTAAAAGCCCAGGGAAGATTGGGGGCTAAAATAGCACCCCCTCCCTCCTTTAAAATTAACAAAAAAGACATTACCACCAAAACGTGGCACAAGTGTTTGTTAGCACATGGTATTTATACACTCCCGAACCCGAGAACGGGATGAAACGGTAGAACGTAAACATTGAAACAAGAAAACTTGTCTTAAACCTTTAGGAGGCCAAAAATTAATTTATAGAAACATATATGACTTTGGAAGTATTAACAAAAGTATTACAATGAAAAAAAATATTTTGCTTTTTTTCTGACCACCTATTAGCTGATAAATCACCATGACAACCTTTTTTCGGCTTCTTAAGTTATCTAAAAATAGTGAAAAAAAACAGTTATTTTAGACGAACGCATATTGAAAGTGAGTGCTTGATTGAGCGTTATTTTTCACTTATCATTGAAGGTGTATCATTTATGAAGAAATGGTAAACTTTCAACAATAAAAATGAACACTGAACATGCAAACTGAAATAATATTTTTAATATCGAATCGACATTTTCTACCTAGAAAGCAACAACTGGACGCTCAATACCGACTTCACAATTTTTTGTATGATGTGGAAAAGCTTTGCGAGTGGATAGTAACAACAAAACAGAAAATTGCAGACGATTCTACTGTACCCTCAGGCGATCATATTGAGAATGCCTTACAACAAAATGCAGAAATCTGTATTGAATTAAAAATCAAGAAAGCCGATTTTTCGAAATTGAGTGAAGTCGGAAGTGGTTTGATTGCAGACGGACATTTGTCATCTGTTGAAGTGGATTCGCGACTGCATGATATAAAAAATGGATTTACAGAGATAGATTTGCTTTTAAAAGAGAAGGACTTGACATTAAACAAAGCAGCAATTTTACAAGTAAGATAATGTTATCAACTTTCTCTCCATTGATGAATTGTGGATATACTTTAGTTTCATAGCTGTATGCTGTTTTTTTTAATGCGTTGTCTTTGTGTCCATGTATATGCCATAGTTTTCGTTATAAAACCAAGAAAAAATAAAAAATAATATTCTCCCCTGCAGCTTGTCGTTCACTTTTCTTATATTAGAATTATCATAAAAAATGTCTGCAAGTGACATTCTGGCTGGACAGGAACACCAAACACCAAGATACCATCAACACAGAACCAGGCTCATTAGAAGAAGCCAATATGCAACATCTCCAGTTGTCAGCTATAGATGCAGGCCTGTCAAAACAGAAGGAAACCATTGCAGAGATACGAGGACTTGTCACTACTTACGAAGGTGATGACAGAATTAGTGACGCTGAAGGCGTATTGAAGATGTGCATGAATTTGACTGATAAAATCGACGCTATAGCAGATTCAAATACGACAAAAAGAAACATGATAAATCAAATGGTGTCAAAGATGGAATTGGTAAAAGATATAAATGAGGTAAAAGGGATTTTAAAGTTTAATAGAATTGTTAGATTATATGTTACCGGATAAAACTGCCACAAGCCTTGGTTTAACTTTGGAGGGAGTTTTTGTATGAAGTGTGAAAAGTTACCAAAAAACAAACAATTTCCGAAGCATTAATTCCAGGGTTGTTCATTAGTACAGCCAATCAGAAACTTTTAAGTCAACGATTTCTCTCGTTTTTTTCTTCTGCTTCCTTAAGAAGGCCACTTTCTTTATTGACATAACTGTTGGTGCATTAATTATCTGCAGATCATATGATAATAATGTATGCTTTTATGCGTTTTGTTGTAGGCTATTCGTTGGATGGATCAACAAGGACAATGTCTCAACGTGCCAATCATTTATCAAAAGTTAGAAGAGGAAAAGAAAGCATTTTCACGACTGGACGCAAAGCTTAAAGGTTACAAGAACGTTGTATCTGATATAAATGAGAAGTTTAAAAACGTTGATACTTCATCAAGTGAGAGCGATTTGCTCAACAAAATGAACAAAAGTTGGTCGGATATCCTGGAAAAAAGTGAACGTGTTAATCGTGGAATACAGTTGAAAACACAGAGAGATGTAATCACAAAAGAAATTGATGAGTTAAAGACGTGTGCCGAAAAAAATTTGCGATCTCTTTTATCCATCACAATATGTAAGAACGCCAAAGAACTTTCTACAATGAAAGAATTGTTAAGTGATGTCCAGGCTAGCCTCGTAGCGTACCGCGATAGCCTTAAAGGATTGGAGCACAGTACAAAACAAATCGATCTTCAGAATGAATTTGATCATGATATCGCGTGGTTAAACAAAAGGTATACGAAGCTATTATGTGAGAGTTTGTTAGTCAACTGTGTATAAACGTTGTGTCTTAAATTTAAATAGTTATTTTATAAAACTGTGCTTGCTTAAGATTTGAACTGGATACACGAGTCAAATCTTATTTTAGTCAAAATGATTAGGATTTAGTGTTCACAGGAATCGAAATGGTTAGGATTTAGTGTTCACAGGAATCGAAATAATTAGGATTTAGTGTTCACAGGAATCGAAATGGTTAGGATTTAGTGTTCACAGGAATTGAAATGGTTAGGATTTAGTGTTCACAGGAATTGAAATGGTTAGGATTTAGTGTTCACAGGAATCGAAATGATTAGGATTTAGTGTTCACAGGAATCGAAATGATTAGGATTTAGTGTTCACAGGAATCGAAATGATTAGGATTTAATGTTCATAAGAATTGAAATGATTAGGATTAAAATGTTCACAGGAGTCGAAATGATTAGGATTTAATGTTCATAAGAATTGAAATGATTAGGATTAAAATGTTCACAGGAGTCGAAATGGTTAGAATCGGGTATTCACAGGAGTAAGATAAATACCCATGAACTTTGTGATATTCGTAGAAATGTTATTTTAAATTACAATACACACCCAGCATGCATCTATCCAACCCCTTGTTATTCGAATAGATAATTTCCCCTTTTTACATAGCCTCTCTTTAGACTTGTTGTTAATCTCTTTCAGCCTCACAAAAATGTCACAGGATTGTGAAGAAAAAGCAAAGGAGCAGCGCAACACGCAACTTTACTTAGAATTGTGCAGTAGAATTGATGAATCTCGTACTTGGTTGCAAGACAGAAAAGCAGTGATTAAAAACGAATCTGTTGGGGATGGTTTTTCTGGTAAGCACCCTAGTTATTGTTTCTCTATCATCTTATAAAAGTCAATATCCCCCTTTGTGAGGGTAAGGACTTTAAAAATTCCATATATGGGCCATCTCAGATCTATACCTAATGGTGTTAAAAATGCAAAGTTCGGATATAGTTTTGATTCTATTTCTCTTGTCTGTGATCTACGGTCTTGATGTTTTAGGTTTTCGTGGAGTTTTACCTATCACTTAACTAGTCTTGTATGTTTTACTTATTTTCGTTTTCAGCTGCTAACAAAATGGTTATTCGACTTGACTTTATCTCTTCTGAATTTGAAAACCAAAAACAATATCGAGATGAACTAGAAGTTATGTTTCAACAGCTCAAATCAAGTAGTGATATGTTTAATGAAGAGATTGTTCCTCTCATGCAACAGCATCAAAATGAGGTTGGGCAGTTTGAGAATAACTTACACCGACGTAGAAAGGTGTTAATAGAAGCATGTGATATTTTCAAGGTAAAAAGGACTATTATCCATATAATTTTTAAATTACGTAATTGAAGTTGACAAGCCTATTTTTGACCCTATTACTTTACTGCTGGTTACAGTAAAAACACTGATTCAAATTTCGTGTCTGAAAGAACAATTTTTAGTCAAAGTTAAAGCAATTGAGAGAGGGAACCTGAAACTTAGGAAGGGGCAAATCCTTAACCTTTATTTATAAACTAGTCGTCAACCCGTGGAAAAATCCACAGGTAGCCCGTCCTTTATATATCGCATTTCGTGTTTCCGTAACAGACAGAAAAACAGACAGACGACGGCTATTATTGAAGAGAAAGAAATATTTATAATTAATTATTTACATGAATAAAAACAAGATGCCAGCTTTAGTAATTTATGTGACGGATTTAATTTTTGGCGATGTTTATATCGACAGTAGTTCAATAACAAATGTAACCCCACCTGGATAACGTTTTTGTCTAAAAACTTCATCCAGGTGGGGTTACGTTTCATACCGCCTGTTACAGTTGTAGTGTATGTTCTTTTTAGTTCATGGAGAAGCAGGAAGATCTACGCGTCACGCTTCAAGAACGCTACAGTTTATTAAAAGGCACAACGGCGAAGGGACATAATGAAGACTCTACAGAAACTCTCCTTCGTCGTAATGAGAGCATACAAATTGAAGTGGAAGGTTGCAAAGCTTCGTTAGAGAACACGAACAAAGAGATGGAAAACATAAAGAAGTATGGTGCGTACTCCAGATATGGTGTTACGATTGAAACGCTTCAGGTATGTGTATAAGGCGCCATAGAGAACATAGTTTTAATTAAATTACGTGGAAAATGTCATCTAAAGAATTTTATCTCTAAAAATGTAATAAAAATGAATATTGTATATTGTAATAACTATCCGGGAAATTATTAACTTGAAGGACTTTTTCTCAACGAATTTTCCCTTTTTTTATTTTCAAAATTAATGTCAAACAAGATACGGTAAGCGTCGTAAAAGATGTTTTGGTTTTATTTTTAACTAGGTCTCTTTGCAGCAGTTATACGAAGAAGTCAATTCGCTAGTTCGTAAGAGACACAGAACGCTTCAAGATGCGCTAAAGTTCTTCCGTTTTAAATCTGAACTCAAGTATTTGGATAAGTGGATTCAAAATCAAATTGATAAAATAAAAATTGATGGAGTTGGGGAAGACTTGCAGGAATGTGAAACGTTGTTAAAGTCTACTGAGGAGCTTGCTAGAAATATGGTATTGAAAGAAGAAAGGGTGGCTTCTTTTGGCAGGCTTTCAAAAGAAATTACAAAGCAAAACCCAGCAATGTCGAAGGTATGTTGCAATGTGCACCTAATTTCTTACTCTATATGTTTGAGCTATGATTGTTATTAAAGGCATCACGCAGTCTTTTTTTATTTACAACGGCCTAAACGGTATTTTTAATAATGATTTAGCATTGTTAATTTAATGTTTGTGTGTTTTCTCTATTGCTTCCTTGATTGCTTGTCTTTTTCCTGCCTGATTGCATTTATTGGTGTGTTTGTTTGTTTTTATTTTCTTATTTGTTTGTTTCTGTTTAAATGCTTTCATTTTGTAGCAACTTGTGAACAACACAAAAAATGTGTACGAAATGTGGAATGATGTAAAAGAACTCCTTCAACAGCGTCTTGAAAAACTAGAGTCTGGATGTAAAGTTCATGATTTGCGTGACCGAACTAGTGATGTTATTTCATGGGTTCAGGTTTGTCAACAAAACCTGGACGAAATTGTTGTTAAGCCGGATTTTAAAAAGATTAATGAGTGGAGAAGAAAACACGTGGATGTCCAGGTGATGTTTTGATGTTTTCGACATGTACTGATATGTCAACATGGGTATATTACTGAAATTAGTGCTGCACTAGGTTTTATGTGTCCATAAAATCTCTTTGTGTTCAAAGATTTACCCATTTTTTTGTCCCACCTCTGGTTGATAACTTGGTTGGCATGCAGTTTAAAAAACTTTGGTGATTGGTGAAGATAAGATCAACTTATGCTGACAATTAAATTGGTGTATTTTTTAGTCAGGGTGTCCACTCTCTCAGGAATTGTCAGTAATTTTCAAAATGTCCGCAAAACGTCAGCAATATCAGCATTTTTTTTGATCTGTCAGAAAAATGTCAGAAATTTGAGGTGTAAATGGTTAATTAGAAATATTTTCATTTTTCAAAATATTGGCTACAATAAAATTTCAGAAATTTTTACAAACATATTTTTAGTCTTTTTTTTTGAGAAATATGTCCTAACAACTCGTGAATAAATAAACTTTGGACCTAAAATGTTGATTCCTCCGAAATAACATAAACTTTGGATCCAAAATATTGTTTCAACCTAAGTAAAGTAAAATAAAATTGACCCAAAATATTGATTCCTCCTAATTAACGTAAACATTGGACCCAAAATATTGATGCCTTGTAAAGGCTCTTGGAATTGTTTATGATGTTATTTAACGTTATTCGTGGTTTATTTCAAATAGGAACTTTTTTTTTATCATGTTTTATGTGACAAAAAAATTGAACATATATTTATTTCGCAACAGGACTGGTGAACTGTATTTACATAATTATTGCAATTTAAAATGAACAGTATTTGTGAAAAAGCTTGATTATTCTTTATTTCCTTCTGAAATTTTTTTTGTCAAAATTTCTTAAAATAAAGTTTCTATACGTTTTTAGTGTTTTTGTTTAAATTTGACCTCGAAACTTTTTACAATTATGAAATCTGTGGCCACCCTGGCTGGATTCAGTTTACAATTTTCAAATAATTTGAGGTTCCAATTAATTTGAAATTTTGGGCCTAAATAGCCCGATAGATCAGGAAAATGTCAGGAATTTAATTAAAAAAATGCCAAAAAAATGTCTGGAAATTAAGAAGTTCATATTACGTGGTCACTTTTGTTTTGTTAGAGAAGTGAACTTTCACTTTTTTCCACGTTGTTCGGAATTGCCAGATACCTTTAAAATCCTGGAAATTGCACGATATATATTGATGACCTCGAAAAATGTGACAGTTTCAGCTGCCACTAACGCTGTACTTAATATTTGAAAACCCATTTCATATTATTTTAGAATGACGCACATGCTATCAGTTGTCTTGTGAGTAGTATCCAAAACGATGAAAATCTACTCACACCGTCCGAAGTTGAGTTGTTGAGAGATCTGGCATGTGGTAGCAAGCGTGAAATGAAAGAAGAACATTTGCTATTGATGGACAAGCTGAGAAACGTGGCACGAAGTATTACCGAAGTTGAAAACGTGAACAAGCTTGTTGAAGAATCAAATGAGTTGATGTAAGTGTCAATAGATGGGTTGATTTAAGTGTAAAAATAGACTGCAATCTTGAAGGGAATTTTGGAGACGTTTCGTTGTTTTACAAACATGGTCGAAAGCAAATGCGTAGGCCTGGTAGATAGCGTTTAACTTCTGCTAGTTGCATTTCTAACATACCTGAATTACGGAATAATTCACGTCTTTGGCCACACAGCCCCGAAATTCAAAAAACGTCATGCGTCAGCAAAAGTTAGCACATTTTGAAAGTTTCAATCTAACTAATAAACCCCTAGATCCCCCCAAGTCCTAAGTTCACTCTAAACATGTCAATTTCAAAATGCGTGAATCTGATACGGAAAGTCTACATCAATTACTTTGGAGGACGAACTTTGAAATTTACGTTTTTGTCTACACATATTTTGTTCAACATTGTAAAATCCCATGTTTATTTGCGTAACACTTTTTTGTTCGTTCGTTTCCAAAAATGTTACACCATTTTTGTGGCGCCGTAGTTAAGTAGTTATAACTCTCGTACTTTGCGCGGGAGACCGGGGTACGATTCCCCTTATGGGCGAATGAATGTTACCATAGCCCTGGATTAACCTAAACCATGTGAGGGAAATTGGGGAGGTGGCACACTGTGTGACCGTTGGATGTTGCAGGGAGTTGTTTAGTAGAGCGTGGACCCTAAGTGAGTCTGCGTAACTCAAAATGAGCATTAAATACTCTAGGGACTCCCCATCTAAGCCATGGCCCCTTCTGGAAATAATAGACAGGGTATATCCCTCGATATTTGTGAGGCTAGCCATGTAAAATATGCACATCTTTCATCGGTGCAAGAAAAGGTGTTCGTCTCATTTGTACTATGGTCGCTATAGAGATTTTATCAAAAAAAATTTTTATGTGTCCACTTTATATAGGATTTTTTAGAGCGATATATCACTTAGTCCAAGATGAAACTGTCCGTCTGTAATAACTGTCTGCTGTAAGAATTTGACCTGAAATTAGTTCGTATCTGCTTTCACCAGATTCAACTGAACACACCACACCATGCTTATTCCCTCTATTGTTATTTCTTCCAGCAATTGGTTTAATATGTTGCATTTGCACGCAGAGCAAGAAATATCAAACATCACGATCTCATTGGTTGAGCCATCTGCTGCCAGCTTCGAATATCAAACCAATTACAACGAGTTTAGATCTCGTGAAGGATATTTTAAGCAACTCATTGGTCGAGCAGAAGCGATATTGTCGTCGTGTTCTATTTGCTACGAGTTGGTGCATGATGAAAAATTAAAGTTGACGGAAAGCTGGGATAGATTGGTTTCGATAATGAAAAAATGGGAATTGCAAGTTTTGGAATTTTGCGATGTCACAAGCGTGCTGAAAGATTTCGCTCAAATTGAAGATTGGATTGCGAACGAGGAAAAAATGTTTTTGTCCGAGCCAATAACAGACACAAGCGACTTGGATGATGTTTTGAAAAAACATGAACAATTAGAACATACACTGGCTATCCAAGATGAAAAAGTGAACAGGGCTTGCCTAAAGTTTGAAGCGTTTAAACGAAAGCCTTTGGACGAAAAGACCTGCAGTGATACTGAAAGTAAAGAGATAAACAAACTGTGTGACAAAGAGTTTTTTGGAACGGTGGGAAACACTACACTTCTTAGAAATTTGGACATAAATCAAAATTTTCTAGATAAAGAAGACGTGACTCCTGCAGTTTTGTTTGGAGTCGAGACTAACTCTCTAAAGTCCGTGAACGAAACTTACACGAAGCAATTGGTTGGCGTCCTTAAGAAAACACCATCAAAACGATCAAATCAAAAAAAAAGTGTTTCGTTCAGTCAACAGCACGAGTACTCTGATGGTTGCGGAACGGTTCAAATATTTGATGGACTAAACGACGAGGAGGAGGAGAACATCGATGAATTTCATAGTGGTGATGATTTTTTCGATGATGATGATAAACTCGACTTTCCAGCACCACCTGCTGATTTCTCCTCTACGATGGAGAATAACATACCTGAAGTTGATATAGCTTTTGAAGGTGGGTTTGTCCATATTTTTATTGTTTGATTGGAGATTTTATTTTGTGATTTACACCCCGAAATGCGATTTCGAAGTCCTAAATTGACTCGTTGAAGTAAACTTATAGCCTACTATTCTTTTTTGTTTGCATCGCCGTCGCCGTCATCGTCGCTGTTGTTACCGTCGTTAATGTTTATGTTCTTACTATTGTTGTCATGATTATTGTTGTGTTCTTTCTGCTGTTGTTGGTTTTGTTGTTGCTGTCGTTATCGTTGTTGTTGTCGTTTTTATTTTTTTGTCGTTGTAGTTGTTGTTGTTGTTGTTTTCTGTCATTGTCATTTGCGTCTTCGTTTTTTTTTTTTTTTCTGTAGTTATCGTCATAATATTTCGTCGTCATCGTTGTTGTTGTCGTTGTTGTTTTTACTCTTGTTTGTTTAAGCAAGACAGGCTATACTCGACATAAAAACTATGTACTACCCTTAGATGATGAAGATTCAGACTCTATGGATGATATGGAGGCGTACAGCGACGATAATTCTTCGTCGATATCTCCACCGCCTGTGTTGCCTGGAAATGACTCATTGTCGGATGAAAGCGAAGAAGTTTAATTTAAGCAGCGATCGTATTTGTAAATACCCTTATGAGGATGTTGTTTGTACATTTGGAGCTTGACAATACCTTTTTTAACTCTTTTCCTAAATTATTTATAAACTAAGGTTCTGCTGAAAATTTTTAATTCCACGCTAGTTGTTTATATGTTAAAGATTAGGGATTTTAAAAAAATTTTCTCGAAACACAGAGCGACAGAAATTTAACATTTCACATTTCTTGAATTTGTGAACTCGCACGAATAATTAAAAAAGTGCGTACACAGATTCGATTTATCATGTATAAAATTAACCTTTGTTTTGGTGTTACGATAATATGGTATTCTGGTCTGTAACTGGCAAAGTGGATGTGTTCTTTTTTCTTTAAAAAATTGAAGAAAAAAATTTAAGCTTCTTGTTAGTTCCAAAACTTTGCCTCTTCATAAGTGGCTTCTTTCTCAGGTCTTGCAAATATGTTTGGCAACCTCATATCGTTTCGTTAAGCGGTTTCCTAAACATACTAAACAGGGTTGGCACAGGAAACTAGAAATCATGTAAAGAATAAACATTAAAAGCCTTGTTTTTTTCTTGGACAAGGAATTTTTCTAAAGTCTACCTTACTTGGAAAATGTTTTAAGTGTCCTTTGGCCACTGTTCCGTTAGCTATTTTTTAGATTGTATTTTTTAAAAGGATGTAGCATTTTATGTATTATTTGGTGTAATGTATATATTTTGATATGGATTTTTTTTTAATTTGAATTCTAACAGCATTGTATTTTAATAAGATACTAATATATTCTCATATATTTTAATATATTTTAACGAAGGAGATCTATCAAATCAATCGAATTGAATTTTTATATATTTTTTTCTCTTTGTGTACTCACTGAATTTGTGATAAAAGACCTGGGGCGTGGATTATTATTTTGGAAAAATGGTTTATTGTTGAACCGTGACCGAGAAATATTTATTTGTTCACACAATCCCTACTGGTTAATTATAGTGAAATTTATAGCAGAGAAAAACTTTCAAAAATCGGATCCTTTAAAAAGTTAAAGAATATTTAACCAAAGAACTGGCGAATTTCAATTTAACGGAAGCCATTTCTCAAGGTGGGTTTTCTTTTTGTATCATTGTTCCAAGATCCACAAAAAACCTTCAGTTTTATTTACCATACTTTGTTACTGCGTTTATGATGGCTTTTTCCTTGCAAGTATTTAAAAACACTATTTATATTGGCGTTGTGGAAAAGTCTAAACAAGGCTGTTTATACGGAAACCGAAAACCAATAAAAAGTAAACCTTGGAAAACACTAATATATTTACAATTAAAAAATACCTGACACTAGAATATATACAAGAGCAAATCTAGAGATCATCAGATGATTTTGATTTTGACGAGAAATTTAAACAAAAAACCTATTTGTAAGAAACTAGCTACTGAGAGCTTTAAAATTATAAGACTCTTCTACTAGAGCAACTTTCTTATCCAAAATTCAGGTTAAGCTTTATCATGTGGAATTATTTAAGGATAAATTAAAATTTTACCAAAAATTTTGTCCTTTATTTCTGGTTTGTGCGTTATGCACGAATTTCAACAAAAAAAGTCGACATTGACAAACAGTAAGTTTAATATATGTGATAAATTATCCCTTCTTTTTTAAGAGATCACGTGAGAAACTTTTAGCACTAAAATAATAAAAATTTCAAAAAAACCTAGATCCGTTAACACGTACGATCGATTTGTGATCGTCAATTATTACTCAAATCTGTCATCAGCTTAAACTTTAAAAATACTCATAGTTTTTTTATCGTTCATATAATGTTCTGTTTTTTTATTTTCATCATTTTTTAGGCTTATCTCTTGAACACTATCGCAATACGTGCTTTATATTTGTTTGAAGTAGAAAATCTGTACATTTCTTCACTCACTACACGAAGGCTATCTGCATCGTTAGTACAATACACCTCGTAAAATGTTCCCAACAAATCTTACGCCCCTACACCTTAAATATTATGTGGTCGAATATCTTTAGCATTGTCGTTCTTGATCACGCTGCCTCCTTTTCCAATCTGGGCTTCCACCTAAAAAAATAATGTCCGTAGCATATTCAAACAAGGAGAACAGCGCTTAGCAAAAAATGAAACTAAACTTGACAACCATTTTCTGTATTGTTCGCCCTCAGTAGGAAACTTAACGTTAGAATTTGAACGCCCTGTCAATAAAATCATCTTAATTTAGCGTTTAGTTATATGTATACTTTGCTGACTTAAATCTTCTTGCCATGTGCTTAACCCAAAAGAGTCAAAATTAACATTTCGTACAATGCACTCGGCGAGGTAAAGTTCCCAAGAAAGACGTTGTTTATTCTTTCGATTGTTGGTTATGCAGTAGGTCTTACCTGTGCTCTTGTGTTTTCGATAGCTTTCATGATTCTCTTTTGATGTTCAACAGGTCCGACTCCAAGTTTTTCTAAATCGTCTATGGTTAATAGGAGAATTTGTCTTGGTGTTGCAAAACCTTGTTCTAAAAAATTGTTCGCGTATCGTCCCATACCAATCGCTTGCAACCATTTGTTTATTGTCTGCATAATTGTGTAATCGAGATTATCGTCCCTAAAAACAACATGTTTTTCATAAAAAGAGAAATTCTAAAAATAGCTACAATCGTGGTCAAGTGGTTGGGACAAGATAGCGAATTTCGAAGTTCGCCACCAGCCACCACAAGTAATTGCGTAGGCTCATTCGATATTAGATTCACACATCTGGAACTTGTCAAAGTTCACTTCTCAATGTTCAGAGTGGACTTAGGACTTGTGCTATTTGTGCTAACGTCAGCAAGGCCATTAATCACGAATGTCGGGGCCTTCGTGGTCCCCGACGTGAATTATGTCGGTGTGCGGGCGTGCTAAAGAATGTGACTAGCAACTGTTCAACACTCTTTGCCTGGCCTGCTTGTGTGCAAAAGTAGCGACTTTGCAGCATGCCGGCTGCAGAGTGTTGACTATTTGACTCTTTTGTCCATATTTGGATAATGAGTAAAAAGCTGCCTTAGTCTCAATATAGATGTTTGTTTCATGGTTAACTGGATGTATTTATATCCTATAAGAGGGTATTGTTCGGCTGTTGTTTGCAAATTTTGAGACACAATCTGCCATTTTCAAAACTCCTGCAAAACTTTCTTTCGTCGATGCGATAATCTCGATTCAATGCAATGAAACTATCGCCTAGTAGTTACGTAAAGTTGCTTCGACAAAAAAAAAATTTACGTACAACTTTGTAATCGGTGCAAGGTCATCCAATAGCGCGGTGTTGTCCAACCATGATTCAATGCGATCTCTTATAAAACTAAACAAAGGTCTCTTAGTGCGATCTCTGTTCCAACATTGAAGCATCAAGTCATGGACTACTCTTGGACATCCCTAAGAAGATTTAGACTAACTTTAATACAGGTGAGAACGAAGAACTAGATTTTTTTTTATCAATTTTAAATTCGCTTTGTATTTTATACTTAAAAGTTTGGGTCACAATTGTTTAATTTATGGAGGCTCAAAATTAACGCCCTCCGCCCGACTAATTAAATGATGGCGTCGTGCAGGTCCTACACCTCTTGTGGTAACAAGAGTTGTTATTTTAACAACAATTTCTCCGAAACTTACCATAGGTGGTGGTAATCTGTATCCTCGGTTCACTTGCTCAAGAACCTAAAAAAGAAAAATTATGATTTCTTTAGCTGCTAACCAGCAAATATAGAAAGTCTTTTGGCTCACATATAAGGCTAAGTAACAGAACGATTTATTCTGTCTTCCATATTTAGCATTTACTTGAAATTAAGGTTGTTTTTCTCGCTTATGCTAAAAATCGTAGAGCTCTTACCTCGTAGTTACTCCACTCCCAATATGGTCTTTCGCCATATGACATAATCTCCCATACCACAACACCATAGGACCAGACATCAGATGCAGTAGTGAACTTCTTAAATTGGATTGCTTCAGGTGCTGTCCATCGTACTGGAATCTTTCCACCCTGGGTAAGCAAATTATTTTATTTTCTTAAAGGAGATTTATTGAACAAATATTTCGTCATCTACAAAAATTGTCCGCTCTTTTGTCAGACAAAGTTTGCCTATCCGTACTTCCTAACGAAGGATTCAGAATATTTGTTTTAACCGTTCGGTGGCTATTACTATTCCGTTTTAAACATTTTTTGACTAAGGGAACTACTTTGTAGTGTATCCAATTTCGTCTCCAGGGTATTTTGTCTAAAGCCGTTATCACGGAGCACAATGCCCTGGAAACGAGGTTGCTAGCTGCATTGACACACAAACATAAATAACAGATAAGAGAATAACATTTTACCTTGGTTTCACCATCGTCCATTCTTATTTCTAAACTCATTCCGAAGTCAGCTATCTTGCATACTCTCTTCTCGTTTACAAGAATATTGCGAGCAGCCAAATCCTGAATATGCAACACAAAAGGTTAAGCAAAAATATTTAGTTTTAAAGCCTTCCGTGTACGCAATAGTGCAATTACGCAAAAAGGTCCTGGGAACGAAATTTAAAATAGAAATGTGCGCCAAATCTTAAATTGCAAGACAGAGAAGTGCACTACTGAAAAACTTGAGTAAATGGTGGTAATTACACAAGAAAGATAAAATACAAAACTTACTCGATGAATAAAACCAAGTTCAGATAGATATTTCATTCCCGATGCAATTCCTCGCGCCATTTCAAGCAGTTCAGGGATTTCAAACTGCATATCATTTTCCTGTTCAAATAAAAATATAATTTGTCATATCCAAATTTTTGTTGAGAAGTTCGAAATGTTTTCTATTATAAAAATTCGCGCCAATGTATTCCCAAAAATGTCATATATTTTAAACGAAAATGAATTGTTATTCCCTTGTTTGCTATGCGTTAAAAGCCCGCGAAATAATTTTTTAAACTTGCGAAAATGGATAAAACAAAAAGAATAGCTTTATTATAATCAATTTTTGCTTACTGTGTTTTCTATTATAAAAATTCCGCGTCAATTTATTTCTAAAAAAGCCTTATACTTACAGAAGAAATAAATTAAAAGCAAAATTAGTATTCGGTTGCGCAAGGCAATATATTCGTTGTATGACTTGAACCAATCTCTTTTTACCTCTTTGCTTGAGCGGTTCAGCAATTCGTGTTCCAGTCACGCAAATAAAATCAAACCGGCTCTTCACAATAGTGAAGTTTCTTTTCCAACACGATAAGCGACTTTTTTAAAGTGCAAATTTTGTACGCAAATTAAAAGAGTACGCGTAAAAATTAATAAATTACCTGCAGATATTTATCTAATGCGCCATGTGCCATAAACTCAAGAATGATAGCATTTGGTTGGTCTAAAACGAAAAAAAAAATAATAAATGAAAATATGTATAGAGACTCTGGTAGGTGATTAGATAAGTATATTCCAATTTCCAATTTTGTAAGAAAATATTTTAAGTCACTTTATGTTCAATAAATTTGGTAACTATGTTATGGTCACGCTACCTTCCACTATAACACCCTCTAACAATATAACATTCGGATCAGAGAATTGACCAAGGATAGCAGCTTCACTGATGAAATCATCCCGGTCTTGTTTTGTTGCTCCGGGCTAAACACAAAACCGGCCATAATAAAAATAAATCTCGGCACTTCAACGATAATAAGAAAACGGTTGTACGCTTAGATTAAGTTAAAAAATTATAATGCTCTTTAAAGAATTCTAGTTATGTTTCGTTATTTGCACAAAAATGAAGCATGTGGTCACACATACCTTAAGTGTCTTTACAGCTACCGTTTGGTGTTTTCCACCTCTAAAGAGTTCTCCCCTATGTACGTCAGCAAACTCTCCATCTCCAATCTTTTCATGCATTTTTAAGTTATTTCGGTCAATTTCAAAGGCAAACTCGTTCACAGCCTCCTCGACATCGTTATAACTCTTTGGATCGACGTAAATTTTTCCACCAGTGTAAAAACTAGATGGTAATTTTACTACGAATAGATGGAAAGATAATGTTAGGAAAGATTGTTAAATCGATTAAATTATATACAGTTTCATAAAGGAAAAAATTGTTTATTTCTCAATCTCGTCCCTCGTAACATGAGTCCTGGGGACGAAGTTATACTTACCTGTTCCATCCTCCATGCGCACTACCTGCAAGTAGGCTGGATTTCTTCTTTTCCAAAAACAAAACGCGGAAATTAAAATGATCACAATAAAAGTTATCAATCCAAATGCCACACCCAATGCTAAGCTAAGTGGAATTCCACCTTTCACTTTCACCCTTGTCTCATAGACAGGACCAGACAAGAATTTCCCATCCACG
Organism: Hydractinia symbiolongicarpus; assembly: GCF_029227915.1. Taxonomy (NCBI): domain Eukaryota; kingdom Metazoa; phylum Cnidaria; class Hydrozoa; order Anthoathecata; family Hydractiniidae; genus Hydractinia; species Hydractinia symbiolongicarpus. The sequence continues at coordinate 7,415,980 of NC_079878.1, forward strand.
TTGACTTCCGTATAGATCTGAAATATTAGAAATTTATCGCATTTGTGGTCAAAAACAAAAATATACTGAGCAGGTTTGGATATTTGAGGTACATTAACTGGAACAATCACTGGCTAACTGTACTTAAACTTTAAATTCTCACAAAGAATGGAAACAGTAAACTTAAATGGTTATGATTTTAATACTGTCGAAGCTCCCGATAGTACTCAAAAATGAGATGTTTACATTTCGGAATTGAGATAAACAAGAGAAGATAAGGCCGTTATTTAGTTGCGTAAAAATTTCTGTAGCTCAAATCGAAGCTTTAAACACTCCCGAATTATCTTTGTTGTCCCTTCTGGGAGTAGTCGACGAGGTATATCCCACAAAATTAGGGTGGGATTATAGAAAATAACTCACTACAGACACCTCTTTCCTCTCCCTCAAGTACGTTAGAAACGTGTATAACTTGCCACGTGCTTGAAAACAAGATCAGCAATTACTTATTTGCACGAAAAGTTTAAAAAAATAAATTCACCTTGACAACGTATTCTTTGTCTTGTGTGTCAGATTTTATTTTGAATGTTCTAGTTGTCAATTTGAATGTCTCGTCGCCATAAGACACAACATATACAGGATTTGGCGAACCTTGCGCAAATGGTGGCTCCCACACAAAAACAACAGATCCATCGTCAGTGTTGACAGAATGTATCGGATTCCGTATTTTTCCGGGTGCTAAAAGAATTGTTAATTAAAAATTTCAGGAGTTTTAAATTGTGAAGAATTGATAAAAACATTTTTACGAGATATAAATAAGAGATCTATGAAAGTAATTCAACTGCTAAGTAAACAAGCCTAAATAATACCATACAAAGGGGAATTGGAGGGTGGGGGTATACATGGAAATGTTAGGGATGCAATAAATAATGGGCTGATGCCTAGGTGGGCTTATACCCGGGTGGGCATTTACCCGGGTGGGCTTTTATTTACAGATTTACGTGCTTATTTACTGCAAGTATTGAAAGAACTTTCAAGATTAAATTCCCACCGCCTTTTTGTGTTGTAAACTTCTTTGTCACAGAGAATTCTTTGCCAGTGATAGTCGTAATATTGTTTAATTTTGTTATCTTGATTTCGTAATTAGCATATGCACCCAGATCTTTTAGTTCAATCTTCGGTTCGCTGGTATTTTTTGGAAAATAAGTTGAATCGTCAGGACAATTATAGGGGGTGCACATGACTACGTAGACTCCTGAGTCGGATGAACCTTTTGTTGATGGCGTCCATGATATCGTAGCTTCGTGGGCAGCTATGTTGTCAATAAGAACGTTTGTTGGAGGACCTGGAGGAGCTAAAGAAAGCAGTTGAATAATGATGTAATGGTAACTTAGACATTTTCCAAAAAGGAGTTTTTTGAAATGTACTATTAAAGAAACATTTAAGGATTTTCTTTTTGTGAATGTGGACCTTCGTTCTCAGGTTTTTTGGGAAAAAAGCAAAAGCCCCTGGGGACGAAGTTGGTTAATGTAAATTTTCAGCTTTAACTTTAGCTACACTGATGAGGCCACCACTAAGTTGACAAGTAACATTACAGCTTCTAAAATACTGCAACGACAGGGCTAAAACGTGGTGACTTTAAATATTTTTCTATTTCGCGACTTTTTCTAAAACTTTTTAAAATCCCTTTTTGGGAATTGCCATTGGCAACCGTGTTAATAAACGTGGTGCCGGAAAAAATCCTGATTTATTTTTACTCACGTGATATATATTGTCTCAAAGGGTATTACTACAAAGGATGGTAGCATATAAAGCGCGGTTAGCACTTATACTAAATCCAAAACACTTTAAAAAGAATATACGTTACCATAGCAATCAGCGTCATTCAATTCTGTTTTTCCAATCATTCGAAAGTAATTTTCTTTACACTCGCATCGAGTACGCGGTACAGTGCCTATTTTCGAGTTGGCGCCACATTTTAGGCAGGCCTCATTCCCGGCTGTTGGTTTGTATTCCCCTGTGCTGCAAGCTACAAAACAAAAGTATATACTTTATTTTGCCTAATTCAATTAATCTCCGGCTCATGTAGAAAAACTATGGAGCATATTTAAAGATGGCACTCTCTAAGGCGAACATTTTTTATTACACGGGGATTATATTTTTATGAAAAGAAAACCCAGTACATAATGCCTAAAAAACGCTCCGGGCGCTCCTTTCCTTTAAAACTAAATTGTTTGTCAACTCGAGTATTGTAACCAAAGAAGATTTAACAAACCTCTACACGATGTGCCATCTTTTGTATATCCATCCTTACAAACACAACGGCCGTGCACCGAAAAGGTACCATCATCCTTACATTGCATGAACGATGCCCTCTCACCAGTCGGTTGCGCACCATCTGTGCATTTCCCATTTATCGTTTTTGTTTTCTCGATTGAATCTGGCGCAGTTGACGCAGGGAAATTCACCAAATCGCCAGTCGCTGTTGGGCATTTGTAATAATATACCTGTACTTTATCAATCGCGCCACAGTATCGGTTGGTCAAAAACTGCAGTTTAATTCCCTTCACTCCGGTCATGTTATTCACAGCAAACTGGTCACTACTTGTAAAAAAATCCTGCCGAGGAACAATCGCAGAAGGTATGAAACTTGGCTCTGCTAACTTTGCTCCATTGTTAGAAAATACACCCATAGTGAAGTTATTTCTGCAGATTGGATATGTTTTGTTGGAACCAAAACAGGTTGCTGTCGTCGTTTCCACTTCGATTAAAATCTTATTGACGCCACTAAATGACCAATCACCAGTTGTGAGTACACATTCCTCCCTCGTTGAATCGTCTGTAGGCAGACAGGTTTTCCATTGTCCACTGCGGATTCCCCAAGAGGGTTGACACAGTCCACTTTTTAGCCATGAGTTTATATCCGGTTGAGCAATGTATATCTTCTCACAAAGTCTTGGTGTTATAAAAATAAGTAAAATATGGGTCAACGCAATCTTCATTTTGGTAAAAGAAACTATTAGTTATAGTTTTGAAAATTCAGAAATCCAATTTATTTTTGTCTGCTAGCATGTCTTCGCTATATTTTTCTTCGTTGCACCTTTTTTTTAAATTATATTTTCGTGTTTTTGTGAAAAAGTACTAACCATCATCCCTCACTTACAAAAAAAAACAAATATTATATTGGTATAACAAAAAATAAATAAATAAAAAATAATAAAAGAATAATTATTATGGTTTTATGTCAACCAATCAAATAAGAGAAAAATTCATACGCAAAATTCCGTTGTTGCTTGTTGACGCTGCTTTTTTTATTTAATCGCATCGTTTTCGTTTAGCCGCCAAAAATCAATAAATCAATACATATGTGTAATTAAGGCATTTAAATTCAAGATGGCAGCTTTAAATATTGATTAGATATGGCAAATATTTAAATACACAATCTTTTTTCATAAAGAACTTCCGAACAATGTTTTGTTTGTTTTTCATAAACTTTTTTAAGAAGTTTACTTAGTATATTACATCAACAACTTTTTTCCTAAACTACAATGCTCTGTTTACACTGTAGTTTACACGTAGGACATTTTATCTCCCTAAGGTTACTGAATTTTCCATGTAAAATTTTGTTATTCTAAATCTGGGAACATAAATCGAAGAAATGCTCTGCTTCGTGAGGTCCTCAGACACTTTTGATGATAAAATTTTTAAACACAACACACTAGATTTTTACGTTAAATACGTTGTCTAACAAAAAACTTGTGAGTAAGTTGACATACCTGTACTCCGGGCCTTTTTTTTCGTTTTGCTAAGACCTTAAGAGCGCACAATCTCGTTCTTAGGATCAAAAGAAATTTAAGAAAAGTAAGAAATTTAAGGATGAGACTTGTCGCGGTTGTTTTAAATCAGTATTATTAAGAAAATTAAAGTAAACGTACTAATTCATGAGAGCGTACGCCAATTTGAATAATGTCATTGTCAGCAGATTTTTATGTCAATTTACATAGTTCGCGTGGGGAGTCAATAACATGCATTGGCGTGTTAACACATAAATAATTTTTGTCACGAGTTAGCAAAATAAGTATTTTCTCAAATCACTAGATATCAGAAAGATGTAGAAAAATGGAACTTCCCTCACGTTATATTAGTTAGTTGATTAATAAACTTCGAGAAGAAGCTTTACCGATATTACGTCAGAGGATTCGGTGTTTTAAAGACACGACGTTCGAGCTGCAATGGTAACTTCATAAAAACAGTTAAGCAAAATTTTCCAGATTAGCGTTGATGGAAAAAAATCTAAAATATCAGAAAACGAAATAAGTGTTTCTAGGAAGCATAGAAACTACAAGTGATTTGTGCGGTTGTTTCTTGTGAGGACGGTCACGTTTTTTTGCATATATGATCAGACGACCGTTGGTATTGAAACATTTGTAAAGAAAGAAAAAAACATTGTGCTCTGTTTCAAACAATCATAAAATCCAGAAACGAGACAATTATAGCGGATGTTTGGTTGATATAAAATCATGGGAAATCGAGTTTTTGTTGAAATATTTTTTAGTGACTTTCACAAAATGTATCTTTATTTTAACTTTTAACAAGGTCCCATTTTTTGAATAATCACACCAATAACTGCCCCCTAGATGAATCCACACAAACATTCCCCCTAAACACTTGTTTCTTGGGTTGGACAAATTTGCCCTTTCCCCCACTAATTCCGCTGAGTAATTCCCCTGATATAACATAGTGGAAAAAGGGCCGAGATACCACAAGGTTGGTTCCATAATTTTTTGTAGTTTTAAATTTTCAATGACGTCAGTACTTCCACTCCCTGATACCTCAAACATTTTCGGGTCGTTGCGAAGAATGTTTCATAACATTTCCTGCATACCTGCCAAAAAACACTATGCAGCTTACTGGCTGGAGCCAAGTTATACGGTTTGACCATTTTAAGAAATATACAAGAACGGCCATTTTCAAAATTTTATGTACAGCATTATATGAAAATTCTTTTCCGAAAATTCAAAAAAGACTTGGCCTGAATAGAAACTATACGGTCATTTATTCAGGGCGGTTAAACCAGGCAGACATTATTCAAAGGGCAATTATTCAGTGAGAGTTTGCACAGGATAATTATCCAGGGGAGGGGCTTCCTAGGGTGGGATTGTCCTAGAAAGAGGTTACACATGGGAAGAGCGATTTTTTATATGATAAAGTTTCTTTTCGACCAAGCTTTTACTGGCCTCACAATCTTGAATAAAATTTTGTAGACATTTGCAGTTTTTGTGCTGTTCCACAGCTTTGACAGAAATCATTAAAGAGAAAATAGTCCGCGCACGGCAGGATTTTAAATTTCTAATTTTGCATATGGGTAGATCAGGTGAGCATCTGCTAGTTGAAATTTTTAGCATGTCTGCATTACGGAATAATCTACGTCGTCACTCACAAAGGCCTAAATGACCATGCTGACGTAAAAAATAAAGTCACACAAATAGGGATAACAAAAGAAGATGAAATGAACAAGTTGACATTACAAAGTCTTATCACTACCTCTAATGAAGCAGTAATTTCATTCATGCTGATGTCGTTCTTGAGTGAGTCTGATAACACGTGTACGTGGCGATAATTGTTAAAAAGATTTATCAACTACCACGAACACACAAACCAATCCTTCAACATAAGACAAAGAACACTTTTCGTCTCGTCCTATATTTGATTATGATGCTCTGTTTCATTTAACAATTCTGCAAGTCTAGTAAAGACTTTCTGACACTCTCGTCCCATTCCATCACTTGTCAGAAAGAACGTTCAAACAACTACGCTCGGGATTATTTTAACATTGTACGAAAGAATAAATTTGAAAGTGAGAATGTGCAAATCAAGCAGTTTTTGAGATTGTAATCTGTGAGAATAAAATTGTGAGTCTATGGAAAGAAAAAAGAATGTTTACCTGCCAAACTCCTGGGGGCCTTGTGGTACATGCTATGAACCTTCTTACTCTTGTTCTACCTTGCTTGCGATTATTTCTTTTCTCACCTCCGATGATGGTCAAGTAGTATTTATATTACCGCGATTGTTCACAGACGCAGTTATAAAGCTCCATTAGCAGCAAAACAATCAAATTTCTGATATAAACAATTAATTTGCTAAGCAAGAACAAAATGAAGCTAAATTGTTGTGTTTTTATTATGGAGAACAAAAATTGAACAAATCAGACAGAAAAACTCTCTTAAAATGAAACAGTGAGCCTCGGGCAAGATTCTACTGGTTCTTAAAAAAAGTGTGTACAGCGTTTTCTTTTTTAAGTCCGTTGTATCGTATTTAGATTGTGGCATCTATAGCTTTAACAAGGAAACAGAAAACTAGATTAAATAGCTAGCTATAGCTAAGTACAAAATATAATGTTATAAAACGTCTTATGAATGGTAGCTGAATAATGTTTTATAAGCAACCCAATTGTTAACACTAGACTAAAAATAAAAAATAAATTTAAGCAACTTGCTTAGCAACCTTCAGTCTTTGGCTACGATCCCTTTCCTTCGCAACTTTACCAGTTGAATTGATGAGCACAATCTAAAGGGTCAAAGTCTGGTTCACACTTCCAGAATTGTGTTGGTAAAATAATTATAGGTGCTAAGAAAGAACCTAGAAATATAATGCCTGACCCAAGAGATTACAGATTATTAGAAACTTTGTTTGATTCATCAAAATTGAAGACGTTGCATTGTGGGTCATGCGTGACGCATGTTATGCAATGTGCGCTGTTTTTTTTGTCATTACGATAGAAAAAAACATAGAGGTTTATCTCAAAGAGTTCTGGTATACGAAAATTCCATTTCTTAAAAGCTTTTACTTTATACTTTAGGGGCAGAAAAAGTTTCGCCAGGTCAAAAAATGTGAGCCCAAACTTTTACGAATTGTAATTTTCGGACGAGTTTCGCGTAAAAAAACTTTCGCAAAAATAAAAAAATATCTTAATTTGCAAGAGAAAATCTTTCGCGAATGGCAACAATTCCTTTGATTCTTCTTCTCTTATTATTACTAATCAAATCTCTGCATTCATCATCAGTACTTCAAGAAATCGAGATATCCGAGAAATGCTCATAGCACCAAAGTAGAATGAAAACACCGAATGTTATTGTAGTTGATAATTAAAGATATAAGAAATAAATCATGAACTTTGAGATTTCCTCGTTTTTCGAATTTTTTTTGTGGCAAAAAAACTTTTGCGTCTTGAAATTATAACTTCGCGTAAAAAAAGTTTGCCTTTTGCTGAATTTCAAAATAAGCATAAAAATCACGCGTTTTGCGTGAAAATTATATACTTTTTTCTATATTGTATGTACATATCTAATAAAACTAAAAACCCTTAACTTTACGGTTTTCTCCTTGTTAGTTTGCACAAAAATTAAAACGCGCGAAAATTTCAATAAAAACTTTTTGGGGTAGGCCACGAGACTTTTTTTTAAAACATGGCATTTAGGCCTAGCCACATGGCTAGAGGACTAAATGCCGTGTTTTGCTTGCCCTAGGAAGATATGCGAACGTGTCCGCAGATAAATAAATGTCTTACTTATTTGTTTATGTTCAGTTTTATTTTTCGCGCTAGTTTGAAGAACTGCATTCTTTTATTCGCAACTAATAGATTTTTTGCATTCTCCTTATTGGAACGACAAAGACAAATGACTGTGAACCCATCATCTTAAAGTACAATTTTTTGCATGCAAGGGCGACTTGTTCCTGCTTGTTTTTGACGCCCTGCCTCATTTCTCCGCCCAGCCCTGGCAAAGCAGAACTTATTTGCCAAATCCTCATGATAAATGCAAACGCTTTAGATGTTTGTTACCGTTTGTTGATGTTGAAATTATATTACATTTGTTAGGAGGATTGACTTTAAACACACCTGTTATTAGGGAAAGTGCTAAATGTTTTGTTAAATAAGGAAACACTGCGAAACAAGTCATATGATTTCTTTGCTAAGCTACTACTCATCTTTTGAAATATTCTAGGTGAATTTTTTAAAAACTTGCATTTGCAAAATTAGCTAGGTATGTTGGAGCAGTCAGGGAAATCCTCTTAATTAAGCTCTGTACATCCTAATTTGGATGTCAGCTTAATTAGGATGTAGGATACAGTCTAATACACCTTTACGATAATTCGAGAAAACTAACACTCTCCATCGCAGCTCATTTAGCGATCAGAGGAGGTAAACATCACACTTTTGTAAGAGTTTAATAATGAGAAAACACGTTTTTTCGTGATAACTTTTCTTGCTACATTTTGTTTTTAATGAAAAGTACACATAATTTGTATCTTATTATTATTAACGTTTCCTGAACATTTGAAAGAAATTGATACGATGGAAGTTAAAGAACTGGAGAAAACACGCTTTCGCCTCTAACAAACTCTCATAAAACACGTCTTTTACCTCCTTTTTTCCGATGTTGTAAAACGATGGAGAGATGTACAATTAAATTATCGTAAAGGTGTATTAGGTGTTTTACAGCTTAGTTAAGATGTACAAAACTTTGATTGTTGAAAACACACATTTACCTAAATTTTAGCATCTATCTAATTGAATGAATCCAATATTTACGTGCATATAAACATATTCAATATATACATTAATTTTTCATGTAGCACCCTGAAGATCCGCTAAATTTGAAGTTTTTAAAATGGCTGCTTAAATAGGCTGAATCATGGGACGTGACATACTAAGGATGATGCACAGCTTAAATAGACTATCAGGACAATGAACCATTGTTTCTATTCCGTATCTTTTGAACCTGGGGTGCTGAAAATACCATTCTTTTTTCATAATGTAGTGGTCAAACTGACAATGAAAGAGCTGCAGCAGTGATTCTGCTAAAATTTACATTTTTCGAGAAATCGAGGAAAAACCCTTTCTAACTCCTAACCTAAAAGCTGTATGAAACAGCTTATTTAGGAGATCTCTAAATTAAGCTATACAGCTTAATTAAGAGGGTTTCCCTGACTGGTTATAGTTTCCATTATGAATTTTTATTGCAAGCACTTCATAGTACAGTGATTTTTGTAAGATAAATACAAATCTCCTTGTTGACTATATTTCTAGTTCTGAGGCACTTCACACTTAAACTCAGTGCAGTCTATTATGCTTGTCTGAATGTTCTAAATTTTTAAAATATATATCTTTGGTAGGTTCTTTGTGTATGCTTTATTCTGTGGAAATAAAGTCTGTATATCTTTGAAATGTGTGAAAAGAAACATATCCTTTTTTCTAGTCTGAATGTCACGTGGTACAACTTTCGGTTAAGGGAAAACACAGACTTTTCATGATAAACTCTCACAAAAGAAGCTTTAATTAAACAACAATCACAAGTATCTGAATTAAACTATATAAAACTAAACTAGTGAAAAATCTACACAATATGTCAGGTTTTAAGTCAGAAAACAAAGATTCTGTGAAAATTTTAGCCTCTATTTATAAAGATGAGAATGGTGCGTTTTCCCTCAAATTATAATGGCGAAAGCAAATATATATGCATCTTTTGTTATTTAGTTGACTGTTAAATTGTCTCTTTCACAAGCATGCAACCAACGTTTACATTTATCAGTTTTCCACATTATTTTTTCTTTTTCCTATTTGGTATGCATTTCCTTCACTTTGCCAGCTTTCAAAATCTGATAAAATATTTGTTCCAGCTGGCATTCTTTCAGGATAATCAGATGTGCGCAAGCAGTGTTTTGCTGAGCCTTTTGTTGATCCTTTTTTAAATACTTAGGATATAGGGCCTATACAAGTCTACCCAGAAAATTTTATTGCAAACTGAGTTAAAGATTCTGAGTTATTGGGTCGTCAGCAAAAAATTAGGAGGCCTGGGATGAGCTAACTGTAGTTGTCATTTGGCAAAAAAAAATGTTAATCAATTCACCTTTGTAATATCTATGCATTGATAAAGTTTGAATGCACATACCTGAACAAGGCCTAAAATTACTGATGATAGAAAATGTCCAAAATTGCTATTGCATAAATATGAAATCATAATTGATGCAGCATAATTAACTCTGAAATTTTTTATATGTGATTATCTCAAGAACGGAAAGAACTTTTTAAAAAATTTAAAAAGACTTGTTAACTAACTTGTTAGGCTCTATAATGTAAGTCTAACATCATTTTATACCTCAGGTTCCCTTTAAAGAAATTAAGAAAAACTTGTTGTCAATGAACCCATTCTCAAAATAATGATAATATAAATGTATATTTCCTGACTCGCGTTGCTTTTTGTAAGTCAGTTAATTTACGCTAAATTGAATTAATTAAATTCTTTTACATAAGTGGCATACGTGTTAATTCCTTGATCCTTAATTTCGTGTCTCAAGGGATATATATATAGTTTTTTTTTACGAAACATGTTTGTACTATATTTTCCAAGCTTTCATTTGTTTTAATATTATTGTAAAATATTTCTGGGTCATATTGATATTTTATAACTCTTCAAGTTGCAATATAAAATTCTTATGTTTATATTTAACAAAGAGGACAAAGAAAGAAATAGTTATCATGCCAGTACCAATAACGTCATCGTGTGATCAAGATTTGGAAGATATTGAGGATATATTCCAGCAGGATGATTTAACACCTGCTGACCGAATGAACAATCGTTCTCATGTTACTTCGTATGTTCGCCGCATGGATGTTGTAAATGGAAATGATGAGAAACCGCACGCAGATAGCATTATTCCAGGGACACAAACAATATATATCAAAACATGGGGTTGTACTCACAACAACAGTGACTCAGAATATATGGCTGGACAACTGGCTTCTTATGGATATAATGTTACAACCAGTATGTATACATTATGATTTAAAGGAGAGCTATAACAAAAAAATTACATAGATATGTGTTTTGAAGTAAAAACTTTCTTGCATATCACAAAAACAAAATGGCATAAAGTCTTTTAATTTTTTCTATTTATATATGTCCAAATTTTGTCCCCCTAAAATGGTTATTTCATTAACGGTTGCTGCCATTATCAAGAAATGTCAACTTAGTTCGTACATATTTTGTTGATGTGTGACATCACATGGCCTACATTATAGGTCAACAGAATTTTGAGGACAAGGCAGTGGCGTATCCAGAGGGTTTTAGATGCCAGTATACTGTTAAATTATTGAAAAGTGGTTGAAAAAAGGTTTTCTTATTTAATGGGGTGTATAAGAAATCACAATAAGCTTGAATAAAATACTGTAGTTTGTCTGTAAGGAGAGACGGTGGTTGAATCTCTCCCATGTTCTGGCAATTTTAATAACTTTCATGCTTTACACAGACTGGTTTACCATTGTGCTGGCCCCTCAGGGTGTCAACCTTCCTGTGGCAAAGTACCAAATGGGGCCGCTAGTTTGATCGCAATCCAACAAAATATGGCAGAGCTTGAAGTGTTAGCATGTAGCATCGATACTGACTCTAACTACATGTCTGTCATATAAACCTTGTAGGATACATCCAATGTTAGACACGTTAAATTGGTGACATTGTTTAGGATCTTAAAGTCAATAATACACGTTTTACTTCGCTCACAATTTTATCCAAAAAATCATCAAATTTTCCAGCGGTAAAATAGCAAAAGAAAAATTTCATAATAAATTTTAATACATGTATCTTTTTCATGCGTTAAAGTACTTTTATAACAGTGAAGTATTATTTTATTCTGCGAAGGATATTTATTTTAAAGCATGGCAAATAAATTAATTTTAAACAATCACAGTTCCAAACAGAATTAACAACACCAGTTTTGTTTTGGCTTTTAGGTTTCTTTGCTACATTGGTTAACTTTCGAAACATGTTTGCTTGTGCTACAATAGCATATCCATATTATTTTGTGTTTTTAATCTTTGTTTGTCATCTTCAATGTAATTTTTTCAGCATTATGTCAATGTTTAGTGCAAAGCTATTGTAAAATACTGACATTACTCTTTAGCTGATTCGTTGCATGCAGATTTGTGGCTACTAAACAGTTGTACAGTAAAGAATCCAGCTGAAGATGGGTTCAAAAATGACATAAAAAAAGCGCATCAGCTTGGCAAATATGTTGTTGTAGCAGGTTGTGTACCTCAGGGCCAACCTCGGGGAGAATATATTAAAGGATTAAGTGTCATTGGGGTAAGGTTCTCTTTAAAATCTTCAACTGTTTTTAGCCTCTCAGTAAAAAAACTAATTGATTTAAAAAAGTTATGTATCAAATGATGGAAAGAACTAATAAAAAAATTGTTTTTATGGACATATTTGTAATTTTGTTCATTATAAAGTGCTGCGTTTTGGATCTTGCCAGTGATATCACCGTATTTTGCTTGGATAAAATACATTAAAATACATTAAAATTATTTAAGTGATAAGATTATTAACAAGATTTTACTACGTGCAATCCAGAGGCCATAATTTGGCTGTCAATAGTGATTTAGTTGAGTCAAGAACCCTTATAAACCACCAGTATATTTTTCATGAATGGTAAGACGTGAAAAAGAAAGGTATATAAGAAACACAATTCTTTTGCAAAATATTCACATAATCACACGATCCCACATTTCTGTGTGACGATGAATAAACAGTGGATTGCCTTATCTTAATTTTAAGCTATTGTTGCTTGCTATTTTTGAGTGTAATTGATAAACTTAAATTTGAGGCTGTTACTGTAGTTTTGTTTCGGTTTTTGTAGACAACCCATGGTTGCCCTTGTATAAAAAAAATTATTGTAAAAAACATTTTGCATCACAGTTTATTAATTGTTGTAACCTTATGCCCAAAGTATTTCTAGACTCTTCACCTTCTAAACTAGTTGGAATAATGCTAGATCTAGCCATGGTTGGATCTATATCATTTTCTTTTCTTTTTGAAATAAAAATGTTTTTATTTTTTAAAAAAAACTTTTAACTAATTATTAATACATAATAATATGCCTATTTTATTACATACATAGGTCCAGCAAATTGACCGTGTTGTTGAAGTAGTTGAAGAAACTTTGAAAGGTATGATTTTCGCATATCCACTTTTCACAAGTTACAGTTCACATTTTTAAAATTCTGATGTATATACATAATTTCTTTAAACATGCAAAGTTTTTGTACTTTAAAATATGCTTAGTTGTTACAACCACAAACTGTAAAGTAAGAATGAAATCAGGATGCAGAAAAAATTTGTATGATATATAAAAATTAATTTGAGGTTGATCATGTAATAATATTGAAAAGCTAAATGAAGTAAAAGCTCTAGACATTAACATTTTTTTCTAAATAAGCAGAGTGAGAATGTGTGTCAACCGTTAAAAACCTTGTCTTATAATCTGTCTTTTAGTACACTTAGTACACTCAAGTACGCCGCCTAATTCCATTTGAGGCTGTCATGCTTAAAGTGAAATTGATTAACAAGGGGTGGGGGGGAAAGAAGGTCAGGATTTAATATTGGAATGTGGTGCAAGCAACCGATTTTATTATACAGTTGTTACAAATTTTTGCTGTTTTAGGACATACTGTTCGACTTCTTGGTCAAAAGAAACAAGGTGGTCGTAAAATTGGTGGTGCAAATCTAAATTTACCCAAAGTTCGTAAAAATCCCTTAATAGAAATCATTGCTATAAATACAGGGTAAGCAATTAAAACCAGAAAATATTTTTTCTGCAAGTTATCCCATGCTGACATTAGATACTATGCTCAGTTTTCCCTAAAAAAGGTTTTCATCTAGGTTTTGACTTCAGAAGAAAGCTTAGTTAACTAAGCTAGGATTACATTCAATTCTCTATTTGTCAATCATTTGATCTGACTTGCTTACTAAACTAATGGCTCTGTCATAAGTTTTGGAGTAATATATTTGTTAAGTAGTGGTTAGAATTTTTATCTTTATTTATCTTTAATATTTTTATTTTATAGTTGTTTATTTATTTTTATTATTTTCATTTTATAGTTGTTTAAACCAGTGTACATATTGTAAAACAAAACATGCCCGTGGTGAACTGGGATCTTATCCACCCGAAGAAATTATTGCACGAGCAAAACAGTCTTTTCAGGGTAAAATCTTTTTTTTTCTATGATTAATTTTTTGGTCACTTAGTTAATAATTTTGGATCATTTGTTTCATACTATTAAAATTTATGTAAAATTCACAACCTTTTTAGTTCACTTAGGCATTCATCGAAGGCCAATGCAACTGTTGTAATTTTCACATAATAGAACAATACATAATAATGACAATATGCATTTAAAGTATAGAAACTGGTTCAGACGCTATCAAAAAGATGATCCGACATTTTTAATATGTTTGTATTGGGCCAGCATTTCTACTATTAACTGTTGAATTTGCAATTTGTTGATTTCTTAGAGGGTGTGGTTGAAATATGGTTGACAAGTGAAGACACAGGTGCATATGGTAAAGATATTGGTGTAACTCTACCTGAGTTGTTATATCAACTTGTTGAAGTAATACCTGTTGGTTGTATGATGAGAGTAGGGATGACGAATCCTCCTTATATTCAAGAATACCTCAAGGTAAATATGTAATTTTTCCTATCAAGTTTGCATATGTAAGCAGAAATCTCTCTATACAATCACATTATTATATACTAGCCGTGCTTTTGCCCAGTGAAAGTTTTATGCATGTGTGCTGATCTGAAATATTGACCTTGTGTAGATTTGTGGTGTATGGATTTGTGGTGTGTTGGAATGAAATTCCATCATGACATGAATTCCGTTAAGCAAGAAATTGCATTTTTTATTTTTGCATGTTTATTCTTATCACCATTGGTTGCTACATGTAGTTTTATATTATAGCAGTTTCACTATCTGCAACTTATTTCTCAAAAGCACAAACATGATATGCTGGTGGAGTAAACGAACAATCAAATCTTTAGGATGATTAAGCAACATTAGTTTGCCTTTGAAAAACAATGTGCTATAAATTTCATATTAAAAATGGCATTTTTAAATATTATCAAGGGTGAACCTTTTCTTTAGGACATGGCAAAAATATTGAACCATCCTCGAGTGTATTCTTTCCTGCATATACCTGTGCAGTCAGCGTCCAATGAAGTTTTAAATGACATGAAACGAGAATACACCATAGAAGATTTTAAACATACTGTTGACTTCCTCAAAGAGAAGTAAGATTTGTGTGTGTTGGAATGAAATTCCATCTTGGCCATTCTAGACATTAGCTAATGACAGGTGTATTTTTGTAGGTGGAACTTCTAACATTAAGGTTTGCGTTATTTCTTAGAAAAACTAGAAATAATTTAAAGCTCCCATTTCACTCCATTATCGCCCATGAATGCATTATCACTTTATCTTAATGTTAGCACAGCTCTTAGAATTTGTGAGTATCTTTCATAATCTCCTTAGCCTCTGGACCTTTTACACGGTACATGTAAAGGCTAAAATTATAAGGGTTGCTGTGTAGGTAATAACAATTTAAAAAATCCTTGTGATTGATTTTTCATGAGTTTGTCATCATGTATATAGTGTGTTATGTCAACTCATTTCAGGGTACCAAGACTTACCGTGGCAACTGATCTGATATGTGGCTTTCCCACTGAGACACCTGAGGTTTAAATTTATTCTGATTTTATCAGTTTTTGATTTTGTGAGATGACATTGACACCCCATGTGAAATTCACCCCATGTGAAATTTGATATAAAAGTTCCTATTAATTTGTGTTTGTGATGATAAAATGGCAGTCTTTAGTTTCATTGATGTACCAAAGCTGGTTTTCTTCCAACTTACAAACCTACTTCACAATAAATGGAAAATGAATGAATTACTTAATGAATGAACTTAATCAAGATCGAACAAATAAGATTTAATGAATCATTCTCTTTTTTTAGGATTTTGAAAAAAGTTGTGATTTAGTTAGGGAGTATCAATTTCCGAGTTTATTTATCAACCAATTTTTTCCAAGACCTGGTACACCTGCTGCAAAAATGAAAAGGGTACCAACAGACGAGGTTTGCATTTAGTGATTACCTCTCGACCATTTTATTTAACTGATGCAATGTATTTTGTATATCATTTTTAATGTTTGGAATCTTAAACCTACTGAAATTTGGTTAGTGATGTATTAAATTGTTAACTGATTTTTTGTATAGGTTAAAGATAGAACGAAGCAAGTATCAGCCATTTTTCAATCGTACTTTCCCTATGAACACGAGGTAATAAAATACACGTTTTTGGTTTTATAAGAATAGTGTTTTTCGTTTGAAAATGAATATTCTTAACTTTTTTACAAAAATCATCCTGCTATATTCTTAGCCCAGTTAAGAATTTTTGAGAATGTGAACTGGTGTAAAAATCACCCTAGGGTGCTGTTATTAAAACAGACTGCTGATAAGATACAAGTTTATATGAGTTAACAAATATATTTCTTTAAGTCAAAGGTAAAATTTGCAATGTTATGGAGATAGAAACTTTGTTATTAAAACGCAAATGAGTCACGAAGTGTTTGCCTGTTTCATATATTTTCACTTATGCTATCTTTTCATTAAACCATAGACGCGGATATTCTTAATTTTTTGTTCAATTTCATCTTGTATTTCATCTTATATTCTTGCTACTTTATTTTTTGTAACTTCATGTAAAACGCGAAATTCTCTGAAAAGTTTTTCCTTTCTTCATTTATGCACAGTGATATATATATTTTTTTTTTTTTTAAGGTTTTTTTTATGTTCTTTAGCTTGGTGAAAAACAAATGATATTGATCACAGAAGAAGCGAAGGATAAAATACATTTCGTTGGGCACAACAAATCATACGATCAAGTAGGTGCCCAAATATGTTTCACTTTCCCTCATTGTGTTTTTATTTCAACTTTTTGAATAGTATTCTTGCCCTATTCACACTTGGATCGGAGTTCAGTTATGGGAATCTACGGCGCCATTGGACAAAACTTACTAAGATTTTAAATTTAAACGTGATCATATAATGCTATGTCGAATTGACAAGCTCAGTCTCTTGTCTGTAATATGAAAATAGCGTATACAATAGATTCGTCATGTTGTCGAGAAATATTTGGCCTATTAGATAAGGTATGCAAAAGTTATATGTAAAATTAATACAATAGTTGATTAGTGTCTAAAATATTTGATTAATATTATGTGCAGGTGTTAATAAAAGGAGACAATGGTTTAATGGGAAAGATGGTAGAAGTTGAAATATACGAAACTGGCAAACACTTCGTTAAAGGTAGACTCGTTGAAAATTCCGAAGTAATATCTCCTGGGTTAAGTGAACCCCTACCTAAGGGTGTGGTTAGTGGCGCCCCAGAGATAACAGTAAGTAATTGAGTTTATTTTTTTTTACCCATCAGCTCTTGTGATTTTTAGGGTGTGACTGTAGATTAAAAAAACGATCTCTTTTATGTTAAGACACCTTCGACTGGGACCAAAAGAGTTTTTAGAATAAAACGATGTCTAAAAAAATGTGCTGTACACTCCATTTTACAGGTTTTCCTTACTCCCTCAACTTTATTTTATTTTTTAGAAAGAGGTAGTGTTGGACGTGTCACAGCCGTTACCAAACTCGGTATGGAAGACAATTCTTCACATGGGTTTATTTGTACTGATTGTAGCTATTGTGCTTGATATATGCCGGTTGTTTTTTATGATTAGTAAAAGCAACATGACGTAAAAATGAAGGTTTATGTGTATTTTCGTATAAAAGCGACATGACGTAAATATCAAGGTTTATGTGTATTTTCGTGTTAGTGACAACAATTCGCCAGATATTGATACGAATCTTTTGAAACCACTCATTTCATGCTTTTTGTTTATGAACGAGTTCAACTTTATGCGCAAGTTTGTGACTCAAAATTCCGTGAGTTAATATTTTTTTTCTTGAATTTAATGTAATAAACCGCTACAAAACAAGATCGTCATTTAGACATTTTTAACCTTATCCTGTACAAGTTATAATCTTTTAATATCAAAAATGTTATATATTTATATTTATATAATTTGAAGAATATATCCCATGCTATGTTTAGTTTTTGTTTGTTTTTTAACTTTTTTTGAAAGGACTAACTGGTGTTGATATCAGACCGAAAAATCATAAATTTGACAAAATAAATTTCTGCGTTTTAACCGTAGCAAATTTACTCCATTGTATATTTTTTCCATGTTAATGAAAAATAATGACTTCAGAGCAAATCGACATGCGCAAAACCACTTAATGCAAGAACACAAAAACCTCAACAAATCATTTATATCAATGGCACACTGTAAAAAAAAACATTGAAACAGTCGTTCTTCTTAGATTTTAATATTCCAAGATTTTGATTTTTACATTGTGAAAGCTCCACTTAAAATCGTATTCGAAATAGATATTGAGATTGTGTAAGTTAAGCAATATACATCATGCAACGTCGTCCCAGGGCTTTTTAGGTTCCCAATATAAATCTAAAAAACTCTGGGAATGAGGTTGTACATGATGAACATTTTTAAAGGGGTTCCTGCATTGAAAAGGATATTTATATGTTGTGAAAAGTAGAAAGTTGCTTATCTTTTGGACATATTGGAAATCTTTTTTCTTTCTCAATTTATTCGAGATTAAAATATTTAAAATCCAGGAACATAATTAATTTTTAAAAATGCTGCATTACATTTCACTTATAATTAAAAATGACATCATTCTTAAACTACAAAACTTTGCGTACCGTAATGCTTCGAATAAACGCCCGCGGCGTTTATTAAATATTTTGACATTTTTAAGAGGCGTCATTTGAAGGGGGGGTGGGGGTGGGCGCTTATTAAATTTTTTACACTTCGTCTCTTTTGCAGTTTTTAAGGATACCTATTGAGATTTCAAGTTTATGCTCTCATTTTATCAATCAAGACCCAGGGAATAAAATGAAAGGAAAAATGATTTTTTCATATACTTTTACTATTGCCTCGAATAAACGCCCCCTTATGAGGGAGGGCGTCTCTTTGAGGGGGCGTTTATTTAAAAAATGACTGGAAAAAGGGGGCGTCTATTCGAGGGGGTGTTTAAAAGAAGGGGGCATTTAAGCATTACGATGTGTCCAGATATTTTTAAAAGTAAATTGAACACCGCTTAAAATTTTTTTATATTATGTTAGTTTGCAAGAAATTTTAAGTATTAATTTATGCTTAATAAGGTAGCTACAACATCATCAATGGATAATGTCATAAGGTTAGATGGAAATCTTTGAAGCTAAATAAATACTTAGAACAAAAATAGGTTTTATATAAAATAAAATTCAAAAACTTGATAAACAACTTTTTCTTATTTATAACATACAAAAATACCATTTTAAATGCAAGAACCCCTTGAGAATCCTTCTCTTATTAAAAAACTTCTTTCTTTCTAGTTTTTTTCATACAACAAGCGTTAGTTTTTCTCATAAAAACTAACCGGAGTGTAGCTTATGTTTGTTCTCGTTGAATTTTTAGATATCCAAAAATGACTACAAGCGACTCTGCTACAACTATTGAAATTAAAAAAAATAATACTCTAAGCCAGTTGCAGTTCCCGAACTAGAAGAGAAGGTGTCTTGCCTATTCTCCCAGTCAGAACGCCGCGGGGTATAACTGTTGGTGAAGGGAAAACACAGACATTTCACGGTCACAGAAGAAGTTACGATATTAAACAAGAACTACAAATATCTGAATTAAAGTAAAGCTAAACTATAAAAAACTCACCTTAAACTACGCAATATGTCAGGTTTAAAGTTAGAAAACAAAGATTCTACAAAAAATTCAGCCCTAATGAAGAAGTGACTGCGTAAACGGCGTGTTTTCCCTCAACTCATAATGGTTACCCTATAAAATACGGGCCTGTAATTGGTGTAAAGTGTTAGTGACATTTGCCGACCGGGGGAATAAAATTGGTGCAGCTAACTGTCTAAATATCACAATATAAAATTAGTTTTTTCAAATTTTGTTAATCATAACCCATTCATCAAATCTATTGTTTTTGTACATGTGCATGCGTGTGTGACCATAGAATATTTCTAAAACGATGGCAATGCGATTCCAATCAATCTCCATTTATTCTACAATCTCTTCCCAAATTTAAACACTTGCCGCATACTTCTGTGTGCTTTCTGTATAAATCATATTCGTTGTTTCTTCTCGTGTGAGGCGTGTCACTCTTTCTTTGATGTTTGAAAGAATGGCATTTAGACTCACATTTGTAACAAAGTTGATAACTATCCACCCAACTTATTTCTGAGTTCCATGACCTATACAAAAATAACGGAATACATAAAGTTAAGTTATTCGGAATTAATAGATTTACGCAACAATAACTGTTCATCCAGGCGTGGTCTATGTTGAAGATGGGTAACTTACTAGAAAATACTTCTCGATGTTAAATTTCAGACTAGATTCTGTCATCATCAATTCAAAAATAATTTTGCTAAATAATTTTGTAAATATGATGATGGGGTTGGTACCTTCTTTTTGAAATACAATTAAAAAAACTGTTTTAAACATGGTCCCAAAGGAGCTGGAGTAAAGGTTGTTACATACTTACTCAACCTCGTCCCCAGGGCTCTTTTCTCATTCTGATGCTTACTCACCTATTACATTTTACGCAGTAATAAAAAGCAGAACATGGTTGCGGGCCGTCGTACTGTTTTATTACAATCAAAAGTGAGCCTTTATTTACTGCTATAAATGATTTTCCTCTTGATTTTAAATATTTTTCTATAACAGGTCTTAATTTTTGCTGACGACCTTCCGAGTTGTTTCCGGCACCAACAATGATTTCCAATGTGTTTGGTCTTGCTGTTTCCGACATCTTTTGCAACGTCATTAACCTCTCTCGCAGTCGTGATTCAGCTTCCCCTTGTCCTTTCCATGCAGTAAAATATTTTTTATACTTTCGGTTTCTTTCCAACCTCTTTTTTCTCGCTTTTTCGCTTTCATCCCCTGTTAGTAGGTAATGCAAGTCTATTTGACCAATCTCTCTTCCTTCATTGCAGAACATAAAAAAATTCTTTGCTGCCAGCTCGTTACACTCATTAGACTTGTCGCCGTACGCAAATTTAATCCTATTACAGCAACGTTCATCATCTGAATATTTACCACATTCCAACTCAATATTCAATGCAGTTTCCAAATAGTGAGTTCTCCTATCATTGTAAAAACGTGCTTTCTGTCGATAAAATCGGGCTTTAAGTAAATTTGTATACATTTCTTTGATTTTTTTGGCTTTGCTTAACGTGCATTCTTCAGGAAGTGTTATAACTACTTCTTTTTTAACATCGTCCGTTGTAAAATAGTGATCCTCAATTTTCATGTCTATAACTCGTTCAATGTACTTCACGCAAGTATGAGACGAACCTATAAGTGAACCTATAGTACAATCACGAACACGCAAACTTAATGGGTTTTTTACAAGTTTGCACATGTTTTCATCATATTCTTCAAGTTCATTAGTTAAGTGGCAATACAAATCATATTTTGTGTCGTCCTCATATCCAAAATAATCAAAATCTATGTCGTATTTCTCAGGTATGGTTATTTCCTGATCACGTAACTTCGCTGATGGTAATGGAAGATAGGTAGCTTGCGGACGTTTTGCAATTGTTTCACGATGCTTTAGAGTGGAAGGTCCATGTTGTTTGATATGGTGTTGATTGACTTTTGTGTTTTCTTCCGTTGTTATTTTTGCAATAAGTCCGCTTTTACTAAGAAGCGTTGGGGGCGAATATCCGATGCGATTACAATTATAAGTTCTGAGATTTGGCGTAATTTTGAGATTTTCGATAGAAGCTTTCTTCGTTGCGTTTGATACATTGTTTGATTGCGTTTTCATTGGCTCATTTTCTTTTCCGTTCAACTTTATGTCTTTTACATAAACCCCTGACTGAGGGATTGCTAAACTCGTGAAAAGTGCGTCAGTCTGCACAATATCAGAATAGGAATTAGCTTGTTGGCGTGAAGATGACCACGTACTAACATTTGGCTTGTTTGTTTCTGTTACCCTTTTTGAAAACTTTGTTGAATTAAGTACACTATCACTTTGTTTTGATAACGTTAAAGGTGTTGGGTCTTTGAAATTTGTAAATAAATTTCTCTCAGTAGAGTCTTTGTTCTCCACACCCTTTCTTGCAACTAAGTTCTGGTTTACAAGCTTGTTAAAAATGGCAGTGTTGGCATTGTTTGTTGCAGCATTCCAGTTAATACTTTGGTTGATACTACGCGTGTATGTCCTTTGTTCAATTGTTACGTCATTAATGTCTTTACCTCTACTCACACTTTTTACATATGGTTTCTCATAATTTGGAAGTGGTGATTGCTTGCGAAACAGGTTTCCCATTACAAAAATTTCCGTGCAGGATCTTTTTGTACAGCGACTTTCACAACAAACTCTGACGATAAAAGGCCTGCTGTCACATATTCCAACAATGATTTAATATTGACTCTCCGTGACAAAGCTTTAAAGGGAACTCCGTGACAGAGCTTTAAAGAGAACTGATACGTACCAATAGTTGTCCGTTATATTTTAAGTTGTTGCAATGTGGTTTATTTAATCCTTACAAAAAGAAGTACGGCGGAGAGGTAACATATAACAAAAGCAGTTTTTTGACGTATAATACAATTTTTTTGCCGGTAAAAAGTGTCCCGGAGTTTTTTCTAGTGGTATAAATTCAGCTCTATTATAAATACCATATTAATTACGACATAACTCTGCAAGTGCTATGGTTGCCTGGCAAACGTTAATCCTAGTGCTGCAGCAACAAAAAACTGTTTTTTTCCTGTTTGTGTATTGGAAACTCCTGGTGGAAACGAATTCTTAACTGTTCTCTATAGGGGTGGGTTCAGACTTCGGCCACTTCGTCACTTGTCTCATAAGAATTTGCGCCTGCAAAAATCCTGTGTATCTAAAACTGTTCCTTTAGGCTCAAGACCCGAGTTTTTAGTTTTATCTCCACTCAGTATTATATTGAGGCTTGACTCTCCTTTGATGTGCTTTATCGAGATACTATGGTTTTCACGGTAGTCGAACTACATATTGCTACATATCGCTGACTTTGTTGCTCTCAACTCCTTTATTCTCTGACGTAAAATCAGTCCACTTCGGCAACCGCCGTAGTGTGGACTTTTGGATCCTCTTAAAACAAAAGAATTTGTCACGTCAATACGAATCTTGCCGAGATGTGGACTTTGGACCCTCTCAACAACATCCAGGAGAATCTCGTTGAAGTGAAATTCACAGAAAGAGTGACATTAAAAGATGGGTGCTTGGGAATAATTTACTCTTTCTATTTTTATTGCTTCTCGGTAGCCGGTCTGTTTGATAAATTCGGCGAGCTTCGGCGAGCTGCAATTCAGAAGTTTTCTTCCAATTCTACTCAAATAAGGCTGGGAAATCGTTTTCTACTGACTTGCAGTAAGTAAATGGAATTTGGAATTTATGATTGCGGGATAAAAATTGAGAAATGTTGCTAAGGAGAAACATTACTGGAAAACATATTCTCTGTGCCGCCCGTGATTGCACAAGAAAAGAAATTTGGCAGAAAAGTAAGCTTTGACTTGACAAAAATCATAGCGTCAAGCCTACGTGCATTTACGTGCATTTGTTTATTTTAGACAGAATCAAAATAGATTTAAAAAGATGAAAATACAAAATTACAATAAAATGAAGTAAAAGTTAATGTTCTGAAAACAATGTTTATCCTCGTCTCTTAGTATTAATCATAGTAGATATACCATCATCACTCCAGCATCAGCGACTCAACCGGCGAGCGAGAAATCTAAACTATATTTTTGGTTTTATCTAAATGCTTCTGAGAACCCAGTGCTATGGTTTTTGATAATAATATCGAATGTAAAATCACCCATTACTGATACCACGGTTGAATGTAGAAACAATCGGGGTAAAAGAACCGTGTTCATCTCCGATCATTCTCCTGTTATATTTCCAATTTTTTTCTTCTTCCATTAATTGCATTGTGGGTTGAAGGGACTTGGTTTTAGCAACTAGGAGGGAAAGAATAAAATACTGTCACCTAAAAAAAGTCTCCTTGTTGCCCCTGCTTCTCTCATCATAATGTCTGCTCGAAGGTCATTATTGCTGTTTAGAGTTATTTATATCTGTAAAGATTTGGTTAAATGTCACACACGGATGAAACCACCAAAATGCATGATCCACTAAATATTAAACTTTTTAAGTAGTTTTTTTTTCAGTTTTCAACTATTTGACATAAGCAGAATCAAAAATCTTAAAAACAAGTATTATAATATCATAAATGCAATGTCACAAATCTTAATTATAGATCTTTTGAGAATAATTTATGCAAATGTTTTTGCTTCGTGGAGTAGAATGTCCTGTGGCTAAATGTTTTTTTATCAATTTTAAATTCAATTTGTTAAATTCCTTCTATTTATACTCTACTCTTGGTAACGTAATTAAACGGGAGCAATGCCAGATTATACAAATTGAAAAGAATTTAAGTAGAAATGGGAAATGAAGGAAAATAACTTTTTGCCAATGAAAGTCTTTGGGATCATCATAAGAATATGTTAAATATTGAACTTTAAGCAGACAGTGATATTTAGCACAATTTTTTAGCTTCCGATTACGTCATAAGAAAAGTGCTGACGTAAGCAAAAATTTATTGACGCTATTTTTTTCCTATTGTGTTGGACTATAAGTGTGCCAAGTTTGATTCAATTTGGACAAGCCTATAAAAAGTTATTAGGTGGGGCGGAATCCGCTCCCCCTCCACATCCCCCGTCATAATATGTTCTAAAACCCCTGGAACGAATAGGGTTAAAGAACTAGTTTCTTTATGAAAAGAAATTTTGATATTTCCATGTTCTCTCCATCGTACTTCAACATTCTTATTGTCTCACCGATATAAATGAATCCACACGTACATTCTCCCTCATACAGCTTACACGATGGGTCCGAGTTTTTATCCTTTAGGATGAAGAGTCTTTTTTGTAATCCACTTAATTGCAACGCCATACCTGTTACTCGTTAATAACCCTATAATAACTGTTAATGAGGGCAATACCGGAAAAGGTCAATATTTGAAGGTATTGCCCGAAATAAAATCTGTTTCACTTCTGTTTCGCGTTTTGTTTACTTTTTTCCGTGTTTATTTTACATTTAATGCTACCATATTTAAACTTTAAACACGGTTGCTATGGTAGCGTGCAATACCGTGGAATATTACCCGCTATGACGTAAGTTCTAACCAATCACATTGCACGATTTTCGAAAATATCGGTGCCGCCCTTTTACCCGGGTAATGATGTCGTATATCACTTTTAACAAACGATATTGGATAGCCAGTGTTATAACTTCTATTTGATCAAGGTTTTCTATTTGCTGAAATGTGATGACATGCGAACAGCTCGGTTAAGCTCTCCATTTATGACAATAACTTTAAATCTCTTAGGTATTTGTGCAGACCAATGAACAGGTAGTTTGGTTGGTCTTCTATAAACTTCTGTTATGTAGGAACCACTTTTGGTTGATGAGCTTGGTATGAAGAAATTTACTGAGATGAACTTTGTATGTAAATGTCACATTCTTATGATTTTTGTTGATATTATCAAACAACAAGTCTAATTTGCGTTTTTCTCTGCGATTTATAATATCATCAACATAGCTTTGTAAAATTTAGGCTGTAAAGCAACTGCACTATATATCTCCATTTTTGTCATATAAATATCTGTAAGAAATTGCGATGAAAAGAACATAAAGAATATAAAAGCGATTCAGAATCGGCCAGACATATGGTGGAGAGTGTTATTACCTTCACCATTTGATTTATAGCCTAGGTAACTAAGCTTTCTTCGAGGATATCAAATTCAGTTTCTCTCAAACGAAAGCTAAGAAGCAAACAAATGTCAGAGCAAATTCCTAAAATTCAAATTCACCTCATAGCAAATCCCGCATTACAATCACCCAATCAGCACAAGGTCGGCGTGGTTACGTCTTACTCTTTTAAATAATTCAAGAAAAAATCATATTTATTTAGGTGAGTGAGGCCATTCGCGCTTAAAACAAAGAATTTTCCGATATTGAACACGTAAGAAAATAATAATAGAGTTAACCAATCAAAAAGTGCGGTCTGATTCTGACCGCAGAAAAATCGTTTAAGATCCTGCGTAATTTTTCTCACCTTAACTATTTCGATTTCTTTGGGGAAAAAATATGATGGGTCTCCTGGCTCTCTGACTTCGATCAGGGACGTAAATTTGATATAGCAAATTAAACGACCTCGCTTAACATTCAAATTCACTTTTTATACCTATTTTACACCTATTTCGTTATGGAGGCACTTGAGAATTTTAACATCATGTGTTTAAAAATTTACACAACCACTCTGTCTCGCGCGAGATTAAATCGTGGCAACCTAAAAAGATTTTATAAAGAAATAAATTTTTTTATTTTATTTTTTAAATATTCCGTGCTTTAAAAAACGTCTTATCGTTCTCGTCCTTAGAGCTCTTTGAGGTTAAAGCCTCGAGATTTATCT
Organism: Hydractinia symbiolongicarpus; assembly: GCF_029227915.1. Lineage (NCBI taxonomy): Eukaryota > Metazoa > Cnidaria > Hydrozoa > Anthoathecata > Hydractiniidae > Hydractinia > Hydractinia symbiolongicarpus. The sequence goes on from NC_079878.1 coordinate 7,442,433, forward strand.
CCAAAGAGCTCTGAGGTCAAGAATAAATGCTTACAAAATTTCTCAAACTGAGAAAGCTTTATAAATTATTACATATAATTATTCGTTACATAAAAATTCAAAAAAACAAAACAAAAAATGTGCTCTTGAATAAACTATATACAATTTGTCTCCAATCAAATTTTGCACAAATTTATTTCCAAATTCGTTCTTTTCTTCTCTCTTTTCCCTTTTCCGTTTTTTCTTTTTAGTATTTCGAGTGAACCATTTTTTTTTTTTTTTTGCAGCCAGCCTAATTGGGGGATACAAGTAGGTTTCACGTCACGTGTAAAAGGTTTTAGCTGTGATTTTTGCAAATATATAATCACAAAAATTGGATTATTAAAAATTTGTCGTCTGATCAAGCAGTCAATCGTTGTTGTTGACAAATGAAATTGAACTTTGTGAATATTACGTAAAAAATCGTCTGCTTAAAGGTTTCAGCTCTCAGTAAACAGATTAATACGTGTAGAATTTAATGGACTCTTGCCAAACCTGAAGATCATGTAATTAAGAAAACGTATGCCGTCTTCTTTAAAATTTGGAATATTGGTATACATGAACACAGACAAAATAAAATAAAATATCATCATTATCATTAAACTACTTCGCGTAGCTTTACAAAATATTGTGCTAACCGTCGCTATGTTCTCAAAATACATTTCTTGTATCTTATTTCACCTAAAAATTTTAACCCAGTTCGCAAAGCTTTTTTTGTTTTGTTCGCACTAAAAAATTATGATATCATACGACGCATCTGAACGCAATGGTAACTAAGTTATGAACTGCTACAACAATGGAAATTATTTTAAACCGATTATAATGATTAAGTCACTCATTTAATGCTACTTTAGTACTTCTTCAACATAACTTCAATAAGTTTGTGCAATTTGGCGCCAACTTTCTTGCTGTAGGTGTTTACGTAGTAGAAATTAACATCGCTCGTGTACTTGTCAGCCTTCTTTAAAGCTTCCTTTAACGCATTCAGTTGCTCCTCCAAGTTTTTCTTCTTTCCTTTAGCCTTGTAAACGTAGTAACACGAGACTGGCCGTTGATCGATGACAACATCTTTGTTCATCGGGGCAGGCTTTATCACATCTTTATGTGTATTTGAGATGAAATAATTCATTGATAATTTTTGAAAGCCTGGTTTCTCTGTCATTGGCATGACGAGAAGGACAGGGTTTTTTCGGCGCCTTTTTATTCGCACCATATATCGGTTCAAGTTCAAATACAGTGTCTTGAGAGTTTTTTCATCTATAAAAAATATTTTATTTATTATTTTTTAATAGATTTAGATGAATACTATTCATATTCTACCACAATATTATTTTGCTCCAATAAACAAAAACAAAAGAGAGTTTGTAAACTGCTTGAGATATAAAGGAAGAAAGTTCCGCTATTTCGCGATTTTTGACCTAAATCATAAAAATTAGACCTCGCGAAAATTTTGAAAAGGCTTAATTGCAAAGATTTATTTCCTTGAAATATATTGAAATACGCTTTTTATTGGCAAAAGTTAATTCACGCGAAATTTCTTTTATTCTGTAACTTTTTCTATGAATTAAAAAAATGCCTCTATATATCATTTTAATTCTTATTGTTTAAGGTTTTGTGTAATAATTATTTACTAACTCTTCATTGATTCAACATCATGTGGATTTTTTTATGCTTGATGGCATTTTATGGTAATTTATCAATACCTTGAGCAAATAATCAGCAACTGAAATTTGATCTCGAATTATTATCTTAGTTAAATGTTTTCTTAATTTTTTGACTCGCAGTTAAAAATTGCTGGAATGTAAAATTTTGGAAACAATAAATTTTTAGGACTTTAGGACAAATATGTGATTTACTTTCAACATCTCTAAAGCAGGCATTAGCACGTGATTTATTAGTTTTCAGGCGGAAATGATCTTTCCAGCATCACAGCAGCATTAAGTATCTTAATATTTGTTCAGACGATTTCCAGATTACACAATTTTTAGCAGTGTGATTGTCAACATTAAATTTATATATAAAAGTAATTATGTGAAATTCGAGATTAGGCTAAACGAGACATAAAATAAAAAAAACGAGCTTAAAGTTATCACTTTCGAATTATAAACATCTCCCTGGTCGTGCTATATAATGCACAGAATTTTTTAAACTGGCAACAATAAGAAGGAAATTAATGCAAGCATTTTTCTTGATTTTGTGAATAAATATCGCTTCTATGACCTTCCAATGTAGACGACAACAATATATTGCCGTTGTTCGAATCTGTGGTTAAATGTAGGAAAATAATTTTCTTTCGCAGGAAGTTTTATATTTTTTGCGGTATGCATTTTGTAAAGATTTCGAAGTTCAAAGAGGTAAGATCGGTGACGCAAATAACACATTGCGAACATAGTTTGTGCGCCTTAGGATAAACAGTCTTTTAACCCTATTCGGTCCGGGGTTTTTTGAACATACTATGACCGGGGGGGGCGGATTCCGCCCCCCCTCAATAACTTTTCATAGGGTTGTTCAAATTGAATCAAACTTGGCACACTTATAGTGCGTCATAAAAGGAACAAAATGACGCCAAAAAAAATTTGCTTGCGTCAGCACATTTTCTGTGACGTCATCAAAAGCTTGAAAATTGTTAAAAATGCCACTATCTGCTTAAAATATAATTACTTTTGTTCTAGAGCGAATTTTTACATTCTGTTTGAAGTTTCTGAAAGCTAAATAAAAGTTATTTAACATATTTTCCGGTTTTTACATGGATCGGATGAAAAATTGCCAAAAATTGCCCGAAAATCCGTTTTTTTCCGATTTTCGGGTAAAATCCGACAAAATCGGGAAATCGGATTAGTCACGTGTTCAAATTATTCAAAATGATTCTTCCTGATGAAACAAAGTTATGTTGCAAGTTTCAAGTTCTAAGGATAATTCTAACAGGAGTTATTATGTTTTCCCCATTATAAGGATTTCATAGAGATTTTTAGGGGTAGTTTCGAGTAATGGCCAATATCAAAGCCTCTGAAAGGTATGGGACCTAAAAAATTAGCATGCAGGTGTCTAATAGATAAATGTTAAAACTCAGTAAGTATTATAGCCATATAACAAATCAATCAGGAGTTATTAAAAAAAAACCGTCAGGGGGGGCGGAATCCGCCCCCCCCGGACCGAATAGGGTTAAAGTGTTGATTTTTAAAATATAAATTGTTGGCAATGGTAGACTAAATAAAACAGGTATAAATTTTAAACGAATAATAAAAAGCGGCTTAAAACAAAATCTTTATTTCTAATGCAATATTTTCGTTTTTATAAAAAAGTAGGATTTGATGAGCTCTATTTGAGTGACGGATTTTTTACTACTGATTTTAAGTGTTAGTCCTCTTGCGCGGGTTCTGAAAATTTCAGTAAATCTAAGAGGGCATTTATTTGTATTGATGATCCGTTCAAAAATCTTTTTTTAGATTGTTACAAAAATTTCAGGTATCATCAGGACTTGGTCCTAACATAACTTTTACAAGTGAAGCAAAACTTCGACAAAAACTTCAAAGGTAAATAGACCCTTTTATAAAAAAAAAACATTAAAAATAAATGAATAAAAAAATGAATACCATTCGATTTAAGCGATTCTTTTTCACAAACCTCTAGCAGAGGAATATTTACCTTGATTATTGTACGAAGCAGTTATCCATGTCGATTTCTCATAACATCGTTCTTCGTAATCTTCTGTTGCACTACCCTTTGTCACGGAGAATTCTGGACATTTATCTTTACCATTGCAGTACTCCTTAAGTGACATGGAGTACACGGAATAAATAACCGAGGAGAAGAACAAGACGGTGAAAGCGTATCTCATGATTTTTGGTTGATCTAAAAAATGGTTGAAATAAATTTCATTTAAATTTTGGTTTATTAAATCCTAAAGTACAGGTCTGTAAATATCCGGGTAAAAAGGGCTAGAACAGTCCTGCAGTTGAAGCGCCATATTTCCTGAGGACCATGTTTTCATAAAAAGTGCTCATGTTAGAAAGAGAAAAATATGAGCTACCTACCGGTACTCAACATAGATAGGTCTAGTCCTCGCTGAGTACGAGACCTCTCTAGGTTTTGTCCTTAGCGAGAAATCACGGCTATTTTAGAAAGCTGATTACTTGTTGACTGAAAAAATCGTCTTCTTAAAGCAATCGAAACGTTGATGTATTCATTTCGTGGGTGCAAAATCTTGCAGGCGCTAAATACTTATAAATTTGCGTGTACTAATTTTTCGCGACTGACAGCCAAGGGGCTGTAAAATTTAAAACGGCTTAAAATTGAAACTTTTTTACCTCATAGAAAAAAATAGTAATAACGTGTATAAACGCCCATAAGGACATACAAGGTTACTTTGTGTTCACTGTATTTTGAGAAATCAAGCAACAACTTTATGACTAAACTTTGCAACGAATAATATGGAAAAAAAATGTATGGTCAATTTCTTTTACTCTCACCTCTTTTTGACTTTGATTTATCAACTTGATCTTTTCACTGTTTGTTCAGACTGCCTTAATGATATGGATATCTGCCAATATTTATAAAAATATGTTTTCGATAACACCGATACATTTATTCAAATTTCAAATAATTCGAAGACGTAGCTTTATTATTTATTTATTTACTGAAAATATACGTTGACGTATCTCGTGTTTGAAAATCTGACCAATTATAGCGCTTGTTTCAAAACTCAATACTGAATCAACTAAATGAAAATGAAAATGTTTCAAACGACCGCAAATTGAGTGACGCAATTTCCCATTTATATCGGATGGCGTTGTTTTGATATTTTTATGTCTAGATTAAGATTTTTGTTGAAAAGTAAAACGAAAAACATCCTGAAAAATTCATGATAACAATTCATTATACTGCTTTGGTTAAATCAAACATTCACGTTTATCAAACTGTTGTTTATCTCTCGACTTCTCTTTTCCTGCAGTTTATATTACCCAAGCGATTTCACATAATTAAAACCGTGTGCAAAATTGTTTTAAAAAAAACATCCCTTCGTAATCACAAGGCAGGTACCCAGGTAACTCTATCCTTACTATGCTTCTGCTTACGAGCTCAAAGGTTTTTATTTTTTAATAAGTACGATTTGCTATGGTTATTTAAACCTCATTGGGTTATTCAGACCGTAATGTGAACGGGTCACAACGGTCGCTTGCGCTTTGAGCTCGTGTGAAGAGTGAACATTTGAAGCAACATCTTTTTTTTCTACAAGCGATACACTTAGAAAAAATGCAAGAGATAATGTTTTATAGAAGTTTGAGATATTGTATCATATAAACAACGGTATTCTCTTAATTAATTGTTTCGCTTAAGATTATATGAACAGATGAAATGCTTCTAGCGTAATCAAGCCGTTTCTAAACTCTTATGTAGCTTTACAACGAAAATTTTTGCACCTTGTCCAAATCAAACGAATTATTAATCAAACTAGAATGCACACTAAAAATGATATTTAGGTAAACAAAATTTCGATTTTAGGGACTAAAGTTGACCAAAAAATGAAATATGAGCCGATTACAACTGATATTGATACGGTAAACAAAAGATCTTGCTTAAAATGATAAATATCTTTTATAGAGCAAAATATTTCACGTGGTGGATATACGCCTTACTTGGCAGTTTGCTATGACGGCGTAAACTTGTAGAAAAAGTTGTGGAAAACAAACCCTTTTTGTTCTTAATGTGCAGATCTTGAACTGCCATGATATTAACAGAAGATACGTTTTTTATGCTGTATTTACCGTGCCCTCACAGTTTCCTCGCGCAAACTCGGCCCGAGATTCAGAATTTCGGATGGAGGTTGCACCTCTGTTGTCTTTTTTCGATGTTTGACGGTGAGGCAAATATTTTTTCCGACCGTCAATAAGCGCAGCGATGAGAAGAGACAAAAAAACTCTGTAGCCGAGGTTGGGTAATTAATGCGATGCATAGTCAGACAAGGCGATGTTTAGACAAGTGTATTTTTACCTTGTTTCACATTAATCAGAACATCTGAAAAGAAAGTCATCCTCGTCCCCATGTTTGTTGCCAGATGTCAAAGCTGCTAGCGCTAAATTGATAGTTTTCTTCGCCGTCGGCCTTGATTCTAAAATGGCAAGTGCCTCCGGGGACGAGATTGGAAAGAAAGTTTGCATGCACAACATCATAATTAAATTATATTCTTAAAATCAGGACTAGAAGTTCATTGATAAAATGACAGAAAATGGCAACCTTGTCCACAGGGCTTTTTAATTTTTTTTTATCGGATCGGGATATATTAGAAGGGAGTTTTCTGTTGTCGCAGTATAACTTGCGAAAGCTACAAACTCATTTAAAATTTGTAGAAGCTTTTTTTCACTCTCCGTAACGCGTGTATGCGTGAGAACAAAGTCAAAAACGTTTTCTTAAGAATTGAAATCGGGAAATCGGGCTACGTAAAAATCTGTTTTCATGTTTTGTTTACAACGCTAAATTTTTTAAACTGAAGTGGTCAAATCAAATCAAAGCTCAGCAAAACTTAAAACGAACGCTGGTTTGGTTGTTGTTTTTTTTAATTTCTCAATCTTATTTTCTTTATCTAGCCAGTTACAAATTTTTTCATCATTTTGAATTTAGGACATTAGGAGCGAGGACCTGATGTTCTAGACTAATGTAGGCTATAGCCAGCTCTAGGCGATTTATATTTTATGGGTGGTATAGCTGCCTAACTATGGATAGCTAGCAGCCTAAATATCAAGGAATCCTGTAATCATGATATTTCTCAAAATGGCTCCCTGTGACCCTGTGAGTGTGTTATGCGATATCAAAATCCATCAGGTTTGAAGTAAAAGTTTTGGAATTTTTATTAGCTATTAGTTATACTTTTCAATGTCCATTTGAATAGCTTTTGATTATTCTTAAGAATTACCTAAAACGATTTTCTTAAATACTTTGTTTTCTTTTGGACAAGATAAACCAGAAAATAAATTTCTTGTATGTAAGAATTATGATCAAATTCTTGTGTGGAAGAGGTATGATGGCAATTGTTCTTTATGGTATGGACAAGGCTGTTCCATAATGGGTATTATACAGAACCAAATCAAACTTATTTTCCAACGTCATAATGCGCTGACCAAAGACCCTGTTTCTCATTTCTTCTATCAATCAACAAGGATGTCGATAAACCGCATACGCCGTAAAAAGTGCGGGCGTTTTCGGTCGAGTTCAGTGTTTTAAAAAAATTCAGGTATTTACCCCAACAAACCTGCATAACCCAAACAATGCCTGGAAAAATAAAGATTTACCACAAAAACACTCAAATTCATTTCACCAAAATAAAATAAACTTACTAGGTGGTAGCGAAGTTCTTAAAAGAACTTTTTTGATGGTTTTTGATAAGATTTACTTGATAAATGACTTATATATGCACTTTATTAACGCCTTTCTCTCCGTGTTCGGGAAAGCACCTGCGGTTTCAGAGGACAACCACCAATTTCATTCAAAAAGTCACCTAAACTTGCCCATATATATGTGGGTGATTGCGGCTTATTGACACCCTCTTAACAATCACTGTGTATATATATGTTGTAATACCTGTATACCTCTGCCTGTCTGTCTGACAGACAGATGTATATTACCTTTGATGGCAATTCCATATGGGTGAGTGAATGTTACCATAGCCCCCAATAAACTCACCGTTGGCTGTTATAGGGAGTTGTCTGGTAGTTGTCCTAATTGGGCCATAGCTCATAATAATTTAGCCTCTGATCGTAAGCATTCAAATCAGATTCAGCTTCCGTAAATTTCCTCTTTCGATTTCGTAAACAACTTTGAACGGACACGAAGTACCAAGTCAGGGAATTCCACGAAGAAAACAACACGCGTGCTACACATCGCACGCGTAAATCTATTTTAGAAAATTTGCGCTTGCGTTTTTTCGATTTTTTTGCTGGTTTATTTCACTCTTATCAGTCCCGTGAGTGTTAAGTGGTGTAAAAGTGCTAAATATATTAACAAAACACCTTAGTTCGTTGTAGGAAGTAATTTATAATAGGTAAATAACATATAATTAAATTTAAACAGTGGACGAAGTGACGCTGACACGTGCCACACGTTGCACTTACTGCAATGGTCTGCCATTTTGTTTGTAGTGCTATTTATCCCCAACCTTGTTCCCAGGGTTATATTTTCTCCGTGGGTTATCTATTATCTATAAAAATGGTAAAAATGGGAGTCATTTTTTATTTATTGAGGTTTCAAGTTTTGTTTGTTAGATTTTGGGAGACGGCTTGTTTGGAATAGTTTAAAGTTGTTTTTAAATTAAAAGTTGTTCTTTAGATTTTTAAAAGAAAAACAAGTATGTTATGTTCTTTAATACAGTTAGGAATTTTAAAATAAAATGTTCAACATACATTTAATTTCACACAGGCAGAAAAAAACACATTTAATTTAACACGGCGTTTAATTAACGTTTTTAAAAAAATTTAATTTAACCACAAGTGGTTATTAACTGTTTTTAATGATACAGTTGAAGCTGTCGATGTCAAACGATTGATTTTTGGAATACAGTTTTTAATAGTTAAATGCTTAAAGCATAGCCTTAAACGGCGACATTAACTACGCTGTAGAAAATCAACTTTTATAATTCCTTCGTTAATTTTTTTTATTTTATGAGAGTAAAGAGCGTAATTAGCGCGTGTGATGAATCGCACACCTGAATAGCTGTTGCACGTGTGTGGGCGCGTGCGCGTGCGATTGCACGCGTCTCATGAAATTCCCTGCAAGTGATCAAATAGACACGTATATAGGTTTCTTTTGTATTAATACATAGCTAAGTGATATAAACTAAATGAGTTTATAGTGCTGGTGTTAGGTTAAGATAATTCCTCTAGTGTTTAATTCCTCTTATTATTTATTCGGTTTATCCCTATTCGGGGGGGGGATTCCCCCCTCCTCAATAACTTTTCATAGGATTGTTCAAATTGAATCAAACTTGGCACACTTATAGTACGTCGTGAAAGGAACAAAATGGCGGCAATAATTTTTTGCTTGCGTCAGCACATTTTCTGTGACGTCAGCAGAAGCTTGAAGATTGTTAAAAATGCCACTATCTGCTTAAAATATAATTACTTTTGTTCTAGAGCGAATTTTTACATTCTGTTTGAAGTTTCTGAAAGCTAAGTAAAATTTTTTTAACATATCTTCCGGTTTTTACATAGATCGAATAAAAAATTGGGAAATCGGATTAGTCACGAGTAAAAATTATTCAAAGTGATTCTTCTTGATGAAACAAAGTTTTGTTGCAAGTGTCAATTTCTAAGGATAATCCTAACAGGAGTTATTATATTTTCCCCATTATAAGGATTTCATAGAGATTTTAGGGGTAGTTTCGAGTAATGGCCAATATTAAAGCCTCTGAAAGGTATGGGACCTAAATATTTAGCATTCAGGTGTCTAATAGATAAATGTTAAAACTCAGTAAGTATCATAGCCATATAAGAAAGCAATCAGGAGTTATTAAAAAAAACGTCAGGGGGCGGGCGGAATCCCCCCTAAGAATAATGCAACAAGAAAGAGACGGTCCCATGCTCCCACATCACAGCAAAAATGGCGACCACAACTTCACATTACAGGACCCTGAACACCCTGTTCCTATTCCCGTGGACGGCACAGGTATCATATAACTAGGACCAACTCGTATTACTTAGTCACTTGACAGACCCTTATGTCCCAGAAGGGACTCGGTCTAGTCTTAATTCTTAGAATCTAGCCCCAACAATGTTCCAGATGGAACTCTGGCTGACAATGAGCTTTAAGTACTCTATAGGACTAAGCCATGGCCCCTCGAGATCCGCTCAATGTGGTAAAAAAAAGGAAAAGTGAACCTGTGGATTTCTCCACCGACCATTAACTACCTTGGGTAATTTTGGCAGGAAGAAATTTTGGCGGGAACAAAATTTAACAGATTGCAAAAAAATTTAATTTGGTGGGAATTTAATTTGGTTTCTACAATTGATGCGATTTAGCTTAGCTTCTTATTTTGCACCATCTGGTATTTCCACTTTTCCTGTTTTTTTTTTCATTCTCCTTGAAAGTCCAAAGTCCTTGAAAGGCTTTTTGTCCAAGTCGATATCAATAAGATCAAGGTTCAATTGTGGGTTCCTTGCAATCAGCACCTTTGTGACCGATAATGCAATTACTGAATTAACTTGTCCACCGCGACTTCTTCAGGCACACAAATACTTCTGTACAAAGTGAACCTAACAGTAATGGTCTTCCTCTAAGCATTAGTTACAGTTCCTGTTTAACTTCACGCATCTCTTTGCCGGACTCCTGTAACTCCTCTTTGTATGCTTTGTAAAACCTTCAGACGGTACTTTCATTCAACGTTGTTTTTGCACTGGTATACTTTTGTACTATAGCAGCATGACCATTTTCCGCGACATATTTACTGATATTAAACTTTCCTTTTGCTGACCAGTTTGAATATGTCTCTTTTCGATTAGATTTTTCACTTGCTGCTGTGGCTGCTTCAGTTACAGCAACAAAGTCCAGAACACCAAGCCCAGGTTCCTTTTGAAAAAAAACAAAAAATATTAAACTTGTAAACATTGTTTTTTTTATTATTCCAAAAAAGATTGTTTTTTGCACTCAATTCTACTCCATTTGCGAATTTAAATACTCACCAAATATTTTAATAACAAAGCAAACACTTTATGTTAAATTTAATCCTCGCTATTAAGATACGAATGTTAAAAGTAAAGCAGAAATAAAATAAAAATTCATTACCAGGTTCAGTATTGTTTCTTTTCTTTGATCCAATTGATTTTTTCTCTTAAAAGTCAAAACAACCCATTTTAAATTGAACCGCAACATTTGAAAGAATGTCGCAACATTTGAAAGCATGTTTTAAAAGACGTCTTTTAAATGAAAATGTATCGTTTGTGGAGTGTTCGATTATTTTGCTCAAGTCTTTTGTCTGTACTGGAGATGGCATACTTAAGGTTTTTGAGATTACAGCAGCTGTTCAAAGATAACATTATTGAAAATTTTGGAATCCAAACCTCATCAAATTTTAAATTGCTACCATGAGACCGGCAACACATTTGGTATTTATATGCAAAATCGGTAGCGAAACTCCTGTTGGTCATCTTTCAATGGAAATACCTAGGGTCACAAAGCTTTTTATCGATAGTGGAGCGACTGTCACTGTTGAACTGACAAGTGAGCACTGTAGGAGATCGCCTTTATTTCAAGGTGGCATGGAGATTGCATGTAAAGTAACAACAAAGATCCCAGGAACAGTAACCAATCTTTTTATAATTGAAAAATACAAAAAACTTGTACAGGAATTATACACCAATCCAAAAAATGAAGAAATTTTAGGGTTCTTTTTTGAAACTAGAACCAGATGGAACTGACGTCAAAGTTGTAAATTTCACTCAGAAACCAAGAAATAGAAAAGAACGGAAGTCAAGACAAGAGATATTCAGCAGTTCTTCAGAGGTCCGAGTAACACGACCTGTGTAAACAAAAATCAAAATGGTGCTGCAAAAACGGACAATGTTGTAATTCTACACTAATTCTTATACCGAATTATATGCTTAGTACTCTGTTTTATTATACCATATTCCTTTTTCACAAAAGTGACATTAAAAAAAAACATCATCATTCTAACTTGTATTCGCTTTCAATATGTATTTTTATCCTTGCATATTTTAGACTTACGGTAGTTTTCTCAATTGGAGATGTTGAAATGCAAGGGAATCCAGCCATGGCAGTTTAGCAGGAATCCATCAACAGCAGTAACCTTTTTGTCACATCAAATGAGATTGCTGGAATGTATGTCTATGTATGTGCTTTCAGTACTTAAGCTTGCTCCACTATTAGGGAAGCTTGGTGACTGTTGATGTATGGACATTTTAGCTGGTATTTCTGTAGTGCTAGCATTCGTGGCGGCGACATAGTGGTCCGAGTCATGATCGTAATGACATGAGCAATAAGAACATTTGCATGAGCAGATTTGCTTTGTGGTTGATGGCAAACTTTTGCAAAATGGTTTATTTTTGACAGTTTACACATTGTTTTCCCCAGAAAGGATATGGATCTTTAAAGTGAGCTGTGAGATAAGGATCCACAACACAGCATGTGTTTTTGCCTTAGCTTTTTTTTGATATATGAGCTAGATGGTCAGATGGCTGTTGTAGTTGTAGTTGATTATGAAATGCAGCTTCGAAGGCTTCAGCATGCTTGATGATCTTAGGTAGAGATTTTAGATAACAACCTTTGAAGGAAGGTCTGTTTGTAGGGCCTCATTGTAAAGTCCACGAATATTTGCTTTATGATGGGGACAGGCATATTTACATTCCTGTGCAGTAGATTTTAAGCATAACTGTGAGTTCTTTGACCTTCTCATTGGTGAATGTCAGCAAATGTCATTCCAAGCGCAGTTGGATTAGATTTGCTGGTAACAATAGATTTATTGCTTGAAGTATATTATCTTCAGACAGAGCTGAAGTCATGGTGTGTGCTAATGATGCTGTGTTGAACAACCTCGTCATATAGATTGTATTGTTGGATTGTAAGTTAGTTTTGTGATATGTTTGGTAGTTTCTTGAATACGACCCAGTCAGTGTGAAAGTTTCAAAACCGAGGGTTGGTCATGTCAGAAGAGGCATGGGGTGTATTAGCTAAGACTGATTTTGATGTTCTGATGTGCTGGGCGATAATGTATGCATAGTGGCAGTTGGTAGTGCTAATGATTGGCAGAGTATTTCTAGATTATATAACCAAGCACTTTGATTTTAGGGTAGTCTTTGGTGAGGCCAGCCAGAGAGCTTTCTGTGATGCAGTTTTCTACGAATTTGATTGGATAAGTGTCACCAGTGGCCCCAGGAATGCCAGCTGCAGTAAAGAAGGATTTCCATTGTTTTTTTTTATCTTGCAGCACCATGTTTGAGTGTTTAAAATAATAAATCACAATTTGTTGGGTCAAATATTTTTCCTATAATGTAAATACAAGATAACAATATAAATATAACATGAGTTCTTGGATTATAAAATGAGAGAAGAAATTGATTTACATTTTGTAAAACTATTCAAGATAAAGATAAAGTACTGAGGTTGGCCTTTGTGAAATGCGTGTTACTTTAGTAATTTTTTTTTTTGGCGCGAATCAAAAGAAATATGTATATCATGTGCCTAATGCGTGCGAGTTGCTTTGGTTAAACAAAAACTACAAATATTTCAATAAGTCTTTTCCAATAATCTTGCATATGGGATTGCTGTATATTTCTATCTGGTTTGTAGTGTATAATATATATGTTTCCAATATTTGCACAACATTGTGAGTTTGATCTTATTTATAATCCAATATAAAATAAAAGTAGTAAAAGTTGCATTGTTTGTACTAAACAGATTTGCACTAAAATGTATAGGTTTTTTATGCATCATAGTTTTTATATACTTGTTGAATTTTATTTTTTTTGAAAATAATACCAACCTAATTTCCACCCTTTTTTTAAAATAAACCCATCTCTCTAATGGCCCACTTCTCTAGTAAATCCATTTTATTTATAAGTTCAAAAGGTTATTCCCACAACGGGAAAGAAAGTATATATGGTAAGTTCTGCACATATACAATACCAGGTTTTCACTACAATTTAAGTGACATTTTGATAACTAAGTTACCAAATTGTCTGAGACTGGGTTAATTAGGTGATGTGACCTAAAATTGTAGGTGTTTAGGCCATCTATATATTTAAAAGTTCGTTCATCATTAATTTATATGTAATGTGCATATTTTTAAATAAAATGAGTTCCTTCCTTTATAAAACATTGATAGCAATCAATTTTCTTACTGAAGGAGTATCTTATCCAAGTTGACTTAACTTGACAATAAGCAAACTTGAAAATGTTTTTTTTTCACCAAAGGTGTTTTTTATTGAAATTCTTAGCAATCAATTTTCTTACTGAAGAAGTATCTTATCCAAGTTAAATTAACTTGACAATAAGCAAACTTTCAAACGTTTTTCACTAAAGGTGCTATATTGATAGAATATTTTTTTCATAAAGAGAATATTAATCAACAAATCATGAGTGGTTGCTTGGATCAGGCACATTGTCCAGAAATAAACTGTCCAGATTTATCAGAAAGAAGAAATCAGATTGCATCTGTTCTTGCAGGATCACTGGTAAGTAAACTATACAGTTTTGTAAGTTTCAGTCTTAATGCACCTGCTTGTTTTGAAATGCTTTTCACACTTCAAAGAACAACTGAAAGAATTTTATTCTCCATAATCCTAAACGTTTTGTAGATCAGATTCAATAAGTGAAATATCAGGAGATCATTTTGTTGTTGCAAGAACCATTATGGAAATATACAGTATACGGACATTCGATAAATAATAAGATTTGCAATTGCATATATCTTTTTTATGTATATAAGATTTACAAGTTTAGTTTTTTTGAATCTTCATAGTGAAAGTAAAAACATCAAAAAACAATATTTTTGTGTATAGGTTACATTGAGCATCAAAAGCTACCTTAAGCTTAACAGACATATTTGTAAAATAAACAAATGTTGAGTTTTGGATATGTTTCGTCCTCAAAGTTTTGTTACATAGAAATTTACAAACTTAACTGCTAAACCACAACCCACTTAAAACGAGCCAAATCCACCCCCCCCCCCCCCAAAAAAAAAAAAAAAAAATAAAATGAAAAAGGTAGTTGCCAGTATCAATGGGTGAATTCAGTGCATTTTTATGACAGTTGAATTTCAGGCAATGTTTTTACAGACTTACAACAAATTTTCTTATATTATATCCTTCACCTGCTACAGACACAAATGAAAACAATTGTCCGGCACTCCCTGTTGTTTTTTTACCTTGGAAGTTTCCTTTATGTGATGGACATAGTATTGCTTCGGTATAAAAAAATCTTGAAACCCTACTATCTGTTCTTAGAAAGCATGTCATCCTAATCATTTCAGTACACTGCCTTAAGTCAGACACTCAAGGGACCATGAAAATTTGTGCCACTTAGGAAATTTCTCACTTAACCTAAATCCTTCTAACCTAATCCCCTCTAACCTACCCCCCTCAGACTTTTTTAAAAAAGGCTTAAAATGTTCAACTTATTGAGATTTGTTGAAAATCCATTTCTTAGTTATATTAGCCTCTTATCCCCTCCCAGTCTGTGGCTTTCAGACAGCAGCAAACGTTTCTTTTCAACTCAGTTAGCAGTGAGATTTTGTTTTTTCTTCATTTAATTTTTATCATTCGAATTTTATTTATATAGTTTCATTTATTATGGAAGCCATTGAATTCATGCCCCACTTAACAGAACTTTTTTTGCTTAAGTGGAACATAAAAACAGGTCCCACTTAACAAATGTCCAACCTAACCAGGGGTCTCACTTAAGCAAAGTATTTTGCTTGGATTTAGTGAGGAAGTTCAAGGTATATACCGAGAACCGTGATCTCAATTACTGAAAGTCCTTCTTATCTGGGGTTCCACTTAACGCAAGTGTACTATATTTTGATTAGCATTTCTGAAGTCTAAACAATGAAGGAAACATGCTCACAAATTTTCATTTAAAAAAATTGTTTCGGACTGATCAGGCTGTTTTTAAGGATACTAGGGGAGTTTTGTATGTTTTAAATTTTTTAATGCATCCTTAAATAATTATTTGTTTACTTGTAACTCGAGTTACAAAGAAGAAAAAACGATTGGTTAAAAAAAAATATTTCTAGTGATTAATTCATTGTAATGTGTTTGGTACAAAGAAAAACAAGGATTTATTTGCTAATTCTTTTGTAAAACATGCAGTTGAATTTAAGATTAGATTGCTCGTCAAGAACGCAGAAATTGTCCTTTTTACTTCAATGCCAGGAACACTGGCGTTAAGGTGGTAAATTAAAAAAGTTCGTGTTAGCTATAGGCTTTTTTTCAGTTTTTCACTGGTTGGTGGATCATAATTGATGTAGCAGCTAACGATCCACTGAAGAATAATGTCTTTCATATTTGTGGTGTTGCTTCGACTGTAGCAGTTTTTATGTAAGTTATTTGTAAATATCTGGTTTTTTATAATGATTATTATGTCACGTGACTGAAGTAGATTATGTCGCCCTAAATACAATTTCACAAAATGATCAAACTGTGCAATTTATAATTAAATTTCCCCCCCTGGGATATGTAATTGGGTAAAAGAAGTGTTGTTAGTTCTTATGGCAAAGTCTAGAGATAAAACAATAAATATGTATTTTGATTTGAGTAGAGGAAATAAGTCAAATCTAACACAGTCTATCAAAGGGTCTCCAAGAATTGCTTCCATAAGCAAGTATAGATTTTTTTAAAAAATATACTTCCTTCATCAACATATTTAACTAAAATAAATCCTTGGACTTATTTTGCCCTGTACATAAGTATAAAGGTTTTAGTGTTTTACTATACATCAAAATTAGCGAAAGAATCAATGTAATTTACCTCGCGGTCAAAATAAGTAAAAATCTGCTACTTGTAATCAAATCTTCGGTTTCTGATGATGTAGGAAACTTCATGCTATTTCTAGGAAGCGGCTCTGTTAGCTACAACGCAAAACCCACTTTCTAAATAATATTAAAGACATGATCATATATTCGGGTATCTAGATACCTAACTAAAACTATTGTGGTCAGTGCCTGGAAAAACCCTGGAAAGTTTGCAAAAATTGATTTAGTCATGGAAAATCAAAAAAAAATAGCCATTTTAGAAAAAAGTCCTGGAAAAAGAGATAATATTATGAAAAAAAGAACCTTTAAAAGATCTCTGTCAACTCCTTGTTCTTTCTTGTGTTGGTGGTGGCCTAGTGGTTATGGAGTTTGCTTTGTAATCACAAGGTCCGTGGTTCACAGCTACGGGTCAACCCATGCCATGTGAGAGGGAAATTGTGTAGGCAATTGGGTACCCAATTTATACATTCTGAATACAAGACCCCCTAATTGATAACAATATTTCCAACACTGAAGTGGCAAGTGTTGAATGCTGATTTTAAGGATTAAATAGAGGTTTCTTAGTACTTATTTATTATGGGTTATTATCTCTTTGTTTTTTAATGATTATATATATTATTACATCTGAATCAACTACTCTAAATTCCACTAGTAAGTTTTTTAGAAACTATCGCTAAAACTTCCAAAATCAACCTGGTATTTTTAGTTAATTTGTATGGTGAGAAAGTCCAGGAATTTTGTTTTCAAATTTTTTTCACCATCCTGCATAACACAAAGTTACAATCGGATAGAATTTTGTAGAGTTCTAACTGAGAAAGTAACGGCCTGGCTGATAATTGAAGCAACTAGTTTACCAAAAATTTTGTGATGAGAAAAAAATAATTAATACCTACTTAAACGAGAAAAAAGCTGTATGGTAAATGTTAACTTTACTGAATAGAGAGAGAAAAAGTTTGCAAAACAAAAGTAGGCAATCTATTCATGAAACAAAAGCATATTTTATACATGTTAACAAGCTGCCAGCTTTTTACAGTAATTTAGTGAAGATTATTTTTCAGTTCTAAAGGCCTACATTTTTTTTTGTAATCAACGTCTTATGACCAACATGTGACTCTTTTTGATGTACAAAGCCACTTGTGATCAAAAGCCAGTCTTACAAATGTAAATAAAAAATAACAACAAACAACAAAATATGGATTCTAAAAAACAGTTGTAGTTTCCGAGACTTTTCTTTTCTCTAAAAGTCAAAATTCTTGCACCACGGCAAACGAGTTTGATTTTGATTGGTGCATTACTCTAACTGCGTAAGCAAACACATGAATTCTGTTTGCCAAAACAGATACATATGGAAGCAACAAGTAAGCAACAGTGAATCCTGTCAATCACAGAAACTTAAACGACATTGAGCCTCAGCCCTAATCTTGTTTTGCTTATGTCAAAAAGAGCGTGATAAGCAAGTGGTGAGTATTGCAAAGAAAAAGGAAGTACAAAAAAATAAAAAACGTTTTTAGGCGCAGCGTGCATTAAAAAGCAAAATATCTATTAAAAATGATTCTCAGTAATTACATTACACTTATACAGAGTTTATGTATTTTTACTCCAATTTATTATTTTTTAGGATAAACGCTATTTCTAATGCGCAAGTGAGAGGTGAAACTTTCGATGGAGGTTGTATCGGACAGACAGGTCAGTTAACTGTTAATATATATGCATCTCAACTGTGTTGTGACCAAATATACGCCCACCTGTAAGATGTAGACACAAAACGAAGTATATGTTACCAAGACTTCTATTAGGACCAGCGGGTCGGGTTGAAAAATATTTGATAACGACGTTTTGGGCTGGATGACGTCATCCAAATTTTATTTGTATCAATTCTCATCTAATGTGCTAACATACATTTGTGGTACTGCAATGTCTCGGAGATAGTAAAGTGGTAGCGCATTCGGCTTGAAATCATAAGGTTTTCACTCCGGTGCACTTTCAGTGCCCCAAATAGCCCCCCCCCCCCCCTGAATAGAGTTAGGTTCAATGCATCGAGATCAGATTACTTTAAAAAACATGTTTTAGCTGAAATAACTGTACCTAAGACAGATCATCGCGTTATTGATAAATAGCTATCATATTGTTTATGCTTATATTTAGGAGCTCGTATCTGGTTGTTGATTGGCTTTCTTTTTGCGTTTGGTGGTTTGATTGGAGCTTGTTGGGTTCTATTTGGTTCTTATGTTGCAACAGGTAGAAAAAGAACTTTTCTTTATTTTCTCCATAGTATTGGGAAAAGATTAGGAGATTTAAAGACATCAAAATGTAAAGATTGATGTTAACTACTGTTGTAGCGCTTAAAAAGGCGTTTTAAACAAGTCTTAATTTTTTTTAGAAGATAGTTTATTATACATGTTCTTTTATAAGAACCTAGTTTTTAAGAAAGTTATATTAAGAACATTCTCAGCCTGAATTCTCTCAGATATAAGTACAAACTAATTTTAGAAAATGATTCGAAACCCCCGAAATTTTTTCATGTCTTTCATTTTTTAGATGATCCTAACACTTGGCCTGGTGTTGCTGTTTTTCTTCAAAATTCACTAATATTCTTCAGGTTAGTTTGTTTCTCTTTCGATGAATCACATGCAGTGAGCTAAAAACATGCGAAGTAAACAAATGAGACGCTAAGTCACCTAAAAAAGTTTTAGAATTGGTGAAACTGCTTTACTGGCGTATTATTTTTTTTTTGTTTTTTGAATGCTGTCAGCCTTCAATTCTTCCTACCTGGCCGCTCTTATAATTGTTTCTACTCCGTAGCTTAACAAAAACAATTTATTTATCGACTTTAAAACATGAACGTGATAGCTTCAAATATAGGGAGACAAAAAAATATAAGCGAAGATGGAAGTTAAAAACTCTGCTTGTTAACTTTGCGAAGTGTAAGCTCAGTCATGTTTCTGCAAATAATTATTAGTTAGCCTATTAAAAATTCGAAATCTCTAGGAATACTTGCCGCATGCCCGATTGTCCGGTCATTTCGGTCAATGTTCAATTCACATTTTTATTTGTAGTGCACTAGTGTTTAAATTTGGACGTACAGAAGAAGACTTTTAAACTGTTGAGAATTTGTAACGAGCAGCGTTATAGATAAATCCAAGTCCAAAGACGATAAAAACATCTGGGGGTTACGTTTCAACGAATATCACTTGCATAACGATTATGGTGGAAGTTAAATGTTGAAGCCACTTTGTGACTTTTGCCATACGATGCAATTTGTAACTTTTTTTTTAGTTTTATTTAAGAAGAAAAATCTGTCCTTCGGTTCAACAGAACACGCGAGACTTTTGCTTTTTATCTAAAGAAAAGTGTGTGAAAAAGACAGCGATCCTTAAAATGCGCTTGGCGTTTTAAAACAGGGTTTATAGGAGTGTAATAGTTTTATGTTCTTGTATTTATTTTTCTATTCATTTCTGTAAATATATATTTTATAAATTAAATTAGTCCTGAAAAATATTGTTTGGTTCCTGTTCAAAGCTTATCATTAATTATAGTATGGAGCTGTAATTCTGAAAAGAATTCTCTCTTTATTGGACAAACTGACACGATGCTGCGCAACAAGCATGTACACGTTGTACGTTTGGCTTGTACATACATCGCAAGTCGTTACTTTAACGTGCAAGTGGCCTCTTTGCAGTAGACATTTTTTCATTGTATAAAATAAAACTGGAACCAAATTGATTTGACATTAAAAGGCCCTATATTCTTAGCCCGTGCTTCGTATTTAAAGAAAACCTTGTATGTTGTATGTTTGTTATTGCAGTGATAAAAAAAATCGCTTTGTGGTTCCACAGCAGGTTGGGATTGACTTTTTCATGACGAATTGCTTACGCTCCAATAAAAGAAAACATTGAATACAGTCCACGCTCGACATCTAGAATATCCGTTATCTCAAATATTTTTTCTGGTCCCTTTCGTCATTGCAATCTTTTTTAGGCAAAATTACGTTCTATATCTTGAACTCCGTTATCTCAAACATTCGCTTTGTCAGACTATTTTTCCGGTCCCTTCAGCTTATTTTAGCACGTTATCCCGAACTTTCCCCTTATTTTTCGAACAAAAACATTCGACTTTATAAAAAGTTCAATTGATTAAACAGAATAAAAATAGACTTTCGATTGTTTACAATTTGGGATTTTTGAAATCCTCCTTATTTCAAAAATAGCTGCCAAGCGAAAAGTCGTGGGAAAAAACGTTGGCTGAGAAATGCAATGCTATAAAAGAATACTATTATCCATATATTCCGTCTTTTTTCTGTTCCTTGTTTTCGGCTTAACAATCTTCATAAACTTTCGTAAACAAGTACGGGTATTTCGCTATGTCGAACTTAAGGGCCTTTGATGCTTGATATCTCGACTATCCTTTATCTCGAACTTTTTTTCGGTCCCCCGAGAGTTCGAGATATTGAGCGGCGACCGTGCTGTTCTCGAATTACATGCACAATGTCGTTAAAGAAGAAAATTTTTATCCTTTATGGCTACAATTTTCGCGAAGTTGCCAAATCATAATTTTTCGCAAAAATTAAATTTCGCGTAAAAAGGAATCTGGTAAAAATTTATGCAGGAGACGTTAAATAAGGACTGCTGAAGTTGAAATTTACAAATTGTGTAAACCATTTTTCAAAGAGGAAAAAAATCTAAATTTCGCGGGAAATAATTTTCGCGAAAACACGCCATATTTTCGTGAATTAACTCCCATAGTAAATTTACTAACTTATCGGTAAAAAAGTCTGCAAATAAAAAAAGATCGGTAAGAATTTTTAGCAAAAATTTAGTTTTTGAAAAAAAATAAAAAACTGGAATAAAAAATTCGTGAATAAAAAGCAAAAATTGTTGAAAAACTGAAAGGTAAAAAAATTAAAGACGGTATTTTTTTGGTTGGTGAGGGAAAAAAATCATAAAAAATATTAGTCAAAATTGTCTTTTACTTATAATACGAAACATTTACGTTGTGTACAACATGGCGCAGACATACTTTTTTAACGGTTTGTCTTTTACAGGGTATGGAAGTTGCTTATTCACGCATGAATAAATTTACATAATATTGTACCTGTCTCGTACACGTTACATATGCAAATCAGCGCTTCTAAAAAACGCTTCCCTCTAGAAATGAGCCCTACAATAATAAGAATCAATAATGGAAAATGAAATGAAAATAATTAGTGAATATACTAAGAAAAAGGGCTAAAACAAGCCCTGATCTCACGACAAGGTGGCAATGCTCTCCGCGCTAAAAGGTGCCTTGATTGTAATTGGTTGTTGGTAACCATAGCATCGTGGAATCTGCTGGCACATTGTTATTCCGCCATTTTGCTTCTGAAGCTACTGTGTGCTTAATAGTATCACGTGTTAAGATATCACGTGGTATCTAAAAGGTTGAACCTTAACTATCTAAAAACCTTAAGTCACGTGGAAATTGTTACTAATGCACAGCTTAACTAGAAAATAAAATAACATTCTATTATTTTCGTTTCACCTTCTCATGCTTTTCGTGACAAATAGAAAAACCGAACGTAACCTTTCGTAAGCAGTTGGATCTAGTAAGGATTTTTTATGTTTTAAACTATTATTTACACTTTTGACTATCAAAAAGTGTTCACCTTATTATTTATTAGTCAAAAATAGTTTAGCTTGCCTTATCTGCCGTTATAACAGCATCGAGGTAGTCAACAGCCTTTATCTGGTTTGTCACGAGGCGACCCATCCTAGGACTTCTATAGAAGGGTGGATAAAACCACGAAACGCTTTTGTCATAGCAAAAAAAGCATTTTTAAAAGCTTGCGTTTCTAGATAGCATTACCCCATGTTCTTTACAGGTCAGTATGAAGGTTTAAATTTGTTTAAAACGCGGCTAGCATAGATTGCTAGCCAAAATAAGCAACTGTTTTCCAAGTCTTATGGCTAGTTGAAAGTACATAACATGCTAGTATTAGCTATATAGCCATAGCTGTGTTTGATATGTGCATGGAATGATATTTTAAGTTGTTTCTTCCTTGTGGTCGTAAATCTTTTTTTATTCTTCAACTATAGTGTTACTTTCCTTTTACTTTGTTTAACTCTTAAGCTTATTAGTTTTATCAAATACATAAACTTTTACGTTTTTCGATGTGGCAATTCTTTGGTATTAACTATATGTGTGTTTTTCAATTTAATTTAGCACTCCATTTTCTCTTTTAGATAATGACTGTCATGGAAAACCATAACAAAGTTTCCCAAGAGAAAGGTTCCTCACAGGAATTTTTAAGTAACAATGAGAATTTATCTCCTTGTGCTGGTGAACTCATGGTTGCTATTAAACCAGGCTCTGCTAGTTATAGCCATTTAAATAATCCCCCTCTGAATACAAAGATGAATATATCAGCACTAAATACAAAAGCTTATGCTAATGAGGAAAAGTTAGTAATATCCAGAACTGTATCTCCAGTGAAGAGATCTTTTAATAATGTAGATATATTAACACTTGAGGCACCTTTGGCCAAGAGGTCATCAACACCAGAATCTTTTCAAAGTTCAGATTCGGGAACCAGTATCTTTAGATCACTAAGTCAATCTGCAGGCAGTAGCCAATTACAATCAGCTATTAATAGAGTAAAAACAAATCTAAGCCAGAGTTGCTTTGCTGATCTCCGAGCAAATAAAGTCACTGATATCGATAGCGATTTGACATGCTTAAATTGGTTACAAGAAGGTGATTTGTTAAATGGATTCTCTCCCGGCTCATCAAAAACTACATCAGACATTAATAAGGAAGAGATAGAAATTAAGAATGAAAATCAGCAAAATACAGGACCACCTGATCCTACTTTAAATTCAATTAACGAAGTGGATAAAACATTAAGAAAACCAGCATACTCGTTTTCTACTTTAATATTTATGGCAATAGAGAATGCCAAAGGCAAGCGTTTACCAGTTAAAGACATTTATCAATGGATTCAGGATAATTTTCCATATTTTCAAAAAGCGCCAATAGGATGGAAAAACTCTGTCAGACATAACTTATCTTTGAATAAATCGTTTAAAAAGGTGGAAAAAGAGAAAGTAAGTATCTATTTGAAATTTCTGAGTTTATTATCATCAGTCAGTGGCCTGTGGATAAATCCACAGGTCCGTCCTGCATTTATTTATTGCATTTTGTGTCTCACTACTGCAGTTTATCTTGCATGACAGACAGACATATACCAGTAGTTAATATAGATGTTTTTATTGTTGTATGTTTGCTAATGACACACAAACATCTTTTTTTGGTGTACTTTATAATGGTGTATATTGTCTGCTTTGTTTGGTATTAATTATAAAGAAAGAAGTAATAAAAACAGTAAGATTGACTGTAAAAGCAAATTGAAAGTTAGGAAAACAAACATGAAACCAGGCCTAAAAAAATAAGATAAAAGCTAAGCCATTAATTGCTGCCCAGTACTACAAATTTTGTCTCTCAGTTATAGCGGTACATGAAAATTAATAATATTTCTAATTATTTGTAATAACAAATAAGCAAAATATGTTGGGGTCTCATTTAGTTTTTTAATTGAATTTCTGGTCATGATGGATCATAATTAATCTGTTTTTGGGAGAGGGAATTAGTGTAATTTTTTGTTATACCAGATTATTTTTACAACTATTAAACTTAAAAACGGGTGCGAAATAATTAACATATTCAGGCCTTTCCAGGAGAGGCGTGCAATAGCACGCGCACACCTCCACACACACACACACAATGGCTTAGGCATGTTATTGATAGCACCTGCAAAATGACAAATTTTATAAGAAGTTAACCAGTGCAGCACACCCAAAAACACACCTAAAAAAATTTGAGGCGTGCTTTTTGGCACACACGTATTAAAATTTTCCTGAAAAGGCCTTCATATTTATGCAACCAAATCTAAGATAAAAAAGAAAAGTAGCTCTGCCTAATTTTGTTACTGGTATCTCTTGTATCAAGTAATTAACACAACTTTGGGTTGAAGATTTGCTGCCCATGTTTTATCCTTGTCGTGTTAAATGTACAGTGTACATTAGTTAAAGTTTATTGCAATAAGTTTTTTATAAAAATATTTAAATGCAAATGCTTTGTGTTTAGATAATCATCTTGTTTTTACTGATTTGGTTATATATAAATATGTTAATTATTTTGATCAAGCTGTTTGAAAATAAAACATTTATGAAAATGCATCCTGTAGTATAGAAAAATGACACTTTTGTCGTAATAAATTTCATCCATTATTTACGACAAACAGCATGTATAAAGAAACAGAAAAAAGTTTTCTGTTGTTACTTATGTCAATATTGTGACAGATTAGACAACTTTTTCATTTAAACTTGGCTATACTCTCATTTTCTTTAAAGAGAATGTACATATTATGTTCTTAGAGTTGTTGACTTAAAATGCCACCTGTTTACAGCTTCTCATCTGTGTATGAATGTAGTAAAAAAGTTAATCTAAAATGTAGTTGTATATACATGCTTAAAATGTTTAAGTTTCAAAAAGATCTACAACTTTCTTATGGAAGTTAACCTTCCTAACCAAAGCTATATATCTTTTTTAACGCTATGTTCTTATTAGTGTATAGGGAAAGGCTCTTTGTGGACGATTGATCATGAGGCCAGGGCTGGATTAGTACAGCAACTACGCAAAACGACAACATATCATTCATATCCATACTCCAAATCACCATATCATCATAGCTGCAATAAGTATGTTTATTTGCCTTAATGAATGTTGATTGCTTTGTGGTAAAGATCTTTTTGTAACAAGATAATTTCTACTTTTTTAGATATTTTGCTAAAGATAAAGCTACTTATAAGAGAGGTACAATTTTTTGTGATTATTACTCACTGTAAATTTTTAAATTATTTTAAGCTTTTAAAAAAAAATGCCGTTAAATTGCAAGATTGTTTTCAAATGTATTTTATGTATGTATTTTTATTAGATTTCCATGGAAGATTTATTGCAAATCATGGTAAGCTAAAACTTTTAGTTTTAATTATACAGTCAAGTCTCAGTATGTGTATACTTTGTGGATTATTTTTATATGCATAGATTTTGTATTTGTAAAAAGTGTTTCCGTTATAGACGATGCTGAGTTTGACGTGGCAGCAACGATGTGTTCAATGGGCAGTCCATTTCCAGGAAAAGGTGCTTTTTTGTTTGATTCCTTTTTTATTTGACTTTTATGTGATATTGTTTTCCTCAGATGGCTTTTAAAAGCAGATATGGACATAATATGTACTTATATAACAATACCTTAATGTTTAAAAAAATTATGTAAAGGCTTTGCACACGTTTCAGTTCAGTTCAATGTTTTCTTTAAAAAAAGCGAAATTAAAGAGTGCAAATGTAAACAACAAATCCTGTAAATATATTTTATAGAAAAAAGAAACTGTGCTAATGATAATGCAACAAGTGTAGAGTTACTCCGGATCTGGCGTACCTACATTGAACCATATGATGAAGGATGTTCTATGAGTAGAGGTTCAAGTCCTGAAAATGAAGTTGACAACAAGTAAGTTTTGGTATTGTTTTCGAATTTTTGATGCGAATTTTTTTACAGGAATTAAATTAATCTTAATCTTAATTTCGTCCTTTTTACTTCTCAGGAGAATTAATAACACGTTCGTATTAAATTTTATAGGTTTCAGCCAATTAAAGGCAAATACTCTATCGAGAAATTCCTTGACGAAGTTCAGAACAAATTGTCATTTAACTCAAACGGACGTAGCAAAAGCGGTTTGAATGCAAGTATGGATGAAGATTATGAGTTCTACAATTCTGATGACGACTCCGATGATGAAGACGATGAAATGAGTCAGAACATGAAGAGATTGGTTGACAAAGAGAGAGATGACAGTTTGGCTGATAGTGGTTATTCTGAAGAAGGGTCGCTTAAGAGTAGCACAATGCTTGATCACTCATACTCCAAGTCTCTCAATAGTCTTGTACGACCACATTCTAAACGGGAATCCAAAGGCGTCGCAGCTTTGTTACATTTAGCAAATGCTGCTACTAAAGAACTAGAAATTTTAAATAAAAAAGAATCACCAGATCACTCGTATGCTTTTCCACCAAAGGACAATGAGGGAGGCACGTTAGATCTTGAAAATATGTCTAAATATGCAGAAAACAATATTTTAAGTTCGTCAAACACACCTAAGCTTGGACAAGTAAACGTATAACAGTTTTTGCCTTGCTTTTTATTTTTATTTTATTATATTCTTTATTTTATCCAGTTGATATTATGGCAGTTTTTTTATAAGGCACATTGCACACGACAGAGCATTTACAGGAGAACCTAAGGTTCTAGACACATCATGCAGTTGAATTTTCAAAAAAGTTTTGTCATTAACACCAGTAGCTAAACGTGAGCTCTTATATCGATCCCACATTTTTGGCCTTTAAAAATCTTTTGATTTGTTTTCGATTGTGCTGCATTGATGTTCTATATTGACTGCAGGTAACTCGTACAGTATTTGCAGTATCACATTTTGCATTGCTGCCTTATTTTTTTATATATTAAGTATAATTTTTATTTAAAAGAAACGAAATATAGAACAACATAAGTACGAATAGTTGACACAAGCTATTTTTTTTTTCGATGAATTTACAAATTTTATAAAATTATTATATAGTAAGCATTTAGAATTTTATTTTGACGTAAGAATTATCCTAAGAAATCCCAATTCAATTCACAGGATTTCAGGATGTTCTATCTCTGTAAAGGGGGGTTGATCAATATTTGATTTCGGCTGGGAGAAAACAAACAATTTATTAGGTGTCTATACAAACTTGGGAAAACAAGAAAAAAGTCTAGGAAAACTAATTTCTTCTGGTGGTCTGGAAATTTAGTCTATATTTGACTTCATAAAGTTGTATTAAAAGGAGAAATACTAATTTGAGATAAGTGCTATGAAGGTTAGACTTTTAAAGCAATCCAATCATTAATTTTATGTAAAAAAAATTGAAACTAATTCTAGTGGCTTCGTTTTCATTGTACTTTTCCACGTTTTGATGTACGCAAAGATGGGGTAAATTGATCAGGATAAGGTCAGAAATCAGCCTATTTTTAATCTTTTGCAACGAAATTGTGTTATAGTGAATGTGACCTTCAACTTGTTTCGCTATGTTGTTTTTCCTTCAAAAATCAAACATCTTTTAATGGACCATGTTGTGTTTGTACTTTGTCAATTTTTAGTGTGAACTGTCTTGTTTTTATTTTCACAATAAAATAAATTTTTCCGTAATTTTAGTACGCATTGAAGAAATTTATATCTATGCATTAGTGAAACGAGAAACTTTTGTACTATCCGCTTTTTATCTGTGACAATTTACTTAAATACTAAAAGCGCAAAATATTCGGCAAAATATTTCGCGCGTAAAATTATTCTCTAAGTTTTGTGAGTCAGAAGAGAGAAACTAGTGATTAACGATTAACTTTATTAACGGTTAACTTTATTTTTTCGACTTATGTCTCGCGAAAAAACATTCTCGTGATTTTGTGATTTGAATTTTTAAATTTTGGAGTTTTCGCAAAGAGTGACAGAAATCACTAAAATCGTTTTTCCTAAAGTAACTCGTTGATCCATTCTACGATAATTTTGTCATCCATCCTTGTTACGTCGATCTAAGGCTCGCCTTGTTTATGTTGCTTTCAACTAAAGGGAATAGTTTACTAAACAGACAAAAATTATTCGATCCTTATGTTATACCACATCAAAGACTCTTGTATTATTTTTGAAGTCTTGTATTTCCTGTAGTGCGCACAATGTTGTACAGTAGCAAACTTATTGTCGTATTTATCTGTTATTAGCCATTTCTCAGGCACCCCACACCTCTTTTTATCAATGTTGAACTTTGTTTGTCGTACAATATTTAGAAGGAAACAGTAAAATGCAGTCGTATAAAAAGTAAGAATGGCCGACAAGAAAAACTGAAGTAGTCTTAGGGGAAATAATTTTCGCGTCCTAATGAATGACCCGTGCCCACCCTCCTCCCCCGTAAAAATTCAGACCTTCTAGTTTAACCTTCTACGTTATTTTGATCTACAGTTAGCGTCTTCACATATATATTTTTTATGTGAGGGGGTTGTTAGATTTTTTAAATTTATGCAAAATAGCTTAAAATAAGATTGTTTATTGGAGAGTGAATTGCATAACCTTTAAGCACATGTTCTCGACCGCACATTTCGTTGCAGACTATACCATAATTACAGTTACTGAATTTCTATTGTTTGTAGATCAATCCTGAATTGTTTAATTAAAGTACACGAGTAGTTTACATCCCATGAGAAAAACAATGGCGAAATATAAACTACTCGAATAATTACAAAATGTAAGACACAAATTATAAAGTATATTATAAGTCAGTGCAACCACATGATCCAATTACACAAAAAACTATTGGATATCTGAGTGGACCCTTAAAGAAAAGAGATATTGCTGCACGCGATTTGTTAATTTGGAAATTGGGGGTGCGGAGGGGGCTCCTTCCCACCAACTGTGGCTCTTGGTGTACTTGATGTTATTTTTAAAGGGGTTACAAAACGGCTCAAGTAAAATCCCTGCCACTTTTCAGTCGTTGTTAGTGATTTGGGTGTTAAATATGATATCCAAGATGATAGTAAGATGTTGATTTTGTCAACATTACTTATAAACTTTTCTCCGCCATAAGCTTGACTACAGTGTAAGTCACTAAAGTAAAAAAAAACCAGCTCATTTTGTAGCCCTTTTTAATTCAACTGTTTGTTTATGATTTAGAAGTCATTTTCTCAAACCACCACATTGTTTAATGTAAAAGTGTCATCATTATGCAGTCGTGACGTCACTTTTGTTTTGTTGTTGCTATGTGTTACTGATTGCGTTTATTTGTCGAGTCCAGTGTTCTTCTACCTATGTTTGTCCCGTTTTGTGAATTATGTTTTATGGTTGTGGTGACGTGGCCGATAAGTAGATGTTTTTCTCAGAATACATAATTATTTTTCGTTTAACATTGGAATACTGACTTAAAATTTAATAAATAAAAAAATGACTTAATCATTTGAAGCAACGTGAATGTAATGAGGAACTAGCTGAACCTTGATTTCGAGAAATTATACAACATCAGCTTTTATTAAAATGACAATATCTAGATTACTTAAGTTGAATTGTACTAAACTTTTCAATGAATAAACTGTGGTAACTTTCCTTGTCCCAACCAATTGAGGAACATTGAGTCATTCTTTATGGAGCAAACAGAAACTAGATAAACATTGTTGGAGTTGTTATTGAGTAAACAATAGCTTCCTTAAGGTAACCTCCTGTGAAAATTTCTCAATAAAAAACTGTGTTGACTTTCTTGTCTCGATCATTTGAAGAATATATAAATGTCTGTAGATGTTTCGGGTACTAGTTTCGGGTACTAATTTGCGTGTATTATTTTCCGCAAAGGATCATTAAAGGTGAATGTGAATGTTTCATGAAGAAATGATTTTTTTGTGAAAAACATTTGATGATATTTTTACATCATTCGCGAAATTTTAATACCTACTACCCGCGAAATTTTCACGAAACAGGCAGAACAGAAAATTAACGCACGGTAGAATATAACTTCATCAACAAAGAACTTAGTAATGGATTTAAAATTGCCATTTTGAGCCACAACAAACCATTAATCCTAGTCATGCTGAGTCAGCAGAAATGACTAACTTACATCGTCATAACCTCAAATACAACTCTTTGCATCGAAAGCAAACTAGTTCACCCTCATATGGACGTTAAAGCAAGAATAAGTATCTCTTTATACGAAACACTTCTAAAATATTCTTTTTTAATAAACTGTTCGCGCAAACGATATAAATCTTATTACAATATATAACTTAACTGTTCATAAATACGTTATAATAACAAAAGAAATTCTATTTGACTGCATAGTGTGTTCGACCAACTTTCTCAAAATAAAACTAAAAAAAAATATTATTTTATAAAATCGGAACACTTTCCGAAACCTAAAAAAGTTACACGATTTTTTTCGAACTTTCAAATGTTCGAATTTAGTAGCTTTGACATTTAGCTAATGTGCTTTATCTAGATAACTATGTACTATAACGCAGTGTCACACCATAATGCGAATGCCACGCGATAATGCGATTGTTATACAAAAACGCGATTGTCACACAATAATGCGATTTTCACGCGAGGTGTGACCAATCAAAACCAAATTTTTATAACTACTAAGATTTTTTCACAAGATGCAAAAAAAAGATAGAAGAAAATTTTTCGTTCAAAAACTGAATTTGTCCTCGATAATGTCCGCTCATTAAATTCACTCATTTATTAAAAAACTATGCGAAAAGTAAGACAATACCAAAAAATTCATTTAAAAATATAACAGCGTAAAATTATGACGCCAAAACTACTAAAGTTGTGCATATATAATATACAAAAAAATCTACAGAAAACTATAGAAGAAACAGATGAATAAAAATAGCATGTGTGCATTTTTTTGACGCAAAGTTGAGTTTTTTGCAATGTGAAAGAGCCAACAAAAGTCAAACCAGTTTGCCACAGCGATCAAAATATCAAAAACTTTTTGTTGGAGATTGTAGAGAAATTGTCGACCCCTTATGAAACCTGTTTAAGGACATTGTTTTTATTACTTAAAGAACTTCATTCTGACATAAGGCTTTTCACGCTAAATCTTTCAACAGCTTGTATTTTCTTTACTTTTTTAGTGAGTGTTTCGTTTGGCCCAAAATAAATCTTTTGGTCAAGCAAAAGTAATCACTACTTTGAACAAGACGGCACTGTTTCCTTTGTCTTGATTTTTACCCTTTCAGACGTACTGTTATCATCTAAGTGATGTCTGGATGCACAAGACAATTAATTTCCGATGACATCGTGTGAGTTCTTCATTCAACGCGGGTGTATATGAAAGAAGAGAGGAGGCAGTAGCTTTCTTGGATTTCACATTTGATTTCCAATTGCTGCAACTTTTCTTATTGAAATGATGCTCACCATGCGCATGAGAACCATGCCAGATCTTTTTGATTGGCCTAAAATTGGGATAACTCAAAATTAAAAAGGTAAAAGAAGTATTCGAATTAATGTTCAAAAACCATTTATTCTCCGCGCTGGTAGAAACAATTAGAAGAATGGAAAATTCCCTTTTAATAAATTAATTTCAAATGTAAACAAGCCCATGCTCTCCCCTTCATTAAACCAAAAACTCTTTCTCATGAGTCAAAACAAAGTCGCCGGAAACTTACCAATTCTCGTCATGTCGAACATCTCTATTGTTGAAGGAATAAATCGGAATTTTAGGATTGAAAGCTGCAAACATAGTTGCGTTGTATATAGACTCGTAAGAATCAAATATTTTCTCACCCTGAAATAATTAATGAAATATATATACGCAGGAAAAGAATAATAAGTTTGAAATTACACGAAAGCTAAAAGCTTAGTGTATTATTAATTTTACTTTAGTTGGAATTCTGTATTGTATCGCATATAACTTACCCTAAAATTAGCAACAGGCAATCTAGCAGTATCCTGATCAACCAAATCTCTGATGTTTTGGTAACTGTTCGATAAAAAGGCTCGAAATGTTCTCCCTGGCAAATTAACGACTTCTGCTTGTTTGTGGCAAAGATAATCAGCGCCCACTACGCCGCCCATTTGGCCAGATTGTGGTGCATTCAACGCCATTAACAGGAGCTAAAATATTTAAGGTTTTTATTTAGTTTCGCATATTTTGCTAATTAACTACGTAAAAATGATACCAAAAACTTACATATGGTCTTGGAATCAACACACCGGCAGAGGGAACTTTTAAATGTGTGTTCATCAACCGACGATCCTAAAGAATAAATTTATTATGAGCAAAACAAGTCCTAAAAGAAGATGGTAAAAATTGTATTGTTATCCTGAGCTTCAAGTGGATGACATTTGTGGAAAACTTAGCTATTATACCAGAGCCCAGGTGTTTTTTCAAACTTTTCAGCAATACCAAAAAATAGAGTAATAGCAGTGACGTCGTACCATTAGTCCAGGTGTTGGTATCTGCTTTTTCCTGCGTTGATCAAAATATGTAGGACCGGATAATGAATTCGCAGATGTTGACGCGGAGGCACCCGTCTATTGTGGAACGAGAAAACAAAATATCACGTGGTACGCGACAAACACAATATAGAACAGCAATACAAAAAGTACGGTTTATACCAGAGTTGAAATACAAAGCTAATTAAATTTCTCTTACCATTATTTTTAGCCATCCAAACAACGAGCGTACGTATAACTCATTCGTAGAAGAGATGAGAACAAACGACCCAGGTGAAAACATATCAAACATAAGTCGCATATCACGTGTGGTCAGCAGGATATGAGCCTAAAACACATAGTAAAGGGATATATGCCAATGAAAAAAGAATTTAATGTCGAGTTTTAAGGGGCTTATGGGAGTGACAGGTACTTTAAACAGCGTCTTATATTTATATCAGTTATATGACAACGACTTCAATGCAACACTACAGCGTAGGAACTCCTTCCTGCCACATTATTATAATACAAGCAACCATCAATCTCACCTTTAAACTTTCCTTACTAGCCTCGGCAGTATCCCCTTTTGCACCCTTTTCACCCTTGGCTCCATTGAAACCACGTGGACCTTGGTCACCACTGTAACCCTGAATTCCATCTTGACCAGGCTTTCCTGTAGCTCCTTTTTCACCTTTTTCTCCGGTGATACCTGTAACACATATCAAAGATAATTAGGATTATGATTTAGATTCAGAGTTTATGTGAGAGTATTAAACTAGCGTTTATGTCAGGTCATTCCATTTATCATTTGAAATTATATTACATCGATGAAAAAAATTTCTAAATTTCAATCTACTTTTCAATTTAAGGTAAATAATTAAAGATAAAGTGTCCGTACTTATCCCAGGTTCTCCTTTCGATCCATCTTTTCCGGGAGGCCCTATTGGACCTGTTTCCCCCTTCATGCCAGCAGGACCTGCTCCACCTTTTTCACCGATAGGACCGGGTTTTCCATCCTTACCTGGTCTTCCATGTCGGACTTCAACCTATGCAGAAAAAGATTTACTACAAAACTATCATGGGTACGTTAGTGTATATTTTTTTGTTCACAAATCTTTCCACTGTCCCTACCTTTTCCAGTCTTGCATGTATTGGTATAGCAGTAGGTAGGCCGGGTGGTCCTCTCTCACCTTTTGGTCCGATTACTGAATCTCCTTTTTCTCCCTAGAAATACGCCATATTTAGAGTTATATAGTTTAAAAAGTCCGCAAACGAACTTTATCATTCTGCACATAACACTTGCATACCTTCGCACCAGCTGGTCCTGTCTCGCCATCTACTCCTGGACCTCCGTTATCTCCCTGCAGAAAAGAAATAAGTTT
The DNA here is from genome assembly GCF_029227915.1 of Hydractinia symbiolongicarpus. Lineage (NCBI taxonomy): Eukaryota > Metazoa > Cnidaria > Hydrozoa > Anthoathecata > Hydractiniidae > Hydractinia > Hydractinia symbiolongicarpus. The sequence continues at coordinate 7,476,347 of NC_079878.1, forward strand.
TTTTTAACCTTCAAAAATGATCAATGTACTTCTCCATTTTTTAACGTCACGCGAAACTTTATATTTACCACACAAAATTTGTAAAATAGAGCACTTACTCTTTGTCCCTTTTCTCCATCCTTTCCAGGTCCGCCATCTTTACCATCAATACCTGCTTCACCCTGAAAGAGAAAAAGAAATATAAGATGTCCGGAAAAGCTGATTACCAATCTCGACCCCAGAGCTCTAAGATATAAACCTCGAACGTTTCGAGGTTTTAATCTCAAAGAGCTTTGGGAAAGATAATGGCTGAATACGTGTTATAAAATTGCTGTTTATGCAACCTGATCAATGGGCAGGATTTAGAAACAGGTTTCACCGTACTCTTTACTGTATTGATATTATTGACTGACTTTGCCGCCGCTGTACAGTTTAGACTCAGTCAAAGAATCTTTTACGTAGGGCAAGTAACGACGAAAGGTGCACGCTATGGGCTCGAAATAAGGTGACCGAAAATGTTTTCATTAAACTGACATATATATAAAGTAGAAAAATGTCTTTTCTTTCATATATACCTTCAGTCCCCGCTCTCCTTGTGGTCCAACAGGACCTGGTAAGCCAACACCAGCGCCTGGGACGCCATCTTTTCCGTCGTATCCACGCTCGCCTTTTTCACCCGATTCACCTTTTAATCCACGATCACCTTTTAAGCCGTTTAACCCAGGACGCCCATTCTCACCAGATTGTCCACTTGGTCCCATTGGTCCAGTATCGCCTTTACGACCCTTCAAACCCTAAATGAGATGTGGTTATTGTTAATACCGAGCTGTGCTAATACTTGTTAAATACATAACATAAAAAACAATAATTAAAACTCGTTGCACTTACAGTGACTCCGGGTAATCCAATTCTGCCTCGCTCTCCCTGCAAAGAAAGACAAAATTAAATCATCCCATTTCGCCAAATTTTTTACTTTGTTTATTTGCGAGGTTTTACACCGCAATTTTCAGCCTGGCCTGACTTTTTACTACGGCTAAAAGTTTTAGCTGTGAAGCCCCTCTTACTTCAAATGTCATGACTTACCTTGACCGAATCTCCTTTTTCACCTTTGCTACCTTTCATAAAACCATTCTAAATAGTATATGATTCCGACGTACATTTAAATGTTACACATTTCATTTTTCAAACTTTTTTTACAATACTTATGAGAAAAAACCCTCATCACGTGATTGCATAGTCTGTTTTTATGCAGGGTAACTAGAAAATGATTTTAGGCAGAGTGAACGTCAAAAAGGTATACCTTGCGTTCTTCTAATATCTAAAAAAAAAAGAAAATATATAGTTATTATTTGATACAAAGATCATTATAGTATAAATCTTACACTATACGAACGTCATATCACATCCCACAAACATCATATTACATAGATACTTCCCAATACTACTATACGTAACAAAATCTTTATACCCACCTCGATAATAACACTTCTAATTGTCATCTTGTCAGCTTCCTCAGCATTTAATTGGTTCTTGAGCTGCAAGAAAGGATTAGGTGTTTAGCTGATGTTCTTACCACTGTTTTTTTGCTTCTTGCTAAATGGGATAATTTGGTCCGCTACGGAAACTAAAGAGGTTGGAAGCCATTGGCGTGGTAGCGTATGCAACCGAAATAAAAAAGCATGGTCGAAAAACGTCATGCAAGGTAGCCACGGCTGGGAAAAAAACTGAAACTAGTACTTTTTCTGAAAAATCTCAACGAATTTTAAAAAAGGGATAGGCATCGAAGTGTTGCGTCATAAGGTATTTCGAGTCATTCGTGTTGGGGTTAGAAGGAGTAAATTTAAAAAAAACCTACCCTTTGAGAAACCTGTTGCGTGAGTTCATCTATTGTTAACTCTCCTCCACTGACCGGTTTTTCGGTTGAAATGACTTTAGGCTACAAAAAAAATCAAAGATTTTAGAAACTTCTCAACGATGACTCTTGCGTTAAGACGTACAAACAATCTACACAAAAATAATGTATTTTTAAAATAAGTTTGATTGAAAAACGAGAGCTTTTCTGAATATCGAATGATTATTTTGTTGCTTTGTGTGTAAGGGCTTCCTACTTTTACCATTGACATAAAAAACTTTCGGAAAGCAACAGTACAATCCATCTCTCTTTGAACATCATAGTAAGCAGGTTATTTTCAAAACTTACCATAAACGACACAGCTATTACAAAAATGGTAAGCTTATAAAACGTATCCCAGAAAAACATCATACTTTCTATTTCCTTCATGAAATGTTTAGCCAAATCTCGATTTTAATTGAAATGAGAATTTATCTTGTGAACTTAAAGAAGATTTTCTGATCATGACTTCAAGCCTTATCAAGATTTCCTGATGTTATTTCAGTTTTGTTGACACAAGCAAATGTGTGAAATGGGTTCGCAGTGTGGCGAGATATCATTTTGTTATGATAAAAAAAATGGAAACAGAGGCATATCTTTCGGATCCTTATATGTCTATTGTAAATGGAATGTGGAAATATTGGAGCGGTATTTCCCTGCAAAGTGGTTTTTTACAAAAATCGTTATTTTCTGCGATCTCATCAAATTATATGATTTTAATTGGCTGTTTACTTGAAATCTTTGTTTTGATTGGATAGTAACGGCTGGAACAAATAAACTGAAGTTAATCCAATGTTTGAAGTTTAGTTATCGCAGATCATAACACACCTGGATGCGGATGTCCATCTCAAAAAAAAAAAGAAAGCTCTTTCATAACAATTCGGTCTCTATGAAAGATTTATGTACTGGTTTCCGAAGTTTTTACTAGAGGAACCCATGTATAAATAACGGGGACTTGTGAAAAAATACTACATACTATAGGAAGTAGTTTTAAGAGACATGCAGGAGGGTCGGCAATCTCGTCCACAGAGCTTCTTTTTTTACTTTCCAATATACTATCTGGCGCGCTAGCTAATAGCAGAAAGCGAAATGCTAATTGTTCTTTTTTCTCGAGAAGGTTTTATACTTGATCTACCAAAAATTATGAAAAAGGAAATTGAAGTTTTGAAGTGGAAATCTAGCTTCTTCTTTTTTACTAAGTGGTTAAGGAAAAAAGGATAGAAAAGTTTATCAAACTTTTTAAAGAAATTTGATTGTATCCTACAACAGAATTATTTGTAGTATTGGAAATCTGGTCTGGTAAAAACCAAGGCGACAAGGAAATCATATATGTTCTTCTGATTAGTTGATTCGAGAGTACAAATAAAACAATAAGAGAAAAGGACTAGGCATATAAAATCTAGCACATGATTCACGAGAAACACATCTAAATGAGTGAACACTAGAAACAAAGAAGATAAAAAGCAGAGCTACATAATATCGAATCATCTAGCTGGTAACGCTTGGATAATTTGTAACGAAAAAAAAGCGCAAGATTTAGTCAACTAAGCAGAACTAGTAAATACCTGAAAATGGAAAATGCAGCCTAGGGCACTCGAAGGGGGTGAAAGAAAGTCGGAATACGGCGCTCCCAAAATTTTTTCGATCGCCGTTATCAGAGCGATACTTGTGCATAGGGCGCGTTTATAACCAATATAGGGGTTGAGATTTAAAAGTTTTCGCTAGTGCGTCAGCTCCAACCATGGTAAGACTTCATACAGTGTTGCATTATCATCTTAGCCTTCCAAGATTTCTCTTGAGATAGCCATGTTTAAATGAAAAGAATTCTATCCTTCTAGGTTTAGGTGAGGACGTTAGATATGCTAAATCATCATCATAGCGACATAGTTAAATATAGCATTTCTTTCTATTATTGTGGGTAACAAAAGGAAGCAGTTAAGAGATATATGGAGAGCTTTTAATTCTCTTCCTGCTGTCACATCAAAATGTCTGCTGAAGAAATATCCACTTCGTATCTGTTGAGTGCTAATTAAAATGAGACGATAGTTGTCAATTATTATCTCATCTCTATTTTTAGCATACATAAACAATTATTGAAATAGCACTCCGTGTTTCAACTTTATTGATTCGCTTTCCATTTCTGTTTTCTGTGCTGTTCTGATGAAATCGAAATGAAACCGCAAACCCAGGGCGCTTTTAATACACAAATGAAACTCATTAAAAAATGCAACAGGTCCTGGGTTCGATGTTAAGTCAAATACAGTAGGATATCCGCGCGAAAAGAACTCAAGCGCAGTTAGCTACCAACATGAATAAATCGGTGTTTTTTCAATTTAACCACCAGAAAATATTTCAAGTCTTTCAACAAGTTCTCACATTGCGTTTGTGTTATTTGTGATCAGAAACATTAAAAAGAAAGAGAGAATAAATAGAATTTAAGTTATTCTTACCACCGTTGTAGTTTTGTGTGTTGACGAAGTGGACGGCTTGTATGTCGTGTCTTCAGGAGTCGTTATTGTCGTAGGATTGGGCTTCATATCCACTTTGTTATTAGTGGACTTCTTCTCTGCTGTTGTTACATCATGTTCAATAGTCATTGTAGTGGTAATGACATTATTCGGTTTAGCATCTCTCTTGGTTGTATCTGGTGTGGTTGTGGTTGTTTTGGAGGGAAAAGTTTTATCATGTTTGTCGACAGTTTTCTTGTTGATTGTCGCAGTTGAAGACGTTGTAACAATAGTTAAGTTCATAAGATTGTTGATATCCTTTTCCAACTTTTTCATTTCTTCCTCTAAATCTTTTTTCAGATCAAAATCACGTGATAAAGTCGATGCCTTTGTTGTAATTATGTCACGCATGCGCGAAGTGGATGACTGAATCGTTTGTGTTACTGCGTGCGTGACATAATCGGTTTTATGTATCGTTGCGACTGTTGGGAAAACGTCTTCTGACGTTTCCATTGCTGAAATTTGTTTTGTTGATGAAACGAAAGTAGAATGCGTTGTTTTGCTCTCTTGTGGCATTGCTGTCGTGACTAATTTTTGTTGAGTTGTTGAGAAATCTTCCGTAATTGTGTTTGGATTTGTTGTATCTGCGTCAGTAATTTCTATCTTACTCTTTGTTCTGGTCACCTGCTCTGTTGGACGCAACTTGTCAATATTTTCTGAAATTTTACTGTGAAAATTTTTGATCAAACTATTAATACTATTAATAGTGTTAACATTTCTCCCCTCTCGTGTTGTAGTAGAAGAAGTTGATGTTTCAGCTGAAGCAATGCTGTCTTGTGTCGTTACTAAAGTTGTTTCAACTTCATCTACTATTGTCGTTGGGACAGCTGTTGATTCTGTAGATGATTGTGTTGTATACAGATTCAATATAGATGCAATGTTTTCATCTGGCTTGTACGTGGTCGGGTCGTGCATTTTTGGTCCCTGAGTAGTTTTGATTTTGTTTTCATCTTGTTTTGTTGCTGTTGTCTCGTATATAAAGTTATTCTCCTTCGTAGGTTGTGGTGAAGAGGTGGTAGTTTTTAAAATCGTTGTTTTTGATGGGTTTTTTTCTTCTTTCGTCGGAGAGAGTGTTTTGGATTTGATCGAATTTTCCGTTGACCTAGGAGTTGTTGTTTTAAGCATTGCAGTTTTTGGTATCACTTTTGTTGTTTTTGTCGACTGAGTTGTCGTCGGTGTTGTCGTCGTCATCGCTGGGCCAGTTTTCAACAACGATGTCGTGGTTTTGGGCCTCACTGTTGTTGTTTTTGTTGGTTGAGTTGTTTTTGACGTTGTTGTAGTTTTTGGCGACAATGTCGAAGTTTTTGTTGACTTAGTTGTCGTTGTTTTTGTCGTTGTTGTGGTTTTCGGCGTTATTGTCGTAGTTTTTGTTGACTGAGTTGTCGTTGTCGGCTTGGTTTTCGTAGTTTTTGGCGATAATGTCGAAGTTTTTGTTAACTGAGTTGTTGTTGTCGTCTTCGTTGTTGTAGTTTTCGGCGACACTGTCGTACTTCTTGACAACTGCGTTGTTTTCGTCGCGATTTTTGTAGTAGTAGTTGACGGTATTGTTGTTTTTGATGCTGTCGTGGACGATGATGTCGTCGTTGTTTGTGCAGCATCTGATTCTTTAGGAACAGCAGGACCGCCTGGATTTTCTTGATTCGACAAATCAACTTTATTGTTTTCATTAACTTTATCTTCATTCAAATCCTCCTCAGTAGATGTCTTAATTGGAGACCGTGTCGGATTTGGTTTGATTGTGCTTTTCCCTGACTCTGACGTACCGATATTGGAATGTTGAGTACTGGACTGAAATTAAAGATCACAGTTTATTTATTTAGTGCATAATCAACAAATAATCGATACGTTACTTTGCGTACAATATTTTTTTCTCGATTGTCCTATGACACATACTATCAACTTCGTTCCCAGCGCCTGTTGTCTCTCTTTTATATCGGGACGGGTTCAATACTATATTACTTTCTAAACTTAACAAGAGTTATTCCAACAAATAGAGTGAACACCTTGAGTTGGGAATCAAATAAGAATTTTACCTTTTCTGTCCTTGAGCATGATGGGATGGCTTTTTTATAATCTTTGTAGATCGTCAGATCGTAAACTGCACCCTATAAATACAAAATAACATACACTTTGAAATATGTGTAAGCATGCGGTTTTAGTACTTAAGTGTTAATAAGATGATATAATAGAACGATCACACATCTAGCTACGTTGCAAAGAGATACATGGTCGTGTGTCATGTTCAGAAAGTATAATGAAGAAAAGATAATAGTAAGCTTAGATATCCTGATGGAACTTCAGAACTGCAACATGGAGAAATCATTTCCGTCTCTCTAAAACTTTCAGTTATGTCACATAGAAAAATTTCTTTTTTCAAAAATCGAGATAATGTGTCCTGTACAAATTCATACAACAGTCATTTTCAAACATTTTTCAGATCTTTCTCAAGAAATTAAAAGAGGGCTACTTACAAATAGAATTGGTTTCTGAATGTACCATCCAGCCATTCCAATAAAAACAGGAGCGTTTGATTTGATAACTAAAGATGACCTGGTTTCTTCAAACACTTTTGAATAAACCTTCTCACATCCGTTGAAATATAAATAAACTGACTGGCCTGAAATAGCTATACTGAAAACAATCCAACGGCGCTCGAATTTGGGGAGTACGAAAGTAGCTTTCAGTTCTTTGCTGCCATATTCTTTGCTTGGGTTCTTATATACTATTTCAATGCTTTGATTATTCTTCCCAACTCTTAGGATACTTAATCCAAGTACTATGCTGGAGTGATCAGGTTCTAATATAGTGAACAAAACGCCGCCTTGTATGGATTGCAAATATATCGTGACTTTAATACCGAAGTCTTTATAAAATGGAAGAGGCAACAAGTCTCTCGCCCAACGCCCAACATAACTTTGCGGCGTAAATTCAACAGCGGGTCGTCCGTACCTTCCGAACGGCCCGGTTACGGGTCTTACATCAGGTGGTAAAGGCGAACCAACGGCTGCCAATAAGTTGATGTCATCTTTTGAATCTGCAATAGATATGGATATAAAACATATTAAAATATTTAAACACTTCGATTTCATCATGTCGAGCTGCTGTCCTTTAACGAATAACAAGAATGCTAAATGTTTTTTTCATTGAAGTTATTTTTGTCATGTTTTTATTATACACAAGACTGGAAGAAAATATGATCGCTTTGTAATTGCGGTTGTGATGTTCTATGACATTCATATGTAAAGAATTTGTCATAAAAAATTTGCTTTAAAAAATTCGTGTGAAAGTAGAAAATACAAGAATCCATGAAAAAAAGGTTTTTTAAATAGCACTCATCACAACCTCGTTACCAGGGCATTTTGCTTTGTTGAAGAACACTTCGTAATAACGACTCAGAAGAACACTTCGTAATAACGACCCAGGGGCCATAAGACCCTGGGGACGAGTTTGCACTCAAACAGACAATATGCTCTATTGAAAAACGAATGTTTTAAAGTATTTAAATGAAAGAGGTCATTATAGAAAAAAAGTGTCTGGGTCCGTACTAGATCAAAGCCAGGCCAATGTTTCCTTAAACTGACACAATTTTACATTAGAAACTGACTTATCGAGACACTGACCTGACTTGGTGTGTACGCAAACAAACTGTTTATTCTTTTTTCTACCAGACACTACGATGAAGTTTCGCTGACTATCCTCAGGATGTTAAAAAAACATCCTGAGGATAGTTTGTCTGCGTGCGGTTTAAAGAATAACAACCCAATCCTGAAAAACTATACACGTTTACAAGCAGAATGACCATGGAAACTAAGTTGGTTAAAACAAAACAGAAAAAATCCGAGTATTTGATGTTACGTTTATGACGTCATCCTGTCCCTTTTAAATGGAAGGATTTACATGATAAAGTTATCTTAACAGATATTATCACAAACAACAACAGTTTGTGTTTAGTATGTTCCAAAACACATGACATGCACGCACAGGATTGTGTCTTTTGTTTTCTTCTTGCACTCTTTATTTATTTTGACCTTCACCCCACCCTTACCTTTTCCGGGGGCAATTGTTTCGGAAAATCGATACAAAGAACGAATTACAGTTCTATACGCCATGCTGAATCCTTGGCACAAGCTATTAGCTATGTGTTCTATATTTTGTGTTTTATATTTTTTTGTCCGCGCCAAAATCTTCTCCATTTCTTGCTAAACGTACATTTTATTATTCATACTTAATGCTGACCTCCCTGGTATTCGATTAAGAGCACGTCTCATACAATTAGCTGATTTGACAGTCAATTAGCGTAAGTTGTTTGGCTCATGATAATTTTCGTAAACAAACAAGCAAAAAACCTGAACTAAAATACTATTGTTGAGGGGCCAAATGTAAAATTGACTAGCAACTCTCCTTCGCTCTTGCTAGGACTCCAGGCTCAGTATCATGCGTTGTATAAAAATACTTTTTATACTCTAATTTATGGAAAGACGTAATAAAATAAAAAACAACAACAGTTTTTTCCTTTAGATACTGGTACATATAAATTTACAAAAGCTGAGATTCAATTAGCTTATTCCCTTGTGTTTGTGACCTAATTTTAAGCTATGTCAAAAATTAGGTGTTCCATTTCATGACGCGTGTTGTTTATGATGCCAAGAACATGCCAAATGAATGTCAGCGTGAGGACCTACGTTTTCTTTCGTGATCCATCTAAGAGTTGCCCCGAAAGTTCAATCACGCATCTTCTGCTATTTGTTTATAAAACAACAATACAATATTTTCCTCAGAAAGCTTCTTAGTAAACGCCTTCAGTAAATGTTCTCAGAAAACGCCTTCAGTAAACGCCTTCAGTAAACGCCTTCAGTAAATGGCTTAAGAAAACGCCTGCAGTAAACGCCTTCAGTAAATGGCTTAAGAAAACGCCTGCAGTAAACGCCTTCAGTAAGCGCTTACAGAAAACGCATTCAGTAAACGCCTTCAGTAAATGCCTTCAGAAAACGCCTTCAGTAAACGCCTTCAGAAAACGCCTTCAGTAAACGCCTTCGGTAAACGGTTTCACATATTATAACAAAACGCGAACATATAGTTCTGTTTTTATTGTACTAAACGTTTTCTTTTTCACTTTTGTAGCTAACAAACCTTTTTATAGAAACGTACCACTGTTTTGCCAAATGTGAAACATATGCCGTTGGTTGTGACAACCACCTATCCTAATGGTTCCTTTTTTCGCTTAAAATTTCGCTGACAGCTTACAGCTGATAGAATATAGAGAAAAAGAGAAAAGAGAGCCCGTATGTTTTTGCCTGCCACGCAATTGTTAAAGCCAAAAGGGCTTACTGCAAAAAATGTAAACATTCAAAAAGGTCTATTCCGTTTTTCGCGCCGGCTACATATCAGAAAGCATAAAAAACTTGGGAACGAGAATGGCGGAATTTTAATACTTTTTTTCATCGCGTCTAAAAGTAACCAACTTACTTGAAAATTGTTGAAAAAATATGTTCCATCTTTCTTCTTGATCGGTTCTATTGACCCTCTCTTGAACGAAATTCTGTGTTCGGCCAAGTGTAAACCATATTGTCAATTGTAACGTAAAAATTATCCATTGTTTTAATTTCATTTCTTACAAAAACAAATAAATAAATTAGTATTTCTGAAGGAAGGAGTAGAAATCTTTCGTGTATTTGATTCCCGTACAAATAAATTCTCCTTCCGTGTTCTTTCTTTGTTGACGTTTTTTCATATAACCTTATTACATTTTCTCCGTTGACTTTTTAAAACGCAAATCAACAAATCAAATGGAACAGTGTCATGAGTCTGTTTGAAGGATTAATTACTTGGTGTAGCAACGTCTATTTTTGACACGAACGTACAGTGGTTAATACTAAAGTATACACGCTAAATAAACACGTTTGAAATCCAGCCTTTGTTATGTAAATATAACATACGCATGGCTTTAGAAAATCTTTAGAATTCATACAACATTACATTTTAAATCATATCTGCTCAATTTTTCCCATGTTTTAATGCAAGCCTCAGGGGTAAACTTTTATTTGACGTCCGTATATGCACACGCCGCGATTTTTCGTATGTTAGCTAACTAGGAAAATCAAAACAAATAAATGGTACATTTTAATAATTAAAAAAATGGATACAGGGGTGCTAACCTATGAAAAACCAGAACGTTTGTCTTTTAAAGCATAAACATACTTAACACATAAAAATAAAGCACTTTTATTATTTGTTTGTTTTTCTAAATACAGACAAACAACAATATATGATTATTCGTTTCTGGATTAATTTCTGTCGAATAAACCCCGTTGTCAGAAATTTTTAAGCAAGCACCTAGTAATTATTTAATCATTCAAGATTTTATATTTTATATATCTACTACAACGCGTACTAGGAAAATACTAAGTAATGCATTTTCTTGCTAAGCAAAATTGAAATTGTTTACCACGCAGAAATAGAAATGATTTACCACTGCATGCTATTTATTTGCGTTTGCGTGACAGGTTGCGTGACAAATGTAAAACAGATTTGACAAGCCAACACAGTTTAAACTAAAAGAATTAACACTTCTTTGATCTTCACAAGGCGAATTTCGGAACAATGGTGACTGCCAGTAATATACGAGTGCATGCAAATTAATTTTCCCGCCAAAATTATTCACTAAAATCCATCTAATGAAGATCTATCATATTTACAAAACAACAAAAAAACATGTTTATACTTCTACAGCATGACTAAATACAACGTCGTGTTCCCTTGTACTTATTTATTTATCACAGTCTGACTAATTACATGTCTGAAACCGGCTTATCTATATCTCTAATCAATAATTAAAAATTTATCACATTTACGAAAAAAGCAAGCTCCAAATGCGTCACCCAATAATGTGCTTGTTGATTTTTCTTTGAACGGTGTTATATTTTTAGATTTTTTGAACGTGACCGTATAATTGATAATGAAATATTAATCTTAAGTTTAACTTAAACTTTAATTGTTTGTGCGTACAAATAATGAGATCTGTATTAGCTAATTGTGCCAGAACATAAAAAACTAAATTTGTTAATGTCATTTGTGAGTTGATTTGTGAAATCTTTAGGGCAATGTACATCAATGTCAATTACAAAACGGATTAAAAAAAATTCAAAATTAAATGTCGGCGATGCTTTGTGAAATATGTTGTTTACTCGAACATAAAATAAAAAGATTTCCACTGACAATAATTTGTTTAGACTAGTACTTATAACAACCCATTTTCTATCAGAAGCACTTTTAGAGGGGGAATCCCTTGCTACATCACGCGACTAGCTCGGACTCGCAAGCGATCAGAAAAAAGGCAGGACAAGTTAGAGAAAAAGAGCCAAAAAGGGACCCAAGTGCGTGTTTGAGGTAGAAAAAAGTCCCAACATCATTCCAAGAGCATGTTTGACTTTTTGATTAATTCGATCCTGGGGACAAGGATGGAAAATTTCGAGATAGATGCCATTTGACAACTGACGAGTTCACGTAGCTATCAGTCTTATATAGCAATTTTTATTTTTAATAACAAAGTTATTAAAGATAAAGTTCATGCTGGCTGATAATTTTGTTTAACTAAATATGGTAATATATTCGCTACTTTAACTAATTACCATATTACTACAATAACATGTGATTTCCGCTACTGGATCCAGTGCAACATATAAAATTTTAAGAAAAATGGAACCGTAAATTTTTTTTTTGGAAAGTGTATTCTAGATCGATTTTTTACTTTTTTTATAGAAACACGAGGGTCGCATTGTACTGTCTACTGTTAACTCACGAAATAAGAAAAAAAAATAAAAATAATTACACTGGATACAATGTAGTGTATCACGTTGAAATCCCGTCGAACTTTGCAATCAGATTCATTGCATTTTGTAATTTCTTGACCTGTCGCACATTGTCACTTGTCACACTTGTAATGCCGTAAAAATGATGAATATAAGATTTTATTTGGTCGCAACATAAACATTTTATCACACGCATTTAGCTAATTACTCTTTCTTCCAAGTATTTCTAAGCTAATAAAACTTATAAGTACTGGGTATATCGTGTAGCTATATAAAGGAGAAATTTCAACTTTTAAAACAAAATCTTCAGGCAAGAGTTGAGGCCATATTTTAATACCGCCCACCCCTTTTAACGCAAAATAATAAATCTAGCACCACCAACCTACTGCGTAAGTCCATAAGCATAAAGAGCCAGGTGCTGGGATGTATTTACCCCAATAACTTAAACTTTCGGTTACTTTACTTTGCTTACTTAAGTTAACGCTTTAGTGATCTTCAGTAATGTAAAAACGAAATGGTAACTGTTAGAATTTATTTCTACGTCGAGTGTAAACCGACAAAAATGTCCAGCTGTTATCCAGTTTCCCCTTTTTAATTCAAAAAGCCCTTAAGAAACAATCGCAGAAATACACGAGAGAAATATTCTGTCGCAAAAAATATTGAGGATTACAAGTGTAGCAAGGTGGGATTACAAAGTGCGTCAGGAAATGTAAAAAACTATGGGAACGCCTTTCACATTGACGTAAAAACTAAATTGTCTGCCGCAAACTATGTATTACTAGAGGAACTCAAGCATAAAATGATACGCAGATAAAACAAAGCCGTTTATATATTTAATAACAAAATGCTTAATGATTGTAAAGTAAGGATGTATTGAGACAGTGTGCTATTGCTTCCCATATCATTGCTAATCTAGAGGAGGGTTTTTATTATAATTATTAATATTATTGTTAATTATATTATTTTTAAGTTCATTATATCCTTACACTTTCTTTAATGTTATTTAAAGTTGTTTGTTTCTTACTTAATTTTTATATATTTATTACAATTGATTTGTTTAGCAAAAACGCGACTCTCCACCCAGTCGAAAAAGACAGTTTTTATTATTAGGCGAATTTTCTCAAAAAGCGATCAAAGGAGTCGACAAAAGGTGATTTCGTCGCAGACTCCCGGGGAAAACAACTTATTAGTTTACGTATGTAGCTAGAATCAAAGCATATAAATCACATCATAGCTACTGAAATCTTGACAAGTTAAACAGTCTTATACCAATCTTTCATACAATCTACCTTAACTAACAAAATTTATGAAGAAAACAAAATAAGACCATTGACATCAAGCTCTAACTAAGCTGATTACAACACCAGCTTCTCTCTTTTTCATTCAAACTATTTTAAACATGTATTTCCAATTATTATAAAGTTCAACAAACATCATTTTTCTGTAAATTTAACATTTTCTCCCATCTCTTTCAAACTGTCTAAATTGATATATCACTTTGCATGAGAATATAAGAATATATCATTTAATACCGTGTGATCGAGATAATAACAAACTTTAGATATAATATGTCTTGACAGAGAAACTATATATAACATGAGATTACCCAAAACAAGAGGAATTTTTAATTAAAAGATTTATTGACATGGTACCATTAGTCACAGGATTTAGCGTGGCCAGCCAAAATAAGGAGTTATTGACAATTTTTTGTTCTTACCTAAATATAGACAGCTGGCGAGGCGCATGAAACGAAAAGACGTTATATTGTTGTTATCAAGCAGCTGATAAGATTACATGACACACGTTTATGTCCATGTCAGTGTATAATAATTGTTTTAATGAAGGCTAATAATGTTTCTGCTAGTAATTTAAGAGTCGTCTATTGCTATGGAGTGTTGTGGATGACTTAAACGTTTAAAATAACGACACAGAGGTGAATTATGGAATGTTATGTAGCGTTTTGATGGCAGGCTAAACAACTATGAAATTGGTTTGAGGTTGTAACAGAGCATGTGTTTATTTCAGATAGCGCCTTACAAAACAAGGACAGGCCATCTACGACCTAGGATCCTAACTATAACGAAGAAAATGTCATTATTTTTTTAATGTGCATTTGCAGATCAGTGTAAAGCTTCAAAACAAAGTTGTAGTTTTCTCTTCGACTCAAAAAGAACTATTTTGAGATTGTGGTTCGAACGTCGAATATTTTAACAAAACAAAAGTATCATAAAGAAATATTACATATTTTTTTCTCTAAATTGTGTGTTTTTAACGGTTTGTTGTCACTTTCTTTGTCAGTTTCACATTTTTTGTAACTTTTGACAGTAGCCATATTTATTATGATTTTATTCCACGTTGCCGCTTAATTTTTTATGATCAATTTTTGGCGCGTTTTTCATATGATGGGATGTTATAAAACGTTATTTGACAAATAGACGGTTGCCTGTGGATAAATCCACGGGTTCGCCCGTCTTTTATATACCGCAGTTTGTGTGTCTTGCTACTGGAGGTACCATTTTGCGCAGAGGCAGACATCGTTGCAAATAAAGTATTGATCGCAATGAGGATTACTTTTCCAACATGGAATAGATTACAGTGGGGGCTTAGTCTATTGTTTGTGTAATAACGAAATTATGATTTCACACTGTGAACGAAGATTGCCGAGAGAGATGTTTTAATTAACTCTTCTCTTAAAAGCTTAATCTGGATTTGATGAAAAAAAATCTATATATATATCGTTGTTCAACGAAACTGGAGGTGCTGTGAAATGATTTTTGATTTTGAAATACTTTAACGTTAACCACCCTAACCTTAAGGATTAAAATAGTTATAAGTGAAATAACAATAAAAAAATACAAAGACTGGTAAATATATTTGAAATTCTTTCCATACTTGCTTCCTAGGCTCTTTTTCCCTTTTGAATTTATCTAAAGGAGGTCTAAAAACGAGAATGCAGTCACACAAAACCGTTTATTGTATGAATCTATTTCCCATCTACTGAAGGATACTACCAAGGTGAATAAGATTGATGAGACATAAACCTAGCCTGAACTCCTCCATCCTAATGGCTAACATTTTGGAAGACGACATTTTTTTTAACACGAAATATAATTTTTGGGATCAGCGTGGATGTGAAAATTCATAGAAACTGATCTCAATGTTGATGTTTTGTAGATCTAGTTATTGTTATCGTACTTGAAAGATACACGAATAAAGGGAGATATATCCCAGCGGGTGTGGTTAATGTGTTGTTGTTTTAAAATTAGGCTAGGTTAATGAAATAAGACGAGCTAATAATGATAGAATAATTTTACTAGTGATATTATAATTACACTTTTTCTTCTATCCTTCTATATTTAAATCATCAAAAAATATTGTTTTCATAAGATTCATCCGATTAATGAAAATGGCGCCGCAGGTAGTGAAACAACAAAATTTGTGGTAAACATGGCGGACGCGTGGTGCTTCTATCTGCAAAATAAATAGCTCAATAAAAATGGTCTAGGCTGGGGAGAATATTTAAATTGAACTTTTCCTGATACACATCATTTATCGAACGTGTTTTATTTATATACGAGTACTTCAAGTAAGCATTGGCCCTCTAATTGCCTTGCATTAAATGAAGGAAGCTTCACAGGTGTTTTATTTTCAACCTATGCAAACTATATATAATTGAAACTTGTTTTATGACTGCTTTAGCTACCTCAAATACTGCCTGTGTAACGGTAGCCTGTGTTGAATATTAACACTATTTGGCTTGCATGGTTAGGGTTATTTCTCCATTTACCATATTTCAATTTTATTAGGAGATTGACAAGAATAATAAACTCAGAAAATCGAGAAGAATTATTTGACTTACTTGAAAATTGCTGATAATATTTGCTCCATCTTGCTTCCAAATCTGTCCTATTTGAACGATCCGTTACCGAATCAACAGCTCCAAGAATTATTTGGAAACATATAGATAATAAAAGTGTGGATATGGTAACAGGCATGGCTGATGCCTATAGATCAACTCGTTCTCTCTTCCTAACATGTGCGTACAACATAACATCGGCAACAATTAATTTTTTTAATTATTATATAACTGTCAATAAACAATCAAATTTTCTTAGTTTTTTCTTCTTTTGTTAAAAACTTATTATTTTTATTATGTTTTACAAGTGTTGTTAAAAAGTTTAAGAAAATGACTAAACAATGACGGAACTGTGAAGCGCTATTCTTGATCATACATAAATGTTGACACTTGATGACATTACATTCGGAAGTAACGTAGTTTAAATAACACCACATCACTCCGTTTATAACTATCTTATTATGTTCCGATGACTGTTATATGTTTAACTAACAACCACATATCTCTAGTCCGCCCTGGAAGCTTGGGTGGTAGATAAGGGGCGCTCCCTTAAACAATTTTATTAATTATGGGGCTTTGCCAGAGAATGCTTTTTTACGTATCCAAGGAATGTATCCCAGCGGTTAAAATCTTAAAACTTTCCCTTAACTCTCCTCTCCTCCCAGTTGTAATGGTTACTGACTTCAGATTGGAGGAACTTACTAAGAGGTGTGGAGTTATGGAATTTAACAATCAACTGAGTTGGTGTACATACGAATAAAAACAATCAACAAAGGTTGGTACATATTTCGTTTTAGTTGATGTGCTAAATAAAAATGTTTGTTTTTCCCAAAGAAGGAAGGGAAACTTTTGGAAAAAATCATTTAAAAAGCGTTCACGAATCTATCTGCTTTATGCAAGTTTTGCAAAGCATATATGAAAATCATTTCCAAGATGCTACCTCAAGCTCTAGGGTAGTTTGACATCCGTTAAAAAAGTTAGAGAATGTTGTTTTACTAAACTAGTGAGAAATATTGATATATAGCTACAAACAATCCAACGTAATCTACATGACTGTTGTAGAAATATGCTGTTTGTTAGGAATCACTCTGGAAAGGCATGAAGCAATCACATTTATTTTAAATAAGAATCCGAAATAGTTTTAGTTGAAAGCTGAGTTATTTTTTTAAAAGAAAATAGTCTCCATCTCGCACTCGGTTTAAATGTGTACAAAGATTACTGTGGGACTTTTTAAAACAACATTATTGACATATTTGCACGAGCGTCAACAAGTGAAGAAAAAAATGTAATCCCCAAAGATGAAAGAAGATCCTACAAGAAAGGCAACAATAATAATATGACGTCAAAACAGCACAGCTTATGTTACATCATATTTGTTCCACGTTTTTATGGGAAGGGTTTTTTTAAGTTATAGATAGAACTGTCAGCTAGCAGATGTTGAACGTGAGTTGAACGTGATGTACTTCTGCGCAAAGCAGACAAAATTTAAATACTATACTAATTAACGTTTTAACGTTGCTTTATAAACAGACAATCCAAAAGAAGCGCCTAAAGGGCTACAGAACGGTTTAAAAAAGATCTCCGTCTAGGACGTTACTCTTTCTTAAAAGTAGATGTTTTACGAGTACTAAACTTGTTAAGTAAAAACAAAGTGTTAGAAATAAATAGCCAATGGATAGCAAATGATACCTAAGCTATTTTTGTTTAGGAATGACTCAGATCTTCCATAAAAATAAAGTGATACATTATTGTTGATTTTAAAAATAAACAATTCTTTAAAAAGAAAACGCCCTATTAACAAAACAGCTATTACCGGTAACCGAACTGCATTCATAGCTAACTTTGAACAGTACTTTTATTGATAAAGTTATTAAAGTCCAATACTTTAAAATTTTAAAATTCTATTTTTACAAAGACTATTTATTTTAGGAACAACTCAACCTCTGCCTCGTCTTATGGTTTGACGATTAATTAATTATTCCACTTTTTACCCAAATATAATAGGGTTTGTGTAAAAGTGGAATATGTTTTTAGCATGCCATTAAAAGTTCTACTTAAAGGATAGAAAGTTACGTGAGAAAGTGTTTTCTGCAAAATTCCCAAAAAAACATGGTCTCATGCGACGGTTTGTAAATTTCACTTTATTTTCCTCGCGAAACTTTTTGCTACAAGGTTTCTGCTCTTGGTTCTATGAAAAGCGTTTGTTGTTGAAAAAATGTGAATTTGTTGTGATCATTCATTACAAACTTCACCATTGTAAAGAGAAATTTATTTTAGCTATGTGATACACTATATAAAGAAATATTACCACATAAAAGTTTGTTTTTTGACTGTTGCACACAAATGGTTTTGTTACAAAACTTCTGTGTGTTTTATAATCGATTTTAAATTACAGTCACAATAACTAAAAGTGATTCTCAATTACAGTCTCAATAATAAGTGTATCAGATTTTGGAAAAATAAACAAACTGGAAATTTAAAGAAATTGAAAATAACCTCTATAGTAATAACCGTATTATGTCTGGCCCTGCGCAAAATGGTACTGCAAGTAGCAAAACACACCAAGTGCGGTAAATAAAAGACGGGCAATCCCGTGTATTTATCCACGGGTCACCGACTAGTCTATCTCTTTAATAATAGCCGTCGTCTGTCTGTGTGTCCGCAAAAGGCGCGTCCTGTTACGGAAACACAAAATGCGATATATAAAGGACGGGAGACCCTGTGGATTTTTTTCACGGGTTGACGAGTAGATTATGATACCCTTATACGTCTGTCTGTCACGCAAAATGGTACCACAAGTAGCAAATGCACGCAATGCGGTATAAAAAAACGCGCAGACCTATGGTATTTTTCACGGGCCTTCGACTAGTTTATAATAATGCGGTAGAATCTGATGTAACCACTGCTTAAGAACAAGCGCTTGAATTAATCATATCTTCAAAAAAATTCCCAGTCTAAAACGGGATCCTATACAATTTTTAACTTCTTATGCAATATCTTTATTACTTCCGTTGACTGAGCTGCCCTATTGTATTTTTTTAAAAGAAATCGAAATTTCAAAATGAGGCTTAAGGATGTCTATTAAATATACTTTTCCAGGCTCAAAATATGCTTAGATTAAGCCTTATGGCAAAAAGATTTATTGAAACATGCTTATAAAAAACACGTGATCAAACTCAACTCAAATCTCATTAGATACTGGTTTATTTTAAAACTAAAGAATGAAAAGAAAATTTGCTCACGAAAAAAAAAAATAATAATAACTTCACAACATTTTCTTAGGCTTTACATAATGCTTAGCATATGCTTAAAAAATGAATAAATTTAAGCCTACGGATGCTTATAAAAGTTATGCTTATGAAAACACAACATGTATTGGTTGAGCTTTGGACAGCTCAAAATGTATGCAGCGTCAGGCGTTACTGGCAGGCATTTGATGTATGTTTCTGTTTTTATTTATCAGCTAGAGCAACAAAACAACCGCCTGGAAGCAAGGTTAAAGATTATTTCATAAGCTTAAAAAGCGGTTGTGTAACAAAAATATAACTTTCCTTTCATAATTATCACGTAAAACCAATTCTTAACACTTAATACAAGTTATTCTTTTTGCTCTTCGATCTGTAATTGCTATAATTCAACTTCCTTGATTTCTAACTTTCCATGAGTTAAATAAATAAATAATGATACGAAACAAAAACAAAATAACTTATAGCTTGTCATCAATTCAAAAAAAACGTGATTCAAATAATAATTATTCACCAACAAATATTCTGTCCGAATCAATGAAAACCCACCGAATTGTTGCAAGAATGTTTTAAAAAATCAATTTTGTTCCAACTGTTTCTATGAGCCAACTCAAGCCCTAAACTATTCCACCTGAATGGTAGTGACAAACAGGACAACTCTTAAGGAGATTGAGCACGAAATTGTCCTTGTGACGTTTACAATAAGGTTTGGGTAAACAGAAATGCTAAATATAAATAAGATGGGATTAAGATAAAGGTGGAGAACAAATATAGATTGATAATTTAAAATGTCATCTCTGTAAAAGTTGATAAAATCTGTGTCAGCATCGCACTGTTGCTACTACTGAGTCTGTGCAGTTAGAAACAGTGTTGCGTGTTTTGAGAGATATGTTTGCTATCCTGATTAAGCCCTGGTGATTATAACATTTGCGTTAAATGCCGCACTTTGGCCTTCAGTCATCTTATTCTGAGTAAAAGAAATTGCTCACACCCGAAAGTGTCTTCCAAAAAAATGACCTTAACCCACACTTTTGCTTGTTGTTTAACTTGGACCCTTCATTTATTATGATTATTTGATAAAGTGATGCTTATAAAGGTGATAGCTGTTTCAAAGAATTGCATTGTTCTAGCTTTCTGTAAAAATTATTTTCGGCTAACGGACAAAACATGTGCAGACGATTGATTGTTAGAGAAATTTTCGTATGAATAACCACACTTGTTTTACAGACAAAATAAGAAAATTTTTGTTGTGGAAACATAGTCCTGGATATTACGCCCTTAGAAGTGGACAGCCTCAAAGCAGAGAATAAAAAAACGTTTCAATAAACCAGAAATATATAATCTATTGAAATTTAGGAATGCATCTTATTTGACTTGTCAACGTATTGCATGACACTATGTCTATTCAAAACGTCCCACAACGAGAGATAACATTAATAAACATTTGATAGCATGGCGTGGTACATATTACAGACCAATCAAGAGAAACGAAGCCAGAAAATTTTAAAAACATCCCAGAAATACTTTTAATTAGTGAAACAACATTCGACCAAACGACCCATTGGTTTGATGGTGCTCGCTTTCATTATTGTGTAAGAAATCTATCAAAGATTTGGCTTTAAAATGTCTAATCAGAGCTAATCTATTTAGCTAAATTCATTTTTGATACACGGATAATTTTATAGTAATTTTGCTAAATTTTATTTATATAGGAAATTGCTTTTCGCTTTTTGGTTTACACATAAACTACTACTCATAAACACTAAAAATCACTTTGCTTTGTTCTTCGTCCAAGCTTTTTTGTAAAAAACTCTTTTTTTTGTAGTTTCAAAGTTTTTAAAATTTTGTACCAATGCCCACTTTAAGAGCACAGGTGATTCAAACTTCTTAGAAACCAAAAAAAAGCACTCGTATGTTGTAAATACAAGTCCTTTGTAGTAAAATCAGACAAATTTGAAAACTTGTCCCCAGGGGTTCTTACAGGCAACAAACCTTGGGCTTGGGACAAGGATGACAAAGTTGAGGGAGGTTGGACACGAAATACACAGTCAATATATTATCGTGCGTTACCTAGACATGTTACCAACCTTAATGTGATATTGTGATAAAAACATGAAACATTTTCAGCATTTGCGTTATGACGTAATGTGTCAGTTTTTGATATAGTGATAAGCAAATGAGATATTATCAATGGCGCCAATTCCATCAATGGCGCCAAATAATTTTGCTAATTGACAAACCGGATACATTCGAGTTATAAGGCGGGGACACGTCTTGAGATGTGAAAAAAATATTAGCTATCAAGGTTCATCACTGAATTTCTTCTTGTTTATTTTCTCACAACTTTAACAGACCTGGGTGTCACACGAACACCCATATTGATAATACGGCAATGATTACTTTTTTTAATGACGTGCTTGAAAGATTGCCAATGGGAAATAGAGAAACAAAATAATAGAATGAATCTCGTGTCTCATTTTATGTATGCTCTATGCAAATCGTGTCGAGTTTCGTGCCGAAGTTTATCTGAGCTGTAAAATGTTATGTTGTAGATAGTATTTATTCCACTGTAAAATTAATTATTTGCTCTGATACAGGTATTAAAAAATTTAACTAAAGGAAAGTTATCTGGTGAATCAGTAATTGAAATCAGAAGAATACGCAGAAGTTTCTTTGAATTTTTTTTTGCGGGTCGGGTTCTATCGAAAACAAGGTGCCTCACTCGTCAACTTTGCGCGGTAAAATGATTTGTTATATAGTGGATAGTATTTATCGATTATCTACGTTTTTAGTCTTTAATAGAGTTGTTATCAACAGACATTCTTGACCCCAGAGCTTTTTATCTTAAAAAGCTCTAGGGTCGAGAAAGAGCAACGGGGAAACCCGCCAGGGAGCACGCAGTATGCTCTTAATTAAGCTATACAAACCACGCAAACACCACAAGTTGAATTAAATATTACTTAATATATTGATCCTATTTTCATGCTAAAAGGTCAGCAGAAAGAATCGTTAGTCTTGTAAAGTTAGAAGTGAAAAAAGAAAGTTTTACTCACGAGTATCACAGTTGTATATCATATGTGGAGGGTATGCATAAGTAATGATTTGTGAGATGACACAGTGTAAATTTCTTTTCGAGTAATCACTCAATGATACAATTTCTCCTCTCCTTGCTATAATGGAAAAACAAATTGTTCATCTTTCATTCGTTTGTAATTTTGGATGAATGGGACTTGGTAAAACCGAAAAAAAATCAACATAAAGATAACATGAATTACCCGCTTGACTGCAGCCACACATTGCACAAATCACCAAAACTCTAATGACGCGAAACATATCCTAATAAAAATGAAAAAGTTGCAAGACATCACAATCCGAATGATTTATGTGTCTACCATACAAGCTTAGCAACTGGTCAGAAAGCTTCATTGTAGGGAAAAGCACTTCAAACCATGGCATCAAATACAAAAAGCAAAGAAATGTTATTTGTCTTTAAATTGTTTTGCTTTTGTGAACGACAGTATGATGTTACCTTCGGAACTTTTTATTTTTCAGTCTTTGTCTCCTCTACACAATTCAACCTCTAGGAGTAAAATGTAAATGGACGCAAAATCCTTATTACTATGAAGTAACTTCAACCTTGTCCCAAGCGTTTTTGAAGGTGTTTATCACTGAGAAAAAAGGTGAGGTACTAGGCACGAGGTTGATTTTAGTTAAAACAACAAATATCTTTTATTCTGTATAATAATTTTATCAAAAAAAAACATACGCCCAAAAGTTCGATCAAACAAAAAAATTAACAAAACACAAGATAAAAAAAGTCAAATCCAACTTTTAGTAATAAAATACTTAGTTTAGGGATTTTTATATACATTTTCATATTGACGTTATGAAAGAATAAAATTGATCAACGCCTTCTTATAAAGATTACTGCCATTAATAGAAAAGGTCAAAGCCTGGGAAACATCCCTTCTAAAAGTATACAAAGACAGAAGAAAGTAGAAGAAAGTTTAACTTTCTCACTTTTTGTGTCAAAAAAATAGGAAGTTGAAATGTGTAATGTTTGTTTTAAATATATTTAGAAAACTTCTTTTATTACTTTTGTCACCTAGTAATATTGGTTCTAACAGAATAAAAATATGTTCTGTCTACCACATAATTTCAGATACGCACAACCTCGTCCCTAGAGTTTTTGCCTTGTTTAACCGTCAATTAAGCGCTAGCAGCCCTTAGACAAAAAACCCTGGGGACGAAGATGCAGATACGCAGTGTTGCAACTCTTAGCGGACCAATCGGCAAGTCCATGCAGCTTTGTACTTATTATTATAAACAGAGGACACAGAATCCTAGACTTTACGTAAAAGAAAAGCACTCACCTATACCAAGAGTTTCACAAAGATTCTAAACACTAAAACACAAGGACTCTTTGCACTAAGATTCCAATTACTTTGTAGTGAATTCCATAGCAATAGCATAAAGACTGCAAATGGAATAAAGGTGAAACAATATGTTATATTGGCTAGCTTCAAAATATTTACAAAATAACGACTCACCCAAATAATGATTTATAATTTTTGCTAATATATGTATATATATCGTTCTTTTTATACTATTTCCAAGATTTTATTTAAACGCCTATATTAACGACTTTTGTATAGCGAAAATTGCGAGCCATCCCCTCCCACCACGTAAACTTTTATTGTTAAAAAGTAAAATTCCAAGAGTTTGCTGACCTTTTCTCCAGGAGCGATGTTCGACAAAAATTTTAATGAGTAAAAAGAGATCCAAACGGTTCCCAGAACCTGCAACCTTGTTCCAAGTACTTTTCTACGCATTTCGTGTTGGGAATAATCCGTAATAGCAGTCCCATCAACCTCGACACCAGTGTATCTTGTATCTTCTTGACACAGGAACAGCCGCTGCTCTGGATGTCAGTTCGAGATAACGGGTATTAGAGATATCAAACGTTGACTATAATTTCCAAATGTAAGACTTGCTTAGTTCTAATAAAGGACGATTAGAATATGTCATACGCTCAGAAAAAATAATTATTTTATAATTGTTTCAACGTTGTGAAGTGAAAAACACAATATCGGAGCTTGAGTTCTCTATTTTCGGCTGCAAGAAGCACACAAAAAGTTCCAAGTTGAGTAAATTTTTGTTTATTCATAAGTATTAAATCCTTGACTCTAGATCTCCCACCTCGTCCCCAAGGATTGCTTGGTCCATTTAAAATTGGGATGGTCGATCCAACAAATATCTGGGTAACCTTCGATTTTTCCTGTTTGTGAAGTTTATAAAATTTTGCTAAGCAGGATACGGGTACAAAAAAATAAACAAGAAAATCGCCAGAAAAGTTATATACAGCATTTTCTGTAGGATTTATTGTTAAGAGCAAAAAACAAACTTGGTTCTCTCCCATAAAAAATTCAAGATGGCATCGGAATTCTAAAAACGCGTTTAGAGTGCACAAGAGGATAACGGAGGGTATCAGTATCATCTGAGAACATTGTAACAATAGCCTATTTCAAACGCAGTAAAATCCTGATCTATAGACAAAGGGAAAATTTGAAACACATTAGATAACAATTTTTTAATTTCATCTACAGAAGTAATATACAACGTCCAGTTTCTCTCAATAATTTGTCTGTTCAGTGATGACTTCCGGCTTTCTTATCATCGTCAAAAAATAATTTTTCCATCGCGATAGCCACAAGAAATGCACCAACGCCCCAAGTAAAGCCAGGAAACATTCTTAACATAGCTCTTTTTGGTCTCAATTCTGGATGCTTTCTCCACGCTTCGAAGCGTTCCCACGGGTCTTTCACCACCTGTCCTGGTTTTGGGT
The DNA here is from genome assembly GCF_029227915.1 of Hydractinia symbiolongicarpus. Lineage (NCBI taxonomy): Eukaryota > Metazoa > Cnidaria > Hydrozoa > Anthoathecata > Hydractiniidae > Hydractinia > Hydractinia symbiolongicarpus. The sequence continues at coordinate 7,501,478 of NC_079878.1, forward strand.
CCAAGCCCAGCTTCATTGCGAAGTATTATAAAAGTTTGTAGGACTTTTCTTTCCGAGCTCTCTTCGACAGATTAGTTTTTATCAGCCTAAAAAAGGAAATGCACGGACATTAAGTTGCTAGTTAAAAACTTTAAAGTATCATAGGACACAGAACAGAGCGAATTTCTTAGGAAACAGTTATCGTTTTGTAATTTAAACTTTCAACAAAAGGAATATGTGTACATGGGTAAGAAAAACACAATAATAAAATTGGCTTGATAATTCAGATAAAATAAATAAGCAGTAAATTGTAATACACACATCACAGAAATAACCCTGGTCAATCAAAAACTAAAAAAAAATAATACCAGTACAATTGTCCAATAGCAAATTGGGTGGGAGTTAATAAGCGTGAAATATATTGCACTGATCCACGTAACTTTGAATTTAGTAAGTTCTAAACGAAAGACTCCAGTGCTTATTATATAGATTCAAGTCAACATTGGAAAAATAGTGGTTACTGAGAGGTTTTAAAACTATTTGTTTTGACTTTTATTGTCCAATCAAATCAAAGATACAGTTTCAAATCAATGATAATCACTTGCTAATACAAAATGTTGCAGGTTAGAAAGATGGAGAAGAAATCGAATATTTGAGGAGAAATTTCAACCAACTACATCCCAAACATTTTACTTTTTTAAATTCCAAAATAAATAAAAAAGTTTGAAATACAGAAAAGTTGGTAAATTTTACTAAAAAAAGCAAGCAAAAACAATTTTTAAGCTTCTAAAACAAGACATTTTGATCAATGGTAAAAATTAAATTATTGGAAATGTCAAGGGAGTAAAGCGAATGTTTAATAACTTTATTACAATGCTGATATGCTGTCACTGGCGAGAGAAAAACAAAAACAAAACAGGTTTAATATTAGTCAATTATGGCAAATTTCGATAAGAATTTTAAATTTGATACAGAAGAAAGCACAACCTCCCATAACCAAAAATGGAACTATAAAAAAAACTGATAAAGCCAATAAATTACTTGGAGAAGACAATAAGGAGAACCTTTTGTCAGTTTTGCATTTGTTAAATTTTAAAGACTGTCAATTTACGAAATTATTCCGTTGCAAAATCTGTTTGCAATTTTTAAAAATATCGATTAGTAAAAATTAATTTCGTTTTTAACCTCGTAGAAACTTTTCTTATAGTTTTTTCTCCGATTAAAGTATTGAAGTATAATATAAGCAACAATGCAAGTTAGGTTCAAATAGTTATTGTCAAAGATTACATAACTGTAGTTGTTTGGTTTTCTATATATGCTCTCCTCTAAATATCAATAGCTATTATGTTTTCCATTAATAATATTAGATGTTTATGTAATAATCCTAGAATGTTTTTCTAGTGATCGCCCTTGAACCTTCGTCATCATATTCCTTTTTAGATACCCACATCTTTTTAAATGTGTCCAACGATGCCAATATAGATCCACCAATCCATGTCGAATACAATCTTTCTTGTGGGGCTGAGATCCTAATTTTTATATCCTTGGGAGCTACCTTTTTAACTTCGCTTAAAAGGCGGTCACCAAATCCTTTAAATAAAGTTGAACCACCAGACAACACAATATTCTGGTATAACGATTTTCTAAGGTCTATATCTGATTTTTGTATAGCAAATGCTAATACTTCATGCAAGCCTTCAAATTCTTCACCCAAAAGTTCTGGCCTAAACAGCAGCTCAGGTGCTCGGAATTTTGCAGCTCCAATATCGAGAACATTTCCATCTGGTAAAACGTATCGCGTTTTTTCACTGTCCAATCCCTCTTCTTTCTGTGGATTCAAGGCCAAATAACACACCTGCTCTTTGATTAGTTTCACGATTTCTTGCTCTGCTGTCGTTTTGAATGTGGCACCTTCACGTTTAAGTAATAACTTTAGATATCTTGTGACATCTCTACCTGCTAGGTCAGTTCGCATAATAGAATGTGGCAATGCAAAGCCTTCGAAAATGGGAACAGAGTGAGTAACACCATCTCCACAATCTAAAACAACACCTGTTGTTCGACCGGTGGCATACAAACTAAGAACAGCTTGCATAGAAACAAATAACGCAGGCACATTAAAGGTTTCAAAAAAAATTTCAGCTGCCTTTTCTCTATTTCTTCTCGGATTTAAAGGAGCCTCTGTCAACAAAACAGGATGCTCTTCTGAGAAGGTAGATAGTTGCTCTTTTGAATAAATGTATTGCCAAATTCTTTCCATATCATTCCAGTCTTGAACAACACCATGCTCCATGGGATACTTGATGTTAAGGAGACCACGATACTCTTCAGCTTTTGGACCAATGAAAAGGTCTCCCTCCAAGGCACCTGCCATAACTCGAACATGTTTTGGTCGACCTATAAATGATGAAAAATGGCATTTGGGAATTTGGTCACCAGCAAAACCAGCTTTAATTACTCCAGAACCATTGTCGATAACAACAGGTTGATTTGCAATGACATCATAATTACTCATGTTTGCTTTCTAAAATATACATATAAAAACACAATCATTTTTACAAAGAAACCTTAAATGTTACAATAAAACCCAAATTAAGTTGATTACATTTTTTGAGGGTAGGGGTGCCTTTTTTAGCTTTGAAAGTGACAGAGACATGGTATTGCCACAAAACTTGGCACACAATTGTTAGCATAATGAAGGACAAACAGAAAACAAAAGTTTTGGTTAACGTCCTTTACTCCAAGATGATGCTATCATAATACATTATATTTTAGAAAAAAAGGCTAAAATAATGGAACCAACTTTGTTGAATGTTTGTTAGCATAAAGTTCCCAAAAGCTGTAATTGAAAAAGACTCTCATTTTGTCAGTTGTTCTTCCTCGGTTAAGTTCTGGAATTGTTGGTGGAATACATAATAGAATATTTTAATTTTGTTATTTGCTAATTTAGGTCAGGGAGTCCACACTCATGTTGCCATAAATAACGTTGTTTGGACATAATTTTTAAAACTTTCCTCCATAATTTCTACCATGGCACAATTCAAAGTTTTGACCCTATGATTTAATGCAGTGTCTATATCTGTCAGCCAGACAACATATGATCAAAATCTATAGGCCCAGCAGTCTTCAAAATAGTGGAAAAAGCCAGGACTGCACAAATCTACAAATTCCCTCCAAATGTATAAAGCCAAAATTCCATAAAAATGTCTAAAAAGACGTAACTCTTACCCATAATTTTAAGACCATCTTTATTACCACAAAGTTTTCCGCACTTAGAGACTGTTTACATAGGACCCATGCAAAAATTTCACACCAGAGTAAAATTCACAATTTTTGGAAAGTATGCCTACCTGAGAGAAAAGATTCGACCCATTAAGGGTTGCTTCTGTATTAAAGTTTAATTTGAAGTAAAGAATCAATTAAAATTTAAATTTGGTTTAATATCACCTTCGTCTCGTGTAAACAGCCATTAGTTTAAATTTAGAATAAAACAACCTTATTGTCTTTCTTTTGTAGGAGGACAATGAAACGAACATCAGTTTGAATAAAAAAAGCTTTAATAAAAATTAAAAACTGTGATTTGTTTCACTCTAAGGTGACATTCTCCATTCTCGAATAAAAAAGCTTTAATAAAATGAAAAACTGCAATTTGTTTCACTCAAAGGTGACATTCTCCATTATTATAAACGCATGTAGATTAACAACTAACAGTTATGCCAACTTTAAGTACATAAATGGTTGCAGGCATAAAATTTGCGGACTTTGCTCAAATTAGCAATAATTTGTGTTAATTAAAGTTGATTATTTGTTCATGATAATTTGTTGTGATGAAACTAAAATGCTCGACGGGCTCATTATTTAGTAGTATTTCTAGTTTTCGTACAACTCAAATAGAGAAAGGGTTGCAAGGAGAAAATTTTAGACACTAATTTTGTAATCACAAAGAGAGTTACGTGGTTAAACAAAAGTTAAAATTTTTATGTGAATTTTAAACAAAATATAGCTACTTTTGTTGAAATAGTTTTAAAGGGAACCCGAGGTATAAAATAATGTTGAAATTATATTATAGAGCTTAAAAAGTTAGCTAACAAGTCTTTTTAAAATTTTTAAATAGTTCTTTTTGTTCTCAAGATATTCTCATTTAAAGAATTTCAGATTTAATTATGCTGCATGAATTATGATGTCATATTTCAGTAATAGCAAATTTGGAAATTTTCTTTCATCAGTAATTTTAGACCTGTTAAGGGGTGTGCATTAAAACTCTATCAATGCATAGATTTTATAAAGGTTAATTGATAAACATAAATTTCTTTGCCAAAATGACACTCGCTTGCTCGTCCCAGGCCTCTTATTTTTTTGCTGACGACTCAATAACTCGGGATCTGCAACTAGGTTTGCAATCAAATTTTGCGGGTAAGCTTGTATAAGCCCTATATGTTTATATGTATAGCTATATATATATATAATTTCTACTTCACAATATTGCGTGCATTTTAGCACAGAATGTAAAAACACTGCAATTCTCACAAATTAAAATAATCTGATTTGCTAAATAACTTTCTACCTTTCGTTTTCGTACACAACTTAAAGAAAAAGTTGAACTTGATTCTACTGTGCTTGAAATGAAACGGACAGGAAACTTTTTCATTCACATGATGTAAACATTGTAAGTACGTGTGCTCAGAACCTTTCCGTTCCACAAAAATTTTCTTGAAGTGGAAAAATAGCCTTAACTCGTGATTACATAAGTTGAGTACATTACAACTGTTATTAAAGTTCTTTGTGTGTGAATTTGCCATAATCATAATGTCTACATATTAAACTCCAAAAATCTGTAGCTAGCTACTGGCTAGTATATGGCAAAATATAGCCAGCTAGTTTATGCCATCCTTTCATATACCCTCAGTACAGGATCTTTCCCCGATCGGGTGACTGTCCCCCGATCGGGATAAATCACCTGATCGAGTGAGTGCACAACGACCCGATCGGGAGAGACTTACCTGAATCGGGTGAGTATTTTTCTTGCTTAAAAGTGCTTTTTAAAAGAGAAAACCGCTGGCCAAAAGTGCAATATAATTTTTGCTTACATTAAGTCATAAACTTATTTTGTGCCGTTTCACTGATTAAAAAAAAATTCACCGTGCCGTTACAATGCTACTGATGATTTCTTGAGTTAGATTTACTACATGGGGCATATTTTCAGTCTAGGTTGAACATGTTGTGCCTCTGAAGCTCATTTTAGTTGTCCTATAGACATGTGCTCGGAATTAATTCAGTAAGAAGCCAGTATAGCAAGCTATATAGAGAAAAATGTGCATATTTTTTTATCTGTCTGACATAAAATATAGAATAATATATATAAATATAATAAATAGAATAATATAAATAAATATATAATAAAATATAGAGAAATATTGATATCTTTAAGACAGCTAGTTAGCTGTCTCTAGAGCTTAAGCTGACTAGATTAGGCAAGAACCAAGTCTCTCCCAAGCACCTTCGGTTTGTTTGTGTATTTAGCCAGCTAAAAATTTACTGCTTGTTATGACTCCCTCAATCCCGTGGTTGTTAAAAATTGCCGCCAGTGCTGACTCACATGATCGAGTGGTTAACTCAATCGGGGGTCACTCACCCCGGATCGGGGAAAGATCCCGTAGTGACCCTATTTTGCTACTACCTGTTCCCCATGTTTAATTAGTAGTTACAGTTGATTTATACAGTAACAGCTTAACTACAGCTTATTTTCTCTGACTAGCTAGCAATAGTGCATGAAACATTCCTTTCCCTTTTTTCATCTATGGCTAATAAATTAACAAACCATTGTTCATGTGACTTTATTGTGATTATAGTGATTTCTGAAGAAATTCGGGGAAATTAAAAATTACAATCAATGATAGATTGTTAATTGAAACAACTTTAATGACATTAAAGAAAAGTAAAATTAGTTAAAAATGACACTCCTTTATACTTTACTTCCAAAAAAGTATGAACAACTTCTCCGCCATTTTAGTTTGTGTTTGCGGCGCATGCTCATAGGATTTCCATCGACTTTTACAGGTCAAAAAGCAGAAAAGTAGGCCCCGTCAGCTAAACCTGCATGCCCAGGCCCTTTTAATTTTTGAGGAGTTTTTTCTTATCCCTCACCCACCCTCCCAGAGCTATTTTAAATCTTTTAATAAGTTCTGCGTCTCTTCTTCCCCTCTAATTCCCTTTTGTCCTTTCATCTTGTTTAAGCCGTCCAAATATAAAAATCTTACAAGTCATTGGGGATGGAGGACCGAGGTTTGGGGGAGCTATTTTTCTCTTTCTGACAATCTCGGACGAACGAGAAATATTGAGCCGCCCGAAGTTGTCAGAAAGAGTAAAGAATTAAAAAACAGGGAATCCTAAAGTTAGTGTTTTTTTTCTTTAAGGGGGATTTTCACGAAGCGAATTGAACGGCGAATTCGACGGCGAGTTGTATCTGAGCATGCACAGTTTTGTTTGTTTTGATTTTGCAATGAAATATTCGCTTCGTTAAAAAGTAGAAACAGTTCCTACTTTTACGCGGCTAAAGGTTTCGCTGCTAGTTTTTGACCAATTAGAACGCGGTTAAAGTAATGTATAGAATGAATTTGGCGCTTAAGTTATTTTGTGGTTAAAAATAAAAAGCGAATTCGCCGTGTAATTCGCTTCATGGAAATCCCCCTTCTGATCGACTACAATGACATTTGGTGTTTTTATTCTTCTTCTTGGTGCTACAAACATTACTCAGATACACTTGGAACAGTTGATAACGAACAAAAAAAAGGATGAAAAAAGAAAATTTATGCCATTCACAAAAGATTTCCCTTGCAAATAGTTTTTTTTTTATTTTCGCTGAAGTTCTTACGCGTAAATTGTCCCAAAATTAAAATTCGCGAAAATTTTTGTCACACAATTTCGCGATTTTTTGACCTCTCGGCTCTGCCTGCAAAAATAGCCCCTAAAATATTAGACGTCAATTCAAAAGGTCAGAATTTACGTCCTTCTTTCAATCGTTGTATAAGAAATTTGTCCAAAGGTTTCACATCCTTGTCCTATTTATACCTAACTAAGCAAAATCCTTAAGTTTTTGCGTGTGAATTCCTTTTTCGGAGATAGTATATTTGCAATGTCTGGCCTAGGTTTTTTCTTCTTCCAAAATCAGCCTTTTGAGACATTTTGCGATCAATAACACATAACCTAAACCCCAGAGTAGACTTTCTAAAACAGTATAAACAACACAAAAAAATGGCTGCAAGTGAATTTTTCTTTTGATATCATAAACTTTTTTGTTCCTGTTGTCGATCGAAAACGTTTAAACCGTTGTTTTGCGACAGAAGCAGGTTTATTTCTTTATATACCTTTACCTTTTCTGCTTTTTTCTTCCTCATAGAAAACCTATTTAAAAAATAAACACTGCGTGGAGAGAAAAAAGGTCGCCTCCCTTGTTCAGTTTTTTAATCAATTACGTTATAGTTTAAATTCTAAAGTTTCTATTCCCTGTAAAAATATTATTTTAAAAAATACAATTTTCTAATATAATTTTCTTCACTGGTGCGATGGAGCAATCTTACCGCGCTGTTTGTCGAAACTGGCAATAGGAAGAAGTATCATCAACACAAAATCCCAAGTTCTGCATTGCACCAAATAGGCGTTTTTTTGGGGTTGCGGAAGAACTGTTCATTAGGAAAAATCTTTTGTTTATGATAAGGACAGCAGAGTTGTTAAAAATAGAATAGAAAATAAAACTACTTTCATAATGACAAAATAAACGATTTATTTTGACAGTCTGGGTAAATTTGAGATCTTGCAAAAAGCCCTCAAGTTTAAAATTTATATAGAAAACAATAAATTCTTGCTACGTATTTTCACTATATTCTATCCCCTTATGAATCAATTATAAAGTGGCTCACATGTAAAGCTACAATTTACGTTTTACTTTCTCGAAACATACCAACAGAGGTTACACAAAACTGCAAAAACTATCCCAGTTAAAAAAATCGGGTGTACATGCAACTAATTTTAATGGAGTGCAAGATAAATTAGAAGCTTCTACAATGTTCCTGAAACAATTCTCCTGACAGCTCCATTATTATCTCCTTTGAAGAATATCTCAAGCGAAACAAGCCAAACATAGATGTCAAACTCAGCTTTCACCAGCGGGTTCACTTACAAAACCCAACAAATCGAATGTCTCAATTGCTTTGTTACGAACAATTTCATCACTATGGTTTTTTATTTTCTCTAGAATATCTTTAACTTGGTGACTTTGCAGAAGCGCTTTACCGCCGTCTAAAATTACCATGTTATGTTTACATTTAGTACAAAACAAAAAACTGATAAAAAAAGTTACTGCTTACACACAAGCGCAATCAAACGAACAAAATAAACCAGAACAAGAGAACATCGCTCCTATTAGCACAGATATCAATGAACGTGCTGTAATGAAGACCCACTAATCATACTGAAGTATTGCAGATCCCCATTTCCTTAACCAAACAAAGTAGACACCAATCCTATCCTCGTTCTCAAGTAAAAGAAATAGAGTTAAATTGATTTAGACTGTGACATTAAACAGCCACGATTGAAACCCAATACCCTCTGCCCTAAGAGCGTTAGCCTGTGACATAACTCAGTCAAGATTAAAACCCACCACCTTCCGCATTAAAAGCGAACACCTCTACCAATATACAACACTACCGGTCCGTTGATTACATGTCCAAAACTTACCAAGAGAAGACAAAGCTTGTAAGAATGTGAGGCCATTAAATAGTGTTTGAGCTTGTGTACCGTCTTCTTTCAGTAATTTCGCTACTTTAGATGGACATTCCGCTGCAGTTATATGTGGTAAACAATCTAGGATATAAATATTTCAGATAATAGCGTCAAAAATGTTAACGAACAAAAAGTTCTGACATAAAAACACGCGGTATGGGGTCTTGAAAGTAATCAATAACTTATGATAATTGTCAACACACTGGCGAAGTATTCAATAAAAAAATTATTGGTTGTTGAAATTTTCATTGAAAGCATCACGTCACTTACCATCTACGTTTGCCAGCGTCATTATAAGTCCAATCAAGCCCTCATTCTGCATTAAAGGATGGTCTGATCCTAGTAAACTACTAACAGGTTTTAAAGCACCACATGAGAGTGCGATTTGAATACTATCTAGAGCAAAAGAAACATTGCATGTCAAAAATACTTATGGAGTAGATGTGACTCACTTAGATGTGACTCACTTAGATGTGACTCACTTAGATGTGACTCACTTAGATGTACTCAGTGACCCTAGCGTAGAGGTGAGTTACGGGAGAGTGATTGAAAGAAAATAAATGCTTTTTATAGGAAATATACAGAAAAAACAATAGGTACGTACAAAAAGCTACCTAGTACCCATTTTTTAAATTATAAAACTGGCGCAACCTTCTAAACAATATTGCCAAAAATATCAGGGTAGATTCAAAATTGTGTTTTTTAAATGCAAAAAAAAAAAGATGAAAACTAATGCAGCTATCCTACCTGATGAATTGCTGTATTTGAGAAGAGCTGCAATAAGTCTCTGTGCTTCTGATGGTACCGTCGATACTGCTGTCGTTTCGGAGAGCTCACACACCTTCTGCATCAAAACTTTGTCAACTAGCAACTTATTTGCTAGATCATCTAAAAAGAAGGATCGCAGTCGCATCGAAACAAGGCGTCTGGAGTAGAGGAATCTTTATCAAACAGCACGTCGCTCATTCTTCTTGATCAGGATAAAGGAGAAAGTTGCATTTTCCAAATTTTTTTCAATATTGAGGGAGAAAAAAATGAAAGTGTTAAAATTTTCAAAGTGTGGAGTTGTAGCTCTTCCTTTCCTTTATTTCTACAACAAGAAAAATAAAAATCACACCAGCTTAAACTTACCATGTCCTTGCACCAATAGTCGCAAGATAGCCAACGCTTTGAACTGAACTGGCAGCACACTTGTTTTAATTAAAGTAACAGACACTTCTGGAAGGCCGGCTTCAATCAGAATGGCTTTGTTGTGAACTGAAAGGGTGAAAAGAATATGGTATTAGTAAACGTTAAATTACCTGATTTACTATAAACACAGATTCCAACAGTCAAACAAAATATCGTATTGAATATAAAAAATACAAACCTGGTATGGTAAGGTTTCTTAAACAACTAGTAAACGCTTGAAACCGGTCGGAATATGCCTAGTAAAAATACAGAACGTCGAAAATAGTAAGAACATCGAAAGTACTTCTTCCTATACTTAAACTGATCTAACAAACAAGCGCCAGTTAACACCTAAACCCTCTTAAATTAACGTTTTTTGATAACCTTACTTACCTCGTCCTCAATATTTTCTTTTATCACATTGATAAGGTTTTCATGAATCTTACTGTTTACTATCGCTGCACAGGTTTCATCTACAGAAGAATTTAGAATTATTATTAATATTATTTAAGTTATTTACCTAGGGTAAACTCTTGGTACTGCTATAGCAACGAGGTTCCTGCGAATAGGGTCTTAGCGCATTTAAAGCTCCCAATAGAGCTACAAATGTCGTGAAAGCACAACAATCGCCAAAACAGACAACCACCTAAGATATCAATCCTATTCTCATGCTGAGCGCTAAGCAGAAAGTTTAGATTCATAATTTTGTAGTCTCTGGCATGACTCTGTCGGGGTTTGAACTCAAGATCTCTCGCACTTGAACCAAACGCTCTACCACAAGGCTACCAATCTGAAACTGTAAAATGAAAACGACAGGAAGACCTACAACTGTTGACATAATTTATTGGGAAAATCGATGTTTATTGACAATACTGCCAGAGTTGATAGGCTGTGATTGAGCGTTCCTTCTTAACAGCATTTTACACTAAAGTCCTCTATTTTGCTACTAAAATGTTATAAACATTGGTCCCTCTCAAAAGTTTAAGAAAAGTTTGAAAGTTCAAATTGTGTGAGGACTCTCCGTAGACAAGTTCTCAAAATATATGTACGTACCACTTCTCGTGTAGTTTCCAAGAGCCAGACCAGCTGATATTTGTATATGTTTATTGGCAGATTGGATCCAATATGAAAGTCTCTTTAACAGACTGTCATCTGTTTTTTCTAACACTGTAAAACTTTCCTCTAAATGCAGAAATTTTATATGGTCATGTAATTTGATAACAGGAATGGGACGTCAAACTTAAACATAGAAAATGAGAATTCAAATAACTCTGATAATTAGTTTTAGTGTAAAATATATACCTGTTCATACCTCCTGATGTTAAAATAACTACCAAATCAGCCATTTCTTTCATAATATTATCCGTACATTCAATATCACTAAAATTTGGTCGTGATTCAATCAATTCTGATAAGATTTTCACTGCGTTATATTTGCATAGCAATATCCTAGAGTTTTCTAAAGATAAGAATACAGTAGCTAGCAAAACTTGTTGATATATTATTTCTGGAAACTTCCTCGTGGACATGCAAAATTAGCAGGGCATTATACAAATCCTCTTTGTGAAAACATTTGGACCTGTTTAAAGTACTTCACACTACAAAAGCAAGGTTGTAAGAAAAAAAATTAACTCGTAATAACAGCATGATTGTACTACAAACAAATGATTTTTCACTTTAAAAAATTAATGTTTTTTACAAACCTTTCCCACCCAACTCTGTCAATATATTATCTAACATCGCCTTTATTACATCTTCGTTGGAATTCTTTAGTAAATTTAACAATTTTTCTATTATATCTTCTAATATTTTTAATCCAGTTTCTACAATAAAATTTGCAGCAATTTCAGTCGTCCTTAAATACATAGAACAAATCAAATGTCAAGCGAGGCAGAATAAATTACACTAACCTGAGTCAATGAGACAACCGATCCCAGTAATGGCAGACAGACATATTTGTTGGTCAGAAGTTGAAAACTTCTCCGCAAAACTCCATAAAATTGATAAAGCATTTGCATTAAGAAATTCCTCCTGTAATTCTTCTACAGAGAAAGCAAATCAACAAAAATTAATATTAGACAAAATTTGGGCCCATGGGTTCACCCGCTATACATATTCTGGTCCTTAGATGTCTGCTGGTCATAATATTCCAAGCATCGATTTTTCATGAATTAACAAGGTAGCAATTCAGCTATCATTTTGAACAAATTACAGACAGTAAAAATAAATAAATAAATAAATAAATAAATAAATAAATAAATAAATAAATAAATAAATAAATAAATAAATAAATAAATAAATAAATAAATAAATAAATAAATAAATAAATAAATAAATAAATAAATAAATAAATAAATAAATAAAAATTATATATATGTATATTTATCAAAGAAGAAAAAATAAACAAACAGACGTATTAAGACGAAATATATATATTGCAGCTAACAAGCCTTAATTAGTTATGTATATATGTATATTTATTGCAGTTTTTGTTTGAACTTTGCACTTAGAAATGGTTGTCGTACGGTTGAAATGGAGTTGGAAATTTATTGGGATATTTTGTCAACAAGAATTATTGCTTTTTCCTCAAATGCAAATTAAATGTGTGAATATGTTTCATGCAACAATACATGCCAATCTCAGGATGAGTAATTTTTTTTAAAGGAAAAATAATTCCCATGTAAGATTATAAACATGTACCACATTATAGCAACAGCTATTTTAACTGAATTTGATTAACAATTTTTAAGGGAAAACTGAAGCACAATTGATAATTTTTGGTCACTGCATCAGGAAGAAATCTAAGGTGTTGTAGTTGATAACAAAACGTTAAAAAGTACTGTTTTAAGCATATAATTTGGTTTATTAAAGCTTAAAAGTTTTTGGTATCTTATTCTTTGATTCAAGAGCAAAACAAAAAGAACAAAGAAATAAAATAAGTCTAGAATAGAATAAAATATACAAGTTAACGTAAAAAATAGACAACAAATAAAACGTTAAGAAAAAAATGCTGACAATAAAAATGAAGGAATTCGCAAACGATCCATTTGGTCACGACAAAAATAAAAACTTACCACTATCAGAAATAATATTCTGTATGCAAACAAAAGCTGGATGAATTGTTTTAATCCATGAATCATCCTTCGACTGTAGGACTTCTTTAGATTTTGTCATCAGAACAGTAACCCCTTTTTCATTTGAAAAATATGTTCTAGCATGCTCTAAATAATAATATTCAAGATAAAAAAATATTGTCAATTCCTTTCAATGAAGTTTCTTTTTCCATTATTATTTGGTGGTAAATACATTGAACCTGATGTGTATGCATATCGCCATTGCTAACGCAACACACTAAACAAAAAGTCACTGTTTGCAGAAATAAAAAGAGTAAATAAAACTAAATTAATTTTCGCAAGAATTAATTTAGTTTTTGTCAATTTTGCGAAAATTAGTTTGTTAAAAAATAATGGAGAACTTGCTATCCGCAAAATTTGTGAAAAATAATCTCCATTTCTTTTTTTTGTTCTGAAATTGATTTACTTTTCTTATGTACTACATATATAATATGTGAATTTCAACTTCAGCAGACCTATAACTTTCCTATATATACTCCCGTGAAAAACGGTAAAAAAACTTTATCAAATCTACTTTGCACAACTTAGCGAAAACTAGTTCTCGCGAAAATTAATTTGTGTTCGGGTACACAATGTGCTGTATAGAGAATATGAAAAAATACTTTGATGAAATACAGAAAAATATCAACGACTTACCATTTGTTGCGCAAATATTACATAATGCACGCAAAGCTTGCAACGTTATATCAGGAGTGTCACTTGAAATACAATTCACTGCAATTTTTACCAGAGATTCTTTAGCTAATAACGAACTATTTGATTCTAAAGAAAAGACAGCATTGTTTTGACAACCATGTACAAAAGTAAGTGTACAAAATTTAGATTCCTTTGAAATTATTATTCTTAAACTTTAGAAATATTGTTAAAACTTCTCCCTAGACAATGGCTTTCTAGAAGTGCTTTTGAAATATTTTCTCCTGTAACATATCATAGCCGGTTCAGGGGTAGTTGGACATACCCCGAATAGAGTTTCTTGCTAGCCATGGTATCTTATTTAAAAAACTGTTAAAAATTAAGATAATATTACATCCTTTACTACCGGTACCAATTATCCTGGTAATTTTATCTTTCATAATATTGTATACACAAAAATGCTAAACATATAAAAGGCCTTCCATTATTTGTTATTAAAAATTGCAGTTGGCATTCATTAAGGGTAGTGTGCATTCCACAAGTTTTAGTCTCACTAAAATGAATAATTTTGGAACAAAGGAACAATACGTTTTCATATTGTTGTCAATCAACCATGAAAATTGTAGTTTCCAAATGGATTCAGAGATATTCTACTATTAGCTATTGTAGAGCATTGCAAGGTTTGCATGTGGAAAAACAAAAACTTCCTGAAATTTCCATAGTTGCCATCAGCAGTTAATTATTAAGGGAATGTCAACGTAAATATTAATACCCTATTTAGGTTCAATTTTATCTTTAATACTAGTTAGGGGTTATAAAAGAAGCCAGTACATCATACAACTTACCCTCTCTGGCTACATCTGCAATCACATTTAAAACTAAAGATTTATTTATTTCCTTGTGCATAAGCAATGTGATCAAATTGTTTGCATCTTCATCATCAATGATCCTTGATTCTAAAGTGAGATAAACAAAAAAGCATTATATGCACATTTAGTAGTGTGGAATGATGCTAAGTAATAAAGTTTCCACAGTAGGAATCTCTTACTACAGGCCATGATTATAAAGTCATGTGAATTCAAAGCAAGAAATGAAAATTTAAAAACTGACTAAAAAGTTACAATCATAGTAAAAAACAGTGATTAACAATTAATATAACTTTGTACATGAAATATATTTTACGAATACATATGATACGCACTTTATATAAAAAATAGACCCTAAGGTATACATTCAATGAACCTTAGAACAAAGCCAGATGGGATTAAAACTTATTTATCAAGCATGGTATGTTAAAATAAAGGTATCAGAACATTTACATGTAAATAAATTTAATATACAAAACAACAAGTTTTTTACAATCACCACAAGCACAAAAATATACAAAACCTTTTGTTGAGTAGCTCACTCTCTTTATCTCCCCAATAAAGAGAGGAAGGGATGCATGATAATTTTTAAATAGTTATTGGATTTAGTATAATTTACATTGCTACATGCCTCTGTGTTTAAATAACATTTGTCAGTTTTTCTGTCACAAGCCATAAAAAATAAATGGGTTGAAACACCAAATGGGAGGATAAAGTGTACTTGTAAAAGGAACTGGAGTTGGAAAGGTTATTCTGTATTCAACTTTGAGTGCAGTAGGGCTTTAACCTTTATAAGACTATAACCTTGATAAATGATTGAGATTAAGATAATAAAAACATTCTAAATGTCAATGATATAATTATCAGCAGGCCTATCAATAAGGGGAGAGCAATAGCTCTTGCTGACGCTAAGAATCACCCAATTCTTACCCTGTCTCAATTATTGTAACCTTGGGAGAGCGATTCATTGCTCGGGTGTTTTTTTCTTATTGATATAGGCTTGTATCAGGTGCGATGGTATCTATGTGAATAATTTCTTTTGCTACACAAGATCAAAACAAACTCTAGTTTTCAATTATTTCAGCTATCAGAGACAAACATTGAAAGCCAGAGAATACCTGTACTCTCCGAGTTTTTATGATCAAGGTTTAATTTTTTTTGCAATAAATTGATAGTTGCTCCAAATAAATATATATATATATATATATATATATGTGCTTACCTTCTGTTAGGAGCTGGAGAAGTGCTTTATCTCCTTGTTGAATATCTTCCAGGGCAGTTTTTAACAAGGTTTTGATGTTTTCTGCCATACTTTAAAATTCAGAACTAATAATTCTTACTTATATTATCTAAAAAATAAACTATGGCTTAACATAGGAAAACGATTATTGTATACAGAGCCACAAGAAAAATGAGAACACACAGTGAATTTTAATTTATGTATTGGTTTTTTAAAGATAGGAGAACATGTGCAACCCCGCCTCCACACTAATAAATACAAGCTATACTATTATTAGCTCACTAGTCGATAAAGAACTGTGGAAAAATCCACTTAGGCAATACGACATTGAAAAAGTTGGTTTGCTGACATCAGCATTGCAAATCCAAAAAAAATTGATGAAATTTAGTTTATTCGTAACGTAGATCTTGAAACGCTGATCAAGAAAATGTATAGGATCATGGGTTTTTGATGAGCGGTTAATGAGATAAGGGTTTCAAAATTTTGCTGACGTCAGCAATGGCCACGTCAAAACAGAACTTTTTTTACAAATTTGTGTACCTGCCTCCATCGTATACATCTTGAAATACTGATCAAGAAAATGTATAAGATTATATACTTTTGACAAACGGTTGCAGAGATATTAGGGCTTAAGGGATTTTGATGACGTCATAAACCCGTCTATTCCGAAACGGATTTGGGGACCCAGGTGTGGGAACCTTACCCAAATTGGTCCTAGGTGGTCCCTAGTTACCCATGCGGTGAAAAATCATTGACGTAACCACCTCGTTTCCAAGTTATTTGGCCTCTAAGTTTTACGTGCACTGTAATGGCTTCATTAATTTATTATAGGATATTAACGTTAGTGTTATTGACGTTGCGCTGAAACGTCAGAAAATTTAACATATTAGACATAAGTTTTTCGGCTATATATATTAATACCTTTTGCAAAACAACTTTATCCACACCAAATAGGATATTTGCAATACCACTTTCTCACTAAGAACTTTATAACCAGGTTTATTTGACGTAATAAGAAAATTGTTTCATTTAAAATTTCTTAAAAATAATTAACGGAAACGGAACAGTATTTACATATATTGAAATATAACAGAAATTAAAAAACTTTTAAAACCTGAAGTGCTATAGGGTGTCCACTTACAGGGTGCTATTTTGACAAATACTGACATTACGGGATCCTGTGTTTAGCAGTTTTCCTTGACAGTCTAGAATGCCTAAAGGCATTGCACATGTGCTTTTACCTGCAGGCATGACAAAATCTTCCTGAAGAAACCTGTAATACACAGTATATAAAATCAATTCAAAAGACAATTTCCAGCGCTGTGCCTACTGAGTCAGTGAAAAAATTAGGTGCCCTGATTATAATGGGCTATATAAAGAATTTGGAAAAAATTACCAGCCTCCTATCAATTGATGTTGGTGATTAAATATAGATAAAGAAGTGGGAAAACATGGCTTCTGATGACTTTGTCAGCAAGCTAGAAAACGGAAAAAACACGCCTTTTATCTTCCTAAAACTTTTATGTAAGAATATTCCAGCTAATATTATTGTTAATAACATGCAAGAAAATCCAGTTCAGAAATAATTTCTTTTTAGTAGTTCTAAACTCACATTTTTTTCTCCCTAAATTCTCAGTTGAATACTACATTTTTAGTTTTTTCTTAATTTGTGGCAAGTTTTCAGCCTCTAAAATCTATGGGTTCTTACATGAAATGTGTCCTTGAAAACACAAATCTTTCACAATAAGGCACTAAATGACTATCCCATCTTTGTATAGATTAGTTTATAAAAAAAACAGTCAGGGAAAACTGTTAACTAAGAGTGTACTGCTGCTAATTTGACGTACTACTCTTAATTTGAAGCATGCAACAGCCTAATTTGGTTAAAGGACGTCTAATTAGGCTACGATACGATTAGCCCAGATATGCCGAAACTACGTGCCTTTTCATGTTTGCACGCTCTGAGAAATCGATGAACAGTAATCTGTTAAATTCAAAAAAATTTGCTGGGGTCGAAATCAATAAATAACCACTTTGTGATTTAATCCAAATTTGGCAGATATAATCCTAATTTGGCGGATAGGCCATTTTGAATTTATGGCTAAGACTGCATGTGCCACCTAATTAGACACGCTTAGCACAAAACCTGTCAAAACAACTAATGGCTCCCACGTTTGTTCTACATTGCTTTATTACTGACCTTGGCTTTATTTACAAAGATAAAATAATTGATGTGGTCCCTCAATTTTGTTCTAAAGGGGTTGAACTAGATTCTCCTAATTAGCAGTACACAGTTAGCAGTTTTCCCTAACTGATATAGCATGACATTTAAGGAATTTTACAGTGTAGAGGTATAGAGTTTTCCGAACTGTAATTAATATCCATTGCAGATAGCAGAATTGCTGCCAAATCACAGAATATTTTGTTTGATTAAGATTACTATGTCTTTGCGATAGAGCGTAACTTTATATGTCTAACATTCGAAGTTTTTTTAGGAAAAACCATTTTGTACTACATAACTTTTCAGCCTCTAAAATTACCATTATTTACATGCAGAGGAGGGTGCCGACTTGCGGAATATATGAGGGCCACTGCAGGTGTTTTTTTTTGAGGGGGTTGAGGTTTTTGTCTGTAACCGCCCAGAAAGGAGTGGGCCTGTCTGAAACCGCCCAAATTGTGCCTGAAATGCAATGCACGCCTGAGCTCATTGTTCTCATTTAAATTCTGTTAAGAAGAAGGAAGATCCTCTTTTGTTGTTGTACTCTCAGTTTATTATCTGTGGAATTTCATTACAGCTACAGTACTCGTGTTCGTGTAACGAGTGTGGTGCACACGCACCATGATAAAATCGTGGTCTTTATGTATAACAAACATTCAAACATTCTATCCTGGCCACCACGCTAATATTATTATCTCCATGAAGGATCGTGTGTCCCACGATTATTTTTCGCGAGCTCCATGATTTTTATATGCAAGTATAATTTAATTTTTTTACTTTTCAAAAAAGTCTTTCATTAAAGTTAATTTGTTTGTTTCAGGTTTTATACTTTTAAAATGCGATCTAAAAAACATTTCTATCGCCGCTTTTCGTTTTTAAACTTTTATAATGCGATCTAAAAAAGCATTTCTATCGCCGCTTTTCGTTTATAAACTTGTAAAATGCAATCTTAAAAAACATATCTATCGCAGCTTTTCGTTTTTAAACTTGTAAAATGCAATCTTAAGAAACATATCTATCGCAGCTTTTCGTTTTTAAACTTTTAAAATGCGATCTAAAAGAACATTTCTATCGCCGCTTTTCGTTTTTGAACTTTTAAAATGCAATCTAAAAAAGCATTTCTATAGGCGCAGACAAATTTAACTTTTCTAGACAAATGACATTTCGTAAAAATACGATCGCGTCCATGACGAAAAAGTATACACCAAGCGAAAACTATGAATATATGCTTTTTTAACTTGATATAGACAAAAAGCAGCGATAGAAATGTTTTGTTACATCGCATTTTGATTCACAAACAATTAAAATCTATCGTGTAGCTAGCTTTATCACAACGAATTAAAACAACAAGTGTTAATTTATTTTTTGTCGTCAGTTTTTGATTTAATTGATAAACTAATACGGTCTTTGTTGTTTTACAATAGAAGTTATCTATCATGGACGCCACAGTGTAATGTTTAATTTTTGCTTGTGTAGCCCACCAGGTCCATGATTGTTAAAAAAAATACGCATCGTGGGCTATCATGGTTCGTACGTACCATGAAAAAAACACGAACCACGATGTTAACAAACCTTTTCACAGTACTGTATATATTTATCAAATATATAAAAGATATCAGAACATTTCCACTAATACTGCTCGACATTACAAGCATAAAACATGGTAATAATTGTTGTTTCAAATTTATTCAGGTTTCTCTAGGCGAAATTTTAAGTTTTTTTTAAACGCTGGAAGTCGTCCAACAGCCCTGCGATTTTTGTTAGTTTTGCGAGTTGGCACCCTCATGGGCGTTTGCAAAAAAAGAAATCAGTGAAAAGTTTAAAAAACTTGTTTCTATTTTTAGTATATTTTTAAATTTTCTATTTTTAGTATATTTTAAAATATAATTTAAAATACGCAAAGTTGGTTTCACAAGTTTCAAAACTACTTTTTAAAAAGTCTACAGCTACTATCATATTTTGGCTTGATTAGGTGGATGTCACAAATATTTGGTGTTAGAGACCCTAATATTTGATCGAAATTTTTGATATACTGAGTTGAAAAAACTAAAATGACAAAAAAAATATTATACGTTTGTTGTCTCCCCAAAGCCATTACTCATCATTATTGTTGTGCTTCGCTTTAAAATGCGAAAAGGGTTTTGAGAACTAGTTAAAAACAGTGCGCGGAAACTCTATTTAAACGAGGTGCCAAAGTTATCATTAAATATTGGCGATTTAATGGCGCAAGGGTGAAGATAAACCGCAAACACACGCATATATACAGGCGAGTTTGGGCGACTTTTCGCATTAAATTGACGATTGTCCACCGAAACCACCCGTACTTTCCTGAACACACCCGAACCATTCCCGAAATGCAACACCTTGTAACATAAACATGGCGGACGACAGCTGAAATAATGCGTTTGAAGAAAAAGGAGTTAATAAAGTTTATATATAAGTTATTTATCCAGTAAATCTTATCAAAAATCATAAAAACAGTTCTTTTGAGAACTTTGCTACAACATAGTTGGGCCACCATCAAAAATATATTATGTTTGCGTCCTCTCCGACCAACTCATTTTTGTAATGAAAACACGAGTTGGTAAGTCGGAAAAAATCCGGAAAAAACTTTTTGATCCAAACAAGATATATTTGAAAAAAATTTTGTAAGAACTAATTTTCCCAAAATTGACAAAAACTTGGGAAAATTAATTCCCGTAAAAATAAATTTGTTTAGGGTAGTCAGGGCAAGTTTACAGACAGGGCCGCGAAAGAAGGGTCTGCATACGATGTCAAGTGGCGCTGTACTGTTTTTTGTCCCTGGGAACGAATCTTGCCCCATCTAAAAAGCCCGGGAAAAAATACACCCAATCAACCGAGATAACATATTTTTGATGGTGGCCTTAGTTCATTTTAATTTTTATACTTTTTTAAGTAATTCTTCGAGATTTATTTTGTGGTGAATCTTTTTTTTGGGCATTGTTCGGGACTATGCAGGTTTTTTCGAGCAAATACCTGAAATTTTTCAAAATGCCGAACTAGCCCGAAAACGCCCACACTTTTTACGGTGTATGCAGCTTATTGGCACCCTCCTCTGGACGGTTGGATACAATTTTGCAAAATTTTGAGTTATCATTAGCCAAACGACCGGCTGACTCTATTTTTAGTGCTCAAATGACTGTAACACCAGATATTTGTGACGTCCGCCGTGTCTAATTTACGGTTTTCCCTCTGATTGGATGTGGCACCTCTGGCAGAATGTTTTTTAACTTTTGAAACAAATAGATATCTTCTTCTTTTTCTTCTTCTAAAAACAGTGTTTTATTTATCTTAGGTGAGGCAAATGACTTTAAAGTCATTTGCTTCTGTAGACTCTAATCCCTTTATGTTAAAATGAACAGGGAGACGAGACGTCAGTCCGCCATTTCGCCTTTCATGCATTTCTCCCAGTGTACAATAATCAGAGTGTGCAGTTTTAGATTTATCTTAATTTAATCAATGATGCTTTAGCTAGCTAAATATTTTATACCCATTCTTGTGTTATGGAACTAATCCTTACTGTTTGCAGTGCAAAACCACAAACAACTTAATAAACTAGAAGGTGGCGCGCTAATTTTCGTCGAAGTTGCATTTCTGTATTAACAAGACTTTTAACCTTTGACCTTCACCTAAACTAAGCTAAAACTAGCTTCAAAATCATTTGGCAAACCAACATCCATTCCAACCTTGCGAAGGGCACGTCCCATAGCTATGGCTACCATGATGAATACAATGACTACTATACACAAGGTTGTGTATTTCCGCTACGCAACATTGTTGCTTGTGTGGCGTTCATCAAATATCCTGTAGGTATATAGAATTGATAAATCGTGCTATCGTGCTGGTGACTACCATAACATGCTTTCTCTGTCCAAACTGATTCCATTTTCGCCAGAATGTTTTAAAAACGAGTAGCAGAGAAAGAGAAAAGGTTAGCTATTCTTTTCAAGTCTGCTCCTGCTAGCTAGCTAGCTAGCTCGCCTCTATATATGATACTGTACAAAACAAACAAAAATTTCATAAACGTCCATCTTAACACTGTCAAAGGCAACCCCTGTTGCAAAAATTTACCTACTAAAGCCCTGTTGTTTGTTTTAAAAACATATAAAACTAACTTATTAGCATGTTGTACTGTCATTAAAAGATCACCCTAGGTAGCTAGCTAGGTATGTAGCTATAGATGAATTCTACTGTGACGTTTTTTTATTTTTCAGCTGTAAGCTGTTTGGCTCTGGCATTGGCGTGGCAGAAAAAAAGATGCTAGGATTTGGTGAAGAGAGGTCTTTTGTAGATTTATTCTCAAGGAAACTTCATTTGAGTTCATTTAAAGTCCTGAGAATACTTCTGTGAGTTGAAATGAACTGTTAATAACTTTGCTTCACAGGGCCGAAAAGCTTACCACTGAAAATGTACACAACAGAATTCATCTATTGATTTTGCATTATTGGTTGCGGATTGTTACCAATCACCAAAAGTCAGCAATAAAGTAATTATAATATTGAGTATATATACTGTACTTGCGTAGAATTGGTATTTCGGCTATGATGAGTTGTGACTAGACGTTTTAATTTTGCATCAAGAACAATGATGGACATGATGTGCATGCATATGCATGGACAAAAAAATAAACAGCAAAGTATATATATATCTTCAAAAAAAAAAACTTTGTCAAAACCGTAGTTTTTTTTTAAAGATCATTAGCGATAAACAATGCTGAGCTCTAATTATCACTAATTTTGCTTTGTCAGCAGATTATCGATAATAGTGCAATATGGCTGATGCATAAATTTTTTGGCTAATTATTCGAAAAACACAGACAACAACAATCTTTTATGTTCGTCGATTAAATTATTATCAAATTCCCTGCAATTGTCACATATATTCGATAAAAAACTATCCAAGTGCATTTTTAATCTTGCATTCGTAAAAATTTATTTATATATTAACGTAAATGTAGATTTATTTGCCAATTTAGCCTTGTGATCCTTTTAAGATGTGCATGCATTTACGTAACTTTGTAACCATTTGCAACTCATTTATAGATTTACTACACATTTTTTTTAATAAGAACATGCTCGAAGAGCTAGACTGGGATTTGATTAACCCAAGGATATTTAGAAATAATAAATTTGGTCTGAAAATTTAGGTCAAAAATGCAATTTTATTACATTTTCAATCTTTATTCCATAAAATATATATGAGTTAACGTAAATAACCAATTCGTCCTATGTGTTCCTACTTTTTTCGTCTGTCACAATGCATGCGCTATGTGGTTCTATTAACCAGAATTTTGAGGAATGGCTTAGATAAGGAGTTCTGGAGTATATACATTTATATAATGCTCAATTTGATCCACTTGTGATGGCTTTTTTCTCGCATATATACAGTGCGTTAAAAATACTCTAAATACTCTTCTGGAAAATGAAAAATATATTAAACCTCTATAATTAATGCTCTCTGTCAAAATGAGGTGTTTGTTAGAGTTTGATGTGTTGAATGTTTCATTAAATATCGGTTACTGTATTTATTTCCGCCTCTCTAGTAAACCTGCTTTTTTAGTGTGGATTGAAAAAATTATTGTGTCTCCCTTGTAATCTAGCATGCAGAATTGCTGTAATTCTTATTGAGTTAGTCTTTTTTTATTTCTAAGGCTGAAATGCTGATCTCACAGTAGGGAAAATAGGGTAAATACGGTATAATGTCAGAAAATAAATATTCAAATGTTATTTTTTTTAATAAGCATATGGGTCTAAGTAATACTTATCTTAATAAATGACCCCTTTCAAACATTTGCTAAATGCCGGAGGCGTTCATTGCAGAATTTACAGTAACTACAACAATGTACTTGGTATTAAGTAGACTAAAAAAGGTTAAGAAAATAAGAACAGAAAAAGTCAGGACAAATCTTACTTATAAAAAACGTACATTTGCGAAAATTTTTAGATGTTAGAATGTCGTAATGAAAAGGCATACACCTTAAAAAGTGAGATGTTTCTTAACGTTTCATTTTGTAACGAAAAAACCCAGACAACTGAAGCTACAATTTCATAGTGATACTACGGCGTATTAAAACAAGAGTGCCCTGGATTACCAAATATGTAACGAATTGCGATTACAGAGATGTGATTTTTGATGACGCACTTGCAATGTTATTACAGAAAATCGTGTAATAATGGAGATTTGAGAACAAATGAAACAAAATCATCAAACGTAATGTTTTGATTTCTTAAACAGTTCTGGTATTATTTTAAGTTATGAGTATCTACTTTTAGTGACATATTTGAAAATTTACCTGAAAAACACATGTACTTGTTTCTAGAAGGGTTGACGTGTTCTTGTATGTTTGGTCCTTAGAATCAACCAACCACTGATGTCAAGCGCATTATTATGCATATTAATTTTTTTTATCAGACCTTTTCCCATACGTCTTTTAGAACGAATCAAGCTGTGCTTTGATATGGCTAACTAAAAAAATGTTGCTTATATAAGTTACCAGATGATCTTGATAAAAAATGTATTTGATTTCCTCATTTGTGTATTATTAGTTAACATAAAAGTAATACTCATTTTGAGCTGCACATTCGGATCTGCACTCTAACTGACAAGTTCCAGCAATGGCCCACACAGTGTGCTATCTAATCCATTTTCCTCATATGGCTGAGATTAACCCAGGCTATGGTAATATTCACTTGCCCATATTGACTCGCCACCCATGGGGAAAAGTATAATTGTGCAAATTTTGCCTTGCTTTTCTGTAAATTGATTTAGGCAGTCCACTAAGTACTCTAACAGATAAAACAAAATAATTCATGTCATATTTTGAAGATTTTAAGAACATTAGCTCTCAAGTTTGAAAAAAGTGCTCTAAATTAACCAAAAATTTGAACCTCAAATTTTGAGTTTATTTTGGTTGTATATCTTCAATGTTTTGCTATCAGAAGATGCTTGACTTTTAATTCATGACATTAAGCAGTTAATTTTTGCCCACGTTCTTGATTTCGCACACATTTAATTCTGTGTCCTCCTTATGAGTAATATAGACATCTCTTAAAATTAAGAGTTTTTGTGATATTTAACTTATTTTTTTATAAACTGATCGTTTTGCGTGGCTTGATGATGCTAAAAAATTTCTTTAATCTTAAATTTATGCCAGCCAACACTGATGAGATTTATATTTGTGTAGAAACATGTTTGTTTTACAAAACTTGGAATCCCTTAATCTAATTTTGCACACATATGAAATATAAGTATTTTATGCAATTAACTTGTTCGTGCAGTGGTTATGCACAAAAAATAAAAAATACACGTTAGTTTATTGCAAGAAACATGCATTTGGGCTTAGGCTTAATGTTTCTTAGTTTTTTCGAGAAATAAGTTTCAAATGTTTCTTTTATTCTCAATTTTTTGAAAACATGCTTTCCTGACGAACAAACATACTTCCTTCCTGAGAGAAATCGATGCAAATGTTTTCCTGTGAGTATTTCCTCTGTAAAAATTTCAGTGCTTTCTGTTTAGTTTTTGGTTCTTGGAGTGGAATATGTGTTAGTAAAAATTGTTTCTTGCCTTTCTGAGCCTGCCCATGTTTTTAGGATGTTTCTTACTTTTTTGCCGATTTGAGCCTATGTTTCGTGTATGCATGTTTCTTGTAAAAAAAAGCCCCGTGTATATCCGTATTTTTTTTATAACACACTTGTCACGATTTTATAGCTAAAAATACTATTATCTTTAACAAAAAATATTCAGCTTCTCCAAGAATTTTTCTTTAAATTAAAATATTGTGAATAATTAATTTTTTAGTGCTACGCACTTGTGAAATTATACAGAAAAAATGACGTAACTATTAAAGAGAAAAAGATGGCTCATTTTTTTAAATTCCGCAATCTTTTTCTGAGCAATCTTTTTTTGTGCAATAATTTCTTCTCTTAAGGTATATCATGGTGTCATACCCAGTCAAAATCATTCCCTGACCTTAAGCAGCCCAAAGCTACTTATTAGTAATATTATTTACCCAGGATAGCCTCTTCAGTTTCTATAGGAACTGTTATTAACGAGGGTCCTGCGAAGGGGGTCCTAGGTCCCATTTGAGCTAGGAATGCGTGCAAGCACACCAACCGCTCAACTAGACAACCGCCTAAGATACCAATTCTATTCTCGTGCTTAACGTTAAGGAGAAAGGGTCGATTCTCACTTTTATAGTCTCTGGCATGACTCGGTCGGGGTTTGAACCCAAGACCTTTCACACTGGAGGTGGACGCTCTACCACAAGGCCACCAGCCTCTAGGCAACTAGTCTTTGCGTTTTCTATGTCACGATAATAATTGCTAATATTTATCTACTTTTATACGTAAGTGACACTGGTAAATTGCTATTTTTTCTCAGGAAAATTAAATAACAAATTAATAATGTGATTTTTTGTGTATGTGGCTGACTAGTTTTAAACATTTCCTTATGGAGGCTAAAAGTGGTTTCGCACTCTTTGATAACAATGTGTTTTAATACCCTTTTTAAATCAACTGTTTATTACACATTTGTTAGTTCATTGCTACAAAAAATTTATAGTCTTAGAATAAAATTTTGATATGAATTCAAACTATTTTGTAGAAATGAGAAAAAGAAGGAATTTTTACTGGTATAATCATAATTTTATCGTTTAGTTATAGATTACAAATCTTTTTATGGAGGATTCCACAAAGACATCATCAAGTCCAAATCAATCTCATTCTTTGGATTCAAATACCAGTAATCTATTAGCAAGTGGTGAAATACCTATTTCAAGTACAGGCAGAAAGCGATCATTAAGTTCTTCATCACAATATGTCAAATCATCTTCTGACGATAGTCGTCTCGAATCGCAAAACAGTAACAGTTCCAATAGTCAAGCCACAACGATTTCACTAGAATCAGGAACTTCGGAGATTGCCACTAATCAAACACCGTTAACATATTCATCCAAAAGTACCAATTCGTCTTTAGGCAGTTCCACGAGTCAAGCAACAACTTTGTCCCTAGAATCTAACAATTCGGGGATCGTTACAAATCCACTTCCAAGTAATGATATATCGAAAGGCAATTCAAATATCGTTACCGGTCCCACGTGGGGCTTGTTGACTGCAGTTAATAATGAGTATAGGAATTACAATTTAAAAGGCAATGGGCCTATTCAGTTTGGACGTCATTATAACTGTGAATATAAATTTCCTAAAAAAGTCAAATGGAACAATAAAGTTGTGTTTTTCCAACTCTCGGTGTTTCATTTTACGATTTATAGGGTCGTAGACGAACAATCGCCAACCGGCTTTACTGTTTACATATCGGACAGAAGCAGACACGGGACTTATTTAAATGGCGAGAAAATTGGAAAGGGCAATTCTCAGCCTTTAACGAACTGTTCTAAAATAAGTTTAATATATTCAAATTACGAAACGTTTATGTATTTCGACATCAATTATCATGAGGCTATGCTCAGTAAGTTTCCAAAGGAACTAAAGGAAGAATACATAGTAGAAACTGTAAGACTTGGCGAAGGTACTTACGGTGTCGTGCAGAGAGGATTTCTAAAGACGACGAACGAACAGGTAGCAATAAAGATCATCCAAAAAACGCCTTCTCTGTGTTTCGTCAAGGACATCAGCTATGAAGCCAATTTAATGATGGGGCTTAAGCACCCAAATATCGTAGAAATTAAAGGTTTTTATGAATCCGATGAAAATGTCTGTATCGTTCTAGAATGCGTTGATGGAGGAGAACTCTTCCAATACTTAAAAAAGTATGGTGCTCTAGCAGAAAGCCGGTGCAAGGATTTGTTTATGGAGCTTTTACAAGCTGTAGATTTCCTCCATAAAAACAACATCGTTCATCGGGACATAAAGCCAGAAAACGTGCTGTTAACTTGTAAGAACATCGAAACAGCGCATGTCAAATTAACAGACTTCGGTCACAGTCGGATCGCTTCCGAACAGTCTGTATTAAAAACAGATGTTGGCACGCCCAATTTTCGTGCACCGGAAATCGTTAGGGGACTTGGCTACACTAAAAACGTTGATTTGTGGTCTCTTGGTTGTATATTGTATGCTTGTCTCTCTGCTGAGCTACCTTTTACTATGAAGGATGGCATGGACGCGTTAAACGCCTCGATTTTGAGCGGTGTGTACGATTTCGAAAGTATAAACTGGCAGCATATTTCCTTTGAAGCCAAAGAATTAGTTCGCCAACTTCTGACTGTTGATGTAAACAAAAGAATAAAGTTACACGAAGCATTGCAGCATGACTGGTTTAAACCTGCTTTGGAACAGCTGTGTAAGAAACAGAAAATCGATAATTAGATTAAGATATTCATAAATATTTATGTTAAGTTTTCTGCTTTATATTCCGTCCATAATATATTCAGTTGGTATATGAGAACAGGAACTTTCGCGATCATAAGTCATTGCAAATTTGGCACATTATTTAAAGAGCTAACGCATACTTTAAAGAAAGAAAGTGTTTTTGAAAGAAATATATGCTGTTACTGCGAATCCTTTTATTTTGCATGAAAAACACTTCTCAAGTTCGAAAAAAATTTTCATTTAGTTCCCATTCGTTTTACTGACTTTAATCTTATAGTACCGAAGTTTTCAGAATTTGTTTCTAATTAGAACATTTCGCAGAAAAAATTTTGCTGTACAACACTACAAACCTTACTTTTTGCGGTATTAATTTTTTTTTTTAATTTCTTAAAACCCGCAAAATTTCCACATTCTTTTTTTTTAGATAATAATATATAGCCGTGATATTATCAAAGAAGTCATAAAGTAGTGTTAGTGGGCTTCTAAAAATATATTTTTGACAATTTTTTTTGAAATGGCCCATTAGAGTAAAAAAGTTTTTGGCCAAATCTCTCATCATAGCTAATTCGCAAAATTATTATTCTCGAAACGCGTTTTTTAGACCTCGCAAAATTGATTACAAAAAACACATCTGGTAAAGCTTGGAAATGCAAATTAAAGGACTATCATTGTAACAAATTTCGCTGAAATGTGTTGTACATACTTAATGCTTACAAATGCTGACGTCAGCATTATTTTTGAGTATTATTTCTTTTGTTAGTTTTCATTTTTTATGTTGTTTTAAAATATTTCTACAAACGTAGTTACTTCTTTTCTATTAAATCAATTTGTATACAAACCAAATTTTGAGCTATTTTTTTTTAATTTTAAAGTTTAGAAAATCCTCTATCCGCTTGCTCATTCTTTCACGTCATTTTTGCTCAACGTATGTAATTGAAATTTTATTTTAAATACAAACATATACTTCACGAACATTGATAAATTTAAGCACTATACCCCTTTAGTCAAATGTGCATACAACGTTTTGCCTTAAAGCACTTTTAGGGAGATTTTGGAGACTTTCATTGCTCGCGTTGATTAATTTTCGCTACTGTAAGGCTTAGGTATTTTTTATATATTTAAATTTTTTGTCACACGTATGTTAAATTAACTTTTTGCACTTCAGTAACTTTTTGTACGTCTAATTGATTGCACATATTTTTCTCTCGAAGGAAATGATTTGTCTTCTTTCCTCAAAAATAGTTTTGATCAGAATCTGAAGTCTAAATTAAAAAATTAAATTTCCTAAAATGGAAACAAAAGGATGGAAGAACAGTTTTCGCGCGGATTTATTTTAGCGAATCGGTCCTCGAAGGCTATTTCGCGTGGACGTATTTTCGCGAATTGAGCCGAATTTACGAAAATATATACCGCATAATTTATCTTCTTAGGGCATATTGCATTCTGCCTGTGATTTTTATTTTATTACATTACCATTTGTAATACAACGCTGCATATGATTTATTAAAAAATATTTGTTTACTCTTTATCTCTTGCTCTTGTAGAAACATTACCATTGTTTAAGTCACGCGACTGTTGTATATATATTATATATACGTATTTGCATTTTTTTTCGTTACAGTACATGTTTTAGTTAGTATTTCCTTCTTATTACCTTTGTTTCTTTCATATTACCTTTTAATTAATTGTTGCGAATTTCATCGTTCACGTTTTTTTTATAAGACACATGTATATAAGAAACCTACATTAAAAATTAAGAAACTTTTACTACTACATTCTATGTCTATTTCTGAAATAAGAAACTTGTTTCTAAATAATTCTTACAAATAATTGAAAAAAATTACATCAAACTGGATGACTTCAATGCATTGGACGTGATTTTAGTGGACTAGGGTCATGTTTTTTATTCTTCTTGAGTTGTATTGTTCATATTTTGTTCCGTTGTGTTGTTGATAACTTTTAGTAAAAGAGACTTTGAAACGAAAAAATGCTTTATTTTTTTATTTTGAAACCAACTAATCCAAAAATTAAAGAAACTGTTTGAACTATTTATTTGATATAAGAAACCCTTATTTTGCTAGGAAAATTAAGAAACTATATAAGAAACATTTTGGAACTGGAAACATGGAATTTCAGCCTACAAATAAAAAACTTTTAGAACTAGGCCTTTCGCCCTGTTTCGTAAAGAAAATGTGTATTGCAGGACTTATGTATTTTTAGAAACTGAAACTTTTAGGAACTGAAAAACCAAACATCAACAACAAGACTCCGTAACATTATTTTAATGTGTTTTTAAGCGATAACTTTACAAGATGCACACATAAACGTCATAAAGTGGGATTCGAACCCACGCCTACGGATGTAGACTGCGACCTGAACGCAGCGCCTTAGACCACTCGGCCATCCTGACTGTTTTCCACGCCATTTTGCATGTCAAGTTTTTAAGTCATATTGGTTGTGGATTAATACAAGGAGTAAGCGCTGTTTCCCACGTTCTGCGAGTCGGGAACGAAGTTTCTTTTCGGATTCTGCACTACAATGTAACCCGACTTTTCAAATTATGCGCATGCGCATGCGAATAGTATAAATGCACCTGTTGTATCCTCGGCCAAGCCTCGGTCTTTGGTTGCGTGGAAAGCATCGCAAACTTTAAACAGCATGTGGAATCCTGAAGAACTCGATACACGTATCCAACAGCTGGTGGAAGATGCACTTCAACGTCACAAAGAGCAAATATTGGCAGCTGCTACCTCTGTTGCTAAAGCAATTGCTTCACTTCTTTTAGACAACCAACAGTCAAAGATTGATAAAGCGTTGGAATCTCAAAAGAGCCAGCGTCAATCTAAAAGGCAAAGGAAATCAACACCAATTTAACTTTTGTCTAAACGTTATGGACAAATTCGACAAGGCAGCGGACAGTTGGGCGGATAAGGACATAGAAAACGCGCAAAAATTGTTGTCTGAAGGTGTGATCTTAGTTGAGAAACGTATTAAACTCATTAAGCTGGCAGCCAGAAAAGATCTGGCAACGGTTAATGAATATTTAAGTGACGACTTAGCGTCTGATTCAGAAGACGAAAAACTTATAAATCAAGCAATCCGTTCAGCCAATGCTAAAAGCGAAAAGCGTAGAAAATTACAGCAACGCACTTTTCCCCAAAAAACGAACTTTGATCGTAGTAGTGTTGCAATGTTTTACCGTGAAATATACTTGTTATTCCTTCTATTAATGACAAATCAATATCACTTACATACTTTACATGCGAAATGGCGTAAGAGACATCCAGGATGCCCGAGTGGCCCAAGGCGCTGGGTTCAGGTCGCAGTGTGCATTCGTAGGCGTGGGTTAGAATCCCAGTTCTGACATAAATTTGCAGATTAACGAAGATTCTCTCTCAAAATCGTTAAAAAGAAATTGCAACTGTAGGTGTTCTTTACGAATAACCTCCATAGCATATTATTTATGGTTGTTCAACCATACAGGTCGTTAATGTAGAAATACAGTCTTTTTATGTTCAAACGAAAGCCGAGACAAAGTATTGTTGTTTTATCTTGAAATATAATTGTTATTATGTTCAAACGAAAGCCAAGACCAAGGATTAATGCTTTACCATGATCTATAGTTGTTATTCCTTCTACAGTAGAGTCTCCATAACTCGAACCTCTATTACTCGAAAGTCTCCTTAACTCGAACGAATTCGTTGGCACCGTGAAAGTTTCCTAATAAACTCTTATAAAAAAACCTCTACTACTCGAACCTCCATAACTCGAATGTTCCCTTAAGTCGAACAGATTATTTTGTCCCTTGAAGGTTTTTGACTCCATAACTCGAATTTTGTGGCATTTTGAAAAAAATTGATAAGTTTTCCTGATCATTTAACTCTTTATCATTTTCATATTTTAATGTTTACGTGTGTTGTGGGCCTTATATTGTTCGAATGCATGATTCGAATGTTTTGTTTGTGTTTCAAACGACAACGCTTTCTCAACCAATTTTCAAAAACAGAATTTCATAGCAATTTGACAAGGGCGTCTGTGGCAGGGTCAAAAAGAAGTAGAGCCGATAACAAGTCCTGTAAAATAAAATACAGTACCCTCAAAGAGCTTGAAAAAGGAACTGCTCCAAAGCGTTTTCTCGAAATTTGGAGAAGAAATGTTGGCTTCCCTAAAGGACTTAAATAAAAACATCAAACGAGATTATGATGATACTTGTAAACAATCAATTATAACTGATTTTTTTCGAAAAATTTGAGCAAAAAGCAACTAAAACGCTCTGTTTTTGTATTTCACCAACCCAGAACCCCCAATAAGTAAGACTACGTACTTAATATACTGTTTTTGTTCATCTGGTAGGCAGATAAGGGAAAAATTTTGAAAAAACTTGAAAACCTCTACTACTCGAACGTCTCCTTAACTCGAACGGTTTCCTTTCCCCCCTGGCCGTTCGAGTTATGGAGACTCTTCTGTACTAATCCAGAATCAATATCACTCATATACGTGACATGCAAAATGGCGTTAAAGACAGTCAGGATGGCCGAGTGGTCTAAGGCACTGGGTTCAGGTTGCAGTCTAATTCATAAGCGTGGGATCGCATCCCACTTTTGGCATAAACCTGCAGATTAAGGACGAAGCTCTCTAAAAATCGTTAAAAAGAAATTGCAACTGTAGGTGTTCTTTATGAGAAACCTTCCTAAAATTTCCTGTATAATTGTTCAACCGTACAAGTCGTTAATGTAGAAATGCGGTCCATTTTTAGGTTCAAACGAATGCAAAGACCAAAGGTTAAAGTTTTATCTAGAAATATACTTCCTACTCCTTGTATTAATGCCGAATTAACATCACTTACATACTTGGCGTGTGAAATGGCGCAAAACACACTCAAGATGGACAAGTGGTCTAAAGCGCTGCGTTCAGGAAGCAATCCACATTCGCAGGCTTTGGTTGGAATCCCCTTTCTGACATTAATACAGAGATTAAGAAGGATGATCTCTAAAAATTGGTAAAAGGAAATTGAAAAATTAGGTCTTCTTTATGAAAAAACTTCCTGGCATATGTTTTATGGTTGTTCAATCGTACAGTTATTTAATGTAGAAATACAGTCTTTTTTATGTTCAAAGGAAAGCCAAGACCAAGGATTAGTGTTTTACCGTGAAATACAATTGTTATTCCTTCAATTAATCCAGAATCAATATCACTTACATACTTGAATTGAAAAATGCCATAAAAGACAGTCAGGATGGTCGAGTGGTCTAAGGCGCTGCGTTCAGGTCGCAGTCTACATTCGTAGGCGTGGGTTCGAATCCCATTCTGACATAAATTTGAAGGTTAATGAAGATGCTGTCTAAAATTCAAAGTGGCGTAAAAGACAGTCAGGATGGCCGAATGATCTATGGCGCTGCGTTCAGGTCGCAGTCTACATTCGTTGGCGTGGGTTGAAATTCCACTTCAGACATTAATATAGAGATAAAGAAGGATGTTCTTTAAAAATTGGGAAAAGAAGCTTGCAACAGTACGTCCGCTCAAGAAAAACTTTCCTAGCATATGCTTTATGGTTGTTCAACCGCACAGGTTGTTACTGTAGAAATACGGTTATTTCTAAGGTTTAAACCAAAGTCAAGGCCAAGGGTTAAAGCTTTTCAAATATACTTGTTATGCCTTGTATTAAACCAAAATCAATATCAATTACATACTTGACATGCGAAATAGCGTAAACCACACCCAGGCTGGACGAGTGGTGCAGGGCGCTGCGTTCAGGCAGGAGTTTACATTCGAAGGCGTGGGTTGGAATCGTACTTCTGACATGAATTTAGAGATTAGGAAGGATGATCTCTAAAACTGCAACAGTAAGTGTTCTTTATGAAAAACCTTCCTATAATATCCTTTCTGGTTGTTCAACCGTACATGTCGTTAATGTAGAAGTACGGTCTTTCTTATGTTCAAACGAAAGCCAAGACCAAGGATTTATGTTGTACCGTGAAACATAATTGTTATTCTTTTTATTAATCCGGAATCAATATACATTACATACCCGAAATGTGAAGTGGCGTTAAAGTCAGTTAGGATAGCCGAGTGGTCTAAGGCGCTGCGTTCAGGTCGCAGTCTACATTGGTAGGCGTGGGTTCGAAACCCCCTTCTGATATTAATTTGGAGATTAAGGAAGAAGCTCTCTAAAAACCGGTAAAAGGAAATTGCTACAGTAAGCCTTCTTTATGAAAAACCTTCCAGGCACATGCTTTATGGTTGTTCAACCGCACAGATCTTCAATGTAATGTGAAGACTAAAGGTTAAAGTTCTATCTAGAAATAAACTTCTTATTCCTTGTATTAGTGCCGAGTCAACATCACTTATATACTTGACATGCAAAATGGAGTAAAAGACAGTCAAGATGGCCGAGTGGTCCAAGGTGCTGGGTTCAGGTCGCAGTCTATATTCACAGGCGTGGGATCGCATCCCACTTCTGACATAAATTTTGATATTAAGGAAGACGCTCTCTAAATATTGTTAAGAAGAAATTGCCGCTGTAGGTGTTCTTTATGAAAAACTTCCCTAGAATGTGCTTGATTGTTGTTTAACCGTACATGTTGCTAATGTAGAAATACGGACCTTTTTATGTTCAAACGAAAGTCAAGTCCAAGGTTGAAGTTTTATCGAGAAGTATTCTTCTTATTCCTTGCATTAATCCGGAATCAATATCACTTACATACTTGACATGCAAATTTGCGTAAAACACACTCCGGATTGCCGAGTAGTCCAACGTGCTCTGTTGAGGTCGCAGTCTAAATCCGTAGACGTGGGTTGGAATCCCAATTGTGACATGAATTTAAGGACTAAGAAGTTTGTTACTTAAAAATTGGTAAAAGGAAGATGCAACTGTGGCTGTTCTTTACGAAAAACAGTCCTAGCATATGATTTGTGGTTGTTCAACCTTACAGGTCGTTAATGTAGTAATACGGTCCTTTTTTATGTTCAAACAAAAGTTAAGACCAAGAGTTAAAGCCTTATACTCAAATGTACTTGTTTTTCCTTGTATAAAACCAGTATCAACAAGGGTTAGAGTTTTACCGTGAACTATACTTGTTATTCCTTCTATTAATCCAGAATCAATAACACTTATATACTTGACATTCGAATTGGCGTAAAAGACAATCAGGATGGCTGAGTGGTCTATGGCGCTGCGTTCAGGTCGCAGTTTACATTTGTAGGCGTTGGTTGGAATCCCACTTCTGACATGTAATTCGACATTAAGAAGGATGTTCTTTAAAATGAGTATAAGGAAATTGCAACAGTAGGTCTCTTTTATAAGAAACCTTTCTGGCATATGCTTTAAGGTTGTTCAACCGTACAGGTCTTTAATGCAGAAACACGGTCCTTTTTTATGTTCACTCGAAAGTCAAGACCAAGGATTAATGCTTTACCATGAAATATAGTTGTTTTTCCTTCTATTATTCCAGAATCAATAATACTTACATACTTGACATGCAATGTGGCGGAAAATATAGTCAGGATGGCCGAGTGTTCTAAGGCGCTGCGTTCAGGTCACAGTTTACATTCGTAGGCGTGGGCTGGAATCCCACTTCTGACATGTAATTGGTGATTAAGAAGGCTGCTCTTTATAATGTGGAAAATGAAATTGCAACAGTATGTGTTCTTTATGAGAAACTTTCTTATAATATCCTTTATGGTTGTTCAACCGTAGAGGTCGTTAATGTTGAAACACACCCTCTTTTTATGTTCAAACGAATGTAAAGACAATGGACTAGTGCTTTACCTTGAAATATAGTTGTTATTCCTTCTATTAATCCAGAATCAATATCACTTACATACTTGAAATTCAAAGTGGCGTAAGAGACAATCAGGATGGCGGAGTGGTCTAAGGCGCCGCGTCCAAGTGGCAGTCTGCATTCGTAGGCGTGGGTTCGAATCCCACTTCTGTCATCAACATGAAGATTAAGGAAGATGCCCTCTAAGAGTCGTTAAGAAGAAGTTGCAACTCTACCTTTTCTTTATAAAAAAACTCCATGGCATATAATTTATGGCTGTTCCTCGTACAGGTCGTTATTTTAGAAATACAGTCTTCTTTTATGTTCAAACGAGAGCCAAGGCCACGGATTAGTGTTTAACCTTGAAATATAATTGTTATTCCCTCAATTAATGCAGTAGCAATATCACTTACATACT
The DNA here is from genome assembly GCF_029227915.1 of Hydractinia symbiolongicarpus. Classification (NCBI taxonomy): domain Eukaryota; kingdom Metazoa; phylum Cnidaria; class Hydrozoa; order Anthoathecata; family Hydractiniidae; genus Hydractinia; species Hydractinia symbiolongicarpus. The sequence goes on from NC_079878.1 coordinate 7,538,020, forward strand.
TGAAATTCAAAGTGGCGTGAAAGACAGTCAGGATGGCAGAGTGGTCTAAGGCGCTGCGTTCAGGTAGCAGTCTACATTCGTAGGCGTAGGTTCGAATCTCATTTCTGACATAAACTTGAAAATTAAGGAAGATGCTCTCTAAAAGTCGTTAAAAAGAAGTTACAACTCTACGTTTTCTTTATAAAAAAACTCCCTAGCATATGCTTGATTGTTGTTCAATCGTACAGGTCGTTAACGTAGAAACACAGTCTTTTTTTAGGTTCAAACGAGAGCCAAGACCAAGGATTAGTGTTTTACCTTGAAATATAATTGTTATTCCTTCTATTAATCCAGAATCAATATCACTTACATACTTGAAATTCAAAGTGGCGTAAAAGACAGCCAAGGTTGGCCGAGTTTTCTAATTCGCCGCGTTCAGGTGGCAGTCTACATTCGTAGGCGTGGGCTGGAATCCCACTTCTGACATGTAATTGGTGATTAAGAAGGCTGCTCTTTATAATGTGGAAAATGAAATTGCAACAGTAAGTGTTCTTTATAAGAAACCTTCCTATAATATCCTTTATGGTTGTTCAACCGTACAGGTCGTTAACGTAGAAACACAGCGTTTTTTTAGGTTCAAACAAATGTAAAGACCAAGGACTAGTGTTTTACCTTGAAATATAGTTGTTATTCCTTCTACTAATCCAGAATCAATATCACTTACATACTTGAAATTCAAAGTTGCGTAAAATACAGTCAGGATGTCCGAGTGGTCTAAAGCGCTGCGTTCGGGTTGCAGTTTACATTCGTAGGCGTGGGTTGGAATCCCACTTCTGATATGTAATTGGTGATTAAGAAGGATGTTCTTTAAAATGTTGAAAACGAAATTGCAACAATAAGTGTTCTTTATGAGAAGCCTCCCTATAATATCCTTTATGGTTGTTCAACCGTACAGGTCGTTAATGTAGAAACACAGCCTCTTTTTAGGTTCAAACGAATGTAAAGACCAAAGACTAGTGTTTTACCTTCAAGTACAGTTGTTAATCCTTTCATTAATCCAGAATCAATATCACTTATCTACTTGACATTCGAATTGACATAAAAGACAGTCAGGATGGCCGAGTGGTCTAAGGCGCTGTGCTCAGGTGCAGTCTACATTCGTAGCCGTGGGTTCGAATCCCAACTCTGACACAAAGTTGAAGATTAAGGAAGATGCTCTCTGAAAGTCGTTAAAAAGAAGTTGCAACTGTACGTTTTTTTTATAAAGAGACTTCCTAGCATATGCTTGATTGTTGTTCAATCGTACAGGTCCCTGATGTTGAAATACGGTCGTTTTTTAGGTTCAAACAAAAGACAAGAACAAGGATTATTGTTTTACCATGAAATATAGTTGTTTTTCCTTCTATTAATCCAGAATCAATATTACTTACATACTTGACATGCAATATGGCGGAAAAGATAATCAGGATGGCCGAATCGTCTAAAGCGCTGCGTTCAGGTCACAGTCTACATTCGTAGGCGTGGATTCGAATTCTACTTCTGACATAACCTTGAAGATTAAGGAATTTGTTCTCTAAAATTTGTTAAAAAAAAATTTCAACTGTGCATTTTCTTTATAAAAGACCTCCATGGCATATAATTTATGGCTGTTCCTCGTACAGGTCGTTATTTTAGAAATACAGTCTTCTTTTATGTTCAAACGAGAGCCAAGACCAAGGATTAGTGTTTTACCTTGAAATAGAATTGTTATTCCCTCTATTAATCCAGAAGCAATATCACTTACATACTTGAAATTCAAAGAGGCGTAAAATACAGTCAGGATGGCCGAGTGTTCTAAGGCGCTGCGCACAGGTCGCAGTTTACATTCGTAGGCGCGGGCTGGAATCCCACTTCTGACATGTAATTGGTGATTAAGAAGGCTGCTCTTTATAATGTGGAAAATGAAATTGCAACAGTATGTGTTCTTTATGAGAAACTTTCTTATAATATCCTTTATGGTTGTTCAACCGTAGAGGTCGTTAATGTTGAAACATACCCTCTTTTTAGGTTCAAACGAATGTAAAGACAAAGGACTAGTGCTTTACCTTGAAATATAGTTGTTATTCCTTCTATTAATCCAGAATCAATATCACTTACATACTTGAAATTTAAAGTGGCGTTAGAGACAATCAGGATGGCGGAGTGGTCTAAGGCGCCGCGTCCAAGTGGCAGTCTGCATTCGTAGGCGTGGGTTCGAATCCCACTTCTGTCATCAACATGAAGATTAAGGAAGATGCCCTCTAAGAGTCGTTAAAAAGAAGTTGCAACTCTACCTTTTCTTTATAAAAAAACTCCATGGCATATAATTTATGGCTGTTCCTCGTACAGGTCGTTATTTTAGAAATACAGTCTTCGTTTATGTTCAAACGAGAGCCAAGGCCACGGATTAGTGTTTTACCTTGAAATATAATTGTTATTCCCTCAATTAATGCAGTAGCAATATCACTTACATACTTGAAATTCAAAGTGGCGTGAAAGACAGTCAGGATGGCAGAGTGGTCTAAGGCGCTGCGTTCAGGTAGCAGTTTACATTCGTAGGCGTAGGTTCGAATCTCATTTCTGACATAAACCTGAAAATTAAGGAAGATGCTCTCTAAAAGTCGTTAAAAAGAAGTTACAACTCTACGTTTTCTTTATAAAAAAACTCGCTAGCATATGCTTGATTGTTGTTCAATCGTACAGGTCGTTAACGTAGAAACACAGTGTTTTTTTAGGTTCAAACGAGAGCCAAGACCAAGGATTAGTGTTTTACCTTGAAATATAATTGTTATTCCTTCTATTAATCCAGAATCAATATCACTTACATACTTGAAATTCAAAGTGGCGTAAAAGACAGCCAAGGTTGGCCGAGTTTTCTAAGTCGCCGCGTTCAGGTGGCAGTCTACATTCGTAGGCCTGGTTTCGAATCCCACTTCTGACATAAATTTGAAAGTTAAGGAAGATGCTCTCTAAAAGTCTTTAAAAAGAAATTTCACCTGTGCGTTTTCTTTCTAAAGAACCTCCCTAGCATACTTGTGGCGCCGTAGATTAGTGGTTATAGCTCTCGTACTCTGTGCGGGAGACCACGTTTCGATTCCTCTTGACAGCGATTCAACATGTGCGAGTGAATGTTACCATAGCCCCGGGTTAACCCAAGCCATGTGAGGGAAATTGGGAAGATGGCACACTGTGTGGGCCGTTGGATGTTGCCGGGAGTTGTCTGGTTGAGCGCGGGCTCTAATTGGGTCTGCGTAGCTCAAAATGAGCATTAAATACTCTAGGACTCTCCATCTACGCCATGGCCCCTCCTGGAAATAATAGACAGGGTATATCCCTCGATATTTGTGAGGCTAGCCATGTAGAATATGCACATCTATCTATCTATCTATCTATCTATCTATCTATCTATCTATCTATCTATCTATCTATCTATCTATCTATCTATCTATCTATCTATCTATCTATCTATCTATCTATCTATCTATCTATCTATCTATCTATCTATCTATCTATCTATCTATCTATCTATCTATCTATCTATCTATCTATCTATCTATCTATCTATCTATCTATCTATCTATCTATCTATCTATCTATCTATCTATCTATCTATCTATCTATCTATCTATCTATCTATCTATCTATCTATCTATCTATCTATCTATCTATCTATCTATCTATCTATCTATCTATCTATCTATCTATCTATCTATCTATCTATCTATCTATCTATCTATCTATCTATCTATCTATCTATCTATCTATCTATCTATCTATCTATCTATCTATCTATCTATCTATCTATCTATCTATCTATCTATCTATCTATCTATCTATCTATCTATCTATCTATCTATCTATCTATCTATCTATCTATCTATCTATCTATCTATCTATCTATCTATCTATCTATCTATCTATCTATCTATCTATCTATCTATCTATCTATCTATCTATCTATCTATCTATCTATCTATCTATCTATCTATCTATCTATCTATCTATCTATCTATCTATCTATCTATCTATCTATCTATCTATCTATCTATCTATCTATCTATCTATCTATCTATCTATCTATCTATCTATCTATCTATCTATCTATCTATCTATCTATCTATCTATCTATCTATCTATCTATCTATCTATCTATCTATCTATCTATCTATCTATCTATCTATCTATCTATCTATCTATCTATCTATCTATCTATCTATCTATCTATCTATCTATCTATCTATCTATCTATCTATCTATCTATCTATCTATCTATCTATCTATCTATCTATCTATCTATCTATCTATCTATCTATCTATCTATCTATCTATCTATCTATCTATCTATCTATCTATCTATCTATCTATCTATCTATCTATCTATCTATCTATCTATCTATCTATCTATCTATCTATCTATCTATCTATCTATCTATCTATCTATCTATCTATCTATCTATCTATCTATCTATCTATCTATCTATCTATCTATCTATCTATCTATCTATCTATCTATCTATCTATCTATCTATCTATCTATCTATCTATCTATCTATCTATCTATCTATCTATCTATCTATCTATCTATCTATCTATCTATCTATCTATCTATCTATCTATCTATCTATCTATCTATCTATCTATTCTTGATTGCTGTTCAACCGTACAGGTCGCTAATGTTAAAATACGGCCCTATTTTAGGTTCACACGAAAGTCAAGACCAAGGGTTAAAGTTTTACTGTGAGATATACTTTCTATTCCTTCTATTAATCCAGAATCAATATCAATTATATACTTGACATTCGAAATGGCATTGAAGACTCTCAGGATGGTCGAGTGGTCTATGGCACTGCGTTCAGGTCGCAGTCTAAATTCGTAGGCGTGGGTTCGAATCCCAAATCTGAAATAAGCTTGAAGATTAAGGAAGATGCTCTCTAAATGTCGTTTAAAAGAAGTTGCAAGTCTACATTTTATTTATAGAAAAACTCCCTATAATATGCTTGATTGTTGTTCACTCGTACAGGTCGCTAATGTAGAAATACGGTCGTTTTTTAGGTTCAACCGAAAGTCAAGACCAAGGGTTAAAGTTTTACTGTGAGATATACTTTCTATTCCTTCTATTAATCCAGAATCAATATCACTTATGTACTTGACATTCGAAATGGCATTGAAGACTCTCAGGATGGTCGAGTGGTCTATAGCACTGCGTTCAGGTCGCAGTCTAAATTCGTAGGCGTGGGTTCGAATCCCAAATCTGAAATAAGCTTGAAGATTAAGGAAGATGCTCTCTAAATGTCGTTTAAAAGAAGTTGCAAGTCTACATTTTATTGATAGAAAAACTCCCTATAATATGCTTGATTGTTGTTCACTCGTACAGGTCGCTAATGTAGAAATACGGTCGTTTTTTAGGTTCAACCGAAAGTCAAGACCAAGGGTTAAAGTTTTACTGTGAGATATACTTTCTATTCCTTCTATTAATCCAGAATCAATATCACTTATGTACTTGACAATAGAAATTGCATTGAAGACTCTCAGGATGGTCGAGTGGTCTATAGCACTGCGTTCAGGTCGCAGTCTACATTGGTAGGCGTAGGTTCGAATCTCATTTCTGACATAACTTTGAAGATTAAGGAATTTGCTCTCTAAAAGTCGTTAAAAAGAAATTGCAACTGTACGTTTTCTTTATAAAAAAACTCCCTAGCACATGCTTGATTGTTGTTCAACCGTACAGGTCTTTAATGTAGAAACACGGTCCTTTTTCATGTTCAAACGAAAGTCAAGACCAAGGATTAATGCTTTTCCATGAAATATAGTTGTTATTGCTTCAATTATTCCAGAATCAATATTACTTACATATTTGATATGCAATATGGCGGAAAAGTTAGTCAGGATGGCCGAGTTGTCCAAGGCGCTGTGTCCAGGTCGCAGTCTACATTCGTAGACGTGGTTTCGAATCCCACTTCTGACAGAACTTTGAAGATTAAGGAATTTGCTCTCTAAAAGTCGTTAAAAAGAAATTGCAACTGTACGTTTTCTTTATAAAAAACCTCCCTGGCATGTAATTTATGGCCGTTCCTCATACAGGCCGTTATTTTAGAAATACACTCTTTTTTATGTTCAAACGAAAGCCAAGACCAAGGATTAGTGTTTTACCTTGAAAGATAATTGTTATTCCCTCTATTAATCCAGAATCAGTATCACTTTCATACTTGAAATTAAAAGTGGCGTAAAAGACAGTCAGGATGCCCGAGTGGTCTAAGGCTCTGCGTTCAGGTCGCAGACTACATTCGTAGGCGTGGGTTCGAATCCTACTTCTGACATAAACTTAAAGATTAAGGAAGATGTTCTCTAAAATTCGTTATAAAAGAATTTGCATCTCTACGTTTTTTTTATAAAAAATCTTCCTAGCATATGCTTGATTGTTGTTCAACCGTACAGGTCTTTCATGTAGAAACACGGTCCTTTTTTATGTTCAAACGAAAGTCAAGACCAAGGTTTATTGCTCTACCATTAAATATAGTTGTTATTCCTTCTATTAATCCAGAATCAATATTAGTTACATTCTTGACATGCAATAAGGCGGAAAATATGATCAGGATGGCCGAGTTGTTTAAGGCGCTGCGGTCAGGTCTCAGTCTACACTCGTAGGCGTGGGTTCGAATCCCACTTCTGACAAAAACTTGAAGATTAAGGAAGATGTTCTCTAAAAGTCGTTAAAAGGAAGTTGCAACTCTACGTTTTCTTTATAAAAAAACTCCCTAGCATATGCTTGATTGTTGTTCAACCGTACAGGTCTTTAATGTAGAAGCACGGTCCATTTTTATGTTCTAACGAAAGTCAAGACCGAGGATTAATGCTTTACCATGAAATGTAGCTGTTATTCCTTCTATTATTCCAGAATCAATATTACTTACATACTTGAATTTCTAAGTGGCCTAAAAGGGAGTCAGAATGGCCGAGTGGTCTAAGGCGCTGCGTTCAGGTCGCAGTCTACATCCGTAGGCGTGGATTCGAATCCCACTTCTGACATAACTTTGAAGATTAAGGAAGATGCTCTCTAAAAGTCTTTAAAAAGCAATTTCAACTGTACGTTTTCTTTCCAAAGACCCTCCCTAGCATTTTCTTGATTGTTGTTCAACCGTACAGGTCACTAATGTAAAAATACAGTCCTATTTTGGGTTCACACGAAAGTCAACACCAAGGGTTAAAGTTTTGCTGTGAGTTATACTTTTTTTTCCTTCTATTAATCCAGAATCAATATCACTTATATACTTGACATTCCAAATGGCATAGAACACTCTCAGGATGTTCGAGTGGTCTATGGGACTGCGTTCAGGTCGCAGTGTACATTCGTGGGCTTGGGTTCGAATCACACTTCTGACATAAACTTGAAGATTAAGGAAAATGCTCTCTAAAAGTCGTTAAAATGAAATTGCAACTCTACGTTGGCTTTATACAAAAACTCCATAGCATATGCTTGATTGTTGTTCAATTGTACAGGTCGCTAATGTAGAAACACAGCCTCTTTTTAGGTTCAAACGAATGTAAAGACCAAGGACTAGTGTTTTACCTTGAAATATAGTTGTTATTTCTTCTATTAATCCAGAATCAATATCACTTACATACTTGAAATTCAAAGTGGCGTAAAAGACAGTCAGGATGGCCGAGTGGTCTAAGGTGCTGCGTTCAGGTCGCAGTCTACATTCGTAGGCGTGGGTTCGAATCCCACTTCTGACATAAACTTGAAAATTAAGGAAGATGCTCTTTAAAAGTCGTTAAAAAGAAATTGCAACTCTACCTTTTCTTTATAAAAAAACTCCCTAGCATATGCTTGATTGTTGTTCATCGGTACAGGTTGCTAATGTAGAAATACGGTCCTTTTTTAGGTTCTACCGAAAGTCAACACCAAGGGTTAAAGTTTTACAGTGATATGTACTTTTTATTCCTTCTATTAATCCAGAATCAATATCACTTATGTACTTGACATTCGAAATGGCATAGAAGACTCTCAGGATGGCCGAGTGGTCTATGGCGCTGCGTTCAGGTCGCAGTCTACATTCGTAGGCGTGGGTTCGAATCCCACTTCTGACATAAACTTGAAGATTAAGGAAGATGCTCTGTAAAAGTCGTTAAAAAGAAGTTACAACTCTACGTTTTCTTCATAAAAAAACTCCCTAGCATATGCTTGATTGTTGTTCATCGGTACAAGTTGCTAATGTAGAAATGCGGTCCTTTTTTAGGTTCAACCGAAAGTCAAGACCAAGGCTTAAATTTGTACCGTGAAATATACTTGTTATTGCTTCTATTAATCCGAAATCAATATCACTTATTTTCTTGACATTTGAAATGGCATAGCAGACTCTCAGGATGGCCGAGTGGTCTATGGTTCTGCGTTCAGGTCGCAGTCTACATTCGTAGGCGTGGGTTCGAATCCAACTTCTGACATAAACTTGAAGATTAAGGAAGATGCTCTCTAAAAGTCGTGAAAAAAGAAATTGCAACTCTACGTTGACTTTATAAAAAAACTCCCTAGCATATGCTTGATTGTTGTTCAATCGTACAGGTCGCTAATGTAGAAACACAGCCTCTTTTTAGGTTCAAACGAATGTAAAGACCAAGGACTAGTGTTTTACTTTGAAATATAGTTGTTATTTCTTCTATTAATCCAGAATCAATATCACCTACATACTTGAAATTCAAAGTGGCGTAAAAGACAGTCAGGATGGCCGAGTGGTCTAAGGCGCTGCGTTCAGGTTGCAGTCTACATTCGTAGGCGTGGGTTCGAATCCCACTTCTGACATAAACTTGAAAATTAAGGAAGATGCTCTCTAAAAGTCGTTAAAAAGAAATTGCAACTCTACGTTGGCTTTATACAAAAACTCCCTAGCATATGCTTGATTGTTGCTCATCGGTACAGGTTGCTAATGTAGAAATACGGTCCTTTTTTAGGTTCAACCGAAAGTCAACACCAAGAGTTAAAGTTTTACTGTGAGATGTACTTTTTATTCCTTCTATTAATCCAGAATCAATATAACTTATGTACTTGACATTTGAAAGCAGACTGTCAGGATGGCCGAGTGGTCTATGGCGCTGCGTTCAGGTCGCAGTCTACATTCGTAGGCGTAGGTTCGGATCCAACTTCTGACATAAACTTGAAGATTAAGGAAGATGCTCTCTAAAAGTCGTTAAAAAGAAGTTACAACTCTACGTTTTCTTTATAAAAAAACTCCCTAGCATATGCTTGATTGTTGTTCATCGGTACAGGTTGCTAATGTAGAAATGCGGTCCTTTTTTAGGTTCAACCGAAAGTCAAGACCAAGGCTTAAATTTGTACCGTGAAATATACTTTTTATTCCTTCTATTAATCCAGAATCAATATCAGTTACATACTTGAAATTCAAAGTGGCGTAAAAGACAGTCAGGATGGCCGAGTGGTCAAAGGCGCTGCGTTCAGGTCGCAGTCTACATTCGTAGGCGTGGGTTTGAATCCCACTTCTGACATAAACTTAAAGATTAAGGAAGATGCTCTCTAAAAGTCGTTGAAAAGAAATTGCAACTCTACGTTGGCTTTATAAAAAAACTCCCTAGCATATGCTTGATTGTTGTTCATCGGTACAGTTCGCTAATGTAGAAATACGGTCTTATTTTAGGTTCACACGAAAGTCAAGACGAAGGGTTAAAGTTTTACTGTGAGATATATTTTTTATTCCTGCTATTAATCCAGAATCAATATCACTTATATACTTGACATTCGAATTGGCGTAAAATGCAGTCAGGATGGCTGAGCAGTGTAAGGCGCTGCGTTCAGGTCGCAATCTACATTTGTAGGCGTGGGTTCGAATCCCACTTCTGACATGTAATTGGTGATTAAGAAGGATGCTCTTTGAAATGTGCAAAATGAAATTGCAACAGTAAGTGTTCTTTATAAGAAACCTTCCTATAGTATCCTTTATGGTTGTTCAACCGTACAGGTCGCTAATGTAGAAATACGGTCTTATTTTAGGTTCAGACGAAAGTCAAGACGAAGGGTTAAAGTTTTACTGTGAGATATATTTTTTATTCCTGCTATTAATCCAGAATCAATATCACTTATGTACTTGACATTCGAAATGGCATAGAAGACTCTCAGGATGGTCGAGTGGTCTATGGCACTGCGTTCAGGTCGCAGTCTACATTCGTGTCGTATTGTTGTTCAATCGTACAGGTCGCTAATGTAGAAACACAGCCACTTTTTAGGTTCAAACAAATGTAAAGACCAAGGCCTAGTGTTTTACCTTGAAATATAGTTGTTATTCCTTCTATTAATCCAGAATCAAATCCACTTACATACTTGATATTCAAAGTGGCGTAAAAGACAGTCAGGATGACCGAGTGGTCTAAGGCGCTGCGTTCAGGTCGCAGTCTACATTCGTAGGCGTGGGTTCGGTTCCCACTTCTGACATAAACTTGTAGATTAAAGAAGATGCTCTCTAAATGTCGTTAAAAAGAAGTTACAACTCTACGTTTTCTTTATCAAAAAACTCCCTAGCATATTCTTGATTGTTAATCATCGGTACAGGTCGCTAATGTAGAAATACGGTCCTTTGTTAAGTTCAAATGAAAGTCAAGACCAAGGGTTAAAGTTTTACTGTGAGATGTACTTTTTATTCCTTCTATTAATCCAGAATCAATATCACTTATGTACTTGACATTCGAAATGGCATAGAAGACTCTCAGGATGGTCGAGTGGTCTATGGCACTGCGTTCAGGTCGCAGTCTACATTCGTAGGCGTGTGTTCGAATCCCACTTCTGACATAAGTTTGAAGAATAAAGAAGATGCTCTATAAAAGTCGTTAAAAAGAAATTGCGACTCTACGTTGGCTTTATACAAAAACTACCTAGCATATGCTTGATTGATTTTTAATCGTACAGTTCGCTAATGTAGAAACACAGCCTCTTTTTTGCTTCAAACGAATGTAAGGACCAAGGACTAGTGTTTTACCTTGAAATATAGTTGTTATTCCTTCTATTAATCCAGAATCAAATCGACTTCCATACTTGAAATTCAAAGTGGCGTAAAAGACAGTCAGGATGGCCGAGTGGTCTAAGGCGCTGCGTTCAGGTCGCAGTCTACATTTGTAGGCGTGGGTTCGGTTCCCACTTCTGACATAAACTTGTAGATTAAAGAAGATGCTCTCTAAATGTCGTTAAAAGGAAGTTACAACTCTACGTTTTCTTTATCAAAAAACTTCCTAGCATATTCTTGATTGTTAATCATCGGTACAGGTTGCTAATGTAGAAATACGGTCCTTTGTTAAGTTCAACCGAAAGTCAAGACCAAGGGTTAAAGTTTTACTGTGATATGTACTTTTTATTCCTTCTATTAATCCAGAATCAATATCACTTATGTACTTGACATTCGAAATGAAATAGAAGACTCTGAGGATGGTCGAGTGGCCTATGGCACTGCGTTCAGGTCGCAGTCTACATTCGTAGGCGTGTGTTCGAATCCCACTTCTGACATAAGTTTGAATATTAAAGAAGATGCTCTATAAAAGTCGTTAAAAAGAAATTGCAACTCTACGTTGGCTTTATACAAAAACTACCTAGCATATGCTTGATTGATTTTAAATCGTACAAGTCGCTAATGTAGAAACACAGCCTCTTTTTAGGTTCAAACGAATGTAAAGACCAAGGACTAGTGTTTTACCTTGAAATATAGTTGTTATTCCTTCTATTAATCCAGAATTAATATCGCTTACATACTTGAAATTCAAAGTGGCGTAAAAGACAGTCAGGATGGCCGAGTGGTCTAAGGCGCTGCGTTCAGGTCGCAGTCTACATTCGTAGGCGCGGGTTCGAATCCCACTTCTGACATAAACTTGAAGATTGAGGAAGATGCTCTCTAAAAGTCGTTAAAAAGAAGCTGCAACTCTACGCTTTCTTTATGAAAAAACTCCCTAGCATATGCTGATTGTTGTTCAATCGTACAGGTCTCTAATGTAGAAACACAGCCTCTTTTTAGGTTCAAACGAATGTAAGGACCAAGGACTAGTGTTTTACTTTGAAATATAGTTGTTATTTCTTCTATTAATCCAGAATCAATATCACTTACATACTTGAAATTCAAAGTGGCGTAAAAGACAGTCAGGATGGCCGAGTGGTCTAAGGCGCTGCGTTCAGGTCGCAGTCTACATTCGTAGGCGTGGGTTCGAATCCCACTTCTGACATAAACTTGAAAATTAAGGAAGATGCTCTCTAAAAGTCGTTGAAAAGAAATTGCAACTCTACGTTGGCTTTATACAAAAACTCCCTAGCATATGCTTGATTGTTGCTGATCGGTACAGGTTGCTAATGTAGAAATACGGTCCTTTTTTAGGTTCAACCGAAAGTCAACACCAAGAGTTAAAGTTTTACTGTGAGATGTACTTTTTATTCCTTCTATTAATCCAGAATCAATATAACTTATGTACTTGACATTTGAAAGCAGACTCTCAGGATGGCCGAGTGGTCTATGGCGCTGCGTTCAGGTCGCAGCCTACATTCGTAGGCGTGGGTTCGAATCCAACTTCTGACATAAACTTGAAGATTAAGGAAGATGCTCTCTAAAAGTCGTTAAAAAGAAGTTACAACTCTACGTTTTCTTTATAAAAAAACTCCCTAGCATATGCTTGATTGTTGTTCATCGGTACAGGTTGTTAATGTAGAAATGCGGTCCTTTTTTAGGTTCAACCGAAAGTCAAAACCAAGGCTTAAATTTGTACCGTGAAATATACTTTTTATTCCTTCTATTAATCCAGAATCAATATCACTTACATACTTGAAATTCAAAGTGGCGTAACAGACAGTCAGGATGGCCGAGTGGTCAAAGGCGCTGCGTTCAGGTCGCAGTCTACATTCGTAGGCGTGGGTTTGAATCCCACTTCTCACATAAACTTAAAGATTAAGGAAGATGCTCTCTAAAAGTCGTTGAAAAGAAATTGCAACTCTACGTTGGCTTTATAAAAAAACTCCCTAGCATATGCTTGATTGTTGTTCATCGGTACAGTTCGCTAATGTAGAAATACGGTCTTATTTTAGGTTCACACGAAAGTCAAGACGAAGGGTTAAAGTTTTACTGTGAGATATATTTTTTATTCCTGCTATTAATCCAGAATCAATATCACTTATAACTTGACATTCGAATTGGCGTAAAATGCAGTCAGGATGGCTGAGCAGTGTAAGGCGCTGCGTTCAGGTTGCAATCTACATTTGTAGGCGTGGGTTCGAATCCCACTTCTGACATGTAATTGGTGATTAAGAAGGATGCTCTTTGAAATGTGCAAAATGAAATTGCAACAGTAAGTGTTCTTTATAAGAAACCTTCCTATAGTATCCTTTATGGTTGTTCAACCGTACAGGTCGCTAATGTAGAAATACGGTCTTATTTTAGGTTCACACGAAAGTCAAGACGAAGGGTTAAAGTTTTACTGTGAGATATATTTTTTATTCCTGCTATTAATCCAGAATCAATATCCCTTATGTACTTGACATTCGAAATGGCATAGAAGACTCTCAGGATGGTCGAGTGGTCTATGGCACTGCGTTCAGGTCGCAGTCTACATTCGTGTCGTATTGTTGTTCTATCGTACAGGTCGCTAATGTAGAAACACAGCCTCTTTTTAGGTTCAAACAAATGTAAAGACCAAGGCCTAGTGTTTTACCTTGAAATATAGTTGTTATTCCTTCTATTAATCCAGAATCAAATCCACTTACATACTTGATATTCAAAGTGGCGTAAAAGACAGTCAGGATGGCCGAGTGGTCTAAGGTGCTGCGTTCAGGTCGCAGTCTACATTCGTAGGCGTGGGTTCGGTTCCCACTTCTGACATAAACTTGTAGATTAAAGAAGATGCTCTCTAAATGTCGTTAAAAAGAAGTTACAACTCTACGTTTTCTTTATCAAAAAACTCCCTAGCATATTCTTGATTGGTAATCATCGGTACAGGTCGCTAATGTAGAAATACGGTCCTTTGTTAAGTTCAAATGAAAGTCAAGACCAAGGGTTAAAGTTTTACTGTGAGATGTACTTTTTATTCCTTCTATTAATCCAGAATCAATATCACTTATGTACTTGACATTCGAAATGGCATAGAAGACTCTCAGGATGGTCGAGTGGTCTATGGCACTGCGTATAAGTCGCAGTCTACATTCGTAGGCGTGTGTTCGAATCCCACTTCTGACATAAGTTTGAAGATTAAAGAAGATGCTCTAAAAAAGTCGTTAAAAAGAAATTGCGACTCTACGTTGGCTTTATACAAAAACTACCTAGCATATGCTTGATTGATTTTTAATCGTACAGTTCGCTAATGTAGAAACACAGCCTCTTTTTTGCTTCAAACGAATGTAAGGACCAAGGACTAGTGTTTTACCTTGAAATATAGTTGTTATTCCTTCTATTAATCCAGAATCAAATCCACTTACATACTTGAAATTCAAAGTGGCGTAAAAGACAGTCAGGATGGCCGAGTGGTCTAAGGCGCTGCGTTCAGGTCGCAGTCTACATTTGTAGGCGTGGGTTCGGTTCCCACTTCTGACATAAACTTGTAGATTAAAGAAGATGCTCTCTAAATGTCGTTAAAAGGAAGTTACAACTCTACGTTTTCTTTATCAAAAAACTCCCTAGCATATTCTTGATTGTTAATCATCGGTACAGGTCGCTAATGTAGAAATACGGTCCTTTGTTAAGTTCAACCGAAAGTCAAGACCAAGGGTTAAAGTTTTACTGTGATATGTACTTTTTATTCCTTCTATTAATCCAGAATCAATATCACTTATGTACTTGACATTCGAAATGGAATAGAAGACTCTGAGGATGGTCGAGTGGCCTATGGCACTGCGTTCAGGTCGCAGTCTACATTCGTAGGCGTGTGTTCGAATCCCACTTCTGACATAAGTTTGAATATTAAAGAAGATGCTCTATAAAAGTCGTTAAATTGCAACTCTACGTTGGCTTTATACAAAAACTACCTAGCATATGCTTGATTGATTTTAAATCGTACAAGTCGCTAATGTAGAAACACAGCCTCTTTTTAGGTTCAAACGAATGTAAAGACCAAGGACTAGTCTTTTACCTCGAAATATAGTTGTTATTTCGTCTATTACTCCAGAATCAATATCACTTACATACTTGAAACTCAAAGTGGAGTAAAAGACAGTCAGGATGGCCGAGTGGTCTAAGGCGCCGCGTTCAGTTCGCAGTCTACTTTCGCAGACGTGGGTTCGAATCCCACTTCCGACATAAATTTGAAGGTTAATGAAGATGCTCTCAAAAAATTTAAAAAGAAATTTCACCTGTACGTTTTCTTTCTAAAGAACTTCCCTAGCATATTCTTGATTGTTGTTCAACCGTACAGGTCGCTAATGTAGAAACACAGTCTATTATTAGGTTCAAACGAATATAAAGACCAGGGACTAGTGTTTTACCTTGAAATATAGTTGTTATTCTTTATATTAATCCAGAATCAATATCACTTAAATACTTAAAATTCAAAGTGGCGCAAAAGACAGTCAGGATGGCCGAGTGGTCTAAGGCGCTGCGTTCAGGTCGCAGTCTACATTCGTAGGCTTGGGTTCGAATCCCACTTCTGACATAAACTTGAAGAATAAGGAAGATGCTCTCTAAAAGTCGTTAAAATGAAGTTGCAACTCTAGGTTTTCTTTATAAAAAAACTCCCTAGCAAATGCTTGATTGTTGTTCATCGGTACATTTCGCTAATGTAGAAATACGGTCCTATTTTAGGTTCACACGAAAGTCAAGACCAAGGGTTAAAGTTTTACTGTGAGATATATTTTTTATTCCTGCTATTAATCCAGAATCAATATCACTTATATACTTGACATTCGAATTGGCGTAAAATGCAGTCAGGATGGCCGAGCAGTCTAAGGCGTTGCGTTCAGGTTGCAATCTACATTTGTAGGCGTGGGTTTGAATCCCACTTCTGACATGTAATTGGTGATTAAGAAGGATGCTCTTTAAAATGTGAGAAATGAAATTGAAACAGTAAGTGTTCTTTATGAGAAACCTTCCTATAGTATCCTTTATGGTTGTTCGACTGTACAGGTCGTTAATGTAGAAATACGGTCCTATTTTAGGTTCACACGAAAGTCAAGACCAAGGGTTAAATTTTACTGTGAGATATATTTTTTATTCCTGCTATTAACCAAGAATCAATATCACTTATATACTTGACATTCGAGTTGGCGTAATAGACAGTCAGGATGGCTGAGTGGTCTAAGGCGCTGCGTTCAGGTCGCAATCTACATTTGTAGGAGTGGGTACAAATCCCACATCTGACATAAACTTGAAGATTAAGGAAGATGCTCTCTAAAAGTCGTTAAAAAGAAGTTACAACTCTACGTTTTCTTTATAAAAAAAACTCCCTAGCATATGCTTGATTGTTGTTAATCGGTACAGGTTGCTAATGTAGAAATGCGGTCCTATTTTAGGTTCAACCGAAAGTCAAGACCAAGGCTTAAATTTGTACCGTGAAATCTAGTTGTTATTGCTTCTATTAATCCGGAATCAATATCACTTATGTTCTTGACATTTGAAATGGCATAGCAGACTCTCAGGATGGCCGAGTGGTCTATGGCGCTGCGTTCAGGTCGCAGTATACATTCGTAGGCGTGGGTTCGAATCCAACTTCTGACATAAACTTGAAGATTAAGGAAGATGCTCTCTAAAAGTTGTTAAAAAGAAGTTACAACTCTACGTTTTTTTATCAAAAAACTCCCTAGCATATTCTTGGTTGTTAATCATCGGTACAGGTCGCTAATGTAGAAATACGGTCCTTCGTTAAGTTCAACCGAAAGTCAAGACCAAGGGTTAAAGTTTAACTGTGAGATGTACTTTTTATTCCTTCTATTAATCCAAAATCAATATCACTTATGTACTTGACATTCGAAATGGCATAGAAGACTCTCAGGATGGTCGAGTGGTCTATGGCACTGCGTTCAGGTCGCAGTCTACATTCGTAGGCGTGTGTTCGAATCCCACTTCTGACATGTAATAGGTGATTAAGAAGGATGCTCTTTGAAATGTGCGAAATGAAATTGCAACAGTAAGTGTTCTTTATGAGAAACCTTCCTATAGTATCCTTTATGGTTGTTTAACTGTACAGGTCGTTAATGTAGAATCACGGCCTCTTTTTAGGTTCAAACGAATGTAAAGACCAAGGACTAGTGTTTTACCTTGAAATATGGTTGTTTCTCTTTTTATTAATCCAAAATCAATATCACTTACATACTTGAAATTCAAAGTGGCGTAAAAGACAGTCAGGATGGACGAGTGGTTTATGGCGCTGCGTTCAGGTCGCAGTCTACATTCGTAGGCGTGGGTTCGAATCCAACTTCTGACATAAACTTGAAGATTAAGGAAGATGCTCTCCTAAAGTCGTTAAAAAGAAGTTACAACTCTAAGTTTTCCTTATAAAAAAACTCCCTAGCATATGATTGATTGTTGTTCATCAGTACAGGTTGCTAATGTAGAATTGCGTTCCTATTTTAGGTTCACACGAAAGTCAACACTAAGGGTTAAAGTTTTACTGTGAGTTATACTTTTTTTTCCTTCTATTAATCTAGAATCAATATCACTTATATACTTTACATTCCAAATGGCATAGAAGGCTCTCAGGATGTTCGAGTGGTCTAGGGCACTGCGTTCAGGACGCAGTGTACATTCGTGGGCTTGGGTTCGAATCACACTTCTGACATAAACTTGAAGATTAAGAAAAATGCTCTCTAAAAGTCGTTAAAATGAAATTGCAACTCTACGTTGGCTTTATACAAAAACTCCCTAGCATATGCTTGATTGTTGTTCAATCGTACAGGTCGCTAATGTAGAAACACATCCTCTCTTTAGGTTGAAACGAATGTAAAGGCCAAGGACTAGTGTTTTACTTTGAAATATAGTTGTTATTCCTTCTATTAATCCAGAATCAATATCACTTACATACTTGAACTTTAAAGTGGCGTAAAAGACAGTCAGGATGGCCGAGTGGTCAAAGGCGCTGCGTTTAGGTCGCAGACTACATTCGTAGGCGTGGGTTCGAAACCCACTTCTGACATAAACTTTAAGAATAAGGAAGATGCTCTCTAAAAGTTGTTAAAATGAAATTGCAACTCTACGTTTGCTTTATACAAAAACTCCCTAGCATATGCTTGATTGTTGTTCAATCGTACAGGTCGCTAATGTAGAAACACATCCTCTTTTTAGGTTCAAACGAATGTAAAGGCCAAGGACTAGTCTTTTACCTTGAAATATAGTTGATATTCCTTCTATTAATCCAGAATCAATATCACTTACATACTTGAAATTCAAAGTGGCGTAAAAGACAGTCAGGATGGCCGAGTGGTCAAAGGCGCTGCGTTCAGGTCGCAGACTACATTCGTAGGCGTGGGTTCGAATCCCACTTCTGACATAAACTTTAAGAATAAGGAAGATGCTCTCTAAAAGTTGTTAAAATGAAGTTGCAACACTAGGTTTTCTTTATAAAAAAACTCCCTAGCATATTCTTGATTGTTAATCATCGGTACAGGTCGCTTATGTAGAAATACGGTCCTTCGTTAAGTTCAACCGAAAGTCAAGACCAAGAGTTAAAGTTTAACTGTGAGATGTACTTTTTATTCCTTCTATTAATCCAAAATCAATATCACTTATGTACTTGACATTCGAAATGGCATAAAAGACTCTCAGGATGGTCGAGTGGTCTATGGCACTGCGTTCAGGTCGCAGACTACATTCGTAGGCGTGGGTTCGAATCCCACTTCTGACATAAACTTTAAGAATAAGGAAGATGCTCTCTAAAAGTTGTTAAAATGAAGTTGCAACACTAGGTTTTCTTTATAAAAAAACTCCCTAGCATATTCTTGATTGTTAATCATCGGTACAGGTCGCTAATGTAGAAATACGGTCCTTCGTTAAGTTCAACCGAAAGTCAAGACCAAGGGTTAAAGTTTAACTGTGAGATGTACTTTTTATTCCTTCTAATAATCCAAAATTAATATCACTTATGTACTTGACATTCGAAATGGCATAGAAGACTCTCAGGATGGTCGAGTGGTCTATGGCACTGCGTTCAGGTCGCAGTCTACATTCGTAGGCGTGTGTTCGAATCCCACTTCTGACATGTAATAGGTGATTGAGAAGGATGCTCTTTGAAATGTGCAAAATGAAATTGCAACAGTAAGTGTTCTTTATAAGAAACCTTCCTATAGTATCCTTTATGGTTGTTTAACTGTACAGGTCGTTAATGTAGAATCACGGCCTCTTTTTAGGTTCAAACGAATGTAAAGACCAAGGACTAGTGTTTTACCTTGAAATATGGTTGTTTTTCTTTTTATTAATCCAAAATCAATATCACTTACATACTTGAAATTCAAATTGGCGTAAGAGTCAGTCAGGATGGCCGAGTGGTCTAAGGCGCTGCGTTCAAGTCGCAGTCCACATTCGCAGGCGTGTTTTCGAATCCAACTTCTAACATAAACTTGTAGATTAAAGAAGATGCTCTCTAAAAGTTGTTAAAAAGAAGTTACAACTCTACGTTTTTTTATCACAAAACTCCCTAGCATATGCTTGATTGTTGTTCAATCGTACAGGTCGCTAATGTAGAAACACAGCCTCTTTTTAGGTTCAAACGAATGTAAAGACCAAGGACTAGTGTTTTACCTTGAAATATAGTTGTTATTCCTTCTATTAATCCAGAATCAATATCGCTTACATACTTGAAATTCGAAGTGGCGTAAAAGACAGTCAGGATGGACGAGTGGTCTATGGCGCTGCGTTCAGGTCGCAGTCTACATTCGTAGGCGTGGGTTCGAATCCAACTTCTGACATAAACTTGAAGATTAAGGAAGATGTTCTCCTAAAGTCGTTAAAAAGAAGTTACAACTCTAAGTTTTCCTTATAAAAAAACTCCCTAGCATATGATTGATTGTTGTTCATCAGTACAGGTTGCTAATGTAGAATTGCGTTCCTATTTTAGGTTCACACGAAAGTCAAGACCAAGGTTTAAAGTTTTACTGTGAGATATATTTTTTATTCCTGCTATTAATCCAGAATCAATATCACTTAAATACTTGACATTCGAATTGGCGTAAAATGCAGTCAGGATGGCTGAGCGGTCTAAGGCGCTGCGTTCAGGTTGCAATCTACATTTGTAGGCGTGGGTTCGAATCCTACTTCTGACAGGTAATTGGTGATTAAGAAGGATGCGCTTTAAAATGTGCAAAATGAAATTGCAACAGTAAGTGTTCTTTATGAGAAACCTTCCTATAATATCCTTTATGTTTGTTAAGCCGTACAGGTCGTTAATGTAGAAACACGGCCTCTTTTTAGGTTCAAACGAAAGCCAAGACCAAGGGTTAAAGTTTTACTGTGAGATATATTTTTTATTCCTGCTATTAATCCAGAATCAATATCACTTATATACTTGACATTCGAATTGGCGTAAAATGAAGTCAGGATGGCTGAGCGGTGTAAGGCGCTGCGTTCAGGTCGCCATCTACATTTGTAGGCGTGGGTTCGAATCCCAGTTTTGACATAAACTTGAAGGTTAAGGAAGATGCTCTCTAAAAGTCGTTAAAAAGAAGTTACAACTCTACGTTTTCATTATGAAAAAACTCCCTAGCATATTCTTGATTGTTGTTCATCGGTACTGGTCGCTAATGTAGAAGTACGGTCATTTTTTAGGTTCAACCGAAACTCAAGACCAAGGGTAAAAGTTTTACTGTGAGATGTACTTTTTATTCCTTCTATTAATCCAGAATCAATATCACTTATGTACTTGACATTCGAAATGGCATAGAAGACTCTCAGGATGGTCGAGTGGTCTGTGGCACTGCGTTCAGTTTGAAGTCTACATTTGTAGGCGTGGGTTCAAATCCCACTTCTGACATAAGTTTGAAGATTAAGAAAGATGCTCTAAAAAAGTCGTTAAAAAGAAATTGCGACTCTACGTTGGCTTTATACAAAAACTACCTAGCATATGCTTGATTGATTTTTAATCGTACAGTTCGCTAATGTAGAAACACAGCCTCTTTTTTGCTTCAAACGAATGTAAGGACCAAGGACTAGTGTTTTACCTTGAAATATAGTTGTTATTCCTTCTATTAATCCAGAATCAAATCCACTTACATACTTGAAATTCAAAGTGGCGTAAAAGACAGTCAGGATGGCCGAGTGGTCTAAGGCGCTGCGTTCAGGTCGCAGTCTACATTTGTAGGCGTGGGTTCGGTTCCCACTTCTGACATAAACTTGTAGATTAAAGAAGATGCTCTCTAAATGTCGTTAAAAGGAAGTTACAACTCTACGTTTTCTTTATCAAAAAACTCCCTAGCATATTCTTGATTGTTAATCATCGGTACAGGTCGCTAATGTAGAAATACGGTCCTTTGTTAAGTTCAACCGAAAGTCAAGACCAAGGGTTAAAGTTTTACTGTGATATGTACTTTTTATTCCTTCTATTAATCCAGAATCAATATCACTTATGTACTTGACATTCGAAATGGAATAGAAGACTCTGAGGATGGTCGAGTGGCCTATGGCACTGCGTTCAGGTCGCAGTCTACATTCGTAGGCGTGTGTTCGAATCCCACTTCTGACATAAGTTTGAATATTAAAGAAGATGCTCTATAAAAGTCGTTAAATTGCAACTCTACGTTGGCTTTATACAAAAACTACCTAGCATATGCTTGATTGATTTTAAATCGTACAAGTCGCTAATGTAGAAACACAGCCTCTTTTTAGGTTCAAACGAATGTAAAGACCAAGGACTAGTCTTTTACCTCGAAATATAGTTGTTATTTCGTCTATTACTCCAGAATCAATATCACTTACATACTTGAAACTCAAAGTGGAGTAAAAGACAGTCAGGATGGCCGAGTGGTCTAAGGCGCCGCGTTCAGTTCGCAGTCTACTTTCGCAGACGTGGGTTCGAATCCCACTTCCGACATAAATTTGAAGGTTAATGAAGATGCTCTCAAAAAATTTAAAAAGAAATTTCACCTGTACGTTTTCTTTCTAAAGAACTTCCCTAGCATATTCTTGATTGTTGTTCAACCGTACAGGTCGCTAATGTAGAAACACAGTCTATTATTAGGTTCAAACGAATATAAAGACCAGGGACTAGTGTTTTACCTTGAAATATAGTTGTTATTCTTTATATTAATCCAGAATCAATATCACTTAAATACTTAAAATTCAAAGTGGCGCAAAAGACAGTCAGGATGGCCGAGTGGTCTAAGGCGCTGCGTTCAGGTCGCAGTCTACATTCGTAGGCTTGGGTTCGAATCCCACTTCTGACATAAACTTGAAGAATAAGGAAGATGCTCTCTAAAAGTCGTTAAAATGAAGTTGCAACTCTAGGTTTTCTTTATAAAAAAACTCCCTAGCAAATGCTTGATTGTTGTTCATCGGTACATTTCGCTAATGTAGAAATACGGTCCTATTTTAGGTTCACACGAAAGTCAAGACCAAGGGTTAAAGTTTTACTGTGAGATATATTTTTTATTCCTGCTATTAATCCAGAATCAATATCACTTATATACTTGACATTCGAATTGGCGTAAAATGCAGTCAGGATGGCCGAGCAGTCTAAGGCGTTGCGTTCAGGTTGCAATCTACATTTGTAGGCGTGGGTTTGAATCCCACTTCTGACATGTAATTGGTGATTAAGAAGGATGCTCTTTAAAATGTGAGAAATGAAATTGAAACAGTAAGTGTTCTTTATGAGAAACCTTCCTATAGTATCCTTTATGGTTGTTCGACTGTACAGGTCGTTAATGTAGAAATACGGTCCTATTTTAGGTTCACACGAAAGTCAAGACCAAGGGTTAAATTTTACTGTGAGATATATTTTTTATTCCTGCTATTAACCAAGAATCAATATCACTTATATACTTGACATTCGAGTTGGCGTAATAGACAGTCAGGATGGCTGAGTGGTCTAAGGCGCTGCGTTCAGGTCGCAATCTACATTTGTAGGAGTGGGTACAAATCCCACATCTGACATAAACTTGAAGATTAAGGAAGATGCTCTCTAAAAGTCGTTAAAAAGAAGTTACAACTCTACGTTTTCTTTATAAAAAAAACTCCCTAGCATATGCTTGATTGTTGTTAATCGGTACAGGTTGCTAATGTAGAAATGCGGTCCTATTTTAGGTTCAACCGAAAGTCAAGACCAAGGCTTAAATTTGTACCGTGAAATCTAGTTGTTATTGCTTCTATTAATCCGGAATCAATATCACTTATGTTCTTGACATTTGAAATGGCATAGCAGACTCTCAGGATGGCCGAGTGGTCTATGGCGCTGCGTTCAGGTCGCAGTATACATTCGTAGGCGTGGGTTCGAATCCAACTTCTGACATAAACTTGAAGATTAAGGAAGATGCTCTCTAAAAGTTGTTAAAAAGAAGTTACAACTCTACGTTTTTTTATCAAAAAACTCCCTAGCATATTCTTGGTTGTTAATCATCGGTACAGGTCGCTAATGTAGAAATACGGTCCTTCGTTAAGTTCAACCGAAAGTCAAGACCAAGGGTTAAAGTTTAACTGTGAGATGTACTTTTTATTCCTTCTATTAATCCAAAATCAATATCACTTATGTACTTGACATTCGAAATGGCATAGAAGACTCTCAGGATGGTCGAGTGGTCTATGGCACTGCGTTCAGGTCGCAGTCTACATTCGTAGGCGTGTGTTCGAATCCCACTTCTGACATGTAATAGGTGATTAAGAAGGATGCTCTTTGAAATGTGCGAAATGAAATTGCAACAGTAAGTGTTCTTTATGAGAAACCTTCCTATAGTATCCTTTATGGTTGTTTAACTGTACAGGTCGTTAATGTAGAATCACGGCCTCTTTTTAGGTTCAAACGAATGTAAAGACCAAGGACTAGTGTTTTACCTTGAAATATGGTTGTTTCTCTTTTTATTAATCCAAAATCAATATCACTTACATACTTGAAATTCAAAGTGGCGTAAAAGACAGTCAGGATGGACGAGTGGTTTATGGCGCTGCGTTCAGGTCGCAGTCTACATTCGTAGGCGTGGGTTCGAATCCAACTTCTGACATAAACTTGAAGATTAAGGAAGATGCTCTCCTAAAGTCGTTAAAAAGAAGTTACAACTCTAAGTTTTCCTTATAAAAAAACTCCCTAGCATATGATTGATTGTTGTTCATCAGTACAGGTTGCTAATGTAGAATTGCGTTCCTATTTTAGGTTCACACGAAAGTCAACACTAAGGGTTAAAGTTTTACTGTGAGTTATACTTTTTTTTCCTTCTATTAATCTAGAATCAATATCACTTATATACTTTACATTCCAAATGGCATAGAAGGCTCTCAGGATGTTCGAGTGGTCTAGGGCACTGCGTTCAGGACGCAGTGTACATTCGTGGGCTTGGGTTCGAATCACACTTCTGACATAAACTTGAAGATTAAGAAAAATGCTCTCTAAAAGTCGTTAAAATGAAATTGCAACTCTACGTTGGCTTTATACAAAAACTCCCTAGCATATGCTTGATTGTTGTTCAATCGTACAGGTCGCTAATGTAGAAACACATCCTCTCTTTAGGTTGAAACGAATGTAAAGGCCAAGGACTAGTGTTTTACTTTGAAATATAGTTGTTATTCCTTCTATTAATCCAGAATCAATATCACTTACATACTTGAACTTTAAAGTGGCGTAAAAGACAGTCAGGATGGCCGAGTGGTCAAAGGCGCTGCGTTTAGGTCGCAGACTACATTCGTAGGCGTGGGTTCGAAACCCACTTCTGACATAAACTTTAAGAATAAGGAAGATGCTCTCTAAAAGTTGTTAAAATGAAATTGCAACTCTACGTTTGCTTTATACAAAAACTCCCTAGCATATGCTTGATTGTTGTTCAATCGTACAGGTCGCTAATGTAGAAACACATCCTCTTTTTAGGTTCAAACGAATGTAAAGGCCAAGGACTAGTCTTTTACCTTGAAATATAGTTGATATTCCTTCTATTAATCCAGAATCAATATCACTTACATACTTGAAATTCAAAGTGGCGTAAAAGACAGTCAGGATGGCCGAGTGGTCAAAGGCGCTGCGTTCAGGTCGCAGACTACATTCGTAGGCGTGGGTTCGAATCCCACTTCTGACATAAACTTTAAGAATAAGGAAGATGCTCTCTAAAAGTTGTTAAAATGAAGTTGCAACACTAGGTTTTCTTTATAAAAAAACTCCCTAGCATATTCTTGATTGTTAATCATCGGTACAGGTCGCTTATGTAGAAATACGGTCCTTCGTTAAGTTCAACCGAAAGTCAAGACCAAGAGTTAAAGTTTAACTGTGAGATGTACTTTTTATTCCTTCTATTAATCCAAAATCAATATCACTTATGTACTTGACATTCGAAATGGCATAAAAGACTCTCAGGATGGTCGAGTGGTCTATGGCACTGCGTTCAGGTCGCAGACTACATTCGTAGGCGTGGGTTCGAATCCCACTTCTGACATAAACTTTAAGAATAAGGAAGATGCTCTCTAAAAGTTGTTAAAATGAAGTTGCAACACTAGGTTTTCTTTATAAAAAAACTCCCTAGCATATTCTTGATTGTTAATCATCGGTACAGGTCGCTAATGTAGAAATACGGTCCTTCGTTAAGTTCAACCGAAAGTCAAGACCAAGGGTTAAAGTTTAACTGTGAGATGTACTTTTTATTCCTTCTAATAATCCAAAATTAATATCACTTATGTACTTGACATTCGAAATGGCATAGAAGACTCTCAGGATGGTCGAGTGGTCTATGGCACTGCGTTCAGGTCGCAGTCTACATTCGTAGGCGTGTGTTCGAATCCCACTTCTGACATGTAATAGGTGATTGAGAAGGATGCTCTTTGAAATGTGCAAAATGAAATTGCAACAGTAAGTGTTCTTTATAAGAAACCTTCCTATAGTATCCTTTATGGTTGTTTAACTGTACAGGTCGTTAATGTAGAATCACGGCCTCTTTTTAGGTTCAAACGAATGTAAAGACCAAGGACTAGTGTTTTACCTTGAAATATGGTTGTTTTTCTTTTTATTAATCCAAAATCAATATCACTTACATACTTGAAATTCAAATTGGCGTAAGAGTCAGTCAGGATGGCCGAGTGGTCTAAGGCGCTGCGTTCAAGTCGCAGTCCACATTCGCAGGCGTGTTTTCGAATCCAACTTCTAACATAAACTTGTAGATTAAAGAAGATGCTCTCTAAAAGTTGTTAAAAAGAAGTTACAACTCTACGTTTTTTTATCACAAAACTCCCTAGCATATGCTTGATTGTTGTTCAATCGTACAGGTCGCTAATGTAGAAACACAGCCTCTTTTTAGGTTCAAACGAATGTAAAGACCAAGGACTAGTGTTTTACCTTGAAATATAGTTGTTATTCCTTCTATTAATCCAGAATCAATATCGCTTACATACTTGAAATTCGAAGTGGCGTAAAAGACAGTCAGGATGGACGAGTGGTCTATGGCGCTGCGTTCAGGTCGCAGTCTACATTCGTAGGCGTGGGTTCGAATCCAACTTCTGACATAAACTTGAAGATTAAGGAAGATGTTCTCCTAAAGTCGTTAAAAAGAAGTTACAACTCTAAGTTTTCCTTATAAAAAAACTCCCTAGCATATGATTGATTGTTGTTCATCAGTACAGGTTGCTAATGTAGAATTGCGTTCCTATTTTAGGTTCACACGAAAGTCAAGACCAAGGTTTAAAGTTTTACTGTGAGATATATTTTTTATTCCTGCTATTAATCCAGAATCAATATCACTTAAATACTTGACATTCGAATTGGCGTAAAATGCAGTCAGGATGGCTGAGCGGTCTAAGGCGCTGCGTTCAGGTTGCAATCTACATTTGTAGGCGTGGGTTCGAATCCTACTTCTGACAGGTAATTGGTGATTAAGAAGGATGCGCTTTAAAATGTGCAAAATGAAATTGCAACAGTAAGTGTTCTTTATGAGAAACCTTCCTATAATATCCTTTATGTTTGTTAAGCCGTACAGGTCGTTAATGTAGAAACACGGCCTCTTTTTAGGTTCAAACGAAAGCCAAGACCAAGGGTTAAAGTTTTACTGTGAGATATATTTTTTATTCCTGCTATTAATCCAGAATCAATATCACTTATATACTTGACATTCGAATTGGCGTAAAATGAAGTCAGGATGGCTGAGCGGTGTAAGGCGCTGCGTTCAGGTCGCCATCTACATTTGTAGGCGTGGGTTCGAATCCCAGTTTTGACATAAACTTGAAGGTTAAGGAAGATGCTCTCTAAAAGTCGTTAAAAAGAAGTTACAACTCTACGTTTTCATTATGAAAAAACTCCCTAGCATATTCTTGATTGTTGTTCATCGGTACTGGTCGCTAATGTAGAAGTACGGTCATTTTTTAGGTTCAACCGAAACTCAAGACCAAGGGTAAAAGTTTTACTGTGAGATGTACTTTTTATTCCTTCTATTAATCCAGAATCAATATCACTTATGTACTTGACATTCGAAATGGCATAGAAGACTCTCAGGATGGTCGAGTGGTCTGTGGCACTGCGTTCAGTTTGAAGTCTACATTTGTAGGCGTGGGTTCAAATCCCACTTCTGACATAAGTTTGAAGATTAAGAAAGATGCTCTATAAAGGTCGTTACAAGAAATTGCAACTCTACGTTGGCTTTATACAAAAACTCCCTAGCATATGCTTGACTGTTGTTCAATCGTACAGGTCGCAAATGTAGAAACACAGCCTCTTTTTAGGTTCAAACGAAAGTCAAGACCAAGGGTTAAAGTTTTACTGTGAGATATATTTTTTATTCCTGCTATTAATCCAGAATCAATATCACTTATATACTTGACATACGAATTGGCGTAAAATGAAGTCGGGATGGCTGAGCGGTGTAAGACGCTGCGTTCAGGTCGCAATCTACATTCGTAGGCGTGTGGTCGAAACCCACTTCTGACATAAGTTTGAAGATTAAAGAAGATGCTCTATAAAAGTCGTTAAAAAGAAATTGCAACTCTACGTTGGCTTTATACAAAAACTCCCTAGCATATGGTTGATTGTTGTTCATCGGTACAGTTCGCTAATGTAGAAATACGGTCCTATTTTAGGTTCACACGAAAGTCAAGACCAAGGGTTAAAGTTTTACTGTGAGATATATTTTTTATTCCTGCTATTAATCCAGAATCAATATCACTTAAATACTTGACATTCGAATTGACGTAAAATGCAGTCAGGATGGCTGAGCGGTCTAAGGCGCTGCGTTCAGGTTGCAATCTACATTTGTAGGCGTGGGTTCGAATCCCACTTCTGACAGGTAATTGGTGATTAAGAAGGATGCGCTTTAAAATGTGCAAAATGAAATTGCAACAGTAAGTGTTCTTTATTTGAAACCTTCCTATAATATCCTTTATGTTTGTTAAGCCGTACAGGTCGTTAATGTAGAAACACGGCCTCTTTTTAGGTTCAAACGAAAGTCAAGACCAAGGGTTAAAGTTTTACTGTGAGATATATTTTTTATTCCTGCTATTAATCCAGAATCAATATCACTTATATACTTGACATTCGAATTGGCGTAAAATGAAGTCAGGATGGCTGAGCGGTGTAAGGCGCTGCGTTCAGGTCGCAATCTACATTCGTAGGCGTGTGGTCGAAACCCACTTCTGACATAAGTTTGAAGATTAAAGAAGATGCTCTATAAAAGTCGTTAAAAAGAAATTGCAACTCTACGTTGGCTTTATACAAAAACTCCCTAGCATATGGTTGATTGTTGTTCATCGGTACAGTTCGCTAATGTAGAAATACGGTCCTCTTTTAGGTTCACACGAAAGTCAAGACCAAGGGTTAAAGTTTTACTGTGAGATATATTTTTTATTCCTGCTATTAATCCAGAATCAATATCACTTAAATACTTGACATTCGAATTGGCGTAAAATGCAGTCAGGATGGCTGAGCGGTCTAAGGTGCTGCGTTCAGGTTGCAATCTACATTTGTAGGCGTGGTTCGAATCCCACTTCTGACAGGTAATTGGTGATTAAGAAGGATGCGCTTTAAAATGTGCAAAATGAAATTGCAACAGTAAGTGTTCTTTATGAGAAACCCTCCTATAATATCCTTTATGTTTGTTAAGCCGTACAGGTCGTTAATGTAGAAACACGGCCTCTTTTTATGTTCAAACGAAAGTCAAGACCAAGGGTTAAAGTTTTACTGTGAGATATATTTTTTATTCCTGCTATTAATCCAGAATTAATATCACTTATATACTTGACATTCGAATTGGCATAAAATGAAGTCAGGATGGCTGAGCGGTGTAAGGCGCTGCGTTCAGGTCGCAATCTACATTTGTAGGCGTGGGTTCGAATCCCAGTTTTGACATAAACTTGAAGGTTAAGGAAGATGCTCTCTAAAAGTCGTTAAAAAGAAGTTACAACTCTACGTTTTCATTATGAAAAAACTCCCTAGCATATTCTTGATTGTTGTTCATCGGTACTGGTCGCTAATGTAGAAGTACGGTCATTTTTTAGGTTCAACCGAAACTCAAGACCAAGTGTAAAAGTTTTACTGTGAGATGTACTTTTTATTCCTTCTATTAATCCAGAATCAATATCACTTATGTACTTGACATTCGAAATGGCATAGAAGACTCTCAGGATGGTCGAGTGGTCTGTGGCACTGCGTTCAGGTCGAAGTCTACATTTGTAGGCGTGGGTTCAAATCCCACTTCTGACATAAGTTTGAAGATTAAGAAAGATGCCCTATAAAGGTCGTTACAAGAAATTGCAACTCTACGTTGGCTTTATACAAGAACTCCCTAGCATATGCTTGACTGTTGTTCAATCGTACAGGTCGCTAATGTAGAAACACAGCCTCTTTTTAGGTTCAAACGAAAGTCAAGACCAAGGGTTAAAGTTTTATTGTGAGATATATTTTTTATTCCTGCTATTAATCCAGCATCAATATCACTTATATACTTGACATTCGAATTGGCGAAAAATGAAGTCAGGATGGCTGAGCGGTGTAAGGCGCTGCGTTCAGGTCGCAATCTACATTCGTAGGCGTGTGGTCGAAACCCACTTCTGACATAAGTTTGAAGATTAAAGAAGATGCTCTATAAAAGTCGTTAAAAAGAAATTGCAACTCTACGTTGGCTTTATACAAAAACTCCCTAGCATATGCTTGATTGATTTTCAATCGTACAGGTCGCTAATGTAGAAATGCGGTCCTTTTTTAGGTTCAACGGAAAGTCAAGACCAAAGGTTAAAGTTTTACTGTGAGATGTAGTTCTTATTCCTTCTATTAATCCAGAATCAATATCACTTATGTACTTGACATTCGAAATGGCATAAAAGACTCTCAGGATGGCCGAGTGGTCTATGGCGCTGCGTTCAGGTCGCATTCTACATTCGTAGGCGTGGTTTCGAATCCCAGTTTTGACATAAACTTGAAGGTTAAGGAAGATGCTCTCTAAAAGTCGTTAAAAAGAAATTACAACTCTACGTTTTCTTTATGAAAAAACTCCCTAGCATATTCTTGATTGTTGTTCATCGGTACTGGTCGCTAATGTAGAAGTACGGTCATTTTTTAGGTTCAACCGAAACACAAGACCAAGGGTAAAAGTTTTACTGTGAGATGTACTTTTTATTCCTTCTATTAATCCAGAATCAATATCACTTATGTACTTGACATTCGAAATGGCATAGAAGACTCTCAGGATGGTCGAGTGGTTTGTGGCACTGCGTTCAGGTCGAAGTCTACATTTGTAGGCGCGGGTTCAAATCCCACTTCTGACATAAGTTTGAAGATTAAGAAAGATGCTCTATAAAGGTCGTTAAAAGAAATTGCAACTCTACGTTGGCTTTATACAAAAACTCCCTAGCATATGCTTGACTGTTGTTCAATCGTACAGGTCGCTAATGTAGAAACACAGCCTCTTTTTAGGTTCAAACGAATGTAAAGACCAAGGACTAGTGTTTTACTTTGAAATATAGTTGTTATTCCTTCTATTAATCTAGAATCAATATCACTTATGTACTTGACATTCGAAATGGCATAGAAGACTCTGAGGATGGCCGAGTGGTCTATGGCGCTGCGTTCAGGTCGCATTCTACATTCGTAGGCGTGGTTTCGAATCCCAGTTTTGACATAAATTTGAAGGTTAAGGAAGATGCCCTCTAAAAGTCGTTAAAAAGAAGTTATAACTCTACGTTTTCTTTATGAAAAACTCCCTAGCATATTCTTGATTGTTGTTCATCGGTACTGGTCGCTAATGTAGAAGTACGGTCATTTTTTAGGTTCAACCGAAACTCAAGACCAAGGGTAAAAGTTTTACTGTGAGATGTACTTTTTATTCCTTCTATTAACCCAGAATCAATATCACTTATGTACTTGACATCCGAAATGGCATAGAAGACTCTCAGGATGGTCAAGTGGTCTATCGCACTGCGTTCAGGTCGAAGTCTACATTTGTAGGCGTGGGTTCGAATCCCACTTCTGATATAAGTTTGAAGATTAAGAAAGATGCTCCCTAAAGGTCGTTAAAAAGAAATTGCAACTCTACGTTGGCTTTATACAAAAACTCCCTAGCATATTCTTGACTGTTGTTCAATCGTACAGGTCGCTAATGTAGAAACACAGCCTCTTTTTAGGTTCAAAGGAATGGAAAGACCAAGGACTGGTGTTTTACTTTGAAATATAGTTGTTATTCCTTCTATTAATCCAGAATCAATATCACCTACATACTTGAAATTCAAAGTGGCGTAAAAGACAGTCAGGATGCCCGAGTGGTCTAAGGCGCTGCGTTCAGGTCGCAGTCTACATTCGTTGGCGTGGGTTCGAATCCCACTTCTGACATAAACTTGAAAATTAAGGAAGACGCTCTCTAAAAGTCGTTAAAAGGAAATTGCAACTCTACGTTTTCTTTATAAGAAAAACTCCCTAGCATATGCTTGATTGTTGTTCATTGGTACAGGTTGCTAATGTAGAAATACGGTCCTTTTTTAGGTTCAACCGAAACTCAAGACCAAGGGTTAAAGTTTTACTGTGAGATGTACTTTTTATTCCTTCTATTAATCCAGAATCAATATCACTTATGTACCTGACATTTGAAATGGCATAGAAGACTCTCAGGATAGACGAGTGGTCTATGGCGCTGCGTTCAGGTCGCAGTCTACATTCGTAGGCGTGGGTTCGAATCCCAGTTTTGATATAAACTTGAAGGTTAAGGAAGATGCCCTCTAAAAGTCGTTAAAAAGAAGTTACAACTCTACGTTTTCTTTATGAAAAAACTCCCTAGCATATTCTTGATTGTTGTTCATCGGTACTGGTCGCTAATGTAGAAGTACGGTCATTTTTTAGGTTCAACCGAAACTCAAGACCAAGGGTAAAAGTTTTACTGTGAGATGTACTTTTTATTCCTTCTATTAATCCAGAATCAATATCACTTATGTACTTGACATTCGAAATGGCATAGAAGACTCTCAGGATGGTCAAGTGGTCTATCGCACTGCGTTCAGGTCGAAGTCTACATTTGTAGGCGTGGGTTCGAATCCCACTTCTGACATAAGTTTGAAGATTAGAAAAGATGCTCTCTAAAGGTCGTTAAAAAGAAATTGCAACTCTACGTTGGCTTTATACAAAAACTCCCTAGCATATGCTTGACTGTTGTTCAATCGTACAGGTCGCTAATGTAGAAACACAGCCTCTTTTTAGGTTCAAAGGAATGTAAAGACCAAGGACTAGTGTTTTACTTTGAAATATAGTTGTTATTCCTTCTATTAATCCAGAATCAATATCACTTACATACTTGAAATTCAAAGTGGCGTAAAAGACAGTCAGGATGACCGAGTGGTCTAAGGCGCTGCGTTCAGGTCGCAGTGTACATTCGTAGGCGTGGGTTCGAATCCCACTTTTGACATAAACTTGAAATTTAAGGAAGATGCTCTCTAAAAGTCGTTAAAAGGAAATTGCAACTCTACGTTTTCTTTATAAAAAAAACTCCCTAGCATATGCTTGATTGTTGTTCATTGGTACAGGTTGCTAATGTAGAAATACGGTCCTTTTTTTGGTTCAACCGAAAGTCAAGACCAAGGGTTAAAGTTTTACTGTGAGATGTACTTTTTATTCCTTCTATTAATGCAGAATCAATATCACTTATGTACCTGACATTCGAAATGGCATAGAAGACTTTCAGGATGGCCGAGTGGTCTATGGCGCTGCGTTCAGGTCGCAGTCTACATTCGTAGGCGTGGGTTTGAATCCAACTTCTGACATAAACTTGAAGATTAAGGAAGATGCTCTCTAAAAGTCGTTAAAAAGGAGTTACAACTCTACGTTTTCTTTATAAAAAAGCTCCCTAGCATATTCTTGATTGCTGTTCAACCGTACAGTTCGCTAATGTAGAAATATGGCCCTATTTTAGGTTCACACAAAAGTCAAGACCAAGGGTTAAAGTTTTACTGTGAGATGTACTTTTTATTCCTTCTATTAATCCAGAATCAATATCACTTACATACTTGAAATTCAAAGTGGCGTAAAAGACAGTCAGGTTGGGCGAGTGGTCAATGGCGCTGCGTTCAGGTCGCAGTCTACATTCGCAGGCGTGGGTTCGAATCACACTTCTGACATTTAATTGGTGATTTAGAAGGATGCTCTTTAAAATGTGGAAAATGAAATTGCAACAGTAAGTTTCTTTATGAGAAGCCTTCCTATATTATCCTTTATGGTTGTTCAACCGTACAGATCGTTAATGTAGAAATACAGCCTCTTTTTAGGTTCAAACGAATGTAAAGACCAAAGACTAGTGTTTTTCCTTGAAATGTAGTTGTTATTCCTTCTATTAATCCAGAATCAATAACACTTACATACTTGAAATTCAAAGTGGCGTAAAAGACAGTCAGGATGACCGAGTGGTCTAAGGCGCTGCGTTCAGGTAGCAGTCTACATTCGTAGGCGTGGGTTCGAATCCCACTTCTGACATAAACTTGAAGATTAAGGAAGATGCTCTCTAAAAGTCGTTAAAAAGAAATTTGCAACTCTACGTTTTCTTTATAAAAAAACTTCCTAGCATATGCTTGATTGTTGTTCAATCGTACAGGTCGCTAATGTAGAAACATCGCCTCTTTTTAGGTTCAAACGAATGTAAAGACCAAAGACTAGTGTTTTACCTTGAAATATAGTTGCTATTCCTTCTATTAATCCAGAGTAAATATAACCTATATACTTGAAATTCAAGATGGCATAAAAGTCAGTCAGGATGGCCGAGTGGTCTAAGGCGCTGCGTTCAGGTCGCGGTCTACATTCGTAGGCGTGGGTTCGAATCCCACTTCTGAAATAAACTTGAACATTAAGGAAGATGCTCTCTAAAACTCGTTGAAGAGAAATTTTACCTTTGCGTTTTCTTTCTAAAGAACCTCCCTAGCATATTCTTGATATTTGTTTAACCGTACAGGTCGCTAATGTAGAAATACGGTCCTATTTTAGGTTCACACGAAAGTCAAGATCAAGGGGTAAAGTTTTACTGTGAGATATACTTTTTATTCCTTCTATTAATCCAGAATCAATATCACTTACATACTTGAAATTCAAAGTGGCGTAAAAGACAGTCAGGATGACCGAGTGGTCTAAGGCGCTGCGTTCAGGTCGCAGTCTACATTCGTAGGCGTGGGTTCGAATCCCACTTCTGACATAAACTTGAAAATTAAGGAAGATGCTCTCTAAAAGTCGTTAAAAGGAAATTGCAACTCTACGTTTTCTTTATAAAAAAAACTCCCTAGCATATGCTTGATTGTTGTTCATTGGTACAGGTTGCTAATGTAGAAATACGGTCCTTTTTTTGGTTCAACCGAAGGTCAAGACCAAGGGTTAAAGTTTTACTGTGAGATGTACTTTTTATTCCTTCTATTAATGCAGAATCAATATCACTTATGTACCTGACATTCGAAATGGCATAGAAGACTCTCAGGATGGCCGAGTGGTCTATGGCGCTGCGTTCAGGTCGCAGTCTACATTCGTAGGTGTGGGTTCGAATCCAACTTCTGACATAAACTTTAAGATTAAGGAAGATGCTCTCTAAAAGTCGTTAAAAAGGAGTTACAACTCTACGTTTTCTTTATAAAAAAACTCCCTAGCATATGCTTGATTGTTGTTCATCGGTACAGGTTGCTAATGTAGAAATGCGGTCCTTTTTTAGGTTCAACCGAAAGTCAAGACCAAGGCTTAAATTTGTACCGTGAAATATACTTGTTATTGCTTCTATTAATCCGGAATCAATATCACTTATGTACTTGACATTCGAAATGGCATAGAAGACTCTCAGGATGGCCGAGTGGTCTATGGCGCTGCGTTCAGGTCGCAGTCTACATTCGTTGGCGTAGGTTCGAATCCCACTTCTGACATAAATTTGAAGGTTAATGAAGATGCTCTCAAAATTTTTAAAGAGAAATTTCACCTGTACTTTTTCTTTCTCAAAAACCTCCCTAGCATATTCTTGATTGCTGTTCAACCGTACAGTTCGCTAATGTAGAAATATGGCCCTATTTTAGGTTCACACAAAAGTCAAGACCAAGGGTTAAAGTTTTACTGTGAGATGTACTTTTTATTCCTTGTATTAATCCAGAATCAATATCACTTACATACTTGAAATTCAAAGTGGCGTAAAAGACAGTCAGGATGGCCGAGTGGTCTAAGGCCCTGCTTTCAGGTCGCAGTCTACATTCGCAGGCGTGGGTTCGAATCCCACTTCTGACATAAACTTGAAGATTAAGGAAGATGCTCTCTAAAAGTCGTTAAAAAGAAGTTTCAACTCTACGTTTTCTTTATAAAAAAACTCTCTAGCATATGCTTGATTGTTGTTCAATGGTACAGGTCGCTAATGTAGAAACACAGCCTCTTTTTAGGTTCAAACGAATGTAAAGACCAAAGACTAGTGTTTTTCCTTGAAATGTAGTTGTTATTCCTTCTATTAATCCAGAATCAATAACACTTACATACTTGAAATTCAAAGTGGCGTAAAAGACAGTCAGGATGACCGAGTGGTCTAAGGCGCTGCGTTCAGGTAGCCGTCTACATTCGTAGGCGTGGGTTCGAATCCCACTTCTGACATAAACTTGAAGATTAAGGAAGATGCTCTCTAAAAGTCGTTAAAAAGAAATTTGCAACTCTACGTTTTCTTTATAAAAAAACTCCCTAGCATATGCTTGATTGTTGTTCAATCGTACAGGTCGCTAATGTAGAAACATCGCCCCTTTTTAGGTTCAAACGAATGTAAAGACCAAAAACTAGTGTTTTACCTTGAAATATAGTTGCTATTCCTTCTATTAATCCAGAGTAAATATCACCTATATACTTGAAATTCAAGATGGCATAAA
This sequence comes from Hydractinia symbiolongicarpus, assembly GCF_029227915.1. Lineage (NCBI taxonomy): Eukaryota > Metazoa > Cnidaria > Hydrozoa > Anthoathecata > Hydractiniidae > Hydractinia > Hydractinia symbiolongicarpus. The sequence goes on from NC_079878.1 coordinate 7,574,397, forward strand.
AGTCAGTCAGGATGGCCGAGTGGTCTAAGGCGCTGCGTTCAGGTCGCGGTCTACATTCGTAGGCGTGGGTTCGAATCCCACTTCTGAAATAAACTTGAACATTAAGGAAGATGCTCTCTAAAACTCGTTGAAAAGAAATTTTACCTTTGCGTTTTCTTTCTAAAGAACCTCCCTAGCATATTCTTGATATTTGTTTAACCGTACAGGTCGCTAATGTAGAAATACGGTCCTATTTTAGGTTCACACGAAAGTCAAGATCAAGGGGTAAAGTTTTACTGTGAGATATACTTTTTATTCCTTCTATTAATCCATAATCAATATCACTTATATACTTGACATTTGATTTGGCGTAAAAGACAGTCAGGATGGCTGAGCGGTGTAAGGCACTGCGTTCATGTTGCAATCTACATTTGCAAGCGTTGGTTCGAATCCCACTTCTGACATTTAATTGGTGATTTAGAAGGATGCTCTCTAAAAGTCGTTAAAAAGAAGTTGCCACTCTACGTTTTCTTTATAAAAAAACTCCCTAGCATATGCTTGATTGTTGTTCAATGGTACAGGTCGCTAATGTAGAAACACAGCCTCGTTTTAGGTTCAAACGAATGTAAAGACCAAGGACTAGTGTTTTTCCTTGAAATATAGTTGTTATTCCTTGTATTAATCCAGAATCAATATCACTTACATACTTGAAATTCAAAGTGGCGTAAAAGACAGTCAGGATGGCCGAGTGGTCTAAGGCCCTGCTTTCAGGTCGCAGTCTACATTCGCAGGCGTGGGTTCGAATCCCACTTCTGACATAAACTTGAAGATTAAGGAAGATGCTCTCTAAAAGTCGTTAAAAAGAAGTTTCAACTCTACGTTTTCTTTATAAAAAAACTCCCTAGCATATGCTTGATTGTTGTTCAATGGTACAGGTCGCTAATGTAGAAACACAGCCTCTTTTTAGGTTCAAACGAATGTAAAGACCAAAGACTAGTGTTTTTCCTTGAAATGTAGTTGTTATTCCTTCTATTAATCCAGAATCAATAACACTTACATACTTGAAATTCAAAGTGGCGTAAAAGACAGTCAGGATGACCGAGTGGTCTAAGGCGCTGCGTTCAGGTAGCCGTCTATATTCGTAGGCGTGGGTTCGAATCCCACTTCTGACATAAACTTGAAGATTAAGGAAGATGCTCTCTAAAAGTCGTTAAAAAGAAATTTGCAACTCTACGTTTTCTTTATAAAAAAACTCCCTAGCATGTGCTTGATTGTTGTTCAATCGTACAGGTCGCTAATGTAGAAACATTGCCCCTTTTTAGGTTCAAACGAATGTAAAGACCAAAGACTAGTGTTTTACCTTGAAATATAGTTGCTATTCCTTCTATTAATCCAGAGTAAATATCACCTATATACTTGAAATTCAAGATGGCATAAAAGTCAGTCAGGATGGCCGAGTGGTCTAAGGCGCTGCGTTCAGGTCGCGGTCAACATTCGTAGGCGTGGGTTCGAATCCCACTTCTGAAATAAACTTGAACATTAAGGAAGATGCTCTCTAAAACTCGTTGAAGAGAAATTTTACCTTTGCGTTTTCTTTCTAAAGAACCTCCCTAGCATATTCTTGATATTTGTTTAACCGTACAGGTCGCTAATGTAGAAATACGGTCCTATTTTAGGTTCACACGAAAGTCAAGATCAAGGGGTAAAGTTTTACTGTGAGATATACTTTTTATTCCTTCTATTAATCCATAATCAATATCACTTATATACTTGACATTTGATTTGGCGTAAAAGACAGTCAGGATGGCTGAGCGGTGTAAGGCACTGCGTTCATGTTGCAATCTACATTTGTAGGCGTTGGTTCGAATCCCACTTCTGACATTTAATTGGTGATTTAGAAGGATGCTCTTTAAAATGTGGAAAATGAAATTGCAACAGTAAGTTTCTTTATGTGAAGCCTTCCTATATTATCCTTTATGGTTGTTCAACCGTACAGATCGTTAATGTAGAAACAAAGCCTCTTTTTAAGTTCAAACGAATGTAAAGACCAAGGACTAGTGTTTTTCCTTGAAATGTAGTTGTTATTCCTTCTATTAATCCAGAATCAATATCACTTACATACTTGAAATTCAAAGTGGCGTAAAAGACAGTCAGGATGACCGAGTGGTCTAAGGCGCTGCGTTCAGGTAGCAGTCTACATTCTTAGGCGTGGGTTCGAATCCCACTTCTGACATAAACTTGAAGATTAAGGAAGATGCTCTCTAAAAGTCGTTAAGAAGAAGTTGCAACTCTACGTTTTCTTTATAAAAAAACTCCCTAGCTTATGCTTGATTGTTGTTCAATGGTACAGGTCGCTAATGTAGAAACACAGCCTCTTTTTAGGTTCAAACGAATGTAAAGACCAAAGACTAGTGTTTTACCTTGAAATATAGTTGCTATTCCTTCTAATAATCCAGAATCAATATCAGTTATATACTTGACATTCTAATTGGCGTAAAAGACAGTCAGGATGGCTGAGCGGTGTAAGGCACTGCGTTCATGTTGCAATCTACATTTGCAAGCGTTGGTTCGAATCCCACTTCTGACATTTAATTGGTGATTTAGAAGGATGCTCTCTAAAAGTCGTTAAAAAGAAATTGCAACTCTACGTTTTCTTTATAAAAAAACTCCCTAGCATATGCTTGATTGTTGTTCAATGGTACAGGTCGCTAATCTAGAAACACAGCCTCGTTTTAGGTTCAAACGAATGTAAAGACCAAGGACTAGTGTTTTTCCTTGAAATATAGTTGTTATTCCTTGTATTAATCCAGAATCAATATCACTTACATACTTGAAATTCAAAGTGGCGTAAAAGACAGTCAGGATGGCCGAGTGGTCTAAGGCCCTGCTTTCAGGTCGCAGTCTACATTCGCAGGCGTGGGTTCGAATCCCACTTCTGACATAAACTTGAAGATTAAGGAAGATGCTCTCTAAAAGTCGTTAAAAAGAAGTTTCAACTCTACGTTTTCTTTATAAAAAAACTCTCTAGCATATGCTTGATTGTTGTTCAATGGTACAGGTCGCTAATGTAGAAACACAGCCTCTTTTTAGCTTCAAACGAATGTAAAGACCAAAGACTAGTGTTTTACCATGAAATATAGTTGTTATTCCTTCTATTATTCCAGAATCAAACTTACTTACATACTTGACATGCAATATGGCGAAAAATATAGTCAGGATGGGCGAGTGGTCTAAGGCGCTGCGTTCAGGTTGCAGTCTACATTCGTAAGCGTGGTTTCGAATCCCACTTCTGACATAAATTTGAAGGTTAAAGAAGATGGTCTCTAAAAGTCTTTAAAAACAAATTTCACCTGTGCGTTTTCTTACTAGAAAACCTCCCTAGCATATTCTTTATTGTTGTTCAACCGTACAGGTAGCTAATATAGAAATACGGTCCTACTTTAGGTTCACACGAAAGTGAAGACCAAGGGTTAAAGTTTTACTGTGAGATATACTTTTTATTCCTGCTGTTAATGTAGAATCAATATCACTTATATACTTGACATTCGAATTGGCGCAAAAGACAGTCAGGATGGCTGAGCGGTGTATGGCGCTGCGTTCAGGTCGCAATCTGCATTTGTAGGCGTGGGTTCGAATCCCACTTCTGACATGTAATTGCTGTTTAAGAAGGATTCTCTTTAAAATGTGGAAAATAAAATTGCAGCAGTAAGTGTTCTTTATCAGAAACCTTCCTATAATATCCTTTATGGTTGTTCAACCGTACAGGTCGTTAATGTAGAAACACAGCCTCCTCTTAGGTTCAAACGAAAGTCAGACCAAAGACTAGTGTTTTACCTTGAAATATAATTGTTAATCCTTCTATTAATCCAGAATCAATATCACTTACATACTTGAAATTGAAAGTGGCGTAAAAGACAGTCAGGATTGCCGAATGGTCTAAGGCGCTGCGTTCAGGTCGCAGTGTACATTCGTAGGCGTGGTTTCGAATCCCACTTCTGACATGTAATTGGTGATTAAGAAGGATGCTCTTTAAAGTGTGGAGAATGAAATTGCAACAGTAAGTGTTCTTTATGAGAAGCCTTCCTATATTATCCTTTATGGTTGTTCAACCGTACAGATCGTTAATGTAGAAACAAAGCCTCTTTTTAGGTTCAAACGAATGTAAAGACCAAGGACTAGTGTTTTTCCTTGAAATGTAGTTGTTATTCCTTCTATTAATCCAGAATCAATATCACTTACATACTTGAAATTCAAAGTGGCGTAAAAGACAGTCAGGATGACCGAGTGGTCTAAGGCGCTGCGTTCAGGTAGCAGTCTACATTCTTAGGCGTGGGTTCGAATCCCACTTCTGACATAAACTTGAAGATTAAGGAAGATGCTCTCTAAAAGTCGTTAAGAAGAAGTTGCAACTCTACGTTTTCTTTATAAAAAAACTCCCTAGCTTATGCTTGATTGTTGTTCAATGGTACAGGTCGCTAATGTAGAAACACAGCCCCTTTTTAGGTTCAAACGAATGTAAAGACCAAAGACTAGTGTTTTACCTTGAAATATAGTTGCTATTCCTTCTAATAATCCAGAATCAATATCAGTTATATACTTGACATTCTAATTGGCGTAAAAGTCAGTCAGGATGGCTGAGCGGTGTAAGGCACTGCGTTCATGTTGCAATCTACATTTGCAAGCGTTGGTTCGAATCCCACTTCTGACATTTAATTGGTGATTTAGAAGGATGCTCTCTAAAAGTCGTTAAAAAGAAGTTGCAACTCTACGTTTTCTTTATAAAAAAACTCCCTAGCATATGCTTGATTGTTGTTCAATGGTACAGGTCGCTAATGTAGAAACACAGCCTCGTTTTAGGTTCAAACGAATGTAAAGACCAAGGACTAGTGTTTTTCCTTGAAATATAGTTGTTATTCCTTTTATTAATCCAGAATCAATATCACTTACATACTTGAAATTCAAAGTGGCGTAAAAGACAGTCAGGATGGCCGAGTGGTCTAAGGCCCTGCTTTCAGGTCGCAGTCTACATTCGCAGGCGTGGGTTCGAATCCCACTTCTGACATAAACTTGAAGATTAAGGAAGATGCTCTCTAAAAGTCGTTAAAAAGAAGTTTCAACTCTACGTTTTCTTTATAAAAAAACTCTCTAGCATATGCTTGATTGTTGTTCAATGGTACAGGTCGCTAATGTAGAAACACAGCCTCTTTTTAGGTTCAAACGAATGTAAAGACCAAAGACTAGTGTTTTACCATGAAATATAGTTGTTATTCCTTCTATTATTCCAGAATCAAAATTACTTACATACTTGACATGCAATATGGCGAAAAATATAGTCAGGATGGGCGAGTGGTCTAAGGCGCTGCGTTCAGGTTGCAGTCTACATTCGTAAGCGTGGTTTCGAATCCCACTTCTGAAATAAACTTGAACATTAAGGAAGATGCTCTCTAAAACTCGTTGAAGAGAAATTTTACCTTTTCGTTTTCTTTCTAAAGAACCTCCCTAGCATATTCTTGATATATGTTTAACCGTACAGGTCGCTAATGTAGAAATACGGTCCTATTTTAGGTTCACACGAAAGTCAAGATCAAGGGGTAAAGTTTTACTGTGAGATATACTTTTTATTCCTTCTATTAATCCATAATCAATATCACTTATATACTTGACATTTGATTTGGCGTAAAAGACAGTCAGGATGGCTGAGCGGTGTAAGGCACTGCGTTCATGTTGCAATCTACATTTGTAGGCGTTGGTTCGAATCCCACTTCTGACATTTAATTGGTGATTTAGAAGGATGCTCTTTAAAATGTGGAAAATGAAATTGCAACAGTAAGTTTCTTTATGAGAAGCCTTCCTATATTATCCTTTATGGTTGTTCAACCGTACAGATCGTTAATGTAGAAACAAAGCCTCTTTTTAAGTTCTAACGAATGTAAAGACCAAGGACTAGTGTTTTTCCTTGAAATGTAGTTGTTATTCCTTCTATTAATCCAGAATCAATATCACTTACATACTTGAAATTCAAAGTGGCGTAAAAGACAGTCAGGATGACCGAGTGGTCTAAGGCGCTGCGTTCAGGTAGCAGTCTACATTCTTAGGCGTGGGTTCGAATCCCACTTCTGACATAAACTTGAAGATTAAGGAAGATGCTCTCTAAAAGTCGTTAAGAAGAAGTTGCAACTCTACGTTTTCTTTATAAAAAAACTCCCTAGCTTATGCTTGATTGTTGTTCAATGGTACAGGTCGCTAATGTAGAAACACAGCCTCTTTTTAGGTTCAAACGAATGTAAAGACCAAAGACTAGTGTTTTACCTTGAAATATAGTTGCTATTCCTTCTAATAATCCAGAATCAATATCAGTTATATACTTGACATTCTAATTGGCGTAAAAGACAGTCAGGATGGCTGAGCGGTGTAAGGCACTGCGTTCATGTTGCAATCTACATTTGCAAGCGTTGGTTCGAATCCCACTTCTGACATTTAATTGGTGATTTAGAAGGATGCTCTCTAAAAGTCGTTAAAAAGAAGTTGCAACTCTACGTTTTCTTTATAAAAAAACTCCCTAGCATATGCTTGATTGTTGTTCAATGGTACAGGTCGCTAATGTAGAAACACAGCCTCGTTTTAGGTTCAAACGAATGTAAAGACCAAGGACTAGTGTTTTTCCTTGAAATATAGTTGTTATTCCTTGTATTAATCCAGAATCAATATCACTTACATACTTGAAATTCAAAGTGGCGTAAAAGACAGTCAGGATGGCCGAGTGGTCTAAGGCCCTGCTTTCAGGTCGCAGTCTACATTCGCAGGCGTGGGTTCGAATCCCACTTCTGACATAAACTTGAAGATTAAGGAAGATGCTCTCTAAAAGTCGTTAAAAAGAAGTTTCAACTCTACGTTTTCTTTATAAAAAAACTCTCTAGCATATGCTTGATTGTTGTTCAATGGTACAGGTCGCTAATGTAGAAACACAGCCTCTTTTTAGGTTCAAACGAATGTAAAGACCAAAGACTAGTGTTTTTCCTTGAAATGTAGTTGTTATTCCTTCTATTAATCCAGAATCAATAACACTTACATACTTGAAATTCAAAGTGGCGTAAAAGACAGTCAGGATGACCGAGTGGTCTAAGGCGCTGCGTTCAGGTAGCCGTCTATATTCGAAGGCGTGGGTTCGAATCCCACTTCTGACATAAACTTGAAGATTAAGGAAGATGCTCTCTAAAAGTCGTTAAAAAGAAATTTGCAACTCTACGTTTTCTTTATAAAAAAACTCCCTAGCATGTGCTTGATTGTTGTTCAATCGTACAGGTCGCTAATGTAGAAACATTGCCCCTTTTTAGGTTCAAACGAATGTAAAGACCAAAGACTAGTGTTTTACCTTGAAATATAGTTGCTATTCCTTCTATTAATCCAGAGTAAATATCACCTATATACTTGAAATTCAAGATGGCATAAAAGTCAGTCAGGATGGCCGAGTGGTCTAAGGCGCTGCGTTCAGGTCGCGGTCTACATTCGTAGGCGTGGGTTCGAATCCCACTTCTGAAATAAACTTGAACATTAAGGAAGATGCTCTCTAAAACTCGTTGAAGAGAAATTTTACCTTTGCGTTTTCTTTCTAAAGAACCTCCCTAGCATATTCTTGATATTTGTTTAACCGTACAGGTCGCTAATGTAGAAATACGGTCCTATTTTAGGTTCACACGAAAGTCAAGATCAAGGGGTAAAGTTTTACTGTGAGATATACTTTTTATTCCTTCTATTAATCCATAATCAATATCACTTATATACTTGACATTTGATTTGGCGTAAAAGACAGTCAGGATGGCTGAGCGGTGTAAGGCACTGCGTTCATGTTGCAATCTACATTTGTAGGCGTTGGTTCGAATCCCACTTCTGACATTTAATTGGTGATTTAGAAGGATGCTCTTTAAAATGTGGAAAATGAAATTGCAACAGTAAGTTTCTTTATGAGAAGCCTTCCTATATTATCCTTTATGGTTGTTCAACCGTACAGATCGTTAATGTAGAAACAAAGCCTCTTTTTAAGTTCAAACGAATGTAAAGACCAAGGACTAGTGTTTTTCCTTGAAATGTAGTTGTTATTCCTTCTATTAATCCAGAATCAATATCACTTACATACTTGAAATTCAAAGTGGCGTAAAAGACAGTCAGGATGACCGAGTGGTCTAAGGCGCTGCGTTCAGGTAGCAGTCTACATTCTTAGGCGTGGGTTCGAATCCCACTTCTGACATAAACTTAAAGATTAAAGAAGATGCTCTCTAAAAGTCGTTAAGAAGAAGTTGCAACTCTACGTTTTCTTTATAAAAAAACTCCCTAGCTTATGCTTGATTGTTGTTCAATGGTACAGGTCGCTAATGTAGAAACACAGCCTCTTTTTAGGTTCAAACGAATGTAAAGACCAAAGACTAGTGTTTTACCTTGAAATATAGTTGCTATTCCTTCTAATAATCCAGAATCAATATCAGTTATATACTTGACATTCTAATTGGCGTAAAAGACAGTCAGGATGGCTGAGCGGTGTAAGGCACTGCGTTCATGTTGCAATCTACATTTGCAAGCGTTGGTTCGAATCCCACTTCTGACATTTAATTGGTGATTTAGAAGGATGCTCTCTAAAAGTCGTTAAAAAGAAGTTGCAACTCTACGTTTTCTTTATAAAAAAACTCCCTAGCATATGCTTGATTGTTGTTCAATGGTACAGGTCGCTAATCTAGAAACACAGCCTCGTTTTAGGTTCAAACGAATGTAAAGACCAAGGACTAGTGTTTTTCCTTGAAATATAGTTGTTATTCCTTGTATTAATCCAGAATCAATATCACTTACATACTTGAAATTCAAAGTGGCGTAAAAGACAGTCAGGATGGCCGAGTGGTCTAAGGCCCTGCTTTCAGGTCGCAGTCTACATTCGCAGGCGTGGGTTCGAATCCCACTTCTGACATAAACTTGAAGATTAAGGAAGATGCTCTCTAAAAGTCGTTAAAAAGAAGTTTCAACTGTACGTTTTCTTTATAAAAAAACTCTCTAGCATATGCTTGATTGTTGTTCAATGGTACAGGTTGCTAATGTAGAAACACAGCCTCTTTTTAGGTTCAAACGAATGTAAAGACCAAAGACTAGTGTTTTACCATGAAATATAGTTGTTATTCCTTCTATTATTCCAGAATCAAAATTACTTACATACTTGACATGCAATATGGCGAAAAATATAGTCAGGATGGGCGAGTGGTCTAAGGCGCTGCGTTCAGGTTGCAGTCTACATTCGTAAGCGTGGTTTCGAATCCCACTTCTGACATAAATTTGAAGGTTAAAGAAGATGGTCTCTAAAAGTCTTTAAAAACAAATTTCACCTGTGCGTTTTCTTACTAGAAAACCTCCCTAGCATATTCTTTATTGTTGTTCAACCGTACAGGTAGCTAATATAGAAATACGGTCCTACTTTAGGTTCACACGAAAGTGAAGACCAAGGGTTAAAGTTTTACTGTGAGATATACTTTTTATTCCTGCTGTTAATGTAGAATCAATATCACTTATATACTTGACATTCGAATTGGCGCAAAAGACAGTCAGGATGGCTGAGCGGTGTATGGCGCTGCGTTCAGGTCGCAATCTGCATTTGTAGGCGTGGGTTCGAATCCCACTTCTGACATGTAATTGCTGTTTAAGAAGGATTCTCTTTAAAATGTGGAAAATAAAATTGCAGCAGTAAGTGTTCTTTATCAGAAACCTTCCTATAATATCCTTTATGGTTTTTCAACCGTACAGGTCGTTAATGTAGAAACACAGCCTCCTCTTAGGTTCAAACGAAAGTCAGACCAAAGACTAGTGTTTTACCTTGAAATATAATTGTTAATCCTTCTATTAATCCAGAATCAATATCACTTACATACTTGAAATTGAAAGTGGCGTAAAAGACAGTCAGGATTGCCGAATGGTCTAAGGCGCTGCGTTCAGGTCGCAGTGTACATTCGTAGGCGTGGTTTCGAATCCCACTTCTGACATGTAATTGGTGATTAAGAAGGATGCTCTTTAAAGTGTGGAGAATGAAATTGCAACAGTAAGTGTTCTTTATGAGAAACCTTCCTATAATATCCTTTATGGTTGTTTAACCGTACAGGTCGTTAATGTAGAAGCACGGCCTCTTTTTAGATTCAAACGAATGTAAAGACCAAGGACTAGTGTTTCACCTTGAAATACAGTTGTTATTCCTTTTATTAATCCAGAATCAATATCACTTACATACTTGAAATTCAAAGTGACGTAAAAGACAGTCAGGAAGGCCGAGTGGTCTAAGGCGCTGCGCCCAGGTCGCAGTCTACATTCGTAGGCGTGGGTTCGAATCCCACTTCTGACATAAACTTGAAGATTAAGGAAGATGCTCTCTAAAAGTCGTTAAAAAGAAGTTGCAACTCTACGTTCTCTTTATAAGAAAACTCCCTAGCATATTCTTGATTGTTGTTCAAACGTACAGGTCGCCAATGTAGAAATAATGTCCTATTTTACGTTCACACGAAAGTCAAGACCAAGGGTTAAAGTTTCACTGTGAGATATACTTTTTATTCCTTCTATTAATCCAGAATCAATATCACTTATATACTTGACATTTGATTTGGCGTAAAAGACAGTCAGGATGGCTGAGCGGTGTAAGGCACTGCGTTCATGTTGCAATCTACATTTGTAGGCGTTGGTTCGAATCCCACTTCTGACATTTAATTGGTGATTTAGAAGGATGCTCTTTAAAATGTGGAAAATGAAATTGCAACAGTAAGTTTCTTTATGAGAAGCCTTCCTATATTATCCTTTATGGTTGTTCAACCGTACAGATCGTTAATGTAGAAACAAAGCCTCTTTTTAGGTTCAAACGAATGTAAAGACCAAGGACTAGTGTTTTTCCTTGAAATGTAGTTGTTATTCCTTCTATTAATCCAGAATCAATATCACTTACATACTTGAAATTCAAAGTGGCGTAAAAGACAGTCAGGATGACCGAGTGGTCTAAGGCGCTGCGTTCAGGTAGCAGTCTACATTCTTAGGCGTGGGTTCGAATCCCACTTCTGACATAAACTTGAAGATTAAGGAAGATGCTCTCTAAAAGTCGTTAAGAAGAAGTTGCAACTCTACGTTTTCTTTATAAAAAAACTCCCTAGCTTATGCTTGATTGTTGTTCAATGGTACAGGTCGCTAATGTAGAAACACAGCCCCTTTTTAGGTTCAAACGAATGTAAAGACCAAAGACTAGTGTTTTACCTTGAAATATAGTTGCTATTCCTTCTAATAATCCAGAATCAATATCAGTTATATACTTGACATTCTAATTGGCGTAAAAGACAGTCAGGATGGCTGAGCGGTGTAAGGCACTGCGTTCATGTTGCAATCTACATTTGCAAGCGTTGGTTCGAATCCCACTTCTGACATTTAATTGGTGATTTAGAAGGATGCTCTCTAAAAGTCGTTAAAAAGAAGTTGCAACTCTACGTTTTCTTTATAAAAAAACTCCCTAGCATATGCTTGATTGTTGTTCAATGGTACAGGTCGCTAATGTAGAAACACAGCCTCGTTTTAGGTTCAAACGAATGTAAAGACCAAGGACTAGTGTTTTTCCTTGAAATATAGTTGTTATTCCTTGTATTAATCCAGAATCAATATCACTTACATACTTGAAATTCAAAGTGGCGTAAAAGACAGTCAGAATGGCCGAGTGGTCTAAGGCCCTGCTTTCAGGTCGCAGTCTACATTCGCAGGCGTGGGTTCGAATCCCACTTCTGACATAAACTTGAAGATTAAGGAAGATGCTCTCTAAAAGTCGTTAAAAAGAAGTTTCAACTCTACGTTTTCTTTATAAAAAAACTCTCTAGCATATGCTTGATTGTTGTTCAATGGTACAGGTCGCTAATGTAGAAACACAGCCTCTTTTTAGGTTCAAACGAATGTAAAGACCAAAGACTAGTGTTTTACCATGAAATATAGTTGTTATTCCTTCTATTATTCCAGAATCAAAATTACTTACATACTTGACATGCAATATGGCGAAAAATATAGTCAGGATGGGCGAGTGGTCTAAGGCGCTGCGTTCAGGTTGCAGTCTACATTCGTAAGCGTGGTTTCGAATCCCACTTCTGACATAAATTTGAAGGTTAAAGAAGATGGTCTCTAAAAGTCTTTAAAAACAAATTTCACCTGTGCGTTTTCTTACTAGAAAACCTCCCTAGCATATTCTTTATTGTTGTTCAACCGTACAGGTAGCTAATATAGAAATACGGTCCTACTTTAGGTTCACACGAAAGTGAAGACCAAGGGTTAAAGTTTTACTGTGAGATATACTTTTTATTCCTGCTGTTAATGTAGAATCAATATCACTTATATACTTGACATTCGAATTGGCGCAAAAGACAGTCAGGATGGCTGAGCGGTGTATGGCGCTGCGTTCAGGTCGCAATCTGCATTTGTAGGCGTGGGTTCGAATCCCACTTCTGACATGTAATTGCTGTTTAAGAAGGATTCTCTTTAAAATGTGGAAAATAAAATTGCAGCAGTAAGTGTTCTTTATCAGAAACCTTCCTATAATATCCTTTATGGTTGTTCAACCGTACAGGTCGTTAATGTAGAAACACAGCCTCCTCTTAGGTTCAAACGAAAGTCAGACCAAAGACTAGTGTTTTACCTTGAAATATAATTGTTAATCCTTCTATTAATCCAGAATCAATATCACTTACATACTTGAAATTCAAAGTGGCGTAAAAGACAGTCAGGATTGCCGAATGGTCTAAGGCGCTGCGTTCAGGTCGCAGTGTACATTCGTAGGCGTGGTTTCGAATCCCACTTCTGACATGTAATTGGTGATTAAGAAGGATGCTCTTTAAAGTGTGAAGAATGAAATTGCAGCAGTATGTGTTCTTTATGAGAAACCTTCCTATAATATCCTTTATGGTTGTTTAACCGTACAGGTCGTTAATGTAGAAGCACAGCCTCTTTTTAGATTCAAACGAATGTAAAGACCAAGGACTAGTGTTTCACCTTGAAATACAGTTGTTATTCCTTTTATTAATCCAGAATCAATATCACTTACATACTTGAAATTCAAAGTGGCGTAAAAGACAGTCAGGAAGGCGAGTGGTCTAAGGCGCTGCGCCCAGGTCGCAGTCTACATTCGTAGGCGTGGGTTCGAATCCCACTTCTGACATAAACTTGAAGATTAAGGAAGATGCTCTCTAAAAGTCGTTAAAAAGAAGTTGCAACTCTACGTTCTCTTTATAAGAAAACTCCCTAGCATATTCTTGATTGTTGTTCAAACGTACAGGTCGCTAATGTAGAAATAATGTCCTATTTTACGTTCACACGAAAGTCAAGACCAAGGGTTAAAGTTTCACTGTGAGATATACTTTTTATTCCTTCTATTAATCCAGAATAAATATCACTTACATACTTGAAATCCAAAGTGGCGTAAAAGACAGTCAGGATTGCCGAATGGTCTAAGGCGCTGCGTTCAGGTCGCAGTGTACATTCGTAGGCGTGGTTTCGAATCCCACTTCTGACATGTAATTGGTGATTAAGAAGGATGTTCTTTGAAATGTGGAGAATGAAATTGCAACAGTAAGTGTTCTTTTTGAGAAACCTTCCTATAATATCCTTTATGGTTGTTCAACCATACAGGTCGTTAATGTGGAAGCACGGCCTCTTTTTAGATTCAAACGAATGTAAAGACAGAGGACTAGTGTTTTACCTTGAAATACAGTTGTTATTCCTTTTATTAATCCAGAATCAATATCACTTACATACTTGAAATTCAAAGTGGCGTAAAAGACAGTCAGGAAGGCCGAGTGGTCTAAGGCGCTGCGTCCAGGTCGCAGTCTACATTCGTAGGCGTGGGTTCGAATCCCACTTCTGACATAAAGTTGAAGATTAAGGAAGATGCTCTCCAAAAGTCGTTAAAAAGAAGTTGCAACTCTACGTTCTCTTTATAAAAAAACTCCCTAGCATATTCTTGATTGTTGTTCAACCGTAGAGGTTGCCAATGTAGAAATAATGTCCTATTTTAGGTTCACACGAAAGTCAAGACCAAGGGTTAAAGTTTTACTGTGAGATATACTTTTTATTCCCTTTATTAATCCAGAATAAATATCACTTACATACTTGAAATTCAAGGTGGCGTAAAAGGTAGTCAGGATGGCCGAGTGGTCTAAGGCGCTGCGTTGAGGTCGCAGCGTACATTCGTAGGCGTGGTTTCGAATCCCACTTCTCACATGTAATTGGTGATTAAGAAGGATGCTCTTTAAAATGTGGAAAATGAAATTGCATCAGTAAGTGTTCTTTATAAGAAACCTTCCTATAATATCCTTTATGGTTGTTCAACCGTACAGGTCGTTAATGTAGAAGCACGGCTTCTTTTTAGATTCAAACGAATGTAAAGACCAAGGACTAGTGTTTTACCTTGAAATGTAGTTTTCAATCCTTCTATTAATCCAAAATCAATATCACTTACATACGTGAAATTCAAAGTGGCGTAAATGTCAGACAGGATGGCCGAGTGGTCTAAGGCGCTGCGTTCAGGTCGCAGTCTACATTCGTAGGCGTGGGTTCGAATCCCACTTCTGACAAAAACTTGAAGATGAAGGAAGATGTGCTCTAAAAGTCGTTAAAAAGAAGTTGCAACTCTACGTTTTCGTTATAAAAAAACTCCCTATAATATGCTTCATTGTTGCTCAACTGTACAGGTCTTTAATGTAGAAGCACGGTCCTTTTTCCATGCTCAAACGAAAGTCAAGACCAAGGATTAATGCTTTTCCATGAAATTTAGTTGTTATTCCTTCTATTAATCCAGAATCAGTATTACTTACATACTTGAAATTCAAAGTGGCGTAAAAGGCAGTCAGGATGGCCGAGTGGTCTAAGGCGCTGCGTTCAGGTCGCAGTCTACATTCGTAGTCGTGGTTTCGAATCCCACTGCTGACATGTAATTGGTGATTAAGAAGGATGCTTTTTAAAATGTGGAAATGAAATTGCAACAGTAAGTGTTCTTTATGAGAAATCTTCCCATAAGATCCTTTATTGTTGTTCAACCATACAGGTCGTTAATGTAGAAGCACGGCCTCTTCTTAGATTCAAACGAATGTATAGACCAAGGACTAGTGTTTTACCTTGAAATATAGCTGTTATTTCTTTTATTAATCCAGAATCAATATCACTTACATACTTAAAATTCAAAGTAGCGTAAAAGACAGTCAGAAAAGCCGAGTGGTGTAAGGCGCTGCGTTCACGTCGCAGTCTACATTCGTAGGCGTGGGTTCGAATTCCACTTCTGACATAAACTTGAAGATTAAGAAAGATGCTCTCTAAAAGTCGTTAAAAAGAAGTTGCAACTCTACGTTTCCTTTATAAAAAAACTCCCTAGCATATGCTTGATTGTTGTTCAATCCTACAGGTCGCTAATGTAGAAACACAGCCTCTTTTTAGGTTCAAACGAATGTAAAGACCAAGGACTAGTTTTTTACCTTGAAATATAGTTGTTATTCCTTCTATTAATCCAGAATCAATATCACTTACATACTTGAAATTCAAAGTGGCGTAAAAGACAGTCCGGATGGCCGAGTAGTCTAAGGCGCTGTGTTCAGGTCGCAATCTACATTGTATGCGTGGGTTCGAATCCCACTTCTGATATGAACTTGAAAATTAAGGAAGATGCTCTCTAAAAGTCGTTAAAAAGAAGTTGCAACTCTACGTTTTCTTTATAAAAAAACTCCCTAGCATATGCTTGATTGTTGTTCAATCGTACAGGTCGCTAATGTAGAAATACGGCTTCTTTTTAGGTTCAAACGAATGTAAAGACCAAGGATTAGTGTTTTAGCTTGAAATATGGTTGTTATTCCTTCTATTAATCCAGAATCAATATCACTTTCATACTTGAAATTCCAAGAGGTGTAAAAGTCAGTCAGGATGGCCGAGTCGTCTAAGGCGCTGCTTTCAGGTTGCAGTCTACATTCGTAGTCGTGGGTTCGAAACCCACTTGTGACATAAACTTGAAGATTAAGGACGATGCTCTCTAAAAGTCGTTAAAAAGAAGTTGCCACTCTACGTTTTCTTTATAAAATAACTCCCTAGCAAATGCTTGATTGTTGTTCAACCGTATAGGTCTTTAATGTTGAAACACGGTCCTTTTTTATGTTCGAACGAAAGTCAAGACCAAGGATTAAAGTTTTACTGTGAGATGTATATTTTATTCCTTCTATTAATTCAGAATCAATATCACTTATGTACTTGACATTCGAAATGGCATAGAACACTCTCAGGATGGTCGAGTGGTCTATGGCACTCCGTTCAGGTCGCAGTCTCCATTCGTAGACGTGGGTTCCAATCCGACTTCTGACATAAGTTTGAAGATTAAGGAAGATGCTCTATAAAAGTCGTTAAAAAGAAATTGCAACTCTACGTTGGCTTTATACAAAAACATCCTAGCATATGCTTGATTGTTGTTCAATCGAACAGGTTGCTAATGGAGAAACACAGCCTCTTTTTAGGTTCAAACGAATGTAAAGACCAAGGACTAGTGTTTTACCTTGAAATATAGTTGTTATTCCTCCTATTAATCCAGAATCAATATCACTTACATACTTGAAATTCAAAGTGGCGTAAAAGACAGTCAGGATGGCCGAGCGGTCTAAGAGCTGCGTTCAGGTCGCAGTCTACATTCGTAGGCGTGGGTTGGAATCCCACTTCTGACATGTAATTCGACATTAGGAAGGATGTTCTTTCAAATAAGTAAAAGGAAATAGCAACGGTAGGTCTCTTTCATGAGAAATCTTTCTGGCATATGCTTTATGGTTGTTCAACTGTACAGGTCTTTAATGTAGAAACACGGTCCTTTTTTATGTTCAAACGAAAGTCAAGACCAAGGATTAATGCCTGACCATGAAAAATAGTTGTTATTCCTTCTATTAATCCAGAATCAATATTACTTACATACTTGAAATTCAAAGTGCCGTAAAAGGTAGTCAGGATGGCCGAGTGGTCTAGGGCGCTGCGTTCAGGTCGCAGTCTACATTCGTAGGCGTGGCTTCGAATCCCATTTCTGACATAAATTCGAAGGTTAATGAAGATGGTCTCTAAAAGTCTTTATAAAGCAATTTCAACTGTACGTTTTCTTTCCAAAGACCCTCCCTAGCATTTTCTTGATTGTTGTTCAACCGTACAGGTCACTAATGTAAAAATACGGTCCTATTTTAGGTTCACACGAAAGTCAAGACCAAGGGTTAAAGTTTTACTGTGAGATATACTTTTTATTCCTGCTGTTAATCCAGAATCAATATCACTTATATACTTGACATTCGATTTGACGCAAAAGACAGTCAGGATGGCTGAGCGGTGTAAGGCGCTGTGTTCAGGTCGCAATCTACATTTGTAGGCATGGGTTCGAATCCCTCTTCTGAGATGTAATTGGTGATTAAGAAGGATTCTCTTTAAAATGTGGAAAATGAAATTGCAACAGTAAGTGTTCTTTATGAGAAACCTTCCAATAATATCCTTTATGGTTGTTCAACCGTACAGGTCGTTACTGTAGAAACACTGCCTCCTCTTAGGTTCAAACGAAAGTCAAGACCAAGGATTAATGCTTTACCATGAATTATAGTTGTTACTCCTTCTATTAATCCAGAATCAATACCACCTATATACTTGACATTAGTATTGGCGTAAAAGACAGTCAGGATGGCTGAGTGGTCTATGGCGCTGCGTTCAGGTTGCAATCTACATTTGTAGGCGTGGGTTCGAATCCCACTTTTGACATGTAATTGGTAATTAAGAAGGATGCTCTTTAAAATGTGGAAAATGAATTTGCAACAGTAAGTGTTCTTTATAAGAAACCTTCCTATAATATCCTTTATGGTTGTTCAACCGTAGAGGTCGTTAATGTAGAAACACGGCCTCTTTTTAGGTTCAAAACGAATGTAAAGACCAAGGACTAGTGTTTTACCTTGAAATATAGTTGTTATTCCTTCCTTTAATCCAGAATCAATATCACTTACATACTTGAAATTCCAAGTGGCGTAAAATTCAGTCAGGATGGCCGGAAGTGGTCTAAGGCGCTGCGTTCAGGACGCAGTCTATATTCATAGGCGTAGGTTCGAATCACACTTCTGACATAAGTTTGAAGATTAAGGAAGATGCTCTATAAAAGTCGTTAAAAAGAAATTGCAACTCTACGTTGGCTTTATACAAAAACATCCTAGCATATGCTTGATTGTTGTTCAATCGAACAGGTTGCTAATGGAGAAACACAGCCTCTTTTTAGGTTCAAACGAATGTAAAGACCAAGGACTAGTGTTTTACCTTGAAATATAGTTGTTATTCCTCCTATTAATCCAGAATCAATATCACTTACATACTTGAAATTCAAAGTGGCGTAAAAGACAGTCAGGATGGCCGAGCGGTCTAAGAGCTGCATTCAGGTCGCAGTCTACATTCGTAGGCGTGGGTTGGAATCCCACTTCTGACATGTAATTCGACATTAGGAAGGATGTTCTTTCAAATAAGTAAAAGGAAATTGCAACGGTAGGTCTCTTTCATGAGAAATCTTTCTGGCATATGCTTTATGGTTGTTCAACTGTACAGGTCTTTAATGTAGAAACACGGTCCTTTTTTATGTTCAAACGAAAGTCAAGACCAAGGATTAATGCCTGACCGTGAAAAATAGTTGTTATTCCTTCTATTAATCCAGAATCAATATTACTTACATACTTGAAATTCAAAGTGCCGTAAAAGGTAGTCAGGATGGCCGAGTGGTCTAGGGCGCTGCGTTCAGGTCGCAGTCTACATTCGTAGGCGTGGCTTCGAATCCCATTTCTGACATAAATTCGAAGGTTAATGAAGATGGTCTCTAAAAGTCTTTATAAAGCAATTTCAACTGTACGTTTTCTTTCCAAAGACCCTCCCTAGCATTTTCTTGATTGTTGTTCAACCGTACAGGTCACTAATGTAAAAATACGGTCCTATTTTAGGTTCACACGAAAGTCAAGACCAAGGGTTAAAGTTTTACTGTGAGATATACTTTTTATTCCTGCTGTTAATCCAGAATCAATATCACTTATATACTTGACATTCGATTTGACGCAAAAGACAGTCAGGATGGCTGAGCGGTGTAAGGTGCTGTGTTCAGGTCGCAATCTACATTTGTAGGCATGGGTTCGAATCCCTCTTCTGAGATGTAATTGGTGATTAAGAAGGATTCTCTTTAAAATGTGGAAAATGAAATTGCAACAGTAAGTGTTCTTTATGAGAAACCTTCCTATAATATCCTTTATGGTTGTTCAACCGTACAGGTCGTTACTGTAGAAACACTGCCTCCTCTTAGGTTCAAACGAAAGTCAAGACCAAGGATTAATGCTGTACCATGAATTATAGTTGTTACTCCTTCTATTAATCCAGAATCAATACCACCTATATACTTGACATTAGTATTGGCGTAAAAGACAGTCAGGATGGCTGAGTGGTCTATGGCGCTGCGTTCAGGTTGCAATCTACATTTGTAGGCGTGGGTTCGAATCCCACTTTTGACATGTAATTGGTAATTAAGAAGGATGCTCTTTAAAATGTGGAAAATGAATTTGCAACAGTAAGTGTTCTTTATAAGAAACCTTCCTATAATATCCTTTATGGTTGTTCAACCGTAGAGGTCGTTAATGTAGAAACACGGCCTCTTTTTAGGTTCAAAACGAATGTAAAGACCAAGGACTAGTGTTTTACCTTGAAATATAGTTGTTATTCCTTCCTTTAATCCAGAATCAATATCACTTACATACTTGAAATACCAAGTGGCGTAAAATTCAGTCAGGATGGCCGAGTGGTCTAAGGCGCTGCGTTCAGGACGCAGTCTATATTCATAGGCGTAGGTTCGAATCACAGTTCTGACATAAGTTTGAAGATTAAGGAAGATGCTCTATAAAAGTCGTTAAAAAGAAATTGCAACTCTACGTTGGCTTTATACAAAAACATCCTAGCATATGCTTGATTGTTGTTCAATCGAACAGGTTGCTAATGGAGAAACACAGCCTCTTTTTAGGTTCAAACGAATGTAAAGACCAAGGACTAGTGTTTTACCTTGAAATATAGTTGTTATTCCTCCTATTAATCCAGAATCAATATCACTTACATACTTGAAATTCAAAGTGGCGTAAAAGACAGTCAGGATGGCCGAGCGGTCTAAGAGCTGCGTTCAGGTCGCAGTCTACATTCGTAGGCGTGGGTTGGAATCCCACTTCTGACATGTAATTCGACATTAGGAAGGATGTTCTTTCAAATAAGTAAAAGGAAATTGCAACGGTAGGTCTCTTTCATGAGAAATCTTTCTGGCATATGCTTTATGGTTGTTCAACTGTACAGGTCTTTAATGTAGAAACACGGTCCTTTTTTATGTTCAAACGAAAGTCAAGACCAAGGATTAATGCCTGACCGTGAAAAATAGTTGTTATTCCTTCTATTAATCCAGAATCAATATTACTTACATACTTGAAATTCAAAGTGCCGTAAAAGGTAGTCAGGATGGCCGAGTGGTCTAGGGCGCTGCGTTCAGGTCGCAGTCTACATTCGTAGGCGTGGCTTCGAATCCCATTTCTGACATAAATTCTAACCCTAACGTTTCCTTTCTAAAGAACCTTCCTAGCATATTCTTGATTGTTGTTCAACCGTACAGGTCACTAATGTAAAAATACGGTCCTATTTTAGGTTCACACGAAAGTCAAGACCAAGGGTTAAAGTTTTACTGTGAGATATACTTTTTATTCCTGCTGTTAATCCAGAATCAATATCACTTATATACTTGACATTCGATTTGACGCAAAAGACAGTCAGGATGGCTGAGCGGTGTAAGGCGCTGTGTTCAGGTCGCAATCTACATTTGTAGGCATGGGTTCGAATCCCTCTTCTGAGATGTAATTGGTGATTAAGAAGGATTCTCTTTAAAATGTGGAAAATGAAATTGCAACAGTAAGTGTTCTTTATGAGAAACCTTCCTATAATATCCTTTATGGTTGTTCAACCGTACAGGTCGTTACTGTAGAAACACTGCCTCTTCTTAGGTTCAAACGAAAGTCAAGACCAAGGATTAATGCTTTACCATGAATTATAGTTGTTACTCCTTCTATTAATCCAGAAACAATACCACCTATATACTTGACATTAGTATTGGCGTAAAAGACAGTCAGGATGGCTGAGTGGTCTATGGCGCTGCGTTCAGGTTGCAATCTACGTTTGTAGGCGTGGGTTCGAATCCCACTTTTGACATGTAATTGGTAATTAAGAAGGATGCTCTTTAAAATGTGGAAAATGAATTTGCAACAGTAAGTGTTCTTTATAAGAAACCTTCCTATAATATCCTTTATGGTTGTTCAACCGTAGAGGTCGTTAATGTAGAAACACGGCCTCTTTTTAGGTTCAAAACGAATGTAAAGACCAAAGACTAGTGTTTTACCTTGAAATATAATTTTTATTCCTTCTATTAATCCAGAATCAATATCACTTACATACTTGAAATTCCAAGTGGCGTAAAATTCAGTCAGGATGGCCGAGTGGTCTAAGGCGCTGCGTTCAGGACGCAGTCTATATTCGTAGGCGTGGGTTCGAATCACACTTCTGACATAAACTTGAAGATTAAGGAAGATGCTCTCTAAAAGTCGTTAAAAAGAAGTTGCCACTCTACGTTTTCTTTCTAAAGAACCTTTCCAGCATGTTCTTGATTGTTGTTCAACTGTACAGGTCGCTAATGTAGAAATATGGTCCTACTTTAGGTTCACACGAAAGTCAAGACCAAGGGTTAAAGTTTTACTGTGAGATATACTTTTTATTCCTGCTGTTAATTCAGAATCAATATCCCTTATATACTTGACATTCGATTTGACGCAAAAGACAGTCAGGATGGCTGAGCGGTGTAAGGCGCTGCGTTCAGGTCGCAATCTACATTTGTAGGCATGGGTTCGAATCCCACTTCTTAGATGTAATTGGTGATTAAGAAGGATTCTCTTTAAAATGTGGAAAATGAAATTGCAACAGTAAGTGTTCTTTATGAGAAACCTTCCTATAATATCCTTTATGGTTGTTCAACCGTACAGGTCGTTAATGTAGAAACACTGCCTCCTCTTAGGTTCAAACGAAGGTCAAGACCAAGGATTAATGCTTTACCATGAATTATAGTTGTTACTCCTTCCATTAGTCCAGAATCAATACCACCTATATACTTGACATAAGTATTGGCGTAAAAGACTGTCAGGATGGCTGAGTGGTCTATGGCGCTGCGTTCAGGTTGCAATCTACATTTGTAGGCGTGGGTTCGAATCCCATTTTTGACATGTAATTGGTGATTAAGAAGGATGCTCTTTAAAATGTGGAAATTGAATTTGCAACAGTAAGTGTTCTTTATGAGAAACCTTCCTATAATATCCTTTATGGTTGTTCAACTGTACAGGTCGTTAATGTAGAAACACGGCCTCTTTTTAGGTTCAAAACGAATGTAAAGACCAAGGACTAGTGTTTTACCTTGAAATATAGTTGTTATTCCTTCCTTTAATCCAGAATCAATATCACTTACATCCTTGAAATTCCAAGTGGCGTAAAATTCAGTCAGAATGGCCGAGTGGTCTAAGGCGCTGCGTTCAGGTCGCAGTCTACATTCGTAGGCGTGGGTTCGAATCCCACTTCTGACAAAAACTTAAAGATTAAGGAAGATGCTCTCTAAAAGTCGTTAAAAAGAAGTTGCCACTCTACGTTTTCTTTCTAATGAACCTTCCCAGCATA
Organism: Hydractinia symbiolongicarpus; assembly: GCF_029227915.1. NCBI lineage: Eukaryota > Metazoa > Cnidaria > Hydrozoa > Anthoathecata > Hydractiniidae > Hydractinia > Hydractinia symbiolongicarpus. Next base: position 7,597,161 of record NC_079878.1, read on the forward strand.
TTCTTGATTGTTGTTCAACCGTACAAGTCGCTAATGTAGAAATACGGCCTCTTTTTAGGTTCAAACGAATGTAAAGACGAAGGACTAGTGTTTTACCTTGAAATATGGTTGTTATTCTTTCTATTAATCCAGAATCAATATCACTTACATAGCTCAAATTCCAAGAGGCGTAAAAGTCAGTCAGGATGGCCGAGTGGTCTAAGGCGCTGCGTTCAGGTCGCAGTCTACATTCGTAGGCGTGGGTTCGAATCCCACTTCTGACAAAAACTTAAAGATTAAGGAAGATGCTCTCTAAAAGTCGTTAAAAAGAAGTTGCTACACTACGTTTTCATTCTAAAGAACCTTTCTAGCATGTTCTTGATTGTTGTTCAACCGTACAGGTCGCTAATGTAGAAATACGGCCTTTTTTTAGGTTCAAACGAATGTAAAGACGAAGGACTAGTGTTTTACCCTGAAATATGGTTGTTATTCCTTCTATTAATCCAGAATCAATATCACTTACATACTTGAAATTCCAAGTGATGTAAAAGTCAGTCAGGATGGCCGAGTAGTCTAAGGCGCTGCGTTCAGGTCGTAGTTTACATTCGTAGGCGTGGGTTCGAATCCCATTTCTGACAAAAACTTAAAGATTAAGGAAGATGCTCTCTAAAAGTCGTTAAAAAGAAGTTGCCACTCTACGTTTTCTTTCTAAAGAACCTTTCCAGCATGTTCTTGATTGTTGTTCAACTTTACAGGTCACTAATGTAGAAATATGGTCCTACTTTAGGTTCACACGAAAGTCAAGACCAAGGGTTAAAGTTTTACTGTGAGATATACTTTTTATTCCTGCTGTTAATTCAGAATCAATATCCCTTATATACTTGACATTCGATTTGACGCAAAAGACAGTCAGGATGGCTGAGCGGTGTAAGGCGCTGCGTTCAGGTCGCAATCTATATTTGTAGGCATGGGTTCGAATCCCACTTCTTAGATGTAATTGGTGATTAAGAAGGATTCTCTTTAAAATGTGGAAAATGAAATTGCAACAGTAAGTGTTCTTTATGAGAAACCTTCCTATAATATCCTTTATGGTTGTGCAACCGTACAGGTCGTTAATGTAGAAACACTGCCTCCTCTTAGGTTCAAACGAAGGTCAAGACCAAGGATTAATGCTTTACCATGAATTATAGTTGTTACTCCTTCCATTAGTCCAGAATCAATACCACCTATATACTTGACATAAGTATTGGCGTAAAAGACTGTCAGGATGGCTGAGTGGTCTATGGCGCTGCGTTCAGGTTGCAATCTACATTTGTAGGCGTGGGTTCGAATCCCATTTTTGACATGTAATTGGTGATTAAGAAGGATGCTCTTTAAAATGTGGAAATTGAATTTGCAACAGTAAGTGTTCTTTATGAGAAAACTTCCTATAATATCCTTTATGGTTGTTCAACTGTACAGGTCGTTAATGTAGAAACACGGCCTCTTTTTAGGTTCAAAACGAATGTAAAGACCAAGGACTAGTGTTTTACCTTGAAATATAGTTGTTATTCCTTCCTTTAATCCAGAATCAATATCACTTACATCCTTGAAATTCCAAGTGGCGTAAAATTCAGTCAGAATGGCCGAGTGGTCTAAGGCGCTGCGTTCAGGTCGCAGTCTACATTCGTAGGCGTGGGTTCGAATCCCACTTCTGACAAAAACTTAAAGATTAAGGAAGATGCTCTCTAAAAGTCGTTAAAAAGAAGTTGCCACTCTACGTTTTCTTTCTAATGAACCTTCCCAGCATATTCTTGATTGTTGTTCAACCGTACAAGTCGCTAATGTAGAAATACGGCCTCTTTTTAGGTTCAAACGAATGTAAAGACGAAGGACTAGTGTTTTACCTTGAAATATGGTTGTTATTCTTTCTATTAATCCAGAATCAATATCACTTACATAGCTCAAATTCCAAGAGGCGTAAAAGTCAGTCAGGATGGCCGAGTGGTCTAAGGCGCTGCGTTCAGGTCGCAGTCTACATTCGTAGGCGTGGGTTCGAATCCCACTTCTGACAAAAACTTAAAGATTAAGGAAGATGCTCTCTAAAAGTCGTTAAAAAGAAGTTGCTACACTACGTTTTCATTCTAAAGAACCTTTCTAGCATGTTCTTGATTGTTGTTCAACCGTACAGGTCGCTAATGTAGAAATACGGCCTTTTTTTAGGTTCAAACGAATGTAAAGACGAAGGACTAGTGTTTTACCCTGAAATATGGTTGTTATTCCTTCTATTAATCCAGAATCAATATCACTTACATACTTGAAATTCCAAGTGATGTAAAAGTCAGTCAGGATGGCCGAGTAGTCTAAGGCGCTGCGTTCAGGTCGTAGTTTACATTCGTAGGCGTGGGTTCGAATCCCATTTCTGACAAAAACTTAAAGATTAAGGAAGATGCTCTCTAAAAGTCGTTAAAAAGAAGTTGCTACTCTACGTTTTCATTCTAAAGAACCTTTCCAGCATGTTCTTGACTGCTTTTCAACCGTACAGGTCTTTAATGTAGAAACACGGTCCTTTTTTATGTTCAAACGAAATTCAAGACCAAGGATTAAGGTTGTACCGCGAAACATACTTGTTATTGCTTCTATTAATCCAGAATCAATATCACTTACATACTTGAAATTCCAAGTGATGTAAAAGTCAGTCAGGATGGCCGAGCAGTCTAAGGCGCTGCGTTCAGGTCGCAGTCTACATTCGTAGGCGTGGGTTCGAATCCCCCTTCTGACATAAGTTTGAAGATTAAGGAAGATGCTCTATAAAAGTTGTTAAAAAGAAATTGCAACTCTACGTTGGCTTTATACAAAAACTCCCTAGCAAATGCTTGATTGTTGTTCTACCGTACAGGTCTCTAATGTGGAAACACGGTCCTATTTAGGTTTAAACGATTATAAAGACCAATGACTAGTGTTTTATCTTGAAATATAATTTTTATTTCTTCTATTAATCCAGAATCAATATCACTTACATAATTGAAATTCCAAGTGGCGTAAAAGTCAGTCAGGATGGCCGAGTGGTCTAAGGTGCTGCGTTCAGGTCGGAGTCTACATTCGTAGGCGTGGGTTCGAATCCCACTTCTGACATAAACTTGAAGATTAAGGAAGATGCTCTCTAAAAGACGTTAAAAACAAGTTGCAACTCTACGTTTTGTTTATAAAAAAAGTCCCTAGCAAATGCTTGATTGTTGTTAAACCGTACAGGTCTTTATTGTGAAAACACGGGCCTTTTTAGGTTTAAACGAATGTAAAAACCAATGACTAGTGTTTTACCTTGAAATATAGTTTTTATTCCTTCTATTAATCCAGAATCAATATCACTTACATACTTGAAATTCCAAGTGGCGTAAAAGTCAGTCAGGATGGCCGAGTGGTCTAAGGCGCTGCGTTCAGGTCGCAGTCTACATTCGTAGGCGTGGGTTCGAATCCCACATCTGACAAAAACTTGAAGATTAAGGAAGATGCTCTCTAAAAGTCGTTAAAAAGAACTTGCCACTCTACGTTTTCTTTCTAAAGAACCTTTCCAGCATGTTCTTGATTGTTGTTCTACCGTACAGGTCTTTGATGTGGAAACACGGTCCTTTTTAGGTTTAAACGAATGTAAAGACCAATGACTAGTGTCTTTCCTTGAAATATAATTTTTATTCCTTCTATTAATCCAGAATCAATATTACTTACATACTTGAAATTCAAAGTGGCGAAAAAGGTAGTCCGGATGGCCGAGTGGTCTAAGGCGCTACGTTCAGGTCGCAGTCTACATTCGAAGGCGTGGTTTCGAATCCCACTTCTGACATAAATTCGAAGGTTAATGAAGATACTCTCAAACAATTTAAAAAGAAATTTCACCTGTACGTTTTCTTTCTAAAGAACCTTCCTAGCATATTCTTCATTGTTGTTGAACCGTATAGGTCGCTAATTTAGAAATACGGCCTCTTTTTAGGTTCAAACGAATGTAAAGACCAAGGACTAGTGTTTTACCTTGAAATATAGTTGTTATTCCTTCTATTAATCCAGAATTAATATCACTTACATACTTGAAATTCAAAGTGGTGTAAAAGTCAGTCAGGATGGCCGAGTGGTCCAAGGCACTGTGTTCAGGTCGCAATCTACATTCGTAGGCGTGGGTTCGAAACCCACTTCTGACATGAACTTGAAGATTAAGGAAGATGCTCTCTAAAAGTCGTTAAAAAGAAGATGCCACTCTACGTTTTCTTTCTAAAGAACCTTTCCAGCATGTTCTTGATTGTTGTTCTACCGTACAGGTCTTTGATGTGGAAACACGGTCCTTTTTAGGTTTAAACGAATGTAAAGACCAATGACTAGTGTCTTTCCTTGAAATATAATTTTTATTCCTTCTATTAATCCAGAATCAATATCACTTACATAATTGAAATTCCAAGTGGCGTAAAATTCAGTCAGGATTGCCGAGTGGTCTAAGGCGCTGCGTTCAGGACGCAGTCTACATTCGTAGGCGTGGGTTCGAATCACACTTCTGACATAAACTTGAAGATTAAGGAAGATGCTCTCTAAAAGCCGTTAAAAAGAAATTGCAACTCTACGTTTTCTTTATAAAAAAACTCCCTAGCATATGCTTGATTGTTGTTCAACCGTACATGTCTTTAATGTAGAAACACGGTCCTTTTTTATGTTCAAACGAAAGTCAAGACCAAGGATTAATGCCTTACCATGAAAAATGTTTGTTATTCCTTCTATTAATCCAGAATCAATATTACTTACATACTTGAAATTCAAAGTGGCGTAAAAGGTAGTCCGGATGGCCGAGTGGTCTAAGGCGCTACGTTCAGGTCGCAGTCTACATTCGAAGGCGTGGTTTCGAATCCCACTTCTGACATAAATTCGAAGGTTAATGAAGATACTCTCAAACAATTCAAAAAGAAATTTCACCTGTACGTTTTCTTTCTAAAGAACCTTCCTAGCATATTCTTGATTGTTGTTGAACCGTATAGGTCGCTAATTTAGAAATACGGCCTCTTTTTAGGTTCAAACGAATGTAAAGACCAAGGACTAGTGTTTTACCTTGAAATATAGTTGTTATTCCTTCTATTAATCCAGAATTAATATCACTTACATACTTGAAATTCAAAGTGGTGTAAAAGACAGTCAGGATGGCCGAGTGGTCCAAGGCACTGTGTTCAGGTCGCAATCTACATTCGTAGGCGTGGGTTCGAAACCCACTTCTGACATGAACTTGAAGATTAAGGAAGATGCTCTCTAAAAGTCGTTAAAAAGAAGATGCCACTCTACGTTTTCTTTCTAATGAACCTTCCCAGCATATTCTTGATTGTTGTTCAACCGTACAAGTCGCTAATGTAGAAATACGGCCTCTTTTTAGGTTCAAACGAATGTAAAGACGAAGGACTAGTGTTTTACCTTGAAATATGGTTGTTATTCTTTCTATTAATCCAGAATCAATATCACTTACATAGCTCAAATTCCAAGAGGCGTAAAAGTCAGTCAGGATGGCCGAGTGGTCTAAGGCGCTGCGTTCAGGTGGCAGTCTACATTCGTAGGCGTGGGTTTGAATCCCACTTCTGACAAAAACTTAAAGATTAAGGAAGATGCTCTCTAAAAGTCGTTAAAAAGAAGTTGCTACACTACGTTTTCATTCTAAAGAACCTTTCTAGCATGTTCTTGATTGTTGTTCAACCGTACAGGTCGCTAATGTAGAAATACGGCCTTTTTTTAGGTTTAAACGAATGTAAAGACGAAGGACTAGTGTTTTACCCTGAAATATGGTTGTTATTCCTTCTATTAATCCAGAATCAATATCGCTTACATACTTGAAATTCCAAGTGATGTAAAAGTCAGTCAGGATGGCCGAGTAGTCTAAGGCGCTGCGTTCAGGTCGTAGTTTACATTCGTAGGCGTGGGTTTGAATCCCACTTCTAACATAAGTTTGAAGATTAAGGAAGATGCTCTCTAAAAGTCGTTAAAAAGAAGTTGCAACTCTACGTTTTCTTTATAAAAAAAGTCCCTCGCATATGCTTGATTGTTGTTCAACCGTACAGGTCTTTAATGTAGAAACACGGTCCTTTTTTATGTTCAAACGAAAGTCAAGACCAAGGATTAAGGTTGTACCGCGAAACATACTTGTTATTGCTTCTATAAATCCAGAATCAATATCACTTACATACTTGACATTCAAAATGGTATAGCAGACTCTCAGGATTCCTGAGTGGTCTATGGCGCTGCGTTCAGGTCGCAGTTTACATTCGCAGGCGTGGGTTCGAATCGCACTTCTGACATGCAATTGGTGATTAAGAAGGATGCTCTTTAAAAGTCGTTAAAGAGAAGTTGCAACTCTACGTTTTCTTTATAAAAAAACTCCCTAGCATATGCTTGATTGTTGCTCAACCGTACATGTCTTTAATGTAGAAACACGGTCTTTTTTATGTTCAAACGAAAGTCAAGACCAAGGATTAATGCCTTACCATGAAAATGGCTGTTATTCCTTCTATTAATCCAGAATCAATATTACTTACATACTTGAAATTCAAAGTGGCGTAAAAGGTAGTCAGGATGGCCGAGTGGTCTAAGGAGCTGCGTTCAGGTTGCAGTCCACATTCGTAGGCGTGGTTTCGAATCCCACTTCTGACATAAATTTGAAGGTTAATGAAGCTGCTCTCAAACAATTTAAAAAGAAATTTCACCTGTACGCTTTCTTTCTAAAGAACCTTCTCAGCATATTCTTGATTGTTGCTGTTCAACCGTACAGGTCGCTAATGCGGAAATACGGTTTCTTTTTAGGTTCAAACGAATGTAAAGACCAAGGACTAGTGTTTTACCTTGAAATATGGTTGTTATTCCTTCTATTAATCCAGAATCAATATCACTTACATACTTGAAATTCCAAGTGGTGTAAAAGTCAGTCAGGATGGCCGAGTGGTCTAAGGCGCTGCGTTTAGATCGCAGTCTACATTCGTAGGCGTGGGTTCGAATCACACTTCTGACATAAACTTGAAGATTAAGGAAGATGCTCTCTAAAAGCCGTTAAAAAGAAATTGCAACTCTACGTTTTCTTTATAAAAAAACTCCCTAGCATATGCTTGATTGTTGTTCAACCGTACATGTCTTTAATGTAGAAACACGGTCCTTTTTTATGTTCAAACGAAAGTCAAGACCAAGGATTAATGCCTTACTATGAAAAATGTTTGTTATTCCTTCTATTAATCCAGAATCAATATTACTTACATACTTGAAATTCAAAGTGGCGTAAAAGGTAGTCCGGATTGCCGAGTGGTCTAAGGCGCTACGTTCAGGTCGCAGTCTACATTCGAAGGCGTGGTTTCGAATCCCACTTCTGACATAAATTCGAAGGTTAATGAAGATACTCTCAAACAATTTAAAAAAAAATTTCACCTGTACGTTTTCTTTCTAAAGAACCTTCCTAGCATATTCTTGATTGTTGTTGAACCGTATAGGTCGCTAATGTAGAAATACGGCCTCTTTTTAGGTTCAAACGAATGTAAAGACCAAGGACTAGTGTTTTACCTTGAAATATAGTTGTTATTCCTTCTATTAATCCAGAATTAATATCACTTACATACTTGAAATTCAAAGTGGTGTAAAAGTCCGTCAGGATGGCCGAGTGGTCCAAGGCACTGTGTTCAGGTCGCAATCTACATTCGTAGGCGTGGGTTCGAAACCCACTTCTGACATGAACTTGAAGATTACGGAAGATGCTCTCTAAAAGTCGTTAAAAAGAAGTTGCAACTCTAGTCAGTCGTTAAAAAGAAGTTGCCACTCCACGGTTTCTTTCTAAAGAACCTTCCCAGCATATTCTTGATTGTTGTTCAACCGTACATGTCGCTAATGTAGTAATACGGCCTCTTTTTAGGTTCAAACGAATGTAAAGACGAAGGACTAGTGTTTTACCTTGAAATGTGGTTGTTATTCTTTCTATTAATCCAGAATCAATATCACTTACATACTTGAAATTCCAAGTGATGTAAAAGTCAGTCAGGATGGCCGAGTGGTCTAAGGCGCTGCGTTCAGGTCGCAGTCTACATTCGTAGGCCTAGGTTCGAAATCCACTTCTGACATAAACTTGAGGATTAAGGAAGATGCTCTCTAAAAGTCGTTAAAAAGAAGTTGCAACTCTACGTTTTCTTTATAAAAAAGCTCCCTAGCAAATGCTTGATTGTTGTTTAACCGTACAGGTCTTTAATGTGGAAACACGGTCCTTTTTCGTGTTCAAACGAAAGTCAAGACCAAGGATTAAAGTTTTACTGTGAGATGTACTTTTCATTCCTTCTATTAATCCAGAATCAATATCACTTATGTACTTGACATTAAAAATGGCATTGAAGACTCTCAGGATGTTCGAGTGGTCTATGGCACTGCGTTCAGGTCGCAGTCTACATTCGCAGGCGTGGGTTCGAATCCCACTTCTGACATAAGTTTGAAGATTAAGGAAGATGCTCTATAAAAGTTGTTAAAAAGAAATTGCAACTCTACGTTGGCTTTATACAAAAACTCCCTAGCAAATGCTTGATTGTTGTTCTACCGTACAGGTCTTTAATGTGGAAACACGGTCCTTTTTAGGTTTAAACGAATGTAAAGACCAATGACTAGTGTTTTACCTTGAAATATAATTTTTATTCCTTCTATTAATCCAGAATCAATATCACTTACATAATTGAAATTCCAAGTGGCGTAAAAGTCAGTCAGGATGGCCGAGTGGTCTAAGGCGCTGCGTTCAGGTCGCAGTCTACATTCGTAGGCGTGGGTTCGAATCCAACTTCTGACAAAAACTTGAAGATTAAGGAAGATGCTCTCTAAAAGTCGTTAAAAAGAAGTTGCCACTCTACGTTTTCTTTCTAAAGAACCTTTCCAGCATGTTCTTGATTGTTGTTCAACCGTACAGGTCGCTAATGTAGAAATACGGTCCTACTTTAGGATCACACGAAAGTCAAGACCAAGGGTTAAAGTTTTACTGTGAGATATACTTTTTATTTCTGCTGTTAATCCAGAATCAATATTACTTATATACTTGACATTCGATTTGACGCAAAAGACAGTCAGGATGGCTGAGCGGTGTAAGGCACTGCGTTCAGGTCGCAATCTACATTTGTAGGCATGGGTTCGAATCCCACTTCTTAGATGTAATTGGTGATTAAGAAGGATTCTCTTTAAAATGTGGAAAATGAAATTGCAACAGTAAGTGTTCTTTATGAGAAACCTTCCTATAATATCCTTTATGGTTGTTCAACCGTACAGGTCGTTAATGTAGAAACACTGCCTCCTCTTAGGTTCAAACGAAAGTCAAGACCAAGGATTAAAGTTTTACTGTGAGATGTACTTTTCAATCCTTCTATTAATCCAGAATCAATATCACTTATGTACTTGACATTCGAAATGGCATAGAAGACTCTCAGGATGTTCGAGTGGTCTATTGCACTGCGTTCAGGACGCAGTCTACATTCGTAGGCATGGGTTCGAATCCCACTTCTGACATAAGTTTGAAGATAAAGGAAGATGCTCTATAAAAGTCGTTAAAAAGAAATTGCAACTCTACGTTGGCTTTATACAAAAACTCCCTAGCAAATGCTTGATTGTTGTTCTACCGTACAGGTCTTTAATGTGGAAACGCGGTCCTATTTAGATTTAAACGATTGTAAAAACCAATGACTAGTGTTTTACCTTGAAATATAGTTTTTATTCCTTCTATTAATCCAGAATCAATATCACTTAAATAATTGAAATTCCAAGTGGCGTAAAAGTCAGTCAGGATGGCCGAGTGGTCTAAGGCGCTGCGTTCAGGTCGCAGTCTACATTCGTAGGCGTGGGTTCGAATCCCACTTCTGACATAAACTTGAAGATTAAGGAAGATGCTCTTTAAAAGTCGTTAAAAACACGTTGCAACTCTACGTTTTCTTTATAAAAAAAGTCCCTAGCAAATGCTTGATTGTTGTTCAACTGTACAGGTCTTTAATGTGAAAACACGGTCCTTTCTAGGTTTAAACGAATGTAAAGACCAATGACTAGTGTTTTACCTTGAAATATAGTTTTTATTCCTTCTATTAATCCAGAATCAATATCACTTACATACTTGAAATTCCAAGAGGCGTAAAAGTCAGTCAGGATGGCCGAGTGGTCTAAGGCGCTGCGTTCAGGTCGCAGTCTACATTCGTAGGCGTGGGTTCGAATCCCACTTCTGACAAAAACTTAAAGATTAAGGAAGATATTCTGTAAAAGTCGTTAAAAAGAAATTGCTACACTACGTTTTCATTCTAAAGAACCATTCCAGCATGTTCTTGATTGTTGTTCAACCGTACAGGTCGCTAATGTAGAAATACGGCCTTTTTTAGGTTCAAACGAATGTAAAGACGAAGGACTAGTGTTTTACCCTGAAATATGGTTGTTATTCCTTCTATTAATCCAGAATCAATATCACTTACATACTTGAAATTCCAAGTGATGTAAAAGTCAGTCAGGATGTCCGAGTAGTCTAAGGCGCTGCGTTCAGGTCGTAGTCTACATTCGTAGGCGTGGGTTCGAATCCCACTTCTGACATAAGTTTGAAGATTAAGGAAGATGCTCTCTAAAAGTCGTTAAAAAGAAGTTGCAACTCTACGTTTTCTTTATAAAAAAAGTCCCTAGCATATGCTTGGTTGTTGTTCAACCGTACAGGTCTTTAATGTAGAAACACGGTCCTTTTTTATGTTCAAACGAAAGTCAAGACCAAGGATTAAGGTTGTACCGCGAAACATACTTGTTATTGCTTCTATAAATCCAGAATCAATATCACTTACATACTTGACATTCGAAATGGTATAGAAGACTCTCAGGATGCCTGAGTGGTCTATGGCGCTGCGTTCAGGTCGCAGTTTACATTCGCAGGCGTGGGTTCGAATCGCACTTCTGACATGCAATTGGTGATTAAGAAGGATGCTCTTTAAAAGTCGTTAAAGAGAAGTTACAACTCTACGTTTTCTTTATAAAAAAACTCCCTAGTATATGCTTGATTGTTGCTCAACCGTACATGTCTTTAATGTAGAAACACGGTCTTTTTTATGTTCAAACGAAAGTCAAGACCAAGGATTAATACCTTACCATGAAAATGGCTGTTATTCCTTCTATTAATCCAGAACCAATACTTCTTACATACTTGAAATTCAAAGTGGCGTAAAAGGTAGTCAGGATGGCCGAGTGATCTAAGGAGCTGCGTTCAGGTTGCAGTCCACATTCGTAGGCGAGGTTTCGAATCCCACTTCTGACATAAATTTGAAGGTTAATGAAGCTGCTCTCAAACAATTTAAAAAGAAATTTCACCTGTACGCTTTCTTTCTAAAGAACCTTCTCAGCATATTCTTGATTGTTGCTGTTCAACCGTACAGGTCGCTAATGCGGAAATACGGTTTTTTTCTAGGTTCAAACGAATGTAAATACCAAGGACTAGTGTTTTACCTGGAAATATGGTTGTTATTCTTTCTATTAATCCAGAATCAATATCACTTACATACTTGAAATTCCAAGTGGTGTAAAAGTCAGTCAGGATGGCCGAGTGGTCTAAGGCGCTGCGTTTAGATCGCAGTTTACATTTGTAGGCGTGGGTTCGAAACCCACTTCTGACATAAACTTGAAGATTAAGGAAGATGCTCTCTAAAAGTCGTTAAAAAGAAGTTGCAACTCTATGTTTTCTTTTTAAAGAACCTTTCCAGCATGTTCTTGATTGTTGTTCTACCGTACAGGTCTTTAATGTGGAAACACGGTCCTTTTTCCTGTTCAAACGAAAGTCAAGACCAAGGATTAAAGTTTTACTGTGAGATGTACTTTTCATTCCTTCTATTAATCCAGAATCAATATCACTTATGTACTTGACATTCGAAATGGCATAGAAGACTCTCAGGATGTTCGAGTGGTCTATGGTACTGCGTTCAGGTCGCAGTCTACATTCGTAGGCGTTGGTTCGAATCCCACTTCTGACATAAACTTGAAGATTAAGGAAGATGCTCTCTAAAAGTCGTTAAAAACACGTGGCAACTCTACGTTTTCTTTATAAATAAAGTCCCTAGCAGATGCTTGATTGTTGTTCAACCGTACAGGTCTTTAATGTGAAAACACGGTCCTTTTAAGGTTTAAACGAATGTAAAGACCAATGACTAGTGTTTTACCTTGAAATATAGTTTTTATTCCTTCTATTAATCCAGAATCAATATCACTTACATACTTGAAATTCCAAGAGGCGTAAAAGTCAGTCAGGATGGCCGAGTGGTCTAAGGCGCTGCGTTCAGGTCGCAGTCTACATTCGTAGGCGTGGGTTCGAATCCCACTTCTGACAAAAACTTGAAGATTAAGGAAGATGCTCTCTAAAAGTCGTTAAAAAGAAGTTGCTACTCTACGTTTTCATTCTAAAGAACCTTTCCAGCATGTTCTTGACTGTTTTTCAACCGTACAGGTCGCTAATGTAGAAATACCGCCTCTTTTTAGGTTCAAACGAATGTAAAGACCAATGACTAGTGTTTTACCTTGAAATATAGTTTTTATTCCTTCTACTAATCCAGAATCAATATCACTTACATACTTGAAATTCCAAGAGGCGTAAAAGTCAGTCAGGATGGCCGAGTGGTCTAAGGCGCTGCGTTCAGGTCGCAGTCTACATTCGTAGGCGTGGGTTCGAATCCCACTTCTGACAAAAACTTGAAGATTAAGGAAGATGCTCTCTAAAAGTCGTTAAAAAGAAGTTGCAACTCTATGTTTTCTTTTTAAAGAACCTTTCCAGCATGTTCTTGATTGTTGTTCTACCGTACAGGTCTTTAATGTGGAAACACGGTCCTTTTTCCTGTTCAAACGAAAGTCAAGACCAAGGATTAAAGTTTTACTGTGAGATGTACTTTTCATTCTTTCTATTAATCCAGAATCAATATCACTTATGTACTTGACATTCGAAATGGCATAGAAGACTCTCAGGATGTTCGAGTGGTCTATGGTACTGCGTTCAGGTCGCAGTCTACATTCGTAGGCGTTGGTTCGAATCCCACTTCTGACATAAACTTGAAGATTAAGGAAGATGCTCTCTAAAAGTCGTTAAAAACACGTGGCAACTCTACGTTTTCTTTATAAATAAAGTCCCTAGCAGATGCTTGATTGTTGTTCAACCGTACAGGTCTTTAATGTGAAAACACGGTCCTTTTAAGGTTTAAACGAATGTAAAGACCAATGACTAGTGTTTTACCTTGAAATATAGTTTTTATTCCTTCTATTAATCCAGAATCAATATCACTTACATACTTGAAATTCCAAGAGGCGTAAAAGTCAGTCAGGATGGCCGAGTGGTCTAAGGCGCTGCGTTCAGGTCGCAGTCTACATTCGTAGGCGTGGGTTCGAATCCCACTTCTGACAAAAACTTGAAGATTAAGGAAGATGCTCTCTAAAAGTCGTTAAAAAGAAGTTGCTACTCTACGTTTTCATTCTAAAGAACCTTTCCAGCATGTTCTTGACTGTTTTTCAACCGTACAGGTCGCTAATGTAGAAATACCGCCTCTTTTTAGGTTCAAACGAATGTAAAGACCAATGACTAGGGTTTTACCTTGAAATATAGTTTTTATTCCTTCTACTAATCCAGAATCAATATCACTTACATACTTGAAATTCCAAGAGGCGTAAAAGTCAGTCAGGATGGCCGAGTGGTCTAAGGCGCTGCGTTCAGGTCGCAGTCTACATTCGTAGGCGTGGGTTCGAATCCCACTTCTGACAAAAACTTGAAGATTAAGGAAGATGCTCTCTAAAAGTCGTTAAAAAGAAGTTGCAACTCTACGTTTTCTTTATAAAAAAAGACCCAAGAAAATGCTTGATTGTTGTTCAACCGTACAGGTCTTTAATATGGAAACACGGTCCTTTTTCGTGTTCAAACGAAAGTCAAGACCAAGGATTAAAGTTTTACTGTGAGATGTACTTTTCATTCCTTCTATTAATCCAGAATCAATATCACTTATGTACTTGACATTCGAAATGGCATAGAAGACTCTCAGGATGTTCGAGTGGTCTATGGTACTGCGTTCAGGTCGCAGTCTACATTCGTAGGCGTTGGTTCGAATCCCACTTCTGACATAAACTTGAAGATTAAGGAAGATGCTCTATAAAAGTTGTTAAAAAGAAATTGCAACTCTACGTTGGCTTTATACAAAAACTCCCTAGCAAATGCTTGATTGTTGTTCTACCGTACAGTTCTTTAATGTGAAAACACGGTCCTTTTTAGGTTTAAACGAATGTAAAGACCAATGACTAGTGTTTTACCTTGAAATATAGTTTTTATTCCTTCTATTAATCCAGAATCAATATCACTTACATACTTGAAATTCCAAGTGGCGTAAAAGTCAGTCAGGATGGCCGAGTGGTCTAAGGCGCTGCGTTCAGGTCGCAGTCTACATTCGTAGGCGTGGGTTCGAATCCCACTTCTGACAAAAACTTGAAGATTAAGGAAGATGCTCTCTAAAAGTCGTTAAAAACACGTGGCAACTCTACGTTTTCTTTATAAAAAAAGTCCCTAGCCAATACTTGATTGTTGTTCAACCGTACAGGTCTTTAATGTGATAACACGGTCCTTTTTAGGTTTAAACGAATGTAAAGACCAATGACTAGTGTTTTACCTTGAAATATAATTTTTATTCCTTCTATTAATCCAGAATCAATATTACTTACATACTTGAAATTCAAAGTGGCGTAAAAGGTAGTCCGGATGGCCGAGTGGTCTAAGGCGCTACGTTCAGGTCGCAGTCTACATTCGAAGGCGTGGTTTCGAATCCCACTTCTGACATAAATTCGAAGGTTAATGAAGATACTCTCAAACAATTTAAAAAGAAATTTCACCTGTACGTTTTCTTTCTAAAGAACCTTCCTAGCATATTCTTCATTGTTGTTGAACCGTATAGGTCGCTAATTTAGAAATACGGCCTCTTTTTAGGTTCAAACGAATGTAAAGACCAAGGACTAGTGTTTTACCTTGAAATATAGTTGTTATTCCTTCTATTAATCCAGAATTAATATCACTTACATACTTGAAATTCAAAGTGGTGTAAAAGTCAGTCAGGATGGCCGAGTGGTCCAAGGCACTGTGTTCAGGTCGCAATCTACATTCGTAGGCGTGGGTTCGAAACCCACTTCTGACATGAACTTGAAGATTAAGGAAGATGCTCTCTAAAAGTCGTTAAAAAGAAGATGCCACTCTACGTTTTCTTTCTAAAGAACCTTTCCAGCATGTTCTTGATTGTTGTTCTACCGTACAGGTCTTTGATGTGGAAACACGGTCCTTTTTAGGTTTAAACGAATGTAAAGACCAATGACTAGTGTCTTTCCTTGAAATATAATTTTTATTCCTTCTATTAATCCAGAATCAATATCACTTACATAATTGAAATTCCAAGTGGCGTAAAATTCAGTCAGGATTGCCGAGTGGTCTAAGGCGCTGCGTTCAGGACGCAGTCTACATTCGTAGGCGTGGGTTCGAATCACACTTCTGACATAAACTTGAAGATTAAGGAAGATGCTCTCTAAAAGCCGTTAAAAAGAAATTGCAACTCTACGTTTTCTTTATAAAAAAACTCCCTAGCATATGCTTGATTGTTGTTCAACCGTACATGTCTTTAATGTAGAAACACGGTCCTTTTTTATGTTCAAACGAAAGTCAAGACCAAGGATTAATGCCTTACCATGAAAAATGTTTGTTATTCCTTCTATTAATCCAGAATCAATATTACTTACATACTTGAAATTCAAAGTGGCGTAAAAGGTAGTCCGGATGGCCGAGTGGTCTAAGGCGCTACGTTCAGGTCGCAGTCTACATTCGAAGGCGTGGTTTCGAATCCCACTTCTGACATAAATTCGAAGGTTAATGAAGATACTCTCAAACAATTCAAAAAGAAATTTCACCTGTACGTTTTCTTTCTAAAGAACCTTCCTAGCATATTCTTGATTGTTGTTGAACCGTATAGGTCGCTAATTTAGAAATACGGCCTCTTTTTAGGTTCAAACGAATGTAAAGACCAAGGACTAGTGTTTTACCTTGAAATATAGTTGTTATTCCTTCTATTAATCCAGAATTAATATCACTTACATACTTGAAATTCAAAGTGGTGTAAAAGTCAGTCAGGATGGCCGAGTGGTCCAAGGCACTGTGTTCAGGTCGCAATCTACATTCGTAGGCGTGGGTTCGAAACCCACTTCTGACATGAACTTGAAGATTAAGGAAGATGCTCTCTAAAAGTCGTTAAAAAGAAGATGCCACTCTACGTTTTCTTTCTAATGAACCTTCCCAACATATTCTTGATTGTTGTTCAACCGTACAAGTCGCTAATGTAGAAATACGGCCTCTTTTTAGGTTCAAACGAATGTAAAGACGAAGGACTAGTGTTTTACCTTGAAATATGGTTGTTATTCTTTCTATTAATCCAGAATCAATATCACTTACATAGCTCAAATTCCAAGAGGCGTAAAAGTCAGTCAGGATGGCCGAGTGGTCTAAGGCGCTGCGTCCAGGTGGCAGTCTACATTCGTAGGCGTGGGTTTGAATCCCACTTCTGACAAAAACTTAAAGATTAAGGAAGATGCTCTCTAAAAGTCGTTAAAAAGAAGTTGCTACACTACGTTTTCATTCTAAAGAACCTTTCTAGCATGTTCTTGATTGTTTTTCAACCGTACAGGTCGCTAATGTAGAAATACGGCCTTTTTTTAGGTTTAAACGAATGTAAAGACGAAGGACTAGTGTTTTACCCTGAAATATGGTTGTTATTCCTTCTATTAATCCAGAATCAATATCGCTTACATACTTGAAATTCCAAGTGATGTAAAAGTCAGTCAGGATGGCCGAGTAGTCTAAGGCGCTGCGTTCAGGTCGTAGTTTACATTCGTAGGCGTGGGTTTGAATCCCACTTCTGACATAAGTTTGAAGATTAAGGAAGATGCTCTCTAAAAGTCGTTAAAAAGAAGTTGCAACTCTACGTTTTCTTTATAAAAAAAGTCCCTCGCATATGCTTGATTGTTGTTCAACCGTACAGGTCTTTAATGTAGAAACACGGTCCTTTTTTATGTTCAAACGAAAGTCAAGACCAAGGATTAAGGTTGTACCGCGAAACATACTTGTTATTGCTTCTATAAATCCAGAATCAATATCACTTACATACTTGACATTCAAAATGGTATAGCAGACTCTCAGGATTCCTGAGTGGTCTATGGCGCTGCGTTCAGGTCGCAGTTTACATTCGCAGGCGTGGGTTCGAATCGCACTTCTGACATGCAATTGGTGATTAAGAAGGATGCTCTTTAAAAGTCGTTAAAGAGAAGTTGCAACTCTACGTTTTCTTTATAAAAAAACTCCCTAGCATATGCTTGATTGTTGCTCAACCGTACATGTCTTTAATGTAGAAACACGGTCTTTTTTATGTTCAAACGAAAGTCAAGACCAAGGATTAATGCCTTACCATGAAAATGGCTGTTATTCCTTCTATTAATCCAGAATCAATATTACTTACATACTTGAAATTCAAAGTGGCGTAAAAGGTAGTCAGGATGGCCGAGTGGTCTAAGGAGCTGCGTTCAGGTTGCAGTCCACATTCGTAGGCGTGGTTTCGAATCCCACTTCTGACATAAATTTGAAGGTTAATGAAGCTGCTCTCAAACAATTTAAAAAGAAATTTCACCTGTACGCTTTCTTTCTAAAGAACCTTCTCAGCATATTCTTGATTGTTGCTGTTCAACCGTACAGGTCGCTAATGCGGAAATACGGTTTCTTTTTAGGTTCAAACGAATGTAAAGACCAAGGACTAGTGTTTTACCTTGAAATATGGTTGTTATTCCTTCTATTAATCCAGAATCAATATCACTTACATACTTGAAATTCCAAGTGGTGTAAAAGTCAGTCAGGATGGCCGAGTGGTCTAAGGCGCTGCGTTTAGATCGCAGTCTACATTCGTAGGCGTGGGTTCGAATCACACTTCTGACATAAACTTGAAGATTAAGGAAGATGCTCTCTAAAAGCCGTTAAAAAGAAATTGCAACTCTACGTTTTCTTTATAAAAAAACTCCCTAGCATATGCTTGATTGTTGTTCAACCGTACATGTCTTTAATGTAGAAACACGGTCCTTTTTTATGTTCAAACGAAAGTCAAGACCAAGGATTAATGCCTTACTATGAAAAATGTTTGTTATTCCTTCTATTAATCCAGAATCAATATTACTTACATACTTGAAATTCAAAGTGGCGTAAAAGGTAGTCCGGATTGCCGAGTGGTCTAAGGCGCTACGTTCAGGTCGCAGTCTACATTCGAAGGCGTGGTTTCGAATCCCACTTCTGACATAAATTCGAAGGTTAATGAAGATACTCTCAAACAATTTAAAAAAAAATTTCACCTGTACGTTTTCTTTCTAAAGAACCTTCCTAGCATATTCTTGATTGTTGTTGAACCGTATAGGTCGCTAATGTAGAAATACGGCCTCTTTTTAGGTTCAAACGAATGTAAAGACCAAGGACTAGTGTTTTACCTTGAAATATAGTTGTTATTCCTTCTATTAATCCAGAATTAATATCACTTACATACTTGAAATTCAAAGTGGTGTAAAAGTCCGTCAGGATGGCCGAGTGGTCCAAGGCACTGTGTTCAGGTCGCAATCTACATTCGTAGGCGTGGGTTCGAAACCCACTTCTGACATGAACTTGAAGATTACGGAAGATGCTCTCTAAAAGTCGTTAAAAAGAAGTTGCAACTCTAGTCAGTCGTTAAAAAGAAGTTGCCACTCCACGGTTTCTTTCTAAAGAACCTTCCCAGCATATTCTTGATTGTTGTTCAACCGTACATGTCGCTAATGTAGTAATACGGCCTCTTTTTAGGTTCAAACGAATGTAAAGACGAAGGACTAGTGTTTTACCTTGAAATGTGGTTGTTATTCTTTCTATTAATCCAGAATCAATATCACTTACATACTTGAAATTCCAAGTGATGTAAAAGTCAGTCAGGATGGCCGAGTGGTCTAAGGCGCTGCGTTCAGGTCGCAGTCTACATTCGTAGGCCTAGGTTCGAAATCCACTTCTGACATAAACTTGAGGATTAAGGAAGATGCTCTCTAAAAGTCGTTAAAAAGAAGTTGCAACTCTACGTTTTCTTTATAAAAAAGCTCCCTAGCAAATGCTTGATTGTTGTTTAACCGTACAGGTCTTTAATGTGGAAACACGGTCCTTTTTCGTGTTCAAACGAAAGTCAAGACCAAGGATTAAAGTTTTACTGTGAGATGTACTTTTCATTCCTTCTATTAATCCAGAATCAATATCACTTATGTACTTGACATTAAAAATGGCATTGAAGACTCTCAGGATGTTCGAGTGGTCTATGGCACTGCGTTCAGGTCGCAGTCTACATTCGCAGGCGTGGGTTCGAATCCCACTTCTGACATAAGTTTGAAGATTAAGGAAGATGCTCTATAAAAGTTGTTAAAAAGAAATTGCAACTCTACGTTGGCTTTATACAAAAACTCCCTAGCAAATGCTTGATTGTTGTTCTACCGTACAGGTCTTTAATGTGGAAACACGGTCCTTTTTAGGTTTAAACGAATGTAAAGACCAATGACTAGTGTTTTACCTTGAAATATAATTTTTATTCCTTCTATTAATCCAGAATCAATATCACTTACATAATTGAAATTCCAAGTGGCGTAAAAGTCAGTCAGGATGGCCGAGTGGTCTAAGGCGCTGCGTTCAGGTCGCAGTCTACATTCGTAGGCGTGGGTTCGAATCCAACTTCTGACAAAAACTTGAAGATTAAGGAAGATGCTCTCTAAAAGTCGTTAAAAAGAAGTTGCCACTCTACGTTTTCTTTCTAAAGAACCTTTCCAGCATGTTCTTGATTATTGTTCAACCGTACAGGTCGCTAATGTAGAAATACGGTCCTACTTTAGGATCACACGAAAGTCAAGACCAAGGGTTAAAGTTTTACTGTGAGATATACTTTTTATTCCTGCTGTTAATCCAGAATCAATATTACTTATATACTTGACATTCGATTTGACGCAAAAGACAGTCAGGATGGCTGAGCGGTGTAAGGCGCTGCGTTCAGGTCGCAATCTACATTTGTAGGCATGGGTTCGAATCCCACTTCTTAGATGTAATTGGTGATTAAGAAGGATTCTCTTTAAAATGTGGAAAATGAAATTGCAACAGTAAGTGTTCTTTATGAGAAACCTTCCTATAATATCCTTTATGGTTGTTCAACCGTACAGGTCGTTAATGTAGAAACACTGCCTCCTCTTAGGTTCAAACGAAAGTCAAGACCAAGGATTAAAGTTTTACTGTGAGATGTACTTTTCATTCCTTCTATTAATTCAGAATCAATATCACTTATGTACTTGACATTCGAAATGGCATAGAAGTCTCTCAGGGTGTTCGAGTGGTCTATGGCACTGCGTTCAGGTTGCAATCTACATTTATAGGCGTGGGTTCGAATCCCACTTTTGACATGTAATTGGTGATTAAGAGGGATGCTCTTTAAAATGTGGAAATTGAATTTGCAACAGTAAGTGTTCTTTATGAGAAACCTTCCTATAATATCCTTTATGGTTGTTCAACCGTACAGGTCGTTAATGTAGAAACACGGCCTCTTTTTAGGTTCAAAACGAATGTAAAGACCAAGGACTAGTGTTTTACCTTGAAATATAGTTGTTATTCCTTCTTTTAATCCAGAATCAATATCACTTACATACTTGAAATTCCAAGTGGCGTAAAATTCAGTCAGGATGGCCGAGTGGTCTAAGGCGCTGCGTTCAGGACGCAGTCTACATTCGTAGGCGTGGCTTCGAATCACACTTCTGACATGAACTTGAAGATTAAGGAAGATGCTCTCCAAAAGTCGTTAAAGAGAAGTTGCCACTCTATGTTTTCTTTCTAATGAACCTTCCCAGCATATTCTTGATTGTTGTTCAACCGTACAGGTCGCTAATGTAGAAATACGGCCTCTTTTTAGGTTCAAACGAATGTAAAGACGAAGGACTAGTGTTTTACCTTGAAATATGGTTGTTATTCTTTCTATTAATCCAGAATCAATATCACTTACATACTTGAAATTCCAAGTGATGTAAAAGTCAGTCAAGTTGGCCGAGTGGTCTAAGGCGCTGCGTTCAGGTGGCAGTCTACATTCGTAGGCGTAGGTTCGAAACCCACTTCTGACATAAACTTGAGGATTAAGGACGATGCTCTCTAAAAGTCGTTAAAAAAAAGTTGCAACTCTACGTTTTCTTTATAAAAAAGCTCCCTAGCAAATGCTTGATTGTTGTTTAACCGTACAGGTCTTTAATGTGGAAACACGGTCCTTTTTCGTGTTCAAACGAAAGTCAAGACCAAGGATTAAAGTTTTACTGTGAGATGTACTTTTCAATCCTTCTATTAATCCAGAATCAATATCACTTATGTACTTGACATTCGAAATGGCATAGAAGACTCTCAGGATGTTCGAGTGGTCTATTGCACTGCGTTCAGGACGCAGTCTACATTCGTAGGCATGGGTTCGAATCCCACTTCTGACATAAGTTTGAAGATAAAGGAAGATGCTCTATAAAAGTCGTTAAAAAGAAATTGCAACTCTACGTTGGCTTTATACAAAAACTCCCTAGCAAATGCTTGATTGTTGTTCTACCGTACAGGTCTTTAATGTGGAAACGCGGTCCTATTTAGATTTAAACGATTGTAAAAACCAATGACTAGTGTTTTACCTTGAAATATAGTTTTTATTCCTTCTATTAATCCAGAATCAATATCACTTAAATAATTGAAATTCCAAGTGGCGTAAAAGTCAGTCAGGATGGCCGAGTGGTCTAAGGCGCTGCGTTCAGGTCGCAGTCTACATTCGTAGGCGTGGGTTCGAATCCCACTTCTGACATAAACTTGAAGATTAAGGAAGATGCTCTTTAAAAGTCGTTAAAAACACGTTGCAACTCTACGTTTTCTTTATAAAAAAAGTCCCTAGCAAATGCTTGATTGTTGTTCAACTGTACAGGTCTTTAATGTGAAAACACGGTCCTTTCTAGGTTTAAACGAATGTAAAGACCAATGACTAGTGTTTTACCTTGAAATATAGTTTTTATTCCTTCTATTAATCCAGAATCAATATCACTTACATACTTGAAATTCCAAGAGGCGTAAAAGTCAGTCAGGATGGCCGAGTGGTCTAAGGCGCTGCGTTCAGGTCGCAGTCTACATTCGTAGGCGTGGGTTCGAATCCCACTTCTGACAAAAACTTAAAGATTAAGGAAGATGCTCTGTAAAAGTCGTTAAAAAGAAATTGCTACACTACATTTTCATTCTAAAGAACCATTCCAGCATGTTCTTGATTGTTGTTCAACCGTACAGGTCGCTAATGTAGAAATACGGCCTTTTTTAGGTTCAAACGAATGTAAAGACGAAGGACTAGTGTTTTACCCTGAAATATGGTTGTTATTCCTTCTATTAATCCAGAATCAATATCACTTACATACTTGAAATTCCAAGTGATGTAAAAGTCAGTCAGGATGTCCGAGTAGTCTAAGGCGCTGCGTTCAGGTCGTAGTCTACATTCGTAGGCGTGGGTTCGAATCCCACTTCTGACATAAGTTTGAAGATTAAGGAAGATGCTCTCTAAAAGTCGTTAAAAAGAAGTTGCAACTCTACGTTTTCTTTATAAAAAAAGTCCCTAGCATATGCTTGGTTGTTGTTCAACCGTACAGGTCTTTAATGTAGAAACACGGTCCTTTTTTATGTTCAAACGAAAGTCAAGACCAAGGATTAAGGTTGTACCGCGAAACATACTTGTTATTGCTTCTATAAATCCAGAATCAATATCACTTACATACTTGACATTCGAAATGGTATAGAAGACTCTCAGGATGCCTGAGTGGTCTATGGCGCTGCGTTCAGGTCGCAGTTTACATTCGCAGGCGTGGGTTCGAATCGCACTTCTGACATGCAATTGGTGATTAAGAAGGATGCTCTTTAAAAGTCGTTAAAGAGAAGTTACAACTCTACGTTTTCTTTATAAAAAAACTCCCTAGTATATGCTTGATTGTTGCTCAACCGTACATGTCTTTAATGTAGAAACACGGTCTTTTTTATGTTCAAACGAAAGTCAAGACCAAGGATTAATACCTTACCATGAAAATGGCTGTTATTCCTTCTATTAATCCAGAACCAATACTTCTTACATACTTGAAATTCAAAGTGGCGTAAAAGGTAGTCAGGATGGCCGAGTGATCTAAGGAGCTGCGTTCAGGTTGCAGTCCACATTCGTAGGCGAGGTTTCGAATCCCACTTCTGACATAAATTTGAAGGTTAATGAAGCTGCTCTCAAACAATTTAAAAAGAAATTTCACCTGTACGCTTTCTTTCTAAAGAACCTTCTCAGCATATTCTTGATTGTTGCTGTTCAACCGTACAGGTCGCTAATGCGGAAATACGGTTTCTTTTTAGGTTCAAACGAATGTAAATACCAAGGACTAGTGTTTTACCTGGAAATATGGTTGTTATTCTTTCTATTAATCCAGAATCAATATCACTTACATACTTGAAATTCCAAGTGGTGTAAAAGTCAGTCAGGATGGCCGAGTGGTCTAAGGCGCTGCGTTTAGATCGCAGTTTACATTCGTAGGCGTGGGTTCGAAACCCACTTCTGACATAAACTTGAAGATTAAGGAAGATGCTCTCTAAAAGTCGTTAAAAAGAAGTTGCAACTCTATGTTTTCTTTTTAAAGAACCTTTCCAGCATGTTCTTGATTGTTGTTCTACCGTACAGGTCATTAATGTGGAAACACGGTCCTTTTTCCTGTTCAAACGAAAGTCAAGACCAAGGATTAAAGTTTTACTGTGAGATGTACTTTTCATTCCTTCTATTAATCCAGAATCAATATCACTTATGTACTTGACATTCGAAATGGCATAGAAGACTCTCAGGATGTTCGAGTGGTCTATGGTACTGCGTTCAGGTCGCAGTCTACATTCGTAGGCGTTGGTTCGAATCCCACTTCTGACATAAACTTGAAGATTAAGGAAGATGCTCTCTAAAAGTCGTTAAAAACACGTGGCAACTCTACGTTTTCTTTATAAATAAAGTCCCTAGCAGATGCTTGATTGTTGTTCAACCGTACAGGTCTTTAATGTGAAAACACGGTCCTTTTAAGGTTTAAACGAATGTAAAGACCAATGACTAGTGTTTTACCTTGAAATATAGTTTTTATTCCTTCTATTAATCCAGAATCAATATCACTTACATACTTGAAATTCCAAGAGGCGTAAAAGTCAGTCAGGATGGCCGAGTGGTCTAAGGCGCTGCGTTCAGGTCGCAGTCTACATTCGTAGGCGTGGGTTCGAATCCCACTTCTGACAAAAACTTGAAGATTAAGGAAGATGCTCTCTAAAAGTCGTTAAAAAGAAGTTGCTACTCTACGTTTTCATTCTAAAGAACCTTTCCAGCATGTTCTTGACTGTTTTTCAACCGTACAGGTCGCTAATGTAGAAATACCGCCTCTTTTTAGGTTCAAACGAATGTAAAGACCAATGACTAGTGTTTTACCTTGAAATATAGTTTTTATTCCTTCTACTAATCCAGAATCAATATCACTTACATACTTGAAATTCCAAGAGGCGTAAAAGTCAGTCAGGATGGCCGAGTGGTCTAAGGCGCTGCGTTCAGGTCGCAGTCTACATTCGTAGGCGTGGGTTCGAATCCCACTTCTGACAAAAACTTGAAGATTAAGGAAGATGCTCTCTAAAAGTCGTTAAAAAGAAGTTGCAACTCTATGTTTTCTTTTTAAAGAACCTTTCCAGCATGTTCTTGATTGTTGTTCTACCGTACAGGTCTTTAATGTGGAAACACGGTCCTTTTTCCTGTTCAAACGAAAGTCAAGACCAAGGATTAAAGTTTTACTGTGAGATGTACTTTTCATTCCTTCTATTAATCCAGAATCAATATCACTTATGTACTTGACATTCGAAATGGCATAGAAGACTCTCAGGATGTTCGAGTGGTCTATGGTACTGCGTTCAGGTCGCAGTCTACATTCGTAGGCGTTGGTTCGAATCCCACTTCTGACATAAACTTGAAGATTAAGGAAGATGCTCTCTAAAAGTCGTTAAAAACACGTGGCAACTCTACGTTTTCTTTATAAATAAAGTCCCTAGCAGATGCTTGATTGTTGTTCAACCGTACAGGTCTTTAATGTGAAAACACGGTCCTTTTAAGGTTTAAACGAATGTAAAGACCAATGACTAGTGTTTTACCTTGAAATATAGTTTTTATTCCTTCTATTAATCCAGAATCAATATCACTTACATACTTGAAATTCCAAGAGGCGTAAAAGTCAGTCAGGATGGCCGAGTGGTCTAAGGCGCTGCGTTCAGGTCGCAGTCTACATTCGTAGGCGTGGGTTCGAATCCCACTTCTGACAAAAACTTGAAGATTAAGGAAGATGCTCTCTAAAAGTCGTTAAAAAGAAGTTGCTACTCTACGTTTTCATTCTAAAGAACCTTTCCAGCATGTTCTTGACTGTTTTTCAACCGTACAGGTCGCTAATGTAGAAATACCGCCTCTTTTTAGGTTCAAACGAATGTAAAGACCAATGACTAGTGTTTTACCTTGAAATATAGTTTTTATTCCTTCTACTAATCCAGAATCAATATCACTTACATACTTGAAATTCCAAGAGGCGTAAAAGTCAGTCAGGATGGCCGAGTGGTCTAAGGCGCTGCGTTCAGGTCGCAGTCTACATTCGTAGGCGTGGGTTCGAATCCCACTTCTGACAAAAACTTGAAGATTAAGGAAGATGCTCTCTAAAAGTCGTTAAAAAGAAGTTGCAACTCTACGTTTTCTTTATAAAAAAAGACCCTAGCAAATGCTTGATTGTTGTTCAACCGTACAGGTCTTTAATATGGAAACACGGTCCTTTTTCGTGTTCAAACGAAAGTCAAGACCAAGGATTAAAGTTTTACTGTGAGATGTACTTTTCATTCCTTCTATTAATCCAGAATCAATATCACTTATGTACTTGACATTCGAAATGGCATAGAAGACTCTCAGGATGTTCGAGTGGTCTATGGTACTGTGTTCAGGTCGCAGTCTACATTCGTAGGCGTTGGTTCGAATCCCACTTCTGACATAAACTTGAAGATTAAGGAAGATGCTCTATAAAAGTTGTTAAAAAGAAATTGCAACTCTACGTTGGCTTTATACAAAAACTCCCTAGCAAATGCTTGATTGTTGTTCTACCGTACAGTTCTTTAATGTGAAAACACGGTCCTTTTTAGGTTTAAACGAATGTAAAGACCAATGACTAGTGTTTTACCTTGAAATATAGTTTTTATTCCTTCTATTAATCCAGAATCAATATCACTTACATACTTGAAATTCCAAGTGGCGTAAAAGTCAGTCAGGATGGCCGAGTGGTCTAAGGCGCTGCGTTCAGGTCGCAGTCTACATTCGTAGGCGTGGGTTCGAATCCCACTTCTGACAAAAACTTGAAGATTAAGGAAGATGCTCTCTAAAAGTCGTTAAAAACACGTGGCAACTCTACGTTTTCTTTATAAAAAAAGTCCCTAGCCAATACTTGATTGTTGTTCAACCGTACAGGTCTTTAATGTGATAACACGGTCCTTTTTAGGTTTAAACGAATGTAAAGACCAATGACTAGTGTTTTACCTTGAAATATAATTTTTATTCCTTCTATTAATCCAGAATCAATATCACTTACATAATTGAAATTCCAAGTGGCGTAATAGTCAGTCAGGATGGCCCAGTGGTCTAAGGCGCTGCGTTCAGGTCGCAGTCCACATTCGTAGACGTTGGTTTGAATCCCACTTCGGACATAAACTTGAAGATTAAGGAAGATGCTCTCTAAAAGTCGTTAAAAACACGTGGCAACTCTACGTTTTCTTTATAAAAAAAGTCCCTAGCAAATGCTTGATTGTTGTTCAACCGTACAGGTCTTTAATGTGGAAACACGGTCCTTTTTCGTGTTCAAACGAAAGTCAAGACCAAGGATTAAAGTTTTACTGTGAGACGTACTTTTCATTCCTTCTATTAATCCAGAATCAATATCACTTATGTACTTGACATTCGAAATGGCATAGAAGACTCTCAGGACGTTCGAGTGGTCTATGGTACTGCGTTCAGGTCGCAGTCTACATTCGTAGGCGTTGGTTCGAATCCCACTTCTGACATAAACTTGAAAATTAAGGAAGATGCTCTATAAAAGTTGTTAAAAAGAAATTGCAACTCTACGTTGTCTTTATACAAAAACTCCCTAGCAAATGCTTGATTGTTGTTCTACCGTACAGGTCTTTAATGTGAAAACACGGTCTTTTTAAGGTTTAAACGAATGTAAAGACCAATGACTAGTGTTTTACCTTGAAATATAGTTTTTATTCCTTCTATTAATCCAGAATCAATATCACTTACATACTTGAAATTCCAAGAGGCGTAAAAGTCAGTCAGGATGGCCGAGTGGTCTAAGGCGCTGCGTTCAGGTCGCAGTCTACATTCGTAGGCGTGGGTTCGAATCCCACTTCTGACAAAAACTTGAAGATTAAGGAAGATGCTCTCTAAAAGTCGTTAAAAAGAAGTTGCTACTCTACGTTTTCATTCTAAAGAACCTTTCCAGCATGTTCTTGACTGTTTTTCAACCGTACAGGTCGCTAATGTAGAAATACCGCCTCTTTTTAGGTTCAAACGAATGTAAAGACCAATGACTAGTGTTTTACCTTGAAATATAGTTTTTATTCCTTCTACTAATCCAGAATCAATATCACTTACATACTTGAAATTCCAAGAGGCGTAAAAGTCAGTCAGGATGGCCGAGTGGTCTAAGGCGCTGCGTTCAGGTCGCAGTCTACATTCGTAGGCGTGGGTTCGAATCCCACTTCTGACATAAACTTAAAGATTAAGGAAGATGCTCTCTAAAAGTCGTTAAAAACACGTTGCAACTCTACGTTTTCTTTATAAAAAAAGTCCCTAGCAAATGCTTGATTGTTGTTCAACCGTACAGGTCTTTAATGTGGAAACACGGTCCTTTTTCGTGTTCAAACGAAAGTCAAGACCAAGGATTAAAGTTTTACTGTGAGATGTACTTTTCATTCCTTCTATTAATCCAGAATCAATATCACTTATGTACTTGACATTCGAAATGGCATAGAAGACTCTCAGGATGTTGGAGTGGTCTATGGTACTGCGTTCAGGTCGCAGTCTACATTCGTAGGCGTTGGTTCGAATCCCACTTCTGACATAAACTTGAAGATTAAGGAAGATGCTCTATAAAAGTTGTTAAAAAGAAATTGCAACTCTACGTTGGCTTTATACAAAAACTCCCTAGCAAATGCTTGATTGTTGTTCTACCGTACAGGTCTTTAATGTGAAAACACGGTCCTTTTTAGGTTTAAACGAATGTAAAGACCAATGACTAGTGTTTTACCTTGAAATATAGTTTCTATTCCTTCTATTAATCCAGAATCAATATCACTTACATACTTGAAATTCCAAGTGGCGTAAAAGTCAGTCAGGATGGCCGAGTGGTCTAAGGCGCTGCGTTCAGGTCGCAGTCTACATTCGTAGGCGTGGGTTCGAATCCCACTTCTGACAAAAACTTGAAGATTAAGGAAGATGCTCTCTAAAAGTCGTTAAAAAGAAGTTGCCACTCTACGTTTTCTTTCTAAAGAACCTTTCCAGCATGTTCTTGATTGTTGTTCTACCGTACAGGTCTTTGATAAGGAAACACGGTCCTTTTTAGGTTTAAACGAATGTAAAGACCAATGACTAGTGTTTTACCTTGAAATATAATTTTTATTCCTTCTATTAATCCAGAATCAATATCACTTACATAATTGAAATTCCAAGTGGCGTAATAGTCAGTCAGGATGGCCCAGTGGTCTAAGGCGCTGCGTTCAGGTCGCAGTCTACATTCGTAGGCGTGGGTTCGAATCCCACTTCTGACATAAAATTGAAGATTAAGGAAGATGCTCTCTAAAAGTCGTTAAAAACACGTTGCAACTCTACGTTTTCTTTATAAAAAAAGTCCCTAGCAAATGCTTGATTGTTGTTCAACCGTACAGGTCTTTAATGTGGAAACACGGTCCTTTTTCGTGTTCAAACGAAAGTCAAGACCAAGGATTAAAGTTTTACTGTGAGATGTACTTTTCATTCCTTCTATTAATCCAGAATCAATATCACTTATGTACTTGACATTCGAAATGGCATAGAAGACTCTCAGGATGTTCGAGTGGTCTATGGTACTGCGTTCAGGTCGCAGTCTACATTCGTAGGCGTTGGTTCGAATCCCACTTCTGACATAGACTTGAAGATTAAGGAAGATGCTCTATAAAAGTTGTTAAAAAGAAATTGCAACTCTACGTTGGCTTTATACAAAAACTCCCTAGCAAATGCTTGATTGTTGTTCTACCGTACAGGTCTTTAATGTGAAAACACGGTCCTTTTTAGGTTTAAACGAATGTAAAGACCAATGACTAGTGTTTTACCTTGAAATATAGTTTTTATTCCTTCTATTAATCCAGAATCAATATCACTTACATACTTGAAATTCCAAGTGGCGTAAAAGTCAGTCAGGATGGCCGAGTGGTGTAAGGCGCTGCGTTCAGGTCGCAGTCTACATTCGTAGGCGTGGGTTCGAATCCCACTTCTGACAAAAACTTGAAGATTAAGGAAGATGCTCTCTAAAAGTCGTTAAAAAGAAGTTGCCACTCTACGTTTTCTTTCTAAAGAACCTTTCCAGCATGTTCTTGATTGTTGTTCTACCGTACAGGTCTTTGATGTGGAAACACGGTCCTTTTTAGGTTTAAACGAATGTAAAGACCAATGACTAGTGTTTTACCTTGAAATATAATTTTTATTCCTTCTATTTATCCAGAATCAATATCACTTACATAATTGAAATTCCAAGTGGCGTAAAAGTCAGTCAGGATGGCCGAGTGGTCTAAGGCGCTGCGTTCAGGTCGCAGTCTACATTCGTAGGCGTTGGTTTGAATCCCACTTCTGACATAAACTTGAAGATTAAGGAAGATGCTCTCTAAAAGTCGTTAAAAACACGTGGCAACTCTACGTTTTCTTTATAAAAAAAGTCCCTAGCCAATACTTGATTGTTGTTCAACCGTACAGGTCTTTAATGTGATAACACGGTCCTTTTTAGGTTTAAACTAATGTAAAGACCAATGACTAGTGTTTTACCTTGAAATATAATTTTTATTCCTTCTATTAATCCAGAATCAATATCACTTACATAATTGAAATTCCAAGTGGCGTAATAGTCAGTCAGGATGGCCCAGTGGTCTAAGGCGCTGCGTTCAGGTCGCAGTCCACATTCGTAGACGTTGGTTTGAATCCCACTTCGGACATAAACTTGAAGATTAAGGAAGATGCTCTCTAAAAGTCGTTAAAAACACGTGGCAACTCTACGTTTTCTTTATAAAAAAAGTCCCTAGCAAATGCTTGATTGTTGTTCAACCGTACAGGTCTTTAATGTGGAAACACGGTCCTTTTTCGTGTTCAAACGAAAGTCAAGACCAAAGATTAAAATTTTACTGTGAGATGTACTTTTCATTCCTTCTATTAATCCAGAATCAATATCACTTACATACTTGAAATTCCAAGTGGCGTAAAATTCAGTCAGGATGGCCGAGTGGTCTAAGGCGCTGCGTTCAGGACGCAGTCTACATTCGTAGGCGTGGCTTCGAATCACACTTCTGACATGAACTTGAAGATTAAGGAAGATGCTCTCTAAAAGTCGTTAAAGAGAAGTTGCCACTCTATGTTTTCTTTCTAATGAACCTTCCCAGCATATTCTTGATTGTTGTTCAACCGTACAGGTCGCTAATGTAGAAACACGGTCCTATTTAGGTTTAAACGATTGTAAAGACCAATGACTAGTGTTTTACCTTGAAATATAATTTTTATTCCTTCTATTAATCCAGAATCAATATCACTTACTTACTTGAAATTCCAAGTGGCGTAAAAGTCAGTCAGGATGGCCGAGTGGTCTAAGGCGCTGCGTTCAGGTCGCAGTCTACATTCGTAGGCGTGGGTTCGAATCCCACTTCTGACAAAAACTTGAAGTTTAAGGAAGATGCTCTCTAAAAGTCGTTAAAAAGATGTTGCCACTCTACGTTTTCTTTCTAAAGAACCTTTCCAGCATGTTCTTGATTGTTGTTCTACCGTACATGTCTTTGATGTGGAAACACGGTCCTTTTTAGGTTTAAACGGATGTAAAGACCAATGACTAGTGTTTTACCTTGAAATATAATTTTTATTCCTTCTATTAATCCAGAATCAATATCACTTACATAATTGAAATTCCAAGTGGCGTAAAAGTCAGTCAGGATGGCCGAGTGGTCTAAGACGCTGCGTTCAGGTCGCAGTCTACATTCGTAGGCGTTGGTTTGAATCCCACTTCTGACATAAACTTGAAGATTAAGGAAGATGCTCCCTAAAAGTCGTTAAAAACACGTGGCAACTCTACGTTTTCTTTATAAAAAAAGTCCCTAGCAAATGCTTGATTGTTGTTCAACCGTACAGGTCTTTAATGTGAAAACACGGTCCTTTTTAGGTTTAAACGAATGTAAAGACCAATGACTAGTGTTTTACCTTGAAATATAGTTTTTATTCCCTCTATTAATCCAGAATCAATATCACTTACATACTTGAAATTCCAAGTGGCGTAAAAGTCAGTCAGGATGGTCGAGTGGTCTAAGGCGCTGCGTTCAGGTCGCAGTCTACATTCGTAGGCGTGGGTTCGAATCCCACTTCTGACAAAAACTTGAAGATTAAGGTAGATGCTCTCTAAAAGTCGTTAAAAAGAAGTTGCCACTCTACGTTTTCTTTCTAAAGAACCTTTCCAGCATGTTCTTGATTGTTGTTATACCGCACAGGTCTTTGATGTGGAAACACGGTCCTTTTTAGGTTTAAACGAATGTAAAGATCAATGACTAGTGTTTTACCTTGAAATATAATTTTTATTCCTTCTATTAATCCAGAATCAATATCACTTACATAATTGAAATTCCAAGTGGCATAATAGTCAGTCAGGATGGCCTAGTGGTCTAAGGCGCTGCGTTCAGGTTGCAGTCTACATTCGTAGACGTTGGTTTGAATCCCACTTCTGACATAAACTTGAAGATTAAGGAAGATGCTCTCTAAAAGTCGTTAAAAACTCGTGGCAACTCTACGTTTTCTTTATAAAAAAAGTCCCTAGCAAATGCTTCATTGTTGTACAAGCGTACAGGTCTTTAATGTGGAAACACGGTCCTTTTTCGTGTTCAAACGAAAGTCAAGACCAAGGATTAAAATTTTACTGTGAGATGTACTTTTCATTCCTTCTATTAATCCAGAATCAATATCACTTATGTACTTGACATTC
This sequence comes from Hydractinia symbiolongicarpus, assembly GCF_029227915.1. Lineage (NCBI taxonomy): Eukaryota > Metazoa > Cnidaria > Hydrozoa > Anthoathecata > Hydractiniidae > Hydractinia > Hydractinia symbiolongicarpus. The sequence continues at coordinate 7,629,546 of NC_079878.1, forward strand.
GAAATGGCATAGAAGACTCTCAGGATGTTCGAGTGGTCTATGGCACTGCGTTCAGGACGCAGTCTACATTCGTAGGCGTGGGTTCGAATCCCACTTCTGACATAAGTTTGCAGATTAAGGAAGATGCTCTATAAAAGTTGTTAAAAAGAAATTGCAACTCTACGTTGGCTTTATACAAAAACTCCCTAGCAAATGCTTGATTGTTGTTCTACCGTACAGGTCTTTAATGTGGAAACACGGTCCTATTTAGGTTTAAACGATTGTAAAGACCAATGACTAGTGTTTTACCTTGAAATATAATTTTTATTCCTTCTATTAATCCAGAATCAATATCACTTACATAATTGAAATTCCAAGTGGCGTAAAAGTCAGTCAGGATGGCCGAGTGGTCTAAGGCGCTGCGTTCAGGTCGCAGTCTATATTCGTAGGCGTGGGTTCGAATCCCACTTCTGACATAAACTTGAAGATTAGGGAAGATGCTCTCTAAAAGTCGTTAAAAACACCTTGCAACTCTACGTTGGCTTTATACAAAAACTCCCTAGCAAATGCTTGATTGTTGTTCTACCGTACAGGTCTTTAATGTGAAAACACGGTCCTTTTTAGGTTTAAACGAATGTAAAGACCAATGACTAGTGTTTTACCTTGAAATATAGTTTTTATTCCTTCTATTAATCCAGAATCAATATCACTTACATACTTGAAATTCCAAGTGGCGTAAAAGTCAGTCAGGATGGCCGAGTGGTCTAAGGCGCTGCGTTCAGGTCGCAGTCTACATTCGTAGCCGTGGGTTCGAATCCCACTTCTGACAAAAACTTGAAGATTAAGGAAGATGCTCTCTAAAAGTCGTTAAAAAGAAGTTGCCACTCTACGTGTTCTTTCTAAAGAACCTTTCCAGCATGTTCTTGATTGTTGTTCTACCGTACAGGTCTTTGATGTGGAAACACGGTCCTCTTTAGGTTTAAACGAATGTAAAGACCAATGACTAGTGTTTTACCTTGAAATATAATTTTTATTCCCTCTATTAATCCAGAATCAATATCACTTACATAATTGAAATTCCAAGTGGCGTAAAAGTCAGTCAGGATGGCCGAGTGGTCTAAGGCGCTGCGTTCAGGTCGCAGTCTACATTCGTAGGCGTTGGTTTGAATCCCACTTCTGACATAAACTTGAAGATTAAGGAAGATGCTCCCTAAAAGTCGTTAAAAACACGTGGCAACTCTACGTTTTCTTTATAAAAAAAGTCCCTAGCAAATGCTTGATTGTTGTTCAACCGTACAGGTCTTTAATGTGAAAACACGGTCCTTTTTCATGTTCAAACGAATGTAAAGACCAATGACTAGTGTTTTACCTTGAAATATAGTTTTTATTCCTTCTATTAATCCAGAATCAATATCACTTATATACTTGACATTCCAAGTGGCGTAAAAGTCAGTCAGGATGGCCGAGTGGTCTAAGGCGCTGCGTTCAGGTCGCAGTCTACATTCGTAGGCGTTGGTTTGAATCCCACTTCTGACATAAACTTGAAGATTAAGGAAGATGCTCTCTAAAAGTCGTTAAAAACACGTGGCAACTCTACGTTTTCTTTATAAAAAAAGTCCCTAGCAAATGCTTGATTGTTGTTCAACCGTACAGGTCTTTAATGTGAAAACACGGTCCTTTTTAGGTTTAAACGAATGTAAAGACCAATGACTAGTGTTTTACCTTGAAATATAGTTTTTATTCCCTCTATTAATCCAGAATCAATATCACTTACATACTTGAAATTCCAAGTGGCATAAAAGTCAGTCAGGATGGCCGAGTGGTCCAAGGCGCTGCGTTCAGGTCGCAGTCTACATTCGTAGGCGTGGGTTCGAATCCCACTTCTAACAAAAACTTGAAGATTAAGGAAGATGCTCTCTAAAAGTCGTTAAAAAGAAGTTGCTACTCTACGTTTTCATTCTAAAGAACCTTTCAAGCATGTTCTTGATTGTTGCTCAACCGTACAGGTCGCTAATGTAGAAATACGGCCTCTTTTTAGGTTCAAACGAATGTAAAGACAAAGGACTAGTGTTTTACCTTGAAATATGGTTGTTATTCCTTCTATTAATCCAAAATCAATATCACTTACATACTTGAAATTCCAAGTGATGTAAAAGTCAGTCAGGATGGCCGAGTGGTCTAAGGCGCTGCGTTCAGGTCGCAGTATACATTCGTAGGCGTGGGTTCGAATCCCACTTCTGACATAAGTTTGAAGATTAAGGAAGATGCTCTCTAAAAGTCGTTAAAAAGAAGTTGCAACTCTACGTTTTCTTTATAAAAAAAGTCCCTAGCATATGCTTGATTGTTGTTCAACCGTACAGGTCTTTAATGTAGAAACACGGTCCTTTTTCGTGTTCAAACGAAAGTCAAGACCAAGGATTAAAATTTTACTGTGAGATGTACTTTTCATTCCTTCTATTAATCCAGAATCAATATCACTTATGTACTTGACATTCGAAATGGCATAGAAGACTCTCAGGATGTTCGAGTGGTCTATGGCACTGCGTTCAGGACGCAGTCTACATTCGTAGGCGTGGGTTCGAATCCCACTTCAGACAAAGTTTGAAGATTAAGGAAGATGCTCTATAAAAGTTGTTAAAAAGAAATTGCAACTCTACGTTGGCTTTATACAAAAACTACCTAGCAAATGCTTGATTGTTGTTCTACCGTACAGGTCTTTGATGTGGAAACACGGTCCTTTTTAGGTTTAAACGGATGTAAAGACCAATGACTAGTGTTTTACCTTGAAATATAGTTTTTATTCCTTCTATTAATCCAGAATCAATATCACTTATATACTTGACATTCCAAGTGGCGTAAAAGTCAGTCAGGATGGCCGAGTGGTCTAAGGCGCTGCGTTCAGGTCGCAGTCTACATTCGTAGGCGTTGGTTTGAATCCCACTTCTGACATAAACTTGAAGATTAAGGAAGATGCTCTCTAAAAGTCGTTAAAAACACGTGGCAACTCTACGTTTTCTTTATAAAAAAAGTCCCTAGCAAATGCTTGATTGTTGTTCAACCGTACAGGTCTTTAATGTGAAAACACGGTCCTTTTTAGGTTTAAACGAATGTAAAGACCAATGACTAGTGTTTTACCTTGAAATATAGTTTTTATTCCCTCTATTAATCCAGAATCAATATCACTTACATACTTGAAATTCCAAGTGGCGTAAAAGTCAGTCAGGATGGCCGAGTGGTCTAAGGCGCTGCGTTCAGGTCGCAGTCTACATTCGTAGGCGTGGGTTCGAATCCCACTTCTGACAAAAACTTGAAGATTAAGGAAGATGCTCTCTAAAAGTCGTTAAAAAGAAGTTGCCACTCTACGTTTTCTTTCTAAAGAACCATTCTAGCATGTTCTTGATTGTTGTTCTACCGTACAGGTCTTTGATGTGGAAACACGGTCCTTTTTAGGTTTAAACGAATGTAAAGACCAATGACTAGTGTTTTACCTTGAAATATAAATTTTATTCCTTCTATTAATCCAGAATCAATATCACTTACATAATTGAAATTCCAAGTGGCGTAATATTCAGTCAGGATGGCCTAGTGGTCTAAGGCGCTGCGTTCAGGTTGCAGTCTACATTCGTAGACGTTGCTTTGAATCCCACTTCTGACATAAACTTGAAGATTAAGGAAGATGCTCTCTAAAAGTCGTTAAAAACACGTGGCAACTCTACGTTTTCTTTATAAAAAAAGTCCCTAGCATATGCTTGATTGTTGTTCAACCGTACAGGTCTTTAATGTAGAAACACGGTCCTTTTTCGTGTTCAAACGAAAGTCAAGACCAAGGATTAAAATTTTACTGTGAGATGTACTTTTCATTCCTTCTATTAATCCAGAATCAATATCACTTATGTACTTGACATTCGAAATGGCATAGAAGACTCTCAGGATGTTCGAGTGGTCTATGGCACTGCGTTCAGGACGCAGTCTACATTCGTAGGCGTGGGTTCGAATCCCACTTCAGACAAAGTTTGAAGATTAAGGAAGATGCTCTATAAAAGTTGTTAAAAAGAAATTGCAACTCTACGTTGGCTTTATACAAAAACTACCTAGCAAATGCTTGATTGTTGTTCTACCGTACAGGTCTTTGATGTGGAAACACGGTCCTTTTTAGGTTTAAACGGATGTAAAGACCAATGACTAGTGTTTTACCTTGAAATATAGTTTTTATTCCTTCTATTAATCCAGAATCAATATCACTTATATACTTGACATTCCAAGTGGCGTAAAAGTCAGTCAGGATGGCCGAGTGGTCTAAGGCGCTGCGTTCAGGTCGCAGTCTACATTCGTAGGCGTTGGTTTGAATCCCACTTCTGACATAAACTTGAAGATTAAGGAAGATGCTCTCTAAAAGTCGTTAAAAACACGTGGCAACTCTACGTTTTCTTTATAAAAAAAGTCCCTAGCAAATGCTTGATTGTTGTTCAACCGTACAGGTCTTTAATGTGAAAACACGGTCCTTTTTAGGTTTAAACGAATGTAAAGACCAATGACTAGTGTTTTACCTTGAAATATAGTTTTTATTCCCTCTATTAATCCAGAATCAATATCACTTACATACTTGAAATTCCAAGTGGCGTAAAAGTCAGTCAGGATGGCCGAGTGGTCTAAGGCGCTGCGTTCAGGTCGCAGTCTACATTCGTAGGCGTGGGTTCGAATCCCACTTCTGACAAAAACTTGAAGATTAAGGAAGATGCTCTCTAAAAGTCGTTAAAAAGAAGTTGCCACTCTACGTTTTCTTTCTAAAGAACCATTCTAGCATGTTCTTGATTGTTGTTCTACCGTACAGGTCTTTGATGTGGAAACACGGTCCTTTTTAGGTTTAAACGAATGTAAAGACCAATGACTAGTGTTTTACCTTGAAATATAAATTTTATTCCTTCTATTAATCCAGAATCAATATCACTTACATAATTGAAATTCCAAGTGGCGTAATATTCAGTCAGGATGGCCTAGTGGTCTAAGGCGCTGCGTTCAGGTTGCAGTCTACATTCGTAGACGTTGCTTTGAATCCCACTTCTGACATAAACTTGAAGATTAAGGAAGATGCTCTCTAAAAGTCGTTAAAAACACGTGGCAACTCTACGTTTTCTTTATAAAAAAAGTCCCTAGCAAATGCTTCATTGTTGTTCAACCGTACAGGTCTTTAATGTGGAAACACGGTCCTTTTTTGTGTTCAAACGAAAGTCAAGACCAAGGATTAAAATTTTACTGTGAGATGTACTTTTGATTCCTTCTATTAATCCAGAATCAATATCACTTATGTACTTGACATTCGAAATGGCATAGAAGACTCTCAGGATGTTCGAGTGGTCTATAGCACTGCGTTCAGGACGCAGCCTACATTCGTAGGCGTGGGTTCGAATCCCACTTCTGACATAAGTTTGAAGATTAAGGAAGATGCTCTATAAAAGTTGTTAAAAAGAAATTGCAACTCTACGTTGGCTTTATACAAAAACTCCCTAGCAAATGCTTGATTGTTGTTCTACCGTACAGGTCTTTAATGTGGAAACACGGTCCTATTTAGGTTTAAACGATTGTAAAGACCAATGACTAGTGTTTTACCTTGAAATATAATTTTTATTCCTTCTATTAATCCAGAATCAATATCACTTACATAATTGAAATTCCAAGTGGCGTAAAAGTCAGTCAGGATGGCCGAGTGGTCTAAGGCGCTGCGTTCAGGTCGCAGTCTATATTCGTAGGCGTGGGTTCGAATCCCACTTCTGACATAAACTTGAAGATTAAGGAAGATGCTCTCTAAAAGTCGTTAAAAACACGTTGCAACTCTAGGTTTTCTTTATAAAAAAAGTCCCTAGCAAATGCTTGATTGTTGTTCAACCGTACAGGTCTTTAATGTGAAAACACGGTCCTTTTCAGGTTTAAACGAATGTAAAGACCAATGACTAGTGTTTTACCTTGAAATATAGTTTTTATTCCTTCTATTAATCCAGAATCAATATCACTTACATACTTGAAATTCCAAGTGGCGTAAAAGTCAGTCAGGATGGCCGAGTGGTCTAAGGCGCTGCGTTCAGGTCGCAGTCTACATTCGTAGGCGTGGGTTCGAATCCCACTTCTGACAAAAACTTGAAGATTAAGGAAGATGCTCTCTAAAAGTCATTAAAAAGAAGTTGCCACTCTACGTTTTCTTTCTAAAGAACCTTTCCAGCATGTTCTTGATTGTTGTTCTACCGTACAGGTCTTTAATGTGGAAACACGGTCCTTTTTCGTGTTCAAACGAAAGTCAAGACCAAGGATTAAAATTTTACTGTGAGATGTACTTTTCATTCCTTCTATTAATCCAGAATCAATATCACTTATGTACTTGACATTCGAAATGGCATAGAAGACTCTCAGGATGTTCGAGTAGTCTATGGCACTGCGTTCAGGACACAGTCTACATTCGTAGGCGTGGGTTCGAATCCCACTTCTGACATAAGTTTGAAGATTAAGGAAGATGCTCTATAAAAGTTGTTAAAAAGAAATTGCAACTCTACGTTGGCTTTATACAAAAACTCCTTAGCAAATGCTTGATTGTTGTTCTACCGTACAGGTCTTTAATGTGGAAACACGGTCCTATTTAGGTTTAAACGATTGTAAAGACCAATGACTAGTGTTTTACCTTGAAATATAATTTTTATTCCTTCTATTAATCCAGAATCAATATCACTTACATAATTGAAATTCCAAGTGGCGTAAAGGTCAGTCAGGATGGCCGAGTGGTCTAAGGCCCTGCGTTCAGGTCGCAGTCTACATTCGTAGGCGTGGGTTCGAATCCCACTTCTGACAAAAACTTGAAGATTAAGGAAGATGCTCTCTAAAAGTCGTTAAAAAGAAGTTGCCACTCTACGTTTTCTTTCTAAAGAACCTTTCCAGCATGTTCTTGATTGTTGTTCTACCGTACAGGTCTTTGATGTGGAAACACGGTCCTTTTTAGGTTTAAACGAATGTAAAGACCAATGACTAGTGTTTTACCTTGAAATATAATTTTTATTCCTTCTATTAATCCAGAATCAATATCACTTACATAATTGAAATTCCAAGTGGCGTACAAGTCAGTCAGGATGGCCGAGTGGTCTAAGGCGCTGCGTTCAGGTCGCAGTCTACATTCGTAGGCGTGGGTTCGAATCCCACTTCTGACAAAAACTTGAAGATTAAGGAAGATGCTCTCTAAAAGTCGTTAAAAAGAAGTTGCCACTCTACGTTTTCTTTCTAAAGAACCTTTCCAGCATGTTCTTGATTGTTGTTCTACCGTCCAGGTCTTTGATGTGGAAACACGGTCCTTTTTAGGTTTAAACGAATGTAAAGACCAATGACTAGTGTTTTACCTTGAAATATAGTTTTTATTCCTTCTATTAATCCAGAATCAATATCACTTACATAATTGAAATTCCAAGTGGCGTAAAAGTCAGTCAGGATGGCCGAGTGGTCTAAGGCGCTGCGTTCAGGTCGCAGTCTACATTTGTAGGCGTTGATTTGAATCCCACTTCTAACATAAACTTGAAGATTAAGGAAGATGCTCCCTAAAAGTCGTTAAAAACACGTGGCAACTCTACGTTTTCTTTATAAAAAAAGTCACTAGCAAATGCTTGATTGTTGTTCAACCGTACAGTTCTTTAATGTGAAAACACGGTCCTTTTTCGTGTTCAAACGAATGTAAAGACCAATGACTAGTGTTTTACCTTGAAATATAGTTTTTATTCCTTCTATTAATCCAGAATCAATATCACTTACATACTTGACATTCCAAGTGGCGTAAAAGTCAGTCAGGATGGCCAAGTGGTCTAAGGCGCTGCGTTCAGGTCGCAGTCTACATTCGTAGGCGTTGGTTTGAATCCCACTTCTGACATAAACTTGAAGATTAAGGAAGATGCTCTCTAAAAGTCGTTAACAACACGTGGCAACTCTACGTTTTCTTTATAAAAAAAGTCCCTAGCAAATGCTTGATTGTTGTTCAACCGTACAGGTCTTTAATGTGAAAACACGGTCCTTTTTAGGTTTAAACGAATGTAAAGACCAATGACTAGTGTTTTACCTTGAAATATAGTTTTTTTTCCCTCTATTAATCCAGAATCAATATCACTTACATACTTGAAATTCCAAGTGGCGTAAAAGTCAGTCAGGATGGCCGAGTGGTCTAAGGCGCTGCGTTCAGGTCGCAGTCTACATTCGTAGGCGTGGGTTCGAATCCCACTTCTAACAAAAACTTGAAGATTAAGGAAGATGCTCTCTAAAAGTCGTTAAAAAGAAGATGCTACTCTACGTTTTCATTCTAAAGAACCTTTCAAGCATGTTCTTGATTGTTGTTCAACGGTACAGGTCGCTAATGTAGAAATACGGCCTCTTTTTAGGTTCAAACGAATGTAAAGACGAAGGAATAGTGTTTTACCTTGAAATATGGTTGTTATTCCTTCTATTAATCCAGAATCAATATCACTTACATACTTGAAATTCCAAGTGATGTAAAAGTCAGTCAGGATGGCCGAGTGGTCTAAGGCGCTGCGTTCAGGTCGCAGTATACATTCGTAGGCGTGGGTTCGAATCCCACTTCTGACATAAGTTTGAAGATTAAGGAAGATGCTCTCTAAAAGTCGTTAAAAAGAAGTTGCAACTCTACGTTTTCTTTATAAAAAAAGTCCCTAGCATATGCTTGATTGTTGTTCAACCGTACAGGTCTTTAATGTAGAAACACGGTCCTTTTTTATGTTCAAACGAAAGTCAAGACCAATGACTAGTGTTTTACCTTGAAATATAGTTTTTTTTCCCTCTATTAATCCAGAATCAATATCACTTACATACTTGAAATTCCAAGTGGCGTAAAAGTCAGTCAGGATGGCCGAGTGGTCTAAGGCGCTGCGTTCAGGTCGCAGTCTACATTCGTAGGCGTGGGTTCGAATCCCACTTCTAACAAAAACTTGAAGATTTTGGAAGATGCTCTCTAAAAGTCGTTAAAAAGAAGATGCTACTCTACGTTTTCATTCTAAAGAACCTTTCAAGCATGTTCTTGATTGTTGTTCAACCGTACAGGTCGCTAATGTAGAAATACGGCCTCTTTTTAGGTTCAAACGAATGTAAAGACGAAGGACTAGTGTTTTACCTTGAAATATGGTTGTTATTCCTTCTATTAATCCAGAATCAATATCACTTACATACTTGAAATTCCAAGTGATGTAAAAGTCAGTCAGGATGGCCGAGTGGTCTAAGGCGCTGCGTTCAGGTCGCAGTATACATTCGTAGGCGTGGGTTCGAATCCCACTTCTGACATAAGTTTGAAGATTAAGGAAGATGCTCTCTAAAAGTCGTTAAAAAGAAGTTGCAACTCTACGTTTTCTTTATAAAAAAAGTCCCTAGCATATGCTTGATTGTTGTTCAACCGTACAGGTCTTTAATGTAGAAACACGGTCCTTTTTTATGTTCAAACGAAAGTCAAGACCAAGGATTAAGGTTGTACCGTGAAACATACTTGTTATTGCTTCTATAAATCCAGAATCAATATCACTTACATACTTGACATTCGAAATGGTATAGAAGACTCTCAGGATGCCTGAGTGGTCTATGGCGCTGCGTTCAGGTCGCAGTCTATATTCGCAGGCGTGGGTTCAAATCGCACTTCTGACATGCAATTGGTGATTAAGAAGGATGCTCTTTAAAAGTCGTTAAAGAGAAGTTGCAACTCTACGTTTTCTTTATAAAAAAACTCCCTAGCATATGCTTGATTGTTGCTCAACCGTACATGTCTTTAATGTAGAAACACGGTCTTTTTTATGTTCAAACGAAAGTCAAGACCAAGGATTAATGCCTTACCATGAAAATGGCTGTTATTCCTTCTATTAATCCAGAATCAATATCACTTACATACTTGAAATTCCAAGTGATGTAATAGTCAGTCAGGATGGCCGAGTGGTCTAAGGCGCTGCGTTCAGGTCGCAGTCTACATTCGTAGGCCTAGGTTCATCCACTTCTGACATAAACTTGAGGATTAAGGAAGATGCTCTCTAAAAGTCGTTAAAAAGAAGTTGCAACTCTACCTTTTCTTTATAAAAAAGCTCCCTAGCAAATGCTTGATTGTTGTTTAACCGTACAGGTCTTTAATGTGGAAACACGGTCCTTTTTCGTGTTCAAACGAAAGTCAAGACCAAGGTTTAAAGTTTTACTGTGAGATGTACTTTTCATTCCTTCTATTTATCCAGAATCAATATCACTTATGTACTTGACATTAAAAATGGCATAGAAGACTCTCAGGATGTTCGAGTGGTCTATGGCACTGTTCACACGAAAGTCAAGACCAAGGGTTAAAGTTTTACTGTGAGATATACTTTTTATTCCTGCTGTTAATCCAGAATCAATATCACTTATATACTTGACATTCGATTTGACGCAAAAGACAGTCAGGATGGTTGAGCGGTGTAAGGCGCTGCGTTCAGGTCGCAATCTACATTTGTAGGCGTGGGTTCGAATCCCACTTTTGACATGTAATTGGTGATTAAGAAGGATGCTCTTTAAAATGTGGAAATTGAATTTGCAACAGTAAGTGTTCTTTATGAGAAACCTTCCTATAATATCCTTTATGGTTGTTCAACCGTAAAGGTCGTTAATGTAGAAACACGGCCTCTTTTTAGGTTCAAAACGAATGTAAAGACCAAGGTTGTTATTCCTTCCTTTAATCCAGAATCAATATCACTTACATATTTGAAATTCCAAGTGGCGTAAAATTCAGTCAGGATGGCCGAGTGGTCTAAGGCGCTGCGTTCAGGACGCAGTCTACATTCGTAGGCGTGGGTTCGAATCACACTTCTGACATGAACTTGAAGATTAAGGAAGATGCTCTCTAAAAGTCGTTAAAAAGAAGTTGCCACTCTACGTTTTCTTTATAAAAAAGCTCCCTAGCAAATGCTTGATTGTTGTTTAACCGTACAGGTCTTTAATGTGGAAACACGGTCCTTTTTCGTGTTCAAACGAAAGTCAAGACCAAGGATTAAAGTTTTACTGTGAGATGTACTTTTCATTCCTTCTATTAATCCAGAATCAATATCACTTATGTACTTGACATTCGAAATGGCATAGAAGACTCTCAGGATGTTCGAGTGGTCTATGGCACTGCGTTCAGGACGCAGTCTACATTCGTAGGCATGGGTTCGAATCCCACTTCTGACATAAGTTTGAAGATTAAGGAAGACGCTCTATAAAAGTCGTTAAAAAGAAATTGCAACTCTACGTTGACTTTATATAAAAACTCCCTAGCAAATGCTTGATTGTTGTTCTACCGTACAGGTCTTTAATGTGGAAACACGGTCCTATTTAGATTTAAACGATTGTAAAGACCAATGACTAGTGTTTTACCTTGAAATATAATTTTTATTCCTTCTATTAATCCAGAATCAATATCACTTACATAATTGAAATTCCAAGTGGCGTAAAAGTCAGTCAGGATGGCCGAGTTGTCTAAGGCGCTGCGTTCAGGTCGCAGTCTACTTTCGTAGGCGTGGGTTCGAATCCCACTTCTGACATAAACTTGAAGATTAAGGAAGATGCTCTCTAAAAGTCGTTAAAAACACGTTGCAACTCTACGTTTTCTTTATAAAAATAGTCCCTAGCAAATGCTTGATTGTTGTTCAACTGTACAGGTCTTTAATGTGAAAACACGGTCCTTTCTAGGTTTAAACGAATGTAAAGACCAATGACTAGTGTTTTACCTTGAAATATAGTTTTTATTCCTTCTATTAATCCAGAATCAATATCACTTACATACCTGAAATTCCAAGAGGCGTAAAAGTCAGTCAGGATGGCCGAGTGGTCTAAGGCGCTGCGTTCAGGTCGCATTCTACATTCGTAGGCGTGGGTTCGAATCCCACTTCTGACAAAAACTTAAAGATTAAGGAAGATGCTCTCTAAAAGTCGTTAAAAAGAAGTTGCTACACTACGTTTTCATTCTAAAGAACCTTTCCAGCATGTTCTTGATTGTTGTTCAACCGTACAGGTCGCTAATGTAGAAATACGGCCTTTTTTTAGGTTCAAACGAATGTAAAGACGAAGGACTAGTGTTTTACCCTGAAATATGGTTGTTATTCCTTCTATTAATCCAGAATCAATATCACTTACATACTTGAAATTCCAAGTGATGTAAAAGTCAGTCAGGATGGCCGAGTAGTCTAAGGCGCTGCGTTCAGGTCGTAGTCTACATTCGTAGGCGTGGGTTCGAATCCCACTTCTGACATAAGTTTGAAGATTAAGGAAGATGCTCTCTAAAAGTCGTTAAAAAAAAATTGCAACTCTACGTTTTCTTTATAAAAAAAGTCCCTAGCATATGCTTGATTGTTGTTCAACCGTACAGGTCTTTAATGTAGAAACACGGTCCTTTTTTATGTTCAAACGAAAGTCAAGACCAAGGATTAAGGTTGTACCGCGAAACATACTTGTTATTGCTTCTATAAATCCCGAATCAATATCACTTGCATACTTGACATTCGAAATGGTATAGAAGACTCTCAGGATGCCTGAGTGGTCTAAGGTGCTGCGTTCAGGTCGCAGTCTACATTCGTAGGCGTGGGTTCGAATCCCACTTCTGACATAAACTTGAAGATTAAGGAAGATGCTCTCTAAAAGTCGTTAAAAACACGTTGCAACTCTACGTTTTCTTTATAAAAAAAGTCCCTAGCAAATTCTTGATTGTTGTTCAACCGTACAGGTCTTTAATGTGAAAACACGGTCCTTTTTAGGTTTAAACGAATGTAAAGACCAATGACTAGTGTTTTACCTTGAAATATAGTTTTTATTCCTTCTATTAATCCAGAATCAATATCACTTACATACTTGAAATTCCAAGTGGCGTAAAAGTCAGTCAGGATGGCCGAGTGGTCTAAGGCGCTGCGTTAAGGTCGCAGTCTACATTCTTAGGCGTGGGTTCGAATCCCACTTCTGACATAAACTTGAAGATTAAGGAAGATGCTCTCTAAAAGTCGTTAAAAACACGTTGCAACTCTACGTTTTCTTTATAAAAAAAGTCCCTAGCAAATGCTTGATTGTTGTTCAACCGTACAGGTCTTTAATGTGAAAACACGGTCCTTTTTAGGTTTAAACGGATGTAAAGACCAATGACTAGTGTTTTACCTTGAAATATAATTTTTATTCCTTCTATTAATCCAGAATCAATATCACTTACATAATTGAAATTCCAAGTGGGGTAAAAGTCAGTCAGGATGGCCGAGTGGTCTAAGGCGCTGCGTTCAGGTCGCAGTCTACATTCGTAGGCGTTGGTTTGAATCCCACTTCTGACATAAACTTGAAGATTAAGGAAGATGCTCCCTAAAAGTCGTTAAAAACACGTGGCAACTCTACGTTTTCTTTATAAAAAAAGTCCCTAGCAAATGCTTGATTGTTGTTCAACTGTACAGGTCTTTAATGTGGAAACACGGTCCTTTTTCGTGTTCAAACGAATGTAAAGACCAATGACTAGTGTTTTACCTTGAAATATAGTTTTTATTCCTTCTATTAATCCAGAATCAATATCACTTATATACTTGACATTCCAAGTGGCGTAAAAGTCAGTCAAGATGGCCGAGTGGTCTGAGGTGCTGCGTTCAGGTCGCAGTCTACATTCGTAGACGTTGGTTTGAATCCCACTTCTGACATAAACTTGAAGATTAAGGAAGATGCTCTCTAAAAGTCGTTAAAAACTCGTGGCAACTCTACGTTTTGTTTATAAAAAAAGTCCCTAGCAAATGCTTGATTGTTGTTCAACCGTACAGGTCTTTAATGTGGAAACACGGTCCTTTTTCGTGTTCAAACGAAAGTCAAGACCAAGGATTAAAATTTTACTGTGAGATGTACTTTTCACTCCTTCTATTAATCCAGAATCAATATCACTTATGTACTTGACATTCGAAATGGCATAGAAGACTCTCAGGATGTTCGAGTGGTCTATGGCACTGCGTTCAGGACGCAGTCTACATTCGTAGGCGTGGGTTCGAATCCCACTTCTGACAAAAACTTGAAGATTAAGGAAGATGCGCTCTAAAAGTCGTTAAAAAGAAGTTGCCACTCTACGTTTTCTTTCTAAAGAACCTTTCCAGCATGTTCTGGATTGTTGTTCTACCGTACAGGTCTTTAATGTGGAAACACGGTCCTATTTAGGTTTAAACGAATGTAAAGACCAATGACTAGTGTTTTACCTTGAAATATAATTTTTATTCCTTCTATTAATCCAGAATCAATATCACTTACATAATTGAAATTCCAAGTGGCGTAAAAGTCAGTCAGGATGGCCGAGTGGTCTAAGGCGCTGCGTTCAGGTCGCAGTCTATATTCGTAGGCGTGGGTTCGAATGCCACTTCTGACATAAACTTGAAGATTAAGGAAGATGCTCTCTAAAAGTCGTTAAAAACACGTTGCAACTCTACGTTGGCTTTATACAAAAACTCCCTAGCAAATGCTTGATTGTTGTTCTACCGTACAGGTCTTTAATGTGAAAACACGGTCCTTTTTAGGTTTAAACGAGTGTAAAGACCAATGACTAGTGTTTTACCTTGAAATATAGTTTTTATTCCTTCTATTAATCCAGAATCAATATCACTTACATACTTGAAATTCCAAGTGGCGTAAAAGTCAGTCAGGATGGCCGAGTGGTCTAAGGCGCTGCGTTCAGGTCGCAGTCTACATTCGTAGCCGTGGGTTCGAATCCCACTTCTGACAAAAACTTGAAGATTAAGGAAGATGCTCTCTAAAAGTCGTTAAAAAGAAGTTGCCACTCTACGTGTTCTTTCTAAAGAACCTTTCCAGCATGTTCTTGATTGTTGTTCTACCGTACAGGTCTTTGATGTGGAAACACGGTCCTTTTTAGGTTTAAACGAATGTAAAGACCAATGACTAGTGTTTTACCTTGAAATATAATTTTTATTCCTTCTATTAATCCAGAATCAATATCACTTACATAATTGAAATTCCAAGTGGCGTAAAAGTCTGTCAGGATGGCCAAGTGGTCTAAGGCGCTGCGTTCAGGTCGCAGTCTACATTCGTAGGCATTGGTTTGAATCCCACTTTTGACATAAACTTGAAGATTGAGGAAGATGCTCCCTAAAAGTCGTTAAAAACACGTGGCAACTCTACGTTTTCTTTATAAAAAAAGTCCCTAGCAAATGCTTGATTGTTGTTCAACCGTACAGGTCTTTAATGTGAAAACACGGTCCTTTTTAGGTTTAAACGAATGTAAAGACCAATGACTAGTGTTTTACCTTGAAATATAGTTTTTATTCCTTCTATTAATCCAGAATCAATATCACTTATATACTTGACATTCCAAGTGGCGTAAAAGTCAGTCAGGATGGCCGAGTGGTCTAAGGCGCTGCGTTCAGGTCGCAGTCTACATTCGTAGGCGTGCGTTCGAATCCCACTTCTAACAAAAACTTGAAGATTAAGGAAGATGCTCTCTAAAAGTCGTTAAAAAGAAATTGCAACTCTACGTTGGCTTTATACAAAAACTCCCTAGCAAATGCTTGATTGTTGTTCTACCGTACAGGTCTTTAATGTGGAAACACGGTCCTATTTAGGTTTAAACGATTGTAAAGACCAATGACTAGGGTTTTACCTTGAAATATAATTTTTATTCCTTCTATTAATCCAGAATCAATATCACTTACATACTTGAAATTCCAAGTGGCGTAAAAGTCAGTCAGGATGGCCGAGTGGTCTAAGGCGCTGCGTTCAGGTCGCAGTCTACATTCGTAGGCGTGGGTTCGAATCCCACTTCTGACAAAAACTTGATGATTAAGGAAGATGCTCTCTAAAAGTCGTTAAAAAGAAGTTGCCACTCTACGTTTTCTCTCTAAAGAACCTTTCCAGCATGTTCTTGATTGTTGTTCTACCGTACAGGTCTTTGATGTGGAAACACGGTCCTTTTTAGATTTAAACGGATGTAAAGACCAATGGCTAGTGTTTTACCTTGAAATATAATTTTTATTCCTTCTATTAATCCAGAATCAATATCACTTACATAATTGAAATTCCAAGTGGCGTAAAAGTCAGTCAGGATGGCCGAGTGGTCTAAGGCGCTGCGTTCAGGTCGCAGTCTACATTCGTAGGCGTTGGTTTGAATCCCACTTCTGACATAAACTTGAAGATTAAGGAAGATGCTCTCTAAAAGTCGTTAAAAACACGTGGCAACTCTACGTTTTCTTTATAAAAAAATTCCCTAGCATAGGCTTGATTGTTGTTTAACCGTACAGGTCCGTAATGTAGAAACCCGGTCCTTTTTTATGTTCAAACGAAAGTCAAGACCAAGGATTAAGGTTGTACCGTGAAACATACTTGTTATTGCTTCTATAAATCCAGAATCAATATCACTTACATACTTGACATTCGAAAGGGCATAGAAGACTCTCAGGATGCCTGAGTGGGCTATGACGCTGCGTTCAGGTCGCAGTCTACATTCGTAGGCGTGGGTTCGAATCCCATTTCTCAGATGTAATTGGTGATTAAGAAGGATTCTCTTTAAAATGTGGAAAATGAAATTGCAACAGTAAGTGTTCTTTATGAGAAACCTTCCTATAATATCCTTTATGGTTGTTCAACCGTACAGGTCGTTAATGTAGAAACACTGCCTCCTCTTAGGTTCAAACGAAAGTCAAGACCAAGGATTAATGCTTTACCATGAATTATAGTTGTTACTCCTTCTATTAGTCCAGAATCAATACCACCTATATACTTGACATAAGTATTGGCGTAAAAGACAGTCGGGATGGCTGAGTGGTCTATGGCGCTGCGTTCAGGTTGCAATCTACATTTGTAGGCGTGGGTTCGAATCCCACTTTTGACATGTAATTGGTGATTAAGAAGGATGCTCTTTAAAATGTGGAAATTGAATTTGCAACAGTAAGTGTTCTTTATGAGAAACCTTCCTATAATATCCTTTATGGTTGTTCAACCGTACAGGTCGTTAATGTAGAAACACGGCCTCTTTTTAGGTTCAAAACGAATGTAAAGACCAAGGACTAGTGTTTTACCTTGGAATATAGTTGTTATTCCTTCCTTTAATCCAGAATCAATATCACTTACATACTTGAAATTCCAAGTGGCGTAAAATTCAGTCAGGATGGCCGAGTGGTCTAAGGCGCTGCGTTCAGGACGCAGTCTACATTCGTAGGCGTGGGTTCGAATCACACTTCTGACATGAACTTGAAGATTAAGGAAGATGCTCTCTAAAAGTCGTTAAAAAGAAGTTGCCACTCTACGTTTTCTTTATAAAAAAAGTCCCTAGCAAATGCTTGATTGTTGTTTAACTGTAGAGGTCTTTAATGTGAAAACACGGTCCTTTCTAGGTTTAAACGAATGTAAAGACCAATGACTAGTGTTTTACCTTGAAATATAGTTTTTATTCCTTCTATTAATCCAGAATCAATATCACTTACATACTTGAAATTCCAAGAGGCGTAAAAGTCAGTCAGGATGGCCGAGTGGTCTAAGGCGCTGCGTTCAGGTCGCAGTCTACATTCGTAGGCGTGGGTTCGAATCCCACTTCTGACAAAAACTTAAAGATTAAGGAAGATGCTCTCTAAAAGTCGTTAAAAAGAAGTTGCTACACTACGTTTTCATTCTAAAGAACCTTTCCAGCATGTTCTTGATTGTTGTTCAACCGTACAGGTCGCTAATGTAGAAATACGGCCTTTTTTTGAGTTCAAACGAATGTAAAGACGAAGGACTAGTGTTTTACCCTGAAATATGGTTGTTATTCCTTTTATTAATCCAGAATCAATATCACTTACATGCTTGAAATTCCAAGTGATGTAAAAGTCAGTCAGGATGGCCGAGTAGTCTAAGGCGCTGCGTTCAGGTCGCAGTTTACATTCGCAGGCGTGGGTTCGAATCGCACTTCTGACATGCAATTGGTGATTAAGAAGGATGCTCTTTAAAAGTCGTTAAAGAGAAGTTGCAACTCTACGTTTTCTTTATAAAAAAACTCCCTAGCATATGCTTGATTGTTGCTCAACCGTACATGTCTTTAATGTAGAAACACGGTCTTTTTTATGTTCAAACGAAAGTAAAGACCAAGGATTAATGCCTTACCATGAAAATGGCTGTTATTCCTTCTATTAATCCAGAATCAATATCACTAACATACTTGAAATTCCAAGTGGTGTAAAAGTCAGTCAGGATGGCCGAGTGGTCTAAGGCGCTGCGTTTAGATCGCAGTCTACATTCGTAGGCGTGGGTTCGAAACCCACTTCTGACATAAACTTGAAGATTAAGGAAGATGCTCTCTAAAAGTCGTTAAAAAGAAGTTGCAACTCTACGTTTTCTTTTTAAAGAAACTTTCCAGCATGTTCTTGATTGTTGTTCTACCGTACAGGTCTTTAATGTAGAATTACGGCCTTTTTTTAGGTTCAAACGAATGTAAAGACGAAGGACTAGTGTTTTACCCTGAAATATGGTTGTTATTCCTTCTATTAATCCAGAATCAATATCACTTACATACTTGAAATTCCAAGTGATGTAAAAGTCAGTCAGGATGGCCAAGTAGTCTAAGGCGCTGCGTTCAGGTCGTAGTCAACATTCGTAGGCGTGGGTTCGAATCCCACTTCTGACATAAGTTTGAAGATTAAGGATGATGCTCTCTAAAATTCGTTAAAAAGAAGTTGCAACTCTACGTTTTCTTTATAAAAAAAGTCCCTAGCATATGCTTGATTGTTGTTCAACCGTACAGGTCTTTAATGTAGAAACACGGTCCTTTTTTATGTTCAAACGAAACTCAAGACCAAGGATTAAGGTTGTACCGCGAAACATACTTCTTATTGCTTCTATAAATCCAGAATCAATATCACTTACATACTTGACATTCGAAATGGTATAGCAGACTCTCAGGATGCCTGAGTGGTCTATAACGCTGCGTTCAGGTCGCAGTTTACATTCGCAGGCGTGGGTTCGAATCGCACTTCTGACATGCAATTGGTGATTAAGAAGGATGCTCTTTAAAAGTCGTTAAAGAGAAGTTGCAACTCTACGTTTTCTTTATAAAAAAACTCCCTAGCATATTCTTGATTGTTGCTCAACCGTACATGTCTTTAATGTAGAAACACGGTCTTTTTTATGTTCAAACGAAAGTCAAGACCAAGGATTAATGCCTTACCATGAAAATGGCTGTTATTCCTTCTATTAATCCAGAATCAATATTACTTACATACTTGAAACTCAAAGTGGCGTAAAAGGTAGTCAGGATGGCCGAGTGGTCTAAGGAGCAGCGTTCAGGTTGCAGTCCACATTCGTAGGCGTGGTTTCGAAACCCACTTCTGATATAAACTTGAAGATTAAGGAAGATGCTCTCTAAAAGTCGTTAAAAAGAAATTTCACCTGTACGCTTTCTTTCTAAAGAACCTTCTCAGCATATTCTTGATTGTTGCTGTTCAACCGTACAGGTCGCTAATGCGGAAATACGGTTTCTTTTTAGGTTCAAACGAATGTAAAGACCAAGGACTAGTGTTTTACCTTGAAATATGGTTGTTATTCCTTCTATTAATCCAGAATTAATATCACTAACATACTTGAAATTCCAAGTGGTGTAAAAGTCAGTCAGGATGGCCGAGTGGTCTAAGGCGCTGCGTTTAGATCGCAGTCTACATTCGTAGGCGTGGGTTCGAAACCCACTTCTGACATAAACTTGAAGATTAAGGAAGATGCTCTCTAAAAGTCGTTAAAAAGAAGTTGCAACTCTACGTTTTCTTTTTAAAGAACCTTTCCAGCATGTTCTTGATTGTTGTTCTACCGTACAGGTCTTTAATGTGGAAACACTGTCCTTTTTCCTGTTCAAACGAAAGTCAAGACCAAGGATTAAAGTTTTACTGTGAGATGTACTTTTCATTCCTTCTATTAATCCAGAATCAATATCACTTATGTACTTGACATTCGAAATGGCATAGAAGACTCTCAGGATGTTCGAGTGGTCTATGGCACTGCGTTCAGGTCGCAGTCTACATTCGTAGGCGTTGGTTCGAATCCCACTTCTGACATAAACTTGAAGATTAAGGAAGATGCTCTCTAAAAGTCGTTAAAAACACGTGGCAACTCTACGTTTTCTTTATAAAAAAGGTCCCTAGCAGATGCTTGATTGTTGTTCAACCGTACAGGTCTTTAATGTGAAAACACGGTCCTTTTTAGGTTTAAACGAATGTAAAGGCCAATGACTAGTGTTTTACCTTGAAATATAGTTTTTATTCCTTCTATTAATCGAGAATCAATATCACTTACATACTTGAAATTCCAAGAGGCGTAAAAGTCAGTCAGGATGGCCGAGTGGTCTAAGGCGCTGCGTTCAGGTCGCAGTCTACATTCGTAGGCGTGGGTTCGAATCCCACTTCTGACAAAAACTTAAAGATTAAGGAAGATGCTCTCTAAAAGTCGTTAAAAAGAAGTTGCCACTCTACGTTTTCTTTCTAAAGAACCTTTCCAGCATGTTCTTGATTGTTGTTCAACCGTACAGGTCGCTAATGTAGAAATACGGTCCTACTTTAGGATCACACGAAAGTCAAGACCAAGGGTTAAAGTTTTACTGTGAGATATACTTTTTATTCCTGCTGTTAATCCAGAATCAATATCACTTATATACTTGACATTCGATTTGACACAAAAGACAGTCAGGATGGCTGAGCGGTGTAAGGCGCTGCGTTCAGGTCGCAATCTACATTTGTAGGCATGGGTTCGAATCCCACTTCTTAGATGTAATTGGTGATTAAGAAGGATTCTTTTTAAAATGTGGAAAATGAAATTGCAACAGTAAGTGTTCTTTATGAGAAACCTTCCTATAATATCCTTTATGGTTGTTCAACCGTACAGGTCGTTAATGTAGAAACACTGCCTCCTCTTAGGTTCAAACGAAAGTCAAGACCAAGGATTAAAGTTTTACTGTGAGATGTACTTTTCATTCCTTCTATTAATCCAGAATCAATATCACTTATGTACTTGACATTCGAAATGGCATAGAAGACTCTCAGGGTGTTCGAGTGGTCTATGGCACTGCGTTCAGGTTGCAATCTACATTTGTAGGCGTGGGTTCGAATCCCACTTTTGACATGTAATTGGTGATTAAGAAAGATGCTCTTTAAAATGTGGAAATTGAATTTGCAACAGTAAGTGTTCTTTATGAGAAACCTTCCTATAATATCCTTTATGGTTGTTCAACCGTACAGGTCGTTAATGTAGAAACACGGCCTCTTTTTAGGTTCAAAACGAATGTAAAGACCAAGGACTAGTGTTTTACTTTGAAATATAGTTGTTATTCCTTCCTTTAATCCAGAATCAATATCACTTACATACTTGAAATTCCAAGTGGCGTAAAATTCAGTCAGGATGGCCGAGTGGTCTAAGGCGCTGCGTTCAGGACGCAGTCTACATTCGTAGGCGTGGGTTCGAATCACACTTCTGACATGAACTTGAAGATTAAGGAAGATGCTCTCTAAAAGTCGTTAAAAAGAAGTTGCCACTCTACGTTTTCTTTCTAATGAATCTTCCCAGCATATTCTTGATTGTTGTTTAACTGTACAGGTCGCTAATGTAGAAATACGGCCTCTTTTTAGGTTCAAACGAATGTAAAGACGAAGGACTAGTGTTTTACCTTGAAATATGGTTGTTATTCTTTCTATTAATCCAGAATCAATATCACTTACATACTTGAAATTCCAAGTGATGTAAAAGTCAGTCAGGTTGGCCGAGTGGTCTAAGGCGCTGCGTTCAGGTCGCAGTCTACATTCGTAGGCGTAGGTTCGAAACCCACTTCTGACATAAACTTGAGGATTAAGGAAGATGCTCTCTAAAAGTCGTTAAAAAGAAGTTGCAACTCTATGTTTTCTTTATAAAAAAGCTCCCTAGCAAATGCTTGATTGTTGTTTAACCGTACAGGTCTTTAATGTGGAAACACGGTCCTTTTTCGTGTTCAAACGAAAGTCAAGACCAAGGATTAAAATTTTACTGTGAGATGTACTTTTCATTCCTTCTATTAATCCAGAATCAATATCACTTATGTACTTGACATTCGAAATGGCATAGAAGACTCTCAGGATGTTCGAGTGGTCTATGGCACTGCGTTCAGGACGCAGTCTACATTCGTAGGCATGGGTTCGAATCCCACTTCTGACATAAGTTTGAAGATTAAGGAAGATGCTCTCTAAAAGTCGTTAAAATAAGTTGCAACTCTACGTTTTCTTTATAAAAAAAGTCCCTAGCATAGGCTTGATTGTTGTTCAACCGTACAGGTCTTTAATGTGGAAACACGGTCCTCTTTTATGTTAAAACGAAAGTCAAGACCAAGGATTAAAGTTTTACTGTGAGATGTACTTTTTATTCCTTCTATTAATCCAGAATCAATATCACTTATGTACTTGACATTCGAAGTGGCATAGAAGACTCTCAGGATGCCTGAGTGGTCTATGACGCTGCGTTCAGGTCGCAGTCTACATTCATAGGCGTGAGTTCGAATCCAACTTCTGACATGTAATTGGTGATTAAGAAGGATGCTCTATAAAAGTCGTTAAAAAGAAATGCTTCATTGTTGTACAATCGTACAGACCGCTAATGGAGAAACACAGCCTCTTTTTAGGTTCAAACGAATGTAAAGACCAAGGACTAGTGTTTTACCTTGAAATATAGTTGTTATTCCTTCTATTAATCCAGAATCAATATCACTTACATACTTGAAATTTAAAGTGGCGTAAAAGTCAGTCAGGATGGCCGAGTGGTCTAAGGCGCTGCGTTTAGATCGCAGTCTACATTCGTAGGCGTGGGTCGAAACCCACTTCTGACATAAACTTGAAGATTAAGAAAGATGCTCTCTAAAAGTCGTTAAAATAAGTTGCAACTCTACGTTTTCTTTATAAAAAAAGTCCCTAGCATAGGCTTGATTGTTGTTCAACCGTACAGGTCTTTAATGTGGAAACACGGTCCTCTTTTATGTTCAAACGAAAGTCAAGACCAAGGATTAAAGTTTTACTGTGAGATGTACTTTTTATTCCTTCTATTAATCCAGAATCAATATCACTTATGTACTTGACATTCGAAATGGCATAGAAGACTCTCAGGATGCCTGAGTGGTCTATGACGCTGCGTTCAGGTCGCAGTCTACATTCATAGGCGTGAGTTCGAATCCAACTTCTGACATGTAATTGGTGATTAAGAAGGATGCTCTATAAAAGTCGTTAAAACAAATTTGCAACTCTACGTTTTCTTTATAAAAAAACTCCCTAGCATATGCTTGATTGTTGTTCAACCGTACATGTCTTTGATGTAGAAACACGGTCTTTTTATATGTTCAAACGAAAGTCAAGACCAAGGATTATGCCTTACCATGAAAAATGTTTGTTATTCCTTCTATTAACCCAGAATCAGTATCACATACATACTTGAAATTCCAAGTGGTGTAAAAGTCAGTCAGGATGGCCGAGTGGTCAAAGGCGCTGCGTTTAGGTCGCAGTCTTCATTCGTAGGCGTGTGTTCGAAACCCAATTCTGACATAGACTTGAAGATTAAGGAAGATGCTCTCTAAAAGTCGTTAAAAAGAAGTTGCTACTCTACGTTTTCTTTATAAAAAAACTCCCTAGCAAATACTTGATTGTTGTTCAACCGTACAGGTCTTTAATGTGGAAACACGGTCCTTTTTTATGTTCAAACGAAAGTCAAGACCAAGGATTAAAATTTTACTGTGAGATGTACTTTTTATTCCTTCTCTTCATCCAGAATCAATATCACTTATGTACTTGACATTCGAAGTGGCAGAAAAGAGTCTCAGGATGGTCGAGTGGTCTATGGCACTGCGTTCAGGTCGCAGTCTACATTCGTTGGCGTGGGTTCGAGTCCCACTTCTGACATAAGTTTGAAGATTAAGGAAGATGCTCTATAAAAGTCGTTAAAAAGAAATTGCAACTCTACGTTGGCTTTATACAAAAACTCCCTAGCATATGCTTGATTGTTGTTCAATCGTAGAGGTTGCTAATGTAGAAACACAGCCTCTTGTTAGGTTCAAACGAATGTAAAGACCAAAAACTAGTGTTTTACCTTGAAATATAGTTGTTATTCCTTCTATTAATCCAGAATCAATATCACTTACATACTTGAAATTCAAATTGGCGTAAAAGACAGTCAGGATGACCGAGTGGTCTAAGGCGCTGCGTTCAGGTCGCAGTTTACGTTCGTAGGCGTGGCTTCGAATACCAATTCTGACATAAACTTGAAGATTAAGGAAGATGCTCTCTAAAAGTCGTTAAAAAGAAGTTGCCACTCTACGTTTTCTTTATAAAAAAACACCCTAGCAAATGCTTGATTGTTGTTTAACCGTAGAGGTCTTTAATGTGGAAACACGGTCCTTTTTATGTTCAAACGAATGTAAAGACCAAGGACTAGTGCTTTACATTGAAATATAGCTGTTATTCCTTCTATTCATCCAGAATCAATATCACTTATGTACTTGACATTCGAAGTGGCAGAAAAGAGTCTCAGGATGGTCGAGTGGTCTATGGCACTGCGTTCAGGTCGCAGTCTACATTCGTTGGCGTGGATTCGAGTCCCACTTCTGACATAAGTTTGAAGATTAAGGAAGATGCTCTATAAAAGTCGTTAAAAAGAAATTGCAACTCTACGTTGGCTTTATACAAAAACTCCCTAGCATATGCTTGATTGTTGTTCAATCGTAGAGGTTGCTAATGTAGAAACACAGCCTCTTGTTAGGTTCAAACGAATGTAAAGACCAAAAACTAGTGTTTTACCTTGAAATATAGTTGTTATTCCTTCTATTAATCCAGAATCAATATCACTTACATACTTGAAATTCAAATTGGCGTAAAAGACAGTCAGGATGACCGAGTGGTCTAAGGCGCTGCGTTCAGGTCGCAGTTTACGTTCGTAGGCGTGGCTTCGAATACCAATTCTGACATAAACTTGAAGATTAAGGAAGATGCTCTCTAAAAGTCGTTAAAAAGAAGTTGCCACTCTACGTTTTCTTTATAAAAAAACACCCTAGCAAATGCTTGATTGTTGTTTAACCGTAGAGGTCTTTAATGTGGAAACACGGTCCTTTTTATGTTCAAACGAATGTAAAGACTAAGGACTAGTGCTTTACATTGAAATATAGCTGTTATTCCTTCTATTCATCCAGAATCAATATCACTTATGTACTTGACATTCGAAGTGGCAGAAAAGAGTCTCAGGATGGTCGAGTGGTCTATGGCACTGCGTTCAGGTCGCAGTCTACATTCGTTGGCGTGGGTTCGAGTCCCACTTCTGACATAAGTTTGAAGATTAAGGAAGATGCTCTATAAAAGTCGTTAAAAAGAAATTGCAACTCTACGTTGGCTTTATACAAAAACTCCCTAGCATATGCTTGATTGTTGTTCAATCGTAGAGGTTGCTAATGTAGAAACACAGCCTCTTGTTAGGTTCAAACGAATGTAAAGACCAAAAACTAGTGTTTTACCTTGAAATATAGTTGTTATTCCTTCTATTAATCCAGAATCAATATCACTTACATACTTTGAAATTCAAATTGGCGTAAAAGACAGTCAGGATGACCGAGTGGTCTAAGGCGCTGCGTTCAGGTCGCAGTTTACGTTCGTAGGCGTGGCTTCGAATACCAATTCTGACATAAACTTGAAGATTCAGGAAGATGCTCTCTTAAAGTCGTTAAAAAGAAGTTGCCACTCTACGTTTTCTTTATAAAAAAACACCCTAGCAAATGCTTGATTGTTGTTTAACCGTAGAGGTCTTTAATGTGGAAACACGGTCCTATTTATGTTCAAACGAATGTAAAGACCAAGGACTAGTGCTTTACATTGAAATATAGCTGTTATTCCTTCTATTAACCCAGAATCAGTATCACATACATACTTGAAATTCCAAGTGGTGTAAAAGTCAGTCAGGATGGCCGAGTGGTCAAAGGCGCTGCGTTTAGGTCGCAGTCTTCATTCGTAGGCGTGTGTTCGAAACCCAATTCTGACATAGACTTGAAGATTAAGGAAGATGCTCTCTAAAAGTCGTTAAAAAGAAGTTGCTACTCTACGTTTTCTTTATAAAAAACTCCCTAGCAAATACTTGATTGTTGTTCAACCGTACAGGTCTTTAATGTGGAAACACGGTCCTTTTTTATGTTCAAACGAAAGTCAAGACCAAGGATTAAAGTTTTACTGTGAGATGTACTTTTTATTCATTCTATTCATCCAGAATCAATATCACTTACATACTTGAAATTCAAAGTGACGTAAAAGACAGTCAGGATGGCCGAGTGGTCTAAGGCGCTGCGTTCAGGTCGCAGTCTACATTCGTAGGCGTGAGTTCGAATCCAACTTCTGACATGTAATTGGTGATTAAGAAGGATGCTCTTTAAAAGTCGTTAAAAAGAAGTTGCAACTCTATGTTTTCTTTATAAAAAAACTCCCTAGCAAATACTTGATTGTTGTTCAACCGTACAGGTCTTTAATGTGGAAACACGGTCCTTTTTTATGTTCAAACGAAAGTCAAGACCAAGGATTAAAGTTTTACTGTGAGATGTACTTTTTATTTATTCTATTAATGCAGAATCAATATCACTTACATACTTGACATTCGAAATGGCATAGAAGACTCTCAGGATGCCTGAGTGGTCTATGACGCTGCGTTCAGGTCGCAGTCTACATTCGTAGGCGTGAGTTCGAATCCAACTTCTGACATGTAACTGGTGATCAAGAAGGATGCTCTTTAAAAGTCGTTAAAAAGAAGTTGCAACTCTACGTTTTCTTTATAAAAAAACTCCCTAGCATATGCTTGATTGTTGTTCAGCCGTACAGGTCTTTAATGTGGAAACACGGTCCTTTTTTATGTTCAAACGAAAGTCAAGACCAAGGATTAAAGTTTTACTGTGAGATGTACTTTTTATTCCTTCTATTCATCCAGAATCAATATCACTTACATACTTGAAATTCAAAGTGACGTAAAAGACAGTCAGGATGGCCGAGTGGTCTAAGGCGCTGCGTTCAGGTCGCAGTCTACATTCGTAGGCGTGAGTTCGAATCCAACTTCTGACATGTAATTGGTGATTAAGAAGGATGCTCTTTAAAAGTCGTTAAAAAGAAGTTGCAACTCTATGTTTTCTTTATAAAAAAACTCCCTAGCAAATACTTGATTGTTGTTCAACCGTACAGGTCTTTAATGTGGAAACACGGTCCTTTTTTATGTTCAAACGAAAGTCAAGACCAAGGATTAAAGTTTTACTGTGAGATGTACTTTTTATTTATTCTATTAATCCAGAATCAATATCACTTGCATACTTGACATTCGAAATGGCATAGAAGACTCTCAGGATGCCTGAGTGGTCTATGACGCTGCGTGCAGGTCGCAGTCTACATTCGTAGGCGTGAGTTCGAATCCAACTTCTGACATGTAATTGGTGATTAAGAAGGATGCTCTTTAAAAGTCGTTAAAAAGAAATTGCAACTCTACGTTGGCTTTATACAAAAACTCCCTAGCATATGCTTCATTGTTGTACAATCGTACAGACCGCTAATGTACAAACACAGCCTCTTTTTAGGTTCAAACGAATGTAAAGGCCAAGGACTAGTGTTTTACCTTGAAATATAGTTGTTATTCCTTCTATTAATCCAGAATCAATATCACTTACATACTTGAAATTTAAAGTGGCGTAAAAGTCAGTCAGGATGGCCGAGTGGTCTAAGGCGCTGCGTTTAGGTCGCAGTCTACATTCGTAGGCGTGGGTTCGAATCCCACTTCTGACAAAAACTTGAAGATTAAGGAAGACGCTTTCTAAAAGTCGTTATAAAGAAGTTGCAACTCTACGTTTACTTTATAAAAAAAGCCCCTAGCATATGCTTGTTTGTTGTTCAACCATACAGGTCTTTAATGTAGAAACACGGTCCTTTTTTATGTTCAAACGAAATTCAAGACCAAGAATTAATGTTGTACCGTGAAACATACTTGTTACTGCTTCTATAAATCCAGAATCAATATCACTTACATACTTGACATTCGAAATGGCATAGAAGACTCTCAGGATGCCTGAGTGGTCTATGACGCTGCGTTCAGGTCGCAGTCTACATTCGTAAGCGTGAGTTCGAATCCAACTTCTGACATGTAATTGGTGATTAAGAAGGATGCTCTTTAAGAGTCGTTAAAAAGAAGTTGCAACTCTATGGTTTCTTTATAAAAAAACTCCCTAGCATATGCTTGATTGTTGTTCAACCGTACAGGTCTTTAATGTGGAAACACGGTCCTCTTTTATGTTCAAACGAAAGTCAAGACCAAGGATTAAAGTTTTACTGTGAGATGTACTTTTTATTCCTTCTATTAATCCAGAATCAATATCACTTATGTACTTGACATTCGAAATGGCATAGAAGACTCTCAGGATGCCTGAGTGGTCTATGACGCTGCGTTCAGGTCGCAGTCTACATTCATAGGCGTGAGTTCGAATCCAACTTCTGACATGTAATTGGTGATTAAGAAGGATGCTCTATAAAAGTCGTTAAAACAAATTTGCAACTCTATGTTTTCTTTATAAAAAAACTCCCTAGCATATGCTTGATTGTTGTTCAACCGTACATGTCTTTGATGTAGAAACACGGTCTTTTTATATGTTCAAACGAAAGTCAAGACCAAGGATTATGCCTTACCATGAAAAATGTTTGTTATTCCTTCTATTAACCCAGAATCAGTATCACATACATACTTGAAATTCCAAGTGGTGTAAAAGTCAGTCAGGATGGCCGAGTGGTCAAAGGCGCTGCGTTTAGGTCGCAGTCTTCATTCGTAGGCGTGTGTTCGAAACCCAATTCTGACATAGACTTGAAGATTAAGGAAGATGCTCTCTAAAAGTCGTTAAAAAGAAGTTGCTACTCTACGTTTTCTTTATAAAAAAACTCCCTAGCAAATACTTGATTGTTGTTCAACCGTACAGGTCTTTAATGTGGAAACACGGTCCTTTTTTATGTTCAAACGAAAGTCAAGACCAAGGATTAAAATTTTACTGTGAGATGTACTTTTTATTCCTTCTCTTCATCCAGAATCAATATCACTTATGTACTTGACATTCGAAGTGGCAGAAAAGAGTCTCAGGATGGTCGAGTGGTCTATGGCACTGCGTTCAGGTCGCAGTCTACATTCGTTGGCGTGGGTTCGAGTCCCACTTCTGACATAAGTTTGAAGATTAAGGAAGATGCTCTATAAAAGTCGTTAAAAAGAAATTGCAACTCTACGTTGGCTTTATACAAAAACTCCCTAGTATATGCTTGATTGTTGTTCAATCGTAGAGGTTGCTAATGTAGAAACACAGCCTCTTGTTAGGTTCAAACGAATGTAAAGACCAAAAACTAGTGTTTTACCTTGAAATATAGTTGTTATTCCTTCTATTAATCCAGAATCAATATCACTTACATACTTGAAATTCAAATTGGCGTAAAAGACAGTCAGGATGACCGAGTGGTCTAAGGCGCTGCGTTCAGGTCGCAGTTTACGTTCGTAGGCGTGGCTTCGAATACCAATTCTGACATAAACTTGAAGATTAAGGAAGATGCTCTCTAAAAGTCGTTAAAAAGAAGTTGCCACTCTACGTTTTCTTTATAAAAAAACACCCTAGCAAATACTTGATTGTTGTTTAACCGTAGAGGTCTTTAATGTGGAAACACGGTCCTTTTTATATTCAAACGAATGTAAAGACCAAGGACTAGTGCTTTACATTGAAATATAGCTGTTATTCCTTCTATTCATCCAGAATCAATATCACTTATGTACTTGACATTCGAAGTGGCAGAAAAGAGTCTCAGGATGGTCGAGTGGTCTATGGCACTGCGTTCAGGTCGCAGTCTACATTCGTTGGCGTGGGTTCGAGTCCCACTTCTGACATAAGTTTGAAGATTAAGGAAGATGCTCTATAAAAGTCGTTAAAAAGAAATTGCAACTCTACGTTGGCTTTATACAAAAACTCCCTAGCATATGCTTGATTGTTGTTCAATCGTAGAGGTTGCTAATGTAGAAACACAGCCTCTTGTTAGGTTCAAACGAATGTAAAGACCAAAAACTAGTGTTTTACCTTGAAATATAGTTGTTATTCCTTCTATTAATCCAGAATCAATATCACTTACATACTTGAAATTCAAATTGGCGTAAAAGACAGTCAGGATGACCGAGTGGTCTAAGGCGCTGCGTTCAGGTCGCAGTTTACGTTCGTAGGCGTGGCTTCGAATACCAATTCTGACATAAACTTGAAGATTAAGGAAGATGCTCTCTAAAAGTCGTTAAAAAGAAGTTGCCACTCTACGTTTTCTTTATAAAAAAACACCCTAGCAAATGCTTGATTGTTGTTTAACCGTAGAGGTCTTTAATGTGGAAACACGGTCCTTTTTATGTTCAAACGAATGTAAAGACCAAGGACTAGTGCTTTACATTGAAATATAGCTGTTATTCCTTCTATTCATCCAGAATCAATATCACTTATGTACTTGACATTCGAAGTGGCAGAAAAGAGTCTCAGGATGGTCGAGTGGTCTATGGCACTGCGTTCAGGTCGCAGTCTACATTCGTTGGCGTGGGTTCGAGTCCCACTTCTGACATAAGTTTGAACATTAAGGAAGATGCTCTATAAAAGTCGTTAAAAAGAAATTGCAACTCTACGTTGGCTTTATACAAAAACTCCCTAGCATATGCTTGATTGTTGTTCAATCGTAGAGGTTGCTAATGTAGAAACACAGCCTCTTGTTAGGTTCAAACGAATGTAAAGACCAAAAACTAGTGTTTTACCTTGAAATATAGTTGTTATTCCTTCTATTAATCCAGAATCAATATCACTTACATACTTTGAAATTCAAATTGGCGTAAAAGACAGTCAGGATGACCGAGTGGTCTAAGGCGCTGCGTTCAGGTCGCAGTTTACGTTCGTAGGCGTGGCTTCGAATACCAATTCTGACATAAACTTGAAGATTCAGGAAGATGCTCTCTAAAAGTCGTTAAAAAGAAGTTGCCACTCTACGTTTTCTTTATAAAAAAACACCCTAGCAAATGCTTGATTGTTGTTTAACCGTAGAGGTCTTTAATGTGGAAACACGGTCCTTTTTATGTTCAAACGAATGTAAAGACCAAGGATTAAAGTTATACTGTGAGATGTACTTTTTATTCCTTCTATTCATCCAGAATCAATATCACTTACGTACTTGAAATTCAAAGTGACGTAAAAGACAGTCAGGATGGCCGAGTGGTCTATGGCGCTGCGTTCAGGTCGCAGTCTACATTCGTAGGCGTGAGTTCGAATCCAACTTCTGACATGTAATTGGTGATTAAGAAGGATGCTCTTTAAAAGTCGTTAAAAAGAAGTTGCAACTCTATGTTTTCTTTATAAAAACACTCCCTAGCAAATACTTGATTGTTGTTCAACCGTACAGGTCTTTAATGTGGAAACACGGTCCTTTTTTATGTTCAAACGAAAGTCAAGACCAAGGAATAAAGTTTTACTGTGAGATGTACTTTTTATTTATTCTATTAATCCAGAATCAATATCACTTACATACTTGACATTCGAAATGGCATAGAAGATTCTCAGGATGCCTGAGTGGTCTATGACGCTGCGTTCAGGTCGCAGTCTACATTCGTAGGCGTGAGTTCGAATCCAACTTCTGACATGTAATTGGTGATTAAGAAGGATGCTCTTTAAAAGTCGTTAAAAAGAAATTGCAACTCTACGTTGGCTTTATACAAAAACTCCCTAGCATATGCTTCATTGTTGTACAATCGTACAGACCGCTAATGTAGAAACACAGCCTCTTTTTAGGTTCAAACGAATGTAAAGACCAAGGACTATTGTTTTACCTTGAAATATAGTTGTTATTCCTTCTATTAATCAAGAATCAATATCACTTACATACTTGAAATTTAAAGTGCCGTAAAAGTCAGTCAGGATGGCCGAGTGGTCTAAGGCGCTGCGTTCAGGTCGCAGTCTACATTTGTAGGCGTGGGTTCGAATCCCACTTCTGACATAAACTTGAAGATTAAGGAAGATGCTCTCTAAAAGTTGTTAAAAAGAAGTTGCTACTCTATGTTTTCTTTATAAAAAAACTCCCTAGCAAATACTTGATTGTTGTTCAACCGTACAGGTCTTTAATGTGGAAACACGGTCCTTTTTTATGTTCAAACGAAAGTCAAGACCAAGGATTAAAGTTTTACTGTGAGATGTACTTTTTATTTATTCTATTAATGCAGAATCAATATCACTTACATACTTGACATTCGAAATGGCATAGAAGACTCTCAGGATGCCTGAGTGGTCTATGACGCTGCGTTCAGGTCGCAGTCTACATTCGTAGGCGTGAGTTCGAATCCAACTTCTGACATGTAACTGGTGATCAAGAAGGATGCTCTTTAAAACTCGTTAAAAAGAAGTTGCAACTCTACGTTTTCTTTATAAAAAAACTCCCTAGCATATGCTTGATTGTTGTTCAGCCGTACAGGTCTTTAATGTGGAAACACGGTCCTTTTTTATGTTCAAACGAAAGTCAAGACCAAGGATTAAAGTTTTACTGTGAGATGTACTTTTTATTCATTCTATTCATCCAGAATCAATATCACTTACATACTTGAAATTCAAAGTGACGTAAAACAGAGTCAGGATGGCCGAGTGGTCTAAGGCGCTGCGTTCAGGTCGCAGTCTACATTCGTAGGCGTGAGTTCGAATCCAACTTCTGACATGTAATTGGTGATTAAGAAGGATGCTCTTTAAAAGTCGTTAAAAAGAAGTTGCAACTCTATGTTTTCTTTATAAAAAAACTCCCTAGCAAATACTTGATTGTTGTTCAACCGTACAGGTCTTTAATGTGGAAACACGGTCCTTTTTTATGTTCAAACGAAAGTCAAGACCAAGGATTAAAGTTTTACTGTGAGATGTACTTTTTATTTATTCTATTAATCCAGAATCAATATCACTTGCATACTTGACATTCGAAATGGCATAGAAGACTCTCAGGATGCCTGAGTGGTCTATGACGCTGCGTGCAGGTCGCAGTCTACATTCGTAGGCGTGAGTTCGAATCCAACTTCTGACATGTAATTGGTGATTAAGAAGGATGCTCTTTAAAAGTCGTTAAAAAGAAATTGCAACTCTACGTTGGCTTTATACAAAAACTCCCTAGCATATGCTTCATTGTTGTACAATCGTACAGACCGCTAATGTACAAACACAGCCTCTTTTTAGGTTCAAACGAATGTAAAGGCCAAGGACTAGTGTTTTACCTTGAAATATAGTTGTTATTCCTTCTATTAATCCAGAATCAATATCACTTACATACTTGAAATTTAAAGTGGCGTAAAAGTCAGTCAGGATGGTCGAGTGGTCTAAGGCGCTGCGTTTAGGTCGCAGTCTATATTCGTAGGCGTGGGTTCGAATCCCACTTCTGACAAAAACTTGAAGATTAAGGAAGACGCTTTCTAAAAGTCGTTATAAAGAAGTTGCAACTCTACGTTTACTTTATAAAAAAAGCCCATAGCATATGCTTGTTTGTTGTTCAACCATACAGGTCTTTAATGTAGAAACACGGTCCTTTTTTATGTTCAAACGAAATTCAAGACCAAGAATTAATGTTGTACCGTGAAACATACTTGTTACTGCTTCTATAAATCCAGAATCAATATCACTTACATACTTGACATTCGAAATGGCATAGAAGACTCTCAGGATGCCTGAGTGGTCTATGACGCTGCGTTCAGGTCGCAGTCTACATTCGTAAGCGTGAGTTCGAATCCAACTTCTGACATGTAATTGGTGATTAAGAAGGATGCTCTTTAAGAGTCGTTAAAAAGAAGTTGCAACTCTATGGTTTCTTTATAAAAAAACTCCCTAGCATATGCTTGATTGTTGTTCAACCGTACATGTCTTTAATGTAGAAACACGGTCTTTTTTATGTTCAAACGAAAGTCAAGACCAAGGATTAATGCCTTACCATGAAAAATACAAGACCAAGGATTAAAGTTTTACTGTGAGATGTACTTTTTATTCCTTCTATTAATCCAGAATCAATATCACTTACATACTTGACATTCGAAATGGCATAGAAGACTCTCAGGATGCCTGAGTGGTCTATGACGCTGCGTTCAGGTCGCAGTCTACATTCGTAGGCGTGAGTTCGAATCCAACTTCTGACATGTAATTGGTGATTAAGAAGGATGCTCTTTAAAAGTCGTTAAAAAGAAATTGCAACTCTACGTTGGCTTTATACAAAAACTCCCTAGCATATGCTTCATTGTTGTACAATCGTACAGGTCGCTAATGTAGAAACACAGCCTCTTTTTAGGTTCAAACGAATGTAAAGACCAAGGACTAGTATTTTACCTTGAAATACAGTTGTTTCCCTTCTATTAATCCAGAATCATTATCACTTACATACTTGAAATTCAAAGGGGCTTAAAGGACAGTCAGGATGGCCGAGTGGTCTAGGGCGCTGCGTTCAGGTCGCAGTCTACATTCGTAGGCGTGGGTTCGAATCCCACTTCTGACATAAACATGAAAATTAAGGAAGATGCTCTCTAAAATTCGATAAAAAGAAATTACAACTCTATGTTTTCTTTATGAAAAAACTCCCTAGCATATTCTTGATTGTTGTTCATCGGTACAGGTCGCTAATGTAGAAATACGGTCCTTTTTTAGGTTCAACCGAAAGTCAAGATCAAGGATTAAAGTTTTACTGTGAGATGTACTTTTTATTCCTTCTCTTAATCCAGAATCAATATCACTTCTGTACTTGACAATCGAAATGGCATAGAACACTCTCAGGATGGCCGAGTGGTCTAAGGCGCTGCGTTCAGGTCGCAGTCTACATTCGTAGGCGTGGGTTCGAATCCCAGTTCTGACATAAACTTGAAGATGGCGCATATTCATATTCTTACACATAGCACACATAGCATATTCTTGATTGTTGTTCAACCTTACAGGTCGCAAATGTAGAAATACGGTCCTATTTTAGGTTCACACGAAAGTCAAGACCACGGGTTAAAGTTTTACTGTGAGATATACTTTTTATTCCTTCTATTAACCCAGAATAAATATCACTTATATACTTGACATTCGAAATGACATAGAAGATTCTCAGGATGGTCGAGTGGTCTATGGCACTGCGTTTAGGTAGCAGTCTACATTCGTAGGCGTGGGTTCCAATCCCACTTCTGATATAAGTTTGAAGATTAACGAAGATGCTCTCTAAAAGTGGTTAAAACGAAATTACAACTCTACGTTGGCTTTATACAAAAACTCCCTAGCATATGCTTGATTGTTGTTCAATCGTACAGGTCGCTAATGTAGAAACACAGTCTCTTTTTAGGTTCAAACAAATGTAAAGACCAATGACTAGTGTTTTACCTTGAAATATAGTTGTTATTCATTCTATTAATCCAAAATAAATATCACCTGCATACTTGAAATTCAAAGTGTCGGTAAAGTCAGTCAGGATATCCGAGTGGTCTAAGGCGCTGCGTTCAGGTCGCAGTCTACATTCATAGGCGTGTGTTCGAATCCCACTTCTGACATTTAATTGGTGATTTAGAAGGATGCTCTTTAAAATGTGGAAAATGAAATTGCAACAGTAAGTGTTCTTTATGAGAAACCTTCCTATATTATCCTTTACGGTTGTTCAACCGTACAGATCGTTAATGTAGAAACACGGCCTCTTTTTAAGTTCAAACGAATGTAAACACCAAGGACTAGTGTTTTTCCTTGAAATATAGTTGTTATTCTTTCTATTAATCCAGAATCAATATCACTTACATACTTGAAATTCAAAGTGGCGTAAAAGACAGTCAGGATGGCCGAGTGGTCTAAGGCGCTGCGTTCAGGTCGCAGTCTACATTCATAGGCGTGGGTTCGAATCCCACTTCTGACAAAAACTTGAAGATTAAGGAAGATGCTCTCTAAAAGTCGTTAAAGATGTTGCAACTCTACGTTTGCTTTATAAAAAAACTCCCTAGCATATGCTTGATTGTTATTCAACCGTACGGGTCTTTAATGTGGAAACACGGTCCTTTTTTATGTTCAAACGAAAGTCAAGACCAAGGATTAAAGTTTTACTGTGAGATGTACTTTTTATTTATTCTATTAATCCAGAATCAGTATCACTTACATACTTGACATTCGAAATGGCATAGAAGACTCTCAGGATGCCTGAGTGGTCTATGACGCTGCGTTCAGGTCGCAGTCTACATTCGTAGGCGTGAGTTCGAATCCAACTTCTGACATGTAATTGGTGATCAAGAAGGATGCTCTTTAAAAGTCGTTAAAAAGAAATTGCAACTCTACGATGGCTTTATACAAAAACTCCCTAGCATATGCTTCATTGTTGTACAATCGTACAGACCGCTAATGTAGAAACACAGCCTCTTTTTAGGTTCAAACGAATGTAAAGACCAAGGACTAGTGTTTTACCTTGAAATATAGTTGTTATTCATTCTATTAATCCAAAATAAATATCACCTGCATACTTGAAATTCAAAGTGTCGGTAAAGTCAGTCAGGATGGCCGAGTGGTCTAAGGCGCTGCGTTCAGGTCGCAGTCTACATTCATAGGCGTGTGTTCGAATCCCACTTCTGACATTTAATTGGTGATTTAGAAGGATGCTCTTTAAAATGTGGAAAATGAAATTGCAACAGTAAGTGTTCTTTATGAGAAACCTTCCTATATTATCCTTTACGGTTGTTCAACCGTACAGATCGTTAATGTAGAAACACGGCCTCTTTTTAAGTTCAAACGAATGTAAACACCAAGGACTAGTGTTTTTCCTTGAAATATAGTTGTTATTCTTTCTATTAATCCAGAATCAATATCACTTACATACTTGAAATTCAAAGTGGCGTAAAAGACAGTCAGGATGGCCGAGTGGTCTAAGGCGCTGCGTTCAGGTCGCAGTCTACATTCATAGGCGTGGGTTCGAATCCCACTTCTGACAAAAACTTGAAGATTAAGGAAGATGCTCTCTAAAAGTCGTTAAAGATGTTGCAACTCTACGTTTGCTTTATAAAAAAACTCCCTAGCATATGCTTGATTGTTGTTCAACCGTACGGGTCTTTAATGTGGAAACACGGTCCTTTTTTATGTTCAAACGAAAGTCAAGACCAAGGATTAAAGTTTTACTGTGAGATGTACTTTTTATTTATTCTATTAATCCAGAATCAGTATCACTTACATACTTGACATTCGAAATGGCATAGAAGACTCTCAGGATGCCTGAGTGGTCTATGACGCTGCGTTCAGGTCGCAGTCTACATTCGTAGGCGTGAGTTCGAATCCAACTTCTGACATGTAATTGGTGATTAAGAAGGATGCCCTTTAAAAGTCGTTAAAAAGAAATTGCAACTCTACGTTGGCTTTATACAAAAACTCCCTAGCATATGCTTCATTGTTGTACAATCGTACAGACCGCTAATGTAGAAACACAGCCTCTTTTTAGGTTCAAACGAATGTAAAGACCAAGGACTAGTGTTTTACCTTGAAATATAGTTGTTATTCCTTCTATTAATCCAGAATCAATATCACTTAGATACTTGAAATTTAAAGTGGCGTAAAAGTCAGTCAGGATGGCCGAGTGGTCTAAGGCGCTGCGTTCAGGTCGCAGTCTACATTCGTAGGCGTGGGTTCGAATCCCACTTCTGACATAAACTTGAAGATTAAGGAAGATGCTTTCTAAAAGTCGTTATAAAGAAGTTGCAACTCTACGTTTACTTTATAAAAAAAGCCCCTAGCATATGCTTGATTGTTGTTCAACCGTACGGGTCTTTAATGTGGAAACACGGTCCTTTTTTATGTTCAAACGAAAGTCAAGACCAAGGATTAAAGTTTTACTGTGAGATGTACTTTTTATTTATTCTATTAATCCAGAATCAGTATCACTTACATACTTGACATTCGAAATGGCATAGAAGACTCTCAGGATGCCTGAGTGGTCTATGACGCTGCGTTCAGGTCGCAGTCTACATTCGTAGGCGTGAGTTCGAATCCAACTTCTGACATGTAATTGGTGATTAAGAAGGATGCCCTTTAAAAGTCGTTAAAAAGAAATTGCAACTCTACGTTGGCTTTATACAAAAACTCCCTAGCATATGCTTCATTGTTGTACAATCGTACAGACCGCTAATGTAGAAACACAGCCTCTTTTTAGGTTCAAACGAATGTAAAGACCAAGGACTAGTGTTTTACCTTGAAATATAGTTGTTATTCCTTCTATTAATCCAGAATCAATATCACTTAGATACTTGAAATTTAAAGTGGCGTAAAAGTCAGTCAGGATGGCCGAGTGGTCTAAGGCGCTGCGTTCAGGTCGCAGTCTACATTCGTAGGCGTGGGTTCGAATCCCACTTCTGACATAAACTTGAAGATTAAGGAAGATGCTTTCTAAAAGTCGTTATAAAGAAGTTGCAACTCTACGTTTACTTTATAAAAAAAGCCCCTAGCATATGCTTGTTTATTGTTCAACCGTACAGGTCTTTAATGTAGAAACACGGTCCTTTTTTATGTTCAAACGAAATTCAAGACCAAGAATTAATGTTTTACCGTGAAACATAATTGTTACTGCTTCTATAAATCCAGAATCAATATCACTTACATACTTGACATTCGAAATGGCATAGAAGACTCTCAGGATGCCTGAGTGGTCTATGACGCTGCGTTCAGGTCGCAGTCTACATTCGTAGGCGTGAGTTTGAATCCAACTTCTGACATGTAATTGGTGATTAAGAAGGATGCTCTTTAAGAGTCGTTAAAAAGAAGTTGCAACTCTATGGTTTCTTTATAAAAAAACTCCCTAGCATATGCTTGATTGTTGTTCAACCGTACATGTCTTTAATGTAGAAACACGGTCTTTTTTATGTTCAAACGAAAGTCAAGACCAAGGATTAATGACTTACCATGAAAAATACAAGACCAAGGATTAAAGTTTTACTGTGAGATGTAGTTTTTATTCCTTCTATTAATCCGGAATCAATATCACTTACATACTTGACATTCGAAATGGCATAGAAGACTCTCAGGATGCCTGAGTGGTCTATGACGCTGCGTTCAGGTCGCAGTCTACATTCGTAGGCGTGAGTTCGAATCCAACTTCTGACATGTAAATGGTGATTAAGAAGGATGCTCTTTAAAAGACGTTAAAAAGAAATTGCAACTCTACGTTGGCTTTATACAAAAACTCCCTAGCATATGCTTCATTGTTGTACAATCGTACAGGTCGCTAATGTAGAAACACAGCCTTTTTTTAGGTTCAAACGAATGTAAAGACCAAGGACTAGTATTTTACCTTGAAATACAGTTGTTTCCCTTCTATTAATCCAGAATCATTATTACTTACGTACTTGGAATTCAAGGTGGCGTAAAGGACAGTCAGGATGGCCGAGTGGTCTAAGGCGCTGCGTTCAGGTCGCACTCTACATTCGTAGGCGTTGGTTCGAATCCCACTTCTGACATAAACTTTAAGATTAAGGAAGATGCTCTCTAAAAGTCATTAAAAAGAAATTACAACTCTACGTTTTCTTTATGAAAAAACTCCCTAGCATATTCTTGATTGTTGTTCAACTGTACAGGTCTTTAATGTAGAAACACAGCCTCTTTTTAGGTTCAAACGAATGTAAAGAACAAGGACTAGAGTTTTTCCTTGAAATATAGTTGTTATTCCTTCTATTAATCCAGAATTAATGTCACTTACATACTTGAAATTCAAAGGGGCTTAAAGGACAGTCAGGATGG
This sequence comes from Hydractinia symbiolongicarpus, assembly GCF_029227915.1. NCBI lineage: Eukaryota > Metazoa > Cnidaria > Hydrozoa > Anthoathecata > Hydractiniidae > Hydractinia > Hydractinia symbiolongicarpus. Next base: position 7,669,279 of record NC_079878.1, read on the forward strand.
CCGAGTGGTCTAAGGCGCTGCGTTCAGGTCGCAGTCTACATTCGTAGGCGTGGGTTCGAATCCCACTTCTGACATAAACTTGAAAATTAAGGAAGATGCTCTCTAAAATTCGATAAAAAGAAATTGTAACTCTACGTTGGCTTTATACAAAAATTCCCTAGCATATGCTTGATTGTTTTTCAATCGTACATGTCGCTAATGTAGAAACACAGCCTCTTTTTAGGTTCAAACGAATGTAAAGACCAAGGACTAGTATTTTACCTTGAAATATAGTTGTTTCCCTTCTATTAATCCAGAATCAATATCACTTACATACTTGAAATTCAACGTGACGTAAAAGACAGTCAGGATGGCCGAGTGGTCCAAAGCGCTGCGTTCAGGACGCAGTCTACATTCGTAGGCGTGGGTTCGAATCCCACCTCTGACATAAACTTTAAGATTAAGGAAGATGCTCTCTAAAAGTCATTAAAAAGAAATTACAACTCTATGTTTTCTTTATGAAAAAACTCCCTAGCATATTCTTGATTGTTGTTCATCGGTACAGGTCGCTAATGTAGAAATACGGTCCTTTTTTAGGTTCAACCGAAAGTCAAGATCAAGGATTAAAGTTTTACTGTGAGATGTACTTTTTTTTCCTTCTCTTAATCCAGAATCAATATCACTTATGTGCTTGACAATCGAAATGGCATAGAACACTCTCAGGATGGCCGAGTGGTCTAAGGCGCTGCGTTCAGGTCGCAGTCTACATTCGTAGGCGTGGGTTCGAATTCCAGTTCTGACATAAACTTGAAGATGGCGCATATTCATATTCTTACACATAGCACACATAGCATATTCTTGATTGTTGTTCAACCTTACAGGTCGCAAATGTAGAAATACGGTCCTATTTTAGGTTCACACGAAAGTCAAGACCAAGGGTTAAAGTTTTACTGTGAGATATACTTTTTATTCCTTCTATTAACCCAGAATAAATATCACTTATATACTTGACATTCGAAATGACATAGAAGATTCTCAGGATGGTCGAGTGGTCTATGGCACTGCGTTCAGGTAGCAGTCTACATTCGTAGGCGTGGGTTCCAATCCCACTTCTGATATAAGTTTGAAGATTAACGAAGATGCTCTCTAAAAGTGGTTAAAACGAAATTACAACTCTACGTTGGCTTTATACAAAAACTCCCTAGCATATGCTTGATTGTTGTTCAATCGTACAGGTCGCTAATGTAGAAACACATTCTCTTTTTAGGTTCAAACAAATGTAAAGACCAATGACTAGTGTTTTACCTTGAAATATAGTTGTTATTCATTCTATTAATCCAAAATAAATATCACCTGCATATTTGAAATTCAAAGTGTCGGTAAAGTCAGTCAGGATGGCCGAGTGGTCTAAGGCGCTGCGTTCAGGTCGCAGTCTACATTCATAGGCGTGTGTTCGAATCCCACTTCTGACATTTAATTGGTGATTTAGAAGGATGCTCTTTAAAATGTGGAAAATGAAATTGCAACAGTAAGTGTTCTTTATGAGAAACCTTCCTATATTATCCTTTACGGTTGTTCAACCGTACAGATCGTTAATGTAGAAACACGGCCTCTTTTTAAGTTCAAAAGAATGTAAACACCAAGGACTAGTGTTTTTCCTTGAAATATAGTTGTTATTCTTTCTATTAATCCAGAATCAATATCACTTACATACTTGAAATTTAAAGTGGCGTAAAAGACAGTCAGGATGGCCGAGTGGTCTAAGGCGCTGCGTTCAGGTCGCAGTCTACATTCATAGGCGTGGGTTCGAATCCCACTTCTGACAAAAACTTGAAGATTAAGGAAGATGCTCTCTAAAAGTCGTTAAAGATGTTGCAACTCTACGTTTGCTTTATAAAAAAACTCCCTAGCATATGCTTGATTGTTGTTCAATCGTACAGGTCGCTAATGTAGAAACACAGTCTCTTTTTAGGTTCAAACAAATGTAAAGACCAATGACTAGTGTTTTACCTTGAAATATAGTTGTTATTCCTTCTATTAATCCAAAATATATATCACCTGCATACTTGAAATTCAAAGTGTCGTTAAAGTCAGTCAGGATGGCCGAGTGGTCTAAGGCGCTGCGTTCAGGTCGCAGTCTACAATCGTAGGCGTGGGTTCGAATCCCACTTCTGAAATAAACTTGAAGATTAAAGAAGATGCTCTCTAAGAGTCGTTAAATAGAAATTTCACCTGTGCGTTTTCTTTCTAAAGAACCTCCCTAGCATATTATTGATTGTTTTTCAACCGCACAGGTCGCTAATGTAGAAATACGGTCCTTTTTTAAGTTCAACCGAAAGTCAAGACCAAGGGTTAAAGTTTTACTGTGAGATGTACTTTTTTTCCTTCTATTATTCCAGAATCAATATCACTTATGTACTTGACAATCGAAATGGCATAGAAGACTTTCAGGATGGCCGATTGGTCTAAGGTGCTGCGTTCAGGTCGCAGTCTACATTCGTAGGCGTGGGTTCGAATCCCACTTCTGACAAAAACTTGAAGATTAAGGAAGATGTTCTCTAAAAGTCGTTAAAAAGAAGTTGCAACTCTACGTTTTCTTTATAAAAAAACTCCCTTGCATATGCTTGATTGTTGTTCAACCGTACAGGTCGCTAATGTAGAAATACGGTCCTTTTTTAGGTTCAACCGAAAGTCAAGACCAAGGGTTAAATTTGTACCGTAAAATATACTTGTTGTTGCTTCTATTAATCCAGAATTAATATCACTTATGTACGTGACATTCCAATTGGCGTAAAAGACAATCAGGATGGTCGAGTGGTCTATGACGCTGCGTTCAGGTCGCAGTCTACATTCGTAGGCGTGGGTTCGAATCCCACTTCTGACATAAACTTGAAAATTAAGGAAGATGCTCTCTAAAATTCGATAAAAAGAAATTGTAACTCTACGTTGGCTTTATACAAAAATTCCCTAGCATATGCTTGATTGTTTTTCAATCGTACATGTCGCTAATGTAGAAACACAGCCTCTTTTTAGGTTCAAACGAATGTAAAGACCAAGGACTAGTATTTTACCTTGAAATATAGTTGTTTGCCTTCTATTAATCCAGAATCAATATCACTTACATACTTGAAATTCAACGTGACGTAAAAGACAGTCAGGATGGCCGAGTGGTCCAAAGCGCTGCGTTCAGGACGCAGTCTACATTCGTAGGCGTGGGTTCGAATCCCACCTCTGACATAAACTTTAAGATTAAGGAAGATGCTCTCTAAAAGTGATTAAAAAGAAATTACAACTCTATGTTTTCTTTATGAAAAAACTCCCTAGCATATTCTTGATTGTTGTTCATCGGTACAGGTCGCTAATGTAGAAATACGGTCCTTTTTTAGGTTCAACCGAAAGTCAAGATCAAGGATTAAAGTTTTACTGTGAGATGTACTTTTTTTTCCTTCTCTTAATCCAGAATCAATATCACTTATGTGCTTGACAATCGAAATGGCATAGAACACTCTCAGGATGGCCGAGTGGTCTAAGGCGCTGCGTTCAGGTCGCAGTCTACATTCGTAGGCGTGGGTTCGAATTCCAGTTCTGACATAAACTTGAAGATGGCGCATATTCATATTCTTACACATAGCACACATAGCATATTCTTGATTGTTGTTCAACCTTACAGGTCGCAAATGTAGAAATACGGTCCTATTTTAGGTTCACACGAAAGTCAAGACCAAGGGTTAAAGTTTTACTGTGAGATGTACTTTTTTTCCTTCTATTATTCCAGAATCAATATCACTTATGTACTTGACAATCGAAATGGCATAGAAGACTTTCAGGATGGCCGATTGGTCTAAGGTGCTGCGTTCAGGTCGCAGTCTACATTCGTAGGCGTGGGTTCGAATCCCACTTCTGACAAAAACTTGAAGATTAAGGAAGATGTTCTCTAAAAGTCGTTAAAAAGAAGTTGCAACTCTACGTTTTCTTTATAAAAAAACTCCCTTGCATATGCTTGATTGTTGTTCAACCGTACAGGTCGCTAATGTAGAAATACGGTCCTTTTTTAGGTTCAACCGAAAGTCAAGACCAAGGGTTAAATTTGTACCGTAAAATATACTTGTTGTTGCTTCTATTAATCCAGAATTAATATCACTTATGTACGTGACATTCCAATTGGCGTAAAAGACAATCAGGATGGTCGAGTGGTCTATGACGCTGCGTTCAGGTCGCAGTCTACATTCGTAGGCGTGGGTTCGAATCCCACTTCTGACATAAACTTGAAAATTAAGGAAGATGCTCTCTAAAATTCGATAAAAAGAAATTGTAACTCTACGTTGGCTTTATACAAAAATTCCCTAGCATATGCTTGATTGTTTTTCAATCGTACATGTCGCTAATGTAGAAACACAGCCTCTTTTTAGGTTCAAACGAATGTAAAGACCAAGGACTAGTATTTTACCTTGAAATATAGTTGTTTGCCTTCTATTAATCCAGAATCAATATCACTTACATACTTGAAATTCAACGTGACGTAAAAGACAGTCAGGATGGCCGAGTGGTCCAAAGCGCTGCGTTCAGGACGCAGTCTACATTCGTAGGCGTGGGTTCGAATCCCACCTCTGACATAAACTTTAAGATTAAGGAAGATGCTCTCTAAAAGTCATTAAAAAGAAATTACAACTCTATGTTTTCTTTATGAAAAAACTCCCTAGCATATTCTTGATTGTTGTTCATCGGTACAGGTCGCTAATGTAGAAATACGGTCCTTTTTTAGGTTCAACCGAAAGTCAAGATCAAGGATTAAAGTTTTACTGTGAGATGTACTTTTTTTTCCTTCTCTTAATCCAGAATCAATATCACTTATGTGCTTGACAATCGAAATGGCATAGAACACTCTCAGGATGGCCGAGTGGTCTAAGGCGCTGCGTTCAGGTCGCAGTCTACATTCGTAGGCGTGGGTTCGAATTCCAGTTCTGACATAAACTTGAAGATGGCGCATATTCATATTCTTACACATAGCACACATAGCATATTCTTGATTGTTGTTCAACCGTACAGGTCGCAAATGTAGAAATACGGTCCTATTTTAGGTTCACACGAAAGTCAAGACCAAGGGTTAAAGTTTTACTGTGAGATGTACTTTTTTTCCTTCTATTATTCCAGAATCAATATCACTTATGTACTTGACAATCGAAATGGCATAGAAGACTTTCAGGATGGCCGATTGGTCTAAGGTGCTGCGTTCAGGTCGCAGTCTACATTCGTAGGCGTGGGTTCGAATCCCACTTCTGACAAAAACTTGAAGATTAAGGAAGATGTTCTCTAAAAGTCGTTAAAAAGAAGTTGCAACTCTACGTTTTCTTTATAAAAAAACTCCCTTGCATATGCTTGATTGTTGTTCAACCGTACAGGTCGCTAATGTAGAAATACGGTCCTTTTTTAGGTTCAACCGAAAGTCAAGACCAAGGGTTAAATTTGTACCGTAAAATATACTTGTTATTGCTTCTATTAATCCAGAATTAATATCACTTATGTACGTGACATTCCAATTGGCGTAAAAGACAATCAGGATGGTCGAGTGGTCTATGGCGCTTCGTTCATGTCGCAGTTTACATTTGTAGGCGTGGGTTGGAATCCCACTTCTGACATGTAATTCGACATTAGGAAGGATGTTCTTTAAAATGAGTAAAAGGAAATTGCAACGGTAGGTCTTTTTTATGAGAAACCTATCTTCTGGCATATGCTAGATTGTTGTTCAACTGTACAGGTCTTTAATGTAGAAACACAGCCTCTTTTTAGGTTCAAACGAATGTAAAGACCAAGGACTAGTATTTTACCTTGAAATATAGTTGTTTCCCTTCTATTAATCCAGAATCAATATCACTTACATACTTGAAATTCAACGTGACGTAAAAGACAGTCAGGATGGCCGAGTTGTCCAAAGCGCTGCGTTCAGGACGCAGTCTACATTAGTAGGCGTGGGTTCGAATCCCACTTCTGACATAAACTTTAAGATTAAGGAAGATGCTCTCTAAAAGTCATTAAAAAGAAATTACAACTCTATGTTTTCTTTATGAAAAAACTCCCTAGCATATTCTTGATTGTTGTTCATCGGTACAGGTCGCTAATGTAGAAATACGGCCCTTTTTTAGGTTCAACCGAAAGTCAAGATCAAGGGTTAAAGTTTTACTGTGAGATGTACTTTTTTTCCTTCTCTTAATCCAGAATCAATATCACTTATGTACTTGACAATCGAAATGGCATAGAACACTCTCAGGATGGCCGAGTGGTCTAAGGCGCTGCGTTCAGGTCGCAGTCTACATTCGTAGGCGTGGGTTCGAATCCCACTTCTGACAAAAACTTGAAGATTAAGGAAGATGTTCTCTAAAAGTCGTTAAAAAGAAGTTGCAACTCTACGTTTTCTTTATAAAAAACTCCCTAGCATATTCTTGATTGTTGTTCAACCGTACAGGTCGCTAATGTAGAAATACGGTCCTATTTTAGGTTCACACGAAAGTCAAGACCAAGGGTTAACGTTTTACTGTGAGATATACTTTTTATTCCTTCTATTAATCCAGAATCAATATCACTTATATACCTGACATTCGAATTAGCGTAAAAGACAGTCAGGATGGCTGAGCAGTGTAAGGCACTGCGTTCATGTTGCAATCTACATTTGCAGGCGTTGGTTCGAATCCCACTTCTGACATTTAATTGGTGATTTAGAAGGATGCTCTGTAAAATGTGGAAAATGAAATTGCAGCAGTAAGTGTTTTTTATGAGAAACCTTCCTATGTTATCCTTTATGGTTGTTCAATCGAACTGGTCGCTAATGTAGAAACACAGTCTCTTTTTAGGTTCAAACGAATGTAAAGACCAAGGACTAGTGTTTTACCTTGAAATATAGTTGTTATTCCTTCTATTAATCCAAAATAAATATCACCTGCATACTTGAAATTCAAAGTGGCGTTAAAGTCAGTCAGGATGGCCGAGTGGTCTAAGCCGCTGCGTTCAGGTTGCAGTCTACATTCGTAGGCGTGGGTTCGAATGCCACTTCTGACATAAACTTGAAGATTAACGAAGATGCTCTCTAAGAGTCGTTAAATAGAAATTTCACCTGTGCGTTTTCTTTCTAAAGAACCTCCCTAGCATATTCTTGATTGTTGTTCAACCGTACAGGTCGCTAATGTAGAAATACGGTCCTTTTTTAGGTTCAACCGAAAGTCAAGACCAAGGGTTAAATTTGTAACGTAACATATACTTGTTATTGCTTCTATTAATCCAGAATTAATATCACTTATGTACTTGACATTCCAATTGGCGTAAAAGACAATCAGGATGGTCGAGTGGTCTATGGCGCTTCGTTCATGTCGCAGTTTACATTTGTAGGCGTGGGTTGGAATCCCACTTCTGACATGTAATTAGACATTAGGAAGGATGTTCTTTAAAATGAGTAAAAGGAGATTGCAACGGTATGTCTCTTTTATGAGAAACCTATCTGGCATATGCTTTATGGTTATTCAACTGTACAGGTCTTTAATGTAGACACACGGTCCTTTTTTATGTTCAAACGAAAGTCAAGACCGAGGATTAATGCTTTACCATGAAATATAGTTGTTATTCCTTCTATTATTCCAGAATCAATATTACTTACATACTTGACATGCAATATGGTGGAAAAGTTAGTCAGGATGACCGAGTGGTCTAAGGCGCTGCGTTCAGGTCGCAGTCTACATTCGTAGGCCTGGGTTCAAATCCCACTTCTGACATAAATTTGAAGGTTAAGGATGATGGTCTCTAAAAGTCTTAGAAAGAAATTTCACCTGTGCGTTTCCTTTCTAAAAAACCTCCCTAGCATATTCTTGATTGTTGTTCAACCGTACAGGTCGCTAATGTAGAAACACAGCCTCTTTTTAGGTTCAAACGAATGTAAAGACCAAGGACTAGTATTTTACCTTGAAATATAGTTGTTTCTCTTCTATTAATCCAGAATCAATATCACTTACATACTTGAAATTCAAAGTGGCGTAAAAGACAGTCAGGATGGCCGATTGGTCCAAAGCGCTGCGTTCAGGACGCAGTCTACATTCGTAGGCGTGGGTTCGAATCCCACTTCTGACATAAACTTTAAGATTAAGGAAGATGCTCTCTAAAAGTCATTAAAAAGAAATTAGAACTCTATGTTTTCTTTATGAAAAAACTCCCTAGCATATTCTTGATTGTTGTTCATCGCTACAGGTCGCTAATGTAGAAATACTGTCCTTTTTTAGGTTCAACCGAAAGTCAAGATCAAGGGTTAAAGTTTTACTGTGAGATGTACTTTTTTTCCTTCTATTAATCCAGAATCAATATCACTTATGTACTTGACAATCGAAATGGCATAGAAGGCTCTCAGGATGGCCGAGTGGTCTAAGGCGCTGCGTTCAGGTCGCAGTCTACATTCGTAGGCGTGGGTTCGAATCCCGCTTCTGACAAAAACTTGAAGATTAAGGAAGATGTTCTCTAAAAGTCGTTAAAAAGAAGTTGCAACTCTACGTTTTCTTTATAAAAAAACTCCCTAGCATATTCTTGATTGTTGTTCAACCGTACAGGTCGCTGATGTAGAAATACGGTCCTATTTTAGGTCCACACGAAAGTCAAGACCAAGGGTAAAAGTTTTACTGTGAGATATACTTCTTATTCCTTCTATTAATCCAGAATCAATATCACTTATATACCTGACATTCGAATTGGCGTAAAAGACAGTCAGGATGGTCGAGTGGTCTATGGCGCTGCGTTCAGGTAGCAGTCTACATTCGTAGGCGTGAATTGGATTCCCACTTCTGACATGTAATTCGAGATTAAGAAAGATGTTCTTTAAAATGAGTAAAAGGATATTGCAACAGTAAGTCTCTTTTATGAGAAACCTTTCTGGCATATGCTTTATGATTGTTCATCCGTACAGGTCGTTAATGTAGAAATGCGGTCCTTTTTTAGGTTCAAACGAATGTAAAGACCAAGGACTACTGTTTTATCTTGTAATATAGTTGTTATTCCTTCTATTAATCCAAAATCAATATCCAAGTTTTCTTGATAAAAAACCTCCCTAGCACATCCTTGATTGTTGTTTAACCGTACAAGTCGCTAATGTAGAAATACGTTCCTTTTTTATGTTAAAACGGAAGTCAAGACCAAGGGTTAAAGTGGTACCGTGAAATGTACTTACTTTGCTTCTATTAATCCAAAATCAATATCACTTATGTACTTGACATTCGAATTGTCGTAAAAGACAGTCAGGATAGCTGAGTGGTCTATGGCGTTGTGTTCAGGTCGCAGTTTACATTTGTAGGCGTGGGTTGGAATCCCACTTCTGACATGTAATTCGAGATTAAGAAAGATGTTCTTTAAAATGAGTAAAAGGAAATTGCATTTATGAGAAACCTTCCTATAATATCCTTTATGGTTGTTCAACCGTACAGGTTGTTAATATAGAAGTACGGTCCTTTTATAGGTTCAAACAAATGTAAAGACCAAGGACTACTGCTTTACCTGGTAATATAGTTGTTATTCCTTCTATTAATCCAGAATTAATATCACTTACATACTTGAAATTCAAAGTGGGGTAAAAGACAGTCAAGATGGCCGATTGATCAAAGGCGCTGCGTTCAGGTCACAGTCTACATTCGTAGGCGTGGGTTCTAATCCCACTTCTGACATAAACTTGAAGATTAAGGAAGATGCTCTCTAAAAGTCGTTAAAAAGAAGTTGCAACTCAGCGTTTTCTTTGTAAAAGACCTCCCTAGCATATGCTTGATTGTTGTTTAATCGTACAGGTTTCTAATGTGGAATTACGTTTTTTTTATGCTCAAACGAAAGCCAAGAACAAGGATTAGTGTTTTACCTTGAAATGTAGGTGTTATTCTGGTCGCAGTTAACATTCGTAGGCGTCGGTTGGAGTCCCACTTCTGACATGTAATTCGTGATTAAGAAGGATGTTCTTTAAAATGTGGAAAATGAAATTGCAACAGTAAGTGTTCTTTATGAGAAACCTTCCTATAGTATCCTTTATGATTGTTCAACCGTACAGCTTGTTAATATAGAAATACGGTCCTTTTATAGGTTCAAACGAATGTAAAGACCAAAGACTACTGCTTTACCTTGTAATACAGTTGTTTTTCCTTCTATTAATCCAGAATCAACATCACTTACATACCTGAAATTCAAAGTGGGGTAAAAGACAGTCAGGATGGCCAATTGATCTAAGGTGCTGAGTTCAGGTCGCAGTCTACATTCGTAGGCGTGGGTTGAAATCCCACTTCTGACCTGTAATTCGTGATTAAGAAGGATGTTTTTTAAAATGCGGAAAATGAAGTTGCAACAGTGTTCTTTATGAGAAACCTTCCTATAATATCCTTTATGGTTGGATAACCGTACAGGTTGTTAATGTAGAAGTACGGCCTATTTTTAGGTTCAAACAAATGTAAAGACCAAGGACTAGTGTTTTACCATGCAGTACAGTTGTTAATCCTTCTGTTAATCCAGAATCAATATCACTTACATAATTGAAATCCAAAGTGGGGTAAAAGACAGTCAGCATAGCCGAGTGACCTAAGCCGCTGAGTTCAGGTGGCAGTTTACATTCGTCAGCGTGTGTCCGAATCCCATTTCTGACATAAACATGAAGATTAAGGAAGATGCTCTCTAAAAGTCGTTAAAAAGAAGATGCAACTCTACGTTTTCTTTATAAAAAAACTCCCTAGCATATGCTTGATTGTTGTTCAATCGTACAGGTCTCTAATGTGGAAATACGATCTTTTTTTAAGTTTAAACGAAAGTCAAGACCAAGGGTTAAGGTTGTACCGTGAAATTTACTTGTTATTGCTTCTATTAATCCAGAATCAATATTACTTACATACTTGAAACTCAAAGCGGTGTAAAAGGTAGTCAGGATGGCCGAGTGGTCTAAGGTGCTCCGTTCAGGTCGCAGTCTAAATTCGTAGGCGTGTGTTTGAATCCCACTTCTGACATAAATGTGAGGATTAAGGAAAATGCTTTCTAAAAATCGTTAAAAAGAAATTGCAACTCCAAGTTTTCCTGATAAAAAACCTCCTTAGCATATGGTTGATTGTTGTTCAACCGTACAGGTCTTTAATGTAAAAACACGGTCCTTTTTTATGTTCAAACGAAAGTCAAGACCAAGGATTAATGCTTTACCATGAAATATAGTTGTTATACCTTCTAAAAATCCAGAATCAATATTACTTATATACTTGACATGCAATATGGCGGAAAAGATCGAAGAGTGGTCTAAGACGCTGCGTTAAGGTCGCAGTCTACATTCGTAAGCGTGGGTTCGAATGCCACTTCTGACATAAACTTGAAGATTAAGGAAGATGCTCTCTAAACGTCGTTAAAAAGAAGTTGCAACTCTACGTTTTCTTTATAAAAAAAACTCCCTAGCATATGCTTGATTCTTGTTCAACCGTACAGACTCACCAACAGCATTGTTGCACATGTCTCGCGTCTTGAACCTGTCAGGGGCATGCTCCAATAGGTAGGGAAATTTTTCAGCGGCCTTTTTGCACATTTCCTGCGTATTGAACCTGCCAGGGAAATACTCCAGCACCCCAGGATACTCCCCAACCAATTTTTTCCACCTTTCTTCCCTGAACCAACTCATCTTCTCCCAGTGTATACAATTGAACCTTGAGGTGTGGACGTTTGGTTGAGGACTACTGCGCATACTTTGGGGGCTCATATGTTGTATGTTAGGGAACTTACCTTGTTATGCATGACTAAGCACTGCATTTGTTAAATGATGGTGATGATCAGCGGTATTTTGTGCCATGGGGCGTGATAGAACGTTGTGACGTCACAAACGTTTTTTTGTATGATAATTTTTATGACAGTTTGACCGTGATTGTTGAAAAAGTGTGGTTATAAACCCTCCCTTATACTACTATATTGATTCTCTTTTAATACAAGGAATAAAAAATTTATTACACGATAAAACTTTAACGCTTGGTCCTGACTTTCGTTTGAACATGAAAAGGGACCGTATTTCTACATTAACAAACTGTACGGTTGAACAACCATAAAGCATATGCTAGTGAGGTTTTTCATAAAGAACACCTACTTTGGAATTTCCTTTTACGGATTTTTAAAGGGTATTCTTCTTAATCTTCACATTCCTTTCATAAGTGGGATTCGAAGCCTGGCCTACGAAAGCAGAATCCACCTAAACGCAGCGCCTTAGCCCACACGGCCATCCGGACTTTCCTTTACGACAGTTCGCATGAGAAGTATGTAACTGAAATTAATAGTGGGTTAACACAAGGATTAACAAGTTTATTACACGATAAAACTATAACGCTTGGTCCTGACTTTCGTTTGAACATGAAAAGGGACCGTATTTCTATTTTAATAATGCCCTTTTCAAATCATGGATGTCCTGCCTTAAAGAAACAATGATTGAATAGTAATCTGGTGTTAACTCAGTTTGTGCTACAATTGTCTTTTTTTGTTTTTATAATGTTTTTTTCTTTTAGCCTTGCGTGACGGTATCACTTGACTACCACCCCACCCATTTCCCCTAATTTAACGCTCTGTATTTGTTACGATTTATTGTTTCCCCAAAAGACCACTAGTAGTTCCCTAAAAGACCACTAATAGTTCCCTAAGAGACCACTAGTTAACTATCTTTGTATGTTTCTGGACAGAAATTTTATATACACAAAATACAAATCTACTTTTTCGCATATGTCTTCATAATTCGCAATGGTGAATGATTGAAATATACAAAGCTCGTTATATGTATAGTAATTATTAGAATTTTCTACAGGGCGCGTTTTATATGGCCTGGCGTTGCCAGGCAACACGAGGTTTCACGGGGAAATAATATTAACAATAGCAGAAGCTACAACCTTCTCCCCTCTCTGAGGTTAAGTGTTTATAAAATACATTTCAGAAATGTTAAGTTCGCGTAACAAAGCAGAGATTTTCACCTTTTCTTAAACATCCAAATATTGAATAGATTTATTTAAACATTAAAATTAATTAAATTAATAAATTACAAGGCTTCGTATTTAATCAATTTTTTTACATACTATAAAATGTTATAAGCTGAGAAAATAAAAAATAAAAAAGTTATATGGGTAATGGATAAAAAACATTTATTATATTTCTTTAGCATAGTTAACATAAAGCATCAAGCTTTTTGTTTGAAAAATTCAACGAGCAGCTGAGGTTTTTAAATGCCAGCACTAGATCACTAAAAGCCTTATACCAGAACACTCAATGCGGTACGAATATGCCCATTTTAACCAGGGAAAACACTTTTTACTTCAAGCAGGGATGAGATTCCATCTGATTCCATTCTACTCGTATTTTTAACAGTGTCGTTGGAATAATTAGCAAAAAATAATCCATGTTGTAACATAACTATTTACCGGCTTTTCAGTCAGAGGGAAAGAGGTGCCTTTTTGTCGCCATTTTTTTTTTTTTGCTACTAGTAAGGTAAGAAATGGTAGTGTACCGGTACAGGCAGTTTTGTTGTGAAAAAAAGCTGTCTTTCCCAAGTTCATTTTGCGCAGTGTGGCAGTGATATTTCCATGGTGTAGGGAAACAATAATAAAATGATAAGTTCGGATGAAAAGTAACAAGTGTACCTGCTGGTTTTAAATAGATGTAATTTGAAAAGCAACATCATTTGTACTTTACAATCTTGTACAAAGGATATCAGAAAATATTTGTTCTCTGAGAGGGAAAGAGGGAAAATATGGTGAAATTAAAAGAAATATTAAGCCGGGACAATATGTTTACCGGCCAGGTGAACTTTTGTAAGTCACTTTTTAGGAAAATAAATTTCTACAAAATGTCAAAAAATGATGCTTAATATGTAAATTCTTGTTATATTCTTGAAATTGCACCCTTTTACATTTATAGTATAAGGTTGTGAAAGTGCTTGGTGGTAAATGAATGTATGTGTTTGCTTTTATGTGGCAATCCATTCTACAAAAAAAACGAAAATTATAAACGCTTGCAAATTGAAGAAAGAGTCCCACCTTACCGTAACGAAGTTAAAAAAGAGTATTTTTAACCAAAATGAAATGAAACAGACGAAACATGAAAGGTGTAGGCTGTCAAAACAACGAGATTGATTGGTTTGCGAAAAATGGTTGTCATAAGGAGCTGATACTGTTTCCATCCTAGACAGAAAAGTATTTAAGCAAACTTATTACAATTACAGAAGATTTCGTTCGTTTTTCTTAGAAAATACAAAGTATGTAATAGAACGGAAGTAACAATGAGTTTTCGTAAGTTGTGCGAATGCTGAAATACTCACATAAAATTCAGAATGGAAATAGTTTCGAATATGTAACTATGTATTTGACAACTTGTGTAACGTAAATACGAACCTGTACAATTTTCTGGTCGTTTTCATTAATCGTCAGATGCACAAGGAAGCACGATCTGCTTGATTTTAAAAAATTTTGGATCCTAATTCTTTATTGGAATTTCACATACACCGGCCGTCACGTTTTAATCCTTTTGTGAGACAACATCAAAATGTGTTACTTTTGTACACATGGTGATTACCGAAATAGCAATCTATAAAGCTACAGGAACACAAGACCATAGGCGATAGTAACAAATTTATGTTAAATACTATCGCCTAAAAATGTTAAATTGTGTCTTTTACGCGCGACCAATCACAATGCAGTAATTTTGCTGAATGTATTTTGTTGAATAATCAATCTTGCACATATGTGGAGACACAATAAAATTTTAATTTTGTTACCATTGCCTGAAAAAATTTTCTCGTGTCCCTATGGCTTACAACATCTAGCGTGTTTTTTTCACAACAAGTCTAATATTAGTAAATGCTTATCTTCTTTTATCGATATAAACACTTGAATTCACACAATAGAAAAATCTTCGTACACCTTCAATAAGATTTTATTTTTCAATTAGATTAACTAATAATGTATACGTGACTATTATTGACTAAGTCTTTTCTTTGTGCGCACAAAAAAAACATAAAACAGCTTATACTCTTATATTTAATAGAATATTTTCACACTGCTAAAAGAAGGCATAACACGAGACTTAGAATCTTTAGTTCTTCTATAAAAAAAGAAAAATCGAATAGAAGACTGTGAACATTATGTTTTAAAGTAAGTTTATATTTCAGAAGAAAAAAATTTTAATGTTATTGGCATAGTGCTTACTGGTCAGAAAGATCACTTTAAATACCAGTGAGTAAAATAACACTGAAGCTGGTTCCTTTTCGTAAGATGCTTTGGCTACATATAGTATATGTTTCTTTAATTTCAATTGGATTACCATTACATATACTTGGTGTTATATTAATGACTGGCCTGCCATTGCGTGTAAATCCACAGAGAATATTGCTATTTAATGTTGCTGCAATCGAGATTCTCGAATGTTGTTTGACCCTGTTCGATGTGCATCTGGTAGAAGACCATCCTGTTAATACCAAAACCATTGCACTTCGATATTACATTATTATAACAGTCAGAGCGCTCGCGTTTCCTTTTATAATAAACATGTCTTTGCTAACATTTGATCGATTCTTTGCAGTGTATTCGAACATTAGATATATGAATTCGTGGCTGTATTGCCACAAGCAGAAATGTATTATGTTTGGTTGGTGTTGCTGCATGGCGTTCATAACAGTGACTATTTTTGTGTCCGAGATAAATCCAGCAATATTGATTATCATGTTTGATGTTGTGCGTAAAATAACTGCAGTAATGTACATTGTTGTAATGATGCAATTTTTAGCTGTTTATGGCTACCTCGTCGTGGTAGTTCGAAGACTTCGTGACCAACACAGTAGAATTGATAACTTTAAAATCCTTACCCCTTTTCTTATCGTTCTAACGTTTGTGTTCCTGAGAGCAATACCTTACTCGGTGTTAACATTTGCTGGAGAAGGAGTCAGCAGAAGTATCTTGTTTTATTATTCCATTGGAAGAATTCTTAATGTAATATTAGACCCTTTGGTATACATCTTTATCCTTAGTAATGTTAGGAGTAAATTAAAATTCCAGCGAAATGCGATTAGTAGCAAAGCACCTGACATTCTTTGCAAATCTTTCCTACAACTGCGATCAAGAAACAATCCAGTACATTCTCGAGACCGACGTTGTTCAACCAATCCAGAAACCATTGAAACGAAGTTTGATGAAAATATTAAAGTTATTTGGCAGTAACTTAAATTTACTGCGCAATTCCTGCCATGCTCATGTTGAAGGGCTCGTGAAGTTACAACATGGAAACAGATGCAAGTTTTCATTATAGAAGGGAATAGAGAGACGAATTGCACAAATGTTTCGCCTCAAAGCGCCCCTGCAAAGCGTTCTGTGACTGTTTAGTCAATTTTTCACCTCTAGTAATCTCTTGATATCACCTTCGCGACTTTGGTGGTGCAGCAAATAGTTATGCGCTGCGCAATATTTTGACTGGAACTGCGACGTATTTCGCCGAGCATGATTTTGGTATAACTTTCAGACGCGTAAGAAAAGGACGAACAAGACGACGAAGGAAACCACATTTTTGACCTTTGACTTTTTTTTACTTCTTATATTATTATTTAATTGAAAATGTCGGGTAGATGATAAATTTTAGTAAATAGTCCAGAAGTATCTCTTTAATTTTTTTTATAGACAAGCATTCAACTAGTTTATTTATCAGTTGATCGTTTGTGGTTTCACTTTGTTTCTTGTAACTTTTACACGCGAGATCTCGAGATTTACACCTTACCTATCTTTAAGTAACTGTATATAAAAATATATTACATTTATCCAGCTAACACATTTCTTTGTTTACCCTTGTGTATTATAAACCTAACAAAAGGATTGAATAATATAGATATTATTATGTCGCGAACATAAGCAGTTCAAAAATGCGTGTAACCACAGTAAATAGTTGTTTTGTGTTCCTGAATCCTTGGAGGCGACGTTTATGAAAGCAAATTGATTTTGTACAGCTGTAAGAAATTTGCCTGAATTTACTTTTCTAAGATATTCAACTCCGGAAATTTGAAAAGCCTAAAAATTTAGACCATTGCCCGAAAATAAACTTTACGCTTTTAAAAATCTGAAAAACAAATGTTTTCCGAAAACTTTTGTGAGGGGCTGATCATATGAGGCGAGCCAGCCCAGTTAAGCAGGCTGGCTCGCTTTGCCCAAGATCTCGCTTCTAATAAAAGATTCCTCATAAAAAGTGAATTGTGATCACATGAGAAACAAGCCAGCCCGGTTTGCCGAGATCCCGCTTTGTTGAACCAAGATCTCGGTTAGACGGGCTGGAAAATTTTCATGTGTTTGCTCCAGCCCGGCTAACGGGGATGATTTTTTGGCTCGTGCGCATGCCTAAACTTTTAAAAGATCAATATGGCGACTGCGTGACTCAACTTCAGCCCGCTTAGCCGAGCTGAGTTTTCCTCATGTGATGGCACGAAATTATCAGCCCGCCTAACCAAGCCAACCCACGTAACCGGACTGGCTTGCCTCATGTGATCAGCCCTGAGTCAGAGAAGCTCGTATTCCTGTAACAAAAAAGTATAAGTGATTTAAAATTTCAATCTATAATTTCTATTAATGCATGCTCTAAGTAAATAGATAATTTCGTATTATTACCCTAACCAATTAGATTGTATAAATGAGACAGTAAACTCCTGGTTACACTTATTACAAAATATTATGGCCCATGTGTTTTTTCCATGAACTATGTAGCTATTATAAAATCGCATGTTAAAAAGATTTTTCCGCGTTGAACATCAAGTCGGTTTGTACGTAATAAATGGTGTATTTGTTTGTGTCTGATGTTTGCTGACAATGATGTTTCAAAATTTTGATTTCAATACAAATAGGCGATACAAAGAAGTCACAACCACACATATACAATAATTATTTTTATATGTTGAATTTAAAATAATTTTTAATTCATAATACAACAATTTAACCCTATTCGGTCCGGAAGGGGGGTACTCCGCCCCCTCCCCCTGACGGATTTTTTTTAATAACTCCTTAATACTATGCTGCATAGCTATGATACTTAATGAGTTTCAATGATAATCTATTAGACACCTGCTTGCTAAATTTTAAGGTCCCATACCTTTCAGAGGCCTTGATATTGGCTATTACTCGAAACTTCCCCTAAAAATCTCTATAATATCTCTATATATATAAACCCTTATAATAGGGGAAATATAATAACTCTTGTTAGAATTATCCTCAACTTAAAACACAACTTTGTTTCATCAAGAAGAATCATTCTGCATCTTTGTGCAACATGTGGTTAATCCGATTTCCCTATTGTTTCGGATTTTACCCGAAAATCGGGAAAAAACAGATTTTCGGGCATTTTTTGAAAATTTGTTAAATAACATTTATTTAGCTGTCAGAACCTTCAAACAGAATGCAAACTTCACTATATAGAACTAAAGTAATTTAACTTTAAGCGGAAAGTGGCATTTTAAAGAAATTTCAATCTTTTGATGACGTCAAAGACCATAATATGTTCGAAAAACCTCGGACCGAATAGGGTTAAAGTGGTATAAGAATAAAAAAAAGTAACCGAAAAAAAAAATTTTTAACGAGAAAATAAAGTCAAGACAAGAGGCTGGATAGACATGGAAACATTTTTTAAGTATTTTTGCCATTTCTTTTTGGCAGTAAAATAAATTACGTTTTACAAAATATATTTAATAACAATAAAAGTTTAGTACGGAAATCTCTTTTAAATGAAAATTTTTTAAACTAAAAAAACGAACACCGCTGCCATCTTTAATGTAATGGAAATTAAGCACATTTAGCGCCGATGTTTAAACACTGGGAGCTGCTGTTGCCAAGAATTTTTCAATGGTAATAAACATTGTTACGTTACTGTATTTCAATTTTAAAAATACCTTCTTTACAGGAATAAAACAATGCAAAGCAAAAACGTAAAATATTTTTTCATCTTGATATTATCAACACCTTCTTTCATGTTATTGATAATATATTTGAATTCGCCTTTTCAACAAAGGCCGAAAACGACGAAAAAAGATACTGAAACAAAAAAGAAACTAATTCTGTTGTACACAAAGTACCTTCAAATAAGGATATTCAGATACAATATTAAATTTTTTAGCGCAGTATAATATTCTGGTTGGATTTTATTTAGATTTGAAGAAAATAATTATTTTGAAAACGAGGCTATTCTTAGAAAGCTCGGCTATATGTAGGATATGACCGTAGTTTTCAGCACGGAACTGAGCCACTTAACGAACAGAAATATTAATGAATTTAGGTAATTAGTTCTACCTGTTGCTAAGGAACTTAGGGAAAAGAATCATTTTTAGTATCGACCTTTTTGATTGAGTTTGGCATAAAAAGGAAATTCAGGAAAGGTCTATTATACAACTGCTTGTAGATGTGATTTTACCCGGTGTGAATATACCTTTAACGAAAGCCGACTTGCAGTAAGCGATGCTGTTATTTTTCAAGCAGAAAGGATGTCCTTTTACATTAATTTGGATTTTTTAAATATTATAAGGACAAAATTACACAAAAATCAAATGTGGATATATTTTGCAGTTAACCACTTAGGTGATGTAAAAGCTGGTAGAAGTCTCCATACTCAAGACAAATACTTCATTTGGTCTATATCTTATCGACTTAATTCAGATATACGCAGACACTTCGCAGAGATTAAAAAATTGACGAAACAAAAAACTCTAACCAACACTAATTTTGCTAAAAACAAATCAAAACAAAACAGGTTGCTTGGATTGTAAACAAATGTGGCAGTCTGAGAGACGACTTAGCTATGAAATTAGGTAATATGGAATCACCATAAATATTTACGGTAGATGCCGGGAAAAAAATAGCAACACTAATTTCTTAAGGTGCCGTAGTGCCACTTGCGAAAAAGAATTAAAGAAGTACAAGCTTTTTTGTTGCAGAGGAGAGACTGTGTAAAGATTTTATTACTGGGGAATATTAGCAAAAGCCATTTAATGGCAACGCGATTCCTATTGCGTTGGACGGTGTAGATTACAACATTTCAAAATTAGCAATACCAGGTTTTTTTCTTGATGCTTTGAAGTTCAAAACGCCAAAAGCATTAGCTGATCACATTAAAGAGCTCGAAAGACGACAAAAGGTATAACGAATATTTCAAATGGAAGTCTCACTATGAAAGAATTGAAGAAAAACAGGATGTTCAAAATTTACGTGTGAATTGTGTCCTAAACTTCACGAATGTTCAAGCTTTAAAGGATCAGATAAACACGCAACAATGCAACAAGACAGAAAGTGTATTTTTTAAATGGATAAAAACCTAATGCTGATTTACCATGGCGTTAATTAAATTACCTGTAAAAGCGCTTTTAAGGAGGGATTTTCACTAAACGAATTGGACGACGAAATCGCCTGCGAAATGTCTCTGAGCATGCGCAGTTTTCGTTTTGATTTTGCTTCAAAAAATTCGCTTGGCTGTAAAGTAGAGACAATTTCTATTTTTTGGAGCGAAATATTTCGTTGTAAACTTTTAGTTAATCAGTACACAAAATTCAGTGTTTATTCTTAACAAAACTTATTACTGGAAAGAATTTCAAATCTTTACAGCCCAAAAGAGTGCTTGCATTCAGTATTATAAATTCGCCACATTGTATCATATGAAAATCGAAAGATAATTTGCAGCTAATTCACCGCGGGAATTAGTTACAGTCGACGCTCGTTATCTCGAACTCCCAAGGGACCGAAAGAAAAGTTCGAGATAGCGAGCGTTCGAGATAGCGGAGGTTCGACATAACGAGCGTATTTCATGAAAAGTTTGAGATAACGAGTTTTTCGAAATTTTTTGAAATTTTCAGAAAAGGGCAAGGGTCAGTAGTTCGGTCATAAGTATCTGTGGGCAAGCTTTTAAAATTAAAATTCACCTGAATTAAGGGTACTTGAAGGAACTGTTTGGTCAAGAAAGGGAAATGGATAATAAAGAAAACAGCATTTTGCGTACATGTATACTTATTGTTGATTACAATTACATACATTATTTTTGATCGAAAAAGCTCAAAATATTAGTTTGCTTCTTGTTTTTCATTTCACTTTTAAGAAACAAATCTTCAAAGCGAAGCAGGAGGCGTTGCATGTCATTTCCATCATCAGTGAATAGACAAGCATTTTGTAAAGTCTCCACTGCAGTGTTTATTTCTGATTTTGTTGGCTTGCTCACTGGCTCATCAAACACCTCGATGACATCGGCATTTTCATCATGCTCCTCGTCATTCTCATCTGTACTTGGCCGTACCGACTCAAGGATTTCTTCATCAGTCACGGGATTTTCAATTGTGGTCAAATCTTGGTCAATATCGACAACATCACGGGCCGAGAGATCAGCAAGAATAATGGTATCGTCAATGGCACGCAGTTGTGTGAGATCTTTCTCCAGTTGTTTAAATGGATCATCAATATCATCAGTTGCATTCTGTTGAGCTTTCTTGGAAATCTTTGATTTCTTGAAGCAGTTTACGATGGTTTCTTTCTTCACTTTGCCCCACGACGAAACAAGTATTTGAAGAGCACGCAGAATTGAAACTTTTGAAAGATCTTTGTCTTTTTCTAGGTTTTGAATCATCATGTTGACCAATTTTTGGCGATAAAGAGACTTAAGACATCTTATGACACCTTGGTCCATCGGTTGTGACACAGAAGTTGTATTTGGAGGTAAGAAAATCAATTTAATGTTGGACAGTCCACCGACATCAGGGTGAGCGGGACAATTATCGATGATCAAGACTATCTTTCGACCTTCTTTTAGAAACATTGCATTGATTTCTCGCACCCACTCTTCAAAAAGAGAGCTGTCCATCCAACTCTTCTTCTGCGCTCTGTACCTGCAGGGTAGGGTTGTTACATTTTTGAAGCACCTTGGTTTCCTCGATTTACCAATCACAAACATTGGTAGTTTATCTCCGACAGCATTGGCAGCTGCAAGCCCGGTAATTCGGACTTTGCTATTTTTACCCCCAGAGCATTTTTCGTATTTGTAGTGATACGTTTTATTTGGCAAGCATTGGTAGAAGAGACCGAATTCGTCGGCATTGTAAATATCTTCTAGTTTGTAGTTAGTTAATAATGTTGGTAAAGTGGTTTCAAACCAAGATGCTATCATATCAGGTTGAACAGAATTGCTTTCACCAACGACCGTCTTGAACGTTACATTGTGCCTGAAATAGAAAATAAAACAAATACCGACTTGTATAAAAGATTTATTGTTAACCTGTTCGTGCATTTTTTCGAATACGAATGTTCGAATTTCAATTCGAATGTTTTTAAAAATTCTTGTGTGAAGTTTTTCCTTATTGGCTAGCCAAGTTGATATCGTGTTTTTAGGCACCCCGTACTTTTTAGCGATATCTTTATTTGGAATACCTTTTTCCAATTCTTTTAATGCTTGGCATTTTTCTGCCAAAGTTTTTACAACGAGCTTTCTTTTCGGTGGCATTCTGACAAAGGAAATCACAAAAAAAACATTGCAAAATCTACCTGTTTTACAATGGAATGTCTTCTTTTTATTGCAACATTTTGTGACTTTAAAACAAGCAGTGCAAGGTCTTCTTTTTTCAAAATTCCTCTTTAAGAGTTCGAGATAACGAGCGTAAATCAGTCCAAGGGACTGAGAAAAAAGTTTGAGATAGTGAAAGTTTGAGATAACGGAGGTTCGAGATACCGAAGATTTTTTTGCCTACTATTGCTTACAGAACTCAAGGGACCGAAGAAAAAGTTCGAGATAGAGAAAGTTCGAGATAACGGAGGTTCGAGATAATGAGCGTCGACTGTATTCACAATTGGCTTCGTGTCTCTTGTAAATTTAATCTATTCAATAAGGCAACATATATCTATTTTACGTCAAGAGTCAATAAAAACTAAAATAATTATTTATTTATTTAGTCTTTTGATATCGTTTTATCGAGTAAGAAGTTCAATTATCGAAAGAAATTAACCTCAGGTGGATTACAAATGGGTCAAGTTAACGAATTAAAATAGATTAGATATATTTCGCCTGTAAAAAAAGTTACATGTACGCTAGATGTTTACAATAAAATGGCAGAAGCAAGTAAAAGGCAGTCTTATTGCCAAGCTACAAACTCTCACATACAAACACCAATCTTTTGCTTTGCACTAAAAATATTTGCTTACTTTAATATTACTGCT
Source organism: Hydractinia symbiolongicarpus (assembly GCF_029227915.1). NCBI lineage: Eukaryota > Metazoa > Cnidaria > Hydrozoa > Anthoathecata > Hydractiniidae > Hydractinia > Hydractinia symbiolongicarpus. The sequence continues at coordinate 7,692,453 of NC_079878.1, forward strand.
CATATTTTTTAAGCCTTTACCATTTGGCATCGGGGAGGGACATTTTAATTGGTTAATTTAAGAAGTGAAGAGCGGCTAAGTATGAAATAATCCGGGAGGTTCGACTTGTTATGACTGGACTCGTGTAAACATGTTTTGTTAACGGGCAAAGATTAATGGAGTAGGCACCTTATAGTTTGTCAAATTAGTTTATCAAACACTTTCGACTGACTTTGCTTGTTATTACGGCTATTTTACGGGATTATCCATTTTCAGTGTAAGGACATTATCCTTATACGATAGAGTACGTAACAACATCCGCCCCGATGATGGATCAGTTTAATTCCTGAGGACTAGTTGCTTGTTTCGAAAGAAAATTAATCATGGTACCCAACGATATAAGACATGAACCATCTATGTCTGACCATCAATTTTGGATAGAATTTTGGACTCTCACTCTAAAGGTTAATGGCGAATCTGGATAATTGAAGATGTTATCTTAATCATACAGGCGTGATTTTTGGTTAAGGATTAAGGTCCAGGAACTAAAAGCTGTTACCCAAATGTATTTATTTATTTATTTTATTTATTTAATATTTATACAGGATAAAACATTTCAGATAAAATATCTGCTTTACAAATGTGTCCTGTTTAAAAAAATAGCTAAAAAATAGTTAATATTTGATTAAAATCTAAATAAAAACGATATGGGAAAAAATAGAAGAAAATGTGAAACAAAAGGCAGAGAAAATGTTTGAGTGTGGACACAAACTTAGAGTAAAGACGCTACTCAAATGGGACACATCTAGAAAACAAAGAAACAAAATTTCATAACATACACCTAAATATAGTATTGCTTCAATTTCTTTTTAAAAGTTACATAACATTTTTCTTTTCTAATATCTAATGGCAACTTGTTGTATGTATCAGCACCCATGCAATAAAAACCACTTTTTGCAATTTCTAATTTAACTTTTGTCAAGCGTAATGATAACTGCTTATTCCGTGAAACCCTTTTGTGATTCAATAACTCGAAATAACTGTTGAAGCTGCTGCACCTCTCTCCGTCAATACATTTACGAACTACGCAACACACGTTTCTTATTATCATACTTCTGATTAATGTAACGTTTGCATTTTTCGTGATATTTCTCGCTCTGTTGTCCAGAGACACAAGCCTTTTCTGTTGTGTATTTGTAAATTTAAGGTTGATGATACTGATAAACGTGATAAGAGGTAGTATCATCATGTTGTAAATAATAATAGCATTGTTGTCATCAATTTGCGATCTCAATGCTGATAGGAGACGAAACCTTGTTGAAGCTTTCTTCTAGACTGTGTCAAAATTTACCTGCATAGATAGTTTTGAATTCGGAGTCGAACCCAAATATTTATACTGGCTTGTCGTGTTGACTTCCACAAAATTGTAAAATAGCTTGAGCTTGTGGGATACTGAATTCAACTTTTTCCCAGTTCCGAATAACATTGCTACCGTTTTTCCTCTTTTTAAATTAATCACAAGATCATTATCGATCAGGTACTGTTCGATATTTTTTAATTCTGAGTTCAAAATATATTCGGTATAATTCACTTTGCTTCCAGCAATATCACTGTGTCGTCATCGAATTGGATAGCACGTGCTCTAATTAGCGAGGTCTCAAAATCATTGAATTAAAAATAAAAGCGGTCCTAAAATAGATCCCTGAGGGACTCCGCATTTTACATTCTCAGTGTTAGATCTGATGTTGTTAATAACCACCTGTTGTGTACTGTTGAATAGGTAGTGGGTAAATCATTCTAACTCTTTGCCACAAATACCATATGCGCAAAGCTTTTCAAGAAAGATGCTATGTGAAACAGTGTCAAAAGCTTTCGACAAATCAATGAAGATTGCACCAACTAAATTTCCTTTATCAAGCTCTTTTCTGATGTTATCAGTAAATAACGTTGCAGCTATGTCCGTGGAGCTACGTCTGCTGTAACCAAATTGATACCAATATAATAAATTATTATCTTCTAGATTGCTGATAAGTTGGCTATGAACTGCTTTCTCAAGTATTTTTGATAGGCTTGACAATATAGATATTGGTCGGTAGTTATTTGGTTCAGATGGTGATCCTGATTTAAAGATGGGAGTGATTAGTGCGTGTTTCCAATCTGATGGTACTTCTGAGTTGTCTAATGATAAGTTGATTAAATAACACAGTGGTTCAGCAATCGCAGATGCACAGTCCTTCAATAAAGCTGGTGGAAGATTATCCGAACCAGTTGACTTTTGACGCTTAAGCTTTTTAAGTTCTTTCCCAACAAATATGCGTGATACATTGTTAAATTTAAATTTCATACATGTTCTTAAAGGTAAATGTTTTGGTTTGTTCTAGATAAAATCTTTTAGGTAAATAGATTTTAATTTTAACTGATGTGCCACGTTAGAGAAAAATAAACATAATGTATTTACTTTTTCGAATTTATAGGTAGTTGCAGTTGTATCATTAGTAACTTTCATCGTCGCTTTCCAATCTGCTGCTGCGTTTATCCTACGAGCTTTCTAAGGGCTTTATCTCTATCGATCATAAGATATCTGATGTTGTTGTCAATCCAAGGGCAGAATTGACCCTTCACACTTTTCTCGATTATCGGCGCGTGTTTGTTAAATACATTAAGAAGTGTATTCTCCAGTTAAAGCCATGCTTCGTTAACATTTTTCATTTCGTACATACGACTCCAGTCGTGATGTCTAAGCTCCTCGTTCATATTGTCGTTGTTGTACTTTCCGTAGTTCCTACTTTTTTCATTTTTCGGCGGTAACCTATCTCTCTTGAATTTACGCACAAAGCCAACCATGTCGTGTTCACTAATAGAAGTTGGTATTACGTCATTGACATAAGTACTATCCGTGCAAGATGTTAAAATACAGTCAATTAAAGTTTTTGATGTTTCGGTTACTCTTGTCGCTTTAGTAATAATTTGTTTTAGTCCATTTAAGTTGAATACTTCCTTAATATCCTTATTATCATTTTCTTTCAACAAATCAACGTTTATGTCTCCCAAAAGATTCACTTCTTTTGACTGAGACATAACAATAGATAACATATCGCTAAGGAATGTTTCAAAATTACGAGGTAGGTATTTCGAACCAGCCGGGAGTCGGTACAATGATCCAACAAGAAATGACTTAGAGTTTTTTTGAAAGATTTCAATCCAAATACACTGCAAGTCACGATGTTCTAAGTCAGATCTACGTTTCCATTTGATACGGTTGGAAATATACATGCCTATTCCTCCGCAAAGTCCAGTTTTCCTGTTCCGGGAGATAAAAGCATACCCCGGAATATGATAAAGGTTAGGATTCTCTGTGTACGCTTTCGTGTTTATATGCGTCTCGAATAAAGTTAATATGTTAATGTTTTTATGTTCGTTTAACAAAACTTTACCATGGTTTATATTCGCCAATAGTCCTCGAACATTCTGATGAAATATTTTCATACCTCTTTTTCATAACAAATTATACAGTTCTTTCATATATTCAAGTCCAGGCTGAGTCTCAATGTCACAATGTAAACAAAAACGTGCCATGATGGTGACAAATCTTTCAAAATAGCTTCTTCTTTTTATCCCTTTTGTATGCTTTACTACCGAGAACAGATAATTAAAGGTTCAATTTGCCCCGCCGCGATAGAAAATAAAGATGGTATCCTAATTCCCAAATCACGTACATGTAGAAGCATATGCAGACATTTTTTAATTTTAAGTTTGGTTATTGAGGTAAATGGCGAGGCAGTTCTAATTTAATCATCATTAACTCGCCCGCCCTCATTCCCCTTCATACGCATACCAAAAAGATTTTCTAATCCCTTGTTACTAAAACAGCTTTACATCGACCTACCGCTACGATGGCGTAGCAAAATTTTTGGATGACAAAAAATGTATATTGTTACTTTTCAATTCTCTTGATTGAAATAATGAAACTCCTCTTCCAATTAGAATCTCCTGTTGTATATCAATTGATAATATAAAAGACGCATGTATTGTACCTAGAAGGATAGAAAAAACAGAAGGAAGCACGGTATTGTTTGGACTTTTGAAGAAATTTAAAGCTCGGCCACTCTCTCGATTTTGTTTTCTTCTTTTTTAAAAAATGATTAAAGGTAACTTCTTCCTACCACGCAGCGCATGCTGTCCGCTGAGGAGACTTACTTAACGTTGACTTATCTCCCCCCCCTAGATTATACAGTTTGTTTTAAACCATGTATAGAAGCCGTTGCTTAACACAAACCTCACAAGCTCTCAGAAGGAAAGTTCAAGTTTAAGTTGGGTAAAAGATATACCTTCGTTTCCATTGTCTCTTTGGCTAAAATTGTTGGGAATATTATTTTAGAGGGAGGCGTTGGGCATTTGTTAACTAATAACATTTAATATTTTTTAACATAAATTTCATTTATTTAATGTTCGAAATAAAAAAAATATTTAAGTACCTGGTATACCTGGTATCTTGTTGAAACTGGTTGGTCTCTAATATCAAATATTGGAATTTAATGACCCACAAGGAAAAAGAAATGGAACGTATTGACAACCTAAAACGTTTATAAAATAAAAAAGTACAGTACGGTAGGTGAAAAATAAGAGTTTTTTCAACCACCTATATTATTCTTTGACGGGAGGATCCCGTCGTGTAAGGCCCCGTCGTGTAAGGCCGCCCGTCAAAATGTCCTAAGCGTGGGGACCCGTGGTAAAAAAAAATTTTTTAATTTTTTTACTGGAAACTAAGTGGCAATTGTGACTGAGTTAACAAATACGGCAATACAAATTACGTACAGCGCATGCGCTGATTACAGCATGTTGCCGCTGTGGCCGTTCCACACGTGCCCCTATTGCTGAACTTCGAAAATGGAATCAGGCTTTGGAGATAGCAGATCATCATTTACTGTAAATGGGGATTTTTTTGCGTTATTATCTGTTGATGGTCGACTAAGAATTTGGGATACATCATCAGGAAAGCTCGTACAAGAGTTTTCTCCAGCCTTACATGTTGAATCGTCGTGTACCTGCCTTTGTTGGACGCGTGGCATTTCTGATAAAAATAAGAAGGTAATTTTGGCGCCAAGCATACCCTTCACAATTCTTTCTATATATTTTGTAGTGTACTGTATTCACGTATATAAATGCTTTCCCGTGCTCCCTTAGCACCTTTAAGTTTTGTAATGATATAATAAATTCGTAGCTACTAAATAGTTAAAGAAATAACTTTACTATTTCATCACAGTTTTTAACAGGTCAATGACCCAACCTAGCCCAAAAGTCTTACAAAGTGGAAAATAAATTAACAACCCTGACTTAGGTCCATAATTAATGCTCTTATTTCTAGGAACCGCGAAGAAAAAAACGCAAAGTTGTGAAAACCGAAACCAATGACAGTATTTCACACACACCTTACCCATCACTCTTGCTTGGGACAAAAAGTGGAACATTGCGTAGTTATGACCCTGTGGCTGGAGACATTGGAGAAAAATTTGTAAGTTCAAAACTATTTTAGCAACATTAACATAAAAAAAGATACTGTTTTCTTAATAATTTAAAGGTATTTATGATATTAAGCTAATATTCCAAATACATCTCTTCAAAGTGTCGTTTGGTCATGCCCAAACTCGCGTTGCTATATTATCCAAATTAAATTTGGCAAAATATGGTAGGTAAACAAAGCTAGCCACAGTCTAAAGTCCTGAATAAGTTAGTAGATTTGATACGATTTTACTTGTAAATACCATGTCAATTAATCGCTGTTCATTACGCTCCTGTTCTACCATTTGTACTACCAATTTTGTTTTTATTACACACCTTAATGCACAATGTTGGCGATGCTTAATCTCCTTGAGAATTAATTGGTTTTCAGCGTTAATTTACCGTTTCTCTGTATTGGCTCGTATTGCGGGCGATAACTAGTTCTCAGTGCATGTTCCACAAAATAAAATTCCCTGGGAAGTAGGTACCTTATCGAATCTACCAATCAGATATTTTCTACTCGAAAGGGGGGCGCAAAAGTGAAAGCAAAACACTACGCATGGTAACATGCTACCAGCCTTTGAAACCAAAAGTTTACCTACCAAAGCTATTTGATCACATATCTATTGATCGATGATTGATATTTTACAGAACGGAATAGCGCGTAATATCGACACTGAAGAGGTGTATTTCAGTCCAATATTCTGAGAATTTAGCTACAAAAAAAATTCATAGACCTAAGCATTTGCATTTGCATATCCTCAAGCGTAAATCCTCAGGTGTTTACCATGACAAGCAATCATATTGTTACAAAAATATCTCTGTTGTGATTGGCTGAGAGCGGATACATAATTACAATGTCTGAAATTATAACCACTTGAAATTGTTTTGGGTAGCAAGAAAAAAATGTTTAAAAGAGAATGCTACGAAAACAAAATTTTCAAAACAAAAAACAGCTGTAAGTAAGAGTTTGTAACGTGCGATTTTCTTGTTTGTAGGTTTTACAACGACTGCTAATAAATATCTATGAAAATCTTCCATGTTTTATAAACTTTTAAAAATTATGTATTATTCATGGTAAATTGACTTTTAATGTTTGTTCCGTTGTCTTTGCATTCATTTGTGGGCAATGCACTATTAGCTGTTCGAAGTTTTTTCTGGTTTCATCTTTCGGTAATCAGATTGTTTTCTGTTTTATTAAAGTTTTTGTACTTCATTTTATTTCAGAAATTTCAAAATAATTTGCCTCGTAATTTAATACTATGAAATCTAGTACATAGATTTAGAAAAATTCAATAAAAAGTGAATTTCTTTCAACAGAAAAAGGTAGAGAAGAAATCAATAAATTTCTTTACAAATTTATTCTAGATAGTTTAACTTTTATTTTAGCCATATATCTTTTCTTGCTATTTCTCCTTTAAAGCAAACATGTCATATGATGTCTACATTTCCTAAAGATAAATGGAGCTCAAATAATCAGCCAAAGATTGTTTGATTGTTATCATCCATTTTATACATAAAATTTCTCTAGAAACTGGCAAAAAATGCTTAAAAAGTTCAGCCAGTAATGAGATACAGTGAACTGCAGTCTGTTGCTGAAAAAAAGTAGTTAGAATGATTTAACTACCTGATGACAAATAACTGTTGTCAAAAGATTCTGTCATTTTTTTGTACAAGAGTATCACAAATTTGAAGCAACGTCCCTGGTACATGCGTGTTATTGTTTGTGTTACCCTTTCACTCTAGGATGATGGTCATGTGAAATCAGTAAATAATGTGCTATATCACAAAGATGCAGATACATTGTATTCGTGCTCTGATGATAAATATATTATAGAGTGGTCATATGACAGTCATGAAGCAATAAGGTATGACTTGCTGTTTTTGTTTTTTGTTTTTTAATTAGTCCTTCCAATATAATGCAAGACACTTTAGATGTCCTTTTTTGCAAATTTAAAGGGCATATCATTCGCATCATACAATTAAACTTAGTGCTAAAATGTGATAAAGAAGGGTATTTGCTAATATCCTTATATAATTTTATTTTACATTTGACATCTAGCAAATGGAAAGCAGACAAGGTGTCAGTTAAAAGAATTTGTTTGGGACCAAGTGGCACAACTTTGTTATCTGCTGGACAGTCAATAAAATTGTGGAACCTAGAAACCAAAGAGTTACTACAGGTTCGCTACTTTACAGATGCTATATGTTAATTTTTATGAATAACTATCGTGAAACAATTTAAGGGAAAAATAAGAATAACTTTTATGTAGAAAAGCCCTAACACTTTTAAAATGCTGCATACAATGACTTCCATAGGTGCCCTGTTCTTAAATCCATTATTAGTGCTTCCATGACTAAAACAAGCAACAAAAGAATACAGCCCTTAAGCATCAGAATTGGGGGAGCGCTATAACACAAGAACTACTTATGCTTAGGTGACAAGACCTAGCATTCTTATAGAAAAGTCTAATACAAACATAAAAGAGGTAAAAAGTATACTTTATTTGAATTGATATCTAGAGGATTTTGAGACAAGTTTCAAAAATATTATTTAATAAAACATTGTTTGTTTCAAAATTAATTTATTTCAACAATCTATGAGACGTCTGTTTACAAACTATTTAATGGAATCATAGGAAGCAAAAACATTGTTTAAAACAGTAAAATTGAGATCATTAAAAAAGATTAGATTCCTGTACATTTTAAGAAATGATATGATCGTTTCATTTCGTATAAAATGCAAAACGATACCAAAGGCTGTGAATTAACTAATTAAAAAGCAATTAAACTTGTGAAATATAAACTTGTCTTTTTCTTAAGAAGTTGCTGTATTCATTCTAAAATAAGAGGAGGACTTACATGCCGTATTTTATAACTAATGTGACTAGAAAACGTGCCTGAGAAGCTCTAAAGTTTCTGTATATCATTCTAAAATGACGAGAAAACACGTCCCTGCGTAGCTTTAAAGTTCCTTATATCATTCTAAAATGACAAAAAAATGTCCCTGCGTAGCTTTAAAGTTCCTTATATCATTCTAAAATGACAAAAAAATGTCCCTACGCAGCTTTAAAGTTCCCGTATGGCATTCTAAAATGGCAAGAAAACTTTCCTGCGAAAATTTAACGTTGCCGTATTTTATTCTAAAATGACGAGAAGACGTATCTTTTTTATATTGTTTTAGTTATTTTTTAACTTATTTTTCCGAAAGACAATTATAAATATATAAAGCTTAAATTAGAAAATCAAAAAAACGCTACTGAACGGAACATAGAGATATTCGCCATATTCCTTTAACAAATGACACATTTAAAATTTGATATAAAAAAGCTAAATAATTATAACCTTATTTCACTTAGGTGCTTTTTTTTTTCTCTCAATAACGATTTCCTTACTCTCTCTCTAAAACACGATTCTGGAGATAAATTTTTTTTTGTTGTTATTCTAATCTCTTTATATCTTTGCAATTACATTAAGCGTATTGAAATGCTTTGCTTCTGGTAATGGAGCAGTATGACAGGTAGGTGTTATTGGCATGTATATTAAAACCTAGTGCCCAGGACCAAATTAATAAATGATGTTAAAATCGGTAAAAAATTTTAAAATTAAGTTTGAATAATATTCTCTTCTTTTTTATATTTGCTACTTTTAAAAAACAGATGGCCACAAAAATAATAAGACAATGTAACAATATTCTTCTCATTACTGCAATTCATTTTATCATGCACACGTGAATGCTGGGATATAAATAGATAGCAAAATTCTATCCACCTGTTAACGGACACGATTTTCGGTGGGCTCGTATTGAGACCAAAAGTGTTGAAAAAATAATTAGTTCACTAAAACTTAATAAATCTACAGGCTTGAACGGAATTGGTTCACGACTGCTAAAAGCAGGTTCGTCAGTTTTAAGTATTTATTTATCAATTCTTTTCAACAAATCTTTATTTACTGGTTATGTACCTAAATGTTGGAAGACTAAAAGGGTCTCGCCTATTTTTAAAAGTGGCAATAAAACAGATCCTACTAATTATCGGCCTATCTCCATTTTGCCAATTCCTATGAAAATTTTTGAAAAGTTAGTGCATGAGCAAATGTCTCATTTTATTTCTGAGCACAACTTCCTGAATGACAGACAGTCCGGATTTCGAAAACTCTTTTCCACAGAAACTGCAGTAGTCGATGTCTCTAATTTTATTCTTACTGAGCTCGACCAACATAACTTTGTGCTGTGCTCATTGACCTTAAAAAAGCTTTTGACACTGTTGATCATAAAATTTTTGTTAAAAAAACTATGGTGTTTTGGCATCAGAGATCTGCCTTTGACTGGTTCGAGTCCTACTTAACGGGCCGAATGCAGCTGACTCTTGTAAACGACACAGGATCAGATCTGCTTCATGAAGACGCTTTTGGGGTGCCGCAGGGATCTGTGTTGGGGCCCCTGCTCTTTCTTTTGTATATTGATGACTTAAAATCTGTCATCAATTCAAACTACCACCATCTATATGCAGATGATACAATAATTATTTCGTCTCATAAAAACTTGGATACCCTTGTCTCCCAGGTCGAGTTAGAACTTTCGCAAGTCGACCTCTGGCTGAATAATAACAAAATGACTATTAATACGGACAAAACTGAAACAATCTTTTTCGGCAACCACAGCCAGTTAAAAAAAGTTGAGAACAAAACTATCAACTATATGGGTATTCCTTTGAAGAGGAGCGAAAAAGTTAAATATCTTGGGGTAACATTTGATCAAAAAATGCAATGGGAAAAGCACATTAATGACATAAATAGAAAAATACTAATTAAATATTCTAAAATTAGAACCATTGCATCCTGTTTAACACCTCACACAAAAAACCTTTTAATTAATGCACTTGTCATGCCATATTTCAACTACTGCTCCTTGGCATGGGCTTGTGCCACCCAAGGTAGATTGGGAAAACTAGAAAAACGATTAAAATGTGTCCGTACCTTTCTTGGGAAAGAGAGGGAATATTCAATGAATAATTTACCCATCAAAAACGATGCCATATTAGTTTTCAAAGCCATGAATCACATTGCTCCTGATTACATGCGCTCAAAATTCCTTTTGACAAAAAACTGTCATAATCATCAAACAAGAGGAGCTTCAAAAAACAGGTTCACACTTCCCTTGGTCAACACGGAATTTAGCAAAAAAGCCTTCCCATTTAGAGCTGCAAAAGTGTGGAATAATCTTCCAGACCAAGTGACCTGTGATGGAAGTCTGCTTTCGTTTAAGACTTCCATCTCTAATGTATTTGGCAAATTCTAATGGAGATCACTTTTTAATTTTTGTTTTTTATTCTTTTTCTTTTAAATTTTCACAGATTATAAATGTTACTATGTTTGATTGAGCTGAGGCAGTCTAAGGTTGATCATTTTTTGTTTCTTTTTTGTTCTAGTGGCCCCCAGTGGAAACAATCCACTAACTATAGGTTTTTGTGATTTTCTGGGCTAGCCACTTTAAATATTTATTATTATTATTATTATTATTATTATTATTATTATTATTATTATTATGGACGTTGGAAAAGTGATTCCATGCGCCGTTGTTACAGACAATCTGTGATAATTATTTTGTTCATTTTAATGTCAAGGAAACTTGGATTTACATAAAGAGAAACATTCTGGATGGCATTGTAGTGTGTTTAAGTTTATGAAATAAAAAAGGAGCTATGTATTGAAAAAAAACGTTAGTAATAGAATAGTTAAAAAAGATAAGCAAATCTAAGTATATAAATAATGTTTTTTTATATACGTGATTTTTTACCAATAATAGATCACTAATTTTTTTTTTATTCTTGGTAAAACAAACACCTTGAAACGATTTTGAAATGATCTCTACTGAAACGATCATAATGACCCGATTTTGAAACGAATTCGATTTGAAGTAAACATAATCTTGAAAAAACAATCTTGAAACGATTATGAAACGATTTTAGTTTTAATGAAACTATTTATAAAATAGTAAAACGATTTCCATATGATTTGAAACGATTTCAAAGAATTAAACATTATTTTAAAATTGTTTCAAATTCGTATCACATGCTATGCTAATTAAAAAATGAAACGCTGTAAAACAATTTTTTTAAAACGATCTTGGAGACAAGCCCTAAATACTATTCTGAAATCTGTGTCAGTAAAATGATTGCGTTTCTAGTAGACTTAGAAGTGGACCTTGAAAAATTTAGTAGATTTAGTGTTGTGATTCTTATGTGATCAGCTTTAATTAATATCTGCTTCATAGGCTCTACTGTCAAATTGACAAAAACAAGAAGCCCTGCGACTTACAGATTTCCTCTATTAGCAATAATCTGAAAAAGTACTGAACTTTGAGGAGGACTGAGTAATATGGGGGAACAAAATCATTGAATATTCTAAAATTTTAAAATTCACTTTTTGATTATTATTATTGTAACCGTAAACGTTACGGCGCGACGTCAATAATATTACTTTAACGTCAATATCCTATATTAAATTATTGAAGCCGTTACAGTGCACTTAAAACTTTGAGGCCAAATAACTTGGAAACGAGGTGGTGACGTCAATGATTTTTCACCGCGTGGGTAACTAGGGACCACCTGGGACCAATTTGGGTAAGTTTCCCAAACCTGGGTCCCTGAATCCATTTCGGAATGGACGGGTTGATGACGTCATCACAAAACCTTCAAACCCCAATATCTCTGCAACTGTTTGTCAAAAGTACATGATCCTATACATTTTCTTGATCAGCATTTCAAGATCTATACGATGAATGCAACGGGTGTACGAATTTGTGAAGAAAGTTTTTTTGGAACTTTTGGTAGGGACTTCGCTGACGTCAGCAAAGTTTTTAAGCCCTTATATCTTCTTAGGCGTTTGTCAAAAACATACGATACTATGCATTATTTTGACCAGCGTTTCAACTCTACACATTACAGACAACGAATGACTAAATTTCACCAATTTTCCTTCTGTATATGCACTGCTGATGTCAGCAAAAAATCTAAAGCAACCTATTTTTCCATTGTTCTTCTGCCTTAGTGGATTTTTCCACGGGCTTTATCGACTAGTATACTTTTATTTTACAATTTAAGAAATATAGACAGTGTTTTCAATGTGAGTAACAGGGATGTTTGCTGGCTGCCTTTGATGTATTGTTTGGAAATAAAATGCAATTATAGTGACCAATTATAACCTGATTTTTTAAACTATTTAGAGATTTCATGGACATACCTCTCCAGTCTCCTTACTACAATTTTCTCCATTCCAAATGTCAAGAAATAAGTCTGACACTTATGATGATGGTTATTACTTTTTAAGTGGATCTACAGAGGACAGTATAATAAATGCATGGTATGATTATACTTTTTTCGGATTTAACATTTCTCAAGTACTTTTTTTGGAAGTGGTTTGTTCTTGTGTTAGTATACAAGTATTTTGCAGAACTGTCCAGAGAGTTTTTTCCAGAATTTGTTTATATGTGTGGCGTCTCAGTGCATCCTCCTTTTTAGAGACTTTGCTCAGAATTATTTCCAGAAAAGAAGGCGGAATGCTTAAAAAATTCCAAATAGGAGGCTAAACAACTACATCTTAAAAGGTGTAGAGAAACTTGAAGCTCTTAAAATATATATTCTTTTTCTGGGAAAATTTTAACAAATATATGCACTTGATATTTTAGGCATATTAATATAAAAAATCCAGAAAAGACTGCTATAGCAAGCTACATGCTATCTGATGTACCTTCCTTTATGGATTCCTTATTAATCACTACTGATAATCAAGTGAGTTTATATCGTTATAGTGTTCAAAACAATGGCACAAGTTTTCTATGTTAAATTATGTTCTGAGTGAAATGTGTCCAAAGATTATTTAGTTATTTTAACAAGATCCACATGCGAAATAACATCCTTATCGACTAGATAAGAAAAAAAACCTTGTCTTGATTGTCATAATAATATTTTTTCTCAGATATATAATTTTAGAAAATTTCTGTATTTAAAGTGGATTTTAACAGAAAATAATTTTGATATTTAGTCCAACTAGTTCAATATATCACTTAGTTTGCCTCAAAGAATTGTCTTTTTTAATAGAATGCACTTTGTACTAATGGTCTAAACTGAACCACAATGATATTGTATGTCAGACAAATATTTGAAACTCACGTAAAGCTAAGAGGTGTGTTGGAATTGCTGTCAAATTCCTTTAACTTAATGTACCTATTTTTAAATACTATAATGGGTACCTGGGAAATAATGAGTAAAAGAAATTCACAGAACATCTATTTTAAAGGCACAATTTATGAATTTATAAAGGCCCTGTTTAATATATTCAAAATTTAGTGTTTATGCAGAATTTTTTTCTTTGTTAGCCTTTAAAATTGTGTGTTGGATGTAGAGATGGCAGGATACATTTTTTCTCAAACACCATGAATGGGTAAGGATTTTTTTTCTTAGTTCCTGCTGTCATTAGTTACAACATTAACCATTAGTATTTATTTCAGGAAAACCAAAAGGCCTTTAGAAAGTTCTAAGACATTGGATTTGCTCCAAAGAGAAGGAGAAGTAATATTTTTACTTTTTTATTACTCTGATACTTCGGTAAATATTTGCATGAGTATAGAATTGATGGAAAATTTTTAATGCAACAAAGCAATTCAAGAAACAACATGAAAACACTTACACACCAGTTTCGTTTTTAATAACTCTTTTTTGCAATGCTGTATGTTTTTTATACTTACTGAGATTCATCAAGGGAAATATTCTATAACTTTTAGACACATGATTAATCCTATTTCCCTTTTTTTCAGATTTCCAAGGAATTTTTTGTATTTTTTCAAACAAATTATGTAAAACCTGGAAAATATGCTAATAGCTTTTATTCGGTTGATATCTCTCTAGAACTAAAGTGATTAAATTTTAAGCAGTGGTGTTTTGGAGAAATTTAAAGCTCAACTAGGGTTATTGTAGAAGTTTTTACAGATTTAAGACTTTTACGACAAAAATTTAAATAGCTTTTTTAAAACTTTTAATTTGACCAGGAAATATTTTTTATGTGGTTTCAATTTGCTACTTTTTGCATATTTGCAATAACTGTATACGCAATGCTTCACCAATTTAATTAGCTTCTGGGTTGGGTTTATTTAGAGGTCAAATACAACTGCAGTACCATTTCTCAAGGCCAGGCTATATGATGAAAATGGAATGGTCCTATTGTTGGTGTCAGGCACAAGTCTAAAACCAATGTTCAAAAGATTTGTAAGTATTATTGTTTTTAGTTTGTGATAGATAACAATAATTTTGAACATTTGTAAAACATTAAACAAATTATAGAAGGATAAATGAAATAAAGTTCTCTTCCTAAAACAAACTTAATTATTAGAAAGCAAAAACTCTACAAAAAATGTATTTAATCATTTCTTTAAATTTTATGTTTTAAATTATATTTAAATAAAATCCTGCAACTTCTTGTGCAACATATTTATATGAATAAATAATTTGGTTTAGGTCTATTCAAAATTAGAAGAGACAACAAGAATCATCCAAGAGCTCACACAAAATATGCTCTTAAAAGATATTATCAGTGACAGCGACAATGCTGTTGAGATAGCTGATCAGAAAGCTAAAACAAAAGTTATTGGGAACACAAACTTTACTCCAATTCCACTAAAGAACAGGGCACGGCCAACACTGGATTTAAATGATAATGAGCAGGACCGAAGTAACACCACCTCTGAAGAAAATATTGTATGTCAGATTCCTTTAAGAAATATGTAGCAAACATCATAGCGTTTCTAAAAAGTTAAATCAATACTTAATTCTTTAGTTTTATATAAATAAACATTTCCTGCATAGTAAATAGTATATAATTATGGTAAAAGTTTGATGTTTTATATATAGGTCTCAATGGAAGAGAGACTAAAGGTTGCCGGTCATGGTGATATGTTGGTTCCAAAAATCAAGTAAATAAACATTTCCTGCATAGTAAATAGTATATAATTATGGTAAAAGTTTGATGTTTTATATATAGGTCTCAATGGAAAAGAGACTAGAGGTTGCCGGTCATGGTGATATGTTGGTTAAGTACAGAATCACCAAAAAGTGACTTGTGATTACAGACTTACTGAATGTTCTGATGTAAAAAAGCAAATATATTTTAATGTTGATGTACACATTTGTGTTTCAGACCATCAAAATCAATTCCGAATGCATCATCTTTCGCTCAAATGTTAGTGCAAGGTCTACACAGTGGCGATAATACATTAATTAACGAAATTTTATTTAAATCATGTAAGGACAATATTTTACGAAACACGGTTAAAAGAATTCCAAACAACCTTGTTGGTCTTCTTCTTTCAGAGGTGAGTCTACACAGTAATAATGCTATTGCTGTTGCTTTAAAAGTGATTTTTAAGTGACGAAGGAGTGTTTTGTTCTTTTTCAGGTTGTTGATAAACTGCAACGAAATCCAGCAAGGTTTGACATTTTTTAATTATTCTCTTTTCCAGACCATTTTGGGTGAGGCATGTAATCGCACACACATGTGACAATCAATGTTTTCTTAGGTCTGAAAGCGCTCCTAAATTATTAACATTACGAAAAAGCGAAATATGAAGTCAGCAACTACTTTAAACCTTCCTGTTGACTTAGTCTTTTATTTTTTGAAAACCTTTTTGTTCGATTTGTTTTGTCTTTGGTTGTAATATACTCACTCTCTTCATTAGTGTTTTTGTGATTTTATAATTTAAGCTTTAATATAAAAATATTTTAATCTTTCACTTAGAAAGAAAAGAGGATGATAATTGGGTAAGAAAGCGTAGAGACTTAATAGTTCTGGGGTAAAGCCCAGAGGCAGACTGAGAAAGACTTGGCAGGAGGTTATAAGGACAGACTTGATACAGAGGAAGTTAAGATTAGATCTAACGCAGTCTAGATCAGATTGGAAGAGGGTCATTAATATACCGCGTCCAACCCATGCTAGCATGGAAAACGGACGTTAAGCCGAGAATGATGATGATGATATTCTTGTCTAATTTTTGGAGGATTAAACCTGAAAAAAATAGTGATTTTAATTAGTGATTTTTCTGATCTGTTATTTTTACTTCCACAAGTGTAGTTGCAAAGTTTAGTGACTTAACTCACTTGTTTAAATTCCTTGTCATCTTTGATGTAACTTGCATTATGTTTTTTTTTTCATGCTAAAATCGTAACCCCTGTGTAGTGTATAGGGTAAAGGAATTTCATTCTAACTTTTAGAAAATTAAATTTTTAAAAATATGAGTTATTGAGGCATGGATTAATCTCATGCCTACCTAAAATCTTACGAAATTGTCTATTGTTGCAGCTACACTTGCCTGTCAAGCATAAACAAAACTCATTTATTTTAGGTCAAAGGTCTTATCATCCTGGTTAAGAGTAATAATGGCGGTCCATTTGACATACCTAATGACAGTAAGTTTATTTCCTAAAAAGTTTTTGTTTGCCTCTACTTCTACATTCTTGGTTTCATATCTACAATGATGTTTGATCAATGTGTAGTGGCTATAGTAATTCTGGACTTTTCGCATTTGTAAACATGTAATGTATACAAGTGTAGTAAACACCTGAAACAACCACAAAGTGTAAGCTTGTAGCAACCCTTTCTCTGCACCTTTGCTATCTCTGCGCCTTTGCTATCTCTGTCTTGGGTTGCATATTTAAAATATGAGTTAATGAACAGGTAAAGGCTATAGTAATTCTGGACTTTTCGCATTTGTAAACATGTACACAAGTGTAGTAAACACTTGAAACAACCACAAGCTTTGTCAGTGTTGTAAACACCAAAAAAATTCTTTACTACTTACATGAAGCTCATTACCTATGCATTTACTAATGATTTAGTGCAATGCATTAAAACATGAGCACACATAAAACTCTTGGAAGTTTGAGTTGCTGTTTTGTTATAATGCCAATTTTCATGCCAAGAAGACAAATATTAAGGAAATAAAGTATAAATAACAAGCCTAGTTGCAAAACAGAGTGTTGCCTTCCAATGATGAGTTGTGCAAGAGTATCAAGTAGTAAACACTGAAAATAATATGATGTTATTTATATTTTAATACTTATGTAAGGCTCATTACCTATGTGTGTACTAACAATGTAGTAATATGCATTAAAACCTGAGCACACATAAAAAATCTTGGGAGTTTGAGTTGCTGTTTCATTATAACTGCAATTGTCATGCCCAGAAGACAAGTATTGAAAGACATAACAAGTAATGCAATGTCATTAAAAAAAAAACTGATTATTGCCTATCGATGATGAGTTGTGCAGGGGTATTAAACATTTGAACATGTACAAGTGAATTAGCATATTTGATTCCTATCTACATGTGGTAGGTTAAGGACTTAAATTTACTAATTAAAATTGCACAATCTGAGTGGTTTGTCAGTTTATTATTTAAAGAAACCTTATACAGGTAACAGGCAAATGAGATGTACAATTCTTTGCTTAAGAATAATAGAAACAGTCTCATTTTGTTTGGAGATATTTTGAAGATGCAATGTGTATCTTCACTTGCATAGAAATTTTTACACAATTTTAAGAAAATATTGCAGGTTTAGTGATCCTACGAAATCTTTGTAAATGTTTGATTCTTCAATGAAGTAAATTTCATGGATCATACAACAAGCTAAAATGTAATTGTACAGACATATGTATTTAATTTCTATCTTTAGAATGAAAATCTCAGTGGCACATTGGGAAGCTTGTACAATATTCTCAAAATGCAACAAGACATTCACCCACAGCTTATCAATTTAAATGGGAAAATTGATTTGTTGCTTTCACATGTAAGTCATCAAAAGAAATTTAATGAATTACTTAAATGACAATGTAGTTTTAAAAACCTGGTGTATTTTTTTCATAATAAATAACAATTTAATTTTAAATTTTGTATGTGACAGTAAACCTCCTTGCACTATAAGCTAATACGCGTTCCTGTGTAAATATGATCTAGGAACGAAAAGCCTTCTGAAGTGTTCGCTATTAAATCTGTAGTTTTGTAAGCATGTCGATATAACCAAATGATGATTGCATTAAATATAGGAATTGCCGTCTGAACGACAATTGAAGATAATGTAAATGCTGATGGTTAATCTTACACAGGTGTTTTAAACCCTAAGCAGTAGGACTAAACAACTGTGTATAGTACTTAACCGACAGTAAGGTGTTCAAAATATAGATGGTCATATATAAGAAAATAAATCCTCAAAACTAGTCATTTCGGTAATATCAATTTTGTAAAAGGACTTCCTTTTATTCTTTTTCTATGATTTTGTACCCATTGTTTTAAAGAAAAGGACTAAGAAATGCTTTTAATTTACGTTTTTAGAACAAACTGAATTGCACTATAAGCTAATAGGCATTCCATCAATGTTTGCTTGTTCGTTCCCATGTGCAGATATGATCCAGGAAGGAAAAATACAGGCCTACAAAATTAAGGTAGTTTTGTTGGAAGCCTCCTGACATACCAGTTATAAAATCTGTGCTTTAAGTAAGCATGTAAATATACCAAGTGATGATTGCATTAAATATAGGAATTGCCGTCTGAACGACAATTGAAGATAATGTAAAAGCTGATGGTTAATCCTAAAAGGGCGAATAGTTTTCAAATTTTGGAAAAAAATTTTACTAGCAAGGTGGTGTCAAAATAAGGTTGGTGAAATGAATAAAGACATCTGAGAAAGCCTATTCATGTTAATGACCAATTTTCAAAAAAATAGGGAAAATTTATTTGCAACTGAATCTTCACAATAAATCTGGTTGCACTATAAGCTAATAGGCATTCCATCGATGTTTGCTTGTTCGTTCCCATGTGCAGATATGAACTAGGAAGGAAAAATACAGGCCTACACAGTCGAGGTAGTTATGTTGGAAGCCTCCTGACATATTCTGTGTAAAATCTGTAATTAAATCAAGCATATGGAATTAGCCAAGTGATGATTGCATTAAATATAGGAATTGCCGTCTGAACGACAATTGAAGATAATGTAAAAGCTGATAGTTTATCCTAAAAGGGTGAATGGTTTTTAAATTTTGGGAAAAAATTTTTACTGGCAAGGTTGTGTTAAAAAAAAGGTTGGTGAAATGAATAAAACCATCTGAAAAAGCCTATTCATGTTAATGACCAATTTTCAAAAAAATACGGAAAATTTACTTGCAACTGAATCTTCACAATAAATCTGGTTGCACTATAAGCTAATAGGCATTCCATCAATGTTTGCTTGTTCGTTCCCATGTGCAGATATGAACTAGGAAGGAAAAATACAGGCCTACACAATCGTGGTAGTTATGTTGGAAGCCTCCTGACATATTCTGTGTAAAATCTGTAATTAAATCAAGCATATGGAATTAGCCAAGTGATGATTGCATTAAATATAGGAATTGCCGTCTGAACGACAATTGAAGATAATGTAAAAGCTGATGGTTTATCCTAAAAGGGTGAATGGTTTTTGAATTTTGGGAAAAAAATTTTACTGGCAAGGTTGTGTTCAAGAAAAGGTTACCATCTGAAAAAACCTATTCATGTTAATGACCAATTTTCAAAAAAATACGGAAAATTTACTTGCAACTGAATCTTCACAATAAATCTGGTTGCACTATAAGCTAATAGGCATTCCATCGATGTTTGCTTGTTCGTTCCCATGTGCAGATATGAACTAGGAAGGAAAAATACAGGCCTACACAGTCGAGGTAGTTATGTTGGAAGCCTCCTGACATATTCTGTGTAAAATCTGTAATTAAATCAAGCATATGGAATTAGCCAAGTGATGATTGCATTAAATATAGGAATTGCCGTCTGAACGACAATTGAAGATAATGTAAAAGCTGATGGTTTATCCTAAAAGGGTGAATGGTTTTTAAATTTTGGGAAAAAATTTTTACTGGCAAGGTTGTGTTAAAAAAAAGGTTGGTGAAATGAATAAAACCATCTGAAAAAGCCTATTCATGTTAATGACCAATTTTCAAAAAAATACGGAAAATTTACTTGCAACTGAATCTTCACAATAAATCTGGTTGCACTATAAGCTAATAGGCATTCCATCAATGTTTGCTTGTTCGTTCCCATGTGCAGATATGAACTAGGAAGGAAAAATATAGGCCTACACAGTCGAGGTAGTTATGTTGGAAGCCTCCTGACATATTCTGTGTAAAATCTGTAATTAAATCAAGCATATGGAATTAGCCAAGTGATGATTGCATTAAATATAGGAATTGCCGTCTGAACGATATTTGAAGATAATGTAAGAGCTGATGGTTAATCCTAAAAGACTTTTAAAAGAATTTATTTAATATCTTCTTTGCTAAAAGTGTTAGTTTTGTTAAGGTATAAAAAATATGCTGTGAACTTCATTAAGAGCAAACATGGCTTCTCAGCTGCTTGATTTTTTAAGTTGGACAATTTTAAAAATTGTGACTTCTGAAATTGGTTTAGTTTTTTACTTTTCACAGTAAACAGGATTGCACTATAAGCTAATAGGCATTCTATCAATGTTTGCTTGTTCGTTCCCACGTGCAGATATAATTTAGGAAGGAAAAATACATGCCTACAAAATCAAGGTAGCTTTGTTGGAAGCCTCCTGACATTTTTCAGCATAAAATCTGTAGTAACGTGGATATAACCAAGTAATGATTCAATTAAAAATAGGAATTGCCGTCTGAACGACAAATGAAGATAATGTTGAACCTGATGGTTAATCCTAAAAAAGGTGTTTTAAACCCTAACTTTGAACCCTAAGACCAAACAAACCCATATTAAATAAGTAAAAAGACCCTGACAAAGCATATTTTATTGCACTGTTGCTAATGGTCACTATAATCAGTGAGTGGACATTCGTTCTCTTGTGCAAATAAAAACTCAATGAAGAAGTTTAGCAGGTGGCTTTTTTGTAGTTAGTTTGTTGGAACACTTCATACAAAATTATTTTAAAAATGCTGTGATCAACTTGACTGAGTGATGATTGTAGATTTAATAGGAATTGCCGTCTGAACGACAATTGAAGCTAGCATACAACTGACAGTCTTGACTTGTTGATTTATAAGTTTATGAACTTATAACTTAAAAATAATTCTTTTAATTGCCCGAAAATCATTCACCAGACCATGCGTACGAATTTGTAATTTATGCGATTGACTTTGCTACTTGACCCTGACACTCAATAACTCTATGGATTTTGGCCTGATTAAGTTCTGCTTCAACGGGTATATTTGAATGGAGGTTTTGGATATAAGACACAGAATTTTTTCTGAAAATTATTTCTAGGTTTAAAAGATGGGTAAATTTACCTTATAAGTAATACAGGAAAAACTGCTTGAACTTTTGTTTCCACAACAAAACGCTAAAAACTTTTGTTTGTTCGTATAGGCAAGCAGCAGCAAACGAATATCAAGCGAAGACGATGAAAGTACAAATCCTACTGTCGTTTTTAATGATAGTAAGTACATCGTTTCTATTTTCTTCTTCCAACTACTTTCTGCAGGTTTTCCAGTTACATAGTAACGCTGACATTTTAAAAAAAATTCAAATTGTTGTTAGGGTTCAAACTTTCTGAACTGTGAAAAGATACATTTTTGCTATTAATGGGTAATCCAAGTAAAAATGTAAACTTTCGGTTAAATGTCTTGTGAAATCAGAAAAATAGAAGAAATTCTAGTTAAAAATTGCCGGGAATGTTAGACATATAATTAGCCGATATTGAGTGGACACTATTTTTGGAAGTTCGCTGTTGTTCTGTTAAGTTGTGGGGAAATTGTCGTTAATGTCGATTATGACTGTTTTACAGTGTCTGTTTAAAAACATCTTTTGTTACAACGTTATTACTAAAGCCTGCAAAAAGAAAACTTATTTTTTGCAAAAAATGGTTATGATTCCTCATATTTGTTTTTTAGTTACTGCCAATAACATGTTAAATTTTTATGCTGTAAAGCTATTCATTATTTCAGAATTTAAAACATTCCAATTGCTTACTAATAAGCAAGCATCTTTTCCAGGTTGCAATTTCTTAATTCTTCTCAATTTTAAACAGCTCAAAACTATCAAATCTCATCAACCTGTTGCATGGTCTTCCTTTTAAAATGCATAAATTTTTTATATGGATACAGAAATAATTTGTTATGCACTTTGAAAATTTCATAAGTCTCCTTAAATAAATGGCAACCCTTTAGATTCCGACGACGAGACTGAAGAATTATTCGGGAAGCTGATTGAATCAGAAGAAGAGATAGAAGTGGACGAGGAAGAAAATTCACCAGACGAAGACGAAGAGGAATCTGACGATACGAATGACGATGAAATCGATGACAATGAAAATGAACAAAGTGAAAACGAAAGTGATCGATATTAAAACGCATTTTTTTATTGTTTATAGTACCAACTAAGGTATTAGTTAATGCAACGCTTATAAATTTTATATAAATTTCGAAAACTCCGTAATTTAGTGGAATTGGATTTTACGTCAATTTAAAAATCTGCAAAATTTTATTGTTTCTGTTTTTTCGCGATATAACTTGGCAGGTGTCTTCTATGTAAAGGGAATTGACACGAACTTTTAACATTACCTTACTTTCACAGTTTTTAATCAATCTGCCACGAATCTGTGAGATTTATCAAGATCGCCAGTAACATAGCTTTCTTGTGTTAGATAACAGTCGCTGAACATACTGAGCCATAGGCGTGATATTTAAGGTTCTCTGAATCATCCATATTTGATCCGTCTTTGTCTGTCTGGGCCGAGTGGTTGCTAGGAACAGCACCAGGCGAATTTTTGTAGCGTTATCCACGGGCTAAGACTACTAAGGTGTATGAATATTAGAATGAAATTCAGATGCAATCAGTCACAGTGTTTTTGGTAACAGCCCTTTTCAACAAGTCAGTGTTATGAATTTTTAATGAAAGAAATATTTTTATCAGGAGATTTATAATTGTATATGTGAAAGTAAATGTGTGAAAGAGTGGTTTCTACAAATTTAGTTTTTCGTTTGTTTTAGATCACCCAAATGTAACTACGTTAAATATTTGAATATAATGTCCTTTTTTGTTTCAAGTTATCGCGAGATGGAGTTCCTCCTAATTCTCATTCTACTTATTAATAGCACATATTTACCTCTCATAAACACTAGGAACTGCAAATTTTCGCGTTGCAAATAACAGTCGGCAGCAAATTAAAACTTTGTAGTTTTTTAAATCGAAAACCTTAACAAGTTTCGCACTATATCTATTTCTCTCCTGAACAAAATTTGTCAGCAACCTTTACCTCTGTCAGTCAATCGCATATTTAATGACGATTGTTGAAAATCTATCCTTGTTAATCCCAGTACAGTACTAGTTTATTGCGAGAGGTGGTATCCTCGGTTCGCCTACTGAACATCTATGCAGGTAGCGAAGTTGATAGACCAATTTAAGGAGCTAATATGCAGGTTGTGTTTGCAATTTGCAGTTATAACGTGTGCTGGGTGTCTTTAACATGATGAGGTGTAACGTTATTCCCATTTACAACGTAACGTCGATAGGCAAATTAAATTTTCGGGGTGTTAAAATGCTCTATTTTGCGGATGCCAAAGAAAAAAACTAATGAGGCAAAATGGGTGCTTTGGTTGACGTGGCTTTTGTAAATGTGTTTTTAAAATCAGCAACGAAGAACTCTGGCTGACAGCATTGGAAGTAGGAAGAAATAAAAATATTCTCGCTCCTAGAAAATAACGGACACAAGAAATGGAAAATTTTGTGAAATAATTTTTCGGATGACTGATTTTAAAAATTTTAATTCTAAGTAATAAGCCAACGATTGCATTATAGAACATTGCTTTGTAGAACAAACTAATTATCGATACGTTATATAATTAGCAACGCAGAAACTTTCACTGCCATCAAAAATGCAAGTTCAATAGTTAAAGCTCAATTCCTTTCTTTCCTTAAAGTAGCAATTGCAGTTTCGAATTTATCACCAATTTGTGATAAGTAATTTAAATATTTTTGGGGAGTTTATTGTTCTCGTTATATCTCACGAACCTTTTAGGCGAGTTTAAGTGTGTTTAACAGGTTGTTTTTTACTCAAAACAATAGTGATTACATCCATTAATTGATAATAAAAAAGTTTTGTCCTTTGAGTTAAAAGTTCCAACTTAAACTCACTTAAACCCCTAATGCGAAGCAAGCTTTAGGCGAGAATTCTACAACAAGCAAAATTCTATTCTACAAAAGTATTTTATTTTATGGGCGTTTTTTAACCTAATTTCACCACGTTTCTATTGAGGTCATAATATTTGTTTACCAAAAAAATATTTTCGTCCGCAATTTCTAGCCAGGAGCAGCAATTCGCCATTATATCTTCCGCAATTTCTAGAGAAATTACACAATTCCCAATATTTTCTTTCGCAATTCCAAGAAAAAAAAATCGCAATCTTATTTTGTCGATGTTCAAGAAAAAGACTAGTTATTTTTCTCGTTGTTTTGCTATATAAAGGTTTACTAGCGAACTACGCACGGCACGGTTGCTGAATAAAAGTTCATTTTGACAGTGTTGATTTTGAAGACCAGACCGAATGGCTTGATCTGCTCCATAACATATCAATTTACAACACGTTCTAACAGCCATTATAATAAAAAAGTTCTAAAACAAAGACTTTATGTTTTGATATTAAAAATATTCGTAGTTATAAAATTTAATGTTTTTCACATAAAAACGGTAAATTTTTATCTAAAACTTTGCGGAACAACAACACACTAGACCTAAAAAATAAAATAGTCTGTAAAAATACTAGGTTTGTTTACATCTCTTTGAGTGCAAAATTATTTATATTTCAGTATTTTTACTTATTTGCCAAATGGGTGGCTATATGGGACATATTTCTCCTGATTGTGATAGTCACGGGTCAATACTCACAGAATAATGTGACAAGAAAAAGTTAAAAATCAAAATAGCAAAGTTAAACAACTTGTGACGAACATATTTTATGCTACTGAACGTACTGAACAAATTGATATTTAATTTGTGAGTAAAGATAAAGACAGTAAAAATCGTGAATAAAGATTAAGCCACGATTTTGCGCGTTCGATTTGTTCTTGAATGTTTCTTGTCTGTATATTTATTCAAATTTGGCACTATCTCATCATAAAAAATGGTCATGACAGATATTTCTTAAGCTCATTACTAATATAGTACGTAAAATATTCATGGTTATCTTAAGTCAAATATCCTACGTTTGATGTTTACTGGTAAGTACATGCAAAGCCTGTTTATTTTCATTCCATACAGTCATGAAAATTCTGTAAAAATGTTGTTATAAAGATATATAGATACTTAGTCGTGAAATATAGTTATTTATTAGTTATTATAGTAGTTACTTTAGTAGATTTTAGGATTTTTTCTCGCTTTATTTTCTTTTCGCTTTAATTTATTTTCTGGCTGCCACAAAAGAGTTTTTTGTTAGCCTCTCCTTTAATAACCAAAATAAAAAAAAATTATCAAGCAATTTCGTGGAAAATTTTCTTGACACAATATCAGATTCACAATCTTTAATTCCGCAACTTTATGATTCTATCACCAATTCGCAATTTTTAGTTTCGTAATTTACGATTTTTTCGACCATAATTTCGCAATCTTTAATTCCGCAATCTTTTCTTGCGCAAACTTTTCTCCTCTTGTTTTTTTTTTCATTTCAAATGATTAAAACTGAAATGTTGGAAAGTAACGTCAAAAAAATATTGGAAAGTAACGTCAAAAAAATTTGACGTTACTTTTCAACATTTCAATGTTTTATCTTAAAACACATGGAAGTTTGGGGAAAATATCAAACGAAAAGAAAGTGAAACAATTTAGGAAAATCTAATTCTATAGAAAACAAAAATCTACATAGGCGTGCTAACATTTGACATTTCCATGGACATTTGGGATGAATCCATCACATCACTTTCATTAGTTAAATTATTGAAACTTAAACTTTTTGAATCACAACTCAGATCAATCATTGAATTAGTTATACTTTCATTTTTCATCAACACATCGGTTGCGGGATTACTTTGTTTTTGCTCAGGATTTAAATTAAAATCAAATCCAGACAAACAAACCATAGCAAGTCTAAGTAGATCAATTGTCATTGTGTCTTCTCGCTTCAAACTGAGTGCTCTATGGAACATTACGATAGCTTCATCATACTGTTCAAGTAACATCAGGCATAAACCAATTGATGAACACGTGCTTGCATTTCTTGGGTTCAATAGCAGTGCTTTTTGATGAAAGTCAAGTGATTCGCTGTATTTCTTCAGTTTGCGTAGAGTATGACCAATGTTATTGTAAAGTGGTTCCCACATATCTGACACAATGTCATTTTCAATAGTGTGCATACGCTTTAAAGACTCAAAGAAATACGTTTCTGCTTGTTCATACTCGCCATTCTGATAGGCCAAGTTTCCAAGTTCGTGTCTAATATGCGGATCATCAGGAGCTATAGCAAGTGCTTCCTTGTAAAACTTTGCTGCAAGCTTCACATTGTTAGAAAGGGAATACTCCAGGCCAAGGTAAAGATATGGTAGGTGGGAACCAGGCATGTATTTTGAAGCACTGTAATATGCAGATATTGCTTGATCTCTTTCGCCTTCACAAGCAAAACTATGGGCAAATCCTAACCAAGCTGGTCCAAAATTGTAATCAATAGCTGTTGCCTTGCTAAAATATTTTCTGGCAGCTTCATTTTTCTTGATTAATAAATAGTAAGCACCTATGGCATACCAAGACACTGACTTTGCTGGGTAGGTATTGACAAGTCGATGTGCAACATTATATAAATCGTTTTTCTCTCTCAATTCCACCAAGCAGGAAATATATAATGGCAAACAAGATTCATGTAATGGATCATCTTTTATCACAATGGAAGAATACTTAAAGGATTCTCTATAATTGCAATTGTTAAAATGTTTTTCCGCCAAAGATACTACATAATCCAAGTTATTGTGAAGAGGTACAAGGTATGGTGGAAGCTTTGGTTCAATCGGTTTAGCATATTTATTAATTTTACATTCATATGCAAATCGGACAAGCTTTGCTTCCTCAGGACTGCATTGATGGGAGTACGGAAGGGCTTCTAATAACTGTATTTCTTCAGATGAGGTAAGGGAGCAGTGTGACACAAGCTTGTCAAGTGCTTCATAACAATAAACATCATGCTGTAATGCATCTTTGTAACATTGGAAAGCAATTTCACGATTCTCTAATGCCTCATACACCATGCCCCTTAATAATGCAGTAGCGCTTTCAATTTTACGTCCACCACCAACAGCAGAAAAAACAACAGAAAAGTCTTCACCATTATTACTACTGTTTTGGACACTACTTGCCAAAGATTTGTCAATTTTAAGTTCTCTATTGTCTCCATCTAAAACTTCTAGTGCTGCTCTCCAGTCCTTACATTCGTAATAACACTTTGCTGCCAAGTATTTTGCAACCGCGTTAATAACAATCAACCCTTTGGATTTTAAAAGTTGGGCAGCTCTCAAATATTGGTTCATAAGAAACAGTGTATGAGATAACCACAAGACATCTTGAACGTTATTATTTGACAAACTACAAACTTTATCTGCCCAAAAATGAGCTGTTTTATACAGATGATTATCTATATATTGACGAACAAGATTTCGAAGCTGCGATAGATCTAAACTACTCCCGCCACTTTCTTCCGCGGCCATTTTGAATCAAGAAGCTGAATCGAGGGGGGCGACCTCAGGACCTTGCATACCCGATATGTTGGACCTCAAGCCAGTCAAGCGTCAGAATCAAATATTTTTTTCCGTATCTCGGTACTTTTCCTGTTATGAAATTTGATTACGTTTGCATGTCAATTGTATTGGATGAAAAAAAAAACGGTAGCTAGGATAACCAGATAATGATTGCAGAACCAAACAAATATTAGGGGCGGCCCACTTTTTTGCTAAGTAAGCAATATTTTTTTATTTTCTGCCAATAAGTGTCTCCATTACTGCATAAAGTTTGATGTTATCAAGCTTTCCTGAAGTCCACGGTGTAGCCGTTTTACGTGGTTTATGACTCTAAAAATGCGTTGACTTCCAGGGGCTTTGCTGGACCCACCAAGGCAGAGAGCGCCCCCTGGACCCCAGCTGTTACAGCAATCGCTTCGCTCGTTGATTGTCGCTGATCCGGAAAAATTGTTGCCGTGTCCCCGTAGCTTTAAGCACCCAACACTTATTAAGCACTTATTGACACTAAACACTTATTGAGCGCTTATATGAGGGGGGGGGGACTCATATAAGCGCTCACCTGATAAATCGGGGCGCTCAATCGAAAACTACCTTGAGAAACTAGGCGTTTATTTGAAAATTTTACTTTCTTATATTGGAGAACCCTAAAAGACTAAAGTTTATCTTGTTACATCTTTTGTTCAGTTTTATTTTTCATAAAAAAAAAACAAAATTGTAAATTACCGTTGTGTTTAATTTGTACAAAATTAGGAAAAATTTATAAGCGCCCAGCATTTTTTAAGCGCCCCCATTTGATTAAGCGCCCATGCAAAAAATCAAAAAATTAATAAGCGCCAAGGACGCTTGTTCGGATTACGGTAGCTTCGTTAAAAAATTGTCACGATAACAAGGAATTACGGAATACATAATCGGAACAACTGGGCTTTAATACACACGAAGCGGGGAATTTTTAAATGCAGGTCATTTTTTTTCTTTATCTGGATCTGTTTTTGTTATTATGATCAAATTTCTGCAAAAATATGTGTTTCTGTATAGTGCTGCCAAAATCCATGTAGCTAGCCAGACAGTCAGGTCAGGGTAAACACCTACAGTGGACTAGTTAGGCGCCATGGTATGGTAGGCTAGCTAGCCAGGAGACCTAGCATAATTGGGTTAAGTAAAGCTAGCCGTACCTAACAGCCGCACCTTAGCCGTACCTTAGCCGTACTTAAGAAAATTCGTAATTAGCAGCTCTGTGTAAGACCACTTGCTTCTAAG
Organism: Hydractinia symbiolongicarpus; assembly: GCF_029227915.1. NCBI lineage: Eukaryota > Metazoa > Cnidaria > Hydrozoa > Anthoathecata > Hydractiniidae > Hydractinia > Hydractinia symbiolongicarpus. Next base: position 7,721,943 of record NC_079878.1, read on the forward strand.
CTTAAAATTAGTAGTTAATGTATATCAAAGTTAAATTGTCTAACTTTTATTTCGTCTTTTAGGTGAATATCTATGCCGATAAAAAAGATGCAAAATGGAGCACTCCATCGTCGAGCCCCAGTAACCCCCAGGGAATCCTCAATGATGAAACACCGATAATAATATATCTTACATGTATTATAATTTTTATAAAATGATTTTGATACAAATACAAAAGAGATTTTTAAAATTGAATGTATGAAAAACATTAGTAAAGTAAGATTGAACATTATTACGCTGCGGACAATATTAGAGCTAGCGCTAAAAGTGACTACAGCTGGCTAAATTTAAATACGGTTGCCAAAATAAGGTACGGCTAGATAATATTAAGGTACGGCTGGGTCTTATCATATAAGAAACAATTTCAAATGCTAAAAACGTTCAATAAAAACGAAATTATGTTAGGTACGGGTAGCCAAAATAAGGTACGGCTGGAAAATATTAAGGTACGGCTGGGTCCTATCATATAAGAAAAAACTTCAAATGCTACAAATGTTCAATAAAAACGAAATTATGTTAGGTACGGCTAGCCAAAATAAGGTACGGCTGGACCATATTAAGGTACGGCTGGGTCCTATCATATAAGAAACAACTTTAAAAGCTAAAAACGTTCAATAAAAACAAAATTAAGTTAGGTACGGCTAACCAAAATAAGGTACGGCTGGAAAATATTAAGGTACGGCTGGGTCCTATCATATAAGAAAAAACTTCACATGCTACAAATGTTCAATAAAAACGAAATTATGTTAGGTACGGCTAACCAAAATAAGGTACGGCTGGACAATATTAAGGTACGGCTGGGACCTATCATATAAGAAACAACTTCAAATGCTAAAAACGTTCAATAAAAACGAAATTAAGTTAGGTACGGCTAGCTAAAATAAGGTACGGCTGGACCATATTAAGGTAAGGCTGGATTTTATTATATAAGAAACAACTTCAAATGCTAAAAAAAAATTAATATAAACGAAAAACAATAAGTACGTAGAAGAAGTAGAGTTTACTGGAAAGTAAAGTGCGGGCGAGGTTAAGAAAAAAATTGTATGCAATATGCTCTACTAGGTTGGCTCCACATTGTTTTCTGCACAGGAAAATAAAAAAATGCTACTTTGAAAGTGATGCGGTAAATCTTCTGTCTAACTGAGGTATAGACAGTGAATGTCTGAATAAGGAGTAGAATTAACGTTTTCGCCAGTTGAAGGACACACGCGTTTTTATTCGTTGGATGTTATTGTTAATGGAAGAGATGTAAACTTTTTATTTAAAACAAAAGAACTTTTAAAAAATTTTAATATTCGTTGTTGTTTATGAGTGCACGTTATTTTAATGATGGAAAACGATAAGAAAAAGGAAGAACCTAATAAAGCCGCGAAACAATATGTGAGTAAAGGTTTTTGATTTTTAATTTTGATTGTGTTAACTGTGTCCTGATTTAATTCAGCATATACACTTATTATAAAAACAATTTTTTATAAGAACAATAAGGTTAAAAATTATTGACAAATAAGAACGAAATAACAACTATACTCAAGGGCAAAATTTTACTGATTTTTCTAAAAACAACCAACAAACATAAAGAAATATTTCTTGACAGAATTAAAATGAGAATGCGCTAACACATTAACAAATAAGATGAAAAATAATAACCAAGAGAATCCAAGTCTAGGTGGTTATTACAAAAAAAACTGTCACTTCATTCCTCACACACTCTTTTTTTCTATTACAAGAGCAAAATATACACTACTATTTTCTATTTTCAACACCTAAAAAATATTTTATGCTCAGATGAAGTACACTTCTTGGCATACTAGTTTAAACATGCAAAATCACGCCTGGTATTTTCGGTATGTTGTCAAATGTGGTCAGCCCGTGTTATGAGTTGTCCTTATTGAAGGAGAATGCGGAGATTTTGATTCTGATAAGAAAAAGCAGCGAGAAGTTGGGACCGAGGAACAGTCATACATAATGGCAGATGATTCTCCATTTAAAAAACATTACACGCAATTGTACTACACAAAAAAAGCTGTTATCGAAAAGCAAGTTCATGAAGACAAGGTTTTAAATTTGTTCTCGCCAACATTATGCAACATTATGCTGGCATCGTGGGTCATTTTGCTGCGTTCTTGCTTTTAATTCACCAACTGATTTCGATAACCAGAGCTTAGAATCGATGTTGGCGAAGACAGCAATAAAAGATAAGAAAAGCTTAAGGACTGACTTGGTGTTCCTTGTACTTCCATATGGTGTTCTTTTAATTGATATCAACGAAGTCAAATTTTACAATATTGGCAATGAAACGTTTTTGAATTCAAGTTAGTTTTATTGTTACTTCACTGCTATTTTGTAGCGTTTTTAAACTTTTTAAATGTAATGAGGTTATAAGGCTAAAAGTGTTCTTGAAGCGTTCTTTAAAGTCAGGAAACAGGTAACACAGGTTCTTTGATTTTTGTGACAAATGTTCTTACCTACTAAGATACTGTTCTTAACTTGTTCTAAATTTTAACCTAGAAATGCATTATGTTGTTTTACGGCTTTACATGCGTACACGTTCGTTCTAGTAAAATGATTTAAAGCAGTAGCAGATGTTTTTTGAAAAGCATAAATATAATTTCTTCTTATTTTCTATTTCAGGTGTGACATTTGTAAAACTTATTCATTTTGCAAATGTTCTTTATTTACAAAGGACAGGGATCTATCCAAAAGATACATTTTCTATTGTTAAATTGAAAAAATCGGAAAATGAAACATCTCAATCTCATCAAACACATGCTATTTGTTGCGAAGTACTATTCGGTCTTCTGAACAAGAGAAACATCCTGACTTATCCATATAAGTTTCGGCAATTGCTTTTGGTAGCTCAATGTTTGATTGCAATCGATTTGGAGAATACGGATGGTTGTTTACGACAGATTAAAGCCTTTTTAGAGTCCCGTTTCTCATACTTAAAGCTGATCACGCTGGACAGCCATCCCAGCTCGCATTTTTCGTGCCTTGTTGAATCAGACGAAACACTTTTTGTAAAGGAGATTGCAACAAACAAAGTAGTTAAAGACATGCAACGTCTTTTGCAAAATGATATTTCATATCAACTTTCTTAAAATATATGTAAGCATGTTTTGAAATTTATTATTATGTTCTGCAGCGTCCTTTATACGTTCTTACTGTTGTGCAACATTTGTAGCATTTGAAGATGTTTCTTATACGATAGGACCCAGCCGTACCTTAATATTTTCCAGCCGTACCTTATTTTAGCTAGCCGTACCTAACCTAATTTCGTTTTTATGGAACATTTGTAGCATTTGAAGATGTTTCTTATACGATAGGACCTAGCCGTACCTTAATATGGTCCAGCCGTACCTTATTTTAGCTAGCCGTACCTAACCTAATTTCGTTTTTATGGAACAATTTTAGCATTTGAAGATGTTTCTTATACGATAGGACCTAGCCGTACCTTAATATGGTCCAGCCGTACCTTATTTTAGCTAGCCGTACCTAACCTAATTTCGTTTTTATGGAACATTTGTAGCATTTGAAGATGTTTCTTATACGATAGGACCCAGCCGTACCTTAATATTTTCCAGCCGTACCTTATTTTAGCTAGCCGTACCTAACCTAATTTCGTTTTTATGGAACAATTTTAGCATTTGAAGATGTTTCTTATACGATAGGACCTAGCCGTACCTTAATATGGTCCAGCCGTACCTTATTTTAGCTAGCCGTACTTAACTTAATTTCGTTTTTATTGTACATATTTTAGCCTTTAAAGTTGTTTCTTATATGATAGGACCCAACCGTAAAATATATGTTGTCTTATAATTTTCATATTTTTCCTCTCTTTTCCTTACCTATCCCCTTTATTTTACTTTACTTGATAAGTCGCATTGAAGTTCACCGCTCGTACTAACCACCTTTTTATTGCCAGCCGTACTTAATTTGTCGATTTGGGAATCACCTTCCCGCGCTCTCCCCCGTTTGGTTTCTATAAGAGCAAGATGTTTCGTTAACATTTTTTCGTATTTTGCGGGTTCATTGTGATTGAGAAACAGAAATTCAGTGACACAACAAATTTACCACTACGATTAGCTCAGTTTTTTCCATTAAAATACATTACCTCACCTTAAAAAGAAAAGTGTAGTTACGTACGGCTAAGGTACGGCTTAGGTACGGCTGTTAGGTACGGCTAGCTTTACCTAAGCGCATAATTGTTCTTTCCACCATGAAATCAGAATAGTTAAGGTGGAACTGAATTAGATGTCCTCAAAGAAAGCTCAGTTAACTAGGCCATAGGCTAGCTACCTACTAAACCAATTTGTAACCTAATTACATTAAGCTACTAAAAACTGAAGTTTCCCCAAACAATTTTAAGAAATATTGCAATGGTTCTTAGGTTGCAATGGATAGTCTTTGTTATGTGACCATGATTTAAGAATGTTGTTTCAATTTCTGATATCATAGCTTTGCAGGCAATGAAGTTATTGCATAACAAGAAAGTAGGTTATGTGTCACTTATACTGTATTCAGGTATATATAATAATGCATCATCCACCACATTTGATATTTCATTATTTGAAACAACAAAGCTAGCTACCCAACAAACAAAGCTAAATGTGGTACACTCATTTTTGTTAATAGTCTTTACAAACCTTTTACAAGACATGACCTCGAAGCTAAATCTGTTCAGTTCCAGAGTACTTGGATTGAGAACAAAACAAATAAAAACATATGTGGTTGTATTGGCATCCTAGACTAAATTTTGACAATTTTCTTTTTTATATGGAACATAAGAAATTAGCCAAAAAAAAGTTGAGAAAGTTAGCTCCTTTCTTAATTTTTTTAACTTTACTCTGTAGCTATAGCTTTCTTCCCCTTCAACATCCTTCTAGGGTGGTAGAAAATCAAACTCCATCTTTAATTGATAATATTTTCAGCAATAACTATTTATCACTATTTATATATTTTGTATTTCTAGAGGTTTTAGAAAAAAATAGAATATATGTATATTGTATTATATTGTATATATACTACCTTCTAATTTGAAATTTTTATTTCATTGATTACTAATACCATGTTCATCATGACACATTGCCCACACACTAACTGTTGACCATAGCTTTTCGATCTTCCTTCGCAGTAACAGCTCTCAGGTTTGCTTCTTTCGGGGAAATATATGATTATTCTTTGGGCTCAGAGTTCTCTTCATCCTCCTGAAATTCTGGTTCAAACTGAAACCCAGTCACTTTTTCTTATATATATTTACTAAAAATGTATTTTAAAATTTATTTTACTTATTTGAAACTTTTTTCTTTAAAGAATGTTCTGTTTTTACTGGAGCTCCCTTTTTTCTATACAATTGCTTACGTAAGTTGTCCAGATATCTGACCAGATTTCAACGACCTCTTGCAGAAGACGAATATATATGATGCAAGTGAACTTACTTCATTTTGTTTGTTCTTTTTATTTATCTTTAAAGCATAAGGACCCTATATTTTTAATAAATTGAGAAAATTTAGTTTTTCGCTCTATATTCCTTTAAAAGCTGTTCTGTGATTTATAATGATTTTTATTCTTAAATACTTAATGTCACCTAGTTGAGTAACAAGTGGCTTAACTAGACATGTATGCATTAACATTAAGAATGTGAATACTGTAAATCTTTTAAAAAGAACCGCTTCTATTTAGTTGTATGCTTATCAAGAACGGGGTGCTGCAAGTCTAACTTGCATCAATTGCAGAAAAATTAAATATGGCTGCACTAATTCAAAAATGTGTATTAGCTTATTATATATAGTTGATAAAGCCTGTGGAGAAATCCACTGAGGCAAAATAAAAATGAAAAAAAGCGTTATTTGAATTTTGATGACGTCAGCAATTCATCCACAAAAAAAAATTAGAAACTTTTTTTTATGTTTCCTTTATTATGTAGAGCTTTAATTGCTGATAAAAATGTACATCATCATGTGCTTTTGATGAGTGATTAATGAGATATAAGGGTTTAAAATTTTGGTGACGTCAAAAGTGACCCCAAAACGTTTTCTAGAAATTTGTATATCTCTTGCCTTCACTGTATAGATCTTAAAACGCTGATCAAGAAAATGCATCAGATCATGTAATTTTGACAAACGATTGCAGATATATTAGGGTTTGAAGGTTTTCTGATGACGTCATCAACCCGTCCATTCCGAAATGGATTTGAGGACCCAGATTTGGGAAAATTACTCAAATTGGTCCTAGGTGGTCCCTAGTTACCGAAGCGGTGAAAAATCATTCACTTCACCACCTCATTTCCAAGTTATTTAGCCTCAAAGTGCAGTAATGGCTTCATTAATTTAATATAGGATATTGAGGCGTACTTACTCAAACAGGAAACAACCAACGACCGAAACCAGCAGTTAACAAATAATAAAACTTGTGCTCTCTCTCTCTCTGTGACCCAGGGAGGACTCACCAGAGTAAAAGCACTTTACTCTGCAATATTTATTTTCACAATATATATCTTCAAAACCCCAGGTCGTACTTTAACTTAAACTAATTAGTACATTAAATGTTGAAGAGCAATAGGCTTACTGTGTTTTACTCTATATTTAAACTCCCCTGCTAGTGGTATGGACCTATGGCCTTTAAGTAACAAGCTCAAAGTAGTCTATTGTTTTAGTTAAATTAATATAGTGTTGACTATTAGTCATAGGTCACTAACACATTGTAATATTAATAATGCAGAATAACAAAACACTAGTGAACTAGGTTGGCCTTATACTAGGAGTCAATGGAAACACAACTTTCCTTCTGTAACCCCAATTAACATGTGCTATATTTTTAGTTTAGCACCATTTAATTATTGCATGAATTCTCCTTTAGAGGTTAGAAATATTTTTAACATGGCAGATGGGAACATTGATGCTTTTGTGCTGTCAAATCACTTTCGTGAACTTCAACAGGGTAGGTAAATATAATTTATATTTTATACACCCATTTTATAACCTATTTATTTATCTCTTATAATAATATGGAGCTTCTGTCTGTGACTTTTGCAAAGTGGATAAAATTTCTTTGATAAAGTCTATAAAACATCGCCTATAAATTTGTTCTGTAAATTAGCAAACTTTGACGTTAGAGCAATATTGACGTCAAAGGAAAGTGTATTAAATTAGGGAAGCCATTGCATTGCACTTTTAAATTTAAGGCTAAATAACTTGGAAACGGATGGAAATAACTGATGTCACCTCCTGCGTGGGTAACTAGGGACCACCTGGGACCAATTTGGGTAAGTTTCCCAAACCTGAGTCTCCCTGAATCCGTTTCGGAATGGACGGTTTGATGACGTCATCACAAAACCTACAAACCCCAATATCTCTGCAACTGTTTGTCAAAAGTCCATGTTCCTATACATTTTCTTGATCAGCATTTCAAGATCTATACGATGAGTGCAATGGGTGTACAAATTTGTGAAGAATTTTTTTTTGGAACTTTTGGTAGGGACTTTGCTGACGTCAGCAAAATTTTTAAGCCCTTATATCTCCTTAAGCGTTTGTCAAAAACATACAATACTATACATTATTTTGATCAACGTTTTAACATCTACACCTTACAGACAACGAATGACTAAATTTCACCAATTTTCTTTTTGTATATGCACTGCTGACGTCAGCAAAAAAACTAAAGCAACCTATTTTTCCATTGTTCTTCTGCCATAGTGGATTTTTCCACGGGCTTTACTGACTAGTTCTATAATGTTTTAAATTTTTTTTGCCTACATTATTATTTATTAAAGAAAACAATTTAAAACATCGCAATTATAACAGCCTTTCACTTCCAAACGGCTTGGAACTAAATGTAAATATATGCATTAAATATACATACTTACTAATGTTATGTTACCAAAAACAATCTTGGGAAAAAATATGATCTCAAATTTTCTAAAGCAAAGTAGGTAAACCTACTGTACATACCTAAAATTTAACCATTTTTATAATTTGTATATATAACAGCCTCTACTTTTTCATTTAACTGAATATATTTTATAAGTGTAATGTTCTTTGATTAGATTAAGTCCCAGGCTATTAATGTCCATAAAACTTCTTTATATAAAAAGAGTGTAAACTGAAAGATACTTCCTTGAGACTTTACAACAATTGTGGGTTTAAAATGTGACTTTAAGATGCATCTCAAATAATTACTCAAATATAAAGCTTCAAGTTCAAATCTGTATGTGAAAGTTAATCAGTTTAATTTTTTGAATAGACCTTCTTCTTTTTTGGAATAAGTTGCAAAGACATTAGAAAATAATTTTAAAATGAAATTTTTTTTTTTTTTTTTAATTTAAAATTTAATGGGAAACGAATGTGTTAATGTTGTTAAAAATAATTTTCTAAGGAAAGAGATTGACAAAGAAATAATGTGTTATTTTGTAGAAATGATATGCAAATGTTATTAAAAATAATGGCGAAAAGGATGTGCAAATGTCATTACAAATCAATTTTGGCCCAAAAGGCTTCTTTTATGCTTATGATATTTGGATTGGATGGCTCTGTAGTAGCTCTGGTCTGGAAAATATACAAAAGTTTCAAGAACACGTTAAGGCCAGATGCTATACCTATAGTATATCACATACCAGAGAAAGATATTTTCTTTTAAATTTGTGTAAACTCGTTAGTTTCATGGGATTTCTCTTGGCAATTGTTTTAAGGAAGGAACACAAAGGCAGTTCTTGAGTGCTTAAACCTCTCATATGAGCTACAGACACCTTTGCAAAGGTACATGTGCAGAAAACATTAAAAGCAATTCTCATGCTTGAAATAAGTCATATTGGTTTAAATAAAACCTGTTTCAGGTTATTAGGTGGAATGTTTATCCAATCCGGAAAAGCTGGAAAAACATTATGCCAGTAAAAATAGGGTTAAATATAAGTCATGCACAACCTCAACGTGCTAGTTTTACACTTTCTGAACATTATAACCTGGCTGGTTGACAAACATGCTACCTCACTCATCAAATAAGATACTATTTCCTGAAATTTTTTAACTTAGATCCAGCCAGTTATGTCCATTTATTATTACAACTAATATTCTCTGATAGATTTCTTCTTCTAGCATTTATGCGATTTTTTTGGGGCTACTATTGTTCTCTCTCCACGCACCTTGTTTTAAAGTCAAACAAACTTAGCCAACTTGCTGTTTGAATTCAAAACACACATCCAATCCAAAATTATATATCATCAACCTGTACCAGGGCTATTACAGAGCCGTTTCGACACAATATCAAAGACGTAGAAGAGTCCCGGGAATAAGATTGATTATTTTTCCAAGAAAAGAAATTCAATAAGAAAAGGATATTTAAAAGGCCATAAAAATAATTTTCTGAGGAAAGAAGGTTAATATGAAAGTTGGTAAAAGTACTTTTTTTTTTTTATGTTCCCTTCAATAAAAGATCGCTATTATTCTCTTTCTTTCATACAGTTATCTGCCCCATAATTGCTATCTAAGAGATATGCACAAAATTGGTGTGTAGCATTCTTGCCCACCACAGTAGTTCAGACAGTAGTTCAGTTCTTTTAATTATGATCATAATAATATCTCACTTGTAACATATCTATATTTGAAGACTATATTAGTATTTTCATTAAATATTTACTATAAAACGATAATATATAAACATTAAAAATCCATGATAAGCTGAAAACACACTTCATATTTCTAATAACGTCAATTTCATTTAAGTTATTTATTTTTTAGAAAAGAAGAAACTTGAAAATAAACTGGAACATCTAAGGATGAAACGCAAAGATCTTGAATCTAAACAGGACACAGGTAATTGTTATAATTATTCGCAGTGGAAAACGTATTCATTTCACAAATTGTTTATCCACTTTCATGTGTTTTTTTATGTATCTTTTTATACCAAGCTTGTCATATTTAGGACATTTGTTTTGAGTTTTTTAATTCGTGAATGGTGTTGTCACTATTTATAATTCGTTTTTAGTGTCTAGGAAAAATTTATTGCTCTCTCAAAAAAATGAAAATATGTCAAGTAAGTTTTTTGTTATTTTTAATTCTTACACCGCCTGTCTTTATTATTAACGTAACAAAAAGTTTAACTATCCTATAGACTGGGTCCTAATAATAATTAAATCGCATTACATTACAGGAACACTGATAAATCTTTAGAATACTTTGTTTGTTTTTTCGTGTTAAATTTTAACTGACCAATTTTCTTACATGCTATTTGTGAGAAGCTTCCGCATATTAGCACTAGGTTAAGGCATAAAGTACCTGCGGCCTCTTTGACAAGACATAACTTTGTTGTGCATGGTGTAAATTTTGTGGCTTTCCTAACTGTTAATTGAGTTTTTTTTAAACAATTTTGTACATTATGAGTTGTGACACTTTTAGGAATTGGGATAAGCCCTTTTAACTTTAGAGAAGTCTGTCATTCACGAGTGCCGTAGGATATATATTGTTGTAGGATATATATTGTTATTTATTTATTTATAAATGTGCTAGTTACCAGGCAGGCATAAAGGATAAAGTATTTTACATAGATTTAAAGAAAATATTGGTTGTTTTAGACAGCTACCAAGACAAACTACAAACAATTTTATGGTTTAGAATGAGTAGTTTGTAGGCACTCAAGATATGATTTGCGGGCACTTCATATAAAAATTTACAAGAATTATTAGCCTATCACAAAAAAATATTTGACTTAGAACCTAAATTGAAAATCAAAAATATTTAGTCCATTCTGTTTACTTTGTGATGTGTGTGCAGCAATTATACAAATCTTTGTTTATGTCACAGGAACAGTGAACATAGCGAAAATGAAAGTGCAAGAAACACAGCTTCATGTAGATAAGTATGATTGAGAATGAGTGGGTAGTCGATGTAGTTGATGTAGATTGATACAGTCTTGAATTAGTGTTGTAGTTGAGAGAATACAATACTGTAGCCAATTATGTAGCTAAGTTGATTAATTTTCGCATTTGTTATCGCGGGAGTTAGTAAAATATCAACTTTAAATTGCTAGATATGATCAGAAATTTGACACACGCTTAACGCTTCAGTCAGTCTGTTTTAATATCAGTTACTTTTACATAATTCTGCTTGAGGACATTTCAGTTGTTTTTGTCGTTCTTATTCGAATTTGATAAAGCCTGTCGATTGATTATACATTTGTATTTGTAGTTGAAAATTAAAAAAGTGGAAAATAAAAATAATTATTTACAAAAATAATTATTCGCAAAAAGTTAAACTCCTCTCTATCCGCGAAATAAAGTGTTTGTCGAAATCACTCGTTCGCATATTCTTTTTTACCTCACACAAATTAATCAACTCGAAGGACTTTCTAAACAATAAGTTATTAAGTCATCGTGACAGTTAAAATGTTGTGTAGGAAAATCAGATCGTTGAATTGCTCATTTTTGCAAACTCGTATAGGTAGTTAACATAAAGCACGACATTATATTTGGAAATTTTTATTATAATCTACTATTTTTTTGTTGATATGAATGTAGATAACTTTGTTTGCTTGCATTTCTGTTTTGTTCTTCTGTTGAAAAAAAACTATTTTGAAATAATGAATGGTGGTGTCTGAGATCTGAGTTAAGATTGTTTTCGTAATGTTTTTTAGTATGCAAAGATTAAATGATGGGCTGCAGAAAGACGTGTCTGCTGTTAAGAAACAGATCACTGATGGGGAGAAACAACGAGAGAACCACATGTAAGTATGTGTCTTTGTTTTGTCGTCTTTAGGAATCTAAAGTAAGGGATGATTTGCTGAGCTTTCAATGTTTTGATGATTCAAAAGATTAAACAGTTATCTGTGACATGGTCCTCATGGGAATCAGCTTACTTAACTAACAACTTCATAAAATTATTTGGATTTGTTTCCGAGTTCGTTTTCGTCAATAAGTAAGGTGGATAGGTTTATTCCAATAGTTTGTGTATTCTAAAAGTATGTGTAATTAGCCAAACTGGTCTTTACATAATGATCATTCGCAAAAACGTTTTTGCACAAAAACAATATCATTTGACAAGGGTTATACTTGGAATAGGACAATCTTTTGTTATTAAGGAACGTCATCCAGTCGAGATATGACGAATTGGCTGATAACTTCAGAAATGCCATGAAATACTATGTAGGTACCAGAATTTGTACTATTTTGTTAATATTTTGAAAGAAAGGTATTATTTTTTACCTAATTAATTGAAAATGGCACTCTTCTACGTGTAGATTGATAGAAGAAAAACTTATTAGTGTGTTGTGAGGGAGGAGACGAATACGTTATTTTTACAAATATTTAAAACATGTCTGACTTTGCAATAGAATAAGTTTCATTATAATAACCAACCTAATAATGGAAACTTCTAAATCTTTATTGGGCATTTCAGCACAAAAGACTACTACTTATTAAATACATGTCCCAATGAATTTGTATTTAGTTTATTGTTTAAACAGTCCAACCGCTGCCTTCAACCCAATCGTAATTGAATCTAGTTTGTGTATCTGAATGCAAAAGAAGAAAAAAATAATTTTAACAGAAACATCTCTTGATGTAGGTAGATCCTGTATTAAGTACTGAAGAAGGAATGTGGAAAGTTTCATGTGAAGCGAAAAAGAATGAGAGTAAGTGTTGAGCTGTGTATAGGTGTTGGCCGGCTGCCGGTTAATTTAGTGCTTCATGCATTGTGAACGCGAAAATTATACAATTGATTTTGTAAAACACGTTTCCCGAATTATACGTTTTTTTATAATTTGATGTTTTGACTTTAAAATCGCATTTAGCATCTGAAATTGGTTTCTGTATAAATATACTTAATGTCGAAGTGTTGTTTTGGTGATATGTAAACATAAAATGTTTTTTGATTATATTTGTATTTTTTAGTTACAAATGAAGAAGACACGCTGTCAAAAATGATGGAACGTTTGGAAAAACTAAAAATTATAAAAGGTATAAAAAAATATGTCTTGACATATTTTATTTGTATCGTTCTTCGACTGTATAACAGCTCCCTTTCTTTGATTTAGGTGTGCCCGAGGAAAAACCTCCCAAATCAATCTGGAGACAGTATCTAGATGCAGAGAACACTGCGCTGTACGTTGTATTTAGGATCAGTTTCCTAGAGGAAATATTTTTTTGACTTTGCCTGTTTTTTTAAACACTTGCTATGTCTGTCATTGTGCATCTCTCCCTTATATTAAGGTTTACGAACTCTTATGTAGGAAAATTAGTACACCATGTTTTGCTACATGGTAGTCTGCATGGTGCACTCGGTAAAACATCAGCATTCCCATTTCATTTAGGACGTTGTTTCAAAGAGAAAACCAGCTTGCTGATACCGCTGTTAAAGAATTATATAATGCTCTTCAATCGGAAGATAAAAAGTGAGTTTTTGTAATTAAAAAGAATTATATTTTGTGAGAAGTAGTTTTAGCAAATTTGCGAAATTTTAAAATATTAGGCCAGTCATTTATTCGCGCAAATGTTTATCGCTTTAACTTGATAGAAATTGTTTATAAATATAGATATAAATAAAAATATAACTCAACAGTTCGGTATTTACCTTATGTTTGTTTCATTCTATATTAAAGGAATATTTCTCTTTAAAAATAAAGATTTTTTTAAAACGTCTTTGAAAAGAGGCTGAACAAATTAGGTTGAAGACACCGTAGTGTATTTGCCATTTGCCAAAGCCATTGTGTTATTTCTACACTGTTTCTTCAAACAAAGAATTTCTGAAAGGTGAAACTTCTTTTTTTTAGTGTACACGAAATTGAAGAGAGTTTGTTTCAGCTGAAGAATCACAAAACTTTTTAACGTGATGTTGTAATATTGAATTGTTATGAAGAGATTCAACTCAACAGAACATTTCTGTTGTCAAGTTACGTCTTACGTTACGTCACTTGTTGTCACACGTTTTTTTCTTTTCTTTTTTTATAAGAAACCAGTCTACATTTAAAGGTTTTTATACTCCTTGCGGAAAATGTTGAGTAGCATTTTTTTCTCAAGTTTGAGGTTAATGGAAGCAATTCTTCACTTAAGAAGAAAAATATTCACAATAAAATGGCTGATGTAAAAAGAACATAAGTTTTTGTTTTTATGGCAGCGTTGCATTAAGACAAGAAATATGATTTATGGTTTCATAACTTTTTGTACATAGGTATGTCTCCTCTACATATTTTCTGAATAGGTGTTGTTATTTTGTGAAATAGCTTACGAATCTTGTCATTTGCAAAAATTAATCCATGCGAAATATTTCGAATCTTGTCATTCACAAAAATGAATCCACGCGAATTCTTCGAATTTCATTCGCAAATTTTTTACATGGGAATGGTTCGTGTTAAAAAGACTGTCGACGTTTTATAAACGAATGATTTACAGTAAAATGTTAAGTTTTTGTTACCTCCTTCTATTGGTTATTCTTCCTTCTTGAAAATTTACCCGCGCGAAATATTACGACGAGCTAATTCGCGAAAATAAGTCAACGTGAATTTTTCTAAATCTTGCGATTCGTGAAAATAAGTCCACGCAAAAATAGTGAAAATTGTTTTCTGTTCAAGCGGAGAATGCAGTTGTTTGGAAACTTACCTTGTGCATTACAGAATGACGCGTCATTTCTTAGTACTTAATCCGATGTTTAGATTTTACAACGTTAAAATAAGAAAGCACTGGGACATATTCCCCAGTAATGTATTACTTTAAGGGTAAAAATTATTTGCATAACTTGTGTGGATTGTGGATTTAGGCCAAATTTTCAAAACTTTGGTCCCAAATTAAGTGTAAGACGACAACTGATTTCGTAAAGTGAATTAATTCTTGTGCAGAATAATTTTAATGTTGTTTTTTTTGTGAAATAGCTTACAAATCTCGTCATTCGCAAAAATTAATTCACTTAATGTAGTTGATGTTGTTAAAAAAACCAAAGTTTCACGGATTTGCTGTTTTAACGTTGTTAAGTTTGTGTTTTAACTGTTGCATCACACATTCTTTCCAACATTTAGCGATTTAGTGAAGTTGCATTCAACTGTAGGGTAATAATTGTGATAAATGAGGCCGTTACACTGCAAAAAATAACATTCTTTGGAACTGGCAAGACTGGGTAAACACCGCAACCAGCTTGCCCACTGGAGTAGCGGTTTATTCGAAAATTAAGACGAATTAGTTATTTTTTACTGGAATGTCAAGCATAGAAAACAGTTTCAAAAATTACATTTCATTGACTTTGTAACGGTACCAGCCCGTTTATGTTCCAACAGTTGCGTCTCACTTTCGTACCAAAATTAATGTGAGAATTATCTATCAGTATTATGGTGTTCCGCCCCTTTTACTGTTGAAACTATTCGCAGAGTCACCCAAGTGAGGGCTTTTGAACTTCCGTGTAATAATTGTGAAAAATGATACCTTTTGAGTGTGATAAATAAAATTCTTTCAAACACGACAAGACTACTCAAACTACGCAGAAAGCTTAACCGCTGAGGTTGCGTTGTTTTTTTATAGTTAAGAAGAATTACTCAGTATTCACTGTGGTATCAGTCCACGCCTGTGACGCGCGCTGAAGAACTATGCAACATGGCATCATGCCGAAAATATGTGGGTTCATAACAACAAGTTTAATAGGTGTAATAAAATTTCATTGCCTTTGATGCTTTCTCTTCTTCACACGAATTTTCATTCATCTCGGAGAACTATGATTGCTGGAGGACATTATGTTCATATTATTAATATTAGAAAACTTTATGTGGCCATTTTAACATTTGTTACTCTTACAACTTACAACTATTATATGTGCACAATTGATTACGAGATTAAAGACTTGTTTCGACAGTGATGTCATGGCTTAATATGTCGCGTAAATCTGGAGTCTGGAATTGTGAAAAACTGTGGGCATAGTTTCTAAATATTTAAGGAAAAGATTTGTTTTCAGATTTTTTAAAGCGGCATCTGATTAACAGCATTTCTCGATAAAAAAACAAATATATCACGCGATAAACTTTCTCACAAAGTATCAATTTATCACAATGTTGTCTTGTGTTCCAATATTTACAGTCACATCGCAAGTATATACTCTAAAACCAATATTTGATAAGACGTAACTGCTCTTAGAATCATATACGCTGGACTTTTAAGTATCAAGTAAATTTGCTTTAGCCTTCACCTATGAATCCTCTATTTTGTTAAAAATTTTGTCCTTATCCTTGATCTCAGTAAGTCATTGGCTTAATATTTGCAATATCTATATGAAAAATTTCAGTGAGGTCATGCTTACAAACTTCTCTTTGTAAACAAAAGCATAGGTAACGTTTCCTTAAGAAGAAAATACAAACAAAAAAAACAAAAAACAAACATAGGATTAGTATAGAATGTAACATCAAAATCAAAGAAGTAAATAAAACCGATATGAACAAATACTTCCTGCGACAAAAAATGTAAAAAAAAAAGCACGACAAAGTAATTTTTTAAACGAAAAAAAGGTACTGGATTCTTTACTTAACTGGAAATCTTTACTTAAAAAAAATGAAGATTATGTTTTTAAATTATCTTCTCGGCATTCTGTTCGTGTCGCATTTGAGCTTTGGTAAAATGATAAAAGCCAGACTGCATCGTGGTATAAATGATTATTTTAGTTCAAACGAAACTTTAGATTGCAAATATTACAGCACACACACAAAACATAAAGGAAACTGTCTGTGTAATCCTTACCAGTCGTTTTATGCAAATAAAGACGGCGTCTTTCGATGCTATGAAGGTATTGGATGGAATTTAGGTAAGTGCATTTAGGTATTCAAATAATGTTCCTTTGGATATTGTGTTTATTTGGATCTTTAACAGTATTCTTAACACTAGGATTTTACTAACATCGCATTTTTTTTGATAAAGCGAATAACATCTGTAAAAGAGGGGTTCAATGGTTAGTTACTTTTGTGTGTGTGTGTGTGGGGGGGGGGGGGGGGAGAGTTATTTGGTTGCTAATGCAAACTAACTTAAACTTTCTGTTCATTCTAGGTTGTAAGTGGACATTCTCGCCGCCTACTAACGGAATAAAATTGATGTCAGGTGCGGGTAACTTAGGTCATCTTAACATCACCTGTCATCGCAAAAGTCGTTTAAGAGCAACTGTCTATGAGCAATGGGCATCATCAAAATGGAAGAATGCTGTAAATATATCTATTACACATCATAAGAATTTTGGATGGAAGGTAGATATAATTTACCTGTGCATTTTTTTCTTATCTTCTTCCGGTTAAGCAGAAATCGGTATGTTCATAAGAATTTTTAGGTACAGACAAGCACACCAGAGTACTTGAAAGGTCGACTCTTTAAAGTTGTAATTAACGGTTGTGAAAGAGCACCGGAAGCAAGTGGATGTGTTCTGTTCAAGATATCCGGCAGCATACCTTGTAAGTTGCTTTTCATCACTCAAACCTGTCGCTTAGCTTAGTTAGCTAATGTTGCTTTGAAAATAACATCCACAATACCGACTGGTAGCCTAGTGATACAGATTGATTGACGATTGATTTCTTAGGCGGTTGTCTAGTTAAGCGATTGTTGTGTTAGCACGACATCCGTAGCTCAAATGGAAGCTTTTATTGCACTATAACCTCCTTCGCAGGACCCTCGTTGATAGCAGTACTAATAAAAACTAAAGAGGTTATCCCAGGTAAACAATTTAAGTAATAGTGACGTTCTTATACAATAACTTTCTTAAAACCTGAATTTATGTCGAACAATGAGCACAAAAAAATTAATGTATGTTTTCATGTGTGAGCTATTTAATGAATAAAAATATGCTAAATACATGGAGCAAGTTAAAGGATTTCCTGAGTTTGACCACGTCAGCAAAGAATAATAGAAAGTAACTAATCAAAAAGCGCGGAAAATTTTCTTAGTAGTGCCTAACTTCAGGTTAAATCTATGTTATAATACCCGTATACGTCTGTTCGTCTATCTGTCGAGCAAAATGGTAGCTTAACTGCGCACGTAGCGAGACGCACGCAATGCTGTATAAAAAGAGCGGCCGAACCCGTGGATTTATCCACGGGCTAACGACTTGTATTTATAATTATTTTCCCAATGTTTTTCAATTATTCAGTGCATTTTTCTTGAAAAGTTTTTATCCGAAAATCGGGAAATAACGGGTTTTCAGGCAATTTTAGGCCTTTATTCATTGGAACTATATTAATCAGAAGTTTAAACAGAATGTAAAAAACTCGTTATAGAACGTGAGTATTTAAAATTTAAGCAGATAATGATACAGTCGTATTTCAAGCTTCTGATAATAAAGTACTGTTAATATACCCGAAAATTTATTGCCGCCATATTGTTTCTGTTATAACGTACTATAAATGTGTTAAGTTTTTCCCATTAGGGCAAACCTGTCAAAGCTTATGAAGGACAACTGGACTGGATAAGTAACAAACAATAAGCAATAAAAACTAGATTTTATTCTTCCGAAGAAATATTGTCAAACGTGTACTAATAATGAGATTATAGTTTTGTACAAAATTTTTTTAGCATATTTAATGATATTGTTTCCCCAATATCCCCAGATCTACTTCATATTTCGGGACTTTTCAGTTTATTAAGAACCCTAGGTTGCTAACGACGGCAATCTATAAGCCGCATGCCATTTTTTTCAGCTTTATAAACAGATCACCTGCCCCAGTCTCCACCCATGATTTTTATTAGCCCTTAAATAACTTAGTTCTAATAACAGGTATAATTATTTGTAGATTTATGCCTCAACCTTATCTTTTAGGGC
Source organism: Hydractinia symbiolongicarpus (assembly GCF_029227915.1). NCBI lineage: Eukaryota > Metazoa > Cnidaria > Hydrozoa > Anthoathecata > Hydractiniidae > Hydractinia > Hydractinia symbiolongicarpus. The sequence goes on from NC_079878.1 coordinate 7,740,731, forward strand.
TATTGCCTAACTACCCATACACTACAAAGGAACCAATGAAAACTGCTGAAAGTAAGATCACAACTGTACCTTTAACGACAAAAAAAGTGACGACAATAAAGAAACTATCTTCATCGACTTTGAAGACAGAAGAAAATGCTTTTACAGAAAATGATAAGAAAAGTAAGACGGGTGTTGTAGCCATCATTTTGATGTGTGTGGCACTCATAATCATACTCGTAGTGGGTGTTTTGGTCTGGAGAAAATACTCTGGAAAATTAAAGGTAACTTACCTTAGTCGTATTTAATAAAAAAGCTTTACTTCGATCTAAACATCTTCTGTTGATTTGATAGAAATTGTGTAAACCACGCCAGTTACCTGTGGACAACGAAAATGACAACAGAAATGTATACGCTTCAATGGCTAATGACACTATTGATAATCTGTATGTCACAATAGATTCTAATCCAGGTAGCCTCTGTATTTCTTTTTTTGAATGATTAATGTTATTAGACTGGTTTTAATCATGCAGTTTTAATTTTTTTTAGAAACAAAGCAAAGAAATTTATATGTAAGTGTCAATACTATTCTGCAACAAAGTCGATTTATTTTAGAATCTATGAAGTTGACAGAATAGGAGAGCTGTACACATTTCATTTTGGGGGGAACAAATTAAAAAAGTCATTTAATGTTGCAAATTATAGACACAACGAAATGTTTATTTATTAAATATTTTAACATAAAATATCCAGTAACTTGAAATCGGTACATGCGCCTATCATACAACCTAAGCAAACTAATAATGTTTAGCGTTAAGAGCTGCAATTCAATCTTGACTTCTGTTTCTTTAGAGTGACTCATCCTGTGATGCGCCGTATGAAACACCAGTAATTACCACAGGGGCAATCTACACACCACTAGATAGAGCGACTTCGGAACCATTATACTTTGAATGCGAGAAAGAATATGCGGACGTTGCAAACTTGACTGAAGATCCAATATATTTTGAGACTGAACCAGAGTCGTAATGGAATACTAATTTTAGGTGCAGTGTTGCCCGTAATTGACATCGAATAAATAAATAAAAAATAATCAAGTTTTTTCACAAATAGAAGATATTATTTGCTGCATTTAAGCTCAAGTACTGGCTGTATAGAGTGTGGACTCTGATTGACTTATAAATAGAGATCGCTAAATGTTGCACATTTTCAAAATAATTCCAGGAAAGTGTACAAAATAAACACTTCTAACCCTTCCCGCTACTGCCAACTCCTTGTAATTTTTAGAAACAGCAATGAATGTTCACATCATTATTATAATTATTATAACAGAGTAGTTATTCTACCTTGTTAACTTTTAAGCATATAGGAAAGTTTTCTTAGGCATAAAATTTTAGTTTCTCATAGCGTGTATTAGCAAACCTTTATTCCAAATTATGGTCTTTGCATGAATTAACACATCTCTATGCACGCATTTTAATGTCGTTGCATTGTAGAGTAAACTTGCAGTCATATTACTTTACGTACATTAACAGAAATAACACACGTTAAAAACTTACTAAAGCGTGGCTAAAGTGAAACCGTTTTAGCAGACACAATCGGGACCTCAAAAATGTTGTAGATATGTGGCTGCTACGTTGAGGGTTTTTTATATCGGATTGTGTTAAGAGGCTTGTTTTGGAAAAAGAATATTTGAGAGAACTCAAAATAGACTCCGAACTTAACAAAAACTTGGTCTGCTAATCAAATATCAATTCCATGGGTTATTGTTAGAATAGGCATTTTTTCAATGCTACAGTCTCCCCCTCAATTCAATAGACATAAAACTGACCACAAAGTGTAGTCCAGATCTTAAGTAACAACTTAGCACATAATTGTTGATGTCAGCCAAAGCACAGGAATACCTCATTCTCAATATACTCCTACAAGTGCAACAAATTTGAGTATAGTCCTAGTTAAAATATGTTAACAAGACAGCTTATTTTAAAGTTCACCGCCACAACCATATTGGATTCACTCATTTTGAACTTGAGACTTCAGAATGAATCACAAAGAACCGGATATAAAGGGGAGATAGGTACGTGAATTTTAGACCTTTATCTTCGAAGGAGACCATAGAATTCATGGAAGGATTAAGCTAAGACTACGAAACTTGACATAGGAAGTAACCAAAATAGAAGAAGTGATTTGACAGCGAAATTTGACGCCATTACCTTAGGAGAAGAAACTTTAGCAAATTTAGCAAATTTTCGATATTATTGAAGATATTATTTCGGTTTAATTAAAGTTAATTACGGTATTTTCATTTTCGGACCTAGATGTAAGGTAAGTACTTTTTCTGTAGGGCTGGTAATCAAATCTCAGGAAGTTGATACGAGATGCTGTTTATGTGTTTGTTACGTTCTAAACTGTTGATGGTTTCTTTAATCTTCCTGGCCGTTGTTCTGGATTCTCTGTCAATGATTTTCTTCTCATCCCAACTAAACTGATGACTTCTGCTCCAGCTGTGGTCCGCAATTTCGTTTTTCTTCACATCTCCGTTTCTCACTGCGCGCATATGTTCTTGTACTCATTGCTTAAACTTTCTTTTTGTTTCGCCTATATACACTACATCACAATCTTTACACGGGGTTTCGTAAACAACATTGCTTTGTTCTTCCAGGTTTATTTTGTCTTTTGGATTAGACAAAGCGCTTCTTAGGGTGTCTTTAGAGTTAAGAATGCATTTGATATTGTGTTGCCTTAAAACTCGACGAAGGATCTCGCTGGTACCTGGTACAAAGGGTAGGAATGCTGATGCGATAAATTCCTCTGATGTTTCCTTGTTGTCTCCGTTGCATCTTCTCTTCATTTTATTTCAGAATAAAAAATATTTTTATTTTTTATTTTACATCATTAAATCGAAAACGATGCTGCATTCGGTTAAAAGACGAAGGTTCCAGTACCGAATTTTCTGCGTTTGGTCGAACTTGTTTTACCCAAAACTTGGTATCTGTTTAATAAGAAGAATTTAATAAGAACTGTTGAGCTTGAACACGATGGAAGTATTGCTTTCCTGGACACTCCGGTCAAACGCAAGAATGGTTCCATTTCAGTTTCAGTGTATCGTAAACCAACACACACTGACCAGTACCTTAACTTCGAATCAAACCATCAGAAATCTTGCAAAGAAAGTGTCATATCTTCATTACTGAATCGTGCCAACAGCGTGGTCAGTGACAAACAGGAGAGGAAAAAAGAAATTTGACGTGTGAGAAATGCATTAATCGCAAATGGATACAGTCATAAAGTCATCACGCAAGTAGAAAAGCAATGAGTACAAGAACATATGCGCGCAGTGAGAAACGGAGATGTGAAGAAAAACGAAATTGCGGACCACAGCTGGAGCAGAAGTCATCAGTTTATTTGGGATGAGAAGAAAATTATTGACAGAGAATCCAGAACAACGGCCAGGAAGATTAAAGAAACCATCAACCGTGTAGAACGTAACAAACACATAAACAGCATCTCGTATCAACTTCCTGAGATTTGGTTACCAGCCCTACAGAAGAAGTACTTTACCTTACATCTAGGTCCGAAAATGAAAATACCGTAATTAACTTTAATTATCAGCTCGTTTCTGATTGGTTAATTTTTATGAATTTCGATCCTCTGCAATTATATAAATACATGCTCAACATCATTTTGCTTTGCCAGATGATGGGAGAAGTATCTCCCGAAACGTCGCCTACTAAATTATCATGTTCAAGAAATGATAAACTTTCCACAGTAATTTTCAATATGTTTGGGAAAATCAATTTTCCTAAGTTACGAGAAATTTCCTTAGGACAGGAAAATTGAAACTGGTCAATCGTAGGCTAGCTTGCGATAAAAAACAAAATTGTTTATACCAATTCTTTAGTTTAAATACAACTCATCAACTTATATGAGTTATTTTTTTCCGGTTACATAAACATTAAAAATTAGCATAAACATTTTTTTTAACGCAAAAACACTCTCTCTTTTTATACGTAAATCTTAAAAGCATTTGTCCTTTTTCATTTCTAATTGATTTATTGTTGTGGTCATTGAACCACAAAGGAGGAGTGCTAATTCCTCCACAATCTAATTAATTAGTATAATTAAAGAAACGTAAATACAACCTTTGGTGAATTTCTAATCCCTCGTTATTGAAGTTTTTAACGTTAATAGTCAGCTTTACTATATTAAAAATTGTCTGAATAATGACATTGAAAGATAACTAAAATCTAAGATGAATTTCGAGACGTACTGAACACACATGAAAAATGAAGTTGTTTCTGCTGCTGTATTTATTTGGTGCAACCGTCGTGAAAATAGGTAACTATTTTTACTGACATAAGGCAAAGTATCTTTCCTACGAGAAGAAGATATTGGGAATACATCCTTCCGTGCCTTTGGCCAAGTGACATGCTGTTAATTTTTTTTCTGTTGAAATTTTGATACTTTGATTCTTACTTTTCATGTCAATCAAAGCCATTTTCAATTTTGGACTTTTTCTTATAAGCTTTGTTTTCCAAGCACGTTGTTGATTGTTGTTGTTGTTTTTTGGGTTGTCAACCAGAAACTTCACAGTTGATTAAGTTTAAAGTGAGAATTTAAATTGTCACTTTTCCGCGGTTTCCATCTCAGAAAATTGATGTTCTATATAACCGTTCCCATCAAAGAACAATAATTTGATGTTAAATTTTCGCCCAACATACTCTAAACCATTGACTTGAGTCTAAATTTACTCAAATGTGTGTTTTTTTAACTAAGAATTATATTATATTACTAAAAGCTTTCGTCTTCTTGTTATTACGTATGCAGCGATGTTGTTACACTGTTGCTGCAACGTTATTTTATAGGTATTCTGACGTCGTTCGAACGTCATATACACAACGTTGCGGCGACGTTGTTACAACGTTACTGCAACGTTACTTTATAGTTATTCTAACGTCGTTCGAACGTCATAACGCAACGTTGTTATGACGTTGTGGTGCAACGTTGTCGCGATTTTCATCGCAACGTTCATGCGACGTCAGTGCAACGTCACAGGGCGACGTTGTTACAACGTTGTAGCAACGTTGCGGTGTTTACTGGGAAATATTGCAGATTTTTCTTCCTGTCAAAAGTTTTTTAAGTTCATGTAAGTAAATTCGTAATGTGGATAGTTAGCAATATGATTTCATTTTCAGACAGCAAAGGAGGAGGAGATACAACTGGAACAGCATCTAGTTCTGGCATTACCGTTTCAATTAATGGCACTGTCACGCGAGAAAGGGATGTCTTTTTAAAATGCACCTTTGATATTGTTGCAAGGTCCATATTCTGGGAGAGAAACGGGAAAATGGTTGCTTTAAAAATTAAAGATGTGGATGGAGTTGATATTAGCAACGAAAAGTTTATAGGTAACATTGTATGTTGTTCCTTGATTCCTTGAAGTTGTTGATGGGTTACATATTATTGCTAAATGTACTAGATTATTTCAGTTGCATTTTTACTGTTCAATTTCACAATCCGTATTATTTGTTATTATAATGAGTTGCCCACAGGTAGCTACGTTGCGGTACAGGGTTGTGCAAAACGTTATGTCTTTAAATCATGGCTAAGTCGCGTCAGGGACTATAAAATTGTTTGTTAATTGATCTTCTCTGCAGCGTTCGGCGTAAGTATAGTATTAAAAACACTAAAGCGTTTGTCAAGTTTTGCGGTTGCTGTACATACGGGTGTTTCATAGCTCAAATGGTTAATTTAAAGTGTTAGGGTTCCAAGCTGGACTTGTTTGCTGGAAGCGCATTAGTACTACAGTAGACGTCCGTTAATTCGAATGCCGCTTAATTCGAACTTTACGTTATTTCGAACAAATTGTCAAGTCCCTTGAGTTTGGTTTAATAAAGTATTATATTTTGACCTGCTTAATTCGAACTCCGCTAATTCGAAAATTTCGCTAACTCGAACAATTTTTTAGTCCCAAGGCTACATTATGCTCGTTAATTCGAACTTTTGTGTATCGATAAATAAAATCTGATCGGAAAATTAAAAAAAAAACGTTTTCATTTTTATTCATTTTGATCAATGGTTGAAAAATTTCTTTCAATTTATCAATTAAATTGCCATTTCCAATAAAATGAAGTTTACAATGAATTTGGAGGCCTCGCCCATCGCCAAGCAAACAACGGTAAAAGATTTTTATAAAAAGTTGTAGTAAAGTTGTAATAAAGTTATATTAGCATAAAACCTTTAAACGTTTATTAAAATTCTTGTTTTTTCTGAACTTTCGATAATCCGAACATTCATTAATTCGAACAAATAATTTAGTCCTTTGCGTGTTCGAATTAACGGACACCTGAATAAACGTATTTACATGTCATTAGCAATTATAATTTATGATACCCAATTAATACTTATCAAACTCGTCATTACACATACATACAACATTAATACTCTTATCACTTATCTTGGAAATATGTTTTGGTTACCATGTTCAAGTAGCAGGTCAAAGCAATATCTTTTGAAGTTAATTAACTGTAATTTGCACAACTTCCAGTGTATATTATTATTATTGGCGCTGTCGCTATAGTTAAAGAGTTCTTATTCACTACTGTTGCTATTATGAATTTTATTTTTATTTTTACTTAATCTCCTTTTTGACAATTACTATTAACAAAGTTAAAGGTAATTTGTGAGGCAAAATTACTCGGAAAAAAAACCAAAAAAGTTAACAGTTTTAGGTTTTTTTGTTCATATGGAGAAAAAAAAAATATCCGCAATTTATGCAGCTCCGGTTAACGAAAGTGCAGCTTTGTTGGTGTTTTTTGAGTGAGAAAAAAGCCTGCTTAACCAAGATCCCGACACAATGTATCAGGATTTCGGTTAAACGAGATTAAATTTTTGTGCGTCATTTGTGAGTTATTTGTTCTCTGTATAGAAACGGCATTGTAATAAATACACTTTTTTGTTAAATATAAAGAACTTCATGAATTGTTGCAGGAAAAAATATTAAATCCATAAAGAACAATAAATATATAAAACATAAATCAGAACGTCTTCAAATTTTATCATGATGTTTTAACGCTATTTTAACAAAACAAGTATGTATTATCAGCACATTCATTGATTGTATACGCTATGTAACATTTAAATAAAATTCCTTGACTTTTTCAGCTTGCCTAACCGAATCAGATCGCCTCGTGTAAAGGTAAAAAAAAGACATCAGGCCGCCTAGTCAAGTCAACCCGGTTAACCTTCATAGTAGCAGCCCCTTTTTCTTTATTTCAATATTAGCTAAGGTGCTTCTTAATTCGATATCATTGTCACTATTACGACAACTACTGATTAATTTAGTAATGCAGGTTAAAATTACAAATAAGGTTAAAGCTAATGTGGACCTACAACAAGAGCAAAATTAAATAAAATGCTGAAATAATGAAAAACAAGTCATGTAAGAAATATAGAAGACTAGTCGTTAGCACATGCAAAAATCCACGTGTTCGCATGTCGCAGCTAAGCTACCATTTTTGCGTGACAGACAGATAGACAGACGGATTGACCTAGCATAGCATCTTCAGTTCCTAATAGAACTGTTATCAATGAGGGGCCTGCGAAGGAGGTCCTAATGCATTGCTCCTATTTGAGCTACGGAAGACGTTCAAGCCCAACAGCCGCTTAACTAGAGAAAGGATAAAAAAAAGATATCAAACCTATTCTCATAATTAATGTTAAGCAGAAATTATCGATTTACACTTTATAGTCTCTGCCATAACTAGGCTGGGATTTGAACCCAAGACCTTCCGCACTGGAGGCGAACGCTCTAGCACGTAGCCACCAGCCACCGCCAGAGCGCTCTTTCACAAAGCCACCACTCGGACTAATGGGTTGGTTTGTATTACCCGCGGATTTCTAGCAGTTGTGAATCTCTTTTTTATTACAATGTTTGTTGTCTAGGTATGCAAACATCACCATACACCTATTACTTAAAGATTGTTTACTTTCGTGAATCAGACGCTGGAACTTATCGTTGCAGTGCAGCGTCAGGAAGTGTCACTAAGTTTGCTGAATTGGTTGTAAAAGCTGATCCAAGTAAGAGATTTTTGTTTTTTGTGAAGATTATTCTGCTTTAGATAATCTGATATACACTAAAGAGCTGAGAGTTTATTACAGAATTTTATTTATCGAAAACCTTTTGTTTGCGATTTGGTTGTCCAAATATTTTATTGTCTCAATATTTTGTTATCTGAATGTCTGCATATTTTGTTGTTTAAACATTCATTTTCTCTTGTCTCAATATTTTGTTGTCTAACTGTGCATCTCGCTACTTGCGGTGCCGTTTTGCGTGACAGACAGACGCATACGGGTATTATAATATAGACTAGTCGTTAACCCATGGAAAAATCCATGGGGGGCGCCCGTCTTTTATATATCCCACTCTGTGTTTCCGTAGCAAAAAAACGCACGAACAGACAGACGGAATATGGCTATTATTACAGAGATTTAAGAAACACTCTCCTCTTAATTTAGCGAGAAAATTTAAAAATTGAATAAGGCTTTTAAAATACGAACCCGATGAACTGTGTGACTCGTTCCCTCGATGAATACAATATAAAATACTTGTAGCAATGACCATTACTTTAAAGGTACCTTTTAAACGTTTTTTTCTTCCAAAGGTTTAGTGGCTGTGTTTTGTGTGGTTCTGTTATTTATTGTTGATATTCAGTTTTGTGCTTTTATCTTAGCGATCATTACCGCTTTTTGAAACTTCTGCCTGGGTTTTTATTTACATCAAGTTTGCGTGAAAGTTATTGGCGGTAGATTTCATAACACCTAAGCCCAAAATAATCTATCGCTTCGGGAAAGGTACGTTTGAACTTGATCTCTGAAACCGTTCATCAAAAGCGCATGATCTTTACATTTTTTTGATCAAAATTGGAAGCTTTACACAATAAAAGTAATCGCTGAAGACATTGTTCAAATATATTGAAGTATGGTCTGGTCGTTGTTGACGTCATCAAAGTAATATTTAAATCAACTGCCGTTTCATTACTGGTCTTCTTCATATGTCTACAGGATAAAAAACTCCTTGATAGCAGTAGTTGAAATAGGTTCTTAATATTCTGAACAAAGTGTTTTTTATTGCAGCAGGCATTACTCATTACTGGCCTTTTTCAGCTTTCCTGATTAGATAGATATTGCCATTGGATTAGCTACCTTACATTACCTAAAAGCCGCATTGAATTAAAGCCGGCATTTTCGCTAACATCAGTGGGCGGAATGGGATCAATTTGTCAAATTTGTACAAATACGAAATGAACATTTAAAACACTGCAAATTTGTCCAATCTTGCTGCAATACATAACACGTAACACTTCCACTATGTAAATTAAACGGCTAAAACAAAAAAACAAAAATATTTAGGTACTTTAAGAGAAAAAACGAGTTTTCGTAAATTAGCCAAATGGATAAAAAGAACGAGTCATTATGAAAAAAGGGTTAAAGTGAAAAATGATATAAGAAGCACAAGAAGTTAAACCGACCTTCTTTTCTATCTTTACAGTCAAATTCTTTATTTATACTTCCTTCAAATAGATTACGTAATACACTGAAGAAAGTTGTGCAAGAGTGCAACAAAGCTGCTCTTGTTTTCGAGATCTCAAATCAATGAGCACATTGTAAAAACTATACATAAAGTTAATCATAAGTTAATTATGAACTTAATTTTTTAAACCACTTACAGTGAAAATTGGATTAACTTAAATTGGACAAGGTAGAGTCTAGTACATAAGAACAGGTTTAAAAATGACTGCTTTCATTTTGTAAATTTTCTAAGCAACTTTTATACACATTTTTTTTATAAGAAAAACAAGGTTTTAACATGGTGATTGATTTTATTTCTTAATTGTTCTAAACAATAGACCTACGGTTACATTCTTATAAAGCATATTTTTATAAAAGACGTGGAAAAGCAAGTGATTAATAGCTAAAAGCAACTTTAAATATTTAAATAAAAAAAACCAGTGATGCTTGCTTGGTTTAACTTGATGCTTGCTTGGTTTTGTATCTTTTAAAAGTAAAAAAATGTTTTCATCACTAAAAGAAGAATTATCGTTGCCTTTTATCGTAAAAATATAATCTGTGCTGCATATATCCAGCGACAGAAGTAAGAACAATTCCAGGCTGAACACGTAACAAAAATTATTTTCCTGATTCTTTTAAAAAAAGTACAAGTCATTCTAATGGGGCCAATCTTCCAGGGGGCAATTCTCCGGGGGGGGGGGGGGGGGGGCAATCTTCCAGGGGCCAATTCACGGGGAAGGAAACTTTCGGGGGGCAAATCACCTAGTACCAATCAAGCAACCTTCGCAAATATCCAACATGAAAATTCACAACAATTAATAACAGCATACTTAATTTGTCGGATTGTGGAGTTTACTGAATCCTAAAAAAGTTGACACAAAGTTTAAAATATATATGATTGAGAATCTCTTTTTGGGTGTGTGGGTTTTCCCAGGGCTTGTGCAGTTCTATATAAGGATGAAACGCATATAAATTCGCAATGTATTAAAAAACACATTGAAAACTGAGAGTTAAACTTTACTGAAAAAATTGTAATGTTATATTTGAGTTTTATGCGGAGCAAAAGACTGGTAACATTATCAAACTATGCACTATTCAAATAATAATTGTTGAACAAGCTGATTGACGCTGTTTGATAGCAACGACCTATTTCAAAAATAAAAATTCAGAATACAGTCAGAATAAAATTCAAGCACAGGCATAATTGACACCAGGTTGCTATTCAACTCTTCTTTCTTGGGTACTACTTTGGAGGAGGCACTAAGTAAATAGGAAACACAACATCTTCATCAAGCTTATTCATAATTATTTTATCACTTAGTGCGAAAAGAGTGAGCTCGTATTGAAGAAAATAATCGTCAGTGCTTAATCAGAAAATAAGAAGTTGCTTTAACTACGAATAGGCACTGATTCTTCTTATACTTGGTCATAGTTATGTGCACTTTCTGTATTTGCTACATTTTTGTTTGAGGACTTTTCAATTCCTCAGATAAACAGTTACCATATTTCACATAGAGAAAAATTCAAATTGACCTGTTTGCTTTCTTGGAACTTTTGGAACGTTTATAATTCTTCGAACCTTCCAGTATGTCACAGAAAAACAGTGCTGACATAAGCATAAATTTATTGCTACCATTTTGTTCCTTTTTTAGCATACTATAGCTGTACCAACCTTGATTCTGTATTAAGGTTGTAAAACAACCAGCATTGGCCAGACTTACACTATTAATTTTGTAGCATTTAAATTGTCAAATTCAAACATTGCATCCATTTTGTCAAATTTGATTTATTAGATCGGTCGAATTTGATCATTTACATCTATTTTTATTCAAGTTCGTCGAATTTTAATTTTATTTTGGAGAGTCTAGGAGAGCTATCAATTTTTCAAGAAAGAAAAATAGTTGGTTTTTTTTGACGAATGCAAACAGTAGATTCAAGTGATTTGAAATTGTAAATGTTCACACTGGATGTGGGTCCTTATATTCAGCAGAGATTGTATCAAAGAAATTGGAACCATGCTTATGATGCGCATCTACAACAGTAGCACTTTTGCCATCTATCTGTAACCGAGAATTTTCCAGTTATTGCATTTTGCCAACTTGGTAACTTTGCTTAAAAACCACAAGCGTGTCAAGAATCTTATGAGGTGTTTTAGCTACACTCAAAACGAATATGGCAGCTATATAATCTCTTTGTAACTTCATGATGTTTGTAGCCGACTCTTTGTAACACATTTAATATTTATAAGTGAGTATTATTTATCATAACACATCCATATTTCATTCTCAACAGAAAATGCTTTACCCCGATCAGACCTCTGATCATGACGGGCGAGTATAATGCGTGTAAGTCATATTGAAGAAGAACTACTTTGTTCATCACTAACATACTGCCAAGCAGTGAGCAGGATTCGATCCGCGGTCCCCAGAACCGGGAGCCGCAGACAAACCCACTACACTACGTGCGGCAATATTTTAGTGATGAACTCAGATAGTTTATCCGGATGGTGCGTATACATATAGGTGAATATTTATCATATCACATCCGTATTTCATTCTTCAATATGACATTTAATATTGTTATCTTTTGTTCTTCGTCGTTCAGATCCATCTCTTCTCAAAACCTATTCCAAGTAACAGTTCAAATCTTTAGTTTCAAAGTTTGCAGCTTAATGTAGCAAGCTAGCAACTAATCTTTTTGTTCAAGAAATGTTTTTAATTATTTCACAAATGCACTATCCACAACATTAGTTCTGCGTTAATTCATGTACCAAGTGCTCTCACCAAACACGATATTTTCTATTTGAAGAGGCGCGCTTACTACTCTCTTTCTCTGTTTTCCCAAATATTGAGTGTGTATTTTGCTCGTTGTAATATCGTCCGCATTTTATGCTCATATTAAAGAGTAATACAGGCCATGACTTTGAGATTGTCAGATCAGAAGTTGAACTTTTAATGAAACACATGTATATCGGTCTTTCATATATTTTCTATTATTATATTATCAAGTATTAATGGTAATTATAATCTCAAATTTCCATTATGTCTGCCCATGGGAGTAAAAGTAAAGATGGTCTGCCTAGGGTCCACTTAACGTACTTTTTTAAAACGGTATAAAAAGATTAGTCTATGTCAAACTGTCGTTGATTTTTCTCTTAGTATCAGTTGACATAAAAGTGCAAGACAACACACGTATGGAGTGTGGTGAGAAGTCCAACAATGGATATGTGTCGTGGTTTAGAGACGACATACTTCTGTTTTTTAATGGCACAGTTTTCAGTGAATATGGCGTAGATACGACATTTTTTGACACTTACCACAATGCAATGCTGATCAATGTGAGTGTTGAAAATTCGGGTTTCTATACTTGCAGAAAAGCTGGTTATAAAGTTATATCATATCGGATAACAGGTGAACTTTTTGAATTATCTTTTTAATGTGCGTATGTTTACGACGTATTAGTAGAGAATGTGAAGGCAAAGTTTGTTTTTAGTGACCGATCCAAACGCTGTTGTTCCACCAACAGATAAACCAACATTATCAGGTAATTAAAAATTGTCACAGACTTGATAAACTTATTTTGACTTCGCAGTGGAGTGTTTTCGAATGTTTTTTTGAGATATAATATTACTTATAACCACATAGCCAATCCATACAAGGTCACTACGTTCGGTCCATACGTCATGACCTCAGTTTATATTAATACAATACAGACTTATTTTGTCTATGTATACCGACAAATATTACCCAGGTCAAAAGTATGGACCGAGCTGTCGTGGTCGATATGCTGACTGAGGGTAGTATTTCTCGGACAAAATAGATAAAACAGTTTATATTGTATTTATTAACTCATACCTGTTTTGATTGGGTTTGTAAAAACCAGGATTATCTTCTACAGATTTACTTGTAAAAGGGTTGTAAAAAAGCAGGTTTTGATAAAGAAAGAAAACACTGCATTTGAATTTCAATGTATCAATTTTTCAAATACGTGTACAAAAGGAAAACAAAACATTTAGTACCTATATATAAAATTTTTAAAACGTTTTTCGAACAAAAGTTTAAAATTATCAACATTTCTTGCTGTTTTTTGAGGGAGTGATGCGAAATTATTGAATTAACGTAAGTTGATTTTTGAGTCTGTTCGTTGCTAGCTATGTTCCAATTCTCTGGCGTATTAGTTTATTCGTTTACATTTATAGCAACCATTTTGCTTGCTATGAGGTTAAAAGTTATACCGTGCTGTATAAAGCCCGTAGTGAAGGCTTTTTAACCAATCAGTGCTGCGTATTTCTCGAGTAAACCGGTTAAAAATAGCTATCAGTTAATAAATTCAGGTGTAGACGGGCTAAGCTATTAATAAGCCAATATAACATATTATCAGTTATAGTGGAACACTAAAAACTTGCATATGTAATTTTTAACAGTTTTATCTATACGAAAAAAAGGATTGAGAATGATATCACGAGCATTTTATATTCTGTGAGGTCTTTAATTATTTATTTAGATACTTAAATTTAATGCGCAAGTCCAATGATATTTTCGTAGCTGGTAGTATTAAAAAACGCTACTTGGGTTGGGATGCTACGAATATAAATAAGTTTTGTTGTGGGTGAGCACTGACTTAAAGGGGCAGGAGCAATAGGGGTCCTCGCTACCTAGCCTAGTTCTACTTCACTGTACGAGAAGGACAGGTTAAAACATATGACAATTATGTGGTCAATTAGATAAGTGTCCCATTTTTAAACATGTATAGACAGTTAGTCAGCTGTGCGAGTTTTTTCACCAAGTGGCATAGTCTCTCACGTAAAAAATAGATTTTATCAAGTGGATTTTTCTGTACGTTTTGAGCAAACATTTTTTCTTGTTTTTATTTTTATTTTATTTACCAATGTGTTGCCATGGGTATATTTTCTTTTTCTGAAAAAGTTTCATCCGACTTGTGTATATTTTGTAGTATATATATCTTCTCTTTAGCTAGAAAATTATCTAAAAAACTCTATTCTGGTTACAATGCTTAATTCTAGTTCAAAAGATTGTAAATATTACGCAGTGTCACTTTTTTCGTAGGTACTGCAGGTTATGTGTTTGGGTTTGGACTTGGTGTTGTCATCCTTTTCTCCATCTTTGTTATCATAATCATGCAGAATCGAATGACGTCAACATTGCTGTCATTTCGACAGGAAAAGCTGTAGCAAGTATTACGTCATGGATGTTATAGATTTAAATGATATCCTGATGTTGAATTGGTTTTAAGTTCTTATGTTAATGTGAATTGTTTTTATCACTAATGGTTAACAAAGGTAGTACCATTTTTAATGAACGAAATAGTTTTACAGAAAGACTTTATCGCAACAGCTCTAAAACTATTAACAAATATATGACACAGTTCTTACCTCAAGAACTTAAAGAAAGTTAGAAAATTATTGCTTAATTAAAATAAACACTTAGAACTGGTCACGTGTTTTCCACCATATTTTCCACTGCTCAATGTTTGACTTTCGAACAGCACAACAACATCCTGGTGTATTATTGTACTTTACGAAATCTCCAAGAAGTCAAATGAGTCGCCCTATAGCTAACATTGAGGGCGAATTAAGTAGGTTTTTTAAGCTAGGTTAGTTTTTATGTATAATTTCTATAAAGTTTTAATGAAGTAGAAGGCGCATATTACATGTATGCGTATACAAACTGCAGTGTTTTTATTTATTGACGGGAAATTATGAAATCATAGTTTAACTCTATCAAAAACTTATCAAATAACTGTCAAACCAGCATCTGCATGTGTACACGTAACAGACCTTGTATTAGTGTATATGAGCCGAGCAAATAGTACCTGATACCTCCTTTTACTCGACAATAAAAAGATCTTTAGTAACTAAATCCCATAACTTCTGAAATGAAACTTGGTACATACGTCATAATAGGAACAACAGAGTGGCGATAATTTTTTTGGTTATGTCGGCCGTTTTTGTGATTTCACTAAACCTCGGGATTTGTCAGAAATATGATTGTCTGCTGGACATCTAATTACATTAATTTTAGAGCGAATTTTAACATTATCTTTGAATTTCTTAAAGAAGAGGAGAGCAAAAAAATATTTTGTAGTAGCCAGAAAATAAATTTTAGGCGAGAGAAAAAATATTATAGATTTCTAAATCCTAAAATCTACTAAGGTAACTACTATAATAACAAATAAATAACTATATTTCATAACTAAGTATCTATATATCTTCCTAACAACAGTTTTACACTTGACCAAACAACAATAATTTTTTCATGTACCTTTTCCACAACATGATACGATAAAGTTTATGATGATGAGTTGGGGTTAAATTTGAATAAATATAAAAACCAGAAACATTCAACAACAAATCAAAAGCGCAATATGGTGGCTTATCATTTTTTTAACAAATCTTTACTTTCTTTATTTGTAATCACAAAGTAAAATATCAATATGTGCAGAATGTTCAGTAGTATTTAATAATGTTCTTTATATGTTATTCAAAATAACCCTACGAATATTTTCAATAAACAACATCCTTAGTCTTCTTTTTAAGACGGTTTTTGGTATGATGGCTGGAGCATGTAAATTGATTTATGATTTATTATACGCTGACAATGCCAGTCGGTCTGGTCTTTAAATTCAACACGGTCATCATGAACTCTTATTCCGCAGCCGTTCCGTGTGCAGTTCGCCCCTTTTAAGGGCTAAATGAAAATGATTAAACAGATTTCTCATTCCTTTCCAGTATATTTAGGATTAAATTTCGTAAAGTGGCGTAATATCGTCATGGATGAAGAACGAGCTCAATTAAAAAGTAACACAATGTCAACCAATTAGTGATACTTCACTTAACATTATTATGTTCTATCAAAAATATAAAGATATTGTAACAACAATATTTGGTATTGTTGACTAGACACTACTGTCTCTCTCTTTATGTTTTTGTACGATAATTGCACGGTATACAATGTATTTCAAACACTTCATGCAATACTAATAATTGTAGTTAAATAGTTTTAAAGTTGCGTACATTGTGCTCGCTGCAAATATATTAGTGACAAATCTCTCCTAACTGTCCATACAAGGCTGAATTTTTAGTTTATATATTTATTTTTTAACTATTAAACTTTTAAGAATAATTGATTTTGATCAAAGGGTAATTGAAAGTATATTGTCATTGCATGTGTCGAATAGCCACTAAAATGGAGTAGAAATACAATTTAAGTACCGTGAAGATTATACGTTTCTTTAAAAGTTAAGACATTGTTACGATATAGGTTTTTATTACATGTTAGTATACGTTTATCTGGTAACATAGTGGTAGAGCGTTCGCTTCCAGTGTGGATGTATTGGGCTCAAACTCCGGCCAAGTCATTCAAGAGAGTATAAAGTGTGAATCTATTTATTCCGCTTACCGTTTAGCATTACAATAGAATTGATATCTTAGGCGGTTGTCTAGTTAACCGTAGCTCAAATGGGAGCTTCAAATGCACCAAGACCTCTTCGCAGGACCGTCGTTTATAGCAGTACTAATAGAAACTGAAGAGCTTATGCTGGTGAATAATTTCAGTAATAGATACCAAGGTTTACCTTGTCTTGTCGTAAAACGTACAACCTAAATACAACGTCTGTAAGAAGACGATAGACGTGCTTATTTATTAATAAGATGCAAGAAAAAAGGTAACATTTGATTGCAACCATTTAATCAGATCTACAGGAAACAAGATTGCATGTATGGTTACCATATGTATCCATGGATACAAGATTGCGGCCAATGTGACAGTCCTGCTGAACGTGACAAGTTTTATATTCATAAGACTGTCATCAATGAAGGTTGTTTTCTTTCATCTTTATGAAAATTATAATCACATTTCATTTTATTAATCTTTATAATGATAGCAGTGTTTCGTTTCAAATGGCTGCCAAATGATTACGTTATGGTCAAGGAAGCACGAAATAGCGCGATAGACGAATCCCCGTCGATTTTAAACAAATAAATAATAACTGTCTACATCTGTTTTGCTTTACAAAAGAATTTGAAATAAGGGGGCACAATTGGAAGTTCATTTCTAACAAAAAATAACGCTGCTTCTATAATCAATCGCACTATTTTAAAATACCGCGTATCATTTTTCGCAGCAACTACGATTCATGACATAGCATGCTCCGTTTCCGAAGTCACTGGATGATAGCACAACCCGGCGAAAATTGTTGTATTGTGTTAGAAAGTGCGTCTTCATATTCAAAACATTTTCTTACTAAACTACGTCTCAAAAGTGATGCTTTCGCGGCCTTTTAATTGAAGAATATTGGCCACTTTAAGTTGTTTTTAACTAAATGCTTGCTTGCAACTAAGGAAAACACTGCAGCAAAAATTATCTCACTACACGTTTCACGAATTGCATGTTTTTTAAAATTTTAGAATTTTATTGTTTTGACTTTCCAATCATATTTAGCATCATTGAATTGGTGTGTATAAATTTTCAACTTAATCTGATATTTGGAAATGCGGTTTTGGTGATATTAATGTTACGGTGAATGCATTATTAATTTTTAGTTTGTACTAATACGCTTCTGTTTCAAGCAGAGGTCAATTAAAAAAAAAATTAAAAAAACTGTTTTAACATGTTTTTTGTTTCCTGTATGAATCTAAAGATTTCACATTTTATCAAGTTTCATGTGAGGATTTCAAAAATCACATTCATTTTGTTTGACAAAGTTAAGAAAGTGCAGCGGTACATCAAAGAAAACTAATTTGGGAAAGGCAAAAAAGTGGTCTTTAAACTTTTCTTTATTTAAACACTAAAAAATGAACGATATCAAATCAAATTAATTTTGCATCAGCAGTGACGATAAGGGTTAACACACCTTCTCGTCTTTAATTCCACAAAACATCCGATTTTTGGAAAGAATTTGGCTTAAACTCAAATATTTTGAACAACTAGAATTCCAACTATTCCGCCTAGAAGTTTCAAAGTTATGCGAATATTCACATAAACAGGTAAGGGGGGAATTAGTTAACTGAAACATAGATCTTGTCTCCTTCTGAAGAATTTTTCTTTCGAATTGACAGGACACGCCCTTGTAAGGTAAGGTAATGCAAATAAAGAACATCAAAAGCTTGCAGCGAGATGTATATTAAATGGAAACAGTAAAATATATATAATGGTACGTTATGTTTAAAGAAATTTAATAAAAGAAAAGCAAAAATTTGAACGTAGAATCATGCATTTAATCTGGAAAATAAGTTGCAAAGCTTTCTTCCACTCGATCAAGTAGAAATTTATCTTGTGCATTTGTCGTGATGTATAGTGAAGATCATCAATCTGGTAGAGTAAAGTTTTTCCTGTTTTTAACGGGAAATTTGGAAAAAAATAGAACGGACAGGTATTTCAACTTCCAAGGAAAATAAATCAAATTAGAAAAGTAAAAGCAACACAAGAGAACGCAACGCACATACATTTTCTTTATTTACAGTGGGAAGAAATAGGAGATTAAATTAAACTTTGGTTGAAGGTATTAAAAAAAAATAAAAAATAAAAAAATTGTTTTTCCTATGTATAATAGCGAGTCTTGGAAGAAAAATCCAGAAGTGTCCTCGCGCTATTTTTGGGAAAGTTTTAAGACTGATAAAATATAATAAAAGTTACAACTGTATTCGGGCATGTATATAAAAAAAATATGGCAACCCACCTAAAATGATAGCATATAAATGTAATATATAAAACTTTATAGACGTATACTAAGCAATCAAATCATTCTTGAGAATCATTCGATTCCATAAATACTTTTGATTTTGTGCATGCGCGTAGAGTAAATTCGTAGCAAAAACATTCGTGAAAATAGCTGGTACTCGCCTGCTGCGTGCATTGGAAATTAAAGATTATCACCACAA
This sequence comes from Hydractinia symbiolongicarpus, assembly GCF_029227915.1. NCBI lineage: Eukaryota > Metazoa > Cnidaria > Hydrozoa > Anthoathecata > Hydractiniidae > Hydractinia > Hydractinia symbiolongicarpus. The sequence continues at coordinate 7,760,178 of NC_079878.1, forward strand.
TGCATACCTCACGTGTTTTTTCTTCTGCTAATTAAAATATGTGTATTCGTCAGCTATTATTACTCTCCCTAAGCAACAACATTTTCTTGGCATACAAAATAAACAAACTACTGGTCTCAGGAAATAACTTTTCGCAAGAAGGCGCTATACTTAACAGTCATGATTTTCTCCTGCTTAATTAGGAGGTTAAAACAAAACCAGCTTTAAATCTTCTTTTCAATACAAGCATTTGTGGTATGCATACCTAATTAACTATAAAAGATTAAGAGTTAAAGCATTCTTTGTGAAAATCAGTATGTAATAAAAATTCGTTATCGTCCACATCTTATCACGACTGGGTATTAATGTTGACAGGTTCTGTATTTATGTGTGCAAGACTTGAGGTAAATGAGCATGCAGGAAAGACTTTAATTTGAATCCCAATATATATATTCTGGATAAACAAAAGAGAAAAGGTAAAATCTTTCTTTTGTTTTATTCTACTTTCTTCTTTTAATTCAAACGTTACACTAACTTCAAGTCAAACTTTTGGCGACACTGTATGCCGTAGTGTACGTTTATTATATATTTATTTTGTTTTCAATCAAGCAGAAACAATAAGTTAGTGCGATGTGCTAAGTCGTGTCGTGGAAATATAAACACTTACCCAAAACTGTCACGCTTACAGTTTGAGCTTTACAAACCGTTTGTGAGGAGCTTCAAGGAAACGTGATGCGATAAAAAAAAAGTATTTGAACCTTAAACTTTACGCACCAGGGATGAAAAACAGTAGTAAAAATAAGGGTTTACAAGAATAACACCGTTTTCTAACACTGTAACAGGGACGCCATTACTATATATTAAATTAAACAGAAAATGCTGCTGCATTTTAAACATTGTTACATTGTGATTATTATATTTTAAAAAATCCTGCAAATTATTCAAGTCTTAATCCTTTAGGTAGTAAGAATAATTCGGTAACAGATCACATCTAAATAAAACTTGATCAAAATTTTTTGCTTGTATTTTACAGAATGGTCCGTATTTTCACAACAATGTTTATATTTCACATTTGCAGGAGTTGTGCGTTACAAAGATTCAAAAAAGTAGAGGCAGTGCTATTCCGCCATGTAATGACCATGGTGAAATGGTCAAAGCCATATTCATTTTTACTATTCTGGTTTGCAAATTACACGTATTTCGATTACGTGATAATTATTGTAGTGTATTAACACCCTCTATCACTGACGTCAATTTCATTTAACAGAAACAAAAATTGTAAATCCAGGTTTCCGGTCTGTAATATAAACGAAAGTGCCGCCGTTATCTCGCTTTAAATTGAATCACAGCTTCAAGTTTTAATAAGTTTAAACTTGGCAAGCTAAATAAGTTTGCCAAGTTTAAATATTTTAGGTAAAAATTACGGTAACCAGCTGCACATGTACCTAATGATGTGCGGCCTTAATCTAAAGTAATATCCTATTGTAATTGTTGGCAAGAAAGAGTATTGTAATACCTTTAAGATCTCTGGTTTGTTGGTGGAATGTGTATTCTACCCTTATAGACCCATTTTCACACATCGACCATTCATATTCGGTATCTTTCATTCACATATTTTATTCACAAGTTAAACTAAACTGAAATCAGTCAACATATTTAAAAACCTTGCAACGAAGTATTTCATTTGTAAAGATTTTTTTCTCAGTACTTCAAAAACGGTTAATAATAAAATTTCTCTGTCAACTGCTAACTGTGAAAGCTATCATTTTTAAGAGATTGCTTGCAGCTATTTTAATTAATGTGGCGGTCATGAAAATCCTTTTTGTTTTATTGCTATACATTACAATCTCCCGCCAGATTTTCGTTACTCTTAGGGGAAAGGTACGACGTTTAAAAAAAAGAATTAAGTTACTTTGTCAATTTTTATAAAACATTAATATTAATTAAACTCAATAAAGCCACAGGGATTCGCAGCATGATGTCAATTTCACTTCTAATGTTAAGTAATAATTTTCCATTACTTTAAATTAACAGCCATGCGTTAATGATAGTTTAAAATCTAATATTTTTGTGGTAACTCATCAAGATACAATCGTGTGGTTTTCTTAAAAAATGTTAATTTAAAGACCTTGTTTAAAAAGCACTTTGTTATGAAAATGATTAGAAAAACGACATTGTTATGAAACTTATCATATTCAGGTGTTGGAAAGGCGTTGTTCAGTGAGTACTACTATGTGACACTTCGTGAAGTTTGTAGATAGGTGATTTTGATTAACTTGTTGTTTCCTGTACAGTTTACGGTTACTACAGCTTCGCGTTAAACACATAATTTTAATGGTCGGTACAAAAATTAGCAATTAGGGTGTTTCACTACATGGAAATGTTATCAAAGAAAACGGGGTATACCTTAAAAAGAATTAAATTTGCAGGAATAAATGCCATGTAGTCTACGAAAAATAGTTGACATTATTAATATTGGTAAATTCGCGAGAATCAATTTTATTAGAGTGGACAGTGGCAACGAATATGGCTTGTAATTATAAGATTTCAGGCTCGAATCCTTACTTCGACACACTTTAAGTATAGTGTTGTCAGCCCAGTTGGTGCCCTCTACTGACCGTGTGACAGGCAAGCAAGTTAGAACAACATTACACTTATCTCTGGCGGTAATGTAGTTACAGTTTGGAGGACGTTAAAATCACTTCTCCATTCAATGATGATTGCTGAAACAATGATTTCGTGTAAGATTTCAAAATCATGACACAAAACAAAAATAGCATTTTGTCATAATTTTTTTAAGCAGATATAACCAAATTATTCCACAGTTTTTTCTTTGTAAAGCAGGAAATATTAAAGCGATTTTTGGATGCTTACAAGATTACGTTAACCTTCTGCCTTTGTCATATGTTATAAGTGATACCATTAGATCAAACAATGCCGAAATGTAAACAAAAAGGAAGAAAGAAAAAGAGAAAACACAAAAACATAAAAATAACGATGTGACACTTGCTGCGTGCTGGAGTCTCTAATCATTTGTTATTTAAAAATTTGGATTCACATTGATACGTTAATGCATAAATTTACTAAATTAACTTTGTGACCATGTAAGTGGGTAGATTCTAAATAAAATTATGTAACATATTTTTTTATAAATATTCGAGACACGTGACAGATACAATGCTTTCTGTACGTAACCTAAGTTAATTTTTGGACCTAAATACAAAATGCTGTTTGCATATGTGCAATGAACCAACGACTATGCCAGGTAAAGTGAGTATTTTCATGCCACTAAGGTGAAAAAAAATCTTACCCCATATTGTTCTTACTTTTTGGTTACGTTTCGAACTCTCAGGGGACCGGCGAAAGTTCGAGATAAAGGATAATTGGGGTGTCGAGCGTCGAAGGCCTTCAATCGAACTTTTTATTAAATCGAAGGTTTTTGTTCAAAATAAGAAGAAAAAATTTTGAGACGTGAATAGTACAACAAAATGAAAGTTCGATGTAAAGGAGTTCGCAATATAGAACGTAATTTCGCCTAATGAAGATTGTACTGACTGAAGGGGGTGCCAAAAGCTCGAAACAGCAAAAGTTCGAGATAATTAATATTCTAAATATCGAGCGTCGACTGTAATTGCAAAATGACTGGCACAACCCCCGACGTTAAAGTGTTTTACAATCTGACGATGCTTGAACATTGCAAAGTGGCGCAGAAATCACATTGTCATATCCGCGTTATGGTATAGTCCGGTAAGGTAAAAAAATAAAAATTGGGAAACAGCAAAGCTAACATCAGTAGAAATAACGTCGTTTAATAATTTTGATCTAGCAAAAATAAACGAAGTTCTTAACACCTACATCCTACGTCCATTTATGATAAGTGAACAGTGACTACCTATATCTTTTACAAAATAGTGTTTAAAATTACTTGTGCAACGAACTTGTATACTCCACGCTTTTGTGCAATACATTACGTCCGGGAATTGTAGAAAACTTTGGACCGCCCCTGTGTAACTCTGAAACATCTCAACGTTATATACTCTACCCCATACCTTCTTCGTAAAAAATATCCAAAAAGCCTCATAGATTTATGTAGGTAAACGTTATCCCATAATTAAGTGATAAAAACGACATTATTTTTTTTAGATCCGTGCAGCAAGAAATTATCGAAGAAATAAGACAAATTTTTAGAATTTTTTAGTTGTGACACGGAATCTACTGATTAAATTCTGCTTTAAATTGGATTTGAAAAAAAGTCCTAAGCATTGACACTGTGATTTAAAGCATGTATCATAAAGTAATTAAATGAAAAACACACATGTATCTCTATTACAATAGACCTTGTCCGTCTGTGTGTTTGTAACGGTGTTAACAACGCATGAAATCTTAAAGCTACTGATCAAAAATGCGATATGTTTATATCGACTTTGCTATGGTTAAGAGACACTAATGGATTTCCCATGGACTAACAATTAGTATAAATTATATTATATTTTAATCTGTAATATTATGATTAAGGAGAAAATCTGAAAGTAAATTTTGAGTTCTGTTCTAACATAAAATATCTCTGAACACCGACATTTCCATTTTTAATTTCGAAATTCAAATCCTTTCTGGCATTCAACCATTGTCAGATGACCTGTTCAAAAGCACCCTTGTCCCCAGGGTTTGTGCTTTCTTGATACGAGAGGAAACGGCAAAAAACCTAGGAACGAGGGTGGTTTTAAAGTTAAGGGGTTGGGTGGCGGGTGCAAAAATGCGCCTTTATAACGTTTTTTGCCAACAATAAGCCAAATAAAACGCGAGAAAAAAAACTATATGTAAGTATTTTACGTCCTGATGACGTAACAATGCATGTTTGGGCGTTATAAGGGCACAAAATATAAAGAATGCCATTTAGTTGTAAAATAAAAAGAACTTTATCCATTGTTAAATAAAATGCTTTTTTATGCTTACTGGAAGTATTGTTAATAAAACGTGTTTAATACCACAAAAGAATTATCAGTGGTTGTTGACTGTGCTTTGTTTATATGTTGTCAATTTTGTTTAAATTTTTTGGTTTTGTTCTGTGTACTTGTCAATTCTTTGTGTATTCCTTTTTTCACATATTGAAATCTCTTTATTTTCATACAATAACACATATATTTCTGTAAATCCAGATAAAACTCTTGATGGTATCATTAAAATTATTATGGAGGTATTGTGATTGACCTGAATGATTGTTTTTTACACCTTAGTCAGTTCATTGGTCTATTATGTCAGCATGTAACTCATTAAAATTCATTTACATCAGCAGAACAAAAGACATCAACAATTTTGTTGCCATGGTACAATGTGATTGTTGTCATGGTACAATGTGATTGTTGAAGCATTTTTTACTAGACTGACATTTATGAACATCTTGGTAATCTGTTATTTCTCTCTGGCATTTAAACTTTTTAAACCGAGGAAAACTTTTTTTTAATAAAGAAGACAGACACAAAGGTGTCAGTGAGATGCTGTAAGTATAACAGGCTTATCGAATTACGCAGAAATCTTAGGTTTAGCTAACTATTATTTTCTTTTCTTATTTATAAGATGGATATTTAAAATCAATTAAAAAAGTAAGCCTTTTTGGAGAGGATATGCTGCGGTAACATCAAAGAGCAGTGAATAAAGGCTATGTCTTTTATTGCTGGTATGCTGAACAAACATAACGTAAGCTCATCCTGAGATCTATGAATTGCAATTGCTATTCGAAGTGATATGAATGCAAACAAAAAGAGAGATGGAATAGGTTTTTTTGTTCGTTGGTGGTGTACTCTTTATGGTGTATCTTTAGGGTAATTATCACAGATTAATGTTGTGAGAAAATGTGAAACCTCGCGCTGTTTCCGATTTTTAAACATATTTTTCCTTTATGGTTTTCTAATAGAGGAGTTTATTTTCGAACATATGATTTAATAGTTGATGTGGTTTATTGTAGAATATTGTAATGCATACCCGTGAATTTACATGTAAATATGTTTTTACATAACTATAGATCATATTAGTTGATTCTTCTCGTATAAAGCAATTACATACAAGAAAAGAAAGGGACAGGAAGATCTTTTCGTGTCGATTCAAATGTTCAATGTTATTACAAATGTAAATCAACTTTTATTGAGTAATTTGTCATTCAAGGTTACATGGTGACGGAGTTGACACATAGCATGGTATAGTATGAAATATATTCTGTATTGACTGCAGCACTCAAGCAATGTAAATGAGATACTGTAAATGACGGTTTAAGCGTCAGGGCGCTTATTTAAAAATTTTATTTTAACAGGGGCGCTGAGTTGGCAGAGGGGTTTAATTGAGCAAGGGCTCTTATTAATTTTTTTCAGAAAAGCAAATATTTTTAACTTCATTCTCATAATTTTTATGAATGAGATACAATAGTAATGATATATATTTTATGTGTTTTCGTGCCGATCCGAAAAGTGCTTCCTTTTTTAAGGGGAGAGGGAGGGGAGCGCTTATTAGAGCAGGGGCGCTTATTTACAAATTTTTTCCTAACCTCGGGGCGCTTACTTCACAGAGGCGCTTATTCGACAGGGGCACTTATTCGACAGTGGCGGTTATTGAGCACGACCCGCTTAATCTGTCATTTACGGTATGCATCAATCTTCTGTAAAGCCCTTTCATAAAACGTCTCTTTCAAAGTAACGTTTGAATGAACATCTAACAAAGGTAAGTTAAGATTTTCTGATGCAGATATTTCTATAGACTTTAATAGCCAATTCTTTGTTCGTGAATAAAAGTAAACAGATCTTTTTATCATTTCACACATTTTAAACTTGTAGCTAATTCTTCCTTTATTTAAGCTGATGTCTTTATAAACTTGAGAACAGTTAGTCCGCTTGCGATAAAGTTTTTCAAAAAAGAGTTTCAAGTTTACTTCTGTTTTGACCAGTGTTTTTGCATTGGAAATGAACAGTAACTCGTTAAAGTTTTCTTACAGTTTATTAATGCATATATATATTTAATTGTCAAAAGTGATGTAATAAGTATTTTTTTTCGAAGACTCGCTATCGTCTTGGAAACATATGAGTACCTCACTACGTTAAAAATCTTTTCTTACCAGGCCTATTATTCAGGTTGATAATAAAATCAGATGACTGTCGCTTAAAACACAGTGTTATTTACTCTTTGAGAATTGCTTCTCATTAGATTGTAATGTGAAATTTTTTCATGCATTCCGTTCTGTTGAAAGTTCTTTTGTTATAATCGGTCTTAAACATCTCATAATCCTAATTAAACAGTCCTTTCAATTAACAACCTCGTCCCCAGAGTCTTGTGGCCCCTGAGCCGTTATTACGGAGTGGCCAACAACCTTTTCGTCGCTATCCATTTCATCAACAAGGAAAAATACCCTGGGAACGAGGTTGTTCAATTAATTCATAAGTCATATTTCGCAATCTATTAGTACCTCGTTAATTGAGGGCACACTTAGGAAAAAAAGCACAGAGGACCAGCACCCCCCCTTCCTACCTTACAAATATTGTTCTAAAAATAAAAAAAATAAATATTAACCTTTCGTTTAATTACTGCAACCAATACATGATTTATACATGGATTTCATCGTTTTTCATTCTTATACTATCTAGAATCTTAGCCATTGCTTATTATTTGAAATTATCCATCAAATTCCTATCAGATAATCAGTATAATACGATACCTTTCGTTGATATTTTTGAACACTTGAAACAAAACGAGGAGAATTTAAGCCTTTTTTTAACCAATTAATAATAAGGAATATGTAAAAACTGAAGGATATGTAGGACAACTTTTATTTGTGCACCAAGAACTTCAAACAGAACGTTGAAATGTTCTCACCAAATAAAGTAAATTAAAGACACTATAAATAACAATATTTTCCACTTTTTTTAATTTTTAAAAAGTTGATTAGGAAACACTACATTCTAATGATGGATGTTACTCCTTACGTAACGAGGAAGCATACTAGACTTTCTTTTTGATCATGACACTTCGTTGACATTTGTCAACTTCGTGATCACATGGTTTACCTTTCACCATGGGAGAGATATTACATTTTCGATTTTTTAAATTTACTATTCATAATAATAAATAAATCTAATAAATAAAAGCCTGGTTAATAAAAAAATCAAATGCTATATAGATTTTAGTTAATACCATTGTTGTAGAGTCAGTAGTATTTTGTATTTACTATTCTTTATAAGTTAATAAAATACATTTTAATGATTGCATCGACATATCTTTAAAGTTCATCAATCGTGAGTTGTTGTAGTTTGGTCCATAGAAATTTTCCTTCTATCAACCTTGAGAAGATAATATATCAGTTGATCAATTTAATAAATTTAACAGGACGATAAGGTTAAGTCATAAACATCATTTACATATTTCAACAATCAATATGCTTTTCGTACGATAGCATAATACCTGTGTAATTGCAATTTTATATCTTTGACAAAGTCTCTCACATTATACCTATAATGTGAGAGACCTATAATTATATAAGGTAATTTTTTTCGCGGTTTTTGCGGATTTTTGCCAAAAACGCGAAAATATCTTCCCACGAAAAGGTTAAATAACCTTGAACTGCGAAATAAAAAAATTCCCGCGAACTTTTCTTAATTTGACTTGGATTTACGCTGAATCCTGGGAAGTTTTAATACAAAACACAACGATGTATGTTTTTATACTAATTAAACATTCTCCTTTTCTTTTGTACGTTGTTTCAAAATAAATCTCGAATGTCTTTACTCTTTGACGGTGGTTTCGTTCTTTGGTTCACAGTAAACTCTTTCGACAATTTCTTTTTATCTGTCCAACACCATATGAATTCTCTATCGTCCCTGGCATATGCTGTCACGAGACAAGGTATTTCCAACCTCCCTTGAAACAAAGGTGATGTAGCTAGAATTTATATAAAACACAAAAAACATACTCACCGGAATTTTTTTTTTTTTATTTATTTTTTCCTTTTATTCTTACTTTACATTTATCTGAAAATTCCGAGCAGCGAAAATAAATTCCCGCAAACTTTCCATATTTGCCTAATCCGCAAAAATTGGTTCAAAAAAAATTCTTTTTTTTCCCGCGAAATTTCCGAAAAATAAATTCAAGGAAATAAGTTCCCGTGAATATTAACTTACAATTTACAAGTAATTAAAAACTCTGTTTTTAAGAAAATGAAATAGCTGTCGTGCAATTTTAGACGCCAATAGACTGTAAAGTGGACAGTCCTTTCATAATCGTTGTGCAACATTTTTCGACTTTTTGCTATGCAATGCTATGAACTTCAGTGTATCTTTCAGGTTTAATAAACAGGTTAAGAATGTATGAATGTATATATCTTTATCGTAATATGTGTTTCTCCTTCTTATTAATCCGAGTTTCAGTTACCAAGTTTAGAAAGTCACGAGTTAATTAAAAGAAATTGGATAAACTATGCTTTGTCTGTAACGAAACCTTGAGGTCCCAATGACTAATTTAATTTCCTAGTTTTGTTACGATCGTTTTTCATTTTGAGCAGATTCACAAGATTGATGGTTGCTTGGATATAATTTTACATATGTTATTTAAACATTGAAGAGATTAATTAAAAAAACGTCTGTTAAATTAGAAAGACGAGATAAGCAAGCTATTGTTTTCAGAATAGTTATTAAATTCTAAGATACACGACAAAACAGGTTATCAATCTCATAAAGTATTTACAAGAAACACGAATGAAATAGAGTTTTTGGGTATTACATTGAAGACATACTTCGTAAATTTTCAGAAACATATCTCATATATTCTTTAATATGCTTGCTATAACTTCCCTTTCACGAACTAAAGAAGTACACTGTGAATGGTCCAGATGACGGAAACCAATTCAGTAAAAAGTGATTTAAAAATTTCGATATAGATCTGTTTAATTTGGGTACAAAATACTCGTTTAATTTTGTATTGGATTAAATTTAATTTTTCTATTTCAGGATTTTAATTAAAAAATGACAGCAGAAAATTTCAGAAATTCGAAAGAAACTGTTTTCATTGAGGGAGAAGTCAATTTTAAACAGGGATTACGAAATCGGTGGGCCAAAGCCTTTACGTCTGTGTATAGAAATATACTGTGTGTCTATACAGACCAAACAAAAGGAATTGAATTATTTCGTTTTCAACCTGACACAACATCAGTTTCATCTGGATCTAAAAGCGAAACGGGTTTATTTATGTTAAATGCCCAAAACGAAACGTCATTGTATCTTTTTGAAGTGGGCTCGGATTTGTTATTACGCACGTGGTTGCACGCATTAAATTTCGCTGGTTGGAAATCCGCTGTAGTTGGTGTGTCCACGTCTTATCATTCAAAATCCAGAAGATTTATTCCAGAAGATGAGAAGTACGACAAGTTATGTTTGAATGTTTCATGCAATTTTGAACAAGGGATTACATCACTAAGGAATCAAACTCTGGAACGGTCATATAGTTTACCGTCTTTAGAAAACATTGGTAACAATGGAGAAAAAAATGCGAATACTCTTGCAGAGAAACAGCAAAGTTATATGCGAGTAAATCATGACCCAATGATGCAGAGATCTCTTAGGGAAAGCATCGCAGAAAGTGGATACTGCTCGAAAGAAAGTCTAAGTGTAGATTCAGAGAAATTTTCATTAAAACAAAAAAGCTCATTAAAACAAGATCAGGTAAGCAGTTTGGTGTTTATTAATTTCATTTTTTTATAATTTTGTCTATTGTTGAAATATTTTTTCTGGTTTTGACACACTTCAATCATGCGTGTTTAATGTTGGAGCAAAATGTAAAGCACTATATAAGCTCTGTTGTTGTGGTCAGGCAGGATGAGCTATTAGTCAACGAATTGGGCATAGATAGAAATTGTTATATCTTCGCATCACCTGCACAGAAGCCACCATTTTAAATAAGGTTAATATGATATCATTTTTATATTTTTAAAAATGTTGAGGTGGGTGACTGTGACATTTTTTTTTACTTGTAAAACAATGCAACTGAGAAGGCATCGCTGGTTTGCAGGTGTCTAGTATTAGCGCAGAGTACATTTGTTTTCCTGACAAACAGTTTTGCTAGCTTTCATATTTTTTTAAAAGTTGAACAAGCTGTTGTATTTATGTTTCAGCATGCTTCACTTTAGCTACACCTACGTTTACAGCATTATAAGGATCATGATTTATAAAATCATGCTCAAATTGAGTATTGTTGCTAATCCAAGAAGTACATATAAATAACTACGCTAAAGTGAAACAACTTTATTTGATTGAACAACGTTCATGTCAGAGGTGCTGAACATTTCCGCTGGACAATTAGGTAAAGTCTTCACAACCGTCAAATATTGTAAAAAACGCAGAAATTCTGTGATAAAACAAAAACGTAGTTTATCTAGCCATTTAAGAGAAAAATAAAATCCTACAGCTGTTTTAAGTACACCGTACACGCTTTTTCTTAAAAAGTAGAAATAAGAAAAAAAAGCCTGGGAAAGCTTCCTTGGCTTTTACACTTAATGTCAAATTAGTTTCACAATTCATGTAAAATTTATTTATCGACTTTTAAATAAAGAAACTTGTTTATTTTCGCTTGTCTACTTTTACTCGCTTATTCTAACTCACTCGTGTTCACTCGGTTTTTTTAGCTCGCTTGTGTCTACTCGGTTATTTTAGCTCGCTTGTTTTCTGCTTTTTACTTTATAAACAGCAAAAATCTCAACAATTTAGGCGCAATTTAAGACTTACTCATTGGTTAATCAAATTAAAATGGAAAATGCACACACAATGAATGGAAGATGCACATACAATGAGCAATAGTCAGGAAAGAAACGCAATAAGAAGGTCAATTTTGGCTAAGCAAACAGTGATACGTGCTTCACATTGCAACAAATGTATTATAATATTGGAAAAAGCACCAGTTAGTGGGATGAATTAAACTGGGAACTCTGACGTCAATCACCGACTTCATTAACCCTACTCGGTCCGGGGTTTTTCGAACATACTATGACCGGGGAGGGGGGCGGAATCTGCTTAAATTAATTCAAACTTGGCATATTTATAGTACGTCATAAAAGGAACAAAATGGCAGCAATAAATTTTTGCTTGCGTCAGCACATTTTTTGTGACGTCATCAGAAGTTTGAAATTTGCTAAAAAAAGCCACTATCTGCTTAAAATTTAATTACTTTTGTTCCAGCTTTTTGCATTCTGTTTAAAGTTTCTGAAAGCTAAAGTTACTTAACATACTTTGCGATTTTCACCCGAAAATTTGTTTTTCCGATTTTTGGGTAAAATCTGACAAAATCCGGAAATCGGATTAATCACGTGTCCAAATTATGTGAAATGATTCTTCTTAATAAAAAAGTTGTGTTGCAAGTTTCAAGTTCTAAAGATGTTCCTAACAGGAGTTATTAAACTTCCCCATTATAAGGATTTCATAGAGATTTTTGGGATAGTTTTGAGTGATGGCCAATATTAAGGTCTTTGAAAGGTATGGGACCTAAAAAGCTACTTATAAATGCTTGAATAAAATTAAAATATCATAATTTGGCTGAAAAACTCAAACGCTGACCCTAATTGAGTTTGCGTAGCTCAAAGAGAGCAATACTCCAGGACTCCCCATGAAAGCCATGGCTCCTCCTGGAAATAATAGACAGGCTACATCCCTCGATATTTGTGAGGCTAGGTAAATTATGCACATCTATTTATCTACCTAAAGAGATAAAACCGATTTAAATATTTCCGATTTCAAACTATTACGTTTAATTTATTTTCAGCTTTCTGTATTAGCCATCCAGATTTATTATCTCTTAGTGTTTATAGCAAAGTAGACTTTTCCATGGGTCATGCAACTACTCCGTTGTAATAATACGCGATATAGAAGAAACATAACGGATAAAAATACATATGACATGTCACATAATTGACGTTGGTAAAATGATTGATTGTTATATATAAAACAAATAAATTGAAGGCGTTATTTGCATCATGGCCTGGTAAACCACAGCACGTCTCATCTTAAAACTTTGAATGTTCGTTTGTTTAACAAACTGTTGCAGCTGGCTAATAAAATTAAGCACGCTACAGTGAAGGTATAGTATTTCTGAAAGGTATATCCGTCTTGACAGTTGGATTGTAGTGGTATGCCTGGGTTACATAGTTGCGTATGTATCTCCTCCTGTTAATATGTGTACCATGACTGTGAATAAGTTTTCGTAGCTTTGTATTCGTTCATTATTTGTGTGAGAATTCTATGCTTCCCATGATTGTGTATGCACCCCCCCCTCCTCCCCCACCCTTTGTGTTTTGTATCAGGTGAGTCATTGTGCTTGTGATATATGGTTTAAATAGACTCCATGTTTTTGTATGGCATTCGTAATATCAGTATGTATGGCCATGAACGATTATCTTCGTTACTTTCTTTTGTTTTCCTGAAAAAAGTTATGAAAAATTATTTAAAGTAAACTTTAGGCTAATAAGATTTAAGCAAGTCCTATAATTTGCTTAGAAAGTGTTAGTAATCTGAATATGGACATTAATTCGTATCAGATTTAAGTAGATAACACATGCTGCGGAAAAAATGGCCATCTACTTTGATTTTAATAGCTAAAATTTAAAGTAATAAAGAGCGCCTTAAAAAACAGCAATAAATGTAATTTATTTTTTACCTCAGCCAGCTTGTTAACGGATTATGTTCGCAAATTTAAATTCTGTGGCTTTCTTTAAAATTTCTATTTTTAGCATAATGTGTTAATGCGGTAACATTAATATTCTTGATATCGGTATCAACGATATATTTCTTGCTATCGCTAAAAGAAAATATTTTGTTTCACAATTCACATTTTGCGCTATTGCGATTGTGCAACTGACATTACGAAGTGACATTAAGAACACATTCCTGTTATAGCTAAGTTGCACACGTAGAAAAAGATGTTTGGCAAGTGTCTTTGAGACGTATGCAAATTTTCCAAAGTGATTTTGTCGAGTATCTGTGTATATTGATATCTCATACATAATTTAGTCACCACTTTTACGTTGCCATTAAAGATGGTGCGGCGTAGAGGTCTTTGAATTTAAGCATTTCACTGCAAGACCTCTGACATTCCAACGTTTCATCTTAATATGACATAATATGAAAGAAAGTCAACGCAAAAGGAGTTTGTTTGGCAGTGAAAATTTGAAGATTGAAAACGTTAGTAATTCTTGATATAAACATATATATACACTTAATGTAAAACATCACACGTTGAAAAAATAAAGGAGAAAACTTCCATGCCAATTGTTAACGCATACAATCATCCCGCAGTTATTAAATATGCAATTACAACAGTTTTATACATTCTTGTGGCAGCAGTTCATTTCTATAATAACGTCGTTCAATTTCTTAGGATTGATTCTAATGATGACCTAACGCTGCAGAATATGTTAGATATGTTTGATTATATTCATAAACCTTTTAATAACATTTAGCGCTGGTACACTTAAAGTATGATGATTGGGTTTAGCTGTTAAGATGTTGTAAAGTTATTAAAAGACATTTTTAAAAGAGTCGTTAATGATATTTGATCTGTTACCTAAGCCTTATTTCAAACACGAAGAGTCGTATGAAGCAAATGAGTTAAACAGACGCAAAATAAATCTTTTATCACATTAATTTTGTATTTTCACATATAGCCTATTTAGTTAATGCATTGGAAAGAAGAGATATATTATAAAACAGGTCGAAATTTTACTAAAAATGAATAAATAAAGAATGAACTCGTGGTTATTTTCACCACATACCCTTACAAGGACAGTTAGTGGACCAAAACAAACTAAGAAACTAAAGGTAATTTTTTTTATAACCAAGTGTTGTTTTGTGGTTAGTGATAGCGGCCGTGCTAATTTGAACTTCAAGACATTGTTGTTATTGTTGTTGTCATTGTTATTGTTGTTGTTTTTGCTGCTGTTTTTTTTACTCTTGTTGTAGTGTACTTGTTACTTTTGTGATTACATTATTGCTTATTAATAAATGCAAAAATATGTTCCACTGTTCCCGAAAACCGATAAAAAATATTCATTACAAAAATTGTGGATGCAACTTCAATATTGAATTGTGATTTGTCTTCTCATTATTATTTTGTGTCTATGGGAAAAAAATGCAACTTTTACTTTAGATAGAAACAGCTTCGTTTACTGTTCGAAGAGTATATTTTCAGCTTTAGAAGTTCATTATCTCCCACTGCTAATTTATTTTGTTTTATTATCACCTTGACTTGCCTTGCTCGTTAGTTTAATCATTTATCTACGTCACACTCTGCATCACGTAGGTTTGATTCTGCTACAATGTCTCAGAAAAACAAAATACAAAATAAATATGGCGCGCATTTTTAAATAGCTTTATAGGTTTAGGAATCACACTGTCATAAGTTTTCCCCTAGTTACTTTAGTGCTTAATAACGAATTTTTCAAAACTTCTCTATATATAACCTATCGAGTAGACCCGATTTGAGGCCAATGATAAAAATCAAAATTTATAAGTTAGACTTGTCGTCTAGTAAGACTTTCCTTTGTACTGCACTTATTATCACCTTGTAAAAATACCAGAGTAGATTTCGATTCCAGAAGGAGTACCTGTGAATTTTGTCATGTCACCTGTTTAAAAGAGTAGCACGTTGCAAAAAACAGACACATCAGTAGCATAAAACATGCCAATGTCTATTCGAAACTTCTAAGAATGTTAAGTAGTATCTGAAAACGTTAGTAGTCTGGTGGTTAGAGCGACTCAAAAATTAATTTTAATCCAGGTAATTAGCTACAAAACAATAACCTTAATCCACAACCGATGTCTCTCACGATTTAACTTATTTACAGTTTTTAATATCGACTTTCTCTTTTTATTATTTTTTCATTTTATATAAAAACCTTTTTTTATGTTACTAATTTTGTCAGCTCATCAAAGTTTTCGTGTTCAAAAATTTATTTCACCAAGATCTCCTAGTGAGACAATAGTCATCATTTTGTATATTGTTAAACAATGACAGAAATTAAAATATTTCAAACTAGGAAAAAAAATAAGTTGATTTACTTTAATTCATTTTTAAGAACTGCAATCCTGATCATAGTTTTTTAGAAACTGAGAATTTTTAAGGTATTTATAAAATGAAAATCGCCGCCTGACGAATGTTCCCTAGCCAAAAGGCTGCAAAAGTTCTACCAGGAAAATGTGTAGGGTGGATGAGGAATCGTAAAAAAGGGCTAGCCGCTCATAACAAGTATTCCTTGTGAGTTTTATCTTTGAAATTAAGCATTTATTTCAATAACTGGATTGCAGTTAAGTTAGCAGCATTAGAACAACTTGGTTCAACCATAATAAATATTAGAAACTGTAGATAAGAAAACAGTCTCAAACCACAATTCGCCATTGTCCATAATGTAGCATGATTTATAGGAATTTTTTTCTGAGCCCTTCAAATATTACAATAATGGAAATTGTGCATTCTGACATCATAAGATTTCTGGAAGAATTTTAGTTTCGGGGGTCGTCGCAACCTTCTTATTCATCACGTTAGCATTTTTTGGAGAAAAAGGATATATAATAATTAATTAGCATTCTAATGAAGAGGGTCTCATAATTTTTTCAAAATTTAAAAAATGACGTTTTGTGAAATGTCAACAGTGGCAGTTCGTGATCTTTTTTAACTCATTACTTTTTATTATTATGAGATTGTTATTAAACCGCAACACGAAAGATTTTATTCAATTTTTTCGCGGTTCGTGGACAAAATTATTTAAAATCAAAATAATTCAAAGAAAGGCAATTTTTCGACATTTTTCTAACACGGCCATTCTGTTGCGCGTCAACACAACGAAATAATGTCGGGAATTTGGTTTATCTATCTACCTAACTCTCTTAAGATTGATGACGACATTTTCATATAATAGATCTGACATTTTGATCTGAGAAATAATTTCCATGGATAATGTCATTAACATTCGTTTCACTAAATAAGCTTTTGTACCCTTTTAATGTATGATTTTTCTCAAATAATGCTAGATTTTTTCTGATGATTTCTTGCTGACATAAAATTTTATAAAGTTTTTCATAAAGCTTTTTCTGTCTGTTGCATTAGAACCAATATTCGTAGCTGTTCTTGCATCCAAACTTTATGGAAGCTGTTAATGATTCAGGGAACTTTTTGCGTCTTATTCATGTACTAAAATATTTTCCAAACAAG
This sequence comes from Hydractinia symbiolongicarpus, assembly GCF_029227915.1. Taxonomy (NCBI): domain Eukaryota; kingdom Metazoa; phylum Cnidaria; class Hydrozoa; order Anthoathecata; family Hydractiniidae; genus Hydractinia; species Hydractinia symbiolongicarpus. The sequence goes on from NC_079878.1 coordinate 7,777,377, forward strand.
ATTAAATTTTCTACAGTCAATACTTTTCTCAAAATAACGATCCTTTTCTTCCTTATTCAGCAAATCTTTGACTTAAAATTATTGTAAAAAATGTTAAATACACAAGCAACTTAGAAACATATTTTCAGATTAGTTAAATAAGGCTATTTTTTGACATCATCATTTTTGTAAATTGTCTATTTGGCAGGATTAAAAAATACGAATTTTAAGACTTTAACACATTTATAAATTTCCAAATAGTGCCTTATTCATGATTTTCATTAAATTTTATTTGATAAACAAGGAACCAATCAATTTAGGTATTTGTTTACCACATTCACGACTTCAGCTTCAATTCTAACCGGCTGTAGACAAGTTGCATTAAAATCTGGCGATTACCAAATGACTTCAACTCTATATAGTTATTATCTATTGCTAGTATTCGAGGTTTCACGTCTTTTGTTAAGTTAATGGCAAAATATTTTTGTGACATTATGAAAAAACTTCTTAATAATCATTAACGCCAAGGCAAAACTTCAGTCACACCAATAAACGCCCATGCTCGAAGAACCGCCCAAATTCAGGACAATTAACTAGATATATTCGGAAAGGGTAAATCAAAATTTATTTTTACAACAATAAAGCATAGTTATTACTATCGCTTTTATTTATCCATAATATATGGATATTTTACATTTTCTATATTAAAATTCACCAGCGAAATGTTATAAGCATCACTTGTTTTTCTGTAACTCAGTTTAAGGTAAAGCTTGCGTCTTCTAAAAACATCGCCCCTATGAGATGAACACCATGGCAAATTTCAATGTTTTTCATAAGCATCAAGAGTTTGCTGTAAAATATTTTTTATGCACTAATGAACGTTTCTATTAAAGTCTAGAAAATTAAAAATGCCATTTCTGAATTTCAAGCTCAGAAGAAGTCATTTAAGGAATGCACACGCATTAAATTACTACGTCAGTGTGACGTCATTACCTCTCCTTTCTCTAGAATATGAGGAATTTATTACGATAGTCATTTGTAATTAAAAGTTTCTATAGAAAAATAGAAATTAATAAATTAACTGATAGATTAGCTAGAATGTTAACATTCTGTCTTCTCTTAATACTTCCCATCTAAAGTCACCTTCAAAAGAAAACTGCTGATGGTAAGCTCATTTATAGTCAAAATCCTGTCAAATTATACACCACTGTCTGTGAGTCAAGTTTAAATTTATCAAGTGGTCATGACTAATTTCTCAGTTTAGTCTGACATGGTATGGCATGACTTTGTCATTTACATTTATTGCGAAAGTTTTGTATGATAATAGGAGATTAGGAGGCCACAAATTGGTGTAATTTTGCATGAGATATGTTCAAAGAGCTGCTAAATTAATTTTTGAAACATTTGAAATTTTTTGACGATAGCTAAGTAGCATGGTTGTAGAAAAATTTAGAAAACGTTTTAAAAAAGACACGAGTTTGCCTTCGCAGGTAAGTTGCAGCTTTGGTTAGTTTAGAATGTTTATTGGTTTATACAATATTTGCGAATTGTACAATGAAGCAGCAATAACCAATATTATGTAAATGGTTTCCGAGTTGTGTTATTATGTTAGATGTCTTCCTAATTTTGTAAAAACAACTACCTACAGGAAAATGGATTATGTTATCAGGAAGACTAATAAAAAGCTACTATAAAACTTATTTTGTCGCTTATATTTAAATTATTACTAACCAGACTAATTTTACGCATTTACTAAGAAACAAAATGATAAAGATCCAAACCATTAGATGGAAAGTCTTGGGTCTTCTAAAATCATTTTATAAGTAAAAAACATGTATGGAAAACATAGATGGATTCTAGCGTTACGTCATTTGTTTAATTTTCAGTGGTAAGCTCTTGGGCTCTGACATTTGCGTAACAGCCAAAAAGATGCCAGGATTTAGTAAAGAGAGGTCTTTTACCTGTAAATTTCTTCATTTTCTTTGTTTGAGGTTATAAAATATTATCGAGTGTAGATTGATGCACTCTGAATTATTTAAATTCATTTAAAGGCAGGAAAATGCCTTAGTATGATAAAATGGACTAAAAATCACTTCGCTTCACCTACCACCTCCATCTTTTTGCCTGCCACGCAGAGCCGAAGAGCTTATCGCTGAAAATTTAAACAAAGAAATTCGTCTTTTCTGCACCAGTGACTTTAATTATTTGTAGAAGTTATCTTTATCATTTTTTTTTTCTAAAAATTTTCTTCCGACAATTTACTGTTGGTGTGTTTTGGGAAGTATTAAATTGAATCATCTATGGAATACTCGTTAGCTTAGCATACACCTCCATTCCAAATGTAAATGTTTTTTTGTTGAAGTTTATTTTCGTTGCTACTCATGCGTCCTCATTTTAAATTATTTTTTTTATCATTCTTTATTTCATTAATTCTTATAAAGCTGCTGTATCAATTGTTTCTCCAGTTTTTGTTTTTGTTTTCTTCCATTTCCTTCTTCTAGTACTTTGACATCGATAAATGCTTTAAAACGAGTAACAAAATTATACATGTAGCGTGGTGTGTAGGGCGATTTAAGGACTGTTTAAAGGAGGATAAGGGCTTACAGAATCTTTTAGATCTAACATAGTTAAGATCTAACATCTTGGTAGTCTAAATATTTTACCAACGGGTTACCAGTTGCAACAATTTCATTTCATATAGAGCATAAAAACAAATAGCCATGACCCTGTATGTTTAAGACAGTTTCTAATTCTAAATAGGTAGCTTTATGTGATATAAGCCACAATAACAAAAATATACTTAAGAAAATGAGACTTATCGGTCATAAAAATCTTCAAGAAATTTTACAAAGAGTTTCCATCATTACTTGGAAGGGGAAAATGTATTATTTGTCTCTATGACAAAAATGGTTGTTGTTATGGTTAACATGAACATAAGAGAACTTAAAATAAGATTAGATATATTAATTAATATTGTAACCAACATTAACTGATTTGAATGTTTGTCCAAGGTGTATTAATATTTTAAAGCAGCATGCTTTTCAATAAGCGATCAGTTATGACAACAATTAGAGAGCGTAAAATCCCTTAATACTTTTCAATCGCCTTTTTCTTAGATCCATATTATAATCTCAGTATGTTGCTAAAAATGATATCTTTTTCTTTTGTTTAGGGAAGCATCGACCAGAGCGAAGTATTTTCTGATAGCATGATGGTAGCTCTTTCAATGGACATGAAGGTCAATGGTAAGTGTAACAACTATAGTAATTTGCATGTCTAATGCTACTGTTGAATCTGGATAAACGATTTGTAGTTTAATCTTTCTGATGGATGTAATTAATTATACCGGAAGTGAGAAATGATTGCATCGTTCGTTTCCACTACAACATTAATGAAAGAGCAGGGCCTTTGTGATTTTATAGCAGATGAAAATGGCATTTCTTTGCAAAAAAACAGGAAAATTTCCACGTGTGTTGTCAGAAACATTTTAGTAGAACGTTTTCTTTCTTTACCGACCTCTATTATGCAGAAGGTATTTTCAATTGACTAACCTACGCGCATGCGTTTCAAACGGCATCATAGAAAAATAATGTTTCGCAATTCCATTAAAAAAATATTTTATTTTCAAAAAAAATACATGCAAATAAACTGTGTTTGTATAAGCTAGCCTAAGATCCCATTTATGGCACAGTAACTTGGAAATGAGAATTCAAAATCACTGCCGTTTTGGATTTCGTCTTCTTAAGAGGCTATTAGAGAAAGAAACAAGAACCAGCTAACTAAATGAACTCTCTAAGTACTATGAAAATGTTCAACGGAAAACGGAATGCAACGGAAAATTAACAGAAAAAGTAATTGCTAATATTTATCTTAAGAAAATAAGTCATTGTTCTCCTATAGATTTATATTTTAAACTTTTCTCCACATGACAACGTTCTCCAACAAAATGCAATGTATGCATTTTTGTAATAAATATTATTTTTTAATGTCCTAGTCAGGTTTAAATCCCTTTCGGAAGGGATAGGATTATTTCGGATTAATAACGATAAAATGATATATTACCGGTAAGTGGATTAGGGAAGAAATTTCCGTCTTATATAAAACTTTGGATAAAATTGATTTTTTTTATTCAAACTCAAAAGAACTTGTACGAGTTTAAGTATGATTCATTCTTCAAAACCTCTACACTCATGCGTCCTTCATTGGTTAAGAAAAATCATTTATCCATTTCCTATCATTAAGCCGTAAACGGATTTATAATAAGTGCGTAGTGACACACTCGCATATATAATGTAAATTAAAAATTATTTCAGTTTAATTGGTAACTGCTTTTTTTTTGACGTCAGTAACATACTTAAACGAGAAAGACTGTTGGAGAAAAGTTACTAAAATATTTTGAAATATTATAGTAGCAGTCATTAACCCGTAGAAAAACTTACGGATTCAGTTGTCAGCAAATTATTTACTCTGCGGGGGACCCGTAATGAAGCTGTGCGCAACCATATTGACCATCCATAGAATGTCTATTATTGTAAGAATAAGATACGAGCATAAAACAGAATGTTCCCACCAACGTGGATGTAGATGTGAAATTGCTATATGCACGTATCCAATGTTTACGGTACTTCTGGAGACTTTTTTGTCAAAATTTAGCTGAACTTCAAAATTAAGTTAAAAGTGGAATTGCAGTAATCTAAAGTCAGATCTAATGTCTAAGTAAATGTCAATCCACTATTCTAGCTTAAAAAACTTATTTTTTTATTACTTTTTCTACCTTTAACGTCTTATGTCTTTACATAACCTTGACCCCCGTAAAGATTAAACGCTAATCACGTTTAGCACAAGGCAGAAAAAGGAGATTGGCAAAATGATCATAATTCATGTTAAAGTAAACAATAGGTATGTGACTATAGAAATCGACCACAGGTGAAAAGAACATCATATAGCGACACGTTAATACAAAAGCAACACAAAACCTCCAATTATTTCCGAGGTTTTTAATGACGGCAAGAAAAATGTAAATTACACTGAATGCACTTGAACAATATTTTACACGCATCGCGGGTGTAGGACAGTTAGCATTTTTGGTATAATTATATCCAGGTTAAAATAACATACCAATCATAGCTTACTCCACGCTTTGTTAATCACGTTCTTATGGTCATTTTCCTAAACCATCAAATTGTGTTTAATCTCCTACGCGGGTGGTTTTTAAAATAACTAGTATTAAAGAGACAACTAGAATATCTATGACAGAGTGTAAAAAATGAAAATCACGCCGGATAAAGATAAATTGCATATTTAACCACAAAATGTTGCATTCCGTAATCAGGGATCATTTTAGTTATGTTGTTATACAACAAGAATGAATCCAGAATGCATGAATCGAGATTAGACCATCTGGGAAAAGATCATGTAAAGGTCACCTCAGGTTATAAATGTTATTGTATGCTATTACTAGTATCTTCAAAGGTATACTTAAGCGATATGTATGATATTTGAAAAGGAAGTAGAAATTCTTATAATGTATAGCAAAAATTGCAGTAGAAGCTCTTTTTATAATGTCCTTGTCAGATACTGAACGCGGTGAAATGTTAAATTTAGTCCAGAAGACACCCAAAAAAGCAACGTTACAATCGAAAGTTGATATTGATAACAATTTTGAAGCTTTGTTTAAAGAACCAAATAACGATGAGCTGCATCCGTTAAATTTTGAAGACGTGGACGATCCAGACGCAACACCAAAACTTGAGAAAAAAGCTTCGATGAGTCATATTATATATAGTTTGAAATCAAAGTTTGGCTCAGCATCAGCGAGAAAGAAAGGTAAGGATGTGTTCTTTGTGTCAGAGTAACATGTTTTGAGATCTTATCAGTCAGTGTATGTAGTTTACGCGCGACTGCTATAGTAACTAAATACAGGCGAGTATGCCTATGATTACACCCATGTTAAAATCCACATTGTTTTCCTTGACGATCAATGGTTTATATAATAACGGTTTCGAATGTTAGATAAGGAAAAAATGCCTGGAATAGATTGCGAAACAACAAAAATTAGCAGCGTAATAAAAAATACTGATAACATAAAAGATGAACAACAACAAAGTTTTTTTGAGACAGAAGATTGTAGCACTTAATTTGCCACGGCCCTGTCATTTCTTATTCTCCTGTGTGTGTTTAAAAAACAAACTATTTGTCAGTCTTTTTTTCTTCTCAGATTTTACAACTTTATTGACATATATATGGCCGCTTTTTTTATTATCTTGCGTGTTCTGAACAAGAACACACTTTTGAAGCCTAACTGTTTCGTTTAATGTTTTTAGCATGAATTCGTGCAGAGCCTAAAACGGTTTTATTTATGTATATACGTGTTCTCATTAAAAAATGATTCTCAATCTTTTTTACTAAGAAAAATGTGCTTTATATTGGGAAGAGAAAAAAAAAGTTTAATATAAATTATTTTTATCTTTTGTTATTGCTTATAATATTAATAGTTGAAAGGGGAAATAACAAATAAAAAACACTTACGAACTCATAAACAACGTAATAGCTTAAGAAAGTTTTTAGGAAATTGGGATATTGATAATATAAGGGAAAAAAATGTTTAACATAATTTTCTAAAGACGTGTCTTCAATGCAATAAACTTAATGTCCATTCAAAGCATTACCAAGCATCACATTATACCAAAGTTTATCGCTGTAGTGACGTTGAAAAAAAATTTATGTTGGTCAGGGGGTGTCACTTAATATTGCTTATAATGTTTATGTAAAATATCTCGAATTAATTTTTATTTGCCTTATTTCGAGGAGCTCAGATCGACATTTCTTCCATAAAGTTTATTCCACTATTTTTTTAAAAATATTTCATGCGGGAAATGATAAGAGAACTTTGCGAGAATTACCCCCCGATTTCTTTTGATATGCAATCAACTTATTAAAGTAATTAGTTTAGTATATTAAAAGAATAAGCTGGAATTGTACGAAGTGATTCGACTTTAATTGCATACATACATACATAATCTGAGATGAAGAAAGTTTTTGAAATTAGAAAGGTTTTATAACATAGGGTTCAGAGATGGTGTTTAAGGGCACAAATAGATTTATAAACGATGAAAATAACGTGTTTAGAAAAAGAATTGGCAGACAGAAGAGAGGTATTTTTCTTCTGGATTTTTCTCTTTCAAACGCCCTGTTTTGATTTTTTTTAATTTTCCTATGAAGATGGATGTAAATACAGCCCTTTTAACTAGTACAAAGTAATGTTGTTTGTGAGTACAAGAAAGTGTCGTATTGGCTTCGTTAATCCTACTTAATTTTTGAAAAGTTCGTACATGTTTTAGGATCGATGAAATTCGGCCTAACTGTCCACTACAAGGTTGTTTTTAAATAAGAATCTGGGTTGTTATTTTGCTTTATGGGCGTAACAGCTCGTGCGATATAAATACGTTTGTTTTAAGATTACCATCTATCATAGTCACAAACCGCAAACATAAAAAATGTTGCTTTGAAAACAAATGCAATACGCAACAGGAAATAATAGTAAAGCATTTTTTGTTATTAAAAAAACCCCAGAAATAAAGACATTTTATTGAGCGGAAATTTTTCTTAACAATTTTTTTGTTATTGGAGAGGAACTAACTATTTTATCTTTTAAAGTTCTCCATGTTTCTAAATTGTTACATTACTCTGTAGGTTACAAAAATGTTGTATATTTCTTGTATGTTCAAAATGTAAAATTAATCCCAAGAGAATCCAAACAATGAATAATCTATACTCACCGTTTTCATTTAATTCAAGAATGCGAAATGTATAATAGATTCTTGTTATATGATAAGAGACACGAGTAATAACGTTACGCATAAAATATCTTGCTTTCATATCGTAATTTTAAAAAATATAAGATAAAAAAGTTAACATTCTTAGCATTTTGAGATTTATGACTAAGTGTTGTGTACTAATTGAAGATTGTGTGTCAGGGACTGCTTAATGTACAATCAAGTATACAGCTGTCTTAAAAAAATACATAAAGTTTTGCTTACTAAGCATTTTTTTGTAACTTTAAACTTTCTAGGTTTCCATGGATAACGATATATTCATAACAACAGGAAAAATACGTTAATAAAATGACTAGCCTTACTGGTGATTAGCTATTAGTTTCGTCTCTTTCAGACATGATTTTTATCGATACCGCAAAGATTATAGCTTTGCTTAATTAAAACATAAAACGGTTGATAAATTAAAAAAGTATTGCGTTACTGACAGTAGGCGTGTACCAGGAATATTCTAACTATGTCATACCCCCACACCCCCAAACTAAAAAACTTTGACATCTATATTTTACGGAGCGCAATACTAGCTACCTAATTTATTTCATATTTTTAGGGAAGAAAGGTTCTAAAAGAATCACTCGAAGCGATAAATTTTCTGGGCGACTTTTATGGAACCCAAGTGGACAATGGAAAGATAAATGGTTTCTGTGTCAGGAGGGTATTCTATCTGGGTACAAAGATTACGGCGTCAAACCGGCAGATGTTGTTATTGACGTCAGCAATTGTCTTTTGACGTCATATAGTTGTGATGACATCATGCGTCGGCTGAATTTATTCAAGGTATGCATGTTCCTAGTATTTTCTTTTCTTTTCCTATTTTGTGCTTCTTTCGTGTTGGTGAAAATAAATCTACTTTTTTTCATTTATTTAACCACTTACTTAAATTTAGTTACGTGATTTCCATTATTAAGTAAACTTTATAAAAACGATTTCGTAAAAATAGATTTTTCAGAGTAAATATTTCGACCACAAATTCTACTCTGTCAAATTTAAGAAGGGTTTAACTGTACTAAATTGGTCCAACCGGATAAACGATGAATGGCTAATGTTTTTATCTCTTTGTAAATTTTAACCAGATATTCAAAATCTGATCTTTGAAAGCCTAAAGTCAAAACCCAAATCCTAAAAAGTTCCTTTCTTCAAAATCCTTATCTCTAATTTTTCAGTTAACTACAACTGGTGGTGTAGTCCATATTTTTGCTGCTTGGAACGAAGAGCAATACGAATCGTGGGTTGAGGTTTTGAGTTTTACTGCACAAAGAAAAGAAGACATAAGTAAGTCAACATGACACATTGTTAAAATAATTGTCATTCTGTACTATACATTATAGCATTGAAATAATCTCTGCGTAGGTTGTGATTATAAGAGAACCTATTTTTTGATGAGTTGGATTTTAAACTTAAAACGTGCGCAATAGTTGCGTTTTGATCTTGACTGCATGGTCAACCACTGTATAGCTAATATATAGGTGAATTTCTCACCATCGCATGGAATTAAATATCGAGATATATATATTACATTGTTTTATCAATTAAAAAAAAAATAAAAGTTAAGATAAAGCTGTTAGTATTGTTGACACTTAACTTGTGAAACATATGACTTATTGTATGAAGCGTTTACCGAGCTTTATTTTTGAAAAGACATGCTAAAAATTGCACTGTCTAAACAAGGTGAAATACCTTTTTTATTTACATTGCTCTCTGATCTGATATGCATATAAACAATGATATATATATACGCTCCTCAACGCACAACTGTGCAATATGTGTTTTAAGTGCTTTCAAGAGTGTATCTTATTATGATGTCTGGTTATAGATTATATGGAACGTGTTCATTTACGCAAAGAAAGTGAGGAAATCGAAGACAGTGCGATAATTCCTTATGAGAGAGCTTTAAGTGACGAACAACGAAAGGTAATATTTGTTTGTATTACAAAAAACAATCTTCTGTTTCTCATACTACCACCTTTTGATTTTCCCTTATCATGATTGAGTATCTGGTTAAACAATGATGAAGAAGTTCTTCTGGAACACCTCCCTTTTCTATTCTACATGTTACCTTTTGTGGTGTTTCTATCAATAAATAAATCTGACTGAATACTTATTTTAATCAATAAAATAAGATAGACTCATGTGTATTCATGTTGGTTTTCACTTGTTTTTAAATTGATTTCAATGATATTATTAAAAAAAAAGAATGTTATAACACCAACATTCATTAATTAACATATATCATTTTTTTTTTGTTTTGACAAGACGATTTTGTTTTGAGTACAAAATGAGGTCATCTAAAACATTTCAATAAACTATACCTAAAAACTTATCATTCTGAAGTGATATGTAAGTGTTTCAATCCTGTTGAAAATATTGTTGTCTGCATGTAATTCGATCGGAATTTTCTCTTGCTGTAATTAACAGAAAATCAACAAGAAGAAGTTTGTTTACTTTTTGGTACCAAAATAAACAAAGGGAAGAGACTTATTCACTAGCTATGTCAACAATTCCGTTCTTATAAATGGTCAATAACATAGTTTAGATTCATCAAGTTCCAATCGAAAGTGTTTCATATATGCCCACGTATGATAAACTTGATATTTGTTGGTAAAACACTTGTTTATTATTATATAAACTTTTGTTCAGTTGCAAGCAGGGAAAGCGCTTTCAATTTTCTGTTCTAAATATGTAAACTTAGTTTAGCTGTGCACTTAAATCAGCGTAAACCAAATAGTTTCTAAATTATCAATTTCTACTTTCCAGACAAATTCTTCATCATCAGAAAACAGCAGTGAATTACAAGTTAACAACACCCCTGTTGTGGACGGCGTTGATAGTGGAAACGACGGCGACGAATCAGGATTAGAATCGTCGGTTAATTCCATTCAAAAATTTGAATCCAGAAAACGGCTAGAGGTTTGTTTATTAAATTTAACTCATAAGTATTAATAACGTTGCTGGCCAGTTAAATTGTTTGAGTTACCTACACAATGTTCTTTATGAGCTTCGTCGTTAAGCCAACCTTCGTAAGCTTATTAATAAGGTTGTGAAAAAATCAATAATGTGAGCAAAGTACGAACTAAAATAGGGATTAACTGTCAAGTTACTGGTAAAGATTGTGCATTACATTTCTTTATCTTCATGTGGAAAATGGAATTTGGCAGTCGTACTCTCTCTAATCACGAAATTAAAGTCTTATCATCCTTGCTGGAATAATAAAAAGCCACTTATTTGTTAATATTTGTTAACTTTAGGAATAATAACTGCTGAAAGGCCGGTCACAATCAAGTGTTTTTTCTAAAGAGTTTACAAAAAAGTTAGAAACAATACACAAAAAGTTTACAAGTGGAGTCTTTCTGATCAAAATATTTTACAAAGGAATTTTTTTAAAGTATTTTGTTTATATTTTGTTTCGATTTTGTTTTTCTTTCACTGCTTTTAGAGTCATCTAACAGACATGTGTATGCTAATATTTGCGCTCTATTGAAAAAACACAGCCAATTCAACCGTTATATATTTGTAAAGATTTTACATCTAATGTGCCAATAGTTTAGTATAACAAAAAGGATTTATTTAGTCAAACCAGGATATATGCATTCTAATTCGTGGCGTCGTAGTGACTGGAATGTGCTTAGTAATGCCATATTTTAACTTTAATGACACTTCTTTCATTTAGAAGGAGAGAAAGCACCTTAACAGAAGTCAGAGTTACAACTTCATGCAGGAAACTGACGAAACAGATGGTGCACCCTTAGATGCTACTAACTCACCTGATGCAAGAGGTCTTTTTAAACTTGACTTGATGACTACACGTCAAGATTATTCGACAAAACGTCAGGATTCCAATACATCTACTGAGAACGATATCATGAGAAGTCCAGAATTATCAAATACCGACATTACACCTTTAAGTGATGACAACATAGGTGAATTTACGAAGAAACGGTCCTCTTTTAATTACAAACAGCGCTGGTCGTCCATGTTTGATCATAGTAGAGGAGCCGATAAAAAAGACAAACAGTTCTCAAAGAAAGTTGAAAAATCGCAAGAGTTTCGCAAACAAACAGCGTCCTGTGGAGAATTAGAGTTACGAAAGCCAAAGTCCTTGTCATTAACTGATGTTTCCATAATAACAACTACCACAAACCCGACCACACCAATCAGCATCACACCTTGTAGCGATTTAGAAACCGAATTCGACTCAGCACACAGTCGAACTGGATCTGTTGACAGTCCACAGTCATTTCAAATAGGTTCAGCAGAGCTTACAGCCACCAGAAGAAGGAGACATGGTTCGGTTGATAGTAATGAACAACACTGGGATGTATTTGATCCTGAAAACCAACTAAAGAAGTTATCTGTGGGATCAGAAGACGATAATAGTGACTGCTGTAGTGTCCCTAGTGTGTGTAGCGTACCAATTGTTGAAGAACACAAACATGACGAGCTGGAAGGTACTCTTCGAGAGGAAACATTCTTGAGGAAAAGAAGAAATTCTCTGACATTGGAGCGTGGACATATTGTCAACGAATTGGAGATTGTGAACAAGAAAGGGAATAAACAAGAAACTTTAAATGCCACGCAAGAGAAGCAAAAGAAAGAAAAAGCTGAAAAGCTAGAAATGAGACTTGAACAGATTGATAGTCAAATTGAGATAATAGACAAAAAAATTGACTTGCGTATAAATCCAACGTACAAACAGAAAAAATTAAAACCAGCTGTAAACAAAACAAGATCTAGTAACACTTTAATGACAAAATTTCGTAAAGGTCGGCAAAAAACTCCGATGGATAGCGTTTATTCCATGTCAGTGGAAAGCTTAGCTAGCAACACAAGTCGTGACAGTTCAACTGGAAAAGAAAGCCCAGTGGTTGCCAATAAAAAGCAATTCGAAGATAGCCGAGAATTAAGTAAGCGAATTTCGGACTGTAGTGAGACCAGTAATTGTTCACAAAATATCAACTCGGACTTAACTGGTATACAAGAACTTTTATTGACAACACAAAAACTTGAATACAACAATAACAACAATAATATTAGTGAAAACTTTGAGAAGGGGTCTGTGTCACCACAGATCAACCAACCACTTGCTTTTTCTGATAAATGGAGAAGCAAATCCGTGAGTTCGATGGATTCAATAAGAACAAGGGTGAAAATAGATGGCGTTAAAACCACAAAAAGGGGTGTGAACCACAATCACTCATCTGAGGAGTCACAGCTCATTATTGAGGTAGGAGATTCAATTTTTCATTGATACGTTCAATCGCTGCCATTCTGTATAATTTAACTAAAGCAAATCAAGTGTTTAAGAACATAATAACATATCTTATTAATTTTTTTACTTCAGCCATAGTATCTTTTTTGATTTCAAGATGGCTATGATAATTAGGTTTTTGGACGGTTTTAACAGACAAAAATAAACGCTCGCTTTTAAGAATTATGTCACTCCCATATTGTTAACCCTATTCGCATATCCTTCCAGATATTTTTGGTTTGAGTGACATTTTAGATATACTAGAATTGAGTTGCAACATTTTTTTCTGATAAATTTCTTTGTTTGTCATAGCATAAAAAATGTTAGGCTCATATTGGCCTAAAATTCAATCAATTAATCATTTAATCTTTTTCATTAATTTTTTTTAATTTTTTTTTTCTTCAATTGATTCTAATGTAAATTATATATCCATTACCCCTCCCCTCCCCCCCTGAACTGTAGGAACCCCTAAGAGACTAGACAAAATAGAGTCAAGCTTAGTCTATATATGAATTGGGCACGATGGTTGGAAGTTGTAGTGAACTTGAACAAAATAAATTTACATTAAAGCCATAGTCGCGCTTTGGCATGATGTCACAAATGCAAGGATCATGCACAAATGCAAGGATCTGCTATTCCCTATTACTAATTTAATTTCATCTTTTATTTAGGACTTTGAAAAATTCTCCGCCATGCTCACGGACCAGATGAAACACAATCGAAGCTTATGTGATGCTATTGACGTCTAAATGAATTCAAAGCTAAAAATTAATTTCACCAAATGTTACTTACACTCGAATATTACTCAAAATTTCTCTTGGAAGAGAAGCTCTGTATATTTTAAATGGCGTCATATATCAGATTTAAATTTTCATTAAATCAGAATTTCTTCTATTTGTTGTTGAAAATATATATCATGTAAATAGTACGTGTAAATATTAAATTCTTTCTTATATAATTCGTTTATTCACTTAATGTCATCTGTACTCTCCTCCATACTATGAAAAAAAGACAGTTTCAAATCTTTTCACTTCAATGTTAGTATCTTTATTACAGCACAAGTTGCAAGTAAGAATTGTAAGATAAAAAAAAGATTATGTAACATTATAAAGATATATACAATACATTTTTATGACTTCAAGTTGTTGTTCTATCTTCCCTGTTTGTTTCCATGAACGTTTCTATTTTTTGCTGAAGCCGTTGTAAATGAACCCCGTAACCGTTAAGAACCCTGGGCTTCATAGCGTTAATTTATTATATATCATTCTCTGTGTCAAGTATCTTCTAACTCGAACTTTTTTCTATTTCGAACACGCACCCAGGTCCCTTTCTGCAATTTTTTACCTAACTACCCCTCCTTTATGTCGAATCTTTCTCACCGGTCAAATGCGAGACCGAGATTGACATTATTAATATTTATTTAAATTATTTACCGAGGATATCCTCTTCAGTTTCTTTTGGTAATGCTATTACCTAGGGTCTTGCGAAAGAGGTCCTAGTGCATTTTAAGCACAGCAATCGCTTAAACAGACACTGCTTTAGATATAAATTCTATTCTCATGAACGCCAAGCGCAAAGGATCGATTCATGATATTATAATCTCCGCATGATTCGGCGGAGATTTAAACAAACAACCTTCTGCGCTGGAAACGAAGGCTTTAACACACGACTGCCAGTCAGTCGATGTGAGAGTCTACTGTACTTAAAATTATGCGGCAGATATTTCTACCGAACAAAGAAGCATCATGATGATCGTGGCAAATTTCAGAAAAAGCATCAATTATAATATTTTCCAGTTATTTAAAGGTTTTCATCATTTAACAGATCTCTTCATCGTTGCTTAACATAACAACAATGAATATGTTAGATTATTGTAAATTATTTTTGTAGTAATCGAGGCAAGTTACGCATGCGCTTGATAGCGCATGCTTGAGTAGAACTTTCCTACCCATTTTCACTCACAAGTCAATTCTATTCGTACGGGTTAGACGACCCGCCCACCCTCTCCTGTAAGTTGAGGAAATTACTCAGAAAGTAATATTAAGATTGGCTGAGTGACATAGAATCTTATACCTATCTATACGGTTTTTTTCCAGAAAAATAGACGTAGTCAATCCCCTTTGGCTCGGCATAATCGGAAGTTTTTATCCTGGAGTCGGTATAAGACTCAAATGTATAATCTCAGCAAGGTAACGAGTCTAAAAATGCTTACACGAGCTAAGAATAACTGTGGTACTATTAAGAAGTATAGACGGAAAGTCCGTAAGAAAATTGTTGTTATTGTAACCTGATTTGTGTTGTAATTATATAATATTGAGTATATTAGGAATTGTAAATACGTACGAATACTGAAGACGACTCCACTCAATACCGAAGATGACTCCACTCACTAAATTTTATTTCTTGAATAGCGTCCTAAGTCTTGAAGAGATTACGTAGACGAAGCTGACCACCGACGAATAAAAACAAGTTGGTTTGCCTTGAAAGAGTTTAAAACGTTTTCCATGAGTTCTTTTTTTTGATAATTACACTAGTTATATATGACGTCATGTCTTGGAAAATAGAGGACAATCGTCATTTTGGGCGATTTTGGGTATTTTCTATGTAAAAGTCGGAATATATGTGATATAACATTTATATGGCTATCAGAAGCAGAACATTAGAATTCGATCTAGAAGTACAGCATAAAAAAACGACAAAATCTACGAAAATATATTCTTTTTTATAGTAAGCTTTTGCCAACACCTAGGTGGACATGCTCACACAAATTCTAACTTCTTTTTGTTTCATTTTTTTTAGGAAAGATTTATTTACAATTTAGAACACGTTTGCTCCGTTTATTTATGCAAAAATTGGCACATTGTGATGTTAACAAAATGAGAAAATCGTTACGCTCCAGACTCGATTACTGATTTACGTTTAGTGGCTGCAACGCCACTATGTCTAAGCACCCAGGTCTTTCTGCACTTACAGGTAAACGCGTTAAAATTTGTCCTCAGTCCACTTCCGTTCTTGAAAATTTCATGTACTTGCGGAAGAGTCTAACGATTTTAAACTCACTCGGATAGAGAGTTTATAAATTGAGCATGACAGTCCTATTTTTAATAACACGGTAATGTCTTTCCCTTTAGAATTAATTTGATAGTTCTAATGATATAAATATATTTTTTAGATATGTCGTAGATTTTGTCAGTTTTTTTTTCCTGAATATTTCTAACAAACTGCTCCACCAACTTTTAGAAGTACAGCACTCGGAATTTAGGCAGACTTAGTACTTTGGACAAATTTAAAGTTTGTGATGACGTTGCAAAAAATGCTGACTTAAGCGAAAATCTAACGCTGCAGGTTTGTACCTTTTTTGAGTTATAGGGTCGTTATAGGGTTAAGTCATGTGGAAAACCGATAAAGGTCTTGAGGGATTCCTAGACAATCTATAAATTTCTTTTCTATGAAATCAATTGGTGTTTTTTGCAGGGTTTCAGCTTTTAGAAAAACAAACCACATATATTTATGACTAGGAACTCGTGTTGCGTTTCTTTCTGTCAACTGTATTGATTTTTAAACAAATTGTCTATAGTTGTTTTTGTCAAGATTTTGAGGACAAATCGTCAATGTTCTCTATTGAGCATGAGTTTTCTCAAAAGTTGAAAAATTTCTTTTTAATAATTAATTACGTTCATAATTAGAAATACTTTGTAATAAAAATGTAAAGGGTTAGTTTATTGACAAACTAGACCGGAGACGCAGCAATAAAAGTACAGCTAAAAACTGTGCGTGACCTTTTGGAACATTCGTGGGAACATACTTTTCACAAAGTATGTTCCCACGAATTAGACTAATTTTTTTTAAAAAAAAATATCTGAACATGCCATACCAATATTAACTTGGTACACTTTGTAAGGCTTGTTATAAAGTATTAAGCACTTAATATATTTATTTCGCAAAAAGGTTACCATAAAATGTCATGTATGTTGTTTTGGATATTGAAGGGGGTTCTCAAGGATGAAACAATATCCTTTTATACTAGAAACTGCGTATACTACCTTTAATTGAATGTTTCATATTTATTCTATCTTGTTAACAAAATTAACACAAACTCTCCTAATAAAATTTTTGGAAAGACATTAAGGCAATACTTTTCGACAATTTTGCGAACTCCCAAAAAGCACCTACACTCGAATTCTATCAGGTGCTGCCTTTTCAGATGGGTAGGAAAGATAAGCACCGTTTAAAATACGCTAGTCGCACTTTGTAACACACCTGTTCTACGGAAAAATCTAGAGAAAAATAGCCATGCTGACTTCAGCAACAATTAGCATATTTTGAGAATTCGGATCTAACCTGAGACTACTGTAAACATTGACTAGTTCAAATTGCATGAAGCTAGTATAGAAACTTCGAAATTTGCCACCTGGTCTTAATATTATTTTTGTGTGCGGTGTACCTATAAAAAAAGTACGTTTGGCGAAACATGCTTCGATTTTCATGTACAACCTTGTTTAATGTTTAGATCGGAACAAAAAGATACTACATCCGTTTGTGACAAGTGGAGTTTGACAAGGTACATGTTTCTAATGTGGTAAGATGGGAAATGATTGATTGTGAGTATCATCTTAGAAATTTACTTTGTTCAATGAAATTTTGAATAGAATTTGAGTCTATACTTTTTGAAGAGAATTTGAGTGTATATTCTCCACACCTCAAGCTAGCAAAAAATATTATGGCTCTGGACACCACTGAAATGATGCAACTTAGAACATTTTAGTAAAAGTTCAATAAGTTACCATGGGTTCGAGGTATCAGGATTATATTGTAAACATTTCTTTCTATTTCGTTGTTTTACATACAATAAAGAGAACCTACTAAGCAACATATATGCCAGAGTATTGTTCAAAACATTATTTGAATGAATACTTACTTTACAGATCATACCCACAAGCAGTGATTTACGGCCTGTTCATATTTGATCCACGCGCTTTAACCTTGTCTAGCCACCTGTTTGGCAATGGTCTAAAAATACTGAATATATTAATTCCCTTGTTGAGTGAGCATGGTTGTGCTTTTTTTTAAGCCGAACGGGGCCGTTATTGTAAATTAATTTTGGTTTTACCCACAATCAAGCATCTGCATGCCGTATTTCGGTGGAACAGGTTGTTTATCAACTGAAAAGAGTATAATAAATCTTGAAATAATTAATCTGTGTTACTTCAGCGAACTATTTCTTCACTCAATTCAATAGAAAATTCAGATTAATTACTCAATGTAATAAATCTTGATTCATTGCATGGATTTATCAGGTGTAGAAGAATTATTTGAAAACTCCCGTGATCATACTAAACATTACTTGAATGAACTAGGTTAATTAATTAATTATTTCCGTGTAATTGGTTTAATATGTTGTCATTTTGCAAAGTTTTACGCAAAAATTTATTGCTTTTTTATGTAAAGACATCACGTTTTTATAAACTTCTACGAATATTTTCAATATCTACTAAACATTAGTTTTTGTTCAGGAATTTTTCACTTCTCAATATTTGCAACGACTTACGATCTGTGAATATTTGGATAGAAACCGTAAAGGAGAGGTAAACTCCGCTGCGGCTTACTATAAATCAACTTTACATGTTACGGCTATCATACTTAAATAAGTGTTTAACAACCTCGTTCCCAGCGCCTGTTTTCTCTTTTTTACATCGTTGAAGAGCAAATTGCCGTCCCGATGTCAGAAAAGATACAAGATACCTCGGAGACAAGATTCGTATTTAACAATACGACAGAAAGATGTTTACTCAGAGTGAGCAAAATTTATTTACAATTTATATTATTTATTTACGTATAGACCCATATTATAATGGTATGATTTACCAAAACCGTTGATGTATAAAAATATCGACACAGACCATTATAATTAGGTTACAGAGATCTAAAAACTGATCATTGACACAACTTTTTCTGCAACTTATACGGTTAAAAACATTTAACTTTGGCCAACTCTCATTGACTATTAACTTTTCCTTTTTCTTAATTAAAAAGAGTACTTGATGAAAGTTTTAGAATTTTTTTTTTGATATATCTAAGGTTCATTTGTCACGATAAAATAATACTTAAGAAGAGTATAAGTTATAGAATTTTTGTAACAGACAAGAGATTCATAAATAGCAATTTAACAAGCACAATTGTTACAATGCTCATAATTTTACAACTGTCCAGAAACACATTTAAAATTCTGTCACCTTCTACATTCGCCAGTTGAAGTCAGTACGATTAACTTCGTATGGTCCTGCGGAATAAATGCTTCTTCCCCTTGATTGACCATAATCATTTTCCTGATAATATGACATGTTGAGGTATTTGTTCTAAAGGGATGCAGATGCAATAATGTTAATTCCTGATTTGATATAAGAAAAAAAAAAGATTAGATGGAAAAGTCGTTAAACCGATTAAATTTATCATAAGAATATGTCGTTAATACATTGAACTAGCCACTACTTTGAGCATTCCACGCAACGTAAAAGTGCTTTTTAAAAAGTGCAAATGATCGATCAATAACTTCTGTGGAGAATAATTAAACGTGAGAAGCGTTAATTTAAAACGGGTGGATGGTAATTTCAAAACGATTAAAAAAAGAAGAAGACTTACTAATTCCTTCCTTATTTCCATGAGAATAATTAAACGTTAGACACGTTTATTTAGAAGGGCATTAAAAGAAGAAGAAAACTTACCGATTCCTTTCTCATTTCCATTAGTAGGTATTCAAGTTGCCGAAAACTAGGCCTGGAACTTGGTTCGTCCTGCCAACATTGTGCCATTAAACGATACCTGATGTTAAAAATATCTATCATCAAAAGCCTTTTTTTTTAAAGGTTCAAAATGAGTTACCCGTATTCTTGAACGGTCCAGGGTAATTCATTCGTTAGCTAGAAACGATGAATACTGAAAACATCCGAACATACTGTAGGAATTATACAAGTTCATATGCTTTTTATGATGTTTGATGTGCGAGTGAGCTTTTATACTCGGGTTGGCTTACACAATGAAAACAATCATCCATTTCGAAAATAAAATATATTACACGAAACAAGAAAACACTGATTTAAACAGTGAATTTTATCAACCTTAGAACAAAAACTCAGTATCAGCATCTAGTTACCCATTTATTCACAAACAATAAATCTGGATTTTTATCTTCACAAAACATCATCGCTTTTAAGTCAACTTTCAAAAAATCCTAATATCGCATAAATACCCTGAAAGACATTTTTACGTGTGATCAACCATGGGTACAATGATTTTTTAATGCTTTGAGAGCAATGTTAGGGACAAATAATACTTACAGTTCTTCACTGCAATGAAAAGGTCGTGGAAGGCGTACTCCTCGATCTAATAAAGCTCCAACCTCTCTTCCAGTATGCCCAGGATATGGTTTTTCGCCTAAACAAAGCAAAAATCCTTCAGGATACTTGTGCAATACATCATTTTTTTACAACAACATTCAGAAAACAATTTATAAGGTAACATCCCCTTTCTAGAATTACCTTTTGTGATAATTTCCCACAAAGTGATGCCAAATGACCAACTAAATGCAAATAATGTATGTTTTAAAAAAAACCATGAAACTTCGAGCATATGTAATCACAGAATCCAATAACTGAAAAAATTATAATTTGCTATACCAGTAGTGCATCTGTTGATCTTTAAAGTTCTTGATGCATTAGACTGTGACCGCCCCCTATTATCTCACCTGGTTTTTTTATGTTCCCAGCAACAACTATACATTAACCTTGTTTATATAGAGGCGGGCTGGCTCCGCAAACTGAGCTGACTTACTTGCCGGGCTGGCTTTTACCTCGGTTAGGCAAGCTGGCTCTGAACAATTAAAACATTAATAATTTTGAAAACAAAAGAGATAATTTTCATAACAAAAGAATTTAATTACTTGAGCGTAGTAAACCATCTCGGTTAGGCGGGCTAGTCCATTTTGTACTGTTTATATGGAGTTTTATCCAGTCCAATGGCCGAGATCTCGGGTTAAATAGGCGAGATCTCGGCAAGCGGGCCAGCTTGCCTCTCCATATAAACGAAATTTTCATATAAATAGCCCCTAAAACTGTATTTTAAATTATTCCGAATACTTTGTTAGCCGTATATTTCTTTTTATTGTCTACAACCAGGCAGTACAGATAAACTTAAAAACTATCATATCATGCAGTTGCAAATCTTGCATAGTCGGAGTATTTATAAGTTTGTCCTTACATATCCGTTTTGTAACTAAATGTTCTGTAAAAAATAGATTCCGGTGCCATCCATTTAATTGGCAAACGTTCCTGAAAACAAAATAAGAAAAATAGATTCATGATGAAATTGACCAGATGCCTGTCATCTAGAATGTTCTATTCCAAAATAACAATTTATTCCTTTTTATAACAACCCAAACAACCACATGATGTATTCCCTTCGCAGATGACGCAGATGACAGATTCTTTACATTTATTATTTTTGTCTCAAGAGCCATATGTTCAATTTAATTATGAAAACTAGGTACTTTTATTTTTATGCAACCATTATTCTGCATTTGAAAAGGATAATGCATTACACGTGTTTGTCCAACGAAGATGATAGTGAAAACGCGTATCTTTAGTAACTTCTGGATATCAAATCCAATCGTTACTAAAGATACGCGCTCGCAGAAATTCAAAAAAGTCACATAAATGAGAATAATATTGGTAAATACATCAAATAGTGGTGCTGATAAAAGGACTTTTTCGTTTTATTAAAGCACTTTATGTCGAGGTTTCTAGCATTGACATCATTGGTTAACGGTTAACCATGTTAACAGCAATTTAAGACATTTTGTAATTGGTTACATGATAAACATACCGATACGCTTTGGTATGTTCTGTTTTCACCAACAAATCTGGCAAGACCAAGATCAGATACTTTGCAGCGACCATTGTTTGCAATTAAGACATTCCTACAGGCTAAATCACGATGAAGGACCTAAACAAAGTTAGGCTGTGTAGAAGTCTTTGTATTCCTCTATGCTTTAAAAAACTTCCCTTTACTACCTTGTTGATTTCGCAGACTAAGAGAACAAAACAATATTTTAGATAAAGATTTTCATTAATTCAGAAGGGCTTGTTTGTGGTTTTATAACTTACGTAGGCTTCCTTATTGGTTTCCAAATCAAAGTACTAGATTGTGTAACATGTGCTCCGGAATGGAACGGGTGGGTGTTTTAAAAAGTTTCAGTAAGTTCATTTGCAAGTCACAAAATTCTTTAAATGTTGTGAAACAAAATCGGCGATTGTCATTTCATTACCTATTGGTGCTCTTAACAATGACGGTCCTGCGAAGCGCTTCTAGCGCATTAAAAAACTAATGCACATTAGTGCGCCATATCACTACCAAACATGGAAGATTCCTATTCTCACAGCAACGTTTTTTTAGGTGTCTGCTTTTTACTTGCCAAAGCTACGATAGCTACGATACATATTCTTCAGTATTTTTATGCTGATAGTGCATAAAGAGTCATCACGAAAATACTTGTAGTTTGGTATTCACAACCAAAGTACACACAGTGAAAAGCTCAAATCTTTTGGTGTGTTTTATTCACATAATTATGTAGTTTCTATATCATCTTATTTGCTTTGTTTTTAGCCCACTTTGGCCTATTTTAGACTGTAGAAATTACAGAGTGAAGAGAATTTGCCCCTCCCCCATCCCCAGCATTAAGGAGCACCCAAATAGTCCAGCGGAAATAGGCTTAACTAGAATGCAAGTTTTCTTTTGGATAAGAACATGTGTAACAATATTTTCAGGAATCTGACTTTTAAAACATCTTATTAAGGAACAATTTTTCGAATAACACAAATAAAAAACGATTAGAATTAGCCAATCACATTTAATGCAGATGTGAAAGAAGAAACAATTTAACTACGACTATAATCACTACGATTTTACTCGTACCAGGACCTGTGTGCAACCAGCACACTCGTAGTTGGCAAAGAAAGTGTTAAGCTAGAGAGGTAGTGCAAGTGCATCAGCAGCTCAACTAGGCCTTGGTCCAAAACAAAAAACCCCATTTTTATGCTATGCGCTAAGTTCAAAATCAATTCACACATAACCTCTGGAATTATTCAACTGGGAATTAAACACATGATCTCCTGCACCTGGAAGCAAACCAGGATACAGAGAGTTAATAGGGTATATAAAAACAACTGACCTTGCAAGCATGTAAATGACCCATTCCTCTTGCAATGTCTAGTGCAAAGTTGATAAAGTCTGATTCATGTAAAAACGAGTTGGAACTTTTTTGAGATTCTGGTCTTCGCAAAATATCCAATAGATCGCCACAAGGAAGAAACTCCACAATAATCAACGGTTCACCTAATAAAAGAAAACCCCAAAATTGCGTAAGTTGACTAATATACAAGAAGTAAAATTGTAACAAGGAATTCTCGTCCTCATACAAGTTGCCTGCTGTGTTTTTAAATCGGCATTTCAACCTACTTAACTAAGCTTGTTGGCAGTCAGTCAAACTTTCTAAATGGACAACCTCCACAGACTAGGTTATGCAAGAATGGCAATTTTAACTTTCTAAATGGACAACCTCCACAGACTAGGTTATGCAAGAATGGCAATTTTGTTGAACTATTTTTGACTGCAACGAATGATTCTTTTCCTTGTATAATACAGGACGCTTTACGGCAATCTTTTATTTTGTTACATACTTGTGGTGGGAAACGTACTGGTGAAAGTTATGCTTTCTTTTACACATAAATTAATACGAAATACCGCGCTGGGATAATCCTAATGGTTATAAAGTAATTGTTAAGCTGACCTTCTTCGTTAATGAATACGTTGTAAAAAGACAAATGTAGTTACATATTGAACACATAAACATAAATTCACAAATTGTAGCATTCCTATGCTCTTCTAGAAACTAACTTTCTTTTAAAATTACAAAGGCAAAAAGCATACATACCTTTTTTCGTACAGCATCCCAAAAAATGTACAACATTAGGGTGATACGGCAGCTGTTTCATTAATTCCAATTCTTCCAAGAACTCTTCTTTGTCCTTGTCTTTTGCATTATCTAAAGTTATTAGGTAAAAAAGACCGTCATTTGGGGAATATATTTAATGGAAACAAAGCTGATTAAGCTCATAATTGGTAAAACCTAAATGAATCAATTGAAGTCAATATTTATTTTTCGTACTAGAATAAAACCTGGTAAGATACGTTCTCGACCACAGACCTCTTTAGGATAAACGTTGAACGTAGCTCTAAAGCCGTCTTTTGACGTGATGGATTTTTCAGTGTTCTCTTTTCCATAAAAATTACCAATTGGTGTTCCCTTCTGGCCCTAAACGAAAAGCTTACCTATTCCTTTTTTGGTGGCATAAGCTGCAGTGCTGAAACTTAATTTCTAAAAGTGGCTTGATTTACCATATTTCACTCCACTTTAGGAGCAAGTTTCAAGTTATTCGAATTGCAAATGTAAATTTTGTTGGCAATTCTGAAACAATTGTGAAAAGTTTATTACTGCGAAAATTTTTATATTTTTTCATTCGCACTATGCCCTAAGTTTTTCAACATTTTTTTAGTATCATAGCAGTAACAACAACTTGCTTGGAAAAACTTTGGCGAGATTTTGCGGAATTGTAGTGGAAGGAATTTCAGTAGGAATTGTTCAGCAAAATATAAAGTATATATTTTTTCAGGAATATAAAAAGCATAAATAAATTATTTATCATAATTGGCAAGTCACTTCTCGAATCAGGTGACAATCATTTGGTTGCTACCACAGTGGTGTTCCCAATCATTTAAATTTTGAAAAAAACTTTAATAAAAAAAGTAGAAATGAAAGAATATTGATATCAGAAAATCTCGACAAAGAGATAAGTTCTGACAAGCAAATTTTGCAATGCTAAAATTTTTAGGTTATGATTTTAGAACTATTTTTCCTTAAACATTAATTTGGGTCTGATTTTATGTTTTTATTGATGCATCGTTAAAAATATATATACAAAAGTTTATATCTGCAATTTTTGCGAAAGTGTATGAATTGTATATTAAAATATTTGTAATCATCCGCAAAAGTAGAAAGTTGTTAAGTGTTCAAAAATTAATTTGGGTCTGATTTTACGTTTTTATTGATGCATTCGTTAAAAATATATGCAGAAAAGTCTTTGTCTGCAATTTTTCTTTATATGCCATCTTTTGCGAAAGTGTATGAATTGTATATTGAAATATTTTTAATCGTCCGCAGAGCAACTTAACAGTTCAAGTTTTATAAGAACGAGGATTTCTTTTTCATCATTTATCATGCCCATCCCAGTATGCATAATGTTAAAGTTATTATGAATAAAAAGAAATTTTGCAAAAAATATTTTTTATAAAGTTTGCAAAAATAAGTTC
This sequence comes from Hydractinia symbiolongicarpus, assembly GCF_029227915.1. Lineage (NCBI taxonomy): Eukaryota > Metazoa > Cnidaria > Hydrozoa > Anthoathecata > Hydractiniidae > Hydractinia > Hydractinia symbiolongicarpus. The sequence goes on from NC_079878.1 coordinate 7,802,853, forward strand.
TGCAAAACAAGACGAAAGTTTTTATTTGCCTTATGACATGTTTGTTTATTATACACTTTACGTTACTGTAGGAAAAAATAAATAAATAAATAAATATAAAAAACACTTTCCTGCCTTCATTTTTTTTCTGGAAATATTAAAGCTTTAACTTTTTACAAAACATTAATTTTGCATTTTTTCATGACATTTTATTCACAAAAACATGTTTCCAAAAAAAATTTTGTTTGTCTCTTATTCTTAAAAATGATTTCAGCAAGAATTTCTCACATCGGATCTGACACCCGACATAAACAGTTTCTGTGAAATATCCAAAAAATTCCTTCTATAAAAGAGTTTATTGTTTCAATGAAAATAACAATAAAGGCTATCAATTCCGCCTATTGTGTATTAAAAGGAAAAATAGGTAGTGTAAGGTATGAACAACCTAGCACAATAAGGTTTATCAATGATTTAGTAATTCAAGTTCAAGATTTTCTGGGTTTTTTTAGGATCAGTTTCAAAAATTAAGGGGGGTTTTGTGACATTTCAACGTCATCATTTGACATTCTCTACAAAGTGTAATTTTGAGGTTACTGTTAACAAAAGGTAGGTAGGTAGGACATTTGGTGTATAAAAATGGGCAACTTCTAAAAAAGGAAGCACATTTTGAGGTTAACTAGTTTTCAAGATATACTCGAAAATGTGATGTGGTAAATTTGAGGTTACCAAAATGAGGTTACCCTCTTTAAAGCCTTATATCTAAGGATTCCTTGGGGTTACTTTAATGAAACTTGGTACAGTGGTGACTAAATTGGTAAGCAACCCAACTAAAACTTTGAATAATTGAATTTGTAAAGTGTGTGACTATATTGACGTTACCAAATTTAATGATTTTTTCTCATTCCTCAATGAGCTAATGCAGAGCATAGAGAATCAGATTTTTTTGCTTTTAATGGTATTATGTCTATACGTATGGAAAATTGTGAAGAAAAATTCAGAAATGCATTTTATTTGATTTTTTGAGGTTTCTGTTATATGTAGAAAAGTTTCTACGAGATATGCTACTATTTTTCAAAATTATCATTATAATATTTCCAGGTATAACTTTTATGTAATATAACATTTTAATGTATTAAACTCATATTGACTAGTTCCAAGAAAAATCAGTTTCTAAACATGAGGTTACCATTTGATCAAAATATGTATTTGAGGAATGCGGTAATAACACTGTTAGCATCAGTGTCAATGAGTGAATAATTGCTGATTGGGAGTATTATAGTGCACGATAGTGATATTGTTAATAGTATTTTGAAACATGTGATTTTTAGTAGTTGAGTAACCTCACTTGTTACACATTTTTTGTTCCTGGTAATTTCTTCATCATCATGTTCCAAGTAACTTTATTCTACTTTATGTTTTTTAGTGGTTGTTTAAATTTATTTATTTTGTTAAGCCTTTATTATCTCAATTTTATGCCTTTGTTTGCAAGAGCTGATAAGAAACCCAAACGATAGTAACCTCATAAATACCACACTTATCTTAATTTTTAAATCACTGAACAATGTCAATAATTTTATACAACTTGTAGTGAAGCAATGTTTCAAGATTACACATAGTTCACAGATTTTTCTGTTTTATCTTATTTAAACACAGAATTGTACCTTGGGTAACCTCAAAATCAACACATTACACCTGAAATGCTCCAAAAGATATTTTAAGTAGATGTTTTGTACATATTTATGAGGAAAATATCTTGAATCACTAAGATGAAAATAACTCTACATTTTTTTCAGTAGATTGTAACCTTAGCTGAAATATGAAAAAAGTTTTCAAGAATTTAAGCGTCTTGGAGTCATCAAATCAAATTTTCAAAAATCAAATTTTATTTCCAGGATCTTTCCACTGTACTATATATCAAACCCGCTTTTTCAAGTCACACTTAACAACGTATCCAATTAGGTACCCACAAACGTAAGTCAAACCAAAAATGGCTAGCTTGCAAATAAAAAATCAGGTAATTGAGTCATATAGTGGGGTACTTTCATCAGATCACCAAACGGGTTCAGATTAACTTCTCAGGTTTTATCTCATAAAGCTCATGGGGACAAGAATGAGCATGATCTTACCTTTCAAGACTTTGACAGCAACTGTTGATTTACCATGACTGCCTTTTATGTTTTCTGCCTCTGCTTTATAGACACAGCCAAAATTCCCTTCGCCAATTCTTTTCAACAATTTTAATTTCTCTCGTGGATATTCATAATTTGTAAACTTTATTTCGTCGTAAATATGTTCTAATAAAATGATACAATAATGAGAGTACATAGATACAAATCATTTAAATTGCGCATACTTCAAAAGTAGCTTGGTTAAATAGGGGGATTAAAATTTGCACCTGTTTGCTTATCAAACTGCATCAGCCTTCCTTGTTTTAACGCTGTTAGAACTGCTTCTGCAACCTCGCTTGCATCAACATACATGTTTTGCTAATGAAAAAACAATTGATCAATTTAAAGTCAAGGTACATTAGATATTTATATAGACAGACAGATCCTTTCCGCACATTCTTAAATTTTAATTGAAAGATCACACCACCTTACACAAAGTCCAATGAATTTTTTTGTAATTACTTAGAAAAAATTGAGAAATTTCTTAGGAGTTCACACACGCGTGAAGAATTAAGAAAAATATGTCTTTGTCGACAACTGGTTTAAGGGCGTCAAAAATTTTTTCTAAATGTTTTACCAATAACGTTTTAACAACTATAAAATTAAATATGTCTTTATCGACAACTGGTTTAGGGGCGTCAAAAATTTTTTCTAAATCTTTTAGCAATAACGTTTTAACTATAAAATTAGAATAATTATGTACTGGTGTAAAAGGTTGCCACGATTCGTCTCCTTTTCTGTTTGCATTCATAATTTGCTCCATCCATTCTTTCTGTTTTCTTGTTTCGTCAATTCTCCACTTCTTACACATAAACAGTCCCAGTATGAAAATCAAGACTAATCCACCAGACAAACCTATTGCTATAACTAAAAGCAACAAAAAAAAATGATAAAAAAATTATTTACTTATTTATTCATTTTTGTATTTATTTATTTCTTGCAATTTCCTTTTCAACAACTTTATTTGGAACACACCTTAATTAACAAAATTTTGCACTTATTTTTTTGCGTACATATTTTCCTCCTCCCTTGGGTTAGCGAACATTCAATTTTTGCGTATTTCTTACGGGTAATATTTCTGTTGCAGGGATTGTGATCAATTCGGGAATTATGAATATTAACGAGTTATTATGCATAGTAACTCTAACCCTAACCCTTATACATAATACCCGGAGGGCATATGTATCATTTCCAGTTCATCATATTCACCGTTACATGTATATAAAAAAAGCTTTATTTATAGTAGAATACTTCCCATATTCCGAAATTCAGAAACTTTATCCTTCCTTTTTATTTGATCGCCACTCAAAAGTTTCACAAAGCGTGGATTTACGCGAGCTAACACCGATCATATCGTGATGACAAATTATAAAATGGTAAACCTATTTATTCATTTCTGCATCCTTCATCAAATCAAATTTTTTTTTAAAAAAAATTTTTTGCCTTAAATAAGATGTGGTCGAAAATTTCATGAACTGAAGTATTTTATACATTTAATGCATTTCCAAGTTATATATATATACATATATATAAAAAAATTGACTTTCATTGTCTTTAATTCTAATGTAGGTAACTGTTCTTACTAATTTCTTTGCTTAATGATTCTGGTGGTGATTCGCACTTAGCATTGATCTGAAATAGCTTAACAAGTTTGATTCCATTCCCAACCGAATTGGATGCTTGAATCTGTAATGAAAATTTATGTAGAAGTTCAAACAACACTTTTTCATAGTTAAGTTTACTTTCCCTCATGCTAGGAAAATAAATTTTAATCCAATATGAATGTATATATCGTTTTTATATAGTAACTCTGCTTTTTGGAAAGTTGGTGACACTTTATTTTGTCTCGGTGAATAACACAAGACCTGGATATTTTCAGCAAACTTAAAAAGTATAAAGATTAAGAATTTATGAAAAAAGTTGAGAGTTGCCAATTAAATAATTATCGCGAAATGCTCCATCAGCATACTATCTGGCATTGCATAAATATAACATTGAAACTTTAGAATATTTATTATGAGTTTTCTACTAAGCAAACAAACAATAAAAGCCCTGGTACATGCAACCTGAAACTTGCTACCTGCCAAAAACAGTCCAGTATTAAGACATATGATAATCAAAGATTACTGTGTACAATTTTACCTGCAGATTGATAGGATCTATATACTTACAGAGCAGCGCAAGATCTCAACACAAGGCTCATCAATTGTGATTCGAGCACCCGTGATGTTCTGAGTCGTGTAATTTTTTTGCACTTCAGGTAAATTATCGCAACCAAGCGTCACAGTCACCACATTGTCAGAACCAAATGGATTTGGTCTATCAAAACGGATGTGTAATTTCTTTGTTTTGGGGTTTTTCTCAATCCTAAAATGCACATTGCCAAAGGAACCAGGGACTAAAAAAGTGATTCGGTAATATACATCTAAAATTAACAATCACTTCTCTTAACTCAATTTCTACTTCTGTTTTTTGTTAGCAACTCAAAAAATGATAAACTATTGCATTATTTCTCTCACTCTCTATTAAAATATTTTTTTGAAAGTAAAACACTTGTTTTGAAGAAGGCGTTGCCTAGTGACTATGGAGTTTTCTTTTAGCATTCACGGGGTTCATGGTGCAGTTCACAGCACAGGTGAGTTTAGTAAGTGCTATTGCCACAGCTTCAAGTCAACACATAACATGCCAGGGAAATTGGATGCTGGTGGGTACTTAATGTAAACATATGGAACACAGGACCCACACTGATAACTGTTTTTACAACACTGAAGTGATTATCCTCTATCAGCTTAACAGATGCAACGACCTCCCTTCTCCTCCCCTTCCCTCTTTCTGAAATCACTTTACTTTTTCCATAACATATTTGTAAATTCAAGAACTATACATATGACGTCGTATAACATCGGGTTATAGATATTTTTTGCATCTCTATAATAACAGCCATCGTCTGTCTGTTTGTCTGTCTGTTTCAGAAGCTCGAAATACGATATGTAAAAGATTTTTCCATGGGATGACGACCAGTTGTATATGTATATTGTTTATATTCAATCCAAATATTAAAGTAATCATATACCTGTACCGTTGGAAGCTTCATATTCTTTGAAACCTAAATACAGAAAGTTGATAAAATAGAAATCTTTACAATTCAACTGTTTGATTGGACATGGGCATACAAGACCCAACAAGCTTCAAGCTAATACAAAATGAGAGAGTTTTAATGGATAAAGCAACTTTAATTAATTTCTTGCATAAATTTGTTCTTTTGAATTGATTTTGCTCTCAAGCAGGTTCTTTGAACAAGCAACATTTTGATTTGCTGTGTGAAAAAATTATTTTAGGAGATATCTTGGTAAACTATTTGAATAGCCAGTAGAAGTAACCCACTTGTCTAGGGACGCAAACAGTTCTGGGATTATTTAAATGACGTCATCAATAACTCGTCTATACAAAATTTTTTTAGAAATTTAAACCTTCGTCAAGAGGTCAAGAAAATATTGGGGTTTAAAGAATTTTCGAAAATGTCATAAGCCATATGCATAATTGTTTTTAAAAAATCTATAGCTACCATTGCTTCTATGTCCAAACCTTAAAAAAACAATAATTATAGAATCATCTGCTTTTGACAAACGGTTAAGAAGGTTTGAAGTTTTTTCCTAGTGTTATTAATCAACCATTCCGACACGACTTTGAGAAAATACTTATTCTGATCCCAGGTGCCCCTTACACATGCGGGAGATGACATCAGCTATTTCGAATCATTTCCAAGTCATTTAGGCTTAAATTCCAAAGGTGCAATGCAATTGCTTCCCTTTTTTAAAAATAGTATTGCGCATTCATTCACGTCGTGACTTAACGTCAATAAGGTCTGCAAATCAGACTTTTCATTTCTTTTCAGCTCCTTTAAACAAAAATGAATGCATCTAGTTTGAGCGTTACAGACACAGTTTATTATTAATGACTTGTTGACTGTTCCCTGATGAAATCCACTTAATTTAGGTAAATTAAATTTGCGAAAAAAAGATTTTGTTAGCGATATCAAAAACATCGTTCTCTGCAAAGAAAACTTATCTTTAAGAAATTTGTTATCCTGTTGCCACTATTGTGTACAGCATGAAATGCTGATGAAAATAATATAGAGGATCATGTGGTTTTGTCACGAGGTGTTAATAAGATATCATGTTTATGACACCAACAAAGACAAATGTTCAAATATTTTCTCTAGAAATTTATTGCGGCCGTTACTACACTTGTGTAGACCTTTAAACAGTGATAAAAATATTGTACAGAATCCACAACCACGGACATAAATTATTGAGCTTGTGACGTTACAGTTTTTTTAAATTGGCGCACAAAACGATGCTGTTCTCCCCCAAAGTTGTTAGAAAGGAAACCATATATTATATGAAAATATCACCATTATGAGTCATCTATAGAACTAATGAAAGATAAAGAATGAAAAAAAAGTGTTAATTCGAAACTTCGAACCTGAATAGATTACTATTTCATAAGGCAAAATTGAACTTTTTGAATATTACAAGGGATTGAGAATAGTATATGCTCACTCGGAGTGGGATGTTGTGACAGAGAGTGACATTGATTTTAGCTGTTCTTTTTGTCCAGGAGTTACCCTGTTTCTATTTCAGATTAATTATATTTCTACTTTTGTAGTTGGTTTGGGTAAACGCCACTATAATAATGTTTCACATGTGTATTTTGTTTTAGTGATGAGTATTTAGGTATTTTTGAACTTCCTAGTTAAAATGATACCAGGGTTTTGTGGCCCCTGAGCCGTTATTACGGAGTGCAAAATGCACTGGAAACGAGGTTAGTTAAAAAGTTGTTGTTTATAAAGTAAGAATGTTTTAATTTTATTTTTTTCGTTTTAAATTATTAAAGATTTAAATATTTATAATCTGAGATCTTATGATGTCATAAGTACTTTTCTGCTAACGTTACCTTCCTACCCTTAAAGGGGCACTCCAGTAAAAAAAAAATATTTGAAAAAAATGTTATTTTAAGAAGACAATACATAAATATGTCAAAATAAACCTTTTATAATCGTTAAAAATCTTTATTTATACCTTAATTAGGTCTGTAAACATCTTCAATTTTAAATAAAATTGCAAGGTCGCGTAAAGTTGAGCGGACTAGGTCAGAATAAATAAGCATACGTCACTTCGTGCAGAAAGTCTGTGAGCTCAGCAGCACACCTTCTAAAAGTTTGTTTACTTACTGTTTACATTGTTCGTTGATAAGACGTCTTGTAGTAATGACGAAGATTTTAACTTAGAAAACGTATATAGAATAGGATAATTCTCTTCATGGAAAAGACTTTACAAAGCTAGCCACACGAATTCAAACCTCTTGTGTCTCACAAGGGAGAAATTAATAATGATGCAAAGTGACGAGGTGTCTTTTACTGACTCAAAGTAACGTCCTTAGCAAAATATTTTTTAAAGAAATAGAAAATATATTTAATCACTTTTTTTAACATTCTTTTTGTCAAAAGCTTTATCATTTGCTTCAGTAAAAAAACTTTCTTACTTTACAAGTAAATTAATTTTTATTTCACAATTCAGCAATATTTTTTCTCAGCATGCACTTTTTTGCGCACAAATGCAAACAAATTTTATGTAACGTTGAAATTTTCGCCCTGATGGAGGACCATTCAAATGCGTGATTAAAAGATCGAATAATGTTTGGGTCGTGATAAGTTGGTAAAACGGGGGTATTAATATTGTATAAATAAAAATCATTCTTATGATTATGGTAGGTCATAAATGCATTGCAGATGCTACTGATTTATAAGTAGTTGTTTTGACAAAGCTGTTTTAGAAACTGCATTATCAGCATTACATGCAGCCTTTAACAGTTACAAAGATTGAAGAAAATGAGTACATTTACCCCCTGAAAATATTCGGCATGTCCTTCCATCAAAAAAAGCTTCTATTTGAAATACAAAGAATAGAAACTTGAGCGCTACGAAAGATGCGTAACTAGAAAACTTTTTTGTATGTGTTTGTATTGGAAATTGGTATAATGTTCTTTTATTTAATATACAAATGTACTAAACGTTATTTAATTGTTTTGTGGATATAAGTACAAATAATGAAATGAGAAACTTTGTTCACGTTCACTAGCTGAAATGGCATTTTTACAAAGTGGCAATATTTTAATATGGAAGTTTATTTCCTGGAGATCTCTTTTAAAGAACTATATGTGAAGTGTGCTAACCAAATATAAAAAATTTGATCGCTTGGTAGATCACCTGCACTACGTATTTTTTTTAGCCATTTTTGAGTTCTTTCTTTTTCAGAACAAACGGGATTCTGTGAAAACTTACTTCTTTTCACTTCTCTAATCGATTGTTACATCGAAACGCAAAGCAACTAACCATTTTTTAAAGATTGAAAGCAAATTACATACAAAAAGCGATTTAAATGTAAGCTATAGGTCTTAACATGAACGTTTTCTGTGCTTGCTTAAACTTTCTGCACGATGTAATGTCATTATTTATAATCGGGTCCAGTTCTAAATGAAATCGTGCCTGTCTGTTTTTTTATGAGAAAAAAATTGAATATACGAAGGCTTGTGCAACAATTTAAATAAGAAAAACAAGTAAAGTAAGTTTTTTTGATTTCTTAAGCTTTCTGAGTACGTACATAACAAAAAAGAAAAAAAGTGATTTTTACTGGAGTTCCCCTTTAAATTATAAAATGAAATCACTTTTAAGCTACAAAACTTCACATATCTCAAGATATCAAGAGCATAAGTCTACACTTCTAAAAAAATTGATATTTTGCAAGTTTGTAAGAATTTTTAATTATTAATGTATGCTTACTAGCTACCTTATTACATCATCAAAGATGATGTCATAAGGTAGTAAGTAATAAGGTCAGACGAAGATCTTTGAAGCTGAATATCCCAAGAATGAAAACAGATTTTTGACAACTCCAAAAGACTTGATAAACAACTTTTTGTCTTCTTTAACATACAAAAATATCATTTTTAATGCAGGAATCCCTTTAAACATTTAGAAATCGTACAGTTTATTTTTTCTTCTGCTTTTTTCTGTTGTTGTTTTTCCTAGAATTTTCGTCAACTGGTTAATGGCATTTGTTAGTCCGTATCCACCTCACAGTTTACCCTTTTTGCCAACAACTTTAGCTTCCAAAGAGATTTTGGATAGTACAGAACATAGACGAAGCCTCTTTGAGATGTGTATTATTTATTTTCGCAAAGAATACGCCATTGTCTGTCTGTTGGCTTGAGAACGGAAGGTCAAAGTCTAACTTGCTCCACTTGCGGGAAAATTAAATATGGCTGCGCAACTCCGAAAAGGCGTATTTGTACGCATAATCTGTTCTTTGTCTGAAACATAGTCACTGAATTTTTTTTAATACTTTTTAGGGAAAGTTTTTAACGTTATAGCACATCTATATTATAGTATATATAAATATAATTTAAAATAAGTAATTATAATTGGCATGCTTATTTCATGTATTTTGTTCGATTCAGATTATAAATGGAAGAACCACTTGCAGAAGTGGCAGTTGGTTCAACTCCCACCTGAATCACTTGATAATGTAGAATTTTTAAATATTTATTGCATTTAAAACAGATAAAAACAAGATATATAAACATGTATATATATAAATGTAGTTTCTGGCAGCATTTGGCTTGCCTATCAATAGAAGAATTTAGTTTTTACTTTACCTGTAATTTTAAAATTGAAATAACACATGCCATAATACTTGTTCTGTCTACTATATAGGAGAAACAGACTCCATCAGAGAAGAAAAAGAAGAAGAAGAATAGAATCAATCCGGAAAAAAATATTCTTATGACATTGAAGTCTGGCGGTGCAGGTAGAGTTGCAGCCAACATGGAGTACCATTTAAAAAAGATCCAAAGTTAGGCAAAGAACTTGATGAATTCCCTTCAAGTTCCCAAGCAAATGCAATAATGCGTAGTTTAAATAAACTATTTTCTCATCAACTGACATCTTCATTGAGAAATGCAGATATACTGCAGTATATAGCAGCCAAAATTTGCGCAATTATAACTAATTGCCTTACATATTTTATTTAATGTGACGCAATAAAAGTTAGGAACGAAAAGCTGTTTTTTATTCTAAAAATCTATATGCTTGAAGATGTGTCAAATCATAAACTACCGCACGCTAGACAAGTCCGTCAAACAGCCTACTCCCAAGATAGGGTGTGGTTTTTATACCACCCCGTTGTGGGCAAACCTTTTAAAAAGGCTTCGATCAAGATGGGGTGTCGTTTTTATGCCACTTCGTGGTGGGCAAACTTGTTAAAAAGGTTACACCCAACATGGGCTCGAAATTGTGTGTAGAACTTTGGTAGTGTATTGACTATTTCGTAGAGTAGAGCCTATTTCGTATAAGTGCACACTTATCCGACCTGTTAGACTTTATGTCTTAAATTGTATGAATTGCCCAATACGGGACACCTTGCGTATTTTGCCCACGACGGGGTGGATGCCCAAGATCGTTTGGAACACTTGACCAAGTTATGGTCAATGACAAGAATTAAAAAAGTTGACATTAATTTTTAAGTATTTCAAGGACTAAGAAATTGGACAATTAACAAAACCTGTTTATTGGGCGATTCTAATAAGAAGGGACCCAGCATATAAAACAGCTTCTTCTTTCTCTGCCTCTTAAATTGTTATCAAATCTTTCAGAGTACTTTTTCTTCGGCTGACATGCACAACATGTAATTATAATTACAAGAATATCAATAGTTATCAAAATTTACTTACTCGAGAAAAATGTCAGTAATAACAAAAACAAACCAGGAAAAACGTCCATTTTGAGTATCATTACGTTTCCAATTCATATATCATCTGCTCTTTTAAAACCTTCGCTGCATCATTACTCATTAAATTTCCCAGTTTCTCTTATTAATATTCGTCTGACAGTACACAAAACATGAATCAAATCTCAAATAGAGTTTTTACCACGCTTAATAAAATCCTATTGAAATAAATACCTATCTTTATTATAGTTTCGCTAATTAGTTTCCCTGGCATATTAAACACAGATTATATTGAAAGAGAAGCTAATCTAATACACCAGATTTCGTTTTTTAATTAAAAGTTTAAATTTTAAACACGCTAATCAGATCTGCAAATTATTTTACAGACCAATGACAGCAGCAGCAACAGAAGTTTTTGTAGGGCTAGAAACTTACAAATTTAGAGGAAAGATAAATTTTTGTTACCAAAATCATATAATATTAAATTTCTACTTCTCATTCTCCTTCTTTTATTAAATACCACCAACGAAGTGAATTTTAAAACTCTAAATTATCCACCCTTATTGGCAATACATCATTTTTATTAGTTCTTTTTAGTAAAATACACTCTAAATTTATAATAAAAACCAATAAAATATATAAAAGTAACAATGGAGTTAAATCAATATATTTTATCTAAACTTCGTTTCAAATGTTTTAAGCTGTCAACAATCACTAAAATCGTTTAAAACAAAAACTTGAGTTATCTTCCCATCATATGAACATGTTTATGAGATAACTGCTTGAATTTGGCGCTCAATTTTCTTCTCACTTGTTTAAACGTGTTCTCAGCACATTCCACTGTCAATGAATCCAATTCAGGCGATTCATTAGTTTGTCGTGTGTATTTCGTGTGAGCGCGTTTGCCATGATCGCTATGAACAATAATTGAAGATGTGAAATATACGACCGCCACCAGAACGACAATAAAAACGATAAGAATGTAAAAATAGAATTCGCTAACATAAGGTCCAAACACAACCAGTAAGGTACAAACTGAAATTGCTGATAAAAGTGACTGACCAACTTCGGACTTGTGTTCTCTTTTCATCTTCTCAATATACAAATTAAATGAATTGTGCCAGCGTTGTAGTTCTTTTCTAAAAAGTACAATTCGAAAAATTCAATGATTTTTAGTTCCTCCTTGCAAAAATTGAAAATATCACCAAAAACGATGTATTCTCTATTTTACAACGTATAAGGTTCTGAAAGTTTTAACATCAAATATCGTTTAATATTTCAAAAAAAATTTGACAATGAAAAAATCTCGCAATGATATTGGATCCGTTATGTTGGAAACAAAAATAATACGGATACGAGTCTCTTTTCAGGAATTTACATAAAAGAGCATATTAGTTTAAGGAGCGTAAGGACATCAACTTTTCTCCTTCGAGTTATGTATCAGCAAAGTTCTGTAGAAACAAAAAAGCATACACGGTTACAACAGCTTGAATTACTTCTATCTAAAATTTATTTTAAATGAAATGGCATTATTATCGTTACAGGGGATTTCAATATAAATTTGTTAAAATGAAGAAAATTCCAGAACAGATATGAAGATATACTTTAAACATATGATCCACGTCAACATGTTCTTAAAGCAACTCGAAAATTACAACTTTCATTGATCACATTACAAGCAACATCTCTTTCGTGCAAGCAACATCATTTACACCAATCATATTAGTGATCATAATATGCCGTACGCCATTTTTAATATATATACCTGATACATAAAAATCGTTATGGATTATAAATATGAAAAGTTTAAATATGAATAATTACATCAAGGATTTCAAAAATCTCCCATTGAAGGTAGTATACTTCGTAGATGATCCTAAGGATAAGATACATGTAATGAACACTTTAATTAAAAGTTGCATTGATGAACATGCTCCACTCAGGAGAGTAAAGTTAACCAGATTACCTTCCTTGTGGATGAAAGATCCGCAAATTACAGCAATCCAAAAACAGAGAGTCGATTTAAGAACTAAGTCTCAAAATCAAAACACAAAAATTATTTGGTCGCCGTACAAAGCAGCTGGAAAAAAACTTTAAAAGATGGCTGCTCTTATCGATCCTAGGCGTTCGATACAGTTGATCACCACACTCTACTAAAAAAACTTTACAACATGAATTTTTTAATTGATACCATAAGCCTTTTTAGGAGCTATCTCAGTAAAAGAAATCGTACAAATAGATGACAAGTTGTCGGAAACATTGCCATTAAACTTTGGAGTTCCGCAAGGAAGCATATTGGGACCAATCCTCTTCAATTTATATATTGCTGTTTTTGGAGAAAACATCCAATCACATTCATTGAAGTATGCTGATGATACAACTTTATACCAGCATTGTAAGGTTAAAAATATTCCTAAAGCAATGAACTCTGTAATAAACGACCTACATTTATCACAATGGTACCGATCAAAATCTTATGTTCAATAATAGAAAAACGAAACGTATGATATTTTTCACCGTTCAGATGAGTAGAAAGCATAAATAAACCTAGATCACATATTATCCATAGACCATGGCAGAACAATGGAACAAAATGTCGTGGCAAAACGTTTTGGGTTTATACGTAGACGAACATCTTGACTGGAGAGAGCCTTCTAACACTGTAGTTAAATCGTCATTTTCTATTGTAAAGACTCTGAGGTTATTTCAGAGGTTCACAACACAGAGAGTTAGAAAGATGTCAGCTGAAAGTCTCATTCTCTCAAAAATAAATTACGGCATTGCAGTCTATGGCCAACTACCAGGACTTACTAATCGTTTACAAAGAATACAAAATCTGACATCAGGAAACATTTCGAGACGCTATATGCTAATGAATCGGATGTAATGTCGTTACGATGGTTACCTGTGCGAGAGTATAAGTTATAGTGTCGCCAAACTCTCACATAACGTTTTATATGATAATGTTATGGTCAAGTTACTTACCATTTGAAAGTGTACAAGCAGGTAATTATTAATGTAAAATTAAATCTGGTGGTCCGAAAACATGCTCTGAACAAGCTAGTGCATTGAATAAAATTGCTAAAACTACACGATTAACTTCAGAACCAAGAAAATTTAACAAGCATGCACGAGCTTACTTTAGTGACACTGCTTTCGTCAGAATACTGACTGCGAAATAGACTTTCTCTTTTTATTCTCTTACATATTATGCTAAGTAGTATTCAGTTGAATAAGAATTTCTTGATGTTTTTTTTTTTACTAATTACTAAGTTTCCATTGTGTCTATTTGTTTGAAGTGGTTATTTCTTACTGTGAAGTTCACATCTTTAAGGCTTTGGGTCTATTTTTTTATTGAAATAATTTTTAGATATAGGTTTTATATAATAGATAACTGTTTTAGTATTTTTTTTAATTTAGTTTTTAAGTTATAAGGAGAAGAATATTTGTAAATAATGGATCCTAAATATATTTTTTAATAATAATAATAACAATTTTTTTTTATTCTTTTAACGTTCGCCAGTAAACAAAAAAGACATGTAAATCCTAAACGCAATTTCAAAAAACAATTCACACCCTTGACCTAAAACAACCCATATTTTCTTCATTGTTCTTTTATCTAAGTGGATTTTTCCACAGGCCAAACTTTAGAAGTTAAAACAAATCGCGAAATCTTAGTCTCACACATTCCAACGTTCGTAAACAAAGTTTGAGCTTTAAAGAAGAAACTTTCAATTTATTTTCTTATTTTTTATAAAAAACTTCGTACTTAGGTAACTCGAAAAAATAATTCGTTAAAACCAAATTTAATAACCGTATTTTCTGCATCTTTACTTTTATTTTGACACATTTGGTCAACAAGTTAATCTTTTTTTACTCTCCAATGTTACCAAGCAGCTTGTTCTCTCTAAAAAAAAGAAAATTATCTTGAAAATATTCTGTGAAAATATCATTATTGTTTAAAACAAAATGTATCCATGTTTACTTTCTCAGGTCAAAGTTTGGCGCCATATTTTTTTGTTGTAAGTTAGTTTGTGATGTGAAGAGAACAGCAGGTGGAGAGCAAAAAAGAAGGACTTTGACGTGATAAATATTGGCATAAGAAATTCGCATATAAAACACATGTGAAGCGTACAGGATTGTGTTTTGTTTTGAATTTGAATATTTAGCGTTTTCAGTTATAATTTCCGTATGGTGTATGGAGTCATTAAAATGTTTGATGCGTAGTAATATAATTTTATTGAAACAAATATTTCTGACAGCGCGCTTGTCTATCTAGTTTAGTCGCATTAGAAGTAGCCAGGAGACCCAGCATTTTTTTCCACCAGGAAATCAATATAGATTAGGTGAGAAAAATCACGCTAGGTCTTGAACGATTTTCCTCAGTTATAATACTAGCCGCTTCCTTGATTGATTAATTCTATTGTTTCTTGCTCCCGTGGTCAATATTGAGAAACCCTTTGTTTTGAGTGCGCGAATGGCCTCACTCACCCGAACAAATATAATTAATTTTTGCATTATTTAAAAGCGTAAGATGTGAGCACGCCGAATTTGTGCTCATTGGTTGATTGTAATGAGGGGTTTGCTAATGAGATTGATTTGGATTTTGGGGATTTGCACTAACATTTGTTTGCGTCTAAGCTTTCGTTTGAGAGAAACTGGATTTTATTACCTCGAAGAAAGCTTAGTAAATGGCGCGTAGCATTCAACCACTTGCGGGTTGCGTTGGGAGGGAATCTAAAGGAAACTTCGGCTTTTATGTTTTTCAGAAACAGAATAAAAATTTTAACAGCTCTAACAAAATCTAAATTTCATCTGGTTAGACCCAGCTTGCAAAGATTCGCTTGATCAGACATCATATTTTACACAATGTGGGCACAGCGTCTGTGCTTCAGTATTATGCTCATATGCTTAGACTGGAAAGAAATATGCTCAAATATAAAAGTATATGGTTCTCATTTAGAAAACTTCATTTTTTAAAAAATAAATATTTCTTGTAGAAAGGGAATTGAGAAATAACATTAATGCTACTTGTGTTAATAACGTGCATATGTGACTAAAATACCCAATAAAAATGAAATATCCAATAAATTCCCCAACAACAAATTTTGTATATAAATGCGCCCTATAATCATACCAACACTAGCTCGTGTGTGAAAGTTTCAATATACCACTATATACATCAGACTTTTTCACGATAAAAGAATCGTTTCACGAATTCTTCCTCCACCTTTTTTCTGCATTGCTCTCCACCCTACATAATTTAATAAGGGGAAGAGAGAGAAATTGATGAAGCGGAAAGCCCCGCGAATACACGGTAGTAGTATGAAGATGCAGATGGAGAAATAAAAAACATGAGATTTATAATAATTATTCTTATTTTCATTCAAATTGTCTTCGGAAAACCAACAAAAAGGACACATATACACGGAGAAGAGAATGGTAGGTTTGTTTGGTGAAGTGTTAAAAATTATACATCAAAACAACATAACACTACACAGTAAATGATTTTAGGAGGTTCTTAAAAATTCTAAATAACCAACTTCTTCAACGTTGTTTTCTAGACAAATACATTGCACATAATCATAAGGAATGGATGAAAGAACTTGCAGCTGAGCAAGAAGGTAGATTAACATATGTTTCTTGCACAGTTTTTTGGTTATCACATTTAACGGGGGAGGGGTCCAGATCCAAAACATTTGTAATTTCTACCGCGGTTTCTTTTAATGAAGTTAATCAGTGTGTTGTTTATCAGGAAAAACTCGTTGAGTTTCCTATATTTTTATATTATATGTCTTAGTACGGACCTTTTTAGGTAAATAAGACGAAACAATAAATGATTTATGCGAAAAACTCCAATGACGGTAGCAACTGACGATCTCTATTCAGTTAGCCTAACGAATTAATGAACAACACGAAACACGTGATTATAAATAATATCAAGTGTTCCCCAAAAATAAAATTGCTGGTAAACTTCATTGCAATGATCATCATTTAATCATACGATTCATTTCAAAGCAACACGTGCTAAATTTATCAAGTGTTAGCCACCGCGCTCTAGTATATCGAATTTTGATGCAACAAATTCATTGTTGAAAAGTATCAATTTAAACGCAAACATTTGAAAACATACGATCATCGAATCGTATAATCAAGAAAAACGTCACATGTAAAGGAATTATCACAACCCTAGCACTTTCCTAGAATTTGTTTTCTCATACAAGTAACTAAAGAGTCTTGGTTATTTTATCACATTTTTTTTAGATCCACTATCCAAATAGGTAGTTACATACTCCGCAGAGTTCTTCGCATACATTATTACAAGCTTACAGCATCAGATTTTGCACTTTACTATTCAGATTTTAAGACTCTGCAACTACACTCAGCATT
The DNA here is from genome assembly GCF_029227915.1 of Hydractinia symbiolongicarpus. Classification (NCBI taxonomy): domain Eukaryota; kingdom Metazoa; phylum Cnidaria; class Hydrozoa; order Anthoathecata; family Hydractiniidae; genus Hydractinia; species Hydractinia symbiolongicarpus. Next base: position 7,820,176 of record NC_079878.1, read on the forward strand.
AATAGTGCACTGGATAAAAGTAGGATTTGTGATTCTCTTTATTCATCATTCAAGAGACCCGTTTATAAGAACCTGAGTACTAAGAGCTTTAAAATTTGAAGTAACTTTTGCTGGCTTGAAAATTGAGAAACTTTTTTGGGGGAAAATTTACTGGATTTCACATCAATACCAACTGTCACAATATATTTTTACTCCCACTCGAGATGTGTGCACGCGACAGTGAGATCGACTTAACAAAGTTTGATGTTGTCTTAATGAATATTTACCCAGGATAATTTCTTTGTTTTCTGATAACAGTACCGTATTATCCCATCATAATACGATACTGTTATCCTTCTGTCCTGTCTTGTCCTGTTCTGCGAAGAGGTAAGCAAACATTTGATATTTTGAGGTGATTTAACCACAGCTACTCAATCAGATAATTGCCTTACGCATTAATCCTATTCCTATGTTAAATGTTTAGCAGAACAATTGCAGGACAGTTTTTGAGGCATGAAATAGCTGTGAATATTCCTGGAGTAAACTATCTACCACAAAGCTACCCAACAGCTACAGATTGAGACTAATCCAGAAAGGATATTTAATTCAGAGATATTTCGTATTGAGTAGAAGATTCTTTATATATTTTAGCGGAGAAGCGTGGAGTACCAGGAACAATTGTCGAAGGAGATATAATAGCTTCAAAGAAATTTTTAAAGTTACGTCATAACAACGAGTCCAATTTGAGAGATGTTGTCATATATCCTGGGTTTACATGGAATACAAACGCAATTCCTTTTGTTTTCAGCAAAAACTTACGTGAGTGACAATCGTGTTCATTTTCTTATTTATTAATTTCCATGCATCAACACTTGGTATATATATATCCCAGCTCTTAAATATCTTTGACAAAAAAGGCTAGTAGAGTAAAATATGAAAGTTCCATGAGCAAAATTAACTTTTGCAACTGTCTTAACGAATTTAATTGTTCAATTCTGGCTTGCTCAGCTGCATGTTTTACAGCAATCTATGAGTTGTTTGGTCACGTGCAACCATATGAAGAGATCTTTTACCCTTTTTAAAATATTTGTTTGCATAGCTCTGAAGAACCATGTATTCCTCAGTCCTTCCGTCATAGCTCTGAAGAACCATGTATTCCTTAGTGCGCAGCTAAGCTACCATTTTGCGTGACAGACAGACGGACGGACGGACGGACGTCTGTCACGCAAAATGGTAGCTTAGCTGCGCAGGTAGCGAAATGCACGCAATGCGGTATAAAAAGGACGGGCGAACCCGTGGATATTTCCACGGGCTAACGACTAGTTATTTATATTTATATTTTCTTGTTCCAGCTGACATGTATAAAGACGTGATCAAAAGTGCTATGCAGGATTTTGAGAAATATACATGTATTCGTTTTGTTCCAAGGACTATACAACCGGACTACATCAATTTTGATTTTAAAGGACAGTAAGTGATATATTTTGCCACCAGTAAAAGAATTAACGTCAGTTTGAGAGTGATTAGTCGTAACATTACGAGGCAAACATGATCCTTGTTGTTGTTGTGTGTATTTTTGCACGGTTCAAACAGACAAAACAAAAATCGGGAAAAAATCCCAATTTTAATGTCCATTGTAACGTTAGGACACTTCACACAAGATTGTTTAAATGATATTTGCAATAAATGATCGACCACTACGCTTATGTTATTACCATGCACCTTCTTTGTTTGTTTTTGTTTTATTTGTATTATCACGTGATATTTCGGATGACCACGTGACTGTATAAATTTGAGTTAAGAAGAAGCAAACACACTTTATACCACGCTTACAGAATTCCTACTTGAGGTCGACACATGAAAACTCAGAGGAACTTAATGACTTAAGTTCCTGTCAGAATTTTACTTCCTGGCAAGCAAGGGGGAAGCATCGGATTTCGTCATTGGAGTTTAGTAATTTTATCGGTCCTATATACTGACTATAAACAAAAAATTAACTTCGTTGCTTATTCTCTTCGTGGTTTCTGAGAAGGAATAAAGTCTCCTACTTCAAGCCTAGGTCCATACATTGTTATGGACTATACATTATTTACGGCTGAATTTAATGGACCGCATCCCGAATTCAGAAACATTGCAGTTCAATTTTTGAAACGCATTTTGAATCTATTGAATGTAACAGGGCCTATTTTCAAATCAAAATGATTTTGACTTTTTTAAAAACATATGAAACTTTTAAATGAATTTGAAACTTAAATTAGAAAAACAAAAAATCAAAGTTAAATTTGCAAGAAAATAATTCAATTTAGAAGTAAAAATAAAAATGAAAATGAACAAAACATTCTATGCAAAAATATGTAGTGGTGATAATTAGACGCATGTCATTAAATGTTATTTTTTTAAGATATTTGCAATGTTTGGTGTGCTAAAATTGATTCAAGTTTTAAGGGACAAATAATTACGTCATGCCTAAGGGGAGGGGGTGCGTGGGTATGATCATTTTTGTAACGAACTGTTATAAAAATTTACTTGAGTGTATGATCTACAGCTTCAATTTGTTTCTTGTCTCTGGACTTACGCAACCAAAAATATCATTTTGTGTGCTAAATAAATGGCCCTGTTATATCTTTTATTATCTGTTACATGAAGGTTTTTAGTACTATAGAGAATGAATGTATGAGACCAAGATTCAAAGTATAACGTAACAAGGGATATGGGTGAGCTGGTGGTACTAAATATGTTACGATGCGTTACAAGGTGTGGGGATAGGAAGAAATAACGAATTTGGGTGTTATGTAGTTAATAAATGGCCCTCTTATCCAGTTAACACCTCTCAATATCGAACGTCCTACAAGAATATAATTTCTCTAGATGCTCGTCATTTCTTGGAAAGCATGGAGGAAAACAAGAACTAAACATTGGACCTGCTTGTGCTCTAAAAGGTACTTTGGAAATCTCTGCAAACGTAATTACTTTGTTGTTTATATGATCAACGTATTATTTTCGTAACTGTTCGATTCTAAATCTCAAATTTAAAATAGAACAGGTTGTTTGACTGGTTTTATTTTACTTTGTGATTTTTTTTTGACAAAAAAAGCCCGCGATTATTGAATGTTACACTAAATTTTGATTTTATTTTATTGTTTAGAACCCTGTTTTATTTTGATTGGCTTACATACTTAAACATCAGAGAAAAATATTTTGCGTTGTTTATTTCTTTAGACACAAATATTTTTTTGTAAAATTAATTTGTGTTTTGATACAAGTTTTGTTCAATCCGAAATTGAGCATGAGTAATTTTTTCATTTTTTTTTCGCCCTTTAGAACATTTTATGTTTGACAATAAGAAATTTTCTAAACTTGTTATTTTCCTTAAAACGAGCCCATAAAATATCCTTACAAAAGTAGTTTTTTATCATAATATTAAGGCGGAATAACATGCTTTTTCGGGCTATTTTTGGGTAATTAGCCCTTGTATCATTTGTAATGTTACCAAATTGCCCTCACCATGTTTTGTCAACATTACAAATGAAAGTCAGACTTAATAATCCTAAACAGCCCTCGAAACCATGTTATTACTAAACTAAAATGCCAGAAAAAACAATAATATATATAAAAAAGTTAAGATATTTCATGTTTTGTTAGGAACGGCGCTTCATGAAATGATGCATGCGCTCGGCTTTGTACACGAGCATACACGATTGGACAGAGACAAATACCTGAAAGTCAATTTAGAAAATATCGCGCCCGGTGAGTTTCTTTTCTGGAAACAAAGATTGTCATTTTCTTAATGGGATTTTGTTTCCAACAAACTATTTGTAATATAGTTGTTTTTTGTGCGTCAACCATAGGGTCAGCAAGCAAGTAAGTAACGGGAAGTTTTAACGTCCTTGGGGATTCCATTTGAACGGCTTGCTCTTTCTCCCTTTCGACTGAAACTCAACTATGTTACATTGCTGCGATCCGCCACACAAGCCGATTAGCGGTCAGTATATGGCTTTAAATGGGCTGACAAAACTACATTTTAAGTGCGCCGGAGTGGAGACTCGAATCTGAAACCTTTGATTACAAGCCAAATGCGCTACCACTACACCATCTCTACCAGTAGTCAGTAGCGACACATCACTTGTTGAAAATATTTAATATTTTTCTAGCCACTAGTTACACTATTGAAGCATTTTAAGTGTTCTTGTTAATATTGTTTGTCTCCACTTGTACAATCAGCAGTAAAATGAATTCTATGTTAACTTCAGGCGATAGAGAAGAATTTGACAAATACCAAGCAGGAGTTGCAGCAAGTATTGGCAAAGAGTAAGTCAAAAAAATCCAGTAAAATAAAAATACAAAGAATTATGATCATGCAAATACACCATTAATTTAGTTGGTGATCTCATATATTTTAAGAAAAGGTCACTATAGATAATGTTCGTTTACTATATGCTCGCTATACCTAAAAATACATCGCATGCCTCAAATTTTTTCTATCACTCATAATTTTTAACTTTATTTTTTCCGTGTATTATGAACAACTTGTTCCTTCGTTAACAAAGCTAGATTTTTTTTGTGGCAGCTCGTTGGTAAATTTTCTCGTTAAGGAGCCTCTGCAAAAACGAAAGTGTAATAGAAGATTTTTTTTCCCTAACAACATCGTTACTAAGGGAATTACTTCACTATTTCGTTTAGCTACGATTTTGCCAGTATAATGCACTATGGAATGCTAGCTTTTTCAATGAATGGAAAACCAAGTATAGAACCGTTGGATCCAAAAGTGGATGCCAGTGTGATTGGCCAGCGATCAGGATTCAGTGATTTGGATATAATTGAACTTAACGAAGCATTTAAGGTTATCTTTTTAAAAGTCAAATTGTTTAACTGAATCTTCTGGAACTTAAGAAAGGATGTTGTTATTTTGTTTCGTGATGTTATGAAAAAAAGTTCTTTTAACTGAATCCGTATCTTCTGCTGTTCATGGACCTAACACTTTTTTATAAAGAAAGTCAAAAGTCTAGGCACGAAAATTACTATTATCATTTTGGAATTCCCGAAAACGTTTTAGTACTTCTCGTCAGCTCCTTGTTTTGTAGCAAATGCAGTTAAACCTTTGAAAATGCGGGATAAGAATATTACTTTTTTTATTTCTGACTAAAAATTTCTATTTAGTGTAACGGTAACCCATCAGAATCAACTGCAGAACTTACGTCACAATCTTCTCTCGTGGCCTCCAATGTGAAAAAAGAAATTACTCCAAAGGCTGCGAAAGAAGGTCCGCGTCTGTTGATAAAGAAGATTGTGATGCGGTCGACGACGTAGCTGTGGAAGTTTCTTCTACTGCAGCGAGTATCAACACGAAGAAGGTGACGAGTGGAGGCTCCACACGAGAAGCGCGAGATAAACGGGGATGCTTTAAAACCATTTTAAAGTAATCTAAAAAGCTTTTGAGTTTTTTCCTATAATGAGTCAAATATTTTTCCATGTGAAAGGATTGAAGTTTTAACAAAAAAGTAGCTAAGATTTTGCCAAATCTTAAGCTTTCGTTATGGTACGCAACGAGAAACCCATTTGTTTTCAACACTCGCCTTATGTAATTAGTAGTCATGAAATAGCTGTACAAAAGAATACCATTTTCTGGCGGGTGTGTTCACTTTTAGGTTTTGTATTTTCAGGATGATGGATATCTCTGGCTTTAAAAGAAGTTTTGTATATAAATGACTAATAATAATTATAAAAATTATAAAGTTAGTTTGATTAGTAGGAAATATATTTACAGCTTGTGTTGAATGAATGAAGTGCCCGCGGTCCAAACTTCGGGACTGTCCAAGCTTAGATGATACAACTTGGCATACCTATAAGACTAAATACAAACAGATTCCAGGGTTAAAATTAATTAGATGACGTCATTGGGATCAGAAACAACGTCACAATAAATTTGAGTTTCTATTGGTGCACTTATCCATTGGATAGAAAACATTTTATTCTATTCTGTATTAACATTGATTTTTAACACGTCATTTGGGTAAAAAATGACGAAATATTTGTAAAGAAAATTTTCTGTATTTCCGAAATATTGATGTTGATGTCATTCACGCAATCCGCAGGAATGTGTTTGGTTCAGCTTTTCTTCGTCTCGAAATAAAAAATGAACACATTGGTGAATATTTTACGCGGAGGCAAATCATGTGCAAGATTACATGAGAAACTAGCCGAGGCGGTAAAATATTTATTTGTAAAGCGGGTTGACATTGATTTTTAAGAGAATGTCCTTCAGATCTAGTGCTCATGTCGTATTTATTGTAGCGTAGTTAAGTCTAGCTAAGGATAAACGTATTTCATATTCCTGTACAAGTTACCGACTCACACCTTAGACGGCTAGTGTAAACGAAACTTCAGGAACGAAAAGTTGTTTAATGGCGCGGCGTTTATTCATTTTTGTGCAAAAGGCGCAATTTCGCTTTCCGTACAAAAGTTTAACTGATTTTTTCTGCCATTGTAAGTCTTATTCCACATGTGTTGGATGTTTGCTGGAGTTTTATCAGACATAACTTGTCTGATAAAATTCTTGACTCACTCTTGTCCGATAATTATCACCATGTGATCAGTGTCACACAATACTGATATTGTCATTATTGATGACCTTTAATTGCATGATTATATATATTTACGTGGAGAAAAATATCACGAAACACGAAACGAACGCGCTCTCTCATTTCCCTTCGTGAAAAAATTAGTACTTTGTGGCGCTCGCAAATCTTTGGGTCGTTTTACGAACTGAAAGTTGAAAATCATTTTAAAGGGACCTTCAAACGTTTGTAGTTGATCAAATCATTTACCTTTCTGAAAACTCAGTTCTTGTCATTAAAAACACAGATCTCCAATCAATCGTATTAAGTAAAAAAATCTGCATTATTAGTACATAAAAACCCTTTTCATAAAAAATCGCAATAAAAACACAAACAGATTTTATTCGTCATCTTCATCTGCTTTCTTTTTCTTCTTCTTCTTCTTTTTCTTTTCGCTGGAAACCTCTTCAACAATTTGTTCCTGCAAATATACAGTAGTATTTAGCAGAACACATAACAACAAATATATGCAGAAAATTGTAAAAATATTTACAACTCCTACTTCTTCTTCATCTTCTTCTTTTCTTTTTTTATCCTTCTTCTTTTTCTTTTTCTTGGGAGTTTCTATAAAGCGAAAAATAACTAAAATAGAAACATTCCTAACAAAGAAGCCTCCCATAAAAAGTTTTTAATATAGCACAGATCAGACAGTAATACCTTCTTCGTTATCTTCTGTTTTTACTTTCTTCACAACTTCTTCTTCTTCGTCGTCATCTTCTTCTTTCTTCTTCCGTTTCTTTCCGATCGTGGTGTCATTATCAGCGTTGTATGATTGGTTGTTTTCACTGTGCAGAGAAAAGATGAGAAAAAGATCTCCAATACACTATAAATGTAGGAGGGGTTAAAATTCAAAAGGGTATAGATATCCGTTATAGAGAAACATCTTCGATGGAAATTACCCTGTTGTGCAGTGATCAAACTTTACCTACACATATCGCCACTTGTTGCAATGCAGTTCGTTTTTTCACCTCCGTACTTAACTAGCACCTCAGATAAGAAAAACCGTATTTCATCTACGGGTTGGAAACATCAACGATGCTAGTTACATATACCTTTTCATTTCGTACTTGGCTTGCTTTCCCGCACTTTTACCAGTGCCACTAATGCGAGTCATCTATGAAAAAGGAGACGAAAAATTAGCATAGGGAAACACATCTCTTAACTCAAACTAGTTGCAATATTATCAAAAGTAACAAATGTTATTTTCTTATGTGGAAATATATTACTTTATTCTTTTGAAAATACACTGAAAACTCAAGAACATGTTTTAAAAAACTTTACCCACGTCACACGCGGTTTTAATATAAGTGGTAAGGTTGATACGCATTGAAATCACAACTGCAAAAAGTATTACTGTAGATTTGATATAGAGGAGACAAGACCAGAGGAAAATTTATGATTCTTGCTTCCATTATACAACGTTGTTCTTACCCCTCCCTCTTCGAAAAATCTGATTCTCGCTTCTAGTTTTGCTCTGTTTTCAATACCCATCTCAGTGGTTACATCTTCACCAAGAGCATCGTATCTCACAGCAAGTGCGGTTTTTGCAGCTAACATTCGAGAGATCTGAAATACAAATTCATAAATTCAGAGAAAGTCAATTAAATTTAGTCAATTTGAACATATTTATATCCATTATACCTTTCCTTTTGTTTTCGAGCTCGATTGACCAACAAGCGATGCATGATAAATGAGACCATATTTGGGTGTATCATGTTTTGTTTTTAGCGCTCTAAATTAATGAAGAGAATTGTGAAATGTCGGATAACCAGGAATAGCATATAGATGTGGGGAAAATTTGAATATTAGGGGCGATATTTGGGAATGTTGAAAATCGGGCAATAACCGACAAATTGAAAACCAAAGGGCTGAAAACCAACAAATTCCTCCCTCCTTGCTTTCGTGGATATTCTTAAAAACCTTATGAGCAATTAATTGTTTACCCTACAAAAGAAATACACACCGAAACAATGCTTTCTCAGCACCAAGTATCTGAACAGTGGAAGCTGGGTGCTTGGCCAGATTTAACAAGGAGCCTAAAATTAAAAAGGACAAAAATTAAAATGGAAAAAATATGTCTTATGGAATGAAACGTAACGTTTGGTGCAACGTGACGTGTACCTGCATGGGCAATAAGCCTTGCTCCCACAAGTTCTCCCACTAAAACTGTCAAATTCGGTGCAATTGCCTGCATACGATTCTTTAAGTAGTCGTAGAGTGACATTCTGTACTCAGCAATCTGTACGATTTGCTCACACAGATACTTAACGTTTTCAATGTCTTCTTCAGAGATGTCAGTTCCCATGGAGATTTCAGCAGCAGCCTTTACTTCTTCTTCAACTTCTTCAGGTAAAATGCCAGATAAATCTACATCGGCAGTGGTAGACTTAAAACCTAACATATAAATTAAGAATGTAGAATTTTCCATAGTACAAAGCGGTGTAGTAAATGACAATGAATTTGAAAAATATACTCCTACAGAGTGATGACAAAATACTAAGCTGATGATCGTCTAAATATTTACACAAGATTTAATATGCTACTCCTGGCTTGCAACTCACACATTGCAAAATAAAAAGTTTATTCTGGTGAACAAAATGAAGACCTAATGGAGAGTTTTATGTAAAATACAGTTGCTGTATTTATTTTACGTGTTCGCAAAATAATTTTTTGTTCAAAATGTTTTTTTTTTTTTTTGAATTGCCATATTTAATGGGTCTTGGTTTGATGGTCCATTTTTGTCCTAAACGATTTTACATGCAATAATTTACAATAACGGCTTACTAACCGTTTTGCTGCTGTAAAATATAGATAAAAGTCATTACATCGACCAAACACATAGCGTTATGTGCGTCGATTTTTGTAATGTTTTTACGCCGATTAATACGGCCTTATTAAGATCACGAAATTAAAAATAGACACGTTGGTCCCAAACTTAAAAGAAAGTATATACGTATAGCTTGCACTGTTTTTAAAAATACAAGTATATACCTATAGCTTGCACTGTATTTAAAAATACAAGTATATACCTATAGCTTGCACTGTTTTAGCATATGCCATGTTGTCAGTGACAATTTTTCCAAGTTCAGGAAAATGCCATCCATACCATTCCCTACATCTCATAGCGTAATTGTTTAACTCCTTGTCTAAATCATCCAGCAGAGATATAGCTTGTACTATCATGGTATCAACTTTATCAGGACTAAATTTGAGCTTATAACGAGATAAACTATGAGCCAGTCCAAGTGCCATGGCAGCAGTTTCTTTTTCAGTTAAACCTAAAAAATATACGCTGTGTTTAGTATAAATTAGGAATATATACACATTGGAATTCACATTCCATCCAAAGGTTCAGTATTTTTTGATAAAAAAAGAGTGAATAATAAAAGCATATTACAGTGGAGGGTAAGAAATAGAGCCTATCACATAGAAGCATAACCTTCAGTCTTACCAGTAATAAGAGAGTTCATTTGTGCCCGAATTCCTCGCATGAGTTCATTAATAGCTGGTGAGCAAACACAGTTGATGTCAAATTTGTCCTAAACAATGTGATCGAACAGACAACATTAACCAAACCCAATGAATACAAGTAAAAACAAGATGCTGTTAGCAATTACTAATCGTACCTTGATAATATTTCCAATCTTTGCATCAGCAACAGCCATTTCTTCAGTAATATCTTTCCCTGCAACTTTCTTCAACAACTTCTTCAGTGATTTTGACATTTTGCCTTCAATAGCAGCGGTAGCAGCTAAAAAATGAAAAATAAAATGTAGTGAGCATTGCAATTATAATACAATAATACAAATTATAATAATACAAATTAAAAGGAAAAAAGACTTTTCATACCAGCTAATGCATCAGTGGTATCTTCAAATTTCTTAAAATGCTTCAATTTAACACTATAAGACAGAAAAAAACATTGTCAACAGAATTGGCAGAACAGAAACAAAATAAAAAAACTTAAATCAGAATTGACAATATCAATGTTGCTGATTGCTCTACCTACAGCATATAAAAGGACATTGCATTTGTCTTAACTGTATACAAATAACTGAGCAATAAGGAAAAAAAGTGCTCTCATGCAAATAATTTTTATGAGGATTCAACTAGACAAAAAACTGACTGGTTTGATTAAAACTTTTACCCCTAAAGAATTATAAAAATATTCTTAAAATTCTTACACTTCATTCGCCTTTTCTCCTGTTTCAAAATCCTTGTATAAATTATCAACTGAAGAAAGTTTCTTCTCGTCCAACAACTAAAAAAATGGCATTTGAAGTAAATTAAAAAAATAGAATGCCACTCACCTGCCAAAAAAATTTGATTAAGTTGATTTTACATGGGCTTGGAAAAATGCCTATGATTCTTTCTATTTCCTCGAATGTTTATTGATTTTGAAAGAATTAACATTATCAGTTAGTTGTAAGAAAGTACTTTGAAAACATGGAAATAAAACCTATTGCACTTTACAGGCATCAGACGTGATGTAATCATTACAGAACATAAAACATAGCTTTGTAGCATAACAAAAATCTATTTTAATTCTATACCTTGAAAACTGCATAACCAGCAGGAGTTTCAAATAAAACCAACATCTTCAATATATATCAATTTAAGCTACTATAAATGCAACATTTTTATATTTAAGAAGTAAACAAGAACATGAAATCATGACAGAGATGAATTACCTTATAGAACCTAAATTTTAATGGTTATTGTTAGTTAACACTTTGTCTATCTTTGAATCATCTGTACAAGAGAGTTTTATTGTTATACTTAAAATTTATTGCTGCTTTTTTCTTAAACAAAATGTCTTTCTCAGCGAAAAATACTGTTTCAAGTGAAAACCTTTTGTGCAAAATTAAATTCATTTATATTGTTGAGAGTTCAGTGAATAATATCAATATTTATTACGTTTTCACTTCTTGCTGTAAATAAAACTCTTTCTACTAAGAAAAATCGTTTGCAGTAGAAGTACAAATTATAAATTAAATTAACAAAAAAGAAAGCTAAATTTATTATAATAAAAGTTTAAATACTAAAACAATCATTTGTGTAAAGACATAATTTCTACAATCTAATTAACAGCCTTTGCATTAAGTGATGAAAAACATTTATATTTCAAGCAGCAAAATAAAACTAATTTTAACCCTTTAAATTTCAAACATTTAATATTCTTTCCTTCAAACAGCTTGATCAATTGGCTCTCATGTTTTTTACTGCCTATAGGTAATATTAACATTTGCTGATTCAAAAAATTTCTTTCAAGACCCTTTACTCCTGTGTTCAAACAATTTATTATTTCATAAATCAAAAACTCCATGAAATTAAAAGACATACGAAAGAGTACTTGTATGACAGCTTTATATCCCTCTTAAACACAACTTATATTAAGTCAGACAACCCTATTTAGAACAATTATATAAAGCATTTAAACTAATGTATATTATCCTTCTTTGCTATCACACTCTGCAATTTTTTTGTCATTACTTATGGTATCATCTCCAGCCTCTTCTTTCGGTTCATCTCCCCAACTTGGCCCTTTAACTTGTTCTTGTAATTTACTAGGTATTGGCACACCAAGAAGCCGAAGAAAGTGTTTTCTCTCCTCTTTTGACAACATGCTTTGGATAACTTTTCGGCCTGAGTGACCACAAATCCAAATATCTGTGGTCAAAGGGAGGCTTGAATTATCAGAAGATTTATAACGCCATAGAACACAACCCATACTAACTTCTGAAAGTTGCTTTTTGGTTTCATTAGATAGTGTATCCAATTCAGCATCATTCCCACCTACTAACAGAGTTATAAGGTCATCACCGGTCACTTGAATAATTCGTTTTCCAATATACCGCTGGATAAGATGGAGCCCATCTTGAACTAATCGATATTCAGTACCATGGCTTGCCACACCAGCTTTGAATGGAGATCGAGTGACAATACGTACACCCGTGTTTATAACTTTTAAGTTCTGATTTTCTTTAATAACATCATGCACTGTTCGTGAAACCAAGTAAACGTGTCTTTTCTTATACCCTGTACTTCGTACTAAGAACTGATCAGAAGGCAGGCTGTTTGATAAGTCATAGAACTTTCTTACCTCTGCCATATCTTGGTCACTATCATCTAGGAAGAAGTAAGGGTCTTCCTTTATCATTCCTCTTTTAAATTTTTTAGCAGGTGAAGCAGAACTGTCTTGTTCAGTGCCAGAGACTTCAATGGCGTCATCTTCAGTCGATTTTTCAAATTCCTGATTTTTAGTTTCAGTTATCTCTTCATCCAGCACAGGAAGTTCGGATTCTTTAGTTGCTTTTTCAGCTGTTTTATCAGCAATGTCTTTGACTTTATCTGTCTCCCATGGTAAATACTTGGTATTTCGTGTTCTTTTAGCTTTTTGCCATGGAAGTTCTGCTTTCTTTTCCAGGACTGCAACAAAAAACCCACCAGTATTTTGCAAATGGGGGTAAATCCTTAAACAACGTTCCAGCTTTAATTTATCTGACATTTCTGGTGATGGAGGAAACATGGATTCCTTAAAACCTTCAGTTGGTGAACATTTCACAGCAGCAAAATTTTCGAATTCATTGCCTTTTCTATCGAACACTTTCCAATGTTTCATCCCTGGTCTACGTTTTAAATTGGGAATTTCTTGTGAGCAATCAACTAATTCCACAGCTTCCTCGGACCTACTTAAGACACCAGCAAGAACAGCCTCATTTTCAATAGGATTAAATGAACATGTGGAATAAACAAGTCTCCCTCCAACCTTTAGCAACTCTAAACCTCTTAATAATATTCTCATTTGAAGTCTATGCAACGACACAGCTTGATGTGGTGTCCATCTATGCCAGATAAGAGGATTTTTTCTCAAAGTTCCATCACCACTGCAAGGAACATCACATAATACTCTGTCAAAAGCAAGCAGTTTGTTAGTCACACCATCCTTCTCTTTGGCATATAGCTTTGGATAAATTGATGCATCATGATTGGTAATAACAACACATGGTGTGTTTAATCGCTTAGCTTGATGTGTCAACATGTAGCATCGTTTGTGGTCTGCATCGTTAGCTAAAACAGCACCTGTTGGCATTTCTTGTGCATCATTAGAATGCATCATTTCAATGATCTGTGCAGTTTTTGATCCAGGAGCTGCACACATATCTAGTACTAAGTGATGTGGTTGGACATCTAACAACATTGGTGGGATCATGCTGACTGCCTCTTGCCTGGTAATGGCACCACATTCACTATCTTCAACTAAAAATCTGTGAAGTTTTTGAAGAACTTCTGATCTTCGGATAAAACGTCGTGACAGATTGCTATTCCATGCTAATTCATCAGGGTACCAGTTAATAGGCTCAAGAACTAAATTCTCTTCACTTTCCTCATCATCTTCATTTGAGTTTGACTCTGTATTATTTTTCAAATCTTCTGCAGACAACTTTGAAATATACCCATCTTTTAGGCTTTTAAGCAAGTCCTTGGCATGTCCTCTCATTTTCGTGATTCTAAATGTAGATGGCAAGTTTCTTCTGCAGTATTTTAAAAACAAATCCCACTCATCTGAAGCAACAATTCCTTGACTCTAGAAACAAAAAGAACTAATCAATAGCTTTTGTGCAAACATAATAAACTTAATAAAACTTATAAAACTTGGTTGAAATAACCAAAAGTTGGGTCAGGGAATGATTTACTGTAAATATCACTGTAAGCTTTCTAAATTCTTATATTATCATGAGTCAAAGGAGCTTATCAGAAGTTCAGTTGCAACTGCATGACTAGACTTTGAACATTGCTTTCTGTATATAATAATTTTATTGTTTTTATTGTGTTTAGCAGACAAACTTATTATGTCTGATCAAGATATTAATAGCTGTTGCACATATAATAAAAAAAATCGCTGACTTTCTTTCAAGGATAACTCAGGAACTGTCTCTTTCGACCTTAGATTAAAATCTGAATGTTGCCTTATTTCCAATTTCTTTACCATTTTAAACAGTCCAATAAATTTAGATAAACTTTACCAAAGAGATATTTACGCTTTAAAACACTGTTTTAATAAATTCTAATAAAATATGTTTTTAAGGTTTTTGCCAGGCAATGTCTCCATGAGCTGAAAACAGAATAACATTGAGCAGGCCTCAAAATATCACCCTAATGATCGTTCCATCTTGGTGCTGACTCTGAAGCATTCTCCAAGGGAAGCAGATTGTCAATACTCCATATGCTCATAGAAGAAGAAAAAATCAGTAAAGAGGAAAACTAGGAGGAGAAAAAAATTATCAGTAACAATAAGGGTAGCGGTAACAGTAAAAATTGTTTAATATATTAATGTCAAGAACAAGCAATTATTAAATGTACAAGAAATATGTTGTTCCTTGTTGTATTGTAAAACGATCAGTTTGTTGGTAATAAATGAAGGTTAAACCGTTTTTCAGGAAAGATTGGCTATGTTGCTGTTATATATTTTTATAAAATATGAGATCATTTTGTGAGAGGTGCAGGCCTCTTTTTTCTAAGATCTTAGGAGACATGCGGTAGATTGACAATTCTGAGGGGTGCAAGAGCTTGAAAATTAAATTTGACAGAGGTAAAAAATACTAATAAAAGTCTTGGCTGCTGTACACCACACAAGGGCTGCTGTTTTGACGTAGAGTATATGCCCTATATGTTTACTCACAAAATCTGATTGCAGATGCAGATCCAAAGTTATGGGGCTGTCAGCAAAAGATTTAAGAGGCTTTGGACAAGCAAACGAGCGTCATTTTGGCAAAAAAGTTATCATAATCAATTTACCTTTTAAATATTTATGCACTCATAAAGTTTAAATGTATACATTCCTTAAAGAGGTCTAAAATTACGGAAGACAGAAAATGTCAAAATTTTCTATTACTTCAATATGACATCTTAATTTATACAGCATATTTAATCAAAATTCTTTAAATGAAAACATTCTCAGAAACGAAAAGAGCTTTTTAAAAAAATTTAAAGACTTATTAACCAACTTCTTAAGCTCTATTATGTGTCCAACATCATTTAATATGTATCCCATGTTCCCTTTAATTAATAGCTTCGATAAGTAAAATATATTATATATTAGTATTTTCTTTATATAGATAAATTTCTTTGTGACGTTACTTGATTACTATTCAGCCGACATCTTTTCCTGTGGATTTCTTCTTACAGAAAAATTGTGACGCTTTCAACTTTTAATTTATAGAATTTATAGAGTCCTAACGAACAATGCCTTTGTGTGACGTATGATGAAATAGACTGAAAATAACTTTGCTTCATCTGGCACCCAATCTTTTTATGCCCAGCCTTAATGTGATTAAAAAAAAAGAAGTTCACATCAGCAAAATTTTGCAGAGGCAAATTTCTTCTTTGCAATAAATAGAATTCTTTAATTGCCTTAAATCTATCGTAAATATATGGAAAGTGCAGATAGAAAGGTGATAGAAAGTATTTCTTATATGCAGGAATTAAAAAGATCATAAAAGTAGTTGCTGAACATTTTGAATTTACCCCAAATAGAATTAAAGTAGTTTAAATGTGGCTCAAAAAAGAAAAAGCTGGAATTTATAAGGCAAATTGCTAGGGTCAGACACCGAAATAAAAGTTTATTTCACTGTTTTGTCGACATGAAATTGTGGATTGTCGAAGTCATTGAAACGATAATTCATGTCGACATTTTTTGCCGATGCAGACACGAAGCAATATAATGGATATTTGAATTAGAAAGGCTGCTGCCACGCAGATGCCACCACTGCTAATGCTAAAAATATGAATGAATGAGATCATCATTATTTAATGCCCAGTTTTGGATACATATTTTTGCACTGAATAAGAAGCAAAAAAGGTAAATTAAAGATATTGGTGACAAGGGAAGATACTTTGGCCTTTTGCAATTGCCATGCACTGTTTTTAGCAAGAGGGTGCCAATAAGCCGCAAACACCCGCATATATACGGGCGAGTTCGGGCAACTTTTCAAATTAAATTGGCAGTTGTCGTCCGAAACCGGCCGTACTTTCCCAAAATCGCCCGGAACATTCCCGAAATGCAATACCATGCGGACGATAGTTTGGAAGAAGGCGCTTGAAGATAAAGGAGTTAATAAAGTTTATATATAAGTTATTTATCAAGTAAGCCTTATTATAAACTATCAAAAACAGTTCTTTTAAGAACTTTTCTACCACATAGTAAGTTTATTTTAATTTTCATAGTTTCATAGTTTTAAATCATTAGTGTCTGTTTTTCTATTCTTTTTCGGGCATTGTTCTGATCTATGCAGGGTTTTTCGGGCAAATACTCGCCCAAAAATGCCCGCATTTTGCACGGCGTATGCGACTTATCAGTACCCTCGTTGGCTGATTGACAGAGTTTCCTAGTTACACTTTAGTAATGAACGCTTCTTCTAAATTGTGGCTTTAAAACAAAGGAACAGTAACATAACGCATGTGTTCTCAAATCAAAATCTTCTCACAGCGCAAATATTAGTAGAAAATATCTTTGTGTCATCAAAAGGCAGCCTGGTAAAATGTTTTTGGTAATACATTGCTGCAACTATAGCTAGCTAGCTACAATGGAAGAATACCAAACCAAATTAGGAAAGATAAAGCGTCTGAAGGTTGTTTTGACCATCATAGCTAATTTGGAGTTGTCTATGATGGGCTATTCTAACGAACCAAATCCAAAACAAAACAAAAAATAACAAACTTCTTTAGCTAGTAGCTAACTACCTTATAGAATTTTTCCAACAATTCGTTGGACTTCACAATGTCTTTCCAGCATGGGTCAGGTCTTTGTTTGACACCTTTATTTCCTTTATTTCTTCGTCGCTTACCCATTTTTAACAAATTCAGTATCTCGCTTTCCTAAATGCACTTGAGGGGTCTTGACACATGGCTGCGACTATGGCACATGGCTTTGTGCTTCAATGTAAATTACTGACCGGTTTTTTGTGAGTTTCTGTTAATTCCTGACAGTATCTGAACATAATATTTAGAGAAAATTTTATTTTCAAACGCTGCAAAAAACTTTTTTATAAATGTTAGCATAATATTTTGTATAAAAATTGCTAACTAGTTAAGTACTGTTTTAGAATCTGTGTCCTGGAATTGTAATAGCGATTATAAAGGAGCTTTCTGAAGTAGATTCGGGATTAGTATTTCTATCCGAAACTGATTCCGATTTGTGGCCAGCACACCTCGTCCCCACGGCTATTGTCTCTTCTTGATAATTTCGACTAGCGCAGCAGGGGGATAATTCGTGTCACTTTGAATTCATCATGGAAAATTTGCCCCGAGTTCGGATTTTTGATCGTTGATATAATTATTCCTTCTCTTTATAGACATCGGCACTGTTATTGTGATCCCTATGGCACCTCAGTTTATTTTTTGCCTTACTTTATAGAGGTAAGGTAAGGTATACATTTCGCCGTAAAAGTAGATACAAGTAAGATGTTACTTTAAGTTACAGATACAATTGGCCGGAGCAAGTAGAAGACTCTAATTGTCTTATCATCAAGCTCTGTAATAGTTCAGCTATTTACATTTTAATTTTTGATAATAACTAAAAACGTGAAATATAAAAACGTGGAAATGTAAAAACATGTAAATGTGAAAACGTAGTTATAATATAAATATGAAAACGTATATATGTAAAATCAATCTACTACCTAATGCTTAGAAAAACTGAGTTATATCATTGTTATTTATAAGGGAGGTACGTTACAGTTCTTTTAAAAGTAATAACAGATAATTTTTTATTTATTTATTGAAAATTAATAAACAATTTTAACGAGCGTAGAAAACACGTCTGCTCACTTCCAATGCTCAACGAAGAGTAGAGAAAAAAGGACTAAAAAAATACTTACAACCACATTTTCGCTATTTAGGGCAGATATAATTATACTTTCTACATATCTCACCAAGGCACCAAATTTGTATTTGTAGGAGCAAAATTTCTCAGGTTCGTTCAAGATAAGCTCAAGACACAAGAAATATGTTGAAATGTTGAGGAAAACTTTTGGAGAGCCATGCCCTGTTTACCATGAATTTCTATGTATAATTGTATTGTAGGGAACTCATCACATAAATCAATGGGAGATATGTATACAACAAATATAAGGATTGGTGCATTACAAGCCGGTATTAGTTAGACCTAAAAAAATAACAAATTAGAATAGATGCTAATATTGCAATTACAAGATGTCTTTTTGTGCAATATCAAATACGTAAACGTTGTCAAAGTCCCTGTATTCAAAAAAAAGGTAAAGACAAGATATATTTAGCTGGGTATATTACAGAAGACAGTATAGCTCAATAAAGACACCCCTAAGTGTCTATTCTCATGATGTTTCGAAATATAGTGGGAAACTGTGTCTTTAGACCTAGACGACTACCCTAAGTAGTTAGTCAAGTATTTACACAATCTTATTCAGAGGAGTATTCACCAAATCCTCTTTTCTCTACAGTCACACATTTGGAACAGTTGGAGGAGTTAATTGAGCACGTTTTCATCAATTAAAGCCAATATTGAAGAAGTTGGAGGGAATATCAGAACCAACTTCCCAACAAACACAGGCCTTGCAACTGGACAATTATTCTTAAGTTTTGAAGCGTGAGACTACTGCTATTGGTGCTATCTCGACGAGTGTAAATATAAGGATTTCCGATACATGATGGAATTGTAGATAATCGTTATATATTTATTGTCAGTCATATAAACGAAAGATGAAAAACTAATAAAAGAGACGGCAAGTCTACGTATAAAAGGAAGATCAAAAACGTGTGGAAAACTAGAGGCTGCGATCAGAAATGTCAAGTATGATTTGACAAAAAAAACATCTTATGGAGCATCTTATGGAGCTGGCTAGAACGTAAAGTAGGTAAATGTAGTTTGGTCATATACAACAAAGTTCTTAATCAATAATTCTTATGCAAAATGCAGCTACACCTTTTATTACTGCCACGAAAACTTATTCCGCAAAATAAAATTGCTGAGTAATTTTTTAAGTTGGTTCCCTTAGAAAAAAAATTCTAAACTTCGAAAATTGTCATTTAGCTGTTTTCTGATTTTCTGACAGCAAATTCATCTTAAAATATGATGGCAAGTAGTGCTTATGACAAATTTAGGTTTTTATTGCGCATTCCGCCACTTTTCCAACCAACGCAAATATAAGTGCATAGCAACGCTCATAGCAACCATTTTGACATTTTTAGACCGCTTTCTTGCGCCTCCGTCCATGTTTAAGTCCTTGCAATAGATACTTTAGGGCCTTCTAAGACAATATATGACAGTTCTGAATATTAAATGTGGTGTTCCACAAGCATTCAAAAGCTGTCTTAAAAACGTACCCTCCGAAGTGAACTTGGTGCTTTTCAGGTCGAAATAGTGCTGGCATACACCAATCCACAAGTCAAGAATGTCCATAAAATAATTTTTAAACAAGTTTTTTGCTGTTCAAGTTCGGGATCCACGCGAAACAAGAATTCTCAAGATCGAACCACCCAAGCTTTACAATTTCTTCTGTGCATGTAGGCATTAGTACAACCTAGTGTTTAAATGATACCGATTTTCAAATCAAAGTTTTGTCTTTCAGTTATTTTGTCGAGATATTGCCTGTTTCGCCTTGTTTTAGCTTTTCTGTCGTTTAGAAAATACCGCATCAGTTCTCTGGAAGACAAGTCAGCCTTGCGAAAATGCGCTTCACTCAATCCATACACGTGACCCTTGAGGAACAAAAGCGGCCAAAAAGGCGCTTGAAATAACGCATGTTATTCAGTTATTTGATTAGGCGCCAACCAGCAAAATTTCATACTTTGCCTATACTTATTCTAGCAACGGGTAACCACAGCAACCAATCAATAAAATTTTTGACTTAATTTTGTCGTACCGTCACAAAATATGATATCCGCATCAAGTATCTTTAGAAAACACAATCCTCTGCGATATAGTTTTTTTTCTACGGGAACCGCCTTAACCGGACAGAAAAACACACGAAACATCATCTGTTTTCATTTTTAAATTTACTGAAGCCGCAGTAAATTTCTTTTGGGACACGCCTGGGCAACAACGTTTAACTGTACCAAGTCCTCATCCCAGTTTTCACGACGAAGTGTTTTATAGTTTTTTGTGATATAGTTTTTTGAAAAGTCTATTACGTCTGCACGGATGTGCAACACGATTTACGTGTACTAAGCGGTCCGCCTGCTGTTATTTCTATGGAAACTTAGTTTGTAATATAAATAATATTAACCGAATTTGCTATGACAAGATAACAACGGTTTGTGAACTGTGTTTTTATTTCAGGTTGCAGGAAAGTTATACTTTTTAAAATATATTGGGCCTAAAACACTATATATAATGTTGTCTGCGCTTAACTCGATTTACGACATACTGTATACTGGTATAAAAACGCTCCAGCCAATTGTATTGCACAGTTTACGGCTTAATTAAGTGCTTTATCAAGCGCTCAACGTGGCGTTCAACACCGGGTTACGCAGTTACCTGTGAAATAACCGGCGTTTCACCACCGGGTTCCCCGTTTAGTTTTACACTTTAGTAACAGGGATTACGACATTTCTTCTACCTACTGGGTGATGCGCCGCTTAACTTGGATGCTGTATCATCGAGTAGAATACTGAGAAGCTTAAACCTAACATATACGTCGTCATCATTTAATAGGGCATACACAAAAACCTCCAACATATGGATGTAGTTCAGCAGTCTCACACTGCTTTCCTCATTGCATCTCATCATTACTCTCATCACATCGTTGTGCTTTGACTTGCCATACCATGATACTGTACTTAACTCAATAGAAACTCCCTTATTTGGCAGTCTTTTTGATTAACCCAAAGGAACAGCTGTCTGAATGGATTGATAAACTCTTTCCACCTCTAATAGCAGGAGAGACACTGTGGACCGTCTTTGTTAGAGTAGTCATTCATGGAAGACATCGCATCGATTCCAGAGTGACCGACCAGGGTACGCTAAAGCTAAATCAGAAGTTTGACAGGATGAGTATTCAAAATTAAATACCTCCTACAAGATATCATTTTTCAGACAGTGCAACAACACACCTAAGAATGGAAATTGCAGACAGTTGACGATGGCTTTGGGTTAGAATGAGTTAGAGAAAAATAAGTTGAATAGAAATCCACACTTTCAAGATGTGCAGCGGCTTTCAGGTATGCTAGAGCCAAAATTAGAGGCATTGTTCAAAGCTATCCCAGACAGTTTCGGAAGACAAATGTGACTTCACGGTACACACGGAACGCAATTTTGATGAGACGTACATTTCTCTGGACTGTTTCAAGTGGATAGAATACGCTGTATCAGAAACTGAGACTTAACGGAAAGTGCAATCACTTATCGATCCATTTGTGGTCTGTAGGAGGGTCAATATACAAGATGCCGTCTGAACGTAGGCGGTACAAACCTGCATAATGTACTCTGAAGGGCCTCAGTCCGTACAAAACTGTGGTTAGACCCAAAAGTATACCAAATATCGTCACAACTTATTTTGTTTGATGCCGTATCTAGTTGCACTATAGATATTTATACGATAAGCACTTAGCCTCGTTGTAAACGCGCAATCTCAGGTACATTTTTGGGGATTTTTGACGTACAAAGACGTCTAAACAACGCCCCTGCGTGTTATCGTGTGGCCATGTTCTTGGCAGATCAAATTACTCCAACAATTTATTTTTGGCGTTGGGTGGAGCTTTGGGAATTGCGAGCAGCTCTAGGATATCTAAAACTGGTGAGTTACTGTGGTTACATGAAAGGGAAAGGAAGGTCCAAAAACTTTGTCATCTAAACAATTATCACTGACAAGTGATTGGTTTTCTTAGAGATAAAATTGCTAAGCTGCTTTAGAATGCCCCACCACCAGCATCAGTAGAAAATCAGCTCCTTTTTGCTTTGCTAGGTAGTTTGCATGTTGCATAAACTTCTCCAATTGTTATAAAGTCGAAAATTTATATTCGAATATTTATTTAATAATATTTATGTCATTATTATGTTTTGCTAATTCTTCTCTTTTCCAAAGATCTAATGTCAACTCCAAATTTCTTTGTTTTGCTCAGAACTTATATTTTAACTCTTTTGAAGAAGTAGGATCAGCCCCGGATTAGCCTCGAATATATCTTTTACCTAACTCTTCGCTTGTAAGCTCGAATAAGTACTTTTTCTAATTGCAAATATCCTCAAAAATCACGTTCATGACGTCAGCAAACCGTCGGTGCCAAACCGGGTTGGTTGACTTAGCTTTAGAAAATTGGTCCCATTTTGGTCTCAGGTGATCCCCAGTTACGCATGCCAGGGACGACGCCAGTTATTCTCACTCGTTTCGAATATGTTTGAAAGTGAAATGCGATTGTTTTACTATACACATTAAAACACTCAAAAAATATCTCTTATTTGATTTTTGATATCACGTGTAAAAATTGTGTGTCGAAAATCTTAACAGCAAATACTCAGTTCATGGTTATATATTTTTAATTTGAACCAGAACGTTTGGCGCACTGTAATCAGGTACTTATTCCACTTCAACAAAGAATCAGGGGTCAAAAAGCAGAACAAATATAACAACTTAAGTAAATAGGATTTCAACAAGAGACCAGGGGTCAACAAGACGTATGATATACGCAAACAACCTCGCCAACAAAGTTTATAAAAAGCTGTCTATGAAATTGTGATTTCTGTTACGAAGTTAGACACGACATATTTTGCTATTCGGATAGGCAATAAAATTGATAGAACATTCCTCGAAATTTCAATTATCGTTAGGTCTGTCTGGAGTAAACTGACTGACAGGAAGAAGAAAGACCACAAGCTCCACCTAAAATTTTTGAAATTCAGTAACCCCCCCCAAAAAAAAAAAAAAAACAAAACAAAACAAAACAACAACAACAAAAAAACAATGGGGTATAAGAAAGTCACTTAGTGAGAAAAAGCAAAATAAAGAAAAATAATATACGATCCTAATTGTTCGAAAAAGGAAATAGCTTTAGTTAAAAAACCATATTACTAGAAAAAAGAAAAAATGCAGCCTATCATTCATGGTTGAAAGTCGCGCGATGGAACGTTTATGGTCTTAAACGGCATTTAGTTGACAAAAAATTAACATTTTGATGTACTATCATGTTCAGCATACTTTTTTGGTTAACTTTGCCAAATTTTGTCGAAAATAAAGTAATTTTAATTTTTGGTCCAATTTTGGCCTAAAATAACAATTAGGTGACAAAAATCAAAATTATGATGTCACTATTATGTTCAGCATAATTTTTTTGTTAATTGTGCCAAATTTTGTCGAAAACAAATACCAAATTTGGCCGATGACTTTTAAGTACTTAGAGAGTTTAGGTATGAAGTTTAAATTTGTGACGTTGCAATTGACCATTTGGTTAGTTAGTTACGAGTTGGGAACACATCCTCGCAGGCGAGATAGTAAAAAGAAAAAAAAAGTAAAAATAGTTACCAAGATGAGATTCGAACACACGACTACTCCCGTGTCGGTGCTCAGAGAGGCAAAAATTTCTATTCTTGTAGGACACATTTGCGTTTTAATACAAGCTCACGAGCTTGTAATAAACATTATTACGATTTTTATCGCATTGTTTTCCAAAACTTAGGTAAAGGCTTGAACGTTTTTCGAGGTGAAACAATATCACGTGTACAAAGTGAGGGTCGGAAAAACTTACTGCAAATACTCAGTCCATGTTTTTATTAATTTATTTATTTCGGATCAGAGGCGATTGAACGCTTTGTAATCAAACACTTATTCCAATTTCACCAAAGGACTGGGCCTCAATAAACAGACAAAATTGTGACAATTTCAGTGAATACTTTTAGGCATTGTTTTCCAAAACTTAGGTCACCGAGTAGATACCATATATGGATAATATTGTGAATATATTTACAAAATAGACAAATAAAACTAGTATTCAAATATTTCACAGACCAGCGATAAAATTATTATTAAATACAAAATGGTCTTTGAAATGCACATTAAGTTATTATTTACATTCTGGAGACCAAGGGTTCATCTACAGACTAAAAATCTTTATTTTGCAGATCAATTAAAAATGCTAAAAATATCTGTGGATAGGTACTTTCAATAATGTTAATAAATATACGTTTAAAATTAAAATATAAATGAACAGGTTTATACACAGAGAACAGCAATCAAATAATTGAGCATGGACACCAACTGCTCAAACCGCTGGTCGTGCAAACATCTTCATATCAACAACCTTGAAAAATCTAAAACAAATCAAAATTCAGATCTTTGATTGGAATAATTAGGCTATACTTTAACCCTATTTGGTCTGGGGTATCCCGAAATAACATGACCTGAGGGGATTCCCTACCCTTCCCAACCTCTACCTTCATAACTTTTGACAGGCTTGTCTAAATTAAATGAAGATTGGCACATTAATAGTACATCATGAAAGATACAAAATGGCAGTAATACATTTTTGCCTATGTCAGCACTTTTTTGTGACTTCGTCAAAAGCTTGAAATCCGATTATTCACAAATTTTGGGTAAAATTCAAAAAAGTTGGCTAATCGGATAAATCACGTAAAAAAAATACCCAGAAAGATTTCCTCGACAAAATAAAGTTGTCTTGTAAGTTTCAAAGCCTAAAGATAATATGTTTTCCCGATTATAATGATTTTATAGCGATTTTTAAGGGTAGTTACTAGTAATAGCCAATATTTAAAGCTTTGTGAGGTATAGGACCTAAATATTTCGCGCGCAGGCGCCTAATAGATACATATGAAAATTGTATCATAACAATGCAGTAAGCAAAAAAGAGTTATTATAAAAACCCGGCTGGGATCCCCTCCGAACCGAATAGTGTTAAAAGAACAAACTTTCATCGACACAAACTTTTGTGATGTTTGCAAACTTTAAGTCCTTTCATTAAAGCTCTTCACTAAACGCCTATTTTTAGAAGTTCAAAATAGGCCGAGTTGCTATCTCGTTACCGCCACCTAGAACTTTTTCATGTTTTATGTTTCTAAGTGACCAAGTTCCTGCTACACTGTTTGGACATGGTTTTAATTCAAGTGACTTAAATCTATAAACTAGATAAGACTTCGATAAGACCTCCTCCCTGCATGAAAAATCATTTCAGACAAGCTCCAACTCTAAAATAATACTTCACGGGAATTTGAGTTGAGCACAATACGTGCAATAGAATTCATGTTCAATACATGTACAATACATGTGCAATACAGCGCAATACAGTAGAACACAGTACAATACATGCAAAAAACATGCACATTTCATGTACAGTATGTACAATACATGTAGAATACAATAAAATACAGGTAGAAAATATGTAAATCGCATGCAAAGTACACCTAAGTTACATGTAAAATGCAGTGCAATACAGCACATTGTTAAACGTCTGGATTTTAGGCGGGCAATACGGGTTTTTAGGCATTCCGATTGGCTTAGCGCTCTTGCCTACTGGTCGATATTTTGCGGTATTGCCCGTCGTCAAAAAAAATGGTAGCTTAAAACGTAAACAAGCACGAAAAACAAGTTTTAAAAAGTATTGAAAATGATTATATATCTAACTCCTTACAATACATTTATCGATAAAATCGTTTCCATGGGATAGAAACAACAATGATTCTTCAGCTTTTTGGTTACTCCGTCAACATAAAAGTCGTTGAAGTCAATGTTATTCTTAGCTTAGCTGGCTTGCTAGTTAAAAAAATTACTTCAATATTCGCTGTAACTAAATTTAGTGGAACATTCTACTTTTCACATTCTTCTGTAAGTGTAAACATCGTAATGTTTTGTTTACAAAAATTTATTCTATAGGAATTTTTGAATTCTGCATTTGTTTTCAGACAGGACTGTTTTGAATTTTGACCTCGAGTGTTAACGAAAGTAGTGCAAGTGAATGATATTATTATAAGGACATTAAACAAGTACAATAATAACCGATCACCCTGTGCTGTACCGAAAATATCGCCCTCAGTCATTGCACTACAGACCTTGCAAGCTCGGTCGGTACTTAGACTTCTCGGGCGATATTTTGCGGAGCAGCCCAGGGTAATCGGTTATTATTGTGTTAGTTCAAAACATGTACAATATATGTGCAATACAGTACAACACAGTACAATACGTGTTAAAGACATGCACAGTAGATGCAAAATGCATACAGTGCAATACATGCAAAATAAATGCACAGTACATGTAAAATAAATGTAAAATACGTGTATAATACATGTACGATACATGCACAATACAATCCAATGCAGTACAATAAGGTACAGCTGGTCAACAAGTCTATGTCGATAACTTCTATCCGTTTTAATTTATAATGTCTTCAAAAATACCGAGCTTGCATGTTTTATTACCGTGTGTACAGAATGCTAAAAAAAAACCCACGTACTTTGCTTTCGAGAGCATTGCGGGGGAAAAAAATTCCAAAATGGCGATTTTGTAGCGATTTTCTCATAACATACTGAGAAAATGCTGTAGTGTTTATAAAAGTGTTAAATATTATATTAAGAAAATCCTTTAACTGGTGTATTACTAGCTCAATGTAGCATCACTCTTTACTGCCTGCGATATTACAGTGAAGTTGCCAAGAAATGATTGTGAAATTAAAAAAAATGTTTACCATGCAGCAATAAGTCAGACTCTTGACTAAAGAATGCATGCTCTTTTATATTTACAAATTTGGAGGACATGAATACTCACACATCACGGTTCTTTAATAATTTTAAAAAATTGCATTACGTTGATCATACATTGTTGATCATTTATGTATTCCAACATTACATACAGTATTTATTATAAGCCTATTTCAATATCAATTTTATTACGCAAAATACTGAGCCAAAACATGCATAGCTATTCATTTTGAATTCTAATAGCGTCAAACTTTTAGGCATTTATATTGACTCAAAGTTATGTTATAACTTACATGTGAAAGAAGTGTGAAAAAAAGTTTCGCAAAAAACGAAAGCTCCTGCAAGTATACGTAATTTTCCTAATTCGCTGCAAGTCACTCGTTTATTTAACGCATATATTTTGTCACAATTAAACTATTGCCCTCCTGTGTGGATGTTTTGTAATAAAAGGTCTCATCAACTCCTTACAAGTACTCACCGTCGGGCTTTATCAGTGAGATAAATTGACTTCTCTCTTACAGACTCAGATTATTTGACTAGATTAAATCAAGACTCACTTCACCAGAAAAAACCTCCGCTGTTTAGTTATAGAAGTGTACAAAAGTTTACACCACATTGGGCCTAGCTTGATGGTCTACTTTTGATAGGGTGTTCCACCCTTACGAGCTCAAAAGAGGTGTCAGTGTTACAACCCTAGGGTAAGCAACAATTATGGTTTAAATTCTTTCTACGTCAGAGCGGCGTAAGCATGAAACTACTTGTCAGTGTCCATAAAAATGCATCCTCTTTGAATGAATTTAAAGCATTGTTAGGTAACACTAGCATATACTGTCAGTGCTTTATTTGTCGGTAATGACGTATGTATTTGCAAATGTTTTTAACATTGTATTTAGTTTTTAGTTTTTATTAATTGGTGTAGATTAGTTATTTTGACTATACATGTAAACCAGCTCTAAATAAAGAAAAAATAAAGAAAAATAATAACATGAAAACGAGGTTGGTTGATAAGCAATTTTAACTTTCCAGCAAAGTAATGCACATATAGTTTGTTTGCCTTATTATTATTTCTCAAGCTAAGATGTTTAGTGAACCAATTTTAAACGTTTTGTAAAAGAAATCTAAAAAGGCATTTATGTGTTACGCAATGGGTATCCATCGAAAAAAGAAAACGTTCTATTGCATAAACCTTCCATTGTTCAGCATATTCAACCAGTCCAATACCCCAAAAATGTTTGCTATTGATATTTTGTTCTGCAATAAGCAGCTAGACTACTGTTTTCTGTACAACTGTCTTACTATTTTATAAGCAACCCAGCTGCAAGCGTCTTTAATTGGGTCAAACTTAGCAAATTTCAGGTCTCACATACATGACATGATCCCTTTTTCTTCAGTTAAGCAAGCGTCTCAGTTGAGCTATGGCAAAAGTCATTCTAAAGACAACATGTATTAAAGCCAATCACTACGTGTTCTTTAGAAAATGTTTTTATGTTTTACATTGTATCGTTCACAATTCCTGTAATGTGTTGGTAATATAATTGCGTGTTGAGCAAATATCTAAGCTAAAAAAAGGTCCTTTACCCTTACACTAACACCTGTTCAAAAAATGTAACTCTCATCTCTAGAGCACAATAACTTTAAACACTTGGTTCAGGGTATGATTGAAAATTTATCACAAATATTTTGAGTCAATGTAGTGTTATAAAAGTTGCAAAACTTTAGATCAGAGAAAATCAAGACGTAAATCCTTTGTAGACATTCGCTCATCACAATTTCCTGCTCGAATCTGCAACTTGATTATGTGTTAGATTAATGGATTGAAGCTGCTGTGGAGAAAGTGCAAATGCCATATTAGAACCCTTTTTAATACCTTTCTATGAAACATCATACAATCTTTGTTTCTTTATGTATCCGTTTGGATTGGTTGTTCTCAATTTTCTTGATGTCAGCTTTGCTACAAGTTATCAATCATTTCGAATTGACACATTTGACTTCTGCAGTTGGATTATTGCAGCTTGCTGTTAATATTTCTTCCAATTTGTACCCAGTGTGTCTAGCCTGAGTTTAATAACTGACAATTCTTTCTTCTATTGAAATAGTGATACCAGTTGGGAGATGTATGGCTAGCTTGACTAAATTTACAGTTTTGAAAGACTGATACTGTTTCCTAAAGTAAGTAAAAATGTTGAATAACAAACTAGATTTACTTTCATTTGGTAGCTACATAAAGTTTATCAGATCAGATGTCTTAAACTACTGATGCCTTTAAGACGTTAGAAGAACCTTTATTTTGAATTAAAATGCCAGAAAGCCATAAAAAAATTCTTATATCATATCGTTTACATAAATATTCACTCTTTGACTGGAGTGTTGTTTTAAAACTGTTATTTCAAACTTACAACACAGCTAGGAATTCTCTTAATGTTTTGGTACTAAAATTCGTCATCGCTATTGCAAGTGTTTTGGATCTTACGATGCATGCAAAAATATCTGTGCTGGAGATTCTTTGCCTGCCTCAATGTCAAAAAACAAGAACCCGACAAGATAAAGTTTTACCTTTTTTAGAATACTATAGTCTGTATTTTTATTATTATTATTATTATTATTATTATTATTATTATTATTATTATTATTATTATTATTATTATTATTATTATTATTATTATTATTATTATTATTATTATTATTATTATTATTAGGATGTTCCTATTTGAAAACAGGATAGCCTGACATCCTATGTATAGCGACAACCGGCAGGCGTTGGATCAATTATATTATTGTTGTTGCGCGAAATTTGTATTATTGAGATTAGATCCAAAAAAAAAATTATTATTTTATTCCAACCAATATTGATTTCCTCTAACTTAAAAATAGTGATAATAATTGATTCAATAATTATTATTGGTAATACGTTGATTCAATTGTTATTTCCAACAACGGAAACAAATTGCCGTTTGACGATATCGGATAGCCTGCCATCTCTAAATTTTTTCACGAATGGCAAGAGAAAATGTTTACTGTATTGGGTATCAGCAGTTTTGCGCAGGAATCGTGGAAAAGTCCTTTGCAAGTCAATAGAGAGGGAAAGTCTTTGTTAGCCCCTTGATTATTTTTTTCTTGCGCTTTAGGTCATAACTTGAAATATGAAACCTATGTTTTTATAAAATTACCGATCAATTTTACCTTGCGTATTTTTTAACGCAACGATGCGGTTCCTTTTTATTAGGACGCTGACCCACCCCTGTGTAAAAACCCGCATGAATTTGCCCTTCACACACATATATTTTATGCTTGCTTGTCCGCCTGTCATCATGAACAAAGAAATTACTGATCAGATAGTCTAAAATAACGCAGTGGTGCAACCGTTTCTAACACAGATAGACAACGTATATAATTGTTATAGAGAGGATTTCGCTTTGGCGATTAATGATTTTCCATTTTACTAAGGCCCAAGGAGAATGTTCCCAAGTACTACAAGGACGAGAAACTGTTCGAAATATTCTGTTCAATTATGAAGACTTCAATTGACAAGATACTTATACTATTTGGTATGGAAAGTCGCCGCGCCGGAATTATTTAAATCAGTAAAATGCTCGGATTAAGTGAAGTCGACTTAAAGTCTAGACCTTCTCTTGCAAAATGATAATGCAAATATGTTGAAGAACACAAAATAAGCAATTTAAAAACAGTACAACGAATTAAAAACATAATGTGTTTAAAAGGGGAATAAAATGGCACCTAAGCTGTGCACGAAAATTCAACAACATACCCGAATAATATCAAGGAAGATATCGCGCCCTAACACAGTGATTATTTGAATATAATCTCTATCATAATTAATACCCGTATACGTCTGCTTGTCACGTAAAATGATAACCATAGTAGCGAAACATGAATTGCGGTAAAAAAAGGGCATGAGAACCCGTGGATTTTTCCACGGGCCACCGATTAGTATTTTCTAAATAACAATGGATCTTTAAAAACATATATCTTAACAAAATATGCAGACTGATGTCAGCAAAAGTTATTGCTGACAGTCATAATTTGAGGCATTAGTTTTAATTGTCTCGTCATAAATCACGTTTTATGGCTTCTAACCCAAGACAAGGTAGGTTATGGGGGTAGGGCAGTTTTGGCTCTCTCCTCCCTCCTCCCCCTCCCTGACACCCTATACTCCGGCATGCATAGGGTAAAAATACACTGCTGCCTGAGGAGGAGAGGATGAAATTACTTTTTAGAGTAGAAAAAATCTGTACGAACATACTTTGGAGAACAAAAAAAAAATCAATTTGCTGGCCACAGCACTGACATAATTATTAGTGTACAATGACGAAATTTACATTTTTACCGGAGGAGATTAATATAAAAGAGTAAATCATTGGGAATTTTTAACCATGGGCTTCTTAGCTTTGCTGGATGTGAGCAAGCTGTTACTGTTTGTAGTTGCTAGCATTACATTTTCTTATCGATAATCGACATTCCTTGTTGGAATTTTATTTTACAGTTTTCATCAAAAAGGTGAAGAGCTAAATTATATTAAAAGTAAAGAAGTTTTAAAACGATGTTAAAATAGCGGAAGGTATAACTAAACATTGAAATTTTAGGGAAATTCCTTTGAATCAATAAGATTGACGCAGTATCTGCTAAATTTGATAAACTAATACTTAGCATTATCAAAAACAAACTATAAGCATAAGTAAACTATAAAGCTATATGTATTATGAAACTCACCCTTTTTTTCTTTGTAGATTTTTCTCTCGTAATTTATTCGAGTGCGCAACTGAACGAAGGTGTACTTCTCGAACAAGCCACATGATTCTAGATGAGTCCTCACTCTGTTTTCATCTAAGCTTCCACCTTTAATTAGTTCTTTTTCATGCATTAAAATTAATTTTAAATCATGTTTCGGAAACAGTGATTTTCGCTTCATGACACACGGTGGTGTTTTTTTCGGTACGCAACTTGTCATAAACCTGTCTAGGTGACGCAGTTAGAGTTGGTACAGCTGCGCATTTTTGTTTTACCTCCGGGAAACTCACATCATTATTGACAGGAAACGCCTCTTTCAGCTCTTTAATCTCTTGTTCTGACCACACTTTTCTTTTGCTTTCTTGTCTAGCTGCTTCGTTTGACTTGTCAGCTTGGAAAAGTTCTTTAACTGCTGTTGACCCAACCAAGGAAGACGTCTCCATATTTCTTAAGAAATAGTGTTCCTCTGCTGTCCTCATGCTGTGTGTCATCAACGTGGCGGCATCTTTTAAATTACAGCTTTCCGATTCTCTTAATGCTGTGCTAACAGACTTCCGAATTATATTTGCTGAAAGATTTTTTGGAGGACATTTATCATTAAAATTACCAACTCTGTCCCACTGGAGATGAAAACGTTTACTGATGTCCTCAGGTGACACTTTCTTTCCTGACCAACTTAAAAATACGTACTCGCATTTTGGTAAAGTTTGTGGTCTGGCAAATTTCACGTATGTTGTCAAAAAATCAAATTCTTCTTCAGTAAGGATAATTTTAGCTGGGCCATAGGTGTCAAGTGTTTTATGGTCCCAAACATTTATTACAAATTTTCCATCAAGCTTCGCTGCCCTATCATATTCATTCATTGTGAGGTTGGCCGTCACACCAGATCTCTGTGCAATTGATAAATGAATAACAGCATATAAATAATCTCTTACGGCGCAATACTCCGTCTGAGTTAGATCATAACCTATGTCTTCCTTTAAAAGTTTTAGTAAGGCTTCACCCTTTTTTGCTCCCTTGTTACTCTTAAGGTATCTTCCTACTTGCTCCTGATCAATGAGCATTTCTCGGTCGTCTGTTATCTGCTCAAATTTTACCAATTTCTCTTGCACTTTAAAATTTTTTCTCCACTGCCGCAATTTTGAAATAAACGTTGTAATGTCTTGATGACTGCTGTTCATTACTTCTTTTTCCTCAGCGATAAAAAATTTGCAAAAGTCTATTAGGCTATATAAGTACTTTTTGATACTGGTTGTTTTTTTTCCGTTTCTTGACAGTGCTTTGTAATGTATTTATCCCGAAAATCATTACCTCCATTTCTAAAAACGACGCTTAGGTCATCCTTTACTTCCATAACACGAAATATACGTCGTAATTCACTCGCAGTCAGGTAAACTGCCCTACGTTTTCTCTGTCTATCAGGGCCGATCATATAACATATGAAGTCTGTAACCACCACATTACTAGCAAGGTTATATATTACAGATTGTTCTCTTCATCGACAAGCTCAAATTCACTTTTCTCAATTTCACTTTCCTTACCAAAAGAACTAGATTCGTTTCTGGTGTTGCATGCAATGTTTTCAACAACAATTTTTGGTCTTAGTCGTAGATTATGAAATTCGCACGCATTGCACTGGAATCTGAACAGATTGCACGAAACTTTCCTCCACGTCATTTTCGTTCGCCTTTTGTTGTAACTGTGTAATAGGTGCAGTTGAAGTTGATACAGTGCTTTCCAATGTTCTATTTAAAAATACTTCCGAGACAGCCTTTCTTGGAGATTCGGAAACATTGCCTTGTATAAAGGGTGCTTGTTTCAGCAAATGATAATATAAAGGACCTTTTGGGATATTGTGTTGTTTCATGACGTGATCAGGTAGGTTTGTCCTCACCATCATGCAATTTTTAACAGGACACGTTCTCTTGCGATGATAGTTCGGAGTTTTTTTTATCAATTTTACTTAACTTTTCGTTGCCTATTTTTGGTGTGCTACTAAAAAACTGACTGGAGGCTGTTGCAGCACTTTCCCAGCTCCACTTATGCTTTTGCCTTAAATGTATTGTGATGTAAGTCAGTTCAACATCACACACAGGGCATATAAACTTTCAATTGGTCATTTTCTTCACTACATGTTTTATTGTGTGCTCTTTTTTTCTTCTTTAGACCCAAGCAGCAGCTCAATATTGTCATGAGTATAAGATTTACTTGAATCGTCATAAACCTTGGTATTACAAAAACCGATTTGAGAATTCTTCTTAGTGGTATCTTCGTTAGAGTTTCCAGCCTGCAATATATATATATATATATATATATATATATATATTCGTTTGCCTATCAAGCTTTTTGTATTTTTTTTTATCCGGGGTTGGCGGAATTGAGTTATCTTCTGTCTTTCTAAATTCCCCTTTCGCAGAAAAAATTTCTCCCAAATCATTGGACGCAGTAGCCGCTTTTTGTTTTTTTAATTTTTCTTGAACTTCTAAACTGAGCTTCAAAGACTTCAAATATTTAGAACTTTTCCGCCATGGTAAATACTTTCCTTTATCACCGTAATCGTATCAAAGCTCTTCGTTTACGTCGATATCTTTACTTGCGACTAAGCATAGCTGTGGCATTTCACCAACATGATTTATTACCATTTGACAGTTCGAAAAACATTGCGGTGAGTCGTTGACGTATCTTGCCATGCAGTCAGATTTTGTTGCATTGACGCAAGGTTTTTTATTTTTGTCAGAGAAATAAAAAAGGTATCTGGTTGAAATATTTTCTCCGTACTCTTTTGCGAGATCATCTGCTTCCGTCGCACTAACTAAACTTCCTTTGTAGCTGAGCAAAGCATCTCCGTTTTTGAAGCACTTTGTTGCAAAGACACCATATCCTAATAAAAAGAATTAAAAAATTAGTAAACAGCTTCTATACCAGATCAATAGATATAAACTTGCGTATCATAATTCCTCAATTTTGTAGATATTTGCTAAAAATATTAAACTTAATCGACTGCCTGAGGGTGATCCGTCACCAGTCGGTTAGGGTGCAATATTTTGCTCGATATCATTCCGATTTTTTCGTATGGTGTGGAATTTTCGTGCCATTTTATCTATTGTTTTGGCGGTCAAAACAAGGGTACTCTTTGGATTAGAGATATCATTTTCACTCACTCAGCATGAATGTTTGAGATAAACATTTCCATCAGTTGCTACCTAGGGACGATTTCTCGTCGATGATGATTAGTTGTTATCGGTAAAAGTAAAACAGTTGGGCAGGTTCACGCGTGTAGGTTGCTATTGATTGACATATTAACTCATTCTATTTAAACAAAGGCGGTCGCATATAGTTACTAGTACAGTTTCACACCGTATTAGTAACTATATTGATACTTTTATATTGATATCGTCGTTTAACTCCAACGACGAAAATCATTGTTATAAAACATTCGAAACAGATACACGGGTCTTTTAAAGAATGGGCGTGGCATACCACCGACTGGAAAGTTTTTAAACTTTTTTGGGTCAGCTACTAATAGTTACTAAGTTAAAGTATGTCAGAAGGTCATTTCCCCCTCCTTTGCCTCTTCCCATCTCCTGTCTGACCTGAATAGTGTTAAAGAAAAAATCAAATATTAAATACTCACCGATTACTGTGTCGATTTGATGCAAAGTAAATCCGTGGCCATCTTCAAGGGCTTCCTCCCAATCGCGTACCAAAAATCGATTATCCTGCATGAACATGAATTATTATGTTTTTTACTTTTCCATATAAAGCCTAGAACATTTTCAACATACCTTCGGTATTTTATATTCGTTTTATTTTCAAGGTTACCTCTGTGTAATGTTACAGACTTTAAAAACTGGATGATGACACAATGGTTACTTAAATGTATATAATTTTATTACCTTTTTCCAATTAGGAGGTTTTGAGGTAAACAACCAAAGATCATATTAAAATACCTCGTGTATCAATGTAATGTGCAGTAAAAGTATATAATAGTAACTTTTGGAGCAACATATATTGTGGGATTAAATTCCTACACACGGGTGAGGACGCAGTGACTTTGTGTTGGTAATTATTTGCATAATTAGAATGTAAGATATTATAACTTACACGGTTTCTGAGTTTATATGCTTTCTTTTCAGTATCCATTGTTTTCGTTCACAAAGTCAAGGTGCTAAAAGAAGAAGATGCAGAGTAATTATTTGGGTTGACAGGCTAATCCGTTGAACTTTCCTTAGTAATATATTTGGATAGCCTGAGATTTTTTCGCGGATTGTTGTTATATCTCGGCAAACTCGTATCCAGACTGATAAATTTTAATCTTAATAATAAAATCGGATAGCCTGACATCTTCACGCACATTGCTCTTCTGACTCGACCAGCTCCTACCCAGACTGATAAACTTTTAACCTCAATAATAAAATTGAATAGTCTGACATCTTCACGCACATTGCTCTTTTGACTCGACAAACTCGTACCCAGACTGATAAAATTTTAACCTTAATAATAAAATTGGATAGCCTGATAAATAAATGAATACTTACTTAATTAATTAATTCAGGATAGTCTGGTATTTACACTAAATTCCCTTTTAATCTTAATACTAAAATGCGATAGCCTGAAAATTTTTTTAATATTTCTCTCATAACTCAACAAACTCGGTACACAGACCTACAATGTTTTATTATTTCTAACAGATTTGTGTTTCCATTATCAAAAAGTGAAGAAGAGCCCTGGGGAGGAGGTTGACATTTTGTGTTGTGATTAGCACTATGATTTTACTAATTTTGCGTTAACGCGGCGAGTTGCCGTAATTGATCACCGCGGTTAAAATAGAAAATAAAATATGATAATGCTACGGCCGCGAATTTTGCAAACTAGAGACTTTTGATTTCGATGATTGAATTTGTTTCATCTACAAATATTGAGAAAATATTATAGTTGTTCATATCTAGGCCTCCATATTTTGTATAGCTACTTGTAAAGTATA
The DNA here is from genome assembly GCF_029227915.1 of Hydractinia symbiolongicarpus. Lineage (NCBI taxonomy): Eukaryota > Metazoa > Cnidaria > Hydrozoa > Anthoathecata > Hydractiniidae > Hydractinia > Hydractinia symbiolongicarpus. The sequence continues at coordinate 7,857,173 of NC_079878.1, forward strand.
TATGTAAAAATACCCTGGCCGGAGTTAGCATTTTGTATGGTAAAATTTGTCTATTATTGGTCCTTAGTATTGTAGTAAGTAGAACGTACTAGACAGTTAAATCCTTAAGTCAATAACATTTTTACTTTCACAAGATATTTCGTCATAGTCATGACTTACCAAAGTATTGGAAAACAACTTTATCAATGGCGTTATATTGTGTCAAATATATCTAGTTTGACAGTCTGTTTTCTATTCCCATCAAGAAGCTGAAGTACTTTTTTTTCGCAGATTACTTTTAGCATATTTTGGGAGCTTTTAATTCTGATACCTTTCAAAACTAAGATTGTGTTATTGTTGTGTACTACTAATTCTATTTAAACCATGATATGTAGAGATTTGTCGGATACTTCTTAACCAACATTTGACCTAAAATCATAACGACAACCTCAGTTTCTTTGATTTTTTTTACTATACTATTCGGTAACCCGTGGGTAAATCCACTAACTCGCCCGTCCTTTATTTGCCGCATTATATGTTTCGCTACTGCGGTTATCATTTTGCGTGACAAACAGACGTATACAGCTATTATAAAGAAGTAGGGGACCTTTAAACGCCGGGATCAGCCACAAGTAGCTGTGTGACCCATTGTGGAACGCCCAGTGGAGTACTTAATAATACCCGTAGAGTTGAGCGCTTCAGTATAGGAATGAAGTAAAGCACACACAAAATTATGGTGTTTTATTCTCCCACAATTTTAGCTGAAATAAAAACACAGTTTACAACCGCCATGGAAAAAACAGTTGACCAACCTTTTATATTTTTCAGAATATACTCAAAGTTGAGCAGTTAGGTAAAAAAAAGAGGTAAAATCACTCAGCAATTTTTCTTTGTGGAATATGTTTTCATGACAGTTATAAAAGTTGTAGTTACTTAACGTGGCCACGTGCCTCAGCTTTTCACATGCCTGCATGCCTTAATTTTTGTGTCATAATTCTTTTTGTTGGATACTCCTCGTTGTTGCTAAAGAATCCAGTAGTAAGGGTTGTTAGTCTACTCTGAATCAATCGAAAATCACGTGTTTTTTGTTGTTGTTGATACTTCAATGGGATCTTCACAATCTTTTTAAAAGCCTTGAACAATGAAAATTTCAACGCCTTAATTTTAAAAGGATTCATCTTTTGCAAAATTATTTCCCTTAATTTCCCAATTATTTTGAATCGTGAAGGTTTATTAATGAAATCCCAATTAACGCAAAAGCACTAGGGCACGTAAGTACATAAGGTACGTTGAGAAAATAAGGCGCGTAGACACATAAAGCACGTAACCACGAGGGCACGTAAGGCACGTAATTTAGCAGACCCTGTACATGGCTAGAGAACGAGATGATATACAATCGCAATCGATATTAATACTTTTTTTCCGGTCCTTTTAGTCATTGCAATCTCTTGTAGGCAAAATTATGTTCTACATCTGGAACTCCGTTATCTCAAATTTTCGCTTTGTGGAACTATTTTTCCGGTCCTTTCAGCTCACAGGACGTATATTTATAACAGTATTTTTTACTGATATACTCATCCTGTATATAAATTCAGAAATAAAAATAATAATAATAATAATAATAATTTTATCACGAACTGGATATAGCCTAGAGAAAGCAGAGTAATATTTTAAGTTTTTTTTGGAAAGAAGTAAGTTTAGTAACAAGCACATACTACTATCAATATATATATATATTTTTCTTTTTTCTGTTCCTCGTTTTTGGCTTAACGAGTATTTTATCTCGAACTTCTGAAGGTCTTCGACGTTCAATAATTCGACTATCCTTTATCTCGAACTTTCGACGTCCTAAACTTTTTTATCAGTTCCCTGGGAGTTTGGGTCGACCGTATTTATTTTAACACGTGGTATTAAGAAGAAAAAAAGTACAAAAGGAGATCGACAAACCTGACACCACTACTTTCAAACCAAAATGGCCTTCGTTACATGTTTTCGTTTTTGTTTTGTTTTTTATTCTACCTTAATTCTGTAAACAAAATCCGCAAAAATCGCGTTCTGCGGAAATTTTCCGAAATAAAGCTTCGACGCATCTTTTTTGAACAAAATACGACTATTATTAAATAGACTAGTCGTTAGCCCGTGGAAAAGTCCACATGTCCGTCCGTCCTTTAAATTTACCAGTCCCGACACATTGGATAAAGCTTATCGCATTTGATATTCGTGTTTCCGTAGCACGATTTTCTAACTCAGCGGCGCGTTTGAGCAGAGACAGACAAAATACGGCTAGACTAGTCAGTCCTCAAAACATATCGCATTTGGTGTTTCTTAGCACAATGTTTTCGTGTGGACAGACAGAACGTTATTAAGATAGGGAGCATAGACTTACAGCCTTTGATCTGAAAAGTAATAGTCACCATGAATTAAATTGTAGTCTGTAATAAAAGGCATTAAACATATTCGTAACATGTCGGGATCACCATTTAACCTAAAAATATGCTGACAAGCTTAACTGATCTGAAAGTTTTTTAGAAATTATGCACTGGCATTAAACAAATAATTTTGTTACATTAATTGTATATATTCTGTTTGTACTCAAATTATTTATTTTTGATTTTTACGAATTAGACCCCCGGAATCTCAATCATTACGATATGATCACCACGCTTTAACTGATGGAATTTTTTGTCCGTATTTTATATACATGTTGACCGTTTCAGTTAAGTGCAAAGAAGTTATTTCATAGTAAAAGAAATTCCACATTGCTACATCTGGTGTGCGTCACCGAGTAACATAGTTTCATTTTTGTCAGGCTACCCAAAATTCTCTGTTTACACGTCCTTGCCACGCCAAAAAATTGCATTACATTGCGTTGTAAAAACATAAATAAAAGTGCATTTACTCCAGATGTAAAAATTAACCAAACCAAATGCACAACATTTATTAAGACAAGTGAGAGTATGACAACAATTTTCCGAAATTTTAAAGACGTACAAACTGTCTAACAAACTAAAGTTTCACACAAAAATCTTCAAATATAGCTACTGAAATTCACAAAACTAAAAACCATTAAAGAAATCAAAAATCTACTGATTCTTTTGGTTTCGCCATCATTATTTTTCACTCGCTAGAAGTCGTAGTTTTTACTTTACGTCACGTGGTTTATGCTTCCTTTTAAGAAAAATTTAGGTTAGACAGAGAAATCTGGGTTTTGGGTTGTAAAACGGTCACGACTCTGGTACAGACCTGTTGAACTGGTCTGTACCAGAGTCATGCTCGTATCACCGTCTGAATGTTAGAAAAAATACAGATGCCCTGCTTGATTTTTTCACAAACTCGTACCCAGACCGATAACATGTTCATCTTAGTAATAAAGTTGGATAGCGTAACATCTTTTCACGCTTTGATTCTATATCTCCGCAGAAGAGTCGTGCCCAGACCTTATGAATTCTATTTTATTCTATTTTAACTCCTTTGGTGCATTACTCTTATAACTCGACAAACTCGTACCCAGACCGACGACATTTTAATCCTAGTAATAAATTCGGATAGCCTGACATTTTTTCGCACATTGCTTATATATCTCAGTAAACTTGTACCCAGACTGACAGAATTCAATTTTAAGTAATAAATTCGGATAGCCTGACATCTTTTCGCATATTAATCTTACAACTCGACAAACTCGTACCCAGACCGATAACATTTTTAACTCACTAATAAATTCGGACAGCCCGCTACGTTTTTGCACATTGTTTTTATAACTCAGCAAACTCGTACCCTGATTGTTTTGCTAATATAATTGAAAACTAGTACCCAGGCTGACATTGTTTCAATCTCTGTAATAATACGCCAGCTCCGTGTGTCTGTCTGTCATTTTTGGAAAGTGGATTATTATATTCACTACTTTCTTTGATAAAGTCTATAAAACATCACCTATAAATTTGTTCTGTAAAGTACTAAACTTTGATGTTAACATAATGTTGACGTCAACGGAAAGTATATTAATTAATGAAGCCATTACATTGCACTTAAAACTTTGAGGCCAAATAACTTGGAAACGAGGTGGTGACGTCAATTTTTTACCGCGTGGGTAAGGACCACCTTGGAGCAATTTGAGTAAGTTTCCCAAGCCTGGGTCCCCCAATCCGTTTCGGAAGAGACGGGTCGATGACGTCATCAGAAAATATACAAATTTCTTAAAATAATTTTTTTGCATACTTGTTCGTTTTTGCTGACGTCAGCAAAATGTTTAAACCCTCATATCTCCTTAAATGATCCTATACATTATTTAAATCAGCTATTCAAGCTCTACACCATAAAGGCAACAAGTAAACAAATTTCCAAGAAAAAACATTTTGTCTCTTGACAGATCCTAGCTGACGTCATCAAAATTTAAATAACGGTTCATTTTTATTGTTATCCTGTCTAAGTGGATTTTTCCACAGGTTTTATCGACTAGTTTAAATACTAATTTTAGACCTTCTTGTTTTTTAATGATGTTGCAAGACCAAAATTTTGTATATAGTCTGTATACTGCTTTTAACAAACAATACAAAGTTCTATCGGGAGTGTGATATAACGAAAATGCATAATCATTCCGTTAAAGTGATAAAAGTTCAATAAACTATAAAAAATATTGTAAGAGTTTTTTCTTTCTTCTCTTCTTCTTTTGCAGATATGACTTTCTCGTAAAACAGCATTAAGTTTTTCTAAAATATAACATCATCTATCAAAATCTGGACAAAACTAAACACTATGCAGTGACGCACTTTGTATGTTTCATGGTGTCATATAAAAGAGTTTTGATAAATTAGCGTGTTGTAATATATTTATACGTTATACATACCTTGAACCCATAAATTAGATCCATTTCTTTAACTTTATAAATTACATTGGTATACTTGTGCTGTCATTAAAGAGCTTCAATTTACACTAACGTGCCGCCATTTACCTGGATGCATAAACATGTGCTAAAAAATCACATTGAAATGTGATTAAACATTGTTTTTAACTACTCCACAAAGCAGTTTGTGTACACTCTTACACAGGTGCAGTAGGTGAAAAAAAAGTTACTCCATACCTGAAATATCAATAATCCCCAGATTGCACATATTCTTGCCTTTTTCATTTCAGTGCTTCCCATCAGGTAATATTATGAACTCTAAAGTGAAATTGTTTAGAAATATGAGAGGTTTAAAAAATTTTTTAACCATGCTTTCACAGAAAATTGCCCACGATTAAGGACACTATCAATCCAATTTAACAATTTAATTTTTCTAATTGTCAGTTTTCTTAATCATTGCTTAGTATGATATATACAACTACCTTTTTGCTCATTAAAAGAAAACATGCATCCAGTTTTTAGATAAACAGTGTTGATGAGAAAATTTGAAAAAGTAGATTGATCGTGTAATACTCCCAAGTTTTGTGAAGAAACACTGCTACACATGTAATAATAGGAAAGATACGCATAAAGAATTTCAGAAATTACTTATATATACACACTTTGTTGTAATAAATCATTTTTTAAGAATTTGCAATAATTTTTTTACAATGCACTACAAGAATATGTTAAAAAAATAATTCGAATAAGAAAATTCTAGCAATTTAGATCATTATTTACTTTGATCTAAATTGCTAGAATTTTCTTATTTTACTGCTGCTGGCTTTTAAAAGGACAACCTGCAATTAAAAAATAACATGGTTAAACACATGAACGTAATACTTAACACAATTAGTCCAAAAGCCAAACAAGGAAAGTTAAACAGGTTCTTAGATATTTCTTTTGTCCTTTCACTTTTCCAAGTGAAAGGACAAAAAAATTTCAAGCGTAAACAATTACTAATAAAACCTTAACAACCAGTAGAAGAAATAGTACTAGCAAATCCTATACTATGCGTAATCAAAGCTTATCAAGGTCTATAATTACTGGACAAACTTTCCATAATTTATAAACAGACACAAAATGATAATATTTTAACAATATCTGCAAAGTTTCTGTTACTATTTTACTGTCACAGTATATATACAAATTGTTTTGACAAAGCAAAACATTTTATCACTTAAATTACAACTGAGTTAAAACTTTTATCCTAAAGTAAAAGAAGTTAAGAATGTAGTAAAAAATTGACAAGAAGAATGCTCAAAAAATTAAGAACATTTTGCCTATGCTCAGTTAAAATATATCTGGAACTTCATCGCAAACTGCGTTTTGACAAGCTTTCGAATGATCTCTTTTTCACGATTAAACGATATAGGTCATATATGTAATTGAGCATCTTCAGACTCATTTCCTAAACATGAATATATCTCAAGAATATAACTTCAGCAAACAGACAAAGAGTGAACTATTTTTCTTATGTGGTGCTTTAGGAGCATTGTAACAGAATTAGTGTAACAGAATTAGTTTAGAAATTTAGGAATATTTAAAGAGGCAGACAAGATGACTGGGCACGTGATAGTCAAAGCCCTGAATAACATATTATCGTAATTATATTTATTGTGAATCATATAGCTATAGTTTCAAAAGTATGAAATGATTTAAGATAATGCTTAGCTAGCTATCTAGATTCGTGGATGTGCAGGATAGAATTTTCTAATTTTTCCAGATCAGTCATGAAAAAGAACAGCTAGCTAAAGCTACAGAACACACCTTTCGACTTGCTAACCTTGTTTAATAAAGTTAAATTTCTCTAAAGCACAGGGCTGTGCTAGCTAGCTACAGACAAGATGGTCATTATTAGCTATATATTTATTTTTTAAACAATTGTCAAGTTACCACAACACCAGGCACCTATAAAGTTACACACTCAAACTAACCATAGCAATAAGTCTTGTATTTTTAACATGTGTATTTAGCTATATTTATTAGTACCATAACAACAACTCAATATGTATGTTTAGATAATCACGTAATTAGGACTAATACAGCTATTAGTTTAGAAAAACTTTAGTCTCCGTATAACCTATATGATTAGCTAGCTAATCATAAAGGTTATACATAGCTTAATAAACAAGCATCCTCTTACAGAGATGGTCCGCCAGACTGTCAACCATTATTAAACACAAGTGGAAATGTTAACGGCGGCCGACAAGGATGGCAGGCTATCCTATGACGATGGCAGGCTATCCTATGAAGATGGCAGGCTATCCTATGAAGATGGCAGGCTATCCTATGAGATGGCAGGCTATCCTATGAAGATGGCAGGCTATCCGAAAAAGATGTCAGGCTATCCTAAATCAAATTAGGAACATCCTTATTATTATTATTATTATTATTATTATTATTATTATTATTATTATTATTATTATTATTATTATTATTATTATTATTATTATTATTATTATTATTATTATTATTATTATTATTATTATTATTATTATTATTATTATTATTATTATTATTATTATTATTATTATTATTATTATTATTATTATTATTATTATTATTATTATTATTATTATTATTATTATTATTATTATTATTATTATTATTATTATTATTATTATTATTATTATTATTATTATTATTATTATTATTATTATTATTATTATTATTATTATTATTATTATTATTATTATTATTATTATTATTATTATTATTATTATTTAGCTATATTGTAAACTTAATGTTGCCGTAATAAGCGATATTTAAATTTAAAAACACACGACATACATATTTTTTGGTTTGCAACGTCTGCTTTAAGGTTTAGGATTTTCTACATTTAAAATCCTGTGATGTCTATGTATATTTGTGATAGTAGAAATCATTAAGCCTCTTCTTTGTTATTCTTATCCTTCTATTATTATTACTATTACTAGCCCGTTTATAAGTTCACGGGTTCGCTCGACTTTCATCTATCGCATTTCGTGTGTCCGTAGCCAACTTCTTTCCGGCGGATAGAAAGGAAAAATATGGCTTTTATTATAGAGACTAGTAGTTAGCTCGCAAAACAATCCACTGGTGCTTACAGATATTTACCACTCTTACTTTTTCCGGATAGTGCTATTTCGTGAATCCATAAATTAGCAATGCAGTTACTATTTTGAACACACAGACGGCTATTGTTTTTAAGACTTGCCAGTGGCCCTTGTCTGGCCGTCCTTTGTATATCGCATTTCCGCAACACGACTTTTTCTCTCACGCACAAACAGACGGGGCTGGATGTAGTCCGTATATTCCCAAGACATGGATCTTTATTGGACCATAAGAGAAAATATTATAATATAAAATACTAAAAAGTATGAAGGTAAGAGGTAAAAATATAAAAAAACTACTCATTTGTCTTTGTTTATATTTTAATTGCATTTACATTGTCTTATTGTAATTTAACTTATTAAAAAAACGCGTAAGAAAAATTAAGGGTGTGGCCAAATGCCTCGTTTTTTTTAATTTGCAGTATTTTCCTTCCGAATAAATGTAATTGTTTTAAATATAGACATGTAATAAATTCAACTCGTATTTTCAAAAAAAAAACTTCACAAGAACCTTTTTTACCAAGGTTGAGAGAACAATAATAAATTCACAAAACATATTAAGGCTAATTTTTAACAAGGAAAAAAGTAATTTAGCTGTAATCATTCCAAATGATGTTCTAATGGACACAAAAACAACACATTCTCACAAATTGTGGTAGGCTTTCAATTCTTTTATGTAATTTATACTTAGCGAATAATTCATTATAAATGATTGTTTCAATAATGAACAATTTGCGTTCTAATTAGCTTCGACCAACTATTTCGTAACAATAATTGCGGAAAAATATTTGGAATTATACAAAAGCTAACAACCTGACCGGATTCTTTGAGGGGATTACATAAACCATAACCTTATGTCATCTAAATTTAAACTATGTATATCTTTTTGACTAATCGATCTAGTTGGATAGTTCTTTTTTCATTAACTACGGTGCTTTGTCATTTTTCACTTTCAATTAACAATTCACTCGATATATATTAAAACTACTTTTTAATATGTTTTATACTACGAATTTCTAAATATTCACCATACTTCGATGTCTCCTATTTTATTCAGTCTTCTTAATCTAGCCTGTCCTTGTAAACTTATTTATTTGTCTGTCTTTAAGGTTTTGTTTATTTGCATATGTATGTATATATATATTATTTTTTATTTTAAAATATCTGCATTTATATATGATACCTTTTTCTTTGTATATTTATGTTTTGGGAGAAAAATTTTGTAAAATTTGAACCTAATAAAAGTTAATAATAATAATAATCCTTGAGAGTAAAAATGAGAGCCTAAGGTCATTGTAAACCATACACAATATTCCCAAACGTTTCTTTAAAAATAATTCAAGACATTTTGTTAACTGGATCTTTCCCCTCTAATTCTCATTCTTTTAGAAATTCCCAGACATCTAGGTTGGTTACGGAGATATAAAAATAAATGACTTTACCAGGTGTACAAAGTGATTTTTAATTAAGTCCTTAACTTTGCCTTCCACATGTTTTTAAACAAACAATGACAGAAGGTCTATAATTGGTGTGCAAAAGCAATTTTTAATTGTCTTACTTATTAAAAGATGTTGTGGTGGACAGAAAAAGCAGGGCGTGGTTACTTTCTATGTATTTTCACAATGCACAAATTAAAACAATTAAAGACGAAAGTTCTCTATTTTGATGCCGTAAAGGATTCGGACGCTTTCGGGGAACTTATTGGGCGAGAAGCGCTTCTTTAATGGTGTAAGGCACGTGTTTGTGAGAATGTCACATTTGTGACAATAATTACAATTTTTTATTTAACCTGGGACCAACCTCTTTCGTAGGACTTTTTTTTTTGTTTTTACTCGGATTCGGGCAGGCGAGAAGAAATAGAGGAGTAGAAAACTCTTGACAAATTTGGAATCACTGAATTTTGATAGATCATTAATTGTGAATTAAGATAAATTTGTATTATTTATTGCTGGTGTAAGGAAATTTAGCAAACAAGGATTGTGCACATGAGAATGACTCATTGGTCTGAAGTAAAAACATTTGAGAAAGCACCAATATTTCTTATGTCAGTAACTTATTTATCGCCAGCATTATTTTTTAATGCCACGTCATATCGCTGCTAATTTTTAACGACACGACTTGTGTAAGTCGCTCAGGATTACACAACTTGCTCTTATATTGTCGCCCTTTTATCGCTTTAAACTTTACGTCTTTTTTTTTCAACTTTTAAAGAAAAAGAAAAATTCTTTCAGAAGATTTGTTGCGAATGGAAAAATAAAAAAATGGTTTACACACGTTCTCGTTTTTATACATAAGCAACTGAAAAGAAATTTTATCAAACTTTATTATTATTTATTAAAGCGCGTGGCGTAGTGGCTATGGAGGTTTTTTTGTAATCTCAAGATCTGTGGTTCGATCCACAGCGTGAGAATATTTAGTGAGTGCCCTTACTAGAGATGCAGCTCAACTATTGCCATGTGTGTACATAATGAATACGTTTTTAAACACAGGACCTTCATTGTAAACAGTGTTTTCAACACTAAAGTGGCTGTATCCTGTATAAATATGCAGAATAAATATCGATCGCTTGTTGTCGAACACGCCTTTTTAATAAAGTAAACAGAAAAGTTATTTTATCATTGCAACGTTCCAAAAAATACTATTCTAAATTTTGTCTTGTTTAATAATTTAACAAGTTCCCACCCCCTTTACCCCCTTCCCCCTTAACCTAGACTAAGCTCTCAATTCGCCTAAATCCCCAAACAATCTGCATGATCTGCGTACAATAATTATTTTTGGAAAAAACACATTTAGGTGTGACACTCGTCCTAGCTACTAACTGAAACCCATTCACAACCATGTCATCCAGCAATATATTGCTAGAAGACATGGATAACATTGACATTGGTTGACTTTTTCTTCGCTAAACAAAATGAATGCGTTGTTTTGTGATATGTTATAAATTTGGAATTTAGTAAGCCCCTTCTAATAATAAATTCCTACCAATAAGCCTCCCCCTTTGAAAAATTAGCTGTAGGGTAGGGGTTAATTATAATTGTTTGCTGTATACAGAAGTGCTTTGAAAGTGAAAAAATCTCCCTCCATTTTCCCAGTATTAATTAAAATGATAACCTCTTTTTCACTTTTAGTCATGTAAATAATTTCTGACCTCAGTAAGTTAAGTAAAATGAACTATCCCTTGTCTTATGTCTTAGAACAGATGTCAAAAATATTCTTGACAGAAACTGTCAATAAGCAATGATACGTCAGAGATAATATTGAATAACAACTCATAAAAGTAGTTAATACAAGGAGTGTTTGTCAGCTGAGAGTAAATAGTAAAAATAAAGTCACCTATCTATCTTATTACCACACCAGAGCACATTACTATCTCCTACCACCAATTAACAGGAGTTTTGAATATAGATTGAATTATCTTGCCAATTGGCTTCAATTTTAACGATATTTTTATTATCCACAATTTAATAGAATATAACAAGCAAAACTTGGAACATGTTACATGGTTTATCGAGCAAAAGCTTACTAATATATCGAACTGAACGTATTTTAAAAGAAATGAAAAATTGCAAGTTGTTAGTAAATGGAGTTGTTATTAACCCACTAAAAGGCAGCGATATACATATCTTATTTGGGACATGACAAAAATTATCGCACGGTGGATGACTTTAGGGATGTGTGTAGAAGGAGGATGAGCAATAAAAGTAAAGACCATACGTAACTTGCAGTTCGGGTACTTTCTTTACATAGTTTCTATGTTCCAATCAAATTGACAACAACATAATTTGATGATATTGTGAAGAAAACAAGGTGAAGCACATGCAGAGAATGAGATAGTTAGGAAAATAAGGAGAAAGAGGTTTCCAAAATGGTAAAATCATTTGTCTTTAAAACCTTATGCTTGCCGGTATTTAATAGGGGTCCGAAAAAATTCCTTGCCCTATAACCTTTGTGTTTTGTTGTAAACCAGAAAACTTAGTACGAATTATGTCTGTCACATGAAAGATAAAAATCATGCGTCAAATTATGTTTGTCAGCAATAAATTTTTGCTGATTAAGAATGATTATTTTGAAACTTTGAGTGGCATTCTAACCATTTAGACGTAACACAATAACTTATCGAAGCGCCAATTGAACAAAAAGTCCGAAAAAATTTGTTACGCCTTTTTGATGAAATGTGGCGTTACTTGTGCATTTTTGATTGGAAAAATAACTTTTTAACTCCTTTGATAGATCTCAAGATAAATCACATCACAGGTTGCCGAACTTAGAAAAACTTTAAAAATAGGGGAAACAATCGAAAAATTTTAAGGGCGCAAATAGGTGTAACTTGAAAGCATTAAACCCCTAGGGCGTAAAGATATGTTTGTCGGAAGGGGCGTAAAGTCTTTTGTATTATATAAACCCGAAATAAGGAACGTTAATGAGAAAAATCACTTATACACCAAGAAAATTCGAAAAATGTGAAATAGATATTGTTTGAATTTTTTCTAAAACACTTTGTTTTGTTTTTTATTCGAAAATGATAAAAAACTTATTTACATAAAGTTTCAGGGTCAAAAGTATGCCAGGTAGAGCATTTTTTGGGACAATAAAAAAGACTACGCAAAAATTATGTTTTCATGTGACAGTTACCACCTCACCCGGAAAAAAGTTGCCGTAGAAAAAAATGCAGATATTTTGTATGTCCAATCAAACATGGTAGGCGAATCACATCTGATTGTGAATAGATACCAGATACTACTTATAGAATCGACATGATGTGAAGCAAAATGTAAAGGAAGGCTGTCTACAATAAACCAGGAGATAGTCATTTGAATATGAAAAAGAAGAAAAACAAAGGTTAGTCTAAGTTCTCCTATCAATGAAAATATCAAGAACAAATTTTTATTTGAATTTTCAAAAGTAAGAATATGAATATCCATTGTTGTTAAAAGTCGTAAGAATGATTAAGGCCGCATTTGAAAATGTTTCGAATATTCACAAAACTTATTACGCCAAAGCCGTCAGTTCTCTCGTAAATATTTTTTTACAATACACCTTTCCCGAATTTATTTTTTTTGATTTGCCGCATCTCTTTACAACTTTTTTAAGGAAAATGAATGTAATTTTCGAAATCCTCACATGAAAATTGATAAATCGTGATATTTTCATATTCATGCATCAAACAATCAACCTGCTACAACAGTATTTTTTAATTTTGTTCTAATTACCTTTGCTCGAATATATGAGGCTTATAGTACAAGTCGAAAATGAAGAAGGCTTTCACCGTAACAATGATGCCACCAAAACAGCACTTTCCAATGTCGGATTAAGATGAAAATTTATACATTAATCAATTTACTGATGCTGAAAATGATGTTAAGGTCAAAACAACAAAATTCCAAAATTTTAAAAAACATGTAATTCGGGAAACGCTTAATACTTTGAAACTAAGACTAAAAAGACATTTAGGGAATTTAGGTCACATGTCCTAATTTTTAACCGAATTGGGGGAGGTAATTTCTTGAATTCTTACGTCATGTAACACTGTATTTGTTTGTTTTAGAAGTACATATCTTAATAAATAAACTAATAAATCAATCCTCTTTGAGAAAAGTCCCTACGTTGAGATGTCGTAACTAAATTAATTTTGTATGACTCTTCTCACGAAAGTTTATGTTTTAAAATTCCGAATAAAAAATCCGCAAAAGTTTTTCTTCGCCAAATTAAATATAATTCGCAAATTTTTCTGCTGTTATTTTTCGCAACAGAATGTGAGGCCAACAACTTTTTTTCGATGCTACAATTTTCTACTTCATTATTTGTATTTATATTTTATATACTTTATATATTTATATATTTAAGGTTGTTCTTGCTCTAATAAATTATGCAGTGACCAGAAGGAGACAGGATACTGAGCCCTACCACACCTGTTTGTGAATAGGTTATAAACTTATTTAGGCTCAAAACTGAATTTTGCTACACAATAAAATTGAGATTTGTTATAGCGAAAGTTGTTGATTGCTTTAGTACGAAATGTTAGAACGACTGAAAAATCAGTTTGTTTATAAGCAACGTTACAAAAAAAAATGGGAGATCTTGCATTTCATTTTGCTACTAGTAGTCATTTAGTAAAAGTATAATGCACCATTCAAACGTGCAGAAATATGATAACTGTCACGATATTAAAATGTGACAATGTAATATTTATATTAATCTTTTTTCATGCAAAATATTTGACACGTTATCACTTATGTCCAAAGTTTCTCGTTACATTTCTTTGGAATAAAAGAACAAACAATATCGCCCCTAAATTTAAAATTTTTTTAACACACTTCAACAGATTCTTGACAGTAAAAATAGCTATCTAGACTGTAGTTTTCTCCTCACAGCTAATATTAAAATAAATCAAACTTTTGTTGTATTTTGAAATTCTTGAGCTTGCAAAACATTTAAAGCTGCGACATCAAAATTCAAAATAAAAACATAAAATTAAAATTAATAGTAAAGTTGTGATATGACTTCGAGTTATCATTCAAAAATTGACAACAATCGATAACTGTTGTTGCCTCTTTCAGTAATCTTTCATCTTGGAGATATATATTAGTTAATCAATTAAATATATATTTTTAAATACTTTAGCAAGCGTTAGCAATTTTTTATCTTAAATTTCCATTTTCTACTAAAAAATTATTGCTGATAATATCAAATTTTTTTTAGAAAGATATGTTGTTTGCACCTATTTCCAACGCTAATCTTTCTTTGGGTGACTGTATTTCAAAACCGTTAGTTTCAGCCGCCATAACTGCATTCATTTGTTTTATTTTGACTTCTTAATCTCTTATCTTTTTTTTACTCTCTAACTGAGTATTCATCACATCTGAGCAAGTTTCGAATTTTTAGTTAGATATAATACTACAAAGTTGGATGTAATACCAGAACTTTTACGTTTTGTCGCCAAATCCATGTCAGGCTTCTTTAAGAAAATAATTTTAGTTTGTCCTTGTTTGAATCATTTTTAATAAAGTCATTTCATAGAGAAGGTTTTTGGTAACCCTTTTGCACGTTTGCTTGAAAGGAAGAATACAAAAGGATAAAAACAGTAATTGAAGCTAAAAAAAATGTCTGCCTCGATTTAAATAACACCGAAAATGTACAGTGAGAAAGTCATTAAAGAACTGATCTGGTCAATCGAGTCCAACAAAAACAAGCTAACAATTTCTACGTAAAAATGCTGGCATCTTCGAGGTATAAACTTTAAAATATTATTATTTATTGCTCATTATATTCGAGTTGATACTTCGATTCCTTTGCGTTGAAGGAAATTTATTTTAAGAGAAAATAAAATTTTATTGTAATTATTACATGAAATTTGTCAGATTTGAAAACGGTTTTGGCAAGTTTTTTTTCAAACTTGTGTCGTTTAAGGTTGTTCCATCTTTCTTTCTATTAGTACTTGCCTCTTATTTTTTTGAATTCTTCTCACAAAATAAAAAACAATGATAAGTCCCGATAAACCATGAGGAAATTCATTTACAGAGGCGTTGTATGTTGTTAGTCCAAAACACAATGTAATATTCATTGTGCTTTACTAACAAAAAAAAGGATAAGTAGAACGACCTAAAAAAATGTTTCTCAGTTTCTGTCGCATATTTAAATTTCATTCAGACTGTTAATGGTATTTTAACGAAAGGTCTAACTTACTGAGGTGACAAATTACATCATTAGGAAGCCAAGTATCTTGCAAAGACCTCTTTATTCTTCGCTAAATTGTATATAAGAAATAATTTCATTTTTTGTGGTTACTTGGACAGTAAGACAATTAAACTCTTGTTCATTAGTTACCATTTTACGTCCTACGTTTATGTCGTTTTTTAGAATGTAATCGAATTGCTCTAATTGAAATAAATATTCTTTAATTGCTGTTTTGTTGAACTTCTTTAATTAGAAAATACCTATTTGCCTAAATATCTCAAAGTATGTGCAATTAGTAATAATCGGGGAAAATATGGGACAAATGATCTACCTTGAATAAAATTTTTGAACAAAATTTAAGATGAATCATTCTTCGCCTTAAAGATCAGTGTAACTATTAAAAAAAAATTCTCTGTAAATTTTTAATTTCTAGCATTGCATAAGGAAGTTCTAAAGATATCATTTGTCACCATTTGTGGTCCACTCGCAAGAATGTTCAGAATTACAAATTAAAAACAAAAAATTGAGAAACTGTCGACGTGATTCACTATCAGTAACCCACTGTTAGGTCAAAGACAGGAGACAATTCGAATACAGTGATAGGAAAAGATTAATATGGTTTTGTTATGAATGTAGATGCTTTAACATTTTTATCAAGATACACTCTAATTTTAAGCTAACAATGTAGCTATCCAAAGGAGAAAATTGTGTTAAATATGTTTATTATTTTGATGAAGAAATTTCACACCCTCAACTTGCCCAGGACATGAAAATTACACCATCTCGTCAGCCTGTGACTTAACCTAATTGCCTAATACAGACGACTATGCCTCTTTGATAAAGATGTGAAAAAAATTGTGTTAGGAGAATTTAATAGTAATCAGTATCTATGTAATCTAAAACAAGTATAGTGTATAGTATAATTCAGTTTAAAGATATAAATGGAAGACTGTAATTATTTCTCTGTGATACCGCCTGTCAACAAAACAGCTAACTCCAAAAAAATCTGAAACATTTTGGGAAAAATGACGTGGCGGAAGGTTATTCAAAAAAAAAGCAGTAGGGTGGGGTGTAATGCCCCCATTGGTAATCCGTTAATCTCTCACAACAGGCTATATTAGATAGACAGAGGAGTTTGATGACGTTACCTTGATTTAGGTTTCTTGAAAATGTTACTTCTCTTTTTTGCTTGGCTTTTCACTAATTTTAGGCATGTTTTAAAAGTATTTCTGTCAGCAGGGGGAGGACGGTAAAAGGGTTTTTAAATCTAGAAAAATTAATTTAGAAATATAAAAAGTAAAATATTTTCATGTGCTTCATGTCATATTAAATAGGGTCTGACCATGAGTTGTTTTTTAAACTTTCAACGGCATATGCGAAACACTGTACCTTTGTGGCCAATCAATTTTTTTATAATTTAAAGGATTATTTTTTGGCATAGATGTAACCTTCTTACTTATAATTTGCAGCTATGAATTCTAATTTTAAACAGACCTGTTCGTACTTGCAAATCCCACTTACTTTGTAAAAAAAATTCTATTTAGATTTTATGAATTTTTTCACATTAAACAACTGCGTAATTCATCGCACTGTCATTATTGTATGATTTAGAGTTTGCTTTCATATCTTTGTCGGTCCTGCTGATTGGACACTTTGTCAATACAATAATTATTGATATAGAGGAAAAAATATTTGAAATGCTTTTTTTCAAGTTCGCTTGCCCGAGCAGATTTTTCCAGGGGACTTATAGCAGAAGGTTTTATAAGGTTTCTTGTAAGACAAAATAAAGTACGTGTATTAGGAAATGGTGTTGTCATAGCTGGTTGGGAGGTGGTTGGTAGGTAGTTGCCAGTTGGTTGTTAGATGGTAGCTAGGTGATTGCTAAGTGATTGGTAGGTGGTTGGGTTGGTAGGTGGTAGCTAGGTAGGTGGTTGCAAAGTGATTGGTAGGTGGTTGGGTTTGTAGGTGGTTGCTAGATTGTTGCTAAGTGGTTTCTAGGTGGTTACTAAGTGGTTGCTAGGTGGTTGGTGATCCAACTTACTAAAAAAACCAAACTATTTTCTATGTTGTTTATTCTGACAGTTTTAAGATCAAAAAATCTTGCCTTAATTTAAGCGAAAAGTATATCTCCTACATATTTTCAGATGCCGTGCCTTTCCACCATGATCAGAATGTTAACTGTACTTAAACGCGATAATTAGTGGTGGAATAAGAATAGCACCGGATATCCCCACGCGGAAATATAAATTCCATTTGTAGTTTACGCAACATCCACTATTTCTCACATTGTTTCCAATTATTTCCCATTTGGCATTTTTGTAAGCTAATGAGAAAGAAGGCATCTTGCCCACACAATCGACTTTCCAATCATGAATTTACATACCTGTATTGTTGCACGCTTATTATTGCATCGTTTTTTTACAGCTTAGTACAAAATTATAACCATTTTTTATTTATTCCCTCATTGTCCCAAAAGCCTTCCAACTTTGTCGGTTTAACTTACAAATTTAATTGGGATTCATACTGTATAAATAATTGTTTTCATCGATATTTCCGCATTGCATTGAATTTTTTTAAATTCATTGCTGCTTTTTCTCACAATTCTCATACATATCATTCAAAATCAGTCCGCTGTGAAAAAGGTATTTATAATAGAGGTACATGTATTGGACAGATACTAAAGAATCGTGTATTTGTGTGGCCCACTTTCAAGTAGGTGGTGTGTCTGTAAGTCTCACACCAATTATTTTCAATTCTAAACAGAGACTTGAATTTGCGCTGTGTGGTATTCTTCTTGTTCTTTTATACTCACATATTCATGGTTACATTGGTTCCTTTTTTCTTTTATTAACACTATTGTTATTATTGTTATTATTATTTTTTTTTGTTATTGTTTTCAAGAGTTTCCGCTGCATCTTGCTTCTCGGTTTAAATAAGTGGAGGCATCGGTTAAAACTCAAGTCGTTGTTAATTTAAATTGAAAACATTATTCTTGCTATTTTTTGTTATTATTTGTTTATGTTTACAGCCGCAAAAATGTTAATTTTAATTCCATATCTATGTTTCAACAAAATTTTTTAAAAAAACAAGTTTTATTTTGAGTAGTTCAGTAAAAAATGTTTTATAATTTCCATTGTCTTGATAGGACAAGAAATTAATTTTTTACTATGGAATTGCTGAGTCACTTTGAGCACTTCATGTAATGAATTGTTTTTGATAATAGAAATAAACTTTCCGTATATATTTCCTTTGGTATAACACAAGCACATTTCGGAAATTTTTGCAGGAAACTGACAAAAAACAATTCCGCATAACCATTCATTCATTTATTTATTCATTCATTTTTTAATTTGAGAGGGTCTTTTTTAGCCTGTAAATCATCAGAAAACTTGAACAGTTGTTATAACTG
Source organism: Hydractinia symbiolongicarpus (assembly GCF_029227915.1). Classification (NCBI taxonomy): domain Eukaryota; kingdom Metazoa; phylum Cnidaria; class Hydrozoa; order Anthoathecata; family Hydractiniidae; genus Hydractinia; species Hydractinia symbiolongicarpus. The sequence continues at coordinate 7,876,209 of NC_079878.1, forward strand.
CGATTGGAAACCTTCACGTCGTCACCTTTAGGTTCTGAATTAGCAGAACTTTACACTAAAAATATTTTAGAAAGTTCACATCTCTTTTTAAGGCTCGCAAAGCATGGGATAATTCTAAAACTTTTATTTATCCATCCAAAATTGTGTTGTTTTGAATTTGTAGGAATTCCAGACAAACAGATAGTCGATGCCATACAAAATAAAACTTTATTTCGCAAAACCGTAAAAGACATTTCTCTACTCTACTGATTTTTTTTATCTCAACATTACAGAAAGTAATATTCATCCTTAATATTTTTTCAAATGACAGTGCTGTAGGTTCTATCATTTTAATTGGAATTGAAATTTGTTTACAAAAAGTTTGAATAAAATTCGTTGTTCCCACGCATCTATTATTTTAAATATACTCTTGTTGATGAAACAATAAATAGAATATTTTAATCCAAGGGTGGTCTCATCAGATTCCAATTATTTTAACACAAAACTCAAATTTTCTATCTTCCCGCACCACCCTGAAATAAGATCAAAATTTAATTCTGAAAAACTAAGAAACTTCCAAAAAACAATAGAAATGCACGTGTCACTCAAAAGGAGGATTGAAATAGGAAGAAGAGTTTGGCTCAAAAATGAAGTATACAATTTTAAAAAAAATAAAACCCAACACATTTTATTTTTTACGTTCAATTTTAGAAAAACACCTATAAGAGAATATGGGGGTAAGTTGAGTTATTTCAACTATGTAACAGTCTCCTTTAAAATTTTCAAAACTTTCAATTTTGTTAACTTCATTGAATCTTGTTACTACATTAGCTTATTGGAGCTTTTTGTTACAAGACTGAACATTCGGAGACACAAATAAAATTTGATCCACAAAATCCACATGTTTATCAATTTACTGAAGAATAGCAGTTCTTTCTAATTTTAAACTGATCTATTAAATCTTATAAATCCGATTTATTCTGTGAAGAGATAATATGTTTAGATTTGATTAGTTTTTTTGCATTAATAACTGCGTCAAGCGTTCTATAGCTATTGTTTTGTGCTGTTGAAGGGAGGTACTAATGTTTACCGTCACCTCTTTGTCGGTCCTGCCGACTGAATGTGTCATCACACAAGTCAACACCGCAACAATTTTCTTTATTTTTGCAATGTTAAATTGAGCAGAAAAATATGCACTTGTTGCATGCTTTCGTTTTCCCTTTCCACTTTGCTTGAGGTATTAATGACGTCAATATGAGAGCAAAAACAAATTGTTTTTCATTTAGAAATCTTAGAATGGAGATAATCTTTAATCCTAAGAAAGATATTTAAGCTACAAAAATAGCTGCTTCAACGTCGTCTATTTTTTCATTGTGAATTTCATTCATTCTGCGAAACATACAAAAATTGATTACACTCATTACCAGTAACGTTTAATACGCTGCAATGTTCTTACAATATCTTTCAGCCTTTCAAAATTCACTTTTGTTCTTGTCGTAGTGCTAAAAAGTGGGCGGGGTGGTAATGGAAGGGACTCGTGTTTAAACAGATCATTTAATATGTAACAAAAAGCTTTCCATATTAATTTGATAAAAAAAGACAAAATACTACCATGTCTTTCGCAATATTGCTTCTTCTTCTAGGTATGCCGTTTTTAGCACTTCTTCTAATGTTTGTTATTCAAAACAGGTATAAACAACAGTTTTTTTGTTTTTGTTACTATATTCTTCTATGAGCTGTCGCAAATTTTAGCACTTTCAAAAAACATCCACCTTGGTCTTACAGAAAGCATGAGAATGGGAGTGAAATTTTAGGCGGTTGTTCTAGGTTAGCGGCTGGTGTGGTTGCAAGCTTATCGCAGCTCAAATGGAAACTTTAAATGCACTACAACCCCCTTTGCAGAACCGCGAATTATAGTAATAATCAGGAACTGAAGAGGCTATCATATTCCTGAACGACATTTGTGTAAAATAGAATTAAAAAAAGCCAAAAATGTGTAAATAATAATAAAAATAAAGAATTAATAAAAAAAATATTATGTTATAATAACATATATAACCATTTCAATATTTGGTTATTCTCATATCTGCAATGGATGGCATTTTACCAATTAACACATCTGTTTCAAAACATTTGTAGGTTTCTGTGGCTGGTAATATGAAGCATAAGTGCTTAAAAAAATTTATACGTGTATTTTAAAAAAATAATTTAAAACATTACCTTTGCTGTTGTGGAATTATCCGAATTAACATCTTTCAATTTTCAGATTTAATTATTTAAGCAACAAAACCAAAATTTCTTCACATCTTCAAAAGTAATTTATCTTTAATGAAGAAAAAATATACAAGTCTCGTGCTTGAAAAAAAAAAAAAAAAGAAATATAATATTGTTTTATGTTTTTATATTGTGCTTTGAAACATTGAAACAAATTTCATATACCACACCATTCACACTATCGGCTCCAATTTAAACGCTCTGCTGTTACGGAATGACGCAAATACCGTATTTTAATACTTTTATTGTGAAACGTATATTTTTATTGTTTGTGTATTTGATAATTCTGTTCCTACTGGGTGAGGTGTCTGGATATGAAACATTAGAATGCTTTATATATAAAAGGCAGTAGGGTTAGCAAATAATACTTCGTTAAAAATTTTTGTTCAACGGAAATAAAAGTAACATTGGAAAATTAAGAAAGCGTTGGATCACGGTTTAACCACCATGGTTTAAACACCATGGCTATACCACCATGGTGCAAACCACCATGGTTTAACCTCCATCGTTCAACCACCACGATTTAACTAAAGTTAATCCAACAAAATGCTTTACTATTTATTATCTTAAAGCGAAATCTATGGCTTCATTGAAAGTAGCTAATAAATATCATGGTGGGGATAACCAAACGCTAATGCTGTTAACTATCGATGGTAAAACTGATAAATATTAACATAAAAATAGTATATTTATTATTTTTATATTTATATAAAATAAAAATAATAAATGTGTAACATAGTCAAAAATTTATCGCGCGTTTTAAAAAAGGATCCCTACTGCTTTTCCAAATGATGGCATCGGCCGGCATGCAAAATGTCATATGGCACTGCAAACTTGGGCTAACTCTATTTTTTTTTTATTCATATTGTGACTTGAGAAATATGAAAATGATATCACATAGTAGATGTTTTCTTGTCACTTAAAGCACCGCTCAAAATTCAATATATCTCTTTGAAATATTCGTATTAAAAGCAGGTGCTTCTTCCTCGGAGCAATTTTTAGTTTTTTGTTTGATTTTTCTGCAGTCATTCCACTTTGAGAAGGCGGGTACTTAACTGTTTTAAAAGTATGACATAACTTGACTTTTAGCTCATAACAGTTACTTTCGTTCTTCTAAGGTTTTACTTGTGAAGCAATAATCTTCAAGCCGAATTAGCCAAACTTCCTGAATAGCTAAAAATGCAGGTAGCTCCGTAAGACAAATCGCTAAAATATGTCATTCCTTCCATTCAACGTTTTAGAATGATGCCTTAAAAAAGATTCTTTTTGTACTCATATTTTTTTATTGCTGGGTTGGTTATTGTTGAACCTGATTAGCATTGATAATAATAATAGTTTATGTCAGCTTATCTACATCAATTCCTAACTGTCAATTTATAATTTTATCTGTTCACTACAATCTGTTTCAACTTAGGGTTCTCCGAAGAGAGTTTTATTCATTGTTGACTTGAAGACTATTGAGAGCATTCCCAGAAGCAGTGAAAGGTTTGCCTGCGGAGATTTTGAACAATAGATTAGAACTCATTAAAACAACCATAGAAATTATCAATGGTAATTTGTTTTACCTTTTGGTACGTCTTTTGCCTGCTCGGGTTCCTGTATTACTGTTTTAGTATTACGCAAGCAACAAAATGCATGTAAAGACTTATTAAGAACAAGTACTTCTTGTAAAATTCAATTAAGGTATCAATTTGTTTATCTTGTTATATAGATGAAAAGAAAATGATTCACGCAAGCTGGACGTTTGAAATAAAATAGCTGCAAAGAATGAATGCGTCAGCAGGTTGAACGAACGTCAATGAAGTGCGTCATGATGGTCAGATATCTGTTTCATGGCCAAACAAGCATAATTAGCTGTTTTTGTGAGACCAACAAAATCCAGCTGTTGTTTAGCAATACATAATAAATGGAATGCAGATAAGAATGTTACTTTATTCCTGTCTTACTGATGTACTTTCAATTCAAATATTGACGTCAATATAAAATGATGGCATGATCGTATTGTCGCCTTTTTATCTCGTTACAATAGTGACTAATCCGATTAATTATCTTAAAGTGTAAACAAATGGCCGACTAATTACATGTTCGTGGAGACAATGCATCTATATGGTGAACTTTTATCTCTACCAGAAAGATGTTATGAACACATGCAATTACATTAATCACCTATCGACTTATTATTATGTGCATGCTCCTAAAACGTGATTTTTATTGAAGTCACATGAGTCGCTCTCACATGACCTGTGACGTATTCATCGACTGCCGATAGGGAATAATTGCATTATGAATGAGAAATTGGTCTCATAGAACATTAGAGCCCGTGTAATGTTTTTTAACTAAGCTGCATAGTCCTCTGATGCAAAAGTTCTTTTCATACAAACTTCAAAACGACTTCATAAGTTTACAATCAATTTGAGAAGCTTTTATGGACTTTTAAAACTGATGAGAGCAAACTATCTCTTTCATTAGAACTGCCATGTTTGCAAACAAAAGTTAAAAAATTTGACTCTGAATTTTCAACGCTTAAGAGTGAAGTGATACATTTTCCTAACTGGAAAACGAATTTTAGTACTATATAATCCCATTTATCAATATATACAAAATGTTTAAGGGCGCGCGTGACTTTTACCAGAAAAAAATTAATTTTCATAATTTCTTTTTTTTGGAGAAGAGTCGTGGGTAGTTTTAAAAATGTGACTTGCCGCTAACAAGTCCTTATGGATTATAATTTCATTCGTGTCAAATGATAGTAAGGATTAGAATGAATGAAAAAACGATAAAGTGTCAAAAGATTTCAGATACTTTGTTGGTTTTTAGTTTCCTCTGTTTCTTTCCACGCACTTAAATTCATTCATTTTCAAACCACTTAGGGTGAAATCCTGTTTTGGATTTCCATGACTTAAAATTTCCATGCCTTGGATTTTCTGTTCACACACGCACACACAAATTTACTTCACTTAAGAAATAATCAATTGAGCATATAATTGTCCAATAGCCAATCTTGACTGTTTCACCAAACGCCGCAATAATCCAGCAAAAACAATTCTGTCCTATGAGAGTTCATAAATTTTTGAGAGTTAATTTCAAATTATTAATGGTTTTAACGCAAAAATTAATCCAATACCTAATAAAAAATGTTACCTAAATTGCAGGCGCAACCTTTTTGCCTATATAAGGCAAAACCTTAAAAAACTTAATTATGTGATAGGCTCTGTAACTCGAAACAATACAATTAAAATATCAAAAAATAATTGAATAGTTCTCCTGTGTGAATGAGCATCGACACAAATACCGCTGGTACATTAAACCTTCATTGAAACAGTAGCTGTTGATCTTTTGTTGAATGGTTTAAAATTTGTTTTTTCTTGATAGGAAGGAAATAAGAAATTGTCAGAAAAATATTATTCATTTTAAGCAGTGTATTTTTAAAATTGAAAAACGCTAATTACGTAATTAATTGCAATTTTCTCAGCTATTCCTTTTACTGGTATTGTTCCTTTCTCCTATTGCGTAATGTTTAATTTCAATCACCCATTTTGTGTTTCTTGTCTCAAAAAGAATAATGGCTGAATGGCTTACACATGAGGAAAAATTCAACATTACAAAGTGATAAGAAAAGTAATTTGAAGCGTCAAGTGAAAGAATAATGGTTAAATGAATTACACCTGAGAAAAAATTCGGCATTACAAAGTAATCAGAAAATTAATTGACACATACTCTAGATTCGTATTGAACTTTAACATACAGTAATTTCATTTTGCACTTTTGCCCTTGTGCTACCTATAGTAGCTATGAGCGGAAAACATTTATTTTCCTAGAAAATCCATATACCGGTTTTTTTCAATCACTAATTAACCAGCTCGCAATTAATGTTGGATGGTAAAACTTGAAGCAATTTTTAGTGCTTCGCTTTGTACTTTTAAAACTATAAATAAAAAGGAGCTTGTTACAAAAAAAGTAAGATCTTATTATTAAGCTCCACTTATGGAAGTGAATCAAAACAAAATTCTTATCACAAACATCTGTTAAGCAACTTTTTTTGCTGAAAACTTAAATTAAGTGCTATGCTAAACCGTAAAAAAGTGTAGTTAAAAAATAGTGTTAATTCATAACCTTTTTTTTTCTATAATAACCAGTGGTCTATCTTTATATATATATTTATATATCCTATTGAAAAAAGCAATATAACAATATAGACAAACATTAAGAAGATACTATATACAAGGTATTTTATATACAGAATTACTACAAAGAAACAAATTGCATGTTTTGCCTCGATAATCTCCAATTTGTAACCAGTAGTTCAACATGTGACCCACTACCCAGCTGTGTTCACAAGTCCTGTATGAGATCATAAATGAAGGTTTAGCCAACAACATGCAATATGTTTCCATGCACGAATACCTCTCCTTAGAAAACAGAGAGTAGTTTTGTTATATCGTTTAACATCAAAACTTCAATAGTTGTTTGGTGTTTAAAAAACTATTGCCTCCAGCCACATTTTCCACAATATTTATCATTAATATCAATGTGCATGGTGCAAGATCGACAATATTTAATCAAAGATGGCGGGTCCTTTCTGTTAACTTTGTCCTCGATATTTTCTTCTTTGGAAAATAACTTTCCTTTTTTAATCTTATATTCATTAAGAATACAATCTTTGCAGAAAGGATCTCGACATACTGACGATTTTAGCGATTGATAATACGGATCGGATCGCAAAGTAAATAAGATGCCTTGTAGGGCTTCCATTAGGTTGCCATTTGATCGAAGTAACGTTTGTTCCAGTGAACGTATCGAATACAAAGGAAACGTGTTTTTTAAGTACTGCAAGTCTTTTTCAAATTCACACGCTCGAGCGATTTTCATGCATTCGTAACAATTTTTTTCCGGGCACTGTATGGTTGTGTTTAACGGAGGTGAGTACGGACTTCGACGTTCTTTAATTGTTTGTTGACATTTGAGTTTTGGCGACCATCTTGGTTTAGGTGATATTAAAGATGGCGATAATGGCGGCGATATGGAAGCGGGAGTGCCAGTTGAACTTCTTTCACTTTGACTGTCACTTCGACGAAAATCTATAAGAAAGTATAAACAAATTCAAGAAAACGTCAAAAATTCAAAGAGGAGAGAATTCAAAATCTCACACTTATTTATGAACGAACAAGTGAACAAAATATCTAACCTTTTTTTTCACTTGCATATGATCCAACATGGTTGAAATATTTGATGCTGTCTAAACTAACATACGATTTCTCTTCTTTCTTCTTCATATTCTCAAACTTTTCAACACTATGGATCTCTTTTCTATACGTCTCGCTCAACTTTCGCTGTTGTCTCAATGCAGCAACTCTTGAAGCAGTGATCCTCTGTCGTTCTACAACATTCTGACATTGAGTACAGTAACAATTTCTCCATGGACAATAATGTTTATGTCCTTTAAGTCCATTAACAACTCCGTGATTTCGGCAACGAGCACATTTTGGCGTTCGATTGTCTTTGTTGTTGTTTTCATTGTCGCTGTTGTTGTTATCTGCACAGACTTTCTTGTCATCATTGCTGTCGGCGATGATTTGTTTCTCGATATTCTTTTCATCAACATCCATGACTTCTTCTTTTAACCTGAATCGAAAACAAACTAAAATATACAACATGCGACCAGCGCAACCGGTATCAGTATGTAAAAGGCAAACATTCCTTATCTAAACAAATAAGTAAGCCAAAAAGTAAACACAAAAAATTCTTTCAACATGTATCACTCAAAATATTTTTGTTTTGCTTTTTATCGTTTACAAGAGCGAAGAGAGAAACACGCAAGCAAGCCACGTGACTTCACTTCAATTACCTGTTCAACACGTATTGAGTTTTATCACGCTTGCGCACTGCTGACATGTAGAAACGAAATGAAAAGGTTTGTGGTTGCACTTAGTTAATAAGGCGAAATGATCATAAAAATGAAAGGTAATTTTCATCTCATTCCATATTTGGCAAAAGGAATTCTCGTTAGATAATATATTCCTCCGCTGACCGGAAACGCGAGCATTGCTGGCGGTGCGCGTGCGCACGCGATACTTTTTGGCAGGGATTGTTCTGATCACACAAGCTTTCTCATGTCGTGGGTTGTGCGGTTACAGTTTTATGTAACCATTGTTGTTTTGTGATATTTTTGTTAATTCTGTTAATTGTCGGTTGATTGTCTTCCTTAAGTTTTTATGAAATTATCTTCGCGTTTTATTTCCTGTGAATCATGCAGATTGTGAACACCCTACTGCGAGGTGAAAGAGAGAAAAAAAGATCATTGTGATTAATTTGTTAATAATAACAGGGCGACAATAATATGGTTTTCATATCGTTCTGAGAACGCTTTCGCCGTTATTTTAAATTATTCATCTGCGTGCATGAACAGAAAAGTACAAACCTATCAAGTCGATGTACAAGAAAGAAACGCATACTATAAAAAATTTATTCTTGTTTTTCCAAAACTTCGAGAAATCTTTAAATTTATAATGCCACATAGAATTTTTTAAGAAAATATGAATACAAAATATTAAATCACAATGCTAGCTCTACTGAACCAAATAAATGGACGTGCTTGTTTTTTAAAAAAATGTTTTACAAGTCTTACTAAAGAGAGTCAAACTAACTTTTAATTAACTAAAAACTTATTTATATATGTATATATAGATAGATAGATAGATATTAGAAAGTCGACTTACATCTTTTTGCTCTGTTCGCTAATCCAATACAAAAAATTATTAACTCCGTCTTCCATCACTTTATAGCTACAAACTTATATTCTATGTGCTGTCCACAATCTTTTTTTTTTTATCTTGATAATGTTTCTATATGTGTGCCTGTTGTAATCTGCAAATAAAATGCGCTGTCGATTTTTATAAGTTGTCGAAACTCGTTATACATATTAATCATCACAAACAATTAAAAAACATATTCATCTAAGACGCCAGAAAAACAAAATTAAATTGTCACGGCTTTCAAAACATCAATCAAAAATAGAGAGCAAAAGAGCTTGTCATTAATTGCTCTGTACTTCCTTTTTTCATAACCTTCCTTTTTCTCTCGTATGAATGATAAGAAGCGCAATCACTTATACTTCTACATGTAATCGTATCATTAACTTGCTGACGTCAACTCGCCTATTTTTATTACTGCAAATAGCTATTCAAATACTGACCATGCTATTCAGCAGGTCGGTCAGAATAGCAGGCATTATCTAATGCATTACGCTTGCTATAACAAACCTCGTACTCAGACTACTGTATTTCACATTATAAATAATTTATAAACATTGGTTACAAAACGATTATCACGAAGTTTTTATGAGAATTTCGATATAATGTATGTATGTATACACAGGAGGGACAAAAATATCTACTAGGAATTTCTATTCATAATAAGTCTGCTTCGCTCACAAAGCTTTCAGTTGAAAAAATAAAGCTGGGAATGAACCATTCAATGTCGCATAGACATGAATAGCAACACAAGCCAAAATTATAATGCAGCATATTTAGGTGATGGTGCCAGGCGACGGCAACGTAGTTATTTAAATAAGGTCCTAGCATGACAGAGAGTCGCGACTGGTGCCTAGTTTTTACGTCAATCGTTAAAATTTAAGCCGACACTCCAAAGTTTTACTATAGATAGCCGCCTGAATTATGTAATTCGCCAAAGGAAGAATTAAATCGACAACTTTGTTTACGGTTTGTTCTGCCAAATAGCATGAAATACATCTCCGTGAAAGGTGAAAGTATGAAAGCAAACGAGACAGAAGAAACACCCTCTAGTTGACCTTGTTAAAGAAAAATGGAATTCCGACCAAATTACTTTCATACTAAAAAAGTCAATCTTCAAGGCTAATTGTCATAACGGAGTTATTCTCAGAAAGTGGTTATGTAACTTATTACATCTGATCGTCCCACGCAACGTGCGTCTTGTTGTATATGAGACGAGAATAAATTGCTGGAATCAGCAATTCTTAAAAGGATATCTTGAATAGTTGTGGCTGCACGTAACCGATGATAGTAGGGGTATTTTCTTTTATTAAGATATATTAACAATGACGATTCTTCTTGCGCTGTGTGATAATTTTAGTCTCATGATTATTTCAGACGTGTGTGAAAACAGTGTTTATACAAAGCTGTTTTATTCCTAAAATAAAACTTGTTGCACGATTCGGTTTGAACGATAAGTTATTGTATTGATATTATTTACTTAAAAACAGTTAAATAAACAACTTAATGTAAATACGGTTGGATTAAACCTTTTTTGTTTTTTTCATCAGCTACGTCATAAAAACTGTTTATTTCTGCTTGTGGCTTCACACGGCGACTCACAGCCATTATTTTCCGTTCTTATAATGCACGGCTTGTTTCCTGATACATTCTTATATTGTAATGAAACTGTCGCTAATAGAAATTGACGTCATAAAAGTTGGAAGCATGTTGATGCTAATGAAAGTTATTGATAAAGTTCAGACAATAAGCCAACTAAATATATCTTTCCTGTTTTTTTTGTCATGATTTTTCGACATGAATGTACAAGCAAGAATTTGAGAGTTTATGTTGAGAAAGAAAACCTAGGAAAAATCTAGGGGAAAGAGTTAGAAAGAAAAATTAGCTATTTAATGATTACTGATTATATCCATTATCTAAAAAATATCACGTAATTACTAAATAGAAAAAAATAGGAAAAAATAGCTGAAGGTAGATCAGAAAGAATGTCAATAAGCAAGTTAAATCCTTCTTTCTATCTTTTTTGGTAAAAAGATGCATTTATGTGTATCTAGTGTTTGGAGTGAAGAGTAACATTTAAGGAAAGAAAGACAACAAGAGCAGGCTGCGTCATTCGAATAACTTTAGTTGTTAATATTGCAGTTGTACTAACCTGTTTTTGGAATGTTCCAGATCCAAGCTTCCTTTTATTAAAATGATAACTTCCTGTGCAATTCCAATACCTGCATCTTCTATTTATGCATTGCAGTGTGGCACTCCGTTTGTTTGTTTTTAATCAAGTATATGTTTTTCAAATATTTTTTCAGGTAAATACCGCCACAGAAGATAGGTTAGTGACATTCTATTGACGTAAATGTTGTTGTTTTTGTTATTGCTGTACATTCTCAATCGATTAGACTTTAAAGAGTTGAATGAAGAATAATACATTCTTTTAGAGTCTTCCTTCTGTGTTTTTCTGTTTTCTCTACGCTTATACTTCAAACTCATAGCGAAGTGACATCACAAAGGTATTGAATGCGTATTGAATTAATATCAAGGTAAATATCTAAATGCTTTAAAAAATATTTATACTTTCACTGAAGCGCTACTTAAGTGCCTTCAACAAAATTTCCGTTTACATACATTTTTTTACTTCTACATTTCGGAAAATGAACAATAACCTTTCTTAAAACAAAGTGCTATCTTGTTCCTGAACATTTACTAGGCTAGCTAATGGCTACATAGCTATCTGCTCCGGCAAAGAAATTTTTTTATATCACACATGTTTCTCATAAGTTTTCTTCTATTTTACTCAAAAGGAAGGCGCTCGCTCGATTGATTGGGCGTTAAGAATTTGGCGTGTATGCAAACAGAGACGCCCTCTCAAGTAAATTTTTTTTCACTTAAAGTTTGCAAACTACATTCATTGTAAAAAAAGTTTATTTCCCTCCAGTGATGTCATACTTGAAAGGAAATCTTGTTCTTAAAGTAGGTTTAATGATCAATACAAACTTCTTATACAATAAACTGTCAAACATTATCTACATATCCTGTGTGTTTGCTATTCTATGAAAAATTATCAAATGAAATTGACACCAAAACTTAAATGTTGCTAAGGGCGTGGTCCTTTGTAGGTCATTTGTTCAATAAATTGCCCACAATTATATTTCATTTGATCACTTTCGTTTTTCATTGACGTAACAAGTTTCTTATAATTAATCTTCCACTTTCAGACTGTTCGTTTTGCCTTTCATTTTATAATTGATTTGTTTTTGTTTATTAAAAAATCTGAAAATGAAGGAAGCAACCCACCCTAATTTATTTAAGAACGCCCATTTTAGTTAAAACATTTTCCATGTAGTTCTTTCAGCCTGTCTGTTGACTGATAGTGGTTTTGTGGGCTTACGTCCAAATTTATTTAACAAAAGTTTTAATAACCTTTCTCCTCATTTATTTCTCGTTTCGTTGTTGTGGTTGTTATCACCGATGATGGCCTTATCGCTCATTGTTTATGTGCTATTTTATCGTGTTTCGTGAGAGAGAATACTTTCTACGCTGCATTTCTCATTATCTAGAATACGTACATCAGCCCATTTTTGTGGCTCTAAAGATTTTATTCTTTATCTCATCTTTCCATCTCTAATAAATCTTCCAGTACCTTTGACAGTTCGATAGAAAAAAACTATGTAATACTAATTTTTTTTAGTTTTTGTTCAGTGATATAAAGACAGTTTTTTTAACTTTCGTTTGTTCATCGGATTTATAATAGGCAGTGTAAAGGAAATGATGCCAAAATGAGAGAATAACTTTTATCTTTGTTTTATGGTATATACTAGAAAGTTAACTATCATTTTACTACACGTAGACACGCAAACCAACCACCTTGAGCTGCTGCTAGCAGTAGCTAGGTTGGGGTAACTATAATGAAAACACGATTTGAAATTTATTAGATCAAGAACAGCTAAAGTTTAACTAACAGAATCATAATCTTAAAAACATTGCCAGTATTTCCTTGACAAAGAATTTTACTGCAATATAGACAATAAAACGGATGGGACCAGATAATTTCAAATTTTCCCGCTAATTATGTTCTTATATCGAAAGTAAACCAAGAGCAGTTGTCTTGACAACAGGCACAACATTGTTCGTCGTTTCACCAACATAGTACCTACATTGTCCATAAAAATACAGGGAGGGAGCAAAATCCTTCCCCTAGTAGTAAATAGAAGCTATTAAACGTATAGAAAGCTAGATTCTTGCTTTTCTTTTTATCCAACTTCAACGATTAGCAGATTCAATAACAAGCGATTAATCAAACTGCCAAAAATATTATCCTTGGTCATCTCACAGTCTCTTGCAAGGTTAGTACTGGGCCCTTTAAAGCGATATACCCAAGGTAATCAGCTAATTGAATAATTATTTTAAGCTCAAAGAAAGTATTAAATTCATTTGACTCTCCTTATGACTACGTTTTTGCATTGCTAAGATAGCTGACTGAATTTGCCAGTAATAAAAGTTCATTGTCACATCAAGACAATTGGAAAATAGAAACTCATTCTTGTACCACTTTTGACATGTGAAAGACCAATGCCTTATTATGGAGTTAGCCCACTGAAATAACACTAGGAATCGATCAGCTAGATAGCATTCGTCTATTTGTGAAACGCTAAAAATAAATAATGTTGGTAATTTGTTTTCATGGTTAGACCTCCCCACAGTGTTTCATTCTTGTGTAGGAGTGACATCAATATAGATAGTGTGGGCACGATAATTATTCAGCGGATGGATTTCTCATATCCAAATAATTTCACAATGAGGTACACCCTCGTGTCGTTAAGCGACGTTACAAAATCCTGTTTACATTGGTAAAAACCTTTACATTTTACCACAACGACGAGGTATTAGCTAATATCTTCTTTTGTTACTTTTCTTTAACTGTGTCATTTAACATTAACAGAATCGTAGCATAAGAAACTTTACGTTGAGAAGCAATAATAATAACTTAATATCCTGAGCAACCTGAAATGCGTGATGTTAATTAACTGTAAGATATATATTTCAAAACAATGCCCTTTTAGGAAGTTGTTCGCGGTTGGATTGTGTTAATTTGTTGCTGTTCATTTCCGTAATTCTTCCAACTTTACAAATGACTCGGAAATGAATGAGATGCTGAACAACTTACACTTTGTAAAAAAACTGGCATCAGTAAAACATATTTTGAATATCCGGCATTTCTCTTTATTTTTATGATTAATTTAATTTTCTGTATAACGCACACAAAAAACAATTTTCTTTCCTTAAAATAATGCAAACAGTTGATAAATTGTGGAATAATCATAGGTTTTTTAACAAGTAATTATCGACAATTAAAGAGAATTAATCAATGCGGATATAGCTCGTGAATATTTCTTCTTAATAATTGTTTTCAGATTATTATTAGCACTTCAACTTTTAATTCCATTTAAACGTCATAAAGATTCCGTTATGACGTCTTTAGGCACCATTTTTCCTTTTTTAAGTCGTATCATTCTCTTCAATTGATTTAGGGGTGTGGCTTGGTGAAATTTTTTACACACTTCAAAGCTACCTGCTGATCAAGTTGCAGAACATCAAAAGTACCGAACGCTTCACAAGAAGGAAAAATACCGTAACAGTTATCAAAAGATTAATGCCTTATTAAATTCAAATCACAGAGTAAATTTGTTTTATTTACCTGCGGTATTGCTCATTTACTGTGTTCTTACACAGATGTAATACCGCCTTTGATAAAGGATATTTTGGTAAGAAGAAAAAATTGTTATTGATTTTTTCTTACTCGTCAGCTTTTTATCAAAAAAGAGATAGAAAAAATATACCATGGAGAGCAGCAGTTCGTACGTCAATGGAAAACAGAGACTCTATAACGTTAACATATTGCCAGCAGGTCATATTGCCTTAAATCTGCTCCTGTCTCCAGCTTTTGTTATCCATGCTTGTATTTTCGTCATAGTGAGGTTACAACTACGTTAGGCGCTTATCTTAAAATCTAAAGCGTTTAATTTAATTGTATGGCTAAAAATATTTAATTGCTGATAATGATAGCCTTGATTACAAGTTTATTAAATTCGTTTTGTTATCACTGTATCGCGTGCGTTTGAATATCCGTCAATTGAAACCGTTATCTAAGCTACTAATTAGATATGTACAACTAAAAGCAAGAAAATATTTTATACTCTCTTTTTACGATGCACAAAGTTTCTTTTCAGTTTTTCTGGACAGCTGAAATTGTCTGTAACCAAAGAACATTTCAAGATCTGAATAAGCCAGACAGCGTGTTGCTTACGTTATCAAAACATGTTTGTTTACATATGACGTCATCAACTTATATTGTCATCTTGATAGGAATAGGATTTTACAACTTTAACGATTACTGTTATGACAGTTAATCCACAAAGGAAAAAGTTTTTTAAAGAAAAAAATCGTTATTGACAACATTCTAGCTTTAAGATAATAACTCTGACTAGTGACGTCAGGCCGAGTTAAAGCTTAGCCCAAGATAGAATAAGTTTGAGGACAAAACTCTTCTTCATGACGTTTTAGTTGTTTATATTAGTATTTTTTGTTGTTGTTGTTGTTGTTTACTTTTATCTTTACTGCTACTTATTGGTTTGTTTTGCATATAATCTATTTCGATCTCATGTTACGACATATAAGAAGTTTGGCAAGATAAGTGAATGCTTTTTATTCGAGACAACATGTCAGAAACGAGAATTGATGCCAAAAAAAGAATGTCTATGTGTTTAATCCTACATACATAAGCAGACAGTAGACACAAAATTATGTCAACACGAATACATGCACTGGTTCGAATGCCAATCACAGTGTAACGCGTTGTTTACTCAGTGAGTTCCAAATTTAAATCCTGCTTTTAGATCTACGAAATTACCTCTACAGACAAAGACAAAATAGTTTATTGATATAAATAGAAGTAGTATTAATAGCTTTTTGTCTTTCGTGTTTATGATGAACATGTGTCGTGACGAAGAAAATATGTCAATGTCCAATGTCCAATGTTTCATTCAAGGTAATAAAGCACGGAAGCTAAATATCTGTTGAAATGAACAGCCTTTAAGAAAGACATAAGCACACACAAAATACCGTCTGTCTCTAAATATAACTTCGTGTTTTTTTTGTGTTTTTTACTACCATTAAAATTACTGGATTTTCCGTAAAAATACATTCATTGTATCACCAAGTATTAACACAAATAAAATCTCTTTTAGATACCCGCGGAATCTTAAAACGGTTCGACTTATTCTAAGCTTGAGTTTTGAAATAGTTTGATAAAAAAAACATCATACAATACGTTGCATGCATCGCCCTTATTCATCATTTACTTTTCCAGGTCTTTTAACGTTTTAATTTCATACCTATTAGTTTTAACCCTTTTTACCTTGTTTTAATAATTTTTTCTTTGGAACATGTTTTGTTTATGTTTTTAACAAAAATCGAATTGCATGATTCAAAATCGCTCGAATGTTAGAATTTTAGTAAAAAAGTTCAAATTCTATTGAGAAAAGCAGAGAAGGAAATAATCGAGTTATAGAGAAAAATTCATTCAGTTTTCAAGTATTTGTAGTCAACTGTTAAATCTGTCCGAATATTATCTTTCTCAAGTTTTGGAGAATCTTTAAATGAAATTACCGAAAGTTATTTTTCTGCAGAATTTTACCCACCGAAAATTTTGAGTTTTAATGTGCTGCGAGCATTTTTTTGCTTTTTTTGGCCCTTTTTTACTTGGTTTACGCATCTGCCAATATAGAACGCTGGAAACCTACTGACTGCGGCTAAAAACGCTGCTCGTCAATTTCGTGAAAAGGATCCCAAGACGAAAATTTTTCTGAATGTTAAATCAGAATTATACTTGCGAGTTAATGAGTTTCTTATGAAGTATTCTTAAAGAGTCATGATACTTATCAAAACCATGAGAACGCTGGCTTATCAAGTAGTACATAGAATTTTTTTTTTTCATGCTTCAAAGAAACGTTTTATTGTTCCCTGAATAAAATATAAAGTAATTAGAGAAGGGTTCTCTTTCTTTCTATTGATAAATAATTTAACCCTATATTTTCATTATGCATAATAATTTAATACATAATGGAATAAATAACAAATAATATAATGTATAAGATAAAATATATTTATCACTCATTACAGATATTGTTATGTACATTATAGAACGTCATACCAGGTGTCGCCCTTAAATACCCACCCTTTTATTTGCGTCCAACGTTGTAGATGTCTTTGTGTCAGCAATAGTAACATACAGTACAACTTGCATGAATATTTAAAAGAAGGTGTGTTGTTACTATAGAAGATATTTAACATGATGTGCCAATTTCTCTTAGATACGTGATCTTTGTGCTTAGTTTTGTATTCGTTAAACCAAACACGCCCGTATTATAATGATATCGTTTTGTTTTTAATATGTTGAATGGTTGGTTTGAACGATGACAACGCGAACTTTCGTATGCAGGCTAGTGCACAGGCTACTGAGTACTTCTTTTTTAATCATTTTGTACCTCGTTAAATCACAAATCAACTTTTACGGATGATAACTATCATAGCTCATCTGAAATTGATGATTTGCTTGAAACATCAAAGTTGGGACACTATAATTTTCACAGAATCTGTGTTGTGTTTTGTAACTGGGAGTTTGAAGAGAAAAACATATCATGATTTTATGAAGTAAATGGCACATCAATTCATAAAAATAACCGCTGAAATGTTATCTGTTTTTTTATTGACGTCTTTACATGGACCAACCTCTTTTGCGTAGAAACTGTAAGGTGTAAACAAGCAATTCCAGAATCAATTTACAATAATTTTCTCACTTATTTGGTTTTATAACCATTTAATGCATTATTAATATTCCGCATTTTTTTTTAATTTGTGTTTTAAATTAAATTAATTTGTCTGCTCATGGTTGCAAACAAAGAATAAAGAGTCTTCTTGTTTTTCCGGTTGTACGAGCACATGTACATTTCTTTTAGTCCCGATTTCTTTCCTGCAGGGAGCTGAGGTAAGGCAGGGGCGCGACCAGAACTTTATGGAATAGTGAAAAAGGGAGTGGGGAATGAAGAATTACAGTGCGGTAAGGAATAGCAATGGTGAGAAATGGGGATGGTGAGGAACTTGGACTATAGGAAACGGGACATTGTAAAAAAGAATGACCGTGTTTGTGAAGAATTATAGTGCGGTAAAGAATAGCAATGGCGAGAAATGGGGATGGTGAGGAACTTGGACTATAGGAAACGGGACATTGTAAAAAAGAATGACCGTGTTTGTGAAGAATTATAGTGCGGTAAAGAATAGCAATGGCGAGAAATGGGGATGGTGAGGAACTGAGTTCGTAGGGAACGAAGGCATTGTGAAAAAGAATGACCGTGTTTGTGTTGAAATTGAAATTGAAAATTCCAATTTAGAGAAAAAAGAAAATCATATTTGCTTTTTCCTTTTAAAAAAAACTTCAAAAAGTGCCTGAGCTTAAAAGAAAGCTACTTTTTGGAGGTATAGTGTGTAAAAAACATGGCTGATCCATAATACTTCACCATCACAGGTGGCTAAATTGTGTACAAAAATTATGAAAGACTAAGAATTTAGTAGAGAGATATTAGTCAACAGATTAAAATTTACTGAAAAATGCTTTCCTCGTAGATAAAAAAATTGCTGTATAACAAAAATACCTATTTAATTAGCAGTTCTCGATGCATCGAGGCAAAAAAATAACTTGTCAAATATATTTACCATATTAGGGAGACATAACGGTTACACTTCAATTAAAATGTATTTTTTAAATGCGTCAATGATCACATGCCTTAACCAAAGTTATTTCTTCCGTGCCAATTGAAATGATTACAAAATATCAATAGCTCACACAAAACTAATTAAAGAATCTATTTTAATCACAATCATAAGTGAACCATTTTAACCAAAAAAGGAATTCGAAGGATGTGTTGTGGCAGCTATAAATTATTATAGCATGATTTTTAACCTTTTTTTCTCTTAAGTGCCCCTCTACAAGAAAATATCATTCTGATTAAAGTAATTTTGGTCCATTATTTTGAGCCACAATAATGGTTTCTTCAGCCAATACAACTGGTAACTATCTGATAGTCAATATTTACTTTAGTTCTGTTATTTATTTCACTTTTTCAAACCTTTTAGTTAAAAGGATCACTCCTTCTAAATTTCTTTTAACCAGAATTTAAGTATGTTTAAGTATGTAACTTTTATCGACTTAAATGACCGCTATAAAAACACCAAAATAGCCTGGTTTTCCATGTTATTGTATTAACTGTACTATACATGCGCCAAACAGATAAGATTATCTCTTTGACAACTTACCTTTTCATACCCTGTAGAAATATTTCTTTTTCAGAACTTCGAGAAAGGGAAATTTAAACAGTAGATGCAAACACATTATGTGGGCTACACCATTGGTTGTATGTTGACAGCCTCAAACGAGTTAGCAACAATTAGTATAAAAAACTATCTGCAAGCCTGTGAAAATCCACAGCAATTCACCCGTTGGAAAAATTCACGGGGTTTGCCCGCCGCTACTAGCAGCTACCATCTTTCTTGTTGAAATAACCAGTGCAAAGATGATGTTAAAAATCCATTCGTGTAAATTAAATTTCCAATAAATAAAAATGGAATTGAAAAACCTAATTGGAGTTTCGAGAAATTTGTTTATCTAAAAGAGTAAAAAAATCAGTCAGTGTGCATCCTGTCAAAATATCAATAAACAATGCCGATATAGATTTCCTATAGGAGGTATTCACGTATTAAACTTTGGTCGAGAAAAAACGATGACAACAAACACACTGATAGGCAACTCTCCTCTTCATATAATGGAAATGTTACGTGGGCAAAACGATATTCCGCATTACATGTTTGTTGTAATATGGACAGGGTTCTGTGGCTCAGTAAACTTTTCACACGAATCTTTTATGTAAATGTTGTTAGCTAGATGCACTTTCACTGCAATATGAACATGGATTAATAGATAAAGATTTTTAAAAAGACGGAAGGTAGATTTTTTTATGGAAATCACGTGAAAGGGTGGAGTGTTGTAAACACTCCATACAGATTTATTACATGGTTTACATACACTAAGCTCTTAACTCAGTGTTACTCACGATAAGCTTGTGCAATTATTATGCACAAAAGAAATACCGGGCAATAATATTCCTATGACAGGTTGTATCCTGTGTTCTTATTTCTGACTAAATTGCGGGGAACATCGCACATGAAATGCTTTATGGATGTAAATTTCCAATTGAATTTTTGACAAACTATGTACTTTTATGATGAACGAAATCACAGCTTAATTTTAGAACTTACACGAAACTTCTTCCGGAAATAGAAAATGTCTAGTGGCTGTTTTTGCTATCACGTGTCGCAATAAGCTTCTCTGTATTTTTATCTAAACCTTACAATATATCTGCATTAAGCGCTTTACCAAGGTGTGTGGAACGGTTAACCTATGCTTAACAACTCAACTTGATGGTTAACCACGGTTCACCCAGCTAGTAATAATACAAAGTTCGTGATAAAGAAAAAGCAATTACAGCGAAAAATATGTATTAAATTAAATTTAACTAGTCCTTTTCAAGAAGGCTCACCTGTCCAGTTTTTAGCTGCATAAAGTAACAGATTACTCTGTGAAAGATCCGAAATAAAACTTTAGCAAAACTACTTTGAACACACAAATTATCTGAATATAGAAGAAAACCATTTTACCCACGGATACATTTAAATAAATGGAATTCACCAAGATCACGTTTATTTTATTTTCCCTTTTCTGTCTCGCATAAGAGTATCTGACGAGTTTTATTACCATTTCCAAAAAAGCAAAATTCGGGGATTTGTTTTCAAAAAACTACATTTTCTATGAAAGTAGCGGAGTGCATGTTGGGTGCGTTTGTCTTTAATTTATACCAGACCACAAAATATATTCGCTATTATCATTTATGAGTTCCTGTTTTAACCATTTCCAGGGACACCGATAAAAGATTTTTGACAGTTATATCAATTTCAACAGTATATTAATTTTGACAAATATACATGTGCAAAAACATTAAGATTAATTTTCATGATTGAAATACGTCAGAGTCTAAGTGTTATGCTAGGGTCTAAAAACGAATTTGTGCTATGTTTGATTGGTGCAACCCAGTTTCAAATATGCTAATTTTTTGAACGCACTATCTTACAGATAGACATTAAAAAAAATATTTCATAATCGTGTTGTAAAATTCTGTTGCAGGATGCCCATAAAAGAAAAGTCACTAAATGCCAGTCGCGGGTAGGTTGATTTTACCTGCCCCTGCATAAACACGGTTAAGGTAGTTATGGAATTCCGGGATTTCTCACAGACACTAGATAGACACTAGATTCAAGTTAATATTTTGGAAATAGGGTCCCCAGAATTATACGTATTCTTTTAAGGATTTTTTTTGTGAATCCGATTTCAAACAAATATTGCAAGTCTTTGGTAGAAATTTACATAAGGAACAGAGAAAAAAAGATTTTAAATCCTCTTTAATTTGAAAATTTTACTTCGAAAAAATTACACATGGCTAGCTAATAGCTGAATGTAAACAAAATACCGAGCTAAAATATATAAAGCTAGCTGTCATCAACACGTTTACATTAGGTTTTTAGTCACCTACTACGTGCTAAACACATCAAAAACCTTGTTAACTAGCTAGCTACACACTTGTCTTTCTATATCAGTAGCCTACTTTTTTATGCTGCTATCTTCTTTCTGAAAATACAACGCGAAACCATGAACTAGTTAGTGATATCTTAATTAATCTAACAAAGTAAAACCAAACAGTTTTTATAAAACTAACTAGCTTTATAAGTTTTTTTGTTTACAAATATAATCAACCAAGGCTCAATGCGCCATTTTAATCTTGACCTAAGAAGTGCTGACTAAATAAAAAAAATTCGTAATAATTATGCAAAAATGTAAAAGCAAATATTTCTTCATTATCCAGTCAACGATACCAGGATATTTTTGAAGTCATCTCTCATATCAAGAAGGCAAAAAACCCAACGAACGAGAATGAGGATAACTCATTAAACATGTGTCAACAAAATGACGTCACCAGGCACGATGTCATACATTTGATTCACAAAATAGAAACTCTAGTATGCTTATATACACATCCTATTTACTCTACGTTTATTGTTTCTTAAAAATAAAAATAAATTCGAGACAATACACCCACATGCCTGGAAATTCCATGAAAACAAATAGTTCACAGAATTGAAATGTCGAGGACATCACTTACGCTTCATCCATCATAAGGTTTGTTTAGGAGTTTAAAAAGTTGTGTTTCAACTTTTGGATCATACATGAGCCGTGATAATAATGTAGAGATTTCGATTACATGAAACATACAAAATATCCAGTTTCCCTTGATGATAAATAACTAATTATAAAAATTAGTGATGAAGCAAGCACAAAGAAGCCGACGTAATAGTACTAATGATGTACAGGTTTCTCTTCCTGTGGAAAACTCTCTTTTATTTTCTTTAATTAACTCTATCTGACGTAGGATTTAAAAGTTGTTCCCGTCAGAAGTCATTAGGAATAAGTACATCGTCAGTGACCACGGAAAGTTCTTGCGTCGCAACTATATTGCTTGCAAGATGTCAAAATTATAGATCTTCACAGAATTCTACTTTTAAGTTAAAAGTATAAGAAATCAATACTCTGAAACTAAAAAAAGTTAATGTTGTATGTAATACTAACAAAAAGAACAGTTCCCCATCTTTTATTACAGAGTCTACACATATATTTTCTTATAACGAACACTTGAAACAGAATGAGGCTTGCTAAACATGGAAGCATTGCTATATTATGGATACCACAAAAGTGCTTTAGTTCAGGAAAAGACAAGAAACGTGTGTTTTTAATTCAAACTTAGGAATGATCATGCTCAAATCCTCACAAAAAGACAACGAAACAACTTGTAAACAGCATTTAGTCTGAAAAAAGTAAATAAGTAAGCAAAGTTAAACCTATCAAATAAAAAAATCAACATTTATATAAACAACACCCGATTTTTGATAAAACTTGCAGAAAAATGGACACAGATGAAGATGATTTCTACTTAGTATTTCAGAATTGGAATCTTGCCTAGTTGTGTGTGGCCATTTAAGTGCCATCAAAAAGTAATGAAACGTTCTTGGTTGATGTGGTAAACCAAATTGCTTTTGTAATTTGTTAAATTTGTATTCAGCTTAATTCTTACCTTTTCTTCATCCTGCAATGTTAGCTACCTTTAATTGACCTTGGCCATTTATTTAAAAATTACTTCTGATATTTCACAATTTCTAACCTAAATGTAACGTGTTTTAGAGTCAGCTTTGAGTTGCTCAAAATGTTTGTTTGTTTGTTTTCAGTTGATAGATTTGATAGCTTTCAAAGAAACGATAAGTTATGTACGTTCTTTCTGTCTTTTCATAAAAAAAAAGAAATGAAGAGGACATATTGGCGCTTTTTGCGATAATTGCGCAATAAGGAGTGAAGGAAAAATTACAAAACGCAAAAACAGGGGAGGGGACAAAACGGCGACTAATAAGACGTCAAACTATAGGTCTTTTTATAATATAAAAGCTTTTTATAATACGTTAGTTCAGGATCTTCTGCTGGTAGAAGAGGTACTTGACCAATTTATTTTACTTACTTACTCATGTTGCGGGAGAATGCTATAAAGTCGAAAAAATAAGACATAATGGCTGCTTATTTTGAAAAAATACTATAGTTAGCTCCACTTTCCGACTTTATTTGTGTCACATATTAAAGTTTTGTTAAAAGAAAAAACACAAGAATAATGATCAGATGGCTATGTTTGTCCACTTAATGTTTGAATAACTTTGACACTAGAGATTCAGAGTTAACCCTATTTTATCTGAGGGGAGGGGGGGGGGGGCACAAAGTGTCCGCGGCCTCTTTGACTAGGCATAACTTTACATACACATGTGATTAAGTGCTAAAATTTTGTGATTATTCCTAATTTTTATTATTGCTTCTGATGAAAAAAAATTTTGAAGAAATTTTGTACTTTGCTGGTGGTATTGCTTTTTTGGATGAGGGTAAATTTTTTGGAATTTTGAAAACCGTTGACATTCATGTAAGAATGTTATAAGATGTTGTATTGGCTATATAATTATTTATTATATGTATGTTGGTTACTAAGTGGTAACCAAAGTGTTGCTAAGGTGATATATGGTTACTAGGGACAAAAAGCAGACCAGGGAAGGAAATATCGATCCAGCAAATTGACGTCATTTCGGATCCCAATGACGTCATTATGCTGTTTTTCTTACCTCGGTTATCTTTAAATGTCCTGTTCTACATATATGCCAAGTTTAATGACACGAGCATCAATATTTCTGGTAGAACGGGTCTTTTTATCTTTATCGTTAAAATAAGAATTTTTTTGCCGAAATGACGTTACTTTTTATCCCAATGACGTCATTAAAATTACTTTTTTCATGTGAAACACATATTTTGGTATTCATTCCACAAATCTATCAAGAATCATTGCCATATCATTAGTAACACGCGAGAAATTAAAACGTACTGAAAAATTGGGAAAATGACCATTTTTCACATGTGTGACGTCATTTCTAATCCCTTTGACGTCATCAAATTATTTTTTTTACTTGGATCGAGTTTGTACTAAGACATTCTCAAATTGAGCAAGTTTCATCACTTAAGCACAAGTGGTTCAGGATTTATGGCCCGCGGGCACTTTGTGCCCCCCTCAGGGTTACAAGGGCCAAAAAAGCTCAGGTATAATAGGGTTAAAACTGATGAAATATTACCGTTTGCTTTGTTGATAGAAAACGTGTGATACTACAGGAACAAAATGTTTAAGTTTATGTATTTATGAAGTTGGCTACATAAAAAATCTTAAATATACATATTTAAAAGTCTTCAGCTACAAACAGCTAATATTCCATGGATGAAGAGAACAATTTTAGCTAATAGTTGTTTATTTCGGATTTTAGATGTTGTTTTTTCTAACTACTACACCTAGCTACAATCCCGGTCAAAAATAATGGCAGTAAACCCTTTTTACACGTGTAGCAAGAGCAAGATAAGTACAAAGCCCCCTTTCCCCCAGTATCAATGTTCAAAAGTTGTGCTAACACGTTTCCAAACATTGATAATGGGGGAGAGGGGGTAGGAAAGGATTATACTGCACTTTTTGTAACTTACTGCCAATATATTTTGACCGGGATTGTAGCTCGCTACTTGCAGTTTGTTCTAATAGTTAAGATGAAGGTCACAGAATTATAGCTTTTTTATAGCTCTGCTCAACATGGATAGAAGCATGGAGGTATAAAGCATGAAGGTATTTATTGAGGTATAGGGTATTATAAACCTTCATGGTAGAAGCTAGTACAAAATAAGGCTGACACAAAGTAATATGTGACTTTAACTTCTTGATCTAGCATAAATTCTGAACATTTGTTTACTGGTTGATCTTTTACCATTTCAATTTTGTGATATATACCGTTCTTTGGATCGCACAACGGTTATTTTTTTATGTATACAATACAATACACAATTTCGACTTTCAACTTTTTGTTTCTCCCAGCAAATTTTTGTAACCCACCCAAAGGTTTATAAAAGTTAGTATCAAGACTCCCAACCACGCCCCCAGGACTCTTCTACGCGTATGATATTTTGACAGGACAGCTCTGTAGCAATCCTGGTCTAGGCCGATAAAAATCAACCTTATTTGGGTGATTTTTAAATGCAAAGTGGCGAGCGAAAAGTAAAAGTATGGTAGTTAAAGAACCGAGTAAAGTGTATTTGGAGAAGTTTTCTATTGGTGTTCTTTAAAAATTTTTACGCTCATTGCCTTAAAATAAACTATTAAAAAAATATTTAAAAAAGTTAAGCTTGCGTTGTAACAAAGTTTTGGTAAAATTTATGCAAAACAGCATAACAGTTAGCTACAAGGTTTGCTTTTTAGACCTATTGTTCTGAAGGAACAAGACATAAATTTAATTTGAGGTGAGTTCTGACATAATTTCCCCATGTGTTTCACTCAACCACTAAAATATCTACAAAAAATCCTCCCACTTTTTGAAAATCTCTAGGACTATGCTATCCAAAATGTTTTTACCACAAGGCATGTTTGATAAAATAGAAAACATGAACTAGATAATAAAAAACATGCTAGTAATGCTATAAGGAACATGATATTCCCAAATCGTAGTAATTAAAACTAATAAATTTGATTACTTACATTATAATCCACCAGGTAGTGAAAGTGCACGACTTGATCACCTATAGAGAGATTACTGTAAAAAAGAAAGAAGAAAAAATTGAATGACTAAATGAATGAATGAACAGATGTCTATCTAAATTCTATAAGCCTAAATCTAGAAAATATATATTTATATGCAGCTCATACCACTCATAACACTTATACTCACTTTCTCCTAATGCTGGCTAAGTATTACCAGTTGTAAGTTATAGCTTGAATGATTCTGTTTGACCTGTCAGACTTCTGAGTGTGAATTATGGAAGATGTATGTAGCCACAAAATCTATAGCCTATGCAAAAGACGGAGAATGATATTTTTTTGAAAATTCGGTAAATTTGTAAATAATTTATATTTTAATGATTAGTTCCATTAATTTCGAGGGACATACCTGGCCAGGTGCTTAAACCTCCCATCTGAACTACAGAAACCGTTGTAATTTTTATAGCCTCATTTGGGGATCGAACTCACAAGCTATTGCGCGTGTCGAACGTTCTACTAACTAAGCTACCGATCCCCAAACCACAGCATATATAAATGACCAATTAAGACCCTTTTTTCAGATAAGCCTTGTATCAAACGTGGCTTGAATAAATAAGCCCCAACTCTAACATAACATCCATTTGTTCTTTCAAGGCAAAAGACTTTATAATTTTTTTTAAATAATCCCAAACCGTATAAGCCCGCTGGGGATTTTAGCTTTAATAGCAAATGAACATACTTTTCCATCAAGTCTTACAACTCTAGTAAATATTGAAATAGTGACTTAAAACATGGTATGGTAGAATTTTAGACTGGTTTAATGAAATGAAATTCGACTGCAAAACAATTCGACCTGTAATCGCAGTTCCTAAGTTCCTAAATTTAGGCGTTTTCAGAGACGCTGATTAGCTATTTTTGGTAGCATCTCAATTTTGACAAAGTTACATGTGCAGAAAACAATAAAACCATTTCTCATGCCTGAAATAAGTCAGACAGGTCTAATTAAAACGTGTTTTACGTTTGGAGCGAAATGCTTTATCCAGTCCTGGGAAATTGGGCTTCCATTAATTATGCCATTAAAAACAGGGTTATATATACCCCTAGGGACTTATTTAGTCATTTACAGTAACCGAAAGAACTCATAGCTTAAGATGTTGTAACTTAATTTTTGGAATAAACTTTTCGACAAAGGCTAGGTTCAAATTTAGAGAGAATTATATGCAATACCGAAAGAACTAATTTTATTTAGTAGAATTAGTTTTTAATAAACCTTGCAACTTGTGTGTGACATACCAAAATACCTGATTTTTGTTTATTTAGAGACCTAGTAAACAATGTCTTTCTATCTATCAAAAAACAAGTTAGCTAGCAATAGGATGGTTAGCTTACTTGTATTTAAAAAGCTATTTGAAATCTTGAAATTTTATGTAGCTACCTAAAATATTTACGTTATTGATAAACCGTATGCTTACGTAAATGTGTCAAATTTAAAACTTTTTAACACTACAACCTGGCTGGTTGACAAACATGCTACCTCACTCATCACAAAGTTTTCACGGAAAATTATAAAAATAGCATTTCCTGAAATTTTTGTTTGAAAAGTTTGCTAGCCTCAGCCAATTACAACTATTCATTATTACAGATAATACTTTTCGACAGAATCCTTCTTCCAGCATATCTGCGTTGTTTTTTCGTGTGCCAGCCGTATCTTTAATTTTTCCTCTCCACGCTCCCTCACTTTGTTATAAAATCTAATAAACTCTATCTAACTTTCCGTTTTGATTCAAAACAGGCATCCAATCAAAATCCGTGTATCATCAGTCTACACCAGGGCCAGTCTGTCAGAAAATTATAGGCGTAGAAGAGCGCTGGGTATTATGTTGCCTTGCAGTAAAACAACCAGTAAAATCTAAGGCGAGACTGACTGCTCTTCTTTTTAAGCCTTTTACGGTCTGAATTGTTCTTAAAAGTAAGAATACAACTTCAGAATGTAGTCTCATTTTGTTTTTATTTTCATTTTTTCTGATTTTTTCACAATGGAGTCAATATGAATATTATTTCGCAGTCATTGTAGGTGACAAACGAAACGACCACAAGCTAAAATAAAAATATTAATTCTATGTCTAAATAACAATTACTTTCAAATTTACATCCATTTTACTACTAACCAAAATCGGCAACTTATATAGATACTTCTCTTTATTTACACCAGAAACTACCATTTTGATTTTATTCCCACAACAAGGAAGTCACTGCCTGACCGCGCCACATGAATAAGGTTAGATAATGGTATTTTCACTAAACATACAAAAAATGCTGAATTTAGAGCACAAAAAATAATTATGCTAATTTATTCCTTCTCTCTCATACCGCAATGCGCTAAGTTTTATGGCGAAGTATAACTTCAAGATATCTCTTTCCACACACGCACAAACCTACAAGGGTCGTTAAACCCGACACTAACAGGGTTGCAATTGCTCAATAATTCCAGTTACATAATAAAAATAGTTATTAAATTTTTATTAAAATATGACTCGTTTTGCACAAAGCGCGACTCGCATTCTATTGGTTTCGCTTTCCTTCTGCACAATGTTTTGAATATAAGTTTTGCGGAAAAAAATAGTAGCGAAACTTATTTTACGGACGACTAAAATTTCCCGGAATTTGCAGAATTAAATTTTGTGGATGCTAAATGTTTAGTCATTTTGGTAAAGGCAAAATCAGTATTTTGCCTAAATTCCTTTTGAAAAAGTAACAGTATATTCAAATACCTGATCGGACAAAAAAATGTCGGACAAAAGTGACGAAATTTTTCGAAGGTGACAAAACTTTTGTCCGGCGAAAAATTTTGTCCGACGAAAATTTTGTCTGACGAAATATTTCGTCCGATGAAAAATTTTGTCCAAACGTAGCTGGTGGAAATTTTAATGGTGTGATATGATAAAGAAAATATAACTCGAAGAAAATTATGGGATAAGGCAAAAAACAAGAATTTCGAATATTTATATTTTATCATCACCATATTTATTGATCATTACCATATTTATTTTTTATCATCTAAAAGGATTTTCCACTTTTTCATATATATTGAGCGTTTTTGACAGCCTCAGTAACATCTTATCATAACATCTTTGTATTCGTATAATTACGAAGGAATCGAAGAAGAAAATGATGACGATGAAGACAACGAAATCCACTTTGCAGTGGAAGAAAAAAAAATGATGGTGATGACTGTAGTGAAGTTATCAAGCAAAGGCAAAAAAGAAAAAGGCCGCCGATAATTTCATACTCGTCCACAGACGAAGATGGAGATGAACTTGAAGAAAATAAAGACGATTGAACGATAATTTATAAAAGCAATTATTTGTAAGAATAAAATTGATAAATCAAAGATAATTTGTTATTATTATTGACTCAATTATTAAAGTATGCCATAACCTATTGACGGTTTCTCATATTTTTACCCGCTTTTGATACAGAATTTAAAGAATAAATAAATTTTAGACTTGAACGAAATTTTTCGTCGGGTTAAATTTTTCGTCGGACATAAGTGACGAAATTTTTTGGAGGTGACGAAAGTTTTGTCCGACGAATAATTTTGTCAGACGAAAAAATAGTGCGAAATTTCTTTGTCCGATAAGGTATATCATTTTCCTGCTCCCTGCAGAGGTTTGCTCGATACTAACCTGGCTTCATTCAATTTACGATTTTTGTTTTTAAGAACATTTTCGTCAGTTTTATTGGCTTAAATGTTAGCTTAAAGAAGGCTCAACCATTCTATTTAGGGACTGAAGTGTCGAAAAGAAGAAAAATATAAATCAGCAAAATGTATAATCCAGAAAATTTAGTTTAAAGTAAATACATTTGAACGATTATCGCGATAGCAAGTCATTAGAATATCTGCGCCATCTTACAAATAATAACATTGTACCCAATGAAAGAAACATAGGCAGTAAAAGGTCATAAAAACCCACAATGGTCCTCCTTTAAAGATTATTAAAGTGAGATTGAAATATCAGCTAACTACTGAGAATTTTATAATATCAAAATTTAAATTTAAAAAAACATTTTTGGGACTAGACATAATTTTTTTAATCTATCTTTTTTTATATAACGACAAGTATAGCTGACAAGTAGCAAATAAAATTTAATCGGATTTCAGGATCATGCCATCGTCGAAACATTAAAGATAAAATATAAACGTATATGTTATGCGTCATTTCTTTTCATACCCAATTAATACATGAAAAAATATTTTAAACATTTTGGGATTTATTCAACAATAATTTGATGATGATAATAATTTCATTACATTTTTACTACTGTTATTTATAGTTTATACATTTATTAAAAACGTTTAAAAACTAGGTCATGCAAGAAGAGTAAATATTCTATATCTTCTTTCATCCCAATCACACATTTTCATGAAAAATCTGAAATATAAGAAGCTGAACATCAGGTTGAAAAAATAAATAGAAAAACAACATCAACAATAAGAAATAGTAGACAACAATAGACAACAACAATAACAACACTGTATTAATATCCATATTTCAAACTAAGTCTACAGTTTTTTTAGTTTGATGTAATGTTATACTTTTACAGTACGTTGTTAAAAAGATGATCCAGCTTTTAGTACTATTTGTACACAAACTTTAGAAAGAAAAATGAATTTATTTAGGGAACTTTGAGACTAGAATCTCGGAACAGAAAAAAAGCTTAGAGCAAAAATTAAATTTTATTTATCAAAAACATGTTGCTATGTTTTTTTTAAAGAAACACAAATGAAAGAAGAGGCGAAGTTTTGAGTACTTTTTTAACCTATAAGTCTTGTTTATCAGTGTTTAAATTCCACAGTATGTACATACCCCCATTGAGTATCCTAGTACTCCACTCCATATGGGTCAGCCCTACTCCTTCTAGAAGGTTCCTCCCAGAATCCCTTGCCTCAGAGTATATATATTTGGCACATGGTTTTCATTTTCCTCTTCAGTTCTTCAGTCGAATTTGCTCCTCCGCCCTCCCTGCTAACTATTTTCTAGATATTCGCATTACCTACTATGTATATATTTGTAATATAGACTCAGCTTTACATTAGCTACTTCGTCTTTATATAGTAGTATGCTCACTCATTTATCGTTGTATATATTTAGTTGTTTTTGTGTATGCTCGCTGCTCTTTGTATTTATTTGTTGTTGTTTTTAGTATTTAATATGCAGTAAACAGTTCTATTAGAACTGTTTACTGCATATTTGCGTTTTTACTGAGTGAGTTTAAACGTGCGAAAAACAAGGAAAGTTAAACAAGTGAATTGAAAATCTCTGCAGAAAAAGCATTTTAAGGGTATAAACATATTTTTTTATTAGCAACTTTACTTTTAACCTGGTACTTAAGCTGCAAAGTTACTTAACAGTTACACTTTACATTAGAAAAAAAACACAGCTAAGATTTTTCCCTCCAATATATTCAACAATTGTTTTGTGGTTTTAAGAATATGTGTGAAAAATAGTCCTACCAGTCCCCAATGTATTAAAGGCCCAATCCTAATAACCACCCCTCTTCATGTAATCCCCTGCTCTTAAAATAATGCTAACCAATATAGTCCGGGACTTAATCAAGTATTTACATTAATGTTTGCACAGCAAATGATAATTTGTCGGAAAAGTGAAAAAAGTGTTCGATAAATGAGTGTTCAAAAATTTCGAAGAGAAAAGAAACATTTGAGTCTTTTTGCATTTCAGTTTGTGTAAATGTTTTTTTATCAACTCGGGTAAAAGTAAGTAAGTAAGTGCGTAAGTAGGTAACGGGAAGTTTTAACGTCCTTGGGGATTCCATCCTAACGGTTTGCTCTTCCTCCCCTCCAACTGTAACTATGTTACATTACCGCCAGAGATACGTAAAGCATTGCTCTAACTTGCTTGCCTGCCACACAGGCCGGTTAGCGGTCAGTAGATGGCACCAAATGAACTGACAACACTGCATTTAAAGTGAGCGGGAGTGGGGACTCGAACCTGAAACCTTAAGACTACAAGTCGAATGCGCTACCACTACACCATCTCCGCTATGATAAAAAATAATGAATTGTTGCTTATATCCAATATCACTTATACTGAAGTTTCATAGCAATATTACTAATGTCAAGGAGTATGTTATCTATCTTGCAGCCTGAGTCATGTTGTCAACATTGACTAATACATGATTATGATATGGAGGACTATATTCATATGATTTCAAATATAAACATTAAATACGAACAGGGAATTAGGAAAGAAGCATTCCTGATTGGCATATCACACGACAAACTCGTTATAACAAAGTGAATAAAGATTTGATTTAGGCCATCAAATTGTCCCTACAAGTGCTTTTCCAGTGCACATACCTCTTTTTAAGAAAAATGTAGTTAAATTTCAAAGGGAAAAGCTCTAATGCTGAAATTCATGTTTTTGCGAAAAAACGTCCCACTTAATCAATGAAAAAACTGAATGATAATAACCTATTTTTTCAAGTGCTTTTATTATCTTTCGTTGTGTAAAAATGTTTCTGAAGTGAAACACCAAAATAAAAATTAACCTTAAAACAAAATTTAAACTTAAAAAAATTGTTCCGCTTTTATTTGAGCGATATATGTTATTGTTCTGCACATGTTCTTGATGTTTTTTTAAAAAAATATTATTTACTTCTTTAAATTTATTGCATTTTTTATAAACTTTAAAATATACACCATAACCAAATTGGTAGGAAAAAAAATTTCAGAGAAATATTTTTAATATACAATATTACATCAACTGGCTAAAGCTGGATATTCAAAGCTAACGGATATGTCAGATCTTCTTATTGCGTTATTTCATATTCAAACGGTACCCTTAGATCATGCTTTAATTGAAATATTGTCTGACTTTAGAATATACTACATTGGAGAGAATTAAATAGCATTTTAAACTATCCTTAAGTCAAAAATAGATAGATAGGTAAGTAGATAAATAGATAGGCAGCTACAGATGTACTTCGAAAAACAAATTTACTAACCAGCAGCATGTAAAATATCAAACGTCGTGTTTTCGACCAATTAATGTTTTTAAGAAATTTTTAAAACGAACCATCAAAACTTCAACTAGATATTCAACAAAAACACGCTCAAGCTTAAACTGCAATGTTTTGATGCAAAAGGTTGGCGTAATATAACGGAGCTTAATAGAATAACGATTAAACCATGTGAATTTCTTAGATTTTTTTGGGAGATACGATTACCTCTTTAATAATATGGCCACATGAGTTTTTTCGACACAATCATGATCTCCGCCTTGTTATTTAAACTCGTTAGGTAACGTCGGGTCTATATTTTGGCAAATACAATTTTAATAACGTAAGAAGGCTCAAAGAAACCTGACTGATCAAACTTTAAATTTGAAGATAAATTAT
This sequence comes from Hydractinia symbiolongicarpus, assembly GCF_029227915.1. Taxonomy (NCBI): domain Eukaryota; kingdom Metazoa; phylum Cnidaria; class Hydrozoa; order Anthoathecata; family Hydractiniidae; genus Hydractinia; species Hydractinia symbiolongicarpus. The sequence goes on from NC_079878.1 coordinate 7,909,930, forward strand.
GAAGCAAGAATTAAAAATTGTATTATTCGAACAGTGACGTGAAAGTCTGATGAGAAACATGTTAGCAGTCAGGAAATAAATACTAAATACTAAATATGATTGAATTATTTGCAATCTGATTATTTTTCTTGTGAGCTCGACGATGTTTGATCTATATTATAATAGACGTATAGACGTATACGGGTATTATAATATAGATCAAACTGTCTGTCACGCAAAATGGTATGGCAAAGAGCGTGAGGCACGCTATGCATTATAAAAAGAACGGGCGAATCTTTCACGAGCCAGCGACTAGTTATCTATATTTTTGGAAAGACACGTACGTGAATGTAAGAGACGCAAAATTTATTTAAGTCAGGGTACTCCACCCACACTACCAGATATATTTTTGAATCATTGAGTTTAAAAATGCAGAAGTAAACCGGTTGAATAAACGAGTTAACTTTTAAAACAAATATAAATTGATCACTTGTTTGGTTTACCTCGTAAGCCAAAAAATAGTGATTAATTTTTGATCGCATGTGTAAAAGCAAGGTTTCCATTCTGTCATAAAATAAATTTAGCATTATTAGTACTGCCTTTGTCTTTTAGCCAATCACGAAGCACGATATACATCATATTCGGAGTGAAATTTTCAATGCGGGTACAAAGAATTGAAAGTTTTTTTATCATGGCAGGAACTGGCAGAGTTTAAATTTTTACCAGATAGTCAAGAGTTCATTTATTCATGCAGAAGATAAATACATAGCTCAAATGGTGAATTTTTTTCGTGGTAATGATAAACTAGTTATCTAACCGAGTATTGACGTCATCCAAAAAATTTTGAAACTTAATATCCCTGTTCATCGGAAGCACAAATAAGTTCTTTTGATCAGCGTTGTGATGTCGAATAGGTTCCGTGTCACCTTACTTACCCGAGCTTGTATAGAGGTCGTGTACAAACATGCGTTTTGGCGTTTGAGGGACTGTAGAACTGATGTAAATAAATTTCAGAAACATAAATGAATCATTTTCACTGTTTAATACGCGGCGTATTTTTCGCGTTATAGAAAACAGAGATAGAGGTAACAACGTTCTATATATATGTTTTGTACATTGGCGGATGATTAATGGCGAGAAATAACATTTTAAAAACAAAAATGTAATTCTAAAGAGGAGAATAAAGCCTCAACAATGTATAGAAGAAAATAAAGTACATTTCCATCCGACGTGCCATTTTTTTAATTAAAAACGTTGCATAATCTAATACCAAAACTATCTGTGGTCTGTACATGTCTGTACTTTCAACAGACATGTCAGCTCCTCTCTATTTTTAATATGACTGCAGTTGTAAGGCAACGGTAATGTAAAATTGGATTGATTTTAATTTGATGCATTTACAACACAAATTTCTAGATCCTCGCTAAAACTGAAATTTGTTTTATTGAATTTCGCTGCCTTTTTATTAAGAACTCATGAACGCTGTCACACAAAAATAATAACATTAAATTCAGGAAATACGGATTATGAAACTAATATGCACTAAAGCCGGCACCACAAACTCAATTGGACCGGAGAGTATCTGTTCTTCTATGACGAGTAATAACTGTTCAGTTAGTGAAGATTTAATAATGCGTTCGCTTCATAACTTACGTGATACGTAGGTCCAGAACTTTGGTACATTGTTGAAATAGCAAATCGCAACTACACAAAACTTTCTGACATTAAAAACTGTTTTGCAAATAATAGTGAGAAGCCCTGACCTGCAGATGTTGTTGATACGATGATTTTTTGTGGTACACTGTATTTGTTCAGTAAAATTTCATCTTCAGCAAAAAAAATTTCATTGCAGCTTTTCTTAAGAACTTATTATTACAAAAAAAACAAAAAACTAACAAGCACTATCTTTGAGTTTTTATGCAAAACATGCAATAACTGCTAAGACTTTTAAATTATCTTATACATTCTAAAAACAGTATAAATCGGGAAAACTTATTGATTCCAACTTAAATGACAAAACATTAGTAAATTAAACTGTAGTCATCTTTGTGTTACATGTTCTTAGAAGAAGCAACTAGATAGGTAGGGCGGAACGCCATTGCCCATCACGTACTGTTTCATTGCCAGGGTTGATATGGGCGTGTATTTTGCAGTACGGAAATGTTGAAAAAAGAGATAAAACTGCTCTATATCCAAAAATAAAATAGATAATAGAAAACCCGAATTTTGAATGTATGTTAAACCTGTTTTAAAATTCCAAAAACTAAATAAATAAATTTCTCTGAAGCTAAATAAAAAATTTCCCTGAAGCTGAATATAAAAACCTGAACGTAAATATGCGCACTCTGAACCTATGAAAAAAAAAATGCTGAACCTGAATGGCGATAGTTGAACCTGAAGTAATATTCTTAACCTGAATTTTGGTACAAAAAAAACCACACCCTTGAGAAACAGATTATTTACAGGCGGAAATCAAACATCTGCTATGCTCGTTGTAGTTGTTTGATAATACCAACTGAACCCAAAAAATTAATGCGAAATTAATTTTTAAAAAGAACAATAAGTTTTTGTACCTTGCGCTAAACAAGGCAAGTTCTGTTTATAGCACTCAACTTGTCAACTGCTGAAAAATTCAGTACCGCTACACTAGACGGGTACTATTCGATATACTTCGGAAAATTTGAGTATTTAAATTTTTATGAATAATGGTCTCTAAAAATACAATTGTAATCAAAGAAGAATGAACGTAGTATTTTAAAGGAGGGGCGAACAGCCGCGGCACGGCTGCTGATTGAAAATTCATGATGCCAGAGATAATTTCAAAGATCAGATCCGCTGGTCTGAAAAATCCCGTAACATCTTGACAATTGTTAGTTTTGTAATATTTAGTTGCCTTCAAATCAAGTGAAAAATGGCTTTAAACAAAAAAGATTTGCTGTTTTTATATTAAAGGGGTAATAATAAATTTAAGCTGCTTGTTTAAAACTTTGCAGCACAACAACACATTATTATACGCACATTATACCTAGAACATCGGTTCATAGAGGTTTGTTACAAAATACCAGTTTTTTCTTTATTCTTGAATGCTGAATCATTTTATGGTTTAGTATTTTTACACAATTGCCAAATTGGTGGTTATATTCAGAAACAATGTTAGATCTTTTTCTAGATTGTGATGGCCACGCTTCGATGATCAATCACACTGTTTTATTAAAAATAATACAGATGAAAATAGCTAATATGCTATTAGTTGAATAACACGACGAACATATTTTTATTACTGAACTTAGTAAACTAATTCATCAGTAAAGATAAAGAAAATAAAGATTTGTAAACAAAGCTGAAACCGCCATATTGCACGTTCGATTTGTTGTTGAAAGTTTCCGGTCTGCGTATTTATCAAATTTGGCGCCATCTCATCACAACAAACTTCATCGTTCGAAGTAGGATGTATGTTGTGAAAAAGCGAACCAAATTACGAAAAAAATATTATTATGGGCTGTGACAGATGTTTATAAAGTTCCAAGAAGTATTAACGAAAGTTATAAAATGCTGGCACTACGATTGTATGTGTTATATACAATGTGTTTTAAAAACTTAAAATTTGAAAGGTAAGCAACCTCTCTATCGAAGTCTATATATGATGTAACTGACTTCGTCATGAAATTAGTATTTGGGTAGCTAGCTACCTTGTTTGTAAAAAAATGTTGCGCGCATCAAGGTAATCAATGTACAATGATTTCGTATAGAAATTACGCGCGGATTTATACACGCGAAAATAAAATTTTACTAGTCGTCAACTCGAGGAACAATTCACTGAAATTCGCCGCCGTAGTTATTTCGCGTACCATTATTTCGCGAAACTGTTTTGAAATCACTCTATGGTAGTTATGGTCCCTAGGAAAACACACAAATATAAATATACATATGCAGAGAAAAGGCATAAACTACACATTTTTTATAGCATATTTATGTCGCTTTTTTCGAAAAATTCATATATTTAACAATAATTCGCGTAAATTTACCGCTTTATTGAGGTTAAGAAAGAGACTCCTCTTGTAATAGGTTTCAGAAAACTAAATTTGACATTTCTTACCACTTTTTGTTCAGTTAAAAACATAATAAGTTACAGCCACAATAACAGACAAAATTTAGTGTTTGTTATAAAAAAATGTCAATGGTTAAGGAAACAAAATTTAAAACATAAATTCCGAGTTCGTGTTAAGAACAAACAAAAAATCGTCACTTACAAATTCTTCTTAATATTTATTGTTCTCTTTTTATATCATAAAACTTGTTTTTGTTAATTATTTTAAAAAGGCGCGAATGATTAAAACTTTTTGACGAAGCAGACTACGCAATGTCAATTTCAGTAACATCGACCGTACACGTATTTATAACAAAGAAACTGCATCAAGGGAATAACAAAAGCTAACTAATTACCCATGTTTTTTGAAAAGAATTTTTGAATTAAAAAAGCTCTTTTAGAAATAAATATTACATAGCATTTCGTGTTTCTAGCGGACTTTTTTCTTGCGTACAAAAAGACAGAATACGGCTATTCTTATAGAGGAAATTCATTTATATTTTTTCCAAAACTCCGAGTTTTACTATTTTCTTCCAGCTACTTTTTGTACAATTCAAATTTTCGCGAAAATTAATACACGCGAAAATAAGATATTAATCTTAGTTTTAAAACCAGCACATAAAAAATCCTTTGCTTTGTGCTCTTTTTTGCTGACACTCATAGAATAGACTTACAAATAAATAGTTTTAGGTAAGGAAATCTCTTTCTTTGAAAGTTGCTTAAATGATATCACTCTCACGATGTTCCTCTTGATTGATTGTATCTCATTTAACATTTTCAAGCATTTGCAGTGAGGTTTACGCATGAATAATCACGTAGTATATATACCCTTTTATTTAACTCAAAAGAATTATTGTATATGGAATGTGTTTAAAAAATGATACGTTCTTCAAAAAATACGCAAAAAAATGTTACTTATTATGATGCAAAAATAATTTCAACTTCAATCGTCAATACAACATATGACATCAATGGCACTTATTGTGCTACCTTGACAACAGCTATTACACGCCCTCGAGGATTTTCATAATAAAAGATGACAACACACATGGAGACACAGTACTATTTTTATGACACTGGATTATCTTTGTGCTACTCAATAATTTTCACTTGGATTAATTTTCGCGGATTTCTCGGATTTTAGTGTTTTCCGTAATAGTTTATTCGCGCCAAAAGCATCGAGATTTGTCTCATCACAATCAATATGTCTGACAAGTTTACTGTCCAGAGTACAAAAAAAGTAATTAGTATTCACCATTAGAAATGACTAATAATTTAATGTTCGTAAAAGGTTCAAAAACTACAAGTCTTTCTTCAAAACATTTGCAGGAGAAAGCTAACTTGTCCTCTTTTTTCCAACTTTGGGCTTTCTCTTCAGTCTTTTCGACCTACTCAAATAGTGGAGTAAGTTCTACCCTAATTGAATGCTGGCAAAATTATTTATTTATAGCAAAAAGCGATGTTTTTATATTTTCTACTCTTATCGACCATCTTCAACCAAAATTTTAACTTTAGCAGATCGGTGTCGAGAATGGAGTCATTGGTCAATATTAAGAATTGATGCACAACATCTATTTTTAGTGTCATAACTTTTTCATCTCCGTTTCATCATCTTTGTCCATCATTAAAATTCGACGTCTGCCATGCATCACTTTTCTTCAGTGACGCACACGGATGTGAAGGAAATAAACAGATATTTTTTAAACAAAACTTGCAAAATAAAGGCCCCGGGGTGGGGCTAAATTGTACATAAGCCAATTATGTTTAACCGAGAAATCGGACGTTGCACGCCGGATAAAGCGTTTAAGAATAAGAAGACTGTGTCATTAGTTCGAGTACAGCTGTTCTTTACAAAAACACCTTCCAAAGTTTCTAAATTGAACTGTAACTTGGCATTAAATAAAATCGTAGACTTCAGCCTTCTGAATGCATGCATTTTTCATATGCGAGATTTTTCGAGTGCGAAATATTTAAACCCCAAAATTCTGCGTAAGAATTGTCTAACTGACAAGTTTCAACTTTCGCAGTTGTAAATTTTCGCCAATAAAGCCTTATTTTACATTTTGCAGGTTCGGCAAATATGTTTTTTCTTTACTAGCATTCCATCGGACCAAGCGTACGCGTGAGTTGATGGAGATAATGCTTTAATGTTATGACGTTAGTTAACTCCATTATTCTTCGCCACTAATTTCAAAAATGGTAGACGTTTACAGCGAATCGAGATTTCAATCCCTTCATCGCTGGTGTGACCGCCTTTAGCCGGTCGATAATATAATACAAAAAAAAGTAACATTGGTCACGATATGAAACTTATAACAAACCACGAAACAGAATATATAAAAAAACTTTAGCAAAGGACCATAAACATAACCAACTGGCTAGCTTGAAATCAAAAGTGTCCATCTTTACATATAAAAACATACAAAATTGTAAGTTACTCAAAATATGAAGTATTAATGGCTACTGTTATTAAACGTCCTACAAACATGCTGTGACTGGCTGAAACTTTGCGATGTATTCATCAATAGAACGGGGGCTATTACAAAAATCGTTGCGTTTTCGCAAAATTTAAAAGTTAAAAGAATAATAAAGAATTTTATTTGTTTTTATTTGTTATTTTCTGATAACAGGATAGTGGCTAGGACAAAAACAATAAATATGTTGTCATTTTGTGTTTTTATTGAGGTAGTTAACATTAATACTTGAAAAAACGGACGGACAGAAATGTTTTTTTTTTATCAACAATGTTATTTGACTCTAATTCCCATGTTTTCCATGTAAATTTTAGTAACATGATCCATATGGATGGGAGGAGATAATTTAGATGGATTTTTTTTACAACGATTTAAGTTTTTCAAGCTTTTCTGTGAAAAATTTCAAATCCTAAGACCTTATCTATTCATTTCCTACAAAAAACATTCATGTAACATATAATCAGGCAAACTAATTTCATATAAAGATAATCAGGCAGACGAGTGCGCTAATGAGAAAAATATAAAACACGGCTATTCATTTAGGACACAAGATGAAATTTGTAGTACTTTTGCGTAAGTCCAGAGATAAGAAACAAATTCAAGGTGTATATCGTACACTAAAACAACTAAAAATTTCTGTAATACATACAAAAATTCTCTGTTACATCAGAAAAGAGAAATGTTTATCCCCCCCCCCAAAAAAAAGAAAAAAACTCCGCAGGTGTTAATGCTCTGTTCGAGCAGTAGAAGTTACTAAGCGAGGCGGTGGTACAATTGTAAAAAGGGTTAAAATGTCGACCACTCAAGTTACCCTTTGAATAATACATTTTCGCGCGGATTTTTAGAGGCTGTTTATATGGAGGCGGGCTGGCTCGGTAAACTGACCTGGCCCACTTGCCAGACTGGATTATATCTTGCTTTTTTTTGGAAAAAAAACTACCTTGGTTCTGAACAATGAAAACTGTAAAAAATGCAGAACAAAAGAAATATTTTCATAATAGTGGTCAGGCGAGATCACGGCAAACATGCTAGACCTGCAATCGGACTGGTTCGGCTTCCATACAAACAGCTTCTTGGTGGCGGTGAAAGTGGTGTGTGATAGGCTGTTGCAAGAAACCACATTGTAAATTTATCGTTAAAAAGGAAATATTACAAAACTCTGGTCAATCCAGCTAAACCATTTCGAATACAATGGATCTTCTCTTTCTCTAAGCCTCGAATAAATTACCAGGGAAAGGATAGGAAGAGCACAGTTTATTTAAAATGAATATGTTCGAGTAAGGCGGTTTGTAATGTGACAGAGAATATTCGAAATAAGGAGAGTGTATTGTGGTATTGTGAAAGCAATTTTGTCAGCGTTTTGTCGTTGATTATGCTTGTTGCAAAATGTTTGGATACGCGAGACAATGTAAATATATACAAATACATTGTGTGTTCGCAAATTTTGGAGTGGCTGTTCATATTCTCTGTTTTTTTCGAACACAGTGGACAAGTCGTTTATTTAAGAGCTTTTTAATTGGTCTGTTTTATTCGAAATATCGTGGAATTCGCCTCAGTTTGCAGTGTTTTTTGCCTCTGTGCATATATGGTGATTATTTTTCCGGAAAAAATACTTAACTGTACCTTAAGTCTATTTTTAAAGAATTTAAAGTCGAACTTCTTCATGTGCTTTTTATTGAAATTTTATTGAAAAAACAGCATCAGAGAAAACTACGGATTAAAAAACAGAAAAACAACGAAGAAGACCTTACGGTCACGTGGAACGAGCAAGGAGGTCAAAAATACCAAATTTTCTTACCCATGTAAGCTTTCCCTCTTTGTGGTTGAAGATTCTATTCCCATATTTCTGTACTCACGTTTCCATACTATATTACATTTGTGCAGCAGGCCACAATTATTCCTATGGTGTATTTTGTACATTTAGCGCATGTGCACAAGGCCATTGTGGTTCTGAAGACGTCACGAAAGACGTCAATAAGGAAAAAACCAGCTTCTAATGTTTGTGTTATTGTCTATACGCGAAGAAAAATGTTTTTACCATAAGAAAAGAGCAAAAGATGGTAATTTGAGTTCTTTGGGTTATGATTATTTGGGCTTGCATGACGAACATGTCTTGTTTCTTTAACCGCATTCAGATCAGGTGCTAATAAGTATTCGTGACAAAATCAAAATTACCCACGACGACATAAGCACTGGTCTTACTAATCATGGTATGGTCAGGTAAAATTTCACACGCTTTTATAAAAACCATTCTTTCAGAAAGTGTTTTTCGAAAATTTTTTAGCCCTGCTCGATATACCGAAAATCTAAGCCTTACGTGTCTTAAAATCGTGTTTCTAATACATAAGTGTATATTAACATAGAAAACTTTCTAACTTGTCTGCCCCACGGAATACTCCACGTGGGGACCCATAATTGTCGCGAAATTTAAAGAAATGGCCATGCTGACGCCAAGATGCCTATCGCAACCTTGTCCTAGCAAAAACAGTCACTTGACATTTTAAGTTCAAATCAAGGCAGGGATTTACAATTGGAACAGGGACAGCATGCGTAATGTCGTTTTTGAAACATAACTTTCTCAAAAAAACAAGCAACACCCGATCGTTAACTTTTCCGGCTAAAACAGTCGCCAAAAAAAGTCAACATTAATTTTACTTTGTAGAATAATTGTTAGTTTAAAGTTAAAACCAAGGGGGTTCTTTGGTTAAATAACCAACACAACCCACAACCCGTCTTACCAAAATTAACTGTATGCAAGAAACGATGTGGAAGTGGCCTCAGCTTATATTACAGAAAAAGATGTAGTTAGCTACCTAACTGCAGTTAAAATGAAATGAAGCTTTTGTGAGTAATAATGTATTGTGATGTCACAAAAAACTGCTCACAAAAGAAAAAACAAAAACAACATTTTCTTAGGCTTCACATAATGCTTAGCATATGTTTAAAAAATGACCAAATTTAAGCCTACGGCATGCTTAAATGATGCACTTCTCCACACTTTGTATTTCTGGTGATTTTTCTATACTTATGAGTAACGATCTGTTGATACTTGGAGTCGAGTGCACATTTAAAAACTAATTTATGCCACACGTTTTTTTTTCCGACTAATAACATTTGAGTGGTTATAAAGTGTTTATTTGTACGGAAGTTTTGTACAAAAATAAAAACAACAGGCGACGCCGTTCCCTTCTGGATGTAATTCTTTTACATCTTTGAAAACAAGAACCATCGAATGCTCTAGCCTAAAGGCTTCGAATGCTTTAGCCTTGGCATAAGCCTAAATACACAGTAAACCTCTCAGTCCTGTTCTGCTAAAAGCGACGGGCGGTTGCCACGATACTCCGACATATTAGAAATTCTTCCTGCAACAAACTTCGAATCAGCTATTATCCCAGCAGCAGAAAGAAAAGTTTGTGTGTAGATACAAAGACAAACAAAGAAGATCGAACGTGAATAACAGCTAATTGTCAGCCTCGTTCCAAAGGCATTTCGCCTTGCTGAAAAAGTTGAAAGCGGCAATACGGCTCAGGGACCACAAGACCCTGGAGACGATGTTGAGCTAATGGCTTGTTATATCCTGGACCACAATAACAACTTTGCTAAATTTAACATGTTTTGCGCAAAATACGCGAAATAGAGCAAATATTATCGACCGTTAAAACTAGTTTATATTGAAAGAAACAGTTAGATACCTTTTTCGATATAAATACACCGCCATCGAGCGCTTTACAGCTCGAAGTTTTAAGTGTCTTGCTCACAAATTTCAATGTCATCATGCAGTTACTTGACATACGGGACATCATAACAACAAATACGATACGTTAGATTGTGCATCTTTACTCATAAAATAAATTAAAAAATGCTGGTCATAAAAACTATAGTATAAAAACTATTCTCCACATGGATGTAATCCAATTACTTCGCCGATAACGAGACCATACTTGTTTTTTGTTTAACTCGTTCTTAGAATATTCTGCACGTTAACAAAGATATAGTAATAGCCGATAGGGAACTCTCGCAGAATTTTTTTGCTTTTGTTTTATTGTCGACATAAATTAAAACAATAAAAACAAAAACAACTTTAAAATAATTTAAAATCTAAGTGATATACAACTTGCTGAACCTATAAAAATTGACAAATACAGGATTATAAATTTTTCACATTTTTGTGGCGGGAAATAAAGAGAGGAGTTCAAATTCTTGTGGGAGTAATATTTCATCAGGAATTAACAAACAACGAAATTAAAGCGAAAACGCATAATTAACGTTTATTCTTTTTCACACATTTCTTCCTATTTTCTGACAAACAACAGTACATTTTCCCCTGCTATTTAAAAGAGACTATGATAGCTTTCAAGACTGTTGTAGTAAATAGAAAGAGATAAGTAACATTGCAAGATGAACGGCCGACACATTGTTGTTTTGGACATTTTCAATTTTTTGTTAGTTGTTGTTTACAAAAAAAGATGTACACTAACAATTCGCAATCATATTTCCCGCGAAAATTCGTGTTAATTTCGTTACCAGCTCTCCGACATTTAGAAAACGTTGATGTGGAATAGTAAATTTAAAAAAAAGAAAAACGCCCGAAATATACGCCCTTCACACGTCAAATAAAAATACTAAAGCTGGAGCACGCGTCGTACGCCAAGGAAAGAAAAGTGTGGTTTTGAAATACTGAAATCGATTGTTGCATACAGGTAGTTGTTTTACGCAGTGTAAAACCTACACAAACATTCGAAAATTTGCAAAAAATCCCTCAACAGAAGTGCCTTAATGGAACACGTTTTGGCGGGAAAATGCTTCGAGGCGATTTCTTCTTTGGCGAAAGCGGCGAAATTTGACTTGGCAGATAACAAAAACAAATCAATTTTGGCAGAGGAAAAAAAAAATTATTTCGGCGAAAATTGAATCTTCATTTAAAAACCATGCAAGCTTGTTTCCATAAACTTAGATAAAGGTCTCTCGTTTTCAATGCTGAAATCAAAAGAATGTTCATTGACATCCTACAGTAAAAACACCAACCTCTTCCCAAGAGCATCCTCCATCACGATGCCAGAAAAGTTGCAAGATTCCCTGGGGTTAAGGTTGGTAGAAGCACATGATGATGGCGTAAAAAATTAATTCTGACGGGAATTTAACTAAGGTAGCCTGAAGTAAAAATTTTACTGACGGAAATAAAGGGATATCATACTATAAACGCTTTGTTGCTGATGTTGCTTGGTAACACGAGCGTTACTAAGCAACATGAGGGTTACCAAGCAACCCGAGATTCAAATCTTTAAACCACGGAACTTGTAAACAAACAACAGCTATGCAGAAAAATAAGCAGCATCGAATCTCTGTCAAAATATTGAAAAAGAGTGCATAGACCTTCAACACACTTAAGTAAGGGCAGAATTTGATTTTCTTTGGTGCGCGAACTTAAATACAAGCATTTGTTGAACTCTTAAAAATAGGTCCCAAAGAATATTTGGAAAAAACACCTCAGGTTCACATAAAAACTATTTCGAATTATTCTCCTTCACTTCATTTTCGACATCGTCTATTTCTTCTTCGCTTTCATCGCAATCCTCACAAATCCATCCCCAGAACTTCCCTTTCGGCGTTCTATTATACGGTGGATCCAAGCAAGTTTGAAAATGGTAGCACTTCTTACATTCATCACATTTCACTAGATTGGATTTATCGCCACTCTTATTGCACACGCAACAGTTCTCAAAAATTTCGGCTTGTGGTTTTACTTTTTTCACGTATTTATGTGTATCATTTCTTTTCTTTGTGTATTTTTCTTTCTTTCTCCCTTTTTTGGAAATTTTTTGCTTATTTTCTGGAAGCTTTCTCTTCTTTGGTTTCTCCTCAGATTTCGAAGTGTCTTTTCTCTTTAGTGATTTCTGCAAAAGCTCTTTCGTTTTTTTGTCTTCCGGCGTAAATTTTGCCGGCTCTCTCGTCGTTCTTTTTGTACGTCGCTTACCGTCACCGTCGTCGTTTTCGTCAATAAACTCCACTTCACTTTCAGATTCTTCAGAAGAGTCGCACTCTGTGCATTGCCACACATATTTATCCGACTTCTTAGGCATCCGCAGTAGAGGAGGATCGACACATGCTAAATGATAATAATTCTTACAAGTCTCACATTTTGTTAGGAGATGCTGATCTTCAGTGGATTTACACGTTGCACACTTGTTCACGATGGTGTTCAACAATTTGGACGATTCTTCGATCTTTGCTTTCGATTGTTTGGTGTCTTTCGGCTTCAACATATTAGGTAGTTTGAACGGCTTACCAGTTAATTTGCTAATACATTGGTGTAATGTTTTACAAGCCGCGATTAATTTTTCTTTTTCTTCCAAAACTTTTTCAAGTTGTATTTGGTATTCTTCGCTCATTTTCGTCAATGCAGTCTGCTCTTTTTGTAGTTTTAACAATGATGGCTCAGCATTTCTAAGCGTCAGTTGCGTTTCTTTCACCTGCATTTCTCGTTTAAAGAAATAATTTACAAATTCGGCTGATAAATTCGCTTCGTGTTTTGAAATGCGCCCCGATGTTACAGCCGCTGCCACATTATAACCTGGATGACGTAACAAGCCAAGAATTTCCGCTTTTCTCGCTAGCATCATACAAGCCTCAGGACACGACGACAAAAGCCTAGGAAACTCCTGCGACAATGGTTTCGAAGGACTAAGGCATCTACGGAATTCGTGATATTCTGCTCTCGCCGATTTTAACGCCGCATCGATACGTTCTTTTTCGACGTCATCTACGTCACGACGAAAATTTGATGAATGAGAGAAGAACGCTAACCAGCCGTTCTTTCGTTTTCTTAATACGTTTTTTTCCGAGTGCAACTTGCAATGAGCGTAAAGCATGTCGGGAGTATCTTCTACAGCATCCCCTCTGTCAGGAATCTCTGAGAGAAAGCCATTTTTTTGAGCACACGTCACATGGAATGTAGTTTTACACATCCCCACATCACAATTTATGCAAACGCCAGTTCTCGAAAAGTTATCGTCAACACAAAACATGCATTCTTTACTTCCCCACATTGAACATTTGACGTCTTCGAGTACGACAGTCCTCAATTTTGACACGTCACGAAATCCAACGTACGGCGTATAGAGAGCACAAATTAAATGGACCCATTTCCCTGTATCTGTTTGTTTATATATACCCCCAATATTAGGACAAAGCTCACACATCGGTTTCTCGTCCCTACCAGCCTTGCACGGATCACAAAACCAAGGCTCTGTTGGCGCGTCAGAATCACTTTTGTCGCCATCGTCCGACAAGTCGATGTCACCATAACAACCTTCATGTACAGTAATCCCGCATTGATCACACTCCAGTATTTCGTCCTTCTCGCTGTCTTCAGACTCTAAACATATTCCGCAAATTAACAGCGGCTTTTTAAATGTTGTTATGTCGACGCCGTCTTGACTGTTCTCATCAAATGAAACGGGTGAATCCCGCTGTTGAGGTTGATTGCGAATTGCTGATAAAATCATATCCAACTTTATCGGTTTTTCTCCATCTTGACTGCTTTCGCCATCACTTCGAGCATTATCTCCCTCTTCAGAACTATCGCCGTCATCATTTTCGTTGTCAGCCTCTTGTTCATCTTCGCTTGCTATTTCTAAGAAAAAAAAACACGTTTTAACATCTACATTTGAACAAACGCCCATACTCGATTAAACACCAACATTTGTTAATCTATTTATTTGTAGAGGGGGACAATGTTTTTACACCTCCATTTTAAAAGAAATAGAGTAGGCTCGAATAAACAACAATGCTTTAAAATAAAATTTTAGGTTATGATGGTCTTTTAGAATGTTTCGAAAATCTATTTCCTTCTAAAATTATTCAAGATTTACATGTTTGAAATTTAGGAACTTTCTTTTGATGTCACAAGAAAGTTTCAGAAAATGTCGACATTGCATTTTACCTGATAATTAAAGATAATTAAACTTTCAAACGTTGCATAAATATCATTATTATCACAACTGAACACTGCTCAAGAAATATATATAGGTTTACAAGACTTTTCAAGTATTGATTTATCCTTACTCCATTCTTGTATCATCAATGATTAAAACGACTGGAAACCTTCAGGTAGAACGTTTGCGTCCAATGAGGAAGGCTTTAGATTTAAACAACAGCCGAGTCATGCTAGAGACTATAATAGTGTGAATCTATCTTTTCTGCTTAGCGTTCAGCATTAGAATAGGATTGATACTTTTAAGGAGATTGTCTAGTTGAGCGATTGATTTGCTGGCACGAATTTCGTCGCCCAAATTGGAACTTTAAATGTACTAGGACCTCTATTCCAGATCCTTAATAGTAGAACCAATAGGAACTTAAGAGTATACAATAAAAAAAAGACTTGATAAACAACTTTTTATCCTGTAGACTATACAAAAATATCCTTTTCAATGCAGGAATCTTTTAAAGTATTTCCAGATTCGTGACAAAAGACCACACACGAACATCACATTTAGTTGGGTGTAGTATTTCTTTACCATGCTTTAAAAAATCTTTAAATTGCATTTTTTAAAAAATAAAATGTTGAGTTTTAACGGTTACATATTTTAATATATTTTAGCCTTATTATTACGAGCAAAGGAGATATTTCGAACATACTGAGTATGTGTTTCCGGGTGTTACCCTCACCCTAACATATCGATTTGATTTGCTGTTAACCACTGGTAGTAGGTTGTTACATTCATGCATTTCTTAAACCATCCTTTGCTACTAATGTTATATCAATATTAAGAACAAAACCAACTGGTTCATGCAATATGTAGAACGTATTATAATATAACACAAAAATCTTGATAATTTTATTATTGCTAGGGGTGGTTGATTAGTTTAATTTCACGTCTTCAGATTCTTTTTTAAGATCAAATCAAATGTCGCAAAACATCAAGGTTCATTGTGAACTGTATCTTACAGTTCACAAAGAACCTTGAAAATCACTATAAAAAAGCTTTATCACAAAAATTCACCTCTAATTTTTCACGTATTTCTTTCAAATTGGATTAAATAATTCGGTCTTACCAATATTTGAATCATCACTGTTTATATCATCATTATCCACCGTGAAATCTTCATCGTCCTCACTATCACTTTCACCAAAAGCAAACTGAATCAGCTGATTTTCGATCAGTTTAACCTTTCTCTTATTCTTTCCTCTATTAGTCAGTGATCGGACCATGCTGTCGTATGGATTTTTTTCTTCATCATTTTTATTGCTGGCATCTACACTTTTAGAATTATCCATTATATGTATCTAAAAAAATATAAAAAAGTAACATAAATCCTGCATGTTGGGGGCCACTTAATAACTATACGTAACACCCAAAATGGCCATTTTTACCAGCCACCCACACCCTTGTGACGCATCGTAACAAATCTGGTGCCACCCTCCACCCTTTTTAATACTACGAATCTTAAGACCTCATCTCTTCATTTCTTTTTTAACTATGCAAATTTTTTCACACAAAAGATTTTTACCTTTTTATTGGCATATATGGCTGATCAGGAGGACGGGGGTAAAAAAATTATAAAATAGACAAAAATCTTTTCACAATTATTTTCCACCAGGGTAAATTATAAAGGGTAATAATAAAACGTGTGATAAAGCTATTTAGTTTCATACTAGTCGATAAGCCCATGAAAAATCCACTCAGGCAGAACAAAGAAAAAGGTCCGAAAATACACTATAACCTTTTTTGGAGAAATCTGTTTAACTGTTCCTCTATCCCATACAGCTTCAAACGCGGATCAAGAAAATGTATATGATCATTTACTTTTGACAAACAACTAAAGCGATATTGAGTTTTAAAGGACGTCATTAACCCATTCGTTCCAAAACCCAGTTTGGAAAAAAACCCAGTTTGGGAAATGACCTAGTTTGGGAAATGGGTCCTTTTTTGATCCCAGGTAGTGATTAGTACACATGCAGGAAATGATGTCAGTTATTTTCACCTGTTTACAAGTTAATCCGCCACAAACTTATAAGCACAATGCAATGGCTTTGCTAATTTAAAAAAAGCTATTTACGTCAAAAGGAAAATGAATACATCTGCATTGTCCCGTACAAACCGACAGTCTCAGCATTTTATCATGAACATCTCTGATCCAAAATGTATATCTGATACCTTGTTTTTGCCCAAAGAAGTTAAAAGTCAACTTTGATGTAAGATTGTGTTGAATGTTTCACAATCAAATACATAAACCTTGTTCACAGTTTCCCAAGGCACCCTGGTCGACTACAAATAGGTAAAGAGCTAATTTTAATTGTTAATAACAACTACTATCAGCTAAAGAGAGATGCAACATTAGCACAGAGCTTGATGATGTTTTTTTACTAATTGCTAAACGACAGAGGGGACCCCTCCCCTCTGTCGTTTAGCAAAGAGTCTTAGAGTTAAGTATCAATCAACAATGTATCCCAATAATTTTTTTTTATGTATATATTTACATTATTAATGCACACAATCTATGACAAGCTTCGAACCAACATGTCGTTGAATAAAGTGGTTGAATTGATATTGTTTTTTTCCTGATGCTAAAAGGTTCCTAAGTGTTTAAAATAAAGAAATACCTAACATTGTAATCAATAAAAGAAGCTATACATAATTCATATCCCTAGCCGTAAATGGGCAATGGCTGTATATGGACGAACCCGTGTTCTGTGTGATTTCATTCTGTGTACAAAGTTAGGTTTTTTATCACACAGCTGTGAAAGTGACCATTTTCGTAGGGAACTGATCATCTTCAAACAGCTCAACTTATCATTTCTTTTGTAATTTGGGGCAGTCAGAATCAAATCTGGATAAACTCTGTGCTGTTTCATTTCTCCCTGAAGCACTTGGATCAGTTGAAGCATACAGATTTAAATCTCAGGTATGAAAGAAATAGGCCCTAAGTTGTATGAAGTTAGTATGGGTCACAAAAAAGTTAAGTAGGAAAGTGAAGTAGGCCCAACTTGGTATACAGTTAAAGTTGTACGATGTTTGTAGGAGACAAGACATTGGCGCAACCTCGTACACATAATTTGAGGCTGTACAAGATAGGTTAAACCATTAGGTGGTCAAAAATTAACATTTAAAAAATATATTTAAATAGAACCCGAGATAAAGCTCTTTTTATACTCAAATGTGAATATCTTGAGAAAGGAAAGAGTTTTTTAGAAAATTTAAAAAAACTTGTTAAACCAACTTTTTAAGCTCTATAATATAAGTCCAACATCATTTTATATACCTCGGGTTACCTTTAGAATATCATTATGCTTAGTAAATGTATTTTACAATGTTTAGGCATTCATTTCTGAACCAAATATAGTAATTCTAATGTCCATCTTTGTACACAATTGCCCATCTTTCTTTAAGCGCGAAAAAATGACTAACCTCGTACAACAGGTCAATTTCGTACTGAATAATAATTATTATTATTACTATTATTTACCCAGGATAGCCTCTTCAGTTCCTATTGGTACTGCTCTCAACGAGGGTCCTGCGAAGGGGGTCCTAGCGCATTTAAAGCTCCCATTTGAGCTACGAAAGTCATGGAAGCACAGCAATCACTCAACTAGACAACCGCCTAAGATATCAATCCTATTCTCATGCTGAGCACTAAGCAGAAAGGATAGATTCACACTTTTATAGTCTCCGGCATGACTCGGCCGGGGATTGAACCCAAGACCTCCCGCACTGGAAGACGCTCTACCACAAGGCTATCTACCACAAGGCTATCAGTCGGTAAATAATATTAATAGCAATGAATATTTATATAGGTGCTAGCCCAGAAATCACAAAACCATACAGTTGTGGATTGTTCCCACTGGGGGCCACTAAAACAAAAAAAGAAACAAATATGATAAACCTTAGGCTGCCTCAGCTCAATCAAATATATAGATGAGTTGCCAATGTTTACAAAAGTCAAAGAGTTTGCAGGTTTTTTGCACATGGACAAGCATTTCTTTAGGCAGAAAATATAAACAGCAGACCACAATAATGAAAGAAATCCATCCAAAAAAGAAATATTATTTGCTCAAAATTAGTGAATTTTGTATGAAGAATTGGAAGAATATAGTTACATTTTAATTCCAGTTCATCTTTATGCTACCCCCTCCAAAACCTTTAATCTGCATTAGGAACCATTTTACCGTGAGCTAGTCCAGCTTTTTTACCTACACAAAAGTGCGTGCATGCCCATTGTTCTCAAAATGAAATCAAAACAACCATGTCATGCGGAAAGTGGTCTATAGTAACATAATTTATAATCTGTGAAAATTGACAAAGAAGAAGAATTAGAAACAAAAATGATCTCCATTAAAATTTGTAAAATATATACATATTAGAGATGGAAATCGTAAAAGAAAGCAGATTTCCCTTACCGGTCACATTGTCTGAAAGATTATTCCACATTTGTGCAGCTCAAAAGGGTGCCGATAAGCCGCATACGCCGTAAAAAGTACGTGTGAGTTTGTCGTTTAAAAAAAAAATTCAAGTATTTGCCCGAAAAAACCTGCTGAACAATGCCCTAAAAATAAATATTCACCACAAAAACACTCAAAGATTTACCACAAATGATTAAAAAAACTATGAAAATTGAAATTAACTATGTGGTAGCGAAGTTCTTAAAAGAACTGTTTTTGATGGTTTGTGATAAGATTTACTTGGTAAATAACTTAAACATTATTATTTACTTTCTCTTCAAGCAGCTTATCCCGACTGTCGTCGACCTGGTAGGAATACACGGAACCATGGTTTCATATTCAGCAATTTTCTTTCTGCAAATTATGCAACATTTTATCTCCGAAATATTGACAGTAGGTAAAATTTGGGAAAAGCTGATTTGACGTGGTGAAAAATGGCTGAAAAAAAATTATTTTGTTTTCGAAAATGTCTTTATGTTCCATGTCTTAAATTTTTCAAGAAGATTATCAGCACCATAACCTACGGTAGATAGTGGTTATAGCTCTCGTACTCTCTGCAGGATACCGGAGTTCGATTCCTCTTGACAGTGATTCAACATGGGCGAGTGAATGTTACCTTAGCCCCAGGTTAACCTGAGCAATGTGAGGGAAATTGGGGAGGTGGCACATTGTGTGGGCCATTGGATGTTGTGGGGAGTTGTCTAGTAAAGCACGGGCCCTAATTAGTTCTGCATAGCTCAAAAAGAGCATTAAATACTCTAGGACTCTCCATCTAAGCCATGGCCCCTCCTGGAAATAATAGACAGGGTGTTAGCCATGTAAATATGCACATCTATCTATCATTTCGATTCATTAATGTACTTATAATAAAAATAATTTTACTTGCTATTAATTTTCCGCATTTTCATATCATCCGCGTATTTAAACCCTCTCCCATAATAATGGTTAGATGATATAATTTATGCCGGCGAAGCAAAATAAAACATGTAAACATAAATGGTAAAGGAATGCTTTGCACCGTCAAGCAAAGAAATGAATGAAAAACAATTTACTTGATGTTTTTTAGCAAGTGCTTTTTATTATTTTTTCCGTCTTTTACATATTTTTACGTAGGGTGGGTGAATGTGGTAGACGTTCCCCTACCGTGTTTCTTGAGCATGCACAATTGACACTTGATATCCGTGTATATATTGCATTTTTGGAATGATCTGTGGGAGTTGGGGAAAGTACAGGCGGTTTTGAAGGACAACCTCCAATTTAATTTGCAAATTCCCCTAAATTTGCCAAACAGGAAGGATTGTTTGCTAAATTCTGTGTTGACCAAGGAAAGCCTGAACCTGTTTCCTCTAAATCAGTGATTGTGACAGTTTTTTGTCAAAAAGAATACATGGAATAACAGTCCTGATGTTTACTTCGTACACATCTATGAGTGATTCAGGCCATTTCTTAACAAAACTATGCCAGCGCTAAAAAAATTACGAGCGCTATGGTGTGCAAAAAATCGCACTCATAAGCAAAATTTACAAGTGCAATGTGAATAATTGCAAGTGTGATTCACACTTAATTATTTTTTGTTTACCACAACGTTATATTTTATTTAAGCTGTACAGAAATGAATTTTGTAAAAAGTATTAACCGCAAGTACAAGGTTGAAACAACGTTGAACGTGATGATGTGTTGGCAGATTTGCTATATGTTTTTGGCATTAAATATATTTCTAGACATTTTTTATTTCTCTTTCCCCTTTTAAAAATATTTTTTAAACTTTATTCAAAATGTTTTTTCTTTGGTACACACATTCATCCGAAAGTTGTATTAAGGTACAGGACACCTAACCTCTCCCATGTTCTGGTTATATTTAACTTGCATGGGTGCGCACTCTTCTCGCAATATTCTCTGTGACGATGAAGGTCGGACTGACTTGCGGCATGGTTCCAAATGGTCTTCCGTCTTTCATTCGAGTCTCAGTTTAATGCACCAGCCGAGCATAAGAGTGTCAGCATGAAGGTAAGGGGCCAACTTTAATGTTCTCTATACTTTTTAAACAAATCAATCACAAAGAAATGTTACGTAATCAGCGTAATAGCCTTTTTTATCGCTCTAATAAAATAATATTTTAGAAAAGGAAAAAATTCATGAGTGTAATAAAAAAGCACTCATATATAAATCTTTTTACAAGTGTTTGGGCGATTGCGCATGCGATTGCACTCGTCTCAAGCAATGGCCTGGATTTACGTACTGTAGCTATGCCTGTGATGCGCGTGCAGAAATGGAGGTAAAAATGTAAACAAACCAAGCGGACAAGTTACCTCCATTTCTGCGCACTCAGGAAAAGCACGGCACTATGATTGAGAGTATTTTGAGCACATCTAATCAGGAGCAATGTGATTCATGGCTTTAAAAACTAAAACGGCAGATAGTGTTGACAAGTAAATTATTTAAGGCAAGAAATTGTGATTTAATTCTCCTTTAGACTAAGTGGCGTTGGTAACTCCAAAACTGTCTTTGAAGTCCCTCTTGAAACGATTTACAGGGTCTATACCTCAAAATTAGTAAAAATAGCCAACTATAATCTGCATGATTTAAAAACTTACCCTAGTTAACAGCAAGCCACGAAGTCACTATGATTCTACAATATGGCTAAAAATGTTTTCCCAAATTGAAGCAAAGTAGATAATTTTAGCAGATTGTAGATTAAACCTTTTTCGTCTTTGTACACGGGTGTTCTGACAAATAATATGTGAAGCATTTTACTCATAACTCAAAATAACAAAACAAATCTAAGTCGAAAATTGCGATTAACTTTACAGTCAAGTGTTGGTTTAACTTGTGCCTAAATTTTATCCAACTTATAAAGTAATTTTAAAAGAATGGTAAATATTATAAGATCTCGATGTTTAGTGAAAATATCTCTGTTTTTGAGGTCAACAAAAATTCTTTCCAGTAGGTTGTTATCGTCCAAAACGTTTGCTTACGAACGAGTTGACAAAAATGTGTGGGAAAACTTACATTGGTGGCCACTCATTGGCGATAAATCTATGGAGAATTATATACCATTAACAAGGAAACAACTGATAGAAGCAATATCAGGTGATAAACAGGCTTTTGATCCAGACGAAATCAAAGATTTTACAAAGTTCTGTTATAGCTTAGATAATATTCTAAGAATTCACAATAAGAAACGGTCAAAGGTGTTGAAAGTAGGTTGTTTTTTGTTCTAATCCTAAAAATTAAATATGAATCTATTTATCATATGTACTTACTTACACGTTTAATATAACTCACTATAACAAGAAAGCTTTATTTTATTTCCTCAAAATTACGAACTTGTTGTTAGTGTGTTCAAGACGAGATATATACATTTACTGTGGTAGAGTGTTTAGCAATAGCATTACCATGCAAATCTTGGTGGAAGAAATTCTATCTGTTTTAAGATTGATTTAAGATATTACAATATAGGTATGTTGTTTGGTAGGCAATATTAAGTTTTAGTATGTTCTGGATTTTAATTTAGCATAGAACTTTTAGATTCACATTGGTTTTTGACTTGCTTTTAGAGCTTATATAATCCCATTAGCCCTGAAAGGGATACAATACAATTTGAAAGGTTTAATGAGAAACAGTTAAAAGATAGAAAAACCGATGTTCTTGAGCAAATATCAAAATTGGCATCTGAAGCTGCATTCTATGAACTATCAGAAGAATTCATAAAACGGACATTGCATAACATTACCAAGAGAGAAAAGTTTGATTTATATGTAAACACAGACGATTTTGAGGTTTTAAAAATCTGGGTTATAGGCCTAGATGTTGCACCCTTAGACAAAAGAAGTTTATATAAGAAAGCCAGGAGTTATCGAGAAAAAACTTCAAATTTTCTTGATCCACAGGACCATACATACCATGACCATTTTTTTATGAAAAAGAAAGCTTTCAAAAATGTTAAACCTAAGGTAAGGTTGTAAAGAGTACTACTACTACTAGAGGTTTAGCAAGGTAAGAGTTTCTACATTAAATCCACGATTTACGAGTTATATACTTTTTGTCTTTTAAATATGAGTTGCCAGGTGAAATTCACATCTTAAAAAACTTGATTTAGGTTCAATTTCATAGACAGTCTGGCAATAAATAATCAACATACTGTAAAAAAAGAAAACTTGAGCATCCTTGAGCGTAAGGCAAAATTTTAATAAGAAAAGTACTCGCTAATTTCGCGAATTTCAGACTTGTTATTGGTAGTTACAAATGTTCCCATTTTATTTTTTCTGAAGCAGCACTTTGCAAAAGTTTATTTCGTAATTGTTTCTTAAATTCTAGTTTGTTTGGTATACCTTATTGGCAAAGAATAATATCAGCAAAAAAGACAGCAAATATTTTGTCACTGACATAATTCAGTCACTTTTTTTCGACCAAATTTTTAAATTTAGTCACTTTTACCACACTAATTTTCAGATCGAAAATAAACAACAAAAGGACGATAAAAACTATATATATTTCCATGGTTATATAAAAGAAAGAAACCTTTTCATTTAAACATTTTTTTGCCCTAGTCCTCAATTTCAGCTTCTCTTCTCGTTTTGTTTTCCTATGCTACGCTCATTTGATTTGCCCAATCTTGGTTTGTTCTTTCATCATCACTTTCCTCGTCTTTAATCCCTGTATATTCATAGTCATAAAAAGTAGCATCTTTTTATCAAATACCTAGAAATATCACCACCTTTCTATATAAAAAATAGTAGTTGCGCAAAATTTCTATAAAGGTAATACACTTCTCAAAAAAAAAAAAAAAATTTAATCGCACATGCTAAGCATCAATTGATAGATATTGGATTGAAAAATGACGTTGAGCAAAAAATGTCACTCACTAAGCAATAAGGTGAACATTTTCTGTATTGCTTTATTTTATGGTTTATTAACCTTTTTTCTTGATTATTAGGAATTAAACTGCACTACAATTAGGAAGAATTTGTGCCTTCATTTGCAAAAATTGAGTGAAATGTTTCCTTTTGCATTTTTTTTTTGCCTTATTTATTGTCATGGAAATTATAACTTTTTAAATATCCTAAAACCAATCCCACGCAACACTTCTCAATACCTAATGTGAAAATTTCCCCTCGCGAAAATTACTTCCCGGGGTTTATTTGCAAAAATGAAGGTAGCTAATATTCACAGGAATTGTGGACTTTAAAAATCCCAATTAGTACTTCGGGATATCTTTTTTATTATTATTTCTTTCAAAGATCTAAATGGTACGTGCTGTTAACTAAACTTTTAGACTACAGAGAAAACGGTAGATATCTTATGCTGACCTGCTTGGGTGGAACTTAAGTTTATGTTAAACGCAAACATATTTCCGGCAAACTCGCAAACATTGTGTGGTTTATTTTTTTCGCGTTTCCTTGTTTCTCTTATTAACGCGGTAGATTTCTTAAAAATCTTTAAACTGTTTTTTTAGATTTTCCCTGATTTACCACAATTTTCCCGAATTGAAAGATATAAACGCGTTTTAGTTGCATTTCGTTTAAAAAGTGACACCAAACTTCACTTGAAGGCGTTTAAAGATATACCTTGTGACAACCTTGAATTTCTGTTACCAGAAGGTGTCCTGAAAACAAGAAGTATTGACAAAGCGCGGGTAACTATAACAGGAATACTGTTGGTGCTCCTTTACGGAGTTGGAGTTATAACTGATTATAAGGTACGTAACAGCTCGTCTGTTTATTTGAAAATGAAAATCTGCTGAAAAATTTATACAATGAAATCGAAATAGTTTAGTATATATAGAATAAATGAAAGTGGTTAAAATTGGCTTTCCTTCTTATGTGCGTTATTCGTACAGATGTTACGTTTTAAAGAATTTTTACCCAAAAACCCGCGGAGTTTTCTGGTTGTCACATGCTGTACGAATAGGATAATACACCTGTCCTGAATTTGTTTTCTTTGATGTATCGTTGCTATTACCCAACTTTTTTCGAACCAAGTGAATGTGTTAATTGAAATCCTCACCTGATTAAATGTGAAATCTCTAGATTCGAGCAGCAAACAAACAACTTGTTAAAACAGTTTGTTTTAATTTCGTACTAATTGATCTCTGTTTGAAACTTGAAAATCAAAAATTAAGAAGAATTTGACATTAACATTATACGACCAAAATAGCATTTTCGCATGTCGAATATGATTCTAAAATTTAAAAAACATGCTATTTGGGAAACGTGTGTGGTCCATTACTGACATTTATCTTGTACAGTGAGATTAAAAATTTTACATTCTTTTTTTTGCAGCTACATACTACTTTGGCTATATCAACGACTGCTTTTATCATCGTTTTACGGACATGGAGTGCCTACCAAAGTTTAATAAACAAGTACATTATGAACTGGTCAAAGACGTTGTATTTTAAAACTATTGCTAACATTCACGCCCTCTTAACACTGCTTGCAGATCGATCCGAAGACGAACTTTATAAAACAGCGATTTTGATATGTTTCTTCTTGCACAGTAGAGGTATATCTTTTGTTGTGTTTAAGATTTTTAACCAGCAACAAACAACACTACTATTTTTATGTATCATTCCAAGCAGTGATGTATAAAAATCAAATGAACTAATTAATTGATGACTTTCTCTGATCTATTCGCGCGAAAATCCAAAAATTGTCGCCTGTAAGATTAATTCGCTTAAAGTGTAGCCTGACAGTTGCTTATGAGTCTTTTTATACGAAATCATCTCCTTAAATATACAAGTAGGCGACCCGTGGAAAAATACACGGGCTTGCCTGTTTTTTTTCCGCATTGCGTGCGTCTCGCTACTTGCGGTACCATTTTGCGTGACAAACAGACAGACGTATACGGGTATTATAATATTCTTAAATATATTATAGGTAAGAATGATGCATGGGTATCAGAAAAAGAATTAACTAACGAAATACAACAGTGGATTCACCAAGTATTTAAAGTCAACATAAAGTTCCGCGTCAACATTGTTGCTGGCATACTTGAAAGTCGAAATATAATCAGTTCTCATGACAAATACGGGGAAAGAAGATATATGATGTCATCTATGCAGGACATGGCCTCTGCGATTCCAACTGTGAAAAAGAATCCACACGCTTTTACGAGCGATGCTTTGTTTACAGATATTGTTGAGCATGGTGAAAAACTCTACGAAGAAGAGTTTAAATGGGATTAAGGAGTGTGTTTTACTCAACAAAACTTCGAGCCTACAAATTTGCAAGATTTGCGAAAAATTTGCGCCTTGACCAATCGAACAGTCAATGTTTTTGGTACAAAATATGTTTTAAATTGGATTTGTTGGTAATTGAAGTAGGGGAGAGTACAAATGGAGAAATATCTCGATGCACCAGTCTAATTTCCACGGAGCCTGCTTTTATGTGCCAATCCATTCTTAAAAAAAACTTTGTACCTTTTGAAAACCTCTGAACTTTTTTATTTCGAATATTCTATTCCGGGCGAAAAACCACTAATTCTATTATTATTAGCTATAATTTTGGGATAATTATAGAGGATAGT
This sequence comes from Hydractinia symbiolongicarpus, assembly GCF_029227915.1. Classification (NCBI taxonomy): domain Eukaryota; kingdom Metazoa; phylum Cnidaria; class Hydrozoa; order Anthoathecata; family Hydractiniidae; genus Hydractinia; species Hydractinia symbiolongicarpus. Next base: position 7,936,436 of record NC_079878.1, read on the forward strand.
CTCTTTGGTGTGTTAAACACTGTTATCAATGTGGGTCATGTCTTTCCTAATGTATAGACTGGAGACGCATAGACACTATCTACACAATTTTATCTCGCAAGGTATGAGTTGACTTGTGGCTGTTGTCACAGGACTTGCTAAATGGCCTTGCTACAGACTGAACCACCAGCTTTATGATAACAAATTTAACTTTCTAAACGCTCGATTGCTCATTTAATTAACCAAACTGGTTCCCTATCCTTTTTCTTTATCAAATCTGATAGTTAAGTTTAAATTCAAAAAGCAGTGGAAACGTGCATACTTTTAAACTGAGACATATTAGACAAAATATCTTCTGAACAAAAGGGATTGGCCACCTACTTTAAATCAACTACTTAATCTTGCGTCAGCCATTTGACCTAGCCTACCGACCGACTACGATTGTTGGTGCCCCCAAATTACACCGCAATTGAAAAATGTCACGTGGATAATGTTATTTTCGCTGAAAGTGTAAATGCATTTAACGACGGTTAACAATGGGGGGGGGGAGAAAGTATGTCTAATGTATTAGAGTAGTTCTCTTGCCCCCACAACAAATACGATAATAAGAAATAGAAATAATCTTCACACAAATACTACTACAGTAAACTTCCTTCTTTAAATGTAACGTTCGATAGCTAACCCTAACTCATTTTTAACTGACGCTAATTTAACTGAGATTCGTTTTTTAAACTTAGATTTCTTTGCAACCAACCTCGTTCCCAAGCATTCTCTTAAAGCAATCTCCATAACCAAACTTCAAGGATATACCCCATCTATTATTCCCAGAAGGGGCCATGAGCTTAGATAGGGAGTCCTGGAGTATTTAACGCTTATTATGAGTCCTTGCAACATCCAACATCCTTCACATTGTGCCATCTCTCCCATTTACTTCGCATAGTTTGGGTTAACCGGGGCTATGGTAACATTCAATCGCCCATATTGAATCGCCGCCAAGGGAAATAGAACCCTGGTCACTTGTAAAAAGTAATAAGTGTGTAATAGGCGCCACAAAGGGCTAGTAACAATAAAAAAGAAGAAAAAAGATGTCTTCTATATGTTGTGGATTTAATTTAATTTTAGTTTTTATATATGTACAATGCGGCTTTGTTAATAAAAGAAGACGCGTTTTGACGAGTTCAGGAAATGTCTGTTAATAATGAAAACAAATAAATATTTTTGTAAGCTAAGGTAAGTATGATCTCTCATATCTGCATTCAATGTTTTTATAAAAGTTAACTAAATAATTAACGTTATTGATTTCCGCCGGCGAGGGCGGAATCTTTAAAATCGCCTGGGAAGATAGAGAGATAGATAGATAGAGACAGCCCAGAGCCTGGACGCCTAAAACTTATCCAGGCTAAAGCCTAAATTCTCGTTTTGACACATTTAGTTCTGAGAACGAGGCTATATTGCGTTTTAAACTAATAGAAATATATATACAAAGGGTAATTTCCTCCCATCCAGGGAATTTATTTAGGTAGCCAGAAAGTTTCATGTTGGTGAAAAGCAGTTTGCTGATTGAATTGATTTATTGCTAACTAGCTATATATTTGATACTGTGAATACGATATAAATACATAAATATATATATATATATATATATATATATATATATAAGACACCCATCGTACTTCTGTTGTTGGTGTGCAGAAATTGTCGTCGACTGATTCGGTAAGATTATATTTTGATACCCAAATTCTGAAACATTACTAAATTTAGCAAGCTTAAGAAGTGGACATGCCATAGCTTTCAGAAACCAGAGAATAATGTGATGTGAGTGCTAATAAGCTGCATATACCGTAAAAAGTGCAGGTAACACCACTGTTTGCACACAGAATTTATGTCAACTTTACTTTGTCTATCAACGAGCCTTTCATCATAGTGGAAAACTGTACGACATAAAGCCTCTCATACCCGAAAAGTCCTGCACATAACTTTAACGAAAAGCATTTAAAAATCTAGGGCAGTTCTTAAAATATCAAATTTCAAAAACTTGCATGAGCACATAGGAAATTGACATGTTTTTCACAGGTGTAAATATTTTTTTATAATATATTAAAGATAAAAATAGGACTATGCAATATTAATTCAAGAATAATTTCAGAGTGAAACTTTTCAAGCAGGTTTTTGTGTGGTATATAAAATATATGAGTAGGATGTCACACTAATTGCTTTTTTGCTGAGACGTTGAAAGACAGAGATCGATAGAACGTTTACACAAGCACCAGTGTCTATTTTATACGTAATCATTGTATTGCATATTTTGCCGTTCGCTGGGCACAGAATTTGCATTTCATGACTTCTTTGCTTTTTTGACGATGGATCATTTGATTGATATCAGAATTAGCAGTTGATGACGATTGAGTTGAGTCAGGCTTGTTGTGAGAATAGACTTAGTTTGCAACTTTGATACCGCACTAGCTCTGCAGTTGGATAGTACTTTTTCAAATGTGATGTCGTTTTCGCAGAGTAGGCGTTCTTTAAATTTTTTGTCTCTTAAACCGATATCAAACGTGTATTCCATAGACTTTAAAGGAAAAGACTCCTGTTAGGTAGAAGACCTTATATTTAGTAAGAAGTTGGGAATTATGAAACTTTTTCGTACAAAAAATTACATTTTATAATTGAGACTTGAAAAAGAAACTTTTCGTTTTTCGGGAAGTCGGCTGTACGAGGTTTGTGCCCTGGGTCCATTGAACGTTGATGGCTGGTCCGTTAAATTATTGAATTATAAAAGATTGAAATCGATTGCCACACATTGGACACACATGCGTCTTCGTGGTTCTGGGTGATTCTGGTAGCTTTTATTGTACTTTCTGTTTTTTCACATTTTAGGGAACCAGTCCCAAATTGTTCTATGATACAAAACATGTTGGCACGATTTCATTGAACTAATTTTGACCCAACAATTCACAATTTCAAGCGTCATTCAAACATGATTTGCATGTGAAGATTTGTTGACAGAAGCGGTTAAAAAAAAAGATGGAACAATGATGAAACAGAAGAGCTTGCTGATTTGCTCGATTTACACTTTTTGTTGGATGCGTTTGAAATAAGAATATATTCGTTAAATACAGATTATGAATTGAAATAAAAAATACTTGTAATAGCCTGATTTGTAAAGTATTTTTATATAATTCAGATTGACTTTCGTGGTAAAAAATCTCACGATTAGGGATTGGTCTAGGCTGAAATGTCTAAAAATGTGTAAATTGTTATCTTTTTCGTTTAACATATATATAACTGTACAATTTTTTTTCATTTGCAATCAGTTGCTAGTCTTACAACAACAACAACAATAATGATAAATATTTAAAGTGTTTCTAGCCCAGAAAATCACAAAAACCAATTGTGAGTGGATTATTTCCATTGGGGTCCACTGAGTCTGAGTGAAGCTAGCTTTCTCACATTTACGTTTAGTTTTAGCAGGCTTCTAGAAAACTAATCAAGACCAACGTTAGAGGTAGCTAAGGTTACAGATCAGATGAATTATTATTTTCCTTTTAAAATTTAATTTTGAAGTATAATATCGTTGTTCTTTGTTTATTAGCGTCCATTTTACATTTCTAATAGTTGTCAACCATTTTTTTTTGTGAAAACGAAAGTGAAATGTATGGTGTAGAAAAGATAGATGTGCATATTTTACATGGCTAGCCTCACAAATATCGAGGGATATACCCTGTCTATTATTTCCAGGAGGGGCCATGGCTTAGATGGAGAGTCCTAGAGTATTTAATGCTCATTTTGAGCTACGCAGACCCAATTAGTAGGGCCCACGCTCTACTAGACAACTCCCGGCAACATCCAACGGCTCACACAGTGTGCCATCTCCCCAATTTCCCTCACATGGCTTGGGTTAACCCGGGGCTATGGTAACATTCACTCGCCCATGTTGAATCGCCGTCAAGAGGAAACGAACCCCGGTCTCCCGCACAGAGTACGAAAGCTATAACCACTAATCTACGGCTATAAAAGCTCAAAATTTTAGTAGTAAAAAAAGTGGCAGCTACTAACTTATACGATAGAACGCTTTAGGCAAAACTTTGCGTCAGAATGTTCCTGTACTGGTAAATTGTGAGCTAGCCATCCGGGGTTTTGTGCACCTTGCCGTCTGTTTAGGCTGCCCCGGGTAGAAACCAAAGGCGAGATAGTAGTCTATGGTCATCCTTCTTTAGTTTTAAAATAAAAAAATGTTAAATTTTCTTTTATTGGGACACTAAAACAAGATAATAGGGAGTGAGGTCAATATCGATGACATCATAATGTTATGCCGCAGGCGCTTTTTTTAAAAAAAAATTTTGGAACATGCGCACACTTTTTTTCCTTAAAATCGCGGTTTGAACGACCGTATTAAAAGCAACAAAAGCAAGCACGAGGAACCTGCGTACCCACTTCTGTATCTGCAACAGACGGACCTAGGAAAAACGGAAACCTCACAAGAGCTTATGAGTGTGGCGGGAATTGTTAAAGCCGGTCGACTTCCTATATCTTTTGATATCCGCCAGCGAAGGCGGAATCTTTAAAATCGGCTGAGGAGATAGAGAGATAGATAGAGACAGCGCGGCTAGGCTGGACGTTTAGCGAGGCTAAAATGACTTTTAAGCCAATAAGAATCCTAACAGTGCAACAACTTGTTTTATTATCCAATGAACAATACTTTATTTTAAATTTTATATGCTATCGAAAGATAACGCTTGTGCAGTGTAGCATAATGAAGATCGTCTTATAATGCGCCATCTTTGATGTTATTATAATTACGTCATTTCCTTCTGTACAATTTTGCAAGCACGTGGACTAAAGCTATATTCAGCAGAACTAATTAATTATTCACGATTTTAAATTTAAAGAGGAATTGTTGAAACTGAATATTTTTGGTGAAAGATAATGTATTATAGCTATAAAATCGTGACAAGTGTGTTGCAAAAGAAAAAAGAATATGTAGCCTTATGAAAATAACCTTTCGTAACTGATTATGTAAAAAAAAAAATTCCTGCCACCTTTAAAGATATTTTCCAAGTTGTTTTTCAGAGAAAAAGAAAAAATACATAAATTTTCAGCCTTGCCATTGTTCTTATTTTGTTTTTATTGTTCATCAATTTTCAGGTTTATTATTTTTTTTTAAATTGTTTTTATAAAGAAATGAAGTTTATGTAAGTTAAGTCAGCTATGATTTACAGTTACAATAATAATCAAAAATTTAAATTTAAAATTTTAGAATATTCAATGATTTTGTTCCCCCATACTTCTCAGTCCTCTTTAAAGTTCCGTACTTTTTCAGATTATTGCTAATGGCGGAAATCTTTACGCCGCAGGGCTTCTTGTTTTCTAATTCGCTGCGCTCAACCGAAAATAACCTTATTTATTTTCTTATTTTTGTGACAGGGAAGACTCAAAGAACTTCTAATAGTAGTAGTAGTTGTGTACGAAAAAGTTAGGGTTAGGTGTTTCAAAGGCCTAGATTCATTGTAACATATAGTAAATGCTCTGCGTCGTCCTCCACATAACCATCTTTGGCTGTCTCCGAACGCCATCTACCATGTCGTTTAAAAAGACGCTCTGGGACGTCTGCATTTGCCGCTGCTGTTGCTCCTCCAGCACGTAGGCTGTGGAGTCCGAATCTTGTCCTATCCAATCCGATTGATGCAAGTGCATCGAGTGGATTTTCTCTTGTTGTTGTGTAGCTGATTGGGCGGTTCATCTTTTTAAAACTTCCGAATTTGTTGTTTGATGTAACTGTGACCGCTCTAAACAGATAGGAATCAGGCTCAACAGATACATACTTCATATACTCAGTTAAATTATATACTGGGCAGATCCTATTTCCGCAAGCGCTGATGTAAACCCAGTTTCTCTCTCTGTAGATATCTGTTTTGCTTTTCGCTATGAACAGTTTCATAAAGATATTTTTTGTAAATGACGTCACATCTTTTCAGATTACTAATTTCCGAAAACTTAAGAAAGCCACAGAATCCCAAGAGAAAGATATTAAAAGTTCTAAGTTTGTAAAGGTTAACAGCTTCGCTTTTAACAAGTTGTTTATGAAATGCGTGCAAACGTTCAACCGTAATTATGTCTTTCTTGCGAGTTTGATGTTGTAGTAGGCGTTTAGCGGCTTCGATTATATTTTTTGGTAAAGTGTGGTCGCATGGGTTATTGTAGCCTGTCAAATTGTGAAAATACTGGATAGCGTAGAATGCGATTTCGATTTTAGGATAAGAATTGTTCATTTGGGTTAGGTTAAGTATGTACAACGCAACTGTTTGTGGTAGAGCTGGTAATTTTGATACAGAATATTTTTGACACCATGCATTCCATGAATTATAAGAATAATAGTACGTTTTTATCGTATTATTCCCCCTGGAATTTAAGATATATTCTGGTAGATCTTTTGCTAAATGCCTCAAAGTTTCGTTTTCCAAATGGTGCGTATAATAAATTGCAAAGAGTTCTAAAATGTAAAAAACATTGCCTATTGATTTTGAGTTTTTGTGTGTCCAGTGACTGCATGTCTTAGTCCAGTGACGACACCGTCGCTGTCCCTGTGGATTCGGTTCATGTAACTATTATTTTGCTTTTAAAATGCTTTGAACCTATGGCGGAATTTTTGCACTCACCTTGAGTAACGCATAAATTGGGATTGTCAAAGATCCTGAAGTTTTTAATAATTTTTTGGAAGTCCTCTGTTGAATCAGTTAAAAATGGCCAAAACGCTGCCGAAGGCCAGGATGGGGCCACCAGTGTGCCCGAAGCTTTACAGGTCTGCATGTTTTTTAAAACCTTTGATATAGTTTGAATCGGGGGCACGAGTAAATTATTTTCGTTTTCCCACGAGGTATTAAAGGCGTTTATGCATTCAGTTTCCGGACAATAATATTTTGAGTTGAACCTGCCTACCTTTTTGTTTTCGTCATTAGCAAACCTATCTACGGTGAATGGACCCCAGAGCCTGTTTAGGTATTCGAAAAAGCATTTTGTGATTTCCCAATTGTCCGTGTCCGTATAACGACTTAATTTATCAGCGTATTAAATTTGGTTTCTTGGCACCCATTCGACATTTAAATCTATTTTTTGTTTCTTACAAATATCAAAAATATTTTCTGCCAATATCTGTAAGTTTTCCTTCGAGTTGCCTCTTTTTATTATACAATGGCTCGCGTAATTATCTGTCTTCCAAAGTACTGCTTTGTTGCATAAAACTGATTTTAATGATTGTAGCGAATATTGTATAGCGTATAGCTCTCTCCACGTGGAGTGCATTAGGCTTTCCAGTGTGAAATTCGTAATAGAAATATGCGTTCTATTCTTTGCCACGTGTATGCACCCAGCCCTGTATCGCTCGCATCAGAACAAACGATTAACCAGGGAGTATTTCCCCGTGTCATTGGTCTCTCAGTGTGTTTTAGAAGATTGTTCTTCCAAAAGAACAGTTCTTTCACAGCTTCTTAAGCGTGTGACATGTTCATTCGGGAGTCCCATGATATTCGCGATTCAATAAGATAATAAACTCGTCTAATTTTCAGTTGGGCCAAATTGCCTATAACAAATTTCATGGATATGATTTTTCCGCAAAATTTTGCTAATTGTCGTGCTGACGTGTACGGTAGGGAATCAAGAATGAATTGTAAATTCGAAAGAGTTGAAATTAATCGCTGGGAAGGTATAGAAAAAAGTTTTTTCTTCAGATCTAGATTAATGCCGAGCCATGTCATGTTTTGATTGGGACTCCACAGATATTTTTCGTTGTTTGCGACAAACCCAGATTTCTTAAGCGAGTCTCGGACGAAGTTCGACGCCCTCAAAGTCGATTCATAGGTATTGCTTGTGCCAGCGCCGTCATCAATAAAACATGCAAATTTTATAGCATGTTCTCGCCAGTGTTTTACGAGGACTCGCATTGTTTTTGTGAAAATAAAGGGGGCAGAAGAGAGACCGAACGGTAGGACTGTAAAAACAAAATACCTTTTTTGGCCATTTGTTACCCAAGAAAATCTGATGCTCTGGAGCAATTTCTATGTGATGATAGCCTTGTTTTATGTCAAATTTAAACATGAAACCATTTTTCTCAACAAATTCTCCGAAAATCTTCCAATCATCGAATGTGGTTTTTTGTTTATACACATGTTTGTTTACATGTCTCAGGTCAAGAATAAGTCTCTTTTTATTTTTGGACGAACTAACGCTCAGTGGATTAACCACGTGTGGCTCAGTAACCATTTCTTTTATTCTTCCGGTTTTAAGTAACTCGTGTAATTCCTTATTTACAAAATCTTCATTGTCAAGAGCTGAACAGTTTTTTTTGAAAAAAGCCTTTTTAGGGGTGGTGAAAAAGGGAATTTTGTATCCGTATTTTATAAGTTCTAAAATAGTTTTATTAGTGCCTATGTTCTCCCAGTAAGGTAGATGCCGCCTGAGATTGCCCTCCACGGTATGTGGAGGATTAGTTTGGCGCGAATAAGACCTATTGCATTCAGAAAAATTATATACAGTAGAAACAGTATCACACTTAACTTTTGCCTTTTCTTTAGGGTTGTTTGAGGTCAGGGCAGTCCTTTCGCCAATGTCCTTGTTTTCCGCATCCGAAACACAGACATCGCTGTTGTGGCTGTTGGTAACTTCGTGGAGATAGCCCGAAGATAGGCCTCCCCGGAGGTGCAGATTGTGAGCTGAAGGGGATAAAATTTTGATGCTGCGAAGGGTGTGTGAATGAGGAAGACCGGTATGGGGGCCGACGTGGAACATGCTTGAAGGTTGACTTTCTCTTGGTCGCCTTTTTCTTGTTCAGAGCCCGGTTTTCCGCAGCCTTCATCTTTTTGTCATCCTCTGAACCGCTGGCAAGATCATCGGATAAGTATTCGTCGACAGCAGCCCATCCAGCCGGAGATTTATCTGCGAAACGGATACATTTGTTTCGCTTGTGGAGATCATCTATGACATTATTAATCTTTTTGGAAGATCTTGCAATCGAACCATCTTTTACTAGTTGTTTTATTATTTCTAGACTTTGAATTAAATCGCTATTGAATTGTTGTTGTATTTTATTACCTCTGAATTTAAATTCGGTTTTACTGACCTTGTGCTGCTCCCGAAGACGTTTTTCCAAGTTTTTCGATCGAGTGGTAAGCCTCTGTTCTAGATTTTCGTTCTGTTCTTGGAAGTTACATTGAAGCTTCTTGTTGCTCAGTCATTTTGAGTGAATTGTCGACAAACAGTTTTAACGTGTACGGTTCAAGAACTAATTGACATGTGAACGACCTTTAAACACTTGACGTGATCGGCCTTGGCCATACATACGAAAATAAATTCAATTAATGTAACATAACGACATCCATTAACTTCTATGATGTTTGTTGTAGGAAAACAACCATTTCTTTTTTCTCAACCGCTTCCTTATCAAAATTTTGCAAGCAGCTACGGACATGATAAATGACATGTTTTTTGTGCAGCAGTTTCAAAAATCTCGTTTTAAGAAAAAAATATATATAATAAAGTACATTTGTGATAAAAATGAAACTGCCACTTTATGTAAAAATATACTGTGGTAGGTCAGTAGGCAGGATACGATCCACGGTCGGTAGAAGTGCAAGCCGCATATGAATGGAGTCGCACCACGCGCGGAGATATGCTAACGAAGTACGCGTTTGTATATGTGTATGCATGGGTTTATGAAACACATCTGTGTAGAAATCTCATACTAAAAAATGATAAGAAACACTTGTTCTATAAATGGCATGCGCACTGCAAACTTGCTAAATTTCCTTAGGTTACTTGGTAAGATTCAAAATCTTAGAAAACGATGCTAATTTTTGCTGACATCAACATGCCCCCTCTTTACGATCTGTTGCACCTTGTTTCATGCTGACATCGCAGTAACCGTCAACGCGTTTTCATAATATGTTCTACGGCCTATACACCAGACTTCGCAGGCTGCTGGCAACGGCGTTTCGGCAAAGTGGTTCTGTTTCCACTTCGAAAAAGAACGGAAAGGCCTTGTGCGAAAATATTATGTCCAAGGTTGCATAAAAAATCTTTTAATGAGGCGTAGGCGAAACGCCAAATTGTCAACAATGTTTCCGGACATCTTTGAAATAATGTCAATAAATCTATTCAGAAATAAAATTACGAAAAAGTTTTGTGGGTCACATCTTAGGGTTCAAAGTATAGAGAGAGGTTTTACCATTTCAGTTGCTCCAGCGCTTAGCACTTACGTTTTTACCAAAAAGCGCTGGCATCATGGACTCTCCCAAAACACACTATAGTTTTGTTTAAAAGTAGTGCTACTTCTGCGAAAACCTACGAAGGTCGTCCTAGTAATTCTGCTATGATCTTTCCAAAAAATCTTAGACCAGGGGTTATTAAATCGAAAATAATGATGTTATTTGTCTATTCTGTTAACAATTGCAGCATAGAGCTGATTGTTTGGGAGAGGATGTGTGTAACAGTAGCCCTTCCCTAACAACTGGTTTGTATTGTGAAATATTTAATTTTATATATTTTTACATGTTAGGATTAACATTTTATCACGTCTTTTAACCGCGTATAAATTTTAAACCAGTTTTAGCTATAAACGTAAATTTCGAGAAAGCATCTTCAAAAGCCGTCTAGCTAGCTATCCTTATTATTTAGTTTGGGTGTAGCTAACTGCTCTTTATCCTACCCGACTAGTGTAATCACTCTATTCGTCATATGAGAATATTGAGTATCCAGAGGGAACTAAAATTCCCAAAGCTTTTTTTATAACCACAATGGTAAGTAAGTAAGCAACAGGACGCTTTAACGTCCTTGGGGATTCCATCCTAACGACTGGCTCTTCCTCCCCTTCGACTGTAACTATGTTACTTAACCGCGAAAGATACGTATAGCATTGCTCTAACTTTCTTGCCTGCCACACCAGCCAATTAACGGTCAATAGATGGCTTTAAATGGGCTGACAACACCACATTTATAATGCGACAGAGTGGAGACTCGAAGCTGAAACTTTATAATTACAAGCCAAATGCGCTACCACTACACCACCTCCACCGTGGTAGAAATCATTTACGCTGTAGTTCTACATTCTCTTCGGAATCTGTTGTAGCAGGCCTAAAAAGGCTACGGAAGCTGAGATCAAGATTCATGATTTTGGGACAAAACTTCAATGATGTATAAAAAACTTTTTTGCTCATGTTACCTGGCAGAAATACAGGAACATAATAGGCATTGAGACGGTTTTCTTTAGAACTGACCTGCGTGTGTTTGAAAAAAAGATACAAAGAAGTTCAACTTCGTTCCTAGGGCATCTTGTATCTTTTCTAACATCGCACGTCTCGCCTTCCCAAAATAAAAAGAGACAACAGGCGCGGGGAACGAGGTTGAAAGAAGTCAGCAGGTAAATGATGAGAGATTCCTAATAACATACATTTACAATTACAAAATTTTAAAAAATCGGAATTTGTCTCCTTTTTCTACATAATTAGGTACTAATAATGTACATAATTAAATACTAGTAAATAAATTATTCTGTAGGATAATTAGATACGACGTAAATAACTTATTCTGTGCATAATTAGATACTATGTAAATAAATTATTCTGTAGGATTTAGCAAAGGGTCGCTCTCAGTGTTATTACTGACACGACCTCTATTTGAACGTGATAGTCTGTTCATAGAATCTAAATATACTTCTTTTATCTCGTGAACAAACTGTCTGGAGAGAAGTAAAGCTGCGAGGGTATCAGAAATTATTAACATGTAAAAGACGCCAGCCCAAGAGTTAGATGACGATGCTATAACACCGGCTAACAATGGTCCCAGTGCAGCACCCAATGAACCTGTCCCATCGATGATGGCTGTTACAACTGCCATTGCTTTAACGTTACCTTTTAAACATTTGTGTGTTCCTAAACTTGCTGACACTGCTGTTGTTATTAGCGCGTAGGGGCCATTTACAAAGAATCCAGAGATGATCATGCATGCGATAAAAAGCGTAGCGTTGGTCGTCCCGTAAAAATAAAACATATACAAACTTGGACCAGCAGATAACAGCATAATCACATTCACAATGCCCGGTTTATGGGTAATATCAGTCATCAGACCAGCAATGATTCCACCGACAGCTCCACCAATGTCAAAAAGAATTGCCCAATGGGCGGCTTTCTTTGAGTCATACTTAATACCGTCGATTGGTGTGTTTACGATGTAGTATGGCAACCAAAAGAGAAAGGTGTAACTCACAAGCTTAGCAAAAAATAAACAAAATGCATATTCCACTACTCCAGGTATTTTTAATGCACCCCATATACCGATTGCTTTCGGTTCAACTTTTTCTTCGACAGTTCTTTGGAAAGGATCATTATTTGAAAGTGTATCCATACATAAAGAGGAAGATGATGATGAGGAGGAGGGTTGCTTGTTATGTTCGTAAAAATCAACATGGCTTGGATGTGGTATCAAAAAAATAAAAATAATCACTCCTACGGATGCAATAATAATACCAGGAACAATGAACGATAGACCCCAATTGGTGTTAACGAATGCACCGGCTACCAGAGAACCGAGAATATTTCCAAGAAAAATGTGGCAGTTCCACGTGCACATAATGAAACCGCGATGGCCCTCTGGAAACCAAACGCCAACTGCTTCGACTACACAAGGCCAACCTAGAAAATAAGAAGAAGAAGCTTTGTCTAGTTTTACTAATTTTTTGATGAACCTTAGAACAGAATATGACATCTTACATCACGTACCGGTGGAATGTGTTATACCAGTAATGATTTGAAAAAGGACGAAGAACGATAAGGAGTGTATGTTTAAATAGTAAGCCAGGCCAGACAAGCAGGTAGAAACGCCAGTTAAAACCATACCAATGCTAAGATAGATTCTCAAATTTGTGTGTTCCGCTAGATAGCCACTCACAAATATAGCAAGTGCGTATGAGACTAAGAATGTAGAATCTAACAATCCGAACAAGTCCTTGTTCTTGTCAGTATCTTCAAACGGAACCCAAGGTTCACAAGAATTATTTTTTGTTTTGGGGCATTCCAACTCAGGCTTCACAATACTGAAAGAGCGCTTCGCTAGGTGGTATGATGTGTAGGCGATAAATGTGAGAATGATAACGGCTGCTTGATAACCGACAAGTTGCCATCTCTTTGGTAAGTTTCGGAGTAAGTGTTTGTACAGAGATACAGTTGGAGCTGTGCGCAATACCATAGTATCTAAAAATAACCATATGCGTCACACTATACTTCAAAAAGTAGTTGGGAGAATACCCAAAGCGTAACAAATTAGTTTTGCTCAGTAAAATCCTATATGAAATGCTTATACAAATGAAAATTATGTGAAACTAAAGATGTTTTAGCTGTATAAGCAAATTTTACGAAAGGTGGCGTTATGGGTGTTAGCGCTTTTAGATTCCCTTAACACCAATAAATTTTCCTTTTAAATCGCACTATATCAATTTAGAAGCTGCAAACCGTGGTTCTTCTTTTTTTTCTTAAATTATGTTCTTAAATTTTTATCAACATAAAAGCTCATGAAATATCAATTCTCAAGTAAGTGTCGATATCTTTCTTCATAATAAAAATAACATTCCTCGTAATTTTAATTGAACACACGACTTGGTGTAAAATACTAACCTTGCTGAACTTTTAATTCCAAGTGAAACACTAAACATTCAACAAAACTTTCTGGTATTGTTTTGTAAAGCTTGAACAATTCGCTCGAACAGCAGTTGTTGTCCTCGCTGTCGAAGTCTTTTTAAAATATCTCAAGCCAACATGCATCAGGGTGTGTGTGTTTTCGGCCAGCTACCATTTTTAAGCCTTTATTCGCTACCTCCTACAAACCATCCAAGCAAATCTACTTGAGTTAAATCTAAGTAACTCAACCATGTAAATTGCGTTTTTTTTTAAAAAAAGTTGCTTACATTCCAGAGTAAATTTTACTATTTATCCACCCCCTGTTTTTTTTTAAAAAAATTGAGTCTATTAACATTTTAATTACAACTTTGTCACGCTAATAATTATTTTCAATCGACTATGGTGATAATAAAGGTTGCTACGTGTGTTTATTATCTTGTGTTTAAAAGACGTAGCTGAAGTTTGCAAAGTTTTTAAAAGCACAAAGAAAAAACACAAAAACATTGAGAACAATGTTGGTTAAAAGCTTGCCCTCCCCCCTTTAAAAAACGTTCATCTTATCCTGTTTATACTATGTTGAGAATTCGTAATTTACCATAATAAAATTCGAAAACATGTTGCCTCGTTGAAAACCGCCATTATGATATGAATTCCTATATCGACGATTTTTCAAAATTACCATTTAGTTTGATATTTACATTCGATGATCCAGATGAACAAATAGATACACTGAATCATCTCATATTATCCTGTATTGAACGTCATGCCCCACTGAAGCGAGTAAAGCTAACACGCCCGATCGCTCCGTGGATGAAAGACCCTGCCATCCAAGACAGTCGAAACAAACTGGAATTTTATCGTAAAAAAGCCCAAGAAGATCCAAATTACAAAAATGACTATAAAGAAAAACGCACTAATTATCGAAAGACATTGAAGGAAATAAAAAACTCGTTCTTCAAGAAATCGTTATCGTCAAAGGATCAAAAATCTGTCTGGAATACTATTCATCGTATTCTGAGCAATCAAAAAACACGAATCAAACACGATCCTTCAGAAATGAATGAATATTTTAGCAATCTAGCAGCAAACCTAACTGGGAAATCAAACGTCGAGTCTACATTACCAGATGATATCAAAACTACTGAAAACGAACAATCGTTCAAAATTCAACATACTACTTACAATGAAATAAATAAAATACTAAAAAATCTCAAGAATGACTGCTCCAGTGGTCATGACAATATTCCAATACGATTTATCAAGCCAGTATCAGAATTCATAACATCCCCTCTGGTCCATATTATTAACAATTGCATCAACAAAGAAATATTTCCCCAGCAATGGAAGATTGCTCGTGTTTGCCCAATACCAAAGATCAACACACCAATTAGCACAAAGGACTATCGTCCAATCTCAGTACTGCCAGTATTGTCAAAAATCTACGAGAGAGTAATCTTATCTCAGTTATGTGAATTCATTGAAAGTAATCAACTTTACAATGAAACACAATCCGGTTTTCGCAAAGGTCATACGACTACCACATTGATGCTTAAGCTTCGTGACGACATAAAAAAAGCAATGGCGAAAAGTGAAGTGACACTCTCTATCCTCATCGATTACTCCAAAGCTTTCGACACGATTGATCACAAAAATCTGCTACTGAAACTACGTGATATGAATTTTTCATTTCGTGCTTTAAAGATATTATCAAGTTATCTGAAAGATAGGAAACAATACGTTCAAATTGAAGACAAAATTTCATCTTTAAAATCAATGTTTTACGGTGTACCACAGGGTAGCATACTTGGCCCTGTCCTGTTTAACCTCTACGTCATCGAGTTATCAAATCAAATCAACTCCGCCAGTATCCAATATGCTGATGATACAACATTATATAAACACTGCAAAGTCAGAGATCTATTTCAATCAATCAAAGATATGGAAAAGGATGTAGATAACCTTCTAGCTTGGTCAAAAGAAAACAATCTTTTGTTCAACAGTGACAAGCTTAAGTTAATCATATTCCATTCTAAGCGACTGAGAGCATTTGATTCTGACCGAAGCTATCTTTGTCGTTGTGCTGGTATGTCAATCGAGCAGGAAGAAAATGTTAAGTTACTTGGCATTCAATTCGATCAAAATCTATCATGGACCTGCCATATAAACAATGTTATAAAATCCTCGCACTCAACACTACGTGCTCTACGAAAGTTTAGTCGTTTCACACCTTTCCATGTACGCAAAACCTTGGCGGAAACGTTGATCTTATCAAGGATAAGTTACGGTAATGTTGTCTTCTCGCAAATACCTGATTATCTGATATGTCGGCTACAAAAGACCAAAACATGGCTGCTGGTTACGTTCTCCGCCGTTATGCTAATCTGCAAGAAGTCACGAATCTAAAATGGCTTCCCGTAAAAGAACATATTGAATTCAGTATAAGTAAACTTGTACACAAATCGAGAATTGATAACAACCATCCAAGCTATCTAAACGTAGAGTTTGTTGTACCAACACGAAATTTGAGATCTTCTACGAAGGAGCCTCTTGTTAAAAATGTTGGAAATGGCACTTTTCAAAACCAAGCACGGTGTTACGATGAAATCCCGGATAGTATAAAAATTATTGAAACTCTAGAAAAATTTACTAAAGAAGCAAAACAATTTTATCTAAATAAGGCAGTCGCTAGAGTCTTGTCTGTTTGAATTCTGTTCGCCGAAGTTTGGGTGCCAATATTCTATCGACCTGTTCACAATCTACCCTTACTCATTTTCAGCTTGTATTTACTTTTGCCTTTTCTCCTTTTGCGACTAGCCAAGTATATATATGAAATATTTTTTTTTTTTTTTCATAATTCAATTAGTTTATTTTATATTTTCTTACCTCCAAGGCCATTTATCGTTTTCTCTGGGTTTTTTTTCTAGTTACTCCTATCTAGGTTGATTCCAATATCGTCTCTATTTATCTTGTCGATTCGAGTGTTTCAATTTCTTTCGAGCCTTTCAAGTTTATTTTTAATTTTGCTTTTCATCGCGGTTTTTATAATGTATATATATAAAAAGATAATATTTTTTTTTGAACAATTATTTATTCTTTATTTATAGTTTATTTATATTTTCCTTACTTTCAAGGCCATTTATCGTTTTCTCTGCTTTTTGTCTAGTTACAATTTAGGTTGATTCCATATATCGTTTCTTAATTTCTCGTCGATTTGAGCGTTTCAATTTCTTTCAAGCCTTTTCAGTTTTTCTCATCGCGGTTTTCTTTTTTATTTAATGTATATAAAAAAATTTATTGTTTGAACACTTTTTATTCTTAATCTATAATTTTTTTCATTTTTATATTTCATTTTAGGGAGAAGAACAATTTTGTACAAAATTGAACCCAAATAAATGTTAATAATAATAATAATAATAATTATGTGGAAAAAACAATTCGGATAAAATCCAGTTTCATGTTCCGGATGGCAAAAAAGGCCCCTTGACGATGTTTGCCGGAAAACTTATTAAACAAAACTTGGATAAAGAGAATAGGGACAAAATTATTATAACTAAGTTTAATTTTGTGAATAAATATAAATGTCTTCTTGTACTATACCTTTTTGCAAATAAAAATAATAGAAGTAGCGCTAGAAAGCATTTTGAGACTCCCAGCAAGTACGGAAGAGATGCGTGGACTTATTAACAGAGTAGATACTCTTCAAAAGCAAGTTTTTATATAAGTTGAACACTTTTCACTGAATGTTTTGAGTATATGCAAAGAATACCTTATCAGTAAAAAAAAAAAAAAAATCGGCGAGAATTGACAAAATTTTGGCTAGGTGAGTAATATTTATTGCCGACTAAAATTTTTGCCGACTTTGTTATTACCTACCAAACTGTTTTGCCAACATATTTTTTTACCTTACTTTTTTTCCGACCACCTTTTTGCCGTTTATTCTTCCTTGTTGCTATTTTTTCCAGTTTTATGCAATTATTCAAAAATTTAGTCGGCAAAAAAGTGACTTAATGTTCTCTATGTCAAGTGACTAATATTTTTGCCGACTAAAGTTTTTGCCTACTTTTTTTACCGATAAGGTATATCAGGATTATTTTTGCTTAAAAATTAGTATCGATATGTTGATCGCGTAAAATTCGCGAAACAGATATTTTTCATGTCGTCAAAGTGTACTTTTGAAGCAAAGAAATGGTTTCTTAATAAAGTAAACGTTAAAGCCTACCTCCCACTTTAAAAGAACTTTAATCTTAAAATACTCATAAAATATTGGTATCTAAGAAAATAGATCTTTTTTTGGCTGATTTACCTTTATGAGAGAATATTAAATAAACAAGCTTAAGCAAGCTACTTCTAAGCAAATCCTACCGCCATCTTGAATAAGAGAAAGCGGCAAACATCAAAATAAATTTGACGTCGCAAGTTGCTCGCGAACAAAATGACCGAAATTTTATAAAAAAGACTCACAGGAGAGTTTTTTTTATACCTTAACAAGGTCGGTAAAGTTTTAGTTGCTGGAAACACAAACGGGGGTGTAGCGTGGATAGGTGTATCCCCTACAACTCGGCCCAACCTCGTTTCCAGGGTATTTTACCTTGTTGAAGCATAATAACGGCTCGGGGGCCACAAGACCCTGGGGACGCGGCTGTAATAAGTTACGTACATTTTGGGAGAGGGTAAGGTTAAAGATCATCATTCATATAGCGACATCATAGCATGAAATTAGCCCCCAACCTCATGCCCAGGGATCTTTTTCTCTTTCTGACAATCTCAGACAGCGAGTTTCTTCTCGCCGTCTGAATTTTCAGAAAGCGAAAAAAAATCCTGGGCACGAGGTTGGCTAGGAGACTATCTAAAGACAAAGATGATTAGCAGTTACAGGAAGAAACATACCCACCATTTCACCATGAAGTGGCAACGGTAACAAGGATGTCATAATTGACCCGGCCAAGAAACAGGGGTAGATCACATAATAAACGTAACCCGTCAGACTTACGGTAGTCTTTTGTAATTTATTTAAATTTCAGCAAAACAATCACACAAAATTCGGTTTCCAATAATTTATTACACCTAGAATAAAAATGAATGCAAAAAATATAAAATTAATTAGAACATTGAAAGTAAAAGGTGATTGTTGAGTTATCAACTGTTACCAACACTAGGATGAAATTACTTTTCATAAAGGACGAACCAAAATGAAAAGTATTTTTTAGGAAAGAAAAATATACACTTCCCGAGTAAATTTCATGTGGCATAACTTCTTAATTTATTTTCCTGAAAACGGCTTAAAAAGTACGAAAATTTTTGAACATGTAATAAATTTACACAACCTCCCTTTTAAGCTGAGGTGGAACACAAAAATACAAAATGAACTCAAAAAATTAAGAAGGATCGACCGTGACAATAACGCCACCAAAACCACAACAGTATATACACTCTCTAAAACCAAAATGTGATGAGGATTTTCACCCTTAGGCCAAAAAAGAGATGAGAATTTGCATGCATGCTGGATATAACCAAACAAAGTTCAATAAAAACACAAAAAAATTAAAACAGTTCATCATTCGGGAAGTGTTTTTTTTCGCCAATTTTGAATTTTTTCAAGGATTTTTAGAATTGTTAAAGAAGTTGTGAAGAATCAAATAAATTCTCACGAATGACGTTATCGTACAGGATATTTTTTTGCATGCATTAAAGTTTCCATAAAAATAAAAACTTTAAAGTCATAGGTACGCAGTGGTAGGAGAAGAAGCCGTATTCAAAACTACCGGTTAAATTTTGTAATTATGAAATCGGTTTCCGGTAAAATAAACAGCAGACGTGATAACATAAAATAGATTCTAGTCCTTTTACAACTAATAATTTTGTAGAAGAAATATATCGTTATATACAATAAGTATATACAACGGTTGACGTAAAAAGAAATCGAGAACTGCTAATATTGAATATTCAGGAATACGAGTCGAAAGTAGCGACGTTACTACAAAGCGACACAATCGTAACATTTCGTAACAAAGATGGAGGTCATAAAAATCTTCAGCTACTCTCTTCAACGTCTGACATAATGGTATCCTCAGCTGTGTGTAACGAATTCGTGAAATCATCGCTCACATAACGTTGTTGGTTCATTGCCTCTTTAATCATGGTGTTAGTTCCTTGCGGATCTAAATTCATTGCCCAAGAAAAGTTCATTTGTGCCAAGTGAGGTTCGTCCATTTTTTGATACGTCTAAAAAAATAAGCAAATAAAACACAAACCAGATTAACTTTAAATATTAATACAGAGGACCAAAACATGGAATAGAATTTCTTAATTTTCCTGACCACAGTTTGTGAAACAGAGAGGTGTGTCCTCGACATTCTACGAATCGTCTAGTACACCATAGATGACCGCTCAATAAAGTACTGTACACACCACAGAATCTTCCTGAAATTTAGGGATGGGGAGTCACAAATGAACCATGACAAAATCATCAAAATATTAGTGACTTCCTAATTTCCACTTTCGCTGTTAGCCCTGAATAGTTTTATATACAAAGCAAGTTGATGTGTTATGTTCCACGTGATGAATGACAAATCATGAATGACGTAGTTTTATAAATTCCAAAAAACCTTTCCAAATGCCGAAACCTCTTAGCTACATCTGTGAATATAAATTTTACCAAAAACTATAATTTTTTGCTAACGAAACACGCGAAAATTAACACGCTGTTGACAGAAACAGTCTTCAAGACATCCCAACTACAGTTTAAAAAGAAAAGAAAAGAAAAAATACCTTTCCAATCATAAAATATACTAATGAATCTTTTGGAACAATCTTTTTTAACTCGTTTAATTCTTCTAGCGCTTCCTGCAAGATAAAGAAACAAAATTAGGGGCGGTGCAAAAATGGGGAGGGATGGGCGTTTTTTAGGACATTAACCGCCCGTAGGTAAATGTAACAATTAGCAAACGCTGATTTTTACAAAAAATTTTTTGGATATCTTAAAGCATTAGGAACAACACCAAAGATTAGGCACATTTGGGGAAATATTACATACTATTTACCTTAGTTTTATCGAGTGACACTAAAAACCTGGCTTTGTGATATCTACAGAGAGCATTCTTCGGAGCCAATTCGCTTGCTTTAGAAACAGTTTCTAAAGCCTCCGCTATTCTTCCCAAGTCGTGTTGCGTCTATGAATAGATCAACAACATAAGCACACTGCACAAGATATGTAGTGATAATTCAACAATGTTGTACAGAAATCAGATGAGAAATTATTTAAGATAACTCAGCTACAATCAAATAGCTTTCAATTAAGTCTATAGGGGGAACCCTCAAAACAATGGACACTTACCACTGCAAGATGACAGAGTAAGACAGAGTGATTGGGATTGATCTTTAACGCACGACGGTAATGATATTCTGCTAAAGTGTACTTCTCTTGCTTGTAATGAATCATCCCGATACCATACCTACACGTCGAGCAGGTTATAATACTTTTATAATAGCAAACTCAAGTATTTGTTACCAACACCATTGCAAGACATTTTGCGGCAAGTGCCAGGAAACGATACTTTTCGGCAAGTGCCAGAAAACGGTATTTCGTGGCAAGTGCCGAAAATTTAGTACAGTCAACTCTCTCTCCACTTCTATGTCTGTACTTTCGTTCGAATTAGAGACAGATTGGAATTATGGGAAGTCTCTTTAATTCGAATATCGAAGCGTAAAATCGAATTTGGATGTCAGAACATTACTTCTGGGCTATGCTCTTTCCATCATGTCTTCCTGTATAATGCTATACCTCATTAGGGTTATCCTAAATTGGTTTCCTTTAAAAATCAAAACTTTTAAATTAAAATTTTGTGGGAAGCGACCTTAAAATGTGTTCGAATTGAAGAGGTTTATTGAATTAGAGAGATGCAATAACGAAAAGTAAATTATGAGAGTTTCTTAAAAAAATTTGACGGTGACTTTGACGTTGTTCGAATAAGAGAGATATTTTCATTACGGAGATTTGAATTAGAGAGAGAGAGATAACTGTATTAATTAAAGGAGGCGATACTGCGAATACTAATCCCTACCATGCATTGTAATGTCTTTCGTTATAACGTAAAGCAGCTCGGAAACAAGACAAAGCGCGATCTAACTCTTCTGTGTACACATACTCATGCCCAAGCAGAGAGTAGGCGTACGTAAACTCAGGATCCAACTAGAAGAGAGGGAGACACGTGTCACACTCTCGACAGCTTGTCAAAGAGTGGTTACTTATTAAAACTTTAACTTTCAGTGAACCACTCAATATGGAATTCTATGCTCAAATTTTGGGTATTAATACACCCATACAAAAAGCTGTTTACTAATATATATTTGACGTTTGAATCAAGCATGAGGAAAATTTTATGAGAAAAATATTATAACAAAACAACGAAAACACATTTTACACAGCATACACACACGTACTTGAATAGCTCTTTCAAGAAATTTGATCGCTAAATCATGTTCCTTCTGTAAACTGAAGCAATTCGCCATCGCACACCATGCCTGGAAAAGTAAATTTCGTCAATTTTAGATTAAATATTGAAGTGTCACGAACGAGTCAGAGAAACTTTAACTTACCACTGGCGACTCTTTGTTATGATCCACAAGATCTTGCGCTAATGAAGATAGCAGGCTCTCTTTGCGAGCGAGCCAGAGTAAAGAGGAGTAAATTGCAAGACCTATGATCAAAAAAGGTTGATAAGAAAGATGTTTACGCACGAAGCTGTGACAAAAACACAACGGATAATAGCAAACAACAAACTTACCTTCACTCATGTTATACGCGTCTAACTCTCTCACTTTCTCAAACGCTTTTTCTGCCTAAAATAAAATAAATTAATAAATACACCAGGAAAATTTGGTAACTGATCATGTAAGGTGTCGGTATTACAGAGGTGGTTGCCGACCGTCTGGACTAACTTGCGATTACACTTTTTTCGTGTTAAAAACAAAGCTTTGGTATATTTAGAATTTACATGGAAAAATAAATCAAATAGAAAACGGCTTTTTATAGCTTGTGTGTATTTTACAGACCAGATTGAAAACGCCTTAAAAGCATCAATATCCTTTGAATTATAGCTGAAGGCTATTAACATGAGCCTGTGCCCACAATAAAGAATACTAAAATATATGGAGGTAAGATAAACCTTAACATGATCATACGATTTACATTTGATACTGGTCTGTAAAATATGTATTCATCAGAAAATTTAAATACAACTGACATACTTCAAACATCTATAAACTGATTCAATTTCAAGCAATTTGCACTAGTGGTTTGTGAATTACACTTTTAGTAATTTACTTTTTAAAATCTATAAATAAATTTTAAAATCTAACAAATCGCTAATATCTTGTGATGAAAACATCAAACTTTCCATAACTAAAGTATACATGTGATTGATTCAAGAGAAAGAAATTTTACACTTCGCAGGTAATCAGGTAAAA
Source organism: Hydractinia symbiolongicarpus (assembly GCF_029227915.1). Classification (NCBI taxonomy): domain Eukaryota; kingdom Metazoa; phylum Cnidaria; class Hydrozoa; order Anthoathecata; family Hydractiniidae; genus Hydractinia; species Hydractinia symbiolongicarpus. The sequence continues at coordinate 7,959,538 of NC_079878.1, forward strand.
TCCAAAACTGTGACGTCATCGCTAACTAGTAATATACCTAAATGCGTTAGCTATTTTAAGATCCAGCCAATTTATCAAGAAACTAGTTTTACCAGAAATGTGCTTTTATTCTGAAAAATAAAGTAGACTCAAGATAAAAAGGTTGATTGTTATAGCCCTGTAAAAGGTGTCATTGTTATAGCCCTGTAAAAGGGCCCTGAAAACTCATAAACTGGCAAAACATTGTAAAACTTGTTTTTTGCTTCAAAAATATAGACAAAGTTCTTACAAGAATAATTGTTTTTATGAACCACTGTTGGGCGTTTCCACTATAGAGGTTAGTTCTAGAGAATACAAAATTGGGACCGTGCCCACTATTAAGTTTTTGCTACGTTGAAGTTTTGTTGAAACTTCATCAGATCCTGTCCGCTATGAAGAAACTATAAGGTTTCACTGTGTCAGGGTTTGAAAACATACCACAATTAATTTAAAAAACACTTTTAGCATGTTTTTACTTACTAAAGCCATATCTCCAGTTTCAAAATACGCAATCGCCATTTTCTCCAACACCCAACACGTAGACATTTGATGCAGAGGAAGACTTTCAAACACCTCGATGGCTTTCTGACAATTATAAGTGCTCAACAAATGGTATGCTTTACCAATGTCTTTTAACAAAGTCATGAGACCGTCTACAAAACAACACATGTTGCACATAAAATCTAAATTGCCAAACTTGTACGGACAATAAAAGTTTGAAACTCTCATTCCCCTTGCCTGAAGAAACCTCTTAACTTAACTCATGAAAATATGAGAAAAAGTTTCTTTTAAGTGTGCAATATTGTACTATATGTGTGTGATGTTGTGCTGTATGTGTGCGATGTTGTGCTGTATGCGTGCAATGTTGTGATGTATGTGTGCGATGTTGATCTGTTTTTGTGCCATTTTGTGCTATATGTGTCAGCACGAGAATTCGCATCAAGAAAGAAAGGCAAAACGTGTGTTCAAAATAAATTACTGCATAGCTAAATAAATCAGCCAGGTAAAAATTTATCGATTTTTATAAACGCTGAAACGTTGGTGCTTGGGCGTTTATAAAAAAATTCACGGTATATGCCCAATATGGTTTTTACACTGTTGTTTTCATTACATACAAATAAAATGTGAGAGAAAGTCATTAATCTGGTAAATATACATCTGTCCCTACCCAAACAGGGTATACCATGTTGGTGCAACTAACCCAACCAGGGTATACCATGTTGGTGAAACTAACCCTACCAATGTACACATATAGTAACAATAGACTACTGGGGCATCTAATCATACAAATACAAAATCAAAAACTAAGTACCAGCGCTTTGTTGTATTGGCGATAGCAATATCGAAGGTTTCGCATCTTTTTCTAGTAGATCATCAGTACTTTCTTGTTTTTGTTGCGTTGTTGTTTGGATTATATTCTGTGTGGTAGGCGTTAAAGGATGTGTACTGATACTGCTTCTATTGATTCGAGACTGCAACAACAAAATATGTAAATAATAATATAATTAATGTAAATAAAATATAACATAATACTATTATATGGTGTAAAACACAAAAATTCATCCACCTAGCAGAAAATCTTTTCGAAATTCGCCTCTCGCTACACACAGCTACCGTTTACAATGTAGGCTAGTCGTTAGCCTGGGGAGGTTTTCCTCAAATTCATGTTTTGGTCCTCCTTGGATTTTCAGCCGTGGTACATATCCCAAGCAATGTGATTTTTTCCATCCTTAGCACAAAGTAGCGATATGGCTACCATTTTGGATTTAGTCCTCAGATAATTGCTCATTGTGGATAAATTAGCAATCTGGCTACAATTTTAACAGAGTCAATGGGTGTTATTAGAGATATATCTTTTTTTAGCCTAGTTAACTAAAGCTTCCATCGAGGATATCTAATTCAGTTTCTCTCGGACGAAAGCTTAGAAGCAATCAATTGTCAGACCAAATCCCTAAAATTCAAATCCACCTCACACCAAACCCTAAATTTCAATCAACCAATAAGCACGAAGCTGATCTGGTCAAATGCTACCCTCCTAAATAATACAAGAATTAATTATATTTATTCAGGTGAGTAAAACCATTTTCACTTAAAACAAAAGATTTTCCACTATTGACCATGCGAGCAAAGAACAACGAAAAACCCTTTAAAACCAAGCATAACTTTCTCCACTTTAACTATACAAATTTTCTGGTGGTAAGAAAAATTTTACTGGGTCTTCTGGCTAAATTTTTTTAAGATTAAATTTAAGACTTAAAGTATTCAGAAAATTGCTTTACCTTCGTTTTTCTGCCTGTGCTGGTTGGAGATTTTCCATTCAGAGCAAAATGAACTTTTGGAGTTTTCTTTACATCCTGTGAAGACAAAAACAACAGCAGTAGCTTAAATGAATAATTTGGAAGGTATAGAAAAGATTCTCAGGATCCAAGCATGTAAGGATAGACATGTACTAAGTCTAAAAATTTAAGATTGTTAAAAGAACTAGTGTAAAAGACGAGTGAAATACAGGTGGTTACAAGAATAAAACTTTAAGGTTTACTATAATACATAATTGTTAGTTTACATTTTTACCACGCAGAAGACAAATAATTCAGGTCATGCCAGTTTTAGAAAATAACTATTAGTAAAACTCATTTTAACTTTTAATTTAAATTACCCTTATTAAGCAGCAGATGATATCAAAAAGATAAATACGTCAACAATGGCACTAACATAAACCTAACTCATCAAGTTCACATTAGTTTATGCAATATCGTGTTTACTTTCAAATTTCAACATTTCGAGAGACATCAGAAGAGCAAACTATTCATGCCGGGTGGATAAATCAAATAATTAAAAAAGGTAAAATTACCCTTAATGTGGAAGTGTTGGTGCCAAAAAGTCGACTGCTTCTCCTTAAGCCAGTAAAACTTGTATCTTTCACATCACTAGCAGGTGATTGTCGGTTTAATGCAGGAGAAGTACTGTGTATTCCAGAGAGACTGTAAGATGATTGCCTTGTAAGCGTATTTTCTGATTTTTTAATTCCAGTCTAAAATGAACACAAAGTTAACAGGTTCCTTTAAAAGAAAGTAAATAGTGTCAAAACATAAAACTGGTAATAAAAGCAGGATTTTGTTTTAAAATATATTTCTATATTTAAAATTTTCTTAGATAGTCAAGGCGCCAGAATATTATGAAAGGTTTTTCTGAACCTTTGGTTATTGTGGCCATTAATTGCTCCATAATGCCAACATCGCAGAAACTGCAACTTGCATATTTTTAATGCTGTCTACGAGGCCTACACATGTGCATTTTAGTAAAACTGTTGGAGTCTGTCATTTGAGGAGTATTCATCAGGCGATGCTGTTTGGCAATTTCGAACAACTGTAGATCTACAAAATGATGGTTTAACACGCATTGAGAATGCAGAATGAAAACGTTGGAATGCTCCATTACTATTTGGTTATCGTATCTGTATTTTTAATGCTTATCTTCATTGCTTCACTCACTATTGAGAAATTCTTAGTACTAGAATTTCAAAAAATACAAAAAATAGTGTTACCTTCCTAGTTGGTATTTTCACAGGTGCTTTCATAGGTACTGTTGCAAGATTAGAAACTGGTGGCGTGATGAACATGGGGGAGCTACCTAGATCTGCAACAGGAGAATCGACAGGAAGTAATCCAAAACTAAATTTAAAAAAATGGGAAGAATAAAATTAAGCTGCCGATATCTTATTTAGGGTGACTAGTTAATTTTTTGATTGACACAATAAAGGGGTCAAAATATTTCAATATTTTCAATATTTTTCAGTATGAGTGATTTGCCTTTGACAGAAAATACATAGAATTAAAATTGCATGAAACATGTATGTGTATATCATAGAAAAATCAATCAACATAACTAAAACATGAATAAGTTGTCTCACCTCGGTGTTAGTGGACTATCTGATGCCTGTGTACCTAGAATTCTCTGTCTGGCCTTACCAACACCACGATTTGTTCTGGTAACTGGTGGTGGAGGTGGCATATCGATATCTAATGAATTTCGAGACCCATTAGTTGAAGATAGGTCTTGTTGTGGTTTGCTGATCACTGTCGACGTTAATAGTGGTGCATGCTTTGCAGGATCCATGTTCTCAGAAGATGATCGGTCGTAACTGCTGATGGATCCAAGGGAAGAGAGTTCTGGCCGAGGAGCAGAGAAAAAATAAGGATATGGTTGCTGTTGCTGTGGTATTTTTGATGAACTTGATGTCTTGAAGTAGTCAAGTGGATCAATTTTTTCTCCTAAAACATAAACTCATATCAATAAACTTGGAATCTCATAAAATCAGAAATACAAATAACAATGTTATGACAGTCGTAACATTTCCTACCAATTTGACACAAATGTTCAAATGAACTCCACAAAAAAGGATTGCATTTTAAACTTTGTTTATAGCATTCCACAGCTTTTGAAGTTTGTCCAGATTTTCTATAAGAAAAAAAGCAGAAAACATAACATATTAGAAAAGTTGCCCATACTATTTAGTAGCTGAGCTATCCGTCTGATAGTGAGATGATTTTGAAATTGCCTTTTCTTTCACTACAGGATCGAGCCCAGTTGGTGGTTCAAGTCCACCAGGACAAGCCTTCACTACCGCCAATCACGACCACCTACCAAGCCGCGTGTTTCGGTAACATTACCTTCATCAGGCCATATACATTTATTTTTCTGGGTACAGTATTATACATTATACAATTTATAGAACAGTAGTAGAGCAGTACAATTAATAGAACAGTAATAGAACAACAGTAGTAGAATACAGTACAAGGCATATATACATTATACAATTTTCAGAAGTATTAGTATATATATAATATCTATTTATCTATCACTTGTATTGGTTATACTTTACTGACTGGTAGCCTTGTGGTAGAGCGTTCGCTTTCAGTGCAGGAAGTCTTATGTTCAAACCCCAACCAGGTCATGCCAGAGACCATACAACTGTGAATCTATACTTTCTGCTTAGTGCTCATTATAAGAAAGGATTGATTCTTAGGCAGTTTAGTTAAACGATTGTTGTGCTTGCATGACATTTGCAGCTCAAATGGGAGATTTAAATTGCACTAAGAACCCCTTTGCAGTACCCTCATTGATAGCAGTACCAAAAGGAACTGTACAGACTATCCTGGGTAAATAATTTTAATAATAATAATAAAGGTTATAATGTGTTACCTGTAGACATTCCCAAGCAACTGTAATGTGACTCCTGCGATTGGTCCATAATCAGATTTTATAGTTGCAACAGAATGGACTGTTGTTGTATTTTTATTTCCCACTAGAATAACTTCAGCCTCCGACAGTCTAAAAAGAATAAGATCTACTCAAGCTTTGTTTTCGTAGTATGCAATAAGGAAATATTAAACTTTAAATGTGTATAGTAGTTTTATGTTGACACCTTTTTACACACACACACGCACATTAATATTTTTCAAACATACACAAACTGCCATCCTTTCAAAGGTTTTCATTTTAAGGTTTTTTTCTGTAGGTGCAATGTAAAATCGTTAAGTCAGAATTTAAGTAGAAAAAATACAATTAACTACACAAATATATACTTTAAAAATAAACACTATATTGCATAAGTTGGTAGACCAATCATTTATCATCATAATAATAATTTTGCAAAGCAAGTCAATAAGAACAGCTGTCAAACATTTCCTGATAGTTATTATTTGAAGTATGATCTTTAAATTGACTTGTTACAGACACTATCCATACCAAGTTTGATGACACAAAAACGTATAAAAAGCCATAAAACTAGTGTATTTTTCCTAAAAATCTAACATAAAGGTATTCCCTTTATATTGAGAATGCATTAAATCAGTCAAATTTCAATTGCTTTATTTTAAAATTATTATAATTTGTATTTTCATAGCAAAACCCTTGCAACTGAACTTAATGTTTAATTAGAGCATCATACAGTATATGCGTTACTTTCCCTTGATTATTTAAATACAATTTGGGCAGGATTATTTTGTTGAATTAAAGACTTTGTTGTTTTACAATTTATGCTACAAGCAAGTAAAAATCCCATTTTCTTAGCTGTATATTTGTAGGAATAACTTTGTATATTTGTAGGAATAACTTTGAAGACACAGCAAAATTTCTGCCGCCCAGTCAATCACTCAAAGTAATTTTTTAATATTCTCCTTATGCTTCACATTGCACGAGACCCACGGTTTGCCTAGCAGATAAATTTGCCTTGTCAGTATCCAAAATAGTTAAATAGTATTTAACCTTAACTGGAAACTTACTTATTCAGAATGTAGCAAGATGTTGCAAACAAAAACTTATTGTTGATGTTTATATGAGAATGCTTCTTCAACAGATTGTAAGTACGACTCGTATGTCCTGCTCTGTGGTAGCATGTTGCCAGCAAATGAAGCACTTCTTCATTACGAACTATTGAAATAAGGATAAACTTTAACAGTGAAAACAGTCTTAGGGACAACTGCTCTGAATAAAACATAAATGTTAAAAATCGAAAAAATCAAGGAACATTTTATAAAAACATTTGGACACTAACATTACTGAGGAAATATTGGTATTATTGTTAAATTACTGCGTAGAATTAAGCTGGATACACCACAAGTGAACTCCACTGCAGCACATGTGCTAACAATGCATACAGTCATATCCATTGTTACAAAAAGTTTATTTCTCTGGCAGCAAGTATCAGGTTTTTACAGATTCATGTCAAACTTCAAGTTCCATATAGGGAGAGTTCTACAGATATTAATATTTTTTCAGGCAATATTATGGCTCCTTATTATTACCTTACTACGCTCCAAAATCATTATTATTCAAGAGGATGCAGAATTTTTCGTTTTGCTTATACAAAATATCACACAAAAGAAAAGTATAATCACAACTAACCTTCAGCATACAAGCGCTCAGCAAGAAATATCGCATCAGTAAAGCAGTAGGCATTCAATGCATGCCATATGGCTGCCTATAACATAGAAAGTGATTACAAAGTCCCAAGAACAAACTTGTGAAAGCAGCCTCCACATGAAAGTTGCATTGAATGCATTAAACTATTGTTCATGTGGTATGGCCACTTTTTTTCATACCAGAATACAAAATCATAACAAAAATTGTACCTTAACCGGCTCTTGTGCAACCATTTTTGCATATGCTTTATTTTTACAACACTGTATACATACACCATATGCCTTAATTTAACATGTCTAAAATAAATTAAGGACATGTTAATACAGGTTCTTCACTTCTCAAATATGTCTAAGGCATTCAGCTATTGCTGATATTTTATGCAGTTTATTGATTAAAATTTAGGCAGCTATAAGTTTGTGAGAGATTAAATTTAGTGATAAATAACCTTAGCCATAACTAGTCATAATTTCCAATAGGGTTGTCCTTAAAATTTTTTTCATTTGTCATTTTCCTACCGACCTTTGTAATTTCTTGCCCAACACAAAAACATTCTTTCCCAGTATTTCGACGATTTCCGACCCAAACGCAGTTAAATTATCGGCTTAAGTTATTTTTCCATTAAGTATGAGTACAGTTAAATAAAAATATAGCTAATCGCTAAGCAAATGAATAATCAAAACAACAGGCTCTCAAGAAGTCCAAAGTAGACAGTAAAATTATTTTTTTTTGTCTGACGAAAACCGACTGACCCTGGAACAAAACTACGAGTCGGAAAACAGCAAACCAACAATTAATTAAGGACGGCCTAGGTGTATATTTATACTTATTGACATTTCTCTTATTTCAGGTCATATAGCGATAACCCATCAAAACTGAAAAATATCACTATACTAGTTTGTGATCAAATTCCCTGAAATTGTTATTTATTTATACCTCAAAAAAAGAAATTCTTTACTAATTTACTCTTGTTGAATATTATCATTGCTGCATATTTCGATTTGTCATACAAACCACTAGGAAAAGTTAGCTGAAAGTTAAGAGTTCTGCTGATTTTTATTGGTTTTTCCTTGTTTTGGGTGATTTGTGGTTTTATCATATTAGTTTAGTTTTTTGAGTTGATATGTGAATGTCATCTTGAACTAAAAAAATATTATTCAATTTGTTACCCCAATGTGGCACAAAAAAAGACAATTTAAATACTCATCTATAAAGGCTATGATACTCAGTTTTTTTTTCAGGGTAGTCATTATGGTCTAAAGAAAAACATGCTGTTTATGTGGTAAAATTTACACATTTGCAAAGTGTACCTTTACCATTTTTACACTTTTCATCAAATCTACTCAAGCTTCCTTCCTATTTACGATATATATTCATAAGAGAATGCAGCTTCTTTGTGTGCCCATAATAAATCAAGTAATCATTCTTTACATCTTGGACCCAAGGATATTAGGCTTAGATAGTCCATGTAACTTTTTTCTAATGTCCTCCAGCCAATTGTATAATAATTATTTTTAACTATTGTATATATTTGTTATAAGACTGAAAATACATGTGTTTTATCTTTATCTTATTTTGGCACCGTAGATTAGTGGTTATAGCTCTCGTACTCTGTGCGGGAGACCAGGGCTTGATACCTCTTGACAGCGATTCAAAATGGGCGAGTGAATGTTACCATAGCCCCGGGTTAACCCAAGCCATGTGAGGGAAATTGGGGAGATGGCTCCATGTGTGGGTCGTTGGATGATGCCGGGGGAGTTGTCTAGTAGGGCGTGGGCCCTAATAGGGTCTGCGTATAGCTCAAAATGAGCATTAATACTCTAGGACTCTCCATCTAAGCCATGGTTCCTCCTGGAAGTAATAGACAGGGTATATCCCTCGATATTAGTGAAACTAGCCATGCAAAATATGCACATCTATCTATCTATAATTTGCTCAATAAATATATCATTAACAAAATGTCTTTTTTCCAGTTTTCCAGCTAGCCAGGTCAACTGAACTGAAAGTGCTGTTTTGCCTTTCAGAAATAATTTTGGCAAGTTCGGAAAATAGGGGAAGTTTGGACACGTTAGAAAATTAAGCATTAAACAATACAGAAGAAAGAGCACCAGAATAGACCAGAATAGCAGCACACTCAGAAACACACAACCGGCGTTTTAGGCCTCTCCATTTTTGTGATAGGCGGCGTGAACTTTATTTAAGACCAGGTAAATAGGAAAAGGGGGTGAATAACACACACGAGTTCTACACGCATATTTGTTCAAAATAAATGAACCTAATTATGATCGATATTTATTTTAATAAAGCCTTTGAGTCTTTTAGTTCACTCCAAAAGGTGAAGAAATAGCAGAAAAGTACCAAATCCTAAACTGTAGTGTGGTATATGTCAGTGACATAGAGTCAGAACCACCTCAGAAGATTAATGCTGACACTGCAAAACAATGCTGAACCGCGTAATAATCACCGCACTTTCCAGTGGAACACTACGATGGCCCACAAGGGTCACAGTGCGAGAATTTTTTATACACTGCGCGAGAATTCTAAAATGTGCGAGAATTTTCTGCTACACTGCGCGAGAAATCTAACTGTTGTGCGCGAGAATTTCGAAACTGTGCGCGAGAATTTATATTTGTGTTAGAAAGATTCTTATGAAAATCAAATTTATGCTATTTTTACAGACCTTGGTCTGAAGTTTATCTGCAGTATCCTGGAACCGAGGTTGAACTCCACCACAGCGCCTCCCATACCATTTATGGAGGACTTATTTAGGTATCTCGGGGTGAGAGCAAAGTTGTTCTGTTTGTTTTCCAAATTCAAAATGGATTCTGTACTCAGACGTTTAGTGAGGGAACAAGTTAAGGAAGAAGTCAGGAAAGAGGTGAAAGAAGAAATTGAAAGAAGTATTTTGTCAAAACAAGACCAAGACCAAGCTTGTAATGGAGAATCCAGTGATATCAAGAACGAACAGAAGAGACATGGAAACATCACTACCAGATTGAACACTTTGTTGACAAAGATAACCAAAAAAAGGCTTAGGTAAAGCTAGCCGTACCTAACAGCCGTACCTAAGCCGTACCTTAGCCGTACGTAACTACACTTTTCTTTTTAAGGTGAGGTAATGTATTTTAATGGAAAAAACTGAGCTAATCGTAGTGGTAAATTTGTTGTGTCACTGAATTTCTGTTTCTCAATCGCCAATGAACCCGCAAAATACGAAAAATGTTAACGAAACATCTTGCTCTAATATAAACCAAACGGGGGAGAGCGCGGGAAGGTGATTCCCAAATCGACAAATTAAGTACGGCTGGCAATAAAAAGGTGGTTAGTACGAGCGGTGAACTTCAATGCGACTTATCAAGTAAAGTAAAATAAAGGGGATAGGTAAGGAAAAGAGAGGAAAAATATGAAAATTATAAGACAACATATATTTTACGGTTGGGTCCTATCATATAAAAAACAACTTTAAAGGCTAAAATATGTACAATAAAAACGAAATTAAGTTAAGTACGGCTAGCTAAAATAAGGTACGGCTGGACCATATTAAGGTACGGCTAGGTCCTATCGTATAAGAAACATCTTCAAATGCTAAAATTGTTCAATAAAAACGAAATTAGGTTAGGTACGGCTAACTAAAATAAGGTACGGCTGGAAAATATTAAGGTACGGCTAGGTTCTATCGTATAAAAAACATCTTCAAATGCTAAAATATGTTCCATAAAAACGAAATTAGGTTAGGTACGGCTAGCTAAAATAAGGTACGGCTGGACCATATTAAGGTACGGCTAGGTCCTATCGTATAAGAAACATCTTCAAATGCTAAAATATGTACATTAAAAACGAAATTAGGTTAGGTACGGCTAGCTAAAATAAGGTACGGCTGGAAAATATTAAGGCACGGCTAGGTCCTATCGTATAAGAAACATCTTCAAATGCTAAAATATGTGCAATAAAAACGAAATTAAGTTAGGTACGGCTAGCTAAAATAAGGTACGGCTGGACCATATTAAGGTACGGCTAGGTCCTATCGTATAAGAAACATCTTCAAATGCTAAAATATGTACATTAAAAACGAAATTAGGTTAGGTACGGCTAGCTAAAATAAGGTACGGCTGGAAAATATTAAGGCACGGCTAGGTCCTATCGTATAAGAAACATCTTCAAATGCTAAAATATGTGCAATAAAAACGAAATTAAGTTAGGTACGGCTAGCTAAAATAAGGTACGGCTGGAAAATATTAAGGTACGGCTGGGTCCTATCGTATAAAAAACATCTTCAAATGCTACTAATGTTCCATAAAAACGAAATTAGGTTAGGTACGGCTACCATTGCTCGAAATTAAAGTACGGCTGCACATCTATTTAAAGTAAAATAAATTGTATAGCTAAAAATATAAAAAATATTACCTAAGAAACAAAATGTTTTAACAAATACGAACACGATAATATATAATTATATTTTAATAAATATCACTATCAGTGTCAGATTGATTGCTTACATTCTGTAACGTTTCCATTTCTAGGACCAAATCTGTAACAGATCTATCCGATCTTGATGCAATATATCGAAACGCTAACAACTGTAAAAGAAAGATGTCGATAAAATCAAAGGTCGTAAAGAGTGATTTAGAGGTAGCTGAGATAGATACAGGCCAGTTCTGTTTAAAGTCAGTCAGTGTGACTCTTAACCCAATTGCCAAACAATTCAAAAAAATACTGGGTAAGAACTTGGCCAGGGCTTCCTTCCTTGACGCTGCTAATGACATTCTCTCCATATTACTTCGATATTGTCGACTTCTGATGATAGTGGCGATGCTTTTATCGAAGGTTTCATCATTGACTGTTGCACAACAGTTGTTTCTTATATGATAGGTCCCAGCCGTACCTTAATATTGTCCAGCCGTACCTTATTTTGGTTAGCCGTACCTAACTTAATTTTGTTTTTATTGAACGTTTTTAGCTTTTGAAGTTGTTTCTTATATGATAGGACCCAGCCGTACCTTAATATGGTCCAGCCGTACCTTATTTTGGCTAGCCGTACCTAACATAATTTCGTTTTTATTGAACATTTGTAGCATTTGAAGTTGTTTCTTATATGATAGGACCCAGCCGTACCTTAATATTTTCCAGCCGTACCTTATTTTGGCTAGCCGTACCTAACATAATTTCGTTTTTATTGAACGTTTTTAGCATTTGAAATTGTTTCTTATATGATAAGACCCAGCCGTACCTTAATATTATCTAGCCGTACCTTATTTTGGCAACCGTATTTAAATTTAGCCAGCTGTAGTCACTTTTAGCGCTAGCTCTAATATTGTCCGCAGCGTAATAATGTTCAATCTTACTTTACTAATGTTTTTCATACATTCAATTTTAAAAATCTCTTTTGTATTTGTATTAAAATCATTTTATAAAAATTATAATACATGTAAGATATATTATTATCGGTATTTCATCATTGAGGATTCCCTGGGGGTTACTGGGGCTCGACGATGGAGTGCTCCATTTTGCATCATTTTTATCGGCATAGATATTCACCTAAAAGACGAAATAAAAGTTAGACAATTTAACTTTGATATACATTAACTACTAATTTTAAGCTTAGAAGCAAGTGGTCTTACACAGAGCTGCTAATTACGAATTTTTTTAAGTACGGCTAAGGTACGGCTAAGGTGCGGCTGTTAGGTACGGCTAGCTTTACTTAACCAAAAAAAGTGTTCGTGCTGCTGGCAATGCTTCAACAAATAAAAAGGATATTAGAATCCAAGTAAGATGGATGAGAGAGGTTGGAGGAAACTGGATAAATGTGAAACAAGCAGAGGGAGGAGGAAGCCGTTTCATTGCTTTAAATCAGGAGAATCAAACTTTCGAGCATTTATTGACCAAAAGTCTGGATGTTTATTTTGGTGTGTGTGGAAAGAACTGTTTCAATGAAGACCGACTAGAAGTGACTGCAAAACTGGAAGATTTACCGGTACTACAGTCAACTTACGGGACAGTATTCCAGATTATCTTAAAGAAAGGGGTTTGTTTCCATCAAAAACATGGTTTGTTTTGAGAACTAGTTTAAATGATAATGGTCCAGAGCTTGAAAATTATTTTGATTATGATTACAATGATGATTGTATGTCACTCTCTGATTCTGAGCCTATTACTGCTGCTGGTCCTGCTTTGAAAAGAAAAATTTGTGACACATGCTCGGGCACTTACTTCAGGTTTTGCATCAGATGTAAGCAAGATAAGGAGTTTGAACAGTCATTGCAGAAAGATAGTCAAAAGAATTCATTTGACTCTGAAGGTGGATCAACATCCGAAGAACCATCCAATGAAAATATTACTGACAGATCTATCGAAAATTTGCGAGAACAACGTATTAAAGCTTTATCTAGTAATTCACCAAAATTAAACTTGGAGAAAGAGTTGAATGTTTTGTCAGCGAAGTTCATGAAAAAAAGTAAAGTAACTTTTAATATCAGAAGAAGATGTGTATTTAATGATGTTATGCAAAAAATGGAGGTGTTTTTTTCAGATGCTGAATTGTCTCCTTTCAAGGTAGAATTCACCAGTATGGGTGGTAAGGAAGCTGGTGTAGACACAGGTGGTCCTACTCGTGAGTTAATATCGCTATTTTATCAAAGCACAATTGGTAAACTTACATATGGCCGTCAAAATAATGAATTTTTCATCCATGATCTGCAAAAGTTAACAGAAGATCAATATATGTTTTTTGGAAAATTTGTGTCATTATCTTTATTACATGGTTGCAATCCACCATACTTCAGTGCTGGTCTCAGTGGCTTTATAGTGGGTGAGTTCTTTAAAAACGAAAACCTATTTTTGCCTTCATGTCATTTTACTGCTTCATGAAATATGTACATTTCGACATTGTTTGGGGGGAGGGGGGGGGGATATGGTTTCAAAGGTTCAGGGTCAGTGAGCCAAAGGATTAACTAACATGTGATTTCCAAGGTGGCGTTTGGTTTACATTACTGTTGATGTATGGAAGCTTTATAAAAGGCCTTGTTTGCATGTGTTTCAGTGAATTATTTGGCAAATTTTGATATTGACTTCTTGTTTATGCCTGAGATTATTTAATCTATTTCAGGGCATAAAGACTGTTTATGTTGCATCGATGACATACCCAGCATTGACCTCAAAATTAAACTTGAAAATATCAGAAATTGTGATAAAGAAGCAGAATTTCAGTCTCAAGTTCAACGTTTCCATGAACGATTTGACTATGGTTACAACAAACCATGTCCGAAACTAGCAGACAAAACTGATTTATTGCAAAAGGTTGCTCACCACATCATAATATCTATGCAATTAGAGGAAATTCATCAATTTTTAAAGGGACTTGAAGCTTTTGGTGTTCTTGATCTGCTTAGAAAGCATCCTTTGGAAGCCATGAAGTTATTCACTTACAACCAAGATCTTGTTGATCCTGAGGTTATCAAGTCCTGTTTTGATGTAACATATTCGAACGAAAGTGATAAAGCTGCCCTAGAGGAAGATATTTTTTACAATTGGAAAAACTTCCTCGATGAATTGGGTCACGGTAAGTGTATCACTGTTAAAACTTTCACCGTATCTGATGTCGAGAATGAAAAAACAGATGAGAGTGCTAAATCAGAGAAAAAACTTTCACTAGGCGATGTTATGATGTTTCTCACAGGCTCTACTGTTGTACCTAATAACGAAAAAATCAAAGTTCTTTTTGATCATATAACTGGAAAGGGAAGAATCAGTGTTTCGACATGTCAGTATCAGCTCACTTTTCCGGTTGTACCAAGATATACTGGGTCAAAATTTTCTAGAAACATTACCGAAGATATTATTAATTCGCCGGGCTTTGGCATTGTTTAAAAATACTTGTTGTTTGATAAGTATATTTTATCAGTGGTATTCTATTGTTTTTTGAATTAGCATATTTTTTAAAACATCATTCAGCTTTGCAAATATTGCCCACGACAATGCTTGAATTGTGTTTTTCATAGCCGTTGACACGGGGGGGGGGGGGGTGTCTTTTGTTTTGTCTTCTGTTTTTGTTGTGTTTTAATTCTGAATGACACAGATTTTCTTTCCTCTATTTTGTTCTGTATTTTATTTTTAATGAAGCTGAATCAGTGCTTTTTATCATTGATAATGGACCATTCTTCTATTTTGTTTTTTATTTTAACTTTTAATACAGCTGTTTCAAATGTATTAAACATTTTGTTTCAAGATTGAAGATTTCAAGATTACATCTGTATTTTTCAACACCAACTTGTTACATTGTTATCTACATAAATTCTGCTACAGCATCAAGTAAAAGAAAGTATATTTCTAAGGCTTGCTGAATTGTACTTGGACGTCCATTTGGGTGTCCTTTCATTGCAAGGACTGTGTATGCAAATTCAATAAACTCAGGCTCGTTGTCTGCAACAGCAATAGCAAATGTAGGATCGTTGAATTCGCTGATGTCACTAATGTCAACAAATTTCTTGTATGATTTGCTATTGTATAGCTCTGGTATAAAATGTAAGGTATCTGGACGTCTGCGTGGTAGGGTTGAACCTCTGCTCGGTGCAATGATATGTTGATTCCAGCGCACCGCCATATCATCTAAATCTTTTCGAATCAAGTGCATAAAACAAAAACGAGCGCATTGAGCAATCAATACATTGCCACCATCCAAATAGCCCATCCCAGAAAGCTCTGCAAAAAACTCTCTCCACCACATTGGTCTATCCTTGGCCAACTGCGACCAAAAACATTCAATCCTTTGATTGTTCGGAGAGGATCCCACGATGAAACTGCCGAGACCAGCATACTCATCGGTGTGATCAGCCCTCATGCATATCTGAATGGCCTCGATTATGCTGTTCTCGGTCCCGTCGTCGCTTCTTATTCTAGTAGGTAGTCTGTTCAACTGGGTTACAGCTTCTAAGAAATAGTTGGCAACAACTTCTGGTCGTTTATTTGTGGGTCCAACTTCGAGCCAAATTAATCGGCGGGAAAACCCGTCAATACAACCGTGTATACTGAAACCGTAGGGCTTCAGTTTGTCATGCCCGTCCAAGTGCCATAAAAAATCTGGCCCAGGTACACTGTAGATTCGGCGCCTCAACCGTTTCTTTGCGCGACTTTCAACTCCTACTGGATCCAACTCTCTTAAAATTTCCATGACAGATGATCTTCTGGCTGGTATTCCGTTTGCCTTTATGGCCTTCCACAGCTTTCTGTAGCCTAAAAAAAGTAAACAACTGTAATAACAGTTTTCACGCCTGGTAGAAAATGCTTGGGAACTAGACATTAAAAAATTTAAGTCCTGTTCGTATACTCATGCTATAATACCTAGTGACTTTCCACTTCCAGTCAATTCACTTGAAATCGCTTGAATCACTTCCTCTCTGGACTCGTACTGACCAATGCGTCGTCTCAAGCCCATTTTTCTTAAACTTCTTTTCAATGTTCACAAACTTATGTAAATACTGTGATGAATTGCAAGAAAAGATATTATTTCAAGATTTGTCATGTCTTGAGAGAAGTATTGCGATATCAAAGAATCACGATCACTGTTAACACTCACTGAAATGCATGGCAAGTGCGTTGGTATAGGCATTATGGCTTCGAGCTATGCTTTCGAAAGTCCATGCTGTTTCCATTAAAAGAGAAAAAAAGCGCGAAAGAAAATTAATTTTAAAGACCAGATCGATGATATGTAGGCCTGCGATATTTAAAATATTTTTTCGTCCAGTCTATATAAATTTTCTCGCAATATTTGGAAATTCTCGCGCATTGTTGAATATTCTCGCGCAGTGTACAAAAAAATTCTCGCATAGTTTATAAGCTCTCGCGCAGTGTAGTGGAAAATTCTCGCACATTTTAGAATTCTCGCGCAGTGTATAAAAAATTCTCGCACTGTGACCCTTGTGGGCCATCGTAGAACACAGTTTTAAATTTCCCCGCCGTGTCGTCTACTTTTACAGTAGAGTCTCCATAACTCGAACCTCTATAACTCGAATCTCTCCTTAACTCGAACAAATTCGTTGGCACCGTGAAAATTTCCTAATAAACTCTTATAAAAAAACCTCTACAACTCCAACCTCCATAACTCGAATCTTCCCTTAACTCGAACAAATTTTTTTGTCCCTTGGAGACTTTTCTCTCCATAACTCGAATTTTCTGACATCATAATCAAAATTCGAAAAGTTTTCCTGATAAATTGGGTCTAAAAATCTTGTTAATACGTGTTTTGCAGGCCTTATTATTAATTCGAATGATTAATGATGCGTCATCCAAACCTTTCGAACGTCTTTTTCGAACGTTTTCGAGAAAATCTAAAGAATTTCAAAAGAAAGACACTCTCATAACAATGTCGTCTGTGGCAGGATCAAAGCGTCGAATTGACAATAAGTCGTGCAAAATCAAGTACAAAGCTCTTAAAGCGTTGGAAAAGGGTACTGCGCCAAAGGATGTGGCAAAAGAGTTCAAAATTCCTCCAAGCACCCTGTCAACTTGGAAAAAAAATAAAGAAAAGATTTACAAGCAGTTTAACAACGGGCAAACATCGAAGAGATCAAAGCCAGAAAAATTCGAAGATGTGAACAAAGCTGTTCATAAATGGTTACTTATGATGAGGAGTGAGAATATCCCAATCAGTGGCCCGATGCTGAAAGAGAAAGCTCTTGAGTTTGCCGAAGCGTTGGGTGTCGAGTCATTTCAAGCTTCTCAGGGGTGGATGGCTAAATGGAAAACCAGGTTAGTTGACTAAGATTTTGTTTGTTTATCTTCGTGAAGATAAAATCTAAAAAAATGTTACAATAGCTTTGGTAGTTGTTTTTTCAAAATATCAATAGACTCTCTTTCAGAGAGGAAGGATAATTTGCATGGGACTTTCATCCCTAATCCATCACCAGCATTCAATGACTTTCCAGTAATTGTTATTTTGCAAACATTGAAGCTGTCATTCTTCAGAAAGTAAAATATGACTTTTGCAAAGCGTCCTGACTTTCCTAGTGGTAGATGTCCAATGATTTCTCCATCATTTTTCTTGACTGCAACTGCATATTTATCCATTTTATTTGTTGGTTCCATGAAACCATAAAATTCATCTCCAACAGAGGGTGTCCAATTACTTTTATAAACATGATACCCCATGACAAAAGCGTCGATTTCGTACGTAATAAGTTTAATGATAGGAAGTTCTATACAACAAATAATGTCTGTTAATCTTTTGACTTGTTGGACTTTGATGGCTTCCATGCTTTCTTTCACTCGTCAAAACTTCGAAACTTGGTAAAAATCGAATCTTTTTCTATTCGAATTCTTTCACAAATCAAAACATGGTAACAATCGAATGTTTTCTATTCGAATCATGGCCATGGCATTCTAAATTTAGAATTCCATGATTCGAATCAAACAAAATGTAAAGCTCCATCTACACTAGTCACAACTACAGAGATAAACGTTTTTCTCATCCATTCCTTTCAGGTATGGAGTATCCTTCAAAACCATCGCTGGAGAATCACGGTCCGTCACTGAGGAAATGACAGCGCCATGGTCGGAGACAACATTACCAACCATTCTCTCCCGCTATCCTCTGGAAGACATTTTTAACGCCGACGAATTTGGGCTTTTCTTTCAATGCCTTCCCAATAAAACTTTGCATATGAAAGGTGATAAGTGTTCTGGAGGAAAACACAGCAAAGTTAGACTTACTGGTTTAGCTGCTGGTAATGCCTCGGGGGAACGATTGCCAATGTTTGTAATCGGCAAGTCCGCCAAACCTCGTTGCTTTAAAGGTGTCAAAACACTACCCTGTCGATACCGTTCGCAAAAGAAGAGTTGGATGTCTGGAGAGCTGTTCGAAGAGTGGGTACGCGAGCTTGATCGAAAATTCTCTGTCTTTAAGCGAAAAATTGCTTTGATTATTGACAATTGTACCGCACATCCTCATGTTGAAAACCTGGAATGGGTAGAATTGATCTTTCTTCCTCCAAATACCACGTCCCGAACCCAACCTATGGACCAAGGAATTATCCGCGCCCTGAAAGCAAAATATCGATCGCTAGCAGTGCGGAAATTGATAAAAGCCTTGGACGAGGAAAAATCGACTCCGAAGTTCTCGATTCTTGCAGCTATGTACATGCTAAGGAAAGCATGGGATGATGTTTCCAACAAAACATTCACCAATTGCTTTCGAAAATCAGGAATTTCCCAAAAGGATGCAGAAAGAGCGATCAACAAAGATGACGACCCTTTTAAAAGTTTAACCAGCGAAGTAGAAGAAGACCCAATTCCAACCCTCGATGCTGAACTCTCTTACATAAAACGAAGGTTTCCTGACCACATTGATCCTGACTTATCAACTGAAGATTTCATTGATTTTGACATTGAAGTCAGTACATCCCATGGGCGTCTGAAGACTGCTGACATCATTGCTGAGATCACTGGGACTCAAGACGAAGAATTAGAAGAGGTCGACGAAGAAGACAAGGAGGAAGAAGATAAGATCACAAGACCGACGGCCGAGCAAGTGCGTACAGCTATCAACGTCCTCGAAGACTTGAGTATTTTTTCACATTTTGGAGAAGAAATGATAGCTTCCCTGAGGGACTTGAATCGTAATATCGCCAAAGATTTTGATATGAGTTGTAAGCAAACAGTTATCACCGACTTCTTTTCTAAATAAACATTAAAAAATTCATTAAAAGTGTATTGTTTTGACTTTCATTAACCTAATAACCCCCTTAAAGTTAGACTTAAGATTAAATATAACGTTTTTATCCAGCTGGTTCACGTAAAGGGAGGATATTGCGCTAAAAGTTGAAAACCTCTACAACTCGAATGTCTCCATAACTCGAACGATTTCCTTTTCCCCGTGGCTGTTCGAGTTATGGAGACTCTACTATAAATCATTTCGGATTTTCTGTAGCCTGTGCAGCTACTTGGATTTAGAAGCCAGGCGCCATGCGCTTTCAAATATGAAATAAATGGCTGCATGATATTTCACAACCCATATTTTAACTTTTTTTACTACATTTTTTTTTAATAATAGTCGTCATTTTGCTTCAATTTTCTTCATAAATCCTCTTCGATATGCTTAAGGTATTTTTATACGCTCTTTTACCTCCACCACAAAGAGTTATTTTAAAATTTCCAACAACTTTTTTATAAGTAGAAAAAAATTCTACTTGAAATGTTATAAATTTTCGCCAACCAATTGAAATCCTTAGATTCATTCATGCAGATGATGTTTTCCTTTTGAATAAGTCGAGAGAATAATGAACAATGGAGCTTAAAATAATCTTACGTGTTTTGAAAGAAGATGGCTGAAGGCGAAGGAATTGAAAAGGAAAATCTGAAAGTGGATTAAAAAAACATGCAGATTAAAAGAACAAAAATAATTATTTAACAGTGTTGTAGGTATTAAGCTATAGTTAGCGGAGTGGCGCTTCTTTTAGCTTACATGTTTTCCTTCTTTTATAAACATAACGCTTATATCATTGCTTTACAGTCGAATATGCATATTCTATGCATATTGTTAGCCTTCCTGGCGAATCCTTCTGATGTGTGTTTTCTCTTAGGTATTTTAATCAGAGTCTTTTAAAACTTTATTGATAGCACTGAAGTTAAAGTTAGAAACAGGATCCTATACATTTATTTAGTTCGCAAGGGAACGTTTAATTTTTTAATTTCTTTCTCCAAGAAGCATAACGTATTCTAAGCCTGATTATGTTTCTTTAGCATTAGCATATCACAGTCTGAATTTGAATTTGCACTTGCTTATAAAAAAATGCATTTTAAGCATCCACGTACCCCCGGGTTTAATGTCAAAGCCTTTAGCGCTTACTTGACTGCTAAACAAGTTTTTTCTGGGGACAAGGTTGATTGTGAAGAAGATGGAGAAAGACGTTACCTCTATTGACAGATCACAACCTATTCTTAATTCTACAAAATTGACGTTCACATTTATATTGTAACAAGCCACCACGTGTCGCAATATGTTGGACATGTTCATTCCTGTGGACGTGTAGCATGCTGCCTAATTATTTGTGGTAGTAGCCATGAAACGAACACGATACATGTGGTATCTAGTATGTAGCACACTGTCGCATTTGTTCGTTTTGACCTTTTAAAAAAACTAAGGACATTTAAACAACGTGTTCAGCTAAACCCACATCACAGATTATGAGAACTAAATAATTTCTGAGAGAGAATAATTTTCGAATTGAAAGATTTTTTCCTTTGTGCATGTATGTTTTAAAACTTACCATTATCTATTTATTTGACAAGAAAACATGTTGGTAAGCAATAAGACACTGCCTTAGGAGACCATATAATGGAGTGTGATCGCCTCGCTAATTTAATGACTTCTCCATTGTTGTTAAAGAGGCACACAACTATATACTCGAAATAAAGGACAATTTTTTTTGAACACATTTAAGATTGTTATATAGTTTTGTTTTTCTTAATGATCCTAAAACTTGTCTATATATAGAGAGAACAGAATTGTAATTTCTCTAACTGCAGTATACAGCCGAAAGCTAGTAGAAGAAAATAATATGTCAAAAAACACACTTGTATTCAATCAATGTTTTCTTCTAATTCTAAAAGCAAAAATATTCATCGTCACCAATGAAAAACAAAAGTATATAACAAAGTACAAATATAGCGGTAAAAAAGTTCTTTCTTATTCTTTTACGGCTTTACTGACTCTGAACAAAGAACAGAGGTACAGATCATACGAATGTCCTTTTAAAAATTTCTTGCATGTGATAATGTAAATTTACTCTGAACAAACGACAAGAATGAATTAAAGTTGAACGTTCAACTAAAATGTAGTTACAGCGAAGTAAAATTTTCAACTAGCTAGCATGGGCTAAAAGAATAACATGGGCTTTAACGAGTTTTATATTGACTAAGTAACCAAAATGCTAAAGAAATGAATCTGAAAATGAGAGATATATTTTTTATGATTCCGTCGCCCTGTATTTAGTAATTTTGATAAAACTGGATATCAGATCATTGTTTATTTATGGACAATGGAGCTAGTTAAAAGAAGCATCCAGACGAAATGTTGCTGAATCTGGTTATTTTAACTGCTAAACTTGACATTGTTGTTGTGTTTATCCTATGAAAATGTTTTTATCGATAAATAAATATTGTAGGAATTAGATATATAATCATTTCCAATGCTTCTTAAATATTTTTTTTCGTGCTTGTTTACATTTTAAACTACCATTTTTCTTGACGACGGTCAATACCGCAATATATCGGCCCGTCGTCAAGAGAGCTAAGCCAATCAGAATGACTAAAAACCTGTATTGCCCGCTTGAAGAATCGCGACGGTTAACAATTATTTATATTAAATTTTAGTTGTATCTTCATCACCTTTTTCACTTATATACAAATTTTAGATGTATTTATTTTGATGCTTTAGCTATCTAGCTATAAGGACCAAGAGAAACTTTTGATTTATGGTCTCAAATTACCCTGCTAGCATGCTATATTACTTGTGATTTTTATGTTATAGTTTACTTAACAGGTTAAATACCTATCTTGCTAGCAAGGCATAGGATTCTCGGACGCTGGTTCCCAGCCAAAAGAATAGTTATTTTAAATAATTTCATTCACAGATGTCCCTGTTGCTCAAATGTTACTTAATATAACCGTTTTCAACAAGTGTCGTTGAAAATCAGTTTTCATAAATACTGGGTAAAGAATACACCTTTCCCGAGTTTTATTCTTTTGATGTGCCGCAACTTTTTCTGTTGAGTTTTGTTAAAAACGGACAACAGATTTGAATTCCTTATCAAAAATGTCATAAACAAAGAAAATTTCGAAACAATGCAGCAAGTAAACAACCTGCTATTCTAAATTAAAGATTTGTGGCATGTCTAACCTCTTTTTAAAAACAAGGCGGGACATGGTAACTTGAGCATTAAGAAGACTTTAACTGTGATATATAACTTCTCAAACTATGCTGAATTCAAATATGGTATTCATATCTTACGAGTTTAAAAAAAGTATGACTCGTGGTCTCGGGAAAGGTGTATTAAAGCGAACACAAAGAAATAAAAAATGCAACCAATACACTGATTTTGTACTCACAGATTATCATGTTATAAAATTATAATTTATTGATATTTATACACAACATTGAAAACATGGATAAGGGTAAGTGTGGTATTTTTGTCTATCGTAGTAGCCAGACACATGAAAAAAGAAACACTTCGTTGCAATATAAAGCCATATGAATACCATTTATTTGATGCATAGTACCCCAAATTTTTTCGTTTTATACATCGGTCCCCAGAATTAAAAAAAAAAAAAATCATTTTTAATTTAATTATACAAAACAACTTCACGTAGTATCAGATCCTTCGGTAGTTTCCGGTTCTGATTTTATTTCAGTTGGTTCGCGACTAGTCTCTGCGTCTGTTGTTGTCTCATCACTTGTGGTGGTTTCATCAGCAGTTGTCTCAGCTGCCGTATTTTCGGTCGCACTTGCTTCTGTTACTGACACCTCGGTACCAGTTTTATCTTCTTCCGAAACTTGTGTTGATTCCCGACTACTCTCGTCGGCTGTAGTGGCATCTTTGTCTTCACTAGTAGACTCAGTTCTCGATTCTTCCCCAGGTGTTTCACTGTTTTCAATTTGACCTTCTACTTCTGGTGCAGTTGAGTCTACCTGACTGGTCTCTTCACTCTTTTCTTCCTTGGATTCTACAACAGAACGTTTAGAGAAGACATGAAGCAACAGAAGGGTTCAGCTCGTCCTTAGTACGTAAAGGTCTCCTTCGCCCTGTCACCGGTAGAGGATAGACAGCTACTTAATAACGTGGAATTATGTCGGCTCTCCGATCTTTACTGGTTTCCAGCTGGTTGCCAAAATTTTGTACAAATGAAGGTTAGATCTTACGAGGTGTTAACAAAAAGTTTATAAGGATCAGCAAAAAAAGTTAACTGAAAATACTTAAAAATCGAAATTCGCAAAGTTAAATTTGTTGAATTTGTTAAATACACACCTCCTTGCAATGCAGTCGTATTACATAAATACGTGATGGTTATATTAAAGGGTACAAAATGTAATTTTTCTGGCGTACATGAAATTCGATTGAGAAAGCGAGAGTTTGCTACAGGTGGATGATATTGATGTGCGCAGACGCAAAGAAAACATCAAAACGATGCACATTCTTTTTTCATCACCAAATTTCAAAACGTACACCGTTATAACATGAAATAGCCAAAATAATTTGTGTGAGAATTAATTCACTGAACTAGATGTGACATACACGTATTTTGGTGCATAAGCAACTACTTATAAAATTCCGAAATAGCTTTCGTATGAAAAGTATAGAACACAGGCAACTAATTATTTTTAGGGTGTGGTTTTTAAAAGGCATTATCGGACTAAACAATGACTTTGTGTAATTTATTTCCTGTTCCCTAAAATAACCGGTTGTACTCATTTACGACACAGGCCATTTATTTACATTTGATTTACATAAATATTTAGTCTTGGTGATAGCAGCTAGCAATATAGTTATTTTTAAAATATTAAAAAAAAACATGTTCTTTTTTAAAATTTATTTAAAAGTTTAAGGTTTATAATCCGCAATATGAAATGAGACATTCTTTTTCGTTTTCAAACTACCTTGTTTATTATTGCTTGTGTCATCAGTGGATGCGTCAGCCTCTATATCTTCAGGTGCTGCACTTGTTTTATTAGGTGGAGGGGTACCTGTGGGTAGCGAAGTTTCAACTTCGTCAGGAGAAGCTACTTCTTTGGCGGAGTCACCAGCTTCAGGGCGAGTAGTAGCGTCAGTATCGGTTTTTTCTGAATTCTTTGTAGCTTCACCTTCCGGAGCAGCTTCTTGATCTTCACTGCTAGCAGTGACACCGTTTCCGATTGGAGATACATCCTCTGTTTTTGCAGGTGCAGCGCTATCTTCAGCTTCTTTGGTTGCTACAGACGTAGCTTCAACTCCTGAATCTGGTACAGATTCGGATGCTATTCCATCTCCTGTAAATTATGTAGAACATATCATAAGTGTTTGTAGAAGTAGCCTGTTTGACAGATTGCAGTATGTGTGACGTTGAATCAAACTTTAGTAACATTTTTAGTTGCATCTTTTCGAAATTTTAGACGGTCGATGTTAAAAATTATTGGAAATTTCTTACGGGGAGTTTAGAATAAAATGCAAAATTTGCAAATTTTAGTTCTCACAAAAACTTTTTTCCATGTAGGTTAAGATTCGATGATCACACGTATCGTTGTTAAATTCACCCCTCCTCGAAAATTAAATAATAAAATAAGGGAGGGATAAAAAATAAAATAAAAATGTCGTACGTACCTTCAGCTGTTTCCAATATGGCGCCATCTTCCGCTAAATAAGTGAGTTTATATAAATAATTCAACACTCAAGACTTGTAAACAACATTACTAACAACATGAATCTGAATCAGCATGACATATGAAGAAGCAGTGTAAAACATAGAAGGAAGTTGAAAATAATTGTTAAAAATATATCCGGCGAACAGAACAAAAGAACTTTCGCCATAGTGTTCTTCAAATGTTGTCATGTCTCAAAAACATGAAAATACACGAAACACGTGCTCATTAGTCACGTGAATCTTTTTAAAATAAAGTCCAGCCAGAAATCATCTTAAAACATTATTAATTTATAAAACACATGGAAATAAACTAAAAATAAACACGTAAACAAAGCTAGAATCGATTATAAATTAAAAAAACCTACCAGATGGGTTTTCCGATTTGGATTCTAAAAAGAAAAAGTAATTGTCAAGGTATTAATATTTTTATTTTATTGTATTATTAAAATATATATTTTTGATTTTTACATTACATATCCCTTTTTCCCACATGTAAACAATTAAAAGCTAACATTTTGAGAAACTGTAATATATAAATCTTTATTTAAGACACTGAAGACATATAAGGCTTAAGTCAAGAACAGAGAACTTGAAAGCATTCCAACCATCGCATTATTTTGGCAATCGTTTTTTACTTATAAAATTTCCTCTTTCAAGTTAACAGAAGCATATTCAAAACTTAATGTAACTCAAGAATATAAAACTTCATTACAAGACTTTCTTTTTGTGTTTTTAGGTTTCAGGATGGAAAGTGGCGCGTGGCCTTGTGATTATGGAGGTCGCTTCGTAATCACAAGGTCTATGGTTCGGCCCACAGCGCAGGCATGTTTAGCAAATGCCTTTATCGTAGCTACGGTCCAGTCTATGCCATGTGAGGGAAATTGGAAAGGCAATGCCAGTGTATACTTAATGTATACATTATGAGCACAGGACCCACGTTGATACCAGTACTGAAGTGGCTACCTATACAAATATTCAGAATAATAATAAAAAAATTAAGAACGCTGAAAGAGAACTTCACAGTCCAGTGTCTCATCTCAAAAAAGCATATATTTTGCAAGAAATGCCAGACAAGGGAAAAATTTTTTATTAAAGCATAATTTAAAGTTATTAGCCTGAACCAAAAAGATTCACAAATCATTTTTTATTCAGTTGACAAACCATGATATATCTTTTTACCATATATCTTTTACATGCCAATGTAGATTGCGTTAAAAAAAACTTTATGATATTAAGTAAAAACCTTACAATCGAAAAAATATTTTCTGAATTTTCAGATGGTATAAACCTTCCACAGAGCTTTTAAGATGATTCAATATAAGGGCTGTGATCTGAAAATGATGTGTTACTGAAAGTTTTTTATCGTAACTCTGGTTGGTTGGTTGTCGACTTGGTGAAGGTTGGTGAAAATTAGAAAATAACGTGAAATATAAGAGCAAGTGTGTTTTGAAGTTTTGAACATTCTTCTGTAAACACCGAAAACATAACAACTAATTTAATATAACTAAAAACTTAAAATGTAGCCATCTGCCTATTGCACTCTTTGCTTGTTCTTTAAGAAACTCAGGATTTTCAATTTCACAGGAAACAGTAAAAACAACAAGTTTTTGTTAAATAAAATATGAAATAAAAATTGGATTTATTTTTATTTAATAATAATTTTTAACAGCAACATAATCCTAAATACATTATTCTCTTTTTAGGTGATTTGCCGAAGCAAAAATTTAGAACTGAAAAAAATTAATCTTGCTTGGGTTTTAATAAATGATCTCTAATTTCTTCACTCCAATATAAATTGATGGAAAAAATAAAAAGAAGTAGAAAAACTCCTCCAGCAAATTTGACAAATACAATTTTCCTTCAACAATTAGCTAGCTAACATCTTTGTTACAAGACCTCTGTAAAATGGTATATAGCGGCTTGAGCAACAGATTAACCTTTTCTCTCGAACAGATACACATCACCTCACATAGCTGGTAATATTAAGGCCGCTTTTCACTACAGCGTTTATCGCCGCACGTCACAGCGTTTAAACGTCTGCGCTGAGGAATGCGGTAAAAAAGACCTTTATGGAAAGCGGCCTTAAAAACGTAAATCCTTGCTCCATTTTTTAAAGACAGTAGCATTACGATCGCCACAAAGTTAGCTAGTGGTTAGTATATATAAAGAAACAGAGACACTTACCCTTGGATGATAAACACTGCCCCATTTAATTTTGTGAAATAAAGAAGTTCGTCTAAAATTTTGAAACGAACAAACTCCTGCCAGCCGATCCTTGAAAGACAATCTGTATGGTTCGAAACTGTTGGAATCTGTTATTTTCCAGAGTGTGAAAATCTAATTTCACTTTTCAGTTCAGCGTTCTTTATGTTGTTAGACAAATGATGACGAAAAAGAAGAAAAAAACGAAAGAGATGAGTCTGTTGTTATCCGCGCTAAAACCAGTGAATAATTAACGAGACGAAAAAGATCGTTCAGAGGGGAATACAACAAAGTCATTGTGCTTCAGCAAAATGTATTGTTAAACAGAAAGGTAAAATAACATTACCACAAAATATGACTCTTCATAAAGTTTCTTATTTTAAGAAACCGGGTACAAAGTAAAACTTGAAGTTTACAGTGGAGTTCCCATCAAAATTGTTAAAAAACAATGCACAAAAGCGTCAAACAGGCAACACTCCTCCGCATCAGCTAAATCGCTACTTTTGTATACGTGTAAAACGTATGAATGACGTTCAAAATTTTGATGGTCGTACTTTCTAGCGGTTCGCATTATGAAAGCCATGTCCAGGCCCAGGACGGCCCTGAAATTCTGCGTAAATAACGATGCCAACATCAGCAGTAAATAAGCACATTTTAGGCGTTTGCATCTAACCAAATAACACTGCATCTGACCAAATAACATTGCATATAACCAAAAAACATCAGATTCTAAATTTTAACTCTGCTTTGAACATCGATAAGTAAACTATGATAAGTTAAAAATGCACGCATCTGAAAGCCTACTATTATTATCACTATTTTGAATATTTATACAGGATATAGCCACTTTAGTGTTAGAAACACTGTTATCAATGTGAGTCCTGTGTTCTGAATGTCTACATTAAGTATACACCGGCATTGCCTACCCAATTTTCATCACATGGCATGGGTTGACCCGTAGCTGTGGTAAAGACACTTGCTAAACATGCCCGCGCTGTGGACCGAACCACGGATCTTATGATTATGAAGAGACTACAACATAAAAGCTTGTGGAAGCGAACGTCGAAATTTGCAATCTTGTATCAACATACTTTGACTAGGGTTGTTAATTTTAGTGAGACCGCAACTGCATTTTTTGCATTTTCAGGGTTTTACGTACCATAAGTTATAAGTAGAGCTTTTGCAACCTAATAGCTGAATAGTAATAACCATGACCGCGTTATTTGATGCAGTCACGAAAATCGAAAAAAGAAACTTCGCAAAATAAGTATACGCTAATTAATTTACCTATGACTAATCCGTTTTCATCCAATTGCACATCGGGGAAAAATTCAGATATTATTTCCACAGCTTTAGTTTTACTCGAAGTTCCATGGATAGCATTCATCAATTCATCTTTCGCAAACTGTGCGCGCAAACTAAAAAAATACGAGTTTTGTGATGAAGTAAATAAAAGAAGACATGGAAAGCCTAAATAAATTATAACATCATTACAAGACTATGAAATAGAGATTGGCAATAACCGGTGGAAATATCCACCGGATTTTGCGTCTTTGATGAATTGCATTTCACCTCGATTGAATTTTAAAGCTTAAAAAAATTTATAAATGAAAATTAAACTGAATAATAAGGCTGGCTAGCTGGCTTTTGTTAGGACGTTTACTCAAAATCTACGGTCGTAGCCAAAATTATTCTTGCTTGGGTTTTAATAAATGATCTCTAATTTCTTCACTCCAATATAAATTGATGGAAAAAATAAAAAGAAGTAGTTAAGATGCTAATCCAATTAACAAGATTTGTATGTGGCTGAAAAACGTGTATATTATATATTATCTTGACATTTTAAAACATATAAAAACAAAAGAAAGCTTTTTGAAGACAATAAAGGAAAGAAAAAACGGACTTACTAACGTCAACACCACAGCTTTTAAAATAATTGTAGTCACGCTAGCTTAGTTTGTTTCATATTTATTTCTCCGTTACAATTGAGATTTGCGGGAATTTTCTGAAATAATGCTGCGCGCAACCCTTTTGAGCATAACAAAGGAAAGACTTTAAGAAAAACATGTCTGCATATTTAAGTCCTGTCAGGTGCATCCAAAAATGAAGATAACACTTCAGAGATAATTGTGCATGATTATTTCTGATACGGAAGTGTAGAGAGGTGGGAAATTAAATATGCCGAAATAATGACTTCGTGTAATATTTAGTAGAAGCGATTTTATAAGTGATAACCTTTATCAAAACATAAAAGTGAATTTTATAAAACATTTGGCGCTGTTTTAAATCCCGTTTCACTAGCAATTGTTCGTAACCTGATATTTTTAGAAATGATTTAACGTTTAAATAAAATAGAGAGTGTATATGTACGAGAATACAAATTATCAACATACGAATTAGGGTCGACTTCTTTGGCTTCTTCCGGTTTGGCAGGTCCCATTAATGTTCTGAAGCCATGCACTGCATCTTCTCGTGATAAGATCAAAAATTGCGTAGGTCCACTAAAGAAATATTAGTAACCTTTTAACTGTGAACCATTCAAGCAAGGTTGTGAAGAGTCTGCGATAAAAAACGGAAGCTCTGCAAAATTCATTTATTTCGAAATGTCCTTTTTTGAAATAAATTTCTTCAATATTTCGCATCTAACTGCTAAAAGGTTGCATCAAATCTATAAGATAATATCCATATACGTCTGTCGCGCAAAATGGTAACGCAAGTAGCGAGACGCACGCAATGCGGTATAAAAATATAAAAAAGACGGGAAAACGCGTGGATTTTTACAATGGCCACCGACTACTCTTGTGCAAATGATATTGGTACTTTTATCGCTCGAGTACAAAACCAATAACCTCTCTGCTCTCCGCATCACCACGCAAGTTAAGGCTAATCTCTTACTTTGAAACAAGTTTAATTCTGAAAAGCTGTCTAGGAATTTGTACATCTTTTTGAAATTTCTTGATTGGCTCTAAGCTTTTGGATTTCAAAGTCCCACTAATTATGCATGACATTATCAAGCAGCCATGACTGAGGTTTTACATTTTACAGTTTTAGTAAAGAATATATGATTATAGATGCTTTTATAATTATAATTTCATATTTCTTAATACTTATTACTTTTTATGTATATTTACTTTATAATTATAATTTTATATTTACTACTAATAATTATGATTGACAACAGCGATTATTTGTTTAAGAGCTACTTGATAATTTCATAATCTTTGCATAATTAGCGAAACTTTAAAGCCCTATATCTCAAAAACCAAGAAAAATTTCTGAACAAAATTAAAAAAATTAATAGACAACTTTTCAAGCTCTTTCATATGAAATCAACTTGCTGTTAATTGGGAGGTAAACTCGAACATTATTACAAACCTGCTCATGTAGTCAGTAAGTTTATTAAAAAACTCTTTTCCGTCATGCTCTTTATAAAACACTGAAGCTAATTCTTTAGTTAAATTTACTTCCTTTTGAGCGGAAATTTTAAAGCCAGACTCCTTGATCTTTCTTATAATCGCCTCTAAAATTTTTAGAAATAAAGTATTAATACCGATACCAATCAATACATCCTTAAATAAAAGTATAGTTCACCAAACGTTGTAATTCACAGACCATAGCCAAATACATAGACTAAAGTAGCCGTGATGTCAAAATAAAATAAACACATCCCTTAAATTGAAATTCAACTATCAGATTTGCAGGAATAATATTTCAAAAACTTTTGTTTTCTCTCAAGTTTAAGCCTGTTTCTCGCCTGCATTGATGTTGGGCATTATAGCCAGCTATGTTATATAAGGCTTGGTTGTGTTTTTTTGAATAAAAAAAAAGTTACAATGACCACACCTATCCGTTCTGTAATGGGAAGCAAGCTTGCAAGCATAAAAAATACTGACCATGCCCTACTGCGTAGTACCTTACCCCTTTCCTCTTCTTTCTCATACACGTCAGGTTTAATAACAGCCACTGTAGTTTCCATCGGAAACAAAATCTTCATTTCTCTATCGACCTGATCTTCTGACTCCGCTCCATGAAGGGGATTTATGTTATCGTCAGGATCGGCAAATTTAACACGTAAACTAAAAGAATCGTCATCATTATTTGTTAAAATATGATGACAATCACCAATGCAATTCTGCTTCATGTACGCTCAAATACCTTAGGTTAAATCTTTGCTGAAAAAACATTTTTTCAACAAAAACACATAAAGCAAGGAGAACGAATATTTTAATATATTATTGCCACTAGCGACCGAGCCCTTGTTTTCTCAGCTAGAAATATATTTAGAAAGTGAAAACACACAACAGTACAACATAATCGATTCACTGCTCTCAAAATAACCCCTAACTTTTGAAGCTCAGATCGACTTGTTTTTGGCGAGTTGAGCGTTAAGTAGCTTTCAAAGAATACTTTTGATCAGATTGAGATTGAGATGATATAAACATACCTTACTTTGGATGGTTTTCGTGCAAGAGTTTTAGTGTGGTCACCTGCTTCAGTTTGGTCACCTGCTTCAGTTTGGTCACCTGCTTCAGTTTGGTCACCTGCTTCAGTTGATTTGACTTCCTTATCTTCTTCTTCTTCTTCTTCTTTTTTTTCTTCTTCTTCACTTAAAAACATTATAAAAGAATTAGTAAATAAATCACGGGAAGATTTAACGTCCTTGGGGATTCCATCCTAACGACTGGCTCTTCCTCCCCTCCGACTGTAGTTATGTTACATTACCGCCTGAGATACATATAGCATGCCTCTAACTTTCTTGCCTGCTACACAAGCTGATTAACAGTCAGTAGATGGCACCAACGGGCTGATAACATTACATTCAAAATGCACCGGAGTAAAGGCCTCGAACATGAAGCCTTATGATTAGAAGCCAAATGCGCTACCATTACACCATCTCCACCTAATCAAAAGTGTAGCACGTATATAACCATCACCCTTTTCGTCTGTATAATCTCCAGAAGGGTGTTTACTGTAAATAATCTTAGGTTCTAACACAACACATTTAAAAAGAACTCTTCGTCAATTCCTCAAGAACAAACAGTTTCTTTCAACTCAAATCTCACCACTGTTACACGTGTGTATTGACAAAGGTAAGGTAATCACGTGATACATATAAAAAAGCATATAAAAAAAGGAAATAATAAATACGTCGTTTTGGAGGAGTGTTGAAGATCTGTTTCATTCACTTCTTTTTCATTCTTAGTTTCCTCTTCTTCACTGAAATATAGTAAAGTTTTAAAATATCGGCATCCCAATTTAACTTAACTTAATAGCAACATAATCTACCTTCTTTCTTCTTCTATTTCATCCACAGGTGCTGTGTTGGGAATAACTTTAGGCCCTAACATATCTCTCCAGGTTTTAACAGCATCTTCACGAGCCAAACAGAGGGCTAGAGATGGGCCGCTATAAGGAGTAACATAAAAAAGATGACAAACAAAACATAGTTGGAAATGTAGACAAAATTAATTTAATATTGTGAACTATGTAGTATTACATTTAAAAGGCGAGCAACTCAACCTTTTTCGCTCAAATGTTTCTTAATTAAATTAGTGGTTATTTGCCTTGATGTTTCCACTCATTCGTCTTTACTTTATGAAACGGAAGTTATTACGACAGAGTCAAAAGCCTAACAGGTTGTTGCCCTAGAATATAAAAACTCAAATCTTTTTTCTTTTCTACTAAAGGATTACCTGGTCATGCTGGAGACCAGATTTTCAAAGTAGTCCTGCTCTTTGTGTTCTGCATAAAATTCTTCCACCTGTTCTCTCGTTAGGTGAACTTCTTTTTGCATTGCGATTAAGAAGCCAGCTTCTTCTATACTTTGAATAATCGACTCTCTCCTGTTACGTAAAGCATTTGGTCGAACCAAAGCCAATGTTCGTTGAAGTCTTTTTTTCTTTCGTTTTTCGGTAACAACTGGACGGTTAAAATCAGGGAAGAAAAAAGCTAACTCCCTGGCAGCGCTTTCTCCAGAGTCACAGCTATGGAGAGCGTTTTGAAGTGGATCTGTACCAAACTTTGCTCGTAAACTAAAATATAACGACGAACCAACTTTTAATCTCTCCACTAAATGATATATTTCCTCGAAAAGAATACTTAACTCGTTTTCCACTAAATAGTGGAATATAAGGGAATTCATTTTCGTGGGAAATCAATTTTGCCAAAATTAGTCCGCGAGAATTATTACTGGGAAATATAATTCCCGTAAGGTATCAGAAAAAATTGACATCGATTTTTTACAAGTAAAAGGAAAATCACTTTTAATTATTTTATTTTTTTAATATTATAATAATATTTTATTATTATTTTTTTATTTAGACGAGGCACAAGCATAGAAATGCTTCGTGTTCAGCGATACATTTAAATATAGAATACATCTAAAATGCTTTTTTTTTACTATTTTTTATACAATAATTTCATCCAAGATATGTCAGTTAAAAGGACCAACGAAAAATAATATTTCACTGTTAGTTGGTTTGGTATTGCTTTACCTTTCAGGAGCTTCTTCTTTAGCCATATTAACATCCGCAGGACCAATTAAACTTCTGAATTCAGGTATGAGATCTTTACCGATATCTTCACCAGGTTTTGTTACAGCAATTGTCATACAAGGACCACTAGAATAGATTAAAAAACCGAATTGAAGCCAGAATAATATATCCACTCTAAAGGTTGTGTTTATAAAATTGAAATATATGTCTTTTCACAAATAGGTATATTTGGTACACACCTTGACATGAAATCGACGAGCTGCTCAAAATGATCGGTCCCTTCATGTTGTTTGTAAAATTCTGCTGCTTCTTCTCTTGTCAACACGCGTTCCTCTGTACGAAGAACTTCTAGCCCAGCATTTTTAATCTGTTAATATGTGCAAAGAAAACATTTGCATGTTAATATGAAAATACAATTCGGAACTGGTGCGGGTTTTACGGAAAATAATTTGTATAATTTATTTTAGGAAATTAATAATACAAAATATGCCTATCTAAAAATATAAAAGTTATTTAGCCTGATGTCAAGCAAGTTTTAGAATCACCTTCACAAATGTTTCGAAAAAGGTTCTTTCCTGTGCACGAATATTCTTCGCTAATCGTATTCCTTCAGCATATGGTTAATAATTTTTGAATTATTTTTCAGATTCGGCATTAGAAATAAATGTTAATTTTATTTATCACTAGTTAGTAATTGTTTTTAAAAATATAAAAAATAAGCTGGAAAAACATTCGTATTAGAACGACAAAAAGAACTCAAATAAAAAATGCTGTCCACCTCTTCAATAATTTGATCAACAAGTCCAGCTTTAACTGCATCAGGTTTTATAATTGCAACTGCCACTTCTTTCGGAACATCAACTATAAAAACATGAGAATTTAAACATTTCAAATGTTATATTTGTAAATTTATTATATTATATTTTATATTTTATATGTTATTTACAGTCAAGTGGTTTAGGTAAAATTAGTACATTAATCTGATTGTGAAATTTAAATTATTATTAGTAGTAAAAATTAATATGCTTTAAGTGTTAATTTTTTTTTTTGTTTTCGTTTCCTATGCATGCATTTAGTAGTTTGGGAAAATGTTTGGAACTAGAAAGCTGACATTCGAATTATTAAACCTTACTCCTAATAAATTACTTTGCACACTTCAAATAAGCTAGGAAAGTCATAACGTTGAAGCTTTAAAGATGATAAAAAATATTTTCAGACTTTAAAAAAAAATTATATGGCAAATACTAGGAGTTTAAAATAGAACACAAGGTCGCCCACTCACCCCTTTTATTAGTGAAAACACCTGATCATAAATACGGTTAGTTCTTGTAGTGTAAGTTCACATTCCCTTCAAACAATATTGTGTATTTATTAATGTATTAGACGGTTAGGTTTTTGTTATTTGTGTATTTTATATATTTAAATCTACCTTCAGTTGATGTCCTGGAATGTTTACTTGAAGCTGAAAAAAGATTGACAAGTTTAGCTATATCATTCCAAAGCTTAAAAGATCCTAAACAGAAACTCACTGCCATGGAAATATATTACTGGCTATGCTTGATATGTTTAACATAATTTATATCATGCTTCAGATTCAAAAGATTATGCTTTGCAAAATACTTCTTTTATTAGCATCGCTGGTTTAATGAGGTTAACTTTTTAATACACAAAAGTTCCACTATAATAAACTGTTCTCTTCTGTTCTGAAATTGCGTAAGAACTACCAAACGTGAAAATTAAATTAATTGAAATAATACGACCTGCAATTACACAGTATTAGAATGGACTACGGAAATGAAAGTAGAGAGACTCATTTTAATCCTAAACAACTTAAAGTAAATTGAAGAGGTAGCTGCAACGACAACTTGAACATGTCACTAGCAAGATCTGAAGACAATGAGCAAAGGTTAGAAGGTATGACAAAAAGAACAGTAAAAGAAGTAACGAGAAAAAAAATTGACGCATCTCTGTTTTGACATCGCATCGTCTTTTGAAACTATAGTAAATCGTTGTGCTTTTGATAAAGAAAAAGGGTAGTCTTATTCTAATGCGCGATTACCTATCATTTTGTAGAATTGATTTGAACTCATATTTTTTAGAGAGAAAAATAAAAAGCAATGTGAACCTGGTAAAACTAAATATTTAGTACAGCTTTAAGTTATTTATTTTTAATCTTATCCACAACATGGCTGAAAAATATTTTTTTAAAAAAAGAAAACTCTAAAAACTTCTGCTGTATGGATGCAATACACCTATAACATTCATCAAACTTTCAAAGAGTGACCCTTTTTCTCTAATGAGTACTTTTAACACTATTGCTTTTAAACTAAAATAAAATGTTTTCTTAACTAAATAGTAATAAACACACTTTCTCAGCTAAATAATATTAATCAGACACTTTCTCAGCTAAAACTAACCTGGCAATTTTGCAGACGATAACCTGCTCATTCGTCTTGACATTAACCTTGCTAAAAATAAATAACTTTTTCAATGTACCTCAAGGGTAATAAGAATTTTAATATCTACTAGTAAGCCTGTAGTAATTCCATGGGGATTCACCAGTCACTGCTTGCAGCTACCATATTTGATCCACAGCAGACAATATAGTTAATGTAATAACAGCAACAGAGCATAATTTTGTATATTTGCTGGCTCTACTTCTCTCATCATTTTAAGATGTCTTCCTAACAAACTAGTAGTTTTGCATTTTATCGAAGTAACATAATGTTACAAAATGTTTCCTTACAACACTCAACTAAATACTACTAAGAATAAATCAAAAAAAAAAAAAAACGTGACTAAATGACCATTTTTTCCTCTTTAACAAAAAAAAAACAGAAGTTAAATAAATCACCTAGTTCTTCCTCTTCTTCATCCAACTCATTCTTTTCAGAATCTTCCTTTTCAGTTTCAGTTGGCTTACTTACAACTTCTTCATCGATAAACTAAAGAGACAGTCAAGGTTAGGATATTTTATTTTCACCTGTATCTACTAAAGGTTATATCTGTACCAAGTTTCAAGGTAAAACCTTTTCATCATTTCTCTTGTTCGAATTTGTGAAGCTGTCTATGTAATCTTATAATGAATGTGCCTTAGAAAGATTCTATCTTGATACTCTATTTTTCAAAGTACTTTACATTGATGTTGAAAGTGCATGTTTGGCTACAGAGATAAGAATGTAACATGAAGTACACAATGGGCAAAATCTTGCTAATGATTTTAAAAATGTCCATAGACTTAACAATACATTTTTTGCTCCAGAAAAAATTTAAATTACATTAAACAGAAACAAAAAACATTTTTCAGACAACAATATAAAAGCTTATAATAAAGTATAATAAAGAATCCAACCAACTTTCCGCACTTTTATAAAAATTAGGATGTGTTGTTGGAAATAACCTCTGTGCGTCCAAAAAAAAAAGCCGGCTTTCTAATTACCTACATTGGTCAGAATAACAAAAATAATGGAATCCACTATTCCAACATGACAACGTAATTTTATTCTGTTGACATTTTCATCATGCTATTTTTAATATACATATTGTAATTATATAAGTGCGTCAACATAAAAAACTAGATAGCATACTATTTCTCTTTCAGCATTTCCTTCTAGTATTTCGTGTTCAGTTTTTAATAGTCTACCAATGGATTTAATTAACAATGGTCCATTACAATCACGTACAGCATAGACAAGTTGGCCATCCTAATAAAGGTTATGCTAATTAAAGAAAACTTACTAAAAAACAGTGAAGGGTTTCTTATCATTCACAAGGTTTTTTTTTGTAAAGGTTAGGGTTAGATTAAAAATGTTTAAGAATTACTTACACCATAGAATAAGAAAGTGGGCTGGGACTTTCCACGGTAATGTACTAGTGATTCAATATTATCTGTATTAGCCTGAATGAAAGCAAGTTAATATTATTGTGAGTAAGAAATATTACAAAAATCTAATATATATATGTATTTGTTTTATTGTCAAAATATGATACTCACAACAGCGAAACTTAATAAATCATCACCAGTTTCGTTTTTTATTTTACGAAATGTGTTTACAATAGCTTTACATGGGCCACACCAACCAGCAAAGACATCAACAACTAAAATGCAAGTCTAAGGATGTCTTAATGGAACATTGCAACTAAAGGAGATTGATCACTTTACTTATACTGAATTTCACCATGTGAGAGATATATAAAGAAGAGTGAAACACAAGGAAATTATAAGGAATCAAGAAAAGGTTAATGTGTAAGGGAGGAATAGATTGCACTTGATTTTAAAGGATACTTAAAGGGATATATACACATACAGAGTCAAGATATAATTGCAAAAATTATTCTCTAAAAAATTGTTCATAAATTCACAAGGCAAAGATAACTCTCCCTAAATTTGTTACCAAAAAGGGAACTTTACTTTTTTTTTCTTTTTGGTGTATAATTTCACTAAGGATTGAACACCTTTCTAGCCTGTGAAAAAAGTCCGTTTTCAAATGAAAAACCTATAAAAACTTAATCAATTAATATACATTAGCAGACAGGTCTCCAGGATTATGCATGTAAGAAGCACAATAAAAAATATATAATACTTTTTACCCAATAAGCCTTTGTGTTCCAACAAACTTTCCCATTCTTCTTCAGTTTTTACTTCTTTCTAAAATATTATTAACCAATATTTAAAATGGTAAAAATGTGAATGGAGATCGATTATTTTTTAAACAAATATCAATTAGAAGGTGGAGATTGAGGTTTGGAATTTCTAAATGTTTTCTTGAACATGGAAGTTTGAAATCAAGGCTTAATTGTTTCATACATTATAAAAGTACAATGCAATGCAATACTAGGCAAGTTCATTCTGTACTTCTGACCTCAGCAGCAAGCATCCATTTATTAAAGTTTTTAAGGGGAATTAATGATTAGAAAATGCTAAAAACATCTTTCTTTCCTGATTTTCCATAATAAGACAAGACCTTTTTTCTTTCTAGCCATTGACTATTTATTTATAAAAACTAGGTATAAGTGGGAATGAGAATGGAAAAAAAATCTGGTTCAGTTACATTGATTTTGAACCGTGCAAATAGTAAACTCTGGAATATTTTTATACAAAACAAAGATAAAGGTTTAGTTAGATTTGGCTGGGAATTTTTATACTATACAATTTATAAATAAGCTATGTAAGTTAAAGTTCTTAATTTCGCATTTACTCATTTTCTATATAAAGCTATATAAAGGAAATAAATTTGGGCTGGAAGAAAATTGTTGGAATTTCGTTTTGGCAGGACGGCAAAAATTAAATTTTTAGAAAATTTAATTTAATTGCAGGAAAATGAAAATAAATAGTTTTGATGATGACTTTACTCCAATAAACATGCAAACTTTTTTCTCTCCAATTTTATGGCAGGTCCTTACACGAAGACAAAAAAGTTAGGGGTCTTTAGGACACTGTCAACTCCAAAAGTGAGGTTTCTGGGAACAACTCCAAAAGTGAGGTTTCTGGAAAGAGCCTCAGAATGAGTGATATGTATTATATAAACGCACACATAGCAAAATATTTCCATCTGATTTAAGAAATTTCTGTCTTGGTAGTATAAGTTTGTTTACTTCCAATGGTAAATTAGGATCTTTCTGCAGACAGCACAATTACACATTCATCCTTTTTCGGACCTTTAGGCAGAGGAAATATACATGGCAAATTTTTTGCCAGCAATTTTACCTGTAAAAAAACGTGGTAGAATACGCTACAAAAAGCGCAGAGGCATGTAAACAAAGTGTTGCAGTCAGCCACGGTAGAAGCACTGTCATCAGACACTTGTTTTACAAAATTCAATTATATGATCTAAAATTTTGATTTTAACAACTACAAAAAAATTGACGGCTTAAAGCATCAACATTGTAGGTTAATTAATCATGCATGTTTTCAAAAAGAGAAGTTACGTTGTTATTACGTTGGTTTCTTATTCAAAATAATTAGCTATTTTCCATGTGTTTTAAAAATACATTTTTATAGCCTTCCTTAAGTAAATGCCGATTTTCTAAGAATACCGGCGGTCATATCAAAAAGTAAAACCCTGGTGTAATCTGCTAAAACTGAAAAGTGTCAAAATCTCTGCTGATTTTCCTCATATTTTCTTGTTTATATATAAAACATCAGCAATGAGGAACAGGCAAAAAGATTTAGCATAAGCGTGC
This sequence comes from Hydractinia symbiolongicarpus, assembly GCF_029227915.1. Taxonomy (NCBI): domain Eukaryota; kingdom Metazoa; phylum Cnidaria; class Hydrozoa; order Anthoathecata; family Hydractiniidae; genus Hydractinia; species Hydractinia symbiolongicarpus. Next base: position 7,999,737 of record NC_079878.1, read on the forward strand.
CCCAAAACATATCACAGGGTCATTTTATTAATCAGGTCAGTGACTTTTTCAACATGATTGACATGTGTTGTACATACAGCTTGAAAGTTTTTTTTAGTTCTTTTTAATGAATGTCCTCTTTGATTAAAAATACCAAATTGGATGTTTTACAGTCAAATTGATCAGGACTGGAGTCAACTTTGGTTGACACACACTTGAAGCAACACATTTTTTAGCTAGCTAACTACAGATACAAATAATTCATTGAAAACATTGTTTTGTGTAACTTACATTAGATTCTTATTGTATATATCCAATATACTGGCTATGCATTCTGAGTAAGAAAACTTGAACACATTTAACTAAATTTGGTTCACACCAGTATACTGTATTTTAGTGGTTATCACTCTCGTACTTTGTGCGAGAGACCGGGGTTCAATTCCCATTGTTGGCAATTCAATATGGGCAATTGAATATTACTGTAGCCCCAGGTTAACATAAGCCATGTGAGGGAAATTGGGTAGATGGCGCACTGCGTGGGTAGTTGGATGTGGCAGGGAGTTGACTGGCAGAGCGCTGACCCCAATTGAGTTTGTGTAACTCAAAGACAGCATTAAATACTCCAGCATTAAATACTCCTCATCAAAGCCATGGCCCCTCCTGGAAATAATATACAGGGTATATTCCTCTATATTGGTGAGGCTAGCCATGTAAAATATGCACATCTATCTATATCTATCCCACAGGATCCCTTTACAGGATCCCTTGATTGTAGCAGGCAAAATAGAAGAAGAAATGCCTAAACAACAAAAACCCTGCAGGCCAATTACTGCTTCTTCCCTTATTTCTAGTAAAGAAAGGAACCATGACTTCAACTAATCTGACGACTGTAACCATTTCCTCATTCAATAGTTTACTATAGCTAGCCTGTGCTCTGCCAAAAATTAAAATAAAGATTGTAAAATCACCTGCAGTTCTTTAAATGCTTCTGGCGCTTTTTTCAAAAAAGCCATGTAGTCTTATTTTAACTTCAAATAAATATATGTAACATGAATAAGTTATTACCAATAAATCTCATGAGCAGCACACTTTTAGAGCGAGCAATCACAGCAACTTTTCCTGCTGCTCCTCTACCATTTTTAAACACACTTATGATGCGATAGCAACAATGTTTTTCTTGCAGCTTTGGTCTGGCGTCTAGTTTGACCATGAACGTCAACAAAATCAAGAACATGCTCAGTAAATTTACATTAGATGCGAAGAAATTCTGACAACAGACGAAGTATTTTCAGACAATTTTTATCTCAGGTTTAGAAGAATTTATAGAACAAAAAATAATGTTGTCTTACTCCAACTTCAGGACTTTTTAGTTTCTTATCAATCCAAAACTTTGTCGACCAAAATTTTCGTTGGTCCTTTTCATCTTAAATCAATGTTTTTCACATAAAACGTTTGGGTTGCCGACATTGCACACGTTTTTTATAAGAACAGATTGAGAGATCCAAAACAAGAACATGTTAAAAACGTTTTAAGATTCTGTCAATACCGAAAAGTACCAAAAAATTCTTGCGGGTTTTTTGCCTTCTTGACAGACGGCAAAAAATATTTTTCGCTGTCTTCTATAGAAAAGGAAAGAATCCCTGGGAACGAGGGTTACTGAAATGCTTTTTTACAGTTCAAAATTTAAAAACAGTTGTAGGTTTCCTCATGCTGAGTGTTCTTATCTATTTGTAAAAGAGCGTTTTTCTTTATAAGAATAGCGTGTTTTTTCATTTCAGCCTTAGTAATATTCTTAATCTTAGACAAACATCGGCTTCAGAATGACTGGCATGACTGGTACAGCTTCTTCGCAACATACACTTATTCGGAACCTTTCTGAAATTGTTCTTATTTTATTTTGTTTTAGCCCTATTCCTGCTGGGCCTTTTAGGGGCTCCTCAATGCATGGAGGGGGGCTGATCCGACCCCCCCCCCCCCCCCCCTGTGTAATTTATGCAATTGTTGTCCGTTGGACCTGAAACTTAAACAATAAACAATTTGATGAAAAAAAATTGTTGACATTAACTTTAGGCTTTTGTTCTGATAAAAGTTGTTCTTGCAAAAAAAAATCATTAAAAAGAATATTACGTTGTTGACAATTACTTTCAGCCGCAAAAGGTGCAACGAAGCTCAACGAAACTTAGTGTTGTTGAAAAAATCTTTTTTACCTGAAGAATAACTTGCTGTTTTCCTCGCCCTGCCATTTTGATTTTAAAACTGCATAACCAGTCAGCCACTCAAACACTCCACGGTGGCATTTCGATTTCCAATTTTACCGCATTCGAATGAATCTTCGAATTCGAAAACTACACAGGAACTCGAAAACATAGAACCTGCTCTACTTGAAAGTTGTTCAAAAAGGCAGCGAGTTTACCTGGCGAGTCTGAATCTGGCTACAAAACATTTTACAATATAATAACAACACATCTCCTGCTTTATCCATTTATTAAGTGGTTTGTTTAGTTGGAACTTCCTCCAAAAGTGAAAAAGGGAGCCACGTAATTTTTGTCAAAAGTTTTAACCCATTTCTGCTAGGCTTTTTGGACGTCTCAGAACTAAGGGTTTTTGTAATTCCCAAGAGATGTACAAGCCTCAACGATATGTATATATTTAATGCACATTATTTGATGGGAATTGAAAACTGATTGTAAAAATTTCGATCCTACTGCCACCTGTCAAAAAGTTTATGATGCACTTGACTGGCTTTTTTTAGAAAATGACTTTTTTTACATTAGACAGATATGAACAAGAACTCTCCATACCTTGATGGATTACCACAATTCGAAGTTATCGAGAGTGTTTTTAAAAAAATTTCGCATGAAAACATATCCACTAATTTTTTAGGAAGTTGCTAGGTCTCCATTTTCTCCCCTTTTTCAAAATTGAAAACAAATTTTTTTTTAAATAATCACTGGCATTGAGAATATGTTATAAAATAAACACTTTAATTCTGTAAAATCTTGAAAGCGGAGTTCTTCGGTTAAAATACTTCCCCGTTCTAAGCAACTTTATCAAACATGACCTACACAACACTTTCTTGTGAAAATATTGACTAAATAACCTTTCGAAGCCAATTTGTAGACATTCAGCAGAATCAACACAAAAACTGCTATAAAACCAGTTCACGTACGCACAAAGGTAGACACGAGTTGTTTGCAGGAACTTGCCTCGTATCTGATGTTCGGGCATAGTTATTTTCTTAACTATTGTTCAGCAAAATTTTCTCAGATAAATTCTAAATCATTTTGGCTGGCGTTACTCGATAAATATTCTTTGTTCATTTAGAACTTATGCTTTCAGTTTCGTGTTAAGGGTAAGGTTCGAACCCATCTTAGGCACAAAAGTCTGCGTTTAACTGTATAATAATAGTTTTTCTTTCATTTTACAAAATTAATGCTTACGACAGGTAAAAAATAATTAAAATTAAACAGAGATGGATAAAAAATTGAGGGTACAACATTGCATGATTATATCTAGCAGATGGTAAAGTTAAGTTCCCCTCGAAATCATGCTGAAGTACCAGAAAAATTACAACCTTCAGAAATACAAGAAAATGAAAAAAGAGAAAAACACTTTGAGAAGTGAACGCAGATAAAACCACATACAAAATATGTGACGAAGAAATTGTAAATAATTTTCTACTGTAGTACATACATATATCTTTTAATTAAATTTCACAAATATATATACAAATTAATCAGAGATAGTTTTGAAAGCTTTTAAAAAATCCATAACTTAAAAACATGATCTTTGTATCTTACTTTACCTATTTTTCGCGCCAAAAAGCAAATTAAGAATGTTCACTCGCGCGTGAAAGCAAATTCGACAAATTAGAATGACTAAACAGAGTGTATTTGCAATAACTATGTAAATAATAAGTTTAAAAAAAACAAGAAAAAAATCATGGCTTTTACAGCTACATGTAAAAATTAATTTTTGTCACAATATTTGTATTGGCCTAACTAAACGGATTTTGCATTTCAATATATTGTCTAAAAATAAACCAGCTCCAACAAACGCTTTCTCGTTGTGTAAACAAAGATTTATTTCGCGTGCACATCGTTCGTAACGAAGATAGCTCAAAACCAACTAGTGGTCATAAGTCGAATACACAACAGCTGCGGTGTTTATCGATAGATCAGATATCGAGGTTTCAACTTCTGTCATTAACACTATCGTGGGTCGTTCTGCTTTTGCTTCACTTTCTGTTTTTCCTGTGGCGACGAATCGAGGAAAAGGGAGGTGAATTTTCGCAACTGAGAAGCAGCCTGTTTTGATTGTTCAAGCAATCGTTCTTTTTCTTCCATTGAACGAGTTAACTCTTGAGATAATCGCTCTTTCTCTTCTCTTTCCTAGAAAGCACAATACCATGAAAATTAGTAAAAAAAAGGCTTCGATTAATAATTACAACCCAGGCTCAACGAACACTCGGCTCAGTTGCACCCATGTGATTCGAAATATGTTCTAAATTGAAACACTTTTTATAGGTCCCTTCGGAGTTATATCAAACAAATGCAAATGTTGGGGGTGTGTGGTCAGATTTCATCATGTTATTCGAGTTATGTTTGACAGCGCTTTCTTAATGTCAGCAAAATGAGTTATTTTTCACAAATAAATTGCAGAAAATTTTACAAAAATTATTTTGTGAATGAAGCAGGGAAATTTTGACAACTCATATAAAAAACAAGTTATAAAATAGCATCAGATTTTCAGTTAAAACCATCTTCAATGCATACATATAGATGCAAAAAGCTTTGACAACTAAATTTCACGATCAATACCACATAACCCTATTTATACCATGTAGAGGTATGTGAAAGCGTTTGGGCACGTCCGATAATCTTAAAACCTGAAGCCTAGACTTAAACAATTATTTTTACCAAACAAACAACGACAACCATAACGACAAGAACAACGACAATATAGCGGTGAGAACAACACAAACAACAAAACAACAACAACAACAAACAAACATACCTGTTCTAACTCGTTTTCCATGACAGTAAGCATCACGTGAAGATCTTCTTTGCTCCAGGGAGAAGTTGTTGAACCTTTGTTAGCCGCTAGATCCAGACCTCTGACAACAAGTGGGATACATGTGGCTATAAATGACAAAAAAAGAAAGAGATATATACACGTCAACAACTCCAACACTAACGACAACGCATATCACAACGACGTTATCACGTGAAAGGCGATAAAACAACGCCAATGACGGAATAGAAGTTTAAATATTCTCTATTTATACCTGGAGTTCTACGCTGCTTCATATTGCCACAGGACACATGGACGTTCCTTTTCACAGAGAAATATCAATTCTTTTCTGATTAATTAAACACAAAACGCAAAAGCTATTCAAACAATTGAAGAAACGAACGGGATAACAAAATGAGCATGAAGGTAAAATGATTTAAACAACTGATTTGCAAGCGAAATAACGTTTTACAAACATATACAAAAAACAAATCAATTAATAATATCACTAATAATATACACTGAATAACTTTTGCATATCATTAAAATATGATGTGTGATTTTGTGTGCATAGAATTTTCGATTTTCTTTAAATCTGTAGAAAGCAAAGCCTTCGTAATATTCAACTTTATATATACTAGTACCGGCCTCGTGTTTTTAAAAAAATTGACATCCAACATAACACTGCTATTTCTAAAAACATGTTTAATTTCCAACCGAAACAGACAATGTGTTGAGAGAATACACCAAAGGGAGGAGAGTGTCCATCCTGGTAAAAACAATTCTCATTTCTCTCGTTCTTTCGTATGGAAAAACCATTTAAATCCGATTTTGTTGTTATGATCTATACACCTAACCTTCTAAACATCTGTCACTACGTATCGACTTCTTACTTCACTTTTATTTTTTAAGATTCAAGATATTACAAGTATACATGCTGGGGGTCTGTGGGTACATATTTTTGAGATGTAATTAAAAGGAATAACTTTAACCACATTTCACACAAAACAAACAAACAAACTAACACTTACTGCTACATGATTGATTAACTTGTTCGCTAAGAGTGGCCCGTCTTCTTTTATTACTGCGTCCTGGTAACGAATGAATCCCTCCTCTTGTTGGACTGATTGGTACACAAGGTAAGGGAGAGAGTTGGTCCTCTACAACTTCGGTTACAACCTCCTGAATTTCAACTTCAACTTCATGTTCACCATGATTTAATTTTCGATTTTCACCGAGACAAAGATCATCAGGTTTTGGCCGTTCACTTTTGCTTGCATGATTTCTTTCAATTGTTTTTTTGAAAGGCGCATGTGTTTCTGTGTTTTCACTTTGTTGCGAGCCTGACTTTTTTAAAGGCCTCTCTGGATGGCCTACCTTTACCGTTTCTTTGATGTTAGAACTTGTTTTAACTGTACTCGGAGGGGGTGACCACGGTCGAATTGCAGTAAGGCTAACTTTCGCTTCTGATCTCATTCTGGCTCGTTGCGCAGAATTTGATGGGTCGTATGAAGACTCGCTTGTTATTCTCGATTGCTTCGGGCTTGCGGTATGATTTTCTACACTTTTCTGTTGTTTTATCCTCTGATGATCTATCAATATTTGCGGACGACATGTACGGACAGGTACTTTAGGTGGATTACTTTCAGTTCGAGCCGTCTGGTGCGCATGTGAACTTATTTTTCTAAAAGGTAAACTCGATTCCTCGCTTCCCTGATGGTTGTTCAGGATAGGTTTAGATTTAAAACCACTTTCAGCGACAACTGCACCCCTTACACCGTTTTTTTCAGGCATTGTGGATAATTCCATCTGAAACTCAGATATGGCAGCTTCTAAGCTCTCTTCTGCTTCACTTTTGGGTAAGCGAGGTGAAATATCTTCGCTCTTAGGTAAGCGAGGTGAAATATCCTCACCAACAAGCTTTCTGGAATTTCTACTTCCCCTTCGTTTGACTTCATTATTATCTGAGGAAGAATCCGAACTAGGTGGTTCAAAATTTCTTGACCGTCTTCTATTGCTACGTCGCTTTCTTCGTCTTTCTTCACGTGGTGGAGTAGTCGTACCTGGTTTAAAACCGAAAGCAGCATCAAGCTTCGCAAAGGTCTCGGTCAGTGAGTCATCCAGTTTATCATCCGGAGATCTTCCTAACACAGTGCTGTGGTTTCCCCTTCTATCTTCAAGTTTACGTATTGGTACAGGGACTGCATTTGAATGTCCTTCTGCAGTCTGTATTTTAGAATTAGCAGCAGCATCTACTGCTTTAATCAAAGCATTGTCACGTTTGTTTCCTTTTGGAGAAAATTGCGGACTGGCACTTCTACGTCCATTTTCTAAATTAGATGCATGATGGGGTTTTCTAGACGAATGCGTAGGCGACGAAGTTACATTCTCTATCGAGTTGGATTGCTTTAATACTTCACGCCTGAGTGATGTTGGCGAGTTATTTTGTTTTACTCGTTCGTGCATTATATCATGAGCATTTCGAACCTTCGTTCGGACTAAACTACCTTTTCTGTTAGGCCCATTCTCCTTCTCGCTGTTTAGAGCCTCCTGGCTTTTACTACGCAGACTGCAATCAGAGAAACTTTCCTGCAATTCCATAGAGTCAGTTCGTCGATGACTTTCGTTGGAATCACATTGTTGAACTTTTATCTTCTGTAATCTCGGATCGCTTTCGGATGAAACATGTTCATTTCGTGTCAAAAAGCGTCTAGGAGGTTTGACAGGAGCTGGAGTTTTAACCTTTTCTTGCACAGTGTCAACAATAGCATAACCAGGGGCATCGTTTTCCGCAGGCAACTCCCTCGGATTTTCAAAAGCAGCTTCTAGACTGTTGCGATTATTTTTCTTTGTGCGTGCATTGACTATTAAGTCAATATTCTGTTGACGTTTTTGCACATCATAAGACGTGCCTTTCCCTTCATCCGGTTGAGAATTTTCCTTTCCTAATACCATATGTACCTTCTCGTTGACGATAGGATAATGCATGTCGCTTGCTCGACGCGTAAACACACTCGCCACATTACCTTTTTCCAGTTTTGCTTTGTGCGAAAATACGTCATCATCTTCTTGACGAGATTCGGCATGAGTTTCCATAGTTTTCTTTTCCGACGATTTACCGTCGCGAAAGAAAGGATTGGGACTATTAGCCAACGACCGATAAAATTTGGCGTCAATGCTTTTCCGAGTGTCGGTCAGCTGACGTTCAATTTCTCCCAGTTCATGATCGACACTTATAGAGGGACTAGTAAGCTTCATTTTATGCTGTGTTATTTGCGGAGAGTTTTCATTCGATTTGCTTGCATTGACTGATGGCAAGTCAGACGCAGAGCGCGAAGTTATCAACCGTTCTTGATGTGAGCGATCTATGGAAGTGTTATGCATGCTTCTTGGTGAATGAAAATACGTATCTCGAAACTGGGCAGGCATATCATAAGACGATGTATCTGAGGCACCAGATGTTGTGGAGTTCCGACTTTCTTTTCTCCCAATAGCGCTAAAAAATAATACATAGTATTATAGTACATATATAGTATAGTACATACAAGGCACAGCCAAATTAGAAGATCTTGACATATTAAGACCATCGACTTTATTATATGGTACCTTATGGAACTGGCCTAAATTCGATTCTGTAACCAAACAATATCTCCGTTGACAAAATTTTTAAAAATAAAACGAAATCAAGACCACTTTTACAAATCATGATAAAACTGGGATTTTTGAAAATGATGGAGAAACAGTTATAAACTTTTGATTTTACACGAAGGCGGAGAAACAACAACTGAACTCTTTCTAAACCTTAAACATGCTCACCCTTCAACAGAAATGGAACGGACTTTTCCAGTAATAACAATTTCATTATTGTATGACTCTGTACTGCCAGTCAGATACTCTTTAGATGAACTCAAATTAGAGCTACTGTCGCCGATTCCTGCAAGAGTAGCCGCCGACATACTGTAAACTGACGTCATACTGGAATAACGACGCAAGTTACGTACGGCTTTATAACTAAAAGAAAACAAAAAAACAGATGCATGAATATAAACGTAAAATAAGAAAAACATCTTATTATAAAATAATAAAAAATCAATAGTGTACACATTATTTTTTCTCGTGTTCCGTTGTTTTGACGGTTTATTATCAAAGGGTAAGGTACTATAAGATGTGTTTGTTGAGAGATCAACGACGTATAATTTGGCACATGTAAACATTGCATCACACATCACACATGCAAATATCGCATCACGCATACATCACACAAACTTTACATTACCATTACACATGCAAACACTACACATATAGCATTGACTCACTTTCTTGGTTGTCCATCAGGTGCTGGTGGCAGAACAACAATGCGAACCGCGCCAGGACGTTTCAACATCAAAATCATGCGCTCGTGAGACATTGTCCCAATCACGTGTCCACTTATCTAAAGACAAATTTGTCAAAAATATCAGAAGTTTCAAGAGTTTTCCTATATGCATCTATTCTTTAGTTCAGTGCGATGAACTAAAAATCAGTATGGTCACAAACAGTTCTCTCTCGATTTTTCTACAAAACAATTTTTAGAGGCAAAAAAAAGTGAAATATTCTTTGCATTCCAAAATTTGCACGCTCGCATTAAGTTATATTTTGGCTACATAATTTGTGAGGTTTCAGATACAAAAGTAAGAGAATTCTTGCAACAGAATAGTAAATATCCATTTGTTCTTTATTAACAAAGCATTTTCGTGCATGCGCAACTTTGATAAAACAATAAAACATAAACACAAGTTTCTTCAATGGAATTATGAAAATTGTTCTGTAGCAATGTATTACATATATTATAACGTGTTAACACTTAGAAACTGACAAGCACCCTACCTCAAGAAGTCTGCTTCCTTTTCTCAAACCCGATTGCCAAGCAAGACCATACGGTTCTACTTCTGCTACAAGACCTTCGTAAAACACGTGAAAGCCTAATTGCCCATCATTATTTCGACGAAGGGTTAAGTCTTGTGTCTAAAAAACAGTTTGTATTAGTAGTTGTATAGACGAAACCAATTAATGTGCCTATTAGGAGGCGCATTCTTTCGACGTAAGCCAATCTCGCAAAGTGCAGGTCGCGAGTTAAAACGTTGGCTTTTTTATAGTTACGTATAAAAGTCAAAAAATAAAGGTTCAACAAAATCAAATATTAAAAACCTTATACACAAAGAAGCCCAAAAAAATGTAGCCAATTATCACCATTACCTCACAGCCGGGTGTTACGGCTTTCAAACGATTCACAATATATGGTAGTTCATTCAAGTCGTCTTCCACAAGCGTAAAAAACGCCATTTTTCCAACACCGTAAAACAGCTTCAGCCTATAATATGAAATACAAGAAAATTATTTAATGTTTCACACGTTCACCAACCTGCCAGGTGAGTTTGCGACGGTTTTATTAAGCATTTATGATTTGTTGAAGAACCAAGTTGTACTAACGTTTGCGATGTAGGTCTCCAGCCAAGAACATGTTTACATGGTATTGATAGTATAATTTCCTAAGAAAAAAGTATGAAATTAGTGCATAAAATTTAATAAAAAAACTGCATTGCAAAAATATATTTTAGAAAATAACTATATGAATATTCTGTTTTACAATGAAGTAACTATAGCCACAATAATTGAAAATTAGTAAAGCTAATTTGTAACAATTGGTGGCAGTAGCAATGAAGAGAAAATGGTTTACTAACCTGCGTGCTTTGTTCAATAAAAACGATTGCTTTCGTAGAAATGGAAAGAAACGCGGATGATCCTGATCCTTCACGCTCGAAATCAAACTAAAGGAGAAAAGAACTGATGTTTGAAAAGAATTACCGGACTAGTCACAAAAACTGAGATAGGAGAAAGCCCTTGGTTTGACATAGAAATCACTTTCGGCATAGCTACAACAACGACGGACGAAAAATATGTATTTTGAAACGGAGTAAGTAAAGCTTCCACCAACCTTTACCGACCATACCATTCCAGCTTGCAGCCAAATTTCTGGATGAACTGGCGGATGAATTTTTTCTTTTTTCTTTGTACTGAATGAGAACGCTAAGGCAAAAGAAACTTACTGTCAATACTTTTCTCATAATGGAAAAAATATACTGTACAGTGCATGTTCCAGTTTTGGATTGCATTAATTACAAACTGGTTGTATTAAAATACTGAATTAATCATAGGCCTACCAAACTTTTGGGGTGGGTCAATATTTTGTGTGGAAATCTGGGTGGTGGCAAGATCTTTCATGTATTCATATCGAGTTCTGCGTGCCATGTGAGTGAACTTGTCAGATTTATGCGCAGCGTGTTCTGCATTGCACACTAAAGATAATATATATACGAAAATCATTTTGATAGACTGGTGAACAAGGATGTCTAAAAGGTAAAGATAAAATTATTGCAGACATGTCTTTATAGTGTGAATAGAAAGTAAAGCGTTAAGCTGAATAAATATATTACTTGTAGACAAAAGCAAGAAAAATAAATCAAAGTAATATTTCAACGGACTTACATTTGCTCAACAAGAATTCTCTGAATGCTGCATTTTTACTGAATTTGTCTGGCGGAATGGGTGGGCCAAAATAGGGAACATCTCTTGAACGACTTACTGCAACCCTGCACGAAAACATTACCAGCGTACAACAAACAAAAATTAACTGTGTGAATAAAACAAAAGCATCTCATCATCCCCACAAATAATTTGCTTACAAACTTCTTGACCTCCCGTGACATCTTACATGCCAAAATTGTAACAGTGTAGGATTTTTTTTGATACAGTACATTCAAGTGTTTAATAATGAATATTTAAGTAATTTACGTATAAAATGGTGCAATAAAATAGAATGCACCGACATTTTCACCCCTTATACCATTGCATTGACTCCTTCCAGCTGATAAAAAAGCACTTTCCCTGAACCACAAAAAATTCCTGAATTCCCTAAACTTCTCTGTAGAAATAATCCCTTCAGATTTCAAAAAGATTGTTAAAAGAAACATACTGGTATTTCGTGTATTCCGTGTGTGGATTTTCCACTCGCACAATAATAAACACATGCTGGAAATGTGATCGCATCATCTGTGGAGTAAACGGTACAGAACCAGGCTCTTGAAAGATTACTGTTACAATGTCATTACCAATATGCCTTTTTCGAAGAAGCTGTGTGGAAAAAAGTATAGGGTTTAATTACAGAGAGTATTATAAATTGTTTATATTATAAAATGGAATCGAGTCTCTTTAAATTTTTGAAGGGTTTTGTTTTACTTCGTAAAAATAAATATTGACTACTAAATTTTATTTGGACACTGTTTTTCACTCGGAGAACTTCTCTGGTAAGTTATAAGGCAAAACTTTCTATTCCGAAACCTTGATTCTCAGAAGATCCTAATTCCACTTAATTATGGACAAGGTGTTGCAAGACTTAATAAAGAAACAGCATTATATCTTTTCTTGCTGACAACAATATTTTCTTGCTGACAAAATAACCATTAACAATCTAAATTGTGTTAGGAAACGATTTAGGCAATGTTTTCGCACTCCATTTTCTTCTAGTCATATTAATAGTTTACAGCATATATCTCACCGTTTTTGCACACAAAGATATATAAGTACCGGCAAAAAATCCAGAAAATCCGATATATTTTTCACAAAAATCAAGTTTCAATGTAATGATTAATTGCCTATAGGTAGCTAATTAATGACTCTGCAACAAAGGTTTACCTGTTGTCTATCATGACTTGTAAAGGGTAATTCTGTCGAGACATGGAACATAATTTCTCTTCCATGGAACGTTGTGTACAAGGAATGTTGACCAGTGGAATCATCTAAAAAAAATTAATTAAAAATTTCAAGTAATAGAAAAGACACCATACATTGTGATAGTAATTGAAAATTTAAATTTAAAAGACACAATAATCCAGTGTTGGTTAATGAGGCAAAATGTCCTATATGTTAAAACTTGATCGTCCAATTACTTCTTACTGCTTTTTTTCAAAACTGATGTTCATCAGAAAAAATCAGCTCCTATTGCAGAAATAGGGATAATGCTTTGGGGAACTTATCATCAGATATACCTTGCATGTTCATGCATAACACAACAAAATTCTTCTTTGTGTGGGCATTTGTGTCCCTCTTTTAAAAAAGCCTGATTACATCAAAGTGCTATATGTTTTACATCATTAAGAACTTTGTAATATCAAGTATTTAATAAATGTTAACACTATTCATTTAATATGTGTGACACTACATAAAAAATACATACTTTTGTTATCCAACTGTGCTCGATAACCTTGAAATCCTTTCAATGCCACTTTATCTGCAATAACACTGCAAAATTCTAAGAACTCGGAGCCACCTTTTTCTAAAAAAGTATCAGGCAAGGGTTATAAACAATTATTCAACATGACTCAAATAAACACCACCGTAGTGGTCGCAACTATGATTAAGCACCACCAAACCAGTTCACGTAAAAAGAAAAAAATATTTGTAAGAGTACTACAACTTCTTACCATTATTATACATTTCTTCTTCAGTTTTTTGTCCTGATTTGCAATATATCAATCCAATTTTGTATTTTAAAGTCAACTAAAACGTATTATATGAAAGGTTAGTTTGTATTTTAAACTCAATTAAGATGTAATATATAAAACATTGCATCAAAATACTCAACAAAACTATGATATATATCTCAAGCTTTATTGTACAATAAAAATGCTAACCTGTTGTTCATCTAACTTCAGTAATTGTTCGCTCACCTAAGTAAAAAAAAACAATTTGAAAGGAGATAGTAAAGGAAGACAACTCTTGCAATTCTTGTTGGTGTTTGGCACTGCCAACCTAAAAGCCAATCTCACACATTTGATTGCTGACAGTTAACGCCAATATTGTTGGTGAACATTCCTAGAATAACACTTTAGATATCAATGCCAATCTCAAAGAAGAATTTGTCCAAAACATAGCAATACTTTTAGGCTGTTAATTAGTTTTTTTCATAGTTTTAAAACAATGCTGTTGTTAATTGTAATATGGACAACATTCTGATGCTGGCTGATGGTTGGTTTAGATAGGAAGTGACATGACTATCTTAACTAAACTGAACTTCAAGTCACTTGCAAACAATAATGATAAAGCATGAATGGTGATAATATCTCAAATGACATTTGATAAAACACTGCTTTAATTACAATTTTGCTGCCGTAAAACGGAAATCATTTCCAGATTGTAAAATGGCAATATGCATCATATCTAATTACTACCTTTGGTCCTGTAAGGCCATGTCTTAGACAAGAAAGATTAATATCCGGAAAGCAATATTCTAAAACATCTTTTAGCGGCAACATACGATTGGAACCATGCCTCGATGTGGATGGAATAGAATTCTCCAAAACAGATATTCTTAATGCATAAAGCTAAATTAAAGTAACAGAAATTAAGATACATATCTTTAAATGATGCAGTAGTAATGTTTACAAATATATGATGTGCCAATACCTCACAAGTACGAAATATAATCCTATACTGATACTTTTTATTAGCATTTTTGTCGTTCTGATCATGTGTGGAATGTCCTAGAACAGCCATCTTAGGCAAAACTTCTCTGATCACTGATATTCCCACTGGTCCTAACTTTTCATCAATCCCAAATAAATTATTATGCTCTAGAAAACAAGTCATGGAAAAAAAATATAAATAGTGTTGGTTCTGTATGAAAAAAATGCAAAGTTCTCTCAACAGGAATTAAAAATTACTTGTACCTTTTTCGTAAAAATATTCTCTATAATATAATGCTCCTCTATCAATGTGTTCGAAGTCAAAAATCCTTTTCCCACTAACATTTGGCTCATCCCACACAAAGAAGGAAGAGTCTTCACTAACGTCTTCAAGTAAAATATCTTGCTCTGTAGACTCAAACTCTTTTCGGGAACGGGAATGTTTTTTCGATCCATCATATGTGTTATTACGTAAGTTTTCAAACGAACGATTTCTGTTAAACATGGAAATTAATTTTGCTATATCTTTTTTATGTTTACTAGAAGCTTCATTTAATTCACTATTTTGTTCTTCTATATCAGCTATTTCATTTCGAAAATATGGACAGTTTTGAACTAAGTCATTTTCTTTATTATCCCCTTCATCAATCATTGATTCTGCTCGAGAACGAAATCGACCACTTTGGGGATCAAATTCACCTGACTTAGCTCTTTTTCTCGTTGAATTGCTTCGCACAGAAGCAGCTGAAGCACCAGTAAGTTTTTTAGTATAACTACTACCTTCCTCCCAGAGAAGTTTTAATGTAGCTGCATTAACAACATCAAAAAACAAGCTCTGCGTGTCAAAAAATGCAAAGGATTTCTCAATACCTCTGTTTATATTCGAAGCAAATGGTGACATGCCTAACGACTGTAATATACTATAGCGTGCATCATCAGCAGTCATTTTATTAGCTTTTTTATGTCGTATTGATAACTTCCTTCTTGTACTTGTACGTTTAGTTCTCTCTAAAGCTGGAGATTCTGCTACGTAACCTGGTGTTTTATAATCTGAACCTGCGTCACTATTGGCATTTGTAGTTTTTTGTGACCGAGTGCTACCATTACCTATTCGTGATTGGAAGCCTTTAATCAAACTATGCACTGATGGTACAGAATCAATGTGATCATCAGAGGTTACTTTGTTTTCAGCATTAAAATCCATTTTCTTTCCCTTTATCGAGCCTGTGCTGTGCCTTAGCTCATTTTCCCGGTTAAAGTGTCCATCTGTTTGACCACGCTGACTTTTGTTGATTCCTATATCAAAAGAAACAATTATACAAACAAATATTGAAAAAACAAAACAATATTATATAACTAAAACATCGAAAAGCATGCAACACAAGGTCAATGTCTGTCAGTGTAAAAATACATGAAGGCAATAAAATGGCTACGAGTGTGTAATGCTGAATGATAATTTAAAAAGACAATTATTTAAAATTGCACAGTGCAATTCTCCAATGATAAGAATGACATTTCTGTTTAAACATGTGAAATGTATTAAAAATGTATTAAACAAATTAAAGGTTTGTTTACTAAAAATCGAGACATGTAACAAAATCCAGATGGTGGTAATAAAAAAGCAACCTTTGAAAGATGAAGAGTATGCAAGTTTCCCTTTTCTTGAGCTTCGTGATGAATATGATGTTTCGATGTGAGACATGTTTTCAACATATGTGCGTGTAGTATGTAATGCTTTTGTCTGCGCACAGTAAGTTTATCTGTCAGTAATTTTCATTCTAAGGATAAATATAATGTTAAAAGCCAGCATTATGATATGAGATAAAAAACACAACACCATTTTCCTTTTGAAAATATGAAATATTATTAAGAGATTAGCTCTGTACAGCAATTATTGCTAAAAACCTATACTAGAGCAAAAAATGTGTCACCTTCATAATACAGCTATAAACTTTGACCACAATAGAAGTGTGGTAATTAAAAAGTTCATCAACAATGTGGTTGAATTAAAGTACAATTTAAAAAGAAAATGAACATAATAAAATTTAGCATTTAAATTATAAATGAATCGTTTTAGTTATCAAAAACAGATTGTCAAAAGTATGATAAATGAGATGGATAATCTTTGTTAAACAACATATTGCAACTTTTAAAAAAATGTGAATAATAAATTAAGAATGGAAAAACTACCACTTTGGTTTTTATGCAGTCATTTGTTTATTTATAATTCTGTTACAGTAATTCCAGGGCTGGGTATGATTAAAAGTAATGCCATGTGGCAGTGGTTAAATTTCCTGGTGGTAGAGAGTGATGTATATGCCATATTATACTTCTGTGTTTTGAAAAAACTACGAAAATTATCACTTATAAACTTCAAGAAGGCAACAATTAAATCATTTGTCATTTTGTTTAAAATCTTGTGTTGCAACTGAAGACAGAGTTCTAAAATACATTTTAAAACAATGTGTATGGGTGCATACAAATGTTACACATGGCCATGCCTGAATCTATAGTGTATAAATTCACTATAGGGTTGATAACCCTAGTTAAAACATAGAAAACACAGAAAAACATAAAAAGGAATCTAGTTTAAAGTTATGTCTCTTCCACACAGTATTAGTTTCTAAAATAAAGAAGTTTGTTAACAAAATTAATTATTCAGTAAAAAGAATAGGGTGTACTAGTCTAAATAGCATATTTCTGATGCGAGGATAAAAACTGTCTTAAATTACAGCTTTTGACATGTTTTCAATTATTAAAAGAAACACTCATACAATTTTCCCTTTTTTTCCTGTTCCTTCTGTAGTATCTTATTGGTCATCTACTACAAATTCACTTGATCGTTTTTTTTTTACAAAAATGTGTATCAGTCTTGTCATCCTCACACATGCAAATACACTAACATGCCTTTCTCACAACTCTGAAACAAAATTAGGTTTGCTACTTTAGTGAATTGAAAACCACATGTCTAGACATGTTTATGATGTGGAATGCACCATACACTTTTCTTTAATGCCAAGACTACTTCTTAATGAAATACCGGTAAGCCAAATTTACAGCACTTGTTTAAACACATTAACAAAATCATAAAACATAACAACAGATTCCAACATAAAGAAAAATATTAACTGTGCAAATAAATTAGCAGTTACATATACAATATACATGATAATCATAAAGAAAAACTAAACAGCCAGACATGAATGAAATAATATATTTTATGCACCAACAAAAAGCTATTTACAAGACGTACTATCAATGTATTATCATCTATCACATTATTTGCATTATCTTGTGCATTATTTTGAGCATGTTTTAAATACCTTACTTGCTCAGGGGAGACATATTCAAAAGAAGTTTAGTACATATTTACATTATCAAAATGATGCTAAAATACTTTGTATATAATTGACTACTACACATTAATTCAGGGGAGCAGTTTTTCTTTTAAATGTTAATTTTATTAAGAACTGAATTTTATATAATTTTGTACTTCACCACTCCTTAGCACCCATACTTTGCTGCATGTAAAAATCTTCATCTGGATTTAAATAACCTTCGAGTGGTCATAACAAACAAATTTAATCCACAACAAGAAATTAGCTTTTAACTCTTTATCTATTAACAAGCATTCAAACTTTTAAAACAGCTACAAAACGTTATTTCAGATTTGCAACTCTCCACAAAAATATTTAATGTTTACAAAAGTTATGTATGCACTGGGGAAATATTTTTATACTAAACAGATAACAATCTTGGTAGTTAATCTTATTCAAAACATGCTATACTTGTTTTCATGTTAAAAATAAACAATGAACAAAGCAGTTGTACAATAGGAAGATTCACAACTTTACTAAATCAGAAAATAATCTCTACAAAAGTCACAAAAATAAAATAATTAAAAATCACAAAAATTATCATTATCAGGTCAATAACATAAACATACATCCTTGTAGACACTGATTAGCCTCCTGTGATATCCTGTGTTTCTAATTACTAATAAATTATATACAACAATTGACTGTGATTTAGAGTGAGTATTCATAAAACAAGTCACAAAACTGAGTAGTCACAAAACAAAGTAGCTATGAAATTAACAAAATTTACTTATGCATTTTTAAATTATTGGACCAACTTAGCTAAATGAAACAAAAAGCAATAAATATGCTGGCTGTTGTTAATGGAAATTTTTACCTACTTAAATTAGAATGATATTTCTGCACCCATGCAATTGAAAACCTCTTGTTTTTTTGTATATGACTTCACTTTCTGTAAAAAATTCTACTTAAATGTGATTGTGTTTATAAACAAAAATTTCCATTTTTTTTGGCTAATATTGCTAATAATAATAATCGATCCTTAAAAAAAATCATACTTGAAGATTAGAAACTTGCAAGCATAATTCTTCACGAATGGGTCAAAAATTTCTTCTTCACAAACATAAATTTTGCTTATGAAGTTTTCGATTGTAAGGTGAGATGAAATATTTTTTTTTCAGCAAAGATTACTACAGTTATCTACATTTTACAACAAAAGGTTTAAGATTTCAAAAAACCTATGAGACACAGCTTAAAAGAATGACATTATATGTCATTAATTATTAACCTTCTTAAGAACTCATTAACATGGTAATGGTTATGTAAACAAAAGGATTTAATCTATGGCTATTAAAGAAATGTAATCTGGAATAAGTGAGTCATTTTATAGCAAGATTGTTAGTGTATATATTATTATGCCAGTTGAGTGGCCTGTGTAAAAATACATTAAATTTAATACGCAAACATTTACAGAAATAAAATTCGATGACATCAGCAAAAACCTGTCAATGTAGAAAAAACATTTTTTAACGAAAATGTTAGCACATTTGTGGCGCCGTAGATTAGTGGTTATAGCTCTCGTACTCTGTGCGGGAGACCGGGGTTCGATTCCTCTTGACGGCGATTCAACATGGGCGAGTGAATGTTACCATAGCCCCGGGTTCACCCAAGCCATGTGAGGGAAATTGGGAAGATGGCACACTGTGTGGGTCGTTGGATGTTGCCGGGAGTTGTCTAGTAGAGCGCTGGCCCTAATTGGGTCTGCGTCGCTCAAAATGATCATTAAATACTCTAGGACTCTCCATCTAAGCCATGGCCCCTCCTGGAAATAATAGACAGGGTATATCCCTAGATATTTGTGAGGCTAGCCATGTAAAATATGCACATCTATCTATCTATCTATCATTTGCCACTATTATGTGGAAAATTGAAATGCTGATCAAAATATATTACAGGATGGTATATTTTGGACGAACAGTTTAGGATATATTAAGTCTATTTCAGTTGAGTGACTAAGCTTTGGAAAATTACCCAATTTGGTCCCAGGTTGTTAGATGTGGGAACAAAACAACTGATGTCACCAGGCTTTCCAATCTATACAACCTCAAAGTTATATTACAATGCAATGAACTCAGTAGTCTCATACAAAATATTGGTGCATGTCTACCATCATTAATGATGCAATGCCCTAAGTTAATTTAACACCTTCACAGTAACGCTTGTAACTTTACGCACATATTTCGCGAGTTTAGCGTAATGATATGTCTACAAAAAGAACATTCATCCGTATTTTGTGCATGAAGTTATTTGCTTTCTTTTGTTATAATCATGTAAGAACAATAGCCTTTTGTTGTCACAACTTGAAAGCTATTGTTAAAATTGCTAACGATCTAAAAGCTATTGTGATATTATTTAAATAAAAAGAAGCAAATGCTTATGAAAAAAAAATGATAGCATCTGACTCTTTTTTGGTACTTTTCTACTGTGATTAAAAATGTTAGTTTTGATTCCTCTATTCTTTATAACAAAATATAGTGATTTTTTAGGCATGTCATTTTATTATATATTGACTTTCTTTTTCTATTGACTTTTTTATTTCACAGAGACAGGTTTTTATCATTTTATAGTGAAATACTGTTCGAGTGTGAACCAGCTAAAACTTAGCCTTGTTACATTTTATATATTATTCTCTATTGTTAATCCCTTGATGTTTTAATAATTAAATAAGAAAAAACAATAAGTTACTTGAAGCTTATGTAAATGAAATAAAATTGGTGTAAGAGACATGAACTCTATTATTTTGACATGCTATAACGGTATGCTATAACAAGTTATAACGGTACTGAAAGCTTGTGTGATAACTAATGTGTACATGTAGTTATATCCAAGCAGTTATATTGTACATGTATAAACATGTACATCAAGTGAAGAGTAGAAAGGACAATGAATTTTCTTTTTTTTTGTCACAATATTTCCTGCTAAAAAAGTTTTAAGTCTGTTGCTTTTTTAACCTGTCAACCATGAACTTGGGTGAGGCAATGACTATCACTAATATCTGAAGATGGTGTGAGTAAAGTTGTAAGCAAAATACTCATAGAAGTTAACATAAACTCCTGCATATTCACAACATACATATTTTATCTTTGAAACTAGTTTTCGCTGCTTGAATATTTTACTATTTCCTTTATTTTCTGAAACTGCAAGTGTCAGTTTTGCAAGAACAACAATCAAATGAATGTCATGTTTACATTTTTTTGGTAAAAATGACTGGTTTAAAAACAAGTTTCTATATATAATAATACTACTCATATTTTTTTGTTGACAAAACCAGGTGATTTTTAAACTAAAGAAATAACAATGGGAAATATTTTATCAACTTTGCTAGGATGACCAAATTCCTGTGATTTTCTTAACGCCTAGCCTAAAATCTACTTCAGTTACGTGTTCTGTAACAGGCAAAGTTAGACTAATGCCAACAGCACTCTTAAAAAAAGCGAGGCCATTGTATCACACTTTTAACTTTGCGGCTAAATAACTTGTTAACGGATGGAAAATAACTGATATCATCTGCCGCATGGGCAACTAAGGACCACATGATTAGGACAATTTCCTTAAGCAGGGTCAACCACCTATTTTAGAATTGACTTTGAATTGAATTATGTCATGAAAAATCCTTTATCTTCTGAACGGTTCATTAAAAACACACAATGTTATATATTATTTTAATCAACATATCAAGATCTACATGAAAGAAGGAGGAGAAGGAGTTAAACAAATTTATAAAAAAGCGCATCATCTCCTTAATTTTTATCATAACTACATGATCGTTAGTTTCAAGCTCTAAGGAACAGAAGCGACAGGTTAACAAATTTCTGAATATGTTTCTGGACATGGATAAGCCATTGATGCCTACTAAAATCAGTTGCAAAAATCAGCATTTCACATATAATATTGATTATCATAGGAAATCGATTAAGAAAATATAAATAGTACAAATCAACTTACACATGAGTGTCAGTATGTTTGAAAACTATTGCATTCTCCTTCTGAAAAAAGGGGACACGTTCTATGGAAATAATTTATGAATAAGGGACAAATTTGATATCAAACTATAATATCGATAAATTCCACTTTAATGTGTCATATCTCTACAATTACAATTAGAGATATATTGATAAATTATCGCTAATTATTAGCTAAGGATATTTATTGCTAAATTCATCACTATCTTGCAAATTTATAGCTGCATATATTATAATTATACAATGGTGGTGCAAGCTAAGAAAAAACACCTTTTTAACTAGCTATATTGCAGTATTTTGCTTTTATTTTGGAATGGACCTATGTATAATTCTCATTAGATGATTATTTCCTGGATAAAGGAAGCAAACAAAAGATACAAACAACCAAGAAAGTTTAGCTATTTAATTATACCTAAATTTTAAGATTTAGTCAATGCCACATAATATACATGCAATACAATTCCAGCAGACAAATATAATATGCCTGTCCCCAATACAAAAGCAACCAGGTTTAAAGTTAATTTCCACTGAAATATTACCAACAAGTGGGTAGTTCTTTCTTGATTTGAAAGGTTTTGTTATTAAAATCCTTATCCTGCAGTGAAATAAAAATTGTGAGGATTACATAGCGATATCTTGTTGTCAAAATTGTTTAAATAGAAAAATGTTTGAGTAGAATAAATAGCAATTTTAGAAAATTCAAAATAATTCAAAAACAAAGCATTTAGATCAAAATAAGAAATAAACACTTCTTGCTTTTGCAGAGCATTTTAGTGCATTTTTAATTGTTAGCAATAATTCTATAGAAAAACGCTCTTTTAAATATTAGTGTTATGCTGTTGAAAATAATCCCAACTTAATAGTATAATGGAAGAAGAAATCACTCCTTTTCTAGTTCAGGTGACCATTTGCTCTAAAGAGTCCTAGAGTTACACAGTTGCATCCACAATAGATCACTTTTTTTGTAAAACAAGACTGTTACTTCATTAATTAAATTAAAAAGCGATGACCAAAAAAATAAATGAACATTTGTTTTAATTCCATATAATTAATTTTAATCCTTCACGAATCAAACAGCGTCAAAAAGGTATTAAATAAAACTGTAAAATTTTGATCTGTTTTAATTATATATAAAATAATAATAAAAATAAGAAGTTGCTGTCGTTTAACTTAAGTTTTAATTCGTGATCTCATGTTGTTGTATAATGATAGTTTGTACATTTAAAATTATTTATACATATTTAATGAGGACCTAGAAGACTCTGTTATTAAGGTTGTTTCATTTTGGTGTACTAATCACAAAGTCTTGCTTTTTAGACAAGTTATATGCATTCAAACTTATTATACATGATATATATATATACAATCGAGCAACTTTATTTTATAAATTAAATTTTAAGGTTAAATGACAGCCTTTTATACAACTCTTATAAAAATAATGAAGTTTTTGAGTACATGTCAACAACAATAGATTTGTGAGCACTTGCTGGTAATTTTTTAGGCAGAATATCCAAGGTAAAAAGCTGGTAAAAAGATTCTTTCCCCATGAGTGCGATTTCAAAAAATATAAAAGTCAAGATGCTAAAAAAAGAACCAAAAACAATAATTAAAAAGTGATCATCTCCATTAGAATTTGCCATATATGTATATATGAGATGGTAGTCTTAAAAAAAACAGTCTTTTAATACAGGTTACTTGGTCTGGAAGATACTTCCACACTTTTGCAGCATTAAACAGAAATGCCTTTTTGCCAAGTTCTGTGTTGACAAAAGGACATGTGTGAGCCTGTTTATAGAAGTTCCTTTTGTTTGGTAACTTTGTCCATTTCTTACCAGAGGAAATTTTGTGTACTCAGGGGAAATGTATAAAATTCATGACTTTGAAAACTAACACAGCAGTCCTCGAAATCAGGTCAATAACCCATTGGAAATAAATTGCCGACGACATAGCCGTTTGCAGCGGCAATCATTCGGCAATAATTTAGACGCGAGAGAGTTAAGCAAGCATCAACCTAAAAAACTAATTAACAATAGACCGTCCGTTAAATATATAAAAATGGGGACTAATTTCACTTTCTCACCTTTTTTGTTTTTCTTAGGGAAAATGAAAAAAATTCAACAAATTAGAAAATGTTTCCACAGTAAAAATCCGCCATAATCTAGAATTGGTTGTTTAAAAAAATGTATCTCGTGTAAGTCTCCACAAAGATTGTTCCGTAAAGCGTGGAGGAGGGGGGCAAAATTCTATATAATGACAAATTTGCGGTTAACAGAGACGAAAACTAACACAGGGAAAATGGGCTTGCCGTTAAGGGGTGGGGCAGGGGGGGCGAGTCTAGCAGCCAATTTGCCCTTAACGGAGACAAAAACTGTTTGTCGAAGGCCCCTAAACGCCAAATCAATACATTTCAGTTTTCTCTATCTAGCTAGCTAGCTGGACAATTCTGTGGCTCAAATGGAAAAAATCTTTTTTGTCTCTCAAAGTTAGAGAGGCTAACCACATAAATATAACCCATCACTACTACAACAACTTAGCTAAAAAAACAGTTACTCTGTGCTTTGAGTTGTTATTGCTTTTTAATAGCTGGTGTAATTCGCACTCACATAGAAATTAAAAGATTTTTAGTCATAAATAAACTTACATAACGTAGAAGTATGAAGTACTGACTGTTTTAACTAGTAGCTTGTCGTAATTTTGAAAAAAATTACGAAAACTTTAGGGACTCCACATGAACAATCTTGTTTTCCACACCTCCATCTTGAATACATTCCATTACCCGCGGGTTGTTGTTTTTCTGAAAACACTTCCCGCGGATGATGACGTAAACACAGACCGCCAGAGGAATGCGGACGGAAGAAAGGGAACTCGTGAAAATTTCAATTTCGCGAATGCTACATTATCAATGATTTAAAAAGTAAAGTGGCAAGAAATTCTAATCCCCTTTTTGTGCTGAATATGTTTATCATAACTTTGTTCTTTGGTTAAATTCTTATATAACAAAATTTGGCTATGTATATAACTGTGAATGAAAATGTTAATTAAAGACACGCAAAAACTGTTAGATGCGATTTATCAAATTTCCCTCGTGTTGGGGCAAAAAAATGTTCATGATCAGTCATATTTAAAAAACCCAAGATGCCCTGGGTACGAAGTTGACAAATCTGGACTTTTAAGCTTGTAGCCTCGTCCCCTGGACTTGTTAGGTTTTTATATTTGGGCGGTCTGATGTCATCACGCATCCGTACACAATGAATTTACTTTATTTTTTACGCCTACTGCATGCTTACATTTTTTTAACATTGTGAAAAAATTATTGTGAAAATTTGTAAAATTTGATAAACAGTTTTGAAGTTATAGCTAGCCTAAGTCCGTTTGCGAACAAATGACAAGTGAAAATTGACAAGTTCTCTGAGTGCGTATTTTTTTCATTGACACACGGTCTTCATAACTGCTTGTGGTAGGAGAATTTTTAAATCCAGCCGTCAGAAATTGTAACATATATAAGTATGGCCACATTTTCGTTAAATTGCGACTCGCAGTTTTACATAAAACAACAATTAACGACGATTTTAACAAGATGTTCTCCTTCTTCGATTCTTTTTTAACACGGCTGATTTTACGCAAACCTCCATCAAGACAACGTAACGTGCGATAAACAAACCTTGATATTTAAAAAACGTTAATCCTAATTTATGCTACCAAGCAACACAATTTTAAGTGCCTGACAAAGATCACTATATTTAGACCAAACTCTAATAAAATTTAACAATGAAAAAACAACAGTAAGAATCAAGTTATAATGCATCCTCTTTCCCAGTATATATTTCCTTCTCTGTATCTAACAGGCAAAAGTAATTGGGAACGAGTGTGGTTACACGGCAATAAGTAAATGTATGATGTTAGTTCAAATTACCTGCTCATGGAAAGGTAATCCCTCGTTTTCAATCTTCGTCATATCAAAAATTAAGAAACACTGGGGATAAGGGTGGAAAAGGTCCAAACTAAAAATTTAATTCGCCAAAATATCGATCGCAGCGCCGAGGGTTAGGGTTAAATCCCCACACTTCTGCTAGATAATAATTTCTTTGAACAAAGTATATTTCAATGTCTAAAAGAAGCTGTTGTAGAAAGACAAACAAAGAGTGTGGAGGTGTTTTTAAAGTAAATCTTTTCTTATGTCCCCTAGATCTCGCGTTGCGATCCCTGCAGAAAAAAAAAAAACGCAGGAAACTGCAGATGTTCTTTCCCCTATATTTTTCTTTTTCTTATTTTTGTATTTGGCGTAATAGAGATGTGAGAAAACTCAAGAATCTAGGATATGTTCATTCTGTCGACCAGAGTGTTTTTACTTTGAAAATCATTCTCAAATACAACCTCGTTCCCAGGGCTTTTTGTCTCTCATCGGCGCTGCGCTTATTGATAGGTCTGACGAAAAAGTGTTCGTCTCGCCGTCCGATATGCAAAAAGAGACAACATGTTCTGAGATCGAGGTTGTCTCTAATATTGCACCGGTTTATCCGGACAATTTGAGAGAATATCCTCAAATTTAAAATACATGAGCATTGCTTCCTGCGAATCTCTTGTATCGCAGGGTGTATTGGGGTGGTTCAAATGATCCCGCCCCTTTATTATTTAGATTATATAGCTGTGTTACGCGGCCACACAAAATTCGTACGGGGTCGGGTGGTAGTGGTAATAAGTGGACTGCATTTAATATCGTGAAAATAGAGTTTTCTTTTTTTTTTGATTAGAAGCATTACATATTTGCTTACTAAAACAATTTTCACAGAAAATTAGATTACAAAATGTATTCGTTAAATTTCTTGAACCTTAAATCTCCTAAAAAGATCTCGGGATTGGGACCAACCAAATACTTGTTTTAATACACGTCCATCTATAAGAAACATATTTTTGGAGTTCAACAGAGATGTTTTTAACTTTAAAAAAGAAATTTTGAACATTTATAGAGTTATACCTATAAATTATTATTCATTACTTGATCTCTGTATATCTGTAAATTTGCTTATTCAATTTTCTCAATATTTTTCGAGGTAGCAGTCGACAGTACCTATAATCTCAGCCTCAAGTTAATAATAATCTTAGCTTCAAGTTAAATTTGAATAATCTAAAGTGAAAAAAAAACATTGTATTTTTTATCAAAAACGCGTGGATGCTGCAATGAATTATAGCATATCTGGAAAAAGTTCCGTGGAGAATGTTTTCGTCACCCGACGAAAATTAGAGAAAAGTAGCGACACTTTTCTTCTAAGAATTTTTTTACCCAAATATGAATAAGCTAGAGATCGAACTTCTTTTAATTCTTAATTCGAAGACTCTCTCCCCCCTCCCAAAGATGATCAGGAACGCAAGTATCCCTGCTATCATCCCTACTCCAGTAGTTCTCCTGTTAGTGTTTTCATCTTGAAGACGGAATCTTTTCTGAATCTCCTTCCTGCACAATAAGACAGCTGTTTGTATTACTTGCGTTACCTTTAGATGGCAGTTTGAGATCTTCACTATTCGCAGGAATGTTCGTTACCTCTGTTCTGTTTTCAGCAAAAGAATCATTATTGTTGCCACCAGTGCTAACCAAACATAGCTTATTTCTGAAAAAGCATGTACAGTTATCTTCCTGTGTGCAATGAATGAAAAATATTAAAATGGCCAAACGAAATATTTTCAAGCAGCCAAAAAATAACGCCATTTTTCTATGATCAACCTACTGTGACATGTTCTTACTGTCTTATCTTGCAAATAAAATTTCTCTCCATCTTTCAGCAGGTTTAGTTATTTCATAAATATAAAATTTGTTTTTTTAAGGTTGTTTTCAACATGACGCTTTGGATGACGGTAAGTCATAACCCAAGTCATAAAATATAATATTTCTTTATGTAAAAAAAAAACATTTATTATTTAAATGGATTTTATAAAATAAAAAGAAAAAAGAAAAATACCATAATTTACTTTTAGTAAATACGCATACTTTCTGCTGTTTCATAGCAGAGAATCTCGGAGATATATTTTAATCCCCAGATTCCCAATTGTGTACACACGAATTTTATATGCGCGTATATTCTAGTTGATGTCAGTTCAGTGGTGTATTTTCTCACAACTTAAAATGAATTTTATTTTACACATAACTTAATGTTTCAGCTTATGGAAGAGTGACTTTGTAGTTTTTATAGAGATGGGTCCTGCTAATTGTGCTGTTGTTGGGTTTAGGAATAACACAAAGAAATTGGAAAAGTGGAGAAAAAGTATTTGCACAGAGCATAATAGCCAGCCTCAAGTTAAAGGAACTTGTGCCTCCTGTCAACCACCACCATATCGCCTGTTTTGTTTTCCCGGTACCAATCGTTATTTAGATAATTGTTTGGAATGGGTACGGAAAAAGAAAAAGACATTTAATCTTCATAGAATCCACATCCAAGTGACAGGGTTCGTAGTGAGCATTTTGGGGATGCAGAACCAACCTGTAGTAATCCGTATCCACCATTAAAAATTGGCTTGGGTATGATTTTAAAGATCCTGTTCCTCGAAGAGAACTCCTTTTTAACAGCAGTACCAGCCACGTCCTAAAAGGCCAAAAGCGTACCTTGTCACCTGGCATATCTGATCAGTTAAGTCAGGGAGACCAGCAATATTGCAGACAAGAAAGGACAGAGCCATGTCTTGCTTGTATTGACAAGCAGGAAGTTAATAATTACCTGGGTAAAGGACTTTTAGCTATGTCTCTTAAACTAACAATGGTCTCGGGGTTCGGTAATTTGCTAGTAACAATCCACGCATGAAATCTTTTTCTGGTTTCGGAACAGCCGTTGAAAGAGTGCTGTTTGGAACAACCTTTTCAAGTGCATCAGCTACATCGCAAAACTCTAAAGGTTTAAATGACACATCCAAGGGATTATAGTCCTTCTTCGCCGTACTTGAAAGACCTTTCGATTATTTACGTATTTTCTCCCGCTAACCTTCGGACCTCTCAACCTCAAATACTTCTTTAATTGGTCTACCTTCATCTTCTCTTTCATTTCAAACTCCATAGTTATCTGCACCAAATCCGTCCTCAAAAAATCTCCAATTACAACTTTCTTTTCTTCTTCCTTCTTGTAAAACTAACTTCGGTTAGTTTTGTTTACCCTAAACTCGTCCCAGCTTCTTTTATTAACGCGGTCTCTTATTATATGGAATTGGTGTATTCTTTCTTGCAAACATTTTCACAAATTCAATTTAGGGTAGCGTGAATTCTTTACAACTAAATTTCGTTTTGATATAGTAAAAAAAATCTCATCCTGTCACAAAATGACTTCAAGGGGAATCATTTTCCTGTGGCGCTCTATCGTCGCCCTGCGTTACTGCCCTGTGTTGCTGCATTTTACTGCCAAGGGATTACTTTTGTGTACGAAAGTGTACAAAGGAGTGAATTTGGTTTACTTATTTATTTAAACCATTGTTTTCTTGTTCTAGCATAATTCATTTCAGTATCAGCTGCATATCATTTTACTGTTGATTCTCCCCCGTTGTTGTTGTTTTAATACGGTTTATAAGGACTTATCTTAAATATCTTTTTTAAAGATTCTTTTTCTTATCAGCGATGGAGACCATGTGTCTTAACGGAAATTGACCAGTTTTTATTCCAAACACATTTTTTTAACACAATAGTAACATAATTTAAAAAAAGTAAAACGCATCTACTATCTTAAAACATCAAGGAAGGAGAGACTTTTTTTCAAACGCAGATGTTTTTTTGAGATATTTTTTACTCTGATTGCTTCAGCTTGCTTGAACTTCAGGACATTTCAATTTTTAAAAGAAGAATTATTTTGACCTTTGTCTGAACGATGTGAAATCATGAACAGATTACACTCGAGAGTTAGTTCCTTGCAACCAAGAGGTACACACATACAGAACACTCAAAAAAGGATCCATTTAAACGTGGGAGGAGAGAAGCATTCCCCTTATGTCAGCACATTAAAGAATGTTCCAGATTCACCACTAGCCTGGATAATAAGTGAAGATTGTAAAGGAAATTTAGACTATGATCCAACAACGGATGTTTATTTCTTCGACAGACATCCAGGAGTTTTTTCACAAGTTTTGAACTATTTTCAAACTGGAAAACTGCATTGTCCGCGAGATGTTTGTGGACCAATGTTTCAAGCAGAGTTGCATTTTTGGGGAATCGATGAAACACAGATGGAAGGTAATCCTCATACTCTACAAGACACACTGTGAACGTTTTTTACTATGAAAACGATTACAAAATAGCTTGTTGGGAAAAAGGGGTCGAATTTCAGTTAAACAGAACAATTGGTCAACTGTCTATATTGATCAATTTACCCTGACTAAATTTTATAGTGGAACATAAATGGTATCAGGGCCTCTGAAGTGAATACAGAGTAATTAACACTTTTTAATGCACTATTCCTAAAAGTCTCTGCCATATATCACATCTGAAAAACTGATAAGATGCCTTCTGAAAAGGATTATTATCTAAGTGTATGTAAAAAAAAAAAGAAAAAATGTTGATTGTAATAAAAAATTTTAACTAGTAGACATATTTTTCGTTCGAAGGATAAATTATTTACACGTTCCTAAGCTTGCTGTAACCTTTTAAAACTTTTTCAAAAGCTCGTCGAAATATTTTTAGCATGCTGTTGGCCAAATTACACAAAACATCGGGAAATCCAAGAAAATTTAAAACTTTTTCGGATCACACGATCAAACAGTATTACCCATCCAGAAGAACCAGCAGAAAAGAAAAAGAACAGTGATATAGTATCGGTAAAAAATAAATGGAATCGATATCAGAGAATTATCTGGGAAGCATTAGATGAACCCCATTCTTCAAAAGGTGGAAAGGTATAGAATAATTCACTTTCCTATTATTTGAAAAATTCGAGAAAGTTTTCTATTTGTATTAGAATCTAAATTTTCTAGCTCGTTTACTACTCTGGCTGGCAATCATCTATACCGACTTAAAGTCATCTGTCACAGCATAGTCAAAATGGTAGCCTCCAGTTCCATCCTAAAACTTAAAAAAACCCTAAACTGATGCATTACCTTCCCGTCTGTGTTAAATTTCTACGTCTTTCAAATAATTTAGACTACATTGAACGTGACAACTAATTTATCCGTTTTAAAAGCTAAATCGCATTTACTATCCACTAATAAACTATTTCTTTCAAGAGCCGTGTTAATTTGTGGTGTACAGGATACTTACTAAATAGCTAGTCATTAACCCTTCGTGCACCCGTAACACAAAATAGCAAGCTGACTGACAAGCAGCATGTAGCTGTGGCAAAACCCCGATCACAGGGGCGCTAGCATTATTGATATGGAGATGTATTTTATCCGCATGGTATAGCGATTGGGCGGAGGAACTGTGAAAGGTTTGTTGTTTGTGTGATCTAACGTAACAGGAGGCTACAGATGTTTTACGTGCAGAATGAGACAGGTTGTTAAGAGCCAGTGCCCAGTTGAGTAGTTTTTTATTTAAAAATACCTACATAAAAGTAGTAACCTCGTTTCCAGGAATGAGAATGCAAAAGAATCTATTCTCCTTTCCAAAGCTCCTAAAAAAAATTCTTAAAGAATATTGGGCACGAAAATGCTAAAAAACAATTTTTTTTAGATTTTTGCGTATATATCAATTGGCTTTATCGTTTTGTCAATTGTCACTTATTCTATGATGACTGTTGACGCCATATTTCCTTCATGCACAATACAAGATCTATACAATGAGACAGCTACGGACAACAGCACACAAAATGGTAGGATGATATCACTCTCTGTATTTTTCTCATAAAAATTTGTTGTGAAGTTTCATGCGGGCGGGAATGGAGTAGCTTTCCTCCTCTTGTCTGGGATAAATCCTTAAACATTTGAGCTAGCAAAACATATTTCTTAATTAAAGTGGATCTATCCAATGAAAGTGCGACAGGAAGTAGGCTTCAACCAAAATATTGCTAAAGAAATTCCTAATATAATAAGGTCGTTCCATTATAGCAACTTCTTCAAAATGCATCACAGTTTATAACCATCCATTAACAGTAGTGGGATTTTTTGAGATTGTGTTGACAATTTGGTTCACTATGGAAATTGTCATCAGATTCATGTTTTGTCCTTACAAACAAACTTTCATGAAACAACCTTCAAACTGGGTAGATCTGATGGCTGTTATTCCAGTTTATTTGCTGATATTTTCAAGTCGAACCGAGTTGATTATGATCTTAAACATGGTTCGATATGTTCGCATCTTTCGATTTTTTATGTTGCTTTATGATCTGCACATACTTGGAAAGACCTTACAAGCAAGTATGAACCAGCTTTTCATTTTGTTCCTAATCCTCTGCGTTCCAGCTGTTATATTTTCAAGTATTGTGTATTATACGGAGTATTATTTTGGTGGAGAAAAAAGCAAAATAGATTTTAAAGACATACCCACGTCCATTTGGTGGAGTGTGATAACCATGACAACTGTTGGATATGGCAGAGTCACACCAGAATCAACACCCGGTCGAATATTTGGAGCTCTCGCAGCTTTGATCGGCATACTCATTTTGTCAATGACAACGTCAGTGATTGGATCTAGCTTCCAGCAGTATTACAACGTTGCAAGAACACAAATGAAAATTCCCGCCAAAAGTCGATCCATGGTGCTTTTAAACAACAAACACACACTCTTGGGTTTAATACGCCAAAATGACAAACCTGCTAGCATCCAATCAGATGATTCAAAAGATAGTGGTTACGGTCGCTCACCAATACCTCCGTCCTTAGATACAGAGCATTCGAACACCCCTCCAGCTCCTCGCGAACGTAATGTTATAATCAAAATAAACCAGGAAGACAATGATTCCCAGCATCCAAGTGTGCTCATATGATACGGTTCAAAAATATCTTCTTGAATCTGAAGAAATTTATCGGCGCGAGGCTGAACAGATGTTACTGGTGAGAATAGCTCCCATAAATGCTGGGACATTCTGGTAATGCTGTTTATCTTAGTAACCTGGATTGGTTGCATTTCAAAAATCAACAAATTCCGAATTTTTCACGCAATTAGAGACCAAATTTGTGATTTATAATTATATCTAAATAAAAGTAGTAACCTCGTTTCCAGGACTGAGTGCACAAAACTTATTGGGTTGAAGAATCAGTTGAAATTTGTACTCAGTTATATTGAAATATTTTCATTAATGTCCGAGACACGTTTTTTTCCATAGAGAATTTTTAAAGAAGGGATACAATTGTAATGTAACTTGATGTAAAAATAAAATACTGCTAATTTTATCCTCTAGATTAAGTGGCAAAAAATCCCGCGTAGTCCTTGTTAATAACTCGTATCAACACAAAACAGGGCCAGCTAGTTCAGCGTGACTAAACGTTCACAGGCTACACCTTATAGTCTCGAAGAGTAACCATAAAATTCAGAATTTTATTTGCTTTTTTTTTAAAAAAATAAATGGTTTTTTAAATAATTGATTAGACGGCGGGTGCATATTTATAGGGCTACGACGAAACGATTTCATAACCTCAATCCCCCGCAATTGGCGTGTAATAAACGGACCACTCAAAAGGTCAAGGTGCAAGAAATTATACACACTTTAGGACCAGATAGACGTCTAAACGACCTATTTATAAATAATTATTTTTATAATAAATTTGCTACTTTACTTTTATTTTCAAAAAAAAAAATAATTTTCTTCAGTATTATTTTTGGCGGTAAAAAAATCTACGGTCTGTAAAATGTATTAAATGTTAGTAAATTGAAAGTTTGTTTAGAGGAGGGAGCAAAGACAACACGAGACGCCGTGGTAAAAATGCTATGTCACTAGCCTTAAGAAAAAAAGATTTTAAAGTCATCGTTGTTGCATAGACTGACTTTATGTACAATAAACTTGTATATTTCTATGCAAATTTTAAAGGATATAGCTAGCTAGCTAGTTTAAAAGGTTAGAAGTTTATTTTATTAGAAAGTTTGAGTTAAAAGCAAAGTACTTTATCGAATAAATGGTGGGTATTCAAATATGTAGCGAATTTTTTTGTTATTTACAGTCAATATATTAAGATGATTTGGGTTAATGTTTTTGTCCTCAGTGATCAAAAACTTTTCCACCGCTATTGGCTCGACTTTCGTCACAAGTCAAAAACCAACATTAATTATTATCACATCTTTTTACTATATCCGTCGATATACATCCATAAAATAATTTTATCTAATACTAAAATATCTAAATCTACTTTTTACACAGTATATACACGCAAAACAATTAATACAAAAAATTTCCAAGTCTGAAATTTTGTAAAACCAGCTTGCATCAAAATAAATTACCGCCATAATACGATGCCAGTTAGCTATTCAATCCAAAAAAACTTTCGGTTTATAAATTAAATTTGTAGAACAATCGGTAATTCTGGTAGACTTTTTCTACATTGGTCTTACAAAGTGGACATCGAACTTGGAGATAAAATAACAGGTGAAATTTATCAAGAAATATCAGCAACGAGATGCGCTTACTATTAAAATGACATTTTGTAAAATAAATAAATTAAAATGAACGAAATATTTAAATCTCATAAAACTGCTAAACTTTTCTTGTTATTGTAAAAACTGAATATTTTTAAAATTTTAAGAGACGTACTCAAACAAACAAGTTTATGAAACCATTTAAAATCGTGTACTTCAGAAAATCAATTATATGCAAATTTTTTTTGTGCATATAGACTATTATAGCATAATAAAACGAAGCATGAAAATGATACTTTATCTCCATAATACATAAAACGAAATCTAAAAACGATATTTTATCTCCATAGCACAAAAAACGAAATATCAAAACGATATTTTATCTCCATAATACACAAAACGAAACATGAAAATGATATTTAATCTCCATAGCACATAAAACGAAATATCAAAACGATATTAAATCTTCATAGTACACAAAACTAAAGATGAAAATGATTTTATCTCCACAGCAAATATTATAAAAATGCGTAGTCAAGGAAAACTTAAATGGATTTACTCGTTCAGCATCGTCATTTTCTGACGCTGACATTTTTCCTCAAATTTAAACCAGATATTAGTGACAAAAATGACAAAAAAATTTGCAAAAATATACAGTTAAAATTTTAAAACAACCACACACCGCTTTCTACTCTGCAATCTCTTAAAAGCTTCGCCAACAGGAAGCACTTCGTATTTTGTGCTTTAAGTTAAATATTTTTGTTAAAATACTTCGAATCAGTTCATACCCGAGCTAATTTTGAGCAAAATTTCAGGAAAAAAATTCTTACAGTAGAACACGTTTCTTAATAACCGCTAGCAATTTCACCCGGTTTGTTGGTAAACCCCATTTTTCAGTTGTATCGTGAGAACTTACATATTAATACGAGAAATCCCGAACCACTGAGTATTGTAGTGATTCTGGGCGTATAAGAGTTTAGCTTGTTATCTAACTGAAAAGTGTGACGCAAGTCTTGTAAGCTTCAGTTACAATCAGCTTACAATGCAAAACTAATTCTCGGTTCCTACAGGAAATAAACTGTCACAGTTTTTTAAGCAGAAAAGATATATAAACATACCATCTTTCAGCGTTGACAAAACACGCCTGTAAACATTCCTGCAACAATGAAAGGTTTCTTAAAATACACCACCCAAATATCATCACCATAACAACGCAATAGACAAGTTTTTAGTTTCCATTCCGCTCTTGGTTTTTCATTGAGCTCTAACAAAACAATCTGTTTTAGGTCGTTTTTAGCGACCACTGGCTTTGTGTTACCAGTAACACCAATAGTAATATGAGCAGTACAACCGATACCGAAATTCGGCAAAAGAAAGCACCCGTCCATGTTTTGGATAAACCCTGAGATTTTCTCCGCGACATGGCCGACGCCCAACCTTTGAAAAGCACCAATCAAACCGACGTCATCTTTTAGTTCGACACACAAAGCATTTTTATCTTCATCCATTGAATCATCTCGACCCCAATACCTTTTCTGTTCTTCCGTCAGCAACACCCTAGCCAACAAACATTTTGATGTAACGCACAAACCAATGATATTAAGCTGATGAACACACCCTAGCGACTTCATCACTGTGTGTGAAAACGCATAAACCTGTGCGTTTGGTATTATTCCTTCGTTCGTATAACACGTGGTCACATGAGACGTGTCTGCATTCGAAGAAAACGTTTTTGAATGATACGTAGAGTAAATCTGGTTAATTTGAACATATCTCCCATTTCCAAGAAACTGTTGAAACATAGGTGCGTTAAGGCAACTTCTTAAAATTCGTTTGACCATCTTCTTGATGTCACTGGTTTCTTTTCTACCGATTTTCCATGCGTAATAATAAGCGATGATATTTTCAAATTCATTGATCATTTTCGCAATCTGATGTCTGGGGACATTATGTTGATTTCGATTAGCCAGTACATGGAGCCGTCGTTCAGTGGTTGCAACAACAGTTACTATGTAGGCGTAGCTGTGAGCCATTTGGAAATATTTCATCATGTCACGCTTCCTTATGTTGGTATTGTCTAAAAAGAGAATAAGATGTTAAAAAAACAGCTCGTAAACAAGCTAACAAACGTTAAGGAAAAGAAAAAACAATCTCCAATATTTACAGAATTAACGTCCTTTTCCATGTTTTCCCTATCTGAAATATTAATTTGGAAATACTTCGTCATTGCGTTCGTGCATACTTACAATGAAATAGTTATACGATATGAGGAATAAAAAGTATAAGGTTTGAAGACCATATCGTATTGTGCAACAAAACTGCCTGTATTTCCAAGGACACCTTTGAAAACATCATTTGAAAATTTGTTCCTCTTAACAACACGTATTTGAAGGTACCAGTACGTGTTTTTACAGGGCAACTAAAAACAAGGCGATAAATAAATAATGGTAACAAAACGATCTCTTATAATAATACAGAGACGGTGTCTGTTTGTAACAGGCAAAGTGGATGAAAAACTTATGTCTAATATGTTAAATTTTCTGACGTTATGGCGCGACGTCAATAACACTACTTTAACGTTAATATCCTACTAGTCGATAAGGCCAGTGGAAAAATTCACTTAGGCAAGATAACAGAGAAAAACAACCGTCATTTAAATTTAGCTGACGTCAGCAGAGACCTGTCAGAACACAAAAATTTTTTTTCAGAAACTTGTATGGCTGTTGCCTTGGTGTACTTTTGACAAACGGATGCAGAGATATTAGGGTTTAAAGGTTTTTTGATGACGTCATTCGGGGACCCAGGTTTGGGAAAATTACCCAAATTGGTCCTAGGTCCTAGGTGGTCCCTAGTTACCCACGCGGTGAAGAATCACCACCTCGTTTCCATGTTATTTGGCCTCAAAGTTTTAAGTGCACAGTAACGGCTTCATTAATTTAATATAGGATATTGACGTTAAAGTAGTGTTATTGACGTCGCACCGTAACGTCATAAAATTTAACATTTGAGACATACTTTTTTCGGGAACTTCAAAGGAAATTTCGACGACTTTAAAGGAAAATGACGATATCCACTATGACCGTCACAAACACTCCGTATTATTATAGGAGATACTAAATTACTGAAGCGCACCTAAAATTTTGAGGCTAAATAACTTGGAAACGAGGTGGTGCGTCAATGATTTTTCACCGCGTGGGTAACTAGGGACCACTTAGGACCAAAACATGGGTCCCCAAATCCGTTTCGGAATGGACGGGTTGATGACGTCATCAATAAATATTTAAACCTTAATATCTCGGCAACCATTTGTCAAAGATACATGGTCCTATACATTTTCTTGATCAGCGTTTCGAGATCTATAAGATGAAGGCAACGGGTACACAAATTTTGAAAGAAAATTTTGTTGTTGTTTTATTAGGGACCTTGATGGCGTCAGCAAAATTTTTAAACCCTTATATCTCATTAACCATTCATCAAAAGCACGTGATTACATACATTTTCTTGATCAGCGCTTTAAGCTCTACACAATAGAGACAACGTAAAAACCAGGTTCTAATTTTTTTTGCAGATGGGTTGCTGATGTCATCAAAATTTAAATGACGCTTCCTTTTTATTTTTATCTTGCCTCAGTGGATTTTTCCACGGGCACTATCGACTATAATAAATAATTAATAATCAAAACAACAGAGTACGCCTCGACTGCGCACTACGAGTGGCTACCATATTTGTTTATATATATTGGCGTGTTTTACGTTAGTAAAGATGGCACCGATGTTTGCTGCGACTGTTATGAAGCGCTCAGCTTTCAGAGCATTAATCATTCTTAAAAATAACCTACTAAAGCCAGATGTGAAACAAACCTTCCGAGATATATTGCAACCAGGATGTCTTATGTTAAACCTAGCGAAAACAGTAAAGCAAGGGTTGAAAGAAGATCAAAAATTACAGTAAAATAATATTTTTTTATATGATGAAGAGAAGTACGATCTACCACAAAACTACGAGCCAGAAACCAATAATTACTTAAGAACGGCCCAGAATAAAGAATGTAAAAACAGGGTACTTTACCCTATTAACATCATTAACAAAAAAGAAAATTAATATTAAAACCAACAATATTATGGCAAGAAAAATATTATATCAGTGACAAACACAGTCATAAAAATAACAAATAAAAAAGCTACTAATTTTGGAGAATGAAGCAATTTTGAAGTATGAAGTAGAGAATATAGTCTTACTTAACCCTTTCCTTACCTGCCAACCGCTAGGTGGGTGGTGTTCGTTTTGAAAAGGCTGTATATAAAAAACTAGTGACTTTTGGGCACTTTAGGTTAGTTTTTCTCAGAGCAGACTCGCACGGTGGCCGACGCAGCAAAACTTACCTTTTCAAAATTGCACGACTCTTCCGTACAAAAAAGGTTAACATCAAATATTATATATATTAGAAGAGCAACTCGTTCCGAGTAGGGACATAACACTTTTTAAGGAAACTCAGTAAATACAAAAAAATAGATACGACTAAAAGAGAACTATACATACCTATAATGATAACATTAGTTCCGTTTCGACAATTTACATCAGCTTTATTTTCACATAAACTGTGAGATTCACGAAGTGTGTCTTGACTCCATACATACTGTCCAGACTCATTATATCTACAAAAAACAAATTTTTAACTGAAAATAGTGGTCGCATATATCATTATGACCAGACATGCCCTGAGTCCAGTATTTCTAGACGACCTAGGCCCATATAATCATCACACCGACCAAGGAATAATTTAAAAATAAAAAAAATTGGTAAAATTGATTTCAGATTTAATTATGCTGCATAAATTATGTCATATTTAAGTAATAACAAATTTTGACATTTTCAGCAATTTTAGACCTGCCAAGTGATAAATGTATAGATATAGTTAAATTGATTAAAATAATTTTTTTTGCTAAAATGACACTTGTTTGCTTGTCCTAGGCCTCTTAAATTTCCCAATAACTCAGGATATACAATCATACATCAAGATACAAAATTGATTGCAAACCGGCATGCATATCAAAACTATGGAGTCGTCAGCAAAAAATTAAGAGGCCTGGGACGAGTAAACAAGTGTTTACTTTTAAGTTTTATGTTAATCAATTCAAATTTATAATATCTATGCATTG
This sequence comes from Hydractinia symbiolongicarpus, assembly GCF_029227915.1. Taxonomy (NCBI): domain Eukaryota; kingdom Metazoa; phylum Cnidaria; class Hydrozoa; order Anthoathecata; family Hydractiniidae; genus Hydractinia; species Hydractinia symbiolongicarpus. The sequence continues at coordinate 8,039,193 of NC_079878.1, forward strand.
ATAAAGTTTGAATTAAATGAGTGAATGGGGGCTTAAGTTCGTATTTTTTTTCCAAAGAAAAGGACAAACTTAGCACATCAAAATAGAATTAATGATTCAACATCAAAAAATTAATGCTGACATCATGTTTTTAATTTTTTGGCTTTTTATGCTTCTTTAATTAGATCAGAGGAGATGTTTCTTATAAAAATCTATGTTTTAAGTGTATTTCCAAAACTTTATCCACCAGATCCTATCAAATTATAAACAAATCCCACTTTTGTTTCATTACGGAAAAAAAACTTGTCGCACCAGCTCTTAACAGTAAAAAAAATAAAAAGCAATAAAATATCTAACTTATACCTTGCCTAGAAAAAAAGTTATTGAAAGTACAAGTATAAACAAGAAGAGAACATATCATAAATATACCTGAAGTCATCAGCACAACAGATAACTGCCTTTCCCGCAGGATATTGTTCTTTTATGCTTTGAGCTAACGTGGACTTTCCAGATCCAGGTATGCCTCTCATTATATACATGACATGATTATTCTTGCAAAAGTTAATCACATTAACATCCCTCCAAACAGGTTCAGAAAAAGAAAACTGTGATGTCTGGTTACTTGTTGGTCTATTACGAACTGATCGATTCTGTCTTGACATAACTTTTTGGAAACGGTAGTGCTGGAACCACTCATCTACATAGTAATCTTGTTAGATTCGGATTTTTAGAAACCACCAAGTGAAAAATCATACAAAAGCGTATTCATGTTATAACACATTACAATTTTGTTTATCCATCATTAATACACTTTAAGCAGTCATCATAACCATCTTTAATATTTACTAAATGAACAAACCGATTGTGTTGAGATACAAGAACATCAGGTGCAGTCAGTAAATCAACAATTGATCAGTTTTTATACGGCAATGTAACGTTCAAAAGCCCATATAGGGATAGGTTCATAACCTTTGAACTTAGTGTATTGTATTTGAAAGTCAAATATCAAAGGAGTAAAATTTATATGATTTATATAATCAAGCTTCTACATTCACAATATGAGAAATGCAAACTCTAAAAACAAGTAAAAATCACGCAGAATAGTTTTCCTGATGATAACTTGACAGTCGTCAAACTGTTGCTGCTTTTTTAATTAATTTGCAACTTTTTATAATTTAAAGTTTTCTAATTTTGAGAATTGTCGTAACTTGGAAACACTTTATCTTACTGAAGATTCTTTCATAAAGTAGAGATTACTTTCACAACATAAAGTTTCAAAATTTGGTTTGGAACAGTCCATGCATTTTCACTGTGACGCAAGTGTGTATTAACTGAAAATATAAATTAGAGTCTCCCGTATTATTTACTATATGCTTGAGATATGTTTTCATTTTCTTTGTATTTACAATACAGTCAACTAACAGTGGAAACCCAGTCTAATCAAGTAGGATTATAACACATAAAATTAGGTATTACATCATCTTTCAATCCTCAATTTATTGATGTGCACTATGGTAAATAACTTCATATAAAAGTAAATTAATTAATGACAATAAAACATCTACTTTGCAAAACTATACAGTTCATATCATCTGTACTCGATGCACTTCTTGTTATCTTTCGAAAATGATAACCATATCTTTCCTGCTGTTATGGTAATGAACCATCCAATTTCATTTGTGATCACACACATGGTATTATGAAAACGTAACTTTCATTGCTATGAATCCACTAACCAGAAAAAAAACAGCAGCATAAGCCAGTCTAAAATAATAAAATACAAATTTGTTAAATTTTGATATACTGGCATATTTGCACTGATTTATACATTTCATAACACAAAACCAGGCTTACAATTTGTTTACACAAAAGTTAAAAAATATGGCAAGGTTGGGAAGTAGTTGAATTTTTTTGAATGTGTTTTTTTTTGACTTTATAAGTATACTAGACAGCCTTTCTTATTTGTTTTTTGTCACATCGGCAACTAACTGCCAACATAAACCTCTATGAACCTAAGTTGAAGCTTTACCAAGTTTGCATTTGCCTTGGCAATTGCCCACTGGTGATGAGAATTAGAAGTCTGCTGGATGTAGTAAGTTGCTTCACCAAAAGTAATTTATGTCTGGGGTATAGACAGCATATTTTATTTCTCTTGATCTATTTTAAAGGTATTGTTTAGAACGCATTTTCTTAATAAATTTTTTATAGTAACATTGTAGCCATGTGTGACCTTGTAGTTGGAAAGTGGCCTTGTGGAGTTTGCAGGAAAGGGGTTGGTAGTAACTCAATTTTTTGTCAGACTTGCAAGCATTGGGTACATAAGAAGTGCAGTAGTATTGGTGGAAGGTTAAGAGTTGACATTCAGTTTGTATGCAAGCGTTGCAAAGGTGAGATTATAGAGAATAAAGTATTTCCAGCTTCAGAGGCTCATTAGAGATAGTTGAGAACTTCTGGTACTTAGGTGATATGTTGGGCAGTGAAGGGGTGTTGGAAGAAGTGTTACTTGCAGGATAGGTTCTGCTTGGAAAAAGTTCAGAGAGTTACTTCCTTTGTTGACTAGCAGAGTCTTATCAATTGAGTTAAAAGGTAGGTTGTATGAGGCCTGTGTAAGAAGTGTTATGTTGTACAGTAGTGAGACATGGGCAGTGAAGCAGGAAGATCTTGACCGTTTAGAAAGGAATGATATGAGAATGGTTAGGTGGATGTGTAATGCCAGTCTGAGAGACAGAAAGAGTTCAGATGAGCTAAGAAGCAGACTAAGTATCCGTAAAATTAAAGATGTTATCCAGATAAGAAGATTGAATTGGCTGGGGCACTTGGAAAGAATGGAGGGGGATAATTGGGTAAGAAAGTGCAGAGACTTTATAGTTCCTGGGGCAAAGCCCAGAGGCAGACCGAGAAAGATTTGCAAAGGTTATAAAGACAGACTTGATACAGAGGAAATTGAGTTTAGATCTAACACAGTCTAGATCAGATTGGAAGAGGGTCATTAATATACCCCGTCCAACCCATGCTAGCATGGAAAACGGACGTTAAGCCGAGAATGGTGATGATGATAACATGATGATGATGATGATGATGATGAATATTTTTAGCTATTAATATTTTTACCAGGAGCCTCCTGATATAAATAAAGGTCTTTCCCCATCACAATTTCGCAAAAATTCTTCTGATATTAAAAATATAAAGCAAAAGAAGAAAACAAAAAAATTTGTAGTTTTCCAAAAATCACTATATACACTACACAATTGGTAAAACAGAGTGTGTTATTCATGGTAGATGCATTTAGTACAAAACGCATTTTCCAAAATCAATGATGTATAATCTAATCCTCCTTTTAAAACCATGGTCTGTACTGACAAAAGGTAAACAAACTTAGAAGCTACGTGCGAGAAAGAGCTGTTTGTCAAAAAAATTGAAAACCTTAAAAACTATAGAGAAGATGAAACTTTTAATGCAAAAACGCATTTTCTTAATAAATTTTTTATAGTAACATTGTAGCCATGTGTGACCTTGTAGTTGGAAAGTGGCCTTGTGGAGTTTGCAGGAAAGGGGTTGGTAGTAACTCAATTTTTTGTCAGACTTGCAAGCATTGGGTACATAAGAAGTGCAGTAGTATTGGTGGAAGGTTAAGAGTTGACATTCAGTTTGTATGCAAGCGTTGCAAAGGTGAGATTATAGAGAATAAAGTATTTCCAGCTTCAGAGGCTCATTAGAGATAGTTGAGAACTTCTGGTACTTAGGTGATATGTTGGGCAGTGAAGGGGTGTTGGAAGAAGTGTTACTTGCAGGATAGGTTCTGCTTGGAAAAAGTTCAGAGAGTTACTTCCTTTGTTGACTAGCAGAGTCTTATCAATTGAGTTAAAAGGTAGGTTGTATGAGGCCTGTGTAAGAAGTGTTATGTTGTACAGTAGTGAGACATGGGCAGTGAAGCAGGAAGATCTTGACCGTTTAGAAAGGAATGATATGAGAATGGTTAGGTGGATGTGTAATGCCAGTCTGAGAGACAGAAAGAGTTCAGATGAGCTAAGAAGCAGACTAAGTATCCGTAAAATTAAAGATGTTATCCAGATAAGAAGATTGAATTGGCTGGGGCACTTGGAAAGAATGGAGGGGGATAATTGGGTAAGAAAGTGCAGAGACTTTATAGTTCCTGGGGCAAAGCCCAGAGGCAGACCGAGAAAGATTTGCAAAGGTTATAAAGACAGACTTGATACAGAGGAAATTGAGTTTAGATCTAACACAGTCTAGATCAGATTGGAAGAGGGTCATTAATATACCCCGTCCAACCCATGCTAGCATGGAAAACGGACGTTAAGCCGAGAATGGTGATGATGATAACATGATGATGATGATGATGATGATGAATATTTTTAGCTATTAATATTTTTACCAGGAGCCTCCTGATATAAATAAAGGTCTTTCCCCATCACAATTTCGCAAAAATTCTTCTGATATTAAAAATATAAAGCAAAAGAAGAAAACAAAAAAATTTGTAGTTTTCCAAAAATCACTATATACACTACACAATTGGTAAAACAGAGTGTGTTATTCATGGTAGATGCATTTAGTACAAAACGCATTTTCCAAAATCAATGATGTATAATCTAATCCTCCTTTTAAAACCATGGTCTGTACTGACAAAAGGTAAACAAACTTAGAAGCTACGTGCGAGAAAGAGCTGTTTGTCAAAAAAATTGAAAACCTTAAAAACTATAGAGAAGATGAAACTTTTAATGCAAAAATGCAAAGTTTACTGCACAGATCACAGGTCAAAATTTTAGAATGCTTTAAATTGTGACATGACATTGCAACTAATTTTAGTCATTTCTAGGTTCGTTATACAGTGCCACTAAAAATACCCAATACAGAGAATTATTAACAATCTTTCTTTTAGAATTAAAATTACTAAACTGCCTTAACATCTGTCTCTTAACAAACTTAGTCCTCAATCCAACTTAGTCAGGTTCTTTAGAAAATTAACGTGTTTAGAGTCCTTTCCGTTGTTGATGACGTTATAACCATTTTTTATTTTTTATTTGATAGCGACATTGAAAGTGCGTTGGGGACTCGGATCTTAATAGTTAGGCTAAATATGAACATAATACCCCTTGACTTTTTTTAATAGACCTGTGAACACCACATAAACCTTAGTGTTGAGATTGAATTTAAAAAACACTCATTCTAAAAAATGTTATTTTTTAAGTGAAAAAAACTACAAAATATGTAAACGGATAAGAAACAGAAGAGTTAAGAGTTAAGTTTATATCCCATAAAACAAAGCAAATTATTGCGCCCAAACTTGTGTCCAGTAAAAGGGTATTTGTTCACCAGCGTTTAATGTGAGAATATATCATACAGACTTGGGGACGAGGTTAAATTGTCACTTCAAACAAAACAAAAGATGGGTAAAACAAAAAATACTAAATATAACTATCAAACACCTTCAAACAAAGCTTTGGAAGTACCATATAGGTGTTAAAAGTATTTCTGATAAACTGGCAATTGTTTTTTAATTTATTTTCTCATATCATCATGTACCTGTGGATGATTTTGGAAATAAAATACAAACTTAAATTTTTGTGTTGAGAAACCTGAATCAACCAGAGACAACATTTTTTTTAACATTTATTACCATGTATAATTTATTCTTGTAATGGTCGAGCAGTGGTAGTGGAAAAGTTCTGAAAGGAACTGTTTTTTATATCATTTATTCGATAAAGCGCTGTAATAAAATTTCATGTATAATAAACTGATAGTACATCGACAAAATATCACCTTCCTTGTAATTTGGGCGGGCCCACGCTTTTTCGGCTGGCTACACACGAAAAACCTTTAAAAAAACGAAAAAACTCCCACAGCCACCCTCATTTATACGGCGCTTCTGGCGAGTCGGCACCATCTTACCTGCCCTTATGTTAGACTAAAATGATCCTGGTACAAGGTTTTATTTAAAACTCCTAAAGTCGTCTGATAGGCACTGTAATTTTTGCGGCGATTTCGATGAGTTGGAACCCTTGTGCGCAGGTAGAATTTATGCGTTCATGGCGCTGCATCACTGAAAAGGGCTAACTATGAATGTTGAATGTTAAAAAAATAATTAAAGCAAGCTAAAAATATATGGTATATATATATAATTTGACCTGTGACCTGCGACCTGTGGAATACACCAACCCCAAAAAAATTAATAAAATCCACAGTATATATATATGCATCAAAACAAAGCATCCAAACCCAATGCTGGCACTATCTAGTACCCATCTATAGATCTAGCACTTTGTCAACTATGATATTAATTGTGATTAGAAAAATAGCAGTGACTAAAATTATGAAAAATTTCCAGAATGAGAAGAGCCACGGTTTGGAAGCTACAGATAATATTTGTTAACTTTCAGTGGTAAGCTCTTTTAGCTCTTCTGCTCTGGTATCTGAAAATGTAAAGAAAGAAATTCAACTAGCCAGCTATTATAGATATACTAGCTATAGCTACCTTCTATCACTTGTAGTTAGTGTATCAAATATTTTTTTCGGTGAAAGCGGCCTTTTTCCAGCTGTTTTTGTACTTTTCAAATTCATTGCTTCTCGTTCCCTCAATATTTCAGGATTTTCTTGAAAATAACGATCCCAGTACAGATGATCAACAGTGTATTCCTTTCCATCTCGCACTTTCATTTTTCTTTTTTTACTCTTCTTAAAAAGCAGTTTATTTTTGAGGCCCCTTGTCTGAAAAACATTACACAGCGCTGGTTCGTTTACCGACACAAGTGAAAGTATTGTTTGTCCATGGTTGTTCAGCAGTTTCTGCAGCACTCGAGAAGCCATCTTATATATTAATTCCCTTGCGTGAGTAAAACTGTGAGTCCACGACACGGAAATCACGGGTCACTTTCTTATGACGTGGCCGTACGCTAAAATTTAACTAAAAAAATTAGGGATGTACTGCATAGAAATCGCACATAAGGTGTAAATATATAACCCGCTGGTAATAACGATATAAATATATATACCCTTATGCCAAAAAACTTTATGTTAGCATATATATATAGGTATCGCTACATATGAAACGGTATTAGATATTCACAAAGCATACGGACTGTTAAATGCAGTTCCTAGCATAAAACGGAAATTGTGTTTACGAAAAAGATGGCTGTTCTTTTTTAGTATTCTCTACTCTTTCATTCAAAATAAATCTTTAAAAAAACATTTGAAGAAGAGCATGGTTTTATAAATTAATCATAGCAAGGTTCTGTAAGGTTTTTTCATGTTTTATTTTCAGTTTTGATTATATTATTGTTGCCAGACATGTTTTATAGCTAGCATCATAAAAAGCCAACCACCACCAACAACTAGCTAGCTAGCTAGGAATATATATATATATATGTAGCCATGTTCTTTATACCTAGCTAAGTCTCCAGTTTATATTTAAGTGACTAGCTATTAGCTGCTGTAGCTAGCTAATGCTAGCTTTAAACTAAAGATTCCCAGTATATATATTCCCACAAAACACATCAAACGTTATTAACCCTGAAAATTTTAAACATTTTCCTGGGTTTTTTTTGGTTTGCGAAGTTCTTTTTCTCCAAATATTCTGAAAATAAAGTTCAGAAATTACTTATTTTTAAAATGTAAATTTAATTTGTTTCAAATTGTGGGCAAAAACCTTAATCAGCATGCTAAAAGAACTGACTTTTCTTAATTTAGAATTACTAAACACAACCATTTTCTTACAATTAGTGTTAGCGGACACGATTTTCGGTGGGCTCGTATTGAGACCAAAAGTGTCGAAAAAATAATTAGATCACTAAAACTTAATAAAGCTACAGGCTTGGACGGAATTGGTTCACGACTGCTAAAAGCAGGTTCGTCAGTTTTAAGTATTTATTTATCAAGTCTTTTCAACAAATCTTTATTTACTGGTTATGTACCTAAATGTTGGAAGACTAAAAGGGTCTCGCCTATTTTTAAAAGTGGCAATAAAACAGATCCTACTAATTATCGGCCTATCTCCATTTTGCCAATTCCTATGAAAATTTTTGAAAAGTTAGTGCATGAGCAAATGTCTCATTTTATTTCTGAGCACAACTTCCTGAATGACAGACAGTCCGGATTTCGAAAACTCTTTTCCACAGAAACTGCAGTAGTCGATGTCTCTGATTTTATTCTTACTGAGCTCGACCAACATAACTTTGTTTGTGCTGTGCTCATTGACCTTAAAAAAGCTTTTGACACTGTTGATCATAAAATTTTGTTAAAAAAACTATGGTGTTTTGGCATCAGAGATGCTGCCTTTGATTGGTTCGAGTCCTACTTAACGGACCGAATGCAGCTGACTCTTGTAAACGACACAGGATCAGATCTGCTTCATGAAGACGCTTTTGGGGTGCCGCAGGGATCTGTGTTGGGGCCCCTGCTCTTTCTTTTGTATATTGATGACTTAAAATCTGTCATCAATTCAAACTACCACCATCTATATGCGGATGATACAATAATTATTTCGTCTCATAAAAACTTGGATACCCTTGTCTCCCAGGTCGAGTTGGAACTTTCGCAAGTCGACCTCTGGCTGAATAATAACAAAATGACTAATAATACGGACAAAACTGAAACAATCTTTTTCGGCAACCACAGCCAGTTAAAAAAAGTTGAGAACAAAACTATCAACTATATGGGTATTCCTTTGAAGAGGAGCGAAAAAGTTAAATATCTTGGGGTAACATTTGATCAAAAAATGCAATGGGAAAAGCACATTAATGACATAAATAGAAAAATACTAATTAAATATTCTAAAATTAGAACCATTGCATCCTGTTTAACACCTCACACAAAAAACCTTTTAATTAATGCACTTGTCATGCCATATTTCAACTACTGCTCCTCGGCATGGGCTTGTGCCACCCAAGGTAGATTGGGAAAACTAGAAAAACGTTTAAAATGTGTCCGTACCTTTCTTGGGAAAGAGAGGGAATATTCAATGAATAATTTACTCATCAAAAACGATGCCATATTAGTTTTCAAAGCCATGAATCACATTGCTCCTGATTACATGCGCTCAAAATTCCTTTTGACAAAAAACTGTCATAATCATCAAACAAGAGGAGCTTCAAAAAACAGGTTCACACTTCCCTTGGTCAACACGGAATTTGGCAAAAAAGCCTTCCCATTTAGAGCTGCAAAAGTGTGGAATAATCTTCCAGACCAAGTGACCTGTGATGGAAGTCTGCTTTCGTTTAAGACTTCCATCTCTAATGTATTTGGCAAATTCTAATGGAGATCACTTTTTAATTTTTTAATTTTTGTTTTTTATTCTTTTTCTTTTCAATTTTCACAGATTATAAATGTTACTATGTTTGATTGAGCTGAGGCAGTCTAAGGTTTATCATTTTTTGTTTCTTTTTTGTTCTAGTGGCCCCCAGTGGAAACAATCCACTAACTATAGGTTTTTGTGATTTTCTGGGCTAGCCACTTTAAATATTTATTATTATTATTATTATTATTATTATTATTATTATTATTAACTTTTGTGCGTATGGCTTATATTTAATACACCAAAAGAGCTACTTTGTTGATTTCAATTTTATACTCTTTGTAAGCTATTTTTTTCTTCTTTTTGACATTTCTGTTTTACCACTCAATTTTTACATTTTATAAGTTATTTGGAACAGAATGGTATGAAATAGACCAAAATACCTGATCTTAGTTGTTTTTAATTTACAGGCTGTGTCTGTGAAACTTTAAGGGGAACATTTGGTGGAAGACAATGGCATGACATATACTGATAGAACTGATTTTGTTGTGTTAGATGTTATATCTGAACCTTTTTGACATTTTATGTTAATTTTGCGAGGAAGGACCATATATATATACACAGAAGAAGAATTCAATTTTACACCTTGCAAGCTTTGTTTTTCTATATTTTGTATAAATTCTTACTGGGGAGGACTCCGTGCAATATATCGAAATGACTGATCCTTCTCGATTTAAATTTGATGTGTTCTAAATCGTATATAGTTTTGGAAATTTTGTGTAAGATTTAATGGGTAAGGGCTAGATGCAATATGTCAAAAAAACTTTTTTTGTTGAATCAGAAGCACTCCCTACAACCATTCTTTTTTTTACAGTTTGTGAAGCTTTTGTGAGGAAAGAGTGTATGCAATATTATCGAAATAATTTTTGTTGCAAACTGTTTTTCTTTGGCATTTTGGATTAAAATATTGTTTTAGAGGGCATATGCAGTAGATATATGTACTGAAATAGTTAAATTTTGCAAACTTTGATTTTGTCGTTACCTCTCATTTTTTACATTTTGATTAAACTTTTGTGGGAGACCGTCGGTATGCGAAGGACCAAAATAAGAGATTTTAGTATTATTTAGAATTTGTATTTTGTGTTGCAAAATTGGTGCAAAAATTGACATAAAATGAACTTATATACAGATTGATTGCTGTTGTTTAACATGACTCATTATGACTTATATATATATTTTATGAAAATTTGTGACAGAATACTATGTGAGATTTGAAATTTTGTTTACTTTATTGATGGTAAAACAGCATGCAAATTGCTAAAAGGACTTTATTAATTTTAGGTTTAAACACCGTTATTTTGTTGGCATTTTGTCTAAAGTTTGGTGAGGAGGGACTGTATGCAATATATCAAATAATGTTTTATTGCATTATAATTTGTCCTTGCAAATCCCTTTTTTTACACCTTAGATAAAAAATTCTGTCAGAGGCACAATTTATTGTTTATTTTTCACATTGTGTGTCAACCTTTGGCAGGGTTTGCAATAAACTAACTGATTTTAACATATACAATGAGAGAGATTTGTGTTTGACATTGATCAGCTTTTTTGTATATATGTGGCGTTTTAAGTGATTTAAATTTTATGGGTGAGATGTATGTTGAAATGCTTTTGCAAACTTCTTTCCGAATAATTTTCGCATTTGTCAGATGGTCAGAGCAAGTAATTTTAGTAGATTTAGATTTTAAATGTCACATAAATACTGCAGTTGTTGAAAACCTTTAATTTTTTTGGTCATTTATATAATAATGCAGATGTAAGATGCGCACTGCTGTATTGTTTGTTTTTTGATGGACATATATCTGCTACATAAATTAAATGGAATACAGTGGATTCTTCCACGGGAAACAGCTAGTATTGAACTAAAGGATGCCAGGGACGGCGACTCACGGATGGCATCCTGCAGTTCCCGGAATACAGGCACCACGGGGACAACCGGGTCGGAACCCCAACACCTGACAAGCTGTTGGTCTCCCTCGAGGTAGCCAACCATGATTGATTCCACGAGGGTAGAAAATTTCCCAATACGGACTGTTTAGACTGTAATGTTTGTATTTTAGTCTCATAATAATACAAGCGTCAATTAGAGAAAAATAACAATATTTTTTTGCGTAACTGCCATTGATCTTGAGTATGACTTAAGCGCCTTTGGACCTATATAATCATAAAAAGTACCTGTAACGCAAGTAAGACGCTAACACGCCACTTAAACGTCACGCCAATTTTTTAGGTGGCTAATCGGCGTTTGCAATGATATCAAAGAAAGCCGACATACTTCTGCATATTTCATATTTCCGCATTATATATTGCACAATGTAGGGGTACAAAAAGAAGTTTTGACGCTAAAATGCTTCTAGAGTGCAGCGGTCTACTAAGAAGCGTTTAACATACTGACAGCGATTAGACTTTTACACCTATGGAAAATAAATTATTTACAAAATATAAACACAACATCTTACTAAACTTACTCTCTACCTCGAACTTTTCTCTATCTTGAACTAAAGTCTCGGTCCCTTTGTGGTCCGCCTAAGGTATTTTACTTTCCCTATCTCGAACTTTCTCTATCTCGAACAAATATTTTGGTCCCTTGCGAGCTCGAGATAAAGAGATTCCACTGTAGTTTTATAATCAGAAAGAAATGTTTTTGGAACTATTTATATCTCATATTTTTCAAATTTTCCTCTTCTCTGTCTTCAAGGTTTTTACTTGTTGTGTCTCCGGGAGGATTAACCTTAGTTTGCCCAAGGAGGAGGGAGATTGTGAAAATAAGCAATTCTAGATTGCTGGAAATCGCATTAAAATACAATAAAATTGTTTTCGAGTCATATTTTTATTAACTTGGACGAAAATTGTTACATTAAATCAAGTAAAAGTTTACTCTCCTTCCCAAGATACTCACAGAAAGAATTTTGCAGCTCAAGATTGCAAAAATAAATCCATGTAAATTTTCTTTTACTGAGGTATCTATAAGAACTTCATTAATATTGAAGGGACTTTTATCTATAACAAAATACTCGGCATTTCCGTGTTTGACTAACAAAAGATTCTTCCAGGACTTCCAGCTCTAATGCTACTGTATGTATCTTTAAGTAACATGTTTTAATTCATTGTCAGAACAACTCAAGACACCAACTTCAAGTTGCATTACGTCATTAATTTTGCCACCATATTTTTTAACTGCTATGTATGGTATTCAGGATTTTTTATACGACCTGATTTAACTTGAGTCCGAATGCAACATTTTCGAAAAATTCTTTTTAATCGTTCATTTTCAGCACATTTTTCAACTTTTTTAGACAACTCCGTAAGGTGGTTTTTGTGTCTCGATTTGACAAACTTCTGTTTTAAATAATGATGCAGATTTGTTCTCACTTTGGAAAAATCTTTTCTTGCTATACAAGTAAGACCATGATGGCCAGCTGTAATACCATGAAGACAGCATGGTTCCTTGTTTACCGAACGACCTCCTGTCTTCTTCTTTGTCGTTGTCACGATTTGAATTGATTCGAATACTAAAAAGAGAATCACAGTAATGAAACAAAAACGAAATAGCTATGTAAGTTAACTAAAGTAAACAAAATAGATGGATATATGCGTTTACCGCTGTCTCAGTACACATTATCATTCCCATGTTCTCTTTAGTCATAGATAAACTCGTATATCCATGCTTTAACCCTAAGCGGTGGAAGGCTCTGGGAACATGTAAAATTTCCCTACGTACAACTTTTGTTGTAAGCTGAGACATTCCCTACCTTTCAGTGTCTAGCTAAATCGTTCCTTTTAAAGTTTGGAGTTTTGGTTATGGAAAAACTTTACTTAGAAAAACAAGTTTTTCGTTTCTTTCAGGAATGACATATTTGCCTAAGAATATTATTCATTCTTGCGATTATATAGCGCACACTCCAAAGCTAGGTTATATCTGAAATAAAGGCACATGCCGGATATCTCTAGCTACATACCAGGTATCTCTAGCTAAATACCAGGTATCTCTAGTTACACACCAGGATTCTTTAGCTACATACCAGGTATCCCTAGCTACACACCGAGTATCTCTAGCTACACGTCAGATATCTCTAGCTACATGATGATCCACGATGAATAGTTTTAAGATGGTAGATCCCAACTTAAAATTGACGTCAAAAGTCTTTTTTCCACCTGTCATTCATGTATGTAGAGCTTGCATTTCCAAAATGTAATTTTGCAACTTTTACGGTTAGTATGACCATTTTGTTTATAGCAGTCTAGATTTTGAACCTAGAATCCAACCTCGTTCCCAGGGTCTTTAAGCTTATTACTTATTATTATTCCTTATTACGAAGCGGCCTAGAAAATTTCTATAGTTTCCTTGCGTACATTTTTCTTAATGTTGATTAAATTTTCTTTAGATGGATACCAACAGTTCAGCTGCCATGTTTGTAAATTCTGCCGCGAAAGGCAACTAATTTGCAGAAATTATTTTTGATTTATAATTTTCACCAATTAAGCGCGGGGCAAACGAACGCAACATTTGATGCAACATCACCCAACAAATGTTGGACAATGTTGCACGATGTTGCGATCAAATGTTGCATATCGTTTGCCCACAACAGAAAAAACATGCAACATTTTTATTAAAATGAGAAATCAAAACATAAATAGTTGTCATTATGTATAGTCAGCGCAGACGTTGTGTCGCAACTCTGATGGTAGCCACTATTGCGGAAGATATAGATTTACAAAAAAGTAAGAGAAGACGTGGAAAAACACGTGAACGGATAAAACGGAGAGAAGACAGAGGCTGTTACACAAATATAGTTCATGAACTATCAGTTGAAGACACAGACAGCTACCGCTGCCATGTCTTTTTTTAAAAAACAAAAAGTGCTCTCATAATTCTTTTTCATGTTCTTGATGTATGATTTCTCAGAAATTATTTAAAAACAAGTGGTGTGAAAATTTAAACAATAGGAGGATTAATTTAAACAAAGAAAATGTTGGATGAAGTAGCGCAACATTTTTGATTGAGGTCAAAAATGCTGGATGAGCTCGCAACATCATCCAACATCATCCAACATCATGCAACATGTTGCATCTGAGTGAACAAACGATCACAACATTGTTGCAACAACAAATGTTGCGTTCGTTTGCCCCGCGCTTTACATTACATCATGTGACCAGCCTGTGCCAGGGTTTTTCGCCGTTATTAAATTCTTTAAAAAAGACAAAATACCTTGCGAAAGACGTTGCTTAGAACCACTCTCTGTGAGATATTGTATTAAGCAGTTTTAATAAGTCATATAGGGTTATAGCTATATATTTTTAACCATTTAGTTTAGCGTCTCAAACAATTTTGTTAAATGAGTTTTGATATTTAGTTATTACAATTATGCTTGTTAACAAAAAATAAGAAATCAACTTCTTTTCACGACCGAATCGATGCAATTTATAATTACAGACATTTAGTAGCAACCTTAATTCATGTTTGTATCTAACTGCCTGCCAATAGAAATTTTCTCCGTCGTAGATAGTCTCGTCTAAGCGCAGCGTCGGCAAGAGACAAGAAGGCCTGGAGACGAGGTTGATTTGGTAGACACAGGTTATTTTGCAAACTAAGTATCATTTTCACTATTCCGGTCTGGGCAATACACACATTTTAATTATATTTCGGTATTTATTCTTTGTAATACATTAAAGCTTTTCTTCCATATGAAAACAAGTTAATTTCTTATATGAAAGAGCTTGGAAAGTTGTCTAGGAATCTTTTTATAAGTTTTGAAAATCTTTATTTGTTCTCAAGATTTTTGACTTACCATTAATTATGCATGACATCAATTCCCGGATCCAAGTGAAGTGTTGTATTTACTGGCTTTACCAAGACATGATGGTGTATATATATTTTCAGCCATTTAGGTTGATATTTGGAGCATATTGAAAAAAATGTTAATAATTTATTAACCATTAGAACTTTCATTGATACCAGCAATTGGTTTTCACCATCAGGGTGATGCTGTAATTTCTTGAGAACCAATAAAGATTTTTCAAAAAAACAAAAAGATTCTTAGACAACTATCCAAGCTCTTTCATATGAAATCAACTTGCTTTTAAATGAGAGGTAAGCTTTAAAATAACAAATTTGCGTTAAATAAAAAAAATCAGGTTATTTTGTGATAAAACTCGCATTTATCTCGCCCTAGCCTAGTTTAATTAAATTTACGTTACCCGAACTGACATCTGTCTTTAGCTTGGTTTCATTTGCTAATAAACTTGCATTACTCAGGAAAACTTTGGTTGACACATTGTGTGCAATTGGTGTTGCTGCAGCATACAAACACGCTTCATTTAAGAAGATGGAGTAAAACACAACGTTTGTAAACACCTCCATAAATTGTACTGTGATCTTCCAGTATTTCTAAATATTTATTTTATATTTAACATTTTTTCTTTCACGTTCTGCAATCACGATTTTGTGTTTACATTTTGAAGAAAAATCAACTTGAACATACTCTATACTGAGCTGGTGTTTTATGGTGGCAAACAGGCTGAACATACATTCTAGAAATTATGTTAAACACTTGCCTTACCAAAAGGTTGCACAGATCATGGAGGTAGAAAATACCTATATACCTCCATGCCCAGATATAAGACAGAAGCAAGTAACATCCTTTTTATTTATAAGAAACCAAGCAAGGTAAACTGAAAAAAATATTTTAAAAAAAATTCTTAAATTCACGACGTGATTTTGACACAAGAAAGAAACCTTCATCAACAAGATACAAGAAAAGATGAATTTATACGTCATATAAAATGATAAATGTTTCACTGAAATCATCAATTTTTAAGCAGTCTTTTATTAGGTTAACCTGCTCGTTTTTTCTCCAATTGATGACAGACATTTTACGCTTAAAAAAATTACGTTTTTACAACTGGAAAAAGTTTCTTAATATTTTAGCAGGCAACAAGACATTTCCTTTAATTTCTTCTGAAAAAAGACTGGTAGAACGTAACGGCGATGAACAACTTTCAAGCCGATCTATATATTTGAGGAGTGGTTAGTTCATAAGTGTCAGGGAACGTGGGAAAGCTTACGCACCAAGAGATTTGTGCAGAGCAGAACGTACGTAAAAGCAGGTGTGTGAAGCACGCAAATGTTCAAAGAAATTGATGCTGAAGATGCTTCCTTTGCGTCAAAGCAATCCGATTGAGAATTTGCGGCAAACGTTCTGGGGACATCGGTCGTGGCACTGGGAGAGTTAGGGGACTTGCCGCCCGCGTTTTTGCTAGATAATGATTTTGTTTTAATTAATTATATTTAGCGTTTTTATTAAAATAAAAGGTTTCTTTACCATGGGTAAAGAGTTAAATAATAAAAATATCCGAAAAAATATTCCAAGGCGTGACTTTTTGTTCTAGTCTTATGGTGCTCAAAAATGATAAGTTAAATTTCTTATTGCATATATAAAGTAAACTAAATTTTATTTGATTTTATCATAAGTTGTGATTACTATCTTAAAATTTTAAATTCTTAAAAAATAAAATGCATGCATATGCGAGGGATTTTTGCAATTCCCGCAATTTAGAAGAAACAGCTCCTCAACCCGCAATGGTCCGAAAATTGCTGGAAATCAGAATTAGCTATTCTAGTAAAAAACACTACAAATTGTTGTTTAGGAATTCCAGATGAAAATTAATTTGTTCTTATAATCTATAAAAGAATTCAGGCTACGTTCTATAGCTGGAAAAACCTCAGCTTTTTATAAACTAATCTATGATGAGAACTCCAAACGAAAAGAGTTTTGTAGGAGAATTGACAGTGTGGTGTCAAGCTAGACCCCAGCACCTTCAGAACTATCAGAAAGCGCAGCGCTATTGGGAAGCAAATAGTCCTGGGGACGAGGTTGTGTGTGGTTTTCAAAAAAGACAAATAAACATTTAAAGGTATATTTAAAATTGCTTAATGTACTAATGAATAAATTTTAAATTGATTATCTATCGTTGGAAGAACTGAGATCTACAAAACCATGCTCAACGAGTAAGAACATCTGTGTATTCTCTGTGTTTCAAATAGTTGCGCACAATTTTCTTTCTTTGATCTTTTAAACCGGAGGCTTTTTAAATGGAAAACAGCATCATTTTAATACTAGTCGTTACCCGTAAAAAATACGCGGGATCATCCGTCTTTAAATTACACACTATCTAATGTGCCTGTTGCACGGAATTGTGGACAGACAGAAAAAATACGACTATTTTTATAGAGTCGTCGTTTTGTTAAAAAATATCAATCGCTGATTTCGTTCATGAGCACAACATGAACTTTTAGCCAATTAAAACGTGTATAGATAGGACCATGTGTGCAGAAGAAAGCTATTTTGATGTCGTCTCCTTTTGACGCTTTTTAAACTTGGTATATACCTTTAAAGAAAAACCTGAAGTTTATAAAAAATATCTTAAACGTTTGCAGGAATAGCACTCAAAACTTAAGAAATATAAAAAGACTTGACTGAAGTGATAGGTAAGAGTGAACTTAAAATATGGCTGTACTGATATTGATAACCCGATTAAGTGCCACAGAGAAGTAACACCGGCAATCCGCTTCAAGTATTTGCATCGGACTCCAGAGACACCCAATAACATAGTTGAGAAACATAGCTGCTCTTCCAATCAATAATCATGGATGTTTAATGAATGTATCGAGTGTGAAAACTGCAATTCATTTTTCTTGGTCGCTACTGAAAGCTCCTCGGGTTTAGATTCCGACACGGATTATAGTGTTCTTGGAAAAGATGTCATATTTTACAAACGGGAAACCCTTAGATCATGTCGCGAAAATCCGCATTACATTACGGTTTGATGATGCTGTGAATGAAAAACAATTGCAGCGTGTCATAAAAGAAACACAATATTCTTGTAAATATAGGAAAGTATACTTTATAAGTATTATTATAGAAGCTCAACACTAGGAGCTCGATGATAAGACACATTGTGTCTTCTACTTGCTTTTTGCCGTTATTATATGCTAACTAGCATTGTAATTTATATAAATGCATACTTTTATACTGGCGAAATATATATAATAATACTACTACTAAAAAGAAAATATCTATAGGCTGCTTTGGTCATGATAAGATCAATGCGCATATGAAAGAAGTGACTCAATACCCTCAGCGATACCTGGGACCCGATACTCTGTAAGAGTCGAGATCACAGGCCCAGATATCGACACTATTTTTTTACCGAAGAGAAAAAACAAAATTTTATTTGTTTACGTGTAATACGTCTATTTAATCTACTAGATAAAGTCATCTTAAAGCACTGAGGGACAAGAAAATTCATGTAGCATGTAGCATACTTCATTCACAACGCTTGGTAAGTCAGCTTAGAAATAAAAATAGATGCCATCTCATTCGCTCCCCTGATAAATCTATTGAACAAAAAAATCTACTTAGAGTTCATTTTGATCAAAACCTGAACTGGAATGTTCACATAAATAGTTTAACAAAATCTGCTCGTTGAATACTCCGTGCCTTACTTAAATTAGCTAGATTTACACTATTCCGCGAACGAAAAACGTTAGCAGAAGCACTTCAATATCGTGCTTGCACGAATGCCAAAATACCAGATTACTCGATTACAAAGGCTACGGAGTATAACGACTGGATATGTCTTCTCGCGTTACGTCACTGCGGCTGATGTAATTAAGCTAAGCTGGTTGTCAGTAAGAAAAAACATGGATTTTAATACAGTGAAACTGGTTTATAAATTGAGATATGATATAACACAACCAGAATACCGACATGTTGAGACTACTGTACATAGCAGAAATCTGCGATCTTTCTCTCACCAGGCTATGGTTAAGCTTCGTCTGCTAAATGCGTAATAGAAACATCTGCAAGCAACTTTGATGCATTTGAAAAACATACCGTAATCTCCCTCCCCTTATTTATCCCCCCTTCTAATAAGCACCCCAACCCCCCCCCCCCCCCAAGCGAGTCAAAAAGTTATTTAGCCCCCTCCCATGATTTAGCGCTCCCAAAAAAAAAAAAAAAATAAAAATAAAAAAAATAAAAAAAATAAAAAATAAAAATAAAAAAGTAAAAGTAGTCGAAGACATTCGATATTATTAGCTGATTTAACGTCATATACAACATATCAACTAAATTCGATAGGGTAAAGTACGACGTCGAAGTTCTTGTTAATTACGTAATCTTTTATGTTTTCGTACTTTCTGCTTTCATACTCATGTGACATTACTAAATTGGTCTCGAAACAAATTGTCAGCGCAATAATGTGATAGGTATTGTCCTTTACAAAGTCAAAGTCTGACTAATTCGAACAGGTTTAATGGGTTTAGAAACTCTGGAATGTCTGCGTACACAGTGACATTTTCCCCTTGACTATGATGTACAGTGTTGGTGTATGGTGCGGAATCATAACACCACGTATATCTTCCCTCTCAGAACACACTCCTGACACTGAACACAACAGTAGCTTTATCGATTATTTCTTTGGGGAAATGGCCACGACACGCTGGCTGTACTGATGGCATAAACCTATTTTCTTGACACGGCCAGTTATGAAAGAAAAGAGTAAGGTGAGCATGTCAAATTTCCTTACTTTTTTCCGCTTTCTGTATTTTCTGAAGTATTAACAAGGTTGTTTTTGTCTGTCTATTTTTGCCTCGCATATAGCTTAACCCTATTCGGTCCGGGGTTTTTTGAACATACTATAACTTTTCATAGTTGTTTAAATTGAATCAAACCTGGCACACTTATAGTACGTCATAAAAGGAACAAAATGGCTGCTTGAAGTTTCTGAAAGCTGAATAAAAGTTACTTAACATATTTTCCGGTTTTTACGTGGATCGCATAAAAAAGTGCCAAAAATTGTCCGCAAATCAGTTTTTTTCCGATTTTTGGGTAAAATTCGACAAAATCGGGAAAACGGATTAATCACATGTCCAAATTATGCAAAATGATTCTTCTTAATAAAAAAAGTTGAGTTGCAAGTTTGAGGTTCCAAAGATAATCCTAACAGGAGTTATTAAATTTTCCCCATTATAAGGATTTCATAGAGATTTTTAGGGGTAGTTTTAAGTAATGGCCATTATCAGGGCCTCTGAAAAGTATAGGACCTAAACATTTCACATGAAGGTGTCTAATAGATAAATATTGAAACTCAGTAAGTTTCATAGCCATATAACATAGCATTAAGGAGTTATTAAAAAATAACCGTCAGGGGGCGAGGCGGAATCCGCCCCCCGGACCGAATAGGGTTAAGCTAATTGTACGTAGGTAAGTCAGTCTTCTAAATTTTTGTTTTCCATGATGTAGTGAATGTGATTACATTCTGATCGGTGTGTTGTCGGAGTGATTCCGACTGTATAGCTTTCTCAGATTTATTCTGACCAAAAATTGTCAGATTGATACTGACCACAAAGTCTTGTCAGACTGAGTCTGACCGTAAACACTCTCAAATCAGCTAGCTATACACAAGAAATATAATTTTTTATCATAAATTGTTTACAGATAATTTAGCTACGTGTGCTTGAGACACTAGATAGTTAGCTAATCCTTTAAATCGAACAAAAACTTAAAACTAATTTTACTATTGAGTAATGATGTAGAAACAAACCCTGGCCCACAAGAATATAAAATAATGAAATCCGTAATTGGATCGTTCAACCAGAGAAATATCAGATTCAGTGATACATCTAGACGACAGTGTATTTGCAATGCTTGATATGCAAATGCACGGTCTATGTTTAGACGCATCGGTGTATGAACTACAACTGATTTAGATAATGTTGTTATTGAAGGTGATAAGATATATAAGAGTCTTGAAATTAATCTAATGTAATCAATTTTTGTCTTTAGAGGAGCTACCAAATTCTGTTTATATTTAAAATAAAAACTTTCAAGTTGTTAAATTGGAATATTGTCCAGGAAAGACATTAGCCATAAACAATGCTAGATCATTTAACACTATGCAAATAAAAGCGACAAAGCTACCGGGATTCTATTGATTTTTGAAGGTTATACACTCAGATTCATGTTGAATAGATGTCATTTTTTTTATTTGATTCTCACAGACGCAGTGATGAAGGGAAGGTTATCAAGAATCGTCAATCAATGCTATTAGAATTTAGATCCCTAATAGAAATTGAGAAGTATATATTAAGGCAACTTATTTCAATGGTTGTAGATATGCAATGTTTAACATTAAAACTCATATCAGAAGATGGTTAGACCAAACCTTGTGATGCTGACTTTTGTAAAATGTTACAAAGTAATATTTGATACGCAGTTCTTTGCCTCAGTCGTCCAGCCTTACCTCAGGTAGGTTTCAAAACCTGGTTCTTAAATAGACTGAACCTTAAGGATAAATCAGAATGCAATGATAATAAATAAAGTCGCTTTTCTAAACGTGCAAAAATATCAGGCCTAATAACCGGGTCAGCTCGCCGCCATATAAAGATTCCCTTTTTTAAAAGAATAAAAAACACTTGGTACGCACTCCCTCGTTACCCGGAAAAATAATTTTATTAGCTACAATTGTCGATCAAAAATCCGTTAAGATCTGGGCACGAGGTTGTTATTATTTATTCTGTATCCTTATAGATATGAAATATCATTCGGCATCATTGTGGGAGTGAAAACAGAAGCAGGTAAACAACTATACGTGAGTATACCGAATATGTCATAACAAATAGCGTATTTTGAAAAACCAGTTTGGTATGACGGATTGATGGGGGAAGTTATTTTTTAGATGCTTCATGTTTATTTATATCTTACATTTTTCAAATATTTTGTTGTGTATTTAGTTTGGAGTTAAATGTTTGTTTCTTTAGCTTCGTATTATGTGGGATCAAGGAGTAGCTACTTCTTGATCCCACATAATAAAGTGGAATATATACAACGGCTGTATGTCTACACAAGTTAGTCCATATTTTTGCGTCGTCCCAAATCACAATCTCTGGGGCTTCTTGCGTCTTTCTGTTGTCCGGACATCTTTAGGTCAGAGGGTGCATAGGAATGAGGTTGTGAAAAGTACAACGTATTTGACAGTTTATCTCAGTTTTTAAAAGCAGGTGTGACTTTTAATCTTTGATAAATCTGCATTATTGTTTAATTGACAAAACACCAAAACACTTTTACTGGCATCAAGAACACGCCTTGAGAAAGAATATGTTTGTGGCACGCGTTTGTTTTTAAAACAGTGCTAAAATTTGTCAAGGAGGAGACACGTGACCGTCAAAGATGTCAGAAACGGGAGCTCCAGGGTAGATAAGAATTTGTTCTCCTTTTTATGCACCTAATTTTTAATGCACAATATTGTATCATCCTTTAGTGCTTCTGTATTTCATATCAACCATTCTTGATTTCCTGTCACTATGTAAAATACTTGAAATCTTGGTGAGAAAAGATAAAGCCACTGATTCAACACTACAAACCTCCCCCCCCCCCCCCCTGAGCGTAGTTTATCTTTTGACTGTGCAGGTGAGGGAATGCTTATGTTGTGTAAAGAAGAGGGAAATTTGCAAGACACAAGACCTGCAGATGCAAAAATTGGATAAAAGAGGAATGGACAGAAATAAGAAGCTCAGGTTTGAAAAATTTCGTGCTAAATTTGTCGCCTCGATTATTATCATTGGGAACTGTTTTCATCCCCAATTGTGTTGCCTCGATTATCAATCTCTTTGATAATTACAATATAATCCCAACTCAGGAAATTTAGCTTCATTCTGAAATGTTTAAGATGTTTACATCGTACTTAGTTCTATATTGGCCTAAAAGTAAAGGGAATTTGAAGGCGTAACAGCTTTTAAGACAAATTAGCGTGACAAAAGCAGGTGAATAATCTTGGAAAAGCCATGCTCCGGCAATCTAGAGACTTTAAAGTACAAAGTCATCGTGGAAATCTCAGGTCAAATTTGTGCTCGATAACCCACTACAAACAAAAAGTATTTGGAGATCACTGGTGAATAAAATAAAACATTGCGCTACTGAAGTTTGTAATGCCTTCTTAAAAATCATAATTTTATTATTTTACAATGCATGCTAATATAGAAACCTATTATTGCCTCGCTTACTCCCTTGATAAGATTTGCACATTGAATCGTTATCTGCAAAAATAAGTAGGACGGAGAGCCAACTGTTTGAAGCGCCCTGGGGACGAAAGTAAATTTCTTGTGGCTTTACCTATTGAGAAACGATTTGCTGGTGTCGTGATCTATATTGAAGTTTAAATTCAATAAAATAACAGGTTGCATGATTTCTCATTCTTGAGCATACTTTTAATGGGGAAACCTCACGAATAAAAAAGATAAAATTTCTTTGTCTTTTTGCGATATATGAAGCTCTCACAGTCCTTTTCTAAGAACTGCTGAAACGAACACAAAAAGATTATCTCTTTTTTCTTGGGAAACTTCGATATAATTTAGGTCGCCAAAAAGCAATGTACTGAAAATGACCTAAAATTCTTAAAAGTAAGAACATAATAAAATCGGTTTTAGACCGAACAAGTGAAAAAAATAAAAACACTTTAAGCCGAAAACAAATTTTCTGATTCTTATAAAAGTATTATAATTAACTAGTCGTTAGCCCGTGGAAGATCCACGAGTTCGCCCGTCCTTTTTATACCGCATTGCGTGCTTCTCCCTATTGCGCAGCTAAGCTACCATTTTGCGTGACAGACGTATACGGGTATTATAATATAGATAACCGCTGCCGTTACCTGTATTATGTTCAAATATGGTCAAACGATTCAAAGAAAATATAACAATTTAACCTTCTTATTTTCTTAGAATGGTAAGCCATGGTTGGCCAAAAACGTTCCTGTTGTTTCCGAATTTTTATTGTTTTAATTTTTTCCGGACGAATAACTTCGGACTACCTGAGCTATACCCGACTTGCAACACCCCACACCTAACTCGCAACACACCACATCCAACTCGCACCACCCCACACCCAACCCAACTCGCAGCACCCTACATCCAACTCGCAACACCCCACATCCAACTCGCAACAACCCACATCCAACTCGCAACAACCCACATCC
Source organism: Hydractinia symbiolongicarpus (assembly GCF_029227915.1). Classification (NCBI taxonomy): domain Eukaryota; kingdom Metazoa; phylum Cnidaria; class Hydrozoa; order Anthoathecata; family Hydractiniidae; genus Hydractinia; species Hydractinia symbiolongicarpus. The sequence goes on from NC_079878.1 coordinate 8,063,506, forward strand.
AACTCGCAACACGCCACACCCAACTCATATCTTTCCAACTCCCTGATTTTGTAATTTGAACATAACACCACCCCTATATTTAAAATAATTTTAGTGGCTTCACTCACTGAAACTTTTAGTGCTGTTCCAATACACCTTTTTCATAAAGATTAAACTTTATAAGAACATCAGGCTGGAATTTCAGGTTAAAAACAGTAGCTAGGTCTATTATTTAGAACAACCAGCGAAATAAGAATGATGACCACACGGTAGTCTAGTAAACTAAACTCATCATTTTTCCCTTTTTGATATTTTTGATAGCGCGCTAAAAAAAGCAGGGTTAAAAACGCAGGACAGCGCGAGAGCAGAAAAGAGAGACAGGTATCCTGTCTAACCACACGGTTAAATTTTAGTAAATCGTGTAAGAAATTGCCAAAGAAACTAGGGACAAGGTTGGTGATTATAACCCAGCGGAGGAGGATGGCGGTTTTACACTATTAAAGCATTCTGAAAGTGTGGAAAAAATAGAGTTCAGTTGTATTTTCAAAGTCAGCAAAAAATGTTGCAAATAGTTATATTAGCGTATGCTAGTATTAGATTCGTCCTGGATGGATTTTTTGTATTTTTATCTCCAACCTGGCTGAAGTACGATTTAACAAATCATCCAGGTTTTCAAGACGAAACTCTGTTGTATGGCGTTTTTAAACACTGTTTAAGCATTACTCTTCGTGATTGTATTGCCACAGAAAAACACGTGGATATTCACCAAGGTGAGTGGATTTGTTTGATCAAATTATATATCTGCGAAGTTTTCACAAGTTATTATACTTTAAAGCACAAGACAGCTGAAATTTATTCTTTTGTTTTCCAAATAAGAAAAAGTTGCATATTTAAGAAATGTCGGTTTCAAGAAGATATTTACACTTTTTTTTATAAGAATCACATTGTTTCTTAATTAGATGTGGTTTTAAATATTAGGAAAACTGAAAAGGTTGCAATGATGGATTTTTAGGGTTCTTTTAAAGCGCATAAATATTTCACAGCATATGTAGTTTTTGCTAATTTCATATCTGGCATTAAGTCGCGTCAAACTAGCCTAGTTAACTAAGCTTTCTTCGAGAATATTAAATTTAATTTCTCGCGAACAAAAGTTTAGATGCAAACAAATGTCAAAGTAAATCCTGAAAATTTAAATCCACTTCATAGCAAACCTAGATTACGATCAACCAATAACGATATGGTCGACGTGGTCACATCTTACCCTTTTATTAATACAGGAATTATTTATATCTGTTCGGGTGAGTAAGATCATTAACGCTCAAAACACACGTGAACAAAAACCAATAGAATTAATCAATCAAAAAGCGCCGTCAGTATTCTGACCGTATAAAAATATTTGAGATCCAGCGTTGTTTTTCCCACCTTAAATATTCCAATTTCCTAGTGGTAAGAAAAATTATGCTAGATCTCCTGACTAAATTTAGGCGGATGAAGTTTAATTTTTAATGCTAAATGGACCGCCGATGACTCATTGACGCAGCAATTTTAAGTCTTTAATGCACGCGTTATTACGAACAAATATACAGCATGCTCTCGTTTAAGTGAGACCCTGGATGAGTATAGGACGCCCGCTATATAGTACGCTTTTTTCCCTTCACGTGAAGCAAAAACTTCGCTTAAGTGGGACACTCAATCGGCAATGACTGAAGACATTGCAAACGAGTTTCATGAGTCTTTAAGTAGTACACTTTTCCTCTGTCCCTCGAGTGTCACACTTAACGAGAGTATCTCTTTAATAATACCCGTATTTTGTCTGTCTGTCCGCGAAAACCGCGTCCTGTTACAGAAATACAAAACGCGATATATAAAGGACGGGCGACCCCGTGGATTTTTTCACAGGTTAACGGCTAGTCTATATTATAATACCTGTATGCGTCTGTCCGTCCGTTTGTCTGTCACGCAAAATGGTGGCTTAGCTGCGCAAGTAGCGAGACACATGTAATGCGGTATAAAATGGACGGGGGAACCCGTGGATTTTTCCACGTGCTAACGACTAGTATATACAATTGTTTTAAAATGGCCGCGGAAAATGTTTATCTGTAACACGAGTGTATAATTAATTTTTGAAGATGGTAATACTCTCTATATTGCCCTATATCTCTATTGCTTGACATCTATATTGTTTGACAAAAATTCACATACTTTAATTCTTGACTTTTCTTTTTTCGTTTTTCTCTCCTTATTTTAAATTCGCCTCGTAAAAATCCATAATTAAAATGTTTCTTGTCCATGTTATTAGACATGCACTTTTTTTTACAAGAAACATGCATACAAGAAACATAGGCTCGAATTGGCCAATAGCTAAAGGGGGCGCAAACCGGCCAACATGTTGGCCAACATTTTGACCAACATCGACTGACCAACATGTTGGCCAACAATGTTGGCCGGTTTCCGTTAGGCGCCAACATGCTCAAGAAGAAAAGAACTCTCAAAAAATGTTTGTCAACATCTATTAAATATTTAATAAATGTTGGCCAAAAATTTGCATGTTGGTAGCATGTTTGTTGGTTTGCGCTGGGTAACCAACAAGTTTCTCCTGTCGCAAGGAACCGAATGGTGAGCAATAAACTTTGAGCCGCTGAGATTGTTTGATGAGCTCCCATTACACCTTATTTTTTTGGTGTTATGTATGGTTTGATGAAAGCAAGAATCTCTTTAAACGATTCATAAGTCAGTACTAAGCACTAAAAGTTAAACAAAACATTTGCATCGATTTTTCTCATGTAGGGAGTATGTTTGTTCATCAGGTGACCTCCGGCTGTTCTGGGCGCAGCAAATTGCTGCGCTTTTTTTTTACTTCGCAAAAAATGTGACTGACATGTTGAAAATGTTGGATCCGCTCATGAGGAAAGAATGTTTTTGAAACAATTGAGAATAAGAAAAATTTGAGGCTTAATTCTCCAAAAAATTAAGAAACATTTAGCCTAAGCCTAAATGAATGTTTCTTGTAAAAAAAACAACGAAATAAAAACAACGGTAATATCGCTTATAATGGAAACGTCCTCCTGCTAAATGTTGAATATGATTAACTCTAAGGTCAGAAATTATCACGAAAAAATGCACGATTATTAACGCCAGATGGAAACCAACCAATTATTACGACTAAAGGCTTCTATTGATTGCTCAATTTCGGTAGTTTCTTTTGTTAGAAAATAGTTTCAAACTATTTTCACGCTTGCATTTATTTTTCAGACAGTAAATCAATTTGGGCATGCGCAGTTGATATTCAAACCAGTGATTGCATCATTCACAGTTAGTCGCAAAAAAAAGTAGAAACAGATCCTACTTGTGCGATCGTAAAAATGTTCTTGTTAAAAATTATCCAATGATAATCCCAAAAAATGCAAACAAAACTCTATTGATGCTGAAGCAGAGCACTTAGGATTTCTTGTTGCTTTTTTTTAAAGAAAAAGACAAGGAATAATCTTTTTAAAAAACGTATATCCTAAGTGGTTTTTGGATGGCAACAATTATTTTTCTCTCGAAAAATGGCGTAGCAACCGAACAAGCTGCAGCAAACGAGTTCAAATTTTGACAAAATATCAACGCAAAATAAAACAGTGGAAATTAGCGAGAGCACTTTTACGACGGAATGTTGAGCCTAAAAATACGCGCGAGCATGGAAATAATTTAAATGGAAACCCACCTTTACGTTTAATGTTCGTTTCGTAACGTTGAAAACAGGCCACATGATCGTACTTACTAAACAGAGGAACCATCTACAACGACCTACAACGATCTACAACGATCTACAACCACCTACAACGATCTACAACGATCTACAACGACCTACAACGATCTACAACGACCTAAAACGATCTACAACGATCTACAACGACCTACAACGATCTACAACGACCTACGACGATTTACAACGATCTACAACGACCTACAACGATCTACAACAACCTACAAAGATTTACAACGACCTACAACGATCTACAACGACCTACAACCACCTACAACGACCTACAACGATCTACAACGACCTACAACCACCTACAACGACCTACAACGATCTACAACGACCTACAACGATCTACAACAACCTACAACGATTTACAACGACCTAAAACGACCTACAACGATCTACAACAACCTACAACGATATACAACGGCCTACAATGATCTACAACGACCTACAACGATCTACAACGACCTAGAACCAACACATTATATACATTCGTTGGGGACTTGTATTTTGTTTTGCATCATAGTGTTGTTGTAACTCAACTACAGACGGCGGCCCAACTTTGAACGCGGGACTGGTCCGTCTTTAGACAGAACAGCCCGTCACAAGACAGGTTGGTGCGTTCGCAGTTGGGATGGCCCATCTATTGACAGGTCTGGCCCAACTTTGGAAAAATGCAAATTCGTCTTATGTTGATACAGGCCTAACTATTGACGAAGGAATTTCCCTTTTTTTAAAGCCGTGTCATCGGATGGGACAAACTCAACTGTACACAAAGAACTCTTGCAGTTTTTGAAAATGTGTCATAAGATGGGACAGGCCTTACTAGTGACAAACAATTCCCATGCTTTTGAAGCTTAAAAGCTTTTAACGCCACTGTGTTAAAAGATGGTCCGTCCCATTTTTAGTGTTCTAAGTTGGGTCAGAATAGTGTCTTTGCAACCAGCCATGTTTTGAATTTAATGACCTTCTACGTATTATTATTTAGTACTTATATGTAATACCTATATTCAATAAAACATAAACGGAACCTACATAGTTCGAATACATAGTATTTTTTATTTTTAGAAGGAAAAAAATTGCAAAAATCGGCAGAGTAAAAATGTAAACCTATATATAAAAATAGCTTTGAAGAGATTGTTTATCTTGTTTTTCGAGATCTGACGTTAAGTAGCTTCGTAAAGAATCTGAGTAAAGCATCAGGCGGAATAAATTCACGATTTTTATGCAATTAAAGTCAAACTTTCAAAATCAATATGAAATAATCAGACCCTATCCCACAAAGTTGTGTGTGTGTGTGCTTCCAAGGTGGCGCGGGTCATGTTAAACAATGTACGCGTGCGCAAAATATTGCAAGAGCGAGATAGAAAGCGGAATACAGGTGTTGCCGAAAATGTGCTGAAATGTTATTGTTTGTGTTCTTCTAAAATATGAGATTTCCGGAAGGTGACGAAGACTTGTGACATAATTACACAGAAAAAAGACAATTTTATTTTTTCAGCTGGACGAAATAATAATTAACAAGCCGCACATAAACTAGGATCGAGCAACCTCGTCCCCAAGACTCTTCTACGCAGCGGTCCTGTCAGAAAATTATAGGCGGAGAAAGGCACTGGGACAAGGTTGAGGGTCAAAATTAACGTAACTGCACCGTGCATAGCATAAATACAACAATGAAAAAACATACTTTATCGGGTATTAACGAAACTTAAAACGCAAAACTATGACACCTGTTTCTTACTTGGTTCATTGTTTTCATGCATGACATAAAGCCCTAGAAACAGGAGTTTTTACGTCTTTTTTACGTCGGGAAAAACTTAAAAACCCTGAGTCATGATTGATTTCTGCATCAGATTTCAGCCAAAATTTCGACGTTTTAATAAAAAAGATGACGGGTTTCTCGTATTCTATTGCGCAATACTTCGCTATACATGGAGACGAGGCTTTGAATAGTAAAATGTAAACAAAGTAGGCAAAATCAATATCACTTTTTAAATACATCTAATTTCCTTACCTGTTAAATCTTTTAAAAATTGCTTTAAAAAACGAAATGAGGACCCGTAGTCAATGACTAAATGCCAGCTACATTAGTTTTTAGAAGCTAAAGCTCGGGAATTATTGTTGTATTCCTTACGATGGCCCACAAGGGTCACAGTGCGAGGATTTTTTATACACTGCGCGAGAATTCTAAAATGTGCGAGAATTTTCCACTACACTGCGCGAGAGCTTATAAACTATGCGAGAATTTTTTTGTACACTGCGCGAGAATATTCAACAATGCGCGAGAATTTCCAAATATTGCGGGAAAATTTATATAGACTGGACGAAAAAATATTTTAAATATCGCAGGCCTACATATCATCGATCTGGTCTTTAAAATTAATTTTCTTTCGCGCTTTTTTTTTCTTTTAATGGAAACAGCATGGACTTTTGAAAGCATAGCTCGAAGCCATAATGCCTATACCAACGCACTTGCCATGCATTTCAGTGAGTGTTAACAGTGATCGTGATTCTTTGATATCGCAATACTTCTCTCAAGACATGACAAATCTTGAAATAATATCTTTTCTTGCAATTCATCACAGTATTTACATAAGTTTGTCAACATTGAAAAGAAGTTTAAGAAAAATGGGCTTGAGACGACGCATTGGTCAGTACGAGTCCAGAGAGGAAGTGATTCAAGCGATTTCAAGTGAATTGACTGGAAGTGGAAAGTCACTAGGTATTATAGCATGAATATACGAACAGGACTTAAATTTTTTAATGTCTTGTTCCCAAGCATTTTCTACCAGGCGTGAAAACTGTTATTACAGTTGTTTACTTTTTTTAGGCTACAGAAAGCTGTGGAAGGCCATAAATGCAAACGGAATACCAGCCAGAAGATCATCTGTCATGGAAATTTTAAGAGAGTTGGATCCAGTAGGAGTTGAAAGTCGCGCAAAGAAACGGTTGAGGCGCCGAATCTACAGCGTACCTGGGCCAGATTTTTTATGGCACTTGGACGGGCATGACAAACTGAAGCCCTACGGTTTCAGTATACACGGTTGTATTGACGGGTTTTCCCGCCGATTAATTTGGCTCGAAGTTGGACCCACAAATAAACGACCACAAGTTGTTGCCAACTATTTCTTAGAAGCTGTAACCCAGTTGAACAGACTACCTACTAGAATAAGAAGCGACGACGGGACCGAGAACAGCATAATCGAGGCCATTCAGATATGCATGAGGGCTGATCACACGGATGAGTATGCTGGTCTCGGCAGTTTCATGGATCCTCTCCGAACAATCAAACCCCCAAGCAATGTCGAAATGTACATATTTCATGAAGCAGTAAAATGACATGAAGGCAAAAATAGGTTTTCGTTTTTAAAGAACTCACCCACTATAAAGCCACTGAGACCAGCACTGAAGTATGGTGGATTGCAACCATGTAATAAAGATAATGACACAAATTTTCCAAAAAACATATATTGATCTTCTGTTAACTTTTGCAGATCATGGATGAAAAATTCATTATTTTGACGGCCATATGTAAGTTTACCAATTGTGCTTTGATAAAATAGCGATATTAACTCACGAGTAGGACCACCTGTGTCTACACCAGCTTCCTTACCACCCATACTGGTGAATTCTACCTTGAAAGGAGACAATTCAGCATCTGAAAAAAACACCTCCATTTTTTGCATAACATCATTAAATACACATCTTCTTCTGATATTAAAAGTTACTTTACTTTTTTTCATGAACTTCGCTGACAAAACATTCAACTCTTTCTCCAAGTTTAATTTTGGTGAATTACTAGATAAAGCTTTAATACGTTGTTCTCGCAAATTTTCGATAGATCTGTCAGTAATATTTTCATTGGATGGTTCTTCGGATGTTGATCCACCTTCAGAGTCAAATGAATTCTTTTGACTATCTTTCTGCAATGACTGTTCAAACTCCTTATCTTGCTTACATCTGATGCAAAACCTGAAGTAAGTGCCCGAGCATGTGTCACAAATTTTTCTTTTCAAAGCAGGACCAGCAGCAGTAATAGGCTCAGAATCAGAGAGTGACATACAATCATCATTGTAATCATAATCAAAATAATTTTCAAGCTCTGGACCATTATCATTTAAACTAGTTCTCAAAACAAACCATGTTTTTGATGGAAACAAACCCCTTTCTTTAAGATAATCTGGAATACTGTCCCGTAAGTTGACTGTAGTACCGGTAACATCTTCCAGTTTTGCAGTCACTTCTAGTCGGTCTTCATTGAAACAGTTCTTTCCACACACACCAAAATAAACATCCAAATTTTTGGTCAATAAATGCTCGAAAGTTTGATTCTCCTGATTTAAAGCAATGAAACGGCTTCCTCCTCCCTCTGCTTGTTTCACATTTATCCAATTTCCTCCAACCTCTCCCATCCACCTTACTTGGATTCTAATATATTTTTTATTTGTTGAAGCATTGCCAGCAGCACGAACACTTTTTTTTGGTTATCTTTGTCAACAAAGTGTTCAATCTGGTAGTGATGTTTCCATGTCTCTTCTGTTCGTTCTTGATATCACTGGATTCTCCATTACAAGCTTGGTCTTGGTCTTGTTTTGACAAAATACTTCTTTCAATTTCTTCTTTCACCTCTTTCATGACTTCTTCCTTAACTTCTTCCCTCACTAAACGTCTGAGTACAGAATCCATTTTGAATTTGGAAAACAAACAGAACAACTTTGCTCTCACCCCGAGATACCTAAATAAATCCTCCATAAATGGTATGGGAGGCGCTGTGGTGGAGTTCAACCTCGGTTCCAGGATACTGCAGATAAACTTCAGACCAAGGTCTGTAAAATAGCATAAATTTGATTTTCATAAGAAACTTTCTAACACAAATATAAATTCTCGCGCACAGTTTCGAAATTCTCGCGCACAACAGTTAGATTTCTCGCGCAGTGTAGTGGAAAATTCTCGCACATTTTAGAATTCTCGCGCAGTGTATAAAAAATTCTCGCACTGTGACCCTTGTGGGCCATCGTAATTCCTGGCTGTAAAAATTCTCTTTTACGACTCAGAAAGAAAGAAAACAAACATTTTTAGGATTCCTAAACAAGAAACTTAAATACGGCTGTAGACTATTGTTATCAGAAATGTTAGAAGAAAAGGTAGCGCTAATAAATTTTCACATTGAAGATTCGAAAAGAAAATCATAGAATTTGCGAGTTTATTTTAAAACTGAAGCTTTCAGAGTTTCATTAGGAGTTGGTAAAAAAATTACCGCTGGTGCTGTACCTTCTATCTTCAAAACAGAGACAAACAAAGTACGTTGAAGTCTCCCATCTAAAAAGAGGCAGGTCCCTAGCAGTAGCAGCAGCAGTAAAAGTGAAGTCATTTCAGAGTCTGAAAAGCCTATTATAGTATCTGCTGACCAAGAGGTTGCAGAGCTATTACCTTAAGTGGATAGATTTTGGCGAGTCTTTAATTTGGCGAATGACCAAAATGGAATATTTGGCGAATGATAAATGTTATAAAATTTGGCGAGGATTTAAATTGGCGAAGACAAAAAAATGTTTATTTTGGCGGGAATTTATTTTGGGGAATACAAAGAAATGTTTATTTTGGCGAAGACAAAAAAATGTTTGTTTTGGCGGATGACACCTGTAACAATCCTCTTTATACTTCTCTTAATAATAGATGTATGTTGTCTGTCTGCCGCGAGAAAAAGGTCGTGTTACGGAAACACAAAATGCGGTATATAACGGACGGGCGACCCCGTGGATCATTCCACGGGTAACCGACTAGTGTATAAATGAAACTTGTGAATATAAAAAAAAGTGCTTTTTTTAAAAAAAAACATTTTTTGTTTCTTAATTAAAAAAAATAGGTTATTTTTTTACATTTGGCAGGGATTTAATTTCGTGAACGGTAAATTATGTTAAATTTTGGCGATTATTTATTTTGTCAAATAGTCAGTTATCAAAGTTTCAGCAGGTATTTAATTTAGCGAATATCGCGGAAATTCGCCAAATTTAATCCTCGCCAAAATTTATCCACTTAGGTCTACTGCAAAGGAAATTAAAAGAATTGAAAGGAAAATTCAAGAATTTAAACAACGCGGAAGATAATGAGGAGCTATTTTCCTATAAATACAGATATGAAAAGTTGCATAAACATAATGAACTATTTCGCACGCAACTGGTTTGGAAGTAGAAAACTTTGATATCCTGTTCGAGTTTTGAGATCCAGGAGAAAATTGTATCAATATGAAGTTCTATGACACATCAAAAAGATTCCCGATCGTCACCTGAAGAACCTCACTTTTTAGACCCAAAAGCCAAAGTTGAGTCCTCATGAGCAACTGTTCTTATATGTCACATGGTTGAAAAATGTTTTCACACTTTCTCATGTTTCATGGCTTTTCAATATATTGAAGGCAACAATTTCTAGATATCTCATTAAATTATTTTAAGTCCGGGTTTGCGTCGATTTGGCTTGCTTGAGACCAAGGAAATGCAGTTATGCTAGAAAGTTTCAAGAAAACATAACCATCCACTAGATATAAAGATAGAAAGTTGGCCAAGTTACCTGAAACTATTTTTTTCCGTATAGCCGAACGATCGTTACGAACGAATACTATAAGAACAAATTTAATGGAGACAAACAATATTGAGGGTACTTTTGCCAACACTGCTGCCCTTCACTTCAACGACTTTCCATTTCAACTTCGGCAAGTGGAAAACTATAACAAATTTACAAACTTAGCAAAAAAAAATTTTTTTTTGATAGGGCAACAGCCAAACTTTCAAGTTGTTCTGATTTTTAATTTATTTATCTGTTTTATCTTAGCCTTTTCTTTATACAGGTTTTTTTTTTCTCACTTAATTGACTATGGTAACTTTACTGTACCAAATTTTTTGGTTTAATTATCGGTGCTTTACCTTTTTTTTTCTCAATATACATTTCGTTTAACTCTTGGTTATTTCCTATTACGGATAGTAGGTTTTTTGTTTTTTTGTTTTTGTTTTTACGTGACGCTTTAACTTATTCCTTAATTTACATTATCTAGACTTACCAAGCCTTCTTTAGCTTTGATCAATTATAATGGTTCATTTATCCTAATGCCTTTCAATACGTTTTCACAACTCAAGACCTTATGATTATTTGACTGCTTCGTCTAGGCTCTTTTGTTCATGCTCAGTTTGTTTTTATTTCTGATTGAATTTATGTTTACGTTTGCACATTTAATATTTACGCATTTCAGCATTAAGAACTATTGTAATTTATGGATGCTTGAAATATATGTCGATTATTAATAATAATAAAAATAAAATTTGAAATAATACTTACAAAAAATCTCATTGGTTGGTTAAGTCTGTTGTACCAAGGCCTCGTACGCGTTTCATCCTCATAGAAAACACTATAGGCCCTGGGATCGAGGTTGAATACACGCTATTTTTAGAAGAATCCAAAAATTCTAACCAGGCTAGTCATTATTCTTATTTTTTTAATGTTCTTAACAAAAGAACTATTGTTTTTAACCTAAAATCCTAGCATAATACTTTTAAAAAGCATATTCAATGAAAAGAAAAATCATGTACTTTGCTTGAGGGACACTATCATAGTTTTAAGAACTCTGGGTACTCGGCTACTGAGCTGAATACAGAATTGTTTAAATAAACCTTGTATGTTTTTATTTAGACCATGCCTTGGTCAAAATTTTGGTAATTGGGGAAATGACTTTAAAGGGAGTGATTGTTGTCTTTCAAGTTTTTTCCATGAAGCGATCATTTGGAAAAAATGGAATGTTTGTTGTATCCGTTTTATCGATTGTGAATGGTAATTTTTTTTTCTCCCATCTACTACCTCTGCCAAAAGCAATCGAGATAATGATGCATATACCAACCATGAAATTAGAGGGAAGACGATCAAAACAGAATTGTCGGATTTTATTTCCTTTCGCATGACAAAAGAATCGGAAATCAACATTGTACTGGGGTGTGCTAGAGTGGGAATTTGTGTAGTATTGTTTACTGACGGGGGTTTCAACACTTTTTGGCACGGGTTGTGGTATTTAATAACATTTCGGTTAAAATTTAGCCAGATTAAACATGAGAAACTGTGAATATATTTTGAAAGTTTAACTATTATTTAACTATACAAGAAATAAAAAAATAAAAAAGTAAACGCCCTGGGCCTTTATTAGAGGATTTACGGTGATTTACCCGACATTACCATGATTTCGAAGCATATTTAATGATGTATATATATATACATTTGCATTTTTTAAATTATGTAGGAATTTTCGGACTTGCGCTGACCGGACGTTTCATCTCTAAAAGACAACAGTGGCTGGAAGATGCAAAATCAGATGTTATGTACGCGCCATATTACTACATCGGATCAGCGGTAACAACCATCTTGTTGTCGTTAGGAATGCTCCTTTATGGTGTAAAGTGGGATACGGACAGCAACAATAACAATCAAGCTGTTGTGGAAATGATACAGCTGTATCCTATCCGCGAAGAAGGAGAAGTGATCTCATCTGAGAACGATGTAAATATATGATCAAAAGGAAAACTTTTTATCTTTTAAATGCTTCTCCCTGCCTAAAAATGCATTTCGTTCTTTTTATCATAAAGTTAACAAGTGCGTTCGTGATAATAACGAATTAAAACGAACCAGAAGATTGCGGTCATGCGTACATTTTCGTTTTAAAAGAAAAGCATAAAACCCCTTTTTTATCGTCAAATATACCAGATAAGGACACTTAACAAGATCATTCCAAGGATACTTGGTTGGTTCTTCAAATATTTCACTCTGCCTCGCGAGTTAGGTATTTGTCAAAACCCCCATGGTAAACTACTTAAATTAGAAAATGGTATAACCAATTACTAATACCAATAAGAGCTTTACTAAATGAGGTAAAAGGGTGTGTTTATATTCAAAAACATGTTTTGAGGGATAAGTTGTTAATTGTATGACAAGCACAAATATGGTAGCGTATGAATGACAAAACGAAATAAGATGACGCATGCATAAATATTCTGTTTTGTAGAAAGAAGCATGTTTCAACACAACCATCAATTCCTTGTGTTTGCAATAAGAAATACAGCTTTAAAAAAGTGAGAATGAGACTTTATTTACTTCCAACTGAAATATTTAAAAATTAACAACGTTTGTTTGCATTACCTAACCTCGTCCACCGCCGCAAAAACGACGGGTTGGACGGGTGTGTTCCGAAGCCCCCCTTATAATATTATATGTCTATAACTTACGCACTTCCCTCAAGTTGTTGTGAACCTGGTAGATGGTTTTCGTAATTTTGGTTTTTGTTCAGAGGAGAATTGTGAGGGAGTTTACAGCCTCGAGGTATTTAGTGAAAATAATGGCCTGGGTACATTCCAAAGATTCTTGACTTTGGCTGATTCTAAGGCCGAAAATTCTTATAAGCTATATTCAGTAAGATGCGTAAATATCTTTTACGCTCGGTGATGCAAAACTGGATAAATAATAGAAACACCATAACAAATTTATGAGAATGTGATTAAATTAGGCGGTTGTCTAGTGCAATACATTTACAGCATTAAAAAGGACGCCTAAAGAGAAGCACGTTAAAAAAACAAGTATTGTGAAACATTGTTAAAAAAACAAACATTGGTCCAATGTGAAACATTGGACCAGAATAAGCGAAAACAAAACAAAAAAATACAATAAAGAAAAGTTATATCTGTATTTTTAAATCATAAAACAACAACAAATACTATGTACATATACAAACAAAAAGTTTTACGGTTCACCCAATTAAAATAGTTCGCGGGGAAAATCTTTGGCGAGAAAGAGAAAGTGAAAACAAGGTGAAGTCTAATTTTTTTCTATAATATCTTTGGTGACCTTTCCTTTTCTATTTTCTAAGACATTTCGCCAGAACTTCCCTCTTGTTCTTTGCCTTCTGGTATTTCCTAAGATCTCTTCGTTTTGAGGCTTATAGTCCAGGAGTAACTGGTTGTATCTTTCCATCAGCAGTAAATTAACACAGATTCTAGGAATTGATGTGGTCAGTTTACAAGCGATCTCCTTACCTCTTATACCAATGGAGAACGCCTATATTACTCGCTAATGAATTGTGCTCTAAGTGGCATCTTTCAAAATAGCTATTCTAAAATACGGTATCAAAACGGGAAGACAGTTTATGTTAGGAAACGATCTAGATTGAAAAGTTCACAAAATACCTGCTAGCTGCAATTAATCGAGAAACTGTCGTCTCGTGGGCCAGCGCTTTTTTAGCACCAAAAGGAATTTTTAAAAAGGGGCTTCATGCAGCTGGGAACATCGGCCTTAATTCATCCCGTTGTGAAAAAGTTTATTTTTACGTATGAGGTTCATAACAGAAAGATTTACTTTAACCAAAATAGATATCCCAGAGAAAGCTCGTAAATAAATCGAGTATCAATGAAATCATGAAATTAATTCATAAATTGAACGGTCCCGCATTCTAATTTCCCTTGTAATCAACTTACACCAAACATCCCCGCTTTTGGCCCTAGGGAGAAAGCAAACAATGGCACGCAAAGGGAGCTCAAATGTCACCATTTCCCGAGCCAATGACAAAAGCAGAATAGCAGGATCATTTGCAACAACAGTTTTATTGCAGTATTTGCCGATACTATTAATTTACAGAGGAAAAAATAACCAGAGTCTTCGTAAATTCAAACTCCCAGATTTTTTCTCTCTTATTGTGAATGAAAAGCACTACTCAAGTACGGGCAATTCACTTACGCTTTCAAACAATATCAATGTAACATCCAGTTAGATAGTTAATCAGTATTTCCGCAGACCCGTACGCATTAGTGATAAAAAATGTCTTTACACGCCAAATGACAAGTAAAGTAGTGAATCTCCTTCGAGACAAACAAATTTTGCTCACAAACGTACCACCAAACATGACAAAAATCTACCAATGACTTGAAAGTTCAATAATTGGTGATCAGAACAAGTAAGTCCATAACTACATAGATACTAAATTGCGTTTATCATTGTTTAAACCTTTACATGCAATCTGGATGGTTGAAATATACAACCACAAGACAGAAAATGGAAAGAGTATTATCGATAGTGAGTGTACGTTATCAGGGATAATTGATGCTATTCCTTTAGGTTTAAAAGCATTACGCTTAATCGACCCGTTCAAGGATGTTACACCAATGTTGGTAAATCCAGTTAAAAGTCTTGTTTAAAATCATATAATGAATAAAATGATGAAAATATTTGGGAACCACCGGGTGATGACTTATATTATTTCGATCTTACCGATGAAATTGAAGTCGAAAAACGATCAATTTAAACATGAATTTCTGACTGTACTACACTTGTTTTCTTTTACTACACTTATGTAAATTTCTTGTATTTTATTCAAGAGCAAGAATAGTGTGAAAGCACACGTTTATCACAATTCGTTAAAATTTTACAGTCTATTAATCTATTACAATAACTTTTGTCTATTTCTTCCTCTTTGCCATGTTAAACATTACTCTAATATATTTATTTCCTCCAGTACTTGTACTTCTATATTACACTAAAACAGGTGCAGTGACATCGACCCAATGTTAGGTGTAATGCCGTTACCCATGTTACGGTAGAAGAATTGAATTGCAATGTGGTAGAGAAATTCCGCGGTACATTGGTTAAGCTGGAGAAACGGATGAAGAAATTGATTCTTAGTGAGAAGTTAAAGAAAATTCTGTATTTTTTTACTTTACACAAAGCAAAATAAATTATAAAAACTTAACAAAAAATCTTATCTTTTGCCCATTCGCAAAAATAACCTTTTTCTTCGATTCGCGAAAGGTTTTACCGCAAAAGTTTATTCCTAAAATTTCTTGTTTTGCTGATACTTGAAAGTTTCTGCTGTTAAAGTAACAATTGCCAACCTATACCACAGGGCTGCCTATTTCTGTCCGGGGTCAAAGTTGTCACAACACAATTGCCAATGAATCCTTTCACAATATAACAACATAAAATAATTTCCCTAAAATTGTTGTACACTTCGTTATTAAGAACATGAAAATAGACATAGAAAATAGACACGCATAATGCTTGGTCAATTATATAAATAGGAGAAGCTTTTCATCCAAACGCTTGACACCCTCCCTAAATAAGGACCTTAAAAGCCCTAAAAAAACTTAATCGTTTTGACTTTTATATGTAATTTGCCTTTGGTAACAATCTTAATTAAGTTAAGATCTTTAATAAATTTTATTCTACGTTTTATTATCCTGGATCGTCTAAGAACGAAATATAAATTGAAAATTCGTTTGTTCTTTATTTAAGAAATGTTATTTAGGTAAAAGATAATAACCACATACCTTTTTGTTATAAATATACTTTACTTATATATGTTATATATACTTTATGTGCCGGCATTTAAAGTGGCTGCTTAATCAAACCATGACGACCCTATTCTGACCGCACTTAATGTATACATTCCGAACACAGGCCCACATTGATAACAGTGTTTCCAACACTGAAGTGGTTACATCCTGTAATCAATATAGAAAGTGTTGCGGAGAGGTTGCCAAGGCAAAGCACGGCAAGGAAAGGGCACGGCAAAGGCAGGCAAGGAAACAGGAAGAGGAATCAGCAAGGCAGGGGTAGGCATGGCATAGAGGCACAGGCAAGGGCATAGAAGCCAGGCACCAGAAAAGGCATAGGAAGGGTAGGCAAAGGCAGGCAAGGAAACAGGAAGAGGAATCAGCAAGGCAGGGTTAGGCAAGGCAAGGGAACGGCAAGGCAGGGGCAGGCACCTTAATAGAGAATCCCCCTACAACTCAAAGATTCGTATACTCGATATATCTAAGATATGTATCATATTAATCCAGGAGTATAGAAAATATTGAGATGCAAATATTTCAAATTCAGTAGCTCAAACAAAGCTCTCAAATTTATATCCGGTCAATATATATACAGTGAATCATGTTAGCAGAATTATGTGCCAATACAAATATTTAAACAATCGGTCATAACGCCAAAAAAACTATCAATTTTTAATAAATCTGAGATTAAAAGTTAACTTGGTTCCAATGACAACAACATTAAAAAGTCAAGATATAGAAATAATTAGAGAAGTCCACGAAAAAGGCGAAACATTTACCTGGTTGTTGTAAGTGCAAGATAATTATGTTTTTCCTAGCCCTGTCCAGGATTTGAACCTGGATCTCTCATTTGCATGAGTGTCATAGCCATTAGACCAACAGGGCATGATTATATAAATATGAAAAACTTTACATGTGCATCTTATATATGCTCACAGTCTTTTTACTAAAAAATATGGCACCTAGTTTGGTATATTTAGCACGAGGGTGCCGATAAGCCGCATACGCCGTAAAAAGTGCGGGCGTTTTCGGGCGAGTTCGGCTTTTTGAAAAAAGGTCGGGTATTTGCCTGAAAAAACCCGCATAGTCCCGAACAATGCCCGAAAAAAAAAGATTCACCACAAATGACTCTCGAAGAATTATTTAAAAAAGTATAAAAATTAAAATGAACTAACTATGTGATAGCGAAGTTCTTAAAAGAACTGTTTTTTATGATTTGTGATAAGATTTACTTGATAAATAACTTATATATAAACTTTATTAACTCCTTTCTCTTCAAACGCATTCTTTTAACCGTCAATTTAATTCGAAAAGTCGCCCAAACTCGCCCGTATATATGCGAGCGTTTGCGGCTTATCGGCACCCTCTTTATTTAGCTAGAAAATCTGAGCCACTAAATTATGTTTTATGCTTTAGTTAGGGAGCTTTTTAGGGGTGTGAATGACCTAAAAGTGAAAAATAGTGATAGCTCTACATAACCTTCCATTTTCACTATATTTTTCAAAATAAATACTAGGGACAAGGTTGCAAAAAACACATTATGGAGGTTGCATTTATTCTTTTATTTATAAAAAAAGTCCAGGCTCTTCTGCTAAAACGAATATATGTCTATACCAATGTTCTTTCGCTGATTTGGCTAAACTTTTGGTTCTTAGTTTTTTGTCTAAAATTGTTAGAACCAACATATTTTGTGGATAATTGTAGATATTTGATGGTACTTTCCTAATCAGAGCAAAATTAACTCATTGTGCAGTATGTGTATGACTAGAAAATATATCTTAAGGATCATTTAAATCTAGCTACATAGCTAATTTTATGCCGGCCAAGTAGCCAGTTTTATGTCAGATAAGTAGCTAGTGAGAAAAACAGCTTTGTGCTGGTTAACTACCTAGTTTATGCTGCTAGCTAGCCAATTTGGTAGTGTTATACCAGCTTATTTTGCCACATATGTTGGTAGTTATTTGCTAGTTAGGTGTGGGTGAGAAGAGGTTCATTACATGTAAAAAATAGTGATATACTAGCTAGCTATTCATACTTCCCTCTTTCGTTTTCTTGAAAATATCAGTTCGTCCGCTTGGCACCATCTTTAAAAAACAACAAACACTCCATCGCTTTGCTCCTTGATAAACACGTTGTCTCGCTTACTATAAACTGTACTAAAGAATGACCACATTAAATTGCTGGATTACTGTGATTTTTTGCGGAGAGAAGCGGAGGGCGCGTCAGCGCCCGGAGCGTAGCGGAGCCCATTTCCTCATTAAATAAGCCAAATATAAGGGACGGAGGAGAGTGTATAGGATTTCCGCCCCCACTATACATCAAAATCATTGAATTTTCGTGCCACTTTTTTTTTGGACTGGGTTGCCCAGTACTTTAATCCGGTCATTCTCTTATATAATTGCTAAATTAAGCGAGACAAGGTGTTTTTTTATTGACACAACGAGGGAGTGCTTTTGTTTATTTAAAGATGGCCTAGCGTAATTTGTATATTGTATATATATATAAGGTCATTTTCAAGAAACGAAGAAAGGGTATGTTTAGCTAGCTAGTATATCACTATTTTTTTTTTACATGTAATGAACCCCTTCTTAGCCTTAGATAGGATATAGTGTATAGCTAGCTAACTTTAAAAGAGTAATAGCTAGCTAGCATAAAAAGAGCAACAAGTGCCTTTATATAGCTAGCAAAAAGACTAGCATAAAATTAACCACTTAGCTGGGATAAAACTACCAATATAGCTATACATGTACTACACAATAATTATATTTTGTCCCATCACATAGCTTGTTTCTAGCTACAATTGTGCACAAAATTGTTGGCCCTGACAATTTTATATATCAAAAACCAAAAAGTTTAGATAGATAGATAGATATAGATAGATAGATGTGCATATTTTACATGACTAGCCTCACAAATATCGAGGGATATACCCTGTCTATTATTTCCAGGAGGGGCCATGGCTTGATGGAGAGTCCTAGAGTATTTAATGCTCATTTTGAGCTACGCAGACCCAATTAGGGCCCGCGCTCTACTAGACAACTCCCTGCAACATCCAACGGCCCACACACAGTGTGCCATCTTCCCAATTTCCCTCACATGGCTTGGGTTAACCCGGGGGTATGGTAACATTCACTCGCCCATGTTGAATCGCCGTCAAGAGGAATCGAACCCCGGTCTCCCGCACAGTGATATATAAAGGACGGGCGACCCCGTGGATTTTTCCACGGGCTAACGACTAGTCTCTTTTTAATAATAGCAGTATTCTGTCTGTCTCTACGCAAGATGGTAACCACAGTAGCATGACATGAAATGCAGTATATAGCTAAAGGACGGGTAAACTAATTGCCTACCCTTTTCATGCCTTTTCTTATGCTGTTGCCTGTGCCTCCCATGCCTTGCTTACCCCTGCCTTGCTGTTTCCTATTCCAGTTTCCCTGCCTGCCTTTGTCGTGTCTTTGAATTGCCGTCCTTCCTATGTCTTTCCTGGTGCCTGCCTACTATGCCCTTGCCTGTGCCTTCCATGCCTTGCCTACCCCTGCCATGCTGATTCCTTGCCATCCTTCCTATGCCTTTCCTGGTGCCTGCCTACTATGCCGTTGCCTGTGCCTTCCATGTCTTGCCTACCCCCCTGCCTTGCCGATTCCCTGCCTGCCTTAGGCCGTGCCCTTTCCTTGCCGTGCTTAATGCCTTTGCCTTGGCAACCTCTCCGCAACACTTTCTATACTGGTTGTTTGAATTTTTATAATTCGGATGTATAGGGACGAAATCGCATAGAAATGCTATATACTCTCCATCGTACTTCTTTTCCCTTATATTTGGCTTATATAATGAGGAAATAGGCTCCGCTACTCTCCGCAAAAATATTCGGAATAATAATAATAATAATAATAATAATAATAATAATAATAATAATAATAATAATAATAATAATAATAATAATAATAATAATAATAATAATAATAATAATAATAATAATAATAATAATAATAATAATAATAATAATAATAATAATAATAATAATAATAATAATAATAATAATAATAATAATAATTATCACAATTTGGTTGTATCATTCTGCAGAATATTGAATGTACCTGTATTTTCCCAGCCACTTAATAAAAATTGTTCAAATTTGTCATGGCAAGCCTTCCTGGCAAAATAATAAAGATTATAACAAAAAAAATATAATATTTCAGGGTTAAATTCATTTTTCAGCACACGAAGAGGAATAGTACAACCAAACTAATGTCCCATTATTAGCTTTATAATAACATTATAATTTGCCTTAACTGGAAAAAAGCAATCGAATTGTGACTTTAACTTATCGTAGAAAATAACGAACCAAATCATAGACCTTAAAATATTAAAATCGCATTTCTCCAAGAATGTCAAGCTGACTTTTTGCAAACAAACAAGGCTCGTCGTTGCAGCAGCTGCGCAGATAATGAGATTTTATAATTTAAAGATAAGGCTTAATTTTTTGATATTCCAATGTTCAAATAATTCTAGGATGTAAACTATAATGGCACGTCCCTTTTTGATGGATTTTTGTTTTTAACAAAAGGAAACAAAGCCTTTTTTGGAGCCTTAAATCCCCAAATTGCAGAATAATACAACCCCCGATTTAATAACCATTATTGGTATACGTACCAAGTTACCCAGTACACTAACAACTTAAAAGAGAGACTTCTGACAATCGGCCATCTTGGAGCGCCATAAAAAACAAACAGACGAGGGGACAGGACTACTCTGTGGTTTTATTGATGGTGTTTACTGCTCTTTAGACCTAAAAACTATTAATCAAGGAATTTTTCATTACCTTTTGATTACTGAAAGGTATTTGTATAATTTTGACAATGTTTTAACTTTAAGATTTCATATTGTATATAGTTAGCTGGTGTAGCTAGCTAGCAAAAGACACTCTAGTAGCTGGATATTTTTTAGAATTTGTTATAGCTAGCTACACTTGTTTTTATTCTGCTTTAGGCAAGTGGATAGCTGAAGCTAACACCATGTCTTCTGCCAGCTACATTTAGCATGCTGCAAGATTATAGACATCTTAGCTAGCAAGCACGAACAATTGCTGAATTTCTTAAATTGAGGAGCATTCTCATGTAATAAAACTTGCATAAACACTATACACAGCTAGCTAGCACTAATGACCTAATTATGTTTAGTTATACAACTTGTCTGTTGTTGGTTTAGCTAACTACTGCTATAGTTTTGATAAAGACACAAATTGAGTGTAAAGGCTAAAATACACAGTAAGTTTAAACAGATCGTTTAAAGGTATATAAGATAAAAAAAACTTACCGTGTAAACAGCAAAGATGTTTTAACTTTTTTCTGTTTATGTTTAAATTGTTTAGACTAAAGATTTGAGCATATTTGTTCAATTTCTAATCATAACGGGTTTTTTTCTTTCAACATTTACCCTGCTGATGCTATAACAATACCTGCAACGTGTTTTTCCTTGGTATTCATTGTGAAAAGAGAGTTTTTTTAAAAAACTTATACATTTTATCTTAGCGTGTAGACAGGTATATTACCTGCAACGAAACAAGTTTTTTCTTACAACTAAACGGTCCGTTTAAACTTACCGTGTATTTTAGCCTTAAGAACTGGCTAAACATAAAGTTGTTGTTGTGCTGTCATTATGATGCAAGCTCTATCACTTTATGGTTCTCTAATACACTGCCCTCTCGAATAAGCGCCCACCCTAAATGTCAAAATTTTAAGCGTCCGGGGCACTTAATTGAGCATTTATGGTATGTAACTTTGGTTTCTAGTTGACCAACTGGCTACTTATTATTTGACTACAATATTTTATATCAAACAAGATAATGCATTTATTATATTTTGAAAAAGATCAACCATTTTTTATGTTTGCAATTCATTAGCAGCTATTAGGATTTTAAAGTAAATATCAACATGCTATGATTAGGTTGAAATAAAAATGATCTTTCAGGCGAAAAACCTTAATTATTCTTTCCTTATAAATTTTTTTCTGCATTTTTAGTGTTTTTTGCTAAATTTCGACTTAAAAGCCTTAAATCTCCCAAAAAGCAATCTGATATTACATATAGATATACACTTTTAAGGCAGTTAATATATAATGTATATAATCTTTTAGGGACTTTATTGTTTTTTTTTTATCTTTATATATATATATTTTTTTTTCCCATCAAAATATTTTTTTTAAAAATATTCATAATGTCTTCCTATCAAATGTTGCTAATGTTTTTTCAATTTCTGATGTTTTGTAATTATAATTTTTATTTCTATTATTTTAACCTCTTGGGTCTTTTTATCACAAAGCCTTTCAATAGAGCTTATGATTTTATTTTAATCCCATGGGTCATTTTGTCACAAATCTTTATTATAGAACAGCTGTTGAAATTCATTGAAAAAATATGATATTAATATTGAGTTATATATCCTAAAAATTCACATTGGAGTGCATCGTGCATTGGAGAGTTGATATCAATAAGGTATAGGTACTTATAAAATATAGTATGTATGTGTCACAAAAACATATGTTTACAATTAATTGAATCTGGAATATTTGGGAACTTTTTTAATTGTGATTATGAATATTTTTATGAATTGTGTTTTCCTTATAAAAACATGGAATTTAGTTTGAATATTCTTCATATTACATTGCAGCCAAATTAAACTTTTTAAATCTACTCACATGTAATTGATATATAATAACATGTATTGTTAAAAAGATGGTTAATCATATACTAAGTTTCAAGACATCATTTTTGCTTATGTTTAAATAATCATTGAGGATACTTGGCAAAGGAAGACATGGATTCCTATGTTTCATATAGTTATTACTAACCAGGATCTGAATTAATACATCCAAAGTTTAATAGTTTGTTATTGAAATTTATTTTTCAGAATTTTAACTGAAATATTGTTTTAACCAAATTTTCTATTTTAGTTAATAAAGTAATATATAAAACAGAATCTGTTAAATTTATCAAAATGACAGAGCAAACAATAAATGTAAGTATACATCAGCGCTTATTTTAACATTGATACTTGCTCAATCTTTCAGGGTATGCTTAACAAATTAATAAAACGAACTGATGCCATCATGTATATAATGCTACTTTAAGTTTTATGTTTGTATTTTTGTTTGTATTTTTGTGTTTAGACTCGGTCAAAGAAACCTAATTTAAGCCAAAAGGATATTGCATTAAAGTACTGTAAATTAGGTGTTGACCAAAATGGGTTCATTAAGAAGTGGATTCATATCGATATTGGTATAAATATTTTAAATTTGTTCAAGAAAGTAGAACATAAATTACACATATTTTTTTTAAGAAACTATAGTTTAAGAATGTTGAGGCTGATAATTTTCTAAAAATTAAGAACATAAGAACATACTTTGGCTAATTCCCTTCATAGATTGAAATCAAAATAATGTGAATTATTAGAATTACTAAGAAATAATTGTTTCTGAACAGTTTTTTTACTAATATTTTTACAGTAACTTCAACACGATCTTTTCCTTCCAATTCTATAAAACCTTAATCGCCAGTCATACATCTGATCATATATATTTCCCAATTTTGTGAAGAACATAAAACAATATATTAACATTTTATCAACAGAAAATTAAACTATTACTCTTTTATAGGTTATGGTGTTTTTACTGAGCGTCCTTTTAAAAAGGGAGATTTTTTGCTTGAGTATGCTGGCACTTTTATGTCATATGAAGATGGTGAAAGGCAGTTTGAGGAAAAGAAAACTGGAGACTCATTTTTCTACTTCTTCCAAGGAAACGAGAAAAATGATTGGCACTGGTAAGTTTTCGTTCTAGATACAACATGGCTGTTCATTTAATAAAATGAAACTTACTGCTAATGAAAAGGTTTCTCAAATTACGTTTGACAATTTTCTCTTTGGTGTAAGTTGCTTTAAACATAATCAAAATTCCAAGGGAAATTAAAAAAATCCTTGTATAAATTAAAATAAAATAAATGTTTAATTTCAAGAATTATGGTTTTTTGTCATATTGGCTCCTTCAATTCTTTGTTTCAATAGTTGTTCGCATTTTTTTGTTTATTGTGCCTACACCCTTTTTTTCTTATGTGCCCATCTTTCTAATTTCCTTTTCCCTGTGCATTATGTGACACAGTTTTACCTTGTTGTTTCAAGTTTTATGGAAATTTTAGAATTGTATTATTGTATTATATATTAATAAATTTTCATTTGTATTTTTAATTTATAGGGAGAAGAACCATATTTTTATATGGAACCCGATTTGATGTTAAATAAATAAATAAATAAATAAATAAATAAATAAATAAATAAATAAATAAATAAATAAATAAATAAATTTCTGGATTAATTGTGGTCAATGTAGTTATGATTCCATGTGAAATTCAAGTTATAATGCATATGACACATAAATTCTTGCTATTTTCTTATTTTACATTTTATGTGCATTTTCTTTTTAGTATTGATGGATCAACTTCTAACCAAAATGGAAAATTTGTAAATGACTCACTACATGGAAATTCTGTTATGAGAAAGATTAATTGTAGCAAAAGCGATATTAGACTCTGCTTATTTGCATCAAAAGATATATTGGAAGGAACGGAATTAAGGTATAATTATGGAGACGATGAAGATATCTGGTGGAGGAAAGAGGTATGTACTGTAACTTCACAATGATAGTTAATCGTCTCATGTTATTCTCAAGCATTACAGTAAACTTCAAAATATTTTCATTCAGGGTTCATTCAACAAACCACTTAATATTCAAGTAAGTTGATGTTCTGGTGAAATTTATTGCTAATACCATTTCTTAACCTGTTTTTTGTATACAATGTTCTTTTTTTAGGCGATTGAAAATAATTCATGTGAAGTAAGTATTTCTAATAAACTAAGATAGTTATTAGTTTCGATTTATCCAGCTTACCAACAATTTGTGTTTCATTTTTGTTTATGGTTTGGTTAGAAATTATTATCTTAGGAATTTTTCTATTAAGGAATCGGGAAATAAACTTTTAAAGTTTTTTTGAATAAGTATTTTATATTTTTTTATATTAACTTTATTGAAGATGGAGTCGAATGATGAATTAGATGTATTTCACTGGACTAAATACAAGTAAGTATTTTTTTTATTTATTTAACATATGTATCTGAAGGTGCTTTTTAACAAAAATAAATTTTATTATTATTTAATGGATTTTAATGATAAGCAAACTTCTCTTAGGGACCTTCAATCCGTACCATGTGAAGTAGTAAAAGTTCTGGTTGAAAAGTGTGAAGAAACATTAAAGGGAATATTTACTGGAAAGGTAATGAACTTATGATTTTTACTTACTTGTGTAGTATTCCATGAATAGAATTTTGTATGAAATTTTAAAAGAAGATATAAAAGTTGATACATAACAAAGGAAGTTACATTATTAGATTAATACACAATAACGAACATTTTTCAGGAATGGCGAAAACGATGTGATATTTACAAACAAAGAGGCCGAGCTAGAGGTAATGTAGTTTAGGTTATGTATTTTCTGAAAGTGAAAAATAAAGGTTTGTATTAAAAAGTTCTTTTTTAAATGTTTAGAATCTCTTACAAATGATGTTCGTTTTGGTGCATTTACAAAAGAGCAAATTGATGTGATTGTAAAAACTTTGTTGAAGATTTTTTGTCCAAATAACAGTACAAAGGTAATTAATTTCTCCTCTTTGTAAAAAAACTTAGGATTCCACAGGATCAAGACAGTCCTGCAATCTAAAAAACGTCTTGAAAAGTCCTGGGAATTCCTGAATTTTTTTAAAATTAATTATAAAGATGTTAAAGATTTTAATCCCTTCAATTTTCGTTTATCTTTTTGGGGTGAATTGGTAAAAGTTTACTATTGTAAAATTTAGAAAACATGCCTATTGGTGAAAAATTCCCTTTTAAGTCCTAAGTAATTTGTCTGGAAAGCTCATTTGGTCAATTTACCAAGTTACTTTTATTCTAGAACTTTGATTTCGTGTTTAAAGTTCTTTTGCCAGAGACCGTGACACTTATATACAGTCGTGTAAATGAGATATCAGTGGAAGAGGTATGTTTGACACTATTTGAAACGTCACTTTATTTATTCAACTCTGTGGTAGGAAAAAGTGGTATTACATTGAAAATTGATTAAGCTTGCTATTATATTTTGTATTTTTAAGGCTGAAGAACAAGTTAGCAATGTTGGAATTTCTGTCTTAAAGGAAGGTAGTGATTCCGATGATGGATCAAATAAAGAAAGTAAAGAACATTCAGGTACACGAAGTCGTTTATTATAGAACGAAAAAACGATGGAAACGTTAAAATGAATTTTAATTTAATTTATATCAATCTACTTCTTTTGTAGAAAACGAGTTTAGTCATGATGTTAACTGTTATCCTCCAACAGATGATGATGATGTTTCTCCCAAAGGAAAAAGTACGGTTGCATGATTTAGCATTTTGAAAGTATCTTTGTTATGTACATTATTCCAAAACTGGTTCAAACGTTTTTCTAGGTATTCTACAAAAGCGTTTAAAGGCAGAAATATTTATAGCTAAAAAGGAGAGAAAAGGTATGTATAGTCTATCTCATGGGTAGAAGTAATTTAGAACACATGATTATTGCACTTGTAACATTTTAGATTTTTGTCTAGAAAAAGACGGAGACAGTATTGGCGTAAGCACGAAAAAACAAAATAATGGCGAATATTATCATTCTGCTTTTGAAGAAGAGAATAATGAAGAGGAAGAAGAAGAAGAAAAGAAAGAAGATATGAACTTAAAAAACAAAACTGGGTTTGAAGGTAACAAAAGGACTAAATTAAAATGCCTAAAGCAGGATGGACGGAAGAAAAAGGTCACTGCAAAAAAAAGGTTAAAAAACAAAAAAGGTATATTACCTGAAACCTCAGGTATATTAGCAATCGACTCTGTTTGGTTCATTGTTCTTATTTCTTATTAACATTTTTAAAGTTCCAGAAATGCCGTCTACTAAAAGAAGGGCAATCTCAGCCAAGGAAGTATGGAAAATTGTCAACGAAAGAAATCGTCAAGGTATTAAACAGTATAAGGATACGTTAACTTTTAATAACATTCCAGCATTTTCATACTTATACAAAATATTGCTCGAAATATTGCTTAAAAACCTGACAAATTATTTAAAAAAATCAGAAGTTGATTTCGTATGTGCTATAAATTATATTGTTTTTAGACGATTGGTTTGACACAACTGGAAAAAGCGATGACAATGAGTCCAACACACCAGAGTCAGATCTAGAAGAAAACGTTCATGCCAGTATATAAAATTCTTTTGTTTAAATTATCAGTACCAATTTGCTTACTTGTATATCAGTAATGTTCTCCTTTGTTTTATTAAGTTTTGTGACACAAAAATTACATTTTTTTAAATGATTTTTTCCTTTAGTTGTCCATACCCTCTCAAAGAAAGAGAAAAGAAAAAAGAAAGAATCAGGTGAGTAAGAATACTAAATAATGATGTCAGTACGTCACTGCCAGTTGCCTGCAATTAAATTTCGGATTTTTAAATTTCTTTTTTTTCAGATGAGATCATGGAATTGAAGAAAAGTATGGAGGTCATGAGGAAGCGCTTAGAAAAAGCAGAAAAAGCAGCCGAGAGAGAATATACGTACGTAGAAGGTGATAATGAAAATGATGATGACGATGTTGATATGTCTGTACAGAAAAGTGAAAATACAAGTGAAGAGATAAGGAAAACACATAAGATCTTAAGCCATGGAAAGATTCTTGCTAACAAGAGAAAAGCTGAAAGAAAAAGGAAAAAGATGTTAGCCTGTGTGAACAAGTATGTCGGGCCTCCCGGTACTATAAAAGAGCGCAAAACTGGCGTTATTGACTACAGAAAAGTATATGACATTAAATGCCCGGTTTGTTCAGTTGTATCTAGCAGACTCTACCAGCATTTAATGCTTCAACACAAATTTTCGGATAGGGAAGCAAAACTAAAAGAGTCAGAAGTCAGGGTGATGTTTCTTTGGTCAAAAAAGGAAAAGCATGGTATCCCAAAACCGTTGCCTTGCGCAATCTGTGGAGTTTGGCACCTGCGTCTTCGTACCCACCTGAAAAGGAAACACAAATTTGAAGGATCAAAAATCACAGAAATTTTAGAAACTGCGCGAAAAGAAAATTGGGCTAACGAAGGATGTTTGGAAAATAAAGCCAAACTAGTCAAGACAGCCAATCAAAAGGCGAAAAAACGTAAGAAATGTAATAGAGAAGAATTGATTAATACTGGGAGAACGATTAAGTATCTGCCAGATAATGCGAAGGAAGTAAATGCATCTAACAAAGCAGATTGGGATATTGAAGGAGATAACTTTCTCATGTATTATGAAACCGGAGAGGAGTTGCTAGAAGCTTTTAAAAGTGAAGTGGAAAAGAAGAAAGGAGCTGTTAAGGCAAAGAGGTAAGACAAATCCTTCTTATTGATATACATGTTCCATCGTTATCCTAACCCTAGTAGATCGTGGTTACGAACCTGAAATCCTTACAAATAAGACATCATTTATAGGATTTTCTAGCTCCAAACTTTATTGAACTTTTCCAAAACTTTTTCAATTTTTTTTATCGTGGAACTTTTTAAAACTGAACCCACACTAGAATTTTTCTGTTTGGTAAATTTAAAAATGATTCATTTTATCTTAGGTACAGACAGCATGTGGAGTACATATGGACTATTATCGATCCCAACATGGCAGTGATACCAGCCAGTGCATTTGCAAATTGCTTGCTTGTTGAAGATAAATACCACGATCCAACTTACCGCTTGATTGGTAAAGGAGGAAATGAGGCTTCCACTCTAAGGGTTAGATACGTCGCTTTGAGAGCATTTATTAGATTTTTACGTCGTCGCCATGTCTATGGCGGCATTACCCGTGATCAAATGACAGCTTTGTCGGAATATATCGATGAATGGAACGCTGATTTTACTGAATCCATTGCCCAGCGTAAAACTGACATTAGACGAATTAAGATTAAACGCTTAATGACTCCTACCCATATGATTAAATATGGCCGCTCAAATTTTGTGCAGGGTCTTGTGAAAAGTATTGAAAGGGTCGCTAAGTCTGAGAAACCTACAAAACGGTTTTGTCAGCAGGTTAGAGACTATCTGATTACTAACTTGTGCATAATGAATGGGTTGAGATCATCAAACCTGATAGAACTCAGGGTTTCGGATGTCCAGGAAGCGCACACTAGCGAAGAATATCCTGGATACATGGTGTTTACTAATTCCCGTTATAAAACATCCACAATATATGGTGAAAAGGTCATTGTCTTGCCTAAAAACGTGTTTGAACATCTTAAATACTATGTCAAAGAAATAAGGCCTGTTTTGAATCCCACAACAAATACTTATTTATTCATTTCATCAGATACAAATCAACTGTCGCACGCTACAATTGGCAGTAGCCTGACGTCATCTTTCAAAAATGCGGCGGTATTTGGCAAACACGAATATGATAGAGTAAGTCCTACTCGAATAAGATGTGCATGTGCAACATTCGGGTGTAAGGTTGATGGAATTGACAGTGGTTATTTCGCAAAGCACTTTATGAAAAATAAAGAGGATACCACAAATATCCATTACAATTTGTATTCAAATCATAGAGAGGCATTAAAACTTGCTATGATGATGGGTAATACATTTGAAGTTGGTGGAGTTACGCAAACGTTAAAAAAAGAAGATGTTGAAAAAATTACATCTGCAATCTTAAAGAATGAAAAAGTTATGCCCTGTAAAGATGATGTTATCGAGTGGGTAAGCAAAAACAATAGCCTGGAACCAAAGGAATTGTCAGATTTTATGGATATTTTGGAAGAGCTGGAAGGGGAGACCAATAGAATTGATCTTTTCTACAATAAAAATGGAGGAAATGTAAAGAAAGTAAGTTGATCTATTATTTGCTTTGTTTTTCTTCATTATAAGGAAATCATGATATAAAAATGATTGCGTTTTTAAACTTAAAATGACTTTTTTTTACAGAAGGATGCTAAAAAGTCTGTTGCTGTTCCAAAGACAACACTTAAAACGTATCCAAAGCGAAAACAAAAGGTGCTACACTTTTTTGCTCTATAAGAAAGACGAATATCACGCCATATAGATCAGTCAAATTCTTTTACGTAGTTCTGGATCGAAGTTTGGTTTTGCATACTTTTACCTTTTACAAGGAAACGGTAGATCCATTAAGGCGGTTTTTCACTTAAAACGAAATTGATTAATTGATTTATGAATGTCATAAGTAGGATTGTTTTGATTTATTTATTTATTTAATATTTTTGTTCAAGTAATCTTTAAACAGTTTGCCTTTAGTTACATGCCTGGTACATTTTACTAGAGGTTGCCAAATTTCAAATTTCACAATTTCTTTACTTCATTTTATTTTAGCCACCTAAAGGGAGTTGTTTAGTATTACAGCATCAGGTACTATTTATTTTATAAAAACATGACACGTTTTCTGTTTTATTCCTTCATGTGTGATATTTTAGGGATTCTTTTTGTTAAATTTTAGTATGGTGAAGACTCTATCGGAAGCAATTCAAGCAATAATGATGACTCGAGTGAAGAGGATGACAATTCTATTTGCGAATTCTCTGCTGAAAGTTTAAATGAAATTTCTGACGAGAACTTGCAAACAATGTCAGAAGTTGATGACTGTGAAGTGGAGAACCATCCTTTAAAAGATAGTTTGGACGAGGTAATTTCAGGAATAGTTTTCTCAATCGACACTTTCCGAATAAATTTTGATGTACCGCAGTTTTTTTAAAGTCCTTACAAAAAATTTGAATACACCTTAAATTTTAATAATTTGTAAAAAAAAATCATTTTGTTTTAAATACTTAAGGAATTAATGCCGCCGTATTATATATAATGACTTTTTATTATTGTAGAAAATTGCGAAATATGAAACAGTAAAGAAAAACGACCTTGTAAAAGGAAGAAAGCACTGCAGGACCATGTTTCTCGGTCTTACGTATGTATGTGAAGAATTAATGAAACGCAAAGATTATGATAACGTGTCAAAAACGAAAACATTTACAGCAAACGAAGTAAAAAGATGCATTAGCAAAAACGAAAAAATGAAAGAAGCGTGCAAAGGAAAAGACGCCGACTACTGGAAATATTTAGTTTTAAATATGCGTGAGAAATACCAAAGAGCTATGAAAAGGGAAGAATACTGCAAATGTCGTCAGTGGTTAAATGAAGCAAAGGACATGATGAATCACTGGAATACTTAGTGCCGTTTTGTCATTATTATGTGGCACAAACCGTGATGCATTCATCAAGCGCCCCACTCGTAATATCGACTCCCTAATATACGCTTTTCCTTAATATGTTTATTTGTTTAGGTTTTTTGGCGCCCCACTCAAAATATTACCTCCCTAAAACAATTGCACCAAGATATATATTTATCTATTTCACTTTTTGATTAAAGTAAAAACAGAAGTCAATAGTTTAAAGATATATATAGAAAGAGCCCTGGCGCTTAATCGATGCATTACGGAAAGAGTAGAAAACTTTTAGCTACGTAACTTTCCATCGTTGACATATATGCGTGAGAAACAATGTCATTTCGCTTTTATTTTTTTTATTAAGCGTCTCTCTTTCACAAGCTGATCGGATGGCTTACTTGTTGCTTGTTGACCATCAACTTGAGAATATCAAATTCACGCGTTAGCTTGCAGAGTTAATTCACAAATCGAAATCAAACTTAGGTGTTATCAGTTTTTTGTATACATATTATTTGCATAACTTTTAGAGATATGTATCGGAAATATGTTGAAATTCCAAACAATTTTCATTTATGTATTTCTTTTTAGTTTTGATGATAACATTTTTTGACATCTTTAATTTTGTAACTTTATTAAGATTAAAAATATATTTATCTTATCAAGTCTAGCAACCTTTTGTTTGTTACATCGGTTCTGTTAGGCAGTCAAAATTTTGCGTTTTTTAAAACTAGCGAAATTAGCAACAGTGTATTTAGATTCTTAATCGAAATTTTCTACCACGACAATACCTTTTCCCTCTATTTTGACTGGTTGATAAGGGTTACACCAAATCAGGAAGTGGTGTGAAATATCTTTGGGAATTCATTAAAATGCACCTTTTTTATAAGAACAAATTATATAAGAACATAGGGCTTCACAGGTACAAAACTTTGGAACATGTTAACAATATTTTTCATCTTTGTCAATACCGAGAAGTACTGAAATGCTCCTTTAAACGAAAAAAATGACAAAATAGGAGAAAAATTAAGAAGAATTTAAAAGCATTTTGAGACAAATTAAAAAAGTTATAAACATTCGTAGGCTTCCTTCAAGTTGCATGTTTTTACAAAAAGCGTGTAGTAGACGCGAAATATGCAATTTGGAAAGTAGTTGACAATTCTTTTTTTATTTTCCGCGATTTGCAAAAACTAATCTTTTTTAGCTGCAATTAATTCCGTGAAAATTGTCAAAAATAGCAAAATACTTCACCGCGAAAAAGCTGCTTTCTATGTAGAAAAAAACAAAATGCGGAAAAATACAACCGCAATTCAGAATGATACAACCAAAAAACATGGAACAACCAATTACAGAATAGTACAACCATTTGCAGAATAGCACAACCAAAAAAATCGCATCGCAGAATGATACAACCATTTTCAGAATAGTACATCCGCCGTAATAATAATAATAATAATAATAATAATAATAATAATAATAATAATAATAATAATAATAATAATAATAATAATAATAATAATAATAATAATAATAATAATAATAATAATAATAATAATAATAATAATAATAATAATAATAATAATAATAATAATAATAATAATAATAATAATAATAATAATAATAATAATAATAATAATAATAATTTCGGAACGCCATATAACAAAACGTAATACAGATACAAAAAAGAATTCCTGACGTAACCGAATTTACTTTGACTCAAAAAAAGGATAGAGTAAAACAGTGAAAAGTAATTGCTAACAATATTAAAAAAGACAGTCTTAAAAGCGATTCTTTCTAAAAAAAAAGAAAGAAAATGTCCTTATGAAGTTATTAGTAGCGTTTTTATTTCTCGGAGGTAAAAGTTTAGTTCGAATATGGCAAACCAAAATTCTTTTGTGATCCTAAAGTCAACAAGAACAATTTAAAAATTACCAAAGGGAAACTTTTTAAACACTTGCACTAAAACACTTAAGTATTTTATTGTTGCGTGTAAGCAGTTAGAAGCAAACTGATCTGTAAACCTCAATATAGAAAAAATTGCTTAGCGGCTGACAGGGTCCCCTAGGCTTGCAAGCGAAAAATTGTCCCTAATTCGCCAATAAAGCAAAGAAGGAAAGTTTTCTAATTTGCAACAGCGTTTACTTTGTGACTCAATTGTAGAGTTAGATTGTATATGAAAGATCATATCCAGAATAAAAAGAACGCAATTTTTGCGTACAGTGAGATTAGTTTATAGCAAGTTTTGATCAGAATTGTTGCTTACGTATGGGCTAAACCCTGTTTTTATTACGAACGAAACTTTTCGAAAAGAATAGTACTTATAGCACAATAAAGTCATTCTGTTGCTTGCACATAAAGAATTCCTGAACGTCATATATATTGAAAATGAAAGGCATTCGCGAACTTTTATTTTCATCCAATTGACGCAAGTCTTGTAGAATTTAAAATATGCTTAATCACGAGACGATTTTTCGATGTAATGCAACTGAGTGTTATAAGTTTTAATTCTTTTCCCTAAATCGTAAAGACTTTCGTAACTCATTGTAGCGACACATCTAACTTCAAATTATAAGCCTTATCTATAACTTTTCAAATTCAATGCAGTCTAGCATGCTATTCTATTGCATTTTTCTCATTCAACTGAAGAATGAATCAATTATTTACTCAGTTTAACACAGAGTATTGTTATACGTTTATCGTAAGAAATAGGATATACGCCACAAGCAGTCAATTAAGTCAACATCAAATTAATCAATTCTGATACACGCATTATGCTACCACCCTGACTTCATTACTCCAACCAAGACGTCAGGGATTAACCTGTTACATACAAGAGGCCTGGCTATCATACCGCCTAATCATAACGCGAAGTAACTCTTATACCATGAAAACATAGACGTCTTTCAACCCACATTCTGCGACCTCTTATTTATAACTTTTACAAAACGCAATTATTTTTAACTAAAAACTCTCAATAGAAGTTAGAGAATTGAATTAGTAATTTACTGATCCAAAAAATTAAAAGAAAGGAAAAATCGAAACAGGAAAAATATTAATAATTTTTTACGAAATTCCACAATGGCTCGTTGTGTATGTGATACAAAAATAAATATAAAAGAATACTACAAGCGTAGAGATAAGAACTGATCATAACAAAAAAATGCGTACAGTAATTACGTTACAAAAAAGATTAGGGAAGTTTAATAACTGTTTCTCCGTGTAAATATTTTGACGATTTCAATTCTCCATGCTCTTTAAATGACCATTTGCAGGTGCACGTCAACATTTAGATTGTAATGCAAATAATCACTAGTTTTGTTTCTGCGAAACAAAATGTTTCAATAAATTTCGCAAATTTCCAGGAATTACCTTAAAAACAGCCATGGGATTTTACTCTAACTTTCCTTTATATTCTTCCTAGTTTGCTTATGTCCACACAATTTAGATCAATAATTTTCCATGTGACATAAGTTTAAACAATAATATTGTTTCTGGGCTAGCCTATACGACTATGTTGGTAAGGTCAGAACAACAAAGTTCGCGACAAGAAGAGCGGTTGCTTTTAGCAAAACGATGTTTTCTAATGCTGATACGGTAAGACAATATAGGCAAGAAGCACTATGTCTTTTTTTAGAAACTTTCCCCATATTTTTGAACATATATATAACTGAACTCCCAACAAGATAATTACATAAAAATTAGTGAAGATAAAAGTTTATATTGCTTAATACTGTTAATTAAAATAACAAAATGAATGTAAAAGGTAATGTCAATAGCAAGCATGAATAACTTGTTTCATGACGAAAGTTTATTACGTTGCTTTAGAATTTCATATTTTTTCCTAGATTTTATATTGGCATTGTTTTTCGGAATCACAGTGGTAGTGATTGCCAGTGTAACTACATTTCTCGTTACCAAAAACGCATATGAACCTTCAATTAATCAGAACGTGAAGACCAAAGGAAATGATACAAGTCATGCGATCAGAAAAAGTAGAGCCGTATCTGGTCCATGTGCAGAAGCTCAAATCCAACTCTTTAATTTGACCAACAGATTGATTGGTCACGATGGCGAAACTAAGTATATGGAAGACATGGAATGCTATTATGTAAGTTCA
Organism: Hydractinia symbiolongicarpus; assembly: GCF_029227915.1. Classification (NCBI taxonomy): domain Eukaryota; kingdom Metazoa; phylum Cnidaria; class Hydrozoa; order Anthoathecata; family Hydractiniidae; genus Hydractinia; species Hydractinia symbiolongicarpus. The sequence goes on from NC_079878.1 coordinate 8,098,979, forward strand.
CTATAATCAACTCTTAATTTAAGTCCTTGTCAAAATTGAATGTGACATAAACGTGTATATTTCATGACTTTTATTCAATGATTTAGGGGATAAAAGCATCAGCAAATAACACGCACATGAAACTCTGTGAAGGAACGTACCAAGAAGATACGTTTTCGTTTCTTAATGCAAGAGCATTTGCTGGCATTAGTGATTGTCGAAAAAAAGTGAGTATCACTCCGTTTCCTTCGAATGGAAGTCACGTTAAGCAAATTATTCTTCTTTTTCTGTCTTTGTAGAAATTCAAAACTGAAATTATTAAGTACTTCTCCTTCTTTCAGAATCCGAAAGCATTAGGAGATTACCTGCAGCTAATCAAACAAAGTATTCATAGTTTAAATTTGATTAAAGATTACGAAAAGAAAATCGGAAACATCAAGTATAGTAATCTGAACTTAAACATAGCCCTTGATCTTTTGACGTTGACTAAAGACATGGAGGATATCAGATCCGTAAGTATATCTGTAGATATGGTTGGAGTTAAAAATGTGTATAATGGGTATTTTTATTTGTATAATTCGGTTTAGAACCTGCTGAGAAGGTGTTTCGACACTAAAAACACTATTTTGCCAAAATTTCCGAAGATATTTCGCGATTATGATGATAAGGAGTTGGTAAAAGTCAGAGGGAAAGAGCCACGTCAACATGCAAAACGTGCATTTGTTGTATACAATCAAATCATACACATTATGGGTACGATGAGAAATGACTTTTGGGAGAGACGACAATGCATGTCGTAATCGTTTTAATTCTGAAAAATGAGGAAAATCATATATCAACTTATTTATTTTATTGAAGATCATTATATGTATTTAATGTATTTGTAAGCGAAAATTTTCAACGAATTTAAAAATTGTCCCAAAAATTGTCGTAAATATCGTTAATAAGACATCAAAAAAATAGACACGCATGATGGTTGGTCAATTATAGCTCTTTGCATCAAACACTTAACACCATCCATAAATAAGGGCTTTAAAGCCCTAAGAGAACTTAAATCCTTTTGAGTTTTTTAACTAATTTGTCTTTGGTAACAATCTTAATTAATTTAAGATCTTAATTACTTTTCCAGAATTGTTTAGATTAAATCTTCTTTTAGGTTCTATTATCTTGGATGACATGTTAGTCTAAAAACGAAATATAAATTGAAAATTCGTTTCTTTTGTATTTAAGAAATATTATTTTCGTAAAAAATAATATCCAAATCCCTTTTTATAATATATTTTTTAAAAGATATGCTTTATGCTTTTACAGTGTCTGCTTAAAAAAAAGGATACTTTTTAGGCGATTCCTACTTAAAAAACAACAAAAGACTAAAAACAATTAGTGGTGCTTTAAGTTCTTAGGCAGCGTTTACCTGAAGGTTTCACTTCGCTCGAAGTCAAATTTCAATACTTCTATGCGCTATAAAAACACTGGTACTGTTGATGAGTTTTACTTACGGCCTGATTTTGAGTCCTGTCTGAAAGACAGAATTGAAATTTCACTTCGCTTGTGTAAACAGAACGCAGTAAAAAGAAAGTCAATGCGCATGTTCAAATAAACATTGAGCATGCGCAATTAAATATCAACAAATCTTTTTAGCAAAATACGGCCCTTTAACACGGACCACCCCCGAAGTGAATATCTACTGCTACCCGAAGTGAAATGCCATGTAAACACCAACGTTTTTCACTGCGACGTGAAACTCACTTCGGGTAAATATCACTTTGGGCTTCATGTAAACCCTGCCTTAAAGGTAGAAATCCAGTTTGAGTATGTCTAAACCCTCTGTTTAAAAATATTCCGTCATAGCAAACGAAAATATGGTTGGTGGAATTAAAGTGAACATGAATAATTGAAAAATAACCAAAGTTTTACCCGCAAACTGTGTATTTTAGGAGACTTTTCCTCCTGGATACTTTTTCTCGTGGTTTGAATAGAGTTAAATGGTTTTTTTAGTACCATTTGTGTAACATAGCAATACAATAACATTGCATATGTCAATATTGAACATCAAATAACTTGTTTAGAGAAAGTTTACTATGTTTTTTCACATCGTTACTTTAGGAATTTTTTTAACATTTGCACTGAAACACTGTAGTATTTTATCGTTGCGTTTAAGCAGTTAAAAGGAAACTGCTCCATAAATTTTATATCTACCAAAATCCTTACTTTTGTCCCCAAATGCAACAATAAAAGAAAGAATGTCAGAATTTGCGACAGCTTTTACTTTCTGAGTTAATTGTATTTTCTTATGTTTGTATGTGAAAGAGCACATCATTTTAAGAAAAACAACAACGCAATTTTTAGTTTATAGCAAGTTTTAATCAGGTTTGTTGCTTACGGGCTAAAACGCAGTTTTTGTTACAAACGATTATTTTCGAAAACAATAGCACCTATAGCACAATAAAATCATTCTGTTGCTTGCACATAAAGAGATCCCGAACGTCATGTAATTTAAAAATGAAAGGAACTGCAACTGAGTGTTATGTAGATTTAATTCTTTTCCGTGAATCTTAAAGATTGTTATACTTCTCTTAATTGATTGTAGCGACACATCTCACTCAAATTATAAGCGTTATCTATAAATTCGCAAATCGAATACAGTCTATCATGCTATTCTATTACATTCTGCCCATTGAACTAAAGAACGAATCAATTACTTAGTCAGTTCAAAACAGAGTATGGTTATACCTTTATCTTAAGAAATAGGATATACGGCACAAGCAGTGAATTAATTCAACATCAAATTAATCAATTCTGATACACGCCTTATGTTGCCAACCTGACTTTAGTACTCCAACCAAGTCAACAAGAATAATTTAAAAATTACCAAAGGGAAATTTTTTAAACACTTGCACTAAAACACTTAAGTATTTTATTGTTGCGTGTAAGCAGTTAGAAGCAAACTGATCTGTAAACCTCAATATAGAAAAATTGCTTAGCGGCTGACAGGGTCCCCTAGGCTTGCAAGCGAAAAATTGTCCCTAATTCGCCAATAAAGCAAAGAAGGAAAGTTTTCTAATTTGTAACAGCGTTTACTTTGTGACTCAATTGTAGAGTTAGATTGTATATGAAAGATCATATCCAGAATAAAAAGAACGCAATTTTTGCGTACAGTGAGATTAGTTTATAGCAAGTTTTGATCAGAATTGTTGCTTACGTATGGGCTAAACCCTGTTTTTATTACGAACGAAACGTTTCGAAAACAATAGTTCTTATAGCACAATAAAGTCATTCTGTAGCTTGCACATAAAGAATTCCTGAACGTCATATATATTGAAAATGAAAGGCATTCGCGAACTTTTATTTTCATCCAATTGACGCAAGTCTTGTAGAATTTAAAATATGCTTAATCACGAGACGATTTTTCGATGTAATGCAACTGAGTGTTATAAGTTTTAATTCTTTTCCCTAAATCGTAAAGACTTTCGTAACTCATTGTAGCGACACATCTAACTTCAAATTATAAGCCTTATCTATAACTTTTCAAATTCAATGCAGTCTAGCATGCTATTCTATTGCATTTTTCTCATTCAACTGAAGAATGAATCAATTATTTACTCAGTTTAACACAATGTATTGTTATACGTTTATCTTAAGAAATAGGAGATACGGCACAAGCAGTCAATTAAGTCAACATCAAATTAATCATTTCTAATATACGTCTTATGCTACCAACCAGACTTCATTACTCCAACCAAGACGTCAGGGATTAACCTGTTACGTACAAGAGGCCTGGCTATCATACCGCCTAATCATAACGCGAAGTAACTCTTATACCATGAAAACATAGACGTCTTTCAACCCACACTCTGCGACCTCTTATTTATAACTTTTACAAACAAAAAACTCTCAATAGAAGTTAGAGGATTGAATTAGTAATTTACTGATCCAAAAAATTAAAAGAAAGGAAAAATCGAAACAGGAAAAATATTAATAATTTTTACGAAATTCCACAATGGCTCGTTGTGTATGTGATACAAAAATAAATATAAAAGAATACTACAAGCGTAGAGATAAGAACTGATCATAACAAAAAAATGCGTACAGTAATTACGTTACAAAAAAGATTAGGGAAGTTTAATAAGCGTTTCTCCGTGTAAATATTTTGACGATTTCAATTCTCCATGCTCTTTAAATGACCATTTGCAGGTGCACGTCAACATTTAGATTGTAATGCAAATAATCACTAGTTTCGTTTCTGCGAAACAAAATATTTCAATAAATTTCGCAAATTTCCAGGAATTACCTTAAAAACAGCCATGGGATTTTACTCTAACTTTCCTTTATATTCTTCCTAGTTTGCTTATGTCCACACAATTTAGAACAATAATTTTCCATGTGACATAAGTTTAAACAATAATATTGTTTCTGGGCTAGCCTATACGACTATGTTGGTAAGGTCAGAACAACAAAGTTCGCGACAAGAAGAGCGGTTGCTTTTAGCAAAACGATGTTTTCTAATGCTGATACGGTAAGACAATATAGGCAAGAAGCACTATGTCTTTTTTTAGAAACTTTCCCCATATTTTTGAACATATATATAACTGAACTCCCAACAAGATAATTACATAAAAATTAGTGAAGATAAAAGTTTATATTGCTTAATACTGTTAATTAAAATAACAAAATGAATGTAAAAGGTAATGTCAATAGCAAGCATGAATAACTTGTTTCATGACGAAAGTTTATTACGTTGCTTTAGAATTTCATATTTTTTCCTAGATTTTATATTGGCATTGTTTTTCGGAATCACAGTGGTAGTGATTGCCAGTGTAACTACATTTCTCGTTACCAAAAACGCATATGAACCTTCAATTAATCAGAACGTGAAGACCAAAGGAAATGATACAAGTCATGCGATCAGAAAAAGTAGAGCCGTATCTGGTCCATGTGCAGAAGCTCAAATCCAACTCTTTAATTTGACCAACAGATTGATTGGTCACGATGGCGAAACTAAGTATATGGAAGACATGGAATGCTATTATGTAAGTTCACTATAATCAACTCTTAATTTAAGTCCTTGTCAAAATTGAATGTGACATAAACGTGTATATTTCATGACTTTTATTCAATGATTTAGGGGATAAAAGCATCAGCAAATAACACGCACATGAAACTCTGTGAAGGAACGTACCAAGAAGATACGTTTTCGTTTCTTAATGCAAGAGCATTTGCTGGCATTAGTGATTGTCGAAAAAAAGTGAGTATCACTCCGTTTCCTTCGAATGGAAGTCACGTTAAGCAAATTATTCTTCTTTTTCTGTCTTTGTAGAAATTCAAAACTGAAATTATTAAGTACTTCTCCTTCTTTCAGAATCCGAAAGCATTAGGAGATTACCTGCAGCTAATCAAACAAAGTATTCATAGTTTAAATTTGATTAAAGATTACGAAAAGAAAATCGGAAACATCAAGTATAGTAATCTGAACTTAAACATAGCCCTTGATCTTTTGACGTTGACTAAAGACATGGAGGATATCAGATCCGTAAGTATATCTGTAGATATGGTTGGAGTTAAAAATGTGTATAATGGGTATTTTTATTTGTATAATTCGGTTTAGAACCTGCTGAGAAGGTGTTTCGACACTAAAAACACTATTTTGCCAAAATTTCCGAAGATATTTCGCGATTATGATGATAAGGAGTTGGTAAAAGTCAGAGGGAAAGAGCCACGTCAACATGCAAAACGTGCATTTGTTGTATACAATCAAATCATACACATTATGGGTACGATGAGAAATGACTTTTGGGAGAGACGACAATGCATGTCGTAATCGTTTTAATTCTGAAAAATGAGGAAAATCATATATCAACTTATTTATTTTATTGAAGATCATTATATGTATTTAATGTATTTGTAAGCGAAAATTTTCAACGAATTTAAAATTTTTTACACCTGAAACAGCAACTTTGTATTCCATACTGGACTTCTTACTCAGTAATACCTGTAATGCAACTGAAAATATTCTCATAACAAGAATGAATACTTTTAAATTATCTTGTGCAAAACTAAACACAAAATAATTCGGTTGTTTCTATTTTCTGGAAAAATTTGAAGTTTAGGAAAAACACATCCTACAACCTATTGATATAAAGTTATTTGTGGATTGTTTACATCACAGTTACAGGCGTTGTTACCTAATTGCTTTTACCATTTGATTACTGAGATATGTTGTGCAGAAAACTGTATGTTGCCACTTTCGCTTTTTAGCCAAATGTATGTAAGCTAGATCAATTTACAAGCGGTCTCCTTACCTCATATACCAATGGAGAACGCCTGTAATACTCGCTGATGAATTGTACTCTAAGGGGTATCTATAAAAATAGCTAATCCAAAATACAGTATCAAAACGGGAAGACAGATAATGTTAGGAAACGATCTAGATTAAACAGTTCACAAAAATACCTGCTAGCTTTAGGTAATCAAGAAACTGTCGTCTCATGGGCAAGAGCTTTTCCAGCATCAAAAGCAATTTTGAAAAAGTGCCTTAATGCAGCTGGGAACATCGACCTTATTTCATTCCATTGTGCAAAAGTTTATTCTTACGAATGGGGTTTGCAACAGAAATATTTACTTCAACGTAGATAACCCGGAGATAGCCCGTAAAGAAATGGAGTATCAATTCAGTTCAACTGTCACCATTACCTAAGCCAATGACAAAAGAAACATAACAAAAACATTTGAAATAACAGCTTTAGGGAAGATACTGCCGATACAATTATTTTACGGAGGAAAAACTAACCAGAGTAATCCTACATTCAAACTCCCAGCTTTTTTCTCTCCTAATGTAAATGAAAAGCACTACTCAAGTACGGGCAATTCGCTTAAGCTTTCAAACAATATCATTGTTATATCCACCGGTATTTCCGCAGACCCTTATGCATTAGTATATGCAAGTTGGATGTCTTTCCAAGTCAAATGGCAAGTAAAATAGTTAATGTCCTTCGAGACAAACAAATTTTGCTGACTTGAAAGTTCAATAATTGGTGATCAGAACAAGTAAGTCCACAACTACATAAATGTGTCTCTATTGATGAAATAGATACTAAACTGCGTTTATCATTGTTTGAACCTTTACATGCAAGCTGGATGGTTGGATTATACAACCACATGACAAGAAATGGAAAGAGTATTATCGATAGTGGATGGACATCATCGGTGATCAAGGACGCTATTCATTTAGGTTTAAAAGCTTTACGCTCAATCGACCCGTCCAAGGATGTTACAGTAATGTTGGTAATTTCAGTTAAAAGTCTTTGTTCCAATCAAATAATGAATAAAGTTATGAAAATGTTTGGGGACCACCGTGTGGTGACTTATATCATTTCAACCTTACTGGTGAATTTGAAGTCGAAAAATGATCAAACTAAACATGCATTTTTGACTGTACGACACATTTTCTTTTACTACACTTATGGAATTTTCTTGTATTGTGCAAGAGTAAGAAAAGTGTGAAAGTGTTTATCACGTTTCTTTGAAATTTTTCAGTATCTTTTTGAGTACAATAACTTTTACAATAACTACAATATTTTTATAATTTCTGAGGAACACAATTGCCAATGAATCTTTTCACAATATAATTTTCCCAAAAATTGTCGTACACTTCGGCAATAGGACATCAAAAAAATAAACACGCATGATGGTTGGTCAATTACATTAATAGGAAAAGCTCTTTGCATCAAACACTTGACACCATCCCTAAATAAGGGCTTTAAAGCCCTAAGAGAACTTAAATCCTTTTGAGTTTTTTAACTAATTTGTCTTTGGTAACAATCTTAATTAATTTAAGATCTTAATTAAATTTTCTAGAATTGTTTAGATTAAATCTTCTTTTAGGTTTTATTATCTTGGATGAAATGTTAGTCTAAAAACGAAATATAAATTGAAAATTCGTTTCTTTTGTATTTAAGAAATATTATTTTCGTAAAAAATAATATCCAAATCCCTTTTTATAATATATTTTTTAAAAGATATGCTTTATGCTTTTACAGTGTCTGCTTAAAAAAAAGGATACTTTTAGGCGATTTCTACTTAAAAAACAACAAAAGACTAAAAACAATTAGTGGTGCTTTAAGTTCTTAGGCAGCGTTTACCTGAAGGTTTCACTTCGCCCTTAGTCAAAATTCAATACTTTTATGCGCTATAAAAACACTGGTACTGTTGACATGAATAAGGTGAAATGAGTTTTACTTACGGCCTGATTTTGAGTCCTGTCTGAAAGACAGAATTGTGATTTCACTTCGCTCGTGTAAACAGACCGTAGTAAAAAGAAAGTCAATGCGCATGTTCAAATAAACATTGAGCATGCGCAATTAAATGTCAATAAATCTTTTTAGCAAAATACGGCCCTTTAAAACGGACCACCCCCGAAGTGAATATCTACTGCTACCCGAAGTGAAATGCCATGTAAACACTAACGTTAAGCCTTAAAGGTAGAAATCCGGTTTGAATATGTCTCAACCTTCTGTTTAAAAATAGTCCGTCATAGCAAACGAAAATATGGTTGGTGGAATTAAAGTGAACATGAATAATTGAAAAATAACCAAAGTTTTACCCGCAAACGGTGTATTTTAGGAGACTTTTCCTCCTGGATACTTTTTCTCGTGGTTTGAATAGAGTTAAATGGCTTTTTTAGTACCATTTGTGTAACATAGCAATACAATAACATTGCATATGTCAATATTGAACATCAAATAACTTGTTTAGAGAAAGTTTACTATGTTTTTTCACATCGTTAAGTTAGGAATTTTTTTAACATTTGCACTGAAACACTGTAGTATTTTATTGTTGCGTATAAGCAGTTAAAAGGAAACTGCTCCATAAACTTCATATCTACCAAAATCCTTACTTTTGTCCCTAAATGCAACAATAAAACAAAGAATGTCAGAATGTTTCCTGATTTGCGGCAGCTTTTACTTTCTGACTTAATTGTATTTTCTTATGTTTGTATGTGAAAGAGCACATCATTTTAAGAAAAATAACAACGCAATTTTTAGTTTATAGCAAGTTTTAATCTGATTTGTTGCTTACAGGCTAAAACGCGGTTTTTGTTAGTACCTATAGCACAATAAAGTCATTCTGTTGCATGCACGCAAAGAGATCCCGAACGTCATATAATTTAAAAATGAAAGAGATTCGCGAACTTTTATTATCATCAAAACGACTCATTCTTTGAAAATAATGTTAAGAAGGAAATCTTGTAGAGCTTAATGTATGTTTAATCACAAAACAATTTTTCGATGTAATGCAACTGAGTGTTATATAGATTTAATTCTTTTCCGTGAATCTTAAAGATTGTTATACTTCTCTTAATTGATTGTAGCGACACATCTCACTCACATTATAAGCGTTATCTATAACTTCGCAAATCGAATATAGTCTATCATGCTATTCTATTACATTCTGCCCATTGAACTAAAGAAAGAATCAATTACTTATTCAGTTTAAAACAGAGTATGGTTATACCTTTATCTTAAGAAATAGGATATACGGCACAAGCAGTGAATCAATTCAACATCAAATTAATCAATTCTGATACACGCCTTATGTTGCCAACCTGACTTTAGTACTCCAACCAAGACGTCAGGGCTTAACCTGTACAAGTTGACTCGTTAGTTTACAATTTAATCATAACGCAAAGTAATTCTTACACTAAAAAATCTCTACATAGACATCTATCAACCCACAATTTGCCACCTCTTATTTAACACTTTTACAAAACGTAACTATCCGCAAAAGTTACTATCTTTACTTACTACCTCTTTCACTAGCAGAGAAACACTAAGAAAATCAAGGTTTCAATTTAATCGGATAATTTTCAAAAATAAAATCGTTAAGTTAGAGAGATAAATTAATAATTTGCTCATTGGAATAAAAAAGGAAAATGAAAAAAAAAATTGAGCAGGCTAAAATTTAAACAATTTCCACGAATTTCCCAAATGGCTTATTGTGTATGTGATACAACAGTAAATATTAAAGATTACTCAAAATTACTTAAAATGATTATGGTCTTCGAATCACTATTTGCAGGTACACGCCAACATTCAGATTGTAATGAAAATAAACACTAGTTTCGTTTATGCGAAACAAAATATTTCAATAAATTTCGCAAATTTCCAGGAATTACCTTAAAAATAAAAAACAGTCATGGGATTTTACTCTAATTTTCTTTTACATTCTTCCTAGTTTGCTGATGTCTACACTATTAAGAACAATGATTTGCCATGTGACATAGGATTGAACAATAATATTATTTCTGCGTTAGCCTATACGACTTATGTTGGTAGGGTCAAATTAACAAAGTTCTCAACAAGGAGGGTGGTTGCTTTCAGTAATACGATGTCTTCTAATGCTGATACAGTAAGACGATATAGGGCAAGGAGCACTATGTTTTTTCTTAGAAACTTTCCCCATATTTTTGAACAAATGTATAACTGAAGTTCCAAAAAGAAAATTACATAGAAGTTAGTGAAGATAAAAGAGTATATTGCTTAAAACTGTTAATTAAAATAACAAAATGAGTGTAAAGAAAGTGTCAGTAGCAAGCATGAAGAAATTATTTCATGACGAAAGTTTACCGCGTTGCTTAAGAATTTTATATATTTTTTTCCAGGTTTTACATTGGCATTGTTTGTTGGGATCTCAGTGGTAGTGATTACCAGTGTAACTACATTTCTCGTCACCAAACACGCTTATGAACCTTCAATAAACAGTAACGTGAAGACTACAGAAAATGACACAAATCATCCGATCAGAAAAAGGAGAACCCTATCTGCTGCATGTGCTGAAGCTCAAATCCAACTCTTTAATTTGACCAACAGATTGATTGGTCACGATGTCGTAACTAAATATATTGAAGGCATGGAATGCTATTATGTAAGTGCATCATAATCTACTTCAAATATTAAATAAACAAAGGATTTTATGTCCTTGTCAAAGTTGAATGTGAAATAAACGTGCATTATTCATGACGTCTGTTCAACAAGTTAGGAGATAGAAGCATCAGCAAATAACACACACATGAACTTCTGTGAAGGAACATACCAAGAAGATACGTTTTCGTTTCTTAATGTAAGAGTATATGCTGGTATTAGTGACTGTTGAAAAAAAAGTGAGTATCACTCCGTTTCCTTAGTGATTATTAAGTACTTCTCCTTCTTTCAGAATTCGAGCGCATTAGGAGATTACATGCAGCTACTCAAACAGAGCATTTATAGTTTGAATTTAATTAAGGATTACGAATGGAAAATCGGAAATATCAAGTACATCAATCTAAACTTACAAGTGGCAGTTGATCTTTTGACATTAACTAAAGACATGGAAGATGTCAGATCCGTAAGTATATCTGTATATAAATTTGAATTACAAGAAATGTGTATAATGTGTATAATGTGTATTTTTTATTTTTATAATTCGGGTTAAAATCTTCAAGAAGGTATTTCAAAGTTGAAAATACTTTATCTGCCGTAAATTCAGAAGATATAGAACCACGTCAACATGCAAAACGTGCATTTGTTGTATACAATCAGATCATACACATTATGGGTACAATGAGAAATGACTTTTGGGAGAGACGCCAATGTATGTCGTAATCGTTTCAGTTGTTAAAAATGGAGAAAAGAATATATCAACTTATTTTATTTTATTTAAGATCAATTTATGTATTTATTGTATTAATAAGGTAACTTTTTTCAACGAATTTGAACTGATATACACCTTAAACAATAACGTGGTATTTATTACTGGACATTCTTACTGAGTGATCCCTTTAATGCAACTGAAAAAAATATTTACACTACAAGAATGAATACTTTTAAAAATATCCTATGCAAAACGATAAGATAATTCACAAAATATTTCGGTTGTTTCTATTTTCAGGACAAATATAAAGTTTAAGAAAAACACATTATACAGCCTATTGGTACAAAATTATTTGTGGGTAAGGTTGATCATGTTGTTTACATCACAGAAAAAAGCGTTGTAACCTAACTGGATTTGGTATAATAACACTGACATATGTTGTTGTAGAAACTGTATATTGCCACCTTCACTATTTAGCCAAAAGTAGGTAAGCTAGTTGCTTCAACCTTAGTTGCAGCTGAATTTAAATCAGGTTGGAGAAGATAACACAAACATAATTATATTGACTAGGATAAAAAGCTCCGATGTAAAACTAAGTTAAAATATTATGAGAATATCTTTAAAAAGGCGAACTAGCTAGCCGGCTGTATAATTCTCCAACGAAATCTAATTTTCTAGCCAGAATCTTAAGATTAGTTTTGTTAAGATTTATATATGGCTAGAACATATAACAGTACTAAAATATTTACAAAACAAGAAGGTCCACAAGGACCTACGCAAACCTCCTTTAAAATTGCTATTTTGTTTATTAGTCATCGCTTAAACTTTACGTTACACTCTTCAAAGAGCAGGATCGTACGGCGTTCGAGGGTTCATATTTAAAAATGGCGCTGTCACTTTTTACGTTTTAATGTGTTTATCTTTTTAGATATATCTTTCATTTTCTTTTTGACAACATTGACCATAAACACCTTTTTAATTAAATACAACAAGATGCAAGGCTGTATAAAACTATATCGCATGTCAATTTCAATTACTGCAACAATATATTCTTAATTCATTATCGGGATAATTTCACAAAACTTAAAAACTTAATTTACAACTGTTCTTGGCGTGAGGGCAATGATGCATGCCTATGATACTTACTGACTTTTTATATTTATCTATTAGACACCCGCATGTGAAGTTTTTAGGTCCTATACCTCGGAGAGCCTGTGGCTCTTTCTCGAAAATGCCGCTTAATTATTGTTATAAAATCCTTATATTGGGAAAATTTATTAGGAATAATCTTAGAACTTGTAAGTCACAACACAACTGCATTCAGTTGAGGGGAGTCATTTCGGAAAACAAGTTCTAAAAAACTGTTGTATTTCGCAATAATAAATCAGTTGCATTAATTCGCCAACTGTCAAACCGATTTGACAAATCTCTTTAGTAATAGCCGTGTTTTATGTGTTCAAAATGGTTGCGCGCAGCTTTTTCGCATAACCCAGCGGACACCGATTTTTACGTTCGAAGGAATATAAAGCAATCTGAGCTACGGCCATTTTAAAAGCTGTGGCGTTGACGTTGGTATGTTTTTGTCTTCTAAAGGGCTTATATTTTGGTTTTTTATATTGTTTTACATGTTAAGATAAATATATTGTCACATTTTTTAGCCATGTACAAATCTTAAACGCATCTTTTAGATTTTTTCTAGAAACGAAGATTTCGAGTGAGCATTCTAAAAAATTCCTCTTATTTTAAAGTTTTTATTCACTTTGGTATAAGAGATTTTTATTCTAGCCAACATTATTTATTATTATTCTGGGTTGTGGTTATCTAGCTAGCTCTTTAAAGAAGCTAAAGCTTTAGCTCTGTCAATAAAGTCAAAGTAGCCAAATGCAGTTTGGCTACACCACAACAAAATTCTTAATCAATAACTCTTATGCTGAATGCAGTTAGGTAGCGACACCTTTTAGTACTGTCATAAACCCTTATTCCGCAAAGTTAAAAGGCTTAATAGTATTTTTAGTTGGACGGAGTATTGACAGACAGTTTCTTGTGTTTTTATTTACACCGAAGTTGTGATAATTTCTTTTGAAAAGTGTGTAACGCCTGTACGGATGTGCAGCACAGTTTACTTGGGCTAACCGTTCACCCCTGTGTTAACAATGGACTGTATCTTGTGTCATTCATTTAAAAAAGATAAAGATTTAATCGAAGGGGTATTATCTCTTTCACAAAAACCTATTCTGCAAAATAAACAATATTGACCGATTGTTGTTGCTATGATGGAGTAAAAGCGACTTGTAAACTCTGTTAACGTTGCAGAAGAGTTGTTTTTCAAAAAAAATGTTACGGTCGCAAAACCATAATGGTGTATGCACTTCACTTGACTTACGACATACTGTATACCTGTACTAAAGCGCTCCACCTGATCTAGTGACACAGTTTACGGCTCTTATTAAGCGCTCCACAGAGCGTTGAAGGGCGTCTCACACCTTTACTTGTGGCTTAACGCGGCGTTTCGACGCAGGGTCCCTCGGCTAGTGATTAATATATAAGGCGTCAAATTAAAAAACTCAAGGCGTTATAGCTCAGGCAGCTAAGGCATCCTAACATGAACCTAGAGGTCATGGCTTCGAATCCACCCGAAGCCAGTTTTTCCAAAAAAAAATAAAAAAATAAATGGTGAAATTTAAAATTATGTACCCAGGATAGCCTCTTCAGTTTCTATTAGTGCTGCTATCAACGAGATTACTGTTAAAGCGCCGATTTGTGTTACTAAAACCGTGGAAGCACAACAATCGCTCAACTAGACAACCACGTAAGATATCAGTCCTATTCTCATTCTGAGCGCTAAACAAAAAGAACAGATTATAGTCTCTGGCATAAATCAGTCGGGGTTTCAGCCCATGACCTCCCTGACTGGTAGCGAACGCTCTACCACAAGGCTATAAGCCAGTGTTATTGTTTTGATTTTGAACTCATGGGGAAATCAAGGGGAAATCAAAAGTTCTATCGCAAATTTTTTGTCATTTCTTATCTGCCGTACCAATGCAAATATAGACACAGTGAAACAATTCTTAAAATCACTATACCTAATGAAACAGTTGACTGGTATGCTACGGCTAATAAATTTGACTCTAATTTTCAACACTTTCGTCTTCAGAAGAGAACATTCGACTTTAACAAAATTTTAAAATAGAAAACGTTTTGGTCTCAGTTTTTAGACATCATAAGCTTCGACCCATTCGCAGAGTAAAGGTCTAATGACCGTTATGCTATATATTTATTGTTGAGAATCAGTTAAAAAAAACAAATTAAAAATTTTTTATACTTCATGTTTACATCAAGATTAATCGTCTTGTTTTCTGCAACTGCTAAAACAAAAGCATACGCTAATAATGCTGACAAGAATTAAAGAATATTTGAATTAATGAACACTGTTTATGATTTTGTATTTATACTTCATTTATTTATTTATTTTGTTGCACTTCTTAGTTCTCTAATAATCTGTTCCAGAAAGAAAACATCTCAAGATATTCCCTCTTTTTGACAAATTTAGTAAAAATTGAAACCACATAATTTTTAGTTTGTACTTTTTGCATAGATCGTGAAAAGTTTATCGACAACTTGTGAATTCGGACTGTATTTAATTTTAGCATAATTTTCAAATCTAATTAGCCCAATTTTATTTAAAAAAATTTTATCATAACACTATTCTGATTTAAGCACACTCTTCTTGACAAAATAAATTGATGAAAAGATCTTAAAAAAAGACAAAAATGTTTTTTTAAAAGAAATAATGACTTTACCAAACTTAATTATTTATGTATCAAAAAATGCTGCATTTAAGTTGATTTAGAGATCATTGCTAAGTAAAAAAGCTAAAAAATATATATTATTCAAATGCAAGTGCATTTGCGAAACTTTGTTTCTTTGTTAAGGAGAAGAAAAAAGATTAAATCCTCCAAATATATATGGCAGGAAACATCATTCCGGTCTGCGCAGGATATATTCGCGATATTTCCCGATTTCGAAGATCGCGGGAAAAAAAGTTTTCTTCGGATTCTGTACTTCAATTAGTGCGTAACTTACGCGCATGCGCTGTGTGAAGCGCGTTTAATGTATGCTCAACAGTTAAATACTGTTCTCTCTCGGATTTCAGCTAGCGCAAAATACTAATGTTCACCAAAAAAGTAGCTTTATGTGTTTGTGAGGAAGATGTGAAAAGAATATTGTTCGTGGGTAATATATTTTCCGTTGCATCACCAGTAGCATGAAAAGGAACAATTAATGTAAATTTTAGAATTTTTTAGAATTTAATCATTTTTAAGTCGTCAAAAGATTTACTGATACATTAAATATAAATAAATACGTAGCTGTGACGTGTAATAGAATAAAAAAGTTCATATCTGCTTTCCTTTATTTTCAACAATTAAAACTATGACGACATGCACTGTTGTCTCTCCCAAAAGTCATTTCTCATAGTAACCATAACATGCATTATCTAATTGGATACAAGAAATGCACTTGTTGCATATTGACGTTGCTCCTTTCCTCTTGTTTTTGACCAAAGTTTTATCATCATAATCGCGAAATATCTTCGGAATTTTTTGCATAGTTGTGTTTTTTTTGTCTTCTTAACAACTTCTAAATCGAAAAGTATACATATGCACAAATAAACCGTACAATATATAGATTTACTTACAGAGCAGACATCCTCCATGTCTCTAGTGAATATTAAAAGATCAAGAGCTAGTTGTGAGTTCAAATTGTTGCACTTGATGGTTCCGATTTTCATTTCACAATCTTTAATCAAATTTAAACTAAGAATGCTTTATTTGATTAGCTGCAGGTAATCTCCTGATGGTTTTGGATTCTAAAAAATACTTAATCATACTTAACTATTTAAGAGAATACTTAATTATTTGGGTTTTTAACTTCTACAAAGACAGGCAGAGACGGATAGTTCCATGAAAATAAAGCAGAATGATATTCACTTTCTTTCCACAATCACTAATTCGAGGATATACTCTTGCATTAAGGCTGAAATACACTATCATTTTTCAATGATCATTTTTCAATGCTACATTCCAATGACATTAAAAATGACAAATTTTGGCGCAAATACACTATCATTAAAAACATGAAACTTGAGCATGTTTTCTTTGCAACATGGACTCTGAAGAAGAAATAGCAGCTGCTTTTGTTGTGCATATGTTATCAAAAAAGAGAGCTAAACATAGGAAAAAATGCAAAGAAATGTATGGGTGAAGCCGTATAGGCGAAATGAACTTGGCATCCACAATACTGTCATGTATGAACTGCGTGTAGAGGAAATTGCAGAGTATACGCGATTTTTAAGAATGCCGCCGAATATTTTTGAGGAGCTCCTAAATCTCATAGAAGTTGACATTGAGAAAAAAACAACGCATTTGCGAGACCCAATTCCTGCTAAAGTCAAAGTAGCTGCAACTTTGAAGTTTTTCTCATGTGGGATAAATTACACCGAATTACAGTATTTATTTCGCGTTCACAAAAGTACTTTGTCACAGTTCATCGCTGAAGTTTGCGAAGCTATTTACATGCGATTAAAAGAAAACTACCTCAAGGTAAATATATATTTCGTTCAGTAATTTTTCAAACGTACTAAACTAGCAGTCACACATTAATACCCTGCACTTTGTGAGCCCTCTTCTGGGTTGAGATCTGACAAACTTTCTCGACTCTAATAAGTGTTTTGATATATGTTCACTGGGTGTCGGTACATATTCTGTAAAACAGGCGATAACGGCGGAGACACAAAGGGTGGGTAATTTTGTGTGGCATGTGTTGAAGAGTTCCTTGGGATCGGAGATTGAATAGGCGGTGTTCTGAAAGAGGTTACAGCGAGTAATCTCATCTGAACTACTACAGAAATGATGCGAAAGATATCGGGGATAAATTTTGTGCGTACTTTAACTCCCCCGGTGCTGTTCCATGGCAAGAAAAATTTGTCTGAAATTTATACCCACCATCGAAGAAGTTGTTTTTCTTGGGACGATGAATTCACGTAGGAATAGCAAGAACTGAAAGTATGGCCATTAACTTTCGTAAACATCATCTCGTCCTGCTCCACATTTGTTGCTGTTGTTTACTTTCTTCAATTCTGCGCTGAAATAGTGTATTCAATTTACTCCTCACTAATTTCTCTAAAAAGAAAAACAGATCATAAAAATATACATGTTTTTCTTTTCTCATCCAAACCATTCGAAATAACACAAACCTTCCATTCCTAGTCTGCCTTTGAATATCTCATAATTTTTGGCTTCTCGTTTCTGTCCTTATAAAACGGGGATTTAACATCCCACAAACTGGGCTGGCTTCTCCAAATCTCAAAAAAAATTTCGATCGCTTCTTGCGTCTTCATTCTCGGGTGAATTACTTGTTCAAATCTTTGTTTTCAAAAATGTTTACGCCAAAACTATATCGCGTGCAACAAACACGTGTGCGAAAACAATGGATTCGATTTAAAACAATAGAAAAAAAATGTCATTGAAAAATTAAAAGTTGAACATGTTCAACTTTTCATTTTTAAGGATCATTGGAAATGAGAGTGTAAAAAATGACATTTTCTTCTGTATACACTGTCATTTTTCAATGATAATTGGAAAATGATCATTGAAAAATGATAGTGTATTTCAGCCTTTAGAAAATAAAATCATATCTTCTTGGTATGTTCTTTTTTTATTATTTTTATATTTATCAGAATAATTATACAGGATATGTACATTTCAGTTTTAAAAGCTGCTATAAATATCTGTTTTGTTAAAAATATGAAAGCAATGATTAAAAAAATAAATTATATATAAAATATGCTCTAAAGTTACTATACATAAAGTAAATAATTGACTATTCAAAAGAAGAATCTTTATATAATAGACAAAAAAAATTTCAAATTAAGCAGGATGGAGTATATTCTTTGTCCAGTATATATTATACGCTCTAGAAATAAAAGTGTAACAATTTGACACGTACTCAAACATACACAAACAGACTATATCCAAACGAATGTGAGAGACAAAAGACAGAGTACGACATCAGTACGAAGACAAAAGTTAAGATACACTGTTCAAAAAAATGGTATATATTAAAAATTGAAGATATATTAAAAATAGAAAACTATAAATGAAAATTCTGCGCATATTTTGTGGAATATAATGGAGAGAAAAAAGCTTAAAATTTAGCTAGTAAGGTGTGTTTTCTCTGTCCATTATATATTAAACACTATGAAAATAAAAAAAGTGGAAATAAGAAAAGTAATAATCTTGACACGTTCTCCAAAACAGGTTATACTCAAACGAATGTGAGAAAATTGAAATGTTGAAAACTAATGCGAGACTAAAAATAGAGAGCTATTAATAATCGCAACAATATTAGTTGAATAATAATCTACAATACGAAATCTTTGATCTTTTGATTAAATTTTTACACAGTTGTCTGCTTTTGTATGTCTAGTGGCAAATTTTTATATACTTTCGCTCCCATAAAGCGAAAACGGCCTCGTGCTACTTCCAATTTATGAATTATGGAATTTTGATATGTTCCTTCACAAAGTTTCATAAAATATCAAATAAAAGGCACGAAATACGCACGTTCGTATCTAAGTCTGCTTAAAAGGAAGATATGTCTTTTTAATGTTTTATACATCTTACCGTATCAGCAGACCAAATGTCACCCTCTTGCTTAAAGCAATGGTCTTTCTTGTCATTAATTCTAAGTTCTGGGCAAACATGAGTTACACTACTTGTTTAAAGTTATATTACATGGCAAAACATCGTGGTAAATTATGAATAAACAAATACGAAAGTTAGCAGAATATAAACAAAAATTGAACTACTATTCCTAGAAATTTGAAAAGTTTATTAAGACATTTTGTTTTGCAGAAACGAAACTTGTGTTTATTTGCATTATAATCTGAATGCTGACGTACATCTCTGCAAAAAGCTTGTTGGGACAAATTAGGAAACTCCCTCAGACAGTACATATTCACGCCATACTTTGTTTTGGAAGCTATAATTCGAGACCCACAATAAAATCATATTAGAAAAGGAAGTCAATCTTGTGGGGTCATACAAATTTGAGAGCAAGGATATTCTGACGTAAAATAGTTCACATATTGACATAGTTACAGATTATTAGTTCATAGAAATATATGATTTAAATTTTGTTATTATTTCATGGCGAAATTTATATCGGTAACAAAACAAAACGACTTTTCCTTATTATTGCTCTTCGCTATCTGCGAAAAATTCCTGGAAACAATTCCAAGAATTTTTCGCGTTTTTATTCCGGAACAAGAAGTCAAAAATCCCTTGCCACCAAGGTGTTCGATGTAATATCTCCTTTGAATAATTTATCGTTAACAAATTTGACAACACAGTTTAAGATTCAAACTCTGTCCATAGTTTTTATGCGAGATTATATGTGGTGTTCCTAGCGTTCTAACTGAATAAAAGCATAAAAGAATGTCAAATTTAGATACGTCTTAGGGCCAAAAGCATAAAAAATTCTAATGTGTCTTTGACCGAGTAGTTCAGTTTTATCAATTTAAATTTCCTAATCTAGACTATTAATCTGGTGTGAGCATTATCTGGAAGGCTGTTAATTAGTGTTAACTAGGTTTTACCATGAGTGTTTTTTTGAGCAGGAGTTTTTACTCGCTCGTAGACGTTAAATTGATCGTTGTGAAGTGTGTGAACAACCAGCCTATTAGCTCATAACATATTTTAAGTTCCCCTTTTTATTAGGCAGCGACTACCTAATGGAATTATTATTCCCTTGGATAGGTGCCCTTCTATCAAGTTTGATTAGGTTATCATGTGTACAAAAGAAACCAAAATTTATGAAAAATGTAAATAATATTTTTCAGCAATAGTTCATTATTAAAAAGTTTCGCTTTTGAAATAGAATGACATTAAAACTATGTTTTCTTAGAATGTATAAATAATTGTTTTGTACATCATTGTTTAAACTCAGAAGAACAATAACGTTATTTTTAAATGTAATTATTAGAATGTCACATACACTTTCGTCGATGACAAGAGCTGCAGGAAACAATACTTTATCATGTGATGTCGATCCTATTGGATTTGCTGTAATTATGATAATTTATGTCATCTTTTCACTTGATGTCAAAATGTGTTACTTTCCTGCCGATAGAGGACAATTGCTTTCAGCAAAAAATTTCTCTTGCTGAAACTGTGCAAAAACTTGTTTTGGTCTCAGATTTTCCCCTTATCTTATGCCTTTAAATAACTTTACAAAACACAACCCTTGACATTGGGAATCTGCAGCAAACTGAACAAGAGTTAAGATATAAATCTTTTACTTCTTGATTACAACCTGCAAGAATGAAAGACCTTAAAGGTAAAAATTTAACACAAAATCTCAAAAAAATGTTTCAATAACGAGATAAAAATATGTACCTTGCTTTGTATTTAGTTTACGTGTTGGCATCTTCCATTTGCGTCGCAATGGCAATGATTACTGGACTAACTACATTCCTGCTTAGAAAGGAAGCTTATGAAGCACCCAAATATCCAACAAACACAGGAAATGGCATAAACTTATTGGGCAGAAAAAGAAGAGCCGCATCTGCTCCATGTCTTGAAGCTCAAACTCAACTCTTTAATTTAACCAACAGATTGACTGGAAATGACGTCCTAACAAAATATATTGAGGACATGGAGTGCTATTACGTAAGATTATATTGGCCTATTTAAAACGTTTTAAACTGTGTTTCTTGTGAAGAACTGTGCAACCAAGAAAAATGTGAAGGTGTAAAAAAATTGCTTAAAATAATTTAGGGGATAAAAGCATCAGCAAATAACACGCGAATGAAACTCTGTGAAGGAACGTACCAAGAAGATACGTTTTCGTTTCTTAATGCAAGAGTATTTGCTGGTATTAGTGATTGTCGAAAGAAAGTGAGTATCAATTCGTATTTAAATTTCAAACAGACTTTTACGTTAAATCAACTAACGCTTTCTTGATTTTTGGTTCGGTTGTGTCCTAGTCATAGATTGTAAGATTTCAACCTTAGTTATCAAATGTTATTGCATTTTTAGAATCCAAAAGCATTAGGGGACTACCTGCAGCTAATTAACCAAAGTATTCTGAGCTTGAATCAGATTAAAGATTACGAAATGGCGAATGGAAACAAAAAGTATCACGATTTTAATTCACAAATTGCTGTTGGTCTTTTGTCCCTAACAAAAGCCATGGAAGAAGTCAGATTGGTATATATTTTTTCTTGTCATTTTGTGTCGCTTTAGAACTCAAAGGTTTCTATTATTGATCTATGTTCTCTAAAATCTCATCAATGTTTATAGAACATGCTAACAAGATGCTATAAAATTAAATCCACAGCAATTCCAAAGTTTCCGAAGATATTTCGCGATTACAACGACAATGCTTTGGTCAAAGCAAGAGGAAGGGAGCCACGTCAACATGCAAAGCGTGCATTT
Organism: Hydractinia symbiolongicarpus; assembly: GCF_029227915.1. Lineage (NCBI taxonomy): Eukaryota > Metazoa > Cnidaria > Hydrozoa > Anthoathecata > Hydractiniidae > Hydractinia > Hydractinia symbiolongicarpus. Next base: position 8,121,079 of record NC_079878.1, read on the forward strand.
GTTGTATACAATCAAATCGTAACCATTATGGGTACAATGAGATATGACTTTTGGGAAAGACGCCAATGCATGTAGTAAGATATTTATGTTTAAGATGATGACTATATTTATTACATATAATAAATTATAAAACATATAGGTAATATATTGTACAGATTAAATTATAGAAGATATATTTATATTTTTACTTCGCTTATACTGCAATTTAAAGATATTTCTTACACACAGAATCGCACGTATTTCCCTGTCTGATTTAACTGTCACAAAGAAATATAAATGAAAAATTAGCTTTTTACTTCACATGTATATTTTTTTTCTGAAAAACATTACCGCCGCATTATATGTTAATGTTTCACAAGACGAAATATAGCCCACTAAAAAATGTTAACAATACAACATCTTGAGTTTAGGTATTTAATAAGTATTTTTTGCGTTTGACGGCGTGTTAAATTAATTTAAACCTCAAACAAAGTAAGCGAGGTTGACCATTTGTGTTGACTAACGTATTTTAGTGATATATTTTAGTGATATATTAATCTAAAACATTAAAATTGCGATAAAGTTTAAATTTATAAGTAAATCTCGTCGATAAATATTCCCTGTAAAATATCAGGAAAAAGTGAATGTTCATTAAACATGCTGGCGTGAAAGGTATAATAACAAAATGTCCAGCAACAAACATTATATTCGGACATAAACAACACAAGAGCATTTATGGTGGCAGTGCGTTTTTGGCTTTCTTCGCCCACCTTTCACACAATCCAGTGCCTCGACCTCCTTTATCCTCAGTATAGTTTTAATGTCGTAACTAATGTACTCTTTTGAATAAACGCTCATACTGTTAAACGTCATAATGAAATGGGGATTTTGTCTTTTCGCCTTGCAAGTTTATTCTCTATATTGTCAGTGTAATGAAAATCAATATTGTCGGTACTACAAGTCCAACTTCCCGTTGCCATTTTCCCGTAGTAACTGCTCTCTTTTTGCCTACATCGTCGTTGATGAAATGATACTTCTAGGTATATGTCCAATAAGAACATCCTGTTAAAGATCAATGAAATGTTTGGTTGTACTCATTGGGTTCTTTCCGTTAATCCATAGCTAAAAAGTTTATTATACGCCTTCTATTTTAAACACCCTCTGAATAGATTCCACTTCAAAAATTATTTTTTCTATTTATTCAAAGCAATACGGTGCTAGTAATTATAAGTGAAGACGTGAGTAAATTTCATGAACATTGATAAGAAAAACACAGTCATAGTATTATACCACCTTTTATAGATGACGAGATAATCAAAGAAGATAGTAATCTCAATGCAAAGTATTTTCAATTCGATAAAAGAAAATTATTCCAAGACTGCTGCATACTTGAGTTGTTTTACGTCTTAACAACTGATTTAACTTTTGCGTTTATTCTTACTGATTTTGTTGCATAAAAGTTGTGTTAGCTGTCTTTTTATTAAACATTGAAAGAGTTTCTGCTATTTTAATCAACTTTTTAGTAAGCGTTGTGAGATCTTAATTAATTTTACAGTGTCTATCTATATTTTTCCCCTATTAAATATGATAGCTAACCCACGATAGCTATTTCAAAGTATATTATCTACTTGCTGAAGCAGTTTCTGTTTCTTTCTTTAGTAATTCAATAAAATTTGTCAGGAACTTTAATATTAATTAAAGCAAACAAAGAAGAACTAACAGCTGTTATTTTTAACTATCTTTTTCTCTGTAAATATGTTTACCAACGTACAAAACAGCGATGATTTGCAGATAATTGAAACAGGCATTGCCCTCCTTTTTTGGTCTGATTTTATCGTGATTAATTTACTGATGCTAGTTGTATATCTCTTTGTTTCGCAAATAATTGCTATCTAGATGATGCCGAATGCAAATGTGCTTAAAACTTAGTTATGAAACATTTTTTATGAAAGAGTGAAATAATTAACGATACTTAAAAGCTATTAAAATATATTTAAAGTCAAACGTCGTGTGATTTTGAAATGCATAAACAGGTAAGAAAATAAAGGTTTTGAAAAATAAATTCAATCTATATGAAAAGTTGCACACTCTATTTTATTGTGCATTTTTGGTTGGTAAATACTTTGTAACTAAAAAATTCTTTCTTCAATATGAAAATATTTCATTTTTAAAATAACTGTTTGAAATATCAGCTTCTTCCCGACGCAATAAGTAACATGCATCCCGATGCAATAAGTAACATGCAATAAGTAACATGCTATGAAATGCTACACACAACAATGTAACATAGAAGTAAATTTGTGAGAAGTTACCTGCGGGATATTTAGATTTAGCTGCTTATTTCAATGTGTAGAATTCTACAAAATGAAAGCAATCAATCGTCCATCTGCTTTTAATTCTTGTTTCCTGGGAGCACACAGACATCGAAATGTAACTAATTACAACAAATCCCAAAGGTTTTAAGTATTATTTTCCACTTTCTACATGACTTTATTAAAAAAAGTATTTGAAGGCTATCTGGTTTATAATGCTATTTTGATACTATACATCACATTCTCTGGATATACCTGTTTATTACTTGCATTCCGTAAACAGAAACGACAATACATCCGCCTTAAGGCAGTAGTCGAAGACAAGAAAACAATTTCGAAATTTAAAAATGGTTTATCTATTTTATTAATTTCACTTATTAATTTATTTATTATTGATTAATTATTTAATTTATTAATTTATTAATTTATTTGTTTATCTAACACAACATTCTGTATAAACTAAGTTTTGAACTTAAGTGTTTAAAAATATACAACAACAAATATCTTTTTTTTGAAGAAGCAAAAGCCGTGATAAATAATAATGATATATCAACGTTCATATCAATCAGTGTTTTATTATATCAAGGTTTAGCACTAATATTGACTTGCAAGATTATATACTTACACAGTAGATGTTATTATGTGAAATAATAAACCCTTTTTTTTATATATTTTTGAATCGTAAATTGAACGATTTTGGACTTTATCCTCATAAAACACGATTTTTTACCTTCTAAAACCTTTTCCAAACATATGAGTTTGCGTGAAGCGTAGCAATTACTCACCTGTTTTTGAAAGTAAAGTAGAAATAACTGTCATGAACTAAGGAGTGAATTAACATTTTTTTTGGTACAAGGGGACTTTAGGTCAACAAGATACTTTAATATATCCAGAACCACTTTGTAAACAAGCATGACCCGTTTCGGGTTCAAAGTTTTCAAAGTAAATTTGGTGGCAAAGCGGGAAAAGTGTTTTTACTACAACGTTTTCTTATCATTTCTGCGATTGGACTTACCTATAAAGAAGATTATCTTTGATTTGTGTAATGTTATTTTTAATTGTTAAATCTCTTCTACACAACAATTTAAGCATTGTCGGTGTCAACTCAACTAATTAAGAAAATAAAACTAACGCGCCTCTTTACTAAAAGAACTCCAGAAGTAGGCTAGTTAGCTACGTCGCATGCTTTGGAATTAATAACGAAAAATTGCCGCAAGCAGAAATAGTACGTAACAATTTTTAGGGGCTTAGTTTCACCAAGAATACTACAGCTCGTGTTAGTCTATCTAATTTCAATAAAGTTCCACAATCATTTCAGCTATAACTTTATCATTTTTCCTGAATGTGGTAAATAAGTATATTAATTCGTACAAACTCGCATATTTTAGTAGAATTTGTTGAAGGTATGAAGACATTGGCTCACTCTGGTAGTAAGTTTAAAGCATACAAAAGTAAATTTGAGATGGCAGTGGTAAATTATGCTTGCCATCCCCACCTCGGATTTAATAGATTTGAATTTTTTTTACATACACTTACTTTCGTGGATCATTAATCGAAATCGGATAATTCAAGGAGTTACTTTCATTGTCTATTAGATTTAATGTTTTGATTGTTCCCGGCTTTTAGATGAAATTAACAACAAACTTTCTGACAGGAAACATGTTTTGTTAATCTTGTTTTATTTTTAGTACCTAGCAGGGGGTTCTACTACAAGACTTACTGGTTACAAAAAAAAGTTATACAGACTTTCCCATCTTCTTAATGGCTTCTTACTTTTACAAATAGGCGCGATAAAGACTTGAATCTCCCTAGGTCATAAAATGTAACATAGGGAATGTCAACGAACATCAAAAGAAAATTCAAAACAATAAAAAAAAATATTAATTTGAATTTTCTCGGTCGATGTTTTGTTATGACAAGAAAACCTCTAGCTATCTACGCCTTTATAAAGATCGATGAAGCAAACAATAATTAAAAAAGAATATTAGTTTGAATTTTCTCGGTCGATGTTTTGTTATGACAAGAGGATCCTAGTTATCTACCCATTCATGAAAATCGATGAAGGAAAAGTCCAACTTCATTTAAAAATGAATTGTAATATCGACATCCCTAGCGGTGGCTTTTTAATGTCTTAAATACCTAAAACCTATTTTAGGCCATGTTACTTTTACTTCAACATAAGTCGATGTTAAAAATACTTAGAGGTATCTACACTTCATATTCCCAATCCACCCCACAAGGAAAATTGTAGAAATAATTCCATCAGAGAAGACTTGTGTGGTTGAATAGGGAATGGGTTTGCAAAATGAATATGACTAAACTTAAAGATGTATTTAAAATAACATCTGAATATTTTTTTGTCTGATTAAAATATTGTCCGATTAATAATTTAGTCTAACCGATAATTTTCTCTAACCTATAATTACAGTATTTTTACTGCCCGATATGAATAACGGGATGAGCTATTTTGCGGGCTGTGCCCAAGCTGTATGTCATTGTACAAGTCGCTGTACTGTAAAATCAAAAGCAATCTTGCCCTGTCATAATACTGATCTGATGAAATGCGCTGAAAAAGGCTGAAATTCTTTGTGCAGATGTGAAACACCAGAAGAGGGCAAGAATGCAATCCTGAAACGACCTCAGAAAAAGAAAAGCGTAGTGTTGGAAACATCAGAGGAGAGCCAGAGCAACAATGAAATCTTAAAAAAAACAGGAAACAAGAGAAGATCTCGCAATTGATTACTTTCATGACATAGTAATTGAAAAATAAAACGTCATGATAGTATTTATTTGAAGTTGTAATGTAATCACTCATATGGTTTTATTAGACATATTTTATATTAAAATATGCAGATTTCACTGTTCTTTTCACATCTTCCTAACAATAAATTAGAACAGAAAAAACAACAGTATTGGAGTAACTTGTTATATTGGTATTGAGGTATTGGTAGAGTGGTACATCGCATGACATATTTTATAAAACATATTTCATATTCATCACAGATCTTTGCACTTGACATCGACCGACTTGTGACCAGCAACTGGATTAAAAACTTTCTCGGTATCCACGGCCAAATGTGGATTGCATCTTTTGTGCGTATTTTCCAAGAAAGAAAACCGTGAAGCTGGTCACTTTACAGTTGTCGATGTCCGTCTGTTCTTCTTCACGCCGACATTTTCTTGATTATTTGCGCCGGTGCGGTACATAAAACGAAAATTGCATCAATTAATATTAATGACAGTTAAAGTTTGCGATGCTTTCCACGCGACCAAAGACCGAGGCTTGGCCGAGGATACAACACGTGCATTTATACTATTCTCATGCGCATGCGCATAACCCGAAAAATCCGGTTACATTGTAGTGCAGAATCCGAAAAGAAACTTCGTTCCCGACTTATCGCAGAACGTCGGAAACAGCGCAGTCAACAAATGTTTAGAGCAAACACCAATATATCACCTTACTCGAGATGAATGGAAGTAAAAGTAGCAATCGCAAGAACTGATTCCAAATAAATGTCGATAAAATTTAGCGAATTTTTTAAATCCCTATAAAATTTGCTATAGTTGACCCGTGAGATTCCAAATTTTAATTAATAGTAAAAGTTTGGGAATAGACACTGCAAGTTTTTTACGCCAAAATCAGATGCAAACTATCTACCGTTTGTATTTAACAGAGTATATATTTACCTATGATATAAAAAAACCGTTTCTCCGAAACTATAGCCTATTTAAAATTATACAATATGTTTCATAACATATTCAATAATGCAACTAAGAATATAAAAAAGCAAAGAACTTGTAAAGTAAAGTACTCTCAACTAAAATCTTTACGGGACTAGACTTGTAAATAGGTCGCGGAAGTTCGCCTGTTTTAAAGCAAACTGTATCGCTTTGTTACGTGTAGCTTTAAAATTACGTGCGTGGTGTCGCATGATTTGATTTTGGACGGCAGGGAAGCAAGGGCTACTAATATAGAGAAAAATACGAGTTCCTACACTAAGCAAGATTAATACAGTGCAAAATGTGATAGGAACATACCTTTTTCAACATAGAAACATTCACAACGCAAAAAGAATTGCAAAAAAGGTCCACGCACAAGTAATTACGTCACAATTTGCTATATGGCTTTTGTTTACTTAGTTCCGTTTTGTATTCACGAAGGCTTGAAATAAATAAACATTTAATAACCTGGTTTCCATTTAAGTCTTCGTGCTTTTTTATTTTGAAAATGTTTAGAAAAAACAGGAGAATTATTTTCCATCATCTAATTCTACGTCTTCTCTGCTCTATCAACAAGTAATTATTACACGGAAAATTTTAGAATACATCATTGAAAAATGATATATGTACTACAAAGGTAAAAGAAACCATGCTAATTTCAGGGAAAGCGCCACTTTTGCAAAACATTCTAGGAAGGTCCTGTACTAAATGAGGAATTAAATAAAATATACTACAAATTACACATGAAAAACAACAACAGAATTTGGTATTCTATTTGGGTGTGTTGTGTCTCACATCCCACTTAAATATGCAAAGGTTTTTCGCCTGTTTAAAAAGGGCGTTTAAGAACTTTTTTTCGCAGATGATTTTAGAAAAGCAAAATAGAAAATGTCCGTGGTTGATAGCTGCCCTACACTCTTGTCATTTTAAAGGAAAAAACTAATTTTTGTAGAATTAGATATACTCAGTTAAAACGAACATATTTTTATGAAATATATTTTATGTTCTTGAAACCTTAGAGTATCTATATACTTTTTTTTTGTATGGAACATCTGAAGAACATTTATAAGTTCGAAACTTTTCATGTTTCTCTTTTTATTAACCAGGTGCTTCAAAACAAAAAATCAAGGAAAGGGAGTAACTCTTCACTCTAATGGCGTCATTAGGAAGGTTTTATATAGACACATTGAGGTTTATGTATTTCTAACCAAAAAGCAAAATTCAGAAAACTCACCCCCGTTTAAATTTTACATGCATGTCATTTAACTTTAAATTCACGTGACTCTATTTCAGCTTTGAAGAAACTTGTTAAGAGCATTAATTATAAGTTCTTAACCTTGTTTTTTAATTTAGTTTTTATCACCAGTCCTTAATGTACATCCTTGGATTTTTTTGGCTACTGGTACAAAAATACTAAGCGCAACAGGCTATTTTATACAATTTTTGTATTGTATTCTTACAGCTAAATTTACTTCCTTATTTTATTTAGTTATACTTTTAAAGGTTCTTTCCTAGAATTTAAATTTGTTTCTGCGGTGGTAAGACTAATTTGTTTGTAAATTTTGTCCAATGTTGAATTCCTTCAGGCACGAGAAAGTTCTATTATAATAAGCCTTTTCCACACCCGAACTCGCTCTTGTAGTATTTTTGGCGTAGATGTATGTGCCTCTTCATCAAGTTTCCTTAACATAACAAGTGTTCAAAACAAATCAATTTTGGATTAAAAAAAGTTATTTTTGGAAACCTATTTAAAAAAATAATGACTTTTATTTGAACGATAAAATTATGATTGAGTTGCGATTTTCTTAGAATATATGTTTCAACAACATTATTTAAAGCTGTAAGAACAATAATTTACTTTTGTATTATTAATTTCTTAAATTTACTTTCGTTGATGACAGTATTGTTTGTACTTCGCATAATTTTGTCTTGTGATTCAAATTGTAGCCATCCGATTGGGTTACCTTTAACTTTTTCAATTTGTGTCATCATTAACGATACCACTATTTCAATTGGAAAGAAGGCGTCTGCTTTTAGCAATTCGAACTTGCCTACTATTAGAAAATATCAAAATGAACTCCCAATTTTTATCCTCAGATTTTCCCTCTTTTGTGCCGTTAATAAATACTCCAGCGTAAAATGTTCATTCAACATTTGGGGACAAATAACCAGGAGTGAAAACATATAAGTGTTTTTTTAAACCAACCAAGAAGTATGAATGAAAAAGATGAATTGTCAAACAAAATTTCAAATTCAAATAAAATCGCTACAATGTCACTGCCTCCAGTTTATGCTTTGGTATTATTAATTACCATCACAGTGGTAGTGTGTACGGGAGTAACAACATTCCTCTTTACAAAGCAGGCTTATGAATTGCCCATCAGAGACTACGTGGCAAATACAACAATTGATCTGACATCATTTCACAGGAATAGAAGAAATTCACCCTCTCCCTGTCTTGAAGCTCAGATTCAACTCTTCAATTTGACCAACAGGTTGACTGGTAATGATGTCCTAACACAATACATTGAGGACATGGAATGCTATTACGTAAGTCTATCAATTTCACTTCATAGTTAACACACCTATATAAATATCTAGATATTCCTTAAAGATGATAATTTAAAAACGTATGTTTATCTACCTCAGGGGATAAAAGCATCAGCAAACAACAAGCATTTGAAGTTTTGTGAAGGAACATACACAGAAGACACTTTTTCATTTCTTAATGCAAGAGTGTTTGCTGATATTAGTGATTGTCGAAAAAAGGTAGGTTGTACTCTTCCCAACCAAAATCAAATTATTTGATGGAGGCGACAAAGAGAACTTCGTAATGTGGTCATAAAGTCGTAGCAAAACTTACAGAAGTTACATGCCAAATCTTGTGCTTTTAGAATCCGAAGGCCTTGGGAGAATACGCACAGTTGATAAAACAAAGTATACGCAGTTTAAACCTCATTAAAGATCACGAAAGGAAAACTGGAAACACAAATTATCACAATCTTAACGCGAGGATTGCTGTAGGTCTTTTGACCTTGGCTAAAGATATGGAAGACATCAGAATGGTATACAACTATATCTCTGCTATGTATTTCTTCACTTTGGCGACATATCTTCTTAACAGCGTCTATTGTTTGTTACAAGTGTTAATATTGCACAATTCGATTTAAATATTTGATTTTAGAACATGTTAAGAAGATGTTTCAAAGTTAAAAATACAGCTCTGCAAAAATTTCCAAAGATATTTCGCGATTATGATGATAAGGAGTTGGTTAAAGCAAGAGGAAAGGAGGCACGGCAACATGCAAAACGTGCATTTGTTGTATACAATCAGATAATACATATTATGGGTACAATGAGAAATGACTTTTGGGAAAGACGGCAATGCATGTAATAATCTCTTACTTTCTCAGAAATGGAATTTTTATAGTTGAATTGTTGATGATTATATTTACATGTAGTAAAATTTCACCCACTTTTTGTTGATTTTGCCTGCTAATGTAAGTGTTCTTTGCGAAGAAGAAGTAAATGCAACTAGTCAGTGCTATTTTTTCTCAAGAAATGTCCCTAAACCCTGACCTTAGCGTGGTTGCAGTTTATCACAAGCTCCTTTTTTTTTGGACTTGATCAAAAGCGAATAAGAAAATTTAAACTTATATTCCAAATTCAAAAGATGAAAAATATTTATCCAATCAGAAAGCGTAGAAGTTGGTAGCAGACCAATAATGTAAAAACAAATTTACGACATATGTACAGCAGAAACTTTAGAAAGTCCAATAATATAATTCCAAGACACTAAAAAAGTAGAATAAACAGTAACTACATTGCCGTTACTATCACATAGATTGTTGGTTATTTCATTTAGGCGGGAACAACTAATATGAATTTGTTAATGTCATTAAAAAGCAGCAACAAATAGACAGTGCAATAATTTCTTCCTTGGTCTTGTTGACGATGCCAAAAGAGTTTGAAAATTTATTAGTATTTCTACTTAAATCCGTTTTTTATTGCATTAATAAAATGAAAGTGCGCGTTTTTGAAGGAATTTATTATTCGAATTATTTTTCTAGTAGAAATTATTCAATATTTTAGTCGACGACTTAGCCCTTTATTTTGGTTGCACAATTTAAGACTTGTCAAAAAAATATTCTTGTTTACTTTCCCTTCCCTTAAGGGATACTAAAAGTAGAATGTTTACTATTTAGCCTCTCATATCAAGTATTTAAATGTAATCTGACACTTATAATTACCCAATGTCGTAATTTGTTTCTAACCACTAAAATAATAAATTTAAAGTGAAATTTTTGAGTAGAAAATGTAATTTTATAATTTGAATATGTCAATAGTATACCCTAATATTTAATTCCAACAGGAGATGCAGAACTTCTAAATCGATAGGAGAGAAAAAACATTGTTTTTTTAAGTAGCAGCATATGTGTTATTTTATTTCGCTTTCTTGGTTCTGTTTTAAAAATGCGATATTATTATCGAAACTCGGTTGTAACGTTAAATTTTTGTACCTTCTGCATTTGCAAGAGTTAAAGATAAACCTTTTTACTACCTCCAAAGTTCTAAATTTTAGTCACAAACCTAGAATTATGGAACGTCCTCGTTTATGTTAAGTGTAATTGCACAAACAATAGGTGGATTGTTGAGTTTGTGTTTTATTAAAAATTTGACTTCATTATTATATGCTGGGTTTATACTAGTTAAAAATCCGATTCAGTTATCAGATACGTGGTGTACAAATTGTTGTATAAGTTAAGCACATTTTGAATTGGGGAATAATATTTAAAGATGCTAGGCTGATAAACAGACTACTAACGTTTTTAATATTTGAGGAGAATTGGAATAAAATACTTTATTGACGTCTGTGGAAGGAATAAGAAGGAAAAGGCACGACTTCCGATTTTTTTTCAGACCACTGCCTAGTCAGCATGATAACAGGCGTGACGTCATATTGAGAAATTTTGACTGTCCTTAAGCTAACTTAAATTGAAGACATGGCAATCAATTTCAATTCAAAACACAGTATCCTTATCTAAAAAAACATGTTACGCTCATTAGCATAGTTAAAGGAACACTGCAAAGTTATTTTTGTTTTTAAAGAAATGTAAGCTGTGTTAGGCGTAATGAAAATCTTAGTTTACGTGTTATTCAGTCAGAAGTGAAAGCACTTTCGTTTTATGAATATAATAAAGTGGTGGCTTTAGTATATGCACACGAAATAAATTTCTGAAAAAAATTTTTTGTTTGCATACAGTAAATGCACTCTAATGAGAAAAAAAGAAAGCTTGTCAATGTCGTATCTTATGCAGTGATTACTGCGGAAAAAATCCTTTACAGAGCGGCCTAGACACCTCTTGAGATTAAGTCAAAACAATAATACTACTTTAAGGCTACAGCAACAAGAAGCGTTTGGGGTGTCAACGCCCATTTTTAAGTTACAGCGGAATTTTAAAATATTAAAGCGCTAGACTATAAACATGATTTAAAAAAAACATAACGAAAATCAATAACGCTAGTTACTTGGCTCTGTCAAATAAGAATAGAAGCATCGATGTTATGTTCTATTCAACGGAGGGGTATGACGCTAAATCGGTAAGCTCTCCTTTAGTTCAGGTCGAAAGAATTACTGTCATAAGACAAAACGATTAAGTCTTCAAACCATAATTGACGGCTTTCACACACTTGTACGCGATCAGACAAAGCACATTTAGTAGGTAGCGCAGATTTACCTGTAAGTGGACAGCCTCCAATAAGGTCTGCTGCTTTAACCTTTAGATTGGGTGAAGCTTTACCTTAGTATGTGAAATTTTAGTTATTACACGTAAAATTATGAAAAATTGTGCTAGGGCTTGATAAAAACAACTGGCGGGCGATGTAAGGTCAAGTGAAGTCAGAAATTATCACTATTTTTCTATTAAGAATAGCCAAAAATTGACTTTCAATTCTTTATGTAGTGATGAAAATTGTCAAGAAATTATTTAAAATAAGAATTTAAAGCTCGTGAACTTCTATCAGAACAGCATCATAGGGGGGTTCTTTAATATGACCTTTATTGTGATTGGCACAAGCTACTAGTTCAGTAGAAAATAAGAAGATTTAAGTAGGGGCGGCAGAGCGCAAAATATAGTGACATTTTGTTGATACATACAGAAGTGAAATCTATTTTTTTGTGGCCCTTTATTTTAAATCATTTTCTGCCGCTAATAGCTACATGCTATATAAAATACATTTCATTATCAAACGTCTAGAAACAGTTATCGTAGTCTTATTGTTTTAACTGAGAAGCCGACTGTTTTGTAACATAACATTTGGGGTACCCTATCATTAACTTCACGAGTGGTGTCATCTTTGAGAAAATCTAGACCTTTTTGAAATAAAACGCTAGCCTTGACTGAAATTATATCTATAAGGCCTACTAAAAAAGGGGTAGTCCCGTTATCTTTTAGAACAGCTATTTTGGAGAGTTAAAATGTTATTTGAAAACTTGCATATTTTCATAGTCTTTTACATTTACTGCATCAAACAAATCTCTTTTCTTCATTAGTCCTTCCACTTTTGTGTGTTATTGGCATCAAAATCCAACCAATTTTCCGCTTTACGAAACTATATTTCCCCATATCAGGAATTCCTTAGAAAGGAGCAATGATGAATTTTACACAGATTCACTAGTCACAGGAAAAACTGAAAAAGTTACAGTTTGGTATATGACCAATTATTAACTTTTTAAGCGCATTTCCAGTTCCGTCGTTAAACTGAATATTGTTCAAAGCGATTTCTCTATTTTAATAGAGGGGCGAACAAAGAATTATTTTGTGGTAACCGCAAATATAAATTTTATATGAGAGAAAAAGTTGTATAGATTTCTAAATCTCATAATCAGATAACCACTATATTAACAAATAAGTAACTATACACAACTAAGTATTTATATGTCTTCGTGGAAAACTCTATTTATTATGTACTAAGGCTATAATGGGGGGATGAGTGTTATTATAATTATTATTCCGAATATTTATACAGGATATAGCCACTTCAGTGTTTGAAACACTGTTATCAATGTGGGTCCTGTGTTCGGAATGTATACATTAAGTATACACCGGCATTACCTACTCAATTTCCCTCACATGGCAGGGGCTGACCCGTACCTGTAGTAAAGACACTTGCTAAACATGCCCGCGCTGTGGACCGAACCACGGACCTTGTGATTACGAAGCGAACTCCATAACCACAAGGCCACGCGCTACTTGTGGTTTGTGAATGTACTTGCCAGTAAACTTCAAAACCAAGATCTTTTAGTCCAGATAACCAAGGATATTTTACGTACTATACTGACTCGTGGCCTTCACAATAAAGAGAAATAAATAAAATTGTTTTTCAAATTCAGCCATCAGTTAGGCAAATTTTTATAAAAAATTATATATAATTTAGCACTAACTAAAATTCAAACAAGATTGATTTACAATGGTAATTTTTTATGCAGCAGACGACCAAAACAGCCGGAGCGCAGTTCGCTTTTCATTTAAACGCCTGTTAAGAACACAATTGAGTACTGCATATTAATTGAATTATACTTGTCTTTAACTCACGTATTTATGTACGACGATCTAATATAATAATACGAAGTGTATGTGACGGTTATAGTGGATATCGCCATTTTCCTTTGATGTCAACGAAATTTTCTTTAAAGTTGCCGAAAAAAGTATGTCTCAAATGTTAAATATTATCACGTTACGGCACAACGCCAATAACACTCCTTTAACGTCGATATCCTATATTAAATTAATGAAGCAATTACAGTGCACTTAAAACTTTAAGGCCAAAAACCTTGGAAACGAGATGGGGACGTCAATAATTTTTCACCGCGTGGGTAACTAGGGACCCTTTGCCTAAGTGGATTATTCCACGGGCTTCATCGACTAGTGTATTATTAATAGCAATGATACATGCAATAACTGTTAATCACATTCGGTTTATACTATAAGATTCTTGTTAGATTTTGCGCCCTTTTGCTACAGACCTGATGTAAGTACCATTTTTAATCTTGATTCTTTTAATCTAAAACATGAGTTATTGAGTGGAAACAGTTCTGTAACAATAGCCAACGGCGATCTCGCTAGTGAGCGATCGTTAAAATACGTTTCGATTTGACTCCTTTCGTCATTAGAATATCCCTGATTTGACAAGAGAATGTGAGTTTGTTTTCTTTGCATCCCAGTTGGTTCCATAGCTTAGCCTTGGGCGATCTTTCAGTTTCAGATATAAATTACAGAATCAACCCAGTTTTGATAAAGAATTAGGATGTCGATAGTTTAACGTGTGAGCCGTCATTGTCTGAACATATTTGCGTAGGTCGACAGGCAGACAGTCATGTTGAAAGGGCGGGAGGAAAGAGCAGGAGGAAGAGGTGGTAGGAAAGAAGAGTAAGAAAGGATGGTTTGTATAATTGAGCGATCGCGCAATTTACATCAGATGACAAGATACAAGTTCATGCATTGTTTTTTGCTTATTCAATTTAGGATGCATGGAATATTTCAAGATGAGCACACTTTTAGGATATTCGTAACTTTTGTCTATATTCAGATTATAAGCATGTAATTTTCAAAATACGAGAAAACTTTGTTCAACAGAAATGAGATAGCTTAATAAAGATCGTGCGACTTCAGAACACTACACGTACTACATCTCATATAATGACGAAAATACATTTTCATACTTTATTAAAGTTTCGAAAAATAATTAATACATTTGTGCATTTGACGAATCTAGTACATCCGCTCTAAATGTGCCGCTTAAATGTAAAATCGATATAAACAGTGATCCTTGACACAAAGGAACTCAATATTTCAAGAAAAAAATCTCTAGAAATTGATACATGATACAAGTTATAAAACAGTGTCCTTCCTCAACAAACTTCTTTATTTTATGGTGTATGTAGTTCTTTAGATTTAGTACTTCCTCACAAAATAATGACAAAGTTCCAGGATAGCATCTTGGAAATTGTGCTTTCAGTAAGTCAATGCTATTATCAATCTTAGAATTGCCAGGTTTGAACACTAGGATCCTTTAAAAAGAGACAAATAATGCACCGAAGACTATGTGTCCCTGATAAAATAAACAAAGCAATTAAAAGCAGAAGTACTACAAGAGTTGATCAACTTTTTTAGAAATAAATCAACATTATAACATTATAAAAAGATTTAGAAAGGAACGCTGTTTTCAGAACTGACTTTCCGCTACTTCGCCAACATAAAAGATAAAACATCAACAGATTTTTGCTTAAGTAAATTCCATCAGTTCATTCTCCAGCTTGTTGTGCCAGATCTGTTGATTCAATGGAACGAAACGTTTTTCAATGTTGTTTTGGTAAACCCAGCGGCACTAATCGTTCATGCTCATATTAACAATTGCCATCGTATGCCACAGGGCTGCCTGTCTCTGCTAGAGTTGAAGTTGTCACCCCTGTCAGAGGCACACAATTGCCAATGAATGTTTTCATATAACTACAGAAGATTAATTTCCAAGTAGTTGTTGTGCACTTTGTTAATAAGAATATGAAAAAAAATAGACGTATAATGGTTGGTTAATTATATTAATAGGAGAAGCTCCTTATATGAAACACTTGAAACTCTCCGTGAATAAGGGCCTTAAAACCCCCAAATGATTTAGGTCATTTTTACTTCAATATTAAGTTTGTTTTTTTCAAAAATCTAAGTAGTTAAAGATTTGAACTAAATTTTCTTCTTTGTTTTATTATCCTGAATAGAGTATTAGGTTAAAAGCGAGATATAAATTGAAACTCGTTTCTAAATTTTAGAAATATTTTATTATTTTGTTGGAAAATAATATCCATATCTTTTTTGTTATAGATATGTTTTATATATATTCTACAAGATAACCTTCATGTGTCGGCTTTTACAGTAGCTTCTTAAAAAAAGCATGGCAATCCTATTCTAACCGGACTATCGGAAATACCTTATGATAGGACATGGAACAAACCCTTGCTTTGGATAAAAAAGAGATGCCTGACGTCATCCAATCTACTATAACGCCATTATACATCTCAAAATATAAAAGTGTAAAACAGTGAAATGGAATTGCTAACAATAATAAGAAATAAAGCGATTCTTTCTTAAAAAAAAAATGTACCTATGAAGTTATTAGTGATGTTTTTAATTCTTAGAGGCAAAAGCCTTGTTCGAATATGTCTCAACCTTTTGTTTAACAACAGACCATCATGGCGAACAAAAAATATTTGTTGGTCTTAAAATGAACAAGATAAATTTCCTGCTGGTTACCTCCCCCCGGTTACTTTTCCTCCTGGCTTGAGTTAAATGTTTTTGGTATTTATGTAACATTGCAATACAGTGACAATGAAAATGTAATTACCGTCAATAATAAACACATACTAATTTGTTTATGGAAAGTTTGCTATTTTCTGTGGTGAAAACTATTCTTTTCACGTTAATATTCAACTAATATATGAAACAGTTACACTGAAGCACGGAAATATTTTATGGTTACGATTAAACAGTTAAAATCAAACCGCTGTGTAATCATCTAAATTTTTAAAAATTCCAAAACTTATATCGCAAATGATACGAAGATTGTTAAAAGACTTCCTTATTTGCGACAACTTTTACTTTCTGACTCAATAGTAGCTCCTTATGTTTGTATATGATAATGCACATCATTACTAGAGTAGAAACAACCCAATATTTGCGTACAGTGTGATTAGTTTAGGTTTGATCAGATTTGTTGCTTATATATGGGCTAACACGCAATTTTAATTACAAGCGAAACTTTCTGAAAACAATAGTTCTTATAGCACAATAAAGTCATTCTGTTGCACGCACATAAAGAATTTCTGAACGTCGTATATTTTGAAAATCAAAGAGATCTAAGAACTTTTATTATCATCAAAATGACTCATTCTTTGAAAATAATGTAAAAAAGGAAATCTTGAAGAACTTAATGAATGTTTAATCACAAAATGATTTTTCGATGTAATGCAACTGAGTGTTATGTAGATTTAATTCTTTTTCGTGAATCTTAAAGATTGTTATACTTTGCGTAATTGATTGTAGCACCACATCTTACTCACATTATAAGCGTTATCTAGAACTTCGCAAATCCAATACAGTCTATCATGCTATTCTATTACATTCTGCCCATTGAACTGAAGAACGAATCAATTACTTAGTCAGTTCAAAACAGAGTATGGTTATACCTTTATCTTAAGAAATAGGATATATGGCACAAGCAGTGAATTAATTTAACATTAAATTAATCAATTCTGATACACGCCTTATGTTACCAACCTGACTTTACTACTCCAACCAAAACGTCAGGGATTAACCTATTACATTACAGTGACCTGGTTATTGTACGACTTAATCATAAAGCAAAGTAATTCTTACACTTTAAAAGTTCTACATAGAGGTCTACTAACCCACAATTTGCCAACTCTTATTTAACACTTTTACAAAAACTTACTACCTCTCTCACAAGCCTTAGTAGAGCAACACTGAGAAAATTAGGGTTAAATTTTAATAATAAAATCGCGAAAAAGTTAGAGAGATAAGTTTATAATATAGTCATTGGAAAAAAAGGAAGTGGAAAATGAAAAAAAATTTTGAGCAGGCAAAAATTTAAATAATTTCCACGAATTTTCAATATAGCTTATTGTGTATGTGACAAAAGTAAATATAAAAGATTTCTTTAAGTAAGGAGATAAGAACTGGGTGTAGCAGAAAATGCATAAAATGATTACGCTACAAAAATAAGCAATATGGAAGTTGAATAACTTTTTCTCCGTGTATAAATGTTCATGGTATGATGATGTTATTTCTACATGATCTTCGAATCACTATTTGCAGGTACACGTCAACATTCAGATTGTAATGTAAGTAAACAGTTGTTTCGTGTCTGCAAAACAAAACATTTTAATAAATTTTACAAATTCCTTGGAGTTACCTCAAAAATTTAACTGCCTTGGGATTTTCATAGAATCTTAGTCATACAAGTTAAACCCAAGATACATCAGTAGGCACGACGGAAAAGCCAAAATCACAATTAGGAAAACAATGATAGAGGTACGAAAGAGTTAGCAGGACGAAACTAAGAATTACAAAATCATAGCAAATATTATTTACTTACAATAATCAACGTTTGTGCACCACATAGTGAGATAATAAGAAATAATCCAGAAATAACAAATGAGTTCTACAACAAATTGAATAGCCTAGTCGATGATGTCAACAACTCATCTTCAATACTAAAGGTTACTGAAGATTCTAATGGGAAAATTGGAAAGAAATCAGCCATGGATGAATGCTGTCGATTCACAAGAGGAGAGAGAAATGTCAATGGTCAAAATCTTATAAATTTTTTCACCAATCAGTAACTGACAGTGACCAATACTTGTTTTCAAAACAAAATAAAGAAAATAATAACTTTGAAACAGAAAAGAGTCGTTTAAAACAAAATACAAAATCTAAGCAAAACACTAGAATACATATGCATCCAAACAAAATACAAACATCTGCTGGAAAACTCAAGATCATATCATGGATTTATTACAACTAGTGACCACAAACTACTAATCACAAAATTAAGAACATCATGGTTTAAAGTATATAGGAAAGTGAACCCAACAAAACATAATAACAACAAAAAATACAAAATTCAAACCTGTATGAATGACCAAAATAAACAGAAAGAATTCAAAGAACAACTGGATAAAAATATAGGTAAGGAAGAAAGCAAGAAACGGAACAATATCTCATCAGCAATCCAAAAAACAGCAAAGAAAGTACTAGGTTTTACAAAAAGAGAAGCAAAAATAAAATGTATAGCCCAGTTATAGGGAAACTCTCAAATGAACAGAAAGAATATAGAATGAAAATAGAACAAACGAAAGATACACAAACACTCAAAGAATTGAAAAATAAACGTAAGAAAAAAATGAAGATGATCAACGAAAGAAGTGAAAGCTTATAACATAGTAAAAGAACACTTTACGCAACACTTTTGGAATGACCAACATGAAATAGTTAATCAATTTTAAGGACTACCTAGACCTCTTAATAAGCCAATAAGTAAAGAAATAAGAAATGCATTAAACAGGATGAATAATAATAAGGCACCTGGAGAAGATCGTATACCTGCAGAATTATTAAAATATACCTCTGAAGCAGTAAAATAAGAAATTAGCGAAATATTCAACGAAATATTAGGAACACATCAAGAAGATATCGACATAGGAAAATCAAATCGGATACCAATAAAGAAATAAGGTAAAAAAGAAGGCCCAGTGAAAAATTTAAGATCAATAAACTTGTTGAATACCAGCAGAGAACTGTTCTCCCTTACAACCTTCACCAGAATCCAGTATAAAGTTGAGCAATAATTTTCACAATCACAATTAGTGTACAGACCTAACAGATCAACGGGACACATCGTATGGGCCCACAGATTTCTAACAGAAAAAGCACAGCTCTACCAACATCTTAGAATACATATAATTAGAATAGACATGTCTTCCGCCTTCGATACTATCAACAGAAATGAACTAATGAAAGAATTGAAAACCTTCCTTGATGAAGATGAATGTAGAATAAGCCGACTACTACTCAGTAATACAAGCATTATTGTACAATTTGCAGAAGACACCAGCACAAACGTAGGAGCACCGCAAGGAGATTCAATTAGTGGAACATTTTTTAATATAGCGTTTGAAAAAGCCTTATAACACTACAAGGGAATCTAAGCATAAGAAGACCAAAGATAGAACATTCATACACAAAAAATTACAAACCTATCAAGAGAAAGAATAAATGCAGATGACACTGATTTTTCAACAGAAGATAAAGCAGAAAAGATTACCCCAAAAGCATTGTTAAAGACAGCCTTGCAAAGCATAATTTAAAAGTAAACGAAGATAAAACGGAAGAAACTGAGATAAAGAGAAATAAAGATAAAATTGATGAAACCTGGAGAACAGTGAAGACACTGGGAAGTCTACTTGGATGCTATGAAGACATGAAGCGAAGAATACAACTGTCATATGCAGCATTCAATTCAATAAAACAAGTATGGTTAAAACAGAACATACACTGGGAGAAGAAATTAACCAATCTATAAATCAATAGTAAAACCAGTATTAACCTACAATTTTGGAACATGGGGACTGACAAAGAAAGCGCAAAACAAAATTGATGTAGTACATAGAAGAAAACTTAGAAATGTTGTAAAAGATAAAAAGATCAAGAATAAAAATTGTACGAAAAATGCAAAGAGGAGTCATTTGCCTCGCCTATCATCATGAGATTAGAATAAAGCTTATTTTTTTCTCCTATCATTTCTGGGATCGACGTTGCTTTTTTTCTTTTAAAAAAAACTATTGAATTCAAATGACAATTCTAATCTAAAATGTATAAAACTAAACTGTTGTTAAAATTGTTTTCTTCGCCATAGTAGGATTATTATATAAAAGAACATATAAAATTTAAAAATAAAATATACGAAGCTTTTCGTAAATAAAACTTTACATCGTCAGGTAAGTAATGCTGCTAATGCAATAAAGCCACTATATGTGTTATAAAATTTTTGCTCAAACTCTCAAAGGACTGTGAATAATAAGATGAGTAGAATAGAAAATAAAAATACATTAACGTCGTAATAAGAAATTATATTTTTATGTCACGCCGTTATGGAAAAGTAAATGTATTTTATTGTAAATTTTATATGTTCTTTTATATAATAAAAACTGTTTTTGTAGAGCAGCTTTTGATGAAGCGAATTTTAGTAACCAAAGTAAAGAACTGATTGGACTTTTATCCAGAGAACAAAAGCTGCTACAGAAAAAGCGAAAGGAAAGCAGGTGTGTTGTTTAGATTATCTGGTAAAGAAATATATTTAGGTGAATAACGTTTTTGAGCCGTTTACACGCCTTCAGCTAAACTTCCTCTTAAGTATTAAGTTAAATATATTTTGTCTTTAGCCTGAACATATTTTTTTTGTAAGAATATACTATACTCAGGGTCAGTTGAAGATATCTTAAAATATGTCCAACCTTAATTGTTTGTTCTAAATAAATATAAAAAAAATAAATTGCCAATAGCTATAGCAACTTATAGCAAGCTTTATTTTATTAAGGCATTATTAACAAGGATAATATTTGTCAAGAAAGTTGAGAACATTTTTTGTAAGACTATATATATTTTAAACAATGGGTCAATAGTTCAGAATATTCTAAGAATATGTCTAATCTTGAATGTTCTGAAAATAAAAAAAATGCCTATAGCTATAGCAATATATAGCAAGCTTTATTTTATTGAAGCATTATATATTTTGTGTCACGCGAATAGTATTCAACAAGAAAGTTAGAAACTTTTTTTAAAAGAATATACCCTTAACAATGGGTTGGAATATCCTAACAATATGTCTAAGCTTGATTGTTTGTTCTGATATAAAAATTTGTATGATACACAAATTTAATTAGAAGTGTACTTTTTTATTATATATCTCACAAAATGATCCTTTTTCCCTCCAAAGCCATAGGCAAATACGCCAGGGAAAGTTAAGAACATGAAAGCTGAAACGAAGACAAAACACTATTCTTATAAAATACAGCGTGTATACCCCAGAGAAGAATTTATATAAAATGTGAACAGTCATTTTTCGTTGTTACTGTTTTTAACGCTATGTAGTGGAAGATGTCGTTAAAATGAACTTTAATTTAAACAAAGCTAAATCAATGTTTACATCTGTTACGTTACCGTTTGAAATATTATTCGATTCTTAAATTCGAAAACGCTGTATTGTTATCATGCACGGCACGTTTGCGTAATGGCAGGGTTGCCGTATGCAATAGACTAAATAGTTAATTAGGTATGATGCATTAGAAACTGTTCGCTGTGGAAATTTTGCAATAAACTTTTTTCTGTGATTTACAATCTTTTCTAATGTGTAGTATACTATTTCCCTTGCACTTCTGGCATGGTAGGGCAAGGATATAGTTTTAGAAGATTTATCTTTTTACATAATCGTTGTTAGACACCTTCAATTGTGTTAGACCTTCTGCATTTTATTTTTATTTATTTTTATTTTGTTTTTCGACCTGGTTATATAATGGAGATTGTAAGCAACCTCAATCTCAGGGGTTTTTTCCCCTTTATTTTATTCTTTATTTATTCCTGCACATGCTTTTTTTTGCGTTTTCTATCAGCGGTTATAGATATAGACTAATGCAAAAAAAAAAAAATTAAAAAATATTTAAAAAATTGAAATTACTGTGTTCTATGTTTTTATTTTGCACCCATCATATGGACTAGATAAAAGATTCAGTGGATTCTTCTACGGGACTTCGGCTAGTATGTTTATACGTTGCTTAATTTTTTGTCGCGCGCTGTGACTGGGTAATCCACATAAAATATATGCGATATAAAAGTTTGTTAACCGTCTGGATTTTTCAAGCGGACAATACGGGTTTTTAGGCATTCTGATTGGCTTAGCGCTCCTGACGACGGGCCGATATTTTGCGGTATTTCCCGTCGTCAAGACAAATGTTAGCTTAAAATGTAAGTCAGCACGAAAAAATAATTAAGAAGCATTGGAAATGATTATATATCTGACTCCTACAATACATTCATCGATAAAAATAATTTCATGTGATAGAAACAAAACAATGTCAAGTTTAACAGTTAAAAATAACCAGATTCACCAACATTTTGTCTGGATGCTTCTTCAACATGGGTAGTTAACTAGTTACATTGTCCATAAAAACACGATGATCTGATATCCAGTTTTATAAAAAATACTAAATACAGGGCGAGGGAATCATAAAAAATACATCTCCTCTCAGATTCCTTCCTTCAGCTCTGTGGTTGCCGAGTCCATATAAAACTCGTTGAAGCCCATGTTATTATTGGCTAGCTAGCTAGTTAAATTACTTCAATATTCGTTGTAACTATATTTTAGCTGCGCATTCAACTTTACACATTATTTTGTACTTGTCTAAAGGTGTGCTGCAGTTTTGTTTGTTTTGATTTTGCATCGAACTGCGCATGCTCAGATACAATTCGCCGTCGAATTCGTCGCTCAATTCGACCTCCAGTGTTAACAAAAGTAGTGTAACAAAAGTAGTGAATTATATTATTATAAGAACACTAAACTAAAATCCTTATTTTATATTTTTATCGAAAATAGTCGGTTAACAAATACAATAATAACCGATTACCCCGTGCTGTACCGAAAATATCGACCTCGGGCGATATTTTGCGGTACAGCCCGGGGTAGTGGGTTATTATTGTATTAATATTTTAAACAGGAAAACAAGTGCAGTTTTTTTATTATTTCCAGTGTGCAAATAGCTTGTTTCTTTCTTTGATTGGCTGAAACAGCTTGCACAATGCTCTTACTTTTTCCCTAATTGGTTCAGTTCTAGTTGCAGTTGTAGGTTGTAGTTGTTATTTTCTTAAAAAATAAGAACTTGTCGGAAAATTGATTTTAAAATAAATTATAAATTTTATGAAACAAAACAACAATATTCCAGGTTTAATTATTCTTTTAGTTTTTCATGTTATGGTAAATGCTATGGAAAATATATTTTATAACCCTAATCAAAAATTAAACAAAATTAAGCCGTAATATGCCTTACTAGGTATAACGAAGGAAACGTCATCGAAAAACAACGACAATGCTGACATCTAATTTAATGCTCAGCTTTAAATAGTTAGACAAAAAGCACGTGGGGAAAAGAGTAAGTGCGAAATATTGCAGAAAGGTTTATTGACAATAGTTAATGTGAGTTTTTAAAACGGATTTATCTATAATTTCAAACATCTAATTAAACGTTTGTTGTTCAAATAAGTTCAGTTTTTCTTAGTAATAAAATATTCAATGATAACACAAATATTCCCATAGAGAAGTAAGATTTCGATAATATTGGTTAGCAAAGGATAAAAAAAGTGGCGCTGATCCCAAGTACGCAAAATAACTCATACACTGCGGAGTATAAATATATCTGGTCTGTAGTTTTCCAAAGTTTAGGTAACAAAACAGCATCGTCGTTTATCCAGGATATGGAGCTCAGGTACATCATTGTCAAAAGAATAACCACCTGAACTACTCTATTCGAGCTAAACGTCGATATGAAAACAAATCCAAAACATATCATCCGAATTATTTGCCATAATGCTAAAATGAACTTGTGTGAGCACTGGTTGAGAAGACGCTTCTGTAGATTGTTGGCTGCGTATGCTATGCCATATCAGAGCGTAAAAACAACACCAAGGAATAGATTAGCCACATTGTTTTTCTCTCCAAACTCTTGAACAGCAACAACCATACTAACGGAAGTAAATCTGCTTAAAAAAGAAGTTAGAAATATCGCAAAGAGCTTTTCCTTTCTGTCAACTGATTTCGTACAACCTTTGTTATCAGAAACAACACATTTTTTATGTTTGCATGCGATGAAAATTAAAATCCAAGCGAATATACAAAACAAAATCGCGTTGATTAACATTGGTAGGGTATTGTAAGTAACTTTAACAGAACCCACTTTTATCTCGAAACTTCTGGGCACGAGTCGTAGCAGACACATTATAATATCCCCTACTATATATCCACCAACAGTTTCACTTATTTTGGATACTCTCTCTTTTGGTTCAAAAAAATGCCTTATCTCTGTGTAAATCACTAGCGACTGACTTCCAATTACAGAGCACACCAACGCTGTATTAATAACGTAGATGTTTTTGGATAATATGTAAGTAAGTAAACATACGACTTTTATGCAGCAGAGTACAGCTAGTGCACGATATGTTTGCTCAGTTTTATCCATGATGATTCCAAGTACCGGATTAAATATGAAGGCGGAGAACCATAACAGTAAAAACCCAATGGAAAAAATTTCTTTGAGCAGTACTTGCATCTTAATCTTCAACAAAATGACTAAACGTAAATATTGTGTAACTTGTTGCTTCCATACCTGCTAAAACAAACAACATTCGCAGTACTCGGTACAACGTAGTCTTCTTTAGCGCCATTTTGTAACTCATTAAATCGTGGTGGAAAAGAAAGAAATGTAAGTCTTCATTTACTAAAAATATTCTTCAACCTACAAATAGAAATACATTAAATGAAATGACAGCACTTGTAGATTTTAAAATGTAAATGAATAGAGGTCGTGCGTCTGTGTATCTGTGACGTTCAGTAGTGGACAGGTTCATTTTCCTTTCCACTGTCGTAACAGTACCTCATCTTTACTAAACAGATGTCAATTAAAACAAAACTAATTAAAAACAATATGTTTTTTAGTGCCCATTTAAATGAATTTTTTTATTGTTTCTCTTTCATTTGATAACTTGTTCGGACCACAGATATTTTTAGTGCGATTATTTCAAGCTAATAAGTCTCCTTAATCGGTGATTAAAACAGCGTGATTCTTTACCTTATTTTCGTCAGCATTTTAATTTCTTTTTCGCCTATGTGGATTTCGTTGATCAACTTTTTAAGCTCTATTCAATGCCAGTAATTGGGACACAAAACTTTTTTCGTTCACTGGGGTGTCTTATTTTCATTATTTTGATCTCAGTTTCTGAGTCTAAACATTACCTGAAACAGGTAAAGAAATTTCGCCAGAGAACTTTCGAGATAGGCACCGCTAACGTCATTGAAACTTTCAGTGCCACCTATGTTTTTACTAATGTTCTTCTTTTAAGTGGATTGTTCCATACGCTTATCGACTAGTCTATTATAATAATATGATAAGTATGTCCGTGTGTCTGTAACAGGCAAAGCGAATGTGTTCATTTTCCTTTGATCTAACAGAGAAAAGCATGTTTCATTTGACAACTGTCTAGACGGTACAACACCACGTCAAAACATTTAAAATGACGTCAACTCATTTGTTCAGATTAGTAAAGAGTTAGTGTGTTTAGTGTGTTTTGGTGTAAAAGGAGCAAAAATTTTCCCAAATGTAAGGTTTATAGTTATTAAAAATTCTTTCTAGATTAGAAACGAAAGTTTTTTTTATAGCCAAATATATAACAGTAACCTCCGTAGTTTTAACACTTTTACCTTGTTACAACATGCGGATGGAAAATGCGTCCGTTTAGCAAATTAGATTCGAAACAGGGTTAGCATTCTCAAAATTTTTTTAAAAGACATACTGGTATTTAGGCTCATTACCAAGCATCTTTTTATGTTTTACGCACATAATACGAGTACAAGTAATAAGTAGGGGAGTAGCTTTATTTTATAATACGCAAGAAGTCTAATAACTAACAATACAACAAAAAATTACATTACAACACAATTTAGTATTCCTGGTATTTCTTTAGGGTTACTGGTGTAGTTTTAAATTAATTTTTTTAAGCATTAATTTTAATGTAATAAAAATCCTACAAAATTAAGGCAGTTTATCAAGCCAGAAAAATATCATTAAAACATTTAACAATGTCTGTATATTATTTACCCTCACATGTCCCTGTCAACAATGTTTGAAAAATCATATTACCACTGTAAAATCTTTAAGAAGGTTTTAGTAACTATAGGCAAATTCTGAAGGTTCTCATATAAAAGCAACATATATACAAATCCTACTCATAATCATAAGTAAACATGACATTTTTATTAGTTTACAGTCTGTAACAGAACGTTCTTTAACATGCAATTCTTGTTTCGATCTGTTTTTCGTGAAAATCATTTCTATCAATACAAGTTATTTTGATTGATTTTTTTCACCCTTTTAGTTCCTCTTATGAAACGCAACTGGTTTATACCAGATATATATCCATTGTTTACAGTTTCCGATGTCAGGAACAATATTCATCATAGGTACCAGGGTGACATTAAAATGTCTTATTCTAACACAAAATTATATACGCTGTATTGCCCAACAAGAGAATAAGAAATATTATGCAACAAACTTGGGCTATTCTTAGATTAGGTGCTGCTTAATTTTTTTTGTTTTTAGCAATTTTATTACAATTAAAAGTAGCATGGGAAAGTTAAAGATCTTCTCGTGTTCTAAAAGGTTCTAAGATAAGCAGTGGGGTGTTGCATATAAAATGCACTGTTTAAAAGTTCCAACAAAGTCAAAGTTCTTAGTGACAAACACAATCAAGAAGTAAATGCTAAACTTATAAATTTGGCAGTGGGACGAAGTAGAATACTTTGACCTCTAAGTATATCTGTAAACATCGATTTCTGAGAAAACAGAAAGTATTTTGAGCTTGTAGTGTCTGCTTAACGGTGACACATGGCTGAGTGCTTATGACTCCAAGGACTGACAACATTCAAATAATACCTGTTTTGATTTTGATGTTTAGGGAGGGAAAGGGGATCTACAGATCTATTAACATTTAGCTTAGTCTTTTGCATTTATGAAAGAGTTGTCCCTTAGCTATCTTACAAGAATGTTTCCTCTCCCAAACAGAAACAAAGATACACAGTTAAATCAACAGCTACACGAAGCCTGTAACCATAAAACGTTAAACAAAAAAACTAACAAAATTCCAACTAATACACATACAAGTAGCTAGTAAAACTCTATACCAAATTTCGCATACACATCAAAACATCTTTTGGCCGTCAAGACAGTGTTTACATAAATTGCCTCAGTTATCTCGTTAAGCATTGGGCTTTTATAAACAAACAATGCATTTGATCGAGGTCAAGTTAAAACCTTTTGTTTCGATAAGAAAAACATTTAAATCACACGTTTTGTAAAAACATCTGGTGGTTTACCACTTTAAGAATAGTTCTTGACACAAAAGTGCCTAAAATCCAGGAGCAGAAAAAATAAAATATTTAAAGTATTGCTTACTTGTAAGCAATGAATTTATTATCTCTTGCAGAGGCAGATGAAGGTTTGGTTTGAGGCAACAACACGGCACACGTGGCCAAAATACCTCTCTCCAGCATTTCCAACCCTTTCAATATCTGAAAGGGTTTCCAAATTCAAAACTTCTTCATTTAACTTAGATAGCATGCAATTGCTTTGATATTCTAGCCATTTGAAGTGCTTCCTGCAATTGGACCTGACCAGGTAAATCATGTTGAAACAGAAACATCCATTTGTCCATGTAACCATACCCGTGGTCGTTTTAGGCGTTTTAACTTAAAAACTCACGGACGTTTTAGGCGTTTCTTCTTCCCACTCCAGGATTTCATTCATTTGAACTTGAAAATCCGCGGACGTTTTAGGATTTTTTCTTCCATCTGTGATTTTCATTCATTTGGAACTTAAAAGCCGCGGACGTTTTAGGCGAATTGACATTTTGCCTAAGATCGCACCGGGTTTGCTTATTTGAGTAAGGTATCAAGAATCGATGTGAAGTCGAAATTGGCGGATGTCAAAAATAATTTAAAAAAATATTTATTTTTTTCATAGATTATTCTGTCTATAGATTTTTTTCTTTGTAGTTTACAAAATTAGGCCTAGGCAAATGCCTAGTCTGCCTAACCCTAGATCCGCCACTGTTAACGGCACAAAAGAAGGAAAATCTGAGGATAAAAATTGAGAGTTTATTTTGATATTAATAGTAGATAGCATCGGGTTGGTCAGAACAGACGCCTTTTGACGAATTAAAATTAGAGTATCGTTGACTAAGTAATGACATAAATTAATATAATTAAAGATAGGCCAATAAGATGGCTCGAATTTGGATTACAAGAGAAAATTTTGCGAAGTACAAACAATACTGTCACCAACGAAAGCAAAGTATAACAAAATAACAATACGGAAGTAAATTATTGTTTTTTCAGGTTTAAACAATGTTGTACAAAGCTTAATTATTTATTCTAAAAATCGCAACTTAATTGTAATTTATTATTATTTTAAGTAGCATTTCGATAATAACTTTATTTAATCCAAAATCAATCTCTTTTAAAAACTTGTTATGTTAAGGAAACTTGATGAAGAGGCGCATGCATCTACGCCAAGATTACTACAAAAGCGAGTCCGGGTGTGGCATAGGCTTATTACAGTATAACTGTCTCGTGCCTGAAGAAATACAACGTTTGACACATTCTATGAAAGAATTAACCTCAACGCAGCAGAACAAAATTTAAAGTTGTGCAGCTTTATGTATAATCAAATAAACATAGAAGTAATTTTAGCTGAAAATATACAATACACAAATTATATAAAAATGCCTAATTAACCTTATTTTGTACTAGTAGAGAAAACAATCCATGCATGTACTTTAAGACTGGATATTAAGTAATAAAATACAGTTAATAACTTATAGTTAACGCTCTTAACAAGTTTTTTCAATGCTAGAATAGAGCGATGTAAATTTAAGTTAGATTGACATAAATTTATAATTTAGAGCCTGGGCAATTTCTGCAAAGAGAGTACTGCACGAACTTCTCTCTATCCTTCAATTTTAAAACAAAAATGAGAAGTATTTTAGTCATAAATGTTCTTCAAATGTCCAATACAAAAAATATATAGCTATAATTTTGGGGCGCCAAAAGATAAAATAAAAATCCTATAAATAATTCGTTTTAACTGAGTTTACATAATTCTACGAAAATTAATTGTTTTCTTTAAAATGGAAAGTAAATATAGGGCCGGTATCAACAAGGGACATTCTTTTGCCAAAAATTTTCTTTTACACTCAAAACAGGCTAAAAAACAATGCATACTTGAGTGGGATGTGGGACATAATATACCAAATAGAATGCCAAATTCTGTTTTTTTATTCAATTTTGTTAAACTCATCATTTGGTACAGGACCGTCCTAGAATCCAAAAGTAGCGTTTTTCCTGAAGTAAGCATGTTTTCTACTACCTGAATAATAGATACATAATTATCGATGATACATTATGAAATGTTTAGCGCAGTCATCCCTTATTAATGAAGCAAAAAAGACGTAGAAGGTAAAAGTAATATTCTAAAGAGGCTAAAAAGCACAAATCGTCTACTTTACGACTCAAAAATACATGTAAAAACATTTAATTGGGTACTGCAATATTGATAGGAGTCGATTTAAGGTAACTTAATTTCACTGGGGGAGGGGCTGGGGTTACATTTAACTTTGGTGTAATAAGATCTAAGTGTTTTAAATTTTCTGCAAGAGTGAAATATAAATCTTTAAGATTTATATTGACGCAAGCAAAAATTTATTGCTGTCATTTTGTTTTTTTTATGATGTACTATAAGCGTGCCAAGTTTTATTCAATTTGAACAACCCTATAAAAAGTTATTGAGGGGGGGGGGGGGGGGGTGGGGCGGATTCCGCCCCTCTGGTCATAGTATGTTCAAAAAACCCCAGACCGAATAGGGTTAAAAAGACTTTAAGCTTTATTTCGCCTAATTTGACCTTGATTGTCTGAGAAAGGAATGTTCATCAGAGTCTCAAATATTTGTAAGCATAGGGCGTATTCTGCAAAAGCTTCAAACAAATTGTAATAGAGGTGTTCCGGCCACTATATTTTATTTCTGAGCCACTTTCACATCGGTTTTGAATTTGCAATTATAGCAAACCCACTTTACTTACCTACAGCCAACAAAAGTTTAAATTGAGGAAGTCAAGATGTCACTTATACTAAGATTTTCAACTCTAAAGAAGCCTACATAAGCAGATCAAATACCGGGTCAAATTTCAACGTGAACAGGGAATATTCTTGCGTTTGTTTTATTAAAGCATGTGACAATTTTTATGCGCCAGTTCATCAACAACAAAAGTATACGTGAAAGGAAAACTAAAAACTTTTTCCACCACGCCCAACGAAATTGCAACTTTTACTTTTCTGTTTAAGGTT
Source organism: Hydractinia symbiolongicarpus (assembly GCF_029227915.1). Taxonomy (NCBI): domain Eukaryota; kingdom Metazoa; phylum Cnidaria; class Hydrozoa; order Anthoathecata; family Hydractiniidae; genus Hydractinia; species Hydractinia symbiolongicarpus. The sequence continues at coordinate 8,151,876 of NC_079878.1, forward strand.
AATGCATATTTTGCTGAAAAAATATGTTTTGCGTTTCCTTCTCAACAGTTTCAACAGTTTTATCAAAAAAAAAAGAAAAGTTCGTCACACTCTAAGTCCACGAAATTAAGAAGAACATGCTAAAGTAACTTGACATAATTATAGCTTTCATAAATATTTGTGTTTCATCACATTTTGTATAACAATGATATAATATTTGATATAACGTAGAAACTGAATTAATCTGAAACTGCCATGTTACACAATTTTTCGGAACATGAATTCTCGAAATGTCTCTCACGTGAAAAGCTGTATTAATCTTCTTCGAAGCAGTTGAACATGGTTTTTTCTACATTAATAAACCTAATCGAATTATCTATGGAAATATTCGATTGCAAAATTCAGTGTTTTATAGTACTCCCAGAATTATATATATATATATATATATATATTGATAATTAAAATCTTATACATTTAAAGTTAAATAAAACAAGAAAATTCAATATAATTACCAACAACTTCGAATCTAAAGTGATTTAACACGATTTGGAAACCATCAGATTGGGTGTTTGTTTATTTGAACTTCTCGTAAACAAATAACGGAGATAAATAAACAAATAATGTAATAGCACGTGTCATAATTTCTGAACATCACTTGTAAAGATGGCCTGTTTTCTCACATTGGAAAAAGATAAAAAGATAAGAATAGTGACCTAACGAAAAGTTAGTTAAAACCTTTGATGCAGGCAAATATAAAAACGCCAATTTTGAAATGAAAAAAATGGAACATTAACATACTTTTAAATGAAACATACACATAAAAAACTTTCTGTGATTTTTCATTGTTGTGTCTTAAACTGTTAGCTAGTTCCTTTCTTAAAATTTATAAGGCTTTATTGTTATAAGCACTCTACTATATTATACCGAATACCTTTACTAAATGCCTTACCTGGTGGTCCCACTCATTTTACATACACCTAAGCGCTCAACTTGACGTTCAATGCCAGGTCAATTGTAGCTTAACCTTGAATTAGATTTGCGGTACCAGCGCGTTTTTGTCAGCATTATTATTCCAGTTTGACAATATATACACATCAGATCTCAAATGGTTTCCACCTCCTTTTTTAACACCTAATTAGGTACCTTACTGTATTTTTAAGTTTTAGAGGTAGAAATTTAGTTCCTTAGGTTCATCATTTTCAGCGTAACCGCTAATTAATTTGATCAGAATACGGGGCTATGGTAATTGTCTAGCGAAAAGTAATCTGAACTTATAAATTAAAAATTAGTGATCAGATACATGGTTGTTTAAGGTTGGGTTCCTTCCAGGTTTAAATCGCGTTAATTTTGCTGCGCTAATTCCTGACCTCAGAGTTTCCTAAACGTATTAGTAATAGATCGTTCATTGAATAAGAATTCTTCATCATTAAAGAATTCAATGAATGATAATTTATCTGTCAGTACTTAGTTTAGATCTCCTTATTTAGGAGGTAAAAGCATCGAGTTGGCCAAGCCCGGCATAGTGAAGATCAAACGCGACTATAAAAAAGATACATTTACTTGTTTTAAACTACTTTATTATACAAAAACAATTGAGTTTTTCACAAACACTAAAGGTTGTATCCCTCGTTGTGCCAATCCTCCGTTGTTTATGAGTTTACGTTTCCTGGGTGCCATGATAAATTTATTGACAAAACGGAACGAATTTTACCTGAACGTATACTTGAGCATGCTTGGTAATAATAGTGCTCTACGTACACATACTGTACGGGTGTTCATCATATCATCAGGATCCGTAATTTCGATGATGATCCTTTTAGTGATGACGTGAATCCAGCTCATCTGATACATAATTTGCGCTCTTTGCACATTATTACAGTGAAGCACAGCGTTCGTGTTCTCGATGAAAACGATAATTGGAATATTTTATTAATTAAAGAAGCTTTGAAAATTAAACAATTACGTCCTAACTTAAACTCTGGACTCATGCCATCTAGCGAATTGTCCCTTTTTTAAATAGTTTGAACAGTTTTATTGTTAATTCATTCTGATGATGATTTCGTTATAAATCAAAATATTAGTATCTTTTTAGGAATAAAAATGTTTTGTTGTGATTGTTTAGATGTGATACAAGTTCTCGTCCCAATGAAGTTATTTGGACACCCTTTTATTTTATTTTGTTGCAAGCGTGTTTTCATTAGACTTTTCAATTAAACACAATAAGCTAAACAAGTTTTCAGGCGTCAAAATCATGTGTAATTGTCAATTTTTTTAGTTCTTGAGTACGGTCCAGAAAACCATACAGAGGCTACATTGTCAACGTTAAATTGCTACTTCAAGAGATTTTCGAATAACCGAAATTGCATTAAGTCAATCCATATTTTTATAAATATAATTTCTTATTCCCGGCGAATGAAAGAGAACTGCACAAATAAAACCTTGTGCTTTAAACAATCCCACCCCCACCCCCCCAAGTTAAGCAAGAGTAACTTAAAATAAAGTTAAATGTTTGCCAATACACCTTTCCAAAATTAGTTTTTTTTATGTACCGCTGCTATTTTCCAAAATTTTCAAACAAAATGAATGAGATATAAGAAATCCTGGCCTAAAACTCATACAGCAAATAACAACCTATTAACGCTGTTTTTGAAATTTTGAACTAATTGATTTCTGCTTAAAACAGAAGCTTATTAGTATAAGTCGAAAATTAAGAAGGCTAAGGGTGTGTAATCCTTTAAGACAATCTCATCTCATAATTACATAATTTTTAGACTAGCTCTATCTCCGTATTTCATTTTATTATAGCATGCTTGTTACGATTTATAGATTAAATACTTTTTTCACTAAAAATATTCAATCCCTCTTCAATCTTAAGCAATATAAGATCAGTTTTGTTACATTATACAAGGTTTTCTATTTATTACAATTTTCCTGTAAAACCTTTAAACAGGATGTACAATACAAGACAAGTTATCCTTTATTGTTCTCCTCCTTACTGGATAAAACACTGGATAAAAGTTTTTTTACAAACTGGGAATTCATATTACTTACAAACTGCACCATCACAATGCTGGATGCAAATGTAAAATATTGTCAGTCAATAAGACAGTAGTGACGGCAGGAGTGTGACAGTTACCTCTAAGGTACTTCAGTAAGCGTTATCTTATCTTTATATGTTGGTTAAGGGAAAAGAAATCTAAAATAAAAGACCCGGTAATTTTTTTCTAGGATTGTAGGCTAAAGGTTACAGCTGTTTTGCCTGTAACTTTTATACCTCCTTGACCAGTAGCCAGACAGCGCAAAAAAGGCTAGTTTTTTTTGAAATTATAGGTGTAATATGAAGTGCTACTGAGCGTTAGTAATCTCCACATTGGAATTTAGTAACAAAGTAGTTATTACACCGGTGTAGAAATCCACTCACTCAAAAAAATCGTAACTTGAATTCTTTTGTCGTCAGAAAGGGTCTGTTTACAGAGATAATGTTTTTGATGACATCAACACGTCTATTCCGAAACGGATTTGGGGATCTTTGTTTAGAAATCTCACCCAATTTAACTGCAATGGCTTTCCTAATCTCGATAAATGAACTGACGTCTGATAAAATGCATTGACAACCTGCCGTACCGTCTAGGCAGTTGTCAAATGAGACATACTTTTCTCGGCTACATCGAATTTCGCTTTACCTGTTAAAGACACACCGACATACTCACCGTACTAATATAATAGACTAGTCGATAGACACATGGAAATATCCACTTAAGCAGAAGAATAATGGTAAAAATGTGTGTGGTTCTAGGAATTTTGCCGACGCCAGCAGTGGATATCCACAAAAATGTGTAGACCCTGAAACTGCACTAATAATGTAAAGAATAAGAATAAGACACACCAATGAACAAAAAATGTTCAGAACTATGTTTAGCATTTTTACTTGTATTGAAAGGAGCTTAAAAATTTAATCAAGGAAATCCACTTAGGCGAAAAAGAATTACAATAAGATCCATTGATACCTAAGTAAGCTTTTTCACAATTGTTTAAGCTGTTGCGTGTTTTGTGTAGAATTTCAAACGGTGACGAAAATAAAGTATAGAATCGCGCCGTTTTAATCCGTGATTAAAATCAGTTTACTAACTGATTATAATGGGCATGTATATTTCATATTCATCAGTTGGTAGAAAAGACATACTGCTACGACTATATTTTGGAAAGGAAAATGAACCTGCTCACCATTGCATGTCACAGACCCACGGACACAGTATTTCTATTATTTACATTTCAAAATCTCCAAGTGCTACCATTTCACTTAATGTCTTTCTATTTATAGGTTAAAGAATACTTTCAGTAAACTTTCTTTTCAACCACGATTTATTAACATAAAAATGGCGATAAAGAAGACAACGTTGTACCAAGTACTGCGAATCTTGTTTGTCTTTGCAGGGATGGAAGCAACGGGTTACACAATATTCATGTTTAGTCATTTTGTTGAGGATTTAGATGCCAGTACTGCTCAAAGAAATTTTTCTATTGGGTATTCGTTGTTGTGGTTGTCTGCCCTCATATTTAATCCGGTACTTGGCATCATCATGGATAAAACTGGACAAACATATCGTGCGCTAGCTGTACTCTACTGCATGAAAGTTGTATGTTTACTTACGTATTCATTTTCAAAAAATATCTACGTTATAAATACAGCGTTGGTGTGCTCTGCAATTGGAAGTCAGTCGCTAGTGATTCACACAGAGATAAGGCATTTGTTTGAACCGAGAGAGAGAGTAGCTAAAATAAGTGAGACTGTTGGTGGATATACGATAGGTGATATTATAATGTGTCTGCTACGATTCGTACCCAGAAGATTGAGGGTGAAAGTAGGATCTGTTGAAGTTACAAACAATACTTTTCCAATGTTAATTAATGCTATTTTGTGTTGTATATTCGCTTGGATTTTAATTTTTATTGCATGGGAACATAAGAAAGGTGTTATTTTTGATAACAAAAGATCCACAAAATCAGTTGGCAAAATAGAGAAAGTTCTTGTGATATTTCTAACTTCTTTTTTAAGCAGATTTACTTCCGTCAGTATGATTATTGCTGTTCAAGAGTTTGGAGAGAAAAACAATGTGGCTAATCTATTCTTTGGTATTGTTTTAATGCTACGTTTCGGCATAGCATACGCAGCCAACATTCTACAAAAGCGTCTTCTCCATAATTACTCAAACAAACTTATGTTAGCATCATGGCAAATAATTCGGATGATATGTTTTGGATTTTCTTTTATATCGACGTTTTGCTCGAATAGATTAGTTCAGGTGGTTATTCTTCTGACAGTGCTGTACCTGAGCTCCATATCCTGGATTAACGATGATGCTGTTTTGTTACCTGAACTTTGGAAAACTACAGAACAGATATATTTCTATTCCGGAGTGTATGAGTTATTCGGCGTGCTTGGGACCAGCGCTGGATTTTTATATCCTTTGTTTAGTAATATTGCCGAAATGTACTTCTCTATGGGAATGTTTGTAATATCATTGAATTTTTTAATGTTGAGAAAAACTGAGCTTATTTGAACAACGAAAATTTTGTTCAGAGTAGATGTTGTAAATGGTAGATAATTTCGTTTTGAAAACTTACATTAACTATTTCAATAAATAATTTCCTAACATTTTGCATTTACTCTTTCCCAAACGTACCTATGTCTAAATATTCTAGACCGAGCATTGACTTTAGATGTCAGCATTGCCTGTTACTATTTTTACTTTTCTGTGCCGTGCATAGTAAGACATATATTGACACCTTAAACTTTTTATTCATGATCAGGGTTAGAACCAATCAAGCAAAAAGTAAGTGCGTTCTACACGCTATTTCAGCAAATCGAAGAAAAAATGTAAGCTATTTTCACAGTAGAACTGAATAAGAACAAAAAGCTTCACTCGTTTCTCTGTCAAAATTATTTTTTTCTATACCATACATTTCATGTAAATTAGCCGGTCACAGTGCATGACAGAAAACTTAAACATATGATAAGAACATACATAAAAGTACATGCGTATTATTAAACTACAACCATAAGCAGAATATGTTCTAACAAAACAGCTAATTTCGGAGTTTGTCACCATAAGTGATTGCGTTCGCTCTTCATGCATTTTAACCTTTCCAATGTCCAGAGTGGACCTGCAAGTTAGGTTATTTTGTTATTTTTTCTGGAAATTTTAGGGTTTTGATGGGCCTTGTAAATCCCATCGCTGTGCTGGCGTGCTAGAGAATGCGACTAGCAATTTTAAAATGCTGGCTACCTGACCTATGTGTGTGCAAAGGTAGCCTGATGCAGAGAATTGCCTGTCTATATTTTGAAAATAGCGAAGGGACTTTTTGCCTGTTTGCTTGTATACAGCCCACTATTTTCTCGTCCTATGTATTTCAGTTCTGAAAATATCACCCTAGGCATTTCTATTTCGTGATTTTTGACACAAAGTAACGATTCGGCTACCATTTTGAATGAATTTATGTGTGTATAATGTTCTGGTTTTAACTCAACTGGTGCTTTTTTGAAATTTAATAATACTATGTTTAGTGCAATACAATTTACAAATTCCAACTCAATTTTTCTTTCTCATTTTCAAACCGAAGAAAGAACGACAAAAATTCATTTTTTTGTAAAACCAGTGCTCTTTCATTAGCAGACAATTTTTCCTCTACAATCCCAAGTATTACTTTGGGTGATTTGGAACTAAGAATCCTAAATTTCTTTTTTATTGTCAGATGTAAGATGTGGTGACCTGAATAATTATATTTCAAATTTATCTTGTTTTTTTATAACGGTTTCTTCCTTTTAAAAGTCCATTTGCATCCCAATAGAAGACATATCAGACTTACTTATGAAAGTAGAAAATTAATTTTACAACTTCCACCTCTACCTTTCTCTGCTTTTCTTTAGATCTTAATAGAACGATTATACGTTTTGTACTTTTATTCTCAACGTATCTTCAAAACGGAAAAATATGTGAGGAGCTTCACTTTTATAAACATCAATACGTTTTTTTTACTCCAAATTAGCAATAGCTAACCTCCTAGGGTCCTCAAGAGCATACATTGTAATTCAACTTCCCAATTATCAAAGCTGCATAGATATTTACATTAGATTTTTCAATTCTTTCTTGGTAAGGGTAAATTGTTTCGTAGAATCGCAAAGGTATGGCATCTCCTTACTCTACCATCACTATGTTCTCCATTGCTGCTTTTTATTTTTGAAAATTACTAGTTAGCGTTACTAATTACTATTATAATACTACTCTGTATCTGTCCGTCTGTGACATGAAAAGTGAATTATATCTCCCATAACTTTTTACAGAAAGGTTTAACTAAAAACACCATTTCGCTAAAGTTTTAAAACGATTATGATGCGATTATGATGATAAGGAGTTGGTCAAAGCAAGAGGAAAAGAGCCACGCTAACATACAAAACGTGCATTTGTTGTATACAATCAGATAATACACATTATGGGTACAACGAGAAATGACTTTTTGGAGAGACGCCAATGCATGTCCTAATTTCTTTAATTGTAAAAAAAATAACGGGAAGAATATTTTATACATAAATCTATTTACCATAATTAATCTATTTACCATAATTATTGTATTAGTAAACTATTTTTTTAAATGAATTTAAATTCTTTAATAATGAAACTAAATTTTCTTTACATTACTGGACATTCTTACTAAAAAAAATCCCTGTGATTCAACCGAACTGATTTTTTAAGGAGCTACGAAACGATTCAATATGCTCAATTCATGCATATTCCGAAGGATGTCGTGTATTAAACGGACCACTCAAAAGGTCAAGCTGCAAGAAATTATAGACACTTTAGAACCATATACACGTGTGGAAAACCTGCTTTCAAATAATAATTTTATATAATAAATCTGCTACTTTTTGTTTTTATTTTTTAAATTTCACAAAACTGGAGAAAACACAGCCCTTTTTGTAGCTCCTTCACATCACATATCTCAGAAAATTCATATGTCACAAGATATTGGGTAATTTTCTTTTTCGCACTAATGGCATTCGGATGTTTAATTTTTAACTTTTAATGTCCAAATTTATGAAATTATTGTTCTTTTCAATATTAAGTTTTAGGGCAAAAAATCGATGTGTCCTTCAAGGGTTTAATTCATAATCATGTTTTCCCTCATATCGCATGGTAGTAATATCGTTTTAATTTGAACATGTATATGCTTGAAAGTTTTTGAAGCATAATTATGGCTATTGCAACGCTGGCTCTAAAAGTCACAATAAAATGCTGTTGGAGATAATAATAATGAAAAGTAAGCATAAAAACATTGGCTTCTGGCTAGACGACTAAATATTATCGTCTTCTGTATCGAAAAATATCTTTGTCCAACAAGGCGAACTGAAAAACCAACTCATTTATTAAGTAAGGTTTCTCTTTCTTGAACGCTGTGTTGAGTTATTTTATCCAATTAACGGCCAATGTTAAGTGACGTTAAACATGTAACTGCAAGGAGTCATCGACATATCGTGAATCTATATAATAATACGCTAAGTGTGTCCGTGTGTCTGTGACAACCAAAGTTGATATCGTCATTTTCCTTTGATGTTGCCGAAAAAATCTTTGATGTTGCCGAAGAAAATATGTCTTCTTTGTCGTGAAAAGCCGCGAGTTTTGTGTGGTTTGTTAAATGAAGTTCTAGCACAAAGTAACGGAAATTGTGTTTGCAAAAAAGATGGCTGTCCTTTTTAAGCATTTGTCTTCTCTTGCCTTCAAAATAAATCTTTACAAAAGCATTATAAAAGGGGCATGGTATATAAATGAAGTATAGAAAGGTTTCTGTAAGGTTTGTTTATGTTTTTTAAAGTTTTGATGATATTATTGATGCGAGACATGTGACACAGCTAGCATCAACCACACCAAGAACAACTAGCTAGGTAGCTAGGAATTTATAAATATGTAGCCATGTTCTTTATACCTAGCTAAGTCTCCAGTTTATATTTAAGTGACCAGCTATTAGCTGCTGTAGCTACCTTATGCTAGCTTCAGTTTTATGTTGCTTTTTACATGTAAGCTAATCTTAGTGGTCTTTGCTAAGAATGTGACTGTAACTTATTTTAATTGACATTTTAAGCTTAAATTAACAAGCCACAACAACTTTTAAAAAAGTATTACATAATATTTAAGAAGAGTTTAAGGACTGTTTTTAAGCAAATAATGTATTTTTCACAATTTGTGTATGCAAATAATGTATTTTTTACATTTTGTGTAACTAAACTTATATACATCGGTTACATGCAATATGACGAAACGATTTTTATTTAACATGTAGTAATTCTGGTACCTTAAGTGTAGTGATTTTTGTTGTTCTAGATGTTCTGACTAAAATGTTTTTGTTTATGGCATTTTGTCTCAATTAAGAAAAGTTTCAACTTTTTTGAGGGAGTAGAACACCGTAAAAACTTGTGTTTTTTTTTATATTTTGTATAAATTCTTACCGGGCAGGACTCTGTACAACATACTGAAATGACTGATCCCTCTCTATTTATAAATTTGATGCGTTCCAAATCACAGTTTTTTGAAATTTTGGGTAATATTTAATGAGTACAAGATGCAAATACTGATTTTTGTTGAATCAGAAGTATTTCCTACAACCATTCTTTTTTTACACTTTTGTGGAGAAAAAGTGTATGCAATATCATCAGAATAACTGATTTTGTTGCAAACTGTTTTTCTTTTTCACATTTTGGATTGAAATATTGTTATAAAGGGCATATATCAATAGACATATATATACCAAAATAATTAAATTCTGCAAACTTTGATTTTGTCGTTCACCTCTCATCTTTTATATTTTGATTAAACTTTTGAGGAAAACCATAGGAATTATTTAGAATTTGTATTTTGTGTTGCAAATTTAGTGCAAAAATTTAACTGTTGTGAGGGAGGACCATATGCAATTATATATACTAAAAATAATAATTTGATATTCTACAAGTTGTATTTTTGTATGCACTTAAATGACTGCTTTTTCTGAGTTAAATTTGATGGCTTTCATATCAATTTTGTGGAAGATTTTATGGCTGAAGACAATATAGAACATGCCAATTGAACTAATTTTTGTTCATATTTTGATTTGCTCCTCATAAACCTTTGTGTTCCACATTTATTGTAAACTTTTGCGAGGAAGGACCATATATATATACAATTTTTTCAAAATAATGATTTTTGTTGATTTGAAATTTACTCCTTGCTCATTGCTTTTTCGACATTTTAGGTTAAAATGTTTGGTAAAGTCAGTACGGATCATTAGACAAAAATTGTTTTGTTAACCGGTTAATTTTTACAATTTGTGCATATTTTTGCGTGAGAGGATGGTATGCAACCGAATAAATGATTTTTCAAAGTTTAACTTTTTGTTTTTAGGTGTTTTGTGTTTGTTTAAGTTTGGATTTTTGATATTGTTCAGGTTGTATTGTTGGATAAGCATTTAGGGAAAAGACAATGTTTAAAATGCGTAAAGAACTTATTTCGTAGATCTGTGCTTACTGTTGCAAGCCTTTCTTTTCGACACTTCAGATTAAAATATTGAAGGTTTTCAACATAATCACATAATAAGATGTATACATATTTGAGATATGTGTTATTTCTGACATTATTATTATTGTTGTCGTAACTGTCTGGGTTGTGACTGTCAATGTTGTAACTTTCTACTAACTAGATTTTACACCTTGCACGCCGTTGTTTTTCATATTTTGTCTGAAGTTTTGTTGGGAGGATTTTATGCGATTTGACATTTGATATTTTGTGTTAGATTTTAAGAACTTTTTTGTTAAATTATGACTTATATACTTTCTTTTTATGGATTTTCAGATTATTTTTTTTAGTAAAAGGCATATTCAATATACTGAAATATTTGCTGATGTCATCAAAATTCAAATGAGAGAACTTTTCAATTGTTTTTCTGCCTAAGTGGATTTTTCCACGGGCCTAATCGACTAGTCTCTTATAAAAATACAGAGACTGTGTCTGTTTGTAACAGGCAAAGTGGATATCGTCATTTTCCTTTAATGTCGCCGAAAAACTTATGTATAATATGTTTAATTTTCTGACGTTATGGCGCGACGTCAATAACACTACTTTAAAGTTACTATCCTATACTAAATTACTGAAGCCATTACAGCGCACCTAAAACTTTGAGGCTTAATAACTTGGAAACGAGGTGGTGACGTCAATGATTTTTCACAGCGTGGGTAACTAGGGACCACCTAGGACCAATTTGGGTAAGTTTCCCAAACATGGGTCCACAAATCCGTTTCGGAATGGACGGGTTAATGACGTCATCAATAAATCTTTATACCTTAACATCTCTGCAACCATTTGTCAAAGATGCATGGTCCTATACATTTTCTTGATCAGCGTTGCGAGATCTATAAGATGGCAATGGGTATACAAATTGCGAAAGAAAATTTTGTTGTTGTTTTATTAGGGACTTTGCTGACGTCAGCAAAATTTTTAAACTCCTATATCTCATTAACCATTCATCAAAAGAACGTGATTACATACATTTTCTTGATCAGCGCTTTAAGCTCTACACAATAGAGGCAACGTAAAAACCAGGTTCTAATTTTTTTTGCAGATGGGTTGCTGATGTCATCAAAATTTAAATGACGCTTCCTTTTTATTTTTATCTTGCCTCAGTGGATTTTTCCACGGGCACTATCGACTAGTTACTCTATATAATTACTCTATATACAGTATTCCAAACCTTCATAGAATTAACCATTTTTTCCCAATAAGTCTAGTAACCCAAGATCAGAAGGTTCCTACGAGATGCTGTTTCTGTGCTTGTGACGTTGCACGTGTTTACTCTTTCCTTTTTCTGTCTTTTCTAGTTTCTTTGTCAATGGGCTTCCTTTCAATGGAATTAACTGGTGGTATTTATTATAGTCGAGATTATGAGGAACTATAATTGAGCAAAAGCTGCCGCACACAAGGCAGCCTTCTAACAGTCTTTTTATTGCTTGGAATTTAGGGATAAAATTTAAAGATTTTTGTAGAAATTATAGTTTACATAACGGTTTGCTTTTTACTTCTTAAACGTAACAATAAAATCCTACAATGTTTCAGGTTAAATGTTTCAAAAATTCCCAGAACATCAATGTGAAAAATAGTAGTGTTCACCACAGAAAAAAACAACCTTTTTCTAAACGAATTAGTCGACATTTATTATTGACCTGAAATAACTTCATTTGCAATGGTACTGTAACACAATGGTACACAAATGGCACAAAGAAAGTGAGTAAACTTTATTTAAATCAGGTGGAAATGTTGCTAAGGTACTCTTTTTTCGGGTAAAACTTTTGTAATTCTTCAATTATTCTTGCTGACTTTTAGACTACCAAACATGTTTTGTTTGCCGTCATGAACTATCTTCAAACAAAACGTTTATTCGAACTGGATTTTTACCTGTAAGAATTAAAAGCATCACTTATAGCTTAATAAGGCCATTTTTTAGTATTTTGTACCTTTTCAAAGGAAGAATCGCTTTTAACGCCGGATTTTTATTTGCAATGAATACTTTTCACTGACTTACAGTTTTATTTTTTGAGATGTATGATGACGTCAAGTGTCTTGTTTTATATCGAAACACTTCTTTGTTCCAGGTCCTGTCGTAACACATTTCCGAATGTTCGGTCAGAATGGGATCTCAACCATTTAATAAGCAGCCGCTATAAAAGCAAACACATGAAATATATCTCGTAAATATATATATAAAGTATATCTATCCTTACAGGGTGTAAGGTTGTTATTTTTAATTATATTTCTCTGATAGAAAAAAGCTAATTTCCAATCTATATTTCGTGTTTCAACTAACACGTCATTCCGAATAATCAAACTTAGTGAAAATCTTAAGTTGATTAAGATTAGTACAAAAGGCAAAATAGTTAGAAAACTCAAAGTGATTTATGTTCTTGCGAATTTAAGGCCCTTAATAAAGGATGTTGTGAGCGTTTGATATAAGGAGTTCCAAACTGAATAATAAAGCTGCCTGGCTATTTTGGCTTTTATGCTCCCTCGAAATTTGTACGTTCGTAGCCAAAATCTTAAAATTGGTTAGCTCAATATATGTAGCTGACTTAAAAATGTGACAATATTTTTCAAAAACACACAAAATAAAAAGCTATTTAAAAAGACAAGAAAGTCAACCCCAGCGACTTACCACGCAAGGCCAGATCTTTCAATATGGCCGTGGTAACGTTGCTCAGACTCTTTCTACTGCTTTATGACTTTTCCCTGCATAAAAATTTCTTTAGCATAAAAATGTCTCGAATACAAGTACCAATGTTCGTATAATAGAGCAGTCCGCTTTAAGGGGAATCCGCTTTAGCGGGACTCCACTGTGCTATAGAAAAGAGAAAAACAAAACTACTAAATGGTACTCACTTTCTTTCGACAATCACTAATGTCAGAAAATAATTTTATATTGAGGAATGAAAAAATATCTTCTTGATATGTTTCTTCAAAAGGTTTCATATGTGTGTTATTTGCCGAAGATTTTATCCCTTAAATTTTTGAATATAAGCCTTCTGTCTATAGCAAGAAAAAACAAAATACATTTCACATTCAATTTTGGCGAGGATATAAACTTTTATATTTATTTACTGAAAACGAATTGAAGTTGATTATGATAAACTTACATAATAGCATTCCATGTCTTCAATGTATTTTGGTAAGACATCGTGACCAATCAATCTGTTGGTCAAATTAAAGAGTTGGATTGAGCTTGAGCACACGGAACAGACAAGACTTTTCTTTTTTTTGTTTAGTAGATTTGTAACATTTCCTATGTTTTTTTACGTCGCAATCAATGTCGTGGTTCATGGAAGGCTCACAAGCGTGCTTCGTAAGGAGAAATGTAGTTACACTGGTAATAACTATCACTACGATTCCGACCAACAAAGCCAATGTAAAATCTAGGAACAAAGTATAAAGCTGTATAGGAACGTGATAATCTTTCGTTATGAAATAAGTGTTTTATGCTTGCTATTGACATTACCTTTTACGTTCATTTTGTTATTTTAACTAACAGTATTAAGCAACAAAAATTTTTATTCACAAATTTTTTATGTGGTTATCTTTGTGTTTAAAAATATGGAGAAAGCTTCTTAGGATTACATGTTGCTTCTCCTATATCGTCTTACCGTATCAGGATTAGAACACATCATTTTGCTGAAACCAAATGCTCTTCTTGTCGCGAATTTTGTTGCTCTAACCCTATCAACAAAAGGCGTATAGCTAAGGCAGACACAAAATTATTGTTTAAACTTATGTCACATGGAAAAAGCATTGTGCTAAATTGTGCAGATATTGCAAACTATGGAGAAAGTAAAAAAAATTACAGTAAAAATCCCAAATTAATTATTGAGCCAATTCCCAGAAATTTGAAATTTATTGAAATATTTTGTTTCGCAGAAACGAAACTAGTGATTATTTGTATTACAATCTAAATGTTGACGTGCACCTGCAAATGGTCATTTTAAACAATGGAGAATTTAAATCCTCAAAATATTTACACAGAGAAACAGTTATTACACTTCCCTATACTTTATTGTAACCGAATTACTGTACGCAGTTTTTTTTACGATCAGTTCTTATCTCCCGACTTAATGTTGACGTGCACCTGCAAATGGTTAAAATTAAAATCGTAAAAATTTCTACACAGAGAAAGATTTATTAAACTTCCTTACATTTTTTTGTAGATTAATCATTGTATGCATTTTATTTTATCATCAGTTCTTATCTCCCGACTTAGAGTCCTTATATATATATATTTTTTGCATCACCTACACAACAAGCCACTGTGGAAAGTCGTGACTATTATATTTTCTTTTTAATATTTATTATTTTTCTTTACTTCTTTGTTTTCCGAAACAGTAAATTATTAATTTATTTCTCTAACTTCTATCGCGTATTTTTTTTGAAAATTGACGGATTAAATTGGAACCCTAATTTGTTTAGTCTATCTCTATCTCGGCTAGTGAGGCAGGTAATAAAAAAAGAAATTCAATTTTGCGGACAGTTACGTTTTGTAAAAAGTTATAAATAAAAGGTGGCAGGATGTGTGCTGAGACACGTCTTTATAGTGTTCTTATAGTGTAAGAGTTACTTTGCAGTTACTTTGCGTTATGATTCAGTCGTATGAAAACCAGGCTAATTGTGCGTAACAAGTTATTCCCTGACGGGTTGGTTGAAGTAGCAAAGTCGTGTAGGTAACGTAACGCCTGTATCAGAATTGATTAATTTAATCTTGGTTTAATTGACTAATTTGTGTCATATACCCTACTTCTGAAAAGGAAACGATATTCTGTTTTAAACTGAGTAAGTAATTGATTTATTCTTGTGTTTAATTGGACAGACTGCAATAGAATAGTATGCCAGACTGTATTTGATCTGCGAAGTTATAGACGTTAGGTGTGTCGCTGCAATTAATTACGCGACCTGTAACAATATTCAAGATTCACAAAGAAGAATTCGAATGCAATAACACTAAGTTGCATTACATTGACAACCGTTTTGTGATTCTACATACATTAAGATCTACAAAACTTCCTTCTTCAGAGGTTTTTCAACGCATGTGTCATTGATCTCTTTTTCTTTTAAAATGTATGATGTGCAGCAATCTTTTGCATGTAAGCAACAGAATGATTTTGTACTGCTGTAAAAACTGTTGTTTAACAAAAGTTTCGTTAGTTAAACAAAAATCTGACCAAAATTTGCTATAAAATAATCACAAAAGTGTGTTGTTTTATTTCGTTAAATGATGTGCTCTTTCAAATATCACAGAAAATAGCAAACTTTCCCTATAGAAAATAGTTCATGTTTATTATTGACCTTAAGTATATTTGCAATGTCACTGTATAGCAATGTTACACAAATGGTACGAAAAACATTATTTATCTCTATTCAAGCAAGTCTTCTAAAATGCACTTGCGGTCAAACAGTTGTTAATTTTTAAATTATTCTTGTTGATTTTCAGACAAGCAAACATTTTTGGATTGCCATGATGATCTTTAAACAAAAGGTTGAGACATATTCGAAACAGATTTTTGCCTCTGAGAATTAAAAAGATTACGGATAACTTCATAAGGACATTTTCTTTTTTTTTTTTTAAGAATCGCTTTTAAGGCTGTCTTTTTTAATATTGTTAACAATTACTTGTCACTGCTTTACACTTTTATTGTTTGAGGTTAATATTATCATCATAGTGGTTGGATGACGTCCAGCATCCTTTTTGTATAACACATGAAGTATGTCTTATTAAATATATATAAAGTATATCTATAACGAAAAGGAAAATAGATATTATTTTCTACCAAAATAATAGACTATTTTTCAATTTATATCTCGTTTCAAACTAACAAGTTATCCATGATAATAAAAATTAGAAGAAAATCTAGTTCACATCTTAAATCAAATAAGACTGTTACAAAAGACAAATCAAATATAAAAGTAACGATGATTTAAATTCTTCTGGGTGCTTAAGGTCCTTATTTAAGGATATGTGTATTTGTCTCTTTTCAGATAACCCTCGTCCTCAAACGTGTAAATTATGAGATGGATAATAGCATTAAAACTACAATTTTCAAGATGCTATCGTGGAACTCCGTCATAATTATGTTAGGAAGTACTATACCTAAAGAGCTACCTACACCATAACATAAAGGAGATTGTTAAGGAAGAACACTGTTTTATGTATCAATTTGCAGAGATTTCTTTTGAATGATGGAGTTTTTATGTATGAACGATCACAGATTGTATCGACTGTTCATTTAAGCGGCACATTTGTAAATACGCAAGTTACGTCAAATGATTTTGATGATTCTTTATGCGAGCGGATTTACTGGATTCGTCAATTGCATTAAAATTGTATTCTTTAAGGTGTATCAATCATTTTTCGAACTTAAAAAGCATGAATGTATATTTTAGTATGTCTAGCGTTATAAAAGCACACGATCTTCATTTAGCCATTTCATTTCTGCTATACAATGTTTTCTAGTATCTTCAAAACTAATACTATATACTCCATAAGGATACAGAATGAATTAACACAAAAAGTTAAGAGTATCTTAAAATGTATGCTTATCTGGAATTTTGCTTGCATTGATGTAAAATGTGTGGTTGTTTAATTTCATTAACCACCCTGTTCTTTCCTCCCGCTATTTCCTCCCACCATTTTCTCTCCCCCTATCCTCCCGCTCTTCCCTTCCGCTCTTTTCTTCCGTCTACCTGCTTGCCTACCTACTCATATGTGTTTAGAAAATGATGGCTCACACCTGCAACTATCGAAATCTTAAGACCTTGGGTCTTATGAATTATTTAGCAACATTGGTTTGGGTTTTGAATTTACATCTTATATTGAAAGATCGCCCAAAGCAATGCTATGGAACCAATTGGGATGTAAAGAAAACAAGCTCACTTTTTCAATGGATCTGAGAGGAATTTTGAGTCATTTTCATGCCCTATACTGCAATATTGAAACGTATTGTAATCAATTTTGTTTACATTTTTGTGAGTGTTGTATTATTTCCAATTAGTTATTTTTCAAAATTGTAAAACGGGTGGCTGAATAAACGTTTTATTTAAAAAAAAGTCAAGATCTTTTTACTAGACTGCTAACTAATGCTCACAACACCATCCGTGATTGTCTTCACTGCTGACCACGACAAAAGAAGATTAAGGGTTAAGGATGATACCACTGGTGAAATTAGTAATAAAGTACTACAAATGTCAACTTACAAAACATTCGGCTGTTCAGTTAACACATTGAGACTATAATAATTGTTTCTAGACGTTTAATAATGAAATGTATTTTATTTAGCAAGTGCCCTTAGCGGCTGGAAATGATTTGAATTAAAGGGGCACAAAAAAAAATAGATTTCACTTCTGTATGTATCAACAAAATGTCACTATATTTTGCGCTCTGCCACCACTACTTATTTCTTCTTATTTTATATTCAAAAATTGTTTGATATGGAGTCATGTTTATTGCTATGGCGACTTATTTGTTAGCCAGTAGTCAAGAAAAGATTGGAAAGTGTTTTTCCACTTCAAATATCCTTATAAACAGTCCTAAAGTCGTGCTGTAGCCCTTTTTTAAGCTTTTATCGACTAACTTCACACGTTCTTTTTTCTCAGGTTCAAGAATATATAATGACGTCAATCCAAGGTAACAATTTTCCTCCAATATTAATAAACATTAGTGGTCTGTTTATTATCAT
The DNA here is from genome assembly GCF_029227915.1 of Hydractinia symbiolongicarpus. Lineage (NCBI taxonomy): Eukaryota > Metazoa > Cnidaria > Hydrozoa > Anthoathecata > Hydractiniidae > Hydractinia > Hydractinia symbiolongicarpus. Next base: position 8,170,138 of record NC_079878.1, read on the forward strand.
CTTTAAATGAATTTTGTCTTAGCAGTACAGTGTAATCAATTGATGATCTAGTGAGAAAAATATTGCGATATTGTAAAAAAATAATTTCAAAAAAAAAAATCCGGAAAGCGAGAGTGAATTCTGTTATTCATAAAAAGCAGTTGCTTTTTTGCTCCTAATTTGTGTAATTGGTGTTCTGCATCGCCTGGTTGCAAGTAACTCTTAGGGCATACAATTGGTGTATTTAAATTTTAAAATTACCATTTTCCTATTTAACATCTTACTTTTAATTTATTCTGTCAGTGTTATACAAACAACAATGGGTAATTCTTGTCACATTAAATTTACAGACTTTGTATGACAAGCATTATTGTAAACATTCTACTCTCGCTATCTCGGAAGGAAATAAAAAATCGTCATACCAAGCGTTTAAATATCGCCAAATGTTAAAAACAAGGATAACTTTTTTGAAAATGCTTTTATTGTGCCAGTGTAATAAATGGCTAATTCGTTGACTAAAATATTGGCCGAATAGTTTCTGCTTGACTAATCTCTACTAAAAAAATAATTTGAATAATAAATTCCTTCAAAAACGTGTTCGTTCTTATTTAAAAATAAAGACAAGATGGATTTCAGTGAACAACAAATTAACTAATTTTCCTAATTTATGATCATCATCAACAAATACAACAAAGAAATAGTTACTCTGTCTATTTATTCCCGCTTTTTTGATAAAATTAACAAGTTCATATAATTTCTTGCCGCCTAAATGAAATAAATAACAAAATGTTTAATAATAATTCTTGTAATTAAATTATTGTACTTTCGAAAACATTCTGCAGTACACATGTCGCAGAAGATTTATTTTACATTATTGCTGTGCCACCAATTTCTACGCTTTCTTATTGGACAATAACATTTTCTCTTTTAAATTATGAATGCAAGTTTACTTTTTTTATTCACTATCAATCAAGATAGAACAAAAACATGTCATAAAATACAACTCCGCCTAGGTCTGTCAGGGTTTAGGGACATTTCTGGAGAAAAAATAACACAGACTGACTCTTTTTGCTTTTCTTTCGCAAACAACACTTATAATATCACGGAAAAAATGAGACAAATCATACATATAGTTATAATCATCAACAATACAACTCCTAATATACTATTCCAGAAAAAAGAGAGATTATTACATGCATTGCCGTCTTTCCCAAAAGTCATTTCTCATTGTACCCATAATATGTATTATCTGATTGTATACTACAAATGCACGTTTTGCATGTTGGCGTGCCTCCTTTCCTCTCGCTTTAACCATTTCCTTATCATCATAATCGCGAAATATCTTCGGAAATTTTGGCAGAGCTGTATTTTTAACTTTGAAACATCTTCTTAACATGTTCTAAAATCAAATATTTAAATTAAATTGTGCAATAATGGCAATTTCAATAAACAATACATTCTATTATAAAGATATGTTGTCAAAGTGGAGAAATACATAGCAGAGATATAGTTGTATACCATTCTGATGTCTTCCATATCTTTAGCCAAGGTCAAAAGACCTACAGCAATTCTCGCGTTAAGATTGTGATAATTTGTGTTTCCAGTTTTCCTTTCGTGATCTTTAATGAGGTTTAAACTGCGTATACTTTGTTTTATCAACTCTGCGTATTCTCCCAAGGCCTTCGGATTCTAAAAGCACAAGATTTGGCATAAAACTTCTGTAAGTTTTGATACGACTTTATGACCACATTACGAAGTTCTCTTTGTCGCCTCCATCAAATAAATTGATTTTGGTCGGGAACAGTACAGCCTAACTTTTTTCGACAATCACTAATATCAGCAAACACTCTTGCATTAAGAAATGAAAATGTGTCTTCTGTGTGTGTTCCTTCACAAAACTTCAAATGCTTGTTGTTTGCTGATGCTTTTATCCCCTGAGGTAGATAAATATACGTTTTTAAATTATCATCTTTAAGGAATATCTAGATATTTATATAGGTGTGTTAACTATGAAGTGAAATTGATAGACTTACGTAATAGCATTCCATGTCCTCAATGTATTGTGTTAGGACATCATTACCAGTCAACCTGTTGGTCAAATTGAAGAGTTGAATCTGAGCCTCAAGACAGGGAGAGGGTGAATTTCTTCTATTCCTGTGAAATGATGTCACATCAATTGTTGTATTTGCCACGTAGTCTCTGATGGGCAATTCATAAGCCTGCTTTGTAAAGAGGAATGTTGTTACTCCCGTACACACTACCACTGTGATGGTAATTAATAATACCAAAGCATAAACTGGAGGCAGTGACATTGTAGCGCTTTTATTTGAATTTGAAATTTTGTTTGACAATTCATCTTTTTCATTCATACTTCTTGGTTGGTTTAAAAAAACACTTATATGTTTTCACTCCTGGTTATTTGTCCCCAAATGTTGAATGAACATTTTACGCTGGAGTATTTATTAACGGCACAAAAGAGGGAAAATCTGAGGATAAAAATTGGGAGTTCATTTTGATATTTTCTAATAGTAGCCAAGTTCGAGTTGCTAAAAGCAGACGCCTTCTTTCCAATTGAAATAGTGGTATCGTTAATGATGACGCAAATTGAAAAAGTTGAAGGTAAGCCAATCGGATGGCTACAATTTGAATCACAAGACAAAATTATGCGAAGTACAAACAATACTGTCATCAACGAAAGTAAATTTAAGAAATTAATAATACAAAAGTAAATTATTGTTCTTACAGCTTTATCCAATGTTGTTGAAACATATATTCTAAGAAAATCGCAACTCAATCATAATTTTATCATTCAAATAAAAGTCATTATTTTTTTAAATAGGTTTCCAAAAATAACTTTTTTTAATCCAAAATTGATTTGTTTTGAACACTTGTTATGTTAAGGAAACTTGATGAAGAGGCACATACATCTACGCCAAAAATACTACAAGAGCGAGTTCGGGTGTGGAAAAGGCTTATTATAATAGAACTTTCTCGTGCCTGAGGGAATTCAACATTGGACAAAATTTACAAACGAATTAATCTTACCACCGCAGAAACAAATTTAAATTCTAGGGAAGAACCTTTAAAAGTATAACTAAATAAAATAAGGGAGTAAATTTAACTGTAAGAATACAATACAAAAATTGTATAAATAGCCTGTTACGCTTAGTATTTTTGTACCGGTAGCCAAAAAAATCCAAGGATGTACATTAAGGACTGGTGACTAGGTGATAAAAACTAAATTAAAAAACAGGGTTAAAAACTTATAATTAATGCTCTTAACAAGTTTCTTCAACGCTGAAATAGAGTCACGTGAATTTAAAATAAAATGACATGCATGTAAAATTTAAACGGGGGTGAGTTTTGTGAAGTTTGCTTCTTGGTTAGAAATACAAAACCTCAATATGTCTATTTAAAAGTTATTCTAATGACGCCATTAGAGTGAAGAGTTATTCCCTTTCCTTGATTTTTTGTTTTGAAGCGCCTGATTAATAAAAAGAGAAACATAAAAAGTTTCGAACTTATAAATGTTCTTCAGATGTTCCATACAAAAAAAAAGTATATAGATACTCTTTAAGGTTTCAAGTACATAAAATATATTTCATAAAAATATGTTCGCTTTAACTGAGTATATCTAATTCTACAAAAATTAGTTTTTTCCTTTAAAATGACAAGAGTGTAGGGCAGCTATCACCCACGGACATTTTCTATTTTGCTTTTCTAAAATCATCTGCGAAAAAAAGTTCTTAAACGCTCTTTTCAAACAGGCGAAAAACCTTTGCATATTTAAGTGGGATGTGAGACACAACACACCCAAATAGAATACCAAATCCTGTTGTTGTTTTTCATGTGTAATTTGTAGTATATTTTATTTAATTCCTCATTTAGTACAGGACCTTCCTAGAATGTTTTGCAAAAGTGGCGCTTTCCCTGAAATTAGCATGGTTTCTTTTACCTTAGTAGTACATATATCATTTTTTAATGATGTATTCTAAAATTTTCCGTGTAATTATTACTTGTTGATAGAGCAGAGAAGACGTAGAATTAGATGATGAAAAATAATTCTCCTGTTTTTTCTAAACATTTTCAAAATAAAAAAGCACGAAGACTTAAATGGAAACCAGGTTATTAAATGTTTATTTATTTCAAGCCTTCGTGAACATAAAACGGAACTAAGTAAACAAAAGCCATATAGCAAATTGTGACGTAATGACTTGTGCGTAGACCTTTTTTGCAATTCTTTTTGTGTTGTGAATGTTTCTATGTTAAAAAAGGTATGTTCTTGTCACATTTTGCACTGTATTAATCTTGCTTAGTGTAGGAACTCGTATTTTTCTCTATATTAAAAGCCCTTGCTTCTCTGCCGTCCAAAATCAAATCATGCGACACCACGCACGTAATTTTAAAGCGACAAGTAACAAAGCGACATAGTTTGCTTTACAATGGGCGAACTTCTGCGACCTATTTACAAGTCTAGTCCCGTAAAGATTTTAGTTGAGAGTACTTTACTTTAAAGGTCTTTGCTTTTTTGTATTCTTAGTTGCATTATTGAATATGTTATGAAACATATTGTATAATTTTGAATAGGCTGTAGTTTCGGAGAAACGGTTTTTTTATATATATATTTATATGACGTTCTGATTTTGGTGTAAAAATTTGCAGTGTCTATTCCCAAACTTTTACTATTAATTAAAATTTGGAATCTCACGGGTCAACTATAGCAAATTTTATAGGGATTAAAAAGAATCGCTAAATTTTATCGACATTTATTTGGAATCAGTTCTTGTGATTGCTACTTTTACTTCCATTTATCTCGAGTAAGGTGATATATTGGTGTTTGCTCTAAACATTTGTTGACTCAGTGAAATCTGCATATTTTAATATAAAATATGTCTCATATAACCATATGAGTGATTACATTACAACTTCAAATAAATACAATCATGACGTTTTATTTTTCAATTACTATGTCATGAAAGTCATCAATTGCGAGATCTTCTCTTGTTTCCTGTTTTTTTTAAGATTTCATTATTGCTCTGGCTCTCCTCTGATGTTTCCAACACTACGCTTTTCTTTTTCTGAGGTCGTTTCAGGATTGCACTCTTGCCCTCTTCTGGTGTTTCACATCTGCACAAAGAATTTCAGCCTTTTTCAGCGCATTTCATCAGATCAGCATTATGACAGGGCAAGATTGCTTTTGATTTTACAGTACAGCAACTTGTACAATGACATACAGCTTGTGCACAGCCCGCAAAATAGCTCATCCCGTTATTCATATCGGGCAGTAAAAATACTGTCATTATAGGTTAGAGAAAATTATCGGTTAGACTAAATTATTAATCGGAATATATTTTAATAAGACAAAAAAATAATATATATATATAATATATTATATTTTTAATATATTTTTATATAGTTATTCTAAATACATCTTTAAGTTTAGTCATATTTATTTTGCAAACCCATTCCCTATTCAACCACACAAGTCTTCTTTGATTGAATTATTTCCACAATTTTCCTTGTGGGGTGGAGTGGGAATATGAAGTGTAGATACCTCTAAGTATTTTTAATATCGACTTATGTTGAAGTAAAAGTAAGATGGCCTAAAATAGGTTTTAGGTATTTAGGACATTAAAAAGCCACCGCTAGGGATGTCGATATTACAATTCATTTTTAAATGAATTTGGAATTTTCTTTCATCGATTTTCATGAATGGGTAGATAACTAGGTTCTCTTGTCATAACAAAACATTGACAGGGAAAATTCAAACTACCATTCTTTTTTAATTATTGTTTGCTTCATCGATCTTTATAAAGGCGTAGATAGCTAGAGGTTTTCTTGTCACAACAAAACATCGACCGAGAAAATTCAAATAAATATTGTTTTTTATTGTTTTGAATTTTCTTTTGATGTTCGTTGATATTCCCTATGTTACATTTTATGACCTAGGGAGATTCAAGTCTTTATCGCGCCTATTTTTAAAAGCGAGAAGCCATTTAGGAGATGGGAAAGTCTGTATAACTTTGTTTTGTAAGCAGTAAGTCTAGTAGTAGAACCCCCTGCTAGGTACTAAAAATAAAACAAGATTAACAAAACATGTTTCCTGTCAGAAAGTTTGCTGTTAATTTCATCTAAAAGTCGGGAACAATCAAAACATTGAATTCAATAGACAATGAAAGTAACTCCTTGAATTCTCCGATTTCGATTAATGATCCACGAAAGTAAGTGTATATAAAAGAAATTCAACTCTATTAAATCTGAGGTGGGGATGGAAAGCATAACTTACCACTGCCGTCTCAAATTTACTTTTGTATGCTTTAAACTTACTACCAGAGTGATCCATTGTCTTCGGATCTTTAACAAATTCTACCAAAATATGCTAATCTGTACCAATTAATATATTTTTTTAACACATTCAGTGAAAGTGATAACGCCATAGCTCTAAATATGGTGGAACTTTATTGAAATTATATACAACTAACGCGGCTTGTAGTATTCTTAGTGAAGCTAAGCCCCTACAAATTGTTACGTACCGTTACTATTTGCGGCAATTTTTCGTTACTAATTTCAAAACATGCGACATAGTTCACTAACTTATTTCTGAAGCTGTTATAGTAAGGAGGCACGTTAGTTTTATTTCCTTAATTAGTTGAGTTGACACCGACAATGGTTAAATTGATGTGTGGAAGAGATCTCACAATTAAAAATAACGTTACACAAATTAAATATATACACGATGAGATCATAGAAAAGATAATCTTCTTTATAGGTAAGTCCAATCACAGAAATGATAAGAAAACATTGTAGTAACAACACTTTCCTCGCATTGCCACCACACTTACATTGAAAACTTTGAACCCAAAACGGGTCATGCTTGTTTAAAAGGTGGTTCTGGTTATATTAAAGTATTTTGCTGACCCAAAGTCCTTTTACCAAAGAAAATGTTAATTCATGACAGTTATTTCTATTTTACTTTCAAAAACACGTGAGTCATTCCCACGCTTCACGCAAACTCATATGTTTTGAAAAAGGTTTTTAGAAGGTAAAATATCGTTTCTTAAGAGGTTAAAAATCGTTCAATTTACGACTCCAAAATACATAAAAAGGTTTATTCGGGTATTGAATTATTGATACGTGTCGATTAAATTAGTGGGGGGAGGGGGGGGGGGGACATTTTACTTTGACATAATAACATCTATTGTGTAAATATATAATCTTGCAAGTCACTATTAGTGCTAAATCTTGATATGATAAAACTCTGATTGATATGAAAATTGATATATATCATTATTATTTATCACGGATTTTGCTTTTACAAAAAAAAAAATGTTTGTTTCAATGTATTTTGCATATTTTAAACGTTTAAGTTCTAAACGTAATTAGAAAATGCTGTGCATTAAAGAAAAAAGAATAAAGGTAGTTAAAATAACATTATATATGACACAGAGCATTTTAAAGTTAAATTTCGAAATTGTTTTATTGTCTTCGACTTCTGTCTTCAGTCGGACGTATTGTCGTTTTTGTTTACGGAATGTGAGTAATAAACAGGTACATCCAGAGAATGTGATGTATAGTACCAAAATAGCGGTAGAACAATTACAGAAGGATTATGTAACCAGATAGCCTTCAAATACATTTTTTTAATAAAGTATTCTAGAAAGTTGAAAATAATATTTGAAAACTTTGGAATTGCTGCAATTAATTACATTTCGATGTCTATGTGCTCCCAGGAAACAAGGATTAAAAGCAGATGGACGATTGATTGCTTTCATTCTGTAGAATTCTACAAATTGAAATAAGCAGCTAAATCTAAATTTCCCGCAGGTAACTTCTCACAAATTTACTTCTATGTTACATTGTTGTTTGTAGCCTTTCATAGCATGTTACTTATTGCATCGCGAAGAAGCTGATATTTCAAACAGTTATTATGAAAATGAAATATTTTCATATTGAAGAAAGGATTTTTAGTTAAAAAGTATTTACCAACCAAAAATGAAAAATAAAATAGAGTGTGCAACCTTTCATATAGATTGAATTTATTTTTCAAAAGTCTTTATTTTCTTAGCTGTTTATGCATTTCAAAATCACACGACGTTTGATGTTAGATATATTTTAATAGCTTTTAAATATCGTCAATTATTTCACTCTTTCACAAAAAATGTTTAAGTTTAAAGCACATTTGCATTCGGCATCATCTAGATAGCAATTATTTGCGAAACAAAGAGATATACTACTAGCATCAGTTAATTAACCACGACAAGATCAGACCAAAAAAAGAGTGTAGTGCCTGTTTCAATTATCTGCAAATCATCGCTGTTTTGTGCATTGGTAAACATATTTACAGAGCAAAAGATAGTTAAAAATAACAGCTGTTAGTTCTCCTTTGTTTGCTTTAATTAATGTTAAAGTTCCTGACGAATTTTATTGAATTACTAAAAAAAGAAACAAAAACTGATTCAGCAAGCAGATAATATATTTTGAAATAGCTATCGTAGGTTAGCTATCATATTAAATTAAGGAAAGATATAGATAGACACTGTAAAATTAATTGAGATCTCACAACGCTGTCTAAAGAGTTGATTAAAGTAGCAGAAACTCTTTCAATGTTTAATAAAAAGACAGCTAACACAACTTTTATGCAACAAAATCAGTACGAATAAACGCAAAAGTTAAATCAGTTGTTAAGACGTAAAACAACTCAAGTATGCAGCAGTCTTAGAATCATCTTCTTTTATCGAATTGAAAATACTTGCATTGAGATTACTATTTTCTTTGATTATCTCTACACGTCATCTTTAAAAGGTGGTAAAATATTATGACTTAATGTGTTTTTCTTATCAATGTCCATGAAATTTACTCACGTCTTTACTTATAATTACTAGCACCGTATTGCTTTGAATAAATGAAAAAAATAATTTTTGAAGTGGAGTCTATTCAGATGGTGTTTAAAATAGAAGGCGTATAATAAACTTTTTAGCTATGGATGAACGGAAAGAAGCCAATGAATACGACCAAACATTCCATTGGTCTTTAACAAAATGTTCTTATTGGACATATACCTAGAAGTATCATTTCATCAACCACGATGTAGGCAAAAAGAGAGCAGTTACTACTGAAAAAAGGCAACGGGAAGTTGGACGTGTCGTACCAGCAAAAGTGATTTTCATTATACTGACATTATAGAGAATAAACTTGCAAGGCAAAAAGACAAAATCCCCATTTTATTATCATGTTTAACAGTATGAGCGTTTATTCAAAAGAGTTCATTAATTACGACATTAAAACTATACTGAGGATAAAGGAGGTCAAGGCACTGGAGGGCGAGGAAAGCCAAAAACGCACTACAACCATAAATGCTCTTGTGTTGTTTATGCCCGAATATAATGTTTGTTGCTGGACATTTTGTTATTATACATTTCACGCCAGCCTGTTTAATGAACATTCACTTTTTTCTGATATTTTACAGGGAATATTTCTCGACGAGATTTACTTATAAATTTAAACTTTATCGCAATTTTTGTGTTTTAGATTAAATTATCACTAAAATACGTTAGTCAACACAAATGTTCAACCTTGCTTACTTTGTTTGAGGTTTAAATTAATTTAACACGCCGTAAAACGCAAAAAATACTTATTAAATACCTAAACTCAAGATGTTGCATTGTTAACATTTTTTAGTGGGCTATATTTCGTCTTGTGAAACATTAACATATAATGCAGCGGTAATGTTTTTCAGAAACAAGAAAAAAAATATACATGTGAAGTAAAAAGCTAATTTTTCATTTATATTTCTTAGTGACAGTTAAATCAGACAGGGAAATACGTGCGATTCTGTGTGTAAGAAATATCTTTAAATTACAGTATAAGCGAAGTAAAAATATATATATATCTTCTATAATTTAATCTGTACAATATATTACCTATATGTTTTATAATTTATTATATGTAATAAATATAGTCATCATCTTAAACATAAATATACTACTACATGCATTGGCGTCTATTCCAAAAGTCATCTCTCATTGTACCCATAATTGTTACGATTTGATTGTATACAACAAATGCACGCTTTGCATGTTGACGTGGCTCCCTTCCTCTTGCTTTGACCAAAGCATTGTCGTTGTAATCGCGAAATATCTTCGGAAACTTCTGAATTGCTGTGGATTTAATTTTATAGCATCTTGTTAGCATGTTCTATAAACATTGATGAGATTTTAGAGAACATAGATCAATAATAGAAACCATTGAGTTCTAAAGCGACACAAAATGACAAGAAAAAATATATACCAATCTGACTTCTTCCATGGCTTTTGTTAGGGACAAAAGACCAACAGCAATTTGTGAATTAGAATCGTGATACTTTTTGTTTCCATTTGCCATTTCGTAATCTTTAATCTGATTCAAGCTCGGAATACTTTGGTTAATTAGCTGCAGGTAGTCCCCTAATGCTTTTGGATTCTAAAAATGCAATAACATTTGATAACTAAGGTTGAATTCTTACAATCTATGACTAGGACACAACCGAACCAAAAATCAAGAAAGCGTTAGTTGATTTAACGTAAAAGTCTGTTTGAAATTTAAATACGAATTGATACTCACTTTCTTTCGACAATCACTAATACCAGCAAATACTCTTGCATTAAGAAACGAAAACGTATCTTCTTGGTACGTTCCTTCACAAAGTTTCATATGTGTGTTATTTGCTGATGCTTTTATCCCCTAAATTATTTTAAGCAATTTTTTTACACCTTCACATTTTTCTTGGTTGCACAGTTCTTCACAAGAAACACAGTTTAAAACGTTTTAAATTGGCCAAAATAATCTTACGTAATAGCACTCCATGTCCTCAATATATTTTGTTAGGACGTCATTTCCAGTCAATCTGTTGGTTAAATTGAAGAGTTGAGTTTGAGCTTCAAGGCATGGAGCAGATGCGGCTCTTCTTTTTCTGCCCAATGAGTTTATATCATTTCCTGTGTTTGTTGGATATTTGGGTGCTTCATAAGCTTCCTTTGTAAGCAGGAATGTAGTTAGTCCAGTAATCACTGCCATTGCGACGCAAATGGACGATGCGAACACGTAAACTAAATACAAAGTAAGGTATAAATCCTACATATTTTTATCTCGTTATTGAAACATTTTTTTGATCTTATGCTAAATTTTTACCTTTCACGTCTTTCATATTTGCAGATTGTAATAAAAAAGTTAAAGATTTATATCTTAACTCTTGTTCAGTTTGCAGCAAATTCCGAATGTTCGGGCTTATGCCTTGGGCGATTATTTAAAGGCACGAGAAGAGGGAAAATCTGAGAACGAAACAAATTTTTGTTACATCCTTTTTTTAGCGTTTCAGCAAGAGAAATTACCTTGTTACTGAAAGCAATTGCCCTCTATCGGGCGTAAATGATAACACGTTTTGTCAATAAGTGAAAAGATGACATAAATTATCATAATTAAAGTAAAGCCAATGGGGTAGACATCACATGATAAAGTTTTGTCTCCTGCAGTTACTGTCATCGACGAAAGTGCATGTGTCTATTTTCTAATAGTTATTGTTCTTCCGAGTTTAAACAATAATGTACAAAACAATTATTTCTATATTCTAAGAAAATAAAGTTTAAACTTACAATATTTCAAAAGTGAAACTTTTCATTTATGAACAGTTCTCAAAGGAACTTATTTACATTTTGTCAGAAATTTTGTTCCTTTTTTGCAAAAATTGAACCTAATCAGACTTGATGAGATGGCACATATTCTGGGGAAAAGTAACTATACTAGCTAGCTCAGCCTAATAAAGAAGGAAGACTTGAAATATGTTAAAAACTAATAGGCTGGTTGTTCACAAACTTCACAACGATCAATTTAACGTCCACGACTAAGTAAAAGAAGTATTCTCGAAATAAAGATCATGGTTAAACCCAGTTAGCGTTATTAAACGCCCTTCCAAATAATCGGTCATACTCGAATAAACGTCTAAAGTGGGATTACGCGTGTGGGCGTTTCATTGACAAAGCTAAATTATTGGGTCTAAACACACCAGAAGTTTTTTAACGTTTTGGGCTCTTAGACGCATTCCGTTGTGTGTTAATTCAATCACTGAGTTCTTTCACAACAACTTCCGTGTATAACCACAATTCTTACATTTCCACGATGTTTCGCATAAAAGGGCGGATTCTAAGAATTATTATTTGAGATGATTAACAAAAGAGCAATTTATGCGTTAAACATATCAATTTTAAAAAAGAGTTTATTCTGTTGCTTTCTTGTACAGGTTATATACACCTTAGATGTATTTAGCTACCCTTTTTAACTAGTAGTAATCAAAAAAGGGTCGGTGAGCCGTGTATGCAATAAATAACTTTAAAAAGGCTTTATTTTGTCTAATTTGACCTTGATTGCCTGAGAAAGAAACGTTCAACAAAGTTCCAAGTTTTTGAATATGACCTGAACTTTAAATCTTCCATAAAAATTATAATAGAGTTTTTCTGGACACTAATTTATATTTCTAAGCCATTTTCACATCGATTTTGAATTTGAGTTGTAAAAGTATGGACGGCCTTGACATAATTATTGTAGAGGGTCACTCCAAAATAATCAGTGCTAGTAGCAAAGCCACTTTATGCACATATAATCAGCAGAAGTTTAAATTGAGTAAGTCAAAATTACACCGATACTAACATTTTCAAAGTTGAAGAAGCCTACATACGCAGGTCAAATAACAGGACAAATAGCCGGTCAAATACCGTGTCAAATTCAAACGTGGAATAGTAAGAACAGGGAATATTTTCTCTGTTTTTTTTTTTAAAGCATGTTACAAGCTTTATGCGCTATTTCATCAACAACAAAAGTATTAGCAAAAGGAAGACTAGAATCTTTTTGCATCACACCCAACGAAATTGCAACTATTACTTTTATGTTGAAAGTTAATGTATATTTTGCTGAATAAACAGATTTTTCGTTCCCCTATGGACAGTTAGCATCAGTTGTAACAAACGAAAAGTTCGTCACACTGTAAATCCACAGAAGTTAAGAAATGGTTAAAACGTTTTCGGTCATTTTCGGGTACACAACATGCCAAAGTAACTTGATATAATTTTTGCTTTCATAAAAATTTGTGTTTCATCAGGCTATTTTTACTCGTCGCCACCTATAATATAACGTAGACACTGAAGAAATCTGAAACAGACAGTTACGCATGATTACACATTTATTCCGAACTTGAATTCCCGAAATGTCTCTCACGAGAAAAACTACATTAATCTTCTTCGAAGCAGTTGAAAATGAAGGACATGGTTTCTTCCACATTAATATACCCATCGAATTATCTATGTAAATTTTTGCTTGGAGAAATTTCATTGCAATATAGTATTCCCAGAAAAATATATATATCGACTATAAATATTCCATGTATTACAAGTTATGTAAAACACAATGATTCAATATGCTTACCAGGAACTTCGGGTCTAAATAGATTTTGCACGATGTGGAAACCACCCCATTCATTGTTTGTTTATTAAATCTTCTTGTACACACATAACGGAGATAAATAAACAAATAGCGTAATAACACGTGTCTTAATTTTTAAACATCATTTGTAAGAACAAGAATAGCGACAAAATTCTTTTCACACCTTTGATGTAGGTAAATGTAAAAAGGCCAATTTCGACATGAAAGAGATGGAAAATTTACATCCTTTAAATGAAGTATGCACCTAAAAGTATTCCTGTTGTTTTGTATCGTTGGGTGTTAAACCGTTAAACTCTAAACACACCAATTGTCGACACATGAAGAATAAAGTTATAATTTGCACATGACATATACTCACTTTGTGACATCACAAATGGGCCTATCTCCAGCGTTTCCGGTTTCAGTCATCAATTGAGACTCTGTAGTTTTTTAATGTCCAAAGATTTTTTCAGCGTCTAAGGTTTTTTAGATTGTAAGAACTGATCAGTTGCGTTTCTGCGGTTTTATTATCATACCACGTTCAGGACCACTAATGCTATTTAGGTACATAAAACCACGCATTGTATAAAAATTAGCCAATGCTCAAAAATTTAAATTGCGTTTTATTTTATCCTGCCATAACGATGTTTAATTGTAAACTAGACATTAATACGCTTATGTGAGTGACTATGTGAGTTCACGGTACTAAAATCACGGGTCACTTTCATGTATTGTGTCTTCAAATCGTGATTTTACGCTAAAATTTACTAAGTTAAAAAAATTGCCATACAGGGGTTTATTTGTTGTTTATTTTAAGGCCGTACAATTATTGCTGTTGGGCAATAATTGTTAAAGAAGAGGTGAATAAAAAAGTATATTGTGGCAGCCAGAAAATAGATATAAAATGAGAAAAAAATTTTCTTCAGTTTTCTGTCCCTTTTCAACAAAATATTACGAGCTTCGAACCATGAAGTTTGTTATGATGAGATGACGCCAAATTTGAATAAATATACAGACCGGAAACATTCAACAACAAATCTCTGCCTTCTTTATCTATACTGACAAAGTAAATATCAATTTGTTCAGTACGTTCAGCCATGGAGGTAAAAGTAAGGAAGGATAGATTGAGCTCTTTTGTTTCTATTGAAATCATACGTGATGTGATCAGTTGGAAATCTTCTCATATTCTCATTCTAAACACTAGCGCGTGTCAGTTTTGGTAAGTTTCATTGGCCAAATATAACATTACGTTATTGAATATCGGACGAAACAATAGTTTATTTCAACATGCCTGATATGTGTTTTGTGTATCAGGAGAATCAAAGAAATGGCAGGGGTGGATCCAGTATACGTCAGCGCCGTCACGCGACTGACATAATTCTTACTAAGAATCGTAAAGAATAATGGGGTACTGCGATCCTGCAGTCCCTGCGACCGTCGACCTTTATTTTACCGACTTTTCTCGTGTGTGACTGCGTTGATGGATACGGCAAAAAGCGACTGACATCCAAAGAATTTGCATGCAATGTTATTGGCTTGCAGGCGGAAATAAGGTATTCTGATTGGTTTACGAAAAACTGACAACTTTGACCCATATTTATGGCATTCGAAATGTGACACAGCATGTAATTTTTAATAATCATTGAATATTTTTGTAACCGATGCCGTGTAATTTGAATCTCGGACCAAACGAAAGCAATTAGGAGGGTTTTTTCGGACCAAACAAAAGCAATCAATGACTTTTCGGACCAAATAAAAGGAATCAAGAGTTTTTCAGGCCAAACGAAAGCATGAAAGACTAATAAGTAACCAGGTATGGTGACTCACGATATATGTGCTGCAATGAGATGCAATAATTTTTTGAACGTGCAAGAAAGATACGTAAAGTTATTACATTAAATCAAGTCTTTATGTCAAAAATATAATTAGAGTTGCTTAGCTATAGATATTGAAACGTATGTAGCTAACTAGCTAGCTAGAAGTTTCAATGCAGAGTGACCGAAACTTAGAGAGTTCTGCAATTGCTTTATGTTAAGAAGATAATGCTTTACTAATTTTGTTATCTTAAACACTTGTATTATATAGCTAATAAAAGCATGCACCACCTAACTTTCATATGAAAAATCCTTTTCATACTTAATTTTTAATTTTCACGAAATAGGCCCAAAGCACACGTAGATTGATAATAACTTCCTGCAGATGTTAACAGCTTACTACTAGGATATATCATCTCAGGAATTTTGGTTTTAGGTTTTAAGTCTGTGCATTTTTTAAGAAAATTAATAATTCCTAACCAATTATCTAGTCAACGTGGCAATTTTATGTGGATAGCATAAAAAAGCATATTTTTCACTAATGGTAAAAGTCCAATAACTTGTGCAAAAATTAAAGCGATGGCTTAAAACTTGATATGGTATAGTTTTAGACCATATCGATGAAAGAGAGCGCAATATACATTGACCTATCATTGTAGTTCTTAAGTTTTTTAATTTGGGCCAATTTAAGAAAGAAATTGTAAAGTACCGGATTGTTTGCAGAATAGGCAGTGACGAACCAAATTATTCTGTAGTGCTACATCCAACATGTTGTATAATACAGAAGTTACTTTCGACAATTTTCTTATTTCCTTGGATAATTATTTTTAGCTCCTAAAATCACTGGGGATTTGTTTGTACAGCTACATGTCCTAGATAAATCTTGGAGACAATACACTGGTTGACGTGCTGCAACATTTCATCATTAGGGTTTTTCCTTTGCCCTGAGGTATATATATAGTAAGAGTTCTGATTTACTTTCTCGCTAAGAAGAAAATCAAGGTAAGTCATTTATTTATTCCATCTTTATGATGACGCCACTTTGTACAATTAAACATTTAAACTGGTGTAACACAATAGAAATTGTGGGGAATGAAACTTTTTTTACTTGTACTATCAGGCTTGGTTTAGTTTGTTTTGGTAGATTAGTTGCGGTAGCATGGTTAGTACTATGAACACAGAAAAATGTTGCCACTTTTCGCCAAATACTTCAATTTCCCAGTGGTAAGAAAAATTATGCTGTGTCTCGAGACTGTTCAGACACATCAAAAACCAAAAACCAAATTTCCTATTTTCTTAACTGTGATGCAAAGTGCAAAGTTGAACCTGTATTTACATCATTAAATGCTAAAAATACTTGTGCTCAAGCTCATATTTTGTTTTGTCTGCAAGGTGTTGATGAAGGATGTGATGATAATTTTAAAGCCAACCATTTTTGTAATTCTGGTTAAAACAATTCAGCTTCCCCTAGTTAAGCCTACTTTAGCATATAGCAGACTGTCCATGTCTGTAATAGCTAACTTTACATGATTAGGCATTTCCTATGCTGACGAGCCCTGATATTGGGCGAAACAGTCTTATTATATTTGAACTTAAACTGTTGTTTTTAATTTTCATACACTTTTTTGCAACCCTTTAAAAGATGGTTTGTTATTTTCTTGTCCATTCAAAACTTTAGAGCAAAAACGTCTTTAGTAAAGCTAATAATTTGGACATTATTTAGGGCATTTATAATGCGTAGAGGCTTAACATAGCAAACGTTTCAGGGGCTGCACCCCGGACGCGTCATGGGCCCCCATGACCCCAGCTGTTCTGGGTGCAGCAAATTGCTACGTTTTTTTTGCATCGCAAAAATTGTGACTGACTTGTTAAAAATGTTGGATCCGCCCCTGAATAGAAATAGGTCTAACGAAATTTTAATATCTTTCGAATGTATTAATGAAATTAACCATTTAAAATGAAAAATAGTTATTAACTCTAACGTTTTGACTCACTCTTGACTCACAACTTTATCATGCTATATTTTAGTAATTGTTTGAGAATATTCTGCTTCATACAGAAGGTATATAACTCCTTAAAAAAGCTAGGTTTTTATAAACAACGAAGATAATTAAATTTTGTTATGACAACACACTCTTCCCCTGAGAGAGAAAACAATACAACATCTCTAGAGTACTCGTGCTTTGCCTGGAAATCACGTTTTTTTGCATGCAAACAGACGGCGTGCTAAATGATTACCTAATGGTTTTTTTTAAAATCCAGTGAAATGAACATCGCGTATGGACATCAAAGGGATGCCAAAACAATATCAATTTGAATAGAATTTTAATGCACACTAAGTGAGTTCAATCTCCTTCTCTAGTTCTACCTCCAGGTTCAGCAGTATAAAATAATAAAAATGTTCTTCACGGGTTGTTCAACTTTTCTTGCTATTTTGATCCTTAACTTTTTTGATTTATTATTTTGAGCGTATTGATCCGTGACGATCACAATAAGGGCAAATATATTCCATTGTTTTTGAATTTAATCACACGTTTGGCAAATGTGCAAAAATATTGAATTTAAATTATAAAAAATTTAGCACTCACAAAGATGTGAACAAAACTGGTATTTTTAACAGACTGTTTTGTATTTGGGGTCTAGAATGGTGTTGTTCTGCAAAATTTATCGTTTTTATGTGAAAATCATCAAATTTTTATAACCCTACTATTATTTTCAATATAAAACATTTTCAGTCTTTTGTAAGGAAGTTTTTTGTTGGCTGAAACATGTGAATTGACTCATTATAGAGCTAACAATGCCGTCGGTCTGGTTTTTAAAATTAACACTGTCATCATAAACTTTTTTCGCAGTTGTGCAGTGCGCAGGTCGCCTCTTCCTTAAAGTAATTTTGGCTTTCCTCCGGCTTACTATGTGCACGCTGTGTTTCACGGAAACAAATTGTTTTTCAACTGAACAAAGAAAACCGAAGCGAAGAAGGTTGTCTCTTTTTCAAATTAATTCTAAAAAAGGTTATTGCAAACAAGGCATTTCAATTATAATGAGGTTAGCTTAAAGCTTTCTATTTTTGTTTCCAGGGATTGAAATTGCTTCTTTTTATAAAAACTATCGCATTCGAATACGATTAATTCGAATCTAAAGGTGAAAAACTAAACTGCTGTTGCCGCGCGAGTATGACAAGTTAGTGATGTTGTCAGAAATATTTTTCCAAAAAAGAAAAACGTACAATGATATAACTTCACGAAGAGAACTGATTGAATATGTATGAGACAATACACCTTTCCCGAATGTATTTGTTTTTGATGATCCGCAGCATCATCCGTGTCAAAACTTGATGATCCATCAACTTTCATAAGGAAAGTGAATGTAATTTTCGAAATCCTCACATAAAAATTGATAATTCGTGAAATTTTCAACTTCATTGATCAAACAAACAACCTGCTACAACAGTTTTTTTAATTTTGTACTAATTAACCTTTGCTCGAATATGAGGTTTGTTAGTACAAGTCGAAAATTAAGAAGGCTTTGACCGTAACAATGATGCCACCAAAACAGCACTTTCCCATGTCGGATTATGTTGCAAATTTATACACACACCAATTTATTGATGCCGAAAATGATGTTAAAGTTAAAACATTTCAAAATTTTAAAGAACATGTAATCGGGAAACGTATTCTATACATTTTCAATTCGTTCATGGCATGAAGCAAAGTTTAGTAATCGAAGTTAAAAAGTTATTGGAATTTTATTCCGAGAAATACTTTTGCTCAGAGAACGCCGAAGAAAAGCAGCTGTGTTGTTTAGAGTATCTGGTGCAAGAATGAATATACATAGGGGTATAACAATTTATAGCCGTTTTGACTTACAGAGCTAAAATCTTCCGTTAAATATCAAGTTCCTTGTCGTATTTTAAGCATGAAAATACACTTTTTTTACAATGTACTCTGAAAAATTGGTCAAAAGTTAAAAGTACCCTAAAAATGTATCCAACTTCGATTGCTTGTTTTAAATATAAAAGCATTTGCCAATAGCTCTATGAATTGAGTTTTGTTTCTTTGTTGCGCCTTTATCACGTGTCCCATTCCTTTTATGGGTGTATCGTCTTACGACTCATCACCAATCAATATAATTGGTACAGCTAGCATGTCGACTAAAGACACAGTTTCAGAACTAAAGGCTTAATTTGATGCAAAACTTTTTACTTTCAAAAGAGACATTGTAGCTAAAGTAACCTCAAAGAAGATAAATAGAGAGCATGAATTTAAATATAACTCGAATAAGAAGCAGTTTGAATTCAACTAATAATTAAGAGAAAACCTTGAGGAAATTATAATGTTAGTTCAAAATGGTTCAAAAAAATGATCTGCAAAGAAAATTCGAACCGCTATAGATGACATCAAAGGCAGAAACAAGGCCATACGCATCGCTGAAAAGTCACCAAGTGAATGGGGCAGAGTTGCGGAATGCAAATCAGATAGTATAGCGAGTGATTCTGCGGACGAAAAAGAAATCAGAGCAACTAAGAAGACAGCCTTGGCAAGACAACAAAAACGGAGAAAGATTGTTCCATCATCTACAATAACACGTAAAGGCCAGCACACCAATTCACCTCTGGGATGCCTAGCTTCAGAATTACAATGCCTAGAGAAACAGCAAAACTGACAGACACCTGCTTTCAGTATGGTCACCGTGGACACTGAAAGAGATTCCACAAAGCCCTCAAACAACAGAAATAATTAAATATAAGTTACCTGATTTTGATTTTAACTTGGAGATTTTAGGAACCAAAAAAGGTTTTTATTAACTCTGAATTAGATTCGGACTTTGTTAAGGAAAGACTGAAAAAATGTTGGCTGGTATGGGAACAGTTAAAGGCTAATACATTTATTGTTAATACGTTGAAAGAAGGATACAAAAAACCTTTGCTTAAAACACCAGAATCAAAACATTTCAAAAATAACCACTCTGCTTATGAACAAATATTCAGACCCTGGACAATTCGTATTTAACATATGTGTACAATCAGTAACAGTATCAACAAAGATAAAGAAAGATTCTCTTCGAAATAAATTAAAAGCAGCTGTAATAATTATGAATGAAGGTTCGCCCTCCAGATTCTTTGGGGTCATAAGTTTAAGTACAGTTCAAGAATGGCATAATCTCAGTAAAAGAGATAATCTTGTATCAATACCACTTTCTAGTAATCATGATAAAGTTGAAGCTGGTATTAGACCTCAGTATGCATCATATAATTACAATGATATCAGTGATTTCTCACTTAAATCTTAAACCTCATTGGGTGAAGAAGTAGTCCTGGAAAGCACTAATAACTTTAAACTAGAAATTCTCCTAAATATTGAAGTTAACAATGCAGCGAACTATCACTGATGGCATATATAAACCATTTAAGATAAATTATGAGTTAAGACAATACACTAACAACCTCAACGATGCCATTAAATCAGAAATAACAATGAAGGATCAAATGATACGCAAGCTAGAATCATACATAGCAAATAGTAATTCATTATCTCGGTAAAAAAAAATAAAAAATCATAGAGTTATTAAATCAAGGCAGAATGTAAACCATATAACCATATGAAAAGTGAATATGAAACATATGTAAATGAAATAAAACACATTATGAAAATGAAATGTTGCATTAAGCTAATAATTTAAAAGAACATTATAACGGTATATTATCTATGTCACCGTATATGAGCTATGTCAAAACCCGTAAGAAACAGTCGTGAATAGAGTTTTAGATGATTAATAAATAATAATGCATAATGAAAAATAAATAATGAATAATAAATTACTGCGGTTAGCTTCCTTTGTGTATTATGTAACTGATCTCAACATGGATGCAGCTACGATACCAGACAAAGTGAGACGCCTAGTCACACTCTAGGTAAAATAAATAAAGAATTATGCGCTACTTCTATTGATGC
Organism: Hydractinia symbiolongicarpus; assembly: GCF_029227915.1. Classification (NCBI taxonomy): domain Eukaryota; kingdom Metazoa; phylum Cnidaria; class Hydrozoa; order Anthoathecata; family Hydractiniidae; genus Hydractinia; species Hydractinia symbiolongicarpus. The sequence goes on from NC_079878.1 coordinate 8,191,328, forward strand.
TCCTTCATTTGTGCAACAACTCTATAGAAAGCTTAACGCCTTAGAATGTGTAGTTGAAAAGGAACAGGTGTCACAGTCATTGGTAGCACAATATTTTCCGGGTTTTGGTGATGTTCAATATCAAGGAGATGCAGAGAAAGTTAAAATAAGATATTTTACGAATATTGACACTCAATATAAAATTTAAGATGAATTAACTTTTGATATCAATATACCAGATTGTCATTTTTATAAACCAAGTGAAGTGAAGCTTGTTTTTACCAGTGAAATTTACTGATTGCAATAATGCCGCATTACCTGACCGAAAAATTGCTTTATATGCTGCTCATTGTTTTACGGAATTAGATACATGAGTCTTTAATGAAAGTACCTTAGTATCTGCTCCATCAACACTAACCACACCAGATTATTTTTAATATGCTTTACGTGAAATTCTATATAAAGCTCTTAAACAACTTCAAAACACTTAAAGAAAGTGGTGAGAATGATGATAACATAAAAAAACGTATCAAGCAATTTCATGAAACGACAAAAAGCCGAGAAAAATTATAGATTACTCTTCTGTTACTACAATGATTTTTGGACAAATCATGAACCGATTGATAATAAACAAACAATCACATTAGAAAAAGATATGACAAAGGTATATGAATAAAACAAAACATATGATGACACAGCTGGTAAAATTAAAATCACAAGAAACCCAAAATTACACATAATACTGTATAAAAAAGTGAATTTTTCAATACAACATGGGACAGAATGTTCGCAGTTAATAGTCAATATTGTTTCGAATAATTGAAGAAAAATCAAAACGAATGGAAAACCTTTGCATACTTAAGTGGGATGTGGGACATAACACACCCAAATAGAATACTAAATTCTGTTTTTTTTCGATGTGTAATTTGTAGTATATTTTGTTTAATTCATCCTTTGGTAAAGGATTTTCCTAGAATGTCTTGCAAAAGTGGCGCTTTCCCTGAAATTAGCATGGTTTCTTTTACCTTAGTAGTACATATATCATTTTTCAATGATGTATTCTAAAATTTTCCGTGTAATTATTACTTGTTGATAGAGCAGAGACGACGTACAATTAGATGAAGGGTGATAAATATCCTGTTTTTTGTAAACATTTTGAAAATGAAAAAGCACCAACTTTAGGATGGAAACCAGGTTATTAAATGTTTATTTATTTCAAGCTTTTGTGAACATAAAACGGAACTAAGTAAACAAAAGCCATATAGCAAATTGTGACGTAATGAATTGTGCGGAGACCTTTTTTGCAATTCTTTTTGCGTTGTGATTGTTTCTATGGTGAAAAAGGTATGTTCTTGTCACATTTTGCACTGTATTAATCTTGCTTAGTGTAGGAACTCGTATTTTTCTCTATATTAGTAGCCCTTGCTTCTCTGCCGTCCAAAATCAAATCATGCGACACCACGCACGTAATTTTAAAGCTACACGTTACAAAGCGATACAGTTTGCTTTAAAACAGGCGAACTTCTGCGACCAATTTACAAGTCTAGTCCCGTAAAGATTTTAGTTGAGAGTACTTTAAGTTCTTTGCTGTATTGTATTTTTAGTTGCAATATTAAATATGTTATGAAACATGTTATATAATTTTGAATAGGTTGTCATTTCGGAGAAACGGTTTTTTTATATATATATTTATATAACGTTCTGATTTTGGTGTAAAAAAAATTGCAGTGTCTATTCCCAAACTTTTACTATTAATTAAAATTTGGAATCTCACGGGTCAACTATAGCAATTCTATAGGGATTTATAAGAATCGCTAAATTTTATCGACATTTATTTGGAATCAGTTCTTGTGATTTCTACTTTTACTTCCATTTATCTCGAGTAAGGTGATATATTGGTGTTTGCTCTAGACATTTGTTGACTCAGTGAAATCTGTACATTTCAATATATAATATGTCTTTTAAGGAAAGAAACATTCAATTTAAAATATAAAATCATAAGAGTGATTTAATTGGAAGTTTTCTGGACTATCCGTAATACAGACTTACAACTTTAAAGTAAAAACAATCATGACGTTTTAATTACTATGTCATAAAAGTCATCAATTGCGAGATATTCTCTTGTTTCTTGTTTGTTTTAAGATTTCATTATTGCTCTGGCTCTCCTCTGATGTTTCCAACACTACGCTTTTCTTTTTCTGAGGTCGTTTCAGGATTCCACTCTCGCCCTCCTCTGGTGTTTCACTTCTGCACAAAGAATTTTAGCCCTTTTCACCGCATTTCATCAGATCAGTATTTTGACAGGAGGAGATTGTTTTAGATTTTACAGTGCAGCGACTTGTACAATGATATAAAGCCTGCACACAGGCCGCAAAATAGCTCAACCCGTTGTTCAGACCGAACAGTAAAAATACTGTAATTATAGGTTAGAGAACATTATCGGTTAGACTAAATTATTAATCGGACAATATTATACTAAGACAAAAAAATATTCAGATGTTATTTTAAATACATCTTTAAGTTTAGTCATATTCATTTTGCGAAACCCATTCCCTATTCAACCACACAAGTATTCTCTGATGGAATTATTTCTACAATTTTACTTCTGAGGTGGAGTGGGTATATGAAATGTAGATACCTTTAAGTATTTTTATTATCGACATATGTTGAAGTAAAAGTAACAACCCCAAGAACTGATTTGTTATTTTAGATGGCCTAAAAAAGGTTTTAGGTATTTAAGACATTAAAAAGCCACCTCTAGGGATGTCGATATTACAATTCATTCTTAAATGAAGTTAAACTTTTCCTTCATCGATCTTTATTAAGGCGTAGATAGCTAGAGGATTTCTTGTCACAACAAAACATCAACAGAGAAAATTCAAATTAATATTTTTTTTTATTGTTTTGAATTTTCTTTTGATGTTCGTTGATATTCCCTATGTTACATTTTATGACCTAGGGAGATTCAAGTCTTTATCGCGCCTATTTGTAAAAGTTAGAAGCCATTAAGAAGATGGGAAAGTCTGTATAACTTTTTTTTGTAACCACTAAGTCTTGTAGTAGAACCCCTTGCTAGGTACTAAAAATAAAACAAGATTAACAAAACATGTTTCCTGTCAGAAAGTTTGTTGTTAATTTCATCTAAACGTCGGGACCAATCAAATTTAATAGAGGTGGGGATGGAAAGCAGAATTTACCACTGCCGTCTCAAATTTACTTTTGTATGCTTTAAACTTACTACCAGAGTGAGCCATTCTCTTTGGACCTTTAACAAATTCTACCAAAATATGCTAATCTGTACGAATTAATATACTTTTTTAACACATTCAGTGAAAGTGATAACGCCATAACTCTAAATATGATGGAACTTTATTGAAATTATATACAACTAACGTGGTCTGTAGTATTCTTGGTGAAGCTAATCCCCTACCAATTGTTACGTACCGTTACTATTTGCGGCAAATTTTCGTTACTAATTTCAAAACATGCGACATAGCTCACTAACTTATTTCTGACGCTGTTATAGTAAGGAGGCACGTTAGTTTTATTTCCTTAATTAGTTGAGTTGACACCGACAATGGTTAAATTGATGTGTGGAAGAGATCTCACAATTAAAAATAACATTACACAAATCAAATATATACACGATGAGATCATAGAAAAGATAATCTTCTTTATAGGTAAGTCCAATCACAGAAATGATAAGATGAAAACATTGTAGTATAAACACTTTTCTCGCTTTGCCACCATGTTTACTTTGAAAACTTTGAACCCGAAGCGGGTCATGCTTGTTTAAAAGGTGGTTCTGGTTATATTAAAGTATTTTGTTAACCCAAAGTCCTTTTACCAAAAAAAATGTTAATTCATGACAGTTATTTCTATTTTACTTTCAAAAACCTGTGAGTCATTCCCACGCTTCACGCAAACTCATATGTTTTGGAAAAGGTTTTTAGAAGGTAAAATATCGTTTCTTAAGAGGTTAAAAATCGTTCAATTTACGACTCCAAAATACATAAAAAGGTATTGAATTATTGATACGTGTCGATTAAATTAGTGGGGGGAAGGGGGGGGGGGACATTTTACTTTGACATAATAACATCTATTGTTTAAAGATATAATCTTGCAAGTCACTATTAGTGCTAAATCTTGATATGATAAAACTCTGATTGATATGAAAATTGATATATATCATTATTATTTATCACGGATTTTGCTTTTTCAAAAAAAAAAGATGTTTGTTTCAATGTATTTTGTATATTTTAAACGTTTTAGTTCTAAACGTAATTTTTTAGAAAATGCTGTGCATTAAAGAAATAAGAATAAAGGTAGTTAAAATAACATTATACATGACACAGAACATTTTAAAGTTAAATTTCGAAATTGTTTTATTGTCTTCGACTTCCGTCTTCAGTCGGACGTATTGTCGTTTTTGTTTACGGAATGTGAGTAATAAACAGGTATATCCAGAGAATGTGATGTATAGTACCAAAATAGCAGTATAACAATTACTGAAGGATTATGTAACCAGATAGCCTTGAAAAACGATTGATTGCTTTCATTTTGTAGAATTCTACAAATTGAAATAAGCAGCTTAATCTAAATTTCCCGCAGGTAACTTCTCACAAATTTACTTCTATGTTACATTGTTGTTTGTAGCCTTTCATAGCATGTTACTGATTGCATCGGGAAGAAGCTGATGTTTCAAACAGTTATTTTAAAAATGAAACATTTTGATATTGAGGAAGGGCTTTTAGTTAAAAAGTAGATACCAACCAAAAATAAACAATAAAAAAGAGTGTACAACTTTTCATATAGATTGATTTTATTTTTCAAAGCCTTTGTTTTCTTAGCTGTTTATGCATTTCAAAATTTAAAGCACATATGCATTTGGAATCATCTGGATAGCAATTATTTGCGAAACAAAGAAATATACTACTAGCATCAGTAAATTAACCACGATAAAATCAGATCAAAAAAAGAGTGTAATACCTGTGTCAATTATCTGCAAATCATCGCTATTTTGTACGTTGGTAAACATATTTACAGCGAATGAGATAGTTAAAAATAACAGCTGTTAGTTCTTCTTTTTTTGCTTTAATTAATAATAAAGTTCCTGACAAATTTTATTGAATTACTAAAGAAAGAAATAAAAACTGTTTCAGCAAGTAGATAATATATTTTGAAATAGCTATAGTGGGTTAGCTATGATATTAAATAGGGGAAAGATATAGATAGACACTGTAAAATTAATTAAGATCTCACAACACTGACTAAAAAGTTGATTAAAATAGCAGAAACTCTTTCAATGTTTAATAAAAAGACAGCTAACACAACTTTTATGCAACAAAATCAGTAAGAATAAACGCAAAAGTTAAATCAGTTGTTAAGACGTAAAACAACTCAAGTATGCAACAGTCTTGGAATAATTTTCTTTTATCGAATTGAAAATACTTTGCATTGACATTACTATCTTCTTTGATTATCTCTACGCGTCATCTTTAAAAGGTGGTATAATATTATGACTTAATGTGTTTTTCTTAACAATGTCCATGAAATGTACTCACGTCTTTACTTATAATTACTAGCACCGTATTGCTTTGAATAAATAGAAAAAATAATTTTTGAAGTGGAGTCTATTCACAGGTGTTTAAAATAGAAGGCATATAATAAACTTTTTAGCTATGGATTAACGGAAAGAACCCAATGAGTACGACCAAACATTTCATTGGTCTTTAACAGGATGTTCTTATTGGACATATACCTAGAAGTATCATTTCATCAACGACGATGTAGGCAAAAAGAGAGCAGTTACTACGGGAAAATGGCAACGGGATGTTAGACTTGTAGTATCGGCAATATTGATTTTCCTTACACTGACAATATAGAGAATAAACTTGCAAGGCGAAAAGACAAAATCTCCATTTTATTGTGACGTTTTCATTTTAGTGACAGTTAAATCAGACAGGGAAATACATGCGATGCTGTGTGTAAGAAATATCTTTAAATTACAGTATAAGCGAAGTAAAAATATAAATATATCTTCTATAATTTAATCTGTACAATATATTACCTATATGTTTTATAATTTATTATATGTAATAAATATAGTCATCATCTTAAACATAAATATCCTACTACATGCATTGGCGTCTTTCCCAAAAGTCATATCTCATTGTACCCATAATGGTTACGATTTGATTGTATACAACAAATGCACGCTTTGCATGTTGACGTGGCTCCTTTCCTCTTGCTTTAACCAAAGCATTGTCGTTGTAACCGCGAAATATCTTCGGAAACTTTGGAATTGCTGTGGATTTAATTTTATAGCATCTTGTTAGCATGTTCTATAAACATTGATGAACTTTTAGAGAACATAGATCAAAAATAAAAACCAATGAGTTCTAAAGCGACACAAAATGATAAGAAAAAATATATACCAATCTGACTTCTTCCATGGCTTTTGTTAGGGCCAAAAGACCAACAGCAATTTGTGAATTAAAATCGTGATATTTTTTGTTTCCATTTGCCATTTCGTAATCTTTAATCTGATTTAAGCTCGGAATACTTTGTTTAATTAGCTGCAGGTAGTCCCCTAATGCTTTTGGATTCTAAAAATGCAATAACCTTTGATAACTAAGGTTGAATTCTTACAATCTATGACTAGGACACAACAGAACCAAAAATCAAGAAAGCGTTAGTTGATTTAACGTAAAAGTCTGTTTGAAATGTAAATACGAATTAATACTCACTTTCTTTCGACAATCACTAATACCAGCAAATACTCTTGCATTAAGAAACGAAAACGTATCTTCTTGGTACGTTCCTTCACAGTGTTTCATATGTGTGTTATTTGCTGATGCTTTTATCCCCTAAATTATTTTAAGCAATTTTCTTACACCTTCACATTTTTCTTGGTTGCACAGTTCTTCACAAGAAACACAGTTTAAAACGTTTTAAATAGGCCAATATAATCTTACGTAATAGCACTCCATGTCCTCAATATATTTTGTTAGGACGTCATTTCCAGTCAATCTGTTGGTTAAATTGAAGAGTTGAGTTTGAGCTTCAAGACATGGAGCAGATGCGGCTCTTCTTTTTCTGCCCAATGAGTTTATGCCATTTCCTGTGTTTGTTGGATATTTGGGTGCTTCATAAGCTTCCTTTGTAAGCAGGAATGTAGTTACTCCAGTAATCACTGCCATTGCGACACAAATGGACGATGCCAACACGTAAACTAAATACAAAGCAAGGTATAAGTCGTACATATTTTAATCTCGTTATTGAAACATTTTTTTGATCTTATGCTAAATTTTTACCTTTCACGTCCTTCATATTTGTAGATTGTAATAAAAAAGTAAAAGATTTAAATCTTAACTCTTGTTCAGTTTGCAGCAAATTCCGAATGTCCGGGCTTATGCCTTGGGCGGTTATTTAAAGGCAAGAGAAGAGGGAAAATCTGAGACCAAAACAAATTTTTGTTACATCCTTTAGTAGCGTTTCAGCAAGAGAAATTACCTTGTTGCTGAAAGCAATTGCCCTCTATCGGGCGTAAATGATAACACATTTTGTCAATAAGTGAGAAGATGACATAAATTATCATAATTAAAGTAAAGCCAATAAGATCGACATCACATGATAAAGTTTTGTTTCTTGCAGTTACTGTCATCGACAAAAGTGTATGTGTCTATTTTCTAATAATTATAATTTAAGTAACATCATTGTTCTTCCTATTTTAAACAATAATGTACAAAACATTTATTTATATATTCTAAGAAAATAAAGTTTTAATGTAATAATGTTTTAAAAGCGAAACTATTTATTTGTGAACAGTTCCCAAAATAAATTATTTACATTTTGTCAGAAACTTCGTTTCTTTTTTGCAAACATGCTAACCTAATCAGACTTGATGAGATAGCACATCTTCTGGGGAAAAGTAACTATATTAGCTAACTCAGCCTAATAAAGAAGGTAGACTTGGAATATGTTAAAAGCTAATAGGCTGTTGCTCACAAACTTCACAATGATCAATTTAACGTCCGCATCTGAGTAAAAGAAATATTCTCGAAAAAACGCTCATGTTTAAACCCGGTTAATGTTAATAAACGCCCTTCCAAATAATCGGTCATACTCGAATAAACGTCTAAAGTGGGATTACGCGTGTGGGCGTTTCATTGACAAAGCTAAATTATTGGGTCTAAACACACTAGAAGTTTTTTAACGTTTTTGGGCTCTTACACGCATTCCGTTGTGTGTTAATTCTAAACACTGAGTTCTTCCACAACAACTTCCGTATATAACTACAATTCTTACACTTCTGCGATGTTTCGCATAAAAACGCAGATTCTAAGAATTAATATTTGAGATGATTAACAAAAGAGCAATTTATGCGGTAAACATATCAATTTCAGAACAGGGTTTAATTTGTTGCTTTCTTGTACAGGTTACATACTCCTTAGATGTATTTAGCTACCTTTTTTAACTGGTACTAATGAGCCGTATATGCAATAAATAACTTCAAAAAGACTTTATCGCGCCTAATTTGACCTTGATTGGCTGAAAAAGAAACTTTCAACAAAGTCCCAATGGCCTGAACTGTAAAACTTCCATACAAGTTATAATAGAGTTGTTCTGGACACTAATTTATATTTCTAAGCCATTTTCACACCGTTTTTGAATTTGGGTTGTAAAAGTATGGACGACCTTGACATAATTTTTAAAGAGGGTCACTCCAAAATAATCAGTGCTAGTAGATTTGGGATAACGAATGTTGCAAAGCCAGTTTATGCACATATAATCAGCGAAAGTTTAAGTTGAGAAAGTCAAAATTTCACCTATACTAACATTTTTATATTTCTAGAAGCCTACATAGGCAGGTCAAATAACAGGACAAATTGCCGGTCATATACCGTGTCAAATTCCAACGTGGAATAGTAAGAACAGGGAATATTTTCTCTGTTTGTTTTTTTAAAGCATGTTACAAGCTTTAAGCGCTATTTCATCAACAACAAAATATAAGCTAAAGGAAGACTAGAATTTTTTTGCACCACACCCAACGAAATTGCAACTATTACTTTTATGTTGAAAGTTAATGTACATTTTGCTGAATAAACAGATTTTTCGTTCTCCTCTCAACAGTTAACATCAGTTGTAACAAACGAAAAATTCGTCACACTGTAAATCCACAAAAGTTAAGAAATGGTTAAAACATTTTCGGTCATTTTCGGGTACAGAACATGCCAAAGTAATTTGATATAATTTTTGCTTTCATAAAAATTTGTGTTTCATCAGGCTATATTTACTCGTCGGCACCTAAAATATAACGTAGAAACTGAAGAAATCTGAAACTGACAGTTATGCATGATTACACATTTTTTCAGAACTTGAATTCCCGAAATGTCTCTCACGAGAAAAACTACATTAATCTTCTTCGAAGCAGTTGAAAATGAAGGACATGGTTTCTCCTACATTTTTATACACACCGAATTATCTATGGAAATATTTGCTTGGCGAAATTTCATTGCAATATAGTATTCCCAGAAAAATATATATATCGACTATAAATATTCCATGTATTACAAGCTATGAAAAACACAATAATTCATTATACTTACCAGGAACTTTGGATCTAAATAGATCTAGCACGTTGGGGAAACCACCCCATTGGTTGTTTGTTTATTTAATTTTCTTGTACACACATAACGGAGATAAATAAACAAATAACGTAATAGCACGTGTCATAACTTTTAAACATTATTTGTGAAAACAGGAATAGCGACATAATTCTTTTCACACCTTTGATGTAGGTAAATGTAAAAACGCCAATTTTGACATGAAAGAGATGGGAAATTTATATAGTTTAAATGAAATATGCACCTAAAAGTATTCCTGTTGTTTTGTATCGTTGGGTGTTAAACCGTTAAACTCCGAACACAACTATTGTTGACACAGGCAGAATAAAGTTATAATTTGCACACACTTTGTGATATCTAAATTGAGGCCTTTTTCCAGCGTTTTCCTGTTTCATTCATCGTTTAAAACTTGTAGCTGTTTAATGACCATAGATTCTCGTGGATATTTTGATTTTTTCAAAACGTTTTTCAGCGTCTAAGGTTATTTAGATTGTAAGAACTGCTGAGTTGCGTTTCTGCGGTTTTATTATCATACCACGTTTAGGACCACTAATGCTATTTAGGTACATAAAATCACGCATTGTATAAAAATTAGTTATTGCTCAATAATTTAAATTGCTTTTTATTTTATCCTGCCATAACGATGTTTAAAGGTAAAGTAGATATTAATACGCTTCTGTGAGTGCTTATGTGAGTTCACGGTACTAAAATCACGGGTCACTTTCATGTATTGTGTCTTCAAATCGTGACTTTACGCTAAAAGTTAAAAAAAATTGCCATACTGGGGTTTATTTGTTGTTTATTATAAAGCCGTACGGGGTATTTATTGTTAAAGGAGAGGCGCACAGAAAGTATTTTGTGGCAGCCAGAAAAAAAAATATAAAGTTAGAGAAAATTTATTTTTCAGTTTTTAGTTCCTTTCAAGCAAAATATTACGAGCTTCGAACGATAAAGTTTGTTATGATGAGATGGCGCCACATTTGAATAAATATGCAGACCAGAAACATTCAACAACAAATCTATTCTTTCTTTATCTTTGCTGACAAAATAAATATCAATTTGTTCAGTACGTTCAGCCATGGAGGTGAAAGTTAAGAAGGATAGATTGAACTCTTTTGTTTCTATTGAAATCATCCGTGATGCCATCAGTTGCAAATCTTCTCGTGTTGTCATTTTAAATTCTAGCGCGTGTCAGTTTTGGTAACTTTCATTGGGCAAGAAAACAATCAAATGTTAAAAGCCATAACGTTACGTAATTGATTAGCGGACCAAACAATAGTTCATTTCAAAATGGCTAATATGTGTTTTGTGTATCAGCAGAATCAAAGAAATGGAAATAGGTCTAACTAAAATTTTAATATTTTTCGAATCCATTAATAAAATTACATCGTTTAAGAAGACAAATAACTATAACTTAACGTTTTGACTCACTCTTGACTCACAAATTTATCATGCTAAGTTTTAGTAAACCTTTGAATCTAGTATAGGGGGTCATGATGTACACACTTTGTCAAAAAACTCGGTCAAACCCTCCTAAAAAATATCATACAAAATTTCACTTCTGACATCACAACTTTTCGTCACGCTTTATTGCAGAACATCCCGCTGATCATCAGCAAAAATCCACTGATCATCAATGCATGTGCAGTAAAGCTTAGTGCTATCATACGCAAGTGGAGTAAATCCCCCATCGTGCGGTGCTTAGTCGTGGAATTCAAACGTAAGTCCCTAACAAATGAGCAAGTGGGGTAGAGGGAAATTCCCAGCTTGCTCCACAAAAAATTGAGCAAATGCCAGAGCACACATTTTTCAAAAAACCGAGTATATAACAAAGATGAGTTGGTTTAAGAATGCCATCAGCAAACTGTATAGCACCGTGTCGGCACCAATGGCAGCAACTCGCGACGCCTTTGCCGACCGACTACAGAGTGTGCGGGAAACTGTTTCCTTCTACTACAACAAGGCAAGGGAACAAATTTCGGGAGGGACAACGCTTAATGACGAGATTGAACAGGAGGCAAGGGAGGATCACGCGGAGGATATTGAATATCAGGGTATTGAAGACGATATCCAGATGCTGGAGGATGGAAATAAGATCAAAACATGGTGGTTCAACAAGCATTTAAATCAATCCCTGAAGGACGCCATTGTGCTAAATATTACGTCACATATAGAAATGCGCGTTAAGGTTGTGTATCGTTTTGGTTGTGAAATTTACAAGGGTGGAGGTGGCGTGTCTATTTACGGCAAAACTATGGGCTCCAGGTCGTCGTCAAGTATAGCCGAAATCGAAGGGTTCATTGAAGAATGCAAAATAAAGCGTCTCGATCTGGAAGATTATGAGTTATGAGACAAAGGCTTATTTACCACCTGTTAGGACCACCGAGACCCCGGAGGCATGTGAGGGAAAAAATTTTTTTGATCACGTACAAATGAAGGTGATAAGCACGCGTGAATTCCTCTTGGGATGCAGCCCTCTCCCAGATTGGTTGCAAAAAAGTTGTATTTACGCCATGGATGCTGAAGATGCCAGAACGGACAACTTATGCTTCTGAAGATGTCTTGCGGTAAAGAAGAGGGCAGACGTAGTACAGGGAACAGAACGACTAACAAAAACAGACCTCGCCCTAACCCGAGATTACTACGAAAACCCTAGCTCAAGCGTAAGGACATGTGACCCACAAGTCTGGTCGATTTGGAGGGCGATTCCAAAAAATTCAAGGTCAACATCAGAGTCTTTGAACCCAAGAAAAACTCCGAGAGGGCACCATTCTGGCTTGTCTATGGTCAAAAGCGATACAAAAGAGGTTTAGATAGCATCAATCTTGGTATGCTGGACGGGCACTGTTTCTATATCAAGGATTTAGATGTGCTGGCCCAACAGAAATGAGAATGTAAGGTATGCAAAAAACTTTTTACCAAAAGCAACCACCTCACGCGGCATAAGATGAACGAATGCGAGGATGTCAAGACGACGATTATGTGCAAGGGGGGGAGGTCAAACGTATGCCGAGCAGTGGCGAAAAGGTCTTTTACGATGAGGGGTATAGCTACGATGCCCCAAAATGAATGGGATACATGTCAAAGCAAATCGGAAGACATATTCATCATGCCCTATGTGGTCATGGTGGTGAACGTGTTTTCGTAATGGCAAAAAGGAATCTAAGGTTGATGGCTATGAATCTATTTCAAAGACTGTATACGAGTACAATGGTTGTAAGTGGAACGGATGCCCCTGTCTGTCCGAGAGAACCAAAGCCGACAAGACTCATTACACTGCAACCCAGTCTAAGAAAATGATGATACGGGAACAGGGCTATAACCTCGTCACGGCTTGGAAATGTGAAAAACCACCCAAAATCAAGAGGTACTTTAAGAAGGAGTTCAAACCAAATCCTCAATACCTGGTATTTGATTTCGAAGCCCTCCTATTACCTTTAAATTACCAGCAAACCTCTGATCTAACATACCTTTCGAGACATGTTACTATAAGCGCTGGTATTGCCGATAGTTTGAATGGAGACGCGACGTTCATAGAGCACGAAAATCCCAAGATCCTGGGTAAACAGTTTGTGGAGGAACTGGAAAAGAGGCATGCCATCATTGTGCAAGAGGTCGAGAGAATGTACACAAAGCCTGACGACTTTGACATGCTCTCCAAAAAGAATCAAGAGTTGTGGAACGAGTGGGTAAATCAAGTAGCTGTAATAGGGTATAATTCTGGCAAGTACGACATCAACCTGATCAAGCGGTATTTTGTCAAAAAGATTGCACAAGACGATAAGACTAGGGTATCGAAAAAAGATAACTACTACATGTTTCTCACCACATCGAGGTTTAAATTTCTAGATATCAAAAATTTCCTTGCTCCCGGTCTAAGCTATGACGGTTGGTGCAAGTCGTTGGAATGTAAGCTCGAAAAGATCGTGTTTCCGTATGAATGGTTGACGAGCCACGAGAAGTTGAAACATGCTGGACCTGTTGAGCATAAGGATTTTTATAGCCGGCTAAGTGGGAAAAACACACTATCGCGCGAAAAGTACGAGACATTCTGCGCTGAGTTTTACAGGCGAGGCTGCGTCACCATGATGGACTGATTGCGTGAGTACAACTTAGCCGATGTGGAAGCGTTCATTGAAGCCATAGACAAGACGAGGTTGCAGTATTTGGATGACGAGATAGATATTCTGAAGGACGCGGTTAGCATTCCGGGCGTGTCGATGCGCTACGTATTGAACAAGTCTCTACTGTTGAACCCCAAGCTAGAGCTATACGCTCAGGGAGAGCCATGCAGGCATAGGTGTAAGGACTCTTGTTATAGCAAGACTTGTAAGGCCTGCAAGGAGGTACGGAAAACATGTGAAAAATGTACCAGGAATGAGGCCTACGACTTTTTGCGGACAGGGATGGTGGGTGGTCCCGCGATCGTCTTCTGTAGATACCACAAACGAGACGTGACCGGTATCAGATCTCACGTGTACAGTGGACCCTGTAAGTGTAAGACCATTCTAGGGTATGATGCAAATATGCTCCATCCGAGTACCTTGATGAAAGACTTTCTCTGTGGGAAGGAACAGTTGATCAAGGTGGCCACACCGACGTCAACACATCACTTGAGCCACTGGCGCAAGGTGTGGTGGATGGGTCGTTGTTTGGGTTTGCCCAGGTTGATTCGAGGTACCTGAAAATCTGCGCGAAAAGTGTAGTGAAATGGCTCCCCTGTTTGTCATCAAGCAGATATCTAATGATCAAATCCCCGAGCACATGCACGATTACTTAAAAACCAGGTGTTGCAAGCGTGTTCTGGGTACACGTAACCTTCTGGGGTTTTAAAAGCCGAAAAAATCCTACTGTATACCCCTGTGCTAAAATGGTACCTTTACCATTGGCCTGAAAGTGACTGCCTTTTACCGGAATGACCGGAATGACTAAATTTCACCAATTTTCTTTTTGTATATGCATTGCTAACGTCAGCAACCTATTTTTCCATTTTTCTCTTGCCATAGTGGATTATTTCACGGGCTATATCGACATCTATTCAGTAATACGCTAGGTGTGTCTGCCTGTCAGGCAAAGTGGATGTCTTCATTTTCCTTTGATGTTCCCAAAAATGCATGTCTAATATGTTAAATTTTCTGACGTTACGACGCAACGATAATAACACTTCTTTAACCTCAATATCCTATACTAGCCGGGAAACCCGGGTTAAGCAATAGGTCAAGGTGTCACCATGCATTGAACGCCCTGAGGAGTGCCTAATAAGAGTCGTAAACTGTGCCACACGGTGAGGTGGGTGCTTTAGTACAGGTATGCCGTATGCCGTAAATCAAGTAAAGCGCATACACCATTCTAGTGTTGCAACTGTCACATATTTTTCAAAAAGTAACTTTCCCGCAACAAAAGCTGAAATAAAAACAGAGTTTACAAACCGTTGTTACTCCGTCATAGCAAAAACAATTAGTCAATATTATTTTATTTTGCGGAATAAGTTTCAGTAAACGTTAAAAAATTAATCGTGACATCGGGCTAAGCGTTTAGTACAGTTAAACAGAGTTGAAAGGCGTGTAGGGACAATACCCTTTTGAAAACACTTTCTCGCAGACTCTGTTTAAATAGAAACACAAGAAACAGTCCATTACCAACACGGGGTTGAGCGGTTAGTCCAGGTAAACAGTACTGTTAAACCACGACACACATTCACCTAGGCGTAACCCCTTTTAGTACAGGCAAACAACATCGCACATGCGCCTAGGCGTAACAGCCTTTTCAAAAAAACAGTCCAATGTTAACACTGAGCTTAGCGCTTAGTACAAATAAAATGTGGCGCACGTGCTTATAAGCTTAATAGCTTTTTCCAGAATACTTCAGTTTAAATTAATACATAGGAAACAGACCGACGTTTAACAACACGAGATAGGCACATAGCATAGGTACTCCATGTCTCATTAATAATCTTTTGACTTTTGCTAAAGTTTATATTGCATTAAAGTTGTAGCTAACTACTTAATTGCATTTAGTATGAAAAAGATTACTGCAGCCAACTGTATTTGCTTATACTTTTACATTTTAGCTAGGGGTGTCTAACCCCAGTCACAACCAAGTAAAAATCAGATTGGCGAAGATAACACAAAAATTTAGAAATGTTAGCTAACATCTACGTTGGTATCCAGAATCTTAAAATTGGTTTTGTTTAAGAATAATATATGGCTAGAGAACGTGACAGTAAGAGGCATAAAACTAATACAAAGATTTAGGTGGCTGAATAGGTAGCATAGCTAGCTAGATAACTATAAAGTATAGGTGAATAAACATGTAAACAAAAAGAAGAATACCTGAAAGTAGTTTTAAAAGAAACTGCAATCTTGTTAGAATACAAATAGAAGTATGAGAAAGAAAAAATAAAGCAAACAGTTAAGAAACTTTTGTTTGTCCAGCACTGAGTTGGTTCAATCTGCTTGCCAAATTTCGGACTGATAACGTAAAAACCGTTGCTAAGAAATATAAAGAGCTTTAGTTTCTGATTGGTCATTTATATAAAACTCCGCTCCTCATTGGACCAGCGAGAAACCGGCCCTGTGCCAGCGGGGGCCCGACGGGTTTTCGTCCCCGCGCTAGCGGGCTAGTATTTCGTGCGTGGTTAACACAAGTCGCTTTTGACGCACGATCAGACAAACGACGGCTATTATTATAGAGATTAAATTAATGAAGCCATTACAGTGCACCTAAAATTTTGAGGCCAAATAACTTGGAAATGAGGTGGTGATGTCGATGATTTTTCACCGCGTGGGTAACTAGGGACCACCTAGGACCAATTTGGGTAATTTTCTCAAACCTGGTTCCCCGAATCCGTTTCGGAATGGACGGGTTGATGACGTCATCAAAAAACCTTAAGCCCCAATATCTCTGCAACCGTTTGTCAAAAGTTCATGATTCTGTACATGTTCTTGAACATCGTTTCAAAGTCTATACGATGAAGGCAACAGGTATACAAATTTCTATAAATAATTTTTTTTGTTTTGACGGGCCATTGGTGATGTCAGCAAAATCTTTAAAGCCTCATATCTCATTAACCGTTTTTCAAAAGCATATGATCATATACATTTTCTTGATCAGCAGTTTAAGCTCTACACAATAAAGACAACGTGAAAACAGGGTTCTAATTTATTTTTTTGGATGGGTTGCTGACGTCATCACAATTCAATTGACGTGTTTTTTATCCTTCTTCAGTGGATTTTTCCACGAGCTTTATCGACTGTTTTTTTTATATATTACAGGAGCAGCAGCACTAACCCCAGCAGCAGAATATTTTAATTTACCGTTGTTTGAAGATATTCCTACTAAACACGGCTATTTTGCAGGACAATTTTTAGTGATAATTGATAGAAGACAATCAAAAGGTATTTGAAAAAAAATTAGAAAAGACAGTACGAAATGACAGTGACCTTTCAGTTGCATGTAAAAACAATTATTCTTGTATGAACTAAATATGGGTAGGAAGAAGTACGTGTATAATGGGCACATGTGGGGCTCAGGGAAAAGGAGAAGCAACCAATAATTGTTGGTAGAGCAGTTTTTTTAAGATATTAAAAAAAAAAAAAAATAAGAACGACAAAATCTACGACATATCCAAATATATCTTTCAGCAAGCTTTCGCCAACGCCCAGGTTGGCATGTTCACACTGCTTCTAAATTTTATTTTACAAGTTAGAGATAAAATAATAAACATAATAGGATATAATAGGAAGATTAGAGCTATTATTCTAAAGGCATAGATTTTACCGTGTTATTTAAAATGGGACGGTCACGCTCAATTAATAAGCTCTCCATCAGAGTAAGTTTAAAATCTTTAGACTCTTCCGCAAGTACTGAGAAGTTGTGAAACGATGCTGGAGAGTTATTACAAAACATTAAATGTTCGAGAACGGCACTGGCCTTGGGACCAGGTTTAACGCGTTTACCTGTAAGTGCAGAAATACCTAAATGCTCAGACATACGGACTTTAAAATGGCGTTTTGTTTTGCCATAATAAGTGGCGTTGCAGCCACTACACTTAAAACAGTAAACGAGTCCGGAGCGTAACGATTCGGGTATTCTGTCCTTAAAGGCAAAGCAGTTACGTAGCCTCCTCTTAGAAAAAAATATAAGTTTAACATTACAATGTGCCAGTTTCTGCTTAAACAAACGGTGCAAACGTGTTCGAATTTGTAAGGTAATCTTTCCTAAAAAAGGTAAAATAAGGACTAACTCTTTCTTAGGAGCAAGGCACACTTGTTCCTTCGGTTCGTAATTTCTGCTCTTGAAAATTCTGAGACAGAATTCAAAAACCTTTGAAGGTTATCCATTCCTTCCAAGAATAGTCTTCAACTGAGATATTTCTACATGAAATTTATTAAGATCTGAACACAGATGGTAACAACGATAAAGTAAAGAAAAAATCAAGCCGTGTTTATATTCCATGGGTATGAAACTAGAAAAGTTAGTATAAACTCCACTAAATGTTGGTTACCTATATACGTTGGTGACAAAAGAATCACCTTCACGCATGACGCAAACGTCCAAGAATGGCAAAACCTTGTCACTTTCTTCTTCAAACGTGAATTTAATATTCTGATGCCTAGAATTAATATATTCATAAAAATTTTGAACATGCTTACGTGATTCAAATAAAACAAAAATATCATCAACATATCGCCTATAATAGATCGGCTTATATTCAGACGGACAATTTTTAAGCCAAATGTTTTCATATTGACACATAAAAATATTGGCCAGTGTAGGCCCTAACGGAGACCCCATGGCCACACCGTCAATTTGCTTATAATATACGCCGTTGAAAACAAAAATAGACTCGGTAGTCGCTAGAGTAAGAATATGTTTCAAATCTTTCTTAGGAATACCATCTATACAATTAGATTCTATCTCATTGATAATAATATCAATCGTTTCATGTAATGGAATATTCGAAAAAAGTGAATTAACATCAAAACTAGCCATATAACAGTTAGGATTCTGCTGAACAATTTCAGACGCAAAACTGAAGGAGTCTTTCACGGTATAGTCATTGATAGTGAGACTTACAAGCTTAGGTACAAGAAACTTTGCAAGCTTGTACGTGGGAGTACCAATAGCAGAAAGAATAGGACGAAACTTAGGTACGCCATTAACACAAGATTTATGTACCTTGGCTAGACCATACAAAACACCAGGATTGGACCCACTGGGACAAAGTTTCTTGTACGTAGTTTCATCGATATAATTATTGTTTAATAAAGATCTATAGGAATTCCTCAATCTATTTTCTATATTAATTATATAATTAATGTCCTTACCATATTTGGATATGTCGTAGATTTTGTCGTTCTTATTTTTTAACAACCAATAATTACTTCACAAAATAGCACCACATTCTATAACAATACCAAATAGAAAAGATCCTGATAAAAAAATCGTTATCAGAGGGAAAAGAATCAGTCCAAGACAACAACAAAACTGGTGATAAATGCAGAAGAGGAAAAAAATACAAAGATTACGAGTTGTCATTGGTGGTCAAATAGAGGATTTAAGAGCTTTTTTAAAACAGAAAAATAATGAATTTGTAAGAAAAGCTGCAGGAATGGTACCAAAGCATTAGCTAATAACGCTGATAAAATATTAGTATTGGGAACTAGTAAAACAAAAATAAAACATATAAAGCAACTGTTAGATAATGAACACTTTCAGTCTGCATTCAGGAAAGGAACAGGAACGCTCCTGTTCTGCGGGTAAACTAAATAACGACTAATGGCGGGTCTTTCTACTGGAGAAATCAGAAACTTTGTCAAGAAAAATGATGGAAATTTAATGAATAAGTCATTTCTCGGTGTGAAATCTTCTGATGGAATAGGAGAAATCGGCATGATAATTAAAATTCAAGGAAAAGATAAAGATACTGCTCCGTCTATAATTACTAATACCGATGATGCAGATAAACCTGGCATGCATTGGTGGGGTGTTTTAATAATATGCACAGCTGATGTATTTTTATTTAACTCATATGGAAAAATTGGACTACAAAAACCCTAACGATATAAAAAAGTTTATCCAAGATATTTGAAAATTTTAAAAAAGTAAATGATAAAGAGGATACAGAAGGAATTCAGTTTAATAGCTTAATATTCGTTCAAAGCGCTTTCGAAAAATATTATAAGGAGGGAGTTTCCCTAACTGCTGCTTGTAGGGGTTTTCTTCGTTTATTAAACATCTTAGCTAAATCGCAAAAAAACTGAAAGTAAAATTCTATTATGTTCATAGTCAACTTCAATTTAAAGTATCACACACTTACGGCAATTTTTTTTTATAACAATTACACAATTTTTATGTTTAGTCATTTTGTTGAAGATTTAGATGCAAGTACTGCTCAAAGAAATATTTTCATTAGGTTTTTACTGCTATTGTTCTCTGCCTTCGTATTTAATCCGGTACTTGGCATAATCATGGATAAAACTGGTCAAACATACCGTGCACTAGCTGTACTCTGCTGGATAAAAGTTGTATGTTTACTTACTTATGTATTTTAAAAAAATATCTACGTCATAAATACAGCGTTGGTGTGCTCTGTGGTAAAAGTAGGATCTCGTGAAGTTACTAACAATACTCTACCAATGTTAATCAATGCCGTTTAGATATTACTTTTCATCGCATGCGAACATAAAAAACATCATGTTTCTGATAAGAAAAATTTCACGAAATCAGCTGGTAGAAAAGAAAAACTCTTTGTGGTACTTCTAACTTCTTTTTTAAGCAGATTTACTTCCGTTAGTATGCTCATTGCCGTTCAAGAGTTTGGAGAGAAAAACAATGTGGTTAATCTATTCCTGGGTATTGTTTTTACGCTACGGTACGGCATAGCATACGCAGCTAACATTTCTTAATCAGTACTCAAACAAGCTCATTTTAATATCATGTCTAATAATCCCGATGATATGTTTTGGATTTGTTTTTATATCGACGTTGAGCTTTAACAGATTAGTTCAAGTGGTTTATTCCTTTAACAATGATGTACCTGAGCTCCGTATATTCTTTATCTGAACTTTAGAAAACTACAGACTAGATATATTTATACTCCGCAGTGTATGGATTATTTGGTGTGCTTGGGATCAGCGCCACATTTCTATATCCTTTGTTTAGCAATAATATCGAAATCTACTTCTATATGGGAATGTTTGTATTATCATTGAATTTTTTAATGTTGAGAAAAACTGAACTTATTTGAGCAACAAATATTAAATTAGATGTTGGAAGTTGTAGTTAATTTCGTTTTAAAAACTCACATTAACTATTGTCAATAAACCTTTCTGCAACGCAGTTTGCACTTACCTTTTTTCCCACGTACTATTATGTCAAATTATTTTAAGCTGTAGCGTTGAATAGATGCCAGAATTGCATGTCGTTGTTTTTTCGATTACGTTTCCTTTCGCATAGTAAGGCGCGTGGTACCTTAAAATTTTTTATTTAAGATCAGGGTTATAGATTATATTTTCCAAAACATTTTCCATAACATGAGAAACAGAATGAATAATAATTGAACCATGAATATTGATGTGTTTGTTTCATAAAAATTATATTTTATTTAAAATCAATTTCCCAGCTAGTTCTCGCATCTAAAAAAAATAATAACTGCAACCTAAAGTACAATTGGACCAATCAAGAAGAGCTTTT
Source organism: Hydractinia symbiolongicarpus (assembly GCF_029227915.1). Lineage (NCBI taxonomy): Eukaryota > Metazoa > Cnidaria > Hydrozoa > Anthoathecata > Hydractiniidae > Hydractinia > Hydractinia symbiolongicarpus. The sequence goes on from NC_079878.1 coordinate 8,212,633, forward strand.
TGCACGCTATATTAGCCAATCAGAGAAAGAATATAAGCTATTTGAACAGTAGAGTTAAATAATGATAAAAAAATTGCACTCGTTTCTCTGTCGAAAATATTCTTTTATATTTTCATGTAGCTTAGTCATAGTGCGCGACAAAAATCTTAAGCAGGCATACAAAATACATAAGTACGTGCATGTTAGTCAAAATATGTTGATACAAAACAGCTATTTTCGAATTAGGCGCTACAAGTAATTGCGTAGGCTATTGTTACATTAGAATGAGGTATTTTGAACTTAGGTTATTGCGTTATTATAACATGTGCTAATTATTGCAGACGTCAATATGACTATTTTTCACAAATTTTGGGGTCTTTTTGGGCCCCGACATAATTCCTATCGGTGTTCGGATGTGCTAGAGAACGCGACTAGCAACTAGCTACCTTTACACGCCTGCCCTACATCTGTGTAAAGGTAGAGATTTGCAGTCTGTCGGCTGAAAAGCATTGGTTGTTGGATTTTTTCGTCTTTATTTAAAAATGGCGGAAGGACTTTTAACCTTCTTGCTGTATAAAATCTAGGATTTTTCTCGTTCTACATATTCCGGTCCTGAGATTATCACCCTAGTCACTGCTATTTCGTGATCATTTACAAAAAGTAAGGATCAGGATACCATTTTGAACGAATTTAACTTGTGTGTTTTGTTGCCCTTTTAAGGTTTATTGCGTAATTATCAACTGGTGCTTTCTCTTCAAAATTTATTAATAGTATGTTCAGTGCAATACAATTAACAAATTCCAACTCAATTTTTCTTTCTCGGTTTCAAACTAAATAAACAAAAAATAACTCAATTTGTTTCTCAAGAAAGTGCGCTCTCGTTATTTCTCTGTTTCTTTACAAACTTTAATGGGATGATTATACATTTTGTCCATTTACTCTCAACCTATCTTTAAAACGAAACAATCTGCCGTCCGAGTTTCACTTTTATAAACTTCGTTATGTTTTTTGTTACTCAAATTAGCGATAAACTCCCAGAGTCTTCAAGAGCATACATAGTAATGAACTTCCCAATCATCAAAGCTATATTAGGTAGTTACATTAGATTCTTCAATTCTTTCTTGGTGAGGGTAAACTGTTTTGTTGAATTGCAAAGGTATGGCATCTCCTCACTCTACCATCACTGTGTTCTCCATTGCTGCTTCTCTTGTTTCCTTTATTTGAAATTACTAGTCTGTTATAATAATACCCTGTAACGTGCAAGGTTGTTTATATCTGCTATAACGTTCTACAACGAGGCTAATAAAACACCCCCTAAAAATTGTGTCATGTATTTAAATTTACGGTGACGAGTTCTAACATCTCTTTATTGTAAACTAGTACGCTGGCAAACTTACGGAAAGTGAACGTTGTTATTATTGTTATTAATTTCATTCTAAAGTTTTAATTAAAAAATAATGACATAAGCCAAAAAAATCTAATGGAAAGAAACAACTAGTTCTTTTATAATTTTTTTCCCTCTACGGTCAAGAGAAGTATGAGTGTTCAGGATAGGTATCGAAATTTTTGTTGCCTTACTATTTTTTGTTTGTTTTGGTTGACCAAACGCACGATATTGGAGATAAAACTTAAGCCAGGATTTTAATTGAACAGGGTGCAAACACGAAAAGCGACTAGTCATGCCTAACAAAGTTTGGCATGCTCTGGCAGCAAATTTTGAGTTATAAAGACAACATAATTATCAAAGTTAACATTTCTATTATCGCAAATTGTGTAAAAAACAAAAATATATGTCAGAAAGTGACGATTGTAGTTAGATTCGAAAAAAAACATTTTTGTACTATTAATTCATTTGCAGACGGGGGTTTGCATATGAAATAGTCGGTATATCTTCCTTCTTTCTTTACAACGATAATGGTTTGATACATGGTCAAACTCCCGAAACTCAGCACAACAGTAACCCTATCTACTAGTTTTTAAGCAAAATTCCCTTGAATTCAGTGACACGCGTTGCGAATGTTTAAAAGCTAATAATAACAGTTCAATAATTTCGGATAATGATTCGGAGAACTGTTTGAAAAACTAATTCGACTTTCGCAGTTTTATATTAGTTTAGCATGTCAATATTGTTATAAATCTGAAACCGTGGTCTGTACATGACAAATAAAGTTTGGATGCAGCTTTTGAAAAACAAATAATTTTATGTAAATAACACCCACCAAGCTTCTTTCAAAGTCATTTTTAGCGTGTTCGTAGAGTAGAAGCGTGCGCGCGATAAGGCATAAACCTTTTTCACGCGATTAAACTTTCACGAATGATGATTTAGCGATTATAAACTTGAGAGAATAACGTAGCAAAAGAGTTTTTCCTTTATGTTATCCCATGCATGATACGCCGCGCTGTTCTCCATAATTCTAAAGACTAAGGCGATTGTGTACGTAGACTTCTTCTAAACCCATCATCTTTTATTGAACTGGACATTTGAGAAGGTATTAAAAATAATGCACCTTAACACAGCAAAAGATTTACTCACTTATTCGACCTCAAGCAGAGAAGTATTAGTATGACAACATTAATGGTCATCGAAGGTTGCATTATTGTCACTTACTGTCTTCATATATCGATGAAAAAAGCTTAGGATAAAGAAATTGAGTTTTGCAGGCTATCAGATTTCCTTTAAATAATCTTTCTTTGAATACTTAAACAAAAGAAATCGGAATCCAAAAAGGTTTATAAAAGAAACGTGGAAAAGATTGTTAAAATCAGTATGTAGATGACTAAGACGATTGTCTTTCTTGTTTCTTTATGACATTTTTTAGCTTGTGTTTTCAATTTTTTGTCGGTATTTTTTCGAGACATAAAAACGCACCAATGGTAATAATTAGACGATAGGTTATTGTCTAGATTTTTAAGTCCCCCTTACTTGAAATTTCGAATTTTAGCCACCTTTTTTGCAAACTGACTTCTCATAAATAACATGTAACGTTTACATACCATGCTATTGACTTACTTGTCTAAGGACCGTGGATATATCCACATGTTTGTCTGTCCTTACTTCCCGCATTGCATGGGTCTCGCTACTGTGGTAACTATTTTTCGTGACAGACAGACCTTTACGGGTATTACAATATAGATTTTGATGTGTAAATAACAAGCAAAAAAGTACATAAACCTTTCTATTATAACAGAGTAGTCGTAAGCCCATCAGAAATCCTAATGGATTTCCCTAACTATTGCTCGCAGCTACTCTCTTAGTCTGTCAGAAGGAAGTCGGCTATTTTTATATAGATAAACTTGTTGACTTGTACATTTTTATTTACTTCAGTAAAATGCACGTTCAGATTATAAAGTTTTAAATTTTAATAACTGCTCATCAATCCATTTTCGGAAGGCAGAAATTCTTGCAAATACAGGCTTTGCGTCGTTAACATTGCACTGAGGTGATCCCCAACTAACTGCACCGTGTAATATCCAACTGCCGTCCGTTTGTTGGCAAACAAAAGGTCCACCTGAGTCGCCATGACAACCAGACTGTTTGTATGGTGCTTTATTGGCAGCGCAGACCATTTGGTCAGTAATTTGTCCGTATAATGAATTACTCCAACTGCAATCTTTGTTTGAGATTACTTCAAGACTAGCGTGGCGAAGGTTTAACACTGAAAATCCTGGATGACTTGTTTTACCCCATCCTGGAATACAAAAAACATTCGATTTAAAGTTTTCCCATACTTTATTTTTTCATAGCATTATCTGATAGTAATGCAAAACAAAACAAAGCAAAAAAAACGTAACGAAAAATTTAATGACCCTGTTACATATCATTATAGTCTATTGTTTTTTTATCATGAGCTATATCCAGTAAACAATTGGTTAAAACAAGTTTTTTTTTAATGTTCTTGATGGTGGTGAATGTTAGTTAAGAATAAACTGTTTTCCCCATAAAGTTTTGTTTTTCGACAATGAAAGAGGAAATAGTTTAAGTAATCGGATTATAGGAGCACTTGGGGAAACTTGAGTGCATGATTCTTTTTACTTTCAAAATAGAACTGATTCTTTTTAGTATCAAAAGTATACATAACGATTATCTTTTAAATCATTTCCTTACCTGAGATGTAACATCTCGTGCCAACGCTAACCTTCTCATCTTGTCTTGGCAAACACACTGTACGTACATGACCATTTAATTTAACAGGTGAAGTTAATTTTAACAATGCGATGTCGTTATTGAGTCGAGGTTTTCCATAGTTGGAATTCGTAATAACATGTTTTACTGCAATGGTTTGCTCATTCCCACTTGTTTGACCTCGGTCTAATTCACCTATAATGTACCAAGGTAACGTAATGAATTTTATTTCCAATGGTTTCATATGTTTTGCCTGTTTTCTCATTTTCCAATGTACTTCTTCTCAAGAAAAAAAGTTGCAAAAGAAAAAATTGCAGAGTTGAAGTTTGCAGATAGGACTTGGTAAATTTTAAAAAATGCGGAATAGCTATACATATAGTCTATAGCTAAAATAGTAGCTAGAATAGATCCTATTTTAGCTACTTATATTATACAAAAACGTCGGAAAAAAGATAAAATCATAAATTAACGATTGCGAATTTACGTCCTTGTTTAAAATCCGCAAAAAATAAGTTTGTGGATACAAGGCAATTTTTAAATGTTAACTTCTCATTCGTTTCTACGTATTCATTTCATCCCTTACGGTAGATATAATATTTATAAATATTTCAAAACATTATCATCATTGATGGTTGGAGATTTTGGCTGGTAAGTGCATGAAAAGCGTATCCTCCAACTAACTTGATAGCATGTATCTCTTGAGCAATTTCTTACAGATATTTTATACCTAAAACAACTTTGATATCAGCTGCAGAGAGCTTCTTCACACAATGAGCTGCGGTGACTACCCATTCAGGTGTTATTAAAGAACCACCACAGTTGAAACGACCTCTCTTTAACATTGCTACTTGCCATGGCCATTGTCCGTCTTTCGAAAATTTTCCGGCTATTACTCGACTTACCGGAACGGATGAAACTCCACAGCTTCCTGATGAATAAATAAATATTCGCACAATCGAAAATAGTGCTTCACTAACAATGTTGCGTTATGCAAGTACTTATAATTTTTTGTTATACCTGGTTTGGGAGTGTAAGGATCGACAGTGTATGTGACTCTAACTACATAAAAAACAGCAAGTAAAAAGATAAGTCGTAAACACATTCACAGTTAAACACAAGACTGGTTATGTAAAATTAACTCGCGATGACATGTACCCTTTTAGTTTACCTTGCGTACTTCTGACGAACGGCGTGGTCACACCTAAACATATGAATACATTTTTAGAATTTACTCCAATAACCCCTTCCATGATTTTCTTAATTGGCAAAGCATTGGAATTGTGCAAAATTACATTAAAATGGCCTAATATTAACCCTATTACCTATGGCTCCGCCACATACGTGAAACGGTCTGATTTTGGTGTTATTTCTTTTGCACCTTATGATGGTATATTTTCCGAACATTTCCGGGGTTAACTATTTCTCGAGCAATAATGCCTTGTATTTGATGTAATTATTATTTATCTATTGTATTTATTATGTATCTAGTTTTTCTCCGTTCAAATCATTCATATTAAGTTTTATTGTATCAAATTTCATGACAAAATCATTTACGATGACGGAGATCCATAGGGGAGGAGTCACAAAGGCTAATAGCCAATGAGGTTAAAGCACGCATATGTATTTTCAGACGAAAGATCGTAAAGACCATGAAAACTCGAAAATCTAACTATAAGAATAAAATAAGACAAAAGGCTTTATGAATTTTTCATACTTAACTACACCACAAGAGCGAAAACAAGGAAGTTATCTAGCACAAAGACTCCAGCTACCTACCACATAAATCACATGTTAGTTGACAGATTCTCCTCACCCACTCCTGAATGCACAGTCCTCTCTTTTTAAAGGTTTGGCAGTTGTAAGTTTTGTCCTTGCATGATGGATGTCCTGATAGAAGGTTAAGCTATTGAGGTCATTTAGTAAAGCACAAAACAATTGTAATACAGATGGCAGAGACCTCTGCCATCTGAATTTCCACTCTTTGGCACTGTTTTAAAAATAACTTGGTAGTGTTTTTTCTTTTAACAATATCTAATAAACAAATAAATAATCAATAATTACCCTTTTGTGTTGTTAGAACATTTGTCGTTGTAAGTGGTTTGGCGGTTGTGGCACCTACAGAAAATCGTAGACATTGTTTCGTACAACTGATTCTTTAATCAGGATTTTACATTTTGAGCATTAAATATCAAATATCAATTTATTTAAAGTTTAATAGGAACTATAATCAGCAACTGTTTGTCAAGATTCGTTAAACAGGTACATAGTGAGAAAATGAAATCGCAGGAACAAAACTAATTGTAGGCGAAAAGTGACAAGTTCCAATTGGCTTCATCTCTTATTGTTGCAATACCAAAAAAGGCATAAAACAAATATTGCAAATCGATATTCCTTTTCGTATTTTTCTATAAAATCATTAAACTAAATTTTTCAAATCAACTTTGGACATCTGCTCATATTAGTACACATTACTCAGCATAATACTTACTTATATTTTATTATCAGTAAAATTTAATGAAGGTTAAAATAAGAGATCAATTTGCACACTTTACCGTATCTCTTTAATAACAATAGCCGTTTTCCGACTGTCTGTTTGTGCGCGAGGAAAATGTTGTGCTACGGAAATACAAAATGTAATATATAAGGGACGGGCGACCCTGTGGATTTTTTCACAGGTTGGCGACGAGTTTTGTGAATATAGTGCGTATAAAAGTACTTGTTTTGCCACATTAGAAACGTCAAATTGACAACAAACCTGAGTGGAACCAAACCAATTTGAAGAAATATAGTTAAGAATTACTAATAGGTAATAAATAAATAAATAAATAAAAAATAATTACCCTTTTGTGTTGTGAAAACTTTCGTCGCCGTTAATGGCTTACCGGTTGCACCACCTACGGAAAATTGTAGACATTGGTACGTGCAACTTATCCTTTAATCGCTACTGTAAAAGATAACAGCGTTGTACGAAAGAAAAAACATATATTATATATTAAGAAAACCAATAGGGAACGCCCATATCGAGCTGAAAATGTTTGGCACCAAGTGGTATCTTTTCCACAATGCCCATAAAAAATAGAATGGTACTCACATAAATTGCATGTTTTTTTACAATTCTTTTGAACAAACTCACTGAATTTGCACTGGCTATAGTCTCTATAATATTCACACGTTGCAGTTGATATAGCGTCTTTACAAGCTAAAATTATAGAGCATAAAAAAAAGTAATTGTCAATTACAAGACAACAGATTCGACGAACCAGATAGAAAAACATCTGGTTTGACTTAAGAGAACTCATGCCTACATCATTTTCAGAAAAACTAACACTTGTCGTTTGTTGACTTGTTATACATCATATAAGTTATAACACTACAACACAATGTTGTTTCGAAAATTATAAAATATGGCTTTCGTAGTGTGTTGCACTTTGTAAGCCGGTGCAATTTGTAACCTATTTTGTCACACTTTGTAATCCCATGTTGTCACACATTGTAATCCCATTATTTCTGTGATTGTCTGCCCCAATGGCGTTCAACTTTCTTCTACTTTATTTTACTTTATGCGTGAAGTGTAAATTGGAATATACATAATAGTTATAATTGTCATCTGTTTTTCCCCTTATTTAAAACAAAAGCCTAGAAAATTCTATCAAAGAAATACACGAGATTATTTTGTACCAAAATATAAGGGAATATTTCATTGCAGAAATATCGGGCATTATAGTGAAAAACTGCAAAAACATTTCATGTGGCAAATTTAAAATGAACATTTGAGGCTGAAAAAATCAAAATATAAGAAAAATTAGGCTCGACTTAAATTTCATGGTTCTTAAACAAGAAGACGTATATAAAAAGATTGATTCATCTATACAAAATTAAAATAGCTTAGCCTGGTTGCTGTTAGGAATATATCGTTTGTCAATAATTTTATTACAGTTAACTCCCGGTAACTGGTACTTCTAAGGGACCGAGGGAAATAGTTCTACTTAGCGAATGTTCGAGTTAAACGAAGCTCCTGTTAAGTGGAACTTAGTCTAAAATGAGATTATAGTTCGACTTAAAACGATTTGTACAAAAGGTGGGGCAACTGTTTCCGGGAAAAGGTGCAATCTTGGCGGTGAAAAAAGGCATGCAAGTCCTTTGTAAATTAAATTTTCCTTGACAGACAACATTATCTATCAATATGACATCAGGAGCTAAAAAAATTAAAATTAAAATCCGTCATTTATCTAGACTGTATTTTCCTTTTCTCGAGTAAAAAGTTCGAGTTATCCAAAGAAGTTAGCCTCATGGGGGATGAAAAATAGGTCGAGTTAACAAATGTTCGAGTGAACCGAGGTTCGAGTTAACTGGAGTTTTTTTTAAGAAAGTATTACCGAAAGTTCAAAAAACCCAAGATAATGGTTTGAGATAATAGAAGTTTGAGTTATCCGGTGTTTACTGGCAACTAACTAGATAAAGTTCTATATATTTACCGTTAACACAAAATCTTAATTCCTCACAACGTACCTGAAGCCTGTTGCAACATGAAAACACAAATAACGATAAAAGATAAATCAGTCATCGCAAAGTATATCGTACGTGGATGTGATTTACATTAAGTCTGTCAAAAGCGTGCATGCATGACTGGCTAACTCGACTTTGAAAAAATGTTCAACTGAACAAATAACTATAATATTCTTTTTCAAAACACGAGTTTTAAAAATAAATATTTACTTCTCTTTACCATGCTGAAGTCTTATTTTGCATTACTGTAATGATCCGAACAAGCGCCCTGGGCGCTTATAATTTTTTTGATTTTTTGCATGGGCGCTTATTCAAAGGGGGCGCTTAAAAAGTGCTGGGCGCTTATAATATTTTCCTAATTTTGTACAAATTAAAGACAACAGTGATTTTCAATTTTGTTTTTTCTTCCAAAAAGTAAAACTGAACAAAAGTCGTAACACAATAAACTTTAGTCTTTCCTTTCGTTCTCAATATAAGAAAGTAAAATTTTCAAATAAACGCCCAGTTTCTCTAGTTTTAGATTAAGCGCCTCCTTTTATCAGGCGTGTGCTTATTTGAGGGAGGACTTAATGAGTGCTGGGCGCTTATTGATCTTTGAGGAAATTACCTGGGCGCTTGAAAAATGCTGAGCGCTTAATCGAATCATTACAGTATAAGGTAATTTCTGCATGCAAAAAGCTTCGTAATCAATATATCCTTAATGGTCTATGCAAATTTTCGGAAGTTGTATGAGCCAAAAAGGATATATTTTCAAAATCTACCGTGGTGCTTCATTAAACGTGTTACTCAAATGAACACCCATATAATGTAAACTAAAAAATTGAACAGTAGTACAATCGTAATCATAATGTTTACGTATTTTTTAAAAATGGCCTAAAGCGTCAACTAATAAACATTCCTCAACTAGAAGGCTACTTTTGTCTCAGAATCATTAATGCAGGTTTGTAGTTGAGTTCATTCCACACAATATAATAAAGGCCAGAAAAAAACTTAGTTTACTCAGCTTGTACTGTTAAAATACAGGAGATACTTTCCGTAAAATTCTGTTAACAAAAGAGGCGTTTTTTGTTTATTCTTGTTAAAAAAACTTAACAAACAACATCGCTTGATGGTGCCACATATTTTTTGTGCACATTTTCGTGTTGCGATGTCTCAATTGGGAAGTTACCATCAAAAAAATGACGCTAGTTGTAATGGGAGGAACAAACCATAATTAAATACTCGGTGTCATTACTAACCGTATTGAAGGCTACTAACGGAGGAACATCTGGCAAATTAAATCCAAATCCACGCTCAATTCGTCTCATAATTTTCTGCAGTGAAAACAGGTGACAACGTGATAAAAATGGAGCATTTTTGCGGATTACATCCGTATTATATCCTTAGTATTACTTACGTACGATGATAATTAGCCCTTGATTGTGAAGTCTTCACTAGTTCAAACCTGTTCCTGTTGGGCCATTAGGGGGCTACTAACTGGAGGATGGCGTGTTGTAGCCCCCACCCCCCACCCCCCACCCCACCTCCCTTCTTCATTCTTCTCTGTAATATTTGGAGTTGTTATTCATTGAACATGAAATTTACCATAAGTGTTGGCCAGATCTTAAGTAGCAAACTAGTTAAACAATTGCTGATGTCCGCATTTTGAAATGAAAGACTAAAATATGGAAAAAAAGTTAAAAAAGGAAAAAGAAAAAAGTTCCTGTTGTCGAGTCTTCTTAATTGGTAATACACTAGATAGTGGCCCCTGGAAAAATCCACGGGTTCGCCCGTCTTTTTTATGCTACGTTACTTGCGGTATCATTTTACGTGACAGACACGTATACGGGTATATGCTAATATTAATATTGAGACCCATTTTGTCTAAGAAAAAAATATATTGGATGTTTTCTGGCTGATAGTGATACTCCTGTTGTTATATCTTCCTGCGGATAGACTTTTTGATTTGCTGGAATAATGCGCTTTGAAAGTTAAAAAGAGACTGCAAAATAGATTTTAAATACAGCGCATAAGTGTATTTCTGACCATCGACAGATTTTTCTTACTTTTGTATTTAAGACTTTGCTATGGTTAAAGTACCTGTTTGATGAAATGAAAGTTGAGCTTATTAATTTATTCAAGACAATGTAATTAAAAATTCGACTGCAAATTCTTTTTCTAGAAATTCGGAATAATGAACATAATAAAGTATATTTTCTGTTTCAAAATTAGTTTCTACTTTTTCCGTCACAAGAGATATTTCATTACATTAATTCGTTCGATTAAAGGATACATTGAAAAAATGTTGAAGTGGAACTTCCTTGTAGCAAACACCTCTCCTGCACGAAACCCTATTCTCGGAGACGGATGGAATTACTCAAACAATCATAACAAAACGCCATATAGAGGATACTTTATACAGCCCATAACTTTTGTGGGTTTGATTGACGCGTGGCCTTGTGGTTATGGAGTTCGCTTCGCAATCACAAGGTCTGTGGTTCGGTCCACAGCGCAGGCACGTTTAGCAAGTGCTGTTACCACAGCTACGGGTAAACCCATGCCATGTGAGGGAAATTGGATAGGTATTACCGGTGTATACTTAATGTATACATTCCGAACACAGGACCCATATTGATAACAGTGTTTCCTACACTGAAGTGGCTATATCCTGTATAAATATTCGAAATAATAATAATAATAATAAGTAAAAACAAATGACACGTCGGAAAACCATCATCAAATTTGAGAAGCTTTTTTGCGTTTTAAACCACTTCCTTATGCTGTCGCAATTGATGTTGTCATACTTTCTCAATATTTGACAGAAAATGAAAGTGAAAAGATAAACAAATAAGCATTTATGCTATAATAAGTAGATATACAATAGGTAAACATAGGTTATTGAGATTTATTAACTCGAGGTGATTTATATTCAACGACGCGCAGCGGAGTTGAATATAATATCACCGAGGGTTAATAAATCCAATAACCTATGTTTACCTATTGTACATATGTTTTATTATATACCCAAAAGAGATTGTTATAATTAATATTACTTATTTTGTTTTGTGTTTGTTTTGTTTTCTTTTTATAGTGTAGATCTATGTCCCCGAAGCGATTTATTTTTGTTTCGATTTCTTTGTTTTGATGTTTTTGTAAAAAGATTTTCTCGACAAAAAAGTTCCCGCCATTTCACGTGTTTGGAAATCGACCAATCAGAAAACGGACCACTAAGAAACAACCAATCACAGTTAATTACGATAAAAATTAATGAGGCGGAAAGGATAAAATCAAAACATGCGTTTACGAATGTTTTGTCAAAACTATTGTCACGTCACAAGCATTGAATAATACGGGTGGAACACGATTATTTATTCAATGGCTGTTTTTGCTTACGGGTATATAATGATAATATATAAATTATATTGAACCGAAAACAACTTTCAAACTGTTAAATACCTTATTACACGAAATTAACGCTGTGTGGTTATTAACGCGGTTAAAAATAACAGGTCATTAATTAACGCGATTGCTTGAGAAGACCTAGTTTAAGTGTGTGGAAATTAACGCGGTTAGAGACAAGTTTTAAAAATTTTCATATGACTAAACATTTTCTATTCAACAACAATTCAATGTAACAGTTAGTAAAACTGTCTACTTCATAGCATCGAATGGGTTCAAATGAATATAATTTGTACCCATTTCCCGAGTATTTTCATCGGTAGCGGTAATACCAGCACTTTGCCAACCATTTTTTATAATACTAACTCCTTTCTTTGATTGGAGGAACTCGTACGCCTCGACCATCACTGTGGCATGATACGGTTTCAACGTAGACAACTTCAAATCTACTTTGATTGAAGTTATGGCAGATACACATTTTGAATTTTTCACTGCACTTAGAGGTTTTCATGTTTACTGCAACACTGTTAATTGGGAGCCGCAAGTTGGGCAAAAAAATATCTTTTAAGCGTGAGCACAATAACAAGTACGATAAGTTTGCAGTGGCTGGACAAGCGCTCTTGAGAGGTCGATTAGGAGATATAATTGTTAAAAATATTAAGGGCGGTTTTTATTAACGCGGTTGGAAGTCAACCGCGTTAATAACCACACAGCGCTAATTTCGTGTAATAAGGTAAGCTATTTGATGTTTTTATTATTATATTACATTTTCTAATCATTATCAAAGGAAACTGTGTATATCACTCATGCGAAGGGTGTATTATGTGCCATTTTAACAAAAACTCGAATACTTGGTGCTAAAAGATCAAAAATATTCAAACTGGTAATTCAGTTATAATAATACTGGGTAGCGCTAAAGTACTCTTGGACAACCGCCCCTTAATGTAAGATGTTTAATCATCCAAATTCAATTAAAAAATAGAAAGTGTAGATAAGTAAACAGAAAGAAAAAAAAAGTCAGGCGGCTAAAAGAAGTGGAATAAAAGTTACCAAAAGAATATCGCTTTAAGAAACTGTACGCCCAGAATTTAAAGAATTTAGAAAATTAAAACAACATTGAAGGATAAAGTACTCCAAAATGCCTTGTTCCCAGGGCATTTTTCCTTTTTAGTACCGAAAGGACCCTGGGCATAGAAGGATGCCAAAATAGTATTACCACGCAGTAAGCATTAAAACATTATTGTAAGAAGAAGAGCAGAGGCATTAAAAAAAGGAGAGAATTTCAATGTATTAAATGCACATTGAAATATTTCTTCGCAAGCGTAAATTTTAAAACTTGTGCTTAAACTATTTTGTGAAAAAATGGCATTGCTCGGGTAATTTGCCCATGTGAGCGACGGGTTTTTTTAAAACAATAGAAAACATGGAAGATTAACTTCATGCCAGATTTGAACGGTACTGCAAATTCTCAAACGTGACCGGCTAAAAATGACCGCCCTCAGGCGGTCGATAAATGTAAACAGCACTTTATCTTTTATATCGGGCACTTTTTAATGTTCCGATGGTGCCCGATATGGAGAGGCTTCACTGTATTTGTTATGATGAGGTATACTTGGAGAGTTGTAAATGTAAACAGATGCATTTTCTTTGCTTTTTCTCCTGTTTTAGTGCAGTGTCATCTAAAATTGCGCAGATTGATTTGCACCCTATTATTCTTTGTGTAAAAAATACGATCAATTTATGTTTCCACAATCCTGCATCTTTTTCTTAAATACTTATGATTGTTGTGTAAAGTGTAAAATTTTTAACTCCATTTTTGACGAAGAGGTTTATCTTATTGTACAGCTTTTATTTGTTTTCCATTATTTTATACAAAAAATGTAGAACAATATTTTTTTTCATTGCTCTGCAATTCGTTTGAAACACTCTCCATCCATGTGTGAGATTATAATTGTCTTTGATAAGAAAATAATTTATAACAAAATATAATTAACTCAAACAACATATACAAAGGATGAGAGGTATTAATCCCCTCAAAATTTTAAACATGTTATCAGCGATATAAAGCCTTTAATCATACGATCACAGCTGGTTGTCTGGAACATATATATACTAAACTCAATTCAAAATTACAAACAAAAAGATATAAGCTCCGATCATAGGGGACCAGAGTACACAGGCAGGGTCAGAGCAATGATAACTACTACGGTGTCATTTTAAACGCTGTAGTAATTTTCGCATGCGTGGGACAGTTTTTCCAAAACAATAGTAAATATGGGAGCCTAGCTTCAAGCGAAATTTAGGCCGCACTGCAAACTACCGAAGAGAAGTTATATTTACTTGTACGCATGAATGCCCACCGAAATTATCATGATATGTCATCCCTATTTTAAATACCATTTGTTGTATATGGTTTGCAAATATTTTTAAGTCGTAAATTCAATGATTGGCCCGTGGAAAAATTCACTCAGGGAGAAGAACCATAGAAAAGATCTAGTTTATGATGTCATACAACTAGTGGAAATTCTAAGCCCAAAGTCTTAAGAATTGATCCTAGACAACTTAGCAAACACTTTCATATGAAAGTAACTTGTTTTTTCGATGGTGTTATGATTTCATTTCGAACTATTCCTTGGGGAAAGAAGGCTTTACAATGAGTAAAGGTTTAGTAATGTTCGCTGCTCCTGGAAGAAATACATTATCTTCTCTTTTAGTAGTTGTCACAATAGGCGTGATATTGCTACTGTGTAATCAGGTGATAGTCATCGAACAAGTGTTTATTCAACTGTACACCTTTAAACTGCCTTAGAAAGCTTTTTATTTTGTAGTTATAAAGTCATTTTTCCATAACAATAAAGCAACGTAGAGTGTTTTGAAAATGAGCCGTTTACTCCTACTTGTGGCTTGTATAGTCACCTTGAAAGTATCATTTGGTGCGTATCTTCTCTGTACATCTTAACGACAAAGAAACTAAATAAACTTAGATAATTCTTATAAAACATAGCTAGCTCTATTTCACAGGAGTTACAAAAAAATAACGCTTTAAGATTGCGATGATGTTTTTATTCTTTTAGGATGTGTGGATAACGACAGTTGTCGACATTACCAGAGAAAGAGCGTGTTTTATTGTGCTCTAAGTTGGGTCAAAAAGGATTGCCCAAGATTGTGCAACCTTTGCAGTGGTAAGATCTGTTTTTCACGTTATGAGAAGTTTTTAGGAACATTTGTGATGGATGGCGCTCCATTGTTTTTGAATCATATTGTCTTCCCATTTGGCACGGGAACGTTTTTTAACGTCCAAAAAACGTCATTTTGATCGTTTAATTAACGTACCGTTTGCACATTCAATAAACACTTTTTTCAGGACTTTCAAATAACGTTCAGCATGTAACGTGCAAATGACGTTCTAAGGAACGTTCAAATAACGTCATTTCGTTAGGTCAATAAACGTTCAATTAACGTACCGTTTGCACATTCAATAAACACTTTTTTCAGGACTTTCAAATAACGTTCAGCATGTAACGTGCAAATGACGTTCTAAGGAACGTTCAAATAACGTCATTTCGTTAGGTCAATAAACGTTCAAATAACGTTCCGTTTGCACATTCAATAACCACTTTTTTCAGGACGTTTAAATAACGTTTCATTTGCAACGTTCAAGTAACATCACTATGGTGATTCAAGAAACGTTTAAACAACTTCATTAGGGAATTCCGCAGGAAAGCAAGTTAAAAAACAAACAGAATATAAAAATATAAATTTAGTACATTTAAAAACGGTGAAATACAAGATGATTATGGAACACATTACAAAAAATATAAATAAAAATATTAAATATTAATAAATTAGTATCAGGGTGACTACTACCTGATTACGTGCTTATTTTTCTAAGTTTTTCTTTCTAGTTTAAAACTTATTGAACATTTTTTAACAAAATATGTAAGAACATCTAACAAAGTAGTTACCTTGAATACACATGTTATGTTGTTATAAATAAATTCTGTAAAATACAAATCTAGATAAATAAAATATTTTAAAAAAATCTTAAATATGCTGTTATCCACATCGGAATATTTGATTAGAAAAATGGTTGTTTGAGGCCTACAGTAAATTCATAGTGTAATTAATAAAAGCCTTTCTTTTAAAAGTATTTACAAGTATCCACAAAAGAGAGGACGACTTTAGTTGTTTTTGTTTATAAGCGCCCAGGACGCCACACGCTTTTTTATAAACAACACAAAACTTTGGTTGAGGCCCGGTGTTTCTGTATTATGTTGTGCAAGAATTGCTCTTTTTTTGACAGATTTGAGTGTTGCTTAAAGCGTTTATTTGTTCAAGTGAACTTTAGAAGCAAAGCCTCTCGGATATAATATACAACTAAAAACTCAAGAGGGACTGCAAAATAGCGCTCCATGAACTTTTCACAGAGCCTATTGCTAAGAACACTACAGTTTTTTTTATAAGAACTAATTTTTTCATTTAGTTGCTAAGAAGTTGCTAAGCGTAATATTCAAATTTACCATATTTAAGCTTACACTTGCCATATTGCGCTTTTATTATTATTTACTGGAAAAAAACCGTAACAACTCGGTTGCTTACAAAAAAACGTGTATTAAAACAATAACAGAAAAGAAATATATACAGAACTGCAAAAAATATAAAAAATTTTCTCCTTCGAGGCTTTTATAACGTGCTGCTCTTTCGCCCACCTCCTCCACATCGGTCTGGCGAGGACTTCAGCAAATTAGCTATTGCTTCCTTAATGTTAGCTTCCGTTCCACTATTAAATTGATGTAACACACAATCTGTAAAAGAAAAATCAGATATATCTTAATTGAGAAAAAGGTTATTAATTATTTGGCTATTATGTCATTTTATTTTTAGTGGCCCAAATAGCAAGACCTTCCTGCAATGTTTGACAATGTTCACTTTCGATATCGCTATCATGATATATAGTATCACTACAGATGATGTCTCATAGTATTCATCTAGATTTCGAGTATTTGATGAATCAGATTCTTCGACATATTAGGAACAAAAATGAGAACTAGAATAAATAAGGAAACAATTTTTTTGCATAATTCTAATAAAACAATACTGACACGAAAGCCAAGTCATCTAAATTTTGCTCACCTTTATACAGTCTGTGTATGAAATTTTAGGCATTATTCTATTTTTCTTGATGATTTCACCTTTTAGATATAATATGATTATATAAATGGCACGATATTGTCAAATATTCCAGGATCCATTGTTGGAGTGACAACTACTTGAAATAACAACACTTTATAAGAAACTTTTTTCCTAGTTTGCGAGGATTCTATAATGTCATCAATTTGCAGTAATTACAAGAACAGAGGCTTGTGCAAGAAAAACAGTTACATCAAGTTGGTTTGTAAAAAGACTTGTGGGATGTGTGGTAAGGATGGTATGATAAACTAAGAAGAGGAAACTAGATACCTTTAAGATAACCTAGTATATATATCCTGTGACAGAATGACAAGAAAAGGACTTTTTTTATATATATATGAATTTTAGGGAACCCATCGTGTATGGACGAAATATCTTCAACAAGATGCGTATTTCATAAAACAATAGGCAACTGTAAAACTAACTCGTGGATTCAAAAGAATTGTAAACACACTTGCGGATTGTGCGGTAATGGAGTTGTTTTAATAACATTTGGTAGTTTTGAATACATACAGAAATAATAAAATTATTTGTCTCTTACCAACCAGGCACCACACCAACTTCAAAAACAACAACAACTACAGCACCCACTAAAGGTACAATTGCGATCACTAATAATCCAAGCTGTTTATGTTCAGGGAAAGTCTTCCATCTACTTGAACTCTAACGTACTGCCGACCTAAAAATATAAACAGTATTGTCCCCTTTTTTTCAAATACTATTATTACGTCCTAACAGCATTTATTCTTACATGTAACACATCATGAAATAGCTTTTTACAAAACTCTTTTTCAATTAATTTTTGCAATTCAGTTACTAGACCAACTACTGACCAGAGAAAGACGACAGTTAAAGGTAAAATGTTATTTAATACTTCTTCTTCTATATAATAACTAGTCGATAAAGCCCGTGGAAAAACCCACTTATGCAGATTAAAAATGAAAAGAAAGTGTTAATTGAGTTTTGATGACGTCAGCAACCCATCCATAAAAAAAACTTATAACCTTGTTTTCACGTTACCTCTATTGCTCTATCAGCAAAGAACCGCAAAAGCTCACAAAATATTTTGTTCAGGAATTTTATATATCTAATGCCTTCATCGAATAGATCTTGAAACGCTGATCAAGAAAATGTATAATTTTCGTGATCGTGTACTTTTGACAAACGGATGCTGAGATATTAGGGTTTAAAGGTTTTTTGATGACGCCATTAACCCGTTCATTCCGAAACGGATTCGGTGACCTAGGTCTGAAAAACTTACCCAAATTTGTCCTTGGTGGTCCTAGTTACCCACGCGTGAAAAGTCATTGACGTCACTACCTCGTTTCCAAGTTATTTGGCCTCAAACTTTCAAGTGCATTTAAATGGCTTTACTAATCTCAATATTCATTCCTTTGACGTCAATATTGTTTTACGTCAAAGTTTGGTAAATGACAGAACAATTTTATAGGTTATATTTTATTATAGGCTTTTTTAAAGAAAAATGTAAAGAATATGATCCACTTAGCCCGTGGAGTAATCCAGTTAGGCAGAAGGACAATGGAAAAATAGGTTGTTTTAGATTTTTTTGCTGATGCCAGCAGTGCAAACACAAAATAAATAAATATAGAAACTTGTTTTCATATTTTCTCTATTTTCTCCAAGAAAGTGCATATGGTGGCGTGGTTTAGATGAGCGGTTATGGAAATATAAGGGTTTAAAAATTTTGCTGACGTCAGCAAGGAGATGACGTCAGTTATTTCCACCCGTTTCCAAATTATTTTAAGTTTAATTTTAAATTTAAAAGTTCAATGCAATGGCTTTACTAATCTTAATATACTTTCCTTTAACGTCAATATCGCTTTAACGTCAAAGTTGGCTAATTTATAGAACAAATTTATAGGCGATGTTTTATCAAAGAAATTGTATCCACTTTGTATAGATTTAATACCCATAGTAACTTTGACTCTCCAATAATTTGTCATGGAACGCGCAAAGGATGTAAAATGTATGCACCAAGGTCGAAAATCGCCATGGCTAAGTATCTCAAAGCTACATAATAATTACCTAATACTTTTTGCACATCGACGATTTTACATATGTCGTGCAGAATATTTTTGTAAACAGTGGCGCAATTTCGCATCTCAGTTTCTGAAATAAATTGATGATGTCATAACATGTGGTTGCAATATATTGACACACATTTAATCTATTTGTTATTTTGTTCAACAGTGTCAACTTCAACAACAACAACTTTAAAACCAACAGCAAGTAAGGTTTTTGTATTTCGTTGCTTGCAACATTTCACCATTTGAACATCCAAATGCATGCTTTTATAAAATTTCAGTTTCCATTGTTTTTGAAGTGGAACACTATGTCCAATCAGAGCATGTGACTCTATATATTTTATTTTTTATTTTTAATATCAATGCTTGTTATACCAAAGACTGTTACCAACGAAGATCTTTTGTCTTTTGGTCTTGCTTTTCCTTCTGATATTTTTTATTTTTATCTCTCTTATCCATTACTCATTTTATTCATTGACAATATGATATTGATGTTGCAAACGTCCTTTCTTTTTTAGCGAAACAAACTGGAAGACCAAGCACTGCACCTCCTGGTATGGAAGTATACGGGATGTTTTCAGGAGAGGTTTCTTCAAGACTTAGTAGTAAAACACAACAATCCGACCAGTGCGAGACAACGTTTTTGATTCTGTATTTTTTTCCTTCTAGGCACCTGTGGAATTTCCTCTGTAGCTAGTGGACGGGTTATTGCCGGTGAAGATTCAAAACAGGGACAATGGCCGTGGCAAGTTGCCATGCAAAAGTATGGTCGATTTTTCTGTGGTGGCTCCCTGATTGCGCCAGATTGGGTTTTGACAGCAGCGCATTGCGTGCAGCAAACATCCGAAAGCTCTCTTAAAATTATCGCAGGTGCGGTGACTGTACAATTATGAAATACTTAACAGTCTAAAGTATGACTTTTCTTGTGAGGCAATAATATGGCTAGAAGTTGCGTACCTTTCTGTTAGTAATAAAAAGTAGTCTTTAAACAACGAACTTTTTTCTTGAATCTATTTCTAAATTATCAGGCATTTGAACTTTTCTCCAAAAATAAACTGTAACCAATTTGTTAAATTGAATATTGTTTTGTTTAGTTCAGTGCTTCTTAAAAACTATATAGGATTTGTTTACCTGTGCAAACAAACAAAATGTACGTTGCTTTTACTTACGATTATAACACATTGTTTCAGGTGACCTCCATCGTTCGAAAACTTCTGGAATGGAACAAACTGCGAAGGTGAAGTTGATTATCTCGCATGCGCAATATCAAAAACCAACACCGCTAAATCATGATATTGCGTTAATTAAGTTATCAAATGCGTTCAAGTTAAACGACAACGTACGTACAGTTTGTTTACCAAAGCAAGGTGGACATGTTGCTGTTGGAAGCCAATGTTACATATCAGGTTCGTAACCCTTACTTAGTATATTACATGATTTTCTCATTAACAATTCAAGCACCAACTCATCAACTTTTTCTCTATCTACTTAAAGAACTTTACCTTTATTAAGAGTAAGCAGTGCAGCAGATCTGACCATAAGAGATACTAGCAAGTAAGTCATGGTAGTGTATATTATATCAATTGCTAGGTCACAGGAAGTTACATACTTGTACATGTAGCAAAAGCAAAACTTTGTGTTCTTTACAGCCTTCCAATGTTACCCATTTGGGCATATGTTTATGTAACTGTATAATGAAGATGGAGTTAATAATTTTCTGATTTAGTAAAAATGGATAAAACAACACGTCCACAAGTCAATATCAGATTAACTTATCTATCTTTCCCCAACGGAAAAAAAAATTATTTAAATTCTTGATTCAGGTTGGGGAAAAGTTAGTCACCCAGGAAGTTCCACGAATAAGTTACAACACGCAGCTTTACGAATCATCAGCAAAACAGAATGCAAACAAAAGAACTCCTTCTACACACCAATCACAGACCAAATGTTATGTGCAGCGAACAAAGGAGCACGCCAGTCAGGTTGCCATGGTGATTCTGGTGGTCCTTTTGTTTGTAAGGAGAAAAATGGAGTGTGGACAGTGCATGGTGCTGTGAGTTGGGGCTCACCACAATGTGATATTCGGGATGCTAATACAGTGTTCGCGAGAGTGGCAGCATTGAGGAATTGGATCGATGTGCAAATGAAAAAGTATAAGGATTTGTAATTTACAGTGTAGTAAAAATCATTTAGTCGCTGTATTCCGTTTCTTATTTTATTTGAAATGTGGTCATTGAACCAATCCACATGATTTATATCGTTTTATAAAAGCAAACTCCACGTCCTTATAATATATTTGATATGGCGGTATTGGCGTGAAACAAGGTTGTTTATTTATTTTTTTCAGTGCCTCTCTAGGACTCGTTGGATATTTCAAAGAACAGGAACGATATTATTTTAGTATAAAGACAATTTTTCAGTTAGATTTATGACAAATTTACTGGTAATAACACTGTCATTATTACCTCAATCTGTCCACTATGTGAGCTAAAGTACATGGAAAATGCATTTCCAGGTATTCTTTAAACTTGACATTTAAAAATTAGTTCAAATATGTCCACAGTGACCATTACCAACATGCGTTAGTACAAAAATACTTATACGCATGCTTCATGCCTGAAACTAAAAAATATTGTAGATGTGGAGTACAGTCTTTGGTTCTAAAAATGAGAAACAAACTACCCACAAACCTCCCTCTTGTTACTTAACATTAATCTTAAAAACATAAAAATTCTCTGTTACATACCAAAAAAGCTCTGCAAATGTTGCTATACTGGTGACTTCCGGTACTGATAAGCCTTTTCAAAAGGATTTTCCCCTTGAGACTGAATCATATGCAATTGAATCTTATGTATTTTCCTTTTTTTTTTAGTTTGATTACGCCAGAAAAAATGGCCGCATCTTTTATTGTTATTATTAAACTGTTGTCAATTCGCTCACATGTATAAACTTAAAATAGTCAGTCATACTACGCACGAAAGAGCTTACATTTGATACATGCATTTGATTACAAATCAACTTGATATTCTTTAACCAGGAAACACTTGATATCATAAAAAAAAATTTTAACCTTGCAACGTCTTATTATTGTTTCCTTAACTTACTCATAATAACGTCATGTGTCTTTCCATTGCGCTGTAATAAATATTTTTTACGGTTGGACAACAGTAGATACTTTGTAAATTGTTTTTGGATAAACTTACACCTGCTTAGATGATAAAGGTAGTTCATGTTAAGAACTATAGCGTGCTAAGGAAAGATCATTAAAAATTGATATTGAATCAGGAAAAAAAAGAAAAGTGGCTAAGAACACGCTGTAAATTTATTTTGAGTCAATACCATCATGCACAATAACTTTCCATACAGTAAAGAGTTATGGTAAAAATTTTGTGTAGAATACCAAATGGGTTAAAAACAGAAGAAAAAAATACAGAATGATTTATAGGCAAATATTTTCACCAAAAAAAATGTTTAACTTGCATTCATCTTTTCATTAATCCAAGAGCGATGTGCTGTTACTTTTGAGAATACAGTACTAGCATCACTGATATCACACCAAGCAGAACCCCAACTCACAACTCCAAACTGTTTCCAACTTCCGTTTCTCTGCTGACAAACGAAAGGTCCCCCGGAATCACCTTGACAACCCGATTGTTTAGCAGGAGCATCGTTAGAAGCGCATATCATTTCAAAAGTCACTGTTGCATATTTTGAGTTACGAGAAATACAGTCGGACTTGCTCATGATGGCCAGACTAGCATGCTGAAGATTGTTGTTGTAAGTTCCAGGGAAAGATATCTGGCCCCAATTTATAAAATGTAAGTGGACTGACATCAATTTACTTCTTTTAATGCTTATGTTAAAATGCCCAAGTTGTTTGTATCTTTGTTTTCAGGAAAAATGGGCAATATTCTGTCTTACTTAAAATAATGACATCTCGACATCTATATACTGACGTTGAATTGGTTAAAAATCCATTCGCTTTGCTCAATACAAACATTACCTGATATGAAACACTTGGTTCCAACTAAAACTTCTTTGTTTTCTTTGGGCACACAGTTTGTACATATTGGTCAAGTCTAGCAGGTTGCGACAGCTTTATTAGAGCTAGGTCGTTGTTGTACTCAGTTGGTTCATGATAGTTTGGATGAATGATTATTTCTTCCACTTGTATGTTTTGTTCATTGCCACTTGTTGTGTCACGTTGTACATCGCCTATGTTAAAAATGATAACATTGGAGTTGTAGTACATGTAGGAAAGTAATCAATGATTAAATGATGACTTTTTGGCGATACACCTTAAGTTTGCCACGTCGTTGTTTTTTAAAAATAAGTTTTCTTTCTTGTAAAAATATGTTTTTAAAACTTTTCTCTAAACTTGTAGATGATATATCAGTAATGTTTATTAAATTCGTCCGAATAACTTTCTTGCTTACCTAGAACAACTTTTGTCGTTGATGTTTTATAATAATGAACACAATGTGCTGCGGTTAACACCCATTCCGGTGCAATAAGCGATCCGCCGCAAAAAAATCTTCCCTTAACAAAGCAACTTGCCATGGCCATTGACCAGCATGTGAATTTTCACCAGCGATAACACGACTTTGACTATACGTTGAAACTCCACAACTGCCTAAGGAAAAAAAGATGCATAATAATGCATGCTCCATTACTTAGGGAATTTTTGGAGGCTCTGAATGGATAACTTTTTTAAAAAAAGATTTTTTGTGTTCTATGAACACACGAGTGCAAGTTTAGCTTATTTTTCCCATTTGATCAATGCTTATTGGTTAAACGTTTGTCTCATTGCTGTCTCGGAAAACAAGTACTTCACGGCAAGTTTGTTTTGAAACATAAGTTGTTGTTTTTATTTAAATCAGCCCGAACAAGGCATACTTGGTTAAACCATATTTTTGTTTTCAAATTTAACCGTGATTAAAATTGATAGCTGCAATCGTGATAATAATAATTAGGTCAACTTTTAGATATCAATTTTTTCCTATTAAGAAAAATTCAATCATTGTAACAAAAACTCGGCGAGTTTTAGGTAAGCACTCGTAAAGACGTATTTTACAGAGATCAACCAGTACAGTCTTGTCTTTAGAAGTTTATTGGCGTGTGTGTTCCAAAACATACATACCAGGAATGGGTGGCTGTGGAATGATTGTGGTTGCAAATTCTTCTGTTGTTGTGGTACCTATAAAGTTTAAATAAATAATGATGTAGTAAGTCTACAAATTATTGAATTAACAGGAATGCACAACCTTGTCCCCAGGGTCTTGTGGCCCCTGAGCTTTATCAACAAGTCTTTAACATTGAAAATATTGGATGAATTTTCTTAATTAACAATGGCTAACATGCCTTGATGAGTCGTACCTGCAATGACAGTCGGCATTTGGGTTGATGATGATTCTAAACAAATATTTTTTATTCAAATTAATTGAAAGGCTCAGTCCATTTTGTAGAGATTTAATTCAATAGATACATCGCTAATGGGACATCAAAAAATGAAGAGTTATAAAACAAGGGAGGTATGACAGCTGAAATAGTTTAAATTGCCTATGAAGGGGAATATAATAACTTCATAGTCACAGGAAATTAATGCGAGAATTGTATGTACTGGTGTTTGTTCGAAAGCTAGGAATTTCAAAATAACGCATTACTTTAATGATATTGGCAACAGAAACTCTGCATTAAAAGGAAGTTCCTTTCAGCGACAAGTTAAACGATTTGAAAACAAATTACAATCAAATAAATAAATAAGTTATTATCAGAACTTGCCTTACCTGTACATTTCCCACATAATTTTTTACAATTTCTTTCAACCACTTTGCAGCGCAAAATGACTCGTCGTAAGTGCTGCAAAGGTTATGATCAACACAAGCTAATATAGAAAATAAAAATTCAATTAGAAACAATATCCATATTATGCATTGTTTATCGACATTTTAACCTAAAATGACCGTTAATATCACCTAGTTTTATTAAGTGCAAAGTAAAATATATATGACTAGTGGTTAGCCCGTGGAAAAATCACGGGTTCCTCCGTAGCAGCTAAGCTACCATTTTGCGTGACAGACAGACGGACGGACGGACGGACGGACAGACGTATACGGGCATTATAAAATAGATAAAAATGCAATAAGAACTATAATCTATTATTGAGTTAAAAAACTAGATATTGAAAATCTCATATCTTTTTCGAAATAGTGAGTGTTTTGTTTATAAGGTAATTTTAACACACATCTTTTTATTATGTTATTTCAGATTATGACTTTTTGTACAACCACGTTTTTTATTTTTATGCACTTCTATGCAGTTTTAGTTTTGCACGAACAGTTCTACGGAATAATACCTACAAGTTTTACTACCTACACGTATTTTCAGTAAGATAAGCTGAAAACCCGTTTGCTGTTTTTTAGTGGTTTTATGATATAAAGATGTATTTTTTCAACAAAGTTTTTTATACACTGATAAAGTGAAAAGGTAGGGTGATTGTTTTGATTTGATCCTCCATACCCAACCCTTCATTGGAACTTCAGCTTCAAGAATAGTGGCTACATAGATTCTAATTTTTCTTAGAAATAGTTCACAAAATGTAGTCTGGGAATGTAAATGAACATATGATATCCTGCAATGGTCATTGTTTACATCGTGCGTGGCTAGCCTCACAAATGAAGCTACAAGGAATTCGTTCGTGCCAGCTGCAAGCACCTCAATGAAAGAAATAAAGCGGAAAGAAAATAATGATTGCAAATTTGTCTTGTAATCGCTAGCTTATGCTCAGCATTTTTTAAACAAGGACGAAGTTTGCAAACTTTTTCCCCGTATGTTATCTATATTTTCGTGCAAATCCAGTATATATACAATTTAATTTGGATGCTGGATATATGCAAGACAATAGATATTTAAAGCGACCATTTCGCATTTTCAAATTTCAGAAATTTCAATAAAATTGCGCTCACTCGTAATTTTTATTCCGTGTTTTACACAATTCTTGAGTCGAGTTCCTGTTCGCAAACTTTATTTCCCGCGATCTTTTTTTCCGCAAATATAGCGAAAACAAAGAAACAACTGCTTTATAGACAGTGTGGTGGCTCTGAGGTGTCACTTTCCTTTTTCGTTTTTAAATATTTCGTCTTGCGTTCATAGAATTCCTTTCACAACTTTCAATTTCACTTGTCTGTTGGTTTGTTGTCCCAATCTGTTGTTTAATGTCATTGGAAGACATTGCATTGTGACTTCTTTCGCAATCATTAAAAATTCGAATGTTTTTATTTTGAGATTGTTGGAAAATCGAACATACAACAAGTCTAGTTATTTCAACATGGCGACGGGAGGAGAGAGGTTGTCGAAGCAGCAGCTTGCTGGTAAGTTTCAAAAAAAAACTTTTACATTAGATGAAAAGATTAAGTTTTTGGATTTTGCTAAGAAAAATCCGAAATTTGGATGCAGAAAACTTGCAGATATTCACAGTATCGGGAAAACAGCAGCAGCTACGATCTTGAAGAATGAAAAGAAAATTCGTACTCAATATGAAATGTTTCGTGAAAAAAACAAGAAACGTGATCATCATGGAAAGTACCATAAGTTGAATGAAATTTTATTCGAATGGTACCAGAGATGTGCTGCTTCTAACATCTACCCAAATGGTGTTATGTTGAAAGAGGAGGTGATTGCAATAAAGGAGCAACTAAAGAGCAGTGAATTTGACGATTTCAAAGCTTCTGATGGCTGGCTAGATCGCTGGAAATCCACCTTCTCAATCAAAGAACGTCGCATTGTTGGCGAAGCTGGAGATGTATCTACAGAAGCCGTTTCTTCTTGGATAGAGAGGGTGAACGAATTGATTGAAGGCTACTCTTTGGATAACATTTGGAACATGGACGAATCTGGCTGTTTTTTTAAAGCCTTACCAGATAAAGGATTAGTCTCAAAAGGAAAACAAGCAAAGAGTGGCAAAAAATCAAAACAAAGATTAACTGTCGCTTTTTTTGTCAATGCAGCTGGCGAAAGAGTTGACGAACCCATTATTATCTGGAAAAGTAAATCACCACGCTGTTTCAAAAGATTAAAGGATCCTTCACGCCCTGCTGATGTTCATTACTTTTCTAATCCTCAATCTTGGATGACATCGGATGTCATGGAAACCGTATTGACACGTTTTAACAGAAAGCTGGTACTCGAAGATAGAAAAGTGATCCTTTTTCTCGACAATGCTCCCTGTCATCCAGAATCCATTATTGGCCAATTCTCGCAGATCAAGATCGTCTTTTTACCGAAAAATACAACTTCGAGGTTGCAACCACTAGATGCAGGCATCATTCAAAATTTCAAGGTCAAATATAGAAAAAGATTTGTTAAATACGTATTGGCAAGAATCCAGGAGAACACATCAGAAACTGAAATTGTCAAGGCTATCAACGTGCTTGTTGCTATTCGCTGGATACAAGATGCGTGGAAGGAAGTATCCAGCTCGACAATCAAAAATTGTTTTCAGAAATGTGGCATCAAAAGAGATAGCGAGGAGATAGAAGAAAATGACGGAGATGATGATTTGGAGTTTGAGGCACTTGTAAAGGAATTTACCACAGACTTATCCGTAGCAGAATATGTCAACTTCGACGCAAACGTTCCAGCATCAGAACCCATGATTAACGAATAAGAAATCGATTGGCGACAGAAGGTCAGAGATGATAGTATCGATGCAATCTGCAATCGAGAAAAGCCAGATGATCAGATTCAGGAAATTTCTGACGACGACCAAGATGACGAGGATAATGACGACTATGGGCCAGAACAAAAAGAGCAGATGAGCTGCAAAGAAATCATCATAACGTTGGACAAAATGCGCCGTTGTACCGTCTTCGATGAAGAAAGTCAAAAAATGCTGACGGCAGTTACAAAAAAGATTGAGGATCTACAAATTAAATGCAAGAAGCAAGCCTCTATCAAAGACTTTTTCTTGTAAAGTTTGATTAATATTTCTGAATATAGCTTATATACCCTCAAATCCTAGCCTCTTAACTTCTTACTTTAAGCCCAGTAAAGCATAAATCACCTTTTTCGGTGAAAATCCCATCTAAAATAAAATATGACACATAGTCTATATAAGACGGACATCCCGTTAAGGCGGACAGTTTTTTTGGTCCCAATGGTGTCCGCTTTAACGGGATTCCACTGTATCATTCTCCAGTTGTTGGTCAATTAACTTTTTACCACCACCCTCGAGCCTCTGACGTTTATCTTTCATAACTACAATTTTTTCTTTGTTTTGACGCCATTCTCGTACTCTTTTTACCTCAATCTTGAATATCTATGCAGCACTTATGTTTGAATTTATTTCTGCAAACGTTATAACTTGTTTTTTAAATTCCATAGAATATGTATTACGTTTCTGTGAAGCATTCTTTGAGAAAGAAAGTTTCGAATGTTTAACGGGTTTAATGTTTACAACATTCGAACATGTTTTAGATTCGAATGTTTTGAAAATAAATTATTGAACTTTTTATTTACCAGTAAACATGAAGACTTTGATTTTAACATGGCTAGAGTAGAGTCTTTTGGTAAATATCAGTTTCTTCACAGGGTAAAATACAGAAGTTTAATACGTGGGCATCATGTTTACAAAGCCAACTGGACTCCCGTTTTAAATGAAAAACTGATTTCTGAACCGGACAGTAGAGATGAAGCCTTGGAAAATGATAAGTTTGCATTTGGAATTTTTAAAGAAAAGGATGGGGAAACAGAACTGGTTGGGCATGCCCCAATAGAATTATCAAGTCTCCTTCATCATTTTTTGAACGCTGACCCAAACAACTTTATAATTGTGACAGTGATGAGTAAACGTAAGCGCGAAATTGGTTTGGTCGTTCCTGGTAAATTTGATTGTTTCACCAAATCGAAAAGGATTTCATGTGTGTTGGACGAGCAGCTACATCAACGAAAGGACACTTACAAAACCTTGGAACTTATTCACCAAAAAAAGTCTTTATACCGGAAGTTTCCTGTAATTTCTTAGAAAAAAAAATTCTCATCATTAATTGGTTTCTCTTCCTTCTCTTGTATCATCTATAAGCTATTACATAATAGGGGTTGACCTGTTTGCCAGTAGGGATTTATTAAGGGGTTTATTAAAAGTGCTTCTATAAAACGCCTCTCTCGAGGGGGCGTTTAATAGAGGGGGCGTTTAAAAGAGGGGGCGTTTATAAAATATTTCAGATTTCAAGGGGGCGTTTATTAGAGGGAGGCGTTTAAAAGATGGGGGCGTTTATTTGGAGATTTACGGTATGCAGATTTGCTCTAAAAAATCAAATTGGACAAATAATTTTCTTCAGGGCCTAAAATATTGGGTTTTTAGCTTTTTGTTTTCATTACAGGTTACATGCGTCTAATTATCTTAGGTTGGCTATGGAAATTTCAAACCAGGTTCTGTATAAAGATTAGCACGTTTGCTTTAATGTTATTTAGGTTAACACCTATGCAATTGGGTGCCTATATTGCTAAAACTATTACTTTAGCCAAATTGGGGTGCTAAACAGATAAAAACTGCAAATTATCATAAAAAACCTTGAATCACTAATATAATAGGTGATGGCGTAATAAGGGCTTAAACACTACACAATAAAATACAAATGTAACATATTGATCACATATCATAAAATGCACTTAATATTCTAAAAATAATTCTCATTTCTTCATAAGAGGTCTTAGAAATATTGGCGTGGCTGGTCCTCTGTCGAGGGCATAGTTTTAAATATTTTTTGATAAATCAACTTCATATAAATAGAAACTCAGCTATTAAAAATTTTAAGTAAAATAAGCCAGGCAAAATGGTGCAAGTAAAAAACGGAAGGGTAGGGCATTTTTGTAGCAGTTGCTCCAGTAGGTAACTTTTCTAAGCTACAAAACCTGATGAATGTTTCATGTAACATTTTAAAAACTAGTGAATTGTTCTTAGTATTTTTGCAAGCGAAAGTTTTATATAGACACCAATCTATAAGCTGTATAAAGTTTTGGCATTGATGTTCATTGAAAATGGTACTCTCATACAAAGATTATAATTAACGTAATGCATAAAAAAGAGGCCGTGCATTCAAACATATATTAAAAACAGCCCGTACTTCAGAATTGAGGAAATAGTTATCAAAAAGTAGGTATTGGAATACTTTAACATTTGGTAAGGAGAAGTTGGGAGTTCGTGTAAATAATTACATTATACATGACTTATTGAAAAGCCGTCACACATCAATTTTTATAAGGTTCTCAAATTATGCGGTTCATTGTTTTTTCCTAAACTTCACAGCACATATGTGAAACTTGTGTTTTGTTAAAAATAGAGAAACGTATGCATTATTGATGCACGCAAGATGTGATTGGTCGTGTGTTAAATATTCTTTAAAACTTCATCAATCATTGTTCATGTTGATAAACATATCAGAATTATTTTGTTTATAGTAAGAATGATTGAGCGAAAATTCTTTTGTTTTGTTTCGCTTATTAAATAATTTTAAAAGAAAGGCGAGAAATTGGGACAGGTAGGGAGAAAAGTCAGAAAAATTAAACGAGGAAAATGTGTTTCTTGTTTCAATCTGTAAAAAAATAAGGTGGTATATACAATCTGGTCACAAAAACGAATCGAAATTGCTGAACAAGATGGAATATTATACACTTAATTCAACACATATGCTGACATTATCAAATTCTGTTCCATCCAACATTGAGAACAACCCGTTCCACCTGCCGAAACAAAATCAGACACATTATTTGCATCATGATGCTATGCAAAACCCGCAACGAACATATGAACATGGATTCCATCTTCCCATACAACACGACAACAGCATAAGAAATCTAATAACAAGAAATGACTCTCCTGGATTATATCCTCAGTATCAACCTATGTTGTATGCACAGCATAATCTTTGGCAAGAATTTGACTCTGGAATAAACTATCACGGTCTTCAAGATCCTATGCAAAGAAGCAGTAAGCATAAGCGGCCACGAATGAGTTTACAGAAAAGATTGTTGGTCAATGCAAGAGAAAGAGAACGTATGAGAGTGTTAAATAAGGCGTTTGAATCGCTACGAGATGCTCTTCCCTGCTACATAGCTGATGGCCACATGGCAAAGATAACTACGTTAAGATTGGCTATCAATTATATCAAAGCTTTAACAGACTTACTTAATCAAAATAAAAGTAAGGACAGTGTGGAACATTCTGAGGAAATCAATCAACACGACGAATTATTATCAAATATTCTAAACGAAAATCGAAAGGACGAAATGAAACCTTCACTAACACAAATTGACAATCGGCTCATGAAACATAATTTTACTAGACAGTCAGAAGCTTAAATTTATCAAACAACATTCTAGGTGATTTTAGAAGTAATTTCGATAAGAATTCCTGTCGTTCTGTTTAGGGTTTTAATCATTCATTTATACATATTAACGTTTATATGTTTCGCTTATCGTCTCACTCTAATCTGCATACATAATACCCTGAAGACGAAACTCGCTTCGGTCTAAATTTTATTTCGATCTTTTTGACAAGTGAAAATTTTACTATGAGTGTAAAAGCTTTGTGTGAACAGACCGAAGTAAAATCTCAGGGAAAGTGCTACTGCGCATGTGTTGTAGCTAACCATATGCTGAGCGTAAAGATAGCTTAAAATCTTACTTTACTTCAGGTGAAGCAAAACTGCCCTTAGACTTTCCCTTCAGTTGCAAGAACCAAATCGGTAGCCTAGAAAAAAATTTCAGAATGATGATATTGCGAAGTACCTTTTTCAAAGCACTAGTAATATTTTATTTGTTGATTAATTTAATAATTTTTCTATACATTTATTTATTTACAATTAGTAGATATGTGTATTTTACACAAATAATTACAGGGAAAATCTCATTTAGTTATTTTGTTAGTCAAAGGGGCAATTGACTCATTGAAAAAAAAGACTGGATCGTCCAGCTAAGTTCTTTCTCACATCATTTTACGAATTAAAACAAAAGACGTTTTTAGTTCTTATCACGAGGAACGTACCATATGTTTACCATATGGTGCATCCAGTTTTCACGAAAATTTAAAAAATCTTTAACATCACATTTTTCGCATACAAGAATATTGAATTGTTCAACGCGATACTACATTCATGTGTTGATTTTTAACGTTCATTACAATGAAAGATTTGCAAAAGCCGTAAAATCAACTTTTGTGAAAAATTGTTTAAAATTTTGCGACGTCAAATCAAGGAAGCACTGTTGTAGTAGTATCAGTTTGCAGAGATTCCTGCAAATGACTTATTTCAACATCTCTATAATAATACGCTAAGTGTGTCTGTGTGTGTGTCTATAACAGGCAAAGTTGATGGGTTCACTTTCTTTTGATGTAGCCAAAAAAGTAACGTCTCAAATGTTAAATTTTCTGATGTTACGGCGCGACGACAATAACGCTACTTTAACGTCAATATCCTATATTAAATTACAGTGCACTAAAAACTTTGAGGCCAAATAACTTAAAAACGAGGTGGTGACATCAATGTTTTTTCACCGCATTGGTTACCAGGAACCACCTAGAACCATTTTGGGTGAATTTTCCCAAATCTGGGTCTTTAAATCCGTTTCGAATATACGGGTCGATGACGTCATTAAAAAACTTCTAACCCTAAAATCTCTGCAATCGTTTGTCAAAGGTATATAATCCTATACATCTTCTTGATCAGCGTTTCAAGATCTATACGATGAATGCAACAGGTATACAATTTTCTAAAAAATTCTTTTGGGGGTTTTAACAGGCCATTGCTGACGTCGGCAAAATTTTTAAACCCTTATATCTCATTAACCGTTTGTCAAAAGTACATGATCATATACAATTTCTTGATCAGCAGTTTAAGCTCTACACAATAGAGCCAACGTGAAAACAAGGTTTCATTTTTATTCTTTTGAGGATGGGATGCTGACGTTATCAAAATTTAAATGACGCTTCTTTTTCATTTTTATCCTGCCTCAGTGGATTTTTCCACGGGCTTTATCGACTAGTTGAATATAAAAGGAAAGTATGTATTTAAGGCAGTCGTGTCATTGTCCGATGCATTCCCTTGATAAATATAGTCATTCATTACCTCACCAAACTTATCAAGATTTCGGAACTTCGTGTTTTTATTGTCCAATATTTTAATTGCATCGTTTCATTATTACAGCCATAGAGACAGTTACGCCATTTTTTAAAACCAACCCTTGCTTTTTTATTTTTTATCTCGTAGAATAGTGGGAAAGCTCAATTTACTGGTGAACACATGAGTTCTAGTTTTTCATGTCAAAACGCACGGGACGAGATAAGACAACGATAACCGCAAAATATTTTATCACGAATTAACTACGTACATATAAAAAGTGATAACATTTGATAGCTACAACAGCTTGACTGTTAAAATCAATCTCGTTAATCAAAATACTCCAAAAATCATACCAAAAAATACAATCAATTTACAAAAATATATGTTCCAAAAATAAAAAACCCTACAAAATCACGATTTATGCAGTCATCCATGAAGTACTTACTCACAAATTGAAACTGCTTGATATATGTACAAGATACCAAAGCTTTAAAAGATCTAAGAAAGAGTGCGGGTCTATCTGGTCCACCCCGTCTCTTTTTCTATGCGTATATACTTCATGGATTATTCCGTCTCTCACAGACAAAAATAATTACAATAGAAGAAACAGTTATAAAAGCAAGCAAGTATACGTTCACCTTGTAGTTCTGTTGAAACTTGCACTCAATCGTAAATATTCGAAAAATATGCAAATATCAACTGATGTAAAAAGAAAACAATAAAAGTATAACCGAAACATATTTTTAAGTATTTACCTAAATCAAAATGTTACACTAGCATCCATACAACATCTCGCACCCATTATTGTCTACGATTTAATGGACATCTTCAATTAGCGGAGCTATATATTCAGAATGTCGAATTCCAAAAGAAAATTTCGGCGCAATCCGTCGTGTTATATATACCTGCAAAAAAAAGTATCCATATAATAAGCGACAAAAGTATGGGATATTTAAAAAAAATTAATAAAACAGATATTCATATTTGCCATTCACAAAACCAACTTAATTAGTTGAAAACTTTGATTGCATGTGCAGCAGATTCCCTCCTGGTGAAACTTTCTTCTTTTGAGTCATCAAACATCATTGAAAACTTTTTCAAATATCACCCGTTAAAATTGGGTCTCGCATACAACGATTGTCGAATCAGTCCCTTTTTGGATAATTTACGCATGGGAGGGGAGACATTTAATGGCGAATTTTTTTATTTTAAGTAATTCTTAACAACAGTCGACACATATTCATTCTAAAGGGGAATATAAACCCATTTCCAGACGAAAACTCGAAAATTCAGTAAGTTGAAGTATAGAAAAGAGAACGAATATATGAACGTTCACACTACAAGAAGTAGTATCGCCTTGTCTAATACATGTGCTAGGGAGCATCGGATCAATAGCACAGTCGGTAGAGCAATCGCCTGGCAAGCGTGAGGTCGTGGGTTCAAGTCATACTCGATCCATCATCTTTGCAGCACTTGGGAAGATAATGTGCAAGGTTTTAGTTTTGCCAAAACACACTACAATTACGCAGAAATCTTTTTGCTAAATTACACTAAAGACATCAGGCCTCTAAAAACTCCTGCGAACATCTAAGATAAGACTTCTTTAATGAATTATATTTAATAGACATACCTTTTCAGGGCTATATGCTCCTGGACCTGGCTTTTGTGTTGTATCACCAGGCATCATGTTTCGTCCACCAAACGAAAATACTGGCGATCTTTTTTTCCAGTTATTTAAATCACCATCTCTGTAAGCACCAGGACCTGGAGTCTAAATGAAAATGAAAAAAATGGCATACTGGTGGTTAACAGACACCTTTATCAAAAAAAGGATACAAAAACATTGTAATCGATCTTCTGGTCCACAAGGATTGTACATGTTGGGTATCTTTCTGTCAATAAGTGCATGTGAGAACTTTAATTTATTTTTTTAATTTCTGACTGGAAAAGAATGAAGTAAAAAATACACAATAGTTATTCGCTGCAAAGTCATTATTTGTACAAGCTAGCTAGCTAAAAATCTCTCCAAGCCGAATTTCCCAACAAGAACTCAAAAATAATACTTATTGTCTTATCAAGTATGTATTAGCTAACTATAGTTTATCTTAAAATTATCAAAAAAATGAATGACAACAGTAAAAATTTTGATATGAGCTAATGTTGACTTTTGGTAAGGTGTTGAGGTAAATTTTTCCGTTACCTTTTGGTCTAGCTTCCGTCAAAAAATTGAAAGAAATTATTAAGTAGGAAACCTTAATCCCCCTAGGTAAAACTTAAGGCAGAGTCAATAATAACCACGCAAGAATTGTGTAAATTAGACGAAGTAGAATATTTATAAAAATATATATGCCTGATATGCCGCATAACACCATAGGGACTTGTAAGAAAGAGCAGAGAATTTACAAACCGGTCATCACTGTCCTTGGCTTCTTTATTAGCCTTAATTTTTAGCTGAATAACCAAGTTTCTAAGTACCCAGCATTCTACATTTTTCTATTCACAATTTAAAAATGTTTGAAAATGACGGACATGTCTGAGTTTGCTAAAAAAAATTATTGAAAAAATTACGAACCTTTTGAAGGTCCTCACTGAACCCACCAACACGTGGTCTACCTGCCATCGAAAAAGCAGGAGGAGCTGACTTTGATGGAATTCTCATCCCAATCATATTTGGTAGCGTGTATGCATTAGGCGCTGGTGCACTACCTTTACGATGATATCTCGTCCTCGACCCAAAAGAGTAGGAAGGAGGTGAAGGCTGCTTGAATATTTTCACAGCTTCAGTGCGATATGCATCTAAACAGAGAGTAACAAGGTGCTTAATGGGACCTAGTCAAATTTCTTCATGGATACCTGCTAAATGTTACTTTAATTTTATTACTTATTACTATTGTGTTCTATTTGATTTTTTTATTGTTTTTTTTATGCTTATTTTTATTTTATTTATTTGTCGTATTTTTTTTTCAGTCAGGTGTCAATCAGGACCAGTGGAAGAGTTGTAACTTTGCATAAACATCATTATCTAGTTTCTGCTACCCTGTAAACATCTTAGTGTTAATATATAAACAAATTAATTTGTTTTTATTCGCTTGTTCCGAAATGGATGTCCTTTTCCCATCATCAACTAAAAACTTGAGGTATTAAAAAGCAACTAGTTCCATTTTGGCTTTCCATATCAATTTAAATGTCTCTACATTGACAATGTGATGCACCCCTGGACAGGCTACTGATAATAACCGAAAATTACAGGAAGATAAGTTTGTACTAAAGCGTAACATCATAATTAAACAACTTTTCAAAGCATGCAACTTAATTTTAAACCACTTCACACATTTATAAATATGTAATGATTCCTATCACATAATTTTTTCCTTTTGATATTACGAAGCCTGAAATTGTGGCCTTTTGGAAAAACCTTACTTTGTTTAAGGTCATACATCAGCACAGTTTTGTTCTTAATTCTTTATGAAAGCATTTATTTATTTAGAATTTTTTTTTACAAACAATGAAATCCAAATTATACAATATTTTCTGGTGTGCAAGCAAATAAAAAACAAACAAAGTATAGGTGAGTGCATCTTTTGGCATCAATAAAGAAGACAACAAGACGTGTTCATAAACAGTTGACCCTCTTTGGGCATTGATAAAATGTCTCGAAATAGAAATAAATAAAAAAATAGCAAAATATTTTCAAACAATTGGGCGCGGTCATGTACTCTAATAGCTGGCCCAATTTTGCTATAATAGTAACACTTGTTCTGTAACATCTCTCTTGTGGTATATTGGATAAACTGCTTGAAAAAATGATTATCATTTTTAGGTCCTAAAAACAAGTGGTTTATATCTTACCGATTTTATGCTTAGTATCTCTAGAAGAGAGAAGATCTCAGCATTATGTATATAAAGGGATAAAGAGACTAGCCATTTTAAATTACCACTAATTAAGTAACACGTGGTGTAAATTTCCAAAATAATATAAAAATGGCCTATTAGTTATAAACATGTGCAAACATAGTTTTCTCCACCCCATAATCCCCCCAGGTAAAACTTAAGGCAGAGTCAAAACTACCATTTCTTTCTATAGGCTTCAATTATGACATATTAGAACTTTAATAACAGGCAATTAATTAACCAGTGCATATTTTTTTAATACCAAACTTTTTCCTATTGTTAATTATTTCGCTGCAAATATACATATATCTTGACAATATTTCGTAAGGGAAAGAGTGTAAAAAATATGTTAGTTCGAGCAAAAGTGCCACCACTTAGGAAAGAAAGTGGAGAAAGTCGTGGTTGTCTTGGAAAACGTTGTGTTGTTTGCTCCTTTGTCAAAAATACCACCAATTTTGTTTCCACAGAGGGTAAGGTATACGACATTCGCAAACCAAATTAGAATTGTAAGTCAACAAATATTGTTTACCTGTTAAGATGCAAAACTTGCAGTATTCAATATGTTGGTAGTTGTACGACTAATTTCAGACAGCGATTTAACAACTACAAGTCGTACAATTCATGGCATTTAGGCAAAACAGTTCCTTGACAAGAGTTTTATAATCATTTTGATCTTCCTGACCATAATGGTTTATCAGATTTCTGTTTCACTTTAATTGAGTAGGGTAATAACCAACAATGTGTTCGCAAAAGGGAGCGATTTTGGCAATATAAATTAAACACTTTCCTCCCTAGAGGCCTTAATGGTTGTGAAGTTGCTGTGCCTGTGTAAACCAGGTTTTTTTGTTTTTTTTTACTGTTTTATTTTTACTTTTATTATTAGACATTTTTGCAGGTAGGTACGTGGTACTATTTGGATTAAAGTACTTGTAGTCACTTAGTTGAAGTTGGGCTATTGTCAAAGCATGATGTGTTAGTAGTTTTTGTCTGTGTTAGATGAAAATTATCTATCTGACGCACTTGTATTTTCCCAAAACAGTTTCCAGTTGTAGATAAGGTTCCATTAATAATGGCCTGGGTGAGAAATTTGTTTGTGGTAGGTTAAGTTTAGGTGGGCGTGGATTAAAGCTTAAGTAGGATGGGTTATGGTAGGTTTGGGTTAGAAGGTAGGTAGTGGTAGGTTCAGGTTAGAGAGATTGGTGTGGAAGGTTAGGTTAAATGAGGGGTTGTGGTAGGTTTGGGTTTAATGGGCAGCTAAAGTCTCCTTTTTTGCTTTTATCCCCGTCTAACTATTTTTTCAACTACGACGCCAGCGGAATCATTTCTCTGAGGGTTCACAGTCAAGATATTTTATTTCATTCATTCATTTATTGTATAATAAATTTTATTTTTTTAAATATTTTATTCGTTTTAATCTAAATTGTTAATTGTAAATATTTTATATTGGTATATACCTGGACCTGGTGTACGAAATATGGTTGGATCTTTTGGTCGAAAGTGAAGTGTATATTTTGGAGTACCATCTGCACCAAATCTCGTAGATCTCTCCAATACCTTGTAAGCAGCTGGGCCAGGACCTGCTTTATTACTTCCTTTATCTTCAGTTTTTAACCCAAATGAATATCCTGGAGCTTTTTTCCGTGTCTTATCATGTCCAACATATCCAACAGTGGTGGGCAGGCCATAGCAAGGTCCAGGACCTTTAAACATAGCACCTATCATTGGCCTTTGCCTAACTTCTACTGCAGGAGGCATGGTTAAATTCTGTTTTAAGACAATTCAAATATTTATGACCTGCAAAAATTTGAAATTCAAAATAAAATAATATATAAACATGTAAACAGTATTAATCTAAAGTGTGGCAACAATATCACCTTGTTTATTGTGGTTTTTTCAAAATGGTTTGTTGAAACATAATATGCAATACATATAGTAATAACCAATTATCCCAGGCTTTACCCCCAAAATATTATCCAAGGTCTAACAACGAACTGTGCTTGAGAGGTTGGTGCAATTACGTGATATTTTGCAGTAAAGCATTTAATCGACTATTGTTGATTATTGTCTAAAAAAAGAATACAATTAACATTGAAAACAGTGTTCTAAATTTACAAAAGAATAAGCATGTATATAAAACTTCTTTCTATTTTAAAATCTTGTCGCATCTGAGCATTAACTTTTGTGCAAAATTAAACATGCAGTTTTGAAATGTTTGATGTTGTCAATTGTGTATATAACTGATGAATCTGAGAATGGGATTTGAAGCAGATTTATATCAACACTGTGTCACTGCTATTAGTCACACCAACAACATCCATGTTTATTGCATTGACCAATAAGAAAATTATAAACAGACAAAAATATTTTCATGGCCACCAACTAATAACAAAACATGTGATTTTAAAAATATTACCACTTATCTGTTCAGTCATTGTCAATGAATAATATAGATATTATCATGTCATGAACAAAGGTGTTTATCCTTAACTACGTTTTGATAGCTACGGCTGTCATCGGTCATCGACGTCGATGACATCTGTAGCTGTCGAAACGTAGCCTAGAATAAACTTGCTTGTTTATGACATAATAATATCCAAAACATGTGAAATAGCTATATATTTCCAGTTGTTTTAGGGTCATTTTTTTGCCAAGAGAGGTTATATATGTACATAAAACGCTTTCCAGGTTCTAAAGTACTGGTCAACAAATAAGGTCAAAAAGACCTAATTTTAAATAATTGTTAGAAGCAAATTTATTAGCTACGGGACTGATGGCGTACAATCGATGAGGAGCTCAAGGATGTTTTCTCGCTGTTTTCACTATTTTTTAATCTTAATTTTTTTGGCCAAAAAAGAGAAGAAGGGCAGGGTGCCAGGGTTAAATGTCAATCTGCCATGTGATTGAAAATAGATGAAAATAATTTGTGGACGGCCCCTAGCATGTGCTGCACACATTCTCAAATCAAAATAAACAAAACAAAACTTCTGATAGCACAAATACTAAAGTATATATTGGTGAATAAAAGAAGGTTTAAATGGAATGTTTTTAGCTGAAAAATTGTCATGACAATGCAAAACACATAAAGCGACAGGCAGCAAAAACCAATATATATAGCTAGTACCTAGTTAATTTTAGGAAATTTATCATTCACACGTAATTTGGGTGTGTAGCTTATTTAGACTACCATAGCATAATTTGCAGTTTTCCCTGACTGTTTTTCGTGTTGACGTCTAAAAAAAAAAAATCGAAATATAGCTATATAGCTAGCTAGCTATACTAAAAGGTAAATAGTCAGTTAAATTGGCTCTGGCTAGCTGCATGTTTCTTTTGCATTATCTACCTAAACTTAATAAACAACTGTGGCAGTGTAGCTGTAACTATAATTTAGCGTGTATTAATAATAATCATTGACAATTCCTGAAAGCGAGGAAGTGTTATCAAAAGTGTAAAATCACATGTTTATTCAGATTACTCCCGTTGCTAACACAATCATGAGAACAATTTGTTCATTTTGTTCAGGTAAGGGGGCGAGAAACCTCGTTATCAACTTTTGTACCCATTTTTTTATTTTTGATAACTTTTTTTGCTTTTGTTGAGATTCTATTGGTATTCAATGAAGTCTAAAGGGGGTTTTCACAAAGCGAATTGAACGGCGAATTCGACGGCGAATTGTATCTGAGCATGCGCAATTTTGTTTTGTTTTGATGTTGCATTGAAATATTCGCTTCGCTGAAAAGTAGAAAACAGTTCTTATTTTTCCGCGGTCGCTGCTAGTCGCTGCTAGTTTTTGACTAATCAGAGCGCGGTAACTAATGTAAACAATGAATTTGGCGCCTAAGTTACTTTGTTGTAAAAATTAATATCGAATTCGCAATCATCGAATTCGCCGTTCAATACGCTTTGTGAAAATCCCCCTTAATTAGTTGCGAAATATCTTTTTGATTTTCATATGAAACAAAAAACATGTAGCGAATTTGAAATACTGAATGTAAGCACTCTTTTGGGTATTAAAAATGAAACAGTATTTTTGTGAACACCCGTGAACGACACATGTCGACATGCAACGATTCTCTTTACACTATATCGGATAGATTTTCATAAACGGCATAAAAAAATCCATTCGGTATAATGTGAACATGGTCTAAGAAGAAAGAGTGAATATTGCGTTCTGATTGTTTAAAAGTTAACAGTAGTAAGTAAGTAGGAACTGTCTTTACTTTTTGGTGAAGCAAATTTTTTGAAGCAAAATGAAAAGAAATAAAACAGCTCATCCTTAGATACATTTAGCCGGCATCCTCGTTCCCAGTATTTGTTGCCTATGCCAGTGCTGCTAGCGCTTTACTTAACAGTTACACAATTTTAAACAATGTAATTTCGCCGCACGCCTTGAATGAGAAAAAAGGCAAAAATGCCTGGGAACCAGGTTGGTTTAGGCCGGCGAATTCGCCGCCAAATTCGCTTCGTAAAAATCCATTTAACTTGGAGCCGCAACGTTTGTTTCTTACATTCTTGTTTGCTATAAAAATAAAATAATGTTTATATTAAACAAACGGGAAAAAACAGAATTTTATTACAAACAACGACCTTAACTAACCCTTACTGGGTTAGTATTTGACCCACGACCGAACAGGGATTGTCAAAACCAAAACTTGGTTTTAGGAATTTTTCTAACGATCTAGAATGTTGATAGCCAGGAGATCCAGTATAGTTTTTCTTACCACAAGGAAATTGGAATAGCTAAGGTCTCAAAAGATTTTTCTGCGGTTAGAATTCTGACCGCTCTCCTTGATTTGTTAATTCTGTTGTTCTTTTTGCCCACGTGGTCAATATGGGGAAATCTTTCGTTTTAAGCAAGCATGGCTTCACCCACCCGAACAAATAAAATTAATTCTTG
Source organism: Hydractinia symbiolongicarpus (assembly GCF_029227915.1). Lineage (NCBI taxonomy): Eukaryota > Metazoa > Cnidaria > Hydrozoa > Anthoathecata > Hydractiniidae > Hydractinia > Hydractinia symbiolongicarpus. Next base: position 8,254,753 of record NC_079878.1, read on the forward strand.
TATTATTTAACCCTATTCGGTCCGGGGGGGCGGATTCCGCCCCCCCTGACGGTTTTTTTTAGTAACTCCGGATTGCTTTGTTATATGGCTATGATACTTACTGAGTTTCAACATTTATCTATTAGACACCTGCATGCTAATTTTTTAGGTCCCATACCTTTCAGAGGCTTTGATATTGGCCATTACTCGAAACTACCCCTAAAAATCTCTATGAAATCCTTATAATGAGGAAAATATAATAACTCCTGTTAGCATTATCCTTAGAACTTGAAACTTGCAACACAACTTTGTTTCATCAAGAAGAATTATTTTGAATAATTTGAACACGTGACTAATCCGATTTCCCGATTTTGTCGGATTATACCCGTAAATCGGAAAAAAACGGATTTTCGGGCAATTTTTGGCAATTTTTCATCCGATCCATGTAAAAACCGGAAGATATGTTAAATAACTATTATTTAGCTTTCAGAAACATCAAACAGAATGTAAAAATTCGCTCTAGAACAAAAGTAATTATATTTTAAGCAGATAGTGGCATTTTTAACAATTTTCAAGCTTTTCATGACGTCACACAAAATGTGCTGACGCAAGCAAATTTTTTTTGGCGCCATTTTGTTCCTTTTATGACGTACTATAAGTGTGCCAAGTTTGATTCAATTTGAACAACCCTATGAAAAGTTATTGAGGGGGGGCGGAATCCGCCCCCCCCCCCCCCCCCGGTCATAGTATGTTCGAAAAACCCCGGACCGAATAGGGTTTAGAGGGTAACATGTGACCACGTGGCTTTGTGGTCATTGGTTGATTGTAATTCGGGGTTTGCTGTTTCAGAGAAACGGGATTGATATCCTCAATGAAAGTTTAGTTAAACAAGCTAGGACGCTGACGAAGACTGAAAGAATATTTCAAGTATCAAAAGTTAATTAAAATTTGAATGGAAAGGAGGCGAAGAGGAAGATCGGGTCAAACATAACTAGACGATCAAATCTATTTTGAAAGATGGTAAAAATTACACAAGTGAACGTGAAATAAGGTCCACTAACATCAATAAAAAATTGAATGGTTGAGGACTATGTTGTTAAAAGACGAGGCTGAACACCTTCCATGTGTATTCGAAATAAATGTGTAAAAACCTTCACATGTTTGTTTCTCACATGATGCAAAAATACGAATGATAAAAATCTATCCAATCCAACCAAACTTTATTTTCAGTAAATGTCCACCACTAAGTACGTTTGGAAAGTAATAAAGGCAATTTAAATAACTAGTCGATAGCCCGTGGATACATCCACGGGTTCGCCGTTGTTTATTTACCGCATTTTGTTTGTCTCGACACTGCAGCTACCATTTTGCGTGACAGACAGACAGACAGATGCATACGAGTATTATAATAAAGATGCATTAGTTAAGTGTCGTTAAAAAAAGGTGTATAAAAAAGATGTTTTTTGCTGTTATTAATTGTAATAGCTTGGTGATGTGTCAAAAATTGAATTAAGTAAAAGTTTTCGAATTTGTCTGTTAAATATTATCAAAAAAATTTCACATTATCAATTTTTATTTGTACAACCTGTTTTTGTGTACACAAATAGCCAACCTGATATAATATTAACCCTGGAGACAAAATAATAAAGAATCTTTTCATAAACTTGCTTCATTAAACATCTATGGCACATTATGAAGCAAAGCTGGCGTTTATTCAACAGATTAAAAAAAACAGTGAAACGAAATCGTTGAGTTGAGTATATTTGCTACTTCAATGCTGAAGGGTGTTTTATGAATAACTTTCTGTAGATAGATGTGTTCAAAATAAAGATGGTGCGGTTACACAGGCCGATGATAATAAGAGTTGTTTTAGGTTTTTCGATTTGTTTCGTGTTTTTACAGATTTTATTGTTGATTTGTAATTGCCGCTGTTCATCGTCGAATGAAGATAGTTTTTCGAAAATGGAGAAAAGAGCAGAAAGCTCAGATATACTTCAAATTATTAAAACTTACAAGGAAAAAATAGAAACATTAACACAGAGATGTAAAGAGTTAGAAAAAGAACTTCAAAAACATCAAAAAGTAGACAAATTTTTAATAGCTGAAGACTTGTATCAAAATAAGAAATCGCTAAACGATGTTACGTTTCTGAATAGTTTTTATCCTAGGACAGAATTTGAAGTGATACCTTACGATTCTTTTACGTCACAACACATATCGGGTGAAATCGGTTACTTATCGAAACGACCGCACGCCACACCAATTGGACAAAGATTTTACGAAATGCATGAAGTCTCCGATTTTGCCGTTAAAGCGTTAAATCACGATGTTGAATCGATGGCTGATCGTATGGGAATCGATACTTTCGTTGAAGGTATTACTCGTAACGATAGAACACATGGGACCATCTATGATTTGTATTTTCGAAGCACAAGAGCGCCTAACGTATTTAAAAGGTTAAAAATTGTTCGCCCTTTCGGTACTTTAGAAGTTGTAGGAAAACCGGAAACGATCGAAACCTCAAACGAATGGATAAATATAATTTTGCCGTTATCGGGTCGATTTAAAGTGTTTAAATCGTTCATGGAACGTTTTGTTGATACTTGTATTCGTACAGATAGAAGGATATTCTTAACGATTGTTTATTTTGGGCATGAGAACAAAGTGGAGCTGAAAGATTTACTATTGAAGATTTCGAAACAAGAAGGTTATGATAATTATAAAGTTATTTTTAGTGACGAAGATTTTAGTCGTGGTCGTGGAATTCAAAAAGGAGTTGAAAGTTGGAGCAAGGGAAATGTATTAATGTTTTTTTGTGATGTCGATGTTTACTTCACCGTTGACTTTTTAGAACGTTGTCGATTGCATACGTCACCAAGTCGAAAAATTTATTATCCGATTGTGTTTAGCCAGTACAATCCAGTAATAGTGTTCGGTGGACAAGAACCACCACCTTTAAGAGACCAAATGTATTTAACATACGATTCAGGTTTTTGGAGAGATTTCGGGTTTGGCATGACATGTCAATATAGAGATGATTTTCTCAATGTGGGTGGATTTGATCTCTCCATCAAAGGGTGGGGAGGTGAAGATGTAGCTTTATATAAACAACATCTACGAAGTAAATTAACCATCATTCGTGCATACGACCGTGGTATATTACACATATATCATGAAAAAAATTGTAGAAAGACCTTATCAGATGCTCAGTTTATTTCTTGTTTACAAAGCAAAGCTGTTTCTGAAGGTTCTCATAAACAGTTAGGAATGTTAGCATTTGGTAGTAGTTTAATTAGTGGTACTGATCCAGATTGGGCAAAAAGACTTCAAGCATCCTTGACTGAGATAACCAAAAAAGAAAACGAAGGATGACAGTTTATATTTTATATTTTAGATGTGTTATATTTAATTAATAATTTTTTTTAATAAAACTTAAATACAATGGTCTTTCTTATGACTTTTTTTCATTCTTATGTATATAGATCCCCTGTACACACCTTGTATCAAACTATATACAGTCTAATTATTTCAAAAAACCAGAAAAAGTCAAATGGTTCCCTTTTAAGCAAATAAGAGTTAAAACGAAACAGATTATTTTACAAGTGCATGTTTTAATTAATTATTCTTTTTTGGTAAATAGACTGAAAACAGTTTACAAAGAAAGCATCGAAAGATACAACGTGGTTTGTAAGTAAATCTCTTCTACATACAGAAGGATACTAGGTGAATTGTCCTCTGAATACTCCCCTCCCCCCAGTAAATTTTTCTCCAATTGCACCTTTTTTAAAAGAAAAAATGAAGCAGAAAAATATTATTTTTTACATCTTCAGCCGGGAACTGTTCTTATTTAGTTCTTACATTTATGAGTCATTACAACCCTTTTTGACAATATACAGATTTTATCAAAAAGAAAAGAAAAGTGCATTGTTTTCTAAAAGGATTAATTTATTTTCATTTTAATGCTACAAATGCCAAAACTAAGAAGACTAAAACAAGTAATATGAAACTAAACTAACACAAACTAACTTTATTTTATAAATAGCAATGAAAGAAACGAATTTGCCTAAAAACGATATACAGTAGTATAGTAGAATGTCTAAAAAATTTGTTTTTAAATTATTATCAGGCTTTGTTAACCGTCCGGCTTTTTTAAGCGGGCAATACGGGTCTAAAATTATCCACGTAGATACAATTTACAAAGTATTGTGAAGCCAATTTATGAGCAATACTGCTTAGGTATTCTATGATACGACGATTGGGGGTAGTAATTTATGATTCGACACCACGCGAAAGATTAGACAGTTTTACAAAAAGCAAATTGCATTATGTTAAAAATTGCACCAAGTTATATTAAGTTTTCAAAGCATTAACGTTACTGAGCTTAAGTAGATATTTATTAAGGTTGGTTGGAATAAATATTTTTATAAATGTTTTTATAAACTAATAAACAATATATTATAAAAGAACAATAAACAATAAACAAATTATAAAAGAACAACGTAATAAATATAGCTATACTAATATTTGAATTTATTTTGATTGTAAAAACTCTAGGACGAAACGAACCATGCCATCTGTGTCAGCATTGAAGAATGACTTATCAAGTTCAATGTAATCTTCTTCTGTTTTAATCATCCCATATTTTTCAAAGCGCGGTACGAAAATCTTTCTCATTATAGCCTCTGTAAATTCAGGATGACCCTGCGTTGTTAGCGCATACCGACCATATTTTATCATTTCTGTGTCACATGAATTAGAAGATGCTACAGAACGAGCACATTCTGGCATGACTCTAACCTCTTCTCCATGACATTGCATAATCTTTAAGTTTTTCTTTGTAAAAACGTTTTTATAATATTCTTCTGATAGTATTTCAACATCCAATTTAAGATTCTCTGCACCAAATATAAACCTGCCATCACGTTTACCAACGACACCACCCAATGCCTTGGCAATTAATTGATGGCCAAAGCATATACCAAAGATTTTAGGTCTATTTTCTTCTGGTATATTACAAATAAAAACAACAAGTTTTTCCAATTCTCGTATCCACTCCTTGTCGTCATTCACAGAAAAATGGGAACCACTTATTATGAAACCTCCGTAAGTGTTAACAGAATTCAAACTTGGTAATTGTCCTTTGACAGCGTAAAAGATGTCAAAATTAAATTTTTTTCCACCAATGCCCTGGAATCTGTTGAGAAAGAACTTTCCAATACTTTCAGGTTCACCCCAATGTTCAGGATCTTCAGTAATTAGAATTCCAATTTTATTTTCCGTCTTCATCTTTTAGAAAATACTCTCCCAATAGAGAGCTATATGTTATAACCTACTACGTTGACATACTCTTCAGTTAATGTTGGTGACTATACACTGCGCATATATGTTTTTTAATAATTGAACAGCAGCTATTCAATACATTTTAAATATCAATACAATATGTTGTATCATCCTTTTCAGTGAAGCATGCAAACATTCATGTAGGTGCATTGCTCTTTTTCTCTTGAGCATTTAGAAATTGGATGATTGAATTTTTATGAATTGTGTGAATTATCACACATATCACACAACGTTTAGTGTTCTTTTCGTAATATGGCGCAATGGCGGAATGGCGCAATGGCAAAATCCCTTGCGGGAAAGTGATGTTTTATTTACTTGTTTATTAATTTTTTTTGCATGTTAGCTTCATACTGGTGTGTTATTTTCTCCTGTGTCTCCATGCTGATGATCCAGCATGATCCTCTTCTATTTGTCATACTCAATTTCTTTCAATAAAATTTTATAATTTACTTGAATTTCATTTGTGATATATTTCTTCTTAATTTTTATTGGGATGAAGAGCCATTTTATTGTAAATGGATAAGCCCCGAAAATAAATTTATTTATTATACTTAGATATTTATTTATGGCGCAGAAAATTTGTTGTTCCCTTCACTAAATAATTTAATAGATCATGTAACACTTTATAAGCATATTGTCAGAGACGAACTAAAAACCTTTTGTTTATGTCAAGACTTTCAATCGTGTCTTCCTAATAACAAGTCAGCCAGATCATCATAATACTCATGCTACGACCTTAACCGACATTTATTGACTTAATAGGAAACAAAAGAATTTCACCTCTTAACAATAGCTGTCCCCAAGGAAAACATCATGCTACGAAAGCACGAAATTTGATATACAAAGGACAGGTGACACCATGAATTTTTTTCCACGGGTTAAGGGCAAGTCTCTATATCAATAATACTTGTCTCTTTCTGTTACGCAAAATGGCACTTGGTGCAACAGTGGCTTTCCTGATCTTGCCGCGAATCGATACCACTTCTTGTATTGTGACAAAAAAGTGTTGACTGGCTCTGTCTGAATTTTACAAAAAATAGTTCCTAAACGATAGACTAAAGAGAATTGTTTTCGTACTGATGTTAATATCATTGAACTCCGTACAAGTTTAGATTATTGCATTTAAAGATGTCTGAGGTGAGTATAACATTATAATGACGTCAGTGGGATCACTGGTGATGCCATTTGGCTGGATAGGTATTTCCTTTAAATATTTTTTTTTTTTGAGATTAAATACCCTCCGCAAAGTGTAATACCCACGGTGCTAAAAAGGTAACAAATGATAAAGCAAAAAGATTTAAGCCCGTAGAATGTACTGGAAGTAATTTCTAAATAGGAAAGATTTTAACTATAGCTATAAAGTGTGTATACATGTGTTAGTTTAACTTTTTATTTTCATCTAAAAGTTAAATGTTATTATTGCTTTAAAAAAATAAAGCATTGTTTGTTTATGAGCGTTAATTGCCACATGGTAACCAGAAGTTCAAAGACAAAAAAACAATATTGAATTTTTAAAAGCAACGAATCCTATGACTGTGCCATTTATCGATGATTTAAAAAAGTTAAACGAAAACAACGAGGAGTTAAAGAGATAGCAAAGTATCACCAAAAATACATAGTTGCATATAATTATCCGTATGGTTTACCAATAATCATGTCTGCAGCGCATTCACGGGGTAAATAATGCTGGGAGAGCCATTAATAAAGAACATGAATACTTAAATGTCATTTTACAGACCATAATTGGTCTTTATAAAACAATATTTACTTAATGAGATTAGTTTCGTATTACTTGCTGTCTGTACCATGTGAATGTAGACGTGAAGTAGAGCGCTGAGAAAAAAAATTAACATGGCAAGTTCTAACGCTAAAAATCCTGTAACTCTTCCTTCTATTGATGATCTAAAAAAGTTAAACGAAAGACACAACTTGGGTTGTAATGAAGATGAGTTGAAGGAATATCAAAGTATTATGAAAAATACAGTAGCTGCATATAATTTCATTGATGATCAAGAAATACCTTCGTACGTATCTAAATATGGAGGTAATCGAGAGTATTTGCGACCTGAAGGTGATGAAAACAAATACAATGCTTGGTATGTGAAGTGTAATATAGAGGGTGCTACAAGTGGAAAACTTGCTGGGAAAAAAGTAGCTATAAAAGATAACATAGCTGTAGCTAACATTCCTATGATGAATGGTTCTAAAGTTGTGGAGGGCTATATACCTGAGTATGATGCTACTATCGTGCAACGAATTCTAAAAGCAGGTGGAACAATCTGTGGAAAAACAACTTGTGAAGATCTTTGTATGAGTGGTGCAAGCTATATGACTACTTATGGGCCGGTTCATAACCCATGTAATGTTGAGTATTCTGCCGGGGGATCTAGTTCTGGAAGTGCGGTAGTGGTTGCAATTGGAGATTCGGATATGGCGATTGGTATATTTAGATTTTTATATAGCAGTCCAATTCATGGTCTAAGTAATTAAAAATGTGTGAGATGTGTGAAATTAAATTTCGTTCTAGACGTTTTTTTTCTTCTTAGTGTAATCTTCTAAGTACATTTTTTCATTTTTTTAAATGTTTCTTTTAACATACTATTTTTTAGAATTTCTGTTACCGCTTACTTGTCAGTTACAATCCCAAATGCCTTGCATAGCTGTTTCTTTTAATTTTCCAGGAGGAGATCAAGGAGGTTCTGTACGCGTTCCATGCAGTAATTGTGGCATTGTTGGGTTAAAACCTACGCACGGCTTAGTACCCTACACTGGAGCAGCTCCCTATATTCCTTGTTTGGATCATTTAGGTCCAATGGCAACAACTGTTTCGGAATGTGCATTGCTACTTGAGGTGATTGCAGGTACATCAGTACAAAAGTTATGTCCATCTATGACTGTAAAAAGTAGATGTCTTCCTTTGATTTGATGTACGCCACGACGTCAATGGGGTTTTTAAAGTTAGTGAAGTCATTTCTATTTCGGAAAAACTGACGTCATCTCCCATATGCCTAAGTAGAGGCCGGCTGGGATCAATTAGGGTAATTTTTTCAAAGCTAGTTCAATACACCCGTTTCGGAACAGACGGGTTGATGACATTATCAACAAACTTTTCAAACTCCATATTTCCACAACAGTTCATCCAAATAACATAATCATATCCATTTTTTGAACAGTGTTTTAAGCTCTATACAATAAAGGTAACGCGTTAAAGAATTCCTTAAATAAATTTTTTTGTGAATTGTAAATGGTCTTTGCTGACTCTCTTATCTTATCTTAACTGTTTGCCGAAATTACGTGTCTATGCGTTACTTTAATTAGAGTTTCAAGCTCTACACGATTGATTTAAACTCAAATTCTAAGGTCTCGAAATAGGATTTGAGTAAAACTTAAATGATATTTTAGGTGCAATTAGTATTACACACGTCAAAAAAGTCCTTTAAACAAAACGATGCCCGTCTTTTAGGTTACGATAATGGGTTTGACTATCGTCAACGACCATTTGAAGTTCCTGAATATTCTAAATTAATCTTCCCACACGTAAAACCATCAAGAAAGCTTAACATTGGTATCCTTCAAGAAGGAGTTGATTTGTGTGATGAAAATGTGCAGAAGGTATTTGATATTTCCCTGGGATTGTTGAAAAAATGTGAGCATCTTAAAGTGGAGTATACAAACCTCTCCAAGCATTCTATTGCGGAACACCTTTCTGCAGCAATGTGTGGCAGTGGTACATACTCCTGCATGTTTGATGGTTTTGGTTTTGGAACAGCTGTGTCCGGTAAGGTTACACTATAATTCATTTTTTTTAATTTTGCGTTCAAAGTTTCGAACACATGTTGTGTGCCCAAGCATGCCTGAATGCAATACATTTTAAACGAGTTTATGCCCATCAATAAGATCTTTAGTAATTGTTTAGAGTTTTCAGGACAAAATATTTCACCATACGTAAGGACTATTTTTAGTAAGGTTTAGCATAAACTTCCAATTTTACTGTGTGGTTTAACCTGTACTCACACAGCTGAGTTGCAGTAGCTTACTCTTTTACGCTCTCAATTTAGGTATGCAATCTCACACAATGGTGGAAAAGTTTCGATTAGGACTCCAAGAACACAGTAAAGAAATGCCTGAAGTAGGCAAGGTATACATGCTCCTTGGGTCTTATCTTCATGAAAAGTATGGACCATATCATTTTGCAAAGTCCTCGACGTTAACTGCTCACTTAAGCCTTGAGTACACTACACTTTTAAAAGAACACGATGTCCTTGTCATGCCTACGGCGACGAAAACAGCATGTAAACTTCCCAAAGAAGATGACTCAATCACATTAAAGATCACAAATGCTCTTAATATGATGGCAAATACAGAAATATTTAACATAACAGGACATCCAGCGTTGTCATTGAATTGTGGATACGATGGTGATTTGCCGGTGGGGTTGATGATTGTTGGAAAACATTTTGATGATGTGGGAGTACTTAATGCAGCCAGTATCTTCGAAGATGTTTTTCAAAACCATTTATCCAAATAGATCGAAGTGCTTTGCTTAAAGTAAAATGAGAAATAAAAATAAAGTACCGAATCTTTGGTTGGTTATGACATTTTTGCGTGTTGTGGTTTTTGTCTACACCACTTTTGTCAAAAATTGTAACTTGTGCTTGGCATTTGTTGACATATAAAGTCAGTTTTCTTATTGAATAAGTTTTGTAAGAATTGATAATTTGAATGTTATATTTTTGTTATTTTGGGTCATACTCCTGAAATTTTAAAACATTTGTGAGCCACACAGCGAAGACTAGATAACTCAGATTTCTTCGAAGATATTAAGTTCTGGTCCTCTTCTGCCCTCGCAAAAATGGTTCGTTTGTTAATTAACTTTGTTTGAGTGACTGAAACCGTCCATTTGAAACATTGAGAGAGAAAAAGTTTAACCTGATACTGACCACGTAAGTAAAAAATAATACCAAGAAAACATTTAATGAATTTTACTAGCATTTAGTCCTAGAATATTCGTTTGCCAACCAGCTTTATTCTTCTCTAGTTTGCTATCGTTTTTCTTGATCACAGTGGTACAAGGAAGAATCGACGTTAGGTCATTTGGTAAGCGACAGTGATGCTTTTTGTTCAATCTGATCTCTAATCTAAAACTAATATGTTTACATTTTGCTATTCTGAGCCTCGTAATTCTTATGCAAGAACACACGTACATCCTTTTGACTAGGTGAAGTCTGTGATACAAAAACTGGAAAGACAATTACTGCACCCGTCACAACGGATATAAACATTAAAAACGACAATCTACGACATTTCGATCGTCACACGCCAATTTCTAGTATTACAAATATTTGCATAAAGTTCTATTTATATAGCGAGAAAATTTGCATCAGATGTATCTAATAAAACATGAAAGTACAGTTCCAGTAACTCGAACCACAAAGTGACCTAGGAAAATATTTCGACTTAACGAATGTTCGAGTTAAACGGAGCTCCTGTTATGTCTAGATTAAAAGCCAAGTAAAAGAGATTTTCTCAAGAGGTGGGGCACAGTTACCAGGAAAAGGTACAATCTTGGCGATGAAATAGGCATGTCCCTTATAAATTGAATTTTCCTTGACAGACAACTTTATCTATCTTTATTACATCACGAAAAACTAAAAAAAATCTGACATTTATCTAGTCTTTGATTTCCCTTTCTCGAGTAAAAAGTTTGAGTTATCAAAGGAATTAGCTGCAGGGGGATGAAAAATTAGTTAAGTTAACAAATGTTCCAGTTATACGAGGTTTAAATTAACCCGATTTTGTATAAGAATGTATTAATGAAAGTGCAAGGGACCCAAGAAAATGGTTCGAGATATTGAGAGTAATTCGTGTTTGAGTTGAGCGAACTGTATTACCGCGCTAATTAAAAAAAAAAACGTGATGTTCAATTTTCAACTAGGAATATCTATTAAAAAGAATGACTTCTTTTTAATGCCAATTGAGAAACCGTTATAGCTCCAAACTCGATCATGGATCAGGGGCCACAAAACCCTGGGGACGAGGTTAAGTTAGTTCTATTTTTTAAAAGCGTAAAGTTGTCAATGGAGAGTGAGCATCGCTTCAAACTGTCTTGTGCGACAATTTACATATCCTTTATGACTGACTAGTTAAGAGGTTATAAATATTCTGTACAAGATTCCACAAATCTTTAAGTATCTGAACGTTTCTTCAATATAAGTGGTGTTAAAGCCACTGCACCTGGTAATTACAAACAAAACTAAGTGATTGATTGTGTGCCTTATAACAGTGATTTCACTGTATTTTGATGTTTTACGTAATGTATTTTAAAGTCTAATCATAGCTCGTAAATAATGAAGACCCAAGTCAGCAAGAAGACTACAATATTTTGTATAAGAAACTAGTTCTGTCAAAAATAAGAATCTTTAAGAACGAACACCGCCTGAATTAAAGGATAAAATAATATAACTCCGAAAAAGATTATTTTCATCCATTTAGTTTACGTGCGTGTAGTTTACTTTATATCAACAACGTTTTAATAGAATTTCAGGAAAAAACATTTTTTGAAACAACCTGTAACGATATGTCAATCTAATCTTACCACATCCTATCGTCGCGTTGCCCTAAAAAATACCCTCATGACAGCTTTATGACTGCTTAGTCGGATATGAATTAAAAGGAGGTTACGTTAAAGCGGCTGTACAAAAGTTGTTGCTCTGACGTTTTTAAATAATTTATCTTGTTAAAATTTTAATTACGTCACATCATGTGGTCTATGTAGTAATTTGATAAGTTGCATTTTCCATTAATGCTATATTTAAAAAGTTTAATTTTTGTGAAATTCATTTGAAATAATTTTTATATGTTATATAAGTTATGCGAAATACCTTTAAGCAAACGTCGGTGTGTAAAGTGGCGGTGTGATGATGGAAGTGTACAAAGAAAGTTAAGTACATAAAGAATACTGTATAGGGGGGGGGGGGGGGGGAAGGGGGTTCACACTAGCTATAATTTTTAAAGCATGCTATAAATTTAAAGCACGATTTAAAGCGTGCTTAATAATGTGAACGCATTTTTGCTTTATTAAAATGTCTTTCAAATTATGTTTACTTGCTTTAAACATGCTTTAAATAAAGCAAAAATAAAGAGTGCTTCGAGGCACTCTTTATTTTTGCTTTAGCTGCTTTAAGTCCATAAAACAATAGAATAAAAATTATGCACAAGTATTTGAGTATTAAAAGTGAGGATTTTGAGCGGGTATTATGAAAGTGAAAGTTTACCGTATGTGAGAAAAACAACAACATGAACGTTTTGTTTTAAATTTTGTTAACAACTCTCCCTTTGATGTTACCGGCAACTTGCTTTAGTCAAAGCATGCTTTTTTTTATACTAAGCATGCTTTATTCTAGTGTGAACCCCCCATAGAGAAGGTTGGTTATAACTTGGAGGAAAGAATACGGAAGGAGTAACAACTTCATTTCTGTACGCTTTAAATGTATTGAATTTTCTATTGTTTTTAATTTCAAAAGAATCAGTGCGTGAGGTGCTCGACCGCACTTTTTTTCGCAAAAAATTGATCAAATTCCATATTCTCCATAACTTCTTATAACAGAACGTCGTTTTAAAGGTTCCCTCCGACGTTTTAATGATGCTACCTAATAATGTCCTATTCATATAAGTATTAAAGAAAATAACATTCGTTTTTTACAGAAAAGTTTAGTACAGCAAATAATTGTAAATAAACTTTCAAATTTTGAGCTACCTCACTTCATGTGGCTTTATCATGCTCACGCTTCTTCTCGAACTTTGAAATTCATAATGGCTGCATAATTGACGTCACAAGGACCAAAGAATTATAGAATACCTCACGGTGATATATTCTACTGACTAATTCGTGTTTAGAATGCCTTGTTGATATGTTTCGAAGTATTAAGTATTTATGAGATATAGAAGATTCATTAGCGCTAGAAAAAAATTTTGTTGTTTGCTTAATGCAGAATTATTTGTTTTCTTTTAAAAGCAACACGTTTGTTAAGTACTGTAATCTTCGGATGAGTCGGAATCAAGATGTTCTAACGTTGTACTTGGCTTCCAGTTTAAACCTAAACGTAGGGGGGGATTTATCGGACTCATCGTGGGTGACATATAACAGTGATAGCGATGGGCAAATAGCAGAATTAAGGATTAACCTTGACGCTACGTCGTGGTGTAAATGCAACAATTGCCGTCAAATGAGCACTGAAACTGAATGTTTTTGCTGTCACGAACTGGAATCAAGACATATGTATAACCTACAAGGTGTGTACTTTTTAGCGGGATATACGAAACATTATATGCTGATTATTAAGTTATTAAAAATATATTCTTTAGAAATAAACTGTATAGTCAATCACGAAGATTTCGACCCGATTGTTTTAAGGAAAGGAAATCTCTGGACTGCTTTGGTTGGAATGTATGATAGAGAATCGACATATCTTCCTCCAAGAAATGACGTTCCCAATAAGTAAGTAGATGTTGTTCCAGTCAAAACACGCTGTTTATAGAAATATGGGTTATAAGAACAAAAGTTTAATATTTCAGGTTAACATTTTTCTTTTAGAACATACTGCTATGCTGCTTACCGACAGTTCACGTGGTGCTTTCACAACAGACTTGGCAAATCTGTGCGAAGGGTCATCCCGTCATGTGCAGAGACAAAAATTCGTGATGCTTATCCAGAGCCTGACGGGGTATACACAGAATATATGAAAGGGCGTGTAGTTCCTGAAAATGAGTTAACATGGGTTTTCCATGATGCCGAAAATGTATTGTAACTTAATTAAAAAAATAAAAAAAATAAAAAAATAATATGTACAAATTACATAAAATAAAAAGTAAAACAAAATTATGTCATTCGTGAGTATTTAATTGAGTTTTCAAAAATATCCTCTCTACAGGGCCTTTCGTCAGGGTTAATAAAGGCTCGTTTTTTTCCCGGACGGCAATTACAGGTGCCTTTCACCTACCAATTATATTTACCCATAAAATCACGTGACTTAGTCTTCTTTAGCAACAACACAGCACATTTTTTTCCCTTTCCTTTTCACCTCACTAATAATCTTTCGTGGTTTGTTATCAATCACTAACCAAATCTGTTAAGCATGGTGCTAGAACCTCACGCAGTGTTTCGATAGATTTAAAAGAGTTGTTTCTCCTTCCGTATTCTTTCCTCCAAGGTTATAACACTATTTTAAAATTCAAATTACTTTGTAAAGCTGAGAAATGCGGACAATTGATATTGTGCAATTTATTGCCCATCTAGCTAGGGAGAGAGATAGATGTGAATATTTTACATGGCAAGTATCTCAAATTTTAATGGATATACTTGTCTATTATTTCCAGGAGGAGCTATTTAAAAGGAGAAGAAAGATAAGAAGGCAAAGTAAATTTATATAAGAGAAGGTTTGAAAGTTATTTTGCAAAAATCGAGAAAAAAGAAGAAAAACTCTGCGGTGCACGTTGGCTCTTGAGAAATTTGGTTATGCGATGCAAATGTGAAGTTATGGTATGAGACTCCATCTCCATGACTTATTTTAGTTTGTTGAAAGTGCTTTTTGCCCCGCGAGAGGTCGAGTGTTTTAGTTACGATTAAACATAGGAGCGTGATGATTGCCGGAAATTACTGTTCAGAAATTTTTAAGGAATTCTGTACAAGGAATAATGTTCAAGAGTACCACAACCTTTTTCAAAAGGCTTTAATTCATAAATTTAAAACCTGATAAACACAAAGACTAAGTATCTATTTTGCAAATAAAGTTAGATAGTGTCTCTATAATAATAGCCGAATTCCGTCTGTCTGTTCGTGCGTCAAAAGCGACTTGTGTTAACCACGCACGAAATTGAGCACAGCTCTTTGATCTTTTTGCTACGCTATTTTAAATTTTTTTTTTTTTGTCTTTTGCGTAGTTTCACAAAAGTTTAATTTAAAAATTTTCTTATATAAAATTCATGGTTAATTAACTTTTATTGTTCCTTCGATGCAGTTTCTTTGTTATAAATAACTACCGTCAAAGTTGCGACAATTACTTTGCGTTGTCTATTTCATTGAAAAAGTTTTAATTATTCGCGCCTTTTCAAGGAAATTAACAGAAACAAGTTTTTAATAATAGAAGGAGAACAATAAATTTTAGAAAGGTTTTGTAAGTGAATTTTTGTTTGTTCTCAACATGAATGTGAAATTTATTTTGTAAATTATTTTTCATCTTCAACCATTTATATTTTTAATGACAACCATAAACCTGGATGTGCTTATTTTTTTGCTGAAACTTATTGTTTTTTAAACTGAACAAAAAGCCGTAAAAATGCGAAAATTATTGTTAAATATATGAATTTTACGAGAAGCGGCGTAACACTACTTCCGATAAACTATACTATAAAAAATAAAAAATTGTAGTTTACACTGCTTCCGTGTATATTTCCAGGGACCATGACTACCGCAGAGTGATTTCATAACAGGTGCGTGAAATAATTTCATAACAGATGCGCGAAACAATTTCATTAACAGATGCGCGAAATAATTTCATTAACAGATGGTCTAAATATTTTTATTAACAGATGCGCGAAATAATTACGTCAGCTAATTCCCGTGGATTGTTCCACGGGTTAACGACTTCTCTTATAGTAATACGGAGAGTGTGTCTGTGTGTCTGTAACAGGCAAAGTGGATGTGTTCATTTTCATTTGATGTTGCCGAAAAAGCTATGTCTTAAATGTAAAATTTTCTGACGTTACAGCGCAACGTCAATAACACTACTTTAACGTCAATATCATATATTAAATTAAGGAAGCCATTACAGTGCACCTAAAACTTCCAGGCCAAATAACTTGGAAACGAGGTGGTGACGTCAATGATTTTTCACCGCGTGGGTAACTAGGCACCACCGAGAACCAATTTGGGTAATTTTCCCAAACCTGGGTCCCCAAATCCGTTTCGGAATGGACGGGTTGATGACGTTATCAAAAAACCTTTAAACCCCAATATTTCTGAAACCGTTTGTCAAAAGTATATAATCATATACATTTTCTTCATCAGCGTTTCAAGATCTATACGATGAAGTCAACAGGTATACAAATTTAAAAAAAAAATTTCGGTCTTGATGGGGCCATTACTGACGTCAGCAAAATTTTTAAACCCTTCCTTATAACTCATTAACCGCTCATATCAAAAGCACATGATCATATACATTTTCTTGATCAGCACTTTAATCTCTACACAATAGATGCAACGTGAAAACAAAATTCTAAATTTTATTGGATAGATTGCTGACGTCATCAAAATTTTTATCCTGCCTCAGCGGATATTTCCACGGGCCTTATTGACTAGTCTCTATAATAATAGCCGTATTTTGTTTGTGTGTCCGCGAAAGCTGTGTCCCGTGGCGCAAACACGAAATTTTTAAAATGCGCACCAACACCAAATGCGATATGTTTTTGCCGACTTTGTTTTCACCGCTCGCGCGTAGTATACTAATCACCACGACGCCTGATTCTTTAGAAAAAAACAATCCAAGATTTTCGCGACCAGAAAGAATCCAAGATTTTCATCTATATTATAATACCCGTATACGTCTGTCTGTCTGTCACGCATAATGGCAGCGTAGCTGCGCAATAGCGAGAAGCACGCAATGCGGTATAAAATGGACGGGCGGACCCGTGGATTTTCCACGGGCTAACGACTAGTTTTTCAATAAAAACGTAAGATCAGTGGTTTATTCCAGAGAATCACCATACATATTGAGTCATATTGGCTCAGACTGTTATCAAATCAAGCAGAAGCATTCTTCTTGTTCATTTTCATTTTGAAGATATCTTCAAAGATACTTGCAACATTAAGTACTCCTACTTCATCAAAATGTTTTCCAACAATCATCAACCCTACTGGCAAATCACCATCGTATCCACAATTTAATGTCAACGCTGGATGTCCTGTTATGTTGAATATTGCTGTGTTTTTATTCACATAAAACACACTGGTTATCTTCTCGGTAATTGAAGCATTTTGCGGTGGGATTTTAGTTGGTGTTTTCCTTAATGTCGGCATTATTAGGACGTCATTTTCCTTTAAAAGTGCGTCATATTTCAATTTTAAATGTGATGCTAAGGTTGCAGCCTTTGTATAATGATAGGACCCATAATTTTCGTGCATGTAGGAACCAATGAATGTTCGTAACTTGACAGTTTCAGTTGTATCTTTAAAATGCTCCTTGTAGCCTTCAAACATTTTCTTAGCCAAAGTGTGAGATTGCATGCCTAAGAAGTTATGGAATAACTAGATTTTAGGAACATATGGACTCAATTGTAGAAAAACAAATTTATAACAGCATTAAAAATGTAAAGTTTATTTATTAGAAACATGTTTCCATATCTACAGTTGTGATTTGGAAGTTTGAATGTTATATATAAAAGTTAAGTTACGTTTATCTTCCCATCTCCAACCGTGACAACAATTTTGCAGGGTTGAACTTTGCAATTCTTTCAGCAATTTGATTTCATAGGATAATTCATATGGTTGAAATATATGTGCTCTTGGAGCAGCGTTTAAACTTTTGGAGCGCTCGTTATCTGTGTGTTATGTTGAATTTTGACAAAATGTTCTATTTTGATTTTCTTTTTCTTAAGGAATGTTATCTGTTTTAAATGGTATGTGATTATGATAAAAATAGAGAAGAAAAAGCTAAAAAAGATACAATAATTTCATATCTTTGTGGAAGGCTTCTTACCACACAAAAGAGAGTATGTCTAGAAAATGTTATGAAAAATACCTGACAAGCTAGTTCCAAAACCACATCCATCTATCATTGATCCAAATACACCATTGCCAAAAATTACCGATGTAATATTATCACTTTTGACGTGCATTTCCAGGCTTGTGCTCTTAAGACAAAGATGCTCTGACTCTTTCAAATATTTCAAGGATGCATTGAAAACATTTTTTACATTTTCATCACACAAATCAACTCCTTCTTGAAGAATGCCAATGTTAATCTTTCTTGATGGTTTTACATGTGGGAAGATCAATTTTGAATATTCAGGAACTTTAAATGGTCGTTGACGATAGTCGAATCCATTATCGTAACCTAAGTAAAGCTTTTAGGTCGGTAAAAACAAGTGAGATTAATAAATTGAGATGTGGTAGGTCAAAAGGTAGTCAAAAGGCTGTGACAAGTTTATTCAAATCTTAACCCTATTCGGTCCGGGATTTTTCGAACATATTATGACCAGGGGAAGGGGGGGCGTTCCAGGGGAAATCGATCACGTGTTCAAATTATGTAAAAAAAAAATCTTGATGAAACAAAGTTGTGTTGTCAGTTTCAAATTCTAACGATAATCCTAACAAGAGTTATTGTATTATCCACCTCTGAAAGGTATGGGACCTCTCAATGTGGCATTCAGGTATCTCATAGATGATTATTGAAACTCAGTAAGCATCATAGCCATGCAATATAGCACTAAGGAGTTATAACAAACTGTCAGGGGGGTGGAGGGCGAAACCCCCTGACAGAATTATCTCTTGCCTTTTACATGTTTTATATTTTTTTTTTAATATGATTGTTTCTCGTATATATATCATTTACGCAAATTCCCAAGACTATTTGACCACATGAAGTACATAGTTGTTGATATTATTAAACATTAATAAATGTCGTGGAATAATCCACTTAAGTAGAAAAATAGAAGAGTTCCGTCAATTGTAATTTGATGATGTCAGCAATGACCCATCCATTCATAAATAAATATTTAGAAATTCGTTTAACTGCAGTCTATCTTGATTAGAGTTTGAAACAATAATTAAGAAAATATATAGAAAATATATAAAATATCTGTGCCCACCAATGGAGTAGGGGGAAATTCCTTAACCCGTTGCAGCCATTGTATAATGGTTGGAACATTGATCAAGAAAATGTACAGGATCGTGTGCTTTTAAAGAACATTTGTAAAGATTTGAACAGTTGAAGAGTTTGAAGAGATTGAATTTTAAGATTTTGAAGACGTCAAAAATCCCTTTAATTCAAAACGGGTGGTTCGACCCGGCTTTAGAAAGCTTTAGAAAGACAGAATCAGACAGATTTAGTATCAGAATACCTTATCTATTTTTTTACTTGCTAGCGAAGACGATTTGGAAAGAAAAACTGTGCTATAAGCCCATTTTTGCATTTAGTTATCATATTCCAGATACACTTTAACCAGAAAGGAAGAAAGGTGCTTTACCGGCTATAACTTCAAGTAGGAGAGCACAATCTGCCACGTCCTTTGACATTGGCCCTAAATGGTCAATGCAGGGTACAATTGGCATTGCTCCAGTGTAGGGTACCAATCCATGTGTAGGTTTCAAACCAATGATGCCACAGCTACTGGATGGGATACGAATAGAACCTCCTTGATCTCCTCCTATCAACATACAATTTTTAATTTATAACCCTTTGTCAATTTCTATATATTATGGATACTTTGCTACTACTTTGGTTGAGGATAATTTGCTTTAAAGTCCAATAAATATTTTTTATTTAAAAAACACACAACTTTTGAGAAATAATGAATATACTAAATGTTTAAATATGATTCTGAACCATTACCATGTCCTTACAATAATATCAAGGATAAGTTTTGAAGTTTTTTATTATAATGTGGAGTTAGCTTAGATTTCTTTAATTTTGCACGGTCTTTGACACTCTCTGAAGCTGGATTTCGTTATTGCATAATCATGCAATGTAATTTTGTTACACTATGTCCTCTCCTTGAATGACCTTTTTCTGAGCTTTGAAACTTTAAGAATAATATTAATTTTACATAAAAAAATATTAATTTTCCACACAAAAAATTATACCTATTGCCATATCACATTCCCCAACAGCAACTGCGACTGCACTACCAGAGCTCGAACCGCCAGAAGTGCACTCAGTATTGTGTGGATTTCGAACTGGTCCATACGCAGTAAAAATGCTACCTGCGCTAACACAAAGATCTTCACAAGTTGTTTTTCCACAGATAGTTCCACCTGCTTCTAGAATTCTTTGCACGATAGTAGCATCATACTCAGGTATATATCCCTCCAAAACTCTGGAACCATTCATCATAGGAATGTTAGCTACAGCTATGTTATCTTTTATAGCTACTTTTTTCCCAGCAAGTTTTCCACTGCTAGCACCCTCTATATTACACTTCACATACCAAGCATTGTATTTGTTTTCATCACCTTCAGGTCGCAAATACTCTCGATTACCTCCATATTTAGATACGTACGAAGGTATTTCTTGATCATCAATGAAATTATATGCAGCTACTGTATTTTTCATAATACTTTGATATTCCTTTAACTCATCTTCATTACAACCTAAGTTGTGTCTTTCGTTTAACTTTTTTAGATCATCGATAGAAGGAAGAGCTACAGGGTTCTTTTTCATCGAATTTTCCATTTTTAAACTTCTCATCTAGCAGTTGTACCCCGGCTAAACAATTGCACACAATCTTCTATATATAAAATGAGAAATAGTAACATAACATTATTTTTACGTCAGAGTAAACATCATTAGCGATTGTTATAAATCTCGCTTGTCAACTCTGTCACGACATGTGGTGTGAATTGTCAGAAATATTACACCAATGACGTCATCAAATCAGTTTTTCACGTGGAATCTGTTTGTGTTAAGACCTTATATAGGTATGTCAAGTGTCATCCCCTAAGTATATGTTGTTCCGGATCGATGGCCCGCGGTACTTTATTCCTCTTTCACCTCCTGGACCAAAAAAAATATGTTAAAATAGGGCTTAACGTTTTCCACGCGTTTTCTATGACTCGATGCATTTTGTAAATTAGGCGTATTGCAACCAGCAGGAACGTATTTTTAAAGTATTTTTATCTTCTCATTAGCGCTTTTATTAATTACTCGACATCCCAGAAAATTTATATAGTGGGCACGTTTCCGTTTTGAATAGACACTACCAACCCGGTGGGCACATAACGTTATTATAACGTTATTTTTAAGTGTTTTTTTTTTTTGGTTGCAACGTTCGGAACCAAAAAATGACATTATTTAAACGCTTCTTTTGCAACGTTTTCCACACAAACCTAAATTAAACGTTTTTAAAACGGTATGAATATAACGTTCTTTAAATACCGCTTAAATGACGTATTTTTAACATTATTAGTGTGACGTTATTAGAACGGTATACGATTAAACGTTTTTGTAACGTTTCTTTTCTAACGTTATTAAGACAAACATAAATTTAACGTTTAAGGAACGTTGTGAAAAAAACGTTTTCTGCACGCCACTAAATGACGTATTTTTATCGTTATTAGTGTGACGTTAAAAAAGCGGTATAAGATTAAACGTTTTTGTAACATCCGTTTGGTAACGTCATTTAAACTAACCCAAAACTAAACGATTTATAAACGATCTTAAAAAAACGTTTTTAAAAGTCACTGTCACGTATTTTTAACGTTATTAGTGTGACGTTTTAAAAACGGTATACGATTAGACCTTTTTGTAACATTTCTTTTGTAACGTCATTTACACTAACTCAAGCTAAACGTTTTAGAAACGTTCTTAAAAAAAACGTTTTTTAAAAGTCACTGTCATGTATTTTTAACGTTATTAGTGTGAACGTTTTTTTAAAGATTATCTTAAAGAAACCAAAATTTACGTTTTTAAATAACGATATTACAAAAGCGTCGTTTGCATAGTAGTGTTAAAGAAGTGCTAATTTTAGTCCCCAGGGAGTAACATATTCAACAAAACACGCTTGGTGCGGTAGCCTATTGTTTTAATGCGACCAACTTGTCTTGTTGTCCTATTTACATCGCTTCCAGAACTCTGTCTCTTTTACTTGTGACTAGGTAGTCAAAAGAGAAAACGAATCCGGGGACAAGGTTGAAGTCCATCAGCCACTGCGAGCTATGAGCGCGAATGGTTCAATTTTGTGAGCACATAGTCTAGTGGGCAATAATGATAGCGGAAAAAGGTACCGGTGGAAAGTTGTATATATTTTATGTTATGTAAATGTACGTACAGGGTAAGGTAACTTTATAAATAGTTAGGATACAAAAATTTCGTTGCAGGAACGATTACAACAAAATAAAGAAACAATTTCTTATTATATATAAGAAGTGTAGCTAGCTATGTAGCCAAGGTTTGAATATATATGTGTTGTAATGACCATAAAAAAGAGTTTTTTTCTTGAAATTTTGATGAATTGGCTTTCATGTCAGTGTTGTAATGACCTGCATGTTTAGCCTGTCGTACAAAGTAAGTTTTTTCTTAACATTTTGATGACTTGGCTTTCGTGTCAGTCTTGTAATCACCTGCATGTTTTGCCTATCATACAAATTGTTTCCTTATTTTATTCTAGTTTTCGTCCTTACCAGACCGATGTGGAGAAGGTGGATAAAAAAGCAACACGTGATAGAAACCTCAAAGGAGAAAAAAAAATTATTTATATTATAATTTATTAATATTTAAGTAATACTGATATTTTTATGTGTTCCATAATAATTAAAGCCGTTTGTATTTCACCGATTTTAATTTTAATAAATTCATATATTTATCTTCTGTTTTTTTTTAACTTTCTTTCATGCGAAATTCACTTAATGACGTTATTTAAACGTTTTTTAAATCACCATATAAGGTAACTTAAACGTTACAAATGGAACGTTATTTGAACGCCCTGAAAAAAGTGGTTTTTGAATGGCAAACGGGATGTTATTTGAACGTTTATTGAACCAACGGAATGACGTTATTTGAACGCTATATTTCGAACGTTATTTAAACGTCCTGAAAAAAGTGGTTATTGAATGTGCAAACGGGATGTTATTTGAACGTTTATTGAACCAACGGAATAACGTTATTTAAACGTTGATTTCGAACGTCATTTGAACGTTACATGCGGAACGTATTAAAACGTCCTGGAAAAAGTGGTTATTGAATGTTCAAACGGTACGTTATTTGACCGTTAATTGAACGATCAAAATGACGTCTATTGAAAGTTAAAAAAACGTTCTTGTGCCCACTGGGAATAATAAGACACACCAAGCTGTTGCTATTTTGCAACCGCCCGGTTGCCTTTGCGGATTTTATTTATTATGCTTTCTAGTTATTATTAAAAAAACGCTTGAAAAATATGTCTTAATTCATTCTAATATAAAACTCTGTGAAGAAAGCTAATTTCTCCTTAAAATGTTCTGCTTTTGAAGAAAGTTGGTACCGTGCATACACGTATATACGAAGTTGGTACATTGGCAAAAAAAGCTGGCCAAAGAAATACGACAAGATTGACATTTTGTCCTTTCACACCCAGTACTATTTTGGGCCCATATAAGTACCTGCATATAGAAACACACGGATCTAATGCAGCTCAAAAATTTAAAAACGAATATTACTGACTGTGGTCTGGGAAACAGTATATATAACAGAGGAACATGAAGCAAGTAAATAAAATCATTTAAACGAGCAAAGTGATAGACTTCGATTATATTTGCTTCAACCTCGTCCCCAGGGCTTGTTAGGCTTTGTATTTGGACGGCCTGTATTTGCTTAAGAAGGTACACAAGTTACGATAAAATGTAATGTTGTTAAATTAAGGTGTGAGTAAGGAAAAAGTGTGATGTTTTACAATATCTTCTATTAAGATTACGTGAAAGTTGTAATATTGTTGTATAATATTTTCTGAAAGTTTATAAAATTGCCTAAAAGATGATATAGAAATTATTGAAAGCGAAATAAAATTGAAGACGTTAAAAGACACTAAAAAACTGACCCCTCCTTTACTAACGCATCTCTATTTACAAAACTTTTAGTTTTGCATGATTTATGTTCACTGTTTTGTAATCACAACACATTGATCTAGAAACGATTTGAAGATTATAGTGTAATTATTTTCCGTTTTGAAGATATATTCCATTAACTTTTTTTATCGAATTACAAACCATAATTCGCTAAAAAATACGTCATAACTCGAAATCTCTTCACACTTGCGAATTAAATTTAAAATCGTTTTTAGATACATCTGTCTTAAAAGCCGCTCACCCTCCACCTTGTAGATTTATAGTTTTGTAAATGAAGATGAAAAGGCTAGCAGTACTAACACAAAAAATGAACATTGCGAAAAAGAGCTTTAAAGATTTTAAAAAATATCATCACTTTCGTATAGTTAAATGTTTGCTACGGGTGTTTTTAACAACTTCCGGACTACGCGCGTGTCTGCTCATATTCGCACTTAAAACATATTCACAAGAAGAGAGATGGGCAAAGTAAAAATAAACAAAAAGGAAAAGGAAAAAATGTTACAACATCTAATGGAATAGAGATTTGATATGATAACATAAATGTCTGAGTCGTATCGCTGGATAAAACATTATTTTCTTTCGACTCACGCTTTTGTTCAATTGCGTGTTATTATTTACTAGTCGATAAAGACCCGTGGAAAAATCCACTTAGGTAATAGGACATTGAAAAAGTTGGTTGTTTAAGACGTTTTGCTGACGTCAGCTTTGCAAATCCTAAAAAAAGGCAAAATTTGTTTATTCGTTGCCTGTAACGTGTACAGGTTGAAACGCTGATCAAAATAATATATAGGATCATATGTGTTTTGGTGTTACTATGATTCTTACATTTACCGTTTGTTTAGTTAGTTGACAAAAATATATAAAAAAGGAGATTAAAAGGGAAAAAACGGCGGTGTATCATCCTCGGTCAAATAGACAGGATGGAAATAAAAACAAAACTTTGAAAAACTCCTTGTTACAAACGTCATATCTTTTCTACGAACGACAAAGGACATAAAAGGGTTTAAAAATTTTGCTGACGTCACTAATGGCCGGTTAAAACGCAAAAAAAAATTTCAGAAATTTATATCCCTGTTACCTTCATCGTATAGACCTTGAAACGATGTTTAAAAATTTTGCTGACGTCGATAAAGCCCGTGGAAAAATCCACTGAAACAGGATAAAATTGAAAAATAAGCGTCATATGAATTTTGATGACGTCAGCAACCCATCTGCAAAAAAAAATTAGAACCTTGTTTTTACGTTGCCTTTATTGTGTAGACCTTAAAGCGCTGATCAAGAAAATGTATGTAATCACGTGCTTTTGATGAATGGTTAATGAGATTTACGGGTTTAAAAATTTTGCTGACGTCAGCAGTCCCTAATAAAAGTACAGAAAATTATTTTTTCGAAATTTGTATACCCGTTGCCTTCATGTTATAGCTCTTGAAACGCTGATCAAGAAAATGTATTGGATCATGTACTTTTGACCAACGGTTACGGAAATATTGTGGTTTAAAAGTTTTTTGATGACGTTATAAACCCGTTCATTCCGAAACGGATTTGGGGACCCAGGTTTGGAAAAAGGTGGTCCCTAGTTACCCACGCGGTGAAAAAACATTGACGTCACCAACTCGTTTCCAAGTTATTTGGCCTCAAAATTTTAGGTCCACTGTAATGGCTTCATTAATTTAATATAGGATATTGACGTTAAAGTAGTGTTATTTTCGTCGCGCCCTAACGTCAAAGAATTTAACATAATAGACATAACTTTTTTGGCAACATCAAAGGAAAATAAAGACATCCACTTTGCCTGTTGCAAACAGACACAGTCTCTGTATTATTATAAGAGACTAGTTGCAAGCACCGACTTTTATCGGAAAAGTGACAGTTTTTTTCTCTTATTATGTGTCACTAGTCGATAAAGCCCGTGGAGAAATCCACTTAGGCAGAAGGACAATGGAAAAATAGGTTGTTTTAGATTTTTTGCTGACGTCAACAGTGCAGGTACAAAAAAAAATTGGCCAAGTTTAGTTTATTCGTTGCCTATAACGTGTAAAGGTTAAAACGCTGATCACAATAATGTATAGGATCATATGTATTCGACAAAAACCTAAGGAGATATAAGGTGTTAAAAATTTTGTTGACGTCAGCAATGGCCTGTCAAACCCAAAAATTTATTTTCAAGAAATTTGTGTACCTATTGCCTTCATCGTATAGATCTTGAAACGCTGATCAAGAAAATGTATAGGATCGTGTACTTGAGAGAAACGGATGCAGAGATATTAGGGTTTAAAGGTTTTTTTATGACGTCATTTACCCGTCCATTCCGAAACGGATTTGGTGACCCAGGTTTGGAAAACTTACCCAACTTGGTCCCAGGTAGTCCCTAGTTACCCACGCAGGAGATGACATCAGTTATTTCCACCCGTTTCCAAGTTATTAAGCCTTAATTTTAAAAGTGCAATGCATTGGCTTCACTAATCTTAATAAACTTTCCTTTGACGTCAATATTGCTTTAACGTCAAAGTTTGCTAATTTACAGAACAAATTTATAGGCGATGTTTTATAGATATATTAAAGAAATTTTATCCACTTCGCAAAAGTCACAGACAGAAGCTCCGTATTATTATATAGACTAGTCGATAAGGCCCGTGGAAAAATCCACTTAGGCAAAAGGCCATTAAAAAAATAAGTTGCTTTAGATGTTTTTTGCTGACGTAAGAAATGCATATAGAAAAAAAATGTTCTTAAAATCTTACACAAAATGTCAAATGTCAAATCTTACACAAAATAAAAAAGAACAGCTTGCAAGGTGCAAAATCTAGTTGATAAAAAGTTACAACAACGACACTCACAACATCGACACTCACAACACCAATACTCACAAAACCGACAGTAAGAATACCAACAGTCACAACACGGATAATAACAATGTCAGAAATAACGCATCTCAAATATGTACATCTTATAAGTGATTATGTTGAAAACCCTCAGTGATTTATTCTGAAATGTCAAAAAGTTGGCCTGCAAAGGTTAGCACAAATCAACAAAAATAAGTTCTTTACACATTTTAAATATTGTCTTTCCCTTAAAAGCTTATACAAAAATATGAAAAAGCCATAGTTTAGAAAACATTAAACGTAAATCTACAAAAATCAGTCATTTCAGTTGCATACCATTCTCTCCCACAAAAATTTACACACAGTGTAAAAATCAACCAGTTAAGAACACAAAAATTTTTCTTTTTTAGTATGATGATCCGTACTGCCCTTTACCAACAATTCTGAACCTAAATGTCAAAAAATCAATAAGCAAAGAATAAACTTGAATAAAAAAAGATCATTATTTTGGAAACATTGTATACGGTTCGTAAACAAAAGTTTACACAAAATGTAAAACAGATTGGTTTTTGCAGTCATCGCCCATTAGATTACAAAATCAGAAACAAAACAATAATAAATAACTTAACACACACACTTTAAATTTTATAAAATTCGTTCCACTTGTCATATTGCATGTGGTAAAGTGCACAGGTAATGTGAAAAAAATTATAGATGGATCCAGCGTGACGTGATTTGTTTACTTTTTAGCGGTAAGCTCCTTGGCTCTGGCTTTTGCGTGGCAGGAAAAAAGATGCTAGGATTTGGTAAAGAAAGGTCTTTTACTGTGGATTTCTTCTAACGGGGACATCGTTGGGGTTATAAACTATTATCGAGTGTAGGTTGATGCCTTGTTTTATTTGAATTCATTAAAAGTCATAAGAATGCCTTCGTTTGTTTGAAGAAATGAAGTGAAAATTACTTTGCTTCACCTAGCACCCCAATCTTTTTCCCTGCCACGCAAATGCCAAAGCTGAAAGAGCGTACCACTGAAAATGTAAACAACGGAATTCATCTATACTCTCTATGGGCATAAAAATACATCCTACTATCCTGCAAAAGTTCAAGTCTTTGAAAGATTTTGTAGGTAGCTAGCTAGCTTGTTACATCATAATTCGTGCTCATAAAAGAAGAGAAATTTGGAAACTATAGTAGTTAGCTATATATAATTAAAAAAGGGGAATAACAACAGAAGTCATAGGTTAGAGAGCTAACCATGGGATGGGGAGCTGGACTTGGAGGCTAACATTAGCTAGCTAACAGTAGAGCTGAGACACCCAGTTAAATATACTTAAACTGGGAACACTTACCTAAAACTAAAGCTAGCTATTTATGCTTAGAAAAACACATATAGGGGGAAGCAATAGTAATGTAAAATTAATAACATTACAGTTCAACATAACCAAAGTTTTCCGTTTTTTAGTCAGCCAACAGCTTTATGTAGCATTTTGAATTTTAGGACAATACATTAGTTACGCGCCAGGGCTCATGAATTATGCAACATACAAAACGTAAACAAATATGGCTACATACGCGGTAAAATATGAAACTGTAGCTTTTCCTGGGAAATGCGAGTCTGCTTGCTCCACCGACATAAAAACCAAACGAATAAAAATATCAAAGTTCTTACTATTTGTGATTTCAAATCCACTTTAAACTCTAGCCTTTGTTTTCTACTTCTAACTTTACTTTACATCTAGCTCCACTTCTCACTTCACTTTTCTACTTCTTCACTTGGTCTCTTTTCTTTTTAAATATATAGCTATGCTTTTTTAAACCACTTTTTTTCCTTTTTTTCAAGGTAAAGGGATCGTTCTTCTGTGCTTTTTTTTGGTGGCCTTTATTTTCTACTTCTAAATTTACTTTACTTCTAGCTCCACGTAGCTCCACTTTCACTTCCAACTTCACTTTTTCTACTTCTTCACTTGGACTTTTTTCTTTTTAAATATGCGAGTCTGCCGGACACTTAACTCTAGCGACATAAAAACATAACATCTAAAAATATCAAAGTTCTTACTATATGTGAATCCAAATCGACTTTAAACCCAAGCTTTTATTTTCTACTTCTAACTTTTCTTTACTACTTCTAGCTGCACTCTTCACTTTCGAAGCAACTTCTCGTGGCTTCTAACTTTACTTTTGTACTTCTACTTCTCCACTTTGACTTTTCTTGCTTTTAATATCTGCACTTTTATGTGACTAAGGGATCGTCGAAAATAAGACATTTTTTAACCGCTTCTTCAGTTCGCCTTTTGTGTCGAGAACTTTGTCGAGAAATTTTTATGTTTGTTTGTTTTTACGCTAACGGAACTTTTTATTAGAATGCCGTCCCGTTTGAAAGTACGCATTTCAGCGAATCATACTGCTTATTTTAAAATTACAGAACAATTTTATAGGCGATGTTTTATAGAATTTGTTAAAGAAAATTGTGAAGAATATAATCCACTTTGCAAAAGTCACAGACAGACAGAACTGGCGTATTATTATATAGACTAGTCGATAAGGCCCGTGGAAAAATCCACTTAGGCAGGATAACAGAGAAAAATAACCGTCATTTAAATTTTGATGACGTCAGCAGAGACATGTCAGAACACAAAACTTTTTTTTTCAGAAATGTGTATGCCTGTTGCCTTCATCGT
This sequence comes from Hydractinia symbiolongicarpus, assembly GCF_029227915.1. Lineage (NCBI taxonomy): Eukaryota > Metazoa > Cnidaria > Hydrozoa > Anthoathecata > Hydractiniidae > Hydractinia > Hydractinia symbiolongicarpus. Next base: position 8,284,383 of record NC_079878.1, read on the forward strand.
ATAGATCTTGAAACGCTGATCAAGAAAATGTATAGGATCGTGTATTTTTGACAAACGGTTGCAGAGATATTAGGGTTTGAAGGTTTTTTGATGACGTCATCAACCCGTCCATTCCCGAAACGGATTCAGGGACCCAGGTTTGGGAAACTTACCCAAATTGGTCAAAGGTGGTCCCTAGTTACCTACGCAGGAGATGACGTCAGTTGTTTCCACCCGTTTCCAAGTTATTTAGCCTTAAATTTAAAAGTGCAATGCAATGGCTTCACTTATCTTAATATACTTTCCTTTGACGTCAATATTGCTTTAACGTCAAAGTTTGGTAATTTACAGAACAAATTTATAGACGATGTTTTATAGACTTTATCAAGGAAATTTTATCCACTTTGCAAAAGTCACAGACAGACAGAACTGGCGTATTATTATAGAGATTTTCAATCTTCGGGTGGAGAGTTAGAACACTTTCTTTTAATTTTTTTTCTCCTTTTTGAAGGAGCAGAAGCTTTATGGCGATAAGTAGACATTTTTTGATATTTTATATAGCTTGATGTTGTTAGTGTTGCTCGCTTGTAAAAATAACTTTTTCACGAAAAAGCATAAATGACAGTCAAAGTGAAAAAAGTGATTTTTAATTGGTCGGATAAAAATAAAGAATCATTAAAAGAAAAGCGATACAAGAAATTCAATGGTATCGTTTTTTACAACATTGGTTGTGATTATGTTATTGTTACAAAATGTGCTCATATCACAGTTTATTCCCAAAGTGAGAAACATGCATTTACACATATATTTGATATTTTTAGCAAATTCAGCTGAAAGACAAATGATGAGGATTGTGTTCCGCATTTCTATCCTATTTTATAAAAAAATAATTTCACCATTAAAAAGTTCACTTTTTTTTTATAAAAGAAGTTAGAAAAAAAATTGCAAAAAAAACTATTTTTTTCCCTTACTCACACCTTAAAGATAGTTGTTCCTTCCGAAACCCACCATCGTGCTGTATATGAAGTAAGTGTATTATTTGATATGAATTTTTCAGAAGCTTATTTTGACATTCGCTTTCGGAAGACATCTTCAAAGATACTTGCAACATTAAGCACTCCTACTTCATCAAAATGTTTTCCAACAATCATCAACCCTACTGGCAAGTCATTATCGTATCCACAATTTAATGTCAATGCTGGATGTCCAGTGACATTGAATATTGAGGTATTTCCAATCATATTTAATGCAGTGGTTATTTTTTCAGTAATCGAGGCATCTTTACGGGGAATTTTGCATGGTGTTTTTGTCAATGTTGGCATAATAACGACGTCATGTTTCGCAAGCAGTGTATTATATTCCCCGTTTAAGTGGGCAACTAATGTTGACGACTTTGCAAAATGGTATGGCCCATAATTTTGTTGAAGGTAAGAACCAATTAATGTGAAATATTTATTTGTTTCAGATAATTCTTTCCCGTGTTTTTTGTAACCGTCAAACAACGTTTTAGCCAGAGTATGTGACTGCATACCTAAAAGAAAATTTTGCTTGATTAGTCAGTGAAAGAATTGTACTAATAGATAGTGAGATTTTTATGTTTTTAAATTACAGGTAAAATAAAACATCGCACGTTATTATAACTGCGTATTACACTGTGACTTAGAGCAAAAGAGGTATTGTTAACTAGCGTTTGATGCAAGTTTCTTGTCGCTACTTTCTCTTAGGTTTTTTTTGCTTAAATATTTCCGTGGACAAGGTTTTTGTTGTCTGAAAAGTACAAATTTCGTAAAACATTTCCAAATAATAAATCACAAAAAATTTAATTCCCCAACATGATTCCAATCAGGCAAGTTTAATACAATTTTACCTGTCATAGAGGGTATTTCCTACAGCTTGGTTATGTTTTTCTCTTAAACTACGTTCTAGCATAAATCCGTTTTTGAACTCTCGAAAGTTAAAGTTAGGGTATTTTCGTAATCGCACGTTACAGCAAAACAAAAAACTAAGTGTCGCAAGCACTTTGAGAGCAAAATCCCCTTTGTTTATATGTGAAATATCATCGTATAAACGGTTTTAAAGTATATGCAAACTTAAGTAATTAATTATCAAACTTAAGTAATTAAGAATAATTAAGAATAATCAATGACCGAGGGGATCTTGTAATCCTGAAATTTAATAAAATTCTACCTGATACAGCTGTTCCGAAACCACATCCATCGATCATAGCACCGTAGATTCCATTCCCTAGTATTGGCAAACCAAGCTTTTCCGCAATATGGTGCTTAGGAAGGCTTACGTGATTCATTTCGAAATGTTCGTCATCTTTTAACCATTGAACAGATGTGTTAAAAACATTTTGAACATTTTCATCACACAAATCAACTCCTTCTTGAAGGATACCAATGTTAAGCTTTCTTGATGGTTTTACATTTGGAAAGATTAATTTTGAATATTCAGGAACTTCAAATGGTCTCTGACGATAGTCGAACCCATTATCAAATCATGTAAAAACAGACACGTATATTATAAGCTTAAAGTAAATAAAAAGCATTGAAACTACGAAAAAGTTCACATATCTTATTACCAAAAAAGTTCTGGTCTAAATAAAAGACTTTTCGTGTTTCCTCGGATAATTTCTCATTAGTATGAAGCATTTTTATTCTATGAATGTGAAAAATACCAGACCCAATTCTGGCCCTTAACGAGATTAATGTTTTTGAGGAAATGACATAACGGCTCTCAGCCATAAAAGAAAGATTTATTGTTCTTTGTAAAAACCTTTGAAAATGTGATATATTAGTGGACTATAAACTTAAAATTACATTGTGGTATTGTTTTTAAGCTAATTACTTTATTTTTATTTATATTTTTTTTTATTCCAGCAGTCATACTGCCATTTATTTTGTCTTTTGATAAATAACTACTATATTAGCTCTGCATCTACGGAGACGAAGTAATTTGAGATATCATTTTATCCATGCCCATGCTTTCTGGAACCTGCTACAATAAAAAGACTTGGTAAAATGTGACTTATGATGTGAACGCTGCTGTTCTGTACATGCCTCAGGGTTCACTTTGTTCCTGTTTACAGCCGAATTAGAGCTTGTACATGCTAATTGTCAACACGACCATTTTCCCGAATTTTACGACCTTTGAGGGGCCGCAACTTAGATTGTTTCATTGCAAGGGTGCGCTAAACACACCCTAACAATTTTTTAAACGCTCTTTACTTGACTCACGTGTGCGCAAAGGTAGTGGCTTTGCATAGTAATGACCACTTCAAACTGTCATGATTGCAATTTTTTTTAATTCAGTTGCCACATGCAGAGAAGTGTCAAGTACAGCAGAGAAGTGTTAACACCATAAAACAGAAGTGTTTTTAAATTGGAGAAAGAGTAAGCCACAAGGGTCTATTGTAAACTTATCATTGCATTTTTGTCAAAAATCAAATCTTTAGATTATCTTTGTATCGACAAAATGTTGAAAAATATAGTTGCGGGCGCAATAGGAAAATAGAAAATAGCAAACAAAGAAATATAAAGAAAATAGAAAATGTACATACCTGCAATGACTTCAAGTAACAGTGCACAGTCTGCCACAGTTTTCGCCATAGGGCCTAAATGGTCAATGCAAGAAACAATTGGCATTGTTCCAGTGTAGGGTACCAATCCATGTGTAGGTTTCAAACCAACGATACCACAGTTACTGGATGGGATACGAATGGAACCTCCTTGATCTCCTCCTGATAAATTAACACAAATTAATTTCACTTCATGTTAGAAGATTGTACCCTATTTCACCGCACACTTCCTGCCTATCATATCTTTAGCGGATTATGGGTAGTGCAATAAACACATATCTTAGCAATGTAATGAGACATCTTGGGTATAAAGTGAGATATCTAAAGTTCAAACAATTACTCTTGAGGTATTCCCTTAAAATGAACATAACTGCCGAACATAGTCATAGTACAATCTTATTGTTTATACAAAATTTATTATAAAGAAGATGAAAATATGACACGCAAGAGAAGCCTTCGACAAAAAGTGAAAAAAGTTCGATAAGGTGGGACCAAATATACCAATTGCCATATCAGATTCTTCATTGGCGACAACCACTCCACTTCCGGAACTTGATCCGCCAGCAGAATGCTCTACATTACATGGGTTATGAACAGGCCCATATGTAGTAAAATAGCTTGCACCACTTATGCAAAGGTCTTCACAAGTTGTTTTTCCACAGATTGTTCCACCTGCTTCTAGAATTCGTTGCACGATAGTAGCATCATACTCAGGTATATAGCCCTCCACAACTTTAGAACCATTCATCATAGGAATGTTAGCTACAGCTATGTTATCTTTTATAGCTACTTTTTCCCAGCAAGTTTTCCACTTGTAGCACCCTCTATATTACACTTCACATACCAAGCATTGTATTTGTTTTCATCACCTTCAGGTCGCAAATACTCTCGATTACCTCCATATTTAGATACGTACGAAGGTATTTCTTGGGCATCAATGAAATTATATGCAGCTACTGTATTTTTCATAATGCTTTGATATTCTTTTAACTCATCTTCATTACAACCCAAGTTGTGTCTTTCGTTTAACTTTTTTAGATCATCAATAGAAGGAAGAGTTACAGGATTTTTAGCGTTAGAACTTGCCATGTTAATTTTTTTCTCAGCGCTCTACTTCACGTCTACATTCACATGGTACAGACAGCAAGTAATACGAAACTAATCTCATTAAGTAAATATTGTTTTATAAAGAACAATTATGGTCTGTAAAGCAAGAACGATAATGGATTGTAGAATAATAGTCAAGTAGTCATTTATTTTTCATATAGCTCTCTGTATGTGGATTAACGCTTAAAGGCGCTGTAGATATGGATGTTTGTTAAACCATACCGATAATGATAATTGTGAAAATTGATATGTTATTTCATAAGAAACTTACTCTAATCTTAAACGCTTAGACTAAGAAAATTACCGACCGAGAAGAATAATGTTCTTTTGCCGTGTGAATCCTGCGCGTGGCGCAATTCACTTTTCCCAACCGTAATCAACCTCGTCCCCATTACATCTTGTATCTTTTCTTGCATTAGAATGTATCGCCGTCCTGATGACATAGAAGATCGACATGACCTGGGGACAAGGTTGAATTTTAATGATAATTGGAAATTATACTTCCGTCAAATCCGAATTTCTTCAAAGCGGAATTTTATATCTACAAGCAAACGTTTTTGGCCGACTACTTTCACTATATCATTTGTGTAAACATACAAAAAAACCCTGTCTATTTCTCTACCTTTACTGATCTCTGCGACAATCTTTTTTATAAACTTTTTTTCTTGCCATAGTTATATGTATGAGTTTACGATCTCGTTTTAGAGCTTTTTAACCCTACTTACACAGGACTTTTTAAGTATCAAATATTTCAGGGATGGAAGAAGAGGAACAGGATGATTTAACTAATTTTGAATGACTTTTAAACCTTGTTGATAAACTTAGCATGGATATGGTATACCATATAAAGATTGACAAGCAACTCATCGCAAGAACTTGTTTTCATATTGGAACAAAATCGCCTAAATCTTCTGTAGAACTATTTTTGCTATTTTTCCACGTATTATTTATTTATAACTTAGCAGAATGAATGATTCGTGAGACAAAATTGCGCGAAAATAGCCTAAAATCGCGGAATTATTGAAAATTCTCCGCGCATTTTTTTCTGGTAGCAGTACTTTAGAAGTTGATGGTGAAATCAATGGTTATGGCGTACATCGTCAACGTTATTTTCTTTTGATGTAGCTCAGCCAAAAAAACTTTGAGGGTATCCAACTTCACCCTCGTATTGCAAAGGAGGGTACCAGCTTCGGCCGTTTTTGTTGCGGAAATCTTTTTTGAAAATGTCCTGGTTTTTCTTACCCCCTGCGCCTCGCTAAAAGTCGCATTTGCTTAAATTTGCAATCAAAACAAGCAAGATGGCGGATGACGATGCGGTATGTTTCATTTTATATTTTACTAGTCGATAAGGCCAGCGGAAAAATCCACATAAGCAAAAGGCCAATGAAAAATAGGTTGCTTTAGATGTTTTTCTGACGTCAGCAGTGAATATACAAAAAAAATTCTTAAAATCTTACAAAATGTTAAATGTCAAATCGCATTAAATCGTGCACGCAAATCTTACACAAAATAAAAAAGAACAGCTTGCAAGGTATAATATCTAGTTGATAAAAAGTTACTACATCGACACTAACAACACCAAACTCACGAAACCCACAAAACCGACAGTAAGAACGCCAACAGTTAGAACATTGACAGTCATAACAATGTCAGAAATAAAGAATCTCAAATATATGTAGCTACATCTTATTTATAAGTGATTATGTTGAAAACCCTCAGTATTTTATTCTGAAATGTCAAAAAGGCCTGCAAGAGTTAGCACAAACAAGTTAAAAAGACAATACATTATTTTCCTACTTCTTCATCCATTGTAAACATACGAAGTATATTGTAGCGATACGGGGTGTGGGAACATTAGTTTGATTGCAGCAAACAGATTATGGCATACAGATTTTGAGATACCAAGAGTATGTTATGCTGAATTTGCTATGCAGAGTATGCAGAATGTGCTATAAGGTGTATGCCATACAGAGTATGCTATACTGACTATGCTATACAGACTATGCCATATGGAGTATTCTAGCTATATGAAATGTGACAGGCGTTATATACGAAGTATGCTATATATATGGAGTGTGTCATGCTTAGTATACGGGAGTGAGACAGTATTAGTATATGGAGTGTGGCTTGCTTAGTACACGGAGTAGTGTGACATGCGTAGTACACGGAGTAGTGTGACATGCTTAGTACACGGAGTAGTGTGACATGCTTAGTACACGGAGTAGTGTGACATGCTTAGTATACGGATATGTACGGGCGAGTTCGGGCGACTTTTTGAATAAAATAAAATTGGGGGTTGTCCCCCGAAACCGCCCGCACTTTCCCGAGCTCGGCCGGAACATTCCTGAAATGCTTGTAACAAACCATGCGGATGATAGTTGGAAAGAAGGCGCTAGAAGAGAAAGGAGTTAATAAAGTTTATATATAAGTTATTTATAAAGTAAACTTTATCAAAAACCATCAAAAACAGTTCTTTTGAGAACTTTGCTACCACATAGTAAGTTTATTTTATTTTTTATAGTTTTTTTGAATCATGTTAGTGTCTGTTTTTTTTTGTTTGTTTTTTCGGGCATTGTTCGGGCCTATTCAGGTTTTTTACGGGCGAATGCTTGAATTTTTTACAAAACCCCGAACTCGCCTGAAAACGCCCGCACTTTTTACGCGGTATGCGGCTTATCGGCACCCTCGTGTAATGCATCGTCCGTTAAAAATATAAAAATGGAGACGAATTTCACTTTCTCACCTTTTTTGTTTCTTTTAGGGAAAATTAAAAAAATTCAACAAATTAGAAAATTTTTCCACAGTAAAAATCCAACATAATCTAGAATTCGTTGTTAAAAAAATGTATCTCGTGTTTGTATAACTCTCCACAATGATTGTTCCGTAAAGTGCGGATTGGGGCAAAATTCTATTTAACGGCAAATTTTCCGTTAACGGAGACGAAAACTAATGTAGGGGAAATGGGCTTGCCGTTAAGGGGCTGGGGGAGGGGGGTCCGAGTCTAGCGGCCAATTTGCCGTTAACGGAGACGAAAACTGTTTGTCGATGGGCCCTTAGTAAAAGAAGTGTGAAATGATTAATATAAGAAATTTGCTATGCGATACGGAGTGTGACAGGCTTAGTATACGGAGTGTGACATGCTGATTATGCGGATTGTGGCATGTTTGGTAGGAGCAGAATTCGATGTATTGTTAATGTTCATAATAAAAAGTTGTTGACTGTATGGTCAGTTTTATTGCATATAGAAACATGCAAACCAAAGTTCTAAAGCTTAGAATAAATGTAATGGAAGCCATAGAAATAAACTTCATACAACATGCCAATAGTAAACTACATCATATGCTAAAACAACAGGAATATATATTATAATTTTACTAAGTTAAATTTTCTTTCTGTAAAATGTTTTGGCAGTAAAGCAACATTTTCTGCTTAATCGTAAAGTTTTGCTACAGTACAGTCCAGATGTAAGCGTACGCGTACGCTCAACTTGCAAAAATGATTGCTTTCATTAAAAAAAACAATAGCATAGCGATTTCCTTTCAAATTGCGCGAAAATAATTGCTTCGTGTTAAAAACAAAAGCATAGCAAGAAACATTGTTTAAAAACAATACCCATTGAATTTTTATTTTTTTAACAACGAAACTAATTATAGTAACGTGTTTTTAATCTCGATTTATTTAAAAAACACAAGCTCTTTTAAAAAACAACAAATCCAATGATCTAAATATTTTAAAAAAAACTAATGCTACTTTTAAAACTTTTAGTAATATTTCTTTATCGTCGAAACATATTTTTTAACATGCAAAACTTTTAAAAGTTCTTTTTATAAAAACTTTTTAAACTTTTAAAATGCGATCTAAAAAAACATTTCTATCGCCGTTTTTCGTTTTCAAACTTTTAAAATGAGATCTAAAAAAACATTTCTATCTCCGTTTTTCGTTTTTAAACTTTTAAAATGCGATCTAAAAAAACATTTTTATCGGCGTTTTTCGTTTTTAAAATTTTAAAATGCGATCTAAAAAAAAATTTCTATCGCCGTTTTTCGTTTTTAAGCTTTTAAAATGCAATCTAAAAAAAACATTTCTATTGACGTTTTTCGTTTTTAAACTTTTAAAATGCAATCTAAAAAAACATTTCTATCACCGCTTTTCGTTCTTAAATTTTGAAAAGGCGATCTAAAAATACATTGCTATTGCCGTTTTTCGTTTTTAAAGTTTTAAATTGCGATCTAAAAAAACATTTATATCGCCGTTTTTCGTTCTTAAATATTTAAAATGCGATCTAACAAAGCTTTTCTATCGCTGTTCTTCATTCTTAAATTGTTTTTTATGGCAATATTTTCCATTTTAAAGCGAATTGTTCGCATATTTTCAGGTATATAACCCGCACATGGTATAACCCGCAGTTCAGCTTTTTTTGGGAGTTATAAACTAGATGCTATCAGATAGCCCGCACCTTTGTATAACCCGCATAAAAAATTTTAATCAATCTGTTTTACTTACTTGCATAACCTGCATTGTGTTAAGAAAAAAATTCAGCGTATTTTTACTTGCCCTAATCATTTTATAAACATGTGCGTGTATTCTGTGTCATTTTTTTTTTCATGCTGAAGACAAGTGGGGGACATTTAAACTCATGGAGTTTAGATCTAACACAGTCTAGATCACATTGGAAGAGGGTCATTAATATACCCCGTCCAACCCATGCTAGCATGGAAAACGGACGTTAAGCCGAGAATGATGATGATGATGATGATGAACCCCAAACACGAGAACCGAGTGTCTAAACTAGCGACTCTCCCAGTTTTAACTTCCTTGTCTCTGATAGCCGAAATAATAATGAATTCAAAATTAATTTTAAAAAGTGGATCTTCTGCTAATGCTGACAGTACTGAATCAGACAATGCTATTTTCTTTTTATTTGTAGACAATAGTTTCTGCTTATAATGACTCTTGCTTCCTGTGATTAAACAAACAGACAAATAAAAAAACATGCTATCAGGTTATAAACCTAAATTAAAATCTCTTTTTTTTATGTACATTTAAGTTTTTTTGGCATAAAAATAAACAACATAATAATTATCACTGATTGTCTGTAACAGCAATGTACGGAACGTTCTTTTCTAATTTTTATAGAATTTTGTTATCCATTTATATCTCAGCAATCACAGTGTGGATGATAAAATGCATGGTGGCAATGAGGAGGAGATAGTTGTGTGTGTCTTATTAATTGTATTTTATATTTATTTTTCATATTTTCAGTCGCCACCTGTTGCTTGAAGGTAGCGAAGATAAAAAAAGAAAATTATCATCTATACTTACTTTAATTTTAACATTTTTCAATATTTTTAACAGGAATTAATAATTAAGTCCTGGGCACTAGGTTGTGAAATACATGCCAATTAAACCTAAAAATGATACCTGCTATATTGCTGTATTACCAGAAGCAAATCATTTCAATGTGCTCAATATAAATAGATTAGAATTACATTCAACACAAAAGAAAAATGATCTCCAGAATTGTGTTTCAGAGAGAGCTCGTAATATTAGCATTGGCAATCAATAGAAAGTTAAAGCATTTTCACTATGTAAAAAAAATTAAATCACGTAGTTGAAGTAAGATTACGTATAGGATCGTGCATGCAGTTATATTAATGTACGCATTTTATCCTGTTGGTATATACTATTTTTTTCATTAAATGTATAAACTTTAAATTTCACAGCAAATGACAGAAAATATAAAACTTATCACATAACCCGCACCACATTATAACCCGCACCAACTGTGGAAGTCGTAAAAATCAACTTATAAACTGCGGGTTATATACCGGAAAATACAGTAGTTTTAAGAAAGAATGTTTATTTTTAATTTTAAAAAACTGCTTTACGATAAAAGATGTTGTTGATGATGTTGATATTGTGTTGAATAAAAGAAAGATAAACAATAATTTTACATTTATTGTTATAAGTTTAATTGGTTTCTGATTAGTTAAACATTGTTTCAAAATTCATTTCAATAACTTCGAAAAGTTTTACATTGTATCACAAATAATATTTTGACAATCGTATCAAATCGTTTCAAATCGTATTGGTGGCAAAATTAACTACAAAATATTTTTGTAAAATGAGGTCCCTAAATATAACAAAGAGAGGGGGAGCTCTTTGGGGACGGGGCTGTGCTTTAATGATGACAGGGAAATAATAAAAGGAACATTCTTTAGCAGTTAGTTTCTGGGGTTTCTTTTTTTAGAATTAGAAGGAGAAACTGTTGATTTCTTACATTTTGCGTAAAACTCTGGGGAGGGTTGCTGTATGCAATCCACTAAATAGCCAATTTTGGTGTGTGCTACACTACAACAAACTGTATAGATTGTAATACTCTTTTTGTATGACTTAACGAAATATGTTGAGGTTTTTGCCCTTGCAAGAATGGTCTTGGTAATTTTCTCTTGTTGTACATTTGACGTCAGCAAATCAAGTATATAGATTTAGCAGATTTAGCTGTTTACCAACTTCCAACATTGTTGGACACCTTACTTTTTTTTACCCCAGTTTTTAGTTACTTAACTTGACATTACAGTTACTTGCATGTTTTATTATGTAGCTGCATTTAACATCTTTCTGCTCATTTTATGGTCACATCGTATGCTTTTCCTATAAAATTGTTCTATGTGAATTGACCCACTGAAAAAGTCTCAAGTTTAATTCTCTTCTAATTTTTTTACAGGAACCTGATGTGTTTGAAATTGATGATTTTACCACTGCATCTGATTGGGAAAGGTAATTATTATAAGTATGATATGTGGGTTGTTACGGGATGCACAAATTAAAATATTTATATACATCCGACTGTAAGAAATTTATGCTTAATTTGTACATGGTTAATAATTAATTTTTATAAGCGTAATGATGGGGAAACAGAGCAATCATCCCTGTTAAATTTTGTGTCCTGGTTACCCTGTATTTATTTTTGCTAAAATGGTGAAATTTAGTGGAATGCAATGAACTTAACCTATGAAAGAATCTTTATGCATATCACCCCTGATAAAACATCTTACTAAGATCTTACTAAGATCTTACTAAGAATTTTACCTAGATCTTACAATATTCTTGATAAGATCTTCCAAGATCTTGGCAAGAACATGCAAGATCTTCCAAGATCTTCCAAAATTCTTACAAAGAATTGTGGTAAGATCTTACTACGATCTATATTCTTGGTAAAATTTTACAAGATCTTTGCAAAAAAGTGCAAGATCTTGTAAGATTTTCAAAATTCTTACTAAGAATTGTGTTAAGATCTTACAACATTGTTGATAAAATATATTTAAAATAAATTTTTGAAGATCTAACAAGTTCTTTCATTATTCTTTGTATGATCATACTGTACAAAATCTTACAGTTGCAGAGATTTTACGAATATCTTAAGGTTTTAATTAGAAATTAGAGAATCCTAAAAATTAATTTATAACAAAAGCGTTGGACTTTCTGATAATGACAAAAAATAGGATAAATGAGATTCAACAACTATATTTTTTATGAATATATTATATACAATGAAAGGAAAAAAATCATTCGTTGGAACTTCGTGTAAACTTTTTATCCTTTTAATAATAACAACTTTGGCTTCGTTACGCGTTGCAAATAATAAGGCTGATTATATGCTTTCAGGTTGCATGCATGTTTTTTTATGTTTGTTTATCTTGTCACGGCACAATTTTATTGGTGAATAGGTAAAAATAATTTCAGTTGCTATTTTTTTTATTGTTTTTTTGCTTTTTTTGCAATAAAAATATATATACAAACTGTGCTAAAATATGCTAAAATATATACAAACAGTGGTTAAAATATATACAAATTTTTCTAAAAACGCAACGATAAAATACTTTTAAAAACATTAAACATTGTCTCTGGCTTTTTGTTTGGCGATTAATTTTCGTTTTACTTGTCTGCATTTTGAGTTCACAATTTCATTTAAATTTTTCATTTCCATAAATTCATCGCTGTACCGTTTTTTTGCTTGACGCACTATAACACTCATACGATTCGGAGAGAGGGAAGAAGTGTTTAACGCTCCTGTTTGGTAATTTCGAACACCACCTTGTATTCTTCCTACCGCTAGCTCTTCCTCGGTATACAACGCTTGCAGTTGCTGTTTTATATAACAAGCACAAGAATTTATTTTTCTTTTTTTTGGAAGTGGCGTCGAGTTAACTGGATCATTCATTTCAGTAAAAAGCTGAAATGTGGTTGGGTCAGTAGTCATGGGATTTTCCAGTAAATGCATGTAGGAAATTTGCGGAGGTTGCATTTCTTCGGGCGCGACATTAACGTGTTCAGGCGTCACATTAGTGATATCGGCCAGGATACTTGTGACTTCAGGTGTCATGTTAAATTCTTCGGAAGTAATGTTAGTGGCGTTAACAGTGGGGGTGACTTGAAATGCTCTGGTACTGTCTGGACGAACAAAAAATGTTTCAGATGAAAGTTTACTTTTCTCCTTTCTTCTTTTTAAATGCGTCTCAATGTGTTTTGTAGTTGTTTCCACAAGTTCTACTTTATCATTTATTTGATTAGTGGTAGCCTCGTTTATGTCAATTCTTTCTCGAATTTCCCGTATGTCGACCTTAATTTCTTTTATTTCTCGAAATAATTTCTTCAGCAGTGAAGATATACTCTCTCCTTCTTCTAAACATTCTGTTGTTTCATGGATTTCAGGCTGAAATGTTTCTTCTTGAAGGGTTGGAAGGTCCTTTGGTGAAAGTGAAGATGACCTTTTTAAGGCAGGTTCAAACAAAATGTCTAAAGACTTTAAAGCCGGTAAACACGACTTTTCTTCTGTTGATACTTCAACGGTTGTGTCATCTGAAAAATCTAGTTGTAGCATGTTTGCATCAGGTTCTTCCGCTACTGCAACGATTTCACCATCGTATTCTTTGAGGTTTTCGTAAAGAACTGCTTCTCCAGTGGTTGTAGTAATCTAATAATAATATAAAAAAATGTTAGAATTTAGCATTAAAAAAATAGTAGTAATTATCAGCATAAGTATTTGTCGACATACTTTAGCCTCGTATTGATCGTTTGTGTCAACAATAAATTTCTGATTTCTTTTCATGTCGTAAATGACATCTTCATATTGGAGATCTTTTGGATGTTTTCGATTTGGAAAGTTTTTCTTCGATATTAAATTTCTGGAAATCATTGGTCTTATTTTAACCGGCATACGAATGTCTTTTTTATTTAGCCAGCAATCGTACTCTTTGGAGTAACCATTCCAAGTAACTTTCGCACTTTCAAGTTGAACATCAGTGATCGTCGCTAACAGCCAATGCTTTGATTCGGGATCCAAGGCTTGTACTCTTGTCTTTTTCTTGTAAACAACCTCGGAAGACATTGTTGTAGATTTTCGTTATTAAAATAACGGTTGGATTGTTGATATTTATAGATGCTTATATATTTGTAAGTGTGAATAGAGTGAGGAGTATAAGACTATAATAATAAACTAGTAAAATATTCCACTATATATATATAGCTTTTAATGTTTATTTAATTGATGTAGGACTGCTGAGGATAATTACTAAGCTGCGAAAACAACAGAGTTGACCGAAATACCTAACAAACAAGAAAACAATGAAGCATAATTACAAGTCAAAGACTTGTTATTCACACTTTCGCATCTTTAAAGTGGAATAGCGTTAAGTAGTAGCTTTTCGGAAGATGTAACATCAAAAAACATGTAACATCTTCAGTGCCGCCCATTTTTTGTGTGTGGAAAAGCTAGAAGGCCTTTTTTTAAGTTTTAAACATTGTTTCTAAATCACCTTTTTAAGCAAAGAAATTATGGAATTCGCTATTTTCGGGAATCGGACAGCTACCCCCAAACTCTTGTATTAGGTCCAAAAATTGGTTATCGCGCTTTGGCAAATTGCTTGCGTCGAAAAGTAATTTTCTTTGCAGGAGAAAGAGAACGACTCCGCTGTATTCGGTCCTTTAGTATTTGGTAGCCAGCAGGCACAAGCTTTGAGTTTGGATTTGGAAAATCGTGATCATTATAATTTGGTGCTTCGTTAACCAAATGAAAAGTGCGTATTTTCGTTCGTCTGCTGTTCGCTGGAATACCCACATCAACTTTATTTTTATTGTCTACGGACAGCATAAGTGTGTTTTCTTTGCAAAGATATCCCATTTCGTTAACTATGCGAACTTGACCGCAAGTGAAATGAAAGTCGTCGTGTGTTTTTTTTTCTTTTGTATTTCTTTTTGGAGGAACACGTGCGTCTATCAGACATTTGTAGTTTTTACTCGCTGTGTTTTTTTTTCGGGGTGGAAGCATTAATCTGTGAATGGTGTGGCGACTAACAGTTATACCCAAGGTTTTTTTGACGTGCATAACGATATCATTCAAAGAAAGCCCATTTGTGTACATAACACTGTCTCTCCGACGTAAGTGAGCTTCAGCAGAACCCTGTTCTATCAACGTCTTGACACAAGTAATTATTTCCGGATATTTCTCGTGTATGCTTGGTCTTCCTCGTCTTTTATTTTTATCTAAAAAAATAAGTAAATTGAATTTTAACTACATTAATAAATTTAAGAGTTTAAAAAAAGGGGAGAAAAAAATAAAAAAATATATACTTTGCAACAAATCAGTCTCGTCGTCGGAACTGGCTGTGTCATATATCCAATCGATATCACTGTCGTAATTTTTAGACATGCTATGAAAGTAGCTAGTTTTAAAAAAAACTGTTTAATTTAATTAAATTCGATATTTTAAAAAGGAAATACAAATGCTTGATATTAAATTTAAGTTTGGTTGAAACTATTAAAATAAATCGTATATTTTACTTCTTTTATTTCTGGTTTCGTATTGAAATAATTATGCGCAATTACGCCGGTACTTTTGAAGTTCGTTTTAAGTTCGTATAGCAATTTACTTCGTTTAAAGTTCGTATCATTTCTTTTCCTATGTCAAAAAAACTTCGTTTAATTCTTTTGTTTCTGATTTTGTATTGAAATAATTACGCGCTATTACGCCGGTACTTTTGAAGTTCGTTTCAAGATCGTATAGCAATTTACTTCGTTCAAAGTTCGTATCATTTTATTTTGTATGATAAAAAAACTTCGTTTAAGTTCGTATCATGTATTAAAAAAGTTCGTATAAACTTCGTTTATATTTTTTATTTTAAACGAAGCACTTCGTATGACATTCGTTTCACGAAACGAAGTACTTCGTAGCGTTCGTATAATTATACGAAAAAAACGTACGAACATTTTGAGACGATCCCTTATTTTCTTTTTCTTATCCTGTCCCATCTGATTTACTGATGCCAGGCACATGCACCACATCTTTTCAAAGTCTTTGGATGGGTGCATGACTTTTATTAGTTTTGGACTGTTTCGTGGCTCGATGATGCCATTCAACAATTCCTCATCAGTCCACAATTTATTGGCCAAATTCCGAGCATATTTGGGATACTTATATTTTGCACCCAAGGAACATTCAGCAGATTTGTGCCATCATCAAGTACCTAATAAAAACAAAGCCTTTATCAACCAAAAATAGGTTAATTTTTTGGGTGTTGTTTCTGGAGGATAAATAAATATATAAATTTCTTCATAATTGATGTACATACGTAGTCACCACGGTTCAATTTATCTGCTGGGTCATTTGAAACTTTTCAAGAAACTTGATAAGATCTTGTAAGATATTATTAAATAAGATTTTTTAAGATTCTAACAAGTTGTTACAAAGATCTTGTAGGATCTTGTCATAAGTAAGATCTTACAAGATCTTACAAGATCCTAATAAGATTTTATACCAGGGATTGACTATAGTTTGATGATTTTTAAGGTTTATAAAAAGCATTGAAGAGATATTAGGACCCCAGGGCTGGAACCTTGATAAACCTGTCACAGATACGACTTTAAAGGTATGCAGTTTTCAAAAAAATGTAATCTTTAGCTTGCACTTTTATGTATCACTGTATCATCATTTTAGGCGAAACCAAATGATGAATGGATCATTCAATCTGAGGGACTAAAATTTGCCAACTTCCACTTTTTGTTGATGCACTATAAACTGAACAATTTAAAGAATGATGCCATCCAAAAAAGTAAATGTAATTCAATTTTAAATCCTGTATTTCCTTAAATATTGCAAAAGTAATTTTAGTTTATAAAAATACATATGAGTAACAAATAGAATTTGATCAGATTAGGCTTTTCAAAAAAATCATAAGCTGAAGACATAATAATTTACTACAAGTGCGGTAAAGTACTGCAATTTGTTTTTAAACTTCAAAGTTCTTTATCTCTTCACTGTGTTTTTATCTTTTTCTATAACTTTAAGCATTATTTAAATTTTAAATAAAGAAATATTAAGATTTTTTTTAAGGTATATTTCTATCCTATTGAAGTAATTTCTGTCCAAAAAAATCCCTGTTGATTTTTATTTGGACCTCAGTCATCTCATTTTTTTGTTTTTGTCATATTTTGACCTATAGCACCTGTGGAGGGTTTGCCTCAAGCTGTTATTGACTCCTTTGATTTTGAATACGACTTTCCAACACGGGCACATTGTCTGAGTCGCTGGTAAAGTTATTTTATATTTTATTTATTCTATCAGTAAAAAATCATTTGTCAAGATACCTGAATATTGGCAAGTATTGTTAATAGCTTTCTTGAAGTTACACATTACTGAATTGCTAGCATTCTAGACACTATTGGTGGTGACACTGTCCCTTGGAACCAGTCGGTTTGCAATGACATTTTATGAACAAACTGTAAGCTCAGTATGTGACAGTTCCAGGGAATTTGATAAAGAATTATGTAGCCATAATTTTTACTTTTGTTTTTTCTAATACTAAGGTAATGTTTAAACTGAATTGAAATGTATGCAGAAACTGATATAGAGAGGATTATACTGAAACTTGCATAGCAGCTAACACAATTTTCAACGATTATACTGTTGCTTTTTTTTTGATCAGGTATGGTTTGAAAGACTTTTTAATTTTAACACCAAGTAATAAAGACGAAGATATTAAAAGTTTATCAAGAACAAACTTGTTATTGAGCTCGGTCGGAATTGCGCTGTCAAACCTTAAATGGTAATTTTACGGATGTTATTTTTTGTGTTGTACGTAACATTTTGTGCATAACATTATTAATGTGATGTTAATAAATTAGTTTTTTAAGGTACTTTTGCTGAAAGGGCAGCCATTTTGAAAGAAATTGTATTCGAAAAAAACAAAAGGACCGTCATATTTTGCTGAAACAATTCTTTTTCTTTCTACGTGTCCACTCATTTGCCTTTATGACATATTAGCTAACACAATATATACTATCAATAACAATGTGGTAAATCAATTTGTTTAGTCAACTTCCAATGTTTATACAAGTTCACAAAAAGCATAGACTGTTTTTTTTTGGAATGTGTTTGGGCGGCGGATTTCGTACATCTTATGAAATGATTCAACTCAGTTACACACCACATAGTTGTAATCATGTGCAAGGGATGATTGAAACATTTCAAGCAAAACTTGTAAGTTACTTTTTTACCGTTAGATTCTGTAATGAAAAAGCATTCATTCATTCATTCATTCATTCATTCATTCATTCATTCATTCATTCATTCATTCTCGTTCTACCAGCATCTATCCACCTGTATGTCTATCTATTGTTTCTCATTTTAATTAATGTGTAATGTGCTTTGTTCGCTTGAAAATTACCTCATTATGCATTTAATCATTAAGTTCAATTTTTAGGCCTGTGAAATATCCGCACCATTATCCATCACTGTCCGATTTACGTATACAATAAACACATGGCCTGAAGAACTTTGGTGTCAAGATTTTACTGAACCAGAATCTGATCCGTTAGATAAACTTCCATTTGGTCCATTACAGGATCCCATCAGGTATTTATTTTCGTCATTTGTTTACCTAGATCATTCAAGTTTCTCAGCAGCTGGGATTACTTTTTGCTTCATTGAATATTGTCAAGGAGATTTTAGATGTGCACTTAAATGTTTATTTTCTGGTTAGTAACAACAGCCGGGTTTATAAATAAAAATTAAAGATAAGTTTATAAAACTACAATTTTCTTAATTTCCTGTCTCAAATTATATCTGCTTATTTCTTCGTTGGTTTGTTCTCCTCTTCGTGTAATTGTTAGAGTCATCGTGCTTCATTTAAAACTCAATTACTTGGAAAGTCTTTTATTCCAAACATCTTATCCTTATCTTTTCTAAGGTTAACTTTAATGAGCGTGTAAAATGGTAGCTCTTGAATGTCTTGGATATCGTATTGAAGGTTTACTAATCCATCTGTGACAAAATGTTTGTATGACTCTTCTCGTTTAGTAAATCTATTAAAAAAACAAGAAAGATTAGACAATAAAGGAAAGTTAAATTAGTAACATAATTAGTATCTTAATATTTCTGAAAAACCATGCTTTAGTTGTTCAGGCATATTACCATTTTCGAGAATTGTCTAATTTATTTCATCGTCTAAGTTTCGGATGTGTTTTGCCCAAAGTTAGAAACGCCTGGAAAATTCGGTAGTCTTCTTGCCAAATTTTATCGCTAAGTAGTTGGAGGAGTTTTGTTTACCTTTCTGGGTCAGCGCTTGCCTCTTTGTCAACATGCTTTAGCATTTTATATCTTGCATATTGTGTCGAAGGTCGCCATAGTTGCAAGCCTTTCCATGTTAGTCTGAAATGTAATGAAGTTTTTATGAGTTTTATGTACATCTCATCTCATTACCTCTTATCCCAGTGAGGCCTAGTATCCATCTTAAAGATGGTTACTGTATGTTTTTACCCCCATATTAAGTAAGAAGCAGCATCTTGAAGATAATAAGTGGCTATTTTTACAAGAAACCCGTGTTTTTTTTGTTATGGTAAAAAGTTAGCGTTTTTTATTTTTTTGAAGTCGTCTTGAGACAGGGTTAGAAATACGGTTGTGTGTACTGAAGTTACGATGTTTTTAAATGTATGTAATATTTGCGATAAATTGTTGTCTTAAATGATGGTTTTTGAAATACGTGTTATATGAGGTGCACTTCAATTTTTCACATCATAAAACTTTCAAATGATTCATATTACCTTTTATATAAATTATCATCCTCAGCACCCCAGCCCCAAAATGAATTTGAAAAGCCATTGACCAATTTGAAATGTTCCTGTGTAAACATCTCCACCCCTCCGAATAATTCATCATACAGCAATCTGAAAAATTAACATAGTAACGGTAAAGTTTTCACTGCTTCTACATTTGTTTCGGTACGGTATTGGTATTTAGCTTTCACATGTCATGTGCAATGAACAAGAAACAAGATAAACGTTGCACGTGCGTATGCAATAATGTTTTACTTAAACTCATTATACCTGTAACATGTGACATGTCGCAAATCGTTTCATATTGCAACCATTAAAATGAAATGTAAATTAGTGCGTCTGATAAAACTTAATCTATGGTGTGTTTAATGGAAAATGATGACAAAAACGGGAATGCCGTTCAGTTTTTTTCATTATTCTCAAAAAAATAAGAAGCATTTCATCTGTTTTTTTTATAACAAAGTTACATTGAAAGAACAAGTGGTTGTTTTAATTCAAATTTTATCAACCTATGTAATGTGGAACGAGTTAGTTTAAGTGTTTTAGCTCATACAGTACCAACCACAAAGAATTTGTGTCAAGTATGGGTAGCTAGCTTTAACGTTGCTTCAATGGAAGTATTGAAATACATAGTTGTCTGCCTGCGAACACTTGGATAGAAAACATATTCTAATGCACATAACCAGGAAAGTCAAGAACGTCTTGTGGAAGACATTATGTATATCTGTTATCACCATGGTCACACTCACTTGAACTTACTTGTATTCAAATTTGTCTAATGCAACACATAAGTGTTGCGGTGATGAGCTGCAGTCGTAAGTGTTTCGGTCATCTTCTGGTAACAGGTCAACATCGTGAAACACGAAACAGTCATAAGGGAAGAACTTTAAAGCTTCTCGAAAACCCACGTTGAGAAGTTTCCCTCTGTTGAACTTGTATTCGTCTTCCTTAAAGAAACATCAGTTTTTTTATACCCTATTGGGATCTGGTCCGCGAAAATTTTGAGAATGGTGAGACTGAGTTTTTGTTGATACATCCAAAAGCTTAGTCAGATGAGTCATCTTACTTTACAAATTTAAATATATGGCGACTTATTTCCTCGGACTTCTGGGTTGGTTCTTTAACCTGTTAAAAAGTTAACTTTATTGATGTAAAGCCTGAGATTTTCTTACACAGGAACTAAGTTTTACAGAAGTCGTTTGGTGCCGACAATAGTATAGTTTACCTGCTCAACAGCAAAAATTCTGTAATGTAACTTTTGACGCTGCAAGATTGGATGTAAATGTCTGAGAAAGATTGCTAGATGTTCTTCTCGATCTTTATATGGGATAATGATTGCAACCTGAGAGAAAGAATAACTTCATTGTTATGTTTGGTTGTCATTTGTTTGTTTTGTTTTCTATTTCTATTGTTGGCAATCTGTCACATTGTTGGGTCTGCCACGTGATTTTTGTTGTTAGATTCATGAACGTTTTTTCTTTTATTGGCACTCTGTCACATTGTTGGGTCTGCCACGTGATTTTTGTTGTTAGATTCATGATCGTTTTTTCATTTGTTGGCACTCTATTACATTGTTAGGTGTACCACGTTTTTGTCTCATACTTTTAAGGAAGAAAAATTAAGAGACTGTGATGTTGCTTTTTTAAGCAACATTAACTGTAAGTCACGAGATAAAAAAAAGGCTCAGAAACGAACGAATGAATAGACTATTTAATTTACATTTTTCTTTGCTAAGCAAAGTTTTGGCTGCCACCATCCACCATTTTGCACAGATGAAAGACTGTCCATATTTTTCAATTGCATCATTGATACGGTAGAGGTGTTAACCTGTAGTCTTCCCTCTAAACAAGATAAATTATTTTGCTAATTTTGTATATTTCCTTATTATTATTTACGCGTCCTGTGTTTTTCCGTTTCTGTTCCTCCCTATTTCCTTTTTACAATGAAGTGAACTTTTTTTTTGCGCCATATTGAATGAGATCCCTAAAAACCTCGTTAAGATTTATTTCCATTTTCCCAACCGTTTCAAAACGATTCATCATTTGTGCAATCAATTTATTTTGAGCTAGAACTGCTCAGAAAATTGTGAATCAGAATGTAGGACAAATAAAACGATATACTTAGTTTAGCTGTGCAACTGTCCAAGATTTTGTGGTCACATATTCTTTGGATATACGTATTTATCTCCACACTTGTTTTCATATAATCTTTCTCAGGCGAACTGTCAAATAACTTGATTCTCTCAGCATTTATACAGTCCTTTGCAGGTTTTCCAAACTGAGTGTTTTTGTCCTTCAAAGAGTCATCTGGTGTCAACGTGTTATACATCAACGATCTTTCAACATCAATTGTTGTGCCAATTTCTACGTCTCTGTTAGAAATGTCCACTCGTTGAGTTAGTTGAATGTTGATGTTTTGTATTTGATGGAGGAACATTGTATATGTGTATATAAATGAAAGAGTGAGAAGAAGTATCAGCAGAAATGGTATTAGTAAAGTCTTTTGACGCGTGGTCAGTTCTTTGATGATATATGATGAGATCATTTTATGTCAGTTTAACTCATTTACATAAATTATGTTTTTTATACTGTTGAAAAATAAATGATAAAATTATATTTTTGTATACTCAGATTGTTCTTTCATCTGATATTCTATCTCTTCGTTAACTTACTAAAAGTATATATTTCATATAGAGGTTTTGTTGTTAAACAAATGTTTTTGAATACATTTTAAAATCCATGACAACTTCTTTTGTTTACTTCAAAACACGTGCTTTCTATATTCGCTCAACACTTCTTCCAGACTAGTGAGAATTTCTTCAACATTTCATATTTTTGTTGCGTCCGTAGATTGACTGTGTAAATGTTAAATGTATGATAATCGTAAGTTAGGTTTTTATAACCGTTTCAGGTCTTTTAACCTTTTTTATTCTCTTTGGAAGTTAAAAAAAATAATTTGTTGACATTCTGCGCATTTATGCTGTTTAATTTTGTTGTCCATCGCTACGTTTCTTTGAATGTTTTCAACTGTTCTACTTGTAGAACGTTTAACCATTTTGGGTAAATTTATTCACTTTTACCTTCCTGTTGTAAATATTTAGAAAACACGTTTAGGGTTGTTCTTAAGACACTTTACGACTTGACGTTTTAAAGTGGTTGTTTATTTTTTTTTTTTGTTTGCGAAAAACTAGAGAGAAAAAGAAGTTAGAAATCAGGTGTTAAGAATTGTTGACAAGGTGGATGAAAAGTAATGGTTGTGAATTGGCTTGTAGGCACTGAAAAACCTAATACTAAATAAATAAAAAGGACCTGGTACTAAAACGGTCGAAGGTCTTTTGGGGATGTCGAAATGCGACTCTTAGTTGTGGTAATTACAGAAGCTTAAAGCTCGTAAAACATACAACTGCATTCGATTTACATGAAGTAACGCAAGCACTCTTCATTTACTCATGTGTTTGGAAAAAAATTCGTGATTGTTTTGTTATCGCAACTTCTGATCCTTTGAAATAAGAAAGTGTTGTTCTGCCAAACATCAGATATATGCAACGACACGTGACAAGATAGAAAGATAACTTTATTTTGTATCACACAGGAATTTTTGTACTAAACTCGATGTCCCACACTTCAATTAAGTCAGAATTTTTTTGTAAGAAACTGTTCGCGAAATTTGACTTGCTTTTACTTACATGTTGTATTTTGCGTAACCCAGTTACGTTGGTTTGGTGTATCGAGAAAGTGAACTGAACCATATTGAGTAAAGAAGTGTATTTGGAAATAAAACGTATTGAGAAATGTATTGGGAAAATGAGTTAGGCTTGTTAGACGTGGACGGTGACATAAGACATTCTTGTTTAGAGAAAAATTGTTGTGATAAGCAGTCTACCAAGGTGGCAACATGAAATAAGGAATAACAAGAAATGATGACGAAGATTATTATACACAGTGTTTCTTTATAAGAGCAGACAATATGTGAACCCAAGAGATCACCTATCTTGAGAACATTTCAAGTCCAGCAAGGCTTTTACATCCTTTTCTTGAAATGTTTTCGAATAATATTCCACAATTTTAGTAATACTAAATTGCGAAATTGCGAACTAAGGGGGTTGATTTTAACACTTTTCTTTACGTTAAAGCAAACCTTGAATAGGAAACGAGAAAATTGTGACCAATGATTTGTAAAAATATTTTTGCCTTTAATAATCTAGCATTAAACTCTTTTAACTTTTGAACAGATGTAACTACCTTGCTTCTTTTTTATAGAGACTTGCAACTAGCTGCCACTTGGCCATGTTTGTCCAGTGATGTTCTTGTCGATGACGCGAACTGCAGGTCAGTTTCCCGCCTGTTTTACATATTGTACATATATTATTCATATATTCACTTTGCCAGTTATTTATAAAATGTGCGGATAACTCAGACGGTTTTCTTGGTCTCTCAGAGGTGACTGTTCATGGTATTGTTAGTTTTTTTTGTTGAAACAAAAGGAGGTAAATCAAAGACAGAACTTGCGATTTAAAACCACCTAAGTACAGAAGAAAATAATAGATCCAGCTTTAGTACATATATTATAAGCTTCTAAAGTGTGTTTCTACTTTTAAAGCAGCTGTATGTTTGGCATTGTGCAGCGACTATTTGCAGCAAGCAAATTTACATATAGTATAGTTTACGAGCAATAGGAAACATAAAATCATTAGCTTTTACTCTCGTGAAATGCTGTGGTGCACGGCTTAATGAGGTATATTTGGATATTTACAAGTATTGTAATATGCTTTCTATAGCTCAAGTATATTTAATTCCCAGTAACAGTAATTATTAACTTATAAAACCAGAGAACAACACCCTAGCTTACTAAGTCCAATCTTCTTTCAAGGTTTGTTTTGGTTTCAGATACCCCAAGTATCACATATCGTATTTGCCATTAGCTATTATCATTTCTTAGATTTAAACTTTTATTGCAAATTTACAGACATAAATTCTGTAAATGTTTTTGTTTTAACTATGATGCAATGTGATCTTTCTTATGTCATTACTAAGATAAGAAACTGGCTTTGCAATTAAGCGAAGTAGCCATTTCAGTCGCTTTTGTGTGGTAAAAAAATTAACTGTAATTATGTTTTTCAAATGTTGTTAAATAAAATACAAAAAATTGACATCTAAACTAACTAGGCATAAAAATGTTTTATTTTCGAAACACATGCTAATTCTAACAAGAGGGAGCGCAATTAGAAAGCAGCTTTTAAAGAATATTCTCCAGTCTATTCATCTTTCACCATTATACACGCATAGCCACCTACAAAAGGTGCAATGCACGTGATAATCCAAGATATAATATACCCCCATCCCCACTTGTACGGACTTGGTAATTCAGATCCCTCGTAGTCAGTGTACACAGATAGAGCGATTAGCATACATAACGGACCAATCAAAAGCGTCACAGCAGAGTATATCAATCGTGGTGTGTACGAAATTATTCGGACGACTACCATGACAAAACCAACTGTCAGAATCAAAACAGATAACGCTGCACATGTTTGAACTCCGCGCATCCACCTCGGCAGATCCTTGTTGAATTTGTTATCAATGTCGTAACACTCGTCGTTATGGTAACACATTCGCCAAAGTCCGTAATGCGAAACGTAAATGTCGCTTTTCGAGTCGACAGGTTTCGAACCGTCTACCCAATAGTCTTCGCTAAAACACAGCAGATAGAAAAAAAGGGCTATGCCAGTACCAAATAAAATTGGGTAAAATCCACGTTCCATTGTTTATCTAAATATTACACACAGGTTATTTTTATCATATAGATTTTATGTTCTACAAGCTGATACATTAGCAGCACGAATTATTTAAAACGACTGTTGTGGCTATCACGAGAATGCCGAGGAAATGAAAGGAACTGAGATTAAAAGGGATTGTCTTGAAATTTTTTTAATTTTTAAGACTTTCCATCCATAGTGGGTCACCTTTTAACTGCGTTCTTATAGGCTGATTTTTTATAAACAACAACACGTTTAGATGAAATGTTAATGCGCTGAAATATAAAAAGTGTCATTATTGTCTAGCTATGTAGCTATTATTTTTAAACATGCATTTTTATAATTGAAACTATTGTTTGAATTAATATGCTTTTGGTTTGGCTAAAAAAAACATTGCCAGTTGATTTCTTGTGCACGCACATAGAAACCAGTCTCAGCTGCAATCAGAATGCAAGCTTAATTTTCGTATTCATGATGCTAATAAAACTGATTAAAAAGTATAATACGTAAAATTTTTATAACCGTTATTCAACTAGAGAAAAAACAAATTGCGAGTAAACATTGTTTTGAATTCGACATGTGTCTACCAACATATCGTATCGTAATAAAAAAAAGAACATACGTTAATAACATTTTTATTAATTTTTTTTCTACAAAAACAATGAGGCTAGGAATGGTTGAAAAATAAGAACAAGGCTGGAGTTTTACTGTACACATATCTTTTAAGAATTCCTTGTGTCCCAAATATAAAAACAAAACAAGAGCAGGGGGAAATAAAAACGCCTCAGGATAAAGCCAATTTTTTTTGTTCTGATATAAAACCATGTAATCAACCGTTTACAGGACATTTACAATTTTAGAATTCTTATAAAAACAACTTAGTTTATAAGAACGCCGAGGCCAAAATCTAGAACATTATTGACAACGACCTCGGTCTGCAGTAACGAAATATAAATTATGAATCTTCATCACATGCGTAAATCTAATCACATTATTTCCTTGTTTTTGAAAGTACTTAAATAAATACATTTGAAAAGCTATCAAGAGAGACTCATTGGAGTTCAGCTAAGATAAACAAACAAAAAAACGGTGAAAACAAGCACTTTTGTACCTAAATATTTCTTCTGTCTTATGAACTAACTATTTAAATACTTCAATCACAACAACTGTTGACATGCATTTAAAAATTAAAAAATAATAATAAAAAAAGAACTCGTGAAGCACTTCTCTCTTACTTTTCCTTTATTTGCATTTTAATTATAACGATCTCAGCTTCACGCATAAATAAAATATTCATTTTCTATACCTTGCTACCTTCCACAATCAACATTCATAAACCCGTTTCAAATGTTTTAATTTTTTATACTTAAAAAGTTCGTTATATAAAAAGCGTAATCATTTTAAATAATGTATTCAAAGTTTTCTTAGCTGAGAACAAAAGAACTAATCATTTCCACCAGAATCCTATTTTATATTTCTCAAAAACATTTCAAGCCTCCCTTATCTCTATTTATGTTTTTGCATGTTTAAATGGTTTTATTATGTTTTAAATTTCATTGTGTCACCAGATCGTGTTATATGGGGGGTTTAAACTTACATTCTTTGAATAATTCCCAAGCATGTTATATGCAAGTGTAACCCCCCATAGTTTACATTGAAATATATTCCCAGTTGGAGGCGAGTAGTAAGCAATACATTCTAAGGGGCTGGTTTCTATAATGAGACTTGAAATTGGCGCGAACTTTGTTTGATTTTATGACAACTAATCACCGTACACCGCTTGAGCACTTTGCACAGGTAAACTGCCTAACCAACAATCGTTGAAGTGGGCAATGAATTTTTTTGAAAAAATATTCTTAATAAGAATATCTTGATGGGCATTCGGATTAAAAACAAAAGGCCTATTGTTTGTTGTAATAGAGAATTAAGAATAATGACCAGCCTGGTTAGAATTGTAATATTTTTATAAAAAAGCAGGCATGTAGCGTATTGCTAGCTACATTGGCTATGCAGATAAATAGCTAAGTACATCGTGAGTAGAGATTCAATATGTGCAGTACTTTCACTTTAGCTAGGCATTTATAACTGGATGATGGCTGACTATACCTTATAAGTACTATACTATACAAGTAGACAATAATAAAACTAAATAATAAAATAAATCTCAGTGTACATAAAAGTACAGCTAACAACCTGTCGTTACAAAAATTTATTGTAAGCTTGGACGTCGATGTTGTGAGGAAGAAATAAAGCTGGTGTTGAATTGTGTACAGAATACCTCATTGGATCAGTAAACTTTACACCACCTTTTCAGCAAAATGGCTACCCAATTGAATTTACCAGGAATAAATTTTTGTTGCGTCTTTCACTTTTTAGCTGAAGGTAGTTATAGCTAGCAGCAACTCAAGTTCCCGCTTAGTAAAATTCAAATTGGTAAATGTGATACAAAAAGATAAAAAGAAAGAAAGAATAAAACCTTAAATAAAATAAGAAGAAAACGCCCACCCTAAAATCTTGAATATTGAACGCCCAGGGCGTCAAATAGGGAGAATACGTTATTCGATTTTTTAAAGTATAATGAAAGTTAAAAAATAAAGAAGCGCTTCGTGACCGCTTAATGTATAAAATTTTATGATTTACTATTCTTATATTTACAATTATCATCAGTATTTTTATTCTTAATGTTCTTAAGTGCGCGTGTGTTACATACGTAATATTACGTCACTCTCATCTCTTCGATTTCGACGATGTCTCTTTCCACAACTGTGATACGAAGCATGATATTTTGTGTACGTGATAAGCACAACAACAGTAATCACTCCTACAACAGTGCCACACCATCCTACGATGTATGGTATTTTCCACGTTATGTGATTCGGTAATACTTTTTTTATATTATACGTGAAATAAAACATTCCAGCTGCCATGGAGATGTTGCTTATAGCAACAAAACTGGCGCCTTGATAGATCACACGACTGCAGTCGATGCAAATTTTAAAGGACACCACTACACCAAAACCTGCAAGTAAGGTTGCGATAACGGTGAGCAGCCGGACCAAGAACACCCAGTGAGGGATTGTATCGGCGCTGTCTTGTAAATGAAATTGAACGGCTTGTACTGTGTCTTCGCAAGGTCGCTCTAAATGCCAACATACTTCCCAAACACCAAGGGTGGAAACCAAATATGTTTTATTTTGAGGATAAGTCAACCAAGCTCTGTTACTAACACTCAAAATGTATGTGCATAGAACAAAAGCATACGATAGAAACGCGATGAATGTTGGGATTTGGATTTGTGAAAGCATATCTCTAAATATGAAACAAAGAAAAATATTCAAAGTTGACAAGTAACCAGACTAAGTTTTAATTTCTTTCAAATAGAAATGCAAACACTTGGTAAACGAATTTAACAGAGAAATATTTAGAATCAGCGGGTAAACAGTAACAAATCACTCGCTATATTTCAAAAATACAAATTTAACATAAAATGTATTAGTTAAAAAAAGTGAGACCGTACATTATATTTTTATTCCTGTCACATTAGCCACTTAGCCCTCGGTCGAAATTTCACGTGGTATCACTTTCAATTGAGGGAAAACACGGACTTTTTACGGTCAAGCTCTGACGGAAGAAGCTTCGGTTAAACAAGCACTACAAGTATCTAAAGCTAAACTAGCAAAAACTCACCTTAAATTTCACAATATGTCTGATTTGAAGTTAGAAAACAAAGATTTTATCAGAAATTCACACCTGATTTATGAAGAGCTCATCGCGTGAACTGCGTGTTTTCCCTCGAATCATAATGGTTACCCCGAATAATGCGGACCTGTGATTGGTTAAAAAGTGTCACGTGATATTTGCGACGGGGAGAATAACAATTTCTTCTAACCAAAAAATCTAGCGAAACAAATTTTTCTGACAAATCTCACGTCACGGAAGGTGAAAGGCTGTAAAAACATCTGACTTTTCAATTTTTAGCGGGAATAGATAACATATACTTTTGATTAAGAAAATTAATTTTCGTAACGTTATTTGAGAGGAACTTTCAAAGCCACACGAGGCTTAATTGTAAGCAACATTCTAAGCACTCTTGTACGTTGCCAACAAACAAATATTTTGTTTCCTAGGAGCCTGCTAAATGTTAATTCATTTTCTGAACTACATTTTGTGGTTAGCTGCTTCTTCTTACCTCAGAGTCCTTCCAGTGTTTTCTTTAAATACAGTGTATTGACTGGAATTTGTGCCGTTTTTTTCTCGTCTTGGTTGAAAATTACAATCAATTTTAATACCTGTTCTAGTAAAAATCTGGAAAAAAAACAAACTTAAAAATAGTGTGTAATCAGCAAACCTAATCGAATTCTGGTTGCTGCTATCCAACTTAAGGGAATTATTTTCGCGAAATATAGATTTTCTTTCCCTTTGAAAATAGATTTTTTTCTGATTTATCTAGAATTGCATATAATATATATGTGAATTTCACTTTAATTATTTTCCTTAAGATACTTGTCTTGGTTGCTGAGAATGCAACTTATCAGAGAGACAGCATTATTTCGAGACAGCTGTTCTACGCCCCGCCTTTCTGATGTTATTATTTTATTGGAAATTAATTATTAAAACCAAATTTCCCAAAGAATTATACTTCATTAAACTATTTTAAGGCAGTAAAATTTCGTTGTATATTAATGACGAAGTTTGTAGTCTAGTCTAAAATCTAGCAAAAACTCAAAATAGATAATTTGTCATTATTTTTCAACTAAAAATTATTTTCTTCTATAAGCGCATTTAAATTGTCAACCGATTCGCGAATATGTCCTCACCATAACATCACTGTTATTTAAACAGGAAGCTTCTTACACGTATAAAAAAATTGAGAAACTATTAAAGGCCAGTTAATTGGCTCGAATATGCTACCTTTTTCCTTGTGAAAGAAAATCCTTCTGAATAACCAACTTTTTAGGCCTAAAAAAGGTTTTTACTTAAAATGTTAACCTTATTCACGTCGCAAATGTTTTTTCCTCCTTCACTTTTTTTTTTGTCTTGACGCGTCTATATCTTTACGAATTTACTTTTTTAAACTTTGTAAACTTATTTTTGGAATGAGAAACTCTATGTTATTCAGACTGGTTTTCTTTAAATATTTAAGAATGTGATTTAAAGAAAGCTGAGTTTAATCAACTGAGATATTTTATTCATTACTTGATTATATTTTTATTTACGTAGGCGCATGAGTGATAAAAACAAATTTTGAGTAAGCGAGAGATTCGATCTTAATAGAGACCATGGTTCTATTTGCATGCATTTCCACTTTCAACCATTTTCTAAGCGATCAAAGTTCTTTAATGATTGTAACTTTCTTCTATAAGTTGTTTAGCCACACGAGTATTTCATCAAATTCTGACTATGCATTTCTTTTCGCAGAATGATGAAATGTTTTAAGTGCTCATCAACATTTATTCCAGGCTACATTACCATTATTTCAAACAATGTAGGAATACCCAAACTCTGGACACCAATCTATTGAAAACTACATAGCAATGTGTTCATTTAAATAATTTTCACTTATGATATACGTCCCTTTCTTTAGCGACCTTGACCCTTTACACGCTCCGCGTTGGTCTCTCAAAGCACGAAACGTCGATTTTTGTCCGACGTTGGTTTTTCAACACTTACATGCATTATTAAAGCTTTGTCAGCAAACTAGTGACTCCACCGCCCAAATCATTCGAAGTTTATCAAAAGACCACAACACGGGAGAAGACGTCGAAGGTAGCCAACTATTTAACTTTGTTTTTAAACTGAAAGGCAACATGTTATGTCTGTTCTTGAGTGCTTTTAGTTCACACGAGACTATAAAAAACAGTAAAATAGCTCTCTTCTTTTTCCTTGTCCCTGGATGATGTCAGATAAGGTTTTTTTTCCCTTTCAGCATTATCTGGAGATGTTGGTCATGTTTTAGACAGACTTGCGGAACCAGTACCTGCTCTAGCATCGCCACTTACAAGTGTAATGTCAAGTGCTACCAGAAAGCTTATTAAGACGAAGTTATTAAATACACCGATTCCTCCAAAGCTGTTAAATAGGACGTTAGAGGTACAGCGAGTATTTTATATTTTGAAAAGTATTCAATATTTTGCTAATAAACAAGCATTAAAGGGCATTATTATTGTTAACTTTTTATAATTTACCCTAATTTAATTTTTACAATTTTTAGTTCTAAAAACACTGGATTTTCTCTCCTGTTTGTTTTTTTGTTTGTGCATTGGCGTTGTTGTTAGTGTCTGTTATACTGTTGTAGCACTTGTTTCCTGATGCTTGGGTGACAAAAGAAGAAGCTGAAGCAATTCAACACCGCCTCGATGATGAACAGAAAAATTTGGAATGCGACGTTGTGCGAATGCAGGTAAAGGTTTCCACACATTCTGGTCTGTAATTTACATATTTTTTATTTATTGTTGCTCTAATATTTCGCGTTTGAATTTTGTTGCTGGTAAGAATCTACGGACATATAATACTGACCTGATTTTTTTTGGGAGGACATTTTTCATTTTTTTCATCATCTCTTGCCACCTTTCTTCGACGAAATAACAAGTTTGAATAACGAGCAGCTTGTTAGAACACGTCTGTTTCAGAAGGAGTTCTAACGCGATGTGAATTATTCATACTATGAATGAAAGCTGTAACGTTTCGAGAAATCTGATTAAGATGGAAGCCTTCTGCTGTGTTTTTCAAAATAGAAATTCAATTTCTCTAATTTTTAAAGTTTTAACATTATTTAGGAAGGGGTGTGTTCGATCTGCGTGATCACTTTTTTCTTTGCAATAATACATAAAATAGTTCTGTTCTCGTCACTATGTTTCATAAAATTCATATAAAGGTCATAACATTTTTGTTATTGCATTATACTGTTCACAATTAACTTTTGTAGCTGGCTTGTGTTTTATTTGATGTGTGTCAAAAGAAGAAAGAAAGAAAGAAAAAACAGAAGAAAGAAAAACAAAGGAAGAAAAAGTTTTTGTGCACACAAAAATACACGCTAAAAGATTTTATAAAAGACTAGCCGTTAGCCCGTGGAAAAGTCCACGGGGTCGCCCGTTTTTTAAATTTACCCGTCGCAACAAAGTGGACAAAAGTATATCGCATTTGGTATTGGTGCGCATTTTAAAAATAAAAACATTTTGAGTTATGACATTTCCATCTATTGTTTGCGTGAAAAATTCTAAAAATCGTACAAAGTCCTGGAATTCCCATTTCTACTGGAAAAGCCTGGGAAAAAACGCTAGAAGAGCAGTAAAAATCCCAGCCTTGTCATTATCCTTATTATGTTCTCTTTTTGAAGCCATTCCCATCCTAATTGTTTTCTTAGAATCGTTCTGATAGAAAAGTGTGATATTCATCTGATAAATCCAATAAAATAAAGATTAGGCTCAATGAATAGAAAATATATTGGTGTGGTCACGCATTTTCGCGTCTTTACTTTTAGAAACCAAAATTAAGTGTTAAAAAATAATGATAAAAAAAATTGTGACAAAATCATCAATTACCTTTCTCGTTGTTGGCTTGCTCCAATATTGATGATTAAAATTAATTCTTGCGTGACTAATGCGCTCTGTTTCTTCTGCCTAAAAACCTATAAATAATAAAATTATTATGGAGACATGGTAGACACTGTTGTGAATTTCATGCAATAGAAATATGCATACCTCATTTTTTCATTGTCTCTGTGTTTAAAAATATTTCGTGCTCGTTTTTATCTCTTTAGTTTTCATTATTTATTATATTTGTTTTCTTTATTTTCATGAATTTTACTTTAAAGAGAGCACTAAACGAAGTTTGTACCGCGCATTTATTATTCCATATATTTCTAGCTTACACCACTAAGATACAACATAGAAAGTATCTAATGGAGGTGTTGATTTTGTAAAATGTACTAAAGGGTAAAACTGCTACCAATTACTTTCACACAAATGCGCTAATTAGGTTTCTTCTTATCTTCCAAACGAAATGTTCGCTCAGTGGGCAAAAAACCTTATTCCGCCGCGTCTTAGCACATAAGCTGATAAAAACAAAAATTGTGTTTGTTGATTTCTTTGACTTATCATCAACAAGCTCTATTTTTTTTGCGCAAAAAATATGCACGAAAATTATTTACACGCAGAAAACTGTTTTGCTCATTTCAACACATCGGCACAACGTAAGCGAATTTCAAAATAACGTTTTTGAAATCTTCGTTGTTGTAAGAAAGAAAGTAAGTAAGTAACGGGGAGTTTTAGCGTCCTTAGAGATTTCGTCCTAATGGTGGGCTCTTTGTGCACGCCGACGGTAACTAAGGCCCGCTACAGATACGTATAGGATTGCTTTAACTTGCTCGCCTGCCACATAAGTTAATTAGCGTTCAGTAGTTCGTAATGGGCTGACAACACTACATTCAAAGTCCGCTGAAGTGGACACTCGAACCTGCAACGTTATGATTCCCAGTTGACAGCGCTACCACTACACCATTTTCGTATAGCAAAAAAAATTATTATTATGTTACGAAAACTTGTAAAGCTACGAAAACTTCTGCACATTACCACGTAATTGTAAATCTTCTTTTTCTCCCTTTTGTCAAAAAGCTTGTTACTTCAGGCGACAAGAAATAATATGTTTGTTAATTTCATTTAAAGAGCGGGAAGATAATTAGCAAGAGTAGAAAATAGACACGTACATTTATAGTATGTCTGACTCGTTTGTTGCGGTTGTTGATTAGATTAGAAAAATGAGAACACTTTCTTGTCTATTGAACTGTTATTTGTCTGTTCTTACTCGTTAATGAAAAGAGAGCGCATTTTCCTCTGGAGGTTATCATTCCAATTATTTTTAGTAACAATTTTTCAACCAAATCGTGAAATTAGCGAATTATAAACGCAAGAAAAAAGGTTTAAATAAAAATTAAGGACTGTTTTGACACAAAAAGAATGAATATCTTACTTTAATTTTTATTTATTTATTTATTTTTGATTGACAGGATAAATATCGTCACATGAAATCAGCACCTGTGGACAGTTTGACTTATATGGTGGCTGTGTGTATCTCCTTCGTGAATCACAGCTACGGAGGTTTTAATTGTTTCTTTAAATAATTTTTCCCGCTTTTCACCTTATTGTAATAGATACCGCCCATGCTTCTACCGAGCCAAAAATCCCTTTTTTACGCCGTCCTTTATTGGCGTAATACGCCTTCCCTTTTTATAATACCGTTCTTGGTTTTTTAAAGTGCTAAAGTTTTTTGAAATTCTGTCAATTTTTTTGTCTTTTATTTTTATTTATTTGTTTGTGATAAAGGTATCAGTGCAGTGGCACATTTATGGCATGAGTTTGTTCTTGAGTTAAGATATCGATTGGACAATGTCATACTATTGCCAAGGTAACTATTGTTTATTCAAATATCAACCAATCAGAATTGCATATTATGATGAGTTACCATATTTTTTTTTGCAACTCTTCCTTGATATCAATTTTTTTACATAATTACATAAAAAATTAATTGTTTAAAAATGTTTTTTGCAATCCAGTAGCAAATGTTTTTTTTCTTATAAATTTATATTTATTCTATCATTATTTTTTATACAACCATTATTATCATTTTTGTCAGGTTGGCACAGACAGCACCGAATTTAAATTTTTGTTTATTTCACCAAAAACTTCAGGTTAGTATAAATGAAATTTTTAACCTAATGTAAACTGAGATGTTCTTTTTATTCGGTTACATGTATTGATTTTGGAGTATCGGTTTTAGATGCTTTCAAGCTTTTAATCTTTTTTTGCTGTTCTCATTTTTTATTTGTTTTAACCGTTTATTATACTGTACTTGCTGGCTCTTATTGCGCAGACCGCATCGGCCCCGTTTTAAGCAGTCCCCTGCGGACGTTATATTTGTGTTTTAACGGTTAAGTCATCTTTTAAACGTTACAACCTGCCGACGTACAAAGCAAGAAAATTTTACTTCATGTTACTTTATATATTTTTCTATTAGATGTTAAACTATTGTATTAAGAGAAAATTAGAAAAACATCAAGACTCGACAGACAATTTGAAACGAACAGAGAGTAACACTTCTTCATCTTCTCATATACATGCTTCTGTAAGTTATAAAGACTTCGTGTCAGATGATTTTACAAATGAATCTACCAATAAAAACCATGATACAAAACCACGTGATAACCCATTTAGTGAACTATTAGCTAATATCGAGCGTAGTGACAGTAATTTAAAAACTGAGAGTGTGAGTTATTCTGATCTGAAAACGATGAGTGATTCAGATGATTCTGACGATGAATTTTTTGAAGCGCGGGAAGAAATTGGAACAAGTCTAGAAACATTGAACGTGAATAGAAGTGTAGACGATAACGTGTTAGAAGAAAATCATGTGCCCTTTAAAAGTGACGTATCAGGGACATGCGATGAAAAACCAGACGGTGTTTTAGAAGAAACTAAGATGAAATTGTTATTGAATGACGAACCTTTACGTATTCCTATCACGCAGGTAAGTATATTTCTTATATAGAAAAATCTTATATGTAAATATATATCTTTCCTATAACACCGGTGTAGTAAAACACTAAGGCCCATCCATAATGACTCGAAAATTAGTATATCTTTTGATCCTGTGAGACTCTTGTTTTTAAAATCTCTGTTCCCGAGCTTTGCAACGGGTGCACTTAATCTCGATACTTTTTTCGGCAGCCAAGAGAAGAGAGTAAGAAAAAACAAAAAACAAATATTTATTCCAATCTCCAGTTTTATATGAATCAAAATAGAAAGACTCGAGTAATCAAAAAGGCGAACGGTTCCATCTTATTTAATCAAATAATCTACAAAATGGAAGATATTGTTTACTTCAAAGCATTCTAATTTACATAATGCTAATACCAGCTATCTCGACGTGTTTGTTAGGCTATACCTCCCTCTAACTATTGGTTTTATTTCAGGAAGCGCCACCTCTTACAGAAGATATGCTGCTGGAACAAGAAGACATACTTACACAGCTTGGCACATCAGAAGAGGCTGCTAAAGTGCGTGCTAAAATGCAATCCGCCTCCTTGGTGTCTGACATGGCTTCATTCAAGGTTTTTACGATTATTTTTCCATGTGTAAAGCTTAATGATTCGCCAGAAGAGGAATGCTGTGCGATTAATGCTCTATAACTATTCAGCTGGAGTTTTGTGAATTGATTATTAGTGGAAAGTGAATCCATACCACTGGGTATTGTTCAGATAAATCGAAAAGCTTTTGCTTTTATATTAAATTCTTCACTTTATTTTTGGAGTTTGTTTTCGCTTGGCTATTTAGGCTGCCAACCCTGGCTGTATTTTGGAGGATTTTGTTCGCTGGTATTCTCCCAACGACTGGTTACCTGGAATGGAGACAGACGAAGAGAAGCAAGAGTTAAAGCGGATAATACAAGAAAGAAAGAAGGAAAATAAAGGTTTAAAATCTATTTTAACCATCATATCAGTTTTTTGTTTGTGCAGCTTTACTGAACCTTTTTGAGATGATTTTTACTGTCAAAAATGTCAATGTTCCAATTTAAATAGACTACCCCCTGAAAAAAATGTTATTTATTGTTCTAGATCAAAAGAAATGTTCATCAGATGGGTGGGAATTTGAACTTGATGATGACATGGACATATTAGCAGAAAATCTAGACGATCAAGATTACGCCAAGGTATTTTTTTTTTTCTGTCGTACGTTTTTTCCTTTACATATCTAAATTGCATTATACTGATACGTTCGTGCATTGAGCTGATTATAAGTTTGATGTTAAACGCATTGATTATTTTACAACCTTTTTCTAAGATCTCATATTAGAGAAAATGGATTAAGCACTCGCATGCAATAAAAGTTGTATGAAGTTTGCTTCCCCAATCAGTAGAAATATTTGCAAACTTTCAGTATTTACGTTTTCTCGCACAACGTTTTTAAAGCTTGGTTCCCTCTGTGGTTTAACTTGGGTTTAAATATAAAACCTAAAATGTTTTAAATGTATTTTAAAAATTAAAAAACCTGAGCATTCCCACTCTGTTTTAAAAGCAAAGAACATATGTAGCGTTTCTCTCTTGGTACCAAAAATCACTGCATATTGGCGAATAAGTTCGCTAAGATTCTCTTCCTGTACCAAACCATAGTCACAAGAGAGAGATAGTCTGGGTAATCGGCCATTTCGGGCCGCCACGGCAAAAGTACCTGACCTAGAACGGGTGGTCCGAAAGTAAGGGGACTGAATGTTGTAAAATGGCTGCGGCGAAGGAATTTACATCTGCTGAAGAACTTTTTCGTTCATACACCAGCAAAAGCTGCAGCAAAATTGACAGTAAAGAAATAGTTTCTTGTCTGATGAAGAATTTTGATGTTAAGTCTAATTTCAACAAAATTCTGCAGCTTTGCACTGAGTCGTTGAATAAAGAGGTTTCTTTGAACTTGTTAGAAGATCTGCTTTTGTTGTTTGTCAGAGTAAGAACTTTTTCTTATGTCAAAGATAAACAGCAATTACACAAAATAGCATCTGATGCTAAGAAATCAAAATCACTGCGCACTGAGCTGAAGAAAAAGACATCCTCACTGGATCAAGGTCATTAATAAAATGGCTATCACATAAAAAAAACAGCTATTTTTATAGCTACACATTTATAAAAAATCATTATGCTGGCATAGCTATAGCTAGTGAGCTAGCTGTAGTTTCCGATCCGGACAATTTTGATATTTCGAAATCTCTCTGATCAAGTTTGATAAAGTGATATTTCGGACTGATCGTTTATAAAGTTTATAAATATTGTGATGGTCAGGAAGACTCCAAGTGTATCCACGGATAGTGAATGATAATGAGTCATCAACATATATTTCCAACTTAGGATTGACATGAATATTGTTACATGCCCAAACTTTTACTGCATCAGCAGCAGATATATCCAAATTCCAACCACAAGGAAGCTTAAGCATTTTGGCTCGATTTACAAAATTCTCGAACGATTGATAGCATATATGGGTGGTCGGTTCCACTGTTGTATTTCACTTTTTCTCTGCAATATTTTTTGCTGAAGGTCGTGGTTTGACTGATGTGCTGTAAAAGAGTAAACACAAACATTATATACTTGACTGATGTGACATGTTTTGTAAATGTAAATATAGCTATAGTTATATATATATATATATATATATATACCCTGAAGTAGGAATACTTTTCTCTGGAAAATTCAATGTTGGTATGGAACCAGGAATGAGTGTTTTTCTTTTATCATCTAGAAGAAAGTATTATATATGCATTATTATCACAGTCGTGATTATTATATGTGAAATATCCTTTTTCTGTAGTTGAAATATCTGAAAGTGTATTGAATCACACTTACGTTGTACTATCTGGCTTTGTAGAAAATGCTTCTCACAAATATACAGATTACGTTTATCTATTTGTGCTCTCAACTGTTTATCAATAACGCGATCTTTGATTATCACAGCGACTAGCTTGTCTCTCCAGGATGCGTTGTACTCGTCATTCGCTTGAGTAATTTTGAAAATAGAAATTCCACTTGTTCTACGGGAGCTAGAGCAACCAAACACTGAACAATTAGCTCCAACCATAGTTTATAATACCAAAAAATCCAGGTAAACTTCTGCAAAGTACCTAGCATACAAAGCTTCCCGCCTGTTTTTGAATTTTTGGTCCCCCTAAAAGTAGACTGGGCACTAGAAAATTTCTGAACGCGAGTCAGATACCGGAGCGGAGCTCAATCACGGCGGTACCCAGACTATCTCTCTTTCTTATGACTATGACCAAACTTAGTTTTTTTTCTGCCATTTTTTATTCTCTTTCTTCTGTCTTAACGTGAAAGTACGCAAAATGTGCCCTAAAATCGTTGAAAACTCCTTCGGCATTTGTCGGCGCCTTTGAAATTTAAACCACAATATCAAAAATTTTTGATCTAAGGTTTTATTTTATCTGTGGTTTAAACAGGTTTTATGCCGAAAAATTTAAAACACGAACACGTTCACATTATGCTTTAAAATCTTATTTAAAACATACTTAAAACACACAGAGAACCGAGGTTAACTACTGAAATTAGAATAATTCAAAAATATCTTCATCTTCATCAGATTCACAATTTTGACAGTTGTCACGTTGACAGTAATCACAAGTGGAAACACTTGTGGTTACTGTCAACGCAAGAACATTGTTTGACAGCTGCAAACAGGTTTTATGCCGAAAATTTAAAACACGAACACGTTCACATTATGCTTTAACTTTAAAATTTTATTTAAAACACACTTAAACCACAATGGGAGCCGAGCTTAAGAAATGTTTCCCATCCAGAACTTAGTTAGACTTAAACAGTACGATCTTAATTTCTTTTTTTCATCTATAGTGGACTGAAGAAGGCCATTTAAGTCTGCGCATGCGTGTACCTGGTAATATATGGAAAGAGACGTGGAATACAACAAAACGTGCGCCAGCACGATTGCAGAAACGTTTATTTGACGACACTAAAGAAGCAGAAAAGGTATATAGTTATTTTCAATCAAAGTCACACCTGAAAACCGTGTCAGTTATCGTTAACTTTTTTTGGCTCACTGGCACTTTACATGTGTCCATTTTAGCTGTAAGACTCACTCTTACACAATACCATAAAATTCTTACGCAATGCCATTATCATTAATTTTGGTAGCCATTGTCGAATGCAAATTTCGAACGTATTTTCGGTCAAATCATATCATCAAATCATTTTTTACTACACAGGTACTCCACTTCTTCACCAGTCTAACGCCATCTGAAGTGGCTTTGCACTTATTCCCAGTCGTAGTACAGTCAGGCGTGATCAGGATTTGTGAAGAAGGTAGGACTTTATCATGTTTTAAGAAGGGAGGGGAGGATATGAAGTGAGGAGCACCTATGTTGTTGTTGTTTTACAATTGCTTTTGATATTTAATCACGTATTAATATATTTTTTCTCATAAGGAATCTGGTAACTAGGGTTTCTCTTGTGTAGTAAAACGTGATTTGTGTTGTCTTTAATGATGGCTCAATTGTGTTTTTGGTTATTATCAGTATTTTTTTATTTATTATCAGTATTTTTTTATTTATTATCAGTATTTTTTATTTATTATCAGTATTTTTTATTTATTATCAGTATTTTTTTTATCTTTATAGATGACAGTGTTGAAATACCATCTCTGATTGATAACATTATTAAAGACACTTCAAAACTTTATTCACCATCACCAGGAAATTTCAAGTTAATGGAGGTTTGTTTCCTGCTCTTACTCGTTCAGCTGTTTTTCTCACGGAACGCTCTTCTTTACGGTGATTTTTTGGTAATCAAAAGTGAATAGTGTAAACCAAGTGTTAGATCTGCTAATCTTAAGAACTGAAAATTTTTCCACGTCCATCACTTTTCCGCCTCCAAATTGGCATCAAAGATAAATTAAATTTAATTTGATTTTTCATGATGGAAAGAGACTAATTTGTAACACCTGAGTTATTTGCATTTTCCCTAATTTGGATACTGCAAATGCGACAATGTCAAATTAACCGGTGTTATGCACGTGTATAAAACCTGTTAAGTTTTTTTAAAATTCGATCACTTACGATCTAAGTCATGCCATCAGACGTACTTTGATAGTCTTCGAGTTAGCTAGAATTTAAAATGGCGGGTTACCATGGTTCGAATTCGCACGGAAGTAGCTTGTTTCTTTTTTCTAGGTATTCTCTTAATAAACTGCGATTCAGACGAAAAGAAGTGTGTCTTTGTGTGTAATTAAGTGATTTTACGATTGTAGTAGTTTAAAATTAATATTAGCTTCATTTATTTACCCCTTTTTGGTGTTGGCCAATCAGCAGTGTGTTTTATTACCACTGTTTTCGTGTGGCCATATCGACCTTTTTAACTACCCCTGTTGGTTTCATTTTGTAGAATATTGTGAAGCAAATACATATGGCGGAGATGAAAATCTGTCGTGTGGAAAGTCTACGTTTAAAGTTCTCTGAAGAAAATGCGTCAGCGACAGACACAAACGAAGAAATAGACACTTTTATTCGCAGTTTATTGGAGAAAAATGAAGTTGTAATAAAGGGTGGTACGCAAAGCAGTATGGGAAAACTGATTACTAAACTTCTGCAATATCAAAAGGTGATACACGCTTTTTTATAAGCAATAAAATTTTGGATGAAACTCATTGTTGCTTAATTTTCTGTATTCTACGGGATCGACTGTTATTTTACTTGTTACTTAGTGAATGTCTACTCAGAAAGCCACGTGATGGCTGCCCAGTTAGCTTGGTGCGCCAATCAAAAATCAAACTTAACTTTACTCACATTTGTCGTTATATTACACAACAATATTACAGTGATTCTCTGGACATATTTTGTCTTTCCGATGCGACAGTATACTACGTAAGGTTTTTTTTTTAAAACTGAAACATCTTCTAGATCCTCCCTGTCACCATTCTTATCAGCTCTTTTCTTGATTTTTTTTTTCAACCTTCTTAATGGTTATGTCTTGAGTACCCGTTGTTTATACGAGATAAATCTTTCTTTCGGTCCTTTTCTCCACTGACTACATTGACTACTTTGTCTTGTAATGAGAACACTACATTTTGAAGAACATTTAGTGATTAGATGTGTAGTTGAGATCAGTATGAGTTGGTTTGCAGTATACTGATACTGATAAGCTACCACTGTCGCGATTCACTAGTCACAATTAAGTCTCCTTAGAAAAGTGCTCTAGCTGTTCTGACAAATTCTTGTAGCTATTTATTACGTGAGGGTGTCCAATCACCGAAATGGAGAATAAAATCTCTTCAGCATTGCCAGCCGAAAGTAGAAAACTGAAAAACAAACAAGATATGGTATAGCTAGCAGGTTTGCAACAAGACTAGAACAATGCATACTTCTAGTTTTGTCATTGGCGCATTCACAGTTAAATTTGTCCATTAGATCTCCTATCCAATTGAAAGTATAACTCAGTAGTAATAAAGTTCAATTTTTTCTTTTCAGGAAGAAGAAGATGCAAGCAAGATGCCTCCATTGATGGTGGTAAGAATTTGTTTGGTTCTATTTACCTTTTGTTTTTAAATCACCCCTATCTAGGCGTTGTTTTTCAAATTGTTTGTTACTTATAACCGTGATATTATCTTTGGCACTTGGTATATTTAGGAAACCAAACTAGAAAAAAGATCTGTTGAATTTCCGCGTCCAGCCGGACGAGAGTACATACTAAGAACAACCTTACCAAGACCTAGTAAAACCTCTAGACCTTCTCCGCAGAGGTTGTTTACCGTGATTACACCGGACGATTTTCGAATGGCTGGAAGTTTTACCCAGGATACGACTTTTATTTAGCTTATGAAAAATGAGTCAGATGGAAATTATTTATGACAAATTGAAATTATTATTGTTGTTGTTGCGTATAACTTTGTTGTACCGCTGTTCTAATGGTTTTACAAAATGAGTAAAAACATTCTTCTAGCAGGAACAAATGTTTGATCCTCGATAATTTAACCGGGCTTTAATCCAGTAATTAAAATCCTTGTGTTGACTAACGTACAAAACAAAAAGTTGCGATATGTACGGTGTGTCACTCGTTGCTATGAGAAACTTTCAGCTCTGTTTCTTTGCAAGAATAAGTAGATGCAATTGAAGTAAATTTTTTGTGGTCAGATTGCTTTGTGTGACGTCATGATTCATAAAGTATTCTTTAAATACAGTCCTTGTTCCTAACGTTCAATGTAAACAATGTTATGTATGACGTTAGGAGTCAACTTAACATGCCATGATTGCAAATTCCAACCTCATGCTCTAAAGCAGCTAAAGCGAAAAAATTGCTCTATAGAAGTTTGATTTTGTAAATATGTATTTTAAGGACTAGAATAACAAACATTGACTTCATGTATTCCCTCTCTGGGCAAGTCAGAAATCGTACTGCCAAAAAACTGCTTGTACTACTAGATAGAGCTTGAATAGAAAATGAAAAAAGGGTATATTTCTGTTTTCGGATTTGACATATGCTGTCATAAGTTCTTTCGTAGCTACATTTTATAAAAAAGCAGTGCAATTGTTTAAAACAGGATAGAAAGAGGTTTCAGAAATTGTATGGTTTTTATCTTAGTAGAGAATATGGACAGACTAAGAGGTTTTATTTACTATGAAAATTTACTATGATGATCTAGTGACGAAGTTACAAGCTTACATTTTATATTTATACTTCCGTCAATCACAGAATTTTAAGTACGAACGGACATGTTAGGCTTGACTAAGCCTCGTTCCCAGGGATTGTAGACTTATTTTAGTTTTGTGAATGGGATAAAATTTTGTCTTAAAAAAAACTTGAACTCCCATTTAGAAACTTAAAATAATGGCTTAATTTGATGGATGACGTTTTATACTCCGGTAGTTTAAAATATTTCGCGCAAATAAACAGTAAATTTCCGAGAATTGTAAATATGCACGGGTATTCACTTTTCATTCTTTCAAATTAGAATATGGTTAAAAATATTAGGTTGGGATTTACAAACATCCTAAGGTAAACAACCAGGTTTCTATCGAAAGAAGAATAAAATGATCAAGCTTTTTTGTTTCTTACAG
The DNA here is from genome assembly GCF_029227915.1 of Hydractinia symbiolongicarpus. Taxonomy (NCBI): domain Eukaryota; kingdom Metazoa; phylum Cnidaria; class Hydrozoa; order Anthoathecata; family Hydractiniidae; genus Hydractinia; species Hydractinia symbiolongicarpus. The sequence goes on from NC_079878.1 coordinate 8,328,524, forward strand.
CTTTGTATGGAAATTAATAAAACATCAAGATCAATCGTAACCAAACTCGATCCCAGGACAAGTTGTCTCTTTTTGAATATCGGACAGCAGCGCCGATGCGAGATAAAAAGCCCTGGAAACGAGGCTGCAATCGTAACACCTTTAATTGCTATGTCAATGTCCAGCAGTGCAAGGTTAAAACAATTTCTGCTTTTGAGAGCGGGGTGCACAAGGTATGTTCTGCGGAATGTAATTCGCATATGTAGGGGTCGTGCAGGGTGGGTGGCATTTTGCATTTGCAAATTTTGTCAAAATACGAATTAGTCAGCCTGCTTCGTGTTTCTGTTGTGTTACTCGATAACGCCCGCACCCTGCCCTCTATTTGCAGGACCTTGATACTACATTTACTCGTTTTAATCGTGACAATAAACTATAAATTCGCGTGAATGGACTTTTGCTGAAAATTACTCAGGTTTCCCTTCTACTAAAGATTTTAGCACAGAATATTGTCTTTTCAGTGTAGCTAAGTAAGATATTTGATGTTAGAAACGAAGAGATTAACAAGTAGACGCTTATGTCGTTTCTATTTGAAGAAGAATGCAAACGTTATTGGAATTTAGATTGTCTTTGTGTACTTTACCGGATTTCAATCTATTTTTAAAGAGTGAAGTACACATAGCAACGGTCATGCGAAATAACAATCTCGTGCGCAGGCTGTTTTCAAAGTAACATTTGCTTGTGAAACTTTCAACAATGAAGTTTTCGAGGTAATAGCGCATTGTCCTTTTATTTCCTTCAACAGCCTACATTCGCGAGGTAAAGATATGAATAAAATTTTTGCTTAAAAGTCAAGCTCTCTCGGATGGTTATTTCTTCAACCTCGTACCCAGTGTAATTTTTTTTACTTGTCAACAAAAGGTGAGTGTGCACACGAGGCTGATTATTTCGTTACTTTAGTTACTGCCAAACTAATCAGAAAAAGAAAAACATGAAACAAATAAATAAATGTTCGTCATCTTTTTCTCCCATAAGAGACAGCCTTAAGAGACAGTCTTAAGAGCGTGTCAGCAAAAATCTTATTATTGTGTTGTGGAAAGAAATTCGAAGTAGTTTCGTAGGTTTTCTGCTTGCAACCGATTGAACAGAAAATATGGGTAAGGTGCAACTTTTTGCATTTTCCCCCGTTTTGTTGTTGATGTTATAATTTGCTAGCGAGAGTTTGGGTAATTGACACAAGGGTTTTTCATTTCATATTTTTTTTTTTTTTTTTTTATTATTCCAGGAGTATAAACGTTCGTGATTTTTATTAAAAAATTCTTTAAGTTCTTGGTTTTAATTTCGCGCTTGGAGGTCGGAGGTTTTAGCGACATTAAAGGAAATGATATAATATTTGCAAAAACGCGACTGTAAATAATGAAAGGAAAAATATCTACCAATTTTAATTAGTAAAGTTTCTGACTAAATATTGGAAAAATAAAATAAATTATGCGTATAGTTATTTTTTTATTAATTCTTCTGAGGCCAATTGACATACTAAGAACATGAAAAGGTCCTATTATTATATTTTAGGCCATGGATTGATTATGCACGACCCGTATATGTCACATATCATGACCAAGTACAAATAGCATTTTTGGAATTAATACCCTGCATGTACTTAATAAACTAGTTTTAACTTATCCAATCATTGTTGATATCAAATGTTGTCCAATTCACAAAATAAGGTCTTGTGCAAATCTCTAAAAATTAATCTACAAAAAAGAACAACCAGCAAAATTTACATTCGAAAACTGGTAGGAATTAAGTTTTAATATTCCATATAATTTAGCACTACAACTAGATGCAACCTGTCCTTAGTTTTGATTTCAGAAATGGGAAAAATTGTTGTACATATTATATACAAAACACTCGTGATTCGCATTCTAGAGTACCCAGCTAGCTAGCTATCGTACACAGCGCAGCTAGCTGGCTACAAATCATGAATTTCAACGGCAACTTTCAGCACCTGCCCCAAATTAAAGGCCCTTTACCAATATCAGACAATTAAATTGAGCCAGGTGACTGGAATGAAGTCAATAATATTATGACAATTTTGCCTTTATCTACAAAAAAGTTTCTTCAACTTTGTGTCTTTTTTTCGCATGCCATCTCTAAATCATGCGAACGTCGAGTTTGTATCTCATTAAGTTAGGAATTTCCATGGCATTTTTGTATCACGTGACCAGTCTGTACTGTAATAACGATTCAGGGGTCACAAAATCCTGGGGACAAGGTTGGTCCAGATATCCACATTTTAATCAAGTAAAAACATTTTGATTAAGCAAAACACACACATCAGAAGGATTCACCAAGGCTTAGCATATGCTCAATTTGTACCAAGAGCTGATGATGTAAATGAAAAACTTCTATAGGCAGGCATAATCTTGTTAAGTAAAAATGTTGCGACCCGAAAACATCAAAATTGAGAGTAGGAAGTATACATATACACTATTGTTTCCTTCCACGTTGAGCAAACAAATAAACAATTCGTGCCGCCATGTTTGAAATTGCAAAACATGACCTCGTGTTATAAGAAATCAAAGCAATATGGCTACTGCAGGTAATTTGATCTTAAATGTCTTATTACAAAAAAAAATTTATCTCATATTATTCTATTAAATTAAAGTCGTGCGTTATTCTTCTTAAGCCAGAAAAAAATGTTGTAGTAAAATGTCTAAATGTTATAAAAAAACACACTTTGTTATCAGAATAACAAAGTGTGTTTTTGGCATAATTTTTCTCTTTAACTAAAAAAAAGAAAAAGAAAAAAATATGCACACTTTGTAGTTTTCATATTTTTTTCAGTTTCAACTGTCTTAAACACTATCAACTTAACTGTAGATTTACGTAACAACATCGAGTCTTTATACCTTTTTATTGTTTCTTTCTTTACACACAAAAACGTTTTTTCAAGAAAGTGGAGCATGCCTTTTTGCACAAGCACAAAAAAATTACTAAAGAAATTGCTACGTTCTTACTGTAGATACAAGGAAGTTTACTTTAATCTCTTTATCTCTTTTTAAAGTGGATCTTTAAAACGATTTTTTGGTTCAATTTAAAGATGACTTTTCTCGTACACCTTTAAAACTGATTTGTCTAATGCACCCTTTTAGAGTTGTTAGTGCACTTTTTAAGCTGGTGTATATTTAATGTATCTTGAAATATGGACTTTTCAGAAGTTCCTAACCAAAGTTTTGGTATACCTCAAAAGGTGACTATTGCACTACATCTTTGAAATTATTTTCTACTTAAGATATAGCTATACTTTTAACGTGTTTTACTAAGTGCACCCTTTAAATTGTTTTACTGGTGGACCCTTATAGGGAATTTATTTCTTGGCATTAAGATTTTCTTTTGAGCTCTCGCAAGCTTCATTAAAGAGTTTCTCAAACCCGTTGTGACTTTTTCAAACTTGTGACTTTCTTAAACTTGTTGTGAGTTTCTCAAACTAGTTGTGAGTTTCTCAAACTTGTTGTGAGTTTTGAAACTTGTTGTTGAGTTTCTCAAACTTGTTGTGAGTTTTGAAACTTGTTGTGACCTTCTCAAACTTGTTGTGAGTTTCTTAAACTTGTTGTGAGTTTCTCAAACTTGTTGTGAGTTTCTCAAACTTGTTGTGAATTTTGAAACTTGTTGTGAGTTTCTCAAACTTTTTGTTGAGTTTCTCAAACTTGTTGTGAGTTTTGAAACTTTTTGTTGAGTTTCTCAAACTTGTTGTGAGTTTTGAAACTTATTGTGACTTTCTCAAACTTGTTGTGAGTTTTGAAACTCATTGTGACTTTCTCAAACTTGTTGTGACTTTCTCAAACTTGTTGTGAGTTTCTCAAACTTGTTGTGAGTTTCTCAAACTTGTTGTGAGTTTTGAAACTTATTGTGACTTTTTCAAACTTGTTGTGAGTTTTGAAACTTATTGTGACTTTCTCAAACTTGTTGTGAGTTTTGAAACTTGTTCTGAGTTTTGAAACTTGTTGTGAGTTTCTCATACTTGTGTTGAGTTTCTTAAACTTGTTGTGAGCTTCTTAAACTTATTGTAACCTTCTCAAACTTGTTGTTGAGTTTCTCAAACTTGTTGTTGAGTTTCTCAAACTTGTTGTGCATTTCTCAAATTTGTTGTGAGTTTCTTAAACTTGTTGTGAATTTCTCAGACTTGTTGTTACTTTCTCAAACTTGTTATGAGTTTTGAAACTTGTTGTGACCTTCTAAAAATTGTTGTGAGTTTCTTAAACTTGTCGTGAGTTTTGAAACTTGTTGTTGAGTTTCTCAAACTTGTAGTGAGTTTTGTAACTTGTTGTGACCTTCTCAAACTTGTTGTGAGTTTCTTAAACTTGTTGTGAGTTTCTCAAACTTGTTGTGAGTTTCTCAAACTTGTTGTGAATTTTGAAACTTGTTGTGAGTTTCTCAAACTTTTTGTTGAGTTTTGAAACTTGTTGTGACCTTCTCAAAATTGTTGTGAGTTTCTCAAACTTGTTGTGAGTTTTGAAACTTGTTGTTGAGTTTCTCAAACTTGTTGTGAGTTTCTCAAACTTTTTGTTGAGTTTTGAAACTTGTTGTGACCTTCTCAAAATTGTTGTGAGTTTCTCAAACTTGTTGTGAGTTTCTCAAACTTGTTGTTAGTTTCTCAAACTTGTTGTGAGTTTCTCAATCTTTTTGTTGAGTTTCTCAAACTTGTTGTTAGTTTCTCAATCTTTTTGTTGAGTTTCTCAAACTTGTTGTGACTTTCTTAAACTTTTCCTCAGGGTTTTTTTTTATAAAAGGTCTTGGGAACGGTGTTGGTAACATTTTATCCTATTTTTTAAATCGTTTTTAGGTGCTTTGGTGCACTTAAAAATAATTTAGCAACGTACTCAGCATCAAAATTAAAGGTGCCACAGGGGGAGAAGTGGGATGTGTTAGCTAATCTTAAAAGTTGTTTATGTTTGTGGTTCTGTTAATTTTTGAAAATATGTATGGTAGCACAGAGCATTAGTTTGCGCTTTCTAGTAATTTGAATTAAAAAATATGATTTTATTTTCTAGTAAATTGAATTCAAAAATATGATTTTACTTCTTACAATAACAGTCGTAATTTTAAGCATTCCATGTCAAGGCCTGCGGTACTGAGGCAGCCACGCCAGGGATCACCATTATACTCTGAATGATTTAAAAATGAATAATTTAAACCACTTATGTTAATACTCCAGTTCTGTGTGATTCTGACAGATACAGTGGATTTTTTTGTTTACTTTTGCTTACTTTTTGATTGGCAAATGAACTATGTAATGAGGTAATCCAATTTCTTTAGATGCGACTTTTTTTCGCGCGTCGTGACTTATGCACTAAGTTTAGTATTCAAAATGCACTGGTGAATTAACTTTTATAACTTGCTTCCTCTATTTTTTAATACACCTTTACGATAATTCGGGAAAACTAACACTCCATCGCAGCTTATTTAGCGATCGAAGGACGTAAACATCACACTTTTATGAGAGTTTATTAATGAGAAAGCACGTTTTTTCGTGATAACTTTTCTTGCCGCGTTTTGTTTTTAATGAAAAGTACACATAAGTTGTATGTTATTGTTATTAACGTTTCCTGTGAATTCGAAAGAAATTGATACGACGGAAGTTAAAAAACTGGAGAAAACACGCTTTCGTCTCTAGCAAACTCTCATAAAAACACGACTTTTACCTCCTCTTTCCGACATTGTAAAACGATGGAGAGCCGTAGGAACGCATGTACAATTGAATTATTGTAAAGATGTATTACCATTCTTAATCAACAAAGGAATTTTTAAAGACTTTTTTAGAATTGATTTCGTAAATTTTGTTTTGATCTGAACCATTATTTTTTTTCGTATTTTTTTTTTAAAACAAACCTTAAAAACTGTATTCTGTATTTTACAAATTTTTATTAAATTTTTATTTGGCTAGAACAAGTCATGTGATACCATGAGGCACTTGTATTAACTGGAATTTTTTTGCATGTCAACTTAAAGTTACCGTGACGAGTTTTAAAACCACACGGAGCGTGAATGCTTTGTTGTAAATTTTTCGCGTAATTTAACATTTTGCAATTGTTGTTTTCTATGTCGTTTAAGAAGTTTTATCGCCAGCCTTTTTCACAAAATTAACTTGTACATCATAATAGTTACACTAAATTTTAACGTTTCTAAAAGTGATTTTTGCCACGGGTTGGAACAACCAGTTTGTCAAGCCTGTCATCAATTTTGTTATCAAAATTATGAAAAGAAAAACATTTCTTGCTTATTCACCATATTTTACTTGTCGCTCTAAACAAACACTCTAAGAAAAAAAGAAAAACAGTTTTTGACATTCTAGAAGGTGGACTTCTAAAATTTCCTTTGGTGCGTTAGACCTAAATCTTTTGACTGTGAACGTTATGTTGTATATGATAACAATACCCTTTGGATGCATAGCCAGCCTGAAATATATCCAAACTCTTCACAAAATGTCACTTCGATACATGAAACAACATAAATAAAAATAAAAATAATTTTTGTTTAAACACTTGTTTTTGTGACGATTTCTAAAAATCGAAATGTTAGTGGATTGTGCTTAAATCAGAAACCTCTTCTGCAATTTAATATATGAAAATAGGGTGTCTATACTGCAATAATATTCTCCTTAACGCAGTAAGGAAACATAGGGCAGAGAGAGAGTATCGTCAGTGTTTGCTGAAAAAACATGGATATTGTACACGCTGCAACGAAGGGGATTTACAAAATATGTTTTCTTGATGGTTCTTCAACATTTAAAAAATATAATTTTAATTTGCTGGTAGAGTTAAAGTTTTGATTTATGGTCTCGCTGAATAAATAGCTGTCCATCTCTAAATACTTGGCAATCCTACAATGTAATTACCGAACGCACTAACATCTATTGTCTATTAAGAACAATATTTACATGTCTCGTGCTTCGAACGAAAGAATGCTTATCAAATTTGTTTTTCGTCAAGATAAAAGAGGGAAAATCACTGATAAAATGTTCGGCTTTCAACTATTTGTAAGCATAAATATTTCTTTCGCCTTAGCTATATCAGTTTAAACAATAGCAATATTAGAAAATTTGTACAGCCTCTCGATTTTACTAATAAACAAGTTGCCATGTTACACAATAGTGACGTAATGTTAGAGCATTATACCACCCGTGAAAAATGCAGCTGGATTTTTTTAACTACAAAACAACAATGCTTGTTTTTTCCTGCACACGGTTTATCCAAGAATAATCACTTTCCTATAAAGTGACAAGTTCTCGGAAAACCACAACTATTTTATTTTATCTGCAAATTACAAAGATAACTAGGACACTACAAATATTTATTCTCAAAACATTTCTTGATCACATATTTTTCCCAAATAAAATCAACATCTGATTAGTAGCCAGATGAATATTATTAGACAGGGTCGTGGATTTTGGTTACCACCAGGGGTCGCTTTAACAGCAGATTCGCAAGTTTAGTTATTTTAACTAATTTATAAGTAGTTTATTATTAACTTATTGAGGCTGCGCTTTTTAAGGACTCTGAAAGGCTAAGAGAAGGGAACAAATCTACGACTTTGGAACTGTTAACAAGAAAATACAAAAACCCGAAATGTTTTGTCTGCTTTTTCCTGGCCACCTGTTAAGCAATGAGCCTTTACTTCAATAGACATGATGTCATCACAAAATTTGTTTGACTATTGTAAAGCAAATTAAAGATGGTGAAAGTCTTCAATTTTCAACCTCTAAGACGGTATGGTTCACGAACCGAATAGGGTTAAAACAGGGATTTGGATTAATGACTGGAGGTTTTTATAAACATGATTGGACTTACTAGTTGTTTGCAATAAACCGATAGTTTTTAATGAGCAAGAGTGAGTTTGGACGTAGTTATTTATAAACAGAGTTGGACCTACAAATAAGTAATAGTAACTTAGGATGGAAGAAGACAACTTCTATCAGAACTTATCCAAAGATAGCCAAAAACTAAATTACAAAAAGATTTGTTTTTTTTGCGCTAATCTCTTTCTGTTATTGTTTGGTGAAATGTTGTTTGCCCTACCTCTGACGCCACTTATTACTGCTATTTACAGTGCAACAATAATAGTGCGGCAATATAAAAAAGTAGACATTCGTTCAGCTTTAAGGTTGGCATGCTAAGGACAGTTATTTTTAATTTTGGAATGCAAGGTATTTTCCTAAAACGTCATCGTACGAAGTGCAAGTGGAAAAAACACTATAATGGTTGCAAAAACAATAATAAAGAACGAAAGAAAGGAGCGAGGAAAGGTGAAAACCATCACTTCGGCATGTTTTTTAAAAAGAAACAAGTGACTGTCATTTGAAATTTATGTACCAGGCAGACTTCGTAGTATAAAGAAATTGTTTTTATACTTTATTTTTATTTTTCCAAATGCTTAGTAAATTCATCAGCAGCACCACTTATAAATATATTATATTTTTATAAGTAACAATTGAGACCTCTTGATCTTCAGAATTTCAAACAAACAATAATGTTGTGTTGCCACCATCATGCATGTAAGGGGCCGTTCACAATTGTGAGTTTCATGTCAAGGGCCAAATGATTTACCTAAAATGAGGTTTCAAACCAGAATGAAATTTCATTTCAGCCATTTTGACCGACAGAACGACGTTCACTCCGCCCAAACTTATATAAACATATTTGACAAGAAACTTGGTGTAAACGCCTAGTACGGCTAATATAATGCAATTAAAAAAGTCGGAAAGGTAAAAAAAGACTTTTGAATGACCAAAATTAGAACCACGCAGAAAACTAAGCTCTGGATGCAAGAAAAAGTTGTACATTTCCCTTATAAATACAATATAAGTATTATTTTCAGATAAAAAAAAGATACATATTCACACTAGTTGTGTTTTTCAGCATAACGAAAGTTTTTATATGAATAAAGTATCTCTTTAAAACCATTAGGAATAAGATTTGGAAGCGACGTATTACAAAAACTGTGGCGTCCATTAAACCATTTTTGTGGTTTTTTAATGTGGCCAAAACACTTTAGTGTCGGAAAATGTTTTTATAAGCTTATGTGTCGAAATTTAATTGCGAACATCTGGGAAAAAATATTTTTCCATTTATTAAGAAGATTTCAGTCGCGAATAAACAAGATTTCGGTGGTCGGGGAATTTATTTAACCATGCGAGCAGGACTTTTTACGGGTAGGCGAAATAAATTCGAGTCGAGTAAGCGTAATTTTAATTTTCTAAACATCTGATTTTAATCAAGTGGCCATTTATCACAGGCGGCAAAATTTTCTATGAATCTGTGATCAAAGTTACAGTTGAAATCATGCTTAAACGTTTGCACACATGCGGGGATAATAATTTTTATATTGAGAAAAAAGATTAAAACAAGCGAAAATGGAAATTTTGAATTTTTTTTTTTTCTCATCTGTCAACACCTCTGTCATTTTTATTGCACACTAATCATATGTTACATGATACGTCCAAGACTGTATTATTACAAAAAAATTAAATGGATTAGACAAAATATAGTTGGCAGATGCCCTTACAAAATTAGTCAGAGAAAAGTTGTTAAATGTCTCAATTTTCTATTCCTTGATAAAATTATTGGTCCTTGTAAAAGTTTCGTTTGCCAGCTGCTATGAGAAAATGGTAGTGAATATTTCTTTTAAAGTTTTGACAAATATGCGTACAGATATAAAATATAAGTCATCCGCATGTTTACTATGTATATTCACTATCTTTACTCTCACAGAGATTGACTTTACTATAGGCGTTTATGAAGGTGGGCGTTTATTATAACGGGCGTTTACTTGAGGGAGCAGTTTCATATGCAGTTTGTAAGAAATCCTGTAAAATAAAATTAATCACTCTGATATTAGCAAGTATAAAATGAGGGGTGGAAACAAGTTTGAGCAACTCTGTACTTTAGAAAGAAAAATTATTTACGAATTATTCGTTTATTCTTTTTTTTTATTTAAAGGCGAATATATATAGCTAGTTTAAATAAAACCAAATATAATTCGACTAATATAATTACTACTTTAAAATAAAATCAATCTACAAAAAACATGACGTCATTCTCTCTCCTTGTTTATTTTTCCAACCCCAAAAAAAATTCACACTATAGAATTTTTCAAAAATTGTGTGTTAGAGCTGGATTACTTTTTCTTGGGTATATCCCTTTTTACGAAGCCATGAAGTGCAGTTGAAGTTAAGAAAGTTCCAAAACGAAAGTGCTTGTCAGCTGTCCCCCTGGTTGCAATGTCACATAACATAATCATAAAATGTTGTTAAAATTTAAATATTCATTAAACTATATATCCATTGTTCATTAGTTTCTAAAACATGGCCGCAAATAAACAGAATAACGATAAAAAAAACTAAACTGTTTATCTAATTAAATATTTGTAAGTTACCTTACAAGCCACTGGAATATCCAGCCTGAAGTTTCGGTTGTTTTTTTGCCACTTTGACAATAATTTTAACAATAAACAATTTTTTTGTTTGTTTGTTGTTGTTGTTGTTGTAAGAAACCTAATTATCAGAAACAGCCCATTCGCCTATCACAAAAATTGAAAAACTCTTACTAGTTGTAAAAAATTATTTCACACATGCCTTTCATTAATCAATCGCGTTCAAATAGAATTCAGGTATTATCACATGGTATAAGCAAGAAATTAGAGCTATATCGAGTAGGTTATCTTGACCAATCAGAAGACTCCTTTAAAATTGGCTATTTCAGCGGAACACACATCATTTTAGATAATAAATAAAATGCTAAAAAGACATAATACTATCTTTTCTTATGAAAGTCTTTGTTGCTGTGTATTTTTTTATTGAATATCCGTATTATAGTCTCCATCTAAATGGAGAAATTTGTTAAAAAACGTTTGTAGTAAATTGACCTTCGCGTTCAAGATTCTTTTAGTATTTGCCGTCTGATTAATTTCTTAAAAAGAACCTGTATTGTTTTACAGCTAAACAAACGGACGACGCATATTTATATGTGATAGCTAGTCGGTAGCCTGTGAATACATCCACGGGTTCGTCGTTGTTTATTTACCGCATTTTCTGTGTTTCGCTACTGCTGTTACCATTTTGCGTGACAGACAGACGTTTACGAGTATTATAATATAGATAATAAAAACTCTTTCTTACAAACCAAAAAAAAGGGAAAAAACATAAGTTATCAAACATTTTGTTTACCAAATTATTTTTATCGAATGGAGTTAAACGAATGGAGTTAAACTTGCACCGCATAATCTTTAAAAATGTTCAGTATAAGATATTTGCCTTATACGTAAGGTAAAAAGCGTCCTTAACCAAATATATTTTGATATAATGACGTCAATATAAGTATTTTGCATTCCCACACCGTCTCTCAAGAAATCACATGCCTTCATTTTTCCAAAAAAAACATATTTGTTCTTACGGTTGCAGTTATTTTGTCTTCTATAAATCTTTTCCTTTTTTAACATGCTAAAACACAGAAAATATAAAAATACCGATAACTTAGTGTTATCTTAGACATTTAGCTACAAACAAAATACTCCTTTGTTCACGAAGATTGATTGGAAATTTTATGTGTGACTCTTTTGATATTTCCTTAAGGCAAAAAAAAGCAAACAAACAAACAATCAATAAAACCAACAAAAACTAAAGTAAACAAAAAAGTACAGTGCACAAAATTCCCCAAACAGTTACGAATCTAGGTCAAGCTACATTGTTGGACAAAATTGTTGAGAAAAACTTAGCAAACACTTAAGCCACGTCTCCGCATAAAAGGAACCGAATTGCAGATCAACTCACGACACACCGGACAGCGCTCCAACTCGCCGTCAACATTTAACTAGGGAGGGCGAGGCCGAGGAAAATAGATACTCTCTGAAGATAGTTGTTGCGAATGTTACAGACGAAAACAGAATTGGTTTTGATTTAAATTCACTAAACAGAGCTGCACCTTTTACGCAACTATGATAAAACAGAAATAGTTTTGGAATTGATAAATACATGATTATGACTCAACACATTTTTCACGTGTTTATTTTTTGTTATCTTGTTATTATTATTTGTTTACAAAAAATTGAGATGTTTTTGATCAGTTTAATAATTAATCTTCCTCGCTCGAAAACACTTTATTTCTTCTTCTGTAGCGATACACAACAACCCAATGCTGATTAATTGACAAAAATTTTTCCCCTCAAACGGTAAATATTTAAAAAATTATATATATGGTTATTGCAGAAATAAAGTTTATTCAAAAATATTTCCATGAAAAATAAATGTGAAAAAAAAATGACAAACTCATTAAAGCACTACATTTGAAAATTGTTCCTTATCTCTTACTGCTTAGACCTAATCAATTTAACTTGGTCAATTTGACCCCCCATTTTACGGTCTGACAGGTCAAATTCTATTGCCCAGATTAGATTTGGTAGCCACACAAATTCATTGATCTTGTTTTCAGTCATGTTAATATAAATTAAATTGGATGCATGTATATTTTTGTGGTAGATATTATGCGTATATTTATTTACAGTAAACGAAATATTTTTTGTTGAGAAAACCGTTGAATAGTAAAAGGTTTCTATTATACCACTTTAAGCTAAACTCTTACATCTTTGAAATATAAAAAAATAGGAACTCGTAGCCAAAAATTGATATCAATATTTATGTCTTCTTTTTCATAACTATTTTTTAATTATAATCTTTAAATTATTGTTATAAGAATCAGAATTCCTGGGTATTGATAAAGAAAGAAATTTACATGTTGTTAAACACATACTCAGTAAAGATTGAAGTTTCTAAAAAAATGTAGATATAAAACTAGTTTTAAAACGTCCTAACTATATTCTACGTAAGAACAGTTTAAAAACACTCAAGGATTGCTTTAATATTGCATAAAACGTGCTTGCCTCTGAAAAATTAAGTCATGTTCCCATGTAAACGAATTTGGTCAGCTCGATGGACTCCACTGTAGAAGTAAGATGGTTTCCTACTTTTTGTCATTTGATTCAGTTGATTCAACCATTTTTGTAAAAAGATGAAAGAAGGGATACTATAAAATAACAAACACTTTTTTCTCCGTTCTCTTCACTAAAAATAATTTAAGTTTAAATCTCGATATCTCTAAAGTAATTTTTGCCTAATACACCTCTAAGTTTTAGGCTAAAAAACATTTATGAATATTTAGAGGAAACTAAAATCTTAATGTTTTGAGTATATTGAGCTTTCAAGCGTTGTTGTTTTTGTTCTTTAAAATAAATTGTTGAGATTTATAAAAGCAGAACAACGAAGAAGAAAAGCAACTTTATCATACAAATTCGGAAGTAAACCTTAAAAAGCAAAACCAAACACCCTTTCAAGTGAAGTAGATTTGAATAGTGTGCTTTTTATGCAATAAGCTTTAATAAAGCTTTACCTTTTAGGTTCAAGAGTCTGGAACTCGATAAAGGTGTTTGATAATTTTTTACGTCTTCCCAGTTTGTTATTTTATGACAAAAACAGCACTATTTGATAGGAAATGTATCTGGCTTTCAGAAAATATGTACCTTTATATACTTTTATATCGCAGTTTAAGATATACATACAGTATTCTTAATATGGCTAATAGGTGCTTCGAACATCCTTAAATAAATATGTCGAAGAAAATTGCAAAGTAATAATTGCATACTAAATAAACAAACCAAAAAATAATTTTCATATAAATATGACTAACATATTAGAGAACAAACCCTGAACTTTCATTTTCAACATTCTTTTCTAAAACAAATATTTGTAAGTCACCCTGCAACCCGTTGGGATGTCCAATCTACGGTTTCGATTATTAAGTTTTTACATACACTGGAACTTTTAGTTTTATAATAGGAATAACATCTGTCTTGAACGTTTTGTAATAAATAAATTATCATAAATTGTGTACAAATAACCTTTTGTTTACAAAAACCAATCGTATTTCGCAGCGTACAAAAATTCCTAGAAGGTTAGTAACCCGAGACTGATTGAAGAATCCTCGCTCAACAAAGCTGCTTTTCTCTTGACTGACGAAAAAGCTATTTTATGACGTAAAATGAGGATATTTTGCCAGGTACTGGGACATTCCACACTGCCGTGGTCTACCTATAAATACTGCCTGAAAAAATATAAAAGGTAGTCTGAAGTTAAAGCAAACTAGGGAGACATTGGACAACAAAACATGGCTACTTTTACACTGCAAAACCTGAGTAAGTAATGTAAACAGAGATAAGAGCTCTCATAAGACGAGAGACAGCTTTGGCTAATATGCAGAACACTTGCAAGCAATGTCGACATTTTCTTAATGAAAAATGACATTTTCAAAAACAAACTTTTCAATCAGAATGAGTTTTATCCATTAGAACTTTAACTTTCGCTTATTATTCTTCACTTAAACAGCTTTCTGCTGGATTTTTACAGATCTATGCTCAGTATGTTTCTTCACTTATGTTACATAGAAAAAATCTACTTTGTTTCAGGCATTGCATTAAATGTGATATTTGTCACGCTACTTGTCATAGTGGTGATTCACTATGAAACAAGAGGCGATAGCAGAAAACTAAAGTTTCCTCAAAGATATCAGTTTCTTTACTCTGGTTCTAAAAAAATTAACAATGGGAGATCAAAATCTATTTCGACGAAGAGAGGCATTATGCCTATGTCAACTTCAACGACAACCATCTCCCAAAATTCATCAAATTCTACGTTATCAGGATTCGATATAACTAAGAAAAGTACAAAAAACATGGCGTCGTTTATAACAGCATCATCAGGATGTTCAAACTGTGTCACGGCTGAGGAAGATTTTTTCCAATTTTCAACATTCTTACAAGGAACAAACCTGAAAGGAAATCAACTAAAGAATAATATCGAGGTTTTGCGATGTTATTTTGTAAGTATCTGGACTTATATTTCTCTTTCATAAATTTATTATAATATCTATGATCGGGAGTATGCTCGCTTTTATGCATCTGTTTCGTAATAATTGTTGAAGTTTCTTACAAATTGCCTTAAATGATTTCAAATTTGCTTTTTTAGGCTGACCTTTTACCTGATAATAAGTTGGACGATAAAAGCACAGCTGCTTGTAGTAACCACGATGGAACAACTTTTACGTTTTTGAATCAAGTCATATTCAAGAGTATGAAAAATTATAACAATAACGTAAGTTGTTTGAACGTTAGAAGGAATAATTTTCTTTTATCTAATAAGTTTATTTTCTATTTTATTTTAATTTGGTTTGTAGGACACGGTTTCGTTATCCCAAATGTCACAACTTCTGCAGCAATTCATTCCAAGTTTAATTCTCATGGAAGCATACGAAAAAGATGTATTGAAGAAGAAAGCAAGAGTTGCATTTCCAGAACGAATATCTAAAATAAAAAAAGGAGTGATTAAATTTGCAACAGATATGCGTGTTATAAGAAAGGTTAGTGCAGAAACAGTTACCATTTTTATGTGACGGCTTAACTTTATTCTACTTTTAAAATTCATTATTTTTCGTCAAAAGTAACTAACTAACTGCCAAATGCTTTGTTTAGAAAAGTTGTTGAAATAATTCTATATTTTAAATTCCTTCAAATCTCTCAAAAGATATGTTATTATTAATCTAAAATTCTACTAATTATCTTGCTGTTTAAATATAAATTGGATTTTTTTATGATTTGCCTCCTTTAGAATCTGCTGCAATGTCAATGTATCTACAACCCACTTTACGAGAAACCACTTGGCCGCACTGTTTTGGAATTTAATAATCCAATCTTTAACACCACGAGCATAGTAGAAAGAGAATTAACAGTCATGAAGCAGTTGGAGATGACTTTTCAGTTAATAAAAGAGGTCCTTGGACATCGCCGACGTTGTTTGCGCTGAAGGAGTCCCCTAAATATAAATAGCTATATGCATATTTGCACAGGATAAAAAATTTATTAAAAATTTTAAATGAAGTTACTTATAACAATGTAATGCGCTAGTTTTCTAAACAAGATCATACCTCCACATTCTCCGTGGGTTACCTGGTTAATAAAGTTTTAAAGCGGTAGATAATAAAATTGCAGAATGCTGTATTTATTTATTTATTTATACAAATTTCAATGATGAACATAATTTCTTTCTTTGGCAATCTTGTTACGACGACTATATATTAGTACTTCTTTTGTATTTATTTATTTTTGATTTTTTTCTTCCATGTTAAGTATTATTTTGTGATGTTTATTATCGTTTGTCAGCCTTGGTCTCACAGCGTTTTATACTTCCAAATTAAAGAAGACAAACAGAAGTGGGCAGGTGATAGAATGTCCGCAGGAAAGAAGATTAAGAAAAGCTTACAATTCTGTGCATGTTTGAAATATTTTATCTTATGTAAAAATTGCTTATGAATTTTAAACAGGAGAATGTTTTCAACTCCATGTACAGCCTGATCAGAGCAATTATTGAATTAATTTTTTAACAGCCTGCTAAAAATAAACTTAGGCTGTAACGATTCTGTTGAGTGAGTAACCAAAGTCTGAAAAATCTGGAAATCTGGAAAGCATATTTGTTAAGCTGAAATGTCGTTTTGTGTCTGAATATCTCATCAAACACTGTAGCTAGTGAACCAGCTCTGTAGGTATCATTCTGGTACAGACAAAATATTTAGACTAGAAATAACGTTTGCAATAAATTTTGAATATATTGTTATTTCTTTAATGCTGTTTATTAATTATTATATTCTTGGTGTTATAAAATTATTTTTAATGCTTTATGAAATTTGTTTTTAGTGCTTTTTTACCTTTAAGCTACCATTATTTCCAATAATGCGCAACACCGATCTATACAGATGCGTTTTCAAGATCGCTAAGTCAATCAGAATGTGCAAAATCTTACATAAAAATACCTCATAACCTCAAGCGGACTTAACATTTTAAGTTATTTGTTAAAACAATGTTAAACTGCTGTCGCAAGACGTGAATTGACCAACTTTAACTTCTTCTTTAAGAACCAAAAGTTACTGTCAACGCTAAAGAGATAATTTGATCAGGTTAGCATTCTCTTTGGTATATATTCTTGTCATCATTCTGGAAAAATTCGAAATGCTAAATTTTACGATTGATCACAATATTAGCCAGACTGAAGAAACAGCTTTTAATTACCAAAAAATAGCGATTAGAGGACATCAAAATGAAGTAATCCAGGTGTTTCGAATTTTTCGGTATTGTTCCGAATTCAAGGGTAGTGTAAAGTTTACGAGCCACAATCCTCCATAATATTTGTCTATCAAAGTTTAAGAGATGAGACTAATCCACCTTTGTTTACATTGCTGTCAGGAGGTTTCAATAACGCGCCATGTAATGAAAAAACAGTGCCAAAGTAAACACTATAGCGGTGTCAACACGAATCAATGACACACGTGCACGTTGAATCAAAAACAGTGCATAAAGTTAAATGTTAAGAGAATGCATAGGTAATTATAATAGGGTAATTATTATATTGTGACAGAGCAAAATGCTTAGTGAAGTTTAGAGTCGATTTTCTCTTATCAGTTTGAACCAAGCTTGCATAGATCGTGTACACTGTGGTAATGTTTTTACCGTAGTATGTATTAGACATCGAATAAACAGCTTCTTCGATTTTTTAGGCGGGTATAATCAATTTCTCATCTACCGTAAAATCCCGAGCAAAAGCCCACCTGGATATAAGCTCACTCTGGTTACAACGTGTAATCCAATCCAGTATTAAATATGGCGTGGGATTAGCTCTTATAAGATCGCTTTGTTTTATCGATGGAAATGGCAACAGTGTTATTGTTTTGCACATAATACACTCTTTCGCTTGCATCTTATTTAATCTTGTATTGGAAAGAAGCTTGCAATTCGTTCCATTCATTCGACAGATGCAGAGTAAATATACTTGATTTGCCATTTTATTCCCTATTTTTTCTTAAGAATTTCCCTATTATATCTCTAGTAAAATCTTTCCCAGTCAAGCTTTCTTTCTCCAACTTGTTTTTTTCGTTAAGCTTATTCACCTATAGTAAAAATTCATATGAAAAATATTATCTTAAGAGTAAAATTTATACCTCTAAATTTATTTATATGTCTCTGACATACTTTTGGTCATAGCTATAAAGGCACATTTTATTGTGAATGTTTATTTGAACCATCACTTTAGCAGGAGTTCTTCAGTAACAACTCATTAGAAGAATGAAAATCTGATCATGCAAATCTGAATCGTTTGGTACTTAGTCTTAATAAAATGATCGGAGTGTTTTTTGGCAGAAGTGAACTAGATTTTTAATGCATTAAAATCGATGTACAAGCCCATTCGATTTATTGACACTTGCATAATTTTATTATGCATCCGCCTCAAATATGTTTTAACTGTAAGGGTTTCATGTTCCATGTTGCATTTCTTTTTTTGTAGTTGTTCCCTTTTTTGCAACTAAGCTGTTTGAAATTTAAGTATTTTTAATACAAAACACAAATTAACAGACGGTTAGCAATTGAGAAAAAAAATTAAAATGATTTAATTACAGCGGAGATGGTTAAGCGATAGGGTATTCAGCTTGTTATCATATGGTTTTAGGTTCAAGTTCCCACTTCGCGCGCTTTAAACACAGTGTTCTTAGTTCATTAATAGCCATCTACTGATTGCTAACCGGCTTGTGTGACAGGCAAGCACGGTAGAGCAGCAAGTTAGAGCAATGCTTTACGTATCTTTGTTTGTAATGTAATATATAGTTCTAGTCGGAGGTAGGAAGAGTCAGCCATTAAGATGGAATTCCAAAGGATATTGAAACTCACTAACATGTTGTCTTTTTTAATTTGCTTATTTTTATTACTTGGTAAGGAAATGGAATTAAAATAGCATTTGAAATAAATCAAAATTTTATAGAGTGAATTTTTTAATAAAAAAGTGTGTGCTGAAAAATTCTTGGATTGTCTAAAATCTTCAATTTTGTGTTCCCCCAAATTTGAATTCGATTTCGCATACCTCTGAACACAAAAAATAGAAAATCATTAATTTTTTTTTTCAGTTTCTTAACCCCTTAGAATGCGTCTCCCTTCTAAAAATGTGGCCAAAAAAGTCGAGTTACCGTTGATGCTAAACAACAGACTTAGATAGTTCGTGATTGGTACCTTTTGGCAACTCAATTCATCCCTTTAAGCTTTTCATAACAACAATACTTCATAGCAACAATACTTCTCAGGAGATAGAGACCAGCTGTATCATTGTTTTTCAAAAATTTTGTCTGTATAACTAGGTGTTTCTCGCGCTAATGATTAATTTTGTTTGCATTAAATTTTTGTATGTAAATGTAGCTACCGCTTTTTATTTTTTTAATTAATATTACATGAAAATACTGCTGATTGTAAAGCAACTAAGTTTACGAAAGTTACATATAAGTTGTACGAAAAACTGTCGAGTTTAGACATGCTGCACACACAATGCGGCTTCTTAGATTCACCTCAAAACTGCTTTATACGTTTTCTCAAAATGAGCGAAGTGCTTTTACGGCGATGCCACCGTTTCTTAACAAACTACTGTAAAATGATAATTTGATTAGGGAGCATTTGCCTACCTACCGATATCTTTTCTGTGGACAGTAAAGAGTTTGATAGGCGGGGAACTAATTTTTTCGTATAGGAAGTTGATGTCGACACAGCATAATTTTTATCGGTAAACAGAAAATCACGTCACGTGACACTACCTCATCCAGGGACATTCTTTGTACATACCAATAAAGCAGAAATTGAATTTAATATTATGTGAAAGTATTGTGCGAAGTTTAAGTTTAAACAGTCATTTATATACTATCGAGAATATGATCTCCTTTAGCATGCCCTTCCAAGATGGTACTTATTTTTCATTGCATTATCAGTTTCGCATTAGCTGGTATATTCCTTCTAACTTTTCACAGTTAAAATGCTTTGTAGTGTTTACAAAGTTTAAAATATTTTTATGTCACCTTCCACTTAATTAAAGTGGAAAAATTTAAACACAAAACAAAAAATATCACGATATCTTTTCTTTCATAAATTTTATTGTTACATTTTTTAATTAACAACATATTGTAAAACAATGTCAGGGACATATAAGCGAAAGTATGATTAGCAGGTAAACGTCAAAAGTTGTAAAATAGATGCAAACCATATTTTGTTTGATTTGGACCTTATGAAGTTAAAATAAAGTTTTCTAGGTCATGTTTGTATCAAATTGCTTATAAAAAAGTTGTAGTCAACTTAATTAATAATTTTAATCAGCAATATCCTATCCTACTAGTCCAAAACTTAACTTTGGCATTCTCTTTATTATGACATACACGATGTTTTACTTATCTTGAAGGTAGTTAAAACACTGAAGGATTACTCAAACTGTCATTTTTAACATTAAAAAAACACGTCTTTTTTTTCTGATAAGTACACAAGTGTAGAATGAAAGTGTCAAAAAACTACAAACTAAATAAATTTAACCCTATTTGGTCCGGGGTTTTTCGAACATATTATGACCCAAATTGAATCAAACTTAGCACACTTATAGTACGTCACAAAAGGAACATAATGGCAGCCATAAATTTTTGCTTACGTCAGCACATTCTCTGTGACGTCATCAAAAGTTTGAAATTTGTTCAAAAGGCCACTATCTGCTTAAAATTCAATTACTTTAGTTCTAGAGCAAATTTTTACATTCTCTTTGAAGTTTCTAAAAGCTAAATAAATGTTATTTAACATATTTCCCTGTTTTTACATAGATTGTATGAAAAATTGCCAAGTATTGCTCGAACATCTGGGTTTTTCCGATTTTCGGAGAAAATCCAAAAAATCGGGAAATCGGATTACCACGTGACCAAAACATGCAAAATGATTCTTTTTGATGAAACAAAGTTGTGTTGCAAGTTTCAAGTTCTAAACTCTTAACAAAAAGTTATTATATTTTTCCTATTATAAGAGTTTCATGGAGATTTTTAGGAGTAGTTTCGAGTAATAGCCAATATCAAAGCCTCTAAAAGGTATGGGACCTAAAAATTTTGCATGCAGGAGTCTAATAGATAGATAGTGAAACTCAGTAAGCATTTTAGCCATGCAACATAGCATTAAAGAGTTATTAAAAAAAACCGTCAGGGGGAGGGGGGTGGCAGAATCCGACCCCCCACCGGACCGAATAGGGTTAAAGGCAGAATCACTGCAATTTTCAATGACAAAATAAATATACAAAATCGGTAATTATGTTTGGCAAATACATGAAGAAATGATAGGACTCTGCACTTTCACTTTTAACATTCGTTTTTAAAACAAATATTTGTAAGTCACCCTGCAACCCGTTGGGATGTCTAATCAAAGGTTTCGATTAACAGATTTTCACTTGCACTGGAACTTTTACTTTTCTAATAGGATTAACAAATGTCTTTAACGTTTTATTATTAACATCACAAGTTCTGCACAAAATACCCTTCGTTTACAAGGCATAAACCGTATTTCACAATGCGGACAAAAATTCCTCAAAGGTTAGTAACCTAGGATTGTTGGAAAAATTCCTAAAAATTGAAACTGTTTCTGTGACGGAAAAGCTATTTTGTGACGTAAAGTGAGGATATTGTGGTAGATACCGGGACATTCCATTATTTTGGCTATAAATGCTGCGTTAAAGATGGAAAAAACAGTATGGGAGCTTAAAGAAAGCACATTGGACAGTAAGACAAATTGGACAACACAATATGGCTAGTTTCACACTACAAAGACTGAGTAAGTAATATAAACAAAGATAAGAGCTCTCGTAATACAAGATATGGGTTTGACTAATATGCATCACACTTGCAAGCAATGTCGATATTTTCCTTATTAAATAGTTCCTTTCAGAGTAATTTCAAAATTAATATTCCAAATTAGATCTCTTGCTAGTTATTTTCTACCTTGAAATCACACTCTTCTCAGGATTCTTACTTTTTTATACTGTATCACAAATCTACTTTGTTTTAGGTATCGCGTTGAATGTGATATTCTTCGTGCTACTCGTCGTAATGATGATTTACTATGAAACCAGGCGTGATAGCAGAAATTTAAAGTTTCCACAAAGACATCAGTTTCTCTACTCCGTCTTTAAAAAAGATGACAATATAGAATCTACAACTAGTCTGCCAAAACGAAGCATAAAACTTCCGCCAACTTCAACTAATCTTCCCCAAAGTTTGACCAATCCAACGTTATCAGGATTTAACGTAACTAATAACGACACAAAAAATATGGCGTCATTTATAACAGCAGTAGGATGTTCAAATTGTGTCACGGCTGAAGAAGATTTTTTCCAATTCTCAACATTTTTACAAGGAACAAATATGAAAGGAAATGAACTAAAGAAAAATATCGAAGTTCTGCGATGTTATTTTGTAAGTGCTTGGTCTTACTTTTTTATTTTTTTGAATGTAATGAAACATCCATGCTCTTGTGCATGCTAACTTTTATACATATGTTTTCTAAAAAATTGTTTTCTACAAATTTGTCTCACATAATTCCTAATTTCATTTTTTAGGCTGACATTTTACCTGATAATAAGTTGGATGATAAGAGTACAGCTGCTTGCAGTAACCACCAAGGAACTACTTTTACGTTTCGGGATCAAGTCTTATTTAAGAGTATCAGAAATTATAACAACAACGTAAGTTGTTTGAACGTTAGTTGGAATAATTTTCTTTTAAGATAATATTTTTTTTCTAGTATATTTTAATTTGGTTTCCAGGACACGATTTCGCTTTCCCAAATATCGCAACTGCTACAACAGTTTTATAAAAGTTTAAATCTTATGGAAGCATACGAGAAAGATGTATTAAAGAACAAAACAAGAGTTGCATTTCCAGAACAAATATCTAAAATAAGAAAAGGATTGGTTAAATTTACAGCAGACATGCGTCTTATAAGAAAGGTTAGTGTACTAGGTTACAGGCAATGAGCTTTTCTTACGTTGTGAGCATTGGTAGAACTTTTGATTCAACTCATGTTATTAATTCTTACGAGAAATGGCCTTCGTTTTAGAATCTGTTGACATGTGAATGTATCTTCAATCCATTTTACGAGAAAAAAATTGGTCAAGTAGTTTTGGAATTTGATGATCCAATTTTTACTCAACTCAACACGAGCATAGTAGAAAAAGAATTAGCAGTCATGAAGCAGTTGGAGATGACTTTTCAGTTAGTCAAAGAGATCCTTGGACATCGTAGACGCTGTTTGCGGTGAAGTAATCCGATAAATATAAATAGCTATTATGTATAGGAGATTACGAAAATTTATTATTAGATTTAGGGTGTAAAAATTAATTAACTAGACATATGCTATAGGTTTGGTTGCCATGAGCTTATTTTTTAAACTTAATCGCATGTTCGCATTGACTTGTCAAAAGAAACTCTGTTTGATAAAAACATGCTGCATGCTTGTTTTTTGTTCCTACTCATGAGATGATAGAGACATGTTGTTAAGCTTTATTGAAGTGCTCAATGTAATGAGTACACCTTAAATTTTGAGTTTTTTGCAAAAATTTCTAGTTGGTATGTACGCTCTGCTTACCACCGCCGCTCACACTATTTAAGCCCATTGATAACAATTTTTTTATTTACAAGAAAGTATTAAATTATATTATAGAAGACTGTTGTATTTATCTATTTATAAGTTTTGAAAATTTGGAAAAAGAGCATGTAATTTTTTAGTCAATATTTTTTACGACGCATTATGTATTAGTATTTGTTATATATTTATTCCCGTTAAATGTTTGTACTGTTTTATATTTATGCTGAAAATTGTTCTTTGATATTTACTTAGCTAGTCATTCTTGTGCCAACATCAAAATTAGTTGTGAATTAAATTGATTAAGTGGTGAAAAATGTGGAAAGGATGAGCACAGAAGTAGACAGTCTGTCACTACATCCAACTTTAGTAAACGCCTATTAAGGCAAGAAGTAACAGTTTTCATTTGTGAAGGGCGTGGATAGTGCTCCTCTTTTTGATCTTTCTGATGTCCTACTGTCTGTTTTATCGCTGCGTAACAAACTTAATTAGCTTATTAAAATTTTGTATTGTTGGAAACCGATTATTGAAAGAAATATCTACAGGAAATATCATTCCGGTGCCACCATTGATCATACTTTTTTTGTGCTGGAAACGACAGTTGTTATAATTTCCAATTTAATTCAAACAAGATACATGTTTTCTTATAAGTATGTAAAAATTCGAAATCAAGCTGGGAACTGGAATATGTTCATGCAAAAAGCCCTGTCAGGCTTTCAATACACCTACAAACTTGGTCAAGATATGTCAGATGAGACAGATAATTCTGAAGCTTGGCACCACAATAAACTGCGTAGACTACATTTTCTATTTTAGATTCATACATTTTGAACTTGTCAATGTTCAGAGCGGACATAGAACTTATGATGTAAGGCTATTTGGTTAGGTCTAAACTCTTAAGATGTCCTAATTGTTGCTGACGTCAGCATGACCATTTTTCACAAACTTAAGGGCCTTCGTGGGTCCGACGTGGTTTATTTTGATGTGCAGGGGTGCTAGACAATGTGACTAGCAACTTTTAACGCTCCTTGTCTAGCCTACGTGAGTGCACAAGTAGCGACTTTGCAGCCTGCCGGCAGCGGGGCTGTAACTGTTTGACGCTTTAGTCCATATTTAAAAAAATAAGAAAAACAAATGCCTTGTCTCATCATTTTTGTCCAAGTTTGTACATTTTGCATATTGGAGAAACAAATTAAGAACTGTATGTTGCGTTATTGGCCTGTGTTTAACTAAAACACAGTGCACAGTGTAATTATTTTTTTTACTACTTTTCCAGATCAATAAGAAGGTAATTATTATATCGTGACAGTAACGTTTATGATTACTGAAGTTTTATTCTTCTATTGGTCAGTTTGGCCCATGTTATTTATATCTCGTTTCCAATTTCCATAGGTCGGATAAGCTTTGGAAATGTATTTACTGTAGAAAGTGTTAGCTATTGAGTAAATAGCTTCTTTAATTTTTTGTGCGGGTATATTCATTTTGCTTCCTACCTACCCGGATATAGGCTCACTCTGGTTATAATGCAAAATCCATTACGATATTAAATGTGATGGAAGTCAGTCCTTTAGAGATCGCTTTGTTTTATCAATGGAAACAGGAACAGCGTTATTGTTTGGTATATGAAGCGCTCCACATATATAACAGTGGCAAAGGAAATTTGCCTGTTTTTCTATGTTACTCCTTATTGTTTCTCTGGACTTTTCCTATAATATCTTTGGTGTAGTTTTCCCCAATCAAGTTATCTTTCTCCAAATTGTCTTTTTCGATAAGCCTATTTACCTATAATCAAAGGTTATATGAAACGGGTTTCTAAGAGTAAGGATTATACCACCAAGTCTCTGACAGCTTTCAATGGACCTTTTGTTGTAAATGTATACTTACTTTAGTTTAGCACTTTAGTTTAAAAATTTCTCATTAATTACTTATTTAGAGAATGAAAATTCCATTATGCAAATCAGAATCAGTTTATCAGGTACTTCAAGAGTAAAAATAAGACCAAAGCAATTTTATTAATTTATCAGAACTTACTCAATTGTCAAGGATTGAGAGTAATCAATGTTCTTAATAATCATCCACACAAGTGGATGTAAAATTATTTTTTTATTAATGGATGTGTAAGTTTGTTTCACTACGAGTAAGGGCTAAACCAAGGCACAGCATCAAGTTAGAGCAATTCTATACGTTTTTCTGGCGGAAATGTAACATAGTTGAAGAGTCAGTCAATAGGATGGAGTTCCCAAGGACATTAAAACTTCCTGTTATTAACTTACCAATACGTTGTATTTTTTTAAAGTCACTCCATGTCCTTGCCTATTGTGTAATTTAATAAGAAAATGTAATTGAAGCATTTATCAAACCAATTGGCTCTACTTTTCACTTCTTTTATTAAGAATAGTGTTTTTTTCTTTCAGTATATATACTTTCAACTTTTGGGGAACAAAATTAAAGATACGAAAAAAGAAACTGGTGTAAAAATCATCCCTAAGGTTGTTCATGCAATTTAACTCACATGACAGAGAGGCAACTAGATTTAGAAGTACTTCAAAGAAACCTGAGACATATCTTTACATCATAGAATGTAAACAAAATTGCAAGGTTATCAAATTCTTAAGAATTTTCTATCTTTATTTCATAGACTGTATTCTTTTATAAAGAAGTGTGTGAGGAATAATTTTTGGTATTCGGATAGAATATCTGAAATTTTCAACTTCGTCTTCCGTAAATTTGATACCTTTGAACACAGAAAATAGCAAATCAATAAACCTATATTTTTAATTTTTTAACCTCGCTAACGCAAACACGATTATTTTCTAAATTAATTTTAAACGAAAATGTAATACGAGTTAGAATAATGTTCAAAGGAACAGAGCTATCTTCGCAAAAGTTAGAGATAAGTGGTATAGAAAATTGCTGAGTTTAGAAATGCTGCATGTGGCTTCTTAGATTCACCTCAAAACTGCGTCATAAATTTTCCCAAAATTAGGAAAATATTATAAGGGCGATGTACCCGTTTCTTAAAAAACCACTACAAAATGATAAAATGATTAGAACGCGTTCCTTACCTACTAACCAATATCTCTGCTGCGCACAGCTAAGAGTTTGGTAGGCGAGAAGTTTTTCGTATGTGAAGTTGATGTCGACCGAGCATAATTTCCATCGGTAAACAGAAAAATACATCACGTGACATTACCTCATCCAGGGAAATCTTTTGTACATACCAATCAAGCAGAAAGTGAAATTAATGTTATGCTAAAATATTGGACGAAAAAAATGTTTTTAGTTTAAGCAGTAATTCATATACCTACTTGTAGCGAATATGATTCTCTAAAGCACGTTCTACTAAGAAATACTTATTTTTCAATGCACTGGCAGTTTCACATTAGTTTTTATATATTCGTAGTGTGTTAAAAATGTTTAAAAGTCTTTTGTAACTTTCCACTTATTTAAAGCGGAAAAGGTTAAACACAAAACAAAAGATATCACGATATATTTTCTGTCATAAAGTTTATTGTTACATTTTTAAATTAACTACATATTTCTCAGCAATGCCAGGGACTAATAATTGAATATTAGCAGGTAAACGTCAAAAATTTTAAGATAAATGTAAACCATGTTTTCTTTATGAAATTGTTACAAAGTTGTAAATATTTTGTATCATGTTTCTATCAAAGTGCTTAAAAAACAGCTACATTAAATTGAACTAATAATTTCGTTCAGCAACATCCTGTCCTACTAGTTCAAAACTTAACTTTGGCATTCTTTTCATTATAACGTGTTAGGTTTTTTTATTCTTCTTGAGAGGAGTTTAGTAACACTGAAGGATTGTACTTTTATGAAACCGTCATTTTTAAATATTAAAAAAAAAAGTTAATTTTATTCCTGATAACTACACAAGTGTTAAATGAAAGTGCCAAAAAACTACAAACTAATCAAATATAAAGGCAGAATTATGCCACTTCTCAATGACAAAATAAACAAGCAAAACCGCTAAGTATGTTTAACAAAAACATGAAAAAATGATTACACTCTGCACTTTCATTTTCAACATTTGATTTCAAAACAAGTTTTTGTAAGTCACCCTGCAACCCGTTGGGATGTCCAATCTAAGGTTTCGATTATGTGGTTTTCACTTACGCTGGAACTTTTATTTCTCCATTAGGATTAACATCTGTCTTTAACCTTTCATTATTAATATCACAAATTTTGTACAAAACACCCTTTGTTTACAAAGCAATAATCGTATTTCACACTGGGGACAAAAATTCCTAGAAGTTTAGTTAGCTAACATTGTTAGAAAAATTCCTGTTAAATAAGACTGTTACTGTGACGGGAGAGCTTTTCTTTTTGACGTAAAAAAAGGACATTGTACCAGATGATGGGACATTCCATTGTTTTTGCTATAAATTCTGCGCTATGTAGTGAAGAAAGTAGTCTGAACTAAAACCAAGCATATTGCACAACAAGATAAATTGGACAACAAAACATGGCTAGTTTCACACTGCAAAGACTGAGTAAGTAATACAAACATAGATGAGAGCTATCATAACACAAGAGACAGCTTTGGCTACTATGCAGCACACCTGTAGGCAATGTCGACATTTTCCTTATTAAATAGTTCCTTTCAAATAAATTTCAGAATAGATATTACCAATTCGAGCTTATACTAGTTATTTTCTACCTTGATATTAAGATATGCTTAGTATTATTTTCCCTTTATATTGGTAAAAGATTTACTTTGTTTTAGGTATCGCGTTGAATGTGATATTCTTCGTGCTACTCGTCGTAATGATGATTTACTATGAAACCAGAGGCGATAGCAGAAATTTAAAGTTTCCTCAAAGACATCAGTTTCTCTACTCCGTCTTTAAAAAAGATGACAATGCAAGATTCACAACTAGTCCGCCAAAACAAGGTATTAAAGTTATGCCTGCTTCAGCTACTCTTCCCAAAAGTTTGACCAATCCTTCGTCATCAGGATTTAACATAACTAATAACGGCACAAATAATATGGCGTCATTCATAACAGCAACAGGATGTTCAAATTGCGTCGCGGCTGAAGAAGATTTTTTCCAATTCTCAACATTTTTACAAGGAACAAACACGAAAGGAAATGAACTCAAGAATAATATAGAGGTTTTGCGATGTTATCTTGTAAGTACCTGCTCTTAACTTTCTTTTCCAAAATTTAATGAAATATCCATGGCCGCTCTAGTCTTTTTTGCATCTGTTTTCTAAAAGAATTTTAGTTTTTTACAAATATGTTGTAAATGAATTCAAATTTTATTTTATAGGCTGACATTTTACCTGATAATAAGTTAGACGATAAGAGTACAGCTGCTTGTAGTAACCACCAAGGAACAACTTTTACGTTTCGGGATCAAGTCCTATTTAAGAATATCAGAAATTATAACAACAACGTAAGTTGTTTGAACATTAGTAGGAATAATTTTCTTTTAGCTAATATTTTTTTCTAATTGTTTTTAATTTGGTTTACAGGACACGGTTTCGTTATCCCAAATGTCACAACTTCTGCAACAATTTATTCCAAGTTTAATTCTCATGGAAGCATACGAAAAAGATGTATTGAAAAACAAAACAAGAGTTGCATTTCCAGAACGATTATCTAAAATAAAAAAAGGACTGGTCAAATTTACAGCATACATGCGCACTATAAGAAAGGTGAGTGCACTAGGTTACAAGCTATAGACTATTGTTACTTTGTAAGTATTGCTGTAAATTTTGATTAAACCTATTTTAATAATTCTTACAGAATATGGTCTTCTTTTTAGAATCTGTTGAAATGCGAATGTATCTACAATCTAAGCTACGAGAAAAAAATTGGTCAAATAGTTTTGGAATTTGATGATCCAATTTTTACTCAACTCAACACGAGCATGGTAGAAAGAGAATTAGCAATCATGAAGCAGTTGGAGATGACTATTCAGTTAGTCAAAGAGATCCTTGGACATCGTAGACGCTGTTTGCGGTGAAGTTGTTGAGTTGAGCTTTTATTTTCTAAACAAGATCGTATGATCGACATTGGTTTTTGGCAAAATAACTTTGTTGGATAATAAACGTAATGTATGCACCTATATTCTCATTTAATTCCTACTCACGAGATAATGGAGACATGTTGTTAAGTTTTGCTGCTCAATGTATTGGGAATACCTAAAAATTTAAGTTCTTTGTAAAAATATCTAGTTGGTATGTACGATCTGCTTACAACCTCCGTTCACAGTAATGAAGTCTATTGACAAAAATTTTTCTATTTAAAAGAAGTAATAATTTATATAATTGAAGACTGTTGTATTTATATATTTATAAGCTTTTGGAAATTTGAATGGAGAGTATAGCACATAATTTTTTAGTCAATATTTTTTTACGACGCATTATATATTAGTAGTTGCCATATATTTATTAAATCCCATTATTTGTTTGTATTGTTTTGTATTGTTTTGTATTTATGCTAAAAATTGTTCTATAACATTTACTGAGTCATTTTTTGTGTTTTGATATCAAGGTTAGTTATGAATCAAATCAAATAAAAGGGAAAGTTAAGCACCAACATAGACAGTCCATCACTACGTCCAACTTACTAAATGCCTGGTTTTTATTTGTAAAGTGCGTAGATAGTGCTGCTCTTTTTGAGCTTTCTAGTGTCCTATTGTCTTTTTATCGCAACTTCTTGACCTTATTTGGGAAGTTTGTATTGTTTGAGAGCTACTCTTGGGAGGCAATTTCTAAAGGGAATATCATTATGTTGCCGTTCTTAATTCTACAATGTTTTATTGTATTGAGAACGACAGCTATCATAAAATCCCATTTAAGGCAAGTAAGAGATATGTTTTGTTTAATAGGTAAGTGTGACAACGACATTTTCCTTATTGGCGAAACAAATTAAAAACAAGGTCAAGTTTAGAAAGTATAGTGACGTTTTATTTGACAAATAGTAAATAACGAACCTTTCTTCACTTTATAAAGTTTAAATATCAATCAATCAATGCAATACATTAAAGCGTAGGAGGCCGGCTGAAACACTTTATTGCTGTTTCACATTTAGCTAACTATGGTGTTTAGCTAACTGTAACTAATGGTATCATGAAAAGCGAATATACCTAGACACAGATTTTCTAAATGATTTTTAGACTAGCGTTGTATACCTGCATTTTGAAAGTTTGGATTTCGAGGATGTTTGAGTAAAAAATGTGAAATATGGTTGCGTCGATTACTAATCCTATTGAAACAACAAAGTACTTCTTACGAAAAATGATACGAAACTCTGTAACTCTAATCATAGAAATAAAAATACTGACTGCGTGAAGGAGAAGATAGTATGACGCATTTGACATCAGAAACTATCTTCACAGATATTTATCTTATAATATTTTGTAAGGTCTTATTTCATGGAAGAGAAGATGACATCTGATTTTACGATTGATTGAGTTATGATCGTTAATCACAACGCTATATATACAGGCTGCGGAATAATAATGTGTCTGGTTTAAGCGTAACCAATCACCTTTTGATTCAATCAGCTATTGTACATTTTGAAAGCTCAATGACATGACTGAAGAAAAGTCTTGGTGTTGTTAATCAAGTGTCCTTGTGATCCAAATAATTTCTATGCCATGTTTCGATAAACGTGAATTGGTGAGTTGTTTTATATCAATATGAGCATTTCTTCATATTGCACAAGCAGCTTCACCTAATCGGAATATCCCTCAGCTTCTCCTAATTTTTTTCTACATCTTCTGTTGGAAAAGAAAATTAAAAATTGTCATTGGTGACCAAATCCTGCAAACTTGATATGCATCTCGAATAATCATTAGCGGAAAAACGTTTTTTAAGCTAATAGGAAGTGAATTCTTCTTATTTATCAACTGCATGTCTACCTAGCATAACATTCCTCCAAAGAACACGATGCTGTTGTTCCACCATCGCAGTATACCTCCAAAGAGCACAAGGGTGTCCACCATCGGAGTACACGACCAAAGAAGAAAAGGGCGTTCCGCCATCGAAGCACACGACCCCACAAGTGTGTTCTAACATCGAAGTAAACGAATAAAGAACACAAGGGTGTTGTTCTGCCATCGGTGTACACGAAAAAAGAATTCCACCATCAGTGTACACAAATAAAGAAGACAAGAGTCTTCCATCATTGTTTTACACGACCAAAGAACACAAAAGTGTTCCACCATCAGGGTAAACGATCTTACAAACTTTGCTATTTGATTTCTGCGAGAGAATACTCATAACGCATAGGATATTTCCACACGCAAGTTAACAATTGTTATCGAAAAATTTTATCTTGTAAACTCCTAAAAAGTTACCGTATGTTGCAGTAAATTCTACGTTGTTGTTGAAACATTCGAATATTTATACAGGATATAGCCACTAAGTGTTGGAAACACTGTCACTATGTTCAAAAGTATATATTAGGTATGCAACGACATTGCCTACCCATCTTCCTCACTTGACATGGGTTAACGCGTAGCTATGGTGAAGACACTTGCTAAACATGCCCGCGCTGTGGACCGAAACACGACCTTGTGATTACGCCGTGAACGCTATAACCACAGGGCCACGCTCCATGGTATTACGTTTTTATACCTTGCTCCTGATCTTTAAAGCGAGGAACTAAAATAAGAGTTAGATTGCTCTGTGTATTGTCGTCGCTGGTTTATTTGGTAATTACTGAAATGGGAATCCTTCTTTAGATAATTGGTTTAGTTCTATATCTTTCTGTAAATATACACATGCAATTATATATACAAAAAAGCTTAAAAAACAACGGGTATATTTTTGAAATTGTCCTTCATAGAGCAGTCTCCACTCCATTGGAGTTTCTGTTAGATGCTAAAACTTCGGATAAAGTACACAGACGACAGAGTAGTAGAAGAACTCTGCGGGACATCTTTAGTAACGACATGACAGTAAGCTAGATCTTTCACAACGATCATTGCAGGTAACCTTCACGATATTTACGCTGGTGTTATTAAAACCATCAGATGTCCGCTATCTGCTGCACTGTCCAACAGATCTGGAGCGACGTGAGCGAGGTGTCTTTGTGCAAAATCGCATGGTGGAAAAATGTGAACAACATATCCAGGCTAAATAAGACAAAGGTGGTAATTATCAGCAAATAGACGACAGTTTTATATCCAGGCTAAATAAGACAAAGGTGGTAATTATCAGCAAATAGAC
This sequence comes from Hydractinia symbiolongicarpus, assembly GCF_029227915.1. Taxonomy (NCBI): domain Eukaryota; kingdom Metazoa; phylum Cnidaria; class Hydrozoa; order Anthoathecata; family Hydractiniidae; genus Hydractinia; species Hydractinia symbiolongicarpus. The sequence goes on from NC_079878.1 coordinate 8,361,269, forward strand.
GACAGTTTTATATCTTTTCAACAAATACACTTGTAACTTAATAGGAAACAACAGGAAAGCCTATCTGACGGGGAAATTGCAAGCTATAGTAAATCTTTGAAAACAGTCAGTCAAAAGTCAGGTATACTAAGGCATATAAGACTAGGTAAGGATTTTAGGCGTCACACGTCGGGATTACGTCGTTTTTTTTACAAGCAGGTGGAAATTGGGTAATGCGAAAGCATGCTGTTATGCTTATGCGAAAAACAAAATAAAGCTTAAAGTATGATTTCGGGGGTCATGTTTCACACAGACAGTCTGTAATTAGTAGTAGGAAAATGAAACTCGTTTTTTTAGTTAGAACCTGGTGGAATAGAAACATTTGGGTTTTTTTTTACATGGAACTCTATGAAGATATAACGTATATCAATTTGACTACTAACCATTACGTTGGGAGGGGTGGGCACGTTAATTATACCCGCTGCTTGCTTCTGTTGTAAATACGTTATAAAGCCAGTCTTTAGTGCACGTGTTTGTGCATGTACATCCAGTGGATCTCGACCACAGGGAAGGGCCAATAACATGCAATGCTCTTTTGGTTGCTAGAAAAGAAGTTAACGTAACTCGCATGATCACAAAATACATTAAACCGGGTTATATTATTTCCTGACTTTTTCTAGTTGTTGTATTCACAAAAATAAAGGTAGAAAATAATTACAGAAATTCTCTTGTCAACTCCTTCAAGTTGTGACGGTTCGAGCTTCATTCGTTGAGATATACGCAATGGAGGCGGCACTTCGTTTGGTTGCGCAGCTCGTGGTAATGATGCTTCAGCTATTCGTACGGAACCTGATAAAAGAAAAAAACTTTGCTAATATCAGTTTAAAAAATGTAAACATGTCGTATAATAAATGTACTGCAGTGGAATCTCTCTATCTCGAACTCGCAAGGGTCCAAAAAATTTGTTCGAGATAGAGAGTTAGAGATAAAGAAAGGAAAATACCTTAGGCGGACGACAAAGGGACCGAGACTTTAGTTCGAGATAGAGCGAAGTTCGAGATAGGGAGTAGTCGAGATAGAGATTCCACTGTACTAATTTGTTTGTTCAAATATTTTAAATACCCCACCTGAAAGAAAATGCATTTGAACAGCAGCAGTGTCGTTTTTTAAACCCAACAGACCTTGCCACATCACCGGAAATCTTCGCAATAAATCAAGTAACGTGTCAGTACTTTGTCCACCGCCACTGCCTCCACTGCTGACAATTTCACCTTGATGTGGTCCATTGTTTCGATTAGATGATTGATCTCTACTATCTTTCCCAGGTGGTGGTGGAGGAGGTGATAATCTTCTTGAAGACCTCTCCAGTCCTCGTCTATCATATTGTGGTGATCTATGACCGGGGCTACGTCCACGCCTTCGATCATACGAGTTTTCACGTTTACTGTAAGGTGATCTGGATCGGGATCTTACGCCTATACCAGATGGCTTGCTTTGATCTAATCGATCCTTTGCAAGTGATCTGAATGACGGTGGAGGACTTCTTCTGTTTTCTGGGTACTTGCTACGAGCATATTCTCGTTCCCTGTAGCTTTCTCGGCTTCTCTCACGCGAACGATCGTGACGATAGTCATTGTAAGACTTTTCGCTGCGTCCTTCTGCACGATATGCTTTTGGCTCTCGGTTTTTCGCATCACGTTCCACGGGTGGTAGCGAACTACGCTTATCATCTTTACTATTTGTCCGATACACGCGCTGTTTAGATTTATCTTCTTCATCTGAACTGTCATCACTATCTTCGCTCTCGGATGAAGATGAGGAGGATGAGGATGACGAGTCGGAGGAATCTTTCATAGAAGTTGTTGCTGGAGCTTTCTCCAAAGGTACGGTAACTTCCTTTGATGGAGATAAAGACTTCGCTTCGTTGCCAGACATTTCATTTGGTTTTATATCAGAAGCCGAAGGTTTCGCCTCAGAACACTGCTTTTCCTGTGCATTATCTTCCGAAATTTTATCTACAACTGGTTTTGATTCGTCCTCTGTCGATTCTGTTTTAACGTCTCCATTCACGTGTTCAACTTTCACAGTTTTCTCTTCAACAATTCCTTCGCCTTCACTAATTTCTTCAGTTTTTGGCTTAACCAGTTCGAATTCTTCCACAGGTAAAGACGCTGTTTCGTCAGGAGTATTCCCCGTCTCTTCCGCCTTAATTTCTAGATGGGCTTTGTGTTCAATCGTACCGGGAAGGGGAGTTTCAGAAGGCTGATCAGCTTTTTCGGATTTTACTTCAGAGTTCACAGCGTTTGCTGTATCCTCCATGCTCTGCAGCTTTTTTAGTTTTCTTTCCTTCTTCTCGGCTTTCTTACGAGCCTTTTCCGCCTTTTCCGCTTTCTTTTTTTCTTTTTTTTCCTTTTTTAGTTCGGACTTCGTTTTCGGAGCTTCCGGAAGAGCAGCAGGCTCCTCTTCCTGTTCGTTTATGCTGTATCCAAGATCAAAAGTGCCTTGTGTGGCTTTTACCTTCTTCTGTTTCTCCTTTTTCTCTTTTTTCTTCTTCTTCTCTTTCTTTTTGGATGGTTCCTCTGAGACTTGTGGCTCAGCTATGCTTCTTTTTCTCTTCTTTCTCTTTTCTTTTTCAACCCTTACAGGTTTACCACCGCTATAAAAACCTGAACTGCTTACAGGACTGATCGATTCACGCGATATGCGTCTTTTAGGTGAAATACTCTCCCGTGACAAGGGTGAGTGACTCCTTTGAATATCTTTATATTTATCTCGTCCGTACGAGTAATCGCGTTTAGTAGCGTATTTATCATCCCGATAATCTCCATAATCTTTTTCACGTTGCACGTAAGTTGGTGCATCATACGTACGTGCGCCATATACTCCTCGGGGATGGAACGGACCGCCACGTGCAACATTCTGAAAATTCATATGTGCATCTGGTGGTGTGGGTGATGGTTCTAGTTGACGACGATCAAGTAAACCATTTTTTTCCATGCGGCTGTAAAATCCATCGCGACAAGCAGGACTAGCATAATCGACCTTAACATGAAACACAATATAACTTGACGTAAGGTCACCTGCTGGATATAATTCTCACTGACTGTAAATCCTGTCAATACTACAAAGCTTTTAAAAACCTGTAGCATTTAAAAACCTGTAGCATTTACTAAGATTAGAAAACCTCGCCGTTCAGAGCACTCGTGTATTTCAGAATATTACGCAAATGGAAAATTTATTAAAAATTCATTAAAGAAGTTGAACCCTATTAAAGTTGGGAAAGAAGTACACAGATAAGATAATTTGGCACAATTTAATTCAGCGAATAACATAAAAAAGAAAAAGAAATTTGTTAAAACCAGAAATAATTTTAGCTGAATTTTTTTTAATTTTATTTTCAAAAGAAAAACGCATAAGTTTGAACAAACTAGGCAAAACTTCTTTCTTAAAAATCTCGTGTCGTCCACATTTGGACAAAATCGAGTTAAATGAGTGCAAATAATACAAACATGAATTATAGTACGCCAAAATTAGCAAATATATACTAACCGCAAGTCTTTTTCCGAGAAACAATTTGCCATGCATCTCAGCGAAGGCTCGTGTACAAGACTCGATAGTTTCAAACCTCACCAGAGCTTGACCGAACTTCTTATCGAGAAGACATCTCTGCACATAGCCGAATGGATGAAAAGCTTTAGAAATTTGGCTTTCTGAAGCGTTTGATTGAAGATTACCGACCCATAAAGAATTTGTTGGTGTACCACGTCCGTAGCCAACCTAAAGCAAAGTGCAAATAACTCCATGCCACACACAAGTACATATCTAACACAGGCAGCCAGGGTAGCCACTAAAACAAATGTAAAAATTATATACCATAACATACCTTAACTCTATTTTCACCTATGTATTGACGATCCATTTTTCTTTTTGCCAACATGGCACCATTTATATCGATGTATTGTACAAACGAGTATGTCGTCACACCTGTTTGCATTTTCTTTATGTCCACATCCTAGCGAGATAAAAAACATTTAATTTGATTAGAAACATATGTCAAATACAAGAAGTTTCCATACTACTTACTTTACTAAAAATTGGATGTTTAAAGAGCTTAACGCAATGAAATTCAGTCGCAGGCAAAAAGGCTAGTCATTAAAAAAAAACAACATCTACAGCCATACCACAACATCACCAAATCTTTCAAATATATTACGCAGTTCTCCATGCATCATAGTTTTCTCAAGGTTACCAACAAACACAGTTCTCGTTGCATGTGGATCAAAGCTTAGTTCTTCCTGCATACTTCGACGAGACCGGTGTCCTGCATCAAAACAACATTATACATAGTGCACCACTGTATAAGACAATTGAGAAAAAATCATATCAAAACAGTCTGTTTTAGCGAATTGTTAACAAACTTTGATAAGTGTTACAATGTGTGCATTTACAAATTTTACAAGTTCTTACTTAAATATTATTTGATAGAAACAGACTTTTGCTTTGGAAAACTGCTTCGTGTTAGCATGGATTATCAACACCTGCGTCAAAACATGTTGAGACAAGACAGGTAATTTGTCACCATTAAGTAATTGCATAGGTTATTTCTATATCAGATTTACGCATTTTAAACTTGTAAAATTTTTAAGGCTGTCCGCCTAGCCTAGGTGTGTGCTAAAGTACCGAATTTGCTTCCTGACGGCTGTAGATCATTCACCGTTTGACGCTTTTGTTCATACTTGAAAAAACGCGTTTGGCGTAAATTTTTTTTTGAAGATTGTAGAAGCTGCAGTTGCTTAAAGAAAACTTCCCAATGTTTATTATCATCTTTTTTATTGCACAACACGAAGTACTGTGAACTGTGAAAGTTCCTGATTCACATCAACTGAGCATAAAAATCACACCACAAACCTTTTAATAACACTTTAATCTCTTGACCAAGGAAAAGTTTCCCTGAGCTATGACATGCTTCTTCTGCTTCATCCGTTCTAAATAAATTAAGCACACAACAAAATGTTATTTCATGTGTGGATAGCTTTTATGCTACGGTTTTTATCATAAGGTTACATTGGAAAACCAAATTCTTCATCCAGAGGGAATGTTCTGTCTTAGTTAACTGAGTCATCAGTCTCTAGCATCATAAAGAAACTTACTTCATAAATTTAACATAGGCATGCCTGTCCAGACCTTCCCCTTTGATATTAATGTTTAGGATTTCTCCATATTTCTTAAATTCATGGTACAACTCCTCTTCTAAATTGGAATCTAGAGAAAAGATAATATTTTATTGGACGAAACTTACACAGATTTTAAAAGTTTTAAAATAAAAACTGTTAAAGTTTATCCAATGATTTAGAAATGCATTTAAAATTTTATCCATAATCATTTTTCCAAAACAATAGTCACCTTGTGACTCATGAAGTTGTTTGTTACCTATTAAAAAGGTTGAGATAGTGAGCATAAAGACAGCTTCTTGCTGTTCCTTAGCTCTCAGCTTGCACATGATACAATGATTTCAAAAAAAAAATTGATTGTTACATGAGTTTGTTTTGGGTTTTTTGGTTGGGTTAATGGAAGTGTAAAAACTATCTAAGAAAAACACGTACCAGGTGTTCGAGAAGACAAATTCTTCACCAAAACTGTTGCGCGGTTGCTATTTTTTTTACTGTCATCTGAATCACTGGAATATTCGCCAACACGAGATCTACTTTTTGGACTTGGCTCTCCATCAGAAAAACTTCCACGTGAAGCTAAAATTGGAGAATTACATAAATCATGAAAACGAAATGACAACATAAGAATTGGCAAAAGCGTAAAAGCTGTGAAAAACGTGTACTCCTGTTTTATGAACCAGCAAAACATTGTCATGGTAAAAATTGCAAAAATTTACCATTTATACAGCTAATGCTAAATACTTCAGCTATTTATTACTAAAAAAGTCGTCTTTGTTTGAGATAATAATGGTAAAATAACTGTGAGTAAAATTTGCACAAAAAAATATGTCCCTATTTTAACCAAAAATTTATTGTGCAAAATTATATGCATTCTGCATTCCTAATCTTCACACCTCCACATACAAAATAAACGGAATAGTGAGTGCCATTTAAAGATATAAATCACATATTTAAAAATTTATTTTGTTTACACAGATACAGAATATAGAGATTGTCAAAGAATTTTCATATGTTTCAGTTAATCTTAGTTGTTATGCTTAATGACGCTTCATGGTTTTAAAATATTAAAAGTTGTCGAACTTTTAATTCCTAAGATGAAACACACAAAATATAGCATGCTCAGTCTTTGTAATTCAAATTTTTCCATATCCACAAAAATATGTTATTTGCCTAGCATGGTTTATTACCATGTTGGCATTGTTAGAAGGGTTTTAAACTTCCTTATTAGATTAAAAGTAGGTGCATGTATAAACCTTTATGGAATGAAAAACCCTTAAAAAAGGAAGTTATAGTTAAGAAAAACTAATTAAATCTCTTTAATATTCGTACGTCTATTCGTCTTTTTTGTTATGGAAACACGAAATGCGATATATAAAGGACGGGCAACCCTGTGAATTTTTCCATGGGTTAAAGACTAATACAGAAAGTAATAGTCAAAGAAAAAAGCCTTAAAGCCACCTTACATGACATTGTAATGAATCAACATTGCATTGCAATGAATCACACACTACAACATGTTCTAGGCATGTGGGTGCACATGGACAGGCCTGTGAGTGCATACCTCTTACGGAATAACCATTCCATAAGAGGTATGCACTCACAGTAATATTGGGCTTTGTGTACAGTTTGTGATTCAGTTTAAAATTATATTATGCATAATCTATTTTAAAATACCTGTATACGTCTGTCGGTAGCGAGATGTATACACAATGCGGTATAGCGAACCCGTGGATTTTTCCAAGGGCTACCAACTAGTTATATGAATTTTACCTGGACTTCTGCCCCTTTCTCTTCTCGGCTGATATGTAGGAGGTGGCCTACGATCATCTCTTGAGTACATTGCACGATAGGGCGCAGCATGAATTACATGGTCTGCTGGAGGAGGTGCAGCATAGATTACCACAGGTTGTCCTCGATATTCCATCCTAAATGACAATTGTTTCAATCAATACTTTTATTAAAACTTTTTCACTATAGTGATTTTTGCAACACAATTTTAAGAAAATCAATGTACCAGTTTATTTGTTTTCTAATAATTTTTCATTCTAAACTTTACAGTTTTTTTAAGGAAATCTTTCAAGGAAAATTGTTTCTGCATTGCATTAAGGGACTTGATTTTAATAACATAACACAAACTTGTTTGTTTCGTTTCTAATATGTATATTTTTTAGTCGTCTGAGATATTTGCTTGATATAATAGTATATCCTTTTATGCATTTCATGAATAGTGAAATTCTATTATCTTTAACAGTCAATTATATATATAAAAAATTGCAGACAAGTACTTTCAGAAACATTGCAAAAAATATATAAAGAAATTGGGAAGAATTAATCATGTATAATATCCATAAAGTTGTGCAATTAGGGCAGCGTAGACTTAATGAGAAGAAAGCTTACCTTCGCCACAGAGCTTTTAATCATTTTTAAGACTGACTAAGAGAACTACATAATAGCATATCCACAATCCATTTTTAATAGCTTTCGGATTTTAATGGACCAATTATGTATATAACAAATTCTCTTGGATTTTAGGTTTATGTAGCAAATTTTCTACTGCACTTCATGTTTTTCGCAACCCTCAAATATAACTAGCATTGGAAAAAATCCTAAAACAAACAGTCCAACAGATGTCGTTTCTGGGCAAATAAAAATGTGTGCAGGTAACATGATATGTAAAGTAAATAAAAACAAAAATTCAACAATATAATCAAGATGTATTTAGTTAAACCATGCAATAACCAAATAAGTAAGTAATTTGTGCAACTTCTTTATACATGTATTGCCAAATTTTAACACAATTGCAAATATCAAGAACAGCAACCGCATTAGACCATTAAATAAGTTCCAGAAACCTTAAACTCCAACTAAGCATTTTGCTATGCAACTTCCACTACATAACATGTCTAAAGTACCATCCAAGCCAACTAATAAAGCCTTTATATTCAGCCAAAATCTTCAGTTTTTCTTCCAAATGTACTCTCTTCAAACTCCAAACTTACCTCAATTTATATTATATATATCTCCATCAAAGTGTGTATTACCAACACAAAGCTTAGTATACAATACCACATTACAAAATCTTGAAACACCATGGATACTTACCCAGCAGGTGGATAACCACCATGTATACGGTGCATGGACTGTCCTCCTCTGCCATAGTCTGGAGTTTTACCTGGTTCATTATAATTTGTACGGAGATCTCGTTCACCCATTCGGTTAGGTGCTTCATTAGCTTTTGTAGCTGAACGAATGTCAACAAAATCTACAAAGGCAGCTCTTCCACCATCTGGACTTGTTTTCGGCAGCAACTTTACCTTTTCAACTCGACCATACCTTTATTAACAAAAACAATTTTCTTTTTTAATCACTTTCATAGCTAGCTAGCAAGCTGGAGTTTAAATTGAAAGTAAAAAGGCAAAAAATAAAACTTTTATTAGCTACTGTGTTACTGCAAACATCTATTCTGTTATACAGGTTAACATAAAGCCATATTACACAATTTTGCAAGTTTTTAATGGACAGTCAGCTCGCCAGCTTCTACTCAGCTCCTAGCTATATATATTTGTAATATCTGGCTAGCCATATACAATTTATGCAACCAAATATAATTAAATAACACTAAACATGTGGGTAATTTTTAAATTGTAAGACATAAAAACTCTCTTGCAACAGTAGTAAAGCCTTGTGGTAATTAGCAAGTGTACAACACCTTGAAAAGTAATCTTGTATCTGCTCCTCTCTCGCATTTTCTGGTAGGTTACCAACCCAAAGATGCCTTGATTCTCGAACCATAATTATTATGAATTCATTCACATATAATCACAGTTATCTTAAGTTATCCAAAAATCATTTCAACTATTTAGTTTGTTTTCTTTTTTTAGCCAAATGAGGATCCCAATAGTTCAACCCCAGATTCGAGCAACGTCAATCAAATTACGTCTAACCATGTTTAAATCTTCCATGAAAAAAAATTAACAACAGCACTTTAGCATACAACGGTGAGTGTGAACACGCTGTAAATTCTTGCTCCACCTGCACAGGAAAGAATCAAATTTGATTGTCTTATTTATTAAAAAAATTGGAGGACCGTGCGCATAAGAATGTTTTCAGAACATCAAAACAAAACTTACTTTTTCCAAATGCAATTCCAACAAACTGTGAAATTTTCGTAAGAAACTCCTAGTTTTTTGAATTTCTATATTTCAAAAATCTCTATAATTCAAGTAAAAGTTCAAGTCTCTTCGCGCACGTTATATTATGAGACATACAGGTTAAGGATACGTCGTTTTCCAACCTCGTCCCCGCGAGCTTTGTATGTCCCTCTGTCCCTCTATCTACATAAAAGTGGTCGTTTCCGACGTTTGTGAACAACATGTTGTTCGGAAACCACATGTTTTTCTTTTCACTTAGAATACTCGCTATATTTCCTAAACTGTGTAACATAAAACTATGTAATGATAGTACTTTTTTATGTCGTCCAGTTATAAAAAGAGACAAAGAGCCCTGGGGTCGAGGTTGTTTTTGATATCAATATCAACATAAATTTTAGTAGTATTTTTTTCACCCTGCCGGGTTCTTTTACTAACTCTTTCTTGATGCTGCATGGCTATGATACTTACTGAGTTTTATGTTTATCTATTAGACATGTGGTACGCCAATTTTTTCGTCCCATAACTCTGATATAGTCTTATATTATATATCATTCTACAAAGTTTGGACACCTGTAAGCAGATTTCCTGGGTTTTTTTTCGGATAGTACTTAATGATCGGAAAAAATAGGATTTTTGGGGTAATTTTTTCTCCGTATTTATAAATGCTTTATAAATTTATGAATATAAAGTTCGTGCGCAAAATAAGTTTTATTAAAAATAACATAGGTTTGTTGTTGTACAATTTTCTGTTAAAGAATTTTATTTGAATAATATTTTATGTTATATGCTTTTCAGTGATAGAAAAGTCGGGAATTTGTCAAAAATATTGATTTAGGTGTTTCATGTATCTAAATGAAGCCTCAAAATGTTTTTAAATTGTCTTAATTTCCACTTTTTTGTCATTTTTGAAGTTTAAATGTAAGTTCCAGTATTTCCTGGTTTTGACAAAACCTTAAATGTTTGAAAAAGAGAGCAGCATTTACATTTCCTAGTACCATATCTGAGGATCTAGTTACATGGTTTAGGGTGGTGAAGCATGCATCATTTTCCTGTTATTCAAAACATGGTCTTTTTTGTAAGTAGCAAATGCAGCTTTTTGGTTAATGAATTTGTTCTTTTTTTGTTGTTGGCAGGGAAGGTGAAATGGTAGCTACCTTAAAAACAAAAGTTTAGTTTCAAAGCTTTACAGATAGCTCAATCAAAATTTTAAGAGGAGCACTAAGCAAATGCAGTTATGACATTTGCCACAGTAACAATTATACTTAATGGGTATGGAGCTTTTACTAAATCGAATACTAAACTGAGATAGTGTACGCCACGTAATACTGATATTGATTTTCATTAATATTCAAAAATCCTTCATATGCTGGATTGCAATTATTACCTAAAAGCTTTAACCACCGCCGCATTAATTTTATTCAAAAAAATATCACATCTGTTAATGTGGTGTACTATTACGGAGATTATTACGAATTTCGACTGTTATGGAGTTACTTGACGTAATTAAAACTGGAAAAATGATCTCCCACATTTTCAGCTTAACATTTATACTAAAAATATTTAACATGTTTTTTTAAATGAGCTTTCGGCTCTGACCACAGCCACGATCACATTCATATACTTTGTATGTAGAAAAATATTGTATAAAATACTCTCCACATTCGTAAGAGAATAAATTAATCAACTGAATATATACAAAAGGCGCTGACATTATATTTCTATTTAGGCTCAGTTTCTCTTGATCTATCAAAAGACTCTTTTTAATCTCCAAAATGTAGTTAACACGTACATATGCAAGAGCTGAAATATTGTCAAAGCACGCAGTGTGATCGTACTAAGGCAAGTGCTCCCCAACTACTATGACATGTAGCAACCTTCTTACCAGTAAGGTACGAAACTCTAAGATGTTATTCCAAAGCTCTTACTTTCAAGTAACGCACAGTCTTGTCCATACTTATCATATGAATCAGTTTGTTTAACATTTATACTGCTTCCATTTTGCCAGCAAAAGCGGTCGCCATTAATTAGGACAGATTTTCTAGCAGGTAAGTATTTTGGACATTTTTGGCAGTTGTCGGTGATTTCCAAATATGTATGTTCGCGTAAATAAGAAGCACAGTAATTGAAATTATAATAACTAGTCGGTGGCCCGTGGAAATCCACTGGTTTGCCCGTTCTTTTTAAACCGCATAGCGTGCGTCTCGCTACTTTCGGTACCATTTTGCGTGACAGACGGACGGACGTATACGGGTATTATAATATAGCTTAGTCGTTAGCCCGTGGAAAATCCATGGGTCTGCCCGTCCTTTAAATTTAACTGTTGCAACAAGGGGAATAAAAATATAACGCATTTGATATTTGGGTTTCCGTAGCATGATTTTCTAACTCAGCGGGGGTAAAAATTTCGTGTTTCCGTAACGGGACACAGCTTTCGCGGACACACAGACAGACAGACGACGGTTATTATTAAAGAGATGACTTGAACCTTTCTATGTAATACGTTTCTAGAAGAAAAAAAAATTCAACAATTTTGACCAAGATTCAAGCACAGGAAGCATTAAAAGCTTATATCTTGATTAAAATAAATCAGACAATGTCTGCATAACAACATGTTAGGATCACATGCTTCGTTTGTTGGAGAGACATTGGGAATGCGATTTGAGTGTGTTTTTAAACATGGTACCGCAATATCCACTATGAATTTATACCGTTAAAAATAATTAACTGGTTAACATTCGTAGCCCAGATATATACATTCATTTAATTAAACAATATATATAGTGAAAGATTTAAAGAAATATTTCAGGATTTCTATAGCTTGCATGGATATTATTTGGAAATAGGGAAGATTTTACTTGTCGAAGCACCCGTAATGTCCATATTTAGAGGTGGAAATTATATATTCACTGGTAGCGAATGTCATTTGCACTTGTTTTTAAGGCAATCTAGTAAAAAATTGGTGCTAAATTCTTTTCAACAGTTTTTCAGAGCATTTTCAAAAATATGTCGTGGGTTAAGGTGAAACTTACGGAAATGATGGAACCGCAGAAGTTAAAATGAAACAAGATGACTATACAGCTACGAAGCTGTGGAACCGATAATACGATGTTTATTTTCTTGCGATGTTTATTTTTCTTTTCTATCAATCTGCAATAGCTTATTGTAGGACAAAACCAGTAACTAATTTCTCCTACTCTCGTGTTCTCATATGTACATGAAGTCATTTTCTAATCATCAACATATCGCTTAACAATAAAGATCTTAAGTCTCATATGCCTGCACCAGGTGATGCAAGACTAAAAATCCATTACAAGTTTATTCTCGATAGGGCATCTTTTGATCTTGATCTTGAAATTAAAATATAGTCTTTTCATGTAATTTAATTTACAACATGCATCAGTGAAAAGAAGCTACTATAACCTATCAAATTTTATTAACCATTACCAGTCAGGGAGAAATTATAATTAGCATGTAATAGGATAGTTAGCCGGTGCAGGATAATTATTCGGAACGTGCAGTATTATAAGGCTAATGATGTGCTAGAGACCTTTTTTGCTCTAAATTCCACACTTTTCTTTGGTATCGATCTTCCTTGAGTGTCTGCATTATATCGCCTGATTGTTAAGATTTTTATACCCAGGCATGCGAATCCCGTCAAAACGAAAACATTGAAGCTAGTGCATACGATTAGAATAAAATATTTTATCTGTTGATGTGTAACTAATACAATGAAGTATGATGCAAGGGGGAGGCTTTGTTAAGCATAGTATCGTAGCAAAAAATTGCACGAAATATTAAAAACTTGCGTTTAGCAGGTTATTAGAAAGTTTTCCACCTTTACTAATTACAATAAAACATATGAGACACAAAACATTTTGTGACATTATATTATCACAAAATCTATATATGCCTCTTTACACTTTCTTATGGTGGTTAGCTTCAGGTTGGTGAAGATAACACAAAGACAATTAATAAAGATGGCTGGCATAAAATGCAATATGCCAAACTAAATGGCAAACTTAGGAGAAAAGCACAAAATAGCTAGCTAGCAGCCGTCTGTCTATGGGTATCTACTGGACACTGACTACGTTAGCTGGTCTGCTATATACGTCAACCATAGCCAAAATAATAAAAATGATTTTACCAAGACATTCATGACTGAAAAATGTTATCGTATATCTATTAGCATATAGAAGTACAGAAAAAATACAAAGCATTTAAACAAAAAAGGTCAAGAAGAGATAATTCCCAAACCTGATCAATGCAACTTTTGAAATGGCAGATTAACCGTCAATTTTATTAACAACATCTGAAAGACGCATAATTTCAATTAAAATTTCCAGAACATCAGGATTTTGTGCGAGCTTTTAGCCTAGAATAGAAGCTGTGCGTTCCACTTAAGGACCTCAGAAACCTCAAATCATCTATAATTTAAATTCTTAAATTTCTCAATTTATATGATACAATTTTTTAGACGCTTTACACGGATTCACTTTAAACCTATTCATCTTGCGGTCTGAGTGACCCGGTCAAAGGTTGGAGGAATGGCCCAGCCCTGGAACTTCTAAACAAGCAAGGCGAATGACGTCAAGTGCTGTTTAACTTTATTACACCTCTTAATATAACATATGCACCTTAGAGAAAAGGCCACGCAAAATTGAAAAAAAACTTTATTGGGTATTTAACGCCCTCGTGATGTAATATTACTTTTTTAGGCCTATAAAGGGTACAAATTGAAGGGAATAATATATAAGCATCATTTAGTGGGTAAATAACTAGAATCGTATCCATTGTGACTAAGAGGGAGGAAATATTAGGTTTTATAACTTTCCCGCCTTACAATAAAGGGTGTCACTGTCCAACTGCTGGTACAGCATTTTTTTTTCATTAGTCATCGCCATATGGAATAAAACTCAGCTACGGCAAGTTCAAAGTACATTCTGCGAGGCAATCCTTTTTTTCCACATCCTAGTAGGGATCCCTACTAATTTTGTACCTTTTTTAACATCAGGATGGTTGTGTTGCTTTCCATGGCTACTGCGAACATCGCTAAGTATATGACGTATATACCCCTGTTTAGACTCCTGTTCCACATATAGTATACACTTGTGCACTTTGAATATCAAATTACTCAACTTTGACAGTAACATTATATTTTTACCAGTCGGTGGCTCGTGAAAAAATCCACGGGCTCCCCGTCCTTTTTATACCGCATTGCGTGCGTCTCGCTACTTGCCGTACCATTTTGCGCGACAGACAGACGTATACGGTTGTTATAACATAAACTAGTCGGTGGCGCGTGGATAAATCCACGGGTTCGCCCATCTTTTATCGTGTTTTGTGCTTCCGTAACACGACTTTTTTCTCGCGCGAAAACAGCCAGACGGAATACGGCTATTATTAAAGAGATTATGTTAACATTAATAAGAAATTAATAATAAGAACGCACAATACATCACTAAAATAATAAGAATAACTACAATTCGTGATGTTGAGTTTATGAACTTTAGTAACGTTCAAGATTGAGGAACACCCGTACATAAGCATGAAACGTACTAACATCTTGCGGGTCCAACACGGGTCAAACAGGCAAATGTGCTGCTCGATTTTAAAGAAAGAAATTATGCAGCGATCAAGAGATTTTCCAGGTTGTTAAGTAGTAAGAATTGAGTAATGCGAAATAAACAATACTTTGCTTACATTACACGCAAACCTTTACCACTGCTATACTGGACAAAAAACTCAATATATAAAATTGGGCAATAGCAAAAAGGGTAATGTTTCCCTTTTGTGAGACAGATAGACAGACAGAAAGACGTACGGCGAAAATTATAACATACTAGACGGGGGTTAAGCTACAAGGAACTGTGGTCCTGGCGTTGAACGCCCAGTTTTGTGATAAACAAGAACCGTAAACTGTGCCACACATTCAGAAGTTTAAAAACTAATTGTGACAGCGGACCGAGTGCCTGGTACAGGTAAACCATTAGGCGTAATAACCTTGTCTAACGAAAACTTTACCACAACTATGGTTTATTTAAAAATACAGGTAACAGCCTGTCGTTAACACTGGACTGAGCGCTTAGTACACATTACGTTTCACACATGGATATAGGCGTAGTAAAGCCCTGTTTGCAAGAAACTTTATTGTAATTACAATTACAGCCCGTTTTTACACCGCCTACCTAAAAATATCACTCAGCAATTTTATTGTGCAGAATGAGTTTTCGAAATTCATTTTCAGTTTAAATAAAAACACATGTGAAAGTCTCTGTTATAATACAGCAAAAGATGTATCTAGCTATCTAACACTGCATTTACCATAAGGAAGATTCTTTCAAAATTTTGTTGCAGCCACTGTATTTGGCTACCTTTACTTTGTAGCCAGAGATAACTAGCTAGCTGAACAGCAGTTGCAACCCCAGGTGCAGTTGAGTAAAAATCAGATTGGCGAAGATAACGAAAAAAATAGATAATATTGGTTAGGTAAAAGGTAAAATATTAAATTGAATAACACGCGTAAATAAATAGAAATGAATAAGGCTAGCTAGCTTGCTTTAGAATGGTCCCTCAAAATTTACGTAAGTAGCTAAAATCCTAAAACTGGTGGTTTATTATTTCTACGTGGCTGAAAACGGAACAAACTATATACTTTAGCATGTGAAACATGCAGAAAAAAAAACATTACATAAATAAAAAGCTCTTAGAAGACAACAATTGTCAAGCAGAGACCTACAAACAAATACTAAAAACGACCACTTTCAAAATAAAATTGGTAGGCATGATTGGTTACTACACGCGGGCGATCAAAGCAAAGTCAGTAAAAATGCGTCACATTTGGTAATTCGTGCAAGTATAAAAATTTCGTGTGGCCGTGACACGACCATTTTGTTGCGGACAACGATCTACATGAGGCCTTGTAGAGTGAGAAAATACGCAGATGAAACCGTAGTATATTTTCTATGCTCAAATCAGTAATTATTTTCACCCTCACTGAATATCTAAATACTTAGACACAAATAAACTACTAATCATTCTGAAAAGGGTAAAACTGAAGTGATGTTGAAAGGAACGTCAAAACGACTATCTCAGAAATTTTACTAACCTCACTGTGAATTACAGAGGCTATAATAAACTATAAAGAACAACTCTTTAAACATCAACCAACACATCGAAAAAAACCTTAAAAACCAGCAGAGAGAATTCGACTTAACGTTACTTCAGTAGCATTTTAAATAAACTATCAGTTAATGACTTGGTCCGTTTTTACTTACTGCTCATTGGTCCATCTGGACCTCACCAATGATCAAATTAGTAAGTGCAAACATCTCAAATATTCATAATGAAGTGTCAAAGCAGTCATGTATTTTCGTTGAAAAGGCTTGGATGGAGAAGTTTGTTCAAAACTACTTTAAAAAACTGAGTCAACACTAGGAACCCAAACAATTCTGTTTAACTACCGAAAGTGAACCCTACGACAGAAAAAAAGTTATTTAATGACACTTGGGCTCGTACCCAATGCCTTTTGCTTACTGAGGTGCTGGGAACGAGTTTGGATCATACTCATAGCCATCTTTTTAGTGTCTTATATTCTTTTATATTAATTTCTTTTTACTTCTTTTATTTCATTAAACACTTTTACAGTTTCTTAGCCTTCGCAATTTTAATTTTGATGATAATATAATATTTACCAAATTATTGACATGCTCACTCACTTTGACATTATATCAGTTTATTAAACTTAAGTTTTTATCTTGTATCGATATTTCTAAATAAAATTAATAATAATTAGTATTTGTTACTTGAAAATTTCGTGCGTTGTTAGCACGACTCCGTTTTGGCCGACATCGGTTATTGTTATAGAAACTGATAAAGTCAGAAAAGATTGTTTTCACGTCATCAAAAATATAAATATTCTTTTGCCGTATTTTCTCTATTTAACGCCCTGGGCGTTAATAAATTTTTTAAGATATTTAGGGGGAGGGCGTTAATTAGAGAGGGGCATTAATAAGAGAGGGGCGTTTATTATGAAAATGGTTTTTGACATGTTAGATATATTTACAAGATTTTTACAAAAATACCTTCCATCCTTCCAAAAACGACACCTCTAATGCCCCCAACTTCATCTAACTAAAATAGAATTACGAATTATGAGATTCCCCTTATCCCTCTCATTATTCGCAATTAATTTAAGTAAATTTTTGTAAACTTTTGTAAACTTTTTTAACTTTTCTTGTTCTTGCGTGCTGTTCTTTGCTATGTACTGCAAAAGGTTGGCGTTAAGAAGTAAACAAAACCTGTGCAATAAAGAGTTAAGAAATATTAATCATAATTGTCAAGAAAAAATAATTACAAAAATTCAGTACTCATTAGTTTTTCTTGTCTAGCTTTCCGTGACCGGTGTACTCTAGTGTCACAAACGATTTCCCCGTGTAAATTATTCAAATTGGATAATCATTAAATCTATAACTAAGTCATTAAGGATTATATTTAGATGTTTTTCAACTCTCATTATCTTATCTCTTCGAAGATATTCTCACTGACAGGTTTTCGTGACCGTCGATTTAAATGTGTCACGAGATGGGACGAGCATTAGCAATTGACAATATAACAAAAAATAGTTTAGATATATATCGGAACTTCATTAATACCCTTAGGCACTTCTATTGATATATTATTATGATATTTCAAGATAAAAAACAAGCGACAATATCCTGCCGATTTTTTGTAATCTTTTTCTCATATTTGTTGGCATGATCTGAATGATATTGTTCTTATTATATTATGTTGGCATGCAATCATCTTGTTTAACCTAGGTGCTAGAAATCAAATATATGATTAAAGCAGCATCGATAGAACTAATGAGTAAAATAATTAAGAACAAGTCAACATTTCAGGCGTCAACCCTAAAAAAGCTGTAACTTGAAACCAGGAAATTTAGTACGTAGATTATTCCACAATTTTGATAATCTCCCTGGCTAAAAATTTGGAGGAAGCACTCTCACTGCCGTAGATAGCAGTAATTTAAGGCTAGGTGATATTAACTAAGGAGATAATAAAAACATATAAAAGCATGGTTTTTGTAGTGCTTTTTGTGAACAAGAAAAATTAATGGCATGTTAATTTTGGGCTAAAGTTAAGTAAATGTCTAATTTGTACCACGTTGGATTTTTTTTTCTTGCATGTTTCTTCTTATGAACACATAAAAACAACGTAGAAAATAAATTATATTTTTGTAGCAAATCAAAGAACAATGCACAATACACAGTATTGTGTTGATCAAGATTCTTCACAGGGTGTTTTTAGATAAATCGGTGTGTTGCTAAGCTTTGTTGGTCAATAAAGCATGGTATTAAGATAACGGTGTCATAAACATAAATATTCTCACAAGTTTTATCTGAATCAGAAGAATGAGCTTAGCATGGGACTGAAGTGTTCTTTTGCTTACTGAATACTACATAACTCATACACTACTCATGACAAAAATTTTTTATTTTTTTCGAGTTGAACTCAGCACATTTGGCAAGAACTGTGATTAATACGTACCTAATAACTTTATACATTGTTTTGCTTTCAATTGAAGATCATCATTTTCCCGCAGTTTTTTAAAAATTTGTACCTTAAGCTTGTTATCCTTGTTATCATCCTGTATCCTTGCGATGTACTTAAGCCATATTATATACACGACCTGCATTATGTTTTAAATTTCAACCCACCAACAGAGCCATATTAGCCAAACAATATTTTGCAGGAAATTTGCGTCTGTGTTTTTTTTTCATTTATCGAAATTGTCTGATCTAAATATTTACCACCTAAAACACCACTGAAAAAAATCAGCTCAATCAATCGATTTTGAATTTATTTTCGTATGTATGGCCTAGGCAGGTCACGTGGTTTTTAGTTTTTTAAGGGCGTACAATACATTTAAGCACTCACATGTCCATTAGTTCTTGAGCCATACACGTTAAAATTGTTTGCTTACCTATAATATAAGCAGTTTTGTTTTAAATAGTTTATGATGTTGTTGTTAAAATGGGTGTTTATTTTAACGTTTTGGGTCTAAGGATATGTTTCCCCATAGAATGGCGTTTTTTGCATCCGGCTTAGCCATGATTTTGGAAATGTTTTGATTGTAAATCGGTGGTTGTAATTTAGTTCGTAGGAGAAATGTATTACATTGTGTTATGACTACCGATCGCACGTTGTTCCTAACTACAATGACACTAACTAACACTACTAATTGAAGTTCTTTAAGTCTTCCCTGTCGCAGGAAAATTGATAAGGTTATTTTCAGTTGAGCGCAGTGAATTAGAAAATAAGTGTTTGCATAGCAAGTTCAAGTATTTTTAATTTAGATTTGTAATCATGACAGTTCACATAAAGGATGAGCAGTACATGAGCAATTGGAACTAAATATAACCCTGCTTAAATAACACCACAGGTAATGAGCTATTTTTGTCACATATTAAAACAATGTGAGTTAAAAGAATATTTAAGAATTCTTTAACGCTTTTAGTAAGCAGAATATCGGATATAGGAATTTTTTAGAATGATCTGTTAAGCTTTGATTGCGACATGACCTTTCAATTGGTCGCCATTTTATTTATAGCGAGTTAAGACACGATAATTTTTATATAGCAACAGGCTTATTAACGAGGAGACAGGATCAACCAGTATGCTTGACTGTACCTAATTAATCTGAAAATATCCATTTTTAGTCTCGTTTTGGAACTTTTGGGGCGAGATTTTGCAAGCTAAAATACACATTCACTTCTTTAACGAGAAAATGCGCGAATTCGGAACTAGAATACCATTTTTAATTTTGTTTTACCGTGGGTTAGATTTCTCACTTTCCCATCTCGGTAGTGAAGTATACCAAAAAGGCTAAAAAAGGCTATTAAGAGAGATCCCCTATGTTGACACGTTTTGTTTTCGTGAATTTTCGAATTGCCTACGATTTGGCATGTTCTTAAACTTCATATAATAAAAACAAGAACTAATGTAGAATGTTGACACATAAGCATCAGCAAAAACATCCCAACAACAGTTGTGAGTCTCTCAAAGAGCCTCTTCATTTCAGCACTTTTCGTAGGCTTCGCGCTACCAACAATGGAGTCAAAGTCCAATTTTTCTCACCGCGATAAAAAAAGATGGTATCCTAAATCTATAATCGCGTAGAAGAAATAAAGTAAGAATAATCGTTTCACAAAATTTTCTTGTTATCTTCAATTTTATGTTGATGAGCAAGCACGCGGAACTGCGTGGAGCTCTGTCATGTTTGTTTATGCGTACATACGATGTTATGCAACGCATACGGTGGGGTGACTGGTCTGATCTATCTGTTCTATGCTGTACAGACTCACCATTTTCACACTCCACAATGGATGCAAAATTAGTCAAAACAAAGATTACTCATCGACTGAATGAACTCATCAACTGAATGAACATATTTTTAGAACAAAGTAAAAAACTTACCGCAAACCTTTCATGACATCATCCATCACCACCTACCTGGGCCCGTGGATCCACGTGCTGTAAGTGTAGATAAAAGGCTGTAAGAGGCCGTACTACTGCCTTTTGAGGTCTTTAAACGCAGTTCCAGCCTTTTAACGGCCTGGAATCAAAGACAACGACCAGGGACATCGTAGTCCATTGAGACTAAAAGAGTAACAAACATCGCCATCTGCCTAGATGTCAAACCACGTGATTTTAGTGCATGGCCCTAATATTGTCACAACGCCTCCTACTTTAAGGAAATTTGGACGATACCGGTATTTTGTATGATTATGCGCCATTATTATTTTTTTATCAAGGATATTCTTGACAAGGCAAAGTGGAGAAATTAGTCGTGCTTTTTTATGTCAAAGGTTGCAATGACGCCACAAAGA
The DNA here is from genome assembly GCF_029227915.1 of Hydractinia symbiolongicarpus. Classification (NCBI taxonomy): domain Eukaryota; kingdom Metazoa; phylum Cnidaria; class Hydrozoa; order Anthoathecata; family Hydractiniidae; genus Hydractinia; species Hydractinia symbiolongicarpus. Next base: position 8,382,458 of record NC_079878.1, read on the forward strand.
ATTATGTCCATATAAATTTCAAAAAAGGGGAAAATTTTGCACAAAATTTTTTCCAGAAATTTCATTGTTAAGTTTCATTAAAGTCGACAATTTTAAGTGACTCTTAAAAATTAGGGAAGGAAGTAAATTTAAAAATAGAAAAATAACAGTTAAGGTCATATAATGGCATTCATTCAAAACAATCTAAAAGGACTATTAAAAATAGCATTAAATGTTGAATTTGTACGAGCTTTGATCTTACACCACAATCATCACGTTTCTCATAATCACCACAATTAGAATTTGATTGGTACACAATTAAGGTCAATTAACCTCATTGTTGTAATTATAGAAGCGCCTAATCGCCGGTCCTTAAAGAGTCCTAGGAGGGCATTACGTTTTCTTCAAGTCACGCACAAATCAGCAAAGATATAGGGAAAAACGAACAAAAATGAGCTAAACGAGGGAAGCTAATAGATGGAAAATAAATAGTTAAATGAAAAATTGAATAAATAAATAAATGAATGAACACTCTGCATAATTATTTTACTATTTTACGGAAAATCAAACTACATCATATTTGTTTTAACAACTTAAAAATCGTTTTACAAACAAATAATCACAAAATCTTTCGCAAAACCGTAAAAATATCCTCATAATAATTATTACTATTACTTATATACATATTTATATATTTATAGACATATTTGCAAATATAGAAATAAAAAGGATTCTTATATAAGATTGATTGAATAGACAAGAAAATTACAGGAACATTTTATGGTGCAAATTTTATGAGCTGAACCAAGATCAGGTCAATTATTAGTTTGAGAAGAACAACTAAAATGACAGGCAGTTTTTAAAAAATAAAGTTCTTAAGTATTCTTTACCAACCAAGTTTCAACTTCATCTAACGAATAACCAAACGGTCCCATTTTACCTTGGTATCTTACAGCATTGTCTTGTAGTACGTATAACCGTTCTGGATATGCAGAAAAAGCTTTGCAGATCTTGTTATCGAATGGATCTACGTACATAGGAATGTTGGGACACATACTCTGTAACTCACTCGCAGCATTAATTCTATCGGAAATGTTATTTTGAGCTGGTAATAATCGTTGATGCTGAATAGAAAAAAGAAAAAGAAATAGAAGTATAACAAAGTGTCTTTTTTGCATTGCTAAAATAATTTTGAGATGAAACTATTCCTAAAGCAACTAAGAAAAGAATATATCCAGACTGGATACAAAATAAACTTTTACAGTAAAAAAAGTGTTTACCTTGACAATCCACCCATCCGCTGGGTGTGCTTCTTCAACATATATTATGGCGAAATCAACAATCCCTTGAAATTTTTCACAAAGATCAAGAAATTGCTTCAATTCCGCCATGAATGGGGGTCAGCTACAGCTACCAAAGGAGATAACCAATGGAACACCTTTTCGTTGAATATCATTTAAATATGCTTTTCGTGTTGTTGTTGTAGATAATTCTTGTTTAATCTGGAAAAGTGGCAAGTTAGGTACAATCGAATTGATCTTCAAGGGTTTTGAGATGTCCATTAATATTTGTTTTACAAGAGTTTTGTACATTGGTTTTGTAAACAACGTGTCTTTGAAGTCATCATCTTTATCTGTTCTAGCTGCTGTCCTCATTGCTTTGTATATCTTCTTTCTTGTGAAAGGTATGAGCACAGCAATTTTACCAACTCCAAACACCACCCCAACACCAAATTTAACCATCGGTTTCAAAACGATTTCTTTTTTCGTCGTCATGATAAAGAAGTAGGATATGAGTGCTGCCTCTCTTCACCCTTCGTCCTTCCCTCGTTTTGAACACATTCATGCAAGACAATGCTTTATATAGGTTTTGAACAGGACAATCAAAAACTAATTCATGTCAAGAACAAAAGGTATTTCAAAATGGTTTAAAAAATGCGTTAATAAAAGATCATAATTAACCAACATTGAGCGTAATAATCTGTATGTGTAATTAGATATACTGCTAAAGAATCACGCGATCAATCTGATAACCTACGCCCTGTTATCAACTGTATTGAAAATAACAGATAATCGTACATACACTTTTCCTTACTAAGAAGCACTTGTTATTCAGTTTAAGGAAAATTTAAAAAAAGAGAAATAAATAAGAAAAAAAGCGCCTCTTCTGACAGAAAGAATAATACATTAAAAACGAAAAATTAAATCGCTAATTGAAGTCAATCAGGGATATTTGACAGGTAGTATGCCGCCCTAGTTGATAAATAAATTGAACAATTAAAGCATATGTTTTCCATAATTGAAAGAATCTCCTGGTGCATTTTTAGGGAAAAAAATTATTATGTTTATACACATACCGAAGTAATTTGTCAAAATAATAATTTTAATTTTTTTTTGTTTTTTCCAATATTTGCAAAATGATTTATGATTTGACACAAGAATTCGTTAGTCCTCCAAAAGAAAAAAAGTAAACAACAACAGCAACATTAACAACAACAATAACAAAAACAAAAACAAAAACAACAAAAACAAAACCAATTATCGCTATGGAAATATCGAGAATTAGGGCTAGGTGAATTTAAAAGTTTTTTAAAAATATACTTATTGCATTATGCCATTGACCCTGATTAATTTTGTTTACACGAACCTTAGGAATGAAACTTGAATTAATAGAGCAGAGGTACCCGATTATTAGCGTTGTCTTTTATTTTTGACCTGAACGACCTTTTGTATTAAATTCTGAAATACCATCTAGCTTAGAACAGTTTCGTTCAATCGCGTGTGATTTTTTTCGCCAGATTATTTTTCCGATTTTATCGTCATGACAACTAAAGACAGCACATGGTAACTAATAGCATGTGGCAAGTCTGTGGCAAGTATAATAACACCATCTATTCCGATTTGCCATCCTTATATAGACATGCATGCTGTGTAAATACGAAATTGCTAGCAGGGATGGATTGATTGAAGCACGATTTCCTGTTTACATAGGAAGAAAAATAACTAGTCAATTGGACAAAATTTGCGCTGTCTCAGTATTATTTTTCCATTCGGAAGATTCAAAAATAAAATTAATTATTTTCATAAGGATTTATTTTTTTCATCATTGTAGCATTATTAGCGTCGACATTTTATCTACATGAGTATAGAGGGAATTATGTGAATATTATCCGTAGAAAGAAATTTAATTACAAACAAAACAAAACAAAAATCGACAGTATCCAAGTATTTATTTTGCGATGCCGAAAACCTATATTATTCTATCTATCTACGACATTAATAACTGGGAACGCTCTAGTTCGCGGTATTTCCGTGCTTATGTAAAGAAAAAGAAAATATAGAAAACGCAAGGCCTAGCTTGTGAAATTTGGAAGAAACTGAAAAAGTAATTTTATGAAATGACAAAGTACTCACAGAAAAGGATTCTTTGGTATAGAGTGGAAGTTTATATATATATATTCATATATACTGATTGATTATTTACAGAGAAAGAATAATACACGGTTTTTGACAACTATTGGAAATAATAAGAAACTGTAAACATACAAATTATAACGCTCTAATAAAGATGTAACTCAACAGGAAGAATTGCTTCATTTATTCTTAAGGAGGCCAACCCTTCACTGAAAGTATAAGGAAACATTTGTAGATTCATTTTGAAAGGCGAAAGCCATCGCCTTTTAAATCCACGTTCGTGTCTATAAACAGCTGTAAAGTTTCGGTGAAATTTCGTTTTATGTATTGAAAAGATAACAGCAATAACAACACTGCAACACAACTATAGCTAAAGGCATCAAATGGTTGAGAATTGGAAACTTTGTCAAGAATCAAGCTGGAAGATGTTAAACGATATTGTGTGAATAAAATGATAATAATAAAAAATAGAAGAAAACGACAGTCATTGATTTATATAAAACATGCATTATACCACTAATATATTCTGCTATGTTGTCAAATTCATATTTTCCTTTATTTTCATACTTTAACATACCCACTTTAACATTAAAGTAAGAATCGAGAAAAAATCTTGTTCAGTTAATCTAGTTAATCAGTTAGGCAAAATTGTTTTAGTTTTCTGGGGAAAAAATGACGGACAGAAATTTTGTACACATTACAAAGATTTGAAAAAGAATATAAATTACGTGGCATGAGTAAAGCCGTGAACAAAAAATCAAATGATTGAATCGAAACTAGTTATAAGGCTAGCCTGTTGAAGTATTATTCTACACATTCATATCCCAAACATTTTATCTATGAAGCTACATCAAGTTAGAGCTGGTAGCCGAAGCAATGAAATGTTGTTTCTTAAACAAACCATTCAATTCTTGGTTTGCAGTATGACTAAATAATTGGTTATATGTATAATCCAAATTCAGTATTTTACATTTTAACGAAGGAACACTTCCTGTATATTAGTTAAAAACATTTAAAAATGTTAAATCGTAAGTTCTCTTACCTTTAAGCTTAATATATTCTGTCTTCACATAATAGCATCGTTTAGCTATTTTGGGTAGCTTTAATGGTGAATATTTGTCATACCCATCTATAAATGTCATCTAAGAAAATACAAGTTTTTAAGCCGTTAGAAACAGAGGTAAGGGGCATTTCACATTTCCTGGCGTTTGCATGATGGTTCTAAGTCGACGTTTTTATTCATAAAGGGAGTAATTCGCAACACGGGGCTATTTACACCCTCTGTTTTTTTTGGATTCCTTCTGATCATTCTTGAAATACTTTCATTTCAATCGTAAAGCATGGGCTATACGTGAAAATTGTTTAGGCAAAAAATAGGAAGTTTAAGCAGAGGACTTATAAAAGCGACTAATAAAATGTTCATGAAGCCGAATACTAACCCTATTAGGGTCTAGATGTTTTGTAAACTTTTTACCTAGTGAGTAGTAATTAGTTAGAAGTACGTGACTTTTTATAAAAAAGCCCCTAAAAGGTTTGTTTTGAAAAGAGTAAAAGAGAATTGTAATGTAGGAAAATTATTGTGCTTGATGGGTTATAAAAGAGATACTAAACTTGATTGATAGTGACTAATAGAAGATGGTATTTGATTTGGTTGACGCATGTCAGTAGGATTTGACTTTCTTTACCACCTTAAAGTAAAATTGAGAAGAGAGTAATAACAAACAATTTTATGACTAAATCAAAGAGTAATTTTCTTTAACATTGTCATTAGGAACAGAGAAATATGTCTGGAAATGGTTAATGTACCCGCCTACATTATTTTTATCATTTTTTTTTTATTTTTTGTTTTGTATAAGGTTAAAGTTATGTAAAGTAAATGATGTCTTATCAGATTGGCACCTTTCTCTTTTGAGTTCAAGATTGTGACGCTGTTTGAAGGACGTATCCTTGTCATACTTCATCATCATAATGATCTCCTGAGTAAGTTACTAATCCGCATCCTTCTTAGACTCAGTATATCTGGGACAAAACATATATTGTCATCAAGTAAGACTAAATCTTCTCAGCAACATTATAATCTTGTAAGGTCTACTAAGGATTTCATGTGAATGCAATCTATGTTTTAATTAACATTTTTAACCGTAATTGCTCAAACTTCTTAGTTATTTCTATTCTCAAGAAAATGCTGATAGTTGAAATTTCATGACTCCACCTACGGCTTTCAAAAGTTTGAAATGTAATCAGTGACTGTGAGAAGTAATGGATCATTTATCATAGCATGTTTGTACATTTTCTCCGAGATTTGATGTCAGTAAATAATCCCGTCTTTGATAAGCAAGTCAAACAATACAAACTCAAACGAGTAAATGTGTGAACTCATGCTGTCATGTCGAAAAATATAAAAAAGATTGATAAAAGATGAAAGTATCATACTCAATAAATTTCAACGGTAAGGAGTAACACTTTTTTGACCAATGATAATTGAAGCATAAAAATTGAGTCAGTATTAAGCTCACTAACCTCTTATTAAAATAAGATACCTGGCTGCAGTAGTCTTTTGTTAATGTAACTATTTTTCAACAACTTCATTGGCATTGTATTTACGCTCTTTTAGACTCCTTAGATATGTTTTTGTTACGAGGTCATTTAGTTGTGTTGGCGTTTCTCTAGAACGCGCTTTCTATAAATTACGCTCACAAGTTTCTATTTTGTGTCACTGATACGATCTACATAACGGGTCATGGTATTAACTCTGCATGTTAATACCCCTGCATTATCTTCAGAGTGGCTGCTAAATTGCTTCATCGTGCTACGGATGCACGAATATGGAGGTACATCCGTAGACTTCCTCAAGAAACGTTTTTTACCACTTGATTTGAAAAACACAACTGCAACTCAGTGGACCTTTTTTCTAATGTGAACAACACGCTTTCTGGCATTATTATATTAATACAATATAAACTGTTTTGTCTTTCTACACCGAGAAATAATAGGTTAAAAGCCTAGACCGAGCTTGCAATGTCTATTGGTAATAGTCTATGGGTCAAGGGTAATATTTCTCGGAAGATATAGGAGTTTATATTATATTTATTAACTGATAGCTATTTTGTTTAGTTTTTGTAGAAACCAGGATTGTTTTTTAAAGATTTACTTGTGAAACGTTTGTAAAAACTAGGTTTTGATAGAGAATGGAAACGTTCGATTTAAATATTATGTTATCATCTCTTTAATAATAGCCGTCGTCTGTCTGTGTGTCCGCGAAGCCGGCGTCCCGTAACGGAAACACGAAATTTTTAAAATGCGCACGAATATCAAATGCGATATATTTTTATCCACTTTATTCCGACAGGTAAATTTAAAGGACGAGCGAACGCGACGGGCGACCCAATGGATTTTTCCACGGACTAACGACTAGTCTCTTTAATAATAGCCGTATTTTGTCTGTCTGTCCGCGAAGGAGGCGTCCCGTAACGGAAACACGAAATTTTTAAAATGCGCACGAATATCAAACGCGATATATTTTTATCCACTTTATTGCGACGGGTAAATTTAAAAGACGAGCGAACGCGACGGGCGACCCCGTGGATTTTTCCACGGGTTAACGGCTAGTCTATATTATAATACCCGTATACGTCTGTCCGTCCGTCTGTCTGTCACGCAAAATGGTAGCTTAGCTGCGCAGGTAGGGAGACGCACGCAATGTGGTATAAAAAGGACGGGTAAACCCGTGGATTTTTCCACGGGCCAACGACTACTTTTTTTAAAATACATGTACAAAAAGAAAACAAAACCTTCTAATATCCATATATAAAATAACGTTTTTTTTAACCAAATTTTAAACCAAAGAGTCTAACACACAAATTCAACGCCGTTTTGCTTGTTGCTCATTGCTGTGATGAATGTTGATTTTAAAAACGCGTTGGGTTTAAAATTAACAGCATTCCTTGCTGTTTTTCTGATGCAGTGATGTGAGGTTTTAGATTTACTGTAAGCTGATTTTTGAGTCTGTATGTAGCTGGCTATGTCAGCAATTCCCTAGTAAAGTTGTTTTTTTGTATTTATAGTAACAATTTTGGTTGCTACGAGGTTAAACTTATACTGTGCTGTATAAAGCCTGTAGTAAAGGCTTCTTAGCCAATCAGTGCAGCGGATCTCCCGTATAAACCAGTTGAAAATAGCGATCAGTTAGTAATTCGTTGTATTGCCTCTTTGCTTGCGTGACAAAAAATCGTGCCTCTTTTGAACTTTTGGTAATTGAGGTATTTATGACTTGATTGAAAGTTATAATTTAACCAATACTATTCAAATATCACATAAACATCTCTTATTTTTATTTTTATTTGTTCATAATTGTGAAAATTTAGAAATTGCAAGCTCAGGAACTCTGATTTTAATAATTTTTTTTAGGTCTACGTGAGTGGTTATTATGGAGAAAAGTATTGTTAGATAAATTATATTTGTAAGGCGTTGAAAAAAGTTAATAAACATTTGAATGTTGAAGCAGTGTGGCTATGTCTGTAATTATACCTGAAATACATATCCTGAAATACATGAAACTTTACGGCAGCATTTCCGGCGAGAATTCGGTTTTGCTGTAGTTTTTGCATGTTTTGGTTGGTGACAAATAAAACATTGTTGATGCTCATATGAAAAAATATTTAACAAAAAATTAAGAAAAATGTAATTAATTTGCGATTAATTTTTACAATTAGATTTTCGATTAATAATTGCTTTTATTTTCTGCGATTATTTTTTGCGATCATTTTTTGCGATTAGCTATTATTTTTGCGATTAGCTATGCTTTTTGTTAATTGTTACTTATGTTAACTTTTGTGCAATAATGGAAGCGTGAGTCAGAAAAATAAATATGTTTGGCGGCACGAAATCTTATTGTCAGTTTTCTTATGACTGGTTTTATAGTTGACAAAATTTATTTGAGTATAAGGTTGGGACATGGTAGAGTTATCTGGAATGTGAAAAAGCAAGTGTCTTCAGAATTTCGAAATTGAAGTCTCTGTGTCAACAATGCAACGAAAGTATTTATTTTGATGCAATGCAAAGTAGATATTTTAATACGATGTATTTACGAAAGACGACACTAACCTTGTCTGCTGTTGGTAAACCGCTACGATTGATTTAATTGGTTATAATTAGGTCCACAAGCAACATTAAAATTAATTAAACATTAAATTAAATTGATGACCAAACACTGATTATATATATAATTGCATCATTAAGTCTTCAAAATAGTTAATTGCTTGTAATTTTACCCACGCAGATAAAAATCACGATATATATACATACATTGTTTTACATAATTTGCGTCATTTAAAAAGCTAAATTTAGAACATAGAACTAAAAGCCGGCCTTCAAATTGATGTATTAAATGCTACATAGATCCGAAGGAGAATATTTTAGGATATAGATGAGTTTAATATAAAAAATTAATACTTTCTAACATCAAAACACGCCTTTATTATAAGATTGTTCGATTATATTCAAACATTAGACCATTTTGCTGCGTTCTTAGTGCCATAAAAACACATATCCCTCTGCAAGCGAGCATACTAGAGCAATATATCTTTCCGTTTTTTCTATGTATTGTGTATTTTCCCATGGACGGAGCAAATAATCACTTACGCGAACTCTACCACTACCTTTTCAACTTTTTAAAAAGCAAGCCCTATATCACGTAGCAACGGATAATAAACCACTATAAACGTCAAGAAAATCTCCTTTTTATGTAAGAATTTAAACTAACATACTGAAAATATTTAAATGTTTACGAATGTTTTATTTTTTAGGCACTTAATAAGTTAAAAGCAAAAAACAGTGAAAAACTTCAGTTTGCAAGACATAAAACCAGTAAAAAAGAGATCATTAAAAACTTTTTGTCAGTAAAATAACTGTTAGTCAGTAAGAAAGATTTGGTCACATTTTTCAACTTTTGTTTTATACTTAATGTTATGCACCTTCAACTAAAAACTTTGTGTGGGTCTTAAGTAAACCAACGCATTGTATTCACATGTTGATAAAAAGTTATTGCTCTCTTTGAAATCAATGGGAATATTCCTCGATTTGAAATTTACTTGAATGAGCATTGCGAGGTAACAAAAGCATTTTTAGAAAGATTACAAATTCTTATGTTTTAGATGCAGCTCTTTACAGTAATTGCATTTTACGCTGGTTAAAATTCCGAAAACTAATGTAATTAATATAAATAAAATTTTAATAGCGTTGTGGGATAAAATAAGTATGTTCAAATATGAAACAATCATGGGTTGATATTTATCAGTGAATCATGTCATGCTTTGCCATATGCTCTCACACGACTCTACGACTCCATGCCTTGGTTAGTTTCTGAATTGCAAACTGTTAAAAAACACTTTTTTAGGTAATGGAAGTGACATATGCAGTATTTGGAATGAGAAGATCAAGTCTGTATTTATTGCAAAACAAAAACACAATGAAATGTTACCTTCAATTTCGGTAAAACTGAGCATATATTTAAGCGAAAAACTAAGATCAAAGTGTAACTCATGAATTTTAGATATTTATGATTTATTTTTTACGTGTTTCATGTTTGATGTTCGTTAGTCTCAAAATTTCACAGTCAGACACTTCAGTAATAAATCGAATATTTAATGGCAAGCCTTCTAAAAGAAATATCTTCTTTGTGCTCCATACGATTCCTTTAAATATCTATACTTTTAATTAACATCAGAAAAATTAGCATGTCCGATAATATATCATTAAACATTAGCAAACCTGAACAGACTATAAAAAGAGTTTACACCTACCAGGAGCTTAAAAAAACATAATTTTATTTAGTTCTAAAGAAATATGAAGCACGCATTTTAAACTTGAAAAATTTGAAAATTTACCATGCTAGCGAAATTACTCAGATCTGTTTACGGTTGGTGGTTTGCCAAAAGTTTACCAGATGTAACATAGGTTAATGTGTCTAATGAGTATAAAGCTAAGGTTAGGTCCATATGCACGCAATCAAACTTTTTCTTTTGCAATGCATTGTGTCTGGAACAATTACTAAGAAAACAATAGCGTCTGATCAATTGATTAAGTCATATGAAAGAAGTAAACATGTCTCTTTATGAAAGAATTTAAAAATATTTCATGCTTTACAGAATAATGAAAAATAAAGAAACAATAATTAATGTTCAATTACATTGTTAACCACTCATGTCTCCCCATTCGCAATTGCCAATAAAAATAGAAAGTTGCTGTTAAAAATACATAATAAACTGATGACATTGATGGAAAGATATTATTTTTTGTCGACCAAACTTTTCATTTAATTAATGTTTAACTTTCAATCGAGAGTTAGTTTTTGTAAATCATATTTCAAATTAGACAACTGCATAACGCAAAAACGAAGCTAAATATGCCACACACGTATGCTTTTTAATTAAATTTGATAGATTTCATTAGTAGGTACTTTTTAAGCAGAAGAAGAGAAAAAATACGATACGTGTAAAGTTCAACAGCAGTGATGTTGGAGATAACGATTTTACATCTATAAAAAGAGGCGTTTACACTAGACGTTATTAATTACTTAATGATGTAGGCTATTGTTAGTTATTCCTTCCTCTTTTACAATCCTTTCCACCAAGACAAACGCATTTGCTAGAATAGGTTGTTCGTTGTTTACTTAATTAGACATTTTACTTGTAAACAACAATTCGTGATCTATTCAATCCTTGTGTGTTACTCATTCCAATTCTATCCTAACTTGTGGTCTGTCGAAAGATATTGCCATACTATAATTAATAACAGGAGGAAAAAAATTAGTTGCACGCGATCAACTGCGCATGTGTTTAACTGTGAGTTTGGCTTTAGTTGTAAAAATTCAAGAGATGTGTCGTTTCTAATAAAAGGTGTCTTCTTGTGAATTCAATTCAATTATATACAATGCATTCGAAAAAAGAATTGAAAAATAAATTTAAGACGTTTACGTAACATAAATTGTGTACCAAGAAAGTTATTGAGGTTCTTAAACTTTTGATGGAAAAAAAAACATTTAAAAATCAGCGTAAAGAAATGTGACTGATATTTTTGCTTATAAAGCTAGGGTAATTTTTACCCTTTATTTGTTTGAAAATTATAAATCACAAAATCGCAAAAGTTTATTCAATCCTTGTCTGTTACTCATTCCAATTCTATCCTAACTTGTGGTCTGTCGAAAGAAATTGCCATACTATAATTAATAACAGGAGGAAAAAAATTAGTTGCACGCGATCAACTGCGCATGTGTTTATCTGTGAGTTTGGCTTTAGTTGTAAAAATTCAAGAGATGTGTTGTTTCTAACAAAGGTGTCTTCTTGTGAATTCAATTCAATTATATACAATGCATTCGAAAAAAGAATTGAAAAATTGAAAGGGGGTAGGGGACAGGGAGTGGTTGTGTTTGGCCACCCAACTGCGTAAAACATCATAGATTTAACTAAATACGATTTTGTTTAAAGAATTATTGGAATAAATGCTTAATTTCACATATCGTTCCCGCAAGCAACCTTTTACGACCTCTTCATATTAGACCCATGCCCTTTGAACTTGTCAAATTCACAAATAGAATCAGGATTTTGAGAGCTGGGGTTATTTTTGTTTAAATGCGAAAGCACAAGTGCTAATTTTTGATGATGTCAGCATGGCCTATTTTTTCTATTTCCTGGACATTGATGGGTTTCGTTTTTTACTCGTCCTTCATATCTATCTAAGTAAAACTTTACAGCTCTTTGGCTGCGCAGTATTTTTCAGGCGATTCTATATGGCAATTTCGAGACTTAGGTAGGTCATTGTTATTTCCTAAAAATTTATGAGCCGGATCGAAAGAAATTGTTTACAACTTTTTGAGTTCTTTACAAATTCCAACTCATCATTTGACGTGGTAAACATGAGAAACCGCCGGGATAATTGTAAACTGTGTTATTGTAGCTACTGCTTTGTTGTCAATAAAAATAATATATTGAACTTTAGGCAGACATTCATATTCTTCTGAGTATGTATACATTGCCTTAAACATCAGTTGAAGAAAAGAATGTATCATAACTGCCATTGATAATATTTTTTAACACCCTTCCTTTCCTAAAAAATGTGTAATGTTATTATTGACTGGCAAATAACAGAAAAACAAAAAGGCCAACAATTGTGGGCAATTCCATGCGTCAAAAAATTGCACTTGAAAGGTAGAAAGAACTGGCCATTAGACTCGGTTACGTAGTTACAAAAAGTTCACAATAACTGCTCTTAATTTCTTACGATCTCAGTATCTACGAATGTTATAGCTAGGCTATTAACAGGCAAAGCACATACAATTAATTGTAAACCGTTGCTTTTAATGATGTTGTTAATATTGTTCTTGTGACTGGTAAATAAATTGAAAATAACTGAATAGAAACCGTAATGAACAAAATAAATAGAAAAAAGAAAAGAGTAGCTTGTTTAATTACGAAAAAGAGAGACAAAGTTTCATGCACTCTGAAGTTTAAATAAAGCCTTAGTTTTTTTTTTGTCCAAAAATCGCGTGACTTTTTCGTTGTATGTCTACATATTGATGCGCAATATTTACTTACAACTAAGTAATTAAAAATGGAAATATTATATCTTGTAAAACCGCATGGAAATTTATTTTTAATTGACCTGCTGAAGAAAATTATATAAAGAATTTTACGAAACAACTGTTTTTTGAATTGGATTTGTTTGAAGTACGCATTGCGTGAGAAAAAGTACTCACGGTACAACCACATTATGGCTACGAAGAAAGAAATAGTTTTGAAACCGATGGTTAAATTTGGAGTTGGTGTGGTGTTCGGAGTTGGTAAAGTTGCTGTGCTCATACCTTTCACAAGAAAGAAGATATACAGAGCAATGAGGACAGCAGCTAGAACAGATAAAGATGATGACTTCAAAGACACGTTGTTTACAAAACCAATGTACAAAACCCTTGTAAAACAAATATTGATGGACATCTCAAAACCATTGCAAATCAAATCAGTTATTCCCAATTTACCTCTTTACCAGATGGAACAAAAACTATCTGCACCAGCAACATGGAAAACATATTTACATAATATTCAACGAAAAGGTGTTCCATTGGTCATCTCTTTTGGTAGCTGTAGCTGACCCCCATTTATGGCGGAATTGAAGCAATTTCTTGATCTTTGTAACAAATTTAAAGGGGTTGTTGATTTCGCCATAATATATGTCGAAGAGGCACATCCTGCAAATGGCTGGATTGTAAAGGTAAATTTTTTACTAGAACTCAAATTTTCAATCCTTTTTGTCTTCTCTCTTTTCTTAACTGCGGCAGATAAAAAGTTGTTTTCTTTTCTTTTCAGCATCAACGATTATTACCAGCTCAAAACAACATTTCTGATAGAATTAATGCAGCAGGTGAGTTACAGAGTATGTGTCCCAACATTCCTATGTACGTAGATCCATTCGATAACAAGATCTGTAAAGCTTTTTCTGCATATCCAGAACGGTTATACATAATACAAGACAATGTTATAAGATACCAAGGTAAAATGGGACCGTTTGGATATTCAGTTGATGAAGTTGAAACATGGTTGACAAATTTTTATAACTGAATTACACAACCAAGCTGTCAATTTCCTAGTTTAAATGCCGGGTTTGATTTGAAATGTGTTTAAGGATTTTTTATGTGATTTACGGAAGCTGCAGAGCAAAAAAATATCTATATTTATTTAGCGATGGTAGCTGCATAAGGAAATATATTCCTCTTCTTTTTTGAGGATTGAATCCAACCATATATACCTATATACGAATGTGTAAATAATAACTGAATTTTATATTACCTGATGTTTTTTCCTTATTTTTACGGTAGCTATATTTAGAAAGACTTTGTGAATATTTGTTGGTCAAATGATTTTATAATTGTTTAAATAAATATGATTTAATTTGGTCTTTCGTAAATAGAAAGTAAAAATATGAATATGTTTTTCTTTCTTGTAAGTCATATAGTATTGCACACATTCCACCCTTATAACTATCAATCACTCAAAACAGTCTTTTTCAATTCTTTCTTTATCAGTTATCCATTCCCTGTATTAGGATTTTTAAAAAGATCACCACCCGTAAATATAATTATTGCATGGTCGAATATGAATTGTATTGTTCTAACAAGCCTACTTCGATATCCATTTCCATCCCACAAAATACACAGCAGAAATAAACATATTACGTGAAAACGAGGTTGGTTTGAAGACAATTATAATTTTCTAGCCAAGTGATGCAGATAAAGTTTGTTTACTGAAATCAACTTGGCATTTAATTGATACCCATTGGGCTTATTAAAGTTCCTGGTTTACCTTCTTTTTGGTGTTCAGCTACCTAAGTTGATTGATTTTGATTTTAGCTATAATAGCATTGATTACTACTGGCTAGTTGGAACTTTAAGCAATGCTGTTGATATATACACTTTATTCTTTGTTGTTAGACATCTTTCTTCTGCAAAAAATAACATTATGACTTATGATCCTGTTGAGTCGGTGGTATTGGTCTAAATATTGGTCTTCATTATGTCATATATACAACAAAAGTTAAACAACTTTTGTAAAAAAATTTTTTACAGGGTGCTCTTCTTAGACAGAATGTTTTGCATTATACTTCTTGAGTTTCCGAATTTATGCATTCTACTGTAAGAGGGAGATAGAATAAAATAATAATAGATAGGCATTCTTTGGGAATACTCCTTTAAAAGCTAAAATAATCGTAGATAAATGGACCAGTTACGGTTTGTTTCAAGCCACACGTTATTCCAATGCAATAACATATTTAGCCAGTTATAATGGACAGAACTTTCTAACATATGTTTAATACTCGATTGATTCACTACAAGAACTTGACATGGTGTCCTAAGAAAGTTAAGAAAGTTTTAAACACATACAGACACCTATACAACTAATAAATGACTTTGTTTTATTTTTATGAGGATTACCCAAATAAAATTTAAACTAACCTCGTGTTGACGCATTGTTTTGATTTTTTGCCACCACGGCTAATCGTGAAAAGACTGTATAAAATAAATAAACGAGAATCGTGAAAGTGAGTTGCTTATAATTAGCAGCACTTAAACATTGTTTAAATTTCAAATACACTAGAAAAAAAACCCGTTGAGACTAATATGAATTTTAAAGTGGTTTTTAATTTTTTTGTACTTATCATTGCACAATAACAACTTAGATCTAACCAAGGATGGATTTTATGCTTGTTGTAGTTTCCTGAGCATTGGAAATCAGATAAAAATTTTAAAAAAAGTACCACAATTTCTTTTAAAAACAAATAAAGATTTCGCTCTCAGCAGGTTTAATAACCTGCATTTCTCGCCAGTGACGTTTCAATTAATTGCTTACAAGATTATAATTCTATTTTTACAGTTTATTTGTCTTTTACTGATAAAATGTTTATCAATATACTATTTGCTATCTTCTTGACCATTTTAACTATGCAACGAAAGTTATTCAAGATAAATTTGTTGCTATTCGAAGTCCTAAAGTTTTCTCTTTCTGAGTCAACGATGGATAAGTGGTTGCATGTATGTGTGTCGGGCTGTACAGTATTTTACTTCTTATTTTTTTTTATTTCGTTAGCACAAATTGATAACAAATTTGAGCTTTATTAAAAACCATTAAAACATTACAGAAGATAACAAAGAGAGCAAACTGTGGCAGTTTAAGTAACTTATAATACTTGACAATGATTTTTCATCATTTTTTTTTTTGGAATTATTATAAACCCCTTAAAATAATTGCTCTTACTCTAGTTTCTTCTTTAGCTGAAGACTTGTTAAATAATTGCGAGTTATTCTTAAAACGACGCTCTTTATAGGGTGCAAAATAACTGGTCAACTATCCTTATTAAATGACAAAATTATTTAAGATGAGGATATCACTGACGTTAAACTGCGGGTATTCCTGCTAGTACGTTTATCAAATTTTCAACATAGACCGCAAAGAAGAAAAGAGGAAAACAATTTCTCGATTTTTTTCTAGGGTGGTCACAACAGATTTTGTGGGAGTTTCTAGGGTTGTCGTAAAAAAATTTAAGGGGGTCAGAGGTTTAATTTATTTCATAATTTTAATGTAGTGGTCATTTATTAACCAATGGCATTATCCTTTGAAATGTTTGGAATAAAATAGTGTCAAAATGCCGTGGACTGTAAAAAAAATAAATATCAAAACATCGTTTCTTTTGCTCACTGTGACGGAATGTTAAACGTCACATACTTACTTCATTGGTTTTTGCAAGCAACATATCAACACACAAAAAGAATAAGCATTAAAAGAATAAGCAGTGAAGATGCCTAGAGCATGTTTTAATATCACTGAAATTCTTTACTTGTTTGCTTGCCATTTAATCTCTGTGTCCTATCTCGTGACAGTATCAAGTCTGCAGTCACGGAAATCTGTCACGAACAGCATGAAAACATGTTGTAAACATGTACTATATTTAACACAGTTCAATAATGGAATAATTTGTTTATTAAGCTGCGATGTAGCGCAATAATGTTTCGAATGTATGGAAGCAGCAACAAACAAACAAACAAACAAACACAAACAAACAAACAAACAAACAGACAAACAAATAAACACAAAAACAAACAAACAAACAAACCAATAAGCAAACAAATAATCATCTCTTTTTCCCCGTTTAAACCTGTTTTGTATAGAGGTCATATAATGTTACCAGTAAATTCAGTTTTTGGTATCTTCTAAAATACTAGTGCAATTGTTATAAAAGTTTGTGACCATTATATTCTCATAATTGATACCTTTTCTAAAAATGAGATTTCAAGTATTCATGACGTTACAAGTTATTAGTAAACAATGAAAATTCCGAGTGAATGATGATGTTCTTAAAACATCACTCCAATAGTAAGGCCATGTCTACCAGACAACTAAAGCATACACTGTTAACAAGAATAACAATTCAGGTACTTATGTCACTTTCGCATTTTTTTTATTTATTTGTTATTTTCCTTTAAAGTGCTGCTTATTGTAGGTTAAAACATTTGTTGCTGTTTTTTCATAGCAAAATTAGGATTCCTTTTCTTTTTGTGGAATTAAATAAATTGATACCAAACAGTTCCTGCTCTGCACGTTCGTAGGAACCTAAATTGTAAACACAACGCTCGAAATATTTTCCCAGGGAGCAAGTTTGCCTGTACATAGTAGGGAATGTGACAGAGTTAAATCATGCTTTTATGTTTGGATTCTGCAGGTTTTCTTAATTGCGTGAGTTCATTAGGACTGTGTTGTCAAATCAACTAGCTACTTGGTATGTTATCAAAAAACGACTGGATTATTTTCTATCATCAAATTGATTGGCTTGATGTTCCCAAAGATATCGTCCTTTTGCTATAAACCATGGAATAACAGTATCTCCTGTGCCCAACATCAATACATTTGATAGACGCATTGTAGTTTTTAATAAAAGCGAAAAGACAAATCGTGGCAATAATTGTGTGCTTATGTTAGTATTATTGATGATGTCATTAGAGATTTGAATTTTGTTCAAAATACCATGGTTTGCTTAAAATATAATTGCATTAATTCTGGAACGAATTTCTACATTTTGTTTTTCCAGCGCACTTTAAATGTAGTGTTGTCAGTTCATTTGAAGTAATCTACTGACCGTTAACCGGCTTATGTGGCAGGCAAGCGACTTAGAGCAATGCTGCACGTATATCTGGCGGTAATGTTACATAGTTACAATGGGAGGGGAAAAAAGTCAATCATTAGGATGAAATCCTAATTTACTTAATCACTGAATCCCTAAAATTTGCCGGATAATCAAATTTTTAACAATCTTTGGGTTAAAAGCGAAAAAAAATGGGAAATCGAAATAAAACTATACAGAATGATTCTGTTTCATGAGATAAAGCTATGTTGTAAGTTTCAAATTCTAATGATAATCCCAGTGAAAGTAATAAGATTTTTCTGATTATAGGGATTTCATGGAAATTTAAGGGGTATTTTCAAGTAATAGCCAATATCTAAGGTTGTGGCAGGTAAAAGACCTAACAATTTGGCAGGTGTCTAATAGATAGTAGTGAAAAGTAAGTGAGTATTATAGCTATGCCTCACGGCAAAAGAAAGAGTTATTGGTAAAACAACAGGCAGGTATATTTGGGATTACCAGTAATAATTGACACTGAAAAATATATTCTTTCATTCTATTGGTTCTGTTAGCATGTAATATGATTCTTTTGGATATTGCAGGGTATATGCACTTGTGGAAAAACAATTGCAGAGAACACGATGCTATAAAAACACGTACGCAATCACCCGAGTCATCAATCTAAACAGTCATCACTATCCAAGCAAGTAGAATCAGTGTAACTGTTAGATCGACAGAATCATTGTCGAAATTAAAATGTAAAGCATTGTTTAACACAAGGAGAAGAACAGTAATGAAATTATTGAGGTCATTTCTTTATTGTAGGATTAAGTTTATGTCTGTAAAAAAATAGCGAGCGTTCAATGACAGAGAAAGATTCATGCGTTAACTAATTAGTTTTTTTTAATCCGCTGTAATACACTGGACATTATCGGATAGCATGAGACAAAAGCGGAGGTTTTTATTTCAAGAACAACATGTCGTGATATTTAGTTACGTCTAATGATTGCGTGCAATTAGGCATTCTTGTGCTAAATATGATATAATTAATCATAAAAAGGCGCTGTTTATTTATGCTTTCTTTTAATTAATCTTGAATTAATGACCATGTTATTGCAGGTTTATCGGCTTAGTAATGACTTATTACCAATGATTGCAAAAATTGATGCCGTTATGAACAACATTATAGGAAGACGTCATTCCATGAGAATATGCTGTAACAAACGTCAAGTGTTGGTTTGAAAGTTGACATGTAGATGTTACGGGGTTGTTATAAATGTAGGAATTATGCATAGTTTTATTAACCGGCTATCATGTAAAAGAACAATAATCCTAACTCTAACACATAATAGCCGGGAAATACCATAATCCGCAATTGATCACATACATTTTTATAGTTAGCTTATTCTTAAACTTTTAAAAATAATTAACCCCCGTCTTCCACCTGTCCCTTCTATCAGAAATATTTGAATCTATATCTTTTTGTTTGACAATTGCATAAGATGCGACCCCTTCTTTCTATAACTGTAAATACCTCTCATTCAAGTTGGGATTCTTAACCCTGTATTTAAAAAGCTTTTAAGCTCTATTGCTACAGCAGAAACAGGGTATAGCATAAAAAAAATATTTTTCTGAGAACACTTGTTTTCTCCGCTTATCATTATTAGTTGAAATGGTTCCTATGTTAATACCTTGTATAATAAGGTATTATAAATCATCAAGTTTTAGACCTAGAGCAGCGTTTTAGGGGTTATAAAAAGAAAAGTGATTGTCTATTCGTAGGATGTTTCAATGGAGGAATAACCATATATGATTCTATGTTATTTTTTTTGTTTTCTGTTTTTTATTTTATGCAAAAAAAGGATTGACGGAATGAATATATAGATGAATAAATATTTTTATCTCATGGAATGTTTTAAGCATGCCATCACAGCACCGCCTAGACAACAAAATATTTTGTTATAATTTTATATTTTTAATCATGTAGTTATCGGTAAGGTCAAAACATGTTAATTAAAGGATAAATATCTCAATCAATAACAGCTAAGGACGAGCACGAATTTTTGTCACGCAAGCTTGAAGAGAGATTTGAATTTCCTTTTCCTTGTCAGTATACATCAACAGTGAATATGAAACTTTTGAGTTTAGTTTCTTCTTAATTGTACTTTTATTTTTAAGGTAACATTCCAATCACTTGCTCACTTCTTAAGGTCGCAATAACGTATTAATTCTTACTAGTCGTTAGCACGTGGAAAATATACTTCTCCTCAGTTTATTAGCCGTCGCGCAGGTAAACCATGCCACACATCCAGGTGGAGCGCTTATGTGCAGGCATACACTGTGTGGCGCATCCCATAAAGCATTTATAGGAATGCAGCATCTCCGGCGTAATTATTTTTTAAACTGGAATACAACCTATTCTCATACCATCGTAGGAGAAGGTGTTGGTCAGTATTTTGTTTTTTTCGCGGAAAATGTGCAAAAAATAATCGTGACACCAGGACTGAGTAACTTGTACATGTACTTCCTGTTGCACATCCACGAGTAGAGTGCTTAGATTTGTCTGCATATAGGCGTGATACTCCATTCAAAATAGCTTTATCGCAAATTCGGTTTAAATAAAAACACACGAAACAGCCTGCCTCCTTTCAACTAAAACAATCACTCAGCAAATATATTTTGCGAAATAATTTTTTGAAAAAAACATAAAACCAGTCCTTATAAAATAAATTGTGTGTAAAAAGTAAACCCTAAGTATCAAAGGTTAATCGAGACTGGTGTATTATCATTAAATCAATAAAATACATTAAAAGGTGTAGCTATGTAATTGCATTTTAAAAAAGATAATTTGAAAATTTTGGTGCAAAAAACTGTATTACTATTAATACTACTATTAATTTTTAGCCAGAGGTAGTTCAGTCACTGTAAATAACTAAAACTCTAGTTGCAGTTGAGTATAACTCAATTTGGTAAAGATAATACAAAACTAAATGATGTTGGTTAGATTACTAAGCTCTTATACCAAGCTGAGTACAAACCTTGGAATAGCAATAAGTTATGCTAGCTAACTGGCTGTGATGCCCTCTAAAAAAATAAAAAAAATAAATACAAAGCTTTTAACATACAAAAAAGTTTAAAAAAAGGATCTACAAACCTCCTTCCAAATGGCCAACGCTATGTTAGATCGTCCACGAGGAATGCTGCCATCGCAAGAGCTTCACGTATGACTCCTTTAAGAAACGAATCAAAAGGGTACGCGTGTTCATATGCACAATGGCGTTGTTTCTAATTCTGCGGGGTTTTATTGAAATAGAATACTTGTTTTTCAATGATTTCACTGCAAGATTAAAGAAGCCATCGTTGCTTTGAGACCATATTGCCTACAAAAAACAGACAAAATACGGCTATTTTTAACATAGATTTGAATTTCTACAAAAAGTCTCTTTTCCGTGTAATTCTCAAAACAAAATTATTGATTTAAATTCGATTTGTCATTATAATTTCGAATATAATGAAATTTAGATGTTCTTACCTGCCATAAAATGTTGCACAGAATCATTTGATTGCATCATCTTAATCAGCATTTTGCACAAGTGGTTTAACCTTTACTCTAAATACGTGATTAAATATTTTCTCCCAATAACATCCTTCCTTGAATAAACCATCACCCTTAAATTCATTTCCAAGAAATAACGCATAACCTTTGAATAAATGCCCATTGAAGAGAGTTGTGATGGGTATTTTTTTGCTAATTGTGATCCCAGGAAATGTTCAAGATTTATTTTTACTCTGAATTGTCACTAAACCGTGTAAGCCTCCGGACAGTTGAGAAATGGGTAAATCATTTTTCTGACTCTTTCTTATCTGTTTAGCTAAGGCTTTTTATTAGAATCGTTTACATTTTTTTAATCATAATTTTTGTTACATACTTCCGGAACAAAATCACTGTTCATAAAATGTCACAACATTTCTGGACTACTGGTTTCATTTTTAGCGTCCTTATCAGTTGAGCAAAATAAACTATTTAATTCTCAGCATAGCACATATACGTCATAGACGGTCGCTACGCCAAGATAAATATAATAACGAAAGAAGCATAAATATAGAATTGAAACTTTACTAAAGGACAGATTACACGAGGTGAACCAGCCTAGTTTTTCCGAATCTCGGTTTCGCAGGCCGGAAATTTCTCAAGTGATCTCTGAAGCCCGGAGCGAATTTTTCATTTTTATGCATTATTAAAGCCTTGCAGGTGAGGAATATGTTTTCTAAATACTAGCCGGTTTTGTTGTTGTGCTGTAAAATAGAAAGACCAAGGCCAAAATTTCAGACCGAATTCAAGCATTTTGAGGAAGGGCGATGAAAATTTGCGAATAAAAGAACGGATGTTGACCGAATATCGAATAAATATGTATAATTTTTTAGCAAGTGTTACCAAGTGTGTCTTCAAGGTCTGTGCATATGCTAAGACAATTTCAGACCGAATGAAACGCCAAACGTTGATTAAGATTGACCTGCCAAATTTTCATATTTCACGATACGATATAAGTAGGATTAATGCCTGGCAATATAGACCACTAGTCAATTCAATGTGTCTCTTTAAACGAAGTCATATGTCGTTCTTAAATACTTACACACGTGCTATCAAAGCTTTGGCAATATTAGTTTTCACCGGAAACTCAATATTTCATCCCACAAAAAAATGACCGCAAACTGTTTTTGGCTGGGTTTGATTGAAATAAACACAATGCTTAACATATTTGGCACATGTGCTGACATTTGTTACGTAAAAAAATATATATGGTTATTATCTTAGCACTTGATATTATAGAAGTTGTTTTTATCATTGTCCATTTCAAGTAGAGAAAAGCAACTTAGCTGGAAATTTTTTTAGGAGGAGTGTTGTACACGTTTTATGCAATAAACGAGATAAATTTTATCCATGATAAAACCATAAATTAGATTGTTTTTTGTTAGAATATATCAAACATTCGTGAATTCTTTACCTTAATTTTCCGAAAAAGTTAACCTAGAAAAGCCTTGAACATGTTACCAAACCACCGGAGGAGTTCAAATGGAGTTAAAAATTACTTGGCCATATCCTTAATTAAATTGGTTTTTTTTCGGTCTATTATACTTCTGGACGAGAAAAATCATAGTTATTATTCTTTCTATGTGAACAGGAAATCGTGCTTTAATCAGCCCATCCCTGCTAATAATTTGATATTGCACAGCATGCATATCTATACAAAGATGGTAAGTCGGAATAGACATTATTCTTAACATTTCTTTGTGAGACTTGCCACATGCTATCCATTACCATGCGTTGTCATTAATTGTTATAGCAATAAAATCAGCTAGATAATCTCACATGTATGTCGCACGCGATTGAAAAAACTGTACTTGAGTCAAGTGAAACTGTTCTGTAACGTTACTCAGTTCTGCCTAACATTGCCATTCAACGGACAACCATTGCTCTTTGGTACTAAAGATGGAAAGATCAGGATTTTAAAAGGACACGGGGGTTGTTTGGTAAATTATGATACACATTCCGGCTTCAGTGAATGAACAGGAAAGAAAAACAGAAAGGGAAGTATAGAAAAACTCTAAGTAATAAATAAATGAAATAGCGTCATTAATTTTTTTACATCATTTAAAAAAGTCTTTTGTTACCGGACAGACTAAACATTTTGCATTATACTCGTGTATATGATTTATTTTGACGTCAAAGAATTTTATTAAACTTTTATATCAGTTTTATACGAAAATAGAAGTTATTTACAAAGTTAAGAACATCCAGTCTGGATTAAAATTTGATAGAACTATAGCATCCTTATTATAAGGCCGTTGTGTAATAATATGCTAGAAGTTCGTATTGTTGACATGTACATATTTCTATTCTTCCTAAAAGCAATCAAAATACTGCCTCATTTAGTAGATATATATTCCTCTGTGTGTTCTGATTGGCTTATAGCATGCCACGTGTTAATATAAATCAATTTCATTAGTTAAGAGTATGTTTTGGGAATTGCCCGATTGTTATTGTAAAAAGACAACAACATAGAAATAAGAAAAAATAAGGGGCTTTAATGTTCATTCGGGTAAAAAACTTGTTTTTATTGTCAATGTTTTTGTCACTGCTGTTTTAATAAATTTTGTAAAAAGTAATAAAAAATATCTTACCATTTGATTTCAATTTAGTAAAAAACCATAGTTGTAAATTTGAAAGCTATAACAATCCCGAGTTGAGCATCATACAATCAATCCTTAGTGACTCTTAAATTAGGGATCAAAATATTATTTACTGAAAACTTTTTTACCGAGAAAAATACATTAAAATAACATTAAACTAAAAATATAATTTCCTACTTAAATCCTTTCTTTCTTGCACTAATTGTTTTTAATGCTACCCTATGTATTTTGCAGAACATGCAAACTTTCTCTTGTGCAACCATCGCGTGACTGTGCGGTGGTATGTCTACATATTAATGCATATTATCTGATTACCAGTGGGTAATTATAAAGAGAAATATTAAAATTGTCTTTAAAAAGCGCATTAAAATGCATTTGTTTTCTAAAAAATTAATTTTACATTGACCTATTTACGCACGGCTATAAAAGCACTGCATTGCATGGTGGTGTCTAAAACAGGGAAAGGTTGAGAACAAGCAGTACATATAACCTACCTTCATCATGATGACAAAAAAAGAAATCGTTTTGAAACCATTAGTTAAAGTTGGAGTTGGTGTGGTGTTTGGGGTTGGTAAAGTTGCGGTGCTCATTCCTATCACAAGAAAGAAGATATACAAAGTTATGAGGACAGCAGCTAAAACAGATAGAGATGATGACTTCAAAGACACGTTGTTTACAAAACCAATGTACAAAACTCTTGTAAAACAAATATTGATGGACATCTCAAAACCATTGCAAATCAAATCAGTTATTCCAAATTTACCGCTCTACAAGATGGATCAAGATCTACCTACAACAACACGGAAAACATATTTACATAATATTCAACGAAAAGGTGTTCCATTGGTTATCTCCTTTGGCAGCTGCAGCTGACCTCCATTCATGGCGGAGTTGAAGCAATTTCTTGATCTTTGTGAAAAATTTCAAGGGATTGTTGATTTCGCCATAATATACGTCGAAGAAGCACATCCGGCCAACGGATGGATTGTCAAGGTAATTATTTTATTTTTTTAGTTTATTTTACATTTAATTTTTCTATATTTTTTTATGTGGCTTTAAAATATATTGTCAGGTCATCTCATTAAAAACACTTTATTATACCTCTAAATTCTTTTTTTTAGCATCAACGACTATTACCAGCTCAAAACAACATTTCTGATAGAATTGATGCTGCAAGTGAGTTACAGAGTATGTGTCCTAAAATTCCCATGTACGTAGATCCATTCGATAACAAGATCTGTAAAGCCTTTGCTGCATATCCAGAACGATTATACGTACTACAAGACAATGCTGTAAGATACCAAGGTAAAATGGGACCGTTTGGATATTCAGTTAATGAAGTTGAAACTTGGTTGGTGAAGAATACTTAGCTAACTTTTGTTATATGCTAATTAAAATTGAGGCTCTTAGAGTTTTATTTCAAATTACTTCATAAACAGTCCACTTTGCTTGTGCTTTTATGAAATTATCTGATTATTTTTATGTCCTCTGTTCTTCAGAAAATACCTCAGATTCTTTGAAATCTGTTTAGTGATTCCTCTAACAAATTAATGAGTGTAAATATTAACATTAATATATATTGTATAAAATTTAACTATAGGAATATTATTATTTTTTTTTCGAAAAGATTTTGTGATTATTTGTTTGTAAAGCGATTCTTTAGTTGTTAAAACAAATATGATGTAGTTTGATCTTTCGTAAATATAAAGTAAAAAAAAATCGTATTGCTTTGTTGTTCTTGGAATAGGTTTCGCTTAAATTTTCAAATATTATTTTAGTTTGTACGTTTTCATTTATTCATTCACTTATTCATTCATTCAACACTAAACATTTAATTTCGGCAAAGTACTGTTTTATACGCAGTTAACGGTATTTATGGCGGGGTTAGGAGTTTTTGTCTAATTGGCATCTTATCTGACGTCAGCAAATGTTATTGCTAGGTGTCATCTTAGTCATGTATGATTTTTAATTACTCATGTAACTGACATCATTCGTACCAAGTTTTACGACTAAGTTTAATAAAAAAAAGTTATGAAGGTAGGCCATTTTTACCTGGGTACAACACTCGACTTCCATACTTACTCTGGCATGAATACGGCTACAAATCATCTTCGTCATAAATATTACTTTCCATCCTCGCACATTCAGATAACATTGTGTAATAACCGGGCCACTCAGAAGGTCAATGTACAAGAAATTATACTTACTTTTTTGAAAGAATATAGACAACTTGTTATTAAGTTCTGCCTTTTTAATTATTTTTCAGTTTTTTTGTAGCAAAACATATACAGTTTGCAAAATAATACATAAAAGATCAAAAGTTTGTTGTGATAAGAAGGAACTGTATTATTATATAGATGCTATACTAAATAGAGTTAAAAAGGTAATTATTGTAGGTAGCCGTTGCTTTAATTGGCTGCAATAATTTGGTATGTTTCTGTGCAGAATTTGGAAGAAAATAGGTAGCTAACTATATAATAAAGGTTTTCTTTTACAAGAAAGCTTAATTTCAAAGCAAGGTAATTTTTTATGTAGAATAAAATTATGGATATTGATTATTTGTAAAGTTTCCGTTCGTTTCAGTTATATTCCTTTTGCCATAAGCTGGGCTTTTTAAAAGATCTGTGCTTTAAATTACAATACTGTGCTAACTTGTATTGTAACTCCTTGGTTAAAACTTTAAATTCGATGTCATCAGATTTCTCAAGATAACAGTAAAACAAACTGATGTTTATATGGGAGAGTAAGAAA
Source organism: Hydractinia symbiolongicarpus (assembly GCF_029227915.1). Lineage (NCBI taxonomy): Eukaryota > Metazoa > Cnidaria > Hydrozoa > Anthoathecata > Hydractiniidae > Hydractinia > Hydractinia symbiolongicarpus. Next base: position 8,409,451 of record NC_079878.1, read on the forward strand.
TGTCAGAGAATTTATCTTTCTTATTATCTACATGCTACCTCCTACATGCTAAGACTTGGAAATAAAAATTAATAAAGTACCTGCAGCTTAGGGATGATTTAGGGTAATGACTTTAAAGAATATGTTAAAAAGTCTAAAGGAAGAATTGATTTATTTTTCATTATAATTTTTAAACTGCACTAAACAAAGGATTTGGTGTAACTGGTGCTGTAAAATGCGCCTAATAAACTCCATGCGACAACGGGTTGAAGAGACGATTTACGCCCAGCCTGACGATATTATAATAACTCCCTGCTAAATTGCACAATTTTAGATATACCAAAAAAATTGTTGGGGACAAAATTATTGCGACATGACAATAGTTTGATGATTTTGTGGCATGTGATTTCTTTAGTTCGGTAATATCTTTGATTTCTTTTCCTTTTGAATAACAATGTCTCTCAGGATTTTTAGGAGTGGAGTTTTACCGTACACACGAGTTTCATAGTCCATGAAACTTCAATAATCTAACTTAGATAATCTAGACTTAACATTGAAATTAGTTCCAGTGATTTACTATTTTTTACATTTTTCGACATCAATTATTACATTTTGGCATGTCTTCAATAATTTTTCGATTCACAAAGGTAGATTGAATTTGGCAACATAAATTATTGGGATATTGAAAACCGCAATAACTTATGTCTGGAATAATTTATACCACAATAGCGTATGCCCGCAAAAATTTATGTCCTTAAGATAACTGAAACTACACCTCAAGCTTTAAAGCTTTCCAGAATCGGTATAGTATATTCGCATAATTATGATCTGATTTCCCCCCTTTGTTGCCAAGCCCTTACGTACCAATTTGGTTGTAAATAGGGCTAAATGTTGCCCAAAATGTTAGGTTTCAAGATTGGTACAATATTTGTATAATTGCTTGGTATTTAGTTACACTAATGTGACAAACTAAAATGGTGTATCCATTTATACTACGAAGTCTCTCCTAACTCTCCTAAAGCTAAAACATTAAAGAAACCAAGATGCAAGTTTTAACTGAGCAACCCCGGCTATCGCCAGCACGAATAGGTTTAATTGGAATCCAAGTAAAAATTGGTATTTTGGGCAAATTTCCTACCTCTGTTGAAGTCACAGCAAAGGTGCTGACATTACCAAGTGATTTTCATTACCTCTTGTGTCTCATCTGTACAAAATCTGTACAAAAATTGACTTAATTTAGAGACATTTATCCTTTAAAAACACCGGACAAATTACTAGTGTTGTAATAAACAGAGATTGTTATATTCATTGAGTATCTGCAAACTTAATTTACCACAATCCACGTGTCACTGAAGAAAAAAATCATGATTATCGTAAGTAAGAAGCTTCATGGGGTACATTTGTTTCGTTGTCTTATGATATTAATGCTATCCTATTGAATAAAAAGATAACTTTTGTTTCGTTCTTCTTATTCAGATAAAACTTGTGAGAATATTCATCACCGTTATCTTAATGCTATCCGTTTTTTACCAAAAGCTTAGCAACATTACGATTTATTTAGAATATCCCGTGAACAAATTCATGCCACACAATGCTGTTATTGTGCATTGTTCTTTATAATTAATTGCAGGTCAAAAGTCTGATTGCGGTGATCTGTTATTAGTGAGGAAACTCCCTTTCCCTTTTCTCAGACAAGGAAATTACAATTCTGTCTTAATATACATGTGTCTATGAAAAAAATATGTTATTTGTAAAATTTCTTAATAAGAACTAAATTGACCAAATTTTGGTTTCGCAATGTTTATAAAATCGTTCTTACTCAACTCATATATTTTCATTAGAAAAAAACAATAGTCCAAGTGCCTAAAGGCATCAATAAAGTTCCGATATATATCTAAACTAATACTTATCATATTATCAACTGCTGCTGTTTGTCCCATCTCGTGACAGATTTAAATCGACGATCACGAGAAATTGTCACGCACAATATCTCGGAGCAGATAAGTTAATGTTGGGACAGATTTAAATATATTTCTTAATGAAGGTATTAAATGTTGATATGATCTAATGATTATCCAATTTGCATACCTCAAATGAGGAAATTAGTTCTGTTAGAACTTTATCGGGCACGACATTGAAAAACAAAGATCTAAACGCGCAATAACTTTAATGGACTAAATATATGATAAGGAAAATCAACCTGGATCTCCCAGCAATAACATCGCAGGATTACATCAATCATAGAAATACGTATTTTAATACATCGAATTATCATAAGAATTATGAAACTGTAGTTTTCTGTTAAAAATTTCAAATGGCATAATCACAAGTTTTAAAAACAAAACTTCTTTGTCGTCGTTAGGGTTGTTGTTGTTGTTGTTGTTGTTGTTGTTGTGTTTTTACAGTATCATAGTTAACATTGGATAAATGATTCAATGTCTCCTTCATTGACAGAGGATTATGCCACATGATGTGTTTTTTGTAAATCCTGTTTAAAAACTTTTCTATGCTATGAAATCACCACACAAAGCGCTATGGGTCATGAGATTGTGCACGTTAGTATGACACAATACACCATGTTGGACAAACAAGCTGAAACAACACAGAACATGCCAAACAATAAGTCTACACCAATAACTTAACGTATACGTATTCGTGCCAGCATTCGTTTATTCTTGTCCTAGCATCAAAATTACATTCTTTTTCACAAAAATTTTCAGAAAAAGCTGCTCCTGAGTTGAAACAGGAATACTTTCTTACTCTACTTAATGCAAAATTTCGCCAAACAAGAGGTGTTATAATTGATATTTAATGCTCGTGAATTATTTTTTTATAAAATTTGCTTTGTTTCCACGAAATACTGGCAAAATCTATACTAACGCTCCACTGATATAGTAAGGCAGCGTCCCTAGAAATTAATCTTTCTTTTTAACCATCATTATGTACGCAATCAAATACACAAAAATACCATTGAGAAGTGAAATCAACGGATCTTTCATAAGGGTGTTATAATTGATATTTAATGCTCGTGAATTATTTTTTTATAAAATTTGCTTTGTTTCCACGAAATACTGGCAAAATCTATACTAACGCTCCACTGATATAGTAAGGCAGCGTCCCTAGAAATTAATCTTTCTTTTTAACCATCATTATGTACGCAATCAAATACACAAAAATACCATTGAGAAGTGAAATCAACGGATCTTTCATAACAATTTCATTATCCTAGGTTGTTAGAAAGCCAAAATAAACTGCCAATTTTAATCTGGCTTATTATAGGCAAATAATCTGAGAAACAAAAGAATATAATGAGAAAACTGAAAAGTAATGAAACAATTACGCAAGCCTTTCAGGGTTGCATGCATTGTTCAATCGAACAAGAGACTCGAGACCAAGCAGGTAAATCTCAAAATAAACAAGAAGTTATTTTTCAAAGCGATGCTCTTTCAAGAATTACAAAACTTTAACCTTAAAAATTTTAACGTATTCTATCATTATAAAAGCACACAATTGAAACTAAAGTAGACCATTTCTGGCTGAATTTTTCTCTCACAAATTAATGGTAAATTTTGACTTGTTAAATTTTGCGACTAAACCTTCTAAATAAAAATACGATAATTGCAAAAAATTGCACTTGGAATCAAAAATCATGCTGTCATTTACTATACACCAGCAAGATTTTCAATAACTTTAATGGACCAAATATATGATAAGGAAAATCAACCTGGATCTCCCAGCAATAACATCGCAGGATTACATCAATCATAGAAATACGTATTTTAATACATCGAATTATCATAAGAATTATGAAACTGTACTTTTCTGTTAAAAATTTCAAATGGCATAATCACAAGTTTTAAAAACAAAACTTCTTTGTCGTCGTTAGGGTTGTTGTTGTTGTTGTTGTTGTTGTTGTGTTTTTACAGTATCATAGTTAACATTGGATAAATGATTCAATGTCTCCTTCATTGACAGAGGATTATGCCACATGATGTGTTTTTTGTAAATCCTGTTTAAAAACTTTTCTATGCTATGAAATCACCACACAAAGCGCTATGGGTCATGAGATTGTGCACGTTAGTATGACACAATACACCTTGTTGGACAAACAAGCTGAAACAACACAGGACATGCCAAACAATAAGTCTACACCAATAACTTAACGTATACGTATTCGTGCCAGCATTCGTTTATTCTTGTCCTAGCATCAAAATTACATTCTTTTTCACAAAAATTTTCAGAAAAATCTGCTCCTGAGTTGAAACAGGAATACTTTCTTACTCTACTTAATGCAAAATTTCGCCAAACAAGAGGTGTTATAATTGATATTTAATGCTCGTGAATTATTTTTTTTATAAAATTTGCTTTGTTTCCACGAAATACTGGCAAAATCTATACTAATGCTCCACTGATATAGTAAGGCAGCGTCCCTAGAAATTAATCTTTCTTTTTAACCATCATTATGTACGCAATCAAATACACAAAAATACCATTGAGAAGTGAAATCAACGGATCTTTCATAACAATTTCATTATCCTAGGTTGTTAGAAAGCCAAAATAAACTGCCAATTTTAATCTGGCTTATTATAGGCAAATAATCTGAGAAACAAAAGAATATAATGAGAAAACTGAAAAGTAATGAAACAATTACGCAAGCCTTTCAGGGTTGCATGCATTGTTCAATCGAACAAGAGACTCGAGACCAAGCAGGTAAATCTCAAAATAAACAAGAAGTTATTTTCAAAGCGATGCTCTTTCAGGAATTACAAAACTTTAACCTTAAAAATTTTAACGTATTCTATCATTATAAAAGCACACAATTGAAACTAAAGTAGACCATTTCTGGCTGAATTTTTCTCTCACAAATTAATGGTAAATTTTGACTTGTTAAATTTTGCGACTAAACCTTCTAAATAAAAATACGATAATTGCAAAAAATTGCACTTGGAATCAAAAATCATGCTGTCATTTACTATACACCAGCAAGATTTTCATTAACTACAGAATCTATCAATTTCTTTCTAAGATGTTTTCATGCTGACATTTTACACACCTGTCTGGCTGACCCGTCTGCCTGAAAAGATTCGACAAAATGGCTCGAACACAAGATGACTGATCTTGATTAAAATATATAGGCGTAGGTTTAACTAGCATGATGCTACATCAGCATATAGAATGAATGTGGTATAATAAGAAGCTATATTCAATTCCCTTATAGATTTCAGATAGCTCTCTTATATAAGATAAGACCAAAGTTCATTATCAGAAAGTCTTTTTGATCAAAAATAGTGGCCAGACATGCAATGGGATGTTCACTATAACCATAATCACCTGTGGAAAAGACGTCCATGCACTAGCTACAAGATTTGGAACATTTCTAGTTAGATGACTTATAGTTTAAAGAAGTAATGGTGGTATGAGCCCAAAAATAACTTTTAAGAATCACAACTCAAAGTAGAAAAACATAACCCAGCTCAAAGCCCGAAACTTGACAAGTTTGCAGGCAAGATGGCGAAAAATTCAAGATGGTATGATTACCCACTATGAATTAAGGAATACAAGGGAACCACAGATGAATGACGCCCATTCCTATTTTGGCAGGGAAAGTGAGTGATAATGATAGCATTTACATCAAAAAAGCCACATTTGTGAAACATATGTTAACATAACATATAAAAAGTGTGTACTATAACTTTATCCTCTTTTCGTTTTGTTTTTTCGTCAGACCTTTACCTTTACCTTGCCCGAAAAAATGAATTAAACTGTCTTAGAATATTTCATTAACACATAGTTTAACTTGCTGATTTGCTTAATCTGCCATACACCTTTATCGCCTAAGTAAATTCTTTGCCTTGCGGTCTGTACTGGTACTTTAAAAACACTTTAAAAGGGAACAGAGGTCAAAATTTTGTTGTTGTTTATCCCGGTTGAAATAACAGATGAGATGATAACAGAAATGTGTTTTTTATAATATATTTTTACTCTAATGTTTAATAAGAGCAGCATAAAATTTCAGTGGTTATGACGTCATTGTTACATAAGGCTTTCCGTATTATACTCATAGTAAGTACATAGGTCAACAAAATTAAGACCAGCAAAGCTAACAGTGACTGGAAACTTTGATATGTTGACCCTGAGCCATATTTATACATAATAAATTGATAATATTCATATAACAGTAGGAAGACGAAAAGACACAGCTGTTTAGCTTCCAATGATATGGGATTTCATTAAAACGACACTACCGATTCGCAATTACTACGTCAAAAAATGAACTTTGTACTCAAAAATGGAAATTTTTAAATGCATATGGTACATTTTTTTTAAAAAAAATTTTTTATGAATCCTAATGTTGTTCTCTGTGTCTGAACAAAAAATAAATATATATTTTCGAAACTTCTGTTCCCATTTAAAGTTTCGCTTTTTAGCAATCTTTAAGGCTAAAGTACACGGTAAGTTAAAACGGACCGTTTAGTTGTAAGAAAAAAACTTATAGGTTTCATTGCAGGTAATATACCTGTCTAGACGTTAAGATAAATTGTATAAGTTTTTTAAAAAAACTCTCTTTTTACATTTAATACCAAAGGAAAACACGTAAATATTCCGTGGCGGGTATTGTTATAGCAGCAGCAGGGTAAATGTTTGAAGAAAAAAAGCGGTTATGATTAGAAATTGAAAAAATATGCTGAAATCTTTAGTTTATACAATAGCTCATTAATCATTCTGTTAATTTCAATAGAAAAAACTTAGCAAAAGTCGAACATGTCCAACTTTTAAGAAAACTTATAAAACCGAAAAAAGTTGTACATCTTTGCTGTTTACACGGTAAGTTTTTTATCTTACATTTAAACGGTCCGTTTAAACTTACCGTGCATTTTAGCCTTTACTCAGTTTAAGTCATAAATCCTCATGCATTAAGCAAAGCTTAATGCATTATGCATAAACTTCACGAATTATTATTCCTAACAGTGTTCATTCTTCTTTTGTTTATGTAGTTGCCACCTACCACATAAATTCTCTAAGGAATCTATAGTAAAGGGTTAACGATTTTGCATTATTCCTGCTTGTTTTTCATCTTCCTTCCTAGCCGTGGTCTGAAAGTACAGTTGACTCTAATTCTAATTCGAATCTCTATTTTTGTTATATTTCTATAATTCAAACGAGTGCTCAGTCCTAATTCGAATTTTAGAGTGTCGTTTGGTGTCGACCTGAGAAAAGCACTTGTTAACGCAACTCATATTGTCGAAAGAGATCGTCTCTGTAATGTAAAGCAATCAAATATTCAACAGTTTTTCAAATACAGTTTCTTTTTTGTGCATTTTGTGTAATTTCACTCTTATTTGAATTTTCAATCTCTGAAGCTGAAATTCAAATTACAGAGATTTCTATAATTCGAATCTTTCTATAATTCGAACAAAATTTTTTTCCCGTGGCAATTCGATTTAGGGAGAGTCACCTGTAGTAGTTTTACCCTTAAACATGTACTCAAGTATTAAAAATGTCGAGCAATTGTCAAAGTAGGTTTTAATATTTCCTTATCAATACATAGACTTATCATTGATGAAAGCGAAACAAGGAGTTTCTCCACCTGTTTTTAAATTAGTTTGCGTTTTTTGAACACCTGCTCAGGATAGACGTATAGGCCTGTGGACATCATCATTCGCATTATTTATCTTTTGAATATTTTATATGTGCATTTTGATGTAACTATATTTTGCTATGACGGACAATCAATAAAAGATTTTTTGTGTACCGTCTCCTATCACACTTATGCTTGATACAGATTTCCAATACGGTTCCACCATCATCTCTTCATTCTATGACGCCATAAATTAGAAAATATGCTTTGACTAGTCATCATATTCAATCTTGTTAACTTTAGCTTATTAACCTTTTGCCCTAGCTTAAAAGTTTTTATTTAGATCATTACTAAGTTCAAAGTAGCCTCTACTTCAAAGCTTACTATAATTAAGCCAAATTTGTATTGGTGATAGAGTAAACAACAACCAGCTTTTTTTTAGGCAAATCAATGCGTAACAAAAATTTCCCTCTTATTTCTTTTCTCCAATCAAACCTTCGATATATTTGCACAGCATATAAAATAGAAAAGTAAGAATTTATAGATATCTCGGAAACGAGTTTGACAAATAGAAATATGTTGATGCATCAAGCTATGTGAGGGGACTCTACGTAGTACAGGATCTATCAATGTATCTAAAAAACAGAGGGAAAGCTATAGAAGGTATAACATAAGCTGATACATCTGCATTATATTGCTATATTTAGGCGGCTAAAGCAAGAGTATAAATGGGATCTATCGATATTTGTAAGTATCTGAGGCATACAGTGGTATGAGTTATTAACCCTATTCGGTCCGGGGGAGGGGGAGTTGCATGGCTACGATACTTACTAAGTTGCAACATTTATCTATTAGACACCTACATGCCAAATTTATAGGTCCCATACCGTTCAGAGGGTTTGATATTTGCTATTACTCGAAATTACCCCTAAAAATCTCTATGAAACCCTTATAATGGGAAAATATAACTCTTGTTAGAAATATCGTTGAAACTTAAAACTTAGAACACAACTTTATTTCACAAAGAAGAATCATTTTGCATGCTTTGGACACGTGATTCCTTTTTTATCCGATCTGTGTAAAAACCGGAAAATATGTTATATTTAGCTTTTAGAAACTTCAAACAGAATGCTAGAAGCGCTAGAACTAAAGTAATTGTATTTTAAGCAGATAGTGGCATTTTGGAAAAAATTCAAGCTTTTGATGACTTCACAGATAAACGCAAGCAAATATTTATTGCTGCTGTTCCTTTTGTGACGTACTATAAGTGTGCTGAGCGCGATTCAATTTCGACAAGGCTATGAAAAGTTATTGACGGGGGGCGGATTTCGCCCCCTCCCCCGCTCATAATATGTTCGAAAAAGCCCGGACCGAGTAGGGTTAAGTGGCGTAGGGAGCGGAGTGAATACAGTGATTAATGTTTTTATGATAAATAAGACGTCCTAAATGTAGCAAGCCAACATCTATGTTGGTAACTTTCGTCACGGAGAATACCACGGAAATGTTCATTTTCAAATCAAAGTAACCAAAACAGTCTGTCTTAATTAGCTGATGATTTAACAGATCATATATGAGAAAGAAATTCGTGACTGTTTTTAGATTTTAACGATAGTTTGTGTTTCCTTATAGAGTTTTTATACCAGTATGCAACGTTTAGTATATCAATACTGCAACAGGGAATATTGTGTTTATGATCGTAAATTACGTGAATATATAAAAAATATATAGCGACAATCTGAAAGGCATTGTTATTGTGTTAAGTCAATAATGCCAGGTTTTGCGTTGTTGTGTATTAGTGAAGTTTCTTTATTATAAGATTAGTCAATAAATTTGAAAATTTGGATGACGTTAGCAAAGACCCATCAATTTTTTTTTATTTTGCAAAGTTAGGAACAGGTTGCCTCTATTGTATAGGGCGTAAAACGCTGACTAAGAATATGTACAGCACCATGTGCTTTTGACGAACATATTGGGATTTAAAGTTTATTTGATAACATTATCAACCTGTTTGTTTCCAAACCAGTGGGCTAGCCAAGCTTCAAAAAATTGGTGCTATTTTGGCCCCAGGTGGTTTCCAGGTACTCATACAAAAAACGACGTCAGTTATTTTCATTCTTTTCTAAGACATTTAGCCTCAAATTTTAGGTGCATATTGGCTTAATTAATTTAAATCAAGCTATTAACGTCGTGATGTGTCCTATTTCTCAATTAGCAGTTGAGACGTGCTTTTTTCGGGGACTTAAGCACAATAAAGACATCCACTATGTCACAGACACATCGTATTTAATATGAAGGACTAGTCGATAAAGTCTGTGAGAAATCTACTTTGGCAGAAAAACAATGGAAATGAACCGTCATTTTTTTCGATAAGGTTGGCAATGACGTGGAAAAATTCCCTTAAACTCTTTAAGAAACATGAGACTGAGATTATTATTATTATTTTTGACTGCTAACCTACAAAATAAAAAAATATGAAAAAATGAAGTGAATTAACAGAAATCATGCTGAAAAAGGTATTTGTAAAACATGGTATGGACTAATGATTTTTTTTAAAAAAATCTCCTATGCAATTTAAAAACATTCAGGTTGAATCCAAAAAGTAAGCTTATTAAATGACCGAAAACAGCACAAAATAATCACAAAATAAGTTGTGAAATATGTAACAATTACAAGTTCGCTTTTAACCACACTTCAACTTAATTTGAAGGTTAAATATTAGCCTAAAAAAAGAAGAAAGCGACTTTGAAATATGAAAGTTTGCCATATGATGCATTAAAGTTAAGAAACATCTAAAGCAGGAATTGTTTCTGATGAATACAAAAAAAGGTCTTCGTCAACAAAAGGACAGAATTATGACTGAAAAGAATTTAACAACGTCCCAAAATGTAGTTATTGTTATATGTAGTCTTGCGCTGACTTATAGTTGTATGACTTTTCTTCTTAAGATGTGAACTGGTCGCACACCAAGAGCAAATGATTGGGGTTTGCCCTTCAACCTAAAAAAGGAAACAAACTTTGGAAAGATGAAAACTATATATCAACGTAAATATTTACCGGACAACAATAACTTAAAAAAATGCCTGATGGGTTAAGATTAAACTTTTCCTTGACTTTTGAATCATGAAAAGCATACTGAATGCACCCAGGTAATTTCTTAGTTTTTCTAGTATTGTCTGGCTTTTTGGCACTCATTCTCAAACTCAGTATTTTTGGTTAAAACAACTTCTATTCACATAAGAGTTTAAAACTCAGTAATCCGTGAACTTTGAAACAAAACATAATTTCTGTAATTAGATGCTTCATAGAATTAAAGAAAACTTTTAAAAATACATTGTTCATCATTTTATGCAAAGATTCCATCAGCTCATGCATCACATTTAATGCAGTTTAACATATTCACCGGTCCCGCAAGAAATTTCAAATAATAAATAAATAAGTAATAAGAATAAGTTTTAAGTAATAAGAATAAGTTTTTCCCTAATATGCTAATGACTTAACGAAGTGTGCCACGTGATGGTAAACTCTGCACTTCACTAAAAAGAAAAGAGATGCATGTCTACCACAAAATATAAAAAAGGAAGTGCGCATCTATACAGTGCTTTAGGATTCACAACATATTTTCGGCATATTATAAGTGTTGTAAATATGTGCAAAAAAGTAGTATCATCAGCATTTTCAGGGTTGTGGTAGCACTATCCCCACAATTCTCTGTCTGTTATATGTGAATAAGATTTTCTCCAGTCAGGTAAAAACCACCTATCCGACTTTCATATGACTCTACCAACTATGATTTTATTTTTCAAAGCACCTAAATAATTAAAATTAGGCAATACATTTTGAAATGCGATATTATGATGTGACGTATTTCTGCAAGCTTGAACATATTGTTGTGCATTCGCTCGTCAACTATTGGCAACCTGCGCAATATTTTGCCTTTCTTGAGCAAGTTCTCGCCTTACCGCATCTTGATCGTGTCTATTGACAGCCTGATTATAATTCTGTGCTGGACATCTGAACGTCTGTCGGCAGCTTGCTCGTTACATGCTGCATTACAAAATGTTAATTCGGTCAAGAATTTAAAACGTGACGTGTTTTACAAATCTACGCCTAGCTAAAGACTCATGATCAATAATTGATACACGTGGTTAAAATTTACGTGACCTTTTTGTGGAAGAAAAACGAGTTGAGGAATGCTTGAAACTTGACCAATAATTGCACCTACCTAACCTTGATTATTTTCATGATCACACAACATAAACCTATTGGCATTAGTAAATAGTCTAAAACCATGTAAAGAGTTGATATTGCTGTCATCCTCTAATGGACTATAGACACGATAAAAAATAATTTAAACAAAATAGGACAGTCTAGCTATAAAGCTACCTATAAAGACCACAAACTCTAAAGAAAGAAAAATCTATATTAAAGGGTCGGTATACTAATAATCTTCTTGTACATAACCTTGAAATACTTCTCTCGTTTGATTCCTTGTAGAATATTTGCAAAAAAAGTAGGCAAAAGCAGAAAAAGGAACATACTAACAATTCTGCTTCCTTATTTTAGTAACACTTTAGTAACACAGATTTAGTACTTCTTTGTACAGCTTCTAATCTTTTAAAACTTTTCTTCCTCCTCAAACAAACATAAAAAACATGTCGAAATTTTTCCAGTAAATTGTCCGTGTTTGAGCAACGTACTACTTCCAGCGCCTGAACAACAACAACAACAACAACAACAACAACAACCACAACAACAACAACAACAACATGAACAAACCTTTTAACGTTTGTTTTGATTGTCAAGGAAAACTCGGGAATCAAAAAGCCAATCAAATATAATTATTATTTATCTTCTTCCGCTCCGTTCTGTTTTGGTTTGAATGGAAAGTCAGCTTGACTTAGACTGCGCGATGTCGTGCCAGCATACCCGCACTTATACTTCATTGTGCATAAAATGAATACTCATAATTGACCGTCAGGACTTTCGCAGGCAGAAAATTTTGTGGGCAGAAATTTTGCCTATCAAATAAAAAAAGTATATATAAAATAAACTTTTGCGTTTTGCAGTTTTTGCAACAAATTTCGCTGAAAAAAAAGGTTATTTTCGCGTGAGATAACCCTTTATAACTTTCGCGAATGAGCATAAAATAAGATTCTTTTATAAATTTTTATAGTTTTTTTGTTTTGTTTAAAATAAAAAATGGACAAAAGTTATTCTGATAGGTTGCTAGACTGAAGAAAGAAAAAGATTTTATGCGTAGTAATAGTATCCATCCATGTGTCATTGATTTTTTTTTGATAACAACAAAATACAGCCTAAATTTGATTAAAGGAGATGCGAACTGCTGCTGAAAAAAAGTTTATGATAACTGATGATTTTGCTTGCTCCATAAACTGTAACTATAAAACATACATCATTTTGTTTACATTTGTGTGAGTGCTGAATTATTTATAATTGAGTATTTTTACGCATTTGTCAAACGGGTGGCTAAATTAAAAAACAATGGGATATATTTCTTTTTATTGTGATGGTCACGTGGTCAATGTACAGTTGAAGATCTAAAATGGCAAAAATGTTGCACAACATGTAAAGAACATATTTTTATTATTTTGTACTACTTAACTTGCGAATAAAATAGCGAGTAAAGATAAAGAAAGTAAAAAACCAAAGAAGAAAGATGAAGCCACCATATTGCACGTTCGATTTGTTATTGAAGGTTTCCGATCTGTATAGTTATTCAAACTTGGCGCCATCTCATGATAACAAACTTTATCATTCGAAGTTGGTAGTATGTTGTGAAAAAAGGATTGAAAACATGAAAAAAATATTATTGTTGGTTATGACAAATATTTCTTTAGTTCAAAGAAGTTTAAACGAAGTTTATAAAAAGTTGTTACTACTATAGTACGTAAAATATTCTTGGTTATCTCAAGTAAAAGATGTTATTTTTGATGTTTACTAAAAAGTACATTTAAAACCTACTTATTTTCACCGCATACAGACATGGAATTTCTGTAAAAATGTTGTTAGAAAGGTATATAGGTAGTTAGTTAGTCGTGAAATATTGTTTTTTATTTGGTAATATAGTAGTTATCTTAGCAGATTTAGGATTTAGAAATCTATATACATTTTTCTCTCGTTAAAAATTTACTTTCTGGCTGCCACAAAATAGTTTCTTGTTCGCCTCTCCTTTTAAAAAAAAAAGAAAGATTTTTCGCCTGAAAAAACTTTTCCTTTTCTTTAAATTGGCTATGATTTTGCGTGAAAAAACTTTTGCGAAAGTTTCTGCCTGCGAAAATACTACCTTTTCACGTGATTATGTTAGCAGGATAGTAATTTGGTGGGGCATTCTTAGTTAATTAATATGAAAAATTTTCACAAATTTATAGTGGCTTTTCTAATTGAACTCTGTGGCAACACCACCGTTGTCAGTACAAATATAGAGCTACCTGTAGGGTACATTTGTTTACGTTCTAATGAGAAGCATAAATGTATTAAATCAATTTGTAAATTTTCACTCCTGAATAATAAAGTTCATTTTGTTGATCCTTTACCTTCTCCAATACTTACATACCTGCAATCTGTTATGTTTAAATGTACCTTGTTAACCAACAGAGGTGTTACCTTTTATGGTTTTAATGCTAGACTTTAAACTTTGATACTAGATATAGTTAGGCTAATCGTCGGGTATACATGAGTTATTTGTCCCTAGTACATCAACACTTGTAGGACTAAATTAATATAATTAGCTTGATATCCTGTATGTTTCATTTTTACGAGATTTATTTAGTCAGGTTAAGATCTTCAGTTTCTGCAAAGGGTCCTACCTTATTGCTATAAAATTTGGCGCGTTTAAATTTTAGCGATTTTTGCGCAAAATTCTAAAAATGCGCTAAAATTTATACCATTACTACGCGCAAATGGTATGTGCGCCGAAATTAGTACGCGCGAAGTCGCATTTAATGTAGGGTGCGCAAAATTTAGTACGCGTCAGATTTTACACCAATAAGATAATAAACACAAAGCTCTCATATGAGCTACGATAGTTATAAAAGCGCAGCAACCTCTTTACTAGACACCAATGCTGATTTTCATGTCGAACACTAAATAGAGAGGGTATATATACAGACTTGTATAGCCTTTACACTTGCAGAATAAGTTCTCATGAACGTTCCAAATTATGTCAAAAACACATGTAGAGCATCGTGCACCCTTTCATGTTCGATGTCCTTTTCATAAAATAACTTTCTCGTAACTTCGGTTTAAATAAGAACACAGGAAACAGCCTGTTGTTACGATATTAAGCTAAAACAGTCACTCAGTAACCAAAATATATTGTCCGTATACGTAAAGCACGGTCTGCAGCCAGTCGCTCCAAAATTATTAAATAAACATTGGTTAATCATTGGTTAAAACACAGGTTAATCGCGACTGCTGTTGAATTGAGCTGGATACCTCTCAATAAATCAACAAACTTTAGACTTTTAATATGACAGTAGGGCAGGCGTAGCTATCTAACTAAATGTGACATAAATAAATATATATTTATAAAGAGAATTAAACAGGATATCTGGTGCATCTTTTCAACATTTCGCGCAAGTTTCGTCTACATAGCGTTTGCAGTGAGTTTGGTTTAACTTGTTTAACAGTATTAACTACATATTTTCCCACCTTTTTCATGTATATATTGAAAATATAAGACAACCATAAGTTTGTTTAATAAAAATGTTGTTAACGAGAAATACTCTCTTATCATAACGACTGCAAAGTCGTTCTAGAGACACTGAAGCTTAGACCAATAATTGATCAAACTGGTTATATATATATATATATATATATATATATATATATATATATATATATATATATATATATATATATATATATATATATATATATATATATATATATATATATATATATATATATATATATATATATATATATATGTATGTTAGAGAGTTCTTCTGTAATTGTTGGTATGCTGCACTGCACCACGGCGCTGATAAGAGACGGACCAGTGAGGACTAAAAGAAAAATACTGCGACCGAGAAAGGTGACGTTCTATTGTTCTAAGTTCTTAACAAGTAAAAAAAGGTCTGGATAGTGGAGCATCGCAATAATCCACGTTTTTTAGAAATAATAATTTGTACTTATTTGCGTCCCGGAGCAAAATGTCTAAAAATGTATTCGCACGACCTAAAGAAACGGACAAAGGAGAGTAATTGTTGTGTCATGAAGTTTTCTCTCTCGTTAGTGTAGCGAGTGCATCGCAAGCAGGAAAACTAAGCTGATGTTACTTTTAAAACACAGTAAGAACTGTTGCTTTTCTATATTTATGTTCCGACTACTCAATAACGATGGGGAAATGTAGAAAAGGTGTCAATCACTTGTTCGAAAAAGAAAATTATCTTTCATGATCATTCCAATTAAGCAAATCGAGAGAAGAAGTCTCTTAGAACGTGCACCTCTGGAAAATCCACAAGCAGTTGACAGTTAACTACGTCGAATAATTTACACCACAATGTATATTTAAGCACCACTTTCAAGAATGAAACCTTTTGAAGAGATGTCGATTTTCGTCGAGCAAAGTCGTTATTTTGAATTAGTACTCACAATGATTCTTTGCAGAGGAAAACCAGAAATAGACAGTTTAGTCCAGGTAATAATGAGGCCGATAAAAATGCTGTATATGGGAAACACAGACGTTTTATGCTATATGTAAGTCTGGCATAATACCTTCTATGCAATGCCTAGTCTGGCTACATGTGCGATGTGCAGTATTTCGCCAACGAATATGCTTTTCCTACTCTTATTTCTTCTAGTAGATGTGTCAGCATTGTAATCTATCAAGTTACTTTATAATTTGTTTCTGAAAATCCACAAAAGCGAGTTTCTCATCTTATAACATAAAAGAATCGCTTTCGTATATTGTTGCGGAGCTAAGCTAGCGAGCGATGCAAGCTAGGCGCAAGCTAAAGCCATTTATCCTTCTTCAAAGGATTCAATATGTTAGATATTTGGAAACGGTGAGTTTTGTTAGTTGCTTATGGCCACTTTTTTGCTTTGACAAAACTTCTTGGTATTACTTTCATATTTCGTAGCCTACTCTGTTTCCAGAGACTGTATGTCCTGTATGAATTGATCTATTTTATCGTACTCTCAAAAGATTAAGTCAGTTAGCTTAAAACTTTGATTTTTTTTGGAAACGTTTAAATTCCACGAAAGTGTGTTTTTTATTGTTTAGTTTTTACCCGGCCGCTAGAGAAAGAATCAATGTAAGCCAACAAAAACGTCAGATATAAAGACATCACATTTCCAAGTACTAATTCTTCCAACAAACATCCGACGTTGCTTTTTATTTCTGTTCACATTAAAATTCTTTTATATTTTAGATTACTCAACTTCAAACTAATAACAATGTTTATCCGTTATGTTGTGACGTTTGAAACTTAGCTCAATTCTTCAAATTCAAAGACGTTGCGTTGCGGGTCAAGCACGATGCGTCATGTGTAATGTGTGCGCTATTTTTGTTATTGTTTAAAGGGGCTACAAAACGACTGTTGGTTTTCGACTTTAGTGACTTACACAAAAGTCGAGCTAATGGCGAAGGAAAAGTTTATGATCTGTGACGCCAAAAACAACAACTTAAATCATCTTAAATAACATATTGGGCATTCAAGACAGAAAAGTTCACCACATATATTGGGTATCCATGTTTTATTCGTTATAGGTACTTACCTTGCTTGTATCTTAAACTTTCTAATGAAACAAACTTCAAACCTTTGAACTGGCTAGCTAGCTATATCCCACGGAATTTTGTATAAAAACATACGTTTATTGCATATAAAGCCAGTTAGCAACAAGAATAAATTTAAAATCTTTTTAGAGGCATTAACCACCTTCCTAAAGCTAGCAACATAGCATTTCTTAACAAATACAGCTCCGCGTTTTGTCTCTGTTTCAAACAAACTTTCTATTTACTGATATTTAATATATTTTACAGACCGTACCTTATTTACCGCCAGAAGGAAAACTGAAAATTTTTTGTCTTTTTTTAGAATATATGTGGCTTTAAAGAGTATATTATTTCTTATTTATTTATTTGTTTGTTTATTTTTTTGTTTTTTGGTTGTTTGTTTGTTTGTTTATTTATTTATCACGAATATTTATATAGGATGGCCATTTAAAAACTAGTAAGATATACCATACCTATATATACAAAATTTTCTGTCTTTCCTTCGGAAATTGCGGGGATTGAGCTTATTGAATTGTTTCATAGCCTCTTTTAATATGATAGAAAAACACTTTTCGATGTTTATCTAAAATAGCTCCGGGTACTAAAATGCTTCGTTTATTCATGTAAAATCGAGTAAAATATATTATGCAGGGAAAACTGAGAAATTCTCTTTGTAATGTTTTTTAAAAACATTTTTTGCAATGTATTTGCCGTTTTGACTTGGCGAAAAACGAATTCGTTTTTATAATAATTTCACAACTTTTTATTACAAATGGCACCGAGCAGAACTCGTCTCCGCACCTCTACCCCATTGTAAAAAGAAATCCTGGATGCCTGTAAACCACATTAATAAAAATTCCCTTTTCTTCACTACACCGTCGAGTATAATTGTTCACCTATAAACATAGGGCTTCGAAAGTCTGGGTTTTAAGCGGTTTTAAGCGATGCTACCATGCGCACGAAAATTTCGAGTAAAACAGTCTGTACGAAAAGTTTTGCAAAGGAAGTCTCAGGTTTTTCAGTGCCAGACGCTTTCAATTTTCGTGCTATAATTGTCTTTAAAATACTTATGGCTTATCATTGTGCTGTGTTTAACTGTGCCAATGGCGCTTATAAATTAAATAAATGAAAGGAAACTGTTTGTGAGGATCACAATGTAAAAAAAAGTGAATGTTCCTGTGGAACCACTATTTAGTAGGCTTCATTTCCAACAACAAAAAAGAAAATCCTGAAAAGAGAAAAATGTGGATACAGCTACTTAACCGACTTGCCTCTGGTTCAAAAGAAAAGTTGTTTGAGCCCAGTAAAGATGCAAGAGTTTGTAGTGAACACTTTCTTGATGGCAAGCCCACTGAGTGCAATCCCCATCCTACTGAAAATATGGGTTATGATTCTCGAAAAATAACCTCACTTTTATTTAAATCCCCTTCACAGAGAAAGCCACAAAAAAAATACAAAAGCGTATGGTGATGCTGATAACTGCCTACAAATAACTGAAGATGTGAATGTTACCAACCTGGGTGATAAAAATAATGTGGATAACAGCATTAGCACCTTTGTTCACATAACAATAATAATAGCAAGTTTTATAGCTCTTATAATGATGTTTCTTAAAAGTTGTTTAAATGTAGAGAGGGAAAACAGAGAACTTAAAAATAACAACATAAAGTTAAAGACAAAGTCTGCAAAATTATCACATTTGCTTAACCAAACAAAGTTACGAAAAAGAACTGAAAAATACCATAACCATATCTTTGTTCGTAAAAGTGTATCCATTTATAAAGAAATAATAAGTGTAACTTTTATACAAACATAAACAACCGAGAAACATTTGAATATTTTCATGATGCAATAAAGCCTCATGTATGTCAAAGATTTCATCATACAAAAAGTGAAATAATAATAATAATAATAATAATAATAATAATAATAATAATAATAATAATAATAATAATAATAATAATAATAATAATAATAATAATAATAATAATAATAATAATAATAATAATAATAATAATAATAATAATAATAATAATAATAATAATAATAATAATAATAATAATAATAATAATAATAATAATAATAATAATAATAATAATAATAATAATAATAATAATAATAATAATAATAATAATAATAATAATAATAATAATAATAAATATTTAAAGTGGCTAGCCCAGAAAATCACAAAAACCTATAGTTAGTGGATTGTTTCCACTGGGGGCCACTAGAACAAAAAAGAAACAAAAAATGATAAACCTTAGACTGCCTCAGCTCAATCAAACATAGTAACATTTATAATCTGTGAAAATTGAAAAGAAAAAGAATAAAAAACAAAAATTAAAAAATTTAAAAGTGATCTCCATTAGAATTTGCCAAATACATTAGAGATGGAAGTCTTAAACGAAAGCAGACTTCCATCACAGGTCACTTGGTCTGGAAGATTATTCCACACTTTTGCAGCTCTAAATGGGAAGGTTTTTTTGCCAAATTCCGTGTTGACCATGGGAAGTGTGAACCTGTTTTTTGAAGCTCCTCTTGTTTGATGATTATGACAGTTTTTTGTCAAAAGGAATTTTGAGCGCATGTAATCAGGAGCAATGTGATTCATGGCTTTGAAAACTAATATGGCATCGTTTTTGATGAGTAAATTATTCATTGAATATTCCCTCTCTTTCCCAAGAAAGGTACGGACACATTTTAATCGTTTTTCTAGTTTTCCCAATCTACCTTGGGTGGCACAAGCCCATGCCGAGGAGCAGTAGTTGAAATATGGCATGACAAGTGCATTAATTAAAAGGTTTTTTGTGTGAGGTGTTAAACAGGATGCAATGGTTCTAATTTTAGAATATTTAATTAGTATTTTTCTATTTATGTCATTAATGTGCTTTTCCCATTGCATTTTTTGATCAAATGTTACCCCAAGATATTTAACTTTTTCGCTCCTCTTCAAAGGAATACCCATATAGTTGATAGTTTTGTTCTCTACTTTTTTTAACTGGCTGTGGTTGCCGAAAAAGATTGTTTCAGTTTTGTCCGTATTAATAGTCATTTTGTTATTATTCAGCCAGAGGTCGACTTGCGAAAGTTCTAACTCGACCTGGGAGACAAGGGTATCCAAGTTTTTATGAGACGAAATAATTATTGTATCATCCGCATATAGATGGTGGTAGTTTGAATTGATGACAGATTTTAAGTCATCAATATACAAAAGAAAGAGCAGGGGCCCCAACACAGATCCCTGCGGCACCCCAAAAGCGTCTTCATGAAGCAGATCTGATCCTGTGTCGTTTACAAGAGTCAGCTGCATTCGGTCCGTTAAGTAGGACTCGAACCAGTCAAAGGCAGCATCTCTGATGCCAAAACACCATAGTTTTTTTAACAAAATTTTATGATCAACAGTGTCAAAAGCTTTTTTAAGGTCAATGAGCACAGCACAAACAAAGTTATGTTGATCGAGCTCAGTAAGAATAAAATCAGAGACATCGACTACTGCAGTTTCTGTGGAAAAGAGTTTTCGAAATCCGGACTGTCTGTCATTCAGGAAGTTGTGCTCAGAAATAAAATGAGACATTTGCTCATGCACTAACTTTTCAAAAATTTTCATAGGAATTGGCAAAATGGAGATAGGCCGATAATTAGTAGGATCTGTTTTATTGCCACTTTTAAAAATAGGCGAGACCCTTTTAGTCTTCCAACATTTAGGTACATAACCAGTAAATAAAGATTTGTTGAAAAGACTTGATAAATAAATACTTAAAACTGACGAACCTGCTTTTAGCAGTCGTGAACCAATTCCGTCCAAGCCTGTAGCTTTATTAAGTTTTAGTGATCTAATTATTTTTTCGACAGTTTTGGTCTCAATACGAGCCCACCGAAAATCGTGTCCGCTAACAGGTAGATTAACATTAGTAGTGTCAGAAGAAAATTTAGAGGCTAGTTTGGCACCAACACTGACAAAAAATGAATTGAATGTGTTGGAAATTTCTTTTGGGTGAGAAGTTTCTGTACCATCGTTTTGGACTACTCGTTTTATCGAGGTAGTATTGCCTGACTTATCAGGAACCAGTTTTTTTAGGGTTTTCCAAAGTTGTTTTGGCCGTTTTTGAAAGTCCTGCAAAACGTCATTATAGTACTCGTTTTTGAGTCGATTTTTGAGACCTATTACCTGGTTCCTTTTTTGTTTGAAAGCTTCCCAGTCTATGATGGATTTTGTTTTTGATGCTTTCCGTTTCAAGAAGTCTCTTTCTTTGATGGCTATTATTAATTCATCAGTGACCCATGCCTCAACACGGCCAGAAAATCTATGTGTTTTGAAAGGGCATGTTTGCCAGCCACTGTTTTAACATTTTTATTCAGTTTCTCACATGCTTTATCAAGGTCATCATAATTATTAAAATATGACCAGTCTAAATTCCTGAGGTCCTTCAGAAAAGCCTCTTCACTGAAGTTCTTGTAGCTACGAACCTTGCATGTTTTAGGTTCAAATTTTGGCCTTTTAAATTTTCTGATCACATAAACTAAATTGTGATCACTGATGCCTAAATCCATGACACCAGTTTTAGAAATACAAGAACTGTTAGAAAGTATCAAGTCTATAAGAGTGCTACTATTTTCAGTAACACGAGTTGGCTCCGTAATATGTTGTTTTAAGAAAATAGTGGAGCATAATTCCTTTATTTTGGAGGAAAGAGCATATTTTGAAAGCATGTTACAGTTAAAATCTCCCAAAATAAAAACTTCTTTCTCTTCTGGGAGCTTGTTAAAACACTGTTTAAAATGAGTACACAGGTTTTCGGTACTCTGCAAATCACTACCTCCAGGTGGCCTGTAAACCCCACACACGTAAATAGGTTTAGTTTTTTTCAGGCACACTTTCACCCATAGTGATTCAACATTTTCGAAGTAAAGGTGTTTCAAAAGGTGGCTATCCAAGTTTTCATTAACAAAAATTAGAACACCCCCACCTCGTCTATTCCGATCATTCCTATAACAAACATAGCCATCAATTTTAACGTCATTGTCAGTGATGGTGTCATCAATTTTGGTTTCACAGATGGAGAATACATCAAGTTTTGTTTGATGTAGCAGAAGTTTAACATAGTCTAGTTTGGATGACAGACCATTAATGTTGAGATGGGCCATTTTTAAGCCCTTCCCATTTCTGATTGCCTCAAAATCAAAGTTTTCATCAATAGTAATATTGATGTTGTCCGGAATTTCGTCACCAAATGACTCCTCATTAGCAAAGGGCAAATTACGAGAAAGACAGGGACTGCAAACGAAAAACAGTTTATCTTCAGGAGTCTTCATAAATTGTTGATATTTTTTATCAGAAATACGCTCACATTTTTTATGAGCCCATAATCCACACTTGTCACAAGAAAGTGCTTTGTGTGTTTTTGCCACAGGTTTTAAGCATGAAGAACAGGGATACTTAACAGGACCTGGGTTGAGGCAGATGTCCCCTGACAAGAGGATTAAAAAATAGAAATACTTGTGCCTGCTTGGCTTAAGTTTTGATAAAGCCATTAATTTTAATTGGAGAGTGAGCTGGCTTTCAGAAACTCTATTGCAGGCATCAAGTGAAGAGATAGAAAAGAAACTCCTATCTAGTCGACTCATTTCGTTGTTGTTGGGTGAGCTACTTTTGAACGAAGGTTTTGTATTGCTCAAAAATACGGCTGTTACGGCTGAAAAAAATCAGTTAAAGAAATTTGGTCGAACACGTAAATTATGTTTCAAGGATGAGTTTTTGTTGGTTTTGATAAAGTTGAGGCTAGGAGTATTGTTTGAAGACTTAGCAGATCGATTCAAAATTTCAGTGGCAACAACTTCTAAAATATTTGCCTGTTGGATTAGAGCTATGTCTGAATTTTTTAGCTGTATGGTTTATATGCCAGACCAAGAAAGAATCCGAGAAAATATGCCCAAACGTTTCAAAAATTTATTGATCTTATTGCAATTATTGATTGCTCTGAGGTTTTTATAGAGACCCCAAAGGATCTGGAGCTACGAAGTGCTACATGGTCTGATTATAAACATCATAATACGATGAATTTTCTCATTTCGGTTACTCCAAGTTCATTTATAAATTTCTTATCCGAGCCTTATACTGGACGAATTTCTGACAAAGCCCTTACTCTTGACAGTGAATTTTTAGATATTGTGCCACCCTACTCTCGTGTTACGGCTGACAAAGGATTTAATATTGCCAATGAATGTGCTGCCCGTAGTATATATTTTACTGTACCACCTGGAAAACGTGGGGCATCACAAATGACTCCTTCCGAAGTAAGAAAAACCAGCGATATTGCGAAATTAAGAATACTAGTGGAACAGGTTATTTGAAGGGTAAAAACCTTTAGAATTTTAGCACATGAAGTATATACCAATTACACTTTTGCCTCCTTTGAAGGAATTATTGTTGCATGTTGTGGCTTATCAAATGCAAAATCAGCCATTATGAAGGATTAAACATTGAACATTATTGTATATACACATATATACTATATATAATATCACATACATATAATCATATAATATATATACTATTTTTGATATAGGGATATCTTTTGTCATCAGAATGTTATTTATAACTGTTGTATTTAACTCCCTGTTTATTTTTTCAGGGAACTTGGGTACTGAAATCATTTCCATGCTTCTGTCTGCGTCTTTACTTGCAATGTCTTGGTATATCAGTTCAGGTGCAATATATTTTTTCCAAAATTAATCAAGTTTCAAAATCAGATTGTGCCAAAACGTTTGATCAAAAGCTATTCGTTCCAAATGGTAACCCAAAGATGTGTAAACGAAGAAATCTGAATATTTTGCACCTGTAACAGCCATTTGACCTTGTATTTGAAAATAATATTCACTTGTTTCTTTTAAATAAGCCTTTCCATTGCATTCATATAAGTGCTTATATTTTTCTGCATCTGGGATTTTTTTAATTAAAGATGCTGGGCACTTAATCTCAACTAAACCGTAACCATGACAACTGCAACGTACTTCTAAATCAGGAGTAACACTTATCCATGGATGTGATTTTAAGACCATTATACCACAATCTTTTGTTGATAAGTTTTGATGTTTATTTTTATTAGCTTTTCATAGTGTTTCTTTGCATGATACTCCATAGCTATACCATGCTTCATTTGCCATGTTTGATGTTGAATTATATAACTTCTACAATTAAATTACTTGCATCTTGATTTGGATATTATAACAAAGTTTCCATTCTGGTAAAAACTCGCTTAAATTTTGAAGCCGTTATCCTACCATTTCTCTGTTTTAACCATTCATCAGAAAGACCTTGACTTACGGTGTTATCCGATAAAGTTTTTATTTCTTCATCTTTTAATTTTAAAGTGTCGCTAAACTTGTTTACTACTGTATCGTTATCACTTATTGAAAAAGATTTTGATTTTCTGAAATTCACAGCTCTTTTACAAAGTGTCTCTGGAAATTTGATTCTATTTGTGTCTCTGATAAGCATTGACTTGTCTTCCATCACTTTAAGAAAACAGCAATT
The DNA here is from genome assembly GCF_029227915.1 of Hydractinia symbiolongicarpus. Taxonomy (NCBI): domain Eukaryota; kingdom Metazoa; phylum Cnidaria; class Hydrozoa; order Anthoathecata; family Hydractiniidae; genus Hydractinia; species Hydractinia symbiolongicarpus. Next base: position 8,434,282 of record NC_079878.1, read on the forward strand.
GGGCGAAATGTTTTTAAAACATTGTATATATCTGAACGGACTCTTTTTTTATTTGAGAAATATATTTTTAATTCTTCTGACAACGGTGTATAATTTTGTTTCCGCTTAGCTTTGGTAGCCACTGCCTCCATAGTATCCCCAGCAGTTTTTTCTTATAAGAATCCTGCTTAATTAAAAATTAGGATAGTTTGCCAGGTTTAACTGCTGATGTTTAACTTGTTGGATGGTACATTCCACTTTGATAATTCCATTGTGCAGGTTGGGTGTGTTACCCAAATAAGTATATACAGCTGCTGCCACTCTGAACAAGATCCCTGCAACATGGTTACAGCTACCTGTGAAAAGTAAAAAAAAAAATGGAAATGTTTTGAAAGATCAATTTCATTCTTGCAAATATTTTTTAGAAAGAATTAAATCAAGTGCAGGAAAAATTAAATTTTGATTTACCCAGCAAACCAGCTGTACAGCTACAATAGCCAGCTAATATTTTACCACCTGGCATTCTACCATGGTCTTTTTCAATGATACACCAAACTTCATACTGTTTTGAATTAACTCTTTGCGATGGTAGACACTTTGTTTTAATGATACAATATTTGCACTCTGGTTGCAGCATGATGATAAATATCTCACCAACAAACCCATTGGAATAATATCTGTAAGCCTTTCCTTCTTTGTATTCGCACTCTAACCTCTGCCACAAATTATCTTGTGAAATGACATTTAGAAAATGCCTAGATATGTCCATGAAATATGTCCATTTGGCCAATAAGCTAATCCTTCATTTTCTCCTACCCAACTCAGTTTTTTTGTCAAGGGATCTTCCAAAGAGAGAGACTGAAACTTTTCTGTATACTCTTTCAGTAACAAACGTTCCCGATGTTCCACTTCAGAATAAACAGGGACACATTCTTCATAAGCAGAAAATGCCCTGAAAGAAGAGAAATGAAAAGTGTAATCATAAAAAGCTAGCACAAAAAAAGAAACGAGGATTTAGCTAGCTAGCTTGTGGGCACCACATACCTTGATACTAAAGTATCGAATGAACCATTTAAAGGTTTGTTTCTAATACCCGAGTACTGTTTAAGTGCATTCGCACCATGTATTTTAAAATCTTCCAACGATTTGATCTCAAGCTCAAGTAAATTACTTTTTTTGACATTTTAAACATTCACTTTCGTTTGTTTCCATGTAGCAATTTAACGTTTTACTCGAAATTTTTTTCCCGGTTATTTTTGTGGTGTATTTTGAAGAACAAATTTTCATTTTGAAAAAGGCTTATTCACTAAAATATTTTTTGCGGAAAAAATAACGAGTCAGTATTGAGCATTTCAATAGGAAAGAGAAAAAAAAACAGAAAACAAACACTGGGCTTCAAAAAAGTAAGTTCACGCCTAGTTGTAAAAATATGCTATGATATTAAAGTTGTTAAAAAATTTCAATGTGTTTTCTCTAAATTCTTCTCTAAATTTGATTAAAGGAGAGGCGAACTGCTGCAGAAAAAAAACTGATGATTTTGCTTGCTCCATAAACTGTAACTATAAACCATACATCATTTTGCTTACATTTATGTGAGTGCTGAATTATTTATAATTGAGTATTTTTACGCATTTGTCAAACGGGTGGCTAAATTAAAAAACAATGGGATATATTTCTCTTTATTGTGATGGTCACGTGGTCAATGTACAGTTGAAGATCTAAAATGGCAAAAATGTTGCACAACATGTAAAGAACATATTTTTATTATTTTGTACTACTTAACTTGCGAATAAAATAGCGAGTAAAGATAAAGAAAGTAAAAAACCAAGGAAGAAAGATGAAGCCACCATATCGCACGTTCGCTTTGTTATTGAAGGTTTCCGGTCTGTATAGTTATTCAAACTTGAAAAATGGAATTTCTGTAAAAATGTTGTTAGAAAGGTATATAGGTAGTTAGCTGTTCGTGAAATGTAGTTTTTTATTTGGTAGTATAGTAGTTATCTTGGCATATTTTAGGATTTAGAAATCTATATATATTTTACTCTCGTTAAAAATTTACTTTCTGGCTGCCACAAAATAGTTTCTTGTTCGCCTCTCCTTTAAAAAAAAAAAAGAAAGATTTTTTCGCGTGAAAAAACTTTTCCTTTTTTTTAAATTGGCTATGATTTTGCGTGAAAAAACTTTTGCGAAAGTTTCTGCCTGCGAAAATACTACCTTTTCACGTGATTATGTTAGCAGGATAGTAATTTGGTGGGGCATTCCTAGTTAATTAATATGAAAAATTTTCACAAATTTATAGTGGCTTTTCTAATTGAACTCTATGGCAACACCACCGTTGTCAGTACAAATATAGAGCTACCTGTAGGGTACATTTGTTTACGTTCTATTGGTGAGCATAAATGTATTAAATCAATTTGTAAAGTTTCACTCCTGAATAATAAAGTTCATTTTGTTGATCCTTTACCTTCTCCAATACTTACATACCTGCAATCTGTTATGTTTAAATCTGTTATGTTTAAATTTTAGCGATTTTTGCGCAAAATTCTAAAAAAGGGCTAAAATTTATACCATTACTACGCGCAAATGGTATTTGCGCCGAAATTAGTACGCGCGAAGTCGCATTTAATGTAGGGTGCGCAAAATTTAGTACGCGTCAGATTTTACACCAATAAGATAATAAACACAAAGCTCTCATATGAGCTACGATAGTTATAAAAGCGCAGCAACCTCTTTACTAGACACCAATGCTGATTTTCATGTCGAACACTAAATAGAGAGGGTATATATACAGACTTGTATAGCCTTTACACTTGCAGAATAAGTTCTCATGAACGTTCCAAATTATGTCAAAAACACATGTAGAGCATCGTGCACCCTTTCATGTTCGATGTCCTTTTTATAAAATAACTTTCTCGTAACTTCGGTTTAAATAAGAACACAGGAAACAGCCTGTTGTTACGATATTAAGCTAAAACAGTCACCCAGTAACCAAAATATATTGTCCGTATACGTAAAGCACGGTCTGCAGCCAGTCGCTCCAAAATTATTAAATAAACATTGGTTAATCATTGGTTAAAACACAGGTTAATCGCGACTGCTGTTGAATTGAGCTGGATACCTCTCAATAAATCAAAAAACTTTAGACTTTTAATATGACAGTAGGGCATGCGTAGCTATCTAAATAAATGTGACATAAATAAATATATATTTATAAAGAGAATTAAACAGGATATCTGGTGCATCTTTTCAACATTTCGCGCAAGTTTCGTCTACATAGCGTTTGCAGAGAGTTTGGTTTAACTTGTTTAACAGTATTAACTACATATTTTCCCACCTTTTTCATGTATATATTGAAAATATAAGACAACCATAAGTTTGTTTAATAAAAATGTTGTTAACGAGAAATACTCTCTTATCATAACGACTGCAAAGTCTTTCTAGAGACACTGAAGCTTAGACCAATAATTGATCAAACTGTTACAGTGACAAATAATCCTTATGTCATAGATGATTGTATAATATTTCCTATATATGTATATGTATAATATTTCCTATATATATATATATATATATATATATATATATATATATATATATATATATATATATATATATATATATATATATATATATATATATATATATATATATATATATATATATATATATATATATATATATATATATATATATATATATATATATATATATATATATATATATATATATATATATATATATATATATATATATATATATATATATATATATATATATATATATATATATATATATATATATATATATATATATATATATATATATATATATATATATATATATATATATATATATATATATATTGAAATGCTACCACACAAGTCTGTCTCACCGGTTCTACTAGGCCATTGCAAATTTGGAAACCAACTACATCTTACGCACAGTTAATGTAAATTTGTAACTCTGTTGCAGTTGACAGTTAACTACGTCGAATAATTTACACCACAATGTATATTTAAGCACCACTTTCAAGAATGAAACCTTTTGAAGAGATGTCGATTTTCGTCGAGCAAAGTCGTTATTTTGAATTAGTACTCACAATGATTCTTTGCAGAGGAAAACCACAAATAGACAGTTTAGTCCAGGTAATAATAAGGCCGATAAAAATGCTGTATATGGGAAACACAGACGTTTTACGCTATATGTAAGTCTGGCATAATACCTTCTATGCAATGCCTAGTCTGGCTACATGTGCGATGTGCAGTATTTCGCCAACGAATATGCTTTTCCTACTCTTATTTCTTCTAGTAGATGTGTCAGCATTGTAATCTATCAAGTTACTTTATAATTTGTTTCTGAAAATCCACAAAAGCGAGTTTCTCATGTTATAACATAAAAGAATCGCTTTCGTATATTGTTGCGGAGCTAAGCTAGCGAGCGATGCAAGCTAGGCGCAAGCTAAAGCCATTTATCCTTCTTCAAAGGATTCAATATGTTAGATATTTGGAAACGGTGAGTTTTGTTAGTTGCTTATGGCCACTTTTTTGCTTTGACAAAACTTCTTGGTATTACGTTCATATTTCGTAGCCTACTCTGTTTCCAGAGACTGTATGTCCAGTATGAATTGATCTATTTTATCGTACTCTCAAAAGATTAAGTCAGTTAGCTTAAAACTTTGATTTTTTTTGGAAACGTTTAAATTCCACGAAAGTGTGTTTTATATTGTTTAGTTTTTACCCGGCCGCTAGAGAAAGAATCAATGTAAGCCAACAAAAACGTCAGATATAAAGACATTACATTTCCCAGTACTAATTCTTCCAACAAACATCCGACGTTGCTTTTTATTTCTGTTCACATTAAAATTCTTTTATATTTTAGATTACTCAACTTCAAACTAATAACAATGTTTATCCGTTATGTTGCGAAGTTTGAAACTTAGCTCAATTCTTCAAATTCAAAGACGTTGCGTTGCGGGTCAAGCACGATGCGTCATGTGTAATGTGTGCGCTATTTTTGTTATTGTTTAAAGGGGCTACAAAACGACTGTTGGTTTTCGACTTTAGTGACTTACACAAAAGTCGAGCTAATGGCGAAAGAAAAGTTTATGATCTGTGACGCCAAAAACGACAACTTAAATCATCTTAACCCTATTCGGTCCGGGGTTTTTCGAACATACTATGACCGGGGGGGGGGGGGGGGGCGGATTCAATAACTTTTCATAGGGTTGTTCAAATTGAATCAAACTTGGCACACTTATAGTACGTCATAAAAGGAACAAAATGGCGCCAAAAAAGTTTGCTTGCGTCAGCACATTTTCTGTGACGTCATCAAAAGCTTAAAAATTGTTAAATATGCCACTATCTGCTTAAAATATAATTACTTTTGTTCTAGAGCGAATTTTTACATTCTGTTTGAAGTTTCTGAAAGCTAAATAAAAGTTATTTAACATATCTTCCGGTTTTTACATGGATCGGATGAAAAATTGCCAAAAATTGCCCAAAAATCCGTTTTTTTTTTCGATTTTCGGGTAAAATCCGACAAAATCGGGAAATCGGATTAGTCACGTGTTCAAATTATTCCAAAAGATTCTTCTTGATGAAACAAATTTGTGTTGCAAGTTTCAAGTTCTAAGGATAATCCTAACAGGAGTTATTATATTTTCCCCATTATAAGGATTTCATAGAGATTTTTAGGGGTAGTTTCGAGTAATGGCCAATATCAAAGCCTCTGAAAGGTATGGGACCTAAAAAAATTAGCAAGCAGGTGTCTAATAGATAAATGTTGAAACACAGTTAGCATCATAGCCATATAACAAAGCAATCAGGAGTTATTAAAAAAAAACCGTCAGGGGGGGGCGGAATCCGCCCCCCCCGGACCGAATAGGATTAAATAACATATTGGGCATCCAAGACAGAAAAGTTCACCACATATATTGGGTATCCATGTTTTATTCGTTATAGGTACTCACCTTGCTTGTATCTTAAACTTTCTAATGAAATAAACTTTGAACAGGCTAGCTAGCTATATCCCACGAAATTTTGTATAAAAACATACGTTTATTGCATATAAAGCCAGTTAGCAACAAGAATAAATTTAAAATCTTTTTAGAGGTATTAACCACCTTCCTAAAGCTAGCAACATAGCATTTCTTAACAAATACAGCTCCGCGTTTTGTCTCTGTTTCAAACAAACTTTCTATTTACTGATATTTAATATATTTTACAGACCGTACCTTATTTACCGCCAAAAGGAAAACTGAATTTTTTTTGTCTTTTTCTAGAATATATGTGGCTTTAAAGAGTATATTATTTCTTATTTATTTATTTGTTTGGTTATTTGTTTGTTTTTGGTTGTTTGTTTGTTTGTTTGTTTGTTTATTTATTTATTTATCACGAATATTTATATAGGATGGCCATTTAAAAATTAGTAAGATATACCATACCTATATATACAAAATTTTCTGTCTATCCTTCGGAAATTGCGGGAATTGAGCTTATTGAATTGTTTCATAGCCTCTTTTAATATGATAGAAAAATACTTTTCGATGTTTATCTAAAATAGCTCTGGGTACTAAAATGCTTCGTTCATTCATGTAAAATCGAGTAAAATATATTATGCAGGGAAAACTGAGAAATTCTCTTTGTAATGTTTTTTAAAAACATTTTTTGCAATGTATTTGCCGTTTTGACTTGGCGAAAAACGAATTCGTTTTTATAATAATTTCACAACTATTTATTACAAATGGCACCGAGTAGAACTCGTCTCCGCACCTCTACCCCATTGTAAAAAGAAATCCTGGATGCCTGTAAACCACATTAATAAAAATTCCCTTTTCTTCACTACACCGTCGAGTATAATTGTTCACCTATAAACATGGGGTCCTACGGTGCCGAGAATACACCTTTTTCGAAAGTCTTGGTTTTAAGCGGTTTTAAGCGATGCTACCATGCGCACGAAAATTTCGAATAAAACAGTCTGTACGAAAAGTTTTGCAAAGGAAGTCTCAGGTTTTTCAGTGCCAGACGCTTTCAATTTTCGTGCTATAATTGTCTTTAAAATACTTATGGCTTATCATTGTGCTGTGTTTAACTGTGCCAATGGCGCTTATAAATTAAATAAATGGAAGGAAACTGTTTGTGAGGATCACAATGTAAAAAAAGTGAATGTTCCTTTGGAACCACTATTTAGTAGGCTTTATCCATTTCCAACAACAAAAAAGAAAATCCTGAAAAGAGAAAAATGTGGATACAGCTACTTAACCGACTTGCCTCTGGTTCAAAAGAAAAGTTGTTTGAGCCCAGTAAAGATGCAAGAGTTTGTAGTGAACACTTTCTTGATGGCAAGCCCACTGAGTGCAATCCCCATCCTACTGAAAATATGGGTTATGATTCTCGAAAAATAAGCTCACTTTTATTTAAATCCCCTTCACAGAGAAAGCCACAAAAAAAATACAAAAGCGTATGGTGATGCTGATAACTGCCTACAAATAACTGAAGATGTGAATGTTACCAACCTGGGTGATAAAAATAATGTAGATAACAGCATTAGCACCTTTGTTCACGTCACAATAATAATAGCAAGTTTTATAGCTCTTATAATGATGTTTCTTAAAAGATGTTTAAATGTAGAGAGGGAAAACAGAGAACTTAAAAATAACAACATAAAGTTAAAGACAAAATCTGCAAAATTATCACATTTGCTTAACCAAACAAAGTTACGAAAAAGAACTGAAAAATACCATAACCATATCTTTGTTCGTAAAAGCGTATCCATTTATAAAGAAATAATAAGTGTAACTTTTATACAAACATAAACAACCGAGAAACATTTGAATATTTTCATGATGCAATAAAGCCTCATGTATGTCCAAGATTTCATTATACAAAAAGTGAAAAAAATCAGTTAAAGAAATTTGGTCGAACACGTAAATTATGTTCCAAGGATGAGTTTTTGTTGGTTTTGATGAAGTTGAGGCTAGGAGTATTGTTTGAAGACTTAGCAGATCGATTCAAAATTTCAGTGGCAACAACTTCTAAAATATTTGCCTGTTGGATTAGAGCTATGTCTGAATTTTTTAGCTGTATGGTTTATATGCCAGACCAAGACAGAATCCGAGAAAATATGCCCAAACGTTTCAAAAATTTATTGATCTTATTGCAATTATTGATTGCTCTGAGGTTTTTATAGAGACCCCAAGGGATCTGGAGCTACAAAGTGCTACATGGTCTGATTATAAACATCACAATACGATGAAGTTTCTCATTTCGGTTACTCCAAGTTCATTTATAAATTTCTTGTCCGAGCCTTATACTGGACGAATTTCTGACAAAGCCCTTACTCTTGACAGTGAATTTTTAGATATTGTGCCACCCTACTCTCGTGTTATGGCTGACAAAGGATTTAATATTGCCAATGAATGTGCTGCCCGTAGTATATATTTTACTGTACCACCTGGAAAACGTGGGGCATCACAAATGACTCCTTCCGAAGTTAGAAAAACCAGCAATATTGCGAAATTAAGAATGCTAGTGGAACAGGTTATTTGAAGGGTAAAAACCTTTAGAATTTTAGCACATGAAGTACCAATTACACTTTTGCCTCATTTGAAGGAATTTATAGTTGCATGTTGTGGCTTATCAAATGCAAAATCAGCCATTATGAAGGATTAGACATTGAACATTATTGTATATACACATATATACTATATATAATATCACATACATATAATCATATAATATATATACTTTTCTTGATATAGAGATATCTTTTGTCATCAGAATGTTATTTATAACTGTTGTATTTAACTCCCTGTTTATTTTTTCAGGGATCTTGGGTACTGAAATCATTTCCATGCTTCTGTCTGTGTCTTTACTTGCAATGTCTTGGTAAATCAGTTCAGGTGCGATATATGTTTTCCAAAATAAATCAAGTTTTAAAATCAGATTGTGCCAAAACGTTTGATCAAAAGCTATTCGTTTCAAATGGTAACCCAAAGATGTGTAAACGAAAAAATCTGAATATTTTGAAGCTGCAACAGCCATTTGACCTTGTATTTGAAAATAATATTCACTTGTTGCTTTTAAATAAGCCTTTCCATTGCATTCATATAAGTGATTATATTTTGCTGCATCTGGGATTTTTTTAATTAAAGATGCTGGGCACTTAATCTCCACTAAACCGTAACCATGACAACTGCAACGTACTTCTAAATCAGGAGTAACACTTATCCATGGATGTGATTTTAAGACCTTTATACCACAATCTTTTGTTGATAAGTTTTGATGTTTATTTTTATTAGCTTTTCATAGTGTTTCTTTGCATGATACTACATAGCTATACCATGCTTCATTTGCCATGTTTGATGTTGAATTATATAACTTCTACAATTAAATTACTTGCATCTTGATTTGGATATTATAACAAAGTTTCCATTCTGGTAAAAACTCGCTTAAATTTTGAAGCCGTTATCCTACCATTTCTCTGTTTTAACCATTCATCGGAAAGACTTTGACTTATGGTGTTATCCGATAAAGTTTTTATTTCTTCATCTGTTAATTTTAAAGTGTCGCTAAACTTGTTTACTACTGTATCGTTATCACTTATTGAAAAAGATTTTGATTTTCTGAAATTTACAGCTCTTTTACAAAGTGTCTCTGGAAATTTGATTATATTTATGTCTCTGATAAGCATTGACTTGTCTTCCATCACTTTAACAAAACAGCAATTGGGCGAAGTTGTTTTTAAAACATTGTATATATCTGAACGGACTCTTTTTTTATTTGAGAAATATATTTTTAATTCTTCTGACAACGGTGTATAATTTTGTTTCCGCTTAGCTTTGGTAGCCACTGCCTCCATAGTATCCCCAGCAGTTTTTTTTTATAAGAATCCTGCTTAATTAAAAATTTGGATAGTTTGCCAGGTTTAACTGCTGATGTATAACTTGTTGGGTGGTACATTCCACTTTGATAATTTCATTGTGCAGGTTGGGTGTGTTACCCCAATAAGTACAGCTGCTTTCACTCTGAACAAGATCCCTGCAACATGGTTACAGCTACCTGTGAAAAGTAAAAAAAAATGGAAATGTTTTGAAAGATCAATTTCATTCTTGCAAATATTTTTTAGAAAGAAGTAAATCAAGTGCAGGAAAAATTAAATTTTGATTTACCCAGCAAACCAGCTGTACAGCTACAATACCCAGCTAATATTTTACCACTTGGCATTCCACCATGGTCTTTTTCAATGATACACCAAACTTCATACTGTTTTGAATTAACTCTTTGCGATGGTAGACACTTTGTTTTAATGATACAATATTTGCACTCTGGTTGCAGCATGATGATAAATATCTCACCAACAAACCCATTGGAATAATATCTGTAAGACTTTCCTTCTTTGTATTCGCACTTTAACCTCTGCCACAAATTATCTTGTGAAATGACATTTAGGAAATACCTAGATATGTCCATGAAATATGTCCATTTGGCCAATAAGCTAATCCTTCATTTTCTCCTACCCAACCCAGTTTTATTGTCAAGGGATCTTCCAAAGAGCGAGACTGAAACTTTTCTGTATACTCTTTCAGTAACAAACGTTCCCGATGTTCCACTTCAGAATAAACAGGGACACATTCTTCATAAGCAGAAAATGCCCTGAAAGAAGAGAAATGAAAAGTGTAGTCATAAAAAGCTAGCACAAGAAAAAAAACGAGGATATAGCTAGCTACCTTGTGGGTACCACATACCTTGCTACTAAAGTATCGAATGAACCATATAAAGGTTTGTTTCTAATACCCGAGTACTGTTTAAGTGCATTCGCACCATGTATTTTAAAATCGTCCAACGATTTGATCTCAAGTTCAAGTACATTACTTTTTTTGACATTTTAGACATTCACTTTCGTTTGTTTTCATGTAGCAATTTAACGTTTTACTCGAAATTTTTTTCCCGGTTATTTTTGTGGTGTATTTTGAAGAACGAATTTTCATTTTGAAAAAGGCTTATTCACTAAAATATTTTTGCGGAAAAAATAACGAGTCAATATTGAGCATTTCAATAGGAAAGAGAAAGAAAAACAGAAAACAAACACTGGGCTTTAAAAGAGTAAGTTCACGCCTAGTTGTAAAAATATGCTATGATATTAAAGTTGTTAAAAAATTTCAATGTGTTTTCTCTGACTTGATTATACAAAGGGGTGATGGATATGCAAAGTATGTTTGACAAACGTAATAAGGCTGGGAAGAAGAGAATTACAGCATGTGTTCCAGACACCAGGTCAAGTCACCAGGAATATTTATAGCTACCATAACTGCATTTATTTGACTTTTAAATGTGTTTTTTTTTTGCTTTCCAATGGAAGTAAATACTTTCTAAGGAATTTCACCTCCTCAGCGCGTTTAAAGGTGGAGATTGGTATTGTAGTGAAAACTGTCCACTTCTTCCGTTAAGATATTGTGCCACAACCGGTGAAACGCAAACGGACAGTGGTTATTGCATAAAATTCATGTTGGTAAGAAAATGAGTTAGTACCGTTAAAACCACAAATGCACCCGTGCCATTAGAAAGTCAAGCAAATGTAGGTTTTACAACTGTTTCCACTTCTTCAGCACGCGTTAAAACACGAATTTCTACCACATTGAAAATTGCGACATAAAACCTACGCATAAGTAAAATTATAAACTTCAAAAGCCAAATCTTGATCTGTCAGGAGCATTTTTAGATTAGGAAGAGCTCCATGGCCATAATACTACACCTCTCCATCGTATATTCGGAGAATGGCTAATGCTCATGAGGATATAAAAAGTATTGTGCCTGCTATTGGTGTAATAAGTATAGTACTCCTAATTTTGCTTAAGCAAAGCTAGACAGTCTTATAGTTTGCACAAACAATAAAACTTCGACGTTTTGTGTTGCCTGTGTGCTTTTCAACAGCAACTGCAATGTGTAAACTTTAAACAATAAAATATTTTACGTTAGCAGCTAAACGTAAGAAGACTTGATTATATTTGCTAGAATGCCAGGCAAGACAGCTGCAGCTTCACCGGCTAGTCACTTTAGCATGTTCGCAATCCTCTCAAACTGTTTTCGCACAAAGCGCTTACCACTACTACATCCAGCACTAGCCGCTGCACCAGCAGCACTGCCTATATCAGTGAAAACAAACACAATAGTTGAAATGATCATCTCTATAGCCGGGAATATAGCAGTAAATATGACAAATGTTGCGCGCTTGGACACATGACCAGCTCGTGTTCGCGTTTGATGTAAGTGTTATTTTTTGTAGGAGCTTTATTCTTGGTCCCGGTGTTGCACGTATACCAGACCTTGCTTCTGTTTCTTTACGCATGCTGATGCGACCTACAAAACCTTCAACATTGCACTGAAATTTAACAAGGTAAGTTAAGAAGGTCCTGTGGAATGGTCTTGATGTATGGCCATGACATTTAAAAAAGTACTGCCCTGTAAAGTCATCACAATAAGGAGGATACTAGCCTTAAGCAAGACCTACAACTGCATAAAATTTAAAAGGTGTCCTTCTTCTTTTCTGCAAAATGTAAAGAGTTGGAAGTGGACAAAGTCTTTTACAATCCTAAGAATAAATTGATTATTATACCCGTGAAAGTTGAGATAAACAAACTTCACTCGCACGCCACCCTTACCAGGATCATTTCGAGCAAATCGTAATCTTATTGACAGCCCTGAATCTAACCTTGCGATTAGAAAGTTTTACAATAAAAATTATGCTCTGCTTGGATTCTTAGCTTCCACTCGGTAAGATACTTAGAGTGTCTAAAGAGTTTTGTGTGTGCCCAATAGAGAGTAAAAAAAGGCACGACCTGTCACCTTTCATTGTTTGAGGAATTTAAGGTCAGTAAACGTGCTAGTCAACCAACTAAAATTTGCATCAGATGTCAATCTCAAAGGTAAACAACATGTGCGGCGGTGCCGATTATGCGAGAACGATTTTCAAAGATCCAAATTGAAACTATGCAATTGAAGTCGAATATGCAAACATAGTAGGGTGAGAAGAGAGTGTACGAGTATTATATTTTAAGATTTAAGTGTATTTTTATTATCACGCTGGTCACCTAGTAGATATCATTAGCTCTCGAATCTCATAACGTGCTTTAGGGAAATAAGGGAGTAGTTTCCACGATTTACCTTGGGTGCAACACAAAGCATTACGAGGGCAAATTGAAGCATTGTTTATTGAACGCTTAATCGTAAAAAAATACGGTAAGGACTGGCATATAGACCACATAATACCATCTTCAAACTGACATTTGGAATCCAGTGATTAAAAAATAAATTGGACATATCGAACTTTCATGCTGTTACTATATGATCAGTCTAAAAATAAGGATAATTTTTATCGACAAAAATTCGGAACAAGTGTGAATTACGTGTGGAAGAAAACGATAATAAAAATCGGATTTTTTTAAAGCAATGAACACATAGCTCCTGGGAAAAAAGAAATTGGCTAAGATTTTCTGTTTTACAGGTACTCAGGTCAGGTAAATAGCAATACAAATGCAGTAGCCGATTATTTGAAATTTTACTCAAAGGGGCCTGGTAATCAAACGGCGTTTGGCTGGGTGAGGGGCGCCTAATCTAAAAGAGGAATTTTTATAAAATGTTTTGTGCTATTGTAAGAGAAAGTAAAGGTACATTCTTGTAACAACCACGGTACAATCTGGAATAACCTTCGCGGACGAAAGGCTGGGTGAGGGGCGCCTAATCTAAAAGAGGAATTTTTATAAAATGTTTTGTGCTATTGTAAGAGAAAGTAAAGGTACATTCTTGTAACAACCACAGTACAATCTGGAATAACCTTCTGATCCGCCCAGTTCCAATATAACCGTAGCAAGGGTTTTTCTGAGTGGGGCGCAAGTTCAGTCGCTACTAATACAGCCGCCCCTAGTCTTATGACACTGTTCTGCCCAATCTCTGGACATAAAATTGCCCAGTCTTAAGACTGGGCAGGGCGTCACAAGATTGGGCAAAAGATCATGTTAGGCCCATCTTTGGCAAGTCCCAACAAACATTCTCAGGCACATTAAAACATCATATTTTGGGTACTGTTGAATTGACCCGGCCAGTTTTTGGACACAGTAGAGTAAAAATCGTAGCTAGCTAGCTAGGCAGCTGGTAGAGCACGTGTTATACATTCAGCATTTATATACAGCTTGTAGTATAGCGGCTAAATTTTAAAAATAAATTGTTTTTATTTATAAAGGATCAGAAAAATCGTATTCAACCATATTATTAGTTAGCTGGCTGTTAATTTCATTGGATGAGATGTTTAGCCAGCTATCGAGCTGTAGCCAGCTAGCTAATATGGTTGAGTAGTTTCAATTTTTTAAACATAATAAATGGTATATATAAATTTTTGGCCTCTTGATTTTCCAAGAAAAGTTTCAATTTAAAGTTCCTATTAAGAGGTAAATTCTAGAAATTTATTGTTCTGTTTGTCTTTCACAATTGTTCTAAGATTGGGCATTTACGTCCATAGATTGGGCAGTCCAGTCTTAAGACGGGGCGCGTTCCAAGATTTGGCAGAACAGTAGCACCGATTCAACCCGTTTGATATCCGGCTTTTTAAAAAAGGTGTGCTGACAAAAACAAACCGTGGCTATGTAATGGTAAGCAATGCTATCATTTTCTACATAGTTGAACAAAGGTTCAGCATGCACTAATAGTTATGTTATGGCCTCATTATTACGGGAATGAAGAATGAAAAATTCTGCTTTCAAGGTACCCTATATTGCGCTTTGGATAATTGGGAACTAGCTCCCACATCGAAAGTAAATATATTGCCAAAAAACTGCTCGGTTCCAATGACATTAAAATAAGAAAATTAAAAAACGAGTAAATCCTACAGTTTTAATTATTCGAAATAGGAAGATAATTTCGTTAAAGTACAACACAGGTAAATTCACCAATGTACCTTCCAGGCTGTTTCCATAAAAAACGTGTAGGTTAGTTTGCTACACATCAAGTCATCCTTCTCAAAACTCAAAGAAATTTCTAGTGTCAAAACATCTCCTGTTTCTTGCAATTCGCTAAACAAACTTGCCCCAAAGTTGTGCACTGGCGCGTGTAAACAAATAACAAAGGGATGCCTAAAGGGATCTCAAAACTCAAAGAAGTTTCTAGTGTCAAAGCACCTCCTGTTTCTTGCATTTTACCAAACAAACCTGTTTCAATGTTGTGTACTGACGCGTGTGAACAAATAACAAAGAGATGCCGTTTCTCCCATACATGCCGTTTGTTTGGCGTTTCTTCAGGATATAGTTGAGTGGGTTTGAATAATGGTTTGATTGTTGTAGGACCATGCATTATTCAAGCTTGGAAAGCTGACGACATTCGCGAAGTATCTGGGGATCTTGGCATGGTTGCATAAAGTAGCCTTTCCTGTAACATTTGCTACACATTAGATCTTCGTGCTCAAAACTCAAAGAAGTATAGTGAAGTATTATTATTTAGAATCATGCAAATCGGTGTATTAATAACTCAGATGGTAAATGTTGCTGCAAGCGTGTGGCTAACATACTCAACAGATATCTTTAAAGAAAAAGAAAATAAATTTGCACTAACCTTCGAAAATTTGCAGTTTCCTACCAAATGTAGATCGACGCCAATCACCATTTCGTGTTTATGTGGCTACAAAGATGTGTTGTCCAACTTAAAAGAAGCATTTAAGATGGTAAATCGTCCAAATCCAAATTATTCTCCTAAGCTTACGGAGTTGCTGGAATCCTTAAAGCATTTGGAATACAAATTGATCTTTGCATATGGAAAATATCTGAAAAAAGGACGCGTTAAATGTCACAAAAAATCACGCTTTAGTAAATCTACTTTGATTAATGGAACTAAAGAATTTTTTAAACTCAGTGATGATAGCATCATCTTTAGTCGCGTTGCCGTACGAAATTCTGTGATTATAAGAGAAACGTTACTATATTTGGAGAATTTTAAACGATATGTCATCCCATATTTTACAGCGTAGGGAAAAAACAGTGTTTGGCGTTTATTGACTTAGCTAAGCTAAGCCATTTTCAGACCAGGACACTTGACTTCACTCTTGTTATTCGGATTTTGTGCAACCATTTCAAGCCTTTAAATATATTTACCAAAATTTTAATTTTATATGACAAATCACTACAATGTAATACTTATTCCTTTTCAGTTATGTAGTTCGGTTTTTGTTACCACAAAGGAAAAATGGTAAAAGATTAAAAAATAAAGATATTTTGAGAAATTGCCATATTCTCTAGTTTCGTCATTTGTCCCTTCGGCAAATTAAAACTTTTCTAATGAAAATTTGTATGCAAAGCTGGGTGTAATATACTGTTATATTATTTTAACGCTTTATTTATTATTGTATTAATTTATTTATGTTCGCTAATATTTATTAGTATTTATTAATAGTAAATTTTAGGAGAAAAAAACATGTGCTTCCCACAATTTGTTTTATTGCTGTACCTTCCACCAAAGAAAAATCGATTTCCTACGCGGTTGTAGTATGGCAATTCATGCTACAACTCTGTTCCGTTATTAAACAGCAATTTTCTATTTTCGTGTACTTATATTTTTTTTTTACCTGCAGACACAAAACAAAAATGACATAAATCGTAATTACGATGAGCTGAACGCTTAAGTACAAGTAAATCGTGCTGCACAGCCAGGTGAGGTTCTGTAGTATGTAGTAACTTTAAATTTACGTAAGTTTAGAAACTACATAAATTTAACAAGTATTAAAAATTTTATATTGAGCGTTAAGTTTCAAGTAGAAGGGTGCTTGTCCTTATTATGACAACAAAGGACTAAGCACTTTTTATAAGAAGTGTTTTATTGTCAACTTTAATATATATAATAAAATAATATATAAAGCTGGCTTTAGCAGTCGTAAAAAATTATCTCAAGCTTGAATGCATGTTTGCTTTGCATCAATAATACAATTGGGGCTGGTTCGTGCTTCTTCAAACAATGGAATTCTCATTTATTATGCCAGGAGGCCTTTGTAGATCGAATGTAGTACTCCAGTTACATCATAGCTGCCTACCGGCTCAGACTTTTTCTGGTTGGAGATATTTTTAAGACTGCTAGAAGCACCTATGTAAATATTTTTTGTATTCAATTGTGAGTGATACAGGGATACAGTATTATTATTATAATTTTGAAAATAAAACGGTTCAGATAAAGAGTGCTTAGTTAGTTCTTTGTTGTCTTAAAGGATAAACGTTCTTGAACTTAAAATTTAACACACATTAATCTCAAATTTTTATCTAATTTTTAAACTTACGTACTTGTTGAATTTACGTATTATCTACCCTATAAGATTTAATTTGCGTATTAGGTTTTTTTTTGCAGTTAAGATTTCGGATTACATCCGAGACCTTATTAAAACGGGTCTTTTTCTCCTCCTCCTTTTTCTTCGACTGACTTTTCAGGATCATTTTTTAAAGTCTGACATGGCCCTACGACTTAGCCTTACGCCGGCTGTGGGTGTATCTTGATATTCGTAAAATTGGGAAAGAATAAAATGTTTTGTGCTATTGTAAGAGAAAGTAAAGGTACATTCTTGTAAAAACCACGGTACAATCTGGAATAACCTTCTGATCCGCCCAGTTCCAATATAACCGTAGCCAGGGTTTTTCTGAGTGGGGCGCAGGTTCAGTTGCTACTACTACAGCCGCCCCTAGTCTTATGACACTGTTTTGCCGAATCTTTGGACATAAAATTGCCCAGTTTTAAGACTGGCCGGCCAGTCTTAAGACTGGGCAGGGCGTCACAAGATTGGGCAAAAGATCATGTTAGGCCCATCTTTAGCAAGTCCCAACAAACACTCTCAGGCACATTAACACATCATATTTTGGGTACTGTTGAATTGACCCGGCCAGTTTTTGGACACAGTAGAGTAAAAATCGTAGCTAGCTAGCTAGGCAGCTGGTAGAGCACGTGTTATACATTCAGCATTTATATACAGCTTGTAGTATAGCGGCTAAATTTTAAAAATAAAATGTTTTTATTTATAAAGGATCAGAAAAATCGTATTCAACCATATTATTAGTTAGCTAGCTGTTAATTTCATTGGATGAGATGTTTAGCCAGCTATCGAGCTGTAGCCAGCTAGCTAATATGGTTGAGTAGTTTCAATTTTTTAAACATAATAAATGGTATATATAAATTTTTGGCCTCTTGATTTTCCAAGAAAAGTTTCAATTTAAAGTTCCTATTAAGAGGTAAATTCTAGAAATTTATTGTTCTGTTTGTCTTTCACAATTGTTCTAAGATTGGGCATTTACGTCCATAGATTGGGCAGTCCAGTCTTAAGACTGGCCACCCATTTGTCACTGTCGGAAGATTGGCCTGACCAGTCTTAAGACGGGGCGCGTTCCAAGATTGGGCAGAACAGTAGCACCGATTCAACCCGCTTAATATCCGGCTTTTTAAAAATGGTGTGCAGACAAAAACAAACCGTGGCTATGTAATGGTAAGTAATGCTATCATTTTCTACATAGTTGAACAAAGGTTCAGCATGCACTAATAGTTATGTTATGGCCTCATTATTACGGGAATGAAGAATGAAAAATTCTGCTTTCAAGGTACCCTATATTGCGCTTCGGATAATTGGGAATTAGCTACCACATCGAAAATAAATATATTGCCAAAAAACTGCTCGGTTCCAATGACATTAAAATAAGAAAATTAAAAAACGAGTAAATCCTACAGTTTTAATTATTCGAAATAGGAAAATAATTTCGTTAAAGTACAACACAGGTAAATTCACCAATGTACCTTCCAGGCTGTTTCCATAAAAAACGTGTAGGTTAGTTTGCTACACATCAAGTCATCCTTTTCAAAACTCAAAGAAATTTCTAGTGTCAAAACATCTCCTGTTTCTTGCAATTCGCTAAACAAACTTGCCCCAAAGTTGTGCACTGGCGCGTGTAAACAAATAACAAAGGGATGCCTAAAGGGATCTCAAAACTCAAAGAAGTTTCTAGTGTCAAAGCACCTCCTGTTTCTTGCATTTTACCAAACAAACCTGTTTCAATGTTGTGTACTGACGCGTGTGAACAAATAACAAAGAGATGCCGTTTCTCCCATACATGCCGTTTGTTTGGCGTTTCTTCAGGATATAGTTGAGTGGGTTTGAATAATGGTTTGATTGTTGTAGGACCATGCATTATTCAAGCTTGGAAAGCTGACGACATTCGCGAAGTATCTGGGGATCTTGGCATGGTTGCATAAAATAGCCTTTCCTGTAACATTTGCTACACATTAGATCTTCGTGCTCAAAACTCAAAGAAGTATAGTGAAGTATTATTATTTAGAATCATGCAAATCGGTGTATTAATAACTCAGATGGTAAATGTTGCTGCAAGCGTGTGGCTAACATACTCAACAGATATCTTTAAAGAAAAAGAAAATAAATTTGCACTAACCTTCGAAAATTTGCAGTTTCCTACCAAATGTAGATCGACGCCAATCACCATTTCGTGTTTATGTGGCTACAAAGATGTGTTGTCCAACTTAAAAGAAGCATTTAAGATGGTAAATCGTCCAAATCCAAATTATTCTCCTAAGCTTACGGAGTTGCTGGAATCTTTAAAGCATTTGGAATACAAATTGATCTTTGCATATGGAAAATATCTGAAAAAAGGACGTGTTAAATGTCACAAAAAATCACGCTTTAGTAAATCTACTTTGATTAATGGAACTAAAGAATTTTTTAAACTCAGTGATGATAGAATCATCTTCAGTCGCGTTGCCGTACGAAATTCTGTGATTATAAGAGAAACGTTACTATATTTGGAGAATTTTAAACGATATGTCATCCCATATTTTACAGCATAGGGAAAAAACAGTGTTTGGCGTTTATTGACTTAGCTAAGCTAAGCCATTTTCAGACCAGGACACTTGACTTCACTCTTGTTATTCGGATTTTGTGCAACCATTTCAAGCCTTTAAATATATTTACCAAAAATTTAATTTTATATGACAAATCACTACAATGTAATACTTATTCCTTTTCAGTTATGTAGTTCGGTTTTTGTTACCACAAAGGAAAAATGGTAAAAGATTAAAAAATAAAGATATTTTGAGAAATTGCCATATTCTCTAGTTTCGTCATTTGTCCCTTCGGCAAATTAAAACTTTTCTAATGAAAATTTGTATGCAAAGCTGGGTGTAATATACTGTTATATTATTTTAACGCTTTATTTATTATTGTATTAATTTATTTATGTTCGCTAATATTTATTAGTATTTATTAATAGTAAATTTTAGGAGAAAAAAACATGTGCCTCCCACAATTTGTTTTATTGCTGTACCTTCCACCAAAGAAAATTCGATTTCCTACGCTGGTGTAGTATGGCAATTCATGCTACAACTCTGTTCCGTTATTAAACAGCAATTTTCTATTTTCGTGTACTTATATTTTTTCTTTTCCTGCAGACACAAAACAAAAATGACATAAATCGTAATTACGATGAGCTGAACGCTTAAGTTCAGGTAAATCGTGCTGCACAGCCAGGTGAGGTTCTGTAGTATGTAGTAACTTTAAATTTACGTAAGTTTAGAAACTACATAAATTTAACAAGTATTAAAAATTTTATATTGAGCGTTAAGTTTCAAGTAGAAGGGTGTTTGTCCTTAGTATGACAACAAAGGACTAAGCACTTTTTATAAGAAGTGTTTTATTATCAACTTTGATATATATAATAAAAAAATATATAAAGGCTTTAGCAGCCGTAAAAAATTATCTCAAGCTTGAATGCATGTTTGCTTTGCATCAATAATACAATTGGGGCTGGTTCGTGCTTCTTCAAACAATGGAATTCTCATTTATTATGGCAGGCGTCTTTTGTAGATCGAATGTAGTACTCCAGTTACATTATAGCTGCCTACCGGCTCAGACTTTTTCTGGTTTGAGATATTTTTACGACTGCTAGAAGCACCTATGTAAATATTTTTTGTATTCAATTGTGAGTGATACAGGGATACAGTATTATTATTATAATTTTGAAAATAAAACGGTTCAGATAAAGAGTGCTTAGTTAGTTCTTTGTTGTCTTAAAGGATAAACGTTCTTGAACTTAAAATTTAACACACATTAATCTCAAATTTTTATCTAATTTTTAAACTTACGTACTTGTTGAATTTACGTATCATCTACCCTATAAGATTTAATTTGCGTATTAGGTTTATTTTTTGCAGTTAAGATTTCGGATTACATCCTAGACCTTATGAAAACGGGTCTTTTTCTCCTCCTCCTTTTTCTTCGACTGACTTTTCAGGATCATTTTTTAAAATCTGACATGGCCCTACGACTTAGCCTTACGCCGTTTGTGGGTGTATTTTGATATTCGTGAAATTGGGAAAGAATAAAGACTGCGTTATAAAATTGATCACAAATATTGTTGTAGACTGTTATTTTATTATTATTTGATAAGCTATGCTAGATTTTATTTCGAGTTATGTTTTTTAACGAAGCGGATTTTGTTGAACTAAATCGAGATCAAATCGTTCCTTCCGTTGGAACGGGTTCAAGTAAGCCTTATTAGTTTACCGACAGTGCAAAGATATTCTCTTCATTGTGTCTAGTTTACTAAGCGGCTTTCTGATACCCCTTTTTTGCCAGAGGTCTTGTGAATTTCGTTGTGTTTAGGGTGGGCAAAAGGTCTTTTCATTCCTGTCAGTTTGCCCCAAATTGACCAAAGAAAATTACTTAATGTTTATTGAATAAAACAACTTTTTGAATGAAAATACATATCGAAACTATATAATCACAACTTGATAAAGAAAGGATTGTTGAAAAACTATTTAGAATGCTAGCTATAGCTATTTTACATTGTCTATCATGAGTATTTCTGCAAGTTTCAGTCAGCATATGCTATATATTTGTAAGTACACCAGCGTAGGTCAAATCTTAGGTATTTTAAAATTCATAATGTTTTTAGTCATGTGGAAATCTTAAAACAATGTCGCAGGTATGAAAAAAATTTGCGGATATCGCTACAACACAAGCAACATACTATATTCCTGAATAGCCAGCTGGCTATAGTATTTAATAAATTGATACGCTGATAAATTGGAGACGTCTTCGTTTTTTTCTTACGAATTTTTAAGGGTACCGTAGTATTGTTGAAGTACTATTTTTCAAAGATTACTTTTTGTACATTTGGGGAGATCTTTATTCTGATATAATTTTAAAACTTTAAAGATTTCTGATGAGCTGTGTTACGGTGGTGTACTGTTAAGAAAACATATTTCGTAAAGGGGTGACCTACAAAAAGGGTGCCAATGCACTATAGGGCAACATCAGAGATAGAGAAATGTTCTTTCTGGCACAGACGACGTCGACCAAAGGGAAATCCCCATTCAAAATCATGACCGTCCCAAAAATGTTTGAAATCAAAAAATTATATATAAATA
This sequence comes from Hydractinia symbiolongicarpus, assembly GCF_029227915.1. Taxonomy (NCBI): domain Eukaryota; kingdom Metazoa; phylum Cnidaria; class Hydrozoa; order Anthoathecata; family Hydractiniidae; genus Hydractinia; species Hydractinia symbiolongicarpus. The sequence goes on from NC_079878.1 coordinate 8,456,703, forward strand.
AAAGAGATGGATTGGAAATATAAAACCGTAAAACAATTACATGTCATCGCAAAAATTCGTGGGATTAAGGGTTATTCAAAATTACGCAAAGCAGACCTCGTTGCTTTATTAGAACCCACTCCAGCACCACAGAGACCACCAAGGAGGGCCAAGGAGCCTAGAAAGAACGTCAGATCAGTGACTATTCTACCAACACCAGAGGCCATGGACATCTTCGAGCTCCAAGAGATGTTAAAGACTCGTCCAATGGTAAAAAGTAAACTGCGAGAGTGGTCTGATTGGCTAGTGGACTATGTGCCAGAGTCTATAAAGAAGGGTGTCAATAGCGTATATATAACACGTTCAAAAAGAATGTGAAGAAGCTATACAACAGGGTCACGGGTGCAACGATTCATGATGAGGTTAAGGAAGAGGCAAGGGAAGATCATAATTCAGAGCAATCTAATCAAGATTTTACGCCACAGGAGCATAAGCATGCATTACATAAAACATTCAGGAGTTACCGCATAGCTGGAATAGATGGAACAGATATCCATGGATATTTTAGTATGATACGATCGCATGTGAAAAATTTGATTGAGAAACAGGTGGAAGACATGGCCTCTGCAAAAATTCAGTGCTCTCTATGGATCCTATGGAGGAAACCCATTGATGGTACTAACGAGTTTATCGAAGTAGACAAGGTGTTCCACAGCAACATGACATCTATATTCCAAGGCAACATAGTGGATGAATCGATGGACACAATGTTTGCTCAAATTAGAACGCATGTGGAGAATTCCGCGCTACCCAAGAGCGGTTTTAGTATCGGTCGTATTCAACACCTCGATGTAGACTTCCACAAACTGAAGTTAACGCGGGGATCATCATATATTGAAACACCCAAGTGGATCGCTACCAAGCAAGCCACAATTAATCCGAATAACAATGATCAAGAATGCTTTAAATGGTCAATTATCGCCGCCATACATCACGAAGAAATAGGTACAAATCATCAGAGAATAAGCAAGCTTCGACCATATGAGGTGCGGTATAATTGGGTGGTATTGAATTCCCAACATCCATCAAAGATATCACAAAATTTGCTCTGAACAATCCCGACATTGCCGTGAACGTCTTGTATGCAACAGGTAAAAAATTTAATATCTTACGGCGGTCGGCATTTAACGAAAGGGATACCCAGGTTAATCTGCTACTACTTACCGATGAGAAGAAGAACCACTACGTGGCCATTAAAAATTTATCAAGACTTGTAGGACGTGAAATATCGAAGAACCATGGGAAAATGCATTTTTGTCTGAATTGCCTGCAGGGATTTCAAACGATAGAATCCCGCGATAAACACTATGTATATTGCAAAGATAATGAAGCGGTAAAAGTAACGATGCCGAGTTAAATGGTTATATTATCAAGATGGTCAGCAGCAATTTATGGTCCCATTCGTTATATATGCGGATTTTGAAAGCCTACTTATTCCGATGAAAAAAATGTTCGGGATACAAAGACTAAGAACATAAACAAACATGAACCATGCGGTTGGTGTACCTACAGTACCTTTGCTTATGGTGAGGTGCCTGATCCTCTAACAGTATACAGGGGCAAGGACTGTGTAACTCGCTTTGTCAACCACTTGGAGGATGAGGTAAAGCGACTTTACAGCACCTACCCTCAACAGGACATGTTACCACTATCGGAGGTACTAAAAAAAGAGCACGACTCCGCCACGAGTTGTCCCATCTGCATGAAACCTTTTGATAACGACGAATATAGCCGTAAAGCTCGAGACCATTGTCATTACACGGGGCTGTATAGAGGTGCAGCACATTCGATCTGCAACCTCAGATACAAGATACCAAACCACGTGCCTGTGATCTTCCACAACCTATCTGGGTACGATGCCCACTTATTTATTCGAGAATTGGGTGAAAAATATGATACTCAGGACATAAGTTGTATTGCAGAGAATACCGGAAATTATATCTCTTTCAATGTTAAAATCAAGGTACCCACTGCAGGTATTGGTGACGGCGAAACGTACAAGAAGATAGAAATCAGATTTATCGACAGTTGTCGCTTTATGGCATCAAGCTTGGAGAAATTAGCTAATAATCTCGATGATGAACAATGCAAAAATCTCAGTTGGTATTTCAATGAGGCTGACATCTTTAAACTCATGCGTAAAAAAGGTATTTACCCTTATGAATACATGAATAGCTGGCAACGATTCGAGGAAACTGAACTACCTCCTTTGGAGGCTTTCTATAGCAAGTTAAACATGAATGGGATTAATGATGAAGAATACGAGCACGCTCAAAAAGTATGGAATGCTATTACTCTAAATCGTCCAGAGACTACTATGGGTGACTATCACGATGTATATTTGCTGACTGATGTCCTCCTATTGACTGACGTCTACAAAAACTTTAGAGGTGTGTGTCATACTAACTACAAGCTCGATCTCGCTCACTTCTACAGCGCCCCGGCTTAGCATGGAAGGCAGTACTCAAATACACGGGTGTAAAGTTGGAGCTCTTAACTGATCCGGATATGTTGCTCCTATTCGAACGCGGAATACGAGGTGGTATAACGCAGAGTGTACACCGATATGCTAAGGCTAATAACAAATATATGGAGGAACAATACAATCCTGATAAGGAATCGTCGTATCTGCAGTACATAGACGCCAACAACCTATATGGCTGGGCAATGAAACAGCCTCTACAAACACATGGCTTTATAGATAAAAAGGAGATCGAGAAGCTGATAACCGATAACAAACATGGATATATCTTGGAAGTTGACGTTGATTACCCGAAGGAGCTGCACGATAAGCATAATGAACTACCCTTCATGCCGGAGCGCAAGGTGGTATACAGGGTTGAAAAATTGATCCCTAATCTCGAACATAAGCGGAAATATGTGGTACATATCAGAGCTCTACACCAAGCCTTGAAACATGGATTGGTATTAACTAAGGTGCACCGCGCTATCCAGTTTAAACAGAATGCCTGGCTCCGGGACTATATTGATCACAACACGAAGCTGACAACTGCCGCCCAGAACGAGTTCGAGAAAGATTTCTATAAATTGATGAATTTGAGCGTGTTCGGCAAGACCATGGAAAACATCCGGAATCATAGGAATATCAAGCTCGTTACGAATGAATCTGCCTATACAAAGCTTACAATGCAGCCAAATTTCAAGAGCGGTATTTGCTACAGTAAAAATTTGATGGGTATTGAAATGGGCAGAATGGGTATTAAGATGAACAAACCCGTGTGTATTGGTCAAGCTATTTTAGATCAGTCAAAAACCGTCATGTATGAGTTCCACTATGAGTATATGCAGCCCAAGTAAGGTAGCAAGTTGCGGATCTGCTACATGGATACTGATTCCTTCGTGTACCACATACGAACAAAAGATTTTCATTACGATATTAGTAATGATGTAGAAGAACATTTCGGCACGAATGCTTATAGCAAGGATGACAACAGACCTCTCCCCATCGGCAAAAATAAAAAGGTCGTAGGCTTGATGAAGGATGAGCTAGGTAATAAGATCATGACAGATTTCATCACATTGAGACCGAAGGCTTATGCATACAAGAGTCTCACAAAAGATGGGGGTGATCGCAAAGCTAAGGGTGTGAAAAAGGCCGTGACCAAGAAATGTATAACCTTCGAAGATTACCAACGATGTTTGGAGGAAGGTATTAATATCAAAAAAACTTGGATATGTATTCAGAACAAGGGCCATAATATTTATACGCAGGAAGTCCCAAAAACAGCACTTAATAGAGCTGATGACAAAAGGATCGTTCAGGCGGATCAGATCAGCACACTAGCTAGAGGCCATTATCGGTTGCAGAAATAAAAATGGAGTTACTACTGATCGTGATCATACTCCCATATATATTGATACTTGCTTTCCTTTATCGATGCAAACATATAATAAATAGGATGTCTTTATTAGCAGAAATATTTGACGATGTTGCCAATGCTACGGAAGCGTAGACAAACGTCAAACATTGAAAGATATACGAAAGACCAAACCATATTTACTGCCTAAAAAATGTAGCGATAGCTTCATGGATAAGGCATCAGATGAAATAGTAGAGAAAATATACGCCGAGGTAGTTGAAAAGGAACTCCATGAGAAAGGGGAAAAAACTGCAAAGGCATTTTCAACTCACGCGCTTGGGTTATATAGCAAAACCATAAGCAATTTTATATCAATCGATGATGAAGAGGCTCTCCGTATTGATCTGGAAAATGATTTGATTATCCGGGAATCTGTGACCGATCTTGGAATCCTCGTTTATACAGTATTTGGCAAATTTTTAGCGCCCTTGCTCGTTGCCGCACACACGATTAATCACACAAAACTTTCACAGTCCATTGATGAAAAGAAAGAAATAGAGAAAGAAAAGAATGTTTGACGAACTGAAAACAAGGCTTTCTGAAGAGATTATCATTCCACCTCCGGAACTTGGAGACATAAGAGGAAATGTTTATACTCAGCTAAGGCAAATGTATATAGATACATCTTCCCACATCCTAGGCATTAGGTTGAGCATTTCGGATGTGGATATTGGAGACGTTACTATTGACTCCAGCGATGGCGAGTGTATGGCCAGCGTGTATTTTACATTGAAACATGTTATTCCCAAACTGGGTCAAATATCACGCACCAAGGTGCAAAATTCTAATCCGGAGGTTATCTCTTTTGATAATTCAGACTATAAAATAGCAATCCGGTTTAATGGTGACGATGATGATGAATATGAGATTACACTATGCCAGTACGTGGATCATGGTTGGAACAACCAACTGCTGTCTTCCATCAGATTTGTATGTGTTGCCACAGGTCCCTCGTGGTTAGGGAAGTGACTTATAAGTCTCAAAACTTATAAAAAATGACTGAAGAACCTAATCAAGTAATTACCAAGAAGAATGAAGGTCGTGTTGCAGCTGGAAAACGACTTGCGGAATGGATTCGCAAGAACAAGGCCGATTTGCAGAAGAACATTGGCAAAGGTACTTCCCAAGAGAGTAAGGTTCCTGCCACGGATACCTCCAAGTCCATGGGTAGTGGAATATACATTGGTGGAAGCCTACTCGCGATCGCATGTATTGGTGGTGTCATATATTTTATCTGTAAGAGACCCGCGGTTACCCAGCAGCCTGCTGCAGTGGCTCAGCAACCAAACGTGAGGCAGGAGCCTAAGGCAGAGATTAATATTTTTCACATGCGATGAGCCCTATAATAAAGCATGAGCAGCAAAGAATATCAGAAAGAGGTTATAGATTCTTTATGGGAGTCCGTGACATTAGTATCATATACTATCCTACTATCGCTGGGTGCTAAAAAAGCTTTGGTTGTTTCTCGACCAGGCGCGAAAATGGATCTGGAGGATGGGCTTAAGCTCGCTGGATATATGACAGGAGCAATATTATTTGATGGCTACGCGATTAGACTGGTATAAGCGTTCCATGATGCCTCTAAAATAGAATAGTCCAGCGAAAAATTTGTGTATATCAAAGGGTAACCGCTTTATCAGAGAATAGGCGCCCACAGGTTCATATTTGTTATTAACAAACATGAATATTGTTAAAGACCCCTGCACTACAATATTTACCGGGCCTACGTCGTGCTGTAAAACTCAAGGAGTTATGGACCTGCTTGACACCATTTCCACAACATAGTAGTTTTGTGTCCCACCATACGTTACAATAGGACTTATGTCGATAGACCATCGCTTTGGAAAGATCCTAATGTATTTCTTATTGATCCAGGTGATAATATGTTCGATTGGATCAAGAAGCTGTCGTCTCTGCTGGCAGGTGAAGAAACATTATTCATCGTCGACGATATGATCGCTGATGAATCCATGGATAAGGGTCGACAACCGCTATTGGAATTAGCGATCAGTGGTAGACATCGAAAGCATTCATTATGGCTCCTTACTCAATCGTATACCGCGATTCCCAAAAATCTGAGGAGACAGAAAAAGTAGCTGTTTATGTGGTATCCGCACGAGAGAAGTGATCTTGTTTTGCTGGATCAAGAGACAAATATGATTAGCGACTGGGAGTCTATTAAGACTCAGTTGAAGGTGTCCAAGCACGTATGTTTGTATATTAGATTAGAATACCCCAGAGCCTGGAGTGTTCTAAAATAAATATGTCATATATCAGAACATTGGAAAATCAGCTGGCTGCTTGCCATGAAGAAATGGAAAGGATACCATATCTGGAGCGGAGTCTGGAAGCTCTTGATGAAGAGCTTCGTGATGTTCTAGAGAGAGAAAGAATCCATAAGTATTTTTTTCATATCTGTCCTAGTGACATGGACTCTGGTTAGGCTAATTTAAATTAAATAAACATGTCTTGTCTTGTTGAATTTAATTAAATCCAGTTACACACCATAACTATCAACGGCCGCCCTTGGATTAGGGCCAAGGAAGTAGTACAGGCGTTAGAATATAAGAAGGATACATCTGATACCATCCGCAAGCATTGTTGCCTAGAAAATTACGCTCATAAGTGGCAACTGAGTGGTTCTCCCGCTACGGGGGAACCGGTGAAATGGCCATTAGATTCACAAAAATATGACTTCTACATCAATGAGAAGGGTATGTACGAGTTGGTGTTTGGAAGCCAACAGCCTAAAGCAAAAGAGTTTAGAAAATATTGTTGCAATACAATGTTCCCAAAAATCCGTGAGCAACTATACCATCAAGCTATAGAAGAGAGAGATATTGCCCTGGCCATACTCAATGATGACCTGAAGGAGCGAGAAAATCAACTCGATCTCCGAACATTAGAGATTGCGGAACTTCGTGATCGGTATGTTCCTAATGGTTATCCATACGATAATGTGATATGTATTATTGACAAGAACTATCCTAATGAATGTGGGAAAAAGGGGCAACATCCTCACTATATTATTCGTTGTCAGCGTAGACCTCTAAACAATCAGCTACGTACACTAAGGGAGATGTATTCTAATATGATCGTGAGACATCCAATCTGTGACGATCCAAACGCCGTACATACATGGAATAGATTCAGGGATGATAATCTCGGGATAGAGAGTTCATGGCGAAATCATTTTAGTTTACCCGATGACGCCACACGTGAGTTATTCGAGGGCATGTATGATATCAGCATGACATAATCGCTTATATGGTTTTTGTAGCTCTTATGAGCCACAAAAATCGAGAAATTTACCATTCTTTCACATGCTCCGGAGGTACCTGAACATCCTCCGGTATTAGCATCAATTCCTCTAATACAAAAGATCGATCAGGCCCGTCTTTTAAACAGTACAGGAGACGGGTACCAGTTACGATCCGATTTAACTTGTATGTTTTCTTACTCCAGAACGGATCAGTTGCACGCCTTTTAGAATCGTTATGTTCCTGACCAGGTTGCAAGAGGTAGATGTAAAGACCATAATCAGGTAGAGGCTTTTCCTCGGAATACTCCTTGCTTTTCGCGAGTGGTACTTCATCGAGGTTGATGGCTTTCGAAGGTTTCATTCCGATCATCGCGGTCTTGGTGTTGTTCATGCTTTTGATGATAGTGTACAAGTTTTGACCCATGTGGTACTCGTTTCATCAGTGACCAGCTCCTGCGCGTCCTGAGGCTTGAAGAGTCTTTCCGCTAACACTTTATTATAGCTTTCGACAAACGCCGTGAAAGTAAGGTGGTATTTGGTAGTTGTACGCTTTATTTCGAAGCCCTCACTTTCAAGCAACTTCGTCACATCTGATTTGAATTCACTCCCGTTATCGCATTGGAAAGTCTTCGGGTATCGGAAAGGTCCCGCTTTATAGATGTCCTTGATCATATCAGCGACCTCACTGGCCTTTTTGGTTCTAAGGGGCCTCGCCACCTTATACCGTGAAGCTACGCCAATACCTGTGAGGATATATTTGTACATATTACTATACACTTTATCATGGGGCATGTACAAGAGATCAAATTGATGCATTTGATTCGGTCTTGTAATGGTGAAATGCGGGTAATTGATCTTTTTCGGGCCTTTGATATGTCTTAACCAGAGCAGCTGATGACTAAGCCAATGTATGATTTTCTTTTTGAAAGTACCAGATTTTTCAGCGAGTATCTTAATGGCTTTTCGTCCAATCCATAGATGTTCTGGTTGGTAATAGATGCTGCTTAATTTTTCCGCTTCTTCAGGAGTAACAATATGCTTTACTTTCGACATATTTATTACATATCGAAAACGTTCTGCATTATATGTATTTATACGCTACAAAACCGAGAAGGGCCATGGATCCGAGAATGCATGTGAGTTCACCGTCCTGTTGAGGTTTGGAAGGTATATAGTAGTCGGATAACTTAGGTGCTTTTTCAATTGTCGCTATATAGTATTGTCTCATACTTTCATCGAGCTCTTTAAGACTTTGCCCTGCCTCCCGCTGTTCTTCTCGTCTTTTATTGTACCAATCTATTTTTGCTTGACGATCTCGCACCCACTGCGCCTGAGCGGCTTGTAATTTCTCGAGGGCTAGATCGTGTCTTTTGCGCTCTTCTTCGCCATGCTCACTGAGTTTGTTGAAGAGATAATTACTGCCGCTAAATGCTAGCGCGTTAATCAGCGCCCCGCCAGCCGTAATCGCAAGACTTGACATTAATTTTGTAGGCCTAAGGCCTACAAAAACAAATTTTGATTCTCTTAATACTCCACTGAGTGAAAACGCCCATCCAGAATGTTCAGCTGGGCGTCCATCAAGAGATAGACATAGCACCTAATATCCCCAGTTCCTGTATCTGCTTTTTCATCATATGCAGTGTGATCCCATCCGATAAACTCTGCAATGGAATTCCCGATCCATGTAACAAGGGGTCCGGTTTCGATCTAAAATCAATGAATAGCGCAAAGCGCTCAGTCAGGTATTGTCCTATCGTGACTTCACTATCGTGGCACCCGACAGGTCAACGACTTGCTCAAGATGATCTCTTTGCATCATGCCATGGGAGTATAAAGCAGAGGGCTCACCTTCCACGGTAATAGAGATCTTCTCAATCTTTGGATTATAAAATTTCTCATTATTCCCAGAATATGGCTTATCTGCATTGGTATCTTTAAATAATAAGAGAATACCCTTAAGGCTCTTGCTCGGCGTATCGAGTTGTAGATTGTAGCTGGTATCGGCCTTTTTCATGCTCACCACTTTACTTCTGAGTATACGTTCGTACGGTAGAGCCAGGCGGCTGTATCGCAACATCATCGCATTTGCGGGCTCTTCGTTTGTCACCTTGTCGAATTGCAAACAAATATTTGTAATTTTGTAGGAAGAATCAGCTGCCTTCGCGGCTGTTGAGCCTGCCGCTTGGGTTCCGGCATCCTTTATAACGTCACCATATGAAACAAAATGTAAAACGAACTGCAGTCTATCGTTTAAGCCTGCTTGGTAGAATGGGAGATCCCTCGTGAGTTCAAACATGGAGCCAAGAGGTATTGCGAAGGTCTTTCCATACGCTGCGGCTATGGCACGCTCCTCATTTGTGCCAACATTAGGATTAATCCCTTCCAAAATTAAGTTATTCTCTCTATTTAATTTTGAAATCCACAGGTCTTTGTACTCACTGAATACATCGTAGTCGGCGATATTCTGAATTTCGATAGCATTCAACGTAATGCGTAAGCCCCGTACCAATGCTTTGCCGTTATTAGAGACTATGGTTCGTTTAGTATTCGTACCAGTCAGCTCGAGGTCGGAAAGCAACTTGATTGAGCCGGGAAAAATCACATCATTTTTTCCCAAATTAGGAAGATCCACGTAGAGATCTTCATTCTGGTTAATTGTGCTGGGTATGTGACTTATCTTCACCCTTTGGCGTTTGCCTTTCATACCGAGCATCGTCTTGATCTCTTTGTTAGGATCTGATTTTGTTCTAAAAGACATCTTTATTTATATAGGTATATGGGTTGAAATAAATGCCTAAAAATCCAGCGTTTGAACCAGATTTAACGCCAGAGGAAGACATTCAAGAGGAGTCTGATGAGTTCAGCACCGAAAGTGAGATCCTTTGACCCGAGGATATTCAGGGAACAAGCACTGAGCCCGCAACACCTTTACGAGGCAGCCTCACTGACACGGTAAGGCGGGAAATACTGATATCGAAGGTTGATGGCCTCTACGAAGCTCTTAGTGGGGAGATCGGTCAACCACTGGCTAGACATTATGATGATTTTGAAATGGATGGTAACCGGCTTACCTACGATGGGATAGAGCTCACAAAACAAAATGGTTAGTTGAGGGCCATGGGAGCGATAAAAAAAGCCTTGGGTGTTGGTAGGTTGCGAGCCATGGGATTCGATCAATTTTCAACACCTAACAAGGAAAGTAGAAAGATGGCGCAGGAACTCCTGAATAATATTGATACCATCAATGACGACCCTGGTGACATCGAGATGCTGCCATTGCTCGAGAATGTTATCGATGATACAAAGAGCCTCATAGAGGATACTTCATTTAGTGAGGCCTTCGACGAACGTGAAAGAAGAAAGCTTCATTTCTATGTTAGAACGCTCCACGACGACTTGAATAATGTGAAAAGTGAGATGATATACTATGATAGTGAGCTTTCCAATGCAAATGACAAGATCAATAGGCTTGAGGCAAAGAAGGCTGGGTCCGACGTATCAGAGGAACAGCTAGCTATCTGGGATAAGGACCTCGATAAGGCCAAGGAAAATCGTGAAAAGGATGATCGAAATGCGACAATAGAAACACATGGTTTACTATCATCCAAAAATCACAATCAGTTGACAAATATCAAAGAAACCCTCATGAAAATATCTGGAGATGATACCTCATTACGGGAGAATCTCAGCATTCTATTCAAAGAACAAGGTATTACTATTGCCAGCATTGTCTCAGCCGTGGGCTTACTGATATCAACCCTCGTATTAGCACTCACAGGAGGTAGTAGTGCAGCAGGTGCGGGAGGAGGTGGTGGTAGAAAAAATGATTCGTTCAAAAGCAACTGGAAAGGCTCGGAAAATTTCCAAAGTATTTAGCAGGCAAAGCGGGAGCTGCTTTGCAGGGGATAATTGGTACGATCCTATCATTTTTCTTCCGGGTAGCCGCCAAAGTAGTGGAGTATGTAGCGAGACACCTCTACTTATCGATTGCGGGACCTGTGGGTATTGTTGTTGCATACGTGGGAAACAGAAGGAGTGGGAAGAGATTGTTGATTTTTCTGGTAAACCACCTAACTTACCAGATCTTAATGTTTCATCCATATATAGGTGATAATTAGCAATATTCCCATAGTGATAATAGTAGCCTTAGTTTCCTCGTGAACAGCAGCTTCCTCCGAGGATGGTGGAGGGAGGGGTTTTAGGCTTGATATGTTGCCTCGGAGGTGTGGTGAAGGATGCCTTATGCTTGACAGCTTCCTTGTTATTTAGATCTAGCTCCACACCAATACCTACATCAGAGGGCGCGATTAGAACATTATTGTTATACCGTACAATTTTTCCACTGCGGAGGTCCATATTTGAAGGAAGCATGTACACGCTTGGCATTACAGCGAAATTTACTGGAGTTCGTGCATACTGGAGCACCTTTTGAAATTCCGTAATATCTTGACCTACGTTTTCTTCACGTAAAACCATGGCCTCAAATTTCTGCAGGAGGATCTGTCTAGCTGTGTAGTTGTCCGCACCAGACCCTAGAAGGGATGCTTTAGCCTCTGCTTGAGACCCTAGCAATAATCCGCGGTACGTGGTTGAATCTTTTCGAAAAAAATAATGATATTAAGATTTACAAAGCGACGCCCGGATCGACCAATGATGGAGATTTTAGCGTAGGGGCTTTTGAAACCCTTATCGTCATCGAGAAAGGCCTATATAGAATAGAAGATCTAGCTGCTATAGTAAATGAACATGCGGAAGGAAGGATTAAACTTTATGTACTCAGAAATGGAGTATGTAAAGTCAGAGTTAGCAAAGGATATGTTGCGATAATTAATAAAACACTGACGGATCTTATGAGATATAATTTTGATGCCAAATCAATGTTCACTGAAGGCGATCAAGATAGCTTATACAAGACCGATGTCTACCAGAGGCTGTGACTCACTTGTCACCAACTCGATGAAGATGTCTGCCTACTTAATGGTAGAAAATCAGATATATTATCAATACTTTCACTCAAAGAGCTTACTGCTTGGGGAGATGAGGTGAGATGGACTTTCGACAACCCTGTTTACCTTCTTTTATAGGGCTCGACCGATCGCCTTGAGTTGATGTTGACGGACGAATATCACCACGATAAGAACACTTCGTTTGTGGCAATTACCATGCATATTCTGATACAATAAATGACAGATATTACAAAGCTTTACCCGAGCTTACCACCAAGTGCTCCAGATCATGAGAATAACGAGGGGCATTTGTACAGGCTTAGAAAGATAGAAGAAGTGGAACAACATCTGCGTAATGAGATTAAAGAGCGGGACAAACTCGCCAAAAAGTTCAAAATGCACGGTACGTGGGTTAGATACACCGATCATGGTCTGCTGGCCGCAAATGGCTTTACTTCGGGGGTCGGGATTGGTAGTATGTTGTCCGGAATTGGTGTACCATTGGCCGTAGCCATGGGTAGTATCACCATAGCTGTGGGGTTGGGCCAAGCAGGTCTGAGAAATGCTGGTAAGAGGTTAGATGTCAAAAGCAAGAAGCACGAGGGTATAAGATTGCTGGCGGAGACCAAACTCAACTCCGTTATCGACCTTATCAGTAGAGCTGTGGAAAATGGGGTTATTAGTGATTATGAATTTAGCTTAATTATGCAGGAAAAGCAATGCTATATGCTGCTCAAGGAGCAAATACGTCAGAAAACCAGAAAAATCGTACAGTCGCTTAATGAACGAGAGAGACAACAGCTAGTTGCGAAAGGGCGTGAGAAGGGCAAACAGGAGTTTATGAAAAAACTTCAATCTGTTCAACATGTATCTAGATGAACCACCGACTTATTCATAATTTAGTGTTTTGTACAAAACACTAAATGACAGCAAGCAATTCACCGGTATCTTTATCGATCATAAAATCACCATCATACACTATTTGACGCTTTTGTTTCGCTTCCAGGCGTCTGACATATTCATCAAGTATTTTCATGGCCGCAATATCTGATCATGGCTTGCAGTATGGACCATCGGTTTGCGTTGCAATATCTTTATGTTTTATCTTGTTAATTGTGGTTATAATTTCACCTTTTTCATAGTGGAATATCCACGCATACCCAATTCTCTCGCTTGTTTTTTAAGCTCGTTCATGTTTATTATACTACGACGAATATGTGCTCATCATCTGAATCAAGGTATCGTGTCCTGGATTTTTGCACTGGTTTATACTTACACTCTTCCAGCATAACCTGCAGATAGTTCTTATTCCCTTGCCGATAGATACTTGATAGCTTTAAAATGCAGATGAAGTCACAGGGCTGCTTAAGTGGTACTGGTTGATCATGAAAATCAGTATTAATCTCCCTATTCCATTCCTTTACTTTGGTACTAACATAGCCTTTTTTAACTGGTGGGGTAGTGAATTCACTACCATATATTTTCTCAATCCATGTCAATATATTTTGGTATTTCTAAAGCCATTCAGGATGATTGTGTAAGTAAAATGACATGGTAAGTGGGGAACTCTCATCATATCGAGATGCTCCATTGCTATATAGGCCCCCTGGTGTTCTGATTAATAGAGTGGTAATTCTATTATCATTTTTATAACCTATCACAAATCTACCAATCTTGCCTTTATTGGCTTGTATTGGATCACTAAGTACAATATTTTCAATCTTTATATCGAGGATGTTAAATGCAGTTAGGTTGCTATAAAAAGCCGTTGTTTCAATATCATTTCTATAAAATTTGAAAATCTTTTATTTATGGAAATTAAACTCTAACTAGGGTTTTTACAAGGACACCAGCCACCATTGTACGTTATATACATCATATATTGTTGCCAGCACAATATCCTTCCTTTTATTATTAGTCTCCTTCCACACTTACATCTATCATATTTATCGAGAGCAATCTCGCACTCGTCGCAATATTCCTTGGTCATATTTATTTGATATAACTCTGGTAACTGGCAATTGGGAATTTCCCTTTGGTCGACGTCGTCTGTGCCAGAAGGAACATTTCTCTATCTCTACAGCCCCAGCTAGTTTTGCTAAAGATATTAGAAAAGAAATAAATAAACTATAAATGTTTAAAGATATACTAATTACATTAAAATAATTTAAAAAATAGGTCGAAATAAATCAAAACCTCGAAAAATCCAAGATAGATAGATAGATGTTTTTCACTTATAACCCTTGATTTGCCCACTAACAGTAGCGCAATTCAATTAATTCAAGATAATATCATGGGATAATACCTATTAATTTGAAATGATGGAGCAACTTTGTGGAAGTTTCCCACAAAGCAAGCACCGGCGAACTCCAAGAGACAAAGAACCCTAGGATTGAGGTTGCACGAACAAAATTATACGCGAATCAGAAATCTTTTAGCCTGCAAGGGATGTCATTACGATTTAGTTTTATTTTTTATTTAATTTTAATTAAGATTTATTTTGTGCATTTCTCGGATACCCGGACCCATTCCCGCTCCGGAACTCTTTATAAATTAATTAAATCCTGGGGACAAATTTCAGGTCCTGGGGTCAGTAGGTCATTTTAAAGTCATCTTTTGTGTAGCTCTTACACGAATACATTTACGAAGAAAATGTAAACAATGTTGAAGATGGCGGACGATGTCGAAGAAAAGAAATTCGAAGATAATTTAGACCGTAAAACTTCTGCTATCAAAATCAGATTAGAATTGGGATGTAAATGTCTGGCATGGGTTATCATAATTATATCAGCTTTGGTTCATATTTACCGTTTGTTTCAGCTTGGTAAGTTCATCGAGCTGGCTTTTTCAAATGTTTTAATGTCTTAAGGCCCTTATCTTTTTGCTTTCAACAGAGCTAGCTTGCCTGCCTGGTGGTAGAATTTATTTGGAGAATGCTATCTAGTTCAGTGAAATGTATTTTTTTTTAAATTAACAAAGTCGTTACCATATGTGGCAGGCAGTCAGGATAAACACCTAGCTAATTAGGTGGCATGACCTAATTACAGTTAGGGACAACTGCAAATTAGACTATTCCGCCTAAATAGGCTATGATAGACAAATTAGGCGAAATTTATCTCCTAACTAGGCTATCAGCACTAAATTTGCTTATTACAGCCTTCTGGTTCGTGGTCGCAACGATCTTTAAGGTTAAAAATGATCTAACAAACCTCCCACGGACGTAGAAGTATTATTTTCGTAAATGTTATGGTGCGTTTTAAAGATATTGCTTTTAGTTTGTTATGCCACTGATCCGCATGCGCACAACGTTTTTTTCCGGCGTGTTTTAAAAAACCGCCCAAATAGACTATTTTGATTTAAAAAAAGATGGCGGATGGGATAAACGCGCTTTGCAAATGTACTGATCACGACGTTTGGATTACTTTTCAAAATAAAAATAAATGTAATCCAGTTTATCATATAGAAAGAGCTAAAGTCAAATCTAGTGTAGTGGGTTATCTGAGGCGGCATAAATACATCCCAGATAGAGCTCTCTACCTCTGCAAAGCATGCATTTCAATGACTGAGTACATGATGAAAACGAAATCTGACGATGACAAAAATTGTCCATCAGCGTTCTTTGATGGTAACAGCATGGAGTATTTGATTGACAGATTAATTACTTTTTTGTCTGAAGCTACAGTTATTGACATATCCGATACTAAATGGGTACTGCTGTTTTATTATCTTGGGAAGAGAGTTCTTTCTCCAAGAATACAGAAGGATGGGCAACACTTAAGCAAAAGTTATAAAAACATATCATATTTGTGTGAACTTGATCCAAAGGAGTTTATATTCCAAAGGGAAAGCATTCTGGTGTCCTTTATAGAGGGAGTGTCAGGTCGAAACTTGAAAAATGAAGGGGATTCTGCCACAATATTTTATCTTGCATCGCTAATCGAGAATATATATTTCTTAGTAAATTTTAATTGGATACTTCCTCATTCATTTGTTTCTAATCTGATCCAGTCATGTATTTCGAAATCAAAAATTGTAACAACAATAAATGGAAAGATTTACCCAGCTGGTGGTTATTCATCGTACCTGACTTGGTTAAAAGATGTTGGTAGTGAAATGTTAAAAAGTCCCACCGGAGACGTAGAAACCTACTTTGACAACATAGGGAAGTATATAGTACGTAACCACCATATATCAAAGGAGAAATATTCAGGTGCAGATATTATAACGTCAACACTACACATTTGTGTACAAGGTGATCTTCAATCTAATGAGAATTTAAAACCATGTTACTGGGAAAAGGAAAAATCAATCCAAGAAATCCAGACCAGAATGGGTAAAATTTTACAAGAGTCACATATAGTTTTCCGAAAAGTCCGTTTTAACTACATTGAACAAATGATTCAGTTATTTAAAAGTGAAACAAGTGACATAAGTAAACGCATCTCAGATTTACTAACTTTTCAGAAGCGTCGATGTATAAATGAGGTAGGCTATTTTTCAAATACTCGTACTTTTTTGGTTTAACCTGTTTTAAAGATTTTAAACAGGTTCTGGAAATGTTGTGTATTATTTGTCTTACCTTATTTGTTTTCTGTTTAATGTAGGAATGTGGAAAGACATACGACAGATGCAAACGAGTTTGTGATGTGTGTAGTTCAGTGGTAAAGAAAATCAATGAGGAACCTCAAAAATTAAGTCGAACAACCTCACTTGGTGAAAAATATCTAAACCTTGGAGAAAAATCCAGCTGTAACTACCCATTCATTCAAGTTGGAGAGCCCATATTATGTAATCCAAACAGTTACGACAACTTGAAAACTATCCTTGCGCAGCTAAAAAGTTACCTAAACATTTCAAAAGACAGATTTTGGACATATTTGGGCTGTGATGGGCCACCGTATGTCATGACAAGTCGATTAATTGAGGCAGATAAAGATGAATTTGATTGGATCACGTTGCTGCCAGGCTTGGGACATTTAAATATGAACCAGGTATGCAAACAATTTTTTTTAATAAGTGAAAGAAGATTTAACTGCTTCTAAAAGAAAATGCATCTTTTCTAAAAATATGTATATATATAAATATATATTACAAGTATCATACATCATAAATATATTTTTTGTGTTTTTATAATATAATATAGATGTTACTAAAAATAATAAAATCAACTATTTCTCTTTTAGGTAAAAGGATACTTTAAGGTTCTTGACAACATATGTTTAGAGCCCCTGGGCCGAGATATCCTAAATTTCAAATCTCCAAAGGCATATTCATTCTTCAAAGACTGTAAAGACAACCACAAAGCATGGGAAGCTTTTGAGGTTTTTTTACATGGAACTATGTTAGAACTGATTTACAAATACTCTCAAGAAAGCGATAATGTTAGTGCTATGGGTTTCATGCAATGGCAACACAAAATAAATGCACCAACAGTTAAACTTTTATTGCAGCTTGTTTTAACATACGGTTTGGGGATTTATACACAGAGAGTAGGGGACCGTAATAATGATATCATTATCAGTGATGCTGGTCGATATTCGTTTGATGATTGGTTCTTTGGCTTTAATCATCCGTATTACCGAGAAATCGAATACAGGGATTTGCAAAACAAAGCGATTTACCCACCTCAAGTAAAAGAACAGAGAGACAAAAATTTATCTTTTTCAGTTACTAAGACAAAAGGCAGAAATCAAGGTGGGGATTTTTTGATGGAACAAAAAATTAAACGACAAAAGATGATGGCACCAAAAGGGAGTGTTGATAAAAGTACTTGGCAACGCATTTCTCGATGTGTAGATGCTTTTGATCGAATTTATGAGAACACATCAAATTTATTAGATTTAAAAGATGATGCAGGATCACGTAATATCATATTAGGTAATGAAATCATTGAATGGAGAGCGTTTTTACGACACTCAAAGTTTTTAGATAACAATGATAGCAGTACCGTATTCAATATTTATGGTGAACCTATTAGTTCGAACTTTCTAAATTTAACAGAAAAGTTAAAACAAAAACGATTAGAGTATTGGCGCCAACATCGAGAAGGAGTTCATCTTCAAAAAATTTCTTATCCACTGTTGCAGACTTTCACGAAAAAGGCAGATGAATATAGTGATGATGAACTGACATAAATTATTTAAACACTCCTCTTAGTATTTATCATAATATATATAATATATAAATAACATAAATATGTAACTTAGTCTATATATATAAGTACATATATCAACAGAAATTCAAAAACAAAGTTTGAAAAAATAACAATATTTTAAAAACAAAACCTAAGAACACTCAATAAAATGAAAAAAATTAACTTATCGCTTTAATTTTGATGCTGCCTTGACAATGTGTCTTTTTATATGAGTTGGACACCAAAAATCGCCAAACTTTTGAACATTTCGTTGGGTGAACCCAATGCATATTACATGCACCCAATATTTGCAATCTCTTGCACTACATCCAATCCAAGGGGAATCTAAGTCATTGTCAGTATTGTGTTTTGCATTACACATTTGACATGTATTTTCATCTATCTCGTTTTCTGTTACAGTAAGGGAAGAAGAAGGTGTCAAAAAACTTAGTACATTGTCTAAATTTGTATTATTTCGTGTAGGTGTATGTTGTTCTATTTCTATCGAATTCAAAACAGTGGGTGGCTGATTCTGGGTTGAAGTTAATGGTTCGTGTTGAGTGCTGTGCAACTTTTTCTCAAAAATCAAAGCTGGGCATGTGCCATATAATTTTTTCACTTTCGATACTGCGTGTTGAAAGTCAACAGTGACATCATCACCTGTACACAACTTTAACAACGACATACTGTTTAGTATGCCATTCCGTCTTTTGTAGCGGCAGTCACTACGTGCTGCCTGGTCCACAACAAACTCTGTCCCACGTTTTCTTTTTTTTCCATCACTAAACCCAGGTTCAGCCACTCTTCTTTTATTTGCGTTGTTTACTTTGACTAGGTTTAGATTTTCGTCAAATATATTTGCCATTTTATGTTTATACCTAATAAAATTCAATAAAACTCAATAATTACAGTGTTGTTACTTGTGTCACTCTTCCTATTTCAGAAATTACGTTAGTTACAGTGTCACAACTGTCTGTTTCAAAACAATACATGCACTCTAACTTAGGTCCTTTTCCTAATGTTGGATGGTCCCCGTGTAACATGCCACCTGTATAAAACGCTGTAGCCTGACGAATTTTTCCACTGTCAATAGCTGGTGAAAGTATCCCAGCAATAACTTTTGGAACTCGGCCAACAGTACGCCCAGCTATGCGCCTAACAGTTTCCCCTGTGCGTTCTCTAACGACGATATCCAAAAGTTCGTGATTCAGTTCATGTATGGACGGGATAACTACTTTAATTGCATTGCTGTCATATACATTTTCTGGCTCCCGAACTAGTGTCATTGGCATTTCCATACCAATTAAAGGTCTAACTTGAAAATGATGATAACCATTTATCACACAAAACGCAATAAAAAACTCACGTTCGTGCTCACTGTGCCAAACTTGGCGAGTACGATACTCACAGTATCTATCAGCATACAACTTTCGTTCAGCATTGTCTAAACTAGCCATTTTTTAAGACGTGTATGTTACTTTCTAATAAGTTCAATAATAATGAAAAAGGAAACTTGTGGCGCGAAACCTTCAGTTTTTTTGCGGGAAAATAATATACTAGTTAGGCTATGATGTCCTAATTACGCTATCATAGACTAAATAAGCTATTTGGACAATCTCGCCCCGGACCTTGTTCTAGTCACAGAGATATAATTTCTAGTCGATTGGAAACGAGTTTAGTTGGTGGGCACGCTTTCATGTATAACTTTTATATCCGCCATGCAAATTCTATGAAATTTCACCTAAGCAAAGATGACTAAGTCAGCAAGTAGTACAGTAAAAATAATCGCGCGACCAACAAAGATTGCGAAGATATCGTCGATTAAAAATTTCCATCTCCTAAATAGACTATTCTCTCTAAGTTAAGCTATTAAAAATCTCCTAATTTAGCTACTAGCTTATTTAGGAGAAATAGTCTAATTTGCAGTTGTCCCTAACTGAATTAGGCGAGTCGTTTAGTAGTTGTAGTTAAATTAGGCTACCCGTAGTCTAACTAGGCGAACGAAAACTTTCTGTTGTAAATACCGCGGAATCATTGCGTTTCGCACTACAATTTTTATGTAATAAAATCTGTCCACTTTCCAGATAATTTTGACAAATAATAGACCATTTCAGAGATTATGCGCCATTATGGAATTTCGAAGCCCGGTGGTGCAAGTTGAACTTTGAACCCTATATGCCGTAGTAGAAAACTCTCTTAAAACACACAAAAAGAAACGAGTTTTGTATACACTCTTAGAGTGTTTAGCTAGGTCTTCGTAATGTTTTTACCTAAGTAACAGGGGATAACACCAGACAACATTTATTTAAGCATATTGCTTTGATCTATTAATGAATTATAACTAGCAATTAAATACAGATGTAGGACGTAGGGATACTGAGTGTGTTTTATTATTTTTGACTCAATACATGTAAAATTTAACGCTGAAGTGGATATTTAATCAACTTTAAACATATTTTAACGATCAAATTATGCCTCTTACAACGTATGAGGATTTTTTAGAATTTAGTGTGAGGCAGCTGACAGACTTCTTGTCAGCTCTTACAACGTATGAGGATTTTTTAGAACTTAGTGTGAGGCAGCTGACTCACTTATTGTGGACTGAGTAATAGTTGAGTTAATCGCCAGAGCTTTTTCTGCAATGGAAATTATGCCAATAATTTTAACGAGCTTCACAGAGTAACTTATTTATTTATCATAAATATTTACACTTTAGTAATAAATTACTGCCATAATTGCATGTCCTGATAAGGAAACCGATAAAGACATACGCATATATATAACAAAACATTATGTAAAATATACATTGTGACTGAAACAAATAACATAGAAAAACTATGACATAAAAAAATCGAATACCACTTTAATATAGTAAACTGAACTCATCATTTTTCCCTTTTTGATATTTTTCAATATTATAGGGCAATAGCGAAAGCAGGGAAGAAAGACAGGCATTCTTTCTAATACCACTCTTGAAAGACTCAAAGATAGGAGTGTTTAAGTAGACGGATCAAGGGACAAACATACACCAAAAAACAAAATTATAAAAATATTAAAATAATAAAAATTATTTGCAATTATAATGACTAATGACTCTATTCCTAAAATCTGCGACTGAACCTGTTACCGTATCTCTATGGGCAGTGTATTGAAAATTTTTACATCCATTATGGAGATGAAGCCAGATTATTTTGCGAGCTTAAGTTTCACTTTAGGAATAGATAACATTGTAGAGTTTTGACAATTATTTTGACAATGGATTATAACTCTCTAGATCTTTACAAATATTACAACCTAAACATTTCTTTACAAATCTAAAAACAAAGTTCAAGTCCAAATCCAGTAAGGTATTTCCAAAATCAAAAATTTCTCTCTAAAGTAAAGTATAATCCAAGTTCAAAATCCAATGCCAATATCTTTATAATGCACAAAGCAGCTACACAATTTTAAATATCTAAATATAAAATGAAATTACCTTTAACCAAGCATTAATTACTAATTACAGCCTTATAGCTAGCTACAGTACAGTGTCCTAAAAGCATTTTTGGGAGACCTCTAGCTAGCTAGTTTAAAGGTTTTTAGGATATATTAAGTTGCCTTTATTGTACAAAAAGAAATTAAAAGTACAAATAAGTGCATAATAAAAGTATTTTTCAAAATATATATCATAAAATTAGTATCACAAAGATAAAAACAGATATCAAAAATCAAAACTGTCTTGCCGCCAGCAGTTCCGCAAGACAAATGACTGAATAAAACGTGAAGTCCAAAGTTCAACTTGCACCACCGAATTCCGCAAATTCATAATGGCGCATAATCTCCGAAATGGTCTATCGTCTTACTGCATCGCGCATTGGTAACTTATGGCCCAAACCTCGTGTGGCATTATTTGTTGTTTTAAATAATGGATTTCAGCCATTCACGCCACAGGGTAAAAATAAATATGGCGGACAAAAACGTCACCTAAATAGGCAACACTTAACCTAATTAGGTTATATATTTCATTTTAACATAATTCTTACTTGCGCGAGCATATCAAGGCACGAGTCACAATTTTGAAATCATGGTCACGTAGACTATCCATTCTGAACAAAGATTTTTTGCGATTTTTTCTTAGGAATTTATGAAAAGTCATTAAATTTTGTAATGTCTTAACTAGGTTACATATGGCCTAACTAGGCTACAATGAGTCGCCTAAATAGGTGGGATGCCCTAATTAGCCTATCGTCGCCTAATAAAGTGTTTACCCTGACTGACAGGAATTATTCCAGGAAATAAAGGATTTTGTGTTTAAGATTGGCACGGGGGGTGCTCATAAGCTGCATACGCCCTAAATAGTGTGGGCGTTTACGTGCGAATTCAGCGTTCTGAAAAGAATTCAAGTATTCGCCCAAAAATAGCCGCATAGGCCTGAACAATGCCCAAAAATGAAAAAGAAAACAGACACTAATATGATTCAAAAAAACTATTAAAATTAAAATAAACTTTTTGATGATTTTTGATAAAGTTTACTTTATAAATAAATTATATATAAACTTTATAACTACTTTCTCTTCCAACGCCTTCTTCGCAACTATCGTCCGCATAGTATGTTACAAGAAATTGCATTTCAGGAATGCTCCGGGCGAGTGTGGGAAAGTGCAGGCAGTTTTGGGGGACAACCGTTAATTTTATTCAAAAAGTCGCCCGAACTCGCTCTTATATACAAGGGCTGATCTAAGTTAATTTGGACATCAGTATACCGATTTTGGGGACATCTAATTTGGGTGCCCAACTTAGAAACACACAATTTAAAATGCTTCAGAATTGCATTCTTTTTTTCAGGATATTTTATATCTCATATTATATATTTTTTAATTTTCAGTCCCTGATATATGCAGGCATTTGCGGTTTATCGGAATCCTATAGGATTGGCTAAAGCAGCCTTTCTAAGCTCTATTTTAGAGACCAAGAAAAATATTTTACAATGATAAATCATCTGTCTTTCAACATTTTCAACATTCTTCCTTGATTTGTCTTTAGTACGGTCTCCCTTTAACCATCTATATACTTATTTTCTCTGAGAAATTAGGGTCTATTAACTTTCGAGACTTGCGAAGCGTCATGCAATAGAAAAGATTTTCCTGGTTCAACCACTCTCAATGGGATGGAGATTAAATTCAGCAACAAAAATGAAGTGCTGGCAGTTCAGGAGGACAACCACCAATTTAATTTGAAAATGTTGCCCAAACTCGCCCTTTACATGCGGGCGTTTGCTGCTTATGGGCGCCCTCTTTGAAAACGATCGCTCTACTTCAGTGCCGTTGATGAAAGAATCAATGCCGCAATTTATAAAATAAGTGACATTGATTGTTTCTGAAACAGAATGTCATCCAATCTGTGTTGTTTCTTTAACTCCTATTACATTTCTGTTAAGAGATGCCTCTTTTTTTTCTTGAAAAAATATTTTGTTCATTCTAAACAAGACATTTACCAATGCATACGTTGGACAGAAAACAGGTTTAATAATATAGATATTAAAGATGTCCCTTCAAAGCAGAAAAATTGCTGTGTTTTGTTTTCAATTGACAATCTCCTAACATAGCTCTAAAATCACCTGTTCTATAATGATAAAATAATGTCCCAGTCTTTTTCAGAAGAGGTGTGTGATCGCATGCGCACACCTTGGCACATGCTTAAATCGTTTCAGACATGGGGTTAATCTCACGCCTGAAAAATAAATGTTCAGTTTTTAAAATCAACCTATAAAATCCATTTTGTAGGGTGCAATGGTGTGTCCATGCTTTCTTTCATTAAAATAAAGTTTAAAAAATAGGAACCGAAGTATTTCACTGCTATTTTCGATCAACAATACACTTCCCTTATCTTGCACACTGTACAAGACTTGACCTATTTAAAGAGGTGGAAGAACTTAAAATGTGGTGAACCTCAAACACCGACGTCACATAGTAAACACTTGAATGTATATCATCTAGTGATACTAGCATTAAACTTGTTACCTCAGGTAATAGCAACCCAGTTGATGATTAAAGTTGTAGATACTCTCATTACCTGCACTTTTTATTTGCTTGTGGTTTTAAACATTTTCAAAATTATATTTCAATTTTTTAAATTAATTATTCATAACTTACAGAAAAATAAACTATAAATTTATGAAAATGACAGTATAGTCATGTATACTATTATGGACATGTAGAAAAAAAAGTTAAGATTGAGAAAGGCACTATATGTAGACGCTGTTGAAACTTGGTGGTGAAATGTGTACCTACGACCCTGCTGTGTTTTTTGTCTCAATATTGAGCTTTTCATTCATTTCTTGTAAAACCTCATTCGAAAATTCACCACCATTGTCAGTCAAGATTGTACTTGGTGATCCGAAGTATGCAATCCAAAATCTAAACACTCTACTGACAATGACATCTTTATGTCTCGATTTGATAAGACATCCAGCAGAGTAACGAGTTACAGCATCAATGATATGTAAGATGTGTTGTTTATAATGTTCATAAACTTTTAAATCCATGCATATTACTTGATTAAAAGTGTTTGCCAGAGGTATACCCACAACTGGTCTACTGTATGGCCTTTTATATTTGTGACATATTTCACAATCATTGCAACATTTTTCGTTGCATGACAAAAATTCCTTGTCATACAAATTACTATCCTTTACAAGTTTGAGTAGCTTATCTTTGCCAGCATGAGCGAATTGGCGGTGCAGTTTCATAGCTTTCTTCATTTTCTCTGTCTTACTAATATTTTTCAAATTTTCTCCATGTAGAATGATTTTGTTCCTTTTTGAGCATCAAGATCACAATGTGTTAGTGGAAGACAATAGTGTCCTGTTGTGGTACATATTAAGTCAATTCTTTTCTTCCCAATAAGGGCCAAGTCACTGGTAAAATCTAATTTCATACTGAGAGACTTCATGGTATTACGACTAATCAGTAGTGGTATTTCAATCTCTACTATGTCAACAGACAATTTATACTTGTTGCCACCTAGAATAACTGGTATTATTAGATTTCTTGTAGCTTTCACTTCCTTTCCATCACCAAATCTATATATAAAATCAGTACTATTTGAAATTACAGCATTTTTATCTGATTCAGAGAGAGTCGCAAGATATTCATCCATCCATTTCTCCCCAGCCACTGTCTTTGTACAGCCAGAATCCAAGACATCTCTACCAAAGGATTCTCCAACAAGACAATATTGCCTTTGGTCTAAGGAGGCTGCAAAAAGGGTGATATGGATCTCATTTACATCTTGTTTCTTTTCTGTAGGTCTATTGTTCCGTGATCTGAAACCTTTTTGCTCTTGATTTCTATGAGGACATTTGTTAGCAAAATGTCTTGTTGAGTCATATTCATGACACCTCATGAGTTTCCCATCCTTATCAACAGGATTCATTCTTGAACGTGTATTCCTTGACAAGCTGTCCTTGGTATCAGCATGAATATTTCCATAAAAGCATTCCTGTTTCACAGGAAGAGCTCCCAAATGTGCAGCGTCTTCTGCTGTGTTTAGTTCTCCAAATATCTTCATGATTGTGTCCTTCATATTCTTATACTTGAGTTCTGCACAAGTTGTACGAGCCAGTTTTTCATTTTCTTCAGACATATTCGCAGCTGTGAGAAGAAAATATGCCCTGACAGCTTCAGGCAATGCCATATCATATTTGGATATCTTATTGTAGAGTTTCTCAAACTGCACAATAAAATCAGGAAATTTGTCTCCACTATTCCTCTTATAGTCATAAAACTCTTTAAAAGCAATAAATGCTCATGTGCTTTCATCTTTCAAATATATTGAATCTAGCTTAGATATAATCTTGCCCAAACCATCATCTGATCCAACTTCTGCAGGTGTCAGGTTGCGTACTGCGTCCTGTGCCTGGCCAGTCAGTGACAGGTATACAGCTGGACCTTGCTTTTTCTTTGGTAGTTCTGTAAACATCTGCCAGATCTCCAAATCGTTCTTCCAACTGCTATAGTCATCATCCTCTTTAAACACTGGTGGAGCTTTCAATGTTGTTGTTGCCATTGTTCACAAACCACTTCACCAATTGGTTTGCACACATACGTGTCAACAAATAGCCAACAAAAGGGAAAGTTATCTCTCTTACCTCAAGGAACACATCCGGGTGTGTGCCCTCAATTACTTTCTTTCAACTCAAATGTCACTCGCACAATGATCATAAATACCAGGCCAGTTGATCTGTACCTTTTAACTCTGCTACCATTGTTAATTGATTCTTACCTTGATGAGGTAACTTGAAGGCTTCACCAGTCTCTAATACTATTGTATTGGTTACTGAAAGATAACAACAGAATTAACACAAATCGCAATATCAACAGACGCTCTGTCATCATGTTTGGGTTTCACGATTTATTATGTCCCCCACTTATCCACCGGAAAATAAATGGGCAACAAAGATTAACCTTGTAGCCGGTGTTGCACGCTTAACATCCTTTGCACATGTGTTTTACATCGCACATTTTTTCATAAATTCAGGTTAAAGTGTGTAAAAATGTCCTAAAATTATCATGTAGACAAATGTCTTCCATAATATCTCTGGAATAAAGTTAAGAAAACACCTTTTTATGATTCACAGGTTAGATGAAGTTATTGGGATAAAAATAACTTAACTTTAGTGCTGTCTAAAATTGTCCAAAGGGTTATTTTTTAGCCAACTCAGAGAAATATGTGATAAACAGCATTTTAGGCCATAATGTCTGCCTAAATTTAATAACTGATTAAAAAACATTAATATAGATCCTGAGACCAGTAAAGATGGTGTAAATACAATATTAATTTGTCCAAAAGTGTCCAAATATGTGACATCTATTAAATAAAAGCTGTTTTATTGAGGTTGAAAATGTTTAACACTCTCGTAAAGTTTGTTTAGCCCATGGCAAATCGCTGCATTTGTATCATTGGCAAAATATAGGGGCATTTTGATTCATTATTACAAAATAGATAAAAATAATAAAAACAGATAAAGTTTCAGCAGAAAATTATTTGTTACATTGATTACAAGCTATTTACTCACGTATATACTCACCAAGAAATCATTTTAACTTCCTTTGTTGTTTTTAGCCTAGCCTTGTTTGTATAGTGTTCAAGCATGCGATTTTTAATTCTTCAATTACTGACCCTACAAACAGAGGAGTGTTACGACAAGCATATTTTCTCTTGCATTTTTGCATCCGCAGTTAATATTTTTTTGTTGCAAAAAAAAATAATAATAATTTGTTGCACTAAAAAAAATCTTTGGGTAAGTTTGTTCTCTTGTTGTCAAGAGAGCAAAGCTGTCAAGGTGATCAGATAAAAATAATTTGATGCTTAAAAACACGTCTTTTTCAAAGTCATGCGGCAAAAATAATAAAAAACAGGAAACATATTTTTTTTTCAATGTTTTTTGGACAGTCTTATAAGAAAATCCAAATCTAAGTGCAAAATCATTTTACGGACTAAAGTTTAGTTGCAATATTTAAAGTCTCTCATTAAAATTATATATAAAATTGGTAATGGAGGAGGGCGTTACAACAAGCTTATTCTATTTATTCTATTCTAAATTTACTGATGAAAGAAAATGTCAAAATTTGCTATTACTGAAATATGACCTCATAATTCATGCAGCATAATTAAATCTGAAATTCTTTAAATGTGAATATCTTGAGAACGAAAAGAGCTTTTTTAAAAATTTAATAAGACTTGTTAGCTAACTTTTTAAGCTCTATAATATAAGTCCAACATCATTTCATACCTTGGGTTTCCTTTAAGGCAAGAATTGACTTTTCAAATTCATTCTCGTGTTTTTGAGGAATTTTTAAGATTTACATACGAGAACCCACCTAAATTTCAATTTCACATATATCAATTCCAACATAAAGTATTTAACCTGAGTAGAGATACATAAAAGAGAGATGGGCCTGAGCTTTAGAATGCGAGAAAACGATAATCAATGTTTATTAATTAGAAAATAGTTTTATTTCCATGACCACAACGAAGAGGTGCTCTAGTTGGTTCACCCTCTGGTGTTAGGCCATGGGTTTTTTTGAAACTCCATATATCTAAGCTACATTTTGGCACTAAAGAATATTTCCCCTGGCCTAGATGGTACTTGACCCCCTGTGGGTCCTGGGGGCTTGCACACACAAATAACAACTGAAGCTGTCAACTAAAATATAATGGCTGTTTGTAGATATGACATTTACTTATTCTTCAAATTAGTGGGACTTGCCTATTCAAGGAAAGATCCTCTACTGTTCAGGGTTATAATTAACGGGCTCCTTTACAGTTTTCATTCACCTGCTTTAGTATATACTTCAAACACAGTATATATAACACAGTATATATACTTCAAACACAATAAAAAACCAAATAATATTCAGCAAAAATATAATGGATTGCGTATATATATATTATCTACTTTAAAACAAATAAAATTGAGGTGTCAAACATCATCTTCATTATCATCACTATCATTTTCAACGTCACTTCCGATATCATAACAATCGTAATCTTTTATTAACAGATCTATCAGATCATCTGGAAAAGTCTCTTCAAGTATTTTTTTTTTCATCTGTCTTCCATCCATTCTCTTTTGGAAGTAGGGAGTGTACAAATGGGTCAGCAGTTTTCCTTAATTTGTATGATACTGCATTTTAGCATGCAGGTGCAATACTGTTTCACAAGGTGGCAGATAATTTTATAATTATGCTGCTTAAATTATGATGTCATATTTTAGAAATAGCAAATTTTGACATTTTCTGTCATCAGTAGTTTAGACATGTTGAGGGATGTGCATTTAAACTTTATTAATGCATAGATAAAATGAATGTGAGTTGATTAACATAAATTTTTTGCCAAAATGACAATCGTTTGCTCATCCCATGCCTTTTTATATTTTGCTAACAACCCTATAACTTAGGATCTGCATGTCGGTTTTTAACTTTTCTTGACCCTAAAATGAGAATTTATACTAAAAATAGCGGATTAATAAAAAGCAATTAAAAACTTGATTTACTAAATAATCTTAAAAAACATTCACAAGCTTTCCACCTTCTATTTTGTGTTGACAGCGGTGGTACCTTTTTTATTTTTCTGTTAAAAGCAAACGGGATATAAAAAGGATCTATTGATTAAGTTTATTTTATATACGCAATCAATAAATAAAAAAAATAAAAAAAGTACAAGTAAAGTGGATGTGTTCATTTTTCTTTGACGTTGCTGAAAAATAATGCCTTAAATGTAAACCAACAAATTAAACATCACAACGTCAATAACATGAATTTACTATAAATATGTTAATATAAATTAATTAAGCCATTGCAATGCAGTTATAATTTTTGAGGCCAAATAACTTGGAAACGGGTGGTGATATCAGTTATTTTTCACCGCATGGTTAACTAAGGACCACCTGGAATTAAATTGGGTAATTTTTTCAATCCCGAGTACCTGAATCTGTTTGGAATGGATGGATTGATGACACATCAAAAAGCCTCCATAACACTACTATCTCTGTAACTGTTAATTACACTACATGATCCATGTATTTAACACAAAGTTCAAGCAATCAAATGGTAATGTGGTAAGGTATATTATGAACTTTAATAATTTTATTTCTCGTAGAGTATGGTGGTCAAACATGCCCATTGCTATTTCATTCTGGTCATTGGAGTGGTAAGAAATGGCAACCAGATGGATGTATGATACATGAATATACACAGAGGTTTGTGTATATATAATTTTCATTATTTTTATTGTGAAGTACAATATAATATTTAGTGTCGAAAAAGTAGGTACTACCAATATTTTTTTCTTTATTGTTGCACACTGCTGTTCTTTAAGTATTTTATTTAAAAACAAGATGGGCAAAAAACATCTGGGTTTTTTTAATATATATATAAATTATATTTTTTAAATCTGAAGATAAAACAAGTCACTGTAGTTTTAACATCAAAGGGAAAAACAAAAATAAAGATGCCTATGTATAGTGGTCACATTGTGAACCATTATACCTATGTTTTTACAGACTTTCTTTTAAGAACTAACGTTTTTAACATGTGTATTATTTCTTGCAGTGAAATTACTAAGTGCCTCGAGAATCAAAAGGTGGCCTTGATTGGAGATTCAAGAATGAGAGGCTTATATTTCCAAATAGCAAATTCAATTAGTAAAGAACCTGTTCCTACAGGATATGTAAGTTTATTGTTAATAAGATGCGATCAGCTCTTAAAAAGTTATGAAAATTATGTATTTTTGTTTTGTTTTTTGGTTATTTTTCATATTTAACAACCTTTTAGGCAACTATTTTCTTAGTTTTCATTTCTAAAACAGTGAATAAACCTGAACCTTTTACTTAAATAACATACTGCTGTAATGAACATTTTCCCTCATGTCCTGCCTTTCAACCTATTTACGGACTTCTTCCCATGCTGACATTTTACTTTTTAAATTCGTAGGAATGTTTGTTTTTTTAGCATGAGAATTTGAGATATGAAGACAAGAACAATGCTACTGTTGTAAGTTACCATGTTCTTATTGCTTGTAGTTTTGGAACATGAGATAGAGATTTAATAAATAATATACTCTTTTCTGTCACGAAAATCAAAATTTTGATCTTTTGTATATTTTACTCTGTAGGAGTTTTACTGGAATCCTGTATTAGATAAATCAGTTGCTCGTCTACTAAACAAATGGCTTGAGGTGAGTTATTACTGTGGATCAACTTAAATATACAACAGTTGCTGTGTTTTATTATAATATAGCCTGTCCAACATTTGTGGCTCTTTGCTAACAAAACAAGGAAATGTTGAAAATAGCCTTGTTAGAACAGTTGCATGTCCTTGAGACAGCTTATTGTGTTAAATGTTTAGCAAAATATAATTTAGTATTATTTTATTACTCCTGTAATGAAAATGTAAGCAACATATTTTTGCAACAAGACTTATGGCCTATACAAAAAATATACCTAACTGAAACAGCTAAATAATATTTATGACTTGGATTGTATGCAATAAACATGTGAAAAAATTAGCCCTAATTTTTTCTTTAATTTTCTTTAAAACATAACAAAAATGTCTACATTCTGGCAAGACTTTTGTTGGAAAAAAAAACATGTTTGTATTACATTGAAAGAACTAGAAATGACAGTTCGATTTGGTGTGGATGTAAAGTTATTTCAAAGGTTTTCTGCATTTAGAATCGAGATACAATGCCACATCTGATTATCATGGGAGTTGCCACAGTATGTAACTATTTTAATTCCAAACTCTATCAGAAAAATGTACTTGTGTTATGCAAATTATCACTATTTTGTTTTGTAATATTAACACAATGCAATTTGAATGCAGTTTCGATTTTTGCATAAATTTAAAGTTCAAATTGACGTTCATTATTTATTTAAATTATTCTGTATATATTTGTAGTGGACCATCAAAAATGGCAAATTGACATCAATAATTGATTACCAAGGTACAGTGGAAAGAATGACAGAAACTGTCTTAAATAACGTTCTTTGTTTTGTGTTAGTGGATCTCTGTAGTGTATAATCATCAAGGTTGTTTATGTATCCTCTGAAGTGTTACTTTTGACGTAAAATTATATTTCTAGTTGTCTATACATGTAGAAACTTTTGTTTGATAAGAATACATTGATAAGAAAATCCTAGAATATTAGACAAAGTCAAACCATTTAGTAGCTTGCTTTGTAAAACAATTTAACCTTTAAAGATTAAAATATAACTTCCAACGACTTTTTTTCAGCTGAACTGAAAAAATTGTCAATACCAATGGCTTTGATAAGTGAGAACCTAACACAACTCAATTTGCTTAAACCTATCAAGTCAAAATATCATCATGAGCCACAACTTATTTGGATCATGCAAGGTGGTATATTTATACTTTGATTTTTAATCACGGTGATGTTATTTTTTTCCATCCCCTCTCTAATGCAACATTTTTTTTTGCAGATCCTGTCGTGGAGGATAAATTAGCGGAGCGTCGAAAGTCAATTAAAAATGACAGAATTGAGATGTTTAATTATGCTGCACAGAAGACTTTACAGTATGTATGCTATTTTTGTTGCAAGCTACGTTTATACCTTTTCTGTCTTATAAACTGGACTCTCACTTAGGGCTGTCTAGATTTTTCTCTGGGGTATCCTTTCCTTTCAGACATGGAATGGAGTTGTGCTTTCTACGTGCTTTTATGTCACACAAGCTGTTGATTCGTAGTTAAAATGATTGCGTTTAATACCAGATGATTATGTAAAATCTATGTCCATGGAAGTGCAAGCTTTTAAAAAGAAATTCTCAAAACAAAACTGACGCTTAAAGTCTCTTGAGTTTTCATTGTCTCCTATGCTATGATTTTCAAGAAAGTTTTTAACTACATTTAGTGAAGTTTCTGTAATTATCTGAAAAATTACTACTGTTGTATCCCTTATATGGCAGGAAAAGTGTCCTGAGAATTTGTGTCCAGATTAGCATATGCTTAATGTAATCATTGTGCCTTACTAATGATCCAAGTATTTTCTTTTTATTTTGTAGATCTGAGAGTCCTCATGTACGTCTTATGATGGCTACTACATTAATGGCTGCTGGGAAACCAGAAGAAACGCTTGATGGAATACACTATACATCATTCATACTAGAGAAAGTAGGTAGCAAATTTCCATAGATTGATGATGCGTATTATTATGTGGTGTAACAATGTATTTTGCTGAATACTGGTTTTAACAGCAACTTATATTTTGAATGATTTAGTGACATACATTTTTACTAAAACATATGTCCTGGGTTTAAATTATATACTAGTTCAGCAGGGTGTAACAGAAATTATCTCGATGCAAATGATTATTGAACGTCCTGTTTAACCATCTATGCAATACTTTTATTAAAAGAAAATAATATTAAAAAAAATTTGGGATCGATTTTAAATTCACAAGTGTTTATAAATTCTACTGCACCGATCATATTCCAGTAACAGTAGCAATTTGCCAAACAAAAAAAAAAAACCTCAATAAAGTCCTCACCTTTTACTGTAACATTTTCATGTTTTTATGTTATCAGTAATTGATTGTAAGTGCATTATGATACAAAGTCTGTCATTGACAGTTAAATAACTTGAATCTTTAAGGGAGATTGGTCATAACGAATTATATCTGCCAACTGTCATAGTGATTAAAATTTGTGATGAAGGCAATATAGACTATTTAAGTAACTGCGATGGTCTAAGTTATTTCTGAATGATAATAAAAGCAGGCAATATGGGTTTAAGTACAATTTAAACTTTAAGAAATGTGCTCTCTCGGCTTTACCGTTTGTTTCTACAGACCTCCGTCACATATAAAAGCGTAAATGGCATTTTCCAAAAAAATCAGATGCATTATAAAAAGATGTAAAATTGGAATTTTTCAATTGCACAGAACATTTGTCCTAAATTTATTTGTGTTTCTACACTTTTTTGTAATTGTGCAACATAATATACCCACTGCTCAGCAAAAAGGTATAGGTTCATTTGCCCATAGTTTTTGTTGATGCCATCTTCCTAATAATGTCTTATTTTTTACATTCTCGGTTTTCCCATATTTTTTTTTATTGTTATTATGATGCTGTTAATTTATTTTGTAGAAAGTGAATGCAATTATTAATTCTTTCTGCAACGATTTTATCTATCCTGATGATGCATCTTGTTGTAAAACATTGGAAAGAATAACACAGCTACAGTTTAACGCTTTTGCTGTGCTTGGAACTTGGTATGTTAACTGTCTTAATAAATCACCCTATAAGTTGTTCAGTATTTGTCTGGGCACCTCTAATCAACATATCCCTCCTTGTCGTTGATAAACATTCAATTACTGCTTTCAAAGGTGGGACAGCATTTTTTTTTTTCATCTTGAAAAAACATTGAAATATTTTTTTACGTTGTAAATTTGAAATTGTAAAACACATAAAAAAACATAAAATTTTGGTCTTACTTTGAAACTTTTGGAAAAACATAAAACAAACGTGTTTCCTTTGTGCTATTTTTAGTAGTTTTTATTTTCCTGGCTACGTTTACGTTACCAGATACACCTGCATTTAAGTAATGGCAATATATTTCTGTCACATTAGTTATATACAATGACACCAACTATTTTAGTTTTGTCCTTCCACTTGTTGCTTACAGTACATAATTATATATGCCACCTCTTTAACATTAGTATAAATCTTTATTGCAAAGATTTAGATCTTTTTAGTAATTTGAATAGATATGCTATATATATTTTCAACCAATCAACTAGCCGATGTTTCTCAGTATATTGGCCTTGATCCCTTTTATACCATTTGTCACTATCTATAATCCTGTTCATAATGTTCCTGCAAAATGGCAGTTTCTTGGTCATTTTTTGAAATGTTCCGCAACTGTAAAAAGTTCAAAGTGTGTGGATTTAATATGAACAGGCCGTAAATTGTTGCTTGTGGGTATGACTTGAAATTAAACATTTATTCCTATAATGTTTTGAACAAGATTGTAGCAATATCAGCGCAAGATCTCAGACAATGACCAATATTTGTGATCAATGATGCGCATGGTCTTTTAAATGTGTGCACCTGTTAGATTTTAATTTCCAATAGAAAACTTGCATCAGTTCCTTTCCCATAGACCAACGTTCAAAGTAATTTGAACGTTATTTGCTCTTAATTATTTACTCTCACTTTTGATTGTCAAGTGTATGCACCTTGTGACAAAGCAACTGATAGCTGTACGAGAAACAGGTCAGTTTAGTTAATTAGCATCCTAAGTACTACCAGAAATAAAAAAAAACACCCAAAGCTACAACGTTTAAAATAATTACTATTATACTTCATTGTTTTTAACAGTGTCATATTATGGATGATGATGTGGATTTGCAAAAAGATGAGAGAGAGAAGCATTAAAGGTGACCATATTTGCCATCATAAAATGCTGTCTGTATGTCTGTCTGTGTATGTCTACAAAAACAAAATGTAATCATGACAATTACATCATGTGTGACCATATGCAACTTGTTGGGTCCTTTATTTACTTCGCAAGTTAGTTTTATATTAAAACTAGTCGATAAAGCCCGTGGTGAAATCCACTTAGGCAGAAGGAAAATGGAAAAATAGGTTGTTTTAAGTTTTTTGCTGACGACAGCAGTGCAGATACAAAAAAATTGGCGAAATTTAGTTTCTTCGTGGCCTATAATATGTAGAGCTTAAACTGCTGATCAAGAAAATGTATATGATCATGTGCTTTTGATGAGCGGTTACTGAGATATAAAGAGTATTAAAATTTTGCTGACGTCAGCAAAGACCTGCTAAAATACTAAAAAAAATTTTCAGAAATTTGTATACCTGTTATCGTATAGATCTTGAAACACTGATCAAGAAAATGTATAGGATTATGTACTTTTTACAAACGCTTGCGGAGATATTAAGGTTTGAAGGTTTTTAGATGACGTCATCAACCCGTCCATTCCGAAACGCATTTGGTGACCCAGGTTTAGGAAACTTACCCAAATTGGTCCTAGGTGGCCCCTAGTTACCCACGTGGTGAAAAATCATCGACGTCACCACCTCGTTTCAAAGTTATTTAGCCTCAGTTTTAGGTGCACTGTAATGGCTTGATATTGACGTTAATGTAGTGTTATTGACGTCGCCCCGTAACGTCAGAAAACTTAACATATTAGACATTCATTTTTCAGCAACATCAAAGGAAAATGAACACATCCACTTTGCCTGTTACGGACAGACACAGTCTCCGTATTATTATAAGAGACTACTCAATAAGGCCCGTGGAAAAATCCACTTAGGCAAAAGGCCATTAAAAATAAGTTGCTTTAAAAGTTTTGCTGACGTAAGCAACGCATATACAAAAAAAATGTTCTTAAAATCTTACACAAAATGTCAAATGTCAAATCTTACACAAAAGAACAGCTTGCAAGGTGCAAAATCTAGTTGATAAAAAGTTACAACAACGACACTCACAACATCGACACTCACAACACCAATGCTTACAAAACCGACAGTAAGAACACAAACAGTCACAACACGGATAATAACAATGTTAGAAATAACGCATCTCAAATATGTACATCTTATAAGTAATTATGTTAAAAACCCTCAGTACTTTTATTCTGAAATGTCAAAAAGTTGGCCTGCAAGAGTTAGCACAAATCAACAAAAATAAGTTCTTTACACATTTTAAATATTGTCTTTCCCTTAAAAGCTTATACAAAAATATGAAAAAGCCATAGTTAAGAAAACATTAAATGTAAATCTACAAAAATCAGTCATTTCAGTTGCATACCATTCTATCCCACAAAAATTTACACAAAATGTAAAATTCAACCAGTTAAAAACACAAATATTTTTCTTTTTTAGTATGATGATCCGTACTGCCCTTTACCAACAATTCTAAACCTAAATGTCAAAAAATCAATAAGCAGAGAATAAACTTGAATTAAAAAAGATCATTATTTCATTACATTGTATACGGTTCCTAAACAAAAGTCTCCACAATTCTGGTTTTTGAGAAACACATCTAATCAACAAAAATAATTTCATTCAGTATGTCGTATATTACCATTACCCATCAATCTGCCACAAAAAGGTTATGAAACACATCAAAATTTAGAAAAATCAGTCATTTCAGTGCATACAGTCATCGACCATTAGATTACTAAATCAGAAACAAAAACAATAATAAATAACTTTACACACACACACATTTAAATTCTATAAAATTCGTTCCACTTGTCATATTGCATGTGGTCCCCCTTGTAGAGTGCACAGGTAATGTGAAAAAAATTATTTGATTTGTTTGATTAGATTTGTTTACATTTTAGCGGTAAGCTCCTTGTCTCTGGCTTTTGCATGGCACGAAAAAATATGCTATGATTTGGTGAAGAAAGGTCTTTTACTGTGGATTTCTTCTAATGGGGACATCGTTTGGGTTATAAACTATTATGGAGTGTAGGTTGATGCCTTCTGATTTATTTGAATTCATTAAAAGTCATAAGAATGCCTTCGTTTGAAGAAATGATCTGATAATTACTTTGCTTCACCTAGCACCCCAATCTTTTTCCTTGCCACGCAAATGCCAAAGCCGAAATAGCTTACCACTGAAAATGTAAACAACAGAATTCATCTATACTCTATGGGCATAAAAATACATCCTACTATCCTGCAAAAGTTCAAGTCTTTGAAAGATTTTGTAGGTAGGTAGCTAGCTTGTAACATAATTCGTGCTCATAAAAGAAGAGAAATTTGGAAACTATAGTAGTTAGCTATAGATAATTAAAAAAGAGGAATAACAACAGAAGGTCATAGGTTAGAGCTAGCCATGATGGGATGGGGGAGCTGGACTTGGAGGCTAACATTAGCTAGCTAACAGTAGCTAAGACTCCCAGTTAAGTATACTTAAACTGGGAACACTTAACTAAAACTAAAGCTAGCTATTTATGCTTAGTAAAACACATATAAAGAGAGGCAATAGTGATGTAAAATTAATAACATTACAGTTCAACAAATCAAAGTTTTCCGTTTTTAGTCAGCCAACAGTTTTATGTAGCATTTTGAATTTTAGGACAATACATTAGTTACGCGCCATGGCAGATGAATTATGCAACAAAACGTAAACAAATATGGCTACATACGCGGTAAAATATAAAACTGTGGCTTTTCCTGGGAAATGCAAGTCTGCTTGCCCCACTGTCATAAAAAAACCAAACGCCTAAAAATATCAAAGTTCTTACTATTTGTGATTTCAAATCCACTTTAAATTCTAGCCTTTGTTTCCTACTTCTAACTTTACTTTACATCTAGCTCCACTTCTCACTTCACTTTTCTACTTCTCCACTTGGTCTCTATTGTTTTTAAATATATAGCTAGGCTTTTTTAAACCACTTTTTTCCTTTTTTTCAAGGTAAAGGGATCGTTCTTCTGTGATTTTTTTGGTGACCTTTATTTTCCATTTTCTTTTTAAATATGCTTTTTTGAAACACTTATTTTACTTTTTTTGTGGGTTTTTTTTGGGGCGAGAGGACACCATTTTTCAAAAGTTAGCCGGTAAATTTATTTCAGAAAATCAAATTGAGTCGTTTTTTATCACGTGATGTAAACAAAGT
Source organism: Hydractinia symbiolongicarpus (assembly GCF_029227915.1). NCBI lineage: Eukaryota > Metazoa > Cnidaria > Hydrozoa > Anthoathecata > Hydractiniidae > Hydractinia > Hydractinia symbiolongicarpus. The sequence goes on from NC_079878.1 coordinate 8,495,109, forward strand.
TAACCCGCTAGCAAATTAGACATTATTTTTTCGGCGACTTCAAAGAAAATTTCGGCGATATCAAAGGAAAATGACAATATCAACTTTGCCTGTCACAGAGACACGGAACTGGCGTATTATTATATAGATAAATAACTTTTTTAAACCTATACTTATTCTTACTTGGAAGACTCTTGTTTAAAATAATTATACTTTGTTACAAAGTTTTTACAACTCCTAAGGCTCCGCAAAAATAAAAGTGAATATTTTGTTATTTTTATTTTTGGAAATCCCTTGCTATTATTTTTGTCATGGTGCGTACCCTTGTGGTTACAAAGTGTGCTTTGTAATCACAAGGTTCGTGGTTCAGTTCACAAGTGCCTTTACCACAACTACATGTTAAAGGAAAATTAGGTAGGCAATGCGGTGTATACCTAATGTATATATTTAAAGCACAGGAACCACATTGATAACAGTGTTTCCAGCACTAAAGTGACTATCCAATATAAATGTTCGCAATAATGATACTACTATGTCTCATGCCAAGTCTCTCTTTTTTTAGATTTGACTGAAGATGAAGTCAAGCAATATGATCAAATTTCCGTGTTGCCATGGTTATACGCCGAGCACATGTATGCGGGTATGAAGGCCATGGCCAAACTTGCCGCCATTATGCTGTATATCTTTTTAGCTGATAGGTATGTCTTGTAAACTTCAATTCTGCTGTTTTGTCTATTGCTTGACATCTGCAAGGTAACTGATTCTAAAAAGCCCCTCTCATTTCAAGTATGCTGTACCTGGTTTCAAACTGTTCTTTCTCTTTGTACACTCTTCCTGTAAATCGCTTTGATCCAAAACAAGGCACTTACCACTGGGGAAAAAATTAAAAAATTTAGCAGAATTTTTGCTCCGCTTGTAAATATAAATTATGACCATAAATCGTTCACAGCAAATGTTGTTTTCTACGTCGTGGCTTAAAGTATTAACCTTATTGTACTAAATTAAAGTGTAGTGTTTTTTAAATGACAAATCTCTTTAAATATGACATAAAGTTTACGCTTAATGTAATTCATCGGCTTACATTTTCAGTTCCTTGCTTTACAACAAGAATCACAAATTGTATAGCCACGAGGCATTTTTCGTCCCGTTAACTTTACTAATAATTGTTGGATTGTGCACAAGGACACCCACAAAACAGGTAAAGTTTGTTTTTTGTTACTAGTGGTTGCATTTTGTGACCTTTTGACGTATTTCATTCAGCCATACAAAACTCAAAACAACGTATCCAGTGACTAGCGTTTGACAATTTTTCTGTTTGTTAATATTGTTATTCTGATTTTTTCTTCTGTTTTAGACATCCTTTTTAAACACACATCAAGTGGAAGAATGGAAAGGTTGGATGATTATAGTGATCATGTTGTATAACTACACACATGCGGAAGAGGTATGGTGCTAGGTTGTTTATATGCAGCGTAGATGATAAGAAAATTAACACTGTTTTGACGGGTGTTAATTAATGTCTCGTAGCATCAATCCAAGATTTTGCTTTTCTTCTCGTCTTTATTATTAAAGTCTTTGTGTACAAATATGTCTGGCTTTTGTAATTTCATTTTTGGTGCATGCTATTCGCATATTGGCAGTCCTTTTTAGACAGGTTTCAAAAAAAAAAAAAACTCCGATACATCAGATAGATCAGACGAAAGAATTAGCTTATTAACAAAATAGATACTCGATTGGAAAAGCCTTTTTAATTGGGAGTTATCCGTCTAGCAGAGAAAATAAAAGCTATATAACACCGTGTTTTGTAGCCCAATGCCATGCCTAATTTACATTTGCAGCAACACAATGAGTTGAATATAGCATATAGTACAATAAGACTGTGCAAGATGAAGGAGAAACTGATAAATGTCAAATGTGACGCAGGTTTGTGTTACAACAAACATTGTAATGAATTGTATTACCATTGTAATGCCTGGTATATTTTTGCTTAGGTCTTACCAATATTTGTGAACGTTAGACTGCTCGTCTATTCATTTTTGTTCATGATTGGATTTGTTCATTTCAAACAATTTTGGTACGCCGCTGATTTTGGATTGTACAAAATATGCAAGGTAACGAGAAAATTTGTTTCTTTTCAATAAACCACTCCAACTGTAGTGCTGATATATAGAAGTAACATTAAACGCTTTTAAATACCTTCTTATCAAGGAAATTAAATTCTTGTTGTTTTTTTCTGTTTTAGGTTCTTGCTCACATGAATGTATTCTGTGTTGTGTTGTGTCTTGTTATGGGTCATCCATATCAATTTTACTACATCGCACCTTTGTTGTCATTTTGGTTTTTCATCGTTTACATCACAATGGCATTGATACCACGTATCACGCACCAGATTGTCGTAGGTATGCAATCTTTTTGTCAATGTGCTGCCTGATCATCGTGTTGTTGTTGTTTTTGTTTGTTTGTTTTGCTTATTTTGTTTGTTTTCTGTGTGGTTATTGACTTTTTTGCCTTTCTATTTTAACTATTATTTTTCAGAGCAACCTCGAAAAAATGTTTGGATGATCTCCAAATTAATTTTTTTGTTTGTTGTTGTATTTGTGATTTGGGCAAACGAGGTAAGTTTCAATTATGTTTAGATTGCGAAATTTGTTTTTATGTGACTGTAATATTGTGAATTGTTCATCACTTCTAAGTAAACATCTTGTTGACTTAACCTCACAGGGGAAGCTGTATTTTAATAAATGCAGGATTTTTTCTCTCTTATTATCGACCTTACGGAAAAAGAACGAGGCCACCTGCAAGGGGGGAGATTATTATTGTGATTTTTTCAATGCGCATGTGCAGATCACGATTAATCTTAAAAACAACGTTGCAGTTTCCCCTTGAACTCTAAAACAACTATTCAAAAAAAATTCTACTGATAAAACCACGCAGAGAAAGCGATTATGCGTTTTTTTTCTAAATTTTGTGTGTTCGATGCCGTGAGGCCTCATTTTTTTCTGTCAGTTCCGGATTTTTTGCAGTTTTTAATATACATATTTGTATCTTTTGTTTTCGCTAAATCGCTTTCCTTTAAATTTTTTGAAATCAATTTTCATGTGTTTTTATATGATGTCTTTGATGAAAAGTTACTACGGTGCAGATAGTCTCTGTTTGTGTTTCGTAAAGGTCACATTGATTTATACATTACTGGTATTCCGATAAACAACTGCTTTTTTCTTCACTTGTAACGGTGCGTTTCAACACCCAAGCCACATGACTTCACTTGTCACTAAAAGTTTTTAAGTGTATTGATAATACTAAAGAATGCTGCATTTCAGCTTGGGATAACTATCAGTTATTGTTTTCTACTCTAGAACATCTGCGAATTCGTATTTTCACAAAGAGTTATTCGTGAGTTGTTTATTGATTCAAATGGTGAAATACAGAAATGGAGGTTTCATTCTGGTCTTCACAGATATGTGAGTTGGCTTCTGTTGTTTTGGTGTGAGAAAAAATATAGGTGGTCATTTTAATGTTCAATTTAACTTACTGTATTTTTTTTTTAATTTGGTGGCTTGAAAAGTGTTTCCATTATTTTGTTTGCTTGCTCTGTTTTCCAGACTGTGTCAGAGTGGAGGATGACAAAGCAAGATATTTCATATTTACAATAATTTTTTGGTCCCTAAAAAGTGAACAAAATAAACAGCTAAATGGAAACATGTAGGTTAACCAACTAAACTTTGCTTATATTGAGAAAAACTACTTTGCTAACTAACATACTGCCTGCCAAGATTGGATCCGCAGTACACACAACTGGGAGCTGCAGACGAACCCACTATACTACGTGCGGCAATATGCTAGTGATGAACTCAGATAGTTTATCCGGGTGGTGTGTATACATAGGTTTGCTTGTTTTATTATTTAGGCTGTTGTATTTGGCATGCTTTGCTCTTATGTTTACGTCACGTTGAAACGTAATGGAATCATTAAAGACGATGAAAATAACGGCTTAATTTTACCGTCGACGAAATTGTCAGTTATAGCTATGCTGTTTGCGTTTGCTGGTTTGCTGGTAAGTACACAGTAAGAAAGCTCTTTTCAGTTTATCCGTGGACACTTTCACCACGCTGCCTTTTTTGTCTCACTTTTACCAAACGTATAAAGCTTCCTGAGACAATGAGACTTTTCATCAAAGCTAATATTCCGACTAAAAAATGTGCTATAAATTTAAAATTTGTGTTAATATAGGCATGATTAGATGACAGATTCGAGGCTTGTTTCCATTTTAATACATTTTTCGCTACAGCGCGCATGCGCAATTGGATAAAACCTCTAACTTTGTCGTTTTTATGTCCGCTGAAAAAAGAATTGTATCTATGCACACAGAGAACACTGTAATTTTGGAAAAGCTGTTACTTGTTAATTTGTTTACTAGGGTTTTGAAATTCAGGCGTTCACCTGTCATTCGAAGGACTTATGTGATCACACGCACTCAATTGCGGCTTGTATTCCTGTAAGTGTTTTTAGTTTTAGTATGAATGACTGCTTTTGGCATGTTTACTTGTTGAGTTTTGGTTAAAACTTAGTCAAAAATATGCCAGAATCTTCGTGAATCGTTCATAATCAATAGGGTAGATCTAATTCCCCATATTTTCTACACTTATGTACATGAACGATAAATATAGAAATCGTAGTTAGGAACACTATTTGGTTCAGTTAAATTCGTGGTTTTGAAGCGTTCCAAGTGTCACAGAACGCCACACAACTTGTTCCATAGTAGATATTGTCCGGTTTGCATCAGAGATGTTGAGATGAATAACATTTGACTTGATTATAACAAAAAAAACATGGAGCTTGGTACTTTGTAGTCAATAAAGTTAACAGCTAATTCCCAAGCGAATAGCCATGCTTTCTATCTTTTCTTCAAATTCAAGTTCTTTAATTTAGATATTATCATACTTGTTGCTAAGAAACATACCTGGATGGTTAAGAAGCAAGTACAGCTTCTTTTTTGCATGGGTTGGTGATATGGCACTAGAGGTATAAGTCTTTGAGTGCAGAGCAGTATTTTGCTTATGAACTTTGTTTTTCTTTGTTTGATTAATTCGTTTGATTTTTATTTTCTTGTAAATACAAAATTTTAATTTTTTAGCGGAAAAGGAGATATTATCGCTGATTCATGCGGTAGTGAATGTTCCTAAGCGTTTTTTTCGAGGGCCAATTTCGGAATTGTCGAGTTTTTCGAAATTTTGCGAGAAAATTTCGTTAGTGTCAATTTTTTAGAATTTCAGCAATTTTCGTTATGTAAAAGATTGAAAAGGATCAAATCCCTGAAACGGATTACTAAACGAAAATCAAATAAGTTACTATCTTCTTCTTTTGTGTTTTTGAAATCGTTCTACAAATCATAAGTTTGAGGCAAATTTTCGGAGTATTTATTTTTGCGAATGACGTCACAATGAAAGTGTCGGGTATTAATTCTCGTGAAGTCAATATTGCAGTGGTTAGTATACGTATATTATTGCCGTCCATCATATACAACTTTCTTTTGCACCTGTTTGATTTAGATCCTTCTTGTGTCATATTTCTGGGTATGAATATGACCCTAGCCCTTCTTACCGAATTGTTCTGTAACTTTTCATTTATTTATTTTTAGTTATTTTTGGGACAATATCATATATGGCTTGCGAATGATACGCATGGAATTCATGTTCTGGTACCTGGCTATCCTACACTTAATGCTGTAGTGGCTTCGTTCACATTCGTATGTGTGATACACGAAGTCAAAAAGATATGCGCTATTTTGGCTGACACTTTGGTTACAAAAGACGTTAAAATTATGCTAAGACGTTTACTAATATTCACGATAATGCTTGTGGTGATATGGTGGCACAAATCTCATGAAAAGAAACCTGGTGCCTACTAGTTATAACATCATCAAGTCATTTACCCATATGCGGTGAACACGGAAAAATTGAATACTCCTGTAGGAGAAGAGTGGAAACAATTAACCAGTCAGACAAAACTTACCTCCTGAATAGTTCACTTGTAATTAATACCGACTGCTTCGAAATGTTTCTCTTATTTTTGCATGTATGTACTTTTAAAAAAGAAAATTCTAAGTAAAGGTTCTTCACTTCTGAATCAAATTTACACTCTTATAACAATATGATATATTTTTACACTTTTAGATATTGTTTGTATTATCTGTGCATTTCTATTTTCTTGCACTACAACACTGCGACCGTCCGAACAGTTTTTAAAGGGAGATTTTCACGAAGCGACTTGGAGGACAAATTCGCCAGCGAAATGTATCTGAGCATAACCAGTTATATTTTTTTTTCATTTTGCTTCGGATTAGCTCCGTCGAAAAGTAGAAACATTTCCTCCTTTTTCGGGGCGAAATATTACGCTGTCAACTTTTAGCAATTAAAACGTAATATTCACTGTTAATTTTTAGAAAAACTCAATACTGGAAAGAATTCAAAATAACTGTCTGGTTTTATACCCAAAAGAGTACTTGCTTTCAGTATTTTAAATCGTCACATTCCACGTGAAAATCGAAAAGATATTTCGCAGCTAATTTGTCGCTGAATTTGCCATTCACAATTCGCTCCGTGAAAATCTCCCTTTATGCTATTTCTTTCCTACATAAGAGCTTTTCCATATTTTGAGCTGTTGAGCATGGAATTTTGGTCGTTATAGAATGTATTGTTTTCCTGCCGTCCCTTTCTCTTTTCAAATTGTAGGCAACTTAAATTAAATTCGCTTTTATGTAAAAAGAATATCCAAGGTATACGCCTGTTTTTTTGTACACATCTACTTTTGTTTTTGATTTCGTACTTTAAATTATCCCTTTTATTGCCTGCTCGTTGCGCTAAGATATGCGACACTGCGATGTTAAAACATCGTCAATAAAATAAATTGGGGCACCTTAGAACGATTCAAAACCGGAATTTATTTTTTTTATTGTAATGATAGATGTCTATTTAAGAATATTTATGTACAGATTGGTTATATTTTGTTTGTTTGTTTGTTTTTGTGTTTGCTTCCTAAGATACAACTCGTAGGAGTACTGCATCAAAGGTAGAACTTTTTGCTTAATGTGAGTTTCGAAGAGGGCTCCGCAAGTTAACTGAGTAAGTGACACGAATTCTGTTTTTATCATTGTTGAGTTTTATCAAACAATTGTTTGGAGTGATGTTGGTAACGATTGTACTGAGAAGCATTTTTGCAAAATAAAAACTTGTATTATGGAAAATATTTTTCAATAGTCCTATTTTGTTACTATTTTAGGTTGTCTGGTGTGAATAAAGGTCTGTATCAATATTTTTAATTGGATTTCTATGGTTATTTCTCTTACATAGAAAATAAGTTCTGTTAACAGTTGGTACTGAGCATTTTAGGACTAATCACCAAGTGAAGATTCAGATCACGCGCCATCTTATCCTTCTGTAACTTTGAAAAGGGATGCATATAATTATACATATAATTGCGAAAAATATAACTGTCATAGAACGCCTGGCTGAAAATCTGCTTATCATGTAGCAATTTGGGTAATATTTGTACCTAAAATTTAAGGGAATCTGCTCCCTATGTACACTAAGAAATTCAACGGTGTTACGGTGACACCCCTAACATCATCATTGATTGAAATAACTCCCTATGGCTGTCGCCTATCAGCATAATATGATAAATTTCCGTCTCTTTAAGTTGACTGTCCGTAAGAGTCAAATTATCTCCGGCCAGAAGGTGCAAATTTTAGTGTGACTTCTTTTTGGCAGTGACCTTTTATTCAAAAACACTTGCGTAGGCAGGGGACCTTTAAATATGAGTATCATACAAGTGACATACACCAGGACGTTTAGAATACCAGTCGTTGAATGATTGTTGCACGTTCAATGATATTTGTTTGTTCAATATTTGTTGTGCGTTCAATGATTGTTGTGCGTTCGATGATTATTGTGCGTTCAATGATTATTGTGTGTTCAATGATATTTGTGTGTTCAATGTTTCTTGTGCGATCAATGATATTTGTGTGTTCAATGTTTGTTGTACGTTTAAATGATTGTTGTGCGTTCAATGATTGTTGTGCGTTCGATGATTATTGTGCGTTCAATGATTATTGTGTGTTCAATGATATTTGTGTGTTCAATGATATTTGTGCGTTCAATCATTATTGTGCGTTCAATGATTGTTGTACGTTCAATGATTGTTGTACGTTCAATGATTGTTGTGCGTTCAATGATTGTTGTGCGTTCAATGATTGTTGTGTGTTCAATGATTGTTGTGCGTTCAATGATTGTTGTGCATTCAATGTTTGTTGTGCGTTCATTGATATTTGTGTGTTCAATGTTTGTTGTGCGTTCAATGATTGTTGTGCGTTCGATGATCGTTGTGCGTTCAATGATTGTTGTACGTTCAATGATTGTTGTGTGTTCAATGTTTGTTGTGCGTTCATTGATATTTGTGTGTTCAATCTTTGTTGTGCGTTCAATGATTGTAGTGCTTTCAATGATCGTTGTGCATGCAATGATTGTTGTGCGTTCAATGATATTTGTGTGTTCAATGTTTGTTGTGCGTTCATTGATATTTGTGTGTTCAATGTTTGATGTGCGTTCAATGATTGTAGTGCGTTTAATGATTGTTGTGCGTTCAATAATATTTGTGTGTTCAATAACTCTTGTGCGTTCGATGACATTGTGCGTTTAATCATACTTGTGTGTCCCATAATTCTTGTGCGTTCAATGATTGTTGTGGGTGTATGGTGTTGGAGAGCGAAAATCTAGGCATAAGCATTGCTACTCGATGTCGTTAGATTTTTTTGTTGTTGGTTTTTGGCTTTTTGGGACATTAATAACATCTTAACCGATTCTAACTTAATTATAAACAGATAATGACGATGTATATTAAAGCAAGTCAAAACATTATTTGTAGCTTAGTCTGATAAGGTGAAAATTTTGCGTTCTCAAAGTGGTAATGTGCAAACAACAACATTCTAAAGTTCGTCCAGTAGCCAATATAATAATAAGAGGTCTCGCCAACATGTAGCATTACATAAAATAAAAATAAAAAGAAGACGGAAGAAAGTAGAAAGAGCTATTAAGCGCTACACTGGGTTTGCAAAGCACCGTACACATTTAATAAAACCCGTAAGTGGATTTGCGACATGGTGTACACACAACATGGTTTACCTGAAACTGAGCGTTGAATTTGGCCTAGACAGCGGGTTACACAGATACTTGTCGCTTAACACAGCATGTCGACAGCAGGTCCCGCGGCTAGTCTCTATAATAATAGCCATTGTCTGTGTGCCGGCCGCCACAAGCGAGTCCTATCCTAAGCTACGCATGAAATCTTTAGGTTAATTTTTTTTACCGACTTTGCTGCCACGGGGAATTCCCGTAGATTTTCCACGGCTTAGCGATTTCTTATGTTTGAAAGGAGTTTCGCAGATTCAGTACCCTGTTACTTGCAATTTGTGTATGACAGCGGCACTTTTAGTGAATATGCAGGGTCAGATGTTATCTTTGTAAAGGTCTACAACCAAGGCCTGCTATGTTTAGTATCAGTTGATATAATTTTCAACTTTTCTCCTTCGAAACACACGCTTGCTATAGCCGAGGGTTTAAAAAACGCGTCTTTATAATGTACCAAGCCTTATGGTATTGCCAAACAAAGGAAAGAAAAATGCCAGAAAAATTAAAGCTGACCTGAACGTCGTCATCTCGTTCCTTTACCCCTATTCAATCTTCCGTTTATTCGTGATAAATCCTTCGCATCAATGTTGCAGAGAAAAACATTTTCATAAACAGTGGATATGCATGCTTTTCGTTTTATGCAAGTTATAATGATGATGACGATATGAGGAAGATTGGGAAAAAAGCAATGACGCCAAAAAGTTTGCAACATGTTGGCAGTTGCGTGTTCGGCCAAAACATAAATTCTATACAATATAGATCAAGTTACTAATTTTAGAAAAAGTGCAATAATTGACAACGAAAATTTCACAAACATTTTATCTTGGTAAAATGATTGCAGTTGTTTTGCGCAGAAACATTTTAGCTGATGTTGAAGACCAGCATTGTGCAGTAATTTTGACAAGGTTGTAATAATTCTACGTGAAATCCCAAATCTGAAGCTTATAATACGAAAGAGAACTAGTATTCGACACTCAATGTTTTTGGTAGATTTGATTCTTTTTGTGTTCGTGCTACATGGTTGTAGTACTTCCATACGAAATCTCAAGCCTGAGGCTCATAACATAAAAAATATATTTTTCACTAACGTGGATCAAAAGGGTCTGGCTGGTCATTGAAATCCCATTTTAAGTTAGATTTGATGTTTTTGTGTTCTATTAGGGATTTACGACTTGTAGCTATGCTAAATTACGTAAGAGGCTTATGATATGAAAAGATTCCTTTTATCGGAGGTAGTGTTTTGGGTCTGACTTGATCTTATAACTAGAATTCATGTTAGATTTCTGCATTCACTACGCATGTTGTGTATTAAAACTATTGTAGTGATCTGTAAGTTTGAGGTCTGATGCTAAATGTTGCTTGAAAATAAAAAACATGATTACTCTATGATAATGATTAGACCACCTTGGCAACTAATAAACCTAACAAAAGAAGGGAAGTTGATCAAAAGAAACAAGAGACAAAAATAGTAAGAAGTGTAAACAAAAATGTTCAAGTAATTATTTAAATACAATCCTTAGGAAAATTTGTTTTAAACACTTTTCATTTATCTTGCCGGCAATGGAGTTTGACAGAGAAGATAAAAAGTGGAATGTCACGACAGCTATGTGGCCGTGAGAAACACTTATAATTCTTTTCTTGCGTTTTTAAACAAGATTGCTAATGATAAAAAAAAGTGCAATTAATTCTTAATTATTCCAACGGACCATGATATTGAGTTTTTTTATTTGTACACATGAAGGGACTGTGAAATTGACTAATTAATTTTAGGGCGGTAAAATTTGTTTCCACTACGTAACTGCGGTCTTTACAACAAGTTTTAAGTAGTTAAGAAATCAACTTCAAATATGATGGTGTTAATGTTTTCTATGAAATATAATTGCTTGCAACCACTCTCACCGTCTCTTAGATATTGCATAGGTTAAGCTTCCCTAAAACACAAGAAAAGACAAATAAATCATTCACCAAATTTTGGGCAATGTCTTTTTCTGTTAATAGAATTTTCTTCCAGGTTCTTTGCATTACGGTGGTCAGTATGTGACATTGCTAACGACAAATTTATTTGAAAAAATAATTCACACTATATTAAGTCGACATATTGACGACATATTCGCTGATTAAAAAATAAGTAGCGAATATCTCGACGTAATGTGATATTATATTTGCAATATAAGAAATTAGCCATGGAGATATCAACCGGACGGGATATTCGCGACTTAGCAAATACGTAGCGAATGAGTCGCGAATATATCGACTCAATGTGGTATTCGCGACTTGTTTGCTATTTATTTTTGATGTTGTGAATAAGTTACGAATATGTCAACTTGAAGTTGTCGTTAAAAATGTCACATATGTCGCGCACCATAATTTCATCAATGTAAAATATAAATATAAAAAAAAAGAAGCCTGTAACCTAAAATATGGAGAGGCTCGAAAGAGTATGCAACAACTATTACTATATAGGCCTATAAACGAGTCGATACATTGCTCCCATCATGGGAAGAGTTTTGCACGTTATAATAAATATTTTTCTTAAACACAGTATTACCACAAATCTAACCATTCATTAAGTTAAATTAGAATCAAAATTATTTGATGATGCAAAACAACTGCATGTTTTACACTCTTTGAAACTTCTTTTTCAATACAATCTGAAATGTTTGAAGATTTTTTGAAGGATTTAAAAACAGGTAATATAATATGTTTTATTCCGGTAGAGTGGTTGCAGCGAACAAAATTATCTGTGTTTCGCAGCTTTCATACAATGGAAATAACATACTACCGGTATTCGCTGTTGATTACTACTGTCATTGACACTGGTTTTTGGTAGGACGACTCGTATTGACAATTTGGTGTACTCTTCAGCAGTATGCCATAATTATTGAAGCGGAAATATATTCTTGTTTACGCCAGTCATTTGTGTGCAAATCACCATTTAAAAATTACATTTAAGGCATTTTCTCGATCACAAGGAAAATCATCTGTTTTCATATTGTTTCTTCTTCCTCCTTTCATTTCTTAAAGTGTATGTGCTTTTTCAACTGCCACAATATGTAGTGACTTAGCCGAAAGCTTTAACATGAAAACATTGTAGGTTTGAAACAGGTTGCTAAAATAAAGAATACCTGGTTGACTCGGAATACACCCTATGCAACATGACAGAAACCGTTTTCGCATCTTACTCAACAGAAAAAAATGAAAAGCACAGAAATGGCATAATTTATCTAGTAATAATATAATGAAAAAAATCCGACAGAGATGTTCAAATTAGTTCAGTTAGTTCTTGCGTAGAAACCAGTTTCTTTAAAGTTTAACAACGTGTCAAAGTGGCACATAAGATGCAGATATGTCGATTGGCATAGTCAGCTCTACAACAAATCAATTTACATGTTTCAGCCATCATAACAAAAAACGTCCTAAAAAAAAGGACTAAGAATGTTTTACATTTAAAATATTTGCAGGGTTATAAAATTTTAATTTCTTTTTTTTACATAAAAGGGTTAATTTTCACTAAAACTTTGCCGAACGACCTAAAATATTAAACAGTCTGGTAAAACTAAAAATATCTGTTTTGTTTACGTGAGTGATAAATTTTTTATAATTCAGTAATTTTACACATTTGCCAAACGGTGGCTAAAGTAAAAAACAATGGAACATATTAAGGATAATAAGGATATTGTGATGGTCACGGGTCAATACGCACAAAATGATGAATCAAGAAAGGTTAAAGATCAAAATAGCAAAAAATGTTGAACAACATGTGAAGAACATTTTCATTATTTTATACTACTGAACGTATTGAACAAATTGATATTTACTTTGTGATTGAAGATAAAGAAAGTAAAGATTCGTGAATAAGGATGAAGCAACCATATTGCAACTGCTCCTTCGATTTGTTGTTAAATGTTTCCGGTCTGTATATTTATTCAAATTTGGCGCCATCTCATCATAACAAACTTCATCGTTCGAAGCTTCTAGTGTTTTGTAGAAAGGGACTCACAACATGAAAAAAGTATTGCTTGTCATGATAGATATTTCTTAAGTTCAGAAGTTTAAACGAAGGTTATAAAAAGCTGTTATTATTATAGTACGTAAAATAGTCTTGGTTATCAAGTGAAATGTGTTATCTTGATGTTTACTGGTAAGTACATCTAAAACCTATATATTTTCATCTTGTACAGCCATAAAGATTGCGTAAAAATGTTGTTAGGAAGATATACTGATACTTAGTTATGAAATATAGTTATTTATTTGTTATTATAGTAGTTACATTAGTAGACTTTAGAATTTAGAAATCTACAAATTTTTCTGTCACTTAAAATTTTTTTTCTGGCTGTCACAAAAAAGTTTTTTGTTCGCCTCTCCTTTAAAAACATAAATAAAAAGTAGACATTACAGCATTTACATTTGTACGCGGAATCATTTTGTAATTTGCAAGAGGCGATAATATATGTTGCATTACCTAACTAAAATAGGTTCAGTGTGTATTTCCTGGTATTTAACCTCGCTTTTCACAAAAATTCTTTCACCGAAGACGGTGAAGTTGATCAACTGTGAAAGTTTATTCTAGCGAAATCTTTAGATCCAAATTCGTCCAAGATCTGTTAAATCACCAACAAAAGCATCTTATGTTTTGTTAAGCATGTTAAGGAAAAAAAAACGAGCTTACTCTTTTAAATAAATTCTTTTTATATGACGAACCCCGGATAACTCTCGATTTAAAGAACCAAATTTTTAGCCTCCAGAGGTCTAAAAAACTTGATATAACGAGCTCAAGGCGCTAAATGTAACAGAAATTCGGCAATAGCTTTGAAGCATAGAAACATTTGTAGAGCATGCAGTAAAACAAAAACAAACCAAGCTTTGAACTTTCAGATACCATAATGTCAATAACATTTTTATCAGAAATTTTCCTTATAGGGAAATGCTTACGCAAGCATTAAAATCACTGATATCTGCAAGAAATAATTTTCTAGGTGCATGGAGACGTTGCATTGTGTAATGTAAACAGAAATTCACAAATGTTTCTTTGATGCGAAATTTGTTTTGATTTCGGGATATCGAACTTTCGATATAGCGAACTTTTCTTCGGCTTCCTATACCGAACGTCTACTGTAATAAAATAGGGGCGGGTTTTTGGTAATTTACTATACGAAATATGTGAAAACCTGAGAAGTATGTTATATACATCCTCTTTAGTTAACAGAATCATCAGTCAAACTTTATAACTGAAGTAGTTTGATTTTATGCAGAAAGTGATGTTTGGACAATTGTGAGCTTCTCTATTGACCTCATAAAAAAGTGTTAACATAAGCAAATGTTTATTACTATAATCACTTTTTTTTCTTTTTTTGTCATACTACAATCCGTGGGAACCGTAATTCCATTTACGAACATTGGCTAAAAGCGTGCATTAAAAAAAGAAAACTAATACACGTTGCCCAAATTACATGTTTTTTAAAATTTTGGAATTTTGTTGTTTTGACCTTAACATTATTTTCAGCATCACTAAATTGGGTGTGTATAAATTTTCAACTTAATCCGACATGGGAAAGTGCTGCGTTGGTGGCATCATTGTTACGGTCAAAGCCTTCTTAATTTTCGGCTTGTACTAATAAGCCTCATATATTCGAGCAAAGGTTAATTAGAACAAAATTAAAAACACTGTTGTAGCAGGTTGTTTGTTTGATGCATAAATATGAAAATATCACGATTTATCAATTTTCATGTGAGGATTTCGAAAATTACATTCATTTTCTTTAAAAAAGTTGAGAAAGAGCTGCGCACATCAAAGAAAATAAATTCGGGAATGGTGTATTGGGGAAGAAATTTTTTTTTTCTGTTTCCATTGTCGCTACTGGTGTCACTTCTCATTCTCTAAATTTTATCATTAATCAAATTGCATTCTACTTTTCCCATCGGTATACTTTTAAATGGATTTGTTTTCTGTTCAAATCCGATTTTTGATGACGTTAAGTCGGCTCTACCGAATCTGCTTTGATCTATTCATTTCAGATTTGACGTAAAATGGATTAAAAATACACATAAATAAATGACGTCTTAAGGCGTTTTCAGTAACGGGAATAAAGTAATCATGTTAATAAAGTCCCACGATTACAAAAAAGTGTGATCATAAATATCTGAAGCTCTACTGTATTCCGAGTTTATAGTGCACTAGTGAGGTGCGTTTAAAATTGGACAAAAAACAGAATAAGGTACAACCTGAAATTGAATTTCAAGCGTGGAGATAGGTGTTCCTATTCACTTTCTACTCTCTCATACATTTGTTATTATTTTCACATTTATTTTCTTGTTCAACAAATCTTCAAAAATAAACTTTATTCTTTTAACCTTCCGGAAAATCATGGTATTTGATCAACTGCTTTCATGCCGCTGATTTGACTTTGTAATTATTTTAATTTGGCGCTACTTGTCCATAATGATTGTCTTGTAAATATTATCCCAGTTTTCCAAAGTTAAATATAGTTTTCTGACACTGGCGCCATGTTGATGGTGTGTTTACTCGTATTTTCGATACATTTGAGACATGTTGATGATGTGTTTTTTCGTATTTTCGATACATTTGAGACATATTGATGGTATGTTTACTCGTATTTTCGATACAATTGAGGCTTAGCCCTTAAAATCTTCGTGAATACGATTTACACGAAGTGAAGCCCTTGAACATATTTAAAAAGTTATTGCACATGTGTACAAAATTTTGCACATGTGCCAAAACCACGAAAAAAAATTATTGCGCTTTTGCAAACAACGGTCTAATTCAACTTAATATGCTTAGGGGTGTGGAACTTGTCAGTCCTTTGAATAACGCTTTTTTGGTAGGCTATGCATGGCTATGATACTTACTGAATTTTTTATCTATCTATCGGACAGATATTTTGAGGCCCTATACCTTCGCAGAATCTTAGATGTTGGCCATAACTCGAAAATACACCTTAAATTTCTATGAAATTACGTCCATAATATGATACTAACAGAAAAGTAAATTTGTCCATATATGGACATAGTACCTTTTCGTTTGTGCGCAAATGAAATAACAACCTCTCTAACTAAACTTGCCATACTCTTTTGACGTCAAAACACCAGAACCGTTGCATATTTAATAGAAACTGCGCAATAAAGACTACAGGGGGTTACGTTAATCTTGTTAAATGGGGTAATTACTCAACTTTTAAGCCCTATTCATCGCAATGAGGCCTTTTTTCTTTCGATGTTGTTATTAATTGACTCCATAAGATCCTCCTTTCACCTTTTACGCTGTTATATATTGCATCATTAGACTTAAACGAGTGTTTGATCATCGTGGGAAGAAAGTAACTAATTACAATTGCATTAAATTTTTATAACAACGGTTGTTTAATTATTTTATCATTTTTTGCTTCTCGAATTATTTTTTTATTAGCTAATTAGTTGGTTTATATCAACTAGTAAATACAAAAACTTTCAACTCGGAACCTTGTGATGAAATTTAATTTATTTCCGATGGACTTAACAAAGTAGTTTGCAACCACATAAATTTGAAAATTTGAAAATTTTGGTCAGTTGGTGCATAATCAACAAATATTACTGCCAAGAAGTTAAGAAATGATGAAAGCTGCACATTGTGAAATGCTGCCAATTCTCTAAATAAAACTCAATATTTAAACCAAAAAGACCCCCACCCCTACCCACACTTCCCCGTCCTTGGATACTGTTTTATATTAAATTTATATTGCAGCAGGGATTTGCACTAGAAAAAAATTAACATTTGGTTCACTTTAGCTAAGAAATGAAAATGAATAAATCAACACAAACTTAAGTTGTTAAAAATATTAATTATATTTCGAAACTAAAATACGTATGTGAAAACTTAAGTGTTAACCCGTAAAAAATGCTCATTAAAGAATCACGTATGTTTTGCTTTCGTATTAGGCAAATATTAATTTTAAGAAATAACAATAAAAAAATTATCAACCTTACTAATCCTATCTTTTTCCTTTCTTATCTTCAGAAACAAAGGATAAAATCATACGTGCTAAGCGAAGGAAACTTCCAGGAAAAGAAAATCATAAGAATTTTTTCTTACTAAACCAAAACAAACACGTAGAGAACTTTTGCTTTAATTTGTTTTCGATAAGAAAACAACATGTCATTGATAAAAAAACCACCTGCTGTTGTGAATATTAATTTGTTTGTTTGTTATCTTAATATCTCAATAAATGATCTGTCATCGTGAACAATAGGTTATGTTGATGAATTTGATGTTTGTTTAATGTTTAATACCTATCATAGCATGTGATCCAGTAATGGGAGGGATCAGTATGAAAGCTGGCGGGTGATTGACCCGACCTCTTTATCATGTTTTAAACGATACTAATTGTCTTAGATGATTTCGCCAAGTGCACCTTATAATATTCACCATGGCTACTCACATCATAAAGACAGTTTGTTTATCATATGTCACGCTCAAAGAGGAACAGGTACCTTGCATCATACCGAACGATAGTATGTACACAATATCTACATGTTTGTAATGAAACTAATATTGTAATGACAATGAATGTTGTCTGTTATGCAGTTGGAGCTCTTCCAAGGCTATTTCTGATACAGTGTCCTACCTGATATTTACATGGAGAGATATGCGTCGATGTCATGGTTAAAGTGTTAAAAATCATCGGCTTTTAAACATTTTTTGCGGGCTTGTATCTACGCCACACAAAAAAACAACTAAAAATCAGGAATTGTCACATTATAATTAATTTTGAAAATAATTTTTAACGCGTAAACTTCGCTATGTTGAGGTAAAATGTACTTGTTTCCAAAGATCATTGCCTTTATGCTACCACTTTTGAAAGAATCATTCTAAATATTATAGATTTTTTAGATTCAATACTGCGTGAAAATGTCCTAAGTGACGTTTGAATGCTGGTCAGTTAGTTTTTAATTATATCTGACCAATACATCGATATATATTAGCAAATTAATAACAGAAAAAGTTATATCTTCCGTTAACTCAACTTTGCTCGCAAACCAAATTTTCGAAGCCATCAATATAAATGACGTTCATTTGAATTTACAATGTTATAAAAAATGCTATTCCGTCTTTAAAAAAATAATATTGTAGAGCCAAAAAAAGAATTGATAATTTCTTTAAGGTAACATTGTTTTGTATGCCGTTTCAAATTTCGCATACTGCTAGACAAAATTGTGTTTAACAGTGTTAAAGCATAGCATTTTGATCCTCATTATTACATGGATATCTTCTTCTTTACGTAACTTATTTACCTTGTTAAAAATATTTGGAATACTGAATTGGCAGAAAAGACCGTTTGGTACTTCTTTATAAAAAAAGCGCACAATATTAGGCGAAGGCGCGTGTGTTGTTTGCAACATGAAACTGCAAATCTGAAAAGATATTCTGTTTGCACCATAACATGGTAAAACATGCATAAAAGAGAAAGTGAAGGACATTTTAGTAAAATTCTAAAATTCTATTATTACCATAACACAACATAACCTTGTACAATATAATATATTCTTTATTTACATTAAACATTTTTCTATAACTTACCGTATAAATAATTTCTTTTTTTCCTCCAAAACACATATAAAATATACACCATTTTTCTTTGCGACATAAATCTCATGTGCAGACCTAACATTTAACAAGATTCTAATTTTCTTACTATAGCAATATTACCCCCTTAAAGGACGGCTTTTATAAAAATTAGGCAAAACAGCTCCACTGTCATGAAAAGCGTCTTTTCCTCAACCACTCATCACGACTCAAGTTTCCAAAAGCTGATTTATTTGTTGACTTTTTAAAAAAGGGTCTAGGCTTTTAAGGGTTACGTTCTTCGTAACTGAAAAGAACATCTAAGACAGTATGTTTAATGTTATGTTTATGTTACGTTTTCTAAAATCAGGAACTGTCTATCTATAACATTAGTCTCGACTTTATGTTTTAATTGCTGTAACGGTCAACGTAACAATCTTTGAACGTTTCTTAAAAGTCTATTCGATATTACAATTCATACTTCCATCTTTGAAACGACGTCCTCGCACCTTAAACCATTAGGCGTTAGGATAGAGACATTTTATCGTGTTTCAGCGTATCGCATTATCTGTTAACCACTTCACTGCGAAAATATTCTTTTTGAGTTTAATTACAGATATGTGTTGTAACGGCCTTTTTACATGTTTCACAAGTGATGTCGCAACAGTATTCAAACTTGCAGTTGCATGGCACTGTTTTTACTTCAACTACAGTTTTAAACCCTCGATTACAGCATAAAACCTTGCAACCAGTAGGCCCTGGGTCGTCTTTGTTACAAGCTCTACCTTTAGTGCCTAGTATACCATAAGCTGAGTTCTTATTACAGAACCCAGGGCTTTTTTCTAAAAACACTAAATCTTGTGCAGTTGGTTCTTTGAATGTTTTCTTGGACGGGATCAATTTTTTGCCATAATTATCTGTGCCGACTTGGATGGCTGATTTATACTTAGCTAACAGAAAATCGCTAATATCCCGAACTTTTGGAAGATTCTGCACACACTTTTTAACTGCGCATGCTCCTGAAACACCATGGCAACGACAGTTGATATTCTCTTTTGACTCGTGTGCTGCAAAAGCCTGAAAATTGAAACAAATCATTTGTAATTGCATGTTTTTGTAGCTTCGACCTGAGTCATATGATCATATCATGTTGGTAGTTGATTAAATCTGTCGTTAAAAACTTATCAACGTTGCCTTATCAACCGAAACTTGTAAATTGCGTAGGGTTAAAAAAACAAGGAGATTTTTTCTTACCAAGCGTCCTGCTCTTTTGTTGTGCTCATCGACAAGCCATCTTGTGTCTGTCTCTTTTACGTTTTTTAAAAGCCTTTCTGCTTCTTGTATACCATATCGAATACTTTTCTTTGCACATTCTGTTTTCTCCACTACCGTGCCTTCATTTTTGTTAACTTTCTCGACAGCCTTCTTTTGACATTTGCAGTTTTTTATTAACCCACTAGAGCACGCGTGGGCAAGCGAATATGCCACACCAGCTGAATGGATGGCAAATAGATAAGCTGTTTGCGGAAATGCTAAAATGAAATGGATAATATATTGTCAGTATATTGTTTACAAGCTGTTGAAACCACGTGTTGATATAAAGCGCCGCAATTAACAGAAGTATATTTTAATTTTTCAACTTTAAAGTTGATATAGATATAATAAATAAATATATAAATATAATATAAGCAAATTGATGTAGCACAGGGTTACTTTATGTTGAAAAAAGAACGTAGGCTGTTTTCAAAAGTTTTAAGTGCAGTCACCAATCCAGTGAACAAACGTTTCAAGTTGTATTAAAAAGATTAATAAAATATTACGTCTTATAAAGAATACTCGTGCGTTATAGATTATTTGTTTTTTTATTCGAAAGACATATCATTAGGTTATTATGCCAGCCATCAATCAAAAAGATAGTATCAAGATTTTAAGTAAATAAAATTTAATGTTTTTCACCGCCTTTTTAGATCAAGTTTGCATACAATACACATCTAGTGGCATCATAAGACGTCCAGTCATTACAAACATTCTTTTTTCACAATTCTTTCAATTAATGTTATTTGTTTATAAAAAATGATATACCATCAGGTAATTGCGTCCATATTATTTCAACCACTCATGCGTCAGTTTTTTAAAAAAAACATTTGTCGCTACGTCTTTATACATCTTCCATCTTAATTGAGCATAATTTTTCTTACTGTTATTTTACCCTTTGACTTACAAGTCCTGTCAAGGGTTTGGAAATAGTAAAGAAGAAACCAGACTCGTGTTTACATTGTGGAAGCGCTAAGCAAATTAAAGACTCATTTATAGGAATTAAGGAAAGGAAACGTTTATATCAACCGACAAACCGAAATGTACCCAACCTTGACCGTATTAATAGATACCAAAAATAGCATTGCGGATATTTTAAAAATCATTTCTAATGAGCTGTGATTACGTTTTCATCAAGTAGGTCGCTTCGGTGTTGATAAAAAATGTCCAGAATATCCTGAGCTAAAATCTTGATGTCTCTGTTTTTTTTATTAATTAAAATTCCGATAATTCTCCAGGGCACAAATAAGTTCTAATCGACGCTTTAAAGCCCTCCTTCATGTCAGTTCTGATTATCGTTTCTCCTCCTTTTATCAAAACAAATTTTTTTTGCAATCAACAAAACTTGATAAAAAAACTATAGAAACCTACCATGACTAACAATTTTGGGCAATGATTCTGGTGATGACGAGCAGTTCCAAGGACGCATTTGGAACTGATGTTGGCATTCCGAAGTAGCAAGCCTGGTGCCATTGTAGAGTATCGACATTAACACGACATCTCCAGCACAGTGTCGTAAATATGTATTCTTCCGCAAAAATGACGGTATATTACTGCACAATGCAATGCGATTGAAATTTGTTTTGATCAAACTAAATAGCACAAACAAAAATAATAATAAAAAAATAATAAAGCATATGTTTCACATATCAGATCCTAATAAGATTTTCATGACCCAATGAAGACATATCCTGTTATAAAGGTCGCCTTACCTTTTACCATCACACTGTGACAATGTAAGCATTAAAAATGCTAAAGTAAAGATTGATAATCGAGGCATTCTTCTTGCGATAAATTTTCTTCTTCCTAACTTGGTTTGTTTATCATAAAGCTGCCGCCTTGCATGTAGTGTTGTAAAATTGGTATTACTTTGATTTCCAAGTGAACCTCGTTTAAATACACAGCAAATAACAAAAGAATTGTAATGGACAATAGATTACTAAGCGCCGCGCATTTATGTAAAACCTGCAATACAAAAATAGTCGTAATTATTTTCAATGTCCTCCTATTTGCCTCTACTTAATTAGATGAAACTTTAAAGACTTATTTTCTAAGGCAAAACAATTTAAAGAAGTTAATTAATGATTGTATTCAATGTTAGCTCATCGGATCTATTGTGTCACAAGCACATACGAAGGCAGCATGACATTGTCGTCATCTCGCTTTGTCATTAAAACATCAATAGCTTAGTAACGAGCCGTTTAGATGTAAATCGCTTTTTCTGATTAATATATTGCATAAATTTTTTTTCTTTCTCACCAATTCTTATTCCTTCACTATAATTAAGACAGTTTGTCCTATTTCTTTCCTGCCTTCTTCATGCGATATAATTTCGTCATGTTCAATCCTGTTAAGAGGAAAAAATTCTTTCGTTTGTAGGCGCGGCTTTGTTTGCGTATGATTTTATAAAAAGATAAAAATCTTTATCTCTTAAATGAAATATTGACGACCTTAATGCGACGACTATTCTCGTTACCGACTTATGACGACAAGCGTCGTTTGATTCCGATAAGACACGAGAGTTTCCTGTTTATGCTGCTAATTTTAGATTGTGATAATTATTGCAGTTAATTTCTATTTTCGCCGCACACACTATCTATAGGTGGGATAATTTTAAAACATTTAAAAGTTTACCACCCCTCAGAAAAAAAATCTTGTAGAATTTGTTTTTATTAATTATATTTTTTTCCCACATAAGCTTACAAAACATACATTTTTTTGTTTAGTACCCCCACGGCGTTTAAATTAGCTAATTAAGGTTGTTCTTCCGGCTTTCTAAACATTTTTTTGTTCTGTAGACGCTTGGTTTCAATCATGCCGAATGCCGGGTTTTGTTTGAAGATGGATTTTAATAAGCTTTCTTTTCTTTTCTATAAAGTTAATCCCTTTTTTCCCTAGTGTTTTAGGAAGACAAGACGAAACAACATGGCATGTCAATGCAACATTCCTTTCGTTTGACGAGTCATCGGAACAACATTAACAAGGCACGACAATCAAGCTACAAGGTCGATCATCACTAAGACGAAAATTGATGTGTTTTTGTTTTTATTGAGATACTTAATACTTTGCCTTGATCATTGCCGAAATTATTACAAGCTAGTTTCCAATAAATAACAGAATAATGTAGGCAATCAAGTCAATTAAAGGATAAGTCATGCCGAAATCTATCCAAACAAGTAATCACAACGATATGAAAAATCTTTTACAAAGTGTAGTCCGAAATGTTATAATTTATGTCATAAATTATTACTCTCTATTTGTCATTAAAATGAGAACACACTTGTGTAACCTAATTTCCATTTAACGAATTTTCCCCGGCGGTTGAATTTTTAGTAGGTTTTGTGGTCTGAGCATGCTTTTCAAACTTAGATCGCGCGCTAGGTTGCAAGGTCGATCAGAAACTGTCCCTCTGCTATATAGTTTTGATCTTCCTTAACCAGCACGATAAAGTGAGTTATTTTCACCATTTTCTTTTATTTAAAGACTTAATGTAATGATTCGCGTAAATGTGATAATACAGTTGAGTTATTGGAAAATAGATTACTTTTTACAAAACGCCAATTTTTGAAGGCGTGGTTACAAAGCTAGACACACATGTTGAAGGTGCAATTAAAAAAACGCGTTAACTTGATAAACTATCAACACAAATTGGAATAAACAGATGTTGACATTATATAAGAGGGGCAGGAGTATCATCATTGGTGTTTCATCTTGCACCAAGTATCTGGACAGTACGACTATCCACAACTAAACGTTACAAATATCAGAGCCTTTCATAATTTATTGTAAACTACTTCTGGTTAAAAGAAGAATGTCGTATTTATTGTAAAAATTTGATTCCTATTTGTTATATAATTTATTAAATTTTTACATCAGAGAATTAGCAGGTGAAAACCGCAAGGTTAGGCATATAGTGCAACACAGTATGGTTCTTTCATTGTAAAATGCCAAAATCCGTTGAAATTGTGAAATTAAAATGTTTTTCTTCATAAAAATTGGTATGTCTTTGAATTTGTTATGATGCAAATTCTTTTTTTAGGTTGATCGAAAAAGTAGTAATAAGGTATCAAAATAAATCCAAAATTTGTACAATGTATACAAAAAAGGTTAAGCAGTTGTCCAGAACAGTGGCGGTAGAAAGCTGTATAATCCAATTTTATAATTTATTAAAAAACATTATCACTACATAAACTTAAAACACATTAAACACTTTTACATAAATGTATTTTGTTGCCGCCCAATAATCACAAAAATAACAACAATTATCTGAACCAATTATAAAAAAAGATAAGTTGCACAATTTGCATAATTTTGCTAATATCGAAATGAATACGAAAAGTAAATACTATATATTTTATCAAAATTAATAAAGGATGATATAACACATTATTTTGCATCCATTCAATTTATGTCTATTGTCCATATTAATGATAGTTAATCAAAGGAATGTGTTTTTTTTTTATCTGCTAGACCTTGTTTACAAATTGTGAAGTATGACACAGCCTGTTGTTTACATGCTTCTTGTCTCGCATTTTTTTATTAGTAAGCTTTCATGGCGATGCTGGCGGTGCTCGAATATATTATTGGTTCATTTTTATATAATCTGTTTGGGTGGCAAATTAAAGCATTTTCGGCTCTTTCTCTCTCTCTCTCTTGATAAGTAAATTTTGAAGAGCATTCTATACAAACAAGTCGGCAATTTGCTGATAAATCCATGGTTTCGCCCGTCCTTTATTTACCGCATTTTGTGTTTCTCGCTTCTGCGGTTACCATTTTGCGTAACAGACAGACAATACAGATATTTCTGGAATTGGAAATAAACAATACACAACATCGATTGTTTTTTTTATTCTCCTTAGTATTCTCGGCAAATTAGGGATAAATTATACTCTGCTTGGTTCATTATTTCATAATTGTTTACACTAAAAATCCCTTTTAAAGACCCAATATTTAATCTGATAAATCTCCCTTTTAGAGAGTATTGCTAGCTTAGTCCGCGAAGCGTTACTCGATGTAAGGTCACCCAAGACAGTTGCTTAGTTGGAAAATCACCTCTGTGTATCATCTTGGCAATTGGTACATCTGTCCAAATTAAAGAGGCTAACCACATTAGAACTAATTAATATAATCAGCAAACCATTTAGTTTGCACAAAATTTGATTATGCAGAAATTTTCTGAAATATTGATCGCTAGATAAATTTGCAATAATATGCGATCAGTATATCCAAAATGTATTGCATATTGCACGCAAAAAACATGTGTCATGTGTCAAAAACGTATGGAATTCTTACTTTTCACTGGTCACTATTAATTATTGTGTAGATATTCTTATATGATACTAATCTTCAAGTATATGCGAGCACGATATTATCAAGATTGTATACAGCTGTGGATTCCTAATGAACAGCAAAATCAGTTTATACATATATGCGCGTCATACATACACGTTTCCTTATTTTCTTTCGCACAGCAGGGGCCGTCCCATATATACTGGACATCTTCAGTTGACTATTTGTGATCCTATTTACGTTGAAGAAATGCATCATGGTAAGCATAAAAATTATTATGGACAGGCGTCACATTTTAAACGCATTTTCTCACGCAGTTTGCTCTCATTTAAAATATTAATTTGTATATTCTATTTTTAAATCCAATGTCTTTTTTCCTGTTGTTTAAAAATAAACAATTTGTATGGGATAGGGTAGTTAATATGTTATCAAACTGTTTGAGCACGTTTTTAATTGACAGACAGACCAACCCCCAGTAACTGACTCACGTAAATATAATCGCAGTCACGTGTTGATTTTTTTAAATACAGTCTATTTATAACTGTCTACATTAATGCTAAAAATAACTTATTAAAATGATTACCCTTTGATTACGTCATTACTGTTTTTTCATGTTAATTTTAACAAAAGAATTTACTGCATCTAATAATTTTTAATCGGTCTCGTAAAATTAGGAGTGTTATAGAGAGAAAAAATGAGGTTAAATTGAAGATAAGTAAAAAAATTAAATGGATCTTCATATTTTCCATAAGACGTTTTAAATCACATTTTCAAAATTTTTTGTTTTTAAATATTTTATTTCACTTTAATTTTGTCACAAACTTAAAAAGTGTTTCAAACTCCTTCGTTTATTTCAATCACTGAGACAGTACTGTAAGCGATTCATTGACGAATATCCCACTGAATTTGCATCATCGACAGGTTATCTTACTGATCGAGTGAACACAATCTTTAGACAGTATTAAAGAGTTTGTGCCAAATATTTTATAAATGTTGCCACAGTGTTTGTTTCCGTTCCACTTATGCAGGCTTCTTTATGTTTTTATGAACGCAGCATGTGCATATTAAGCGTGCAACGTTTAACTTTAAATGTATGTAATCCTTTCAGTATTTTGTCAACAAGCAATTATAAAAAATACAACTGAAAAGTCACATATTAGGGAAACCAAGGAGCACTCATGAAGTCAGGAGCACGTGTTTGATTTTCCATGTTTTTTGGACACGATAAAATCAACGGCTTAGTGAGATTTAAAGAGGGCTAAAAGTATCTCTCGATGACGAAACGTATTTCATGAATGGCAGCATTGATATGCTTACCCTTCTTTCTCATATGGAAAATCAACAAACCCTGGTGACCTTCAAGATGACCATTAGACAAGAAATAATTTGTATGGATTGAGAGATATAATGCTAGGCCTGGATGGAACAGATTTTACTATCATTTAGTGTTATGATCCAATTTGTTTTTTTAATACTAACTACACTAATGTCAGTTGTATTAAACCCTTGCTAACTTTATAGTAATCTGATCTTTTTTCGTTGGCGTGTTTCAACTAGCCAGAATTCGTTGAAACAAAGATTTTAAGTTCGTAATAGCATTTTTACAAAAAATGCTAGACTTTCTGACAGGTAAGATGAAACTATCTTGAAATTATTGCTTTTATTCCCCTTCTGTTACCCTCGTCAGTATGTTTCGGATAATGACTTTTCTAAATGAGTGATAGGCTAAGCAGTTTATTGGGTTTTTCCCTTGGATAAAGTTGTGAAAAATTTTATTTCCACTAAAGTATGATTTGTTTACATTCAGTCGGTGCTGGTTGGATAAATTTTTTAAAAAATCAGCTATTTTCTTTTCATCAACACTATCTGTTTGATTTAAAACAATGCTGATAATGTAACTGTATGTTTTTCATTATAATTTTGTCAAAATACTTGTGTTATTTTGGCTAGTAATTGTACAAATTTCGCATGTACAGCATTTGTCTTTTTCTAGAATCTACAAGGGTGGCAAAAAATATGTTTCTGATATCTGCTTATTTGAGGTTTACGCAAAAAATATGAGATGAAGCCATCTGTGGTACAACATATAGACGTACATTAGAAACGAAAATTTCCAGACGAAAAATTTCGGATTATTTTTGGTCCGAAAATTTTTTCGTCCGAAATTTATGTCTGCCGAAAATCTTAGTTCTTAATGTAACGCATAGAAGTGAACTAATGATTGGTTAATCGCAGCGGGTTACTGTGTTGATAAAACTTTGAATTCGTCAGTTTGGTTTTGTATTCTTTGCTAAACAAAACGCACAGACTAATAGAGGGATTCGTTTTATGATATTGAGTTCACCAAGGAGGCCTAACGCAGCTGTATTTTGTGCACTAAAATTACTTGATACAGCCTACAGCATGCATCAAAGACGTTCTAAAAATCTTGCGATTCTGCTTTATCGAAATATTCAAGGATTCAATCACAGCTGTCACTGGAACTAGCTGCAAATGAATCCATTATGTATCCTCTACATTAAAACGTGAGTATTTAACAGGTTAGATTATATTAAGAAAGAACCTGTGATTTTAACAAAACAAGCTGGTAAATTATTGTTAGATTGTCGTATGAATTTACCGACGAATTATAGACCGTTAAGTATGGCTAAATACAGTATTCTATCATTTAAAATTCGTGTAACAAAATAATGGAGATAAAAAGTAAAAATTTGTGCAAAAAATAATGGAGATGAACATTAAAAATTGTGTAATAGAACAATGGGAGATCAAAATTTAATATCGAGTAACAAAATAATGGAGATATCAATAAAAAGTAGTGCAACACAGTAATGGAGCTAACAATTAAAAATCGTGATAAAAATTCAATATCGAGTAAGAAAATAATGGAGATATAAATTAATAGTCGCGCAACAAAATAATGGTAATATCAATTAAAAGTGAGGTAGCAAAAAAATGGAGATAATCAATTAAAGTCGTGTGACAAAATAATGGAGATATAAGTAAAATGTAAAGAAGTATAAATAAAGATCAAGAAGAATTGATCTCATTCAATTTACGACATTGCAGTTCACTGCTAGCTTCCCCCCAACCAAAAGGTGAAGCAGCAGAATTTAGAATTTTTTTAAGAGCTTACCTCCTTTTTTATAATTGGTAAAATTAAAACGATAATTTTTTTTGCTGCATGATTTCCGTATTGTATAAAAATTAATTTGCATGAACAAAAATAGCCACATGCTATAATCAGTTTAAATTATAACGGAATGAAATTATTACATTGGCTTACAACTGTTTAATAAATATATTTCAGGCGTCAAACTTTGATTAGTGTACGTGGGAATAATCTATTTGCGACTTCCCTGTGTTATTGCTTAGATTGTGTACCTATCTGTCACGTTTCTCTGTTAAAAAAAAAATTTGATAATTGTTAAAATAAATTAAGATATATCCTTGCAGTAAAATAAAGTAAAATAAACTTTTTGAATATAAAATACAATACAAAAAATCGGTTTTAGAATGAGACTTAATGCCTAAGAGAATGATGAACTTGATCTTTGTAAATATAAATCGAATTTTCTGATTAAAATGACGCGGAGGGCGCTCATTTTCGTAAAAGAAGGTTTGCTTAGTGCAGGATTGTAATTTGTTTTCTTTCTTTTTTCTTTTTCTTAGTTCAATCACTTCTTACAACAATTTGTATTTTTTTTGGTTTTCGGTTTTTGGTTTGGTATTTATCTTGCCTTTTCAATTCCAGCTACCGGTTAAATCTTCACCCAAAACACATAAAAATCGAATCTAAATAACGAGAATTCTAAAAAAAGCGGTCACTTCTAATTAATGGACAAAGAGTGATTGAACCAACCAAACCAGCATCAAATTTTTACAGAATAGTGTCTAATTAAAGGACAAAGACTAAATTAACCAGCAAATAAAATCCCTATAGAATCCTCTTTAAGTAACAGACAAAGAGTGTATCAACCAGCAAAACCACCATCAATTCACTATAGAGTATTCTCTAATTAACCGACTAAAATTAGCGGACAATATAATTAGTTGACAATTTTTCATTGCATGAAATGGACTCTCTACCGGAAATAATTTCATAAATACTTTATGTGACTTGTTGCATCAACCTTTCACTTAACTAATTTTCCCATCCACTACGTTTTAATAAACAGCATATTTTACAGGTATTTCCGGTTAATTATTTCCAGACAATTGAAAATTTTGCAATTTAAAATAGCGAACAAACTTTTATTAACTTTTTTTCTCAAATAAAACAAACAGTTAATGTCGATTTGAACATTTTCCATCCTAAAACATCCTAAATTGGCCATGAGTTACTCAGTTCGTCGGTTAAAGCTTTCAGGAATCCAATTACCGGAATGAAACGAAAAAATAAGACTCTCTAATTAGCAGAAAGTGATTGCATCAAAATCGTCCGTTACGTAGACAGTCAACTGTAATTTCACAGAATTTGCTAATTTTTCCTAAATAAATTTCCCATGGAAAACAAAAACAGAGTCTATGAATTTATAAGTTATTGTACAAGTTTTTTCTTGCCTTTGTAGAGTGCCTACTATATTTCGAAGGTTGTTGTGGTCCAGCCTAAAACTAAGTCTCCCTTAACCATATTATAGTGGGAAGTGGTGTGGTATTTGGGTCTCGTTTTTAGTGGATGGGTGAGTGATAAGCACAAATACTGTGACTATGAAATTTGGCAGAGTAACTGACCAAAATAGAAGAACTGATAATGTTAATGCTGACGTAATATTTTTTTTTTTTTAATTTTCTTTTATCTTTTTAATTTATATTTTTCTAATTTGCCTTCAGCATGTAAAGAAAAAGTATATTCAAGTTAGAGAAGAAGTTTTTTTTTTAAAAAAAAAAAATTATGTTAAAAGTGCTTATTTGAAAAAAACATTGATTTTTTTAAAAAAATTTAAAACTTTCCCAACCAGAACCGACTTAGGGAAAAAGTAAAAGTCAAAAAATTTCTTGCCGTACCTCATCTAGAACAAAAGTTATTAAAACGGTAAATCAATGGGTGCAAACTAACACCCAAAGATTCTGTGCTGAAGGGAATAGGTTGATCGTTTAGAATTTTGTTTACTTAATGCCTTCCTTGTGTGAACCTTGCTACGTTGATCAAACACATTTGTGTACATTAGTGTGTTTTTGTTGACGTTAGCAAATTTTTTAAACCCTAACCCCCTTTTCTTTGAACGAAATCACATGCAACAGATGCAAAGGTTACACAAATTTCAAACATTTTCTAATAAAAAATTGTATTGACAGTGTTGTTGTTAACGTCATCAAAATTCAAATGACGGATATTTTTTTAATTTTTTAGCCTACGGATTTAGTGACTCCTTTCAGCCGGAAGGATTGAAACACGTCTTTCTGGTCGGAGAGTGGACGCTCTTTATCTAAGTCACCCCCTACCTAATACGCTTATGCAAGTGCTTTAGAAACCTTTGTAACTACTGGTCCACATTTGCTAATGAAGCGTGACGTGTTCATAGCGTGCTATTCTTTTTATCTATATTATAATACCCGTATACGTCTGTTCGTCTGTCTGTCTCTGAGCTTAGGTGCGCAAATAGCGCGGTGCACGCAATCTGGTATAAAAAGGACGGGCGGACCCGTATTTTTCCACGGTTTGACGACTAGTTTTTGTACAATTTAACATCAAAATAAAGTTTGACAACGTAATCAATTTCTGCTAGGTCATGATTTTTAAGCCCTAGGTCAAATTTGTACTATTCTAATTTTTAAAATAATGTATGTCATATTTGAAAGTTTCAATCCAATGATGCATAATGGACTAGCTGTAAGCTCGTAAAAAAATTGGCGGGAAATCGCTTGTCGTACATTTCTCGCACCGCTATTTCATGTATCCTTCATACAATTAAACTACTTTGCAAGGGGTCCGGAATACAACTGCGCGTAAACTATTTTGAACAGACAAAATAATATTATAGAGACTGGTTGTTAGTTGATCTTTTGATTGATTTTTGATTGTCGTACATATCACGAGTAATTGATCTTCGTGCGTTTTTATTCGTGTGTTAGTATAAAAATAAAATTGCTCTGCGGTAGTTCTGAATAATGCTGCGGGGCAACCATTTTGAACAGACGAACTAAGAATACTATTAACACACAGCTGAAATTATATATTTAATTGTTTTTTAAAAATTTGTTAGATTTTGATCCCACTACCACCTCTCAACAATTTAGTCTCTGGAACAAAAATTGATCCTAACACATTAAAAGAGAATACAAATAGCTTGTTAACCGTTTAGACAGCCTATAACAAAAAAATATGCGAGTGGCAGAGTTGTTTGTCTTTCCAGTATAGACTGGTAATAAGGTGTAAATAAGGTAAAATAATAATATTAATAATAATAACCGATCATCGCTCAAAACAATGAATGAAGACCGGGCAATTTCTTTTATGTATTTAGTATACAGTTTAAAAGACCATTCGTTTAAAAATAAGCCTTCAAGAAGAGAATATGTACGTATGCCATCGTGTGCATAATTTTTTGGAAATTGCAGTATTCTTGGCCATTTCTATGATAGCAAAGCAACACCGCCTGACAAACGTTCCGCAGCCGAAAGACTGTTGAACGTTCTACTGATTCAGATGTAAAGCGCAAGTGAGGAACGTTAAAAATACGTTAGTCGCAGTTTCTGCGATATGTCCGCGTAATGAAACAATTAACGCGACAGTCAAAAATGGGCCAGGAAATCGATAAAATGCGCCATGCTAACG
Organism: Hydractinia symbiolongicarpus; assembly: GCF_029227915.1. Lineage (NCBI taxonomy): Eukaryota > Metazoa > Cnidaria > Hydrozoa > Anthoathecata > Hydractiniidae > Hydractinia > Hydractinia symbiolongicarpus. The sequence goes on from NC_079878.1 coordinate 8,527,207, forward strand.
TCAGCAAGAATTATCAATTAGAATCTAACTTAATAACCTTTTTTCTAAAATCATTCTGCGGTAGTGTTATGAACCCTGGAAACTACACGTTCTTGTTATTAGAAAAATTAAGCTGAAATTTGGTCAAAAGTTAAAAACGCATTTAGACGACACTGAACCTCAATTGAATTTTTAAGCTTCTAAAGTAATGAATGTTACTTTTTTGTAAAATAAAGTTTATAACAATAATCAGCGCATTTAAGAAGCTCCTCTTGTGAATAGCTTTCAAAAAGTCAAATTTGTCATTTTTTTAGAGCTTTTAACAGATTATTCAGTTAGGAACATAGAAAGAATAATTTCAGCAAAAAAACACATCTACAATCTTGGTCAAAGTATCTTAAGTCAAGGTTATTCTTAGGTTATTTGTTTAAGTTCAAACTCTTATATTGTGGTAATTGTTGCTGACGTCAGCATGGCTCTTTTCCGCAAAATCCGCGGACATTGTCGGCTCAGACGTGGATTTTTTTCAGTGTACGGGCATGCTATAGAATTGAACTAGCAAGTTTAAAACGTTGTCCACCTGCCCTACGTGCAGTAGCGACTTTGCAGCCTACGCGCTGCAAAGCATTGACCGTTTGACGCTTTTGTCCATATTTAAATAATGACAAAAATCTGTCTTTCTCTCAATATTTTTCCGAGATTGAAACTCAGCTGAAACTCAGCTAATAATAGAATGGTTTTTTAAAAAAAGGGAATTCACAAAATAATAATTTTCTTTTTAATATAATTCAATTTGTTAATTTCAATCAAAACGCAGGAATTAAAAAATCAACAAACACGTCCCAAAATGTCTTGTTCTTCTTATCATAAATAAATGGTTTGTTAATATCTTTTAAAGGCGCGAATAATAAAAAAAAAAAAAAAACACGAAGTAGGCAACACAATGTTAATTTGCCTGTTCACGTATTTACAACTAAGAAACAGCATTATGGGAACAATGTCTTTTCTATTAGAACGTTTTTAAATTAAACGAAGGCTTCTGTGAAGACACGCAAAATAAATCATATAACGCATTTCAGGTGTCCGTTGCACGACATTTTCCTCTTGCACAAATTAGTTAGCCCAAACACTAGAAAACTCGAACTTTCATTATCTCCAACATTTTTTTTGGGTCGCTTTAACTTTTATTAATACTTCCTTATAAAAAAACTCTGGTTAACTCGAACCTCGGATAACTCAAACATTTGTTAACTCGACCCATTTTTCGTCTCCCCTTCAGGCTAATATTTTCGGACAACTCGAACTTTTTACTCGATAAAAGGAAGTTAAAGACTAGATAAAGGTCAATTTCTTTTTTTAATTTAATAAATTCTGATGAAATATAGATAGATAATGTTGTCTGACTAGGAAAATTCAATTTACAAGGGACTTGCATGCCTTTTTAATCGCCAAGATTGCACGTTTTCCCCGTAATTGTTGCCCAACCGTTTGACAAAATCGCTTTTACTCAAACTAATCTCAAAAAGTTGACATAACGGATGCTCCGTTTAACTCGAACATTTGTTAAGTTGCGGTTCGAATTACCGGGAGTTAACTGTAGACAAAATGCACCTATTAATGGAGAGATTTAAAGTCCTAAGTCAGTTCCGTTCCAATGACGGATTTTCGGGCAATCTTTGGCGTTTATTTATGGGAAATATGGCAAAACAGGAAAATATGTTAAATAACTTTTATGTAGCTGCAGAAACTTTAAATAGAATGTAAAAATTCGCTCTATGACGTAAGTAATTGAATTTCAAGCAGATAGTGGGATACTAGATAATTTAAAGCTACCGATGACGTCACAGAAAAATTACTAAAATATGACCTACTAAACTGTCCGAATTTGTGAACATTGACAATGTGAACTTTGACATTTTCAAAGCGCGTGGTTCAAATATAAAAAGACTGCAAATCAATGCTTCAGGATCTTTAGAATGAGGCATTTAATCAAAAAAATTTTTGATCAAAAGTGCTGTTTAATACAATGGAGATTGGATGGAGTAATTAAAATCTGGTATGCGCGTGTGTGTTAGAAGACTATTCTCTTAAGGGCTATTTTCTACTTTTTCAACGTTTTCTGCGGAACGGAATGGACAGGAACAGAAAAGCTTCTGAGCATGCGTACTTAAAATTTTTATATTGCTTGAGTGGAAAATTTTCCTTTCCACTTCATTCTGGGATAAGTAAATCGATTTCGCCTTTTTATTAGCATTCTGCACGGAAACGACTTGAACATTAATAAGCCAATCAGAATAGTAGCAGAAAATTTTATGTTCTGTTCTGTTCCTGTCCGTTTCTTTCAGCGAAAAAATTTCTTGAAGTGAAAAACAGCCCCGTAATTATCATCAATTACAATCGCACTATTACACTCTCACATTTTTGTTTTTGCCACTAGTATTTGTATCATTACAGTAGACGTCCGGTAATTCGAATGCCGCTTAATTCTAACTTTCCATTATTTCGAACAAATTGCCAAGTCCCTTGAATTTGGTTTAATAAAGTGTTATATTTTGAGCTGCTTAATTCGAACTCCGCTAATTCAAACATTTCGCTAATTCGAGCAATTTTTTAGTCCAAAGGCTGCGTTATGCTCGTTAATTCAAAGTTTTGTGTATCGATAAATAAAATCTAATGGGAAAATAAAAAAACATATTTATTTTGATTGCATCAATGGTAGAAAAATTTCTTTCAATTTATCAATTAAATTAGCATTTCCAATAAAATGAAGTTTACAAGGAATTTGGAGGCCTTGCCCATCGCCAAGCAAACAACGTTAAAAGATTTTTATAAAAAGTTGTAGTAAAGTTATATTAGTATAAAACGTTTATTAAAATTCTTTTTTTTTTTAACTTCCGATAATCCGAACATTCCTTAATTCGAACAAATAATTTAGTCCCTTGTGTGTTCGAATTAACGGACATCTACTGTAATTGTTTTCCTCCCAGTTGCAAAAAATAATCTTAGCGAAAAGAAGATAAAGCTGAAAAAATTGGTTAAGGCTTTAAACAAAAAGGGAATCTCATCAAGCACAACTATAAAAATTGTTTTTGGTTTTTGAAGAAAGATTTAATAATAAGAGAAGATGCAAAGAACTTTTCAGAATTCTGTGTTTTTTTTACAAAGAATACAGAAAAAACTCACTATTAAAGTGTACGACCATTTTTAAGACTGTCTTAGACAGACACAGTTCGGCATTTTTTGCGAAATTGTATCTCGCGGAATATTTGAAATCGTTCATTCAGGAAAGTATACCTCGCGAAATTTTGGTAATTTTTAAATTACCATTGAAGTATTTTCAGCTTATGTTTTGATTTAAAGGCAGGAAAAAGACTTTTTAGTTCTATTTATAAGATCGACTGGAAGGAAGTAGTCGCCGGTATATCCATGCTCTGAAGTTGGTAGGAATAAATTGCCAAGCGTCGTTTTTTTCCATGATATCGACCCTTTTGGTATTAAAAGTGATGTTGACACAAACATTGCTGCAGCATGTGAACTGAATAATTTCGCTATCAGAATGATGTAGACGATAAAGAAGTGAAAAAAAGTGAGATCCGGAAGTTGCTAGAAATGTTTCGATGAAGTTTTCAAAAATTTGAAGACGAAAAATCTTTGTATAACTTCGAACATGTTTGAACACAAACTTGTGGTAATTTTTTTAAAGTTTTCATCGCAAAACATTACCAATATCTTCGTTCAGTTTGTTGCACTCCCTAATTGGCGAAAGTTTAACCCAAAAATTTTTTGTGAGTTTTTAACTTTGCGAAAATTTCTCTTCAGAACGTTGAAACTCTCCGGTTGATGTTTCAAGTTCTTGGTAGTCTCAAAACCATTGCTTCTTTTTTCCCCTTTTCTAAATTAATCATAAATGCACCAACGGCATAATATGGTTCTCAATCAGCTGACGGGACATATGCAAGGTAAAAGTATTTTCCACAGCAACATAAATCACTGTATCGTCCGATGTATAAGCCTCCAGAGTGACGAAGAACTTTTAGTAAATTATCCCCCCTCTGATAAGAAATTAGGTTATGACTTCGATGAAAAAAAATATCTTTAAACCACTCTTTTCAGCATCAATGATGACACAGAAAGATAATTCGGATGCAACTTTAAATAACTTAACATTATAAAAACTTTCGTTATATCCGTTATCTTTAGCGAAATTTCTCTGTTACTGAATCGATCATAAACATAATCGCAAGCTTTGTAGATCTTTTTCGTCTGAAACCTGATTAATTTTTTTAATGAACCTTAGCATTCATGAGAACCCCAACTGATATGGAAGAATCCATTCAATTATATTTTGGAAATAACTAGAATTACAGAAATTATTCGACGTCATTCGCATAACTTGCCTAAACCCTATTCGGTACGGAGAGGAGCAGATATCCCCCCTATCCCCCTTTCTTTTTTGTTGTGCTGCATGGTTATGAAACTTACTGTGTTTTCATATTTATCTATTAAGCACCCCTTTGCTACATTTTAAGTTCCCATAGCTTTAGATATCGACTATTACTCGAAACTACCCTTAAACATCTCTAGGAAATCCTTTTAATCAGAAGATTGTAATAACTTTCTTTAGGAGTATTCTTAGGACTTGAAAATTACAAGACAACTTTATAAAACTGCTGAAATAAGAAAAAATTTATTGCTATCATTTTGTTTCTTTTATGGTGTACTATAAGTGTCCCAAGTTTGATCCAACATGGACAAGTCTGTCAAAAGTCCTCCGGTCATAATATGTTTGAAATACCCTGGACCAAATAGCATGGAAAGACCCTTTTAAAGGTTTTCAGTCATTAGGGTGACAGGTCGGTGTGACATGTTAGTTAGTTGTGCAAGTGATTGTGGTGTAGTATGAATGTAGTCTTTAGTTATCAGGAAGGTAGTATGTCAACACCAACAATATTTTTAAGTTTCAGTTGTTTTGAACGTTCCCTCACTTGAAAGACGCAAACATTTTCAAATTTAAAGCGCTTGTAAGTTTTTCGCTTTTATTTGCATTAAAGGTGGTCTCGCTATTAATTTAAAAACTTGAAGAAAAATATTCATCGGCTTTGTTGGATAAAACCTTCTTGGTTGTATACCAAATTTACTCTGGTTATTTAAAAACATTAGTCAAGTTGTTTGTATGCAATTATTAGTTGTGCGAGGTTTCCACTATCGCAGATTGCTGGAAACTAAGTTTCTTTTCGGATTCTGTACTGCAATGCTTTGCGGATCTGACTGCACATGCACAGTGAGTTAGTATTTAAAGCGATTCTCGCAAAGGTTCTTCCTCGGTCGTCAATTGGCCTTAGCATCGCAAACTCGGTGTATTGTATACGTGCTTTGCCAAGCCAACGAGGCGATATTACCAATTCTCACCATATTGATTTGTTATTTATTCTTGATCTTCCATTACTGGGAAGAAGTGGAAAGAATTACTCTTTTCATTCTTTGCGTCATGCAATAGCCATTGAAGGGACTTCTCTCGTTTTTTTAAATATTTTCTAGTTATTCTTGATGTGTAAACGACATTTTAATTTCTGGAATGTCCACCCCAACTCCAAAAATATACTGTACTATTTATCGTGTAATAAGTAGCACTTAATATTCCTCTGTTATATTTCATTTTTATTTAAAGTTTGCTAAATAATTTCAACCAAAAAGTTAGATACGAACTTTAATGCGCCTATTTCCGATTTTTATAGACTTTTTTTTGAATGTCCGAAATCTCTTATATTAACACTCGCATTCTATATCTGCGCAATTTTATACCCATGCTACGAATACACGAAAAGTTAACATTTTCAAGGATACTTTACTTTAAAAACTTATGATGTTAGGTATCCAGTGTTGCAATTTAATAACAAATACACATAAAAATAATTACTTTAACCCTCATGCGAGTGTGAGTGTGTGTGTGCCTTAAAATATATAATAAAAAAATATTTTTGTGCCAACATATTAAACTATTTTACCACACTAACATATTAACATTTTTTTAACTTCCGACTTTGAAGTAATTAAAGTTTCTGAGCAATTAACTTTGATAACGCAAAATGCATCCTTTTTAACCCTTAGACGACGGATCATACGTAGATCTACGATCAAAAAATGAGCAACAACAGCTTCACAGTTGGCGCCATAACTCCTGTGGACTAGGATGTTATAAAAAACGCTCTCAAGGTTTGGAAGAGGATAAACTGGGCAACTCAACAGTACCAAACATGAACCACCTGGGTATTTTCCTCGATCACTAATTATAACTAAAGTTTCAAAAGAAGGATGCGTGTGTTCTAAGGGTTACCTCGATTCAAATAAAACGTCTCGTCATTATGACGTGTCACTCCTGCTACGGCTATATGCGGAGCTTGAAGACAAATAGATAGACATCGTTAGTACTACTGGTCCTGGTAACCGTGGAAAAGGCTGTGTTAATTCTGAAGATTATCGTGAAGGTAATACCACCATGGTGAAAATGGTTGTCATTCTGGAGGAAGCAGTGCTCATAAAAAGAGACTCAGATAATTGTACTTTAATGCCAACTTCCAAATTATCGGATTTTTAGTCGTCAATTAGTTTACCGCTACTTGATTTCAGAAGTGACGCAGAAATTTACCCAACACGAGTTCTTGAACCACAGCCTGTGATTCCGAGAGCATTAAAGCCGGTTTCCAAACAGCTGCATTGCGCCCAGTCGGAAAAAGCGCCGTGACTTTTGATCTACGCATGCGCATTATCAGAATGTATATAACAACCATTAAAAACGTAGAAATTTACATGAATTACGAAAGAGTTTTTAATTAGATCATCTCAAGATGGCTAGCAACAACGTAAAGATCTCGCTTCTGTGTTAATTTTTTTTTCAACGTCAAATAAATGTAGAAAATCAGAATATAATAAATTAAGTGAAGAAGATAGAGAACAAAGTAACATCAATGAATCTGTGGAGGCATTTTAAAAAGTACAACATTAAATCCTTAACCAAAACGTTGTATAGACCTTTGGTTCTTCTTTCTATGAAAAGTCTTCTCATCCACATGTTTTCCATACGTATTTTTTACGACTTTGTTTACTTCTACGCCATAAAAATAAGACTAATCTCAAATTTTGCATCAATAAATATCGTCTGTTTACAGCAGCCATGTTTTGCAAACAACACGCGAGCAAAAATTGCTAAATGGAGATGGCGATAAAAGTCTAGTCACCCGACCAGAAACTGTTACTCACTTTGTGGTTACTAAAAGCGGAGAAACTTTCGCATAAGCTTTCGCGAATCTATAAATCGAAAAATTTTCGCGATAAAAATTTTTCCGATTGGTGATCTATAAGTTTCTGAATTGCTCGCTAGGAAAAATCTACTACAGAGGACGGACAATACGACTACAGAGGATAGACTTTCGTTTCTACCCTGTAAATCAGCAGTATAGAGAGCAATAAAACAACTTCTTTTTTGTGTTCTGCAGATAAAGTAGTCTATATTGTTAATTATTCACTGATAGCTATTTTCGGCCGCTTTATACGGGAAATCCACAGCGTTGATTGGCTAAAACGCCCTCTCGACGGGTCTTATGCAGCGCGGCATAACTTTTAACCTCATAGCAACCAAAATGGTAGCTATAAATGTAAACAAATAACATGGTAATGTTATTTTTTTACAAAGAATCGTTAAAACATAGCTAGCTACATATATACAGACTTAAAAATCAAGTCACAACAAATCCATTATCTCGAATCACCCCGCCAGAAACAACCGCAAAAAATGTTGATCATTTTAAATCCACTACGTTTTATATAAACTTTCAAGAATGAACTTTAGTTCAAAAAAGGTTAAAAAAAATGATTCTGTATATGGTTATTCAAATTTTTTGTTTTGAAATTTGAAACAATGAATTGGTTATTACACCTTGTCACAAGTAAATCTTTAGAAAATAATCCTAGTTTCTACAAACCGAACCAAGATAAATCAGTTAGAAAATAAAATATAAAATGTTTAATCTATTCCTTTCGAGTAATATTACCCTCAGTCAGCATATCGACCACGACAGCTCGGTCCATACTTCAGACCTAGGGTAATATTTCTCAGTATAGATAGACAAGACACTTTACATTGATTATGATAGAAAGGGGAGAAACTCCATCTCCAGGGACTATTGTGGATTATTGTTTGCGGACACATTGTTTAAAGCATTATTGCCTAAATTTGCCTTCCTCTGCTACCATGTGAACTTTGTTAAACTTTGATAGGTTTTTTCCTTCTATAACCCTGTAGGCGATGTTTTGTTAGATAATCTTTTTTTTCAAGACGCTTGCAAAAATGTTGCTGTCAGTAAATTTAAGTTTTAAAAGAAGTTTTATCGCAAGAAATTTGAAATAAATACATGTGGTTGGATTTTACAGTAAAATCAAGCGTTTTAATCCTATTTAGGTCACGTCAGGGATATAAAAGTTTGGATGCGTTCAATGACAAAAATGACTTCATTATTTATTTTCAAACATAAGAAAAGGTTGAGAGAACGGTCGAACATAAACTTTCACCCAGTGAGTCAACATGGCAAGAGACGTGAAGGGGGATGCGTACATAATTTATCGGTTGTTGACGTTTTTTAATTTCTAACCAATTATTTTTGTATGATTTCATCAAACTTGGTTTAATGCGAAGCACAGAAGGTTGAAGTCTTCATATCTATCCATCCACTCAAACGGAATGTGAAAATTTATAAAAGCAAAAATTAATTCTATAATTCCCACTTTTGCAACAACAACAATGTTTCCCTTACAGTATTGTATTTTTGTTCAAAATTTTAATTTACGCATGAAGCCAGAGGCTATCGCTCAACATATTTTGCAGTATACCAGACACTGGAATAAAACAACTTTGTTCTAATATCATTAAAAATGTACTCCAAGTTTTCCGACAACAAAGTTGCTTACTAATCCCTTCAATAAATTACAAACGATACCTTGATTTGCATTGCTGACGGAAGTTAACGACGCATATCAAATCCAAAGTTAAGTCGGCATCAATTGTTTCCTGTCAATCACAGCTCAAATAAAAAACACTGACACAGCTTAAACTTTTAATCTTCAGATTTTTAAGATCAAAACAAATCATCGAAAGCAATTGCGCATTACATTGTTAATTGGTAAACAAATACCATCAAAGGGTTTGCAGTTTTAATCTGAATTAGGCGCTTTCGTTTTAAGCTTATTTTTAGCATATTTGTAACAGGAATGTTTGCCACAATATGATGCTAACATATGGTTGTGGTCAAAATTAAAATTATTTTAAGTTTCTGTCGTTGTGAAGTTCAAGCGGAGCAAAAACATTGTAATGATTCCTAAAAACGATCATATCAGAACCTTCAGAAGTCAGCATACGGTGTAATCTCCTTATAGCGGACGTTCTTTAGAGCGGACACCTCTCCACAACAGATGCATTTCTCAACAAAGGATGAAAGTGACGGTCAAGCATAAAAAATCTCTATGTAGAGAACATTTTATAACGGACACGCCTAATCATTAATTTGTGAGAGTTCAATTCTAATTACTTGCACTCAGTCAAAAATCATGATCGTTGTGTATTCTCAAAATATATATTTTCTTTATTTCATTAACGTCCTAACTTTATGTAAAATCTTAAGGCTAAAATACACGGTAAGTTTAAACGGACCGTTTAGTTGTAGGAAAAAAACTTATAAGTTTCGATGCTGGTAATATACCTGTCTACACGTTAAGTTAAAATGTATAAGTTTTTTTTAAAAAAAAAATTTTTACAATAAATGCCAAATAAAAAACACGTATAATTTTCATTGCGGTTATTGCTATAGCAGCAGAAGGGATAATCAATCGTAGAAGAAAAAAAGCGGACTACCACTGGTTATGGTTAGAACCCGAAAATATGCTCAAATCTTTGGTTTAAACAATAGCTCATTAATCATTCTGTTAATTTCAATAGAAAAACTTAGCAAAAGTTGAACATGTCCAACTTTTAAAAAAACTTATAAAACCGAAAAAAGTTGTACATCTTTCCTGTTTACACGGTAAGTTTTTTTATCTTACATTTAAACTTACAATGTATTTTAGCCTTTGGCCTCGATGTTTTATAAACCACATTGTAAAACGTGTATTGCGTATGAAGTGATGGGAATCTAAAAAATTATAATATTTACATCAGGAAAACGTTCCATGCCGACATAACGATTTTGTTCACATCATGCCTGTTAGATTTTTATATCGATATTAAAAGCTATCAGATATACTGTAGACATGGTTCTACTGCTTCTATTAATTCTATTAATTAAGGTTTTGCCATCTTTTTCTTTCTGCTACTCATACCTGCTACTTGCCCTCTACGTTTTTCTTGTTGAAAATATTGTGCGAAATTTATAATCTTGATTTTTGCATGGATCAGTATTTTTTATCGTGTGAAGTTTGACATGCATTTCGATATCAAAGGGTCTAGCGTCTCAGGTTCTGCGTCCCGTCTCACAGGGTCTTGCGTCCTGCATCCCACACAAACCCATTCTTCTTTTGCACAGCGGACTTTGGTGCCAGCCAAAATCGAGATGCTCACAATCGAAATATTTCGACTATTCTCGGTAAAAAAAGTCTAAAGAAGGTCGGTAAAAGGATGGTAAAAATGATGGTAAAAAGGATATGGTAAAAATATCAGTCACTTGCACTAAGTTTAGTCCCCTTTTATTTACTAACTTAATTTTACCAATAACGTATCGGTGGATTACTTTACCGAAAAAATCAAACCAAAGAATCAACTTTGTTCCCAGAGATGGCCATTGTGCGCCCTCTTCCATCAAGGAAGTGAAAACGCTCTGGGACGAGGTTAAGTCAAGCACGAAACTAATTGTCCCAAAAGGTAATATTATACAGAACAGTATAGCAAACAGGCGGTGGTTTTCGTATTATGTTCTGTAAAATTCTACTACTTTTTTCCTTAATTACAGCGGTTTTATAATCAGCCATTAAATTATCATGGCTGATTTTATTTTGCCTAAATTTTATTCGTACATACCGTAGAGAGATTTGGTAAATAGATCTACTGTATATAACAGATGGTGACGTATTCTAGTCAAATGTATTTGGGGACACATATCCTCATAAGAGATTGAGCTATCCAACCGGGATAAGGGTAAAGCTGTAACAATTCTGTCAAATTTTGGATGTCTCAAACCCAATCTCACAAACCTAATTCCGTTGATCTTATGTATCAGGGACATCACTGATTTTGGTTCGTATGTGCTTTTTATCAGGCTGTCACAATTAGTTCACTGGTCGATTAAAGGATGCATGAAAACTATATACTAGGGCAGAATCTTTCGCGTATCAAAGAGACCGCAAAATTTTCTGCCAACTTGTTGTATTGTGGTTGTCGTAACATGAGCTGTTATCATTTGCATGCCAATTTTTCCACACAAAGAGTTGCTGTGGTGGATTCTACAAAGAAAAGTAAATTCGAATAATAAAAGTAATAAAAAACAACACTGATAAAAGAGCTGAGGATTTGACATTGGTTTACACAAAACTAGAAGTTTTAGGTGAGTAAAAAAGAATGAATAGCAGGTTGTCTAATAGCACAAGCTTCTTACCGACTTCTTTTGATTCGTAAGTTGAATAGCTTGATTTTATGAAGAATTTTTCTTTTTCACAGCGTTTGCTTTTTCTATTTTTCTTAGAAAAGACATAATTGTCGTCTAACTGAACTGACGAGAATATCTATATTATAATACCCGTATATGTCTGTCTGTCCGTCTGTCTGTCACGCAAAAATGGTTGCTTAGATGCGCAGGTAGCGAGACGGACGCAATGCGGTATAAAAAGGACGGGCAAACCCGTGGATTTTTCCACGGGCTAACGACTAGTGACTTCTTTGACTGGCATTTAATTCATGAAATAAGCATTCGATAATCAAATCTAAACATTCAATACAAAGAAAAACATCTTATTTTCTCCAATACAATGGGAAGAGGATTTCACTACTACCGCAGATATTGGCAACCAAAGGAAAATGAAAAACTCAACTTCTTTGACAAACCTGGGAATGTGTTTGACGGCTTTTCAATCAAAACAGTAAACAAAAAAGGAGAAATTGTAGGACATTTACCTAAGGAGATTTCAAGGCTAATCAAATGCTTTTTGGATCGTGGTTTCACTATTTATTGCAAGTTATTTTCACTATATTATTGTCCTTTACCCCTAGTACAAGGAGGAATAAAAATCCAATACGAATTCGTGGTTACCTCGCGTGCAACAATGTTACATTCAAGGCTGACTGCTTGCTTTATGAAATTGGTCACCGATCTTTATATTAAGCCTGCAGAAGACAGAGCCATTAGCGAGTGAGGCTGCGTGTGTTATTTTGAAACGAGAATGACATTTGAAAGTCATGCAAACGTCAAATACGACTCTACTTCGTAAAGTTTAGAAGAAGTTCCCAAACGGAATTACACATGGACAGTTATAGTATGCCATAGATGGGACAAAGCGGAAGCAAGAACGTTAGCACTATCTTTGCGAATTGTTCCTGAGAGGGGAGATTTTGTGACAAATGTGACTTTTCCTCATTGTTATTGGGGCATCTGATGGAAAAAAAATTTGGTAAAATTTTGTACTTTGGGGATACTGCATTTTTGGAACGCAGTTAAATTGTTTTAAACTTTCAAAAGGCTGACTTCCATGCGAGAATGCTGTAAGATGTTTCACTGGTGACATAAGTATTTATAATATGTATGTTAATTTCCAATGGTCGCCAAGTATTAGTGGTAAAAGGCAGACCAGATGTGCAGAATGACAGTATTTCTAATCTTAGTGACGTCATTTTGTTATCTTTCTTACCTCATCTTTACCAATCATCTTTAAATTTTATATTCTGTACATATATCCCAAGTTCCAAAACATGACCATTAAAATTCTGCAAACACGGGACTCATCCTTATCATTAAAGGCTTATTTTTCACTTCTCACCGAGTGCAATTTTTTCGATGTAATCATAAAAATATAGGAAATTTGTGTATTTGATGTTAATTGTACACAAAATTTATTGGAGGACAGGGTGCATTGATGCCTTTGGCTAGTAGAGATTTTATTTGCTAAATAAAGTCACGTGTCAAAATAAAATTTAATAATATTTGTTTGCGGAAATTCCCAGCGTTGAAAAATTTGTGCAGGCTGCCGAATTAGTAATTTGTTACTATATGGACATCTTAATGGAAAAATTGTGATGTGTACTTTGTGTTTGTTTAAGCAGGAAAAGAAGTTTTCAAAGATTAGAAGTTTTAGAAAGAAGTAGTAAATGTGGAAGGTGTGCAAGGTTTTTCTTTTCATAAGAAGTTTTAATTTAGAAGAGCTAAAATAGAGAAGTAGCCGTTGTGAGCATTTTACTTTTTCTGATATTGCATACTTCCTTGCAAATATTCTATTACCTACCTAGTGCGAGTGGAGTATTTCATTTTATAAAAAGTAAGAAACTTCTGATTTTGATTCAGGCAAAAAAAAAATTGGTTGAAAAAAATTCAATCCCGGGGATTTCCAAGTCAATATAAGACAGTCTTGTTGCGTTGTTTGCGTTAAAGATAGTTTTATATTTGCTAAGGAATGTATGTATATAATGCAGACCAGAAATTTGTCTTATCAGGGCCAGAAAAGTAATCATATATATGACGCCATTTTTAAATCCTATGTAGTCATCAAATTATTTCTTTACCTGGAATGAGTTTGCATTAAGACATTCTACAACTGTGTCAAGTTTCATCACTTAAGCTTAAGTGATTCAGGATTTATGACCCGCGGGCACTTTGCGCCCCCTATCCTCGCCAAAGGTTACAAGGGCCAAAATAGCTTGGGTAATAATAAGGATAATAAGAAGTTGGTTCGCATTATTTCGATTGATTTAGCTACGATATGGTCCCCTATTTTTTGCTTATAGTTTCCAAGTTTCTAGAACCTGCGAGGCAAAAAACAGCAATCGGTTTAATTAATATTGATAATCATTTTTGCTTTGATATTCAGCTTCTTTAGTTATTTTCTTCCTTTTTTTCTTTTAAATTTTGTGACTGGATAATTTAACTTAATAGCCACCTGTCATAATTAATGGTTCATCAACAGTTAGGTTGGACAGCAGTAACAACAGTAACCGTGTACGGGGTTGTAGCCTTATCAATAACGCTGATAAGTTTTTGATACATCGTCCCGGTAATAACCAAGGCTAACTAATGTTTTTTAGGGGCCACATACCAGGTATTTCTCAGGCAGTTGAGCTGAATCCAGTTGATTTGCCACATGAAGGCCAGGTAAAGTGTTCTCCCACGTAGATCGAATTTTAATGATAATTTTTTGGCTAGGCGCAGACATGCAGAACGTGTTGTTTCTTCTCACAAATTACTTTTTAAGTAAGAAAAAGGCGTCGCAACGATGCTGCAAGGCAAATTGGCGAACTTTTGTTGGAATTCTGTGTTAGTTTATCTTTGTGTAACAAATGTGTTTTAACCCCATTTGTGTCAACTTTTAACACACACACACATTTTAGGGCTAATTTTCTACAAAAAAATTGTTTTCCCTGCGACAGACCGCACGATGTAGAATGATGTAGTTACTTTTTAATAGCTACTGCGCATGTTCCATCCAATGTCTTAAAACACGTGCTAACGTAAAAATAGTTTAAGTGGAAACGTGCCTGTTCAAAAACGTGCCTAATTAAAATATAACGTATTTACGTCACATACTCACAGTTTAATAATAGTATTAATAAATTCGCACACTCAATCAGACAATTAACTAGTTTGTGTTCATTGAATGCCTGTCTTATTTATAGATGATGATTATTTCAGATTTCGGATTACATCCGAGATCTTTTTATAACGGGCGGTCTTTTCCTTTTCCTTTTTCTTCTTCGATCGATTTTTAAAGCGATTGACGTTACGTCACGACTTAATCACTCGGGCTATCCCTCATTTCATCTGCGCATTATATTATTTTTTCGGCCTTGCGTCAATCCACAGGAATCTGTAAAGCTGCAAAAAAACATCGCAAAAATGTCTTCATGTACCGTAATAAACGAGTATTTGACTGGATAAATTTAATACTTAATGAAATTATTTAAAGCGCTATTTATTCCAGTCGGCAAAATTAGTTTAGTTAAATCGGATCTCTGGGATTCAAGCTCAGGAAACGGGCTTCCGACAAAACTGAGATGACAAACCTAACGTAAGCTGGTCTCTAACGCCAACACGTACGCTATCTAGGCTGGTTAGTTAAAAAGGTGTGTAAGGTTCTATGGTTCTATATTTTTAGATATTTATTACATTGCTTCGTCAAATTTACAGCCGTCTAAGTCTCTCATGTTTCATTGACTTTTGCTAGCGTGGTTTACATGGCTGCTAGCTGATAAAAGTGGTAAAGCATCATCATCGTTATCATGATCATTTCATTTCCTTACATCGACGACGAGGATTCATATATTTAACGTCTACAAGCGCTGACAGTTAATTCCGTTTCCTAAACCAATTACTATTATTTAAATACTTAACCTCAAAGCCCTAAGTTCGAGCATTAGCTGAATATCTTGACAGGGGTAACCACAGAAATATGATTTTACGTTGCTTAAACTAATATGTTGTTGACACAACATTTTCCATTATTGTTTATACCCTTACGGTATAATTATCAGGTCTCCTTGACTGCCCTACTTTTTTGAACTCACCCAGAGCATTGACAAGCTATTTTTTAAGTTTTGTTACAAAATAATGAATATTTAATAATCTTATCAACCTCTTTTGAAATGTCTTACTGAAAAAGCCTTTAGTTTATCAAATTGGAAAAATTTAATGGTGTAGCTATATACCCTTTTTGATTCAATTTGTCAAATTTAAGATTTCAAAAGTTAGATATGTTCAACTTTTTGGATTTGACAAACGAAACATTGAACAATCCCTTTCTTTAAAATATAAAATTTCAACTAATCTTTAAAAGAAATTCGAATTTTAGAATTCGAATCAAAAAAGAGGAATAAACCATCAAATTAGTCGAATTCAATAAATGCCGACAAAAAGAATCGGGTATCGTCCACAGCTTTTGATATTGAAAAACTGAATTGGCCAGAATAGATCATGTATCGCCTGCTTAATATGTCACTTGTGCATCTTTTCCAAATTCGATCTTCAAATCAAAGAAACAAATAAGGGTAAGGAGACAACAATTGAACAACTTGGTGTCAATTTAGTTTATGGTACATTGTATTCTTGATTGTCATTTTTGAAATGTTTTTGAAATGTCTGAAATCAGCTGTTTTTAAAAAATCTTTAACAAGAGAGTAAATTTTGAAGGCCTAAAAACTGAAGCATTAAAATGCTAGTATGTACTTATAGCTGAGTTAATGAAACATTAAACTACTTCGTTCATTAGAAGTTATTATATTCGAATTCAATTTTATCCATACAGGATTTGTGTTCTGGAATTTTCAGAGCTTTCTAGATCAGTTTTGAAAATAGAATAGAATACTATATGTAAATGCTTTTATTTTTAATTTAAAATTTATTTATTTGTATCATAACATTGCAGGGTAGTTACTATAATAATTAAGATTTTAGATACTCGATGATTTGTTTACCCCATAATCCTCGGATTTCAAGGTCCACTTCAAATGTCAGAATCTTCCAGCCGCAGGACTTCTTGTTTGTTATTTTTATGAACGGATAATTTATGAATCAAAGAAGCAGTTCACCACAACTTTTTCTCCTACTACGAACATCACGTTTTGAAAATTTGTTGCTCGTAATGATTGTTGTATTCATAATTGGTTCTTGTTTTCAGCATCATTTAGCTATCATTTTATTAATTCGATAAAAGTAAGTAGATGCATTGTATTAATTGTCCTGACCACAATTTCGTCAGGAAAAATCTGATTTTAAAGTTCTTAAAATATACTTTACCATCGCAATATAGTCAAATAATTAATAACACAATGGAAATTAACGGAATTCAAAGATAGCAATAAATTCTGCTGATTAAAGTTGACGAAGAAACTGCACTCCTACGATTAAAACTGTTCAGCAAGCTGTAAATGCGTCATTTTTGTCAATGTTCCCTAAATAACGTACTGTCTTCCACTTAAACAAGTACAATTTTAAATTAATATAATCACGTAGCATTGAGATTGACAGCACGTCTTAATAATAATAATTTCGTTGATGTCTAATGCATTAATGTCTTAGTCAAGTGACAAAACAGCTAAATGTTGGTTATTTGTGTTTATCTATAAATGTACTTGATGCATAATTGTACATGCAGCTTATTTAAAAATACGTTTTATTCCTTCTAATCTTTACAGTAATAGCTATTCCTTTGATATCATAGAAAAGTATAGATAGAAATGAATCTTTGGTAAACACATTTCGAAAACTAAAAATATCATGGTGTTTTTCTGGAAAGTAAAACGCACAGCTAAAGAGATAAAAATGGTTGTAATTGGCTCTGAAGGATGTGGAAAGACCAGCATCCTGCGTCGCTTTGCTGGAGATACTTTTTACGAATATAAGAAGAATCCTGATACTTGCACATTTTCAACAATGATGTACTTTGAAGTACACAATCATACAATAGAGGTGTACACAAATATAACTGAATTATTAATGATAAAATGTAACACAACTTTACAGTCAGCTAATGGGTACATCTTGGTTTATGAATATGGTAACGAAGAAAGTTTCAAATATATGTGGGATAAAATGATTGAATTAAAAAAGAGAAGAAAAGAGAATGTGATAATTTTATGCAACAAATTTGATCAATATAATACATGGGACTCACCAAAAATAAATGGAGGTTTAGACACCAGTATTGTTTTAGACTACAGACACTATTTTATATCTGCGAAAACGAATAGAAATATTGCAAAAGCATTTAGTGATTTAGCTCAAAAGATTATATCAGGGTAAATACAAATCAAAACTGAAAATAGTTTTAATTGTTTTGTACCCTCTGGAAATTTGCTAACTCGACATAGTTAGCAAACACTTAATTTATATAATCTGTTTTACAGGTTCTAGTACGTGTATTCAAACATGAATCAGGAGAAATTGTACGTTCCGCACGGGAAAATATATTACTTATATGACTAGGTAATAACTTCATTTCATAATCGTTTTATTTATCATTCCGACAACTTGAAGCCAACCATACGTCAATTTAAACATAATTCATTTGCTTTAAATCTTAATAGATAAACCATAAATTATATTAAGCATCCTTCTCATAATGAAATTAACCAAAAAAAATAGCTAATTATATCTTGGAATAGTTGGAAGCTCAATTATTGTAAGTATCAACGTGGATAACATCCTGGCAATATCGAAGCTCGTTTTATTTATAGCAAGTTTACATAATATAAACTGCCTTGGCATCAAATATTTTTATGTTATGTAGCTGCGTTCGAAAACTGAAGTCAGCTTTCTGCAGCAGCGAATAATATCGCAGTAGCTCAACTTTTAAAGACTTCAAATTATTTTTATTGTTTTATGATAGTATATACTATTACATTATTGTCTAGTCGTTAGTCAGCGGAGAAAATCCACAGGTTTTTATCCGTTGTAAGCATAGCTTTTAATTATTTTTGTTATTTGATCCAGCTAGTTTATGAAATCACGAAAAAATATAACTTAGTTCCTGAATGCTGTGTTTTCACCGTAACTAGTTTACGATGAAAACACAACTGCTTTGCCTCGAAAAATTGTCCTTTTTTAGGGAACGCGTTTTGTGCCGATGGTCTGGTCCAAATAACAATAATGACGTAAGGCAGTTAAAAAAAATTAAAGATCATGTATAGGCAAAACGCATAGACTGGAAGAAGCCGTCATGCTTATCATTTATTTTCTTATTTACTTTGTTCCACCGAAAAATCGGCCTTAGGTGTGTATTTGCTTAATTTGTGCTTATTGCTAAAGCAGCTGACGAAAACATTTTACAACCACGGTAATACACTTAACAAATGTAACACCAGTAACCTTCTGTAGAGAATAAGGCAGCTAAATCTAAAACTAACGGTCTGACAATGATTAAAAACAAAATTTACAAATGTAAACAAGTCAAATTTTATGATTTTACCACAGGCTGTGCTATTTATTGCGGCAATTCTTTTTAAAAGCTACATCCGTCTAAAGCCTCTGGTAATCTTTTAATAATTTTAAATTACATTTAATTTTTTGACGACCACGTTTAAGCAAGAATTCAAAAAACACACGTGCACACTTGAATTTAATTAACCTGTAATTGTCTACGTGAAAAACTCCTTTAAAATTTTTCGTTTGAAAATTGGTTACATATCATTTCAGTATATTTAATTGCAAGACGATGTCCTTAATAAATGTCCTTATATTTACAAAACCAGCAAATGGGCGAAGCAAATAAATCAGTTAATGATTCCGCAATTAGACGCTGCAGCTACATCCGGAATTTTTTTAAACTACTAAAATGTATTGGACATAAAAGCGATCGTCTATATTGTAGGCTCTAAACGATTCTGATAAACATCCTGTTGGTTTTTTTAGTACGCCATAACCGTGCATCCAATTCAAGGGAATTGTCTATTTGATATGAAAAATGACATAGATAGCTAGTCCGTAAAGTTATTAACCTTTTTTGCTGTTATATTTTTTTCTTTTCCTTCACAAAAAAATGAAACAACGTTAGTATGTGAATTGAGGTTAAAGGCAATGACTTCATACTCATGGAGCATCGATGAAAATTGTACAGTAAATTAGCGGAAGTTAGCCAATAATGGAAATAACTTATTCTATTCCTGGTTTATTAAAAACAATTGCTTGAAAATGCTACAACAAATTTTTGAAAACATTTGAGAAACAAATCATATAGTAGAATGCAGTAGCTTGCCCTAGGGTCGTTTCTTCGCGTCTTTCCTGATATTAAATAGGGAAGAAAGGCTGTAGAAACAAAGTTGGTTTTACTGTGTCTTTTATATTAGTAAACTGTTCAATAAGTGCGCATGTCACTCCCACAATAGTTATATCCATTTGAAACAATGTTCAGCTTTCTAACTTATTAAAATGCATAGATTGTAAACTGTATATTAAAAACCTTGCCAAAAAAGTGTGTGGCTTGACATGTATTCACGTCTGTTTTCGTTTGCACGACGTTACAACTGCACCATGAATATAAAGATTTGTTTCAAGTTTTTCTAGAAATGGCCGCGCATTTCTCTTATGTCAGCCCTTTTCTGTGATGTCATCAGAAGCTTGAAATTAGACTACTATCTGCATAAAATTACTTTAATTATAGCACAAATCTTAATACTTCGTTTAAAGTTTCTGATAGCCAAATAAAATTTATTGAAAATAATTTTCTTTTTTAACACAATTCACATTATAGAATGACAAATATTCAATTTTTCCCGATTTTAAGGTAAACTACAAAACAACTGGGAAACCTACTCGGGATGAACTTGGGATGTATTAAAACTAAGTCATATAGGGAAGAAGAGGTATTACAAAAACTCGGCAGGATGAGGGGAAAGAAGGGAAGAGGGGTGATTCTTTTCTATACTATTCCATCTAAAGTATGTATATTTTATTGGGTAGCAAATAATAAAACACGTACATGCTTTTTTAAATATATTTCTATAACTTTCCAAAATATTATAAAATTTTTATAACGATATTTAAATGTTACTTCGTTAATGTTTCATTTCTCCATCTTTAATTGTAGTTATAAATGTCAAAAGTTTTTCAAACTTATTTACCCATTTCTTAACAAATTCTTTTTTTGCTTTACCATCTTGTTGCATCATGGTTTCTATATTCTCCTCTCCAATTAACTCTACAACTAACTCGAGAACTTTTTCGGGATCCTCTAAAGGTGTTTTCGTTTGCTTTATAGCTTTTGCTTCCATCGTGCATATAAGTAACGCTGTTGCGAAAAGAAATAAAACATGTGAATACAACATCTTTCTGGATTGTTATTTCTACCGTTCGTTTTCAATATTAAATTGTTTCGTTGGTGTAAAAGGTACTGGTGTCCGACAAACGTTATACGGTGGATTTTATAGACATACCTCAGGAAGATGACAGAACATTTTCCTGACCTAGTGACCATTTTCGTTTTCTGCAGTAGAAAGTTGTTATCAGTAGTTAGTGTGACAAATAGATGACGCTAATGACCTTTCTCTTCACAGATTAAATTTACAAGAAATAACTCAACAGGAACTTCTTATAAGATCGCGCAGCCTAACAAAGGTCCATACACTAGAAACATATCCCTTGCAAAGGAGTAATATTTGTAGGTATTTAGAACTTTAAATAAAAATGACCTAATGTTGATTTTGCCACATTCTGTCTTTTTGTTTTCTTCCTATTTTTAAGTGTTTTGTGTTTTAGACGTTGAAACCTTTAGGCATTAAGAACATAACGTTAGCTAATAGTTGCTAAAATTAAAAACTTCGTTATTGTTTTCAATGTTTCACTACTCTAATCAATTATAGCTTATCAATCTCCAACAAGGTATAGTTAAACTTCTAAGAAATAGACTATTGTTTTTCTAGTCGCTTAAGGTAAATTTTGTTTAAAACGAGTACAACATCTAATTTCATAAACTACATCGTTTATGATGAAAACACAACTGCTTTGCCTTGAAAAATTGTCCTTTTTTAGGGACCGCGTTTTCTGCTGATAGTCTGGGCCAAATAAAAATAAGGACGTAGGCAGTTCAAAAACAAAAAATTAAAAATCACGTATAGGCAAAACGCATATAATGGAAGAAGCCGTCATGCTTATCATTTATTTCTTTATTCACTTTGTTCCACCAAAAAATCGGCAGAAAAATCGGTGTGTATTTTATAAGGCTATTTAAATGTAAATTTGCTCAATTTGTGCTAGTCAGCCCTTATTGCTAAAGCAGCTGACGAAAACTTTTTACAACCACTGTAATACACTTAACAAATGTAACACCAGTAACCTTCTGTAGAGAATAAGGCAGCTAAATCTATAAATAACGGTCTGACAATGATTAAAAACAAAATTTGCAAATGTAAACAAGTCAAATTTTATGACTTTGCCACAGGCTGTGCTATTTATTGTGGCAATTTTTTTTAAAAGCTACATCCGTCTAAAGCCTCTGGTAATCTATATAATAATACGCCAGTTCCGTGTGTCTGTGACAGGCGAAGTTGACATTGTCATTTTCCTTTGATGTCGCCGAAAAAAATCTTTGATGTTACCGAAAAAAATATGTCTTCTTTGTCGAGAAAAGCCGCGAGTCTTGTTTGTTTACGTTTTAAAATCACGTGATCAAAATAAAAAAATTCATTGGATGAACAAAATCACGTGATCAAAATAAAGCAATTTTATTTGTTCAAAATTCCAAGTATCCCCTGACGATCAAAACAAACGTACAAAGTTTTTTCAAGTTCAGGAGACGAACGAACGAAGTAGGTTGCTTGCTATATACAAATATTGGAAAAATCATTTATTTTGTGTGTTGTAACATGTCCTTTACTTTTGTTTGAGTAACTTTAAGTAGAGAAGAAAGAAAAGGAAATCTTAGAAGTTGGAAAAGCGAAGTTGAGGTGGATTTCCTGAGATCGTGGTGGTAGACTGCACTATTATTAGCTAGAAAAAGAAGTTTTAAAAAATCAGTTGATAGTAAGTAACCTATTTACCTAGGTTTACAGTTATCTTTAACTTTTATTTACCTAGAGCTACTTAAATAGGACAGTACTACAAAGTAAGAAATTTCAAATTTATCTTTGTAAAACCTAAGGATTATATATCATACTTTGTGCACTAAAAACCGTTCTTTTCACTAAGCAAAACTATTTTTCCCGTTTACGTTAGCTACATCCCTTGGCTTAGGTTGCAGTGTTTTTTACATTCTTCAGCAGGTGGCCTGTCAAACATTTTTATAACAAACTTCTTGCATTCAATCCTTCATGTTTCTAATAAATTTTATAGAAATTATTCCAAAATTATGTTGACCCTGGGCCCAATTTTATACCTTAAAATGGTTCTTATATAGGAAAAGCATGTAGCCATATTAAGATCTGAGAAATAGAAAAAGGAGACCAATTTTGACTTGCATTTATTTAATAAGCAAGGCAAAACCCTGATAAACAAAATAAAATATTCTTGCCTAATGTTTGGTTTGGTTTGGCTGCTTGCAGAGTTAACTATATCTTTCTTTCTATTTTGCCTTAATTTACTAAAGTTTATTCTAGAGTAAAATTTTCCCAATTTGCACTACTGTATTAGCTAATAAATTAATAACTAGCTAGCTATGTTTAGTTTAGTAATGAAATTTTAGCTCACTTATTTCTTATTTATTTTTTAGAACTTGTGGTTCCTATACTAGCTATAGCTAGCTAGGCTGTGTATTTTTCTCTATAATGTCTAACCCATTAGAGAGCAGTAACACTAACAACCCTGTACGTGGTTTTAGGCTTTTTAATTATTGACGAACAGACTGCACTGGCTAATGCAGTCATAGAAGCTGTTGTAAATGTTGCTAACAATGCAGCCCAAAACAACCGTCTGTTTTATTTAGAAGGTGCTGGTGGTAGTGGTAAAACCTTTACTTATAGTTACCTTATTTCTGAACTTACAGGTAGAGGTTTTCAAGTTGGAACTGCTGCATTTACTGGCATAGCAGCAACACTTTTGAAAAAGGGTACCACCATTCATAGACTATTCCGGTTACCTGTTCCTATTGTAGAGAACAGTACATGCAACATAACCCCGGTTTCTGCTTATGCTGCAGAATTGCGACAAAAGAGTCTATTTTTACTTGATGAAGCTTCCATGATTCCTAAGCATGCTTTTCATGCAATAGATCGTCATCTACAAGATATTTGTAATAATGAGCTTCCATTTGGAGATAAAGTTGTTCTTTTAGGTGGTGATTTTTCACAGTTACTGCCTGTTGTCAGAAAAGGAAAAGCAACTGAAATTGTGGACATGTGTTTTAAAAGTTCTCCATTATGGCACTTGGTTACAGAGTTTAGATTAACTCGCAACATGAGAACAAGGCCAGGAGAACAACAATTTGCTGCATGGCTTCTGCAACTTGGGAAAGTGTTTTACCTGTTCGGGAGCAAGAACTTTTCCAAGGTGCATTTGAAGTACCATCCAATTGTGTGTTGCAACAAAATCAATGTATTGTTGATACTTTGTTTAGGGATTTTCACCCAGAAAATATGGCATCATCTGTGGTACTAACACCCACAAATGATGACTCACTTATTATTAATGATCAGGTGTTGGCGCTGTTGCCTGGTGAAGAAAAATTTTATTTTAGCGCAGATGATGTTGTGTGTGATGATGAGGAGGAACGGATTCAATATCCAGTAGAATTTTTAAATAGTATCACACCTTCAGGTATGCCTCCTCATTGCCTTAAATTAAAAACTGGTGCCATTGTTATGTTATTAAGAAACATAAACATAAATAATGGTTTATGTAATGGCACTTGCCTAATTATAAGACGTCTTCATGACAACTGTGTCGATGTTGAAGTACTCACTGGTAATGCCATTGGAGATGGGGTACTTATTCCAAGGGTGCAACTTGCACCTTCGGATACAGGTATGCCTTTTGTCTTACGTCGCAGACAGCTTCCACTAAGGCTGTCTTATGCTATGACAATAAACAAGGCACAAGGTCAAACCTTTGAAAAGGTTGGAATATTGTTGCGCAGGCCATGTTTTTCTCATGGTCAGCTGTATGTTGCTTTTTCTAGAGCAAGAGCATTTGGTGATGTTCGAGTAAGTGTTGTTCCCTCATCCAGGCAAGGATTTTTTAATAGGGAATGTTATACTCAAAATGTGGTTTACCGTCAAATTCTTACATAATTCATACAATAATGTAATAGACAATGATGCAAATATTTTATGCTTAGCAGAAATTCAATACTTTGCACTTTATATCTATCTGCCATGTTGTACAAAGTGCAAAAGGTTGACGTGTTAGAGTAATTGTACTAACATGCCCTTTTGTGTAACATGAGAGTAGCGTGCACTGTCGATAGGGGACACGTTGCTATCTGGTGCACCCATGTCTTACGAATTTGTAAGGCACATCAGAAAAAAATAATCAGGGTTTGGTAGAGTCTTAGAGTCGAATAGGGAGGTTTTTATCTGACAAAAAAAAGTCTTGAGAAAGAAATGTCTTATTCACATTAAATGAACAGGGAGTTCTGGGGAAAGTGCTACAACCCTGAAAATGCTGATGATACTACTCTTTTGCAGATATTTATTTTGGCTTTTTAAAATTGTCATAATGCCAAATATATGTCGTAAATCCTAAAAGTACAGTAAGGGTGCATTTTTATGAATGTTGTGTTAGACATGCATCTCTTTTTTCTTTTAGGTGAAGTGCAAAGTCCTATGGCTTACCTTCACGTGGTGCACTTCGTTAAATGATTAGCATATTAATGCATAAAATTAAATTATTTATTTGAACTAAAGGCTTTAAAAAAATTTATGACATAAATTATTTCGAATATCTATTTTTAAAATAATCAGGATAACTTTTAAAGGTTAAAATTCTGTAGAATCAAAATAAGGGGAAAAAAGGAAAACGCACAGGGGTATTTGTTTCGTTTACATTTCACAAAGAATTATTACTGATAATTATGCAAAAAGTTCAATATTTTTTGTTGTAATCGTTTTTTTTTCAATTTACAGTCCCAGGTAATTTTCTATTGCGAACGTTCTGCCATTTTATGGTGTATATTCTTATGTTTAAAGCTACTAGATGTGTTATTATGGAAATGGCTGTTATTTCATCCTAATTTTATTTTAGATAATTGTAATGAATTTAAGACAATTTTTTTTTAATTTTGGCTTTTTAAGCTTAAGAAAATCGTGAAAAATTAAAATAAACTTTAAAGTCTTATTAATCTGTGTCTCTGAATAAACATTTGACCCAATAAGGGCTTTTAATACATTCTTGAACACGACAAAACATTAAAAGGAGTCTATCATCTTACTTATTGTGTGATAGTTGTGATGTGCTCTAAATTACTTTGAAAATAATAATCGCATATAGGTTAGATGTTTCTGTGATTAATCAGACCCTAACTTGAATAAGGCCAAGACAAGTATTAATTATACGTCTGAATTTTAAATTAAACTTAAATTCGTTATGCTCATAAAGAAAAAAAACCATTTGCTCTTTTCAACAATGTTTTTCTTCCTTATGTAAAAATAAAATATTTTTTACCAGATATACTGAATTCAAATACTTTTGGCAACGATTCAGCCGATACTAAAACTCACACAAATATTTTTAAAGAGGTAGTTGCGTTACATATGCTAATCATGAAATAAAAGCCAATGCACATTTTACAATGAAATTTCAATTTTACTTTACCATTCACAATGTTATTTTTAGACTATTTTTTCTAAAATATCTGTTACTGTTATTCCTGGTCGTGGACACAACAGTTGCTACTGAACCATTACTGCAGTAAAATTAAATTAGTTTTTAATATTTTCTTTTAGCTGTGACTAATAAATTTATTATAATGAAGGAATGGATATTGAAGAACAAAGCCTGCTTCAAACGCCGGAAAAGAAAATGTCAGGTATTTGACATAGCTTTATTTATTTGAAATTTATTTTGTTATTGCCCTTATATTATTTTTGTCATTACTATTTAGACATAATAACAACAAGCACAAATATTTCACACACTTACACACTCATGGACACATAAACAAACAGGGAGTATACAAGCACAAATATTTCATACACTTACACACTCGACACATAAACAAACAGAGAGTACACAAGCACAAATATTTCACACACTTACACACTCATGGACACACATGTAAACAAACAGGGAGTATACTTCTATTTTGTAATTAGTTCTTATAGTTCTTTTAATTTTTTTAGTAAAGAAAAAAAGGAGGGTGAGTATTTTGTAGATAATAAATAGAGTTTAGATGGAGCAACATTTTTTATTATTGGACACAGTTTTGGTATTATTATAAAGTTATTTTATTTTATTTTTTACTTATCTGTTTTGTTTTTGTTTGTTATTTAGTTTTGACGTATTCAGCTTATGAGGAGTATAGAAAGACGCATCCTGGCACCCTGTCCACAAAATCATTCAAATGGTGGAAAGCGCATGGGGGTCAGGATTTAGCCAATTTTAATTAGAGCCAGTCAAAGAAACGTCGACAAAAGCATAAACATCGACGCACACATACTATTCATAACCAATATAACAATTGTAAATTTAATAAATAAACCAATAATTCTAATAAACCAAAAAAAATCTTTCTATTTATTTATTTAAATTATTAATTAAGATTATATTTCTTACAGTTTTTGACCAAGTATATTTTGATGTTAGTTATTACTCTGGGGTATCCAATATTTCTACACATTTACGCAATTACTTATTTTATCATGCAAGCTTTTTTTTGTCTATTTAATGTTTAAATGTTCACAAACAGTGGATTTGCAAAACA
Organism: Hydractinia symbiolongicarpus; assembly: GCF_029227915.1. Classification (NCBI taxonomy): domain Eukaryota; kingdom Metazoa; phylum Cnidaria; class Hydrozoa; order Anthoathecata; family Hydractiniidae; genus Hydractinia; species Hydractinia symbiolongicarpus. The sequence continues at coordinate 8,554,705 of NC_079878.1, forward strand.
TGTTTATAACACTGTACACTTATCAATTCCATCCCTGTGTTATTATTTCAGTGTTGCTGATACCTCAAAGTAGTTTCTTTTTAAGTTATTTTTTTGTTATGATGTTACAATAAAATACATCAAAATACATTCAGTTCAGTTATTTTCCCTTTTACCAGTATTGAGGACCCGCCAGCTACTAGAATTTATCATGTTGCCTAAAACTTTACTTTAACAACTGTCCTTTTAATATACCATTTTATAACAAAAACCCTTTTTGTGTTTGAGCTATATACTTTTTTTTTAAATCGCATGGATTATTTTGTTAATACATTTGATACATGTCTTACATGCTTTTTACTTCTTTTTAGGTTGAAGCGCAAAGCCCCATGACTTGCCTTCCCGTGGCGCGCTTTGTTAAGTGGATTATTTCCTTTTAATAGAGATAATTCATGAACTAAAAGTCAGGGCATAGCATGTTACACAAATCCATCAAAGATTTATTGATACTGGTCAAACTCAAAAGAACAGCAGAGGTACAATGCCATTATGTCACATTACTGCACAAAAAACAAAAAAGTAAAGTATTTTATTATCTGAAAAAATTTTTAAACATGCATTGGTGACGTCAATAATTTTTGTCAAAAGTACACGATGTTATACCTTACTTTAAATAGCACTTCAGGTTTAAATACAATAAAAGCAACAAGTATCTTTTTCATTGTTCTCTCGCCTAAGTTCTTTATTGTTTTTCTGCCTAAGTGGATTTTTCCACGGGCCTAATCGACTAGTCTTTTAATATTTTTAAATTACATTTAACTTTTGACGACCACGTTTAAGCAAGAATTCAAAAAACACACGTGCACACTCGAATTTAATTAACCTTTAATTGTCTCCGTGAAAAACTCATTTTTCCGTTTGAAAATTGGTTTTATATCATTTCAGTATATTTAATTGCAAGACGATGTCCTTAATAAATGTCCTTATATTTACAAAACCAGCAAACGGGCGAAGCAAATAAGTCAGTTAAGGTGGTAGTAAACACTTCTTGGCGTAAATTTTAGCGAAAAATGTTATTGACTTGTTTTATTCAAAATATCGTAGATTTCAAAAATATATAGCTTTAATACCATAAATATTGCAAAAGTATCAATAAATAGGATTTTACAGGCCATGGTATTAAGATTGAAAAAAAACTCCTTAAAAAAGTACTTTATACCCTCTCTTCTATGCGTCATTTGGGGTTTTAAACAAGTAAACAAGTGTGTATAGACCTAATAGAAAGACATAGTGTAGACTGGCTTTTATGCAAACGGCAATCTGGAAGTCACGGCTTAAAAACACTAGGATTTTCGTTTTTTCAACCGAAAGATGTGTGTTGTGAAATGGACTAAATGGCAACCACAGATCCTAAAGAAAGTTGATTTACTGCATCAGAAACGTTTAGTTAACAAGTAAAAAGTTTATTATTGGATGTATAACATTATCATCTGCCTTTTTGCTAGATAAAACTAATATGAGCTGCCTAGAGACAGAGCAAGAATAAGAAAACGAAAGTTCCAAGGCAACAAAAAATTATGCGAATCTGCTTCAGCGAAAAAGACCGACTTGTTATGTGCTAGTGGAAACAAAATCAACATCCCTGAAACCTCTTGTGGCAATGACAATGACAACTATAATGTAATTTTTAACTTTGGAATTTTGAAGCAGCTGTTAGAATTGTTTTTACAATGCCCTCGGTGCAAAAATAATGACGTATGTTTACTGAACAATCTTTCAAAGCGACATGGATTTTCTTATCAGCTGGTTATCAACCGCAACGATTGTTTATTTGAAAAGTCCTTATACAATTCTGAAGTGTCATCTGTGAAAGCACTCACTGGAAGAGCTCCTTTATAATAAATCTTTAGACTGTATTGTCTTTTCGAGAAATTAAAAAAGGCTATCAATCCATTGGATTGTTTTCAGCGGTGATTTACTTGCCACCGGTTTTTCTAAACGGACTTACACCAACCTAAATGACATTTTACACACCACTTACAAGAAAGTTGCTGACAAATCAACTGCCTCTGCTCCTGAATTTCTTAAAAAAAAAGGAGGCGATGTAAATGAAATTCAAAATTATCAAGTTTCGGTTGATGGCACGTGGCAGAAAAGATTACAAAAACTCGGCAGAAGGGGGGGGGGGGGGAAGAAAGCATGAGGGGTGATTCTTTTCTATTGTATTCCATTTAAACTATGTATATTTTATTGCGTAGCAAATAATAAAACACGTACATGCTTCTTTTAAATATATTTCTATAACTTTCCAAAATATTATAAAATATTTATAACGATATTTAAATGTTACTTCGTTAATGTTTCATTTCTCCATCTTTAATTGTAGTTACAAATGTCAAAAGTTTTTCAAACTTATTTACCCATTTCTTAACAAATTCTTTTTTTGCTTTACCATCTTGTTGCATCATGGTTTCTATATTCTCCTCTCCAACTAACTCTACAACTAACTCGAGAACTTTTTCGGGATCCTCTAAAGATGTTTTCGTTTGCTTTATAGCTTTTGCTTCCATCGTACATATCAGTAACGCTGTTGCGAAAACTAGTAAAACATGTGAATACAACATCTTTCTGGATTGTTATTTCTACCGTTCGTTTTCAATATTAAATTGTTTCGTTGGTGTGAAAGATACTGGTGTCCGACAAACGTTATACGGTGGATTTTATAGACATACCTCAGGAAGATGACAGAACATTTTCCTGACCTAGTAACTATTTTCGTTTTCTGGAGTAGAAAGTTGTTGTCAGTAGTTAGTGTAACAAATAGATGACGCTAATGACCTTTCTCTTCCCAGATTAAATTTACAAGAAATAACTCAACAGAAACCTCTTATAAGATCGCGCAGCCTAACAAAGGTTCATACACTAGAAACATATCCCTTTCAAATGAGTAACATTTGTACATATTTAGAACATTAAATAAAAATGACCTAATGTTGAGTTTGCCACATCCTGTCTTTTTGTTCTCTTCTTATTTTCAAGTTTTTTGTGTTTTAGACGTTAAAAACCTTTAGGCAGTTAGGAACATAACTTTAGCTAATATTTGCTAAAACTAAAAACTTCGTTATCGTTTTCAATGTTTCACTACTCTAATCAATCTTAGCTTATCAACCTCCAACAACGTATAGTTAAACTTCTAAGAAATAGACTATTGTTTTTCTGGTCGCATAAGGTAAAGTTTGTTTAAAACGAGTACAACATTTAATTTTTAAAATCTGTTATCGAGGATACTGCAAAGTTTAATAATTTTAATTTTAATTTCGCAGTTGAAACATAATTAAGATTCAGATTTTATTTAATTTGCATTGTGTCGGAATTAGTTAACACAGACAAGAAAAAGAAAAATTAAATGCATCTTTTTGTAGCAAACGTTTTATTTTATCATTATAACAAATAATTCTGTGAATTCAGCAAATACGTCGGTAAAATTTCGTTGTGGCTTGAAAACCTCGTCATCTTCATCATCACTGTCATCATCGGATGCGCAAGGACCATATCCCAGGAATTGTCGCTCGTCATCTCTCATTTCCAAGAATGAGCCAATATCAGTTTCGATGTATGGGAGCAAAACTCTTGCTGACTCCATACTGATTATTAAGCCATGCTGAAATTTTGTGCTATAATCCAAGTGTTTTCGACTAAGTTCTTGACGTCTATTCAACATTTTTTTTTTTCATTGGTCTTAAAAAATAGCTTTTTGGGTGCATTTTAATTTTAATGTCTTATTCGCGGCAATTTAATTTCCCGATTTGCGTTTAAATCCAGTCTTTGCAACATTTTAACTCCGCGGTTTTTTGGATCCGACCCCAACTTTACGAAAATTTCTTGCCGCAAAGACTTCTTGCCTTAAAGTATGTCCTTTCTTGGTTAAAGTTAAGCATATCAGAAGAAGCTTTGTTTTCATAAAAAAGAAAAAAATATGAATAGTCGAATGATACTTTTCAAGAATCCATACAATATATAACGCCCAGTAATAGTATGCGGGTCCAAGTTAAACCAGGCACTTTTTGATTTCTTCATGCCATAAAACCTAATTCCCATCCCAATAAAAGTGGCGTCATTGCTGGAATCTGATCTACGAAGAAACTACAATCATTTCCTCTTTAGGAATCAGAAGAAGACTTTTGACTTAATTAAAGGCCCTCTTGATCTTCATTATTTTGATAAAAAAAGGCAAAGAAAGGGATTATTGTCATTTTCTCTATTCCGTTTTCCACGATACAAAGAAAATCCATTCATTATTGTTTTTACGTTTTCAAGAAGTCTCTATAAAAACTGTTTTACAAATTTCAGTGAAGAAAATCAATTCCACACAAGGCTTCAATATTCGGACATAACGCCAAAGTATCAAGTTAGAAAGATGTTGTATTCACATGTCTTTTGTGTTTTCGCAACAGCGTTACTTATATGCACGATGAAAGCAAAAGTTACAAACCAAAGGAATGGAACATTAACAATGCTAACAGATCCTGAAGAAATTCTTGAATCACATTTTAGAAAAATACAGGAGCAACGAATGGAATCAAGGAGAAATCGATACGAGAAAGCAAGAAATGAATTTGCCAAGATGTTGTTAAAAAAGATTCTAAAGCTTTTAAGAACAAACATTTCAAAAAAAGAAAAATTACATCTTCAACTCGTTTTGAGCAAAATTTACCCTGTACGACAACAAAGACAGTAGTCTAATTTTTTAATATTAAATTATTTATTGTTTGAGGCTTGTAAAAATGCGTAGCAAGATAAGCCTCGCTTCTTCTTTTTTATTATTGAAATTATTTACCCAGGATAGCCTCTTCAGTTCCTAGGGGTACTGCTATCCATACGAGTCTTGCGAAGGTGGTCCTAGCGCATTTAAAGCTCCTATTTGAGCTACGAAAGTCGTGCGAGCAAATCAATCGCTCAACCGCCTAAGATATCAATCCTATTCTCATTCTGAGCGCTAAGCAGAAAGGATAGATTCACACTTTTATATTCTATGGCATGACCCGGCCATGGTTTGAACTCAGAGAGAGATGTGCATATTTTACATGGCTGGCCTCACAATTATCGAGGGATATACCCTGTCTATTATTTCTAGGAGGGGCCACGGCTTTGACGGGAAATCCTGGAGTATTTATTGCTCTCTTTCAGCTACGCAAACTCAATTAGGGTCAGCGTTCTGCCAGACAACTACCTGCAACATTCAACGGCCCACACAGTGCACCATCTTCCCAATTTCCCTCACGTGGCTTGGGTTAATCCGGGGCTATGGTAATATACAATTGCCCATATTGAATCGCAGCTAAGGGGCGCCAAGACCTCCCGCTGTGAAGTTAGGGCTGACGGCCCAAAATTCATTACGCTTACATTGAAAACAATATATAAGGTCAATAGAAATACGGCAAAAAAATCTTCCGTTTTTAATTTTAGCAATTATTTAGCAACGTTATGTCTCTTAAGTTTTCAAGCGTCTTTAACATCTAAAACACAAAACACTGAAAAATAAGAAGAGAAAAAAAAGAGAGGATGTGACAAACTCGACAGCAGGTCATTTGTACTTACACGTTGACGTTCTAGAGCACTTGTTAGTCTGCGTGAGCTAATAAAAACATTCTGTTGAGTTATTTCTTGTACATTTAATATAGGAAGAGAAAGGTCATTAGTGTCATCTATTTGTCAAACTAACTACCTGACAGCAAATTTTTACGGAAGAATACAAAAATTGATATAATGTCAGGAAAATGTTTTGTCATTTTTGTGAAATATGTCTATAAAATGCACCGTATAATGTTTGTAGGAGAGCAGTAACTTTTACACCAACGAAACAATTTAATATTGGAAACAAAAGATAGAAGTAACAATTCAAAAATATGTTGTATTGGTTTTTGCAACAGCGTTACTTATATGTACGATGGAAACCAAAGCTATAATGCCAACGAAAGCCACTTTAGAGAATTCAGAAAAGATACTGGAGTTAGTTGTATAGTTAATTGGAGAGGAGAATATAGAAACCATGATGCAACAAGATGGTAAAGCAAAAAAAGAATTTGTTAAGAAATGGGTAAATAAGTTTGAAAAACTTTTGACATTTGTAACCACAATTGAAGCTAGTAAAATGAAAAATCAACGAAGCAACCATTAAATATCTTTATAAATGTTTTATCACCCTCGTCCCAAGTGTTTTGTGTCTTTTTGATATGAGGGAAGACAACGAAAAATACCCTGGTACCGTTGAGTGATTTTTAGCCAATGTATGGCCACATTATGCGAACGCGTCGTACGTAAATTTATGCGACTAAAAATGGTGGAACTTTAGCTGACAGAATTTTATGTTTCATCAACGGAGAATTATTGTCTCACGACTGAAATATACAAGAAAAATTATCCTGTCTATCGTCTCATCGCGTCTTTCAAGTTTAAAAAAGGAGATGTGCTGTTTTATTAGTAGGTTACATAATACTTTAACATACTTACGTAAAACAACAGAACCATTAAGAGATATTTTTGAAAATTATTTTTTGCAAGCATTAATTTTTAAAAATACTTTCAAATTTTTACGAGAACTAATTTTTTTGCGAAGAAGAAAAGTTCTACTCTTGTTTAAAATACCTCCTTAATCTGAATGTAAGTATGAGTATAAGTAATCAGGAGCGGATTTAAGATGTTTATTATAACGTTGAAACATAAGATGAAAGTTCATTCTTAAGAAAAGATCTCAATCTTCCTATAAAATATGCAACATCCGTAACCGTTTCGTATGTTTCACCGACAATCTGTGTTCACTTCATTAATGTCTACGTGTATACCGTTGTGAATGCTCAATATCACAAGACCATTGAATCAATCCTAACAGTGCAAAGAAAATAAATTAGACGTAGTAAACAATATCCCATTTCAGCACCAAAATTGAATGATATTTTCAAGCGACTACAAAAATTGTACAAAAGCGAAAAATTAAAAACCTGGGTCACTGAAATTCTCAAATATGTCTTCACTCTACGCAAATAAAATTATATATTTTTTTATACAAATTCAAAAGAAATATAACTTTCATTGTATCTAGATCTTAACAACAAATTCAACAGTACATACATTGTGAACAAACACCTATAGCTCACATCACCACCAAACCCAATTATAAATGAACATATATAAGTTGAATACACAACACTGCATGTCTAAATACATAAATACAGGTCATTTAATGGCTGAATTCTTAGAAATCACATGCTCTCTGGCTGCATAGTATATTATGTATAAGAATCGAATTCTTAGAGTTATATTTCCATTGTAAACACTAACATTTGTGGTATTTGATGTGATAGGATACACAGGTTTCAGTTTTCGTTTCACTACGGATGATAATGTCAACATAGTCATCATGAACCCCCAAGGACGGTGTTCAATGTTTAAGATAACTTCTTTTTTGACACAATCAACCATGGTGGTAGCATCACTGGGAAGATCTTTACTGGCTGCTCTTAGTAAATGACATATGTTTTCATTTCCAGTGAGAAGTATCGATCATGAATTGTAAAGGCAATTGCCATTTGCAGTGGACTTCAAGGGGATTATGCCACCACCAGAACTTTCTTCTTCCAGCAGATGATGAGGGATGTAGGATACGGAAACACAATCAACGTGGATGTAAACAGATTTATCAGGAGGGGAGTGAAGCATAACAAAGTTTATAACATAATAGTTACAAGTGACAAGTACCTCGATTTATCCAGTGAAAACTTTCCACTCTTTTCAACAGCTGATCAAACTTTGCAAGCATCTTTTTGTGGGCAGAGATTAGATTTTCCCTTCTACTGTCGTCAATAATTATTGGTATGGAATTATCATTGGGTGAAGGAAAATGTCTTTTCACTTCAACGAGAAAATCCATCCTAAACCTGAAAAAAAACAGAGAGCAGAATTTAAAAATGAAATACTTCCAAACCAGAAAACGAAAGTCGAATATGTATGACATTAAAACCAAAAGCAATTATGAAATTAAATTAGGATTACTGAAATGTAATGAGATATTAACATCCGACAAAACACTTCACTTCCTACAGCTGTCAAACTCAAGTAGGGAAGAGAGAGCGCACAAACAAAGCTAAATACTTACTTTTCATCTCGGCTGCTTTATCCGCAACATCGTCGGCCGTACATTTCAAATTTTGGCACCAGACGAAAATTTCTTCAGCAAGACCTTAGCATTTAAATCCAAAATTGGGCACCAGACGACCAGTGCCAGGGACACCACCGAGAGCCGGCTGGTTCCAAAAAACATTTTGCCGGCAAGCCAGCGAGGTGTTTCCTTTCATTGGCTTATGAATTATGGCGCACGAAAAGGAAGCGTTAGGGTAAAAATAGAAGAAACGTTCCGCAAGTACAAGAAATGTATAAAAGAAACGTGTCCAATTCAAATCGTTGCAGCTTGGCGCATAGCTTGTTTTTATGTTAGTTTGATAAATGTGAGCAAAAAATATTTCCACTATTATCATGGTTCCTGATATACTGAACTTGGTAGTTTTTGGTTTTTGACAGTATATCAATTTTTACATGTACAAAAAACATTATGAGCAATTCTCATGATTGAAATTGTCAGATAGGGTCTAAATAAACATACGTTCCACGCTTGATTGATCAGTGTTCTCGCTCTTTTTTTTCACAACAGAATTTGAGAAGATTTGAGGACTGTTTTGAGGAGATTTTTTCATTTTTTAGGAGCTTTTATTAACAAAATTGAGGAGATTTGAGGCGAAAAACTTGCACTTGTAAAAAGGAAAGACCGAAAAGACTGGCAACAAGTCGTGGTGATTCAAAGTAAAAACAGTATAAAAACTAGCATATATAAAAAATAACCAAATGCCAAATTTTTTTTGAGGAGAGTTGAAAAAAAACCTAAAATTTTAAAAATATAAGGACATTTGAGGAGAATTTAGGATATTTTGGAAATCAGCGTTTTTTTTAAACAGCGAGTTTACCTGCATCTGCATGAATACGGTTAAGGTATTATTGAAATTCATGGATTTCTCAGAATCTCTAGTATTCCCCTAAATAAATTCATTAATTTAAGTTACATTTGAAAAATATTAGGGTCCCCAGAAATATAAAAATTTGTAGGATTTATTCTTGTGCATCTGATTTCAAAGAAATATGTTGCTATTGCATTGCATGGAGAAAAGAATTCTTTAATCCTATCGTGATTTGCAAACGTTAAAATTGATGTTTCCAAGGTAAAAAACATAAAAATAGCTGTTATCGGCACGTCTGCAGTAGGTTTTTTAATCACAAACTACGTGCTTAAGAATAATAACAACCTTGTTTTAGCTAGCTTAGCTAGCTACAAACACTTTCTAAAAGACAGGACTGTAATTTTATTATTTTAGCAGTTTACTATTCTTTCTTAATGTACAACGCAGCACTAGAACTGAGTCAGTTATGTTTTAATAAATCTAACAAAGTAACACAAAAACGCTTTTTTTATAAATTTTGCTGGCTTAATAAAATTTTGTTTACAAAACTGATTGATCACGTCTTCATGCTGGATTATTATAAAGCTGAAGAAGAGCTGACTAAGGAACAAACATCGTCATAATTATTTGAAAATGTGAAAGCCAATCATATTTCGAAATCTGGTCAACGATACCAGGGTATTTTTCGACCTCATCTTTCATATCAATTAATCAAAAAAACCCTGGGGACGAGGGTTATATTGTGTAATATCTCCATTTGGAAAGTTATAGAAGTATATTAAAAGAAATTATGTACGTGTTTCAATAATTGCTGCGACGCCGGAATGAATGGCGCAACATACATTTTTTGTTTTAATAATCAGAACAAACCGACTGGTAGCCTAGTGGTAGATAGTTTGCTTGTAGTGCGGGAGGTCTTGCGTTCAAACCCAGGCCGGGTCATGCCAGAGAGTATAAAAGTGTGAAACTATTCGTTTTGCTTAGAGTTCAGCATGAGATTAGGATAAATATTTTAGGCAGCTGTCTAAATGACGATTCCTGTGCTTGTGCAACTTTCGTAGCTTGAATGGGAGTTTTCAATGCACCAGGACCCCCTTCTCCGGACTCTTTTAAGTTTCGTTAGCATATTTCTCTGAACATGACACACACGAAACATATTTTTTTCACCAAGAAGAATCTTTTCGAAAGTCTAACCCGATTAACACGATTTTCCAGTTGCTTTAAAGTTAACCCGAAAATCAGGAACAATCAGATTTTTGGCATTTTTTAATCTGAATTGATGTTTTCAATACCTTTTATTTGGCTATCATAAACTTAAACAACTAAAGTCAGTCAATTTTATGCAGATAGCAGTCTTAAGACAAATTTCAAGCTTCTAATGACGTCACAGAAAACGTGCTGACATGAGAAAAAAATTTTCTGCTATTTTGTTCTTTTGCAACGTATTTTTGCAACGTATTTTAGGTTAACCAAGTTAAACAACGGAATGCTAATAACTTCAAATAAGTTTTTGCTGAAGCAGATGCAATGAATGTTCCAGTTTTTTAATTTAAGTAATTTCTATTTTCACCTTTTTTCATGTCTCAATTAGCGCGATTATTTCAAGAAACCCTTGGCTAACGAAACCAGGCATAATTAAACTTCAAGTCACACACATTATTCATCCCTTTTTTCCCAACGCAAAGGTTTACTGTGTGCAGTTTAGCCTATGAAAGTTAAACCATAGCTACAAACTAACAGCAGTTTTGACTAAACTGTGCAGAATAAACATATACTATCGTTACAATAATGAAATAATATAGGATAAAATAGTGCCTGTTGATGTTATGAGAGTACTAATTACCAATTATAAAAATAAAACACGTTATTTCTTGCCTAATAGGCATTTAATAAGTTGGATGTAGTGATGGACTGTCTATGTCCGTGCTTAGCATTCACTGATCTTTTTTGGCATTCTGGCGCGTATACTTTATTTGATTTGATTTACAACTAACCTTTATATTAGAACACAAAAATGACTAAGTAAACATTATAGAACGATTTTTGGAATAAATACGAAAAAATACAAAGAAAATAATAAGAATGAATAAAGTACTAATATATATTGCGTCGTAAAAAATACTGACTAAAGAAGTACATGCTATATTCTTCATTCAAATTTGCAAAAACATATATAAATATATAAATACAACAGTCTTCTATTATATAATTTATTACTTTCTTTAAATAGAAAAATTGGTATCAATAGGCTTCATTAGTGTGAGCAGAAGTTGTAAGCAGATCGAAGAACATCATTTTTAAGGCATACCCAATGCGTTCAGCATTTCAATAAAGCTGAACAACATTGTTCCATTATCTCGTAAGTAGGAATGAAATGACATTATACGTGCATGCAGCACATTTATTATCCAACAAAGTTATTTTGACAAAAATCAATGCCAATCATACAATTTTGTTTAGTAAATAAGCTCATGACAACCAACTCTATAACAAATGCCTAGTTAAACAATTTTTACACCCTAAATCTAATAATAAATTCTCGTAATCTCCTACACATAACAGCTATCTATACTTATCAAATTACTTCACCGCAAACAGCGTCTGCGATTTCCAAGGATCTCTTTGACTAACTGAATAGTCATCTCCAACTGCTTCATGACTGCTAATTCTCTTTCTACCATGCTCGTATTGAGTTGAGTAAAAATTGGATCATCAAATTCCAAAACTATTTGACCATTTTTTTTGTAGCGTGGATTGTAGATACATTCGCATTTCAACAGATTCTAAAAAGAAGACTATATTCTGTAAGAATTATTAAAATGAGTCGAATCAAAAGTTCTACCAATACTCATGCACTAACCTTTCTTCTAACACGCATATCTGTTGCAAATTTAACCAATCCTAATTTTATTTTAGATATTCGTTCTGGAAATGCAACTTTTGTTTTGTTCTTCGATACATCTTATGCTTCCATAAAATTTAAACTTTTATAAAACTGTTGTAGCAGTTGCGACATTTGGGAAAACGAAATCGTGTCCTGGAAACCAAATTAAAATATACTAGAAAAAAAATATTAGCTAAAAGAAAATTATTCCTACTAACGTTCAAACAACTTACGTTGTTGTTATAATTTCTGATACTCTTAAATAGGACTTGATCCCGAAACATAAAAGTAGTTCCTTGGTGGTTACTACAAGCAACTGTAGTCTTATCGACCAATTTATTATCAGGTAAAATATCAGCCTAAAAAATAAAATTTGAAATCATTGAACACAGATTTGAAAGAAACTTTAACAATTTTTTTAACAACAGATGCATTAAAACCAGGACACTCACAATCATGGATATTTTAGTAAATTAAGACAGAGAAAATTAAGATGAGGTGCTTACAAAATAACATTGCAAAACATCGATATTTTTTTTAGTTCATTCCCTTTCGTGTTTGTTCTTTGTAGGAACGTTGAGAATTGAAAAAGAATCTTCTTTAGCCGTGACACAATTTGAACATCCTGCTGCTTTTATGATTGACGCCATATTTTTTGTGCCATTATTAGTTATGTTAAATCCCTATAACGTTGGACTGATGAAGAATGTCACATTCAACGCGATACCTAAGACAAAGTTGATTTTTTATACAATATAACTAAAAAGAATACTAAGCATATCTTAATACGAAGGTAGAAATTAACTAGCATAAGCTCCAATTGGTAATATTTACTTTGAAATTTATTTGAAAGGAACTATTTAATAAAGAAAATATCAATACTGCTTGCAAGTGTGTTGCATATTAACCAAGGCCGAATCTCGTCTTGTGATAGCTCTAATTTGTGTTTACATTACTTACTCAGACTTTGCAGTGTGAAACTAGCCATGTTTTGTTTTCCAATTTGTCTTCTTATCCAATGTGCTTGGTTTAAGTTTAGACTACTTTTTTTCACTATTTAGCACAGAATTTATAGCCAAAACAATGGAATGTCCCGGTATCTAGCACAATATCCTCATTTTACGTCAAAATTAGCTTTTCTGTCACAGAAACACTTTCATTTAGCAGAATTTTTTCCGACAATCTTAGGTTACTATCCTTGAAGGAATTTTTCTCTGCTGAATGAAATACGGTTGATGCTTTGTAAACAAAGGGTATTTTGTACAAAATTTGGGTTTATTAATATTAAGACAGATGTTAATCCTATTAGAAAAGTAAAAGTTCCAGTCTAAGTGAAAACCTGATAATGAAAACCTTTGATTGGACATCCCAACGGGTTGCAGGGTGACTTACAAATATTTGTTTTCAAAACGAATGTTGAAAATGAATGTTCAAAGTCCTATCATTTTTTCATGTTTTTCTTAAACTTACTTACCGGTTTTGTTTATTTATTTTTTCATTGAGAAAGGGAATAATCCTGCCTTTAAATTTGATTATTTGCAGTTTCTTGACACTTTCATTCAACACAAACTTAGAAATAAAACGACGTCTATTTGTTTCCGCAGTAGCGTTACTTTATGCACGATGGAAGCAAAAGCTATAAAGCAAATGAAAATCCCGAGGATACCGAAAAAAATCTAGTGTTAATTGGAGAGCAGAATATAGAAACCGCGATGCATCAAAATGGAAATGAAAAAAGACAGTTTGTTAAGAAATGGGTAAATACGTTTGAGAAGCTTTTGACATTTGTAACTGCAAGTGAAGCTAGAAAGATGAAAAATTAACGAAGCAACAATTAAATATCTTTAGAAATGTTTTTTAGGATCTCTCTTTGATATTATGTACGTGCTTTAATATTTGCTGTATTTTTTGTTTAAATAGTCAGAACAAAGCCGGAGGTCTTGTGTTCAAACAGAATCTATTGTTTTAACTTAGCGTTCAGCAAGAGATTGTGATCGATATTATAGGCAGTTGTATAAATTTGTGATTCTTTCGTAGCTTGAATAAGAGCTTTCAATGCACCAGGACCTCCTTCGCAGGACTCTTTTAATTTTCGTAAACATATTTCTCTGAACTTTACACACACAACACTTTTTTCGTCAAGAAGAATCGTTTTGAAAGTCTAACCCGACTAACCTTTCCTGGTTGCTTCGAAGTTAACCCGAAATTCAGGGAAAAGCGAATTTGTGACATTCTTTAATCTGAATTATGTTTTCAATACTTTTTATTTGTCTATCGGAAATTTTAAACGGCATAATAAGACTTGTACTAGAGCGAAAGTAATTCAATTTTATGCGGATAGTGGTCTTTAAATAAATTTAAAGCTTCTGATGACGTCACAGAAAAAGAACTGACGTGATTTTTGTTCCTCAAGTAACGTATTCTAGGTTTGCCAAGTTGAATAACAAAACGCCAACAATCTACAATTAGGTACTAGTGAGACAGATGCAATGAATGTTCCAGTTTTTTACTTTGAGTAATTTCTATTTTCACCCTTTTCCATGTCACAATTTACGAGGTCATTCCAAGGAACCTTTGGCTAACGAAAACAGGCATGAATAAATTTCAAGTCACACATATTAATTATTTATTTTCACCCAAACGCGAAGGATTAGTATTTGTTGTTTAGCCTATAAACGTTTAACCATGGCTACAAACCAGCAGAATTTTTGACTAAAATTAGCAGGTTAACCATATACTATGGTTATGGTTGACTGTTGCTGCAACTCTTCTTGGTGGTGGGTGGAAAGCTGTTATATCAAATTACCAAATTTTATAACAAAAGATATCGGACAAAAACAGACTCCGAGAAAACAAAATTTTTGCTGAAAACACACGTTGGGAAGGTTTTCAGCACACAGCTTACAATCTATGAGTTTCAATAACTAATGAAGTTGAACAATGTAGTGACTAGGTAGTAGCTATACGTTGTCTTTTATATGGAACCAGTTTATAAGTACATGTGGAATCTTAAGAATTATCAAACTTTTATAATTACATTGTTATGACTATGCTTTAACCCTATTATACCTGGGGGCACAAAGTGCCCGCGGCAATTTCAATTGGGCATATCTCTTTTGGTGCATGACATTGAAAGTTGAAATTTGGTGACTTATCCTAACTTTTATTAAAGAATCCGGAAAAAAAAATTAAAAAAAAATCAATTTCCTGGAATTTCCCTCAATTTAAAACACAAGGCCTGTTTTTTTAGAAATTTTTTTTCAGTAAGTTAATATAAAACAGTTTTGTTGCGTTGTTTTGTTCTAAAATAGTTTTATATATACTAATGAATGTTTTTGTCTTAACAAGGATACATACCATAACGTGTATATAATGCAGACCAAAATTTTTGTATTATCAGAACCAAATTTATTTTTATATATATTTATTTCGTCATTTCTGCTCCTATGACGTCATCTAATTTAATTTTTTACCTGAAATGTGTTTGTACTAAGACATTCTACATCAGTGCCAAGTTTCATCACCATAGCATAAGTGGTTCAGAATTTATAAACCGCGGCACTTTGTACGCACTAATTAGAGAGTTTACTAACGTAGATCATTCAGAAACAGGGCAAAAATATAAAACACACTAAAAACAACATCGTTCTTACTGCCTTTCTTCGTAATTTATTATCAGGAAAGGCGCGAAAAAACCACCCTAGGCCAAGCTACTCTGTTCTACTATCTGATTTGTTTTTGTTAATTATGAAAATAAATCAAACAGACCTATTTCAATATTGCCTTTTCATGATCAGCCGTGGTGGCAAAAATTAAAACTTTGCATGAAAAAGAGGTTAGTTTAGATAAAGTTCAGGACGTCAAGTTGTTTACTAGCTGTTTTAACATTGGTTATATACAAATATTGATTTTATAATTTTCAACCGCCATATCGAAAGGATCGTAGTGGATCCAAGTATATTGAGGGTATTAGTAGGGGTAGTGTGACAAAATTATGAATGTTGATTGATAGTAGGTGTGTATTTATGGCAACTTAAATGTTGGCTATAGTTAGCTAGCCAACAAACGTTTTGTTTCTTACTCATACAAAATGTTTATATTCTTTACTGTAAGTTATAAAATGTTGACCTAGCTAACTGAAACTTCATATAAATTATATAATTATAATTTATAATTTATAGATATTATAATTATATAGGTTATAAATACTTACCTAAAAAAGTTACCCAGCTTTTCATAGCCAGATATTATAGGTTGGGTGTTATAGCTAACATGTACTCAGGGATGATGTGCTGCCCAGCGATGTATCGTTATTATTGTCACTTCCTGCTAATATGCTTTAACCTTTCCATTTAGTATACATTTATAATATACATATTTTGGCTCAACCTAGTGTACTCAGTAATAACAAATTGTTTATTTTTTTGGTTTGTCTGTTCAGATTCATATTAGTACTGTAGGTTTATCATTTCTTGAACATGTTCAAGAAATGATAAACCTACAATACTAATCACAAATTGTTTATTTTTTCGGTTCTGGCATAAACCATTTTTTTTCAGAAGGTGAAAAAACAACTGAAAATGCTGCTCTTCTTACGAAAATGTTTTTATCACAGGTCACACATTTACATAAATAAAAATATTTAGAAGTTGTATTGTTGCTCTATTCTATAAGAAAATAGACCCAAGGTTCTTAAAATTGCTCTTATTTTTTTGGAACTTGACAGCAACATTAGGCCTTTATCAACTATTTTGAAAATGACAGTGTAAAACTTGTAAGGTTATGTTGTTTGGGTTATCCTCAAAAAAATAAAACAAAGCCATTTATTAGTTGTACGGCCGTTTGTATATATTTAAAACTTCCTTAACTTTCTTAGGCCATCTGTTATAAGTTACTGTGGTAAGTCGATCAAGTATTAAACATGTCAAGGGAATGCTGCCCAGCTTAACTGGCTAAACGTTATTGCATTGACACAATATGTGACTTGAAACAAATTGTGAGCGGTTTGTTCATCTACAATTTTCTTAGCTTTTAACCCTATTAAACCCGGGCTTTTTTGGCTCGGTAAAGACCGGAGGGGAGGGCCATTATGACCCCCGACCTGATTTTTAAAGTACAGCTAAGAGTTAGAACGTAAAACTTGGCCAGTAGGTAGTTTCATCTTATTGCAATAAAAATTGCAAAAAAATCCTCTATGACGTCATCACTTGCCCTCTTACAGTATAATACAGAAAAGTTTTTATGTTAATTCTATCAGATTTGTCTAAGAAGAGCAAAGAGCACCCCTTAAAAAAAAATAAAAAAAAAGTTGTTGATCTTTGCTTTTACGTGTAAATAAACTACAATACCCATAGTTATACCTCACGTGGAATACAATATGGCAATACTTCTCTATAATAATAGCCGTCGTCTGTCTGTTCGTGCGTCAAAAGCGACTTGTGTTAACCACGCACGAATTACAAAGTACGCAGGGACGAGAAACCCGTCGGGCCCCCACCGGCACAGGGACAATTGCCGCTAAAATAAAGGTCCAATCAGGAGCGGAGTTCTATATAAATGACCAATCAGAAACTAAAGCTCTTTATATTTCTTAGCAACGATTTTTACGTTATCGGTCCGAGATTTGGCAAGCAGATTGAACCAACTCATTGCTGGAGAAAGAAAAGTTTCTTAACTGTTTGCTTTAATTTTTCTTTCTGATACTTCTATTTGTATTCTAACAAGATTGCAGTTTCTTTTACTTTCGGGTATTTTTTTTTATTTGTTTACATGTTTATTCACCTATACTTTATAGTTAGCTAGCTAGCTACTAGCTAAGCTACCTATTCAGCCACCTAAAGATTTGTATTAGTTTTATTTGCCTCTTACTGTCACGTTCTCTAGCCATATATTAATCTTAAACAAAACCAATTTTAAGATTCTGGCTACCAACGTAGATGTTAGCTAACATTTCTGATTTTTGTGGTAACTTTGCCAATCTGATTTTTACTTGGTTGTGAACTGGGGTTAGCTACCTCTAGCTAAAATGTAAAGGTAAACAAATACAGCTGGCTGCAACAGAATTTTTAAGTAATCTTTTTCATACTAAATGCAATTAAGTAGTTAGCTACCACTTTACTATAATATAAAATTTAGCAAAAGTCAAAAGTTTATTAATGAGACACAGACAGGACACATACCTGTGCTATGTGCCTATCCCGTGTTGTTAAACGACGGTCTGTTTCCTGTGTTTTTATTTAAACTAAAGTATTTTGGAAAAGGCTATTAAGCTTATAGGCATGTGCGACACATATCACCTGTACTAAGTGCTAGGCTCAGTGTTAACAATGGACTGTTTTTTGGGAAAAGCTGTTACCCCCAGAGCATGTGCGATGTGGTGTACCTGTACTAAGGGGTCAGCCCAATGTGACAATTACTTTTTAAACTTTCTCGGGAATCACATCTGTACGGGTGTGCAACACTGTTTATCTGGACTAACCGCTCAACCCCGTGTTGGTAATGGACTGTTCTTGTGTTTTTATTTAAACAGAGTCTGCGAGAAAGTGTTTTCAAAAGGGTATTGTCCCTACACGCCTCTTCAACTCTGTTTAACTGTACTAAACGCTTAGCCCGATGTCACGATTAATTTTTTAACGTTTACTGAAACTTATTCTGAAAATAAAATAATATTGACTAATTGTTTTTGCTATGACAGAGTAACAACGGTTTGTAAACTGTTTTTATTTCAGCCTTTGTTGCGGGAAAGTTATTTTTTGAAAAATATGTTACAGTCACAAAACTACAATGGTGTATGCACTTCACTTGAATTACGACATGCTGTATACCTGTACTAAAGTGCTCCACCTGACCGTGTGGCACAGTTTACGGGTCTTATTAAGCACTCCTCAGGGCGTTCAACGCATGGTCACACCTTGACTTGTGGCTTACCCCAGCGTTTCGACGCCGGGTTTCCCGGCTAGTTTAAATATCATATTACTGGCAATACTTATAAATATAATATTACTGGCAATACTTATTGAAATACTACTTATTGACAGAACATTTTGTGGATTTAAAAAACAACAATTATCTGTAGCTGCAACCGTAGCATTCTTAAGGTCATATTTTTTAAATAATTAAGGCTTAAGGATACTTAGGAGTATTACCTTGGGTGATTGCATTGCTGTTATTACCCTATTGTTGAATATATACCATGATGAAGACCAATATTCAGTCTAATGCCACCAACCCAACATGCTTGGGATAGCTAAGTCATAATGTTTTTTGCAGATGTTTTAAAAAATAAAAGATATCCAAAGAGTAAAACGTAATATATGTCAAAATCATTGGTTGAAGCTCCACATAGCTAACTAGTAGTAATCAATGCTAGTGCTAGTGTAGCTAAATACATAAACCAAACCAATCAACCTTAGCTAGCTAGCTAAACACTAGAATAAAATATAAAAAGGCAATTTTAATAAGACCAGTATGTATAAAATAAGTGCAATGTTCTATTTTTTTTTACTCAAAGTTCATAATTTGTCCATTTGACAAGTTAACTTAAGAAATAATAAAGGTAAACAAACTATATGTGCACCACTTCACTGACAAATTTAAATCGTCTCTAAACTGACCTCGTTTTCATGCTAATATGTCTATTTCGGCAGTGTATTTGGCAGAATGGAAATGGATATTGAAATAGGTCTATCAGATTAGTCACCTGTCATAACTTTTCTAAGTAATTGTCTTTAGTTAACTAGGTATAGAATAAATTATTTCCATTAAAGCTCACCATCTGCTATTTTATAAATTGCGTGGTCTAATTTATGTCGTTATGTTAACTACCTGTTCTGCAAAGTATACAACCTTTTTATATAAAAGCAGACATTTCTCGTAACACATTAATGTTATTAACCAAATTGATAGGTCAGAGGAATGGGCGCTAATATTTTAGTTGTTATGAAAAAATCCATAATGAGGGTTTTTTATATGCTTCTAAAACGAACCACGTTATTATAATGTTATTATAAACATATAGCTACATAATAGTATAATTTAGAACTTGGTGAAAACCAAACGTTAGCTAGCTAAAAACTACAACAAAAATGATTCAATTGTTTTGTGCATCAGCCTTGTGTTTTAACAATCGCACAATTCTGCATATTAATGGAAAGTCTTTAAAAGTTTATTGTTAACCAAAATTGGAATCTTTAAAATAGCAATATCAGCAGGTTTTAGAAACAGATGGTGTTAACTGGAGAAATGGTTATATTTGTTGTACACAGTGGTGCTCCAAAAAGAGATTATTAATGACAGAATTGCCAGGCGTTGTCGTTTCTGGGGAAAAATTCCAAAAGCTTGAACAGAAATATGAAATAGATATGAAAATCAGCCACAGAACTTTACAAAATAAGTTAAAAAAATGTCAAACAAATGATGGAAACTACTAGTAAGTTATTGAACCACAATTCACATGATCACAAACTCACGGCAAAATCGACCACGTGCTTGCTGGATACATGTCATCATCCAAATCAATGATGGAGAACATGTAAAGCTCCATTACCATCGTAATGCTTTCCACAAAGATATCTAAAAAAGTTCCAAGTATAAAAATATATCAATTAAATGTTTTAACTTACTCAAATCAGGCTTCTTTACAACACCCAGTTACCGCATGGTGTTGTTCTTGAGAACAGCTTCGCCTCGCTTTTGGCTTACTTTTTCATGGTGCTCCCTTGTACAAACAGTTAGCTAGTCACTTTCTTATGGAGAAAGTAAAATCTGTACATTTTGTTTTTGGAATTTCCCTTATCAAGCTTTAAAATTATTTATCTCCTTTCTTTTTTATCTACACTAAAGAGATATACCTACGATGTGTTTTTGTATTGGTGTGCCTCTTATTTATTGATTTCCAAAAGTAATTTAGCAAACTCCACCTTAGTGCTCATAAAAACCAAGGCTGTCTGTTTAACTACGAACAAAGACTATTATTTTGCGACGGCCCAATTCTTGATCGAGAATAAGCGATCAAGAAAATCGGTAAATATGGGACTGAAACAAAATAACAAGAAACTTAATAAATTGAAGTACCATTATTTTCAGTTCTAATAAGCCTTAGATCTTCAAATATTCAGGATAGTTGTAACTCTTCCTGGACTTATCCTTGGTCAGCGTATTGACCTCGCAATCTTGGTCTAAGACCTCTGTTTGTTTTTTCTGTATAGATAGACCAAACAGTTTATATTGCGTTCATTTTGTCAGGGATTCGACACATAAATCCCAAATAGAAAAGATAATTTTAAAAGAAAGCTACCTTATAGTTTTTACAGGGAATCTAACTCTGTATTTTTTCTGCCTACCTATGCAATAAGTAGCGACATTTTATTTTATAAACACTAATCTAAACTTCACGTCTACGCAGAAGTCGTGTTGATGCTCTAATCAACACCTTTTTCGATCATTTTTATTTATTTAGCAAGACGGGATTTCAACCTTATTTCAATCACGAAAAATATTTATACGGGAACTTACCTTATCTATGATGCCATAGAAAACTCTCCATTTCTTTAAACTAGCTACCTGCCTAAAAATGTTTACGTCAGTCATAAATTAAACATTCTGCCTTCATGTTAAGCCCCGTTTTGCATATTTTTGATTTAAAAAAGGGCCTAGAAATAATATTTACTCAATTTTTGGGTGAAGTCTAACAATCCGGATATCAGATTAGTCACGAGGTAGAAATTTAAAGAATGACGTTTTAATGTCTTACTGCAGCCAAGGTGGATGTTTTAACTAATAATCAATATCAATTATCGCTCTTGAAATTAGACATTACTTAATCTTATGTATTCAGCATGATCTTCACTTAATGCGAAAGAAAAGCCGCTAGTTAACTTCCATCTATTATTCTACAATTTACGAGCGAGGTCAAATATTTTTTGTTCAAATACTTGTCAAATATTTTTTGTTCACGTTCTTAATTTTTGCAAACATCCTCGACCTTCTTATATACTTATGTAATAAAACAAGAAGCCCTGCGGTTTGAAGATTTCCGTCATTAACCCGAAAGATATTGAAATTTGAAGTGGACTTTGCCGGAGAATTACGGGGTAAACAAGTCACTTAAAATTGATCAGAAAAATTCTGAAAATTTCAGAATACAAATCTTGTTATCTATAAACTTGACGATTCGAATATAATTACTTTTGAACGAGCTTAATTTGAATGAAGGAAGTAGTTCATAGTTAATTAATTCAGCAATAAATACATATTAGCATTTAAATATTTCAGTATTTAGGGATGCAGAATTTACTCTCTTGTTGAAGATTTGTTTAAATGCTGATGGTGCATGGTTTGATAACAGCTCATCTGAAAAAGAAAGTACGTTTTAAAAATGAGAAACAAGAATACAATTTTGCCATAAACTAAGTTATCACCAGGTTGTTTAATTATTGTCTCTTTAACTTCTCTTTGCCTCTTTGATTTGAAAAGGGAATTTATTAAAAAGATACAAATCAATGCCATGTAATGCATCAATATAACCAAGCTGTTTTTTTTATTTCTTTGTTAAACAAGTAACACATTAAGCAGGCGATCCATGATTTTGAAACCTGTGGGCAATACAGGATTTGTTTTGTCAAAATCGATTTATTGAATTCAACAACTTTTTAATTCGAATTTTCAAATTTGAATTTCTTTTCGGAGAGCCAGGTTAGTTGGTCGATTTATTGAATTCAACAACTTTTTAATTCGAATTTTCAAATTTGAATTTCTTTTCGGAGAGCCAGGTTAGTTGGATTTTTTTTAAAATTACTTCTAAAATTTCAAATTGACAAATTAAATTCAACAAGTTGAAAAAAAAGGGTTAACACACAATAAGCTTACGGACTTGATAAATCGATGGTTCTTTTCGTGAGCTTTTTAAAAATCAAGTCTTTTCTAAGAAATCTTAGAAAAATATTTTGTAATACTTTGGGTGAGTTCAAAAAAGATTTTCAAGCAAGTTAGGCAACAGAATAGTTACCTGATTTCAATGGAGCCATAGCTTAGTTGTTATAACTCTGGAACTTTGTGCGGGAGAATGGGGTTTGATCCCCTTAGCGGTAATTCAATATGGGCGAGTGAATGCTACCATAGCCCCAGGTTAACTCACACGATGTGAGGGAAATAGGGAAGATGGCACACTGTATGGGCTGTTGGATGTTGCAGGGAGTTTTCTGGTAGAGCAAGGACCCTAATTAAGTCTGCGTAGTGCAAAATGAGCATTAAATACTCTAGGATCTCCATCTAAACCATGGTCCCTTTTAGAAATAATAGACAGGGTATGTCCCTTAATGTTTGTGAGGCTAGCCATCTATTTTTTATCTATGCAAAATAATTATATGCGGTACGTACAATATAATTAGCCACTTATACAGCTACTTATAGAATAGATTATTTTTTCCTAAATTTCCACACTTTTCTTCGTTATTAAACACCCCATAGCCATCTATATTTATGAAGATCCACATAAAGTAGTGCTTCAATTAAAACCAAAAAAAAGGAACAAGAAATGATTGTGCTAAGAAGTTATATAAATTTTGCTGTAGCTAGCAGTATTATTAAAACAACACTATTCTGATTTCAAGAAAAAAAAGGAGAAGACGCAGTTGGCTGTTAAGAAGACAAGTAAGCTTTTAACGGCTACTAATACTATACATAGCGTCCAATTATCCCGCATCGGTTAACTATATATTCTGTTACAGGGTAATCATCAGTTCACCTTGACCGTTCCGTGCTGCAACAACAAACTTTTGTCATGTTTTAACAACTTTTCTGCGAAAAATTTGAAAACAATCCTGTGCAAATATATACCTTTTCATATGACAAAAGTAGCTGTTACAAAGCGTTGTTTGGAAGTTTTTTTTAGCTCCCTTTCTCCCCATAAGAACAGGAGTCAGGTGTCCAGTAATGGAGAAATTTCGCAAAGGCGGACAAAGGGTTTTTGTTGCTAAATCTTTAAAAAATAGGAACTCTAATCAAAGCACTATTTTGTGTAGCTGGCTAGCTATCTGGCTCTATACGATAGCTAGCTAGTAGGTAAGTAATTTCGCGACTATTAAAAGAGGTATGTCAGCACCAAAAATTGAGATAGCCAGCACACCTTTCTCACTTATAATTCTTACCTGATAAAATACACGATATTAAAAAATGTGCTTAGCTCCCTAGCTACATCAATAAAACTACTAAGACCAAGCCAGACACCAGCAATGGGCTACCAACAAAATGTAAGCACTTTTAGTCATGGCCGTACACAAAATGTTCTGGCCACACGAAGAGTACACAATCTCTGTTCAGATTGGTCATTAAATTGACATAGATTAAAATGAAGTATCTTCATTGGCAATTCGTTTCTACACCCTTTACTTTCATTCTTTTCAGATCTTAACCGAATTCTTATTACAACCTTTTATTGTTTTCCCTACATTAGCCGTAAACCTTTACGCGGTCCGTTGGAGTTACACTTAAGTAGCTACCGCTTGTGAGAATTTTTTAGCAAAAAATGGAGAAAAGTATTAGTAAATTGTTAAAAAGATTGAAAGGTTTCCTGTTTCTTTTTATTTTTTTATTTTTTTCAAGTGATAAATTTCCTTTAATCTTATTTGTGGCTATGCACAGTTTGGCCTAGAATGAAAATATCTTTATAAACTTTTCAAAATCGCATTCAAACAAATTGGCACATCCAAATCCCTTGCAAGGTGTGGTTAATTGCCGCTGTCGTAACATTTATTCATCTTCTATAAGATATGATGACGTTATCATCAAGTAGAAGACCTCACCCAAATATTTTTGTGGGTCCCAGTGGTATTACAATTGCCTAAAAATCTTGGTGATAAGGCTATTATAGCCTTCTTCTCGCTCCTGCCATTTTTTACCTCTCTAGCTGATATTTTTAGCATATGCAATCCTATCTTTAGATTATACGATATAATAGCTTAAGATTTGTATTTTATTCTTACGGAAAACTGTAAATTCTTCAACGGCAAAGTAAAACTAAAAAATAAAATCTATTGAACTCGGTTTTGTGGCCGCGGACGTTATCAAATACCTTAAATGTTGTCTACCAGAGTAGGCACAATAAACAAAGAAACATGAAAGAATACTAAAGGTTTATTTTTGCAACCTAAATACTGGTAAAGCAATAATTGAACCAAATATTACAACTGCTTCATTTTTTTACAAAATTGGCATAGAAGATCGGAAGACCTATTTACTTGCAAATTTCCATTGCAGTGAGATCCCCCTTTCTTAGTTTTTTTATCTCGCCTTTAATAGCCGGAGATCTTAGTGATGTCATCTTTGATTTTTAGATTTATGGTTCTACATGGTTAGGTTGTGGCCGTATAAAAGTTATTCGACTTCGCCTGGTATAGTTGTGTTTCCTGTTTGGTGTTGTGTGTGATCCATCATGACTTTGAACTGAGCTTCACACAGACCAATTGTGCTGCACTTCTTCTCATATAAAACTTATCACTTGTACGACTTTCACGATTTATCAGAGTTTTACATTAAATGAGAGTTTTATTAGACACAGATTATCCATGTTTATGACAATTGGATTCTTAACGATGGTATGTCGTCGTTTTTATCCTTTTTGCATTCATAAAAGGAATGAGGCGTCATGCGGTCAGCATGTGTTAAGGTATTATACTTAAATTAAAGTTATTCATATTTCCTTGTTTTCAGCTTTGAGAATGCAATTTATGCTTGCAATACTCACTGGTTATAATATATGTAAAAAAAAATGCTTTTCAACTACCTATAAAAATCATTGAAGACAGATTCTCAGACATAGACTCGTTTCTTTGATCACTCGATACTAATTCTTTGGCAAAATCCAATGGCTAATATAGTTAATTGCGCATTACGTCTTTGTGTCTTAGTCATCTCTATATTTACAATGTTCAATTTGACAACCGTGATTAATCGAATACTGCAGCATCAGCGAATATACTTTGAAACGGATTGAGTTCCAATGTGATAATGGAAAATCGAAACCACTCTAAAAGGGTCCTTCTGTTTTTAAAAAGCGAAGTAAAAATTAATGCTGATATTATCATTACATAGTCCACGTCTTGCAATATATTGGTGCTATAAGTCACTAAACAAAACAATAGTTAATAATTTATCAGCCTTTATAGAAACTTTGAGATTGAAAAAACAACAGTAATATGAAAACACTTCAGCAGTTACCGTCACTACATCAAACACAATATTCTTCTTTTTTGCTATTTTCGTCACTAACTTCTTTCCGTTGAAGGATATCCCCTTGTTTGCTAGCTTGTGAACTCACTTTAGTTAATTAGTTAATTGAAAGTAGTTAGAATGGTGTAATTACGGGTAATCAAGTTATATCGATACATGTATGATTCAATTCCTCCATCTGAAGTTTGATGTTGAATTATAATAATTGATGGCGTCCTGTTATTTACAAAATGATGCTGGATTAATGTCACATCCGCGCCACACGGGAAATCTTATGCTTTTTATTATTTCTATTTCAGTCATCCATAATTCTCGGTCTGGCATCGCACCGTATGAAATGAATTTACACAACAGCCTGCTTTACACAAACTTCCAACAATATAGTTTCAAGGCCATGAGCGTTATTTTTGTCTTGCGGCAATATAAAAAGAGGCACAGAATCCTAGGAACAAGGTGGTAGTCAACGCAAGATTTTATATACCATGATAATTAGTAACAAATATTACTATATATTTATATAGGTATAACATATAACTAAATCTGTTAAGTTTTGCACAAATTGAACCTTAGTTCTGTACCTGTTTGATTAAGAAAACAATTTTTTGTTGCTCTGTAAAAGCCACTTGCCGGAAAAAGCAAACTGCGAACTGCTACCTGTCAACACAAAATTATATTCTTGAAGCGATTGGAGACATATTGCAATTGCTATTGATTGGCCTACTTGGTAATATTAAATTACAACAACAACCCCCTTCTTTACAGTCATGGTATTTAGATTAGATAAAATAGTACATGCGCTAGCATTGTTTTGAAAACAAAAACTTATCTGTATTTCGGATGATCATAATAGACTCTTTCCCAAAGTAATGAACTTGATAAGGTCAATTGAAATGCTATATCTACTTAGTTGTTTACATCCTGCGTGTATAATTTATATTGTTGCACATATATTTTTTCCTTGTTAACGGTAAAAATAGATTTTGACTCAACTTTGAAATTAAGCCTACCAAAGGTGTTATTAATTTTTTAAAGATGCTATTCAACTAAAAAACAATTTTTAAATTTATACTTTTAGCTATTTTAACTATTTCAAATTATTATGTTTAAATCAAAAAATTAAATGCGAGGTTATTTTTTTTTTGATTAGAATTCCCAAAACGTGAAGACATTCTTAAATGAGAATTGACGTCAAATGACGACTTTGCTTTAACCCTGTTTAGTTTTGGGAGAGGACGGTTTTCGTCTCTATGCCATGTTTTTTTTAATAACTCTTTTTTGCTTCGCTGCATGGCTATGATACCTTTAAATTTTTATTATGCATTTATTAAACACATGCATGGCAAATCCATTTCCCATCAATCCTTAAATATTGGCCACTACTCGAAACTACCCGTTATATT
Source organism: Hydractinia symbiolongicarpus (assembly GCF_029227915.1). Classification (NCBI taxonomy): domain Eukaryota; kingdom Metazoa; phylum Cnidaria; class Hydrozoa; order Anthoathecata; family Hydractiniidae; genus Hydractinia; species Hydractinia symbiolongicarpus. Next base: position 8,582,199 of record NC_079878.1, read on the forward strand.
TCTACGATTATGCCTAGTACCCCGATTTTCCGATTTTTTTTGTTTCATGCGAATTATGTAAAAACCGGTAAATGTGTTAATTAATTTTCTTTGGCTTTGCACAGAATGTTAAAATTCGTTTTTAAATGTGTTTGAATCTGAATCAGAAAGATTTAGATGATGTCACAAAAAGTGCTAAGAAAAGCAAATGTCTATTGCTTTTATCATGTTCCATTAATGACATAATTGTGCCAAGTTTGATTCCTTTCGGAAAAAAGGCTATCAAAAGTTTAAGAGTCGGAATTAGCAGAAAAATGATTAAAAGTATAGCAGGAAAAAAAACATAACAAAGGTCAATTCTCCAACAGATAAGCGATACTGATTTAAGGAATTCAATTATCGCAAAAATGTTAAGGTTGCATTGGAGTTAGTCTCAGGGCTCATTTAAGACCGCAGAACCTGTATATTGACAACTTAAAAATGAAACTACCATAGGGTTTGCAGCGTATCTTCCAACAACTCAATTTTTCAAAAACATCATACAAACATTTGGAACCGCAGCGTAAAATGAATTCGAGATGTCAAGTTTACACAAAACCATAATCCTATCAAATTTTTTTTTGAATTGCCAAAGTTTTATACTTACACAACTTTATAATATGTTAAAGCGTGTATTGACAATATGATTTACTTATCACTATCAAGTTATTCTGTGCATAACTTAAAGATTTTTCTTATGCTCATCCTCATTCGAACAAAAAAAACGTATTTTACTATCTATTTTTACAAACTAAGGCACATCATTTGTAATTCAAATATCATGCTGCAGACACATCAAAACCAATGGCAAACATAAAAAAAAGTTGGATTATATTGATGTAGTACCAAGGCTGACTGAAACTTCATTTTCCACTACCTGTTTGAATGTGAAACACTAACATTTTCCTTATACAACATTACAAAATTTTTAGCTCCGTGACAAAGTCTATTCATCACACCAAGAATGACATAAGGTTTAAATTACGAGTGTATATCAGACTTAATTATCATGAATAAGAAAACTAACCGCAAATGATAATCAAAACGTCTTTGATATCACTAAATGAATCAGAACTTTCTCCAGAAATTGTTATTGTCGGGAAGCTATTCGGCCCTTATATGCAGATTTACTTCACGTAGTTGCGTAGGAAGTATTAAATGACAAGATGCAGTGGTCAACTCGTCATCAACTGCGTGTAATCTTAATAACAGGATACGAGATCTAAATCTAATAAGCTATCAGGATGTACTTCGTCCACTTATACTGGTAATTTTGTTTAATTAATGAGATTTTAGTTTCAGAAGACTATGAAAGTTTCTTGATTGCATTTAAATATTTTCATACAGTTAAATGGAAGATGTAAATTTTGGAAATGAAACTTGAAGAAAACATGCAGAAATTTGTTCATATTTTCATTCGTTTTCTTGTTTTCAGTCTTCGCTAACTAAGTCATTAGAAATCGTAATTAAGTATGACTTGCTGCCAAATACGCCTACGATGATGGCAAAAAAACAATCCATTGATAATTTATACTATGCTCAAAAATAAAACTGCCTAAAATAAATAATACATAGGCTTAACAAATAAAAACTATGTGTATCCAAGAAGGCCTTAATGTGGATTTTGAATTTTAGATTTTTTAACTCGCAGGAAGAGAGAGCAAGTAGAACTAATATTGACTTTAATAAACACGTGAGTCATATAGCTAAAAAAAAGTAGTTTTGTCATCGATCTTTATCTTAGCTATTGTGAATCTCTGATAAAAACTCCTTCTAATTTTTCAGATAAATGAAAACAAGTAGATGATGAAACAAATGAGACAAATATGTACACAATGTCGAAGCAAAAAAATGCAAGAACTAAAATGAATTTTCTTATCAAACATGTAGAATAATGTAAAATATACGTCGTCCCTCTGTTAACCTGGCTTCTGAGTTCCATTTCTCTTTTTATGTGTACGCTTATATGTTGGAGATTATGTTTTTAGGCAAAAAAAGTCTTGACAAGCTTGGTCCTTCTAATTTTTCTACGTAGCCAGTTTTTTGGTACTTGTACCAATAATTTTCCAATAACAGCTAAGCATCCCCTAAAAGCCACATTGTTACCACACTCAAAGAACAATTATTAGCATCTGGACTTTTTTTGAACCTTATTATCAAGGCTGAAGGAATGACTGTAAGAAAAACGCGCCATTTGACGGGACTATACATTTATTGACAGTTTGACCGCCAACTTGCACCAACTGTCATCCTCGAACAAACAATGGATAATTGTTTATAAATTATGTGGGATGTACCAAACAAGATCATGTTCCTGTGTAATTAGATATGCATGAAAAATACTGTCTTTTACCAATTATATTGAAAGGAGCGTTTCTGGACAAAATTTAAAATGTTGTACACATGTAGCACCTTTAAACTCCTAGTATCCTCAATTCAAATTGTTCCTCACTGTGAAGTTGTTCATTAATACTTTTTTACCTATGATCAACCTTCATATTAAGCTAAAATCAGAAGCTTTTGCTATAAACAAAATTTTACGTAATCAAATTTTAAGAAATACAAAAGAATTGGCTTTTTAACGACTAATGTGATGATTACAATCACTAATCTAATTGTTTGAGAGATCGAGTCATGCGATTACCCACGAAAGGCAGACAGGACTAAAATACAACTCATGACTCATATAATCAAAGTGAAAAACATTCAAAGCCAAAAATCTGAAAATTAACATGCATCCACCTATCTTAAATTTTATGAATAAACCTTTTTCGAAATGGCAAGCACAGGTAGCATTGACGTAGCAGGAAATTCCCGTAGAAAGGATTTTTATGTAGGTGAACGCGGGCTGTGAAAAAAGTCATCTATTGATTATTTTGTTAACCACCATTCCGCAATTAAAAGTAATTACATTATTTGTCACTACGTCCTGGATGCAATCACGAACTGATTCCGGATGTCATTTCAGATTAATTACTTCCTATGAAACAGTATAAAGCGCTGCGAGATCGACTGTATTAGCATACAAAGCTTACAAGCTTACAAGGTAGTTGATACAATAGCGAAACGCAATGGTGAAACTGCTGCTGATTTTAGCACTTTTGCATATAGCATCAAGCGAATATATTCGAGTGTGCTATGTTACAAACTGGGCTCATTACAGGCGAGGGGTTGGACATTATAACATTGCAACAAACTATGAAGACAAGCTATGCACGCATATTATTTATGCTTTTGCTAAAGTTACGTCAAGTGGAAGCATATTACCATATGAAGCAATGGATATACCAATAGGCTACAAAGCAGTAAGTTACTTATTATTGTATACAAAACTTTACAACTCTGTTTAAAAGACTTACTAAGAATCCTATGGAAAGTATACCATGTTGTACACTTCTGTTATTATAATTTTCTTTTAAAGAACATTATTCTTTTCTTAGGTCAGTGCCTTTAAAAAAAGGGATCCCAATCTAAAAACATTATTAGCTGTTGGTGGTTGGACGCATAGATCAGTCGGATTTACAGATATTGTAAAAACTCCTGAATCTCGATTAAATTTTATTACAAAAGCTATCAGTTACTTAAAGGAACATGGTAGGCATCTTTCAGGCGATTTGTTCTTACAGAATTGCAATAACAGTAATAAAAATATAATAAATATAAAAACGAATTTCTTCTCTATAAGTGAAACATTTTGTTTAGATTTTAATGGCCTAGATCTGGATTGGGAATACCCAGCACAGCGTGGTTCGCCACCAGGTGATCGACACTTATTTACTTTACTTTGTGAAGAACTGAAGCGTGAATTTTCTAAGCATAAGTTATTGGTGACAGCAGCTGTAGCCGCAGGTGTTTCAAGTGCAACGACTTCGTACGAAATATACGAAATTTCCAAGCATCTTGATTTCATTAATCTGATGTCATACGATCTTCACGGTTCATGGGAAAGCTCAACTGGCCATCACACTGACGCCAGTGAAACTAGACCTACTAGCCAACACAGCGTGTACAACTCAGTAAACCATTGGTTATCAAGTGGTATGGACCCTTCAAAACTAATTTTAGGTTTGGCTTCCTATGGTCGAGGCTGGTCACTTCGAGATGGATGCAGAGAATGGGATTTGGGAACTCGAGGTAAAGGAGGAAACACACCGGGTAACTCAACAATGGCAAGCGGATTTTTGGCCTACTACGAAATCTGTGATATGAAGTTTCAAAATCGAATCTGCACATCTTCAAGTAGTGTAAATGCACCGTATGGTTCAGATGGAAATAACTTTATTGGCTATGAGGATGAAGAAAGCATTGCATACAAAATCAAGAACATTATGAAGAAGAAAAATCTAGGTGGTTTTATGTTCTGGTCTATCGATCTTGATGATTTTTCCAATCATTGTGGTACAGGAAAGTTTCCACTGATTAAAGCAGCAACTGCTGCGGTGGATCAAGATGTACAACCTAGAGCATGCCAAGACATAACACACACTGGAGAATGTCCTCCACCACCAACGTTACCTCCAAGTAAATGTAGAGTGAACCCAATAGGTCCATGGAAAGGTGAATTTGCAGAAGATGAGTGGTGTAGAAACCCAGGAAATTGTCCTGATGGTCCACATTGCACGCATTATAAAGGATGTACAAGTTGTATGTGCGAATGTGATGACGACGTTACAGGTACGTCACCTCCTACAAAATCAACTGTTTCTTCAAAGACTTCGTCAACCCGTTCCACTAAATCTTCAACAATGCTTTCTACCTTATCTTCAACGTCCACTACGTCCACCAATAGCCCTGTTTTACCTGGTACTTGCACTGTCCCGTCTGATCTACAGTTAAGAAAAAGCTGCTATATAAACCCAAAGGGATTGTGGAAAGGTGATGCATTTGACCTGTGGTGTAAAGTAAACTGTGCCACTGAAATAACATGTCATAGCGATATGTGTTGCTGTGATTCGGGGAACTAGCCAATTTTTTGGTCAAAGGAAAACTACAACAAAAGACAGCACGAACGATAAACAGCATTAAAATTTCTGTACGTGCAGGAGGTAATATGATTGTATTCAACGTACCTCATGTTGCTAATAAATTATTGAGCAAAAAATAAATTATTTTAGGGATTATTATCATGGAATTATATTTATCAATATAAAATATACTTTACTCAATGCTTCTTTACTTTAAGTAACAGTTCTTGTTTTACTAATTTTGTTGTTAAACACCAATTTTTATCAAACATCAACATACACCTTCTGATCATGCCAATTCTTCATTGTGAAGAGGAGTTATAGGCAGGACAAAATTGACCTGAATGTAGCATCTGTGTTACGCCTCTTTGTTGTCTCGTAGCTTTACTTACAAAATAAAACTGTTTTAATTCACCAAAATGGGTGTCTGAAGAGAGGCTCCCTTTCTATAAGTGATAAAGAGATATTGTATTGAAAAATGTGTTGCTTACTAAGAACTATCTTTTCGTTTAAATTGATCTTGAAGTAAAAAAGGAAGGCAGACCAAGTTGAAAATCAGACAATTCATAAGAAAAAAAATTAACCTAGCCATATTTCCAATCATTATTATCAGACAGGAGGAGCAGGAGCCACAAAATTAGACATCAAAAACTTTCTAATTTCGCGGTTCAGAATTGGACATTTTTTATTAGACACACGTAATCAGAATTGGACTAGGAAAATTGTTTTTACTTAGGAAGAGAAATCAAGAAATTAAAAAAAGACATATATGACAATATATGAAGACGCACACTGTTTTGAACACCAACTTCACAAATGTCATGTGAAGGGGATATTTCAAAGTTTATAATGCTAAATAAAACCAGTTGACTGAAATACTTAGATGATTAGGACTTTGAGGATGTCTATTTATCAAAAAATTAAAAACCATCATTGTTAGCGTATATGTATTGAGGAAAAATTCACTTAGGTAGAAAGACAATCAATATCCGTCATTTAATTTATGATAACACCACTCCGTTGATGCAAAAAAATTATTTTTGGAAACTTGTTAACCTGTTGCATCTCTCGTGTGGAGCTATAAACGATGACCACGAAGGCATATATGATCATGTACTTTTGGCGAACGTTATAAAGATAGAGAGGCTAAAAGTTTTTTTTCTGACTTCATTAACCCGTCCGTTCCGAAACGGTATAACGACGTAAACAAATTTTTTCGAGTCCATTCGCAATACATACTAGCCGCTGTTACACATACCATTGCATTTTACAAGTACTTTCACAAACACCCGCATGTTATTTGTTATTGTAAATTTTGGTACGTATTACTAATTAAGTAAGTAAATAAACTGGAAGATTTGACGTCCTTGGGGATTCCATCCTAACGGTTGGCTTTTCTACCCCTCCGACTGAATGTTACATTACCGCCAAAGATAAGTACAGCATTGCTGTAACTTGTTTGCCTGCCATACAAGTCAGTTAGCGGTCAGTACAATGCATTTAAAGTGCGGCAGAGTGTGGACTCGAACCAGAAACTTTATGATCAGAAGTCGAATGCGCCACCACTACACTATCTGCCCTTATTACGGACACTTTATGGTGGTGGTGTGACTGAATTTATTAAGAGTGTGAGAAAATAACCTAACCATAAGATAAAAAAAAATTAGGAAAACAAACACGACTAGTAAATTCACGCTTGCATAATTAAAACTATTAATAAGACCAAGCTTGCTTATTAAACCTACCAGAAAGACCAAGCTTGCCTATTTAAAACTACCAGAAAGACCAAGCTTGCTTATTTAAACTACCATTAAGACCAAGCTTGCTTATTTAAAACTACCAGTCAGACAAAGCTTGCTTATTTAAAACTACCAGAAAGACCAAGCTTGCTTATTAAAACTACCAGTCCGACCAAGCTTGCTTATTTAAAACTACCAGTAAGACCAAGATTGCTTATTTAAAATTACCAGTAAGACCACGCTTGATTATTTACAACTACCAGTAATTCCGCCCTTGTTTATTAAAACTACCAATTATTCCACCCTTGTTTATTACAAACTATTAGTTAGTCCAAACCTGCTTATATAAACCTACCAGTAAATTCACCCTTGCTTATTAAAAACTACGACAAGTCCACCCCTATTTTTTAAAAAAACAAGTAAGTCCACTTGTGTTTGTTGTTTGTTTATTTTAAAACGGTTAAACTTGTTAACCTGCTAAACAATTAAAGGCCGAAGTATAGTAGTTACTAAATTCCACAGTCCAAAGTAATGATATTTATCTTCCTACAAAAGTGAGATATCAAATTTTTTTTTGAAAAAAAAGGGATTAAAAAAATTTTTGACAATAAATATTTGTGATGCCAGTTTTTGCTAGTTGTTGTTTTCCGAAAAATTGTCCGCGCACAGGAAAAAACAATCATTGTTGTTATTTCTTTATTTCTTTATTTCTTTATTTCTTTATTTCTTTATTTCTTTATTTCTTTATTTCTTTATTTCTTTATTTCTTTATTTCTTTATTTCTTTATTTCTTTATTTCTTTATTTCTTTATTTCTTTATTTCTTTATTTCTTTATTTCTTTATTTCTTTATTTCTTTATTTCTTTATTTCTTTATTTCTTTATTTCTTTATTTCTTTATTTCTTTATTTCTTTATTTCTTTATTTCTTTATTTCTTTATTTCTTTATTTCTTTATTTCTTTATTTCTTTATTTCTTTACTTCTTTATTGAGGAGCCCTCAATATGTTATGGCTTGTAAATCCCCTTTGTCACAGATCTAAATACGGTAATCATGTTGTTTTCCGGTTCTTTTTTGGTTGTCTGGTAATAACATATTAGTTGGTGGCCTGTGGAAAATCTACAGATCCCCCCGTCTTCTTTATAGCGCATAGGGAGCGTCTTGCTATTCGTGGTACAATTGTGCATAACAGACGGGCGTATACGAGTATTATAATATAGATAACAAGAAAGCTTAAAAGCTTCAGTATGTTGTTGTTTCTATAAGTGACCCAACATATTAGCTTAAAGCTTGGAAATTCAAAAAAAAGGTGTTGACATTTATTTTTGCCCGTTTGACTTACAGACCACGTTATAAAGTCATCCGTTTTTACAGCATCTTAAACAAGAATCTCTCGTTAAACAAAACTACCAAAACTTTTGTGGACACAAGCCAATAAATATCAAAGACTCTATTGTAACAAAAAAGAACAACATGGCGTGGGGGGAGCACAGAAAGCTCATTGAGTCGAAACTAATTACCAATAAATGTCTGAAAAACTTCATGCATGTTTAGAACAACATTGTATCTTCGAAACTGGAACTTTTGCTAGCTTGATTGTTTGAACATTTTGAAATTTTCCGTTTTTCTGTGAGGAAGCTACGAATAAATTTCATACCTGTAGCTAAAGAGCATTGCAAGCGCCATACATTTGCATATCTATCGTTTTTCTCTATAATAAAAGCCGTCGTTTGTCTGCGTGTTCAAAAGGGCGGCGCCGTAGCTTTATTTCTGACCCGCGTCTAATGTTTAACCCGCACCGGATAAATATTCTCGTAAACAATCCAGTTCTCTCCCAGGGTTTTGGCGCCGATTTAATTAACTAATCAACAGTCTTGATTCTATGTATAAACCAAACAAAAACCATTGCATTTTCCGCGGCAATTGTTAGTTCCTAGTTAAACGTTAACGAACGGCATTTTGGTTTCGAAGTGATGCAGTGGTGTTGAGTTGAGGCTGGTAGGTCACTTTCTGATTTTTCTTTCTATATGTTTTCTATAAGATTAATACATTGTCACGTTTTTTAGCCACATATAAATTCTAAAGAACCCAATTTTAGGATTTTGGTAACAAAAGAAAATTTTGAGGGAGCGTCCTAAATTCAGATAGCTAGCTGGTCTTATTTATTGGTATTCGTGTAAGGTGTTTATTCAGCTTTCTATAAGAGCCTTTTATCCTAGCCAACATTATTTATTTATTCAATAATTCTTTAATAAATACAGTTAAGCACATATTCTACAAAAAGAAATTGGTGAGTGATTTTTTTAGTTGGACGGGATAATGCCAATCAGTTTCCTGTGTTTTTATTTAAACTGGAAAAAGTGTATTCCGCCTATATGCATGTGCGACATTGCTTACGTGTACTAAGCGTTCGGTTCAGTTTAAAAAACGGACTATTTCCTTTATTTTTATAGAAACTAAAGTTACAATAAGTCTTTTTTCAAAAGGTACTACGCATATAAGAACGTTTAACACGGTTTATCTGTACTACGTCCTCTGCGCAGTGTTATCAACGGACTGTTTTCTGTGTTTTTACTTAAGTTAAAGCTGCGTTTTTTTCTGAGAAGGGTAATACTCCTATACCGATGTGTAACACGGTTTACCTGCTCTAAGCGCTTAGCCCAGTGTCCATTAAACTTTCACGAAAACTTATTCCGTGAAAGAAAATACTACCGAACAATTATTTTTCCTAGGACGGAAACAGGGGGTTGTACACTGTGTTGTTATTTTAGCTTAGGTTAATATAACAATTATAACACAAACAAAGCTCCACTTGATTTACGACATACTCCATACCTGTACTGAAGCGCTCCATTTGTGTTTCACATTCTGAATCTTATTAGGCGCTCCACCGGGCGAATCTTATTTGGCTACCAGAACCATTAAATAAAGCTAAAGAAATTGGATTGTTATCAAATAGGAAAAGTGCTGACATACAAATATTTATGGCCCCCCTCGTTGCTTACACGCATTTTTTGCAATGTTTTAGAATCTTGTCTGGAAAGTACTTGAAAAGATCACATCATTTGTAACTCTGAACTTTAACAACCTTCCCCGGATACTAAACATTTTCCTGATTAATTCTTCTGAGTTGTCCATATAATGGCATAGTTCGCTTTGCTCTTTCGAGCGTGCTACTCCCGCAGTTTAACAAGAAAACTAATTGCAAATGAGAATCAAAACATTTAATAACTAAATCAATGAAAAGTTCCTCAACAAATTAAGATTGCTGGGAAACATACTGGCTGTTATGCAGATTTAACTCATCTAATGGTGTAAGATGTTTGATATCAAGTTTTCGTCAATTGTGTTCATCTCAATACCAGGATACGAAATCTGATTTCAATACATGTAAATTCACATCCTGTTAGTACAGGATGTGAATTTACATGTATCGGCAATTTTGTTTAATTAATGACTTGTTAGATGCAAAGGCATATGAAAATCTCTTGACTACATTCAAATATTTCCATGCAGTAAATTTGAAAGATTTAGTTTTTAATCTCTTTCACACGTAATAAAAAAATTTAAACAACACAGGAAGTCGTTCGTCTTTTTTATTTATCTTCTTGTTTTTATTCTTCGCCTTATAACTAAATCAGAAATCTGAATTCAAAAAAATCTGAATTCTGTTCTGACTCAAAATAAGCCTACGATAATAGCAAAAAAATAACAATCTATTGATAATGTATACTATGCTAAGAAATGATACTGTCACAGAAATTCTTTTTGTGGGGTTTGACTTTCAGTTCTATTAACTCAATGTGTATTATATTGTTTTTCTCGCATGAAGAGAGAGCAAGTAGAACTAGTATTGACTTTGTTAACTACTGGAGAGAAGTAGTTAAATGAGCAGTTTCCTCATTTCGTAAAGTTTATATTCAATATCGTTGATCCTTAACCCTATTCCAACTAATGGTCGCTCTCACCCCTCCCCCCCCCCCAGTTTTTGTTGCAAAACGTTTTATAGGATTATGATATGGCCCTAAAATTTTCTGACTTTTTCTAAAATTTATTTAGCAATATTTTGCCGTAATTTTTTTTGGAAAAAATTATGCTCACCTTTAGCATTTCTTCAATTTACTCAGGTTGTCAAAATCCAAAAAGTATATACATTTGGCTGAAATAAGTCAATTTCAATACTTTTACTATTGTTTTAAAATATGGAATAAAAAAATATACTCAAATGTGACATTTACTCATTTTGACACGAATATGTACCATATTCGTGTCAAAATGAGTAATGACAATGCATTAGTAAAATTACTAATGCATTGTCATCTGTTGTCATAGAAAAAAGACAATAAGTTAATAAAAAATGAAATATATACCATTATATATCATTGTTTGCAAATTTTACAGAGATTATATATATCTACTTATTTTTTATTGTTAGCGAAATTCAAATAATTATCTTTATATCAACGTATGTTGATTTTCAGTAAAGACAAATTCCGTCCTTCTTATCGATGACGATGACGTCATAATATGCGTGACATAAAATAGAGCCGTAGCTAATGAAATCATTTCTGTCATTTGATTAAGTCCAAGAGTCCAATGTAAGGGGCCTTGATAAAAATAATGACGTCATCATTATTTTTTATCAAATCGATTTTATGTATCAAATACTAACTCCCTACCAAATTTGAAGTAATTTGCCTTTCTTAATCAGAAGATACATAGGGGGGATCAAATGTTGACCCCCCCCCCCCTCAGCGATTGAGAGGCCTTAAAAGCCCAGGTAAGAAAGAAATAAAAGCAAGTTAATAATAAAAAATTAAGTAGTCGAGTTAAAAGACTTCATGGACTACAATACACTTTATCAGCAATCTCGTAACGCAACGCAAAATATACGTTATCCTTGAGTGAAGATTTCTAGGTCTTCCTTTATAAATAAAAAAATAGGGGCTAGTAGGATACAGAATTTTTTTGTATGTTTAACATCATAATGCTGAAACTTGTTCCCTTAGACAGAAATGTCTTCTTTATTTTACGTATCCAGCCTTTCGCCACTTGTATCAATTATTTTAGAATTCAAAATTCAAAATTCACCTGCTTTTATTTTGCATTTATTACCACCACTAACGCAATTAATAATTGTAGGCAAAATTCTACGATTAAATGGAACTGCAATTTCACTGATTGGTGCCCCACCAAGTTGTCCAATTGTTATCATCAAACAAACAATAGATAACTTTGTATAGATGTGTGGCATGCATTAAACAAGATCAAGTTCCTGTGTAATTAGATGAAAGGCTATGTCATTATGTTCAGTTGAGAAATGTTATTGAGAGGACAAGTTCTGAACAGGATTTGACATGTTGTAGTCAGGTAAAACCTTTAAACTCTCAGTAGCTCAATACATGATTTCCGGCAATTTATCTTTTTTACTTGGTAAAACGGAATAAGTAAGCATATCTATCTACTTTGACTAAATTTTATATTTGATTAAGAGATCAACCATCAGATTACCCACAAAAGAAAAAAAAATGCTGAAATACAACGCATGACTTAATTTAATCAAACTGAAAAACAAATTCTAAACATAATCAAGTTACAATTTTACGCAAATTTTGAGCAAAGGCTGCATTTAAGCAGCAGGAAATTCGCATGAAAAGAATTTATACGTAGTTGACACTTACTATTGATCATTTTGTTGACCCATATTCCGTAATTAATTTAATTGCATCATTTTGTAACTACTTCCTGGACCAACTGTGTGACAATCTCATTTATTACTTCCTGTGAAACAATATAAAAAGCTGTGATCTCGACTGTATTGGCATACAAATATTATCTTATAAACTAATTGATACAACAGCAGATCGCAATGGTGAAACTGCTACTGTTTTTCGCTCTTTTGCACATAGCATCAAGCGAATATATTCGAGTGTGCTATGTTACAAACTGGGCTCAAAACAGACAAGGGGTTGGACATTATAACATTTCAACAGACTATGAAGACAAGCTATGCACGCATATTATTTATGCTTTTGCTAACGTTACGTCAGATGGAAGTATCTTACCATATGAAAAAACGGATATACCAATAGGCTACAAAGCAGTAAGTTATTTATTATTGTTTACAAAATTAAAAAATCTGCTTAAAAGGCTTAAGACAATCATAGGAAGTCTAACAAAGCTTTATAATTTCTGCATTAAACTTTTTATCAAAGAAGTAATAACATTATTTTTTGTTTAGGTCAATGCCTTTAAAAAAAGGGATCCCAATTTAAAAACATTATTAGCTGTTGGTGGATGGATACACGGATCAGTTGGATTTACAGATATCGTAAAAACTCCTGAAGGTCGATGGAATTTCATTACAAAAGCCATCAGTTACTTAAAGAAACATGGTAGGCAATTTTACGCGGTTTGTTCTTACAGAATTGCAATAACAGTAATAAAAATATAATAAATATAAAAATGAACCACTTCTCTATAAGTGAAATATTTTTTTAGATTTTAATGGCCTAGATCTGGATTGGGAATACCCAGCACAGCGTGGTTCGCCACCAGGTGATCGACACTTATTTACTTTACTTTGTGAAGAGCTGAAGCGTGAATTTTCTAAGCATAATTTATTGGTAACAGCAGCTGTAGCCGCAGGTGTCCCAAGTGCAACGATTTCATACGAAATATACGAAATTTCCAAGCATCTCGATTTCATTAATTTAATGTCATATGATCTTCACGGTTCATGGGAAAGCTCAACTGGCCATCACACTGACGCCAATGAAGCTAGACCTATTTACGAACACAGTGTGTACATTTCAGTAGACTATTGGTTATCAAGTGGTATGGACCCTTCTAAGCTAATTTTAGGTTTGGCTGCCCATGGTCGAGGTTGGTTACTTCGAGATGGATGCAGAGAATGGAATTTGGGAACTCGAGGAAGAGGGGGAAGCACACGCGGTAACTCAACAAGAGCAAGAGGGATTTTGGCCTACTACGAAATCTGTGACATACAGTTTCAAAATCGCATCTGTACCTCTTCAAGTAGTGTTAATGCACCATATGGTTCCAATGGGCAAGATTTTATAGGCTATGATGATGAAGAGAGCATTGCATACAAAGTTAAGAACATTATGAAGAAGAAAAATCTTGGTGGCTTTATGTTCTGGACTATAGATCTTGATGATTTTTCCAATCATTGTGGTACAGGAAAGTTTCCACTGATTAAAGCAGCAACTGCTGCGGTGGATCAAGATATACAACCTAGAGCATGCCAAAACATAACACACACTGGAGAATGTCCTCCACCACCAACGTTGCCTCCAAATAAGTGCAGAGTGAACCCTATAGGTCCATGGAAAGGCAGAATTGAGGAAGATGAGTGGTGTAAGGACCCAGACAATTGTCCTAATAGTCCATACTGTGTGCATTATAAAGGATGTACAAGCTGTGTGTGTGAATGTGACGACGACGTGACAGGCACGGCACCTCCCACGATATCGACTGTTTTTACAAAGGCTTCAACAACCCTTCCTACTAAGTCTTCTACAACCTGTTCAACAACGTCTTCAACAACATTTTCTACAAAACCTTCAACAACTCTTTCTACGAAGTATTCTACAACCCTTTCTACAAAGTCTTCAACAACGCTTTCTACCTTATCTAAAATCTCTACTACATCCACCGAAAGTCCTGTTTTACCAGGCGCTTGCACTGTCCCGACTGATCAGCGATTAAGACGAAGTTGCTACATAAACCCACAGGGATTGTGGAAAGGTGATGCAATTGACCTGTGGTGCAAAGCAAACTGTCGTTTTGTAAAAACATGCGCAACCAATATGTGTTGCTGTGATTCTGGTAACTAATAATTTTTAGTCAAAAGAAGACAACGACAATATAAAACACGAACGATAACAGCATCTAAATGAAATAGAGATGTGTACACTTGCAAGATTTAAATGTGGTTCTGTTCACAAACCTGGTTATGTTAATAAATTACTTAACAAACGATAATTTAGGGTTTGTAATCCTGCATTTATATTTATAAGAATAAGATATACTTTAAAAATTCTTTTTTTTTAATTAAAGTAAAAGTCATTGTTGTACTTTTTTTGTTAATTAAACCTTAACTTTTTGACCATCCCCACTCTTTTTTATGAATGGGCACGGCAGGTTTAATAGCATTAAATAGAATGGGTAATGATATCCGATGCAAGAGATTGCATGAATACTCTTTTTAACAATATTATTGTCTCTGAATGTGTGGTGTCGACATAACTCTTACATTGTCGATTTGTAAAGGCCTGGTTTGTAAAAGTAGGATTTAGACGTCACTTAGATTTTCGTGGAAGTCCAGCGACTCTTGTCTAGTTGCGATAAAAAAAATTACAGTCCACTTCACAAGTATAGAGGTAAATTTTGATTAGGATATATTTTTGCAAAGGCAGCTATTTCTGTTTCAAATCTTGATTCGCAAAAAAAATAAATATTGCTAACCACCTTATTCGTAAGAATAAACGCAGCAAAAGTTTCTGCAACTTAAGTTGGCGTGGAAAAAAGGGAAATAAAGGAGAGACAGTGGCAGCCTAAAAATCAATTTTAGGCTAGAGAAAAAAAATTATAGATTTATAAATTCTAAGATAACTACTTTAATAACAAATAAATTACTACATTTTACAACTAAGTATCTATATATGTTTCTAACAACATTTTTATAGAATTTTCATCGCTGTATGGGGTGAAAATAAGTAAGGTTTAAGATGTACTTACCAGTAAGTTTTATAAAGTAAGTTCTTTGCCTTGAGATAACTAAGAATATTTTACTATCACAGTATGTACTGTAACAGCATTTTATAACCTTCGTTTAAACTTCTTTGAACTTAAGAAATATCTGTGACCAGCAACAATATTTTTTTCATGCTTTGAGTCTCTTTTCCTCAACAAGCAACGAACTTCGAAGGATAAAGTTTGCTATGATGAGATAGCGCCAAATTTGAATAAATATACAGACCGTAAATATTCAACAACAAATCGAACGCGCAATATGGTGGTTTCGTCTTTATTCACGAACCTTTTTTTACTTTCGTTATCTTTACTCCCAAAGTAACTATCAATTTGTTCAGAATATGCAGTAGCTAGTATAAAGTAATAAATATATCTTCGCCATATGTTGTTCAACATTTTTTGCCATTTTGATTTTTAACTTTTCTTGATTCATTTTTTTGAGCGTATTGACTTGTGACCTGAGAAATACATTCCATAATTTTTTAATTTAGTCACCCGTTTGGAAAATGTGTAAAAATACCCAATTTTAAATAATTTAGCACTCACGAACATGTAAACAAAACTGGTGTTGTCGTTCTGCAAAGTTTTAGGTGAAAATTTACCGTTTTTACGTAAAAAACATCAAATTTTTATAACTCTACGAATATTTTTAATATCAAAACATTTTTAGTCTTTGTTTCTAGACCTTTGTGTTATGATAGCTTTAACATGTAAATTCATTTATTATGAAGCAGACCAAGCCAGTCGGTCTGGTCTTTAAAAACAAACACTGTCCTCATGAACTTTTATTCAGCAGTTCGCCCCTTCTTTAATAAATGACTCTTATCCTTATACATGGCTTTAAGTTACTAAGTCTTTGATTATCTCCTCTAATTTTAATCGACGCTCTCTGTAGGCAGCTAATCAGCAAAAAAAAAATGCTGGTGTTTTTTTATTGCTTCACGCACGTTGTTTTGTTGATTAATTTTTATAACGATTGTCCTGCCAAATTACCTCCCAATTAACTGCAAGAGGTGAAGCTGTCGCAAAATTACCGATGACTTCGATTTGAATCTCTTGAGGTCGAATTGGTGAGAATTGAGAAATGAAAGACGGCATACCGGACATATACATCAAGAAGCTCCTTTAATTCGTGTTAATGGTTAGCAGGAAAGAAGGTTTAAGCCCTAACATTTCTGGAGGGCTTCGTTAAAAACATATAATAATACAATATTATGATAAACTGCGCAGTAGTCAACGTTCTAATGCGCAGTAAAACTCTGTTTACTGCGCAGTAAGTGTCAAAGAGAATAGAATAGTTAGTCCACTGCGCAGTAGAAAATTTTCTACTGCGCAGTAGTGGTATTTTTACTGCGCAGTAGTGTGTCTGTTTTTGGAAGGTGGCACTAATAACAAGAAAGCCGGGCGGCTATAAAACTGGGTAACTAATGGAGCCACTGCAAACCCAGTTTACCCGTTGCGAAAAGATAACATCGCAGAATGTAACATTATGTTGCATCGTTTCGCTTATTCATTCCCAACGTATATAAATAGGAAGTTTTCAAAACGCTGAAAATGTAGGCACCACTTGGAAAAAGGTTTTGCGGTACGTGCCTGTTCGTGAATCCTCTGCTTCGCGGTTAAATCCCGAAAATAATAAAATTTCGCTCATATAAGTAGATATCTAAAATCTTGCAAAGTCTTCCTGTATTCACAGAAATTAAGAAAGACATATATCAATATCTTTTCTTTCACAAAAACTATCGCAGTACAACAAAATACCAACAATTTGCAATAAAATATAGATGGTGTAACAACTCCACTGCGCTTATGAAGGCTGTGACAATTCATTGCTGAAAGAAATAGGATCACGCTAAAAGGCTTTCCCTATGAAACACAAAGATGGCAACGTTTGCAAGAATATATAGAAAAATATATACACGTAAAAAAAGAATCTAGATTTACTTGAATTCAAGAATGATTCCACTCTATCGTAATTTTCAGTAATATTGTTTCTTTCCTGCTAAAAAATAACTAAGAACGACTATATATGTTTCTTCTTCGGAAGTCTGTACAACATTCTCAACTTTTTCTTTTTCATATTCTTCCAAAGTAATCGACACCAATGATTTATCAGATGTATCATATCTAGTAATAACACGTGACTGAAGCATTGTTTTAGCAAGTGAAGCTATCTTTTTAATAGGAATAGAAAAGTAATGTTCTAAAATTTCATGATGACAATCATACTTGATTTTTTCGTTATGGTTAGAAGAGTGAAGCAAACTTTCGACAAAACTTTGCATTGATCCATGAGAAGCATTTTGTCATAGTTGCCACGTTTGATCATTCCTTTGTCCTCATTTGAAGCATCAAGGCTATGCTTGCAATTGATACACACATACTTTGTCTAAAAAGACTTCATGTCCATTGAAGCGATTATACCGACAACTGAAGTTATGGAATGATCGATCAAATCTTTATCTCCCAATTTTACACGTTTCCTAACTTCTAATTCGACAGTGTTGAATTGGGTTGATGTCAATAAACGCTGCGATAAATAGCCGTTAAATTACCAGATATTTTTTTTCATTGCGATGTTGATTTAACTATTTAGTTTTTGTTGTTTGAGAACAAATTGTGAAAAAGATATATAATCAGAGCACGAAGCAAACCTTTTTTTGTAATTCAAAAGTCGTTGGATAAAATATTTGACAGGAGAAAGCTTTGTATCTCGCTCAACCTGATAACCGAAATACCATTGCAGAATAAATTTGGAAAAGCTAGTTCCTCGCAATTTTTGTCTGAATATATAGTCACAGGACGTTTTCCTTTACCGGGAGCGATGTCAATGCATTCATTATTCATATTTATTGGCAAAATTACGCTTTCTGCTGCTCCTTGGCGAAGACAATCTAATAGATTTTCACATGTTTCATCTTCAGAAGAATTCTCTTCAAGCTCAAGTTCAATATCAATTTCCTCATCTTTGTCTATGTTAAGAAGTTCCAAAGGAATTTGATCTAAATTAATTTCAATATCCTTGTAAAAGTTATTGTTTGCTTTAGGATAGAGCAAAGCACTTCCAAATTTTTCAGGTCCTTTGAAGGAAAGCTTTTTCTTCAGCTTCACTAAAATTACACCTGAAGAATTACTGCTTCGGGGTAATGATTCACATTGCTATGGAAATGTTACATATTGCACCCGCTATTTTAGGCATTTGACCTTTGGACATGATGGCAATTTTTTTGAATAGCAAACGTTTTGAGATCAATGCAACTTCTAACTTATTCAAAGAGCAAATTTCCTCTGGTATAAGAGAAACACCTAATTTGTTGAAAGCTGCTTGGGCCGGAACTTTATTTTTTTTTAAATGTGAAGAACAAGTTAGGCAAATGTATTGCTTTCCATTGGTGCGAGGCGTACCAGCTGAAACAACAACACTTGCAAAATCATCTTCGAAATTACATATTTTGAAGCACTTGACAGATCTTTTATACAATAACCTGTGACACACTACACATACATATTTTGGTCCCTGGCTTAATTTTTTTATAAATGAATCAACACTTTTTTTCATCAAATTTTGTTACTTCATACCACTACCAGAGTTTGTTGGCGCTGAGCTTTGGTTTGCAGTGTTCACTTTCATAGACTGCTTCATATTGCCTTCAGATATTTCAGTTTTGACCTTAACGGTACATGTTTTTTTCGTGTTGTTTTAAATGATGGCAATTGGCTTTCAGACTTATGCTTTCTCAATGCGGTGTACCTCTCCACAGATGTAAATTTCTCACAAGAAACTTGAATATTATGGATGTCATACTGTGTTTCAAATTCTGCATTTCCATGATAAACATAAGTTATATAATTTGTTAAATCATCTAGATTTGCAAATTTCAAAATTATGGCACTTCCATCAGCCGCTGGTAAGCCCATGTCATCAAGACTATGTGAATCAACAAGATATAACATGTTACATTTTGAAACGATAGAAAATAATGAACAAAATTGCGCTGAAGCAATAAATGGTGAAAGGTTTCTTCAATTCTGTCTGGCTGTCAGGTCTGTTGTCAATGAAGCTAATGACATCGTTTTCAAAGGAAACAGGAAAGATTCTCTATCTCGACAAGCCTTGGCAGATCTGCACAACTTAGGAAAGTGCCTCCAGGTTGCTTTGTGTATAGCAAATCACCTTTTTCAACCACTGATTCTAAATCATTTTCATTCCATCTTGCAATCGACTTTATTACAGAAAAACAAATGCCATACAAAGCTACACACATGCACTGAGTACCTCTTGTAGTACCAAATTTTTGGGTCCCCTGATTAAAGGTCGCTCTGATAATGGAAACGAAGCTGTACAGACCTGGATTTTGTTCAATATGTCCTAGAATTAATGTGATAGAAATGACAGAAAGAAAATATGTGAAAAATGGTTGCAATGTTTGCTGGAAAAGTTCGAAAATGCTGGACGGATTCCTGGCCTTCTTTTGGGTGAAGACTCGGGCACGAGATGAATTTAAACAGTGGTGATAGCCAGGATTCGTTAGCAGAATAGTTTCATTAATGATTACAAACATAATGACAGATAATAGAACGTAATAAAATACCCCAATTTTGTGTTTATCTTGTTGTCTCCAGGGGATCTCCAGGTCGCAAGAAAATTAAACGAGCGGAAATTGAAAAAGCTAGAGATTTTGCTGATGCATGCAAAAAACAGACCATTGTATTTTCTCATAGTTGATTGGATAAAAAAACAAAAGATTCTGGCGATGAATTTCTGAACGCGTGATCCAGGCAAGGATACACAGACCCGAGAGATCAGGTTTTTAGCTACGACAAAGAAAAAACGCGTGTGATACTAGAAACTGGTTACCAAGTTAATGAAAGGGAAAAAATTAACATGTTTTTAAAATTTAATTTCACACTAAAAATAAGAGGGAATTTTGACCTTTGCACTAAAATAAATAACAACATTTTTTATTAAGTTTTATTTTTTATTAAGTGTTATTTTATTTTTTCTTATCACTCTTTTCTTACATCGACTTTCCTTATTTGTTACTTATTTTACTTTGTTTATGAAAAATATATGGAAAACGCGAACAAGCACATGGACGATAAAGATGATGAAGATCCTTTTTTTAGAATTAAGTTTGTAAACAAAGCTATTCTATCTTTTATCATAGATCACTTAAAAAAAAATAAAAAGAATATAAAGAAAACATGATTAGTGATAACAGCAGTGTCGCACTAAAAATTAGAGGAAATAAATTGAGATATTCAAAAAGGCCATTCACATTAATTGGAGGACACATTAAATTAGAAGAATTGACAAAAGCATAAAGCATGTAAAACATCCCTTACCTAGACATTGTTGTCAAAAATATAGTTATTTTATTAACCTCGCACCCAGGACATCTTTAATCCTTTCTAAACACGGCACGGCGATGGAAGCACGCAACCCTGGAAATTATTGCAATGGAGGACGGAATTTCAAAGTTCGCAACCACAATTCGTTTCTATGTACATAACACGCTTCCCGAACTTGTCAACATTTCCTTTTCAATGTTTACAGTGGACTTAGGACATAGGATCTTAATTTATTTGGTTAGTTCAAAAATCTAAAACGGTACTATTTTATCTGACTCAACTGCAGCTGTGGAGAAGGTTGTTCCACCTTTGGGCAAGTTAGTTCGCTTTTAAAATTGTTACTCGGCCTAAAACTTTGCCAAAGTAAAAACTTTGCAGCACACCGGCTGCAGAGTAATGGCAAAAACGTCTTTTGCAAAAATATTATGTCCAGAGTTGACGATGCCTTTAAGATACGGTTGCTTTTCTGTAGGATTGTTAATCCTCCACTTCACTAACTGTTTTTATATATACTGGAAAACACGCTTGTTAACTTGTTTTTTTGCCTTGATAAATATTTGCTGTGCAACCTCGTGTTGCCAGGACTTTTTTTGTAATATAGATATCACAGGGCAAAAAGATTCTATGAACCAGGCTGAGGTTGTGGAAACTCAAAGTTGGTAGATTTATGTGATGTTTTATTCGACATCTCAGTACAGGTGTTTATTATGCTTTATTATGTTTTACCCATATTAATCTTTGTTCGAGAATTTCTTTTAATTCTTCAGTGATCTAAGGTGTACATGCTGTATACGAATGTGGGGGGGGGGGGGGGGTCGATCTTCCTATTGAAGCGCTTTATTGCAAACGAAAAAAAAACTTGTACGAATGTACGCAATTTCTTACACAAATACCGAATGTTTTTTAATCAGAACGATTTTAAACATATACGCCTACAAATAGGTTAATAACTTGGTGGATATAAACCAAATACTTAGCTACAAATACCTTATTGTTTATCTGAAACTTTTAATGAACGTATATTGAACGCTACTGATTATCCCTTCTTTATATACGCTGTATAATAATTTGATTTCTAAGTTTTTCAGGTGAATTTTAAAACAATTGGGAGATCGGGTTTGGCGCGTGTCAAACTTTTGCCTCATGATTCCTTTTGATAACAGAGTTAGGCTGTAAATCCAATTATTACCTCACAGGACGTTATACTTTACCGAGTACAGTGATTTCAATGAATTAAGGGGTAGTTTCGAGTAATTGCTAACATCAAAATTCCAGGAGGGATAGGATCTAAATTTTGTCACACTGTTGTCTAATAGATAAATCTGGGAACTGACTTTCAGAGTTGTACAACATAACAGAAGAAAGTTATTATAAGAGGTAGCCTCCCCCTATCCTGGACCGAATAAGTTAAACAGTACTCTGTTGAAAAAAAACTTGTCTCATTTGATAATCGAACAACGTGCGACGCTGATTACCATGATCTTAATACAACCCATAACTTGATACATCAAATGCATTGACGGTGAAACCTGTTATTATTTTTACCAACTAGTTTAAAAAGGTGAATCACATAAATAATGCGAGAATCAATCAATACTTGTTAAGATTCTCAAAAGTTGACAATCCTGAACGTAAATATTAAGTTTTTTTTGTCATTTTTTAAATCTAAGCGTAAACCAGTAAATTGTTTTCGCGCACAAGAAGGACAGGCATACAGTGTTTAAAGTTTTCTAGTCGCATTCCTAGGAAGCCTGCACTAAAAAAATAATCCAATGACGTCAGCAACAATTTAACTTTTTAAGAGTTGATCAAAAACACTAAAATCCTAAGTCATAAAGTCCAGTGTGATCATTGAAGTCCACAGTTTGAAAGGTACGGATCTAATATAGAAATGGCCTATGCAATAACTTGTGGTAGCGAACTTCAATGTCTGTTTTGTCTTATCGTATTTTGACCAAGATCGAAGAGTCTACAATGAACAGTGAAACTAAATAAACTGTTGAAAAGCCACCAGGTTTTAATTGACACTAATCTTATATTCGTTAGTGTAAGTATTTACATTATTTTGTGATCTTATGTCAAGAAAGTCTTTTTTACCCACCGCGGGGGTTGATTCGATCGAAACTGCGGCTAATGGGTAAAGCAACGATTCAAATCGTTTGAATAACTCAAAACATTATTCTGTTGAATTTAAGAAATACAAAAATTTAATACAATTTCTTTACATATAAATCAATCACTAACATTGTCAAACAAATTCTTATAATATAAACAAAAAGTATTAGATTTCATAGTGCTCTTGTGCGAATCTTGAAAAGCTTTTTGCCACTATAATTTGATATTTATCATCAGGATCGGCGAATTCCATTTTCTCGGCGTCACTTACCAGACACAGCTAAAATAATATCAATAACAATTACTTTTATTAATCCTGGC
This sequence comes from Hydractinia symbiolongicarpus, assembly GCF_029227915.1. Lineage (NCBI taxonomy): Eukaryota > Metazoa > Cnidaria > Hydrozoa > Anthoathecata > Hydractiniidae > Hydractinia > Hydractinia symbiolongicarpus. Next base: position 8,605,485 of record NC_079878.1, read on the forward strand.
TTTGTGGTCTTGTGCATAGAAGATGGGCCATAAATCCGGAACAACTTATGTCTAGGTAATAAAACTTGGCGTAATTGTTGAAAGTCAGAAGCAAGGTAAAAAATTAATTTGATGGTGTCGCAGGGATCACTAAAATGGACCATTTTTCTAATTGAATTTTAAATTTTTTAAGCTTCGGCTTTGATTTTCAGTAGACTTACTGAAAATGGAAAAATGTTGACATTATGTAAAAACTTTTGATGACGCTATTTCGTTCGATTATTTCCTTAACTGCAGACTGTACTTTGTCCTTATGAGACATTGTAATATTGAATTATATAACTAATACAAAGTGGCTTCACATGCAATACTTGAAAAAGAAACTCCGAATTTTACGATATTCAAAAAGTTATAAACCATGCCAAACAAATGTTTGCTATTGAATGGAAATTGGCTTTAAAAAAAGCTACTTTTTTTTAAAAAAAGAAAAAGAAAAGAGTGATATTTTTTGAAAGAATACTTACGAATGCATTTATGAGTGCATCCACTGCAATAATCATTCACACACTGTGTTCCGACCAAACATAAGGCTCGGCTGCAAGGATCGACGCAATTGTCAGGTTTCTGGCAATCTAAGAATAATAAAAAGTGTTTAATACGCAGCTATGTGCAATATGTGGAACTTATACCATTTAACAGAATGGGCATCTTACTATTCCTGCATTGGGAGCCAGCCTTGGTGTAGAGTGATGGTTTTGGATTACAAATGTTAGGATGAATACAGCATCTGAAATAACATATTTGATAGAAGACAAGTAGTGAAGGATATGTCGAATGCTTCGAAGATGAAGATGAGGAGTGGAGATGAAATGAATATATTCTTACTTGCACGAATCTGTACAAAACCTAGTGATTCCATCTGGACAAAACTTTCCTTCACTTGAACCATCAGACTGGCATGTGTCTGGAGATGGCGGTGTTGAAGTTGGAACAGCTAGAAGAAATACGAACAATAATTATAAGCTACCAATACAATTTACTTATAAAATCTTTCATAAACAAAACGTGTTGTTACAGACTTACGGATACATTGTGCAGAGCATCCATTGCAGTAGTTGTTGACGCACTCCGTTCCAGATTGGCATCTGGTACGTGAACATGGATCCACACAATTCTCTGGCTTTACACAAGCTAAAACACGGAGCATGTATTAGTTAACTGCTCTTTATTGTTTAGAAAAATGTATTTCGACTTACTCACCTTTACATTCTGCATTGCATCCACCACAAAAGTTTGCATGACACTTTTGACCAAAAGGACACTTCTTGAACATGCAAGGATCGGCAAAACAGTTAACAGGGTTTGGACATGGCGTTGGTTTTGTTGGCACAGGAGGTAGGGTAGGCATAGCTATTTAAAAGAGCGTAAAAATACTAAAAATTTGAGACAGGAGTTCTGTACTTCATTAAATACTATTTAAAATACGATACAATATTACCAATGCATCTTGCATTACACCCTTTGCAATAATCATCAACACATTTTGTGCCTTCTGGACAGAGTGTTCGTGCACATGGGTTGATTAAGCAATTAACCGGTTTCTTGCAAGCTAAAATAGATGGAGCTGGTTAATATTTTCTTTTAGGATTACTGAGAACGTTTTTAGCAAAGTAAGAAAAGTAATATTATTAACCCTATTCGTCCGGGGGTTTTCGAACATACTATGACTATGGGCGAGCGGAATCTGTCCCCCTCCCCCCTCAATAACTTTTCATAGGGTTGTTTAAGCTGAATCAAACTTGGGACAATTGTGGTACATCGTAAAAGGAACAAAACGGTAGCAATAAATTTTTTCTTGTGTCAGCACATTTTCTGTGACGTGATCCGAAGCTTGAAATTTGTTAAAGATGCCACTATCTGCTTAAAATTTAAGTACTTTTGTTCCAGAGCGAATTTTTGCATTCTGTTCTGAAAGCTAAATAAAAGTTATTTAACATATTTTCCGGTTTTTACATGGATCCCATAAAAAGCCCGAAAGTCCGGGTTTTTGTTTAGATTTTCGGGAAAAATCCGACGAAATTGGGAAATCGGATTAATCAGTGTCCATATATACAAAATGGTTTTTCTTAATAAAATAAAGTTGTGTTGCAACTTTCAAGGTCTAAGGATAATCCTAATCCCGGACCTAATAGGGTTAAAGAACGTAAAGAAATTACAGGTTACAAATAAAAGGTTAACTGCATAAGTTCATTATCACTTACTCCTACATTCAGCGTTACACCCTCCACAATAATTAGCATGGCATTTTTGTCCCACTTGACATTTTTTCAGTGAGCAGGGATCTACTTTGCAATGAACAGGATTTGAACATGCAGTTGTAGCTGGTTTAGTTGGAAGAGCTGTAACAGAAACAAATTGTTTTTAGCGTTAAGTTTATTTCCAATTTCCTTGACAGATATGTGTATCTCTAAACTTACGTTTGCATTCGGCATTGCAACCACCACAGAAATTTGGAACACATTTTTGACCCGAAGGACATTTCTTGTTGAGGCAAGGACTAACAAAACAGTTTACTGGGTTCTTGCATCCTAATTAAGCAATAACGTTATTAAATCATTCTATAGTTAAAAGGTATACAATCTTGATGTTACGTTACATTAAAATATGTTTACCATTGACACAATCCTCGGATTTTTTAGTGTAGAATGATGGAAATGGATTACAAGTATTTTCGTGAATGCAGCACCTAAAAGTATTAAGAAATATATCACGAACCCAGTTTTTTAACCAACTATGTAATAGATAGTTTGAAGTGTCTTAAATGTTCGCGTCTTAAGTATTAAATAACATAATCTACGTACTCGCAATTAGCACTGCAAAACTTTGTGAACGCCGCTCCACATAATTTTCCATTACTGGAACCATCTGACTTGCACTTTGTTGACAATGTTGGTTTCGGAGGAGCTAAAAATGCACAATTATTATACATGTAAAGAAATTTCTAGAATATTATTACAATGGAAATAAAATAGATATTACCAGTTCTCACAGAGGCAAACGTATTTACCGTATTTTCTCCAATAAACGCTCGGGGCGTTTAAAATATTTTATGATTCTTAGGCAGTTTTCTTTAGAAAGGAGCGTCAATAAGAGCGGCGTGTTTCTTTACAAATAATAATTTTTTAGATATTTTAGATATTTTTTATAAATCCTCAATATTTACAAGATTATCTTCTTCATCAAAGTCAACTAAATTTTTTTCAATATTTGGCATCTTTAAGTTGGCAAAGGTGTTTTCTAATACCCATACTTGAGTGGAGCGTTTAATAGAGAGAGGCTTTCAAAAGAGAGGGGGCGTTCATTGGAAAAATATGGTAATTTATGCAAATACTTACGAATACATTGCGCACTGCATCCATTGCAGTTGTTTACTTGACATGCGTATCCACGGGGGCATGTAGTGGGAGTACATGGGTTGGTAAAGCAAGGAACAAAAAGACAAGCTAAATGGAAGAAATTAAGAAGTTATAAACAGGAAATATTTTTTTAATTTAAGAAATCATATAATAATCTTACGTTTGAGGAGCGCTTCACATACAGGCTTACAACATTTTTTCACGCATGCGTTTCCAGCAGGACATTTGTGATCTTTGCAGACATCAAAAGGACAGCCAATCAGAGGACAAGCTAAAGAAATTGATTTAATTCCCCATTATCTAGAATTGACAAAGTTTGAGATCTTATGTGCAATTTTATTATGTATACCTTGTGGCTTGCAGTCTTTCTCTGTTTTAGTATATAAAGCTTTAAATGGGTTGCAACCATTGTGATGAATACAGCATCTAAAACAATTAAGCATTTACTAACCTACAAGGTTGAATTCTATTTTAACATTTTATTAATCATCACATTAGATATAACTAGTCGTTAGACCGTGGAAAAATCCACGGGTTCGCCCGTCCTTTTTATACCGCATTGCGTGCGTCTCGCTACCTGCGCAGCTAAGCTACCATTTTGCGTGACAGACAGACGGACGGACGGACAGACAGACGTATACGGGTATTATAATATAGATCATATATATCTAATATTTTTTTGAACAAAACACAATTAAAAACATTTAAGTCTGAAAAAGGGTGAATAGCACATCCAATTTAAATAAATACATACTTGCATTTTTTTGTACAAAACGTTGTTTGGGCTTGTAAACATATTTTATCATCAGCCGATCCGTCGCTTTTGCAGACAGGTAAGGTCGGCTTGGGTTTTGTAGGAGGAGCTATAAAATAAATTCATCAAACAGTTCTTCAGATAATATTTACACAGAAGACTTTGTTTTAACATTTAAGTTTAGAATAATTTTACACTTTTTAAACTAAAGACGAAATAAATATTTTAAATATTTTTGTTGTTGTTGTTGTTGTTGTTAACCCTAACAATTGGCACACGCAAACGTTTAGTATAAAATTGTTTTTTGATTGGAAAAGTCAGATGGGGTATATTTCGATGACGTCATAAATGACCTTTTTTAATACAAATTTGTTGAAAAGAATCGTTAACCATTTCCTTCTATTATGTGGAGTGAAAAGATCGATTATTAAAATTATTATAAGATCATGTGCTTTAAACAAATCGTTAAGAAGATATTAGTGTTTAAAGAATTTTTAAAGATCTCTTTCTGTCAGAAATTGCGTATCTTACAATGTGCGCAATATTAATTACAAACAAGTAGATTTTTTAGCATGATATTAATATTTGGACACACTGTAAATAAAAGATTTTAAGTGATATCATGCAGAACATGGACTTTAAAAATAACTTACGTTTTGGTCTGCATGTTGCACCACAGTCACAAGTAGGAACGCATATCTCATTCGCTTTGTTGCATGGATTAACATTTGGTGCACATGGGAAGATCAGGCATTGTATTCGATGATCACATGGCTTTGATACTTTTATGCCTAAAATAGAAATATGTCATTATTTACTGTTGGGCTTACAATCAAATAATATGGATTAACTGCTTCAATGTACTCTTTCACCAAAGATATTCAGTTTCAACGTGAAGGTAGAATAGAGAAGGGAGCGAACTTATCTTAGTGTGCATTAAAATTTATTTCGAATTGCTATTGTTTCTAATTGTTTTATATACGTAATTATTAAAGAGTAAAGTTGATAACAACAAAGATGGCGCATATCGTCGAAATTTATGACGATCTTTCACTGCGCAACCTTCGAATTGCGATAGCATTTCTTTTTCTTAGTCACGTCTGGTAAGTCATGAAGCTATAAAAAGGTGCGCGAAAGCAGTTCTATTCTGGCTAGCTTTTTTAACAGCGTTGGATGCGGCAGAGAATTCTACCCAGGAAACTTCCAAAAAAGTCTAATTTTTTAGCAAAATATATGCTCCACACAATCTTTCAAATTCAACATAATTAAACCTAAGTTCATATTAACACAAAAGAAGGGAAAATCGGTCAATAAAAAGAATTATTGCTTCAATGAAGGTAAAAGTATATATTATTTTTTATTTCTAATTAATTCCTAACGGAAAAATCAATATCATTTTACATAAAACACTGAGTAAATAGTGCAGCTGTTTGAGCAGCTAAAAAGGGTTACTACCACCTTAATTTAAGAGCCAAGTTGTTTTTTGTATTTCTTAGATATTGTGTAAAACTTACCTGTAAAACTTGCAACGGAAGAAAAACATAAAAAAACATTGAATAAAAACATTTGTTTCTTCATTTTAACCTTCTTCTCCAGCGTGAATCAAAGCACAATTTAGATCGTGAACTATTCTCACATCGCTTTAAGTACATTAATTATTGACAAAAATGTGTCTTAATTAACCATTAGGGAGATTCATTAAATTTTAAATGAAGTTAATTAGCATATGAATAATTTGCCCACGCGAAATTATGTGCTGAATAAGTTTGTCATTATATAAAAATGTATTCATCAAATTGCTCTGTTGGGACGCTGGCGTTGAGATACAGTTTCAGTGGGACATTAACGCTAAGCTTACTTAGAATTCTAAATTTACCCGCTCCGCACCTGTATATAATAACTGTTGATAAACCAATACCGATATTAACTATATTAACAAATCTAGTTATTATCCGGTGGGGTGTATTAAGGATATATTGAAATAGAATGTGTTAATATTGAGAAAAGGTGCGTTACACAACTGTGCTTGACATTATTTCCGTGGTTGGATACTGTTTTGAAATGAATGGTTCAAAAACATAATACGCGAAAGTTTAAATTGGATTTAGCGAACTTTAAACTAAGACTCTCTTTTTACTGTTAGTGGCAGTGGCAAAGAAATAGTATTTGGGGAGAAAGATATTTTTTTCTTTTTTATATTTCATTAGCAACGTTATCGTAAAAAATCAAATATAAATACAATTTAATGTTACAACTTTGGATAACATTTGTAAATATTATGCGCAAAAGTATCTAATATCTAAGCAATTAGTCAAATTATACTACAACTAACGACTTAAGAAAAGCGTTGTTCTTTCACAAGTTCATCCGTAATACGTGTGTAGACACCACATATTAATATTTGCATTGGCAGCAACACACAAAATGCATGCGTGGCTGTAAGAATTACAAGATTGAATGAAGGGGTGTTTTAGCCGTACTGTCAAAAACAAAATAACGTATGCAAAAACCTACTGCGTGCCAGCGCACACATTCGTTCTTGTTGTTGTTGTTGTTGTTGTTGTTGTTGTTGTTGTTGTTGTTGTTGTTGTTGTTGTTGTTGTTGTTGTTGTTGTTGTTGTTGTTGTTGTTGTTGTTGTTGTTGTTGTTGTTGTTGTTGTTGTTGTTGTTGTTGTTGTTGTTGTTGTTGTTGTTGTTGTTGTTGTTGTTGTTGTTGTTGTTGTTGTTGTTGTTGTTGTTGTTGTTGTTGTTGTTGTTGTTGTTGTTGTTGTTGTTGTTGTTAAATTGAGCAGGTCTCAGCACAAATGTTATTACTGTTAAACTTTAGTCTGAATTCTTTAAAGGCCTTTTGCTTCAAAAAGAATAGTAATGTGTTTCATACGGTATTTTTTTTTCCCTTGGGTTTGACATACCTTAGGATCTGTTACAATTGACACACCCAAATGGAAACGTATTATGCTGAATGTTTTTTTCTGCTGAACAAACGCACTAATACACAGACCTAAGCGTCTGGTCCTTCTTGTTCCTAAAATAAGTTTTTAAGTAGATGTCGTTCCGTTGTTAATTAAATGTCTTAATACGTTACACGCAATTGATTTTAATGTACGTAATAAGATGTACCTGCTGCGTTGAAGTTCTTATTGTAACCCAAGATTGTAGATGTCTATAAGACTTTTGTGTAAATAAGTATGGAGAAATTTCACTGCTCCGCGCTAAAATGTGGCAGTAACCTTTTTTAAAAAAAGAGAGGATGCTGGAAACATGTGTATACCAATATATGTATATAGATGGTATTACTATTTCGAAGAGAAACCACGTAAAATTCAATGATGAAGTCACCACGACATCTGTTAGATACCCATGAAGGTGAATGTTTCTATTGTTGCTTTATGCGAGTGTATCCATGCAAGTTGTTCGCAAGCTCTCGGTCACATCTTTCTTATTGTTAAGTACAACGAATAGTTTCACCAATAAACAAGGGAGGAAGTATTTTTACTAACAATACTACCAACTCTTAACGCACGGGAAGTTTCTTCAGAAAGAACCAAAGAAGAATTTTTCCTCTCATTGTCTCTAATATTGTAACGGTTTCGCAAATAAAGCCATGCACCATTTGGATGCTGGAGGGAAACTCAAAAATATCGCATTAAATTCACCCTTTCTACTATGAAACCACTGCATGAGAAGTGTTTGGTGAATCATTTATACCTCCGGTTCCCTTTAAGTTTTATTTCATTTGAGGAAGCCTATTAGAAGTTTTGGAGAAACGAATCAGCCTCTTTATAGACTATATATTATTGTAGCAAAGTAGTTTTTGATGTCCATGCTAAATGCTAAAGTCGAGATTCTCTTTTCGTATTGCTGCAATGTCTCAACGTCTCTGTAAAAACTAAGTACCATCCCATTTTATCTTCTTTTATTCAAACAAAATAATAAGAGAAATATTAATTTTTTATTTTTGTATTTGTATAATAGAACAAAAAAATACATTATCAAAATCCCAGGGAAAATATAACATTTATAAAAATCTAGGAAAATGTGTTGTCATTATTCAAGTTTCTTTCTTCCATCCGATGGAATCAAATTATACCAATACTCCTTATTTGCTCTAAAAGTAAATGAATGTGATAGTTATTCATAACCACGTTAGATTGTATATGTTGAGCATTAAAAGGTTTGCTGTGAGAAAAGTAATTTCATATACCTTTCCTGAACTATTGGATTGTGATGATGCTTTAACGAGCTACCATAAAGTCCACGACTGTTTTTAGGTAGACGACCTCTTTCCTTGTGTAGCTAAAATAAATTGTGCTAATTAAAAGTATGTAATTTTTCTATCTACAAATGTATTTTTATATGACCAGAAGCTATATGACCAAGTAACGGAATACCAACAGAATCCGCGTTCAACTGGATTTATTTAGGACACAAATTTCAGTAGATTCTGCACTGCTTGTAGGTCGTTCTCATCATTAGTACTTTTTTCTTCCAGTTTTTTTATTTTATTCATGTTTTGTTATTTTTTTCCATATACTCATTTTCTATATTTTTATTTATTTAATGAAATTAATTAATTACCTCTTCAGCCATTGCTCTGATATGATAGGGTTCGAAACCACAACAGCCTCCTATGAAACGTACACCTGCTTCATAAGCTCTTCTTGCAAATTTATGGGCATCCCAACGTGAAATTAATCGAGATTCTAAAGCTATGAAATGAATCGAGATTATATATATACCTTTCAGGTTGGTGCACCAGAACTAAAACTAACTTAATACTAATGACAAAATCGTACTGTAGTTATTGAAAGAATAAAAAATATTCTTTACCCAGGACAGCTTCCGGGAGGTCCTCGAAACCCCGTATTCCAGCATCAGCCGTTCGGTATCCTAAAGGTTGACAAATCCAGTGTTTCTTCATTCCCTCGTTTTCAACAGCTTTCTTCATTCGAATCAAAGTGTCCAAACACATGTCTGGATCGAATCGACAATTAGTGCCAATTATATCAGCTCCTGGAGACGGTATTAAAAAATTAATTTTTACATTCCTCTTAATTTATAAATGGTATCTTTTGGTGTTTCCTCACGTTCAAGGCATACATTAAACTCTTCAAACTGTAGATCCCGACACTTCGAACATGCAAGTCCATAACCCGATAAGCATCTTTGAACGTAAATATCTTCAACCGTTCAATAAAAAGACATGATCCTATTAAAAACCTGATTGTTAAATAACACGTGTTCTTTTTCAGACTGTCCACATTCTCCTAATTAAATCTGTCTGATCTTAGCTGATAATAGTTCTTATGGAGGTCCTAATCGACGTTCGATGTTGTATATGGCACTGAAAAATATTTCATTTTCTTAAATAGATATTTTCCTGCTATTTAGAGAGCATCATTTAACGCGACAGCTAAACACATGAAGAGTTGTTAAACTAAATATTTTACCTGTCTTGGCAAGCCTTATTCCACATTCTTCGACTGAAACGCCGTTACAATCACCAAGTGGTCCAATGCAAAGAGAAATGGCTACAGGCGCTCCTGTGCTTTTCATAACTTCAACAGCCCACTCCGCTTCTTCGATATAACTAAAATACTAAAAAAAAATATACTCGAAACATGAGTTTAAAAAACGTGTATGTTTTTCATCAGCTTTTTTAGCATGATTTTGTGTTTTATTCACGTTTTTTTTATCTTTTTATTTAAGATGGTATACAGTATACCTCTGCAATTAACAAGTCCATATTTTGCGATTTAAACACATCAACCTGTGCTTGAAACTCTTTCTGAACTTTTTCCTTTCCCATATTCTTTCCAAAAGAATCCGTTGGTGATATTGGGCCTGCTACCAAACACCCATACTCTTTAGCAACTTCTTTAACCAGTTTACAGCCGGCATCACTCACATCTTTGGCCTGTTTGAAATTAAATTTACATGCGAAAAAAGTTACAAGTTGCACTGAATTATTTAGTCGCCTGATATTATTAATTTAGCTCCGTGGTACCTGTGTAGAGTGTAGAGGTAGATATGTGTAGACAGCCGCAAATTGTATGTCATTCTTAAAATTAGCAAAGCTACTATTTTTCTGCTCAAGTGGATTTTTCAAGGCTTGGCGCCTAATGTAACCTAATGTGACCTCATCATATTAAGCTTTCTTCGATCTTAGTGTATTGAACCAATTAGGATCTCTGATAGAACCTTATTTATTTATACCTTTTATACCCTTTTTGAAATTAAAAAAATTCTGCAAACAAAAGTTTAATTTTGCTTACAACCAGTTTAGTCTCATTTGTTCTACATCTGTTTAAATTTTCATCTGTTCCATTGAATGCAAATGCTTCCAGTAAGTCCGCACCACACAGTGCAAATTCACGATGGAGTTCTGTTACTGTAGAAAAACGACAGTATCGAATTAGAATTGTAAGTCGTTTAATACGCCCTTATATTACAAGATGTTTAAAATAATATCATAAGGATGTTAGTTAATATCGGATGCGTCCTAAATATTTGCAAATTAGGCTCATAATTGCAAAATTAAATGTCGTAAAAGATCAAAATGTAAAAAATACACGTTGATAACAGTGCTTCCAACACTGAAGTTGTCATATCCTGTAAAAATATTTAGAATAATAATAACAATAACAATAATAATAATAGTGTCAAACCTGCACTGGGATACTCGAGAACTACTTCTGGTGTGTAAGCGCCGGCGGTCACATATCCTCTTCGCTCAAAAGCATGTGTACATCCTCCATCGCAGATGATAACTTCGCCAGCATTTAATCGGTCTAAAATGCCTGGTTTCTAGAAGATAAAAAAGAAAACCTGGAAGGTTTTAACAGTCATCACACCGGAGATAACCTTACCCCTGGAAGCTATTTATCCCTGCTGTTACCCTACTACCAGAAAGAAAAGACAAAGGGCCGTTAAAATTTTTTGCAAAAATTGTATTAGAAAAGCCATTGATAATTGGCACAAATCCCACTTTAATGTTGTTGCAGGTTGTCTGAAGGATGTCGCTTCGGTTAAAATAATTTTACTGCATCATTTTAACATTGACAAGAAGTGAAGACGGACACCGGTGTGATATTAGCAATTTTTAATAAAATATTAATATTTTTAAGTACTAGTGTAAATGTTTGGAAAAAAATCTTCCCAAAAAAGCACTTTTTGTTAATTCGCGAAAATCACTTCCAGAAAAACTTTTCTATATACGTAGAATCATCCGCTAAAATTAATACCAGCGAAATTCAATTTTCTTCTTGTTTTTATTGTTATTTTGTAAACTTTTGAGAAACAATCAATATACTTAATAATATGTCTGTATAATTACAGTATCCTTCACAAGAAGAAACTCTGGAAACGAGATTAAACAGGTTAGAAAATGCATATCTCTTTTTATATGCCTTTCTTTAAATTAGCCACTGCTGTTAAGGGTAAAATAATTTGGTAAGTGCCTGAGAAATTTAATAGAGAATTTCTGCAATAATATATAATACGTATTTGCAGTGTTTACATTCTGGCTATCCTTCAAGTGAGAAATATCACGATTGTTTTTACTGTTCTAGGTGATTCATGAAATTTACACCATTTTAAACTGATAATTGACTAACAAAAACCGCTTTGTTCTATTTTGTGAAGCAATAAATTGTAATTTGATCATACAATGGCACGGGAATGTAAATAAAATGTTTTTATTTCGCGACGAAACTCGGTTAAGCCAATGCATCTCTTTGTCAACCTAAGAGAGCTTAGCTTCGCAATTGTATGATATTCGCACAATATTTTTGATATTTTCTCACCATGTTAAGTAAATGAGACCACGTCTTTTATATCTCGATGATCCAATATGTTTTTGACAACGGTTTTTAGAAGCGTTTACGTAACTATGGACACAAAACGTCAACAAAGTATTTTTACATATCCATGTTTTTGTTAGCCCCAGGTTGGGATGACCCCAGGTTATTATAATGAAATATATAATTACAACTGTCGTTTTTATAGGCCACATTATCAATTTAATATGTAACCATAGATAATAAAATAATTATAATGGTATAGTTTTATCCTGTTATTACCGGTTTTTATGCAGTGCAGTCTAGGCACAAGTAAAGCGATTGTAGGGATAAAGTTTTCATAATGGTAGCGCAACAAGAAGAAAACAACAACATTAGCAGAAAATTTAACTTGTGGCTTTACCATTATAAGAATAAAATCAAAGAAGGGTATTCTTTAATGGTTTAGGGACTGTATTCTAGCAGTACCATTTCAGAAAAGAAACAACAGAAGGCTACACATTTCTGCCTTATTTTTGTATGACACAACATTTCTTGTAAGAAAAGACATAACTATAGCTAAAACACTTTACTCGTGCCCAGACTGCGCTGTATGGGGCAAGTGTAATTAGTTATTACACTCCTCCGTCAATAATAGAAAGTCTTTACAGAGAGAAAGAAGAGTGATTATGAGTAAATATATGGTCAAACATTGCGTTGGCCACTTTAATTGTGCTTTTCAACATTAGGAGAAATTCCTAAATGCTCACATGCGAGCTCTGAATAGGCGTTTAATTTTGTCATAAAAAGTGACATTGTAGTCATTACACTTAAAACGGTAAATAAGGCGTGAGCGAAACAGCTAGTTTTTTGCAAACACTTTCTGAACTGCGAAGAAATCATTCCAAAATATGATAAAATGGTACTTAAGTTTGGGAACTTCAATACAAAAAAACTTAAATTCGAAACATAAATAATAACAACGATAAAGAAGCATAAAAAAAATAAAAAAACGAGTGTGTATTTTGCAGACCGCAGCTTATTTCAGCGCCAAAAAAACATTATGCATCTATTATTGAAAAAGACCATTCAATAAGTAGCAAGTCATAAAAATTTTTTTTTTCATTACAAGTTCGTTTTTATTGCTCCAATAACATGGGTATAATTTCTTGTGGTCTGGTTATTAAACTATTTTATTCAGAATGCTAAAGGATGTGACGAAAGTCTTATTTGTGCTGTTCAGCCCTACTAAAAAATGTTTCATTCTGGCAAAACATGTGCGAAATACCTTAATATTATTGATTGGCGGAAATTAATTTTGGCAAAACGCATTTTTAGACTTTGCGAAACTTGGTCTAAACTTAACCAACTTAAAGTAATTCATGTAAAAACAGAAAAAAGAAAAAAATTGCGAACAAACCTTCAAAGAATCCATCTCTTTCTTGATCCTCTTTTCATCTGCAATCGATTAGACTATAAATAAAAGCAATTTCCTATGTTCGTTTGAAAATAAACAAAATCACGAAATATGGGCTGTGTAATTGTTATGTCAATAAGGTTGCTAAGGGTGTTATTATTTATGACTTCGCTAAGTTAAACAAGAAATCAGGTCGGTTTATTATCACACATAACGAAAAACATTTCAGTCTTTACGTCCCTTCAAAGAATATGTCGATATGATCTTGATCCAGATATTATTAAAAAAATAATAAGCTGCGTAATGAGAATGCAGTGCACAAGGTCTTCGTCTAAATTTCTGCAAACATTCTTAACACTTCGGACAAAAGTTTTTCTCAAAAATACACAGTTTTGTAGGCAAGCTTTATCCTCTGTGCGTGACTGAGAGCGTATTTTAAAATAATATGCAGAAAGAGGAGGAGTCCATTCGTGCTCCGCGCGGTGGACGTTACCCTTACCAATGGTATATAAATTAAATACCCTTCGGTTTGCCGTTATGTGTTATATGTTTTGTTAAGTATTGTTTTAAACGTCCTCTGTGTATTATGTAATTGTTGAAAATTATATTTAAAAATCTTGTAAGATAATTGTAATAATTTACGTTGATAATGTCTTCTAGTAACAAGATGAAATATCCGTTAAAATAAAAACAATGTTATCATCAATTAAATTTCTTGTATTTATTTTAATTGTGAACTCATATCCCCGAATTAATATATTTAATATGCAGAGAGAACCAAAACTAAATAGGAGTTTTGCTTTTGTAAGAGCGCATGTGAAAAAAACAATAAAAAAAAAAACTTTAGCTATATTTTTCAAAAATTTAAAACTGTATATGTTAATACAACATTATCCAGATAAATATATAGTGAAATACACATTATAGTGAAAATTTGTTTGTTTGTTTCTTTGCTTTGCTGAAAAGAAAAATTAAAGATTTCCCTGCATAAAGTCTCCAAATTCTAGCTAGCTATGAACTCTACAAGCAGAAAGAAATATTACGTATTTTGACATAAAAACACTCCAACATAGCGTCCTTTCAAGTCATCCTAAAATTGTTGATTTTTGATTTTAAAAATATTTTTTCACTTCACTTCAATTTTTGCTTTAAAAAATTTAGCAACAACAGTGCCTTTCTTCATCTTAACTGGGAGACAAGCTGCAATAAAAACAGCTAAAGATATCTTAAAGTTATATATCAGAAAAAAAATAGTAGAGAATTTTTAATCCAGTGAAGTGAGCAATAACAATGACTCTAATCCAGTGATAATAAAACTTTTCTAAAGACCGCCGCTGATGCTATAACGAAAGGCTAAACCAACATATCACACTTCTCCGTACGTGTGATATGATAAAGAAGACTTCTAACTAACATATGATTTTTATATCTCTTTTATATTGTCAACATCAATGGAAAAATGGAAAGTACGAAACGAAACAACACTTAATAGACAATAAGAATAAAGTAAAAGAAAGACTGTGGAGAAAAACACGACACAATCTATACTTATTGTAGTAAACATAAGAAACACATACACCCTTAAACTTTCGAGGGCAGTTGCTAATGTACCTGGTTCAAGGACAATGTTTTACACTGCCTGCTTAGCCACGTGTAGCATAACACTGTAATAACGATTATTGTTGCTGTTGCCGCGATATCAAATGCCACGTTTAAGGGTGATGTTTGTGTTCTCTTTGGTTTAAATGAGGCCGAATAAAGGGCGATTTTCACGAAGCACATTGGACAGCAAATTTGCTGGTTAAATATATCTGCGCATGCGCAGTTTTATCTGCTTTGACTTTGCTTCGAAAAATTCGCTTCGCCAAAAAGTAGAAACAGTTCCTACGGTTTAGCAGATGTCGGAGACGAACCGAAGGTCGGAATTTGACACTGAGCAGTAAATAGATTCCGATGGCTCAAGTCTACTCCAAAATCGGGAAAACAGAAATGCAAAAGCTAATATAATAACTATAGCACGATAGGAGACAAGATAAGGTATGACGACACACCCGTTAAAGATTTCGAGTATAGTTTTCTGTCTCTTGCACAGAAAGAACGACTGATTGCGATAAGAGTTATAAACGAACTGCCACAAGAAGGCCGAAGGCGCGAGAAACGTGGGGAAGACTGGGGACTAACAGAAGCGAATCTAAAAACTAAAGAAAACCTAACATCCTCCCCCGTCAGGCAAAAGTAAGAAGCCTAAAATAAACCGTAAAGCATAAAAGAACCTATAAACTATAAAATAAAATAAAAAGTTTAAAATAAATGTCCACAAATATTTACATGTTCTTGACCCTTGGAATGTTTGCATCGTCAACAAAGGAAACATCTTTCACTCGGATGGTTTCACCACTTCTGCAATTCGCGTAGATTTTAGAGATATCAACAGATTTTTCGATCGTATAAGCTTGTGTGTTTAAATTCCTAACAAACAGTAAGTGATTTGGAGTCAACACTTCGACTCCTGGTTCGTCGTATAAAAATGTTAATGGACGATTGTTGATTACCACTTCGATTTCCTTGACAATTGTTAACAATTGCTCGTAATCAGCATTTTTATTTTGCAAATATTTTTTAAGACATCTCTTAGTTGATCGCATCATTCTCTCAAACATCCCACCCCACCACGGGGCCGCTGGCAAGTTGCAACGCAGTGATGGTCGCGAGGTAGCAAAATCGGAAATTTAGCGTTGTAGGAAATCGGTGCATTTTTCAGTCGTCCCTTACATCTATAGATATTATCCTCGTCTTTGAATACACGTAGATCTCGTGACAGTTGGTCAAAATTCGTTTGTTGCACCAGGGACTGTTGCGTATACCGGATCCATAATCGTTCAGCGTAGGCGAATTCATCGTTAGTGATGGTTAAGGAGAGTTGGCGATCCTCTTTCTTCTTCTTGATATTGTCAATAAATCGAAGTGCGTAGGCGGTGACACGAATCAGTCTTCTAAAAGAAATAAACTTAACAACATTTAAGCTATACAGTTCAATTGGGCTTACCTTCGTAGTATGACTTACTAAATGGAGTACCCCTGTCGAAGAATCACTAGAATCTCTACAAACCAAATCAATATCACTACATCCAACAACACGACCAACTTCAAACCCGCGAAAATCAACATCAGCATTTGACAAAAAAACAGGACCACCGACTCACAAATTACTGTCCTTCAACTCTGACAACAAACAACCTCTTGAGATGATATCTGCAGGGTTTTCAGTGGACGTAACATGATACCAAGAGGAGATAAAATCCACTTGGCGAATTTTATCAACATGGCGCTGAATATATGGCTCATAACGCTTTTGGTGATTTGTGATCCACGACAAAGCAATCGTTGAGTCGGACCAACAGTAAACTTTAGATATCGGTAGAAGCGATGACAAGTGATTAAAAATAACATCGATGTGGGTACTTAATAACCAGCATGCTTGTAACTCGAGACGAGGTATGGTTGCTACCAATATGACACGACAATGACCCAACGCAACAATCAAACGCAAGTATGTGCAACAACCGTAACCCTTCTGGTTGGCATCACAAAATCCATGGAGTTCACCCAAATTTCGAAAATCACCATACCATCTTGAGACACACACCTCCAAACTACCCCTCATATCCTTAATAATGGCTTCCCATTCAACCAACAAGTCTGCCGACAACCTGTCCTCCCACGAAAGTTTAGCTAAACAAACACGTTGAAACAAGACCTTCAGACGAAGTATAACTGGATTAGCTAATGATGCCTAGTGGATCGTATATCGATGCTGTATATCGTAATAATTCTCTCTTGGTTGGTATGCTGGACACTGAAGATAAAAGCTCCTCCATAGAGAAGTTTATAATGTCGGTATCTTTGTGCCAGGTCAATCCTAACACTTTCGTAACATGTTTGGATATGATCGATTGTTAACCATAAACTCTAAAGATTTGGAATTTGATTCAAATTTGCGTAAATGAAATGACGCCCCGGCCAATCTTGATTTGCATGTGTTGAAAAATTTATAAGCTTGACTATCGTTATCTGCATCACTAGTTAAATCATCCACGTGTAACGATTTCAAAAACGATAAAACAAAATCCGAGTCAGAATTATCGTACGAATGAGCGTGAATAATCAGAGTGCTCGATATTAAAAACAGCGACGATGTTAATCCGAAAGATAAACGACAATTGCGATAGCTGAAAAGTTTAGCGTCCATGATGTTACTCGGAGTTACACTGTCAATATCTTCAAAATAAATGAATCTAACGAACTCGCGAAATTCTGAGTCCAACTCAATCTGTATAAAGGCCTTTTCGATGTCGGCGATAAAAGCAATTCTTTCGGCTCGAAAATGCAATAAAACTCCCGGCAGCGGCTCAGCCAAAGTAGGTCCTGCATGAAGACATTCGTTAAGAGATGATCGGTATGTTCTAGCGCTAGCGTCAAAAACGATCCTTACTTTAGTCGTTGTTTTGTCCTCGCGTACAACCGGACGACGGGGTAAATAATACGCTTTTTGCCAAGGAAGTTCTGTACCAATTTTTTTAATGATATTCTTATCGAGTTGTTCCTTTAGTATCGAGTTGTATTACTTAAAGGAGAATCATTTTTAGCTAGGTTATCTCTGAAACGAAAATATCGATTCAAACAAAGTGCATAATAATCCGAAAGAACTTCGTACTCATACTCTTTTTTAAATGGAAGCTTCACTTTATAACGACTTGTATGCTGATCAAAGGTTATAGATTTGTTAAAATCGGCTACATCAAATGAGTGTTCTATTTTCGACTCTTCAAGCGGAAACACATGTTCAAAATCAGAAGCTAGTGCATTAGTCGAGTCGTTACGTTCACTTTGTATAGGGTCCGCTTAAAACATAACCAAACTTGCTTTTAATAGCGATTGGACCTTGCTCTCCTCTAACAACTTCATTTTCTATAAACGACCAATAAAAATCAGCGCCAATGAGTATATCAATACCTAAAGTGAGATTGTTCGGATTGTCAACCGTAAAATTTCGAGCAACGTCGATATTTTGAGAAGAAACTGGTGCGCATATATCCTTTACAAAACAGGTTATGTCGACTTCGAAATTTAACAGAAGTTTTTAAACGCAGGGTAACCTTTTCAGCGTTTTTTGAGAATTCTTTTTACCAAAAACTTGTATCGAGATGTTATCTTCGCCAATAGGACGCAATTGTAACCATGATTTCAATGCAGGTGTAATATAAGAAAGTTGAGAACAGCTATCAAATAGTATTCTTGCTGATTTCGAAATGTTTTGTGCAGAAGCAGCGGCGTAGCCAACGTCAGTCAGACTCTGCGATCGACCTGACCTACTTTTTTCATTTTAACACGTCGTTTTTTCTACGGCCACCGCCAACACATGGATGGGCACACTAATTGTGCATCCCGCACAAATCTTTTCCCGGGCGGCGCACACAAGCTTCGCGCTTGGTACGTCGTTTTCGCAGGATTTAGCAGTATCCACTTTGTTTTGCAGGCTGAGGTGTTGAATCTCTACTTTGTTTGTTTCGCAGATAGTCTTTTTCGCAGGATTACCTGCGAAAATTATGCCTATGTACGGTCTTGTGTCTTCCATTTATGGTCATTTTGGACTCATCCTATTGGCTAGTAAATTTCGCAGAGAGGTTAAAAATTCGCTCCATATATGGCTATAGAACATACGCAAGAAAGTAAAAAAAAAAAAAAAAAAAAACAAGGCTAGCGAAGTTGTGAAGGTGAAGAAAGCATGAAGTTGCTGTCAAACGTGGATCCGTACAACTTTCATAGAGCTTCATGAAAATTCTCTACACTCGAACCATCCAATTTTTGTATCTGTATGTAAATATTCAGATTTGTTTTCCTGTGTAGAAAGCACTTTCAAGTTTTTAGTTAGCTAGCTGTTCATCCTCTTCTGTAACTCTGTGTAGACAGCAGATATTGTAGCTATACAGAATAAAGCTATTCTTATAAGCCTTTATAACAGTTTAAGAGAAATATTTTAACTTTTTATACTGATTGTGGTCAGCTATGATTCAAGACGGTTTTAAATCAGAAGATTTTTCCTCTTCTGCCTTCAAATAAAAATTTACAACCAGTATCTATTTTATTTTGCGATAATGACAAACATTCTGGGCTAATAACCTAATCCCTTCAGTTTCTTTAAGTTTGGGTAAAGCTATTTAAAGCGTTCTGCTCAATATTTTAAGCTAGGTTGTCATATGTTATGACAACAAAGCAAAAGAAAAGAAAAAGGAAACGTGTGTATCGTCTCGAAGTTGTTCCTTTTGCATTAGCCAAAACTTTAGTTAATCAATGTGGTACTTCTAGCACTAATGACGAGACTTCCTTCCTTTGTAAAAAGCAAACCTTTAACTTTTAATCTTTTTCGTCAAAGGGATTTCTAAATCGAAACCTATTAAACCTAAACAAGTTTTATCTGCAGAGCATTGGTAGATTTATTTCCTTCAGGGTTTTTTTAACGGTATTGGGAAATATAATGTAGCACTCACTACCACAAGCTCTACACTTCTGATTACAATTATTCTTCCCATTGTAATATCCGAGAGGACGTGTAAAGGTTTATTCATTGTAGTGAAGGGTCTCAGGTTTGTCTTTTTCAAAGGTCATTTTAAAAACCTTATAAACTTTTTCTTGATATATATACAGAATTGATAAGGTCAATGTTATGGCGATGCTGGCAATGTATCTGTTAAAATTATTAGTTGTCTTGCTAACATTTTAAAGCAAAACAGATTAGCTTTATACATATCCTTGTTCTTCTCATTGCTTAAATTTAGTTGTCTGTAATTCATGCTTTGTTCTGAAACATGATGAATCGAATCAAACGTAACATATTTTTACACATTTTCCAAAAGTAGTTTAAAATTTTTATGCAAGAATGTTCTTCACTTAATGTTTACTTTAATGTTTGTAACACGATGTGTGGAACGTATTATTAACACGAGGGTTTTTAATGAATTGTATGAAGGCTTTTTGTCCATGGTTCCATTTAATTATATTTTTGAATTTTTTATTATATTTGTGAAGAAAGAAGATTTTGATTTGGTTATTTTTTGATGACCTCTGTTATGCCCCACTTTGTAATAATTGCCCCACTTTGTAATATCTGCCCCACTTTGTAATTATCTTGCCCCACTTTGTAATACCTGCCCCACTTTGTAATAACTTTTGCCCCACTTTGTAATTTCTAAGCTGGCTCACTTTGTAATTCATCGTTGCCCCACTTTGTAATTTTCTGAGCTGCCCCACTTTGTAATAATGTCTTGCCCCACTTTGTAATTTTTGGTTTATTTTGCTCATCAATAGCCTTTCAGACGCTCCCATAGAAAAAAGGAGGTTGCGCGATATAAATTCAAAACGAAGCACACTGAAAGGGTACTCAAATTGGAAGTTAGTAAAAATGATAAAGTGAATATATGCTTGCAGGTACATTGTACACGTGATAAAGTATTTAAAATATTATAGCTGCAGTTGGATTTTTTTTGGAAAAAAGAAAACTCAGAAAACAAGTAAAAGTAAAAAAGTAAAAAATGAGTAAAAGTGTTATGTTTTTTTGTATTTGTATTTTCGAAAATTTTATCATCACCAGCTAGTATTCTCTCATGAGTTCTGCAGCGCCGCGCGTCACCATTATTATCAAGGTGTGAAAACAATGAAATAACTTCTGAATAATAATCATCAAGCTGTTGTGAGTTTTGATAAAGTTAGTTGTGTTGTAGCAGGTTATAGAAAGGTTTATAGCATATTATTAGCATAAAAGATAATTTATTACTTACATCAAATAAACTTGGTTTTTTGGACAAGACTGGATAGGATAAGATTTTGGACATCGGCATATACTTAATTTAACGGATTTTGATTTTAGGAATAGTTTTTGGACCAGACATGTTTCGCAAATTTCTTATTTTCATTTTGTTATGGAAATTAAGGATCGTATTGTTGTTAAGTTACATTCATCCAATGCGAGAAGACGAGTATGAGATAATAGCGGAGTTGATAATGACGATGGACAATCCATAATCCCAGTGAAAGACAGGACTGCTACTCACAGAAGCGCGTACATCAAATACTGGAGATTAAAAAATGATCTAAAAATAGATTCGAATGGATTAATTTTTTTTCAAGGTAAACGAGTTTTGAAAAAAAGTGAATTAAATAAAGTGGTAGCGAAAACATTCAAAAAAAGTAAATCCGCTGGATATAAAAAACTAAGGAACAGAGCTGCGAACGGATATGCGGGAATCAGTGGCAGAAAAATTCTCAGTATAACATCAAATGATGCTGAGTTTAAAAAATTTACTGTGAAATTCAGCAACAAAGCAGTTCCTAAACCAGTCACTGCAAATGAGGTAGGTTCTATTCATACTGTATTAAATGTAAAGGCATGGGGAAGAAAACCTCGCCTTCTAGTTTATTTGTGACGTTGGGTCCCCCTTTCTTATCATCAAAACTTAAGAAGACTGTGATCAAGGTTGCTGAATTGATTTACATAATTGTGAAATGACGTTACTTTGTATTTTTGTATTACCTTTATCGTTATCGACAGTTGACTTGTGTTAATTGTAGATAATGAGACAATTTAAAAAAAATATTGTTTGCTTTTCAGGGTCATCATATCCATCAAATCGATCTGGTCGACATGAAAAATATGCAAGTTGAATATCAAAGAAAAACGTATCGTTATGTACTGTCCTTACTCGATGTCTTTTCTGGCTTTCACTGGTTAGTACAACTGACTTCAAAACATGCAAGCAAGGTTAGAATGGAGCTTGAGAAAATTTACAATTTACATGGGACCCCTAGTATTTTACAAAGTGACCAGGGTAAAGAGTTTTATGGATCAGTTCAAAGGTATTGTCAGAGGAAAAAAATTAAAATGATTAAAAGCAGACCTTACCACCCTCAATCACAAGGGAAAGTAGAAAGATCGCATAGAACTTTACGAAAAAAGATATCATACGATCTCATAAGTCAAGGTCGTGTTGGTGTAAACTGGGTAGAAAACCTTTCAAAATATGCAAAATGCTTAAATAACGACAAGCGAGAGGAACTTGGATGGAAGTCAGCATTCGAGGTATATTATGGACGGAAATCAAATTCTAAAACGAAAACAGCGTATCGAAAAGACCAGGGATAAGGTGAAAGCAAACAACAAGAGAATTGGTGATAGAACTGTAGCTTACACTTTCGTAAAAGAAATAAGTGTTAACAGTATGATATCGGCGATGAAGTGTTGGTCAGACATGGAGAAAAACGAAAAGGTAAAAAAGCACCCAAGCATCGATTAGTTCTGCATGGAAAAGTGTTGAAGGTGGGTAAATACAAAAATAGGTATTTTGTGGAATTTAAATCACCAAAGACTGACAGGAAAGAGGCCGAATGATTTCTGGTGGAGGACATTGCAGATTTCAAGAAATGTCATAAACGGAAGAAAAATGGAAAAAAGTCTGAAGCAACTTCATAAGGAACAACAAAAATTATATCAAAAGAATTTGTTAGTACCACTTACAAAGCAAGATCGTTTGATGTTTTTCAAGATCAAGGGTATTCCGTTTCATACGACCCCCTTGGTGATGAAAATTGCCAATTTAGTGCTATAGCGCATGCGCTGACTCTATATGGAATTTTCAGATCTGCCCAAACAGTTAGAGCCGAAATTACGAGGTTTTTAGAGGAAAATTCCTATGATAGTGAAGGGTGGCCACTCGAAATGTACGTTGAGAAGCCGTTTAGTGAATATTTAAACAGAATGTTTCAAATGGGACATATAGTGATGAGCTAACGTTAAGAACTGCCTCTGAGCTATATAACATCGAAATAACGCTTATCTCAACCCTGGGATCTGAAGCTCAAGTTACCATAACACTAACAGACTTTTGCCCTTTTAGTAAAATAACATTAGGACATTTTGCCGAAGAATGTGGAGAACACTATGTTGTCTTGAGTGAAAATGAAAAATGGACAGTTAAAGGTGGTGAAGAGGATAATAAAACATTTGAAAGGAGAGAAGAGGTTAATAAAGCGTTAGAAAACAGGGAAGAGGAAAATGAGACAGATGAAGGTAGCGAAGGAGGGACTGTTACTTTAGGTAAGAAAGTATCGAAACTCCTTTGTGTTCAATAAAATCTTATCAGTCACTGTGCTTTACCTATAAAGTGAAAAGAATGGTAAATAGTCTTATTTTCCATATTTTAAAATTCAATTCTGAGTTTATTCAACTTAACTTTTGGTATAATCCACAACGCGACACAAGAAAGCCTATGAGTCTCAGACATTCAATTAGAAGTCCGAGCTTATCTTACTGGACACGGGAAAGGTAAGCACATTCGTTATTGTATCATTTTGTATTGTTATCCTGTAACAAAAACAATAGCATATATATTTTATTTAAACTTTAGTTCGCAATTTCAACTTCGATGATTTGCCACCAGAAATTATAGAAACAATCTTAATGTTAGTATTGCAATGCAGCGATTACAATTGGCCCCTCGCATATTGTTGCCACTTATGCACACTTGCGAAACGTATGTAAATTTTGGAGAATTGTTTGTGATTCCGAAAAATTACGCAAATTTTTGCCAAGAGTTTACGTACCGTATAAAAAGATCCTTCCACAAAAAAAGCTAGAATAGCATCAAATTCAATCCGGGTGGGCATGCAAAGGATTGTAAAAAGTGCCGGCTCATTCTCTGGAATGGTGATAGAGCTGAATACCATCCTGAACCATCCGAAATGGAACACGGCATGGCTAAATTTACAACTGCTGGCCTATGGTTGGTATATAATAGAAAACATTGTGTGGAAATCGAAGAAGTGATTTTTAGTCTTTTATTCATTCCAGCTTTTATTTTCGATAGTCTTTGTTTATGTTCTAATGTTTTTTGACAAGTAAATTGCTTCCAATAAATCACACAGGTAGAAATTGTCGTATCTTTGTTCACATTTTTTATCTTTCTTTCATTCTATTTAGAAGTAGTGCTTTTTTACCTGAGTTTGATTTGTAGATATACCCGAGGTGACACGTTGCTTGCTGTAAAACAGGTCACGTTGAAATCCTCGAACTGATTAGTCTGCAGGTTATGTTAAGATTGCTACAAGTTTATTTCTTATGTTATGTTATGTTATGCAAAAAACACATTACCTACTGTTTGTATTATATTTCTGTTATGTTATGGTATGAAAACACTTCAGCTAGTACATTTTTTCACAAAAAGAAAGCCAGTGCATGTAATGTTACAACGCTTGCTAATAAAAATTAAAAGTAATCATTCTACTAACGTGTGACACGCGTTTCATTGCAAATAACAAGACAGAGCATCCAGAACACCGATAACATAACAAAAGATGACGTCATAAAATTGCATATTGGTCAGCATGCGAAAAATCGAAAATTACAAAGTGGGGCAAGACATTATTACAAAGTGGGGCAAAAGTTATTACAAAGTGGGGCAGGTATTACAAAGTGGGGCAAGATAATTACAAAGTGGGGCAGATATTACAAAGTGGGGCAATTATTACAAAGTGGGGCATAACAACCAATCTGCAAAAAACTTTATTTTGGTGCTAAATATGAAGAAAGAAGAATGAACATTTTAATTATTGTTTTAATAACTTTCAATCTATGTAAAAACACTATGGTGGTGTTGTGTTGTCTTATTGCTGGTTTGATTACACCCTTAATGATAAAGAATTTAATCTATTTATGTTGTCATTTATTCCCCTTTTTCGATCAATTCGATCAATACTTAACGTCTATCGCGTATGTCAGAGAGTTGGTTTTATGGCGTTTCAGTGCCTAAAGGGCGTAAAAATGCGTTGGCTGGACCCGTTGGAGGGCTCACAACGCCTCCCCCCCCAAAACCCCCGGTTGGTTATTATCGCAACCTTGCTGGTCAATGGTTCGACTAAGGTTAATTTTTTTCTGGCTACGCCCCTGAGAAGGATTGGACACATTTACATAAGCGGTTTTCAACAAAACTTTTTTAGATAAGTTACTGGCTGCGACGCATTATGTCGATCCGAGATTATCCTTATCATCGTTTTCTTTATTATCTTTAGATTGCTTTTTTGGCGCACAAATAGAAAAGTGATGTCGCCTTTGCCAGTTAAAACATTTGAATTTTGACATACAATTTTTTGCCATGTGTTCAGATCGTAGGCAAATGAAACACAACCTTTTCTCCTTGACTATATTACGCCTTAGTTCCACATCAGTTATTATTCTACATTCAAACGACTGGTGGCGCTTCGCACAAAATACACATTTAAGATCAAAGTTTTTACCATGTTGATTAAACGAAGAGTTGGTAACTAGTGCCGCACTTGAAACAGGTGTACGACCTCTAAAACCTTCAGAATTATTTTCTACATTCGGCACAACATTTGTTTTCTCACGTGCTGATATTTCGGTTTAAAAAACATCTAAAACTTGACTAATATCCCAACATTCATTTTGATTAAATTTTCGACTGACCATTGAATTAAGTTCGGTAGGTGTTTTTGCCATTAACACTGGAATGAGCAAAGGTCCGTACATGTCCGAATTTATCCCTAATGCTTCCAAACTGCGCACCTGGCTCTCAACATTATTATAAACCATTCTTAATTTTTTAACATCATTAATGTCGCTGATTACTTCCAAAGAAATAAGCTTTTGCATATGTGCAGAAATTTGTAGTTGTTTGTTACCGTATCTTTCTTTTAGTAAATTTAGCGCGACTTCGTAATTATTGTTTGTTAACTTTATACCCTTTAGTGTCGATGCGGCGTCCTTTTCCACCAAATTTTTGAAATAGGTTAATTTTTGTATGGGTGACAGAGAATCATCTTTGTCAATTGCGCATTCAAAAGAATCAATAAAAGTTTGCCAATTTGAGGGTTGGCCGTCAAATGTTTTAATTTCTATACGAGGTAATTTTACGTTTGATGCTGAAGAATTTGAACTAAAACTTCTTTCTGATCACGCAGTTTTCACAGTTTTATCGATAAAAGAATCAAAATCTTTATGATTTCAGTTTTGAACATTATGCTAAATTCTGTGGATAGTTGTTCTTCAGCATCTAAATCTGAATCTTCCTTGTCTAATAAAAAGTTCATGACAGCTTCGTCCAAAGTCTTCAATTTTTCAAATTTTTCACTTAATGCATTCTTAAACAATAACATTTTAGAATAGCCCGCATTTTCAGTATCTTTGATTTTTTCGATTTCAGCGTTAGCTTTGTCAAACAAAACAGAAATGCCCCTCTTAACCGTACCTCTCGATCTTTCAGCTTTTCTTAACGTATCCATATGTCCTTAAGCGCAAAAGACAAAATGTAAACAAATAACGTCAAGTCAAAACAAACCTCAAAAACAACGTAAAAACATCAACCAATACCGTAGTTTACCAACTCAAAAATTCAAACAATAAAACAATAAAACTTCTCTTACCACAAACAAACCAATGTAGAGAAAGTGATCTCTCCGAGGGCTGCAATTTTTTGTCTCTTGCACAGAAAGAACGACTGATTGCGATAAGAGTAAACGAACTGCCACAAGAAGGCCGAAGGCGTGAGAAACGTGAGGAGGACTGGGGACTAACAGAAGCGAATCTAAAAACTAAAGAAAACCTAACATATTAGCAGACTGATTGACGATAAAAAACCGCCGTCAAAGCTAAACAAGCAATTCTTTGCTTAACCAGTGGCCGTGTAATAAGGGAAAGCAAACTGTGTTTGTTGTTGTTATTTTTACGGAATTCGCATTGTACTTATTACCCACTGGATGTATGCATTTGGTGTGATTTCACGTAAAAATCAAAAATTCGCTGCCGAATTCGCCATTAACAATTCGTTCCGTGAAAATCCCCTTTAAAGAAAAGTTGTATAACTGTATTTCGTGGACGTCATTTGCGTGGACGGTAACAACATTTTTACACATGCTTATATGAAAATCTTACAACTTGTTAGTTAGACTATGTTGTTAGCAATGTAAAAACATTTTTGGACACGAGACGACCATATCTTTTTTTACTTTTCAAATCACGATATATATGTTCTTTTAACATTAATTATTATGGATTTTTTATATGATTAGGAGGGATAAAATGGTCGCTCTTTATTAGTATTGACAAATCTAGACCAATGAAATAAAACATAGTAAAGAAATAAATTAGCATAATTATTTTGTCTGTTATGTAGGCATTTTTTGTCATGGTGTTATCAGCAATTTTAAAATCTAAAGAAAATTCTGAAATAGACATGCCCCCTTTAGTACAGGAAGTGTGACAAAGTTGGGTTACAAAGTGCAACGGAATTACAAACAGTTGGTAGCTATTTATTCCTTAAAGCTTATCCCCATACGTGAAAAACAAGTTAGGCTCATTTAAAAGATCTTTAAAATTCATCTAGGGATCTTTTCATTATTTTAAAAAAACTTCATTGGTTCTCGAGGCAGTTGTCTTGAACGTTGGCGCTAATTATGCACAATTATTACGTCATTAACTAGTTCTACATGTCTTGTTAAATAGCTACAACACCCACCCAGAGTTAGTTCACGACGCCGTGCATAATTAGTGGTAGTTTTAAGTCCACATTCTTAAGAACCAATCAAGAATTTTGAAAAAAATATAAAAATTCCTGGGTAACTTTTCAACCTCTTTCGTATGAAATCAACTTGATATTTCCCGGAAGGTAAGCTCTAATTATCATCTACTACTCTTGTTTCATTTCCGTCTTTTTGAACATGTTTTGTAGGAATTCTAAATATATCATTGACTTATGTTTCTCTCGACATACTGCACCTGAATATACTGCAAATTACATATGGCATTCTAAAAACTGCAAGCTGTGTTAAGTTTTACAGACCTGTTGTTTTGATCAATTTCATCTGGTTGTAGCTTTTCGTATACCCGTTATATAACATATATCTGTTACAAACTTTCCCTTTTTTGCTGTTTTAGCAAAACAAAATTTCTAACTGTTAAAAATATTTTTAAACACAACAATATTTTTGTCTTATCTTAGACATCTTTCCTCTTTTTCAAAATAAAACATAATATGATTGTATATGAAATCGCTATTTAAAACAAAGCTCGTGAGCTTGTATTAAAACGCAAATGTGTCCCACAAGAATGTAAATTTTTGCCACTCTGAGCACCGAAACGGGAGTAGTCGTGTGTTCGAATCTCATCTTGGTAATTATTTTTACTTTTTTTTTTTTTTTTTTGCTGTTATATAAGATAAGTGTTCAAAATCATTTTTTAACTAACCGGTAAAGTAAAAGCGTCTCCACCAAAGTTTACAAAATTGAATGTAGGCAGAATTAAGGTCTCCCAAATGCCTGGAAAGTAGTCTGCAAAAAGGAAACGACGACTTATCGACCATCAACTTTCTGCATTCCTCTTCCGGGCTTCACGTTCAAGGAATTTTCCGTTCAAGTAGATCTCACAAATCATTTTGAAGATTAACTGTATAGTGCGTAAGAAATATGATTGCCTATCCGAATAGCAAAATATGTCGTGTCTAACTGCGTAACAGAAATCACAATTTGATAGACAGATTTTTGTAAACTTTATTCGCGAGCTTGTTTACGTATATCATACACCTTGTTTATAATTATGTGGTCAGTCTCACTAATTGCGAGAAACATCTGTGAGTGATTTATATTTAAGTGCTTAGCTTCGCTAATTATATAGGAATTTAATTTATTTTCTCGGTTCGGACATAAAAAGTTTCGTAGATGGTTGTTTTTAAATTTTGAGAAAGAGGTCAGGCTTAGATTTTGAGAGTGGGGGGTATGTAATATACCGAAAGAACTAAATTTAGTAGAACTAGGTTGCGACTTACAACCTGTTCCTATCTGTCACAAATATTGTTTCTCAATGGTCGCGAAATGTGGTTAAATATCTGTGTTATGTAAAGGGCACACAGATAACTAAAGGTAGGGTAATAATAGCTGGTAGCAGGTTAGGCTACATCTGCGAAAAAACACAACAAAGTTTATAAAACAAAATACAAAAATAAAATTTCCTGAAATCCGGCCAGCTACATCCATAGATCCACAGTTAATACATAGTATAGTATCTTCAAGCATTTCTTCGTTCCTTGTGCCATTATTTCTTTCTCCACCCTCCATAGCCTTGTGTTGCAATTAAATAAGCTCGTCAACTCTATTTTAAACGCGTAATTAATCAATTTATATTTTAAACAGGACACATATTTATAGCAGTTTTTTAAAACTGAAATGTACATATCCTGTATAAATATTCTGATAAATAATAAAAAAAAAACTTCATTATGTCTCATGCAAAAAAAAGCTGATCAATGTGAAACACAAATATAAATATGTAAAAATTAGTTAGTTTATTGGTGCACCCTGCTGAAGGTTGACACAAATGTAAAAGATAAACAGTTAACAACACTTCAAATATTGCATATATAGTGCCTGTATGAAACATTTTTATCTGAAACATAAAAGAAATGGAAGAGATATATGTTTATTCGACAGTTGTTATTAATTGAGGGATTCTCCTCAACTGCTTTATCACACATCTCTTGAGCTTTGACTCAATCTGAAATATTTTAAAACCAATTCATTTTCCCTTTATTATAAGATTGTTTTTATAAATTTTTTGAATTAGGGTATTTCCTTGATTCAATCACGATTACACGCACAATTTTGAGATATCTTGCTTCTGATTCTGCGTCATATACCAATCCCAATATCGATCTGCATGCCAAGCTACACGAATTAGCTCTTTGGATAGGCTGCATTAGTATTCCACTTTATGCATCGATAAATTATAGTCTCTTTCCTCTTTAATTAAATACCTGAATTTACTATTTTTGTTCTCCATCATCCTCTCCAACTCCTTCGCGCTTTGCTCATCGAATCTTTATTAGTATATATTTTAGAAAAATAATTTTTAGATGGACAGAAATTGGGACAACTTGCGCATGATGACTTCGTCAGATTCTGTTGGATATCGTTGAATTTTTCGGATGACGTTGAATTCTGTTGGATGACGATTTTTGCGCATGCGCAGATGGGGTGTCGGAGGAGCTCTAGAGAAGCGGGGGTTTTTTAGCTTGAACCCCAAAACTATATGGATATCCAATGGATCTCCATAGAAGCGGGGGTTTCACGCTTAAACCCCAAGACTATGCAGATCACCATAGAACGGGGGGTTTTACGCTTAAACCCCTGGGATATAGGGGGTGTCAGTGGATCTCTAGAGAAGCGGGCGGGTTACGCCTGAAGCCCAAAATTTGCGGGGGTATTGGGGGATCTATCGAGAAGCTAGTGGTTTACTCCTGAAACCCTCAATTAATAACAACTGTCCCAGA
This sequence comes from Hydractinia symbiolongicarpus, assembly GCF_029227915.1. NCBI lineage: Eukaryota > Metazoa > Cnidaria > Hydrozoa > Anthoathecata > Hydractiniidae > Hydractinia > Hydractinia symbiolongicarpus. Next base: position 8,636,213 of record NC_079878.1, read on the forward strand.
GCGAATAAACTTATATCTCTATGGATTGCAAGTATAAATTTAATGCAATAACATTCTTTCATAAAATTCTTATCTGGAAATTTCACAACCCACAACCCGTAGATTAAAAACAATTAAAATCAGGTATTTCAGTCTACTACATACCATTCTGTCCCAAATAAGTTTATATAAAATGTTAAAATCTAGTGATAAACAAAAATTTGTAAAATCCCATTATTTTGCCATACATATTGCATTATGCCTTCCACCAAATATGTTTGTTAATCCAAAATGTCAAAAAGAAAAATAAGCTTGCAAATATATGACCATACACACAAAAGTTTACACCAAATGTCAAAAAGAATGGTTTTGTTTAGTAATTATAAATCAACAAAAGTCAGTTCTTCTATCATGCTGCTTATTGTTTTCCCCACATAACCCTTACACGAAAATGTCAAAATAAGTCATTTCTGTCATTCCTTTTCGGAAATTTTTGCAGGAAAAAACATTTCTGAAATTAAATTTAAATATATAATTAGGGGTTAAACACAATAAGCAGGGGTTTAAGAAATGAATTTAGAAAAATATTGAGGAAATTAATTCGCGTCCGAATCTTTATTTGTGCGACACCATGTCATTTTTTTCGCGAAACATTTTCTGACAATAACGTATAGCACACGCAGTTCTTTCCCTTTGCACGAAGTATATAAGCATCAATTGCTTACATGGTGTAAAGTCTAATTCTACAAAAAGTAGTTCTTTTGAATATATTATTTTCTTTCATAATATATTTAACGTTAATATTTCGGCACTGTGCTTAAAACGTGCGTTTCTAATTTCTCTGGACTGGAAAAAGCGTTTGTCCCCTGCTACAGATTTTATTTAGACTATATTTGATTTATTTTAATGATAAAGATTGCCCTTAAGGGAAAAATGTAAGTTTTCCAGTGACTACACTCCAAATTTAAAATTAAACACAGGTTATCAATAAAGTTGTATTGACACTCAAAGGTGCACACAGCTACATTAAAGCACCGGACACAGCATCTAAGAAATTGGTGCCAGTTTGTTTATATTTACAAACATCTGTCTGACTACTTTACATAGGTAGCTAGCTACACAAAAAGAAAGAATAAAGTTTGCTAAGGAATACATTTTACCAAAACAAAAGAACTGTAGCTGTAATCTTGGTTATAAATTAGTGAACAAGTATTAAAATTTCTAAACAATTTCTTCAGCAGGCACGAAACATGCATCATCAGAGGTTGTTTTATTGTTTATATTTTTTAGGCATGGATACTTCACGGAACGAGACATTTTCCACATATTAGTTAATATGTCTTCTTTTGTCAAATCACGAACGCCGATGAGGGACAAAACACTTGGGGACGAGGTTGGCTGATTTTTTAAAATGACCATTCAGCATCAAATGACTAAAGCGTCACATATTCAGATGTGTCGGCCACATGACCATCGTTTAGCACACACTAGCCAGTCGTACATTCTAACATGTGCACACTACGTAAGAATTCACACTCCGGCCATGCTTCGAAATTTGTAAAACAATCATGTCAAATTTACATCCTTTAACTCTGCTAATCAAACCAAAAGAATGTTAGTGCGCGCACCTGAATCCACATAAGTATTGACAACTTGTACGAAGTTACATTAAAAATGCGTGTATATCTTTGGCTCTTTGTCGGCCGATATTTTTTTCATTTTATACCAAGTAAACATACGCTAATGAAACACTATGCTAGATCAAATACATATAATATTCGTACAATATAAACACCATAACCCATCAAAAAAGTTACTTAACCCTAAATATGCTGGTACTTTTTAGGCCTAAAAATTTGGGCATTGTTATTCAATTCTTATTATACCACCTGTTTGGGAAGTTTGCGTGCTAGTTATATTGACTCACTCAAGTACACCAACCTCAAGGTTGGTGTACTTGAGTTCTGTCAGATGAAGAATTTAGTTCTCTTTTTTAAGGGCTGCTATCTCAACATGTTACTGTTGAGCGATTACGACTTATGATCAATGGACAGCATCTCACCATTTTGCCCTCCGTGTGACGCCATGTTGTTGACTACACGGGTGTTGAAAACACGAGCGTTGAAGACACGGGCGTTGAAAACACGGGCGTTGAAGACATGGGCGTTGAAAACACGGGCGTTGAAAACATGATCGTTGACACATTGCTCAATGTGCAAGTGTCAAATTTTACTGAAGTAAAAAAAACCGTCATGGTTCATCATTTAATAAAATTGAAAAAATTCTCCGCCCTCATTTTGCGAAAAATATTCAAAATTATGCAAAATATTCACTTTTTGATAGACTACCTTTATTCTTGACTTAACAAACTTTATATAAGAAAAATATTTTTTGTGTTCAGCCTCAATTTTCGTTAAAGAAAAAGTCTGGTTGTGTGTAAAAGGTTTATCAGTAAAAGACCTTTAATTCATTAGTTTAATCTTTTTTTGTTTTCTTAATAAATAAAAATTGCGTTCGCAGTTAAATGTATATATAATAATAACATCCTGGCCACCCAAGTATCGCAAAAATTTGCGAAAACAGTTTTTACGGTCGAATTCACAGAAGACATGCTAACACTTTGCTTTGCTTTGTGACTCCAATCGAGTTACTTCTAGTCTAAAAAAAACGAGATTATGGATTTAATCCAATAGATTTGGGTCTTAAAAGATCTGTTTAGAAGAGTGGAAATAGTTTTTGTGACATGCGAAATCTTTAGGCCTAAGATTCTACACTTAAATTGTTAAGTTCTAATGCTTTGAAAAATGAATAAACGAACATTCTACAAGTCAAAACCTTTTTACTCCAACAGAGTGATTGTACTGTCGACTATACCTTTCTCGATCTTCTTGTAGGTGGTCCTGTTTTCTCAGTTGTAACAGTTTCAAATGTATGCTTCGCCACAATCTATGAAAACAAGCAGATCCAATGAACAATGTCAATATACGTAACGTTATATCACCAGTTTTTAAATAATGCGACAATATTGCAATTGACGAGAACACTTGGAATAATATAATTTTGATGTGCTTAAAAGCAAATAGTGTCTGTGTATTTGATCAAAATAATAATTAAAGAATATTAATCTAGTTTTTTAGGATGTACCAAACTAGATTTACATGGCTGGCTTACATGGCTGGTTCGAACAGAGGTAAAACTAGATTCATTTCCGTAAGAAGCAGCTACAGATAAATTTCATATACTTAAAGAAGTATATTACTTTATGTGAAATGCGCTGTGTGATTTATGTATAAATTTTTAGAACAGATGTTCATATCAGAATGATACTAACCTCACTTTCATTATTGATAACAGAAGTCACAATGGAATTTCCAATAGGCCAGTCGACACTTCTCAATACAAGATCAGTTGGTGCTTTACTTTTCACACCAGTAGAGTTACTCCAAATCTAAACAAGAAAACATCCATCTATTGCTGGATTTTCAAAAGTTGACAAATACTGCAGACGAAGAGGGGAAGGGACGTTAGGTATACTATTCAAAAATACGACAAAATTTAGCCATGATTGCTAGGCAAAATGTAGGCAAAATATGACAATTTGAGGCTCAATAGCATATGCCACTTCAAGAAAGTTTTTAGCCAACTATGTTCCACAACCCTCATATGCGTGGGTTGGGTTAAACGGATTTTCTTAACGCTGAATCTTCTTTCAGGGACATGTTGTGGAATTTCTAGGACGAGAAAAAGCCTAAAACACGGCGAAATTTCTTAGGAAAATAACTGAAAGACGAAACGCCTGTTTGAAAATCGTTTTAGTCTAAACACTGAAAATCGTTTTAGTCTAAACACTAGGTGGTACTTATGTCTTCAACGACATAAGAAGTTGAAAGAATGCTTTGATCTTAAGATTTTCTTTTTCGCTTGGTTTCTGAACTTAAACGGCAAAAAACGCAGGCATTGAATACAAGGAAAGGGACTGGAGAGCCACTTAAAATCGTTGCAACCGGTTGCAATGAGCGTTGTTATGCAGGTTTAACTCCTGCGACCGGTTGCTAGAAGTGGAGGATTGCACAATATTAACCAAAAGTTATCACAAGCCCTACTTAACGCCGTATTCTAAGGTAAATTAGATTTCTGAAAACAGACAAAAAAAAAATTCTTGAAATTTCGCCATTTTTGTTCTAAGTACAGTTAAAACAAGAACGAAAAACGACGTACTGTAACGCTGTGACCAGCTTTTAACACAAATTTAGGTGTAAAATTGTATTTTACTGCATCGTCTTTCTTATTATCAACTATTCGTTGCACGTGCCAACCTCCTAATGCTTCATCCTATTGTACATCAAATTGATTATGATTATCATGCTCGTACACAACTCTATTTATTGGAGTGTAAGTATAAAAACATTTATATAAAGGTTTTAGGTCAACCATCATAGCCTTTGTGTAGCAGGCTAGCTCAAACTTATTTTTATTTACTGCTACGTAGGTTATGCAACTTACGGTCTCACTCTTGTTGTGAAGCTTGATAAATTTGCCTTCTGTATCACATTCCGATATTTCTACCCCTCCTGATAAGCTGCTTTCAACAGGTTGTACTTCGCACTCGTGACGAGAGCGTTTTTTTCCACTCTTTGATAAAGATTGTGTTACCTGAGATGACACGATGTCCAGTCTATAACATTGTGAACAGGACGTTAGTGAATATATTTCAGTTTGTATGATTATTAGACAATAACCCTTTTTGCTGTTTCAGAATTTGCTGGCCTGCGTTGTAGCATTAAGAACCTACCTTTGCTCTTCCCCTTCTAGCAATTTTCGGTACGCAGTTATTTCCATATCTAAAGCAATTTTGATGCCAAAAAGAACTTCACATTCTTTATCTAAATCACCAATTTTGTCACTTAGACTTGTAATCCTTGCATCGCGCTCCTGCAATTGCAGCTCAAACTCATCCGTTTTAGCATCTATCAAAATTTCTAATTCAGCAGTTGTCTTCATCAACTCCACATTCTACAAAAAGCCATGGGCGAAACATAGAATACATACTCGCAAACATAGTAAGTATATGAAAGCTTTGTTAAGTTTAACACTTTTTCTACTAGACTCTTTGAGGCTGTTGAGAGCTACAAAAAGCGGATTCATGATGTGACTAATGGTGTCACCAGAGCACTTTATTGACGGATAAGTTTAAAAAATTTTACACATAATATAATATTACATTATATATGACATGATACAAGTCTTTTTAGTTCAATATTTGCCTAACTAGAGAGTTTGCTTAAAGCAAATCTTATGCTGTGTGAGAGAAAATTTTCAGGCAAAAATTACCTGGCAAATTTTTTCCATATTTTCATTTAGCTCAAATTTTTAATTTGTAAAGATTCCTAGGAACAACATAACTAAATAGGAAAAAAATCCCCTAAAATTTAAACAATAATATTTATTATTTTTTTAATAATATTTATTTACTTATTCATTTATTTGTGTCTGAATATTTATACATGATATCAATGTTTATCCTGCATAGCCAAACAATATATTTTTCAACTCTTTGGAATCTAAAAATCCTTAGCTATTAATTATTCAACAATTATCTCCTTCGCCATTAGGACCCTTATGTCAGCATAGTGGATAAAAAGAGATCGAATCATGCATCATAATTACTAATTCAAATGGAAGAGAATTTGATTGCCACCTGCTAAAAACATGGTGCTATCAAATCTAGATCAAATTTCCTAAACAAATAGGATAATAATCCCCGTAAAAGTTGTATGGAATGTATGGAAAACAAAATAAATAGCAAGTTTTTTTGAGAAATAATTTACTGAATAATATAATACTTATACCCCTTCAACTTTCTTTGAGTTATCGAGGGATAAAATACTTTAAAAATCCAATGACAAAACTTTTACTGACGTACTTTCGCTGGTAGAACTTTAAAATGGGCTCCTTTTGTGTCGCCTGTTTTACTGTCGAGCCTGGTAAAACACGGAAGGGTACCAGTTAAGGTTGCGGTGCGTAAATTGTTATTTTATGAGTGTGTTAACAGACTAGCCTGTTGAAGAAGGTACAAAAACCTATTATTTTTACAAATTTCGCTATTACCAAGCTGCAACGGTCATTTATTATCTTTTAAGTGATTTGAGATTTTACAGAGCTAGATTTGTATTTTTATTTGTTCCAGATTTTTGCAAAAAAATAAAAATTCGTCCAAAAAATTTTACCTTGACTTCAAGCACGCTGTAGTTGGATCTAAGTTTGTCCATTTCAATTTTCATTTCATTATCTGTCCCAATTCGCACTTCCTTGTACTGAATAAAATTGATTTTAAATAATATCATGCGCGTACTATAGATTTAAAAATTTGAAAATTACTTGAGCACATCTTACCTTTTGATCGTATGCCTTTTCCAGCGCTTGTCTAGCATTTTTAGCCTTCTCTTCAAACTCATCACGGAGTTCTTGAAGTTTGTCATGTAGCAAAGTATCATAATGTGAAGCACCATCAGTTTCCATTGTAAATTTCATTTCCTGTGTACTTCGCAATTCGTTTATCTCCTACAAAAAGAAAATTAACATCTCCGGAAGCGAGTTAGACCGTGCCAGGTTAATAAGTTACTGTGGTCAAAGGAAAAAAAATGATAAAATTTAGGATGCAGGTAAAAAACAAGTAAGAAAATTTGTTTGTCCGCTTCTTTGTTTAATTTTTTACAAGAAAAATAACGGCATTATAATTTAAGGATATTTCTGAAAATTTTTTTGGAAGGACAATTTGAATTTTGTGCTATGCAGTACATACCTCGGCATGAACCTGTTTGGAAAAGCGGGCTTCTTTTTGAAGAGTTTGCATTTGGTTTTCTGCATCAACTTTTCGAATAATCTCTTCTTCCAATGCAGATTTTTGTTTCTCCAATTTATCTTGTAATTGTTTTAACTGTTTTTCTAAATCTTTTATTTGCTGATTAAGCTTTTTGCGCTCCTTAGCGATTTCAACTAACAAAGATTCTTTCTCATGCAATTGTCTTCCAGTTTGTTTTAATTCATCTTCAGCACGGGAACGTAAAGCACTCTCTTTTTTAAGCCTAATTAAAAATAGAATAGAAATAAAAAAAAAGTAGTCTTATAAACTTCTTGATATGAATATCAGAAAAAAGAAATACAAGAAAGTTCAGTTTTTTAACATGAAACATCAATAAACAACTTTACTTTTTGACCGACAAAAAAATAGGGTAGAACATAAAAACTGTGTCGCTCGTCGAGGTTTATTTTGGATTGTTTAAAAGCTTTATTTACAAAACACACATGATCGGCATAGATGATTCGTCTTAAAATTCAAACATTACACATAAACATTACATTTAACAGAGATAAAGCTAAGAAAAAAGAATCACACGAATTATGTGGAAATTTTTTGTCATGCACTACCCTGTCGGAGCTAATGGAAGAAAATATCAATGCTACAGTGGCAATGTCAAAAGTATATAAGACTACTTCGTAACATAGTTTTCAAGATACCTGTCCTAATACCTGTGAAAAAATAGACAGATCACCTGTGGAATTGTGAGGTTACTTGTTTATGAAGGGGAGAATAAGACTGGAATTTAAGTGGTAGTAAATATATTTACGTTTAAACTATTAGTCATGCACTGGTGCAGCTGTATGTAGGGTAAATTCAAAAGTGGAGAGAAACAGATTTGCAAATGTGGCGAGAATGGAAACCATTGTAGAGATGTTTAAGCTATAGCAAAGCAAATCAAGAAGGCTAATTAAGATGTCGTGTATGCTTAAGGATGAGGTTGTGGATCCCTAGCGTTCACCCCATTACATCATACTGAATGTCCAACTACTACTTTCAACTTCCACAATCACGCCCTGCGCCACACTTAAATTCTATCACGGATCAATTTCACTACCCTAACAGAAAGCGGTATAAGAAACAAGGCCTGTGCGTCTGATGAAGCCTTTGTTTCTTAGGTCATCCCTTTACCCACACAACATCCTTTCTCTACATACGATACTTCGAATCCTCCACTGGAGATTACGGACACTTAATCAAAAAACAAGCATTACGGTACTGACAGCAGAACTTTTTTTAAAAAAAATTATGCAAAGTTTTTGAACTCGACAGTTCTTTTAATATTTTATTTGTCATATCCTTTTAAATTAAAATATAATGTGTTTGACACATTTGCAATTTTGCACCAAGGTGACAAGAGGGCGTGGTTACTGCGGAATAAGCACAAATTTTCTCCTTGTCTCACCTGCTTATTGTGGAATTTTATATCATAAAACTTAAAGGTAGAAGGAATAGTAGCTATACCGATAATAATGTCTGATAGTACTCAATTAAAAATCATGCCCTCAATGATGACTGCTAGAAAAAAGTTTTGCCAGTTTTTAATTTTAAATGTTTGAATTACATTTTTTTCTTTTACAATTTTCTTCCTTAATCACTTAAAGTAGTAGCAGACATATACTCTTTAAAAGTTACTAACTGTAGTATTCCAGATAGGATATATTTTTAATTCAATTCAATTTAAATCAATTTATGGTATTTGATTAACTATTCATATAAAACCCAGTTATTTGAGACAATAAATTATGTTTCGGGTTTTTTATTCTTTGAAATATCAAAGTGTTTTTCTAAACAGAAACTGACGACCGTTTTTGATGTTGTACAAGAAAACGAAAATCCATTGGTCAAAAATACAGAACCGGAATCCTTCTTATTTTAAAAATAAATTTTCTTTTGTAAACAAACCGTTTGGTATAATAAGCGACAATAACTAAACTAGACTATCTGATTAGTTAAGAGGCGTTCGATTATTGCCTAACCAGGCTATTACTCGCTGGTACTTCACGCTGAAACATTATGAATATTCAAATCGCAACTTAACATATAGAAACTTTGATTGTAAACAAAAAGCAAAGCGATGAAAAAGTTTAAGAAGATGATATGCTTCAAAAACTTATGCATCTTCAACAAATCCACATCCAAATATTTTAAGGCTTATGTCATTTCATATAGCACCAGTAACATTTCATCAAAGAAAACTTTACACATCAAATATGAAGTCCCCCTTTAACTTTGTGCTCTGACTTATGTTGAAATTCCTTAAGAATTCTCATTGTTATTTTTATAGTTTTTGCAAGCGCAGCCAATACCTTTGACATTGGTCAATATATTACTTGTTTAATGCCCTCATAAACAGGTTTATGATATTAAGATGTATTGCTTTTAGTGATTTTAACATATTTTTAAGCTCCTTAATTATCATAGCATTTATATTCCTGTTGTTGTTGTTTTAAGACAACCAAGTTTTTTATCAACCTTGATCTAAATTTACCTTGAACGCAGATCTTCAACTGCACCACACAACTTGTTATTTTCCAGTTGCAGCAAAGCCTTCTCTTTTGCAGTATCGTTCACTAATTTTCTTGCATCTGAAAGCTCTTTTTCAAACAAAATTCGAACACTTGCGACTTCCTTAGACACATTTTCTTTCGAGGTCGATATTTCTGCAGATAGTTTGGTATTTTGGTGCTCCAGATATCTCATACGATCGATGTATGTGGCTAAACGATCATTTAGATCGGAAAGTTCTTCTTTCTCTTGAACTCGCGTTCGTACATTAGAAGACTGAAAGAATCCCCTGCCTGGTCTCTTTGGACCTTCAGGTGCATTAGGCATCTTCAACAAAGGTTTATTTGTAGTTAATTCATTAAACTTCTTCACGAAAAAACTAATCATATATACTTCCACAAATTTTTGAGCGCTCCACACAACAATGTGGATCTAAACGTGTTCCAATAGAGAGTAAAAGAAAAAGAACTATTCAATAACAATAAAAAACGACCTGTCACATACTCACAACCGCCCTTATACTAAAGAAGGATGTACTATGTATTATTAAGTAGCTGCATCACATCTGTGTTTTTAAGTGTGGAAATAAAATTATTTACTATTTAAATAACTTGAATATGTGTTTATTATCAGTTCCACCCCACATTTTAAAAAATAGTTTTGAACTTTATTTTTTCATTGGTTTATGTCAGGGCCTGTCGGTTTTGCAGCGTGTTTTAAAATTTAATAGCCTGTCGGTTTTGTTTTGTTTTTTCTAATTTTTAACTCACATTACAATACTGAATATACAGGGGAGGGGGGTGGGAGAAATGGGGGGGAGGGGGGGGTGGATATTGGAATATGTATTGAAAATAATTGTGACGTGATACAATTGGATGGGTGAAAAAAAGGGAGCATAGATATTTTTTATGATCTTAATTCATTTAAATGACACATCATTGTAATGCAGTATTGTTCTTCATCCTTTTTTTAGGCTACTTGTAGTCGGATGCTGTTTCAATTTGGTTACAAGCATTAATTAACGGGTAAATGAGGGAAAGACTTCACGAAGTAGTATGACGTGCAAACCCCTGTGAAAATGTTCAAAGGCTAACAGCTAATATATGTGTAATACTTCCACTCCCTACTGTTATTGTCAGCCTTTATTAATGTTATTCATAAGTATATGAAATTTCCTCCACATGTTGATTTGATGAGGGCTTTACTCGTACTAAAACATCCTAGAATCCCAAGCTGGGGATGCGGGCACTTGCTTAACAACATCCGTTTATAGGAGAAAAGATTAAACTCTTTTTTATAAATGCTTTAGCTAACTTAGATCTTCTGTCAATGTATTTTCTATATTAAAAAGTCATTATTTCTATCTTTCACAGTAATGTTTCGAATTACTCCAAAGTAATAATAACTGTCCGTTATTCGGAAAATGACTTTTTGGTCGTGGGTTCCGTGTAGGAATAGGTAGCTTAGCATGTGTAGCCTGGTATTTTTAAATTCACCTATTTACCTACGACTGAGTGGGAAATTTCATTCTTTCTTACACTTCATTTTGATTGTAAGATAATGTGAAATGTTATTTGTGTTTCCACTGTGAAAAAATAGTCCACGTTTTGTTGTCTCCAGAAAGCGTACACAGTGTTATTTTGAAACACATTAAATTCACGTTCTGTTAAGATGTAGAAGAGAAAGGTTTCCAGGATACTCAGATAACGTGTGGCTGGGTACCTCATAAATTTTAATGGTAACAAAATTTTAGAAAATTTTTTTAAATTTAAACCTTTTGCCAGCAAACAATCAAGTCATAAGCCAGATCAAGTAATAGAATAAAGTCAGTAATATTCCGACCATTTTTTCTTTCATCGACAACTTTGATTCTGTGTCTTTTTTCGCCCGCCATCTCTAATCTTACTTTTACAGCGAATGCCTCATTTAAAATTGCGTCCTTTCCCAAGTAAATGAAAAGATTCGTAGACATTAAAACAGAAGAAGAAATACACTTTTTAATGACATTCAATTTCGGAATAATTCCGAATCTTCTAGGATTTAAGCAAAGATATGCGAATCTTATACGCAGTTAATAAGGTTTACTTTTAATCTGCTATTTTAGAAGTTGCATAGCTTAGGTTTGCAAAAGATCTCTTTCTTATCTTTTTATCTTGTAGATACTTTGTATGTTTTCTATACTTTTTATATGCTAATAAAAATACCATCACATCCATGCAAATCTTAGTAAAATCATCTTTATTGTTTTGGCTATAACTGACGTAAATAGCAGGCCAGCTAACGTAGTCAGTGTCCAGTAGATAGCAACTAGACAAATAGCTAACCAGCTATACCTAGCTATTTTGTGCTTTTCTCCCGCGTTTTCCGTTTAGTTTGGTGTGGCTGCATTTTGTGCTAACCATCGTTGTTCTCTTTTGTTATCTTTTACCAGTCTGAAGCTAGCCACAAAGTAGAAATTAGGCATAGATCTTGTAACAATAATCCTGAAAATTTTAGCTATGACACTCTGCTTAACAAGGTATCCTTCCATACATACATCAATTTATTGCGTTAGCTTCGCAGCAGCAGAATAAAATATTTTATCCTAGTGGTATAAACGAGCTTCAATGTTTACGTTTCGATAGGATTTCCACGCGTGTGCATAAAATCTGAAAAATTGATAGATAATAAAATGCAGACTATAGCTATAGAAAAAGAAAGTTAACGGTTAGGGAGAATTGATAATTAGCCTTTAACAGGATAGTTAGTCGTCGCTGAGATCGTCGAGATTTTTTTTGACAAATTCCACAATTTTCTTTAATATTTAGTATTGCAGTGTATGCCTTCCCATGTTTTTTAAGCCTAAACTGAGTGTTGTCATTTCAAGAGCATCCATAAATTAAATCAGCTAATTATATACATAAGATATATTTACGGCTATAAAGTAACAGCCGTTATATTTGCTATGATAAAGATGAGGCCATGCAGTGCCAGCTAGGTCGGTATTTTTACGGTTAATTAGCTGGTATCAGTTTGAAAACAAATGTCTTTCATGCGCAATCGTTTCTTGTTCATTTTTTTTGTTTGTTTTTTTGAAGCATAATATGCTATGGAACTAAATAGATCACATCGGAAGATCGATATCAATGAGAAGTGTGAAATTTAAGCAAATAAGATCTCTACCGTATGATAAGCCGTACAATCAGCTAATTTACTGCATGTACCATGTGTAATTATACTGTAATAGCTAACTATCCTTTACAGGCTAATCATCAGTTCTCAGTTTGTGCAAATGATCTTGGGATACAACACCATATCACAATAAAACTAGTCTGAAATTGCTTAGATTTGTGGAAATTTTCTGCAGGACATTTTATTGTATAAGCCTTCATGGGTGTTTTTTTAAATAGAATTTCTAAAAAGGCTTCGCATTGGATGTGCAACACATGTACCTGTATGCTGATGGTCAATGTGGTTTATTGTATTAAGTGCTTGACCTTAAAATTAGATTTGTAGGGAAACAGAATAACCAAGTAAAATAAAATATGCAGCCTGAAAGTTTTTGCTATATCAGACCTCTGTAGGAGTTTCACTGGAAGCACTCCACCGTGGTGGTACGCACTGGTTCAACTAAATTGCAATGCTAACCTTTTGTTTGTCACAAGTTTCATTGGGACTTTATCGAACGCTTAAAAATTAAGCAAAACACGGCTATCTTCTTAAAATTCAATTGCTTTAGTTATTTTATGCAGGGATTTGTTTTATAAAACAAGATTTTACTGGTACAACTTTTACCTTATTTACTCAGAAAATAATGTAACTTTTTATTTCAGTCATCTTCAGCCTCTGTTTAAAAATGTATAATTTTAGGACTTTTCAGATTATTGGAAACCCTGAGGTTAAGTGGAGATCTTCAAGCCACGGCTTTTTTTATGCTTATTCATGCGGAAAGCATACGTCACCAACAGAGTTACTGAATAGAAATGTGAGATGTACTCTTTTATTCAACAATGTTCATGCAGATAATGTAATCACGATTAATAAGATTTCGCACATTTTTTAACTAAATATTTTTCACAGTATTTCTACGCTTGGTTTCTTTTTGTATGATTTATGTTATGAGAAATTTGCAAAAAACAATGCTTTGAAGGTACCATTTTAAGATTCGTGCATTTGCTTTTTTCCTGTATGCAAAAAGCCTCTCCGTAAATTACACTGTCAAATGAAACTTTACTTTACTCTTCAAGCAAAAGACAAGCTGATACTTAGACAAAAGAAAAAAAATAACAAAAAAAATCTCTGTGAAGAAAAGAAGACATAGTAGGAATTTTTTCCGTTAGAAATAGCCATCATTGATTTAAGATATTGATGAATTGTTTTTAAAGAGCCTAGAAAACGGCTCATGTGAGCTCTCCGCCATGGACGTTACTCTCCATCCTCGTACCTTCTGGAGGAGATGTGTAATAAATGAAACTCTAAAGATCAAGTACATCACAACTGTATAGGCAACCTGTTTATGAGCAATTTCTGTTTTATCTCTGCTACTTTTTTATTGTTATTTTTAAAATAACAATGGTAATAAAATTTTAGTATTTTCTTGGCGGTAAAATGTGCTACGGTCTATCAAATATATCAAGTATCAGTAAATTAAAATTTTGTATTGACTAGAAAAGAAAGACAACGCGAAGAGCTATATTTGGTGAAAAATACTACGTTACTAGATTTAATAAGGTAATTAAAACTCTACTAGCTAGTTAGCTAGTTCAAAAAAGTTTGAAGTTTACTTCATCAGAAAGCTTGATTTGATGGCTAGGTAAGTGGTTACATTGAATAAATTATGGATATTATATATACGACACGGAGGCTACTGTTCTGTTATTTTCGGTTACACTTATATGTCCATGTGAAAATTAAGATGATTTGAAATGTTGATTTTGTCCTCAGTGCTCATAAATTTATTTACCGCCAGTAGCCTGACTTTCGTTTATATCACTGTTAATGATGCTGGAAAATGAAAAAAGAATTTTTTAAAAGCACCTTTACCTATTATCCGTCAATGGATGGCTTGCCAATGTTTACAAAAACTAAAAAAGTTTGTAGTTTTTTGCATATGCGCAAGCATTTCTATAGATAAAAAATATGAGCAACAGAACGCAGTAACAAATGGAGTCCATCCAAAAAATGAAACATTCGCTAAAAGATAATTAGAAAAATTAGAAGAATATAGTTAAAATTTAATTTCAGTTCCTCTTATACTACCTAAAAGTCTTTAATCTTCATTAATAGCTTTCTACCCTTTGCGTGTCCTGTTTTTTACCTACACAAAAGTGCGCGCGGATGCCCATTGTTTTCTATTATGTGTGATTTTTCCAGATTGTCTGTTGCGGAATAAGGGAAACGTGAGTGCTAGTTTAAATTTCAGCTATATTCCTTTAGTAAAAACATCTACACTATAAAAAAATAAACCGGAAACAGAATTCATGCGCACAGAAAGTTCCTTCCCCAACCTTTCTCTTCCGGTTCATCGATTTGTAAGCATTCTCCTGATTTGTCGTCTTTTCCGTTGAATGACCAAAAAAAGTTATACGGGGCTGCTTTCTTTGAACACAAATAATTATTATCCCAACCATCCGTGTTATTCGATCCTGTGACTTTTACGCACTTCATGTTTGGAATGGTGCCTAAAAAACGATTATTATTAGTTATAAGTAAGAGGTCATATCTGTTTCATAAATTCTTATTTGGTCTTCCAAAATTGGACAGCAACAACTGAGCAAGGGTTGGAAAATACAGAAACGCAAGCAACTTTGACAAAGCATACAATTCAGCATGACTTGTAAAAATTATTGCTCGCAAAAATATGTATTATTTAAACAATTAAACAACTTAATCTGCGATTCAATTCTTTTAAACATTACCTTTAGTTGACCATCTCAATGATGGGTTTTTTTCTTTATCTTTGTAGCAGAGGAAGTTGTTAGACCATACAGGATTCTTTTTCGCTCCTTCGATCTTCACACAATTGCATCTGCAAGATGGAGCTGCAGTATTGCAATTACATGAAGATGGTAGACCATTATTTGACCAAGTAAAGTCTTGGGGCCAGCATGGATAACCTAAAGTAGGAAAGGAAATGACATCCCGTAAATCAAAATAAATTTTGGTATAGATGTTTTAAATACTTTCACGGTAATGAAAATAAGAGCCTTACTATCTATTAGTTTTACAGAATTAATAATACATCAATATACGTAAATACTATGACTAGCTCAATTGCAAGGCACATAGAAATTGCTTATGCTGCCATTAAAACACTGTTAACAATACCTTTGGTCTTACCATCTTAACAACCATCAAAATTTCAGCTTATACCTCAATTGCACTGCACATGCATTTTAGTATATTATAAAACATTATATTATACTTTTTTTAGTATTCTTTTTTCAAAGCTGAAACATCTCCGTTGTATTAACAATGTGACTGAACGCGACATAAATATGCTAAAATGTTCACCACATTTTAAGCTAGTTGTAGTTATCCAATTGACCTTTATCTTATGAAACACATGCATACTACCAGTGACGTTTCATATTGTATTTATATCAATAAATCAGGCAAAATATTTAAATTAATACCATTGTTTGTTGTACATTGAGCTTGCTGCTGACAGCAAGGAGCTGCTGGTGCAGGTGCAGGTGCCGGTGCTGGTGCGGGTGCGGGTGCAGCTGGCAGGCAACATGGCGCAGCTGTTGTTGTTGTTTTCGTAGTGGGCTTTGCAGTAGTTGGCTTCTTTGTGTTGGTAGTTGGAATTGTAACTATAGAAGTTACAACCGTCGGGACAATTTTAGAAACAACTTCTGTTACTACAGTTGGTATAACCTTTGTAACTTCCTGCGTTGCAGGAGCTGCTGTTCCTGATGCAGCATCTGCTGCTTTTGATCCACCATGTCCTGCTTTTGATCCAATGGCCCCGGTTGTTGATTCAGAATCTCCGGTTTTTGATCCAGTATCCCCGGTTTTTGATCCAGAGTCTCCTGTTTTTGATCCATCGTCTCCTGTTTTTGATCCAGCGTCTCCGGTTTTTGATCCAGAGCTTCCTGTTTTCGATTCATCATCATCTCCTGCTTTTGATCCATTGCTGCCTGATTTTAGGCCACTCGTTGGACCTGCTGTAGCCGAAGCTCTACTGGAAAGAGTCGGTCCAACTGTAGCTTTTGCTTTGTCTGACGAGCTTATGTCGGATGCGGAAGAAGCACTCGCTTTGCCAGTAACTGAATTCGTTGCTTTAGCCGTTGAACTACTTCGTGCTGTTGGCCCTGCTGCATCATCGAACTGTTTTTGTTTTGATTTGGTACTCGTAATTGGTGCATCAGTGCTTATTTTTAATACATCTGCGGGTTGTGTAGAACGAAGCATCGTTTCTGTTGATTCTGTTGGTGATGCAACTTGCTTGTCATCATCTTCCTTGGATTTTTGATTTTCAGAAGATGGATTTTCGGATGGTGATTTAGTCGTGGTAGCACTTTCTTCCGTTTTTGGGGACGGAGAGGTACTAACACCAGTAGCGGCAGTGGTAGTAGCTTTTTCATTACACTAGAAATAATGTCATGAGGATTATCTGTGCAGCCATAATTTTGTAATCAACTTTCATGAGCAAAATAATCGAGTAAGAATAAGGATAGGTTAAGATTGCTTTTTGTTTCCTCTTTTTCAGATAAAAAATATGTATTTGAACTTAGCGCCTTACGTAAGCATTAGAAATTCTTTGGATGTCAATGTTACTTAATCCAGATCTTTGTCCCAATTCGTCAGAACTAACGCTAGCATCTAATGGAATAATCGTTTTCTGCAGTCCTGCATCTTTACCAAATGCACGCTGGCCAAGATGCATAATGGAATAGTAGTCATACCTAAAATGATGGGACGTCAACTTCCTAGAAATATATTTTTGTTACGGCGCTAATTTTACTTTATAGCTTAATTTAAAAACTGCAGCCCTTTGAGAGTTCGCAATTTTTCTAACATACAGTAGACGTCCGGTAATTCGAATACCCCTTAATTCGAACTTTGCGATATTTCGAACAAATTGCCAAGTCCCTTGAGTTTGGTTTAATAAAGTCTGATATTTTGAGCTGCTTAATTGGAACTCCGTTAATTCGAAAATTTCGCTAATTCGAACAATTTTTTAGTCCCAAGGCTGCATTATGCTCGTTTATTCGAAATTTTGTGTATCGAATATTAAAATCTTATGGGAAAATAGAAAAAACGGTTTCCTTTTTATTGCATCAATGGTGATAAAATTTCTTTCAATTTATCAATTAAATTGGCATTTCCAATAAAAGTTTACAAGGAATTTGGAGGCCTTGTCCATCGCCTAGGTTTACTCTTTCCCTTAAAGTTTTTTTAAAGTTGTAGTAAAGTTATATTAGCATAAAACCTTTAAACGTTTATTAAAATTCTTCTTTTTTTTGACTTCCGATAATTCAAACAAATAAATAACAAATTCGGACGTCTACTGTATTTAGTGGTTTTATAGTCTAAAAAGTGATATATATACTTACCTAATCATGTAAGAGTTTTTACTTACGAAAAGCTTCGTTTTTTTATTTGTACTTTTTTAGATGTTCATAGGAGGATAAAATTCTATCCTTCTAAGGTATTCTTATTCTAATAATGTCCTGCTAAGAATTTCTGCGCATATCGAATTTTGATTTGATTCCATGAAGGTATGCATGTATTATTTTTATAAGCAACTCCACTATTGTCCTTGAACTTTAGGTTGATAAAAAATGTGGTGTAATTTGAGAGATAACAAAAACTTTGCTAAATATGTCTAAAACCCAGTTCGAAATATAAGATAAAAGAGATTTCCTACAAATGCGTATAAACAAGAATCTCGGAGACACCGAAAGAACAACATTTCGTTATACCAAGAAATCATTGGTTGCTAAGCGGTCGTGAAATTTTATAGCAGTTACTTATAAAATATACGTCTGAGGAAGAAAATTAACCTAATAAAGGCTTACAGTAAAAAAAAAGAATCAAGATGCAAGTGATAACATTTATGTTATGTTATGCAAGAGTAGAATTGAAGACGTTTTTGAGCAGCATGAAACATATGATAACAGTAATCTAATAAAAACACGATAATAATACGACACACTATTAAAAACAAGGTTGTCACTAACAGAAAAAGCTGCAAAAACCAATATATCAAACAAATGATCACATAAATGCTTTGGCAGAACACAGGGTGAATGTGTGGTCGACAAGTACGGTGCATTAAACCGCATGCAAAAAAGAGATAAAGTTAGAATGCAAGAACTACCATTTTACTGGAAAAAAAATACACTACGTCTTCTCGTTTACGTTTGGCGAACAATAGGCGTAGAGATGGTGCAGAGATTGATACCTGAAAAATGCTTTAGCGTCTCTCCTTCTTAAAAATGAATTAATCGAATTTATTGAATGTTTGGAAGTTTGCACTTGTTACGCTTTCGATTGCGTAAAAGCTGTTTATTTAATGGAGCAAGTATTTTTAAAGAATCCTTCCGTATATTCCGCAATAACAAACTATTATTTATTAGAATCCCTATTATGGATTTATAGGAATAACATCAAATAAGAAATCTGCACAGGAACAGCCCTGCTGCCATGCTTAAATACCCTAATGTTGTGATATTTCAATGTTTAGGCTATTGGAAGATTAAAATGACACTTAAGATTCGAAGATAACAAGTCACTCTGTGAATTTTTATGCTGTAGGTTCACTGCAGGATAAAGACGTTACTACCAAAGAAATAATTACCTGGCTATTTCACTACGAAGCTTGTATTGTCTAAAAATATGATCTCAGAATCTGATAATTCGAGCTTGTTTTCAGAATGTCTGCGTAAACGAATGAAAGAGACCAGAAATAGATAATAAAAAGCTTCAGATTCCCGGGGGTCTGGAGTAAAGAATGTTTTATGCTGGTCTTTTAAGATGATTGACCAAAAATTAAAAGGAATTATTTTAACGCGTAAGAAATACAGTTGACTCCCTCTAACTCGGATCTCTATAATTTAAATATTTCTATAATTCGAAAGAGTGCTCAGTCACCGTCAATTTTCCTTTAGAAACTCTTATAAAAAACTTTCTACAATTCGAATTTCTTTAATTCGAAACTTTCTCTAATTCAAACAGTTGTTCAGTCCCTTCGAAACGATTCTCTTCCTAACTCGAATTTTAGAGTGTCGTTTGGTGTCGACCTGAGAAAAGCACTTGTCAACGCAACTCATACTGTCGAAAGAGATCGTCTCTGTAATGTAAAGCAATCAAATATCAACGGTTTTTCAAATAAAGTTTCTCTTTTGTGTGAACTATGAAAATAAAGATTGAATGAAACTTGAATTATGTTTTCTTGATTTTAAAATTAACGTAATTTCTCTCTGCAGTTCGAATTTTCACTCTCTGAAGCTAAAAGTTCGAATTATAGAGACATCTATAATTCGAATCTCTGTGTAATTCAAACAAAAATTATTCCCCCTGGCAATTCGAATTAGGGAGAGTCAACTGTAGTATTATTTGCTAATTCGCTTTGCTCAACCGAAAATAACCTTATTTATTTTCAAACTCCATGCGGGACAATAATAACCATATAATATCCAAGCTGTAAATACGTAAATACATAAGTGTAAAAATGCAAATGTAAAGCATAGATGACTTAATTGTCCTTATCAATATGTCCAATGGCTTCTCTACTAAGATCAGTCTTTAAAATATCGAATTTTAACCTATCCTCCCCTTTAGCAATATGCCTCCGTGGCTTCTCTACTAATCTACAACTTTGACTTATGCTAGCTAACAGTTAGCGTTATTTTGATCTCAATATCACGTCTTTATTACACTTTTTCAAGATCGTTACAATTTTTTATTCGCCTTTTTTCTACTGATTTAAGTGCAAGTTTTTACTTAGAGATTTGCCTTTTTTAGGATAAAAATCTTTTCGATAACTCGTAATCAAACGAGGTTGGTTTCATTCACCTTTTTTCCGGAAAGAACCCATAGAAACGGCGTATTTCTAAGTTTAAAAGGCAATACCCTTTTCATTTTTTAGATCATTTTTAAGGGGTGGGGAGGCGGCCCTTCTCTTTAACTTGTTACAGCTCTAATGGTTAATCGACTTAGGAGAAAGGTGGGAGTTGTTGCACGTGTTATAAATCTTAAGACGGTAACGGCACACAAATATTACATAAAAATAAATACAACTAATGAAGTTTTTTTGGAAAATTAATTACTTACGGACTGTCTTGTTGCTTTGCAATAATTGCGTTGCTTTCATGTATTTTGAAATTGTCTCTTTTGTCTAAAATGAAAAAAATGAAAAATAAGGACGGGCCAGCTAATAAAGAGAATACCCCCTAAAACAAAATTGCCGTTCTCTCTTCGACTTGAAACGTACCATTTTGAGGTTGTGGGTAGAACGCCAAATATTTTAAAAAAATAAAATGTCATTTTTCTAAATTTTGTGTGTTCAACAGCTTGTTGTGACATCAGCCATATTTGTTTTCAATTTATTTTTGGGTCGCCGCTTGTCGTTCAATTCGTCGTCATTATTTTTACGCGCATTTCGTAGTATATGGACTTTGTAAGAAAATGAAGAGGAAATATAGATATCTTCTCTTCAAAATATCTAAAATCCATTTCAAAGTCAAAATTTGTTATTTACAACATAGCATTTAAACAAAAATACCTGTTTTGACATTTTCTAAATTAACTTTGATGTATTTGTCTCCTAAAAAAATAAAATTGAAATAGTGGCCAGCGTAATAAATTGAATATGCAAGGAAACGTTTTTGCGTTTGTATTGACTTTTGTATTAATAGAATTAAAACAGACATACTGACAGGTCTTGTATGTTCGTGAAAGAATCCAAGAGCGTGCATTATTTCATGTATTACAGTTCCTTTGAAGCCACATCCAGAACCAATACTTATGTCTTGTTTTCCACCAACACGTCCAACGTGGGACCAGCATCTAAGATTTTGCGGGGAAACTATACAGGTACAATAATACACGGTCGTAGATGTTGATTTTTTGTTTGTTTTGTTTATTTGCTAAATTTTTACTACGTTACAAATTATGCGACAAGGCTAAAGAAGGTTTTAGCGCGATTCACCGATAGAAATATTGAGCGGGCACGAAACAAATTCTACGTACTTCTTGCCATCTTTAATAAAATTAAGATAATCTTTGTCTTCAGCTCCAGGCGTCACAAATTTTAAGCAAGTATAATCTTCTAAATCCTTTATGGCGTTCATCACAACCGCTTTCTTCGAAGCCGCTATTTATGTTAAAAAAAGAGAAAAACTTTTGTCAGTAAGCTTTTGCGATGGAAAGTTTCGCGAGTTCGAAAAATTATTTCAATAAATAGCCGACTTACTCATCGAACCATCAAACATATACGGAATTCTCTTATCCCATTTCGTATTTGCTGTTCCTGCTCGCTTGGAGGCGCTTCCTGACCTCACAGCTTTAACAAAATCATCATTTCGAATATCGCCTTCGACGAAGTTGTTCGGTTCGATGTCTTGTGCTTCAAAACGAATCAAATGTAACTCACACACGACGAGGAAAATATTAAGAAGAGAAAAAGCTACGTTAAGATAAAAAAAATAAAAAAAATAAAAAAAGGCTATGTATGTACCTGCAAGTTCACGATTCAATATTTTCCACAACAAGGGTTGCAATTTTGGTACATATTTATCTAAAATTTTGCATTTGTTTAATTAGTGGATCTATAGTTGCCCAAATGCTTTAAACCTTAACTATCCAATGAGGTAAGAACAACTTTTTGTATATGATGTGCTGCATAACGACTAAACAAAACTAGTAAAAATAATAACTATTACTTACTGTTGGCAGTTCCCATAACGTTTTGTGATAATTTTTCTGCATTGTCTGCCCCAGTTACCTTATTAGCTAGTTTCTTTATGCCAGATAAAAATGCTTGATTTCGCTCCACAATGCAGCAGATGGTTACAAATAAACCAATTAGAAGCTTCATGCTTCTTGTTAGACTGCTTTACCGAAGAATGCAGTTTTTGATGACTAGTTTTCTTTTTACTGTAAGAAACAAACCACACGCTTTTTTATTTGGAATATTTATGTTTATTCTTATTGATCAAATCTACACCTTCTGAATTCTGTAACTGAAATTAAGCTTAAATTGATATTAAGGATTTTGCTTGCCAGTTGTCTAAAATTTATATTCTCGTGTTGTTTGCAAAACTGGGTCAAATGCAAAAAACAAGCTTTATAGATAAAAATGAATAAATTGAAAACAGGCCCGCCTTACCTTATTTCAAACGGCTTTAAAATTCGCCGGTTTTTCTTGTCAGTTCGTTTAACTAAAGCCTGCAACTGGCGACTGTTTGAAAAAGTTAATTTTTACTTTTATTACCGATTTTCACGTTAAAAAAACACAAGAAACAGAGAAAAACCAGTTTGTGGATTTATAATTCAGTCATGGTAATTAATACAAAAACATTACCTGATTACAACAGTAAGTAAAAGTAGTGAGTAAAAAAAATTCATGTAATCCTAAACAAATATATGTCAAAAAAATTGCTACAGCAGAAAAAAAATAGAAGTGCAAATAAACAACCAATAAGCAACTTAAAAAACAAACAACTTTTTTCACATATTTGTACATCTTATTTAAATATTTTCTTCCTTTTCTTCTTCCGTTCTCCAGCTATTGCTGGTTATTCCAGCTAGCGCTGTTACCTACGAGAAAAAAAATCTTGTTTGTGCGCATGCTGTTAGTCGATGAAATTAAAAGCCGAATATGAGTTAAAGTAAACGACAATTTTGCGTTCTAACAGCGATACGCCATGCTAATCACACTCAATAGCAATTTCATTTCTTTTTATTTAAAATCATGCTGAATCTGAAAACAGAGGAACGACAGTTTAACTACTGAATTCGTTTTCTCACGTATGTGCAAATTCAATTAAATATCCACATCAATATTCTTCTTCTAATAATCATCAATATTCTTCTTCTTCTTCTTCTTCTTCTTCTTCTTCTTCTTCTTCTTCTTCTTCTTCTTCTTCTTCTTCTTCTTCTTCTTCTTCTTCTTCTTCTTCTTCTTCTGAGACTTAGAAAATTCAAGAATACCGGTTGGTGGGAGGATCCACAAGTTTGTTTTATAGCAGCAGCTCCACGTATGGCTATTTGCCTTTTAATTACCCTCCCCTTTTTCGCGACGGTATCTGATAGAATATTTTGCTGGTACTCAATTTTGCGAATAATCAAAATTTAGCAAATGTGCAAAAATCAATTTACGCGAAAATTGGAACCAAAAAAATATTTCACCAAACATACAAAGCATACCCGTTCGTTAACTTTTTTAAAATATATGTCGAAACTTTTAAATACTGCTTATAATGCACATCTCTGTTCCTTTTTCCCACCTCTTTTTTGCTGGAGTCTAAAAAAGTCAGTAGCTTTTTGCGAATATTGACACATTTATGTAGTTTGACATGAAAAAGCACCTAAAATGAAACAATTCGAGGCCATTTTAAAGGATCTGAAATCCAAATCACTTCTCGGCGTCTAACCATACGGGGGCACCGTTTTCTGTTCACTTTAAAACAATGTCGTCGGGTCTGACCTCCTTGGCAAGTAAACATCATAGAATACGGATATGTCTACTTTTATTGTTAAACTCAGTTTGGATGCTAAAATCTTTATTTTAGCCGCGACTGTCAACGTTCTTAACCTCATTTTATTTATTAAATTAACGCAAGTCGTCTGAATTTTGTAACTACGGCGTACTCTATCCTAGATATTCATTTCAAATAAGTTGGAAAAAAGAAGGTTTTTATATCATTTTATTAAACCTATATTCCACTATAAAAATCGGGCATTTTGGTTTCTTGATAGGTTTGTTTATGCGGCAAAAAGGCCACCTGGCACACCTTGAAAGTAGTTGTAACGGCTCAGGGGTGAAGAGAGCCCGGGGAAAAAGACGCTGTTAACGAGCTTGCATGAATTAACTGTTACTTTGGCGCCTGTTAAAACCAAAGAGAGTTCACCATTATGGCCGCTTTCTGTATTGTTGATCCTCAGTATGTTCCGTTTAGAAAGACGGATGTTGTCTTTCTTGGTTCTTCTTGAATTTTCTTGTGTGTGGCACGCTCTTCTTTTTCTAGTAGTTGTTCTTGTATGAAATCGATCCAAATCAACAGGAATCACTAACACTATAAAGTGGTGGGTAGCTAGCTAAGGGCTTGAAATCTGACGTGAGTCTTTTTAGGCTCCTGTCAACTATGTATGGAGATACATGCCCATGCTCTCTAAGGTCGCAATCACAAATCATTTTGGTTAGGGTGCTTTTGACCTGTCAATTAAGGATTGGGTGGTGGATAGCATTTATGAAATATACAGGATTTTGGAATTAGGATCTTTAATTTTCTAACATAGGGGGCCAAGCTGGAAGTTGAACCTTCAATACTCTGTGCCAAAGCATACAAAAAGTGCTAAAAGAAGAGGCTATTTTGAGAAGTTTATTATCTTGACATGTTTTTGTTTACATTTGGGCACTATTATTAAATCCTGGAGCTCACCTTTAATTGTGTACAAAATTTTTAATAATAATAAGATCAGAAAAGGGATTAGCTATAGTACTAATTATTGAGAACCACTTTGTTTTCTTTGCATTCAATAGAAGTTTACTGAAAGTAACACACGCGCATGGTAAGGGATGCCAGGAACCTCAGAAGCAATATTTTTTTGTTTATTTCATTTTATTCTGCACAACATTTACCCCTTACTAGATCTTACACTGATGATTTTTGCCTCTACATGTGTCATATAGTGGAATTGTATATATAGACTTAGTGGAAGACCATAGTAGACTTCTGAATTTTTCCAATTATTGAAGTAAAGGGAACAATAAATGTCCTGCTTGTCAATCTCATCATCCCCAGTGCTGTTTTCACTTTTTTTATATTGGGACTGCGTGCAAGAAAAAGTAGATTGTGCCAATATCCAAATTGCAAATATATATTTTTAATCAAAACTTCAAGCTCTTCATGTTTGATGCAGCGGGTTGACAAATTTCTAAATTTTTTGGGTGCTGACATCTTTAAAGTAGCGGT
Source organism: Hydractinia symbiolongicarpus (assembly GCF_029227915.1). Lineage (NCBI taxonomy): Eukaryota > Metazoa > Cnidaria > Hydrozoa > Anthoathecata > Hydractiniidae > Hydractinia > Hydractinia symbiolongicarpus. Next base: position 8,661,686 of record NC_079878.1, read on the forward strand.
ATGGTAAATAATTACTTTTTTTACATTTTTTTTAAGGAACATCTTACTTTTAAAACTGCTCTTTCCAATGAACTAAATTTTATTCCAAAATGTTTCCTCAAAATTGAAGGATTTATTGTTACAAAATCTTCCACTCCGTATGTCTTTGTTCTGGTGATCAAATATTTCTGTGCACGAATGATTCACCTTTACTAAAAATAATCTGACCTTCAGCTTTGAGAACTGTTTCTGTTTACGCAATAATTATGCATAAGGTGTGAGATAAGCGAGACAAAAAGTACTGAAAAAAAGTTGGAATATAACTAATGAATAATTAAATATTCTCTTTTTAATTTCTTGTAAACAATCACAGGTTGATAGAAAAAACTTTGTTAACGAATATCTTTTTTTATAAAATTTTCGGTTGCCTACTCTTCTTATAAGGGATCTGTCTCAAAAATACATTGGATGACGTCATGAAACTTTCGTTTTCGGCTTCACGAGTGTTTGATTTCTAGCGTGTCTTATTTTAATTTTTGGTCAGCGGATTTGGATGCAGAAGTTATTGAAAGAAAAAGGAAAAAATGAAGTGTTATTTTAAGTTCTTATAGATGATTTACGGCATATTTTTAAAACGATTAAAGTTGAGAAAAAATGAGACACACAATGTAAATTCAGACTATGCAGAACATGTGAACATATTTTTTTAAGGCTTTCGACTATATTTTTTTTCTGTTACAACATTTTAATATTTTTTTAGTAATATTGTAGAACAAACTTCTGTTAACAAGTACATATATACTTTTGCAATGTTTTTTTTAAAATGGAAAGTTGAAACAAAATGCTTTATACAGAGAGTGTGTAATTACCATACTACTAAAAATTCATAAAACATAACTTTGTGATTGTTTTTATCGCTGATTGGATTTTCCATAAACTTATTCACAAGTATATACATAATATACAGTAAGTTTGTGACAGGCATAGCTGATGTGTTTATTTTTGTTCAAGTCACTAAAAAATGCATGTCTCAAAATGAATTTTTTCAATTCCTGTCAAAGTATTAGTCTGTGTCAGCAATATTTTGGTGCTTACAGACCTGTTCCCCAATAGCCCACTAACCAACTAAGATATTTCTGAGGCCAAAATTTTTAGACGGAGTATTTAGACATTTCTTAGCTTATTTTTCTGATAAATCTCGGCTGTTTGAAGCTAATAAAATTGCCAAAAATTTATTGAGATGTTAAGGCAAAGGATTTTTGAAAAAAAAATAATTAAAAATAATAAAAAAAGAAAGCAATTTCTGAACACTGGAGAGTTATTTTGTTAAAAGTTATTAAATTTTTTTATCTGTATATATATTTAGTTTTGACATGCATGTTAGTATCATAGAAAACCTTTAAGATGTATAATGTTTTCCTCATCCAGGTAACGACAGTCAAGTGAATTTTATCCAGACAGGTAAACAACGCTGAATACTTTTATTTACATTTTCGTTTTTTGTAAAATTAATTTGATGTATATTATGTTGTTCAGGTATAATAAAGTTTTTACTTCAACTTCATAATTTATGCATTATACTTTTTTTGCTTCTTCCTTACTGTGAAAAAAAAAATAATAAAAAGTGTAAATGCACAGGCTTTGAAGAAATCATTTTGTTAATAAATTGTACCCATTTTCTTTAAAGACTCTTAAAATGCCTAATTTCGGAAACTCAAGAAGTACAGCTAATGCCAAACTATGTTTATGCTATGTAATTGCTATAAATTGGCCTGAGAACATCCCATAAGAACTTTAAAGTTAATAATCCTCTTTGTACTTAATGGACCTGGGATGCTTAATGTTATGTCAACCCCTTGCCTTATGTGTGAGAAAATTTATACTTTTATACTTTTATATAATTATAATATAAAAATATATATAAAAAAATTTTGAATTAATAAATTGACTTTCTTGATTTTACTATATCTATATGTATAAAATTTATGATATATTTACATTGCTATTTTTTCAGTCTGCAAATTTTACATGATACTTTTAAACAAATTACATGTCCTTATTTTTAGGGTAGCCGTTATGTTTGGGAGAAAACTTGTCGTTTATAAACAGGGACTGAATTTTCTTTCACTTTAAAGCTGACATTTTGTGTATTTTTATGTGATTTAGCTTTTTAATTTTGCTGACTGTGATACATTCAGACTACATTTCATGCAGTGGCTTAACGTCACACCAAACCCTAACACCGCCTTAACATCACACCTAAATAAATCTATGCTGCACAAAACTTCACCTCCTGTCCTGCGAAAAAACACTTTAACACTCTGTAAGTATATAAACAAGATACTTTTAAATTTCCTTTGAACATTAAGCTACAATAACAACAGGCAAATATTTTATTTTTCACAAAAATCCAGAAAATAGCATAAACGTTCCTGTGTCTTTTTTGCACTAAAGCTTCAACACCATTTGCTTTACTTGAATTTGAGAAATTGATGAAATAGCAAAACACAACAGTCTGCCCCAGACCAACCCCTTGCTACATGGTAGCATTTAAAAAAAAATTAAGTAAAATTAGTCACAAATAAATCTTCTTTACAATGTTTTTAAACCAATCAGGTTTGTTTTTAAACCTGATATTTTTTTCAAAATCACAAACTTTATTATGAAGACAATAAAGTCACAGGCGCTGATGACCAGAACTTCAAATAAATGATATTATCCTTATCTTTTATAAGAGCTTTTTAGTTTATTTATCCTTTTAATCAGAAAAATGATGTTGAGCTAAATTTTTTTTATTAATTTATTTGATTTTAGTATTTTTCTGCTCTATAAACATGTGTCTTTTTAAACTAGTAATCCTTCTACAGCTTTCAGCTTACAAGAACTGGCAAGAGTTTTGAAATCAAACAAACTTTCATTGTTGTTGTTGTTAAATATTTATCTTTTCACACCTTCTGTCCACATATTACAAAATACTGCAACAGAAGGATACTATCATGTTCAACATGTGTCATTGTTAAGCATACCTGTATGAATAATTTTAATAAAATATGTATGTGGTTTTCAGAGTTTTAGAGTTTAACTTTTTATTGTCTAAATCATTTAAATTATGTTTCAAACATAGTTCAAATGAAAAAATTAATTTTATAGATTAAAAATAAGTAATACAAAATGACAGATTTAGATAGCAAGCTAAGAGGGGAAGAGAATATTAACTATGTATCAGATTCAGATGAGGAAGAATGCAGTCGGGGCAGAGACTTAGATGATGAAAGTTCAACAGCGAAAGTCGATGTTCCTGCAGAAATAAATGACCTGCCACAATTTGATACGTCTGGACCAAAGACTGGTCCCAAAGGTGTTTTAGAAGATTATCGGAGATATCAGGAATTAAAAAAGTTACAAGATGCTGAAGAAACAAAGGAAAGAATTGCACTGCATAAAAAACATGCTTTCACTGTTGATGTGGATAAACACAAAGTTGAGGAAGAGGAAAACTTTGACGTTGATGATGATGATTTTTTGAAGAAATACCACGAGAAAAGGCTTGCTCAGTTGCAAAAGGAAATGGAAAACAAGTTGACAGAAAATGCCCCAAAGTTTGGTCAGCTGTTGGAACTAAATGGAAACAAACTAAGTGAGGCTATTGACAAAGAGGATCGCAAGGTTATTATTGTAATCCACTTATATGAAGACACAAATTCTTCGTGTAAACAAATGAATGCATGTTTAAAATGTCTTGCGAAGCAGTATCCATACATAAAATTTTGTAAAGTACGAGCTTCAACAGCCGGACTCAGTTTAAATTTTAAGATGAATGCTTTGCCAGCATTGCAAGTTTACAAAGAACGTGTCTTAATTGGCAATTTTCTAAAGATGCAGGACAAACTTGATGAAGAATTTTATGCATCTGATGTTGAAAACTTTTTGATTGATTCTGACATTCTAACAAATGGGACTAATTTCGATCAGGATTTGGTGGACAGTGATTATGAACTGGATTAAATATGAAAAAGAAGATTTATTTTGTACTAGTCAATATAAAATTATTTCTTGTAATACAAGGTTTAAATTAGAAATATAACGTAAGTTCGCCAAAATTTGTCAATGAAAAAAGAGGAAAAAGAAGAAAACATCTTCTTAGCTGGGAGCACTGTACGCCACTTGCCATTGATCTTTTTTATTGATTATGTTTTTATAAAATCTATTAAGAATTAGGTCATACCAACGATGGATAAAAAATTGGATTCGCAATTTTAACTTTATTCTTCATTTAATGATTCACAAAAATGAATCCTGTAGAAGCCTTTCTCTAAAAATTATTTTTAATTCTGTGTTTTCTTATATGAGGATTTAGTTGCAGATACATAATATGTATTAAATAAATATTTCCATTATTTTGATTTAATATTATTGTTGTTACTTCTGTAAATACAACTATGATATACGAAGTGAATTTAATTTATACTATAGAACTTATATGCATAGTATCTGTACATCAGTTGTGCTATTATTGTGACATGATTTTTAGCATTTGAATACTGTAAACTCGTGATTGCTTCAATGTTTTTCTATGCTTGATTGAATTAAGTTGCTTAAACTAACTATTTTAGGATTTTGGTAACCAATCTGCACTGAAAACGGTTTAGTTGTATTATGTAACACTTCTATATTTATCTCCTGTGAATCTATGTGTAACCATTCAGGCATTTTAAATCTATATCACAGGTCTTTGTTTTTTTTTATTATAGTTGCCTCCTTTAGTTTCATCGATTTGAGGTCAATGCTTCTAATACTCTATTGGGGCATACACAAGATGAATTTCATGTTTCATTAATGTAATTAGCAGAATATTCAGAACAAAGAAAACATTATGTACTACTTTCAACATTAACATTTGTGTTGAATACAATACTTTTTAATAAGTTTCACATTTCCATGAACAAACTGTATGATTTAATGATCCAGCTAACTGTTGGCTTTATTCTACATCCAAATAATTACAATATTATTATCATTGGGAAGTTCTGCCATAGTGTTTTATTTAACGGGCAAGTAAACACAAAAATTATAATTTAATTTTTAATAGAACTTTGATTCATTAAAAAATGGGTATGTGGCATTGCCTACCTCTTTCAAGAATTCTGTATGAACATTGAAAAAATTTTATATCTTGCCAGACCCCCTTTTTTCAGAACTTGTTTTTCATCAAAATCAGTTAACTTTAAGAAATAAAAATAAAGATATTTTTAAATAAACAATATAATACCTTGTATTCTGTCACTCTTCACCAGAGGTACTTTAAATAAATAAATGACATATGAGCCCAGCCTTTCTGATTCAAATTTTTCACCATCAGCAATTCTTTACCAACACAAGTCTTCATTATACTATTTTGGGTTGGCATTCACGTCAGCCAAAAAATTACGACTTGAATTTTTTGTTTTTGTGAACAATTTACAATTTCACATCAGCAAAAACGGTGACATGAACTTTTTCTCCTTGTTTGACATCGGCAAATTACCTAAATTCGAGCTTTTTTTTCCAAGCTGGATTGTTCACATTTAAACTACTTTAATTCTAATTAAGGTTAATAAGCAAAATGCTCAGAAACCACTTTTATGATCTTATTTAATTCTTGCATGAAAGGAATATTTTCTATCGCTTTTTTTGCATCAGTACTTTTAGACCTGTTAAGAGATTTGCATTCAACCTTTATCAACGCACAGATATTACAAAAAGTAAATTGATTATCATAAATTTTTGGTTGTATTACGTGGGATCTGCATGTCAGTTTCCAATCAACTTTTGTGAGTAAACATATAGCGGCTATACAAGCTTACCCAGAAAATTTTATTGTAAAGCAAGCTGGAGACCTGGGTTATTGGATCATTATAAGAATTTTTAGAGACCTGGATTAACCAAACAAATGTCATTTTGACAAAAAAATTTATGTTAATCAATTAACCTTTATAATATCTGTGCGTTGATAAAGGTTGAATGCACATATCTCTTAACAGGTCTAAAATTAATGATGACAGAAAATGTCTAAATTTTACTATTAGTTAAATATGACACCATAATTTATGCAGCATAATTAAATCTAAAATTCTTTAAATGTGAATATCTTGAGTACCTACACAGCTTTTTAAAAAATTTACAAAGTTTTGTTGACCAACCTTTTTTATCTCTATAATGTAAGTCCAACATCATTTTATACCTTGGGTTCGCTTTAGGTTATATGCCTAAATACCTGCATTGTGGGCAATAAAAGGAGGAGGACGACAACGCTAAGTCCCCTAAATATTTTTTTGTGTTTGTTACAGCAAAAGTTCCTACAATCCCAAGTCTAAGGTCTAAAAAATTAAGAGACAATAACAGTATATCGTCCAGGCTCAGGGAAGGCAATTGTTCTAAAATTAAATAAACACATGATTATTTATAAGAACAGATTTATAAAAACACGCACCTCAGATCCTGCCAGGAAGTAAGAACAGAATAAGAACATCTTAAGGCTCAAATTATTCTTGTCATAACTAAAAGGAATTAGACTATTATTTTCCAGTACTCTGTAAAACTAACAAATGGTTGTTTTTGTTACTTTTCTCTTGCTCGATTGTTCATGAACACATAGAGTCTCATTAGCAAAGAACATTGAAAATTCAAATTAAATTTGATAAGAAAATTCCATAATTAAAAACAAAATAAGCTATATATTCTGAAGTTGTGTTTTATTATTAAAATGTTTTACAACCAATCAGGCCAAAAAGACTAAGAACAGTCAGCAACAGGTTAGATTTTAATGAGTTTTTTAAAAAATGAGTGTAGCTTTTGGGAATATTGGCACTGAAAATGTATCTGAAAAAGACAATTTTAAGGGCTGGTTGTTGAATTGTTTTTAATTAAGACTTTTTAACAAGCATCTTCTGTTACTAAGAATATCAGAAAAAATACCTTGAAAGTGAAATTTTCAATTTGCTTGCTTCCTTTTGTTTACCAAATGACTAATTAGAAATGTGAAATTATCCTAGATATCTTCTAGATATGTTTTTTCAAAAACGAATGTTCTGTTTGCTACTCTGAATCTGCTAAAATGAACTAAAATATGTTTTGTTGTTAATCTAACATTGTGTTAGACAAGGATTCTTTGTATCCTTTTAGAACCTTTAAAGCACTAAAAAACAAACAAAAACAAGTGGTGAATATATATAAGACTTTGGTTCTTATGAGAAATAGTGTTTTTAGTTTTTTTGGTATTATTGTATATAATAAAACATAGTTTCTGTTTCCTGTCAAGAAGTTATGACAACCCGAGGTGCACTAATCATATTAGAAGGTTGTGATAGAAGTGGAAAGAGCACACAATGCAAGAAGTTAGTTGACTATTTGCAGAACAATGGACAACAAGCTGAACTGTGGAGATTTCCAGGTGATACATGTTTCTACATTTATAATTGTTTTTATCCTAATTTTTTGTAACCCTATCCCTATTGGGTAAATTCACTCTAAATTTTCTTTTTGCTATAACTCAATGATGTCCAGGAATTCCAAAATGCTAAATAACCCTTGTTAGGTCTAAATAACTGTTGTTAGGCCTAAAATGGGAACTTTCTGTTTCGTTTTTAGAACCATGGGGAAAATCAATGATGATGCCATAAGGTCAGCTGGGAATCTTTGAAGCGTAATATCTTGAGAACAAAATAAGATTTTTAAAAAATTCCAAAACACTTGATAAATAACTTTTTGTTCTTCACGACATATAAAAACCATTTTTAGGCAGGAATCCCCTTAATAATAAAATTCATTGTATCCAAGCTGCTTATTATGATGAACATCATCAGTACATTGGCAGTTTATTTTTGAAAACAATTACTAGATGTATGATGGTTTGTCTGTATTTTTTTAAAAAAGCTAAAGGTGATTTAAAAAAACTGAACAATTTAAGATTAATTTTGATTGTGAAATGACTGTTTGACACCTACCAAGCCTATTCTTGGTACAGTTAACCTTATCTAGCAATACACCAGAACCTTTTTTGCAATTTTCAATGAACAAAGTCATTGCATTAACGTTGACAAAGTTAGGTCAATAAAGTTGTAAATAGTAAAGTCATTATAAAATTTGAAAAGAAATAGAAGTAGCTGATCTTTCCTGTGTTTTCCAAAAATGATCAAATTGTTCAAAGTGGGAATAACTCACCTAAAGCGAGAAGTTGATATAGGAAACAGAAGATCCTATACATTATTGTAATCAGTGTTCAAGCTCTTTACAACGATAGAAGTTTAAAAAATACTTACTCCATGCCCCACCCTAAAATTATTTTTCAGAATATAAACACCAGGAGCTTTTTTGAAGGTATATAATGTATAGGGTCTTATATTTTAACCACTGGAGGGGCTTCACTGACTCTTGCAATTAGATTTGCATATTGATCTTATATGACATTATTTTTTTCAATGTAGAACGATCGACTGCAATTGGGCAAGTAATCAACAGTTACATTGCAAAAGAAACAGAACTGCACGATCGAGCTGTACATTTGTTATTTTCGGCTAACAGATGGGAATTAGTGTGAGTTTAAAAGTTTTTTATGATTTTTACTTGGTGACTGACACACCTCCACAAAATGTTCATTCTTGGGTGGTTATAAAGTGGTACAAATTTTTGGTTTTTTTTCAACATATACAAAATATTTTTTACATGCAAATGTAAAAAGTAAAATACTTGAGAATCCTTCTGTCATCTCTTCAACTGTAACTTTTAGTTCTAATTTAGTCAATTTATTTACATAGTGTTTAAACAATAACCTTTTAATTGTTAAAATTAAAAGCTTTTTAGGTCCAATATTTTATTTTTAGCTAACCCTATGAATTTTTTTTAGACCTTTGATAAATGAAAAACTTAAAAGTGGTGTCACTCTCATTGTAGATAGATATGCGTACTCAGGTGTAGCATTTACTGCTGCTAAGGTTAGTGTTATTGTTCTTTTTTAAAAGAAAATTTGTAAGCATTTATATAATTTTATTTAGATTCATTATGTAGAACATATCAGTAATCAACCACAACACGGTCAAAAATAAACCATTAATAGCATTCAGCACAGTATCTTTAACGCCATCAATGACATAAGATTTGACACATTGAAATGAAAATGCACAACAAGAAAGCACATCAAAACACAATCTCGAATTGTCATTTTTATTTTCTGGTGTCATTATTTGCATCCTGTGAAAAAATTCAAACTTACAGAAATTGCGACTAATAATATGACAATTTCTGTGGGGCCAACATGACATCATAACTTGAGCATGATATTAAAATGTCCATATTTTTGAACTTAAAAACATACGTTCGACATCATTTAGCACCTTAGATTCTCTTCAATGCGAAATGCATTCAACAATGAGACACTGTCAGCACAAACTAATGTTGCTTTCCTAAGCTAGATTGTTCTGTTCAGAGTTTTTTTGCAGAGAGATAAAGCCAATGTTGGCTTTATCTCTCTGCATGGCACTGCTAGAGTTATAAAAGATATGAGTATAACGTTTCCAATTTATATGTAATTACTTCTAGTTATAATTTACGTGATAATTCCTAAATTGATCCTTAGGATATCAATTCAAATCCTTTGCAAGGAAATATGCAAAAATGATGGTAGTTTCCTCATTCACGGCCTTTTAAATTGTTAGTGACGGTCTATAACTTTGAGATCTGTATGTTCAAAATAAATGTTAAACACATTGCTAACGGACACATCAATCGATTCATCACCAAATCTTTGAAAGTCTTAAAATGATAGCGTGCTCACTACTCTGTAAACCACATATGCTCTTTTGACAATCCTTAAGATCTTAAAATATAAAAAAATGACTATCCTTTTTCTACCATTATTTGGTTTTGTATAAAAATGTTTATAGATTAATCAATAACTCTAAATGAGATAATCTTTCCTACTTTTGTCTGCTATTTTTTGAGTGTTCACCCTGAATGAGTGAACTAACCACTTTCTTCATATATGTATTTGTATTTTTATATTAATCAAATAGACTGTCAGTTCCAAAATTACTTCTATATAATTGCTGTGTATAGTTCATTAAATCTTTTTTGATAACAGTATTTGTCCTGAAGAAATGATAATGCTGCATTTTAGGGTTTAGATGTGGAGTGGTGCAAATCATGTGACACAGGTTTACCACAACCAGACGCAGTATTTTACATGGACATTAGTGTAGATGAAGCAAGCAACAGGGGTGGTTTTGGTGGTGAGCGTTATGAAGTGTCTGATTTTCAAAAGAAAGTGCAGCAATTATTTTTAACCTTAAAAGATGATTCCTGGAGGGTACTTGTTTTTATCATTATTAATTATATCCGTGCAAATATAAAATGTTGTTCATTAACCTTTCTGGTTAAACAAGAATGTTCAAAGCAACTCATTTTTTTCCCATCTTGTTTGAAATTAGAATGTCTGTATTAGTATTCTCTGTTTGCCACTTTAATACATTTTTAGCACTTGAATTCAAAATTTCAAGAGTATTTTTACTATGACCTAAAATTGGCAAAATAAACATAGTGAGGAAGCAGTTAATAAAATGTTGTCTTTGTTTTAGGTAATTGATGCTAGACTGTCAGTGGAAAAGATTCATATGAGTTTGCGTGAGAAGGTTTGGGATATCATTGAGCAGTGTAAGCACAAGCCATTGTTAATGTCACTTTTTAAAAAAACAATCAACAACGTCTGTAACTAAAATATTAGGCTTTTTTTAATATATAAAAGGAAAAATGCTATTTATGATTAGAAATACACATAATAATATTTATTACAAAATTTTTAAGCACTTGCGTTAAATCAAGTTTTATACATTATATAATATATGCTTACAAATTCTTTGATTGTCCAATCTTTCTTGTGATTTACTTTTCTTTTTTACAGATTTGTCTTTTTCTGAACATTTCATTCCACGCACTTATAGTTTTACTGTAATCAAGGGAAGTAACTTTGCCCCACAATGAAATAAATACATTTTTTCGTCCTTTACTTTGTGTAAAATGCAAGACCATCATTGCTTTTATACTCCCTTTATCTACTGTATGCTGTTTTCTCCGGAATCCTATATTTATTTGCATAACTTTCTATAAATTCACAAGTATAGATATTAATAGGTATTGTGAGTATTTTTCTGCTTTTAAAAGTTGATCACAGCAAACAGAAGCTACCTTTCAAATTTTGACAAACGTCACGATTGCTTCTCATTTTCATCATGCTACACTAAACTGCAAATAAGAACATCCTTGCATTTGCATTTAGTGTCTGGCAGTGAGCGGCTCAATCTGCAGTCCTCATCACTGGGAGTTGCAGATAAACTAACAAGAAAAATCTTAGTTTTTTATAAGTAGTTGCTTTAAACCGAAGCTTTATCCTTTCAAATAAAGTCAATTTTCATATATAACTGCAAATAATAATTGAATCATTTCTTTTTCTGAAGCAATTATTTATAGAAACTACTTGCTATTTTTTATAAAGAATTGGCAACAAAATTAGTCCTTTGAAAAATTAAGTAGCCTGAGAAAGTGTTCTGTTTTTCTGAAAATAATTTCGATGAGAAATCGTTTTTCCTTTGTCTTATTTATAACAAATTAGCTTTCTTTGAAAAAGTATCTGATTAACAAAGCAACCTTGAAACAATCTTTAACCGCAGAATTCGCTATATAACAATTAATTGCTTATTTATCGTACAATCACTGTACATCCATTTTCTGTTCAAAATGTTAGGCTTTTTCTGTCCACTGTTTTTAAGGTATCAATGTTGGTCAGGACATTAAAAATACATATCTCTAAATTTACTTTCATTTTTTCGTCAATATAACTTGTAGTGATATACATAAGGATGTCATAGTCAAATTAGCAGCATCGAAAAGAAATAGAAAAGTTGGATCTTAAAATGAGTTTGTTATTATCTCAAGTATGGAAATCTTGTCTTCAACAGACCAAGAAGGATACGTCGACGTTGTTTTTATACTTAAGACGTGGTGTTTGCACAAGAAATATTATGTCATGCTGTTGCTTGGCAGCGAATCGAAAGACATGTGATAATAATAGACAACCTAAGTTGGTCTTTATTACCAGACAACTTCATGTATCCAAAACGAGACATAACACAGAGAAAAAGTTTCAAACCAAAGTTTTAACATTTAGCAATCCCATAAAATATATTTCGTTGAAAATTAAGTTATTTTTAATGCAGACCTATTTCGACCGTGACTTTCGAGAAGATCAATTTATTGCTGGAGCCAAACAGGTAATTTTTTGTTGTTGCGTTTTTATTTTGTTTCCAAAGAGACCTCTTGATCCCAAGGAATCCGGAGAAACTTTTAAAACCTGCCATTACAAGTTTCACTAGGCTCTATTTTGCAGAACATCAAAAAATGTACTTTCATGATTTTATCTTTCACCAAGGGAATCTACCAACTTAAATGAAAAAATATGCTATGCTTAATGGCAAAATGTTCTGTCCGCTAATTAAATTTTAAAAAATAACAATTTGGTTCAAATATATTAGATGACAAGGAATCTATCCTGTTGTTTGTTGATAATTTTATATTTAATTATAGGCTATTGTTTTTGTGTCCAATCATCTTTCAGATGGTAACTTTACTGGTTTAAATGAAGTCCTTACACCTGAGGTACGTTAGCACATGTACTTGTGTTTTGTATTAAGTTGGTAATGAACTTGTGTTTTGTATTAAGTCGCTGATATACTTCTGTTTTGTATTAAGTCGCAGATGTACTTGTGTTTGTATTAACCCGCTGATGTACTTGTGTTTTGTATTAAGTCGCTGATGTACTTGTGTTTGTATTAGCCCGCTGATGTACTTGTGTTTTGTATTAAGTCGCTGATGTACTTGTGTTTGTATTAGCCCGCTGATGTACTTGTGTTTGTATTAACCCGCTGATGTACTTGTGTTTTGTATTAAGTCGCTAATGTATTTGTGTTTTGTACTAAGTCGCTGATGTACTTGTGTTTTTTATTAACCCGCTGATGTACTTGTGTTTGTATTAACCCGCTGATGTACTTGTGTTTGTATTAACCCGCTGATGTAATTGTGTTTTGTATTAAGTCGCTAATGTACTTGTGTTTTGTATTAAGTCGCTGATGTACTTGTGTTTTGTATTAAGTCGCTGATGTACTTGTGTTTTGTATTAAGTCGCTGATGTACTTGTGTTTTGTATTAACCCGCTGATGTAATTTTGGTTGTACTAAGTTGCTGATGTACTTGTGTTTTGTATTAAGTCGCTGATGTACTTGTGTTTTGTATTAAGTCGCTGATGTACTTGTGTTTTGTATTAACCCGCTGATGTAATTTTGGTTGTACTAAGTTGCTGATGTACTTGTGTTTTGTATTAAGTCGCTGATGTACTTGTGTTTTGTATTAAGTCGCTGATGTACTTGTGTTTTGTATTAACCCGCTGATGTAATTTTGGTTGTACTAAGTTGCTGATGTACTTGTGTTTGTATTAGCCCGCTGATGTACTTGTGTTTTGTATTAAGTCGCTGATGTACTTGTGTTTGTATTAGCCCGCTGATGTACTTGTGTTTGTATTAACCCGCTGATGTACTTGTGTTTTGTATTAAGTCGCTAATGTATTTGTGTTTTGTACTAAGTCGCTGATGTACTTGTGTTTTTTATTAACCCGCTGATGTACTTGTGTTTGTATTAACCCGCTGATGTACTTGTGTTTGTATTAACCCGCTGATGTAATTGTGTTTTGTATTAAGTCGCTAATGTACTTGTGTTTTGTATTAAGTCGCTGATGTACTTGTGTTTTGTATTAAGTCGCTGATGTACTTGTGTTTTGTATTAAGTCGCTGATGTACTTGTGTTTTGTATTAACCCGCTGATGTAATTTTGGTTGTACTAAGTTGCTGATGTACTTGTGTTTTGTATTAAGTCGCTGATGTACTTGTGTTTTGTATTAAGTCGCTGATGTACTTGTGTTTTGTATTAACCCGCTGATGTAATTTTGGTTGTACTAAGTTGCTGATGTACTTGTGTTTTGTATTAAGTCGCTGATGTACTTGTGTTTTGTATTAAGTCGCTGATGTACTTGTGTTTTGTATTAACCCGCTGATGTAATTTTGGTTGTACTAAGTTGCTGATGTACTTGTGTTTTGTATTAAGCCGATGATGTACCTGCGTTTTGTATTAAGGGCATGTCGGCCAGCCGTCAGCTGTATTTTAATGCCAAGAAGAGTTCATCTTCATTACGTGTTGATGAGTCAGATTTCGTGAATATTTCTATGAAGGATGTTGATTTCGAATATGGCGATGAAGGTTAGTTTTGAGATGTTTCGTTGCAATACAATGTTTTGCAAGATCGTATGCTAAAACCTATATTTTTGTAAGTTAGAGTACTGGTATATTACAGTATCCTGTCAGTGATTGTGAATATAATTTGAGTCGAGTCCCGTGTCTAAATTTTCTAAATTTGTCACTGACACCCATGTACGACAAAATTCGCAAGCACTTAACTTATAGGTTTTTGCAAGAAACAGTTTTTATCTCTACTTCACTGTTTTATTACAATTTACTGCAGGTTATGGTGTGCCTTCGGTGTTAGTAGTGTTAAGTTTGTAGACGACGATGATAAATGTAATGAATTAGGGGGAAGTAATAGAAGTAATTGACAAAAATACACATTTATTTTTCAAAATTGTTTTGTTTTTTATGTAAAACATAGCTATAGGAATGCAAAACAAAAAAGATCTCGGTTCCATGTCTTAAGTTTTAAAAAACTGAGATTAAAGATGTTGTTTGGTGGTTACTTGATATTCTATTGCTTTCAGTTTTGTTTATAAAAAGTGAATTTTTAATTGTCATAATATTCAATAAACTTGGAAACTCAATTTTTAAAATTTTTACCGTAAATGTTTTAAGGGCAAGGCCGTTCACAAAAGCTGTGCGTTATCTGAGTCTTTACATTGCATCTGCAATTTTTTCATATCTTACTTGTTTTTTAGGGCGTAAATGGGCGTATGTTCTAGTTGTATGTATCTGTACGGCCAAAGAAGCTGTGACAAAAACATTTGGAAATATTGATATTATAGCTACTCGCACTAGAATACTAAAATATTCGTAAGTTAATTTCTTAACTAGGTTTACTTACATGAGTCATGGACTATAAAGTTTAAGAATTCAATTTAATAAAATTCCTTCTTCAAATGAATTCATGGTTTTGCTTCCTTTTCGTGAAATAAATTTTTTTAGTTTTTAAACGGTACAATTTTCCGCTAATTTCCTTCATTATGCCATTCTAATTTAACATTTTTGCATTATACCATGACAAAGCCATCGTAAGTTTTATAAACCTAGAATTGAACTAGCTACCACAAAACGTACTTCTTTTTGTCATTTGAGAATTTGAATTCGGCGAAATTGCTTTTAACTAAACGTTTTGACTTGTATCTGCGGTAACTCCATCGCAGATATTTGACTCCTTCTATATTTAAAAATCCGGTTAACGTCTAAATTGGCTTTCCCAGTGAAAGACGATGGTATCTGCTAAGTGAGCGCATTTTCCTATTATCTGCTAGGATGTTTCTTTTTACGAAATTACGGCAGTTGAGTTCTCGTAAATATGTGTTCTAAACTTCTTTATTCTATTATCGAAAAATATATCGCCAGAAATGTACGCTAAGGGAACAAATTATTTGAGAAAGAAGTTTTTGTGTATGCATGGTCCCATCTCTATGCGGAGTATATTTTGGTAGAAACGAAATCATTTATTTTTTGTCTGAAATAAATTTTTTAAAAAAAACAACAAAAATCAGTGGCTTTCATTCCACAGAAAGTGGAAGTACGAAAAAAGCAAAAATTTTGCTGGCGACGTAGTTATTTTTATGGATTTTTTAAACTTTTGCCTAACTTCAATTTGCTAATTACGGATACTTCTACAAGAAAAAATTTCATTTCCTTAGGACAGCAAGTTTATCAGCGTCTTCTGTGACAGGCGAGAAATAAAAACATCCCAGGAGTTGCAAACTTAAAAAAAAGTTGCAAGTTCGTAAAAGTTTCTGATTCTGAAGTATTTTTCTTCGTGTTTTAGATTTCGTCGCGAATATACTGCAGGTGTCGAATCATATTGGCTAGTTGATCGTCTAGAACATGCTTAGAAAAATGTAAATTCGTAATATTTTTGTTAAATACACACCGTAGGTTAAATTGACGATTTTATTTTATGTTTAATCAGGGGTTCTTTTAAATTTAGTTGATTATTGCGCAGGTTCTTTAAGTTAAATCAATGCAAGAGTATTTTGATAATGTCAGAAGGGGTTGTGGTCACGTGATGTGGGAGCAAAATAATTCTTCGAAGAAAGTGCAATGTAAAAAAACATACATACTTTAGGAGTAGAAACTTTTGCGAGCAAAAATTTGTCTCCCTAAAAAAGATTTGTAAAAGAGCTGTGAGAACATATCTCGCAAATGAAAGTTTTAAGTTTACCGAGTTGTGTTTAACTTGGCAAAAAAAAAACAGATTTAATCCCCAGTTTTTTGAAAAAAGTAGCATAGAATACTCCTCCAGTCCTTTATCGCCCGCCCTCACAACGCCATGTGGAAATTGGCAGTAAAAGGTTTGGATATTAAAGAGAGCGTTTTGTTCCGATTTAAATTGTTCGTGTAAACCACGCTCTGGGGAGGGTTGCGTCAAAGAAAAAGAAAAAATGTCGTCGATACTTAAAATAAATGTTTATAAAAATAAGCTCTTTAAATTTCAAATGATATTTACAATAAATACGTTTTACAAAGATCATTTCACTCCTGTTTCGGAAGTCTGGAAACAAAGTTGCTAACCTTGATTTTTTTTTGTTTAGATATAAGAGACAGTGAAAATTTTAAAGTTTAAATTTAAACAGGAAGAGACAACCTCATACTTAAATCGCCTTTTTTCTCCTCAGATAACTTAACCATTCACATGCTGGATTAAAAGAGATGGGACTAGAAACGAGGTTGCACTAGCAATATGAAATTGCAGTTTAAAATACAAAACACTTTCTTTAGAGAAGGGAATATGTTTATAAATAATTTTAAGATAAAATATATTTAGGGAAAAACATTTTTGGGATATAATTTTATGGAGCAGTAGACTCAGCCTGGTGCTAAAATATTGTTGCCATGGCATTCTACCCGAGGTTAATTTTAAGAAGATATATAAATATAATACATTACTCATGAAAAATATACAAAAAATAACTGAAAAAATATAAAACGCTGTTATAAATTAAAATAGAACCAACTGTATATGACGAGACATCATGAACAATTTATATCAGTGCACCCACATTGGCGTGATTTTAACGACTGTAAGTCTATGTAGTTCTCTCAAGCTCTATATACGTATCAGGCATGAAATGTCATAATCAGCTGTCGTATTTTCCGCAATTTTCCGACCTCGTTCCATCCGATTGTTTAGCATCTCGAACCATGGTTACACTTCCCATAAATTATAATCAGACCTTAGCATATCTCATAGCTTTGTGAATGAAGTTGATAACTGCAGATGCTGGTTGATCAGGATCCATTTCAGCGCATATGTGACATTCATTTTGAGAATTATTTGATTGTTTACGAACGACGAAACCAAAACAGCTAAAAAATAATGTTTTGAAAAATTAACATAAACTTGTGTGGTACAGTTAAAACCTTTGCTATCAGTTACGGTTGATGCTTCGTTGGCTGACTCCAAGCATTGCATTATGTCTGTATTTTTTAAAAGGTGTTGTCATAGTCGCAACAGAGCGGCGTAATGGTAAATATATTTTATCGAAAGTTTCAGAGCTGTTTCTTATTTAACATTCGCGACTACGAAGCCTAATTCTCAGAATGTGACTTATTTTTTTAATACTATAATATTATAATGGTTTTTAAAGGTGCAGATTAAAACCTTCCTTGAAATGAATTTTCTAGCTTTAGGCAGCGTGACTACGATATCCATATCCCACGTGTCAACCAGGCGTAGCCACCTAATTTATTAACGATTGTTCTGAAAATTTGATGCACACTTACCCGACTTCCCGATCGACGTCTCCGATAATCGGTTTTAAATTTATTTGTCGTCCTTTTGGATCGACACCACAGTGTATGACGTTTGCCATTTGGTAGTGACGACGGAAGAAAAGTCTGAAACGAAAAAAACAATATTGTGAACACATGACGAAGTTATTCATATTGCTATACGAAATTTTAGTTTCCATACCTCCTCTGATTATCAGTTAAAGTGATTCCTTGTTGGTTCACCTTGATATTAATGGTGGTTGTTTTTTGCGTCATATTTTGCGACGTTACTTTGTTCATCGCGTAATGCACGGCACCGTCGCCAGTTAGCGATTCGACGCCGACAGCTCCAAGATAAACTAAATTACACGCAGCGCCTTTCTCTAGTAGTTGAGATTCAGTGAGAGAGGATTTCATACCGTTCGCTGCACCGTCGACGGAGTCTATAGAAAAATTAAAATATTTGCAATCATGCATAGAAAGTTACGAACAGAAAATGTAAGCCGTAATAATTCGAAGCTAGGGTTAGGGTTACGCGGTTATGCGGAGATGGTGTAATGGTAGCGCATTTGGCTTGTAATTACAAGGTTTCACGTTGGAGTCCCCACTCCGACACACTTTAAATGTAGGTTGTCAGCCCATTTGGTGCTATCTACTGAGCGCTAACCAACTTGTGTGGCAGGCAAGCAAGTTAGAGCAATGATATTTGTATCTCTGGTGGTAATGTAACATAGTTACAGTTAGAGGGGAGGAAGAGACAGCCATTAGGATGGAATCTCCATAGACATTAGATTTTTTTGTTATTTACTCACTTACATTTACTTACTTACATTGGATTGTGAATTAAATTCATCACGCAGGCTGTGTTTAAGTTATGAAATTCATTATAAAGAAAATCGATCTATCACTCACCCATCTCGGGAATGATGAGAGGTACAGGAAGCGCCATTTTAGTCAACGTATGTTGATAGATCAATGCTACCAAGCTTGGGAAAGCTGGTTCGTTGTTACTACCCTTTAATCGGACGCCTTTTTTGCACGGTTCGATCAAGAAGTGGCGAACTAGTTCGTTATCCAAATCAATTTTAGCTAAAAAAAAATGTGACTGATTATCTATATGGTATTGAGGTATGTTGGCTTTCTCTTAAGATTGAAAAACGCATGCATTATATAAAAGGCCAATACACATGCAAAGCAACTTCGCTAGCATATATGCGCAGAACCTTCAAAAATTACTAATAAAACACATAACAAATGCATGAATGAATAAAAAAAAGGGGAACTTTAGTATCACTTAATGTTTAGCCAATAAGATTGCGTTTTAATGTTTATTCAATAACATCGCATTTTTAATGTTGACCAATACGATTGCGTTTAAATGTTTGACCAATAAGACTACTTCTTTCGAAGAACGGCGGCAATAATATTTAGGGTGCCTTCTATTTTTTTTTTAATACTTCAAGTTATCAAGTTCTTTTTTTGCTATATTTTTGCCATATTCTACGGTTTTTAGGCACATAGACAAATAGAAAGTTTAAAAGGTAAAAAGACACTACAAACCCCATAGAAAGTATTTAAAAAAACAAGCAAACCGAATTACGACGGGACATTATATTAACTAGGGTGTGTGCTCCCTCTATGAGAAGAGCAAATAAACAAACATGACGTCATTTCTATTGTTTTAATAACCACAATATGTGACGTCACACAAACAAGAACCACAGAAATATGTAGATATTTGTGAGATATTTTTTCTTGTTGAAACAGGAAGGAAGAAAACTTACAAAGGTCACCTCCCACTTGTTGAAGAACACCCAGTGGGGGAGTTTCCACTTTCACAGCTAAACCAAACGCTCCTTCATAGGACTGGCTGTCTCGCACAACAAATGCACCAGGTTTCTTCTCTCGCAATAAGCTCGTAGCTAAAAGAAGAAGTTAACCAATGATATGCCTGTTTATTCGTACCAGACCTCTCAAAATTAAAAAAAAATTTTGCATCACAGAAAGAGGAAACATTCTATATTTCTATTATAACATAACTGTGTTTTGCATATAAAAAATTTAAACACATTCATTCCCATTTAAAGTTTTTATTTGAAAGTAAACGAATTACTTCATTGTAAATGATATTTTCGTATGTTAAAAAGAATAAAATGTTGTTTATGAAGTCTTTTGGAATTTTTAAAAAATATTTTTTCGTTCTTATTCAGCTTCGAAGATTTCCAGCTGACCTTATGACATCATCATTGATGATGTCATAAGGTAGTAAGCATAAATGCATAATTTAAAAATCTTGCAAACTTGCAAAATATCAAATTTTTTAGCAGTGTGGACTTATGCTTTTGATAATGTCTTGACATATGTGAAGTTTGTGATCTCGTCTTTTAATTAAAGATAGAAATGTAACGTTAGCAGAAAAGTACTTATGACATAAGTTCTCAGGTTTTTAAATTTAACCTTGAAAACCTTCAAAACGAAAAAATAATTTTAAAAATCATTAAGGACTTGATAAACAGCAACGTTTTAACCTCCACAACATATCAAAGTATCATTTTCAATGTAGGAATCCCTTCAAGAAACGCAGATAAAATTCCCCTCAAAGAAACAACAACCGTTGCTCACCTTCGTCGCGCGATATATTCGGTTTATACCATAAACCCATCGTATCCTTTTCGAACTTTATCGAGGGGTATCGTGAAACTTCGTGAAATAATTCTAAACGAAACATATTTTTAAAGTTGCTACAACGAAGACGAAAATATTTCCTTTTAGATTTCTTCTTCCATAGCAATGAAAAGAGAAAAAAATATATATCACAAAAATAAATAATGAGTTAATACTAAAAACAATACAGTATAAATACACGTGATTCAAGAAACCGTTAGTATCGAAACCGCAAACACATCAATAATTTACCATCTCGATTGACGGTAGATCAAACATTTACACGACTCTATTTGCAACAAGCAAAAAAAAGCTATTGAAGACTTCCCATCATTATCATATTGTTAGAAGAGATTATAAATGTTTTTGAATTCACACAAAAGCGAAAATGAAGACACTTCGCATCTGATTGAAAAAATACACTTCCCCACAGTTTGCTGGTTTTGCAAAAAAAAAGCTTGTTGGTTATAGAACATGCAAATTTATGCGAAGGAGGATGTTGTGGTAGTATATTCCCTCCTATATTCCTCTGCACAACTCAAATATTAATTAAAATGACATTATATAAGAAAAACTAGATATTTTTTAAGCGAATAAGATGAGTAAATAGTGTTAGGAGAAACAACATCATGGAGACTTTGTAGTTTCCACTTTGTCATAATGACCCTGCTAAATTTTAATGCATTTTTCAGTTTTAACGTGGTATTTCCAATGTTTTTTTTTTAGAAATAGGATTGTAATATTTGGAGCTAAGAAAAAAGAACTTCTGGCACATAATTCATTATTCCAATAATATTTCCATTCTAGCGCAAGAATTCAACTTAGTAAACGCATCTAGAAAACATTTTTGATTGAAATTACGAAGGAAACTGCTGGGCACAAAACTCCACCACCACACCTTGACTGAAATCTGACACCAAGATAAGATTTTTATTAGTTTGGAGAATCTATAACACAGCCAGATTTGTTTTATCAAATCTACCAGTTATAGGTTCCGTTTCACGCCGTGTAGTAGGTAGAATAGTACTGTGTTTTTTAGTCTATGTAAAACTTGGCTTAGATGAGTTAAGACTTGTGTTACACAAAGTAAAACTTGGATCAGACGAGTTAAAACTTACCTCAAAATAAAGCACTCTCTACAATCAGGAATAAAGTTCTGTTATTAGACTATCGAAAGAGATTTTATGAATACGTGAAAATTTGTGAAAAATACTGGTTTTGAAACAAATATGCTTTGTCCTGCTCACATGACCACATAGCTACCACAATTTCGTTGTCGTCAAATGGAGAGAAAGAAAGAACACACGTCATCAAGATTAAGCAACAGAAAAAATAAAAAGAATTTTGTTGTTGTTGTTGTTGTGGTTATAAGATTTGTACTAAGGGGATGTTAGATGGTTATCATCAACCCGATTTGTTATTTTTACATAGAAAAAATAAACAAAATAGTTGCAAAGACAATATAAAGATAAGAAAAGATCGTTTATAGAAAATAATAAATTGAATATTATAATGCAAGACTATACTTGGAAGAAACTCGGGACCGGTTAATTATTCAACTATATTGAAAATAATTGTTAGTAATCCATGAAGGGTAAACTATTTTTTTCTAACTAGTGCAAAAATGTAAAGGTTTTGTACGAGACAAGCAGACCATGTTAAATATACAAAAAGAATGTGAAGATTAACAACAACAATTAAAACATATTACAAGCATAAACAATTCTTGTATTTGATATGACTTCACGTCTACAGTAAAAATCTCTTCGAATCTTCATCTCATGTGATTGGATTTGTGTAAACATGAATATATTAAAAAGTTTAGATGTAGATAATTGATTAAAATCATATGGAAACCAGGTTAGATAGAGAAACCATGTCAGATCGTCAAATGTAGTTTGTATGAACGTGGTATTCATAGACCAATGACGATTTTTTTATCTCCGTAAAATATATTTCCATGAAACATATCTCCATTAAACATATCTCTATGAAACATATCCCCATGAAACATATCTCCATGAAACATATCTCTATGAAACATATCTACATCAAATATATCTCCATGAAACATATCTCTATGAAACATATCTCCATTAAAACATATCTCCATGAAATATATCTCTATGAAAACATATCCCCATGAAACATATCTCTATGAAACATATCTCTATGAAACATATCTACATCAAATATATCTCCATGAAACATATCTCTATGAAACATATCTCCATTAAAACATATCTCCATGAAATATATCTCTATGAAAACATATCCCCATGAAACATATCTCTATGAAACATATCTCCATGAAACATATCTCCATGAAACATATCTCCATAAAAAAATCTCCACAAAGAATATTTTCACACAAAACGTCTTTCCATTGAAGTTCAGTTACTTACGCAATAAAAAAACAAAGGTTTTAAGCAATTAAACTTACCGGCAGACGATATTGACGAGTTACTACTTCCAGATCCACCTCGCCTTCGAGTTCTTAGAGTTCCAACATATCTACCAGGCGATCTTGGACTCGATGGTTCATCACTTGCAGAACTGCCACACGACATAGCACGTTCAAACGTCGGTTTGTCGACGAGGTGAACGCCATATCCATTCTCGAACGAGTGATCCGTGTCAGATGATAGATAGCGATTTTCTTCTCTTCGTGATGAGGATTTTATAGTGCTTTTTTTAATCCTGTTAGTGGAAAGCATGCATATTAATAAACTACTAACTCGAACTAAATCTGAATGTTAGGCCTTCTTCCACCTTTGTTTCTTATGAACAACTTTATGTTATAAACTCTCTAACATTTACTTACGAATTGCAGATAAACAAACGGGCAGGCAGATAAATAAAATTTTTTTATATATAACAAAACAACTTAGCTAAAAACAAACAAATTTTGCAACGATTAAATAAAAAATTCTACAAGAACAATGTTACCCCACCGCAAAGTAAAATATAGGCAAAAATATGCAGAAAAAATTAGCTTGTTTGGTTTTACGCACGCTTAGTCTGAGTTACCAGATTTTCTTTAACGCTAAAAGGCGAATGAAGCTGCCGTTATTAAATTCCTGAATTAAATATATCTAAACAAAACTTATAGCCTTAAAAGTTTAATAACCAAGACATTGTGTTTCCTTTTCAAAAAGTTGAATAAACAAGACATACGTGTTGGTATTTGGTTGTTTTCGATGTAAAACGTTGCCAGATATGTGGACTTCGTCTTCGTTACTCGACGTCGTCAAACGGTCGTCATATGCCGGCATTACATATGTCGGCATTCCTACTTCATTTGTTCGCTTCAAATCGTCAGCCAGTAAATGTTTGAATATATCTTCGTTCAAACACTCGACTTCTCGTTGTATATGCGCGGGTTGGATATGTTCTTCTACCACTGTTAAAGTACTATACGAAAAAAATAATCTAAACGTAACTTTTAAAGTTCGAAAACTCGTGATTTTCACTTTCCACCTTAGTGGGAAACGTGGATCTAGTTATAACCCCCAATATGGTTACAACTACACTTTTCCTTTTTTTAACTAAAAAAAGAAAAAAACTATAAATGGAGAAAAAAAAGAAATAAAATATAAACGTCGCAAATCAAAGATAAAAATACACGTGCATGCAAAAACCACTTTAACATAAAACAGAAGATGAATGAACAAAGTAAATATCGACAAAGAAAAATCACAACACTTGATCTAAATATTGACGAAAGAAACAGAAAGATAAAATGACATATTTAAATACACGTCTGTATCATTTTTTTACGTGAGTGTGGATATAGCTTAAGCGAAATATATTCCTAACAAACGAACAATCAAACAACCTAATAAACAGACAAACAAACAAACACAACGCACGTAGAAACATGGCACAAAGATTCCCAAACAACCGACATTCGAACACAACAACATCAAAAACAAATATGTCATGCTTTTTTTCTCTATCACGAAAGATCTTCATCAGATATTAAGTTGATCACAAATAAACAACACATCAACATTCTTACCTGGTCGATAAAATCTCCCATAACTGATCGAGTAAAGTCATCGCCCAAAACTACAGTTATTTAGAAGCTAACAAACTAATTCTTAAAAAGGAAAGCAAAGATTGTAAAAGAATACTTTTATACGCGCCACCGATATATCCTACAGGCTATCCAGTACCTTTTAATATCCGAAAAACACCCAGCTAATTTCTTATCTACTTTTCATAATTAATCGTGTCATAATTAAACGCACTCCACCGTTGTTCTCCACGTGAGAGAGATTAAAAGATTGCTTAACCGTAGAGATCAGAAGACGATGAGTCGTCAACATAAACAAGGCCAGCTTATTTTCTAACTTGGACAAATGAGTCAAAGTTGAACAAGTGAGTAGGTCCATATATTTATATGAGAATGAGTTAGCTAAGAGAAAAAAGGGTCTTTGTGAGGCGGAGTGATGGAGGGATGACAAGATATATATAACACAAAAACATTAGCTCTGATTCATACATCCTAAACATTATCCTGTCTACTTTTGTTAAGCTACCAAAAGTCGTGTGGTTAACAGCGTTTTGTCGGACATTTTTACCGACAACAAACACAAAGCAACTTTTAAAAACACAAAGATGTTGTTGTTCTTAGTTTCACCAACAACTCGTAATAAAAAGGAAGCTTTGAAAGAATTGCTTATTCTGAAAATGTGGAAAGGAAATTTAACAGATCTTATATCCTTTAAAAGAGTGAAAAATAAAGTTGTCATCGCTAGTAGCAGTAACATCAAGATCATTGTTCATGTAAAGAAGAAATTCTAGCTGACTAACTGCACACATTTACTTGGGTGAGTATGAACATGACAGTAAGTGATGAATAAATGTGTTTAAGAAAGAATTTCTTAAAATATCAACGTACAACATCCTTTGGTATCTTAAGAGAGAGATTAATTTAAAAAAGAAAATATTAAAGATGAACATTAAAAACCCGAAATAAAACAATTTTTTTTCCAGAGGAACATTTTATCTAAAGCATTTTTAGTGCATTGATAAACGATGAAAAAGCTGAAATGTGACATGTGGCGTAAATGGTTTTTATAATATCAGAAATTAAAAATCACAAGATGACTTCACCGACTGAACAGAATAAACTCAACGATTTCGCAGCGACAACACGTAATTATCAGTTCCAACAACGGTATGTGACCAGTATTTCATCATGGATGTAAAAAATAAAATTCATAATAAAATAACTCCATAATTTTATTTTGCAGCATTTGGAAGTGAAAATAGTTTAACGTTTTTAACATTTTCTTTCATAGCTAGACCCCAATCCTCTATGCTCCACAGACCTGTCAATAATCCCAAACGAACCCCAAACGCTACACATAAAATTTAAATGCTTATACCATGATGTCATCAACTCATTTTTTTAATAAGAAACACAAATCTAGGTATATATAAGATTATATAGCTAGTTAGTTTCAACTGAGAACTCGCGACATACGGAGAAAATTAATTATATACCAACAGAAATATTAGGCTCTTTAAGCTTCCAAAATTATTTTGGACTAATCGAATCCAAAAAGTATGATTCTTACAGAAAATATAAAAAAAACGTGTTGGTAGCTAAATATACCTAAAATATTACTATCTATATCTAATAAGTATTATAGCGTCTGAAGGTGAGACAGAGTTGTCCCGCGAAATTTAGAAGCATAAATTATAAGAAAACTTACTAATTTTTCAGCGAGATAAAGTTATACTCGACTTTAACAAAATGACATGAAACATATAAACAAATCACATTCTCATAGGTAGAATTCACTTGACAATCAACTAGTTAGTTGCAACACCATCAAAAGAACTGAGAAATTAATTTTTCAACACAACACATTACATTTTAATTATGTTTAATTATTTAATGTTATATTTCTTTTGTAGGTGCGTTTTTTAAAAAAAGAATTATGTGTGTTAAGTAAGAATGGATGAAGCTTGAGACATCTCTCAGCTTATAATTATAAATTATAATTTTATATAATTATAAATATCTAATCCAAAAACACGCTCGTTAAAGGCAAAAAATGTAAGAAAACACTTGGAAAAACAGAAGAGAATTCTAAACAAGTGTTTCGACCAATAAGTCATCAGAATGAGAAAAAAGAGGAAGGCGCCACGAAAAATAAATAAGTAAACTAAAGTATTTTCAAACCTTTGAAATATTCCTTTAATCAATAGACACAAGACAAAGCTGATATAACCAGAACAGGTCTCGCAACGTTTGCAACATATAACTTTTCAACTCTACATCAACGCACAAACTTAGATCAGCGATGGAATTAAACCCTGCCGTGCAAGAAACAATAACCTTTTGTTGACAATGTTATCAAGCATCATTTCTTATCATTTCTTGATTATATGCTATCTAATCTATCGAATTCAAAATCAAAAGAAAAAACTTATGCATAGCGACTTTAACGGATAAAGACAGTAATGCAGAACTCCACCACACATGTTTTTTACCAACGCCATCATGCGCCATAAAAATGACCGATAAGAAGTGATTTACACAAGAAACGGTTGAGACGGTGGAGATTTTCAAAGATGTAAAAGGAGATTTTCACGAAGCGAATTGTGAATGGCGAATTTGGCGGCGAATTTAAAATACTGGATGTAAGCACACTTCTTTCCAGTAATGAAATTTTCTAAACACTGAAGATTGTGTTCTGATTGGATGAAAGTTTACAGCGAAATACTTCGCCGCTGAAAGTGAGGACCGTTATTACTTTTTCGCGAAGCGAGCCTTTTGAAGTAAAATCAAAATCAAAATAAGCAAAACTGCGCATGCTCAGATACATCTCGCCAGCGAATTCGCCGTCTAGTTCGCTTTGTGAAAATCCCTCTTAAGTTACTTTAACGCTGCACGTATGGAAAGTTACGTGTGTGCTAGCAATTCGTCGAAATAAGTCCTCTGTGGAGGAGATTTTTTAATGAAGTTTAATGTTTGGTTGCAAATTACATGTTTGACAAGTTGCCAACATTGCATAGAAGAAAACAAATTCCCAGAAACATTGTGTATGTTTCATTTTCACGTGCAAACGCAAACAAACAAATAAACAGCAGGTCACGTGACGGTACAAACAGACATGGATGACAAGTTAACATGTTTAACTACAACATACGTCAAAGTTCAAACAATTCCCGTGCGTAACAACTGCGCCACAGGCATAACTTTAAATACAAGCAACACGAAAGGTTGAAAGCTAGTATATAGCTAGCTAAAATAAATAGGGAGATCTAGAAACAAAGTTGCTGCAACAGCATGCAAGGACACCAGCAAAGGATTGCATTCAAGAAATACCGCAATCCTTGCAAAACATTTGCTGTTTCTTGTGTCGCTTAGTTGTGTGACATGTGTTTTTATGAAAAACATAACTGTGATGTACATCGATTGTTCAACAATTTATTTATGTACAGAATCCAAAAAAACAAAGAAGCTACCCGTACATAACAACTGCGCGTAAAAACTT
The DNA here is from genome assembly GCF_029227915.1 of Hydractinia symbiolongicarpus. Taxonomy (NCBI): domain Eukaryota; kingdom Metazoa; phylum Cnidaria; class Hydrozoa; order Anthoathecata; family Hydractiniidae; genus Hydractinia; species Hydractinia symbiolongicarpus. The sequence goes on from NC_079878.1 coordinate 8,689,894, forward strand.
GTCAGACTTCAGTTCGTATGAATTTAATGTCTTGTTCAGATTGCATCGCTAATAATTCCATGTAAAAAAACTGGTCGTGCGATTCTCGGAGGAGGTGAATAACAGAGAATAAGATAGGATATCACAAAACTTGGTGTGAAAGATATCACTTGGATAATAATTTTCAACAAACATTCAAAAATGACCTTTTCTTCTTCATTTAAAATGATAAACAATAGAAAATAGTGAACGAATCAGATAATAATCTCCTGACCAACTTAGTTCTTATGCTTTTTTTAATTCTTTCAAAACAAAGACTGGGCACAAAGATGTTAACACAAAAAGAAAAAGACATGGAAGAAGCTGATTGGACGAAACAATAAGACGCCATCTTATTATTAAATTAAAAAAAACTTGTTTTTATTGCAATGAAAAAGCGAAGCAAGTCAAACACGCGATTAGTAAAGAAAAAATAAGTAATCGAGACAAAATCAAGACCATGCTTAAAGTAAGGCGAAGCGGAGAGAGAAAATATATGAAGCACTCACCGCTTTGTTGAGCGTTGATATGGGATGGTTTCCACTGCAGGAACTGCTTTTAACTGAATGGGAATGGTGTCTTGAGTTGATTCACTTTTACCTTTAACAGGCGTATACTTCACCGGCACCTCAGGCTCACTTTGAGTGACTGTTTTGTGCACAAGTGGTTGACGCTTGATATCGTCGACTTTCACGTAACCGGCGCCATCTTCTTCATATTCTAAGCTGGTCATACTAGATGTACGGCTACCGATGCCTAAAACACCCAACGAAGAATACAATTTGACATGCCAGTTGAAAACGAGACAGTCGAAATGTAAGCAAAGTTGTTTTCTTTACTGGCACTCAAATATCGTAAAATATCGCAAACTGAACATTGACAAAAGCTGAATTTGAGAAAAATCATACATAATGCTCTATGCTGCAATCTGTCAATATTGAAAAAAGAGAGGGAAAGGATAGTGCAGTCTGTGTTGGGTCTGCTAAATTACTTGTCTCGCATTGGCGCCTCACTGCTATGTTTTTAGTAAATAACGTACCTTGGGTTAAAGAAATTTAGCAGGTTTAAATGAGCGAAAAAATAAGCTACTAAACTTTTACTCACTTACTTACATCTGTCTTATTTTAGAAAAGTCATTCACAGAATAAAAATGAAGTATCAAAATCTGCTTAGAGCAACGCGGAGACAGAAGAAATTAACAATATGGTGTTTTCACAACAATAGAAGTTGTAATTCACAATAAGTTAACTGGAAAATAGACTTTTTTATAAACAAATGATAATAAAATGTCGAAAAAAAGAATAGCCTGGCGAGAACGTCTGTAATATAAATTCTTTTGCGTGCAATTTACTGATAGAATTATGTTCTGTTTAACTTTTATGTGTTTGTTATTTCTCCCTGTTTTTCGCACACACGCAACGTATAAATAAATAATACCGCTAGAAAAAACGAACACGTGAACACGTGGACACGAAAGGCATATAATTTAATAGACTCTTTTCAGATCTTCTTAAATTTTGTTTAAAACAATGTTAGCCATTATAATATTTTTAACTCAGTATATAGTCAATATTGTTGCTAAGGAAACCATCACGAAATATATAATAAATGTAAATGTAGCCTTACCCGACGACTTTCCATTGTTGTTAGTATCCGATCTTGGGCTGTACGAATTACCTACTCGTTCTTCATGACTCGGGTACGTACTAACGTGTGTGAACGGCCCGTCAAGATGGCCGTCGTACGAACGACTGACGGGCGTCATAACGGGCGACGGCGAAGAACTTCTCATCGATTCTCCATATGCAGAATCTGATCGCGATAAAAGTGTCCCTCTAGAAAGTAAACACAACATGATGAAGTCTTTCTCCTTCCCTTGAACACACGACACGACTTTCTCTACAACAAACGACACTATACTTCTATACTATATCTCTCCTAAATAATCGTTTATAAGTTTCCGCCTTGAACCACAAATATTCTAAATGATCAATTAAACAACAAATGAGATGTAACAGTCGCCAAACAGAGAGTGATCTACCCATGATTCATTGCAGGATTTTCCGGTTGTAATTGTTCATTATAATTCAACACAAGAAATGAGGATAATTTTTTTTATTTTTTTACAATTAGGTGCAATTTTATTTCCTGTTTAAAAATAAAATTGAGTTTTAACGTCTTTGACGTCAATAAAAAAGTTACTCAACTTCTCTTATTCTATTATTATTAAATACTGCTCTCTCTCCCTATACTCCTAGATTACTATAACTGCTACAGAGAGAATTAGCATTAAGGCGGAAGTGATCAATCGCTCAGTACGACGTATTTAGCGCTGCGCAGTCGTGCGTCCAAGCAACAAAATATTCACTGGAAACAGAAATGCGTTTAAACACTTTTAGCACTTTGATGCGTGCTAAAAAAATGAAGAAAACTTTCCGTTTTATGGGTATTAAGTTTGTGCGGGTTATTTTATCACGTAGCTCGCAGGTTTTTATTTCATTTCGTCTAAAATTTTTTAGCGGCTTGCAATTCTTATATGAAGAAAAACTTGTTTCCGTACCAACAAAATTTCATTTGATGGTTAGACTTCTCGTCTGAAAGAGCGTTTCAAGGCAAATTTCTCTGAAATTTTTGGAATCTCCATACAGTACAAATTCTGAACAGTTCATTTTCTTTATGACAGTGGATTTTTAATGGTGCACTTTTTACATAGCAACTAAATTTGATTGGTTATAATGTGAACTTATTTGACGAACGAAAATTATGAACAAAAAATATCATATTTTCATTCATAAGAACGCATTGTATTCATTAAGTTGAATGGTCAAACGAAATAACATAATCTCACTTTTGTCGTCTCTTCATACAACATGGCACGAATAAAAGCAACCACGGGTGAGAATAGTACAATTTTTTTCCACCAATCAAATACACGGATTTTGTCTTCATCACAGACTATTGAACTATTATTGTGTATTATTTTATAGCAAAGTTATGTCTTCAGCTTCAAAAGTAAAAAAAAATAACTCTTTAATCGCGTAACCCTAAATGCAAATCCTTTTACTGTATAACGACGACTAAATGGTGAACAGCTTTATAAGACAACTTCAAATCGGATATTTTTGTTTTCACTTCCCAGACATATATTTCCTGTATTTAAAAACAAAATATGTGTCTCCGTTACACCAAACCAGTGTCCTTGTCACTGGGACATACGAAACTAAAAACCCATCCCTGCATTTACACCCTGCGCGATTTCTACCTTCCAGGTGAAAGTCATTTTTTGCAAAACATTTTTGACAATGGCTTTAAAAAATTATTAAAATAAGACAAAATTGAGATGTATCGTAATTATGGATGAGTTTCAGCCAATGTTCTTAGACAAAGAAACGTAAAACCTTTCCCTCCAAATATATGACAATAATAAGCGTCATATTCTTAAAGAAAAAAAAGTTTCGATGAAGTTGCGCAATGATCATACAGCACCCGTTTTTTAGAAGTAAATTATATGCACACCAATAATACTGCACGTAGTATTTGAAATCACAACGATTAATCCAAATCCTCGTAATCCATTTTCCACTTCTTGTTGAAAATTCGACACAAATCTGTCCGTCTTCTCTAAAGTAAATCTTTGTTGTTTGACTATCAGTTACACCTAGTCAGTTTGAACTGTGAACGTATATATGGTTGCTACTTGGATACACATTTATCACTAGGTACGCAACTAACAAAACACATCCCAGCCTTCAGATATGACATCAAAAAGAAAAAATATTTTCGTTCCCGGGTGTCAAACTACGAACTTTACCAGATTTAAACCAGGCTAGTACAAAAACAAACAGTGCAAAATTTCTCTTCATTTCAAAAAAAAAAAAAAGAAGTTAACGCTATTGAGAAGTTACCATGGCATTTTCTGTTGGAGTCAACTAAAATAGCAGATATAAACAAAAAAACAGGAAATTTATTTTAGAAACCTCCACACCATAACGGAATGTATATGCAAGCTTAAATGCTTAACTAGGATAATTGTTTTAAAACCAAAACAAAAGTTTATTTTGAGAAAAAATGTTTAAGAATTCCATACATGAAATGATTAATTTGTAGCTATGACATTTCGTAACGGTACGATTGGTTAAAAAAAATTAAGTTTGAAACCCATGGTTCAAAGTAACGTAACAGATAAACTGGAAACCCATGACTGATTTAATAGACAAATAAAAATTCAATTTCAAAAATTCTGTAAACATAGGAGACACCGCACACACTGTTTCACCGTCTCAAAATAGGACTATGACGATCCTCTTCGTACCTAGCCCTCTACATTTCCCGTGTTGCAACAGAGCTTAAAAGAAATATTCCACATTCCATCCATCCATTTTGTACGTTACAATTTCCCGACCTACTTTCCACTATCACAAGTTTCCATGATTCTTTCATTTTATATATGATTAACAAATTTCCGATGTGCGGCTTTCATTCTCTTCACAAGCACGTAATTTGGCTACATGCCTAAAAACCTTCTTTGCGCAGTCTTAAGCGGAAAGTCGGGTATTTTTATTATTTGTTATTTTATTTTATAATCCGTATGAAAAAAATAATAAAACATCACGCTAACAGTAGAAAAAAATACAATGATTTTTTGTTAGACTTTTTTTTACAAAAAAGACTTTTGTATTAAACAGTTCCTTACAAAAAGTATTGGGACTTTCTAGTTTAAAGGCCAACTTACACATTGCAAAACAGATATGACTGCACATAATTTTTATATAATAGAAACATCGAAATACTTGAAATCATTCCATTGCATAGAAAATCTACGCAACAACCCAAGCCTCTGAACTATCTAACTAAATAACACACATTTCTTTTATAAGAACGTCTAAATTTCAAGTGTGCTTATTTTTTATAGCTACTTTTCAACCTCAAATGTTTTTGCTTGTGTTTTTCCAAAAAAATTGCAGATTAGATATTTCAACCAAAAAATAGGGAAGTGCATGACCACACTGGTGAGTTATTTTTCGGAAAATATTCACGTATAGTATACGTGTAAAAAAAGAAAAGAAATAATTGCTTTCTAGTATCTTCGAAATCTAGCAAGAATTTATAGGCTGAGTACGTTCTTATATATTTTTAATTCTTGTAAGTACTCATCGACCCCGTTTTCATAAACCAGATACTCTTAAAAGTTTATAACCCTTGTCTTGCATAATAATAAGAACAGGGAAAACTAACCTCGCCTGATATTTTCGTTGTTAAGTCGAGTGATGTAGCAAGAATGAAAAATTTATCATACAAAAAATATATGTGTATAGATGCATGTTGAAAGTTGTTTGGCCTTTTCTTAGAAATAGAAATTGAAAATAATTTCTACCATACGTTGAAAAAACGTTCCATTGTTGTTGCGTTTTATGGTTTCATAGCAACATGTTTACGCGCATGCGCACAAAAATATGGCACCACGGCTTTCATCTGGTTTAACAAAAAATTCCCCCTGTGACTTCAACAGAAAATATCTTCTATGATATGTTGCTAAACATACAGCTGGCTTATCAGACATACTCAGACAGTTTTCTTCTAAGCGTGAGACATGCGGTCGCAAAAGTCCCGCATAATTATCACACCGGAGTCATAAAAATCTAACTTTAATTTCGTTTTTCGCTATCCTCATTTTAACTACAGAACAGGTAAGTTTAAAAACTTCTTATAAATTGGACTCGATAAGTCAAATTCAAACTTACGTTTTTGATGAATAATCTTGATCCTCGTGATGGGATGGTAGAGACATATCATCGCTTGGCATATCATGAAAGTCACTATCATGCAAAACATGACCATTTTGTTTGGAGTGGTCAAACAACACTAAATAAATTTTTATATCCTCTACAATGGTGGATTCGCATTCAATATGTCTATCACAAAAAGGATTTAACACGCAGTACGCATGCGCCACAAAAAAAATAATGGTATTATTCTTATAATTACTTGAAAGGTCCAAACTAAGTGGAGTCTTATATAGCAAACTGGCCGAACATTTTAAGTAGTACAACAACAAAATGTTCCCGCTACCTGGTTGCCTAGTACCAGCATCCACGTGATCAGGTTGATGTTCATAATTAATCTTGGTCATGCCACCTTGACTGTGATAAATCTGCGAAGGAGGAGAGCTGCAGTAACCAGGGGCAACCGAGCGACTGTTAAACTTGGTCACTTTCTGTTGAACAACATCCGGTGAATTAAAACCAGCCAATGGCACTCCGTACTTTCGTTGGTACTCATTCTCTTCTGTGAATAAAACTTTATTAAGGTTCCGAACATGCTGGGCTACCATACCGGGATGTATTTCCATTATGCCATCAACGGAATCGTTTCTACTTGTGTCACTTCGAAGAATATGTTGGTCACTTTCACTGCCACTACACAAAGAGTCGTTATCGTAAGAAGAGGCGTTTCTCTTCAAAGGCTTGCGCATGCCGTAGCTACTGTTCAAAGGAGAATGATCTAACTCATACAACAGATCGTCAACGGTTCTTGCACTTGGACTGTTCGAAAAAACGTCATCAGACACTGACTTGTGTTGTACACCAGGAGCTTGGTGCAAGACTCTACGCTGTTCGACAGCAATTTTACCCTCCATAACTGGATGAAGTTGTAAACTTGGAGCTTGGTGCAGAATCCCACATTGCTGCATAGTTATTTTCCCTTCCACTGGCGGAGGAGCGTGTTTGGTTACGCTTGACTTTGACTTTCTTGCGCCATGATCTGTGACGTCAACTGTGGCAATTTTCTTGCTGGCATAGGTGTTTCCGTTTACGTCCGCCTTACTTGTTAGGTAATTTATCTCTCCTAACAAATTATCCAAATCTTCTATGCCAGTTGTTAAATTATAACTGTCGTTTTCTGGCATAGAGGGTCTGGCTCGAAGTTTCTCTTTAAGGATGGGATCAATCTGAGCATAAGGGTTTCCATCTACTGGACCAGCTACATGTTTCGGATTTGTACGATCTATGGAAAAGCGTAGTGTAACTGGCTCCTCACATATATTTAATTATTTCTATTAAAACTGGATCAGTCATAGCAAATTAACAAAACCTACGTTTAGTTGTCTCGACCATCCCAGTCATTTGTCTTTCTATATCGAAGATTCCTACACAAAAAAAAAGAAATTGATCATTTTATTTTTTAAGTAAAGAAGATATATATTTCAGAAATCAAAAGGGAACTTCTGATATAACATTTAAACATCGCCATACTTTTCATAATTTCGAGCAGCGTCTAAAATAAACATACCGTAAATACTCGACTAAGCGCCCACTCTCGAATAAGCGCCCACTCTCGACTAAACGCCCCTCTCGATTAACAGCCCACCCTTTTTTTGTAATTTTTTTTACAAGTGCTCCTCTCGGATAAGCGCCCTGGGCTTTATTTGAATGTAATACTAGAGCCAAACGGGGCACCTTTCTGAATATTTTGGAAATTAGAAACGACCTTTAACTCAAAAACAGCCTTTTTTTTAAAAATCATCTACAGGATGAAATTTCATGTCAAAATGATTATATCTATCTTTTCGTTTAAGTAGTTCGCTACCCTACGTTCAAGTATTTCCATAACACAAAAATGAGATTTTTTTTGAAAGCGTCCCTCTCAATTTACCGCCCATCTCGAATAAGCGCCCTCCTAAAAGTCAAATTTTGAAATAAGCGCCCGGGGCGCCTAATTGAGCATTTACGGTAGGAGTGTAAAATTGAATGCAAGATCACACTTACGAAAAAAATCGATCATTCCCTTAGACGTTCTAGGAAAATCGTCATCACAACGACGTAGTGAATCCGTCATTTTAGTACTAGAGATGCTTAATAATTTGTAATAAATAAATAAATAAACAAATAAATAAATACATCAATAAATTTATTTATTTACATATTTTTTGTTAATTTGTTTACTTGTTTGTTTATTTGTTTGTTTCTTGGTTGGGGTTCATGCACGCAACAGTAAAAGAAAAGGGAAAATTCACGAAATCATTGTAAAATCTAAAGGGACTCCCTTTAAACCAGTTACACAAAAAGTAAAGGCTAAAACACACTTTGATTTTTCAGTGATTATTCAAAAATGACGGTGTCTTTAAGCCTTACCTTCGTGTTTTCAATAACTAAGATGGGTTCAGGCCACCACCTCGACTTCACACATACACAGAATTCGGGAATACGTTAGAGAAATAATACTAGCTAATCCTAGGAAATACCGTTAAACGAAGGATGTGAGATTAAGGAATATTAGAGTGTTTTTTATCGCGTGTTAACGTTTCCACTACTGCCAAGAACAACGGACGAAATACAAAGAGTTTTAAAAAAATTGAATTTTTTTACTTAAATCACAGATAATAGCAATTCTATTATGGTGTCTATTATGCTTATCACTTTCGAAAGGAAAATTCTACTCACTAGAAAGCCGAAGTTATAATAGACAATATACTTTATCTTTCATATAGATATCGTAAAAATTTTGAATAGCCCAACCCATCAAATCATCACAAAAAAAGAGAGAAATGCCGTCTCTTTTACCTTTTGACAAAGTCAAACATTGCTGAGCTGTCAAATGTCCTGGCAAACGGAAACTCAACTCAACAGTGAAAAACGTCTCATCTTCAGAACTCGCCATTTTCGCGAACACAAATCTTCTTGAAGAAAACACCCAACCCTCGCACTTTGTCTAACGTACTTCTAATTAGCTGTCAGATTTTAATTACTCTCATTAGACTGTAATTAATTTGACTTAATTACACCTAATGATACGTTGATTGATTGTTTGAAAGTTTGATTAGCCAGTTTGTAAATATTAAACGACACATGTTATCAAATGAGCTATAAAAACACATCCAGTGAAGTTGAAGCTTATAAACCTGGTGTATGGAACACCTGTGTTTTTACGTCAAAAAGAAAAAAATTACAGTCTTGATTATACTTTATTTTATATTTTGCTGTTTTGAAAATCTTGTTCTTGAAAAATCAGAACACCTACGACAGAACGGTGCGATAACAGTTATCAACGTGTGTCAGAATAATTGTTGAGTTGATTTTTCGAGCGATATAGAAGATAGCCGAAGGAAAAAACAAACAAATTACATTCTCATCTTAATGAATGGGAAAACAACGTTTTTCGTGTGGAGAGTAGCATAAGTACTTTTTTTTAAAGCTGGGAGGGGGACATAACATATTTATTCCCAGAAGTTTTAGCAGGAAGAAAATAATTAACTTTTTCCATTTTCAGCAAAATTTAATTTTTAATCATCCGCGGGAATAAATTCCGCAAAATCCATTTAACTTGGTCAATAGCGAAAATAAATTCCGCAAAAATGTCGCATTTTTAACACTAACAATAAAGTGATGATAAAAAAAATACGACAACGAAACTTAAACGAAGAAACGTGATGACGTCATTATTGCGTAAACATAAATAATAGTTCCTTTCGACACCAAAGTTGGCATTTGCGACAAATAACGGCATAAACAATAATAGTGTGGTCGACAATTGTGTATAAAAACATTTGCCGCGACGACACTACTTTTGCGAAGCAGATAATCCAGGATTAAAACGTAAGCTAAAAATACAAGAACATTAATACCATCGTTACAATTTGTCTGGTATGACATCTACAGACACACAACGAGTCTTAGAATTAACCTCACGCTGTGTGTTAGCGACTTGTAGTAACGCTTAGTAATTTGTTAACATCTGATAACGTTCTTTTTATACTACAGAATGGTGAAGATGATATGTAATAAATTTGCAAGATTATTCGGACCCACACGGATTTGGTAGGTTTATATTCAGTGAAGAAAAAGTTTAAGAAAAAAAACTTTTGCGAATTTCGCAGTTATGGGAAAATCGCAAAAGTTTATACCGGCAAAAAATTCGATTGTAAACGCGAAAATGTTTAAGAGTAGTCGAAAATAGATGAGAGATTTCGTACAGGCTTTTTCCCCGTAAAAAATGTAATTTTGTAGAACCGCGAAAGATTCTTCCGCAAACACTTCCCAGAAAGTATAAATGGCTAAGAATAAATATCAAAAGACGCACGCCGGCGCAGTTAACTATTTACAACTTCAAAGCTAACACGTCGAAGTAATGTACAATTAAGCGGTCACTTAAAAACAATTCCAAAAATGTTTAAACTCAATAAAATCGATTTATAAAATATATAAGCAATTTGTCACGTAACTCATTTTTACTTCAGTATACTTCAGTATACTTTACTGGAAGTTTTAAAATTGCACTAGTTAAGTTAAATCAGAGAGAAATTCTACGGCTAGTGAAAACTGCAGTAAAGTTAAACGATACCTTTCTTCTTTTTTACTCCACGTGGTATGTGCATCCACGATATAAACATGACGCATTTGGAGATTTCTGCGTTCGCAGTAAAAACCATTATAAATCAGAAATTAAGTTTTTTCCGATATTAAGTTTAAATTCTACTCTAAGACCATAAAATTCTGAAAACAAAAATGATTCCTCTCTGTACAAGCGATGTGGTTTTGAATGATACCTCTTTGACAAACCGCCAAAGAAATAGTCGTTTCTTCTCACGTGACTTGCAATTCAGCTTTATGTAACACCTTTACCGCAAAAGGTGACATTCAGGCGCGCGATGAAAAAACCTAAACTTCACAGAGGACTCGAATAAAAACTATCATTTTCTGCGCCTAGACCAAAATCAATATTTTAAGTCAAACATAAAGTAAACAGAGATGGTTGTATATTCACAGTTTTCTATATTTTATTTACTCTTCTAGCTTGAATCAATAAAAACGTGCGCGAGAGAAAGATATTAAAGTCACGACTTAGAAGCTTCTGACAAAACAAAAACAACTAATAATAAGCCAGTCTCGACGAAGTCACGTCGAATATTCGTAACAAAAGTTTCAGCTAAGTTTTTCGCGCGACTTCAGGAAGTTCTTTAAAGGTTGTTACTCTAAAAAATCCTGTAACAAGGAACATATGGTTAACCGTTCTATATTTATCAGCCAAAATTTACTAGGTAGGTCTACGTTATCCCTTTGATTCCATCACCACTGTCGCGAATAAAGTTAAAGCCGCAAGCTATTGTGGCATTTAGAAACAAACAAACAAACAAACAAACAAACAAACAAAACTTCTTCTTTCTTCAAATTACCGTAGTTGTATTTTTAAGTCACAGACGTGTACGACTTCAAATTCTGTCAAAATAAACCTGGTTTCCGCATGAACTGGATGTGCTCTTCTGTATTCAACGCAAAAAAAGTAGAGAATTGAGTTATGGGAAATACACAGCCTACTTCTATTTGCGGCATTTTTCTCCAAGTTATTTTTGGAAAAAAATCAGCAATGCTTAAAAAGACTATTCATGAATTTCAGCAATTTGCCCATCGATAAAAAAATCCACGGAGAAACCATCCCCCTCAATTACGACGAAACAGAAGCTTGGAAAAAGTAGCAAATTAAGGCAAATTGATGAGCCTAATTAGAAGTTCTTTGCTACTGGAGTGACTAGATGTCGCAGCTATGTCCACCATTTTTTAAATCAGAACTAATATCAAATTTAACAGTTTTGTTGCAAAAAAAATGTTATTCTACAAATAAAAAAGTGAAAAAACGTTGTTTTCATATGCCGTTATATAGCTCCACATTACACCAATGAAATTTACCATTACACACAATGAACCTCATCGAGTTGAAATTCTACTTAACAAATGGCGCCAATTCTTACCACGAGAAAATTTGCAAGTTCCATTTTTTTACCAGGACATTAAATGCGACTAGCTTATGGAAGAGTAAAGTCGACAGATTTTTTTTCATAGAATCGAGAATACTTTTGTGCTTCATATACAGAAGCAAGCTGGTTATAAAATCGCATGCCATGTAAATTGGTTACTTTGACCTTTCTTATTACTTGTTTAGATAAAGCTTAATTAAACTAATTTAAAGCAGGTATAGGCGTGTCGCACGATAAGAAAGAAATATAGGTGACATATTGGAAAATCAAAACTTCAAACGAATGCGTTCAAATGATCTAAATACTTCATCCAGTATATAGTATTAAATTTTGAAAACTTAGTTTACAATCAGAAGGGATCAACAAAGAGGCGGCATATAATTGAAATCTCATTGTACTTTAATTATGTGTGAGTAATTAGCTATTAAATTTGTTTGTTCTCTACACCTTATATATATGGTAAGTAGTTGTACTTTCGCAAGTGCTGAGAATTTACAAATGAATGGTGTAAGAGTGATAACATCGTAGTTTTAAACTTTTTAATTTCTTAAATAAGCGCCGACATGTTGAGGAATTGAAGTAACTTTTGTAAATGTTATCTTTTAAAAATTGTTTTTTGCATTTTTTCATGATATGAAAGTTAAAACCATATTGTGTTGATCATTTTCTGCATTTATAAAGTTTAGTGCTTATAATACTGTCAATCTAGCCAATTGCAACTCTTTGAAGTAAGAATGTTCAAAAGCTGCGTTGCGATTCGAAGTTTAACTTTAAACTCCGATCTGAAAATGAAAAACATTCCTCATGTTTATTCTTTTTGTGAATTTGAAATACACGGAACTTCAAGCGACAAAGTACGGACCAGGAAGCAATATACACGTTTTTTTATCAACCTTACCAATCTTTTTTTAGAATCAAAAGCGCAATCCAACTCACAGACAGACTGTTTAGGAGTTAAATTTCCTGCTATGACAGACAAACGCTATGGTGAAGAAAAATTCGTTGTTGTTAAAAAAATGGTTAGATGATTGGCCTTGTTCTCAAGTAAAATCAATGTTTGAATAACACATAAATAAAAATTCGTTTCAAATTGGTTTTAAAATAAAACTACAAGTAATTTCAGTGATGAAAGTGAATCTTAATATCGCTTTGCATAATCTTGAGACATTTCTGGCAGGAAGTTTCTTTAACAACATTTTACTTTCTTACTGATGTAAAGATTTGAGATTGGAGAAGGCCCTCCCTTCTCCAATTTCAAATCTCTGGGGAAGGAAATTTTACGCAAAATTCTTATTTTACGCGAAATTCCGCTTTTACGCGAAATTCTGATTTGTCTCAACGGTAATTTCCACGATACATGTGTAGAAAATACAGACATAATGTCCACAAGAATATGAAAGTAGTTTCGAAAGTTTGTAGCCAATCAAAATGCGCAATTTCTTGGCAAAAAGGAAACGCAACTCGCATTTTCTGTAAACAATAGCTTGCGAGAAAGACTGCAGAAGGTTTAATGGGTAAAATTAACCTGCAAAAATATTATAATCAAGTCATGAGGTAAAATCGTAAAATAATGAACGTTCAATATAAAAGAACTTAAATACCAACCTTTATTTTGATCAATATTTCTCAACTTACATTTGTAACAAGCGCACGACTTATTTCATAACATTCCTTCGAAAGCTTCGTTTTAAGTTTAAGAAAACAAATTGGATGCGTAACTAGTTCTATACATAGCAGCTAAATATGATTAATTAGTCAAACAATATTTTCCATGGTAATTAGGTATGAACACAATAGCTAAGTAATTTGAAAGTTTTGCATCTTGAAAGCAAGTTAAGAATCCATCCAATGATATACAACCAGATTTTAATGAACAGAACTTTATCATGCCAAGTCACTTTTAAAATTCTGCAAATACATCTCAGTAAAATTAAAACTTAGGGTACTGAAAAGCCTATGCAAACAGAATCTTCATTTTTATCGACCGACGCCTGCTTAAATTGTTATTTGTCAAGAAGGTCAAAAATTTTTAGCAATAGTTGTTAATGTGATCAAAAAATCTGTTTTCGACCAACAGGCACTTGCCAAACATTGGGAGATTTTACGACAGTTGACATGGACAAAAATAAACAGCTATTGGTGACAAATAATTTGTTGACACTATCGTTCTGCATAGACGTTTATATAATTATGCCAAAAACACTGGGTTTTTTCTCCAACATCTTTGTCTGTATAGGTAATTTTATGCAATCGCCAGTAGTAGGAAGCCCAAAAAATTCTCTGGTTTTTCCTACTTTTTAAGTGATTATGTTCAGAAGCTATTTTAGGTTTCTCGTGTGATGCCAAAAACACTGGGTTTTTTCTCCAACATCTTTGTCTGTATAGGTAATTTTATGCAATCGCCAGTAGTAGGAAGCCCAAAAAATTCTCTGGTTTTTCCTACTTTTTAAGTGATTATGTTCAGAAGCTATTTTAGGTTTCTCGTGTGCCACCTTAAATTCTTAAATAAAAAAAAAATTTTCCTGAAAGATAGTAAAATCATGTGACGGATTAATTGGATCTGAAGCGAAATTTTAAATCTTCGTCGTATTATGGTTCGCACTGTCGTAAACATTTGAAACCGACGTAAGTGTTACGATTGTCGTAACATGTAAGTTTTACGACGCTAAGTAAGTACAAGCCTAAAGTATTGCTGAACGTAAGGACAAAAAAGCAATTATGTCGAAATTATACAAGCAACAACAGTAACGTAAAATCATCAATGAAACAAAAACATCAAGATATAAGAAAAACATTTTCCATTTGGTTCAAATCAGCAGACCAACATTACAGGTAGTGAAAAAGAAATAATAATTACCTTTTTATCGATTTTTTTATATCGTCATCTAGAAATTTTTAAATGTTATACGCTTACTATGATATAATTCGGATAACAATATTTTATCAAATGCGATTATAAGAAAAAAAGAAATAATGCTTTCTCTTTTTTTCTTTGACTTTATAAGAAGCTTTGATTAATTACGCTCTTTTTTTAATTCGCACATACCTTACGGAATTTTACTGCCGTATTTAAACCTGTTCGCAATGCGGCTTAAATAACGTATATATTAAGATGTATACATACACAAAATAATAGTTGTTTAGTTCAGAACGGAAGTGATCAGTCAGAAAAACCTCGCTTACTCGAATAAAAACTGCAAAATTACTCTCACAACTATATGTTCATTTGCGACAAAGAGAGGATGGTCGTCTTTTACACAGCCTGATACTTAACAATGCGGTTGATTCAAGTCAGACTGAAATAGAAGAAAAATGTTGTTAAACTACTTAATATGACACCAATAACGGTTATAGAATTTGCGGAAGTGACGGCAACAAAAATTTATAATCAAAATTCACTTCCGAACTATACAAACTACTCATTTTTTGCTCAGAGTAAGGAAAATGACAGAGAAAGGCTAGGATGGTAAAAAACGAGTCGTAAAAAACTGTTAGGTTCGGAAAATTTGCAATGTATCATTCCGCTACTGAGAAACAATAAAGTTCCGGAACTTACAGAAAAAGAAAGCAGCTACCTGCTTGCAACAAGAAACTTCACAACTGAACCAACTCACACAAAGTTATTATCGATGGTTTAAATGTTACATGCGAAGAAATATGTTAAGTCTCAATGACAAGACATCTCACTAGGGGTACTTAAAACGTTATAGGGGTGCAGATTAGTGTTTCTTAACATCATATGTTTTGGAGATTTAGCTGAGCTTAAGAAGTTACTTACAAGAGATCAAGCAAATTGTAGAAGACAGAAAAATCATTACATAATCACGTGGCTCGTGTTATCATATTATTGTTTTGTTTGTTTGTTTGTTTGTTTTTGTTTGTCTAATTCTTAACCTACATTTTTTTCTCTTTTTAAACAGTTTAAAGATTATCAAAAACACAAGAACATTTACAAAACCAGAAAAAAAATTTTGGTGATTTTTTCACATTGCTTTTAAAATAAACTGAGTAAAATTTTTATCGTAAATTTCAGAGCAGAGTGTATTAGGAATTTTGAGAGAGATCAAATCTGTCAGTAAGGTTGGTTTTCTATAAAAATTGGGAAAATTTTTTTTCAATAATCACTGCAACATTTTAAATTTTTTCAGGTAGAAAAACACACATCCAGCTAATGTTTTTTTTTAACAATTCATCGCAGAATATCTTAGCTAAGGCTTAAAGATTTTGGCTTTTCAGAGAGCTAATATAGTCGAAAACAAAGAAATTTAATCTTCGTAGGACGTAAACTAATTAGTGTGAACATATGATGTTTTTAAACATGATATGTTGGACAAAAAATGACATCACATGGAGAAACATCGATATTTTGATGTCGCTTAAAAATATTCACGTACGGCTAATTTTTTTCATAATTTAAAATTCTGAATAAGAAAAATGATTCATTATAACCTTATTTGTTTCATAAGGACCTACCAGCCCAATTACATCTAATCGGCTGAAAAAAGCAAAAAAAAACTCATGCATGACATTTCGTGTGTTTGTTTCAAACATTGTGCTATCAACACACGAAAACAAAAATCAGTTTTTCTGAGATATGGCTACAAATTATTTGTTTACACAAGAAATTATCAAACTATTGTTAGAAATACTATTAGAAGGAGGAGCAAGCCATTACAGAAATATTTCTATTAAATTTCGGATGCAGATTTGAAGTGGCAAGATTCGATGAATTAGAAATAATGAGAAAATACGATAAACATCTCTGTAAAAGACACTACGGATCCTATTTTTTATTTAGGGTAAGTTGATAAACTTCACAAAACTAAAGCTCACAAGTTACAGGCGACCGCCACTTCTAATTTTAAAGTAGCGGAGAAAACTAAACAAAAAAAGAAGAAAAAAGTTTTATAATGGAAATTATCCTTCAGCTGTGTGCAAGGTCTTTACTGTTCGTAAACAAGTACTCTTTATTTAACAATTTTGGGAGTTTTCGATATATGATGATCATTCATCATTTATTTATATTCGGGAAAGGAAAAAAAAGCGAATAGCAAAACACACAAATTTAACGTGCTTTAAAAAAATTTCAGTTGGTTTATTGCTCATTTAATGTTTCATTGAATTTCCGCGCCCGAAGGTGTAGGAAATTCTTTAAAACCGTCGTTTTTTTCTTTCGGAGCATTTTTTGAGAAAAAATCGACCCTGGGATTTCACGTTCTTCTGAGAGGGGAGGATAGTATTGGTATAACCATAGTCATAAGAGTCTTTTTTTCTTATGACTATGGTATAACTGACTAACTAACCCTGTCCCAAATGGTCAATTGCAAGGTCACAGATTTAAACTTCGTACCCAAACTCCCTAAGTACTGGGAAGTCATCTAAATGACGTATGGTATTTGTTTTCGACAAAATTTGGCACAGTTAACAAAAAAAGTATGCTGAACATAATGGTGACATTATAATTTTGATTTTTGTCACCTAAATGTCATTTTAGGCCAAAACTAGTCCAAAAATTAAAACTACTTCATTTTCAACAAAATTTGGCACAGTTTAACAAATAAAGTATGCTGAACATGATGGCGACATCAAAATTTTGATTTCGTGTTACCTAAATGTCATTTCAGGCCATAATTTGTCCAAAAATTAAAACTACTTTATTTTCGACAAAAATTGGCGCAGTTAATAAAAAAAGTATGTTGAACATGATGGTCACATCAAAATTATTTTTTGTCAACTAAATGCCGTTTAAGACCATAAACGTTTCAATCGCAAGACTTTCAACCATGAATGATGGCTGTACTTTTTGTTAGCAATTTCTTTTAAAATGTGAGTTTATAATGACACGTTTCGTTTTGTTTGCGTCTATTGTAAGATAAAATGTTGTGTGCTTTATCTTCAGAGCTTCATGCACCAAACCTCTTCGAATGTTTGGCACGATAACACAACGAATTAGCAGGTTGTCATCAAATGTTTTGACAGCAAGCGGAAATTCTTAGAGCACTAGGGCTTCTTGTTCTTGTTCAAATTTAAAACACGATAATTCAATAATCCGAAAATCTATCACATCGGAATAAAAAAACGATCACAAAAAAAGTGTTAAAATTAGTACAATCTGTAATGTTTACATGACATCGTCAACTACAAATGTATATTAAAATACCCGTATACGTCTGTCTGTCACTTAAAATGGTAACGCAAGTAGCAAGATGCACGCAATGCGCTATAACAAGGACGGGCAATCCCGTGGATTTTTAGTATTCCTCAACAAACGAAATTCAGCTAGCGGATTTTTAAGAAGCGAAAGTCAGCTAGTGGATTCTCAAGAAATTCAGTTAAAAGGTTTTAGCGAATTTTTAACAAGTAAAATTGAGCTCGCAGACCTAGAAGAAATATGTAACTATACACCTTGTTATTTCAATTTGTCAAATAAATTCCTTGCTTAAATATAAAACAAATTTATATCACAAACTACAAAATCCTAGTAAATTTTTCAATAAAAGTGGCAAATTTGATCCTTGAAATAAATTTTCTGAATTTTATGAAAAGTGAAATCTTCTTTCCGAGAAATTGCTGATACTACCTTATGATTTATCTTTGCGCGAATTTCGCAAATTTTATATACTATCGCGAAAACTAGTCTGCGCAATTCCTGTAAAAGTCAATTTGCGTACATATATCTTCGCGAATTTACTAATTCGGTAACAATAATTCTGGCAAAAATTTTTGAAGAAAAGGATTTTTACTTTTTTTCTTTTCTTGCTTTTCGCGGTAAATATATTATTTTAATTAAAACTAGACAGGGACGTGCGTTTAATAAGTACTGCAGTATTATATTAGGTACGGAGACGCGTGGGCATTAAATACTACAGCAATATTGTGCAAACGGGGACGTGTGTCTATTAAGTCCTTCAATATTATAATACAGAAGGAAATGTATGTGTAACAAGTACAACAGAAATATAGTACAACAGAGAAGTGTGTATAATAAGTACTGCAGCAATACAGTACAGACGGAGAAGTGTGTGTAATAAGTACTGCAGCAATATAGTACAGACGGAGACGTGTGTGTAATAAGTACTACAGTAATATAGTACAGACGGAGAAGTGTGTGTAATAAGTACTACAGTAATATAGTACAGACGGAGAAGTGTGTGTAATAAGTACTACAGTAATATAGTACAGACGGAGACGTGTGTGTAATAAGTACTGCAGTAATATAGTACAGACGGAGAAGTGTGTGTAATAAGTACTGCAGTAATATAGTACAGACGGAGAAGTGTGTGTAATAAGTACTACAGTAATATAGTACAGACGGAGAAGTGTGTGTAATAAGTACTGCAGTAATATAGTACAGACGGAGAAGTGTGTGTAATAAGTACTGCAGTAATATAGTACAGACGGAGAAGTGTGTGTAATAAGTACTGCAGTAATATAGTACAGACGGAGACGTGTGTGTAATAAGTACTGCAGTAATATAGTACAGACGGAGAAGTGTGTGTAATAAGTACTACAGTAATATAGTACAGACGGAGACGTGTGTGTAATAAGTACTACAGTAATATAGTACAGACGGAGAAGTGTGTGTAATAAGTACTGCAGCAATATAGTACAGACGGAGACGTGTGTGTAATAAGTACTACAGTAATATAGTACAGACGGAGAAGTGTGTGTAATAAGTACTACAGTAATATAGTACAGACGGAGAAGTGTGTGTAATAAGTACTACAGTAATATAGTACAGACGGAGACGTGTGTGTAATAAGTACTGCAGTAATATAGTACAGACGGAGAAGTGTGTGTAATAAGTACTGCAGTAATATAGTACAGACGGAGAAGTGTGTGTAATAAGTACTACAGTAATATAGTACAGACGGAGAAGTGTGTGTAATAAGTACTGCAGTAATATAGTACAGACGGAGAAGTGTGTGTAATAAGTACTGCAGTAATATAGTACAGACGGAGAAGTGTGTGTAATAAGTACTGCAGTAATATAGTACAGACGGAGACGTGTGTGTAATAAGTACTGCAGTAATATAGTACAGACGGAGAAGTGTGTGTAATAAGTACTACAGTAATATAGTACAGACGGAGACGTGTGTGTAATAAGTACTACAGTAATATAGTACAGACGGAGAAGTGTGTGTAATAAGTACTGCAGCAATACAAAACATATGCAAAATGCACTGGTGTAATAGAGTACACAGAGGATTATAAAAAGTTTCTGTCGAATTTTACTACTGAGTCTCAGCAGAACAATAGTAGCAATAAGAACTTAAGAAGGCTATGCTGGGTATAGTCATCAAAATAACAGACTCATTTGTTTTTTTTAAAAAAAAGTCAAACGTTTATTTAATGTTGACTAAGTAAAATAACAAGATGTAGCAGGAAAAGAAAAGATTATGTAATACCCTTCGTTTTAGCATCCCTTTTATTTACTGCCCCCCTCTCCCCCCCTCTCCCTCCCTATGCCCCACCTTTCCGCCTTCCTTAGATATCTAAAATTTGCTTCCCTTTGTTATGGTGCATGACTACGAAGACATCGACCAAAAGAACAGAAGTTCAATATTAGATGCCGAGTTATTTTTATACTAGTATTTATATTAACTTAAATTTGAAAAAAAAGAGGCAAAATTTTAAACCTTAAAACGTATTTTCATATCCTTGCTTATTCAAAACAAATTAATAAAAGATTTGTAAAAATATCAACAAAGAATAAATTGTATCAATGAACTACACCATTTGTCGGGATGTCAGTTAATAAGGTGAGAGACAAGAGCAAAGATTCAGGAAGAAAAACACTCAATAGATGCTTAACCAAAATAATAAACGAGAGAAAAGATTACCTATTGTGTTTCCGGGTTGAGGCGAAGACATTTTATTTATCAAATCATCAAGTTCGCTTGTAAAAGAGTGTTTATGTTGTGTAGTTACTTCCTGTAGCCTACTGTCTATACATGCAGCTAGAAACGTAAGATTAATCTCATAAAAACAAAGTGGATATAACACATTGACGACTTTGCTGAAACTTGACACCCCCTGTGAGTTTTTAAAAGTCAATTTTATGGAACTAGAGAGGTTTGAAATTATAACTTTATTTACAGTAAGCGGAAAGTCGTCAATGTGTGTTTATAAACAAACCTCACCGCGTATTGTCCGCAAACAACCAATCACTTCTCTTTTTTGTGTTTCCGGACTGAGAGGGTCAACCAAACATGTCTCCTTCACAAGTTCTTGTTGTCTTTCTTCAAAATCTGGCACAACAACATAGTCTGACTCATCGTATAATATCAACGGAGCAGGTTTCGTTTTCTTTGCCCTTGAAGGTGTTGAAATTGAGTTTTCCTTAAACTTAGAGCTTAGCCTTTGATTAACCGAGTCCACTTTATTATCCTTATTCGCTGTAAAACACTGGGTATCGGAGCCAACAATGAATTTGTTTTTATCATTGACTGAGTGAGTTTCTGTCAATTCAGTGTTGACGTTGTCCTCAAGTATAAACAACATTCCTGTTGCATCACTCGCCTGTGAAAGGACTTCGTCCATAAAAGATTTTTCATCCACGCTATCAAACTTACGCTCGTGATGTACCGAACAATCACGCTTATGATCGCCTGTATTTTCATTGTTATAGCTGTTATGTAGTTTAAAATCAGCATCAAATTTCGAATCATAACGATCGTGAAAATCTTTCATGTTAACTGAATGTGACGGATGGTCGAGTTTTGTTGATATCGGTGTTGACATGTTCGTTATTCCTGCTTTATTACGCCTTACGCTTTCGTTAATAGCACATTTCTTCCTTTGCGGGGGTTCTTTTACTAGATTTCGTATCAAGTTGTTGTTTTCATCCATATTAGAAAGTCGGAACCAGTTTTTTTTTTCTATTTCGCTGTAAAT
Source organism: Hydractinia symbiolongicarpus (assembly GCF_029227915.1). Lineage (NCBI taxonomy): Eukaryota > Metazoa > Cnidaria > Hydrozoa > Anthoathecata > Hydractiniidae > Hydractinia > Hydractinia symbiolongicarpus. The sequence continues at coordinate 8,711,558 of NC_079878.1, forward strand.
TTGACGGATATTTTTTAATAAATAAATTTCACTATTTTTCCATTCACAACAGCATAAATGACATTGATATTAAAACTTCTTGAAAAGAAAATTTTCATCAAGAGTAAAAACTTTACTAAATCCCAAAAGTCAACAAACTTGTCAATTAAGACTACTTGATGTTCCTGCTTCAACTTTTTCTACAGTCAGCACATCATTTAAGAAAATATGAAATCCGAAATCAATCTTATTATTTTTTGTTTTATGTAAAACCACTTGGAATGTTATCAATGTTTTGCATACACTTGAACAGAAGTTAATGTTTTCAAAAATCTACTTCAGAATGGACGTAAATAGAAAAATTATGACGGTGATTAAGTTCTTATAAACATTACTCTACATAAATGTAAAAGGCAATTAAATCCATGTTTTTAACTTAAATGTTGTAATCACTAATCACAGTGTAGATTTCTGGGAATAATCAATTAAGTTTTAAAAAAGAGCTCTGTGTGCAGGTGTTTAGGGTATAAGACTTCTAAATTGTGATTAGTTAATGTTTTTTCTGTTTCTTTCCCGCGGTAAAAGTTGAAATTATTGACTTTCCCCGCAGTTAGGAACGGAAATTGTATAGAGAAAAAAGAAAAAAAACAACCAATCAAATAACAGTAAATCTTGTCGAATAATTCGTGAATAATGTATATGCAGTGAAAAAATCCAACTATTTACGCGGCAAAAGACTGAATTTTTTACTGTGACGAAAATTACGTACAACGGAAATCTTGGTCTGTTTATTCAAGCGCCGCTTTTTGTTCAGCTCCATATTTTTTTAAACACTTTGTATTGAAACCTTTGAGCTGAAGTCACCACAACGTGTAATAAAATGTAAAATCTAGCTAGCAGTACTATATCACTAAACAGCCGGTCTCCGCTAATCTCACAAACAACAACAAAAATCTGCTAATTATAGAGTACGTCAATACAAATCAACCGGAAATCGAAAGCAATAGCAACGCTCAGATTAAAAAGGCGTAAACCACACTCTTCATGATACACCAAACGTAGAACAAATACAAACGACAACGCACGTAGGCAAACAATATGGTGGCGTAGAAGTACGTATTATGGCTAAGATGGCGGTCGTCCTTTGACTGTCCGTGATTCGTGTAAAACTAAATTGCTCTTTCTTTCACACAATGGTTAAGCGAGGTTCCATCTCGTAAAATGATGTTTACGTCTGAGAAGTTCCATCCGGATGAATAGTAGGGGTCCGGATGAATAATAGGGATCCGGAAACACAAAAGCTGTCCAGTGATTGGCGTAGCGAAGAAACAAAATATGCAATGTCATCAAAAAAATAGTGACGTTATAGAAAAACTTTTACCTTGCTCTTGTTTTCTTTGCTCTTCGTCTCCAGGCGCGAAAACAAATTCGATATAACATGAATCTGGAAATCGTGGATCTTAAAAATAAAAAATTGTAACGTTAACCACGAACGAAGCAAAGCATTGTCGAGCTGGAAAAACAAAACAAAAAACGCGCAGCATCTTCTAGAGCCAGTCATTTGCAGAAAGCAGATAAATAGAAAAAACAAAGCCCTAAGCTACACAGGCTTCTCCAGCAACTCCACTTGTAATTTCAATAAAACTTTCAATTAGAACACACGAAATATAAAAAAGTTTTTAAAAAATTCTCGCTACACAAACCTTCCTTTAGAAGCATTTTAAAAATTGAAGCAAAGTTTAAATGAATGAAAAAACTTCACGTGAAGAAACGAGTTTTGATATTATAAAGAGTGAACTTTTTTTTCTTTTCTCCTATTAAAGTTGTAACATGCGAATTAGCTTATAAAAACAAACAGCCAGCGTTCACTAACTGTTAATGACATAACTAAGTGAACAGACACTATGGGGAATCTTCTATTCATTAAATGAAACACGCAGGTAAACGAATGACCTAGTGATCATGTATAAATTTTATCATGTTGATTCTATTATATAAAAAAAAGGAATTTTTGCTAAGACTGAAGCGACATAAAAAAGAATGGCAAGAATTGCCCTAATTTGAAATTTTAGCAGTTTTTTTTTTACTGCTACCATTTTACAAAACAGAAGTATGCATGCCCGAATAAAACGCGTGAACGTGCTTAGTCGCTCTGACTTTGACAGTGGTTTATTCTTATTGAACACCAGTGCGAGGGAAGGAAGGGGTTGAAAGCGTCCGCGGCCTTTTGTTCGGCATGTAAAGACTAAAATTTTGTGACTTCCCCTAACTTTTGGGGCTTGTGATAAAATTAAAAATTTCTTTTAATTTTTTTATATTATATTGCATTTGGGGTCAATCTAATGCAAATTTTAAAAAGTACCGACGTGCATGTAGGATATTGCATCGGTTATATAATTATTTATTGCATGCATGCTCGTGCATCAAACATCATTAAATGCAATTTTCTAGACATGTACCGAGTTTAATGACATAAAATGAATACTTCCTGGAAAAACGGACCATTTTTACTTTACATAACATAAGGAACTTTTGTACGCATTTTTTTTTATCCCAATGACGCCATTCCTTCTGATATTAGTAAATTAGAGGGGAACATTAGCAACTAAAAAATATATCTTTACATTTTATTCTAAAAATGCTGACATTGGTTGGTCAAACTGTCAAAACAATAGCGGACTTGAGAAAAATATGGAAGTTAACATACAATGAACAGGCGGTAAAGGCGTAAAATGAACAGGCTGTAAAAAGCGTAAAATGAACAGGCGGTAAAAGGCGTAAAATGAACAGGCTGTAAAAGGCGTAAAATGAACAGGCTGTAAAAGGCGTAAAATGAACAGGCTGTAAAAGGCGTAAAATGAACAGCCTGTAAAAGGCGTAAAATGAACAGGCTGTAAAAGGCGTAAAATGAATAGCCTGTAAAAGGCGTAAAATGTACAGCCTACCCTTAAACGCTTCATCTAAATCATATTTTCCGAAAACAGCCACACAACCATCAACAGCGTCTGTGTGAAATTGCAAACGGAAGATGACATTTTGTGTTGCGCTGCCCTTTTCAATACACTTGACCTAAAACATAAAACACCAAAAGATATTATGTCACATTAGAAATTGACAAAAATAAAGAAATCATATCATATTCCTAATCTTACTCCATTGTTTTCCAAAAGCGCTTTTGATTCTACTAACACCTTCATTGTTGTACAAAAAACCTTGCGGGGTACTTTCTTCATCTGCATTAAATTATACCAGCGGGGCCTGGGATTTAACTGCTTTTATTCGCGTCTAATCAAAAATGAATTTAGAAAATTTATCAAACTTTTGGCTCAGCGTATAGTCTGTTGGCTAAACCACCAGGGATAAAATCGGTTTTGTTGCATCTTTACGCTACTTTAGTGTATTTCCCTTTCCCTTGAAGCTATCTTATCTTCGTCTAGTTCACAGTAACATTTAAAATTGCCAATGATAAAAGTATTCTTTTTATCATTGATTACCCTTGCAGAAAAATTCAGCTTGCAGAGGACTCTAAAATAGTGAATGTAGCACCGGAGGGTGAAAGTCCCCTTTAATCTCTTAGCACATACATATGCTATACACATCGGCCAATGAATTTGTTTGACTCGCCGCCATTAAGAGTTTGTTTGTGCATTGGTCGCACAACCTCACAACACTAACCACGCCTAACAAATGGACTTTCACCTAGTGAAATCAGACATGCTGTTCACGTTAAATTTAAATTTACCATAATATCTCCATGTAGTTGCACTCCATCTTCGATAGAAACATACGCTCGTTTCGAACTCGGTGATACACAGCTAAAATCAACAAACGGAGCTGTTAAAAGGACAGCGTACAGAAGCCAATTGCTTGATTTCTACAGAGCAATAATCTATTGTTTATAACATCGAATACGCTGGAAATAAATGATAAAAAAACGAAAGAAATATTTTGATTTCCGTCTGTTTTTCTTAAATGATGTATTATAAAAATTAAGCTAAATACTCACTACGTCTTCGTCGTATGCTTCAAAAGATATGCTTGATAAATTTTCAAATAAAACTGAAATCCTGTGCTGTTTCCAAAATAGGGAATACCATGCATAATAATGTTTTGAAAGAAAAGACGTCTAAAATAAAATTCATAAAAAAAATATTTATCATCACGTAGCGATTCATCATTTACAATTCTTCTGTTGTTTTTTAAATGTGAAAGCAGGTATAGTACAGCGGCTTTGCGTTGCATTTCTTCTATTAACAGAAATTTGGTTACCGAAATCAAAAACCACAGTAGAGCAATTTTAAAAGAGGTGGAAATCGGCGCTGTAAATTTTGCATTCCCATGAAAACTCATTGTGTCATATCACATTGAATTCAATGAAATTTGATCAACAAGCTAAGCATAGTCGCAAAAGAATGATCCGGGTGAAGGAAATGCAACTTCAAATATCGAATTTGTTGTCACGAAAGATGTTTGTAAAACGAGTGCTTTTTTCTTCAATACAAATACTATTATAATCATAATATTAACTTAATTTTGAGTCAGAGGAAAACTTTCATGAACCAGTACTTATCATTGTGCAACCTGTTCATCTATTTTTTATCCTAGTCATTCAGAGTACCTAATTTAGTACTGTGGCGCAAGTGGTTTATTGTATTTTGGAAGAGCAAAGTCCTATATTCACACTACCCACCTTCCTGTCAAGGTGAACTTCTTTTCATACGCACTGCCAAGATAATGCACATATCTATAAGAGAAAAAATTTGGTAAAACTAGAAACTGCATTAGGAATAAAATCGTTTCACTATCATTATTTACATTCTTCGACACAACGTTGCCAACAAGAGAACAAACTTTAAGATTCTGTTAAATCTGCGCTGCAAACATTTTAAAGAAAATAAAAATTTCTGACATTTCCTCTTGGCTAACAGGCACTACCTTTTTTGTGATGGTTGAGTTGCACCTTCTAGTTTGGAATCATAATATCGTCTCAATGCAAACCAATCAAGTGCACCTTGTGGGCTGAAATAAAAATGAGCATCTAGCTAAATACCAAGATATAGAGGAAGAATACATCATATCAATGAAAGATTGACATTGTAACGATCACGTGCGAAAGGATGTATTGGTATGTACACGTTTCTAGTTACAATCACCATACACCAGTGTACTAAAAGTGTTGCCAACCATTTTGGGACATTGACGAAACGCAATCCGACCTGTGTGGCAGGTAAGACATTCACAGCAATGCTGCACTATCTTCAGTACTGATGGGTAAATTATCCAAGGTAATTCCTTAATCAAAGAATTAGAATGCATTACACCAACGAACTTTGTCTCACCTTGGAGAATTTTTGCTGAATTGAATATAAGAAGCAATAACAACACCGATTCTGCTTTTTCCACCCTAAAAAAATTACAGACGATCACACAGACACCAACATAAATACTTAGATAGGCTAAAGATGGAACCGAAATTTAATCTTTATATTAAAAAGATATGTGCGAACCGCGCATGTGCCAAAGCTTTTTATTTTGGATGCGCAATTTTTTTCTACATCAGCAATAATTTCTAAAAGTTTCATTTCACCAGAAAAAATGTAAACACTCGAAATGGAATTTCATGTAAGGCTCTCTTAGACTCAGGTTTCATCTCATTGTACATTACTCCCACAGTGCTGATGAATGACATGAATAACATGTTTATGTTCAACCCCACTTCCCTTCTGCAGCTGCTGTCAATATAATTGCTATAAACACCAACACCCAACTCACCTTACAATGAATAACAGCAACATTTTTGGAATCACCCAGCAACCAAGCATGTATTGATTTAATAATTCTAAAAAGAAGAAGCACATAACATTATTTGTTCATTAACCTCCTATTTTTACTTAACTTCTCCTAAAAGCTAGAATTCATTCCCACAAAAAATTGTTACTATCAATGATAAGCCAAGTAAAGAACCATTGAGTTTACACTTCCACTCTATATATATGTACATCTTCTTTTACTATTCAAACGCAGTATTGGAAGACTTACCAATGCATGGTTATCTAACAAACATCGTCAGATGTTTTTATTAAAAAAAAAGGTTGTTAGGAAAACCTTAAGAATAGTGAGCCTGATGGCTGTGTTGCAAAGAAATGTTTCACCCTGTTGCTAGTAGTCGCAAAGGCTTCCTTTATACTTTCAAAATATTTTTATGCTATTTTATCATTTACTTACTTACTCGATTCTGCTGTATCTAGAGCAACCTTGGAGCATCTATTATTTATAACAGTTTTTTAATTTTTGGAGAACATAATTTTTATAGTGGATGAACATCTGGTATATACCACTTACAGTTTATTAAGAAGTGTACAGTGAATGGCAACGAACATCTGGTATATACACTTACTTATGCAGTTTGTCAAGAGTTGGAGCCAGATGATCAGGCCATCCATAATCAACAACCTGAAAACGAAAGAACATCAGTCGATATGAGGAACAGATATTGGTAAGGCTTTGTTATTGATGGTATCAATAATTTGACAAATATAAAAAAGGACAGATCTAATCAAATCAATATTTATTTGATACGAATATTTAGCTGTTACCAAAAAGTAGTAGCTGGAGATTTTTTTTTTTGAGCAGTTTCATCTGTACACACACAAAAATCAACACAAGTATTACTCTTTTTATTGGATCACTGAATTGTACAATTCGTAAAACGTATCGTGTGCCACATAAAAATGTAATGTTGCCTTCATTACGCTACAACTTTACACTACTTCATTACGTTGTTTTCATTACAATTCTAAAAGTATCTTGAATTTTACGATTATTTATCTTTCTTTTTTAAAATGACTAAAGATATATACACATATAAAATTATGTGGCGTTACTTGTGCCAGTAAAAGTAACTTTTCTAGCGCGAGATATGTAAGAAAATCAGCAAACAGAATTAAAATGTTTTTAAATAAATCGCATTTTATGTATCCACCTCTTATTACAACACACCCTATAGATGTTTTATCTATGGTGACATATTTTACCACTAAGATGAAATTTTAATGGTGAATCTATGAGCCCGGAATCACACTCAAATGATCGTGCTTCGAAATTTTACAATATATGTATGTCAAGTGAATGGGACTACTACTTATTTAAACATAAAAATACCAATGAAATAAAGATATAACTACATAAAAGTGCCATATTCTGAATCAACTACCATTGATATTAACATAGTTAACCAACCTGGCCAGGTTCATTAAGCTGCAAAATATCGTATCTTCTTTCTGACACGTTTATTATCTTGTACTTATCTAAATGTTTCGTTTGCAACATTTTCAACACTTTCAATAAACTGGTATGATAAACGGATTCCAAACCACTTGCAGGAAACGACATTGCTGAAATTTAAATAATCATATTGCTAAATTTGTCTAGTGGACAAGAAAACAAATGCTACTTTGAAAATGCTACTTTGAAAATGCAAATCGTTAGAAAAAGATAGGGTCGGATGATTTAGTGCACATTTCACATAGATTCTGATAATTACACAAACTCATAATTTCCCTATTATACGAAGTTAAAATGATAATGATTGCATTGCTTTTGGCTAGACTGTATTAATTTTGGTATCTCTATCGATCGTCTTTTATTGTTTATAGGGTAGGCAAAGCAGAATTGATGTTGTTATCGCCACGTGTATCCAGCAAAAAATTGCCAAGGTGAATTATGGAGCCTACATTATGTCATAGAAGCCATGCAATAAACTCTATGCACATCTTTTTATAACAAAAATTAGAATTACAAGAATACTTTTTATACTAGCTCAAAAAAAAGAAAATTGAAATTACACACCAATTAACCGATCAGTGATGTAAGTTAAATCGAGCTCTGCAGCATCATTACATGCAGATGTTTTTCCAAAGTATGATGATTCACTAGCTGGTGACATGGCCCTAAATTTCATAAACACATAATAAAAACAAAAATATTTATTTTCGAAAGAATATTCCAGGGTATAGTTGTGTTTAAAAGATTTGCAGAAGTCATACAGTGGCGATGTATTGAAAAAGTAACCTAAATGGAATGGTAACTTTTGGTTTGACTAAACCCACCTGTTTACTTAACAAAAGTCATTTGTCAATTGTTCAGGTAAGGTAAGTTCAGTCACTTTTACATGAAAGTAGGGCAGAAGGAATGGCAGTACCCTCAGAAGACCGCAAATAATGTTGCATAAGAAAATAATTAAATAATGTAATTAAATAATGTATACCTGGATGAAATTGGAGATGTACATGGAGAAGCATTTTGAAGCTGAAATAAAAACACTTAAAAAAGCTCTCACACGTATTTAAAAAATGATATCAAAAATAAAGTTCAAAAGTACTAGTTACTATACAAGTTATATATAACCAAAGAGTTTCCCCCTTCACCTACCAATCGAGCATCACCAACTGCATAATCACGAGTGCACTGTAAATAAATTTAAATCAGAATTACGCAACTAAAGTTATAAAACATTGAGACATCCACAAAATATAAACAAATAAATTTTCCCTACATTATTATCTGGTTGTGCTCAGTTTTTTTCTCACACATTTTTTTTAGTAGCAAAACTGGAGGATAAGAGAGCTTATGCTGTACGCACAAAGGTCTGGAAAAGGGTAGCAATCCAGAACCATTGTTTTAAATAAGAACTACTTTCTACTCTATACCATTCCAACTCATTAAATAGATGTTTTAAAAAAGGTTCTGTCCTGTCCCATCAATACTTACATACCTCTCCTACAGATTTTGTTTCACGATACATAATTCTACTTTCGCAATGGCTTGTCACCTGCAAAAAAAAGTAAAATAACTTACACATGAAAAGCAAGTCATGACCCAAATGGTAACAAATTAAATCCAAAAAGAGTGCCTTTTTAAAAAGAGTTCTTATATAAGACACTTTCCAAATAAATTTTATTTGATGTGTCGCATCATTTGCCAAAACAAAGGAAAAAATAATAAAAAACTGTACAAAAAGTTTGATAACAAACAAAATTCTGCAAATAATTAACCTGCTACAATGGCTTATTTAATTATGTTATATTTGATCTTTGTTAAAAAGTGAGGGTACTAAGAGAAATTAAGAGATCACTTGGCTGTAACAATAATACCTCCAAAACAAGACTGGAGATTTAAATTTAAAAAAAATTTGCATACATACTAATTTATAACTGTACACAATTCCAAGATAATAAGAAAAAAATGAAAAATTTCGAAATTGAAATTTAGGGCCTATTAAGTAAGTGTCTTTTTGGACAAAAGGTACTTGAAATGACATGGGCAAAATGCAATGTGAATGAACACTACTTTACAATATATTGGTACAGTGAAAATGTAAGTTTTTTAGAAGAAATGGTTTTTCTTTTACCAAAATTCAACACTTTATTTGTTGGGATAGGATATCTATCAGCACAGAAATTAAGCTCAGTTTTTAAATATAATAAATTAGGCAGTAATGGGGTCATTAACAAAAAAATCTATGAAACCAAATGCACACAATTAATTGCCTTTTTAATGTCTAAAATGAAATTTCACTCTAATACTATGAAAATAAGATTAAATGGCGGATATAATACAGAATAACTATTATAGCCAAAATATGAATTTAATTTGCATTGCTCCACACCAATATCTTTGGCTTAGTTTACCACATTTGGCAAAGAACAAACGACAGAATGATATCACAAAGTTTTACAGCATTAATTAAATTAAATTAGACCACTTCTTGACCTTAAGCAGAAATTTAAAAAACCACAATCCAATTTACAATATAACTTAACTGGCCAATAAAATTTAAGCTGTTAATTAACGCATGACTACACACGTCAATACAACCAATATACGTAAAAGTAAAATACCTATCGGTAAAACTTTAACTGTATCCTGGTACCCACATGCTTGTTTTTTAACACAAAACTTTTTAGAATCATGAGATTGGATTGTATAATGGCTGTTATAAAACATGAGCGTGACAATGCTGGACACATACACTCATATGTTCTTAAGGTTTTTTAATCAAAACTAGTCGTTAGCCGTGGAAAAATTCACGAGTTCGTCCGTCACAGCTAAGCTACCATTTTGCGAGAACAGACAGACAAACAGAGGGACAGACGTATACGGGCATTATAATATAGATATGGTTATAATAAAACATTTTATTTATAAACAAAACTGGTTTAGTAACAGAAGTGAGTATGCAAATCAGAATTGTGGTAGTACCAAAGTATGTCATGGTGCTAATGTACTGGGAATTCTATGAAGACAAAGACAAAAATAAAACCTTGACCATATGCATTCTGTTTCTCTTTCAACTCTGATGGATTAATTCACAAGTTTTAACCCCTGACACTTCACATAAAATTTATTTAACGGTGTCTAACATACACATACTTTCTTCTTTCTAAAAATAACTTGTTTTTTTTTTACTTGGAAATATCATCTTAGTTTGGCAGTCTGAATATTATTATTCAAGTGACGGCATTATTTTTAAATTTATGTTTATTGAATCCAAAACAACAACTATACACAGTCACTCTTCAAACAACACCACAAACATCTCAATATAAAATATACAATTTGTTTTTTGAGATTAACACAGATATTTTAGGTAAATCTTAACTGGATTAAGCAGCAAAGTATAAAAAGTAAAAGGTTAAATATTTATAAAAAAGTTTAATAAATAACATAAAATATCGTCCACCCCTGCACGATTATCCAACAGTTGTAAATGCTAAATTTTATAATTTACAAACTTTTTTAACTGTTACATTGATGTACCAAGACTTTTTTAAAAGAAACAATAAAATGTATCACTGTTATGAACAATCTTGTCAGTCAGTGCATTTCAGACATTGTTTACGTGGTCTACACTTCTGCTAAAGTAAAACTTCAGCAGCCCAATGGCTGTAGAGTACAAGTAATGCTGTTTGGACATTTCAAGAAATAGCCAAAAACCGTCATTTCCACAAACATTATTATCCAGGGCTGTTGAAACATTATCCTATGCCATTAAGGTATAAAAATTTATCTTGTCCATTGACTAAAATATCATTTAGTACAAATTAGATTATGTGAATTAATACCTTTGTAAACCTAAAACCACAAAAAAAAACAAAGCACAGAAAATAACAAAGGATAAAATTGACAAAAATTTAATTATATTTATTCTTTATATAAATATATAGATGTTATTTGTACATTTATAAATTCATTTATAAATTCATTAAATGACCAGTCGTTTAGCATTGTCATCAATAAAGGGCAGAGTCCAAAACACTTATCAGTCACTAAACACAACTTTCATTTAATAAGAAAAAAAATTAGGTAAACAGAGAATAGGATGCATTATAGCACAAAGTTGCACAGGCTTGATATAATCATTTATACACATCTTAATACATTATTATTAATTACTTGAAACCAACCAAATTAGTTACAAAATTAGCATCAGCTAGCACATTTAATTTGTGGGTAGAAAGCAACAGGAAAGTAAAATTAATGGAATAGTGGTTTCTCTGATTTGCACATACAATACTTCAACCTGGAAGGCCAGGCAAACTGTTCCAAGCTAATCATAATCGTTTTCGGATAAGTAACCATTATGAGTGAGAGCGAAACTATCTGTTTTTATAAAAAAGCAAAAACAACCTTTAAAATGCAAGGAATACTAATTTTTAGTATCCTTGATTATTTGTCTAGTATCTTGATATTTTATCCGTTATTTTATTCCGCGTATATAACATTATGAGCAATCAAAATGTACATTATACAAAACAATATAACGAGACATGCCTGAAAAACCAAAATACATATATTTATTATTTAATAGTACGTATGTAATGTAAGGATTATACATATATTTTCTTTCTATATTAAGTAAATGTTTTATGTCAATAAAGTTAAAATCAACACACAGTTCCTACATCTTTCATAGATCTACATTCTAAAAGCTTAAAATAAACAAAAGGAGTAATAATCCTCAGTAATGGATTCATTCTTTTGACAAATTAATTTGTTTTATTAATCTATCATTAAATTAGTTCCTGCCCAAACTATCATTAAAACATGACCGCTATATCTCATTCAAGAGGATAGTATAATAGCGCTGATCAAAAGAAAAGCTCATCATAATAAAAACAACTTTAAAATCACAACTTACAAGACTTTGACATTCTACATGACAGATATACCAGCAATCTAAAATAAAAAAAACAAGTTGTGATAAAATTTAAATGTAACACAATACATAGGACCAGTGATTTTAACAATTGAATAAAAGACAAAGATACATCTAATTTGAATATTTCGTCAATATAAAGTAAATAAGTTTTATTTTGCAAATTCTTCACACTGGAAATAAAGATCAGAAGTAGAGTTCCCACTTAATTTCCAACTAATTCTTAAAGAATATTTAGGAACACTGTAACTTTTTTTGGAGATTTTTTTTATTAGTGGAGAAAATAAACACAAAAATTTAGGTGATTCTAGGAGATTTAAATTAGTCAAAGTAAATAGAATTACAAGAGCCAAGGGTGTTAATTGAACAAGAAAGACAAATTGGAATAATAACATTTCATTTTCCATTAGTTTACGCAGAATAAAAAGATTTTGGACTTAATTAGAAAAAAAAACATAAAAATTGAATTGGACAAATGAATGTTTCCTAAAAATTTAGGAGATTTTTAGGAGTTCTCACGTAGTATCAGGAGATTTTAGGGCTTTTCAGGATTATTTAGGAGGATTCTATTTTTTTCGAATTTTTTAGAAATATAATGTATGGGAACCCTGACTCTACACTCTTCTAATATTTATACTTTGGTGTCGTTGTTGTTAAAGTCACTCCCCCATGTTTAACTTTTTTACCACTTTTATGTGTTTATACAGTCCTATTCCCTAACAGTACTGGGAAGAAGTCATTTTCTCTTTTATTTCTCTTTTCACACAAACATTGTACTCTAGAAACATATAATTAAAATAAAGTATTCTCAGTGTGGCTAAAAGGGTGACTCTTTAGACCAGGTCCAAATTGCTCACCTTCAAAACTATTCTGAGAAATAATAGCAGAGAAGCACAACTTCCTCGCAAATATAATAGATAAACACAGTTGGTAAATTTAAACACATTTTACAATGCGTATACACTATAATCTAATATAACTCAAAGTTCAGTAAGTCAATCTGTTACATGTTAGTTATAATGGTGACTTGGGTCAAAGTCTATTTCTACGGATCCCTTGGTCAAAATGCCCTTCCATGACTAGAACCTAGGAAGAAAAAGGTTGACATTGCAAAAATAATAAAAAATCATTTACTTATAAGAAACGTTTATTTGTTTGTTCCAATAAGTCATACTATTTTCTTGATCCCAGGTTGATACTGCATATCATTTTGTAGTGGGATGAAAAGTTAAATTTATTAACTTTTCATGATTTTAGCCTGGCTTTTTGTGATTATACTGACCTATAGTGGATTTCATAACAAATGTTTTTTTGCCAGTATATTTTAATTTTTTTTAGATTTTTAGGCAAACTCTACCAGGAGACTGTAATGGAATCTTGTTTATTTCTTCAGAACACAACATTTATACAAAATGCTTTTTTTGATTTGGTTAATCATGTTTACGACAAAACTAAAAAAAATTGAAAGAGATTCTTCTAACAGTAAATTATATTATAAGTGGAGTAGACAGTTATATAAACATAAAGTAATAAACTTCATTAAAAAAGCACATGCTTAAAATGATAAACACACATCGAAATATCAAATTGTTTTATAAACAAATTGTCACAATATTAAAAATACACATAAACATATAACTTTAATAAAAAAAAGTTTCAAACTAACTTGTGATATGTATTTTATATAAAGTCAAGATGTAAACAAATCCAAGCTTAACTTCAATTTAACTGGTTTATGTTTGCAAGGTTAAGCAGCAGTTTAACTTGCAGTCTTTTGCTTGCATTCAAAATATTTATTTAAGAAAAAAAACTCATAGCCGATTCCTATTAGAACAAAATGTTTTATCAAAGATACATAAAAAACACAGTTTTAATGACCAAGATATGCAAACACAACAACAAAACTGTTTTTTTTTTGTGTAAAACCATTGTTATACTGAAAAGAAGAAATTTATGTAGATATGCTAAACTTATCACACCTTCGTTGGTCATGCAAAGAAAAAAGATTGATGCTATTTTCTTTTTGTGGTAATTCAGTACAAACAAATCGATTGAAAGGAACTACATTAATGCTGAAATTATTATGCTTAGATAAAAAAATAATTACATCTGTGATGTCCAGTGGCTTACTACATTCAAACTTGCATATAAGTAACATTTGTTTGGAAAAAAATTATATTTACTTCTTTGTTATTATGATTATATTTAAAATTAGTTTAAAATCTGAAGAGTTGAGGGAGATAATCATAGCGAAGTGTAGAAATAATGATTGGTTTATGAATATAATAACTCACTCTGCTATAAAGGTTATACACAGAAGTTACAAAAGTTAACTTATATATAGAATTATAGTTACCTATTTTGTGTCAACTGGATAAAAATAGCAGAAGAAAAAACTTTATATACAAATCCAATTTAAATTGTATAGCTTATAATGTCTAACATCTTTCGTTTTGGTGAATTCAATAAAATGTAAAGCAAAAGGATTAAATTACTTCATAGGCAATCAGTGTCATATAAACAAGCTTTAATTGGATTACCATGGTAACAGGATATGTATAGACCTGCTTGAGTTAAGGTATATATTTAATGTATTCAAAAATACTTAACGATTATTTTAGGTAGACTATGTTTAGCTGTACAATGAATGAGTCTGTTGTTGTTTAGAATAAGGGGTTTTACACGGGTAATATTTTTTTTTTAAAAACAAAAATATTCAAAAACTGTCCTTAAAAAATAGGTAGTAAATAAAATGTTATGTTCTAAAATAATTGTTTTAAAAGTGAGGAATGGAAACAAAACATTAATTATACCTATACAAAAAGATATCCCTCTTGATTTAGTTTTAGTTGTTCCTGATTGCAAACTTATTGGAAAACAAAGTCAAAAAGTACAAAGAACATTATTATAAATAAATCACCTAGGCTTCATATTTTTCACACTTTAAACCCTACACTTTGGAATAGGTAAAGATAATCTTCTCTCTTTTAATTTATTTTACAAAATACATTTTACAGTTTTAAACTTTACAGTTTTAAACTTTTAATTTATCATTCTTAATTAAACTCTTAATTATACTCTGCATTTTGTTTCTTTTGTCAACAACTGCATATAGTTTTATTTTAGAAAGTGCATGTTTTTGGAAAAAAGAAGGAAAAATCTTGTCTTTCAGTTGCAATGTTTAAAATACCCCAGACTGAATATAGTTTGAATAGACATTATAAATGCAGCTTGGAAAATTGGCTTTTTAACATTTTCAAAAATGGCATAAGAAATAATTATACAATATTATGCAGCTAATTTACACGTATCAATAGTTATTAAAATGTTGCCATCTTGAGATCAAATAATCATTAACAGAACATTTAACTATAACAGTAGCTTGAGAAAAATATGCTTCGAAATTTGATCACAGGTTTCCTAACAAATATATATATATACCATATATATTTACTTAAATCACTTCCTTCCCACCTTTCTTCTTCCCACTTTTCTTTTGTTTAAAAATACTTCATGTGTATAAAACCTCAAATTAGCATGCGTCATCTATTTTTGTAAGGTGTTTGTTCTAAGATATCATGCTGATAGGGGATGCTAGGAAATATTCAAATGGAGTCAAAATAGGACTTAATTTATTTTGTAGAATAATTTTTTGTGCATATACCCTTTCTATAAGAACAATTTTATAACAACACAAGTCTTCTGTTTTGTTGAAAAACAATTCATTTTTATTGTATACTTTTACTGATCTTACTTATGATAAAATAATAGTATACATTTAGGATACATTTCTCGACCATTCCTCTGAAACTAGCAATTGCTTTTTGTAGCTTCTTTTCTACAGCTTAATTGTTAACAAACAAGGCTACTATAGAGCTGCATCTCCATTACTAACAAAAACACAAGCTTTAAGAGAAAAGAAATACATAAGGCTCGATTCTTAAGTTGTATTTTTACTATTAAAAACAAAATAAAACAAAACATGCTGAAAAGGCTTGAAAAATAAAAACAGACAGCCTTAGGTCAGATTTTACAGGTCCTTTTACAAAAAACCTGTGAAATGGTATCCACATAATATTTTCAGTACATACATTTAATGAGCACCTGCTGTGCTGAAAGAGCTCCATCCTGGAATGAATATCCCTCCTCAAAGTCCACAAATTCAGGTATATAAATATGGCATTTCTTTAGTGTGTTTCAAAAAATATTAATCAAAGAGACAATAAAGGTAAATTATACACATAAACACAATATAAACAAGTGCTTGTTAAAGACAGATAAAAGAGGTATATAAATGGCTAAAGGACCGTTATACAGGGAAAAGTTGGTTTTTAAAAAGTTTCTTTTGTGTAAATGTTATGTATAGTGATAAATGCAAAAGTATATTAGATGTACGTAACATACCTGTACATAACTTTGCGCAATTCCAAATAATATCACCACAGAATTGACAAACTTTTGGAACATGTTCATTCACGGTTTGTGTTTTAAATTGATGGAAAATTTTCAAATGAAACAGCTGAAATAATAAAACATTATAGCTTTTAAATAAACATAGATTAAAAACACAGATACACGTATATATAGCTAGTTAGTTATAATTAAAAAAACCCACTCAACACTTGCCCTTTCTCAAAATTTTAGCTCTGTTATTCTAGCTAGCTGTAGCTACTAGCTATAATATGTGTTAAACACTAAGGCCAGAATTACATTATAACAAATTATTTTTTACTGTACAAGTATTTCCTTCTTTTCAGCAATTATCTTTGGAACTTTTTGACCTTGAAAAAACATTTTTACATCTCTCTGTCACAACTTAAATTGGCCAGCTGGCGCATAATGTAAGACCCCTGTTGTAGAGGTGCTACTAGGTATAGCTTGTCATATAGCTAACTATAAAGGGGCTTTCACAACGGTTTTCGGTTTTAATGTAAACCCAAGGCAAAAATTATTGATTTATTTTCAGATTTTTAATGAGTTATTGTTCATTCTAGTTTACTATTGCTTATAAATACAAGCACGGTATTTCTGGAGCCGTCACAACACAACCATTTTGAAAGTGAAAGCCACGCTACTTTATAGGTCCCACATTTGCAGCTACCATTTTGCGTTGATTTTTTTCTTGGAAATCTTCCGGGGGAAGTAGTTCTAAACTGCCGCGCATCCGACCAAAACAAACAACCTGATATTATTATATAACATTGGTTCAAATATCTATAAAGATATTTCAGCGAGCTGTTACTTTTGTAGCTTGATACAAATCACACGGAAACAAAAATAATTTACCTTTCTGTTATTTTGTCGAGCTGCGTATGCAACGGAAGGCGAACTGCGAAGTCTTCCACGTTTGTAGCAACTGTGAAAAGTTTTCCAGTGTACTGACAGTTTTTCCGAGTACGGAAACTTGACCACGCATATTGGACACAAGAAACCCGGACAAGTTCTTGGTCTTTGATTCATATTAAAAGCATGAAATACTTTTGTTTGCGCTTGATAAACGCCATATCATATTAAACAACGTGTTGTTATACTTTGTTGCTAACTTTCTTGTTAACACTGTTCTACATCTGTCCCCTAATTTATCTTTTACAATAGAGCATATCAAGACCTGCTTCACCTTCTGCCAGAAGACAACGGGAATCTAAATCCTGGGAATTATCGAAATGAATGAAGAGTGTGGTTTCTACGTGCGGCTAACAGTTTTTCGTGTGTGTTTACATGCAACGCGCAAAAAAAAGATTTTAACAGCGTAGTAATTATTTTGTTTTTATAGTAAAAGTTTTTATTATTGATCAAATTCAGCAACAAGATGTGAAAAAAACCTTTTGCTGTGAAATGTTTACGTTTAAAAAAAAAGCAAATGGTAAAATCGGAAATACTTTTCATTGATATCACTAATCTAGTCATTGAGTCGGAGTTTTTCATCTCGTGTCTTTAACAACTCAGCACGAAAGATTTCGACGCCTAATTATTGCTCGTGTGTATAATATCACTGGCGCCTTAACTCAAAGAGGTTGTCGTTTTTGTAGTAAACTTCATCGCTAATATAAAGCATGATACTCATAAAATATTATGTCCACCGTAAAAAAAAAGTTACCCGAGACCTTAGAACACTATCAACGGCTCCATTCTCGGCCCTTAGAGCTTAGGTTTATCACCAGGAGTTCTGAAGACGAGAATAGATCAAGATTCGCACCCCTACTGTTTATTAATTGAACCCTGGGGGCACATCTATAATGTAGTGGTCCGGGTTACATTCGTCATTTGTCTTTATTTGAGTTGTCAAAGAAACAGGAAGCATGAGTGCAACATGTTTTCCCAACCTCGTCCTAAGGGCTCTTTTTTTCTTTCTGACAATCTGAGAAGGCGACATGTTTTAATAGAAACGTGTAAATTTTCACTTAGGCTGGATGTAATTATTTTTTATGAATAAATCGAGGCTAAAACGTTCTTACGTTCCTTAACCATGCACAATATTTCGAATGTAACAGGTAATTTACACAATAAGGGGAATAAATCCTTTATATGAACATTATTTTTGTTGTTTCGCCACGTATTTTTATTATTCCTGATGTCACTGACATGTATGGAAAACTGGCGATCTTATCTTTTTATAAAGAGAGAAATTGAAGCATACAGGTTCAGTATAATCTTAAGATGTTTTCCGCCTGTTCTTAAACTATCGTTCTAATAAATTAGAAAGCCGTGTATTTGACATCCTTTTCGCAGATTGTGATTCGTTCTTAAGGCAATCTTGTGGCTGCGAATCAGCCAACATTATATCAGCGGTGGAAAAAAAAGATGGCTGGCATTATAATAAAAAGTTATTAATCAATCAATCAATCAATCAATTAATCTGATAATCACATATGCACAAACCAATTTTAAACAATGACGGGTAAAAAAATATAAAATATACCAACCTCGTTTCCACTTTCTAAAACTAAATTTGTGGTCATAGAAACAACATCATGATAAAACCTCCTTTCCAAAAGAAATCTCGATTACGTAAGTTCAAGATTTCAGATGGAAAATGTCAGCATGAGAATAGAATTGATATCTTAGGAGATTGTCTAGTTGAGAACGATCGCTGTGCTTGCACGACATTTTACCTCAACTAAAAAGGGAGCTTCAAATGTACTAGGACCTCCATCGCAGAACCTTTGCTGACAGCAGTACTAATAAAAACTAAAGAGGCAAACAATTTCAATAATAAATATAAATTAATAATAAAAATAAGAGTCGGGGAGGAAGTGATACGTATTCGCTAAATATAGTTTTATAGTCAAATCAGGCGTACCGCTTCTTCTTTCCTTATCTCTCTCCCTCTTTTAAGGTCAAGTTGTAATTATGTTAAAAAAAAATTACGGGTTCTTAATTTTGCGATCATTTGCGCTTTGTAGGTGTTAATGCGAAAACCCTAAGATGCATTAGACTGAACCTCGTTTCCTGATTCTTTGTGTCTAATCGGTGCCGCGTTGCCGTCCGATATGCAAACAGGGACAACAGGTCCTGGGATCGAGGTGGGCAATGGACTGTTTATTTAAAAAAATTCAAACGGTGACGTTTAGAGAGAAGCCCGACGACTTAACCTAGGAGCGCTAATCGTTGCCAACACAGTCGGTCGATAATATTGGACAAGTGTGTCCGCTGCTATATATGAAATGTAGAAACCGGGCCACTTTTTAACTCACTATCTTCTCACAATTATGACGATCAGCCCTTTACTTAAGTGAAGAATCTTAATCTTTGGTTAATGTGTTAGTGTCATCCAAAATTTCGATGACGATGTCAATAACATGCGTCATTTGTTATTTTAAGCACAACATAAGTCACTATTATTACTGGCACAAAATTCAGGTAACAAACATCTTCAAATGGACGATCAGAGATCTGTACAGGGGACTTGTAAAGTATCAGAAGCAATAAAAAATATATACGATGTTTTATAACAGGGTATTTTTATTAAATCGACTTTTGGTGAATCATTTTAAGGTGAATTTTAACATGTGTCTTGACTACGTCCATACTGGAAACAAATTTTCTACAGCAAAGTGGTTACCAGGGTTTTTCACACTTTTCTTCAACAATTTTACATTAAAGTGTTGAAGGGATTATCAGCCCAAAGAGGTTCACACAAGCCTGTTTTCTGACTATGTTAACATAACAAAGTGGGATGTTCATATCGTTCAAGCATAATGTAACACTAAGCACTGGGAACGAACGTGTAAGGAAATCCCGTTATTACGCATCTTCATCCCAAAATATTCTTGGCCCCTAGGCTGTTATAAAATTAATCAAAAAGTAAAATGCACTGGGAACGAGGTTTATTCTCAGCTAGGCGCTCGCAGAAAAAGGCACATTCATAAAGGATGTTAGCAGGCCTCTCGTTCTTATATAATGTGGATGAAACCGGGCAAAAATAATAGGAATTTTTGGAGAGAAAAAAGGGACACTTTTCCACATTTTTGAGACTTGATAAGAATATCAAAAGTAGAAATAAATGCATAGAATATCTGGCTGGCTATTTCTAGAATAATAATATCCAATTTGTCGCAGTTGAAAGTTTGAAGAAGTGTGATTGGTCTAGATTTATGGTGTCCTTGGAAGCTGAAGTCCGTCTGGTAAACATTTTTTGCACAGTGACGTAGACAGCTATTTAAATGAATGCAGCATTGCTGGTCTTTAAAGTTTCCTTGAGCTTTTCGTCAAAACAATGTTTTACACTATATATCCAAATGACAATAAAAGAATTTTTTCAACTCTTCAGTCATGCAATTGTAACTACATGAATATAAAAAGTAGGTAGCAATTCACTATAAGGTACTAGTTCACTATACAATGAGGTCCTTTCCTTTAATGGTAAGGACTCACGCCCCAGAAGAAATATTTTTAATACCCTACATTGGCTAATGATACATCATCTTCACAAATATCTGCTATATGAGTCATGGTTGCTAGTTAAGGCCCTAAACTGTAACAAAAAACATGCAAAATAAAAAAAAAAAACAAAAAAATTAATGAAACTAAAGGACAAACTGGACAAATCGTTAGACAAAGAACGGAAAAAAAGGTAAGCAAATAAAGGAAATGTACAGAACACGAGAGGAATGGGAGCCCTGGGTGAATACTACATGCACAATGATAACCACAACAACAAGAAGAAGGTGGAGCAGGGTGAACCACAAAAAAAAAAGAAGTACAAACTCTAAAATGAGAGTATGTTGTTTTCTTTCCATGTAACGAGCAGTTATAATAAAAATCTATAAATAAATAATGTGTGATAAAAATGATATAAAACAGAAAAAAAACACTCAACAAAATAATTTTAACAAGGTTTTTGAAAAAAATATTATCTTTCGTGAGAAATATCGTAAACCTTCATTTACGTGATTATAAACAGTTAAAAAAGTCACACAAAGAAAATGCAACGAAGAAAATAACTCGACAGAGCAACTAAACATGACAAACAGGTTGCTTTAAGAATATAAACTCTTAGCTATATCTCAAAACAACAGGCGTGAATATGTGATTTTTATTCTGTGGCAATGTAACTCAGCCCTTCTTATTCTTACTTGTTATTTTTTTTATTTATCAAAATTCAAATGTCGAGAAAAATTGCATTTTCATAAAAAGATATAATTCTTCACAATGCCAATAAAACAAATATTAACGAGGCGCCAAATACGAAATATTTTGCCGTAACGATTGGGGTATAGTGTACGCTTTCTCACATTGATCCAACCAAGTTCGCAAAACGAAGCTACACTTTTCTGGATCACTTGGTGCAATATCCAACAAGGTGTAAGCAGTCGCAATGTGCACGCTTTCTGCTACTAAAGAAGAAAAATATACTATATATAACACTTTGGGGTGAAATATGAAAAAAACCAGGTTAGATTTTGTGTTATTAACGATTAAGGCAAAGATTGTGGCGAGTTCAGTTTGATATTTAGTGAATACTTTAAGGATGGCTCACTTTTATTACCATCGACCACAAGTAGAACGACGCGATTAAGTTCTCATGCAAACACATTGATGACAACTTGACCTCTCTACGTTAGGAGACAATTTTAAAAGAAGAGTACTTAGAATCTTCCCATTGACATTTTTCGTGCGGTTTTCCAGGTTGTTTGCCACCATGAATCGTTAGCAAAGGAAAAAAATAAACAAAAAAATTCAACAAGAAAAAAACAAGAAAAAAGAACAATTATGTGCAACGAACATACGATGAAAAGAAGTGTTTACAATAAAAATAGTAGCTAATGAAACATGCTGAAAGGGGAATTAAAAAAATAAAAATTTACGGACGTGTTAGCCCGGCGGACTACTTTTTCCAAGGCGGGACATGCGCACTGTTAGATATTGCGTAATATTTTAAAAGTAGCGCGAAAAATGTCGAGACGTGTGCAATAGAATTAATTCATGCTTTTTGCTGCTTTAAAAATTAACCAATCAGAATGTGACCAGGCGTGTGCAAATTTTTAGATTTTGAGATCTAAAAATGTTAGTTTTTGTTTTTGTATGTTTTTGTTATGATGTTTAATCAAAAGCTGAATTAAAATAAGGATGAACAATAAATACAAGCTTTGAGCCTAGTGCAACAAAATGTAGAGGTAGATATTAATGAAGTTTTAACTTCTTGAAATAATAGAAACTTCAAGTGGCTGTGGCTGAAGATTTTTTGTCGAAGGAATAATTTTTTCGTGGAGATACAGCCGCGATAGTCTTTTCTTTTTCCCTCATAAGATATTTTTTAAAGAAAAAAAGGTTTTACAGCAATCAGGATTGTTTTAGAGAATAGGTTCCAAAAAATGCTGGCTTTTGCATCTAAATTACATTCGTCAAATCATGGGGCAACTTGATACATAAAACACACAATTTTTTTTTTTTTTTTCAACTTTCCGATTTTTTAATTACTCGAAATATTTAATTCAAATAAAAAATGTAAATTTTTAACAGAGAAAAGATGATTTTAATTTTTTACATCTTTTCAGTTTATTATCTTATGACAAAAAAAAGAATATTCGATAGGAAATATATTTAGATATCAGATTTATAAACTTTTATATCACAGATTAGGATATATAGACAGTATCCTCAACATGGCTAATAGGTGCTTCATACTTCCTTAACTTATAGGAGAACACTCCGAGTTGAGTTTTAAGTATAAAGTTTGAGACCGAAAATAAAAATATTCCAGTTCGCATCAGTAAAACAAGATAAACACAATTTAACTTCGAAATACCACAATAAAAAACAACAACAGCGAGTTTCAACTTTAAATTCACCACCTCTTACATCGTATATAGATTAGCATTCTATATCTTCAAGAATGTCATAAGAACAGTACTGTCAGTTGTGTGTTCACTTATTAAAAAAAAAACTCCGACGAGCAGCGGATGTAGCAGTTTGAATATTACATACGTACCTGGTACTATAGTATACTAAAATTAATACAAATACAATTCGTACCTGTTTCGCAGTCTAAAATCTTCTGCAAAAAAGAGGACAGAGTGCTTGCCAATTCAGTGAAATCTCGATAACCACAAGCGAAACCGCCACGACAAAGATGACCTGAAACACAAAAAACTCCGTCACTTTCAGTGCCAAATTTTTCGTTAACGTCAAAACAGATATAATTATTTTGCAAATTCGAAATGCTATCCTGAATTATATGAAAGAAAATCTGTGCGAAGTAGTAGTCTTGCTAGGAAAGGATCAAATACTTATTCAAGAGGAGAGCACGGTCCAAATTTTTGTAACTTCTTTTCATGTGGTACTTTTAGTTAGCACAAAGCAGGCCAACAAAGCAACAATTAACACAATAATAAGTCTAACAATAACTTTAACACTCAATACAATTTTATACGAATAATTTAACACGATTTTGGTAAATTTCAAGTGTTAATATCTAATGATTGTATTCGTTTTTCAGTTCTATAGCTATTAACATTTAACAACACAAATCTTAGCACACCAATAAAATAATATTGGCTGGTTTCTATGCACATTGTTACTCCAACTGACATACTGAGATTCACAGGCATCAATGATTTGGCTAAACTTCCTTTCTCTACTCTCTTAAACGCTGAATACAAACTGACAAGAAAAAGGAAATTCAAGAAGCTTTCAGTAATTATCTTAGGAGTTTATGCCACTTTCTTTCAAGAGTAACAAAAAGTAAAGGTAAACGCTTTCCATAACACGACCACTAAAAAAACAAAAACTGAAAAAATACATTCCAAAAAATTATTTTCTATCAGTATTCCAGTTGTTTCCAGGAATATATTCTATGTCCACGAGTTTCGGTGAGAGTCCTGTAGTTTCCATTTTAAAACTTGTATTTTGGGACAAACGCCCTTCCCTTTCTAATAAATCATGCATGAAAACGCTACCGATCGCCTTGTCCTTTACAAGACAAACGACTGGGCGATTACTGGCAAATTATTGTTATTCTGCAATACCTTTACAGTGCATATGCAGCATTTAACATTCTCTGACTTGATCATATATGGAGGAGTGATAATATCTCAGACGATATATTTCGTCAAATGAACCAATAAAATAATTTGCAACCAACACGTCCTACAAGCTGTTGAGACTTACCTATTAAGCGTATAACAATAGCCACAGTATCATTACACACACTTTTTTCACCCTCCGACCACGCCCTCAATACATTCCACGATTTTTCAACAATAAGCGCATTATAGCACCATTCCCAACCCAATCGTTTACATAACACCTGCATGGCTTTTATAACTGGGAATACAAACTCACACATCACCAAACGTCCATCTAAAAAATAACACACGTTTGCGAATAAGTCCCCGTGTAATGTTTATTAAAGAAACCTCAATTAATGATATTCGGTCACAACGTCACTAAAACACTATAGTGGTGGGATAGCTTATCTCACTTCAGCCTACCTTCTGATTTCGTCACGTACGAAAGCTGGGAGTTGCATAGCAGGGAGAACAATTCACTGGCTACATCTTCATAATAACATGCATTTGATGACCACTTAATGTCAAGTAACTTCTCCAAAATCTAAAAACACGAGTTTTAATAATCAGTTTTAAAACTTGGTAGGATGGTGAAATGTTTTGATTAAGATAGTTTCATATAGGATGTCTGCATGCATGTGTACAGGAAAATAATGATCTCATATTTAAAAGGTGTAAAAGGGTTATTTCAGTTATTAGCATTTTTTATATAGCTGTCGACCTTAAGACCACGTGCAAGGCGCCAGTCTGATACAACACGAAACATTTCACAATTTACTTCAACTTTTACTTAAACGATTTGTCAATTATTTAATTTTTGCAGGTTTAGTTTTAACAAACTGTCAAATAAAACGACAACTTTGAAACTTTTATTATGTGCAATGGTTAAAGTTTTTTTATACCGTCCTTTGACCCTCTTAACTGTAATGAAAACGCTACAAAACCACTTTAAAAACACATTCACAGTTTTAAAATAAATACAAAATCTGGAATAAGAAAAAAATCTGTTTTCCAACTTAGTAAAACGCATTTTTTGGACAAGATTCCAATAACTTAAAACTATAGGTAAACAAATGCACCACACTGTTTGTCTAGAGGGACAACTGCAGTCGACATTAAAGTATATTTGTGTTACCTTCTGGCACGTTGATTCCTTTCTGGCCACTGCATCTCCTAATGCAACCAGCTGAAGAACAGCAGACAAGGGAGAAAGTTTCACTTTATACAACGTTAGCTTTTCGCTTCCATCTTGATTGTGTGACCAAATATCTGCCCTTGCGAGAATAGAAGGCCATACGGAATAACAAGTTACAAAAACCATGGGATAGCTGATTGGGAGTGAATCGTACGCCAGTGAGTAGATGAAAGACACCAGCTCGTCAAGTCTGTCATACACACGACACGTTGCTGCATAAAAACGGCTAAAAAGGGAAAACATTGCAAGACTGATTCAAACTAAATGTAGCCCTTTACAAGCAAGTTGTGTTACAAATAAAGGTATAGAAATGTTAAACCTAGCCAAAGAATTCTCAGGGAGTGATTGCATAAACTACTAAACCAATAGTTGACATTTGTTTAGAATGAAAGATGCAGACGAAGCACATACCATAATGCCATTCTCTCACAGGAAAGCATTTCTTGGTTAGAGAATATTGTTTCGTGTAGCAGGTTAAGCAATGAGTTACACGCATTCTCCAGATGTTTTTCTCTTGTGATTTCTTGAAATATCATTAAAAGACTATGTTCAGCTGGTGTTAAAATCGGCGTACACAGTTTCTCAGCTTTCGGATGACAAACTCGAAAAATGTTTTTTCGAAGTTGCGCGTCTAAGTCCAATTCCCCACTGTTTTGTTGTGCACGTCTTTTATTACATTCGGTGCAAAAGTCAGGTAATTCCCTTGGGCATTGACATGTCAACTGAGAACAGACTTGACACATGTTACCCTCGCACTCACAAATTGAATCACCCGTCTCCAGACATCGCAATATTTTCGGCAGTAGTGTTTCCTCGCAGGTACGCAACAACAACAAATAAGCTTTGTTCAGGTTAATCACGTGACTTAAATTTTGACGATCTCTTAGAGCTGCAATCAAGTTATCCTGATTTATTGATGTGTTCAGATACTTTTGGAGCAGTTTTAAAGTAAAGCCAACTTCAGTTTCTTTAGGGTTGCGTTTCTTTTTATTTTTGTCCAGCTTCTTGGAGATATTGGTGGGAAATCGTTTTACTTTCCCTGGAGCAGCCACTACGGAAATTTCCATATTGCCAATTGTTTTTTTCTGCTTGTCAACTTCAGGTGCAATCCTTAATGCTTCTTCATCACTGTTAGATATTTCTCCTTCTTCTTCTTTAGTTTCTGTAGCAGAGATTTTGGCAGTTACCTCTTTTTCTGATACAGGTCTTGTTAAATGTTCGGTAAATTTATGTGCAGAGGAAAGACTGTTCATAATCGGTTGCTTTTTCTTTGGAATAGTAGCTTTTTGAGGTTTAGAACTAGTTTCGTCTTGACTTGAATCTTCTGTGATAATTTGCAAACAATCATCTTCAGAACTGCTAACGTATCTCGATGAATCGCCCTTCAGTAATGGTTGAGGATTTTGTTTCTTAGAAACTGCACCAGACACAATTGGGTGTGATACCCTATTTTCATGCTTCCTGTTACTATCTCTTGTTACTACTGATATCGTTGTACCAATAAAAGCGGGTGTAGCCTTAACGATACATTGTGGCATGGTGGTAAGGAGAGAAGAACAGGTGGTTGTACTGCTGCATGTCGTCGCACTGATAGCTGGTAATAAAGAAGTGTTGGAAGTTCGTGGGACAGTGATATATGTATGTTGTAACGTACAACTATCCATAGCTATTGATGTAGTAGTACATGTAATTGGCAACTTAGCAGTAACAAGGGATGTTATTGCACTGGTAACTACTGACGAAGTAGTGACTAAAGATAATGATGTACAGGTATTCATGGTTACTGATATGGTGGTATCCTTAGGTAGTGACTTAGGTTTGATTACTGTTAAAATCGGACTCTTTTTATCTGATGTACAGTCATTCATAGTTGCTGGTACAGTGGTATGCACTGCAACAACTGTAGGTGTGGCAACAGATGATGATATACTGTTAACTGCTAGTGAAATAGTGTCCACAATAGGCAAGATACAGCTATCCAAAGCTGCTGATACATTGTTACCCCTAGTTGGTAAATTAGGTGTAGTTACAGGCAAAGACACACTTGTCACTACTGATGTAAAGGCTTCCATGCCTGTTGATACTGTACTATCCACTGCTGGAAGCGTAGGTGTGATAACAGATGACACACTGGTAACTGCTAATGAAATGGTTTTCGGTAATCGAGCTAAAGGAGTGGCAGTTGGGTTTTTTGGTAGCATTCTAATATTTGTTGCTTGAGACATAATTACATCGGTGACTGATGATACACCTGTGTCCACAGCAGGTGATGCAACGCTGTACATCAAAACTGACGTCGTCGTGAAGGCAGCAGATGTGGTAGTATAGGTGGAAGATAATTTACTTACTTGGTTTAGCTTGGAAGTTGTTTCAACGACTTCTGACTGTTTAAAGGAAACAGATGAAGTAATCGTCTTTGGGACTTTAGATAACGGAGCCTTTGAGATTGTAGATGAGTTGCACAGCCTTTTTGTGTTATGGCCTTGTTTCTTGTTCGAATTTGATAAGAAGGTTTTAAGTTTTTTAGCACAAGCAGCATGCTGCTCATAATGTGATTTAGAGGCAAAATTTACATCTGCCCTTTCTATGATTTTTTCAGCAGCATTTTGTCTCATCGGATTTGAAACTAAAGGCTTGTGAACTTCTAAATTACCTTGTGATGTTGCTGTACTAGCGACAAGTCCTCTGCTAAAGTTAACAATTGTACCAGACATAACATTTTGTATGTAAGTCGCGTCCGTATTTTTAACACTGTTAGCAACTGTCCTAGAAAAGTTCAATTCTTTAGCAGCATTCAAACTTTTATGTGCAAGAGGCTTTGGTACAAACACGGTGCTGTTATCCGAACACAGTAATGCAGAACCTCTTATTAATGGAGGTGAGGTAATTTTTGGCGAAGGAGGTAAAGGCGAAACTGATTCCGGTAAGGGTGTTGTAGGTAAAGGGGATATTATAGGTGTAAGCATTGATCTTCTCGGCGAAGGGGGTATCGGTGACAGTGGTGGCGAAGGTGGTTTAAACATACTTGGACTAAGCGATCTGCTGCGATCAATACGCTGTGCTGGAACCGAAGAAGTACTACTACCGCTAAACAATGAATGTCTTCGCAAGACTGATCTTGTTGTTCTAGTCACACTTGCAGGATTTGTTTTTGCACAAGTGAAAGTTACTTTTGGACAATTGTGACTTGCAATGGTGGTGAAAATGCTAAGCGAAGTCGCTACAGGGATCCGATCAACAACACTATTTTTGTGACTATCCTCAGATGTAATTGGAGATAAGTAAATATCACCAGTTGCTTTATCTCGGTTTATGTTGTTGCCATGCACTTCTTTTTTGTCACTTGTATTTGTTGCTAAATCAAAGGAGGCTACCTCCGAATCATTGGCATGCTCTTCGAAAAGAGAGGGCTTACTTGCAGGTTTATTGTCAGAAATGCTTTCTAATAATATAGGCATTGCAATAGACACAAAATGTTTTCTTTTGGTGATTATTGTTCTACGTTTGTTTGTATACTTTTTCACACGAGTGGTAAGTGGCTTTTTCTTGATCACAATAATCTCATCAGATAAATTGCTTTTTACTGAACCACTATCATTCTTCTTCGGATCAGTATTTTTCTCTGATGCAGTATCATCCGGAAAAATAGTTTCTTTTTTCTGTTCTGTATTTTCTTTATCGTCATTCGTATGCACTGTAATATTTTTATCAACAACCCGACTTTCTTTTTCATTCACATCAACTGGTAAAGGCGATGGTGTCAACTTCATTTTGGTTTTAGGGGGGTTAAGTTCACTTGCTGAAGCTTTTCTTTTCCGTAGTGATATTATTGATGGAAGAGATTTGTTGTGTGTAACAACATCATGGTGTTTCGATTCCGTATCGTTTGATACACTGGGTGGTTTATTCGCAACATTGTTAGTAAAAGAGCAAATTGTTTCACTTTCATCAATGTCTTGATCTTTAATGCTACAAGACAGGTCCATTGTTATTTCAGAATTAAGATCAAATGTTTTACTAACATCTCGACAATTTGTAATTATTGAATTTCCTTTCCCTGTCTTCGATTTTGATAACGATTCCTCCTTAAATGTGTTTCTATGTATTTTTTTGTCTTCGTGCTTTACAACATTTTGCATTGCTGAAGGTGGTTCTGGTTCAATATCACTACTGGTTTTTTTAGCCTTAAAATTTTGACTCGATGTGTCCTGACTTAGGAAAGTTATAGATTCATTTTTACTGTTAAATTCTTTCTCAAAATTTTTTATGCACAAATTAGATATACTTCGAGTAACTGGCCTAAAAGCAGAATCTGAATTAGTGCCTGAAAATGACAGTGACCTTGAATGGTGGGGTTGCATTTTTTTCTTGCCAACCAACTCCGTACAATTATAAATTGCAGACTGTTGTTTTGGCGAAGATAAATTATATCCCACACTGGAAACAATAAAGTCTGTCTTGGTGGAATTAAGACTTTTGTTTATAACTTCAGACTCGTTAAAAGTACATTTTTCATTATCTTGTTTTTCCAAATTCTCTTTCGCTTTTGCTTCCGTGTTGTTCATTGTCCCTTCATATTCTGTGTTGTTTAATGTTTCTTCATATACTGCATTGTTTAATGTCTCTTGAGATTCTGTGTTGTTCAATGTTTCTTTATATTGTGTGTTGTTAGTAAGAGAATTATTTAAACTAATTGTAGTTTCCATAAGTGTACCCAGTACATTCTTAAAACTGTTTTCAGATAAGTGTTCTATTTTATCACTGTTTCTGGGAACATTTTCATCAATTGAGTTTGTGTTTTCCATAGGAATTTCAGCTAAAGGTGTGAAATCCTCATCATTATCTGATTGACTGATATCACCAAACAGTGTAGCCTCGTCATTCATTGCAATGTCACTGTCCTCTATATCAACATCAACATCTGGTATCTTTTCTGCTTCTTCGACTAAAGGAGAATTGCGATTAAATTCACCCTTGTTATTATTATTACTATTTGGTACTCGTAGAGGTGATGGAGGCATTGGGGATAGTGGCGGTGATAGATATGTTGGTAGGCGAAGTCTTGTTGAAGATGTCATTGTAGAACGTAATATCTGATTCAACCGATATTTTAAATCGTCATCTACATGTAAAGAAAAATTATTTAGCTTTCAAAACAGGTATAATTAACGTACATACACCCATGGACACAACATTTATAAAAATAGCTATTTTAAGCTATTTTAAGCTATTCCTTACAATGGTTAAACAGCATCACCTGGTCAGTCTTCAGTGGCCTGTAGGCTGCAAATGTTTAACTTAGTAATAAACAACCTCGGAAATGTGTTACCTACACTCCCTATAATGTTCAAAATATGGAAGCATCTACACCACAGCCAGGATAGGTGTGAGAAATATGAAAAATGGGGAGTGTTGAAATTGGCAAAGATTAGAACTGCTTAAGATTTGGGACCTATTTAGATCCACTGTGAACATAGACAGGTTTAGAGTGCATGTTTAGTTGTTAGATAGAAATAGCATTCTTAACTGCTTATTGTTACAATCTTAAAAATTCTACACTCCTTTCCAGGTGATAAGAATTTAGGTTACAACAAAGTTAAAAAATTAAGAGCTCCAACTGGAGGAAAGTATGCATAATCACAAAGTTTTCAGAAATTTTCCATGTGCTTTTTAATATGCAATACTTTGGAGTCAGTTTTGGAGCCCCAGTTCGTCCAGCCTGCACTTAATAATATGTTAAATCAAAAAAAAAACTTGGAAAATAAAACTTACCACTTTCGCTTTCACTTTCGCAGCTTGAATCACTGGATGCTGACGAAGATGAAGGACTTTTTGATTCCTTCTTAAATCTTATTAAAAGAAAAAAAAATGCAAAAAATAATAATGTGCAAATATGTTTTAATGAATTCTTCATCAGAATAATGACAGAGTAATTTCTGGTATAAATAATTTAAGTTTAATAATTAAAATGGCATCCAATGTCTTCAAATTATCTTCGTGAAATTTGACCCGGTTTAATAAAAAAATGCAAGGTACATACACCATGTTCTTTAGAAGTGTTTTCCTTCCCTGTGCTTGATTATCTATTGCCGTGTTATGGTGATAGTGAGGTGGAGACGGTGAAGGAGATAATACCCCACTGGGAGACTTTCTGCTTGCCTTACCTAAAAATATTTAAAGTGAATTCTTTGGTAAATTCTGATTCCACATTGCAGGCATAAGGAAAACAGAAATTAGCAAAGAATAAAGTTAGAGAATCACATCAATCAAAAATTTTATTCTCCAAATATTCTAGCTAAACTTGAGATGTTGAATGCTAGTCATAAATTTCTCATTATATATTAGTATAAAAAAAATTCTAAGAATGCAATGTCAAAATGTGTTGTTTCCAGGTTTTAATGGCGGCTTTAAACAAGATATATTTTAAGTATTGAAGAAAACAATCAATAACTCCACAAACAAAAATAATAAAAAAAATAAAGATTATATTTTCATACCAGATGTCAAAAGAATCTACATCAAAATCTCATCAGATCTATTTTCTACTACCAAACTATACGTTTGTTAGATATAAAAGATAACAATGCTAAAAATCATACCAGGCCTGGGTTTCTGCATCGATGTTCTGTTCTTTGTCTGAATAAAAAAAGAGATAAATATACACATAATGAAGATATTTTGAGAAACTTTTGGATAAGACAGGTTGGCAAAAAAAAATTGCATGGGTGCCATGGTTTCTTGAAATTCCAAAGACTAATATTTAAAATAAGTCTTAAATGTAGAACACATCATGCTTGAGTAAGTTCACTCTGAAAAATAAAAAGGACGTTTTAAATTAGGTGTCAGCTTTTGACCAGTAATCAAGATGCTGCAGTCTGATCTGTGATCATAGTGTGTTATCATAGTAAATCCAACGATAACATCTTTTAGTCGTAACACAATTATAAAGATGAAAAATAACTAACAAGGAGGTTAGCAAGAAATTACCTGCAGTTTATGAATTTCTTTTGTTAACTTTTCCTTCTCCTTCTCAAACTGTTTGCGTGCTGCAATTAAATTCTTCACTTGTACTAAAGATAAAAATAAAATCTTTTTACCGTATTATTGCTATTAGTGTTACTGCTCGATGAAGCAAGCGAGACAAAGATAATCTAACCTCGACTTTGTTTTAATTTTTCATTTAACTTGTCCACTAATTTTGCTTGATTTAATACTCTAAATAGAAATGCAAACAGAATAAAAGAATGAATAAGATACTGTAAATACAATAAATACAATAAATGCCACCTTCAGCTTCTGAAAAGTTTTTTACTATATAAAAAAAATGCATGCATTGCAAAATAATTTGTGAACTCTAAGTAAGCATCCATCTTGAAATGTAAATAGAGGTAAGTAGGAGACCATAACTTTTTGCAAAATTTATTTATGCAAATTTGGACCCTGGTAGCAAAATTAGATTCTACAAAATTGCAACATAAAGAGCAAAGCGCCAAAGTGGGTAAGTTACAAAATGAAGTTATGTGCATTTTTTAAAAAAAATATATATTGAAATGCTAAATAATTCTTGTAGACGAAGAGTAAAACGCTAATCTTTAAAGAAGGTAATATTCAAATGATATCATGTTGCGATATACTTCACTTTATTTTCTTATAAAAAAATCTAGCTAGTAAATATTTCTTCTCTTAAGGTAGTATAGCAATGTCAACAAAAAGGTAAACCTACTTTTTCTTTTCTTTTTCATGTTGTTTTATAAATTCTTGCTTTTCCTTTCTCAAGGCCTCTTGTTTCATCTTGGATGAGAATATCAGTTCTTTAGCCTCATCAGCGTCAGTCTTAACATTAAAAAATATATCACATTTAAAACAATTCTTGTTATTAAAAAGGGTTTCATACAAACTGTCCTGAGTTTATTTAGCAAGATAAAAAGATATATTTTGTTTTTTTTAGTTTTCGCCTTAAAGGGATCCCGAGGTACTTTTACAAGTTGGACTTACCTGAAAGACTTATATAAGAAATTCCCAATGACATATTCACTTTTTGTTAAAAGTTCATGTAACCCCAGATATCGTTTTTTAAATATTTGTTTTTGTTGCCGCCTTTATGGCTGCTTCGATCTTTTTGTTCGATAAAAATTTCAGACTAGCTCCAGTTCTTTTTAGTGGCACGTGACCCTATTACATAGTATTTCAGTAGCGCTCACAAATTAATGACTTTCACTCTCTATTACTAATGACTTATAGCCAAACACAATTAATATACTGTCGCAACAAAGTTAAAAAAATTCGAAACTTTTTATGGGCTTATAGTCACACCTTGATATTTCGTTACTTTTATTTGCCTTCCAAAATATATCCTTTTAAAATAACAACCATATACACAAATGTGTGACATGTTAAATGATCAGTAACTTTCACAACCAGCGTCTCAAATAAAAGTCCTTTAAAATAAAAATCATGCACAACTTGGGTCTCAAACAAATATCCTTTGAAATAAAAATCATGCATATTTTATTTTTCGTTTGATTGCTCAGCTATGTGAGAACATATGCAGAATAATTTTAATTTTATTTTAAAAAAATAATTGTTCGTAGAGAGGTTTCGTTTCACTTTGTCGCGCGAAGCTATATGTTCTGGATATTCAGTCGATAATAATTAAAGCCCTACTAAAAGAATACGTAACAGGGTCACATGCCAAAACAAAAGACCAGAGCTAGAATGAAAATTTTTAACAAAGAAGAAGGTTGAAGATAACCAAAATGGTGATCGAGCGACAAGAAAAATAAATATTTAAAAAGCTATATCTGGATTTACATGAAGTTTTAACAAAAAGTGAATATATCATTTAGCATTACTCATGCAAATCTTTAAGATGAGTCCAACTTGTAAAAGTACCTTGGGATCCCTTTAAGGTAGTATGTAAGATAACTAGTTTAACTTACACACTACTGTGTGAACTAATTCGAATCAAAAACTAGGATTTCTCAAATATTCTTTAAATTAAATTAAAAATAAATAAAAAGTTTATACTTGGATAGAGGCCAAGTGCTTCTCTATTTCTCCTTTTTCCACTTGTGCAACAGATTTCTCATATTCAAGTCTTTGTATTGTCTACAAAAAAGGCTGACAGTATAAATAACAATCCACAATTTCTACAAAGAAAACAAGGATGTGGAAGAATTTGAAGAAAAAGAATAGCATTAGTGAGTTTTGTATGCTTGACAGAACTGGTCAAAAATCATGATACTTTTTTCTTTTTGGATTATTTATAAGTTTTCGTATTGCATGTAACATTTTTTGTAAAAACCATGCCAATTGCCAGCAATGTTAAAGCGTTGACATATAAATATAGTTTTCGATGTTGTAAATTTAAAAAAACAATTCTACTGATTATTTTACACTCAGTGTAAAATGGTTCTGCATTGATTTAGCACTAGTCTAACAAACAGTACAAACAAATTCATTTTAACAGTGCTTTAAAATAAAAAAAGCTTTTCTACCCCTAAGCACCTATGACCAAAGTGGTGTGTTTTTAGGCTGTTGGTGCTTCAAGTTGTCAATAAACTAATTTAAAAAAATGTTCTGCCCAGATATAATCTGGATTTCTCACTGGTGACATACCTTTTTCAATGGTTCATTTGCTTGCACAGTCTTCTCAAGTTGAATACGCAGTGATCCATTTTCCCTGAATAAAAATAAAAAGTAATATAGCTGCAGGCAAGCTCTACATAAAACTGTCTACCCCAGTCTTACATGCACTCACACTGTTCAGAGGTCCTAAAAACCTTAAGCTCCTTTCAAAACTTCCTTTTTTGTTCCAACTTTTTGATGTTTTCTATCTTAGCCAGTTGCTGTATTATTTTTATTAGAACCAGAATTCAAAAAGGGTGTTAACAGAAGCATATAGGAAACAGATTAGCATATGTTACACGTACAGCAAGTAACACCTGACAAATTATTATGGAAATTGTATTTATATGTTAAAAAATGTTTCTCAATAAAATGTGTTCCATATTGTTTTCTAAGTAACCCATTTTCTAAGGTTCTACCCTTAAACCGGGCCAAACATTAAAGCTTAACAAGTTACTTTCAGATAAAAGAGTTTGGAAATGTGTTAAAAACCTTGCATAGCTCCTAAGAATTTTGACTTCAAAGTTCTACTAAGCAACCTTCACATCACATTCATCCTGTGATCACTTTTCCCAGTTGGAAATTATGTTTTCAGAAGGAAATATATCAGTGAGATAACACAATATAGTTATTCTTCATGTGTGTTTACTACTGGCAAATATACAATTCCAAAAGGTCAACATAGATAACCATCTTGACATCCAAAAAGGCTCTTTACCCTTAGCAACCCAAGATTTGTCTTTAAAAATGAGGTTACTTATAGAAATCATGTACATATAAGTGTAAAATTAAAAAAAAACAAGCTCTGGTTGTTTGCAGTTGAAATTAAAAGGTAGCAAGTTAAAAAAAAGTTGAACAGACTTAACTAAATTTACTAGTTCATATTTATTATGAAGATGTTTTCAATAATACTTCATGCATGATAAATTAAATAAACTAATAGAGTGTGACAAATCAACATCATACTTTCCTCAAAACAACTTCATCACAAACAGAAAAGAATAAACACACTGTTTATATTTCCAATACATCAGAAAATAAAAAATATTACCCATAACAACTATCTAGTTTTTTCTTTAAAGCACTGTTGATTTTAATCTGTTTTTCAAGCTCTAAAAAATATTGACAACTGTTACAGAAATCTTCTAAACAACGAACATTTGCTTGCCTTTTGACTAAATTGTTTTAATTTCTTCTGTCGGACAGTCTAATTATTTATTTGTGCTGTTGCATCGCATTGCACAATGAAAAAGTAAACTGTAGCTTCTCAAAATATTAGGAAGAGTGAGCAGAAAACATTTTTCAAAAAAAAAAAATTCTAAATACCCTGATTTTTCTTGTGATACTCTGTGATAAGTTCACTAAAATAAAATTGAAAGTCAAATAATATTATACTGGCTTTAAAGGTAAATTCCCCAATGTTAGGCATGAGATAAGTAACAAAAAAATTAATATTAATAGGCTAAATTTGTCTGAAAGTACTGAATATATATTAGTTTAACGACTATTAAAACATTTTCATCTTCATCTGGGACCAAAATAGGACCAATTCTTTAAAGCTGGGTCAAGCCAACCAATTCAGAATAGACAGGTTAATCTTAAATAAAACCATAAACCCTAATATCACTTTAAATGCTTGTCAAAAGCACATAATCCTATACATTTTCTTGATCACCTTTTCTTAAACTGTACATAATTGTACATAGGCAAAGTTTAAATTAATTTTTTTGTATCAATGAGTCATTGCTGACATTATCAAAATTTAAATGACATATCTTTTTTATGTCATTCTGCCTAGGATTTTTCCAAAGTTTAGTGACTAGTATTTAAACAAATATTACACTAACAATCAATAAAACGTCTGTTGCAGGGGAAAAATATGACACATACCTTGTCGACATTAATTTTTGCTTAAAAATGTGAAAGTTTGAATGTGCTTGTTTCTTTACTGTATTCATTTCCTAACAAGCAATACACATGCAGTTAAAGTTACTCCAAAAAATATGTAAAGCAAACTATACACAGAAGGTCGATGTTAAAACTACTTTTCTAAGCTAAACTTTTTATGGGTCCATTAACAGTGCTCTCAAGAGATCAGTGTGTAAATTTGATCATTGATTGTACTCGCAACTAATTACCTCCCTCAGTTTTTTACAGTTCGGACAGACATCATTTACAGTCTCCTCTGCAACAGTAATCTCATTAATACCATTGCTAACAATGGGTGAGTAGCTCAAGGGTTTCGTCTCCTTAACATTAATATTTATTTGCCCCACTTCTTTGTCACAGTTTTCATTTAGTTTATTCTCACTTGTCACTTCTGAAGTCTTTTTTAAACTTTTCTCACTCAATAAATGATTTGGATCTGTGATAGCTATGACAGGAATTTGGCTGCTAACATCAGCACTTTTTAAAAGGCTTAAATTTTTTTTAGATATTGCATGAATAAGACTTTTTGAAGCCATTGCTGAAACTTCCTGGTTATTTAATTCATCTTTTAAATCGTTGGTTCTCATCTCAGTTCTGCTATTTATAACTTTATCAACAGCACACACTGCAAACTTAGAGTGCTGAACAGTAGAACTCGTTTCTTCAGTGTCCTGACAATTTTGCATAATGCTGTGGATAGATCCTGTTGATGATTTGTCGATTTTTGGCTTTTCCAATTGGACATCGGCAACATCATTTTTAAACGTGGTAGTACCAGATTTTACAGACAACAAAGAAAGTTCTGCAAACTCAGCAGCAGCTTGTCGGGCTTCATTCTCTTTTTCATTTTTCATCTCAAAATAATCTTTCCAACTGCACATAACCTTGTATTTTTTGTAAATCTAAAATATTAAAAAAAAAGTTTTGCAGATGGTAAAAGCAAACATTTTAGGTAAAACTGTAATGTGTTTTGCAACTGTAATTTGAAAAGTTTGAATTTTGAAAATTAAGCAAAGACCTATTTTCTCAGAAAACTTTGTTTACATTAATTATGTCATGGCAAATATTAAAATTTTTATACAGTTGGGGGACATGTAATCTAAAACTTATTGCAGGGAACCACAATTGAGAGGATGAAAAATACATGGAATATTGAATTGGTGTCACACTATGTAAGCAATTGTTGCAAAGTGCCAAATGTGTGTGAAGATAGTCTACAGGTTAGTAAGAAAATCAAAAACTAAAATAGTTCATCTGCAAATTGAGATAAAAATACTCGCATGCTCAAAAACTTGTCTTTAAAAGTTATGAAGCAAGAATTTTTTGTTGTTGTTTTGGGAGTTATTGGCAAGATTTTTTTTTTAATTTACACAGCAAGAATTTTTTTGTTGTTGTTTGAAGGTTATGCAACAAGAAATATTCTTGTGCTGTTTCGAAAGCTATATATACAGCAAGAATTTCCCTGTGCTGTTTTGAAAGTTAAACAGAATATAATTGTGTTGTTTTAAAAGTTATATATACACATCAAGTTACATATACGTGAGTTCTTTGAGAATTTATACACTTAAAATAATGAAAAAAAAAAAAGTTATTTTCATAAAACGTTTAGTGTTCTCTTAATGTTTTTGCGAAGTCTTATCAAAAAATCTAAATCTAAGAGCAAAATCTTTATATGGACTATAGTTTAGTCGACAATATTTAAAGTTCTTAACAACATTAAAATTATTTATTTAAAATTCATAACAGAGGAGGGTGTTACGACAAACGTATTTTACCGTGTCTCTATTATTTTTCCTAAATAACTAAAAGTCCTGCAGTATTAAATTTTATCAAACGCAAATGTTAAACATATATAAAAATCCTAATGAAGGAGGGTGTTACGACAATAATAATTCTTTTTTCACAAGATGGATAAGAAAATGTTGGTTTGTTTTTCTCTTTTTTTTCTTTTAAACTTTTTTGCTTTATTATTTTTTTCTTTTCGTAAAAATTAGGGTCGGTGGGGCCCGTAGGACAACTAATTAAGTTGGAGTCATCTAAACAAGAAGGAAGCTTACGACGACAAAAGTATTTTTGATTTAAAAAAACAACAAAAAAACAATTATTTATATTTAATGGTGTTATTCTCTCATGCGTTAATTAAGTGATTATTATAATGTTTAAAGATGTATCATGACAATCTCCATGTGGATCGCGAAAAACACAATGCATTGTAAAAGTCGACCTCAAAATAGAGTGCAACTTTCACGATGCTAAAAAAATATACCATCAAGACAGCATCGCGAATCGTGCGTGATGCACATGATATGCGGTCCACTATGTTAGGAGTCCTGATCCCAATACTGTGTATGTTTTTATGAAACAAAAACATTCTTACATGATTAAAATAACACGGGATAAAAAAAAAATTCTTACTTTGTTATGTCTAAAAATTTGTTTCGATAATCACATTAACGGTGAACACCATTATTGAACAAAAGCCAACTTAGTACATACATATTTTTGGTTTCTTACGACATCACGCAGCATACATAGCTCAACAGGACTTGTAAAGATTCACTCACTTTTTGGTCATCCTACAGTGATTAAAGTTTATCGCGGTTTCGGGCAGTGAGGAAGACAAGCGAATTTCTACTAGGTAGCAGAACATTATTACTGTAGGAAAATTAATTTTCAAGAATTTAGCAACATGCGAAAGAGGGTAAACAGAGAAAGTTACAACTTTGAGACTGTTTTTGTTTTGTTATCACAAAATCACTTCCCACAAAATCACTTTTATTACACTTTATTGTGTATAATCATTTGAAGTTTTGTTTTCAAATGTAGCAAACTAAACGAGGTACCTGTTGTCTTTCAAGATGTTTTGATACAAAAAAAATCATGATAAATATGAATATATACATGCAGCAATATTTATTTTTTTCCGAATGATAACTCATGTTTAAAAATTTTAAAACTTATTTATCACAGTGAAACATCATTCTATTCTGCAGAAGATATTTATTTCAAAACATGATAAAAAAAAAACTTTTAGACAATCGCAAGAGCCACAGTTTAGCATTCCCTCACCTCATTAATTCAAAATGCGTATGTCACACAAGTGACAC
This sequence comes from Hydractinia symbiolongicarpus, assembly GCF_029227915.1. Classification (NCBI taxonomy): domain Eukaryota; kingdom Metazoa; phylum Cnidaria; class Hydrozoa; order Anthoathecata; family Hydractiniidae; genus Hydractinia; species Hydractinia symbiolongicarpus. The sequence goes on from NC_079878.1 coordinate 8,752,121, forward strand.
CAAACAGAATGTACTAATCAACACTGTCATGGCGGCGACTGTGGGACTACTTTGACCCAAATATCTCAAGAAATAAAGCTCACAAACATAAACAAGAAACCGGGTCGGTTTAATATCACACATAATAAAAAACATTTCAGCCAACGCGTTCCTGCAAAGAATATGTCGATATGATCTCAATCCAGATATTATTGAAAAAATTATAAGCTGCGTTTCCAGTTGCATCACTTGCATGTCCGTAAATTGTGTATTTGAGAAGGGCGAGATAAAATCAAAACTAAATTGTTTATGAAATTCGTTAGAACATGGTGTGTCAAAAAAGAAAACTAGATAAGAGTAAACCCGACCTCAAACGTGTTGATGAAGAATTTAAAGAATGCAGTGTACAAGCTCGTCAAACTTTCTGCATGTTTTTTAAATTTTATTAAAAATTCTTATCACTCCGGACAAACGCTTTTTTTTCAAAAATACATAGTTGTTGTATGCAACCTTTATCCTCTGTGCGTGAGAGCTTATTTTAAAAGAATATGCACCAAGAAAACAAAATCAAATACGAGTTTTGCTTTTGTAACAGCGAATGTAAAAAAATAAAATAAAAAACATACACCTTATATAGCTATATTTTTCAAAAAGTTGAAACTTTATATGGTAATATAACATTGTCCAGATAAGACACTATAAATTACACAATACACAAATTCTTCCCTACGAATCTTAAGGGATCATCTCCAAGATCCTTTTAGTTTTGATACGAATTGAAACGATTTTTCATCGTATGGAAATCGTTTCAATATTTTTTCACATCGTTTCATAATCGTATCATAAAACGAATTAAATGTTTCATATATTTTATTTGTGAAACGATTTTGTATAAACTAAGTAATAAACTAAGTTTTGAAACTATTTTGAAACGATTAAAAAAAATTCTGAAACGATTTGATACGATTGTCAAACTATTACTTGTGATTACGATGTAAAAGTCTTTGAAGTTATTGAAACGAATTTTGAAACGATGTTGAACTAATCAAAAACCAATTAAACTTATATATAAATGTAAAATAATTGTTTCTCTTTCTTTTATTCAACACAACATCCACATCATCAACAACATCTTTTATCGTAAATATCGTAAAACAGTTTTTCAAAAACTAAAAATAAACAGTTTTTCTTAAAACTAACAATTTCCTTAATGTAAAATATTCCGATGAAAAAAAATTTAAGAACGAAGAACGGCGATAAAATGCTTTTTCAGATTGCATTTTAAAAGTTAAATAAACTAGCGAAAAGGCATTGTTGGTTGCGCGGGTTAAATAAAGCTTTTAAGCGATAGAAATTATTATATTTTAACAAAGATTGAAACTTTAATTTTGATAGAAAAGCTATTTTAGATCGTGTTTTAGAAGTTTAAGAATGAAAAAACGGCGATAGAAATGTTTTTAAGATCGCCTTTTCAAAATTTAAGAACGAAAAACGGCGATAGAAAAGCTTCCTTATATCACATTTTAAAAGTTTAATAACAAAGAGCGGCGATAGAAATGATTTTTTAGAAAGTTAAAGAATGAAGAACGGCAATAGGAAAGCTTCGTTAGATTGCGTTTTAAGTATTTAAAATGTTATCAACTTTATCAATGTAACACGGCAAGCCATTGTTTGATAGTTTTATAAAATAGACAGCAAGATGCATTGTTTAAATCTTCTAAGAGATAGAGCTGTTGCGCGCTTAAAAAAACAAAGACAATGTTTTTAACAATAAAATGTAATGTGATACTATAAAACGTCAAAAGTTACATTTTTAGATTTTTTCTTTCTTTGGTATTAAAATTTAATTTGTTTTCGAAATCTTATTGCGAAGGGAAAAGTCCCGAACGTAGGGTTTTTCCGTTTGCATTGCTAAACGTTGCTTTTTATAAAAAGAACTTTTAAAAGTTTCGCATGTTAAAAAATATGTTTTGACGATAAAGAAATATTGCTAAAAGTTTTAAAAACAGCATTATTTTTTTAAAAAATATTTAGATCATTGGATTTGTTGTTTTTTAAAAGAGCTTATGTTTTTTAAATATATCGAGATTAAAATCGTGTTACTATAATTAGTTTCGTTGTTAAAAAAATAAAAATTAAATGGCCTTCGGATTTTATTTTTTTCTTGCGCAGAATATTGTTTTTAAACAATGTTTCTTGCTATGTTTTTGTTTTTAACACAAAGCAATTATTTACACGCAATTTGAAAGGATCTCGCTATCCTATTGTTTTCTTTAATGAAAGCAATTATTTTTGCAAGTTGAGCGTACGCATACGCCTACATCTGGACTGTACTGTAACTTTGGATTTATATATAGTTAATTTCTCAGTGACGAGGAAACCCTTTGCTATTTACATCTGTTATCTAAATGCTTTTTTCTCCTAGCTAAATGTTTTGTTGCTACATTCAAACATTATTTTTCTTCCTAAGCATGAATTAAACAATGAACTCTCGAGACTAAATTTGGCCAATCGCATTTAATTTTATTGTTTTGTAAGTAACCAAAAATAAAATGTGCCCAGCAGGGAAATTTGAATCCAGTGAGAATGATGTGCACCCGAATTTTGAGTGACTTCCCTAATTACTATAAAATGGGTTGTCATAAATTATAAGTAGCTTTCAAGTCTATCGTGTAGCCAGCATTTCGCGGAAAGTTTAAAGGAGCATTTCAGTACCAAATTTCAGCACTAAATTTTATTTCTATGAAGCTTTATGTTCTTATATGAAAAATGTTATTAAAAATAACGTATATCAAGGATATGCGTCTTAAAAAACAAACAAAATAATGAATTATTACAGATCGTCTATAACAATGATGTACAGAAGATTCTTTCTCATGTTTTTATAATTTTATTATCCATTCAAATCTTACAAATCATAGTGTGCATAATAAAATAAGCAGCAGTAATAAGTAGGACAAAGTTTGACGTGTTTTGTGAAATTGTATTTTTAATTTTTTTCACATATTTTGTGGGCACCTGTAGTTTGAAAGTAGCGAATATAAAAAAGAAAAGAAAGAATGAATATCATTCAAACTAAAATTGTTACATTTTTTACTGTTTTTTAACAGCATTTCTCAATTTAGTCCTAGGCACTAGCTTGTGAAATACATGTGAATAACTCGTAAACATGATACCTGATATATTGTTCTATTACCAGAACCAAATCATTTCAATATTCTCAATGTTATTGCAAAGATATAAATAGATTAGAATAACATTCAACACAAAAGAAAAATTTATCTCCAGAATCGTGTTTTAGAGAGAGTGAGGAGATCTTTATAACGCAGACAACTGAATTTCATTTCTTATTTTTAGACTTAAAATCATTTTTCAGAAGTGACGCTGGTTTGTTTGTTTGTTCAGAAGCAAAAGAGTTCGCTTAAAAGTTACAACTTCGCCGTAAGGCAATTGAGGTTATCCCTCGTTCTGGCTATCATATATAGCTTGCGTTTGTGCGCACTTTTCCGCAGTTGAGTTGAATATAACGCGAATCAGTTTAGACTCATCTGGCTCTTCAGAGTGTCAGGTCCCTGTGTCATGGTTCCAAATGGGACTGCTGATTCGATTGTATAACAACAATACGCCAGGGCTTAAAGTGTTAGCATGTAATCTCATTACCAGTTTGAACTCACTATTGAACATAGAAAACTAACGAACGAAGAAATTAACACTGTAAAAATATGTTTTTCAATAAATCCAACACCAACATAAAAGCATATTGGCCGCAAGTGCATTCTCCGCCAGTTTCTCGTTTAATTATATTGTTTGCCTTTCGAGCACGCTAGCGAGTACTGTAGCAAAAATGTGCGAGTAATTTTGACGTACTCATACTCGCATTATTCTCGCCTCGTACTCATTGAATACCCACTAAAGAAATTACTTGTACCAGTAGTTTAATACTCATGTATAGTTACTCCCGATTGATACTGTATGTTTCCATTGTTTTAAAATCGTATTATGAAACAAATTCCATGTTTCATATTTTTTTTGAAACAATCTTGAAACTAATTTGAAATGATTTTAAAAAAAAGTTTGAAACGAATTTTATATATAGCTAAAGGTGAATTGATTAACATATATTATTTGGACAAAATCACACTCGTTCGCTTGTCCCAGGCCTCTTAATTTTTTGCTGACGACCCCATAACTTGGGATCTGCATGTCAGAAGAAACATCAAACTTGGCAACTTTAGTATAGAAGCTGCTCCTAACTAGTGTCTTTTTTGCTATAATGCAACTAGCTAGCTATATCTAAACCTGCTTTATATGAAATGCTTTTGAGCAAGAGGCTTGTCAATTTACGAATACACTTTTAATTTTCTCAATATTTTACAAGTAAAAACGTGTTGGACTTGGTGTGTATAGCTTAAATTTGAAGGAGAAGATCTCAAAGTTATTTCATGAAAAACTTTTTCAAAATATTCCAGGAACATATTTTAAGCGAATACAATGCTAACTCAAGCGAACCTTGGCAACGAAAAAATCTTGTGGATAAGTTAAATACTTGCACCAAATCCAGAGCTCTCTCCACCATCTTGGTTCCAATCGACAAACGGCAATAATTAACAGAATACCTTACACCACATATGAGTAATTCTGTTTAATACAAAAAATTCCAATTTAAGTCCCGATGCCCGAAAAAGTCTCTTGGAAATTATTTTATAAAAGTTTTTTTAAGTTTACGTAACGTCTTTAATATTTTTGCATATTGTAAAAATTTACTGAATACCAAAAAAATTGATGATCATTCAGCTTTTAAAGAAGATAGAACAAAAAACTTCTTTATAAATAGCCTGTTTGTGCTATTTTTAACAACATCTTTGTATCCTTAGCTTATGAAAAATCTATTCTTGTGCTTTTCAACGAGGGGTCACTCACCCTTCTAACATTTTTCGTTCCAAAGTTATGAAAATTTGAAGATACCTAATTGGAAAAAAAAATAGACAAATTCCTTGGTTGACTATCACAACATTGGCTGTCATATTGGTTTATGTTCTTCTGCGAACCCACACGACAGCCAGGCACACCGGAAACATGGTATACAAAGCCGATCTGGTAAAATATAGTAGCGGCCGCTATTTTGAGATCGCAGCTACATGTGGGCGGCCGCTTATAGCAACTTATAACATGCAGCCGTGTATTATAATTCTTGGCCGCGAGCAATATACTCAAACAGTCATGACCGCAGTTAATAGCTCATAAGTCGCGGCAGCGAGTTATAAGTCGAGATCGCGTTTTAACAATTTGCTGAGTCACTACATGACATTCACATTCCACAGACCAGATCCACACTGCTTATGGCGGTGAAACAGGTGGCCGCGACTTATAACTAGCGGCCGTAACTTACAACTAGCGGCTGCGTGTTACAAATATAAGTCGTTACATTTGTAACACGTGGCCGCTAGTTGTGAGTTACGGCCGTTAGTTATAAGTCGCGGCCGCGAGTTTTGCTGCGAGTTTTCCAGCGATTTTTACCGCGATTTTTGAACTAGAATTCGGTTCGTCCAAATCAGCCACGGTAACATAAAGTTTTTGGGATGTTTTTATTAACATAAGTAATAGTACAAGTTTCTTAATTTTTTAAGGTAGAAAAGTTTATTACCGAAAGTACCTAAATTATTTTCACGCTCCAGCATTTAGTTTCTTATAAACGGGTTTCTTATAAAAAAATACCATTGTCTGTCTGAAATTTAATTTCTTTTAGTTCTAGAACGAATTTTAACATTTCGTTTAAAGTTTCTGGTAGCCAAATAAAAGTTTGGTTTAATGTGATTTTCTAATCGGCACCATTGGTTTTATGCACATTTCGATTCGTCCAAGTGTAAAAAAAATTAACCTAAAAAATCGCACATGTTCGGGTATTAGGCTTAAGTTTCGTATTCAGTAGTAGAAAGGGGATAGGGGCGGGGAGGGTTGGACTGGGTACATCTTTAAAATCAAAAAATCAATAGAGAGTAAATTATATAAGACAAGACGACAATAGCATGATCAATTTAAAGAACAAAATGTTTGTAAATATGTTACTAGTCGATAAGGCCCGTGGAAAAATCCACTCAGGCAAGGTACCAATGAAAATGAGAACCATCACTTGCAATTTGGATGACGTCAGCAACGTCTCACGAATGTACCAAAAATAGTCGTTAAGAGCTTTGTTTCACCCTTGCCTCTATCGCGTAGAGCTTCAAACGCTGACCAAGAAAATGTAGGATCATGCACTTTTTATGTAGCTATAGGCAAATACAGCTAAGTTTAGGTTTTCAAATGTTCACTTTAATCTCCTTTTAGTATATTTATGCTTTAAACAATGCTGAAACTATATCCTACTACACGTTGGATAACACGGTCCCTAATACAAGATAAAATTAACGCGATATCTTTTTAAAAATGTGGCTATATTGTTATAATTTTGGATTCTTTTTTACTTCCAACCGCCTCCCCTTTTCCATTGATTTATAGAAGAGAAAAGTAGTTGACTTATATTCTTACTTAAATTTTACTCGAAATCATATTGAATCAGTATATCTGAACACAGGGAGAAACAAGTCAAGAATAATATTGCACTGTCATGATAATTCAAATAACTGAAAGCAACAACCACAATTTTTTTCCAACCCTATTCCTCTCGCCCATTTTACATCAGTCCTCCCTGATTATTAATTTTCAATAATTTTTTTATCCCCTTCCCCAACAACAAACCAATTCAATTTTTTCTAGCCTTAGATGCTACAAAGAGAAAATTAAGTATTCCTGCGATGAAGGGCAAAATATAAGGCGAATCAATGCATAACCTAAATGTATAGCCTTCCTTAATTTTTCATGTCTATTTTAAGTTTCTTTTTAGTTAAATGATTACGTTGTTGTCCATGTTTTTTACAGAAACGGAACGGAGTTTTCAAAACACAGAAAATTAAAGAATGTGGAAAGTGTTTAACTTTATCGCACATATATCTACAGCACTTGCAAGCTACTGGGAACTTACTTTTCAACATGTTACTGATGATGCAAAAGTACTAAACTCTGCAATCTTGTCTACAACTCATGTTCAGCGTTTAACAAGTTGCTTTTGGGATTGTATTGCCACACCAGGTTGTGTTTCTACAAACATTCTTCATCATTTCAACAACAACACGTTTAACTGCAGCTTGATACCACAAACATGGCACAAATACAAATTGGAATATGCTCCTGGTTACATGTTTTATTCTTACTTAAAGAAGAATTTTCAATTACAGTTAACACATGGCATAGGACTTTGCATCTCGCATGAAGATTCGTCATTAAGGCTTGATTTCTGTTCCTCCAAATACACATATGTTCAAATGAATCCTTTTATAAGATTGATGGTCAATGATTTGTGTGTTCATGCCTATAACGTTCATTCCATTAGAGAAAAATTCGTACTCACCGAAGACTGTACTTCAGGCTGGATGTTTAATTTCGTTGGAACAAAAAAAAAGTTACATTAAAGTCATAGCTGACAAAGATCTTTGTGTACACGTCAAGGACGCGAGTTACAACAAGCAATATACTGCATTGGTTTCACATTACATTTGTGCCTCTCTTGCTCAAACAGAATTCCGTAGGATTGAACAGTAACATTTTTGCAAATGGTTTGCCGTTAACACACACATCGAGTTAAGAGTCATTAAAGTTTGGTCACGAATGTTATACAGTCAAACTTTATCCAAAAACTTCTTTAAAACAGTTCCCTTCAATTAACATGGCCGAACTTTTGCAGGACCAATCACGGAGGTTATCCTTTAATAAATGTTGTGAATCTGTTGTAATGAAAAAAATTGAAGAGAAGCCTTGTTGCAATTTGGAAAACAATTTTTATTAATAAATTCAGAACAATCGTTGAATTCTAAAAATAGACGTTTTTTTAATAAAATTATAATTTACTTATTTTGGGGAGAGATAAGCATTGTTTAACGTCCTCCGCAACTAATACCTTCTATTAATGGCTAGCCACAGTCGCTCTCTAGAAGTGACCGCTATAAAAACTTTCACCGTATTTTTAACATATAAAAGGTAAAAGAATTTAAGAGCACTTATTTAGTTTCTGTAGCTAACACAATTCGCATGTAAATATGAGCACACTCTATAAAATGAGCACAAATCGCAAAACTTGCACAGCATTTTATTTTGAAAATACACCAATCAACACAAAATGTATTTCATTATAAATAGGTGTGCACAGTCAAGCACAATCATTGTATGGTTGTTTTAGACTTCCTCGTCTACTGGGCTCTTTCACAACTATGACGTTCTGCCGGTACAGCTCAGTAATGGCCCTGGTATAGACTGATAATTTACGGAATTGCGAGCTGGAGTAGAGACAGTAATGAGGCAAGAAAATGGTGGCACGGAAGAACACAGAAAATTTGGAGCTAGTCAACCTTAAAATGTCAGGAAATATTATTTTGTGGTTTAATTTTAAAATATAAAACAGATGAGGTTGCATGTTTGGTGTGTGTAAAACTGGCACGTTGACGGGGCTAAACATGGTTTAGTACTGGACATTGCGATGTCTTCTTTATGTCTGTTGTTCTATTGGCTTACTAGTCGATAAGGCCCGTTTGGAAATCCAATTAGGCAGAAGGGCAATGGAAAAATAGGTTGTTGATGTTTTGCTGACGTCAGCAGTGCGAATCTAAAAAAATTGGCGAAATTCAGGTTATTCTTTACCTGTAACGTGTAGACGTTGAAACGCTAATGAAAATAATGTATAAGATATGTTTTCGAGGAACGCCTAAAAGTTTTGTTGACGTCAGCGAATGCATTTTTATACCTGTTGCTTTCATCGTTTACATCTTGAAACGCTGACTAAGAACATGTATAGGATCATGTACTTTTGACAAACGGTAGCAAAGATATTAATGTTTAAAAGTTTTTGGATGACGTCAGGGGTCGATTCGGGGACCCAGGTTTGGGAAACTAACCGAAATTGGTTCCAGGCGGTCCCTAGTTACCCACACGGTAAAAATGACTGACGTCACCACCTCGTTTTCAAGTTATTTAGCCTCAAATTTTTAGGTGCACTGTAACGGGTTGTGTGGCAGGTAAGCAAGTTACATCAATGCTATACGTATCTCTGGCAGTAATATAACATAATTACAGTCGCAGGGGAGGAAAAGCCAGCCGTTGCTAGACTATAGTGAGCGAGTTTATTTACATTTTCTACAAAAAAATACCAGCCGTAAAAAACGGCAGAAAAGGAAATACACCATGTCGGGCGGACTTATGCTACCAGCTAGTTAAAGTGGTTACGTAGTTTTTAAGCTAAACGATAGACGCTGTTTGTTTTATGAAAAAATCGTTTGGTAAATTATAACCTTTTGAATATTTGTTAAATAAAAGAAACAAGACGTATGATATACGCAAACAACCTCGCCAAAAAGTTTATAAAAAGCTGAAGTTAGACACGACATATTTTGCTATTCGGATAGGCAATAATATTGATAAAAAATTTCTCGAAATTTCAATTTTCGTTAGGGTAGTCTGTAAACACGTCCTCGCGGGCGAGATAGTAAAAAGAAAAAAAAAAGTAAAAATAGTTACCAAGATGAGATTCGAACACACGACTACTCCCGTGTCGGTGCTCAGAGAGGCAAAAATTTCCATTCTTGTAGGACACATTTGCGTTTTAATACAAGCTCACGAGCTTGTAATAAGATCATTAAGCATTAACAAGATAAACGTGACAACAGGTAAACCTTGTCGCACATGCTTTTAAGCTTACTACGCTTTTCGCAACAACTGTATTACAGCTTTGGTTTACAAAACACAGGATACACTCTGTTAAAACGCCGGGTCAAGCCACAAATAACTGTGATATCTAACGGTGACACACGGATGAGTGAATAATAAGAACCGTCAACTGTGCCACAAATTCAGGTAAAGCACTTTACTACAGGTATATAACTATAGTATATATAGTATTTAGTAAATTAAGTTAAGTTGACACAATTTTATAGTGTTTCCGGCGTAATATATTTTTGAAAACTTAAGCTACAAGATAAACGTAGATTACAATTCGTTGTTACCCCATCATAGCAAAAGAGCTGGCCAACCTTTTTAATTTATCGGAGAGCGTTCCCGGTAAGAAGTTAAAAAAAATGTTACTCCGAGCTGAGCGCTTAGTGCAGGCAAACAATGTGACACATCCATATAAGTGTTTTCTGAAAAAAGCGTTATCGCAACTGCGGTTAAACTGAAACATCGGAACAGCCCTTTTTTAACATGGGCTATACGCTTAGTTAAACAGTTGAACAGGTGTATAGGTGTAACACCCTTTTTTCAAAAAAACCTCTCTGCAACTTCTGTTTAAAAAAAACACAAGAAACAGCCTGTTGTTACCTGTCCAGCTAAAACAATCGCTCAGTCATTTTGTTTGCGGAGAAAGTTTTAAAAAAAATAAAAAAAGATGTAGCTAGCTACCTAGCTAACTACCTTTAGCAAAAGGATTATTGTTTACGAATATTGTTGTAGCCAAACTGCATTTTTATACCCTCCCTTTTTAGCCAGATATAACTAAGGAGCTAGCTAAATAGTCAAAGCGTCAACATAAAAATAAATGTTGGCTAGGATAAAAAGTTCTTATACTATACAGAATAGTATAAAGTAAGGCTCTACCTGGCTTCGAAGCTAGCCTTCAAAATCTTCGTCCCTAGCCGAAAATCCTTAAATTGGTGCGTTTAAGATCTGTACGTGGCTAAAAAACGTGAAAAATATTTATCTTAACATTGAAATCAAAGAGAAAACAAATATTACATAAATATAAAGCTTTTAAAAGGCCTACAAACAGGCCTACAAACCTCACACACGACCACTTTCAAAATCAAAATGGCCTTTCTCCGGATTCTTGAATTGTTTTTAAAGAATCAGGCGTCGTGATTGGTGTACTACTTGCGAGCAGTCAAACAAAGTCGGCAAAAATATATCGCATTTGGTATTCGTGCGTATTTTAAAAATTTCGTGTTTCCGTAACAGGACTTGTCTTTCGCGGACACACAGACAAAATAGGGCTATTATTAAAAAAGAAATACTCATGTCATTAAAATTGATACAGAACACTGAATGTTAGGGTGATCAAGGCAAAAAAAAATCCATTCGTATCAGGAATTTACTGGTTCCATATTTTTAAAACCCAATCAGTATTTTATTCCTAGACCTTGGTAACCTCCTAGCAACCAAAATACGGGTTGGTAATACAATATCTTAGATCACTCCTACGAGAATTCTAAATACATTCTAGAAAAAGTTAGAAAATTTCAGGGCCATACCTTAACCCTATTATATGAGAGGTGAACCGTCATAGTTCGAAAAGTGCTAAGGGGTTGTTTGAAAAGTTTTCTTTTTATTTTCAAGAATTTTAAAATTGAATTTAACCATGTTGCTGCAACGCTTCAGCAACAATTAAATGTTGCATATGAATCGCTTTGTTTGTATAATTGTTACTAGGTTCCTAAAATTTTCTCGCAAATTTCATCAACGTTTTCGTAACAGCGGGAGGCACTGTTGTTGCTGATTTCAATAAGCTTTTTATGGTGAAGCCAAGTAATATGTGGCCGTAAAAAAACTGCGAGGACACGCGAGTGACTTGCATACATGAAGAAAAAAAAAACACCTTGGATACCAGAAGATGATAGCCCATTGGTGGTAGGACATGTCTTTGTATGACTAAAACCTTTTTGGTATGACAAACAACATTTGAAGAAGAACATAAAGTGACATCTTGAGATACGTGACAAAAAAAGACGTTACTAATAAGTGTTGCATTTTAAGTATGTTAAGTAACCTTTACGTGTACGCGCAAAAAAATTTATTTGTATTTACATGGAGTTTTGTGTCGGGTTTTGCAAAGTGGACATGTACCAGAATTTTGTACGCGTGCATAAGAGCTTTGTACGCATGCGCAATAATTCCATTTCCGGTAAATTGTGTGTACATGAATATTTTATGAGTTAAAATAATTTTCTCATTTCGCTCGTTTTGACCAAAATGAAATCAACACCAAAATGAGTTTCATTTCACTTCCATAAGAACTACACAAGAGGCCGAATTTCGCTTCCGAAATTAAATTAATCCTCCGTGAAGTTCGTTTAACACTTTTTTATAATATAATAGATTAGAAATCACGCCATGTCAAAAGTTGATTTAAATTGTGACATAGCTGTGATACATATTTCATGAAGAAATTCAATTGTGGAATGTCATTTTCGAAACTAGATAACAAATGCTAACATCCATTTGAATAGAAACTATTTGATATTATACAGCTAGTCTAAGATACAATTTGCTTTATTACGAAGACATACAGCTAGTTATATACATTTGCTGAGAATTATTTACTAGCTGGAAGCCTCTGGAAGAAACTGCAGTAACCGATATCCATTAAATAAGTCGTCTTACAAACTAGTGAAACGAGTCTTTAAAAACATAAAAAACACAAGTATGCACCTGCAATGGTCTAACGTTTTGACAAAGAAGTGAGAAATTTAAGTGTAATATATTCGTATAATGTCTGACAACGAATCTTGAATAAGGAAGGATAACTCACACACTCCCAACAAAAAAAGAAAATTGAAGAAAACTAACCAAAAACCCAACCCTTTCCCACGTTTTTAATAGCCCCCTCCCTCCCTCTAACCTCAAAAGAAAGGTTTAAAAGCTATCACGTCCACCATTTTGTCTGCTTAACGACATATTGGGAGCATTTATTGTTAGCTGTATTTTCCCAGAGTACACCAGCACTATTGGTGAATAATGTTTTCAAGAATGCAAATGAAAACCACAGGAAAATACGGCTGAAAGAAGGAAATGCTATCTCAAAATCTTCGGAACAGAACAATAATTAAAATTTCCAAAACTTCATTTGTTGACTACTCTTTCTGTTTCTGATGCGAATCAAAAATAGAAAGCATTTAAATTCCCTGTTGAACGGAACGGAAACATTTTGTAGGACAACCAATCAGATTGCAGTGTTATTTCCATTCCTTTCCATTCCGGTTTTGCGCTTAAAAATCCTTACTCACTTATGTTCCGGCGTAAATTGCAAAAAGACAGCTAATAAATTAAATACATATCTTCTTATATTGGAATAATATTTCATAGCTTTTTTATATTTTGAGTGTGTATAGGTGCATTTTTTATACTCGTCTCACAGATTTTTTAACGACTACATACGTACAGGCTCGCAACAGGTGTAAAAAATCCTAAGATCTCACAATAAAAGTCAAGTATAAATAACTGTTGTTGAAAAAGCCCTCCAAATTTCACCTTTCGGGGTTACAAATCGATGATTGATTGTTAGCAAATTACGTCACCAAATCGAATCCTGTTATTCTGACATTATGAAAAGCTACTACTATAAAAGAAGAAAAGAAATGTGTGAAAGTCACTCTTGAAAACTAAACTGTAGTATTTACAAGAAGTAGAAACTGCAAAGAAGATGTTGTTCTTATTTTATCTAACTTGTTTACACTTCGTTGTGGTGCATACTGCCACGGTATTTGTTTTTTTATTTCTGTTATGTCATTGTTGTTGTTATTTGTCTAGAATGCTGGAAGAATGTTACTTTTTAACATTTTTTGCTTTTTTTTGAAGATTTTTATTTTCTTTTACTTTTGCTTTTTAACACGCACATCCCACAGTATTGATTTAAATCTTTTTCCGACACCTGTAAATATTTGACTGAACACTTACATTAGTGGTAGTAATACTCGACTGAATTTCGACGTAAAACTTAAAAACTCATATGAATCATTGTATGATGGCCCTTGGCCATGCACTTCTTTTATTAGTCAAAACACTTCTCCCTCTTTTGTTCGAAGCACTTCACTTTTAAGTGTAAGACACAATTTCACAAAGTTACCAGGCCCAATTCTAGCCCTAAAACCTCCAAGCTTGCGAACGATTAATACAGTGGAATCCCTCTAAAGCAGACACCATCGATGCAAAAAAAATTCCGCTTAATCGGGATGTCCGCTTTATAGAGATTTTGCCGAAAATTTAGTTTTAGACTGGATTCTACTCAAAGCTTTTTAGTCCATTCTTTTTAACAGAATACCTAAATGTTAACATATATCGTGAAAAATTGCATAAAAACATATTTTGGTCCAAATCTATGGGAGTTTAACCTAAACTCCGTTCCAAGCATCACTGGCCCTCTTAATGGGATGTCCGCTTTGAAGGGTGTGCGTCCTAACGGGATTCCACTGTTATATTTTATTCATGCAAATGCTTACTGGAAACTGCTACAACAAAGCTGCTGGTAAATTGAGCCACGTGACATAAGCCAAGTATAATACTTTCAAAAAGTGAAAAAATACAGACTATGGGTGCAGCATTGCGGACCAAATTTTTTTAATTAAGTTGAGAAGAAATTTCAGACTACATACAGAGAAATTTTAAGCGCAGAAGAAAAGTGTTTTCAAATTGGAAAAGGAATGAGCCATGGGGGCCATCTTAACAAGCAAGCTTAACCCTTTAATTGTCATCGCCATACCAATTTTTAATACGGTATTCATATGACACGCAAATACGACTCATTATTATCAGCAGTGGGTCGTAAATAAAAAAGGGACATGCATCAACAAAGGCTTCAATGCAACCCAGGGCTTGCTTCAATGACCTTATTTTCAAATAATTACCTGCTTACTGAAACTACTAGATGTATTTTCTATTTTTCTATATTTGTTGTTATATTTATTTAGCTTTCACATAAAAACCTCGATGACGGTATTACAAAAGGTAAGGCAACCTTTCTTTTATCTTGTACCAAATATCACTTCTGTTCCTAGTGTTCACAATATGACATTTGTCATCAAAGTACTTATTCTGTAAACACGACATGCGATTTAAATTGGCTGTTTATTTCGTCAGATTTTTGAAGATTTTTGAAAGATATTTGGAGTTTAAAATTTGTACTTACTAAAAAAAAATTGGTACTAACAGTTGAACTGAAATCTTATTCTTTTTGAGATTTATTTAAAACAAAATAAAGAAATATGGAACCGTACGCCCCATCCCGTTCCCAGAAAGAGAAAAAATAAAGCCTTAAGGACGAGGTTGTTATATGCCCACAATGTGACACTAAACAATATAGAACATATCTCTTTAGGCTGTGTAGGTGCTGATAACAATCCTAATGGATACCCTGGTCAAATCCCGACAAATACAATAACAGGTTCCTGTAGAAAATCTCATCAATATGGCGGATATTATTTTTTGATCACATGGGGTCAACCAATTGGTATTAACAATAATTTTGCCCATCTAACTCGAATATGATATTGAGAATATATCTTTTTATCAGCTTTTTGTTTTCGTTCAGATGGAAAAACGAAACCAGCCAGCGGTTATCAAGTATCATTTGATTATGGTTCGCCCGTCTTCATTTGTTTCCAAGTAAAAGTGAGTTGTTTTAAATACAGAGAAAAAAAATGGTATACTAACTGCCTTCCTTCCAACTAGTATTTCGAAAAACATGCTTACATTTGCCAGACAGGGGCCACAAGATCCGTTTCATACGTTGCTTACACATGAGCTTTTGTTTCTTTCTAGAACAACACAAATCAGTTTATTTTTACAAAGAAGAGAGGTTTCGTGGAAGGTCAAATTTATGATTTAGCGGTAATATATTATCTAATTTTTTTAAAAGTATTTATTTACCCTCTGCTTGTATTGGCTACCTTATTGATGTTTACAAAGTAACATTTAGCCCCCGTCTTAAAGGGCTCTTTTCGTTTTTTCTTAAATTGGGAATGCCGCCGTCACCAATAAAAAAGCTAAAAGGGACACGCCTGGGGATGAGGTTGAGTAAAATTTAACTTTTTTTTTAGATTATTCCTCGTCCCACACCATATGCGCTTTCAACAAGGATGGTTCGCATCGGCAAATGTCCAGGTAAGTTATATTAATACACAAAATATTCAAGGTACTTTTTATTTCACATACTAAGAAAGAATTAATATAAGAAAACATGATCTTCCATCTTTGTTCCCAGGGGCATTTTGCCTTGTTGATGAAGTTGATAGCAGCGAAAAGTTGGCCACTCCGTAATAATAGAGGGGACACAAGACCCTGGGGACGGGGTTAAAGATCGTCGACATTTAGGAGATCATGGTGACCCGCCCCGTCGCCCATTTTATGTCCAAAAAAAATTTTGTAAAAACTACTCTGCAAGTTATTGAATAAGAAGTGAGATTATAAAAAAGACCGGAGAAAAGTTTGCGAATTTCAATCTAATTTCAATGTCGTATTTTAGGAGGGAAGAGTAAGGGGGCTTGGTTCTAAACTTACTGTCTCCTCGAGGGCAAAACATTTCTGAGGAGATATTAAAAAATGGAAAGTTTTAATTTTTTGGAAAAGCATTGAAGTTCAATACACTCTGCGCAACGGACAGCTTTCAGGGGCTTGGGAACGGTATTGTTATTTTTTCTGATTCTTATTTTAAAGCCATTCTCATGACTTTGAATTTACACGGTTTATTTGACCGTAGGTATACTAAAAGGAGATATCCATGAAATAACCAATAATTTTTATTTAATTTTTATTTTTATCCTGTATTTTCTTTTTATAGCTGATCCAAAATACCCAACTCTTATGACACGAAAAGAAATACACACAACATCTACAGTACAACCCAAGGTTTTTGGAAAGAAAGCAAAAAAAGCACGTGTTTGCGGTTAATTTAGTTTTGTTATATAAACGTATTTAGGCAACGACCTTTTTATAACAATGGTGACAGGTGACCAAAAAAAAAAAAAAAATAAATAAATCGTAATTTCTGGATTCTTTTTTGCGTCACAAACTATTTCTTCGATATTTGCCGTCCTAGCCGAATTCCCTTGGGAGAATGCACTAAATCTCCCATTGAATCGATGTATGGGATATCAAACAAAAACATACAGTAATTTAAATTTTTAAAACTCACAATTCAACCTCCGGGCTCCTAATTATTTTATAACGGAACGGCAAAAAGCCCTGGGATTGGGGTTGCTCACAATCTGCATTATTCTATATTTATGCTTGCTAAAACAAAAATTTTAAAAAATATAAGCAGGTGCAACAACAAAATAAAAATTAAAACATAATAAAAATCCAAGATGCTAACAAAATCGAAATTTCTAACAACCGTTATGTAAAAAGCTAAATCTGCGAAAACTACATACTTGGTTTGCCATGCCAGAGTACACACCGGGGAAAATACCTTATCGGTAAAAAAAAGGTCGGTGTAAAAAAAAGTCGGCAAAAAATTTAGTCGGCAAAAAAGTTAGTCACTTTGCAAAAATTAGTCACTTTTTACCGGTTAATTTTTTTAATATTGGTCACTTATTGCCGACTTTTTTGACACCGCTGAATTAAAAGAGAACAAAGATTTTACAACAATCTAATCTATTTCAATAACATCTTTATTAATGATTTTATCAATAATATTTTGGACATCTCCCGGCTCTCAAATTATTTGCTTTTATCATCTCACGTGGGTTTAAGAGAAAGCTATTGGTTCAATTGGTTCAAACTTAGTGTATACAAAGACATAATATAGCGGAGCTCCGCTATTTGGTGTATACTCCGTATAATATTGCGGATGAGGCTTCATAAAACGACAAAGTCTAAATTTGATTAGAATCCCTGGAATCACTTTGGAAAGTCAAAAAACTAAAAAATTGGAGGTTAAAAAGTAATTCAAAAAATCGGCAAATATTACTAGTCGGTAAAAAAAAAGTCGGTAAAAATTTTCGGTCGGCAAAAAAAAATGTCGGTAAAAAAATTGGTCGGTAAAAAATTTAGTCACCTAGCCAAAATTTGGTCACTTTTTGCCGACTTTTTTTTTACCGATAAGGTAGTATACCATTAAAAAAACCCAACATACTTCGTTAAGTCATACAAAAAAGGTTATTACAGAATCTCCATAATAAACAGTTCGTAATGCATCATACTATATTTAGTGCATTGCATACACAGCAACCCTCCCAAAATATTACTCAAAATATAAGAAATCAACAGTCAACAACAACACATAAAGAGAAACATCTACCGCATTATTCCAAACCAAAATTATAAAAGATCAGTTTGCTTTGCAGACTCATTAGTAAAAAAACCAATTATTTTTATTTTATGTATCAAGAAAACAGCGCAAATGTGCCTGGCATGATAACAATGCAGCATTTTCGAATTTAAAAATCGAATATTTTTCGAGCGATCGTAACGTAACAGATAACATCGATTTAAGTTTGTTTACATGCAGGTTTATTATAACGACATCAACACTGAATCACCCACTTCGTAGCGTTGAAAACAGTAACAGCGGAAAAATTTCTTTTTACAACTTATATAAGATCTTTTCTATGATATACACGATGCATTTTATGGGAATAGTGCTTTTTTTTTCATTTCAGCCTCAATATTCTTAACTTCCAAATCCTATCCTCATTATTCTTATATTCTTAGCATGGTTATGGCCTGAAAAATATAATAAAATAAAGCTCGCTATAAGTTGGTATAGCTATTGGCAAATTTTATATTTAGAACAAACAATCAAAGTGGGACATATTCTTAGGATATTCTTAACTTCTTTACATTGTTATAAAAAAGTGCTTAAAAATATATGTTCAGACTCCAGGACACTACATGGAACTTAATATTTAAGGGAAAGTTTAGCTCTGGAAAAAACGGCTAAAAAATCGTTATACTCCTAAATTCATTTTTGTACCGGATACTCCAAGCAACGCACCTGCTTGTCTTCTCCCAGTCGGTCGCTAGCTAGCGTTCTCTGGATAAAAGTCCAATAAGTTTTTAACTTCGATTATTAAAGTTCGCTTCATCCCAAAGAGAATAAATTAAAAATGTATAGCTACAACCATCCATAGCCTATAGCAGCACTGTAAGGCTTCGTTCTAGTAAACATAAAATGGAAAATATAGAAGAACAAATAAGCTTTGAGCTAACCTCGATAAGCAAACACTGGCATGTCTTGTTTGAAATAGATTTTTTCAGGATTAATTTAAAAAAGAGACAACCTTCTTCGCTTTCTGTTGATAAACAACTTGTTCTGTGAGATACGGCGCACACATAATAAACCTAGAGTAAAATCAAATTATCCTATCCATAACTACACCGTATGGCTTTTAAAATAAACAATAAATAAACCCCCGTGTGGCAACCTTTTTTAACTTAATAAATTTTAGCAATGACACGTTTTGGGGAGATTATAATTAGTAAAAATAACTATGATTGACAAAAGCAATTATCTGTTTAGAGCTATGTCTGATTTTGCTTATTTGAAAAACTGAAGAACAAAAGCTGAAAAGATTCATAGACGACTTTTTAAACTCTTTCATACATAACCAACTTTTTTTAAGTTGGAGGTAAGATTTAAGTATACAATTTGAAATAATTATATAAGTTATCAAATATTTCAAATAATTTTGGTGACTAAGAATAATAGACCTACTCTTGAGGTATCCAGGGTGCTATTCTAAGTTTATATGATCCTTTGAATCCATTGTAAAAAGTTGTATACTCGTCAATGTACATTACCAGCCCATAGTTGTGCTACGTCTTGTTGCTTGTTGTTTGAGTTGAATGTCCTAAACCAACTAAAGGGGATAAAATAAGATAAGGGGATAAAGGGGAAACATATGCGTATTTTAATCAAAATATTTACGTTTTTAAAATATACATTAGCATTAGAGAATTTGTATTTAACAAATGTTTTGAAATTAAATTAAAATGTAATTTATAATCGAGCCATTATTTTCAGTTTCTCATGGTATATTTGCTTTGTATATTTGCCAATATTTGCTTTGAAAGGCCATGATATGTGATGGTATCTATGATTTTTTGTTATATCTACTCTCTGTTTATCCACAAGGGAGTGTAGCAGAACAGCAAACTTACTTACCATTTTAGATCTACAAGATGGTTTTCTGACACATCATAGTTAGTTGTGATACATTTTGTGGAAACACGGCTGATTGTTTGTTTCAACCTTCTCATTTGCCTCAGCAGCTCACTTCTTACTTGTTTGTTCGATGTTTTCATCGCGCTGTTTTTTGAATTGTTTCCGCACGTATTCTTTAAAGGATTTATTGTTTACACATCACACAGGTAGTTCTGTTTACAAAAACAGTTTTTTTTATTAAAACTTTCTTTTTACATTTGGTTTGTTGTGCTCTATGTATCTTCACAGAGGGTCTTTTCACTAGATTCTTGAGTTGCGGGATTAAAAATTATATTTTCCCAATGTTCGTTGATTTGGCATTTCATTATGGTTTAAGCGCACCACGCTTTTTTTAAAAAAGCACTTTAACCCAGTTACGCGTCTCTTCTTTTGAAATTTTCAAACCTTTAAACAGAAAAATTGGAGTTGGTGTCAATCAACGTATCCCGTTACAAAAGCAATTAGTTGGACATACCATTGTCGTCTATTTGGATCGACCTGTCCTCTACGCACTCAAATTTCCACAGATAAGAAAGAGATGAGTCAGAAAGTGTATAAAAGACAAATACGAAATAAATGAAAAAAAATAATATCTCTTTTTTATTTTTTCTACCTTATTCATGAGTTTATGAGCTTATACGAGAGCTCTTTTGTTGGGACACAGATCTACATCTTAAATTTGTTTCTTGCCTCTGGACTTACGCAAAAGAACAAAAAACGTCATCTCGTGTGCTAAATGGCCCTGTTATATCTTTTTCTCATATTAGAGCACTATTGGCGAATTTGCGTGTTACGTAACTATAGAATGGCCACTTCTAAAAAAGGTCAATGTCATCTTAAATATGTCTTACAAACATCTAAAATGCATATTCTGAAATCTGTTTTCTGACGTCTTTAAAAAGATGCGTTTGAGAAGATATCAAATGACTTTTAAAAGAGGTCTTTGCTATATACGAGTTTTTTAGCAGAAATCTTTCCTGAGACGTTTGAAGGACGTTTTAAACTGGTTTATTCTTGTTTCTTCAAGTAGCAAATATTTTTAGGAGGTTACAGGTCTTTTTGCATATGCCTAGTGTGGAGTAATAAGAAAACATAAAGTATTATCTTTATTTCCCTGAATATTTCCCTGAATACAATTCAATTTGAAAAGTAATAATAAAAATAATAACAACAACAACAACAACAACAACAACAAAATAATAGTAACAATAACAATAACAATAACAATAACAATAACAATAACAATAACAATAACAATAACAATAACAATAACAATAACAATAACAATAACAATAACAATAACAATAACAATAACAATAACAATAACAATAACAATAACAATAACAATAACAATAACAATAACAATAACAATAACAATAACAATAACAATAATAATAACAATAACAATAATAATATACATATAAGATATCAATTATCATATTTTGCAGTGTCAAAGATCGCGTTAAAAAAGGACGTTAATTTAAAAAGATGTAAGAAAAGGTTGGCAGGACGATGAAAAGGTTATGAAAAAAAAAATATGATGGTTAGAATTACGATTTTTTGCATCATTTTATTTTACATTTTATTGTTCATACTAACATTTTTGTCTTTAAGTGGAAGAAAGTAAGTCATCATGCATATAAATAATATGACGTTATCAACAATCAATGATACTTTCCTATTGCTTCTTGTGCTTTTGGCGTTGTGATGTTTCATTTGTACTTTGACCTCGTGTAATATTATAGTGTTTGTATGCCCCTTTCATCATCGTTTTGATAAGTTTTCAAAAAATTGCAACTTTATCGTCAAAGTGTGATATTAATTGAGTAACATATTGTGATGTTGTTATCTTCAATACGCTTAATAGTAAATACTATTTGTGGTGATCTTATTGTGGCAGTAAATTAAATGCTATCTAGTAATACATTTCTAATGGAGATGGTATATTTTGTAAGGTCAAAGGTTTCTATCAAAGTGGGGCAATGAGTCGTAGTTTTCTTAATCGTTGCTACTAATTTCCTGGTGTTACCTGTCTTTTTACGCTATAAATTCATATTCTTCGCTCTTTTTACCTTTGCTTCCTTTCGATTGAATAACCAGCTTGAAGCGTTGTCAATGCATGATGGCGTAGTTAGTCTACAAAATATTGCAGCTTTGATGCGAAATGAAAGAGCTGCTACATGATTACAAGCTCCCAACATTTCTGTCATGCATTGGCAGTGCAAAGTTTTAATGGAATCTCCTTTATTCATAGATCATATCCATACTTTCTGTTCCGGTTTACTTACACTCCCCCCCCCCCATTGATTTCATTTGTAATTATTAGAAATTACAACTTAATCAAGGATATCGTTACAGAAATCAAAGGATACAGTAGGGCTGTTAAAGTAATAAATTGATGTTGGAATTAAACAAAACTTACTACATCCCTTGAAAAAATTATTAGAGCTCAGAATACGTTCAGCTATATCTAAAACAGCCACATAAAAATCCACTCCTTTGAAATGACTACATTAGGAACGAAAATTATCGGACGAAAAAACTAACGGATTTTTTTTTGTCCGAAAAGTTTTCTATCCGAAATTTGTGTCTGCCCAAAGTGTTTTTGTGCGAATAATTTGGTTTATCTAATTTTTTAAAAAAGGAACAGTGTATAGAAATTATATTAGGGTAATCAGAATAAAATATCAAAAAAACTGCAGTTTTTAATTTTATTATTTTAGTTATTTTCACATTTGGTTGAGGTTCTATCTATAAAGTTGGATCTTAAAGTTCCCTTTTTAGATCCTGATTGAATATACACTATAAATGGTTCTAGCCTTCTTTTTGTGTTATTTCCCGTAATCATCACTTTTTAAATTTCGGTAAAATTTATTCAAAAGACTTACCCATACATTTTTTGATTTTATAAATCTTTTTCCGCTGAAATAAAAAATTGCGTCCGGAAGTTTTTCCATCGAAACATTTTTCGCCAAAAATTTTAGTTCTTAATGTACTCAGTTTGTCTATTTTTAAATTATTATAAAGTGGACAAAACATGGCGTGGATTAATTTTAAGATTTTTTTAAAAAAATCTAATTCTAAAACGCATGTAAAATTTCACGTTACGGAGTTAAATAAAGTTAATGGCGATCTACTTGTGGTAGACCAGTGTATTTACGCCAGAGTTACATTTGCAGAAACTTTAATTTAATTGAAAGCGGACCAACAAATTCAAAAAGCAACTACATAATTTGCGTGAGGCGATTACAAGTAATTTACCGACAAAATTATGAGAAAGAAAATTTTAAACCTAGTGAGAACGAAAACAGCTTTCGAAACTTTGGCGAAAACGCAAAATATTGGAGTCATTTTTATATTTTCAGTAAAGCCTTCTTAAAATCATCATGTTTAAATCAATAGTTAACGTAGTTAACGGCAACCTAAAATTGTAATCTAAAACGTAGAAGAGAAGAAGAAAAATTACGCCTTTGAAGAATGTGGACACATTGAAATTAATTTCAACTTGGGTGTCAATGCAATCAGTATAGTATGAATCACATTTAATGTTGAATTAATTTTAGTGTGTGGATATTATTCAAAGGCGTAGTAACTCACAGATCAAAAACAGAATATTAGCAACCAATCGATAGTTTATGATGAACATATTTTTGTCACTTTAACCCACAAATCAAAATAAAACGATACAGATGATTTTATAATGCCTCTCTAATCACATGATAATTGTTTTAACTTCCGATGTAAATCGTTGCGTAACCTAACAGCTGAAACGCACCTCATTTCAGCTGTAAGGTTACGCAAAAGTTATTCGAAATGTGAATTTTCAAACAAACACCGATGAAATAACAAATGCGCAGATCAAAGTGTTGTTCTATTAGAATTAGACATTAGGGTTTTATTCGGCATTCTGATTGGTTTAGGGCTTTTAAAGACATGACGATATGAACCAGTATTGCTGTCGTCAAGAATAATTGTAGCTTATAATGTACACAAGCACCAACAACATATTTCGAGAAACGTTGATAATTATTTTATGTATAATCATTAAAATACAGTAATCAGAAAATTCAAAATAATCAACAATAATGTCTAAATTGGGCTGTTGATATAACCAGATTTAGCGTCAATATTCTGTCCTTAGTTTCTTTAACACAGCTAGTTAACTTATCTAGATAACTACACATTGTCTATAGAAAAGATGAGACGTCCAGTTTTATCAAAAATACTAATGAAGGGCGACGAATTTGTAACGCAATATTTTCTTCCTCAATTCCACTGTCAATTCTTTCAGCCTTTTAGATGCTCAGTTAACGTAAAAATCTTCAAAGTCCATTCCATCCAGAGCTAGGTAAAAGGTAGCTTCAATATTTCCTAAAATTAAACCTCGAAAGCAGCGCATTCTCGTGTTTAAAAATAAAGAAATTTTCAGGTCACATAATTTGTTTACATTAGAAAATCTTATAGGTCATAGAAGACTATTCTAGAAAGAAAAATTAGGCGAAACACGTACATAAGATTGGATGGTTAGGGTTACAACAGCATATTTTATTTTTATTTTAAATTTATTTTGAATACATTTCTGAAAATAAAAGATTAGGAAATTAAAATTTTTATCTTCAAATACTCCACATACTGTCAACTTCAAGTGCTTATTTTTGAACCTCAAAAAGCAAGAACAAATGTCATGGAATGACATATTTCATGTAACCTGTAATATTTTTTTGAAACTTTCTTACCCACCTAAATGAGAAAAATATTCTCATGTACACAAATAGACTACTTCCTTAATTTAAGACATTCCGATTTCACACAATTAAAAACTTCTATTTTGATTTATCAAGACGGTGGACATCATTTTTTGTCGGTTACTCATTATATTTCCTGTTTCAAAAAACTGGTATCTAACCAACTTGATGACGTCACTTGTTTATTCCTTTTTTAACCAGGATATTATCGGTGGATATTTCCTATTCACACGAACGTATTGTTCTACAAGATTATACCAATAGCCAAAAACAGCAAGTGCCTTAAAAGAAGTAGAAAAAAATAGCATTTTATATTTTTAGGAAACTGTGTCATTTCCTACTACTCTGTTTTTGCTAAATTTCATAATTCATAAAATTTACGAATTCAAAGTTACTAACTATTTGTATGTTCCACTTTACCATAACATAATCAAGAAAAAACGCAATGAAGCATGAAAACACAATGAAGTATGAAAACGCAATGAAGTATGAAAACGCAATGAAGTATGAAAACCCAATGAAGTATGAAAACGCAATGAAGTATGAAAACACAATGAAGTATGAAAACACAATGAAGTATGAAAACACAATGAAGTATACTATAATAAAAACATAAGCACGCTGCATTCCCATTGTAGAAAAATGCAAAAAACATTTTAAATAAATTTGATTGTGAATTTTTAGTTAATTATTCTAACACTCGGCTTCTCTGAAATGAGATAGTTACCTGCAGCCAAAACTACTCACTGTTTAGAAATGAAGAAACCATAATGAGGAAATCTTAGAAGATTTTTTTTAGTTATAGTGAGAACTTAAAACTTGCATTAACGTTTCATTTCTGAACAGCTCGTCACATCACAAATTGAATTTCTAAAACGTTTGGTATGCTTCCTACTGCACCTTTCTCGATCATATGGTGAAGGAGTAAAAACCCGGACCGAATAGGATTATTATACATAGCTAGTTTCTAAAAAAACAATAATCAGTGAATTAAATAAACGTGAAGTTTTATCGACTCGTCGGAGATAAAACACATTCATTATGTTCAGATGACATTTCAACATGCAGGATATTTTACAAACAATAATTGCTAACTCAGAATATAAAATCTAGCTGCAGAAAAGAATACCACCTACAGGTGTTACGACTGAGATATATAGATAGATGTGCATATATTTTACATGTCTTGCCTCACAAATATCGAGGGAATACCCTTCTATTTTTTTTATAGACGTAGATGGAATTCTTGTTTTGTGCTACACAGACCAAAAATTAAAAAAAAGGAAAGACAACACATGGAACTTTGTTTTTTGGAAGAGATAGTTAATGATGAGTCGAGAGTGGTGTTTAGTGGATTTATTTATTCCTTGTTTGATTCGCTCAAGATATGAGACATTAGGGGAGAATGAGTTTTGTTAGCTCCTTTGTAGCTTTTAAGGAAGTCTATTTTTTAGTTGCTATATTGAGCGATATAAACAATCTCCATATCTCATAGCATACTTCGTTTTTTCAGAAAATTGATCTATTTCATCGTACTCTCAAAAGCTTGAAACAATTAGTTTAAAACTTGAATTTTCTATGAATATTTTACAGCATTGGAATAGAAAACAAAGTTTGTTTACCTATTTTCATCTATATTATAATGCGCGTATACGCCTGTCCGTCCGTCTGTCTGTCACGCAAAATGGTAGCTTAGCTGCGCAATAGCGAGAAGCACGCAATGCGGTATAAAAAGGACGGGCGAACCCGTGGATTTTCCACGGGCTAACGACTAGTATTGTTAATTTGTATAATCTTTCGTGCAAGCAACATTTAACAGCACAAATTTAAAACAAATCAATTTATAAAAGATGAACTTTCAATGAACTTGTCAATACTTGCAGCTTCCCCTTATTTGCCCTCAATTTTATTTCGCTTCGTTGTCTGGTTCCCATTTCGGTTTGTTAGCACGTGAATTGCTTATATATTCTATAACATTTTTACTCGAATCGCGGCCACATTTGCCATAATTTGTTTGGTGATGTTTTAGCGTTTTTTTCCCACAAAAATTTTTAACTAGAGAATCAAAAACTCAAAACTTTTTCTTCCACCCCAATCAAGGTGGAGTCTCACAGAGTCAGTAAATAAAATTTGAATCTCCCGTTTTTTGAAACCTTGTGGTTGGGAGGTATTTTATAAGGAAAATGATCTGGAGGCAAACGATGACCTATTGCTATGTTTTTACGAACGAATTAAACTGGCTTCAAGACCTCCGATCCTGCACAACAGTTCAGAATGGCAAATTAGTGAATACTGTGTGCGCTGTAAATTTAGAATTTTTACCTGGTTTTTGGGTTTATTTGTTGCAGTATACGGCTTGATGGCGTATATTATATTCAGTTTCTCCACATTAAGGACAAGAGTTACATCATTAAATGGGTTTATTAATAATCAGCTCAAGAAAACCCGTCACAAACTCTAGTAGCTATTTCGCAACAAGCAGGATATTTTTTGGGATCTATTGTTACAATTTCGAACCTTGTTACTAGAAATAAAATTCACAATTTTAAGAGCCAATCAGAAAAATGTAACAATTGAAAAATATTTAAAATTTTAACCCTATTCATGCCAGGGAGAGGGGCAAAAATATCTACCTGGCTGAAGTTTTGTCATTTTGGTATAAAAAGACTAGCAAAAATGAACTTTAAAAATTTCAATCAGGTGGTATGTCACGCTCATTCAGGTCTACCTTAAATTTCCTGAGTTCCTTGGTATTAACTTGGTATTATTTAGAGTTCGTACATTCATGGATAATCATGGATAGCCATCTAAACTTGAGCTCTCACCTTCAACGAATGTACAGGCGGGTTAGTTCAAGGCTCAAAATGCTCAAGAAAGTAAGACATAACATTTCACCAATTGTTGCTGAGAAGATATTCACGTCAATGATTCAACCTCTAATTTTCTACTGCTACCCTGTTTATGGTGGCATGAGCGATACATGGCGATTGAAATTCGAATCGTTATTTCTGAAAGCAAAATTCATTGTCAAAAATCGTAAAAAATGGCCAACTTTCACAATACGACTGAAAAGAAAAATTGTTATTGACGTCTTCAAATCGTTACATTTCGAAACTGATGGGAAATATGTTATGATCAACCACTCGATAAACACTCGAGGAAAGAACTGTTCGCTTCGGCTCCCATCAATTAAATCTGAAGCTGGGAGGAAATTATCATATTATCAGGGAGCAGTTATTTTTAACTCCCTACCTGTTAGTATTAGGAAAGAAACTAATTTTAATTTATTTAAAAAACTAATAAACAATTATGATTTTTAAACTTTTCTGGTTCATCCACGTTGTGGGAGGGAACGGTTGACGCCATCGACACAAACAATACAATTTCCACGTCCTCTCACTGCCAAATGTATGGATTGTGTGATGACGTCATCCGTCGTTTCTTACATCGTGTTTCTTGATATGCCTGAAAATTTTTCGCACAAAGTCTTTCACAATATTTTTAATTTTCTCATATATGGTTCTCAATGTTTATTCTCTTAAATTTTTCAATATCCGCGAATTTTTATTTCTCTCCGTTTAAATCTTACTTCGAAAATTTTATATTTTGTTATTTTTGTTTTACACAGGTCTCTCATTGATAACAGTAACATTTACATATATCTTGTATATATTATACTGACGTAGATAAACCTGTATAAAGATGAATAATAATAATAATAATAATAATAATAATAATAATAATAATAATTATAATTAGATCAAACATATTACTGCTACAAGCACACATTTTCCGGGCGTTAATTTTTTCCCAAACAACGCCTATTTACTGCTATTTTTAGAGATTCCAAATCATATTTTACTTTTTACACTCGTTACAAATCTATTTTAACGAAGTTTATTATGAAACCATTGTTTTACAAAAATGTTTTAAGGCTACATGGCTCAGAAAATGAAGAAATAAACATCCATTTTCTAAAAAAAATATATATCGGAATGTTAGAGTTTTAACATCTGTCTTGATCAAAAAAGCATCTTTCTAACCGAAAAAGCACAAAATAAACGCTACATCCTATTAAAAAGGTGTATAGAAATAATGAATTAAGTCTGAGTAGCTACAATGACACTCGAAGTATCAAAATAATTTCAGATTTGAATAATTTAAGTAAATATCACCAAGAATGTATGCCAAGTATCATCATATTTTTACATATATATATAGTTTATCTATAGTTCACGTAGTGTCTAATTTCTTCTTTTTTGTACAATTTAGGATATGTTATATTTCCTAGTTATATCTAGCTAGTAAGCTTAGCTAGCTAGTAGCTAATTCTGGTTAGACCAGTTGTGATCTTATACAAATTATATCACTATACTGGCAACAAAGAATTATTTTTCTGCCAAATTTCAATTTCTTTTACAACTGCATTCACTTTTGCGTTAAAACCAATTATCTTAAAAAAAACACCATCAATCAAAAAATTTCAAATTCGCAAGTTCTTTGTTTTTTGTGCCGCAGTTATTCAAATTGCTTTTTAAATGTTAAACCTTAATAAGGTCAAATTGAAGCCAAAATATACTAAAAATTCTGAAAAAAGTTCTTTATTTACGAATAATGAAAATATCAACGACTATCACGCTATTTCTGACTGCAATCAAACAATAGAATGTTCTTATCTTTTCCTTTAAACAAGATGCACTAAAACGAATTGCAAGCTCATTTTTGATGCCAGAACTAGCAGCAATGGTATCGACGAAAAAATTCTGAAAATGAAAAAAAAATTTCAGTACATCACTCTGAATCTGCTTACACAAATTCAAATTATAGTTTCCAGAAGTTTGAGATTAAAATCACCGTTCCAAGAGAATGTTTGTTTGACGCAAATTAACTTATGACAACGCTTAGTTGAATATTTACCAGTGGAATTTAAAGTTTGATCTAAAGGAATAGAAATGAACAAGAATTAGTTTCAGTTTGCGTGACAAATATATAATTTTTATCCAAGCCCTTTATGTGCTTTGTAAAACCAGCGATATCATTAAGGTGGATAATAAGAATCAACAGTAAAGGAGAAGCCAAAGTCGCGTATGTGACAGTTTTCAATTCTCTTTATTGACGTTGGAAAAAATTAAAAGTGTTTTTATGGAGATAATAATCTCCAACCAACTGCTTTTCTTCTTTTAAAGTTTTTCTTCCACCCTTTAGCCTTTTTTCGGGTTGGAAAATATAAGATGACGTTATCTTGGATTGATTGGCGCATTCAATGGTATTTTATAATCTAACAAATATTCAAGTTTTGTATGCAATACGGTGTCTTTCTTGTCACTTTCCGCTTAATAGCAACCTTGTCGCCCATAGAGAGTGTATAAAGGGTTAAATTTTCTAAGTACTTTTAAATATAGAGGACGAATACTCTGATTTTCATAGGTTTTAGCTTAACGAAATAAAAACAATAAAAAGCATGAGTGTATGGGTTATGCAACAAAATTTCGTTGCTTAACCACTTAACCGAATGGTTAAGTGGTTAAGCAGCGTGGTTACTTGCGATGAGTGACCCATTTTGAAGATAACATCTAAGGTAATTTCGGCGGATATGACCAAGAAGAAGAAGAAGATGTTCAAGGTACAAATAAAAAAAAATTGCAGCGTGTTAGCGGTGGACGAAACGTAGTTTATAAAATAAGTATATTTATCAAAAAAAAAATAATAATGTAGAATTACATTTATCTTATCGTGAGCTATCCAAAATCAAAAATATATGACAGTTGTAACGTTTTTTAGGTTCGGTCTGATACTTAGAAAAAATGACAATTGAAATTGTTAAGCTTCCTTGTTGGTATTAGCCTGCATTGGCTAATTACTGATAAATAAATTTAAAATATAATTTCTAAAAAAAAAAGATACCTATGCGATTGCGTCACTTGAAAGGATATCATTACGGAAATCAAAGATTACAGCAGGCAGGTCTTAGTGATATATTGATGTTGGAATTACATAAAGTTTTTTTTTATCTCCTTTTGTCCACCCAAGAAACACCTGTAGGGATCCGAATATAAAAGTTTATCTATATCGAAAGCAACGGCAAAAAAGCCTTTTAAAAACAGATAGTTAATTTGTCTGTTTTGAAATTATTTGAAGCGGGTAACTCTTTGCACCAATTTATAATTAGAAGTTAAATTATTTTTACATGGATTGCATGGATACATATTTTACAAAAATAAAAACACCAACGTTAATCAAAAGGTGGAAAAATTAGCAATTATTTATCATTATTATTATCTATTTGTCTTTTTTACATTTTAGAATTTATTAGACAGAGTTTTGGCAAAAGATATCTTAGAAATTAGAGAATTAACTAAGACTTAAAACTCCTTCCCATTTGATAATTAACTTTGGATTTGTTTGATGAATTTTTTGTCAATATAATCCTAAAAAAAGCCCTGCTGCATGACAAATGAAATAATTGAACAAACATTTTAAGACAGGCGTAGTCCTACTACGATTCAATGTTAAAAAAAAAACTCTGATCCAAATAACATTGACGTATATAATTTAAATAATTTAAAGAAATTAATCAATAAACCAGTATAAAAATATGATTAATTACTTTTGACTCATTTGACCCCAACATAAAAATTTCGTTAATATGTATGACAAAAAACATTTCTACTTTTTTGACATGTTCAATCATTGACCTGCATTTTCTAGGGTCATATCTAATTGTAAAATGTATCAGCCTACACAAACAGGAGGTGCCTATAAATCTCATTTAAGATTCCTTCCTAATTAAAAGTATTTGTTGACAAATGTGACTTTCTGTAGAAAGCGGATAATGATTTTTATGCATTCTAAGTTATTGTCGAATTTTCTATTTTTCTGATCAACTTCAAAAAAGTGATTTAGTATGTGATGTCAATTAATTTTACTACGGAATTACCGACCTTCCTAAATCTGGCTGCACTAAATAGATGAAACATAAGGTGTCAGCTACCTAACGGCGTACTGTTAGGTGCTAGCTAGAAACTAATTTCTTTTTATAAATTTTGTGTGCTATGGTAACCAATCCATATGCGGCCACGAACAGAATCTTAGTAAAAGCTACTCTTATTAACCAGACACACTTTGACAAGCATTGAAACACAAAAATTAATAATTCTTACATAGTCTTTCTATCTTCACTTTGGAAAAGACTATGTATAACTGGTATTGTGGTCAGCATTTGTAGAATTGCATCAATCATATTTTTTTCGATCTTGAACACAAAGCTTCGATATAAAGCTGTCAATCAGCTAAAATGACAGCCTCGCAATTTCGTTGCTTTATAATAACATTACCAGTGGTGTGACTTGCCACTGCTCATTTTTACACTACATTGCCCAAAAAATTTTCCTATAAACAAATTAAATAATCCACAATATATAAAAATGAAATAAAAAACATTAAAATAATGGAATGTACATGTGATACCAGTCCCTTCTGAACTAAGTTCAAACAACGATCCTATTTCGCATAGTAACGTTGTATCTAGGAAGTCAGTAGCTAAGCGATTTAACGGCAGATCACGATGACCCTGCTACCACGCTACTAATTTCCGATAACCACCCACATGCAAGTTATAACTTACAGGATTTTGGTTTTTGGATCTCAATCGATGTCAGTGACGTGTTCGTCTGACGCTATAAATTTATATCATTCTTTTCCTTCTAATATTATGGTCTCAATAACAAATTATATGTATGGCCTTACATTTTCCTAGAACAATAAGATTGGGGTAAAGAATTATATTCAAGTTTTCTGTAAATCATAGAAAGATGGTGGGGGCCGTTGATAAAAATTATGTTTCAGTATTCCACAAACTGTACCAAAGGGACGCAAAAATAAATGACGTTAAAGGACGGTGTTAGACGAGAGTTGTACATGTTTTGTATGCCAAACATGAGTTCCAATCCGAGACGAGTTATATTCCACAGAAATTTCACAAATTTAAAATAAAAATATTTCGATGAAGAATTTAATAAAACAATCTTTTTTATCAAATGGCATTGAAAAAGTTGCTCTGACAATATCATTAAAATATAGAGAAAAATTTCCAAGTTGCAAAATTTTGAGTTGTTTTATTGTATTTAAGCACGGAGAAAGCACTTGTCAGATAATTGACTCCCACGAAAGTAATTCAAAGAAAAAGGCGAAATGCATGTGGTTTTTGAGTAGCGTTGAACCTGATGCCATGTTTTTGCCTTTACTCCTCTGTAAAAACATACGCTATGTCATATGCTTGAAGCAACCCTTTCAACATAAGATCATCCTGCCAAAACCGCTGCCACGTCAATAAACTTCAACTATGTCAAACATGAGCACAATGACAGTAATTGGTTGTATGGTGGAAAAGGTTTTATGATGGAAAATAAATGTTAAGGTGCTTAGTTACATAGTTAAAATAAGACATAGGGAGAATTTTTGGAAAATATAACAAAGGTGATCAAGATTCTCTGGCTTATTTTCAGAAACGTTTGATATCACTCCCTCTATATCTTTCGGCTAATATACCTTTAATCCAGTAGCACGTCGACTGTGAGTTTGCAAAGCAAACATAGTGATCAAGGTTAATTTTAATTGTTCCATTATCTTTCAATTATCCTACTCTATTTGTTTTTCGTTATCTTAATTAACAGATCCGCGTTAGGAAAAAAGAAGCCTGTAATCGTGCGTCACTTATTGTTTTTTCACGCTAATAATAAAGAACTGCAACAAAAAAAACAGATTATTTAAAACATGTACTCTTTACAGGATTTTTCGATTTTGGCAAATTACAATCTCTTCTCCCCATGTTTTTTAAAATTCCAAAATAAGGCTTAAGAATGCTTTTGAAAATACTTTTTCAGCCTCAAAATATGCTTAGGTTATGCTTCATGGCAAAAAGATTTATTGGAATATGCTTATGAAAAACACATGATCAGGCTCAAAATATGCTTATTTGAAAAAAAATATTGCATTCGTACTTTGAACATCAGTAATTACAAGTTAAATCTCATACTGGTTAATTAATTCAGACATAAGAATAAAAAGAAAAACTGGTCGCGAAACAAAAAACATTAAAAACTTTACAATATTTTCTTAAGCTTCACATAATGCTAGCATATGCTTAAAAAAGACCAAATTATAGCCTACGGATGCTTATAAATTTCATTTTTATAAAAAAACATGTGGCCTTTTAAAATTTGTCGTCGCGTATAATATTCTATAAATCAAAACAAATATATTTTTAATCTGCTGACATGAAAAGACATAACATTGCATCGCATTGCGAAATGGATTTGAACTTTAAAAACACCTGCCAAGATGTCAAGTCATGAAACAGGAAAAAAAAATGACATTTCGCTTTCGCATTTTTGGCGTGTCATGGTTCAAGTCCTGCTTGCGATAGCTTTAAGCACGTTCGATCCCAGGGGATGTCTTTTAAACTAACACGGCGTAACAAAAAATCACGCAGGTACTAAAAAAAGATGCTTCAATCTTTTGTTTAAGAGAATTTTAAATAAGGAAGAGCTACCCACGAGGTCAAAATATGTGAGTACATAAAGTCAAATTGAGACATGCCATTTCACTTTTTCAACAAACGACTTCGTTATGAGCAAGTTAACAGGTTCGTCAATCTAGCAGTAAATACACATCTTATCTAATGTGATTGTTTCATATTTGTTTTTGGTTTTATTGTCTAATATATTTCTTTAATACGAATTAACGCCACAGTGGTTCGAGAGGATATTTTTTTTCTTTATCTATTTCGGTTTACTGTGCTGCAGGTAAGCAACTTACGTCCCTTAAAAAAAGGAAGAAGAGGAAAGGAAAAGTACAAAATGAGAAAAGAATAATCTATCAGTTTTTAATTTCCACTACCTGCATAACCAGCGTTGCCCGCTGCATTATGTTAGGTGTTGATCTACTTGTCAATGTACCACTTGGTATAATTTTTGCGTTGAACTTCCCTATTTTTTACCAAGCGAGAACAAGGTGTAGCAAAGAGAATGACTTACGCTATTCTCTCATCTCATTGGAGAAGAAATATTTTTAAGCGCGATGATGAAGAACGTGAGAACGAAAAATATTTCAAGGACGAAAGATAGTTGCAGATTTTTATTTCTCCTCGTACTCTTTTACAAAGCCATGAGAAAAAAGACTATGTGGTCCAAGTAGGCATTTTTTTGGTGGTTTATTTTACCGCTGTCTGTATTTACAGATATGTTTGTCTTCTACAATTTATAAATTTGGACGGGCAAAAATTATTAAACACCGAGAAATCATGCAGAAAAACCTGACACACAAATATTTCATTTGGATGTGATTAGAACAAAACAGTCTTAATATATCGGGAATAAAATTTCGATTTGGAGGGACTACTAGTTTAAGTTTCCGGATAGGATTTTCGGGATGCTTTGAACCACAATCGGAAGCGTTTAAGCATTTTTCAGTGGTTATGATATTCGTTAAAAATAAAACGCAAAATGCATTTTGATTGGATAATTTTTTTTCAAAGGAAATCAATAAATCAAAATAGTTTTTTATAAAATGAATTTTTTTTGCGTTTTCTTTTCGTGAGAGATTTTGAAAATGAATTGGGGAAAAAGTATGGCATCTTTAATTTGTATAAGCTTCATACAATATGTGGTAACTTCAAATCGGCAAATTTTCACTGGTGGCAGTGTGATGAACAATTCACCTCTCTGTTACACCGTGAAATTATAGTTTATATTATACCTATTTTGTATATGCATACACTTATGTTTTATAACCTCTATTCTGAAATGTTCGCTTTAGAGTGATTAGGCTTTCTCACAGAGCCAGCAAGTCAAGAGAAAAACAATGGATAAAAATAAGACCTTTTTCTTTGCCAAATTTCTCGAAGTTGTGTTTTCGTGAATGAGTCCAACGGTTAGCGTTTCATTTTAGTTTCTTTTTAACCGAAGTTGCTTTGTTACAAACTTCAAAACTTCTAGTTAAATTTCGTTTTAATCAGATCATTTTTGAATACATAGTGTATGTATGCGAGGTTTTCCAGTAGTGTTACATGATATAAGGTCTTTTAGTAGGTTCAATAAAAACGTATATTTTTTTGAATTTAGCCTTCTATACGATACATGGGGAAACGGATAGCAATGGTGAATCATGATAAATTTAACATTATTTTTTTATCTATTAAACAAAGCAAGCAAAGAAGTTTGTCAACTACTCTTATATAACATATATACATTATTTTGTGCTTAGTTTAAAGCTTAATCTAGCATTACTTCATAATAACATGGTCTAAAATTTTATTATTAACTCTCCAAAAAAACACCATTATTTCCGAGAAAAATAGAGTTGAAGAATACGAATCCTTCTATTCGCCTTACAATTTTCTACTGTGACATGTAAAACTTCTTAATGCTCTAACACATTATAGTAAACCACGGGCCAAGAAAAAGTTACAGCTAGTAAAGATGGCAAGAAATAGATGAAGTTTGAGTAAGTTTAGTGTAGCCAAATCTCAGTGCTATCAGGTTAGCTAATCACAAAATTACACAGCGTTTCTTTGACACCATATGTGCTGATACAAAGCAAAGATGCCAAACATGGATATTTTGGTGTTTTAAGAGATGTTAATTAAGTTAGATGGCATAAACTTTAGGGTTAATCCAGCCTGGAGGTTTGATATTATTTAAAATAAGTTTATTTAAGATTAAACCAGACCAAATGAACTTGTTCCACGAAAATTAATAACAATATTTTCCATAAATAATAAATAATTTCCATAAAAGATTTGTAGTGGAACCTTAGTAAAATGTTCTACTGTTGAACGTCCTTTTGTTTACAAAATGTTATCACTTGCCTCGTTTTCAAGTTTTCCGAAAAGAACGGTCTCGTTCTTACGCACAGCAAATGCGATACAACACGTATTGACATCATTTTTTTATTAAATAATGAAGGGTAATACATTGATTTTTAAGTATAATAAATGCTATGCTAATAAAAGTGTTTGGGAATGTTAGTTTATTTTAGTTCGAACGCATGGAAATATAACAATCTTTGAAGAAAAATTTAGTTGGCTATTAATTATCATAATTATTTCATCTTTGTTTTAGCATTAATCATTATCATCTTGGCAGTTAATCACGTGCAGTCAAGATGGAAATGCACGGCAAGTAAAAGTGTAATCAAAATAATGAAGGACATAGAACACCATATGAAAAAAGTAAATTTTCAACTTTTAAAAAGTGAAATTGTAAGTTGCACATCTGCATTTTAATTCATTAACTAAAAACTTGAAAGCGGTTAGTTACTTGCTACATTTAGCTTAAAACTTCATATTATATTCCTTGCTACTTTAGAAGCTTTTAACTGAAGATTATGAGCACTGTATTGATAAGAAGTCACAACATTTGGTCAACCCATACAAGCCTTACATGATGTCTTTAAAAGTAAGTCAATGGCAAATAATCTGTTTTTTAAAACTGTACCGAGGTCAAAATATAACTGTCCTTAAAAGGTCAATTACGTAATAGGGATTAATAACAAATGTTTGAGGTGGCTAATTTGTAGAATTGTGTTGGACAGACTTATTAACCAATACATTTAAAACAATTTTTTAATAGTATTCTCCTTGACGGCTTCTAGAAGTGTAAAAAAGTTTATCATCATACCAAAACTGTGTCATTCAGAACAATAAATAAACTTTAAATCAGCACCCAAATTGATCAAAAATGAGCACAACAAAATGCAATAGGTATTAAAAAAATTTAAAATAATTTCTTAATTCATATGAGTCTTTAAAGGCATTAACATTGTATATTTTTCTTTCAGCTATTTTTTTTAATGTTTTTTAAATATTTTTCCCAGGTATTTAATAAAACTTTTAGTACATTCACAGTTTACATAACTATCCACTAACTAACACGAAAATTGAAAATATCAGCTACATTAAATAAGGTGTAGCTTCAAAATATGTTAGCAAAGTATGAATGTGTTAGCTTGTCCTTTTTGACAAATAATGCAATCATTCTAAGTTTCCAACTGCCATTTAAGTACTAAATGCCTGGTAAAAACATACATAACAGGGTTTAAGACTTTTATTGTCATTCAGTTGCTATTTCTTTATAAAGATGAAGTTGTTATTTTGATTTCGAAAAACTTTATGAATTCTGCAAGCTTTTTTCAATCGTTTAAGTCATAGCATATGTTCTCGTATAATACTTTATACAACTCGTATTGTTAAATAATTTTACCCAGTATAAGCTATATGACTATTTCTATTACAACTGCTAATGATATTGGTAGAAATTATCTGCTAAGAGCATGAATGGAAAATTATTTTTACAACGTCCCGTTATTCGAATTTCAAATATGAGCACGAGTCGTTGAATAGATATTTGAAAGTTATTGAATCAGTATCTGCTGCAGAGAATTACAATAATTAACTTACCAGTGCTGCCTTTTGTGATGAATAATCCCGTTTCTAATAAAAATACCTTACAAAAAGCAGATATTCTACATAAATAGAATCGTTTCGTAATGAAGCATTGTTTTGGCATACCAAATATGTTTATTCCATGATGAATTTCCTAATAAGATCAACTTTGACCTTTTTATCCCACTAATTCACGCCCTTTCATCATAAAAAGGCTTTGATAAAACCAAGGTCAGAAAAGATGCTATTTTAAAGTGTATATAAGTGGCTGGTTTATACTTTCTCTGACGTGAACACGCTTATGGATTAGACATTTTCGTGTACACAATGCACGTGTATACAATCTGTTTTGTATAATGGTGATTTTGTACTGCATGTCGGTTTATATTAGACAATTCAGATATATTGCAGAATTTGATATTTGAGCTAAGCAATCAAGTATTTTATGTTTCCTAGTTCCTAGTCAAAATAAATACAAGTTGTCTAATTATTTTATCTGCGTTCATAGCATTGCTTACGGAAAGTTTAAAATATATTGGAACAAAACTGCATATTTTGATGTTTTTACCACAAGAAATTGTCTAGGATAATTCTTTAAGATGCAGCCATTTTCAACTTGTCAACTTGTCAACATTCACTTTAGGATCTTAGGTTACTTGGTTAGATGCAAAAAATAAAATATTAATTGTTGTTGAAGTCGGAATTTTCTTTTTTTGAAATTTAACGTCTCCATAGGCGCAAACATTCTCAGTTACATTTAGAAAATGGCGTAAAATGTGCCAAGATTGTAATTTTACTTGTAGAAGTCACTTTCAAATCAAGGTTTCCAAAGAATGTATTGATCAACTAACGAGGATTACCGTTCAACACCTGAAAAATAAAATAGATTTCGCAGGATTCTCGTTAATAACAGTACCAATATTAACTGCAGAGGCCATTCTGGGGAAAAATCGCGATAAATAAATAGGAAAATAAAGAAAAAAATGAATATAAATATAAATTAAGGTGTTATAATTAATGCTTTTTTAAATCTGCGTTTAATAATATACCGGACAAATTCACAGAACACAATAATTTATTTCATATAAATCAAGAGCATTGTAAAACAATCCAAATTTTATTCAGTGATTTGTTTACACGATTAATGAAGCAATAAGGTGTTTTCTCAACAGTTGATTTACGATTGATTTAGAAACCGCATCATATACATCATCGATTGAAATTAATCAATGAGCTAATTTTGCAATTTAACCAAAGCATGAAAACATCTAATCATAAAGTTTCCTCCCAGTTCAGCAAAATTCAAAAATTAATAAAGGTAAGACATTGTGTACACTTGCATTTATTATATCTCTATATTAATAAAATCCGTGTTATCTGCGTGTGCTCGTGCGCACAAGAAAGTAAGGTGGCTGAAATAGCGTACACCTAAACGACGGCTGGCGTTGTGGATTTTTGCATGGAGCACGACTAGTTTCTAAAAAATCTTAATTTAATCATCATAAGGGCTTTCACAGTTTACTCAATTTCACACATTATTTAAAAACGCTCCACGAATAAACGCCATGTGAGTTTAGCAACACGTTGAAGTTAAGACCATTTTTTTTTTATTAGTCAAAGTTTTTGTTCGTGGACGGTGGTGGGCTTTCAAGTTATATTTATAAATACACTGCTTATTTGAAACTTATCTGAAATCTGTAACTGTCGTAAATCGAAAAGAATAAACATCTACGGTACAGGCTTTTGCTAATATTACAAGTCTTTACATATGTATGAATATATATATTTGATTCAAAGAAAATAAAAATCTTTTACATTGATAATAAAAAAAAATTAAGACTGCATTTGCCTTTCATTCATAAAGCTCAAAATGTCATCATAAATAGAGTATCCATATTATTAAGAATCCTTTTTTAGGCATTCAATTCTATTAATGGGAAGTTTAATCACACTTTATGCATATTTTTAGAGACATTTACGCAAAGGTTGTCACAAAGGGAACTTTACCATTCCCACACATAACGTTCTGACTAAAACATGCAAACATAGAAAAGATGCCGAGTTGATAAACATGTTGGTGGGTGTTGATCATTTGCACGATTTCTTTAATCACACTTTAAAAGATATTTCATCGAAATTATGTGAAATAAAGAAAGGAAGCATTTTTATTGTTCCCCTGAAGGAAAACATGAACGAAGTCCTAGATATTCTGGTGAGGAAAATTTTTTAGCTGAGGCTCAACATTGCTTTAGTTTCTTAATTTAGCGTCAACTGTGGCTTGGTTATTGCTCCAAGGTTATTGCATGTTGACTACCTTCCTTCTGCCTCTACCTTCTACCTAGAAGACCAAACTCACGTGTTTGCTTTCCCAGTTCAAATGGTGCGCTAGTCGAATCTACATTCTCCTTATATTTCCTTTGTCATCGCACGACACTTAATGATTTTTATGATATAGAAAGTCTTATTGAAAGGCTGAACTACTCTTGTTGTAAATATTCTCCTTGCCATTTGTCCGTTTTTAATGATTTGAAGCTGACTTGAAGCTGACTGTTGCTTGCAAGTTGTTTCATTTTTTGAAGAAATTGAGTCTTATGTTGCTTATAAAAAACGTAGTGTATATTCGTACGCACTTTTGCCCATTTTTGCGTATGTATATGTTCATCTGCTATTCGTACGTAAAGTGCTTTAGGGTTAGGGTTAGGGTTAGGATTCTTTTTCCTTTTTTCTACGTATGAATAGCGCTACGCACTATTAATACGCACTTTATGTCATATTAAAGTGCGTACGAATATACAGTTCCTATAAAAAAGTGTATGCAACATAACTCTGATTTCAGATTGATATAATAATATTTACTCAAATTCACGATATATGCATGTCAGAGAATCTAACAGAATGTCCGGATATTAGGTGATCCTTAGAACCTTTGAGCAGCATTTCTAATCGAGATAAATTTAAAGTGACTGCGACGTTTATATTTTATAGCGACTCAAAAGCACAACAGGTCAATGAAACTGCAGCAAAAAATTCTTGTTTTCTTTTGTCAGACAAAAAGTTCAATTGTTGATTCGATTCGAAAAGCTAAAAAAAGTAGGAAAGTAATAGATAATGATGGGAAAATTATATTGGTAATGTTATTTGGAAATATAGCATAGAGTTTCATCAGAGTAACATACAAAATTACCAATTTTAAGGTGAATGCGGTGACTGCTTCAAGATTAACCTAAAAATATTTATATATAATATTCATTTATTCTTCTCTAGAACACACAAGTACCACCATCGTCTGTTTCAAAGGGATGCCTGAATGTCGTTCCAAAGCGATACCACGACTTTAAACGAAAAGTACTACAGCCAATGACAGTATGTAAAGTTGAATATTTTTAATTTTTGTGTTTTTGACACGAATAATATTTACAAATTTTTACCTTTGATTCAACACTGCTTGAAAGGTGACCTTGCCATAGTGGTTTAGAAAAGACTTTAAAATAAAAAAATAAAATATAATAAATAAAATAATAATTTTATATTTATTATTTTAATTATATTTTAAATACTATTAATCAAAAGAATGTAGATTTTCATACTTTCCGAGTTGAACAATTTTTTTTAAATTTCTTTGGTATGTTAGCATT
Source organism: Hydractinia symbiolongicarpus (assembly GCF_029227915.1). NCBI lineage: Eukaryota > Metazoa > Cnidaria > Hydrozoa > Anthoathecata > Hydractiniidae > Hydractinia > Hydractinia symbiolongicarpus. Next base: position 8,793,914 of record NC_079878.1, read on the forward strand.
GTTTAGTAATCAGACATATAGTATTCATTTTAGCATGTTTAGCAGGCAACAACCGCGCAGAGAAATGCGATAAAAGTGTGTTTGTAATGAAGAATTAAATGTATTTTATTAAAAACAAAAAAATGCTGTGCATATTAACAATCGCGAAGAAGAAACAATGTTTTTGTGTAAAAACAAACTTATATTATATTATCATGAATAATTATGGAAGGTTAAAATAGGAGATCAATTTGCACATTTTTTCCGCACTTTGGGATATAGTGCATATAAACGTAATTGTTTTTAACCGAAAAAATAGTATAAAATATAGATAATATAAAATCAAAAAACAAAAATCTAGTTACAAGAAACGTTCAAGTAGCTCCTCGTACAGCTAGTTGTTTTTCAAGTTATTCTCCTACGATATGCATCCTCACAAAGATGTAATCGATTCCTTATTTTCGCTCTAGGATCACAGAATGTTCGTCAATCGATGGCAAATATACCTCAACATTTCAGAAAAATACCTCTCCCAATTAAACAAAGATAATAGAAGAGACACAAGAATCGAGTTGTTGAAGAAACATAACTTCAAATTGAGAGCTATGTTAAAGGTATTTGCGTATTCATTTTAACATGATTCACTGATTCAGAACTAGCAAAACTGTAGCGTGGTTGACAACGCCTAAAAATATATTAACACTGAGAAGGCAGAAAATATTGTTGATCAGCGCCAAATTTCTGTTGAATCTGAGCAGCATAAAAGTCCATATTTCAGTTTGAAGCGATATTATCACTTTTTTATTATTTTCTATTTCATTATTTTAATCTTAGAATCTACAGACCTGCCAAATAGACACAACGACGTTTGAAATGGCTGAAGTGTCTTACGTTATTGACGAAAACAATTTGCACGACGTTGTACCAAAAAGTTGTGAAATCAAAGAAGAGGATAAAGGAGCCGAGCTTCGTATATGGCTCAATTTGAACTTTTTAAAGAACATAATTCATTCAACAAGGAGAGAATTTGATACTGTGCATCGTAAAGACTAAAGACAGAGCAAAATTATTTTTAATAACAAATAAATTATAGTGTATTTTTAGTTTATTTATTTATTTAACTTATATTTTATATCTTAGTTTATTAGAACTAATTTTTAGATCTTTTTAGTCCTTTTTAGACCGCATTGCGTGCTTCTCGCTACTTGCGGTACCATTTTGTGTGACAGACGGACATACGTATACAAGTATTATAATATAGACTAGTCGTTGCCCGTTGAAAAATCCACGGGTTCACCCGTCCTTTATAATTATCCGTCGCAACAAAGTGGGTAGAAATATATCGCATTTGATATTCGTGTTTCTGTAACATCATTTTCTAACTCAGCAGGGGTCTGCGCAGAGACAGACAGACAGAATACGGCTATTATTAAAGAGATATGAATTTGAAATGATTTTGGTCAAAAACGTGTTATTTTCAAATGACAAGGTCATTAAAAACATTTATTCTTATAGCGAGCTATAAAAAACAATACTATAGCTTTTGTGTTCAGAAAGTTCTTACGATCTCCTAGGTAATCAATAGCCATATCAATCTCGTCCGAATAAAGGTGTTTGAAGAAGTCCTGTATTGTTGTTAAGGATATTCACCCTCATTGCCTTAAAATAAATCAGAAGTTAATCTTGTCAGGAGTTTATGAGAAATGTTGCTAGCCACACAATCTAAAACGTATACAAAATTTTTTTAGGACAAGTTAAGGACACTTGCTTTATCCGGTATATTACATGGAGGAGGAAGATATTTTTTTTAAAATCTTGTAAGTAATTTGTAAGTAAGACAGCTTTACTTACTGAGCTGCAATCCTCAAACCACACAAATGACAAAAATCTTCTTTCAGATAAGCCCTATATCAAAATATATAATGTGAGTTAAATAAATAAGCTTCAACTTGTTTTTTCAAGGCGAAAAACTTTTTATCAAATGATTCCAAACCGTTTAACCCCGGTGGGAATTTTAGTTTTGATAGCAAAAGAACATACTTTTGGTTCAAGTTAAACGTCTTACAACTGTTGTAAATATAGAAATAATGACTTGGCATGCGGTATGGTAGGTTATAAACTGGTTTAATGAAATAGACGCAAAAAACAATTTGACCTGTAATCCCAGCTTCAGAGTTACCTCTGGCTAAAAAGTAGAAGTAGCTAAATACAGTTACCTACAACAGGATTTTCAAATAATCTTTCTTAAGCTAAATGCAGGATGCTTTCTTAATTACACTTACAATTGTGCAAATTTCATAAAAACTTATTCAGCAAAATAAAATTGCTCACTGATTTTTTAATTGGATGGGCTAACGACGGATTGTTTGTTTCCTGTGTTTTTATTAAAACCTAAGTTGCAATAATTTCTCTTTAGAGCGGGCATTACACCTATACGCATGTGCAACATAGTTTACTAGTACTAAGCGTTTAGTCCGGTGTCACTATTAATTTTTGAAACTTTCACGAAACTCATTCTGCAAAATAAAAAATGTTTACCGCTTGTTTTTGTATTGACGGGGGTAACAATGAGTTGCTTTTTTATTTCGGCTAAATATGCAGAAAAGTTATTTTTTGAAAAATATATTATGCAATAAACGCTAAAATGTTTACTGCACTTAGCCCGATTGACGACATACTGCATACCTGTACTAATTGCTCCACCTGAAAACGTGGCACAGTTTAAGTGTTAGGCGCACCACCGAGCGTTCAACGCCAGATCACACAGTTACTTGTGGCTAGCCCGCAACAGTTAGTACTTTTCAAGCGTTTGGATTCAACAAAATAAAGCTAAGATTCTGATCTTGAATCCTAAGTTCACACTGAACGTTGGCAAGTGAACTATAACAAGTTCAAAATGCTTGAATGCAATTACTTGTGGTGGCGAACTTCGAAACCAGTTATCTTGTCTCAATACGTTTAGATCAAGATTAAAGTGTTATGTCTGCTTTAAGATGTTCTGGGTGTATAATTTTAAAACGTTTATCAATTTATGCTTCTAAGATTTTTATCATATACAGGGATGTACAAAAAGTTGTTTAGAAAAGTTGTTTAAAAGTGGAACAAGATATAAATGACAAATAATACCTTAATTTTGGAAAATTGAAGTAAATACTTTGCATAGTTCTGTTATTGTCATGATGGATTTTCTATTAAATTAAAACACATTTCTCTGTTATAAAGAGAAGACTAGAAAAGGCGCAGGACTTAATTCATGCGAGTTTTGTAAATTAGTTCCTGTGAAAATCTTAGAAATTTCGCTATTCGCTATATTCACAAAAATTAAATCCCAATAAACTTGGATTAATATTTCCTATTTAAAGAAGATTTATGCAAGAAACTTAAGTCACGTGACCACAAAACATCTCAAAATCCGCTAGCGGTATTTACGAAGTAACGCGTCTGGCTCAAACTAGGAGCCGGTCGTATACCTACCCAAACATAAATTGTTAAATTCTCATGTGAAACAAAAGAAATATACTTTCTTGTGGGCAGATAGCTTTTTTTAATGATGACATTTGTGTAATCCGGATAATAATATTGAATACGGGTCCGCAATGAAAGAAAAAAATTGCCTTCAAACTTTCATCTGTTGTGAAATGATGTATGTGCAGTCGAAAACTAAGATTATCGCCTGAATTTTCAAACTTTAGAATATGTAGAAAATTTTTTTGGATAAATTTTCAAATATGTCTATTATTTTCCTGTGAATTTTCAATTTGTGTGTGCCTTTCCAACTTTTGGCTAAAAATGTTTCTCGGGGAAGAAAGACAAAAAGACGCCGCCATTTTGTTTTTACCCGGCTCAGTTTTGTATGAATTTTTTTATATTTACATAGCCTTCCTTTAGAAATATTACTTCAAGAGGTTTTTCAGGGATTATTGCGACCGGTGTGGTTTTTCTATTTGTTTTACCTACTAGTTAGGAAAGTTTTTTTAACTAGATGTAGCTAGCTACATCTAAATGCTTAGAGCTAGCTACCTGAGTGTTAGAGCCATCTGCAACAGTCCCGACACACAAAACACTTTATGGTTGGAGGAAGCAGTTGCATTATTCGTATTTACAGGATTTTTTAAGGCTGCTGCATATATATATTTGCATCGGATAACCGGTAATTAAACAACAATCATTTTCCTACAGGTATACCTTTATCTCAATTGACCAACTACCTTGTACCGCACCGAGTATCATTGAGTGGTACTGAAAACATTTTATGGACATTTTGAGTTCGTTTTAAGATGTAAAACTCTCCTTTTTAATCTATTTTTATGATAAACAGACAGACCAAGTAACTGAACTATAGTTGTCAGATTGATTACTGTTGAACTGTTTACTGTCCATTTCTCCTTTGCGTCAGATCTATTTTACTTTTTGTTGAATTGTTGTTTTATATTTTGATGCACACATATTAAAAGTTGTTTTGTGTTAATTTTTATAACTAATAATTTCTATATATTATATATGTAAAATGAAGTTGTTGTCTTTAAAATACACATTTCCATTACATGACATAACTAAAACATTTAAATAGTTTTTAAAGTCTCATTCAACTTTCCAAGTTCTCACATATCATTTTTTGTGTAAATATGTGCTACTCTGCAAAATCCTGCTTAGTCTGCAAAATACACATTTTGATCATGTGACATATCGAAACGTGTAAAATATTTTTCTATTGTCATAGTTAATAGAAGCTAATGCATTTTTATAATTCTTATAATTCCCATAATTCGGTCTGGAAAATACACGTTTTGGTCATGGAACATGTCCAATTTTATCATAAATTACTTACAAGACTATTTTTTTACATACCTACCAATTTTTAGAACTCAGGTTGTTGAAAAAATATTTTATGTGAGTATTTCTAAACATTACTACTTTTTCTCTTTTCAAAATGCATTTTTTTATAACTTCCAACAACAGTTTTCAGGACTAAGGCTTGTTTTCCTCATTTAAAAGTGTAATAACTTTAGATTAGTTTGGACCCCTCATTTTTTCTATTTTTCGATGCTATTCCAAATAGTTGAAACTTGATGGATAATTTGAACATTAACATTTTTATTCTGATTTGCCTAGTGTATGCGAATTTTAACTTCAGGAGCCTTGTTTTATGTTTCCTACATAAAAAGCTCAAAAATAGGACTCGCTAACATCACGATTATTAAATTTTATTTTTAAAAAAATTTCTCGCGAAAATTTACTCCCTTTAGGTATATGAGGCTGACGCCACATATGCTAAAAGTTATTGTCAAAAGTTTATTTAATATGTACAGGTTTTCAGGGTTTCACTTAAAGAATATTTTTTGTGCTAATCATAAACTAGTTATCGCACATACCTCGTTAAATATACTTAAGGCTAGTAAAATAATTTTCTACAAAATTTGAAGAACTCTAAAATTATATGCCATATTTCACTCAACACCGATAACTATTATAATACAAATGTAAATTTTTTTTATCAAAAATGTTGGAGCCTTAACGAGTTAATAAATTATGACTAATTAATTAGTTAAAATGTCACTGAAAGTATCTCCTAGCAAATATTGACAAAACTGTATTCAGAGTAATAGAACTTTGAGAATTTGAACACAAAACGCGATAGTAGTGTGTAAGTTATTATTAGTCATCATCCGGAAAATGACTTTTTATTTTAATGTGACAAACCAAGTTAGTGACTTACAACACAACTCGAGGGAATTTATGTGGATAATATCGCCTCACTCTAAGTGACTACACTTACCCATTCACCCAGCCCCACACATCCCACTTCTTCCTATACCCCGGTATGGATGCAAATAATAAATTATTATGAATGAAGAACTAACATAAATAATTTCCTTAAAGAATACAGAAATTGACCTCAATGACTTTCATTTATATCAATTTTGTGTGATAAAATAACACAAAATTCAATGACAACAATAACAAATTCATTGAATAGACTAATTCTACAAAGTTAAAAAATAAAGGAAACACAAATCCACACAACATGAATCCAATTTTACCAGCCAATGCAAAAAGCGCTGAAAATAGCGTCACGCTCTCATTTAGCCTCCATAATTCTGGTATCAAAACGGCATCATCGAGAAAATAAACCACTGACAAGATAATTATTGATACAAATAGAAGTATTGTGCTAATAGTAACATCTGATATAACTGATGAACACCAAGCTAGTATAATTGAAATAAACCTTATTTTAATTGACATTGCTAGCAACATTTTCGGACCAATTTTCTGGACTACATATGGCAAGAATATGCTGCTGGCGGCTGATAAGATATATCGCGATAAGAAGATTAAAGTGAGTAATTTTTCCGACAAACGATACTTTTTGCCATATTCAACAACTGAGAAACTCATGATTTTCCAAGTTAGTGATGTCACAAAACTAGAATAAATTATTGCAGTAGTTTTTAATTTGTTTGAACCTGTTGATACATTTTCTCCTGACGTGGCACCTTGATTCTTAACATAGCGTACAATGGCTTCTTGTCTATACAGTATAATGGTAAATGGAATGCTTACCAGGAACAAGATAGATGCATAAAATGTTGCCACAGTGCTCGACGACAGTTGAAATAAAATTATATTAAAATTTAACCCAGGTGGAATTAATTGTGATGAGGAAGACGTCAAGCTGCCAGCTAATGTCGCAAATGTTAACAAATTCACTGCCTTTGTGTTGTCCGAGGTTTCCGTAACTCTATTAATTTCAAAGTGTGCAATAGGTTGAAAATTCTTCGATAATCCCAGTAAAAACAAAGAACACATTGTTAGAGAAGTGTCCCTTGTAACCGAATAAGTAAATAGAGCAAAAACTTTGATAACGGCTAATAACAACAGCATTCCTTTGACTTTACCTGTCCTGTCCACAATAATGGCTATTAGAGGATCTGCAACAAGGGAAATCAACCAAAATATCAATTCTCCAATGGCGAAATTGATTTGTGCTTTTCCCGGATCCATATCATCAGCAAAATGAGGAAACATGAATATGGTTAGGGCTGTGATTTCAACACCTGACGCATATAAAATGAACACATGCAATGTAACATATGACAAATTCTTCATTACTTGATAATTCTACTGAAAATATATGAAGAGAAAATTATTAAAGTATTATTGAAAATATGGTGCTGAGTGAGATATGTAACAATATAAACATACGCACTAGCTTCCAAAGCGCTGCAACTATTTACAACTGTACAAAATAAAATGTTATTGTTTTTTATAAAAATAAGCTCACTCTATCTCTTTATTAATACCTGTTCTGTTTGTTCAAAAACTACAGGATCATATTTTTTACCGGCTTTGTTTTGATTTTTTGCCCGCACTAGACAGTTTTCGAAAAGTAAAAGATCTCATTATTCATTTATATCATGTGTATATACTTGACATATATTTGTGTGTTTCTGATATAAGCTCCTAGGAGGAGAACGGAGGCCTCATAGGACTGGCCTTTTAAATTCTAAATGTTAATAAGGAAACTGCTTTTTCTTATTAAGCAAGGCAAAACTCTAAAAGTCAACAAACGGCCTATTTTGCTCGGCATGCTTGCTTATCTGTTTATCCGCATTCTTTTACTGGTTTGCATATATTAATACTGTAATAATTTTCAAGAACATAATTTATCAATTTGCAGCCTTTAGTGATTATAGCAAGCTAACAAAATCCAGTTTGTTAATGCAATTTTGTTTCAGCTGACACCATATTATCAGTCAGACATTATCATTCTGACTTCTTTTTTAAGATATCCATTTCCTAACCAGGCTGTGAAGTTACATTTGTTTTCTAAATTGGCTAGCTCATTAGAGTGTAATTACAGTAGCGACCTGCCTGTATGAGGTTTTAGACTTTATAACCATGCTGGTAGGTTTGTGTTCATCGCCCTGAAGTTCAAAGACCTATACCTTACCATACGGCTTTGCACTTTGTTAAGTGATTAGCATGTCAGTGAAAATCTTAGCACATAGATGAAGTTTTTGAGTGGGATTTATTTTTCTAGCCAGGCATGTAGTTAAACTGCATGAAATACACTATTTTATTATATAAATTGTAAATTGTATGTTAAAGTTTTCCCCAACTCTTTTAGACATTTTATTACCGAAAATATGATGAGATTCTTACCTGTTAGTTCAATTTGAAAGTTAATTTTCTGTCTGCACTTTTTGTTATTCAAGTTATTGAGTTTTAAACCCTTATCTTTCGTTTGTCAAAAGTACACGATTTTATACATTTTCTTAACTTTGTTTCAAGCTCTACGCAATAGAGACACAATGGGTAAAGAAATTCTTGACGTCAGCAAAATGTTTAAATCCTTATATCTTCTTAGTTTTGCATTGAAAGAACATTATCCTTTAGCTACCTTTTCTTTATCGGTCTTTAAAGCTCTTCACAATAAAGGGAAATGTTTTTGAAAAAAACATTTTTATAAACCTCCTGCCCTTTCCATTGTTCTTCTGCCTAAGTGGATTTTTCGTGGGCTTATCAACTACTCTTATATACCAATGCTTTTCCTCTTTCTTTGATAGGCAAAGTATATGTGTTTCTTTTAGTTTAAGAAATAACTGCATTTAAAATATCACATTTGCTAAACTTTTATTTTTAATCTAGGCAAATTCTTTTGGCAAATCCATTGTTTAGCTTAGAAATTTGATTGTACAAAAGTCACGGGTTATTAACTTTTGTTGCTCTCTCAGTGACAAAGTACAAGCCATTAACATTGTTATTAAAACCACCGTCTTATTTGTGTAAAACTATCTGATATGTGCGCTATTTTAAAGACGTTAACGGAAACAATTTAATAATGAGAAAAAATATAGTTTTTTGGTTTGTTATGTATTTTTTACTTTGCCTTTATTGAAATTACCAAAATAAAAAAGAGGAAATGGAATTTAACACACTGTAAAGATGCGATCGAAGATAAACAGAAGCATAAAACCACGTTAAAAAATGGTAACGGATATTTTAAAAGCAACTTTTCTACCAAGAGCTTTACTGCCCGCAAATCCGTATTAAGTACTTCAAAAGTATTTCTGATTTTTAAACATCACAGTTTTCGTAATTTTTGCTTTTGTTGCGTCTGCGTTTCCTTGCGTTTCCTGTTCAATATTACAATAAATATGCTGCAAACATAAAGCAAGAAAAACAAACTTTTCGGTACCTTGCGCTGAGGTTATGCTTGCATTTATAGCCTGATTCGCACTTGCTTGCGTCTGCGTCTGCGTCGTGAAGTACGCATGCGCAATAGCAGTTTCTTTAAGAGGAACGCAAGAGTGAAGCAAGGAAAAACGCAAGCCGTTCACACTTACACAATAAACTTCAGCAATATGGATGGTGAAGAAGCACTGATTCTTTTTAACTATTTACTTTTTTTCTCTCCCTATCTGTTTCTTATGTTTCGGAACGATTTTTCAGCGTTACTGGCTAAAAAAAATACATCAACATTGAATATGCTTTGTACTTTTCATGTATATTCATATCATGTAGATTCAACATTGATTTTTTTCGAGAAATCTTATATGTTAAAAAAATTGTTTACTTACCATCTACTAAGTTTGCCTCTTCGGCTACATCCTTCCAAGCAAGTTTTTTCTTGTTTTTATCTTTAAAACTTTTGTCTTGTTAATGATTTGACACACGGGGTATTTTCTAACCGCTTCACTTATTCACTTCTTACAGTGAAATGATTTTTTTTTTAAATTCTTTTTCTCGAAATTTCATTGCGTGTCTTGCCCACATTGCGTTTTTGTGTTCACATTATAAAAATATGCCGCAAGAGTGAAGCAAAAGCAACGCAACGACGCAATATATAAAAAAAATCATATTCTTGTGTCGTTGCGTCGCTCTTGCGTCAGTTACTTCATTTATGTACACACAGTGCGCAAGATTGACGCAGACGCAACGCAGACGCAAGTAAGTGTGAATCAGAATTATGTTTCGTTTATGCTTGCGTTAAGGGTGTGCAGTCTTTCTTCTTACGTTTTTGGTTTGCGTCAAAAATATGAGCCAGGGATACTTACTTAACTTAAGGATGGTTCGCTCTTTATCTTCAATTAAAACCTTTATGTACATCAAAAAAAACTTTAAAACAAAAAGAAGCTTTCATGACATTAAAACATAATGGTTATTTACTTACTTCCTCATTATGATTTTATTTTTTTCTAATTCGCTATGCTCAAGCGATAACGTGGTAGTTAGTAGTGCATTCGTTTTAATTATGTTTCTAAATATAGGGACGAAAGGATGTTTCAGAGATCTAAACTTTCAAAAACAGACAATAAAATACTAATGTCATCCTGCACATATCCATCTTTCGCCTTCTCGGATCCCCTCCATCCATGTCCTTTGAATAATCTTTCTGGTACTCCTCTATTTTCTGTTGCAGTTGCCCCACCTGATCTTAGACTTATTTAGGCTAGATTTTTTGTGATTTACGTTGCAAGATTTTATTGCCTTTTTAAAACATTCACGGACGTTAATGGCTCGTATTTTTTGGACTTTATCGTTCGTTTTTTCTTGAAGATGCCATGGCTCTAAAAATATACTCACTGCCTTCTTTTATTTCAAACTTCGGAACATAAGTAAATAACTTAGAAAATGGACATAATTTTGTGCTAATTCTACTGATCAATACCCAAGCTCCATCACGATAAATATCTGTTTTGCTTTTTTGAATAAAAACTATTAGATTTTTTTTTAAGATTGAATCAGAAAGACGTAGATGAGGAAGAAACATATATTCACTAGTCGTTAGCCCGTGGAAAAATCCACGGGTTCGCCCGTCCTTTTTATACCGCATTGCGTGCGTCTCGCTACCTGCGCAGCTAAGCTACCATTTTGCGTGACAGACAGACGGACGGACAGACGTATACGGGTATTATAATATAGATAGTTCTAAGATTCTGTAAGCTATTAACAACAGATAACTGATCGTATAACTTAGATAAAAAGTCTACTGTCATTGGCCGTTTCTTGTTAACTTTGTGATCAGTCATGCGTTGTGCGGCTTCAAAGATGTTCTTAACAATGATTGTTTGACATGGGTCATTAAAACATGCAGTTGTATGGCATAAAAACAGCTTTCTATAAGCGGTAGGGAACGATTCTGCTGTGTTAAATTCAATAACAATAACGAAACATGGAACGGATCTGCTGGGAAACTTTTGTACCTTAATTTTAACGTCCATTTTTCCCAAGTTTTACAATATTATTCATACTTTTTCAGAGTGTTTACTTCTCTACATCTTGCATACGTTTCTGAAATTGCTTCAACTAATTCTATTAGATTATTTTGTCGTGGGAATGATGTGATCAGGTGATTTCTGATAAAGTACAAAGTTTTAAAGCATTGAATAAACTCTAATTACTTTAACAACATGTAAAGTCAATGCACACTGTTAATATTAGAGCTGATAATTAAATTGAGCCTACAAGGGATTGACTGTTCTTACCAAGTACTACCCACAAACTCGGATTTGTAAACACTCGATGGTCTTTAATATGGGAGGGAATTTGTTCTGATCATCCACTAGCAAGGACCAAAAAGCTGCAGAAGGCCAATGAGGTACTATAACAGCTCCTTGACATTGTGATAATGCCATATGTTTTATGCTTTTTGTAATCAAATGGACTGGGGGAACTAAATAGTTTTTTCGAACCATGATATCGAGAGTGTGTTTATCCTTGAGGTACTAGGGCAGCAGTATTTCAGTAAATGTGTGCTAAAGTTGCTGGCGAATCTATCGACGGTAAACGGTGCCCAAATACTATTTAGCTGTATAGACAGGGATTTTGTAGATTGCCAATCGTCGTAACCAACTAATTTGCTTGAATAATCGGTACCAGTATTTTGTTCTCTTGCGATCCATTTTATATCAAATTCTATATTGTTTTCTCTGTACACATCATATTATCTCAGAGCTGGAATTGATGCAGACTTACAATAATTGAAACAACGAAGTTATCTGTGTGCTGAATAACACATTTTCTTTGTTAGTAATGATTTGAAAGCTATAAGGGCATAAGTGCCTGCAAATAATTCTCGCCAAGTTGAATTTTTTTCGGATTCAATTTCTGAAAGATTTGCCACGCATTCTTACTTAATGTTGTTTACGCATGCATGAGCTCCAATAGCGTTATTACTGGCGTTAGAATAAGCGACAGTCTTGGTGATTTGATATTGCATAAGAAATTTGTTGTTTAGGGATATTAAATCTCTAAAATAAAAGTTATTTATTATGATGCCATATTCGTATTTCAAATTCAATTTTCTGTTCAAAGTTACTCTTGAATCAATTAGTTTGTAAATATATCTGGTTTTTAATTGTGCGATATCTCCCAAGACAAATTATTTAGACAATATTTTGCAAAAAAGTTGAGCTAATAAACTTACTAGCACGTATGGAAATTTGTGAGAATAAAATGAAGACCAACTTCTTTAGAGATCAACTTATATACCTAACCAGTGGATGTTATGCGAAGAATTCTACACTGATTTTTTGCTGTTTATTACGAAGCCACGGTTGATTGTTGTTGCACAAACAAACGTTGAGCGACGTGTTGCATTTAATAAAGAATCTGATACGCCCAATCCATCATCAAAATAAAACTGCTATTTGTATGCTATTAAACCTCCAGAACTTTACTAGGCACCTCATGACTTTCGTAAAAATAAATGGGGCAGATGCAAGTCCAAACGGGAGAACCAGAAATACAAAGTGGCAGAGTCTTGCTTCGTAGAACGAAGAAGAACCAAGATAATTCTGAAAGTCAGGATGAATATTGATATGGTGATAACTGTAAAATACTAAGAATCATATATCTTCAAGTAAAGTATGATATACATACATAGAGCTTGTGTGACACGCGGTCGAACTAATTAACATAACAAAAGATAAAAATAGAAACACTAGTTGTTACACACTCTCCCATTAAACCATAGGATGTTTAATAATACTTCTCCCTCAATTACCTCATTATTTGTCTTTCTTGAACCGCTCTCCTAGATGGACGCGCTTTAATCACCTTTGCTGAGTGGTGCATATTACCTGATGGTTCTTCGTTTTCTACTATCTCAAACAGTATCAATTTTTAAATGGGAAGATAACATGATGTAAGTTCTCCAGTCTACGATGTAACTAATTTTACAATTCGTATCATTCTATCTCTGCCAATGATAAGTCTCCATCTATATCGTAGTAACACACATAACCTTACAATATCTCCAATAACTAGCTTCTTTTTCGACAATCTAGTTTGTTTTCTATAAGTATGCGATTTTCGCAGTTCGTTAAGGTAAACTGCTGTAAATTGTTTCCAATGTCTATTATGTAAAGTTTTCAAATATTTCACACGTTTTAAACTATTTACAATGTCACAACTAGTATCAGCAATTCCGTTGCATCCATGCAAAACATTACGACCAAAAAAGAGATGAAACAGGGTTAAAACTTCATCTAGATCAACATCCGACACATACGTTAAAGGACGAATATTGACTACAGCTTTAACATTACACAATACAATTTTCAGTTGTTCATAGCTAAGTAAAGATTTCCCAAATGATTTTTATAACGCCAATTTAATTGATTTCATCACTAAACATTCGCAGAACCCACCCCACCAAGGCGAAGTAGGATGTTTAAATTGTTGTTTTATGTCTTTATCTGACAGAAATTGTTAAACATCACAAGCTTTGAAAGTTTTTGCGTTGTCATGCACAATCAAAAGAGGTTTTCATTTTCTTGAAATAAAACGTTGAAGTGTTAATTCTAAGTAAATAGGATGACTGGTGGCGCAGGTAAAAATCAAGACATACACTTTCGAAGTTACGTCCCTGTCTCTTACATACAATGGTCCAGCATAGTCCAATCCAACGTTACTGAAACATCTTCCATACTCTGAATTCATCCAACCTTACTAAAACATCTTTTATACTATGAATTCAGATAAATCAGGCGTCTCTTTGGGTATCAATACTTTGCCTTGGAATCGTTTACAAATTACACAATTATTTAAAACGCTCTTTACAGATTTTCTCCCCAGTATCACTTAAAAATTCTCTCGTACGTAAGCCAATGTTGTGGACGTGCTTTCACTTCCTCTTAATATCATAGGATACTTCATATCTTTTTCCAATCTTGCATTAGCGAAGCGACCTCTCAACCACTCAAAAGGGTATCGCAAAATTAAAAATAAATAAATAAAGTTTGTTTTTCAGCTCGACAAGTCGCAAACAAGAACAAATCATTCCTCGAGCCTTGTTTCGCTATATATCATATAAATCTCACTTCTTAAGCCCTTTGCAGCGAGAAATCATAAACAATTCTCTCATTTTTCACCTCAAGCCCTGTGCAACGAGATATCGAAATAATTCTTTGAGGTATTGGCGAGGTATCCAAACATTACTCTTTTAAGTTTTACTCATGAAACCCTGTGTGGCGTTGTACTGAAAACAGTCAATTAATCGCTATAATTAAGTTTGTTCACGATATCCTATAGGAATCGAAAGAAAATTAGCAAATCTGTTAAAAGCAGATTTACAACCCGTGCTACCAAAGTAAAATGGGTCCACCAGTACAAACGACTTTACAAATGCAGTTAACAACTTCCTGTCGGAAGATAACAATGGCCAAAGATAAGACGATGTCCATAAAGGGACCAGTAATACGCTATCAGCTCTCCACAATTTTGCATGTTTTAAAGTATCACCAACCATACTAATAGGTGGACAAAAGCAATTAAGTTCTCCTGACTAATCGCAAGAAAATGCGTTAACGCTTCCTGATCCGAAACAAAAATATTTTAAATTGAACCTATCACACTTTTTGTTTCGGTCGTCGGCAAATCGATCTATTGTAAATTTTCCAAACTTTTTTTGTATAAAACGAAATGACTCTGTGTCTATGCTCCAATTATCTGTATCATCAATTTAGCGGCGTTAACTTTATTTTCAGCGATGTTCTTCTGCACTCTGTCTAATGTAGTAAGAAGTTCGGTGCAGAATTTCATCTTTTTTTTGACTACCTTGCCACTTCAAGTTAGCTGACTGCAAGCTGCGTTGTTCTCCTATCGTAGATTCTACCTTCTCGTGCTTTTCTAGGAATTTTTTCCGGCTTCTAAAGTGGATTCCTAATGTTTGGCAAGTGTTGCTTCGACAGTCTTCGACAGTCTTCTGGATATTACGGTCCATGTTTGCGAAGCAAAGATCAACTGACGATCCAGAAAGAATCCTTGCAAGAATCGCCTTAAATACTAACTCACTCCGCACATGCAGTCAGACCCGCCGTACAGCATTGCCGTACAGAATAGGAAAAGAAATTTAGTTTCCAGCATTCTGCGATAGTGGAAACCTCGCGATCTTTCAACTGCGAAAAATAAAATTTTTTCTGACATGGAATAACTGCTCGTACTCAGCATGGTGATGGGGCGATAAACTAACAGTTTATTCAAAAATGAAGATGAATAAGTCATTCTTCACTGTGGTAACAATCGTAACCTTTAACGCGCGATGAAGAATTGAATATAATTTCGAAAACAACATTTTATTTGCTTTCTACCGGTATCAAACCGTTTGTTTCACAACAGTTGCGACACATATTCGTAGCAAAATAAACTTAACGATAATCTCCCGATATTACTAAGGTTGCTCTGCTTTTGATGGTGTAAAGATTCGCAGTGGGATGCGAGTGAAATTAATGTACGATAAAAGAGACCTGTTTACTGCAGGAAATGACAATATTGCGGACTTAGAGTGACTGCTAGAACTCCGCAGCGAACTTGGCCGCTGTGTTAACGCCTTATTAAAAATTAAGACGAATTAGTCATTTTTCACTGTGGTAGGAATCTTAGCACGCGATCAAAAAGGGAAGACAGTTTCAAAAACTACATTTCATTGGCTTTCTAACCGTACCAGTTAGTTTGTGTTACAATAGCTGCGTCACATATTTTTACCAACATGAATTTAACGACAATCTCCCGTTATTACTATACTTTTAATGGTGAATGATTGACCGTGGACGCGAGTGAAATGATGGTAAACTTTAGCGTAGTAAATGTGATAAAAGAGGCCTTTCCACTGCAAGAAATAATATTATTGCAGACTTGGAATGATTGCTCGCACTCGGCCAGAAACTTGGACGCTTTGTTAGGATATTTTCACGAGGTAACTACTAGAATTAATAATATGCGTTGTCTGTCTTTAAACTCAAGATGGTCGCTGCGAGTATCCAGGGGTGTAGAGTCCTCTTGGATAATCGCAGTTAACGGCTAGTTTTTCTAAAATTTTGCAAGTAAATACACTCTTTTCTTATAGAACCTAGTTTTTAAAGTCACTTGGCCTGGCTAATATTTAAGAACGCTTTAGATAGCTGTAAAAATAGATACCCCTTTTTGTTGCCGGATCTGGGGATTAAGAAAGGGGCCATTCAATAATTACGTAAACCCAAATTCTCCATTTTTACCACACCTCCACTCCTTGTAACGCATCGTAACAAATCTAGTACCATCCACTCACCTCCCCTAGTTACGTATCTATTCATACCCTATAGTACCAATAACCTTTATGTAACATATAATCAGGCAAGTTAGTGCTCTAATATGACAGAGAGATGTAACAGAGTCATTTTTTTAGCACTCAAGATGACATTTTTGGTATTGTTCCGTAAGTCCAGGGGCGAGATACAAATTCAAGGTGTAGATCATGTACTAAAAAACTAAAAATTCTGTTACATAAGCTGTGAATATATCTTGTAAGAAGGCCAGCTTTTCTGACGTTTTAAATATGTAACTTAGGGTAAAAATTCCGATGGCTTACGAATGTTGCGTTGAAACACATAATTTAGCTATTGGAATTAACATTGACAAAACTGAGAACATGTTCTGTACATTTATTTCAATATATCTTCGGGAATTTTTTATTTCTCCCTTTCGTTAGATTTTGGAATGTTGAGAACAATGAGAGCATTTTACATATGTTTTTATTTGGTATTTTTTCATTTACCCTCTTTTTTAAATTTGGTTTTGTAAATGATTACAAAAGAACCATGTATGTACATGATACATGTTACAAGAACGCATCATAGTTACTCTTGGTGAATTGATTTCCAATCAGTACTCGTAATACATCTCGTAGTCACTTGTCCTACTCGTTGTACTCGTAGTTTGACTCGTAGTCACTCGTAGTCATCCGTAGTAACTCGTAGTCACTCGTAGTCCCATTCGTAGTCACTTGTAGTCACTCATAGCCTTACTCGTAGTATTATTCGTAGTCACTCGTAGTACTCATAGTCTTACTCGTAGTCCCACTCGCCTGTCTGATTATAACTGATCTAAATTTTTTATTTTTTTGTTTTGTTTTTCTAAAAAAAGGAAAATTTTCCTTCAGTATTCTTTTTGGCGGTAAAATAACCTACGGTCTGTAAAATATTTAATATCAGCAAATCAAAAGTTTGTTTTGACGAGGGAGCGGAGACAACACGAAGAGCTATATTTTTGAAAAATGCTATGTTACTAGCTAAGAAGCTAATAACTCAAAAAATAAGATGACGCATTGTGTCCAACCCTTTGTCCTCTTTCCTTCTACATTGCACTTTAATTTAAAAAACACATGGAATTATGAAATTTTCTAAATAACACGTGTATTACCTGCTAAAACGCGTATCTAAACTGAGCGCTGCAATATTGGCTAGATATTACTTCATGATTTTTGATATCTGAGTTAAAAAATTTAGCAAGGTCGATTTGCTTAGCAGTTCGTCGCAGTCATTTATTTAGCTAGTCATGATAGCGCTTTCTGAAGCTTATTTTGTAAATATCAAAAGCGCAATAACTCCTGTGAAAAGAATGTCTTGAAATATTCTTTTTGTTTTTACTTAGAAGGTTAGAAAAAAAAAATTTATATAAAAAAGCTTAGCTAATTTACCATTTGACAAAAAAGTTTATAAATGCACAACCAGGAAAACATTGAAATATGTTTTAAAACAACTTACTACCGAATCAACATTTATATTTTTCGTTTTATAAATTTCTAAATTACACAATCAACCAAATTATCTTATACTAACTGAAAACCTAACATTCTCCTACAATTTTAATTAGTGGACAAGTACGGAATTTTAGTTGCCGCTCCCCAACAGTCAGTTCTCAAAACAAAACAAAACAAAAAAAAGTAAATAAATAAATAAATTAAATAAACAATCAATTTAATTAAATAAATAAATAATAAATAAAATTAGATAAATAAATAATAAATAAATTTAAATAAATAAAAAATAAAATTAAACAAAAAAATAAGAAATAAAATTAAATAAATAATAAATAATTTAAATAAATTTAAAAAATTTAATTAAGAAAGAAGGAAATAAACAAACAAACAAACAAACAAACAAACAAAAAGTTTTTTTCTCCCAAATATAAAGAAAAAAATCTGAAAATATTTTCCAGACTGAACGATTGGAATAAATAAAATAATAATAATAATAAAAGAATAAATAATAAGTATTATCTTGCGTCACATGTTCATATTTTATTTATTGCCCCTGCAAACTGCTTGACCTCTTATCGGCTTACCAACCTGCTTCACATTAACATACAAACTATCCTTCTTGTTTAAATTAAAAGATTCTGCATCATATGTTGCTCGATGCGGGCCTGCAATTCCTTTGGTACCTGACGGGTCACCAAAACATATAGCTAACTCCATGCCACGTGGAACCTTAAATGATTTGATTTGAAAATTTCCACATTTATATCCCTCTGTTTTGTAAGGTCGAAAATGACGTCGTTTGGTAATGAAAGGTTTTTCATATTGCAAACAAAATCCTCCCAAATTAGACTCACTGCATGCTAAGATAACATCACTGCTGGTAACAATCTGATCAATTTCCTTCTCAGTAACAGTCGTTTTGGCACTTGGAGCCAGTTTTTTTCCATTCATCTTCACCCCAGCCTTGTACTTAGTTAGCCTCATTCTTTTCCAGCCATCATCACATGCATCTATATTTCGAAGTGTATAGGGACCGTAAATTTTCAATTCACTTTTAAACTCTCCACTTCCTCCTTGAGTTGTTAGTTCAAGCATTTGATTGGCTGGAACATAAATTGAACCAATGTCTCCGTCTGTCCAATCAATTCCGTGAAAGTTTCCAAGGTCTACTTCGAAAGTGGTTCCTTCTAACGTGTCACACCAATGATTATCTGTATTCAATTGAGAAACATGTGAGCTTGTGCAAGAAAAAGATACTGGATTTCTCATGACATTCAACAAGCAAGAACAGACAAATTGAATTGAATCTTAGTAAGATTAGCTAAAGTTTCGGTGTCCATCTAACATGTTAAAAAATGAAATCTTATAAAACCAATGAAAATAATCGAAATTATCGACTTTAAGAACCCATATAGCTAACTATATATAGTCTGAAATTAAATAGTAGCAGATTTTAACTGATGTAAATGATGATGAAATAAAGTATTTTTTAAGTGAAAATGCAACCAATATTGTAATAGACCTTGTTGCAAGTACTTTTGGAAGAACTCAAATACGATATGGGAATACAATAAAGAGATAAGTTAAATTGATGTTAGTTTGTCCTGTTATGATGACAACCTATCTTGTAAAATTTATATCAAAACATAACAACAAGTGTTACAAACAAAACCCAATACCTTTGTTTGCTGTACATATTCTCACGTACTTAGATGCATCCAAGCTCGGGTCTGTTCTTTTCATTGTTATACGACTGTAGGAATTGATTTTGTTTTTGCTTGTATACAATGCTAAGCCATTAAGTGGTCCAAGAATTGGTTGGTTATTGCCACTTAGGACTATCTTCACTGTTGGTGGAATAAACAAAGAATGTGACAATCTAGAAGCTGGCATTATTACCTATAAGGATCAATAAATTACCAGTAAACCCTCTGCGTGTATTTTAGCACCGTGTTATCAAAAGATATTATACCAGGGCACCAGTTTAGACAGTCTTTGAATCTTAATAGTAAATTGAGAAAATCGAAAAACGGTTACTTACTGTGAGATCAATCTCTCCAGCTTTTCGGCAACTTCCTTTCAAATGTCTTTTCTCACAAATGACCACCCGATTTCTGTCGAAAAGATACTTTTTGTGTTCTGTGTAATACTCATTGTCAATGGAGATCAGATATCGGATCAAAACCAAGTGACTATGTGTATTTTCATACACCGTACTCAAAACTTCCCATTGTTCCCTTGAATTTAATGGATTAAAGTAAAACATCAGAGCTTTACGATCTTCTTCTCTGTAATATTCGATTTTGAATTTCAAATCACTTCTTACACTTGCTTTATCTTCATCAGACATATTTGACGATTCAACATACCCAACACATTGCATCATAAGTGCTTGACCGGCGATGGAAAAATGAGCTAAGGACTCAGTCAGCGAAACACATCTACGAGCGTTATTAGGATCACTTGATATTGTCCCATCGCCACAATAACCGGGGATCAATGAATAAATTTTTAAATTCAATTCCATAGAGGACGCAATCTTTCCCAAAAGTTCTTTTGCCTTTTCCTCGGTGAGTTCCAATTCGTCTTCCTTATCTTCGTCAAATCGTTTAAAGTCTTGCAAGATCATATCAAATCCTTTTTGTGCTGATGAAAGCTCGAGTTTCATTATCTTTACCAACTGATCTTCCAAAGCTCTAAAAAAAACGGTTTTCAATACAAACTGTGATAAAGGACGTTTGTGTTG
Organism: Hydractinia symbiolongicarpus; assembly: GCF_029227915.1. Lineage (NCBI taxonomy): Eukaryota > Metazoa > Cnidaria > Hydrozoa > Anthoathecata > Hydractiniidae > Hydractinia > Hydractinia symbiolongicarpus. The sequence continues at coordinate 8,814,664 of NC_079878.1, forward strand.
AATGTAGTTAATTGATGATTATGATTGTTGGAATTAGTAGATATTTAAAATCCCTTTGATTCTGTTTTTTCTTTCTGTTTGCTAGCATCATGTTTATTTACTTAGACAAGGAAAAAATAAACGAAAAATAAATAAGACTGGTATAATAAAACAAGTATGGTTTCAACTGTAAACTTCAAATTATCGGTTTTTTCAATTTACTGTTAAAGAACCTTTCCTTGGAATTAAAATTTTGATTAAAATAAGTGCTTTACTAGTTCCCAGACTGCGTTGCGTGTGAAAGCCGGTAATTAATTGCTTTTTTTTTCACTTACGTTTTGATTTCGCTTGGTTTTGCCACCGGTTTTGATCCGAATAAGGAGAGAGTCTTGGTAAGCGTTTTTAATATTCCAGCAGCAATTTCACCATATGTTCCCAACATAGGGAGAACTGTCGTTATCAATGATGACGCTCCTAAAAAACGAGTGCAAGTTATGTTTTTTCTTGATGTCATCAGACATCCTTGCCATCCTTGCATCCCATCCTTGCCCCTAGGGCTTTTTGACTCTTTCTTCTTGGGTTGTTGAGTCAAATATAAACAAATCTTTAGCTGCTCATGACCGCTACATTAAAGCAAAGTGGTGTAAATATAAAGTACAGGAGAGGGAAAATTTAAGAGAGAGATATTGGTGCTATTATTTTTACTGTTACGGCGGGTAAGCCTCGGGCGAGAAGATTAAAAAGGAGGGACCTGGAACTAGTAGTATTTACGAATACTTTCATTGAATTTTTTCAAGTACACCTTGCTTATAAGCATAAAATACATTGGTGGAGCGATATTTTTTTCATTTTAAACAGACATAAACTGTGTTCAAGAAATACTTCTTGATTCAGCGTTTGTTTAATTAACGGTTCGAGCCCTTTTTATCATTAAAAACAACTTAGTCTTACAAAATTTAAGACTTCTGAGAAACCAGTTAAGTTCCTTAAACAAACCAGTTAAAGCAGCATCAAGCTTTAGCTAAAATTGTGTGTTGCTTATAGAAAAGCGTGTGTTTAAAGAAGATATGATATCTACACAATGGACCAAGCAGTAAAAATATATTTAGAAAAAATTTGACAGATTTTTTTTTCTTTTTTTCTATTTTGATTTTAACAATTGTTAAATTCACTCGTGCGTATCAACAGCAAATGCGATGAACAAGGAAGAAACACTTTTCCTAAAATAGTTGAAAATGTCAAAGTTCCTAAAATTGTCGAAAGAAATGCGTTGCACATTTTTTTTAAAATTTTTCTAATTTCATTATGACATTTGTTCGTTCAAAGCAATTACACGTTGTCCTTTTCATAAACAGTTCGCCTTTTTATTTTAGCATCGAAATTGCTGTGTAATTTTAGAAGATTTAAATGATCTTAAACTTATAATTTACAAGAAAAAGACTCACTCATTTAAAGACTTGTATTGTTTTGCTTCTTCATAAATTTTTATCCAAATCTCGGCCTCGGCTCGTTTGTTTGTAAAAAAAAATAATAAAAATGCGTAGCCATCTTCCTAGGCTATTTTAACGCTTATCTGTTACACTGCGACAACGAATTTTTATCACATATCGCAGCGAGTTAGCATGTAAAAAATTGCCTCATTAAAGAGGAAATATATCTGAATGCTTTCTAAATATAAATATTAAATATACTCTTCTTCCAAATTAGGCACTCTGGCTAATTTCACTTGAAGGCAAGTGAAATTAGCCAGTTCTGAATTTAAAATGAGAATAGAATGCATTTTAAAAAGATTTGCGTTTTCATTTAACAAAAAAACCATACCAACAAAAGATACGTAATTTCCTTTGCACCGACGAGAAAGAAATTTTTAACCTATTCTAAGAAAATGATTTTATATCGTATCTGTTGATTTGCGACATTTACCGGCGACGTTGCGACATTTACCGTTGATTGCGACATTTCACGTTAATTGCGACATATCCTGGTGTAACATACCCTGCTTAATATGCACAGTAAGGCAAAATAGGAAGAAATAAGAAATAGAAAAGCGAAGGTGTAAATGTTTAGCAATTAGAAAGAACTTGCTTAAACGTTTGAAAAAGGAGAAAAAAGATCAAATAGAACAGAAATTCAGTATGTACACCTACCCGTTAGCACTGCTTTCCAGTCTTTAGCTCTTATTCCCCTCACAATATCAGGCATGTTGTCTGCTAATACATTAAACGCAGTATCAACTTTGTTAAAATATTCTAATGCAGTTTCCCCAGCATCTTCTTTGTCACCTTTCGTTTCTTTTTCTGCCCCTTCTTCCATTTTTTTTGCATCATTTTTCATATCCTTAATAATTTCGTCCACATTAGCACCTACTCCTAAATTTGCCGATTTCATGCTATTGTACACTGCTACGATTTCTTTAAAAGAGTTATCAAGACTTTCTTTGCTGGCTTTGTCAACTTTGCTTTCGCAAAAAGCGAATAACAAAACGCAGAATAAAAGCTTCCAGACCATCATTTATCGCGTTATATCTAATACAACTAAATGGTTACTTTTTTTTCTTTTTCTATGTTTTACATTTCATGGTCTACTAACTAACTTTGTTTTAAAAAATTCGAAACATGTAGTTATAAATATCGACTTTCATTTTCATTGTGCATTTTTCTTCAATGAATACACAGCAAATGTCAATGAATTTTGACGCAATGTATTCAAATGTATAATATTTATTTTACTATTAGTATGTTCAAATTAATCGTAAAATTTGCGCAAAAATGTTTAACTTACGTCGACTCTAGAAATTAAAAAGATAGCATGGATTTATAGTATGGCGAATTTTGAGTCTCATTTGTTCGATTGTTTTTTATATTCGCCACGCTAGGTTAAATCTTTAAAGTCGCCTATAGATTTTTAAAAGAGAGTCTCGTTGATAAAATCCAGACTAAAGCAGGAGAAATAGGCTTTGGTTACTACCTTTTTAAGTAAGTCGCTAAGAATACCTTCTTATATAGTTAATCAATTGAAATGCAGATTGACAGCCTTTAACGATTAGAGTTTTTTTCTCGGGTAACGAGATCGTTCCGCGGACAAACGACTTGTATTTATGGGTACCTGAGTTAGCAAAATAAAAAATGTATACAGTAGACGTCCGTTAATTCGAACACGCAAGGAACTAAATTATTTGTTCGAATTAACGAATGTTCAGATTATCGGAAGTTCAGCAAAAACAAGAATTTTAATAAACGTTTAAAGGTTTTATGCTAATATAACTTTATTACAACTTTACTACAATTTTTTATAAAAGTCTTTTACCGTTGTTTGCTTGGCGATGGGCAAGGCCTCCAAATTTCTTGTAAACTTAATTTTATTGGAAATGCCAATTTAATTGATAAATTGAAAGAAATTTTGACACCATTGATGCAATAAAAATAAATAAAAATGAAAAATTTTTTTTTTATTTAGATAGATATTTAGATTTTATTTATCGATACACAAAATTTCGAATTGACGAGCAAATGCAGCCACGGGACTAAAAAATTGTTCGAATTAGCGAAATGTTCGAATTAACAGAGTTCGAATAAAGCAACTCAAAATGTAAACTTTATTAAACCAATCTCAAGGGACTTGGCAATTTGTTCGAAATAACGGAAAGTTCGAATTAAGCGGCATTCGAATTAACGGACGTCTACTGTACTAGCTAACCAGCTGTGGTATTAAGGCCGTTTCACATTACAGCAATATATAGAAAAATATTTACAGCAATATATTCATGAATAATGATATCAATTGAAAATTATTGAATTCATTATATTGGAAAATATTTCGAATTATTGCAAATTGTCTCTTTAAATGTCTCTTTAAATGTCCATTTAAATTTTGTTGTAATTCAAAATGTCTGAGGAACAGAGAAAAGCGGTTGCTGCGATTATTATTGCTACAACTTTATTCTTCTGGATTTTGAAATACGGGGCTGAGTGAAGGTTGAAGTTGCTGTGGCACGCTCTGACCGAATATTTGTGTGTTTTGGCTCAAGATTGACGAGGTTGGTTTTGGTGAGCTCTGAGTGAAGACATGTGCGGCATGTTGCTGTTGCGTCGTAGCTTGAGGAAATAGTATTTGATCATTCGTAGCAAAATCGTGTGGCTGACTTTCAAAATAATAAATGTTATTTTGCTCCATCTTTTATCTTCGATCGTATGTTTCATTTACTGTTTATTTCAGACAGACAAATTTCGAATACTTTGCTGATTCGATTTTTCTATTGTTCGGAGAACAATTGAGTCTTCTCACAACAAAAGAATTTCCCTTGCAATATTTTTTAATTCAAACCGTGTTTGAATTAAAAAGTCTTGACAAGTATTGAAAGCGATTGCGTAATGTTTTTTCGAACGTGTCTCAAAAGTTGGTTTCACATTATGTCAATTAATTGAGGCAATATTTTTCAATAGTTATCAATAATTTCCAATATATTGGATTCAATATATTTCTGTAATGTGAAACGGCCTTTATGGTGAAAATATAATAAAACGAAGTGAAAATAAAGTGAATACTGTATTAGCTGTTTCTATATTAGAGTCGCGCATTTTGAATTTGTTAAAATTTGCTTGTCAATATCCACAGCTTACTGGTCAATTTCATAGCGGACCTGTCAATGTTTAAAGCATATTTTTTATTATCATTATTTGGTTATATCAATACCCTTAGAATGTGCTAATTGTTGATTGTGTCAACACGACTTTTTTTTCCAAATATAAGGACTTTTATGGATCCCGACGGGAATTATTTCGTTGTGCGGAAGCACTAGATGTCTTATCCACCTGATGCCACTTATCCACCTGACCTACGTGTAAGCAATAGGAGTGACTTTGTCGCCTGACAGCTGCAGAATATTCATTATTTTATGCTTTTACCTGCGTTTGGAAAAGGACGAAAAAGCTGCTATTGTTTCAGTTAAATTGTTCATGATTGTAGGATTTGTTTTACTGACATGCTTGTCTTTGTAGCTAGCTGGCTAGCTACGAAAACATTAATGAGAAATAATGGTTCGTTGTGGTATAGTCAAGTAAACTCAGCTCTTGGATTGTGGGAACCTCTTTTTCTTACATTTTAGTCAACCGTGGCGAAACAAGTAATTAGCCTGAAATAGAGTTTTCCAAGCTTTGATTAGTTAGACGAATTCTTAAATTTTTAAAATCGTCAACAGTTCTCCTTCCCGCGGCAAATAATCACTGTCATCTTAAACCAAGTTCTGGCCTACGCAGTAAATATCTTAAATTTTATTGTTAACAGAATATTTTTGCCCGTATTATCTCTTTTGCTTAACCCAACCTCGTCCCTAGGGTATTGTGGCCCCTGAGCCGTTCAATTTCATCAGCAAAGCAAAATGCCCTGGGAACGAGGTTGTAATAATTCTTATTGATACCTGGTCATAAACATAACGTTGTGATTATAAAATTAGTATAATTGGTCCTTTTTGTGTAATTTTCTTAGCATGGAACAATGAATTTAACAATCGTTTTCTCATAAAATAGTTTACCATTTTTTGAGAAAACCATTTCCTATTTCTTTTGAAGCGCCTAAAGTCTGAAACTCGAAAACTGTAGCTAATAAATTTATTATGCTAATTCCGTTATACTATAGGATTTCATAGAAATTTAAGGGTTAGGTTTGAGTGATGGCTAATATCTATGACTCTGTGAGCTTTTGGACATAAAAGTTGGCACGCAGGTGTAGTGAAGGAGTTATAACATAAAGGCGGACTCCCCCGGACCAAGTAGGGTTGAAAACGAATTATATCTGTTATTCTACGAACCTTTTTTTTAGAAAGAGAATATATGCTTCAAAAGTAATTTAAGTAGCTTTTGGATCTTGTTCTTTCAAAAATCTGTATGGATTAAACAATAAACTTTTTTTGCTTACAAGAATATGTGGCATGTGCAAGGTTTGTAAACTTTTGCAAACATTGGCAAGTCACTTATTTTCACGATTTTAGAGCCTCGGCAACAGAGATATCTTGAGAAGAGGAATTTTTGCGTGGATACTTTCGAGAATTATTTTCTGTGGATTTATTCTCGCGAATTTTGAAAAAAAAATTGGCGAAAAGTGCAAAAAATTGTCCCGTTGACAATTTAAGGTATTTAGCATTACTTTACATGAGTTTCGATCCGATATAAAAAACTTTAAGAGGCTCTTAGTCGGCAGAAGTAAAAACTCGGCAAAAGTATTAGTAACTTTGTAAAAACGAGATTAAAAGACACAACTCTACTTCCTTCTGGAAAGGCTATTTGCAAGAGAAAAAAATATACACGAGGTAGCGTTAATATGCAGAATATAAGCACGTGACCAAATATAACCAATCACAATACTATATACAAAAAAATAGAAACATGCGTAATGCGCAATACGCAATCCTAATTTCTACAAACTTAGACAAAATTAAGTCACTTTTTGCTGAATAAATTTTTGAATTTAGTCACTTTTTGTCAACTTTTTTTTACCTATAAGGTATTATCTAAATTTTCACAATTCGCACCTGAGAAATCTTGCACGCTAAGGTATATTATATATGTACTAGTCGTTAGCCCGTGGAAAATCCACGAGTTGCCCGTCCTTTCTATACCGCATTGCGTGCGTCTTGCTACTCGCAAAGCTAAGCTACCATTTTGCGTGACAGACAGACGTATACGGGTATTATAATATAGATAGTGTAGGCTGAATAGCATTTTGCTTTTTAAAAATCCTGATACATAAAGAACAGCTGATGAACAATTACTAAAAACTTAAAAGTAGAAATCATACAAAAAGTGATTGTTTTAATAATTTATTATTTCGCGAAGCACGTTTTCACAGTGAATGAGTAGCGTCACGCTCGAAAGCGTAAAATTTAAACGCGAATAATGTTATAAATTACCTCCACCAGCAGCGTAAATATTTGTTTTATGCTTTTCTCAAAGTGAAAAAACAAATACAAATATTTGCACAATGCTAATACACCTTTTTCCAATCTGGTTAGACATATTTTTTAATTTATAAGGGTATGAGCTGATAGAAACTAGTAACCTTTTGAATAGCAACCATCTCGCAATCTTCTGGTTAAATACAATGATCTCGTTGTTTATAGAATGTGTAATGATTCGTGAAGTTTTCTTTTAAGTTAAAAATTGAAAATATTTATTAATCACAGTTGTACTGGTTTATTCCAGAAAGGTTGACAAAATATGTATGTCGAGATGTTTCTATTGGAGTGTGTTGCTTTTTGGTTGGTTTTCAACAGCTACGTTACATGCCACAACAACTTAAGAAATGAAGTTAAATTTGATGGAGAATTGGCAAAAAGTGTCAATGAATTAATAAAAGAAAAAGATAAAGCAGTAAAAATGGTAGAAGAAAAAAACAAGGTAAATGTTGCAGACACAGTCGACAATGTGTTAAATGGTGTGACTGAAATCTTGGTTGGTATCAAGCAAAAGAATTATTTCGCTGTACTGCTAGATAATTTCACATTTAAAAGCTGTAGCAACCGGGGAGGGGTAGAAAAAAAGCACTTATTCTGTTTTTAATGACTACAAGCATTGATGAGGTTTTATGATACGTAAATTGTGATCCAATTTTTTACCTGTGTAGGAGATAGTTTAACGCGCATTCTGGTCAGATTTTTCATGGAAAGTGTGTAAAACGGTAGAAAGAGGGAAATTGAATGTTCATGATTTTGTTGTCCTACAAGAAGAAATTACTTCATCCAACTTTCAAATTATTTTGCTAATAACTAACTTTTCTGCTTCACAGTAATAAATTTAAAAAGATTTCTGTATTTAATAATGTCTATGAAGGATTAAAAGTTGCTCAGCAAATCTTTTGGAATTTTTAAAATCCTTTTTTAGTTCTTCACATATTTAACTTCAAAGATTCCATTTGACTCCTTTGTCCTTTATTTACCACAATAAATTGATAAATATAAGAATTTAAAAAGTACTATTGCACTACAATTATGGACAAAAACATTGAGGCAAGGCAATGGGCATACTGATGTCAGCAAAAAAATAGCCCATTTTAAGAATTCGAACTTTATCAAATAACCTAAGATTTCTAGTCCCAATTCCGCTCTGAACATTCACAAGTGAACTTTGACAAGTTTAAAATGTGTAAATCTAATATAGAAATATCTTACGCAAGTACCTGTTGTGGCAAACTTCGAAATTAGCAGTCTTGTCTCAAAATATTTTGCCCAAGATTAGGTAAATCATATTTTTTTTAGGCATTTCCTTAACAATTGATTTTATCGCACCGCTTTTTGGAATTCCAGGTCTTGTAACACCTATTGTCAAGATAATATTTTCAATTTTGAACCTTTCTGGCGTTGCAGAACTTGCACCTGCCGAAGACAAATTTAAAAGGTAAGGCATAATCAATAAGGAGTTCTGTTATAATGGTGTTTTCTCTTGTTGTCATGTGGCCTTTTCCTCACCAGGCTAATTAATTATATCGGTCAAAACGTAGCTAATTTCGTATATCGATTTTTAGTTATCAATAAAAATTGAATAGAAATCATATATTTTTTTGGTTCATTAAGCTAGTTGCCTTTCTTATATGGGCGATTTAACCATATGCATTCCAAGCCTCTGAGTTTGAGAGGGAGGTTCTAGCTTTTAGTTGATTTTGATTGGCGCATAGTTTTTTTTGTTTTCTTTTTAGTTAGCATATACAAATTTTGACAAAATTACGGCTGGTTGAGAGATTGTTCGTGCTCCACAATAAACTTAAATTCATTCTATTTTTGGCAACATTATTTTTATCTCTCACAAGGGATGGCGTTACATAATTTTGCATTCTCTTCTATTCTCACAGTCGGCGTAATAAAAACTACAAATATCAGAGATATTTAGCCTCGATCCCAGGGCCTGTGGCGTTTTTTTATATGAGGATGAAACGGGTTTCATCCGCATATGCGAAAATGGTACAGGACCTGGGAACAAGATTGCGGAGTTATTGTTCAAGCACAACAGTGTGTTCTAGAATTGAAAAGTCTTGCAAAAAAGAATGACAGTTCGAAAGGTTATAGTCAGAAGGATGCTGGGTTTTTTATTATTATTTTATGTTTTAGCATATGCTTCCTTGTATAGCTTCTAGCTTGGTTAAGTGGAATAAATATTTCCATATGAACACAAATTATATCGCATCTAACCTAGTAGCAAAATAGGTCAGCTTGCACTATATAAAAAATTCCCTAATCTAAATTTTTTCCCTTTCTGTAGCGCACTACAAGAAGAGGATATAAAGAAGTTGCAAGAAGAGGTGCTATGTTCAATCCAAACCATGAAATTGCGCGTATCTGCTAAAACTCTTGACCAAATACTTTTGGACACAAGTGTCAACCGTATAAAATTACACACAAGAGTCAAAGAGTACTGTGGTTTTAACAGGAAAGTAGATCTTAGAAAATGCATAACCCTTCTGGAGTTGTTATCAACTTATACAAAGAGTCAAACTATGTTGGCCATTTTGTCAGATAAATCTGGCTCTAAAAAAATACAGGAAAAGATAAAGGAATATTGGAACGAAGACAAGGATACTCTACGGTTTTTATATAACTTTGAAAACACAAAAAGATCTCAACAGGTTATACTTGCAGAATTATATCGTCATCCGGAGAGGTTTGTCACCGTGAACTACTTGAAATCACTGGATAAGGAATTCAGTTTGTACGAGAGGCCAAGCATTTTGGCATGCGATGAAGAATGGTTACAGGGAACATGTTCTGTCATTAAGGGACAGAAAGCGGTAAGTGTTTCGTCGTTTTTCAGAGAGGCAAATTAATTTCTATCCCCTATCCCCTAAAAAACTGCCAATAAACTTATTCAAACGAGGCATCATACCATTGAGGCAAAAAAAATGATCTTAACATGACTAATTTTTTAAATTTATTAAATGCTCTCGTCTTAAAATATTGTGTTTGCGTTGCAACGTTCTTAGGTCTAACATAAGATTATTGATATCCGTCTAATAAAAATTCCCTTTTTTAGGGTTCCCTAACTCGTCTTAAATCAATGTTTATTCCACCTCAAGAAGAAGTTAAATTGGCAGGAAAAGTCAAACATAACTTTATGACTGGGAATGAGATAACATCCAACAGGGAAGTTTCCATTGGACCTTTTAAAGGAATGTCTGTTTATTCGAGTGAAGAAAAGTTAAAAAATAAACTAACTGTAATAATGAATGTGGACAAATCAATTGATGCTTCGAACTATGTTCGCATATGCAGAGGTAAGGAATTCAATACAATTCATTTTGACTTTCTGGCAGATACGCCTTATATTTTCATGGTTGAATTTTCATGAGAAAATTTAGGGTCAAATTCTCTCTAAAAAAAACAGATTTTAATTCTGGGTCAATTTCTGTATCAATCATATAAGACTTATTGTTTTTTTCACTTTTGTCCTCAAATGGTCTGCGAAGAACCGAATCTAAGTACATAGAAGGTACAAAAGATTCAAGGATGATGATCTTATAAGAGCATGACCCTAACTAGCATAGGGGAAAAGGCACTAACCATACAACTAGAATTTCTTACATATTTGATGTGGTTTATTTCGGTTTAGAAGAAGGATGGTGCGATACAATACCAAAGCAAGATGGCAGCCTTGAAAGTATAAATCAAATTCGGTGGGGAAAAAAAAAGAGAATATCCTCTATTTTAGTTCCAGAAGGAATAAAAGTCGAATATGGCACACTCAAACCGAAATACGCATCAAAGATACCGATTGTTATATTTGGTCCACATCTAGTAGAAGGTTTAGAAAAATGCGTATCCAAAGATTTTGATAAATATTACATGCAAATTACTGAGAGTGGTACCAGTGTGATGAAAAAAAAACATCCGAAGAAAGAAAAAGGTAAAATCTATTACGAGAAAGTCGAAGACATCGATTCACATCCTGGAGATATGGCGTTACTGTGTAGCAAGAAGGGTGGTATGGGTATTTGCTTACAACAAGGAGAAACAAGTGATTCAATCTATAGTGAACTGGAAAATCGTCAATGTCAATTTAACATCAAATCAATCAACATCCCACCGTCCCTGTGCGTGACGATAAAGACAAATCATTATCAGGAAAAAACGATAACTGACACGATAGAGGAATTTGATGATTATCCATATTTTACTATAACCAAAATTTATGCAACCAGATCATATGGAACATCTAAATGTTGATAGGATAGGAAATAGCCGTCTGCTATTAAAACTATATTTCCAGATGTTATACAGATTGTAAAAGATTGCCAAACTATGAAACTCATCCTAAGACCAACTAAAACACTGTTTCTACACGTACTATGAACTTTCAACGGTTGAATTTTCGATGACTTACTACCTTCAGGTTATTTAGTTTCAATGTATTAACCCATACTAGTAATTACACTTCTCCATTTCGGATCATAACAGGCTCTTGTATGTATTTCTTCGTAATGCGGGTATTGGAGAAATTCTCAGTGGAGCGAGCCGGGGTATAAAGAAAATGGGTGGGTATAAACCTTCTTTCTATTTGGAAGGTTTTTGCTGGAAATAAAAAGCTAAGTTTACACAGCCGCTTTTTTTTGTTCAGTAATTAATTAATTTAAATCGAGTATAGGATTGAACGTCGGAGACATGCACTAAATATCTAGAATGTTCGCACCAACCTCGTTCCAAGCGTCTGCTCTCTTTTTTTTAATATGGCGACAGCGACCCCGATGTCAGAAAAGATATAAGATGCTCTGGGGACGATTTTGCCCTACGCTGCTTGCGCGTTCCTGTTTTACCTTTGAAGTAGATAGAAATGAATTTTAGCAAAAGGCTATCGTTCCAGAATTTATCTACGAACTAGTCTAGGAACAAGTAAACACATTTCCGAAAACAAATCTACTCTGCCCTTTAGAAGTCAAAGACATTGTTTTAACTGACCATCATAAGACAATACTTTTCCTGGCTTAAGCAAAATAATTTTTAGAATAGAGAACCAATCTTGTTGTAGTCAGAGCCTTACAATATACAAAGTTAAATCAGAATTTATGGGTGGCAATATAATGAAAGAGAAGAACTGAAACTAATGTACAAAACACTGAGACTTTCCAGATATAATTTATACCTGCTTTCTTAGACGCTTAGACGATATTATTCCATGGTGTAACCATCCATAATATATTATATATATCTGTAATATAATTTGTAAAGGCAAACCAAAAGAACTGGCTTAAAAAGTCAGGCACCTGATACTGTTGGTGTCAAAGTAAATGACACAATTTAGCATAACTAGTATCTTTTCCAAACAAAGGTTTTCAACGGCTAAAATAATTATACACAAACTAACCAATATAAAGAATCAATAAAGCAATAGGAAAAACAAACAAAAAAGCAACAGGGTGGGAACACGCACACAAAGAAAACAACAAAGGGCTGGTCACACAAACCACAACTAAATTTGATCAACCCAAAATGGCTGACCAAGAAACAAACTATAGCCTAAGTGTGACTAGAAAATGCAACAAAATGGCACTTTCATCTCTTTAATAATAGCCGTCGTCTGTCTGTCTGTGTGTCCGCGAAAGCCGTGACCCGTAACGGAAACAAGAAATTTTTAAAATGCGCATCAATACCAAATGTGATATATTTTTATCCACTTTGTTGCGACGGGTAAATTTAAAGGACGAGCGAACGCGACGGGCGACCCCGTGGTTTTTTCCACGGGTTAACGACTAGTCTCTTTAATAATAGCCGTCGTCTGTCTGTCTATGTGTCCGCGAAAGCCGTGTCCCGTAACGGAAACACGAACTTTTTAAAATGCGCATCAATACCAAATGCGATATATTTCTGTCCACTTTGTTGCAACGGGTTAATTTAAAGGACGGGCGACCCCGTGGATTTTTCCACGGGCTAACGACTAGTCTCTTTAATAATAGCCGTCGTCTGTCTGCCTGTGTGTCCGCGAAAGCCGTGTCCCGTAACGGAAACACTAAATTTTCCTCGGTAATCATGCCGGTACGGTTGTGCAACACGGTTTACCCGGACTAACTGCTCGGCCCGGTTTTAACAGTGGACTGTTTCCTGTTTGTTTTTATTTAAACAGATTCTGCGATAAAGTTTTTTCAACAGGGTATTATCCCAATACGCCTGCACTAAGCGGTCAGCCCGGTGTCACAATTAATCTTTTTAATTTCACAGGAATAATTGACCGACTGTTGTTGCTATGACGGGGTAACAACGGTTTTTACTCTGTTTTTATTTCATCTAACGTTGCGGGAAAGTTATTTTTTGAAAAAATAGTTCCAACACTATAATGGTGTATGCGCTTTACTTGATTTACGACATACTGTATACCAGTACTAAAGCGCTTTACCTGATCGTGTGCAACAGTTTACGACTACTATTAATTATTCCATCGATGTGTTCAAAGCTGTTTGCCTGTACTAGGCGTTCAACCTGGTTGCACAAATAATTTTGAATTTACGCCGAAACTTATTCTGCAAAATAAAATAATATTGACCGATGTTTTTGTTATGATGGAGTAAAAATGGTTTGTAAACTCTGTTTTTATTTCAGCTTTTGTTGCGGGAAAGTTATTTTTTGAAAAATATGTGACAGTCGCAACACTATAATGGTGTATGCGCTTCACTTAATTTACGACATACTGTATACCTGTACTAAAGCGCTGCACAGTTCACGGCACTTATTAAGCGCTCCACAGAGTGTTTAACACCGGATCACACCTTGACCTGTGGCTTACCCCGGCGTTTCAACGCCAGGTTTCCCGGCTATCTCTTTAAAAATAGCCGTTGTCTGTCTGTGTGTCCGCGAAAGCGGCGTCCTGTAACGGAAACACGAACTTTTTAAAATGCGCATCAATACCAAATGCGATATATTTCTGTCCACTTTGTTGCAACGGGTTAATTTAAAGGACGGGCGACCCCGTGGATTTTTCCACGGGCTAACGAATAGTCTCTTTAATAATAGCCGTCGTCTGTCTGCCTGTGTGTCCGCGAAAGCCGTGTCCCGTAACGGAAACACTAAATTTTCCTCGGTAATCATGCCGGTACGGTTGTGCAACACGGTTTACCCGGACTAAGTGCTCGGCCCGGTTTTAACAGTGAGCTGTTTCCTGTTTGTTTTTATTTAAACAGATTCTGCGATAAAGTTTTTTCAACAGGGTATTATCCCAATACGCCTGCACTAAGCGGTCAGCCCGGTGTCACAATTAATCTTTTTAATTTCACAGGAATAATTGACCGACTGTTGTTGCTATGACGGGGTAACAACGGTTTTTACTCTGTTTTTATTTCATCTAACGTTGCGGGAAAGTTATTTTTTGAAAAAATAGTTGCAACACTATAATGGTGTATGCGCTTTACTTGATTTACGACATACTATATACCAGTACTAAAGCGCTTTACCTGATCGTGTGCAACAGTTTACGACTACTATTAATTGTTCCATCGATGTGTTCAAAGCTGTTTGCCTGTACTAGGCGTTCAACCTGGTTGCACAAATAATTTTGAATTTACGCCGAAACTTATTCTGCAAAATAAAATAATATTGACCGATGTTTTTGTTATGATGGAGTAAAAACGGTTTGTAAACTCTGTTTTTATTTCAGCTTTTGTTGCGGGAAAGTTATTTTTTGAAAAATATGTGACAGTCGCAACACTATAATGGTGTATGCGCTTCACTTAATTTACGACATACTGTATACCTGTACTAAAGCGCTGCACAGTTCACGGCACTTATTAAGCGCTCCACAGAGTGTTTAACACCGGATCACACCTTGACCTGTGGCTTACCCCGGCGTTTCAACGCCAGGTTTCCCGGCTATCTCTTTAAAAATAGCCGTTGTCTGTCTGTGTGTCCGCGAAAGCGGCGTCCTGTAACGGAAACACGAAATTTTTAAAATGCGCACGAATATCAAATGCGATATACTTTTATCCACTTTGTTGCGACGGGTAAATTTAAAGGACGAGCGAACGCGACGGGCGACCCCGTGGATTTTTCTACGGGTTAACGACTAGTCTCAATAATAATAGCCGTATTCCGTCTGTCTGTTCGTGCGTCAAAAGCGACTTGTGTTAACCACGCACGAAATTGCGCGCAGCTCTCTGATCTTTTCGCTGCGCTATTTTAAAGTTTCATTCCTATTTTGTCTTTTGCGTAGTCCAAAACTTTAATTTAATAAGTTTTTTATACAAAATTCATGGTTAATTAACTTTTATTGTTCCTTCGATGCAGTTTATTTGTTATAAATAACTACACGGAAAAACAAAGTTGCGGACAATTAACATTACGTTTTCTATTTCATTAATGAAGCTTTATTTATTCGTGCCTTTGAAAGGAAATTAACAAAAAAAAAAAGTTTTTGATAATAGGAGAACAATAAATTTTAGAAGAATTTAGTAAGTGATTTTTTGTTTCTTCTAAACATGAATTTGAATATTATTTTGTAAAATTTTGTTTCATCTTCAACCATTTTTTTTTTTTTTTGAAACAATAAAGCTGGATGTGCTTAATTTTTTTGCCGAAACTTATTATGTTTTTAACTGAACAAAAAGTGTAAGAAAATGTCAAATTTGGTTTTTTAAAAGCTATTTGCAAGAAAGGCCTCTTTTTTAACCTCAATCAGGTCGTGAAAATGCGTCAGTTATTGTTAAATATATGAATTTTTCGAGAAAGCGGCGTAACACTACTTCCGATAATCTATACTATATAAAAAAAGGTGTAGTTTACACTGCTTCCGTGTCTATAAGTGTATATTTCCAGGAACCATGGCTACCACAGACAAACAGGTGCGCGAAATAATTACGTCGGCTAATTTCCGTGGGTTGTTCCACGGGTTAAACGAATAGTCTATATTATAATACCCGTATACGTCTGTCCGTCCGTCTGTCTGTCACGCAAAATGGTAGCTTAGCTGCGCAGGTAGCGAGACGCACGCAATGCAGTAAAAAAAGGCCGGGCGAGTCCGTGGAAAAATCCACGGGCTAACGACTAGTAAATAATATAATACAAAGTATCTAATAATAAATATATGTCCTTTAAGATATGCCTAAGGCCATTACCATTATGTAAAGAATAATGGTAATGACATCATCCATGCCTCAATGCATAATAGTTCCTAAGGAACACCACTAGATATAATAGATATCAGAAACCTTTATACACATAAAGACTCAATACACTCATAGACATTAAAACAGATACATAAACAAAGACTTTACACATAAAAAACATAAACAAAACTAAGACTGTTTTAGACACATCGAGTAGATGCTTTTGTTCACGTGATACCGTTACCGTTTCGGAGCAAAATCATTTCACTTTTTACATTGGAACAAAATAATTGCGTTTCGCATATCGGATAAGTTCGGTTTCGTGTGGACAAACACACTATCCCGCACGAAAGTATACCTCTATCTGCAACATGTGAACATGGTTCTTTTTAGTAAACAGCAAGAAGCCAACCTTGTTCCCATGGATTTTTATAGAATTTTTTTGTTTTTAAGACTGAAATACAGTTGAACTCACGTAATTAGAAAACCCCCATAATTCGAAAAATCATACAAATCGAACGGATTCTTTAGGTTCCCCTGATCGTATTTTTTCCTCATCTAATTCGAATATTGTAATAGTATAATTTTCTCTCAATTTGGTTCCTCAGATTCAAATGTTTTTACGTATTCAAAAAAAGATTTAACGGGACGAAGCAATGTTCTATTACTGACTTTTTTCTAATAGAGTAATTCTACGTAAAGTTTATTGCTATATAAATAATTCTTACAAAAATACCAGGTAGCTTGTTAAAACCGTGAAAAACCAACACCCTTTGCGTATATTTTTTTTCAAAATTTGGCTGATAAAACTTAAACTTTTATAATCCGAACAAATCCCAAAAATGATTTGACTTACACGAGTTCAGCTCAACCTCGTCCCCAGGGTGTTGTTCATCAACAAGGCAACATGCCTTGGAAACGAGGTTGAAGTTCAGCTGTTTAAAAAACAACTAACAACCCTAGATACGAGGTTGGTTATAGGCATCATAAGACACAGTTTTGAAGAAAAATAGGCTTCAAATAAAAACCAGGTGCGAATAAAAGTCGACAAAACGTTTAAAAGTTGTTCTTTCCCTGACATAACACGATTAACTACTTTAGAGGCAGAAACTTTCGCGGGCATTAACTTTCGCGTTTTTCGCGTTTTTTGATCATTTTCGCGAAAGTTTATGCCTTTGGAAATTCTAAATCATCAAAACGCAAAAGTTTTTTCACGCGAAATCATGGATATTTTTCAAAACGCGAAAGTTTTTTCACCATAAAAAAATCATAAAAACGGAGCAGTTTTTAAAAGTAATGATTTATTTCTACTTTAATCATCGTCAACTACAATAACACTTGGTGTTTTTTTCTTCTTTGGAGCTGCGAGCATTTCTCGGATGTCCCGATTATTTGAAACAGTGCTTGTGGATGCAGACTTTTTCTTCCTTTTGCCGGGGGCTTGCGGTGTAACGACTGTAGGCGGCAACGTCATGACGAAATTGAACAGATTTCCAACCGCTATGTCTTCTGTTGGTTCCGTGTAGAGATCTTTAACTAGATCTAAATAACGTGATGTTAATTTCGCTTGAAGAATGGTGGCTGGTGTTTCGATCACAGCTTGACATTCTATTTCAAGTCCTCCTTGTACTAAGGGAGAACGGCGATAATGTTCTGAAGAAAGCGTACAATACATAGACGTACCTCGATCTAAGAAATACTTTGTTGTTTTTGAAATCTCTTTTGGCAAGTGTCCAACAGTTTCTTCATTTTCGCTCACTGTCTTTATAGCAAATCTATCGAAGGCGTTTCCAGGCTCGTGAAGACAAATAAGTTTTTCGTTCTCTTTTGGTTGCTAAAATCTTCGATAGTAATGATATCCTCTTACAGCGGCAGTAAATGTATGTTTTTCCATATTGATGAAAAGATTTGTAGTAACAGTGATAAAAGATGTTATGTTCAAAACAATAAAAAACTGTTGTTTTTGGATATAAGTTCGATTTTTTTTTAATTTTATTCATTTCTAAAGAAAATTTGATTGAATGATTCGAAATAAAAACATTCGATTAGTCGCGAAAAAAGAAAAAAAAACACTCCATTGTACAATAATTATTTTTGATTGCATCAGACGGGAATGTTTTGATTTTAATCTGCGATGGAGGAGATATGAGTAGAGAGCTTTCAAAAACAAGTTCTGGGATTATGTAAACAAACTTACAGGGTGTTTGATAGAGAGCTCTGTCAATATCCATCATCATGTCGTTTTTAAGAAAGATGCAGCTAAGAGGCGAAAAGAGGCAAACAATCAAGAATATGAAATTTCTCAACAAAGCTTGCAAAGTCAGAGAACAGAAGAACAGAGGTGGAGTAGTCAATACAACAGTAGCAAATGCAACAGCCAAAGCTCTGATGAGTAAGTATCCTCATGCTGTCGGTCAAGTTGACATCGACTCATCGCGTTGGGCAAAAAGCCTGTTTTCCCGAATAAATTTTGTCAAGCGGAGAAAAACATCGTGAAAGTCGAACATACCTGATGGGGCTCGAAAAGAGATAGAGTTGCTATATCTCCATGACGTTGTATCAAAAGTAGAACAGTACAACATACCATCTGTTTTATTTTTAAATATCGATCAAACTCCGTTAAAGTACGTTCCAGTAGGTAATAAAACAATGGCAGCAAAGGGAGTTCACTCTGTGACGATTGAAGGAAGTGTGGATAAGCGTTCAATAACTGGAACATTTACCATTTCGTTTGATGGAAACTTTCTTCCTATTCACCTTATTTATGGTGGCAAGACAACGAAAAGTTTACCGATGTTTGAATTTCCAAAAGATTTCAGCCTCAGCACAAATCCCAAACATTTTTCAAACACGGATGAATCGTTAAGTTCTTGAAAGAAGTCATCAAGCCTTATGTAGTCAAACAAAGACAGATCCTGAAATGCTCTACGGATCAGAAAGCACTCGTCATCATGGACGTCTTTACTGGTCAAAAGACGGCAGCTGTACTCGACGCTTTTAAAGAAGTAAACATATGTATCGTCAATGTCCCTGCTAATATGACAAAGTTCTACCAGCCACTTGATCTGACGGTCAATGGTTTCTGCAAACGATTTCTCAAACGTAAATTTAACGAATGGTACTCAGACCAAGTGAAAGGGCAGCTAGATAATGGTGTTGAGATTGATGACGTTCAAGTAGGGTTACAGTTGTTCAAACTTAAACCTGTTCACGCCGGTTGGATTGTGGAATTCTACAACCAAATGAGCACGCCGAAAGGGAAAGAAATTATCGATAGTGGATGGAAAAGTGCTGGTATTTTTGATGCCTTAGAACTCAGTTCAAGCAAAATGCCATCGATTGATCCTTTCCAAGATATTGATCCGATGCTGAGTAATGATGTTGAGCAATCTGATGATAGCCGTCTCTTAGAAATTTGTGATGTCACAGTGGAGGCATTTGAAGCGTTATGTGGAAGCTAGATTCAAGAAAGTGATGACGATACTGGCTCAGAATGGGAAGAGGCAGATGATTAAATTTACTTAGCCTAAACTTGTATATTTTATACATTTTTGATTACGGTAAAGACCTTAGATGTGATTTAACGAATAATTTTTTTCTTGGATTTTGCCAACTCGCAAAAGTATTTTCAGGCGAATATGAACCTTATTTTGAATTTGAAAAGAAAGTTTTTCCCGCGAAATTTGTTTCAAAAATCGCCAAACGCTAAAGTTTTGTCGCGTTTTTTTTTTTTTTTTGACACGGGAAAGTTAATGTCCGCGAAAGTTTCTGCCCTTAAAGTAACATAAAAAAAGATGTCCGGTGGTGGGAACTTTAACTGTAACTTGAACTATGGTAATTGTGTACAATATACCCCTGTCATCGGCCAGCATTATACTGCATTGTGTAGTAGTCAGGAAATCTCATTTTCATTCAGGTAAATTATAATATGCAACTCTCATTCATAAATTTTCTCATTTCCACATAATTTTCATGTTTCTTTTGTTTGAATATGTTATTTCTAGGAGGATAAGGTTACACTGAACATTCAGTCGAGGTAAAACAAAACGGAACCAAAAAGCAGGTGATAAATTAAGCAAATAAAGAGGCTGAGCGAAAAATAGTTTTTTATTGAGAAAATGCATTATTATTATTATTATTCCAGGGTAGCCTCTTCAATTTCTATTGGTACTGCTATCAACAAGGTATGGCTGAATAGGTTTAGGAATGTGGAGTAAAAATGTTTTAGAGATTCAACAAACGGATTTATAATTTCGTCTTAAATAATAAAAAAAACAATCCAAGGTAAATACAACTAATTTAAACTAAAAACACAAAATATAAAAGATGTAAACCAAAAAAGTTCAGGAAAATATATTGATCACGTGTATACCATGTATTTTAAAAATATTTTTAAATACCAGGAACTATAAATAGCTATAAAAAATATTCAGATTCCAATACTCTAGAAAAAAAATTCATAAAACATCAGCTCTAACATCACTTGTAAAACATCAATCATTTTTTTTATCAAAATTTGTTACATACAAAAAGGGAAGAAAAAATAACACACAGTCATACAGCAGGGAATTAAAAAGAAAACTGCAATATTCGAAAGATACTTAAAAAACAAAATTTAGAAAGCGTTATGCGAATAAAAAAGAAATTAACGGTCAAGAATTAGAACGTGGCATTACTGTGCTGAAAACGATGTCTCGCATAAACACAAGCACTAACCCTGAACACCCTTCAGCCTTAGTGGTAATGTCACACGAATTTCATACAGTTTTAGTAGAAAAACACGCCTGGAAATTTAGAAGAGAAAGTTATACACAACTTACTGGAGCACGTGTATTTAAAAAAGTAAAGTTATATACAAAAGAACAAAACGAAGTAATTAATTTTTTCACGAAAGCAACACCTCTTACATTATAATAATTCACAGTGTGGCAAACAGGTTTGCGAGAAAGAAACCAGTCAGGTATACTTTCTTTCAGCTTTAAAGGTTGCGTATTGTTTCCTAACTCTTCTCCAAAAAAGGGCTAGCCTTTTAATATGGGTTAAATATCTTTTTTCATAAGAGAAAAAAAATATGCATGCAAACCAAAGCTACAAAGGTGAAGTTATGAAAGCATTTTTCCAGCCCATTTCGGAAAAGGTATGCTATCTAGTCTTACAATTCCTTCATCAGGTTTTAAAGCCTGTTTAAGCCCCTTTGGCGACCATGTCAGAAAACAATTCTCTGTGTTAATAATGCGAAAGTAATCGAGCGTAGACACGGACCTATATAACTACACAGAAATTAAACAAAGATATAAAAAGCGAGACAAATGCATAAACAAATAAAGTTTAAAAATCGTAGAAAAATAATCAATAATCTTTTTTTAGCTACAACATTGCATCATTTCGTGTGCAGAATATATCGGAACAATTAAAGATCAACCACCCCTCCCCATCTTCATTTCTCAATTTAGAAAACCCCAGGGGGCTCTGTAACAGTATTTGAACATTGAGACAGAGAAAGGAGTCTACGAAATGTTAAGGGATACATTTGTCCCAACATTAACGATTGCAGAATAAAACTTTTCAATTTCGACTTAATTTCTAAAAAAAATTTCTTTCTATTTCGCTTACATTGCGCATTACAAATCTCACATCAACGCGGTGATTTTCTCATCATATTCCTGCATCAATTTACTATACCGAGTTCTCATTTTCGAATGGGCTGTAATGATTTTTTCCACTGCGTCCTCAGTACTCTCAGTGACGTCATCGAGTGGAGTAACAAATTCTAAACTTTCTTCGTCCAGTCCTTCTCTGTCTTCTACAAACGGCAAATTCTCTTGTTCTCTTTGGATCTGCTTCAACTCCTCTTTTGTCATTTTAAGCGGCTCTCTCAACGGTTCTAAGAAAAGGAATGAAAATAAAATTGAATGAAGTTTTCAGTTGGACAACAGCATCGGTAAACGTTGTACCGTAATTTTGATAAAAACTCACTCTCACGAAGTGTCAGGGGATTGACAAAATTGTGTATTATTTTATTTATTTTTAATTTTAAACTCCAAGAACTCCAGTTAAACTGCAGCATTGGGATTGGGTTATTGCAAATGCCACCAGAGACAATGAAGTTACGTGTGCAAGAAGAAAAAAAAAATAATTCCATAGAGTTAGTTTGTAAACTATCATCATGTTCGTTTCAGATCACTGATTAAGATTCCCCTTTAAAAAGGTTTATAATAATAACCAAACCATTATTAGCAAGATAAAAGTTTTAGAGAAAATAAAAAATAAGATGGAGAAAAAACAGATTTTTTTCTGACATTAAAATGGGTTGAATTAAAACGTTTAAGCACAATGAAATGTAAAGAAAAACATCTGGCAATGAGATACGATTTGTTTACGTAATAATCCACTCACACCTTTTCAAGTTGGTAAATGCTGCGCCGTTGTGTGCATTTTGTTAGAAAGCGCGCCTATATTGGCGTCACTTCAAAACTTACCAATAAAGATATAAATGAAAAATTTATTACAATTTTGTCGCTTCTTATTTCGAAGTTAGCTGGGCCCTTTAGTTATTTTGTTGGCAACACAAAAATCTCGAATGCATGTATTTTAAAGTTTTCAGTTAGCTAGCTAGCTATAGCTAACATGTGTGGAAACCAGCAGAGGTAATGAGGTACTATAATTTTTATACATTTATAAGGCTACACACGTAACTAACACAATTTGTCGTTGGTTATCCTTTCCCACACATGATGTTTAGCTTTTAGCTACCTGCAATAGTATTATATGGCTAGCCTAGCTAAAAGTGATGGTATAGATAGATAATGAGTAGCTAGCTAACTTTTAGATATTGGAATAAAAAGCAAAAAAACTTCTTTAAAAATTAATTTTGGGAGATTTTTTTGTGACTTTGTATCGTGGAACAGACGACATCGTTGGAAACTAATATTTGTGACCAATTAATGATGTATTATTAATTAATGTGTATTATTATGCAAAGTATTAATGCAACTCAAACCTGGTCATGGAATCTACCGTCGGGTATCAGCGGTACTAATAATTGCGAGTAGGTATGTGTGCGAGTCGGAGAAAATTAAATTTTACGCATATAAATTTTACGCATATTAATTTTCGCGTATAATTGCTTTTGGGTATTAATTCTTGCGAATTAGGGAAAAAAGGTTATATATCAAATGTTTTTGGAAAACATTCACCAAATTCACTTTAGATCAAATGCTGACTTAAAGTCAGCGTTTGATTTCTACTCCTCTATGAATAAAATTGCGCTATTTTTACTCCGTGGTTAAAGCTCACGAATTATTGAGAGTTCTTTGCAAGTAGTAAATTTTCGCGAATGGTGCCTTGAATTATTTTTAACGGATAAAATTATTACCATTAAGGTAAATTAGCGTGTGGCCTAAAAATATCACGACTATAATCGCGGATGAGCAATAATAAAACAGCCTCAAAACATTATTTTATCAAAAATTGCTAATATTACACCGCTATACCGTTTACCCCTAGGCATTGTTGGATTCATGCAGTACAAATTATTTCAATTGAAGCCACATCTTTCAGGCAACCCGATAGAACACGGCGAAGTGGCGTTTTGTGTAAAAGATGATTAGCTTTTTCAATACAATTTTGATGAAAGTTATTTCCCACGTGCAAAACCTAGGGAAAAAGGTCCGGGAATCAAGGTTGTCCCCTGTGTGGTTTGAGTGTTTAAACCGCACATGTTTTCTTGTTTATCTGAAAATATTTGGGAAAAGAAGATTTAATTCATTCTCTTTACCTTTCTCGTCTTCATCTTCTTCTTCTTCGTTCTCTTTTTCTTCTACGCCATCACTGTCGTCTAAAAAAGCGTAGTAATAGTAAGCAGTAAATACGACTGACGCAGTGTAGGTTATTTAAACCTGTGTATAAAAAAACATATCTCAAGACATCTTTCTGCAACTTTTAACGAATTTATATGTGTACGGCAAATTAATCATGTAATGATTTGAACCTGCATCTTGAATTGAACCTGCGAATTCTTGAATTGAACCTGCGAATTCTTGAACTAGCGAACGCTTAAACCTGCGTCTTGAATAGAATCTGTGAACGCTTGAACCTGCGAATGCTTGAGCCTGCGAATACTTTAACCTGCGAGCGTTTGAACCTGCGAGCGCTTGAACCTGCGAACGCTTAACCACGCGAACGCCTGAACCTGCAAACGCTTGAACATGCGAGCGCTTGAACCTGTCAGAGCTTAAACACACATTTGAAATAAATAATTTTATGTACCTCCCACTTCAGTCTCAGGATCTAAAAATCAATAGAAAAATTTTAAACATAATTAAACATAATTTTAACAGAACACGCAAACTTTATTAGCTGATAAGTAAGAGGTGCGCCTAAAAACTCAAGACTTATGAAACGGTGTGAAAGCTACGCTCAAGATATTTACCGTGCCACAACTATTCGTGATTACATGTCACGACAAAATTTCACCTGCAAATTGACAATTCTGTTTAAATATCGAACTAAAACAGCTTCTCCAGCAGAAATTTCTACAGCAGATTTGCATATTATATACTATCTAGAATTTAAAATTACGTGTAACTGTTCCTGACTGCATCTCCCAATGTTTACTATTTAAGCATGCCTGCTTTAGTTTTTTTTCTCTTGACATTGATATTATGACAACTTTGGAAGTTGAGAAGCACCTTTAAAGTAAACCTTCATAGCATTAGGAGCAGGTAACCTTTTCCACCACAAATAAAAAAAACACAACCACCTTGTAGTATGAATATTTTAAAGAAAGCCAATTTTTAACGCAATGTAAAAAAATGCACTTGCATTATTATCAACTAGTCGTATGTAGTATTAATAACTAGTTGTAAGTATTGTTATTAACTAGTCGTATGTATTGTTACTAACTAGTCGTGTGTATTGTTATTAACTAGTCGTATGTATTGTTACTAGCTAGTCGTATGCTTTGTTATTAACTATTCGTATGCATTGTTACTAACTAGTAGTATGTATTGTTACTAACTAGTCGTATGTATTGTTATTAACTAGTCGTATGATTTGTTATTAACTAGTCGTATGTATTGTTATTAACTAGTCGTATGTATTGTTACTAACTAGTCGTATGTATGTATTATTAAATACTTGTACGTATTGTTATTAACTAGTCGCATGTATTGTTATTAACTAGTCGTATGTATTGTTAAAAAATAGTCGTATGTATTAGTCGTATGTATTGTTAAAAACTAGTCGTATGTATTAGTCGTATGTATTGTTATAAACTAGTCGTTTAAGCCGTAAAAAGACGTAGGTATAGGAAATAAATTGAAAAAAAGAATTTCATGACTTTTTTCACACCAAAATAGAGCTTAAGTTTGTTAAAGAAACATTTAAGTTGGACATAAAACCTAATATATACTCAAAATAGTTTCATTTCTACTTTTTTTATTAACGTACTCATTGAAACTCAACAACAACATCACATTTAGATCACTAAAAGTACAGCTAAAAATAAATACCAATTATACCAATTACAGGACACCTAATGATAACAGAATTTTTTTATTTTCTAATGTGTCGATCCTGTACACAAATATTCGTCAAATAAATAAATAAAGTAAATAAATAAATGTTAGTCGCTGTTTCTGTAACTTTTTCAAGAACGTAGTTTCCCCACAACACTCAACAGTTATTGAAATTTCCGTATTGCTACACTAAACTAGTACAGTGACCGTCTCACTAGACTCATAAATTCTGGATAAAGTCGGAGAACTATTATCTTCTTAAAATTTCTCAACTTTTAAATCTTCTTTTATGACAATAGATCATTTATTAAGGACATCAACAAATAAAACAAGGCAACCCCCCCCCCCCCCCCCCACAAAAAAAATTATAACGCAATAAAAAGCATACGGTAAGTCGATGCTTCCATCATTTTCTTTTTTTCATCCAACTGTTTTCTCGCAATGATTTCGCCTCTTCGCCCTTTTAATTCATCTAGATAACTCAAACCGTGCACTGCTGCCATGTAATGTCTCATTTCCTCCTGAAAGTTTTTCTTCCGGCCAGTGTATTCATTCTTGTGAAGCTTTGTCACGAAAGTGAGACGAGCTCCTGAATAGTTGAAGCTTGGTGGTCTTGCAGAATGAGGAATATTTCCTAAATAAATATCAATCTTCATACAGACGACAATAATTTGATTTTATAACTTGCATTTAAAACGTTTCGTCGTAAAAAAAAATTAAAAAAACCCTTCAACTCAGTTCTGATCAATTTCGCAAATATGATATATTACTTTAAAAATATCCATTGAGTAACTGTTTGCAAGGTTCTCTAATACATCAACAACACAAAAGCATAAAGGATGTAACCAAACATAGCTGTTTATTATTCAACATCCCAGACTGAAAAAAGATACCTCGTTAAATTCGCTTTTGCACACCTGATTCTATATCGCTGATAAAATTATGTTGCTTTCAAAACATATAGCAAATTATATTTCACTGAGAATACACAGATTCTTAAATAAATCTGTATTTATTTAAGTGCATAACTAAGTAAAATGCATACCATCAAATATCACAGTTCGTCCATAACGAGGTCTTACTTGAGCAACGATTTCCGTGTCATCGCTGTTCTTCTCAAAAAACGTCGTTTCTCCATAATTATTTTTTGTCCATTCAGGATTTAGATACACCAAAACTGTGAATTCCTCCTCCCCATAGTAACCAACATCACCATGGATACGTGTGTGATCAGAGCTGCGTATAAGGTTAATCGACACATCATAGGGAAACATGTTCGGATTCCCTGTTACGTATGATGCGAGCTATAACATGAAAAAGAATTGCATCACATAAGGTTCAAAACAAAGTGAAACTCACTTTTATGTCAAAAACAATGCATGTTGAAAATTTATGCATATGCACTACAATTTTTTAAAAAGAACATCAAATTTTAGCTCCTTATGTTTTACACATTTATAGCCTCATTTGTGTTCTTATGAAAATAGGAAAATATAGTCACAATGACGAATAGCTGTTACAAGGATTAGAAGAAATAGATATCGACGTCATTTGAGTTCCAAAACATTGTTTGATTAGTGATTCTGGGCTTCCATGATTTTGTTCCTATAACCCATGAAGGAATTTAAGCTGAATACGTTCTAAATATGTTCTCAATCTTCGACAAAATCTCATCCTTAACGTTTTTATAAACTAATTTTAAAAAACGTGTTCTTTATGAAACCTAAAGATTCAAGATTACAAAAACCTTTTAGTATGTATCTTCGAATCTTTTCTTTCGAAATACAGAAAAAAAGCTTTTTAGTAAAATATTCGAATTTTATATTGTGAAAGTTAGTTTTATTCCAATATGAAGCGTCAGATTTAGTAAATTGGTAAAATGTCAACATATAGCCAGTTTTTAATCTGACTGTCTGTCTGAATGAGATTTCTTCTTTTTTAGAGATGGTCTATTCACAAAAATATATGCTGCAAATATTATAAGACATTGTGTGAAACAAAAAAATGCTGTTCAATTTGTTTTGACAGCTAACAGGAAAATCCAAAAAAAAGCAAACAGCGAAACAAATATTCTCAACGAACATTACTATAAAAAATACAAAAAATAACCATAAAAATATTTTGATTTGATGTACACTATTACTTCATCATATTTTCCATGATGGAAAACCTCAGATTTAAATGCTTCTAAGGAATGCCAATATAAGAGATATCATATTCGTTTACCTTTCTGATAATTTTCCAGTATGGGCTTTGAATATATGGATTTAGAAGAAATCCTGCAATCCACTGAACATTGTCTGAAGACGAGTCAATCGAATCATCATAGAAATAAGTACCATATTTTAAAACAAAACCACGCAAGTGATCCAATAAGTCTTTGGAAAATAAACCATCAAACACAACAATTTTACGACCATCAGTTTTGGTGGTGTATTCAAGAACCTTGTGTTTTGCAGGATCAGGAGCAGTGAACGGCTCATCTTCAGAAAGTTTGTATTGTGGTAGATACCAGTTCTTATATGAATATTCACGGTCCTGTGAAAACAAGGGTACAATGATGAGTCAAAGGCTGAGCCATAAAATAATTTTGAGCTTCCAAACGACAATCTATAGTTGTTTTTAGCATGCATTTACTTATGCTTGCACAAGAGATGTTCGAAAAAGTATGCAAAAAATGCATGGGTTAAATTGTAATTTTTTTATCGTTTTGTCTTTAATAAATGTTTCTTCACAAAAATTTAATGTTCTTTAAAACTAAAACCCTAAACCTGTCCTTAAAGGAAAAAAAGCATTTTTAAAACATTATAACCATGGAAATAAGCACTACAATTTATTCTTCTAATACAAATTGAGAGGAATTCTAGTTGTAACTGTTATTGTTTAATATTGTGATTCTCTTGGTTCTTAAAGTACTCTAGACAATAGAACATTGTGGAGGTGCATTCTATACCAAAGGGGAAGCAACGATATATAGACCAACAGGTAATATCCCATATATCTCTTTAACAGTAACAAACTGTAAAATATGCAATATTATAGAGGATCATAGTTGGTAAAGTTTTACAGTACTTTATTGTTTGCATTAATAAGCAAGTTTATTGTTTGCATGTAAAATTTCGTTAAAATGATATTCTGTATAATACTCTGAAGCACATCAGTTTACACACAATATACACATAGTTGTTACTAAATAAAGTACCTTTCTATACTGCAGAAGTTTGGTATAACTAGCTTCCATTTTTGATTTATCTTTTGAGAATTGAACTTGAAATATAACTTGTCCTTGTAAAAATGAAACAGCTGGTGGTCTGTTGAGCCGAAATATCGTACTTTCCCATACTACAACTCTTCCACCTTTATGAGTAGCTCCGCCAATAATTTCTCGTTTTTTATCATACCTAAAAATAAGAAGTATATAAGGATAAAAAAGTATGAAAACCATAAATTGCCGAGACCTAACAATGGAGAAGACATTGTAATACTGCCAAAGGATGATACTTTGAAGATGCAGCTATGATGATTCATAACATGTAAAAATATGAGAAAATGAAATTTGTGACTGTGAAACAACACCATCAGCATTTTTTTCTGAATTTTGAATTAATAAAACACCCTTGTAGGTTCAATGATTTAAGAAGAATGGAACAATTAAATAATAATATAAATGCAAAATTCGACAAAGTTAATTTGCTATATTATTTTGCTATATTTATGCATATCAAAAATTTGCAGTTGCAGCTAGAGAAAAAACAAAAGCTATTTAAATATTTTTAAAACAGCGTATGCACGATTCAACTAAGTTTCTTAATTTTGACATGACAACATGTAAAATTTCTTAAAGTACAGTCAATCATAAAAGATAAACCAAGGTTTACAAATATAATGCCCCAGTTTTGACAATTTCAAAAGATTAGAACAAATGAAATGTCTTATACTTCAAAAACTTTCAAACATTTAATTAATTTTTCACATTTTGATTACCGCCCATCTCAAAAAGAAAAATAGAGATTTAAAAAGACTTTACCTTGAGAAATAATATAGTAACTTAATGTTTACAAGTTTTATCTTTTTAAGGCAACTCACAATTTTCTTGACTGGTTAAAATATGTAAAGATAGCTTAACATCTGAAATCTTAATAGGAGGTTAAGCTACAAATTACTCACAAATATAACTCCCCATAATAATTTTTCTTCCAAAACTCGTTTACGAACATCATCACAGAAAATTCACCTTCATCTGTGCTATCTGCAGACACTCTGGTATGATCTCCACGACGAATAATTTTGCCAAAAACTCTAAGAATTAATGAGATTAACTTTATTACCTTCTCAACTTTCTACCTATGTGTTTATAATTCTAGAAATCTCTAACTAATGCACTTAGCCAGAAAGAAATGAATTAAATATTTTTTGTTATTTTATGTGAATCATCAACTTTGTGTCCCCTAGTAGGTAGTATTTCAAAAAGTCAAAGTGATTATAATTTTTGCTGATTTATTTCTTGAGTCAGTTACATAAAAAGTTCAAAAACCGTACTTTTCTCACTTAAATTGAGAATGTTTTGAAATCTGCTCTCCAACCTAGATGGTGCTGGTAACTACGATTGATTCATGGGGAAATTAATGCCACTCAATGAAAATCTAGATGACGCAGCAAAACATTACTTTGTTTTTCACAAGTTTACAAAAATGGTTTTTTAACTGTTTTGAACATAAAATGTGAGCTTTATTGCACACAGCATTGTATACTTATAAATCCTTAAATGTGGGCCTAACATTTTCATTTTGAATAAAATTTAAATGCAACCTCACAGAAGTTTTTTTTCCTAAAAGTAACTATTGAATACAGAACATAAAGGTCAGTAATTATAAGTAAACAAATTTATCTCAGCAACTAAGCCTGCTTTTTATCTCAATTTTTATCTCTTCATCAAAGAATATTACATTTTTACATTATTACCACTGTTTTTTTTTTGACATAGGATAGAGATTTTTTTGGAAAATATTTTAGTTATCCTTATAAACAACAAATAATGAATTGCACACTCACCTGTAAGGATAATACGGTCCTTCGTCTTTTGATACATCAATAACAGCCCGTAATAACCTTTTACATAATTTAGTTTTACTAAATGCTACCGGATCACGATCATTTATCCAGGGTGTATTGTCATGAGTTCTCTAAAGAGTTGTAACATGCTTCAATACATTCATGCCTGAATCAGTCATTTTTTGCTTTGAACACCCTAGTAGAAAACACAGCAACCAAACCTGCTTGACAAAGATTTGCTTAAGCAACACATGTCAAACTAACAAGCAATTCAAAAGTTATTTATTACCAAATATTTTGAAACCTGGAATGACAGACATACAATGATATGTAATAAACAGATGCAGATTGTTTTGCAGAAAAGGTTAAGAGGTTATAGAAAACTCCAAAAGGTTATAAAAAATATTATACGTTTTTTCATGCAAGTGCAATCAAATTTTGTGCCAAATTCCTAAAATTTTGAAATAATTTAAAAAAATTACCTGCTTGTTTACATCATCAGAATCATAATTATTGAATAACCAACCCTCGTTGTCAAACGTTAAATAATTTTTTACAAGAACTTGATATTTTGATGGTATAATGTTGTCATACACAGCGTACGGACGTCCATCTGGTGTTTTTGTGTAGATTAATCGATGCTCGCTGACATTGAACTTCTGGAAAAAAGGCTCAAACTGTATATATCTATTACATAATCAATAAACACAAAGGATTTATTTAAAAGCAATCTTAGGCAAGAAAAGATGTTGTTGAACTGACTTTGTAGAGCTTAAAAAATTGTTATCAAGTCTTTGTTATTTCAAATGCATCATCGTCATTCTCAGGTTAACGTCCGTTTTCCATGCTAGCATGAGTGGGACGGGGTATATTAATGACCCTCTTCCAATCTGATCTAGACTGTGTTAGATCTAAACTTAACTTCCTCTGTATCAAGTCTGTCCTTATAACCTCCTGCCAAGTCTTTCTCGGTCTGCCTCTGGGCTTGCCCCAGGAACTATCAAGCCTCGACACTTTCTTACCCAATTATCCCCTCCATTCTTTCCAAGTGCCCCAGCCAATTCAATCTTCTTATCTGAATAACATCTTTAATTCTACAGATACTTAGCCTGCTTCTTAGCTCACCTGAACTCTTTCTGTCTCTCAGACTGGCGTTACACACCCACCTAACCATTCTCATATCATTCCTTTCTAGACGGTCAAGATCTTCCTGCTTCACTGCCCATGTCTCACTACCCTATCGTACAATATAAAACTTTTAATGATGATTTTTTATATAAATGGCACATGCACTTAACTATACGGAATAATTTTATATTTAAGCGTTAAGTCATTCCCGTCCCATGAAATTGCTATTAAAACTTTGTTTACTTAATTGCATAAGAATATGTAAAGCCAAAAAAGATTTTTTCTTTAAACTTTCTGAATTGAAACTTTATTTTTACATCTTGTATATGGAAAACATTGTTCCGCGTCCCTAAATTGTTCTTGCTCAAGAGAAGTAATATTGCTGTGACATACTTTGCACACACATAATCTTTGCAAACATTCGGTTAAATTTGATTTGTGTCTATAATCCAATTATACAGAGGTTAAGTTTAGGTATTCATTGGTGTCATATACACTATCGCTGGGAAAACATCTATTACTTTCTTCAACTGACACACTTTTTGCTCAATTTGCTCAATTTAATGAATTTATGTAAGCCTGACTGGCTGTATTAAACAGGGCTACTAATTCAAATGGATTGTAGCTATAAAACCTGGAACAGACAAACTAATACATGCATCCTAATTTATTTCTTATGTTTAATAATTTTATAAAGCTTTGCCGTAAATCCTCTTTTAAGTAAATCCTCTTTTAATCAAGGGTAGCCTATTCAGGCACGATAATTTAACAATTTACTAGTTTAAAGGCAGAAGTTGTCAAAAAGAAAGGAGGCTCCATCCAGATATAAATACACAAACACATATAAAAAAACAACAAATAATAAAAAAAAATGCTGAGATTTTGCTAGGGAAGCATTTAAACAAATTAAGTATGAGTGAAAGGAGTTTACTTGCCATGAACAAATCAAGAATGACTACTCTTTTGTTTGTCTTACCATAAATCACCATAAATCGTTTAAAAAGCATCAAAATAGAATCGTAAAAGTTAAAAAAAA
Source organism: Hydractinia symbiolongicarpus (assembly GCF_029227915.1). Taxonomy (NCBI): domain Eukaryota; kingdom Metazoa; phylum Cnidaria; class Hydrozoa; order Anthoathecata; family Hydractiniidae; genus Hydractinia; species Hydractinia symbiolongicarpus. The sequence goes on from NC_079878.1 coordinate 8,847,439, forward strand.
AGCAATGTAGATCGTTAACTATCAAAACGGGATGCTGGAAAGCAAAAACATTGCTGCACACTGTACATTACAAAACAGTCAAAACAAGATTTTAAGAATGAAAAATAATAGTTAATAACTTGTGTGTTAGAATAGAATATATTAATGAGGTTATTATTATAACTTATCTGGCTTCCTCAAAAGATGTTTTTACAGCGAAACCCTAGAATTTTAAGCCTGTCTAAATAAAATAAATATTAAAACAGTATTTTGAAGTAACACTAAAAATAGTTAAGATACCTTTTTTGTACTTGGAGTAACAGAAGCTTCATCAACTTTTTGACCAACCTTCATAACATTGTCATCAATTACTATGTTGTCAGCATCTTGTTTTGTTGTGGTGAACACCATCAGAAACAAACACACCAAAATGTGCAATAATTTCATTTTTATTATATATACCCTAATGAAAAATGTTCATAAATAATAACACATCGTCTTTAGGAATACAGAAACAAATTTCCATTGAAGCACACTATATTCAATTCTTAGTTTTTACCATGTATATACATCAGTTTTTCATAGAAAATTTAAAGGTGCAATGTGTTCCAGCCTATATGACTTGAGTCACTCACATATTGATTGAGAAACCCAATAATGATAGCGCACACAACATGTGAGCATTTTTTGATAAGCAAATTATCCTCTACAGTATATAGCTAGATGATAATTAGTTTTTTCAAGTTAGGGTCACTTAAATATTTTCACAATTGAGCCGTAAAACTTCCTTAGTGTCCAAATTCTGAATGTTTTGTTTCTTAAATGTAGCTAGCTGTTCTCCTCAATCTTAGGACAATGCTCAATCTTTAGACATAAAAATGCCGCCCGGTCTTAAGACTGGACAGGGTGTCACAAGATATTGGGCAGGAGACCAATGTTAGGAACATCTTCAGACGTCTTTTAGATTTTAAAGAAGAGATGGGTCTGTTGTTTGCAAGACCCAACAAACATTCTCATAGATTGGGCAGTCCAGTCTTAAGACCGTTCGGGTTTCAAGATTGGGCAGAACATAGCTATGTTTGTAGCTTATTTTATACCTGACTAAAAGGCTAAAAAAAAGAGGCTATCCCTTGTGTCCAAATGTGTTCAAATTAGAACACAAAACAAACCTAATACTCCCAGTTTTATGCAGCTAGAACAATACAATCTATAATGATAGGATCATATTTATTATTGTCTCTATGGTTTAATGCTACTTATTTAGCTGCCTAGCTTGCATCCTTACGTTGTCTTGTCTGCAGCTTCAAAAAAGGAAGACTTTGCACAGCTTAAAAAAACTTCCGAGAAGCACGCCTCCGTTGAGCTTAATTACTTCCTTCTTTAATACTCGTACTAAAGCGTCGTTGTTTGTGATAAAGCGCAAAATTCGGTTCTGTTTTAAATTTCGAGAGTTGTTAGCATAAAATATATTCCCGGCACTTCGTTATCCTCTTCAGGAACAAAGAAAATCAACACGCAAGATTACATAAAGGTGATAAGCCTATCGTCACTTATTTAGTAAAATCAAAAATGCGATTATTATAATTTTTGAGCTTTTTCTCCTTCCACAAGGAAGCAACAAGAAGGCGTTGAACTACACCCCTTCACGGCAGAATATTATTTTTATGGGATCTGGAGACTAAGGTGCATTAAGCATTTTCTATTGATATCTGTGCGCACAGTTTCTCTTTATTTGAAAACGAAGTTTTGTTTATATTTTCACTAGGTGCTTTTTTTGCAACTTGAACATTTTTCGCGTTATCTTACATCTTCTTTTGAAACCAAGAAAAAGAGCACAATCATACCATGACAAAAATAGTGAATTATATCGAAACAAGGGAGATAGTGTAGTCGTAGCGCATTTGTAATCATAAGGTTTCAGACCAACTGGCCGCAACAGACTTGTGTGGCAGGCAAGCATGTTAGATCAATGCCATACGTATCCCCATCCTCGTCTCCAGGGTTTCTTGCTTATGTCCAAGACGCTCGGGCTTACTTGACGGGTCTTTATGTCAAAAAGGCAAAAGCCCCTGGGGACGAGGTGGTACGTATCCTCCTGGCGGGAATACTACATAGTCACAGTCATAGGGCATGAAATTCCCAAGTACTTTACTCACGTTCTCTTTTTAAAGTTTCGTAGTTAGCTGATGTATAAAAGAAGATAAATAATAGTTTCTCTTTTTGGTGACAGTCCATAAGTAAGTGTCCCATAAATTTTTGTTCATTGTTGAATGATTCGTTAAACACTAACTCTAAAAAGAAGGCCCTACGCCCAAAAAAATCTTCCCACTCTCATTCCCAGGAATTTTTGTTTTTTAGAAAATCCTAGGGGTGGGAGGCGCAGGGGTGCTTATCCTCTCTGCGATCATTTGACACGGGATGTCTGTCGTGTAGAAAAGAACCCCTGGGGAAAAGCACGTTGCGAAAGTCTGTTAGTGTTTGATGCTTGTATACACAAAGGCTGTGCGAACAACAGCCATTCGCAAACAAGATGGCTACTCACGCACATATGAGCCATGAAGTCGTTCCTGACGCTTTACCGTATGTTGATCAGGGTTATGATGAACCAGGTGTTCGTGACATGGTACGTTGCAGACTTTGTGTATTCCTGTCAAATTATGTACTTTAGTTTTACATGTTTTTAATTGATTTGATATGGGTTAAGAGTATTCTGCTGACCATGATCTCAATGTTGATTACAGGTCTCCCTTGTCAGTCGGGAAACTTTTCCCAATTAGAGTAAACTATCATTCAGCCCACTATTGGCATTTTCTATCCTTTAACCCGTGCTAGATTAGCTAGCGATAGAAAATACGAGAAGGGAGCTGGATGTTCTTTCCCATCTTTTAATGCCAGCCCAACTATCAATGCTTCACCATCTCGTTTGTAAGCAGGGCGCTCTGTCAAAAGTTAAGTCAGAACATTGAAAGACTGGACAGCCCAGCTATCAACGCCTATGTACAGCCTTCAAAGATAATACAGTTAGGGAAATCCTCTTAATTAAGCTGTACATCTTAATTTAGATGTCAGCTTAATTAGGATGTATGATACAGTCTAATTAGACATTTTACAGCTTAGTTAAGATGTACAAAACTTTGATCGTATAAAACACACATTTAACTAAATTTTAGCATCTATCTAACTGAATAAATCCAATATTTACATGCATATAAACATCCCCAATACATTAGTTTTTTCGTAGCACTAAACTTGAAGTTTTAAAAATATCCGCCTAAATAGGATGTATCACGTGACGTGACATCCTAACTAGATGCAGTACAGCTTAAATAGATTATCGCTAACAAAGAACCATTGTTTATATGTAGTCCATATCTTTTGAACCCGGAGTGCTGGAAATACCGTTCCTCTTTTATAATATAGTGGTCAAACTGACGATTAAAGAGCTGCAGCGGTGATTCTGCTAAAATTTACATTTTTCGAGAAATCAGAGGAAAATTTTTCTACCTCCTAATGTAGATGTACAGTACTGTGAAAAGGTTTGTTAACATCGTGTTCGTGTAACGAGCGTGCTGCACACGAACCAAGATAAAATCGTGGTCTTTATGTATAACAAACATTCAAACATTCTATCGTGGCCACCACGCTAATATTATTATCTCCACGAAGGATCAAGTGTCCCACGATTATTTTCGCGAGCTCCACGATTTTATAACCAGTATAATTTAATTTTTTTTCTTTTCAAAAAAGTCTTTTATTGAAGTTAATTTGTTTGTTTCAGGTTTTATCATAATGTCATTTGTCTAGAAAAGTTAAATCTGTCTGCCCCGATAGAAATGCTTTTTTAGATTGAATTTTAAAAGTTTAAAAACGAAAAGCGGCGATAGAAATGTTTTTTTAAATTGCATTTTAAAAGTTTATAAACGAAAAGCGGCGATAGAAATGTTTTTTAAGGTCGCATTTTAAAAGTTTATAGACGAAAAGCGGCGATAGAAATGTTTTTTTACATCGCATTTTGATTCACGAACGATTAAAATCTATTATGTAGCTAGCTTTATGACAACGAATTAAAACTTGTTAATTTATTTTTTTGCCGTCGGTTTTTGATTTAATTGATAAACAACAGTCTTTGTTGTTTTACAATAGAAGTTATCTATCGTGGAAGCCACAATGTAATATTTAATTTTCGTTCATGTAGCCCACGAACCACGATCGTGAGGTCCACAATTGTTAAAAAAATACGCATTGTGGACTATCGTGGTTCGTGCGTAACATGAAATAAACACGAACCACGATGTTAACAAACCTTTTCACAGTACTGTATGTCACCTAATTAAGCTGTATGATACAGCTTATTTAGGAGATCTCCAAATTAAGCTATACAGCTTAGTTAAGAGAATAAGCCGCTTATATAAGGGCGAGTTTAGGTGACTTTTCGAATTAAATTAGCGGTTGTCCTCCGAAACCGCCCACACTCTCCCTAAGCATTCCTGAAATGTAATTCCTTGTAACATACCATGAGGACGATACTTGAAAGAAGGCGCTGGGAGAGAAAAGAGTTAATTAAAATTTATATGTTATTTATAAAGTAAATTTTATCAAAAACCATCAAAAGCAGTTCTTTTAAAGAATTTTGCTACCAAAAGTAAGTTTATTTTAATTTTTATAGTTTATTGAATCATTAGTGTCTGTTTTTCTTTCGGGCATTGTTCAGGTCTATGCAGGTTTTTTTGTGTGAATACTTGGATTTTTTTAAACCGCCGAACTCGCCCAAGAACGCCCGCACTTTTTAAGGTATATGGGGCTTACCAGCAACCTTGTTTAAAGATTTGAATAAAAAACTGTGGCGTTTAAAGATAGGCTACACATCCCAACTGTCAACGTTTGTTCTTATACCAGTTTTTAAATAAAAAATTGCGGCATTTTAAGTTTACTGATTTAAATCTTAAAACAACTTAAGTTTAAAAAATGATTTAAATTTTAAAGATAACAAAAATCAATAATTATTATATTCTACTAAGGGATCGTCTCAAAATGTGCGTATGTTTTTTTTGAGTTTTTGAGTTTTGAAAATCAACGTATAAAATCCATTTTGTAGTGTGTGATGACAGCCCTCGAAATAATTTTTGGAGACTCGTCAGACAAAATGTCCGCCACATTTCTAGTTCGGTTGGACATGTCCGTAGTTCGTTTTAAACGTTTGTTGGACAAAACGTCTGATAGATTTCCATCTTGGTCTGACACTTTTAAATCTCAGAATTATTAAATCGTCCTGGTCCTTTTAATCCATGAGCAAGCCTATCTATAGACCATCCTAGCAAGTTCACTGACTCCTGACGTAGGTAAAAAAAACTACGTAGACATAAATCCCTTTTGCCTGGCCCCTTCGTCGTTGGTAACCAGGTCTTACACAAGAAGTCCAGTCATGCGGTACTAAACTAATGCGGAGGTGAACGCCCATGGAGCACGGATATAGCAAGTCTGCAAAACTGCACTTACAGGCAGAGCAGACATTTTATTATGTAGATAATTTCTTCATTTGACAAAACAATTGAAAACCATAGCAGGTCCGAATTTAATTTAATTTTTTCTTTATACCTCAAGTGTTATTTTTATTCAAACAATTTTAAAAACGAAACCCAAGCGAAGCATATTTTTGCCTATTTGCTTGTGATGACCTAAAAAAGGAGCTCGTATCGCATGCGTAACATCTTTTGCACATGCGTTTTACATCGCACGCGTTACTTGAATTACACGTGCAATTGCAAGGGTTGTGTGGGTTTAAACATGTGTGGCCCTGTAGCTTAGTGGTTATAATTCTTTTGTTTGGGCTCAGGTGGTTCTTATTTAGTATAAATCATATCTCATTTAGTGTTTATAAAAATTTTCATATGAAAAATCACATATTCATGAGATAGTATTTTTTTCAAGAATGCATCAATATAATAATGCGCTAAGTGTGTCCGTCTGTCTGCGACAGGCAAAGTGGATGTGTTCATTTTCCTTTGATGTAGCCGACATTTCCTTTGAAGTCTCCGAAAAAGTTATACCATTTTGCTAGCGGGTTTACTTTGTTTACATCACGTGATCAAAATGGAGCAACTTGTTTTGCTGAAATAAATTTAACGGCTTTCTTTACAAAAATGGTGTCCCTTGACACCGAAAAAAACAACAACAAAAGAACGGCCCTTCGTCTGGAAAAAAGTGCAAATAGGTAATTCAGAGAAAGAAAAGTCCAAGGAGTGAAGTAAGAATTGATAGCTAGAGCTAGAAGTAAAGTAGTAAAGTTAGAAGTAGAAAATGAAGGCTAGAGTTTAAAGTGGATTTAAAATCAATAATAGTAAGAACTTTGATGTTTTCAGACGTTTAGGTTTATGTCACTGGAGCAAGCAGACTCGCATTTTCCAAGAAAAGTCTCAAATTCTTGAAGTTTTATATTTTAGCGCTTTTTTTTAAAAAAAAACCTAGCCACCATATTTGTTTATGTTTTTGTTGCATAATTAATGTCTCCCCTGGCGCGTAACTAATGTGTTTGTCCGAAAATTCAAAATGCTACATTAGCTGACTAACAAACGGAAAACTTTGGTATGTTGAACTTACTGATCACTGTAATTTTGTTATTTTTACACTACTATTGTTTCTCTTTATATGTGTTTTACTAAGCATAAATAGCTAGCTTTAGTTTTAGCTAAGTATTCCCAGTTTAAGTATATTTAACTGGGGCTCTTAGCTAATGTTAGCCTCCAATGCCTGCTCCTCATCCCATGGCTAGCTCTAACCTATGACTTATATTGTTATTCCTCTTTTTTAATTATCTATAGCTAGCTACCTTAGTTTCCAAACTTCTTTTCTTTTATGATCACGAATTATGATGTAACAAGCTAGCTAGCTACCTACAAAATCTTTCAAAGACTTGAGATTTTGCAGGATAGTAGGATATATTTTTATGCCCATAAGAGTAAAATTATTTTCACATTTTCACAGGAGACTACGTGCAATATGACCAGTGCAATAAATTTTTTCAGAATTTAAAGCGTGTGTGTTATTTTTTATTGTTTTGTTTCTGACATCCTGCTAAACTTTTGTCAGCCTACATATATAATACCAGGTTATTTTAACAGGGGGTTGTAGACATTTGATTGGAAATTTACGTGGGTTTATGACTTTATTTTAATTTATGAGAGGATGGTAAGGTTGTTCGTGTTTTTGTTTGTGTTGCAAACTACTGTTTTTTAAAATTTTATGTAAAATTTTGTGGGGAAAAGACCACACGCAATATACTGAAAGAACAAATTTTGTGGAATTGGCCTCCACTAAAGGCTGTTGTGTAAAGCTAATGGCTTTTTCATAGTTGGTATTATAAACTTTTGTTGGGAAGAACTAAACTATATATATTTGATGTCATTTTTGCTGGAAGAAAATTCCATGGTTTCACGTTTTTGTTAAGAATTTTAAAATTGTAGTAATAACTGTGCTTGGTGATGATGAAAAAATTAGTAATTGTTCTGACTAAAACTTTTTTGTTTTTTATATTTTATGTAATGCCTGATTTTTCTATAATTTGATGTGTTTCATAACCTTTTTGTGGAAGATTTATGGGCAATGGCAATATAGAACATGCTAAATGAACTGATTTTTTGTTGATTTGGATGTGCTCCTCAAAAACCGATCTGTTTTACATTTTTTGTTTACTTTTGTGAGGACGGACCGTATATACAGTCTGTTTTCCAAAAATAATATCTTTGTTGATTCAAATTTACTCCTTATTCATTTTTGACATTCACTTTTAAATGGTTGGTAAAGGTCACTACAGATCGTCATACTAAGGAAAAAATTTTTGTGTTCTTAATCTGTTCATTTTTACAGTTTGTGTATATTTTTTGGGAACAGGATAGTATGTAATCAAAGAAATCATTTTCCAGATATAAATTTGATGTTTTTGACACTTCTGATTGAATTATTAAAAGTTTTCAATGAAGAAAATATTTGAGATGTGTTATTTCTGACTTTATTATTATTGTTGCTGTTGTACATGATTCTATACATTATTTTGATTATTGTTTCAAGCTCAACACATAATGACCTTTGTTGATTCAAGTTTATTCTTTGCTCATTGATTTTTTGACATTTAGGTTTAAAATTGTTAGTAAAGGGTAGTACGGAACTAAAAGAGAAAATTTTTGTGTTCTTAACTGGTTGATTTTTACATTTTGTGTAAATTTTTGTGGGAGAGGATGGTATACAACAGAAATGACTGATTTTTCTAGATTTAAATTTGATGTTTTGCAAACTATGGCTTTTTCATATTTTTGTATAAGCTTCTAAGGGAAAGACAACATTTAAAATGTGTAAAAAAATATTTTTGTTGATTTGTGCTAACTCTTGCAGGCCATCTTTTTGACATTTTAGAATAAAATACTAAGGGTTTTCAACATAATCATATAAAAGATGTACATATTTGAGTTGTGTTTTTTCTGCCATTGTTATTATCCGTGTTGTGGCTGTTGGTGTTGTGACTGTTAGTGTTGTAACTGTCGGTGTTCTTACTGTCAGTTTTGTGAGGTTGGTGTTGTGAGTGTCGATGGTCCAAGTGTCGTTGTTGTAACTTTTTATCAACTTGATTTTACACCTTGCAAGCTGTTCTTTTTTTTGCGTAAGATTTGTGTGGAGGATTTAATGCGATTTGATATTTGACATTTTGTGTAAGATTTTAAGAACATTTATTTTTATATGCGCTGCTGACGTCAGAAAAACATCTAAAGCAACCTATTTTTCGTACGCCTTTTGCCTAAGTGGATTTTTCCATGGGCCTTATCGACTATCTCTTATAATGATACAGAGAGTGTGTCTGTGTGTCTGTGTCTGTAACAGGCAAAGTGGATATCGTCATTTTCCTTTGATGTCGCCGAAAAACTTCTATCTAATATGTTAAATTTTCTGACGTTACGGCGTGACGTCAATAACACTACTTTAACGTCAATATCCTATATTCAATTAATGAAGCCATTACAGTGCACCTAAAACTTAGAGGCCAAATAACTTGGAAACGAGGTGGTGACGTCAATGATTTTTCACCGAATAGGTAACTAGGGAGCACCTAGGACCAATTTGGGAAATTTTCCAAAACCTGGTTTCCCAATCCGTTTCGGAATGGATGGGTTGATGACGTCATCAAAAAACATTCAAACCTTAATATCTCTGCAACCGTTTATCAAAAGTACATAATCCTATACATTTTCTTGATCACTGTTTCAAGATCTATACGATGAAGGCAACAGGTATACAAATTTCTGAAAAAAAAATTTGGGGGTTTTAACGGACCTTTGCTGACGTCAGCAAAAATTTTAAACTCTTAACTCTCTCTCTTAACTCTTAACATCTCATTAACCGCTTATCAAAACCACATATTTTGTCTCTTGACAGTTCCTTGCTGATGTCATCAAAATTTAAATAACGGTTCTTTTTTACTGTTATCCTGTCTAAGTGGATTTTTCCAAGGGTTTATCGACTAGTTAAATATATATTTATATATAAAAAAAATAAAATAAAAAAAAAATTTTTTTTCACTTTAATAACAAAAATGGTAGCAATAATTTTGGTCTAAATATATTTATATATATATTTTTAAAAAAATTGTTTTTAATTTGCACCGTACAAAACTATGCACTGTTTTATGTGTTTTGTTTTATGTGTTATGTGTCTTATTAGTTAAGCTGTTCCAATTTGATGAAATTCAATCAAATGTAGTTGGTTGTGTGATGTCTGTCTATAGAATAATGTTTCGATTTTTTTATAACCATATTCTTTTTTGCCTGCCTACAATGCAAGAAATGAAAATCTAGCCCTTTTAGCTATGTAAAGGGATTGCCACACCTAAATTTTCCTGAAGATTTCTTGTCAAATAAGCAGAGAGAAAATACCTATAAAGAATACAGTATTTACATGGGAGGCTTGATGAAATTCCTAATTATAATATAGTCATTGTTTCAAGTTGTTGGATTACACCCTGACCATTTAACTCAAAGTTTTGATAATCAAAATGTCTGGAATTTATAATTATAGTAGAGAAAATTCTTGATATCCCAGTCTTTTTCAGGAATATTTGAGTAGGTGTGCGATGATTCGCACGTGCTAAATTGATCTTTGTTGCGCATTCATTTTGCGCTAAAAAAGTGGGGGACGTTTTAAATCGTGAACCCCAAACACGATGATCGAGCATTTTGTCTGACGAATCTCAAGAAATTATTTCAAGGGCTGCCATCGCATGCTACAAAATGGATTATATAGGTTCATTTTTAAAACTCAATATTCATTTTTGAGGCATGCGATTAATCACACGCCTAAACAATTTAGGCTTGTGCCAAGGCGTGCGCGTACAATCACACGCCTCTCCTGAAAAAACCTGATATCCATTAAAAAACAAAATATATAAATCAATATTATTTAATATTTTAGGTCAATGAGCTGATAGAGGAAGAAGTGAAAAGATATCGTCCAACCAAAAATTACTTGGAATTTATGCCGACACCTAATTACAGTTTGTTTGAGGTATAGATATGCAATTAGAAATTTATTGCACAAAAATTTCTGTTATGTTAGAAATTTCTGCAAGCAGAATGTTTTGCAGATTGTGTCATTTTCAAACATTTTGTTAGAAAATATTTTGCTAATCAATTAAGTTTATTTTCAGTGATTCACTTTCCATTAAGAAGAAGTTAAAATTTTAATATTAACCCCCTTCCTTTTTTTTGTTATTCTTTTTGGTATGTTAATGGTTATTGTAGTTAACTGAGTTTTTTAATTTATCTAATAGGCACCTACAAGCTAAATCTCAAAGTCTTAGATATTGGCATTACTTGAAAGCAAACCTTAAATTTCTATAAAATCCTTATAATTCATTAGGATTATCCTTAGAACTTGAAACTCACAACCAGACTATGTTGTAAAATTTTTGGTAGGCGTGCAAAGAATTGCATGCCTCAATAATACTGTGTGTGCGGTTCATACTATATAAGTGTGCTAAGTTTGATGCCATTTGTAAAAGCCTATCAAGGGTTTTGCAGGGGGAGAGGTGAAATGTGTATTGTACATTTAAGCTTTGATGTTGATTTCTGGAAATTACTAAACACTTAACATTTAATTTTGTCTACAGATTTTATTTTGGGAATCGGACAATTAAAATTTGAACTAGCCAAGAGTGAATCATCATCATCATCATTCTCGGCTTAACGTCCGTTTTCCATGCTAGCATGGGTTGGACGGGGTATATTAATGACCCTCTTCCAATCTGCTCTAGACTGTTTTAGATCTAAACTCAACTTCCTCTGTATTAAGTCTGTCCTTATAACCTCCTGCCAAGTCTTTCTCGGTCTGCCTCTGGGCTTTGCCCCAGGAACTATCAAGTCTCTACACTTTCTTACCCAATTATCCTCCTCCATTCTTTCCAAGTGCCCCAGCTAATTCAATCTTCTTATCTGGATAACATCTCTAATTCTACGGAGACTTAGCCTGCTTCTTAGCTCATCTGAACTCTTTCTGTCTCTCAGACTGGCGTTACACATCCACCTAACCATTCTCATATCATTCCTTTCTAAACGGTCAAGATCTTCCTGCTTCACTGCCCATGTCTCACTACCGTACAACATAACACTTCTTACACAGGCCTCATACAACCTACCTTTTACCTCAATTGACAGGACTCTGCTAGTCAACAAAGGAAGTAACTCTCTGAACTTTTCCAAGCAGAACCTATCCTGCAAGTAACACTTCTTCCAACACCCCCTTCACTGCCCAACATATCACCTAAGTAACAGAAGTTCTCAACTATCTCTAACGAGCCACTGTTGTACATCATTAAAGCTGGAAATACTTTATTCTCTATAATCTCACCTTTGCAACGCTTGCATACAAACTGTATTTATTTATTTATTTATTTATTTCCGAATTTATATACAGGATGAGTATGTCAGTAAAAAATACTGTTATAAATATACGTCCTGTTTATGCATACGTTAAAATCTAGTTAGTAATATATATTAAAAATGCAAAGAAAAGTATCAAACTGAAAAAAATATAATCTCAAAAACTGATGGGAAACGCAAAATTAGCCAAAACGTGCGAAAAAGTAACGACCAAAAGAAACAGTGGCAGGAAAGAAGTAGTAGCCATCGAAAAGAAATTAAAAACTAGTTTACACATACACACAATCACACAAATAAATCAATATAACCAAAAACTAAAAATTCGACGAACTATCTCGGCAAGTGTAACTTAGAACAAGTCGCCATGAACAATCTAAAAGGTGTATTACGAGAAAACTTAAAGTATAAAAAATACTCAAAGAATTTATCTAAACTCAAAATTTAGTAACTTGTTACTAAACTCATGTCCACTCCGCCGGATCTCCTTGGGCAAGGAGTTGAAAAGCCTAGCTCCTTGAAAGAAGAAACCCGACCGAGCAAACTCAAGTTTTATTTTAGGAATTTTTAAAAGAAAATTCTGATTTCTAGTTGAAAAATTATGGGAGTTTAAAGTAAAATAATTATCAAAATTCGAGCAACAATCACCATCCAAACATTTTTTTACCAACTTAACAGCATGTTTTTTAATCATGTCTGATGTGTTGATACTCGCATCTTTTGTTATCGTTATTGCTCGTCTATCCAACGATCGTAATTTTTGTGATTGTGTTGCTGTTAAATTTAAAAATGACAAGCAATTATATCGAATAACAGATTGTATGATAGATCGATAAACACGTCTGATAGCTTCTTCGTTCAAGAAATACTTGAGTTTACACAACAACCTTAACTTTGACGAGGACTTTTTGTACATACTATCAAATTGCGGACCAATATTAAGATTGTGATCGATTACTGTACCAAGATATTTATAAGATGTAGTCACATTGATTGGTACTCCGTCAAAAAGCAATGCAAAGTCAGCTTTTGACATTGCTAATCTTTTTGCTGTCCCAAATAGCACGCACTCAGTCTTTCCAGGTTTTAAATTAATCACAAGTTCATTTTCACGAAAGTATGAGCTGATGTTCTTTAAATCATTATTTAACAATTCTTCTATCTGAGAAATTTTGTTTGAAGAAACGTAGATAACAGTATCATCAGCGAATTCCACAACGTCAGCTTTTTTCAGAATGTCCGGAAAATCGTTAAAGAAAATTAAAAACAGTAGAGGTCCAAGGATAGAACCTTGTGGCACCCCACACAAAACCGGATAAGGATCGGATAACACATCGTCAAAACCAACAATTTGTTTTCTGTCAAACAAATAGCTCTCAAACCACTGAAGTGTGACATTGCTTACCCCATATTGTTTTAACTTTGCTAGAAGGGTTGCGTGTCCAAGGGTATCGAAAGCTTTCGATAAGTCAATGAATATCGCGCCAGTAATTTTTCCTTTGTCTGCAGCTTTTCTTATATCATCTAACAATAATGCTGTTGCAAGCTCGGTCGATCTCTTTTTACGGTAGCCAAATTGCTTCTCTGACAGTAAATTGTTGGATTCTAAATATTCACTCAATTGGTTGTGGACAGCTTTTTCCATAATTTTGGACAGCACAGGCAGTATTGAAATAGGGCGGTAATTATCAGGATTTGCTCGTTCTCCAGATTTGTGAAGAGGTTTGATCAAAGCAATTTTCCATTCAGTTGGCATAACTCCGGTCTTTAAAGAAAGATTTACAATGAATGCCATTGGTTTTGAAATCATCTCGGCACTGTCTTTTATCAAGTTAGGAGGTAAATTATCAAATCCAGTTGCTTTGCTACGCTTTAACGATTTCAGTTCTTTTTGGATGTACACTTTGCTGACATACGAAAACTCAAAGACTTCCTCAGTTCTAGAGCGATTCTGTTGTTGACGTTTCCAAGCGAAATTGACGAGTGGTATAAAACGATTCTTCAAATCCCGAGCAACAGTACTAAAGAAATTACAAAACTTGTTTGCTTTCGAACGGTTACTGACTTGGTCGTCAACAGGTTTTACTAACGATTCAGGTGTTTTATTGTTGGACGGAAAAACTGACTTTAAAGCTTTCCAAAATTTTTGAGGATTGTTTCGATTTTCGTACAATAAATCTTGATGGTAAGTTCTTTTTGCTTTTCGAACTAAATTGTTGCAGTGGTTTCTGGCAATTTTAAATGAAGTCCAGTCGTTTTTATTTTTAGATCTTCGCGCTTTGCGTAACAATTGATCTTTATGATTAATCTGCCCTTTTACTTCCTGTGTGAGCCATGGACAATGTATTCCCTTTACTCGTTTGGTTATCTTGGGAGCATGCTTGTTATATACCGTTGTTAAAATATCTTTGAAAAATGTCCATGCACGATTTACATCAGTCATATCATAAAGTGCATTCCACTCTTCCGATTCAAGATCACGGCACATATGCGATTTGTTGTATTTTGAATAATTACGACATGTAATAGTTTTGAATTGGTATTTAACGTGATTCATTTTACGCACGCATCCTATCATGTCATGATCGCTGAAATCTAATGGTGCTACATCAACCGTAGATATTAAACTTTTGTTGTTAGTTAAAATAATGTCAATTATAGTACTCGTATCTTCAGTCACTCGAGTTGGTTTAGTTATCAATTGAACAAAACCGTGCAAAGTAATCAAGTCTTTTAATTCTCTGCATATATTTCTATTTCCGTAGTTAACATTGAAGTCCCCAAGGATTATAGTCTCAAGATTTGTACTGTTAATGAGAGTTAACATATCATCGAAAATGTTGTTAAAATGTGCGTGAAGATAATTTGACCCATCCGGGGGTCTGTAAAAACTCCCAACTAAGAAACTTTTTGAGTTTTTCTGGAATATTTCTATAATGATACCTTCAACTTCATCTCTTTCAAGATCTTTTCTTCGTTTCCAACTGATTTTATTTGATATATACATGGCAACACCACCGTGGGTACCATTTGTTCTGTTCTTTTTAATGAACTTGTACCCCGGAATTTGATACAAACTATCGTCATCGTTAAAACTGTGAGAATGAATATGTGTTTCGGATAGTGTTAATAAATCTACGTTTTTATACAAACCAAAAAACGATTGGATTTTTTCAAAACTTTGTAATAACCCTCTGATATTTTGATGAAATATGCGTATTCCTTTTTTCTTTATCAAATTCTCCATACATGGATTAGGACCGGGACATGTCTCCACATCTCCACATATGATCAACAAAATGTGTAACAACGATCTCGGTTTGAATTTCGAATAATTTTTCTTCTGTGTAAATAAAGATGATAAAGCAAAGTTCTCCTGCTCATACATATCCTCTGCATTCATCGTAATGCTAACACCATCGTTTGTACAAAAATTCTTTTTGCTCACTCGGAAAACCGTAAGCCAAACTATGAAAATAAAAACTGCCAGCCACAAGCCAGTGACCGCACGTTCCGCCATCTTAGAATGTACAAGGTATGTATGTCAGCTCTTAACCTTCCACTAATACTACTGCACTTCTTATGTACCCAATGCTTGCAAGTCTGACAAAAAATTGAGTTACTACAAACCCCTTTCCTGCAAACTCCATAAGGCCACTTTCCAACTACAAGGTCACACTTTGCTGCAATGCTACTAATCATGACTTTAGACTTTGCTGTGTTTACCTTTAGCCCTTTCTCTTCTACTGAACTAGCCAAAAAAATTATGTGTAAATGAGATTTTTCAGATAACATCCAAAAGATTTTGTTAAAGCAAGAACGATCTGTCTCTTTGTTTCAAACCGCTAAAAGAGATATTTCTTTGATTTTTGATAGGCAAAGTTGATGAAGCAAGAATTTGATAGAATATCCAACAGACAGCCCATGGAACTTCTGAGCATGAAGAGGTAAAGATATGAATTTTTTATAATTTAGGTTTGGCAGATTTGTAGTTATGACTTATAGCGATGTTCTGATGTTGCGAGTTGCTTTATGTGGTACAATAGTTAGATTGTAAACACACACTTTTATTTCATGACTTTGCGTGTAGGAAATTTCACAGATTTTTTTGCATTTGCTTTAAAAAAGCGATATTAAAGCATTTTGCACTTTAAGTACTACCCATTCATATAAATTCTTGGCCACTTTATTTGTATTTTACTTAACCTGTTGTTATTCACTCCTTGCAGATATGAATTACCCCAACCAGCTGCTGCTCAGAAAACAGATCTTTCTGCATGGTCTGAGTGTTTGAAAAACTCAATGGCACAGCTTGAGCATCAAGCTGAAAGGTATTGTCACCATTTTAAAGATGTGCGACGAAATAATAAGATCTTTTTTTAGTCAATGTATTTAAGTGTTTTATTGTTCTTAAACAGTAAAACGCCAAAACTGTTTAGTATTTACAGAATAGTCAACTTATAATATCATCATCATTCTCGGCTTAACGTCCGTTTTCCATGCTAGCATGGATTGGACGGGGTATATTAATGACCCTCTTCCAATCTGATCTAGACTGTGTTAGATCTAAACTCAACTTCCTCTGTATCAAGTCTGTCCTTATAACCTCCTGCCTAGTCTTTCTCGGTCTGCCTCTGGGCTTTGCCCCCAGAACTATCAAGTCTCTACACTTTCTTACCCAATTATTCTCCTCCATTGTTTCCAAGTGCCCCAGCCAGTTCAATCTTCTTATCTGGATAATAATACCAGAGTTTTTAATTCTTAGGGTAGCCAACTTGGAATTGTTGTCACAGTATGGAGCGAATTCTTGGAGGTGCCATTGCGATGTCCTACAACGCATGTTTGAAGCACAGCAAAGAAAACACGCAGAAATAAAGTAAGCATTTGAGTCAAATTACGCTGAGCACCCTACTTCATTTTTTTATCCAAATATTTGTACAGGATAGGCACTTTCGTGTTAAGAACAACTGTTATTAATGTGACTTCTGTGTTGGTACATAGTTGGTACATATACAACAACTTCAGCTATACTCAGCTCAGTTTCCCATGCATTGCATGCCATCAGTTATAAAAATAATAGGTAACGGTTGTTCTGATAACATGTCCCTATTTTTTAAATAGCAGGAACGATTTTTCGATAGCCAAGAGTAATAATATTTCATGAATATATTTTAGCGTTTGCTTGTAACACTCCGTATTTTTGCGTAAAGAATAGAAAATGCAATTCACAAAACTTCACTCGCGCCCCATGGTTATGCTTTTATTTTCCCTCGCCAATAGTAATTGAGATAATTTTACATGACCAACATCAAAAGTGTTCTATTATGTCTATTATACTTACCTCAAGACTAACAGACTGTAGCCGGAACTTGCAGTTGATTAAACCTTTGAGTTTTTATCAATGAAATAAAATGGCACACAATAGGAGCAAGTTTGCCGAATCTTCGCAAGTGTTTACAATGGCGAATATTCAAAAAAAAATTTGCATGGGAGAAGTCGGGAAATCGTTTTTCTCTTTCGTTAACATTATTTTTAGTTGTTAGGTTGTTTGTTTATCATTAGCCTATCATTGCCCTAAACAAGAAATTAGGGGGAAATGAAAAATTACCCCCATTACCCACCATTACCCTTGTGGTGAACAAAGCTCCGTTCCCCTCATATTTTGTGGCCTTAAACATTTCTTTGGAGAAAATTAATATTGATATATGTACTGTAAATACTGCTTATGAGAGAATTATTTGACACAATTTTTTGAGAACGCAAAAATTTGGAAAGAAAGTATTTGCGGAGGAAACAGTGCGACTTTGGCGGTTGTTAGAATTTTCTTTAATGTGCCAATTACAATGGCTCTAATATTTTTTTGCCATAAATCAAAATGTATAAAAACCTAGTCAGAAATACTAGAAAAAGATAAACTAAAGATAAACTACAAACTGTTCTTACCGCAAAATAGAAATAACGTTGCTCCATTTCAAAAAATCACCTAGACGCACCTTAGTGTAAATTAATTTTATAAAAAAAAGCAGCTGTGTTTTGTTCAAAGTATGTGTCGAATCCCTACTTTATCCTAAGCACGCATAAAATATCCCTATGGATACACAACTAATTTATGTATAATTATGTGAAAAATTCACTTAAATGTCATAATTTAACCAGAATTCAGACATCATAATTCTCTTTTTTTTGGAGATGATGCGGAAATGCTATAGTGGTAATGCATTTAACCTGTAATCATAAAATTTCAGTTTCGGGTTCTTACTCCGGCTTACTAAACAGATTTGTGTGGTAGGCAAGCAAATTAAAGCATTGCTTTACATATCTTTGGCGTTAGTGTAACATAGTTACAGTTAGAGGGGGTAGAATGTCCAAAATTGTTATATTATATCTCTTGTATGTTAAGGGTTTCAAAATATTTAGGCTTAGCGAAAAAGTGTTCACTATAGAAAAATTTCTTAACTTTAATTGAAACGTCTTTTCATGAATTTTTACATGTAAATTTTGTGTTTGTTGAGGTTACATTTTTTTACCAGATGTTCCAATTGCTGGTTTTTGTTTCTTATTTTTTTGTGTATTTTTCTAGACGACACATCCAAGAAATCAATTGGGATCGAAAAACTGTACAGGTATATTGCAAGCGTAATTTTTTAATTCTAAATGCATATTCTAAATCATATACATTGCACACTCTGATAATTTGTTTTGTAGAACTGATATTGTAAGTCTACTTATTACGTTTTTTACCTGGTAAACTCAAGTGAAGTCTGCTATAATAATCTCAAATTTGCGGTTACAGACTTGTGTAAAACAAAGTAAATTGTGTAGTGGTAGAACTGTCAACCTGTAATCATAAGGATTCAGGTTTAATTCTCCACACCGCCCCACTTTAAAAGTAATGTTGTAAGCCTATTTGGAGCCATCTGGAAGAGAAAGAAAAGCCAAACATTGGGATTGAATTCCAAAAGAGATAAAACTTCATGACTAACACAAAAATTTCGTTTTTTTATATTTGGCTGGCATAAACATTCGCGAATTATCAAAAATTTTAAATATTTTTAAAAGAAAATGTTTATTTAGGTGGGATAGAAGTACTACTTTAGTATATAAATAAAACAATTTTTTTACGAACCTAAAGATATAAATTTAGCTAACAGGTAAAAAATTTTTCGCGTATTTTAACTTTTGTGAAAAATTACGATTACCGCGAATTTTGTGTTGCTAAAGTTCGAACGAGTCAAGTAGAATCTTCTCAACTTTGGCCAACGTAAACGTTTGTGACATACGCGCAGCTTTACAATTACAGATCAGTTTTTTTTTGTGCCGCTGCATTATGTGCATTACCTTCAGAAAGGAGATCAACTAAACGCACTCCAGTAGTGTGGTGATTTATGTTCTGTACAAATATTGGCAGGAAATTTGTTTTGTTAGGATCCCCTCCCCCCCCCCCCCCTCCCCCGGCTGCGAAAATATCCCCACATATAATATTTGTTTTTATTGGTTACATCAATCGGTTTTGTTTCCCAAACTCCACAGTTAACACAAGCTATGGTCTTCTTTTTATTGTTTTAGAAAAAAGCTGGATCTGAATTACAGAGGTTAGAGGAAAGGTAATAGGTTTCTTTTCTCTCGAATGATATTTTCAAATGTACTAAATAACCTAAAAAAAAATGGAGACTCTCCTAAGACCTGAATAACTTAAAATTTGGAAATAGAATATTAATTCCTCCTAAAATTGTTTATGTTGGCTCCCATACTCCGTTTTTTTGTGTAAAAAAGATTGAATACATGTGTATCTTGCAACAGGATTAATAAATTATATATAAGTACTGTAAATTTCAATAAACAGCCGATCTATCCAAAAAAGGAGAGGCTTAATTGTTAGTAACTTTTCATTTCCTTCTGAATTTTGGCAAAATCTTCTATAATACGGAATGCGTTTGTTAGTTATTTGACTGCAATACCCCCTAAGTTCTTAAAGATGTCCTAAAATTTTTGAAATTTAAAGTCTGTGGCCACCCTGTTCGGTATAGGCATACGGCAAAGTGCGACCCAATATCCAGGGACGCTAGCGGGCAAGTTTTGGATTTTAAAAAAATACGAAAACCATAATGCTGCAAACAGAAATATGGAATAAAGAGAACGCGAGTGAGAGACTTAGTTTTGTGCAATGATTTGGTTCTTCTAGAAAAAGATACGTTATAGATCCGAGAGTGCTAACAAATTTACATGACGGTAAAAATAGCGAAGGAACAATGTTTAGCATCGCAAAACGGAAGTAGTTTAAAGCTTTTGTACTAGTTTCAGACCTGGTGAAAAGAAACTGGATTAATATAGCTGTCTAAATTTAACAGTCAATCTGAATGAATTCTTATACTTTCCCACATATTTGTCTTGCAGGGCATAGAATTCTTTTCGATTCTTTCGGCGTTTTATTCTTTTTCTTGCTAGCCTAATTAACTAAGCTTTTTCTAAGGAAATTAAATTGAGTTGAACAGCTTATTCGTCTGATTTCCAACGATAAGAAAAATTACGCTGGCTATCCCGGCTATTGTTTTGTTTGTTAAACTACTCTTGCCTATACTTTCGTGTATTTATTTATGTTACTTTCACCTGTTCGAAGTAGGGATGTCGCTGTACGAAGTCACAATCCGCATAGACATAGCTACAGATGTATATTTTGAATAGAGCACAATGTTCTCATTTTTCTCATATGCATTAAAAAAATGTAACCTGTATCCCGGGTCCCACTCTGTAGAGCCCTAGAATCCTGGGTCCTTCGAAGCACGTTCCACTTTTCTTTTATGCCGTTTGGAATAAATTCTAGTCTTTTTTCTTTTCTTGGCCTTTCTGTTTTCAATGCATATCTGAAATAGCGGTTTTGTTTTTGAGATCGGTGTAATCATTTACTTCTTTTTACTTGTATTTAGTTGGATTGGTTTGGTTAGTAAAAATTACGAGATTGAACGAGCTATCGTGGAAACGGAGAGCGAAGTCGAAGCGTTAAGACAAGAAGTACAATGAGGTATGTTATGGATTTCCAGTAGAACTTGGTCACATTACTCTGCTGCCCTTAATAATGGAAAGTCAATCTGGTAAAACAGACTAGCTCGGTTTGCCGAGATCCTCGTTAACAAATTCTCATAGAACAAAACTTGTTATAACACAAATTGAGTTGGCCCGGCTACCTAGATTCCGATAAAACAAGTCATAGCTTTGGTCAAGCTTTTGCATTTTTCGACCAAATTATTTCAGTTGCAGAGACTTGTTGCTTTCTGTCCATAAATATAGGGCGAAAATATCAATGTGTTACTGAAGAACTAAAACTTAATCGAGATGCAAACATTTGTCACGGGACCTATTTGTCAGTCCGGGTTGGGAAACTTCTTACGATAGCAATCTTATGTTTAGCCCTTATTTTCGAGAGAGGTTATTTTTTAGTAGAATGCGAAAACCACAAGTGTTGAAAATTGCTTAGTCAGCTTAAAATAGGTTGTTGTGTATTATTTTAATATTATAATTATTTTATTATTATTTCCTTTGTTACTTTATATAAAATATAGATATGTAGCTATATTTATTTTTGTAGTTTTCGATGAATTATTTGACCTCAAGTCCAAAGCAAATGTGGACGTGAACTGATAATAACCTCCGTGGAGAAGAAACATGAAATTCAAAGTAATGGAAACTTAGCTGAGATCTCGCCAAGTAATATAAAAGCAAGAGGAGGAGAGACATTTTCATAATAAACAGAAGTAACTTGTAGACTGTTTTTTTTGGAAGTTGTACAAGTATTTGTATAGAGTGATTGGTGTTATTACTCACTGTTTAATAAGGACGGACCCACTTCAACTCCGCCCTGTTTGACGTCATATGAAGCTAATTGTTTAGTTATAACATCCTTTAAAAAAACGCGTTATGTTATTAACAACTGTCAGCCATTTGATCCATCTGAAAAATTAAAAAAAAGTGAAACTTTCTTTTAATACAAAAAATTATTTTTCGCACTAAACATTGCTTAGCTACTTAGGGAAAAACAACATTTTGTCTTTTTTTTTACCCGGGTAAGATCATAGAGTATTATCTATTATTTATTTGCCTATCCAGATTGTTTAAAATTTTCGGGTGATTGTTGAAAATTGAAATTGTATCTAAAGAGTGTAACAAAGGGGCAGGATTTCTACGAGATACTACGACGAATAAAGTGATTTTATATGGCAGAGAAAGTTTTTCTTGTCAATATTTATCTATGACAGCTTCAGCTTATTTGAATGATAAGCCTATTGAAGCTGTGTTCAGGTGCGGAGAGGTCATTTCTGCTCAGGGGCTATGTCACTTTTGAATTGCTGTGTATTTTATAGACCAGATACACTGCTTTTACATACCAATTCAATTCGTTATTTCTAATGGAGATATGAAGTTGTAATTGAACTTCGTAAACGTTTTACTGAATATTTTGCAGACCAGAACTATAAGTTTTTATTCCCTACATCTTTGTAATACTTTTATGAACTTTCACGGGCGCGTAGAAGCAAAGAATTCAACTCGCCGACTTTCCCTCCTTTTTTGGAATCCTGACTGATGCTTGTAACGTCATCAAATATTTCTTAGCCGCAGACATGTTTGTTCTGGGAAACTCCAAAACCATGCCTCACGCGGTAAACAACTTCCTCTCACCAGTCTCACGCGGTAAACAACTTCCTCTCCCCAGGATTACGAGCCAAAAATATATAAAGATAACAGAGTTAAGCATGCTATAAAACTTGATAGCGAGATGCCTATGAACGTTTATTGTGAATCACTAAAACTAATTTCCTCATTATTCATCACTTTCTTTTAAAATTTGGCACCAACAGATTTTGGCCCAAGGCCCCTAAAATTGGTCGTCTATTACGTCTATTATGAAAATGCAAGTCTCAAAGTGCGTGAATTTAATAAAGAAAAGGATATAGCCTATGTAGTTCCTTGTGTCAACAAACTTCATAAATAGTGTTTTATTTCGGTAAGACCAAGACAGAATAGCCTCTTCAGTTCCTATTGGTACTGCTATCAACAAGGGTCCTGCGAAGGGAGTCCTAGTGCATTTCAAGATCCTATCTGAGCTACAAAAGTCGTGCAGGCACAGCAATCACTAACTAGACAACCGCCCAAGATATCAATCCTATTCTCATGCTGAACGCTATAAGAAGAAAGGATGGTTTCGTATTTTATGGTCTCTGGCATGACTCGGTCGGAGTTTGAGCCCAAGACCCCCGCACTGGAAGCGAACGCTCTACCACAAGGCTACCAGTCGGTTTATATATGAACATAAACTTTGTCTGTCTACTTTCCTGCGTTTACCACTTTGTTACCACGTTCCTACGATACTAAAGTGACACAGTTCCAACCTCGAACCCAGGGCTTGCAGCGTTTTTTTATATAAAAAAAGCTACGGCCCCTGGGATTGAGGTTGACACAGTTCTTATCACGGAATTGCCTTCTTTTATTTTCATGTGGTTTTCTGATCTACAAAGAAAGTGGTGAAAATTTCTAAAATTTAGCGGATAGAGAAAAGCTTTCATTTACGTGTAAACAAAAACATAGAGACAGAATTTATTTTCAGAATTTATTTTTTAAAGGCGAAGAGCATTTAATAATTAAATAATCAAATAAGATGCTTGATAAATATGCTGAACCTCCATACTGTACTTAATCCCCTTTCCAAACCCTGTCATCCTTGTCATTGAAACAAAGAGTCGTATAGCCATATGAAAAAGAAAAGAGGCGTTGGGACCATGAATAAAATTAGCTGCTGTTATTCCTGCCAGATTCTAAATACTAATTGTACTGTTCACCTATCTAATAATCAGGCATATTATTTCTACATTCAAATAACAACCGGACTTAGTATAAGGAGTACTGAGGAGATTGGAGAAATTTATAGCCAAGTATCACGTTCCGGATAGTTAAATGAGCATTTTCAATGGTGCCCTTCTCTCTTCTTCACTTCCTAATTTTTTGCATGGCAATGCCTTATTTGGTATTCTCGTTTCTTTATTTAGTTAAAGTTTTATTTATTTCGATTGCACATTCCCACCTTAGAAAGCCTACATTTCTAAACTGTTTAATTCAATACCCACTCTATCTTCAAAAGTTCTCCTGACATCATAATCAACTCACATAAATAGATTGGGTTCGATGATTTGTTTATTACGTGTAATCTAGTTCCCAAATCCTCGTGTGAAATGTCAAAACAAAGCCGACAATAAAACAATAATTTGCATCTTTTGTTTTCTTTCAAACTGAGACAGTTGAGGTTGAATGTATCGCCGCACTTCCTTTACGCTATTTGATGTCACTTACGATATTTGACAAGCAAAAGTGTGACGTATTTCATGACAGAAATACAATTGTTTTCTCCCTACTATAAGCTTCTGATGCGGTGTGTACTTGAACGCGCCTAACAACGATTTCGTGTTTCGGATTTTATTTACAAGGCTTAAAGTCTTTTTTGAGGTGTTAAGAATTTTTTTTTAAAAAAACATCATCATTAAATAAAGACATTAGGACATAAAAAAAAAAAACGCTATACAATATACCGATAAAAAAGTTTTCAGTATTTTCAAATTAAAAGGGAATGTTTTACCCCAGTTTTTTAATTTGTTTTCTTCAGATCTCTAAAACAATTTTGACAGCCTTTACCAGACAGTAAAAAGGATTTTTAGGATACGGTATGCTGTGATGTTTAAACAATTTTTTGACAAGGGCTCTCGGCAGCGTCATTTCTTACTTGTTATTTTGTGATGTTTGCTCTCACTGCTTTCTTTGTTAAAAAATAACATTGACAAAGATGTAGAAAGATAACATTACTTTACTGTCAAATATATTTAGCTCTGATAAATAAAACACCCAAGAAACATCACAGTTTAGATTGTCAACAAGCGAGCTGTGTTTCCTAGGATATCAATGAAATATATTGTTCACGACGTGACACCAAGTGATATCAAAAAATTTCTGCAAATTTCGCGCCGAAAAAAATTAGCGTTCGCCCACCGAACTCTTTTTTGTTAGCTAAAACAGCATTAGTAAATGGTTAAAAAAACTCCACAAAATTAACAAGGATATGTTAAATGATTTGAACTTCCCTATGCTTTTTATAACATATTTTTTTAAAGGGTTACACAATATATGAAGTGTTAAAAATAAACAGTCACAACGGAGGAGAGATATCGGAACTCAAACGCTTGTGTCCGGTATTCTATGACATTGGATTTATCTTCGGACCTGAATTATTATTACGAGACGCTTCTTCACTGTCTGGAGTGCGTTTTAAAATATATTGTGCAAACAGTTTTTGTATATACTACGATCTCAGTTAAAACAAGATTTCGTTGAAACGGCCGAGATAACAGTGGTATTTTTGTAAAATTGAGACAAAGTTTTGATTTAAAAGTCATTTAACATTATTTGTTTCATTGTAACTTCTTTTTCTCTATTATTACATATGGTATTCAAATTCGGGTACAGCATGAAGTAGAGATAGTAGTAAAAGAAGAAAAATGGAAAAGTGGAGAATTTTTTGTTCCATTTTTTTGGTTGTACAAGTGTTAATTTGTACGCGAGCAGAAATTATTGAAAAGAAGAACTTTCTTATATGTCCTGAGAAGAAGGATGTTAGACATATTGCTGATGTTACAATCAGTGGAAGTATACGCGACATAAATCGTAATTTCACGTATGCAGATATCAATGTTGATGAAGTATTAAGTGGAAATGAATACTTTCAAGACCAGAAGAATATTTCTATTAGTATAACTGCTGAGTATCAAGAGAAATGTGATATTCTACAGACCGGACAAAGATTGGTATTCTATCTAAATAGAGGATACAAACTTTTAGGCACATTAAACAATTTGTTGACATTCAAAGGTATATTTGTCATTTTTTTTTAAAAAAATTACCCGTGAAAACTAGAAATATTTAGTTTTTCTCCTTCCTACTTTGTGTTTGAAAAAAGTTAACACCTTATTTTCAATACCATAATTTTTATAATAACATCCTTCTTTTATTTTATTTATTTTTAAATTCTTTATAAAAGATATTAAAAAAGACGATGTTGTTTCGTCTTTTCTCCTAGTTGAAAAATAGTCGACGGAAATGCATAAACAAAGCCTAGGAAAAACCAGAGTCACAAATGCTACCGCGCGCCACCTTTTTTAATTAGAGACATAAATTCTACGTTAAGCCTGGAACTGTTTTTTAAACTCTGCATGAAATCTTCCGAAAATTTATGGAGTATGTTCCCTGTTTTATAGCTTTAAAATTCTTTTCAGTAATACACCTTACAATCTATCAATACATTTTTTAATTATCTTAATATTTTGCAAGTTAGCGGTTTAAATTACCAATAATCAATTCCTCAAGTTAAGATCGTGCTCCTTGTAAAAAAACGTGTAGCACTTTTTTTTTCGACAGGAAATAGGCTTTAGAGAGAAGGAAAAAGATCATACGCGTTTGAGTTTTGAGGTTAGACGTACTTCAGATCAGTCGAGTAGTATCTTTGCTGCATCATAGTAACCAAAGGACCACAATGTAAAAATAGTAGTGTATCATCACAGAAAAGACAACAAACATATTAAAAACACAAACATGTTTAGAAATTCTTTTCCAGGCCATTTTATCCAACGCGGCAAACCATCAAATAAGATTCTGATGATAGAATTGGGAACCAGGTTGACGAAACTTTACTTTCGTTTATAAGTTGCTTTGTCTGCCGGCTTATATCTTAAGTTTGTTTTTCGGCAACGGTTAATTAAACCGAGAAATGAAAGTAAACATATCCATGTGGTTCACCGCGCGAAACATTCGAATACATGTGTTGCAGGTTGCTGCAGACTTCTTGATGTGCAATCAGATTGTTTTCTGAGAGGGCTAATCGGCGATTCACAACGAAACTTAGTGGAGTAAGAAATTTTCTTGTTGTTGGTAATGAGATTTAAATTTGAGTCAGTCAAGGAAAACTGCTAGCTATATATTATAATTTTCTGTAAAGAACACACTATATATAAGTTTTATGCATATCAAAATGTGCAATAAGAGAAATGTCAAATATGAGAGAGAGATCCTGATTTATAAGGTTTTCCATAATTGATTAATTTGACAGTATATTTTTAACTTGTTAAAAGGACACTCTAATTTAATAATTGATAAATATTTCAAATCCTGATTCAACATTGGGATTTAACATACTTGATACAAGGGATGCGATGCCAGTAAATTAAAGTTATTTAAGATTTTAGTGCTTTTTTGCCTTTGCTGAACATGTTCTTTTAGGGAGAAGCAAGACAATGTAAATTGCCACCAAGGAAATTTTTTTTTTCAGTTGATCAGAGAGAAAATATCTACGGTTTGGTCTAGATAATTAAGTGGACTTAAATTAAGCTTGAAAATACTGAAATAGTGAAGAATATAAAAATCTAAAGTCATCTTAATAGCAATATATATGTAAGAACTTTGTGGAATCTTACATTTAGCTAATATTGGTAAAACATTTTCTCCAAAAAAGAACTGTCTAACAAACATTAATTGTAGTGCTTTTTGGATCTTTATATCTGTATAAATCTATCAATTTCATTATTTTCCCTATGTAAGTCTGCCAGAACTATTTTTTAGCAGACAGACAGATAGAATTCCCCTTATTATTAGTACAGAAATATACATCACTTATTCTTATCTTTTCTTAATTTATATCTAACTGAAAATTGCAATCCAATAGATTCAGTAATAATAATTAGTAACAATAAAGGTATTGTTGTTTAACAAATAAGGCATATGAAATCTTTGCAAAAATCAGACAGACAAACAGACAGACACAGATAGCATATATATTAGATAAGAATTTTTTATATATATAAAATGACTGTGTAATTCAGTCCTGCAGGCTTTTGTCTTATTTCAATCTTACTATACTCAATCTTTTCAGGTTTACACTATTTTACACCAAAATTTTATTCAAGCTTTCAATTTTTTTTTAAAAAAATATAATGTAATTGGTATTTAACGTGATTAGAACTATGTATGTAAAGAGACTTTGTTAATGCACATTTATGTATTTTTTTACTTATATTTAGATGGCAACAATGGCTTTGGAGTTTCAGCTCGTAAAAGACGAGCTGCAGAAGCCACATGTTCCAAGAAATGTTCCTATGGTGGTCACTGCGACATTCATCCATACACAGGTCTTGCATTCTGTTCATGTCATAAGATATTTTGCACAAAAGAATACGATCCAGTTTGTGGTGATGATGATTACACATATCCAAATGAATGTGTTATGAGGCATAATTCTTGCATCAAACAAAGAAAAATTACAATTTCTTATCGCGGAGTTTGTAGTAAGTACTTTAACAACTTTTTTGGTTCTAAAATGTTTGTCTATGTAAAACTTTGCCCTTAAAATCTAGAACACATTGTTAAAATTTCTCATTCACAATTTTACTAAAAATTAACAGAAAAAAATCAATTCTGGTAATTAACTTCTACTACTTTAGAAAAGAATCTGTTTTCTAATGCCACTGCTAAAGCTTTATCATTATCTTCACAATAATAACAAACTAATTTTGTAATCAATATCTCTAATACGTGTTGTAGTTTTCTAAGTAATTGAAATTTCAAAATGAGGCTTAGATATGTTTATGTGAAAAACACAATCAAGCTTAGACTATTCCTACATTATATTTATTGGAAAAAAACTTGAAAGTTGAAATGATCCCTTTTCTTTTAGTAAAAGAACAGAGACAAAATTAAATGTATAATTGCAGAAGGCAAGTTCAGACATTAAAGTGGTGTGCATTAAGTCTTATTGCGTATAAGAGATTAGAAAATTAAAATACACATAACACGAGAAAAACACACATGAGAAGGATTCACCAAGACTGGGCAATATGCATAGCATATATGCTTAAGCAATTCCCGTATCTGAGCCTTAATATGCTTATAGGCATTATATGCTGATAAAAAAGCATGTATGTATCAATAAAAGTTAGGAATACCATATATTGGTTTATAATTATTAGAAGCAATCAGATTGTTTCACCTTCTTCATATAATAACCCTTTTAAAATCTTTTTAGACGTGTTCAGTTGCAAAGATTTACGTGATTCTGGGTATGCTCATCTTGACGGCGAATATTTTTTCAATCCTGTCAAGTCCTGCAATTTTCCAATCAAAGTTTATTGCCATGGTATGAATACAAAGAATCCAAAAGATTACATCACACTTCCAACTGGCCCTGTTAACAATTATGCTATCATTTATGACAAAAGAATGCCATTTGCTTCAAAGTATAAAGATGAATGCATCAGCCCTCAGAATAGCATTGTCTATAGCAAATCTGGTATTACTCGATTTAACAAGGTTTGTTTTTAGATTTCCTAATAAGCTGTTTTTTTGTTGTTTTTTTTGAAAGTGAACATGCTTTTTATTTTTATTTTTCAATTACATCAAGTTTGTTAGCCAGTAATTCTAAGTGCATGGAACCTATATATTGAAAATTTCTGTTGGAGTTGTTGTTGGAGTTATTCTTTAAAGGAAATATCAAGTTTTTTTGTACAGAAAACCTTTAAAGAGTATGTACCTTTTTTTTAAATCTCAGTTGGGAAAATGATCCTAATATTCTTATATACATGTCCAGGTTAAAGTTAACTTCAACTCCATGGCTATTGTTCAAGATGATTACCAATATGCTGAGACTAATTCAAATGGTTCTCCCATACCTTTTGGTACAGCTGGTGATTGCTATTCTGCAAGTCTAAATCAAGAATGCAGAAAGGGAGGATTCATGATTGATCTGACAGGAACAGGTTTAAAGGTAAAAGACAATGTTGAATGGACTGTTAAATCTGAAACACCTGGCATGAAAATAAGTGGATTCAACAATGATAAAGGTTTGCAAATATCTGCTAAATGTGGTGGTTGGTGCGGACAATGTTTACCAAAATCTAGCCTGCGAATTGAATTAGTTAGATGCAATATGAATATTGGTAAGTTTTTGCGTCATGCAATTTTGCACTATGTTAACATGTCCTTTAGGCAGCCCTGTGCATACATAATAATGTATTATTTTTCGTAGAAATGTGTACTGGTATAAGTTGTCCTTATTATGGCCGTTGTGAAGAAGTTGGAAACAGCTTTCAATGTCAATGTTCAATTGTGTGCACCAAAGAATTTTCTCCTGTTTGTGGTGATGATGGGAAAACCTATAACAATGAATGTGAAATGCAAAAAGCTTCATGCAATCGAAAGAAATACATTAAAGTTCAATCAATGGGAGAATGTGGTATGTTTTTTCTTTTGTTATAAATAAAGCTTGTAGTTGTTAGTAAAAGTTAATATAAAAATCTATAAAAATATTTGCTTTTAGGCAAAGGATCATGTGCCACTAAAAATTGCCACAATTATGCAACCTGTGATGTATCAAGTGGAAAAACTACATGCAAATGTTTTCATCAATGTGACAAAGAGTTTAAGCCAGTTTGTGGGTCTAATTACAGAACCTATATCAATGATTGCCATCTTAAATCTGAATCTTGCAATAGACAAGCCAAAATTACAGTGGCAAACCAAGGCGTCTGTAGTATGTATCCCAATTGTTGTTAATAATTAAAAAATAGGTTCTTCATTTTATGATGAGACAATATCTTAACACTATAGTGATGAGGTGTTATTAACACTTGGATGTGAAAAATGTTTTGTTTTATAGGCAAAAAATTGTGAAAACTGTGAAAATAATGTAAACTGTATTTTGTTATATAACTCTTAAAACGCTTTTGAACATATTTTAAAAATTGCTATTTTTGTCATAAAAAATTCTTAGCATTTGCATATATATTTATAATAATACGGAGACTGTGTCTGTCCGTAACAGGCAAAGTGGATGTGCTCATTTTCCTTTGATGTTGCCGAAAAATGCATGTCTAATATGCTAAGTTTTCTGACGTTATGGCGCGACGTCAATAACACCTTTAACGTCAATATCCTATATTAAATTAATGAGGCCATTACAGTGCAACTAAAAATTTGAGGCTAAATAACTTGGAAACGAGGTGGTGACGTCAATGATTTTTCACCGCGTGGGTAACTAGGAACCACTTAGGACCAATTTGGGTAAATTTCCCAAATCTGGGTCACCAAATCCGTTTCGGAATGGACGGTTGATGACGTCATCTAAAAACCTTCAAACCTTAATATCTCAGCAACAGTTTGTAAAAAGTATATAATCCTATACATTTTCTTGATCAGCGTTTTAAGATCTATATGTTGAAGGCAACAGGTGTACAAATTTCTAAAAAAAAATTCGGTTTGGACGAGGCCATTGCAGACGTCTGCAAAATTTTTAAACCTTTATATCTCATTAACCGCTCATCAAAAGCACATGATCATATACATTTTCTTGATCAGCGCTTTAAGCTCTCCACAAAAGAGGCAACATGAAAACAAAATTCTAAATTTATTTTAGTGGATGGGTTGCTGACGTCATCAAAATTTTTTTTCCTGCCTGAGTGGATTTTTCCACGGGCCTTATCGACCAGTATATTTATAAAAGTTGTAAAAGCTTTTGTAGATATCCTAAATATCTTTATATGTTGTTATAAAACTGTTCAGAATCTTCTATGCAAAACATAAACATAAACATCTGCGAGTCTTGAAATCTAACATGTTATTTCGCACATATTTCTAAAATAAGCAAAGTAGGAATTATGGAGCATCATTTTGAACACTTATTTTTTTACTAGGATATGCACCAAATAAACCATTTGCATTTGATGTTGTGTTTGCTTTGGGTGGATATGGACCTGATGCTGATGTTTTGTTTAATCGTCAAAAAGAATTTGTCAACCATTTTCTTGATTCTTATCAATATCAAATCGAAAATGGTTATGTTAACATTGGATTGTTGACATATGACCGCAATGCATTTATTGTAAAAAATTTTAAAGAACACTTTGTAACACCATACATTAGAAAATATGTAAACAATTTAAAGCCATCAAAAAATGGTGCTGCTATAGAACGTGGAATGGACGCAGCAGCTGATTCAATTTTCCCAAATGGGCAGAAGAACAATTTGAAATTCTTAGTTCTATTTACAGATGTGTCAGGATTTGCAGATAAGACACTGGTTGCTTTAGCAAGAACGAAGTTGCAGAATCAAGGTGTGGACACCATTATGATAGGTGCTGGTAATAAAGTAAACAAAGTTGATTTGATTGGTATGGTAAACAAGCCAAATAACATCATAACTGGTTTGACGTCAAAAACCTTTTTGACTGCCTACACTGACGTTATCGAGAAATTTTTTGAAGGTATGTTTCTATTTTAATTTTTGGTTTTCCATTAACTTTTGATTTTTATGGAAATTTTGTTGATAATCATGTTTAAATAACTGTGGTCATACAAATGCCTACATTTCAGCACGTTTTAATCACTAGGTTTTTTTGCTATAAACTCTGGACTTGACATGATCTTGCTTTTTATACAATGTTGTTTCTTCTAATTATTGTGCCAAGGCGTAAGCATTGACATTATTTCCAATGATGTAAAATTCATTGTGGATTATAGTACTTATCGCTATTTTAGTCTATGACAAAAGCTCTTTATTTTTGTGAACAACTTGCCTTGATTTTCCAAATTAAAGTTAAAAATCAAGCACTAATATGATCAAAGAAGCATGACATAATGCTTGATATTAAATTAACTATCCACTTCGTAGATCAAAAGTTTTTGTCAGAAGAAGATTAAATGTGTACTTTACTTGTAACAAATTTGTAAAAAAATTAGATTAAGTGCTGAATCATGCTGCAATATTTTCTGCTCTAGCACGATGCCGACAGCTTGATTGTCAACAGGGTGAGCTTTGCCAGAAAGATAATATATATGACATAAAATGTGGATGTGCACAGAGTTGTACCTCAGAGTATGAGCCAGTGTGTGCAAGCAATGGAAAGTCATATGCCAGCTCCTGCTTGCTGAAAAGAGAAGCCTGTATCAAGAAGAATGGTGTTCATGTTATATCACAAGGATATTGTCGTATGTTAAATTATTATTTTTGTTCTTTTAATTATTTTTTTTTGGGGGGGAGGGGTGTAGATTTGAAACACAGAAGTTATAAAATTACATCTGCATACATTTAGGCAAAGTCATAAATAGGACTTTACACAAGTAGTAGTTTTACCATATACTACAATTATATTGATTTATTTTATATTTCATATTTTACTTATAAAATTTTAAATTTGTAGGTATTGAGAAAAAAATGGATGTTGTTTTTGCATTTGATGCTTCAGACAGTACATCAGATGACAGCTTTGCGCAATTCAAAACATTCTTGCAAAATGCTTTGAAAGCATATGAAATTTCCCCTGAGAAAGTTAGAGTTGGCTTACTTCTTTTTGGAAGGCAGACTCAGATTATTGTAAGTTTGGAGAGGGGAGATAACCAAGATTATGTGCATCAGGCAATTAAAACAATGAGGAAGCAAGGTAAATTAATCCATAGTCAGGACTTTAAAAGTTTAAGTTGCAAAACTTTTATGTTACCAATTGCAAGTTCAATATGTTTTAAACAGAGACAATTCTTGCCATATGATCACAGTTAAAAAAGAAAATTTAATCAAATTGGCAAGCATATCACTAAATTATACTGATGATTAATTTGGTCTCAATACTTTAAGATATATAATTAAAAATTTATCATTTTTTTTTCTCTGATTCAGGAGGAAAAGGAGATTTACCAAAAGCACTTTCAGATCTACTATCAAAAATGTTTTTGAAATCACCACGGCCAGATGCAGACAAAGAGATTATTTTGTTTACAAATGGTGCTGATGTTCCCAGCAGTTATCAATTGGAACAAATATTAAAAAAGTTTTCAGAAAACAAGATTAACATGAAATTTGGAATTACTGGGGAGGTATTAGAAGGGTTGCGCACGACGCTTACTGATGGTAGAAGTGACGATAGCTTGATTACAAAGGCTAATGAAGAAAGTTTTACAAAGTTTGTTGTTTTTATTTCACCTTCAGAACCTTTACCAGGTATGCTATTTTTTGTTTATCAATTAAAATTTAATAACGGTATTGTTAAATTTAATGTTAACATAAATTTAACAATACTGTTAATAATACCCTAGGATAAAAACATTTAAACCAAAAAGTACTTGAAAACATTGATAGATTTTCCTTTGCTTATGTCTACTAATTTGAAATTACGGATTTGTATAAAACCTCATGGGAATAAGCAAGTAAGATTTTTCTTTAGAACAATCAGACATAATATTTGCACTTGGTGGAAATCAACAACTTACTTCAGAGTTTCCGAAACAAAAACAAGCTGCTACACAATTATTGAAGCAGCTGCAAATCTCAAAAAGTGAAACCAGGATTGGAGTAGTGGTTTATGGGGAAAAAGCTAGTGTTGTCACACATTTAAAAAACACTGATGATTTTAAAACAATTCAAAATATTATCAAATGGACGGGAAAACCAACCCCAGGCTCAAATGTCAATGATGTTTTGCTTGAATTACAAAATATGTTTTCAACAAAAAATGGAGCTAGACCTAACATGCCGAAGGTTGCCATTATATTTGCTGATGATAAAGTCTTACTAGAGCTTCCCCAATACAGAAAGTCGTTTACTAGTTTAATTGACTCTGGTGTAAAGGTTGTATTTGTTCATTCTGGTAAGGAATATGTCAAGCAACTTTTACCTGAGACCATTAGAAAGAAGTTAACATTGGTGCCTGTTGATGAAGAAAAGGGATTGGACAATAAAGATACTGTAGGAAAAATTATTCAACAACTTAAATCAGGTCAGTGATTCCAATTTAATTTCGGGAATCTCGCGTCACTTTACTTAATGTGAAAATCAATAAATTATTTTTAGACTTAACCTTTTTCAATACATTCAGCATATTAAATGTCATGGGTCTCCATTTTGAAATTTATGTTCAGTCATTGTGAACAAAATTGTAAACTTTGGGTCTTAAAAAATAGGGGAAAAGACAAATTGTAATTAGTCTTGATCTCCCCTTAATTTTTATAAATAACCATTATTTCTATTATTTGTAGACCCTTGTTTGTTTGTAACATGCGAATACAATGGAATTTGCAAAGCCATTGACAAACATTCTGCTAGCTGTACTTGTGCTTCTGCATGTCCAAACATTTATGCTCCAATCTGTGCAGATGATGGAAACAGTTATTCGAGTGAATGTTCTATGAACATTGCTGGTTGCACTCAAAAAAAGAAAATTTTGGTTATAAGAGAAGGACCTTGTGGTAAGTATGATATCATTACGAGCCTGTCTAATACCAATTTAATCAGATAAGCTTCACCAATTTTTTGTGATATAAGGTAAAGAAATTTTTAGTGAATCTATTTCAAATCTTGTTGAAAATTAGACATGTTGATAATTACAAGCAAAGAAAAAAGTTCAATTTGTTTTTTAACCAGAAAATTGAATTGGTTTTTAGATATGTTTTTGGATTTATGTTTTGAAATACAAAAATACAAATGTTCATTGAAGGATTTAAATTTATGGAGTTTGTAAAAGTGTCTGTTGAGGGTAATCTGAAAATCGAGATACAATCTTTGGGAATATGATAAAACGCATCGAAATGTAATTTGTGTTTGTTAGTGGACAGCTAAACTATATTTATATATATATATAATAATCTGTTGGATATGTTCTTTTGTTAGGCATTGATGAACGAATAGATCTGTTTGTGATTATGGATAATTCCAATCAAGTTGACAAAAATTCTCTCAGCCTATTGAAGATATATGCAAAAGGCATTGTTGATGAATATCAATTTGGAGTAGACAAAACACATGGCTCTTTAATAACTTACAGCAACCAACCTGATATATTACTTAACCTAAATGATGGTGTAGATAAGAATGAATTAAAAAAAATGATTGAGTCTGTTAGTCAAGATAAAAATAATTTGCCTCGACTGGACCGAGCTTTGAATAAAGTCTCAGAATTGCTGGTCTCAAGGTTATCTCAAGCTGACCGTGATGTACCTGCAAGTGTTTTGATATTATCAAGAGGTAAAGCAGTTTTTTGTGTAAACCCATAATAATATTAAATTAGCGCAAAGTTTAACATCATATTTGTCATGTGGGTACTTCATCCTTTGTAATAGTACCTTCATAAGTACCCACTAGAGAGTAGTGCTTTAACTTGTATGCCTGCTACATAAGTCAGTTCTTGTCGAGTCCTAGGTTGCCCTATGATAAATTTGTACATTTATACAGAAAACTTCCAATAGAGAATAATATTTATATATATTTTTATATACATAAAAAGGTAAGGTACCTTGCAAATAAAAAAAATTATAACTATTTGTCCAAAATTGAGCAGTTTTACAATTTCTGCAAAATGTAGATTAGCTTTTACCTTCTAGGTACAAAATCATTTATCTAATAAGAAAAAAACTGCTTATAAAGTTATATCTGCGCTTTTGTTAGTAATTGTTTGTATTTTTCATGATCATAGTACTACTTTCTTGTTATTTTTGTAGGCGTGTCTGCAACAGAACTTGCTAACATGAAAAATATGATGAAAGACATACAAGAGAAAGCAAGACTATACATGGTAACCTTGCATGACAAGAATTTAGAAGACCTAAAAGAATTGTTTAAAGTAAAGAGAAATTTATTTATAACGGACAAGAACCAAGATAGTGGTGTTGCTATTACTGATTTAATAAAAGCATTGGTTGAACCCACTGGTAATATATTATAAATAAATTATAATTATTATTGTTTATTAACATAACTACTTGTTTGAGTTATCTTATTTATGATGTTTTTATTTATAAACAAAAAAAGTCTGTTCCTTTTATCTTTCATAGTTTCACATGTTAGTTATGTTCTAATCTAATTCTTAAATGCATTTAATGGATAGAAATGCAAATATCTACAAAATCTTTCTCAATTATAAGCATGGTACAACACATATTTTTATATTTTTATATTTTGCAATTTCTTGTTTTAGTGAGTGGAAGACCAACCGACATGGTATTATCATTTGGACTAAGTGGTGATCTAGCTTCTCAACATGCACA
The DNA here is from genome assembly GCF_029227915.1 of Hydractinia symbiolongicarpus. Lineage (NCBI taxonomy): Eukaryota > Metazoa > Cnidaria > Hydrozoa > Anthoathecata > Hydractiniidae > Hydractinia > Hydractinia symbiolongicarpus. Next base: position 8,884,437 of record NC_079878.1, read on the forward strand.
AACTGCCAAACTTGTGGCGAACAAAATTATAAACTCAATGACATTTAATAAAGATGTTTCAGTAGCTGCAGTAAAGTATGGTAATAAAGCTGACAAGCTGTTTGATCTAGATGAATACAAATCAAAGGATCCTGTGTTGTCACACATAAAATCTGTATATCTTCCTGAAGTAGGAAATCAACCAGAAAAAGCACTTGAATTTATATCTAAAGATATTCTTAAACTAGGCACAGGTTATCATGTAAACGTACCAAAAGTTATTGTATTTTTAACCAACCAGAAACCATTATTTATTGTTGAGCCTACTGCTAAAAAAGTGTTGAATCAAGGCGTAAAAATTGTTGTTATTGGCATTGGAGATGATGTCAGTAGCCATGATTTTGTACCCCTAACTGGAGGTAAAAAAGATTTGATTGCAGTTGTAACTAAAGAGGAAGATTTGAAAAATGACAGTATTGTTAATATCGCAAGACCAGGTATTTAGTAATTTATACTATGATGTTGCACCTAGGCTTTCGTCATTTAAGTAGTCATCTTATTTTTTCTTAACCAAAAAATGCTTTTTTATGTAAAAATTAAAAAAATGAACCTTGTGATGATAAGCTATGAGCCTGTGAAATCAGAGAAATGTCCCTGTCACATGTATACTTGCATCAGTATCTTGTGTATTCTTGTTTGCATGTTAACATGAAGTCTCTGAAGGAGATTTGAAATAAAGTTGCACTCAGATGACAGCTATTAAAATAGAGATAAACCATAGAAGTCTTAATATGGAATTTTACTAGTGCCATTTTCTTCTGCTTATTTGCACAAGTAAATTTTTAACTTTAAGATGGCATCTTTTCAATCTTATTTAGACCCTTGTTTAACAGCAATTTGCGATCCTCATGCTTCCTGTTCACGTAAAGCTGATGGTACCCATCAGTGCACTTGCCCCCTATGTAAAGATTTATATGATATTGTGTGTGCTAGCAATGGCAGAACATACGGCAGTAAATGCGAAATGGAAAGATATGGATGCAACAAGAAGGAAAAAATGTCTGTTGTCAAATTAGGGCCTTGCGGTAAGTGTAGACATATCCAGAAAGAACAAACATTAGGAATGCATACTTGACCAATATCATTGCATTGATATTAGGTGCAAGTCTGACTTAAACTTGTGTTGAAACTCATGTATGACGACACATATTTAACTGGCGTAATTTTGTTTAAGCATTTTAAACCTTAAACTGGAATGGAATTGTAGTTGTGCTGTTAATCATAACTCTGTTTAACATTGTTTTTTATGTTATGGATTTTTTAGAACTTAATTCTCTATAACACATTTCTTTTTTTACTTCAGGTCTATCCACACCTTTAGAAGTTGTTTTTCTGTTGGACAGTTCCAATGAAGTTTCTTCAGGTGTTTGGTCAGATGTTGTTAAATATGCCAAAACAAACATAGTGAATTATCCTTTATCTGCGAATAAAATAAGAGTGTCCATTGTTAATGTTGGTGAAACAGCGAAAGTCGAGATACCACTGAAAGAAGGAATCAGTCGACAAGCTTTATTAAAAGCTTTATATGATGCCAAGCGAATTGGAGGTGACAAAAACGTTGACCAAGGATTTCAAAAAGTTTCTGAAATCTTAGCTAGTGACAAAGTCCGAACTAATGCAGGACAAGTTGTGGTTGTCATTATTGCTGGGAAGATAGAACAGGAGACTGTCTCAACTGCAAAGCTGATTGTTGATGATTTACGAAACAGAAATGTTAAAGTGTCAATAATTGGTGTTGGTAAAGGAATTGTGTCAGAAGATTTGAATCCTTTATCCACTAAAGTTGATTATGTTGTAACTATCAAAGATTCAAGTAAACTCCCAGCAACTGTTGACATTGTTTCAAAAGCCAAAGGAGATGCTGCAGGTTTGTATTTATAAAGATGTTTCAAATAATTATGCATTTTCTGACCACAACCTTTCACATAATTTTGTGATTCTTATAAAGGCGAAACAGCATTCCCTTACCAATACTCTTTAGTTAGTAGGCTACTTAAGCAGAGGTTTTTTCGCTAATGTCTCTGTTGATCTGTTTTTGATTTTACTTTTACTAAATTATACTTTCTTCTTTTTTATTTATTTAGCAATAATTGATTCTATATTTGACTATCTATATGTAGGGTTTGTTAATATGAATAAATGTACTAATTTTGGACATAAAACTTTTTTTTATAGCTTCATTATTAGAAAGGGATACATTACTTGTGTTTTGGCCCTCTCGTTATTCAACACAAGGATCAATGTCACTGATGAAGTCTGTTGGTGCAAATTTTGTTGCAAAGTATCCACACTCACCCACAGGTGCTCATATTGCTGCACTAACATATAATAATGAGTTGCTTAATTGGAATGAAGCACATAGTTTAACAAAGAAAGAAATCCTAAAAAAGTTTCAGCAGATTCAAATTACCAAGCCAAACACTGCGGAGGATGTGCAAAAGTTTGTTAATTCTGTTAACTTCAACCTAAAGTTTTCCCGCCACAATAGTGACATCACTGTTGTGTTTATTATTGATAGTATGCCTGAGAAAAATGCAATTAAATTTATCAATTTTTTGAATGAGAAGTACAAAATCATCTTACTTGGAGTGGGAGAAAATATCAATAACATCGAACTTAGAAAGGAACTTGATGATGGCATTACTTTATTAACAGAAAAAAATGGAAACTATCCAGAACTTGAGAACATCAACACTTTAATTTTTCCAGGTTAGTCCTAAAAGATAGTTTTCGAACTATGTTTAATTATAAATAAACATATTTGAAGGTAAACTTTGTGCTAAATTTTTATTGGTAAAGTCAACATTATTTTCTGTAAGATTTTCTTTGGTATTTACAAAGTGCAGAAAAAAGTTGTATATTCAAGAGAAGCGATGAATGAGAACACGAAGGCAAACATCATTAAAAATGTGTTGATATAATGTCTTTTTATTTCTTTTTGAAGATGCTTGCACCAAGATCCAGTGTGAATACCATTCCACTTGTCTTACAAAACCAGACCAAACAACAGAATGTGTTTGTCCAGTGTGCCCATCATTACACAAACCTGTTTGTGGAAGTAATGGCTTGACTTATACCAGTTCTTGTCACTTAAAAGCTTCTTCCTGCATAAAGAAGACTGCTATAGCGATAGTGAAACAGGAGCCTTGCAGTAAGTTTTTTTTGGTTAAAATCCTCATATCAGTAAAAGGACTACCGTTTTAATAATTTTTCTCATTAACCTAAGTGTGCAGTACTTATCGGAGGGAAAAATTGCAGGGAAAAATTAACCTTAAAACAGAATGGCATTAATTAAGGGAAAGACTTATTCTTTTTAGTAGGTTGGCCTTTTTTGTAAACACTTTAGAATGCTTAAGATGCTTTCGATAAGAAGATTTGTTTGTGTTTGTTACTGTTTTCTAAACCTATTTGTTACCCTATTCAAGCCAGAGGTGGAGGCCTTCTGGAACATCCTTCCTCTAGATTTTTTTAAATAAATTTCAAGTTAGTAAGTATGGAAATTTGGTGACTTTTGTACATACGATTACACACATTTTGCCAAAAAAATTCTTTTCTTTGTTATAGCAACAAAAATATTGTAAATAAATCAAGTTTCTTCTTTTTTTTCTGTATTTGAATTTAATGTATGTAACATGTTTGCTTGTATGTAACATCTGTTATTGTTTTTCCTCACTTTTTGTCCTCATACAACCTGTAAAGTTTTGCAGAAAATATTTGGTGAACTTTGAAAAGATGATGATGTCATCACAAAGTTATAACATTAATTGCCTTAAAAAGGCGATGCCCCAACAGAGGTTGGAAATCTTCTAGTCAGAGTAGAGAGTTGCGAGTTCCAAGGTCAGCGAGTTGCTTTTTTACTAAACCGAATCATTTTTACGAACTTGAAACAATAAAGTTATTTCTGTAGGATCTTTGAATAACAAATTCCAATATAAATTTTAATTAAATTATACACAAAAACACTTCACTTTAGAAATTTAATATGGCTACAATCCCCCTTCGCTGCCATGCCACTGATTGTTGGTGGTGGGTGGAGGTAGATTTGACCTTATGTACAGAATCCATAAAGCTCAGGAACCTGCAAGTACTAAAAAGCAAATCAAACTCAGTATTTTTGTGACTTATGAATTTAATAAAATGATTTGAAATATTGTATCTTTCTACCATCTTATAGCTATATGACATGTTTCTATTCGTAACATCCCCACAAACGAGCATAAAACATTTTGTTATTGTTTTTTTGGTCTGTGAGTTATATGCTTTTTTCTATGCAAAATGTAGGACAATGCCTTGAACCACATTTTTCGAACAATCAGAACACACACAAGGCAAAGAGCTAAAGATCTCTTTTTTCGTCCTTCACTGCTAAGAGGTAAAGCAAAACATTTTACAATGAGGTTAATCACTTTTAAATATATTTGAAAGAAATTGTGTTATGCAAGTTGTAAAAAAAGTTAACCAAAATAATAAAAAGCATGTTTGGAGCTGATAGTTAATATCTCCATTTTTTTAACGAAGAAATTGTATAAGTTGTTTATAATAAATAATAAATTTTAGTATTGATTAAAAACCGCTCTTTTATTTAAAAAGTTCTAAATACCCTAAAAAGTTCAAAATACCCTAAACTACCACACCCTGAATAGTTTGTATGGTATGCTTTAATCATAAGAAAGTGCATCATACGTTTCATATGCACCAATCCCCTATTGATTTTAAAATGGTACCTTTTTCTTCTTCAGGTTCACAAAACCAAAAAAAGTTTTATGACTTTTCTATTGATTCCCCAAGGGGTAAAAATTTGATTTATGTTGCTGTGAATGACTTAATTTAAATTTTCAATTTGTTTCTCTCAAATCATGCATTATTGTGATGACAAAAAAGTTTTTACCTAGTTTAAAAACACTTGTGGAGAAAATCAAAAAAAATTCCCATTTTTAATCTGTTTCCAAGCAAAAATGTTACCTGAAGTCTTTAGATTTTTATTTAATTGTTTATAAGCAACTCCAAATTAATCATAAAATAAGACAACTCACTGATTTGGCAAGTCATAACTAGCAACTCACGGAACTCACAACTCAAAAATTACCAATACCCCTTCAATAGGGTATAATATTAAGAAGATTATAAACTTCAGGACAGGTAGATTTGTTGTGATCATGTTATTGTATGCCAGAATGTTCATTTTCTTTTTTTATAGGTTCCAAAAAAGCAGTTGATCTAGTTTATTTAATTGACACTTCCGAAGGTATCTCAGAAGAACAACTAAAAACTCTTGCTCAAACCATAAAATCACAAGTCCAAGGACACAAAATTTCAAAGGATTTAGCTAGGGTTTCCATTGTTACCTATGGAACGAAACCTAGCTCTCTATTATCACTATCTGCTGGTGATAATATAAATGCCATAAATAAAGCATTGTCGCAACTAAAGAAAAATGGAGGACCACCCCAACTAGTTGAGGCTATAGAATACGCAAATGACAATATTCTTCCTAATTCAAGAGATAATATACCACAAACTATCATTATATTTATGGCTTCTCATCCCAGTGTGACAAAAGAATCTGCAATTACAGAGAAAATCAATATGATAAAAAAGAATGGAGCTAAAGTTGTTATTGTTGGATTAAATAAAGATGTACTTTCAAAGGACTTAAAGGAAACTACAAATGTTGTCAATGGTGGTATTGTTTCTACTTCAGATGATTTAACTGACCTTCTTGAAAAATTGGCATATGCTGTCAGTCAAGCAACTGGTAAAATGCATTATTTTGAGCGATATTAAATACAACAATGATTCAAATGAGCATTATGTTTTTATTAATTTCGTATACAGATTCTTTTTGTGACATGAAATAAAATTTTCCTATTTTTGTTTTAGTTTCACCACAACCCTTGGATTTGGGCTTTCTGTTTGCTGCTTCAGAGAATGCTTCATTATTTAGTTATGAACAAGTAATAGCTGCCAAATTGTTAAATGCTTTCAAAATTGAAAAGGATGCAACCCAAGTAGGGTCTGTAATTTATGGAACTGATGGCAGGCTTGCATTTAAGTTAAATCAGTATGACAACGAAAATGCAGTGTCAAAGGCCATCAAGAACTTACAAAATCCTCGATTTGGTTCTGCTATTGATAAAGGCTTAAAGACTGTCGCAGATGAATTATTTATTAAATCAAATGGAGCACGACCCACTGTGCCAAAAGTTTTAGTTACTTTTGTTGTTAAGAAATTATCACCATTTAACGATAAGTTAAATGCATTGACAGATGTTAAGATAATACCAATTAGTGTGGGCCCTGATGCCGATAAAGAAGATCTAACAAACCTCGGTAGCAACAAAGAAAAGATTTTTAATATCCCATCTGAAATAGACTTAGATGGTGAAGAGATAAGTGAACTAATCAAGAATGTCATTGACAATGCTAGACAAGGTGTGTTGGTGTTGACAAATTAGAAAAATTTTTGAACCACTGTTTCAATATGTTTTAATCATTATATAACAAATTAATTTGAAAAATATCTTCTTTTTGTATATTTCTACTGTGTTATCTAGCTTTTTTATTACCTCATAACTTGTTTAGATCCATGCAATAAGATATCTTGCAATAGATACTCACATTGTATACGGAAACCAGATAATTCTGCAGAGTGTGTATGTAAATCGTGTACAGATATATACGAACCAATATGTGGAAAAGATGGCAAGACATATTCTAGTGAATGTTACATGAGGCGTTACTCTTGTCAGAATAATATTGCTGTTGGTATTTTTAAACAAGGACCGTGTTGTAAGTTCTTTTGCAAATTAAGTATGTTTTATATTTATAACTTTTTCAGCATTTAGGATTAAAACTTTAATTTTTTAAGGTTTTTAATGTGCACAGTAAATCATTTCAAAATCGACGTTTCACCAATCACTTAAACTTGAACAATTTTCTTATATCTTGCTGAGATCTTTTTTGCATTTAATCACTATTAAAATGACTAATAATAATTTTTTGTTTTAGCCATTAATAGTGATATTGATATGATATACCTTATTGACAGTTCCGATGGTGTTTCCACAGAAACATTTAAAGCATTTAAATCATTTGTTGCCAAAGATGTAAAAACAAAAGACTTTAAAAGCGGCAAAATCCATGTTGGTATTCTAAACTATGCCTCTGATGCTGTTTTGCAATTATCACCTAAAAATGGTATCAGTGAAACTATTGTAAATAATGTTCTTTCCAAAATGGGAAGAATAAATGGAAAAAGAAACTTTAAACTCACATTCCAATACATACTTGATGCAATTGTGAAAAATCCACTATTTGTGAGAAAAAATTCCAAACGTTTGTTGGCATTGCTTGTTGATGGAAGAAGTCTTTCCTGGACTGATTCAGATGCAGCATTATTCAAAGAAAAGTTTGAAAATGCTGACATAGACCTGCTGATTATCACCACGGACGGAAATGTAAAAGAAGACTTAAAAGGTTTAGTTCCAAATCCTGATAACATTTTAGTTGTTGATAAAACAGATGAATTACCAGATACATCAACAAATATTACAGATGTAATTGGTAAAATAACTGGTATGTTATTTTCACTTCACTACAAAAGCTGTGTTAATGTTTAACGTCAGATAAAAGTTCCTATGTTCTGAGGTTTGAGTGTTATCTTAGATACGTTTCTTTATTCATTATTTGTAACTAAAATTAGATTTTGATATCTAAACGAGTTATTAGAAAAGCTCCTAAAGATAATAATAGGTCTAACATAATCATAAATGTTCACAAACTATAGATGCATAATCATTTGACCTTTCTTACACACCATTACAAATCTTTCTTTAGGAAAAAACGTTGAGCATAATATCATGTTTCTACTGGGTGCAACTGGTGATAAAGAACAAGAAATATTTTCTGCAGAAAAACAATTAGTTTTAAACATGGTTGATTTAGTCTCTGTACCTCCGATTAATATTGGTGTTGTGATTTATGGCTCAAATAATTATGTAGCCATACCGTTCGGACAGTATGCACAATCAAGCGAACTTAAAAAACAAATTGCAAATTTACGTGTTTACTCATCAAACGCCAATAAAGGGAATATTATTATGCCGTTATCCCTAGGATACAAGCAATTGACATCAACCTCTTCCAATGTCCTTGTTTTATTTGTCAATCAAAAGCCTATTAAAAAAGAAAAAGATTTTGTTCGAAGTATTCAAGATCAAGGGATAAAAGTCGTTGTCATTGGTATGGGCAACGAAGTCAGTCCCAAAGATTTGATTGACCTTACTGGAAATAGAAACGACATAGTTCTTGTTCCAAATATTAACAATATGAGTGCTGATACAAGCAAAAAGATTGGAGCTGTGATAAAAGCAGGTATTAGCGATGTTATTACACAAAAACGTTATTTGCTTATTTGTAGGTATCTACTTAACAAGTCTTGTACTAAAGTCTTAATGTGTTTTTTACATCTAGATCCATGTAGCAATACCAAGTGTGACCTGCCATATTCTACATGTGTTCGGCAAATTGATCAAACACCGTTATGTCAATGCCCTACATGTGATGAAGCGTATGCACCAGTTTGTGGGGATAATGGAAAAACATATGCAAGTGAATGTTACCTTAGGGAGGAATCTTGCAAAAGAAATGTGAAAATAACAACAACCATTGAAAAACCTTGTGGTAAGCATATATTTATTGCACTTGATGTAAATGAATTTTGGTAATTTAAGAATGTAGAGAAATATTTTAGCCATTGGTACACTTACTTATATATTGTTGTAACAGTATGTGATGAAAACATTTTTCTGTTGCGAAGTAAAATCTTGTTGTTCTTGTGCAGAAATAATTTAGGGAGGTGATAAATTAGTACAAATTTTTAAGAAACTTTGTTAATAATACTCAGTGTAATGCTAAATTTACATTTTTTTATATTTGTTATTATGCTTTTTAGCGTCTATTGATAGCGTTGATTTCATTTTTGTTTTGGATATATCAAATGCAGTGAAGTCATCTGAAATAAAAACATTCAAAACATTAATAAAGGAATTAGTCAAAACGTCATCTGGAAATACTAATAAAACAGGAATTGGCTTTATTTTATCTGGTTACAAGAGAGACGAAATAAACAAAGTGTTACCTATTTTGGACGTTAATTCGAAGCCTTTGGAAAACATACTGGCACCTGTCGTCAAAGGAAGTGAAACAAGAGATTTTTTAAAGGCTGTAAAATTACTCAAGTCACCCATGCTAACACGGAAAGGCATCCCAAAAGTTGTTGTATTCATTTCATCTGCGCCTTTTCCAAATAATATGGAAGACTCGATTACGCACTCATTACCCTCGTTATCAAAGCAAGAGAATGTTAGAGTACTGTTTATTGGTTTCGGATCAGCATTCAACAAAGAAAATGTCAGAGATATTATTGGTAATAGAAATAATGTGAAATTCTTACCTGGCATAAAAAGCTTCCCAAATGTGTTTGATGATATTTACGAAACTGCACAAGATCTTAAAAGTAGGTGACAGTTTATTTACTGTACATATTTGCTAACAAATTAGAGAAAATAAGGAAATTCTGCAGTTAGTATCATGGAAAACTTTGTTATTTTCACCTTCGTCATTTAAATTATTTCAATCTCAAAGGTGCTTCAAAGATAAACTACATTGGATGCATGCTAACTTTGCACTCTATTGATAAAATGTAGTGTGGTCATGCTAATAATATTCTGCAGCATAATAATAACAAAATATATATATTTATGTCCAGTACTTTTATGTTAAGAAATAAAATCAAACATGCCTTTTTTCAGATCCAAAGCCCATCATGGATGTAGGTTTTGTACTGGGATTTACATCAGAAATGTCATCAAGTGACTTTGATAAACAACTGGATATTTCTAAAGAGCTTTTAACATCATTATCCAAGAAAAGAGATAATTTGAAGGCTGGAATCATAACATATGGCAACAGTGCTATTTTGCAGGGAAAATTAACAAATACCGATGATGTAGAGAGGCTTCTTTATTCGCTTAACCTTAAATCGGGAGATGGTAATTTAAAAGAAGCTTTGCAAGTGGCATCAGATAATTTTTTTTTACAATCTAGTGGTGGAAGACCAAATTCAGAAAAAACATTGGTTGTATTTGTTAGCGAGACAATGGAAGATGTTGAACCTGCCGTGAAGTTATTACGTGACCAAGGTGTCAACATTGTAAGTATTGGTGTTGGAGGGAAAGTTGATCAGGATACCGTTGATAAAATCACTGGTGATGGCAAAAACGGCATCCTTATTACCAAAGATAATGATCCTAAAAATATAGATGATGTCCTAGAAAAAGCAATAGAGGATTCGTTTACGGGTATGTAATATTCAACAGTTTTTTACTATTATATTTAAAAAAGACCTTATGATTTAATTTTTTCAATAACTTATTCAAAGATGTTATTATTGTATGGAAGTTCCAAATACAATATTGCAGAAGGACCTTCATCATTCTAAAAAAATCAAATCCTTTTTTTAATAGATCCATGTTTATCTTCACCATGTGGAAAGGATAAAACATGTGTACGTCAATCAGGAAAAGATGTGCATTGTGTATGTCCATCATGTAGTGATGTCAAATCACCACATTTTGTTTGTGCCAGTGATGGAAGCACCCAAGCAAGTGAATGTCACATCAAGAAGAAAGCTTGCGTGCAAAAAGAAAATATCTTCCTAATTAACAAGAAGCCATGTGGTAATTTTTTTGTTTACACATGTAGTTAAGATCCAAATTTTTTGTTTTGTTTGTATGTTCATTTGTTTTTATATACTTGTTTTTTGAAGTTTTCATCAAGTTGATTTCTTTCAATTTCAATTCTTGTCATCGCCGTATTTTGTGCAAATACTTTTTTTGTACCTTTTATTTATTTTTTATTTATATAGCATTCGACAAAAAGATGGACTTAATATACCTCTTAGATGTATCCCAATTAACAAATGAAGAAACACTTGAGTCAATAAAGAATTACATAAAGAAAGATTTAGATTCTTATAATTTTTCCACTGGAGATAATGTTAGAATGGAAATTGTTTTATTCGATGACAGTGTACGGTCCATTGTAAAGCTTGATCAAGATATAACCAAAGATGACTATGTGAATAACATCAACAGCATCACCCTAAAAGAAAAAAAGGAAGCAGATTTCAAAAAAGCATTTTCGTATATACTCTCAAACGTTCAATATAGGTTCAGAAAAGATGCTGCAACAGTTTTGGTCCTCATTACAACAAGCAATAACAAAAACAGTGATGCATCCAAAATGTTATCTGATGTGTCTAAATTAAAACAAGATGGTGTAAAAATTGTTACTGTAGGCCTTGGAAAACGAGTTGATATTGATGAATTAAATAATATTGCAACTGAGCCAAACTATGTCGTACTGATTGACGATTCATCAAAGTTAGATGAGAATGTTTCCAGCATTAAAAGGGCTGTTTCAAAATCAACAGGTAGCTCTTTTTTAGGTTGTTTTATTTTATTTTTGTTCTTTTAATTACATTATGTTAATGTGAATGTAACTTTAAAATATTTATTTTAAATGTAATTATTGTTGTTTTTGAGTTTTGAGTCTTTATGTAGCTTTTTATTTTAATATAGCAACTGCATCATCAATGGAAATTCTTTTCATACTTGGCACTGGTCAGTCTAATGAGCAAACTGCTACAAGAAACTTTGAAAGAGAAAAAGAACTTGTCATAGCACTATTGAAGAAAGATAAATATTCTCAACATGATGTTCATGCAGGTACTATAATATACAGCCCTGCTATATATAAGGATCAGTTAACTTCTAACAAGGAATATCTCATTAAAAGAATTCTTGAGTATGATAATCTTAGTGGCAATGACGTTACAAATGGATTAAACGAGGCAATTCGGGTGTTTAAAGCAAGTAATCAAAACTCGAAAACTAAATCAATAGTTTTATTTACCGATCAAAACCTTGATGACATGGCAAAAAATGCTCTTGTAAGTATTAAGGACAATGGAATGAAAGTTATCGTTGTTACGTTGGGAAAGAACAAAAAAACTGTCAATGACAAGTTCCTAAAAGAAAACAGAATTCCGTTAGTTATTGATAATGATGATTCTCTGGTGGAGACTGTTGAGAATATTGATTCAAAATCAGGCAAAGGTAACTCATCACTTTTAATCATAGAAATGTTCCTTGACTGCTTTTGGAGATGTAAAATAAGGAAATTAGAACTTGACCAATGTGATAGTCTTTTAAAAAAATTTAAACTGAATTTAGATTATCATTAAATATTTTTTATTATTTTGAGAATATTTTAGAACTTTATCTCCTTTAAACCAAATCATTGTATCAGTGTTTTTTTATTTTTTTTAGATCCTTGCGATGAAAAAGTGTGTCACCAGTTTGCATCATGTTCACGAACAGAAACAAACACAGCGAAGTGTGTTTGTCATCAATGTGAAAATAAATATAAAACTGTTTGTGGAAGTGACGGCTTATCATATGCCAGCCAATGTTATCTTGAATTAAGAGCTTGTCAAACAAATAAAGAGATCAATGTTGCAGCAATCAAACCATGCTGTATGTAATTCTTGTTTACTACTGCGTTTGATTTTAACCCTCCATTTACCAACTATTTGGTAAATTGTTCATTTTCTTTTTTCTTTTTTGTAGCTCTTACCTTAGCAAGTGACATTGTTTATGCTATTGATACATCAAACAACATAGATTACAATGATATAGCTCAAATAGTTCAATTTATCAGTAATGACATAAATCATCATGGCAGTAAGTCTAAAATGGCCCTGGTAAACTATGGATCGAAAGCTGAAGTTATTGCTAGTTTGGATACTGATCAACAAAAATTGGTTCATGTTTTATCAAAATTGCAAAAATTGGGTGGTTCACGTAGGATTGACAATGTGCTTGCTTTAGTTAAAGACGATATCTTTTCAAATACAGCAAAAAGTAACAACACCAAACAACTCATACTTTTTGTTGGTGGAAGTTATAGCGAATCTGTTAAAGAAAGATTACTTCCATTATTAACAACTCTTAAAGAGAGAAGTGTCAAAATAACAGTTGTTGGTTTTGGAGAAAACATAAGAAAAGATGACTTCGGCTACATTGCATCTCAAGATAAAAACGTTGTTCTTGTTAATCATGTTACTGATCTTCCCAAAGTTGTTCCTGACGTCTTTGAAATCGTTGGTAAGAATACAGGTAGGAATACAGGTAAATTTTCATTCATCAAGCTTAACTTGAATCCGTTTTTGGAATACAAGCAATTAACAGAAAATAGAAAGAAATCTGGTACGGTACTGTCATGTTGTTCTTTATAGCAACATCACCAAAACTTCAACTGCTCTTCATTGTTGGTGCATCGTCATCTGATCAACAGAAGCAGTTTCACTTACAGAAAGAAACAGTGTTAAGTATTGTTGATAAGTTGTTGATTGGTAAGAAAACCAAAGTAGGAGTTCTCTCTTACGGAAGATACCCTTCCAAAGCTATCTCAATGGGAAAGTTTATAACAAATAGGGACTTGAAAGAAGCAATCAAAATTGTAAGCAACCCTGGAGATGGTAAAAGACTGGATCTTGCTTTATCATCAGCAAAAACCATGCTAAAGGATGCACAAATTGATGGCGTTAAACAAAAGATAATTGTAATGTTGGACCAAAGGCCTGAACCAGATGTAAAAGGACTTATCAGAGAGCTTGAAAACACTGGCATAGAATTAATAACAATTGGATTTGGTAAGAATATAAACGATAATATTTTGAACCAAATAACGGATTCGAGCAAAAAGCATGTAAAAGGTGACAAAGATATAAAAAATGTTGTGGATTCAGTCAAGGATGCAGTGACACCAGGTAAAGTTTATGAGTTCTCTACAATAACAGTATGGAGTATGTCAGCAATTTAGTTGATTTTTATTGTTATTTTCTTCAAGGTAGTGTAGTTAAACAGAAACAAAACATGTGTACTTACACATTTAGAAGTATAAATGGAACATGATGTGTAACTTTAGAGTAATTTTCATCACCTCATTAAAGTTATTTTTTTCTCTTATTGTTAGATCCATGCAAAGAAAAAGCCTGTGATTTCTTTGGTAAGTGCCTTGCTAAACCAGACAGAACAACTGATTGTGTTTGTCCAGTTTGTAAAATGGAATACAACATAGTATGTGGAAATGATGGAAACAGCTATGCTAGCTTATGCTGGATGAAGCAATATGCTTGCCAACAAAATAAAAATGTTGCTTTACTACAGACACAGCCTTGTGGTATGCGTACTTCTCTTTTTGTTTACGATGGATGTTGTTCTGACTCCTTGACTTTTTTTTATCAATCAAATTGAAATCAATCTCACCTAACAATTTTAAGAATCCAACATTTATTGAGAACGCTGTTAGAATTACTAAATACAATAAACGACCTGTTGTGCTACAGGCCGTTATTTTTCTTTTCTTTCTGTTTTACATAATGTTTTTGCTGTAAAAGAGAATCTGAATTGTATTTCTGTTTTGCTATAGCTATTAAACTGTGAAAATCAACGTTATTTGATCAGTGGCAATCTTTATAACTAGTTAAAGAATTTATCTGAATGACAAAGAAATTGATTACAAAAGTTTTTCAGATTGTACATATATATATTAACCACTAGCAGTTGAATGCATTGAATGCCCTTTAATAAGTCTTATTAATAACGTTTTTAAGCTATTTAGATAAATAAAAGAAAAGATTCCTAAACGCATTGTATTTCTTTTTTGTTAGTTATTAAGAAAGAATTGGATATTATCTTTCTACTTGACATTTCATCTGATGTTACAACCTATCAACTTAGTGCCATGAAGGACTATGTTAAAAACATGCTCAAGTCCTTCACTTTGTCGGTTGAAGATGTCCGAGTCGGTCTAATTGGGTTTGGTGAAACAGCACAAGAATTTGTTGAATTAAATCTTGGTACTAATCAAGATGTTATCAGTAATGGAATTTCTAAAATCAGCAAAATAGGTGGAACACGTAACCTAGATATTGGAATGATGCATATAGTTAACGAAGCCTCTAAGAGTTTTAGATTAAATTCGAAAAAAGTTATAGTAGCATTGACAACTGGATCAGAACACCCCAAAAGACATAAAGAATTAACAGAAGCTGTAAAGAAATTAAAAGAGATGCATAGGCCCAACTTTATATTTGTTGAATTTGGGGATTCCAAATTGCGTTTTCCTAAAGTTGTAGATGAAACGACAGTCAATGCAAACACAGTAGATGAATTACCATCAACCTTCTCAAAAGTTATAAAAGAAATTGGATCTTCTGCTGGTACATATCTTTCACAAATCTTTTTATTTCAACAATAATATTATGTATTTTTAATGTATTGTATTTCATTAAAAGATTATGACAAGATGCTTGTGAGATAAAATTTAAATCTTCCTTTTTATAAAAATAACTGAGAGGTCTTCACTTGCCTGTGTGAGAAAATGAAAATGAAATCTCTATTGCTGTATTAACTGTATATCAACTACAACTGTTTTTGGTCATTTTGTGATTTGTGATTTATTTTTAGGCAATCCCCACCCACTTGACATTGGTGTTTTAATTGGTGCTCAGTCTGGCGACAAGTTTGTTATGGCTAAAGAAATTCTTGAAAGAATGTTGGAAAAATATGATTTCTCAAGTGGAAATAAAACAGTTGGAGTTATTTTATATGGCAAAGAACCTATTTTAAAACTTCCTGTTACCAAAGTAGTGAAAAAGACAGATCTTTTGCAGGAGATAAAAAGATTGAGGCATCCTGCAGATGGTTTCAGGTTAGATAAAGCATTGCAAAAGGCAGAACAAGAATTCTTTTCAGATTGCAGTCCTGGTACTGTTGCTTGTCCAAACAAGATACTTCTTCTATTCACTGATCGTAAGCCAGATGAAAAGAGCATAGTACTGGCTGATAAATTTACATCTAATGATGTAAAGATAGTATCAGTTGTGCTTGGTTTGCCAGAAAAGGATGATGTGAATAAGCTAGGGGGAAAGGATGCTGTGATTATCACACCAAAGTCTACTGATGCTATAAAAGATATTTCTGATGATATTAAAGATGCCTTATCAATTGGTAAAGTTATTGTTTTTTTGTAGTACTTATTACGGTTTTACTTACAGAAGTAATATCATCAACCGTCTTTTACATTCCAATTGTTTAATTTTATGTTTATTTAATCTTCTTTGTCTTGGTAACTTTGCTATTATACTTCATCGATATCGATAAAAATTTTTAGAACATAAGTGGAATTTTAAGCAATGTAAAGCAAAGAAAAACAATGACAAAGAACAATGTTCTGTGTCATCAAACCTATCGAGGACTAATTGTGATATTATTTTGTTAACAGATGCCTGCAAAAATGTGAAATGTAATCATAATGGGGTCTGTGTGACACAGGCTGATAGCTCAACGAAATGTTTATGCCCTACTTGCTCCCTGCCACTGAAAGTAGTATGCGGTTCTGATGGAAAGACATATGGTAATGAGTGTTTGATGAAGAAACGAGGTTGTTTAGATAAGGAAACAATAACAGTCACTAAGACGGAATCCTGTGGTATGTTCGTTGTAAAAGTTTATAAAATCTTATTGGCCTATTTCTTAAATTACCTATTGAAATATAGAAAAAAACATTCTAAAGTAATAAACTGATGTACGTCTCAGCATTTACTATAGTTTATTCAATGATAAGCATTATTTCAGATTGAATCTGTTGTTTTACTTATGTTTAAGCTGAATTAGTTTTCAGGTTCAGCATTGACAAAATAATGTGTACTTGATAGAAACTCTTTACTACGAGCCTTTACTACTATGTTTTTCCAAATTAACCATTCGGTTGTTGTTGTATTAGGTATTACAAATTCATTGGATGTTGTTTACATAATTGATGGTTCGTCGTCTGTTCCCCGCAAAGTTTTTGATGAAATGAGGAAGTATGTAAAAAATGCAATTAAGCTGTATAAAATATCTCCAGTAAAAACTAGATTTTCAATTGCTACATTTGGAAAAGACAGACAACACTTGCCTTTAAGTGAAGGCAGCACAGAAAAAAGTGTACGTAATTCAATTGACAACATGCAAAAATCTGGTGGAGATAGACGTATTGATCTTGAACTCCGAAAAATTGCAGAAGAAGTTAAACTTGGAAAGTTTAGAAAAGATGCCGGAAAACTTGTTGTATTGGTATTATATGGAAGAAATAATATTAATGGTGCCATTGATGTTAATGCAGCATCAAAACTTGTTAGAGGTAATTTTTTTACAGATTTTTTTATCCCTATCTTAAATTATTTGTAGATTGACTTAGATATTTTTGTATACTGTTACTTAGATAATTAAAACATGTTAAGGAACAAGCAACAAAGCACCTTTCTTAATTGTGTCTGCAATTAGCATAAGGAAATGTAATACTGCATTGATTGGCAGTGACAAGATGAATATTTGCTTCAAAATAACATTTGTCTTTCCTGTAACTAAATTTTTATAATAAAGTTGTGATTTGCATACGTTAGGTCTTGGTGTAAAAATTGCAGTCATTGGAGTAGGAGATAAGATCAACAAGGATGAATTGAACGCAATTGGTGGAGAAACGTCACCTGTTATTGTTAAGGATATCAATGAACTAGTTGACACTATACCAGATATCTCAAAGATTGCAGCTGAAGCTTCAGGTAATTTTGTTAAGGTGCTACGTTATTACTAGACAGTACATTGCTATGTA
The DNA here is from genome assembly GCF_029227915.1 of Hydractinia symbiolongicarpus. Classification (NCBI taxonomy): domain Eukaryota; kingdom Metazoa; phylum Cnidaria; class Hydrozoa; order Anthoathecata; family Hydractiniidae; genus Hydractinia; species Hydractinia symbiolongicarpus. Next base: position 8,902,260 of record NC_079878.1, read on the forward strand.
GGAATATGAAAATTTAACATGATATTTGTAATACAGTAAAGGAAGTAAATTACCAAATTCCCTTTTTAGGAAAAGTTCAACAGTTGGACATCACTTTCATTTTGGGAGCTAGTAATAAAAGAAATGCTGATTTGCAGTCACAAGTGGCATATAAAATGATTGAAGAATATGATTTATCCTCTTCTGCAATTGCTGTGATTTTAAATAAACAAGCTTTTGCCAAGGTAGCTAAAGATATGGGACAATATGTATCAAAAAATGGACTGTTAAACTACATAATAACTCTGCGGGTAAGTAATAATTTAAATTCTTTATCTTTTTATATTTAATTATTTTTTATTAAAAAAATTTATATTTAAATAGACTCCTATCAATGCTCGTAATTTACTGTCATCATTACGAAAAGCTGAATCTGAAATCACCTACCGCCCTAATTCATCTAAAACAATTGTTTTATTTGTTGACAAATTGCCAACAACTGCAGATATAGAACAAGCAAGAAAGTTAGGAGAGAAGAACTTTAGAATTATTGTGGTTGGTGCTGGTTCAAAGGTTAAAAAAGAGAATTTAAAGCCTTTATCGGGTGATGTTGATAATGTCTTAATTGTTACTGAAAAGAATGTTAATGATATTAGTAAAGAAGCAAGAGGCAAAACCAGCACAGGTAACACATTTAAAATTAACTTTTAATTTTTATGCATTTATTTATATATTCATTTCAATTTTAATAAACTGTTTTCTTATTTGCGATAAAGTTCCCTATCTTTGTTGCAGGCATTTCATGCAATAGCTGTAAAGAACCAAAAACATGTTTAAAGAAACTCGACAACTCAGTAGAGTGCGTATGTCCACTATGTATTAAAGAAACTTTTAAACCAGTTTGTGGTAGTGATGGTAAAACGTATGCTAATGTTGAATGCATGAATAACGCAGCTTGTACGCAGCATACACGACTTAGTGTGTTAAAGAATACAGCTTGTGGTAAGTTTTATCTATTTTATTATCTGTCGTTGCTTTTAGTCATTTTGCAGTGCTGAAAATGTTGGATTTTATTATTTTAGGAATGGATAAACCCACTGAAATTGTAATTGCTGTTGATGGTTCAGAAGATGTAACTTTTAAAACCATGAACAAAATTAGAGATTATATTGAGAAATTGATCCAAACGTTTGAAATTTCCACAACAAAATCTAGAGTCAGTATTCTTGTGTACAGTAATAAAGCAGACGTAAAACTCAGACTTAAAGAAGGAAACACAAAGCAGCGTGTGCTTTCAGCCCTCGACAATCTGAAGGGCAATGGAAAACGAAATTTAACATTAGTGTTTAACACCATAAATAAATCAGTGTTAGATAAAAATTCAGTGCGTAAAGATGCAGGTAAGTATATTCTTTTATTTATTAATGGACCGAATGACCAAGAAAAATCGTCAAAATTTAATGAAATTCTTAAAAAACTGAAACGTGAAAACATACAAATCACTGTGGTTGGTGTTGGAGGTAAAGTAGCTGATAATACTGTAAATAAAATCTCATCTTCGCCTGATGATGGAATTGTTGTGAATGAGAATGATTTATTAAAGACACTTCCAGTTGTCGCTGATGGGTTAGGAAAATCAGCTGCTAAAGGTTAGACCCTTTCAAATTTTGTTTTTTTAATTTTTTGTATTATGGAAAATTGAGACATGGTTAAGGTTAAATATTTTCTAAGGCAGTATAAGTTTAGGCAATGTGCTGTAAACCTAAAACCATTCCTGTCACTGTGTTCAGCAATAGAATTAAAAAGCTGTTTCTTTAAATTATGATTTTACGGAATATTGAGAAATATGTCTGACAAGTTTTGACATTTAGTATTTATCTTTAGGTTCTTCAAAATTGCTTGACATGATCTTTGTTATGGGAATTGATGAAGGATCATCACAAAAAGAATTTCAAGTGCAAAAAGAAATTGTGAAAAAAATGATTGCTAGGGAAACCATATCGAACAGTGCAACATTAATTGGTGTTGTAATATATGGCTCAGACAGTATTACTGAAATACCACTTGGTTCATTGACTGATCGAAATCAGTTATTACGACGAATTGACAAATTGAATGGACAGTCACCTTCATCAGAAGGAATAAAGGAAGGTTTGCAGCTAGCAAATACAGAAATGCAATACAGTACACGACAAAACGCAGGAAAATCAATTATTTTATTTACTACTAAAGCTCCATTTTATGCAAAAGATCCTATTGGCGACTTGGAAAAAGATGACATTAAAGTTATTGTTGTCGGTGTTGGGGAAAAAGTTGATGAGAATGACATAAAAGATGTGACTGGAAATGACAATGTGTTTGTGGTTAAAGACAACGATGATGTTGACAATGTGGTTGGTAAAATAACCGATTCTAGCAGACCAGGTAAAAAGCTTGATAACATTGTGTAATTTTTACAAAGAGGGATGTAAACAAACTTTCCCTAAATTGACTTTTGTTTTTTGTTTCTTTCAGTTCTGCGTATCTATGCAAATTCACAAAAACAACAAGTGCTATTCATGAGTAGGCTGCAGCTAACACCATGCTTTTTTTATAGATCCATGCATAAAAAAAGACTGCCAGTTTTATTCTATGTGCTTGCCAAGAAGTGATGGAACAGCACAATGTATTTGTCCATCCTGCGAGAAGTCATTTGCTCCAGTTTGTGATGACAATGAAGAGACACATGCATCTGAATGCTACATGAAACGTTATGCCTGTCAGAACAACCAAAACTTAAAGGTTACTTCACAAGGAGCTTGTAGTACGTGTTACCTTTGTTTTAAATAAGTTACATAACTCTTTTTAAAATAGATGATTTTAATCGTTTAATTTAAATATGTTTTCCCTAGGTATCTCTAGTTATCTGCACGTTGCATACATGATGGACGCATCATCAAATAATGCTTTGTATTATAATGCAATGAAAACCTTTGTTAAGAATAATGTGAAAACACTGCCTTTTAATGATGACAAAACTCATGTTTCTATCATCAGTTATGGAAAGCCTGGTGATATTGATATTCTTTCTGGAAAACCTTCAAATACATTACTGAATCAGATTAAAGGTTTGTCTCCAAAAGAGGGCCGAGAAGACGTGCCAGCAGCTTTGATAACATTGAAGCGTTTGTTTGATACAGAAGTTTTCCCTAAAAGACCAGCAAAAGTTTTAATTGTTTTCAGAAATAACGGCATACCAGCCGGACAAAAGTCTTCTTCTCTTCAAAGTTTTGACAAAATGAGAACAGATGATGATGTAAAGATAATAACAGTTGGTCTTGGTGAGCAAAACAAACAAGAAGATCTAGTAAAAATTGCTGACAATATGGATAGCATTGCTATTATATCAAATGCTGATGAGCTTTATAAGCTGTTCCCTATTGTCAGTCGAGTTATTTCAACTTCATCAGGTAAATATGTTTAAGCTGTGAGTCTTGCTTTTAACCAAATATTATCATATATTTTTATTATGATGATTTCTACCTTCTGTCCAGTTCTTAGAAAACTTACGAGTCTCTAAGCACAGATTTTTAAGTGATATATATTTTCTATAATTAGGGGCTTCACCAGTAGTAATCGATCTTGGTATTGTACTGGGAGTGTCATCATCAAATTCTGATGAAAACTTTAAAGCAATGAAGACTATTATTAAAGAGACATTAAAGTCATATGATGTATCTTTACAAGCAACAAGAGTTGGAATTGTTTTATATGGTGAAAATGCTGAAGTAGTTTCCTATTTAAAAGATTCTAAGGATTCACCCTCTATCCTTAAGGCACTAGATTCTTTAGAATATCCTGGCGATGGTTCTGATGTAAACAAAGCTTTAATAACAACAAATACTGATTTGTTCACAACTAAAAATGGTGCTAGAATTGGTGTTGGTAAAGTTATATTGTTGTTTGTTGACAAAAAATCTGATGAAGACCCTGCTGCAGTTGCACAATCATTTACTCGCAATGGTATTAAAATCATTACCATTGGTGTTGGTTCTGATATTGATAAAGATGAACTAAAAAGGATTACATCGGATTACCGAAAAGTCATTATTGTTGAACCACCTGTTAATAATAGCAAATTAAAAGAAATTACCAAAGATATCAGGTCCACAAGCAAACCTAGTAAGATATCCTTCTTTTTCTTATAGTGTAGTGTAAGTAGCAATATAGGAACTCTTGTGGTCGAAATGCAGTGTTAACCTTCGAACTTAGAAAGTGCTGACTTTAGAGATAAGGCTAAGTATAGGTAGCCTTTACATCAAGAATACCAATGAGAATAATACTAAATATAAGAATAGCGTTGCTAGGCCTAATGCGGTCAGTTGTCCAGTGGAGCTTCTCAGTTGTCTTATTGGAAAGATTCTTTAACATTATAAAAATCTTATGTTATTGCATTTTGCTATATTTTATTTAAGATCCATGTAAAGAAACAAATTGTCAGTTTAATTCTATTTGCCAACTCGTGTCTCCATCAAATGCAACTTGTGTTTGCCCGGAATGCAAAAGCAAAGGTTATTCACTTGTATGTGGAAGTGATGGGAGAACTTATGCTACGAAATGCCACCTGTTGAAATACGCTTGCATTAATGAAAAGTATATCTCTCTTGTAAAAACTTCGCCTTGTGGTAAGCACTGCTGTATTTGTTATTGTGTAAAATAAATGTGTAATTTAACCTTATTCTAATGTTTCTGGTATATATTTATAACATAATTTATCTTTGTCTAGAAATACAAAAGCCTTTGAAGGTAGTGTACTTAGTTCACGACACATCAAAGTTAAGTATTTCAAACTTAAAAGACATCAAGGAGTTTACAGAGAATGATCAGAAGTCTTATACCAACGCTGAACAAACAGAAATTTATATCAATCAAATTACGCCATCATCGGGTGAACAAAAAAGAGAAATTGAAAGCATGAAGCTTAACATCATCAACTACAATAAACTCAGCGATGCAATCACATTCGTCAAAAATAATGCCTTAGGATCTAATAAAGATATGGGAAAGGTGCTGGTCCTAATACTTGATCAAAAGATTGATAATAAGGACCAAGTTAAAATTAAAGGTATATTGCAGAATATCAAGAATTCTGGTGTAAGAGTTGTAGTGGTTGGTGCTGGTACAGATATGAATACCCAAGATATTAAGGGACTTCCAACTTCACCCAGAGGTGGTGTAGTTATACAAATTGATGGTGGTGGTCTTTCTAATCTTATACCTATTTTGTCTGAAAATGCAGGAAAAGCTGCAGGTTTGTTTTGTTTTTCATTTGTTCTTCATTTTGTTTTTCTTTGTTGTGCTGTCTGTACAAATTTATCTTGTACTAATTTATGTTATATTCATATTAGCACAAAGTGAAACTCTTGATCTTGTTGTTATCCTGGACACCAAAGCAGTCCGTAAAAACCTGGAATTATTTAAGAGACAAAAGGAAATGTTAAAAAATATCCTGAAGGATTACTCGATTGGAACAAAAAACACTTTGGTTGGAATTGTCTTAAATGGGGACTATCCACGCACAGTTTCACATTTAAATAGTTACACAGACAAGAAAAGATTGTATCAGTTTATTGATTCTATACAAAATCGTGGAGAAGGGTACGATATAGACTCGTCATTGACTCAAGCTAAGATGTTATTTGAGAAGGGCCGAAAAGATGCTGCAAAAACATTAGTTATATTTAGAACATATGAAGCTGCTACCGATCCTGCTGTTAAGCAAAAACTCGAACAACTAGGTTACAAGGTTGTTGTTGTTGGTCTGGGTCAAGATATTAATCCAACAGAACTTGTTGATTTAGCAGGAGAAAAAGGAGACGTGGCAACGTCTGCAAATGAAAAGGATGATGACGACGTTTCTAAAAGAATTATTGATAGTCTTCTGCCAGGTAAAATTTTAGGTATTTATTGATGTTATAATATGACGTGCATTTTGTTTAAAGACCATTTTTGAAGATAAAATTAATAATTTTAGTTTTGAATTATATAATATGTAAAGATGACATAGGGATTATTAATGCAACACATAAAGGGGTAAGAAGCGAAATTCTAATTTGATGTTTTGGCAAACTGGAATCTCAGCTTCAAAATCAAATAATTTTGACATTCTTATATATGACAGTAACATGTGTACATTTACTTGATATGGCTAAAGTAATCGTACATCATAAGAACCTAGTTTGAGTATATACAACATTTAACTTTATTATACTTTCTGTAGATCCATGCCGATTGGTTACTTGTAGTTTTGGAAGCAAATGTCTTTCTAAGCTTGACCGGTCATATGAATGTGTCTGCAAAGTTTGTGATAAAAATAACAACAAACCTGTTTGTGGTAGCAATGGATTAACATACCAAAGTAAATGTCATCTCGATTATTATGTTTGCTCAAAGAAGATGTCTGTTACAGTTGCTAAAAGTCAGCCATGTGGTATGCTATTTTTTTGTTTAAAATGTTTAAGGAGATAGAAAAATTAAATGTTGAAAATTAAATAAAATATAAAAGGCACATTTACATTGTCATACTCAGTATTTTAAAGTTTTTTCATCCTATTTTTAACATTCATAAACAGTAGACGTTGTAACAGCATTATTATTCTTTTATATATCCAAGGTTTATCCCAATCAGTCGAGATGTTTTATTTACTTGATATATCCAAAGATGTTAATGATGAGAAACTGAACAGCATGCTACAAATATTAAATAACCACGCCCATGCTCTCCAAGATCCATCCAAGAATGCCAAATTCTCAGTGTTCTTTTACCCATCATCTACAAGCAACCTACAGTATCCCTTGTACAGTAACAGCAAGATCACAAACGGTCTTGCTGATGATAAAAAGATTAAAACTCTGATAGAGGGAGTCATAAATTCGGAGGAGTTTAAGGAAATAAAATTTAAAGAAGACAGAAAACTTGACACTGCACTAGACGCTTTAATTCGTCAAATGGCCCAAAAAAGTGATAACAGCACCAATCGAGTTATTGTTGCTTTCGTTGCTGGAGAAAGCGACCCAGCTTCATCTCTGGTTCTCTCAGACATTGCCAATGATCTGAAAAAGAGAAAAATCCAACTGTTATTTATTGTGGACAAAAAGAAAGCAGATGTTGACGAATTGAAGAAGGCTACACCAGTTAATAACATTGTTTTAACAGACTTTACCAGTGATTTTGAGAATTCTTTACCGAAGCTATCAAAAGTACTTGAGGAAGCCATTGGCAACAAAAAAGGTAGGAAGACTTTAAAAATCCTGCATATTAAAGCTATTTTCATTATTTTATTCGCACCATTCTGGTGAAAAAAATAAAATAAAATAAATAAATAAAATTATTGCTATTTTGTGTTTATTTGGAGAAATTTCCTGCAACAATTTAATCGTTTTATTTGTTACCATTTATGCATCTATATTACTTTTTTATATTCATTTTCCAGATGCTGATAATATGTTAGACATTGGTATTTTAATGGGTGGACCCTATTCTCAACTGTACAACCAACAACGTAATTTAATGAAAGAAGTCATTGCTAATTACGATATTTCCTCTACCGCTGTGCAAGTTGGTGTTGTGACGTACGGACAATCTGCTATGTTACAGATACCTCTAAACAAACACAAAATAAAAAAAGGGTTACAGAGCGAACTTTCATTTATTAAACCAGGTGCTCCTGGAAATAATTTTAATGGTGGCCTAAATGTGGTTTTGTCAGACCTTTTTAGCACAAATTACGGAGCAAGAAAGTTGGCTGCAAAAAGGTTGCTGGTATTTGTCACCGACCAAGTAAATATTGATCCAAACATTGCTCAAAAGTTGGAAAATAGTGGTGTTAAAATCATTGTTCTCACGGTTGGACTTCCACCTGATAGCAACAAGGTTAAAGAGTTAGTCGATGACATCAATAATATTGTTACCACTGGTCCTGTTGATGTCGATGGAACTGTGACAGAAGTTATAGAAAAGTTAAATCCAGGTGTGTTGTTAGTTTATGGGTTTTGATAGTAGAAGTTGGTGGCACATGGAAACATTTCGCGAATTTCCGTAATGTATCCTATATGTCTTTTTTATACCTCATTATGCCTGTCTTGTCACTTGAGATACCATTTTGTGTGACCTCTTTTATGAGAATTTATGAACTGTTATATGTAAAAATCTTATAATCCTGTACAAAATTAAAAAAATCAGCTGCGTACAGAACGCTGTGAAAATTCCACTTTTTCTGCGATGCTGTTGTCCACTATAATTATTACAGTTGATGGATTTCAATTTAATAAAGTAACCAAAGTTTTTTATTAACAAGTGATTTTTGACATTAATATAGAACATATAGGCTGCAAATAATTTTTTATGGGTATTATCATTTTAGCAATTTGGCAATTCATGAAACGCGACAAACTATATTTTTCTGGGTTATTCAACTTTGTTAACATATAAACCGAAACACATCAAACCCTAAGGCTGCAATGACGATGTCATTATTTTCTACACAAACTTTATGTGGTCACGCCATAAGTCACCTGAGTTGTATTCCTAATATAGTTATTCATGCAGTTCTTTTTTTTTCCAATAGACAAATGTAAAACAACATCGTGTGATTTTGGTAAATGCCTCCAAAGATTGGATGGAACAACAGAATGTAATTGTGAAGTATGTCCTCCAAACTATGCTCCAATTTGTGCTAGCAATAAACGAACTTATGCGTCTGTATGTCATCTGAACAGATATAGGTGTTTATATAAAAGAAATGATGTTGAAGTTGTGAGCAATGAACCATGTGGTAAGTTGCTTGTTATACACCCCCGTAGCATTTTATATAGAATATGAAAAATATTATCTAGTCAGGTTCCTGTTCAAAACAACATGTCTTATGTTTTAATTTTTATAAATGATTGTTGTAGTTATGGTAACTAGATGTAGTTGATTCCTATTAATACTTCATAAAATGGAACCTAGAAAATTTGATCAAATGTTGATATTATATTTTTTTATATTTTTCTGAGCTTTCCTTTATTCTATCAATACATTTTTTATTTATTTATAAAAACTATAAATCTTTATCTTTAAATTTTATGAATAGTTAAATTTGGATTTGATGAGGTAACTAAAGCTATAAAGTGCTTCAGTAAATTTTGGGAAATATAAAGTATGTTTACGAAATTAAATTTCTCACAGCAAAGTTTTTATATACATTTGATATACTTTTACATAGTAAAATATGATGGAATTCTGATATTTTAGGCAATATCATTATTACTTGTCTTACTATATCTTTTATTGTTTTCTCTAGGCTTTTCTGCCCCATTAGACTTGGTATATGTAATAGACACTTCAAAGGATTCTCCTTCAACTTGGTTGTCTAATCTTCAACAGTACATATCCAATGATCTGAAAGGGTATAATGTTAGCAACAAAGGTGTTCACATTTCTGTTGTGAAATATGCTGATGTTGCCAAAGTTGTGCTTTCTTTAAAAGAAGGTATTTCAAAGGATCGCACTATTAATGCTGTTAGAAGCTTAACAATTTCAAAGGGAACTAGAAAGGTTGATAATGCTTTAAAGGTTGTCAATGAAAAAGTCCTCACGACAGCGAATGGTGCTAGAGCTAATGCTAAAAAATTAGTTATTTTGTTTATGACTGGCAAATCAGATCCAGAGAGTTTATCAAGCATACAAAAAAATGCTGAAGTTCTCAAAGGAAATGGTGCAACTATTACTGTTATTGGATTAGGAACCGACTTACGAAAAACAGACATCAAAGATATTGGTAGCTTTGATGACACATCTATTGTTGTGCCATATGACAATTTGCCAAATGTCATGTCATTCATTTCAGGAATACTATCACAGCTATCAGGTAAATTTTAATATAAGTGTGCTAAATAACAGTGCATGTAAAATCACTGACCTAGCCAGCTGTATGACATGACATATGATAGGAAATATAAACCTTAACATCATTTTATAAAGTGCACCCAGAGTTTTTAAGACTTAAATGTTTTAAAATTACAGTACTTAAACGATTTTAAAACTAGCAAAAAATCATTGGCAAGAGTATTGAAATTTTTAATGTTTTTAAGTAAAATGTAACACACTGTGTACACTAATGTAAGTAGTGCATGGTGCATTGTGTACAGTCATTGAATTGATTGCCAGTTGTTATAGCTGTAACAATGTTTCTTTTTTCTAGAACCATCACAAAGTATCGACTTAATGTTTGTTGTGGGAACAACACCTGATTCTAACTCTGATCCGAAACTTTCATTGCAAAAGAAACTTATAAAATCAATTTTATCAGAATATGAATTATCACCTTCACAAGTTAATGCTGGTTTGATTACAATTGGAGAGAAGCCTGAAACGTTTCTTCCATTATCAAAATACAATGAAGCAAAAATGTTTAATTCTCGCCTTAATGAACTTTTGCCAGTTAGAACAGGCTATAACATCGACGCTGCACTTACACTCGCCAATGAGGAACTCGAAAAGAGTAAACGTGATGTAGAGAAGATTATTGTTTTGTTTCTTGTGGATAAACCAGATGAAGATCCGGCAGACACTGCAAAACAGATGAGGGAAAAAGGTGTAAAAATAACTGTTGTTGATATTAAAGGAGATCTTGATAAAAGCATACTTAATGATATAGCAGGTAAAGATGGAAATATACTCAATACCAAATCAAGTCATGACATTAAGGACACAGTGGATTCTCTGGTTGACAATGTCAAGCCAGGTAATAAAATTTTGAATTTTTTAATATATAAAAACAAGTGTTTTATAAAATATCTGTTATGCTAGCTTTCAGCTGCATACTGCAGGCATGATTGCATATCTTTAATTATGTTGTTTACAAGTTCTTGTGTGAGTGTATAAATTTTTTCACCCTTATATAGATCCATGTGATATCATTGCTTGTCATGGCTCAACAAAATGCGTAGTTCAATCTGATAATACTCCGACCTGCAAATGTCCACCTTGTAATGAAAAATACAAGCCTGTTTGTGGTAGGGATGGTCGTACATATGCAAACAAATGTTACTTAACTTCTATGGGTTGCAATAAAGGAAATGAAGCCAGTGTTGCAAAAGAAACTGCTTGTGGTATAAATCTTATAATTTTCAAAAATTTGTGAATAATTCAATGTTTATGTTATTTACTTTTGAAGCATTTAACATTGGCATAGGAGGGATTATACCTTTTTTTTGATGTTAATCTTTTAGGTATCACACCAAAAAATCTTGATTTAGTTGTTGCTTTTGATGCATCAGCATCTGTGGATAGAGAACAATTTAGAAACATAAAAGACATTGTTTACAATAGTTTGTCTACCTATGACATATCCAATCCAACAGTTCGTTTGAATTTACTATCATTTGGTAACAAAGTTCAGGAACATCTAAAATTTGACAGTGGCATTACTGATTTACTTCTGAAGGACAAGTTGAAAGCTGTCAATCTCCTTGGTGGTGCAAGAAGCATTTCTTCTGTTCTAAAGCACATAAAGGATACATATCCTAAAGGAGGCAGCCAAAAGAAGCTGTTGCTTTTAGTTATAACTGGTAATACCAATCCTGCAGATAAAGAGTATTTAGCAACAGAAATTAGAGATTTGAAGACGTTAGGTTTTAAGACAGTTGTCATTGCTGTTGGCCAGAATATCGATGACAAAGAATTAAAGTTATTGTCTACTGGTGATGAAAATGATTCAAGTGGTGATGTCCTTGTTGTTGGAAGTAGTAATATGTTACCAACAATTTTGGGAGATATTGAAGAAATTATTGGTCGATATACAGGTACTGTTTGTGGATAATATATAGAAAACAAATGTCACTCTGTAAAGATAACGCATTGTCATGTGCCAAATTGTGAAGCAATTATTAAAATAGTCCCATAAAAACGTTTTAAACGTATGAAGTAGGCTCACCTAAAATCAACCTTTTTTTTCAATTAATATAAACACTGATTAAAATTTGAATTGTGAAGTTATAAAATATTAAAATTGAAACATCTTAAATTCCAAAAGTATTGAAAGCGAGCATGCTTATTTCTTCGTTGGTGACTTGGGAATAACAACTTAAAAGTAACTAGAAATTATTTTCTTTATATAAGAAAATATATTTTTTACACCAGATGCAGTCAGGTATACTGATCGGTACTACCTGTAAAATACAAAGCTCTCAGTCAAGATCACAGAACTCCTTGCTTTGCATTTCCCAGTGTATAACATCAAAACGGTTCAGTATCCGTTTAATTCTGTGTCTTTCTTATTTTTGTAGTTCAGGGTACTATTTTTTTTATATTAAAGTATATAAAATCTACTTTTTATTACTATCCATGTAGCTTCACCAGATGATACTGCTGACCCAATCGATGTTGTCTTTGCCATGGGAGCCTCAAGTAATAACAAAGATAAAGCATTTGCTGCACAGAAAAAGTATGCTCAAAATATTATTGATGAGTACAAAATATCTCCTAGTGGCACTCGTGTCGGCATACTAACGTATGGTAACACTGTGAGAACATCGACTGAACTAAGCGAAATGCTTGATGCTAATGGACTTAAGATAAAAGTTAATAATCTCAAGAATCCTGGAGATGGCGCCAAGTTTGATTTGGCTTTAAAAGCAGCACTGAATATGTTGAGGAGTGAAAAGGCACGCGTTTCAGCTAAAAAGTCTATTATTTTGTTTACTGATTCTAAGAACAGTGGTGATGTGTCAGACCTGTACAAATATTCCAATGACCTGAAATCGAATAATATCAAGCTTGTTGTTGTTGGCTTTGGTAAAGATGTTGATGAATCTGAACTTAAAGGGATTGTTGGTAATCCAGGTGATGTCATAGTTGTTGAAGATTACGAAAAGTTCCCAAAAGGAAAAGAAGTTTTAGATAAAACAGTAACTGGTATGTAGATTTAGAAACAATTATCACGTATTTCATTGTATTTTTTATCTTATTAATCTTATCTTCCATCTTATTTAATGATGTTAACAGACTGTAATATTGAATTTCAAAAATTTACAAACCTTTTTAGATCCGTGCGAAAATGCAGATTGCCCATTTGCTTCGAAATGTGTATCCAAGCTAGACAAAACAGTAGAATGTATGTGTCCTGTGTGTGATTTAAAGTATGGCTTGGTTTGTGGTGATAATGGAAAAACCTACGGTTCTAAATGTTTGTTGGAAGCTGAGGCCTGCGAACAGAGGAAAGTTATTAAACGTGTCAAAGATGGTGCTTGTGGTAAGAGATGTTAATCATTAATGCTTTGATTGTTTACTTATACAGGGGTACATTTGCACATGTCCTTTTTCATAAGATTTGTCTCATTTTGTACTGTTATATTCTGATTTAAATTTAGGGATAGAAAAAGAAGTCGAGATCTTGTTTGCAATTGACAGCTCCAGTGGAACAAGTCAAAAAGACATTGCCATGATGTCCGATTTTATTAAAAATGTTCTCAAACAATACAAAAACACACAAAAAGAAAATAATTTAGGACTTTTGAATTATGGTTCCTATACAAAATCTGAATTGGACCTTTCAAAGAACAATAGAGAAAATCTATTGAAAGCTTTAGTAGATCTGAAGAAAGTTGATGGAGAGAGAAATTTAAGCCCTGTCTTTGAAAAGGCCAGTTTGGAGATGTCTTACGCGATGGACCCTAATACTAAACACCTTGTTGTTTTTGTTCTTGGCAAGATAAATCCCAATGACATCTCAAAAACATTAAAAGCGGCTGAAATACTTCGTTCTAAATCCATCAAGATAACTTTAGTTGCCTTATCCACTGGACCTCCAATAAATTTTATGAAGGAATTAACTGGAAATACAAAGCAAGTAATCATTATTGACAGTGTTGCTAAACTTCCAAAGGTTATTGATGATATTGATAGTGTGATTGGCTCTCAGGGTAAGATTCATGATGTTTTTTCTTTATTCCTTCCAATTTATTATGTTTTGTACAAATTTTAATTAAAAGTTTTATGCAAATTTCTTTCGTGATCTTAATTGCGAATCAAACGTTCCATTACTTTTTAAGGACCCATTAAAGTGTATAAAGACATTGCTATTTTATTTGGTGCACATGGAAAAGATGCAGTTAAAGATTTTAATCAACAAAAAGAACTTGCAAATGAAGTTATTCAAAGGTATAATGTATCGTCACAGTTAGCATTGTTTAGTCTTGTTGAAATTGGCGAAACTCCTAACATTGCTTTAAAATTCACAAACATCCACAAACATAGATTATATTCTGCTATTCTGAAGTTAACAAACAAAGCCTTGCAAAGCCCGATTAATGTTCTTAAAAACATTAAATTTGTAAACAAAGTTGTGTTTACAACGGAAAATGGAGCTAGAGATGGTGCTGGCAGAGAAATCATTTTGTTCATGAATGATAAATCAAAAAATAATGACGAAGAACTTAATGAAGCAGTTGGTGAATTGGACAACAACAATGTTAAGATAACTGTTGTCCCAGTTGGTAAAAATGTGGATTCCAAAGAAGTAGAAAAGATTGCAGTTAATGGTAATGTTGTAGACACAAAAGACAAGGATTTGTTGGACAATGTAGATAATATCGTGAATGTCTTGAAGCCAGGTAAATGTGATATTATAACAAAATATCAACTTCCCAAGCTACAATAGAAAAATGAATGAAAAGTAGTGGATTACTGGCATGTCTTTGTAACTGTTGTCATTTGTCCTAAAAAAGTCTTGTTTTGCAAAAAAATGATATTTTACTAATAAACATTGTAATATTAGATGCTTGTGCTGATGTAAAATGCTCATACAGTGGAAAGTGCATTGAGAAAACAGATGGATCAACTGAATGTATCTGTAAAACCTGCCCTGCATTGTATGCACAAGTATGTGGTGATAATGGTATAACTTATGCATCTAAATGTCATCTTGAACAGGCTTCTTGTCAACAGCAGAAGCCAATATTGATGGTGAAAGATTCTCCTTGTGGTAAGCAACTTTCTTCCCATAATTCTTTACAAATTAACATTAAAATTGACTAAGAAGTTATTTCGTAATGATATGTTTTTGTTTAATCTGCAGGTACAAGCAAGGGTTTAAATGTAATATACATTATTGATACCTCCAAATACACATCGACAGAAGATCTTGCAAATATAAAAGACTACATTAGTGCCTCAGTAAAGAATTTCATGCTGTCTAAAAATAATGTTAATGTTGGCATCATTGCTACATCTGCAAATCCTGGTGTTGTATTAAAGTCTTCTGATGGTACTTCAGAAGGTCTAGTTCTTTCTAAATTGAACAATCTGAATAAAGGATATGGCAAATTAAATCTAAATAATGTCCTTGCATTTTCACAAGATAATGTCTTTAATACACTACGCAAAGGTGTGAAAACGCTGTTACTTTTCATCACAACAAGCCCCATTGTGTCAAACGATATCACAGCAGCAAAGGATGTGTTAGATGACCTGAAAGCAAAGAAAGATTTCAAAATTTCTGTTATTTCTATCGGCGATGCAGATCCTGATGCTTTAAAGAATCTTACAACCTTGCCAGAAAATGTGGACACTATAAAGAACAGCAAAGATTTAACAAATGTGTTTGATGCCATTGATAAGGCAATAAAGAAAATGACCAGTATGTTAAAATTTAATATCTTTATATTTTTCTCATTTTTTTATATTTCTACTACTAACTGTTGCGTTTTTAGAGCCAACTGATGACACAGCGACAGACATTGTTGCTATTATTGGTTCAAATGCATTTAATAAACAGGAATCTTTCGGAGAACAAAAAGATTTTCTAGAAGCATTTGCCAACAAATATAAAGTTGGTTCTACTGGAATGCTGATGAGTGTGGTATTAAATGGAAATGAGCCAGAGTTGACAAATCAACTCAATTCTGCCCAAACGTCTTCGAAATTGAATTTATTATCACACATTAAGAACCTACGGAATAAAGGGAACGGATACAACCTTGGTAAATCCATACAACTAGCAAGAAAGTTGTTATACAGCACCGATGACGGTGCAAGAAGAGATGCAGCAAAAACTGCTCTTATCATTGTTGATTCTAAAATTACAGGCTCATACACTGTTCTCGATAGTGAAGTTAGCAAGTTAAAGGAATCTGGTGCAAAGGTTATTTTTATCAGTGTTGGTGAGAAAGCAGAATCAGACGTCCTAAGAAACTTGGTTTCTGATAAAGCTGATCTCTTTAGAGCTGATAAACCTGAGGAATTGAAGGATTTAGTTGAAAAAGTGGCTAATAATATCGCACCTGGTGAATAATGATTTATTGCTTATTATGTGGTCACCTAAATAACCTTTTAAGCTTTTTGACCACTTTTTCTCAAATATTATTTTATACTTGTGGCAAAAGTATTGTTTTATTATATGCATATTATTATATAAGGTACGGTTTTATCACGAAGTTAATTTTAATAATAAAGTGGAAACTTATATTTTTTGTAGATGGTTGCTCACAAAAATCCTGCAAGCACGGAAAATGTGTGACCTTAACAGATAACACTGCATCTTGCTTGTGCACGACTTGTGAAAGTGGAAACTACCAACCTGTCTGTGGATCAGATGGTCGTAATTACGCATCACCATGTGAGCTGGAACACTATTCATGCAGGAATAGTATAGATGTCAAACTTCAGAAAAGTACACCTTGCGGTACGAAACAAAACAACATATATGTGTTCAAAGCAAAATTTGTCAGCTTATGTTTTTAGTGTGTCTTGAATAAAATTAATAGTTTTAATTTACCTTTATTTATCTAGAATCCAAACAGGCGGTGGATCTTGTATTTGTAATTGACTCATCAAATAAAGTTCCAAATACAGTGTTACTACAAACTAAAGTTTTTATCAAGAATCTGTTGTCTAATTATAAGATTTCTAAAGAAAATGCCCATATTTCTCTGGTTAATTACGGAGAAAAGCCAGAAATTCTCATAACACTGGAAAAAGGAACTGAAGCAAAGACTGTTGGAAATGTTCTTAATGCAATACAAAAGTTGGGCGGGAAAAATAACATGGAAGAAGCATTAAAATTTGTCAAGACAAACGTGTTAACATCAGAACATGGTGGTCGTGATGGGGTACACAAACATGTTGTTTTGTTTACATTCTCACCTGAAGAAAGAAATGAAAAAATTATTGATGCAGCAAAACGTCTTAAGGAAATATCACCTGATGGTGCAAGCATCACTGTAGTTGGAGTTGGAAAACATGACAAGGAATATCTTTCAGAAATTGCTACTAGTGAAAACGATGTTGTGTTAGTACCGGCAACAAAATTGTCCAAGGATGCCTTGTTGAATGTTTTATTTGGTCCTAAATTTGTGGAAGTTGCAGATAATATCAATGAAAACAGTATGTACTTTTTAAAAACGCCAGAAGTGCATTTATCTAGTAGAAATATAAAATTAACAAGAGGCCATGTAGTTCATTGACCATTTTTATTAAATATTGTAATGTTCATAATAAGTTTTAAGATATTATTGAGTTTAAAATTTGCATTGTTTAAGTCCATAAATTCGTTCTTAATATTAGTAAATGAACACATCTTGTTTTTAGCTACACCTGTTGGATTGGATGTTGTCTTTGTCTTCAGCTCAGCAGGTGTAAATGCATCAGCTCTCTTCGAAAAGGAAAAATACATTGCTCAACTTCTTGCAAAGGAATACACATTATCGCCAAATACTGTCAATATAGGTGCAATTATTGATGCCAACACTGGGCCTAAGATTGCTGTTAAACTTGAACCTTATGCAACAAGTGAAAATATTCAATCTAAGTTATCAACCATCAACTATGAAGGTGAAAGCAAAGACATTGCGCAAGCTGTAGAATTTGTCAAGGACAAGGTATTTGACAAGCAGTCAAATAAAAGAAAGAACGTTCCAAAAACTATTGTTATATTCTTCAATAAAATCGATCAGGAAGTAGGCAATATAAAAACAGCTGTTATGAAGTTAAAGAACGACAATGAAGTAACCCTTGTTGCTGTACCTGTTGGAAAAGGTTCTGATATAAATAAAATTGTTAAAATCTTAAGCGAAAAAGACAGCATTGTAACCATCGATGTAGAGCTACCCGATGAGCAAAAGAAAAATAAAGTTAAAGATCTTGCAAGAAAAACATACCCTGGTAAAATCACTTTCATTAGTTTTTTTGTTAGTTTTCTTAGCTTGTTAGACTTACGAGTATTTTGAAATCATGAGCAAGATATAGTATATAGTATAGTGTAGATAGTATAAACTACAAATTCGATAGCACATTAAACCCATTGTGTTGATAATTCTTTGGTAAAGGTAGATATTGTCAGTCATCTCCAAATATAGTCAAAATGTCAGGACAATGTTAGAAATATCAGTAATTTCTTTTAGATATCAGAGATATGTTAGGAAATTTAAGTTCAAATTAGAGTCATTTTCATTTTTTAAAATATTGACAAGGATTAAATTTCAATTTTTTTCTTAAAGATTAAGCATCATTCTTTTACAGTCTATATTTCAGTCAAGTCTATACTGAGATTACTTCTTTGTAAATTCTTATTGATTTGCCTTCACTGCAGATTAGCACTTTATATTGTATTGTATCTTTTAAATCTGTTAACTACACTCCTCGCTACTTTAGATAAGTGTCAGGAAAAATCGTGTGATTTTTATGGAAATTGCGTAACTAAAACCGACCAGGAAATAGAATGCGTTTGTACCGTATGTGATGACACATATGACATGCTTTGTGCATCTGATGGAAAAACATATGCTAGCGAATGCTGGATGAAGAGAGAAGCTTGCAAAAAAAAGGTCAGCATTAACCTGGTGAAAAAAGGTCCATGTGGTAAGAGTCTATAATGTCAATAATTTTTTATTGTATTGAAACCTGTTAAGTAACTACGGGGATTATAGTTTTAAAATTGATTTGAAATGGTTTTACCTTTAGTTAAAATATATCTTTTGTAAATTTTTATTAGGTGTCTCATCGCCGTTAGATGTAGTGTTTGCTGTCGATACATCAGATGCTGTTGACAAAGAACTTTACAATAAAGTCCAAGAACTGTTAAAAGAAATGACCACGCAGTTCCAAGTATCACCAGACCTTGCCCATATTGCTTTTACATCATTTGGAAGCAAAACTAATTCTACCTCTTTGGGTGATGGTACTTCAGAGAATGACGTCCTAAAACACATCATGACGTTACCTGCAATGGGGGGAAAAGTTGATTATGTTAATATGCTCAAATCAGTCAACAAAAATGTGTTACGTAATAGTGGTCGTGAGGTACCAATACAGTTGATCCTTTTCGCAGTAGGTGATGCCAACCCTGTTGATGAATCGGCCATTAAAAAGGAAATACAAAAAATCCAATCAGAGCACATTTTGAAAGGAATATCTGTGTTTGTTGTTAGCTTGTTGGATAAAAATAATACCTTGGAAAGAGCTCTTGACCCTGAAGATGAGATATATTATCCAGAGGGAATCCCAGACATACCAACCTGTGTCACAGTTGTTGAGGAAAATGCAAAACAACTTCTTGGTAAATATTTTTGTATGCAGGACGAAAGTTTTTAAAAGATTGATTGCATATATCCTATTTTCTTAATATTCTTCCTGTTTAGATAAAACTAAGGTAATGGATATTGGAATCATATTCAGTGGCAATAATCCTGAAGGTAATGCTGTAAAAGCTAATTTTGTTAAAAAGTTTTTGGAGAAGTATACGTTAACACAAGACAAAACTCGAGTTGGTATTATTAAACCTACTGCAAAAGGTTTACCTTCCTTCCTAAAAAAGCTAAGCGAGCAAATGACAGCAGATGACATCGAGAGAGATCTATTGTCAATTGCCGCTTCTGGTGCTATGGATACTTTTGTCTCTCAGGCTCTTAAGTTAGCAAAGAATGAATTATATGACAAATCTAACGGAGGACGAAACCATGCTTTTAAATCTCTGCTTGTTATATTGCATGGCGATGACAAGCAATTAAACAAATCAGTTCAGTACGTAGACGAATTAAAGAGTCTCTCAGAAAATGCTGTCAAAACTGTTGTGGTAGCAATTGGAGGAAGTGTTATTAACAAAGATTTAGCAGATGCTGTTAAACCAAAAACGAATCTGGTAACTGTTGAGAATCCTGATAAGTTATTTGACAAGTTAGATGATATTCTCAAAAAGATTAGACCTGGTAATATATTTTTATAATACCATTTACATTTTTGTTTGTGATAAGTTTAATATTATGTGTGCACATTCTAATTCTTATTCGATACAGATGCTTGCCTAAAAGCAAAATGTCATGATCACAGCTTATGTGTGGAAAATGGAAATAAAGCTAGCTGTGTTTGTAAAGATTGTCCTTACCTCTATGATCCTGTCTGTGGAAATAATGGTAAAACCTATGCATCGAAATGTGAGATGCATTTGGCATCATGTAAACAAAATGTGCACTTGAAAGTAGTGAAAAACAAACCATGCGGTAAGTTAAAAATATGCTGCATAATCTAAGCAAGATTATAACATATCTTGTAATAAAACACCTTATTGTGATCAATTATGTAGAAATTAGCATGCATACAATCTTTTTTCCTAAGTGAATTTAAAATATACAAACTTGTATCAGTAATTTATGCGACATGTAAATATAGTAATAAGATTTTAGTAAAACTGAAAACAGTCATTCTTGCTTGTTTAAATGAAATAACGCTACATTCATAACTCACCATTTTAAGTGTGTAATGTTCATGGGTTTTTAGGTATAAGACATCTAAATGACGTCGCATTTGTGATTGACACATCTAGTGATGTTTCAAAGAACGAGCTGTCAGATGTGAAAGATTTTATAAAAACTTTCTCTACATCATACAAATTTAATGGTGAAACTTTTATATCAATTGTCAACTATGGTCGTCAAACCCAAATTCCTTTACTGTTAAAAGGAGGTGGTTCATATAGAGTTGTTGATTATACTCTCGATTTTATATCGGCTATTGGCGGAAAAAGAAATATGGGCAGTATGTTTACTGCTTTAAGCGACGATGTATTTACTAACCAAAATGGTGCCAGAAGTAAGGCTGTTAAAACTGCTATTTTGTTTGTACATGGCAACAACATGGAGGGAATTGATAAAAACACAATAAAACAAATCAAGGACAAAGGTATAAAGGTTATTGTTATTGCTATTGGTGAAAATGTAAACAAAGGCGACATTGAAGATATTGTTGACAATAAAGCAGATGCAATATACATTGGAAAGACCTCTGATTTGCCAACTGCCTTTACAAAACTTGAAGGTGCTCTTTCAAACACAGATGGTAATTGTTTTTTCTTTTTTATTAAACTATGCTGTGGTTAATGTTAACATGTTAAATATATTTTTGTTTATACTGCTTTTAGTAGGCCCTAATAGCGGAACAATTAGTTTCTCCTTAAACTTGTTTTTATCTTCAGTAGAAAACAATGTTCTTGAAGTGGGTATACTTATGTCAACATTTGATCAACAACGTGACTCTTCGTGGTTTAAGAAGCAGAAGGACACTATAATTGAACTCATCAATAGTTATTCCACGTCAACAGTAGATGTACGGTTTAGTGCGAGCATATATGGTGATTCTGTGAAAGTCCTAAAATGGTTTAATTCTGGTGGTAATTCTGAAGAGTTTAAAGCATACATAAAAAATGTTCGAAAGCCTAAAGGTGATGGAGTTGTCAAAAATGCTTTGAAAGCAGCAGCTGAAGAAATGTTTTCTTCCAACTCTGGCTCTGTTAAAACTTCAAGGAAAGTGTTACTGTTGTTTATTGATAGTGGTGGTCAAAATTATAATGCAACTCAAGAACTTCAAAAGTTAAGAAATAAAAATGTAAAGATCATTGTGATACTATCTGGAGATCCATTGTCTTATGCAGGCATTGATAATATTATTGGAAAAGATGGCAAGTTAATTGTGATTAAAGATCCTAAGTCCGATACCACTGCTAATGTTGCAGATACCATAAATAAAATCTTAAAATCAGGTAATTAAAAAATCAAGGAATTAAAGGAATTATGATGCTTTTTCATTCCCACTCCAAAGAATTTGTTTGTTAGTATCATGTAATTAGATATGCATGCAATTTTTTTCCTGTTTTTTTTTTTTTAGACATTTGTGATAATAAAGTATGCGAATACTATGCTACATGTGTTGTCTATCCTGATAAAACCTCTGATTGTGTTTGTCCTGTATGTGAACCCATGTATTCACTTGTATGTGGCTCTGATGGCAGCACCTATTCTAGTGAATGTATGCTAAAGCAAAAAGCTTGTAGAGAGAAGAAAATGATCACTGTAGTGGACAAAACAGGATGTGGTACGTAGAATTTTTTTTAAATCTTACTAGCTAATTTTTGTTATCTGTTTAATCTCTTGGTCATGCTGGCATATGTGACTTTGAAATATAAAAACCAAAGAGGTAAGAAGGTTCAACTATTACGTCTAAAGGTTTTATATACCTTTTTGTTTTTACTAGAACCCAGCAAATCAATCAATTTAATTCACGCAGTTGATATGTCTACCGATGTACCTAGTACCACTTTAAATAAAGTAATTGAACTTGTTACACAAGTATCTAAAAAGTATGACCCTAAAGCCCATGATGTTAAACTGGTTGGATATGCCGATTCTCCAGACGCAATAAACACATTTGAGAGACAAAAGGAAATTGCTATCAGTGAAATTCCCTTCTATAAGCCTCTAAGTGGATTCAATTTGGAAAAGATGCTAAAAGAAGTCAAACGTACCTTCAAGAAAAACACTGATAAACCAAATGGTTTGATCTTGTATCTGAACACAAACTTAGCGCAAGATAAAAACATAAGGGATTTAATTAAGTCACTGAACGATGAGGAAAAGAAGAACTTCATCATTACAGTTGTTCTTCAGCCTGGCTCATCTGTTGATTCTATTTCTGATATTGAAAATGTAGTTCCAACTAATACCGACAAATTACCAGAAGTAGTTGACAACATTGACAGAAAGATTAATGACCTTAGTAATGGTATGCTCCATGAATTTTGATAGTTTTACCTTGTGTATTAACAATTATTTTTATTAAAAGTATTCCTTATTAGTGTCATGACATATTGACCTTGCAAAAAACAATATTATCAATTTGCTTTTTTACATATTGACCTTGTTTTTAGTTGGTGATGTTGAACTGGATCTTGGATTCATTATGGGTTCATATAGTTTAAATGCTGCTGAAGCATTTAATTTGGAGAAAGATTTTGCAGCACAATATATACAAACTCTACCTTATCGTAAAGATAAAATAAATATTGGCTTTATTACGTATGGGAAATCTGCAAATGTTGAGCACAAATTTGGAGAGATAACAACTATCGCATCTGCTTTACAGACGCTAAAATTTAACATTAGAAATCCCAATAACGGAAATAATGTTACTATCGCGTTGCAAGCTGCCAGAAAAAATTTGTTTAAGGAAGCTACAAATTTAAACACATATGGTACACGCAGAAATGCTTTGAAATCACTGGTTGTCTTTATTGACCAGCCTTTGTTAGATGATGTCACCAAAGAAGTTTCACTTCTACAAGATGCTGGCGTACAGGTTACTTTTGTTGCTCTTATGGACAAGATTGATAAAGATATGTTAATAAAAAAAATTGGACAAGAAGTTACCGTGTTATTTATTAAAGATGGGAAAGTATCTACAGATGATGTTAAAGAAACAGTTGATAAAATTTCTTCTGGTAGGTTTTCTTTTTCAAGAAAGTGACCAAGGCGAATTGAATTTTATAAAAAGCATAGTTAAACTTTGAATGTTGACCAGCTTCTGTTTTTAGGATTATAGTGTTTAGCTTAGATTTTCCCGGAATTAATACTTGAATGATTTAAAATTTTATGATGTGGGTTTTTATTGCGATATTATTACCTTTTTTCCTTTTTAGATCAATGTAAAAAGGATAGCTGTGATGCATCTTCCCGATGTGTCGAGGCAGTGTATGGTGCTCCGAAATGTGTTTGCCCAGTTTGCCCAAATGTGTATATTCCAGCTTGTGCAAGTAATGGAAAATTGTACGCAAGTCGTTGTCATATGGAAAAAGATATGTGTGAAAATAAATTGATACTTGAACATGTTGCGAGGGAAGCATGTGGTAAGTATAAACCAATATTAATGATACTATGGTACTATAATGATTATATGCTTATTGTGTTTATTTAAAAGCAACAATATTGTTACGTGTTCTCAAGTTTGTTCAATCTATGTTATTGTTGAAATAGTCATTGTTAGCAATGACTCTTATTTCTGTTCTTGTGTTACTTACCCTTGCAATGCCATTATGTGTAAATTTGAATTTTGCAAGGTAGGTACAATAACAACAAAACAGTAATAATTTTGTCATTTTGTTTTCATTTTAATCTAGATGTGCAAGAGGCAGCTGATATTGTGTTTGTGGTTGATAGTTCACAAGATGTTTCTGAAGCTGCATTTGACAATATCAAAAAATATTTGGTGTCAACAATTTTTGCTTTAAATAAACCGAAAAACATAAGAACATCAGTTGTTTCGTATGGTGATGGAAAGGAAGATTTAACTATTCCACTTGATGATGACAGTTTGGATAAAGAAGCCATCTCTGCCTTGATTAAAAACATGCCTAAGTTTGGTGGAGAACGTACCTTGTATGATGCACTGGTTTATGTAAAAAATAATGTGTTGTTAAATACCGCTGAAGCTAGCAAACATATCGTGTTTGTGTCTAGTGGACCTGTGAAGGATCCAGTTATCATTGAGTATGCTGTGGATAACTTTAGGAAGAATAACAAGTTTACATATACATTTGTTGTGCTCGATGACAATGCTGAAACCTTAAAACAGATAGAGAAGATTTCAAAGGAGAATGAGGATATTGTTGATATTAACAGATCAGATAATCTTCCAGAGTATTATGCTAATGTAATTGATGCAATTAAAAAAGCAGGTAGGTTGAAGCTAAAACTGCACGTCAATGTAAATACTGTACTTTTTTAAATATGTGCTTTTTAGTTATTTCTTTCTTATATATAGTTCAAAGATCGAAGTCATATCCGAGTGACGTTGGACTTGCCTTCTTATCTTCTGATCAATCGAATGTGATTTTCAATTCTCAAAAGAGTATGGCTAAGAAATTAATCAATAAATACAAAGTTGGAGTTGCCAGTACACTGTTTGGTATTGTACACAATGGCAAAGAACCAGAAATTGTCTTACACATTGGAAATGCTGACACAAAGGCTGATACCACCACTGTACTTGATTCGTTGATGTATCACGATAATAAAGAAGAAAATGACAAGATGATGAAAACATTGAGTTTAACAGAGGATATGTTTAATAGAAAGAAATCTTTAAGAAAAGTTAAATCAAACTCTCTCTTTGTTTTTATTGGCAAAGCTGCTGTTTCAGTGTTAACAAATGAAGCGAAACAAAAAATACAAGAATTTGAAAAGAACGATTTCACACCCATATTTGTCGTTCTTGAAAAACTATCTAATAAAGAGAGGGCTATTTTATTGAATATTATTAAAGATCCAAAACGAATAGTTAATCCTGATTCTGTTGATGATTTTAATGGAAAAGATATTCTCGTCACTACGACATCAGGTACTTAAGTAAAACTATTTTGCATACAGAATTTATTTTATTACAAAAAAATTTATTTAATTTAAATGTGATTTTTTGTGGTAAATTTACCGTGCATAAAGTTTGATATATGTGACATATTTTTGTGTTGTGGCATAATGTAACAATAATTTGTACTGTCTTACTTCTGTACAGATCCTTGTAAAGAAAACATATGTGGAGAAGATTCAGTCTGTGTACGAACATCAGCCTTGTCTGCAAAATGTGCCTGTCCTTTATGCAAAGAAACATATGCACCTGTTTGTGGAGATAATGGTAAAACATATGCAAGTCAATGTCATTTGAATAACTATGCCTGTACAAGCAGAGAATTAATCCAAACAGTAAAGCAAGCACCATGTGGTATGTTAATTACATGATCTTTAATGTTATTTAATTCCTGAAAAAGAATAAAATGATCTGGCTAAGAATATATATTTTGAACACTTTTTTGATTAACTATTAATTATGTTTGTAGGAGTGTCTCAATTATCAACACCTTTGGATATTGTTATTGCCATCGATGCATCTGACAGAGTAACAGATCAAGATATATCAAAATTAAAAGAATTTTTTAAGGCGTCGTTGAAAGGATATGATTTAAACTCGAGCAAGATATCAGTCACTGTTTTATCATATAGTGACTCGGTGAAAAACATTGGACGTATAGAGAAACCTGATTCTATAAACACAGTTTTAGAGAACCTTTTAAAGCAGAATGGAAAAGCAAATATATCTTTAGTGCTTAAGGAAATCAATAACAATTTATTTAAAGAGGACTTGGGAAATGGCAAAATGTTAGTGCTCCTGGTTCCTGCAAGTCCTACTGAATATGCTGAAGACCAACTTAAACATTTTGGAAGTGAATTTAACAAAAAAAACATTAAAGTTGTTGTTCTTCGTATCGGGAAAACATATGATGTTAAAGATCCATTGGATGATGTTACAGGAAAAGGAAAGAACATAGTGAATATTGATAATTCCGGTAGTCTTCCAGATGTGATTGGGAAGTTGGAGGAAATTGTGGGAAATGCACTAAGTAAGTTTTTTTACATTGTAGTCTAAAGTGAATGTGGCTGTTCTTTTTATAATCATCGTAAGCCTGTGCAAAAAATCACGGTAATTTGCCTTTCCCAAGAAGTTAGCCGAATTCACCCTCCACTGCTCACAGCTGCCATCTTTGGCTGATAGACACACAGCAATCATTATAATTTAGGGTTCGTTCGCTGTAATATTATCACTTACAATTACAAGAATGTCTTATATTTGTGTGTAAACAAACTTTCTGTTTATTTTTTACAGCAACTCCTTCTAAAGTTGATTTAGCTTTCTTATTTGGTCCATATGCAACTAAAACTCAACATCAGCTTCAAAGTAATTTTATCAAACAACTGTTAGCGAATGTAAGTTTTGCAAATAAAGATGTCAAGTTCGGCATATTAACATATGGCAAAGAAACAACAATAAATTACAAACTTGGTGAATTGCCAACACAAGCTTCACTAAATAATGCGTTATTAGGATTAAAACGACAAGGAAAGGTATTTGATATGGCTTCTTTGTTAAGAGTGACAATGACAGAATTTTTCAGCGTTAAAAATGGAGCAAGGAAGGGAGTACCAAAAACAGTTGTGTTATTTACTACCGAAGACCTACCAGACAGCACAGATTTTAGTCCATTCAAAAAAGATGGAATAAAACTTATTGTTATTGGCTACGGTGATAAGGTGGATTCAATGCCTCTAACATCAACAGTTGGTCAGGACGGATCTGTGTTTGTACCAAAGACAGAAAAAGAACTGCAAGATATTTTGGATAACGTGCTAAAGGAGGCTCAGAAGCCTGGTAGGGATATAAATTTAGTGGTCCTTCTTGTCTGACAAGAATTCTGAAATTTTAATTTTCCTTTTTTTATCTTTGAATATAGTTGTTTAAGATGTGCCATTTTTCTTGTAATTATATTTTGTTTCGTGATTTGTCAAAAATACGGAATGCATCGACCATTTTTTTGCTATCTTATTCAAAATATATATATATATTTTCTTAGCAACATGTTCTACCAAAAAGTGTCCCTTGTATGGAAATTGTGTTATGGATGCAGTCAATAATGTAGAATGCGTATGCCCAGTTTGTCAGGATGATTACGATCTAGTATGTTCAACGAGTGGAGTTACCTACGCATCAACATGTAGATTGAAACGCGAAGCTTGTCTCAAAGAAATTGATCAAAAAGTCTTAAAAAACAGTGCTTGTGGTAACTGTGTTTATTTTATAATAATATTTTATGCCTTAAAAGAAAAACAGTTTTAATATTTTCTGACAATTTATATGCAAAATTTTTAATATATTGAATGTTTGTAATTAGGTATTTCCAAAAAACTCGATATAGTTTATGCTCTTGACACTTCTGGCGATACGACTGACAAAACTGTTATGGATCTAAAGAAATTCGTACAAGGCTCTCTCAAGCTTTATGATTTTTCCAATGACAAAACACGCATTGGATTATCAACTTTTGGTGACTCCTTTGATGTCACTTTGCCTGCATCTGATGGAACAAACATGTATATTGTTGAAGATGCCATCAGAAAAAGTAAAATCATTGGTGGCATGAGAAATCTTACCAATATGCTAACATCAATCAACAGCAAAGCATTTTCAAATGATCGAGGTAATATTGCAAAGGTGTTCCTGTTAGTTCTTGCTGGAAAAAATGCGAAACCAATGGAGAAAGAATTGAGATTTGCCTCGAAACAGCTTCAATCACACAACATCCAGATGTTTATTGTCGCAGTTGGAGATGATTTGGATGACAATGAGATTTTGGCATTATCACCAGATAAGAACAATATATTTTTGGCAAAGGAGAATAAAGATATACCTGGTGGCATAAAGGAATTAGAACAATATATTGGGAAAATTAATGGTAAAGATAATATGTATAATTTCTTAGATTATATTTGCGTTCTGTAGGATCTCGGTTTTTTTCAAAAGCCTATCTAATTTATGTCGTCCTTTCTTCTCATTATTTTTAATATTATGTTATAGCTTTAAAAGAAATGACAAATCTAGCCATTGTATTTGGGCCATCAAACTCAATTAAATCTGTTAAGAAAAACATTGTTGCTGCTATAAGTAAACTAACTGTTTCGACGGAAAAAGTTCTACCAGCCATTGTTACCTATGGAAACGAAGTAAAAACACTCTTTGAAATCGGTGATTTACCAAATCTTCAAATTGCTTCTAAAGAAATTCAAAATCTCCAGGAATCTCAACCGGGAAACACTATTACTGAAGCACTAAAGAGTTCAAAATCTTTATTAACCAGTAGAAGACCATCTGCAACAAAAACAATATGGCTTGTCCTATCAAGTAATATTGCAAACCCTGATGCTCTAAAAAACAAGATCAAGGAAATGCAAGGAGATGGTTACCAGGTTTTAATTTTTGCAACCAAAGATATTGATAATAAAATAACAGATATTATTAAGGATGGCAACATCGATATTGTCAAAATAATGGATGATATAAATAAACTTGACACTGACAAAGTCATCGATTCAATAGAAACAGGTATTTGATATGTTCATGAAAATTGATCTTAAATATTTGAACACATTAATAGTAAGAAATAAGAAACAACAGCTGCATCCCTTCCAGTTTATTGATTTCAATATCAATAGATCTAGCCACTACTTTTGTGAATAATCTATCAGTTCTCTTCTAACTTTAAGATATTCCGA
The DNA here is from genome assembly GCF_029227915.1 of Hydractinia symbiolongicarpus. Taxonomy (NCBI): domain Eukaryota; kingdom Metazoa; phylum Cnidaria; class Hydrozoa; order Anthoathecata; family Hydractiniidae; genus Hydractinia; species Hydractinia symbiolongicarpus. Next base: position 8,931,678 of record NC_079878.1, read on the forward strand.
ATGAAAATAAAATCAGTTGATCTTATTCACAAAATTACTATCCTTCTTCTTCTTTTTAACACTTGTGTACACAAATACACAAACATTTGTGTATTTTTCTGATGTCACATAACCTGAATTTCCCAGACCCGACTTAATTACTATTTTTAGAATATGTTAACGGAATATCTGATTGTCTAACATAGCCTTTATCTTCATCTTCTGAATTAGATCCTTGCAATAAGATGAAATGCACCCATTCATCTATTTGTGTCAAGAAGCAAGATAAGACAGCGGAATGTGTTTGCATTTCATGTGAAACATTTACATATAAACCCGTGTGTGGCTCGGATGGTCATACCTATGCATCAGAGTGTCATTTAATGCAACAAAACTGTAAATCTAAAAAGGAGATAACTATCATAAAACAAGAAGCGTGTGGTATGTCATTGCCTTTGTTGTTTATTTATTTGTTTCACATTTACACCAAATGATTCATTTTTTCATCTTTTCTCTGTTATTTTACTATTATTGCAAATGTATTATGGTTATGTTTTGTTTTCTAGGTATAACCCCAAAAGGTATTGAAATTGTATTTCTGTTTGATAACTCAAATGAAATGCCATCAGAGGAGTATAAAAAGATTAAAAACTACATCAAAGCTGCAATGTCCTCTTACAAAATTTCACCAAATTATGGTCGTGTTCGAATTGTTACATATGGTGGACCCAATCCTAACTTAATTGATGGTACCTCACAAGCATCTATTGAACAGCAGCTAGATTTGTCAAAGAGAGTCAATCAAAAGCCCAATTTTAATGCAGCATTAAGCTTTGTACAGTCTTACGTTTTTAATGAGAAATCTGGTAGTGATCCCAAGACTAAAAAAGTTCTTATTGTCTTCGCACGTGAAGGGTTTACAGTTTCCAATCCAGAGCAAACAAAAAAAACTAGTGAGAGAATGGGAAGTGATGGTGTTAAAGTTATTGTTGTTGGTGTTGGGAAACTAGATTTCACCTTAACCGACATTGCAACTAACCACCCAGACAAGATTTTACCTACCTCTAAAAAGCAAAGGTTGGAGGAATCTTTGGGTGATTTAGAGAAGTTAGTGGCACTATTAACAGGTATGCGCGTATTTTTGCTCCTTATTTTACAGAGGAAAGTAAATATAGTGACAATTAGCAATTTTATGTGCAATCAATATTGTTTTAGGAGAAAAGAACACGCTTGACGTTGGATTTATTCTTGGTTCAAAAACGAAAACAGGTTTAAAAGATCAAATCAACTTTATCCAATCTTTATTACCCAAGTACCTCATCTCAGCCGACTCAACTCACTTTGCTGGGGTTGTTAACGAAGACAATGTTAATGTTATTTTGTCATTTAAAGATGGAACCAATACAAAAACCATCTCAGACTCCCTAAAAGAACTCCCACACAAACCCTCAAGTGATAACTTAAAGAAAGCTTTGGAATACGCCGAACGTTCGTTGTTTTCTTCTACAAATGGAGGCAGGGGTGATGCAAAGAAAACTTTGCTCGTGTTTCTGGAAAAGTTACCCACTGACTCGAACATGAAAACTTATGAAAAACGTTTAAGAAACAGAGACATTCAAGTTGTGTTTGTTGTTATGAATACTACTGCCAACCTGTCGAATCGTACAGACATCTTTGTGGACCCAGTCACCAGCGTTGTTACTATCAATAAAAACAATACAGACGATTCACTAAAAGATGTAGTGAATGCTACTGTGAAAAGTATGTCTTAACATTGGCAATAACATAAAACATTCTTTTAACTAAGCTGGAAACAGATGTTCTTCTGTTTTAAGGGTTGTTATTATAATCTAATTATGGCGTAAAAGTGGACATGATTGTAATATTTTCTATGAATTTTTCACAATGACTATAATGAATCGCTTCAGTGTTATATTTAATGTTAAAATGGTGCGAAAAAGTTATTGTGTAATTTTGTTTAGATTTATGTGCCAACAAGAAATGTTTCTTTTATTCAACGTGTGCGGTATTACCATCAAACACAGAATGTATATGCCCACTGTGTACTTCAAAGGAAGTGAAACCTGTTTGTGGTTCTAATGGTAGAACATACACTAACTTATGCCTGTTGCAGCGAGATTCTTGCCTTTCACAGAAGCAGATCATAGTTGCAAAGACTAAGACTTGTGGTAAGTGAAAAAGAGCCCTTAAATTGCTAGTTGTTATTTTTGTATTAAATCAAAAAAAAATTTTGTTGCATTTTTTCTCTATTTAGGTATCAAAGAAAATTTAAATTTGATTTATGTTGTCGATAACTCGGATGGTTTAACAGCAAAAGAACTTGAACAGTTAAAAATACTGGCAAAAGAATCGTTGACATCATACAAGATTCCTGAATATACAAGAGTCAATGTCTTAAGTTTTGACAAACTAACTAAAGAAGAGTACTCATTCACAGATAAACAGTTCTTAAAATTGATTCAGAATGCTATTGGAAATATTGCAAAAGGCAATGGAAAAGCTGATTTTTTAAATGTCATCCAACATGTAAAATCTAATACACTACCAAATGCACAGAAGTCGTCTAAAACTGTTTTGTTGTTGTTCACACAAGGGAGTAGCATTGATGAAAGGCATTTGAAAGATTTAAGGAAAACACTACCTGGCGTTGAAACGGTTGTTGTATCTATTGGAGATCCATATGACATCTTTAATAGTTTTGATATTAAAGTTATTGAACAGGATGCAGACAAAGTAATTGAGAATATCGGTAATATTGAAGATGCTGTAGGAAATTTAATAGGTACATTTGTTAATTTTTTTACCTCATTAGTGCAACTAAAAGAGTCCACAAAATATATTGACACAAGACTGCAAATTTCGTGGAGAAGTGGATTATTCAGTATAGTGGACGTATTAGAAATTTGGCTAGCGCAATTTAAATCCTGCTTACCTAGCTTACGCATCTGTTTGACAGTTTATGCTTTTTGCCAACTTGTCTCAATATATCTGTGAAGGGTTGTATGTTAAGTATCTGCAATAGCCAGAATAACTATAAATCCATAAAATAAGTTATCTTAAATTCTGTCTCAACTTTAGGATCTACAGAAAAACTGGATGTTGTGTTTATACCTGGCTCCACTGAAAAAAGTATTGACAGCTCCTTCAACAAGCAAAAGGATTTTATCCTAAGATTTTTGAAGCAACAAAAGATATCTAGAGAAGATATGTTACCTGGAGTAGTCACATACAGAGCTGAAAGCGTCATCAACATTGGTGATATAACTGATTTGGAAAATGCAAAAACTAATATTTTATCAATAAAGAATCCATTAAATGTTGATGTTTCTCCTAGTAATGACATACTAATTGCATTGCGAAAGGTTCAAAATAATGTCTTTAAAACTTCAAATGGTGCTCGCCATGATGCCAGAAAATCACTAATAATATTTATGGATAACAAAGATCAAGTTAATGATGAAGTGAAAAAAGAAATAAAACTCATTGAAGAAAGTGATGTAAAGGTTTTGATCATTGCCATCGAACCAAAAATATCTGTTGATGATATTAAAGGTATCACAACTAATCCAAATGCAGTTACAAAAGTCAAGACACCAAAGGAATTACCTGATATTATCAATTTTATAGGACATGGTATCAAAACTGGTAAGTTAGTTTTTAAATATCTTATTAAAATCTGCTGTCATTTCTACTGTTTTCAAATTTAATTAGTTGAGGAATATTTGCATGCTTTTTTTTTATGTTGTACATTATTATTCTTTTAAGTGTTTTTTTGTTTTAGACAAATGTAAAGGTATTACCTGTGACTTTTATGGAACTTGCATAGCTACATCTAATGGAAAAACAGAATGTGTTTGTCCAGTGTGTACCTCCACTGAATATTCTCCAGCATGTGGTGATAATGGACATACCTATGCAAATGAATGTTACATGAAGAAAAATGCCTGTGAGAAGAAAAGATCAATCATTGTTGCTAAGAACAAAGCATGTGGTATGTGTTATTTATTATTGTTTTGTTATTTAATATTGCTCTTAAATACTAATGAAACCTGAAATGACACAGCAGTATGTTTTAGCAGTATATATTTTTTACATCCGTTGTAGGAGTCTCAAAAGAAATAGACATTGCTTTCTTACTTGATTCATCTAATTCCATCACTGGTAACAGTTTTGAAAAAATGAAAAAATATATCACTGCTGTCATTTCTACACTGGATACAAAGTCTTCCAAAGCCCGTGTTTCTGTTGCCAATTTTGGTAAAGAGACAAAAACTATTGTTGACTTACAATCTGGAACAGACAAAGGTATAATTGCCACGAAAGTAAAGGGTGCAACTAAATTAAACGGACAAAGAGATTTAAAAAATGCACTAAAATACGTCGATGAAAATATCTTCATGCCTTTTACTGATAATCGAGATAATGTTCAAAAGATTCTTGTTCTTGTGACTGGAAATGAAATCAATTCTCACAAGGATACACATTTTGTAGATAGTGTTAAAAAATTAAAAAGTCGAAACGTAAAAATCGTTGTGGTTGGGGTCAACATTGACCAAGATGTAACTGACGAACTTTCAAAACCAGAAGACCTTATTACAAAAATGCCAGATTTTAATAAACTTCCAGAATCTTTGGGAACAATAGAGAAAGACATCAGGGGTAGAGGTAGGTTTGTGATGCATATAAAATTGTCGTTAATGTAAAAACTTTTTACATCATTATCACCTAATCATTTTTCTATAAAAGTTATAGAAAACGGATTTTTGTCAATATTTTTTTTGCAGGTGTAAAGTTAGATGTTGCGGTGGCAATATCAGGTACTGATGATTCCAGGGCTGATTTATTTGAAAAACAAATTTCATTCATTATAAATGCAATTAAAAACTATAAAGTGCATTCAGACTATACACTTTTCAGTGGTAGCCATTATGCTAATTCTGCTGTGATAACCTTCCCATTTCTCCAATCGCAAACCCAAGAGGTGGTGAGATCCCAATTTAAAAATATGAAGAATCCTGGAACTGGATATAATGTTACAGAAGCTATTTACACCACTTTGAATGTGGCATATTCCCGTTTGAATGGTGCTCGAAAAAATGTTCCTAAAGCTCTGATATTGTTTGTGAGTAGCAAAGCTGATGTCACAGATTTAGAAAAATATATGAAACAAATGAAAGATCAAGATGTAAATGTAGTACTTATTGCCATTGATGGAGACGGTAAATCTTTGAAACCACTGATTGATAATCCGAAGCAGCTTATTGTATTTAAAGATATTGAGGATGTTGCTAAGCTAGTCGATGGTGTCATTGATGCTACTACGCCAGGTACACTTAAAGTTATATATCAGTGCAATAGTATATAGTATAATAATATAATAACGGTTGTTTTAGTATTACGAAATATGTTTTATTGCATCTCCTTATCAACGTTTATTGCATCTCCTTATCAACCTTTCCCTAATTTATTTCCTAGATCCTTGTAAAACACAAACTTGCACATTGTACAGCAAATGTCTTTCACTGAGTGACCAGTCAACTGAATGTGTATGTCCTGTATGTAAAGATGATGAATTTGAACCTGTTTGCGGATCTGATGGTATAACGTATTCTTCTTCTTGCAACCTGAAACTGAGATCCTGTCAAGAAAGAAAGAACATTGTGATAGCTAATTATGCACCTTGTGGTAATTATTTTCTGCATTTGTTGCTGCTGCTTGTACTGAAATGCTTTATTATGGAAAAATAAAGATATCTTAATATTTATTTGTTTTCTCAACAGGTGTGAGGAAGATATTAGATGTTGTCTATGCAGTGGATACGTCGAGAGAAGTGAATAAGGACCTGTTAGAAAAAATGAAAAATTTTGTGGAAAAATCACTAGGCAGTTACATTATTACTTCAAAACAGACAAATGTTGGATTATTGCAATACGGAAAAGATGTCACTGTTAAAGTACCCCTACATATGGGTTTTGATAAAACAACAATTACTCAAAATCTCAGACAGTTAATATTAACAAGTGACCCCCGTCGCATGGATAAAGCTATGGAAGTTGCGAAATCTCAACTATCTTCATCAAGCTCCAGAAAGAATGCATCAAAAGTATTAGTTTTATTAACAACAGGTGAAAATGATCCTTCAGGTAAATCACGACTTTCTAAAGTAGCTGAAGAATTAAAACAAACTGGTGTGAAGATCGTTGTTTTGACCATTGGAAGTGAAGATAATCCAGATATTGATGATATAGTTAATAACCCTGATAAAGTGATCAAAACTGATTCAAATGATTTAGTTGATAAGATTGGCGAACTTGAGAAAGAAATTGGAAAGAGTCTTAGTATGTTTTATTGTTATTTTATGTTTATGTATATTGTTTTTCTGTTAGCTTGAGTGATCACCATTAAAAACTATTTTTAATTGTTGTGTTTTTATTTTATCTTTTGCATTCCTTAAAGGTGAAAAGAAAAAGGTGGATCTTGGAATTGTACTCGGATCATCTTCTCCTAACTACATACAATTGTTTAAAGAACAAAAAGACTTCATAAAAGATGTGTTGAGCAGGTTAGATATTAGCTCATCTTCAGTGTTACCTGGAATCGTGACTATGAACAGATCACCAAAAACAGCTATACAACTGGGAGAAGTTAACAATGTAGATTCAGCCAAAGAAAAGCTATCGAAAATTGCAAACCCTGGACCTGATGGAAGGTTAGAAAATGCTCTGATATTTGTAAAAGACAAACTTTTTGCAACAGAATTTGGTGCACGATCTGGTGTTCCTAAATCAGTTTTGGTATTTATCAACAGAGCACCAGAAAGCAAAAACGACTTTTCTGCTGCATTAAAACGAATAAAAAAAGATGGCATTAAGGTTATTATCATTGCACAAGGAATAAAGATTGATAAGGAAAAAATCAAGGACTTAATTCCAGATGCGGATGATTGGTTCATTATTGAAAATCCTAAAGATGGCAAAAACATTGTAAAATCAGTCACAAATTCCATATTACCAGACCCTTGTGACAAAGTTAACTGTGCTTATTTTGCAAAATGCGTTACTATGAGTGATAGAACGACAACATGTATGTGTAGTGTATGCTCTAACGAAAAAGTTTACGCTCCAGTATGTGGCGATGATGGCCGAACATATGCTACAAAATGCAGACTACTGAAAGAATCATGCAGACAACAGAAAGTCATTGGAATAGCCAAAGAGACATCTTGTGGTAAGTTTGTTCAAAATTTTCTTTCATTGTTCATTTAAAGATTTGTAATGTAATTGAACTCTTTGTTGTTTTAGGAATCACTAAAAATATGAATGTGGCATACGTATTTGATACCTCTGACAAATTGACAACGAAACAATTGGATGCATTGAAAGATTTTGCAAAAGCATCGTTAATGTCATACAACATATCTCCACGTGGTACAAGAGTTAGCGTGCTGAGCTTTTCACGTCAACCTGTCTCATTATTACATTTTACTGGTGACCAAACCCTCAAAGCTGCTCAGAAAGCAGTAAATAATATAGCACAAATAAATGGCAATGCAGACTTCGATGAACTAGCTAAATATGTTTCATCAAGTACATTCAAAAATCTGCCAGATTCATCACAAAAAGTGATGATTCTTTTTACTCAAGGCAACAGCATTGACAAAAATCAATTGAAAAACATTAAGGAAAAATTACCCAACATCAAAACCACAGTTGTATCTATTGGTGATAATGATGATATATTTGATTCTTTTGACAATAAAATAGTAAAAGATAGTAAGCGTGATATACCAGATGCGTTAGATGATTTGGAAAAGAGTGTTTCCAAAACAGGTAAATTAAATGTAGAGTTCAAATTTTGTTTTTGTCTTGTTTGTAGGCCATTGGGCCAAACAAGATATGGAGTTTTTATTTTTCTATTGAAACTAATAATAGATTTTTATCAAGCTTTTTGTTTAGATAGGGTATAATGACTTAGCAAATATGCTAATTTTTTGGAAAATTGTTGTGCAAATTAATATATTATTAAAATATTGATTATTTATTTTAGAATCTGCTCTTGACATCGCTATTGCAGTCAGTGGAACTGATCCTTTACAAAACGAGCTATATGAAAAACAAATTACTTTTATTAAAAATCTGGTAACCAAATACAAAACCAAGCCTATGTCGACCCTCTTCAGCGGTATTGGATATGGTTATTATGCAGAAATAATATTTCCATTCTCGAAAAATCAAACTGAGAAAACTGTTCAAAACCAATTTAATCAAATTCGAAACTTTGGAACAGCATATAATATAAAAGGAGCTTTTGTAAGAGCACTGGAAGCATTTAATTCCTCGAACAATCCTCGTGAAAATGCTCAAAAGGTTGCATTAATCTTTGCAATATCACCAAACGATATGTCAAATATAGGGGAGGACATCCAAAAGATGAAAAAGAATGGTATTGATTTGATAATAATTGATGTTGATGGAGATGGCAAGTCTTTCAAACCATTTGTTGCTGACCCAAGCAAACTCATTCTGTTAAAAAATGCTGATGACAATATTGAGAAGTTAACTGACGATGTTATAGCTGCTACTTTACCGAGTATGAAAACTTTAAATGTTTCTTTTGCATTTTTGTAGAATGGAAGGGCAGTATTGAGTAATGTAATATGACCATAAATTTGTACTATTGTTGATAATCTAGATCCTTGTAAAGATACCATCTGTGACTTTTATGGAAAATGTATAACTATGGGTGATCACTTAGCCGAATGTGTATGTCCAGTGTGCACATCTACTGAGTATTCTCCAGTATGTGGTGATAATGGACATACTTATGCAAATGAATGTTACATGAAGAAAGACGCTTGCAAAAAGAAGAAAATAATCAAGGTTCTTAAAGAGGAAGCTTGTGGTACGTAAATACTTTTTATACCCAATATGCACTCATTTTATAATTAGTTAAAAATATCTGCACGTGACAGTAAAATTTGATATAACATTTTCGTTTTAGGTATTGGAAAAACCGTTGAAGTTGCTTTCTTAGTGGATAGTTCAAACTCAATAAGTAAAAGTGGCTTTGGAAATATCAAGAACTTCATTGTGGCATCTCTGTCTTCCCTTAATGTTTCACCATTAAAAACACGTGTTTCCATTGTTCAGTTTGGAAGCAAACCAAGCACTGTAATCAATTTTCTTGATGGTAAAAATAATGAAGTCATTAAACCGGCTTTAGAGAATGCTCATAAACTAAATGGAAGAAGAGATCTTAAAAAAGCTTTAGAATATGTCTATTCAAATGTTTTCAGCTCTGTTTCTGGTAGTAGGAAAAAATCTCAGAAGGTACTAGTAATTGTGACTGGGAATGAAGTCAATCCTGTGAAATATACTGACATAACAGGGAGTGCAATGAAATTTAAAGATCAAGATATAGATATAGTTGTTGTAGGATTGAATCTAGACAAAGCTGTTACCAATGCACTTTTAGTACCTGATGATTCTGTTACCATTTTAACAGATTTTGCAATACTTCCAGAATATTTAGGCGACATTGAGAAGGATATTGGAAAAATTGGTAGGATTTATATGTTTTTATCTTCATAATAATCAAATCTAAGTCAACAATTAAAAAAAATTTACTTTATGACAAAAAAGATTTTGTAAAAGAAGAAATTAATTCGAGTTTTATTTTTGGAGATTAAGGAATTGACGTTTTTGCTATGACGTTGCTATGGTGTTTTATACAGTAAAATGGAGAAAGTCTTTGTCTTTTTCATGCCATCACAATTTTAAGGCTTCCGTTTTGTAGAAAGTATATTCACTATGCTGTTGTGAGTTTATTATTTTTTCCAGACAGTTCCTTGCCAGTGTTGCGATCATATCCCTTATATATCATAGATAATGCACTTGATGTTGTTATTGCAATCAGTGGAACAAAACCTTCACAGAATGAGTTGTTTGAAAATCAAATTACATTCATTAAAAATTTGATATCAAAATACAGAATCCATCCTAAATCCACTCTTCTTAGCGGTATTGGATATGGGTCATATGCAGAAATATCATTCCCATTCTCAAGAACTCAAACTGAGAAAACTGTCCAAAACCAATTTAATCAAATTCGAAATTTCGGAACGGCAGATAATATTAAAGGAGCTTTAGTAAAAGCACTAGAAGCATTTAATCCGTTAAACAATCCTCGTGAAAATGCTCAAAAAGTTGCATTAATATTTGCAATATCACCAAATGATATGTCAAATATAGATGACAGCATCAAAAAGATGAAAAAGAATGGTATTGATTTGATTATTATTGATGTTGATGGAGATGGCAAGTCATTTAGACCATTTGTTGATGATCCGAAGAAACTTATTGTTCTTAAAAAAGCTGGTGACTATATGGACAAATTGACCAATGATGTTATAGCTGCTACTTTACCAGGTAACGGTGATTTTCTTCTTCTTTTGCTTTTTTCTGATGTCAGTTAAAATACCTTCAGTTAATTAAGAGGTAGACCTTTTATAATTAAAATCTGTAATAAAAATTGATAAGCTATTGGTCTATTTTGTTGATTAAGATGCTTGTAAAAAGACCACCTGTGAGTTTTATGGGAAATGTTTATCTGCGAATGGTCAATCGACAGAGTGTGTGTGTCCAATATGTACCGTTGATGAACTTAAACCTGTTTGTGGATCAGATGGTACCACATACTCCTCAGTTTGTAAACTAAAACAGATGTCATGTCGTCGGAAAAAGCAAATTACTATTGTCAAAACTTCTCCATGTGGTAAGACTTTTTATCGTGCTCAATTTTAATAATACTAACCTGCCATGCCTAATGCTTAAATTAGCCAATGTGTATTCGCCTTTTTATCTGTTTATTTCGTCAATAAACTTTTAAATCTTCATACCATATTGACATAACACACCTTTAATATATTGCTAAAAGTAAAATAAAACATTGTTATTTAGGTGTGTCTGTTGTTTTGGATGTTGTATATGGTATTGACACTTCTAGAGATATAACAAATAATTTATTGAGCAAGATGAAGGCATTTATTAAAGAATCAATTAAAGTTTACAAAATCTCTCCTAAAGATACACGTGTTGGATTAATAAATTATGGAGATACTGCTACAGTTACCCTGCCGTTACACCTTGGTGACAAAGATCAAACTGTTCTGCAGTATATCAATGCACTTTCTGGTGTAGGTGGTCCACGTGATATGGAAAGTGCTGTTAAAGTATTTGAGTCGAATGTGTTAACTTCAGATCCTGGTGTGCGAAAGGATGCATCACAAGTATTTGTGTTACTAACAGCAGGAGCCAATAACCCCTCTAGAGCATCCGATCTTTTAAAATCAGTTAAACGCTTAGAAGAACAAGGTGTAAGAGTTGTGTTTGTTAGCATTAATGATGAAGAAAATGAAGATCTAAAAGACATATCTAAAAATCCAGACAAAATAATCACTACCAGTCCTGATGACCTCTTTGATAAAATTGGGGAGCTTGAAAGAAAAATTGGAAGTTTATCTGGTAAGGCATTTAAATAACTACTAATGTTTAAGCTAACCTGGTAAATTGTGAATGAACATTAAGACCAACAATAATAAACAACTTTACTATACTATTTATGAATGAAAAATGACCTTTATTTTTTAGGAAAAGAAGAAAAACTTGATCTTGCCATCATACTGGGAGCATCAGGTTTGAAATACAGGGAGCTTTTCAATGATCAAAAAGCATTTGTTGGACATCTTCTCAATAGATTTAAGATTGGACCCTTGTCTGTGTTACCTGGAGTTGTCACGAAAAAGAATAATCCAGGAATACCTATCAAAATAGGAGATGCCTTAAACATTATCGACATTAAACGAAAAATGTCGGAGATTTCTAATCCTGGGACTAATGGTAATTTACACGACGCTTTGAAAATGGTGAAAGATGTCTTACTGGTGAATAAGAATGGTGCTCGAAATGGTGTTCCAAAATCAGTGTTGATATTTATTGATAAGGATCCTAAGATAGATGGAAATTTGAATGCTTTAATGCAACAGCTTAGATCTGAACGAGTTAAAATGATTATTATTGGACAAGGTAAAGATGTTGATCCAGTAAAAGTAAAGGATGCTACATCAGATGTAGATGAGTGGTTCTTTTTGAAAGACCTAAAAGATAACAACACTGATGTGAAAGCAATTGCTGACTCTTTGTTACCAGGTATATGTTCAAATGAAAATTTTAATTATGTTTGATTGTAAGATTTGAAAAATATACTAACACAATCTTTTTTCTTAGATCCCTGCAATGAAACAACATGTGATTATTCAGGCACCTGTGTTGTTTTAAGTGACCGAGAAGCACAATGCATGTGTTCCGTATGTTCTGAAGATGATAAATATAAACCTGTTTGTGGAAGTGATAGTCGTACATATGCTACACTCTGTCATTTAAACAAAGAATCGTGTGAAAAGAACAAGGAAGTTAAACCTGTTAAAAACAAGCCGTGTGGTATGTTAACATTGAGATGAAAATTTTGAGCAATGCATTGGAAACTGCATTACTGTTTTGTGTTGTAATTGTAATCTTTCTTGTCTTGTAGGTGTCAATCAAGATGTCAATATTGTCTTTGCCTTTGATACATCAGATGGAATAACAGCAGCAGATTTAGATAAAATCAAAAGTTTTGCTAAAGCCTCATTACTATCATATGACATCTCAAAGGATGGTACTAATGCTGGTATAGTCACGTTTTCTAATGAGACAGATTCTGTCCATTTATTTAGTGATGATCAAACCATACATTCTCTTACAATTGCCATTAAAAGCATCAACAAGAGGAACGGTAAAGCTGATTTTAAAAATGTAGTGAAATATCTAACTTCTAACATGTTCAGAAATATACCAAGCACACAGAATAAGGTGCTGGTACTCTTCACTAAAGGAACTAGCATTAATGGCAAACAATTGGTAGATCTAAAGAATCAGTTACCTGGCGTTAAAACTGTTGTTGTTTCAATTGATGATTCTAAGGATATATTTAACAATTTCGATATAAAGATCATCAAACAAAACGGAGGTAGTTTACCCGATGCTTTGGATGAACTGGAGAAAGCAGTAGATATTTTAACAGGTATTTCACTGTGTAATTCTATCATTCAATTAATACCGCAACTCCACTCAGAAATACAAAGCCAACCAGCCGTAACACAAGGAAAAATTTAGTTTCCGTGTGTAATACTGTGTTTACTACCGCAAGCATATTTTTAAATGCTTTTTTGAGAGCTTTATTACTACATTTTTAGTGGTGGGATATATGTTAAATACTGCTGCCACAGAAACTGCAGGAATAAAATTTTTAACTTTAAAAAGTTTTCTTCCATTAAAGTGACATGGCAATACTCAGTTTTGACATTTTTTCAACTTTGCACAGGAAGCCAGCATAGCCTATAAAATTATATGTCTGTGCATCTTCTATGTCAAATGCAAATATAAAGCATATGTTGATATAGCATGCTATATTAAAGATATCTTTAAGATAACTATTTCTGACGTATCAATTTTCGTACTATAACAATCTAAATGCATTCAACGCATAATAGTTTTAGTGCAAGTTTAACTTTCGCCATGAATAACAAGGACAAAAAACAGAGGTTACAGACAAAATATAAATTTATTTCAAACACTATTCCCCTGTCGATTTTGTTTCTCGCAGAAAGTATATTTTCGCGAATATTAATTTCTTGTGCAAAAGATTTTGCGCATAATTTTGTGTTGAATTAAACACTAAGAAACTTTTTACGAAAAATTAATATGGATAAGGTATATCTTACAACTGACTTAGCATTGCCGTAACTCAACAGGGAACAGAATATTTTTTTATATTGTAAGTGATTCTTCTATAATTGTATAAAGATCCAACATTATTTTTGTCTGCAATTATAGTTCTTAATAGTGTTTTGTTATTCTTTTGTAGGAGTCCCAGCAAAATTAGATCTGGTTTTTGCTCTTGGCGCAACTGGTCTAAATAAAAATGAGATCTTTGCAATGGAGAAGAATTTTGTTAAAAAACTTCTTGCTACTTATACTGTGTCTAGAGAAGGAATGCTACCTGGAGTGGTTACATACGGAGCTAAAACTGTCATTAGAATTGGAGAATTAACTAATAAAGAAAAGGCTATAAAGCAAATTCAAGCATTGGAATTCACAGACTCTGGAGATGATCTAACTTCAGCCATTACAAAAATCCGCGATGATGTGTTACTGACTAAAAATGGGGCTCGTAAAGGAGTTCCAAAATCCTTTTTAATATTTGTCAACTCTGAAAACCAGTTTACTGAAGACTTTATGAGAATTGTTAATGAGATGGAGAGTGGAATAAAAATAATCTATGTTGGCATTGGTCCAGTATTGAAAGAAAGTTCACTAAAATCTCGTATATCTGACCTTAGCAGTATAATTTACATTAAAGATCCAAAAGAACATTTAGAACAAGAGATCATTAAAGCCATGACATCTGCAAAGAAAGGTATAGAACGTTTAATTTATTTTCTTTGTCTTCTATTACTACTCTCATTAATACGTTTTTGCAGCACCAAACATTGTATGTTTCTTTAGACAATTGTAAACAGAGTTCGTGTGACTATCATGCCACTTGTGTAACAAGATCTGATGGAAACATTCAATGTCTTTGCCCAGTATGTACGTCCACTGACTATTCTCCAGTATGTGGTGATAATGGACGTACGTATGCAAATAAATGTTACATGAAGAAAGATTCTTGTGAAAAGAAGAAAAACATTGCAATTGCAAAGAGTAGTCCATGTGGTATGTTTTATTTATTTGAGAAGTTATTATATTTGATTTCAGTTTTTTCAGACCTAAATATGCTTAACAAATAGTTGGGCCACGAAATACACAAATTTAAAATTTAGTAGGCAGGGTGTTTTTATTTCCTATAGATAAATTGGGTTCTTGTTTTTTGTGTAGGTATTCAAAAGGATATTGATGTGGCTTTCCTAATTGATGGATCAAATTCGATATCTGACGTAAACTTTAAAAAAATAAAGAATTACGTGACTGCAGCTATATCATCTTATGACATTCAGCCATCTAAAACGCATGTGGCAGTTTCTCAATTTGGTGAAAACACAAGAACAATAGTTGATTTTGCGACTGGTCACAAAAAGGAAATCATTAATTTAAGATTAAATGATGCGTCTAAAGTAGGTGGGAAACGAAACCTAAAAAAAGCATTAAATTATGTAGAACAAACAGTTTTTGGTACGGCGATGGGTGCTAGACCAAATGTCAAGAAGAATCTGATCATTGTAACTCAAGGCGATATCGATGCGTACTCAGATAGTGGTGAGTTGGCAACCATTGTTCAAACAGTCAAAGATCAAAATATCGAAATAGTTGTTGTAGGAGTCAACATAGACAAAGATGAAATTGAAAAAATATCAGGTCCTGACAGCCATGGTGCGCTTGTTATTGATATTGACGATCTTCCAGAATCTCTAGGAAATGTAGAAGATGATGTACGGGGAAAGGGTAAGTAAGCTAAAGGTTTTTATATTTGCTTCTTTAGAAATTAAGATTTAGAGATAATATATTTTTTGGTAATTTATGCTCTAAAATTCATTAAGGATGTAACGTTTTTTTTAGCTGGAAATTTAGATATTGCTATTGTCGTAGCTGGAGCTACAGAAGATCTGTTCAAGAAAGAAATCTCATTTTCAATAAATTTAGTAAAAAATTATAAAATACATCCAGAACATACTCTTTTCACTGCAGTACTTTATGGCAGCTTACCTAAAATCTCCTTCCCGTTTTCGGATTCACAGAATCAACAAACGGTTCAATCAAATATTGAGCAGATGCGCAATCCTGGTATAGGAAACATAAAGAAAGCCTTAGAGACAGTCTTAAAGCAAGCATTTTCAAAGGAAAATGGAGCTCGTGAAAATGTACCGAAATCTTTAATATTATTTGCTAGCAAGAAAGCTGATACTTCAAATGTTTCTGAATACGTAAAACAGATTAGGGATGGTGGTGTAGATCTGACTATTGTTGCAATTGATGGAGATGGTAAACCTTTTAGGACATTTGTTGACGATCCAAATAAGCTGTTTGTGTTAAAAAGTGTCGATGATATTGATAAGTTGACTGATAAGGTTACTGATGCTACCTTGCCAGGTAAAATCATTAGTTAAACTAAACTTTGTTTTTCAGAATTGAATATGTATTAGAATACATATAACAACAAAAAGAAATCTTTAATAATGCATTCTTTCTTATTAAAAAACAATCATGTAATTTAGATCCTTGTAAAGTTCAGCTTTGTGAGTTCTACAGCAAATGCATATCGTTAAGTGATCAATCAACTGAATGTGTTTGTCCTGTGTGTAATGATGATGAATTTAAACCTGTGTGTGCGTCTGATGGTGCTACATATTCTTCTACTTGCAAGTTAGAAAGATCATCTTGCGAAAAGAAAAAGAAAATAACAGTTGTCAAAAATACTGCTTGTGGTGTGTATCGATTTTCTTGGTTAACTCGTTTTAATTTGATTAACAAGAAAAAATAACTTTTTTAATATTAAAATGTCTTATTACCTGATGTTAACCATATCCTTACTTTTTCTGAAGGTATCACTAAAGTACTTGACATTGCTTATGCCCTGGACACGTCTGACGAAGTTACAAATCAATTGTTAAATAAAATGAAATCATTTATTGAGAAATCACTGGATATTTACACAATCTCTCCCAATGGCACTCATGTTGGATTATTGCATTATGGTGATAACGCTGAAGTTAAATTATATCTAAATGAGGGAAATGAAAAATCAACTGTTATTCGCGGAATAAACTTTATGTCATTGAGAGGAGGTACCCGACGTATGGAAAAAGCTCTAAAAGCTGCAACTGAAATATTTTTAACAAAAACTGGTTCACGACAGGATTCATCTAAGGTACTGGTATTATTAACCGCTGGCATGAACGATATCTCAGGTAAGTCTCAAATACCTGAAGCAGCTAAACAACTGAAAGCAGCAGGTGTGAAAGTTATTGTAGTTGACATTGGCAGTAAGGATAATCCAGATGCTGAAAATGTTGTTGATAATCTTGATAAAGTAATCAAAAGCGATTCAGATGATTTAATTGATAAGATTGGCACACTGGAAAAGGAAATAGGAAAGTCCATTGGTAAGTAATTAATGGTGTGTTTTATATTTAGTTTTAAAATTATAGCTAGTAGTGATGAAAATCTAAAATGGAGAAGGTATAAGAAGTTATTTCATAATCTTTTAATCCTAAAATATATTTTTGATTTTAGGTAAGCCAGATAAACTTGATCTTGGTATCGTACTCGGTGCCTCTGGACCAAACTACCTTGAATTATTTAAAGAGCAGAAAGATTTTGTGAAGGAAATGCTGGACAGATTAGATGTTGGAGCATCAGCTTTATTACCAGGAATTGTCCTTAATGGAAAAGTACCTGCCGTGGCTGTTTCAGTAGGAGATATTTTAACCGTTGAAAAGGCAAAAAAAGAAGTTGAAAATCTGAAAAATCCAGGTGTAGGAAATAATTTATACAATGCTTTGTTGATGGTAAAGAATGAACTTTTTAACGCTGAGAATGGTGCTCGTACTGGAGTTCCGAAATCCATGTTATTGTTTATTGACAAAGACATAAAATACGACAAAAATGTAATTGCAGCCTTAAGAAACTTTAAAACCAATGGAGTGAGATTGATTGTTGTTACTCAAGGTGAGAACATTGACAAGGACAAAATTAAAATTATTACTCCAGACGTTGATGACTGGTTCTTCATTAAAGATCAAGACGATAGCAAAAATATGGTAAAGCATGTTGGAGATGCCATATTATCTGGTAATAATTTAACTTTTAGAAATAGACATTTGGTCTGGTCTTAGTTATTACGATATGTTGTCTTTACTGTTTCTTATGTCGTGTCTAATTCATCCATAGTGTATGTAAAAGCTGATTTATTTGAATTTCTGTTATTATTTTTTGTTGCCCTAGATTTGTGTGACGGTACTGCTTGTGGCTTTTCTGCAACTTGTGTAGTTACTGCTGAAAGGAAAACCCAATGTGTTTGTGCAATATGCAACAATGAAAAGCAATATGCACCTGTTTGTGGAAGTAATGGTCGAACGTACGCTTCACTATGTCATTTACATCAAGATTCTTGTAAGGTAAAGAGAGAAATAAAGTTAGTCAAAGACAAACCTTGCGGTACGTATTTCCTGGTGAAATTATTTATTCAAATCTTAACTAATTATCTGCACGGCATTGCTAAGCGATTAATTTCCTATTCACGTATTTAGCGCTTTTCTTTTAGGAACCATAGCTGACGTAAACATCGTTTATGCCTTTGACACATCTGACAGAGTAACATCCAAGCAGTTAAGGCAATTAAAAGAATTCGCGAAAGCATCATTAAAATCGTTTAAGGTATCGTCTGAAGATACCAAAGTCAGCGTGGTTAGCTTTTCTATGCAGCCGAAAGACAATCTCAAATTCAGCGAGGATCAGTCTATCAAATCAGTTAATGCTGCAATTGACAGTGTTGAAAATGCTGATGGAAAGGCAGATTTTACATCGCTTCAAAATTATATTACCACTAAAACGTTGCAAGATGTAACAGTTTCCTCAAAGAAAGTGTTGATACTACTCACACAAGGTGAAAGTATCGACTCAAGCCAACTAAAAGACCTCAAAAACCAGTTATCTGGACTGAAACTGATTGTTATTTCCATTGGAGATCCTTTTGATGTCTTTGGAGACTTTGATATAAAAATAATTCAAAAAGATGGCAATGATTTACCAAAGTCTTTCGGCGATCTGGAGAAAGCTATTGAAATGTTAACAGGTATACTGTCACATTTGTGAATATATTGAAATTACTATGTTGCTCATTTGTATGTTTGTCTAGAGCCTTTAATAATAAAGTTTAAGATCAATTATGAATATTAGATATTTCTTATATATTTTTTATAATAGCAAAAGCCAGTAAATTAGACCTTGTGTTTGTGGTTGGTGCCAATGGACAGAATGCAGAGAACATATTTAAGCAAGAACAACTCTTCATTTCCAAGCTTCTAAACACGTACAAAATATCCGACCAAGAGTTGTTGCCTGGTGTTGTAACGTATGGAGCTAAAACGATTATTAAACTTGGTGAAGTGTCAGATAAAACAACTGCATTAAATCGATTTGCAAACCTTCGATATAGTGATTTAGGAAAGGGTTTAAATGTGGCTTTGGAAAAGGTTCAGAGTGAAATTCTTTTAACAACGCATGGTGCTCGAAAAGGTGTTCCAAAGTCTGTTCTAATTTTTATCAATGACAAAAATGAGATAAATAGTGACATATTGGATAAGCTTGATATGATGACGAAAAACAAAGTTGATGTCAGCTTTGTAGCTATTGGTCCAAATCTGTCACAGAACGATTTAAGGACGGTCATATCAGATCCAGTAAAAATTGTATTTGTTCCTAATTCTGGTGATTTAGAGAAAAAGTTAGTGGATGTCATTGATGCTGTAAAGGAAGGTATTTTATAACATAGCTTTGTATTTTATTGTTAATAAATACTTTTTATTTGTAATACCACTGCTGGTACTGCCTAGTCTTCAGCAACTTAGAACTTCCGTTTCAGATAAATGTCGCCAAATATCATGCCCGACATATGCCAATTGTATCTCAACATCTGATAGTAAAACAAAATGTGTATGTCCAGTGTGTACATCTACCGAATACTCTCCAGTATGTGGTGATAATGGACATACCTATGCTAATGAATGTTACATGAAGAAAGATGCTTGTGAAAAGAAAAAATCAATCGGTGTTGCTAAGAACAAAGCATGTGGTAAGTTACTTTATAATCTTCATTTTGTTAAATTTATTTTTGCTAAAAGTATCTTAAGGTAAAATCTTTTTGCAGAACTTATTTTTGAGACCTGAAATAATATTGTCTGTGCAACAATGTTGCGATTATGTTTTTGATGCAAAAAGGGAAAAACTAGGCAGTGCAATTTTGAATATGTTAAACAATCGCAAAAAGAAATTCCTCAAAAAAAGGTGTGACAGAAAATTCTTTACCTAAGGTAACACTTTTTGTTTATGATGAAAAACCTTTAAATATTTATTTTCATTTAGGTGTTAAAAAAGACATGGATCTCGTTTTCTTGATTGATTCATCTAAATCTATAACTGGCGAAAGCTTTAAAAAGATAAAAGCATATATCCTTGCAGCAATCTCCACGTTAGATGTGCGACCATCTAAGACACATGTTGCTGTTGTTAATTTTGGAAATGAAACTGAGACAGTCGTTGACTTTATAGCTGGAAAAGATACAACGGTAATTAAAAGGAAAGTTAATGCTGCGCAGAAAAAGGGAAATATTCGAGATATTGAGAAAGCAATCAAATTTGTCAATACAAATATTTTCAGTACAGCATCTGGTAGTAGAAATGATGTCAAAAAGGTCTTTGTTATCATAACTGGAAATGAAGTTAATCCCTTTAAAGATACAGATTTTGTAGATAGTGTTAAAAAATTAAAAGATCGAAACGTGAAAATCGTTGTGGTTGGAGTCAACATTGATCAAGATGTAATAAAGGAACTGTCAAAGCCAGATGACCTGGTTACAAATTTACTAAACTTTAATAAACTTCCCGATTCTTTGGGTGATGTGGAGAAAAATATCAGAGGAAAAGGTATTTTTATCTTAGTTTATGGTTATAAAAATAGCGTACTCTAAGTGATATCAAAAAGACAAAATAGTAAATTATTAATCTCTATTGTCTTTTAGATGCAACACTTGATCTGGCGTTTATTGTAAGTGGCACAGACGACGACAAATTGTATAAAAAGGAAATCGAATTCATAAAAGGCATGCTGAAGAATTACAAACTTGATCCGAAGCAGACGCTAATAAGTAGCGTTGTGTATGGAAATAATGCAAAAGTTGAATTTAGTTTTTCAATCGGTCAAAGTCGACAAATAATTAAGTCATTCCTGGAAAAGATGAATAATCCTAGAAAAGGGCGTAATCTAAAAGCGGCTTTGGATGAAGTATTAACATCAGTATACACGACCACTAACGGTGCTCGAGAAAACGTCTCTAAATCTCTTGTTTTGTTTGTTCATAAAGACGCTGATATATCAGATGTTCGTGATAATATTGATAAAATCAAAAAAGAAGATATTGAGTTAATAATTGTTGCTATCAATGGAGACGGAAAGCCATTCACCACATTCGTTGATGATCCTAAAAATTTGATTGTCCTAGAGAATGTTGATGGCCTAACGAAGTCAATTGATGATGTTTCTAAAGCAACCTTACCAGGTATGTGTACTGTAACTTAGCTTAGGATTAATAGATGGTATTCGTAGTTGTGGCCCTGCGTTATCATTTTACTTTACTTGTTTTTCAATATAGACCCCTGTAAGAAACAAACGTGCAAGCATAACAGCAAATGTATACCATTAAGTGATCAATCCACTGAATGTGTATGTCCAGTTTGCGGAGGCGATAAATTTAAACCTGTTTGTGGATCTGATGGTGTAACGTATGCTACAAATTGTAAATTAGTGAAAACTTCTTGTGAAAAAGAGAAAGAAATAACAGTGGTCAAAAGTACTGTTTGTGGTATGGTTTTCTAGTCTGATTATATTTCTTTGTTGTTGGCATTTTTGCCGTTTTAGTTAGTTCTATTTTTTTATTATTTTTTTATTTGAAGTATTCTAAATTAAACTGTGATAATGACACAAAGTATATTTATGTAGGTATCCAAGAAATATTGGACGTTGTTTATGCTGTTGATTCATCAAGGGATGTTAATGACGATACCTTGAGAAAAATGAAAACCTTCATTGAAAGATCGCTTGAATTGTACAATATTTCTTTCAAAGATACACATGTTGGATTGTTGCAATATGGAAATGGTGCGAATGTTATATTATCCTTGCAAAATGGTATTGAGAAGTCGTTGGTTGCTCAGAATATCAAACAATTATCATTAAAGGGCGGTCCTCGTCTAATGCAAAAGGCTATTCGTACAGTAGACTCTCAAATGTTTGTTCCAAGTGGTGGTGCAAGACAAGATGCTTCTCAAGTTTTGATTTTATTGACAACTGGTGAAGAAGATACTTCTGGTACAGCTGATCTTCCTAAAGCAGCAAGGAAGTTACAAGGAAGAGGTATTAAAGTTGTAGTTGTTACTATTGGAGGTGAAGATAACGCAGATGCAAGTCAGATAGTCAAAAATCCTGATAAAGTTATTGAAAGTGATCCAGATAAATTGCTTGATAAAATAGGTGAATTGGAAAAAGAAATAGGAAAATATCTTGGTAAGGAATGTATTCTTTTTTCTTAAATATTGTAATACTGTATACTCAGTTACTTGGAGGATTTTTAAAAGTTCAAGTCTGAACGATTTCTTTCATTAGTCAGGATTAAAGAAATGGCCTGAAGACATTGTTCTTTTGGTGATATTTATCATCAACTCTATAGGACTGACCAAGATTAACAATTGTTTCTTGTAGGTAAAAAAGAAAAACTTGATCTTGGCATCATACTTGGATCATCTGGTGCAGACTACTTGCAGATATTTAAAGATCAAAAATCATTTGTGAAAAATATGTTTGCTAGACTGAATATTGGTTCATCGAGTGTATTACCAGGCGTAATTGTCAATGGCGAAAATCCTAGGATCTCTATTTCTATCGGTGATGTATTAACAGAATCCGATGCTATTAGAGAACTTCTTAAGATCACTAATCCTGGCTCGCAAGAACTGTTATACAATGCTTTGTACAAGGCTAAAAATGATTTATTTAAAAATCAAAAAAGTGCGCGAACTGGTGTTCCGAAGTCTTTATTAATCTTCCTGAATAAAGAACCAGAGAAAAGTAGTGAACTATCCAATGCTGTTAAGGAACTGAAAGAAGCAGGTGTTAAAATTGTAGTTGTTATGCAAGGTAAGGACACAAACAAGACAAAGGTTAAAAATGCAACAGCTAACGCAAAAGAATGGTTTTTCCCTGATGATTCTGATGCAGCTGTGGATGCTATAAAAGACATCATTGCTGCGTTGTTGCCTGGTAGGTAGCTTAACTTAAGTCTATGTTAATTTCGATGACCAGGCATTACCAAATTATAAGTTCTACTTCGTATTGTATTACTGTGACATTTTTCTGCTTTTCAGAGTCGACATTTTTATTTCTTGTGCAATAAAGAAGATTTTTTTATTTCAAAATCTTTAGAGGGCTGCAATCTTTACAAGCATTATTATTGTAGCAGCTGTTTTCTCACCTCATCGTCAACTTTATTGAAACTTTTAGATCAATGTGAGGGAAAAACTTGCGAAAAAGGTGGAAAATGTGTTGTGACAACCAAACTAAAAACACAGTGCTTATGTTCAGAATGTTCACCTGAAGAAGAATACTCGCCTGTATGTGGTGATGATGGAAGGACATACGCAACAAAATGTAGAATGGCTCACCACTCTTGCATACACAAACAAACTGTGAAAACAACGAAAGAAGGAGCATGTGGTATGGCAAATATTTATTTATTTATATTTATTTATTTATTTTTTCTACCATTCCATTTATAATTTTACATCAACCTTTGCTACTATAGGTATCTCCGAAAATGTACATTTGATTTATGCTTTTGATAATTCTGACAAAATGACACCAAAGAATTTACGAAAATTAAAAGATCTCGCAAAAGCAACCTTGGGATCATACAAAATATCCTCAAATGGTACAAAGATCGATGTCTTAAGTTTTGATGAGAGCACTAAACACATCCTAAAAGTTTCTGACGAGCAAAGTATCCAATCTGCTCAATTTGCAATCGAAAAAATCATAAAAGGAAATGGTCATGCTGACTTTGAGGACGTGATCTCCTACATTAAATCAAATGTTAGAGGCATACAAGGAGGTTCACAGAATATACTAACTGTATTTACACAGGGTAATAGCATTAAACCAAACCATATGGAAAGATTAAAGGCAACTTTACCTGACATTAAAACAGTGGTTGTAACTATTGGAGATCCTAACGATATATTTGGTGATAAATTTGATGCCACAATTGTTGAAGAAAATGCAGACAATATACCAAAGATCTTGGGTGAATTAGAGAAAAACATTATAAAATTATTAGGTAAATAAATATCAATGCTGAATAAACGAAGATAAGAATACTAAATGTACGTCTAATTAATATCCGATTATTTCTGTGTTTATAGGAAAGAAAGCTAAACTGGATGTTGTATTTATCCTTGGTGCAACAGGTCAAAATGCTGAACAAACATTTAAGACACAAAAGGAATTTGTCACAAAACTCTTTGATGAGTACAAAATATCAAGCAAAGATATGCTACCTGGGCTAGTTACCTATAGCGCTAGAAGTGTTATCAATATTGGCGACGTTTCAAACAAGAATGATGCTGTTGATATCTTTAGAAAACTTCGTTTTATTGACTCAGGAACTAATGCAGTTGTAGCCTTACAAAGATCTGCTAGTGATGTACTTACTACAGAAAAAGGAGCCCGCAAGAACGTACCTAAATTCGTTTTGCTCTTTGTAGACAATGAAGATCAGATTAATGATAATTTACGTAATCATATAAAAGATTTTGAAGACAAGAACATTAACGTTGTAATAGTAGCAACTGGTCCAGATATTACAGCGGAGACAGCAACTAAGCTTTCATCTGATAATGTTGACGTGATTTATGTATCTCGCCCGACTATGTTAACTGATCAAGTTGCTGAAGTAGGAAAGCTATTGTCTGAAGGTTGGTATTTTATTAAACTGTTAATAATAATTTCCAATTGGTTTTGTAAAGTGTGATATGTGATTTAAGTTTGTAGCACAAAATGTCTTTCATTACTATTTTCTGTGATTTGGGTAGGTAACTAAACTTCCATTATAATTATATACAATTGCCTACTTAGATAAATGTGAAGGAACTGTATGCGAGTTTTATTCAGTGTGTGTCCCCAAATCAAATGGAAAAACGCTATGTGCATGCCCAGTATGTGCATCTACAAACTATTCTCCAGTATGCGGTGATAATGGACATACCTATGCAAATGAATGTTACATGAAGAAAGATGCTTGTGAAAAGAAAAAGTTGATTGCCCTTGCCAAAGATGAAGCTTGTGGTAAGCATTTTATGTTGTTGAGCATGCAATCTATGTGTTACTTACTTGATATGATAAGACTAACGCGCAGCTTTGTGGGATAATAACCTTTAAGTAAATCGCTTCATTGACGAACTCAAGTACTCTTGAAATGTAAGTTCCACCATGACATTTTTACTGTAATTATAGGAATAGCAAAGAAAATGGATATCGCTTTCTTGATGGATTCTTCTAATTCAGTCAGTGTCCATGGTTTCAAAAAAATATCAACCTTCATTCAAGCAATATTTTCGTCCTTAAATATTTCTCCATCTGAAACACATGTTGCAGTAAACAATTTTGGAAAAGATGTAAAAAGTGTGTTTGATTTTAAGAGTGGAACATCACCAGAAGAAGCGAAAGGAAAATTGACTGGTCTAACTAAATTGGGTGGTCAGAGACATTTAGGAGAAGCATTGAACTTCATTGGTGATAACGTTTTCAATGTCGGCTCGGGGAGCAGAAATCTTGCTGAAAAAGTGTTAGTTGTTGTCATAGGAAATGAAATGGATGATTACAAAGACACTGATTTTTTGCCTAGTTTGAAGAAATTACAGGACAAAAACGTAAAATTGGTTTTTGTAGTGGTAAATACGAATGAAGATGTGATTTCCAAGCTCTCTGGTGTAGACAGTACGATAGCAGTTCCTGACGATTTCATCAAGCTACCGAAGTACCTTGGAGATGTTGAAAAGAAAATCCGTGAGAAAGGTATTGTCCTTTTCTATCAAAATTGCTAATATAAATATCAGTCAAATTTTATTGCATTTCATTACTTTTTTTTATTGTTTTTAGGTGAAATACTTGACCTTGCATTCGTCATTAGTGGTACTGGTTTACCAAATAGCAAATTATTCCAAAAACAAATCTTATTTGCTGTTGACATGACTCAAAAGTACAATATACGTCAAGATTCAACTCGCGTAAGTAGTGTTATATATGGCAATGATGCAGATGTTTCCTTTACATTCTCTCAGTCATCAAACCAGGAAGATGTACAATCAGAATTGAAAAGAACTCAAAATGTGGACAAAGGCTTAAATCCTGACAAAGCACTAGATCTTTTAAAAAGGAAAGTATTTACTACAAGTAATGGAGCTCGAAACAATGCACCAAAATCTGTAGTATTTTTTATAAATAAAGATGCAGATACATCCAATTTGGACAAAAATATAGAAATTCTAAGAAAAGATGGTGTTAATTTGATCATTGTTGCTATTGATGGAGATGGTAAACCTTTTAGAAGATTTGTTGATGACCCTAGCAAACTGTTTGTATTTAATAATGCATATGACACGAAAAAGCTGATTAGTCCCGTCGTAGATGCTACTTTACCAGGTATGCTTATATTATTTCTTTACTATTGTTTTTCTTTGTGCAGTTTTTATATATATGAACAATGTGCTAACATCAGTAATCATGTGCTTTTGTCTGTGGGCAATTTAAGAGTGTGCAAAATTATCCATACATATATAAAACAAAAATATAAAACAAAATATATAAATTATTTACAGAAATGTTAATCAAATGCTTTTGCTTTTTTAGGTTGTTTCTGTAAGAAACCTAGAATTTTTTTAACTTGCTCAAAATGTTGCGACTACAGTCTTTTATTGTATAATTGTTATTGTATATGCATTATATTGTATATAATTATTTTAGTAATAAAAAATGACTTTTTAGATCCATGCAAAGCGAGATCATGTAAATTCTACAGTAAATGCTTAGTACTAAGCCTACAATCAAGTGACTGCACATGTCCTATATGTAAAGATGATGCATTTAATCCAGTCTGTGGATCTGATGGAACAACTTATATATCGTCATGCAAACTAATGAAAACATCTTGTCAACAGAGAAGGGAGATATTAATTGTAAAGAAAAGTGCCTGTGGTAGGTTTGAATAACTTGAGCTTTTCTCCAAATTTGTTCTTTTTCTGATATGTTATCTAAATCAAGAGGAAGATTTGGTAATAAATAATGAATAAATCGTATTCTTTTTTAGGCCTTCCTGGACCGTTAGATGTTATTTATGCGATTGATACATCACGTGAAGTAGATGATAGTATCTTTAGAAAGATGAAATCTTTCGTTGAGAAATCACTTGTAGTGTACACTGTTTCTGCTAAAGACACGCACGTTGGATTGTTACAATATGGCAATGGTGTAAATGTTAAATTGTCTTTGCTTGATGGTAATGATAAGTCAACGATTACTCAAAAGGTTAAACAATTATCATTAACAGGTGGTCCTCGTCAAATGCAAAAGGCTATTCGTGCAGTAGACTCTCAAATGTTTGTTCCAAGTGGTGGTGCTAGGCAAGATGCTTCTCAAGTTTTAATTTTATTGACAACGGGTGAAGAAGATACTTCTAGTAAAGCTGAACTTCCAAAAGCAGCAAAGAAATTACAAGAAAGAGGTGTGAAGGTTATTGTAGTTACTATTGGAAGTGAAGATAATCCAGATGCCAATGATATTGTTAGTAATCCTGATAAAGTTATCAAAACTGATTCGAATGATTTAGTTGATAAAATTGGAGAATTAGAGACGGAAATAGGGAAATCTATAGGTAAGTTTTGTGTAATGTCTTGCTATGTTATATTTTCACTTTATTATTTGCTAAAATAGTCACTGTTATAATGTTTTCAGGAATGAGTGATAAACTTGACCTTGGTATTATACTTGGGGCAGCAGGTGCGGATTATCAGAATACGTTTAAAGATCAGAAAGCATTTGTTATTGACATGCTTTCCAGACTGAAGCTTGGCTCATCTGGCATACTTCCAGGAGTGGTTTTGAGTGCCCAACAACCTATCTTGGCTATCTCAATAGGAAGTATTACAAACACGGACAAAACGAAAGTTGAAGTTAACAGAATTCGTAATCCTGGACCAAATGTTGATTTATTGAAAGCTCTCGAGAAAGTGAAGGACGATCTGTTTAATGTGAAGAATGGAGCACGTGCAGGCATTGAAAAATCTGTTCTAGTATTTTTGGACAAGAATCCGCAAATAAATAGTGATATTGTTAATGTAATGAAGAACATGAGGCGAGATGGTGTAAAATTCGTGATTGTCACTCAAGGTGAAAATGTGGATACAGATAAGGTTAAAGATACTATACCCAATATGAATAAACTCTTTCCAACTAAGAATTTAGATGGAATGAAGAAGAAAGTAAATGATATCATTGATGCATTGCTGAAAGGTAACTATTTGATTTTATGTAACCTTTTTCGCTTTGCAAATAAAAACAAAAGTGAAAATATTAGAGACAAAAGTTTTCTTACGATACAAATACTTCCTTTAGATCACTGCAGCAGCAAGAAGTGCAAAAACTACGGCAAATGTGTGACGATGAATGACAGAACAACTCAGTGTATGTGTCCAGTTTGTCCTTACACAGAAATATATAAACCAGTGTGCGGTAGTAATGGAAGAACATACGCTACCCCGTGTCTACTACAACAAGCATCATGCAATCAAAAGAAAGATATACATGTAGCTAAAGACAATGCGTGCGGTATGTTTGTTTTGCAGTTATTTTTCAGATTACATATATGTTCACATGTTACATTTAAAATGGATTGGCTCTTTACTATAATTATGTGTATCTGAAAACTTTAGTCTCTCAGGTATTGAACTTCTTGTGTTATCCTGTTTATCTGAAACATCTCTATATGCTTGATTATAGGTGTCAAAGACAAATTCAACTTATTTATCGCTATTGATTCATCCTCTGGTGTAACAAGCCAACAAATGAAGCAACTTAAGGAGTTAGCCAAAGCATCTGTACAGTCTTATTACATATCATCCAATGACACAAATGTGAATGTTATTTCATTTGCAAAGAAATCAAAGAATATATGGTCGGTGAAGGATACACAAACAATAAAAGCAGTTCAAAGTGCCATCTATGATATTGGTAAAGAAACTACCAAGGCAGATTTCGCTCAAGTTATAAAGCAAATACAGTCAATCACAACAGAGAACGCTTTGGGTCAAGAAAAGAACATTTTGTTGTTATTTACTCAAGGGTCTAGCATTGATGGCAGTCAACTAGTGGATATTGGAAAAAAGCTACCAGGGTTTGAAACAATTGTGGTGTCTATTGGAGATCCTTATAGTATATTTAATGGTTTTGATATAAAAATAATTAAAAACGATGAAAATGAACTTCCTAAAACATTAGGAGACATTGAAGAAGCTGTATCAAAAGTAATTGGTACGTAATACATTTGCGGTAAATTTAGTACCATCATTCTGCTACCCTTTAGGAATAGTTGTTTTATCGTGTATCGTCATCCAATCTTTGTGTTATCTTAATAGTGATAAATATATTTTTTAGGCAAATCACCCAAACTAGATCTTATTTTTGTTGTTGGTGCAAACGACAAAACTGTTTTCAAAAACGAAATTGACTTTATCGTTAAATCGTTTGACAATTACAAGATATCTGACGATGACATGTTACCTGGTGTAGTTACTTATGGAGCCAAGAGTATCGTTAATATTGGTGATGTCAATAACAAAAAGAGTGCAATAGAGAGATTTTTGAAATTAAGATTCCAGGACTCTGGCGCCGATTTAGAAATTGCTTTACGAAAAGTTCAGAACGAAATGATTATTTACGCACGTGAAAATGTTCAGAAATCTGTAGTGATATTTGTGGACAACAAAGCTCAGATAAATGACGAATTAACTAACAGAATAAAAGCGCTGAAAGACAAGAAGTTTAACGTTTTACTGGTTGGTATTGGCCCTGGTTTGAAAGAAAATGATATAAGGGGAATTGTTGATGATCCGGACAATGTGAAATACATACCTCAACCAACTGATTTAAATGAGAATGTAGATTCTATAACAAGTTCGTTAGTAAAAGGTATCCATTGTTGCTTCTCGGTGTATTTCTTTTTTTTTGTTTGTTTGTTTATTGTGATGGTCATTAATGTCTTCTCTTGTTATCGGTTTCTTAATTGGTGTTACAACTGCTTCAGTCATTTCTTCTTTGTTTTATTTGCCGTCAGAAATAGCTAAATTTATTATACGTTTTTCTTTTAGACAAATGTAAGAAAAATCCATGCACCAAGTCTGAAACCTGCATTTCGAGGACGAATGGAAACGTTGAATGTGTATGTCCAGTTTGTACCTCTACTCAATATTCTCCAGTATGTGGTGATGATGGACATACCTATGCTAATGAATGTTACATGAAGAAAGATGCTTGTGAGAAAAAGAAGGATATAAAAATGGCTAAAGATCAACCTTGCGGTTCGTGTTAGCTTTTACAATCTAAGATTCCAACATTCATGTCGGCAATACAAATATCTTCCCGTAACAACTATATTTCCCATTTTTCATTTCAGGTATTAAACCAAATATGGATGTTGTCTTCATGTTAGATGCTTCTAACTCTATAACACAATCAAGCTTCACCAACATAAAAAATTATGTTACAGCAGCGTTAAGATCATTTGAAATTTCACCGAAAAAGACACGTGTTTCTATCGTAACATTTGCAAAAGAAACCAATGCAATTGTTGATTTGGATACTGGTGTGTATAGAGAGGTGTTAGCAAGAAAGCTTAGTGATACAACTAAAGAAAACGGTCAGCGAAATCTGGGGAAAGCTTTAGAGTTTGTAAATCAAAAGATATTTAACAGTGCAACAGGTGGAAGAAAAGATGCTGATAAAGTCTTAGTTATCATAACAGGAAATGAAGTTAACCTTTACAAGGATACAAACTTTGTTCCTAGTGCAAGAAAACTGAAGGATCAAAATACAAAGATTGTTGTGGTTGGTGTGAATATTGACAATAATGTGCAGACAGAGTTTGCAAATCCAGATAACCTTATCACTACCCTAACTGGTTTTGATAAACTTCCACGAAAATTTGGTGAAGTCGAAAAGCACATTAGAGGGAAAGGTAGCATTGCTAAAATAATTTATTACTATGTAACCAGTATAAAGCAACGTACTAAAATAACTTAGTATGTTGCTCACATACTTAAATGTAATTAAATGCAAGATGCTTTCAAAAAGAAAATGGTATAAAAATTCATTAAGTATTTAAATAAAATATTGAACACAAACATGTCTTTTTTTCAGGAAGAACTCTTGATCTTAGTTTTGTTGTGAGTGGAACGGACAAATCTAATAATGCGTTGTTTGAGAAACAAAAAGATTTTATTTTCAACATGATTAAGAAGTATCAAATACATCCGAAATCTACACTTGTCAGTGGAATTGTGTACGGAACAGATCCGCAAATCAATTTTCCGTTTTCAAACACACAAGACATTCTCATTGTTCAATCTAATTTCAAACGGATGCAAAATCCTGGAGATGGAATTAACCTAAAGAAAGCATTACAGCTGGTTTTAAAATCTGTGTTCACAGCAGAAAACAATGCGCGTAAAAATGCACCCAAATCCTTAATACTGTTTGTGAATAAGAATGCTGATGTCACCAATGTGAATGACGAAATAGATAGAATTAAAGCAAACGGTGTTGATTTAATAATTGTTGCTATTAATGGCGATGGTAAACCTTTCAGAGCATTTGTTGATCCAAAGAAGCTGTTTGTGTTTGAAAATGTTGATGATGTTGACAAGCTGGTTGATCCTGTTGTCACCGAAAGCTTGCCAGGTAACATTTTATTATTTTTTTAAAAATCGTGATAGTTTTGAACATCTGCTGTTAAGTAACAGCTTACAGACGTGTTTAAATTTTGCTTTGTGTTATTTAGATGCATGCAAAGAACAACCCTGTGAATTTTATGGACAATGTGTATCATTGAAAGACCAGTCTGTTGACTGTGTGTGTCCCACATGTAAAGACGATGAATTTAAACCGGTTTGTGGAACTGATGGTCACACATACCCTTCCACTTGTAAACTGAAGAAAAAAGCTTGTGCTGAGAAGACGAAACTAAGAATTGTGAAGGATGCACCTTGTGGTAGTCTTTTAATTATATTATGTACATTTAAGTAACAGGTGGACATTTATAGGTTTTAAGGATTCTAATATCTGTGCCTAAAACTGAAATAAAAGTATTTTATTGATTTTGCGAGATTGGATATGTCAGCTTGTGCTTTTCAGTTAGCCATATTTTTGTTTAATGAGAATCTTTATTTTGCAAGTAAAATTTGTCGATTTATTTTAGGAGTGGTTGGTAATGTAGACATCGTGTATGCTGTTGATACATCTGCTAGTGTGACTAAAGACGTTCTAGATAAAATAAAGTCATTTGTTGAGAAATCTCTTGAAGTGTATACAATCTCACCCGAAAAGATTCATGTTGGATTATTGCAGTATGGAAATGGCGCAACTGTTAAACTGTCTTTACGATACGGTAATCACAAATCAACAATCGTAAGAAATCTTAAACAGTTATCATTAACTGGTGGTCGTCGTCAAATGAAAAAAGCTATTCGTACAGTAGACTCTCAAATGTTTGCTCTAAGTGGTGGTGCAAGACAAGATGCTTCTCAAGTTTTAGTTTTGTTAACAACGGGTGAAGAAGATACTTCTGGTAAAGCTGAACTTCCAAAAGCATCAAAGAAATTACAAGAAAGAGGTGTGAAGGTTATTGTAGTTACTATTGGAAGTGAAGATAATCCAGATGCTAATAATATTGTTAGTAATCCTGATAAGGTGATCAAAAGTGATCCTGATGATTTAGTTGATAAAATTGGTCCACTGGAAAAAGAAATCGTAGAATCTATAGGTATAGTATTTGCTATTGTTCTTGTAAAAGTTTCTTTTTATGATTGTGTAGTTATTTATAGGTTATTTAAGTAGCAAATCGGCGTTGTTTTCCTTGCTTCTTCTATTTGATTCTTAAATATAATAATACCACTGTGTTTTCTTAAACTTTTGTTTTCTATGAAATTCATTTACTTGATATCAGCTTTTTTAATGTGCCTAGAAAAAATCCTGAACTTTTCAATAACAAATTTGTTTCAATAGGTCGTGCTCGGAAACTTGACCTTGGTATCATACTTGGGGCATCTAGTTCTAATTATGTAGAGATGTTTAAAGATCAAAAGACAATTGTAAATGACATACTAAGAAGATTGAATATTGGTCCATCATCAGTTCTCCCGAGCGTTATGGTTTATGATAGAAGTCCAAAAGTCGTGTTATCATTTGAAAACGCGTTAACAAGGGAGTCCGCTATAACATCGATTCAAAAGATTGTAAACCCTGGTTTAGACAGAAATTTTGTGAATATGTTACGCAAGGCTCGGGATGAACTCTTTAAAAGTCAAAATGGTGCTCGCCCTGGTGTTCGAAAAACACTGCTTATCTTCTTGGATGAGGAGCTAGGAAAGAAAAGTGACTTAGTTGATGCATTAAATAAACTTAAAGGTGGTGGCGTCCGAATTGTGATTATAACTCAGGGAAAGGACATTGATAAAAACAAAGTCAAAAATAACACACCTAATACAGATGCTTGGTTTTTCCCAGATGATTTAGATGCTGCCAAGAAGGATATAAAGTCAATTACTAGCGCTCTGTTCTCAGGTTGGTATCGGTGAAAGTGTGGTTTTGTCAATAGGTACACTAATTGGTCAGTAGCTAACCCAAACTTGTTTTTCTTTTCCTAGATGCTTGTGAGAAACGAAAGTGTGACTATGGAAGTAAATGTGTGGCTATCAGTCTCACAAACACTCAGTGTATGTGTCCAGTTTGTTCAAAATTGGATGTTTATTCTCCAGTATGTGCAAGTAACGGAAAGACATATTCATCAAAATGCAAAATGGTTGAAGAAGCATGTAAAAAAGAAGTTAATATTATCAGCGTTAAGAACAAACCCTGTGGTATGTATTTAAGACTTTTTTTCGTTATATTATCAAGTACTTATCAATTATGATATTCTTAAATGGAAATTTATAATCTTTAGTGCACAGCCTCTTATGTTTTTATTAGGAATCACGGAAAATTTAAATTTGATCTATGCATTTGATATTTCTGATGGTGTGACAACAAAGAAACTTGCAGAATTAAAACAATTAGCAAGAGCATCTTTGGAATCTTACAACATTGCAGCCAATGCTACTAAAGTCAGTATCGTAACATTTGCAAACCAACCAGAAGATATTTGGTCGTTTAAGGATGACCAAAATGTAAAAGCTATTCAAAGTGCTATATTTGATATCAACAAAATTGCTGGTGATGCAGATTTCAATAAGCTGGTTACTCACGTCAAATCAAATATATTGTATGATATTTTTAACAAGGAAAAGAATATTTTACTACTTTACACACAAGGATCCAGCATTGACAGAAATCAACTAGACAGATTAAAGAAGAAGCTACCAAATGTCGAGACTATCGTAGTATCTGTTGGAGATGCTAATGATATCTTTAATGAATTTGATGTTAAAATTATTGCAGATGACGAAGACAAATTATCAGACGCACTTGATAAGTTGGAAAAATCGATTGGAAAATTAGCATGTAAGTATAAAATTTGCTACTATGGTGCTTCAACAGAACGGTGTACTGTAAAATTCTGCCAATGTGCTGAAAGGTCTAATCCATACATCTAAGAAGTTCTTTTAACTAAGATTGTTGTATCCTTTGTCTATGGCAGAAATCACGATAAGTTTAATTGGACCAATTGAATATTTGAGAAATTTGGTCAACTTTATTCACCTTGTTATTGTTACATTTTATTTTTTCACCTAGCCAAGCCAAAATTAGACATGGTATTCGTTGTTGGAGCAACAGGTCCAGATGCACGTGAAAAGTACTATGAACAACAAGAATTCATGCTTAAATTATTTGACACTTATGTGATCGGTCAGAAAGGCATGCTACCTGGATTGGTAACCTACGGAGCTAATACTAAGCTTTATATTAATGAAGTTAAGGACAATGTCGAGGCTAAATATCTATTTGGAAATGTTCTATTCGGGAATGTTGGAACAGGTGTGGTCACCGCTTTGCAGGCTGTGAGGAATGAAATTTTGTTAGTGTCATCTGGTGCACGAAAAGGCATTGCAAAAACTATTGTAATATTTCTTGATAACAAAGAACAAATAAATGACAACACAAGAAAGAATATTCAGCTTCTTGAAGAAAACAACAAGGTTGTAATTGTTGGTGTCGGTCCAAACTTATCAGAAAGTGATACGAAACAGCTTGCTAGTGATTCAACAAGCGTGATTTATATTCAAAATATTGATGAATTGGCGACTAAAGTTCCTGAAGTTACAAAAGCTTCCATAAAAGGTGATTCTTTTGATCTGATTACATCAGTTGTGTTTATAATCTTAGAGAAAGTAGAAATGGCAGTGGCATCTAAACATCTGATTTCACCTCTGCTTTTTTCTGTTTCTCTGCGTTCTCACTTTTTTTTCAACAAAAGTTAAAGTAAAAGGGACAATCTACTGAGCGCACCAATTCATTACTAGATTTAAATGTGGAACAAAAATTCCTGAAAATGTCAATTGCGTATAAATAAAACAGACAATATTTAGTGAATCTTTTTTTTACTACGATATGATTTTATGAATATTCCTTTTTTTAGATCCTTGCAAGGAGAGATCGTGTACTTATCATGCAACCTGCATCTCAACATCTGATGGAAAAGCCGAATGCATTTGCTCAGTGTGTACATCTACTGCATATTCTCCAGTATGTGGTGATAATGGACATACCTATGCAAATGAATGTTACTTGAAGAAAGATGCTTGTGAAAAGAAGAAATCTATACTCGTTACAAAAGTTAAAGCTTGTGGTAAGCCAAAATATTTAGAAACAATAAACGTTTTCTTTCTTGTGAAACTATGACATATTACAGAATTTCCTTTCACTCTCAGATATTCAATATTGTTACAATTTTATGTTTTAGGCATTAAGAATGACATGGACGTTGTGTTTCTTCTTGATTCCTCTAAATCTATCACCGGCGCCAGCTTCAAAGAGATGAAGAACTTTGTGCAAGCTGCAATATCATCACTTAAAATAGCACCAACAAAAACGCATGTTTCTGTAGCAAACTTCGGAAATAATGTAAACACTGCCGTTGATTTCAATTTAGGAAGACAGGAACCTACAGTACTCGAAAAGTTGCGTTTGACAGTAAAAGTTGGTGGTGAGAGGGATTTAAGAAAGGCTCTAGACTATGTTAACAACAAACTTTTCACCACTGTTTCTGGGAGCAGAAAAGAAGCTGAAAAAACGTTGGTAGTTATTACAGGCAATGAAATCAATCCAACTAAAGACGCTAATTTTATCATGAGTGCAAGGAAATTAAAAAGCCGAAACATCAATATTATCGTTGTGGGCATGAACATAGAGAAGGATGTTGTTACCGAGCTCTCGATCCCTGAAGACTTAGTAACTGTTATAAAATCATTTAAAGAACTTCCAGAGGTGTTAGGGCAAGTAGAAAAAGATATGAGAGGAAAAGGTTAGGATTTTTCATAATTTTGGACGGATGTCGTTATGTTTACCTCGGAATAAAGTTATTTTTATTTTTATAAATTATCTTCTAGGCGTTAAACTCGACTTAGCTTTCGCTGTAAGTGGAACTGATAGAAGCAACAATGAACTGTTTAAGAAGCAAGTTACATTTATATCGCAAATGCTAAAGAGTTACAGAATACATCGCGAGCAAACACTGGTCACTGGTATCCTCTATGGTCCTACCACCAAAATATCCTTCCCATTCTCAACATCACAAGACGTGCAAATTTTAAAATCTTACTTTGAGCAAATGAAAAATCCAGGCGCAGCAACAGGTATGCAACAAACATTGAAGATTATTGCGAATGATGTTTACAGCAGTGATAATGGTGCTAGACAAAATGTTCCGAAGACTTTGGTGCTGTTTGTTAGTGGCAATGTAAATATGGCAAACGTTAAGGAAAATGTTGATAAAATAAAGAAGAACAGTGTCAATCTTATTATTGTTGCCATTGATGGAGATGGTAAATCTTTCAGAGCTTTTGTTGATGACCCAAGCAAACTGTTTGTTTTTGAAAATATTGATGATGTTGATAAATTGATTGATCCTGTTGTCGCTAAAACTTTACCAGGTAAATATAGTATTAGTTTGAAATGTTTTCTTTGCCGGATCAATAACACTATTAGTTAAGATCGGCTAATCACAAATCCGTTACCTTCTTGTTTAGATCCATGCAAAGAAGGTCCGTGTAACTCTTACAGCAAATGTGTATCGTTAAGTGACCAGTCAACCCAATGTGTATGTCCAGTGTGCAACGATGGTGACTTTAAACCAGTTTGTGGTTCTGATGGATCTACATATCCTACCACTTGCAAACTGATGAAAACATCTTGTGAAAATAAAAAGAACCTAGCTGTTGTAAAGGAATCTGCATGTGGTATGTGTTTAAAGAAATACCTATTAATTTATATTATTTATAGTGTTTTAGTGTTAAAAGTTGGTTGGTTTCAAATAATGTTCATAATGTTTGTTTTTCTGGCGTGTAGGTATTTCGAAAGTGCTAGATGTTGTGTATGCAGTTGATACATCAAGTGGAGTTTCTAAAAATATGCTTAGGAAAATAAAATCATTCATTAAAAATTCGCTCGAGATGTACACGATTTCTTCAAAGGATACACATGCTGGATTGTTGCAATATGGAAATGGTGCAAACATTAAATTGTCTTTGCTGGATGGTACCGAAAAGCAAGCCATTATTGAAAACATTAATCAGTTATCATTAACTGGTGGTCGTCGTCAAATGCAAAAGGCTATTCGTACAGTAGACTCTCAAATGTTTGTTCAGAGTGGTGGTGCAAGACAAGATGCTTCTCAAGTTTTGATTTTATTGACAACAGGTGAGGAAGATACTTCTGGTAAAGCTGATCTTCCAAAAGCAGCAAAGAAATTACAAGAAAGAGGTGTAAAGGTTATTGTAGTTACTATTGGAAGTGAAGATAATCCAGATGCTAATGATATTGTTAGTAATCCTGACAGAGTTGTCAAGGGTAATCCTGATGACCTAGTTAATAAAATTGGTGAATTGGAGAAGAAGATAGCAATGTCTGTCGGTAAGTTTAGATTTTCTTAGGTAATTTGCTGTAAATAAACGGGTCAAAATTATCCTTCTGTTGAACTATCTATTTTAATTAATTCTAGACGGAAAAGATAAACTGGATCTTGGAATAATCTTCGGTTCTTCTGGTCCAAATTATGAAAAGACGTTTGACGATCAAAAGACATTTGTGATAAACATGTTAAAACGTTTGCAGATTGGAAGTTCCTATGTCCTTCCTGGCTTCATTGTGCACGGAACTAGACCGAACATTGTTCGAAATCTGGGTAGAGTTTTGACCGCAAGTAACGCTATGAGTGTAGTTGACAATCTAAACGGTGCGACAGAAAGAGGAAACTTAAGAGATGCCTTGGAGATTACCAGAGATGAGTTATTCAAAGAACAAAATGGTGCCCGTTTGGGTGTTCCCAAGTCTGTGTTGTTGTTTGTTGACAAGGATTTGAAACCTGATGCAGATTTAAATAAAGTTGTAAAACAGCTTCGAGATGATGGTGTCCGACTGATAGTTGTAACTCAAGGAAAAGATATTGACGAAAACAAAATCAAGAAGGCTACGCCCGGAACAAATAAATGGTTTTTCCCGGACGACTTAGATGAGATGGAGGAGAAAACCACATCAATAATAGCTGCTCTATTTTCAGGTATAGAAAAATATTTTGATGTTAGAGAAACTTTAATTGTCTTTCAAACGCAGTTGTTCATTCAAATAGCGATTATGTGTTATCGTTCTACTTCATTTCGATTCCATTTTTTCGCGATAGTTTTGCACTTAGGTAAATTAAGAATGAGATTGATGTTTCACGCAATATTTCAATTTAACAGTTCAAGTATTTGCACTTTTTTGTGGGTTTCCAAAGACTTCCTATACAGGACCCTTATTGATGACAGTACTAATAAAAACTGAATAAGCTATCCTGGTAAATAAACATAACGCCTGCATGCAGTTTTGTGCTACCTGTATTTTGGTATGTTTCCTTCTTTCGTAGGTCCTTGCGAAAAAAAGAAATGCAGTAACAATGCACGTTGTATTGTACACAGTGATAAAACAGCTCAATGTGTTTGTACTTTGTGTCAAGAAGATGAAAAGTATGCTCCTGTCTGTGGAAGTAATGGAAGAACTTATGCTACAAAATGTAGAATGGACTTAGACTCTTGCATGAAGATGAAAGAAATAACACCTGCGAAAGAAGGACCATGTGGTAAGTAATCCAAGATATGTGCTTTTTCTCTGATTCCCTGTACAACTTTATAACTTTCTCGATGTATTCGGTATACTCCAGTTCTAGTTTACGTGAAAAAAAATACAAAAATGCATAACTTTTCTATGTATACACGTGTGTGGAATGTTGGTTAACTAGTGTATGAACATTTTTTCCATTAAAATTAGGAATCAAGGAGAAAACTAGTCTTATCTATGTGTTCGATGCCTCTAACAAAGTATCGTCAAAACAATTACTACAGTTGAAAGATTTGGCTAAAGCGTCCCTGCAGTCCTATGACATATCTCCTAGCAAAACGAGAGTTAGCGTGATTTCATTTGCTCAAAATACTAAAGATATTTGGCAGTTTAAAGATGAGCAGTCGCTGAAAATAATTAAAGGCGCAATCAGCGATATTGGAAAGAGCAATGGCAATCCGGATTTTGACAAAGTAATCAAATACATCCAATCAAATGTTTTAAGAAATGTACCAGAAAAAGAAAACAGCATCTTGATACTTTTCACAAAAGGAAGCAGTATTGATGGAAAGCAAGTGGCCGATATTAAAAAGAAATTACCCAGTGTGAAAACCATTGTTGTATCAATTGGAAAGCTTGGTGAACCATTCAGCAATTTTGATATCAGAATCATCAAGACCGATCAGGAGAAATTACCTGACAAGCTAGATGCGATTGAAGATGGCGTTGGAAAATTGATAGGTATTTTCTTATTTTCT
Source organism: Hydractinia symbiolongicarpus (assembly GCF_029227915.1). Classification (NCBI taxonomy): domain Eukaryota; kingdom Metazoa; phylum Cnidaria; class Hydrozoa; order Anthoathecata; family Hydractiniidae; genus Hydractinia; species Hydractinia symbiolongicarpus. Next base: position 8,971,871 of record NC_079878.1, read on the forward strand.
ATTTTTAGTGGAATCTAGTGATTTCAAGGCATTTTGCCTATGTAAATAAGGCAATGGAAATATTAAAATATCAAAAAGCTGCAATGCAAGTTTTGATGTTAAGTTTCTGTTACTCGTAGGCAAGAGGAAATTAGATCTTGTATTTGTACTTGGTGCAATTGGAAAAACAGCAGAAGTTATATTCAGAAAAGAAAAAGAATTTGTTGCTAAGCTTCTAGACAGTTATGCAATATCGAAAGACGGAATGTTACCAGCATTAGTTACATACGATGCAAAAACAGTAACATATATTGGAAATATGAAAACGAAGAAAGATGCTCAAGAAGAATTTGCGAAACTAAAGTATCAATCTTCACAAAACATCGTCAAAGCCTTGGATACAGTGAAAAAAGAAGTATTGTCAACATCAAACGGTGCTCGCAAAGATGCTTCTAAGTCTGTTCTAGTTTTTATAAATAACAAAGAACAGCTTAGTGATGATGTAATTAACCAGATTAAAACACTAGAGAATCAAGACGTGAAAGTTATTCTTGTTGCTGTTGGTCCAAACATTTCCGCAAATGATGCTAAAACAGCTGTCACAAATCCTGATCATGTTATTTATGTTAAGAACCCTGATCTCTTAGTCACTAAAGTTCTTGATACAGTTGATGCCGCTGAAGAAGGTAATGTGACGTTTAAATCAGCCTATTAACTTTACTGCTTAGTTTCATCCCAACCTTAATTTTATCGAAATTATTATCATATGTTGCAGCATAAATTGTACCTAATGATTTATCAACAATAATGTTATTTAGATAAATGCAAGACAACTGCTTGTGATTATTATTCCACATGTGTCCAAACATCGAGTGGAAAAACCGAGTGTGTATGTCCGGTGTGCACGTCTACTGAATATTCTCCAGTGTGTGGTGACAATGGACATACCTATGCAAATGAATGTTATATGAAGAAAGATGCTTGCAAAAAGAAAATAGAAATTATTGCTGCTAAAGACAAAGCTTGTGGTATGTTTGATATCTAAAGCATACATTTTTTAGGGTAACATAATTACATTGGTCTGATTGTTGTAATTTTCTTCCAGGTGTAAAAGAGAACTTGGATGTCGCCTTCATTGTTGACTCCTCAAAATCAATTACTAAAGAGAGTTATGACGAGATTAAGAAGTTTGTAATTGCAGCCATTTCCACATTAAATGTTCAGCCATCCAAAACACACATCTCCGTTGGAAACTTTGGAAACAATGCTGAAAAAATTGTTGATTTCTCAAGTGGCACTAATAAGGATATAGTAAACAGTGAAATCAAAAATGCCATAAAACTTGGTGGTCAGAGAGATTTAAAAAAAGCTTTAGATTACGTTGATCAGACTCTATTCAGTTCCACATCTGGTAGCAGAGAAGACGCGAAGAAAGTATTAGTTATCGTAACGGGAAATGAAATCAACCCCACTAAAGATGTTGGTTTTGTCACAAGCGTCAGACAGCTAAAAAGACGAGACATTAAAATAATCGTCGTCGGTGTAAAAGTTGATGATGACGTTGTTACCGAGCTTTCAGTTCCAGATGATTACATTACTTTGATAGAAAACTTCAAAGAATTACCTGTAACATTAGGAAAAGTAGAAAAACACTTAAGAGGAAAAGGTAATTTTTTTCTCCGTGTATTTTTAATGCTATAATGTATGCTTTTGCTCATAAAACGCCGTCTATGGTCGGAATGATGATTTTTTTCTAATAAATTTAATACCCTTTATTTTATAGGTGTCAAACTTGACTTAGCTGTAGCTGTCAGTGGCACAGCGAATGTAGAGTTGTTTAAAAAGCAAATTTCGTTTATTACCAACCTGATAAAAAATTACAAAATCGATGCTCAAAACACTCTGGTGAGTGGGCTTACTTATAGCGACGATGCTCGAATATCATTTAAGTTCGATCAATCGCAGACGCAACAACTTGTGAAGCTGTACTTTGATAAGATGAACAACAATGGAGTTGGCAAGAATCCTAAGAAAGCAATAAATGTGATTTTGGAGAGCGTGTTTTCAATTTCGAATGGAGCTCGTGTTGGTATACCGAAATCTTTGATACTCTTTATCGGTGAACAAGCTGACATATCAACTCTGAAAGAGGATATAGACAAAATTAAAGCTCGTGGTGTCAATCTTATTATTGTTGCTATTGATGGAGATGGAAAACCGTTCAGAACATTTGTTGATGACCCAAACAAACTGTTTGTTTTTGAAAATACTGACAATGTTTACAAGTTGGTTGATCCTGTTGTCGCCAAAACATTACCAGGTACATCTTGGACTCTATTAATTACAAATATGTTACAGATGATGTTAATACTTTTGCAAGTCCTTTTTTTAATAACTAAAATATCTTATTTAGATGCCTGCGATAGTAAATCATGCGAGTTCTACAGCAAATGTGTATCGTTAAGTGACCAATCAACTGAATGTGTTTGTCCTGTGTGTAATGATGATGAATTTAAACCTGTTTGTGGATCTGATGGTCAAACATATTCATCAGCTTGTAAAGTGAAACGAAAATCTTGTCAAGAAAAGAAAGAATCAAGTATCGCAAAGTCTGCAGCATGTGGTAAGTATTATATCTTGAATATACTTTCTCGTAATGCGATCGACAGATTTGCTTTTTTATTTGATTTAGTGTACATTGTGACCATATTTGTCAATGTTTCAAGATTATTGCATATATGATAACATCGACATTGTCTTATTTGTAGGAATACCTGGAAAGATAGACGCTGTGTATGCAGTTGATACATCCAGTGAAGTTTCAGAAGACGTTTTAGATAAAATGAAATCATTCATTAAAAATTCTCTCGAGATGTACACAATCTCTCCGAAGGGCACGCACGTTGGATTGTTGCAGTATGGAAATGGTGCAAGCGTTAAATTGTCCTTGTTGGATGGCAATAACAAGCCAGGAATTGCCGAAAACATTAAGCTTTTATCATTAAATGGTGGTCGTCGTCAAATGCAAAAGGCTATTCGCACAGTAGACTCTCAAATGTTTGTTCCAAGTGGTGGTGCAAGACAAGATGCTTCTCAAGTTTTGATTTTAATCACAACTGGTCAAAATTATCCTGCTGGTAAAGCTGATCTTCCAAAAGCAGCAAAGAAGTTACAAGAAAGAGGAGTGAAAGTTATTGTAGTTACTATTGGAAGTGAAGATAATCCAGATGCTAATGATATTGTTAGTAATCCTGATAAAGTGATCAAAAGCAAACCTGGTAATCTGGCTGATAACATTGGTGAACTCGAGCGGGAGATTGGAAAATCAATTGGTGAGTGATGGAATTCTAAAATTAAAAATGTTTCTATTTATTCCATACAACCCCAAACGCTATGATTGACATGTATACATATGTGCGTATGTAATACTGCGTTTAAGTACCTGTTTAGGTAAGGGAAAGGAAGATTTAAGATTATTGAGAACATCAGGGCCATAGCTTCACGTTTGTCTTTACACCACAAAATTGCACAGTCCATAATACTTTCACATTAACATTTATTGATATATTTAATCTTTTCTATTAAACATTTACTCCACTTCTTCTTCTTCAGGTGAAAAAGAAGAACTCGATCTTGGTATCATATTTGGAGCTTCAGGACCAAATTATGTGCAATTATTTAAGGATCAACAACTCTTTGTTAGCGATATATTCAAAAGGCTGGAAATAGGTACTAACGCTATTTTGCCTGGCTTTGTCGTTAAGACCAGCAACCCTAGAATGCTGTCACAAATAGGTAGTCTGGTAACTAGAAGTGGTTCTGTTAAAGAAGTGAATCGTATTAGAAACCCCGGTGCCAGTAACAACATGAATGACGCTCTACTTGAGGTTAAGGATACTTTATTCAAGAAAGAAAACGGTGCTCGAACAGATGTACCCAAATCTGTTCTACTTTTCATCAATGGACAATCGAAACCTTTGTTACTTGATACTTTGAAGCAACTTAAAGATTTGAATGTTCGAATTACTGTTGTCACGCAAGGAAAAGGAATTGATAAAGATAAAACAAAGAATGTGATGCCAAATGTGGATGCTTGGTTCTTCCCTGAAGATTTGGAAGATATGAGAAGAAAAATTAAACCAATCACTAATTCATTATTCTCAGGTACCCGTTGGAACATCACTGTTTTTGTACCTATTTTTACCTGTTTTTAGTTTTATCTTTTACAATCCTTGTTTCCAATTTTACGCTGTCAACGTTCAACACATCACCTCTCTTATTGCTAATACCTTTCTAGATCCATGTGAGAAAGTAACATGTCCCTATAATGGTAAATGTGTGACGCGGCCTGACAGATCCACGCAGTGTACATGTCCAGTCTGTCCTCTTGATGAAACATACAAACCTGTATGCGGAAATGATGGACGATCATATGCAACGAAATGTAGAATGATTCAAGAATCGTGTGAAATTAGAAAGGAGATCAAACTTGCTAAAGAAGGAACTTGTGGTAAGGTTTAAAATCATCAATTTTTTTGTCTTTTTTCCATTGAAATTATAAACACAATATTTTTTTCTCTGTTTTTTTGTTTTTTTCTCTTGGTCTCTTAGTAAAATTTATTAAGATATCTTTATCTTATGCATTTATACTTTTACTAATTTTTGTGATTACTATACGATCTTAGCAGGTATTTTCAGGTAATTTTTTAAACCTATTATTCTTCTACTCTCAGGAACAATCGACAAGCTTGACATCGTATTTGCATTTGATACATCAGACAACGTTTCGTCTCAAGATATTGAGAGAATGGCCAGATTTGCAAAAGCCACACTTCAGTTTTATAACTTAGAACAACAAAAGACGAGAATAGGCATTGTAAGTTATGGAAAGCAGACTGAGTATGTCTTAAAACTGAAAGATACAAAGGGATCAGATATTAAATCTGCCTTTGACTACGTTCCAAATATTAATGGCAACTCTAATACAGAAGAAATGTTGCAATTTGTTGATCGTAATATATTCCTCAGCAGTAGCGCAAGCAATAAGAGACTCGTAGTTATATTCACGAAAGAAATTATTAGGGGTGACAAACTGACAGATATGACATCTCAACTGACGCCTCTTAAATCTAAAGGCGTGAAGTTTGCAATTGTTTCTATTGGAAATAATTTACCTGATGAGTTAAAGACGCTGATTGACAATCAAGTAACATTCGTTGATGATATCAAAGAACTTCCCAAAGTTTATCCAGATGTTGAACAATTTTCTGGTGATGCTGTTGGTAAGCCCTTTAAATCGTATTATTGCTTATAATCCTATCTCGATAAGTTGGTAAACTTGTGATACTGACTATATTTTTTATGATTTAAAACGTTTTTGCATACCTAGAACTGGAAGCATAGAATCTACTGGATAGTTAAACCTAATGAATAGTCCACTCAGTGACACCCCTGCACCTTCTTAGAATTACATCTAAGAATGTTTAATGAGTTTTGTTCAATTATTTATTTTACTGAAACGCTTTACTCCATTTTGTTTAGCTGATTCTGAACCACTCGATCTTGTATTTTTGCTCGGTTCCAACGGAAACGATGCCGATAAACTCTTCACCAAACAAATCGAATCAGCGAAAGCTCTTCTACCAAGTTATATCATCTCGGAAGATAAAACACGCGTTGGAATTGTAACATACGGTCAAGATCCTATCCTCGACCTTCGATTAAAGTCTGGTCTAAAAAAACAAGTTGTTGTGCAAGAATTTTCACGGCTGAGAAATCCCAATGATGGTAACAATCTAAACAAAGCACTGAAGTTCTTAAAGGATTCTGCTTTTAATGTTGCAAATGGTGCAAGAGCTGGCGTGACTAAGCGCGCCATAATCTTTTTGGATAAACCTTTCTCTGGAAATCCAGCTGATTTAGGTGTTCAGGCTAAAAAAATTAAAGATGCTGGTATTAAAATCATTGTTATTGGAGTGGGTGATAATTTCGATGATAAATCTATTAAAGATGCATTTGGTGATATTTATTTCTTTCCGGAAGATCTTGGTTATATTGATCGTATCATCAAACCTATTGTTCAAAGTACGAAGAAAGGTAAGTGGCTTGAAACTTATTACAATTGTAAAAGATTCTAATTCACCTTTCTAATTGTTATTAAATGCGTTTCCTTCTGAATAATTATAACCTCTAATCAACCGTATTTTCAGATTCATGTGAGGATGTCAAATGCAATTATTACTCCAGCTGCATATCGCGAACTGTTGGCAAGGGCATATGCACATGTCCCATATGTGATGATAAGAAGCAATATAAACCAGTCTGTGCTGATAATGGTTTCAGTTATGCTAACTTATGTAGAATGAAAAAACATTCATGCGAACTGCAAAAGGTCTTGAAACCTGTCAAGAACAAGGCTTGTGGTAAATATATCGATACTTCAATTTAACTAGAAACAACTTTATATTCGTTTGCTCTTTGTGGGAACCACTAGCGATAGCTTTCCTAAATATTATGAAATTAAGCAGACTATCGCTTGTGCATAATTTTTTTGAATTCTGGGGGATATTTACCGAAACTAGACATCACTATGAAGGTAATATTTTACCAGTACATCGGGTTTTTTATTCGAAGATTATTGTTATTGTTCTGTTGCTTGATAATCAATCGTCCCTACGTTAAATATTTTTAGGAGTTGAAGGTGTATTTGATATCGCGTTTGCATTTGATACCTCCAATGACATTACTGGCCCGTATTTCCAAGAAATGAAATCATACGCAACTGGAATGTTCAACAGCTACCCAATCAAATTAAACCAAGTACACGTATCATTGCTAAGCTTCGGCGATAACGTTTTAAATCAACTCAACTTCAGAAACGGAGACGATATTGTCAAAGTAAAGTCAGCATTGCAAACACTGCCACGTTTTAATGGGAATAGAAAATTAGATACCTTCTTAACATATGTTGATTCTGTTGCATTTACTAACGCGGGAGGACATCGAGCGAATGCTGGAAAAGTGCTGGTTCTTTTTACAACTGGAAAACCATTTGGTAAAGTAAATGATATTACTTCACTCGCCAACGCAATGCACACTAAAGGTGTAAAGGTCATTGTTGTTGCGTTGAATCTTGCAGATACTGATAGAAAGACATTTGAATTGATAAGTGGAAATAGCAAGAACCTAGTACCGTTTGGTAAAACATCTGACCTTCCAAATACATTTGGTACTGTTGAAAAGGCAGTATCTGACGCAATAGGTTAGTTTCCACGTTTAACATTTAAATTTGCACTTTATTTCCGTACCTTACAAACTAATCATTGGGTTCGAAGGAGTGCATTTATAGTGAAAGTTGTTTTAATAAATAACGTTTCCCTTGTGTTTTTTTAGCGCCACCAGTTCTTCTTGATCTTGGTATCATTTTCTCCATGACTGGTTCCAACCCTGCAGAAATCTACAATGCAGAAAAACAATTCGTAATGAAGTTATTGAACAGTTTCACCATATCCCCTCAAAACACACTGCCTGGTATTATACAATACGGAAGAGTGTCCAAACTTCAATACAGAATTGGTGATCTTACAAGCTTGCAACAAACTAAATCCGCCATCGAAAACTTGAGTCTTGGAACTCCTGGAAACAACATGCTCATGGCATTAACTGAAGCCAGACGCGATCTGTTTAGTAAACAATATGGTGCTAGGAATGGCGTTCCGAAGTCTTTGTTGATATTCAGTACTGAGAAAACTGATACACTCGCGGATGATTACAATAGGGAGCTGGACAGATTGAAAGAACAAGGAGTTAAAATCACGGTCATTGGAATTGGATCACTCGTTGATAAGAAAGAATTAAAAGGAATTAGTACTACTGATGATTCGTTTTTCTTTGTAGACGATTTACCAGGAAAGGAAAAGCCATTCTTTGACCTTGTAGCAAAAGAACTTCAACCAGGTTAGGGGACAATATATTGTTTTGTTTTTTTTCATTTATGAATTGTGAATGTTTAAAAAAGCAAACTACAAACTTCTATTTCCCTGCAGGATACTTTAAAAAATATAAGATTTTCCCAAATGCCTTGAACTACCTACCTACCTTAAATTTTGTAAGATGTGAAACCAGATAAACATATTTCGTTGAAAAGGAGCTGTAGTGAATTGTAAAACATATGGTTTGTTTTTAGATGCATGTGTTAAAACGAATTGCTTATTCCATTCGAAATGCTTTAACACTGGTGGAATGACAACGAAATGTGTATGTCCCTTATGTGCTGACGAAACAGCATATTCACCAATATGTGGAGATAATGGTAAAACATATGCGAATACGTGCTGGATGAATCGAGACTCCTGTTTTCAGCAAGGACATATAAAGATTGCTAAGCCTACTGCATGTGGAGTCGATGGGAGGGTCGATATCCTTTTTGCTATTGATGGATCAACCGGTGTTTCCGCAGATACATTCAACAAGTTGAAAGCATTCGCTGAAGCGTCTGGGCGAAGCTATACTTTAAGTGAAAGCAAAGCAAGAATTGGACTTATTGTTTTTAGCAATAACGTGAAGCGGTATCTAGAATTTCAAAATGGTATCAGTTATGAGAATTTCCAAAATGCATTGCAAAACGCACAGCCGATTGGTGGCCCCCGAAATATCAATGCTGTATTGCAATACATAAATGCTAATATATTCACAACGATACGTTCAACTACTTCTGGTCAACCGTTCCTTGTGTTGTTCACAACTGGTGACAATCAATCCAATGATGTAGATTCAAGATACCCTGCAGCGAAGGCTTTAAAAGCAAAACAAGTACGAATCATAACCGTTGTTATTGGCGAGGAGTCTTTCTTAGACGATGCAAAGAAAATCAGCTCCAGTGCTCAGGATGTTATCTTTGTGGATGATGGGATTACTATGGTACCAGGAGTATTAGGAGACCTCGAAAAACATATAGGAACCAGTCAAGGTAAAGAGAATGTAAAAGTATTTAGTGTAAATTGTGAGAGCTTATGATTATTTTGCACAGGAAAAGGGCATGTCCTAAGTGAGGTGTAATAAGTTGTGTCCATTTCATTTTAATCTTCCTTTAATATATAATGTTTTTTAGCTACTCCCGAGAAACTCGATCTTGGTTTTATTATTGGTGCTTCTGGTCGAAAGGCAAGCACAAACTACATGCAGCAAATTGATTTCATTACTGAAATGCTAAAATCATACACCATCTCAACAAAATCCACTTTAGTTGGAGCAATATTAAATGGAAATAACCCCAGCTTACCTATCAAATTTGGAGACGCCGTAACATACAATTACTTTATTGGGCTGTTGAAAGGTCTGAACAATCCTGCTAATGGCAATAACCTAGACAGTTCTTTCCAAATTGCTAGAACATCGATGTTTTCAGAAGACAACGGTGCAAGAAAGGACGTACCAAAAACTTTGCTTGTGTTTGTGGATAACAAAATTACTGGAGATGTTGTAGATTTGGGGCAGGAAGCTAGAGCTTTGCAAGAACAAGGAGTGAAAATAGTGTTGATTGGAACTGGTGAAGATGTTAATCCAACTGATTATGAAGATATTGTGGATGTTTATTTCTTCCCGGAAGATTTACCATCAATGAATCGAATCATATATCCAGTCATTCAGGCTGTCCTACCCGGTTAGTAAATAAGTTTGTTTGTGTTGCTTACGTTGCAATAAGATAAATTAAAAGTCACATAATTGTTAATAAAACTGATAAGGTGGTCCACTCAGTCATGTAAGTCAAGAATTGTCAAGGACTTTTAAAATATATCAGGAAACAGTCAGGAATATTAAGAATTTATTTACATGTCATGAAAATATCAGAAGTTTTATGTTTATATGGCCATGCAGAACTTTTTCAATTTTTACAATAAGGTATTGAATTTCAAGGTAATCCAAGCATTATTGAGATGTTAATACCAACTATTTTTGAATCAAAAACTATGTTGTATTCTAACCTTTCATTGTTTTTTACAAACATAATATTTAGATGAATATGACTTCCCTTTTATCTTCAGATTTGTGCCTCACGACGCAATGTAAACCATACAGTATATGCATCAATTTGCCAGACCGAAGAACAGAATGTATTTGCAAAACATGCGATAATAATTACGACCTGCTTTGTGCTGACGATTTGAAGACCTACCCGTCGAAGTGTCGATTGGAAAGTAACATCTGTTTGCATGGGACACCATCTAAGATTGTTGACAAAAAAGCTTGTGGTAAGTTTGAGTAAAAAAAAATTATGTTCTTGAATGGTGCAGGTGAGATGATCTATGTCACAATGAGGTGATCTTGTTTTCTTTTGTCTTTTCTTTTGTTTTATTTATCTATATTTTGTTTTCCGATTCAGATGTTTCTGGTGCAATGGACGTTGTCTTCTTATTCGATGGTTCCAGATCAGTTACCTCGAGAATGCTAGATCAAATGCAGCATTACGCTACAGCCGCTATAAAGGGATATAATCTTTCCCCTTCAACAACTCGAGTTGGTCTTGCAATATATGGAGGTGATTTTAAAATTGCGCAGTCACTGACACCGTATCAAAACAACCTACTTTCAGCAATGAACAATGTTAACCCAGTTGGTGGTATACGACGGATGGGAATGGCATTAGATGCGGTACAAAAGCAAATGTTTGATTCCTCAAACAGCAGAGATGATAAGGCAGGAAAGGTGGTCGTTCTTTTTACCACTGGCCCCAATAATATAGCTGGCTCACAAATGCTCCAACAAGCTGCCGAATCAATGACATCAAATGGTGTTGAAATTGCTGTTGTTGCTATTGGGAATGACGTTGATTTGCCACAACTGCAAAGTATTGTCACGCAACCGTCCAATTTATTCCATGCCATTTCTTGGTATTACCTACCCGATTTCATTCATAATATTTTAGTTCTTGCCGTATCTAAGCAAGGTATGTTGCTGTTTTCTCATTCCCTTTGTTGATCTAAATTTGCTTAATACATTAAATTTTTTAATATTTTAACATGTTTTTTTTTGCAGAACGTGCTGGTCTTTGCAATCCATCACTTTATTACAACTTTGCTAACGCGTCCAATGGCTTTGTACCGGATGAATCTGGTTCAGAGAATCATGGCAGTTTGCAAGATGCAGTACGAGTAATTGAGAATTTCCAATGTGGAAGAGGTGCTGAATTCACAAATGGACATATAAAAATTGATGGAAAGAACTTTAAAGGTATGTCTCGCTTACCTAACACCATTTTTAAATTTTAATTCAACTGGTGCAATAGACATTAAGTTATTTGAATATACTAGTCGTTGCCCGTGTAAAAATCCACGGTTCGCCCGTCCTTTATATTTATCCGTCGCAACAAAGTGAATAAAAATATATCGCATTTGATATTCGTGTTTCCGTAACATCATTTTCTAACTCAGCGGGGGGTCCGTGCAGAGACAAACAGACGACGGCTATTATTATAGAGATGTTCCATCACCCGACTTTATAGTTCTTTTGTCTTTTTTCATTGTCCTCAATTAACGAGTAAAAAATTGTCAATATTGCTCATTTTTAAAGTTTTACCATATATTTCTGATTCCATCATATTTTAAAATGTTAAACCAAACAACTGTTATATGAATAAATGTGTCGTCATTTACAGGAAAGCCAACGCAAGGACTTACAATCGCAACTTGGGTGTGGTTAGAAGATATCAATGAGCCTACTCATCAACTATTTGTCACCATTGATCCAGGTTGGACAAATCCACGATACAAGTCTGTTTATGATTTCGCCATAGCTGACGGCGGCGCCATACAATTTTCGCATAGAAATGTATTCGGAAGACGAACAACCCCCGTCATTAAACCACAAGTTTGGACACACATTGCAGCGACGTACGACCTGCAAAGTGATGTAGTTCACTTGTATACAAATGGAAAAGAAGTGACGTCATTTACGCGCGTAGATAGAAGACGGTCTGAAATTTTAAGTCAAGACTGGAGTGAAGCTACCACTACTGGGAAATTTCTTTACACAACCAACCGTGTGCGGTATTTACGTGGTCGATTGGACGAGTACTATCTTTACCCTTGCGCGCTAGCTCCTCAGCAAGTAAGCAGCCTGATGGATAAGACCTGTCAAGAAAGTAGGTCCAATTGTCAAAATTATTTTCTTTTAGTTTAAAGTCTTATTACGCCATCCACAGATCTAGAGAGTTTGACCAAAGACGTTTGTAAACGTACTTGTTGATTTTTAATTTACGCCGGTGTAGCAAGGAAGAACAAGATACAACTTTTATTTTGATTTAAACTTTTTGTAAATATTCTATTCTGTTTATCAATTAGAACCTACTGCTTGTGCTTCTGTCAAGTGCGAGTTTTATGCTGATTGTCAAGTAAAAGGTCGAGGTACTCCCAAGTGCGTGTGCCCATCAGCTTGCGAAAAAGTACCCAAGCAAAGTATTTGTGGAAACGATGGTCAAACGTACCGAAATGAATGTTTCATGAGAAAAATATCGTGTGAAAATAAACGGTTAATTACCAAGTCGTACGACGGAGAATGCGGTAAGGTTTCATGAGAAGTTATCCGTGGTTGTTTGTTTGTTTGTTTGTTTGTTTTTTGTTTGTTTGTTTGTTTGTTTGTTTGTTTGTTTGTTTGTTTGTGTATTCAGTGACACACCTGTTTATATGTTAACACAACTTTCTTTTTCTTACAGAATATAACTTATTCTTTGGTGGAAAATCCTATCAAGCCATCCAAAATCCCGATTTCCGGTTGCAAACGCGATTAGAATTTACTATCCGTCCCGAGAATGACAACGGCATCCTGTTTTACAGTGCGGACAGATCACGTGCAAGCTCTTTTGATTTCCTTTCTGTATCACTAGCTGATGGATATGTCGACTTTAAGTACGTATATTTCTTCGATCTGTGATTGGAGTTTTCTTTGATCTGTTCTGTGATTTGACTATTCGTTGATCTGATACGTGATTTGACGGTTCTTGTATTGTTTGTCAACAGACGAAAGATTTGATTGGTGCATCCTCTTATTTTGTTATTTTTATCTTTTCAGATTCGACAATGGTAAAGGTCATGCGCATATTCGATCGAACGAAAGGCTATCTCGCAACCAATGGAATACAGTAATTGCATCACGAACTGGACAAAATGGAATGCTTATCGTCAATGGTGGAGCGCCGAAAAGTAAAAGTTCACCAGGACCACTCACGCAATTAAACGTTGATACGATTGGATACCTTGGAGGTTTGGGCCCCAATCCACGAGAAAGGTAAATAACAATACCACATTTTTTACATTTATTTTATTTCTTTCAACAAGTTTTTAAAAAAATTATTCCATTACTTTACTGACCCCCACAATAATTATTGCTTCTCCATGTAGCGACATCAAATACGCTGAATCATCAATGGGATATCAAGGCTGCATTAAAAAGCTTTCTGTCAACAACAACGAAGTAAATCTTCGCTTCCCTGGGCCGAGCGTAAAGGCACAAATGAACGTGCTACCATCTTGCGGGACAAGTCCATGTGTAAAGAAACCATGTTTCAATGGTGCATCTTGTTTTGCTACTAGTGCAAAATCTTATCAATGTCGCTGTCCGGTTGGTTTCAGAGGCACCCATTGTGAAACAAGAGGTACATTAAAATATACGGTGTTATGTACTTTTTATTGTAATGTTGTAGTAGTCAGGAGGAGGGGAAATGGGGGACGGTAAATGTTACTCTTCCGGTAACATGTGATATGCTCTGTCAATTTGCAAATTCCTGAAAGCTTTTTTGCATAGTTGATAAGTTGTTTTGATTTCTTTCAGAAGAGAAAATAAGATCATTTATATTTCTCTGCTGTCGAAATTTCTACTGTCAAAATAAAATTTTTAGTACAACGGGGAGAATAATTAACAAAATCAATCAAAGCTGTGAGAGTTTAAATGGTGCTCAGATTGAGAGTCGAAAATATACAAGGGGAGGACCTGGCATGACCCAAAGCCCCTAAATCAAAACAGAATTTCTTATTTAAAATATTCGTGTTTTAAATACTCTTATGTTCGTCCTGTTTTAGTTTACATCCTTCCACAAATTCCTGCTTACTTTAATGGCCAGTCATCATTCATCGGCTACCGGCAATTACTTGATACTAAACATAAACATGACATCGTCATTCAGTTCAGAAGTGAACAAGCTGACGGTTTACTTTTATACGCTCAAGGTCCGGCTGGTGTACGAGATTATTTTGCTGTGTCTTTACAAAATAGAAGAGTCGTTTGCAGGTTAGTGGACGATTTGGTTTATATTTATTTTATTCTTTTGCCTCCTGATATCTCTCTGATACAAAAGAAAATGAGTGTTGAAAAAATTACAACCGATTTAAGAATGGATTGCGTTTGGTTTCTGCATTAGTTTTGACGTAAATATAAAATGGAATAAATATTCTCAGGAATTGTTGTACGTTTTTTGAGAAAATACGTCTCTGCTACTTAATCCTATACCTTACAAAAAAGTAATTCTAACAGCATTATCTTACAGCGGTTCAACAAGTTCTTACGCCATTAATTCCAGATTCTAACATTTTTCAACTTTTAAAGTGCCGCAATGTGTTTTAAAATATAAATAAACTAAACATATTTTATTAATATTATTATTATTACTATTATTAACCCAGGATAGCCTTTTCAGTTTCTATAGGAATTGTTATCAACGAGGGTCCTGCGAGGGGGACCTAGTGCATTTAAAGCTCCCATTTGAGCCACGGAAGGGGTTTAAGCACAACAACCGCCCAACTAGACAACCGCCTAAGATATCCATCCTATTCTCATGCTGAACGTTAGGCAGAAGTGATCGATTCAAACTTTTATAGTCTCTGGCATGACTCCGCCAGGGTTTGAACCCAAGAGCTTAATATATAATTTCTTTTAGTTTTGACCTGGGAAGTGGAAACACGACTCTTACCAGTCAGAAACGATTCAAGTTAGACTCGTGGACGAATTTAAGAATCTCACGTCATGATAAACGCACTGAACTTTTCTTCAATCAAAGACGTGTTGCGTACGGAATTACCCCCGGTGATAGTCGAATCTCGAACCTTCACACCGTGATGTACATCGGGAAAGCAGATAAACTGATTACTGGAAAAAAGTAAGTTTTTTATATATTTTGTGTTTTAAAACACGGTGCATTGCAAGGTAGGCGTTAGATGTTTTCGTTCTTCGATATTCCCATATGTTCTACTTAAAATGTCGGGAAATGTTTACTCAATTTTTTAAAAATATTTTCACATCAAAAAAAGTCGTGCGAGATATAGATTGCACTTAATTTTTTCGTAACGAATAGGTGTTTTCTTTACGATGTTAATATGATGGCTTCCACGAGCATTTCTTTGCAATTGTTTTGTGAAAACTTAGAGACGTTGACCAATTATTTCGTACTGGTTTTTAATTCAATTTTACATTTCTCTGTGGAAAAGCCCCGTCCTTATTTTTGTTACTTCAAAAATAAAAGTAAAAATATTTTGTCCAACATTGACTGAAATGGCCTAACTATTGTTGCTTTTTTTTCCTAGACACCATTCCTCTGTCTACAAACCATTCAAAGGATGTATCAGGAAACTACAAGTTGATGATTTAGAGCTGAAATTTAGACAACCTGATAAATATCTTCTAAAAAGTGCTGACGTGTCTTCGTGTGCCGGTAAGAAAATTTACGTCATTAATCCGGCGTCATGAGAATTTGTCAAAAAATTGTCAGACATAAACTTTTTAAAAAACAATTAGTTATCTCAGTCACAAGAAATCCTAAAAGAAAAAATTTTCTTTACAATTTTTTTATGTACCACTTTTTTTTCAGAGTGCTACCAAGACATTGCTATATCATTTGTGATCGATACATCCTCATTTGTCGGTTCCGATGGTTTTGACAAAACCAAACAATTTGTTGACGCCGTCATTCGATATTACGACACAACAAAATTTTCAGTTATCGATTTTGCAAACACAGCAAAACTACAAATTCCTTTTAACCGTGCTGGCAACGTAGAAGAAATGAGCGCACTTGTGAGCGCTTTGACGTTCCGTAACGAAGTAGGTCATCGAATGTCAGAAGGACTGAAACTAGCGCATGCGCAATTTGGTAATGTTCAAGCAAAGTCGAAGTATGTTGTGTTAATAACTGCAGCTGACCCGCAAACATTCGCCGAAAGTCAGGAGATCTCTGTCATCAAGAAAAAGTTGGAGGATAGTGGGTCGAAAGTTTTTGTTGTTGGTGTTGGAAATGACGTCACTCTCGGAAAGATGACCCCCGTATCTAGCGATGGGAACATTTATATTGCAGCAAGCTACGATGATATTATAGGATACGTGATTGAACTGCGGAAGAATTTATGCAAATTATCAAGTTGAAATTCGACTTATTTTACTTTAGAAAATATGACCAGTAGAAAAACATTTTTTTAACAAATATTTTATATTAATTTTTGATAGACTATTTTATATCTTTTGTATTTGTAAATTGATTTAATACATGTTTTTATTAAGAAAGCTCTTTGTAATTTTAGTCTCAAATATCCTATAAACTATTTTGCCGTCTTTTGGGGGAGATGCCTTCATAACTTTAATTCTGCTTACAATCTAAAATTTCAGTTCTGAAACGAATTTAGATCTGGTTGAACTTTCTGAAAGAAAAACAGGAGTTATTTAGTATACACGTTTCTCATAATCAACCACGTTGGTGAGGAAGGGAAGCTAATATTTGGCTAAAAAACTAAGAAACCGCTAAGCAACTTACCAGATTGAAATTTGGAGAATTACCTTAAGGAAATTTTCCTTCGCAGGAACTAATTTTCGTGAAGCTGGGTTGTCTAATATTTCGCGAAAATTAACACAAAAATTTGTTTCTCAATTTATATTGTTTTTCAAGGGCGTAGGAGACATTAAATAAAGACAGTCTAAAGGCCGGTTTCCATACAGCTACATTTTGCGCCCAGTCGTAAAATGCGCCGCGACTTTTATCACATCACACCGAACCATTTCCATTTGGCGATTTTTGCTCACGTGTTTTTTTGCAAAACATGGCTGATGTAAACAGACGATATTTGTTGCTGCAAAATTTGAGAGTAGTCCTAGGAATATTTTTATGGAGTAGAAATAAACAACGTTGTAGAATACGTAAGAAAAACATGTGGATGAGACGACTTTCCATAGAAAGAAGAATCAAAGGACTATACAACGTTTTGCTTATGGATTTAATGTCGCCAGATCACGAGTAGTCTTTTTAAGTTTGTTTACAATGTTGTTTCTTTGTGCCTTCACAGACTCATTAATGTTATTTTGTTTTTCATCTACTACACTTGATTGATATATATTCTGATTCTCTACATTCATTTGGCTTTGACAAAAGTTTTACACAGAAACGAGATGTTGCTAGCCATCTTGAAATGATCTAATTAAAAATTCTTTCGTAATTCATGTAGATTGCTACCTTTTGATTGGCTGTCAAGCTGAAGCGCAAAATGTAGCTCGCAAAAAGTAGAGCCTGTTCAACTTTTTTTAAATCGCCCCAGCGCATGCAAAAGCGCGAGGTCAGCGGCATTATTCTGATAATGCGCATGCGTAGATCAAAAGTCACGGCGCTTTTTACGACTGGGCGCAAAATGCAGTTGTATGGAAACCGGCCTTAAATATAAAATTAGTAATATTAATTTCACGGGAATTACTTTAGGCGGATTTCGCGAATAGCGAATTTTTCAATAATTTTCGCGAAATTGACAAAAACTCGCGAAAATTTAATCAATTAAGGCTGAAATCTAAATGAATAATAACATTGAAGTGTCAAACTAAAACCTTGTATAATTTAAATATTACGTTCAGAAACCTTTTAGGTTATATTATATTTCCATATTTCGAATGGTAAAAATCGCCTTAAATCGCTAACATAAATCAAATTTAAGTGGTGCGAATTGATTTAGAGGATTGAACCGTGTTAGTACTACATTTTGAGCTATAAAGGCACGCTAGTAACAAACGCATAACTGAACATCCGTCTTACAATCCTTTGGTATGATTTGACCTAGGTTAAATCATGACCTCCTGCGATAAAAAAATAAACACTTATTCTACCATTACCTTTTAACAAGAGTCTAGCGAACACAACAATAATAAAACAAATTTGCAGAGAAGGAACAGCATGTATACTGTTATTATACATATTCGAGTTTTTGAATTAACAAAGTGTTATTGATCAGACTACTCATCTGTGAAAAGTTTGTGAACACCACTAAAATCATACAGAAAATAAAGATATTAATCCAACTTAGTTCCTAATCTCCCTCACCCTTCCATTCAGAAAGTAATAAAACATCTAAAAATATTTTAAAGAAAGTTGGGTCAAGTGTGATAAATATTGTCATGGTAACTTGACTCGTTCAATATATTGTATCGAGCAAAATAAAAAAGTTTTAAAAAAAGGCCAAGAGAAATATATACAAAAAAATGGAAAAAGTTCATCTGAAAATAGAAGAATATAGAAAAAAACAAAAACATTTAATGAGATCGACTACACATGATGAAGATCAAGACACAAAACAGACCACATCAGAAATTATTACGGAAGACGAAACAAATTTTAACTCGGCATTATCAACGTTGCTTGCAGAAAATAATTGGAAATTAGTCTCGACTAGGGGCGGCAAATATAAAGTGAAATTTAGAAATTCCCTCAACTACAAGGAAAGAATCAACATCTTAGAAATTGTGTTGGAAGATATACGTGAACGATATTTTGATATGAGATACGAGTATCAACGAATCAAACGAAAACACAGCAAAAAGAAGCGAAAAAAGAGAAAGAATGGTACTTGATAAATGTCAAGAAGGAGTGGAAATATCATGCTAATATTTAAATATGAATACTAGAAAAGACAAGATATCCTGTACGAGATAACGTTTCGCTATCTCTCAGACTTATCTTCGATTTCATACACATGAAAGTTTAGTAAACGTAGATAGTAATCTTCGACGAGAAGGGCGCATGTCCAATTTTTTGGCCGCTTGGTAACACACACCACGTGACAGCTAAATGCTATAATTTTAAACCGCGCGACTGAAATTTCTTTAGTTACCAAATCACGAGGCAGCGAAATGACTGCGATGGGAATGATATAGCAAATCTTCAAATATTTACCATTCTACTATATCCTGTATGTTCATACGGTGCACTTCATGCAAAAACACTTCTCGTAACGCATATTTTACGGGTATCAATACTCAATGCTTCGCCGTTACTATAAACATACAACAGAAAGAATAAGAAAGAATTATATATTAGAAGAAAGAAAAAGTATGCAGCAACTAACAAAAAAAATACGAACAATATAAAAATACATTAAGTAAATATATTAATAAAAATTATCCACATCTCTGAGTGAAGTATTTGAAAATAAAACTCGACAAAAGAAATTCTTAACCGTAGAAATCACAACAGATCTTTTTTTTACAGAAATTCATATTCTCAGCAGTATTCCTGAAACCGGATTGCTGTAAAAGCAGTTGAAGAAGTCTTGACATCTCAAGCCACAGCTTTTTCTTAGACGAATGGACAAGACATTTTGCAATTTTTTATTCGAAATAACGAAAAGTTCGGGGCACTAAAAACTGTGGCATATCAGTAAAAATGTTAAACTACATAAAAATATACCCATCCAATAGTAATATTTAAATATCTAATAAATATAAATTATTTAGTGTCATTCTTTTAAAAGAAAAGTACAATTAGTAATGCGATGTAATAAATGGCGTATAGTAGAATCAACCTGAGTAAATGTTTAAGATAAAAATTGTCAACTTTGTCAGACAAAGCCGAGAAGGTCAAAAAGGTTACAAAATATTTGCGAAAGAAATCTTTGTGGAAATTCTTTTTGCGGATGAGTAGTCCCCATATGCACAAAGATATATGTGGCCAAAATATGGTTCTGCCCGTGACTATACTTACGGTAGAAATTTTCGCGGATAAACGGTTCCCTCGTTGCTCTGTACCTTGTTTAGTAATTTACCCACCACCCTAGCACAGCCAGCTGTATGTAAAATGCAGGATAAATTGTGGTGCAATAAGTTTATAATTACCAACCCCCTACAACCTAATAAAAAATTTAACAAAATGCTACCTAGAGAAATCGATAGTTACGTGCCCATTCGGTTTCATCGATTCGTCAGTGTCGCAACCCGAGTCAAGTCTATGTCTTGTAATCATACCGTTTGCAGTCTCACCGGTTTTCGAATCACTTCTTCTTAATGGAGACCTTAAAGGCGTGTTTAATAGGAGATGAATTTGGCTTTTCTTTTCCTTATATTTCACATACGTGTATAAAACACCTCCTATTGCGTTTAACGTTACTCCACCAACAGCGAGGAAGGTGAAGTGGACACCACCGAAGGTAAAGAATCCAATGATGGTAGTGATAACGCCTTTGATAACACCCACAAAACTAAAAGGGGAAACAATATTAATTCATAACATACTATATTTAAATTCACAAGACCAAATATTTCTATGATATTTAGCTCTCCTGAGATCAGGTAAAATATTGATCACTTTTCTTCGTACCTACGTTTTCCACGAGTGGACAGTCCAAGTATTAATTTTTAAAAGGTATTTATATAAACTTACCTGGTAGTCAAAGCTGAGTTTTTAGTAGCACATAAGAATAAAGAGTAATTGAGAATACAACCAAGAAATATGTTTAGGGTGAAGTACACCTAAAAAAAGTTGAGAAATATGCAGAAATTTGAAAGTGAGGAGACCACGTCTATAATAAATCTATAATAAAAAATAACCTTGTCAATAACGACCTGTTGTAATCCTTGCAAATATGACATATGACAAAAGATGGCAGCATTAACTTACCAGAAATCCGATTTGAGAGAATCCTGGAAACTGGAAGCCTTTTACTAAATGTCCATTCAAAGCAGTGAACAACAACAACATCGGTATGCAGTTGATACTATTTAAATGAAGAACAGACAAAGCAGAACCTCCTTTCTCTAGCCCAGTCTTCTGCACATACGTGAGGTAAACACTCTGTGCCAGTACACTCAGGATGGCATTGCTGTATCCAATAACTTGAAAACTTAAATCTCCAATCCCTAACAAATTACAAAACTTCAAACACAACTTCAACACTGTAGGGTAAAATTTTTAGATAAATTTCTGAAATTTTACAGGAGCTCTTGTAACAAAAATCTAAGGATACTTTAAGGAAAGCAATTTTCGCGGAATTTAAATTCGCGCTCAAGATTTTTTTTTCAGAATCTAATTTTGCGATACACTATCTCTTTTTAAATTTCATGAAATTAATTTCTCGATTTTAAGTTTTCATAAATATATAGAGAAAGACAATGAAATGATTTTCGTTATTTTTATATCGTTCTGGCATTTTTCAAACATGGTATATATATAGTACCAGAAATCGTCATAAACAAAACTTTGAATTTCGCGGAATTTAATCGCGCAAAAATTAAAATCACAGAAAATACCTCCACAGGCTATGCAATTTAGTAACTTAGATAAGCGAGTTGAAAACACTGGTAATACTTTTAGGAGACATCTATATTTCACAGGATGGTTTTTCATGTTTCCATGACTGTACGTTCAATTAACCACAAGATATACGCATAACAATACTTTATAGTTGTCATACAGAATCCTTTGCAATCCTGTTAATGGCCAGTCAAATGAACAAACAACTTCGACCTCAAAAAGGTGACGAAGTTTGCATTCAAGAAGATGGAAAACTCTTTTTGCATTTTAAAAGCATAATACATTAAAATACCTGCAAATAAAGTTCCAGTCACAATGAGAGAAACTGAAGCCACGGTTCCTCTGGATGGATATTTCTGCAACACAATCACACTCATGATTAGGCTGGCGAGAGGAAGCATGCGACGCAACACATTATATCTAAACAGGATAATAAGAAAATTGATGCTCGGTGTTAAAGTATGAGTAATCAAGTGCAAGTTTTGCCTCTGGTTAGTAATATTTAATTCAGTATATACTTTTCACTATTAAGGCCCGTTTAGACGATAAATTATTCGCCTTAATATAGTAACAGAAAAATATTGTAATAAATTAATTGAAATACAATTATATAATATAGTAATTTATTTAAAAATATATTTCTTATCTGTTGAGTTTTTTCACGTCAAAGCTTTATTCATTCTCACTCATTCTGTTCGAAAGTGAAACTTCATGATTCTGTAGAGTTGCTAAATTTGGAGCCACATGTATTATCGAGTGTCGGTATTCTTTGATATTTGCTGAACTAATGCTGAGTAAGTTTCGGTACAATACACTATTAACTATTCTGTTAAGTATTCTATTTTTAGTAAACTTAATGTATGATTTATCATATAGTTTACCGTCTAAAAGGCCTTTAAAACTTTAAGGTCTGTAATCAATCCGTTTTCTAAACATTCGATTTCGATTTCACTAACATCTTACACATGTTGAGAAATACAACATCAGTTAATACTCACATGGGTATGGACAAGTCATCTAGAGCTGCCAGTGCTAAGGTCGTATGCAGAGCGAAACAGAAACTCGGGATAGCAAAGTCTTTACCTCTGCAACAAGAACAATACACCCTCTAAACCAACTTTATAATTAAGTTACCTGAAATACCGTAGTCCATTAGTTAAACACAGAGAAGGAAAGATTGTTAAAAAAGCCAGTGACATAAAAAGTAGAAAATCTAATACAATTACAAAAGTATGAGTGCCTTAATTGAGTTTTAAATTTTTGCTTATTTTCGAGAAAGTTAACCAAGTGACGTGAAGCAGTGTAAGTTTCACTTTTTCTCATTTATAACACTGGTTTACTCTTAAATGATATCTTCAAGATGAACTTCAAAAATTTAATGTGTAGAAAAATGTTTTCCCTCCAAATATTAGCAACACACTCTTAGTCATACGTATAAATAATCCAATAGTAAAGGTTACAAAGGTAAGGGCTATCCAAAAACCATAAAGCATGCAAGCGGAGGGAGGATCATTGAAGGGGAGGGAGGAACTTCGAAGGGGAGGTGGGTTCAGGAAAGGAAGGCGCGTATGAATACCTTTAAAAAAATTGTTATGTGCGTTTTTACACGTCTTTTATGAAAAAAAATTACTTTTTTAATACTTTTTTAATAAACTTTAATTCCTCATAATTTTTTTTAAGTAAAAAGGCAGGAAAAATATTTGAACAAATATTTGAAGGTATTTGTTAAATTACACGAAGATAAAGTCAATTGTTGTTGAGTGGGGTATGACGTAAACAATATATATATGCTCATGGGAGGGGTAATTCAAAACTGCATTAAAGTGCACAACGGAGAAAGAGTATAAAATTGATGATTTTGGAGCAGATAGACTTTTCGTAAGGCCTTTAAAACAAAATTCTAACTATAATAAAGTGGTATCCTACAAAAAAAGACAACAAATGTGAACATTGATTTATAAAGCTTTTGGTCAACAACCCACCTCTTTAAAGTCCATGGTTGTATATCACACATGTTAATCCTTCTACACACTTCTAACGCTATTGATGTTGCAACAATTTGCGACAGCATTACAATGTCAGGATAGTGATAGCTATAACCTGTTAAAACAGTCTAAAAAACAAACAACAGTACAGTGTATGTGAATATATATACGAATTTTAGTTCTTAATGCAAGAAAAAAGAGGTAAAATATTTTGTTGTTTAAGGATTCAACTCAACATGGTGGTAGAAGTAGAAACCTCTGTAAAAGTGTCCGGAAGAATTCCCCTAAAATATTCCGAAACAAATGAAATCTAATGAACTAGTCGGTGGCCTGTGGAAAAATCCACGGTTTCACCCGCCCTGTATTCATCACTATTTGTATGTCTTGCTACTTGTGGTACCATTTTGCGTGACAGACAGACGCATACGGGTATTATAATATAGATTAACTAAACCAAGTTAACCATAAGATGGAAACAGGCATACATATTCTAATACAAATTAACACAAGTAAATATAATATACCTTATTCATAAATGACATTGATCCTGATACAATACCATAAAATAAAGCTGCAAATATACCAGGTGCAAAGTCCAAGATAAGGTTCACCCATTCTGATGAAGTCATGCTTACAAGTTTTCGTGTATATAGATATGACTACGACTGAACATGTTTATGTCTAAATGAAAAAATTTGGTTATTCTTACAGTCATCCTTCATTTCGGAAAACTTATATAACGGCGTATTAGATCTCTTTTGATTAAATTCATCTCATCAATCATTTAGAATATTCATAAAAAATAAAAAAAATGCTGACATTATTTTTACCTTTAAAATTATCACGGTAACTGAAAATAATCATTAGCATACTAATTTTTAAATTCCACATGGATATCAATTTTTTTCATGAAATGGTCACAAATTCAAATTAACTACAATGTCCTAAAAATGTCATCTAGTTGCCGTATCAAGTATCATTTTTAATACTAGGAGCAAAACATCCTGGAATGTTTGTATTAAATGGGTTATGGAAACTTATTTATTGCCAAATTCGTTTTCGAAAGTAGTAGCACATATTTACAAAGAAAATCATTTCCCCGCAACATATACCAACAAAAAGTGAAAGAAACGTAGTCTTGTTTGGTTGCAAGGTAAATAAGCAGTACAGAGGAGCTTTTGTGCTTTCTCACTTATTCTCAACATGCTTTTAGCGATCTCAATTTCAGATGTTACACTTTTGTTTTCAAATACAGTAAAACCAACAACACAATGGATATCGACTTTAGCATGAGTTATTAAGTAAACCCATACATCTAATGAAATTCAAAAAAAAATTATAATGAAGCAACAACAACCTCTTTAGGAAAGGACTTATATAAAAACGCTGAAAATTTGAGAAATATTACACCAATTTCTACCTAAATGCAAATAAAAAATATACCTAAAACAATATTTGCAAGTACAAAAATTGTAAGGGAACAAAATTCAGAAAGAATTAGACACCACATACCAGCATTTACTTTTAGTGTAGAAAAAAAAAGTTTAAACTTTTGTTGTTGTTTATTAGTTGGAAATCCAAAAATAACAATGATAATAACACCATGCAGGAAACAGCCGAATGTTACAAGTGTATAATATATTAAAAACATTACATCAAGTGATCGTAACAAAGTTCATATAAAAAATAAGTATAAAACTAAAACAACTCAGTGTTGACACTGAAAATAAAAATGAAACATAAAACATGAAAAAATCTAAGGTATATAATATTGGAAACAAAACAGCTAATCATATTTTTACTAAAAGAAACTAGTTATAAGATCTTTATCACACTTCCTGGTGTCTGAACATTAGTTATGTTGTTTTTTAATCAATTTTTAAAATCAAATTTACTTTGCTGAAACCACACGAAAATCAAATTAGAATTAACCCAGATAAAATACTTAATGAAGATTTGATATAAACTCTTTACATGCCTTATTTTTTAAATTTGTGTTACTAACATAACTGCTATAATTCTTACAAGTTCTTATCCTTTGTGCCAAGGACTTTCTTTCTTTGACGTAACATATGTGAATAAAGAAAATAGAAACCAGGTGGGTACAGCAACAATACAAAGTAACATGACGTGACAAAATCAAAACTAAAATTGAACTTGTTCGGCAATGTAACTGAAAACTGACCAGATTTTCTTGCAACTGACATTGCTGAAAGGATGCAAACAATTTCTCCTGCAACACCCATTGGATATAAAGCGATAAACAGTGAATACCGACACCATTTCAGAGTGTAACTGAGGTTGTCTAACAAGGTATTGGTGTAAAAGGTGTAGCGAACTATTTCTGTTATCGTCCATGCAAATAATAACAAAGGGAAGCCTATGGTGTCATGGGTTGAATGATTCTTCATTACGATACTCTCAAGAATAACCCACAGCACACCCAAACGTGATAGTACTTGGGGAAAAGTTGTAAAGACAGAAGACTTTACTAGCCCAACTAAAGCATGAATTATTTCCATAACTGCAGCCGTCTGGGCTACTTTCAGCCAATATTCAACTTCATTATATAATCCACCCACATCCTTTCTTTCTGATAAGAATATGGCTGACTTTAAAAGGACTAAACTCCAGGCAATAACCAGAGCACTGTTATATGCAACTAAGTATAATTTCTTAAATGGGGATTCTTTCCTGATTGGCTCACTCTTTGTATCTGCCATCCTATAAGGTAATAAAAATACATCTATAAATTCTCAATGCAGGATTAAAATCTGTTATTTTCCACAGGCCATATACCTTAACCTACTGACACATCCATCCCTGATGAAAATTACAAAGAGGGTGTTATTATGTTTGATTTTCTACACAAAAAAATAACTCTTTTTAATCTTAGTGTGATTTTGCAGATAACAGATGGAAGGGATTCAGTTCCAAACCAGGCCTAATAAATAGTAAATTGTACATAAAACACAGTTATTTTGTTACTTCATACAGTTATTTTGTACAATTCATTGCAAGTTGACACAATAGTGACGCATTTTAAAACCTAAGATTCATCATGCGGAGGTGGATCCATTTGGAATAGGGTGGCCACACACCTAAAATTTTGTCAAAACTTTTTAAATTATTTATCCTAACATGACTTTTTTCTATCTGGAAAGTTATTTCTTCATATTTCATCCCCTTTACTTGTGTGATAATGATTTATGTTAGCAAGAACAGCCAGGTTATGGCTTTGAATATGTAACACGTTTGGAGAATTTTGGCTACCACGTCAAAACCTGCCTATTGACGAAGGATGCATGCCTTTTAAAGGGCGAGTACATTTAATACTACCCAAACAAGATATACAAGTGCAATATTAAAACATATAAAAGTTAGTTGATTCTAGCAATAACTATATTGTTTCACATTTGATATTTTTGTGGGCGTTACACCTGCTGACCGTCTATGGGAGATGCATGATTTAATGTTTATGTGTAACTAAAACTACTATTTTTTCATGGTAAAACAGTTAGTTTACGAAATACAATTCAATATTGTTTTATAGCATCAGATCAAATGATTGAACAATATATATTTCGGCTACCCAACGCAAGAAAGTTAACTTGCTTTCTATTATCACTGGAATGTTTTCATTTTTTTCTTGAATCACTTTGTATTTCTTAATAAATGGAAGGCTGGTGTCAAAATTGTTTGGTGTCTAGGCACCAGATTTTTAATTTTTAAATTAGTCTGTCAACAGAAAATAAACTTGTGCATGCATGATATTGGTTTTACACATACAATTAAGACCTGTAAGCAGCAAACCCAATTTTGTTACAGGCATGTATGGACGCATGTGTGTCATCACACACACACTAAAATACCAAGACTGTCTGCCTGCCTGAATTGTTATAATTTAAACTTTCTCCATCAGATCAAGACAATAAGCATTTCACGTTCTATGCAACGAAAGCTATATATATAATTGAACAAATTATATTTTGATTTTTGCATGGAGCAGTAATTTATTATATGCTGATGTCATCGAAAACATCTTAAAATAAGTTCTTAAAATTAAATTGCTACAGATAAAACATCAAATTAAATATTTACCTCCCATTGCTACAGATAAAACATCAAATTAAATATTTACCTCCCACTTGAAAACAAATTGATTTCATATGAAAGAGTTAGGAAAGTTGTCTAGGAATCTTTTATCATTTTGAAAATTTTTCATTGGTTCTCAAAATATTTGACTTAAAATTTCACTAATTATGCATGACATCATCTCCTGGACCAAAATGAGGTGTTGTATTTAACAGTTTTATGAAGATATGATAATGCATTATGCTTTCAGACATTTAGATTGAGATCAATATTAATATTTAATCATTACAATTATCATTGATAACATCAATTGCCTTTCAGCAACAGGGAGATGTTATGATTTTACATAATTAGTGGAACTTTTAAGTCTAAAATTTTGAGAACCAATAAAGATTTTTAAAAATATAAAGAGATTCCTATAGCTCTTTCATAACTTGTTTTAAAGTAGGAAGTAAGCATTAAAAACCTACCTAATTACAGATGTCAAATTGATGTTTCTCGTAATTATGGAAGTTTGTAGTTAGTATGGACGCTTACCCTGAACTTTATTTTAATTGTAAGCAAAAAAATGACAAAAAAATTGGCAAAAAAATTTTGGTGCTCAAAACACCGGGTCAGTGTTTTGGGCACTTTTTTAAATTAGCAAAAACCATTAACTCAACAGTAATCTGCAGCCTGCAGGGTGCAAAAGTGCAACCTCTGCATATGCCCAGGCATGCTAAACAACATGTAGAATTCCGTGGTTGTATGTTCAATATGCCATAAATACGATTCATCCATGTTAGGTGCCAGAATATGGAAAAAGGACGTGCTGAGAATTAGCACAGCTTAATCCTTAATATAAATCAAGAAAATTTAATTACTTTTATTACGATTAGCCTAATAACTTGAAACTCACAACAGAAATTTATTTCAAAAATACATCAATAACGTTCATATTAAAAAAACAAACAAATAAGTTTCAATAACACCTTCACATTTTATCACAAATAATATTTATGATAAGGATTTCAAAATCCTTTAAGGCACGTAATCACCCTTATCAAAAAAATTAACATATACATTTTATCTATTTATTTCAAAGTTCAGACGGAAATATGACTTTCCTGAAAAATTGAGCATGTAAAACATACTAGAAATGGAAATAATGGTACTTTAATATCTTAAATTTATTGTTTTTGTTTTCCAGCCGCCATATTAAACGATCTTGTTGATCTCTTATTCCTGTCTAATAAGCGAGCCGTTGCAAAATGTTCGTGTGAAACCGTAGGTAAACAAACTTAACTTTAAATGAGCTCTGAGATGGAGTTCAATAAAATCACAGCATTGCCTCGTGGTTATTAATTATGATAATTATGCTTATCACGCTCATTCTTTTTTTATTAGCATGACCGGGATTACTGCATATTATAAGCTAAAAAACCCAACAGGGGAGAATGCTCATTGCGATAGTTTAAGATAGTTGAAGCACTATGGAGATAATCAAATTTAGAGCATGAAAGGGGAAATTCTTAAAATTTACGTATTCTAATTGTCTAGATCTGATAATGTCTCCATAAGGAAATGACCAACTGTTTGAAGAAAGAAAAATAATCAAAAAGTAAGACAGCTAGCGAGGCGAAGCTGTCTTCAGAAACAACAACAAGAAATGTTTTCAATAGATAACTTTCTTCATTTACTTTACGAGAAAAAATAAGAAAAATCGAACAGGCAAAATAATGCAGACCTTAGGTAAAGAAAGTCAAATTATGGTTAAAAACTGTGGCCACTAGCATCTTTTCAGTGATATATATATGATCTAAATCTCAACTACATGGAAGCTATATATTCTAATTTTAAGATCAAAAGATACGTCTAACCAAAAATCAAGTTTGAAATGCACTGTTCCACCTGCGTCATGATGAAAGTTGTCTATAGATGACTTTCATCGTGACGCATGTTGTCTATAATCCCCAGACCTCTTACGCCAATCGACAAGCAAAATAATGCAGGTGGTAAGTCGTGGACCAGTCCCATTCCAAACTTCATTTTCAGTTAGAGGCGTCTTTGGTACTTGAAATTAGAATAAAGCTTGCATCACAGCAAAAAAGTTTTTAACCATAACTTGACTAAGGTCTGCATTTTTTTGCCTATTGTTTTTCTGATTTTTTCTAAGAAGGGCTAAAAAGTTGTTGAGCTAACCAACTAAACAAGTTGAAAAAGTGGACAATAACTGGTTTCGCACTGACAGTTAGGGACAACTGCAAATTAGACTATTTCTCCTAAAAGAAGACTAAAGCTTGAAGAGCTCCTGCTTTGACAGCTAAGTCCTTTTTGATTTATTATATATTGTACTGCTTTCTTTACTTCATTTATATCTTTTCATTTCTTTAATTTGTTGTTTTGTAAGTTTTTAAATTATTGTTTATGTTAATAAATTGTTTTTATCCCAGTCAGTTTTTTATCCATCTATCATCTAATATGGTAGCTTTGCTGTGTTGTGGGTTCCTGCTGCTCCTTCTGTGTAACATCGTAAGGAAATGGGCTTGCCTCAGATCCTTCAAACATAGTTTTGGAAGAGCACATAACCGTAGAATGATCTCTCTACGACTTAAAAATAACTTTACTCAGGTAGGAAACCCCACATTTACGCTAAAACTGATTTTTGTGTTCGTTGTATTTTTGAGCAATACAAAACCTTCGTTCAAAAGTAGCTCACCCAACAACAACTATCTCTTCACTTGATGCCTGCAATAGAGTTTCTGAAAGCCAGCTCACTCTCCAATTAAAATTAATGGCTTTATCAAAACTTAAGCCAAGCAGGCACAAGTATTTTTATTTTTTAATCCTCTTGTCAGGGGACATCTGCCTGGTCCTGTTAGGTATCCCTGTTCTTCATGCTTAAAACCTGTGGCAAAAACACACAAAGCACTTTCTTGTGACAAGTGTGGATTATGGGCTCATAAAAAATGTGAGCGAAATTCTGATAAAAAATATCAACAATTTATGAAGACTCCTGAAGATAAACTGTTTTCGTTTGCAGTCCCTGTCTTTCTCGTAATTTGCCCTTTGCTAATGAGGAGTCATTTGGTGACGAAATTCCGGACAACATCAATATTACTATTGATGAAAACTTTGATTTTGAGGCAATCAGAAATGGGAAGGGCTTAAAAATGGCCCATCTCAACATTAATAGTCTGTCATCCAAACTAGACTATGTTAAACTTCTGCTACATCAAACAAAACTTGATGTATTCTCCATCTGTGAAACCAAAATTGATGACACCATCACTGACAATGACGTTAAAATTGATGGCTATGTTTGTTATAGGAATGATCAGAATAGACGAGGTGGGGGTGTTCTAATTTTTGTTAATGAAAACTTGGATAGCCACCTTTTGAAACACCTTTACTTCGAAAATGTTGAATCACTATGGGTGAAAGTGTGCCTGAAAAAAACTAAACCTATTTACGTGTGTGGGGTTTACAGGCCACCTGGAGGTAGTGATTTGCAGAGTACTGAAAACCTGTGTACTCATTTTAAACAGTGTTTTAACAAGCTCCCAAAAGAAAAAGAAGTTTTTATCTTGGGAGATTTTAACTGTAACATGCTTTCAAAATATGCTCTTTCCTACAAAATAAAGGAATTATGCTCCACTCTTTTCCTAAAACAACATATTACGGAGCCAACTCATGTTACTGAAAATAGTAGCACTCTTATAGACTTGATACTTTCTAACAGTTCTTGTATTTCTAAAACTGGTGTCATGGATTTAGGCATCAGTGATCACAATTTAGTTTATGTGATCAGAAAATTCAAAAGGCCAAAATTTGAACCTAAAACATGCAAGGTTCGTAGCTACAAGAACTTCAGTGAAGAGGCTTTTCTGAAGGACCTCAGGAATTTAGACTGGTCATATTTTAATAATTATGATGACCTTGATGAAGCATGTGAGACACTGAATAAAAATGTTAAAACAGTGGCTGACAAACATGCCCCTTTCAAAACACATAGATTTTCTGGCCGTGTTGAGGCATGGGTCACTGATGAATTAATAATAGCCATCAAAGAAAGAGACTTCTTGAAACGGAAAGCATCAAAAACAAAATCCATCATAGACTGGGAAGCTTTCAAACAAAAAAGGAACCAGGTAATAGGTCTCAAAAATCGACTTAAAAACGAGTACTATAATGACGTTTTGCAGGACTTTCAAAAACAGCCAAAACAACTTTGGAAAACCCTAAAAAAACTGGTTCCTGATAAGTCAGGCAATACTACCTCGATAAAACGAGTAGTCCAAAACGATGGTACAGAAACTTCTCACCCAAAAGAAATTTCCAACACATTCAATTCATTTTTTGTCAGTGTTGGTGCCAAACTAGCCTCTAAATTTTCTTCTGACACTACTAATGTTAATCCACCTGTTAGCGGACACGATTTTCGGTGGGCTCGTATCGAGACCAAAAGTGTCGAAAAAATAATTAGTTCACTAAAACTTAATAAAGCTACAGGCTTGGACGGAATTGGTTCACGACTGCTAAAAGCAGGTTCGTCAGTTTTAAGTATTTATTTATCAAGTCTTTTCAACAAATCTTTATTTACTGGTTATGTACCTAAATGTTGGAAGACTAAAAGGGTCTCGCCTATTTTTAAAAGTGGCAATAAAACAGATCCTACTAATTATCGGCCTATCTCCATTGTGCCAATTCCTATGAAAATTTTTGAAAAGGTAGTGCATGAGCAAATGTCTCATTTTATTTCTGAGCACAACTTCCTGAATGACAGACAGTCCGGATTTCGAAAACTCTTTTCCACAGAAACTGCAGTAGTCGATGTCTCTGATTTTATTCTTACTGAGCTCGACAAACCTAACTTTGTTTGTGCTGTGCTCATTGACCTTAAAAAAGCTTTTGACACTGTTGATCATAAAATTTTGTTAAAAAAACTATGGTGTTTTGGCATCAGAGATGCTGCCTTTGACTCGTTCGAGTCCTACTTAATGGGCCGAATGCAGCTGACTCTTGTAAACGACACAGGATCAGATCTGCTTCATGAAGACGCTTTTGGGGTGCCGCAGGGATCTGTGTTGGGGCCCCTGCTCTTTCTTTTGTATATTGATGACTTAAAATCTGTCATCAATTCAAACTACCACCATCTATATGCAGATGATATATACAATAATTATTTCATCTCATAAAAACTTGGATACCCTTGTCTCCCAGGTCGAGTTAGAACTTTCGCAAGTCGACCTCTGGCTGAATAATAACAAAATGACTATTAATACGGACATACCTGAAACAATCTTTTTCGGCAACCACAGCCAGTTAAAAAAAGTTGAGAACAAAACTATCAACTATATGGGTATTCCTTTGAAGAGGAGCGAAAAAGTTAAATATCTTGGGGTAACATTTGATCAAAAAATGCAATGGGAAAAGCACATTAATGACATAAATAGAAAAATACTAATTAAATATTCTAAAATTAGAACCATTGCATCCTGTTTAATACCTCACACAAAAAACCTTTTAATTAATGCACTTGTCATGCCATATTTCAACTACTGCTCCTCGGCATGGGCTTGTGCCACCCAAGGTAGATTGGGAAAACTAGAAAAACGATTAAAATGTGTCCGTACCTTTCTTGGGAAAGAGAGGGAATATTCAATGAATAATTTACTCATCAAAAACGATGCCATATTAGTTTTCAAAGCCATGAATCACATTGCTCCTGATTACATGCGCTCAAAATTCCTTTTGACAAAAAACTGTCATAATCATCAAACAAGAGGAGCCTCAAAAAACAGGTTCACACTTCCCTTGGTCAACACGGAATTTGGCAAAAAAGCCTTCCCATTTAGAGCTGCAAAAGTGTGGAATAATCTTCCAGACCAAGTGACCTGTGATGGAAGTCTGCTTTCGTTTAAGACTTCCATCTCTAATGTATTTGGCAAATTCTAATGGAGATCACTTTTTAACTTTTTAATTTTTGTTTTTTATTCTTTTTCTTTTCAATTTTCACAGATTATAAATGTTACTATGTTTGATTGAGCTGAGGCAGTCTAAGGTTTATCATTTTTTGTTTCTTTTTTGTTCTAGTGGCCCCCAGTGGAAACAATCCACTAACTAGCTACTTACTAACTAGCTACTTTAAATATTTATTATTATTATTATTATTATTATTATTATTATTATTATTATTATTATTATTATTATTATTATTATTATTATTATTATTAAATACGCTAGTAGCTAAATTAGGAGATTTTTAATAGCTTAACTTGGAAAGAATAGTCTATTTAGGAGATGGAAAATTTTAATCAACGATATCTTCACAATCTTTGTTGGTCGCGCTACTTTTTTTCCTGTACTACTTGCTGATCTAGTCAGCTTTGCTTAGGTCAAATTTCATAGAATTTGCATGGCGGATATAAAAGTTTTACATGTGAACATGCCCACCAACCAAACTCGTTTTCAATCGACTAGAACAAGGCCCGGGGCGAGATTGTCCAAGTAGCTTATTTTGTCTATGATAGCATAATCACAGTACAGTCTGAATGTAATCTACAGCGTACACGCTAATATCACACCTTTGCGTGGAGGACGGCAGTCGTTTGTCTTTTGTTATAATTAAATCCCCTGAGCGTTTTGCGAGTTTATATTTGTGTGTTAAAAAACAATGCGCTCGGGAAGAAATATTGGAGCAATTTTATTTTTTCTAATAGCAAAATGCATTGTTTAAATGTATTGATAAGCTATTCCCTTAAGTATTAGCGTGAAGTAATTAAATAATAGAAATCTTTCGCGAAGTTTTATAATACATTGCGCGAGAATGTATTGTTGATTTAATTACTTAAAAAAATTCCAGTGCGTTTAATCTAAGAAACATACGACATGCATTGTTCACAACTTTTAAATGCTGCTTTTTGTTTTTTAACTTTAAAATGTGATCTAATAAAACATATCTATCGCCGCTTTTCGATTTTAAAGTTTTAAAAAGCGATCTAAAAAAACATTTCTATCGCTGCTATTAGTTTTTAAACTTTTAAAATGCGATCTAAAAAAACGCTTAATTACTGCAATTAAAATTTTCAAAAGAGTTCGCGCAAAATAGATTGCTAAAATTGATCTTGCAACCTATTGTGATTAAACAATTGATCGCGTGGGGTCATTGTTTATCAGTGAGGCAATTATTTTCTCAAAAACACAAAAGTTATTGTTCTGTGTAACTATTCATGCGAGTTTCGCATCCGCGGTAGATTACATTCAGATTGTACTGTAGGATATCATAGCCTAACCATGTGCCATCTTTTTTTAAATCAAAATAGTCTATTTCGGTGGTTTTTTAAAACACGCCAGAAAAAATGCTGTGCGCATGCGGCTTAGCAGCAAAACAAATTAAAAGCAATATCTTCAAAATGCACCATAACATTTAGGAAAATAATACTTCTACATCAAAGGGAGGTTTGTTAGATCATATTTAACCTTAAAGATCGGTGCGACCATGGACCAGAAGGCTGTAATAAGCAAATTTAATGTTGATAGAGTAGTTAGGAGATAAATTTCGCCTAATTTGTCTATCATAGCCTATTTATGCGGAATAGTCTAATTTGCAGTTGTCCTTAACTGACTGAATAAGAAGGGCTAAAAAGTTGTTGAGGTATGAACAAGCTAACCAACTAAACACAAACTTAAATATGACAAGTCACGACAACAAAAATAAAGAGGAAAGAAATTAAAGAATATCGACCTGACACGTCCTACAGTGTACTGGACCACAAGACAATCTAAAAAGCCCAACTTCGTACAGTGAATGACATCGTAGTGAACTGAGCGTCTTCGGCAGCCGTCAACATTTAGGGAATTAACCAGGGCTTGATTATCTCCGGTTTTTACCTGTAGTTTATTATAAATACGAGTAGTAATTGAGACATATTTCTTCGACCCAAAACCAAAATGGCGGACAATGCTGCACCGTCACAAGAAGATGACTTGAGCTTGCCACGAGGTAAATTATATTTTGTCTGTACATATGTTTTAATTTTAACAATTCGAATGACAGTTAATCTAAATTTGAAGTTTTAAAATTAAGAACGCTGAAAAAATCATTTTAAACAAAATCCGGTTGAGGAATCCACTCAAAAGCATTTAAATTGTTTTGTATGCTTCTTATCACAAAATGATTTGTTGTCAATTTCATTTAAAAGACACAAACAATCAATTAAAACTTTTGAACGAAATGGAAACAAATCAATATAGAAAGTGTTGCGGAGAGGTTGCCAAGGCAAAGGCATTAAGCACAGCAAGGAAAGGGCACAGCAAAAGCAGGCAAGGAAACAGAAAGAGGAATCAGGAAGGCAGGGGTAGGCAAGGCATGGGAGGCAAGGACGTAGTAGGCAGGCACCAGAAAAGGCATAGGAAGGGTAGGCACAGGCACGGTCAGTGCTGGCAAGGCAATGGAACGGCAAGGCAGGGGTGCCTGACTTTAATAGAAAATCTCCCCCTACAACTTAAAATTGCGTATATTCAGTATATCTGAGATAAGTATCATATTAGTCCAGAAGTATAGAAAATATTGAGGTGCAAATATTTCAAATTCAATATCTCAAAAAAAAGTCTCAAATTTATCAAGGTCAATATACAGCGAATCATGTTAATTATGTGCCAATACAAGTATTTAAA
Organism: Hydractinia symbiolongicarpus; assembly: GCF_029227915.1. Lineage (NCBI taxonomy): Eukaryota > Metazoa > Cnidaria > Hydrozoa > Anthoathecata > Hydractiniidae > Hydractinia > Hydractinia symbiolongicarpus. The sequence goes on from NC_079878.1 coordinate 9,008,123, forward strand.
CAATCGGTCATAATGTCATATCATTTTTCTGATATTTACTTGTTTCCAATGACAACAACATTAAAAAGTCAAGATATAGAAATAATAAGAGGGCGCAAACGCCCGCATATATAAGGGCGAGTTCGGGCGACTTTTCGAATTAAATAGGCGGTTGTCGCCCGGAAAAACCGCCCGCATTTTCCCGAACTCGCCCGGAACATTCCCGAAATGCAATTCCGTGTAAACATACCATGCGGACGATAGTTAGAAGAAAGCGCTTAAAGATAAAGGAGTTAATAAAGTTTATATATAAGTTATTTATCAAGTAAATCTTATTTTAAACTATCAAAAACAGTTCTTTTAAGAACTTCGCTACCACATAAGTTTATTTTAATTTTTATAGTTTTTGGAATCATTAGTGTCTGTTTTTCTTTTCTTCTTCGAGCATTGTTCGGGTCTATTCGGGGGTTTTCGGGCAAATACTTTTTTTTTTAAAACGCTGAACTCGCCCAAAAACGTCCGCACTTTTTACGGCATATGCGGCTTATCGGCACCCTCGTGAAATAATCAGAGAAGTCCACGAGAAAGGCAAAAACATTTATTAAAAAACGCCTTTTTTGGTTTCTTGTGCCTACCAGGTTTATCAACACAAAACTTTTTACCATAAAGTGATAGATCTATTCCAAAAAGCATGTTTTGGCTCTATAAATGAAAGTGATAAATGTATGCAACTCCCCCCTCCAAATCTCAAAGATTACCTATTATAAATACTCAATATAGCTAATATCATATACTTATAACAACCTGGTTGTTGTAGGTGCAAGATAATTATGTTATTCCTAGCCCTGTCCAGGATTTGAACCTGGATCTCTCATTTGCATGAGTGTCATAGCCATTAGACCAGCAGGGCATAATTATATATATATACAAAACTGTACAGGTGAATATTATATACACTTAGTAATGTACACCACACATCCTAGTTAATTAACCTTTTGAGAAATGCTGGTTAAGCCATAAGTATAACTGTGTTACCTGGCGCAAAACCCTTGGTGGAACAGTTAATACAAATTGTAAACTGTGCCACACATTCAGGTGGAGCACCTTAGTACAGGTGTGCAGTATATCCTAAATCGAGTGAAACACACAACATTTATGGTTTTTCTGGTGTAATTATATTTTTCAGATTCAGAAAATATATTTCCTTCAACTTTAGCTGGAATAAAAACACAATTTAAATATTGTGCCATGTCATAGCGAAAACACTCAGCAAACCTTTTCTTATTTTTGACAAAATGTTTCCAGTGAAACTTAAAATATATATGTACTTTAATCTGTGGTGCGCCATTAGTATAGGTAAACAAACCCTTTTAAAAAAACTTTAGCACAACTTCTGTTAAATAGAAACACAGGTAATAGCTTGTCATTAACACTAGGCTGAGTGATTAGTACAGATATACTGTTGCGCACATATACGTTTCGACATAATACCCCTTTCTGAAAAACTATCCTAACTTCGGTTCAACTAAACAGACAGTAAACACCCTGTTGTTATCCTACACAGCTAAAACAATCATTCAGCAATTTTATTTTGAGGAAAAGTTTTTGTAACATTTAAAAATAAAAACACAGTTTAAAACCTGTTTTTACACTCCTAAAGCAAAAAGAATCCTGGCTTATTTAATGAGGAAATGGGCTCCGCTTTGCTCCGCAATAATAACAACGGTAATTGCCTGTGACTTTGCCTGTACAATAACTTATAACAAAGCACTCATCACAGTAAATTTAATTTAGCATGCAATAAAATTACCATCTAATGAAATTACTTTATTTTTAACACAAGATTTGTTCTAGCCAATTGAAATCTTATACAAAACGTTTATAAAATACAGAATATTTTTATAGGGGATGTATATTATAGACCCTTTGAAAAAAAGGCAGTTGCTAGTTTTGAAATTCAATTAACTAAAAAAGAATGAATCTTATAAAATCTCTATATGTATAATTTCTTTGTTATTGTTTAAAGAAACAGCTATATAATTTTTTTACAATTCTTTTATACGATACAATTGACTCCCGTCTCTTTATTTACAAAATTAAAAATGAAAGGGTAATTGTGTTTGCTGCTGGAAAAATGAAATCACAAACTCATCAAAGACGTACCATAGTTGACCACCTACAGCATCAGAACTTTTCCAATGCAAAACACAAGTTCCTGAATTACCAACACTTTTTTTAAAACATGTTCTCTCTTCTTGAGTCAAGTGAATCACTAATCGAACAACTTTGTATCATCAGACCCAAGCATACTTTGCTTTCTTTATGAACAAAGCGACGAACCGGCTCTAGACGTATAGCTGATTGGCTGTACAAGTTCAGACTCGGAATCTCTTACGCTGAAGCCCCCTACAGTGAAACAAATGCAGCAAATTGAAACACTGCAAATAACAACATCGGTGATGTGGCAAAGTTCATCTTAAAAAGAATTTTGCAATGAAAGTAAGTATATTTTGTCACCGATTAATAAAAAGATGGGTCTATTTAATCATTCGAGCGCACATGAAGGAAAACTACAGTATGCATAATAACAGAATTGAGTGGACAGATCAAAAGCGGCCAACACAATGATCTAATTTTATGAAAAATGACAATAACAAGACCGAGCTAGTGGATTTTCTTCACGAATGGTCACATCCTTGATGTTATGCAGACCTGTTTTCCTCTGACACTATTCTTCACGTCAACAGTGGGTCAACGTTTTTCAAATTAACTTTCAAAGGTGGTTTAGTACAATTGACTAAAGAAAACTCACTGCAAACGGATCAAGAAGAGGCTGACACTAAAGTTTTTTGTGTTCATACCATGCTGCTTTATCTGGAATTCCGTCTGTTTGTATCTGTACTGTTGATACAGATATACCTTTGTTTATGCTTTGTACTTCTCCTTCAAGACTGCCATAAAGATGTTTGTTCAGATTGGTTACAAAAAGTTTTGGACATCAAAAATTTTGTCATCAAAATTGGATACGATTTCATTTCGGCTCTTTCAGCACTCCATGCATTCACTGGCCATAGTGTATAACCATGCATTTCACGGAAAGGGGATAAAGAAAGTCTTCAAATAATTAGAAACTCAAAAGAATCACTAAAACAATTAAAGCAATTGGTGAACATGATGTATTCAAAGTCGACTTGTTTCCAAGCATCAAACGTTTTGTTTGTCAACTTTATGGTTTGTAAGACCGATACCAACCGTGCACACTACAAGAAGTTTTGAGTGAACTGTGTGACTGACATAGTGAATTGGCGCTTAAACACTCCCCTTCTATTCCAAGTCCTGGTGTAAAGTATGGTTTGATCATAAGCAAGGGATAGTTGCAGATCCAGTGGATGTTCAAGAATCAAGTACCTGACTAAATTGCTAAACCGGTGTTTCTGATAATTTTGGTCACATTTTTCGGATTTTACCCGAAAATCAGGGAAAATCATTTTTTGGGGCAATATTTGACCTTTATTTATGAAAACTATATAAAAACTGAAAAATTATGTTAAAAAAATTTCTTTGGCTGTCAGAAACTTTGAACAGAATGTCTAAAATTGTTCTAGAACGAAAGTAAGTGAAATTTAAGCACACAGTGGTATATTAGACAAATTTTAAGCTTTTAATGACGTCACAAAAAAGTGCTGATATAAGCAAAACTTTATTGCTGCCATTTTGTTTCTTTCATGACGTACTATAAGTGTGCCAAGTGTGATTCAATTTAAACAAGCCTGTCCAAAGTTATGGAGGGAGGTCATAATATGTTCGAAATACCCTGGAAGGAATAGGGTAAAGTTTGTTTAAATTGTATACAAATTAAACAAGAAGTGTCTATTTCTGACTTACAAATTTCATGATAAAAACATAGAGGAACCTACTTAAAAGAGGTAAAAGAATTTAATAATGTGCAGTCTGATGTGTTGACAACAACTGCTAATGTGTATTTTTATTTTAGCTGCAGTTAATAAGATGATTAAAGAAATGATTCCCATGATCCGTGTGTCTAATGACGCAAGGGAGCTTGTTCTTAACTGTTGTACAGGTTAGTCATGTTCACCTTTAAATAAGCCACATCATTTTATCTTCTCTAGTTTGTAAAATTCTATTTTAATTAAGGCCAATCATTATATTAACATAAGTATTAAGTGTTGGGCTCATCTATTTTATAATACCTGTATATGTCTGTCATGCAAAATAGTAACCGAAGTAGCAAGACACATGAAATGTTGTAAGTAAAGGACGTGCAAGCCAGTGCATTTATCCATGGGTCACTGACTAGTGTAATCATGTTTATACAAAGAAACAGGACATGGTAGATTAGTTCTTTTTTGTTACAGTTGGGGTCTTCTTCACACATAAAACCTAAAACAGAAGTTGAAAATTTGTTTAATGGTTTAGGGGAATGCGATAAAGTTAGGTCTTAGGGACAACATTTACTGCACTCAATGCTTTGAGTAGGTTTTATGTGTTCTGAGCCCGTCGTAGTGCTCCTGTGTTGATGATCTGATTTTTAAAAAAGTATTTGTTTAAATTGAATGTCCTTCTTTTTTTCTAGAATTTATTCATTTAATAGCATCAGAAGCAAATGAGATATGCAACAAACAAACAAAGAAGACCATCTCTCCAGAGCATGTCATCTTGGCTTTAGAGGTAAATTTATTTCTTAGGAAGTCTTTTATGTGTTACCTGAAGTATTCCCTCTTTAACCTTATACCTATTCGTTGATTTCAGAGCCTTGGATTTCAAGATTATATTAAAGATGTGGAGGATGTTTATCAACAGTTTAAAAAGCAAAACCAAGTGAGACATACTCTTTCAGCGCAACATTTTATTTCACTCGTGTAGTTGCTATGGTTGAAATGCTATTAATATGGATAACATGAAAGATGCTGTATTCTAACTTGTTGACTGTTCACTTTAACAAGTTAAAATAAAGTAAAAGAGTATTAATTTATCGAACTGAACGAACTGTGTAACCTTTATTGTTTTTTTTTTTTGTAGACAAGAAAGAAGAACAATAAAATGAAAAACCAGGTATATATTCCACCAGTCTTCCTTTTTCATCATATATATTTTTACAGTTTTTTAAAAAGCAAAACCGACATACTCTTTTCGCGCAATATTTTATTCCACTTGTGTAGTTACACGTTAAAAGCATATAACGGAGGAAGTGTCAGAAAAAAATAAGCATATTATAAGCATACTCACAGAAGTACTTAGCATATGTTATGTTTAGTTTTACGACTGTTGCCACAACAACAGCATTTCACACGTAAAATAAGCGTAGTAGATTGGGATTACACAGCTACTGACCGTTTGTGTGCGTTGTTATATCTATCTGATTTTTTGTGTATAGGGTGTATCAGAGGATGAACTTCTGCGGCAGCAACAAGCTTTGTTTGCACAAGCTCGTGCAGAGCAAGCTCACGTGCGTATATTTTATATGCTTTGTTCATTTATTTTAGTATATTTATAATAAATAAAGTCTGTCCTGCGAAAAGGTATAAGTACTAAAACTCAGACCTGTTGTCGGTCACGGTTTATTGATTGCTTCTCTGTTTTCGATTCCAAATTTTCTATCATTTGTTCAATCACGAATGCGTTAATCAAATGGTTTTTCAACACGAAAATGAATCTGTGAAAGAAAAGTGCAGATACATTCAAGAATGGGAAGATTCGCCAATTTTTTTTATTTCAGGAACATAAACTTTCGCGAATAAGCAGTAATAAAAGATTTTGCGAACATAAATTTTCACAAATCGACGCTCTTGAAAAAATTACCTATCGCGAAACACTGGTAGGAACATAAACTTTCGCGAATAAGCAGTAATAAAAGATTTTGCGAACATAAATTTTCACAAATCGACGCTCTTGAAAAAATTACCTATCGCGAAACACTGGTAGGAACATAAACTTTCGCGAATAAGCAGTAATATAAGATTTTGCGAACATAAATTTTCGCAAATCGACGCTCTTGAAAAAATTACCTATCGCGAAACACTGGTAGGAACATAAACCTTCGCGAATAAACAGTAATAAGATTTTACGAACATAAATTTTCGCAAATCGACGCTCTTAAAAAAATTACCTATCGCGAAACACTGGTTCTCCTTTTTTAAGTATTTTATGGATTTAAGGAACAAGCTTATTTGAGGCACTTCTAAAGGAAGGAGTAATTTAAAAAATCATGCAAAAAGTCGTCTAAACAATTCTTTTTATCGCATTAGTTGTTATATTGTCGTTATTTCACTGTTTTTTTTTTGTTTTTTCTGGCATAGGAGGAATGGTTACATATGCAGCAACAAGGCTTGCTTCAACAACAACAACAACCTGGTACAACTGGTATGCAGCCGATAGCAACTGGTTTTGCTACACCTGACGTACATGCGTTAAATCCGCAAGCTCTGATGCAGCAACCGTCTATATCACAACCAATCGCTTCATCTCAAGTCTCGACGCAGGGAGCGTTACCGCCAATCGCACAGAGTAATATAATCAATTCAAAATCGTTTGAGGTTAAACCGCCACAACCAAACACTATGAACAATACGCCAGCTTGGGGCGTAAGTAACGCCGCAAATACAATTACGCACACTAATAACATACAACAAAACACTTCCGGGGAATCGGGAAACACGTAGTACAGTTAGGATGTATATATATTTTTAGTTACCACAAATCTTTTTCATATTGTATTTCTTTCAACTTTTGTGTCATGTTCATAGCCATTATTTACGTTTTCAAAGAAAAAAAAACGAGTTTGGAATGTACGAGTTTTTAGTCGCATAAAGCCAGGTATTAGGAACTTCAAATCTGAGAGTTATATTATCCTTAAAATAACCACATTCCGAAAACTTGAAACCACCCTGTAAGTTTTCCAACCGTCCTGCGATATTTCGGTATGATGCACTTAAAAAATTCAACAAATCAAACAAAACTGCCTTCAGCGCAAAACATTTAAGATTAAGTTTCACGTAATTTTCACGACCGAATTGACAATTTCTGTCAACTATACACTAACTGTAGAACACACAGCTCCTAGTTTCAGCTGAAAAAGCTCGCACAAAATCCTGACCTTCTGGGATTTAAATGAAGATGTGCGTATCTCGGACGCGGTTAGTTAATTAACGTTTAATCAGCCAATTTAAAATTTGCATTAAAATTTTAATACAAGCTCGTGAGCTTGTATTAAAACGCAAATGTGTCCCACAAGAATGGAAATTTAGTGTTCACAAGCTTTATTTAACTAACTGGTAAAGTAAAGGTGTTTCCACCAAAGTTTTCAAAAGTGAATATAGGCAGAATTAAGGTCTCCCCAAATGCCTGGAAAAATAAAATTTCCACAACAATACGTAAGAGAGAAACGAAGACGCTCCGCCATGTATAAATAATTACGAGAACGAAATTCTTTTCGCTACGAAAAGAATTTCGTTCTCGCTTTCTTCTTTCTGTCAGTCAGTTTACCCCAGACTGACCCAACGAAAATTGAAATTTCGAGGAATTTTCCGTTCAAGAAGATCTCACAAATCAATTTCGAAAAATAACTGCGTAGTCCACAACAAATGTTATTGCCCATCTGAATAGCAAAATATGTCGTGTCTAACTTCGTAACAGAAATCACAATTTAATAGACAGGTTTTTGTAAACTTTATTCGCGAGGTTGTTTACGTATATTATACGTCTTGTTTTATTTCAGTAAGTAATAAAAAAAAAACGATTTTTTGTTAATTAGTCTAGCATCACCTAAGCGAGGCTTAGTTTTTTATTGGCTTGCAATACGTGGATGATTAGAAATAGGCTTCGTGTATCCTAGAGGAACAAAAAAAAACAGCTTCGTTACAACATTGGTTCCAGAGTTTCATCTTGTTTATTCTTGTTTTGTCCTACTAGAATCCGAACTGTAGAAGCCCATGTTTGTACAAAATTCCCTGTACAACACACTAGTATTTTCTTCATCTCGAATTCCTACTTATCATCACCGCATATTTTGTCCGAATTATGAGAGAAATTTACTTCGCTTACCCCTGGTAGCTGATGCATGCATCCCAGCTCGTCTTCGAAAAAAGCCGTTCTACTCGCTCAGTGGGCGACAGCTTAAATCATACCGATTTTTACCGAATAAGATCAAAATACTATGCCGAATATTGTCGTTCGTTCAACTATACCGAACCATTACGAGTAAATAAGACGAGGATTATCTTCCTTACAAGAGGTCAACATGTTGCCATTGGTCGTTTTCGTACAGTTATTCATATTTTTAGGTAAGTATATTTAACAAAGCTCATATACAACTTGGAGAAAAACAAAGCGAGGTGATAATCTTAATAGAAGATTTTTTTAAAAATCCCTTGGAAGATTCGGACAGTTTTTAATTTTAAATTTTAGGGCTGGGAAGTTCACCGAAATTTTGTTAGCATTGATTCCACTGGAAAATACACATCGTTATTTAACACAGTGGAATCTCTCTATCTCAACTACTCCCTATCTTGAACTTTTCTCTATCTCGAACTAAAGTCTCGGTCCATTTGTGGTCCGCCTAACGTATTTTTCTTTTCTTTATCTCGAACTTTCTCTATCTCGAACAATTTTTTTGGTCCCTTGCGAGTTCGAGATAGAGAGATTCCTCTGTATTTGTTTTTTCCTTTGAGTTAATGTTAAAAATACATCAAAAACTTACAAAAGAAAGTCCCTGTACGTGACTGTTTCGAATTTTCTCACTTGTGCAATTAAAACATTTTTTAAGGCAGTGAATATCGCCATAAACAATTTTGCAAAACACACTTTTTTAAAAAATCGTGAGGCTCGAAATGCCAAAGCCTTACCATGGCTAGCGTAATAGTAGAAAACATAAACTTTTCAGAAAATGATACGAGATTTCAAAAAAGGGAGAATGCCATAAAAATAAAAACAAATGTAACCTAGTCAAACAAAAAGGTAGAAAGCTTATTAAATAAAAAAAAGAAAGAAGGTTAACATGGGCGTATCATAAGAACTTAAAACACATCTAAGGCTCAAATGGATGATTTTTTAAAAAAAGCATTGATCCTATCCTGCAAAAAAAAATTTATACCTTATAAAAGCCGAAGAGGGTTCAAAGTTGTCAAAAATCTACATAACTGAGATTAATAAAAGTTTATAACCATAAGTGAAAAACACGTATATTTTGATAATAGAAGCAAGCATGTTTGTGGCATATGGTATTATGATTTAAAACTTTAATAAAAAGTTTTTCTTGTTTACTTATTTCAAAGGGTCACTTGACGTAAAGGGAAGGTGGCCGGTCATAAGACATTTTCCATCTTTTTATGCTCATCCAATACTTTAAAGTTTAGTTTATCAAAGAAGTGACGAAAAACAAAGGAAGTAAGCTGGAGAAACAATTTTTTGACAACCTGGAGACTTAAAAACGCTAAATTTTTCTACGGATGTCAACTATTTCTCACAAAACATGTAATTATATTCCAACATAAATATTATTTTGCTTTAAGTTTTATCTTCTTTCTAGACGGTGCTCGTATCGATACAGAAAAGCATTTACATCGCAGTTTAAGTAAGTTTAGTTTATAAAAAGACTACAACAAAACCAACCTTGACCCCCGGGCTCATTGTCTCTATTTTATAACGGGACGGCGTCTCTTGTATTAGAAAAAGGAAAAAGCCCTGGGATCGAGGTTGCAGATTATACTATAACCTTGAATATTCTTCAGTAAACGCGGGTTTTAGCAACTCATTTAAAATCCTTAAATAGCTTTATGGTTTTGATATGATTATTGATAACCAACCTCGTCCCCAGGGCATCTTGTATCTTTTCTGACCCCGGGACGGCGATACGAACATGGCCCTGGAGGAGGCTGGTCCGATATGAAACCTGATTGGCGCGGATATGTCAAATAATTATTGAGTCATACAAAACATTTTGGCGAGGCGGCGAGTCTGTGACCAACAGGAGGAAGCTGTTCGTTTTAAAATGGCGGAGGTGTATAAATTGTTAATAACTTTTTATTTTATTTTGGTGTTGTTGTAAGTTTATTTATTTATTTGTGGCAAATATATGTAAATGTTCTGGCCAAAAAAAAAAGGTGTATCAGCAGTATCAAGTTTTTTTTAAAGTGAAAAATTTAATAAAAAGCATTACTAAGCAATGAGAGTATAAAATAAGACATCATAAAGTAATACTGCTTACATGACAATATTTCAATAGCTGGGAATGTTTAATAAAGCTAGAAAAGTTGTTAGCTAGCACACTATACCTAACACACTATCAAGGTAAGAACAAAAGAAAGAAACTCAATTTGTTTCCAAGTGGCCAGGTTTGATTTGCAGCTTTTTGCAAAGACTGACGTTGCATAAAATTGCCGCCCATGTCCTTTATAGACGAAATAATTTTGCACAAAGTATCGAAAATGTTTTTTTTTTACAAAATATATATACATTACGTTTTAAATTATATCAGGTTGTTATTAGTGGGCATGTTTTATTACCTTATATGCTTTGGTTACTATAAAAGATATAAAAAGCCAATAGGTTAACCGTCGGAGCCATTTTATCATTGAATGCACATTTATCCGGCCTAATTCAAGAAAATTCAAATTGCAAAAGCTTCAGTAAAAAAATAAAGTTATTGACTTGAAACTTGTTAAGGAGTACCTTTAAACCTATCTGATAAAATATAAAATTACACCAGGCATGAAAAATTTAAAAAGCCATTTTGAGGAAGAGAAAAAGGTAGGAAGATTTTCTTAAACTGATTCTTGCTAGGCCTTTTTTAACACGCTATGAAGAAATTTCAGAAAAATCGAACTCAATCAAATTTTATTGAGCGCTCAATTAGGCATATGGTTAAATCCAGGATGTATTGAAGATGGTGGTAGATATTTAACAGCTCACCACTGTGATATATTATCTCAAGAGTTTTAATACAAATTACAAAGAAGTGAACATAAAAAATCACAAAAAAAGTCTAAACCGAGTATATAGTTTATAAAGCGTCCCATAACTTCAGTAAAAATTAAAATATTGACTTGAGATTTGGTATGATATGGTTTTAGATTGGTTTGATGAAATTGAGCCAAAAAATAGTTCTATTATCATCATACATTCTGAGTTTCAGAATTTAGCCCTTTTCAAAGACGCCGATAAGCCGTTTTGACAGCATATCAATTTTGACCAAGATACAGATTCAGAAAATTTTAAAAGCTATTCTAACCTCAGAAATGTCAGATAAGATTCAACCTAAAATTATGCTAGTAAACAAAAAATTTAGTTGCAAGGAATGTCTCTTTGCTGACATCTTTTTGTGATAGGATGCTCTTATGAGAATACTGAATTAATCTTCACGGTTAGCTAGTTTGGCATTTTAAATATTTTCCAAGCAGAATGATAACAATAAATAGATGTATATATCAATAAAAATCGATTTTTGAACAGCAGCAGAATTTTGATGAGCTCTAAAAAGTGCGAATTTATGAAACTAATTTTGGTCCAAAATCCCCAAAATAATTTCCTCAAAAAATTATTCCCGAAACATTTTTTTCTCAAGGTAGCAATACTTTGCTGTTCGTAAAGTCGTATATCAATTCTTTCTAAACTATTAAGGCAGTGATACATTAAATCGAGAAAACAGATCACACGCAGACTTGTCGTTCTCGATTTTCAAACCAGCATAATGCTTTTGATAAAATTTTTGAATTATTTATGTTTTAAACAGAAAAAAACCTTGTTTTTGTATAAATTAGATGCAAATTAAGTGTATATACAAAATAAATGTGAGCTTGCTGAGTAAAAAATAAAAAAGCTGCAAGGCGTTTTAAAACATGTCATTAAGAAAAGAAAAAGCAGAATTTATCAGTAATGGGTGGCTTTTTGGAAATGTTAAGGCCACAAATGTAAAAGAAAAAAATACTTCTAAAGTAAATACTCTTCTGAAGCCTTTTTCACCCAATATAACTGCAAGCAGTGAGTCCACCATAGTTGAATTCAGTTTCAGCTAAGTATTGTTTAAATACAGCAAAATCTTTGTCATCATATAAAAGCAGTAATGCAGACACAGATATGAACTCACGGTAAATGAGAATTCTAAAGTTCAGCCAAAATGAATAAAAAATGTAAATGTTAATATGAGGTTAAATTTCTGCCTAGCTACTTTCAGTCGGGCACCTAGAATGATACGAACATTTGAAAATTATGTAGCCATATCTGCACCTTAGAGAACCAACGAAGTGCTATGTTCAGATGGGCAAATCATTTACTAATTTCCAAGTTTCCCCTAGCTACAAGTTTTGCAACCCAGTGCTTGCTAGTCAACCAATTCAGTGAAATACACATAACTAAATTGCTTGAATTTCTTCAAGTAAACAGCAGCCTAAATAACATTATTGTATATTTATACATTTACACAAAACAATCAAGGGCAATATGCGAGAAGTTTGTGTGTTGCGATGAGAGGAATCAAAACAAACTCGCCGCACGCATCTGTGACGTAAAAGGCCGATCTCGCTTAGCTCTGCAAGGTTATATTAAAACTTTGGTACATTGAGACAAATCTCATTAAATATTACACACAGAAATACTGTGTATTGGAGGGTCACGTGACAAGGCCTCCTCCAGGGCCATGTTCGTATCGCCGTCCCGGGGTCAGAAAAGATACAAGATGCCCTGGGGACGAGGTTGATTGATAACGTATAACCATTTTTATAAACTGCTCGTTTGTTTTTTTTCAAGAAGTGATTTTCATTTTAGTAATCTCTCGCTTTTTTCCGAATTGCATAAAAGTTATACTTTAGAAAGTAAAGGAAAAAAAATTTTTATCAACATTAAAATAAAACGAAAAAAGTACTTGTTGCAGATGTCTGCCAACCATTTATTTGAAAGCGTAAAGAAGCCCTGAAAATGCAATTATTCAAAATGGCGCATTTTTCACAGTTTTCAAGTTTTTTGTTGTTGTTGTTTAATTTTTGATGGAAACTGTAAGATAGTTGACTTCCCTGAGACATAAAGAAGTTATCATTACAAAGTTAATATTTGAAACAATTTGCTAGTTTTTTATCTTCAGTCTCAACCTCGTTCCCAGGGATTCTTGCCATTTTGGCATAGAGGAAAAAAAATGCAATACAAATAGATATAAAAAGTCTGTGCATAGAAAATGTATACATACTAGTCCAATCTAAAAAATCCACGGGTTTGCCCGTTCTTTTTACACTACATTGCGTGCGTCTCGCTACTTGCAGTACCATTTTGCGTGACAAGCAGATAGATATGATATAATACAAATAGTCGTTAGGCCGTGGAAAAATCCACGGTTTCACCTGTCCTTTAAAATTACCCGTCGCAGCAAAGTAGATAAAAATATATCGCATTTGATATTCGTGTTTCCGTAACATCATTTTCTAACTCGCACAGAGACAGACGACGGCTATTATTATAGAGATGTGTCAGTTAAATCCCATGGTGATATTCTTCATCTTAGGATGTACGAAGGTTGAATGTGATCTGACCAACGCTTTATCGTATTGTGGACCGTTCGAAAAATCGTGTAACCCTGGTCACGAGGAAGCTCCTTCCGGGCATTGCATAGAAGGAAATAAAAGATGCTGTCGCACGGCTTGCCATGGTCATTTGTCATATTGTTTTGCTGAGGCGAGTGACTGTTTACCTGGGCATCAGCATGTTGAAGGGAAATGTCCTGTTGCTGGATTTAAATGCTGCGCACCAATAAATCAATAAAATTATGCTGAACTGTCCCTACCCAATACGCCATGTGAAGTATTGGAAATGAAAAAAAAGCCTGGAAAAGAAAAGTTATGCTTAGTTACATCACCATTCTCGTCCCCAGAGTTCTTTAAGAGAGCTCTGGGGTTGAGAATGCCACATTACCGTATTTGATTAAAGTTCAGATATAATTTTTTCTCTCTCAACAGTTTGGCGTCGCATTAAGCTGTGCTTTACTGAGTAAGCACACTAAAATTTAGGTATAACATCTTTTAACCTCCCCGTTGATAAGTTTGTTCTATTTCAACAGGATAGCATGTTAGACAAATTTTTCGTCAATAGCCATTTGTACAAGCTCATATGTAAGGACAAGTGATATAATTTTAATTATTAGTTCTAATATTTTTTACTTGTAATGAAGAAGGTGAATTTTCAAGCACCTTTAGACAACGGCAAATTCTTGCCTGAAAATCTTTCTATTATAATCTTAATATAGTTTGAGCCGGCTTATACATAGGATTGTAGAAATGTAACAATAAATATAAATATAATTTGATAAATAAAGTTTTTTTCTCTCCAATCCTATCAAGTCAGGAATCAAAAAAAATAATTTAAAATGCACATTCTGGCTCCAAAGTTCTTTATTTTGGGCTATTCTTAATATAAAAAGAATGAATAAAATATCTGATCTAAAAAATACGTCTTTTTATTTACAAATTACTCATCGGGTTCCCAGTTTATTATGAACAATAAATAAAATATTTGTTCCGTGAATACGCATTTCGGTCCGCAAATTACACATTTGGTCTTATTCTCCATGAATAAACCTGTCATACGTTAAGTCAGACTTTAGTCAGAAAACCACAAACTTTTTTCGCCAAAAAGTAATCAATTTTTAAAGTAATTATTTATGGTTTTTGTATATTTTATTGCCTTCGATCAACCTCGTTTCCAGGGTCTAGTGGCACAATTTTAAGACCATGATGGAAAAGTGATGTATAAAAACAAGAGTTTTTTAGCATATGACGAAATAAGGACCAGACAAGAACCAGAATGACTAATTTACAGATTAACGTGTTATAAAAAGCAGATATATAACGTGCGAACTAGGATGATATTTTACGATGGATCAAATATGAAATTTATAAATCTAAGTCAAAAGATGACTATATGTCCAACTTGCGGACTAAATTTTACATTGTTCAGATTATGATAAAAAAAGGACCAGATGTTAGTGAAACCAGAGCGCCAACATCGCAATTGAAGGTCTTGCATGGTCCGTGTATACAAGTTGTAGAATTAATTATTTCTGTTATATATCAGTATATTAAAGACCGGATATTTTTGTTGCGAATCACAATATCTTTAATTCGGTATAATAAGCAGAGGTGGAACTACCGCCATGAAGATTTTTTCGTTAAGAAGCGGTTTAAATTAAAAAAAAACCCGACTGAGTGTGATCCTAGGTTTAATAAAACATTCTGTTCTAACGAGGTATGTTAGCAAAAAGAGCGGTTGAACCAAAAACGAATTCGTGCTAGGTAATGGTTAGTTTTAAAAAAAATTGACACCAAGTGTGGGACATTTGGAATAAGTTAGCACAATATCAAGATATTTTATCATCTATAAGTCAAAAACAAAAGTATTTCCACATGATAATATATCATTTTAGACATTAAAATATATATTACTACATTTTATGAAACATATACACTCTTGTAAGGCTAAGGATAATATATACATTTTAAAATTCCATAAAAATATTAAAAACGTAGTTCCATTAGAATTTAAACAAATAAATGCCTAACTTATTTCTTTGAAAAAAAAAGAAAGTATAAAATCAATCAATGAATTAATCAATCATCCATCAGCAAGCAGTATGTGGTTTTGTCCGTCACAGGTTTTTTTTCTCTAAAAACGATCATTTTGAAAGAAGCCTTCATATGTTCTTAACTTTTCCAATTTGAAGCCTCAAAATGTTCCTAAATTGTTCTTAACTTTCTACCTTTTAAAATCAGCTAATTATTTTTTAATTGCTGCAAATAAAATGATTTTGATGTAGGGTAGCATATATGAATAAATTCAGCTACTTTCCCCCTATATATATTCTTTAGTTTGCTTGCAGCTATTTGTCATCTTTCGTTTATTCAGGTTTATCTTATGTTTTTATTCTTATGTAAAAAATATGTAGTCAAGCTTCACAAAGCCTTATAGTTTTCTTAACATGTTCTTAGATTTTACGATTTTGAAGTTTTGATTTTCGCATAAACTTGGTTCGTGTAACTAGTCCGTTTTTGAAAATTTGTTCCGCCATTGGGTGGAAGCTTACCTCAAAGTTCATAACAAGTTCATTATAAATGAAAGTGCTTGAAATGCTGTCTAGGTTTTTTAATGTTTTTGAATATGTTTTTAGTTCGTGAGATA
This sequence comes from Hydractinia symbiolongicarpus, assembly GCF_029227915.1. NCBI lineage: Eukaryota > Metazoa > Cnidaria > Hydrozoa > Anthoathecata > Hydractiniidae > Hydractinia > Hydractinia symbiolongicarpus. The sequence goes on from NC_079878.1 coordinate 9,024,272, forward strand.
TAAGACTTAAAAAAGTAGCTAACTATGCAAATTGCTGATAAACCGTAATGGCTAAATTCAGGTAAAATGTTCAAAATAGCAAATTGAATGACTGACAACGTTTAGTTTAAGGGGACAAATTTCGCGGGAAGATTTTTTTGAAAATTTTACAAAATTTTATGCTTGCGAAATATTACAGGGTAATTAATTCGCGAAAGCAAATTTCTACACTACCTTATAAGCGCAATTTTTGTTAGAGATGAGTTTTAAAAATCATTTGCAGTTTCCATCACATCGCCAGGATACTTTCTGCAAATGAAGCTATCGGGAAAATCAAAATCTGTTTGGTTTGCGAAAATAACTTCCGCAAAATACAAATTCTTTTGACTGGAAAAAATTTCGTCACAAATTGGTAGAACTGTTAAACACAATACCTCACTGAGAAATGTAACAGCTCTTAGAAGCTATAAGTTTCTTAAAAATGTGGATGCGTTTGCTACTAGAATTCTTATAACTACTTGTAAATAAAATAAATAAATAATTTAATCATCTTTATAGGAAACTTTTTTACCATCTTTATCTTTGTTACTTTCTGTTGACCGCCTCACATTCTCCTTCTTAGAGGACTTTGATTTTCTCGGACTCCTTCTTGGTGATTTATTTTGTATAAATATATCGTTAAACTCTTCATCAGTCATAGACATTGGATCAATTGTTCGTTTGCTAGTGCTACGGGGTGGAGAGCCCCCTTTTGAGTCTTCAAAATATGACTGAAGTGAAGAACCATCAAACAAATTCCTTACTGTACTTTTAAATCGAGGCGAGTTAAACGAATACAGTTTGCGTTTTCTGGCTGGACTCACTGACCCAAATGTTTCAATTACACGGTTAGTAAAATTGTTACTATCTAAACTGTCTTGTCGCATTTGGCTTAACGAGTTTTTCGCCTCGTTTAATTGCTCTGTTAAAACTTCGATTTTCTCTGAGCCTCTGAAATAATTTTCATCGATTTTTTTGTTGACCACGTGTTCACTTTTCAACTGTTCAATTTCTCGAAGGACATTTTTGCGTTCTTGCTCAGCTTCGGTAGTTTGATGTAAAGCTCGTGTGCATTCTCCTAAATGTTTTGTTAGTTCATCAACACGACTCTAAAAACATTCCAAAACATTCTCAAACACAAGGATACTTTAGTGGTAAAAGAAATCGTCCTACAACTGAAGTGCGTATGCAGGGTGTACACCTAATATCAACTCCCTATTTTCCTGACATTTTTTGACTAAAATTCTTGAAATTTTTTCTTATTTTTTTAGCTATTTCGCGCCCGTACAGTCGTGTTATTGGAACACTGTCTCTTAAAGATATCATTTTGATTCAAGAAATAAATTAATGCTACTTCTTTAAGAGAAGACTTTAAAATAGTTGGGATTGACTATTTAAAAAATATATATTCATGACATTTTCACAGTAACTTCAAAATTCCTGACAATCCCCAACATTTTTCAGAGAGAACATCTTTGCATGATCGTGAGAGTGTAATGACTAGCTTTGTACATAACACTTATAAATAACACACTTATATTTAAAATTTCAGACGTGTTGAAAGAATAATTCATGATCCTTTCAGTCACAATAGTTCATAACCGTTTCAGTCACAATATTACTCCAGATTAGGCTGTTTACGTTCCACAACTTAAAATAAATATTCTATAAAGATCTATCCCTTGTAGAAAGATGTCCCCATCATGTTATTATTGACCAGAATGTCTTTTTTGCTAACAACAACTATTTCTTAATTATTATTTCACATAAAAATTATAGTTATTACCAATCAAGCTTAAAGTTCGAAGTTGAGCACTGTCGGATTAGGGAATTAAACTTCCTTCATTTCTACATTTCAAAGTTGAGTGACCACGAATTATTGCTAATAGATGGATGTTCGTTATTTTGACCTTGGCGCGACACTAATTGGCCTATTTTATGAGTCCAAGGGTTAATTGCAAATTGAACAAATTAAGAATCCGATGTCAGTGGTACGTTCTCCTAACATAAAAAAAAGTCCTAGTTTTGCCAACTGCATACAAACCCCAAAAGAAGTTAAGAATGTCTTAACGCTTTTTGGGATTTGCATGCCGAATGCCTTAATAATCTACATATATTTGTAATATTTGTAATCCCGAATATTTAGACAGGATATAACCACTTCAGTGTTGGAAACACTGTTATCAATGTGAATCCTGTGTTTAAAATGTATACATTAAGTATACACCGGCATTACCTACCCAAATTCCCTCACCTGGCATGGGTTGACCCCTAGCTGTGGTAAAGACACTTGCTAAACATGCCTGCGCTGTGAACCGAACCTAGGACCTTGTGATTTCAAAGCCAACTCCATTACCACAAGGCCACGCGCCACTAGAAGGGGCGAAGTGTTGTTGTTTTAAAAATAGCTATCCGTTATTTATAAACAACAAAACATTAACCTAAAAGAAGCAAGCAAACAACGACAGAGTTACGACAAACCTTAAGCAACAGTATCTTCCTATCTTTCTCCATCAAACTTTCTTTATTTGCAAGTTGAGATTTTTGAAGTTCGTTTATCTGTTCGTTTTGCTTTTCACACTGTTTTCGATGAGTTTGATTCACATCATTGATCTCCTTCAGCTGTGCTTTTATTCTTTCTTGAGCTCTCTTTATCAGTAGTTTCTGCTGCTGGAATCTCCGTTTAAGAGTTTTCGCGATCGAGTAACTAGTATCGAGTTTTTCTCGCAATTCGAGTAAGAATTTTCGATGTTCCGGCGGAATAGTTTCAGGGATGTCTTTTACCGGCAGTACCGTTTCTTCTTCATGAGATAATAAATTCAAAATATTTTCAGCATCTCGATTCGAGATATTTATTAGAATCTAAAACAAACGGACAACATAGAGCCTCTTTCTTTCGTCGCATATTAGGTAAAGATATATTCGAGCTAACAACAACGCTTTAACAAACTTTAGATAGACTACCAAAACCACACTACCAAAAATAAATAAAATACTTTGGCAACGTCTTTCAACTGCGTCAATTCGGATTGGTTCACTTCAAGACGTTCTTGAAGCACAGTATTTTGGTCTTTTTCGAATTTTAGTTGAGATTCCAGTACTTGTAATTTCTCTTTGGAATCCAATTTTGATAGCTGGACGTGTTTTCTTAATTTTTTGTTTTCTTCAGCAAGCCTGAAAATTGAAAAAACATGATAGCCAGTTATAAATCAGGACTTTATTGCAAAAACGTTATAGAGGCATTAATGCCAAGGCGGCCTTTGCGGAATATGTTTTCCATTCCTTTTTTTTAAAAAAAGCGCATATAATTTTCAGTTAACCAAGATATAAGAAACAACTAATTAAAATTTATATTAAGGCCTACAATACACTGGACATTTACTTATTATCTGGCAATCTAAAAGTAAAAAAATGAATCCAAGCGCAAAAACAATTAATAAAAAACGACTACTTTTATTATCGAATCGTTACGTTTTAACAGCTCAAAATTTTAATTTATATAATTACTTGACGTTTTCTTTCGAACTTAGCATCCCTATATTTACATGTTTTTTTAATAAAATACCTAAATAATAATTGTATGTGAAAACGTAAAAATTCGGTCAAAGCAGTGAATATGAGAGGGATAAATAAATAAATAAATAACATAGACTAAGTTTTATTTAGAAAAATTTGCTTACCCCCTGGATCTAATTTTTTTAATCGACATGTATTTCAAATTCGGCCAAAGCAGATAAGGCCTGTGAAAAAACCACTCAAGCAGAATTATAGATTGTTTAAGGCGTTTTGCTGACGTTTTATTCAGGAAAATTTGCTTACCCCTTGGATCAAAATTTTAAGTCATTTGACAAAATTTAAAATATTATGTCGATTAAAAAAATTAGACCCGGGGGCTAAGCAAATTTCCCTGACTAAAACTTTTTTTTCTCTCGACCCTGCTAATAACACCGAGTATAGTCCAAAGACGTCCGATACCATTATGTTTTGTTGTATCACAACATAAAGGTATGAAAGACAACCCCCTGATCACAATTGCACTAATTTAGGAACCGAAGTTTCAAATCTTTTTTCTTTGCTTCCTATTACTGGAAACTTTCCCCTGCTTTCCAGTTTCCGGCCTTAACCTCACATTTCGTTAATAATTTATTAAACACAAAACTTTTTCGACAAAAAATTCTAATTAACCTGTGAATCTTTTCTTTGAATTCTTTTTCTGTGTCCAATAGGAGAGATTTTTCTTTTACTTGTACTTCTAATTTTCTATCTACTTCTTCTTTTGCTTCTCTACAGACGTGCAGTTTGTTTTCCAGGTCCAACTTTTCATTTTCTGTTTTTTTAATTTTATCACGCAACTTGTCCAGTTTCCTTTCAAAATCTTTCTCACTTTCCTCTCTCATTTTTGCTATTTCTTGCATTCTATTGTTACGCTCTTCCAATATCTGCTTATGGAGTGCCGAACTCTCCTCCTTTGAAGTAAGATCTTTTTCATAATTGTCGCGCAGTAAGGATTCAAATTCTCTCCTTTTGCTCTTTTCATCGAGCAATTGTGAATTTATCGCTAGCTTCTCGTTTTTCAGTTCTTGGATTTCTTTCTAAAAGAAGGAGAAAAAATGATCGTCTGTATGTTGCGAGCGCAATTCAAACGTGTGTTTGAATTGCGTTCGCAACATACAGACGATCATTTTTTAAACATTAAACGTACTGAAAAGCTTCGATTAAACGCCCAGGGCGTTTGTTTGTTTTATAAGGCATTCATTTAATAAGACGTTAATTTGAAAGAGGGGAGGGGAACCATGACTACACGCCAAATTAAAGTTAAGGTTAAAACTACACATTTCACCAAGGTTAAAACTACACATTTCACCAAAGTTAAAACTACACATTTCACCAAGGTTAAAACTGCACATTTCACCAACGTTAAAACTACACATTTCACTAAGGTTAAAACTACACATTTCACCAAGGCTAAAATTGCACATTTCACCAAGGTTAAAACTACACATTTAACTAAGGTTAAAACTACACATTTCACCAAGGTTAAAACTACACATTTCACCAAGGTTAAAACTACACATTTTACCAAGGTGAAAACTACACATTTCACTAAGGTTAAAACTGCACATTTTACCAAGGTTAAAACTGCACATTTCACCAAAGTTAAAACTACACATTTCACCAAGGTTAAAACTGCACATTTCACCAAAGTTAAAACTGCACATTTTACCAAGGTTAAAACTACACATTTCACTAAGGTTAAAACTGCACACTTCACTAAAGTTAAAACTGCACATTTCACCAAGGTTAAAACTGCACATTTTACCAAGGTTAAAACTACACATTTCACCAAGGTTAAAACTACACATTTCACCAAGGTTAAAACTGCACATTTCACCAAGGTTAAAACTGCACATTTTACCAAGGTTAAAACTACACATTTTACTAAGGTTAAAACTGCACACTTCACTAAAGTTAAAACTGCACACTTCACTAAAGTTAAAACTACACACTTCACTAAAGTTAAAACTACACATTTCACCAAGGTTAAAACTACACATTTCAACAAGGTTAAAACTGCACATTTTACCAAGGTTAAAACTACACAATTCACTAAGGTTAAAACTACACATTTCCCCAAGGCTAAAATTGCACATTTTGCTAAGGTTAAAACTGCACACTTCACTAAAGTTAAAACTACACACTTCACTAAAGTTAAAACTACACATTTCACCAAGGTTAAAACTACACATTTCCCCAAGGTTAAAACTGCACATTTTACCAAGGTTAAAACTACACATTTCACTAAGGTTAAAACTACACAATTCACTAAGGTTAAAACTACACATTTCACTAAGGTTCAAACTACACATTTCACTAAGGTTAAAACTACACATTTCACCAAAGTTAAAATTACACATTTCACTAAGGTTAAAACTACACATTTCACCAAGGTTAAAACTACACACTTCACTAAAGTTAAAACTACACATTTCACCAAGGTTAAAACTACACATTTCCCCAAGGTTAAAACTGCACATTTTACCAAGGTTAAAACTACACATTTCACTAAGGTTAAAACTACACAATTCACTAAGGTTAAAACTACACATTTCACTAAGGTTTAAACTACACATTTCACTAAGGTTAAAACTACACATTTCACCAAAGTTAAAATTACACATTTCACCAAGGTTAAAATTACACATTTCAACCAAGGTTAAAACTACACATTATATTTCTCTTTCTTATCTATGAAAAATCGAAAGTAGTAGAAAATTGAGTAATATTTTACCTGCAATATCATAACCTGCCTCGCTTCGCCATTCACATCAGAGAGTGCTTCTTGAAGTTGTGACTTCTCATAACCCAGCTCTGATAATCTATTTTCGTACTCCAACACGTCATTTTGTAACTTTTCAAGTTCAAAAACACTTTCTTGGTACTTTTTTTGTAGTTTTAAATTACTGATTTCCAATTCCTTGGCATTTGCCATTTCTTTGGATAACTCCAGTTCTTTTGTTTTTTCAAATTCCGCAGCATTTTGCAATTGTTTCTCATACTGTCGACATTTGGAACGATATCTAAAACACAACAGCAGACAATTTCTTGAGCAAATTTTTTCTTCTTAAATTTCATTAATAAAATATAAAAAAAATAATTAAAATTGCATATTTCTTTAGTAAAAATTACTAACTTTCTTGAGCAAATTTTAAAAATTACTTTTTACACGCCATAATTTCCACACTGTGTGAATTAATTGACACACTATTTTAATGTTTTTTCGTTGAAGATGCATTTTTTGTGTGTGAATAATCTGTTTTATAACCATGCAGCCGCCTGTGCAATTAAGATACATTAAGGAGAGAGTATTGCTATAATGAACCTTACGGATATTAACATGACATCATTAAGGATGCTAAGAAAATGTCATTTTATGTTCTGTGGAACATTGCTATTTAACATGCATGGGATGTTTAAATTGAAATACCAAGGCAGGTTTATTAAGGGTGCGACAAAATCGAGGAAAATATGAACACGCTAAAATCCCATTACTTACTCTCTTATCGAGTTTAATGCTTTTTCTTTTAATTCTTTTCGACTTTGCTCTGAACTTTGTATTGTTTTTTCTGCATTAGACAGTGCAGTTTTAACAACGTCAAGCTCTTGCTTGATGTCAGCAAATTTCGTTTTTTCTTCTTCTATTTGTTTCACGTGCTTTTCTAATTCCATCTCCAGAACATGCATCTTCATTTTGCTCTCTTTCACTTCACTCGATAACTTTTCAATTATGTTTTCTTTAAGGCTTAATTCTGAATCGATTTTAAGCATATGCTCAGAATATTTATCTAAAAATATGCAAATTATTTAAAAATATGGAAAAAAATTCAAAGCAACATGTTTGAGTTTTGTTTCTAGTTGCATGTTTCCTTTTCTACAACAAACAAAAAAATGCTTAGTGCCCATAGCAGTAGGTGCCAGGGGGGGGATCACCCCTTAAATAATTTCAGAATCAGCCACTGCGTGTATTGGCACAAGTTTTTAAGTCAGAAAAATATGGATATATATACTATTTTCATGTGGCTTACATTTGTTTACATGGAGAAATGTCCTTCTTCTTTTGTAAATCTAGAGCTAATTTTCAGTAAGGTTTTAGAAATTAAAAACCATGGGACGTGGGACGAATGGGATGAATCAACAGATCTGGAGTTTGTTTGCTAGAATATTGATTAATGCAGACGTCTATTCCTTTTAAGAAATTAGAAATCTCAAAAGAAACATAAAAAATTATCAAATGTGGAGAAAAAGGATACCTCGTTGTCTTTCACTTTTCTCCAACAAACGTTTTAACTCAGGTACTTGCTGGGATAATCTCTCATATGCAAGTTGGTCAGATCTTTCGTCAGCTTTCATAGTAGAAAGTTGCAGCAGAAAACTTTCATTCTTCTTTTCCGTCTTAAAAAGCTAAACACAATTCAGTAAAAATCAGAATTAACTTGATGTAGATATCAAAAACCATTTGGTTTATAACAGAAGTGTGATTCCCTAGGTAACATCATGACCTACATGAGCAAGTCCAGATATGCTTATCAAATCAAATAGGCAATCAAATTCGTGGCATACCATTTCATGTTTAAACAGTTACTATGTATTATCTTGCTTGACAATGCAATCCTGAAAACATTGACCATGTTGAATACATCCATGTTAAATAAAACTTCATGCAAGCACATATTTTCAAATTAAGAATTTTCTTCAACATTTTTGGCTTAGTGTACAACCGCCCAATGTTGATTATTATACCCAAGATAGCCTCTTCAGTTCATATTGGTACTATTAGCAATAAGGGTCCTGCGAAAGAAGTCCTAAATCTCCCATTTGAGCTACAAAGGCCTTCAATCACAGCAATTGCTAAACTAAACAACCTCAGATATCAATCCTATCCTTGTGTTGAACTCTAAGCAAAAAGGATGGATGCACACTTTTAGTCTCTGCAATGACTCAGTTAAGGTTTGTACCCAAATCCTTTTGCATCAAAAGTGAACACTCTACCATAAGCATACCAGTCTATGCGTATTAGAAAGGCTCCTACTCTTCCTTAACTTTCCTTATACCTTGTACATTGTACATAGAGCAGAAGTCATAAATTGCAAATTTAACTTTTCTCATAAATGATACCTTCACTTGCAAGTCTTCAAGATCCTGAAAAAGTTTGTGTTTTTCACTCTTCTCGCATTGTAGTTGATCTTCAAGTAATTTTAATTGGTCTGACTTCATTTTACCAAGTGATTGAAATTCACCAATTGTTGATTGGAATGCATTCGATTCTCTCTCCTTCTTTTGGACTTCTTCATTCAGAAATTTTATCTATGCAACAATGATAAAATTGTTTTTCAGCTGTATAATAAAGTTGCAAATGGCCATATACTACATAAAGCGAAGGTGGTTTATATTTGCTGCCCAATCTTGGAACGCGCACTGTCTTAAGACTGGTCAGGCCAATCTTTCGACAGTGGCAAATGGGTGGCCAGTCTTAAGACTGGACTGCCCAATCTATGGACGTATATGCCCAATCTTAGAACAATTGTGGAAGGCAAACAGAACGATAAAATTTTCAGAATTTACCTGTTTTTACCTGAATTTACATGTTTAAAAAATTGAAACTACTCAATCATATTAATTAGCAGGCTACAGCTCGCTAGCTGGCTTAACATCTCATCCAATGAAATTAGCAGCTAGCTAAATAATAATATGGTTGAATACGATTTTTCTGATTCTTCATAAATATAAACATTTTATTTTTAAAATTTAGCCACTACTACAAGCTGTATATAAATGTTAAATGTATAACACGTGCTCTACCAGCTACCTAGCTAACTAGCTACGATTTTCACTCTACTGTGTCCAAAAACTGGCCAGGTCAATTCAAAAGTATTTATGATATTATGTATATGATGGTTTAATGCGCCTGAGAATGTTTGTTGGGACTTACAAAAAACAGAGCTCGTGTGGTACATCCCTTCTTTAAAATCTTAAAGGCGCCAAAGATGGGCCTAACATAGTCTTTTGCCCAATCTTGCAATGCCCTGCCCAGTCTTAAGACTGGCCGACCAGTCTTAAGACTGGGCGATTTTATGTCTAAAGATTGCGCAGCGTCCTAAGATTGGGCAGAACATATACACGGGTGTAAAATTAAAGAAAAATATTAACCAAATTGCAAAAAAGATTTTGTATAGGATAAACAAAATCAATGTCGGGATATCTTTTAGAAAATATGTTTTAAATTATGCCACAACTTTTCATACATGAACTTGGTGTTAAGTACATAGTGCTTTACTTAAACGCAACGATACGCAATTTCATTAATTGAATTCGATTTCCTGAAATTATATTGTGCATTAAAATAAAATCGAAACTTGACAGGTTTTCTTTCATGTATCACCACCTTTAAGTTGTATTCCAGACTACAATACTAGACATAGGAAAATCTAAGAAGGAACACAAAAAGCTAGAACCTCAGTTAAGCCTATATTTCCAAGCGTAATCAGCTAAAAATTTGAAATTTATCTTGCATAAATCAAAACTAAAAATAGTTACAGTTAAAAGCCAAAATACTTATCGTATCCTCTCAGTCAGTAAATATTTTTTTAAATAGCTTTTTTTCTCTTCTTTTGTTATATAAAAATACAGAACATTAGGTTTTATTAAAATTTATTTCTCTCTTTACTATTCATAAATTTTAATTTCCTCAGATTATACGTCATTCATTAAGTCTCTTACTGTCTGAGAAAATTAAAATTCACATCAAAATCATTGAATTATATTGCACTTGTGCAAACAAATCCATGGGAAAAAATATCACCTGAGGTTTGTGAAGCAACTCTTGGTCAATACAGTTAGCATACATAAACAATCCCTTTTTACCAAACAATGAAAAAATACATATGACTGATGTAAAATGAAATGAAAACATGTCTTACTATTTCTGCATCCTTTAAACATTTCTTTTTGTATAAATTTAATTCCTCTTCCATCCTTTCTGGCGAATGTATTCTGAAATTATAAACATGTTTCCGTTTCATTGAAATAACTGTTTCCATATATGGTATTGCAGAACAAAACGAAGCCTATTTTCTGATTTCAATAGTGTGGGTGAAAATAAAATTCCCACTAATTCCCTTAGGTTAAAATTTTAAGTTGTACATCAAGGTGTTATGTGTTTGGATTCAAGACATTCAAACACAAGTGGTTGTCATGCTCAACGCTTTAAAGAATGCTGAATGAAGTCAAAATTAAAACGTTCAATTTAGAGTTAACCCTATTTCTACTCCTCAAAACTAGGGATGCATTGGCCCTCTATAACTTGTAAAGTAGAATTATTTGTGCGATAAAAATTTGCTTGTCTGAAATCCACTTATTTATCTCAATTTGGCGATATTTATCTCAATTACCTTTCTCATTAAATTTAAAATAAATTCAGACCAACTACTTGACTTAATCAAAAATGACACTAAAAAACTAGGGGAAGAAAAATATAGTACTGTGAAGAAGACATTGGAACAAGGTCCTTCTGTAGGAGATTTGAGTAGTTTAAAGAGGCATGAGAGCACTGATGGTATACCATCTTGTGCACTCGTAATTAGTTCTCAAACAACAATAATACCTTGACTTGACATTTTTTGATTTTGGAGTCGTTGCATCCAACACAGCATCCTAATAGACATACATCAAGACATATATAATTTTGAATCAATAGTTTGTAGAAGTAATGATTTTGGAATTAAACAGTATCTCAAAAATGCACAAAATCTGGAACAAAAAAATTGTGCATAAACACATTTTTTATTGAATTAGAGATTTTTAAATTGTGAATAGAAACCCTAAATATATATTTTAAGGCTTTATAACCTTAGTCTTTCAGTTTATCTTAAATTCCCTAAAAAATTGCAAACAAGCCAGAAATAGTTAAAATGTGCAACAAGAAGGATTGCAAACTTCCCTTAAAGGTTAAAGTATGTGGACAAAGGGCAACATCAAATCTTTTCTTTCACATTCACTTTTCCCCTTTTTATTATTTTAATATTCAAAATTTACAAACATTATTTCAATGTTTTATATATACTTAATCTATATGAAGTGGGTAGAATCAGCTTTACTAAAATTAGATACTCAACCTTTAGAGATTTCATTTCATCTGCAATGCTTTTAATTTCTTTTTTCTGTTCTCTCCAATCGTTATGATCGTCTTCAATCTATAACAAAAACAATCACACTTAACATTGCTTGAAAACGTTGCTGAAAGTGATTATTATTACTGTGCTAAAGTGTCTACTGATTAAATTTTGGGTCTGGTGTACCAACCTGTTCTTGAATCTTCCTCAATTGATTATTCATTTGCGTTTTTACTTGCTCCTCTTGATAGGAAGCATCAAATTGTTTACGGAGTGTTAAATCCAATCTATCAAGCTCACTAAAATTAAAGCATGATGTCAGATAAAATATGCATTACGTAAAATATTTCAACATACTAACATGTGACGAAATTACACAAATCATGTACAATAACAGCAGCGTATCACTAATGCTGGGTACTCTTTATCCTAGGAAATTTTAAGCTGCACTTCAAAAAACTGGCTAAAAAGAAAAATTTTGGAGGGCTTTTATATAAAATCACTGAGAGATGTTCTTAACAAACAGGTTACTTTTTTATCACGGCATGACGTAAAAATATATTTATTTTTGTTGCAACGTTAATTTTATTTTACGACTTCATATAATCCGGCTTTTTGTGCTGGTAAAACTTACATATTTAGCGACAATTTTGTGATACATAAAAAAAAATTTAATAATTATTCTACTACAAAATAATGACATGCAAAATAAACAAATTGTGAAGCTTACTCATTACGTAGTTGTCTATCTTTTTGTATCTCTCTTTCAATCATATCTTGTCTTCTCTTTATGTTTACTATTGAATGCTTCAAATTTCCTTTCTAAAACAAATCAAAGATTTCATTATACCATTGCCTAGCACAATGCAATCTATCCTTGATATTCCAAGTAATGAACTTTTTCTCCCTAACAGGTACTATTACCTTGATCTTGATAATAGAAAGTAAAAAGAAAAACAAAAGAATTCAAGGAATAAATTAATTGTATTAGATATTTATTTGTTTGTTTTTAAAAAGCTTTTACCAACTCTAAAAGAGAGAGAAAAAAAATTTAGGGTATTTTTATCATTGTTTTTCTAGTAATCTTATAATTTGAGAGGCGCAGCAAATTGTAAATGACAAATACTTAAAACACGGGCATAAAGCAAAGACGTGATCATGAGTGACAATGGTAAATATATATGAAAAAAGATGACAGTTTAACTTTTCAAACATTGTAATTTGCTATGAAAATATTAAAAAAAAACTCAAAAAGGCTTCTTACAAATATTTTAACAAGACGGTATTTTGTAATAAACACTTTCACAGTTAAGAAATTCTAACAAAAGTGTAATTTTGATTTCACTGCAGCATAAAAAGTTTATATAATACCATAACTTTTTGACATTTAACTACAACCAGATTTGTTAAAGTCATGCCAGGCTGATTTTGGCTTAGCCCCAAACAGTTTGAAGACAGATCATTCATCTTAAATTGTTTTAGTACGTAAAAAATTACAATTTTTTTTATCTAAAAAACTTTATTCACATGAAGAATATTCTTCTGCTTATGATATTACCCTTAAAAAATATATTCTGAAGGTCAAATAATTATCTATGGAATGATAATTAACTTCCATGAAAAAAGATCTAAAAATTATATACAAAAATTCATGCTCTCTGTCTATCTCCTTGAATGCTTTCTCAGTAATGCTTTCTTTTGTTCGCTAAAAAATATATAATTGTGAGACCCTTATTAATAGCTGTGTGATATTTGCAAAACAACCTGTTGTTCCAAACATTTAACTTTGTGTCAAAATAGTTCTTTCTCCAGAAACTGAACTATAAAAACAAAACTTATAAACCTCACCCTCCTTACAATATAAGTTATATACATTTAAACATAAAAATTTGATGTATATATATAAATAAACCTACCTCGTTGTCTGAAGATAACGAATCCCCCTCAAAATGAACTCTTGATGGACTGGGTGAATATTTTTTATGGGTTTTAGATGCCATTCTTTTTTGTTGATCATCACTTGATAATTCACTTGATGTGTCCTGGTTATACAAAATTTATATAGGTGTGATGCACAATATCAAACAAAAAAGGATTCCAAAAAATTAGCCTTTGCAGTTTGAATTGCTGTTAACAATTAATTTGTATATACTAGTAAAAGGAGTTTGCACTGGATGTGTAAATTATTTTAGCATTTATGGCATTGTTTCAAAACTATAGAAGCATCTTGCCATAGATACTGTAGAGCAACTGAAGAAATAAACCTGACAAAAATCTTACATGAAATGTTTCTTTTTTGTCTTTACGAAGTGACCTCGAACTTCTAAGCTTTGATTCATTGAACCTTTTGTCGCTGGATAACTTATGGAGATCAATATGCAGCTAAATCATAAAAATTGACAGCATAATATTCAAATAAATGCCATAGCTGTTATCACACTTTCTAACTAGACATTCATTTCACAGTGCATTTATTAGATAGTCAATAAGCCTGTATAAAAAATCCACTTATCAGAAAAAAATGAAAAAAGATTTTCTTTTAAATTTTGATGACATCATCACCCATCTGTTCTAAGAGGATGACACTGTAGATGTACTGGACACTTTAGATGACACTAGTTATTTCTACATGTTTCTAAGTTATTTAGCATCCAACTTATATTCACTACAATAGCTTTACAAAGTTTAATAATATTACTCACTAGTCGATAAAGCCTGGTTTTGATAAACAGTTAATGAGATATAAGAGTTTCAAATTTTGCTGACATATTAGCAAAGACACAAAAAAATTTTTTTTTGGAAATATATGCATACATGTTGCCTTTATTGTATAGATCTTGAAACGCTGATCAAGAAAATCTATAGAATCATGTATCATTGACAAACAGCTGCAGAGATATTGATGCTTAAAGTTTTTGTGATGATGCATCAGCCTGTTTATTCTGAATAGGATTTGGGGTCCCAGGTTTGGGAAACTTACCCAAATTGGTCCCAGGTAGTTCCTAATTACGCACATGGTAGAAAATGACTGACAGCACCACTTTGTATTTTAAGATATTTGGCCTCAAAGCTTTGAATGCACTGTAATGGCTTCATTAATTTAATATAAGATATTGACGTTAAATTAATGTTATTCATCATCATTCATCATTCTCTGCTTAACGTCCGTTTTCCATGCTAGCATGGGTTGAACGGGGTATATTAATGACTCTCTTCCAATCTGATCTAGACTGTGTTAGATCTAAACTCAACTTACTCTGTATAAAGTCTGTCCTTATAACCTCCTGCCCAAGTCTTTCTCGGTCTGCCTCTGGGCTTTGCCCCCAGAACTATCAAGTCTCTACACTTTCTTACCCAATTATCCTCCTCCATTTTTTCCAAGTGCCCCAGCCAATTCAATCTTCTTATCTGGATAACATCTTTAATTCTACGGAGACTTAGCCGGCTTCTTAGCTCATCTGAACTCTTTCTGTCTCTCAGACTGGCGTTACACATCCACCTAACCATTCTCATATCATTCCTTTCTAAACAGTGAAGATCTTCCTGCTTTACTGCCCATGTCTCACTACCGTACAACATAACACTTCTTATACAGGCCTCATACAACTTACCTTTACCTCAATTGACAGGACTCTGCTAGTCAACAAAGAAAGTAACTCTCTGAACTTTTTCCAAAAAGAACCTATCCAGCAAGTAACACTTCTTCCAACACCCCCTTCACTGCCCAACATATCACCTAAGTAACTGAAGTTCTCAACTATCTCTAACAAGCCACTGTTGTACATCATTAAAGCTAGAAATACTTCATTCTCTATAATCTCACCTTTGCAATGATTGCATACAAACTGAATGTCAGCTCTTAACCTTCCACTAATACTACTGCACTTCTTATGTACCCAATGCTTGCAAGTCTGACAAAAAATTGAGTTACTACCAACCCCTTTCCTACAAACTCCACAAGGCCACTTTCCAACTACAAGGTCACACTTGGCTGCAATGCTACTAATCATGACTTTAGACTTTGCTGTGTTTACCTTTAGCCCTTTCTCTTCTAGTCCTTTGTTCCACTTCTCAAACTTTTCAACTAATTCTTCCATCGACTCTGCTATGAGAACCAAATCATCTGCATACAATAACTCCCATGGACAACCTGTTCTGAACTCCATCGACAGCGCTTCTAAGACTAGAACAAACAACAAAGGACTAAGTACAGAAGCCTGATGTACACCAACATTTACACTAAATTTATCACTAAGTGAATTCTAGCATTGCTGTACATAGACTGTACCATCGTAACTAGCCAGTTATCCACACCTAATTTTCTCATAGCCCACCAAATAACTTTACGTGGCACTCTATCAAAAGCTTTCTCTAAATCTACAAAGGAAAAATAGAGATTCTTTTTCTTTCCTAAATACTTTTCCTGAAGCTGTCTGAGTAAAAATATTGCATCTGTAGTGCCACACCCTGGAACAAAACCAAATTGCATCTTATCTATATCAATCCTTTCTCTAAGTAACTTATCAATCAGTCTTTTAATAACTTTCATTACTTGATCAACCAACTTCAAACCTCTATAGTTACCCCTTTCTAATGCATCACCCTTGCCCTTGAAACAATTCACTATTACACTCGACTCACTATTACACTCGGAATAGCACCATCCTTTATAATCTGGTTATAGCAAGACTTGTAATATACTAGCCATCCTCAACCTAGTGTTATCTACCTTGTGGTGTGATAGCTGGGTAACGGTCTGACGATGCTCACACCTGACATCTGACCTACCGTGCGCGATTAATAACGTCGCTTAATAAGTCGATTAGCATTTGGAACATGCATTTTTTAGCAACTTCAAAGAAAAATGAACACATCCACTTTGCCTGACACATACAGACACACTCTCTGTTTATTATATAGAATAAAGAATATTGCAAAAAATATAATCCACTTTGCAAAAATCAAAAACAGAAACTGTGATTTGTATATAGATCATAAAAAATGTATGTTCATTACTTGATCAACCAACTTCAAACCTCTATAGTTACCCCTTTCTAATGCATCACCCTTGCCCTTGAAACAATTCACTATTACACTCGACTCACTATTACACTCGGAATAGCACCATCCTTTATAATCTGGTTATAGCAAGACTTGTAATATACTAGCCATCCTCAACCTAGTGTTATCTACCTTGTGGTGTGATAGCTGGGTAACGGTCTGACAATGCTCACACCTGACATCTGACCTACCGTGCGCGATTAATAACGTCGCTTAATAAGTCGATTAGCATTTGGAACATGCATTTTTTAGCAACTTCAAAGAAAAATGAACACATCCACTTTGCCTGACACATACAGACACACTCTCTGTTTATTATATAGAATAAAGAATATTGCAAAAAATATAATCCACTTTGCAAAAATCAAAAACAGAAACTGTGATTTGTATATAGATCATAAAAAATGTATTAGGAAGTACTTCACCAAACACAAAAAATCTATGTATATAATACATCGATTAAAAATAGTTTTCTTCACCTTTCATTCCTTAAGACTTAAACTAACTGCTGTAAGTGTGTTTAATTGATAATAGACATTTGTTTGTTTGGGGGAAGATGCTAAAAAAAAGGGGAATATTTTTTTCACTTTTTAAGAGATTTAGTATCTGAGTATTTACATAGAAGGATACAAAACGTTAGTAAACAAAATATAAATTCACTAAAAACAGATATACTCTTGCTATTTCATGCTCTTGTTCACGATTCAAATCTCTGTAATGATCAATCATCCTATCAGCTGATGATAAAACATCTGTTGTACGGTGTAGTGAAGAAGTAAGGTCATCTAACTTGTCAACAATGTAGTTTTCACGAGCGGCCATGTTGTTTCTACAAACGAAAAATTTGTTTTTTATTACTAACGTTTTTATAAGAAAGGGTAAGAGTATATAAACGTCAAAAAGCCCAGTGTTTATTTGAAATTTCTAGTCAATACACAAATCATCAACTGTGATGTTTTTCTACAAATCTGTTCCCTGCTTATCTAAAAGACCTAGAGACTAGAAAAAGAGAAGAGAGCAATCTATAAGTTGCCTAAATTAACAAAACTACTGTAAGCATCGCACAACCCATTTTTTTTGCATAACATGAGATGTAATGCAACTTTCTCTCAACTAAGAATAATTCACACACTGTCACAATATCTAAATTACAGAACTTTATTTAATTATAAACTGCAAATAAACAAAAAACACATAGATATGGGTTAAATAAAAAAGAAGTCTGTTGAATACATAAATTGGGACACCTAACATTGTAGTGATGGTCTTAAACAACTTACAGTGATGTTTTCGTTAAGTTGGATTTGTTTGGTGTATACAAACTTTATTCTTTCATGTTGAATCGTTCTTGTTCTAAAAATTATCTTTTTTTAATTAAGAAAAATGATTATTTACATAATTGACAAGTGCACATCACAATACAGAATGATTTTTACATAAAATTATGGGATTTTGAGAATCTTTTCTTGTGTCATGAAATTGCTACTAAACTTTTGTTACTAATGTGTAATCCACCCAAATTAATTGTACAAGAATAGTTATGTATCAAGTTTTAATAGAAGACCAGAAGCATAATAAAGCCATTCTTTTTTTTTGGCCTTGTGAACTTTAAATTGTAGGTTTTGTAAATAATAAAAATAGAAACAATTCATTTTGTATTTTCATGACATTAATTTTAGAGTCGGAGAAGTGTTTTTTTTTTAAACTTTCTTTAAATGTTAGCATTTAAAGTTTTAACAACGCGATGCGGTTGACACACATTCTTTTACAATGAATAATTCATTATTTGTCTCTTGATGTATTTTGCTATAACTTCTTATGTTTTTATTTAATTTAATAAACATGCAAAATGTAATTAAGATCGTGAAGGTCACAAAGTAAAATCATAATGCCACTTTTGTGATTGTGACAGCCTGGTGAATTTTTTGGTTGTGCATGGTACCCTTTCCACAATGTTAGGTGTCCTGATTCAAGTACTGTATGATTAACAAATAATCAATTTTTGTTGCCATAGATTTTGTCTTACTATAGGCTATAAGATTCTAAAAACATTTTTTTTGGAAACCTATCTATACCTAAATTTTCTTATTACAATGTTCTTACAATCCCTCTCTAAATTTTTACTGCCTAATGATTTTTCATTTAATTTTGTTCTAAAATGAACTTACATTTAATTTTATTCAAAGGGTGTGTGTTTTTTTTTGTTCATACATATTTTTCTAACAATAGGCAGGGTTTTTTTTAAAAAAGATACTTAAAGAGTATTTTGCTGCAACAAATGCTTTTAAAAAAGTACTGCACACCTTATCGTAGCTGCATAATTTACCAGACATGTTCAAAAGTTTTAAAAAATACCAAAATACTATCGGTAGTTGGAGCTTGCGCAGTGCAGTACTATGTCATAAATTATTAATGTTACGCGCTATCTTTGTTGTTATCTAACTGTTATTAAAGAGAAAGGTTTTCTTTTAATTCTGTGTAAATTTTCAAGCAGGTTGTAACCAGGCCAAAATTTGGATTTTGTAAGGAGAAGTTTTTTTTCCTAAATAATGCAAAAACTCTAATAAAAAAAGGTTCATTTGTTTATCAATCAATAAAACATTACACCACTACAAAGTTCAATAGTATTAGCAAAAGTCAATAAGCTATTGCAGTGCACTTGGAAACAGATTAAAATAGCTGACGTCATCTCCCTGCGCACATGAAAAAGTTTACTTCAATGACAGTGTGGAGGAATGCAATCACATAGTGAGATTTCTGTCAATGGGTAGCGATCAAGTCACATACAATGATATGAACATTGAGCAAATGTTAAATTATATCCACTAGCCATACACACACCAATTTATTACATTTGTGCGATTACACATAAAAAAAATCATAATAATGTGTGCTTTATAACACACGGCAAGAGCATTATAGCATGTGAAACTCTGCATGCTAGGTCAATTACTCCTGCTAAGAGCCAATTTCTGTAAGAACCAGGCAATTTTGATAGGAAATATAATGATAGTAAATGATTTTGTTTTCTTTTTTTTAGATGGGTACCATACCCATTGAGTAAAGCAAATTCTTGGAACTTTGTTAAAATCCGAAAATTAAAATTTTGGAAATTTGATTTACTTAATACATACCGTATGAAATATCTAAAAATAAAGATAAGGCACCGTCTGGTTCTTACAAAAATTGGTTCTTAAGGCTAGCTGGAGTTAAGTACTTTTCTCCCTAAAATTTCTATCATGTTGAGACCATGATACACAGTCTCATTGTATTGTAATATGGTTAAACATCTTGTTATTATTTTTATAATTTGTAGACAAATGCACTCTTTAGCATTCATGAAATTTGTGAAAAGAAAAAGTTCCTATTTTTGTAAAATTTAATCTTATAACTACTCTTGAAAACTTAATTCTCTATTTCTTGTATATGTTATCAAAAAGGTAGAATTTTTTAATGTGTCATTAAAAAACTTTTGACAGCACGCTATTTCACGCCATTTCATATAATTTAAGACAGGTGTGCGGTAGATTGCACGCCTCAAAAATTCTGCGCATGATATCAAAAAAATGTGTTTACAAAAACAATTCCTTCACTTTGTACACTGCACAGCTGCTGCTGTTTTGGTGTAAGGAACAAACCAAATGCAAGTTCCAACAATGTACGGCAGGGAATTTCAACCCATACACAAAGAAGTTGTAAGCAGACTCGTTAATTGAACTTTGTTATTATATACTTTTGGGCCAAACAGCTATTTAAATTAAATTAAATTACGGAAAGTCGAATGGCCGCTAATAATGATATTTAATAAACCTTATGTTGAATGAACCATAAATATTAAAGTTTTTTTCCCATTAGTTACATTATCTTTTAATTATTTAAGCTGTAAAATAAAGAAAAAAATAAACAAAAAAACAAATAAAAGAAAACGTTGGTTTATTTATGGAAATAGGAAAGCAGAGGTAATTTGGTGATAACTTAATTGTCATACTTTGTGAAAATAGAGAAAGGTGAATTTCCTAACAATGTGCATGCGCCTTTTTACACATTGAAAACAAATGCATTTTGTCCTGGACTCAAGGAAGTTTTTTTTAGATCCTGACACAAAGTAACAACAATATTAGTGCTCATTATCACAAACAAACCTTTATGCAGTATCTCAGGTCTTTTGGGAAAATTTTGATACATGTGTGGCAAAAAGCACGCCTCAAGTATTTTAGGTATGCTTTTGGATGTGCTGTTAAATTCTTATAAAATTTGTCATTATGCAGGTGTTTTGTGTGTGTGGAGGTGTGCGCGTGCTTATTATATCAAGACAGCGTTGCAAACATATGGGTCTCCCTGTACCCCACTCTTGGCCTGGCTTTTGTGGAACACAATTTTTCGCCTGCAAATTTTAGCAGAAGGTGGGGGAGGGCAGTTTGTATTCTGCCAGTCTTGAGTAAGGTTCAGATATGGAAACATTTTCCATACATAACTATTGATCCTAACTTTAAAAATATAGAGCTATATTTATATACAACACTACGCACCTAAATAATTTCAACTAGCCACATCATAAATGTATCTATAGATCTTAATTCTATCAAGATGGTTTTGGTACATAGCTAGGCTGGCCATTTTCTTTACTGGATTTGAGATTTGTTTTGCTATTTTCAATGTTTTGATTTTGCCGCCGTGTTTGTTGTATAATAACCGGAACAGTAGCCTAGGGGAACACACAAAATAGTTTGGTTTTATAACACTTTATTTAAACTTGATAAAACATAAAACTTGATTTTTTTTGTTTTACTTAAAGTATTAATTGTATGTATATTTATAAAAAATGTTGTTTTTAGGATAAAAGATGCACATATGTTGTGGATAAGATCTAATTTGCTTTCCTAATGATGGTTTCCGTTCATAGTATTAAAAGCGTAAACATTGGAATCGAAATTTCATTTGCGGACGTAGATGTAGCAGGCTACACAACAGAAAAGAACCACTGTGTTAATTTGAAACCGTATCCTTTATTTTTTTTAAAACAGAATTTTACTAAAGTAGAATTCCATTAGCCTATAGTAGGGAGAAAAATTATGAAGTGATTTTTTACTGTAGCATTGGTTCTGGTAGATGAACAACGATTTGACTAAAGATTAATGTAGTTCTGATGATACTGTTTTTGTGCATATTTACATAGTGGCGGATTTAGGGGGTATGTCAAGCTAGTCGAGTGGACGTACTTAATTTTCGTCAAAAGCCTTGTTGCAATTTTAAAAAGTATTTCCCTTAAGTACAAAAATTTTCCAGGGTGGCTTTCGCAATATGTAATATGCTCTGGGTTGAATTTCTACAGCTAGAATTTCTACACATAAAACACACATGCGTGTATTATATAGTTGAGCGTATGTTCATCAATGATATGGCATTATATGTAATTATCTTGGAGTAACTTCACATCTTGTTTTATTAGGGACACAAAATTCAGTTATTTGCTTTAATTCACTGTAAAAATTATATATACCCCCTAATTTAATGTTGCTGTACTTCAACTTACTTGTTGTATTAGGGGGTTAAAAATATAAATAAGGGCAACATGTGACTGTAAAAAGCATAAGCCAACCCCTGTATATTTAACATAAGTAAAGTCGAATAAGGTGAGATTATTTATTAAGGGGGAATGGCTTGTGAAATACCGCTAAAAACCGTTAAAACAAAAACGAATGACGCTTTACTTCGTCACACAATAGTTTTTCGCAACAAAAATAAAATAGTCAACATATTTACTTTTGAAAATTTGTTATCAAAGTCGTAAAACAGCAAAGAATTAAGAACTTGACAAAAATTGTACATCTACCCCCTGATAGATTTATTGCGACTGACTTGTGAAGAGATTTCCATGCTGAACTTAATATGAACTTTAAAGTGGTAGCATGTGTGGTGTTCGTACAAAGTTTGTTTGTCAACTACAGCAAGAAAACACATGATGTTTTTATTAAAGCTTTGCTCTTGGCTAAGTTGGATAAAGAAGTTGTTGTGGCCGGCACTATGAATTTTCGAATTAAAAGCAGAAATGAAATAAGCTGCTATTTTTAAATCAACGTTTTAGCTTAAAAGAATGGTTTAACAAGACCTCGAAAAATACTATTATTTGGTGAACTTTGTGTGTCGCTGAATGGTGTTTAGGTGGAAGTAGATTTTGTAAGGTTTTTACTGTGTTTTAAGCTAGCTAGTTAGAATGTAGATAAATTGTGCAGAAAAACTGTCGTAGTATTTTTAAACTAGTAAGATAAAAAATCACTAAACTAGAAAATTTTTGTTAGTTTTAAAAATGAAAAATGCCTTAATCACATAAAAATATGTAATTTATATTTTATAAAATATAATTTTAAGTTGTCTTGTATAAATTTTATTCTGCTTTTTTTTCTCACACATGCTTTCATAAAACGGTACTCTTATTCGGCTGGTCACCAAAAATATATTAAAATATGCTCCCTAGCTTAGAGGGTATACAAAAATGCGGTATACAAAAATTTGCAGAAATTTTGACCTCAACACGGTGTGTAAACGGTCACTTTATGAAACATGTCATTTTAAGTAAACCGACTTAAATCTTAGTATGAAACTGACTAATATATAGACCTGTCACTGCTTTGGTTTTCCTCATTTTGACTTTAGTGTATTTTTAAAATGGTATTTTATGCGCTAAGTTAAAAATCTCTTAAATGCCTTGCATTCTTTTAACTCCCATTTCTTAGTGATTTTGTAAAAAATTGAACTAACTTGTTTAAATTCCTGTATCCGCCACTGATTACACATCTGTTATAAGAACCAGTAAAATATGAGGAGGTTGACTTTCTTATTTTTGGACCTTTTCAGCATCAATTGTTCTCAACTTCCGAACCTAATTTCACAGATTCAATATGTAGCCCCATTTTCTTCTCTTTATGAATTTTTCCCCAATTTATCTGTATGTTTTTCTATGCAAAAATGGGTGTGTTTGTTGCCAATGAACATTTGTAATTGTGTTCATAAACAATTGAGCTTAGGTTTTCCTTAGTTTTGAAAATAGTTATTTGAACCTGAAGCTTATTTTTTGGCTAAATCCGAGGCTTGTGTTCTTATAAATTGTAATTATAAAAAGCATTTAGGTTCCACCAAAAGCAGTTTTACAAATTCTATGTACTTCCCCATGTCTCTATCTGTATTTTTCACACACTTTCCAATTAAGGGGCTAAAACTATTTTTAATCCACCATGGAATACATCAATATCTATTATGGTATCTTTGGCCTGTATATAGTCACAGTCTTGTAATTTTCATTTGCTGTTTTTTCATAAAATTATTATTACAAATGCTTTAAATTTTGTTTCAAGGTTGGTTTAGTAATTTGATACTTTTTTTAATTTAAGAAAATCCATGGCATTTATCTATAGACATTTTCCACACAAAATGATATTCCAGTCAGTGTGTAGATTCACCCAGAGAAAGTTATCAAGATATAGGTATGTACATGAGATATATCTTACACATCTTTTGTTTGAAAAAAATAGTTGGATAAAAGACTATGAAAAATCTACAAGTTTCATGGTTTTTGTTTGCATTGCTATTTCATGTTGTTGTTTTTTTTTTACCCCAAAACACTTGGTGTGAGAAACAGAATACAGCTATGCTTATAAAGTCTAATCAGTAGCCCATGGATAAATCAACGGGTTTCTTTGTCTTTTATATACCATATTTTCAACTATAAACTTGCACAGACAATCAGAATATGGGTATCTTACACTTCCAAATAATTGTAACGGATCAACTCTTAAGTATATGTTAAAGATGATAGAAAACAGGATTTTTACAATTTCGATAAGTTTAAAAAAGAATTTAAGGGTCAGAAGATAACCTTTGTAAAAACACTTGTAACATTTATTGTCTGTTGCCACCTTTGAAATGGACTTTATGAGATATCAAGTCTTTACCCTTACTGGAATTTTGTTCATAGAAAGGTTTTTAAACATCTAAAATGTAACTTATAGTTAGGATAGGATTACAAGGGTTACGTTTGTGTAAGCGTTTTAGCTTTACCGCTCTTATTATATGAGCAGTTTTGGCAAGTTTAAATTTTTTGCACATTCTATTCTATTGACTTTTTCTATTTCTAGTAACTTTATTATAATATCACCTATTTTGAACACCTTAGACTTTGTTTTGCTGCTCTTTTAGCTTAGTTAATCAGAAGAATTTATCATGTCACTATGATATCCTTGGCTTACATAAATCTGCTTCAAAAAAAGATATCCGTGAGGCGTACTTAAAGAAAACCAAGCAGGTAAAATCCTCTTTAAGTTACTTAAAAATACATATAGTATATATGGGATACCTATATAGATATAGTCAATACTGAATAAATTTAGTCACTAAGTATTATTTACTTACCCATATTTTTATTCATGTTATTCAAGTACTCTTTAATATGGTGGAAACACCGCCGAAAGTCTCATAAATAACCTAAAAAATGGTCACCCCTTCTTAGATTTTCTGAATAAACTCTAGATTGTCTTATCATCCTTAACAAAATAAATTACTTCTCTGCCATTCAATAAAAAAAGGTTGTATTATCAGTAACACTTCTTTTCTTCCTTCTTTGACTAAATCTCCTAAGATACGGAATATTTATGTGTTTTCCTAGAAAATCTTTCACCTGACCTCCTAAATTTCCAATATGTGAAAAATGTTGACAACCTGTTTTATATCACCTAATTATTATCAATTTATTTCAGTATCATCCTGATAAAGATCCTAGTGATGACAGCCTCCATGAAAAGTTTGTTGAGGTTGTAAATTAAAATTTTGTAGCTGGTCTCTTAATACCAGATACCATTTCATATCCTGAGAATAAGTTTAAGTTTTCATTCTCTGTTGTTATTTTACAGAATTAATATTTAATGGAAGAGACTGAGTAGTAGACTGGATAGTTTCTTTTAACTGTTTATATTATACATTTTTATTCTTACAACATGCAGTAAACAATAGTTGTGATGTATCGTGAAATTTTCTCTTTTTGTTACAGCTTTTGTCAATGTCTTTAAGTTTTATATGTACAAAAATTTCATTGACCTGTTACCTTATGTTTTGTTATTTAAACGTATCAATAATGTGATGTTTTGATTGGCATTGCTAAA
The DNA here is from genome assembly GCF_029227915.1 of Hydractinia symbiolongicarpus. NCBI lineage: Eukaryota > Metazoa > Cnidaria > Hydrozoa > Anthoathecata > Hydractiniidae > Hydractinia > Hydractinia symbiolongicarpus. The sequence continues at coordinate 9,050,169 of NC_079878.1, forward strand.
ATATATAACTCAAACAATTATTACCTATGAAAACTAAATGATACCTAGCACAAATAATTAATAATATATATCGTTTTTTGCTATACGCAGGAATTTAAGGTTGTCATAAAATAATTAAAGTTATACGCAGCTACTTGAAAAGTCTGAAGACAATTGGGAAACCAGTCATTAAAAATTCTTTATTTTACCTCAACTTTGCTAAAACTTTAGAACTTTAAAATTGATTATAAGTATCTTTTTTACTAGGAAAGATCACGAAGGAAAAATAAATATTTTAAAAAGTGTTAATGCCTTTGTTAAAAGAATAGTGTTTTTTTATTCAGTCTAAGTTTATTTCAACTTTTTGATTTAAATATCAGCTTTAATGTTCCTAGTCCAATTTCATTCCAAGACGAAGTCATCATATGTTATACCAAACCTGAAAAAGTCTGAAACAGAATTTTTTGAAAAACTGTTTTTTTTCTTAGTAGAGTCATACAACGGAGCATAACTTTAATATTCTTTTGAATGATATTTCTAACTGAGTGTTAAAACATTCTTATTTAAAACAGCAATGGAAGTAAAAGACAATTCCAGAAATATTAAAATCTTGTGCAGGGTCACAGCAGTGAAATTAAACTTTTAGCTAATAATTTTTATGCATCGCAAAAAAAAATTGTCTAAAATAAGTTTGGATATTCTTAATTGTTGATTCCTTTTTAACTTCAGTATTTATCTGATAAAGTATATTTTCAAAAAACGGCATACATGAATTCTACCTTCTCTATAGGTAACACAAGCATATGAAATCTTAGGAGATCAGCATTTAAAAAACATTTATGATGGCATCAGTCATCCTAATATTGTTTACCAACAAAGAACTCGAAGAAATTCAACAAGCGGTACCAATCCCTTTGGTACCTATGAAGACCCTGGGAGGTATATTGAAACTTCGTGCTATAAATTTGAAATACAGTACCATCCCGTTAACTTAGACCTTTAAAGGTGAATGTCCGAGTTACCCAGGGTAAAAATTCTGGAGTAACTTGGACATTTGCTAAGTCAGACGAATTTCCTGTCCTCCTTTAGGGTCTGAATTAACGGAATCTACTGTATCCGTTTTCGTTCTTTTTTTGGATGGAATGCAAGCAAATTTTTTTTTTCTGACAACGATAATCCTCCCTGATAGACTTGTCTCTCCCACAAACCTTAGATCAATTTCCATCTACTTAATTTTTTTTTATTTTACATATTATTCTTGCAATGATTCTTTTCATTTTTTTGCTTTTATTGTAGCTAAATTAGCAGGTATAAAAACCTTATTTTTTCCCTTCTTATATTTTACTTTTCATGACATTGTAACAAAATTACATCCTTCCGAATCATGCTCATATAGGTTATTAGGTCACGTGATATTCAAGTCACGTGAAATTCAAAACATGTGATATTAAAGTCACGTGATAACTGTTTTTGAGTTGACATTTTAGCGTGTATAATGTTGTTACATTGGTTTTTTGTTTCTTATAAATTAGTTATAGCGCATGCGCGACAGAAAATATATTTAGAAAGGTAATCGCGGCAGCCCTTAATGCTATTTTTGCTTTGTTTTATTCTCCTTATTATTTCTTTGTTCGTTCATTCATTCATTTGATGAAAAGTCAAGCTAGCGATAAATATAGATTAGCATTTTTTATCGCTATAAATCTTTATCGCTAATCAATTTCTATTTAGTGATAACTTTATTGTTTTTTATCTAATTATCGTTAAATACCTATAGTTAATCATAGCTTGTTATTAAATTCCCTGGAATTTGAACTGCCTTAGTAGAGAACTGTCATAAATAACAAACAGTAGTTATTTTTGTTTGCCTTTATTTTACGTTTTATCTGAAACACCTTTTTGCTACTAGAGCATACGTGTGATTATTAAGACATTTTATTGCAGCAAGCAAGATGTGTAAAAATTATTTCTATCTGGAATTTGCGGGGATGACCTGGAAATTTGTTCGAGATAGAGATTCTTCAAACGAACGAATGTTACTCAATAAACTATAGCGGACATAAAAAGCCAGCTAAATGTAATGTCTCTTATTAAAAAATCTGGATTAGTGTTTTGTTACATAGACAACATCTGTAGTAATGGTACTGTTATTTCTGTGAACCATAATGGCATTAAGTAGTTAGGTTCTATCAAAAATTCTAGTACCATTTTTCGCAGTACCAATCCGTTGTTCGTCTTTCTTTGAAACCACAGTGACTCCCCAAGAACGCCCAATTGTGGCAATGCTACAAAAAAGGCAAACCATGCTTGGTGTCCGGCTTGCGGCGGTTATTACATATGTACAATATATAAATATTTTCATTGCATGTTGTCTTCTAATACAAGGAGATTGGCAGATCAAATCTTAACTCCGTCACAAGAGCTAGTAATTAAATTACCACACAGCTAGCATAAAATGTCCTGTAGGCTTTTTACTTTATCTGTTGCACCTACATATCTCTCCAGCACCAACTGTTAGTATATACAGCAAAGCGTAGGCAGGTTCTCCTGTAATATAAAAACAGTTCAAACTTTCACTAGTTATTTCAATATCTTATTTTTTCGTGAATTGTCATTATGCAAAGACAAACTGATTAGATAACAGTCCTGTGGGAGGTATATTGAATTGTGAATGTAGAAGCATCAATATACTCAATTGGATTTTGTTTATAACAATCCAAATGGTTTGAATTTTCAATTTTTTTCTTATGTATGTTTGGCGTTGTGAATGACTGCTTTTGGAATGGTCTGTATAAATGAACCACTCTTGTTTCTGTTTCTGTGCCTGTATTTTAATTTTTATTCGTTGCAGAGTTTTTGCACACTTCCTTTTCACAAAAATGTCAACGTTTTGACGAGCCTTGATATTTTCCTGTCTTCGTCATTTTTCAGCGTAATTATTTCTAATATCTTCTTAGAGTACTGTGCCTTATACAAAACTTTTCTAAATTTATGACGTAAACATGGCTTGTAAACATGGTTGCAGAATGTTAAATACTAGCTCCTCTTTCAACCTATCAAAGGTAACGAAGTTTAAAGTTATCTTTAGTTTTACAATAATTTCTTCTTATCTCTTTCTTCTGTGGTATGCTTTCTGCGAAAAAATTTTCCCGTCGAAGCTTTTTCTCTAAAAGTATCTGTCTCTATTTAGCAGAAAAATACATTACTTTCAATTTATGTTCCTTCCTCGAAGACTAATGGTTAATTTGTTGTCTTTAGAGTAGGGTTTAAGGGATTAAAATGGGTATATTTAACTTGAGGTCCTGCATAGAAATGTTTTTAAATGGAATGTCCATGTTGATTTTACCGCGTTGAAACATGGAAAGAAATTAAAACAGGATAAAGAAACATTACAATTTTAAGAGCGATGAATTACAAGAACATCTAATTTCTTTACTTTTCGTTAAAGTTTTTGGACGAGAAAATTTATCATTTTTAATATTCGGAATTTCTTACGTTATCGTTCCACGGTGTGCGTGTTTATGGTGAGTAATTTAACAAAAATGTATTAAATGGGCATTGTACAAATTAAGTCTGCAGACAATAATAATTCTTGACGTTAATTTCACGGCTCCCCACATGGTGTTTTGTGTTTCTCGCAGTTATCCAAACACTCCAGTCAGTCGCTTTGAAAACATTTCTTTGATTATCAACAAAAAGAAGAAATTTCTCAAAAATAATTTATTTATGAAGTGTTTGTATTTAAGATAAAATACGTTTATTTAGATTTAATCGTTTCAACCTCTATAAAAACCTAATTTTGCTTCGTAAAATTATTCACAAAAATCTTTCTGTTAAAAGAAATTTGAATTAGTATTTAGCACTGTATAAGTCAATTTACTTCTTTTATTATGGAAGAGAAAGAACAAATCTCACACCTTTCGATGTCATCTTAGTAGTGTTTAATGTATTTTCACTTTCAAATCTTAGATTTATTACAGCTTTGTTTTGCACGGTAATCTTTTTTTCTTATTCACTGCTCAAATTTATATCTTATACTTTTTTCTCTCATCTCGCCTCCCACTGTCATTATGAAATTATATTTATCTATATAACATGTTTTGTACAGAGAGGGGGTGATTGCTACGTTCAAGAATCTGCAGTACATAAAGTCGTTCTTTTTACTATAAATCCTCCTTTCTTTTAGCATCTACCTACGTAATTTCTTTTTGCATATTTTGGATTCTCCACTTCCTTAAAGTGTATATATGTTTGTTTGCTTGTTGTTATGCATCGTTAAGAAACATCTGATTAACTTAATAACAAAATTAATTCCTAAACACTAATTCCATTTCTAAACAAGGTTTTTATCGTTGGACGTGAATATTTAATAAGAGAAAGTAAGAGCGTTCGTTATATCAATGTTGTTACAGCCGTTAATAGGTTCAGAATAAATTTACATCACTTCGCAGAAGATTTAAAAGAGGGGTTGTTTTGGAATCAAAATGTCGAAGACTGATTTGAAAGATATCGACAACGCAATCGAAAATGCCGTTTATGATGTGCAAAAGAAGGAAACGAAGAAGAATAAAAAAATAACTGTGAACGTAAATAAAGCGAAATTTAAAAATTACAAGATGCTCTCCCCTGATCTTCTTTCACCGGCACAGGTTCAGGATTGCTTAGAAGAAGGGCGAAAGTCGCCGTTAATTAAATCACCGGTTGCCGATCGGAAGTTTGTTCGTCGTCAGGGTGTATCTGAGAAGAATGAAATAGAACGACATTTAGTTAAAGAAACTGTAAAAAACTGCTTAAAAGCCGAAAACGTACTAGAGTATAATTTGTTTTGAGACTAATTAAGTAGAGTTTTTTAGCGTGGAGTATTTTCAGCCATAAAACGCATTTAGGCTTTAATATTTGCGTCAAATGAAGTTGAGGAATTCTGGTGCAAAGAAAGAGACAAAAAGAACAAACATATTTTTGTAGCCACTGGTTCATGAAAGCAATAATTGGATATGGGATGGTGAACCATTTAAAAACAAAATAATTGAAAAACAGAATCATTATTATTGGTTTCGTGAGTGGCATTCTTGCTGACGTCAGCATGTGTCTTGCTACAGTTTTTTTTTACTATTTACTATTTTGAATACAATGTAGATGTTTCAGACTTGCAGTTTTTCACGTTAATGTTTGAATATGTGTTTTTGCGTCAAAGTCTCGATAACCAAAGTCTCGATAACTTTAATAACTTTTCTTCTAAATGTTTTTATACAACTCTTACCTTTTGCTTACTGAGGTAGAGAAAATGGGTTTGGTTCTCACCTATCATTGTGACTTTCAAAGAAAGACAATATACATTCGAATTTTTTAAGAAATTTTTGTAATTTTCTACAGTTTTAATTCAGGGTCAAAAATATTTGGACCAAAAAATTTCGGAAATTTTCGGACTAATTCTTAGAATACATTTCACAGTTTCAGGCAAACTTTTGGATTGAGTTTCAGGCTAATTATAATTTTGCATTATTTTTCAAGCGTTAGAAGAGGAAGTGGCAAAAGAAGAATGGAGATTACATTCTGTCATTTATATTAGGTTTAATTTGAAGTTGAAAACTTGAAAATCTAACTTGTATAAATACATTCTAAAGAAAATGCAAATATATTTAAACTGAAAGAAAGTCGTTATCGTCGTCGTTGTTATTGTCGTTATTTCTGCCGTTGCCACAACAACATAGTATTGACACACTAGAATGCGCCATTATGAAAACGTGAAGACTGACCAGATTACCGAGTAAAAAAGAAAATCTTTGCTTTGAAATATTGGTTTTTCTATGTCGTTCCTGTAGACAAGTGCCGGTGTTGTAGCTGAAAGTTACAGAGATCAATGTTTTTAAGCGCGTCTGCATTTTTTTTTAACAATCTCATTCCAATTTGTTTTTCTTTTTACGATATTACTAACTGCACTAAAGAGAGCTTAACATCTAGTAGCACACATTTCTGTTATTGGTCAAAATAGGAGTATCATCTTTTTTAATCTTGGTAATGGAGGCGGTTAATTTGTATTGGAGGTGGCTTAATAACACTGATCACAACAGAAGTACTGGTATAGTTACTAAAAAAGGGGAGGCGAACTCTGATAAGGCGATGATTTCACATGATTGGTAAATCATGTGAGAGCAGTTGCTAGGAAAGTGAAACACGATCATTGAAATCTCAGTTAACATAGGATCAAACAGACTATGAAAATGAAAAGAAATACGGCACTATAGTATAAAATGTGATTACAATAGGGAGGCGTTTAATATTTCGTCAAGTTAAGTAAGGTCAAACAACGTCTGTTCTTATTTATCTATTGTTGCTTTTAAGTGTTGCAAACAACGGTTATGAAATACTTTATCGGGAATGAACAACTTGCAACAACGGTTCCATGTCTTATATACCTCACCTTGAAAACGAGGCGTAAAGAAAGCAAGAGCGCAAATTACGGTTTCAGCAATGTGCATAGTGTATTTAATTTTTTTAATCATTATTATTCGATATTTTTATTCGATATTCTAGCTTAGATTAAAACTTTTTCATAACTGGATAGCCCAAATCTTTTTTTTTTTAAATCTAGTCAAGATGCATCGAAACAAACATACCCGTATACGTAATGTTCGTTAGTACCCCCTACCATTATTCTTTTTAGGTTTCCAGTTAATTAGCAAAATTATTTTTTCAGTAATAGAAACTCACGAGAAGACGTCAGGAAAAATGTTTTGTAAAAAGGTATTAGAAATTTGCACCGTAAGAATTCATTTTACAGCCTGGCCAGTTGACATAGAAAATGTGTATCTGTCCAAGGTTTTAAAAATATCAAAATTACCATAATAAGCACCCTAAAGTAATTGAACTTTAACTCTGTTCTAACTCAGAAAATATATTTCACGTCCATCTTAATATAAACTGACCAATAACAGGGTACACAGACGAAGAAGACAATCCACCTCAACATGAACATTCACTACAAGATTGACACAGACGAATAAAACCGACATCAACATGAACACGCAGTATTCACGTTTTTCCACATACCAGTAGCTGAATGCTCCTGCCTTTCAGTTTATGTCTTAAATAGGAAAAGCGCTTAAAAATCAATGCAGTACTAAATATTTGAGGCTTTGATGCTCAGCGATGAAGAAACAATACAATCTGCAGCTATTACTTTGCTGAAGCTTTAATGTTATTTAAAGAAATCCTTAAAAGGCATTAAGATTGGGATTTGAGATTGTTGTCCAACTTCTCAGGAACGATAAAAATGCTGCATAACACTGTTCTCAACTTTGCCAAATAATTCACATTTTTTTTAATTGTTAATTACAAAAGTAGTGCCATTTCGTGTATTTTTAATGAGAATCATCAATACCTATAAAGTATTCTGCCGAACAATTGATGACTAGCTCGTTTAAATTGTAATTCTGCTAATAAGTGACCTGTTGTAATTTTTTACGCAAGTATTTGACCTGTGGCTTAATGTTATTATTTTATAGGGGCTCATCACCTGAAGAGCCTAAAGCTCGGTTAGATAGAATATCTCGTTGTAGACTGTATGTTACTAGCTTTGTCGTCACTGCGTTATTTTGTTTTATTCATAAGTCGCATATTTACATTCCGTAAATTAAAATTTTAAAATAACATTCAAAACACATTCGGTTATTTCATATCACCTACATTATAATACCGAAATTTTCGTCTACAAACCAAAGAATAGTGACAGGCGAATTCCAATGAATGTTCCGGAAGAGTTGCATTGAATTTCCACGGGTTTCGACTAGTATTATTTTCTCCTTTCTGTATTAGTAACACCCGTATTTTTTCTGTCTCTACTCAAAATGCTATTAAAGTAGCGATGGCTGTGCTATGGACACGAAATGTGATATAAAATGGACGGGCTACCAACTAGTCTATTTAATAATGCCGTATTCTGTATGTTCAAAACGGCTATACGCAGCTTCCATACAGATCTCCCGCAGTTAACGACTAGTCTGTAATAATAACCCTCGCATAAATTATGACAGGATGACGGGCGAACCCGTGGATTTTTTCACGAGTTAATGACTACTCTATTTAATAATAATATTGTTTATGTTAGGGGCCATCTACAAAGGAGATCCGCACACCGATTTTTTATTCCTTTTTCGTATCCGCATGTCGTTGTGATATTTTTTTTAATTCGTAAAGGGTAGTATAGCACCTCAGCAATAGCAGAAAATTTTCCTAGACAAAAACAACTATGATACTATGATGTTGAAAAATGCTTCTCATGTAAGTGACTAATAAAACGACTTGTATAATCATATCTCTAAAAAGACAACCGGATCAGCAAGAAATGCAAAAAAAAATATTCTGTACAGGATGTCCGCTTACGGCTAAACACCCTACCTCTGTCCGCTTTTTCCCCCACCCACCCAAGGTGCTGATGTCTTTTAATGGATAACCCCGAGGAAAGCCGCTCAACTGGTCACCCGCCAAAATACCTCCATGCCATGCCTCGTTTGGAGTTTGAACCCACGACCTCCGCATTTAAAGCGAACAAGGTTACCAGTCGGTGCTAAAATAATCTCTTGTTCTTTTCTTTACACATTTAGAACCATACTACATGACCACATAGTATAAAAATATCAGGATATCGATAAGGAGCTCTCAGGGAACCTAGCTGGATAGTTCTCCATCGTAAAACTTATTAAAAGAGATTGCAAAACGTCTTAAGAGTGATCACAAAACTTTTGGGAAGGAGTTTATTATTTCATCGAGATTTTATAACTGTCTTGATGCACTGAAATCAGCTCATTTGGTTCACACCAAATGTTTTTTTCTCTCTGCAACCGGTCATCGTCTTGTTGATATGATTTCCTTACACTTATCTTGATTATCAGGTCGTTAAGTTTATGCTTTATACATTCTAATTTTTAATCATCAAGTTGAAAACCAAACAAGAAAATCAGTGTCAAATTAAAACAATTCTTTATCAAAAGACATAGCTGCAATGTTGAGTTATTTTATAGAACAGTAACTCTACGTTCCTATTTCTCAAAGGATATAATCGTTTTTAGCCCAATATTTCGAATTTGTTCTTGCTCTTTGAGAACCTCATATCAAAGTACTAGGAACTAAGTTCTGTTTTTGTTGTTATTACAATAATTCATGTCACCATTTTTGTAGGAAAGTCACGTTGTTGTTGTTGTTGTTGTTGTTGTTGTTGTTGTTGTTGTTCTTGAAAAGTGTTATGTTTTTACCTTTGTGTCTCGCGTTAAGTTGTGGTGGCGAAGTACTCCATATAAAAAAATACTGACTCACAAATGTGATAGTTTCAAGATATTATTCTTTAATAATCTTTGGAGCGGTAAATTATCTTATCAGATCTGACCACACACATCTGGAACACCATCCTGTTTGTTATGTCATTCTTCCTTTGGAGAAAAAAACATCGGACAAAAGTTTGTTGGACGAAAGTGACGATTATTCGGAAAGATGACGAACTTTTTTTCCGACAAGAAGCTTAGATAAACATTTGTCAGTCAAAAATTTTGTTTGGTGAGGTTGTTCCCTTTCTTCAGGTGTTTTGAAGCGCTAGCCTCTTTATTATTTCCTATCTTCTTCGCATGTTGTTATTCTGCATTTTATTAGAAACCAGCCGTCACAACAATAATAATGGCGTCCTTCGGAATTTATTCCATTATCGGAGTTTGCATTCCAACCCAGGCTACTTGCAGCGATCGTTTGTCTATTAAGGAAACAATTTTAATTCCCGCGTGTCGGCTGTGTACGAAACATAATAGTTGGACATAATTCCTGACAAACAAAAGAGATACTGCCTAATACAAAAATCTCGCGTTAATTAATTAATCTGAAATTCATAAGAGTATTAGAAAAGTTATGTAAAGCAATTTAAACTGTATGCGTCTCCTTGGGAATATTTATTATGGTTTCAAATCACCAAGGTTTTTAATTGTGGCAGCTTCTTTTGTTAAAGTTGATCAAGAAATGCTTTTTTAATTACACCACATGCCATAGTGCATGTTATTGATGTAATTTTTCTATTGTTAAAACACAATGATGCGGATCAGGAAAGTGTCATAACACGCAGACTAGACGGTCAATGGCTGACGTAAACAAAACAAAACATCTTATAAAAGAAGTTGAATGTGGTTTTTTATATCAGTTGTTCGAATACCACACTCACTGAACTTCGTATATATATTTATACAGCTATACTTTCTGCATAGGAGAGGACCTCTTTTAAAACTGCATATATTGTGACTCATTATTTGAAATCATGTTGGCTAAAGATATTGAAATAGCGCTTGAAGATGCCGTGTATTGCATACAGAAGAAAGAGTTGAAAAAGGAGAAGAGAAGAAATTCAACGGTTAAGAAAATTTTCAACAAACAAAAGTACGAACTTATTACCGAGCAGACACTAACCCAAGAGGAGTTAAAAGCTCGCCTGGAAGAGGGAAAAAAGTCGTTGTTGATAAGGTCGCCTCAGAATGATCGAAAATACGAGCGGCGGCAAGCTGTGTTTGAAAGGAATGAAACTGAAAGACAGCTGGTGAGGAGTACAGTTAAAAATCACATGATTAACCAACAAATGCAAGAATATTACTTAAATTGAGACTTTTGCGTCAACAACGTTTTAAGAAGTTTTCGTGTTGTTTATTCGTGATCGGTGCACCAAGAAACGCGTTGATTGTTGACAATTACGATGAACTTTCTCAGGAAGGAAGTGTTAACGAGAAGTCCGTCCAGTAGACTTTTAAGTAGATTATAAATCATACGGAATGTGATTAATTATATTGCTTCAAAACATTGGTGAAGAGGTGGTCAAGTTTTTTCAGGGATTTTTTTTTCTTTCAATTTTTATATATATATGTATTTACTTGTTAATTAATTTTACAGATTATTTATAGAAATTTTTAATATATTACAGATATATATTTGTAGATAATTCCATATTTTATATGTTGAGCGTTGAAAAAGATAATTACTATTAAATTTAAACAATATTGTCTTTAATATTTCCATAGTATACGAAAGCGACAAAAGAAATTTCTCCGAGAAAGTACCATAAAGATTTCTCTACGGTATCCTCATAAAAATTGAAAGTGAAAAATTCTTACTAGTGATCTAATATATTCTAAGCATTTTAAAATTGACTTTAAACAACCTAATGCAACCTGTTATTAATTTTTATGGTCTTCCGTTTTTCTTTGTGAAAACGAGGCCAAACAATCAAAAGCGGCACGATAAGAGGATTTTGATCACCAACGCTCTTTCCCGTAGCGGCTTGGAATTAAGAAACACGCACGCGCATTAATAGATGCTGCCAAGTATGATTTTTTTTAACAAAGAAGTAGGAGAAAGTTTGAAATTTTAAAACTGTTGGAAAAATATCTTGAAAATGTCATATCCCCCGATTTGGCTATGAAAAACTACAAGCTTTTTTATAAGAATATAAAACTTCTAACCAGTTTTCTTCTCATTATTCTTATTTCTCTATTGTTTTAAACAATAGACTTGTTGTTTTAAGCCCCAAATTTTAGCCTGATATTCTTATAAAGCTTATTCTTATAGAAAAAAAGCGTGGATTAGTTCCAGAAGATTTGTTTTTATGCGTAATTAGGCGTTTTTGCGTGGAAAGAAATGTGGAAAAATTCTTAGTAAACAGGGGGGTGTTAAATCTAGTCTGCTTTTAGGAAAGTCATTTCCGCGGGTATTTAAGGTTTCGTACGTACCAAATGCACTTAATTTTTACGGAAGTTTAATTTTGCGAATTTTCAAAGAAACCGTGCAACTTAGTGCTGCAAAAATTTATTTCTTAATTTTGAAGAAATAAAAAATGGACATCTATTGTGGAATTTAAAAAATCTATAAAAATTTCAAAATATTGAGCAGTACTTTAGATAAAATCTTGTCTGGCGACAGTTGGTCACATAAAATCGAGAAAAATCGAAAAAGATTAGTTGGGGGTGGATGAGAAATAGTCAATTTATTATCTTCTGACAAGTTTCTCAATAACATTTGATAAAATACCATCTAGAACAATTAGATAGCTAAGTACAAAATTACTAAGGAGGGAAAGGAGATGGTTATGGAACATATAAAAGGCTTTATTGTGGCTGTCATATTTAAACGGTAGCAGAAACCAGTAATTTTGTGGAGAAATTTATTGGTAATCAATACTGATCGATTAATGAGATACGCTGATGTAAGGTAATGTATTGCACAATTATGGTCTCGTTGCAAATCATTATGGTTACAAATCTAATACAATTGAGGTTGAATGCAATTTATTTGAAAGTGATGTTGAAATTTGCAGGAAATCTAAAGGTGATGTCATAACGATTTATAACTTGCCTTGGCAATCTTTTATTATCCATGAAACTGTCAAAAAGCAAAAAAATCGACATTTTATAATCGATGTTAAAATAACGTACAGGATTATGCCCTGCATTTCGCTCTTTTTTCAACAAGAACGACGAGACGATAAATTTTTTGTTCTTTTAGTCCGTGCCAAGTTGGTGTCGTCATTTGTGGATTTTAAGGCTTCGCATTCAAAACACTTAGTCAGCCTAGGAAGAATATTTCTTTCGCTGACGGCCATTTTTTACCGTTTTTTTTTCTTTTTCTTTTGAAACATCCGTATTCACATGTTATTCTCAACACCGAGTTTTGTTTTTTTTGCTTTAAAGCTCTTCAAAATGATCTATGTTTTTGGGTGTGGCATTGTATTTCCTCGCAATGTGGCCATACTGAACTGCAGAGAACAAGCATTGTTTCCTTATATAATCACAGCCGCCATCTTGTTTAAAACGCTGGACCATTTAAGATATTTGTTTATGAATTGTACAAGACGATATTTAACAGGTTTTTTTTATTTTTATCAGGTATTTTTTTAATTTTTACTTTTAATATTTTTCAAATATTTACACATGAAGCCACCTCAGTAGTCATCAATGTGGGTCCTGTGTTCAAGACTAGATTTACGTCAGCATTGTCTAGCAAATTTTTCTCACATGGTATAAAATGACCCGTAGTTGTGGTAATAGCACTTGTTAAACATGTTTCTATAATAACAACCATAATTTGTGTGTTCAAAATGCCTGCGAACCTGCGAATTAGCGATAACCTCGTACTTACAACCAGTATAAACCCAAAGCTGTGCTGTGGACTAAAGAACCGTTCACATGATTACGAAAAGAACTCCTAACCACACGGCTACACTTGTGAAGGTCTGGAAAATCAAGAAAATGGACCATCCCGACGTCTATTGTAGAAGGATCAAACTAAAAAACGTAATTTGGTTTGTGAACATTGACAAATTTATAGTTCGTGTTTCAAATATGGTAAGAGTGTAAATGATTGCTTGTGGGTACGGTCTTCGAAATTTGACTTTTTTTCAATAAAGGCTTGTTTTGTTTGCTTGTTTTGCTTGTTTGTTTATCTAAAATAGAAAACTTAAGTTATTCAGTATGACAGTTGAAATAACACCTTGTATGACTTATTTGCGTCATCCTGTTTCTTTCATGTCAATCTCACTCTTGACACATAACTAATAACTCTCTTATTACTGGCTCCTACTTGATCGACGTGTAAATATGTTTCCCAGCGCTACAATGTTGAAGTTTTTTGTTGTTGTTATTGTCGTTTGTTTTTGTTGCCCTTGTTTTTGCTGTTTTTATATAGAAGTAAAATAAAAGCGAAAAAAATAGTTATTTTAATGTTAATAAAATGACTTCTGTAACATTAAAATGTATCATCATTTGAATGATGTTTTTGGTACACCGCTAATTCGCCAGAAGCGTTTCCTCACATCCTACTATATTGCAATACTGAATAATATTGCAATCTAGTGGAATAGTTATTTCTCAACGTCCTTGACTCATTTATTTTACTCAATTTACGCTTTTGAAATCAGATATCGTTCGGCTAATGTTTCCTGACTGTAGGATCCTTGCAGAGGAGTTTGGTTTCTGCGCCTCCATATGGTTGCAACAACTTCCTTATAGATCAATTTATGTTTAATTCTATATTCTCTATTAAGAGGTTCAGAAGGTGATTCAAACACTTGCCAATATGAATTGTGGTTGTGTAATTTTTCATTGTTTTCTTGTGTATGGTGTGGTGGCGAATTTTATTTAGCGGACAGGATGAAAAAAGATTTGGCAAGGATGGGGAAAGATTAATTTTTTAAATTTTTTTTTCATTAAACTTCTTTCTTATGTTATTTTTCATTTTTTCATTTTCAATAACTCGTTTTTACTCGGAAAGAAAGAAATACAATAATGCTACTGCGATTTGATTGTTTGTTTGCTATTTATTCTTTCGTTATGCCAAAAACTTCTCGTTGCAACAGTAAAGCATTTTTAGCCAAGTCGCGTGTTACCTAGTCAGAAGTCGCGGCCCTATGCGTGTTTCTGTATGTACTAAATTTCCTCTAAATTGGTAAATAAGAGTGCTTAATGGTTGTGTAACAGAAATCCGTATAATTTTTTGAAATTATCAAATAAATTCTCTGTAACATCGCGTATTCACACGCAATTGCTTTGAGTATGATATCTCAAGTAAATGGTGTTTCGGTTCAAAAGCAGAAATAAAAATGAGACTTCTCACAAATGAGCGTGAACAATTATCTTGAAGAAACACAAAGAAGACCTGTTAAAAGCAATATTCGTTATTTCAAGAAATAATATGTTAATTCTCTATAATATTACCCTTCGTCTGTCTGTCTCTGGTAACGCAGTAGCTAAGCACACGAAATGCGGTATATAAAGGTCGGGCGAACTCGTGGATTTTACACGGGCTAACGACTAGTCTATTGTAATAATAGCCGTATTTTGCTTAACTGCTTAAAATGAGCACCCCGCAGCTTTATTTCGAACCCCGTCTGAATAATTTTAATATGTCAGTGCTTATAAGTGGATTTTTAGGGGCCATATGACTACCGCAGAGTATTATTATAACAGTTAGACGAAATGCTGATGTGTGGGAAAATATACGCCCAGTATATCCAATATTACATGTAATAAAGTTGTTTAGCAATCTTGAAAATTTAGTAGAGTTGGTGGTTAAAATACGTGTAAAAATTTTAGTAGAAGATTTTTTAAATCTCTGTTCGTAGAAATGTTGATCATAAATATCAATAAAAATGCGAGTCTATAGAAAGAAAAAATAAGTTTTACTTTACAATTTGGCGGATTAATGCTACTATGTTTTTTGTTGTTGTTTTTTACTCCTTATGGGTAATTCTAGAAATACGCGGAAAATATAGTCAGAGTGCTTGTCACTGCGCAGAAGATAGACAATATCTCATATATATATACAAAATATTGTTCCAGGGACAGGAGAGTTTTATTAAATGAATTGTATTCAAACTGTCTCGAGAAGAAAGAAGTGGGTAAAAACTCAAGTATAATAGGACTCCTTCATAGAAGTATTTTCGAAGAGTTTCTTTTAATAAATATACAATAACAATGTTAAAATCATTTATATCCTATCCGACAAAATATGCCGTCGTCGAAACGCGTAGACGTGCGTCACATGTTATCAAAATTATATTCAGCGACATGTTGAGTCCTGATGTAGTTTTTCAACACCTTTTTCACTAATTGTCTCTCGGTTGTGTTTCTTTCAGCTACTGCTTCTCGTCTCGAAAACTTTCTGTCAACTTTCGGCGTCGTAATAATAGTTGAGTATTTGCCTTGCTGCAAATCTATATTTACATCTTTGCTGGAGTATTCACTAGCTGGTATTAGATTGTACTTCCCTCTTAATAATATCTTCCAAGGGAATATCTTCTTAGTTTCTGTTTTGTAACTCTTTGTCTGAAGGTCCTTTACAGCGTCGTCAATAGCTTCTTCAATGTTTTTATTCAACATCTTTGTCTTGTCAAGCAAACTACGTGTTTGCTGTTCGTCTGCTCTATTATTTATGCTGTTCACCTTCAGAGGTCGAACTGTTTTCTGAAAACTCTCGTGTGATTGTCCAGCTTAATACAATAGCGTCATTAATTGTGTTGCCTTGGCGACTGAACCATTAATGCTATGACAATTAATGAGTTTTCCGAGTTTTTTATTATTTTTTTGATTGAAGTGTTTTTTTTTATTCCCCGACCACGCAATACTTTTGTTCTATATATATATGGGTGTTTATGTCTTATATTGAAGTTAACCAGTAAAAAAAAGGTTTTTTGTAACATTTTTTTCAAGAAAATTTCTTCTACAGACATCTTTAAGTAGACTGTGCATTCCATTCAACGGATTTGTGCACAAGTATTGAGTTTTAGAACTGAATAAATGAACTTCTTGTTGCCCAAAAAGGGTCACGTCATAATCGTCAAACATTCATCATACACTCTTCAACCGTTTTTTGTCACCGTACAAATCAGAATGTGTCATGATTTTAATCAATGGAAAGTGAAAGAAGATGAAACAGACTATTGATGACAGCAAGATTTGTCACTTGCTCATTAAGGAAAAAATAATGTCATTGTAATTTTTGTTACTATTTTGTGTACCTTTTCAGACAAAATTTTTATCACATGGGCAAAACTCCTTACCCTTCGCCCTACTTTTATTTGCCCAATTACGCAGTTGATAGCTCAACGATTTTTACCATGTATCGACAAAGACAATATTGTTTCACAGACCATAAACGTCACGCATGATTATGAATATGCAGTGATAACAGGATGGTTATCTGTTGTGATGGTGTGGTGATGTCCTTATATGTCATAAGATAAAAGACGAGACGTTTTCCTCGTTGCCTTTGTGTATAAAACTGGTCAGCTGTAGTTAACAACAACGAATAGCAAATCTAAAAGACACCTGTTTTCATTTTTAAGTTTTGATTCGTTATAAAGTAATGGTTGAAATAAATGTACTTGCGAATTAATTTACGAAATATAAATACCCGTGGAAATGTGCATTCGCGGAAAATATGTACTTGCGAAATATGTGTACCCGCAAAAAATGTGCACTCGCGGAAAATATGTGTTTGCGAAAAATATGTACTTGTGAAAAATGTGTATACTTGCGAAAATTGCCCTTCTCTTCTCTCTTGTACCATGGAGGTATTGAACCTTTAAATTTTTAACAAAAAAGTTTCAACGAAAATTGTTTTAAAACAAGGGTTAGAATCCTTTTTCTCGGGACCAAAGTGTGATTTACATATGCTTAATTTGATCAACAGTCCAAATGTGTTTGCGAAATTTACTGTAATCTTAGCGTAATACCATTTTCCCATATCTCTCTGTATGTCGAAATCATTGCCTTCGTAAAAGAAAAGAAAAAATGACGTCACCAGAGGTGCTTCATTTCACCTGTGCACATGTCATTTGCGCAACCATCAGGAAACCAATCACAAATGATGACAACATGGCTTATTACAACCTAAGCTAATTAATACTAAGGAATTTTGGATAGTTTTGTGAACAAAGAATGACCTTAATTGATGTGTGTCATAAAAAAGTGGAAAATACAAGAAGAAAATCGGAGGAGATGAAAGAAAATTTTTAAAAATTAATTTATAACGAGCTTCCTACTTCAACTGCGATTTCGCAAAAATGAAGCAAGGAAAGTGTGTTAGCGCCAGAATTGAGAAAGATTTTGTGGTTAGAATGTCAACTTGAAACTATTTTTATGTTGGTTTATTTAACTGAAAGGATACTGATATTTCTTGTCGAGAAAAGTGTGTTTGGTGACGATTTCAAAGGTCATGTTATATTCTTTTTTGCACGATTTTTTCTCATTGGAATTCGGGAAACACAGTATAACATCAGAAGAAATTCAAAATGAAAATAATAAAAAATGAATCTTGGATGAGGAATTTATTTATTTTTTGGTACATTTTCCAATCAGATAAATTGAAATAACGAAAAGAATTATCACATATTTAATCTGTTAAAACGTTGCAACCTGCACAGAGGATGTTGAATTTGAAAATGAGCGAAAATAATTTTCATCGCGATATTAAAAAAATGTTATTGGTACCTACGCTAAAATGAAAACAAGGAGTTGTCACTGTCCCCTCTCTATGAAGATTCCATTGGTCCATTAGATGTCCTGTATCTGTCTAATTTACCCGTGCTTGGCAATTGTCGATGGAGACAAAAGCTATGGTGAATTTATTTGGTTCTGTGACAAATTACTTTATTTCTTTCAGAAATCAAGTAAATGCAAGCCATGGTTCGTAGCGTACATAAAAAAACTAGATCTGAATTTAGATATTAGTGAAAACCCTAAAATTTGGACAAAACTTAACGTTGGTCCAGGGATACAACTACCAGTGTCCGTTTAAATTCTATTCAAATTTCTATTAAAAGCTGTGTTTGTTGAAACATGTGAGATGCAAAGTTCAATCATAGAGATATAATAATTTTTATGGTTCATTAGATGTGCACAGATTTGTGGTACACTTGCGTTTGTTTACGTTTTTGAAAAGACATTCAAATAAATATTTCCTGAAGGCTGAGATCTAAGTAACTTTTGAATTTTATTAAAATCTTTAAAAAAAAAGATCTTTAGAGTATATCATGGGGTATACCTCCAAATTATCAGACAAATATAAAAGTAAAAAAGGTTAATGGCTATGAAAAAGTTGGATTCAAACTTTATCAAGGTCAGAATGAATCAAAAAGAACAACTAATTAAAAACCTCCATTGTTTTTAAAACGCGCGTAACAGATGCACGAAATTGAACGGCGCTACTACGATTAAATTTCGGACAAATTTTAAAATTCCCGTAATGCATTTAAGTAAAACATTTAAGCGTCTGAACGTTCTAATGGACACTAAATAAAAGATAAGAAGGCGTCATTCTTGTATTACTTTTTGTTAACATTTTTACTCTTATTACATTCTACTGTTTCATGAGGCGAACTTTAATTATTTGAGACACTAGCTAGCCAGTTATTATATTAATACGACCTTAGAAACAAGGTAATGGTTGATTTCCATGAAATTGCGCTGCAGTTTATTATGCAACAATTGTAGAGACAAAATTATTGTACAACATGCGTTTCCAATAAAGTCGTAGCGATATTTATTGTACAAATGTTGATCAATACTTTTTATGCTAATGTAAACCAACCTTAAGAAATATTTATAACTGATGCGTATATGTGTATGATATAACTATCTTCTATTTATATCTATTAGGTGTAAAGTTATCTCTAATTCCATGTATCTTGACAATAACCCTTTATTAAACCTAAACTATTTCGTATTTAAAGAGAATTGCGAAATCAAAAATTGTTTACTATTTTCCTCAAGAACTCTCGAGTGATCTCATTGAATGTTGCTAAATCGCATTAAAACACGACTGTGCAATGCTTTATTTTGGTAATTACGCTTACTGTAATGCGTGGATAAATCGCTCGCATGCTTATTAAGTGGTTCAATGCTGGGCGTTTATTGAAGCGGGCGCTTATTAGATCAGGGCGGTCATTGATGCTAAGCGCTTATTAGAGCGAGGCGCTCAATACGAGAAAAAGGAGGTTATGACAAGGGAATATTGATACTTTAAGGAAATACTCAAATCGTTTTTTTGTAAGACAAAACTGTAGTAATCGTAATTTAAGAAAGAGAGATTGATTATTGCATTGAGCCGTTTCTTGTTAATTGCGTTATTTATAGTTTTGACTCACGTAATTAAAGGATCGTTATGTTTGGAGGTTATACCTGGTCATACAAAAAGAATTACCACAGCCATACCAAAGCCATTAAAAGTACAATCTATTTGTCAAACCTTGTACTTTTTGGTTACCACATTTTGTTATCACCCATCGTTCGTTTACTCAAGTGATGCCCAAATTATGTTCAATTTTTATCCCATTTTTATCCCGGTTTTCAATTACCGCTCATCATGAAATAAGTTATCAGATGGTGAAATAACATTTTTTTGATCGTATTATTTTCAGAAGGGGTTATTGTAAGAGGCCGGTGTTTGTAGCATTTAAGAAGGCGGAAAGTGACATGTATATCATTTTGCGACCATAGCTACGTAATCTAGCGAAGGTCGATGCTAATGCGAGCGTGGAGTTTGTAAGAGGTCGGTGTTTATAAAAATGTGAAGAGATTTTTGGGGAGCTGTGCTGATAAAAAGCGCTGGTTTTAGGAGGAAATACGTGACAGAATTAAAAGTTCTTGTATTATTATTATTATTACTATTATTTACCCAGGATAGCGTCTTCAGTTTTTATAGGAACTGTTATCAATGAGGGTCCTGCGAAGGGGGTCCTAATGCATTTAAAGCTCCCGTTTGAGCTAGGAAGGCGTGCAAGCACAACAACCGCTCAACTAGACAACCGCCTAAGATACCAATTCTACTCTCATGCTAAACGTCAAGCAGAAAGGATAGACTCACACTTTTTTAGCCTCTGGCATGACTCGGTCGGGGGTTTAAACCCAAGACCCTTTCCACTGAAGGCGAACGGTCTACCACCAGGCCATACCACTATGTAATCAGTTGGTCAATTTACTAGGATTGAGAATATTTTCAGCATAGTTTTAGTTTTTATCAATATTCCGTATTTTGAGTTTAAATGATTGTTTTAGGAGCGTTGGTGCTTTAACAGGGTACAGACATCTTATCGTAAATAAAAATAATATGATATTGGTTGCTATGCAACGAGTAATAATAAAATGATAATATTAACATTCAATATATTATGTACAAGCAGAAATAATCGACCAGTTTCTGTTACGTCAATGTTATTGGGAAATTTTGTTTTTGGCAGTGAACGTTTTATCAAACGATAAAAGAAAACATTTTAGGTTTGTTGAAAATTCTGTCACCAATAACTCCTACAAAAGGGATCTCTCTTGATCAAATATATTTATAAGAAACCAGACATGCCCATTAGGCAAATATTGGAAGCATTAAGAAAACAAGCCATTATTACCAAAGAGTAAGAAGTGTCATTTTTTCCGATATTTATATATTCTTTAAAAAACAATTCAAATATGTTATTGTCACTTCCAATTGTTAGTTTTATTATCGCCATGAAGGGATATTTGGGGCTCGACTTTAAAAATAATATATAATTTTCTGATAGCAAAAAATGTGTAACATGAAAATATTTTCGCCTTAAGTTTCTTTACCCATATAAACATTTGACTTAGAAGTTGATGAAAAAGTAAAAACATTTCAGACATTCTCATAAAAACCAGTTGTATTTCTTCTATAAAAGCATTCTGGTTTTTGATAAACTACGCGGCCCCTCATTAAATAACAAAATTTTCATTTAGCTGGGCAAAATATTTTTGTACTTATTAATTTGTTTTTACTCGTGTAGAAACAAAAAATTAGATAGATGTTTTAGGAGATATAATTTCATTGCAAAATCCAATAAAATGACTGAAAAAAGCTGAGGACATAAACTGTCTTCATATACAAACATTATCAATAAATTAAACTAATCAAATGAAACGCAGAATTTTTTTTTCGTTTTAACAACATCTGAACAATTCATTTGGATTAAATAATTTGAAATTATTTCCAAGCTATACCTAAAAGTACAAAACACAGTGTTGCCATTTCTCTCTTCGTCTACTAACACATTATCATTTTACCGCTTTTGCAGATGTCAAATAGGGTGTCCAAGCATCATGTGGAAATGCTGATTCTCTTTTTCTTCAATTTAACACCTACTTCATACCAAAGCGTTTTAATAATTTTTTTTCGTTTGAAGAAAGCACTTTAGCTTCCCCCTTGATCGCTTTCGGAACTTCTTCAGAATATGTCGAAAGGTAAACCGTATGTTTCCTCTTCTCTATCTGTTTTTCAAACTGCGCTTCTTCTAACAAATCTTGACTCATTCTTCTGTAGGCCATTTTTTGACGAAGAGCTGTGATGCTTGCTTCAGATTTATTTCTAGTCGCATCTTGCTTCGTGCTCATTTTCAACTTGTAAGAAATGTCTTATTGCGATGGCTAAGAGAACTATTGTTTGCGGAATCTTATGGATAATGATTTGCATGTTCATGGAATTATAAAATTAATATTTGAATTAACCGATTCTAATGGTGGCCATAGGTACCGGGTTATCGCGCATTAAGTTAATTAACCATACATTTGTTTGCTTCCAAAGACATGCTGGGTCACCGATTTCGCATGCAAGGCAAGTTTATCATGTGTTTTTTAATGGAAGCTATAATGAAGCATAAACCACCAGTTTTTTTTCCTCAATTACAAATACAATTGATTCGTTGATATTTTCAGTTAAAGACTTTTTTTTGAAACACTAAGCCAATATAATTGGTTAATATTTATGTTTACTCGTTACCATAGCGACGTTGAATCAAAACAAACCCATAATACTGCTTTAGAGAAACTGATCTTCAAAAGCGTTCAATAACGAGAATTTTTCGCGTTTTGGTGAAATTTCCCATTTTTCAACTTTCAAATTAAAAAATAAAAAGATGAGAAGTATTTTAAAATAGCCTACGTAGAAGATTATCTCAGCCTCATCTTTGTATCATTATCACAGTTTTCATTTACGTCCGAATATCTGCTGAAAAAAAATGCACAGGGAGTCGCCAAAATTAGGTCTCCAGGCGGCTTCTTACAATAGTGCGAATTTAAAATTCTGGGTTCATTCTCTGCGCAGTTACCTTTCCTTAACTTCTTTTCCAGTGTCGTCTTTGTTCAAAACATCCATTTCCTTATTTAAGTAACAAATCAGCGATTTTGATAGCCACGAATGACGGTTAAACTCTAACTATGGAGGCTGGTTAACCAACTGTGTTTTCTTACTGATTTTGCAAGAGCGCATATATTTAGGTTCGTGTTTTAATATGACGTCCATAATTGACATGAACCGAATTCTTCCTATGTTATCTTATCTTAACCATTTATCGTCCGTCGTACATGTTGCCGCTCGCTATCTCGTGTATCCTTAGTAAAACTACTCTGCGGTGGAGAAATCCCCCATTCTCGACCCCAGAGCTCTTTGAGATAAACTGAAGTTTTAATCTTAAAAAGCTCCTGGAACGAGAATGGAAATCCTCTTAATCGCCAATGCATTTATTCTGTTCTTTAGATTTTCTTCCGGACATCCGCTGTTTCGTGTATTGTAAGCACCTATGGTAGCCATTTATTTGCCATATTGAATAGTTATTTCAGGTTAACGTTGAAATTTACATAGATCATGTTCAGGTTAACGTTGAAATTTACATAGATCATGTTGTACATCTGGTTTTTGGGGAAGTTCGTACAGGTGTCGTAAATCCAGTGGAATGCTAACAGCAATAAAGTTTTTTCGGCTGGATGTAGTGTATTTTTCTAAAAACACTTTCACTCCTATGTAGTTAAAATAAAAACACAGGCCTGTCGTTACCCCTTGTAGCTAAAACAGTCCTTTTTAGCTGGAGATAGCTACAGTTAACCAGAACCCAATAAGATTGATGGTAACACAAAGAGACAAAATCTTGTTGTCTATGATAAACAGCACTTACACCAAACCGAGTGAAAGCCTCAGAATAGCGTAAATACAGTTAGATCTGCATCTCATGATGAAGCTATCTAAATATTGAAGTTGGTTTGTTTAAGATTTATACATGACTAAAATCCGCGATATATCTTAATCCTAACATGTGAATAAATAATAAGGAAATGGTGTAAAGTTGCAACAGGATGAAAAAGAGACCATCAAAATGACTACCGTTGGAACTTCACATAGTGCTCGTGAAAGGAATAGACATATACGGCGGTTTGTGCTCAAAAAGCCGTTAGCGGCAAGAATAAGGGAGCTTTTGCTGCTTCGGTACCATTTTGACGCACTAACATACAGACAAACTAATCTCTAGGCCGTAAAATAATCCGCAATTTCACATGGCGTACAACTTCCGGATATCGCTATTTCGTGCAAGATACTACAAAGTAGCGTTTCGCCTACCATCAACAAATTATGTACCTGGAATAAAAATGCTTGCAGCTATTTTTAACACACAGCTATTAATATAGAGACTAGTCGCTAACCCATAAAGAATCCACTAGGTCGCCAGTCTTTTAAAACGCCAGACGTTTTTTCGCGGACAGACAGGCCAAATACGGCTGCTATTATTATAGAGAAGGAAGGAGTTAGAGAATAGAGAAGGAGTACGGTGCTCTGTTGTGGGAATTTACCCGTCCAACATATTTCGTACATCCGCAGCACAGTATCCCGTGGACGGCCTTTTGGTCCCTTATCTATCGTATTTTGTGTTTTCGTAGCACAACTTTTTTCTCGCGGTCAGACAGGATGATATGGCCAATAATAAAGGATTTTAGAATAGATTATCACGTGAAATTGTAAACAGTAACTTTTACGCTAAGCCCTTACGTTAAGTCAGTGAATAAATTGTGTTATTATAGTGTTTTCGATTTGGCACAAAGCGCGTTGACAATTAAACAAATCCTGTATGTACAGAACAAGTGTGAGAAAAAGCAAACTCGATATAGCTATAACAATATATCAATCACGGTGACAAAATTAAAAAGTTGAGTTAACACATTTTGTAAACACATGAACACTCAACCAAAGAGATTAAAAATAATAAATTCATCTTCTGATTTCTTCGCATAGATTTCCCCAAATTTGCTTTCAAACCAACGAGATATGCTTGTGCGCTGATTTAGTCGTGAACGTTAATTATATAAGCTATGTTAAAGGATGCTTTTGCGTTAAATAAAAGTCGCTGATTAAGGGATCACATCATGGACAGTTTTTGCCTGTGCTTCTTTTTTCTATGGCTTTGATACTTTTTTTGATTTCAAGAGGCTCGAGAATTGGTCTTTGAAGCCAAATATTCTGTATTTTTCTTTCTCTACTATTTCCCATCTCGTTACAATTTGCTAGCATCAAAACACTGACAGGTGTGTTGGCAGTTGCTTCTTCTTCGAGAGATTTTGAAAGTCTTTCGTAAGATCGATCAAGCATGTGTTGATCAAACGAAAGGTTTTTGTTTATTTGCTTTCTTGCGACGGCGTTTAAGAAGCACATCCTTTTCTGGATCTCTTGATCGTCTTCTTTATTTGACAAGCTATTTGATAATCTTCTTACTTTTAATACCGCTTGCTCAGTTTGCGCGTTATTTAAATTCACCTTGTCGTAATTCTTTTTGTGGCCTTTAAAAAACTTCATGTTAGCGACGATAAATTCGTAACGTGATTTTAAAAATTAAAACCTTCAGTACAAACAATTCTCTTCAGCTACAATGTTAAAAATTAAAATTTTCGACAAACAAAAAGTCGCGTATATTTTATAAAAAATAAAACTCCCAGTGGAAATAGAATAATATGTCTATTATTATTGTTAATGACTTTTCTACCTTACGAAACATTTTGATACAAAAAAGAAGTTTGTTATCAAAACTAATAAACTTTTGAAAAAAATGTTAAATAATGTCATTTACTAAATCTCAGGAGAAATTTATTTTCTATCTTTGAAATAATTAGAAAAAATCTTTTTCTGTTGAAAGCAATAGTCTATTTATTGCAGCATCGCGTTCAAAAGTGTGCTTTTTTCTATAAAAAAAATCCGATATATTGGTATACACATTAGCAAAGAAGAATTTATTTCTCAAATATCCTAAGGTTTATTTCCTGCGAATAAACAAGTTTAGTTTATACAAACAGTTGTCTAGAAAGTTGTATATTTTTATTAATTATCTCGATTGGTTCTTAAGAATTTAGACTTAGGGAAAAGTTTTCTTGAGATTTGTCTATTTTTGGATATAGTATAGATATATAGTAAAACCTTAATCGATTTATAAGATTTTTTAGGCGTCAACATTCCGCGTATTAGGTGTGAGGTAGCGTATTCTACAGATTACTAAAAAGATGAGAATTTGCTTCACAAGAATACCAAAATTTTGCATAAATTTTTTTTTTTGTTTAATACATAACATGTCGTTAGCCCGTAAACACCACGGGCTCGCCCATTTTTTAATCAACGCTATTTATTGGGACCGTTGTACGTTGCTTTTCTTGCGGACAAACAAACAAAATACGCCTATTATTACAGAGACTAGTCGGTAACCCGTGGAAATATCCACGTGGTCACCGTCTTTATATAACGCATTGTGTGTTTCCGTAACAGGACGCGGCTTTCGCGAACAGACAGACAAAATACCGCAAAATACCGTCGTTAACCCGTGGAAATATGCCCGGGGTCAGCCGTCTTTTATATATCGCATTTTGTTTCCGTAGCACGAATTTTTTCTCGTGCACAAACCAAGGAGGTTTAAACCTCCTTGCACAAACAGACAAGTGGATGGGATACGGCTATTATTGAAGAGACAAGTCGTTACCCGTGGAAAAATTCACGTCTGTCTTTAAATTACACGCTATTTCGTGTGCCCGTTGTACGACACTTTACTTGTGGATAGACAGACAAAATACGACTATTATTAAAGACTAGTCGTTGCCCGTGGAAAAATCCACGGGTTCGCCCGTCCTTTATATTTACCCGTCGCAACAAAGTGGATAAAAGTATATCGCATTTGATATTCGTGTTTCCGTAACATCATTTTCTAACTCAGCGGGGGGTCCGCGCAGAGACAGACAGACGGAATACGGCTATTATAATAGAGACTAGCCGTTAACCCGTGGAAAAATCCACGGGGTCGCCCGTCCTTTATATATCGCATTTCGTGTTTCCGCAACAGGACGCGGTTTCCGCGGACAGACAGACAAAATACGGCTATTATTAAAGAGAGGTTGAATTGAACATCAAATAGTTTTCATAGTTACTTGATAATACCATACAACTGTTTGGCAGCAAGCAGGATTCGATCTGCGGTCCCCAGAACTGGGGGTCACATACGAATCCACTACACTACGTGCGGTTTTCCTAATTCCACAGTGTTTACAGCTAACAAAGCGTGTTTTTTCTTAGAAGAAGTGATATAATGGTGGCCTAGGTTACGAAACTTTTTCTCTCAAGCTGCTTTTAATTAATTTAATCTTGTATGTTGATGTAAATCTTATAATTTATAGATTTTCTTAAAAAACAAATTAACCCCTATATATTTTTTAAGATATTCGATTCGATTATATTTAAATAAAAACGTATATATTATTATTATATACACATTACAGTAAAATAACTTCTTGGTCTGTTTCTATAGCGCATGGCTCTACGAAATGAAGCATACCATTCTGGTGATGTCGTTATAAGTATGATGTATAAAGGTAGCGAAACTACACGTCGTTAGTTGTTGACTTAGCAAGTGTTCGAGGTTTCGGGGTTACGGTCATAAAGAGATTTTTATACGGAAGCATTGGTGTAGATTCATGGGAAATTCAGAAGCAGTTCGAGTTGATGGAAGTTCAAGTTGCGGGAAGTTCGAGTTTTTGGGAGTTCGAGTTATGGAAATTATACATATAAGCACTGTTTTGAATGTCTGACGTAACAAATTTATAAACAAGTGAATATAATGAAGATGAATAATTAAATGACTGACCAGGAAAAGTTACTCATTGAGTTTTATATGAAGGTTGAGAAGGATAGATATTTCATCGAAATAACATCAATACATTATTTACAATATAAAACGAGTGAAGTAAAAAAAAAGATGGCAGAAGTAAATGCACTGTTTATTTTGTATGAATAGTGTTTTTTCGTTTCAACATGTATAGACATTGTAGTGAAAATCATCCTTAGCATATTCGTAACAAAGTTAAGTTTAAAAGATGTGAGAATACAAACCAGTGTGAAATGACCCTTTGGCGCTGTTATTTAAGCAGCTAAATTCAATTTACAGACAGACAACTAGGTTTTGGCTTGGACACTTCAAACTAAACTTTGCTTATATTCTATTACCAGACTTTGCAAAACACTTCAAATGAATATATTCCATTTAGGATGCAAGCAAAATTTAAAGCATATTCTTAGCATATTTTAAACTTTTTGTCTAATTTCAACTTGAACATTCTTACATAGCATATTCTTATAAAAAAAAGCGTGCAGCAAGCAAAAAATAACCTAAATCGTTTTTCGTTCAACAAATCACTAGTCACGAACACTTATAATGGGTTTCCTTACTGATTTTAAATGTTTTTGTTGTGTAGAGGATAGCAGAAACTGAGACTATGCGGCGGAAATAAATTTTTTCTTGCATTTAATCGCCAAAACAAACCCCATAAAAGATTTACGTGGATTGATTAATCCTCTGAAGTTATTCTCACGGTTTAAAAAAAAAGATCGATTGAGACTATATAATTTCTCTCCTGCATTTTTTTGGCGTTAATCCAGCATTCAACGTATGAAATCCACTTGCTAAAAAACCTTTGTTAGAATATATGTTATAAGTGATTTATATTTTTATCTATGTGACGCGCATGACAAAATGAAAATCGCAAAAAAATAATTTTCGCGTGATTTTTAGCAATTTTTAATGCGATTACTGTGAAAACCAGAAAATATATATAAAAATAACTATTGGCTATCATAAGAGTACCAAACTAATGAATTTTAAACAGGTAGTGGTATTTGGACAAGTTTCAAGCTTTTGACGACGTCACAGAAGAAGTGCTAACATATGCAAAAAATTTGGTACCATTTTGTTCTCTTTATAACGTACTATTAGCATGCCAGGTTTCATTCTATTTGGAAAAGCCTCTCAATATTATGAAATGGGAGTGGGAGGGGGACGAACCTAATAGGGTTAACAAAATAACCTATAAAAATATTTTCTTGCGAGTTAAAGGTAAAATGTCTGTAAATTTAAAGGAAAACGGGAAGGGTAGAGGAGAGTGGGGGAGGGGGCGAACCTAAAGGGGTTAACAAAATAATCTCCTGTGATAGGTCTTCCTTCATTAAAACCCCCTAAGAATATTATCTTTCGAGTTAAAAGGGTAAAAGGTATACAAATTTCAAGCTCTCTTCTTCATCTCTCCAGCCAAATAATGTCTTGTTTACTTTTT
Source organism: Hydractinia symbiolongicarpus (assembly GCF_029227915.1). Classification (NCBI taxonomy): domain Eukaryota; kingdom Metazoa; phylum Cnidaria; class Hydrozoa; order Anthoathecata; family Hydractiniidae; genus Hydractinia; species Hydractinia symbiolongicarpus. Next base: position 9,079,070 of record NC_079878.1, read on the forward strand.
TCTAATAAACGCTGCTTCGGATTTTATTGTTAATTTATATTTTTTTCTGACTGCGTCGTTGTTTAAGGTTGGTTTTTAATGAAAGGCTAGGTTTTTTAATAGTGTTTGTACATTAAAAATATGTTTTTAAAACAAAATATTTTTTTTTAAGATATTAAAAATAGAAATATAGTAACTTTGTATTGATTATTATCATATTCAACCTAAGTTTGAGGAGATCCAATGTTTTTTCTGCTCTATCAATTTTGAGGAATTTTTGTTATTTAGTACTTTATTTCTGTTCTTGAAATGACTTATCCAATTTAGAACTAATTATAATGATATAAAATAATGTGATTAATCGACACTTTTCACCGACATTTAAACGACTATTAAGTTGACGTAAATTGGAATTGTCCGACTTCTCCTCTCCAGTCCTCTTTTTACATTTTCTTTCTACTCGATTTGAAAAAACATTTGCTTTGCGAAAAGTAGAACGGGACGAGACAATATACTTCATTTTAAACTTCAGCTCTGCTTATTTTCCTCTATTTTTTCTCATACAGCAGGAAGTGTATTATTTGCTCTGGTTAAGTTATATCATGCAAACTTTTTAAAGGCATTTAATAGGTAAAATTAAGAATTAGTCATTTCAAAAAAACATAGCACGAAGTAGTGCATTTCGGTGTAGTTAGCTCTTACTTTTATTTATTAATTTATTTATTTATTTTCATTCTTTGATTGCATGCTTTTCACGCATCACTGAGTCAGTTTAACTGTACTAAACTTTGCAAGATTTCTAAGCAGCTTTAAAATTTGACCTAACTAGCAATTGTTGGTGAATACTATTTGTTTAGCTGGGTGTTTTAAATAGCTTAAACATTTTTCTGCTTCACTTAAGTAGTAGATTAAATTTCAAATTACTTATCAAAAAGAAATTGCTCTTTTAAGCAATCTTTGAAGAGTCCGATCAGCAAAATAGAGTTCATGTATTTCTTAACATAAAGCTCCCTTACTAAAATATAGTGTTGTGATGACGTAAACGATCTTTTGAAATGTTTAAAAATTTAGAAACAAACAATTTAATTTGGTTAGTTTAATCTGTCTAAGTAGCAAATCAAATAAAAGAAAACTTTTCTCCCTGTCATATTGCTCTATTTGCCCACTCTCGAATAAATGGTCGAGAAAACTTTTGTTTTCGGTTTTAGCTAGTGACTTAAATCATCTTAATGTCACATGGACCATCCCAAAATTAACAGAAAATGAAAAAAAAAAACTGAAAAAAGATTCAATTCCATATTTAGTGTTGTAGGAAAAGAAAGAGTGCTTCTTTGTTTCACATTTATTTACCCGTTTTCTTTGTTTTCATACTTTGTGCAGGGTAGGAGGACAGATAACAGATTTATCTATACCCCTAGAGGTGCAGGCCACGCTTTGTGCTTGGACTTCCAGAAGACTTGCGATCAAAGCTCTTTTAAGTTCAGATTAATGAAGCTCTTATGGTACACAAAAGTAAAAAACAGTCATATCTTCTTTGCTTTTTTGCATTCATTCTATAATTACTATTGTTAATTTTTTTCACGTAAAAGAATTCAAAAATAACGTCTTGGTAAATTCTCATTAATTCTCATCAATTCTCGCTTAAGTTTGGAATTAACCTATTGTGGCAATCGTAAGCCTGTAAAAATATCTGCACGAAATAACTGTCGCTACTCGAATCTAAGCGAGCCTTACAATATAGACTAATCGTTATCCCGTAGAAGAATCCACCAGCAAACCGTTCTTAGGATTTCGCCTGTCGCAGTATTGTTATTTCCTGTGGTTTTAAAACGGCATCACGCGGCGCGACAGACAGAATGCGCCTATTGCAATAAAGATTTTTGCGTGGCTTTGTCTTAGAAAGAAGGTCATTTTTACTGTACCAATATATTCGTGGCATGTTTTAGTAAATAATTATACATGTCAGCAAAATAAATAAAATATACAATATATTTCATTCGCTTATAGATTACTTTAAAAAGTAATATGTCAAAATTAGCAAAATATTCGTATTTCTTGTCGTTCAATTCTTCTTTCTTCTTTGAGGAGTCTTTAATTTACTTTTGTTAGCAAATTTGTCATAGTCAATCTTTAATTACATCACTCGACTTATCCGTCTCAACAACATCTTCTCGTTCTTACTAACAAAATTGGAGGATTTGATGATCGGTTGTAACTTTTTATGAAACCTTGAATTCACATCAATTTCAAAATCCATTTGATCAATAACTGTTTTTCGTGCCATGTTATTCAGCATTACAACTGTTTTAGCTTCATCCGTCATATCTATTTGTGTTTTTCTTGATGTGTTGCAGGCTCTGTTAGTTTTACTTTTTAATCCAGTCATGTTTTTTATTTTAACTTTATCCTTTAAAGTTTTCGTCACCTTAGCGTTCCTTTGCTCTCGATATTTACTAAGAGATTAGAAAAGACATTGGTATATAAAGACAATGTTTAATGACCCAAAACCATCTCGTGGTTACGCATATTAACTTTCTTTGTTCTGTCCTCACTACAAAAGAGTATTGGATTTAATCTTTTTGAATAGTGTTAATACAATGGTTGCCTACGTTACTATAATAAATTGTATACCAAATTTGGTATTTTTCTTTCTTAACCCATTTTACCTCGATATGTTATAAAAATTCAATAACATTTTAGTTTGAAATTGCAAGATTATATAACAAAGTATTTTCAAACACCTGGAAAGAGACAATTGGTGTATTCTTTGCACTTCTAAATCTTTCTTCATTTACTGCTAATATTATTATAACAGAAGACTGTGCTACAACACAAGGGTCTTAAATACGTCCGATTTGCCAAGAAATTGAATCAATAAACATCGCAATAGGACTCTGCAGACATCTTTCCAAATTTAAACAACAAATTACACGCCAACAACAATCTAATGAAAAATTCTGATCGTGTGAACACAGCCATATTCAGCACATACGAATTTTATTATACCTCTAATAATTTATTTAATTAAAAAGAAAAAAAAATCATGAGTACACGTGATCCATGCTAATTTTCCATGTGACCAACCTGTAATGTACTTACAAGAAATCTGGATCCTTGAAACTCGTATTGGGTCAAACAAATTCTCTTTTTCATTTTAGTGTATTTTTATATATTTCATTTCAGGTAGAGCCACATTTTTTTCATAGCTGCACAACAAATTGCAGAACTGTAATATCTAATGTCAACATAAACATCGTTTATAAATTCGTCAGGAAATATTCGTTTTAATAAACAATTCATTCTTACAATGTCAGAAGGTTGTAGGCATAGCGATAAATCAAGCTATTAGCGCGACAATAAAGCTAGTTTTACACTAAAAATTTCCCAATGAATGGACATTATCCCATTAGGGCTATGCCTTCTACGGGCTTCTCAGCTACCTCCCTATCCATCTCCTTAACTTAATGATTTAGACATGATAATTTATATGCACATAACCCTTGATAAAATAACTAATATGACAAAAGGATTGATGACGTCATTGCATTTTTTAAGGTCATTAGCTATTTTTCAAAATGCGCGATTTTTACATTCTCGTCTTTTGCAGTTCGTTTTAAGATAAAACGAGTTCACTTCGGAGGGTGCGTCGTTAAGAAAGCTTTCTGGATGTTTGTGGAACACCACATTTAATATTCTGAACTGCCAGATATTGTCTTAGGAGGCCTTAAAGTATCATCCAGCTATTGCAAAGGATTTAACATCGAAGGAGGGGCAAGAAAGCTCTCAAAAATACGAAAATGTTTGCTATGGGCGTTGCTATGCACATATTTGCGGTAGGTTGGAAAAAGTGGCAGGATGCGCAATAAAAACCTAAATTTGTCATATGCACTACCTGCCATGGTATTCTAAGATGAATTTGTTGTCAGAAAACAGCTAAATAACAATTCTTAAAATTTAGAATTTTTTTAGGGGAACCGCCTTAATGAAGGGCAGGGTTTTGGTGCTTCATTTACAGAGGAAAAATTCCACAGGCTGGCAATATTGTAGAACCACTCCTGCAAGCTCAATAACTTAATAATAACATTCGTATATATCTTTTGTTCAAACTGGTAGCTCAATTTCCATTTCGTTGCAAGGACGCTCCAGAAAGGTGATGACAAGGAGATAAATCATGGGGGAAAATGTGAGAATATCTGTCATGCACAACTCTTATCTTTTTCGCGGGCTGAAGACTAGTTTAGAAATAATAGCTCCAGACATTTATTTGGACATATTAATAACATCAACCAGAACGCCTTTTTAGACATGGTCAGCAGAAAATTTTTACCAATCAGAGTGGTGTTGTATATTTTCCCCAGACCTTTTACACAAATCGACTGGCAAAATAATGCCTATGGTAGGTAATAAAAATACACCATACTAAATAGAAAACTTGGGAAAAAAGCACAAAATAGCTACAATCCCGGTCAAAATATATTGGCAGTAAGCTACAAAAAGTGCAGTATAATCCTTTCTTACCCCCCCCCCCCCCCCATTATCAAGGTTTGGAAACGCGTTAGCACAACTTTTTAACATTGATACTGGGGGAAAGGGGGCTTTGTACTTATCAAGCTCTTGCTACACATGAAAAAAGGGTTTACTGCCATTATTTTTGACCGGGATTGTCTGAATTTCAAGAAAAAATTTGACAAGAGTTGTGGCCTTTTTCTTCCTAGAGAAAGTCAAAAAGGCCTCTGTAACTCGAATTTACACGTGGACTTGACCCTAGTTTCTATGAGACTACTATTCTGTAACGAATCCAGTGAAATGATAAGCAAAATTAGGCGCCAAAATTCGAAGAAAACGAAAGTGAAATCAAATATTATTCAACACAAGAAATAGGTTCTCATCCTAGCCTAAAATAACGTATAAAATAAAGTATAAAACCTAATATAGAATGGCAAACAATATAAATAGCGATGAGGAGCTTGAGAACAAAGACAGTTGCAGAACGTATATGTTAACGTACTCCAAAGCAGATCTAAGTGTTGTTCCAAATCAAAAGGCGTTCACTGACATCGTATTAGAGGCATTTTCCATAGGGACGCCTAAGGCTAATGTCGAACACTGGGCTACTTGTACAGAGGTTCATGCAGATGGTGAGCATCAACACCACATGGCATTGAAACTGAGTGGAACCCGTCGTTGGCGCCCCATTCATCAGCACATTTACAAGACACGTAAGATTTCTGTGAACTTCTCATCCAAAAACTATGGGTACTTGGCTGCATACCGTTATGTTTGCAAAGATAAACTGTTTGAGTCAGTTTTGCACAGCAAAAATCACCCAAACTTAAAGAATGCCAAATCACCAGTGTCAAAGAGGGGTTTCACTCGTTTTTCCCAAAATTCAAAGGCACTCTCAGAACTCATTTTTGTAACTTGGAAAATGCACAGTGCCCCTAAAGCGATCGAGCGACAGCAAAAATGTAGACTTGACGTTGTGGTAGAAAAATCAAACACAGCCTGCGTAGACGGATGCAACGGCACTTGGTTGGTGTGTGCAAGGCAAGTGTTGCGAAACAATAGCATCAATATATACGTTTTTGCTGATGCTCTGCGAGAATGTCTGAAGCGTGGTCGCAAGAAAAATAACAATATCCTGTTAACAGGACCAACAAATTGTGGAAAATCATTCTTGTTGAACCCTGTAGAACTAATTTTCTATTGTTTTGTTAATCCTGCAAGCAGCAAGTACGCATGGGTTGGCCTCGATGAATGTGAACTCGCCTACCTTAATGATTTTAGGTGGTCAGCGGAATTATTCGCATGGAACAAATTTCTCCTTCTGTTGGAAGGTCAGACTGTTCACCTGCCAAGGCCTAAAAACCAGTTTGCCACTGACATGGTTATAGGCAGGGACAATTCTATGCCAATTTTGGCTACAAGCAAAGGTTCAATTGAACATGTTGGAAAATATAACCAGAGATCAACGCGAAACAGATATGATGAGTTCAAGGTGGCGAGAATTCAAATTCATTGAAGAAATCCCAAAGGAATCGATGAAAGACTTAGAACCTTGTCCGCACTGTTTTTGCACCCTGGTTATTCAAGGCATGGATGCGTAAAATGTATAATATATAAAAACTATGTTCGTATTTAAAAGTTATTATATTCCATGCGTCACAAGTGCGTCACATATGCGTCACAAGCTATATAGTACTATGCTGTAAAAGAATTTAATGCGTCACATGCGTCACATCCAAAGTTTTAAAAGAATAGTATATATATATTAAAAAAAAATGTTGTGACGCATGTGACGCATACATTTAACAGTTAAACACATGCAAAAAACCGAGTGACGCATTAGTGACGCACTGTGACGCATAGAATTTACAGCTAAATATCTTTAAAAACTTAATATTTTGTTCTGGCACCTTTGTGCTTTTGCACAAGTGCCAACCTTTTTGGCATTGATGATATCAGGTTGTCAATAGTTTGTTTTGGAATACCTGTCAACATGGTTTGCTTGATTCTGTTCACAAACTGTTCATATGTTTCTGCTGTGATGTTCTGTTTCATTGCGTTTCTTTTAATTTTGTCCTAACCAGGTGGAAAAAATTTTCTATTGGGTTTAGATCCGGGGAGCGTGCCGGTATTTTGACCATGACATAACCTTTGCGCTCCCAGGCCACCCTCGCTGCTTTTGAATTTTGTTTAGGACATCCATCCTGAAGAAACTTGTACGGTAGCGCAGACTCGCTCTTCGCGAAGGCAGTGGGGAATTGTTCATCAATAACATACCTGGCAAAATTGTCGCCAGTGATTTTCCAGTCATGATGGTGACACATGACAACCCCATTACCAAAACTAATCGCAACGAAAAAATTTGCCATCTTACCCCCACTGCCTTCTTTTCGTCCTTTTGTTGTGATAGAAAGACCTTCGTTGGGCCTACGCCAGGTCATACTTGATACTGTTCTCGCATCTCCAGCCAGGTTGGGCTTAAATGCAAATCCAATCCCATCCAAATAAAACCCAATCTCCTTAGTCCAGTACTCGGCCGGGAGATTTAACTGTTGCCTAGCAAACTTCGTGCGAATGGATTTGTCTTTCACGCTCAAAAGTCCTTTTTTCCTTGATTGACAATACTTGTAACCATGTTTCTGCAAACAACGTCGTATGTCTCTGTTACTTATCTTCCAGCCGAGTCCTGCTGTCTCTTGAACTTTCTTCGAGGAGAACTGTACCCCATTCCGTCGCAATTGTGCCACAGTCCTGACAATAATTCGTTCCATACGGATAGACAACTTTCGAGGGCGACCTTGGTTTTCTTTCCATGGATCGAACGGGGCAGCGGCATCCATAGGTTTTTTTGCATGCCTGTAAATGGTCCGCTTTGCAAACAGTTTTCCATAACGCTTGACAAGCTCATAACAACTCAGACCGTTCTCCTGATGCAATATCCTCAACTTCATGGAAGTTTGTAGGTCTATTTTTTGATACTTACCCCAACTGTTTTTTGGAGACATTTTGATTTTGCGCTGGTTTTATGTTTATATATATCTTTCTAGAAAGACGAAAATAAACATGTTGTTGTTATCATTGTTTCTGTTGGCAGTTATGTACATGCAAAACAAACATAAACAAGGTCCTTTTTTCAGTTCGATCTTCCCTTACAGAGCTTAGCACTACCTTATTGGTACTAATTTTCTGAATTTTTGACTCAATATACATGTACCCTTTCATTCTTGAAAAGGTATATATATATATTTTGCGCGTAGTACTTTTCACCCAAAACATTTTGCGCGTTGCTTCTGTACTAAATTTTGCGCGCAAATAATTTTTTTTCGCACAACTGCGTCAAAATTAATACCCACAAAAATTAGTAACAATAACGTATTCATCTAACTACAATTTTTCACGGAATATTATAATGTCTCGCGATTATCGAAAAATGCCCCATTCGCCTCGTCATCTATTGTTTTAGCATTTCTATTGTTTCCAATTTTAGCATGGCACAAAAAAAACAATGCTGTTACATACTTCAAAACATATATATAGTATCCACCTTTAGAATTAATTTAAAAATTAAGTCAAAAAAATTACTGCAAAAAATTGCCGAAAAAATTCTAAGTCTAAAATTTCAGAGACAATCCCGGTCAAAATATATTGGCAGTAAGCTACAAAAAGTGCAGTATAATCCTTTCTTACCCCCTCTCCCCCATTATCAATGTTTGGAAACGCGTTAGCACAACTTTTGAACATTGATACTGGGGGAAAGGGGGCTTTGTACTTATCAAGCTCTTGCTACACACTCTTGCTACTGCCATTATTTTTGACCGGGATTGTAGCAAGCTAGCCTGCTATACGTCAGATTTTTCTAAGATTTACATTCGACGTCTTTTCCAAACCTGAGCTACAGTATATGCAACTTGTAAAATGGAATATTAACCGTTGCTTTTACTAACGGCGTCCGAGACACACATATCTTCAATTAAATGCCAAAAGATCAGGATTTTGTTCGACCTTTCAGCCGAAACTAGAAACTGTATTCCGTTGTTGATAATGGACTCTCGTAAACTTCGATTCGTGAATCTTGAAAATTTCTCTGATGTCTTTAATGAATATTTCGTACATTTTAATACAGATAATTTTAGAATTTTTTTTCTCATTTCTTCCCTTAGTTTGATGCTTGGTTAGTTGATATTTCTTTAGTTGACCGTCAGGATTTCGAAAGCAGACAATAGGGTTTTCAGGCACTTTGATTGGCTTAGCGCTCTTGACGACAGGAAGATATGGAGCGGTATTGCCCGTCGTCAAAGAAAATGGTAGCTTAAAATGTTAACGAGCACGAAAAACTTTATTGAAAACCATTGTAGTGTATTTGACGGCTTTTTTACTGGTGCTAGTGAGAGGTTAGCAGGCATAAATGTCATCATTGCCTGATACTGCCTTATACGGAAGCTGCATGTGCCAATAGGAATTTTGTATTGTGTCCGAGTCTCAAAATTTATATCTGTCTGTCTGTCTGTCTGTCTGTCTGTCTGTCTGTCTGTCTGTCTGTCTGTCTGTCTGTCTGTCTGTCTGTCTGTCTGTCTGTCTGTCTGTCTGTCTGTCTGTCTGTCTGTCTGTCTGTCTGTCACGCAAAATAGTAGCTTAGCTGCGCAATATCGAGAAGCACGCAATGCGGTATAAAAAGGACGGGCGAACCCGTGGATTTTCCACGGGCTAACGACTAGTGATTAAAATAGCTGAAGTATTTATTTCTTCAGCTTGGCGATTAGGGCAAGGTTGAAGGAAGCAAAATTAAATGTTGGAGTGACATTGAGCGTGTACCTTTTTATTTGTATGTCATCTGTAAATGACACATCTGTAAATAGTAGGTCATAGATAAGAAAAATTGAGTTATTATATTCTTCCCCTAATCATTGCTTTGTATACCCTAACTCTTTACTAAACAAGAATTTCAAAAAAGATTTAATTGATTTTGTTTCCCAGCAGGACATTTGCAGATATGTGCAAAGGCGTTTTCAAGTACAAACAATATCCAGTAGAAAAAATTCAACCTTTTCAATCAACTCAAATTTATGTCATAGGAATAAAATTATACATAGGTGAATATTTATCATATCACATTCGTATTTCATTCTCAACAGAGAATGCTTCACCCCGATCAGACCTCTGATCATGACGGGCGAGTATAATGCGTGTAAGTCATACTGAAAGAGAACTACTTTGTTCATCACTAACATACTGCCTGGCAGTGAGCGGGATTCGATCCGCGGTGCCCATAACTGGGAGCCGCAGGCGAACCCACTACACTACGTGCGGCAAAATGTTAGTGATAAACTAATCCCGCTCACTGCCAGGCAGTATGTTAGTGATGAACAAAGTAGTTCTCTTTCAGTATAATAAAATTATAGTTTGAGATAACAAATTAGTATCTCTTTGTTTAGGATAATGAAAAATTTACTTGTTGCGGTGGATAGATTACTGTGTTAATTATTATTCTCAGTTACGTGACTTCGAAACTAAATATCATACTGCGGACACATCAATGCTTTTTTAATGATTTTATTATCTGCAAGATACTTCTAATTAATTCGAGCCTTAACTACGAATAAGTAAGACATTTAAATGCGAAACATATTCAAATATAAGAATGTGCAATTGTTTCAAACATTTCTCTTTGCGGATGAGAAATTGAGCATCGGTTATATTGAGAAAGACTACAGATATACGTTAATAGTTAGGTCTGTGTAATTGATTGTCATGATGAATTAATTATTAAATAACATGTAGAATTGATTGTAATTATGTTGTAAAGAAAAGAAACTTGTTTTCGGATTATCTGTCACAATAAGAAATGAAACAGCTTGTAAGTTTGATATGACATTCATAACACCATCTTATATGTTGTGCAATTAGTTATAACGATAAGTTCATGCATGTGTTTTGGTAACTCGTGAACCGGCATTTTATAAAAAATTAAACACGAACGATAACAGAAGATAAAACGTTGACTTTACAAGAAACTAACGTGTTTTAAACCATTTAAGTATGGAGAATAAAACAACGCCGAAAATTGTTCCTACAGTGCACAATCAAACTAACAATTCTTGTAGGATAACGAGAAGAAACTCTGAACATACGATATTAAAAAGCTATGAAAATGAATCATATCTTAGCTCAAAAACGAAGGCCAAACTTACGCAGAAGCTTAGTGATGGAGAGCAAAGACAGAGAGCGAAATCTGCGCATGATTTTTTTATGGATAGAAGAAGCAACGAAATTTTAGTCAAACTTTTAGATTCTGAGTTGGATTGTACGCCAAACAAATATGCATTTAACAAACGACCAAAAGATAAAAAGACGAATGTATCAAAATGACAGTTGCTAATTAAATTAATGTTTTTAAAAATATATATATACGCTTTAAATATGATATTAAATACTATCTAATGTAGCAAAAACATTCAAAATGGCTGCTCATACATGGTTTCAACTGTGGAACTAGCGTTTTATCTACTTTGTTTTAAAATAAAGAATTACTTTACTATATTAATTAATAAGTTTAGTGTTATCAATTTACTGATTGTTGTTATACCTTCTGTTAACGTGTAGTAAGTCACTGGGACGCAAATATGATCGTAGCCTGGTGAACTCCTCATCACATACAATACATGCTATTCCGTTTCATTTATGCGTTCACTAAAATCTTTTGCAGAGTATGCCTATAGTGTATCATTTACTTTTCACATAACTAGTATACACTACACCCAGTCTTCTCATATTATTGCGATCTCTATTTTACCTTAATACTTTTATTTTTGTACCGACGGGGGTGCATAAGTTATCCTAAAATCATTAAACTTGGCACAGTTGTAAAATATCTTGGTACAGACTCCTTTTGGGCAAATAATATATTTGATGACGTCACTAGGATCAGATATGACGCCACATATATCAATCAATGACGGCTCATATTTCAACCAATGGATCTTTTTGCCCATGTCACAATTATGTAATGCAGTGAAAATTGTTTTTCACAAGAAAAGTAATTTAATGACGTCATAGGACCAAAAATGACGCTGTATGTGCAAAAAGGTTTCTTATTTTACAGCTAATATTTATGCCTGTGTCATCCAACTGGACGGAAGTAAAAACTTAATATAATATCATATCTGTAATTTCTGTATTTTATTTCTAATCTTCTTAACAAACCTTAAGTGACCACCTTGTAACCAACATACAGTTTTTATATATGAGCTGTTGTCAAAAAAATTTAGAAATTTGAAACGTGACCCGTTGAGAAAAATGTACAAAATTTCCCACTATCTTCTCGCTCCATTTGCTTGCCCCATAATGACTATATCCTTTAACAGCTTTACAGCTGTTGAAATTAATTCTATTAATCAGTTTTGGCTATAAATGGATTATTTTCTTTCATTGTATCACAATTATAAATATTCTTTACATTTGTATAATATCCTCGGTTTATATTTTTCGCTAATATATAAGCTTACAAGTTACTTTAAATAGCATTTTAATTGTGTATCGCTTGTTTGAAGTAACTATAGAAATATAAAGGTGAATCTGGTTTCCTGAAATTTTCTTTTTTTCCGGAAAAGCGTGTTAAAATATCGTATAACCATCTCAGTATATAACATGTATTAAGTATACTGACACTTTTTCAGATATAGTGATATAACTTGGCACGAAAACTATTATTTTACGTTACTGTGGTGAGAGATAATGGGGGAAAATATGGCATCACAAACCTTTCGTGACCGAGTTAAAACCAAAGTAGTTGTATAAAACCCCTCCCCCACCCCAAAACAAAAATAAATAAATAAATAAATTAACAAATAAAAATTAGCTATTACAGCCATTAATTATATTTTATAATACTTAAAAAAATCATTGTCTTCAAAATATTTATTAAACTAAAATACTAGTTGTTGTCTCCCAAAGTTAATTTTAAGATTGATCTTCATCCAATATAAAATGATGACCCCATTGACTATGCAGGACCTACATACGGGCAAACTATAATTTTCTTGCTTCACTACGGCCATTATAATATAAGTTTTGTATTTTACATAGTGAGTGGCACTGGGATGAAGGGACACGAAGAAAAGCATACGATGAATTCTATAAAACATACAAAGATTACCACAAAGATTTGTAAGTACTTTGTGTTGTCAAAACGCTTTGCAGGAAGAAAACTTTGCGATTCAAAAAAAACCACGCGAAATTTTTGTATTAATGCGGAATTAATTTATGCTGATAAAAATTAGTGGATTTCGCAGGAATTTATTTTCGCGGATACTGCAAATTTACATTAAAATTTAAGTATTTAATGGAAATATAATCAGCAGAAACTAGAAATTAAATCCATGATCTAAGAATGTCGCGAAAAAAAATTCGTTGTTAAGGTTTTCAAAAGTTTTGCATATTTTCGCGGTTTTCCATCCTGATATTTTGCGGGATTTTAATATCGGTAATATTTAAAAAAATCGCGAAAAAATAATGTTATTACTTTCAGTCATATCGGAGATCGTACAGCCATTATGAATTAATTTTTTTGTCTTTTTTGCGTGAAAGGCGCTAATAATGCAAGGTAGACATTAAACCCAAAGTACCATAGTGAAAGCCGAAGAAAATGATTTTAGCTGTTGTTTCATATGTAAGTTTTCGCGTTTTTCTGAATATAAATTAGTTGTGTTGCTGAAATGATTTTCTTTCAGACAAAAGAATTATGAAGAACGGCGATCTAAGAATATACTTTTGCTGTCTTTTCTATTTCTTCTTATGGTGGCAATTGGTGCCTTTAACTTCGCACGAATAATGTAAGTCGTATTTTCCTGTTTCTTGTTTGTTTTCATTGTTTTTTTTGTTCGACTTGATTTGTAATTCATTCAAAGTAAGTTGTTTTACGATTATGCATTGATTAAGCGCCCCAAATTCCTTAAATTAACGCACTTGTCAACTGAAGAAATCTCAGTAAGCGTTAAAGTCACAATGTCAAAATATATACGGCTCTAGTGTAAGTTTTAAAAAACTTATAAAAACTTATAAAAATTTCATATTAGAAGCTTAAATATATTTTTTTAAATTCTCAAACACTACATCCGCATTGTATTTTTTAGCCTATCCCCCGACTACACTTTTTATAAGAACTGTGAGATGAACTCTTACAAAATAAGACCAAAATAGCAACAACTACAGTGGTAAAAATTGATTGGTTTTCTTCTTTTTTTTTTCTGAAAACTTTCTATTTTACTGCCAATTAAATTAAAGCTTAAGCTTTAAAAATAAGATAAAAATGTTTAAATTAAAAACTGAAAAAAATAAGATAAAGGCAAAGCCAAATTTCTTGAATTTAATAATCCAAGTGTCAGAGATAACAAATTCCATATGTTATTACTTATTTGTTTTTGTTTCTCGTTGTTCCTGTTGTTGTTGTTGTTGTTGTTGTTGTTGTTGTTGTTGTTTGTTGTTTGTTGGTTTTGTCATTGCTTTTAGTTAATTCTAAAAATGTTCAGGTTGTATCACAACGAATTTCAAAAGCACATGGATAAAAGAACAGCGGAAAATGCAGCCTTTCTCAAGGATAGGTATGTAGTTGTTACAGCAATCTTGTTTTGGAAAGTGATTAAACAGAGTCTCCGTGATTTTTCAAATTTCTACAAACAAAAATCCATTTTATGACACCTTAAATTTTAGAAATTGTCCACTGTATATTGTTTTCCATTTCATTTGGCATATTTTTTTTAAAATAAAAAGTATTCACTGTGTAAAATTGCTCTACTCCCTGCTGTGTTGCTGCCTTTTTTGAGTTCAGAAAAGTTTTTTTGCTTTTTGCGGGTTTTTTTGTCTATCAAAATACTAAAGGACATTTCCTTACTACTTATTTTTAATGATGAAGTAGGAACACTGATGAAAACTCGCTCTAGGTAATTCTTTTCTTCCAATATATCCTTCAGTTACACTTCTAACACACACACACACACACTTAGTTTTCACTAAAATGTCTTCACAACAATATTGTATCTTATCATCTCGGACAGTAAACACAACTTCAAAGGAACAGTATCTATGATTTTGATTTTATTTATAGCCGGACAGGATATAAATCTTTTGTTGCAAAAGTGACGTCTGAAAAATCGAGTGAAGACAGTCCTTCGTGAGATCTCTTGGATAGATGATAAACACTATCCACATTGAAGGCTGTGCGCATAGACCTCGCGATGGTGAATCGATATGGGACAAGTGATGAAACGATGTGACGAATTTCGAGTCTCAACTAGGAGGTCTTCTGTTTCATAAAATTTTTCTACATATGACTTTAACCCAGCGATGAAACAACGGGGATAGTTAGCGTTACCTCTGAATAATATATTGTTTCTTTCTTGCCTTATACTATGTTATAATTATTATTTCTATATAATAATTCATACTAAATGCTTTAATTTCTATGAAAAAAATATACAAACATTTTTTTCTTCACAAAAAAGTGTTAAAAATGTTGTCTAATAAGACTATTTATGTGCAATAAGATATGGTACTGCACATGCGTCAATTTTTTTTAAAAAAGTTTTTTTGTGTGGACTGAAGTTTGTAAAATATTTATTTAACAGCACGCATATCTCAAGGATAGAAATATTTACTGGAAATTTTGATCCCTGTTCGCAAAATTAAGCTCCGCAAAATCACACTTTTCTTGACCCCATTGCAAGAATAAGTCCTCCAATTGTTTTTTAAAAAACTTTTCAATTGAAACAACACTGGAAGACAATGAGTAAGCCGATAATCTTTTAACAATGTATTGCAACTGACATTTGGTCTTTGTATTATGTTGCGCAGAACCAATCACTTCCCTAGCGAAATATTCAGAAAACAAAATAAACGTTCTTATCTTTTACAAAAAACATTCAAATCGCAAACATTAGTTTCGCATTTTGTAATGAGAGCAACTAAGCGTAAAAATTTTTATTTTTGTGCCTTTCAATCGCATAAATAATATTCGCAAAAATTTGTCTCCTTGAGGACTTTAAATGTATTATTGTAGTTTAACTTATATTTTCAATTCTTGTAAATACATTTAAATGCAGTTCACTTTTGTTAATGATACATTAACCGTGGTAATTCTCTCAAAAATTACTCAAAATTTAATTGTGTGACAAGCCACAAAGTTTGCCAGCTGAAAAGCTTAAAATTGTCAATAGTTTTTAACGTGTGTGACTTTGAAATAGCTACGAACATCATGCACTATTTTTACAAAACATCTACATATTCCAAAATTTAAAACAAAAAAGCTAATTTTTTCCTTGCGGAGAAAAAGGTATAGTCCTTTCCAGAAATTCGTAATGACGTAATTGCCTTAACACGAAAACGAGGCAGCTGTTGTGTACTTTCTTCATAAACGAAATTCGCAATGGCGGATGTGTCAAAAAACATAAACAAGAAAGAAAAAGTCTTTGAAAGCAATGTACAGCTTGGGGCTGTGACAGTACTAGCTTAGTAAAGTTTAAACTTGGACATTTTCAACAGCAACAAATCTTTCACGATTCCAAAAGATGTTGGTGAGACAAAAGTGTGGTGCAGTCAAACCAAACTTGTGGATTGAAAGGACAACTTTCGTGTTACTAACTACACCATTCTCTGTGAACAGACATTATTAGACTTCTGGGTGGTACGTTAAGGCGTTTAAAGAAAGGTGCAAGACTTGTAACTTTTGTGATTATGGTTGAAGATCATTTAGGTAGGAGAAAGACACCAGTGGACCGACCATCTCCACGAAAAAAAGTTCAGAAATTCAGTGTCAAATATGGAATAATCTGAACCTGAAATGAGAGTATTCGATGACCCTAAAGAAATTTTTCTTACAGGATTTACAAAGAAAAATGTCCATGTTGATAAAGAAAATAAAACCTTAAAAGCGAATACTGGTACTAGTGAAGGTCACTATGTAATTCTGGTGCACATGTGTGTTAAAAGTGATTTTTTGATTTAAAGTTGTTTCTTAGGTCCCAAATTACAAAAAAAAAAAATGGTGGCAAAAATTTTTGTCCCATGGGACCAAATTAGCTAACGTCATCACTTTCACGGTCAGCAAAAAAATAATTTCACATTTATATGTCATATTATATATGGTTGGAAAGAGGAGATCGAGTGGATCAAAAAAATTTAAGAACTATGTCTTCAAAACGTAACTTTCGAAAGATATTAATCTTCAAACTTTGTACAAATTACAGACTGGTAATTTACTGACCCAGCACAAAAATGACTATAACCTGCTCAATAGCAAAGTTTTTTTGTTGAATTTTGGTATGGTATTGAGTCACCCTAATGTCTTTCTCATCGATTAAAATTTATTCGTTTAAATCACTTCAAGGGATAATGTATAGACCAGTAATTTACAGACCGAAGCACTTTTTTAGTTGTTTACTTCCTTCTTTCAAGCAATTTCACAAAGTTAAAAAATTGCTAAAAATAATCACAGAAACAACTTCAGCAGTGCTTGTACAATGTTTCATTCGCTCAACATCACTAGAACTATATTAATCTGACTCGGATTCATCGCTTGCACCACCACTGTTTTCACACGTCGTACATTTACACATGTCAGTGCACGAAAAAACATTTCTACGGCGTTTACATCGGTTGGATATGCAACTTGTTTTCAAATTACAAGAACTTAACTCGATGAGTGCCAACGATGTAGGAGGTTCATCAGTCATTATGGGGGATAAGGTACTGACTTCATCTGTTTCCTAACCATAATTGCCTGCACTCGGAAGTTGTTGAATGAGGATATGCGGTCTTCGTAAAACCATTGAAATGAAGGGACACCTGAATATTTTGTACTTCAATGCAGCTAATGTTGGCGGCAACATATCAGCATCACAGTGGAATTTAAAGAATAAATGCCAACGCAATTGAGATAGTGATACCACGTCTGCAGGAGGACATTTATTCCCCTCAAACATTGAAACCACGAAACGTTCTAGAGTTTCCGGATTAGGAAGTTCGATAGTACTTCCAAGTGTTTATAATGTTAGAACAACCACATTATCCGCCTGTAAAAAAATCTTTAGCTAAGCAGACTTCGATTTTTTGTTGAAACGCCCAGTTTGGTCACACCCTGTGAACGTCTGAAAACCAAGAATTTCTTTCGCGTGTACTGCACTAAGGGCTTCAAAGTAATTACGAATATCAATATCACGTAGAGTAGAACCTCGTCCTGTTCCAAAAACGGTATTCATTGGTAACATTTCATAGTAGTAAATTAGCAGTAGAAAAACGTCAGTATCCGGAGAGTAAACAACTGGTGAAAGGAGATTGTTGTGAGCATCCATAGCATTATATAAAAGTGCTGTGTCAGCTTCTTCGTGGTCGTGTATTCTGCAATCAACAAAATTTCATTTCATTTTAGTATCATAAGTCACTATATATTGAATATGCAATGATGAAAGAGCCTCCATCAGTTTCTTTGCCAGGTAGATGGTTAAAGCTTGCTTTGTATCAATGTGGGAAAGAAATTGCTTGAGACTAATGGATGAAATATTGGTGTTGTCTGATACTTTAAATCGAACTTCATTACCAGATGTACGATGCTTTCTTGTCCGTGCTTTCAAGGAGTTTTCTATATAGTACAAATCGTATTTCATCACACCCTCTTGAAATTTGTAGTACACGTTCTGTGAATGCTGATGCGAAATCCTAAAAACTTACCAGAGTATTTCACAAGTGCGTCAGAAAATTGAGTAAGATAGTGATAAATTGAATACATACCTTGCATGTTTTAACTGCCGTTGTTTTCGGAGTTTGATTCACAACAGCCAGCCAACTATAATGATTACTTTGTTTGTTTCGACTTCTCCAGAAAAGAATTGGTCGTTTGTCCATTGCTGGCTAATTTCTCTATACCATGAAGCAATTTTGGTTTGTCTAAACAAGTCAATGGAATTCCATCAGCACTGAACAAGGCCTTATGTACAACAGAAAACACAAAGTTGCCAATACAGTGCTCCAAATCCAACTCGGGACGTTTCCGTGCAGTGTTTAAAAATCTTGATAGTATCGTTTTTTCTTCTTTGAGTTGTATAACTGTATAACAAGATCTTTAAAAGTTACTATTTTCACTTTTTTTAACGGTACCCATATTTAATTTTCACTTTTTTTAACGGTACCCATATCGATATTTTTCCTTTTATCCTCTCCGTGACAAATTCTTCATAACATTTTGAGCCAATATCGGCATGTCAAAGTATTTGTGAATTGTGGAGAACAGCTTTTGAAACAACATTAAATACACAATCGGATAGCCAGGAGACCCAGCATAGATTTTCTTACCACCGGAAAATCGAAGTAGTTAAGGTGGGAAAAATTACGCTGGTTCTCAAACGATTTTTCTGCGGCCAAAATCTGGCCGCGCTTTTTGATTGGCTAATTCTATTGTTCTCTGCTCATATGATTATTATCGGCGAAAGCCCTTTTCATTCCGAATATCCCAGCGAGTGGTTTCACTCACCCTAAGAAACATTAGTATTCTACAAAGTTTTTACCAGAGTCAGATTTGGCCAAGCTTGGTTAACAACTCACAGATAAAATAAAATGGCCTCCGAAGCGATTAGTCATATTGTTCAATTTAAACTCGGAGTCATTCGTTCGCGTCTAAGCTTTTGTTTGAGAGAAACTCATTTTATCAACTCGAAGAAGAAAGCTTAGTTAACTAGGCTAACAATCGGACTGCCGGAAGTTGACATTGAAGTCATCCATGGTACAAAGCAATTTATTGACGTTAGAAGCTATCCTGCTACATGTTGAGCCACTCAATTGGTAGTGTTGCTTTCTTTGATCAACATTGACATTTTGTATATCACAAAACTCTTTCGATAATGATGCAAGTATAGGAGAAACAAGGCAAACTCTGTTCAATGTATATGGTTGTTGTAACAGTCTTTTGATGCCTCCAGTGACCTTCATTACCTTATTCTCCTGGTCCATTGCATAACCGGACCCAATGGCAGTGAATGGTATATTGGTTTTGGCAATTGCGAAATTCTTTTTCAAGTAGCCAGGTCTTCATGTCTGTTTCTTCTAAATTCTTCTTGTCTGCCAGATACAAAGGTGTTAATCGGGCGTACTTAATTTGATTGTGGGCGAAAAAATATTTTACTAAATCACTCAAAGAGACAAGATGTAATTCCCAAAGTCCTTGTCGCATAGCACGAACGAAAAGTAAAAGTGATTTATACATTCTCATGAAATTTCGCAAAAACAGAGATTGATGATCCATAGCCTTGTCTAATTGAGAAAACTTTTCAAAAACCCCAATTCTTTCACAAAGTTCAATCAACTGTTTGTGTTGCTCCTCACATTCAACTTTATCAAAACATTTTATGTTTAAGAATTCTTCCCTTGCAACTCAAACATCACACATAAAATTACACATCTTCAAGTCAAAGTATCAAACAAAAATGATTTTCTTAAAACTCTCAGAACTCAGGACAGGAATGGGAAAAAATGTTTAAGTAAGGCGGTTACTTTTTTTGATGTATCTTTCTGGCACACTATACACTTCCCAAAATCCAGCACATTTATTGTTTTTACACAGTTAAAATCCATTTTAATTCGGTCTATTCATTTTATTATTATGCATATATGTCTATACTTTAAACTTCACATTACACTTCACTAACACTTCGAAATTAAACAGTCTAGCTATGAAATTGAACAATAGAATGTTTTCTAGAAATAGAACATTCGAATTCTATGTCTATGTATATGAAATCGAACAATTATAAAACAAAACTTATACATACTAATACATACAAAATGTCTAAGTGAAATTCGCTACTTGCTTTTCAAAACTAAAGTAAACAACTAAAACGTGCTTTGGTCTGTAAATTACTGGTCTGTAAGTTATACCTTAAAGTGATAAATAAATTTTGATCAAACAGAAAGACATTAGGGTGACCCAATACCATACTAATAAACTATAGTCATTTTTGTGCTGGGTCAGTAAATTACCGGTCTGTAATTTGAACAAAGTTTGAATAGCAATATCTTTCAAACGTTACGTTTTGAAGACATAAAACATCTTACATTTTTTTTTTGATCCACTTGATCTCCTCTTTCCAACCATATATAACATGACATATAAATATGAAATTATTTTTTTGCTGACTGTAAAAGTGATGACGTCATCTAATTTGGTCCCATGGGACAAAACATTTTGCCACCCATATTTTTTTGATAATTTGGGACCTAAGGAACAACTTTAAATCAAAAAATCACTTTTAACACATGTGCACACGAAGCTTCACATCAGAACATAGCAGCCCTCACTATACAGTTAAATGTAAATTTCATGTGTTATTATCAGATGAAAGATGTAATTACTACACAAGTTTGCCATCTGTTGATATTTTCCAAGACATGTTTATGTTTTTGAACGCTGGTGAGAATGGTGAGAAGATAGTTTTATAGAACAACCAACAAATCAAGGGGGGATTCTTCAAGAGGTAGACCTCGTATTTTATCACCATTAGAAAGTTTATTATCGACATTTAGGAGACTGAGACGAAACCTCAAAATTTTTCACTCATATCTTTTCCAAGCATCAGAAGGTAGGATTACTCATACAATATTAACTTAATGTATATAATATTTGTTTTTGTATATGGCCTACAAGGGAACAAATTAAAGCAGTCATGCTTGCATTAATGAAGGAAAAATTCTGCGAACCATTATTCTTATCGAGAACAATACAGGGATTTAGTAATATGTGGTAAATTGTCTTGGTGTCAATTTTCTTATACTGTTCGCTGCACTTTACTTCTATATACCAAATGAACCATCGCAGGTTTAAAGAAATATTTCTATCTTATTACAAGTAAAAAGTATTAATAATGTCTGTCTTCTCTGTGTGTTGTTCAAATGCTGATAAAGAATATTTCATGGTACCTATAGTCAATAATAATTCTTCTGTTTTCCCTGTCTAATTTGTTAAAGGTCTATGTATTTATCTGTTATCAATTACCTACTAAGATATCATTGAAGAGATCTTGAAAATCTTTAACTTCTGTCCATTTTTATTGTATAAAATATCAATAAAAAAGTACTTTCGAAGCATAAGCCTTGTGTGATGTATTGTTGCTATTAAAAAAGCAGTTTTTAATGATTTCAGTTTGATTATTTTTAATTTTATTATTAACACGCGGAAAAAATAATGGAGATAATTATTTTTATGCGGAGCTCGGTAATTAAATAGCGGAACTTTGTTGAGAATGATTATCTCTATAAAATCTTTATGAATTATAAAGAAAATTCACAACGATTGTCTCAGTTTTATGACGAGGCTGGATATTGCGCGGAAATTTATGAAAAGGAGTATTCCTTTGGAAAATTTTTTGAGAACAACTTAAAAGGAAAAGTATTTTACAATTTTTAATAGAATTGTAAAGTTCAGTTTGTGTATCTATTTTTCAGATTCAGCTGCTAAAAACCAAATTGTGTTTACAATTTCGGGCTCACATTTTTTTTATAAAAAATCTTTATCTTCATAAGGTGTTTGAAATAAAAAAAGCTGATGGTGGTTGTTAAGAAGATCAGAATCTTAGAAAGCAAACAAAAAACTTTATGTGCATCATAATATTAGAACATAATCTGTTAATATTGTGTAGATGGAAGATGAGAAATATGTTACCTTTTTTTTCAGAACAGTCTGCTGGAACAGCCAATTTTGTTTTATGGGAGCTACCAGACTTTATTGATATAGTAAACCGATAAATCCCCGAAAAATATTTGAGAAAAACTTTGACGCCGAACTGCTTCTTGCTTACTGTATATCAAGATTACCTTCTCTCTTGTTATTGCGATTCTTATCGGGTTAACAGCTCGTTAAAAGCTAGTCAACCTGACACACGTGGCAAACATATATAACTTTAAGTCCTTGCGTTAGTTCTGATAAAAGAACCATATCAAGTTTCGTAAGTTTCATAAGTAATTCCGCTTTCCTGTTACATACTGTTTTCTTAATCTGACAATTTTATTAGGTGTAACTAGGGGAATGGTGACGAGTAAGTAAACTTATCAAGGAAAATAAATAAACATAATGGCTATTCTCGAAAGTAAGTAAAGGCAAGACTTAAAGTAAATTAAGGTCAATGTTGTTATTTTAATTAATTATTCTAAGTAAAGCATGTTTTCAAACTATAAAAAGACTCAAAAAGAAAAAACACTTGTTAGGATACCTTCACATAGTCGTGCAATACTTTTCAGTGACATTTATCCCGGTTCTATATCTGACCAAAATGTATTAATATTGGTGGATGAAGAATATGATTCTCAATTGATTTTTCTTTTTTGAGTTTATTTTGTAAATGTGAAATTATTTTAGGAACATTTCTTTTGAAATATAATCCACTAGGGTCAGCAACATTAATGTTTACTTTATAGGCTTCGACCCTTTTTGTAGTCTTATGTGCCACTTCTGAATTTTTTGAGTACACGTTAGCTCTAAGAGTTTTTCTTTGGTTTCGTAATAGTCGATTTTAATTAGCATATTTTGCTATTTTATGTATGTAGTTTGATTTTAAAAAAATAAATACATATAAAAAATTAAAATAGTGTTTTAGAAACAGCAAAATGGCAAGTATGTGGTTTCATAGCCCACTTAAACCAACAGGGCAAGAGCAATGTGCCTTCTGGGAAACTGAATTTTTAAATAAAATGACTTCTGGTCTTGGAGTACCGTAAGATATTTTAATCATTCTGTTCTGCCCAATTTTGGAACGCGCCCCGTCTTAAGACTGGCCAGGCCAATCTTCCGACAGTGACAAATGGGTGGCCAGTCTTAAGACTGGACTGCCCAATCTATGGACGTACATGCCCAATCTTAGAACAATTGTGGAAGACAAACAGAACAATAAAATTTTTAGAATTTACCTCTTAATAGGAACTTTAAATTGAAACTTTTCTTGGAAAATCAAAAGCCAAAAATTTATATATACCATGTATTTTATGTATATAAAATTGAAACTACTCAACCATTTTAGCATAGTCTATAAAGTTTTTCTTCTATAGACTATGATATTAGCTAGCTGGCTACAGCTCGCTAGCTGGCTAAACATCTCATCCCATGAAATTAACGTCTAGCTAACTAATAATATGGTTGAATACGACTTTTCTGATACTTCATAAATATAAACATTTTATTTTTAAAATTTAGCCACTATTACAAGCTGTATATAAATGCTAAATGTATAACACATGCTCTACCAGCTACCTAGCTACGATTTTCACTCTACTGTGTCCAAAAACAGGCGGGGTCAATTCAACAGTACCCAAAATAAGATGTTTTAATGTACCTGAGAATGTTTGTTGGGAGTCGCAAAAAACACAGCTCGTGTGGTGCATCCCTTCCTTAAAATTTAAACAGCGCCAAAGATGGGCCTAACATGGTCTTTTGCCCAATCTTGTGACGCCCTGCCCAGTCTTAAGACTGGCCGGCCAGTCTTAAGACTGGGCAATTTTATGTCCAAAGATTGGGCAGCGTCCTAAGATTGGGCAGAACAATTCCCTTAACGTAAATTTCCTCGTTATTTTTTATTGTTTTACCAGAAACGATATTCCTGCTTTGCAACATTCGCACTGCCTTTCCTTGCTTGCCTCACTTCCGAGAGACTTATTTAAACAATATAATATGACAAAATTTAAACAATATGATTTAAACACTTCTTCATTTATCGTTGGATAATTATGCTCATCGCTGTCCCATTGGGCAGTTACAAGGGGTATATGTAGTTGGCTAAAGCTACATTAAATTTGTGTTGTCTTTTGCACTTCGCTTTTAGTAATAACGTTTTGGATATAGGCATAATTTTCTTCGTTTTATTTTCATGTCATTTGTAGTACCAGAGCAATGTGGGTCTATTAATTATAATTTCTCCATGCATTCCTCACGAGTCAACGATGAAACGGTTCCTAGATTCAAATTCTAAATTTTAACGCATAATATAGTTGCATTTTAATTCACAATTAAGCGAGGATGGTTAAAGAGTCACAGTTGTTTACACTTGAAGCTACCATTTTGATTTTTTTCCTGCCTGACCGCGTTACATAAATAAGGCTAATAGATATTTCCATTGGATTATAATCAGCCGTATTATAAAAGAAACACGATTACAGTACAGCTTATAAAGATAAATGCTGTTGTCCCATCAATTGCAGTCAAAACAAAATATTCATCCAAATAATCCTACTTAACATACGTTGGACTTTAAAATCCCCATCGATAGGCGATACAACAAGATTGTAAATTATTTTCTAGACATTAAATTGTGGAAACCAACATTTGCTTTAGTTTCTTCAACAAAACAACCTTAAAAAATTTATTGGATACATTTACATTTCTCTATTTGTGATGCGAATTTGTTGCAACAATCTCTCGTTTAAAGACTAAAGCTTATTATTACAATGATTTACCAAGGCTAACCTCTTTAGCTCCCATCGAAACTGTTAACAACAAGGGTACGGCGCAGACACTCCTAGTGCATTTCAAGCTCCCATTTAAACTACAAAAGCTTCGCAATGACACTAATTGCTTAAGTAGACAACCGTTTAATATATCAATTCTATTCTCATGCTGAACGCTAAGCAGAAAGAATCAACTCACATTCTGTAATCTATATTATGAAACGACCGGGATATGAACCCAAGGCACTCAAAACTAGCAGTAATTTTGTATTCTTAGCTGACAAAAATGTTTTTTATTAAATGCTCATATCATGGAATGTTTACTGTAAACTACATTGTATATAAACTTAACTTTATTGATGTAGCTATTTCTATCATCAAATAAGATTATTCCAATATACATATGATTATATATTTTATTTATTTATTTTTCAAAAAATTGTGAAAAACGACAGATAAAATTATGTAGAACATTGTATAGAACATCTTCGACTATTCGTGTAAGAGCTATTAGATTCTCTTGACTTCTAAAACAACAAATTTATGAAGGTTGCATCATAGAAAACTTGTAAATTCGTAGAAAACATGACCTTTGATTGCACTGAATTTACACGCGAGCCAACAATGCTTATTCACCATGATAAGCAAAAAAAGTTTAATTCATTATATATTATTTTTTGTCTCCAAGAATTCAATTACTAAGGGTTATAGGTAACCCCTGAACATCTTGTTAAACGAATGACGCATGTTTATTAAGACAAATACGTCAACTGGTCACGTACTACATTCCTGGCAAGATAATCTTATTAAATATATATATACATATATATTTATACATCTATCTTCACATGGAACAATAAACATTGACAGAATAAAAGAAAAACTCGATTGGAGCACACCAATTAAAAAAGAAATTGGATCATATATGATGGCAGCTAGAACAAGAAGCTTGACACTTCTTACGTATTCTAACAAGACTTCTGAATGCAAGTTAAAATCACAAAACATTAAAATTCCCATCGATATGCGATATAACAAGATTTTGAATGCACTTCTGGACAAAGAACTGGATTGTTCTCCACTATCTGTTTCAGTTTCTTCTACAAAACAACCTCAAAAAGGAAACTTGAATAAAAAAGAAGGAAAATTATTAAGACGAATGATCACGTTGTGATTTTGACATTCTCGATGTCTGTTCTACCTTGTAATAATACTTATTTTTGTACTTCTTGGAAGTTCCATTTTGCTAAATATTATACAACCTTGTTGTATTGGTTAAGTTTCATAATCTCTGGTTTTGAGAACAAAATCTATTATATTGTACACGGATCAAAAGTATAATTTTATTTTAAATTTTTTATATAATGGACGCCGTTTGTATCTCCACCATCAGTCATGGATGTGTATAATGTAAAATTAAATTATTTTGACGTAAAAATTAGAGAGAGAAAAAAAATGAAAAAAGTTCTTCCTTTTATTTATTTAAAGTAAATCTAAGTCCGTTTTTGAATTTTCGGGGAAAAGTGACTTATTTGAAAAATATTAAAAATATTAAAAAAATATTAAATTTTCCCCGACTAATTCCTGTAAATAACCTCACAAGGGAATCTAAATCAATTTTTTTTATTTATCTATGTGTGTTTCTCATATAAAAACATTTTTTCGCCCGACTTTTTTTTCCCCGATGAGATATGTAAAAAACTATAAAGGCTTAAAATAATATTAGCGTTTAACAAAAGTATAATGCTTAGTCTGGTCTCCATACGCAGTTACCAGGCTTACGCGGATTCTGTAGCTTAAATATTTAAACGCACGCACAAGTAAAGAAAATGAAGCCAAATGTTGCAGAGGATTTGCATAAAATTGATAATAAAATTCCTAAACCATCTTGAATTTTTTTTCACTAGTATCTACTAAGATTTTTGTGTTCATCACAATTTTTAGCTCTCCTCGCTCTCCTCCACCTATAATTTTGCGCGAAGTTTTTATGTGATGCAACAACAATCTGTGCACTAATTAGAGGTCCACCTTTTAAACTTTTTTTAATGAAACTTTGTCTAGAATTCAGCCGGTGTGATGTCCCGAAATCATCCGTTGATTAGAAAGACTACTGTAGTATACTCTCACAAATAGAAAAGAAATCTTGTTCTCCGCTAGAAGCTAACGGAAAAGTCAATATTACTTTGTTGTTTACAACTATTGCAAATCGCTTTATTCTAAAACTTTATTGTGTTTTGCAATAATTTCTTTTCGGAAAATGAAGATCAAAATGATTAAACTAACATAAAAATATTTATTAACCTTTAAGTTGATGAAATCTGACCCTAACAAACTCTGGATAAACAAGATAATATCTTTAGACAACATAGATTAAAATAAAATAAAACTATAAAATCAACTGCATTAAATCTAGGAAAATAAAATGTTTTTCTGGCTGGTTAAATGTAAATTCGAAATCATAACACACTGTCGCGTGTTTTGCCGCATTGATCTTATCTGAGCAATGTACGTTGTAAACAAGCGCTGAGATACGACGGCAAAAAATACGGCTGCGTTTTTTTACTGTCTATCTATTGTAAACTGTTGATTGTTCTGGTCTGCAAATTAGATCTAAAAGGTTGAGAGTAAAAGCCAACCTAGGAATTTTCAGAATTGCTATAATTGCAGACGCTTCTAGATGTTGTAAAAAGGTAAACAAACTTGTCGTGTTGGTGAAAGTGAGTGGGAGAGAGAGAGTACAGTTAGAGCCTCGCTAAATTCTTTAATCTAGGACGTAAACTATGTTAATATGTCAGAAATTCTCTAATGAAACACCGTCTGGTAATCTGTCTTTCATCTTACGAAAAATAAACACTGCTCTTATCTTTTTCTTCCAATTTAACCCGATAATAATAATTGACAATCAAATATAATGAATCAATCTTGCGTAAAAGGAACTGAAAATCACCTCACATGATTAAATTAGTTACAACACATACTCTCTTTTGAGACTCATGAATAAAAGGTGTTAACTAGCGAGTTTACAATTTTCATATCCTCTTTCGTTATTTCTAAAGGTTTGGAGTTCTATGATTGATCGAGTTATCGCCCTTTTTGAATAGAAATCGCCTCAGAGAAGAAACTTTTAAATAATCGTTTGATTTTGACTTTTGATTCTTAATTAAAAAATGATGTTTCTAATCAGGGGCTTGGAGTTTGGGGTGAGGGTGAGGAAAGGGGTGTTGGAGGCTGGGATTTATGTCAAAAAAAATTACATGCATTCTTCTGTAAAAGAATACCATTTAATGGAATTTTCTTAGTCATATAACGATAGCTTAGACTAAATCTCATTGTGAATTATTGACGTCAATAAAGGATAAAAGAGTATCTTATGATAGGTTGATAAAATGCAGAGGCGTTAGAGAACAGTGAGATTAATAATTTGTACAAGTGCATTAAATGATTATGCATAGTTTTATTATGAGATTGATGTTTTACCTTTTAAAATTAATTCATCAAATTACCGTCAGTTTCGAATGATTAGAATTAATTCCGCTTTCTTGTCACATACTGTCACATACCCCAATTATAAAATTTTATACGAAGTTTAATCACCACCAGTACTAAAGAGAAACTCGATTGAAGCACACTGAATTAAAAAAGAATTCGCATCATATATCATGGCAGGTAGAACAAGAAGCTTGACACTCCTTACGTATTCTAACAAGACTTCTGAATGCAAGTTAAAATCGCAGAACATTAAAGTTCCCATCGATATGCGATATAACAAGATTTTGAATGCACTTCTGGACAAAGAACTGGATTGTTCTCCATTAACTGGTTCAGTATCTCTAACACAACAGCGTCAAAAAATGAAGTTAAAGAATGGCAATGAGGGAAAATTAATAAGACGAGTATCTATGTTGTGATTTTGTTTCCTGGATTCGAATTTGTATTCTGTTCAAATGACAAGTCCATGATGCTTCTTA
Organism: Hydractinia symbiolongicarpus; assembly: GCF_029227915.1. NCBI lineage: Eukaryota > Metazoa > Cnidaria > Hydrozoa > Anthoathecata > Hydractiniidae > Hydractinia > Hydractinia symbiolongicarpus. The sequence continues at coordinate 9,107,989 of NC_079878.1, forward strand.
AAAAAACTAACTTGGATCAGTGCATTACGTATCTACTTGTAAATTGCACATTTATATAGCTCGACTTGTTAAAAAATATATATTGTTGTAAATCATGTAAAATATTTTTTAATAAATTATGTACTTTAGGTTGCTGTAAATAATGTATGTGCATTTATCTCTGGCAACAGCCAAGACAGTATTCTCGGATTTTTGTACAAAATATACAGAAAAAGAACAAAAAATTTTTGTTTTATTTTATCTGTAAAATTGCTATTATTGTATCCTGAACATTATATTAATAATTTTTACGAAGGGAATGAAAAATGACCATTCAAGTAACACCCAATTCAATTTCCCCATAAAACAGGACCATTCAAACGGTAATGAGAGCAAAATAAACACATTTGACACAGATGGTCGGGTCCGACGTGCAGAGGAAATTCTCTTAACATTCTTTTCCAGAACGCCAAAAATAAATCTCTTGCTCCCTTTTATGTAACTAGGGTAAGGTTTTCATTGTTAAAGCATTTGATATCTCCCTGCATTTATTCTTGACAAACCATATAGCATACACAACATTTGGAACGTCAGCGCTAATAAATATTACAAGTATTTTCTGTCAATGTTGAAAACAACTATCGCATACACATTTTTAATGACATATATGAACTATTTCTTCTAGATTTGTAATAATAAACATTTGGTTCTGACCGGAGCAATGATAACATTAATATATTTTTGAACAGAAAAATCTATTATAATAAGACAATATCTGTCTGTCTGTAACAGACAAAAACGATTATATTTTTTACAGCTTTTTTTAAAAATGTCTACCAAGTATCCCCAGAAAACTATATTCTGTATTTTATTTGTTTACGTTTTTTTATTGGTTACAAAATTTATGTTATAAAATTTCATTAGCTAGGAATTTTTTAATAACGCGCTTTAACGCAATAAAATCGGCAAAAAGTAATCGCATTAGTATTTCTTGCTTAAAGGCGTGTAATCACCGTGTTGGCAATTTTTTTTGATTTTAAGAACTGAAAGATATAGATGAGAAAACGTTATCCTGAAATAATATTAAAAACTGAAGATCAGAACATGTTCAAATGTTTTACTGAAATAGAAAAATCACTACAATTTCTTTCCGCCTACAGAGCTGCCATTGCAATTCATTCCACGATTCACACGATCATAAACGCATGTCATCACCAAATATTTAGCCAATGAGGGAGAACATGTTAGCTGCATTTTCATCGTAGTGCTTTTTAATAATATATCAACAAAGTTCCGGCTATAATAATAGTTTCTGTTACTCTACTCAAATAGGGCTTCTTTGCAGCACTCAGCTACCGGATATTGTTTTTAAAGACAGCTCTCGTTTTTGCCTTACTTTTTATGATGGTACTTTGTTCAAACAGTTAGTCAAACATACTTTCTCTCACGGAGAAAGTATTGTCTGTACTCTTCCCTATATAAATAATTGGCAAAAATTATGCAATTTCTATGACCATACATTTTAATAAATGAAAGAGTGCGTGATAAACATTAATTATCATAATTAGTGGACAAAAGGCAATGAGATATAACTACGACTTCTTTGTATTATTTTGTTTTGCCCCTGATTTATTGATTTCCAAAAGCAACTTACAGTAGCAACCTCTGCTTCAGTGCTCATAAAACACAAGGTCTGTTTACCTACGACCGAAAACAATTATTTTGCGACGGCGGCTTCCTGGCCGGGGATGAGTGATCAAACAAATCGTTAATTATATGGCGATTAAAAAAAAAAACCTTAAATAATTAAAGCACCATTATTTTCAGTTCTAGTAACTTGTAGATCTTCAAGTTTTTCAGGATAGTCATAACTTGTCCTGGACGTTGAAATAAATCAAAAAAATGTATATGTTAATTTTTTTTTATAATGTTGATTACGCGTCTTTGAAAATTTTGTGCTTGTTTTTGACCTACAACAAACAGAAAAAGGGTGTTGACAAAAGAAACTAGATGTAAGCTCGTAGAGAATCCAGGGGTGGGTTGACTTTGCAACAAATATCAAAAGCACATGCAAAGAAGGTCTCCCAAAGAGTGCAAAAATTATCTGCAAACTTCTAATAAGCAAACGTAATAAGTATATTCTAATACTTTGCCTAAGTACTAACCTACAAGCATAAACAGGTTTTTAAGTTTTCGAGTTCTTAAAAAAGATAAAAAAAAATCATCCGCACAAAAACAGGTTATTGCTTTTGAATCAAAAAAAGAGAGACATAAGGAAGAACTTAAGTTGCTTAAAAATGGCAGAAAAGTTACCTGTGAATAAGGTTGGATTGGAAGATACTAATATCACTGTAAATAATAATTTTCACAGAAGATCAGATATCAATAATTCCAAGAAGAATTTTCTTGAAAAAGAAACAGTTTATCTTTAAAAAATGTTTTATTGCTATGATGCAAATAAATCCAGGCTATAAATTTTTTTGCAAACGAGAAAAATTTGTTTTTTCTCTACAACATATAAAAATAGCTATTTGCGGTTAGTCTTTTTCTATTGCTAGGTTATAGTGAAGGTAAACAAGTTCCACAGAAAATTTTTAATCTGCCTTTGATGTCTTAAGAGAAATAATTCAGATTAATACTTTAGATAAATAATTAACCTCAGCTGGTTAAAACTCAATTGCAGTTGATTAAATTAGGTAAGAGGACCTGAAAATGAGGCTGACACACGTATTTTTAACGTAATAGGAGGGTTGACCCACTTTCCCGTTAGTTAACGGAACAAATATATTGAAATTTATCTATATATTATCTGTGTCGTCATTATAAACGGACGGGATATGGCTATAGAGAAATTTACTAGTTCGCCTGTCAACAAAATCACTTACTCGGCGTGTGACCTAAAATAAAGCTCCGCGTATTTTAAACGTACAAAATATTAATATAAGAGAAGACAAACTCCTTATCGACGCAAACAAAATTGACTTTATAATTATTTATCGACTCGTCATCTCTCGAAATTTTCATCACTTAGGGCTGACTGTTTGGGTCTGATAAAGGTAGTTAAAAAAATAGAAAATATTGACCATGGTGGAACCATGACTGTTTTAGTAGAAACATTTTAAGTAACTTTACTATAGTATATTTATATGCAGTATACTCTCCAATTAGCGAACACGAGCGTCTTCTAATTTGGAAAGTTTTACATTTTAAGCCGCAAATTAGAAAATAAAGACGAGTTTTGTATCACAAAGGAAAAAGTGCAAAAAATATTGTCCGCTAGTTAGAGTGACCGCTTTTTGGAAGGTTTTTTATGAGACTTAGACTAGAAAACGGCCGGTGTATGACCAAAGTGTCCGCTAATCAGAGGTGTCCGCCTTTTGGAGTGTCTGTTAATTGGAGAGAATACTGTATTTTTGTATTTTTTATATATATTTTTTAAATTTCAGAATTTTTAAAAATCTTGCAGCTAATTATCTCATAAAATCTAATTTTTATTACGCACACAAGAAATTGATGTATGCAACGTCCCCAATAAGTTCTAAGGGGCTGTTTATATGAGAGGCGGGACGGGACGATTGCCGGGACGGGACGTTTGCCGGGATCCCGCTCTCATTGATAATTATACTTAAAATCACTTTGCGTTTATATGGAAAATTTTTGTCCCGGGACAATTTCGTCCCGTCCCGGCTGAGCGGGATCCCGCTTGAGCTAAGCGGGATCCCGGCTTAGGCGGGACGTTTTTTTCCATATAAACACACCGTCCCGGGACAAACGAGGTAATATTTGCACTATCAGCATATTTCAATAGAAAGAAAAAAACAAACATGGCTGCTAAACGTGCACTTGTTAGGAAGCCAACAGATGTTCCAACCAAGAAAAAGTGTTTTAGATTCAATGATGAAATGGTTTTTAACCTCATTAACTGTCTATTAGATTATAAAGCAAAGTGTGAGTTTGAGAACATTGATTTTGATGCAGACAAACCAATGCAATACAAAGTCATTCGAACTGAGTTGGCAAAATTATATCAAAATGAAGAAGAAGTGTTTGGGCCAGTGGAGGATACCTCCACTGAGCTCTCCCAAGAAAATGTTAGGGAAATGAAAAAAATGATAGCAAGAGGCTACCAAAGAGTGTTAGAAAAAATAAAAGATTTACGGCAGGGATTTTCTAAGGCAGTAATTAGTTAAAGCAGTAATTAGCAGTAATTAGTGGCACGCGTAGTGGCTGTGGCAGATTAGTGTATGAACACTATGACAGTTTGAAGCTCCTTTGGAGTGAAAGTGCAAACACAGAGCCCCTACCCAATGACATTGATAGTGCTGATGTGAATCAAACAAAATCAAGTAATGAAATGTTATCTGACCATGATGATCCAACTGCAAATATTAATAGTGTTGACAGTGGTGAATATGAAGATTCAGCAGATGACGATAATTTGAGCTTGTCATCAAGTGATCAGTCAGTCTCGAAAATTCATGCATTGTTACTTCCACACCAAAATCTACATCAGCAGTGCCAAAACTTATTGATAATAAAAGAAAACAACTTGAGAGAAAGTTGTCATCTGCTCAGCGTGATACCTTACTGTTGAGAGAAGCAAAAGAAGAAAGATCTGATCGTAAAGAGCTCCAAGAGATGATTAAAAATTCTAATGAGTCCTTTACAGCTGCACTTAATAATATAAGCCAGGCTATGTTGCAAATTAGCGAAACTATGTCACACTCCATGCAGCTGATGGCACAATCATTCAGCCAGCAAGCAGGTCCAAGCTCACAAAATTATGAAAGCTATGGTAGACGTCACCATTTTCAGCATATAAATCCAAATTGTAATGTCGTCTCAAGCATCGTAACCCAAAACAACAACATAAGTCCCATCGATCCCAGTGGCGGTGGTTATTATCAATCATTAATGAGGGAATGATGCGAAGAAGAAAAAAACATGTGTATATAGTTCAGAGAGTGTTTCAGGAACAATTACATTGATGCAAGTTTATGTTCACAGACAAACCTAAAAGTTATATTATGTTGATTGCCTAAACATTTATGTTATGTTAGTTGCCCAACAAACTATATGCCCTAAACGTTCTAATCCGTAGATTTTTAACAAAAATTAACAACAAACAAAAATATTTTCACTGTGAGTTACATTGAGCATAATAGGCTTTCAAATCTTTAGCAGTATCAGAAGAAACTTTTTATTGAAATTAATGTGCGAATGTTTGAATTTAGCCTTTATCATTTCCTTTTACAGAACATGCAATACTTTATAAATCTTTACATTTTTTGTATATATTGTATATATATATATATAATTGTTAGTATGGAAGACTGTCCTGTATAAAATTTGTTATTACTTCCCGTACAACATCACCCTCTGCAAGATTTCCTAAATACACAGAGTAATCTAATTGTTGTGTCTCTGCTTTATGCTTTTCTATTTCAATTTTCACCAAATCAGGGTCAATAACACATTTGTTAAGTTCACATATATTGTGCAGCACAAAACATGCATAGATTGCCACAGGAACAAAATCTATTTTAAATCAACTTTCTTTGCTAAAAAACCCCATCTGGCTTTTAGGCGTCCAAAAGCACACTCGACTGGGTTTCTTGCTGACCGGAGCATGTTGTTAAATAACACTTGAGCATTTGTTGAACAACTATGGTACTCTTTCATACAGTACGGTGTCAAGGGGTATGCAGGGTCACCAATCAAATAGTTTGGAACTTTGGCTCGGCCTGGCAGGATGTCCTCATAAGTAATGGGTATTTTCTCATCTTTAAGTTTAGCAGCAATATTTAAGTTGGCGAACACCTTCGCGTCATGTACACTGCCTGGCCACCTACAATCAACATCCATGAAATAGCCACGGAAATCGCATACTGCCTGAACGTTAAGAGAAAAATACATTTTGTAAGAAAAATAATCTTGTGAATGTTCACTAGGTCGTAAAATTTGTACGTGGGTGCCATCTATGCAGCCAAAAGCTTGCGTCATTCCAAATTTGGCCTCAAATTCTCCTACTTTTTCAAGCATCTCTTCTTTCGTTTTTGGCAGGGCTATGTATTTTGGTCCAAGCTTGTAAGTTATGCAGTTACAAACATCTCTTATGACTTTTGACACCGTAGATATGTGCAGGCCAAAAGTGTTTGCTGTCATTGACAAAGATCCTGTGTCTTTCAAGTAGTACAACGTTACTGCAACTTTTTTTTCTGCAGACAAGGCTCGATAATTTGGAGATGTGTTGTCAGGAGTAATCCATATGCGTATTTGATCTACTAAATCAGTAAACATAGCCTTTGTCATTCTGAAGTTCTTTTTCCAATCCTCCTCGGGAAGAACATCAAAAAACATGTTCAACCACCACTGTTCCACTCGTCCTTGTTTGAACCATGTTGAACGAGGAATTCGGTTTTTCCTGTGCCCTTTCAATGCTTTCTGTTTTTTTATCCAACAGTTTCTTTTGCTTCCACTCAAAAGTGATGCAGTTAAAAGAGTTCTATAGTGAGTGTATTGAAGTGCTAAAATCATTAACAATGTATTGAGCTGCAACAACAATGTTGATGATGTTAAAAAAATCTGTTTATTCGCTTGCAATTTTGTTTTATTTTCGTTTTGAGGCGCCATTATACTTTAGAAAAATTTAAATTTGGCGCTTGTGTTGTGAAATCGTCCCGGCGCACTTTTTTCCATATAAAGGCGGGATAAAATCATCCCGGCAAACGTCCCGTCCCGGCAATCGTCCCGTCCCTCCTCTCATATAAACAGCCCCTAAGGGGCTGTTTATATGAGAGGCGGGACGGGACGATTGCTGGGACGGGACGTTTGCCGGGATCCCGCTCTCATTAATAATTATACTTAAAATCACCTTGCGTTTATATGGAAAATTTTTGTCCCGGGACAATTTCGTCCCGTCCCAGCTGGGCGGGATCCCGCTTGGAGCTGAGCGGGATCCCGGCTTAGGCGGGACGTTTTTTTCCATATAAACACACCGTCCCGGGACAAACGAGGTAATATTTGCACTATCAGCATATTTCAATAGAAAGAAAAAAACAAACATGGCTGCTAAACGTGCACTTGTTAAGAAGCCAACAGATGTTCCAACCAAGAAAAAGTGTTTTAGATTCAATGATGAAATGGTTTTTAACCTCATTAACTGTCTATTAAATTATAAAGCGAAGTGTGAGTTTGAGAACATTGATTTTGATGCAGACAAACCAATGCAATACAAAGTCATTCGAACTGTGTTGGCAAAATTATATCAAAATGAAGAAGAAGTGTTTGGGCTAGTGGAGGATACCTCCACTGAGCTCTCCCTAGAAAATGTTAGGGAAATGAAAAAAATGATAGCAAGAGGCTACCAAAGAGTGTTAGAAAAAATAAAAGATTTACGGCAGGGATTTTCTAAAGCAGTAATTAGTTAAAGCAGTAATTAGCAGTAATTAGTGGCACGCGTAGTGGCTGTGGCAGATTAGTGTATGAACACTATGACAGTTTGAAGCTCCTTTGGAGTGAAAGTGCAAACACAGAGCCCCTACCCAATGACATTGATAGTGCTGATGTGAATCAAACAAAATCAAGTAATGAAATGTTATCTGACCATGATGATCCAACTGCAAATATTAATAGTGTTGACAGTGGTGAATATGAAGATTCAGCAGATGACGATAATTTGAGCTTGTCATCAAGTGATCAGTCAGTCTCGAAAAATTCATGCATTGTTACTTCCACACCAAAATCTACATCAGCAGTGCCAAAACTTATTGATAATAAAAGAAAACAACTTGAGAGAAAGTTGTCATCTGCTCAGCGTGATACCTTACTGTTGAGAGAAGCAAAAGAAGAAAGATCTGGTCGTAAAGAGCTCCAAGAGATGATTAAAAATTCTAATGAGTCCTTTACAGCTGCACTTAATAATATAAGCCAGGCTATGTTGCAAATAAGCGAAACTATGTCACACTCCATGCAGCTGATGGCACAATCATTCAGCCAGCAAGTAGGTCCAAGCTCACAAAATTATGAAAGCTATGGTAGACATCACCATTTTCAGCATATAAATCCAAATTGTAATGTTGTCTTAAGCATCGTAACCCTAAACAACAACATAAGTCCCAACGATCCCAGTGGCGGTGGTTATTATCAATCATTAATGAGGGAATGATACGAAAAAAAAACATATGTATATAGTTCAGAGAGTGTTTCAGGAACAATTACATTGATGCAAGTTTATGTTCACAGACAAACCTAAAAGTTATATTATGTTGATTGCCTAAACATTTATGTTATGTTAGTTGCCCAACAAACTATATGCCCAAAACGTTCTAATCCGTAGATTTTTAACAAAAATTAACAACAAACAAAAATATTTTCACTGTGAGTTACATTGAGCATAATAGGCTTTCAAATCTTTAGCAGTATCAGAAGAAACTTTTTATTGAAATTAATGTGCGAATGTTTGAATTTAGCCTTTATCATTTCCTTTTACAGAACATGCAATACTTTATAAATCTTTACATTTTTTGTATATATTGTATATATATATATAATTGTTAGTATGGAAGACTGTCCTGTATAAAATTTGTTATTACTTCCCGTACAACATCACCCTCTGCAAGATTTTCTAAATACACAGAGTAATCTAATTGTTGTGTCTCTGCTTTATGCTTTTTCATTTCAATTTTCACCAAATCAGGGTCAATGACACATTTGTTAAGTTCACATATAGTGTGCAGCACAAAACATGCATAGATTGCCACAGGAACAAAATCTATTTTTAAATCAACTTTCTTTGCTAAAAAACCCCATCTGGCTTTTAAGCGTCCAAAAGCACACTCGACTGGGTTTCTTGCTGACCGGAGCATGTTGTTAAATAACACTTGAGCATTTGTTGAACAACTATGGTACTCTTTCATACAGTACAGTGTCAAGGGGTATGCAGGGTCACCAATCAAATAGTTTGGAACTTTGGCTCGGCCTGGCAGGATGTCCTCATAAGTAATGGGTATTTCCTCATCCTTAAGTTTAGCAGCAATATTTGAGTTGGCAAACACCTTCGCGTCATGTACACTGCCTGGCCACCTACAATCAACATCCATGAAATAGCCACGGAAATCGCATACTGCCTGAACGTTAAGAGAAAAATACATTTTGTAAGAAAAATAATCTTGTGAATGTTCACTAGGTCGTAAAATTTGTACGTGGGTGACATCTATGCAATCAAAAGCTTGCGTCATTCCAAATTTGGCCTCAAATTCTCCTACTTTTTCAAGCATCTCTTCTTTTGTTTTGGCAGGGCTATGTATTTTGGTCCAAGCTTGTAAGTTATGCAGTTACAAACATCTGTTATGACTTTTGACACCGTAGATATGTGCAGGCCAAAAGTGTTTGCTGTCATTGACAAAGATCCTGTGTCTTTCAAGTAGTACAACGTTACTGCAACTTTTTTTCTGCAGACAAGGCTCGATAATTTGGAGATGTGTTGTCAGGAGTAATCCATATGCGTATTTGATCTACTAAATCAGTAAACATAGCCTTTGTCATTCTGAAGTTCTTTTTCCAATCCTCCTCGGGAAGAACATCAAAAAACATGTTCAACCACCACTGTTCCACTCGTCCTTGTTTGAACCATGTTGAACGAGAAATTCGGTTTTTCCTTTGCTCTTTCAATGCTTTCTGTTTTTTTATCCAACAGTTTCTTTTGCTTCCACTCAAAAGTGATGCAGTTAAAAGAGTTCTATAGTGAGTGTATTGAAGTGCTAAAATCATTAACAATGTATTGAGCTGCAACAACAATGTTGATGATGTTAAAAAAATCTGTTTATTCGCTTGCAATTTTGTTTTGTTTTAGTTTTGACGCGCCATTATACTTTAGAAAAATTTAAATTTGGCGCTTGTGTTGTGACATCGTCCCGGCGCACTTTTTTCCATATAAAGGCGGGATAAAATCATCCCGGCAAACGTCCCGTCCCGCCTCTCATATAAACAGCCCCTAACTATTGATAATTCGAAAATAAGTTAGCAAGCCCCTAGGTATAGATGCCCCCTTGATAACTTGACCTCCAGAAGAAAAATGTATAGCTGTGAAAGTTACTATTTTCTTTCCAAAATATAAATTTAACATCTAAAAGAGATTTTGACGCTTAGAAGAGGGAAAAAAAGAGTCAGTCTTAAATTTGTAAATATATAAACTTTCAGCTTTAAATGACACGTAGTCTTTAAAGAATTATCTGAGCTTTTTTTAACTGCACAGTTGCTAACATAATAACATCTTAACGTTTTCTTCTAAATTAGTAAATGAGTAAACTTTAAGTACCACATTTGTTATTAAGGATATTTAATGTTGTTTAACGGCCCGGTTGCTAACGTGATAACATCTTAACGTGCTCTGTTAAAGGACCGTGATGCTCTATTCAGCAACCACAATTTTAAGTTGCCATGTATCTTCGTTCAATAAAAATGAAAAATGGCTTTCTAAGGCGATACCGCTTTGTTGTTTTAACTTTTAATGAGTCAATAAGGTTTAATTGCATTATTTTATTTTGAAGAAGATTGACTGAGAAGTTACTACGAAACAGTATCAAACAAGAAATCATATGAATTACACGGGAAAAGGTAGCAAAAGAGTTTTACGTAAATTTGGAAATGAGTAAGGATCAGATCATAAAGAAATCTATGTCGTTGGATTCGACAGCAAATTCTTCTTCATCACTCAATTCGAACAAGTCTACGTCAAATAACTCTAAAGTTCCCATCGATATGCGATATAACAAGATTTTAAATGCTTTCCTAGATAAAGAATTGGATTGTTCCCCATTATCTGCTTCAATATCTTGTAAGAAACAACGTCAAAGTATAAACTTAAATAAAAAAGAAGGAAGATTGTTAAGACGATTATTCACATTGTGATTTTGAAAATATTAGTTTGTGCTGTGCTTTCCGTAAAAAATGTTTTTTTATGTTTCAAAAAAATGTTTTTTGCGTTTTTATAGCTCGTATTCGTGTAATTTTTACATGAGTTCGATACAATAGTATTGTAATGCAATAAATATATATATATATATATATATATATATATATATATATATATATATATATATATATATATATATATATATATATATATATATATATATATATATATATATATATATATATATATATATATATATATATATATATATATATATATATATATATATATATATATATATATATATATATATATATATATATATATATATATATATATATATATATATATATATATATATATATATATATATATATATATATATTTAACCTTTCTTATCGAAAAATATATATTATAAAATTTACGTTTTTCTAAATTATCCGAAGCGAATTCAACAGTTTAAATCCTTTGTGGATAACAAAAGGAAAGTACACTTAAAACCCTCTTTCTTTTTTGTTCTTCTCGGTTTTCAATTTGAAGAATTTTGACGAAACCACGATAACATGATAAACAGAGAGAGACATGATGTCATCTAGTTTGACAAACATACATAATTTATAGAAATATGAGAAGTATTTTCAATATAAGGGTTTTTTTACGTTTTTTTTTTTAAGACACAGTCAAGACATTTCGAAATATTATCATAAATAAAATGATTATAAATGAACTTTTATTAAAAGAAGAACTCAATGCATTCATTGCACACGTTCATTCGAGATGAGATTAAAAGATTACATTACATAATAATTTTCTACATTTTGTAAATATGTATATAATATGTACTGTATATATGAATGTATCAAAATTGGAAAAAAAGTTGAAAAAATTGACTGTAGCATTGTTTTTATTACTTAAACTAGTCGATAAAGACCCGTGGAAAAATCCACTTAAGCAATAGGACATTGAAAAAGTTGGTTGTTTAAGACGTTTTGCTGACGTCAGCATTGCAAATCCAAAAAAAATTGGCGAAATTTAGTTTATTCGTTGCCTGTAAGGTTGAAACGCTGCTCAAAATAATTTATAGGATCATATCTTTTCTACGAACGACTAAGGACATATAAGGGTTTAAACATTTTGCTGACGTTAGCAATGGCCCGTTAATTTATATCCCTGTTACTCTCATTGTATAGACCTTGAACCGATGATCACGAAAATGTACAGGATGATGTACTTTTGACAAATAGTTGCAGAGATATTGGGCTTTAAAGGTTTTTTGATTACATCATCAACCCGTCCAGTGGTGTTATTGACGTCGCGCCGTAACGTCAGAAAATTTAACATATTAGACATAAGTTTTTTGGTGACATCAAAGGAAAATGACGATATCCACTTTGCCTGTTACAAACAGACCGACACAGTCTCTGTATTATTATAAGAGACAAATGGAGAAATTTGTTTTCACGTTTCCTCTATTGTGTTGAGCTTAAATTGCTGATCAAGAAAATGTATATGTTCGTGTGGTTTTGATGAGCGCTTATTGAGTTAAACGCCTTCATCGTATAGATCTTGAAACGTCGATCAAGAAATTCTTTGTGTAGTCAGTATGTCCTTGTAAAAAGTGGCTATCGGAGAAATAACGGGTTAGGTTAATACAGGAAAACTTTGGTCAAAAATGATTAAAATTACTTGCTTTCCCCAGATTTCCGTGTACTTTCCTCCATGTGATCAATATTATGATACCTGTGTACGCCTTTCACACAAAATGGCATCGCAAGTAGCAAAAGCACGTAATGCGGTACAAAAAGGACCATGAAACTCCCACTAGCCTTTCACTATTCTTTAATGATCCAAGTTTTTAAAAGATTTTATTGGAATTAAGTTAATCCAAGAAAAATTTAAGTAGGGGTAAACTTTACCGACCGAATTAGTCCTCTTTCCTTATACCAAAAGGTAAAAAGCCCTGTTCCATGACTTCTTTGTCTATAACAATAAAATAACTCGACTGTTTTCCTTTCTATGAATAAAGGCTCTCCTTTTTTTACTCGCTTGCTCTTCTCAATTTTGTGGGCTGATCTTAAACAGTTACAGTATGCCATCTGCGTTAAAACTTTTAACCTTTTCATCTCCATATAATTGGTCCAATTAAACTTACTGTAGTATATCTCAGCTTTAATACATTCTTACTTTTTGGCAAATCTAAGTCTCAGCGTTCTGATAGACTCGTTTTTTTAAGAAAACTGACAAACGTCGCGGTACTTTATTTTAAATAAGAAAAGTCAAAACATTTTTTAAAAAGTACATACGCACAACAAACAAGATTACAAAAATTTTTTTTTGTAAAATTTTATTGGAAAACCTTTAACGTTGTATCGGGTTACCCAAAACATATAGCTTCGGTTGAGCCCAACAGACAGGGGAGAAGGAAGATATTACCAATTTTTGACAAAATATTAATATTTTTAACGATGCTTAATTATTGTTCGTCCACGATTGTAATTGTCATTTTTGTTCACACGTTCATGCAGAATCCACCCGACAGTGTAGATTTCATTTCATGACCTGGTATAAATTACTTTAATATCTAGCATAATATTATGATATCATAGTAATACCTAGAATAATAATATCATATTTTAACTGACCACCAATATCTGTTTTCAAGGGATATCAGGTATTCTCTAAAAATCAAAACCTTCATCGGTACCTTAATTGGTCGGTTTTGAGGTAACACCAAAAAAGTGGGCGCTTTAAGCCAAACAAAAGAGCGCAGCATACAATCAACATTTTGATTTCCGAAGTAATTTTTAAAAAATTACTCACCTGAAATCGTAAGTGAAAAAAAAAGTTCAGATGACAAAAAATACTGTGACATGCGCATTGACAAATTATAACGTGTTTTGTTTAAAAATTACCTTAGAAAATGTAACGTTTAATTTTTTTAAACCACAAAATAATCAGAGTGATTGCATTGTAAACCAAATCGGAAACAGTCACGTCTAACGAAAATGTTTCAACAAATGACAAACAATTCAATAAGAACGCACTCATTAGCTACAAAAGTATCAAAATAAAAAAAATATCCACGAAGTATTACCAAAAAAATAAAGCAGATAAAACTTATCACGTTGTTGCGTTGTATCTTTCTTTTTCTTCTGCATCGCCATCTTTGTTTCGGTAAGACTTCAGCAATACAGTCTGCTATATTTTCCAATAAATTACAGTTTGCTTAATTTCGAAATTCCGAAATATTTATTATAAAAACAAAATCACCTTGACACTTGCACAAAAACCTCTCTGGCAAATCGTGTTTTACACGCTTAAGCGACGCGTATACAATTTTTCTAAAACCAGATCAATTTCTCTAACTCATTAATCAATTTCGCGCGTTTAGATTTCTTAGATATGCTTTAATTTCAAAGTGCATCACTGAGCATACGTGAGTATTTTATTAAAAAAAATTTAAGATATAAATATTTTTAATAAACTTAATTGCATTCCAATTCACCGTTTCTTCACTTTAGAAAATTGTATACCGGTTCGACAAGTCTATCAGTTTATATTTAGAGATTAAATCTGGTTCAACTTACGACAAGTAATTCAAATTTTCAATACGTTAAAAACCGAGACACACAAAGTGTAAACACAAGAATCAATTGAAATTTGGTACACCTCAGAACGATTTAACATTATTTTTCAGCTTGGTTATCACCACTATTAATCCCTTAGTAATAACACACATAATCCTTATTGATTTACGATTTAGACCAGAATTTAATGCATATAGTCCGACTTTTATAATCGAACCTTCTGACATTTACACTCCAAGAACGTGCTGATTTAACTTTTAACCTCGATCCCAGAGCCTGTAACGTTTTTTGATATGCGTTTCATCCTCATGTCATCAAAAAACGCTACAGGCCCCGGCATCGAGGTTGTATTCCCTTCTACTGAGTATTTTTTAAAGAAATAAAGAACAACATTACACAAATAGGATTAAAAAAGTTACATATCGTTGTTCAGAAATTATTGACAGAACGACCATAAATTATTCAAGTTTTTTCTCTACTATAGGATCAAATAAATTTTATTACTTAGCTCAAGGATTTTATGGTTTCATAAGTAGTAGCCAAAATAATGACTTTAATCCTGACCCTATCCGGGGTTTCTTTTAAACATATTATGACCGAGGGGGAAGGGGGCAGCCTCCGCCTCCCCCTTTCTCAACTTTTGATAGACAGTCCATATAAAGTGACGTCATCGAAAGCTCAAAATTTCGTTAACATACCACTACTATCTGCTAAAAATTTAATTACTTTAGTTCTACAGAAAATCGCTTTGTGTTATATTTAACATATTTTGCTGTTTTTGACATAGTTCGCATGAAAAAATGCCAAGAATTGCAAAAAAATCTAATTCCAAAAAATCGGGAAATCGGATTATCCATGTGCCCAAAATTTACAGATTGATTCACCTTAATGAAATAAGTTGTGTTGTAAGTTTTAACTGCTAAGTATAATATGCTAACAAAAGTTACTATAGTTTTCCGGTTATAAGAATTTAGGAATAGTTTCGAGTAATAGCCAAAATCTACGGCTTTGAGAGGTATGGCACTTAAAAACTTGGTATGCACGTGTCTTATAAATAAATACTAAAAATCAGAAGGTATCATAACAATGCAGCCGAGCAAAAAAAAACTTATTCCCCCCTGAAACAAATAGGATGAAAGACAAAATATTTTTTTATGAAAAATAGTCATTTAGAGATCATGTGTCAGTACTTTAAGTTAAATCGTTGACCGAATGTGGTTAATGTAGCAAAAAATCGCAATATTTATACGTATTATTCTCAGAATCCTTGTTATTATGACTGTGTTATTTTTTTTCAAAAGCGGAGAATTCTATAGTTAAAATCTAACGTTTTTTGGCGTTATTAACGTTTGTCAATTTTTCAAAGAAAAGCACGAAATAAAAATCACTTTTCGTATAATCCGTATTTCAATCTGAAGTCGTTATAAATTTTTACCTATCATGTTCTTGTAAGAAGCACACTAGAACGGTATATATAGCAACAAAAGAAAATATTTTAAAATTTTATTCCTATCTACAAGAGTCGCACATCTGATTTAAACTTACAATGTTAATGTAAGTAAGGACACTAAAGTATCGAACCTAATAGGTGCAACCTCCATCCCATCATGATGCACGTCTTTTTTAATTGTCATATCACAAAATGCTACAGGGCTTGGGAACGAGGTTGCAAATAGGTGTAGGCACTATGAATATTCAACGGTAAATGTCGTTGCGCTTGAGATTTTATCAGAGTATATTCTTATATCCGAAGTGGATAAACTTTGTAAGCGGTTTGTTGCGTGCTCCCAAGTTTGTTTATCTACATTTTTATTTTCGTCTTTCTTGCTAACATGCGATTTGTAAATTATTAAAAATTTCGTTGTAAATAAACCAAAGAGAACGACCGTAGCACATAAGATGCTAACAAACGATATTGCTATTATCCTGCTTTGTGAGTTTGTTAAGAGAAAGTAGCTAACCAATCCTATTCCAAAAATAAAACACGTGATATACATCGTAATTCCAATGTCTTTTGATTCGTTGTAATTTTTCGGAAAAGTTCTTGTTCTGAACGCATAAAACGTTGTGGAAGCCATTATGGATAAAATATACGTAAAGTTGATAAAGAAAATCGATGTGTCGACCTTGCAATATATTTCAACATGGTGTCTGTGTGATGGGTATTGTTTTTGTGTATGTAAACTGTTAATACTTGGCGATAAAAGAATAATTTGAACAAGACATAACGTTGACGCAAAAATTACTTGGGAAATCGGACTGACAACTTTTGGCGCTATTGTGCTAGAACGTGCAGCGGCAAATATCCGGTAAATCCGATTCGTTTTAAGCATTAGTGAACCATATATTAAGTTGAATCCGATGAAAAAAAAGCATTTTTGGGCAATACAACATACTTTAGATGCAGTCGAAATTGCAAGCACTGGAAAAGAGTATAGTAAGGTGATTCCGAGACAAATAAACATGCATAATTCCCGAGATGAAGCACGAATGATTAGCTTATCTCTAAATTTTATGAAGAGGAATGTAGCTAGAATTGAAAGTAATACACCTACACTACCAATGCAATAAAAGCTATACACCAATACAACATTCGTAGTTACCATCTTAATTGGTAAAACTTCACACGCGCTAAAGTTATTTGTTGCTTTGTAATCTCTTCCACAATATGCGCAGCTATTATTTACAACAATATTATTATCACCGCAATTCTTACATTCCCAACAGCAGCTAGAATATCTTTTAGATATTACTTTAATTTGATGAGATTTGCATGCTTTGCTACAAATTGATTTTGGTATCTTGTCTCTCCATTGAATGGCACTGTGATTGACTGTCAATCGGCTGTAGTTTGTGATTAGCTCGCTACTGTTTCTGATGGCATAGTTTCCACGTCCTACTTTTTCTGGGCTTATTAATTCCCACCGCCCAATTAGCTTATAAGCAAACCTGTTGTTGCTCATCTTCTGATAATTGAAAATGTCAAAGTTTGAGTTAATTCTGTGATCCGATCTAAAACTATAAATGCTTCGGTTAAATGGGTAAACACGTCTTACCTTATATAATCTTTCCATGGCTGGAATTAAAAGATATCGTTTTAGAACGAGTTTTGTCAAGTTTTTTTTGTAGAACCGCCAATATCTGTCCACGGCATAGGCGTATGCGTTCACAGAATTGATTATGGTACCTGCGGAGGAGTGTGATACATCTCCGAATTTTGAATAGAACTGCTCAGTTGTTAAGTTTTGAGTAATATTTACTATTTCATCGCGAAGTTCTTTTTTGAAATCAAAAAGCAACTTAGATTTCTTCACGTCAAGATTGTAGAAATAACTTTTAAAATTTCTCATGTTTTTTTGAGTTGGTTGAAACGTGATAACTCCTTTTACAACGTCCTCGATTCCTTTTGTTATTATTTGTTTAGTTCCCCATTTTGAGCCGGATATAAAAGTCACATGTGACCATAAATCTCTTGGAATTAAACTTACTCCATGCATAAACTTTATTAATGTTTCTTCTTCAAGAAATAACACAATGATCTCGATTTTTTTGTTGTTTAATAGATACTTGTTTAATAACATTCTGCTGTACGATTCAACATCGGTTGATTCAATGCGACTAATGTCACTTAGGCAGATATTTCGTTTTCTAGCAAACTTCTTCATATCGCTAACAGCTGCGATGCCATATTCACTATTTTGGTAAAATGCTCCAATATAATTCCATTTCATGTAAAATATAAAATCTACCATCGCCTGTATCATTTGATCCATAGGTGGCGTTGCTCGGAATAAATTCCTGAAGCTTGGGTTTTGCTCAAAATGGAGAGGAGCCATGCTAAACGCAATGATAAGTCGATGCCACAAACTCATTACTACTGCTGTCATAGTAACGTCACTATTACGGTTTGGTCCAATAATCCCGACAGTGTTTGGTATGAAAAGAATGTCGACTAAAAGTTTTTGTAATCCACTGCTGTCGCAACTGTCGTATATTTTATAGCCTAGTTTTAGATCTGCCAATAGTTTACTGTCGTTATTGACTCGATCAACGGCATACTTTAAAGCAAGTGCTGGAATAATTCCATCGGATGGGCGAGTAACAGCGCACTTACTCTTGTTCGGCAAAGTACCTTTGATGTCGATTAAACCGACCAAGTTGATATCACCGCTTTGTTCAAGGACGGGTGTGACGTGATGCGATGCTAAAGTAAAATGTTATTGGAATATCCGTGTATCACAATGTTATAATGAACACAAATTTACGTCGTGGAGCAATTCCAAAAGTTATTTTAAGTTTAGAGTATTTTCCATACTCATAAAATTTTGCGCAGAGAAAAGTTGGTAATTTGATTTCAAAAAATAGTCTGGAATCGATATTATTCAATGTTAATTTTTTTTGTCATCGTAGAATTTCAATTATGCCAAATTTAATTTTCACATTAAGTCAACTATAAATTTAAGTCTTTCTGTGTTCGCCAAACCAAATTTTGAGACTTTAACCAAATGTTTTGTACGGTCTATTATATTATACTTTTGTTCAAAAATCTTAAAAAATTGACTACACCAAATTTAATTTAGGATATAAATATTTTTAGATAGTGAAATCAAGTACACAAAAATAAATCATTTCGCCACACCGTCTAACTAAATCCGCGCCAAAATTTGTACGAATAAAATAGTGTGTGGCCTCAGCATGATCAGAGCTAACGGATCAAACCGAAATCCGGAGATTTTAACTCATTAGATTGACTGAAAACAAAAAAGTATCCGTAAATAACAAAAGCATGCATAAGTATTCGCACTCGTGCCCC
Organism: Hydractinia symbiolongicarpus; assembly: GCF_029227915.1. Classification (NCBI taxonomy): domain Eukaryota; kingdom Metazoa; phylum Cnidaria; class Hydrozoa; order Anthoathecata; family Hydractiniidae; genus Hydractinia; species Hydractinia symbiolongicarpus. Next base: position 9,127,283 of record NC_079878.1, read on the forward strand.
CTTTCCCACCCCTAGACTGCTAAAAGTCCTGTGTAGTTTTACACAAACTTTAGTAATCTCAACCTCAAAATTCAACTGCACCCACTTCTCCCCTTTCCTGATCGTTATACAACAAATTGCAAGTGGTGTCGCTAACTTCAGAATGTCAGTTTTTTTGTCAGTGATTATTTTTTTGCTGTTCAAATCTTAGTAGATAATTTTAATGTAGGTGCGAGTAATTAAAATAATATCAACATATGTTCTGCTTTTACACTTACCTAACGAAACGAAACAGCAAAATATTAAAATTGATTTTACCATAAAAAAACCCATGTTGACGTCAAGAAGATTCCTGTTTCTCATTTCATTAAGTTTTTGCAATACAAATATGTTTCTTTTATTCGTTACGGCAGCCTACTTGTCCCTTGGTTTGTTTATTTCCTTCCCATCTTTAATTTCAGCTGCTTCAATATTTGTAAACAACTTCAAGCTAAATAAACAAATAAAAAGCACGACAAGCAAAGCGATTTAAGAGTTTAATTTGCACTAGGATGTCATTAATCAAAGTTACAACAAACCTGTTCTGCAAAATATCCAATGTGCATTTTTTTGCGAAATATCCAATGTGGGCAAATGTTTTTATTAATCCTTAGATCACGCACAATTTTTACGGGCACCAAAAAAACCCTTTACTAAAATTTGTAATTGGTTATAAGGAGAAAACCTAAATTGTCCATGTTTAGAACAGTTTAGTAGTTCAATGCATCCTCTTCCTATGAAATGCAGAATACTTTTGATAACAATCAAACTATGGGCTATGTTGGTTGGTGATTTTAAAACGATTCTTGACCGAAAACTTTTGTCTAAGGGTGAATCCAAGATAGTTTTCAAAGTGCTGGATGAAATGTTAAGAAAATTGGTGCTGCTAGAAATATATGCTGTTATCATCCGTTTGTCAAAAAAACAACTCTCTTTTGTTGTCTCTTACTCCCCAATAGTATTTTTATGTTTTCACTTATATTCATTAAAATTATATAAAATGAATTAATTTATTCATTTTACCTCATATGTCAAATTCTCATAGACTGAATATCCGGCATGTTTACTTTTTTAGAAGGCTTTCACCCAACCTCGTCTCCAGGGTCTTGTGGCCCCTGAGCCGTTATTTCGGAGTGACCCAGTTTCATCAACAAGGCAAAATGCACTGGGAACGAGGTTGGCTTTCACCTACCTAAAAAACTATGTTTCTTTTTCTATTTTAAAATCCTTTGTAAATTCAAATGAAGCAACAACAAAAGCTGGCAGATTTTTATAAAAATTTTTAAGCAGTGTTTTAATTTTTGATTTCATTCTTGCAAAATGTACCAAAGTCAGATATTCGCAATTATCACGCAAAAAATCCCTCAAAATGGCCATGTGAAAGATGCAAATCACAAAGCGATGCTTCTTTATCTCTTTATAATAAAGTTCATTACGCTTTAAATTGACATTTAGTTTACAAATTCTTCAACTTGAAATATTTCATATCTTTTTACAGAGAATATAAAGTATTTGTGCTGATTCGTCGTCATCATGCTCCACAGAAAGTAAAAAAAGAAACGAGACTGTTTTCAATTAAGTATATTTCTTACTCATATAGTCTAGACTCGATTATCCCAGATCTACTTTGTGCATCGTGTTAACTTTGTGCGATGTTTGAGGTGAATGAGCAAAAAATAATAACATAACGCAGTAGCCTCACTAATTAGCTGTTGGTGTAAAAAATCTCTCCGTTAATTAAAGGTGTTTGGTTTTAAGTTGAAGTTTGTCAGGTTTACTCTTGTTTAATTCTATGTATTTTCCCAAGTTTTATGAACTTGTGGACTTGTTCCAATACATAAATTGTGCTACAGTAGACTCTCGATATAATGAAAAATAGTTTCTCTATATCGAGAGTTATCTAAATCAAAAATTTAAAAAAAAAATTTGTAATTTTTACCTAAACATTTATATCTTGCATACTTTTTGTGTTAAAATAGCTAATCTTATAATTTAAAAAAAGCCAGTAATAAAAGATTGCTAATTCTACTTAAGCAAAGAAATTTCTTATAATTTTTTTATCTTTACCCCTCTTTTCCACATATTCTGTTCTCTGTCATCTTGGTAAAGACTGAAGAATTTCTAAAGCTTGATAAATTTGATCCCTACTTGGTGGCGAAATTTCCCGATCTACATCATCTTCATCATTCTCGTTACAATCTTGTTCTGCATCAAGCTCTGTTTGGGTAACTCGAGCTATGATTTTATAATCTGTGAGAAAATGTACTTTTGAATCTTCGTCTACATTGTCACGAATTGTGAACTCAATTAAAGATTCCTACCTGTCTTGAACTCTTCAAGCTGTACTGCACGCAGCTTATAAAAAGAACGTTTTTATCAGACTGGTTTTGTGCTTGTCTCTCAGAACTTAAGCGGCATTCCTGAAGTAGTTAACCATTGTCATTAGAGAGACGCATTCACAAGTTGCGGATAGCAAAGTCAAGCCCCTAATATGCTGACTTTTGTAGGAGATCTGCCTCTATCAATGCTTGTTATACAAAGCTTAAGAAGTGAAGGCGGTAAAATGCTTTTACACACCTAATAACAACTCATCCATGGCTTGCGTTGTGTTTGGCGGTAGAAGCATTAGTTCAATTTCAATTTCAGGCCATCAAGTATCCGATGGTAAGGACAGTTGTCGATTATCAAAGCAACCTTTCTGTCTGGAGCTGAGGATCCATTTGGAAAACAAAAAATCCCCATCCATCTAACTCTTTTCTGGGAACAGTAACGAAAAGTTAACTTATTACACCACTGAAACAACGTGGTTTTTCAGACTTTTCGATCACAAACATTCTCTTCTAGCATTACCAACAGCCAATCCAGTAAGCCTTACTTTAATGTGCTTACCGTCACTACAACTATCACGTTTGTAGTGCAAGGACTTATCTGAAATTGGTTGGCAGGAGAGACCGAATTCATCGGCGTTATAAATATCTTTTTTAGCTTGCACTTTGACAAAATATTTGTCAAATAGGTCACTTTTTTTCCAAACATTCCAATTTTTTTTTTATTCCAATTTTTCTAATTCTACAGAGAAGATATTGCATGGCATCATATTGGTTTTGTTGGTTTTCGCAAACAGGTTGGAAATGAAAAATTGATTTGGTTATAACATTAGTCACATCAAGGAGAAACCTCCTCGGTCACATCAATTACCGTAGAAATACCAATAGTGACTCGAAGAAGAGAATTGCTTCACTAAAAAGAAATGGATAGTTGGACATTTTCTTTTTTTGCAGAACTGGTAATTTTGTCAAAAACGATCTTTTTTTTTCGAGAGAAAACTAATACGTAAAGTTAAAATTACAGGATGGCAGTAGTAACGGAATGCAAGTGTAAATTTAAGTTTATACACTTGTTTCTAACAAGTTTGTAAATATTTTAAAAAACTCCTTTAAAACTAGGAAACAAATTACACTGTTTTTACTGTAGTTTTTTGTTATTCAACTTAAATTCTAATTTACTGAGCTGAAAATTGCTTTGTAAATAATCTGAACGTCCATTTTTTATTCTTTCATTTGTTTTCTGTTGTGTTTACTAAACCTCCTTTGGTTTAATGTTTCGAGTTCGTTTTATTTGAATATTTTAGACTCGCGGAAGAGAAAATTTAGTTTGCAAAACCGAGAATTTGCTGTAGTGAAGAGTGGTAATATAGAAAGGGTTTATAAGACTTATGTTACGAAAAAAACGAAGTAAAACGGACTTTAGATGTTCGTTCTACCGTCGCCATAGTAAACAAGTTAAAGAGTAGTTGCATTATTTTTGGCAGGGGTCCGCTAATTATAGAAAGAAAAATTTAGAAATACCGATCTTGACACAAAGAAAATATCCTTTAATTGAAGTGTCCGATATTTTAATTGTTGCTTTTTAAAACGTTTTTCAATAAGAATTTGATCAGAATCCGGTCAGTCTAATGAATCAGTCCGTTAACCAGAGGTGACCTTCTTTTAGGGTGTACTCTAATTAAAAATACTGTGCGTCTTTCTATGTTTATTTCTCTGACGAAAACTAACGGAATATTATTTTAATATATTCTTGCACTTTTCTTCGAAACCGGAAAATATGCAAACAAAAAATAATACATAAATGATCCCTTAAACCATAGCACCAAAGGGTATACTGATACTTCCGGTAGCAAAATAACGAAGGCACAAGTCGCAATTGCGAGTACAGAATTCTCCTCAATTAGCGGACACCGCAGCAAAGTGTCCGCTAATTGGAGGTGTCCGCTATTTGGAAAGTTTTGGAGTGTAAGCCCCATATTTGAAAAATAAAACCGAGTTTTGCATGTGAAAGGTGTAATTTGGGTAGTTATTGGATAGGTTAAACTCAGACACGAAAAATAAAGAAAAAAGTAACTCAATTGAACGTAATAAAACTTTTTTACAACAACAATAAATATCAACACCATATGATATCAACTAACGAACGCAAAATTTGCAAACAAATGTTTATTTTACAAAATTTTACTTAAAAAAAGTCTTTAAGGAATCTCTTCAGCTGTGTCTGCCATGTTTTTTGTTGTTGATGATTTTAATGGGCTGCTTTTTTTTGTTACTGGGCCAAATAATTTTTAACCTCTTCAATTTTCTGCAAAGCTTCTTGTTTTTCTGTTATAGAAATTTAAATAGTTTCAATCACCTTCAGCTTTTTTTTCTCTATTAAGATCTTTCAAGTTTATCAATTTATCAATCATTGTCTCATATAATTTCTTTAACGTCAGCATCTTCACCATCTTTTTCACTTTGTCACATTAGATGAGACCTCGTATACATCATTAACTACAGATTGTGTACGGAAAAATTTTCTTTCGCTTTTTTCTCCACTCAAAAAAGCAAGCTAGATTGTAAAGTTTTTGTCTATTTTTGTTTACTGGATCCAAATTTTTAGACTGTCCGCTAATTGGAAAGAAAAAAGCAGCCATGTTCATTATCTTGTTATGCGCTAATTAGAGTGTCCACTAACTAAGGGTCCGATATATAGAAAGTTTTTATGAGACTTTGACCAGAAACGACCAATGAGAAAGTAATTTATCCGGTAATCAGAGGTGTCTGCCTTGTACAGTGTCCTTTAATTGGAGAGATTAGTTAGATTAGATTAACATATTTTGTTTTTAACATTCATGGAAGGGGGTAAAATTTAAAAGTCATATAGGCGTTCAGTGAAGCTACCCTTATTGATTTTTCAGACAACCCCACCACACATTAGAAACAACTTATACAGTGAAATCTGTCTGAAACGGACACCATTGTTGCAAAAAAGTGTCCGTCGTATAGAGGTGTGTTCTTTATAGGGACGTGTTTTTTCTTGACTGTGCGAAAAGTGGAGATTTCTATATCTCTCACTTAATCTAAAATATCGTAGCAGTCTCTAAATCCAAGAAGAATTCCATTTTAATGGCGAATTAAGATAAGATTTTTCTTTTAAAATATGAAAATTAGAGTTTTATATGATAAGTAGACTGAGAGAAAATTACGTCTAAAGTCAGGAGTAGTTTAAGATACGTTTTAGTCCTTAGCTGCAAAGATAAAAAAAGTCATCTTAATTTTTGGAACCTTGAAGTCTTCTTTTTGGTTCGAAATTTCGGAAAATGGTTCAACTGGTCTTGAATTTAGAATAAAGTAAAAAAAAATTCAAATATTAAGAGTATTTCATGATCAATTAGTCTTTTTCCGATTTTAACGTAAACATCATTTTTGCTATTATCTTAAAGTACTCTTAAGAATTTCATGATTTTCTTCAGCAGCTTCACTTTTAGGTATACAATTGTTGGATTTGACTTGATTTCACAAGGTTAAAGAGTGCCTGAGGATAAATATGGTCCTTTTAATTTTTCGACATAAAAAAGCGTACTAGAAGGCAATTTGACTGTTATATCTGAATTTACTCGTCGATACCGAAATAGAAATGTCTCAAAACATGATATTGGCTATCCTAAAGATAATCCAGGACGGAAAACGTAGAAAATAAAGAGTGATCGAAGATTAAAATGGTTTTTTCGTTAAGGCGCTGTTAAGGACTTATCTTTTCAAGAACTACTCCAAATTTCGCCCGAAAGTGTTTCAGAAACTGTTACTAAGAAGAATTTTCAATATCAGTAAAGGCCAGTGTTATTAACAAATTCGACTCCACGAGGAGTGGTACGTGAAAGTTCAAGTCCTTGTTTTTATGATAGAATTTAGCTAGATTTCACTTTGATGCGGAAGTAATTAAATTAAAAAAAGATCCAATTTCTAACAGTTTGCGTTAGACAAGCCGCGTTAATGATTTAAAAAGTAAAAGTAAATTTATAAAGTGAAAATATTTATGCAATGTATAAGAATTATTTTTAAGAGGAGAAAAAGATTAGAAAGGTCATCTGAAAATCTCTAGTGAAAGTATACCTGAACAAGCCATTAAATGGCACATGTCATGTTAAAAAAGTACTAATAAATAAAGCCAATAAAGCCACAAACCATGTGTACGGAACTTGCGTCACTTTACTTTCCTTTCGCATTTATTTGAAGACATTGCATTGTTTTACGAGATCAAATCGAATGTTTACTTTCTGAATCGAATGTTTTTTTAAATCGAAACAGTGTTTTTGGCGCGCGTGGGATTTAAAAGAAAGAAAGTTTCATTCAAACTTCATTGTCTGAAAGTTTGAGATGGCGCCAGTCAGTAAAGCAAAGTTTTATTTTTGTCGCGATGACTCATGCAAGAAACAATTCAGTGATATGAGCAACAGAAATAAACACGAGAAGAGATTCAACCATCAACCAGTAACACTTGGGAAAAATAGAAAAATACAGCCTCTGTATGATGAAAAAACAAAGTTGTGGGCTTGTCCGACGGTTGATTGTCCCTTACGATCGAAATTTAGAGGGAATATTGTTCGCCATAAGAAAGAGTGTACAAAAGTAATGGTCCGGAAGCAGAAAATGAGTCAGAACAAAGTATGTGAGTATTGCGGAAAGACATTTGGTCAAAAGTTCAACAGAGATCGTCACGTCAAGACACATCATGAATCTCCTGATGTAGACAATGAGGAGGACCAGGATGCTACTCTACCCACATTTCTATCACTAGAGTCTGAAAGCCAACCGGAAGCTCAAAATCCCAACGTATCAGCCATATCCGATGTAATAAATGTCTCTTTTATGAGCAGTGATGGTAATGTAATCGAAACGGAAATGTCATTGGTTGACCAACAAAATGCTGTTTTTGAGATCCGTGAACCAACATCGTCGAGCATTCCTCCGTTTGAACCTGAAAATTTAGTACCGCATAACGCAACAGTTGATGAGAATAATGATTCACTCACACTGTCCATTCCTCTATCACCCATCCGGAGTAACGACACTTATGACATGAACGACACAACCACATCAATCGGCGTCGAACTTGCCAGATTGGCTGAAAAACGTGACCACATGTTTGAGCGTCAATTCAAGGAATCCGTTCTCTCGAAATTAAAAGGCGATTTAAATAGCCGGTTTTATAAACATACGGCAGCAAAGTTTTTGGACGAAACCTTCGGAGAGGCCCTTGATAACGAATGCTTTATTAGGTGGATTGCTAAAAGTTTGGATTACAAGCCTTACAGACTGAAATCAATTTTAACTAACTACAAACATCAACACAAAGCTCGCTATTCAATCCCTACGGAAAATCTTCAACGAATCTACAATTACTGGTTGAACGAAGAAGTCTCCATCCCGACAACTGATTCCGGACGAAATGAAAGCAGAATCGGTAAGCTTCGTTATTTAAAAGATTTCAAACATTTAGCTTGTATTACTGATGACAGTGTAGAGGAGAAACAGATCATTCTGAAAAAGACCGGCAGTACTAAAACGTATATCAGAGCCCATCGCCGAATATACACAAAACCTGTTCGTCAACTCTTCAAGGATTTTAATAAAATTCACCAGGATTTGAAGTGTTCGTTCTCCACTTTCTACAAATATCGACCATTCTATATCGGCCCACCTACAGAACGAGAAAAGGAGTCGTGTCTTTGTATCAAATGCCAAAATGTCCATCTGTTATTAAAAGGAATCAACAATTTCCGAAAAACAAAATGTTTAAAACAGCTAAACTCTGTCACGAAGTTTCTCAGTTTAAAAGCTTCATTGTCATCAGAAGATCTCGAAAAGCTTCATCCGGAATTCACCTCGCTGAAGGAGACATCTTATTACATTTTTGGAAAGAAGACGGAAATCTATGTCAAGAATGGTGTCGAAAAGAGCTACGAGAGAACAACACGTCTTGACAAAAAGCACAAAGTATCGGAAATAGTGGAGCAACTCATCGCTCTCGGTCCAGCCTATCTCAAACATCGCCAACATGTACAAAATACCGCAACAGTTATTCCAAAAATCAGAGAACGACACGAAGGGAGCAGGTACATTGAAATGGATTTTTCAGAGAACATTGCCATCAAAACAAAACACGAGGTACAAGAAGCGCATTTTTCTGGGAAACAGTACGCCTTACATTGTTCCATTGTTGAACCCGGAGAAAACAAATTTGTGTATCATTTGAGTGACGATACAACTCACGACCCATCTTTCGTTTTTGAAGTCCTTGAAGATATTTTTGATCGTTGGGAAATCCGAAATGAAACAGTTATCATTAAAAGCGATAACGCTCCCACTCAATATAAAAATAAATGGGCTTTTCATTCATACCATTCTCTTGCCAACAAGTACGATGTACGCATAATTCGTCTGTACGGAGCAGCAGGTCACGGTAAAGGGCTAATTGATGCCATGTCCGCCTTCGGAGTTAAATCTATATTAAGACGAGACATCATTGGTTTGGACGTTTGGTTTGTCGACAGCCAAGCGATTCGTGACTATCTCGATATCCGGAAAGATCCCAGAATGAGTTACACAGTCGTCAGTCAAAAGCAAGTTGACAAAAAGCGCATGGCGAGAGTTGAACGGAAGATCGATGGTTGTATGGCAATGCATCTGTTTGAATACAAGCCTAATGAGAATTCGGTATATATGAAAGAATTCTTATGTGATTGTGATAACTGTTTAAATTTAGAGTTTGATGCATGTTTGAGAGTAGATGGTCCTGATGAGAGTCAAATGGATGAAGTTGAGGAATCCGTAGAAAACGATGATGACTGTTACCTGGATGAAGAACAAGATCGTGGTCAACACATTTTTGAATTTGTTTCGATTCCATGCTTTATTGCCGTAATCTCATTCAACTCCTGTGAGCCAATTTATTTTATTAAAGTGATTGAAAAAGGAGTTGCAACCGATGTAATGAGGGATCGTTACGGACACTCCATTAATTCTGGCGAGTGTTTCTTGAGAGGAAACTATCTGAAGCCTGACAGGTCTCGCAATATGGCTTTGAAAAGATTCAGCATAGTTCCTGGAGATGTTCTTTGTGATCCTGTTGAAGTGTTTGAAGCTTTCGTTGATATTGATCATGACAGCCTTTGTATGCCAAAGGATATCTATGCGGAACTTGTCTTAAGAGCATCGTAAATTTTTACAATTTTGCCTTGGACTAAGTTTCTCAAATTACTCTTAAATAAGTCATAAAGAGAATACTATACTAAACATTTGCACACCCTATATCGAATTTGAATATTGAATCGTATAACTGATTCTTATTATTTCATTGAAATTATCTACGTCCTGTTTTTCGCTTCTAGTGTAGGATATTGAACCTAGATTTTATGAATTTTAAAGACCAATAACATCATAATTCACTCTTTTAAACGAAAATTTATCATTGTAAGTAAGTATTATATGTTCCTAATTATTATTTATCCAAATTTCTAAATTGTTATTTAATGAAAATTTTAAAGTTATAATTCCCCAAAAATTATTTATTCAAAGACCACATTTATCTCGAAGTACTCATTAATTCTGTTGTCAACTTTGATTTGAATGAAAAAAGCATAGTCAGACAATTTATTCTGCCAAATTTTCAAATCGCTATAATGTTTTAGGAGTGATTATTGCATGTTTTCGAAAAAGTTAGGCTTGTGACTAAATCGCTCATTACTTACTCATTTCTGAATAAATTTTACTCATCACAGGTTTTACTGGTTTCCAAGATGTCAAAGATGCTTGAAAAATACAATTTTACTATTTTTTCGATAAAATGAGTAAATCACGAGCAAAAACTCAAAATGACCAATATTATCGCGACACACTCCTAATTTTCAAAATTGACCTTGTAGCACCAATAGTATCTCTACAAACTCCAACCCAGTGAGTTTTCTTGATCTAATAACGGTTATAACCAAAGTTATTAAATATTTTGTGATTTTGCTATTTTTCATTACAACTTTTTCGCACAGTCAAGAAAAAACACGTCCATAGAGATTGTATCCAAAAATCAATTCCAGAGCAATATGTTGCCGAAAATGTGACTTTTTTTGTTTATATACGTTTTTTCCTTTTTCTATTTCTTTTAAATCAAGGAAATGAGACATGTAATTTAATGAATGTGAACATGTATTATTCATATGCTATATTGTTATACAAACAAAAACAAATATGGACTAAAAATAACATTGTATTTTAAAATATACTTAAAGAAATCTTGGATTGAAGTTTGCTTTTTTTTTTTTTAATATTTGGAGATCCTACACTTTTTTCGTAACTGATGACAGCTGTGAATGCCATGTTTTTTGTTCAAGCACCTCTGCAACTATTGTGACTTAGAGGCTGTTCATATGAAGCGAGTTGGCCCGGTTAAATATTTCAATATTTTACTTCAATATTTTTGGCATTTTTGAACAAAAAAAAACATGCTTTTTACAAATAAAATAATCTTGATCGTGCTCAAGAATAAAATGAGTCAGCCGCCTGGCCTGTTCATATGGAAAATTTTCATTCCGCCTAGCCGAGATCTCGGTAAAAACGAGGGAGATCTCGGCAAGGCGGGCTGGCTCGCTTGTCATATAAACACATTTTTATTTTTGTATGTGTTTCCTGATAGTAGCGAGATCCCGGCCAGCCGAGGCAGCCGGCTTCCATATGAACAGCCCCTTATTTGCAATGGAATTTCGAATATTTTTCAGACATTCAAATTTTTGACACTGCAATATCATCCAAACATGAGTATCAAAACATCAAATTTTACCATCAAATTATCAATATATAAAGGGTTGTGCAGCGGGAACAAGTTCCCTATGTTCGCAAGCGAAATATTAAACTCGACGGTGCTGTCAAGAATTTTCTTAAGCAATTTACATGTCCCTATATTCTACTGTTTTGTTCGCTAAACTTAGTTAAATAAAACAAAAAAAGGGTACAAGAAAAGAGTTTTTAACATATCTTTACTGGCGAGCATATTAAAAGTTCATTACAATTTTTGTTAAAAAATATTTCTATACTAAAGCTATCTATTACTATAGCCATCGTATTGTAGGTACTGTTAGGCGATCTAAAATATAAAAGACATGGTTTTATTGTAATGTAAAAAAGCAGGTTCGGAAGTTTGCTAGCTATATAAGAGGAAAATTAAAAGAGAAATTGTTCTTCACTTAAGAAAGTAAAAGTAGTAAAGTAGTATCGTTACAAACCTGAGTTCATTCCTTCTTTTTCTCTTTTTAAAGCACAGATTGTTTCTCTATTAAACTTAATTCAAGGAGACTTCATAAAACACGCAAAAATACTAAACTTTATTAATATTTTTTTATTTTCCTCTGCTGCTCACACATGACATAAAACTTTATAACTTTCCTCAGTAGTTTTTATTGTTTACGTTTTTTTTTCTCTTTTGAACGTCGTAATCGATTTCCAATTTTGATACGCGGAACTGGATAAAGGTCATAAGTGGACACCTGACTAACTTTTCAAAAAAGTTGGTAAGAAATATTTTCCCTTGCTTAAATGACAAATGGGCTACGCTCGCTGGCTTAGCTCCGCAAAAATGGAGGGCACAAGCTCATGAAAATTTTATTGAGAAGTCCTGGGCAGAAAACCCCTGTGAGAATTACAAGAGTTTTTTAAAAGAACAACGATTTGCTCTTAATTTATTTGTTCGAGGCTACATGGACACATGGAAACGGGATATTGGAGATGAAACTTTTCATTGATTCACGAAGAAGACAACGTGGACGACGAATTTGCAATGGCAAATACTTTTGAGGGATGTACAGTTGGACATGTCCCTAAAAATCTCAGCAAATTCTTCCACCGATTTACAAAAATTCCCAACTGCGAAATAACATTTCGAGTCACAGGGAAACGTATAAACAGAGGGGCTGGTTATTTTCTGGAAATTCTAGTTCTATACAAGTTTGTTGGCGTTGATAAAAGCGTTATTGGGCGAAAAAATATTAAAAAGATAATAGAGATTGTAAATAAAAAAGTTAATAAATGTACGAAATAAAGATGAAAATCGAAATTTTACAATTTTTTTTTTATTTGTCCGCTTTACACAAAGTTTTTTCAAGGGAAAATGCCATTTGGTGTGAAAAAGTGTCCGTTTTATAAAGTGTCCGAATTATAACTGTCTGCCTTGTTTTCTTGAGAGAGCTTGACCTGAAATTAGTCTGTTCTAAGGAATAGTGTCCATTATGAGATGTCCGTTTTAGACCATGTCCGCTTTCGAGAGATTCCACATGCTTACAACGTCACTCAGAATATATAGGACTACATTATTTTGCGTTTTTCGGATCTTTAAAATACACAAATAAAGGTTGGGAAAAATTTAGTCACTTTGTTGCCGAGTAAATTTTTAAATTTGGTTGCCTTTTGCGGACTAATTTCCAGATCGAAAATGACCACGAAAGTTTGAAAACTATATAAATCAGTCAATTTCAATGATTATTTTTCTTTTATGTGAACATTTCCCTGCTTTGGAACGTGTAAAAAAAATGAGACTTCTCTTTAAAAATGTTATTCAGACTGATCCAAGACTCTTTTTAGTGTTCTCGTTTTTGCCGTTATATTTCATTGATACCGATTTCAAAAATGAAAAAAAAAATGAATAAAGAAAAAACAGGCAAAAAATTGGTCGTCGGCAAAAAAAATTAGTCACCTAGGAAAAATTTGATCACTTTTTGGCCACTTTTTTTACCAATAAAGTATATTACGGACTTTACGAAACAAAAACGGGGACTATTTGATCTGCAACGACATTGTACCGTTAAACTTTCAAAAAAGTGTGAAACTGACGTAGAAACTGACAACAACCCGTTTAACGTACTAAATTTTGAAAAATCTTAAGGTCGCTTTTTCTGCGTGCTTTTTTAGTAATACTTTTTTGTAACATGCTACTTGATTCTTTTCGAGTTGAAGGAGAAAATGTAACTTTGTTTTGGGAGTTTACACAAGCATACTCCACAATTTTGCTTCGCTTATGAGCATGGCAAAGAAGCCTTAACAATAATGGGTTTTCAACCAGTTCGTCGGGTTGCAGTTTTGCACCAAAAAAAAGTGTGAATACTGATATTATCAACATTTTAGCTATGGAATTGTATATTTAATGTTTCGTCGAATAAAAGCAAACGACATAATGAAACATAAAGGCGTGTGGCCAGTTTACTTGTGTGGGCTATCAATTATAAAAACTTGTCCGTTTAGTCTGTAATTTTCTCAGTATGTATTTATTTGCTGTAGTTTGGTCCACGTTCATCAATTTTTTTGAGAAAATCTTATCGTTCTCCTCAAACATGCTAAAATAATAAAAATCATTAACTAAACTATAGTTTATGCAAAATCCATCAAAACAAGTTTTAGGCCAATAATTAGGCCGAATTTCACAAAACGGGCGTGACTTGGCTAGTACGGTTAAACTAATTAAAAGTCCCGGTTTAATTTTATTTGCATATCGACAGACAATGTTAAATCTTTTGTAAGAACTAATTTTGTAGGCGGAGTGTGCAGTCGGTTATTACGATAAAACCACGAAAACGTTCCTTCAGACAGTTCCTTTGATGTAGTTCTTTAGGTGTAGCTTTTTAGATGTAGCTCTACATTCTGTTTCTCAGAGTTCAAAACAGAATAATCCGAGATAAGTTAGGAGGACCCCCAAACTGTCGCCATAACACATTGGCGAGTATGACGCATTATACGTACCGATGTAATGACGATGCGATGGCAACTGCATGGCATATCAAGTCAAATGGATATAAATCAGATAACATTGTATTATATCCGTGTTATTTATTATGCAGCGCGGTAACAAAGAGCTTATTTTGTTGATTAATTTATTTTTTAATCTTGTTTGTGATATCCTTTGAGAATAAAACAAAAACAGAAGTAAAATTAAAGCATTCACTCAGAAACTAGCTTGTCTCAAGACATAACTTTTAATAGAACTCAAGCATCAAAGTAGAGCATCGAAGACGGTTAACCAACTGAAAATTGCATCTATGAATTCAACCGGAGCCGAGAAAACACCAAAACAAATTCGACAGGAAGCCATTATTAATTCTTATGGACTGAAAATTATAAATCAACAGTTAGCAGTAGAACTTAATTGTTCCAGTGAGCACATGCGACAATTTTTAACGAGAGAGGAGAAAGATAGAAGAAAAATTAGAAAGAATGAAGAGAAATTATTAAGTAGAATTTTACAACTTGAAAAATGAATATTATACAACAAATCAAATACAAATCATAATGTTTGGGTTAAACGCCCCTTTAAATAGGCGCATATGTGGAGGAAGGTGTTTTGACAAACGCCCTATAATGTATCCGTACTATGGAAAGACGACAAACTTAACATTACTATCTCGTTATTGGGAAGTACATTAAATAAATAAATACAAACAATTTTATTTATCCTGGAGAAAATGTCTTGACTTCGAAGTTTGATTGGAAGAGACAAAAATAAACAATATATTGAATAAGAATTAGTTGTTTGATACTTATCATCTGGTATCAAATTGCCATTTGGCAGAGAAAACGAGAATGTAGTAAGCATAATTAAAGTGAGGCGTAGCTGGAATAAAGTAAACACGGTGTCGGTTTTCTCTTTTATTCCAGCATCTTTACTATTCCCACATCTCTAGGAAACCAGCCTTTTTTGCGTGGATTGAAAATCAATTTCGCTTCCTGCATCCTAGATTGTTTCATATTTTTATCGAGTTAGTACCATAACTGCGTTATAGTTTCCATAATCACGCTCTTCCAATATTCCTAGTTTTCTAGTAAATTTGCATTTATATCTAAGGTTCAAACGACATACAGTGGAATCTCTCTGAAGCGAAAACCATTGGTACAAAAAAAATTGTCCGCTTTATAAAGATTTTGTCAAAAAAAGTTTTAGGCAAAATTTTGTCCGAAATATGTTTTTTAAACTTTATTTTACGATGATAGCGAATTGAGGCGAAAATATAGAGTTGATCTTGAGAAAAGCTGTCGAATAGGTAAAAAAATATTTGAACTTGTAAAAAATTGTAACACGCCTAAAATAGAAAAATATAAAAACATCGTTAAATATTTTTTTGTCGTCATGTCTTCTTTATAGGGAGCATTTGTAGTGAGAAATTTCATTCACTTAGCTTTATGAATGTCCACTTTATAGATACTTTATTTATAAGAGTTTAGCCTAAGATCTATCTGTCTTAGCTATCAGAGCTATCCGCTTTAGATGGTGTTTTTTTAGCAGTTTTTCGCTGTAACAATGTGTAATACTTACTGTAATACTTATCACATACCGTTTTTGTGTGATAGTATAGAACTTACTATTTTTTAGCATTGACCGAGTGTATAAATGACATTTCAACAATCGTCTGGTTCAACTGTCTGGCTTTTGTACTACATAACGCAAAAATAAACCTTATCCAATTAGTGTAGGCTGAATTAGCTGGTATATGCTGAAAATTAGTGATTAAGTATGGGAGTACTAAATTAACTGATTTCCACTATTGTAACTTCGACAAAACAGATTGTAATAACCAACCGTATAGAAAGTTTAAGTCCAAGCCAAACACTCTTTATTATAAAAGCTATGTTTAAAATAAACGCATAATTTTCCCAAATGTTTAAAGGTTAAAATAGAAATCACGGGGTACATTTGTCTCACATTTTAAGTCTATTTTTAAGTATTAGGTCTTTAGGGCAATGTGTTTCCGCTATATGTGGTTGGCAACAAACATGTTCAAAAAAACCACAGAAGGCTTTCTTAACATACTTTACATAATTTCAGCTTCAGAATCAATTACAAATCAATTTTGGCTCAAAATGTAGAACTCTTTGTGTACGTATATATATAAGTCTTTTAAAACCACAGTAAGTAACATAAATTAATTCTAGGATGCTGCCAAGAGATTATCTGAACTTACATTTCCGTGAGACATATGCTTTTCGATACCATTTTTTGTAATTAAATTATTTTAATTAAAAAGGTTTCCACAAAGAATTGGTTTCCCAGACTAATAAAAACTAAAAATGTCAACTCGACCATTAATTAGTGAGTCTGAACAAATGGATGCTTAACGAAACAGAACAAACCTGGCAAAGAGCATGAAATGTACATCTTTTACGCTTTCGTTGTATACTCTATTAACATCGAACTTTTTCGGTACAGTGTAGTAATGGCTAAGAGGGGGAGGTTGCACGCATGTTTCTTATTTCAACAAAGAAGCCATTTATCCAAAAATTGATGCTCATGTCATTACACTTGGTACGTCTATAGAATATTGCATTCAAAGATTGTCGAGTTAAAAATACAAATAAAAAAAATACAAAGACGTCATTATGTCACTAAATTTGGTTTGTATTTTAGTACCCATACCTCTCTCTAACCACTTCTTGGTTACCATATAATAACCAAACGCAACTCACAACACTCTTACGTGGACGGAAAGCCAGCATGTATGCAGTGCTCTCGTATTGCGTTTATGGGACGAAAATGCCGCAATAATAGTTAGAAAAAAGTAACAAAATTTCAACGCTAATTCACATGTTCACATGCTTAACAAAAGTTATGCTCTGTCAAAAACGCCGAAGGCACGCGAGGAGAAGTTTGCCTAAAACCTTTTGTGACGCAAAACAAAATAGACATTGTCTTTTTAATAGAAAGTAGCTATTTTACGGAAACTAGTTCCCAGG
Organism: Hydractinia symbiolongicarpus; assembly: GCF_029227915.1. Lineage (NCBI taxonomy): Eukaryota > Metazoa > Cnidaria > Hydrozoa > Anthoathecata > Hydractiniidae > Hydractinia > Hydractinia symbiolongicarpus. The sequence continues at coordinate 9,144,373 of NC_079878.1, forward strand.
CTCTGTTGAATTTTCTTTATATTGGTCGGTCGTAATCAACGCTTTATTACTCGTCAATAAGCAAACTGGACATCGGTTGATTTATATATATTTATATATTATTTCTAAAAAAACAATGAACATTTTTTTTACAAAACAAATTAAAAAAAAAAAAAGAAAAGAAAATAAGAGAAAGAGAAAAGAAATTGAGAGAATTTTTATTCATTTTTAATTTATAAAACATTTGGAAATTTTAGTATGACCTTAAATTAAATTAAATCAAATCAAAAACCATATTCGGACACGTACATGAGAAGACGGCTTTTTTCTTCATCTTAAAATCCTTAGATTTACTTAACACGATTTCATTAAAGGGATTTAAGTTCTTGCATAAAATCTCTGACTAGACACGGCTACAGAAATTATAAAAAATAAATTACAAACTGTTGCTTCTTCACAAGTTCAAATACCGTAATGCCTCGATTAAAGTGGAGTTCAAATATGAGGCAAGACAAAGACAAGACGTTTACCGGGATCCCAACCTCATCAACAATTATACTTAAAAGTTTGTGTTTTTATGGATAATTCTTTTTTCGAACAATTTCGTCCCGCCCCGACTAATTAGGATACCGCTTGAGCTAAGCAGGATCCCTGTTCAGGCAGAACGTTCTTAAAATATAAACATAGTGTTCTAGGACGAACAAGATACTTTCCAAAAGTTAAAGAAGACAAATGCAGTAGAGTCTCCATAACTCGAACGGCCAGGGGGAAAAGGAAACCGTTGGAGTTAAGGAGACGTTCGAGTAGTCGAGGTTTTCAAGTTTTTTCCAAATTTTTCCCTTATTTGCCTACCAGATGAAAAAAAAACAGTATATTAAGTACGTAGTCTTACTTATTGGGGGTTCTGGGTTGGTGAAATACAGAAACAGAGCGTTTTAGTTGTTTTTTGCTCAAATTTATTGAAAAAATCAGTTATAATTGATTGTTTACAAGTATCATCATAATCTCGTTTGATGTTTTTATTCAAGTCCTTTAGGAAAGCCAACGTTTCTTCCCCAAATTTCGAGAAAGCGTTGTTGTTCGAAACACAAACAAAACATTCGAATCATGCATTCGAACAATATAAGGCCCACAACACACGTAAACATTAAAATATGAAAATGATAAAGAGTTAAATGATCAGGAAAACTCTTATCAATTTTTTTCAAAATGCCACAAAATTCGAATTATGGAGTCAAAAAACTTTAAGAACAAAATAATCTGTTCGACTTAAGGGAACATTCGAGTTATGGAGGTTCGAGTAGTAGAGGTTTTTTTATAAGAGTTTATTAGGAAATTTTCACGGTGCCAACGAATTCGTTCGAATTAAGGAGACGTTCGAGTAATAGAGGTTCGAGTTATGGAAACTCTACTGTATGACAAACTTCTTTCCGTGTAAAGACAAGACAAAATTACCGGGAAACGTCCTGCGCCGACAATCGTTCTGTCCGGCCTCTCATGTAATCGCAAACCCCCCCCCCCCCCCCCCCCCTCCCCCTAAGCCACCAGCTTTAAAAAGCGAGAGAAAAAGTTTTAATAACCACCCACCCCTCAAAAAAGAGCAGAGCTATTCTATATGCTACGGCTGTGACATCGCGAAAGTTTACCCTAACGGTAAATGAAAGAAAACACTGGGAACTAACTGGATGCAAGTGGTCATAACCAAGTAATTAATTTCCATTACAAATGTAGTTATAAAATCAACATCTCTTTTTATAAATAACCAATCATATTTATACACATCAGTTGTTTATTAAGTTTCCATGGATACCATGAACGTTATTTCTAGTCAGTTTTTATTGATTCATTACACTCTTGTGTCTCCATTACAACAAGTTTGAGGAAAACAGATCTGCGTTTTACAATATACTTTTCCGACTGTTCTGTTTTATACAGTTGTTGTACAGCAGTGCGTATCTATGAGAAGCCTCCTCTTAACTCTTATACAAATATTCCAAGCGTTTGCGCTCTCTTTTTCACGTTTTTATATCTCCTTTCCAAGTTGTCAAAAAAGAGAGAAAATCTATGAATAAAATTTAGACTCGCATTAATAACATAACAAAAGCCTGACCTGCCCCTGGAGTTACAACACTGATTTGTATCATTAGCTTATTCTTAATATATCGCTCTTTCTCCTGTGTAAAATCATTTTTACGCAAAATATTCTAGGGTTGGGGCTTATTAGAGGAAGGGGTGTTCTGCAGCAGCCAAAAATATTACCAAGTCCAATCTGGATACATTAATATGTAATGTTTAACTATATCAGAAAACGTTGGAAAAATACAGAAAGTCAATCAAGGTTGAAGGTTAGAGAACACCACATCGCTAAGTAATGAAAAAATATAGATGTATGGTGCAGAATAGATACCGAATCTATTATTATTATTATTATTATTATGAATGAGATGCATCAGTTACGCAGGCCCTGCTCAGTTATAAATTTATAAATCGGAGATTATTCAACGACAAAATACCACTGCATACCTCTACATTTGCATGTTATGCATCCATTTTTATCTCTTTCAAAACCAGCATTACACGACAAAGTACAAAACGCAACAGGAGGGCAGCCTCCAGTACGTCGGGTTGGAAGAATCTCTAAAAAAAAAAATGGAAAGCACTAAAATACAAGGGTTTTATGAAAATGGGTTGTTCTCAGCTAGGCCTTAAGAATACTTGTTCATTTCAACCATTTGAAATTTCAAAAACTCCATAACAGGTTCTCGGAAACAAGGCTAAAGAAAAACTAGGTTGTATGAGATTGGATCAAATAAAATCTTACTTTTTCCTTTTTCGTTCATCTTTTTCTTTTTTTTCGGAACAAATGCGCCATCTTTTTTAAACCCTAAGCAAATTCTCCATTCCTTTTTAGTTATGTATAAGTCCTGGTTTACATTACATGAATTTAATAACGAATTCGTGCAAAGCGTCGAAATATCTTTTAACTCGTTCTTCACAACTTTTAATTCGTTTTCTTGAAGTGCGCCATTTTTATTTCTATCAAGCTGCTTGAATTTCCAAACAAGTAACTTATTGATTGTGTGCATACTTCGAAAACCACGCTCAGCTAAGAAATTTTCAATGCTTGTTTTTACTGGCTTTATGAAATTTGGTTCTATAAAAAAGGCGCGAGATTTAAAAAACAACAACAATTTTTTGGTAGAAAGTTTTTAGCTCCTTTTGTGGGTTTGCGTCGTATGATTAGGGCGAAGGAGGAAGGGCGAAGTAAAGATTACGTCGAAGTTATTAGGCCGCCATTTTTATATAACCCGTTAAGGCTTAAACTGATGTTGTCGAGCTAAAAAATATAGGAATGTAGAAAAACCGAATGAAAAAAAATATATATAAAGGAAAAGAAGAAATTACTAATCCTGGTTCACAAGGATTCTTATTTTTTATTTATTTTATGGTAGAATCTCAAAGTTTCTGTAGTTCCGAAAGTTTTCAAGGCTCAAAACTAAATTTGTGATAAAATAGTATCTGACATCAAAACTAACAACAACAATAACAAAAAGCAACAACAAAGACAGCAAGAAACAACAAAAATAATATCAACAAACAACAACAACAACAAAGAGGACCACAACAACAACAACAACAATAACGACGACGATAAACTTTAAAAACAATTAAATAATTATTATCACTTTACGTAGCATGCTGTGAATATGACCACATTACAGAATCAAGAGTGGAGACATTGCAGTCTGTTGAATATTTAACTTGAGCTTATCTGGTCTTAAAAATTAATTAGCAAGTTAAGTCATAATTTTTACAACATCTTGTGAAAAAAAAAACGTTCTATCTGCTTTGTGACGTATACGTTAAGTGAAAGTATGTAAAATGTACAGGTTTCGATTACGTTTTATGTTTTTGCCTAACAGATGTCAGATCTAAGACACCATTTTAAACTAAGAAAAATTTTATTCTTTTGGTCAGGAAGAAGAGTGTAAAAAAACCCAGGTTAGTGTTTGGGTGAGTAAACAAGACGTATGTTTTATAAAAAGCCATTGATTGAATATTTTTTAAGAGGGTGGTTGCAACTGCAATTAATATACACACAATAACTAAATAACTAGAAATTACTTCCGATGACCAATGTATTACCTTTAGCTATGATTTCATCTTCTATACTCGTTTTGTATTTTGAAATTAAATCTTCCATGTCTGATTCTGTACATATTGCTAGGGCGAAACATAAATACTTTCTATGCAAGAACTGTAGGTGCATATATGACGAGAGTTAAATATTAACAGTTAAACAAATTTACTGACCAAGATTTCAAACTTTCAACAATTACAATAATTTTGGCGACTTAGAAAATAAAGTTAACTGCCTAAAAGGGGGAAATTGTTTCCTCAATTACGATATAAACGGAAAACGTTCGACACTTACATGTTAGTGTTTTTCGAGCTTCCCAATTTTCTCCTAAAAAAGAAACAAAATCGTTTTTTAACCAAATTCACACAAAATATATCTTTTAAAATGAATATTTATTTTCGTTCTCCAGTTAGAAGCAACTTTTTCACTAAATCTAGCGGACTAAAAAGTAGAAAAACCAACTATTGACCATTAGAATCAACTTCGGGGCGGCTCCGTACCGTCAACATATCATAAGCATAAAGAAGCTTAGGGACAAGGTTGTACGATAACGAAACATTTATAAATAGCTGCCTCGCCTACTCGCCTAATCCTAAGTTTTTATAACACGGTTTTACATCGAAAAAACTAGTGAACATCATCAAGACCAGATTTAAAAAATTTTAGACTCACTTACTCACTTTGGTGCAATCGTATTTCTGTTTGTCTTCTTCTTTGAAGTGGATAATAACATTTCCATCATCAGCAGAACAGTAGCACACATTTAAAACACATTGCAGGGCTGCGTATTTCCCATCTTTTAGACAATTAAAGTCTCTAGACTTTCCTGTACAGCGGGCAGTTCGTTCTAATGGTCATATAAATTACAGTTAGTGGTACGACATGGATAAATAGATAATTAGACACATTTTTGTCAATTTCATGATGGATTAAAAAATCTTGGCAATATCAAAGATGTTCCTTTTTAAAATTTAACTTAACTTCATTTAACCTTTTTTCTGAACACAAGTTTCCATTAAAGCGTTTTCAACATTAAGTAATTTGGCATGCTTATTAGAATTTTTTTCTGGTCGTATTACTTCTATTAGACGCCAACGTTCAAACATTAGGAAACTGTAGCCTGGAAAGCTTAATATAAACAGACCTAACGGAATATATATTCTTGAATATTCGTAAACAGGGTTAGCCAAAAGTATTCGTTGTTATTCGTAATGGGAGGCTGAAACTTTGTACTGATTCTTGGATGTTGGTTGGTTAGAAAGACTTCAAAATGGCGGCTCAAAGCTTTAAGAATACACGACCAAGAAATTTATATTCAGGTATTTTAAAACCTCAGTTTAAAACCTCAAAAGTAAAAAACTAGTAGAATCCTTTTTCGTAAAAAAAAGAACTAGTCAACACACCTGAGCTGGTACTTGTCATAAAGCATCCAATAAATTCGTCTTCCGTAACTTTTTTGTCGTTATTTACATCACAATGCTTTGCCATTGTTTTTAAGCATTTTCTGCTCTTGCGATATTTTTTAAGATCGCGAAAGAGTATGGAGAAGGTTTTATATTTCACATATTGTCTTTTTGTTTTGTCCAGTTTTAAAAAATTCATCTGTAAACACATTCTCAACGTTTGATCGTTTGGGATGCCTACGAAGAAATATGTCGACATAATTTTACTTCTCTAGAGGTGACGCTATACACAAATCCAATGCTAGAGACGGACGAGGTTAAATCATTTGACATTTAAATAGTATACACCGTAAAATGTCGTTTTTTTAGAATAAAATGTTGTCGTATAATTTTCGGTATATCGTATAGCGTATACGCTTCGCCTTAGCGATTGACAATACTCATAAACTTCATTTTGTATTTTTTATGTTTAGAATAGGGAGGGATGATGTAAAACTTGAACGACAGATCGACGTTCAGCATACACTTTTCGAAAAAATCGCCAACAACCGATGCTTATTAAAACCGATGTTTATTATTCTTGCAGTAAAATTTTTGACTTCCGTTTTGCTTTAGTTTTCATTCTCACACTCCCCCACTTTTCCTTCTTCCGTGTTTCATTTGTTGTTTCTCACACGGAGAGTATCTTGGTACGTATTTTTGTTTTTTGTTATCCTCCAGGGAAGGTTGATTACAAAAAATGTCTACAATTATCTGTTCTTACCAAACTTTTGACAAGGTGAACCACTAACTTCAAAAAACTGTCGTATCAGCAGCTTTCTCGCAGTTTCTTTGTCTTCGCATTCTGAAAAAATTTAGGAAATTTAACGAGAAGGAAGAGTTTACAACCTTTGGTGCTGTTAAAACTAAAAATAGGACAAGACACATGAAAATGATGACAAAAATGTATCGACTTTGAAACCACATTCGCATAGGTAAAACAAGGTGATCGAATGGTAGGTAGGATTTACCTGTACATCTGCCAGCGTAGGCAATCTTTATCGATTTTCCGTTCTTGCAGGAACTTTCTCGCAGCTTGCACAAATTTTTATACGTCCTCATATCTGTTCCACAAATTGGATCAATTGGAATATCTGGACATCTTCGTGTTGGACATAAAAATGACGTCACTCCCTAAACATAGCATGATCGGGGAGTAAAGTACATATTTCGTGACACACGGTTTGTTTGAAATAACGTCTTTTATTAGAGCGTTGAAATTTTGTTAATGCTAAATGGTCTTATTTAAAACAAAAATTCAACTTTATATTTTCTTCAAGTAACCGTAACAAAGTATTTAATTTTGGGCACGAAAATGCACTTTGCTAAGACTATACCAGACCTTTTGCAACGAACAAACTGAACATTATTGTTGTGTTGAAAAGTTTGATAAGGCTTGGGATGTTCCAAAGGCTTTTTTTTTTAATCTATAACTGATTCCGTTTTTATTTATAATCTAAGGTTGTCACACTAACTACTTCTTAAAACTTAGATGATTCTTTGCTTAACATGCAGCTTGGTAGAAATATCAAAACGTTTAAATTTTGCGTTGACATAACTTTACATTCAAAACAAGAAGTGTACAAGCACACGTCGAGTCGGTTGATGAAGAGAATGAGAGAACCTTTGTGCTACAGGACGTGAAAGTCTCGTTAATCTTCCTTAATTTTTTTCTGTTTCTATTTTTATTGCTCAGAGAAAGTAAAAACTTAAACTTTTTATTATTGTTATTTTTATTATTTTCTTTGTCGACATCGGCATTTACTTTTTAGTTTGGTTCTTATATTATCTATATTATAATGCCCGTATACGTCTCTCCGTCCGCCCGTCTATCTGTCACGCAAAATGGTAGCTTAGCTGCGACAGGCGAACCCGTGGATTTTTCCACGGGCTAACGACTAGTTTTTTATTAATTTAGGTCTTTCAAAATATCATACAGTTACAGCAATAAGATGACACCTAAACTACAGATCTAGGTCAATGGCTATCTCACTTAAAGATCTCTGTCTGTGAGAGGTTATCACAACAAACTTCGAGGAAAGAAAAGGAACTCCAATGAGCAAAATAGGGTCTTATTAGATGGGGACTTGATGGTCAACCTATCTTTATTATACACCGGTCACAAATTTTTTTGCACGAAACGATTGCTGCAGGACGGCACAACGTTTTTAAGGAATAGTCCTGGAGGCGAGGAAGATGGATTGGGTAAAATATGTTGTTTTCGAATATGTAATGACTATTTTGACCATAATTACACAACCCCGTCATCATTTTCTTACATATTTTAGCGATTTTAATGTCACAGGTTGTATCCATAGGTTGTCATCTGAATTTTGTACATTCAGTATTAACTCTTTATTCCTGTCAATTTCTGACTAAAATTCTTGACGTTTCTCCGATTTTCCTAGCTATTTTACACGTATTGAAATCTTAGATTATCTAAAAAACATGAAATTTCGTAATGATGAAGAGTGTAAAAGAACAAATCTAAAATTTAATCCATCCTAATATCGTAAAAAATAAAAATAGATTAACCGCTTACACCTAAAATTCATGACAGATTGGACACCCTGTTGTTTCAAGGTCTTTTTGTATAAGTAACGTAGTAAAAATTCGTCATTATTTCTCTCACATTGTTTTTACAAAAAGACACCTAGCATTAAAAGAAGTTAGCACCATCTGAAAAGCACTTAAACAATCCGGGTAAGGTTACATTTTTGAAATATCACGAAATCCGAAGATGTTGATTTATGACAGAAAATTGATATTATAAAACCTCTAAAAATGGTGTCTCAATTGCTAAATGAAAACCCGTGATTTATTATTTTTTTCAAACCGATAGTTGAGAAGGGTGTTAATAATTTGAAGTGGGTTGACTTTCAAATTGAAATCTGAAAGAGAAGGGCAGTAATAACCAGAGACCTTTACTCAAATTGACTCATCCTGAGTTTTGTATAAAAAAAAGTAGAGTGTAAGATTTACAGTTCTGTTCATTGTGTTATCAGACTTATTTTCAGAAAAATATAAACATTATTACTGCGGACAAGCTAAGAAAAATAATTTTCAAAGAAAAAAAGGTGCAAATAGCTGTTAGAACTTCCATCTACTGAAGATGATGGCACAATCTAGGGTAAGAAAGAGAGACAGCCAAATGACTTACCTGGATTACAAATATGATGGCAAACAACATTGCTTGAGGGTTGTATGGATGCAACATGGATATCATCTTTTAAAAGTCTCTCCTGTAACACAACTTTTTTATGACTTAAGAAAATAAACGTTTTGTAGCTTTCCGCTTTTTAGTGCATAAACCATTTACCAGAACACTATTTTAAAATCCGTAAAATATTTCCTTGCAGTCAAAAATACGTTCTTACACTTTTCATAACATGTATGTATAGATGTGTATTGTGAACCGTAATTCCACAAATAGTTTGAAATGCACTAAAAGAATTTTGACCTTTATTTGTTTAGTGCCATTAAACATGTTTTAACAGCGAATCGCCGATTTATTGATCAAATGCTTATCGTATTTATCCAAGGAATTGACAAACAAATTCGATCCGCGTCATTTAAGGATTTAAGCTGAAGAAAAGACTAGACTAAATATTTATGTAATATGTCTACAAGTTGTTAAAGTTTTATGAACTCACAACAATAATTTTAATCGATTTGTTTAGAAACTTTCAAAAAAAAAAAAGAAAAAAGAACTTCCATTGACGAAATCACGCTACAACTATATTTACTGATATATTGATAAAATAATCTCCACTTTGTTTTGAGAAACAAACTAGCCGTTGGAGTGTCATGTAAACATATACAAAATATAACGGGGACATAGCAAAGGTATAAAATCTCCGTGATAAATAACCAAGAGACGTTTGTTAAAATAAAAATCCGATATGTTTACTCAAAAGATTTATCGCCTCAAGAATAAGATACGTGAAAAATCACAGACGCCACTTGACTAGACAAATAAGTATAAGCAAAGTCACCAATTCACAATATATGGGTGATATAAAAAAATTGGGAAATCAAGTCTAACCACGACAGTTCTGAAGTGTCAAAGTCTCATTTTCTATCGACATAATTCCATATACGTCTCATTCAGCAACATTTCACGTTTCCAAGATGGGCGTCATGTAACAACGTCACGAACTTCTTTTAACGGTTTGGTTTTGTCACGACGTCGCAAGTCTAGGACGGCTACAAATGAAGGAACAGCATCCCGTTAGAGATAATAACACTTTTTCTTTTTAAAATCTAACACAGACAAACACGTTTAATTTTTCGAGATTCGACTTGTTTAACCAGTTTTCTTTCAAAACGTTACCTTTTGTTAAAAAAACTCATGGTTTGTAAAGGCGCTTATTGGAGGCGTCAAAATAACGGGGACGTTCAATGGAAACATTAGGATACATATAAGGAAATAAAAGGGTTCAGTTGCGTGATTCTTATCGCACTAATATTTGCGTTAATAATCCTTCAAAGAGTAAAAGTAGTTTACAAGAAAAGTAGTTTGTAATCCCAAGGCGGAAAATTTAGTCTACGAAAGCATGATATTGGGTTTATTTAATTAGCTCAGGTTTCGCGACTTTCGGCAGGTTAGCCTTACTGAGTCAGCCTTACCTGTTCACACAAGCTATTAAATTTTCAGACTAAACCTCCTCCAATGCAGTCGATAGGGGTAATTCTATTACCGCTATCGACTGCATTAGAGGAGCCTCTTTTATCGTTGCGTGTAGTTTAAGGAATAAAAAAAAGCAAATTACCAAAAACTATGTTTTTTTGTAAAATTCATTATCGACGGGTATACATCTCATATGGAAAGAATATTATATATAGAATATAAAGAATACTTTAGAACAGGTAGCGGCTTAACTTGCAAAAAGTATTTTCGTCACCGAAATTATATTTTTAAATTTTTATTGAGTTTAACATACATCTGAGATAATAAGAAGGCTTTGACGGTGTTTTTTATTAAACCTTTTGTGTTTTTTTAGGTGTAGCTACGCAAGTAAACTCTTCGTTCTTTTTATTTTTATTGTTTTATTTGCTTTCCATCAGTTTGTGTTCATGTCCGACAAATCACATCACACAAATAACACAAAGAAAGTAGACATTTTTGTGAATATTTTTATTTTACTTTTCCTGAGAACTGAAAAAATGTAATTATTTGTTACAGAATATGAGCAGTGTATTACAGAAACAGAAAGAAAGAGAAAAGAGAGAGTGAGAAATACAAGGTAGATAGTTTCGTCAAAATGATGTTGTACATCAATTTTTGGTTCTACTATCCAGAAACAATCGCCTTTTTGTTCGTAATTTTTTAGCATTTTTTAACCGTTATATGAAATGGAATAAACTAATAATCTTATATTGGGCCTTAACATAACTTATCTAACGTCGAAGTCACACTGAACAGTTGAAAACACATGTACTTCACTAATTTTAGATTAGCCACCGAATTCACGCTAGATTAGCTATGATGTAAACATTTATCTTCAATTTAACCAATCGCAGCTTGACTTGGGCTAATACCAAATTTTGTTCAACTTTCTATACATTTTTTGTAAGCAACAGAATATTTTGTTGTCTGTTGACTATCGAACGAATACTGACCGGTTTTGATGCTGCGCTGTGACTGAAAGATTTTCTTATGCAAACAAAAAATTAAAAAACATTTTTTTGTGAAGTTGTTCTTTCCAAGACACCGAGAAAAAAAGCAGGTTCGATTTTGTTACTTCAGAAATACTAATTTGTTTTGTTTACATAATGAATTTAATTTTATAGATAAGACGCAGTCGGGTCATAACCAGTTTGCGAGGTCTGTGCCCCCGATCAAGGGGACAAAGCTCAAGCGAAGTCTGTACTTTCAAGCCACGGCTTTAAATTTGACATTAAAACAACATAGCCGGTAAAAATCAATTTTAGGAAAGACTAACTTACATGTTTGCTTGCTCACTTAGGCTGGTTTGTCAATCGGAATCAAACCATTGTCACGTCTTTTATCGTACGAAACTTAAATGACTTTTAGAACAAGAAAACTGTTTTTCTATAACCTCTGTTGTTTCTTTTTTTTCTGTTTCTTATATTTACCCACTTCGGGCTGGTCGTTTTTTACAAACTTTCTTATAAGCCCGGGGTCAAAAGTACAGACTTCGCTTGAGGTTTGTCCCCTTGATCGGGGGCACAGACCTCGCAACCTGGTTATGATCCGACTTGAACGATTTCAGCCTTACTTTGCTTAAACATAATGCTTAAAAAGGCATTTTAATAGACAGCAGATAAAGAAAAAATTAAAATATTAAGCGGCAAAAACCTACCGAGCGACTGCGAGATTTGTAGCGAAATTTCGCTGCATCATAACTTGGCAAATGACCTATGAAAATTTAAAAGTTTTGGTCATTCAAACATAGGACAAGAACAAGAAAGAAATCTAACAGCATGTAATGCCTCAATTAAAATAAAAATCTGACCAATGACTCGTTTTCACATTAGAAATGCGATAAAAAAATACACAGAAGTAACTACAGTTCTATTGACGGATTACACGAAGTAAGATAGTACTTCCATATTTACAGTTCACACAAATACACAAATGCGAATGGGTACGCTACCTTTAGGGGACGGAGAACGACGCCTATTATCGTGGTCTCTACAATAAAGAAGTAATTATTCTAAATAATTTATTTATTAAAAAAAGGGCAAGGTGGGGGGGGGGGAGGGGGATAAGGGATATTATAGGGACATACTTTGCTGGTGCTTTATTTTGTTCAAAGGAAAATTTGTTGAAAGAAATGCAACATCACTCTAGCTTGCATGACAAGCAAGCCGGTTCACGGAGAGACCAACACATTTCTTTCAATTTCAAATAAAGGTCCCTGTTTTAAACTGTAGCTACAAATCTAACAAGAATCAAGTATAAAAAATTCATAAAGCCAATCAGGATGAATAAATTTGTTTAGTAACAACAACAACAAAAGGTAGTTAACGTTTACGCTAGTGTAAGCAGCATAAATACCTCATTCTCATCATACGGCTCATTTCGTATATCTGTATATCTCTCTCCTAAAACAACAGAAAAAACATTGAAGTAGGATTGCATTCGTAGTGTGTTACGAAATGTGTATTGAAGTTTTATAAACTACAATTCTTCCTTAAAAATAATAGGGATATTGAACTGTCCAGAACGATACAAAATTTGTCTGTTAAATAATGTTTGTAGTTGTGTATATTTCAACTGCTGGAATGTTCTTGTTTGTAGAAAAAACGCTCTCTGCGATTAGAAAATTTTGACAAACGCCATGAGCTTCAATTTTTCACGATATAATAAAATAGTATATTATGCAAGAGAAAGACTGTAAATTACTGAGTAGTTGACCAAGTTCAGTGGAACTTTTTGTGATTCGAAAAACCGCAAAATTTTTGCACTTTAGCAATATTAAGCGGTTGACTAAGTTTAGTGGTATTTGCAAACTTTTATATTCGCGGATGATTAAAAATTAAGTTTCGTATTACTTTAAAGTTCAGACTTCTTATTTTAACTTTATTCAAGGGTTGGGATCTAAGAATATCGCGGAATGGATTTTTATGATTAAATCTAATAACATTCCTGCGAATAACATTCCTGCGAATAACATTCCCGCGAATAAAATTTCGCGGCTTAAGACTCTCTGATATTTCGCAGAATTAAACTTTGTGACATTTGTGAAAAAAACGCGTTACAGAAAAATACTTCTGTCACAAAGTTGTGAAGTACGCGCAACATGCTTTCACACTGCTGGTAAAATAACAAAAACTAGACAGAATTATACAGAACATGATTACACTGTTCGGCATTATAGTATTTTACAGTTGATTGGACAAACAAGTGCGACTACTTTTGTGAGAGCAAATATGTTAATTAACCGTAGTTTATTTAAAATATTTGCTAATATTGTCCTGATATGCTACGTCACTCCATATATGGACCGAATAGAAATGCTGCGTAAGCTGCGAGTGCAAATAGAGAGACCAGCGACTGAGCTGTGGTCATACAATAAATACTACCCAAGTATTGAGAGCATGTTTTTAACTGAGGAAGTTATCGAAGAAAGTGTATCTAATCATGGAAAACTTTCAGAGGAAGCCATTAAAAAACAATTCCTGAAAGCATTGACAGGACAAGATGTAAATTTATATATATTTGGAGAATCTGTGAGTGTAGGTGCGGACCTCGGTGAAAACAACATAGAGAACATCTACCATTATGCGCTTGCTGATTGGTGGAATAAAACAATAGGAAACGTGACGGGTAGCAAAATGATTCGTCGCGTTTTAGCCGTGGGAGGTGTAGCTACAGATTATTTTGATCGATGCTGGACCGAATATCTAGAAGACAATGAAACATTCGATATTGCATTATGGGAGTTCAACATCAACGATGCATCTTTTACGAATGGAACATCGGTCGAACGATTTACAAGAAGTGTATTTTCCAAATTTAACCGCCTAGATTTATTATTTACTATATTTTACACAAAGAATCTTCTCGCAGCAAAGAGACACAGCTTGAACGAAGACATCGTGAAAGATAATGCGGAATATTATAACTTAACATGTATAAACATAGAACCAATGACCAACCATTCAACGGAAAAATTAGAATTACAGCACATGTACACCAAAGATCATCCGTCAATTCTGGCGCATGCGCATATGGCTTTATCACTTATTTCATACTACACCAGAGTGCTTCTTAGACTACTAGATTCACTTGTAGATGAAGACACTAACGACAAAAAATATTTAAACTTAACATTGCCGTCTCCAAAATTCGTAAAAAACGACCACTACGACACGACTTGTTGGACGGCCGTAACTTTCGACTTCAACAATTACAACTTAAAGCACTCTCTTTTTGCTTTGTCAGCTAACGCGAGCAAAGGATTTAAACAGGTATTGGATGGATGGAAAGATGTTCCAGAGATTCGCTCTGATATGACTGGAGGTTACAAAACAAGCGAAGCCAACGAACATCTCTATTTAACGTTTAACGTGACACGCAACGAAAACCAACAGAGCAGAGAAGTATCGTTAGCGTTTCGGGGAGAACCAAACACTTATACATCTATAGAGATGATAAAACATGCTTTAGTTGAAGCGAAGTATAATATCACATCACGAAGTGCTGGCTTGCAAGTAATCCCACTTGGTGTCTTCTCAAAAGGGAGATGGACACTGCATGTTGAGTCAATACGTGGAGGTATACACATATGTGCCGTTATAATATGCTAACATAAAACGTTAAGATGTTGTCTTCACAACTTCAGCTTCATCACAACATATGGTCACAATTTTAGATAAAAAAGAGGACTGGCATCGGGCTAAGGATAAGTTAGTTTTTAGCAAGCAATAAAAAAGTCAACTTGCGCGACGGTAACGCTCTTCACCACGGCACATGGATGTTAAACATCGTGCACACAATAACATGGGAGCCGAGACCATTTATTTACATTTGCGGTTTGTTTGTTTGCCTTAAGTACAACTGCGAGTTTAGACGAAATAAACGTGTTACAGAATCTACGAAAAGAACTTAACCATGTATACGGTTTACCATCCATCTAAATTGGCGCATGCGCACATGACAATATCTTTAATATTTTACTACAGAAGCATCATCTTGCGAACAATAGATGCCATGCTCGAAAATGGAAATCTTGTGAACACAATTATGAACATTAGAAAGTTACCGTCGCCTGTATTCGTCGAAAATGATTATTACGACACTACGTGTTGGACTGCCGTAACTTTCGATTTCAACAATCACGACTTGAAGCATTCTTTATTTGCACTGTCAGCAAACAAAACAGACGGATTTTTACAGTCTTATTCAGAAATTCGTAACGTACCTGAAAGACGAGTTGATGCCACCGGTGGGTACCAAGCAACACAATCAAAAGAGAAGTTGTTTCTAACATTTAATATTGGTCGCACTGACCAAACAAAAGAAAGAGAAGAGTTTGAAGTGTCAGTGGCGTATAGAACAACCACGAATACCTCAGCTTCATTAAAGATGTTTACAAACGACGTGTTTGTTTTACCAAAACAACTAATCATTCTATCAACAGATTACGATGCGCTATTTGTAGCTCCACTGGGGTATTTTCATGATGGCAGATGGACATTGAGTGTAGAAACACTTTGCGCTGGGATAAAAATATGTGCAATAATTATATGCTAAGTTGAAGTGGAATATACTTAAATAAAACTTTAAGAAGAATATAAACACTCACTGGAAACTGGAAAAAACAATTATTTGTCGTTTTATGGGTTAACACAACTTTCAGACAATAAACTTCAATTTCATTTTAATCATGAAGACTTCTTCAAAAATCATGTATATAAAAATTGACACCCACTCAGGACAGTGCCATTAAGAATTAGTAAGATAGATAATAAAAATTAGATAAAAAATATAGATAAAAATTAGAGAGAACAACTGATACAAGAAGAAACATTTCGACATTACGACAGAAATATTTTTAAGAGGGTGATAAACGATTCATTTCGTTAAACTCCAACGCTGCATTTGAAAATGGCTGATAATACGCAACACAATTTGCAAAATTCGATTTATAGGGTTGCAATTTTTGATACATTTTTTCCCCAACTTTTTATGTCCAACATGTCTAACTTTTGAAATCGCGAATTCGACAAATTGAATCAAACAAGGGTGATACAAAATGAAGGTTTTCGAATCCGGCAACCAGGATTCAACAAAATGAATCGTGTATATCTAATCTAAATGGTGTCTTACCTCCATTTCTTGATCTTTTGCGATTTGTTTTTTTTGCTCTTCCCTCTTATCAACTTTAACTAAAGATTTATAACAAATAACATTATAATAAATATCATCTGTAGGAAATCAGGGTTATGTAATTGGAAACAAACAAACAAAACCCTCACTCTGCTTGTTTAACATCTTCTGCATTCTAAGTTTCATTTTTTCACGTGGTGTCAATTTATTCTGCAACAAAAATAAATTACGTGATGGACTTCCACCAAAAAAATTATAAATTAACAATCAACAATCCCTGACGAAACGTATTGATACAAGTTGGCAAATTTCGAAGTTCGTCACTACAAATAGTTTATAGACGATTTCCGCAATAGCTCTACGCAATTTGAACTTATTAACGTCTACGGCGAAATTAGGACTTAGGATCTCAGGTTATTTGGTTAGAAATCAACTCCTAAAATCAGCTTATTGCTGCTGATGTCAGCGGTTTCCCAAATTTCGGTGGATTATTCTGTAATGGGGACATGCAACTAGTGCATTTTAAGGCTACTGATCTAACCTACGCATCTAAAAAAGTAGCACTTCCACGCCAGCATTAAAAAATGGCCAAAAAGTGCAACTGTCTCAAAAGATCTTGAAATTAATTTCCCATGCCTTTTATAAAAACATTCATGAACATTCATTCATAAAAATGTTTTCAGGCAACAATTCAAAGAGACACGAAAGCACGACTTTTAAATTTCATCCCGTCATTCTGATGAAATCAATCTGCTGACTGCCTGACAATATTTTCGAGTCTGCTGACCTAGTGACAACCCAACAATGAAAGTAAATAGAAGAAAATTTACCTTATCAACTGGTGTAGCTTTGTTAGTACTGAAAAAAGAAAACAATACATGGGTGTCTTACTTATTATTTATGCTAAACAAACTAGCCCTAGCGCGTTGTAACGTAAGTTTCGTAAATTTAAACCAGCCCTAGCACGTTGTAACAGAAGTTTCGTAAATTCAAACCAGCCCCAGCGCGTTGTAACGTAAGTTTTGTTAATCCAAACTAGCCCCAACGCGTTATAACGTAAGTTTCGTCAATTCAAACCAGTCCTAGCGCGTTGTAACGTAAGTTTTGTATTTTCAAACCCGTCTCAGCGCATTGTAACGCAAGTTTCGTTTATTCAAACCAGCCCCAACGCGTTGTAACGTAAGTTTCGTAAATTCAAACCAGCCCTAGCGCGTTGTAATGTAAGTTTCGTAAATTTAAGTCAGTCCTAGCGTTTTGTGAAATTAGTTTAATTTAGGAAAATAATTTCCACTTACCCTAATCTCTTCATAATTGCTCGATGTGGGGACTTTGATCGTGAGCGACTTTCTCTCGAACGACTGCGCGAACGTTTTCCTTTCGAACGACTTCGCGAACGTCTTTCCTTCGAACGACTTTCTTTTGAACGACTTCGCGAACGTCTTTCTTTTGAACGACTTCGCGAACGTCTTTCTTTTGAACGACTTCGCGAACGTCTTTCTTTCGAACGACTTTGCGAACGCGATTTAGTACGGGATTGTCTTTTACTGTCTATTTTGGATTTTTCAGGAGACTTTGATCTCTTATATCTTTCCTCTCTTGTTTCAGTTGACTGTGAGCGTGATCTAGAATCCTTTCGAGACCTATCCTTGCGCGTGGAAGATTTTGAGTTTTTATTTGAGTTGGATCGCTCACGTGAGCTGCTACTACTGGAACGAGACCTATGCGACCTATGCCGACTATTAGAATGTCTCTCTGATCGATCACGCGAACGTGACCTAGAGTACCTATGTGAGCGGTGTCGTGACCGAGACCTTGAGCGTTTACTATGTCTGCGTCTATCCCCAGAACGTGAACGTGATTTGTGTTTATTGCCAGAACGTGAACGTGAACGGGATCTGTGTCTGTGTCTGTCACGGGATCTGGATCTACGATGTCTACTATTTTTATTTCTCGACCTAGATCGACTGCGAGATCTATGGCTAGAACGGTTTCGGTGCGAATCGTCTTTTTTTCTATTTGATTAAAGTCATAACAGCAAACAGTTTTAACAAGTATGAGTAAAGTTCAAACGCAAAAAATAACGTACCATAATGGAACAGCAAATCGATAACAGCAACATAAAACGAAAGAAAACAAGAGAAATAATTAGCAAAAATAAAATAGGAATAGGTATAAAAATATAGAGTTATACATGAACATCCTTTATTTAAAATTTAATCAGATCTGAATCAAACATTTATTATGCTCAACCAAAAACAACAAATGGAAGTATTTGAATTTCTTTAAAGAATTAATTCGCACAATGTGTTGCATAGAAACTAAGAACCCAATTGAAGGATCCTTATTAAAGTCAAGAGTAAAAACAGTAGAATTTAAGCAACTGAAACCATAAAAACAGACAAACAAAAAAAGGGAAAAAGTTATATACCGACCGAGGATGCGATTTTACTTTCGGAATTTTTTCGTCTTTTACAATATCACCTCCGAATTCAGTTATGAATTCAATTTTTTCTTCAACGATGGGCGAGTTAGAACGAGAGGATGACGATGAATCGCTTTCCCTTAAAGAAAGTACAAGTCATACCCTAAAATCTCAATGAAACACGTACTCCGTATTTTAGTTGAAAAGCCACACGATACTGTTTTAGGCCAACCGCAAATCAATTTACAGGAAAGGCGTTTTAAGCAACGTTTACATGATTGAACTTGAGGTTTAAACAATTCGTTGAAGTACTTTTAATAATAAAAAAGAAATTAACCCAAGATTACTCATATAACGCCCCTATTTTTTCAATCTCAAAAATAACAAGGAAAAAAACGTCATAAATACAAAACCTGTTTTAATGCAAAAATTTTCACATTTTTTATTACCTTTTACATTTCTCTTTTAAAATCTTTTATCTTCAAATTTTCAAATTTTATTTTCAACACAAAATCCCTGCAAAGTTCCTTAAAGCTTTGAAAAAAGATCCTCTTTAACACAGATAATATACATATTATAAACAATGGAGACTTTCTTTTCAATTTGGTGAAAAATTTGAGATTACTCAAATTTATTTACCTGGTTAAAAGCAGGTTCCTATTTGAATCGTGAAAACGCTGCTTTAAAGCAAACTTTATTAATGGTGCATTATCCTCTAGTGTGTTAATATTTGAATTGTGCGTAATAGTGACAAAAGTGCGACCACAATGTTTCTGTTAGAAAAACATGAAATATACCTATCATTGTCTTGTGCTGAAGTGTCTTCCTGAACAGCAAAGCTAAAATATACCATATAAGTTCTTGTAAAGGGCCAATAGAAATAACACGATCATCATTACCAACAAAAACGACAACAATACCACCACGGAAAATAACTCCACACACACCACAATCGATAGCAACAACAGAAAATAACAAATACAATTCACATTAAAAAATAAACAATGAATTTTTTTATTACCTTAGGGGTGATCCACGCATTGTTTTTTGCTTTATTCGCAAACATCTTCGAGCTGACTTCCCCTTTCTGCCCTAAAGTCAAAAAAATCAAAAAAATCAAAGCCTCTATCTTGTACACTGAAGATTCAAAAAGAAAACATCAAGATAGAAGCTTTTACAACAG
Source organism: Hydractinia symbiolongicarpus (assembly GCF_029227915.1). Taxonomy (NCBI): domain Eukaryota; kingdom Metazoa; phylum Cnidaria; class Hydrozoa; order Anthoathecata; family Hydractiniidae; genus Hydractinia; species Hydractinia symbiolongicarpus. The sequence continues at coordinate 9,164,341 of NC_079878.1, forward strand.
GGACTGGTTAAGTATCGAAATAACATCGCATTTCAACATAAGAACTGCGATTACATTGAGTTTAACTTCACCTACCTTTTCACACACAACACTACGTGTCTTTTTAATTTATAACCAGTGAGGTCAATCACAATACATAAATCCATGGAGCAAAGTAGAACATCAAGAAACAAAGGAATAAAACGGCTTACAGGCATTTTTGAACGTTCTTCCTCTTCTGCCTCAAGCAACTTTACATATTCAAATTCTTTCTTTTCAAGTAAAAGTTGCCTAGAAGTAGGAAAATTTTCTGTTAATATACAGTATGTGCAAAAACATAATTATATTCGTGGCTAGATAAAAGCAAATGATAAAGCTGATGGTTTAGTTTCTACTGACTTGCAATATTGTCCATATCCCACACCATATCTCGTGGCTAAAGCATCCAAGTGATTTGTCTAAAACGCACACCAAAATGTGTGTCAAACGGTCCAAGAAATAAAATAATCATACTCATCAAAATATTACGTGATATGTCAGAAATTGGTAAAATAAGTCTATTAAAACTGTTAGAAATGGCGTGGCATTTTAAGTGTAGAGCTATTTAAACTTCTCAATACTCAGAAATATTTTTAATTGACAAGTAGATTATTAAAAATACAATGTTGTTATAATGTACAAAAAAACACGCTGTTTTGTGTATAGACAGACAACATTGCATTAGCTTGAGGATTTCACAGTTTACATAGATGCATTATTTACAATCAGCCTGTCTAATTCAAATTTTTCATGTCAGCAAAAAAGTAAGGAAATGCAATGTCTTTTTCCTACTGACTTTGTTAATAGTAGTATTTGAATCAGGAATTGGTGAGTGCGAATTAAATAAGAAAGGCTGTAAATAAAAATAAACTGACCTGTTCCTGGGTCAACTCCAACACATTAACGTTAATATCTAAAAATAAAATAATTTGTTAGTATGATTCACACTGTTCGCAGATACCTATCTTAAGGAAATAATTTTTGGGAGAACTAATTTTTCCGAGAAATGATTTGGGGATAAAATTTAAATTTTGCGAGAACTATTTTAAAGACTTTTATGTAGCACACATAAAATAAAATAAAGACTGCTGAAATTGATATTCACATTTATGTCGTTCTAAGTAAATCAGTAAAAATAATAAAATAAAATTAGTGTAATTTAAAAAAAAAAATAAAAAAAAATAAAAATTAGTTTCCTTATTATCAATTGCACAAAAATTTTTATATTCCACCTTTTTTATTTCCCTCAATAGGACAGGAAATAGGTAGAATTCGATTAACCACACAAACTGCTTTAATTGTCCATATGAAAGTGTTTAGGTAAATAAGTGGTCACATCTTAGAAGTGTACCTATACCCTATGGCCACCTTGTTATGGTGGCTGCTTTTTTTAAATAACTGTTAAAAATAGCTGCTGCTCCTTCTTAAAATCAGGTAAAAATATGTTAACGCAAATTTTGAATGTTAAAAATTTAGAGAATCTTTATTAAATAAGAAAACAGAAACATTTATCCAAGAAAAAAAAACATCTTGTGATTGCGAATCAAATTTGAGAGATACTTAGAGAAATCAAACTGTAGCCAAAACTTTACATACCTATATCACTCAACTCTCCATCACTTTCCTCATCAGTACCATCCCTATCATCATCATCCGACACAGCTGTGGAATCATCATATTTGTAATGGATTTTCGCTTTTGCTTTACTTGCAGATCTTAACATTTTAGTATTTATCAAGACAAGACTAAGTTGACTAGCAGGATTAAAAGAGAACTGAGCTCTAAGTTGGTAAAATAACTAAAAACCTAAATTTTCAAAAATCCGGTATAGATTTTTCAAAGTATATAGTAACACTTTTTAATCTATAAAATTTAAAATCTTCTTTGCAATTTACTATTTTTAGCTAGTGTATAACTTCGGGCTAATTGGGAAATATGTCTTTTTTTAACTTTATTACTCCCAGTTGTATTTTTTATTGTTTTTAAAAAGCAAAAAGGGTTAGTCAGGCCATCAAAAAAATTAAGACAAAAATTTTAATTAAGTTTGAAACTTAATTAATCAAGTTTGAAAAATTAAGCAAATCAAATAGTATATTTTTACTTTTGTTTCTCCAACTGGGCCTGTTCAGCCTGTTTTCTTCCAAATGCCTCCTCAGCTTCTAACTGTTTTAAGTAGCTTTCTTCGGATGCTAAAACAAAAAAAACAGTAAAACATACTTAAAGAAAGAATAATGACTGATGAAACTCAAAAACACATTTTAGCTCAGATTAACTGCTTTTGGCTTTGATTTAAATCAAAACATCAAAATTCAATAAAAAACATATATCATTCCAGAAGGTATATTGCCTGTAAATATATCAGCCAGGACTTAAAATATATTCAATTTAGAACAATAATGGATACAGCAACCAATTTTTATTAGAGTAGCTAGTAAACAAAATAAACAGGTCTTTCTTAAAAGGGGTCACAAAGAATGTTTTTAAGTTTATCAAAATAAAAACTGGTAATTCAAAGCATGCTTAAAAAAATCCTGATGTAAAAAAATAAGGACTTTGATTTTGTCTTTGTTTTTAAGTACCTCCTGTTGCATCTATTTGCACAAGTGTTCTGTATCTTTCATAGTTACATTTTCTTTCAAACTTTTCGTCTTCGGGGTCACTAAAACGGTATTGTTTTATATTCATTTATTTAGTTTGCTTTATGTATGTACACTCCATATAAATGATGCACCTGCAGTTCTTTATCCCTCAATATTAGTAATTTCAAATTACTACCAACATAAAAATATTGACTTAGGTAAGAATCGAAGATGATATTTTACCTCTCTTTAGTTTCAACCTTTTTTTCTGGTATAAAATCAAGATGTGCTCTCACATCAAACCTAAAACAAAACAGTATTCAAGTTATCAAAAGAGAAGCTTGCTCAGCAGGTCTGACTGAATTTTTACTAGCTTTACTGAATTTGTACTAGCAATTGTACTAGCTTGTTCCTTTACACAGCATAACTGTTAGTAGACAAAAGGACCAGTTGGACAGGCAGACCTGGGTGGAATAATTGAGATTGACAAGTGTATAAAGGAAAAGATGAAACTTTGGAAAGAGTGGAAGTCAGGTCGTAGTAAAAGTAATTACTTAGAAGCTTAGCATCGTTCTTGTACAGCCCCAGGGAATTCCACGAAGAAAACAACACGCGTGCTACACATTGCACACGTAAATCTATTTTAGAAAATTTGCGCGTGCGTTTTTCCGATTTTTTTCCTGGTTTATTTCACTCTTATCAGTCCCGTGAGTGTTATTTAAGTGGTTTAAAAGTGCTAAATAATATATTAACAAAACACCTTAGTTCGTTGTAGGAAGTAATTTATAATAGGTAAATAACATATAATTAAATTTAAACAGTGGACGAAGAGACGCTGACACGTGCCACACGTTGCACTTACTGAAATGGTCTGCCATTTTGTTTGTAGTGCTATTTATCCCCAACCTTGTTCCCAGGGTTATATTTTCTCCGTGGGTTATCTATTATCTATAAAAATGGTAAAAATGGGAGTCATTTTTTATTTATTGAGGTTTCAAGTTTTGTTTGTTAGATTTTGGGAAACGGCTTGTTTGGAATAGTTTAAAGTTGTTTTTAAATTTAAAGTTGTTCTTTAGATTTTTAAAAGTAAAACAAGTATGTTATGTTCTTTTATACAGTTAGGTATTTTAAAATAAAATGTTCAACATACATTTAATTTCACACAGGCAGAAAAAAACACATTTAATTTAAACACGGTGTTTAATTAACGTTTTTAAAAAAATTTAATTTAACCACAAGTGATTATTAACTGTTTTTAATGATACAGTTGAAGCTGTCGATGTAAAACGATTGATTTTTGGAATACAGTTTTAAATAGTTAAATGCTTAAAGCATAGCCTTAAACGGCGACATTAACTACGCTGTAGAAAATCAACTTTTATAATTCCTTCGTTAATTTTTTTTATTTTAGGAGAGTAAGGAGCGTAATTAGCGTGTGCGATGAATCGCACGCCTGAATAGCTGTTGCACGTGTGTGGGCGCGTGCGCGTGCGATCGCACGCTTCATATGGAATTTCCTGCAGCCCCATAAGCAAAGTCAGAAGCAGAGAGAAACAGATTTGCAGATGTGTATAAGAAAGCAAGACAAACAACGAAGGCTGATCAAAATAAGTAGGCAAGAAGTATATACACTGATGAAGGTGTTTGGCTAGGACAGATGAGAAAAAGTTAGCTTGGGACAGAAAAACTTAGTTTTTTTCTTTGCTAACTAGTGGAGTCTTAATTAATTAATTAAGGTGAAAGGTAGGCTGTACGAGGTCTGCATGAGAAGTGTTATGTTATACGGTAGTGAGAAATAGGCAGTAAAGCAAAAAGATTTTGACTGTTTAGAAAGAAATGATTTTAGAATGATTTAGGTAGATGTGTAACACCAGTTTGTTTGACAGAAAAAGTTCAGATGAGCTAAGAAGCAGGGTAAGTATGTAGTTATATTAGGTTATCCAGATAAAAAGATTGAGTTGGATGAGACATTCAGAAATAATAAAGAAGGATTGCTAAAAAAGAAAACTATAGTTGTTATTGCAACGATGCAAGCTTTATGTAGTTTTAATTAGAAGAGAATTTGGTCCTTCTGCACAAACTTATAGAACCAGGACAAAACTGGAATGAACAGTATTTTTTAGCCTGATTTCAATGTGCATCTACATTAACCTCCAGAATTTGCACCATCAACTTTACTAGTACTGGTAGCCCATTACTAATTTCACTATACCTGTCAATCAGTATGTCTTCGTCACCTTGCCAGGGCATACTAAAATACAGATTAACAGTAACAAAACCCGAAAAAGGTAACCCAGAACTTAATCTAGCGTTTATATATAATTCTTAATTAAAAATTTTATTAGGTTTTCTCTGAGAAGTAAATTTATTTACCAGGCTGGGAATGCAGAATTCTGTGATTCAATTGCAATTGATAATTAAAAATCAAAGATCTGCCTGTGAAACAACAACAACAACATCAACAACAACAAAATCAACACTTACAGTTGGCCATCAGTATTGTTGACAGATGAGCTTTCTCCAAGCATATGAAATTTACATTTCTGACCATGGATTCTAATCAACTGATGAGGATCCATTCTCTAAAGCAAAAGAAATGAAGATAAATTATGATTTTAGTATACTACATTTCCATGATATTGACCAAAGTACTCAATAAAACTGAATGTGAAGTCAGCTTGAAAAATTTTACACACTTTAATACCGTAACAACAGTAGTCTGGGATTACTGTAGACGACTTGCCATTATTTTTCTGTTACAATTAGAACTTTTTTGGACACCCATGTTTTTAAGTTAGCTGTACTTCCCTCAAGATAATGTTTTACTTGCTTATTAACCTGTATATAAATATTCTTATACACTTATAATGATCTGTATTTAAAAAATAAGCTCCAATAACAAATTTTATTTGACAAGAATGGCTTTATAGAAACAAATAACATTACGTAGGTTTCTTGTGGCTTCGTTCTACACCAACAACTAAAAGAATTTTAGTTTTACCACAAAATAATCAAGATAAATGCAAACACAATAAACAGAGGAAAAAAACAAATTAACAAGCTGATAAGTGTGAAAATGAAAAGTAAAATCTTTACCTACCATTTTTGAGTAAAAAGCCTGCCTTCGTTCAGCCCTTTTTTTATAATCAATGAGAATTCCCCGCAACTTTTTTTCTTGTTTCCTTGCCTCCTGCCACATCTTGATTTTTTATTATTTAACTGTTTGTTAAAAAAGATATTCCTAAAAAGTAATTAAAAATGTGCTGCTTATTGTTAATAAGCTGAAAGAATGAATAGTACAGTACTGGGATCCGGACACTTAACACCATCGACTGTGCACCATGCACGAAGCATACGATCCATCCTACTATCGAAATAAAATTTTTAAGCACTATGAACACTGCGATCTATCGTTCTAATTATGTTGCAATATCAACAATCTTACAATATTGACTTTATAATTTAAAAAAAAATCTAATCTGGCTTATTGTTTTTTTATATATATAAATAGAATGGCTTACCAGAAGAAAAAATATAGCATACTATAATAATTTTCAGTTAAACCATTAAAATGGGTCATAGAAAGCAAAAACATTGTTTAAGTATGGGATATGAGCATTAGTGGTTCTTTAATGGAGTTGTAAATCACAGAAGTCGTCAAAGACACAGTTCTACAGAGGCGTAACTGTAAAGAACTAAGGGCAGGTCTTACTTGTTGTTTGCTGCATTGTGCAGAAGAGAAACTTGGAGGAGCATATTATTCTGGGCCTCTTTTTGGTATACAATGGTAGAACTTGTAGAAGTATTCTTCCTTTAGTTTGTCAATTTTGTCATAAATGTGACCTGCATTGTAAAATTTTTTCATGGAAATTCTGTAGAGGGACCTTCATCAATGACGTTTTTACATTTTGATGATTATTTCATTGCATAAAGAATAAAAACAAATTTCACCAGAACCGAAACTTGTATATTTAACAGAACAAACGACCTGAACAGCTCACTGTTGAGGAGATTGATGTGCAACTGTGAGGGTATGACATTTTCTATACAGTACAATGTGAGACCATGTGTGCCATAAAGTAGGTCAATATGCTGCTAATTTGTTGATATAAATTCTAACAGTCTAGCCGCCTGCTGATATTTCACTTTGTGCAGTAGCTGTTCACCATTATTGTTTTGGTTTTTATATTGAAGCAAAACATACTATGGAAGCAGATTATGAAAACAACCTGTTTATAAACAGGACAGCTGGATTACGTACGCATGGGCTGATTGTTTTTTTTGCCCTGATTATGTCGTGGTGACTGGATTATGAACGCTGATAAAATCGCTGCAGGCTGTGATTGGCATTTTCGTTGAACTTTTGTTAATGAAACATTGACTAATAATTGTCCCTAGGCATAGCGAGAAACACTCTTGACGTAATTCTTAGTCTAAACTCCTCTTGTGAGTGCATTTCGACATAATATAGTTTGAAGTAACTAAATTTCACTGAACTTTTTGCTTGTTAGAAGTGATGACAAATGATATAAAATCCGGACGGTACTGATTATGCTTGTTCTATAAGTGAGGAATAGCGTAAAAGTGTAGCTAGATAGATAAGTAGATAGATGTGCATATTTTATATACATTGCTAGCCTCACAAATATATCCTGATATATATAGCCTGCCTATTATTTCCAGGAGGGGCCATGGCTTAGATGGAGAGTCCTAGAGTATTTAATGCTCATTTTGAGCTATGCAGACTCAATTAGGTCACGCGCTCTACTAGACAACTCCCGGCAACATCTAATGGCCCCCACTGGAAAGAATTGTAATTGTTGTCTAAAAGCAAAGCGACTTTTTTGGGCATGCCACTAATAATAATATAAATAATATAAAAGCGTTGCACATAAGCCTGCTCTATTGTGTTGTTTTTATGTATTTTCTGACCTGTTTATATATCAGGGCAAGCTGCTGGGAATGCGCAGAATTCATTATAATTCGGACAGAACATATACATGACTATAGGAAGATTAATATAATGGAATCTAAAAATAAAAAAAAGAACTCCACTGTAAAATTAGCTCTATGATGAGGAGCTTATTATACATATGTATCGCAATTATCTAGCTCAAAACAGGCTAATAATATTGATTCTCCCCAACTGTTTGTCATTAAGTTTGATTTGACATGTTACTTATGACAAAAAATCAAAGTTTTTTAAGAATCTTGGAAAGCAGAAAAACTAAAATATCTAAAATACTGCTGCTGCACTGCAGGAATCGGGAAGAGTTGGACAATGCTGATGTAGAAAAAAAAAGTGGAAAGTCTTTTTGGATATCGTTACGCAAAGAAGATGCACCATTACTTTGGCGCCATTTTACATACTGCGCACATGATTTCGTGTCCTTCAGTGTTGGATGCGCGCACGTGATATCAAGCGGTTTTTATACATTGCACAATTATAAATTTAAAAAGGCAATTAATTTTAAGTTTTAAGCCTCTAAATTATATAAACCTCTCGGCTCTATAGTAAAATTATAAACAGAGAGCATCGTTAGGAAGCTAGACACATTTCAAAGCATTATATGTCTTAGATTTTTATTAATTTATATCTCATTTTCAAAGAGAGTAAAAGCTGGTACACGACCCTGGGGTATCAAACGTCGTGCAGTTTCCATGAAAAATATGTAAACACAAACAAATAAGCCATGCCGCTTTAGAGAAATCCGAAATCTTTTTGTTCTGTGCTTTTAAATTTTGGGCTGTTAGTAGCTATTATACTCTGTATATTTATTGCATATTAAACTTCTTACTACTCACCAATTTCACGGAGCATGAATGATTTATATTATTTCTAGGACAGACAATGGGCAACTCGATGTGACAGCTAGCTCTCCCTGCGGGTTCTAGCTACAACCCTCCTTAAAATATTCTGAGACAAGTAATGTGGTAATTTTCGAAGTTCATAAGTTATTATTTGGCCTCTTTCCTTGTGTACAATTAGTTTTGTTCTGAACTTTGGATCACTACCTTAGCAGAAGCAAATTTAAACGATTTCTGTAGCTGATGGCCTGAAAAGAAATAGATCATTGTTATAAAAGATTTTTTTTTCACAAATTTTAATTATATACAATCCATATTTTGTTACCCATCTTTGTTAATTCTTTAGTAAAATTGCAGTAATATATACATTAAACCATCTATTGAAAAAGAAAGTATTTCAATGTCTTGTTCAAGTAATAATCTGTCAGAACTTGCCATATCAGCTCGAAGGACTGAATCGTTAGATGCTTCTGAAATATCCCAACTTGTCACAAATCAAACTTATGACTTGTTTGGAAGAGTCCATATTGCGCACATTATGTAAGTATATACAGTATCATTTAAATGTAACTTCATCACGCTCACACAACTTTTTAGCAGCTCCGTTGTTTTTTTAAATTAATTGTTGAGAATTCTTGAATTTAGGAAAGTTTATGTCTTACATGTTAGTAATTGTTTCTACACAAAACATTTATGTTATATCTTGTTTTTATGTGCAATGTGTTGTGATATTTTGTTTTTTTCTGTATGCACCATTAACGTTTTATACACAAACGTAATATTCTACCCATTATTATTATTCTGTCAAATTATGTCAGAAGATTTTTGTAGAATTTTATTTATAAAGGCAGAAAATATCATTAAAAACTAATAGATACAATAAATTGATGCTTGATAATAAACCCTTTTGTGTTTTCTCTTCAGCAGCTATCTGCTGTAATATATTGTCTTAGGCAATTAACATACCAAAATTTCCTTATAACCTCCTGCCAAGTCTTTCTCGGTCTGCCTCTGGGTTTTGCCCCAGGAACTATCAAGTCAATTCAATCTTCCTATCTGGATAACATCTTTAATTCTACGGATACTTAGCCTGCTTCTTAGCTCATCTAAACTCTTTCTGTCCCTCAGACTGGCGTTACACATCCACCTAACCATTCTCATCTCATTCCTTTCTAAACGATCAAGATCTTCCCGCTTCACTGCCCATGTCCCACTACCGTACAACATAACACTCCTTACACAGGCCTCATACAAACTACCTTTTACCTCAATTGACAAGACTCTGCTAGTCAACAAACGAAGTAACTCTCTGAACTTTTTCCAAGCAGAACCTATCCTGCAAGTAACACTTCTTCCAACGCCCCCTTCACTGCACAACATATTACCTAAGTAACAGAAGTTCTCAACTATCTCTAACCAGCCACTGTTGTACATCATTGAAGCTGGAAATACTTCATTCTCTGTAATCTCACCTTTGCAACGCTTGCATACAAACTGAATGCAGCTCTTAACCTTCCACCAATATTACTGCACTTCTTATGTACCCAATGCTTGCAAGTCTGACAAAAAATTGAGTTACTACCAACCCCTTTCCTGCAAACTCCACAAGGCCACTTTCCAACTACAAGGTCACACTTGGCTGCAATGCTACTAATCTTCCATCGACTCTGCTATGAGAACCAAATCATCTGCATACAATAACTCACATGGACAACCTGTTCTGAACTCCATCGACAGCGCTTCAAAGACTAGAACAAACAACAAAGGACTAAGTACAAAACCCTGATGTTGGCTATTATAAGCATCAGCTCAACATTCGTTTTCCATGGTAGCATCGATTAAATAGGGCATATTAATCATCTATTAATCTGATCCATAGACTGTTAAAAAACTTGAATTCCTCTAGATCAAGTCCTTATTACCTCCTACCAAGTTTTTATTGGTTTACTTCTGGGTTTTACCCTAGGAACTATCAAGTCTCTACACTTTCTTACCCAATTATCTTCCTTCATCCTTTCCTAGTACTCCGACTAACTTGCCAATATAAATGCTGAGAGGTAAACATGCTTATATCTATAAGAACAAAGTACCCAATCACGCACCCAAAGCTCATACAACCTACTTTATATTAAGAAAGCGACTCTATATTTTTTTTCTAAGCAGAGCATATTCTTCTTCCAACACCCTTTCAACACCCTACCCGTCATATCTCCTAAGTGACAAGTTCTCAACTATCTTGAATGACTCATTGTTATATTTGGCAATTTTGTTGTCTAAAATCTCACTATTGCAATTGCATACAAACTATATCAGCTCTTAACTACCACTGCACTTCCAACACCCTACCCGTTATATCTCCTAAGTGACAAGTTCTCAACTATCTTGAATGACTCATTGTTATATTTGGCAATTTTGTTGTCTAAAATCTCACTATTGCAATTGCATACAAACTATATCAGCTCTTAACTACCACTGCACTTCTCATGTAAGTCTGACAAAAAATTGAATTACTAATCTCTTTCCTGCAACCACAAGGCCTTGCTGTACATACACTGAATTTTCTTAACTAGCCACTCCTTCACACCTAATTTTCTTATAATCCAACAAAAAACTTTATGTGGCAGTCTATCAAAAGCTTTTCGTAAGTCTACAAAAGCGATATAAAGATTTCTCTCTTACCTAAATGTTTTCCTAAAGCTGTCTGAGTGAAAATATTGCATCAACAACAAAATCAAATTGTATCCTATCTAGATCAACTCTTGTTTTAAGTAACTTGTCAATCACTCTTTCAATAACTTTCATTACTTGATTAACCAACTTTCATTTTATGTAATTACCTCCGTCTAAGGCATCACCCTTACCCTTGAAACAATTGACTATCACTTGTGATGGCACTATCCTTTATAATTTTATTGGTAAGGTTTGTAATAAGCCCAACTTTATATTAAATTAGAATTAGAAATTACACTCTGATCAAGGGAAAATCCCTATACAACAGCTAGAACTGGATACAGAGGAAAAATATGGGTAACCAGTGGGAGAGTAATAGTGTGTTTTCCACTTGATTGATCTTACTCCTCTCAACTACAGCAAGAGCGTAGTTGTCAAAAAAAAAGATGTACAGAACTGATGAAACAAATGAAAGGAACAATTTAAATTACAATTGTCAACAAGGCATTTTAAATCTTCCCCAGTTCTTCTAAATTATCACAGCACTTATCTAATGCATTTTGTTTACCAGCTGGAACAGAATGGGTAAAAGTGTACATTAAATTTTGTTCACATTTTCTTTCTTTCCACTAGTTCTTAAAATGCTGCTTTCTTGAAATTTTTTGTTCCTGACTTCTTTAATGACTTCTATTAGCAAAATGTATTGTTGAGTCACATTTCTGACACCTCCTGATTTTGCAATCTCTGTCAACAGGTTTCATTTAAAAACATCTGATCCTATTCATGTTCTCTTTATATATTTTCTGTGCATTTCCATACAAAATACAATACTTCACAAAAAAAACCCTTCTTTAACCAAGGAACAGTTCCTGTAAGTGTGAAAACCAATGTAGCTTATTCCAAGACAACACATCCTAAAACTATACAATTTCAATCAAAATCTTTATTTTTTATTGGATGTTTCTCATGTGAATCCAATCCATCTGAACATTGCTTAAAATTGCTTGATCCAATTGTTTAATCTTGTTCATATGTTCACTATTGTGATCCCATGTCATGGAGAGCACAGCTGATGCAAGTGTTTATTTGCACACCCTGTTACCAAGGAAGATACCAGATAAACAATCTTTTTCAGGAAAGGCGTGCGATCGCGCACGCCTTAGCACACGCCTAAATCGTTTCAGGTGTGTGATTAATCGCACGCCTGAAAGATAAATCTTCAGTTTTCAAAATCAACCTATAAAATCTATTTTGTAGCGTGCGATGGCAGCCCTCGAAATAATTTTTGGAAAGTCGTCAGACAAAACGTACGATAGATTTCCGTCTTGGTCGGACACTTTTAGATCTCAGAAATTATTGAATAGTCCTGGTCCTTTTAATCCACAAACAAGCCTATTCATAGCCAACCTGACCATCCTAGCTAAATCACCGACTCCTGACTTAGTTAAAAGAACTACGTAGACATAAATCTCTTTTGCCTGACCCCTTCCTTGTTGGTAACCAGGTCTTACACAAGAAATCCAGCCATGAGGTTTTTAACTAATGTGGAGGTGAACGCCGACGGAGCACGGATGAAGCAAGTCTGCAAAACTGCACTTACAGGCGGAATAGACATTTTATCATGGATTTAATTGTAGATAATTTCTTCATTTGACAAAATAATTGGAAACCATAGCAAGTCCGAATTTAATGGATTTTTTCTTTATGCCTGTAAAAACGAAACCCACAGTAACTTTCTGAATGTTGAAGTTTTAAGCTACGTGGATAAAGATTTTTTTTAATTTGAAAACAAAGCATATTTTGCCTATTTGCTTGTGATGACCTGAAAAATAAACAATAAATATAAAAATGACAGTATAGTCATGCATACTATTTTGGACATGTAGAAAAGGAAGTTAAGATTGAGAGAGTCGCTATACCAGTAGACTCTCGATCATCGTGTTTGGGATTTACGATTTAAAACTTCCCCCACTTTTCTACCGCAAAATGAATGCGCAGCAAAAATAACTTTGAAGCCCATATCGCAGGCGCAACATTCTTTGCACATGCGTTTTACATCGCATGTGGTACTTGATTTACACGTGTGAATCATTGCACACCTATACTCAAATATTCCTGAAAAAGACAGGATAAAGTGAGATTCATAAAAATAATAAAACCTTTTCTATGAATTTCTTATACTTGCAGTAGTAACATTGAGAGCAATCACTGCATTGTCTGATAATGCTACCACAATAGCAAAAACTCAAATCGTTAACTTTGTAAGGTCATTAATACTGTGTCCCTTAAAATACTTCTCTTTAGTTAAGATGATTTCATAATAGACAAGCTTTTCATTGATGTTTTTCATCTTTTCATCTTTTGCTAATGCCGTATGCTATGTGTGCTAAGCAAATATTATGTGAGTCTGACTTGACAAGAGACTCGTAAAAGGTCTTAGCGAAATTTTGATCAGAAGTATAAAACTTTTGGTTCCTTTTATCTGATTGATTAATCAGCACAAAATAATATGGTTGATGGTATTACATTTTTTGTTCACTAAAAACATTTTAAGCAAAAAACAATGGATTTAACTTTAATTTAACAATTGCATAACTGTACAAAAATTGTTCTAAACTGTTCTTTTTAATTCACATCAATCTCTGTAATAATATTCAGACTATATGTCTACTTCTAATGGAGCCCAAAATAAAACGTTTGATATGCTAAATGGAAAATAAAGTTACCATGGGATCATGTCAGCATGTTAATACAGTTTGGGGTGAATACTGTAACCAAGATTAGTGAAATCATTTCATTGCACGCATCACTTTCATACAAATATATATCTTAACAACCTGGATTCGAATTAGCAGGTTACAATTCCTAATTTGTAAATCGAAATATCATCTTTGTAAATTATTCTACAAAAAAATGCCAAAATTGCAATTCCCATTTTTTTTATTAATTGATTGTATAACATCTATATTATAATACCCGCATACGTCTGTCCGTCTGTCTGTAACGCAAAATGGTAGCTTAGCTGCACAGTTAGCCAGACGCACGCAATGCGGTATAAAAAGGAAGGGGGAACCCGTGGATTTTTCCACGGGCTAACGACTAGTATTTCTATAATGGTTGATGTAGCAAAATAACTATTAACAAGGGATCAATGGAAAGTGGCCTACAGTGCTCTCGCACCACAGCTACAAAGAGATTTTCTTCTCTATAGTCAATAAATCTTCGCAAACTGACTGTATAACTTTAATACCAATCCTAACAGCCATTGTCAAAGTTAATTTCGTTTTCCAAACATACCCTGTTTTACATTTTCTGGCATATACACATATAGATTAATTACTGTCTGTGATGGCTTATTTCGAAAAGTCAATTTTTGATGAACCTTTTACAGGTAAAAACAAAAATATTTACTTCTCTAGACTTTTACCATGATAAACAAGAACAGGAAAAATAGAAATGTTTTCACAATGTGACAATATTGCATCCATGTATAAAAAAGCATTTTTCATCAGTAATGTAACACAACAATCTAAAACAGTTCTTGATAAACATTTCATCAATAACGCAACATCAGAAAATAAATATATTAAGGCAAAGAAAAATGTGTGAAGCTAAGTAGTAAGTCATATCTAGCTGTATTATATGCATATAAGGAATATTATAAATTGATTAAACTATTTTAGAGAGAAGGCCAACTTGGCAGTGACACTTACTGACAACACAAATGCAGTTGTAGGACATGCAGCATTTTACGATCAACCTAACTGGAATATTTCAAATGACAGGCATTGGATGTGTTGGCTAAAAGAGAATTTTAATATCACGACATGTGATGTATGTACAATATATTTTTAATCATTATTATTTACTTTATTATTATTTTTTGTTTCTAACATCAAAAAGGTCAGTAGAATTAGCCAGTTACTTTTATAAATATGGTGATGATGATAATTAAGTCCATGGCAAAATTAATTTACTCCGAATTGATAGATTTGAGATACTTAAGTTTTAAAACCATTTTAAGCACTGACAAGTGAACTTTAACAAGTTCAAAGTCTGTGGGTCTAATATAAAAAGACCGTAAATCATTAATTGTGAGTAGGGTCTCTGAGACTAAGCATTTATTTCAATAATTATTTGAACATGATTGTAGAAGTGCTCCAGATTTACAGGAAGAATAACGTTTTATATCTGAATATATTTCCTAGATTATTACCTGGTTAATGCTTGTGGAAAGAATGATTTCCAAAATACTAAAAAAAAAAATTCACAGATAAACTCTTTTACTTAGTCTGCAGAAAAACAAGTCTGTAGATACAGCTGCATTTGCAGTTGGAGCAAGTATACATATTTAGTGGTAATTTTAATTGGTAATAGAAAAAAATTGCACTTTAATGTGCACTTTAATTCCATGTATCAGCTCATCCATTTGAAAATAGTTGTCAAAACCTTCCAGCAGATAAAACTTTAGCGTCCACATCAAAATAAACAATAAGCCCATGATTATTCAGTGTGTATAAGCAAGTGTGATTGGTTCATTCTTGTCCTGGAGTCTTTGGTTAATTAGTCTGACAAAATTAAGATACGCATAGAATTGTGTGTTTATAGATTGCATTGGATTACAACAATGTCATTTTTGATTTATTATTTTTCTCAAGTCCTATTTTTGTTCATATTGCAATTCCACCTTTTCTTGAGTAATTGACCTTCAAATAAATAAAAATATGTATTTACTTATACTCCTTTTATGAAGTAGTTTGATCTATCATCTGTCTATAGAATGTATTTTTTAGCAAAAACGAGCTTTTTTTGCATACAATCTGGAATTTTTTTTAAAAATTTGATACAAACCTTGCAGAGAATATACTTAGTAACATTCATGGTTAAAATACAGCCAAAACCACAAAAAAGCTAAAAGTATGGTGACTTTTCAGCAAGAAAAAGGAGAAAACTGAGTATTTTTGCTGCTATTCAACTGATATATTATTGATATTATCAGCCTTATCAAGATGCATTTAAAGAAAATTTAATTATTTACTAGTAATTTAAGATACTGGTTACCAGTTTTATTGATGATTCTATTATTTTATATACTGGTATAAAATTGATACCTAAAAACCATGGCATAAATTTTGTTAAAATTTTATATGATTATATTTATTGACATACAAAACTTTGATAGGACCCTTAACCTTCTTAACTCCCCCAAAAGAGTGTCATGGTGCTCATTCAAGTATATTGTATTGTTGTAGCCTGTTAACAGTCTGTTTATGCATTACTATGTAAGCAAAGAAGAATATTCAGAAGGCGTCATAAACGAAATTATAAGGTAAAATATATTTATTGGATCATTTTTCATTCATTTTCTGATTTTTTGATTGATTTATTTTACGTTAATTACAAAACAGCTTTTTTCTTTGTGA
Source organism: Hydractinia symbiolongicarpus (assembly GCF_029227915.1). Lineage (NCBI taxonomy): Eukaryota > Metazoa > Cnidaria > Hydrozoa > Anthoathecata > Hydractiniidae > Hydractinia > Hydractinia symbiolongicarpus. The sequence goes on from NC_079878.1 coordinate 9,180,839, forward strand.
CATTAAATATATACTTATGGTGATTGTTTTTAACTAGTGTCACATGAAACAGGAATTAAAAAAATTAACCATTTTTATTATTTTTTTAGAACTATATTTTATGCTGTTCCTTTGTTGCATTTTGTGATTCTTATTGCGCCTGTTTCATTAAATATTGGTAAGTGTGTGCAATAAGAGTCTATGCAAACATATATTGGCAAGTTTTTGTTTGTTTTGCGATGATGTTTTTAAGAATGTGTTAGTAATTTAGGAATTACTTTAAAAGTAATACACATGTTTTTAAGCATACAGTTTACACAGAGGAAAATCAGTGGTAAACATGTTCTCACTCCCATGTTTGTAATACAGAAAATAAGACCATATATAGAATGTTTCAGCTTTGAATTCCATTTTTTATTAATAATATTAAAGTCAAGGTGAAAAGTCAATATCCTATCATTTATGTTCAGCACAAAAAAATTAATAATGAAATTCTGGTTATGCACTTGTGTGTGTTATCTGACAAATGCTGAAGAGCAGGCTATGTATTCCTTTGAAATATGGCAGATACATGAAAATAAAATCACCTTTATCCTTTAGACAAATCCATTTCAACTGTCTTTGAACCAATCGAGAGAACATCGGATTACAATGCAGACCACCAAGCATATGTATGTCACAGACATAACCATTGTCCTGTGTTACATATAAGGGAAGCTAGGTAAGTTGTCATTTCACTGCTTTCACATGTATGTTTAAGTTCCTAATTTTTTCAACATTTTGGTTCCAGAAGAATATTTATAAACATATTTTAAAAACGCTAATTATCAACTAGTTTCAAGTTTAGTCAAGTTCACCATTGTAAAAATCTTTGCTGGTAGATGTCCGTGTTTGATGACTGAGTTCTTGTTTAATTCTCCTTGAGAATTCACTTTCAATGAATGCTTTGCGAGCAGCATGCAGGACATTCAGATGATTCTCAATTAATTGACTGGGTGTAACTGTTTGAAGACCAGGAGGCATGGCTGTAAGCACAGATGGGAGATTTGGATTGCGTCCAAATATAAGCTGCTTGGGACTGAATCCATGGTTATTATGCAATGCATTCTTGGCACAAGTGGCCCATGTAAGTGCATTTTCAACAGAACAACTAGTGTTGTCGACAATTTTCAAAATCATATTTTCCAGTATGGCATTATGACGCTCACATACACCATTTGACCATTTAACCATGGAGCTTCTGCTGCTGTTATATAAACTCTTGTGTTTAACAGTTCTGCTACATCTCTTAAGAGCTCATCCCCTCCATTGTCTGAAAAAATTGAGTTTGGTGTTCCAGAAATAGCAGCCCAGTGTTTGAGAATTGCGTCGACGATAATTTCCTTATTCTTGGATTTGATAATTGTTGATGCACTGTATCTAGAGAACACATCAATCATATGAAGTATGGTTAACTTTTTATGATTAACTGTCAGGAATTTTAGGTCAATGGCAAGGCATCCATTGACATCTGAGGGCATTGGTAGTGAGACAATTAGCCTCGATTGAGCCTTTGTATATCTACTGCATGTGTCACAAGAGTTAGTAACATTGTCAATTTACAGAAATAATTCTTTATCTTCAACATTTGCATCTTGGAGAAAACTTTTCAGTTTGCTGCTGTCTATGGGATGTCCAAACTGCTTGTAAAGCTTTGTAGCTATTTTGCATTTTTCCTCAGGTGATTTTACAGTGAGATCGTTGACTTTGAATATAACTCCAATGGCATTCTCACCCTGAGATGTTTTGTTAATAGCAACATGTTGTAATATATAGTAATGGCTATTTGACGTGTGTTGTAAAGGAATGACTATTCCAAACATAGTGATTTAATCATTAACAAAGTCAAGTTGGCTATCAGCTGCTGTCAGACTCTGTTTTGATAACAAAAACAGTAATTCACAATCTACAACATCAATAAGAATATGGGCTTGCCTTCCAGCCATATTAACAAGGATATTAATTTGTTTAACAGAGGGGAAGCTTCCACCTGGCCCAAATTCAAAGGACTTGTTACTCTTACTTTCAGCTAAAGCTATCCCTTCTGGCAAAGTGTATATGTAACAGTCAAGCTAATTTTTACCACAAACTGTTGATCAACATCCTTAGTCTATTAAAGAACATTTCAAAGACTTTGCTTCCTTTATTCATGAAATACATTATAGATTTGCAATGGTGACATTGCAATGGATGACCGTCAGGACCATTAGAATTGTACTGGCTTCTTCTAGCACTGAAATATTTACCACCTCCGCCACGTCCACAAGTGTTCCAATTGTTAAAACGTCGTCTGTCAAATTTTTGACCATATAATACTTTGTGCCCAACACCAATATCAATACTGTCTGTGCTACTTTCACTTTGAGTATATTGATCATAAATAGCATTTATCTGTTTTTTCATAGAGTCATATGTGAGGGAAGAACTGTAGCACGTGTTAGTTCACGTGTAGCTTTCAGTAAATCTCTATTTTTCAGTAGTTGATATGCAAGAACTGCAGTTCGTAACTCAATTTTGAAACTCTTAAGTTTTTGATTAAGCTGTTTAAATTCATTTACATAATCACCAATCAACATTGTCTTGGAACGGTGAAAATTCTCATATTTTTCATAAGCATTGAACATTGCTTGATCTGCAGTAATACCATAAAGTTTTTTTAATTTATTAACAAGTTTATTTAAACCATCGTATTCATTCAATTATTCTTTCGTTAAGGCTGAACATGCCTGGCATACTTTTGAATTTAAACTCAACTAAACAACTGGCCCTTGTTTCTTCTTTGGAAGTTCTGTAACTACTTCCCATAATTCCAGATCATGTACAAATGCATCAAAATCTCCAAAAAATTTTTTATGCCACTGTCAAAAACTTAGGTGTAATAACGATTTTTTATGCCACTGGAAACTTACGTATTTTCTTAAAAAAACCGTAAGAAGGCTTTCTAAGGAAGTTTAAACATTGTTGAAATTTGTTTAGAAACTGTCTAAAAGCATTTTTTTGCTTACAAAACCATCGAGAGGGTTTTTATGAAACTCGAATATTGCTGTATTCTGTTTTAAAACCATTAGAACGTTTTCTTACAAAAATTTAAAGGTGAATAATATGTTGTAACAATACTGCATACTAAAGATCTTCCACGCTGCTAGAAAAATAATGTTATAGCTCGATGCTATTATAATTGCATCATATTTTTCAAATTGAAGTGTATTGTTATTCAACTATATATACCTTCAATGCGATTGTTTTCTTTCTAGAATTGAAGATCATGATGACTTGATGCCAATTTTTGATAAACATAACAATCACCTAACAAAAATTTATGGTAAATTTTAACTGTGATTTATTCTCGATTTTATCATATTAACCGTGGTTTTATTTTGCAGTAATTCAGTATTATTAAATTTAAACTTATAAGTATACTGAAGAAAAATGATAAAAGCTTTAAAAAATTAGAATTTTTTAATTGTGGTCATGATTAATGCAAAGTTTTGCTATCTAGTTGTTTTGTTATTTTTTTTACATTTAGGAGAATATTTTCTTGCTGAATTAATCGAAGCCCAAGATAATGATAATAAATGCATTGTAGCGGATGTAAGTGTGTTTTTTTCTTCCTAAATTTGCTTGTCATTTACTTAGTGCTGTGAAATTTTAAAAATCGATGATGCTTCCAGAGAAGGAAGAATATTTTGAAGGTTGTTTCATTACTGTTTTGCTCTTAAATAGGTAAATGGGACTGCAGTGGGTTTTATGAGTGTATCAACAAACGTGAACACATCTATACTGAAAGAAAATTTCGAACTTGAAGTTTTTAATTACTTTTTGAAGAAAATTGAAAGGAAAAAAGAAGGTAATGTAACAAATCAAGAAGTTTTGTGATTTGTTTTATTATGGCTTTATTTTGCCACATGGTAAAAGATCTTCTTGATGCGCAAAAAATGTAAACATCGCACACCCAAAACCTTCTTTTGTTTCTATATTTCTAGGATTTTTAATATCCAACAGGTATTCGTTTTACTTTAAGCAGCTTGGAAAAAAAACTTAATAATATTACTTTTTTATTTTTCAATTATATGTTAATTTTTTGGGTGCAGTCAGTTAAAAAAATTGGTAATTTTGGTAATGCACTGTTATGTGTGTACGACCTTGAAATAATCTGCTTTGTATTTACTGCTCATTTTAGTCATACATGAAAAAAAAGAAGAGCCAAGCAGAACTAGGTAATTGGTAACTTGTTGGATCATATATTTCTGCATGTATATATGTCATCGTTCCAGATTATAACTTTTGTTTGTTACCTTTATTTCTTTAGTCTTACACCATCAAATCAAGAAGAAAGCTTGGACACAGAAACTTGTTAGCTACCTAATTTTCTTTTTCTTCTGTCTATGATATTATCGCATGTTCCTTTGTATGCTGCTATGAACAATGATTTTTTGCTTTCAGCTCATGAATTAACCACACCAACACCAACAAAGTGAGTTTTTGAGAAATCTCTTTTAAATCTCTTACTGTTTAGGTAGATCGATAAACCCTGAGCTTTTCCAAGCTTCTAAAATAATATCATACACAATTTTGTTAAGTACCTTTCGTTTTGTTTTGAAATCTTACCTAGTGATTCAAAGTGGAGACTTTTTTGAGGAATTAAATACTAAATGGTACTTTCCTATATGCCAACCTGCGTTTTATGCTTATGCTGCATAAATTATGATGTCATATTTAACATTTTCTGTCATCAGTAATTTTAGACTTGTTAGGAGGTGCGCATTCACCACAAAATTAAGAGGCCTGAAATGAGCAAACAAGTGTCACTGACTTAGCAAGACTTATTGCCTCCTATCTAGGGGTAGTGTGGCCATTGAGTTATATTTTATATTTTAGACTTTTATATTAGTATTATAGTAAAAAGTATTTCCTGTTTAATATATATATATATATATTGAAACATATCTTGAATTTGCTTCAAATCACGCATGTCGAGAATTTAGTTGTTTTTTTTCCTCATTACTTTCTTCTGGAATAATAATAAATTTTCCAAGTCCTAGAACTTGTTTCCTTTTTACTTTTGCGTTTTGCAGAAAAAAATGTCATAAGTTTTTTTTATTCCTTGGCTTCCATTAGTAATTTGTACCACATCAAAATATGATTGTTGATAACACTTTTTCTTTAAATTTAATCCTTGTCTGAATTATAACATTTTTAAAATTATCTGACCATATTTCATGTCATTTTGTGAAAAATAATACCCACAAAATTTTTGCAAACAATTCCTAAACATTAATACCTGCTTTGTCCTGCAATAGTTAGTACCATTATGAAAAAATGGACCAAAATAAAGCTGATTTAGAGCAAGAGTAACAAAGTTATGTCCATTTGATGCTTTGAAAAAAGTTTCAACATCTAAGCAACATCAGTAACAAGGAAGAACAGTCCTCAAAAGTGGATAAATTGTTTAGTGCCATGATAAAATCATAGAAATATATTATATTTTTTTACAGTAGTATGCTGTGTATAACGTTTGTGTTCTTGTTTTTTGATACAGTACTTGTTAGTAATGTTTTCATGGTTTAATTTAAGTACTCTTATTATAGTCGACTTCGATCCCCAATGTCAAGAAATAGAGGTAAGTAAATGTTTTATATTTTCCAACCCTCTCTTCCATTAGCTTATTTCATCAATTTTGTGTTGTGATGCAAATATGTTAATATGTAAAATATGTTAATATGTATAATGTAATTGAATCATAACTTTGTAATATGTATTAGCTTCACCTATTAAATCTGCAAGAAGTGTAAAGTTAAGTTCATCGCATTTAGAAGAGAGGTTAGTTATTCACACCTTGTGGCATTTTAACAAGTTATGCTGTTGAATACTTACTTTATTTACCTTTATTTTAGACCTTCTTTTAGCAAGAAGAAGGAAAAGGAACCTGAGGTAATTGTTTGTCTCAATTATTTTATTAATAAACGTATTTTGTGTGTTCAAAATGACTTTGCACAGCTTCATTCCAGATCGCTAGCAAAGTAGATCATTTACTGACTGGTTAATCCACGGATTTTTTTCATTGATTAACTAGTTGTCATACATTGACTGTTATAACACATTGACTAGTGGAGGATTTTTCAATAGTTTTGCTTTTACAAATAGAAGGATGCATTTATTTGATAAACCTATACTGTAAATGATTGATTAAGCCCCCGGGGGCTTATTTGTCAAAATGGGGGAGGCAGCTTATTCTGGAGGGGGGTTAAATGGGAGCTGGGCTTATAAAATTATGCAAAAATCTAGTGTGCTAAAAGATAAAAACAACGATTTTAACACAACATATTTTTCTGAAAGTATAATAAAAACAAACAGTAATCGATCTCAATATCACTATCGCCTTCTTCGTCCTCGTCTACGATCGTGTCTAAGGGAGCCGCATCAATCATTTCTTCAGCATCTTGGATAAATGGGTTGTCTTTTGTCTCGTTTACCAGTTGTATTTGTTCATTGAGCATTGCAAGACCATCCTGACAGGGTTGATGCTCTTTGAAACAATGGATCTCTTTATCCTCGCTCCCATCAATAGCCAGTGTTAAGGCACACGCTTTGACATATTAATTCAGCTGGCAGCTCCTTCCAAGAAACAAGAATCCAGTTTACAATTGTGCTGCGAGGCGGAGGTTTCATATTCCTGCCATCTGTTACTTGATGAATTCTGACGGTTTCAAGCCATTCATCGTATTTCTCTATGCAATATGCTTTAAACAGCTTGTTCGAACTAACATCCGGCGCCTGAATATATTTAGTCCAGCCTCCAGGGACCAAAACGGTTTCAATCTGTTTAGCTTCAAGAGATGCTCCGACAACTGGCATTAAATGACACTCATATGTATTCCAAGCTAACAATCTGTGTTTAAAGTTAAATTGTCTGAGAACAGTATTCGTCCAACTAACTGTTAGATCCGTATTCATCCATCCGTTTGTCGAGGAAGCTATTATGCACCTATTTCCATACTCTTTCTTCATTTTTTCAACATCACGCTTTCCTCCCTTGTATACAATGAAGGGCTTCAGTTTTGTTCCATCGCCTTTTGCAGTCAGTCCAACGCTCACGCAATTTTTCATGTCCAGTTGTCTTCATACTAACAGTTTTTGTCCCAACAACATCTACTGTTGTATTTGAAACCATATCCGCCCAAATAAAGTGTCTCATCAAATGCTATAATATCGGCTGGTTGGTATGAAAATTTCAATCGTAATCTTCGAACACGTAATATGTACGAGACGATTTTAGCTACTAAAAGATCAGGATCTTTCTGTGCTATGGAGGTTTTCTTCTTAACGATAAGTTATTTCGTTTCATAAATTTAAAAAGCCAACATTTGTTGTTTCAAATTTTTCGTCATACCTATCTGGATCTGTACGTTTTTTATCTCCATAGACAATAATTGTTTACTTCCTGATAAGTTTCCTTGACACAGAACATCTTCGTACAACTTCGTACAATCCATTCTAATACTTTTTCCTCCATCTGTCAGCCCCTTGTGAACGTTTTCTTTTCTTGTTACTAACTGACTTTGAAAGTTCTTATAAGTCATCTTTTTTTTCTTCCAATCACGAATACAATGGCAGTGAACTTTATATTTCACAACAGCAGCCCCAATTGATTTGTTTTCCGCAAATTCAACAACTTCAAGTTTAAACTTAATGGTATGAGAACTTATTTTCTCTCCTTTGTGAGAAGTTGTTGCTGTCTCTTCTAGTTCCATTTTCGCAATGAAAATAAAAAAATAAAGACGCTTGGGCACCAAATATTGGACAAAAATTAATATGCAAAACAGACACCCGGGAGGTCGGACTTGTTGTTCCAGCAAAGTATGTTGCTTTAACAGGGAGCAAGATTTTCGGAATTATATTGTTCGACAAATTGAAAGAAAAAAAAGAAAAACACCCTACTTTTGAATTGGATATTATAACCGCGAGTGTTATTAATACCTCAACCTGCGAAATAAATACCATTTAATCAATTGTTTATAGTAGTATTTTCTCAGTCCCTATCAACTATATTAAAATTACTGTTAATTCGAATAAGCCCATGGGGTCTTATTCGGGAAGTGGGGGGCTTATTTGTCAAAATGAGTTTTGGGGAGGGGGCTTATTCGGGAGGGGGGGGTATTCGGGAGGGGGGTTATTTGGAAGTGGGGGCTTAATCGATCATTTACGGTATGTTAATAATGATCTCTTGTTATTTTAGGTTCAAAACATTACTGAAGTATTTGATGTGGAGAGTGTATTTTGTATACAGCTCTACTGTATTGATGAAAAATATGAAGCAAGGTCAAATTTCAATTTTTACCAACATTTTTTACCTTAATGTTATGTTGCCAGAATTAGTATAAGTCCCTGCTAAATTTAAAATAAAGGTCTCTCATTCTGGTTTATCACTAGTCATATATATAAATCATGTTGACTATATTAGGGGGAAATGATAGAATTGAATTGCAGAGTAATTCATATAATTCTGAATTTTGCCTTTAATGTTTTGCAAATAAAAATATTTGATGATAATAACTTATTATCATCAAATATTTTAAAGGGGAAGTTAAGCCAAAAGTTATTTTTGATGTTTAATTCAACTAGTCTGTATAATTAAGAAACACCAGTTATATCCGTCCTTTTCTAGGTTATTTGATTTGAAATTATAATTTAACTACATTAGCTTCACAAATTTTAAAAATTTTAGTGACCACTTTTCATTTCAAATTAATGTATTGACGTCTTGAGTTCAAGTGTCTTAATAATATTGAAGACAACGTTTTACTTATTCTTAATGAAAAGAGTACATCATCCACATTGCCATTTACAAGTACACAGACTTTGCATATTAATATATAGGACTCTTTCTAATTTAAATATTACCAGCATACCTGTATACCCATTTATATTTATCCACCAATATTCCCATACATATCAAGTCATTCTTGTCCTGTTATCAAGTGCATTCTAAATGCAGTCTTTTATACAGTGGCGTTATAATAGTGTCAAAAATATCATATGTGACTTTATAATAATTCCTTTCTCTTTGTATAACTATTTTTTTTGGTTTGTGTTTATAGGTCTATTGATTTCTTACCTGTCATATTTGATCTCTTTAAAGTAAGTCTTAAATAACGTTTTTTTATACTTGAAGCATGATGTGGTCATTGGATAATCAGGCAAACTTGATACATAATTATGTAAAATAGACTGATTTGTAAATTGTTCTTATTTTGTCTTTTCTTAATCATAACACAAGAAAATTTGCAAATTTCTGTGCCTTTGTAATGGCTGCAAAATTAACTTTGTATTAATTTGTTTTTAAAAATCGCAAATTGTACTTTTTCCCTTATTTAGGACTAAGTCTATCATTAGCACTTAGTGCTAGAATAATGTTGAATAATTACTAGAGAATAAAAAAAATAATTTTTACAGCTTTTCATTATCAAATATTTAATGCTGTTTTGGTTTTGGATAATTTACATGCTTTTCTTTTTTGTAGGACAAAGATTTTGCCATAATAACTGTACCTCATACAGTTCCAGAGTTTCCACTGATACAAGCCTTTCAGGTTTATCCTTTGCACTCATCTTAAAACTAACCACTAGTTGTAATTTATCCTTTGCACTCATCTTAAAACTAACCACTAGTTGTAATGCTAAGTCTGTGAATCATGTTGTACATTTTTCGAAAATTCTAGAACATTCGTTTGTTGTTTTGGAACATAACAACTTCTGAACTTTCCACATTTATAGCATAAGATAAAATTTATCAATATTGGTCATTTTTTTATATGTAACTTATAGTAACAATTATAATAAAGAAATCATGTCTTAGAATATAGTCTTTTAAACAAACAGTCCTTAAAAATTATGTATGTCATGTGTGAAGTTTGTACTAGTAATCTGTGTTATGTATAAGATACTTGTAAGGAAAATAGGGAAAATTCTGTCATTAAGGTGTCCAGAATTAGAAGGAATATATTGACTAAGTTATCCCACAGATGATGATCAATGTTATTAATCTATTATTGTTTTTATTCTTAGCGAGTTTCACCAAAATCAAATAGTGTGTTACCGCAAGAGCTATATATCTTCAATAGAAATGGATTGCGACGGTATGTAGTTTTTTTGTTTACAACATTAACAAAAAAGTCAACAGTTGTTTCTTGCACACATTGAACTTTAGATCATTTCAAGTACGTACTTGCCGAACTGGGGACTTTAACAGCATTAAAAGTTTAACTGAGACAATATGTGGACATGCTGATATTTTGAAGTGAGTAAAGGTGCTTCTTGTTATTCGTACGTACCTGTAATAATGCTGCTTAATGTTAGATAGCATATATGCAGCATATGCAATCGTGGTTACATTTTCATATTATGATTTGTTTATGGCATGTTTGTTGTTTTTAGGGATGTAAAGCAATACAATGATTACCGAAGAGATGAGGTAGTTAAATTTCACCTATATTACTCTGTTCATTACTGTTAAGGAAGCTTACGGTTTGATGTTTTTATGATAGTATGTTGTTGCTGCTTTATCGAAATTATTTGGGTACCATGTCAAGTGTTCTCTAGATTTGCTTCTGGTAAATTTGGTATAAATAAATTTTTAAAAAATGCAATATATCTGCACTGTTTTATTGTGTATTCAGCTTGTTAAAATCGAACTTTTAAATGTGGTTTCTGTGTTAGGATGGTGTAAGAATCTATGCTTATGTTGCTGAAGTCATTGGACAGATAGTTGGGGTCTGCATTTTTCGACAAGAGAAAGTAAGAAGGTGTTTCAAGTGCCAACGAGTATATGATTTTCTTCTGAAAGATTTTACTTAAGACATCCATTCCTGCGAAGGGGGTTTTAGCTCATTTAAAGATCCCATTCGAGCTATGAAAGTCATGCCAGTACAGCAATAGCTCAACTAGACAACCGCCTAAGATATCAATCCTATTCCCATGCTAAATGCTAAGCAGAAAGGATAGATTCACACTTTTATAGTCTCTGGTATGACGCGGCCGGGGTTTGAACCCAAGTCCTCTTGCACCGGAAGCAAACGCTCTACCAATAGGCTACCATTCTAATTCCTTATTATGTTAAATATGACTTTGAATTAAAGAGAAATCACTTGTTAACACAAAACACTAAAGCACCTACGACAATAATACAAGAGTTAATGTAGATATTTTTTATGTTTTAGGACATTGAGTATATTCTTTCACATTACAACATTGAAGATTTTGTTTACTATCGTCTCCATGAATCGAATGAGCATGTTCACTTGCATCACTTTGTTTTAAATCCAATATTTCAACATTTTTCTAAATACTTTTTAAAGGCATGTACATTTTGTTTTATGTTTTATTGCATTTCAAAATAACTTTTCTTGCATACATTATTTGTGATCAACAATATTCTATCTAAAATTGATACTTGTAATCCAATAATGTTAGTTTGCTAGGGGTAACACTAAAAATTAGGGCTAAAAACATGTGCAATATTGAACAACATGAGGTGAAGTTACTCAATTTTTCAACTCAAAAGACAATACTGAATAAAGATACCAAAATAAGTAAATAAATAAATAAATAAATAAATAAATAAATAAATAAATAAATAAATAAATAAATAAATAAATAAATAAATAAATAAATAAATAAATAAATAAATAAATAAATAAATAAATAAATAAATAAATAAATAAATAAATAAATAAATAAATAAATATAAATAATAAAATAGTGAGCACAAATTGCACATTTTTTTGTTTTTAAAAATGGTTTAAAAAGGATTACAGGTTTGTTCGCAATTTTGAATTTGTGTCCCAACCTGCTAATTGAAATTCTTTAGTTATTTTTTTTCTTCTATTTGTTGTAATTTTCTTTATTTTTTTATCTTCAGGAGATTTTTTATCTTTCTAAAGCATCATGCATGTATTACCCGCTTTATACACAAAGCAATGAGAAGAAGGTAGAAATGCACCGTTTTAGTTAATCTCTGTTCGTGCTTTTACATTCCTTGACGCATTTTGTGAGTAGTCTTTTAATAAACACAGAAAGATTTGTGTATTGAAATAATTTATAGATTCTAGAGCTTGTTTTTTGATCTCACCTTCTCTCCAAATATATATAAAATTTGAGCTTACAACATTTGTCATTTGACAAAACAGAACAAAATTTAAGTTGTTAGATTTGTGTTGTAATTTTGAAGTTACAGTCAATTTCTTCAATTTGAATCCGGATTTAAACTTTTATAACTAGACTAGGTTACCAAAACCACGCTCTTAGTTCAAACCCTCTGTAATTCTGCGAGCCAGCAGCATAATTTCGTGCAATTCTTATTAGCATGTTCTTTCATTTGGCTCTGAAGCTCTTTTGATTTTTTTACACTTTTTTTTCATCCCCTTTATTTGTCATAAATTGTGTGAAATACAACCGTGTCAAGCCTTAACATTGGTGTAATTCTTTATACAATCATTTAAAAATAGCATTAGAAGCCAGAATAGCATTTGGCCTCTTTTTAAAAAAATGAATATAGGCTCTTTATAAAGCCGAAATATTGTTGTAGATTATTATAAAATAGTTGAAATGCAATCATGCATTTCAACTATTTTATAATAATCGAACAACGATTACTTACTAAATATAAAGAATGGTTCTTACTTGTACCTGTTACCTTGTGCTTCTTTAATTTTACACATTGGTTGACTATTCAGATAATATACATATAGTCTTGAACACTCATCATATGTTTTAGAATACGAAGCCACATAGTTTGATAACTTGCCTAAATGACATGGTACCAGTAAGGTAAATTTAAACTTATTAACTAACTGTTTCCTGATTTTAATACATCCAACTGATCAATATTCCAATGAGACAACTGTTAGATTTTTCCTTCTTTAGGCCTTTATATAATTAAATAAGTGTGTAATGAATGTAGTAATTCAAACTTTTTTGTTACAATGTTTTTTTATTGTTCTGTTGTACTGAATTTACCAAATATCTTATATAATATATTTTTATGTAATTTTAGTGCACGACGTCAAATAATCTATCCCGTGGAAGATTTAATGGGGAACTCACCTGTAGAACAAGTTCTGTATAATAAGGTAAGGATTAGTTATGAGCCATGTGGAATAATCCACCGTATGCAAAACATTGTTTCTGGAGACACATGTATGTTTTGATGCAATCACTGGTCTTGTCATACTCATGGAAAAATAAGACGTTTGTCAAAACGACTTTTAGGCAATGTGACTATTTTGCGTTCCAGGTAGAGCTTTGGCTCGTGTACCCGAAGCATATGTAGATTAATCATTGTAATTGCTATATTTAATTTTTAGGAGCCATACGCTTTGTATCACATGAACAGAAAACTCACATTAGAACCAAAAGTAATATTTTATTGTTAATATTTACTTCAGCTAACCATAAATACAGAACCTTAAATTAGGAAAATGTTAATAGGTGTATAGTATTAATAATGAAATTTCTTATGAGAAAATACTAATTTTACGTGAAGCGATTCTCTTAACCAACCGATGCTTTTTAAGGTGGTTGTGAACATTCGAATTGTGGTTGTTGGTGCGTCAGATACTGCTTTATCAGCATTGCAAACACTAGTTTTCTGGTAAGGATGTCAGACAATTAGATATATATTTTCCAATACGTATTGGAAACGGGCAAGCACCTGCATCTATCACTGTTTATGTAACAACATAGGTACATCGTCATATTTATATATCAAAATGAAAATTTATAGCCCACATTTGAATTTCAACAACTTGATTTTGATATCCGAAACAGAAGCATTTGAAATCGATGGTGCGTTTGATAATCTGAGAAATGCATTTATACCTCAAAGGTAAGAAATAAACACAAAAATCTATGTGTAACATACACTTTAATTGTTTACCATGCACTTTAATTTGTGAAATAAATGTTTGATCTATCTGACATAACAAGCATTCTTTCGTTGGCGTTTTCTTGTTTATCTAGTTGTTTTCAGGCATGGACATTAAATATAAAAAATTGAATGTTTTTTGTCTTGGAGATCATAAAAAGTTTCTTAAAATCCCACAAGCTGTTCCAAGATTAGGAAGCAACAATTCTGTTTGTAAGATATTACTCTGCTTTTTTTTCTTAGTTTTGATTTCAACAGCAAACAGAAGGCCTTGAAATCTCTTAAGACTTGGGTGAATTTTGTGAAAGGGAAATTAACAAGAATTGACAGGTATGATGTGTTATTGTTTTTGAAAGAAAAAACTAATATAATTATTATCTTATAAAGTTATTGCCTAAAGTAAACGACATGTTTCAAGTGAAAACTACTCTGTTGTACTTTTTGCTCAACTTTTGTTTTAATCTAGCTAAAACTCATTATTTCAATTTAGAAAAAACAAATGTCTTACAATAGATGGTTCACATAAAGTTCCCTATGACCAGCTTCTGTTGTGTACGGGTGAACAATACCATGCAACAATACCTACAGGTGCAGATGTTGAACAGCTAGTCACAACTAGTGAAGCTGTACAAATAAAACGACGTCAGGTGAGCTAGTCATGTTTTATTCCAAAAACAAACCAGGATTTCTTTGATTAATACCTGACATGTGCAAGAGTAATCGTTTAAAATGAAAACACCGAGGTGATAACTGTGAATATACGTTTCACAAGGCTTTAAAGGGACCTAACACAAAAAATTATTCTAATGTTTGATTAATAAGCAACTCTTAGAAAATTAAAATAATCAAGACACCAGCCACTATGCAGTTTTTAAATGCACATGCTGACTAACTTATCACATTATCGATAACGTTGTCGTATGGTCAAATTAACATGCTTTCAAGATTTTCCAAACCTAAATATCGTAAGAAAAAAAAGAGATTTTTTAAAAAAAAAATCAAAAAACTGAAGGAGCGACTTTTATCCTGTGTGACAGGGTTTCTTTCAAAGAAAGTTTGACACCTATTTTTTTAAGCTGATATATTTTGTAAGCTGATAATTGTCACCCCGTGTGTAAGCAAACCATGAAGTTTACTGTGTTAGTTACTTGAATGTTTTTTATTATTATTATTATTATTATTATTATTATTATTATTATTATTATTATTATTATTATTATTATTATTATTATTATTATTATTATTATTATTATTATATAGCGTATGAAATTATAATGGTCCGTGATTCTATGTGCGATTATCTTACACCCTAAACACATTAAATACTTTACATGTTCCAATTTTTTAAAAAAGAACCATTTTTAAGGAACTTGGTGTTCTTTAACAACTTATTAAAACATTGTTATAAAAGCGGAATGTATTGTTCTATTGTTACTCACAAGACAAGAACGTGTCGTTCCCATAGGGAATTTGATGGAATTTATGTGACGGTATATATCGTTCCACTCTATTTGTTCCGTTGAATTCTTTTATATATCATAACGATAATATATGCGAAATGATTATCTTGAGGAATAGTTATTTAATTATGAATACTCTGCAGTCTAATTTATATTGTGCCACTTGAAATAATTCCGTTTTCGCTGCTACCTTAACTCTGCTATGGAGAGCGTCCTTCATTATAAAAAGGAATTGTTTTAATGAGAAGTTTCTCAACTAATACTTTGTATACGAAGTAAAGTATAAGGTAAGTTGTTCAAACTTTAAATTTATAGTTAATAGGATTCTTTTTTTATTCAAATGAATTCTTTTTTTTATCCTACTTTCTATGCTTTGTTAAAAACTAATATTGTTATAAACTTTCTATAAATTTTGTTTCTAGAGAACTTTAAAGAAATCGGACTGACAAAACGAGTCTTGCAAAAGCCTGCGTGGAAAGAGGCATTGGGAGCCTCAATGAGATCGAAAAGGCTTAAGTTAATGCCTGATAAAGATAACCGCTTTTGTTGTCCTGTGGCTGATTGTGACAGCGAGTCGTATGGAAGTAAAAGAGGGTGTAGAAAACATGTCTATAACCGTCATGGATGGTTTTATTATTTCGATAAAAGACCGAATATCGACGAAGTACTTCCCCACTTCAGTACGAGAAATCGCATAAAAGATCCCCAAAGAAAGCGCGCCTCCACATTTTCAATGCCGTCTTTTGCTAAAACATGTAATTTGGCAGTTGCATTTAGGACATGGTTAAAAAGTCCAGGTGGTGGTGGTAAAGATCATTCTCAGGCCGATCAAATAACTTGTAAAGTTTTAAAGTATGCCAAATATTGCTGCGAGGATTCTCCTTCGGTATGGGAAGTACCATTCCCTGTTATCGACTACTGTGTTGGCTCTATTAATATGCTTTCTGATTTCGTAGATTTTTTGAGAGACCAATGGAAGGTTGGCTTCTCAGGAATAATTGGCTACATGAATGCTATTGGGCACATGCTTGATTACAGACGAAGCACAGGTACGACTGAAAAAAATTTGTCGGTATTTGTTGCTGCAGAGATTTATTTGCACCGTGTTAAGAAATTCCTCCTTCGTAAAATGAAAGCTGAATGGAAGTGTATCTTAAGTGTTGAATATCTAAACAGTATAGACTGTTGGGCGACACTATATGATTTACAAAAGGTGATACCATACCATAGTGAAAAATATAAACAAATTGTGTTAAATGCTAAAAACGCAAGTGCATGTGTCGCAGCACACGATTTATCATTTTCGACTTCCTTCATAGTAGCTGTATTATTTTTAATGGTGAAGGCTTCAAGACCCATGACGTATCAAACTCTTACAGTAACAATGATTAAAGGCGTGAAAGAGGATGGTTTTATAGATCAGAATGTCTTTAAAACTGCGGAGAAATACGGATTTGACTCTCTTTATTTTTCCATAGATGTACTCACACTAATAAACGAATACATTGACAATGTACGACGAAGATTGAACCCCACCAACGATTATCTACTAGTGTGTCGAAATGGTAAGCAGTTGACGCGTATTTCGGACGTATTCGGTAGAATTGTTTATCAAGCAATTGGTAAGTATATAAATCCTACACGATATAGGCAAATCATCGAAACCGAAAGTGTTGCACACTTAGAAACAAAAGAACAAGCAATTCTTTCTCAAGATCAAAAACACACGTCGCAGGTAGCTAAAGTTCATTACCAGAAGACTGAATCGCGCAATATAGCTGCAAAAGCCAGGTTATGTATGGATAAATTACGAGATCAAACAACGTGTACTTTAACTGTAAGCGAAATCAATAGTAACACCAAAAATGTGAAAACGTCTGGAAGTACTTTGGAACACGAAACACCTGTTCAAACGAGACAGAAAAAAGTTAGTTTTAGTGCCATGGAGGACAAGTTTTTACAAGCTGGGCTACAAAAATATGGCAATGCAAAATGGACTTCCATTCTCGCAGATCCTAACTACTCCTTTCATTGTAGCCGTAAAGCTAGTACATTGGCGGTTAGAGCGAAGACAAAACAATTTATATAAGTTTAAATTGTATTTATAATAAAAATAACTTTGTAAATTTACAAAGATTTTTGAAAACCAGAATATTTAAATAGTCTTTTAACTTTGTTACAGTCAAAACCGGCGTACACATAAAGGCTTTTTTTCCTCTTACGATTTGGCCAATAATCTGGTGTATTAAGTACCCTCGTGTGTGAAGGCGGTTCGCAAAAACTTGGTTCTCCCTTCAAAGCCGCTATCGGTATAGTTAGGAAAACTTCATCATCTGATAGGCAAACAATATTTTTTTCCACGGAAATTGCCAGCGTTGAACAGGAATGTGAGAACGGTAAAACCTCCTTAGATGCTGAGCATTCGTTATCCGAAACGTTTACCACAACTGCCTCTTCATTCACCATTTTAGCGTACACATAAGCGTCCACACAATTTAGGTGAAACTTACACGCTGTAAGCCTTTAAGTATGCAAATAATGGCGCAAATGCGACATTCATTAAACGCACACTTATCCCCATTCCTACTTAAAATGACTAAAGTGATTCTTGTAACGCCTTGTAACGCATGGACGTGCTGATTGTAACGCCTTGTAACACGTTGTAACGCTTTGTAACCTATTTCCATGAAAAAATGACTGTGAAATTTTTGGAAATGGCTAGAGTGATTCTTGTAACGCCTTGTAACGCATGGACGTGCTGATTGTAACGCCTTGTAACACGTTGTAACGCTTTGTAACCTATTTCCATGAAAAAATGACTGTGAAATTTTTGGAAATGGCTAGAGTGATTCTTGTAACGCCTTGTAACGCATGGACGTGCTGATTGTAACGCCTTGTAACACGTTGTAACGCTTTGTAACCTATTTCCATGAAAAAATGACTGTGAAATTTTTGGAAATGGCTAGAGTGATTCTTGTAACGCCTTGTAACGCATGGACGACGCATGGACGTGCTGATTGTAACGCCTTGTAACACGTTGTAACGCTTTGTAACCTATTTCCATGAAAAAATGACTGTGAAATTTTTGGAAATGGCTAGAGTGATTCTTGTAACGCCTTGTAACGCATGAACATGCTGATTGTAACGCCTTGTAACACGTTGTAACGCTTTGTAACCTATTTCCATGAAAAAATGACTGTGAAATTTTTGGAAATGGCTAGAGTGATTCTTGTAACGCCTTGTAACGCATGGACGTGCTGATTGTAACGCCTTGTAACACGTTGTAACGCTTTGTAACCTATTTCCATGAAAAAATGACTGTGAAATTTTTGGAAATGGCTAGAGTGATTCTTGTAACGCCTTGTAACGCATGAACATGCTGATTGTAACGCCTTGTAACACGTTGTAACGCTTTGTAACCTATTTCCATGAAAAAATGACTGTGAAATTTTTGGAAATGGCTAGAGTGATTCTTGTAACGCCTTGTAACGCATGGACGTGCTGATTGTAACGCCTTGTAACACGTTGTAACGCTTTGTAACCTATTTCCATGAAAAAAATGACTGTGAAATTTTTGGAAATGGCTAGAGTGATTCTTGTAACGCCTTGTAACGCATGGACATGCTGATTGTAACGCCTTGTAACACGTTGTAACGCTTTGTAACCTATTTCTGTAGAGAAAACCGCTTTTCGCATGTCACTTTAGAAAAGGAGTATGTGGTGGGATATGAGGGAAGGAAAACGCAAACTAATGCAGATAACATCACAATCGAGAGAAGTGGTTGAATTATCTGCGGAAAATAGCTCTAATTTTACTGAAGAAATTTCAGGAACACTTTCATCATCTGACACGAGGTCTATAAAAGCAGTACTGTTATTTGCTGGACAAAACGGCATATATTCTTGCTTAACAGTGGAAACAGGTTTCGTCGACTGAGCATTGATTTCATGTTCTTCTGTTTCTTCTTCTTCCCTATGACCTTCCTCCTCTTCGTTTGTTTCCTCTTCTTCTTCCTCGTTCTCTTCGCGGTCGTGGCTACTACCTTCTCCTTCGTCTTCGTCTTGCTCAATTAGTTGTGCCCAATCAGGGTAGAGCTCCTTCATTTCTTTCGTCGGGAAGCAATCGCGGCAGGAGTTTGTAGCAAGCAACCACGTGTCGTAGAACGTGTCACTACCCTGCCAGTTGATCCTTTTACGGCGTTTGAATGCTACCAAGGTCTCATCGTTATTAATTAATGGGCAGATTTCCTCCCATGCCCCAGCGGCTATCTCGTACATTTTGCGCATATATTCAGCACTGTGTAACTTGTTTTCTATGTCAAACAGTTCATGATCAAAGTTAAGCGCATGGTACAAAATGCCATCCCTATCGTCGGCCGCAATAATGGCATAGTCGATAGCCTCTTGCGGAACTGCATTCTCAATCTGAACTCGTGTGCTTAGACAACTGCTAGATGCTTCCAATGTTTGCTCTTCGTCCAAGAAGACCGACGGATCGCAATCAACGTCGTTGTACACAGCGCCTACTTGATTTTTCTTCGCAACATTGGTTTCGCTGGTGAAAAGCGAGATGTCTTTCAACTGGCTGGCAACGTACACAAATACTTCCATGCAGTGCATTCTCATCCACTCTACGGGAAAAAAGTCATTACTTATTTTTATGCATATTGATTTACACCATTGTTATCATTTATTCTCATGAGATACTTACTTGTTATGCTATTGTCCTTCACTCGAAGTGTCTTAGTTTCGAAAACTTCAAGACGACGCAGGATAGCCTCACCATCTACACCATTTCCGAAGTCCGGCATTATATTAGTTGTTATAAAAAAACCCGAATTGTATTGAAAACGGGCCGGTTCTTTGTGTTTTTGCGGGATCATAACCAAGCCGCCTATAAGAGAAAGTGGTATCCCATCTGCACATTGCCACATTTTATTCAAAGTAAATGTTCATGTACTGCATCGACATCGACTTACCTTGCAATATTCTTTTTGCATCTTCACAACATAGACTGTCGCTAGTCCATTCATCCATAAATACGACTTGTGTATTTCTATTTATCAGGTGGCCTGAGAATCGACCATCCCGAACCACGCCAGCAATGTACATTTCTGGAATAATGCCTAAAAGGACAAATGTATGTCAGTAAGTGCCGTCTAAAAGTCAGAAGTTTTCACGAACTTTATTTAATTACCTTGAAATGGAGCAAACCAACTAGTCTTTCCACTATCAGGAGGACCTACCAGCAACAATTTCTTTTCTTTCATGGGATACTGACCGGCGAGCAAAATTTGGTACCATTTTTGATAAAAACGCAACCGCACATTTCTATCTGGGAAGCTATTTTCGACACCTACAAATGTAGTTCAGTGCACCTTTTTTAGAACTACGTTACAACAAGTTACAATACGTTACAACACGTTAAAAGAAAAAGAGCCAACATTTTCACTGAAAATGCGTTACAACAAGTTACAATACGTTACATCACGTTACAACTACCACCTTGATATGTTACAACGCGTTAAAAGAAAAAAAAAAACATTTTCTTCACTGACAATGCGTTACAACAAGATACAATACGTTACAACACGTTACAACTACCACCTTGATATGTTACAACGCGTTAAAAGATAAAAACATTTTCTTCACTGACAATGCGTTACAACAAGATACAATACGTTACATCACGTTACAACTACCACCTTGATATGTTACAACGCGTTAAAAGAAAAAAAACACATTTTCTTCACTGACAATGCGTTATAACAAGTTACAATACGTTACAACACGTTACAACTACCACCTTGATATGTTACAACGCGTTAAAAGATAAAAACATTTTCTTCACTGACAATGCGTTACAACAAGTTACAATACGTTACAACACGTTACAACTACCACCTTGATATGTTACAACGCGTTAAAAGATAAAAAAAAACATTTTCTTCACTGACAATGCGTTACAACAAGTTACAATACGTTACAACACGTTACAACTACCACCTTGATATGTTACAACGCGTTAAAAGATAAAAAAAAACATTTTCTTCACTGACAATGCGTTACAAGTTACAATACGTTACAACACGTTACAACTACCACCTTGATATGTTACAACGCGTTAAAAGATGAAAAAAAACATTTTTTTCACTGACAATGCGTTACAACAAGTTACAATACGTTACAACACGTTACAACTACCACCTTGATATGTTACAACGCGTTAAAAGATGAAAAAAAACATTTTTTTCACTGACAATGCGTTACAACAAGTTACAATACGTTACAACACGTTACAACTACCACCTTGATATGTTACAACGCGTTAAAAGATAAAAAAAAAACATTTTCTTCACTGACAATGCGTTACAACAAGTTACAATACGTTACAACACGTTACAACTACCACCTTGATATGTTACAACGCGTTAAAAGATAAAAAAAAACATTTTTTTCACTGAAAATGCGTTACAACAAGTTACAATACGTTACAACACGTTACAACTACCACCTTGATATGTTACAACGCGTTAAAAGAAAAAAAACACATTTTCTTAACGCGTTAAAAGAAAAGTAAAAACAATTACCTTCTATAAATGGCTTTGGTTCGGGATTTTTTCCCTCACGATGAAAGTACCGTACGAATGCTCGGGGAGATCCCTTTAAATTTGGCTTGACATCGAAACATTTTTTGGCGATGTTATAACAAACTCCATTTGGCAAGCATTCAATGTAATTGTAATCCAGAGTTATTTGATCAATTATTTGACACTCGCCGTCCGACAGCAAAAATACCAACTCTCGTAAATTTGGCGTAATTTCGTTGGCGATTGCTTTGTTTTTCAACGAGCGATAGAGATAGCTTTTCACCGAACAACAGTAAACGTATGTGTATCTGCTTTCTCCTATTTTTTTGTATACACCTCCATTGCACAGTCCAAAGCTATTCCTCTCCATCATCCTTCGAACTATATCCACGGATTGACAAAGTTTGTTAGTTGGCTTAACGGGAATAGTTACTTCTGTGCCTATGCGTGTAACAATGTAAAAACATGTTTTAACTTCTACAAAAAACTTGTCTTATTATTGGAGAAGTAAGTAAATTTGTTCGTGGCAACTTACCTTCCGATTTATCAATTACTTTTAAATCAAGCGATGTAAATCTGATTTCGGATAAACCACGAATTACATCTTGATATACCTCTTTATCAATATTTTTTGTTAGAATTAACTGACAGGGTTTCATCGAGTACTGTTCGCTTTCCATTACAGCAACGTGGTCAAGTTGAACACCTTCATCTCTAGCTGCACTCCTAATCATTGTGCGATGGGATATCTCAACTATCCGTTTTGCTTCTTCCCTATTGTGGTCTTTCAAGACTTGGTATAACGATCCTGAGAATGCTTGCAATGCACTGGTTTTGCCTACAAATATCAAATGTGGCGTAAAATATTCGAAAAACATTGACAGTATTTCAAGTACTAAAAGGTTCAAGTATTTACCTCTTGTCTGTATAGCATTGCACGTTGTTAAATTCAACCCGGCTTGCATAAAAGACTTCGACAAATTTGTTTCAAATTGACTTAAGGTACAGTTTGGCAAGTCGCACGCGATCCAGAAAGAAATGCCAGGAAATGTTTCAGGCGCATTTGCGCCGTTTCTGTTATCACCTTCACTGCTAGAGTCGGCTCCTTCTTCTTCCTCCCCTTCATTCCTCATCGACTTTCTCTTACGAGGTCTGGCCATATAGGTAATACAAGAAAAAAAACAGGATACTTGTTCGTTGCTAAGCAATATGTTCTCCATCTGCATTCTCTTGCCCCAAATGACCTCGCGGGCATCAACATCACTTCCCCACATCGCACGAACGGCTACTACCTGATATTTTCTTATTACCGGTTGGACGATGCATGCCTTCAGGGCGCGTTTCAAAACTTCACTTCGCAGTTGCCTGTTAGCCATGTTCTGCTAAGTAATACAAACGAATGCTGTAGCGGAACAAAAATAATCTCCTATGGTTATATATTATTATTATTATTATTATTATTATTATTATTATTATTATTATTATTATTATTATTATTATTATTATTATTATTATTATTATTATTATTATATTTACACTGGATAAAAACACTTCAACTAATAATCTTTCCCTAAATAAGTGAAAATCTTTTTCAAAATGATGAAAATCTCTTTCAAAATGGTAACCATATTTTTCAAAAAATAGAAAATCTCTTCCAAAAAAGAAAAAAAACTTTTTAAAATGGTAAAATATCTCTCGACTACAAAAACACAGCCAAAGGTTATGGCCGCAAGGCGTAAAAAAGGCTTGGTAACGAGATACAAGACCTCATCTCTCTAATGTTCAGAAAATGTCAATATTCAAATAAGTAGTTGTGGAGACAAAAGAAAAAAACGCTATAAAATTTTTTGACGAAAAGTTAAAGTAAAAGTCTTAAGATGATGGATGACCTATAGAAAGGCAATTACAATAATATGGCGTCAAGGTTTCTATCCCAAAATATTACGTAAAGCTAACTTAAAAATGCTTAGTTATAAAACTTTTAAAACTCTTCTTTTGTTTTCGTAAGTACGGTACTGGTGTGGGTTGTGCCGCATTGTTTAGACATTCGAGCGGTGCAAAGGTGTAAGTTAACTCGTAATTCTGCTTTTTTATATTTTGATAATGGTTGGTTAACTAGGTGGGCTAAGCTAAGAAAATATGTCTTCCTATTTTGACTAATTATCATGTAGCAACACCAATAAGGGGGATGATCTACCTTTTTGGTTTATTCATATACACATATATATTTTCTTCTGTATTTAGGTAAAACTAGTACAGCATTGTCTTATATATTCAGGAGTTTATATCCTGCTTTTATTTCTATTTTTGCTTCTTTTATTAGCCGCCTGAAGTTTTTAAACCAGAAAACGTATTCGTCCTGAATGATTTGCAGCAATGCTTCCAAGTTCAAGAATGGCTAAAAAATTCTTTTAAAACAGGTTGATTATATTTAGTTCGTGTGTTTAACATGAAATCATGAAGTTTACAAATAGTTTTTCTGTACGGCAAAATTTATTTAGAATTGCTGCACCTCTCTGAAACTAATCCTTCTCAAAACGCCCTAATTCTCCTCAAAAATCCTCAAATTTCCGCAATACTCCTTCATACTCTATTTTTCAATTCTCCTTAATTTTGGGAATTCTTCTTACACTTTGCAAGTCTCCTCTACAGGTACATCCCTAACAGCTTCCTCCTTAAATTTTCCCGCTTTTCGTGTCGCAGCGTACTGGATGTTTTTTTTTAAACGCAGATAAGTGCTACATGGGTACAGCAATAATAAGTTCTTTAATCAAATATTGTTAATTTCTTTAAAAAAATATGAAAATGTCTTCAAATCCTCAGTTTTGTTTATTAAAATACCTTCATTTTTAAAAAATGTTTTACCATTACCATTAAAGATCCTTAAATCTTTAAATTTGATTCCATAAAAAGAGTAAAAGCCCTTTTAATACTAAATCCTTGATTGATGGTATATAATTTGTAGTTTTATAAGTTGTTAATAATTATGTTAATACCTCAAAATACCTCAAAAGTTTATTTACTCATATCATTTTAAAGTTATGATTAAAGAGCTTAGTAAAACAATAATTTATAAACGGATAAGACCTAATTTTAGAGTAGTGGGCGGTAAATTCGTTAGTGTCTTCTTTCATTTAAACGTTCTCCTTCATCACCTCATTTGCATAAGTGTCTTTCCTCGAAGTTCAAAATTTAGAAAGTACTCTGTGTGCGTAGTATAGAATTTATCGCAGTCATCTTGCGATGGGGTAATATGGGTGAAGTCAAAAAACGTAAAGTAAATTTACAATTATAGATAAAATCGTGGTATATGGCAATAGTATTGAAGCTTACACGTGTATCAATGGCTTGCTAACACAAGGTGTGGATGGTTGTTGTATTCATCATGTCCACTCACCATCTGTGCTACCATCTTGTTTTAATGAACCACATGTTGACGAAATTGTAAAACAAGAATTAGAAAAAGCTGGTAAGTTGACCTGATTGTGTTATGTAGCTATTCTGCTATGGTGTTCCCGTTATTTTGATGATCGAATCCTTTGTTTCATGATGTTGTTTACCATTCTCTTAAGACATGCAAAAATAATTAATACTGCGCGTTATCACCCTCGGTAGAAATCACACTGTTTAAATATTCAATCAACAATACTCTACATGTTCGTAGTTGTGTCGTGTGTGTTAAAATTTACTACCGCCACTTATCAAAACTACGCAAGCAAAAGAAGAGTAACCGAATACATCTTTAAAATGCACTTTTTTGTAAATTTTCATCTTGGTTTGTAAAGCATTTTATTATTTCCAACGTTTGTAATCAAGTTGACGGAAACGTTATCCCTTGAAGATTCAATTTTCCAAAAATTAAATAAACACCGCTTCAAATAACAAACGAAGTACTTTTCCTTTGTTATTCATAATTTAAATATTTGGTTGTTAAGATATAGTTTTGGCGTTTTTGCCTGTATTTGTGGAGAAATAATTTTGACTGATTAGAGATGGAAACAAGTTCCCTGTGCAAATTTCATAGTTTTTTGTCAAAGATAAAAGACACAAAAGCTTTATCATTGATGATTTTGTTAAACCTGATAAATATGCGAATTACTACAGCGCTGTTGTTCTGTATTAAAGTATTATTTTTTAACAGGCGTTCAATCCTATTATGGCTACACCTTAGCAAGATGGAACAACGATAGTAAGAATGAAGAAATTTTAAAAGTAGCGACCTTTACATCCGACACAAAGCCGCTATCACTGGAATGTCAGGTGAGGCCATTCTTTAAAGATGTAATAAAATTCTTAAGGTTTTCCTCTATTGTTACTGTATACCTTTTATTGATTTTATGAATGGACAGTAGATTTTTTGTATTTTTTTTTAACATACTTGGAAAGAATATATGTTGATAAGGCAGAACATTTCCAACTTATCCCAACAAAACGATAGACGCACTTTCGATATAACATACATATATTTTTGAGCTCTTTAATCAGGATAAAGTTTTAAACAATACTTGCTGGTAACATCCACATGACACCTTGTCGCATATTTCAAAACCTGGATGGATGTATTGTGAATTACGTAAAAACATTATCTACCTCGCCCACCTACCCACAATGCTATTAATAAGCCTAAAATTGTCAAAGAATATATCTAAAATTATATTAAAAAAAAATAAATCCCGCCATTTTCTTTTGTTAAGTTTTTTTTTTAGGCCTTTTTTTGCTTCGACAAGAAAAGTGTAGAATACAACGCGTTTAAAGGTGAAGTGGTTTTACTGTTTTTTGATTATATTCTTGAGCAATGTTACTTCTGGCTTGCTTGCTTTCAAAATTGCTTTTTTTCTCCTTTAGTAGTAATAGTACTAAACCAAAAAGATTACTTTTAATTGTGTTAGTCTGCAACAGGCAACATAGACATCGAATCGTCATTAGGTTCTATTCTCTACTTCAGCAATTAACGACAGCTGTTTGGTATTCGATGGGAAACTGGTTATTGATTCAAAATTTCATACAAATGACGAAAATATACAAGCTGCTGGCCCGTTGACAAAATATGCACGACGTTACCATAGCAACAATTGGACGCATGCTAACTTTAACTCACGGGAAATTGGAACCAAATTGGCTGAATCTGTTTTGGAGTTAGTTGATCCAACCTTAGACGGTGTCATTGAAACAAATGATGGAGGTTTGATACCCAAGTATACAGAACCAAAGGTGATATCCTGTCAATTACCAGGTATGTTTTTCTCTCTCTATGTAGTTGGATTTGTTGTTATTTTCTAGTGATGACATGTCTCCCAAACAAGGTAGAAATGTGTAAGTACTGCTGCGATTTGATTTAATTTAATCATTACCTGTGTTAAAAGAAGAAACTGAATTGTTTCTTTGGTTGTATGCTAATTTTTAAAAGGTGTTTTTTTTATCTGGAATATTTTTTGACGGGGCGTAGCGAAGCCTATTTTCTCATTAAATGAAATTTGCGTGAGTTTCTCTTGCGAAAGTTTCTCTTGCGAAAGTTTCTCTTGCGAAAGTTTTCTCCGAATAAAGTAAGGTAATTATAAAGGAAAAGTAAGTACGGTGGAGAGTATATAGGATTTATGTACGATTTCGTGCCTATACATATTAATATTAAAATTTCGACCAAGAATCAAAGTAATCCAGCAAGTCAAACAAGTCCTGAAAATACATGAAAGGCTGTACTTTAATTTTAAAAGAACGGTTCTCGTACAATCTTCAACACATACTAAAAATCTTCAAACATTTTTGGGGTTTAATCAGAACAACTTTTAGAAACAGAAAAAAAATTAAGATCTGGAAATCTCATATATTTGTACATTGTGAAATTATTTCCTGATATATATATATAAAAATGATTTTCTGATAAGTAAAGTTTCCGTTTCTAGAATTTGACACGATCTGAACGCTGATGCCGGATATTATTCTTGTTTTTTTTTAACATATTTAGCATTTTCTGTGTCCTGGACACTGCAGTACTGCTAGTGCAGAACCCCCAGGATATATTTCATTAAATGAAACCTGTTCTGTGTGGCAAAAATCAAACAGTTTGATTGATTAACATCGGGAAACTTGGTTTTTATACAATTTAACAAAAAGGGCTATCTAAAATTTTTCGCTTGCGAAATTAGGGGACCCTTCCAGATAGCATGTTAAAACACGCTAGGCTTTAGAATTTCTTTTCATTACACTTGTTCTTTGGAGATATTGCCGATAATTTTTGGCTTTAGAAAAGACCCACAGAAAACGGAAAAGGGAAAAGCTAAATTTTTACAAGCTAATTACTGTCTGAAACATGTTTTTGTTATAAAATTTAAGACGTCAAATAAAAATGTCTTGAATTGTTAATCAGCCTGGGTAATTTTAAAAACTCAAGAAATTGTTGGACATTAAATGGACAGTCTGTGAAGTTCGAAAAGTTAAAAAGTCATGTCGTTTATTTTTTAATTTTTTCGTAAATGTCAAAATTATTATTTTAGTCTTGTTATTTAAGCCGTGGTAGCTAATGTCTGGTAATGTGGTAATGTCTGTTCAAATCTTCTTTTTCCTACAACTTCACGTGGCCAGTGTCCTGTTCTAGATTCACTGTCTAAGTCCGCTGTGAAGATTGACGAGTTCAGAAACGGCGTTTTCAAATGCTTGTGGTTATTAGCTCTAAATTCCGTTCTTCTTTTCCCTAAATTAAATTGAGACGCTTTATACTGATTTTTTCTTAAGAATTATCTGGTTGTAAACTGTAAAAAATAAAGACTGACTTTAGACTGAAATTTTTGGGTTTTATTGACGTCAGTACAGCTAGTTCTTAATAAGGTATATTATGTATATTTGTAAGGGTGTTATAGATCCAGTCCCTTTTCCCCTCAATATCTATAAAAAATGTGCCCATTCCCCTAACTTTACTAACAGAGCGATGCTAAAATCAGCAGCATAATGTTTTTTTTAAGAAAACTCCTGCTGTTTAAACTATGCGAAAGGCAGAAACTCCGCGTTAATATATGATGTCAACACGAGGTTTCATTCGTGTTGACAAGATTTTCAATTCTTAGTTATTTTTTTTTAAGATCATGATCATGGAAGATCTTTTCGCAATTTTTACAGTTGATTGTTAAATATACCAAGAGACAACTTCAACTCAACCTTGTCCCCAGGGTTTTTTGTCTTCTTGATATGAAAGAAGACGACAAAAGATACCCTGGTATCGTTAAGCGATTTTTGGCCGATATAAAAAAAGCGGAACTTTAGCGGTTGGAAAAATTTATGTTCCAGCAACAGAAAACGTACTGACAATTGCATTGTCTCACAAGTAACAAATACTAGAAAAATTATCTTGGTAACTGCGATAAACGTCTTTAATGATTGAAAAAAAAGTTGCGCTGTTTTATGTGCAAGTTATATAATACTTTGATATAGTTTAGCTAGCTAGCTAGCAAGTACTTTCTGAATACAAATTTTCTTTGCTAAACTTAGATAGTTCATGGTTTAGATTTCAAATACAGTTTATGCAAAAAGTTTTTATGTTTGAAGCGCTCTGAATCCTATGGTAAAAACAAGGAAGTGAAGAAAAAGACAGGATAATTTCTAGATATATGTAGACAGCTTGAGATTATAACAGCCTGCTTTAGATATATATTTGGGATGGAAATGAAGTATATACTTCTCTGTTATCAAAATAAACTTTTAGTGCAGTTATGGGTCATAAATTAATTAGAAATGAAGTTTATAATATAGACGAAAAGCTTTTATGATTGGTATAATTGTAAATATTCAGTAATCTTGAAATTTGTGACGAGCTTAAAGTATCTTGTTTAAAATACCTCCTTAAATTGGATAAATCAACAAGTATTTTAGCTTATCATAGTTACTGAGTTCCTGTTTTAACCATTTTCCATCCCTTAAAATTAGCGTCGTGATTCTGCACTGCCGACGTAATTGCCGACGTAAAATACGAAAATACGTCTGTTGCGTCGGCAAAAAAATTGCCGACGTAATTTTGTTGTGAAATTTTTAAATCACTCAATGCGACTACAAAATTAAATTCGATTTTCAGTAAGTAAGGCCATTAGGCTGAACTAAAGCGTCACCAAAATCAAAAAGCTTATGAATGCCAAAATTAAAAACGGTCGGTGTTATTATGAAGAACGTAAGGTATAGAGAACATTAAAGTCGCGGCCCCTTTCCTTCATGCTGACACTCTTATGCTCGGCTGGTGTATTACACTGAGACTCGAGCGAAAGACGGAAGACCCTTTTGAACTATGCCACAATTCAGTCCGACCTTCATCGTCACAGAGAATACTGCAAGAAGAGTGTGCACCCATGCAAGTTAAATATAACCAGAACATGGGAGAGGTTAGGTGTCGTGTACCTTAATACAGCTTTCGGACGAATGTTCTCGTAATGTAATACCAAAGAAAAAAATTGTTGAATAAGGTTTAAAAAATCCTTTTAAAAGGGAAAAGAGAAGTCAAATATGTGTAGTAATAATGATCGAAAAAATTGTATATCGTATTAAAAAGAAGTCCAGAAGTTCTTTCTCCCACACGACACAGCAGGCAAAAAGTCAGCCCTGCCCTCGGTTTTGTGAGAAGAGATGTTCTGCGAAGACTCTAACAATTGAGTCTCCTGTACAGTTTTGCTTCATGTTAAACTGTGCCGGTGACATGCATTTTCGAAGCATGTCACCGACGACTTCTGCGATATACAACCTAATGATGCTCTAACCTATAATGAATTTATCTCAAAACATAAAAAGCCAGTTGGCAGTGTCACTGTCTTAGGAGATCAATGCATCGAAATTATGAGATGTCTACCTCTAATAAAACGTGAATGACGAAGGTTATTACAAGCGGAAAAATTTCACTAAAAAAATTGCTGACTCAATGCCGACCCAAATCAGTTGAAATGTATCTCACGTCGGCATTTTTATTGCCGACGCAAATCAGTTGAAATGTATCTCACGTCGGCATTTTTATTGCCGACGCAAATCAGTTGAAATGTATCTCACGTCGGCATTTTTATTGCCGACGCAAATCAGTTGAAATGTATCTCACGTCGGCATTTTTATTGCCGACGCAAATCAGTTGAAATGTATCTCACGTCGGCATTTTTATTGCCGACGCAAATCAGTAGAAATGTATCCCACGTCGGCATTTTTATTTCCGACGCAAATCAGTTGAAATGTATCTCACGTCGGCATTTTTATTGCCGACGCAAATCAGTTGAAATGTATCTCATGTCGGCATTTTTATTGCCGACGCAAATCAGTTGAAATGTATCTCACGTCGGCATTTTTTTTTGCCGACGCAAATCAGTTGAAATGTATCTCACGTCGGCATTTTTATTGCCGACGCAAATCAGTTGAAATGTATCTCATGTCGGCATTTTTATTGCCGACGCAAATCAGTTGAAATGTATCTCACGTCGGCATTTTTATTGCCGACGTAAAAAAATTCTAATTTCAAGGGCTGTTTTCAGGGACACCGATAAAAATTTTTTGACAGTTATATCAATTTCAACAGTATATCAATTTTGACAAATATGCTTGTCAAAAACATTAAGGTTAATTTTCATGATTGAAATACGTCTAAGTCTAAGTGTTATGTTAGGGTCTAAAAACGAATTTGTGCTTTGTTTGATTGGTGCAACCCAGTTTCATATTTATCAATTTTTTGAACGCACTATCTTACAGATAGAGAATAAAAAAATATTTCATCATCCGGTTGTAACATTCTGTTGCATGTTGCCAATAGAAAAAGTCACCTTATGCCAGCTGTGGGTAGGTTTTAATTTCACCTGCATGAATAAGGTATCTATGAAATTCAGGGACATTGCGATCCCATTTTCCCGCAAGTTTAATAATTAAATTTTTTTTTCTTGATAATTTATCAATTTCAAGGTAAAATTTAATATTTTTTACAAATTGGCTCCAAAGAAATATACGTATTTTGGGGGTTTATTTTTGTGAATCCGATTTCATTGCATGTTAATAATTCAATTAAGGAATAAAGAACCAAATTTTCTATCCTCTCTAAATTTGCAAATTTTACTATGAAAAGGTTTAGTTAGCTAGCTAATACAGAAAATATGGTAACAAAGGCAGAAATTTTGCAAGCTGTGCAGATAGTTGATAAAAACCAGAAACAAATTTTAGAGGCAAACCCTTAGATTTGATTGATTTAACCCATTGTTTAGAAATGAACCTTGGTAGTAACAGTCAAAGCAAATTCATAGCATTTTTTGTGTTTACACATCCAGGGTTTATCCAGTTTTTGTAGATGATGTATATTTTGTAGATGTTAAATCTGTGAGAAATTAGTAAGGACCATTGAACCACACGGTTATTAAATTTGTGCATTGGCATAAAATTAGCATAAAATAAACTCAATTTTCACAAAAAATGGCATAAAAGTAGAAGTGAAGGGCATAAAATAGCATAAAAATAGGGTGTAAATTGGCATAAAATCATAAAGAAAATGTGTGTTTTGCCCTGCGACCCCTGCTAATAGCTATATATAAACAAAATACCAAGCTAAAATATATAAAGCTGACTGTCATCAACACGTCTACATTAGGTTTTTGATCACCTACTACGTGTTAAATATATTAAAAACATTGTTAACTAGCTACACTTATATTCTTATATCAGTAGCCTACTTTTTTATGTCACTATCTTCGTTCTTAATGTACAACGCGACACCATGAACTAGTCAGAAATATTTTAATAAATCTAACAAAGTTAAACCAAATTATAAATTTAACCAGCTTTATAACAAAGTTTTGTTGTTTACAAATATATTTGACCACAGCTCAATGTGCCATTTTAATCTTGACTTGAAAAAGTGCTGACTATAGAAAAAAATCGTAATAATTATGCGAAAATGTGAAAATGCAATAATATTTCAATCATTAATTTTTTATGAAAAAGCTTGTGTGACCTAGGAATTTTTTTTTCGTTATGAAATAAGTGTCACATATATGCCGTCACATATTGTTCAAAACAACCCAGGGAAACTGTGATGTCCGAAATTTTAAAGGTCATCTTTATTTTTCTTTCCTTAATGTCATATGCGTTAGTTTAATCATTTTTTACTAACGTCTGCGCTCTTATGTCCATTCATTGCATTACCATCGGGCTAGGTTATGCTTGTGTTACAACATGTTACATTGTGACTACCTAAATCTCCATACAAATCCTATAAATTTAAAAACACTTTGTAATTAAATAAAATTTTGGACATGAAAGTTTCAGACGGGTAATATCAAAACCAGAAATCTTGTTCATCCGATGTGTTTACCCGGTTTTCAGATTTTGACAATTATATCTTAATTTTGCAATCCTCATCACGATCACATAATGGACCAGCCCTAATTTCAGTTAATTTGCCGATATACTTTATTTTATACTGTATTACGGCATTTATCTTAAGCTTGTCCAAATGTGCAGGCGCTAACAAAAAAGTTTAAACAAGGAACTTTTTGCGCTATAGCGAAAAATGCCGTCAAATGGAAACGAGCCTTATAAAAAAGAGTTAAAGAATGAGAATGGATCCCTGGATTCAACCAATAACCATGATGATAAGTTTTTATTCTTTTTTTATAGTTATTATTTTAATTATTTATTGATTTACATTTTCACAACCAACGAAGACTCTTTGTGTTTTTTTTATTGTTTTGTTTTTGATTCAGAAATTTGTTTGACAAGGTGTTCTGCTAGTCGCATAAAGAAAGGAATTATATCAGGACATATAGTATCGATTTTTAAGTTCAACGGAAGTATTAAATGTCTACAAATCGTTCCATATGTTTACTCTATTCAGTGTACAGCATTAGAATCCCTTGAATTATGTGTTCAAACTTTACTTTTTTAATGTGTAGCCGCCGTAAATCGTTCAATTGTCGCCTGTGCTCCGTAATCTTCCGTGTCTTTTGTTAGTTTATTACTTGCGAGTTTCTTCGGCGTACTGTTGCGTGTGTTTTCTTTTACGTCGGTTTCATCTACTTTTCGTTTGGTGACGAGTATGTCGCCATTGTTATTTTATCATTCTAATATTTCGTGTACTTTCCGTACTTTGGTTTACGACAGTTTTGTTCGATGACGAGTTCGCTATTTTACGTCTATTGCCTTACTTTGCTTGTGTTTCTGTACTTAGGTTTATGTTGGTTTCGTTTCGCTTTTTTCTTCCCGTTCCTGTAGGTTTATCGCTCTACGATACGCGTGTCTTTTTACCACAGGTTATGTCGGTTTGGATTGTTTTTCGTCTTGTGAAGAGCTTCTTGCCCCTCTATTGTAGGTTATCGCTCTACTATTGCGTGCCTCTATAACGAGTTTATCGCCTTACTATGGTATACTATTTCGTTATTCTTGTTCGTTTAGTTCCTTCTGTAGTCAGCTGTCGCTAATTATTTAACGGCCATGACTTTTTTTTCAAAGCGATCAAGGAATTTCAAGTTTTTAAATAAAGTTGAACGCGCGTAAATGTTGCAGTTGCGCAAAGTTTCTTAGCGCTCGTACTATTACTAGTCTCTCGATTTCGTTTCGTTCCGACACGCCGATCCTACGTTGTTTGCGCTGATGCGTTTTGTTATTGTTTATGAGCGGCGAATACTCTGACTGTTTGAGTTGCTGTTCTTCATCATTGAAGTTGCTTGATAAGTAGTCGTAATGGCCAACTTTATTTCGTTTGATGCCACACGTCATGTTTATTTTGGATTTTATGTTTTTATTCTCTTGCATTTCAATGATGGCTTCTTGCAAAGCTACCTCCCAAGTTGCTTGTTCTGGCTCGTTCATCATCTCTTTTCTTAGTCTATTACGTTCTTCCAATTTTATATCTTTCCTTCTTTTTTGTTTTTTCAGTGAACTTAGGTGATAATATTTATAAAATTACGAAATATTTTAACCCACCCTTTTAGAATCTTAATCTGATACTGCTGGTTTCTGCGTTTTGTTGCGAATGATGAAACTTTCGTATCGTCGAATTTTTATAGACAAATGTTTAATGTGACGTCAGGGATATCTTTTGAAATAATTTTCCAACGCCGACAGAGAGACACTGATGTAATCTCCTTCACTTCTCCCAACTTGGCTTTATTACTTTTGTTATTTCTTCTTCGTCTGATTTTTTTCAATTAAAAGATTAAATCATCCCAGCTGGGTTATCCTTACGTACAAACTATTAATTAAGAATTAACCTGAAGTAGGATTTGGTAACTAGGTTGTTCGTGATATCCTTTCGATTGCAAGATTTGTTACTGAGTTTCCTAATATTAAAAAAAATATCGTATGGCTTTGCTGCGGCAAATCGCTTTTTTTCCCTATATGTACGCAAACACGCACTAGTGTAGGAGTTTATAAACTTTAACACTTTATTTTTACATTTTATCAACCGCTAATATTTTTTGTAAATAAACTTTAAAGTTTCGTGGAAAGTATGTGTAACCTGTGACGTCACTCACGTGGATATTACAAAACGGTGCTGTTATTGGTACACATCAACTTCAATTTTATTTACTGTTTATATAATGAATTTATCCTTACTAAACTCTCTTCTCTTTCTTCTAGGTGGTTATAATTATCTTCATATATGGAAGCCATGTGTTATAACTGCATTGGAACAACTTCGAGCTCAACCTGATTATGTTCGTATAAATTACAAAGCTACTTTTTATGAATTCCCGGGCAAGGATGTTTGGTCCAAAGAAAACAAAACCTATTTGTATGCATTGACTGGTCCGTTCCTATAGACAGCTCTTTATTTCGTTTTTTTTTTACACTGGGTATACTTCTCAAGCTACGATTCTGAATTAACTTCTAATTTTCTGGACACACACAACGAACCATATATGTTTTCGTTCAGCCTGGTTGTTGTTTTTGTTTCAGCTTGGATGTCGTTTTTTTATATGAGGGGATATTCTAAACATTTATAGATTTTCACTGTAGATAGATTTTAATAGCTCTGTCAGCTTAAAAGTTTACTGCTTCAAATTTATTTTTAAAACACACAACGAGCTAGCTATTAAAAGCACCTATAATCTCAGCCCTATGTTTCTTATAAGGTGTGTTTCTTATAAAAACTTATATAGCGTGTTGTATTTGGGTGGGCTCATGTTAGAAGTTTTATTATTTGGAAAACAACTCACGATGGATTTCTAAAGACTTTAAGTAAGATAAAACGTAATCAAGATAGTTAGATGTGTTACAGCAGCTTGCTTTGGTTTACTAGTCGAACTTTGTTTTTCTTATCAGCACGCCTTCGTGTTTTTTTTTAACAAAAGCAGTAAAAATATTTATGAAAAAAAAATAGATAAAGTTTATCTTGGGAGTAAAAGTGCGTGGGGAGTGAAAATAAATAAAAACTACGTTGTCATACTGTTGTTGCCATAGGGACAAGATTTGGTGACGGGAAAAATGGCAGGAGATGATGGGCTGGGCTATTTCAGAATTCATGTTAATCAGCATAAAGCTGTTCAAGATATAACTTGTCTATCCAAACAGGTAAATATCCTTAATTCTGTGATGTTTGGTAGCCCATGTCCACCTTTTGGTAGCCTGGATATCTATATTTTATCAAATATGTGATCCCTTCTCTATTTTCTTAAATTTATGCCCTTTATTGACCTTAATGTTCGGCTGTTAGCAGGCTAGTTGTACTGAATTTACTTTCGAAAAGATCACAGTTTATAATGTCTTAAAGGTTAAGTAAAATCATATACCTGGCTAAGTGAGTCTGGAAATTCAAAAAAAAAAAATTTTTTTTATTGTAAGGTCATGGAAAGTCGGGGAATGAATACTTTCCCCAGAAAGTTTTTTTTTACCACTGTTTTTTAGGTTTCTACAATTAAATAAATTTAAATAAATGATGAACCCTTTAAATTCTTCTTTCTTAAAAATATTTGTAAAAAGTCAGGTAAAATAGTATCTTTTAAGGCTTACTTGTGAGAGAAAATACCCCTTTTTAACACATAATCAGGGAATTATTTTTGCTACTATGGAAACCCCCAAGATGCTTGTTCATGCTTTATGTTGTTTTTAAAATGTGCCTTCCATATATTTAAAATCTTTCACACAACACTGTTCGTAACTGCATCTGCTGTACAACTGTTGCACACCAAGTTTTAGTTCTTGTGCAAATGGAGCATCTGAGATTTTTTCTGCCACGTCATGAATTTTATTCGAGTAAAATGTCGTACTAGAAATTTCCTTATGACGCGAATGGGACAGTGGAATGTTGCTCTAAATAATATATATAATTCATTAAAATTCCACAAGATAAACAAGATTTGTAACAAATATCATAAAAATCAATCAAACACCAAATTTTTAATATTTTGTAAGACACGGCTGACAGTGAATTCTTTATTTGAAGCTTAATACGTATAAACAAAATCTCATTACGTTTAAAAATAGGCTTTGTCGTTTACGTTCGTATATAGAAGCGTAGTAATGTGTGTGAAACTTAGATCCTAGCCCTGGGTTTATTAAGATATTGAAAATTTTGCTTCGTCAAACACGTTTCCACTGCAAACGTATCTATGTAATTATAGTAAGCTCCCTCGTCGAAGTAAATTGCATGAATTCATGTTTTATATGAATTATTCTAAAAGACCTGTAAATATTCACAAATATTTACCAGTTTTATTCACTTTTGTTCGTTTTTGGTGAAGAGTTTCCAGTGGACACATTTCAACGTTGAGACAACGTTGAATAGACGGTGATGTCTGACGTGTTGATTTTGCGTTGAGAATGAAAGTTTTTGACATTTTTTTTCGATGCCATCTAACGGCAGACATCAACGTCATTTCAACGTTGAAACAACGTCTCGCAACGTCTAATCAACGTTGTTTCTATGTTGTTTAGAAATGTTCTTTATTTAACTTCTTTTCAACGCTTTAACAACACTTTTGTAATAAGAAAATATGACATTAAAACATGTGTCAAGTATTCACAACTAGTACTTTAAAGAGATCTCAAGTGTTTCAATCCAAACTTGTCCCCAGTCTCGGGACGAGATTGTCAAAATATATGCTGTATTAGCAAATTTATTGCTTTGACTTCATGTGCCAGGCACAATACAACCTCTCATAAGGCAGTCGGTTAACACGCTTCGACAACCACCTAAAGTGTCAAGTAAAGCTGTTGCACAGAAGCCTTAAATCAAGCATTGGTTAGAGAAAAAGTATGTTTGCTTGGTAAAGTCAGTTTTGAATCTGAGGCTCTTTGTTATGAATACAGTTGCAAATAAGGTCATTTTGCTATATCGTGAATATATGATTAATCCTCATGGGACTTATTGATTTTTAAGGAGGCTTATTGGAAGGAGAGAGCTTAATCGAGTATTTAAGGTACTACTTAAAAATTGTGAAAAGCCGCCAACCCCCAATCTTGAAATCATGGTTGTAAAAGTTATTAAAATAAACATTATATTTTAGGACCTTATTTTTTCGTAAAAGCGCGCACTTTAGCATTACTCTTACTTAAACCAGAAGTCTAGTAAAATACTCACTGCAAAATAAACCGCCAAGCATATTTTGCAGCTCAACATATAGTTAATTTATTCCTGACTTAATTTACAAATATTTTTTTTACTAACAATCAAGATTCCCAGCGAAGAGGGACTTTCAGAAATCTGTAAAAATGTTCTTTTCTTAGCTTCGTTTAAGAATGAGAACGAAGCAAATTTCTCACTAAGTAATCTACTTACTCTTGTCTGTTCATAGACCTGCCTTCTTTTTTCGGCATTTTCGATTTATAAGTTGATATAAATTTCACAAATTATTATTTTTGAAAGTTTCCCGCCAATAACTAGGCGGGGTAATACATGCAACAAAATGGATATGGTAAAATGTGAAAACGAAGTTATTAACGTATATTAAATTATAGTTTAATAGAATATAGTTTTTTAAAAAAAATACGGTTTATCACTTCAAAAAGATAGGTTGAAATACTTTTTCCCCACAAAATCTTACCACACAAAACCCCTTGTCAAATGTTTGAAGAAATGGATCGAATGTTTCGTACGCTCCGATGAAAAAAAAACAATTATTATTTTTGTGTCCATTTCATCTGTGAATAAAGTTGTGAACAAAAATTTTAATATTACGAAATAATAAAATTATAGTGACATGAACAACTATACGTGAAAAATGACATTACCTTGGCACAATATATAAAATCGAAAAAAAATTTAAAATATAATCTGGTTCAAAATGATAAATGGTAACACTGTATCATTTCTCCATTAACTTAAAAGGGTGTTGTTGTTGTTGATAGGGAATACAACTTCAATTCAGTTCGTGAATAGAATAGTTTATTGCTCTTGCGACCTTTAACAGTAGCACCATGTAATCTTCGTTACTTCAGGAGCAAAATGATTTCTCCAACATTGTGGTAACATTGGTAATACGTCGGTGGAATAAGGTTTTGAGGATAGCGTTGACTAAACATCGGTTTATTGACGTGACATAGCTAGGGGTTAAAATGACATTGTTTTTCGGGTTTCAGAAACAACGTCACGTCTTCTATTTGCAATGTTTTAACGTTGAAATTACGTCGGTTGAAAAGACGTTAAGATAACCACGTTGGAAAGACGTTAATGATGCGACCGTTGTATTTATGCCGGGGGACAAAATTGAAAAGACGTTGAAATTACGTCGGTTGCATCGACGTTGCGAATTAGACGTTGAGTTTTATGTTGCGACGTCGCTGCCAAATTTCAACATCTTATCAACATTGAATAAACGTCGTGTAGCTACCCACTGGGATATTGTTATAGAATCTAGGACTAAAAAGAGGAAACTTAATTCGGTGGGTTCCTACTTTTTTATTCCTACTTGTGGTTGGAGAAAAACTTGTGTCATTTTCTTTATATCCACAGGACCACACATCTTGGATTTTGTTTTTAGCTGAAATTGTGGAAATAATAGCTGAATACCGATAGCCTCTCTTACTTGCTCGTTTCACCTTGTAAATTTTGCTAACTGCGCACACCGAGCTAACTACTACATCGCAACTAACGCCTAGGTGCTCTTTTAAGTAAAGAATGGAGGCAGTGTTTAGGATATGTACATAATTTTAGTTAATCAATGCAACAAGCCTATCTAAGTTTTATATTTCCAGCCAATCAACACAACACTCCTATCTAAGTTTTATATTTCCAGCCAATCAACGCAATAAATATATCTAATTTTTATATTTTCAGTCAATCAACACAACAAACCTATCTAAGTTTTATATTTTTAGCCAATCAACGCGACAAACCCTTATTTTTTAGCCAATCAACGCGACAAACCCATCTAAGTTTTATTTTTTAGCCAATCAACGCGACAAACCCTTATTTTTTAGCCAATCAACGCGACAAACTCATCTAAGTTTTATTTTTTAGCCAATCAACGCGACAAACTTGCTGTGTTTGTATGGTATGCATGAACGATACCTAAACAATATGGTGCAAAGATATACTGAAGGATTAATCACTGATTTTTACAGGTATATTTAAAACATTTTTCAAGTCTTTATCGTGTGCAGGGTGATCAAAAAATTTGTACTGCCAATCAAATTTCACATGTTGTTCCCACTAACAAAATTAGTGAAGTCACCGGATATCTGTAAAGATTACTGGGCTATGAGCTGTGTGTACAACTCCAGATATTGTAACATGCTTTAATATCAACCAAACTTCTAATATCTATATCATAAAATATAAAACATAATTAAAAATCCAGCGGAAAGCGGATATTTAATAACAGTGTTTTCAATACTAAGGTGGCTATCCTGTATAAATATTTGGAAATAATAATAAAATAATGTAATTATGATAATAATATATCTGCTGTTCAGAAATTTTTATCCTAAGCCTCTATCTGGATCAAGATTGGATTTATACCCTAATGAGAAATAACTCTGTTCGCTTAATACATAATAATGTTTGATTCTTCTCTGATACACCTACACATTTCCACGCTTTCATAACATGTTGTTGTTTTAGCTATTTTAATGAATCATGGTGTTTGGCTATTTATCACGACCGTTTCAAAGACTTCAGAAATGAGATACGAGAGATTTTATCCACACCTGAGGTCAGTAATTTGTATTGTTCATACGTTATAACACACAACTTTATTTTACTGCGTTCGTATTCTTATGAAAGAGGTAGCTATACTGAAATAATAAAATTTGATCGTTTTTTTTTTGTGCACAGGTTTTTGTCGTAAAAACATTTTTGTCGAGCCAGGTATTTCCAAAACGAAAAAGATTTTCTTGAAAACGTTTTTTCTAGCTAAGGCTTTTCACACACACGCACACACCTCACTGTTATCCTAATCCCGAATAATTTTTGCACTTGTTACTTATCCAATGTAAAGTCTATCTTTCACGGAAATTGGTGAAGCCTCCTTGTTTTTATTGTTTTTGCATGCTTCAATTCTCCTTAGGGTTCTGAAGTTTTGTCAGTAGAAGAGAGAGTAAGGCGTATGGTTCGTGAGGACGTTTCTGTAAGTTGATTGCGTCAAATAGTTAAAATTATGTTTAACTAGTTTAAACAGTGTACTGCATTTTATTCCCTGTAAACTTTTATTCGTTAAATCCCACTTATCTCTTTAATAATAGCCGTCGTCTGTCTGTCTGTGTGTACGCGAAAGCCGTTTCCCGTTGCGGAACACGAAATTTTTAAAATACGCACCAACACCAAATGCGATATATTTTTGCCAAATTTGTTTTGATCGCTTTCGCGTAGTTTATCAATCACGACGCCTGATTCTTTAAAAATCAATCCAAGATTTTCGCTATTTGATTTGAAAGTGGTCATGTGTGGTGGTCAGTGTTGTGAAATTTGTAGACTTGTTTAATCTTTTTATCTTCTTTATATTGTTTTCTGTTTTTCTCAATGTTAACATAAATATATTGTCACGTTTTTTAGCCACGTACAGATCTTAAACGCACCAGTTTTAGGATTTATGGCTAGGAACGAAGATTTTGAAGGCTACCTAGCTACCTAGCTAGCTACAGCCTTACTTTTTATTATTCTTTATGGTATAAGAGCTTTTTATCCTAACCAACATTTTTTTTATTGACGGATGTGGCTATTTAGCTAGCTGCTCAGTTATATCTGGCTAAAAAGTGAAAGTATTAAAAATGCAGTTTGGCTACAACAATATTCATAATTCTTATGCTAAATGCAGTTATAGCTAGCAACACTATTTACCTGGACTAACCGCTCAGCCCTGTGTTAGCAATGGACTGTTTCTTGTGTTTTTATTTAAACAGAGTCTGCGAGAAAATTTTTTTAAAAGGGTATTATTCCTCGGTTTAACTGTACTAAGCGCTCAGCCCCGCGTCACGATTAATTTTTTAACTTTCACGAAAACTGATTCTGCAAAATAAAATAACATTGACCGATTGTTTTTGCTATGATGGAGTAACAACGGTTTGTAAACTCTGTTTTTATATCAGCTATCGTTGCAGAAAAGTTTTTTTTCAAAAATATATTACAGTCGCAACACTAATAGTTTATGCGCTTTGATTGATTTACGACGTACTGTATACCTGTACTAAAGAGCTCCACCAGATCATGTTGCACAGTTTACAGCTCTTATTAACCTCTGCACAGAGTGTTTAACGCCGGGTCACTCCTTTACTTGTGGCTCAATCCGGCGTTTCGACGCCAGGTCTCCCGGCTAGTTTATATATAAAATTACTAACTATTCAGTATACGTATTTCTTGAAGTCTCTTAGGTTACGCTAGCATCGCCGCCTTGCAGTCTAGGATGGAATATTTTTTGTTTTGTTTTCAGTTATGCGCTGAAGAAAAAAGCCATCTAATGGATGCTTTCGTTGGGAGTGGGTGCAAAATGGCAATGGAAGAAAGGCTGAATTGTTTTCTCGATTATAATAAGTATCACTTGCCTATGTTTGCCAGGCCTGCGATGATGTAAACGTTTTTAAGACGAAGCATGACGAACGACACGTCTACAGAATGAAGTTTAGTGTTTATATTACCTGTTTATAACAAATGTTTTTGTTTTTGACATTTTTATTATTTATTAATAATATATTTCGTTTCCAGTTGAGAAACAAATTAACTTCGTGTTAAACGATTTTTTGTGTTCGTGTTGTTCTGCATGAATTTCTCATTCCAGTTAGTAAACGAGACTTTAAAGAGATACCGATGTCTTAAAAACGTATGCTCAACCAGAAATTTAGTCACGGGAGATGGAGTATTAAATTTTAAAAAGTTCAAGTTAGCGTTAAATTTGACATTTAATGAAAACCGATGTGGTTTTTTCCACTTTTTACTAAAAAAAATTTACATGAAAAAAAAAAAGACGATATAGGTTATATTCTGTATGAAAACATTTTCGTTGCGCCAAATTTAATATCCGCCAACATTATTTTACTAAAAATGACTATCTTAGCCTATGCTTTAGTGCAAAGCTATGGAGATATATCCGTAAAATTGATTTAATATGGCGAAAAAATCG
Source organism: Hydractinia symbiolongicarpus (assembly GCF_029227915.1). Lineage (NCBI taxonomy): Eukaryota > Metazoa > Cnidaria > Hydrozoa > Anthoathecata > Hydractiniidae > Hydractinia > Hydractinia symbiolongicarpus. Next base: position 9,224,312 of record NC_079878.1, read on the forward strand.
ACTTTGTTCACAAATATTGTTATCTCCATCGTAAGTTACGAACTCTGTTTTATTTACCTTTTGTCAGGCGAAATTGGTTTTACTTACAAAGATCACAAGCAAACTTGCTGAAGGCTTTTGCCATACCTCCACTCCTTAAAGAATTACAAACGTTTAGGGTTAAGTGAATGAATAAAAGTACTATTGGATGATACCAGGATAAAACCTTTATTTTTAGGCTTTTTTTTAGAAAGAGGTGTAATAAAAAATTGCGCCGTAAACCGCTGATTATCATTTGAACAAAGACCTGGAGATAAGCACAAACTTTTACCTTGGCAAAACAGTTTTTATTCGAGGTTCTCACACAGCGTAAACCGGTGCAACTAAAGCTAATTAAAAATGTTAAAATAATTTTTATTTCTTGCGTGATAAATCCAGCAAACTCAGCTTTCTTCGAGGAAATCAAATTTAGTTTCTCTTAAACGAGAGCTCAGATGCAAACAAATGTCAGAACAAATCCCTAAAATTCAAGCTCACCCCATACCAAATCAATCAATGAGCACGTGGTCGGCGTGGTCAGAAATATACCGTAGTTTATATGATACCCGTAGTATTAATTTTCATGAAGCCTTGATGCGTAAGTGTAAGTACTGCGCGAAAATACGTCCGCTCGAAAAGGTTAAGTGAAAAATTAAAGACCGATATTTGGTTTGTTGAAAAGAGACCTAATCTTTTCTAATATACAACTATAAATCGTCACTATCATCGCCTGGGAGGTTTTCTCTGGTTATTTCCTCAGATTTCTTGTAAACTGTCGTAAGGAACTAATTTTATATTTTGAATATACAGTTTAAGGGATATCGTTTTTTTATCATATAACATCGGAATTTTGAAAAAGCCTTTGTAATAGAGGCGATCTTCTGTACCGTGGGTTTCATACAACGACGTTATATTTACTTCCGTAATCAAGAAAGCATTCACAAAACCTGCAGAATTACTTTCAAGTCACGCACTTGCCTAGCCATTGGTATAATAAAGCAAATTGTTCGGATATGATTGATAAAATCTTGTACCTTATGTTGACAAGAAAATAAAGCAGGTTAAGTTAATTGTTTCTTTCAATAACCTTTTCAGTATTTAATAAGCTGCTTTTTAGCTTCTATTAGTCCACAAGAATATAAATATGCGAATTTTGGATTGCGCGAGAAAAAGTGCTGCGCGAATTTTAATACGCTAGATAATATTGATTTCTATTTGGAGTCATGCAATGCTGGGAGTATATCTGACATTGATAATAGACTTCTTTCAAAGTTGTTTATGTGTTTGATGCGTCGCAGCTATTTTTAATAAAGCTTTTACAGAAAAAAGATGGAATCTGCCTTAAATTCAGTAATATAGGTAACACTATAACCCTGTATTTTCCCGTCTTCCCTCGTATCAAAAAGTCAAAAATTAGAAGTGATTTCCGAAATGATTTTTTGATGACTTATATATGCTCTCATTTACTTGTTGTTACGTAGGTGATTGTAAGTAAATTAATTTAAATAAAACATTTCAAAATTTCAAAATAGCAAGGTTTTTAAAAACATTGAGACTGAGATTTTGATAAATAATATGCACGTTTACAGCTGAAATCCTGTTTTTTTTATATATATTATTTTATTTTCATTTTTTCCTAAAAAACCTAAAAAACTGAGGTGCCATTTTTATCAATTCATATTACTCACAAACTGTAAGTATTAAGGTTAACCATCACAATGCTTGATACAAATGTACGATTATTGGCAGTCAGTAAAAGAGAGGGTAGTGACAGGGGAAGTGTGACAATTGCATGATCACAACAGCCAGTACCGGAAATATTAATTTTAAATATCATTTTACGCAGCAAATGTGGAAAAATGATTCGTTGGTAAGTCACACAGTTAAGCTATAGCTACAACCCTGGAAAAATAATTGTGAAAATGCTATAAGAAAATTCAGCCTTTGAAATCTCTTTACTGTGCCATCTCCTTTCCCCTGAAGTCAATGTAATTTTCTTTAGGTTTCTTGAATACTTCTGTTAGCATCAGTCAAGCATATTCAATATTGATTTTTGGGGAATGGGGAGCTCAATATGATATTTACAGTACGTTTTCCAGAGTTTTAGCTTAGCTGCTGGCTAGTTTTTGGCTTAGCTAGCTATACTATACAAGCTAATTTTAATTTTTTTAACTGATTAAAATATGAAGTGCCACTGAGCGTTAGTAAACTGTATATTGAGTTTTAGTTCTAAATTTACTTGGAAACAGTAAATAAAAATGTATTCACATCATTCCAAAAACGTGGCTGGTAGGTTTAAGAGGTTTAGCTGGCTAGCTAGCTACCTAACATATACCAAAGGATACACCCTTAAAATCTGCAATATTTTAAATTTTTTTGTCACAGTACCACTACCAAAACTCTCTGCATAACTGTTAACTACGATTATCTCAAACTGACAGTTAAAAGCTGTAAAGGTCAACATTTTGTTGATACATTCTTCAAACTTGCATGTATCCGCATGTAAACAACTAGCATACCCAATTTTTCCTTATAACTAATCTCGTTTTCATGTTATTCTGCATTGTGAGTATGTATATTTCGCGGAACCAAATGGATATGGAAATAGGTGTATTCAGACTATGAAAATGAAAAGGCAAAAAAAAAAGACAATCAAAATTTTTGGGCAGAAAAAAAATTGCCTTGAATTATTGATATATAATCTATACTGTTGCTTGCCTATATTTTCAAAGCTCGCGATGGCAAGAATAATTATCAAGTAACACCGAAATACAGACTATAACAAATGTTTTTGTTTTTAACATTTTTATTATTATTTATTAATAATATATTTCATTTTGCAGTTGAGAAACAAATTAACTTCGTGTTAAACGGTTTTTTGTGTTTGTGCTGTACTGCACGAATTTATCATTTTAGTTAGTAAACTTGACTTCAAAGAAATACCGACGTCTTTAAACGTATGCTCAACACAGGATTTAGTCACGAAAAAATGAAATTTTAGAAAGTTCAGGAAAATTTCCAAAAAATAAGTGCATAAGTTGGAAAGAAATTCATACTTTTTACACCATTGAAGTTGACAACAAAGGAAATTACTTACAGTGGTGACAGGTTTTTTTATTTGGGGAAGCTAATCAGATGGGGTTAGAAACTAACCTAAAACAATAGCCCTTTAGGGAGATAGGGCGAGGTGGAATAGAAAAGCCAAAGGCGGAAGAAAATGGAAAAGTATTGATCGGGAGGAGGAGATTACTCACTAAAAAGTAATTTAAAAACGATGCGTATTTTTCTGTTCTAGTTAAAAAAAACTAAGGATCTGAAAAACATTTTTCTTGTAGAAAACTAGGCTAAAGTATATTTTACTAGAAGGAATTGTGGTATGGAGAGATTTTGACCAAATTGACTAGTTTTGTTCAATCGCCGAATTAAATCTACAAAATATATGACTATTCACTAAATACACACCACATTAATAATATTAATAAATTTGTTTAAAAAGCGAAAACAATTCCGTTTAAATGATTTTAAACACAATGCCACAATATGACGATGAAAAACCACGATAGATACTACTCACCAAACCAAATCCACACTAAACTTAGCAAACTTTAACTCAATTTAATCCCCGCCAATAATCCGATTTCCTTCAATTTCCACATCAAAAATTTCCACACCGAATTTTCTCTCTTTTTCCACCTGTAGAGCGTCCAGGCGCTGTATCTATTTATTTACTATTTTTTCAAGTTTAGAGTCGTGAAATTCTTTTTATGTTTTTATCGTGTGTGTTTTTTAATAAACGTGTTGCACTATACGCTAAGTAACTACCACCTTAAAAGAAAGACTTGTTTGAAGCCTGCAATTTATGAAATCTCAAGCCTCTTGATTAAAATCAGCTATTGCACCACGGTATAAAATTACAAAAGCAGACTTTTACACGGATGATATTTTTCTTTTTCCTTTTTTGATTTCCGCCAGTGTCACACAGGACGGATCTTTAAAATTGTTTGCTGGAACATAGAGACGAGATCTATATATAGAAAGACATCGTAGCACCTGGACGCTGCTATGTTGTCTGTATCCGGGAAAAAACATTTGATGAGAATGCCTCGTGCCATTCTTTACCAATCGGGCGATCAATCTGAATACAAATTGTAAAAAACTTATTCATCACAAACCTCTCAAAAATACTATCCTTTTTTGAAATTCTTGCCCAACTGGGTGACAGCCTCATTTGGGGATGAAACCGACAACCACTTAGGTATGTGTCGAACACTTTACCGGCTGAGCTACTAATCCCTTATTTAACAAATTTATTTGTGAAGTTGTGTTTGTGTTTGTACAATTTTTAGGAAAAGCAGAATTCATGACATGGTATTTGTTATAATCACTAGTTTAGCTATATTTGTAATAAATTATATTTTGACATGATTTATTGTCTTCCCCCAGTTATTTTTTCCCCTTCAGTCCTCTTCTATAGATACTGCATTTATCCACAGTTGGGCCTGGCCTGTCCTCAGTTTTTAAAAATTCTCTAAAACGTGTCAAGTGTCAACAGTTAGGCCTGTCCCATATTATGACACATTTCCTAAAATTGCAAGAGTTATTTGTGTACAGTTGGGTTTTGTCCCATCTGATGACACGGTTTTTAAAAGTGCGGTATTCCTTTGTCAATAGTTGGGCCTGTACCAACTTAAAACGAATTTACAAACATTTGTTGGGCTAGGCCCGTCAATTGATGGTCCATCCCAACTGTGAACGCACCGACCCGTCTTTTGACTAGCTATCTCGCCTAAAGATGGATCAGTCACGCGTCTAAAAAAAGACGGGCCAGTCCCGTGTCAAAAGTTGGGCCAGTGTCCGCAGTTGGTTCAGAACATCTCCGTTATCATTTTTTAACAAAAAATAAGTAGGCACAGTTTTGTGTCTTACCACACACACAATATCTATTTTGCTAACTATTCTAGGATCTGGGTACATCATCAAGCATCATCGAAAAAATAAGATAGACAGTTTGGAATACCATATAATTATTATAATAAGATTTATTGTAATTCAAAGTTTTTAAATTTTATAAAGGTTAGACCGTAATATTCAACAGCAGTGTAACATTTTCACTGTGCAGTTGATTTGAGTGGTCATTTCTTTTAAAACATCAAATGTTTGGCTTCTATATAGAGGCAGTTGCACTTAGTGTATAAACGTGAAAATTTGCAACGCAACTTCATCTATTTTTGTTGTTGTTGTTATGTTTGACTCCTTTAGCCCTGAATTGTGAAAGCAAGACAAAAATACTGTCAATCTCTTTCTCCAGGATCTCTTGACCCCAGGCCTGTTATTGCGGAGCGTGGCAAACTATTTTCATTGCTTAAAATGATTATAAAGAAAAAAAAGCCATTTTACAGACGCACTTTATAGGCGCGCAAAATGAAATCAATATACTCAACTACAGGAAATCTTATCCAATTTCTTACTATTGCAATTAATTCAAACCCTCATTCTTGATCCAAGAGCTCTTTGAGATAAACCTCGAAAGTAAAAAATACTTTCGATTTTCTCTCAAAAAGCTCTGGGATCGAGAATGTTTTTTATATTGTTTGTCCAGTTTCTACGTGAAAATGTACTTTACCACTCCCTCCTCGTCTACATATTTCGGAGTACCATATGACGCCACATTGAATAAGCCATGATATCTGATTACATCTACGGATTGACAATTCTTTGGTTTCAATTAAACCTTGTTGCAGAGAAAACGTATCTAAGTAGAAAATACTAGAAAATAGTTTAATCTGTGGTATTTGAAAGAATTAGCTGAAATGCAAATTAATATTGCTGAAGCGTTGTATAAAAAACGTTCTTATGAACATAAATACCGGTTGCCGATCGTATACAGCGTACAGATGTCTTTAAGCAGCAACGACGACCAGGTTGAAGATGATGATGATGATGATACTCCTCCTGTGATCAGGTTTGGCAGCACTGATGTAACTTTGTATGATAACAGTACAAATAATTTGGTTGATGAACTGTTTCCAGCACAAAGACTTGATGAAGACGATTCTGTAAACGTTTGGAGCAGTCAGTGTTGAAAGCTTAGTTGACGACAAAAAATTTATTGAGACTGTAATAAGCATGTATGATAAAGAAAAATCAAAATTGAATACTGATAATTAAGGTACGTGAAAAAAAACGAACATCTGATGTTTACTTCTTTACCTTTATCTTCTTTTTAGCAGCACCCTTCCAATCAACAAATAATCAGCTTTTCTAAAATTAACCTGAGATTTATGGCCGAGAGAAAAACAGTTTATGCTAGGTACCCAATTATCTCTCTTTGTAAAATATGATTCCTCAGAACTTATAGTTGTTTAATTGTGGCGCTGTTTTTGCTCAACTTTCCCTGGATAATTGCAGGAGCCGTCCTTAAAGGGTTAAATCGTAAGTATAATCAGAACTAGAATCATTTATAGCCTCTCCGTTTCCTTTATCACCCGACGGAAATACGCTGCTTATGGAAAAAGAGAACAGAGGCGCTGTTCAAACTCGATTTTATTTTTAACACTTATTAATTTATCGTTTAGGTATTTACGGTTCACCTCAGCAGTTACACGATTCTCTTGAATCAATCTACCTTGATTTCGAACCAGTGCAATCCTTTAAGAAGGTTCGATTTCGTGAACCATTACTTGACGTACACGTGTTCAAATGTGATGGAGGTAATGTTAACATCTGTGCGGTGGAAAGTGAAAGTGATGGACTTTGCAGTTGAACTGCTCATAAAGAAACGTGCTAATGCGTTTCAAAGATTCTTTAGATGGTGCCAAAAAAAATTTAAAAGCAACTAAGCTTTACGTTGTTCTATCTCAAGTCTGTCCTTACGAAAACAGATTGTTCAATCGGGTAGGGTAATCGATTAACCCTTTTAGGTAAAAGCAATGTACAATCAAGGAGGTTTAGTATGATTTTACTGTCCAAGGTTAGTCCCTAGGATTTAAAATTAGAGTTACGGTAAATCCTCAAATAAGCACCTAGGCGTTTATATACCTTCCCTGGTTTTGAAGGGGGTGTTTATTAGGGGAAAGGCGTTTAAAGGAGAGAGGCGTGTATTTAAAAATAAAACTGAATAATAGAATGACTACCATCTACACTCCTACTTTAATGGAATAAGTTTCCGCGTAGATTAAATTTCGCGGTTAAGCTTATCCGTGAAATTTTAGTATTTCGCGGGACTTATTTTCGCAAAAGTGATCATAATAGCAATTTTTGCAAAAAGTAAAATAAGTTGTCAAAAGGGTTTGGGGCTGAATGGCACTGTCTTGTCTCCTAATTAAACTGGTCATTTCTACACCGACCGAGACAAGTGTAGTTTTGCATTTTAGTTCAAAGCTCTTTCAACACAACTATAATGTCAGGTAGAATAAGCACAACTAGATAAAAAAAACGAAACGAAATTCTAATTGAATTAAAAAACCTGATTCGTCATCCGTTACATCCACTACTAAGAACTTTCAATTGTTCATCTGTAAGGCTGGGAAGAGAACTCAAATTCGTTTAATCATTTTCATTAGAAGCTGGGAGCAAAGGTTTGACATCCTTAAAAGGGTCAACTGACTTGAGACTTTTGTCATTTCATCTTCAGTACTCGGTTAAAAATTAGGCCTACAAAAAAGAAAGTCTCAGACTGAAAACAAAGAAAAACAAAAATTTTAAATTTTGCAGATCAAGGAACTTTTCAAAATTTTCGCGGATGGCCTGTTTCCAAATTTTCGAAGGGAGATATTTTCGCGGATAGTACCCAAATCTGCAAAATGCGCGAAGTTTATTCCCCGCGAAAATTTATCCCATTAAAGTAATAGAAAGGTATCAATTGATGAGTCAATGATGCTTTGGAGAGGACGTCTTATATTCAGGCAATACATTAAGGATAAAAAACAAAAATATTGTAAATAATGACGCCATTATTATTTTTTCGGGGTTTCCCCGCATTCTTCTTTTTTTGTTGTACAATTTTTCTAGAGAGTATAGTTGAGAAAGATAACGAGTAGAGTACACGAGGTACTTGATTTTGATATTTTATGATTCTTTAAATGGCGCTCGATTGATGGACTTTTGATATTATTTTTGGATATTTACTTGAATTGGTGGACTTGTGATGTTGTGTGGATATTATTTGCTCGAATTGGTGGATTTATGTTATGAACTTTAACTTAGCTTAGACAGTGTTTGTTATTCTGAAATCGTCTTATTGTGTACTGCACGTCAAAATTTCAAAAACTTTCATTTTTCATGCTTCCAGTTTCATTGGTTTCATTTTTTGCATTACATTAAATTTCATTATGTCTACTGCGACTACGAGGAAGAGTGCAAGGCGAAAGGGGTTGCGGTCTATTGCGAGCACTTTGCGCGAGCGAATTGATGTCATAGTTAAGGACTTTTCGGAGGAGAAACGAGCAGAAATTATTTCTTTACAGACCACTTTAATTGACACTGTTAAACAGTTAAAGGAGTTAGATGAAGAGCTATACGGTGTTTTATCGGCTGAAGAGATCGAAACCGACGTTATGGAGGCTACAGAATTTTATCTATTAGTGAACATGAGTCTCGCGACTATTACTACCGCTACCGGACCACATGTTTCAGCCACAGAATCGACACGGTCTGTTGAAAAGAAATCGATGAGACTACCCAAAATAGAACTGAGCAAATTTAATGGGAACCCTTTGAATTGGCCCTCGTTTTGGGACCAGTTTAATTCAGCCATTAATGACAATGACAGTTTGAATGCAATTGATAAATTTAATTATTTGAAGAGATACGTCGAAGGAACCGCTTTATCAACTATTTCTGGGTTAGAATTAACGAACAGTAACTACGAAAATGCTATAGAGTTGCTTAGAAACCGTTTTGGCAACGAACAGGTGCTCATTAACGCGCACATGGAAGCCCTGTTGAAGATTGAGTCAGTACGATCAATGGATAACACCCAACAATTGAGAAAACTTTATAATGATGTTGAGAACTGTATTCGAAATTTGAAAAATTTGAAGTATAATAGCGAAATGCTGAGTTTATTGATTCCGGTTCTGAACGAAAGAATTCCCAACGAATTACGAATGATTATTTCTAGAAACTTTGGAGAGGAGAAGTGGTCCGTTGAAAAGATGCTGTTTTTTATCAATAACGAACTGCAAGCTCGAGAGAGGTGCACTGTAACCGCGAAAGGCAAGGGACAAACTCCCAGTGAAAATTACAAGAGAGGAGGAATTTCTACCGCAGACTGCTTATTGACTTTGGACAGAAAAAAATGTGTTTTCTGTCACGATTCTCACTCTCCGTCGAGGTGTTCAAAAGTTACCAACGTACAAACACGTTCGCAAATTATGAAAAAGGAAGGGCGTTGCTTTTTATGCTTGCAGCATGGACACATTTCAAAGAACTGTTGTTCAAATTACATATGCAATAGATGTGGAAGACGTCACCACATCTCTTTGTGTATGAAAGAAAAACGTGCCGAAAGAAAAGATAAAGACAACAATGGCTCGGAGGAAAACCCTTCTAACGAAACCAACGCGAATCACATCAGCCAAGAAAACAAAGGAATTCTTTTGCAGACGGCTAAAGCTTTTGTTTCGAAAGAAAGGGAGAGCAGGAACATACAAACGAGATTCATGTTTGATTCAGGTAGCCAGAGAACATATGTCACAAATGAACTGAAAGAAAAACTGAATTTAGAAACAATTCGAAAGGAGAAATTAATTATTAACACTTTTGGCCATAGCAACAGCCAATCGAGAGAGCTACCCGTTGTTAAGTTGTATGTAAAAACCGCTGACCGCTCATCTACCGTACCCATCGAAGCCATTGCCGTACCAAACATTTGCGCTCCTCTCTCAAATCAGAATGCGAAATATTACGCTGATAATTACGAACACTTGAAGCGGTTGAAATTAGCAGATTTTTCAAATGGTGAAACGAGACTGAATGTTCACGTTCTGATTGGTTTAGACCATTATTATTCATTCATTACCGGCGAAGTTGTTCGAGATCCGAGAGGCGGTCCTATCGCTATCAATTCCAAACTTGGCTGGATTTTGTCCGGAGGTGAACAGTCGAAAGCGAACGAATCAAGCTGCATGGAAGTCCACGCCTGCCGTGTTGATACCGAAAACACAATTCTTCGTGACGAGTTGAACAAGTTTTGGCAAATTGAGTCGATCGGTGACGGAGAAAACGAAAACGTATTATCTTCTTTTAAACAAACTCTTGAATTCAACGGTGAACGCTACGTGACCGAATTACCATTTCGTCCTGATCATGATAAACTTTCCGATAATTTTGCAGTTTCGAAACAACGCTTAGATTCTCTTGTTAACAAACGATTACGAAATGAACCTGATTTAGCTGTGCAATACAACGACGTTTTTGCAGACTACGAATCGAAACAGATTATAGAAAAAGTTCCAGAAAGTGAGATAGCTTGCGAAAATGCTCACTACCTTCCGCATCATCCGGTTGTACGCCAAGATAAAAGTACAACGAAAGTTCGTCCTGTTTTTGATGGATCTTGTGCCGTTCACAAACCATCCCTCAATGACATTTTGTACTCTGGTCCTAATTTACTTGCTAAGGTGTTTGACATTCTGCTGAGATTCCGTACGAACTACGTCGCTTTAGTTGCTGATATTCAACAAGCCTTCTTGAATATTGAAATCGCTGAGAAAGACCGTAATTATCTTCGTTTTTTGTGGAAAGAAAACCCTACCGAGAACGATTCAAAGCTCATTATCTATCGATTTCTGCGTGTCGTGTTTGGGTTAACGTGCAGTCCGTTTTTACTCAATGGGACAATCCAACACCACTTGGAGACTTACGAAATTATCTGCCCCGAAATTACTGATGTTTTGAAGGATGACTTGTACGTCGATGACCTAACAACCGGTACCGATACCGTAACTGAAGGCAAGAAACTTTACGAAATTAGTAAACAAATCATGAAAGAAGGAGGGTTCAATTTGCGAAAATGGGCTACTAATAACAATGAATTACAAACTTTTATCGATAAGATTGAGAACGTGAATTCTGAACCGAATAGCGACAAAACTGTTAACCCCAAAGTATTAGGGATCGAGTGGGACATCGACAGAGATATTCTAGTGTACCGATTTGACGAGTTATTGAAACGAGCGAAAGAACTGTTTCCAACAAAAAGAAACATTTTGCGTATATCTGCTTCATTTTATGACCCGTTGGGCCTGATCGCACCAATCACCACCAAAGTAAAGGTTCTTTTCCAGAAATGTTGTCAACACAAGTCCGACTGGGATGATCCACTGCAAGGGGAACTGCTTAAACAATGGAGAGATATATTGAACGATTTTGCGAATTTACAAACTTTTGAGATACCACGTTATTTATTCTGTGAACCGCGTCATGAAATTCAATCAATTGAACTGCATGGATTTTGTGATAGCTCGACGATTGCCTACGCTGCTGTGATTTATGCAAAAATACGAACTAACCTCGGCGTAAGTGTTTCGCTAGTGACTGCTAAAACGAAAGTTGCGCCCCTAAAGCCGCATTCTGTTCCACGTTTAGAATTGCTAGGATGTGCTCTCTTAGCAAAGTTGATGAGCCATGTGCTTAATGCGATCAATGGTAGATTGAAAGTTGATCGTTTTTTCGGTTGGTCAGATTCGGAAGTTGCCCTTTGTTGGCTAAAAGGCAAATTGAAGCAGTGGAAGCCATGGGTAGAAAACAGAGTTGTTTATGTTCGATCAGTCATTCCATCGGAATCATGGTTTCACGTTTCCACCATTCATAACCCCAGTGATATACCTACCAGACCAGACAAAATTGGTGACTTCAATTCAAATTTGTGGTTAAACGGTCCTGAATTTCTGTCTGATTCCAGCTTTGTTCCACCTGAGTTTCATGTCAACAAACATTCATTCGATGTTTTGTCAGAAGAGAAGAAAAGTCATGTCACTACTAACATTAGTCATTCCACTCATCATTGTCATTCGCAGTTACATGATATTATAGACGAGACTAAGTTTAGCTCACTGAAAAAGCTTATAACTACCATTGGATATGTTTACAGATTTGCGAATAAATTGTTAAATCGAATTCGAAAAAGAGACAGTATGACAGTATGCAACGATCGTGAACTGTCGACTCAAGAATACAAAAGTGCATTTGATATTTTGATTACAAACAATCAACGAAAACTTCGAAACAACCAAAACTACTTCAACAAACTTTCGTCCGCCCTGAAGTTGTTTGAAGATGAGAAAGGAGATTTACGTGTTAAAGGACGTTTTGGTGAGAATAAAAAGCTTTCATATGACGAAAGGTATCCGTTGATTCTTTCGAGTGATTCACATTTTACAAAACTTCTGGTTGAAGATGCCCACGAAAAAACATTTCATCAAGGCGTAAAAGCGACACTCAACATGTTACGAATGAAGTTTTGGATTCCGAAAGGTAGACGCACAATCAAATCCATTTTACGACAGTGCATTGTTTGTCGACGATACCAAGGCAAACCTATTAAATCACCACCGACTCCAGATCTACCAGAATACAGGTATTGCGCTTCGAGAGCTTTTGAACACGTTGGGTTCGATCATGCTGGTCCACTCTACATTCGTACCGAGAACCGAAACACGACAAAGGTATACGTATTAATACTTACATGTGCTACTACTAGAGCTGTGCACTTTGAGCTTTCACCCGATTTAAAGACGCCAGCGTTCATTAGAGCTTTCAAAAGATTTCAATCCAGAAGAGGAACGCCTGCTACGGTTGTGCATGATAACTTTAAAACGTTTAAATCTAACCATGTAAAAAGATTTATGAGACATGAGTCTATTGAAACTAACCCGATTCTCCCCAAGAGTCCTTGGTGGGGAGGATTTTATGAAAGGATCGTCAGATCAATGAAAACCGCCTTGCGTAAGACCATTGGGAAGGCACTATTGACTTTCGAAGAGCTCGAGACAGTTCTGTGCCAAGTTGAAGCATCGATTAACTCAAGACCACTTACATATCAGAGTGAGGACGATCTTGGACAGACTATCACACCTTTGCATTTTATTTACGGCTCGAACATTGTTGGTGCTGAATGTGTCCCAATGAATGATACCGACCAGTGCTCGAAACGATTACTTTATGTACAACGAGTGCTTGACGATCAGTGGCGACGATTTTATCGAACGTATTTGAACGAATTACGGCAACATCACTTCTACAGAAAGGATGGCAGAGAAACACCTGATTTAAAGTTGAACGACGTCGTGGTGGTGAAAGATGATAACCAACTGCCAAGAAGTAGATGGCCATTGGGTAAAGTTACGGAACTGATCTATGGAAAGGACGGATTTATTCGTGGTGCGAAGATTCGGGTTAACACCAAGAAAGGACTTGTTTCTACGATAACGCGTCCTATTCAAAAACTGATTCCACTTGAAATAGCAAATGAGACTGAAAACGAAGTTGAAAAAGTTGAAAAAAGTGAACTTGAAAAACCCGCTGAAGACACTCTCAATGAAGATGAGCAACAACGAAGGCCGACGAGAAAGGCTGCGGTTGAAGGACAGTTGATGCGTAAACTCCGCGAAGAGTATTTATAGTTTTTTTTTGACATATATATATATATTTAGGATTTCTTTATGTTTAGTCATACCGTGTTGACATCGGACATGTCAACGGGGGGAGTATGTAAATAATGACGCCATTATTATTTTTTCGGGGTTTCCCCGCATTCTTCTTTTTTTGTTGTACAATTTTTCTAGAGAGTATAGTTGAGAAAGATAACGAGTAGAGTACACGAGGTACTTGATTTTGATATTTTATGAATCTTTAAAAATATTGTGTTCAATTCTACGAGCTGTGTGCATCTGATCATATGGTAATGAATGTCAAGATCTCTTCTGGTGAGCCAACTTCCGATATTCACTCGTTGGGTCAAACAGGAGCAATTGTCTTACATTTAATGGAGAACATGCTAGGAAAAGGTTATGAGCTGTACACTAATAACTTATATAATTCATTTGAATTGGAAAGCATTTGCTCACAGAAAATACCTATATATGTGGTACATTAAGAAGTGATCGTAAATCAAATCCAAAAAGGTTACCAAAGCAAAACGCATAAAGGGAAACGCTGTAAGCAGAAGCAGAGAGGGTGTCATTTTTACAAAATGGACTGACGAGACATGTTGTGACGATCAGTACCATGCGCACACATGAGACAGTAAAGGTGTCCGACAAAGAAGGTGGGAAGAAGATGAAACCAACCAGCATCCGAGGTTATAATTCAGGCATGTCAGATATCAATAGGGATAACCAGATGGTCTCCTATTATGACTGCATGAGAAAAACAACACGATAGTACAAAAAAATAGCGCTGCACATCTTCGACATTTTTGTCTTCAACGCATACTGAACACCAAATATGGTAGGATAAGTCATTGACATTATTAAAGTACAGAGAAGCTTTTATTAGGGATTTCATTGGAGACAAAGTAAAAACAAGGTCTGTTTGTCCAAGGAGAACAAACACCATGCCTAATTTTCATGATGTAACTGCAATACCTCCGACTGAGAAGAATAGATTGTCAACAAAACCATGCCGAGTTTGTTTCAAAGAAAAAGGAAAAGAAACTCGATATGAATGCACTGTATGGAGCGAAAAGCCACCTTTATGTGTTGGGAAATGTTTTTTAATGCAAAGGAATAGTTTTTCTTGTAGTTTTTCATGAAAGATATTGTCAACCATAATCCAAAATAACTTTCTATTTTGGTTAGTAAGTAGCGAGTTTTCCAACTAATAAAATGGATAGCACATGTTTTTCTAAGTCAAATACTTTGACACTAACCTTTCTCCATCTAAAACAAAAGAAAAGTATTGTTTTTAATTAGCCAATTAGCTTTAAAATAAATTTCTCTATGAAACTACGAGCATACTTGTAGTTGGCAAAAAACAGCTCTGACGTACTACGAGTATACTCGTAGTTGGCAAATAAATAGCGCTGACGTAGTACGAGTATACTCGTAGTTGGCAGCGAACGTGTTAAATTTCAGCTTATTTGGTAAGACTTTTGAAACAAAACTGATTCAATACAGCTCTATGTAAAGGCAAAACATATCAGAGCTATTTGCCAGAAAAAATTACGACTCTCAATAATCCTAACAGAGGATGCAAAAAGAAAAATCAATTGGTAGTGAACCTACAGTTGGTAAATAGTTAGTGTGTAGTATCATGTCCCACACAGCTAATAATATCATCAGTTTCATCTCTTCTGGGTGGAGATGCAATGGTCAGAGAAAGAGTCGGTGGTCTGAACAGAAAGAAAGTTGGACATAAACGTACAGGAATTGAAAGCGCCAAAACTAGCAATGCCTTGGTTTCATCGGTTGATTCTAGATTCTCTAACCATTCACTTTCAAATGAACAATAATGTAGCTTTAAACTATCTCAAAAAAATGGGTGGCACCTGAAGAAAAGTTTTAACAAAGATAAGCAAGAATATCTGGACATACCTCTAGGACCTTTGCTGCTGATTTGTTCCACTTATGCGAAGAAACTAAGAAACTTTGATAAGCCAAATCAAAGGAACAGGGAAAAATGGTTCCACTTAGTGAATGTTCCACTTGTCCTGGTTTTCAATTATCCGAAGAAACTAAGTCAGTCACTAAGCTAAATCAATGGTCACTTATCCGGGGTTCCACATATCGGGCGACAACTGTACTTCGGGTATTCAACTTCAGTCAAATTGACCAAAGTGAAATTTTAAACTGATACGAGATTTCCACGTAAACACTTTATCCTAAAATTGAATGCAGTTTTCGAACTGTGCGCATGTCTGACAAACACGGGATTTAGTGAAACATCACAAAAGTAACCGCCTTTTCAATATGGTGGGAAATTTCACTTTTTCTAAAAAATCAAACTGGGATTCTTAGCCTTGAAATATTATTTGCAACAACTTGCAATGTTTTTTTTCCCTTAGGACAATTTCAGACGGCGAGCTGTTGGGTTGCGTTATTCTCTAGAATGCGGTCCAAAACAGCCCAGGTTAAATGGTGTTTATTTTTACTTCCGTTAATTTAAACTGCCGTAAGTTTCTTTAGATTACCCACAAAGTATTTGTCCGAAATTTGTAACTTAAAACATTAAAATTTCGTTTTACAACGTACAAAGCTAACTTTTTAACACTATCTTTATCTTATTAGCGATATTTAACTGTCCCCTCTCTTGTTACAAGCTGAAAAATACAAAAAATTATAACAACAATTTATAAATTCAACCATTCTCCACAATTCGCTAATAATAGTTACCAATATGTTACTGTTTGGATAGACTTCATTATTTATATCAACAAAATGTTATCGCTTTTCTTCAAATATGTCTAATTTCTGAAATCTAGTTGCGGATTGATGTCGATTGATTTGTCTATTTTTGCAACAGAAGAAACACTTAAAATTTCATCTACAAAACAGTCTAAATCTAAAAATGCTATCAAATTTTAGGTTGCAATTTTTATTTTGATAAGATCGACCTGAGAAAGGGCTATAAATAAATCCGTCCTATAATTATATCAATTGGATTGTTTAATTTTGATTTTGGAATTCGACAAAATTTGATTTTATGTATTTGTTAAATTAAGTTGGGCATTTTAAACTTTTTAGATTTGTCGAAAAGAAGCGTCAACCAATCAATTTTTTTCCAATTAAATTTGAGCAATAATTGAATAGGAACCTGTTTAGATGTCTCTGCACAATAACTTCAAAAATTGTCTGTGCCGAAAAAATTTAAAGCACCACGTACATTATTCAATTAAAAAAGCAACGATATAGCATTCTTTTGTATCGTTTTGTATATTTTTCCATAAAAATCTTGTTTATCAATGGTAACTTTTCGAACTAATGTAACGTAAAGATGATGAAGAGTTTCCAGATCTCAATATGTTTTGGTTTTGGTTTCGAAAGCTTATTTCCAAACGGTTTTCAAGGGTTATTTACAGAAGACAGTGGTTTATCATCTTGTTAAATTTTTTATAAATAAATATAAAACCATCCATACATTTTATCCGTACGTATATTGCGCACCAACAAAATATTATACATTATTCAATTAAAAAAGCTATAGTCTGTCATTTAATTTGGTATTTCCAGAAACTTTTTTCGATTTGGTTATGATCGAGTGTATTTACCCCAGATATGAAGCATAAAAACTGATGCGATAAATAATAAGCTCATCACCAAAACTGGAACTGGGCCCCTAAATTAAAAAATAATAATCATATAGAAAATATGACAAGCATTAAAGAAGTTCCCTTTATTACAATTTTTCAAGGCTTATAATTATTTAGAATACAAGGCCTAAATTGTTGGTTTGCTGTTTTCTGACTCATAGTTTTGTTGCAGGGTCGGCTAGTCAGCTTTTCGTCAGACAAAAAAATATCATTTTATGTCTACTCTGGTCTTCTCACGAGCCTAATGTATTATGCTGGGTTTTTTGTACCTCTGGGACATTGCAATCAGTACACTTTAGAATTGCTATTTGTTGTCATTCTTAGTCCCTGTGTATACAGCACAGTTGTAGGTAAAAAAAGACCAATAAAACTGGTTAATTACTTTGAGTTCTTTTGGATCAAATAAACAGGAAATATTTTTTTTTGGTAAGGTGAACAAATAGACAATATGCTATTCGATGTGGGTTAGGTGGTTTCACAAGGGATAGTATGGATAACCAAATCAAACCAGAATTCTGATGGCAAAACACACCAACCATAGCCCTTTTTTCTGATTTTAAGTCAATTGTGCTGTGTATATACCACAATTACTGTGCACATTTTAGCTATGACACTTTTTAAAAAAAAATAAGTATTTATCTGGCTTAAAGATTACTTTACTTTCCTATTGTAGTATAAATGTTCTTAAATAAAAGTAAAAACAAAGTCAATAAAGTTATTAAATTCACTCAATTTTTACTTTAATCTATTATCACTAGCTATGGCTGTTTTTGTCACAAAAATGTTCTTGTTCTTAATTTTTAGTCACAAAAAGTGTAGAATTTAATTTTTATAAGAAATGTCAAAAAATATTTTGCTTCATATGCACAACAAGATTATGTATATTAGAAATGGTAGAGCACTTGTTGCTTATAGCCTGTTCCTAAAACTTCAGGATTTTGTGCTCATCATCTTTCAAGAGTATTTTTATCCAGGCAGTTATCAGGATGATTTGAGACTTGTCATACTCACACTTTAATTCCTGGAGAGTCCTCAGTGTAAAATCTCCACATATTTTGTGGCCCACCAGCGCCAGCAGCACGCCTAGTTGTTGTTGAAGAACTGGTTCCCTTTCGTGATCTTACTGTAGAACCACTACCACCTTTTGGGCTCGATGCCTTCCCTGGAGACCTTCCTGAAGACCCAACATTGGTTGCAGAGGCAGATTGAACCTAAAGAAAAATGAGAGTGTATGTAAAGGCCATCTAAGAAAATTTAATTCAAGAAAAATAAGTACACGTTGCTTCTACTCACCATTTTGACTTTCTGTTAGCGCTACGTCAGAGAGAATGAAGTTTACAAAGGAAACATTTTCAATCGAATATTTTAAAAGATATGGTCATGTATCCTAAGAGCTTTCCTCTTTTTGCAAAATATAAATTTAGTGAAATACCTTTAGGTGAAGTTGACCATGGTCTTTGTTTTGAATAATGCACTCGTCCAACTCGAAATAAAAATTTGTTCAGGGGGGTTCTTTTTAGCGATTAGACACTAATATCAGAGAATCAATCTCTTAAGTAGATTACTTATAATGCTTTTTAATAAAATAAAAATATAGATACCCAGAAGAGAATACGATGAGTATTTTTAATACATTTTTCTCGTTGTATGCAAAAGTACTTTAAATAGCACTGCCTAACAAAAATAATATATCACTCGATAAAGTTCTGGGAAATTCTGCACGAGACACCAAAGATGGCAAGCGCAAGCAAGGACACCAGCTAGCTGATGGTTTAATTCACCATTTTCTTATTTCGTTTTCTGGAAATAAGAGTGCTAAGTATATCTTAGTTCTAAACCGCAGGCTTGACAACCTTTGTCTTTTTATGGACAAGTTACCCACTTACAAATTAGGACTCCCAGCATTTAGTACTCAGTTCAATGCCATATTTTCGTGAAAAAATAGTATATCTAGCTAGCTAGCTAGCTGTATCTTGATCCACATGACATGGCACTTTAAGTTTTGAAATGATTGTAAGTTTAAAATTGAAACAAGGTGCAAGTGAATAGGAAATGAATGGGATACAAATGGGAAACTATTTCAAAACTGTTTAAAGTGATTAAAAGACATGTTTTTGATTAGCTTTAAGGTGTGAGTAAGGGAAAATGTGTGATGTTTTAAAATAGCTTCTATTAAAATTACGTAAAAGTTGTAATATTGTTGTTTAACATTTTCTGAAAGTTTATAAAATTGCCTAAAAGATGATATGAAAATTATTGGAAACGAATAAAATTAAAGACATTAAAAAATGACCCCTCCTTTACTAATACATTTCCATTTACAAAACGTTTAGTTTTTCATGATCGATGTTCACTGTTTTGTAATCACAACACATTGATCTAAAAACTATCTGAAGATTATAGTGTAATTATTTTCCGTTTTGAAGATATTTTCCACTTACTTTTTATATTGAATTACAAACCATAATTTGCTAAAAAATATGTCATAACTCGAGATCTGTTCACACTTACGAATTAAATGTAAAATCATTTTTAGATATAACATCTGTCTTCAAAAACCGCTCACCCTCCACCTTGTAGCTTTTTTTAGTTTTGTAAATGAAGATGAAAAGGCTAGCAGTACTAACACAATAAATAAACATTTCGAAAAAGACCTTTTTAAAAAATATCATCACTTTTGTATAGTTAAATGGTCGCTACAGGTGTTTTTAACAACTTCTGTACAACACGCGTGTCTGCTCATGTTTGCACTTAAAACATATTCACAAGAAGAGAGATAGGCAAAGTAAAAATAAACAAAAAGGAAAAGGAAAAAATGTTACAAAATCTCATGGAATAGGGTTAAAAAAATGATCCAATATCACTAAGTCATATTCGCTATCACTGGATAAAACATCATTATTTTCTTTCGACTAACATTTTTGTTCAATTTGCATATTATTTTTTATTTTTTATCTTCACTTGGCTGGAGAGTTAAAACACTTTTTTCTAATTTTTTTTCTCTTTTTTGAAGGAGCAGAAGCTTTATGACGAGTAGACATTTTTTGAATTTCCGCGCCCGAAGGCGTAGGAAATTCTTTAAAACCGTCGTTTTTTTCTTTCGGAGCATTTTTTAAGAAAAAATCGACCCTGGGATTTCACGTTGCTCCGTCACAGATGTAAACTTCGTACCCAAGCTCCTTAACTACTGGGAAGTCTCGTATTGACGTTTCAGGCCAAAATTGGTATTTGTTTTCGAAAAAATTTGGCACAGTTAACAAAAAGAGTATGCTGAACATAATGGTGACATCAAAATTTTGATTTTTTCACCTAAATGCCATTTTAGGCCAAAATTGGTCCAAAAATTAAAACCACTTCATTTTCGGCTAAATCTGGCACAGTTAACAAATAAAGTATGCTGAAAATGATGATGGTACAAAAGTTTGATTTTTTGTCACCTAAATGTCATTTCAGGCCAAAATTTATCTAAAAATTAAAACTGCTTTATTTTCGACAAAAATTGACACAGTTAATAAAAAAATATGCTGAAAATGATGGTCACATCAAAATTTTGATTTTTTGTCAACTAATGCCGTTTAAGACCATAAACGTTTCAATCGCAAGACTTTCAACCATGAATGATAGGCTGTATTTTTGTTAGCAATTTCTTTTAAAATGTGAGTTTAATGGCACGTTTCGTTTTGTTTGCGTTTGTTGTAAGATATAATGTCACTGGTGTGCTTGATCTTAGAGGTTCATGCACCAAACCCCTTCGAATGTTTGGCACAATAACACAACGAATTAGCAGGTTTTCATCAAATATTTTGGTAGCGCGCGGAAATTCTTAGAGCCCCCAGGGCTTCTTGTTATTATATGAAAGAGTAAAATTTCTATACATTTTTAATTTATTTAAGAAGTCCGGCAAAAAAACACTTAACTTGACGACCCAAGGTTAAAGGCAGGCTTAACGCTTAAATACGTGTACAATTTACCTCCGCACATCTACTCAATTATTATTCAAAAATACCTCCGGAAGTGGTAGAAATAGAAACAGAGGATATTAGTTTGTAGAATAAGTTTTTATGAAAGTTGTAAACTGTAACTTCAGTTATTAACACATGCTTGAGTTGAGTCTTGTCGTTACCCTACCAAGTTAAGACAGCCACTCTAAATTTATATTTTGCTAAATAAGTTGTAGTGGAAGTTCCAAAATAAATTATAACAGTATCTCAGGTTTCAGGGAATTTCTGCTGCATTCTGCGCAAATTACCAGTCCAGGTACCAATAAACTACACGTGCAGAAATTTAATTAAAATTACAGAATTCTTAAAAAATTGTTGTAATGTGGTTTGCTTTTTTAGCTTCAGAACAGTGTTTAGCACATTGTTTTGTTATTTAGTTGGGTTTCCTTCCTACTATTTTTGAAGGCGAAAATCGCTTTTTTGTCTTAAAATGTCGATTAACCGATGGAATTTTGGCTCAAAATTTAAACAATTGAGAGTTTGAATAACTGACAGATAGCTATGTGCCTGAAATTCAAAAAACATCTACGGGGAACAAAAGTCGTTAAAATAACCGAGCATTTCAAATAATTGCAGGGTATTCTCTCCAAATAACGGACACTCCAACCTCGATCCCAGGGCCTGTAGCGTTATTTTGAGGATGAAACGCGTACGATTTTCATCCTCATATAAAACAAAACGCTACAGGCCCCAGGATCGAGGTTGCGGACACTCCAAAAAGCGGACACCTCTGATTAACGGCCAGGTTTTATACACCAGCCGAATTCTTGTCAAAGTCTCAGAAAAGCTTCTAAAAAGCGGACAAGGAATAAGCGGACACTTCAATTAACGAACATTTTTATGCAAGAAATAGGTATTTTTGAACTTCTCTCTTTTTATAATTAGCGGACACCTGCAGAAAATGATGCAACTTCTCTTTAAATTATTGTCTGTGAAGAAAAAAAACAACGAAAAAACAGTGTTTTACTATGATTTGTATTGTCGTCGATATTTTATGCATTCATAAGTATTACATATTTTGTATTTGGGTTGTAGGGCTTTTCTTTACCATGCAGCTATACATCCGTGGCCTAAATCCTAAAATTGGTTTGTTAAAGATTTATATATGGCTAAAAAACGTGAGAAATATCCTAAAGCTACCAATTATTAAGGAAAACTACCGTTTTTTCGACTTTTTTCTAATCATTATGGATTTTGTGTGCACGTGGGTATTAATTTTTATGTGTATTACGTATTATTCACAAGTTCACATTTGGGATGTCCGTCATCTCTTTGTATAACTGCCTGTGTTTATGTTGTATCCTCGCATTCGTTCTCGTGCTATCCTGTAGCCTCCATTCCGTGTTGTATATAATCAAGGAGAAGAGTAGCAAACGACATCCAGATATGAGGCAGACACGACTTGAGAAAGTAAGACTTTTTGCACAAAGTTTTTAAAAAATGTCATAAGAAGAAATACTATAAATTTGAAATAAAAGATTTACATTTCTGGAAGCAAACATCGCACAGTGTGTGAAATATAAATATATACCATTCATAACTTAAAGCGTTATTAAGTTAAAAAAAGTTTAATATTTCGATATCACCATCGTTTTCAGCATACTTTTTTGTCTACTTTGCTCAGTCAGGAAGACTTAGACCCATTCATGTATATATTAAAAAACTAGTGCTCGTTGCAAACAAGGAATATACATGCTTTTTAATTATTATTTTAATTATTTAACAATCGTTTTTTTGACGTGGGAGCCTGTGTAATAAATTACTTTCCTTGAGAGTGATGGATTCATTTAGGCATTGTAAAGTGTTGTTGAAGAAGCGATGTCAGCAGAGTCGTGCGTAGAGTCATACGATGATACCTTTTGATAAATTATGCAGGACATATGAAACATTCAAACAGTGCGCAATGTCATGCAAAAGTATGCAGTTTTAGGCATGAGTCACTTTAAAAAAACTACGTGCATTCAATTTTTTTATGTGTTATTTTTGTATCACAACATTACAAAAAAAAAACATTTCTTAAAAACAAAAGGTCCAATGATATTATACGCGCAAAGAAATATGTCATTTTGTGAACAAAAAGTTTTTTGTATAATAAAAGTAGTATTATGTCTTTGTCTTTTTTTGCATGTTATTAAAATCGTGTTAATTTTTTTCTGCTACGACGTTAAGGAACATACATTGTTTCTGACATCACCTTGTCTAAACTTAATGTACAAAACCTTCGTGTTGGGTTGCACAAGCAATGTACCAAGCAAGTTTTTGAATTCCTCACAACATTTACACTCGTGAAAGATCGGAAGAACACATTTTTACATTTGTGCAAATTTATTGCTTTACTAGAATTTAACTCGACGTTTTCATCGCTCATATCACTATCGCACTGATTTACGTTAGTATATATTTTTAATTCTTGCTGGATATATTCTTCGTGAGTGTAAGAAGCTGCGAAGTCTTCAATAGTAAATCAACGCTTTTGATGGTTGCAATAAATCTACATATCATTCTGAGAAGACGACCCTGGGCGGCCTGAGTGAAACTTTATTTATCTTCTTAGAAATCTTGTTCAGCTATAAACATAATGTGACGTCACAAATCAACAAAATGGACTACGAACAAAGTTGAATTTTGTTCGATAATGGCGACGACCTTTAAAGTAATTACTGTTTTGGGGGACGAAATTAGGACATAAATGAACATTGGAAATTCTGCCATATTTTTCTCGTGATATTATAGAATGTTTTTACCTTATATAATACCTGTTGCAAACTTAAATTTTATAAATTTCAAGATTATCAAAAACTCCGCCTAGATTTACCAGTGTTCATACACAATAAATAAACTAATTATTCCGTTCAAAATCGGAAAAAAGAGTTGTTTCGTAAATAAACTAATTATTCGGTTCAAAATCGGAAAAAGGAGTTGTTTCGTAAATAGTATAAACTATTATCTTAGTAAGCATGCGAAAAGAAGCTGAACATTTTATAAAATCAATGTAAATACGGTAATGCATTTTCGAAACCGC
This sequence comes from Hydractinia symbiolongicarpus, assembly GCF_029227915.1. Lineage (NCBI taxonomy): Eukaryota > Metazoa > Cnidaria > Hydrozoa > Anthoathecata > Hydractiniidae > Hydractinia > Hydractinia symbiolongicarpus. Next base: position 9,248,604 of record NC_079878.1, read on the forward strand.
AATCAAGACATAAATTGCCGCTTGTATACAGTATTTTTTTTACAAAAATTGGTTAGAAATCTTGCAAATTTTATAATAGGGCTGCTTATAAAAAATTTCGTTATTCATTAAGTATTAAGTACATTAAGTATAAAACTTATGAGCATTTTTGAAACTTTGAGTGGAAACAAAAAATGATCAACTGATGTGATGTGTCGAGAAAGAGACACCCTGAGCGTGCTCAAAAATGTACTTAACATGAAGATACACTTGGTTTGTTGTAAAACAGCTCGTTTAATATCAATCTGCCGGACGGTCGAGTCATTTTCATTTTATTACACTGAAAATTATTTTTTTAACTTTATGAAGCTCTGCTTAATGGTAATACTAATGCTTATTTAAGTTTAAAATTGATGATTACCCTCGCCTTGATTGTTTAAAATCTTTTAATGGTATTACAAAAGTGCAATAAAACGATTGAAAATAAAACAAGAAGCCCAGGGGCTTGAAGATTTCCGCCATTAGCCTAAAAGATTATAAAATTTGAAATTGATCTTGAAAACGGAGAATTATGGGGTAAACAAATCATTGAGTATTCTCAACTATTAAGGGCCTGATACACTTGTACAATATCACTGAAATAAAACATATAATATCAATATAATTTCTTAAAATATGTTTAAAATAGAGTTATAATTTCTTTTAATTGAAATTCCGCGCCTCTTTAAAACCGTCGTTTTTTCTTTCGGAGCATTTTTTGAGAAAAAATCGCCCCTGAATTTCACGTTCCTTCGAGAAGAGGATAGCATTGGTATAACTGACTAACTAACTAGCCCTGTCCCAAATGGTCAATTGCAACGTCACAGATTTAAACTTCGTACCCAAGCTCCCTAAGTACTGGGAAGTCATCTAAATGACGTTTCAGGCCAAAATTGGTATTTGTTTTCGACAAAATTTGGCTCAGTTAACAAAAAAAGTATGCTGAACATAATGGTGACATTTTAATTTTGATTTTTGTCACCTAAATGTCATTTTAGACCAAAATTAATCCAAAAATTAAAACTACTTTATTTTCAACAAAATTTGGCACAGTTAACAAATAAAGTATGCTGAACATGATGGTGACATTATAATTTTGATTTTTGTCACCTAAATGTCATTTTAGGCCAAAATTGGTCCAAAAATTAAAACTACTTTATTTTCAACAAAATTCGGCACAGTTAACAAATAAGGTATGCTGAACATGATGGTGACATTATAATTTTGATTTTTGTCACCTAAATGTCATTTTAGGCCAAAATTGGTCCAAAAATTAAAACTACTTTATTTTCAACAAAATTTGGCACAGTAAACAAATAAAGTATGCTGAATATGATGGTGAGATCAAAAGTTTGATTTTTTGTCACCTAAATGACATTTCAGCCCAAAATTTGTCCAAAAATTAAAACTACTTTATTTTCGACAAAAATTAGCACAGTTAATAAAAAAATGCTGAATTGATGGTCACATCAAAATTTTGATTTTTTGTCAACTAAATGCCGTTTCAATCGCAAGACTTTCAACCATGAATATGATAGGCTGTATTTTTTGTTAGCAATTTCTTTTAAAATGTGAGTTCAATATGACGCGTTTCGTTTTGGTTGCGTTTGTTGTAAGATATAATGTCACCTGTGTGCTTTATCTTTAAAGCTTCATGCACCAAACCTATTCGAATGTTTGGCACGATAACACAACGAATTAGCAGGTTGTCATCAAATATTTTTGTAGCGAGCGGAAATTCTTAGAGCCCCCAGGGCTTCTTGTTAATATTTTATATAGCTCAATGTTGTTAGTGTTGCTTGCTTGTAGAAAAAACTTTTTCCCAAAAAAGCACAAATGAAAGTCAAAGTGAAAAAAGTGATTTCTAATTGATCAGATAAAAACAAACAATCGTTAAAAGAAAAGCGATACAAGAAATTCAATGGTATCGTTTTTTACAACGTTGGTTGTGATTACGTTATTGTTACAAAATATGCTTACCACAGTTTATTCCCAAAGTGAGAAACATGCATTTACACATATATTTGATCTTTTTAGCAAATTCAGCTGAAAGACAAATGATGAGGATTTTGTTTTTGGAAAAAAGTCACATTTCATCCTATTTTATATAAAAATAATTTCACCATTAAAAAGTTTTTTTATTTTGAAAGAAGTTAAAAATTTTTTTTTTTCTCCCTTACTCACACCTTAAGCCAAAATCACATCAGTATATACAAACTATGTTAACAATACACCTTGTGCCGATTTTGAAGAAGTAATGCGCACATGTTTTAAAGACACAATATTTAAAGGGCTATATTTTCAAAATGGCGGTTTTGGTAGGTAAAGAAACTAAAATCGTAAATAGCTGTATGTATAGTTTTGTCCTGCTTATAAGGGGAATTGATATATATTATATCATTAAAAGGGCATTTAAAAAAAAAATAGAATTAAAGCTATTAGTTTTTAATATCTTACTCAAAATAAATCCTTCTTGTATAAACAAATCAAAACAAACTTGGAGGTCTCAAGCTTAGCTGCCATCTATGTTTATAAGAACCAATGATATAAATGCCAGAACATATAGGAGCAAATTAAATATTCTGTGTTGTTTTTGTATATTCTTTAATTTAAACACCACAGATGGTGCATGTGCCGCGAATTGTAAACAAACATCTCTGGGTTTTTACCATGGATGAAAATAATAACATACTTAACGAAATGTCATTTGAAAAATTTAAAATATGGAGTGTCAAACATTTTATGCCCAGAATTGTTTTATGGTCAAATTAATTCCTAATGTTTCCAGAAAAAACACTGTATTAGTAAGATAAATGTATTTCATAAACACCAAAAAAAAAACATTAGAGATTGAGGTAAGTACAGTAGGACACCTAACATCGTGGATTGCGTATCATGCGCGTCGTGCACAATTCAAGATGCTGTCGCAATAGTAAAATTTTTTAGCATTGTGAATGTCCCAATCCATTGTGGGGTCGACTTTCACGATGCATCGTGACTTTCGCGATCCATATTGCGATCGTCATAATACATCTTTAAACATTATAAAAATCACGTAATTAATGTCATGAGAGAATAGCGCAATTAATTATGAATAATTGTTTTGTTTTTGTTAATCAAAAATATTTTTGTTGTCGTAAGCTTTTTTCTTGTTTAGACTGACTCTAATACTCACTCTACTCTAAAGGCCCGCCCAACCCTAACTTTCACGATAAAAAAATAGTAAAAATATCAACAAACAAACATTTGCTTATCCAGTCTCTTGAAAAAAAAGATTATGAATGTTGTAACACCCTCCTTCGTTATGATTAATATATGTTTAAAATTACGCTGCTTGCTAAAATCTTAAATTTCTTAGTTGATATCATTTAAGAAAAATCATTAATATCATTAAATCTTTTTCAATGATATTAGAAAAATAATTAAAACAACATAAAATACGCATGTCGTAACACCCTTCTCCTGTTATTTTTTATTATTTTTTTGTTGTTGTTCCAACCATACATTCTTATTTTTCCATGAACTTTCATTAAATCGGACATTCGCCAATTTAACATTCGCTAATACAAGCAAAACATACATAGAAATATAAATAAAATGACCATGATACCAACAGACGTCAAGATCCAGTGGTGATTAGGTTGAACATAAAAAAAAAGAAAATAGTATTTTAGTTAGTTCACCTAACCAGCTAGCAACCCAACAGTAGATAGACCCTAGCAATTTCGATCACTGGATTTTTGAATAGTGCCGAAACATCACAACCTATACAATAATATCAATATGATGAGTAAGGTTGATAGTCATTTCTCTTCCAATGATATGAAATGTTTTAAACGTTGTATTACATGTTCGACTAATATGCGTAGTTTCGCTACTTCATTTGTTTTCTTTACGTCTTTTGTCAACATTTGAGATTGTCTGCGCTTTCCAGGAGGAACAAGAACATGAATAAATCAAGCTGCACATTCTTCAATGATGTTAAATCCCTTATCAACCAAGATTTCAGTATAAGGCTCGATTGAATCTAAGGAACCTAATGCTAACGAGATTGCCTTACCTGACACAATACCACCATAACCTTCTAAAGCGAATGCTATAAACCTATTTGGTGTAATAGCTATAAAGTACTTTGGCGGTATTATGGTGTTTGTAGTTCGACCAAATTATACGTTGAGCTTGGTGGTTTTTGGGTGTTTTGATCCTCTGTTATATATCTCTGTTGCGTCAGCGATAGTATGCAAGTTTCGAAAAATTTTAAACTTATTTGGTTATGAAGCAGTAGCCTTCGAATTTCGCTTTGGCACTCGGCAATTGGCGAAGTAATTGCATTAAGCTTTGCGATAGTCGCGATGCATAAAAAAATAACGATGCTATCGCGATCGTCACTATTAATCGTGATTGTTGCGATGGATCGTGAATAACATTAAAAATATTAAACAATAGATGTGTATAGCTAATCTTGTGTCTTTGTTTTTGTTTTTTTACATTTCAAAATTCTTTTGCATCTTGTATTTTTATTAGAAATTGGATTTTAGAAATAAGGTGACTCCAACTTAATTACTTGTTCTACGGGCGAAGTAGATAGTAGTTTACGGTCTGTCGGCCGGCAATCTGAATCTGAAGATGGCCAAAAGCTTTTGTTAAATGAATTGGATTTGTTGACTCGCTTATATGTCTTTTTTATCTGTCTATTTTCTGCACAAGTCATATTTTTTATCAACTGGATATATCTTTTCCCCTTTTTTTCATCTATCTCCTTTGTACTTTGTGCACTATGCCCCATTGGAACTTGATCAAAATTATCCAATAACCCTGGTCATACATTTTAATAAATGAAAAAGTGCATGGTTAAACATTAATTATCATAATTAGTGGCCACCTATGTAGGTTTTTTGCCTAGGTTTTTTTGCTGTTGTAATTTTTGCCCTGATTAGTTGATAACAGAATTTTAGTGACATTTTGAGGTTTTAAGACGGTCCACTTCTTAGCTGAAAAAAGAGTGATCAAAGAAATGTTAAATATGGTGACTGAAAAACAAGAACAAGAATCTTAAAAAAAGTCTCAACTCGGCCTGGACTTCAAAATAAAAGATTTGTTGATATGGTATGATAATTTTGATAAGGCTGGTATCATGCCTTGATTAGTATTTTTAAAATTATTTTTTTTTTGAACAACTTATAAAAATATGTGTCGACATAAAATAATAAAATATGTGCCAGCTATTTGAGCTGTATTAAGTAATGTTTTTTTTCAGGTTGTCGCTGATGTAAAAAAAGTGCAAAATGGGTGAACTTATTGAAGAATTTAATTTGGACACCATTAATCCTAAAGATGTTTTATCAAATATTAATGATTGTGATGCACTGAAGAAGGCTGTATTAGCATGGCAGTTATGTTTAGAAGGAAATTATATCCATGCTGCAAGTTTATCACAAGTTTTGCTGGACAAAAGTTGGGAAGAACTAAATGTAGGCCACTGGAAAGATGTTGATATAAATATACGCTATCTTTATTCTTTTGCCTCACTTATTAAAGGCTTAAGTTTATATGGTCACAAAGATGTAAGAAGAGCAATAAAAGCTTGTGATATGGGTTTATTAATGGGAGCTCCAATTTTTGATAACATTTTATCTAGAATTGTATCTAAATTTACAAGGATGTTACCGTTATGCCTTACTCCAAGCGAAAAAAATAAAGACAATGAACCGCCCTCTAAAGTGATTAAATTTTATAACAATATGCCACCACTTGATTTTAGCAAGACTATTGAAAGAAAATGTGCACCTTCCTTGATGCAATTTCAATTAGACTTCATAAAAAAAGAAAACCCTGTAATTATTACAAATTGTATTACACATTGGCCTGCCATGGGTGAACATAAGTGGACTGTGAGTTATATTAAATCTATAGCTGGCTCTAGAACAGTTCCAGTTGAAATAGGAGATAAGTACACTTCTGAGGAATGGACGCAGAAGTTAGTTAGCATGTCAGAGTTTATTGATACCTATATTGAGCCAAACAATAGTACAGGCTACTTAGCTCAACATCAACTGTTTGAGCAAATCCCAGAGCTAAAAGATGATATAATTGTTCCTGATTATTGTTATTTGTCTGATAAGGAAGACGAAAATGTAATAATAAACGCCTGGTTTGGTCCCGAAGGAACAATATCTCCTTTGCACCATGATCCGTACCATAATTTGCTAGTTCAAGTGGTAGGTTCCAAATATATCAGGTTGTACGATCACAAACTTTCTCATTTTGTTTATCCTCATGAAGGAATGCTAGACAATACTAGTCAAGTGGATGTTGAAAATTGGGATAAAGACAACTTCCCAAAGTTTGGAGATGCTGACTATGTTGAATGTATTCTTAAGGAAGGAGAAATGTTATATATTCCACCAAAATGGTGGCATTACGTTAGATCATTGTCAACTAGCTTTTCTGTGAGCTTTTGGTGGCAATAAATGTGATCAATCTGTAAATAAATTATTTTTCTTAATTCTTTCCCTTCTTCTATTATGTTAATCTCTACTGTTTTAGTATGGCACAATATATTATGTTAGATCCCTTGAGAAAAAATGATAATCAGTTTGTTATATAGATACAGTATACTTTTTAAGTTTCATGTTTGTGATTTTTACTGCATTTGACTGTTGCTTAAAAAAAGACTTCAACTACCCTTTGAAAAAATGATGGAGAAATATGAGCATTTCTTTTATATAAAACATACTTTTTTAGCTTGATCCAGATTTTTCTTAAATTTTTTTGGCTTCTTTCTGAAAATGTATGAAGCCTGTTTTCTTTATTTTATTATATAATTAAATATGTTAATTATTTATTTCATTTTTTGTTGAAAGTACTCATCTCAGCCCATAGCTTAATAAACAAAATTAGTTTTTAATTTGTTTTTTACATGAATGTAAAGTCTGTTGTGTCATCCATCCATTAAAGATGACATATATATAGACAACATAATATATAATAGACATTATATTTGTGTTGAATATGTAACACTGTTGCAAAGGTTTTATAAATCATAGAAACTCAGCCATGATAATTACTTCCTCGCAAAACCTTGTTATGTTGACAAAATTTATGAATTTTAACAGATGTATACTAGTGCAAAAAATAATTTTTAATGTAGGAAATAAATAAAACCAGAGTAAATATAGTTATTGCCAGGAAAGATGGCATCATTTTTTCGAAAAGCAAAACAAACAAAAGTTAGCAAAGAGGTGCGTCATTTATATTTTGTGTAATTGAAAATCAGAATGTTTCTCAAACGCATGTTTTTAATTTGTACTAACCTCTCATAAATAGTTACTATTTTTTTTAAATTTCAGTCAAAGGAAGGAGAAAAGCAACAGAGGACAGACAGCTTTGATATGTTTTCTGGATTGGAGATTGCACCAACTGCAGAAGTAAAATCAACATCCAATAATTTGAATGATATACAGGATTTGAACTTGGAGATGTCAACAACCAAAGCGCTAACAAAGGGTAAGAGACAGTTATGTTTGACACATTTAGTCACCCATGCTTCCAAGAAATGCACTACTATTTTTTTTAAATCAAAACTATTTTTAGAAGAACATGTTAAACTTCATAAAGGTAAAGACGATGAAGAAGAAGTGTTCCCATTTCTGGTACAAGGTAATTAGACATTTGCTAATGGTGTATAAACCTTTTTTTTAATATACTGAGCAATTTAAAATGTTCTTGATAAATCTGTAAGCTGAAAATGTTGCCGCAAGACGTTCTAGCACTCTTCTTTATGTCATTTTTACGGTCACACTTTTTTATATGTTATGTGTCTGTATATGTTATGTCCAATATTAAAAACACTTAAAGTTAAGCAGGAAATTGTACTCCACAAACATAATAATTCATGAAGAGGTTTGTGCTTGATGTTGGACACTACCTGGCAAAACCTGTAACATTTAGAAAAATTGATTTATTCCTGGAACGTCTGGAAAAACAGCTTTCAAATGATAATCCAGGAAAATATCTTTCTCCTGTTGTTCTTTCTTATGTTAGCCTGATTAGCCTGATTTTCATTTCTTCCAAAATAAAAGGAGAAAAAAAGTCTTTTCTTCCATGGCACTGTTTGTCATTAGTGAGAGAAGTGGAAGTGACAGAAGTCAGGCAGTGCTAGTTGAATGCTAATCTTAATAATGCTGGCTCATTTACGATTACATTTACCCGATTTTATTTTTGAACCATTATAATATGTATTGTTACAGCCTGTTAGGGTTTGTAACATTTTTCTTGAACATCATCGTTGAAAAGTCCTGGAATTTTGTTTTCAAAATTCATTCGTTACTCTCAACAACTACAAGGAACTTTGTGCAAATTAGGTGTTTTCTTATTCTCATTTTTTTAATTTAGGAAAAGTTTAAATTATTCATGGGCATTTTTGACAAGAATTTCTGTAGCTTTCCAATTATGTACAAAATTATGTGATTACGATTGACTTTCTCTTACATATCCATATGTTTAAATTCATAGTGAAATCTTTTTGAGAAACCCATCATTGCCCTTCTTGATTTCAAACTGTTTAAATTAAAAAAATAATTTCTTCCATAATCTGCACAAAAAGGCTCTTATGTAGTTTTATCATTAACTTGTCACCTGATCTTTATATATCACTATCAAATTTTAAAATAATTTAGTCTGTAGATCAAGCATACAGCATACAGTATTTATCTAAAAATTTAAATTAGAAAAAAAATAACTGTATTTTGGTACAAAGTTAATAATCAACGCATATAACGATTATTGTTACTGCTCTATGTTCGATAATGTTATGGTATTTGTATAACTGTGTTTCGATTGATTAGAGACTGACAATACTGACAGCACGCTATCTGAAACAATTGACAAACCAACAGAACATGATATAAATCGACCTGACACAGAAGTTCAAAAATGTCCAACGGACAGTGTGTCTGGTTAGTGGATTATGCTATTATTGTTTTTGTTATTGTTTTGTAGTTGTGTATTTGAGAATAAATGAGAATTCAACATTTTCCCATGCAAAAACTAGCAGGTTTTTGTACTTAAAAAATTTTTAAAAGAAATTTCCAGTAACAAATCCATTTTTTGTTACAAGTACCTATAACCCCAGATATTGTTTTTTAAATAAATTCGTTTTTCTTGACGGCTGCTTCAATCTTCGTGTTTGTTAAAAATTTCAGACCGGCTCCAATTTTTTTTGTGGCAGGTGACCTTGTTACGTAATATTCATGTACCACTCAAATTAATGGCTTCTATTCGCAATAATTAATAATTATTAATATAGTTTCATAGCCAAAAACAATTAATATATCTTCCATACAAAGTTAAAAAAAATCTACTTTTTTTCCAAATCGATCTCTAAACAACAGTTTTGTGATTGAGCAATAAAATAATGTATTAGCAGCAGGTGTGTGCATGATTTCTTTTATTTCAAATTTAAAAGAATTTATTTCAAACAGGTTTTAAAATTTACTGATCTATAATCTATTGACCTTGGCAGGGTATGATGCTCAAATAAGCATTACCAACCTTGTTCCCAAGGGTTGTTATACATAAAAAAAAATCTAACAATCTCTTGCGACAAGGTTGTCTAAGTTGCTCAGTAGATGATATATAGAAAATATATTAAAAAACCAATAAAAAAAGAACACTACTTTAATTCATTCCATGGGACAGAAAGAGACAGAAATTACTGTCTAATTAAAGTTTGTCTTCTTATGATATTTTTCCAATATGCAGTGCAAACATCAATGATCCGGGTTTTGTCCTAAGAACAGTTTAATACAAAAATGTGGGGTAACCTGATTTAAGTTTAGAGTATGCTAACCTTGTCTCCAGGCCTTTAGGTTCTCAACTGCTCTGCACTTCTATGATAATAGCTTTCAAAGCACAAATCATACAAATAATATCCTACAAAACCCTCGTAATTTAGCATTTTTAGCATCATCAAATAACTGCTGTCTCAATTTTCGCCCTTTTAAAATACTGTGGCAGTTTCTAAATCACATCGGTACAATTTACCTGAGGTAATTTTTGAACTCAACAATGCAAAAAATAGTTAAATGCTTAAAAATATTGTAGTTCAACGCAAAAAAAATGGCACATTATTATATGTATTTTAGCGTACTGCAATGATTTAATTCATATACAAGTGGTGACAAACTGCCTACAGCACAAAAAATGTTAATTTATTTTGGTGCTAAGAGTTTGTTTGTGCATTGCTGTAAAAGGCAACCAAACTGTATTCTGGAAAAACAATTTCTTTTTTCGTTGTAATATCTGTTGAATAAAATAGCGCTATCAGTTTGTTGTAACTGTTTCACCATAAAAGTCTTAATATGCAACCGATATGAACAAACAAGATAACAATAATCAATGTTAACAATTGTCTTCCACAGCAATAGTCGCACAAGTAAATACAAACAAGGGCTGTCTCCAACAGCATATAACATTAAAAATCTTGATTGTGATATCAACGATCACTCAGCCAAAATATATCAGCAATACTGGTGTTTCCACACTCTATTGTTTATCTCACCTGGCACATGTGATTGATCAAAGTCCCAGGGATTTGCGATTTTACCCCGGCAAATAATAATACAAAGTGGAAGCAAATGGAAAAAGAATGTGAAACATTTTCAACACTATTTTAAAAGAAATACAGAAAAAACAAATTCCACAATTAATTTTTTTGAAAATTATTTTCTTTTCCCCAAGCAACAATCAAACCTGTAATAATTTATAACATGAAACTATTGTGATTATTATTCATTTTTTATTTCCACAGAACAACGTTTTGGAAGCTTAATCATGAACACGTACCAGAAATAATGTGTTACATAACATAAACACAAAATAAGGCTGCTCGATTTATTATATACGTATATAAGCCAATTAAATTGCAAAAAATGCCATCAATTTAAGAAAAAAAAAGAGAATAGAAAATAATTTGTATTTATTTTAAACTTCAAATTTGTTTTAATATTATTTTAAACGTAATCTGAAGAGCAATTAGTGAAAAATAGGCTTCGGTTTAAAATTAAATAAAATCTTTAACTTTAATTTTACATACGTTAATCTTAAAATTCATGGAAGAGGTTAGAAGTTACACCAAGTGAGTTTTGTGATTTGAATAAAAAATACATATGCTCATTAACAGAAAAAAATTAATAGGGACGATAAGTACCGGCTTAACATTTTATTGAACAAAGAATTTTTTTCTTACTTGTGGCACCGCACCACCTTTAATATTTTATTTTATGCATTTTAATATTAAACATCTTTGAGTTAGAGCTTTTGAACTGTCTTTTCTTTCATGAAGAGTTCTTTTATCACTTGAATCACTTAAAAAATATAAAAAGAAATAAACACAATTTTCTACATCAAATTCTTGCAATAATGTCTGTTGAGGAAAGCTTAAATTGTTTGATTTTCCTACTATACGGGTTTTTTATTCTTTTATATTAACATTACCATGCAAAATTTAGAATTAGAACCAGTTAAAGATATATGTGCCACTGAACCAGCTTCAAATAAACCAACTCCAAACAAGTCAGCAAAGAAAGTGAGAAAGAAAAGAGCCATTAGACCTGGTCAGGGAAATACATCAAATGTGACAACAAACAGGTTTGTGCATAAAAGCGTTTTATCATTAAAAAGGGATTCCAAGGGGAAAATAATATTGGATTTACATTAAACTTAAGAAGGCATTTAAATTTTAAAGTGTTTTTTAATTTTTCAAAAAACTATTTTCGTTACTAGGATGTTGGCACTTGAAGGTTTTAAAATTTAATAATGCTACATAAATTATTATGACATACTAATTGTTTGCCCATGCACCACCTGTTGTACATTTCTATATCGTGTATTCTTGCTCAACCATTAGCATGAAACTATGAATATTTTACTTGAACTAAGGTTATTACTTTGATTTTCGATCACAAGGCTCCTAGATTTTAAATTGGCTCACAGACAGACAGTAAATATTATAGTATAGATAAGGAATAGCAAATGTTGATATTTTATCTAGGTATGGACTTATAGATTTTATAGAAATTATTAATTAACCTTAAAAGCTTGGCCAAGATGAAACTCCATTGCTTGTCTCAGGCCCCTTAAGATTTAAAGTTATCTTGTGGTCTGCAAATATTTAAGTGTCATTTTGTCAAAAAATTTTATGTGATCAATTCAACTCTACACATTGATAAAGTTTGAATTTATATCCCCTAGTAAGTACAAAATTGCTGATGACATAAAATTATCACATCAAGCATTTAATTATTTTTTTAGCAATTTAAAGCAAGGAACTAAAAAGGCAGAAGAAGGTGTGAGATTATTTTGTAATTATAATGATAATGTAAAAATAAATCAAAACAATATTATTTTGTTCCAGCAATGTTACTTGAAAGGTTTTGTAAATGTCCTGTGAAAGCATAACAGATTCTAAGGTAATGTATTATGGCTAGGCTGCTTCTCTAATAACTGTTTATTTCTTGTTAGATACTGTAAGCATTAAATCAGACACTTCAAGTGTTCATTCTGTACAAGATCACGAAGATAACCAATTGAGTTCGGCTAAAGGATCCTTAAATGAAGAAAATGAGCATGTACAGGATCAGGCGTTCCTGGGAAGCTCTTCAAGGATGCAATGCACTGAAGAAATTCAGGTTGAAAGCGATACTGAAATGTGCAGCGTCGATGCCAGCAGTGGGCAACAGTTAGTCAGTGCAAGTGAAATAAAATCCTCTGTTGACCTCCCAATGATATCTACATGTGAAAATAAGGGTTCAGATGATAACCTTTGTTTAAACAACCAATTAACTGATAATGAAAATAATGTAGATAAAAATAGCAGTAATGATTTCGCATCGAGTAAACAAGATCTTGGACTAAAAATCGGTAACGCACACGAAAATTTAATTAAAGACGATGTGGACCAAATATCAGATAGGACTACTAGCAACAAAGAAACGTCCTATGTAATAGAATTGGACGATGACCAGAAGTTGATGCTCATGCTAGAAAGTCTACAATCACAACAAAAAGCTTTACAGTAAGATTATTTAACTTATGAGATACTTATGAGTATTTTAATGTTATTAAAGAATACTACCTATTCGGGCATTCTTTTAAAAGGTGTCACACTGTCAATCTTTTGGTTTGTATAATGTGAAATTCTTGTCTTGAAGCAAAAGTAGCTGCATGTGATATATTCGTAATTTGAATACCAGATTAGGGGCAATAAGAAATTTTTTTGTGAATAAGTTGCAAACGGAGAGTTCTCAGTGTTCCAGTGTTGACTTGCAAATTATCTTGCGTGTTGACGTTACAAAAAGTAAATCAAATGGATCTTCATTTTTTCAGAGTGGAATTAGATGAGTTAGATGAAAAGCAAAATGAACTCATTAGCAACTGGAAATCAGAACACCTAACCGAAAGTGAAATGAAGCTGAGAATAAAAGCACTCAGTGAGAAGCAAGCATTGTTGGTTACCAATGAAAATTATGCTGAAGCTGCAGAAATTGATCAGGAAATTATTGATTTGCAAAATCAGTTTGAAAATATCAAATACATACATCCCATCCTTAATAAGCAGGTATTTAAGACTTTTAGTTATTTTGAAATATGTTGAGCATGCTTTGTCTTAAGAGGGATTCTGTAACTTCACGAAAACAAAAATAAGTGATAAATTCAACTGGTTAACTTTTGAATGTTTGAATGGCAATAATGCACCTCGATGTTTTAACCTTAAGCAATGGTTTAAAACCTTAACGTTCACTCAATTAATAGACAGATATGTGAATACTAGTTGTAAACGTTTAAAACAAAGAAAAAAGTTACAAAAATAATAATAAAAAGGGAAACATAGAATTAAAGTTTCTTTTCTGTATAATTTGTTTGCGTATGTCATGCTATAATGTTTTGTCTGTAAAACATTAAGAAACAATAGAAAAGTGTCACTAACTAAAAAGCTGTTTAATTATCTTATTAGTTAGGAACATTAAAAATTAGAAACCTGGCGTTCCTCTCTGTAAACATCTCAACAGTATTTATTTGTCTACTATTGTCCTATACCTACAAATACCTATCGTCATTTTAGTTTATTGAACTGTTAAAAGAGTTTCACAATGTTCACACAACACAAGAAAATAAGAAGAAAGAACTTTATGAGCAATATAAGGAAATTCTGGATTCACAAAGCCACAGAATAAAAGAAAAAGACAAAATTAAAGAGAAACAACTGGATGATCACGTTTTGGTGTTAAAGGAGAAGAAACTTAAACTGGAAAGAGATTTAAGTCATGCTCAGTTAGATAAAAAACATTTGTTGAAAAACGAAAGTGTACTCAATGAAGAGATTGAGAAAAAGACAACGCTTTTAACCAAAGACAAGAATGCTTTTCTGGAAAAGCGATCAGCAGTACAGGTATATTTTAGCTGGAATTTAAAGTATCACCCAACCATGTCTAGAAATTTATTTGACTTCATCTAGGACCTTTTTAATAACTTTAATTGTTGGAGTGTTTAAGGCATAAAACATAGCTACACAAATTAATTTGTCGAGAATTCCAGAAAAGTGATATAAACTGAATTGAAAATAACTGAAGGAAAATAAATTTTTTGACGGACTTGGTCATTAATGGCACCATCACCTGGGCAATAGCAAACAAGAATATATCTATATTAAATTGATATTTATTGTCAATCCGCTGAAATGGTAGGTCCTAAATCTTTAGTATGTATACAATGCTTTAAATAAAAGCTGTCTTAAAGCTACAACTCTGTTCTTTCTTTGCAATAGAAGTTTCATTTTATTTTTCGCCATGCCCCTTTTTAAAATGTTTCATACGTACCAGCATCTTGCAATTATTTGCTTTCATAAAACAGAGAATTGAATTTAAAGAAGTGACATTGAGTAAAATTTATTATTTTAATAATTTAAAAATATTTAGAAATGCTAAAGTTTGATACTCAGGCCAAATATTATTGTTCCTTGTAAGCAATACCTTTATTATCTAACCCTTTTCTTTATCACAACAGGAAGAAATTACAGACTTAAAGCTGAAACTAGCATTATTAGAAAAAACTGAAGAAGAGTACACCAATAACATTGACAATATTGATCAGCAAATTCAAAGTATCATAAATGAATTTCAACCACGAGTTGAGAGCATTAGGAGGGAAAAGGAAATGACAGAGAAAAATGAACTTCAGATATATTCAGACATGGTAAGACGAACATAATATGGAATGCCTAAACTTTTCTTTTTTTTACTTTAAAAAGGGTTTTATTTGTATGTGTTGCACAATAATCTATATTTATTTTGTTAAATAGGAAATTCATTTATGTTTAAATCTGCTTTGTATACTGAACAAGCTTTTTACAAACTTTGATTTACTAGAAAACGGTGTGGACAATCAATTGTGAATTCCTTTAGTTCTAGTTTCTACTGTAAATCCATAAATAGATGATCATCCATATTTTATTCACGATTTCAAGTTTTTCTTATTTAATTAGGAAGCATTGGTTGTGAAGGAAGAAGCTGTGACAAAAGAGAAAGAGATATTACATGAAGAACAAGAGAAGTAATGTTCCATGTTTTTGCATATTGAAATTTTGGAACTTATTTTCCTAATTCACAAATTTCACAGAAATTTTTTTAAGGAAATTGGAAATAATTCTTCATTGAATTTAAATTTAAAAATTTCACAAAGTAAAACTTGTTTAATAAATATCACAGGAGCTAGGTTTTATAAAATTCCCATGGAACTTAATTTTCTCTAAAATGCTTTAAAAAGTATTTAATGCTTGCACAGAACAGGTTTATATATATATCCAAATCAATGTGGTTTATGTCTTCATAACATGCAACACAGAAATGCTTTCCCTTTTAATCTTCTGCTTCTCAGTGATGTAATGAAGTTAAGAAAACAAACTTTCACATTAAATACATAATACGATGGTATTGATGTACAAATAATAAAAAGTGACTGATGTGTGTACTAACTCTTTAGAAACAAGATGCTCCTGAAAGAATTACAAGCATTTAATGACACCACATCAGATCCAAGCAAGATGGAAATTTTTTCCTTTGATCAAGTATTTAGCAACTCTAAGCTATTGGGAAAGATTGCTGATGAGGAGTACTCCAGGTAAAAAAATATTTTCATCAATATTCATTCTTTGTAAGTCCTTCATCATATGGACAAGGATAAGAATATGGCGTATTGATGAAGAGAGATAACTTCATTCCATCAAAAGGTTACAAGTGGTGATGTTAACGATCTAAGATAATTAAGTTTGTACAGACTGAACTTCTGCAGCAGAATGTAAATAGTCCAGAATAAGTTTTGTATCACTTCATCTTTACTTATTAAGAAATTGAGTATGCATTGTATACTAAAATGGACATGTTGTATTGGTCCAATAGAACGTATTCTTCTATAAATTTCTGCTTCAAAACCTTTTTTGGTAAAAAAAAAAATCTCTCAAAATTATTTTTATTCATATATTTTTATGATTTCGTAGTTTGAAGACACTATTGTCAGAAAGAGAAGAAGAACTGCAACGTATCAAATGTCAGGTTTGTGATTTGTGCTTTTATTGTGCTGTGTTTTTTTCCACTTCAACCTATTATTCTTCTTTTTTACCTGTTTACTTGTTTATATGTAAAAAATTCTTTAATCATTCCATTGTCTTAATTAGCAGGTTTCATTGCCTTTTCAATCGTTGTACAAAAGTTTGTTTAAAAAGTACTACTGAACACAGTCAACCCGCAATTTATATCATCTTGCTTAAAGCAGTCTTTTTTCTCTTCCAGATTCTGGAAAACCAAACTAATCAAAGTAACCTGCAGCGTTCGTTAAATGATCTAGAAACGAAAGTATCTGAATTGCAAGTTTTAAAGCAAGTGGCTGTGAAAGGTGAGCTGTTTTATTATCTTGCTAATCCTTGCACGATGGTATTAGGCCAAGTAAGTACTATCAATACTCTGAAAAAAATCTAGATGTATTTTAGTCAGTGTCAACCAAACTAAGTTTCAGAAGTCATGCTCGCAAAATGAAGCCAAAAAGTTTAAAACAGCTTAAAGTGTAATTTTCAAATTAGTTTTAGTACATACCTTTGTGGAGAAGGTATGTGGCTGTGGACAGTTACTCTGATATTTCTTTCTGAACACTTTTTTTTTACACAGAAAGGAAATTTAAAGAAGCTCAGAAATACTCCGATGAGATTAAAGCTCTCACTGCTGAAGGTAAAGCAAAGCAAGAAACAGTTTGTCAGCTGGACGCAGCTATCAAACAGCAACAACCTGAAGCTGAAAAGTTAAAAGATTTAGTAAAGGAGGTGGAGAAAAATTTTCAAAAACAAGAAATTAAATATGGTAGGTGAAAAGGATTTTTGTCAGTACTTAATCAATTACAAGTGTTCATTATATAAACTATGCAAGTTTATCATTAGCAAAAAAATATTCCGAACGTGATTAGCTAAGAGAAGAGACATAAATACAATAAATGATTGCATATGTTTGTTAGTCCAAGTTTTGTGTAAAAGCAAATGAGATTCTAAATACATTCTTAGGAGAAATAAAATGGGTGGCCATGCATATTTCACAGAGGCAAGGCTATACTGTAATGTTCTTAACTTGTACTAATTTTTTCCATATCAAAGTTATCATTTACCATTCTGGGAGAAACGAGCCTAGCTAGCTATATTTGTTTAACAATTCGACGTGGAAGATTAGATATAAAACAGGTAAAAACAAAGGCAAATGCACCTTAAATATAAAGTATAAAAATCGAACTATCTTTAATGTATTTAGTTACTAATATTTCCAACCTCATCTTAACAATATTTTTAATAATTTTCAAAATTACGCATTCAACTATATGACCAAATTAGTTCTAATAATGTGTTTATTTACCTTGCGGAATGGCTCAGAAAGTAATGGCACAAAAATATCATATTTACTCTGTTATTTATATTATGCTGACTGCATTGGCCAAATGACGCCCATTTTAAAGAAATACTTTAAAAACACTCCTTTTCCAAAAGATTATTTCCATGCTTAGATATATATAGTTACAACTCATCTAAATATTTTGTTCTGTTTATAATAAAAACTCTGCCATTCAAGTGCATTTAAAGCTCCCATTTGAGCTAGCACAACACCTGCTCAACTAGACAACTGCCTAAGATATCCATCCTATTCTCATATTGAACGTTAGGCAGAAGTGGTCGATTCACACTTTTATAGTCTCTGGCATGAATCGGTCAGGGTTTGATCCCAAGACCTTCCGCACTTCAGGAAAACGCTCTACCACAAGGCCACTACCACATTTAGATATTAGCTTAACTTCCAACAACTGCCGGGAGAATTGTTTAATGCAATGTCTTATTAGTTTGTTCCGTCCTTAATAGATAATATTGAATCGAAATTTTGTAATACTAGTTGACTATAATTATTACATTGTTGTTTTTACTTTTAGATATGCAAATAATAAAGAACTTAAAAGAGGCTCAAAAGGAAGCTGAAGAAACTCTAAACAGGTGCATTTATTGTTGTTTGCTGTTTGCGCTGACCAGCAGGTATCATTTTAACATATAAACGTAACAGTATTTGTTATATATTTTATCTTTTAGTCACCCACACATTTGGATTAGGCAGACTATAGAATTACAACTTGATTATTTCAAGGTAATACCACACGTGAGATAGTATGCTTGTGCTTGTCTTTGATCACAATAGTGTCCTTTTGTGCAGTTGTTGTTAGCGTCTCTGAAAATGATATTGTTTAGAGCATTGTCCAAAGTTTGGAAACAAAACATGATTTAAATGAACACAATCCGGTGAGCATACACACTTTTTATTACTGGTGTAAAAATTACATCTAAGGTGCTTTCGTTTAGCACTTAATTCAACTTATAGACAAATTTTGTGTATCAATTGTTAGATTTTGTGGGAAAAATACTTCTAATAAAACCTAAGAAAATACAGGATATAGGATACAAATTTATATATCGTTTTCTCCTTATATTCCATTAAGATATAAAATTTTAAGATGAGCACATTCTTTATTTTTTGTCAAATTTATGTTTAATATTCATGTTACTGCAAAACTGCTATTTTTGTTTTTTGTTTGCTATTCGTATTATTACTTTTGTTTTTTTCTTTGTCCTAAGGCTGACAACCAAGGAGTGAACAAGATGGAGTTACAACTTGAAATTGAAGAACTAGAAGCCAAACTAAAACTAGTTGTAGATGAAGAGGACTGGGAAACAGCAGGTAATTCATGTTCTCAGACTTTGTGAAATTATATCAAGGTTATGATTTAGTTGAATTTTACCTGTTTCAGAACTTAAATAAAGCAGTACCTTCTTAAAATATGACAACAATACTTCCATTGTGACTGTCCTGTAAGGATTACTGTGCAGCCGAATTCTGGATGTAGTTTTTACATAAGTTTGGTAAATAGTTTAAGAAATCGTTGTCAATGTTCAAAAAATGACTTTTTAAAAAATAGGTGTGTAAATAGAATATTTTTACGAACTGATATAATCACAATATTCTCAGTCTTCTTTAAATTTTTATTTCATCAAAAGATTCGCTAATGTATGAGAACAGATAAAAACTAAAATGAAGGTATTAAGTTAATATTTGAAAAAAACCCAGCAATTTCTCTCTCCATAAATCTATTTCCTTTTGAGCTGATGTATCAGCACGTGTTTTTATTTTATCAATTAAAATTTTTCTGACCACAATCTTAGAAAATCTTCTTCCTAACTGGACATTAGTATTCTACTGAAATGATCAACAGTGTTTTGGAGAGCTTAAAACAATTTTAAAAAAATTTGGCCTACAAGGGTTTAGGTAATCAATAGAACAATTTTGATTCTGGTATTTAATTTCCAAAGCTAAAGAGAAGTTATTATTTCTGGTTACTTTCTGCTTTAGACAAACTAAATTATGAAATTGAAGCAAAACAAGAACTGATGAAGAAATGCTAAATTGGCGAAGAAAATTATGTTGTTACAAGTACTTTTAAATTAAATTATTTTTTATAGTTACTATTTTAAATTTATACAAAATTTTGGAATTATCAAGCAGTTGAGATTATGCAAACGCGACAAAATGCGACAAAACATCTAATCTACCAAATATACATTTGACATTATATTTTATATTATATATGTTCCAACATGAGGTAAATGTTACCTAAATGAAAATGTTAAAGTTATGATATTATTATGCCTATGCAGCAGATACTTTTAATATGTTATGCAGGTATTTTAGTTAGTCTTCACTGTAAATAAGCCTAGTTCAAATTGAATTCAGGTATCGAGCTAAGCACTAGTATAAAAATAAATTATATAACACGTTGCTATAAATTCTGCTTTTCCATTGGAAAGTTAAGGTAAATTCTAAAACAGGGAATATTTTGGAAAAAGATATTACAATGTAACCTCTGAAGAGCGCTATTAGTAATTCTAGAAACACTAAAACGAGGAAAAATAATTCTTTAAATGCAATAAAAACAAAGTACAATTTACTAGACTGTCAATTATTTATATTGACACTAGTACGAACATCTTCAAACGAAAAAAAAAACAGGGCTGAAATCTTTGTCTATTATCTTTTCTTTTATCTTTTCATCTGTTTTTATTTGTATACTTTCGCGTGCTTCATATTTCCAACGTCAACAAACTGTCTGAAGGTTAGTGAGAAAAATTAATACATCTATTGAAAACGTTCTGATCAAATGATTCCAATTTAAATGTCTTGCCAAAATAAAATTTCTTCCTGGTAACTGGTTCACAGTTAATCAAATCCTTAGGTGAGATGTTTAAGCTGTTTAAGCTTTAGGGTCACTATGAGTGGCTATCCAGGAATACATAATAAAAATGGCGTTATAAACCCAAACGAATTATTAAACTTATTCTGATCCTGTATCTGTAACTTAGTGCTTATGCAATTTTAAAGTCCTTTACTTTACTTAGCTGTACTGTTAATACTATGTAAGGCTTGCTTAAACTTTCTGCATGTGCCTGAAGAAATTGTCTAATCTTTCACACACAAGATAAAGATAGTTGTTTATTACAGTTTGCCAATTTTACCAAAGCATTTAGCTTTTTGAAATTTGACTTAGGTTAATTCCTAAAATTTATGTGCTTTGTCTTGGAAAAGAAAACCTAATATATTTTATTTAAATGTTCACTGATAACCAATTATAAATATAAATGCACAATGTCTCTTTTTGTTTCTCAGGTATATTCTTAGGATGAAAATAATTTCTGGATCTCTTACCCCTACTAACTGTAGCATAAAAGACCAATAAAGTAACATTTTTATACTTGACTTGCATGATCAACTCATTGTAATGTCGTTTTATTTTTTCTTATTTACTTCGTTGGTTGCTAGTTATTCATACATTTGACCCAAACTTCGCCCTTTCGTGATTCGCTCCATTTCATTCCACACACAAAACACTCCAATCCTCCTCCCTTTCATCATTTTGAACTTTCTCTGCTTTCTTCTTTCCTGATCATTTCCGCTTTTTAAAACCAACTTACTTTTTTTTTTGTCTGATCTTTTTTCTTTTTCATTGGTTTCAATGATTTTATCAATGAATTCAACTGGTGAGATAACATTAGATTCGAGTGGAAAAATACCACTTGTTTTAAATATAGAAGCAACATTCTCAATTGATAAACATATTGATTTAACATATGCGAGACTTGAAGTAACTTGGATCATGCAAACTGATTATATAAAGACCATTTTCCTTTGCAAAATCAACCAAATGTTTTTTTGTGTGCGAATTATATCCATCTAAAATCAAAAGTACTTTATTTTATTGAGAGCACCTTGTATGTTTAACAAAATGTTTGACATATCTCATAAAAATCTCTGATCAATCACCTCTGCCATTTTCAAGTTCCTTGTTGAATGGATGTACAATTTTGTTTTTCTCAGTATAGTCATACATCACTCTCATTAGATCAATAATGGTGAGACCATTAAAACTACCTTCCATCTTTTTTATTTGCTTGACTAATTGTCCTTCTTGTCCGGAGTTAAAACCTGACGAATAGGTGCTAACACTTTTTTGTGCATACTTTCAGAAGTTAAAAGTTTGATTTATTTTTCACTCTTCGGTGAAGAGCATCTTTAAGTACAGCAAATACCTGAGCTGCTTTCTCATGCTATTTCCCTCATTATTAACAGCATTAATAGCGGATTGCATGCTATCTAAACTCCACTTACCGCAGTCGTTCTTCCTTTTGTAGTTACGAAACATGACAGTAATCGCATTTATATATTTTATCTGGAAAAACATTGCATAAATAATAACTTAATAATCATATGCTGCACAAAATTGTACAGAAAAAAAACATAAAAGCACACAGATTAGTAACTTGGTCTGGTCAACAAGTAAAGTCCAACTAGCATAAATATTCGGTATTTAAAAAAACCCAAAAAATTCACACAACTAGAATAAATTAAACTTTTTATTGACAAAAATTTTAGCAACTACTAAAAATTTATCTAAAATTTCAGGTACAATGAGAAAAAATTGTATGAAACATAAACATTTTCCTTTGTGCTTGCCCTGTCAATTTTCGCAATGTTTACATATCACTTTCAAGCTACCATCATAAAAAATTCGCAGCCCGCATACTCAGTTGCAAAAACAGACATTTCTAGTCTAACGTCTAAGCTTTCCCCACGTTACGCTGTAGTTTTTTGCTAGAGTCAAAAACCCTGATATCAAAAAATATAACTTGACTAGTTAACCAAGATCTTCTCACAGTTCTGTTTACTCTTACTTGATTTGCTTTATTTGCTCGTTGGCTAGAGATTTTTTGATTTTTCATTGTTGCAGTTCAAAATAAATAGAATACACACTTCTTTCAGCAATGTTCCGTATTTAAGTGTGCCATTTCGCAGAAAATGGAAAATGTGCCAGTCTCCATCCATACCTAATGTTTATTAGATTTCAGGATATTGGTTAAAAAGTGCACAGCCTTTCTTTGTAATTGAAAGAGTTATAATTCAGTAACATACACCTGTTTCTTGAATTTCTATAGATTGTTCAGCTATTTCTGTATTTCACTCCTTGTGCTTCATATCTCCTCCAGAATATTTTTAAAAGTTTCTAAAATTGTGTAAAGTGCAACCAGAATATAGCACTAGTAATCAACCCCACTGAGGAGGGTGTGCGGGGTGGTTATTTTAGTTGCGTCACTAATAAACTCTAGTCTAGTTTTAATGTTTCTTTTTATACTATAAAATATAACTGCTTTTTTAAAGACTTGTGACTTCTTCGTATACTTTTTCAATTTCTTCTGCATTACTTCTTAAGCTTATAATTCCATCTTATTGTTTTCATTGCGCTGAGAAGATAGGAGAACACTATTGCTTTCAATGCTACAAAATTTACAAACCTAATTTACATTTACTGACAACATTGGAAATACCTTTGCCGTTGAATTTCGTATTTTCATGTCATATTTCTCAGTGGTGTCACCATTTTGTAAGTAACAATGACATGTTGTGAAGAGATTCATTGCATCTTATCGCAACCCAAATAAAGAACAAGTTCCTTTCAAGATCGGTGAGTGTATGTCTCCCATCCCGCAGCGCGTTAGACGTGAAAAATATGGCATTCATAGATTGGTTATCCTTGTGAATGGATCCTGCTTCTATGCTACACTATGTATCCTAGAGATCAATAACGACAATTCAAATTTCTAATTTTGTGAAATGCTTAACTTTATTTAGCATAGCATTCCCATTTATAAACACACATACTTCATAGCAGTCCATTCGTTCCATGATATTAGGCTGGTTTGCCTAAACTGGTTAAATTGCTGGTTTTCACCCAGTGATACAGTAAATTCTTAGCTAAGGTAAACATTATACCTTTATATATCACCTGTCAACCTTTGCATCAGTTGACTGAAATTAACAAGTCAGCCGTTTAGAGCAGCTTGGATTTTTTACACAGTAACAAATTTTTTGCATGTTTTCTTCTGTGAAGGTCTTTTATAATAGAACATTGCGTTTCTAGTTTTTATTGTTAAAAAAATTAGCAACTGGATCATTTGAATTATTTAGATCAAGTTTTTAAATTTTGAAAAAAAATTAAGTGTTTTACTTTTATCAATTTTTTACGTTGTTCAAAGAATAAATAGATAAATAAAATAAATAAATTTTATTTTGTTTATTTATCAATCTACTTGGTGTTGTTTGTTTCTGATACATTTTTTTTTCTTTTTAATAATTTTTTATATCTGACAGCAGCTCAATCTCTCAACTCAAGCGTAATTTTTCATTTAGATACTGCTCCATATTCAATACATGCAATTTATCATACTTCTTTTCATCCCTTATAACGTTATTAAACAAAATTTTTCCAGGGTACCTGATAAAAAACAAAGGCTTTCGTTAATTTCAATATCATCACACAACCATCTTTAGAGAATAACTTTTATTCACTTTAATTATAATGGAGAAGTCAACCAGGACTTCTCCATTATCACTGGAGAAGTTCTGGTTGACGTAAATATTTGTACCTTACAATTTCCTACCTTGTGCAAAAATTGGCTTTTCATCTTTTAAGTTTAAAAGCTTTGTAACAATTGTTTTTGGTTTGTCTTTCCGACGTTGTCCAGTTCTATGTGGTCTTTCAATCTGTACGCCTTGTACAGCCATTTATTTGCAGAAAAAGTTATGCTCCTTTTCTTCCATGTTCTTCCAAGTCTTTGCACTTTCTTGAAGTTCGTTAATACGTAAATTATTCCTTCTATCTGTTTCCAGAGTAACAATTTTTTATGTCTTTATTTTAAAGTTTGTTTAAACTTTAATTATTCTTTCTATTTCATTTCGATCAAAGCGAAATTGTCATGAAAACGCCACCTAAATCCTATTAAAAATCTGCGTTTTGTTCTCGAGAAAGGGACTTTAAATAACAACCACGGCTCCAACCACATTGCTAAATAACAGACACGTTGTTATCTTTCTGGGGCTTGTTGTTGCGGTTGCGACGAAGGGTAAATTTCGCATTCGCAGTCTAGATCTCGATCACACGCGCACAAGAAAATTTTAAAAAGTGGCTACTCATACATAGGTTGGTAAAACGAATGGAAGGTCACAGATGACATGGGGTATTAAAAAATTTGCTAAATGAATGAATGATTTATTCACACCTCCCTTTTTGCACTAGCGTCAAGAAAAAAACATATTTAACGCTCAAGTTTATCAGTAACCTGATCCGTTTAATCCTCCTGATCCACCTCAACCTGATGCTGTTGGTGCTATTGGTGGTGCTGTTGGTGGTGCTCCTACCGCTCCTGGTACTGAAAAACCTACTATGCCTCGTTATATTTATAAGGACAATCAATTTGATATTTCTGAACGTCAGATTACATCTACGTATCGTTTTGTTGTTCCTGTTACAAATCAATTTAGTGGTGAGGAAGTTCATTTCTTCCCTTGGGAAAGTATTGCTATGTGTCATCATAAAGGTCAGATTATTGGTGCTACTAAGAATTCCTGGTTTTGGCGTTTGAAGAAAGTCGATTGTAATTTCCGTGATCTTGTCTGTCATGCCGAGATTCCAATTTCCGCTAATGCATTTTACCCAATTGAGCTGAAACATATTAATATGATGTATATTGATCAAGGTGCTCCTTTGTGTCCACGTACTTCTGTTATTGACTCTCCTTCTCAATTACAAGTTTGGGAAGATTTTGTTGAGAATCAGCAGCATGGTGCTATGACTAAGCCTCTTCCTACTACCTGTGTTAAAGCTGTTTCTTTTGCTAAGACAAAGGATATTCAATATGATACTAATGTTTGGATTCGTAAGAATGTTACCGAAGGTGATCAATTTGATTTTCACTATGAGCCAACTGTTAATTACTGGCGTCATCGTACTGATATGTTGGAATTTGGTCGTTGTGCTCGTAAACGTCCTAATGCTGGTACTCCTTCATTTCAGACATTTACCAATGTTGTTCGTTGTGATTATCTGGGCGGTTTACTCGACCCTCCTTCTCATGGTCTTGGTCCTGATGGTAATCAGTGGCAGACACCGCTATGTGTCATTAATAAGAACCCTACTACTCCCTGTTTGAAACAATATCTTTCTGTTGATCATGGTAAATACGGTCAAGCCGGTAATGTTGTGTCTTATGAAGATATGACTAAGATTTCAGCGAGTTGGGGTACCTTTTGTAAAGTTTTTAATGGTTTGAATCCTGTTCCTGTTTATGATGTTCATCCTATGAAGCCTATCCTGTTTTCCTTCAGTCGATTTATGAAAGGCGATAATGTTCAGCCCTATCGTGTTTATGGTGAGATTCAGATTACCCATACTATTGAGGTTCTTAAGAATCATATGTTTCATTCCAATCATTCTGACAATTGGTGGCCTTGTGAAGTTTCTGGCACGAATATGACTCCTCCTATTATGTTTGGTGAAGTTCCTGTTTACTACAGTTCTGGTGATAAGAGCGTTATTAATCAAACTGGTGTTGACCGTCGTGAGAATGCTCAATTTCGTCCGTTTCAAGTTTACAATCCTCACGTTTACAGTATTACTAATGCTACTGTTGGTGAACAAGAATCTGAAGAGGAGATCACAGACTCTAAACAAGAAGAATAGACATTTTGTTTTTGTATATATTTAAAGGAAAGAATTTACAATCTTACTACAATATGATGTTGTTATTATTGCGTTTTCCTGTAAATTAAAATGTCCGTATTTTTCATACAATACCTTTGCAATGTGTTTTCCGTGTTTCTTCATTAATACTATACTCCCTTCTTTTATTCTTTCCTTTAATGGTGTGTTCATCGTTATTATCGTCGCTCTGTTCTTGATCGCGTTGTATTCTTTGCTTACGTGTATTGTTACATCTCTCGCTGTGTGTCCGTTCATCGTTACCACTACTGGTCTTTTTGGTACCGGAATTGGTGTTTTGTACTTCACGTCCGATTCCAAATTTGCGTTTCCTTCATAGCGCCTTTAAGATTTGTACCACGTCTTCTGTTTCCATTAAGCATTCTTCACATCTGTATATGTCTGCTCCAGGTAAATTCTCTAGCCAGAATGTATTGCTTGCGTTTTTTAACGGAGTTTCCGATTTCGTATGTTTCATATGGTTTAAGTAATAGATCCATCAGTGTTGTCTTTCCACTATCGCTTGATCCAATGAAGATTAGTGTGTTCTTTCTTCCTCCTCTTCCATCCAATACTGTGTAGATTGATTCCATTAGGTCCATGAAGTCCATTTGGTTTTCTTTTGCGACTGATGCGATGAACTGACATGCTGATCCTGCTGCAATTATTATGTCTTCATCTGTTTCACATTCGTCGCATAGTCTTACTTTTTTGCATTCACAGTCGAAGTCGTCCATTCGGTTTATTGCGTCGTGATACGTTAGCTGTTCAACTTTTTGTCGGTTGATTTGGTACAGATGTTTTTTTAGTGATTCCACGATTCTTGGTTGCATTTTTGTTACCGCCTTTACCAGCCTGTCGTTTGTTGCCAGTATTGTTTGGAAGTGCTTTTCGTTTCTTACTCCTTCTTCTGTTAGTATTGTTACTAACTGTTGTCTTACGCTTTGGAACGCTATGTTGCTGTTTGGTTCGCCGCTGCTATCTTTGGGAGCATTAAATATCGCATAATTCATCCATTCTAAATATATTTAGTTTTTTAAAATATGTTGTACAAAGCCTCTAATTATAAATATAAGCTCTGGACTATAATCGTAATCAAATATACCATCTCTGTCAACTAGTTCGTCTTCTTCGTTATCTCTTTCGACATCTATTGTTAACGTTTGTTTTCGTTCTGGCTCCTCGTCCATGTCGTCTCCTTCTTGCGCTGTGAAGCATACATCTCTGCTGAATCCCATTGTGTCCTTGTCCCAATGTAATCCTTGTATGTTGCATCTTTCGTTGCAGTGTTCGCACATCCATCTCCCGTCGATGCATTTGTAGACGTCGTTGCTTCTTGCAGTTTCTTTGACATCGTAGTCTCGTTGCATCTTTAACCACAAGTCGCTTGCTTTTTTGTTTCTTTTTCTCCATTCTGCTTGTTCCACTATCGTGTTGATGTATTCATCCTCTTCATATTCCGCTTGTGCTCGTAAGTCTTCTTCATATGCTTCTCGTAGCTCATCTTCATCCAGTATTCTATTCGAGTAGTTCGGCTGTACATCGTTTTTTGTAACAGGTGTCACAGTTTTCCTCTTCTTCGTCGGTTCTGTGTCGTTTGTTACAGGATCGAAGAGAATTTTCCTCTTGATCGAAGTCACGTTCTTCTTTTTCTGCTTCTCTTCTTTTGAGGTAGGCTCGCAGATTGTCGAGATGCTCTCTGTTTTTGACCATAATTTGGTAGATTTCGCATCCGCATGTCTTACACTTATTGGTGTTACCCGTCTTTTGGATTTGTTTGCAGCCTTGACAGTGTGTACTTCCGAGCCGATTAAAATAGGCTCGGTTGATGACTCTCCTGTCGATAAGTCTCTTCCCTGTTGCATCGCTCCGCCACGAGATAATGGCGTGTGCATGATATCGTTCTTTGTTCTTGCAGCCTCTATGGAAAAGTGTGTCTCCGGATTTTCCATATGCTTTGATGAGCTCTCGCACTTCTTTTTCGAATCCTTCGAAGTCGTGACATTCACCTTCGGAGTCGTGATATTTTCCTCCTGAGAACACTGCATGACTTAATACAAAGTTAAGTCCTCCAATATTTTCTTTTAATATTTCGTTCTCTTTTATTGCGTATTCTTGTATCTTTCTTGACATGTCGTCCGTACCGTAGCTTGTCTCTAACTGAATGCCTATCCTCTTATTTATACTTTTTTATTGTAATAATATAATATTTATTAAAGCCTCTATAATAATACCCACGTATTATTATAGAGGCTTAAAGCCTATAGACTATTGTTTACTCACGCATGCGCGCGCTGCAGGCCCAGCCCTGCGGGCTGTTTCCAGAGTAACAATTTTTTATGTATTTTTTTTAAAGTTTGTTTAAACTTGAATTATTCTTTTCACTTTATTTCGATCAAAGCGAAATTGTCATGTAAACGCCACCTAAATCCTATTAAAATCTGCGTTTTGTTCTCTAGAAAGGGACTTTAAATAACAACCACGACCCCCCGCCACACTGCTAAATAACAGACATAAATATGCCTGGTGAACTAAGTCTTGTTCAAAATCTGCGTGTTTTGCCTTCTCCAAAAAAAATGTGGGTAATTTTCTTGCCTATATTGTTATCTTTCTGGGGCTTGTTGTTGCGGTTGCGACGAAGGGTAAATTTCCCATGTGCAGTCTAGATCCCGATCACACGCGCACCAGAAAATTTTAAAAAGTGGCTAGTCATACATAGGTTAGTAACGAATAGAAGGTCACAGATGACATGGGGTATTAAAAAATTTGCTAAATGAATGAATGATTTATTCACACCTCCCTTTTTTGCACTAGCGTCAAGAAAAAAACATATTTAACGCTCAAGTTTATCAGTGTATGTGTGGAAGTCTCTTTACGTTCATTCATCATGTAATTAAAAAAAACCTAAATTTTGATATATGTTAAAGTTTAAGAAACGGATATCGTATTATTTATCCTGTGCTTTACTCAAGCGTAGTTTTCCATTTAGAGGCTGCTTCATATTTAATACATACAGCAGGCTTCGAATTAACGCTTATAAAGTGATTCGTGCTCTGGCCTTGTCGAGAGGGTTTGTTTGGTTTGGATTGGAAACCCTTTCAATCAATGTAAAGTGTCACATGGCCCTGCCAAGATGAATTTCCATTATAACGCCTCTTTACTCTTCAACAAAAGCCTACCCGTTTTTTTAAGTCTGACGAAGCGACAAGCCTTTTTTCTCGATTGGAGGTAATGGAACCCAGATCTGTTAAGTTCCCGGATCGTTGCAATATGCAGAGCCGTAAATGTGCTATCAGATAGACAAAGTTTCTGTACAACGAGGTTAATGCTGTGCACGTCACGCATTGACAATTTTCTAGGAGCACCTTTGTTATACTTTCTTTTGCATGCCGATATATTGACGACTTGGTATATTGCGGATACATCTCAATTATCCGTTTCCCTTTACTCCCTCTTGCTGATAAATACAGCTATTTCTGCAGAATGTCTTGATGATATTTTGGGTACATTTTACAGACTCCTCGCCCCTTTCTCAATGTTACAATACCGTTACGGGGTACCCTGGGTTTCCAACATTGAGAGAGGGTTTTTTTAAAACAAATTTTCAGACTAATTTGCCCCCAATTT
Source organism: Hydractinia symbiolongicarpus (assembly GCF_029227915.1). Taxonomy (NCBI): domain Eukaryota; kingdom Metazoa; phylum Cnidaria; class Hydrozoa; order Anthoathecata; family Hydractiniidae; genus Hydractinia; species Hydractinia symbiolongicarpus. The sequence goes on from NC_079878.1 coordinate 9,278,958, forward strand.
ATTATGCAAATGATTGTAGACGAAAATGAATTAGCAATTCATTAACCTGCTCTTCACCAATGAGATCAGCTCATCTTTCGGCCAAGTAAAAGTATCTAACAGTGTTACCTGATTTTTAAACACAGGCGAAAGCATTACATCTTAAAGCGATTTTCCGTACTATCGCTAATTCTGATTTTATTTTTAGTTCGTAAGTTTAAAAGATCTACCCAATCGCTATAAGGACGTTTCTGTTTTGCTAAATAGTACGCAGTATTAAATTTAATATCTAGCGATACTTTATTCTTTGAGTGCATCTTCTTTAATTCACGATCAATAGGTGTATTCTGGACCACACTTTCAAGGTATTGTTCGCCACCTAAATCTGTTTTTTCACAGTCTTAAACATGGCACTTCTGAAGAGGCAACATGCTAAAGTTGTTTTCACTGTTCGGTACATATAATTTCCAAAGGTTAGAAAGTGAGTTTGTCGACTTCATTTACAAGGAAAAAAAATTCTTATGGGCTATGCATGGTCTATTTGAAGATGCAAAGGATGCAACTTTTTAGCAAATATATCCCTCGTATCATACCACATTTATAAAAGGATTTAAATGTGTTTTGAAAATGATCTGAATTCATTCAATATTGTTTAAAGATGTTCTCTGATCTACTACTTAAAAAGCCATTACATGATTTATCATCTTGGTTGATTTCAGTTACAGTTAGATATTCTCCACAATCTTTTTTTACAATTTAGTTTTAAGCACTGTATTATTGACATTATATTTTTTAAAACTTTGTGCGAATCAATTTTTATAACAAAAAAACAGGTGGCACATAAAGTCACAAGTTCTTGCTTTCCCAATATTTTTGGTGCCAAGCAATTATAACAAAAAGTATGTTTACATGTCTTTGTCACAGGTTTCTGTGCAATATTGTGACACAACTGACCACTGCAGAGGCTAACATAATAGTTAGCAGTGGTGTTAAACCGGATATATTTCAGATACATCTCAATTACCCATTTCCCTCTCACTCCCCCTTGCTGATAAAGTACAGCTATATCTGCAGAATGTCTTGATGATATTTTGGGTACATTTTACAGACCTCTCCCCCTTTTCTCAATGTTGAAATACCGTTACGGGGTTCCCTGGGTTTCCAACATTGAGAAATAGGGGAAGGGGTTCAAATTTCAGAGTGCAGACTGAAGCAATGCAGCAGTGTTGTTATATATAGCAAAACAGAACTTCGACATGACGACAATTGACATTGAGGACTTACAAAATGTTGTATATTCCAACCTCAGTGGAGATTTTCTTTTTCTAGTTGCTGCCCTTCGTCTATTCTTAGTTTTAGAATTATCAAATAACTGAGATTTTAATGTGATTAAAATTTTTTAGAAAATATAATCTTTTTAATTCAAGAGTGCAGACTGAAGCAATGTAGGAGTTTTGTTACACATAACAAAACAGAACAACAATTGAAATGAAGCACTTACAAAATGTAGTATACTGTAATCGTTGTGGTGTTACTATTACAGATAAATTTTTAAAAATATAACCTTTCAAAATGTTGTATACTGTAATCTCTGCAGAAATGTTTTTTTCCTACTTGCTAAAAACATTTATTTTATAAAACGCTTCATAAAGAACCCATCTGTCTCCATAATATTACTGTGGAAATTGAGCAGCATTAGAACGTTACACCTAATTTCATTGGTTCAACCTGGGTACTGAGGCAAATCAAATTAATTGCGGGGTTAGAACAATTCTTGTTCTTAATATTCATGTAGAAAAACTATTTAATAATTAACCAGTCTCTTTCTCTAGATTGTATACATCATTCCTGTACTTTAGTGCGATGGAATACAATGTGTCCGATTTTTTGGACGATCTTACAATGTATCTCCACAAAATATCACCTCCGTTTCCCGTTTCATATTGACAAGTTTTCAGTATTGACAAGCTGCCCATTTGTTACCCGAACTTCCGTGATTTTTCAAACACCAACCTTAATCACACAGTAACCAAAAATGTTCATCCGAGAGCAACTACAGATCCAGTATGAAGCATGGATTTTTAGATTGCTATAAGGTTTTCAATAAATAATTTTAATTGGAAAATTTAGGTCAGAGCATGGCCTGTGCAAACTTCAATGCAAAATATCTGTCCGTAAAAATTTATTTCTTTAAGGTGATCTTTTTAAAAGTGTTTTGTAATAATTAGTTATTTGTATGGGTGCATCTTTGGGATTGGTTTTTCTCAATATTCTTAAATCTCTAACACAATCTAATGTTATTGAACGCTGGTCAACTGCAAAGAATAAACGCAAAAACTTACACGTCAAGCTGGAAACGATCTCCTGTGCATCACCCTTTGATACATTTGGTACAACTAATTTTTGAAAAAGTAAAAATTAGACTCGTTCTTCTACACAAGTAAATACAAGATAGTGTAAAATTCAACATGAAATGCTTACTTTTGCTCAAGTTTTCAGGAAGAACATCAGTTTCTGTAAAATCTGTATGTACCAGAGGTTCTAGAATTTAAGAAAATATATTTTTCATTAAATACATGGCCAAATAGAAAAAGAAATTCTTCATGTAATAAAGCATGATAATGATATTATTATTATCATTTGTACCTTCAACAATATCATCTTCAGAATGTAAGTGACCTGAAGGTCCCATTATGAAATATTCCCAAATTAGTTAAATTTTATTACTAGCCCTGACAAAAAAGAATTTATATACTAATATGCATATTTTTAACATAGATCCATACCAGTTAAGAGCAGATCTTTACTGGATTGAACAGCAGTTTTATGAGCTATCTGGGAAAAATAAGTAAAAGCAATATTATTCCGTAAAGGACATGTGGAACTATCATGCAATATATATTTGACCGAAAAGCTAAGTAAGCTCACCTTCTAAACCTTCCCTGAAATTGGATTCCCGAACTCAGTTCTGTTATCTCTGATTCCAAATCCTGGAGTTGCAAACGTGTAGTCAGTCACATTTTGCTATCCTTTTTTCCCCAGAACCAGCATGGCACTATAACCATGTTTTTGTTGTAATCCAAGAAGCTAGAAATATAGGGTGAAATATCTATAGGTCAATAATAATAATTGTTTAAATTAAAATGTCAAAATACGTACTGAAGACCCTGCAAAAATGAGTCGGTCGGGCGTATTTTTTCCCGGGATTTTCAGATCGGTGCAAGCAAATTTGTTCCCAGGGCCAAGACAGTATAGCGCCACTCGACATCGTTTGTAGACCATTTTTCGCCGCCCTACTGTCAGTAGCCACAGGAGATTAATTTTCGCGAGTTTTTGTCTTTGTGAAAACTATCTCGCGAAATTTTTTCCCGGTCTTTTCTGACTTGCCGACTCGGGTTTTTATTACCAAAAGTGAGTCGGTCGGAGGACGCGAACACAACATATTTTTTATGACGGCCCAATACCAACGATGCTGAGCTGTATAGACAGTCTCCTGATGGATTGGATCTAAAAATAATATATTTTACCATGACCTTTCACTCAACAAACTGTTGTTTTCTAATAGCCATTCGAAGAGTTGTTTATTTTCATCAACAACCTTACTTATCCAGATGTAAAGTTCTTGCTTCTAATAACAACACAAATATTAATTGAGAAAGAACACCTCCACAATGCTGAAAGTTCTGTTCAAAGCTCATATTACAAAAACAATTAGCCAGCTAGCTATAGCTAAATAAATCTTTTTTATTTGTTTTTAATAGTCTGCTGTAAAAAGCTCTCCCTCAACTAGCTCGTAGTGAATATACTAAAAACCTTTAAATAAATGCAAGGTGTGTTGGAGAGTAAAAAAAATACTTCTCACCTTAAAGCAATTCCTTCACCTTCACACCTCGTCTCAGATGGAAATTAAATATCTGCACCTGAATTCCGATGAAGACTTTTGCCAACCAAGGGATAAATATCCCCAGACAACAAAAATGTCCGAGAATAAACACTTTCTAAAAGTTCTTTTTGCATTTTACGAACAGATTCAACATTATCACACTTTAAATCAGTAAGCACCCGCGCCAACATGTCTGCAGTAGCCATGATAGTACGGAAAGAATCCAAGCCAAAAGGCGTGAGTCTTTGACTAATCCTGACGGATGGGAGTTAAAACTATAGCCTAACAGGTTATAGGTAACCACGCAGTACGGAACCTAAATTTCCTACGCCGGCTGCGGGCCACATATTGTTGGACTACGCATAGAGTGTGAAAATTACGTCACGATTTCGACGTCACATGCCCCTTGTGAGATGGGGAGGGTTGCGGGCCATAGCTATTTGATTTTTGACTGAGTGAGTGACTGATTAGTCAAAATGAATCGGTCAAAATCTGTAAGCTATAATTTGCAACCCTCTCAGTCTATATGGTATAGGCGAAATGGAGAGGGCTGTGAACCATGGCTTTTCGCCGTAAATAAATTGCAATCTGATTTTTTAACGCGCTCCGCCTGCAACACCTGGATCGTCGACATTATTCGCTTGGCTAACATTTTTCGTCAAATTTACACTTAGTCACGCGACTTATCTGACTAACCCTGGATCCGCGCCTGAACTTCATGGATTTTATTCCATAAAATAATTTTTCAAAAATGCAGGTTAACAAGGTGGACATTTCCTCCGGTTGAGCAAAAAAGGAATCAGCTGAAATGTCCTAATTTCGTGATTTACGTATTAATTCTGTGATGTGTTTTTTTTCCAATGTGATATTCACTGGAATTATTTTCTAAGTCTATATTAATGATCTAATCGGATGTTATACACTACAGCTGTTTGTTTGTTTGTTTGTTCGGTACACACGCTAGGCTCTACACTAAATAATAAAATTATTTCACTTTGATTTGAAAAATCCCAATAACATAACAAATGCAAAACTCTGGACTCCATTGGCGATAAATTAGTGACGTAACCAACAATTTTGTTGTCTATAATAAAGTGAAACCTGGGGGTAAAGAATCATCTGAAATGATTTTAATTTAATCATCTGAAATGTTTTTATGATCATAATGAAAATACAAAACCATTTGCAACACTGGTATAAACTTTAAAAAATTACGCAGTTTTACTTTCTCTACGTATGTGAACACTTTAGGACGACAGTTGTCGTTTTCGTGTCAATTCCCGTCCTTCCTAGTGTCTTTTATTTTTGCGTAAGATAAAAGAGGAATAATGGTAGATGTAATACCCTAACACATCTGATCATTTGTAAAAAAGGTAAAAATCATAAAAAAGTAATATACTCTATCTCACATCATAAAAGATTAAAAAACTTTCTTTGCCATCTCCAGCATTGTCTGTTTCTTATTCCAAGTAATCATAATACATACCAGTACTTTCCATTTATTTGCTGAATATTAGTGCTCTGTCGAGAACGCCTAAGGAAGCTTGTTTGTCAAACTTCTAAAGGAAAAAGTTAAGACGCTTAAAATTATAGAATTGCCTAACCTACGCTTAATTTTTCACCACCCAGTCAGGAAAGAAAAATTATTGTCCTTCCCATTTTCACTGATGACTTTTATCCCTCAATTTCAACCAATGAGAGAATGTTTGGTTAAGATAGATGTTTTGTCGCAGTTGTCGCGCTTTTTCTTTGCTTTATGTAAGTTTTGCAGTTATTATTTGTAAATAGTATGTAACATTTTATTGTAAAGAGATATTTGTATGAGAAATATATAAATTATTGCATAAATGCTTTGTTAATCTATGGTTCCGGTATGATATTTGCGAGGATTTACCTGAAGACGGCTTATCGTAAACTAAATATTATGGCATAGTCCATCTAAAGTCATCTGTCGTTAACCTTTTGTGATGAATTAAAAAATGGACTCAAATTTCAAACTTTGAAAGTCAAGGCTAGCTTTTTGGAAAGAATTGCATTATCTAAAAAGCTCGCCCTCATATTAAAGATTAATAGGCGTGAAGAAATCAACAAATGCTATCATGTTGTAAGTGAATTAATGGTACTAATTTTCGCGGAAACAATTCGCATAATTATATACCGCTAAAATATTATTAAAGATTCCAGTCGCAAAGATTAATAGGTGTGAAAAAAGCAACAAACATCAATGCACCTCTCTTTTATAAGAAAGTTCTTTAGAGGAAAATCCTCAAAAGCCTTAAAATCTTAGTTTCGTCTTGTTAAGATCCAATTTTTTAAGACCTTGGTATGTACATTTACTGTTACTAAATCACCATAGTTTTAAAACACAAAACCATCCGGTTTCTTTTTTCAGTCAAATATACATCCTAACGAAAATATTTTTTTCATTACTAAACTTCGTAAACTAATTCATGACTAAAGATAAAGAAAATAAAGATTTGTAAACAAAGTTGAAACCGCCATATTGCATGTTCGATTTGTTGTTGAAAGATTCCGGTCTGTTTATTTATCAAATTTGGCGCCATCTCATCACAACAAACTTCATCGTTCGAAGGTGGATGTATGTTGTGCAAAAGTGAACCAAAATAAGAAAAGAATATTATTATTGGCCGTGAAATATGTTTATAATGTTCCAAGAAGTACGAATGTTATAAAATGCTTGCACTACGATTGTATGTAAAATATTCTTGGTTCTCTTGAGTTAAGGGTCTTATTTTTAATGTTTATTGGTAAGTACATCTCAAACTTGCTTTTTTTTACCCACATAGCCATAAAAGATTTGTAAAAATGTTGCTAGGAAGGAATATGGATATTTATTTATGAAACATAGTTATTTGTGTGTCGTTATAGTAGTTATTAGATTTTGGGCTTTAGACGTTCCTTAATTTTTGCTACCTCGCCTAAAATTTATTTTGTGGCTGCCACAAAAAAGTTCTTTGTTCGCATCTCCTTTAAATTTTGCGAATAAGATAAAATGGTAAAATTAGCAGAAGTAAATAAAAGTAAATGCGTTTAAAACGCCAGTTTTATTTCTTAAAGAAAAGTAAATTTTCGCACATATTAATTTTCACGTCTAAAGTTAGCGTAATTTATATACTGAATTTCGCGCGAAAATAACAACCAAGTACACCCAAAAAGCTCGAATTAGGAAACTGGATTTTTTATGATTGTGAACTCCTTTTTCATCTGCGTGTTTGCACGCATATGTTTGAATTGGTCGTTCTATCCTATAAAAGTTAAGATTTAAGCTACCATTTTGAAATTAGCAAAGCTCCGGAGTATTAAGCCTTTTGCGCCGGACTTTAATTTCATTAACCAATCAGAAGAAGTTTTACGTGTTTACGCATCCTGGCGTTTAATTTTAGCCGGAGCGTCCACGAGATCAACAGAATGTACATACGCAACAACAAGGCCACGAGGACGTTTTACACTGCTTTTACACACTTAATCTTTTTTTTTCACAATTTTTTCCCATTTTCTTTACAACACTTACCTACACCTTGACAGTTCACCCCTGTTTTAAATCCTTGCAAAGGGTAATGATAGGCTGTTTTGTGTGTGTTTTTATTTAATTTGAAGCTGTGTCAAGTTTTTTCTATTAGGCCTGCATGTGTGACGTGACACAGTTTACCTGTACTAGAGCTCAGTCCAGTGTCACGATTAATTTATTAACTACTAAGCTCTCAGTCTGAAGTACAATCTATTTTTGAACTTTCATCGGGAACATTCTCTGAAAAGTAAAAAAGGTTGGCCGACTGTGTCTGCTATGATTGGGTAGCAACAAGTTGTAAACTGTTTTTATTTCAGCTAAAGTTATATTTTAAAAGATACATATCAACCTAAACACTAAGATGTTGTGGTACTAGATTTACGACATACCTGTACTAAAACGCTCTGCCTGAATGTGTGTTGTTGTTTGCGATTCTTATTGGGACTTCCACCGAGTATTAAACGGCAGAGCGCACAGTTACTTGACGCCAGGTCTCTTGGCTAGTTGAGAAAACCTACCAAACTGTTGTGAATTAGACTTGCACGACAATGTTAACTTTATGTAAAGTTCCTTTTATATTTTGTTAGTGTTTATAAGTGAAGTTAGTTGTACTGAGTCTGGTGTGACTTTTCTGGGTTGCCGTAATGATCTGATTAGGCGCCCAGCATTTTTTAAGCGCCCTCCCCCCCCTCCCCCCTTAAATAAGCGCCCAGGTAATTTTCTCAGAGTTCAATAAGCGCTCAGCACTTATTAAACGCCCCTCCCACCTTGAATAAGCGCCCACCTGATAAATTTCAAGATAGATTTCAACCAGGATGGAAACGTCAATGAGGATGGAAACGTTTTTGATTTATTCAACAATTTTGATACTTAGGCAACACAACTTTGCATTTTATTTGAAAAATTAAAGAAGTTTTCCGTTGTATTATTGATGGCTTAGTATTCCTTGCATTTTTAAAAATCTTGTTTGAGACTTTCAGCCTAGCCATTTTTCTTAACTGTTTCTTAGTCTTGGCCTAATCTCACCCTCCTGTTTTTTATATAGATGTTTCTTAGGTGTACAGCATGCCGTAAATCAAGTGAAGTGCATACACCATTATCGTTGCGCGGCTGTTACATATTGCTCCAAAAATACTTTCCTTCAAAAATATCTAAAATAAACACAGATCTTATCAACCTTTGTTATTCCATTATAGCAGAAACAATAGGTCAAATTATTTTTCTTTTGTGGGATAAATTTTTGTTAAAGTTAAAAATATAATTGTGATATCGGGCTGAGCTCTTAGTACAGTTAAACGGTGTAACACAGGCGTATAGGGATAATACACATTTGAAGAAAACTTTCTGAACTGTTTGCGAACTGTTTAAATAACAACACCAGAAAAAGTCCATTGCTAACATCGGGCTGAGCGGTTAGTTCAGGTAAACAGTGTTGCACATCTGTTTAGGTGCGACTCCCAGAAAATTCAAAAATTGCCACAGTGTCATAGTACAGGTAAACTACTTTGCACACAACAAAACAGTCTATTGTTAACATTAGGGTAACCGCTTAGTAAAGTTAAACAGAGTTGAATGTGCGTATAGATGTATTACCCTTTTCCAAAAAAACTTCAATGCAACTGCTGTCAAAAACACAGGACAGGGAACGCCTGTCGTTACCCGTCCAGCTAAAACAATCGCTCAGCCATTATATTTGCACAAAAAGTTTTCAGGATAATAATAAAAGATGGAGCTACTTAGCTAAAATTGCCTTTAGCATAGGAATTATTGCTTAAGAATATTGTTGTATTAGCCAAACTGCATTTTTATACTTTCACTTTTTAGCCATAGATAGAAGCTAGCTAAATGGCTACATTCTCAACATAAAAATAAATGTTAGCTCTTATACCAAACAAAATAGTAAAAGTAAGGTTCTAGCTAGCTAGCTAACTAGCCAGCCTTCCAAATCTTCGTTCCTAGCCAAAAATCTTAAAACTGGTACGTTTAAGATCTGTACGTAGCTAAAAACCGTGACAAAATATTTAACTTAACATTGAAAACAAACAGAAAACAAATATTAAAAAAATGTAAAGCTTTCAGAAAATAAAAAAGTCAAACAGGCCTACAATCGTGGACAAAAATATTGAGACTAAGGCAGTTTTTTACTCGTTATCCAAATATGGACAAAACAGTCAAATAATCAATACTCTGCAGCCGGCAGGCTGCAAAGTCGCCACTTTTGCATACAGGTAGGCCAGCCAGAGAGGGTTGAAAAGTTGCTATTCACATTCTTTAGCACGCCCGCACACCGAAATAATTCACGTCGGGGACCACGAAGGCCCCGAAATTCGTGATTAATAGCCTTGCTGACATCAGCAACAATTAGCACATTTTAAGAATTTTGTATTTACCAAATAACCTAAGTCCACTCTGAACATTGACAAGTGAACTTTGACAAGTTCAAGATGTGTGAATCTAATATAGAATGGACCTACGCAATTACTTGTGGTGGCAAACTTCGAAATTCGTTGTCTTGTCCCAACATATTGTGACCACGATTGTAGCTACAAACCTCCTACACACTGACCACACATTGCCCATGACCATTTTCAAAATCAAAATGGCCTTCATTCAGTCGCTAAAGTATATTGGAGCGAAAATCTTGGATTCTTTCTGGTCGCGAAAATCTTGGATTGTTTTTTAAACAATCAGGCGTCCTGATTAGTATACTGCGAGCATTGAAAACAAAGTCGACAAAATATATCGAATTTGGTATTGGTGCGTATTTTAAATATTTCGTGTTTCCGCAACGGACACGGCGGACATACAGACAAAATACGGCTATCATTAAAGAGACTAGTCGTTAACCCATGGAAAAATCCATGGGGTCGCCCGTCCTTTATATATCGCATTTCGTGTCAGGACGCACCTTTCGCGGACACACAGACAGACAGAAGACGGCTATTATTAAAGAGACTAGTCGTTAACCCGTGAAAAAATCCACGGGGTTGCTCGTACTTTATATATCACATTTCATGTTTTCGTAACAGGACACGGTTTTCCTTTGAACACACAGACAAAATACGGCTATTAAAATAGAGATTAAAGGAAAGGCGAACAAAAAACTTTTTTCTGGCAGCCACAAAATAAATGTTAGGCGAGGTAGCAAAAATTAAGGAACGTCTTAATCCCAAAATCTAATAAAACAACTACTATAACGCACTGTGCGATAACTGCAGAGAAGTCTCCCATTCAGGGGCCTGTGGGAAACAAAGAATGTGTTAAATTTTATGTAAAATTTATTTGCTAAAATTTTATCGCTTCTAAAAACAGCACATGTTAAATTACAAATTATATTCAACAGTTAAATAAATAAAGAAATATATGTATATTATATATAACAATATTAAATATAAAATGTAGAATACATAAAAATAATAAAATTTGAAAAATACGAAATAAATTAAAATGTATATATATTCGTCTTTATATCTTTGTTACAGTTTGTTCTCGATACTCGGGTGCTTCTTCCCTTATTTTTTGACATGTATAACCAGTTTTTGAATTGGCACAAACAAATCCATGTACACAACCGCATGAATGTCTAAACTGAATTTATATAAATTGATTATTTAAAGTCCCACACAGATATCTAACAGGAAATAGCAAGTAAACTGAAAAAAAAGGGTTAAAATAATGGCAATTTGTCCTGGTGGAGTTAAAATCAATTTTATACCAAGTCGCTTTTAGTACAATAATAAGCCTTGTTTCATGTGAATTTTTTCACGTCTTGCTTCCTTGTGGGCATTGGTTTACACTTTTGTAAAACATCGGACAACTTAGAACAGAATGTCGATGCTGGCAAAATTACTTACGTTTTTTTTCATATAAAACAGAGGAAAGCATGATTCACCAGGTAAATTTAGTGGAGCACAAACCCCTCTGTCATAACTGTGTTTGAGACAGCATTGTTGTGCAGAACAATGATTATCAGTGTAGCAACTGTTGATGTAGAACTGAAATAAAGAAAACTATAGATCTTAAAGCATATAGAAATAGAAACTGAAAATACATTATGATATAAAACTTGGTTTAAGTTGCGAAAGCTTTTTTTTCATTTCGATAATAGAGAGATGGCGTAATGCGTAAAGAAACCCATCAAATACAGCATTTTCATTACTTCGATCATAATGTGTCGAATTTTTTTTAGATAGATGTAATTTTTTTAAGAGTTTTTTTGCTTTACTTCTGCTGACCTTGAAAATGACGTTGGTGACGCTAATACTTTAAAAGTAAATTGATCAGTGTTTTCATAAAGATGTTCAAACTGATGGACATTAAAAAACAACTGTCAACAAATCACGCAAATTTGCATAATTTTAATATCTTATATGTGAGTCAGAAACCATTCGCCCCCATTTCAAATACTGATCATAACATTGTTTGTAGGCGATGTAGACATCGAAAAGAAGTTGCAGTTTTGTCACGAAAAAACATCAAGTTCAAACCAGTCCTTTTTAAACTATAATAAATAAAGGAAAAACCTACCGTTGTTAGTTGTTCAATAGTGGGATCTCGTAATACCTAAATCAAATATAATGAGTTTATTTAAACAAGAAATATATCAAAAATATGATGAATAAATAGAGCAAAAAAAACTTTTGTATCAAAGTGATTAACTTGTTATTGACATTAGCTGTCCAACTTATTGGACCGAATTGTATTTTGCCAAATATTTTGCAAAATATATTTAAATTAGTCGGTGGCCCGTGAATAAATTCACGTGTTCGCCCGTCCTTTCCGCCTTCCGTATTTCGTGTGTTTTGCTACTCGTGGTATTATTACAGACAGACAGAATACAGCTACTATTATAGAGAAAGAAAGGTTAATAAAAAATGTTTTTTTGTCGTGGTACTCTTAATATTACTAGCAAAAAAATCCTCAAACTGACTAACCATCGCACTTGTTGGTGTTATCAAAACCAGAACGACTGCAACAAAATTTTTGATTTCCATAACTTTCTATGCTCTTTGAGATTATGACGCTATCAGAGAGCAACATATTATTTAAACCTTTTAAAACAATGCCACTCTAATGTCGATTTCTTTGCATTCATTAAAAATATATTTCCCTGTTTTCGCGCCGGTAACATTGCTTTCACGATGTCTCCTCCACAGACGTTTTTTATGGAATAGTACTGTTTGAAGCACAGACAGACTTTCATATAGCGAAAGAGTATTCCTTTGTTATGTTTTATAACTTCTAATCAATTTATGTCAACGAAACATGGTGGCCAATCCAGTTGGTCAGTATACAAATCCCTGGAGTATCCCTCACCCCTCGATAACTCCAGCCTAAGATTATTTCAACAACCAATTCTCCAACAAGTAATCTACAAAGAGCTCTTTGAAACAACGAAAAGTCTTTTTTTTTCTGTTCAATAATAAAATTAAAGTAAAAAAAAAGCTGTAATATTTTTATTGCGCTTTGCGCTAGCAAATTTGGCGCTAAAATCCTTGATTATTTCCTTCTAAGGAATTTTTAGAAGGAAATAATCAAGTAAGAATTGACCATGAATATAGTTAAAAAAAATAAGCAACTTTCTTAAGCAACCAAGCAACCATAGCCAAACTAATCTTTTTAAGAAACTCTCTTCAAAAACATGAAAAAGGACCAATTGATTGGTTTGTCATTTATTTGTTGTTGTTTTGTTTTTACAGATATTTTTATAGAAAAACATCTGTAATTTGGTAAAAAGGTGCCTTAAAATTAAAAGTAAATTGGTATAACTCGATATCAGCTTGTTAAGCAATGAAATTCTAAGAAGGTCAGAAGTTAATAGTAACTCGAGACAGAGCGAACTCGTAGTATTGCATATTATCACAGAAGCGCCATCAAAATTTTTATAAAGTTTGATTTTTACCAATAGTAGGTAAGACTAATTTCTATTAATCACAATATGAATCTCAAAGGGCGCCAATGTAACGTTAAACGCAATTTTTGCTTTCTCATCAAAAAGAACATGTAAATTTTTAACTGTAAAATTACAAGGTAACATGAGAGTTAGAACATTTAATAACAATCCTGCAATGGACAAATTACATCTTGTGTCACTCAGCTTAATGAAATTGACTATGATATGAAATCTACAACACCAAATCATGTTGGTGATGTTCCAAGCTTATATAACATTAAAAGCACCTCACGTGCGACAAGAATCAATATACACGTAAAAGTTAAGCAACCAAAACTTCAACTTGGATGTTCTACCTACTTCTAATTTTTGTTTTAAAGTTTTGGATAAAACAAAGTGTGAGTTTTTCTCCATCGCACCAATGTATAGGGAAGTGATGGCCGCTGAAGCGTTTTAAGCTTAAATAGTTATTAAGTATCTGTAACTGATTATATTCTAGCAATGAACATCAAATTGTGCTTTTATATTCTTGTAACATTAATTAAAACATTAATTTTGGGATAGTAGACTCATCACCACTGCAGTAAAAGGAATACACACTCTCTTTTTATAACAATACATAAGAAAACTGACGCTAGGAATGACTGAAAAAAAAAGAACATGCCAAGGCTAAAAAATTTTATTTTCTTTTTTTATGACAACAAGGAATCATGCTTACAATATTTTTTAAAATAGAAGTTTTCTCAGAAGCATTTGTTCCGATTTTGCAAAACTGTAATGTACCTATATATATAAAAAAATTGAGCTTGGCATGTAACGGAATAAGACATAAAGGAAATTTCTTGATTTTTGAACTATTCTGAGGAGAGAGAGTGTATCATAAATTACGGGTAGACAAGCGAAGTTTGAAATAAGACTCGCAATCTCCGTTGAGGACATGTCACGGCAAACGTTTTTACGCATGGTGTGAATGAAATGGAAATGATCCGATTGCTTCTTATGTAAGGCAGAATATGTTATATCATATTTTCATTTAACATCGAAGGTCATCGAAGGAAGTTCATTCAACGAGTGTTTGCGTTTCCTTCTTTTTTCATTGCACGTATAGAATAATACATAACTTATAATACAGAACTGTACATAATACAGAACTTATATGACTTGATTTTTACTCACTGTTTTTATGTAATGAATCAAATAACGCAAGCAAAAATTAACATAATTGATCATGCGGAGTGCTAGCAGATGGTTGGTATGTGGTACCTAAGGCCAGCTAAAAATATGTGCTGACTCTTTCTGCATACGAGAATGAGAATGTTACGCTTAATCCTTGTATTAAAAAGGTACTAGTTCTGGGATCGTGGTTGAGTTTTGACTCAGCAGAAAAATTAAGCTTTCTTAGAATCTGCGAAAAAATGCCAGCAGAATCACATCCTGGAACACAGTAATATGCCCAGAGAAAGCATTGTAATAGCTAGTCTACAGTGGTTACATCATTGTGTGAAACAAATTAAAAAACAATTATTGGTACAGATTCACCTCGACAGTGAAAAGATTTCACGTAACAAAACACTCTACAACTTGTAAGAGCATTGCCATTGACCTTCAGCTATCAGAAGAAATAAATAAAAAAAATATTTTTTTGTCCTGTTTAATGCTGGATTTGCCGCCTTATTCACCTATACCAAACATGAACACGGTGTACAATTCAATATTTTACCAGTGAGAAGATATTCGATAGGTTGCAGAAAGTTGTTGACTAAATCCCGTCAAATTGGTTTTAGTTCGGACATCGATTTGAATAAGGGTAAAACCAAAATATCCTTGGTATTGTCAGTAACAACCTTGGTTTAGAATCTTGGTTGTATTGTAGTAGAAACGTACCACCATAGCTTCAATACTTTAAAAGACGATATCTCATTGTTGGAGAACATTTCACTAACTATGGAACAAGAATGGAAATATTTTCCAAAAAAGGGTACTACTTTTGTGCATGTTTATCCTTTACCAATTATAGTATTGTGTTTACACTACCAATACTGTATATAATTCGATACTTCATTGCTAAATTTTCTCTACGGACATTAAATTCTATGAAAATGCGACAAAATGAGTAATGTATACATTCCAAACACAGGACCCACATTGATAACAGTGTTTCCTACACTGAAGTGGCTATATCCTGTATAAATATTCGAAATAATAATAATAATGATAATAATAATGACCGGTCCTCTCGTATTAACATATCAAATTCAAGCACGGTCCTGACATCACTTAAGATGGATATTATTTTCAGCTCACGGAAGCCTGGACAGGAGGTGGCAACAGCTATGATTAGCATATGAGATGAAAAAAATAAGTATCGAATGTGCAATATTTTATCTACGGAAAATTACTGCATTGTCGAAATATAATTTCTTTAAAACCCACAAAATTGAAACTAGAACCTTTAAGAATACAGACAACAGAATGATCAGATTTTAGTATTATTCGTCTAAATCGAAAGTGAAAATTCCTTCATTCCGTCTATCACCTGTTTTCGGACACTAAATTTGTTTTAGAATGCGGCGGAAAGTGGTGCTTGTGACAAAATTTCCTTCAATCAGCACTTTTTGCAACCATTCGCGTAAAAAAAACTGTATAGCAACGCTCATAGCATTTTTAATGACTTTAGAAAACTCTTCTCCAATAAATGACGGCATTGAAATAATGGTGACCAATTCCAGCTAATTTGTAGCATAATTAAGTATCTAAACCGTAATAAGTTTCGCGGATGGATGTTTTTGCGGGTAAAAAGAATATATTTTTTAACTTTCGCGGACGATAGTTTGTAAAACGTTTCGCGGTTTTTTTCATTCTGCAATATAATTACACAAGTCACTTTCTTGACATTTTAAAGACTAATAATTTTCGCGAATGGTGTTTTAAATAATATTTCACGGGTACATAATTTCGCGAATTTCAGTAAAAATCTGCCAAAAGCGCGAGAATAAGTAACTGCGAAAAACTTAGAAATATGTACGTTTGCCTGATTTACAATAAATGGTCCTGCGAAGTCCAAGATGTAGCTTTGAGCCCTATAAATACGTGCTGTGTGAAGAAAAAGTTATTGTCTTCCAAAGTCAATTCGCCAACGCGTCACGTGACTATATTTACCTATGAGAAGACATAAAAAATTATTCTGAAGTGTATGTGTAGCTTTATTTGTTTTGTATGTTCCAAGTCTTGTTCCACTCATTGTGTGTTAATGACCTATTGTGTTATTTTTAACTTCTTTTGTTTTTTGTATAATAGGCTTTTGTTATGTATAAAGTTTGATGTATATAGTAGATTCATGTGCGTGATGTGAGTTAGTGTGTGTCTTGCGAGGTAAGGTAGTTTTTTCAAAGTGATTTTGATTTTTTATTTCTTTTGTTTGAGTTATATTAGTATTTATTTTATACTTATTCTTATTTTCTTCATGCTGTGTCTCTTGCTGTCCATTTTGTTTGTGTTGGGTTTGTAAAACTCGTGAGTTAATCTTGTCCCTGGTAGAAGTGATGTTCTCGTGTGTGTTTGTGTTCGTTTTCTTAATTATATGTAAATATTTTTTGTCTGTGTACTAGGCATATTATATTTATTTAACGTTTTCGGCATAACATGCACCTCTGTGTTATAACTTGTTAAGTTTATTTCTAACCTGAGTGTAACTCTTGTTTGTGTGTGCGGCGCTAATAGTTTAATCACAGCTTTTCTACAAGCATTTCATCTACATACTGCTTATCGTGCGCTTCGTGACGTACTTTTGATGTTGATCTCATGTATTCAGTTAACTGTTGGTCTTATTACGATTTCCATTTATTTCAATCGAAATGAGATTTTAATGGGTCTTAATTCTTCTTCTTTTTAATGAGTACTTGATAAGCATCCTCGTCCCCAGGGTTTGTTGCCTATGCCAAAGTCGCTAGCGCTTACTCGATGGCAAAATGGCAAAAAGGCAAAAGCCCATGGGGACGAGGTTGACTAAATATGATTGCCAACTTTGCTCCACTTAGATAAACGTTACTCCCTTCCACTACTTCCAAAAACCCGCCACGTTTCCCAAAAACTTTCAGAAATAGGGTCATTTAACGGTACTAGCAATAACACTGAACTCAGTGTTAGGTCTATCATGCCCCGTTCTGTTCAGTAACATTGTTTTAATTTGTTAAAGGACGATGAAGCGAAACGATTTCGGGTTATGTAACGAACTTGTTTAGATAAAAATGTTTTCGCGTGTTGTAGGTTCCGTTTGGTTATTGTGAACGTCTGTTTTGAATAGTTTGGAATGAAAGAATATTATAAATTAAAGAACTACGATTGGCGCGCGACATCACATAAAAGTATTGTCAATTCTTCAAGTGTCAACAGTAAACTGCCAAGATTCTCCTCCAAGGAATATTTTGTAATCCGTTCTGCCAAGCATCAGTAAGTATATTTGTGTGTTGCAAAAACTGGCTTGTAACATCAGAAATACATGTGCCGTTGTAATGCTATCGCAATCATGGCATAATGTTTAAGCAAGGGTTTAAGAAAACGTCACTGAAAATTTAAAGTCGATCCATTGATGTTTGCACAGTTTATGGGCTTTTATTAGTGAAAGATTTTTAAGCAAAATTTCTTTTAAAAAACGCAGGCAAGACCCATCATGCATGTTTTGATTTTCTGAATGAATCCTTTTAGCTACAAACATCTGCCCAACATTTGGCGACTCTTTGCATAAATTAAATTGACAGTTGGTCCACATTGGCCAATCACAATTCGTTTTCAAACAATTACACTAACTTTCAGCAAATCTGAAGATGAGTTTGTTTTCTTCGAATGCTGCTCCTGTTATTGTATCGCATGATTTCAATAGCTGAAAAGAAGATGTATCTCCTTTTCTTTTATGACAAAAGTTATGCAGCCACAGGCATTTTAGGCAGGCCTTGGAATTCCATGTCCTCTTGTCTAGTCTTTTTAAATTAACTATCTGTATTAACTATTGAATTTCGCATTTAGACTTCTAATTACGTTATCTATACTTTTATCAGAGATACATAGGGTATTGTCAACTGCAAAGTTACACATTGAAGAGTAAGAAACAATAAAAAATATGTCGTTGATGAAAATATTAAATAAAATAGAACATAGCACCGAACCTTGAGGAACTCCTTGCTTGAATCATAGTCATAAGAAAAAAAGACTATGCTTGAATCGCCACTATTTTGAGTTTGCGCGCGTATTCCTGTACGACCGTACGACGTGCTTTGCGATCTACTTTTGCTTTTATTGAGTGACGTTACGAAAAAAGACCTTTATAAGCATCTATTCGCCCTGAACCATTTGCTAATGATCTTGGAGGAGCAGGAAAGTTTCGAAAAATGAAATATTGGTGGGACAAAATTGTTGAGGTCGGTCCAAAATTAGGATATTATCCCAATGCTTCGAAATCTTGGTTGATAGTGAAGTCTGAAGTAAAAAGAGTTGAAGCAGAGAAGATTTTTGAAGACACAAATGTAAATATTAAGGAAGAAAGTACCTCGGAGGTTTCGTTGGCAGCGAGGAAGGAAAATCTAAATACGCAAGCAATTTAGTGAAAGAATGGTGTGAACAGCTTCTTGTACTCTCAAAAATTGCGAAAAGCCAACCACAAACAGCTTTTGCATTTTATAAGTGGCTTTAAACGCAAGATAACCTACTTCATTAGAACGTTTCCTGAAATACAGCTTCATATAGTAGCTTCATATAGCAGCTTTTGACAAAGTAATTGACTCAGTTTTCATACCAGCATTCACTGATGGTCACATATGTTCTTCTGGCGAAAGGCTTCTTTTGTCATTACCTGCTAGGATGGGTGGACTTGCTTTGCCGATCTTTGCAGATGCAGCTCCGGAAGAGTATCAGAACTCGATTTTGGTGACTGCACAACTGGTTGACAACATTAAGCAACAGAAATCAGAAAATTCCATTGATATGGGAAAAACGAAGGTGAAACGTGAAATAGGAAAGAAACGTGAAGAAAATAGATCATCTATGCTATCACAATTGAGAGAAAGATTGAATAAATAGGATATTAGAGCGAACGACCTTGCTACTACAAGTGGCGCTTCATCTTGGCTTACCACTCTGCCCCTTGAGTCAGAGAAATTTGTTCTAAGCAAAAGAGAGTTTTTCGACGCAATTAATCTCAGATACAGATGGCCTCTTTAATATCTACCTTCAATTTGTCCCTGCAATAAAGTGTATAGTGTAGATCATACCATGTCTTGCCCAAAAGGTGGATTTTTATACATGAGACATGATGAAATGAAAGATTCGATCGCCAATCTTTTGCAAGAAACCTGCGAGGACGTTGAGATAGAGCCGCGACTAATCCTTCTGACTGGGGAAGCTCTTCCACCAAATGCTATTCAAGGGGATGAAACTAGACTAGATATTGCAGCTAGAAGTTTCTGGCAACGTGGTCAAAGGGCATTCTTTGATGTAAGGTTTTTCAACCCGTTTGCTTCAAGCCATGTTCATCAGAATCTTCAGAAGGTATTTTGCAACAATGAAAAAGAGAAGAAACGAAAATGCAACCAACGAGTGATTGAAATAGAGCCCGGATCATTTACTCTTTTGGCGTTTTCGAGTTATGGTGGTTGTAGTCATGAGGCAGAACGATTCGTTAAAGAACTTTCGTTGAAGTTAGCGCGTAGACAAGGAACGGAAGAAGGTTTTGTGATGAGTTGGTTACGAACGAAATTAAAATCAGCAATCTTGTGTATAAGAGGATCGAGAACTTTGAAAAGGAATGACATGCCAACTGATCCATCAAACATCCTTATATCCCAGTCGGTTGGTAAATTGACGTGTGAACGAGAACGTACTGTTGAATATTTTATTTTTTTATTTTTTGTTTTTGGCTAAAGCATAATTACACTAGCTCGCAGATGCTAGGGTATTCAAATACAGCTGTCCGTCCCAAAATGGAAATTTTTGCCTCTCTGAGCACCGATACGGGATTAGTCGTGTGTTCGAATCTCATCTTGGTAACTATTTTTACTTTTTTTTTTCTTTTTACTATCTCGCCTGCGAGGATGTGTTTCCAACTCGTAACTAACTAACCAAATGGTCAATTGAAACGTCACAAATTTAAACTTCATACCTAAACTCTCTAAGTACTTAGAAGTCATCGGCCAAAATTGGTATTTGTTTTCGACAAAATTTGGCACAGTTAACAAAAAGAAATAATGCTGAACATAATAGTGACATCAAAATTTTGCTTTTTGTCACCTAAATGTCATTTTAGGCCAAAATTGGTCCGAAAATTAAAATTACTTTATTTTCAACAAAATTTGGCAAAGTTAACCAAAAAAGTATGCTGAACATGATAGTGACATCAAAATGTTAACTTTCAACCATGAATGATAGGCTGTAATTTTTCTTTTTTCTAGTAATTTGTTTTTTTGTTAACTAAAGCTATTTCCTTTTTCGAACAATTAAGATCGTATATTATTTTTCTTTATTTTGCTTTTTCTCACTAAGTCACTTTCTTATAACCCGTTTTTTTTTTTTTTTTTTTTTTTTTTTGGGGGGGGGGGAGGGTTTACTGAATTTCAAAAATTTTAGGTGGAGCTTGTGGTTTTTCTTCTTCCTGTCAGTCAGCATACTCCAGCTTCGTAACAGAAATCACAATTTCATAGACAGCTTTTTATAAACTTTGTTGGCGAGCTAGTTTACGTATATTATACGTCTTGTTTGTATATTATATTGTATGATAAAAAAAGTAGTATCACTTCCTTCTGTCCGTATGTATTTGCGCAAAGTATGTGACACATTATTTGACGTCAAGTTTATTTATATTATCCAGACGTAATTAGTTTTAAAATGGCTATCACGTACAAGAAAAGTCTTGTACAAGAAAACCAAAAGCTTGAACCGTAAGATTAATTAAAACTGTTAAGTAAACTTTTGAAGTTACACAAATTATAAAAGTGGAGAAGAAAATCCGTGTGTATGTAACAATCAAAGTGGATGTGTTCATTTTTCTTTGATGTCGAAAAGGTTACGGCACGACGTCAATAACACTAATTTAACGTTATCAAATAAATGAAGCCATTACAATGCAATTAAAACGGGTATATAAATTTAAAAATAATTTTTTTTTTTACTTTTATCAACAAAATTTTTAAACCCTTATATCTTCTTAGGCGTTTGTCGAAGACGTATGACGATATACATTTTTCTTATCAGCGTTTCAAACTCTACGCATTACAGGAAACGGATAAACAAATTTCGCTAATTTATTTTTTGTTTATGCACTGCTGACGTAAGCAAAAGATTAGCCTATTTTTGGTAAATAATATAACCAGAAGCTTAAACATTATTGAAAAAGAAATAGAGTCGAAAAAGTTTCTCTTAAAATTTATATTTTGACCTTACATTCCAAAGGCCATCATCAGAATGCATATATTTCTACAGTAAAACCTATAAGAAGTGATAAAATTCGTTGATAAAAGGTTGCTAAGGTTGCATGTATACGATAAAATAAAAATGATAAAAGTTAAATAGGCTCAATTATGTCTCCAAAAATGACCCTCGCTATAATTGACTCTATTTATAAAAGAGTGATAAAAAATTGCTAGTTAAAAATTTCTTAAAGAATTCTCTTGTGCATTTAGTGTGGGCTTTTAATGGTTATCGCTTCTTTTGTTATATTATTTACCATCAAATTATTTGCTCAAACCAATATTTTTGAGCCTATTTTTTCCAATTATTTCTTCCGCCTAAGTGGATTGTTCCATGGGCCTTATATCTCATTAACCCTTCATCAAAAGCTTAAAGCGCTAATCAAGAAAACGTATATGATCATTCATATACGTTTTCTTGACCAGCGCTTAAGCCCTACCCAATAGAGGTAATGTTAAAACAAGGTTCTAAATTATTTTTTCTGTATCGATGAGTTGCTGACGTCATCAAAATTCAAATGACGCGTCTTTTTCATTTTTATCCTGCCTCAGTGGAATTTTCCACGAGCTTTATCGACTAGTTGTATTAATAAAACGTTACATGAAGCTAGAAAGTCGATCTTCGTCTCTTTTGTTGCGAACAATTAGCTGCTCAAAATACTCCTTCATTTTTTAAAAAACGTACTGAAAGTTACCCCGTTACTGACTTCGAATTCTATTACACTTAAGAGAGTTGACAATGTATTTTACTGTTGAATGGTAATATCATCAAATTAGTTGCATATATTTTTCGCGTTGAATAAAGTGCATACATTTGCATTAACTTCAATTAAATAAGATATTTTCCGTTGAAAACAACAGTTAAATAAATAGTACTTAATAGATCATTTTCGTTAAATGATCCTCATAAATTATCGTTTAAATAAACACCATCTATTGAACACTGCCGCATATATGGGCAACTATAAACAGATAGTCCACATCTATAACAAAGCATCAGTACGGAGTCCTGCTTTTCGAGCAGCCTTCAAGTCTCTCTTATGCAGGTGTAACAGCATAAAAATGAAACTTGGATTAGGCGCCATAACGTTATCTTCACAATATAAAAGAACGTCTACCAACAATAATGTAACTAAAGAACAAACTTGCACAGATATCCAGAATTTTTACTTCATCAAATTCTCTGCCAGAAAATTTTCCAGTTGATTAGTTGGTACATCAAAAACTTCTTCAGCAAAATGAATCCCATCGATGGCAAAATTGGGATACGATGCAGCTACATGATATATATCAAAGATTGGGAAATTTTCTTCGCATGACACCAACTTAGCAAATTCATTCCACAGTTTGATGCGATGATTTGTTAAAAATCTATGATCGTCTTTATATTTGCGATAAGTGGGCGTTGTCGTTTTCCAAATCACCATGGGAACAAGTTGTATTTTTTTAAGATTCCTGTACATTTTGACAAAATTTATTAATAAGGTTTTGCTTTGATTCATAGTTAAGCCCATCATTGTGTGTAAACCAAAATTTAAAAGTAGGACACTTTTTGGATTTCTCATTTCTTTGCATGTCAGCACGTTTTTGAGGTCGTTAAGGACAATACTATCGTTAAAATCCTTTTTATCGTAGATCCGTCTTGCAATTTCTTTTCCACGATACAGAGGATATACCCAATTATAAGTGACTTTACAATTTTTAAAAAAATCTGTACAAATAAAACGTTTTTTCAAGTATGAATAGTATCTAAGACCTAACGAATCTCCATATACCCACAAAGTGGTGTTTTGCTTATGTTTTTTATTAAACACAAAAAGCTTTGTTTTAGGCATTGATGTAAATTTCACTTTTGTGCCATTGCGCGCCCAATATCCTTTACTGGTACATACATAAATACATGTCCCTGTGTTATTCTTTGTTTGTTTTTCTACCCTAACTGTTGCATTCTGTTTCGATTTTTTGAACGACAAAACATGTGTTTTATATATATAACCTTTCCTATCCAGATGAGCAGTTTGATATTTGCCATGTTCAGTGCCATTAATAAACCACCAAGTAGGAGGATCGCGAATTCCGTCGCAGAGACTATATTCTAATTCCAACTTAAATTTATAATCTCCAGAAACTGGCAATTCAAATCTTGCTTCATAAGTTCCATCCATTTTATCTATAACATCGGCGTTGAAATAAACTGCTCCTTGAACAAATAACCTCCAAGAGTCGCCACCAATAACTTTTTGTCTTTTTAAACCGTCAAACGTCGTAATTGTTAGTTTTACAATGTCTTTTTCTCCACTGGTTCTTAGGTTGTATTTACAATAACGTACATCTGTTTGTATTGAGAGATTGTAGTAATATCTTGATTTCCAGGATTTTTTTCCCAAACATGACGATTGCGTAGAAGTAAGATCCGTTGCAGCGTTGAATTTTGATAATATTTGATTTTTATTTGGTAGAATGGTAATGTATATTAAAGTAATAAGAAGGACAACGGTTAACATCGAAGTTAGAAAAATGCAGCGAAATATTTTCATCCTTTCTTATGATAAGTAAAGAACTTTCGATAAAAATTACTAAATCTTCATTTGTGTAGTTTTATGTCCTTATTATGTTCAGTTCAGTTCCAATGCAAGAGTTTAATCAATCATCTACAAGTGCGAAGTCACTGCTCAAAACCAACCAAAAAAAGTATACATCGGACTGACGGAAAAATAATTCAAAGAACGCAACGGTGGACACTAGTTTTCTATCAACAACAAAAAATACAAGAACAGTACGACATTGTCCACTTACATCTGGCAATTAAAGGAACAAAATATTGCGTCTGAGTTAAATTGATCGTGAAACGTGTTAAAGGTTACTCGAATAAAATTAAATCCTGCCCACTTTGTTTACAAGAAAAATTAAAAATCCTTGTTGCAAAAATAACCACGAACTTTTAAATAAAAGGTCGGAAATGTCGCCATATGAACAAATACCTATCGGCGAATTATAAATCACAAGATTGACAATTACATTTGTTTTTCAATTACACTGATTTTTATGACACGCTTTATTGCCTCGATTCACAATCAATTATATTTTATGTTTATATAAAGAATTTACAGCTACAGCTGATTATCTTACACTCGAAACACTATAATAATACACACTCTCTATAATAATAGCCGTATTCCGTCTCTCTGTTCGTGCGTCAAAAGCGACTTGTGTTAACCACGCACGAAATTGCACACAGCTCTTTGATCTTTTTGCTACGCAATTTTAAAATTTAATTTTATTTTATCTTTTGCGTAATTTCACAAAAGTTTTAATTTAGGAGTTTTCTTATATAAAATCCATGGTTAATTAACATTTATTGTTCCTTCGATGCAGTTTCTTTGTTATAAATAACTACGGTCAAAGTTGCGGACAATTACTTTGCGTTGTCTATTTCATTGAAAAAGTTTTAATTATTCGCGCCTTTTCAAGAAATTAACAGAAACAAGTTTTTAATAATAGAAGGAGAACAATGAATTTTAGAAAGATTTTGTAAGTGATTTTTTGTTTTTTCTAAACATGAATGTGAAATTTATTTTGTAAATTTTGTTTCATCTTTAACTATTTATATTTTTAATGACAACAATAAACCTGGATGTGCTTATTTTTTTGCTGAAACTTATTGTTTTAAACTGAACAAAAAGTGTAAGAAATGTCAATCTTAGTTTTTTAAAAGCTATTTGCAGGGAGGAGCCTCTTCTTTACATCAAACTCAGGCCGTAAAAATGCACAAATTATTGTTAAATATATGAATTTTCAAGAAAGCGGCGTAACACTACTTTCGATAAACTATACTATAAAAAATAAAAAAGTGTAGTTTACACTGCTTCTGTGTATATTTCCAGGGACCATGGCTATTGCAGAGTATTTCTATAACAGAAATAATTTAATTAACAGATACGCGAAATAATTAGGTCAGCTAATTTCCGTTGATTGTTCCACGGGTTAACGACTAGTCTATGTCTTATAATAATACAGGGAGTGTCTGTTTGTAACAGGCAAAGTGGATATCGTCATTTTCCTTTGATGTTACCGAAAAACTTATGTCTAATATGTTAAATTTTCTGACGTCAATAACACTACTTTAACGTCAATCTATATAATAATACGCTAAGTGTGTCTGTGTGTCTGTGGACAGGCAAAGTGGATGTGCTTATTTTACTTTGATGTCGCCGAAAAAGTTATGTCTGAAATGTTAAATTTTATGACGTTACGGCGCGACGTCAAGAACACTACTTTAACGTCAATGTCCTATATTAAATTGATGAAGCCATTACAGTGCACTTAAAAGTTTGAGGCCAAATAACTTGGAAACGAGGTGGTGACGTCAATGTTTTTTCACTGCGCGGGTAACTAGGGACCACCTGGGAACAATTTGGGTAATTTTCCCAAACCTGGGTTACCGAAACCATTTCGGAATGGACGGGTTAATGACGTCATCAAAGAACCTTCAAACCCTAATATCTCTGCAACCGTTTGTCAAAAGTACATGATCCTATACATTTTTTTGATCAGCGTTTTAAGATCTATACAGGTATAAAAATTTCTAAAAAAGATTTTGTGGGTTTTGATGGGCAATTGCTGCCTGCACTGCTGACGTCAGTAAAAAAATTAAAACAACCTTTTTTTTTATTGTCCTTCTGCCTAAGTGGATTTCTCCACGGGCTTTATCGACTAGTCTATATAATAATACGCCAGTTCCGTGTGTCTGTCTGTCACTTTTGCAAAGTGGATTATATTCTTCACATTTTTCTTTAAAAAACATCACCTATAAAATTGTTTTGTAAATTACTAAACTTTGATGTTAAAATAATGTTGACGTCAATATCCTATATTAAATTAATGAAGCCATCACAGTGCACTTAAAACTTTGAGGCCAAATAACTTGGAAACGAGGTGGTGACGTCAATGTTTTTTCACCGCGTGGGTAACAAGGGACCACCTGGGACCAATTTGTATAAGTTTTTCAAACCTGGGTGCGAAAATCCGTTTCGGAATGGACGGGTTGATGACGTCATCAAAAAATCTTTAAACCGTAATATCTCTGCAACCGTTTGTCATAAGTACATGATTCTATACATTCTTTTGATCATCGTTTCAAGATCTATACGATGAAGGCAACAGGTATACAAATTTCTAAAAAAAAATTTGGGGGTTTTGACGGGCCATTGCTGCCGTCAGCAAACATTTTAAACCCTTTTATCTCATTAATTGCTTATCAAAACCACATGATGATATACGTGTTCTTGATCAGCAGTTTAAGCTCTACACAATAGAGGCAACGTGAAAACAAATTTCCAGGAAAAATATTTTGTCTCTTAACAGATACTTGCTGACGTCATCAAAATTTAAATAACGGTTCTTTTTTACTGTTATCCTGTCTAAGTGGATTTATCCACGGGCTTTATCGACTAGTATCCTATATTAAATTAATGAAGCCATTACAGTGCACCTATAACTTAGAGGCCAAATAACTTGGAAACGAGGTGGTGACGTCAATGATTTTTCACTGTGTTGGTAACTAGGGAGCA
Organism: Hydractinia symbiolongicarpus; assembly: GCF_029227915.1. Taxonomy (NCBI): domain Eukaryota; kingdom Metazoa; phylum Cnidaria; class Hydrozoa; order Anthoathecata; family Hydractiniidae; genus Hydractinia; species Hydractinia symbiolongicarpus. Next base: position 9,306,265 of record NC_079878.1, read on the forward strand.
CCTAGGACCAATTTGAGTAATTTTCCACTAGATATCTTTGCGTATTATCTGTTTTAGGTGTATCGTGATAGAGTAAATCCTTTTGTGATAATTCCTTTATTTTTTCATGTTTTCTTGTATTAGTTTTTTAAGGACCCATTCCATTTTTTTAATGCTTTGCTGAGCATATGATCCTAGGTAATAAGCATTCTGTGTCTTAGGGATTGAGTGTATGTAATGAAGGACTTCGTATATGTTAGATGGAAAGAGTGGTAGTGAAGGACGCTAAATCTATCAGTAGGTTTTGTGTATGAACTAGAAGTTTTCGACCTGTATGTAGGTGTCCAAAAACTCAACGATGTCTTTTTTTCTTTATAGAATTTCTAACAAAACTTTGATGTCTTTATTATGTGGTATGTTGGTGTGAGTCATACTACATTAGCAGTACTTAAAAAGCATTTGAAGAAAGAGAAGGAAGTTGTAGAATATTTTTGAGAAAATATTTAGTGTGTTTTATGTAAAAAGGTAACGAATTGTGATAGGTTGGCATATATGATCTATAAACGCTGACATGTCTTCTGTTGGAGAGCCGTTAGCTGATACTATGGTTCTAACGGGTACATTAGGTTTGTGTATTTTGGGTAATCCATGAAAAAGTGGTGTACGTGGAGGAGTGGTTGGTTCTAAAACATTAGCAACTTCTCTTGTTATTCTATGTCTGGAATATAAAAAGCGAAAAAATGTTGATATATCATTCGCAATTTGAAGAGTAGAGTCAAAAGGTAACTTTTTTGTAGTATTTTGTGTTCTCAAGTTGGCTGTTGACTTTAAAAATATAATCGGTTTTTATCCATGATAACAAGACTGCCACCTTTGTCTATTGGTTTAAATATGACGTCAGGTTTGTTTTTCAAATTTTGTAAGAGTGAAATTTCTTTGTGGGACAAAAATGGTTATCGATTAATGGAATAATATAATCTTCAATTTCTCTTTTTATTCCATGGAATAATTCGAAGATTATGATGTTGGGTAGGGGATGGACTCTAGTTGGAGGGTTTTTAAGTCTTGTTAGGCTTGAGACGCATGAGCGAAAGTCTTATCCTAGGCTCATAGAACTGGTAAATTTATTTGGGGTTTTGAATGGTAAATTATAAAAGTGGATGTGGTTGGTATAAATTTTAAACGTTTAATAAAGATGTATTTGTCCTAATTTGATAATTAGGTAGTTAGAATGCCGCTACAAGTTTTGCTGTGAGTCCTTCTGTTTAGTTAAGGTTAAGTTTTTAAGTTGGTTAATGTAGTAGTCCATGGTCATGTGTAAAGTATTGTAGAGCACATTTTTATTTCTGTGAGTGTGTCCAAGTGGTGCAGAATCAGTATGACAGATGTTTGTTTTGAGCAGAAGTGGTACCTATACTTTAGAACCAGCAGTGACAGCCCTGGCAGCTCCTTCTCAGTTGAGGATCACTTGTCAAGGCAGCGTTGCTTTCCCCTAGTGTAACTGTGGGATCTTCCTCCCTTAAAAGATTATCCTCCTTTGATTGAATTTAAGGCAGGAGCTTGTGGGGGTAGCAGAATTTGGGAACACGGTGGAGGGTCCTAACATGGGAAGGGCAGCAGACGCTTCATTGCCTTTGTCAACAGATGGACTGAAGAAATTATTCTCTCCATCCTTTTGGTCGTCCCCCAAACAACGTTGTCGCCAAGAAATAAACAACATTTGTACTCAACTTAACAAAAGGACAAATTAAAGTAAAATTACTTTTCGCTTCACCAACATACTGCGTGGTAGTGAGTGTGATTTGATCCGTGGTCCCAGGAATTAGGTGTCGCAGACGAATCCGCTACACTACACGTGGTGATTTGATTTCGATTATACTCGCCCGTCTTGATTAGAGATCTGATCAAGGTGATCCGATCCGATTTTGTAGTAGTCACAATAACTGTGTAGTCAGATATTTAAAAAATTAAGAAATGCGTCGAAAGCACTCTATGGTATACATACAAAGACATAACAGGTACTTCAAAGCAACAAATGATTATCCCCCCTCTTCGAATTTTGTAATTTTTTCTAACCCATCTCCTGTGCTTATACCACCCAGGGGCAACCATACACAACAACCTAATAATTTATTAACTTGATCAAAGGATTTGACCCATCCAGGAAAACTGTCATAAAATTGAAACAGTATGTCTAAATGCACAACTTTAGAACAATTTTGCACCGTTACAACTGAATAAAGTAACCGTGAAGGCTTTTCCTCCAAATATCTATGTTTTCTATTTTTCAAACCTTTCCCTCCTCAATTATTCCAAACTGCCCACTCAATTGTTAGTTTTCAAAAGATGTTCCAGCCTTGCTTGATAATTTTTTTACTTGTGATTTGGACAATCTTTTATATGTCAATATTTCTGATAGAAATGAAAAAGCAATGGTTACGACACGCCTATGACATCGTTTTATTTTTATATAGAAGTCTTTTAATACAAATTAAAACTTTATGTTAATTTTTGTGACAAGCTCATGTTAACTTTCGCCCGCTTCATGCGAGCATGATCACACAATCAATATTTTAACAAAATCATAGCATTATAAAATAAAAGGCAATAATATAAGTAATGACTCGTATCAAAATAAATCAAGAGGCATAGACTTAACTGACCTATTAAGGAATGGTCGGTCTCGCTCAATGAGCAGATTCTCCTTCAACTTGTTTTTAAAATTATTAGACTCACGCGTTAGAATATCAAAACAATAGATGATGGAGAGTCCAAAATATGTTGTAATACAGCAGTACGTTGCAAAGCCTTTAAATTCCTAACAGTCAGTGGCAGATACCCATGTGTTCATGTTAACTTTCGCCTGCTTCACGCGAGCATGATCACACAATCAATATTTTAACAAAATCATCGCGTTATAAAATAAAAGGTAACAATAAAATCAATGACTCGTATCAACATAGCTCAAGAAGCATAGAATTTAACCACATGTTAAGGATACGGTCGGTCTCGCTCAATGAGCAGACTCTCCTTCAGCGTGGCTTTAAAATTATTAGATTCGACTTGAGTATTTCATGGCGCGATGATTTTGTTAAAATATTGATTGTGTAATCATGAAAATATTGATTGTGTAATCATGCTCGCATGAAGCGGGCGAAAGCTAACATTGATTTAAATTTCATTATTTTAGTTTCCTTCAAATCAAAAAAAAATTTTTTGCTGTAATAGTTAGGCTGAAATTTTCAGACGGAATAAAAAACACCGACCTTTTTTGTTCTGACATAGAGTTTTGGACCAGTAAATAAATAAGTATGATTCACTGGCACTTGTGCAATACATTACAGTGCTAGAAGGGAATATTTGTGTACACCGCAATATATTGATTCGTTGGTAATAGTATGACGGTCTCTAAAACCTGTTTTTGTTTACACAACCTGGGTAGCCTTGATCGTTTGTATAAAAGTTTATCTCATAAAATTATAGAGGATATGTATTGCAGTGTGTTATATTATTAAAAACAATACTTATTTTGAAAAAGATTACAAACAAAGGCTTGAAGTGAGAAAGATGGTTGTCATAAGAGGCCTGCCTATAATAACGATTCGATACTGGATTTATTAATAATCTGTTTCAATTGTCGTTCCAAACTTATTTCCATCTGTGTTTACACAGTATGCTTTAATTTAGGCGGAATTATTGGTTCAATTTTTTCAACTTTAACGGCTATGGATTATCGACAAATTTAGCGTTCGAATCTCCGTTGATCCTAAACTCCAGTGACATTCTTTACCACGTGATGCACTGCTTTATAACTGCTTTTTTCATATTTTCACGTGGTACATGTTTATACCAAAGATAACCCCACATAGAGAATGTTATAGAGAGTTTGCGAAGAGATTGGCAGCGCCATTGAGAAGCAAATGGTCTTGGGACGAGGTTGAGAAACGTCTAGTTTAATTGATTTAAACAGGTTTTGCATCAAACCAGGAAAAAAATTCTTATGGCTTTGTATGCATAATCAGTTTAGCATAGTATTCCTTAAAATAATCCAAGGTCGTTACATACTATAAGGGCTTATTGTTTAAAATAATAACCTGGTCGAAATCCATACGAGTAACGTATTATCTTAGTTAAGGTCTATAAACATTTGGATAGATTTGCATTCATTTGTAATGAGATTTTCTTAATCAACTTTACAAGAACAATGCTGAAATTTAATCCTTTAATAAAACTCTAATAAAAAAATGGTACATCCATTTTTTTTCTCATGTTGTCTCTGTTTCCTCGTCAAAGCAAACTTTTGATTTACTGATTTTTAAGATATTTTACAGACCGTAGCTTATTTTACAGCTAAAAAGAAAACCAAAAATAAATTAAAAAGGTACCGAATTTATCATAAAAAAGTAATTCTTTATAAACAGTTTGTCTAGACATCTATGTAGTGTATAATTTTTAATTTCTTGTACCTTGACCTTTTGACTAGTCCGTCATTACACGCCATTTTTCAAAAATTGCGGGGATTGAGCTTAATTATTATTATTATTCCGAATATTATGCAGGATATAGCCACTTTAGTGTTGGAAACACTGTTATCAATGTGGGTCTGTGTTCGGTATGTATACATTAAGTATACAGTGTTCGGTATGTATACATTAAGTATACAGTCCCTCATATGGCATGGGTTTACACTTAGCTGTGGTGAAGACACTTGCTAAATATAGCCGCGTTGTGGACCGAACCACGGACCTTGTGAGTACGAAGCGAACGCAATAACCACATGGCCACACGGCACACAATTGTTGAATCGCTTCGTAGCCCCTTTAGGTAACACTTTCGGAATACTAGGTACAAATATTCTTTATTTTGTACCAGTATTTAGATTAGAACGACCTTTGCTTTTAAATGCAGCAATTATAATTTGTGTGTTATAAATTGTGGTCGTTACAGTCTTGATTGTTTATTTATCTGGTTGCTATAACTATTATTGAACCGACAAATTTAAAATAAGAACTTACACAGCTGAAGAAGTAAAATCTATTGCTCTAACTGGAGTTCAGGTTGTGTTCATTTAATGAAAATTGTTGGGAGAAACATTAGTTCGTTTGGTGCATGCGTACTACAATTTTATTCTTCTACGAAAAGCGTTTTAGCAATCAGAAACGATCTATTACAGATTACATCGAGGACAAGCTATTTAAATGGCCTGTTTTAAAAAAAACAGGTAACCAAAGAATTCTGCATTTAGTAAAAAACTACACCCCCATATGAATAAGTAGGGAAGTAAGGAACGGGAAGTTTGACGTTTCTAGCGATGTAACCCTAACGGTTGGCTCTTTCTCCCCTCATACTGTAACTATGTTACATTACCGCTAAGATAAGTATGTATATATTGCCCTAACTTACTTGTCTGACACACAGGCCGGTTCACCATCAGTTAATGTTTTCAAATTTGACTAACAACATTACAATCAAGGTACGCCAGCGTACGAGCTTGGATTTTACTTTTACAAAATGTCCCCATGTTGCGGCATGATAAAAGAAGTTTATGTAAATGTTTGTTGTCTTTACAGCCATGTTTGTTTCGAAATATTTACACAGTAAAAGTGAAAATTGCTGCTACAATAAGAATTTTTCACAAAAAATATACGTTTAACCAGCATTTTCCGTAAAGAAAAAAAAATTGTTGCTTTGACTAGTCAAAAATATGGTTTCGGAGATGGTACGAAAAATGTCGCTAAAAAATTACGGGCATATGACTTTTTTCTGTCGTTCTCTTCATCAGGTAATATAGGCATCTAGGTATTCCTAACGTGAAACTTTAGCCGTTAATATCTTAATTACTCGTTTTATCCGAAAATATTCCTCGTGCTATGTTATTCTAGTTACGTTTTTTCTACTTTTAATACTCTCCACCGCAGCGTCATTCATTCATCGAGCAAGTGGTACAACACTACTCAACAATTTTTGTTCATTTCTGCTCAGTTTTTTGTCTCGGTGATACTCCGTACTACTTAACAGAAGTGGCAGTTTTGAAATAGTAGGCATGTAATCATTTTCCAGTTCGTGACTTAACTGTCGATAAGCGCATTTCTCTGAATACGAAATTTTACGAGTATTTTTTTCATCTTTAAAGTACAAAGGCACAGTGTTGCTTCTTGTGCGTTGATTTTTATTTGACTGGATTATATCCCATTGTTTTACTTTTCTATCACTGTTAGCATTCCCATTTTTGTTGAATTTTTTGCCTCTATAGTTGATTTGTTTTTCTTTTTGACTCTGGTTTTTCTTTCTTTCATCTTCAGCATTTACACCGTCATCACCATCATCACTATGTGTCCGTTCAATATTATAACAACACAACAAAAGTATCCTTGCAACATCTCGCATATTGGTTATGTCACTTTATGTTGTCAGTACTACTAGCTACGGTCTCTACATGCCTTGAATGGTTAAGCCATTATTAAACTTTAATCTCCGTGCAGAAAAAAATGTATTAAAAAAATAAATTGGATTTGAAGTTCGTTGTTGCTAAGTAATCGAGATTGCTGTGCAACGGGATTTCTAGACATTATTTTATTATTCGTGTTTTCTTTATATTGACAATAGATAATTTTAGTAGGTAAGATTGTAAATTAGAAAATTATACCTGTCTTGAAAAATAAATTCTCGTGTGCTTGTTGTTGTTGCTGTTGTTGTTGTTGTTGTTAATTTATTTATTGTCGGTTATAATATGTACAAAAAATACAATAGCTCTTATTAAAGTGCTAATTCAAACCGACATATAGACAGAAATATGAATACTATAAAAATAAAGTAAGTGATATCAAAAGATAAACAAATAAAATTTTTATGTTATTGTGAACAGACATCACAAGAACAATGCTGGCCATTCCAAAATTTTATCATTTTCTTAAAAATATTCAAAGATTCTGCTGTTTTCATATGATTGGGTAATTTTTCCATATATTTCGACCTAAGGAAGTTAAACTTTTAGTTCCGAAACTTCTCGTATTTATTCTTGGAACCTTGAGATTATTGACATTTTGTGATCTGACAGGTCTTTCACTTGTTGGAAATCGAAAATGTCATAAATGTATGAAGGGTTAAGGTTCTGCAAAGATTTGTAAATTTCTTTACATAGCGTTTTAAGGCTGTAAACACTCATGAAGTTCCTTCCTGAAAGTGCTTTCGGTAATCCTCCTCGGTAGAGTTAACAACCTTCTTCTTCAAATCCTACCAATTAGGCATTTGCGCTATCTCTTTGATAATAGCCGTCGACTGTCTGTGTGTTTGCGAAAGCGGCGTCCCGTAACGGAAACACGAAGTTTTTAGAATACGCACGAATATCAAAAGCGATATATTTTTATCCACTTTTTTGCGACGGGTAAATTTAAAGGACGAGCGAACGCGACGGGCGACCCCGTGGATTTTTCCACGGGTTAACGACTAGTCTATATTATAATACCCGCATACGTCCGTCCGTCTGTCTGTCTGTCACGCAAAATGGTAGCTTAGCTGCGCAAGTAGCGAGACGCACGCAATATGCGGTATAACAAGGACGGGCTAACGACTAGTTTAATATATTCTCGCTAAATTTACTGGAGCTGTCCCATCGCGATTTAAATTCTCGCATCATAGTTTCACTCCACCTTGTTCTGCCTGAGAATTTACAAGTAGCTACTAAACTTTTACTATTTTTGTGGTGTGTTGCGCAGAAGATTACCACTTTTTTCACTTATTATTTAAACAAATGTGTTTTTATAAATCTTGAAAATTGGGATACTAAAAAAACACCGGCGTATCTTAGCATGCCAAAAACGTTCTCGATCTGTTTGAATGTCATTACTGCATTTTAACTTGCGGTTCAACTTTATCTCTTGACATCATTTGGTATTTGCTATTAGAACAACATCTACAAAATATACAAGCAAAAACAGTTGTCAAGTTTACGAACGATTTATGACATCAAATCAACACCAAAAATATAAAACTGTTGCCGATTTTAAAAGTCGGATTTTTAATATGATGTTATAAACAGTATGGTAAACTAACCGAATTGTGCGCTGTCTCCTAAACGGCAGCCGATAGCATTTTTGTCTGACCAACGTTCATTTAGATGGCGAAAATAAACTTTATCTTTCTGGAATATCAAAAATTAATTTATGTACGGTATGCATAAAACTTGAAAGGAATTTCTATAGAATCAGAAACTGTGCAGAAAATAGACCAGCAAATCAAATTGGTTTGGTTGTTTTAATCTTAATTTTTACCCGTTAAAGGAATGCCATAGTTTAACCTTATGTATTCCTTGGATACGATGCTTGCTCTTTTTCCAACGCTTAATATTATACCTGGAAACAACTCGGACGAGTTTGTCAGATTATCAATAATCGGAAGCGAGAAGTAGTTGCATTTGAATTTGGGATTTTCCTTCATAATTTTTGAAGAAAATTTTAAATAAAATTTTTTGGATATTTGAATTATAGAAGTGTTGGCCCGTGGAAAATGCAACGGAGGATCGCACGTCGTACCCCCATTGCTATTCCATGCATCGTTTCCCGCTTGTAACATAAAGAAATCAAATTTACTTAAACCAGGGTTATTTACTGTAATTATAGGTCCGAGTATAATCGCGTATACGATTACTAGACCACAGTGGTTAAATTAATTATAGCTAAAAATAGATATAATTAACATAAATTTTAATATAAGTGGTGTCAAATCAACCTCGTCCCCAGGACCTCTTTTCGCTTTCTTCGCGCCATCCCCGATATCAAAAAAGCGAAAAGAGGTCCTGGGGACGAGGTTGGTGTCAAATAACTCGTGTCTTATGGTGATCCTATGACAGCCCTAACGTTGTTTCCTCTTAAAGTAATTATAAGAAAATGCATGACATTTTTATGTTGACTGAAAATATATATTGATTAATGTGCCTGTTGTCTTACACATATTCTGTCAGCATTTATGTTTTAGTTGCAAAACTTCATATCTTTTTCCTCAAAAGTCATGTTGATTGTAAGCATTGGTTTTTATCCGGCTTAAACCCAGTGGGTTTGGTAAAAAGGAACACAAATCTATTTTAGGTACTGATGTTCATAGCATGGTGTTTACTATACGGCATCAATCTTTTAACATATAATAATTTTTAAGAAACTTAAAAACGGTTCTGAAAGTGAAAATTTTAAATTATATAGAAGTGGAAGTATTCTGGTTGATATGCAAGCTTCCTGATGAGAAGGCCAGGATGTTTGCTACGAAAACACTTTTTTATAATTTTGGCTCAGCTAGGTGAATCGGTTATTTCTAAATTTGATGAAAAATGAAAGTAAAATATATTAATGGTGCTGTTTTTGTGGCGTGACATCATTAATGTTTAAGGTCGATTTTCACGAGGCAAATTAAATGAGAGACAAAATAAATCTGAGCATGCGCATCTTCATTTGTTTTGATTTTATATCGAAAAAATCCACTTTTCCAAAAAGAGAAAAAATTCCTATATTTTAATAGCGAAATAATACGCTGTAAATTTTTAACCAATCAGAACGCAATTATTAGTGTTTATTAACTCATTACAATAAAGACTCCAAAATAACTGTTCTATTTTTAATTCAGTGTTTTAATTTCGCAACATGTTTTTTTGGTTCTCGTGGTTTTCTAGAAGATATTTTGCAGCTAATTCGCATTTAAATTTGCTATTCATAATTTGTTACTAAAAATCCACCTTTACGAATTAGCAAGCCGAGACATCACATTGACCCTCTAATTGTATTTTTGGATATTACCAGGATATTGAATCGTCACTCCAATTGCAAATGTTGTCATTACCTAGGATACCTATTTTTTTAATTTGAGATGACTATCAATTTAAATTTCTTGAGGAAACCACAAAATAAAATAAAATCTGTACCAATTTAATCAGCAGATCATAAAACATTTTATAATTGGAAATTAAAGATGACCCAAATCCAACCGTTTGATTTGATAGGTAGGTGCAGAAACTTTCGCGAATTTCGCAAATTTTGGTCAAAATCGCGAAAGTTAATGGTCGCCAAATTTTTCAAGGTCATCGATTCGCAAAAGTTCACAAAATCTTTTAATATGGCTTATTTGCGCAATATTATGTTCGCAAAATGCACTCAAAGTATACAAAAAACGAAGGGTTCTAACATCATTTTAGTAAGCACGGATAATAAAACTCCTTGATGATGAAATCGCAAAGCTTTTTAACCAATAACACAGATCTAACGTTGACTCCCTTGATTGACTCCTGCCTCTTTAAATTCGAGAAACTTTTTAGGCAGGCTTGTAACATAAAAGTTAGCCATTTTCTAGAGTTTCTATCAAAGGTCAAAATGTAGCTATTAAGCAAGAAAAAAGTCGAACATGAATAGATATGAGCGTCAAATTTGATGATAATAGTGATAGTGATAACTTTTAACCATTAAATTGTTTACGAATCATTAAGTTTTCTTTAAAAAGCTTTTTTTTTTAATTTTTATTTGAGATCATTTCGGAAGTTTAAAATTTTGGACTACAAAAAACTTTGGACAGTAATATTTTTATATACATCTTCTGTCGAAAAAAAATTTTGCCGGGTTTTTTTGCACTTAAAGATGCTACGAAACGATTCAATAAGTTCAATCCGCGCAATTTCCGAAGAATGGCGTATAATTAACGGAACACTCAAAAGGTGAAGGTGCAAGAAATTATACACACTTTAGAACTACATAGACGTCTAGACAACCTGTTTGTAAATAACGAATTTTTTATGATTAATTTCCCACTTTTTTGTTTTTATTTTTTAAAAAAGGAAAAAAAAATTCTTCAGTATATTTTTAGCGGTAAAATAAGTTACAGTAAAATATATTAGCTGTAGCTGTATTTGTTAAAAATGCTATGTAACTAGCTTTCCACTTCTGAAAAGATTTTAAAGTCATTTTTGTTTTTTAGATTAGCTTTATGTACTAAAAAATTTATTTGTTTTTATGCAAAATGTTAAAGGAAATACTAGTTAGCTACAATTTTAGACAAAAATATGCAAAGGCAGCTTTTCTTAATTTTTCAGATATGGACAAACGTGTCAGACAGTCAGCGCTCAGCAGCCGGCAGGCTGTAAAGATGCTGTTTTTCACACACGTAGGACAGGCAGACAGCAATAAAAAGTTGCTAGTCACATTATCTAGCACGCTCGCACCCCGAAATAATCCACGTCGGGGCCCATGAAAGCCCTGAAATTCGTACAAAATGGCCATGCTGACGTCAGCAACAATGAGCAGATTTTAAGAATTTGGACTTTATTAAATGACCTAAGATCTCTGAACATTGACCACTCTGAACATTGACATGTGACAATTTCAAAATGTGTGAATCTAATATAGAAATATCCGACGCAATTACTTGTGGTGGCGAACTTCGAAATTAGCTGTCTTGTCTTAGATTATAGCTAGTTCAAAAGCTTTAAAGTTTATTTTATTAGAAAGTTTGATGGATATCACCAATTTATGTATGAGATTATTTTATGTACAAAGTCGTTCTTAGAGATAAATCGAAAATTCAAAAATGTACGCTAAGTTTTAATCTGCTGTTAGGAAGGAGGAAGGGGTAAATCACGTGACTTTAAATAGTTACGACATGTCAAACTTCAGGCGAATAAAAATTAAGTTAGACTATAATAATTCATAGTTCGAAAAGTAATAATTCAAGGAAGCTGGATTAAAATAAACACATCTCACTAGAGTTTAGCGTACAGTTTTTACTTTGTGAGTCTTTACTTAGTAATAAAAGGCAAAACGCGTCGCAACACCTCTTTGATCGTTTACGCCTAATTTTTCTTCTGATATAATGGATATATATTTCAGGTGTTAAGTTTGAACTATGAATTCTGAATTAATAAAAATGTTATTATCATTTAGATCTTGTGTTAACTGTTTATACGCGCATTTTTTCAAACATGAAATTTTACGACGTTATTGTTAAATCTTTACGTTTGAAGATGGTATAGAGTTTCTTCTTGTTAGCTGACTTTTTTAATTTCGTGAGATTCAATCTATTGCTTTGCACTTTCTTTGCATTGAGAATTTCCATTATTTTCAATTTCCTTATTATTGTTCTTAAGGTTGTTTTCCTTAACTTCTTCATTCTCGGTTATTTTCTCGTCATTGTTACTGTCTTCACTGTCGTAACAACCTAACAAATAAGGTCTAACCAGTTTTCTCATATTGTCTTTATGGCTGTGCTGTCTTACCACTCGCTGTTAGTAATAAATGTTAAAGTTGAGAGTCAGAAAATTAAGAAGTTTTGTCCAAGCAAACAAAAGCAGTATCCATTTCTTTTGTTTTATCCTAAGCTAATTAATATTCATTATAAGACATTTTATGCAGCACGAAATGACAGACGTGAAATTACGATGACTTAGGACGCCTGTATATAAGTATTAATCCAGGAACGAAATGAAAATTTCGTTTCGATCTCTTGTCTTTTCTTTATACAATGTTTGCATGATTTTGGGCGAAATGACACTCATTCCGGTGTTGATTTAATATCGTTTCAAAAGACCGACATGAAATTTCATATTGTCCTTTTGTCCATTGTATTTTAAGGGAAGGTGATGATAATTGATTTCACAGAATAACAAACAATAGTACAGTTTTTTTAACAAATTGATTCTTTCAAACCCTGTTCATTTACCAAGAATATTTTAGACTAAACAATAACTTCTTTTTACGCCAAATGTTGATTATGCTTGACCGGGCAAAATTTCGTATTCCACAGCACAACGTAAGTAAGGTTCATGCCTGGCACTACAGTATATTCTTCAACTTATTGTGGTTTTTCAAAGGATGTTATATGTCGCACTCTACGCACACAGCAATGGAATTATCTGTCAACAAGCAATATTAGTTTTGACAAATAGGGTGAGCACAAACATCTTTTGCTTTGATTGTAATAATTCAAACTGTTGTTACCCTGTCGTAAGAAAAACAGTCGGCAAGCGTTTTAACATTTTGCTGAATAAGATCCTAAAAAGTTACTATATGAAAATTTGGTTGCATCCAATTGATTTTGCTGCATTTACTTTTTAGCAAGAGGTAGTTAACAGCTGGGTAGCCACAGCCCAAGAGGTAGTTAACAGCTGGGTAGCCACAGCCCACAGTTGCAGCTTAGTAAAAGTAAGATAGGTAAAGATAGCTAACAGAAAAAAAAATAATGCTGGCTGGGATAAAAAGCTGTTATACCAAACTGAATAATAAGGCTAGCTAGCTGGCTTTGCAACATGCTACCTCGATATCCACGTTTGTAGCCAACATCTTAAAATTGGTTTGTTCATTAATTGCACATGGGTTTAAAATAAAGCTGGGCGAAATATAGTAATTTTAAGCAGACAGACAAAATATGACTATTACTATAGAGATAACCGGGTATTACTATAGAGATAACCGGGTATTGCTATAGAGATAACCAGGTATTATTATCGTCTGATTACTGGTAATCCATCAGTGACCAAAGAATTACAAGGGTTAAGTCACCAGTATTAGAAGAAAAAGAAAAGTAATACACAAGAGCTGGATTTGCTTGTAGGCTACCAAATTTCAAAAAAGATGCATCAATTTGTTTACATTTTTAGTTTGATCAGAAAAGAAAAAAATGTATGCTAAAAGGTACAAATGCTACTATTTTTTTTTGTTTCAATGGAATTTAATCTATATAAACACAGACATATATTTGAACAAGAATAGCAATTTTCAGTCAATTTTGTTGAGAATTTAGCTATATGAAATTTTTAGGATGCAACATTTTTTTTAGCTAATTTCTAACGTATTTCAATGTTGACGTTTTACGACTTTTTGCGCATGCTTGAAAAAAATCAACAGGCAAAATATTAAGGGGGCGCAGAACATTTAGTGAGAGATTATTGAGGAGAACAGACGTGTTGTGCTGTGTAGATATTATTATTTTCAAATACTTTAATAAACTATTATTTTCATAACAATACCAGATAGTTGTTGAAATTGTACAAATCCTCGGAAGACAGGTGATGAGGTTGATTTTACAAAATTTTGAATAAAAAGCATCCTGTATTGAAAAAGACATGGCTGACTACAATTGATAGACTTGAATGATCAGAAGACTTGATAAAGAACGTCAAAATGTGTCATTTACATTTTGTATCTGGTAAGTGACTTAGTTCACTGTTTTTTAGAAGTTATTTCTAAAGTAGTGTGAAACATCATTGTTTTCTGACACCCTCAACTATATGAACTTTTTCTCTGGAATTTCGTAAATTTTTCTTAATACTCAGGAAAAACAAAGCGCTTTCAAATGTCAGAATTGAAAAACAATATATTTCAAACTAACACACGAAATAAGGTGACTATGCAAATAAAATGAATGAAATACATGGACTTAGAAACAGAAAAAAAACTCTTTCAGCCAGTAAATTTTGCTATAAGTCATTAAAAGAATCTCCTGAAATGTTTTATTTTTATGCTGGCTTATACGAAGGAAGATTCAATTGTGTGGTATTATGGTAAAGCACAAAATATAACCAGCAAGGAAACCAGCAAAAAGATCATGTCCTTGTGGTACTCATTAAATTGACATTATAATAGACACATTGCAAATAGATTCATAGTTTCACCTGGCTTTGAGAAAAATTTACTGAAAATTTTTTCGATGTTACCAGCTGCGTGTCAACATTTTCGACAGGCCTTATTCATCTCTTTGTAAAATCTCGCAGTACCAAACTTACTGCGAAATTTTGGAAAAAAGCTCCCGTGGTTAAGTCGTTTAAGAATTTTTATTGGAAATTAATTGTTGTAGTTTTGAGAGTTCCATATAATTCGTGGGTGTAAACTTCGCGGTTTGCAAATTTTTGCAAAATTATTGGAAATTTCTCCACTGAATGTTAAACTTAAACCAGAAAACAACACATCAGGGGTGTACTTATAAACATTAATTAATTATTAACCTTATTGGGCAATGTGCTGCCCGTAGGTGTCAACAATCACTTTCGTTATTTTGCTTCAGGTTTACAGCTCTCTTCATAATGTTTTTGATGATTTATTTAATGTTTTTCGTCACTCTGAAGCTGTAATGTATGTAGACGACACAGTGATTGCCGGCAAAGATACATTTTCTATTAAACTTTTGCTGTCAGCCGATATGAAAGCCATAACCGATTGGTGCAGTGAAAACGAGATGACCTTTAATTTTAATTACTGTGGTTTATCAGTTTATAAAAATGTGAAACAAAGAAAAAAAAATTACGATCCTTACATGAGCGGGCATGCAAGTTGATAGGTGGATGCGTGCAAAAGCTTCCTACATCTACAACTATGCTCAACATTCATTCGATCATGTTTGTTTGTCCGATTTTATTTTTTATTTTATTTGTATATTTACTTTTTTTTCTCCGTTTTTTTTGAGAGCTCTGTTTTGTCTTCCTTGACTTTAACGTTTTATTGTTGATATTTTGATAATTTTTTAATATTTTTTTACTAATACATACGTTTTCTTCATTGTTCATAATATTTTATAATTTTTTACTAATACATGCATTTTAATTACTACAGGACGCATATCGAGAACAGGTTTTTCACTTATTGATTGTAAATATTTTTAAATTGCTTATCATGTATAAACATTCGTTATATAAAATAAATATGTTAAACTTAAACCAGAGAATAACACATCAAGGATGTGGTTATAAATTTTTTACAATTCATACCATAATTAAAGTCGACAAAAAAAATTGAAGGGAGACCAAATGTTTCCAATCTTCTTTAAAAAACTCCTTAGCCACTTAAAATACGATTTTCGAAAGGTTCAAGCTTGGAAGGAAATGGTATACGGAGCCTTATAACGAAGTACGTGTCTTGTGTTTGTTACCCTACGTAATTCCGCCATTCCATGGCAATTTAATTATCTTAAAAAGGGGCACTAAATAAAAGGTTTCTAGTAGAAATTCATGTGACGGAATTATGTATATTATTTTGTAAGAGTTAAAGAGAGAGAAAGATGTTTTCCTCCGAGGCAAAAAAACTTCCGGCATTTTTAAAGAGTTCAAAATTTCGCCGGAATATATTTTCGCGGTTTACAAACAAAACTTTGGCAAAAAAATTAGGTCAAATATTTTCCTTCAGTTAAAGTAACGAAACAATTTTAATTTGAAGCACTCTTCCTAATTAGTAGAATATTCGATAGGTTGAAACACGCCAGACATTATTAAGGGACATAATAATTCTTTGTTTTAAAGCCACAGTGTTGTTTTGAAATAAAAAGACTTTAAAGACAGGAGAGGTTTTAAATAACATAATGTGTTGCAAGTGCAGCTACTTCACATTTTAAAAAAGCAAAATTAGGAACAATTACGTCTTAAAAATACACTCAGCGGAGATGGTGTAGTGGTAGTGTTTCGACTTGTAATCATAAGGTTTTAGGATCAGGTACGCACTCCGGCGTACTTTAAATGCAGTTTTGTCAGCCCTTTTAGTGCCATGTACTGACCGCTAGCCGACTTGTGTGGCAGGCAAGGAAATTAGAACAATGGTATACGGTTCTCTGGCGGTAATATATCATAGTTACAGTCAGAGGGGAGGAAAAGCCAACCGTTAGGATGGCATCCCCAAGGACGTTAAAACAAAATAAAATCAGCAGTTCATTTATGCATCACACAACTTCGCGTAAATATCCGCACATGATGTACCGTTGTTGTTTTCATGGTATCCGAATAAAGTTTCAGCATAATGTAATCTCAACTCTTCTCCTTTTTTAACAGTGTGATTTTTGGCGTTAAAAATCAAGTAGGGCGAGTTGGCGTTGTATCCCGGTACGGAAAAAAAACCGCTCCAAATATGATATTCCATGGATGGATAAAGTATTGTGTTTTGATTATCTGTAATTATTACACCGATATTTCCAATGACGAATTGTTGATTATGATCGCATCCCCATTTGGTCAATGGAGTATTCGCTATGCATGTTACACCACCTCTGCCAACATACACCAATTTTATGTCAGTCATAACTGCGTTGTTTTGTATTTCAAATGTTCCGAATTCGTTGGGATGTGTTCCAAAGCAGACATTACGTTTTAACAATGTCCACTCACCTGTGAAATATCTTAATATTAAAAACTTGCTTGCTTGTTCTGGAAGATAAAAGAACACCATCCGGATAAACTATTTGAAATCATCACTAACATATTGCCGCGCGTAGTGTAGTGGGCTCGTCTGCGGCTCCCAGTTCTGGGGACCGTGGATCGAATCCCACTTTGCAGCCAGGCAGTATGTTAGTGATGAAGAAAGTAGTTCTTCTAAAATATAACATTTATACTTTATTGTGGCTTTTTAACTTGCATGTTACTACATGGAAAATATTTAAAATAATTTGGGAGAATGGTATCAAAAGTTGCTTATTTTTTGGCAAATCTAAGACTGATTGTTAAACTCTGTGGTTGTTTATTAACATAAGATTTTCTAAAAAACTTAAAACATTATGTCTTTTCTCGTCAATAAACACGATTATTGTCCAGCTGCCCCTTCAATGATGACTGAGTTTGACAAATGCCGGAATGAATTTTAGTTCTCTTTTATATGCACCTTTTTTTAGGATATCAAAATATAGTGACTACGAGTTATGGCCAATATATTGCTTGTCGATGTTTTGGCCTTGTCTGACGCAGATGTTTTTCGCTCAAAATATAAGGGCTGGTAACACAGGGCTTAAAAAGTGCACTTCTTAATACTTACAAATGTTAAAAACTTAATCGAAATATCTGAAGACACAGCCGCAATCAAAAAACTAGAGCCTTCATGGTGGAAAACGAACATTAACTTTAATTTACTTAAAAAACTACTTACGTTTGCATTGGCACTTATATTCTATAGATGTATTTGTAATAACAAGATCCCCAAAATGACATACAGGTTGTGCTGGATATTCAGGCATTATCTAAAATTCATGACAATATTACGTAAAAAAAATTAAAAATTAAAAAAAAGGAAGCTTATGGTATTTTTTGAAATAAACAGTCTTAAGTCAAACAACTGTTAGCTTATACTTATTCTAACATTTATATTTTGAAACTTTGTTATTTTCTTCACTGTTGCCCGTGTTTAAAACTCCCCATTAAAATGTCTGAAAAATTACCGCGTTAACCCGCGTTTGGTATGACTTCCCTCATATATCATGGACGGCGGATTTTTGCGGAATGATTTTTTTTTTCAATGTCTTGGGCGTTCTTAAAGTAAATAAAATGTCTTATTTCCCCTTATATTGCAAATATTGCTATATCATTTTTTATTCTTATTCTTCTTATTAATTTTTTATCTATATATGTTTAATGTTATGTAGTTCAAAAAAAATTAAAGCTGATTGACAAAGATAAGAAATATAAAATCCTATATTTTGCAAGAAAATATAATCATATAAAAGTGAGTGTAAAAATTAGCAAAACACACGTTTTATGTAGAAACAATGAACTTCAGACCGAATTAAAATAAACTATTCTTCATTGCAAGCATTTGTGATCATATTTAGGCTATTGGGGACTAAATCATTTTAACCCCTCCCCATTCTAGTTTTAAGTAATAAATCATGCTTGTAGAAATTGAAATTTTCTCAGTCTGCAAGTGGTTTTGGTGAAATGTAAAGAGCAGTTATTAACATTGTCCAGTTTCTCCTAAACTCACCTTTTTATAGCTTTTAATTGATTTATCTTTTTTCAATTTCTGTATACTACCTGTGTTTGTTTCCACAAACCAACACTCTCCATTTCTCATCTGTTTATTCTGCAACTTAAAAATGACTCGGTCGCATTGCTCATCTCTTTCGCATTGCAACAGGCAGCTTATTTCAGTTTTCCCTTTAAAATATTTTGTTATACTTCCATCAGGTATTTCTTCATCTGGAGTATATAAAGCTGTCCCAACGAACGTTATTTGGATTGCAGCTAGCCCAAGTAAAAAGAATTTAAACATTATCTCTCTTTAAGTAAAACAGGCAGTAAATACTGGTCAATCTGATTCTGCCATTTCCAATGTACTGTGACGTCCTTAAATATGTTTCTTATTTTCACAGAACTAAAATCATAAAATCTTTATTTTTATGGAGTCAAGAAGATACCATTGGAATGCAGTATAGTTATGGTTGAGAAATGCGGTTTTGAAAAAAAAACTCCAAGACTATTCTCATCTGGTTATCAAATTAATTCTCATCTTGTTCTGCAGAGTTGTAAAATTTTGATTTTTTTTTTAGTTTTTTTTCTTCTTAACTTTCGATTGCGATGACTATCGAAAGAAATGTGCAAAATATTAAAAATATATTTACATATTTTTCGGGGGTGTCAGCAACACAATACTATTTACGCTTCTCCTCAGAGCTTTTCCATCTTTGGAGAAGGAGATTACTATATACTGGGAGAATAAAAAGAGAAATAGAACAACTGTAACATAAGTTAGAAAAAAATATATTGAAACATTTCTTAACATCATTCATCTTTCATCATTTATCTCGAATTTTCACAGCTTTTAAAGTCCAATTAAACAAATTTATGATCACACCTTTTAAAGGTGTGGTTCACTTAAAATTCATTAAATTTTTCGTCTTTAAATTTTGTTTTAAATGCTTAATATATTTATAAAAGTATATTTATTTTTCTTTTTAACGAAAGTTTATGCAATTAAGGCCTAATATGCATAAGTATTTTTACAGTGGTTTTAAACTAATTAAATATTCTGACATCATTGGGGCATATGTTGAAAA
The DNA here is from genome assembly GCF_029227915.1 of Hydractinia symbiolongicarpus. NCBI lineage: Eukaryota > Metazoa > Cnidaria > Hydrozoa > Anthoathecata > Hydractiniidae > Hydractinia > Hydractinia symbiolongicarpus. The sequence goes on from NC_079878.1 coordinate 9,326,008, forward strand.
AAACAGCATGTGAGGAGATAGTGTCAAAAGGTTTGAGAAAGTGAAAGTTTAAACGAAATTAAAAACAACATTAAAAAGATAGCAATTTTTTTATTAAAATGGGCTGGTGTGTTGTTGTTGGTTGTAGTAATAATACTTTTACAAAAAATAGAGAAAAAAATATCAGTTTTTTTCGTTTTCCGTCAAATATTACCTTGAAAAAGAAATGGTTAGCTAACATTAAAAGAGAAAACCCACCTAAAGAGGCGAAGATTTGTCATCAGCATTTTGAGAATTCATGTTTTTCAAGAGATTTACAGGTCTGTATAACACATATTAAATTGTTCTAACTTTTGAAATAAAACTATAATTCTTTGTCTTATTTAGAACGAACTTCTTAACAAACCACTCAGACGTTTGCTCAAAGATGACGCTGTTCCAACTTTATTTCCTCACAACTCAGGAAAACAACCACAAAAGCGAAGATCCAGCATTCTAAGAGAGGAGACTGCAGTCAAACGAAAACTATGTGAAGATGCAATCATTCACAATGAAGAAGTAGAACACTTGGAACTTGAGATGAATTCTAAAGCTACACAAGCTGACTTTACACCTGAAACAAATTGTGTATCTACTCAAACGGAAAAACAAAAGTAACGCAAATAAAGTGAATGTTGCAGTTCAATGTGATTATAAGCCCATTCAAGTTGCAGCTAATAATGACCTTGATGTATAGAGAAAAACAAAAATATATGTTTTAAAATGTTATCAAATATAAGTAATAAGTGTTAAAAAATAAAGAAATTTACATTAACTATGTCTCCTTTTCACCTAAATAAACAATTTCTTTGCTAGCACAATGCTGCTTTTTAGCAGACTGCGTAAATACAAGAATATTGAGTCTGATAACAAAACTGATGTTGAAAAGAACACAATAAGGCAACGGAAAAAAAGCGTCCTGGAGATAACATTTGATAGAATCTTTATAGTCGTAAACCAACTTAAAGGATTTGTTAAATTATCATTTAATAACACGTGTCCGTTGTGAATTGAAAGCAAGGATTTGTAAGGATTGCAAAGATTCCCTCTCAAAACAACAGTAGCAGTTCGAGCTAATAATTATGCATGGATCAATAAAAAAATATCTCCAAGGTGATACCGATACGAAATAAACCCGAATGTGAAAAGTTCATTTTTCTTTAGCCGAAAATAATTCTTTCTCATACCACATGTCAGTGGCAACACTTAGCAATTATTAGTTACTAGTCGATAAAGACCCGTGGAGAAATCCACTTAGGCAATAGGACATTGAAAATGTTGGTTTGCTGTCGTCAGCATTGCAAATCCAAAAAAAAAAAAAAAAAAATATTTGGCGAAATTTAGTTTATTCGTTGCCTGTAACGTGTAGAGGTTGAAACGCTGATCAAAATAATATAGGATCATAACTTTTCTACGAACAACAAAAGACATAAAATGGTTTTAAAATTTTGCTGACGTCAGCAATGGCCCGTTAAAACGCAAAAAAAAATTTTCAGAAATTTATATCCCTGTTACCTTCATCGTATAGACTTTGAAACGATGATCAAGAAAATGTATAGGATCATATATCTTTGACAAACGGTTGCAGAGATATTAGGGTTTAAAGATTTTTTGATGACGTCATCAACCCGTCCATTTCAAAACGGATTCGGGGACCCAGGTTTGGGAAACTTACCCAAATTGGTCCAAGGTGGTCCCTAGTTACCCACGCGGTGAAAAATCATTGACGTCACCAACTCGTTTCCAAGTTATTTAGCCTCAAAGTTTTAGGTGCACTGTAATGGCTTCATTAATTTAATATAGGATATTGACGTTAAAGTGGTGTTATTGACGTCGCGCCGTTATGTCTGAATATTTACCATATTAGACATGCATTTTTCGGCAATATCAAAGGAAAATGAAGACATCCACTTTGCCTGTCACAGAGACACGGAACTGGCGTATTATTATATAGATTTCATTTAAATATATTTATACTCTATTTATACGGTTTCACAATAGTCAATGTTACAACTTTATTGAAAACACATGTTGTATAATAAAATGAAACAAGAGATATTGTACTAACATTTGTAGTGCAACCATTAGCTACAAATAAAACAATTCTTCGCAAAAAATAGGAATAGCACCAACCTCGTCCCCAGGGCATCTTGTATCTTTTCTGACCCCGGGACGGCGATACAAACATGTTCGTATCGTTCTCCCAGGGTCAAGATACAAGATGCCCTGGTGACGAAGTTGGAATAACACAATTAGATCCAACTGACTAGGGAGGGCGTTTGACAAATAGAAATTATGAAACAAACATGACAGATCCAAATTTAGCTCAGACAATATTCTACGCTTTACTCCGTACAACTATGGAGGTATAAAAGATGGTGAAACTCTTTGAAAAGAAATCCATACAGTAATAATGTTTGCAGCTGTCGAACAATGCTCTTGTAAGAGTGTAAGATACATTGTTGTGTTTCCACTTGTAAGATACAAGTGGAAACACAACAATGCTCTTGTGTTTCCACTTGTGGTCAAAATTGGGAACCTGATAAAGATGAAAATATTTTTGAATTATTCTAATTTAAGTAGTTAGAATTTTTTGCTATCTTAATCATAGCATTTTTAGCTTTGTTATAAGTATGAACTTATGCAGCCTTTACATGAAGTTTCGTTTCATTTCTTTCTCTTGTCTAGCCCTTTTAAATGTGTACATGATTTCGGGCGAAAGGAAACTTATTACTTACTTCTTGTGGCAACAGTGAAGCTAAGCATGTCCGTGTCAGAAGGGACAAAAAGTTTTAAATTCAATGTGTCCTGATTTTTGGAAAAGAACACGCTCAATCAGCATTATAAATCCTGATATTCAATAATTACACTTGTTGCGACTTGTACGTATATTGCAACTAGTTGAAGGTATGTCATTTGAACCCCATATTTCTTGAGGCTACAATATTGGACAAAATTATTAAGAAAAAAGCTTGTGGGGCCACTCTTCTCAACTACGAAACCTTTGCGAAAGTAGCGTATATCGCGGAATTGACTCGCCGTTCTTTTTTTTTTTTGCTGGCTACTTTAACACGTCAGCTGCGTAACTATTACGTAAGCGGCGTATATCACGAAATTAATTCAAAGGGATCTGTCATTTGACTACTTATTACGACTTCCCAAATGGGAAAAACTCTTTTTAGAACTACGTCTGTAAGCTTTATAAAATAAATGTTTTTTTTTGAAAACCTTGTTATTACTTTTTTTGAAGAAGAAGAGCAACAAAAATTTTTTTCTTATGACATAAATCGTGTTCAATACCCGTACATTATTGGTTGGCTTAATTGGTAAGATTCAGTAAAGCTAAACTACTTAAGATTGGATTAGCGGAAGTTAGCACCAGGATTACTTGCCAAAAATTTAGGATTAAAGGCACACGGGAAAGCGCCAGGTAGCAACGTATTCCGTTGAAATTGTGATGCGCACAAACATGATGTTTACAGTTATTTCCTGCTTAGAGAATATGCAAAAGCAAGTTTTGAGAAGGAAAAGCAATACACTTCACAATAGAAAACAGAAAACGCTAAAATATGATGTGTGAAGTTTTCCTTTATGTCAGAAACTTCATGTTTTTCTTTTGTAGATTTAAAAAAAACACGCAACATGATGTTTCTTACAGGGGACATAATAACATCATATTGAAAACAGTAAACATAACAACATGGTGTTTGAAGTTTTTCATAATTTTACAAACTTCTTGTGGTCTTCTCGTAGATTTGCAGAAAACATAAAATTTCCTGCAGTCTGTATATTCAAGGATAATTTTGCAAATAAAACTCAGTCACTATATCTGCCATTAAAAAATTGCTCAAGTTGGATTACATTGGATTGCAGAGGACATCAGATAATTTAAAGAACGGGCAAACCCGGGGATTTTTCCACAGGCTAGTGAATAGTTCTCTATAATAGCCGTATTCTGCCTGCCTCTGCGCAAAATGGTACCGCAGTAGCAAACCACGGAAAACACGGACGGTTGAACGTGTGGATTTATTCACGGGCCACTGACTAGTTTTATAGAGAAAAGCCTGTACAGAAAAAACCTAATATTGTGTATATAAATATGTCAACAATAAAAATTTATGCCTAACTATGTTTTCTAACTAAGTTTCCGAAGTCACTGTTACTTAGTTAGAAGAGCAACTCGTCTCATAACTTGTCTTTCCTTTGTGTTTAATTCTTCATCGAGTTTATGTTTTATTAGTCGAACATGAACCGGTTTATCTACAGTGGTAAACATGTTATTGTTAACGATTTCTTGATTTAACCGTTTTAATGCATATCTCTCTAAACTTGAAACTTGAAGATTCTCTTGCTCAACATTTTCTCGCTCATGAGTAGTCTGTTTCAGGAAGTTTTGTTGATTTCGAAGCCAATGTTTCACTTTTTCGACATCTTTGCGACTTTCATTTTCTTCTTCTTTATTGTCTTGCTTGGTGTCGGTTTTCCTAGTTTCTTTATTCTTTACTATTTTTTCTTCGTTTTTATTTTGCTCTACATAACAACAGCTAAACAGAATAAATCTTACTAATTCCCTCATGTTTGTTCTGTAACTGCAGAATTTAATAACTTCATGCTAACCTTACATGGTGAGTGCCAGACAATTTGAAAGATGTTTTTTAACAAAGGCTTTGCTTTTTTGTTGCTAAGTTTATCAATATTCATTATAATTAGACATATAACATACAATAGCAGTCATTTAATGACGATGTCCCATGGGACTTATTTTCCATCTTTGTGATGCGATTTTAGTACTTTAAGTTAGCTTTTTAAGCCCTTAAAATATGAAGCAATTTTTTAGACTATGAGAACGAATGTGTTTACTACCGCAAGAAGATTCATCATATCGTTCGTATCTGTGCAACTGATAAGAATTTTATAACAACAAGTTAAACATTAAATAAATAATTGAATGTCATCAAAATGTGTTTGGTTGGATTTGTTATTGAAGGTGACGCAAGACAGAATATTAACACGAACATTTCGTTTACGGGTAGTAAATAATAATTCAGATAGCAAAGAATGTCGTTAGTAACGAGGAAACTAGATAACATTTTCAGCCAAAAATAAACCATAAATTTGCTACTACCGCTTAAAAAAAGTAAAACATGTTATGTATATGATCAACTCGGCCAACCACGTCCCCATGGCATCTTTTCTGACATTCGGGAAATAGATACATTACCCGATACAAGCCTGTTGATAATAGCTCTTGATAACCCAGTTTTTTCTAAACGGTAGGTCGTGATAGATAAGCAAAAGCCACGTGACGTAAAGAATAGGATTTTTTGGCGAGTGCTTCAGACAATGTCAGAGTTTGGCCATGAACATTATTATGTTATGACGATAAAAAATAGATGTTTAAAAAAAGGTCGTATTTATTAGTTTCGCTCGTTAAATCAAACACTGAGGCTAGATATATATTTTTAGTTTTGTGATTTTCAGTAGTTAACTTTATGGAAAGGCTTTTCTCCAAAGTTCTAGCTGGCTAGACAGTTTATAGACGGCTTTACAATTTGTGAAAATTGTTTTTATAAGTGTTGTGCATCTGATTTAATGGGATCCTGTTTTTTATACTTCACGCGTTACAAACATTTAATGTCACCTGATCATATTTTTTTATGCTCAGAGTCAAAGAAGCGAGAGACAAAGAGCCCTGGGATCAAGGTTGCTAGAAAGACACAAAACGATATCCTTGTTTTCTCACCACAGCTTAAATATAGCAGGGAATATCATGAAAAACTATTTTAAAACAGCGGTTGTTTCTGAACATGATTTTGTGTTATATTTTATTGCCTATATAAATAACATTACATATTTGTGACGTCCGCCGTAAACATATTAGGCCCGAAAGATTTATTACAGGACAAAATATTTGCAGAGCCTAATAGAACAATTTTTGACCCTATTCCCCAAATTAAGTTCTGCAAAATTGTAATACTTAACAAGGTGCAAAAATAAGTTCCACAAAAGTTGATCAATTGTAAAAAAAAAATTCTGGAAAAAATGTTTCCTACAAAAATTTTTTTATAAAATTGCTCACTAATGGTAAGTTTGTTAGTAAAATTTATTCGGAAAAGGTAACTACATTTTGTGCAAGCGTGGTGCAAAGTGACTAATATTTTAATTAAATTCTTACCGTATTTTACCGGTAGGACGTGAGAAATGATTTTTGTGTTGTTTTTTTTGTTACAGATATGCTGTCAAAAATAGCCTCCCAAAATCGCTAAAGTCAGAAAATCAGAAGGAATTTTTTTACTCTATTTTATCAACCCGGTCTGAAAGCATACCATCGCAATTTTCATTATTATTATTTCAATTTTCACTGAAGTTATATGACTTCTAGTTTGAGCGAAAAGTATGGTTTATATAGGAACTGTTAGATACTTTTAGCCTGCATCCCTTTCAGAACACGCACTTGCATGTTTTTAGTGAATTTTTTCAAACTCCAAGAGAAGAAGGGGCTGGTCCCAATTTCACTTCTTTTGCGACACATTGAATCCTCAAGCAAACCCTTTCTTTTTATCACTTTTCATGCAAACATACGAAAAAACAACAACACAAAACCTTACAGAATAAAAGCCTGTATATAAAAGTTAACAACTTTCACGAAAGCAGAGGCTTATAGGCGAGAGACATGCGCATTGACTATTTCTGTCCTTATTTTTGATATGGTTGTCTTGGAAGATGCTAGATGCCAAAGTTATCCTGGCTTGGTAATTGAAGTGGCAATTAAAGTGACAATAACGTGCCTCCGTTTGCTTATTTGTATTTATAAGGAGTATTATGTTCTCAAGGAGATAATATCATCTCGAGAAAATAATATCATCACAAGAAGGTAACGTTAATTTTGTGGGGGTTGTAAAAAAAAAGGAGTTAAATAAAAAAGCGGTTGCAAGCGCGTGCTGAAAACTGTAAATGAAAGTTATAAATACTTAAAGTTTTGTCATTTTAGATGAGGGATAAAAAGAATATTCAATGAAGTTTATCATTTTCGCGTGTTTTATGAATTAATTTTGTAGAGTGACAAAGTCAGGTTTTACGATATTACTCTAACTTTATTAGCTGAAGAAACAATCCTCTTTTACTTTATTATTTATATAGTAAGCTAACGAATTTTTTCAATAAACTTCTGAGCCCGCTTTTTATTTCTTTGTACACTAAAATAAAAGTTGGCTTAGTGATGGTAATAGATAGTTTTAGCCTTCACCAAAAATTGCAGAGAACTTTAAATGTGTTTGCCGGTAAAGAAAACTCCCTTATCTTGTCTCTGCACCTTCTTTTTGAAAACCAAGTGTTGTCAGGAATAGTTCAAACAGATGTGTCTGACCACTTCCCAATATTTTTTACTTCTAAAAATATCGCAAGTACCTTTTCAAAGCAGCAAACGACAAACTTTTATACAAGAATCTATTCTAAAACTGCTATTAATAGCTTCAAATGCTCGCTAAATCATACCGATTGGATCGAGGTATTAAATATAATGGATGTAAACCGATCATATGAGCTCTTCTTAAATATATATTCACAAGAATATGAAAAATTCTTTTTACTAATAAAAAACTTGCATTAAAACCAAATCGCTGCAATCCCCATGGATAACAAAGGGCTTGATAAAGTCGGCAAAATAAAAGCTTTACGTCAAACAATTAAAGTCTAAGTCGTGTAAAGATATTGAAAACTACAAAACTTATAAAAACTTATGTAGGAAGAATCACCACACAAACCTATTTAATAAATATAAAGGCGATCCCAAAAAAACATGGTCCGTAGTGAAAGAAGTGATAGGAAATACACAGTACGGAAAGCGTTTTTTACAAGAAGTGAATAGGAGTGAAACTGTAATAGAAAATGAAAATGAAATTGCTAATGCATTTAACGATTTCTTTGTTAACGTAGGACCTAGTCTAGCAGCAAATATTAGAAACAATAAAGACTATACGACATATCTGCCTAAATGTAAACTTAAACATAACAATTACCCGTTAGCAATAATGAATTAGATACAGCTTTTAACAGCTTAAAACGCAATAAAGCACCTGGCTATGACAATATTTGCAGTAATGTCGTTATAGACACATTTTCAGCAATAAGACATGTAATTCATAACATTTTCAGTAAGTCAATATCACAGGGTGTATAAATTAAAAGTTGCAAAAGTGACACCAATTTTTAAATCAGGTGATACTGACATATTATCAAGCCAATTTCTATTTTGCCAACATTTTTAAAAATTCTAGAAAAAATAATGTATAACAGATTATTTTATTATTTTACTGATCACGCAATCTCTTTAATAATAGCCGTATTTTGTCTGTCTGTCCGCGAAAACCGCGTCCTGTTACAGAAACACGAAATGCGATATATAAAGGACGGGCAACCCCGTGGATTTTTCCACGGGTTAACAGCTAGTCTCTTTAATAATAGCCGTATTTTGTCTGTCTGTCCGCGGAAACCGCGTCCTGTTACAGAAACACGAAATGCGATATATAAAGGACGGGCGACCCCGTGGATTTTTCCACGGGTTTACGGCTAGTCTATATTATAATGCCCGTATACGTCTGTCTGTCTGTCTGTCACGCAAAATGGTAGCTTAGCTGCGCAATAGCGAGAAGCACGCAATGCGGTATAAAAAGGAAGGGCGAACCCGTGGATTTTCCACGGGCTAATGACTAGTATTTTACGAATAACAGTTTGGATTTAGAAACAAGCACCCTACAGATCATGCAATTATGCAACTTATTGGTGACATATAAAACTCGTTTGAGAAGGGTCAGTATACTTTAGGAATCTCCATTGACCTGTCTAAATATTTCACTGTTGATCACGACATATTACTGGGAAAATTGAAAGCGTCTGGTATCAATGGATCTGACTTTGATTGGCTTAAAAGTTACTTGTGTAATCGACAACAATATGTCAGTTTTGACGACAAAATAAAAACAAGCAAACTTGCAATCAAATGCGGAGTTCCTCAGGGTTCCATTCTTGGTCCACTTTGTTTTTAATATACGTAAACGACCTAAGCCGATTATGTTCGCGGATGATACTAATATATTTTACTCGCATAATAACATAGAAACGCCTTTTGCCACGATGAACACAGAACTAGCGAAATTAAAGGACTGGCTTGATTCAAACAAACTTTTGCTAAATATAAAAAAGACTAAATACATCCTTTTTCATCAAACACACAAAAAGAAAAAGAAAATTTACCCCCTTCCAGAACTGGCAGTAGAAATTGATAAAGTTCACTGCGTGACAGATATTAAATTTCTATGTGTTATACTTGATGAGAATGTAAACTGGAATAAACATATCAGAACTTCTAAACATGCCACGAGAATAATTACCTTTCAGAACAAGTTGACACATTCAAAGCCTTTGTTTCAACGTGTGAACATTATAAACATAATTCGAATAAATATCCTTAAGACACTTTGTTTTATGAACAGGTCAAGAAGAAAAGAAACCACAGTGGTGTTCTCAAACACGTTTTTTGTGATGAAAAACAAATATGTCACTAGATCTACTGAGTTGTATTACACGCCATTTAGGAAAACAAAGTTCAGTCGACTTTCCATTTCGTATCGCGGCCCATATATCTGGAACAAGATCTCCAAAATGAAACCATCAATCTTACAGGACAAATGTTAAAACTTTTCAATCAAAAGTGAAGAAGTTTATCTTGGGTTATCAACAAGCTCGTGAACTACGCATAGGGTAGATCCCGCAGGTTCTTAATGTAAGACTTTTTGTCTTCTATGAGTCTCCTGACTTGAAGGTATAATGGCATTGCTATATTTTTTATTTTTTCTCTCTTCTATTTTTTGTTTGTCTATTTTAAATTTTCACGTATTAGAACTTTTTGCAACGTTTTACCATTGTATACCTTAGAAGTTAAAAATATATTACATTACATTAACCCTGGAGACCTGTAAACCGCTATAATAAAAATTCTTTTTCTTGATTACACCGTGGAGTATAATTTTTCGTTTTTGAGCATAAGGGACCTGTTTCCGCTCCGCAACCCTTTTTATATTGATTATAAAAAAAAGTGTCTTTAAATTTTCCTCCACGCACACAACATCGACCCTAGGGGCTTCTTTTTCTATTTCGGGTCCCGCGCCCTGTACAGAAAAGAGAATAAGAGAAGCTCGGAGAGAGACGAGGAAAATATACCGAGGACAGGGTTGATCAGCTTGGCTGGGGGCCGGAGGTTTGAGGTTAGCTAGAAATGCAATATTGCACCATTAGCCGAAAAAAAAACATTCGTTCAGCTGTTTTGCCAAACTGATTGCACCAGGCTTAGCTCACATTTTTGTTTTAAATACGAGTCAAAATGAAATTCCAGTTAAAACAAGCTAACTCAGTTCAATACTGGAGTAAGCATGGTGTTGAAAAAGTGCAAGCACGGTGGTAACACTGGAAACACTTTAAGAAATAGTTATAAACGAGGTGCGTAAAAAAGCTTTTTTAATTTTTTAAAAAGGCAGAGAAAACTTGAAATTAAATGGCAACTTGGTAGTTAACTGGTTTATTAGACAATGGAGGTTAACCTTAAAGTAAAATAAAAAAATCGCAATAATTTATGCTAAAAGATTAAAAATGCAAATATTTAGCTATATATAGCCAGCTAGCGTCACAAAAATAATTTTTTAAACCTTAAAATTTGCAAATTTATGAGAAAACAATTTCTTTCCTCAAGGTATTATCATTTTTTATTTTTTTATATTATTGTTTTAAAGGAGTTACATCTGTTGGAAAAGCTTCATCAACTTCATTTATCACAAGGAAAACGGATCATGTTTCTGGTACCTTACTAAATGATGAGAAAAGACAGAATAAATTTTGGATTGATGATGGAATATCAATTAATGCTTGGGCCACAGATAATGCTTCTCTCAATTCCAATTCTAATGTAAGATTTTCATTGAACAAAAAGGGAAGATGGCATCTACCAGCCCATCTTAAAGAAACCCTGCAGGAAGTTCCAGACGCAAAAGAAAAACTTAGTGTCAAGCGACCAAAAAAGAAAGCAAAAAAGTTGAAAGAAATTTCAAATCAATTTTCGCATGAAAAAAGTGGTGTTGTTTTATTGGAAAAGCCTGGTGATTGGATGTTTGCAAACAATTTAAGAAACAGTTGCAAATATGTTTTAGATTCCAGTTCCAACGAACATGCCAGAGAATCCAAAAAATGGTAAGCAAATTTTTAATATATACATATATATATACTAGTCAATAAGGCCCATGAAAAAATCCACTTAGACAGGATTACATTGGAAATTGTATATAATAGGATTATGCGCTTTTGCTGACTTCTGCAAAGTCACCCAACTGACCCAAATTGGTCCCAGGTGGTCCCCAGTTACCCACACAGTGAGAAATTACTGACGTCACCAACTTATTTCCAAGTTATTTGGACTTAAGTGCATTGTAATGGCTTCTTTAATTTAATATTGGCGTTACATTAATGTTATTGAGGTTGCATGTTAAATTTGTCAATTAACATTTGAGACATAACTTTTTTAGCTACATCAAAGGAAAATAAACACATTATTATATAGATACTTAAAATTTTAAAATATCTTATATTCTATACAATTATTCTTTGCTTCAGTGCATAAAAAATGGCTGTTTTGTGTTTTTTTTCATTGTGTAGCCAATTTATTGTTTACACATTTTTGCACTAAAAATAAAGTCTTGTTTTATATATTTTACTTGTTTTCCTTGTTTTATTTACTATTTGACCCTTATAGCTAATGATTTGTTTCATTTTTGGTTTCAATGTTGACCTTTTTTAACAAATGCTAATAAATATTGAGCTCTGAATTATTATACATATAAAATAATATTGATAAATTGATAATTTAGTGTATAATTGATAATTTAGTGTATATAATATAGGTTTTCTATTATGAATGGATCATTCTGAGGTTTTTTCAATGCATTATTTTTTGCAAATAGCCTATTAGTTTTATTTTATTTTCAGTTTATTGAGATAAGTTGGCCTTTAAAGTTGATCTTATAGGGACTAACAATTATTTTATCAACCACCAAAATTCCGCACTTTACCAAAAAAAAGTTTAACTTTCTGCGAAGTTCAATTTTAGCAAATATGTATAAGAAGGTGGCAAAGCATGTAGCACAAATTATTTTGACTTTATTTAGGAGAGCTAATTTACCAACATTACGTTGTGAAGATAAAGCAGAAATTGTTTATACCATTGAATCATCTGTCAAAACAAAGACGAATACATGGTGTTACCATAATGATAAAAGAAAAACTTATTCTGAACTGAAGAATAATAAACATCACAGGGAATCGAAAAATTGTTGCAAACTAGTTGATTATGAAGAAAATGGGGAAGTATACGTCGATAGTGATATAACAGACAGTGAAGACTATTGTGAAGACGCAGTAAGATCAAATTTTAAAACTGGTGGTTACAGCTTAAATATGTTCGTTGTGGACAAGAAACATGCAAATATTCCACACAACTCAAATGCAAACATAGACCATCAGTTAAAAAGAGTCAATCCAGCATCCGGTCAATTCACAAAGAAGCACGATAAGGGAAGTTATGAAATAATCGAAGTAACCAATTGTAACAATGAATTTGTTAGTATGGATGCTGCAATCGAAATTAATAATGACAGGACTTTATCTGATAAAAAAATGAAAGGGAAATCGTTAAAGAAAAGTTTAGAGTTCTCATTAAAAATAGATAGCAGCCAAATAAAATGTGAGAATCTCAAAAGGCTTTTTGGGTGTCAGTACAGAGAAGGAGCCTCTTACCCACGATCTTTTGCAATTTTTAAAAGCACTACAGATTTAGCAGATGCTGCCATTTTGTTTACAATCGAATCTGAGTATGTGGATGGCTTTTCCACAGTCAACATTAAAACATTTAATAGCAATATTGAACAATTTCCAGTAAGTGAGAAAAATTTTGATATCTTAAATTTGGTCAACTATGCTTTTAAAGGCTTGAACTCTGTCACTATGAAACATAATCATTTGGAGAAAGAACTTTCATCATCTATGTTGCAATGTTTTAAACCAAAAATAGATCTGGTTGAATTTAACAACTTTTTTCCAGATGTTTTTGACGACTTGAATCAGCGTTTTGTTGACAATATTGAATCACAGTCTAAAACAACCTGCCCAATTTGCTTTTCTTCTGTTGTGATCATACATTTAAAGAAGTGCAATCATTATGCATGTAAGAGCTGTTTGGAAAAATACGTAAGCACCCAAATGAACTCTGGATATTTCCAACTGTTATGCCCTGAGTTTCAATGCAGTAACAAATTAGATGTGGTTACCATTTTGCAGCTTATAAGTCCCCAGGAGTTTTCCATGGTTATAAAGAAAAAAATGGAGGCTTACGTACTAAAGAATGAGTCAATGAAATTTTGTCCGAACAGTCGTTGCAAAGTTGTGGCAGTAAATCCTACCAATGTAAGCTTAAGCAATAAAGTTATTGTTGATAACCCTATCGTGAGATGCAAATGTACTAAAAATTGGTGCTTTAACTGCCAAAGTGTTGATCACTGGCCGTCCTCATGTGAAGCTTTTCAAAATTATCAAGAACAAAAACAATCAGATATTGGTACGGTTTTGGATCAAAATGGAAATTTATTTCAAGTGGAAATCGTTTACAAAAAATGCCCTTTCTGTAGAAATCCCATCGTGAAAAATGGAGGTTGTAATTACATGTCGTGCATTTGTGGTAAATCATTTTGTTGGTATTGTTTGAAATCATTTGCACAGCATACAAGCTGTTCAATGGCTGATGACCAAAAGATGACTTTCACCAGCTTGGACGATAGCAATACCAGCTCTAGAGTAGTTAAATTTCAAAGGAAAGCTGTAAAGTATGCTATGCTGTCTACTGGTGTAAATGTTTGGAAAACAAAACTGAAGGTAAACAAGGAAATCCGAAAGTTAAATCATGTACCATCTTCATCGTTGCTTGGCGTAACTAATCAAGCATTTGGTTTGTTGCATGATTGCTACAAGCTGATGGAGAATTTGACCGTAGCATGCGCGATGAGTAAGTCAAAACATTTCAACCGACGTGCTATGGAGTTTGTTGAAGGATTAATGTTTTATACTGGTTTGTTGAAGGATACGCTCTACCGTACAGCCAAAATTTGCGATATCGTAAAGTACATCAAACTTGTTGAAGAATATTTAAATAAACTTCAAAATTTTGGATTAGCCAAAAAGGAAGAATAAACAGTTTTTGAACTTAATGTTAATTATTTAGACATTTTTTATAAACATTAGGTTAAATACCTATCCGTATCAATTATAATTTACAAAATTTAAGCCTCAAAATATGCCTATGTAAATATACTTACCAATTCCACTTCGATATTTGCTGATTATAATATAATTCAGAGTGAAAATTATCCGATTCGTACGAGTTTTAATTAACAACATTTTTTTGCACGTTAACGGCATACAGCACGTGCTTAACGTTATTGTTCAGCCTTGGAGTATGCATAGCCTAATGCTTAATTTTTAATTTGAGCCTCGATGATGATTATAGCTTTAAAAATGGACTAAGGAAAGCGATAACAATGTATCTTAATTTTCACACGTTTGCGCCTTTTTTTAGTTTTTGTAAAGAAACTGTAGACAATCTCAAGTTAAACGGTATATTTAAATGAATCTGAACAGCATATTTAAATGAATCATACTTTTTGTGGTCACCCTGTATGTTTTTAAACTTTAAATCAGACTTTCTCAAAAATTACGATGCCAGATTTCTGTTCTATACCTTCATTCAACAAGATTCTTGTCAATCTATTTATTTTTTCTCTTTTTCGCGAAATTGTCAGGGATCAAAAATTAGGTACAGAAATAGCCACCTAGAAATTGCTTTAAAAACTTTAATTCTAACTCTGCGTCTTTTCTTTGTGTTTAAAAGTAAAAATCTTTCTGAAATCGTATGCTGCAATGTTTTCAGTAGGTCTATTTAAACCATTTTTTAAACCTTTTTTTTTTTGGTTTTCGACTTTAGTAACTCACACAAAAGTCGAGCTAATTGCGGTGAAAAATTTTGTAACTAAGGACAAAAACAACACCTTACATCATCTTAAATATCAAATTGGGCATTCAATTATAACTAAAAATGACAGAAAAGGAATAAGTACTTACCTTGCTTTTAACTCAAGTTTTCTATCCAAATGAAACTTTACACTTCTTGAACTAGCTGGCTAGATAATATCCATAGAAGTTTTGCATAGAGACATAAGTTTATTGCACAAAAAGCCAGAGGTATTAATTACCTTCTTAAAGCTAGCAACATAACATTTTTTAACAAATACAGCTCCTCATGTTGTCTCTTTCTTCTTCAAAACAAAACTTTCGATTTACTGATATTTAATATATTTTACAGACCGTAGCTTATTTTACCGCCAAAAAGAATACTGAAGGAATATTTTTTTTTTTAGAAAATAAAGCTAATTGATCATAAAAAGTAAGTATTCATGTTGTTTAGACGTCTGTGTAGTTCTAAAGTGTGTATAATTTATATTGAAGAAGAACTACTTTGTTCATCACTAACATACTGCCAAGCAGTGAGCGGGTTTCGATCCGCGGTCCCCAGAACTGGGAGCCGCGGATTGAATCTATATGTTTACATACCATCCGGATAAACTATCTGAGTTTGTCACTAACATATTGCCGCACGTAGTGTAGTGGGTTTGTCTGCGGCTCCCAGTTCTGGGGACCGCGGATCGAATCCCGCTCACTGCTTGGCAGTATGTTAGTGATGAACAAAGTAGTTCTTCTTCAATATGACTTACACGCATTATACTCGCCCGTCATGATCAGAGTTCTGATCGGGGTGAAGCATTCTCTGTTTAGAATGAAATACGGACGTGCTATGATAAATATTCACCTATATGTGTATAATTCTTGCACCTTGACCTTTTGAGTGGTCTGTTACACACCATTCTTCGAAATTTGCAGGGATTGAGCTTAAGGAACCGTTTCGTAGCCCCTTTAATATTCTATTTTTGGTAAAGCCAAGCAATCAAACATTTAAAAAATTTTGAAAATTCGTCGTGACGTCACCTATGACCTGTCCATATAACAAAAAAAAAACATTTTACAGAAATATTTTAACCAATTAAGGGCGCAGCTAAATATTCGTTGAGAAATGGCTTTCCGTTTAGTGAGAGATAAAAAAAGCAAAGTTATTCTGAAACTGTTCTTGAACATTTTAAAAATCGTAAGGCCTTGAAGGGTTAAGATTAAGTCGATTTAATTTGCTGATCCAAAGATGTGTAGGGTGTTGTCCTATTGTAAAACGACTAATGAGATATTCGGGTTAAACAGCATTAATGATGTATTACCATCCTAATCGTTTATGCTTTGCAAAGCCGGACTAATTTTAGCCCCAGATGGGCACTTCACATAGGAAAAAATCAGTAAATTTTATAAAGTTACATTTTTTTATAAACTGCCGAATTTAAACAATCGCACCAAAATTGCTAACTAATTTGTTTTGGGGCAAATAGGTGATAATAGCATAAATGAAATAAACACTTTGGAAATAAACAATTTGAAAGTGTGTTTTAAATATAATAAGTGCAGTGGACTGGCTTTACTAATCTTGAGCGATTGACGTCAAACGAATATATAATAACGTCAAAGTTTTTGTAAGACAGAACAATAAATTTACGTGAATTAATCTTGGGAAAGAAATTAATCTTGTTGTGTATATTGATTCCAATGTGTTATAAAAATTGCAGAACTTGTTCGGTATTTTCAGCTACACGCAAACTAAATGTATAGGATAGTATAGTATATTCTGACAATAATTTCAGGTTACTACAACCTCTAGGGTCACCTCATAATAAATAGATAAATAGTATTAACATAAAAAAAATAATATTTAAATACTTTTTAAAACTAGTCGTTAGCCCGTGGAAAAATCCACGGATTCGCCCTTCTTTTTTATACCGTACTGCGTGCGTCTCGTTACTCGCGCAGCTAAGCTACCATTTATCGTGAGAGACGGACAGACGTATACGGGGATTATAATACTTTTTAAAATGGAATTGTTAAAATATTTAACTTTGTATAGAAGAAAACAAACAGTATGTATGCATTGTTGGTCATTCCCTGGTTTGCTTGATTTCCATGAATGTTATCATACCCAATTAGGTCATACCCTTTGTTTAAAAATCAATAAAATTATAAAAGAAAAACAATTAAGTTTTGCTGTATCCTTTACAGTGTTATCGTTTATCATAAAAACAATTACTCTGCCTGCATTTAAACAACGCAAATATTTTAAATACACAGGGGTTTGCGGTGCATTTAAGAATTCATTTCGATAAATTAGCTTTATCCCGATAAATACATTTAAATGTTTTTATATTTCTTACTTTAGTGCCCATAAGATTTTGCACTTAGTATTTTTAGACTGCGGCAAGATAAAAACTCAGTTCCGAAACTTAGTTCCGAAACTGGGCTCTGTTGGGCAACTGCCTCTCCCGGGTGCTAAGAGCTTAACAAGTACGGCAAATTTGATTGGTCAGGTTGGTACTTGAGCTCCGATTGTGCATCATGAGGTGATATCTCGTTGGCATGTGTTAGTAGAAAGGTATGTGGAAAGGAGGATATACGCCTCGCCCTCGTGGTATGTCGGAAGGAGGTAGTATCCTCGCCTCGTCATCTTCAGGTGCTAGAGAATCGATAGCACAGTCGGTAGAGCAATCGCCCGTCAAGCGAGAGATCGTGGTTTCAGGTCCCACTCGATCCATCATCTTTGCAGCACTTGGGAAGATAATGTGCAGGATTACTTATAAAAACTCAAGTTCAAGTGTTACCACGCGTTTTGGTAATCTCTCAATGTTATACGAAAAATCTCGTGCAATAAGAAAAACCATTTGAATGGAAAGAATGATTAAGCAGTATAACTATAAGATAGAAATTAAAAATAAAAAGAAGTAATTAGACCGCAAGTGAAAGTCCCTTAGGTTAACATTTCCGACATTTTTAATTTCTATACCTCAAAAGAATATACGAAATTTTGAGCTATACAATTCGTTTCTATAGGTTATTTCTAAGTCTTGATGTTATTCTCAGTTTCGTCTCCTAGGTAACAGACAAAAAAATAAAACGCCAACAGAAAGATACATGGAAGAAAACACATTTGATTTAAATAATCAAAATTTGACAAAACAGGTGTCTAGTTGCGCTATTACTTCTAACCGCTGCAAAAAAAATTATCGTTTGTTGGAGAAAAACCACTCCATGCACTTCCTGGTCACAACATGCAGATCTATTCATCTGACGTTTTTTGCATGTGACGTTTTTCTTGCATCTGACGTTTTTCCTGCATTTGACGTTTTTCTTGCATCTGATGTTTTTCTTGCATATGACGTTTTTTTTGCATGTGACGTTTTTCTTGCATCTAACGTTTTTCTTGCATCTGATGTTTATCTTGCATCTGACGTTTTTCTTGCATCTGATGTTTTTCTTGCATCTGATGTTTTTCCTGCATCTGACGTCTTTCTTGCATCCGACGTTTATCTTGCATCTGACGTTTTTCTTGCATCTGATGTTTTTCTTGCATATGACGTTTTTCTTGCATGTGACGTTTTTCTTGCATGTGACGTTTATCTTGCATCTGACGTTTATCTTGCATCTGACGTTTTTCTTGCATGTGACGTTTATCTTGCATCTGACGTTTATCTTGCATCTGACGTTTTTCTTGCATCTGACATTTTTCTTGCATCTGACGTTTTTCTTGCATCTGATGTTTATCTTGCATCTGACGTTTTTCTTGCATGTGACGTTTATCTTGCATCTGACGTTTATCTTGCATCTGAAGTTTTTCTTGCATCTGATGTTTTTCTTGCATCTGACGTTTTTCTTGCATCTGACGTTTTTACATGTTAAGATTTTGCATGTGAAGTTTTTAATTTTGATGTTTTTTTTTCTGTTTTTTTTTTGCATCTCACGTGTTCTGCGTCTGAGGTTTTTGTGGGGTTTTTTGCAAATAACTAACTAAATTTTATTAACATATAAGTTAACCGAAGTATCCATTTAACAGCTTTTTCTATAAATGCGACGTTATGCATCCGACCCTATACATGAGTCTATTGAAAAGTATTCAAAAATTAATTTATACACTTTTTTGTATAAACAATCGATTTTTTCGTCCCAAACATTTTTTAGCTACTTGGGAATAAACGGGGGGGAAATAAAGTAATAAAGTCAGTAACCGGTAGGTTTAACGTCCTTGAAGATTCTATCCTAATGGCTGGCTATTCGTCCCCTGCGACGGTAACTTGCTTGCCTGCCAATTGACAGTACACAAGCCGATTAGCAGTCAGAACATGGCTCCAAATGGACTGAAAACACTACATTTGAAGTGCACCGAGATGCAGACTCGAACCTGCGACCTTATGATTTCTAGTTAACAGCGCCTTACCTACACCATCCCCGCCAAATTTTAGCAATTTTGAGAGTGATTGTTTAAATTTGATATTGTTTATAAAAAAAAGTGCATTCCTATTTACAAGACACAATAATCATCTGCAAAAAACCACAACTGTGCTTCCAAATATAAACAAACTAAAAGTGCCTTTTTTTATAAACTTCTATGTAGTGGAATCAGTCTAAAGGCGACGGTCCACTGGTGCAAAAATAAAAGTCGAGGTTAAAAATTTTTCCATAAACTTTAATGTAAAATTAACCAATCTGTTCCGAGTTTTAAGTTCTGTTATATAAGAAGGTTTTTACTTCAGAGCATGTCCGCTTTAGACAAAACCCATTGCACTCAATTTTGCAACGTTTTGTATGCTTTAACTAAGCTGTTGTCTTTATACACTTTATTTACTTTTTTGAGATGTGTCATTAACGGAGGAATTGGCAAGGGAAATGTAATATATCAAAAAACATCTCGCAGAACGTACTGCTGACAAAACAGGACATAGATATGACAACAAAATGGCATGGATAAGATATTCTGCGTCCTTATGATGTCAGCTCTTCTCTTTTCTGTGACGTAGTCGTTTAGTGTAGGCTGGTTGTGAATAAGTGAGAGATTTCACTCTTTCGTGTGAAGGTGTTGGGCCTTTTAAAGCCTCATTTAGTTCGTTGTTTTGTTCGTATTTTCATTCTTCATTCGCCATTTTTTTTTCCTTTGTTTCAATATGCGAACTTCTTCTCGTTTTTTTTCTCGTACATGTTGACCGTTTTTATTATTTTGAATTTAAATCTAATTTTTTATTTTTTTTGCATTTATTTTTATGCTATTAAATTACGTATTCATTGATACGAACGATGGTGCGAACATAATTTACTTAATATTGAACAGAATTTAGGCTAAACAAAAAATATACTGCCACTATCTAAAACTTCCATCTTAAATCACCATGATACGTTCAATCATTTTGCAAGATGAAAAGAAATCACTTGTTTAGTAGTTATGGAAATAAAATTTTGTTTTTCTCTTTTGATGGACTTGTCAAGGCCGTTTACTAGTGAGTAAGCGGCATGACACGTCGTAACACTTGTTTTTCATTTCTGCTTAATTTTTTATCAGTTTTATTTCTCGTATGTCGAACTTGAACTGGAGTACTTGTAGTAGTAAAAATGGTTTTGTCATCAAGCTCTTGATTTAACTGTTTATATGCGAATTTCTCTGAAAATGATAGACGGCGATTCTGTTCTTCAACCTCTAAGTATAAAGGAATGGTCTTACTTCTTGACCGTTGATTTTCACGTATATATAAATTCTGAGTAGAAACATATAATTGAATTCTTTTCCATTTTTCTTCTTCTTTGTCGTCCTTTTTCGCTATCACATTATTTTCAATTTCCTTATTTTCCCGTTTGATGTTGTAGCCTTTATTTTCCCCATTCTTTGGCATGGTTTCGTTGTTGTTATTTTCGTTAATGTCGTAACAACCTAACAAAATAAATCTAACCAGTTTTCTCATGTTTTTTTTCTGACTGTTAGCTACATCTCACAACTCGCTATTAGCAATTAAATTTTAGAAACGAGAGAGTCCCAGGCAATTAAATAGTTTTTGCATCGGGAAGCTCATTATTAAAACCTTTTTTAAATTGGATTTCCTATTTGTTACCAAGCAACAGCTTGTACTTATTCTATTTAACACGAATTTTTTTTTATGTTTTCAGCAAAGTTTATTTTGTAATTTTAGACTGGAAACCGTAAAATATCTATATTATAATGGGTAGTACCAAATCCTGTGCTTGCCCCCACCTATCCCAACTTACCCCACCCACCTTCACCCAGCCAAATTATTTACCCACCAACCCTACCCAGCTAAAAAATTTATCCACCCACCCTACCCAGTTAAAATAATTATCCACTAACCCTCACCCGGCCAAAACATTTTGCTTATATGGATAAGAAAGCATTGATCCAGATTAAACAGGTTTTTTTATAATTTAACTTAATGAATGCCTTTAAAATGTTCTTAACTTTTTAAATTTAAAGTCTTAAAATGTTCTTAAATTGTTCTTAATTTTCCTCTATTCATTTTCAAAATTTAAAGTTTAAAACATTTCAGTAACTCTTGGTATTGTCAAATTTTCTTGATATGTTCTTAATTTTATATCTCTGAAGAAATATGTAGTAGTTATCGCACAGTGCCAAGAAAATATCGAAGCCTTAAGGCGAGTGAAATATACGGAAACGAAAAAACGAGAAAAATATAACGATGTTTTTCTAGAACAAGTGCGATAACTAGTTTATCATGTAAACCGAGTATAAATCATTGTAATTTAGTATATTCCGCAGACGATTGTTTAGTTGTAGTTATCGTTGCAAATTGCCTTTATCTCGCAAAAATATTATGCCTAATCAGTACCGCTGATGTATGATAAGTTATCGAATTAAACACAAAACTCCTTCAACGCGCTGTGGATATAACCTTAATTCACAGTTAAACTAAAAATCTCTACGGTGGAGAGCACTGGCTATTTTCTTTAATGACAATGTGGGAACAAACGAATAATTGAACCGTGAATATTTACTAGGTAACGCTAAATCACTTTTGGGCGACTGCCCCTACCCTAGCGTAGAATTTTTAATCATACGGTCATATCTTGCGCTATCTCGAACATCCAAGTTCAATTGAAAAATAAAAAGTATAGATAGCTAGCTAAACAGAAAGTAAAAAGTCAGGCAGTTAAAAGACTACAAAAGATTATCGCTTTAAGAAAATGTACGCCCAGAATTAAATAAGGATAAAGTACTCCAAAATACCTCGTTCCCAGAGCATTTTGTCTTTTTAGGGTCCAAAGGACCCTGGGGAAGAGCAGTGGCAAAATAGGAGAATTCCAGTGTTTTAAATGCACATTAAAATATTTCTTCGCAAGCATAAAATTTAAAACATGAAATTTTGAAACTATTTTGTGAGAAAACTCTATCGCCCGGCTATAGAGGGGACCCAGGATAGGTGCAGGGTCGGAACAACGATAATTTCGTTACGGTGGTTACCACCGTAGTAATTTGCCCATGGGTACGACGGTTTTTGAAAACAATAGAAAACATGAAAGATTAGCTGCGTGCGAGATTTGAACCGTACTGCAAATTTTCGCACGTGACCGGCTGAAAATGACTACTCTCAGAAGGTCGATAAAAAGAAATTCACGGACAAGTTCTTGTTTTTCAAGAAAAACAATAACTTTACTCAGCGAGTTATTAACCAATCAGGAAAATAATATCAGCTATTTGCACTGAAGAATTGAATAATAAGTAAAAATTGCACTCGTTTCTCGGCAGAAAATAATATTATAGCATATATTTCGAGTAGATTAACCACTCACCATTGCGAAAAAAACTCTAACCATAAGATGAGTTTCTATATTTTATATATATTTAAAAGAAACAAAAAAAAACGCACGGTACTAATTAAACATTGCTGTGTAGTATATAGAAAATGTAACAAAACATTGCTGTGTAGTATATAGAAAATGTAACAAAACTCGTTAACGAATAAAGAAGGTGGTGTAGTTATTTTTGCTATATTGCTAAAATTAACACTTCACAATAGAATGGATAATCGCCCACCACTGGTACTCTTCTGTTAAATTCTCTAGATTTGAAAAGTTGTCAGCAGAGAGAAAGTGGTAGAGAAGTCAGAAGCAGCCATTTTATGCGCAAAGATTTTTATTTTACAACATTGTTTTAGTTTGCACCTTAAATTAAATATAAATCAAATTGAATCCCTCCGATATGGAAGATTAAAATAACAGTAAAAATGATTGTGTAATAACAGAGGTATCTGGAGGAGATCAATAGGTGATAAGAAACCGGTAATGAAGAACTTAAAAAGGGAGAAATAATATTTTGCAATTGAGATTATCTCTGAAGATGGACATTGTATATCGCACTGTTTTGCCACTAATTTTGGAGAGCCACTTACGCATGTTTTAAATCGCTTAGAACAAAGATCTCTCAAAAATATTTCCCTATATAAAAGTTTTTCGATTTGTGAAATATATGAATATATAAATGGAAAGGTGATGAAATTCTTTGTGAAATATATGAATATATAAATGAAAAGGTGATACAATAACGCAACTGTAGACTTGTTCTTAATTGCGTTCTCCAGAATTTACCAAACAAAAGTAGTTTTCTACCATGCAGATAGGGTAAATACTTTGCATGCCTGACACACGGTTACGCCCATTATAATGCTTGTGTACGTTTGTCAAGTAGACCAGTATCTCGATTGGACATTGAATGGACATTTGCCCATGTATACAAAAACTCAATTTTCCCGTTGATAGGAGAAGTGTATCTTTACATCTCTTTGTTTTCCGCTATATATTTCCTTGTGTAAACCAGGGAAATGTAAATCTCTTTTCATTTCTTTTTTCAACACTATTGTTAACGACTTAACAACGAAACGCGTCTTAACATTTTCTTTTCTTTACCACTCATTTTCTCTCCAGATTTATCTTTCATTTGCTTTAATTGGACTGGTACTTCCAAAAGTTGAGGCAATTTATCGTCATCAAGCTCCTGATATAACTGCTTATACGCGTATTTCTCGGAACAAGAAATCTTACGACTCTTTTGTTCAACTGTTGAAGTCGGAGGTACAGTGTTACTTCGCAGTCGTGGATTTTCACGTTCCTGAGAAATCACAGATGGTAGATTCAACTTAATTTCATGCCAATAAATCACTTTTCTGTCATCTTTGCCATTCCCATCTTTACTAATTTTTATCTTGCTATCATTTTTTCCATTTTTCCTTGCTTTGTTTTCCTCGCTTTTATTTGATTCATCGTTGAAACAAAATGATAAAAGAATTCTTAACAAATTTCCCATCCTGTTATTTTTTCCTAGGTTTGAAATTAGCATTGTAAATTGTGAAAATCGCTCAGGTATTTATTTTATTCGATAGATTAATTAATAGGGTTTATTGAACATTCTGTTATCAGGCTGTTGTGGCTTTGTTGTTATAGATACCAGTTGTCACAATAAAATAATTAAGGCGACCTTGTTAAAGATAAGTCTGTGCTTTTAACCTCGCAGCAAGGACGATAAAACAATATCGCATTTAAGATTTATAGCTTGAAGATTTCGTGCGTGGTTTCACATGACCCGGCTTTGAACTACAGAGATTGGAGATTACTCATGGGTAACTCTGATATATTTTTTTATGTTAAGGGGGATTTTCACGAAGCGAATTGAGCGGCGAATTCGACGGCGAATTCGACGGCGAATTGTATCTGAGCATCCGCAGTTTTGTTTGTTTTGATTTTGCATCGAACTGCGCATGCTCAGATACAATTCGCCGTCGAATTCGCCGCTCAATTCGCTTCGTGAAAATCCCCCTTTATACATACCTACAAATTTCTTTAGAATATCTTCTTTTATAAGACTTGTTGCGCTGTAAGTACCGAAAGTGACAAGCATTAGTATTAAATAAATCTTTATGTGACAACACTAAGCATCTAAAGAATTAAAATCTGTTTAAATTGAAGTTATTCAACTGTAGAATATTTACATTTATCTTGTCAATACTGTCCAAATAATTCCTTGTTGTGCGGGACACATTGTATACTGTAGCCATAAAAAAAGCATTTGGAATCTTCTAAATCGTTACTAACCTTTCCCAATGAAGGAACAGTAAAATGTAAGTTTTCTATCCTTTGTTTTCTTTTTACAACACCGTTATTAATTATTCAGCTGCGAAACCCGTCTTAACATTCTCTTTTCTTTACCACTCATCTTTTCCCTAGGTTCATCTCTTATACGACTCAGATGGATTGGCACTTCTAAAGCTTTAGGTATTTTACTGTCATCAAGTTCCAGATATAACTGTCTATACGCATAAATCTCAGAACATGAAACTTTGCGACTTTTTTGTTCATTTTTTAAATACGTAGGTACTGTGTTACTTCTTATTCTGTTGTTTACATTTTCATGAGAAGTTTGATCTGGAAGGTTTAATTGAATTTCATGAGAATTTTTTACTTTTTCGTCAACTTTCTGATTACCATTTTTTGCTATTTCTTTCTTTCTTTTTTCGTTATTTTTTTTCTTATTTACGTCTGTTTCGTTTACATGTTTATCGCTTTCACTTTGTTCATCGTCAAACATACAGGATAAAAAAAGTCTTAAAAATTTTGCCATACTCTCTTTTTTCCTGTACAGACCTTCAGTATTTATGACATTAGAAACCGTGTTCAGTTATTTACTTGTCTTATGCGCAAAATTATTCAATAAGTTTTATTGAACAGTTGGATATAAGTTATTTGCTTTGGTGTTGCTATAGTTGTAAATAAACCTTATAAGATAATTAAGCGGACTGATTTATTGCTTATCCATACATTTTGTAATAATAAAGTCTTAAATTTTTTTAACTAATGTTAAATTTCTGTAAATACACAGTAGACTTCTCTTTAATAATAACCGTATTTTGTTTTTCCGCCCTAAAAAAAAAAAGAAGGGTTACAGAAACACGAAATGCAGAATGTAATGGAGGGACGAGCCCGGGGATTTTTTTACGGGTAACCGACTAGTCTATATACGTCTGTCACGCAAAAGGGTGCCGCAAGTAGCGAGTCGCGCGCATGCGGTATAAAAAAGACGGGCGAACCCATGGATTCTGATCTTGCAATCCTAACAAAAAGCTGAAGGGGAAAGGGGTGGATTTTGGTTTCTAGGTTGAGAGATTGAGATTAGCTTTATAACTTTTACGTTTTCTTCAACATGCCCAACGAAAACGACGTTTGGACAGGTTGTAGAGTAGCTTATAAATCGGGATATCTACTCACTCGTTCTCCAACGTCCCAGGAACATTTCTGCTTTGTAGTAGCCTTGCCTTTGCTTTTTAACTACATTTGAAGAGCAGAATATTATTGCTTTAATTTTGTTAAATTTTATATTGTTTTGTTTCATTTCATGCAATGATGAAGATAGTAAACGATAGTAAACGATAAGAAAATATTTACACACGTTCAAAACTTTCCACTTGTTGTCGATTGTTAACGGAAGTTACCAAACCAAGTGAGTCATGTCACTAAGGTAAGAAATAAAAAGCATATTATATTAAATTAAACTTTAATCTTTTTGACCTGATTTCACAAATTTAACATTTTAATTCTGACGACTCTTTGGTGATAAATAAAAACATAATTAGAGCGTCGTGGATTTTTTTTGGCTGCTAAAACTAAACGAAAAACAATTCCTATTCACGATGTCAGCATACAAAATAACAGAAACTCGTTAAGCGTATCTGAGAGGAATCCTCTAGAAATTTATACGTATATCCAAAATGTATTGCTATGTATCACATTTCTAGTTTTCAAGAAAATTAAAAATACTCTTCGTGAAAAGTTTGATCATCTGGGAAATGAAGACATTGATAAAATTATATACTTTCTTTTGCTGACGTTCAGTTTCTTACAAACAAAAATTTTCGCTTGCAAGAAAATCTACGTAAGCACTTACGAAACTTTGTCAGTGTTTACGTACTTTCCGTTAAACATGTCATGTACATTAATATTTTACGCAACATAAGAGAATAAATGAACACTGCCCAGTCCGTAAGCCCTTACGCAAAGCTTTACGCACATGTGAATGCAGCTTTAGGGGACTTGAGCTTTTGCGAATATTTTTTTGTGCGAGGTGTACATATACATATCGAAGTATTCTGAAGGATTCCATTAAGGTAGCGGTAATCACTAGATATGCCCAGATGTACCCAACGGAGTTACAGCTACTCATTGGCTAAAAACATTACAAACAAATTCAGCGTTGTGTAGCTCAGCTTACTGAGGTTGCTGCATTATCACATCTCCTGTTTTCAAAAATGCTTCTTCAACTTCGTATCGAAAATTTCTTTATTTTTGAGGAGTGTAGTATTAAATAATTAATTTTTAATTCGCTTTGCTTAAACGAAATTAACCTTATTTATTTTACCGTAGCCAGACCTGACAGAATAAAAACAAGTTGTTTGAGAAGAGGAGTCGTCTTAGCTTGGCTTCTTTAGCCTAAAAGGTCGTCACATAATTTACCCTACAAAACTTTACAATACTCTGCAAAACCACAATATCATTATTTCTCCCACAAAACTGTTAAAGCACACTAAAAAATTATAACAAAAAGTACCCTTAACATAATTTTTGCCTGCGCAATGGCATAATAAACTTTCTCCTTAACTTTAGGGTGGGTGGGAGGCTGCTTGAATACTTGAAAGCTAATCGACGTGTGATTGAATTTTGCTTAAAATCACGTGACAACGTGATACCGAGGTTAGTAATGTAAGGCCTGCTCTACACCGAAGATAAATTCTAAAACGTGCGCAGTGAGTGTTATACAGAAAGCGTGAAGGAAGTACGCAATGTTAAGTATACTGGCAACCTTGACCCCCGGGCTCTTTGTCTCATTTTCAAAACGGGACGGGCAGGTATATCAAAAAGGGAAAAGAAGAATATACTTACCCTTCTAAACCATTGCCTGGGCAAATAAAAGTTTTATAGACAAGTGGCTTTTACTTTTCTTGTCAATATAGCTAACCTGTCCCGTAGTTGCATGTATATGTTTTGATAAGCAACTTATCTGTTGACCTGGTACTTTAGTTACAAAAATTTGCCTTTCATAAGAAAGTTGCTTAGTGAATCCGTACTGGATTGGTATAGGTTCCTGTGTTTTTTAATATTAATTCTTTATCGTTCTTTTCAATGGTCGTAATGATCTTAAATTCGGTTACCATAGGTTATCTATATGCGCGTAATCTGCTACCTTGCATATACAACATCTATATAATAATACGCCAGCTGTCTGTGAATTTTGCAAAGTGGATAAAATTTCTTTGATAAAGTCTATAAAACATCGCGTATAAATTTGTTCTGTAAATTAGCAAACTTTGACGTTAGAGCAATATTGACCTAGCACCTAGGACCAATTTGGGTAATTTTCCAAAACCTGGTTCCCCAATCCGTTTCGGAATGGACGGGTTGATGACGTCATCAAAAAACCTTTAAACCCCAATATCTCTGCAACCGTTTGTCAAAAGTACATGATCCTATACATGTTCTTGATCATCGTTTCAAGGTCTATACGATAAGGGTAACAGGGATATAAATTTCTGAAATTTTTTTTTGCGTTTTAACGGGCCATTGCTGACGTCAGCAAAATTTTTAAACCCTTTTATGTCCTTTGTCGTTCGTAGAAAAGATATGATCCTATATATCATTTTGATCAGCGTTTCAACCTCTACACGTTACAGGCAACAAATAAACTAAATTTCGCCAAATTTTTTTTGGATTTGCAATGCTGACGTCAGCAAACCAACTTTTTCATTGTCCTATTGCCTAAGTGGATTTTTCCACGGGTCTTTATCGACGACACTACTTATTACAAAGCTTGAGAAAAACCAGAAGGACAACAAATACAAAAGGAGAGATCTCACTGAAGTCTTCTTGTTCTCTATGCTTTATTATACTATACCTTAGTGATTAACAAAATTCCATCCTATCTTTTTACGATGCACGCAACCGCTTTCGTCACGTCGGTTGTAATAATTCCTCTTCAAGCGTCTTCCTCAGAAGCACGAAACCGCTCTTGCGGTGCACGTAACACGATAGCCATCAACCGATATTTCAGAGGGTAAGTGTGGTATTTAGTTAGTTTTTTTAGCTGTTGGCATTGTCTATGGATCTCTATTAGTCGGCGTTGTCTTGTCTTTTAATGTTTGCCAGCATATTTTGGATTAAGTTTTATTTGCAGATGATTTCGTGATCGTTATTGAAATTTTTGTTGTTTTGCAAGTTGCGTTGATTAATTCTAATACGCAGATTGATGAATTAACGTTGTTGACATTTTTTTGTTCATTAATTTTTAATTTGTGGATTTGTAAGTTTGTGTTCGTTGTTGACATTATTGTTGCCTTGTTACAAGAGAGCCACCTAAATTTTTTTTTGATTTCACGTCAAATTTTTACCAAGTGCCTAGAGTAAATAACTTTTTGGTTCAAAAACAGGAGCCTGTTTATTCTGCAAATAAATTTAACTGAAGATCTTAGGAACACAGAAAAAAAGGTTAACATGGTCAAGATCAATCCATTTTCGAAACCACAGCCGAAAACCAATTGTTGCTGGCATCAAATATTGTTTATACAAAAGAGGCTCACAATGTTATGGCGAACGAATGTGGGAGACAATAGAAATGTCTGTATCTTTATCTCTACAGTTTTTCACAAAAATCTCACCTTGATTATGTAAAATCTACCAAAATTATATTTAATTAAATTTTGAGCAGAACGATGCTGATATATTCCTCGTGTTAAGTCTGCAAGCTTGTTATTCCCTCATGCAAGATGGTGTAAAGGATATGCAGGAACTGCAATCAAGTAATTAGGGACTGCATCGTTACTAATTAACAAATGTATATCCTCGTTCCCAGGGTTTGTTGTCTATGTCAAAACCGCTAGCGCTTACTTGCCGAAAAGGCAAAAGCCCCTGGGGACGAGGATGCAAGTCGTAGGAAGCCTGAGACATTGTATCAAATGGCTTTGACTGTCATCATTGCTGTAACAAACATCTTGTTTGTTTAGAGAGTAAAATTACTTGGGGACAATAATAATCCTGCAAATATTTTGCCAGATATTTAACCAATGTATTATGTCAAATTTTAGTTCAAACTTTATTTTCTTTTTTTCCATATGATTCTAAAAATGTTTCAGACCACTATTGATGACATCACAAACATTTTTTACTGTTTTTGAAACTGTACATTGATATATACGAAAATATATTACCAGTCATCCAGAGGAAACCATTATCTTTAAGATTGTTAAAGTATAGTTAGCTTTTTTCTGTTTAACCCTATTCGGTCCGGGGGGGGGGGATTCCGCCCCCCCCTGAAGGTTTTTTTTAATAACTCCTGATTGCTTTCCTATATAGCTATGATACTTACTGAGTTCCAACATTTATCTATTAGACACCTGCATGCTAAATTTTTAGTTCCCATACCTTTCAGAGGCTTTGATATTGGCCATTACTCGAACAACCCCTAAAATCTCTATGAAATCCTTATAATGGGAAAAATATAATAACTCCTGTTAGGATTATCCTTAGAACTTGAAACTTGCAACACAACTTTGTTTCATCAAGAAGAATCACTTTGAATAATTTTGACACGTGACTAATCCGATTTCCCGATTTTATCGGATTTTACCCGAAAATCGAAAAAAAACGGATTTTCGGGAAATTTTTGACAATTTTTTTTCCGATCCATGTAAAAACCAGAAGATATGTTAAAAAAAATTTATTTAGCTTTCAAAAACTTCAAACAGAATGTAAAAATTCACTCTAGAACAAAAGTAATTATATTTTAAGCAGATAGTTGCATTTTTAACAATTTTCAAGTTTCTGATGACGTCACAGAAATTGTGCTGTAGCAAGCAAAAGTTTATTGCTGCCATTTTGTTCCTTTTATGACGTACTATAAGTGTGCCAAGTTTGATTCAATTTGAACAATCCTATAAAAAGTTATTGAGGGGCCGCCCCCCCCCCCCCCCCCCCCCGGTCATAGTATGTTCGAAAAACCCGAACCGAATAGGGTTAATGATAATTTGAACAGTTTGGTTTTTCTATCATTAATAACTAGTGCTAGCACTCAATAGCAAGTTCTAAAAAACATTTTTGATTCGGTAAGAAAGTTTCTTTTTTTTCAGCCGGTATCTGGCACACCGATTTACATTATGTTTTATAACCAATCATCCCTTCTACTCTGCTCTATCCAATAGCAAGCGCTTTAGCTTCTATAAAAGAAACTTTCGCCTAAAAGTTTGAACTGCACCCTCATCCCCAGGTTTTTTTGTCTTTTTGATATATCAAAAAACCCTGGGAACGAGGGTGTGAACTGCACTATTTAAAACGTTCTTTTTCGATTAAAAAAATTTTAACCCGACGAAAATGCCAGCGCTAAAAATATTTTATAAATCTTGAGGCGTTTTTAATCCGTGCTAGAAATTGATGGTAACCCTAGACCTGTTGCGTATTAAGATCATTAAGAAGCACCCAGATAATATGAGTAACACATTTAGAAACAGAATATATCTTCGTTCCAAAATCTATACCGTGCAACTCCAATATTGCTATGTTCAGGATACAACAGAACCAAAGCTTGCAAATATCACCAAAAAAGCAACTGAGTCATCACTTAAAATTTATATAAACCCATATAACCCTTAATTTTTATTCCTAGAAAAGATAACACTATCTATTTCAAAGCACGTCTTTATAACCAATCCAGACACGTGATGTGATGCTGTTACTGACGCAAAATGTTTTGATGTTTTACGAAATTTCCCTGGTGTCAATGATACTTCTCAAGGTCACAAAATGTTGTAATTTTATATTACGATTTTGCTGAAACGCGATGGAACGATTTTATCGGGGCGTGTATTTTAAAATTTATTGTTTTGTAGAGAAAGTGAACTCTCGATAGTACAAGCCCACAACACAATATGACGAATATCTCGATTTCACTAATTTTTTGTCTCTTCAGAATTCATTAAAAAGTTTCTGCCCGTAACAGTTCTGCGTTATTTACAGTCACCTACAACCTCTATCCTAGGACATGTTGTCTCTTTTCGCATATCGACAAACCTATCAATAAGCGCAGCGCCGATAAGATACGCAAAGCCCTGGGGACAAGGTTGTGGCTATCTAGTGCCAAGAATCCGTCAACGTTCCGCATATGACAGCTCTCAATGTAAATAGTTAACAGGCTCTGGAAACACATATTAAGTAGTTAAAAAGGGGATCATAAAAAAGTACGGATTGAGATACGAGATAGAGTGGAAGCAACGAAAGAAAATATTTATGCTAACATTTTTGTGGATTTTTTCAGTATGTTTTAAATTTTGTTACTAACCATCACAAAAGTTACATTAAATTTTATTTTTAGGGTGCTTCAGCCTCCAGTCTAGTCATTTTTTGGCCAAATTTAACTTATTTGTCCTTAAAATTTTCACGTAAACAATGTTTAAAATGCTCGTGGTTATGGCACATGCGCAGTTCATACAACCCAGATATGAAATCCCCATGTAAACACAGCAAAATACAATTGTGATTCGGCATCTTATTCTGCAACCATGTAAAGGTTACCTATCCTAAATTGTTTTTCCATTTTTTTCCTGGTTCACAATTGAAATGTTCTACAAAACAGTAAAGTTGTGTGAAATTATTATAGGGAATGTTCTTACAACTTTAAATTTCCCTTACGAACTCAACAACAAGAAAAGGGACTTTCCCCACAAAAAAACGGGTTAATCTACCCGGTTTTTTTTAAAAATGGTATAGCATTTTTAACTACGAGGTAAAATGCTAATGTAACAATAGGAATAAAATTTTAACAATAGAAAAAAATTTAAAATAATTCTAAAGGCATAGACCGTGTTATTCAAAATAGGACGGCGAAAGCTTGCTACTGAGAATGAAAATATATGTTTTGAATTTGTCGTAGATTTTGTCGTTTTCTTAATAATTTTTTTGTCTATTTTTGGTTTGCTTTTTTAATGCGTTAAAAAACCCAAATGGGTTAAGAATTAGGATACAAACCTTGAATATTGTCAGCCCAATTTTTTTCAGTTGAAATTATTATGCAAAAGGGTGTTTCTAAAAATTTCAATATTTACCAACGAAAATCTTTTTACCGACTTGTTTATGTCAATTTTTTTACTGATAAGGTAAAACTAAAAAAAAATCTTCGCTTTATTAAAAGTTTTTTATAATTTATGACTTGTAGCTGTAGTTTTTCTATAATAACAAATTTTTGGCAGGTTTGAAAACAACGATTTTTCCGAAAAACAATTTTTCCCTGTTTTAGGGTTTTTATGATCTATATAATTCTAGGAAATAGAAATGTGGAAACACCCAAAATTATATTTATAGTTGTGTTTATCCAACATAACTTTTATTTCTACAATACATCTCAAGCAAGAAGTTATTGAAAGTCTATGATGCTTCTAGTGAAGCAATTTTTTAGGTATAATATATAGCGAGTTATTTTTAATAGTTTTGCTGTCATTGAAAAGAACTTCGTTTGGCTGTTTGGCGTTTTTAATGTTGACAACTAGTTAAAAATGGTAAAATAAGAAATGCTCTAACAATCTTCGGTTTAATATGTGATAACAGGCATGGATTTATAGGGGTAGATAAGTCATATGTTTTATTGCGCTGAATTGCACTATCTGTCTGATCTGTTTTAAAGAACGAGCATCCTCCATTATCTTGACCTGAGCGTCAGCGTCACTAAATCTACTGAAATCTTTTTTGACTCACCTTTGAACGTGTTTTTGCATGAAACACTTACAAAATAATCTTAAAATACTAATGTTTCGAACGCCCCTGCTCTCAGATCATCAAAATATGAGTATAGATTGCGGTCTTTGGGAAATTCCCATAACACCAGGGAAAACAGGCACCAACTGAGCTAATCGCAGGTTGATAAGTTGAAACTACATTATATTGTTTAAAACGAGACGTGTTTGGAATGTTCTGCACATAGTATACAGTTTTATTTTTAAGATGACAGAACAGTTCTCTGCGTCCTGTCCAGAAAAAAAACTTTCGTGCAAGTAAGCTGCCTCGTAAAAAACATTTTTCTGGGCAATTTAATAATTTGTGCCATACGTTAATTTATAGTTAATATTAATCACGGCTGATCAACAAGCGTGTGGTAAAACGTTCAACACGACGAAAGTTAGTTTGAACTGCAAAATCTTTGTACTACGTGAAATCTTGTGGTTGCAGGCCCAAGAAAACATAAAGAAGAAGAAAAGCAATATTCCTTGAGGTATAGCTTAATATACATTTATTATAATTATTATAACCTGTAGAATTTGAACTACCATTTTGAACTAGCCATTGGTAGTCGGCTGGTCTTACACAAAAAAAAAACAAACTAAAAACATCCAGGAGTATGGCAGTGGAATATATTTATCCCAAAGATTGTGTAAACATAGCTAGTAGTAGTAGTATTTATTTTGTGAGATAACTGTATCTTTTACATTAACAGTTCAGGAGATGATGTTCTGCCCAATCTTGGAACGCTCTTGGCCAGTCTTAAGATGGGGATCTTAGGGGCCTTAGAAAAATTTTTTTGGGCTCCGCTAGCGGGATATCGCCGCTAAGGCAGGGAGGGGGTCTAAAGTTTTTAAAAAAATGCGCTAAGGATTGAGAAATTTCATAAATTTGTTTGTGGCCTGAAAATTCTTCGTCGTTCATGAGCATAATTCCTCTTGTCATCAATTCCGATAACTTTTATCTACAAAACACGCCCCTGAGCCTTCCAAGATTTATCCAAATGTGTGTATTTCACAGACGGAAATCCACTAAAAGAGGGGGGAGGGGGTCCGAATCTTAGCGGCGATATCCCGCTAACAGGGCCCGAAAAAAATTTTCAAAGGCCCCTTATGACTGGCCAGGCCAATCTTCCGACATTGACAAATGGGTGGTCAGTCTTAAGACTGGCCTGCCCAATCTACGCACGTACATGACCAATCTTAGAACAATTGTGGAAGACAAACAGAACAATAAAATTTTTAGAATTTACCTCTTAATAGGAACTTTAAATTGAAACTTTTCTTGGAAAATCAAAAGCCAAAAATTTATATATACCATGTATTTTATGTATAAAACATTGAAACTACTCAACCATATTATAGCTAGCTTGCTAAACATCTCATCCAATGAAATAACAGCTAGCTAACTAATAATATGGTTGAATATGATTTTTCTGATACTTCATAAATATAAACATTTTATTTTTAAAATTTAGCCACTGCTACAAGCTGTATATAAATGCTAAATGTATAACACGTGCTCTACCAGCTACCTACCTAGCTAGCTAGCTACGATTTTCACTCTACTGTGTTCAAAAACGGGTCGGGTTAATTCAACAGTACCCAAAATATGATGTTTTAATGTGCCTGAGAATGTTTGTTGGGAGTCACAAAAAACAGAGCTTGTGTGGTACATCCCTTTCTTAAAATCTAAAAGGCGCCAAAGACGGGCCTAACATGGTCTTTTGCCCAATCTTGTGACGCCCTGCCCAGTCTTAAGACTGGCCGGCCAGTCTTAAGACTGGGCAATTTTATGTTCAAAGATTGGGCAGCGTCCTAAGATTGGGCAGAACAATGACACTAAAAGGGAAACGGTTTCCAATGTTTTTAGGGAGATTCCCATGTCATATAGGAAAATGGTTTCCCAGAAACTGTTTCCTAAACTAATTTTTTTTATTCTAATTTGGGTTTCCCTTTTTGGAAACCGTTACCCATTCTCAGAACTATTTTACGGAATTGCGGAAAGAGGCTATGATAATTTTTTTTCCTTCAGTGAAAATTTGTGGGAAAATATTTCCTTTCTATTGGTTAAAAATTTGTAGTGCGCTTTTTAACCAGCTCGTGCACAGACTCCTTTTTCTTTTGTGTCAAACAGTTAATATTTTAAAGTGAACCTATAAGTTCAAGAACCGTTAAATAAATAATAATAATAATAATAAATATTTAAAGTGGCTAGCCCAGAAAATCACAAAAACCTATAGTTAGTGGATTGTTTCCACTGGGGGCCACTAGAACAAAAAAGAAACAAAAAATGATAAACCTTAGACTGCCTCAGCTCAATCAAACATAGTAACATTTATAATCTGTGAAAATTGAAAAGAAAAAGAATAAAAAACAAAAATTAAAAAATTAAAAAGTGATCTCCATTAGAATTTGCCAAATACATTAGAGATGAAAGTCTTAAACGAAAGCAGACTTCCATCACAGGTCACTTGGTCTGGAAGATTATTCCACACTTTTGCAGCTCTAAATGGGAAGGCTTTTTTGCCAAATTCCGTGTTGACCAAGGGAAGTGTGAACCTGTTTTTTGAAGCTCCTCTTGTTTGATGATTATGACAGTTTTTTGTCAAAAGGAATTTTGAGCGCATGTAATCAGGAGCAATGTGATTCATGGCTTTGAAAACTAATATGGCATCGTTTTTGATGAGTAAATTATTCATTGAATATTCCCTCTCTTTCCCAAGAAAGGTACGGACACATTTTAATCGTTTTTCTAGTTTTCCCAATCTACCTTGGGTGGCACAAGCCCATGCCGAGGAGCAGTAGTTGAAATATGGCATGACAAGTGCATTAATTAAAAGGTTTTTTGTGTGAGGTGTTAAACAGGATGCAATGGTTCTAATTTTAGAATATTTAATTAGTATTTTTCTATTTATGTCATTAATGTGCTTTTCCCATTGCATTTTTTGATCAAATGTTACCCCAAGATATTTAACTTTTTCGCTCCTCTTCAAAGGAATACCCATATAGTTGATAGTTTTGTTCTCAACTTTTTTTAACTGGCTGTGGTTGCCGAAAAAGATTGTTTCAGTTTTGTCCGTATTAATAGTCAGTTTGTTATTATTCAGCCAGAGGTCGACTTGCGAAAGTTCTAACTCGACCTGGGAGACAAGGGTATCCAAGTTTTTATGAGACGAAATAATTATTGTATCATCCGCATATAGATGGTGGTAGTTTGAATTGATGACAGATTTTAAGTCATCAATATACAAAAGAAAGAGCAGGGGCCCCAACACAGATCCCTGCGGCACCCCAGAAGCGTCTTCATGAAGCAGATCTGATCCTGTGTCGTTTACAAGAGTCAGCTGCATTCGGTCCGTTAAGTAGGACTCGAACCAGTCAAAGGCAGCATCTCTGATGCCAAAACACCATAGTTTTTTTAACAAAATTTTATGATCAACAGTGTCAAAAGCTTTTTTAAGGTCAATGAGCACAGCACAAACAAAGTTATGTTGGTCGAGCTCAGTAAGAATAAAATCAGAGACATCGACTACTGCAGTTTCTGTGGAAAAGAGTTTTCGAAATCCGGACTGTCTGTCATTCAGGAAGTTGTGCTCAGAAATAAAATGAGACATTTGCTCATGCACTAACTTTTCAAAAATTTTCATAGGAATTGGCAAAATGGAGATAGGCCGATAATTAGTAGGATCTGTTTTATTGCCACTTTTAAAAATAGGCGAGACCCTTTTAGTCTTCCAACATTTAGGTACATAACCAGTAAATAAAGATTTGTTGAAAAGACTTGATAAATAAATACTTAAAACTGACGAACCTGCTTTTAGCAGTCGTGAACCAATTCCGTCCAAGCCTGTAGCTTTATTAAGTTTTAGTGATCTAATTATTTTTTCGACACTTTTGGTCTCAATACGAGCCCACCGAAAATCGTGTCCGCTAACAGGTGGATTAACATTAGTAGTGTCAGAAGAAAATTTAGAGGCTAGTTTGGCACCAACACTGACAAAAAATGAATTGAATGTGTTGGAAATTTCTTTTGGGTGAGAAGTTTCTGTACCATCGTTTTGGACTACTCGTTTTATCGAGGTAGTATTGCCTGACTTATCAGGAACCAGTTTTTTTAGGGTTTTCCAAAGTTGTTTTGGCTGTTTTTGAAAGTCCTGCAAAACGTCATTATAGTACTCGTTTTTGAGTCGATTTTTGAGACCTATTACCTGGTTCCTTTTTTGTTTGAAAGCTTCCCAGTCTATGATGGATTTTGTTTTTGTTGCTTTCCGTTTCAAGAAGTCTCTTTCTTTGATGGCTATTATTAATTCATCAGTGACCCATGCCTCAACACGGCCAGAAAATCTATGTGTTTTGAAAGGGGCATGTTTGTCAGCCACTGTTTTAACATTTTTATTCAGTTTCTCACATGCTTTATCAAGGTCATCATAATTATTAAAATATGACCAGTCTAAATTCCTGAGGTCCTTCAGAAAAGCGTCTTCACTGAAGTTCTTGTAGCTACGAACCTTGCATGTTTTAGGTTCAAATTTTGGCCTTTTGAATTTTCTAATCACATAAACTAAATTGTGATCACTGATGCCTAAATCCATGACACCAGTTTTAGAAATACAAGAACTGTTAGAAAGTATCAAGTCTATAAGAGTGCTACTATTTTCAGTAACACGAGTTGGCTCCGTAATATGTTGTTTTAGGAAAAGAGTGGAGCATAATTCCTTTATTTTGGAGGAAGGAGCATATTTTGAAAGCATGTTACAGTTAAAATCTCCCAAGATAAAAACTTCTTTTTCTTTTGGGAGCTTGTTAAAACACTGTTTAAAATGAGTACACAGGTTTTCGGTACTCTGCAAATCACTACCTCCAGGTGGCCTGTAAACCCCACACAGATAAATAGGTTTAGTTTTTTTCAGGCACACTTTCACCCATAGTGATTCAACATTTTCGAAGTAAAGGTGTTTCAAAAGGTGGCTATCCAAGTTTTCATTAACAAAAATTAGAACACCCCCACCTCGTCTATTCCGATCATTCCTATAACAAACATAGCCATCAATTTTAACGTCATTGTCAGTGATGGTGTCATCAATTTTGGTTTCACAGATGGAGAATACATCAAGTTTTGTTTGATGTAGCAGAAGTTTAACATAGTCTAGTTTGGATGACAGACCATTAATGTTGAGATGGGCCATTTTTAAGCCCTTCCCATTTCTGATTCCCTCAAAATCAAAGTTTTCATCAATAGTAATATTGATGTTGTCCGGAATTTCGTCACCAAATGACTCCTCATTAGCAAAGGGCAAATTACGAGAAAGACAGGGACTGCAAACGAAAAACAGTTTATCTTCAGGAGTCTTCATAAATTGTTGATATTTTTTATCAGAAATACGCTCACATTTTTTATGAGCCCATAATCCACACTTGTCACAAGAAAGTGCTTTGTGTGTTTTTGCCACAGGTTTTAAGCATGAAGAACAGGGATACTTAACAGGACCTGGGTTGAGGCAGATGTCCCCTGACAAGAGGATTAAAAAATAGAAATACTTGTGCCTGCTTGGCTTAAGTTTTGATAAAGCCATTAATTTTAATTGGAGAGTGAGCTGACTTTCAGAAACTCAATTGCAGGCATCAAGTGAAGAGATAGAAAAGAAACTCCTATCTAGTCGACTCATTTCGTTGTTTTTGGGTGAGCTACTTTTGAACGAAGGTTTTGTATTGCTCAAAAATACAACAAACACAAAAATCAGTTTTAGCGTAAATGTGGGGTTTCCTACCTGAGTAAAGTTATTTTTAAGTCGTAGAGAGATCATTCTACGGTTATGTGCTCTTCCAAAACTATGTTTGAAGGATCTGAGGCAAGCCCATTTCCTTACGATGTTACACAGAAGGAGCAGCAGGAACCCACAACACAGCAAAGCTACCATATTAGATGATAGATGGATAAAAAACTGACTGGGATAAAAACAATTTATTAACAAAAACAATAATTTAAAAAACTTACAAAACAACAAATTAAAGAAATGAAAAGATATAAATGAAGTAAAGAAGGCAGTACAGTATATAATAAATCAAAAAGGACTTAGCTGTCAAAGCAGGAGCTCTTCAAGCTTTAGTCTTCTTTTTTCTTTCTTCGACTTAGCGCGCCAAGACCGAAGCGTTTTAGATACGTCCGACCTCAACGAGAGCTAAGCACGGAATGACCGTTACCACCACATTTTTTCCCTATCCATCATTAGAAGAAGTAAGGCAGTTTTCATCTCTCTATTTTGGGCGCTCAAATTGGATGTCCCAAAAATTTTTATAACGATGTCTAAATTGACCTGTGTTAGCCCCTGTAAATACTAATGTAGGTGATGGCCATCTATATAAGATCAAAAGCTAGC
Organism: Hydractinia symbiolongicarpus; assembly: GCF_029227915.1. Classification (NCBI taxonomy): domain Eukaryota; kingdom Metazoa; phylum Cnidaria; class Hydrozoa; order Anthoathecata; family Hydractiniidae; genus Hydractinia; species Hydractinia symbiolongicarpus. The sequence goes on from NC_079878.1 coordinate 9,366,284, forward strand.
TAGCTAAGAGTGCAAACCACATTATATGCTGTAAAAAACGTATATAGCAGACCATCCTGGACAGGAAATAGCCCAATTGTGAAAACATTTTATGCATCGAGTGATCATTGCTGACGTCATCAAAATTTAAATGATGCGTCAATTGATGCTTATTAAACTTAAAATTTCAAAGCTTATATACTTTCCAGGAAACACTGATACACCTTTGATGCTCACCCTTGTGTCCTTTTTTTCAGATTTATTTCATTTGTTAAGACCAGTCTATGGTAAATCATAGAAACAATGGAGATGCTACCAAATCAAAACAATCATTTTTCAATATATATTGGTGATCGGCATGTCATATTAGCAAAACAAGTTAACCATAAGTACATATGCAAGTTTTGTGATAAAATAATGAACGATCCAGTGCAGACATCGAGAGGTGAATTGGCATGCCGAAAGTGTTACCAGGAAAAACAAGTAATGTAAGTAAAAAAAAAATCTAATTCCACCAGATTAAAAATTTGTATTCTTACTGGAAATTTTGTACAAACAACTGATTAAAATGAATTTAATTAAATTGTATTAATAATATTTGTTATTTTTAAATATATTGTCTATTTTTATATAACAAATGTGTTAATATGCTTCCTATCTTATAGCAATCCTGGATATTGTCCTATTGATGGGGAGCCAATCAAAGACATTGATATATTTCCAGATAAAAGTGTTTCTCGAGAAATCAGCAAATTGGAATGTTTATGTGAGAATGAAAAAAATGGGTGCACATGGAAAGGAGCTCTTTCTGATATTAATGTAAGTCACATAAAATTAAAATTAAAATAATGAGGTTCTTAGATCAGATTTCAGGTAAACCTGTACATGCAGTATAATATGAGCATTTCTTTCTTCTATCTTTTTTTTGTATTTCCTTTTTAAGAATAAGTTAGATCAGTTTTTAGATGGACACTCAAAATTTGTGATGATTTGTCAAGATTTTTCCTTTCCTTTTCTTGCACAAATAATATTTCTATAATAATTAGCGTTTTGTGTCGGCCAGCTTAAAGCTATGAATAACAAATGCAGTATTAACGTTTTGTTGACTTTGCTGTGATTGGTGACTTTGCATTGGTTTTCCACTTAACAATGAGTTCATAAATATATACTATTTTCTGTTATTTTTTTAGTCTCATGAAGTAACTTGTGAATTTATTTCTGTTACTTGCAATGCATGCGGTGAAAAATTTATAAAGTCGAAAAGTGAAGAACATAAATCAGAAAAATGTCCGAAACGTGAAGTACCTTGCTCAAATTGCAATAAAATAATACCATATGAAGAAATTCAGGTAAAGAAACTATTTAAATGCGGTCTTTTATATAAGCTTTTGTTATGAAATCATTAAGCAAAACTGCAACACATGCCAAATAGCCTTGTTCAAGCTTCTTGTGGTGTGAACGTAATTCTCTGCAGAAAAGTAATCTGCTTTTTTGTTACTCTTAGAATTTAAGTGCCTCAAAATGATTACTTAGTGAAGAAACTGACATGGAGGCCAAGCAGGACTGTAAATATGATTTCTAAAAAGAAAGCATAAAGAAGTTTTTAACACAAAATTTTCAAACTGTTTACATTTTATCATGCATCCCCCTGATGTTTCACTCCTCTTAATTTCTATTTCACCCCTGGAAGAAAAGTTCACACTATATGTAAAGTTTGATTTATTTTTAGTTGCATGAAGAGTTTTGTGAAGAAAGACCAATAGAATGTCCCTTTAAATGTGGTTCGATGATAGCAAGGACTAAGATGTTCAATCACACTCACAATTGTGAAAATATATTAGCTGGAAATGTGTGCCCGTATACTGTGGTTGGATGTAAACACCAGGTGTGTATTGGTTATAAACATGTTTTCCTTAGTATTTTTACAGTTATGTTTGGTGTAATTCCCATATTTTGTATTTTTACATTGGCAACATGGAAAGCCAACATTATTTCTATGGGTTGCTAACATCTATTTTTATTTTGCATAAAATTTGCAAAACAATTGTTGTGGAACATTTTGATTACTGCACATAAAAGTATATATCAAACCTAAACAAAATTCTCATTCTCTGTTCTTAATTAAACTTCTTGCATACCATGTTGTACAAGCCCTATGTGGTAAATAGTTGTATATGAAATTAAACCTATAACTTTTTTTAGATAAATGATGATGAAACACTTTCCATACATTTGCAAAATTCTGAGACGTTACATGCAGCTCTTGTTGTGGAGAAACTGGTATTTTTAGAATGTGATAACAAACGATTGATAAAAATACACAACGAGTTGGAAAGGAACTATCAACAACTTCAGAAGGAATTGCAGAAACTTGAATCATCACATCAGTCAGTTATGTCTGAACAAGTAATTGAACAGTTAAAAAGTCAAATCAGAACAAAGGAACAGTTTGCAACATCAATAGATGACGTCCAGTGCCGATTAACGAAATATGAATCAAGTAAAAGAAGCCAGACCGAGAGAGAAGAACAAATTGAAACACTCCTCAGTATTCAAAGCAACTTGAACGACATGTTGAAAAAAGAACAATTTTCCCCTCTTGTGGATTACAATAATAATTTAAACAAAATGTCAAAAGAAGTTGAAAATTGTCGTAAGGAAATTGAAAAATTAGATATTAACAGTGCTATGGCAAGTTCTAATTTAGCAGATATGGAGCTAAAGTTGCAGCTGTTAGAGAACACTTCATACAACGGTAGGCAGCTGTGGAAAATTGACAATTTTAAATATCGGATGAGTCAAGCTGAAAAAGGTAAAATTACAGCTTTGCACAGTGCTCCTTCGTTCACGGAAGTGTTTGGTTATAAATTCTGTACTAGACTTTATCTGAATGGTGACGGGATGGGAAAGAACACTCATTTGTCCATATTTTTTGTTGTTATGAAATCACAATATGACGAGTTATTAAAATGGCCCTTTGTGAAACGAATTTCCTTTCGTTTGTTAAATCACGAAGACGTGTCGAAAACGAGAAAGGAGAGCTTTTTGTCTGATCGAAATTCTTCAAGTTTTCAGAGACCCACAAAAGAAATGAACATCGCAGCTGGATGTCCTATGTTTCTTGAAAAAAGCAGACTTGAAAATGACGGATTTATTATTAACGACTCGCTGTTTATTGAAACTAAGGTGGAAGACGACAGGAGACCTAATGCTAGAACGTAAGTGCACAGATACTGTATTGAGCAGAAATTATGACATTGGTAAGGTTGATATATTATAATGTTAATAATTTTATACTAAATACATTATTTCTTAACTGTTTTTGTATTTTTTTATAACAAAAGTAAAATCTCTTATGTAAATTTAAAGTTACACCAGCTGAAAAAATTATTTGTAACACATTTATTTAAAAACATTCTGACAAAGCTTTTCCACACCATCATCAGGTCGAATTCCATACTTTAAGCACTCTTGGTAAAATTAGGTTAATAAATAAAAATGGGTTAAATTCATTGTTAGGACTAACATGGTGGAGATTTTTATTTAATCTATTTTAATGTTATTCGATTTTGTTTTCTATTAAGATAACTGGGATAAATCTAATGAAAAAGTGATTTTTTTTTATTTTGTGTTTTCTGGGCGCTTAAATGGTTGGCTTAAATAGCAATAACTTCGAGTAAAAGAATACGTTTTTTAAAAAATAAACATATGTACAACTTTGTATATATTGATTTGCACGAAAACTATTTTGGCTTGTCAGCCCATGTAAATACGGGGGATAGGGAGAATTCTTGGATAAAAATCGCACTGGAAATATTATGGAAGTCTGTACAGTGTAAACTTTTTCATATTTCTGATAATCTTATTTCGAATGTTTATTGCATGAAAATCTGTTTTTGTTAAGGTCTGCTTTTTTAGTCATCTGCTTACGAAACCTATCTGCGAAACTTTCTTTTCTCAATAAAATTTCTGTTTTTGATAAACCAGATCATTCCCTGAAAAAGGTTCGATAGCACCTGGAACTCTGAAATCGAAAGGCCAGCCTTTATTGCGTGTGTATTCAAATAATTAGCAAACTGACCTCCCTGTCTTTAATTTTTTTGACATGACGAATGTTATGATTTAATTTCTGGAAATTTTGTAAATTATTGTACATGTTCTATTCAATAATATTTAAATTTTTTATTGTTTGAAGCATGTTTACGGTTTTCTTTGTGCTTTAACAGACCACAAACCCCGTAATCATACAGATTCATTGGGTTTAGATTAATTTATTAATTAAATCGTTCTTAGTTGTTTAAATATTAAAAGACAGAGTAAAACATTCCAGCCGCAAAATTAGACTCGACAAATAACAATGCTTGCTCATGGTTGACATTTGAAGAGTGTTTTGTAAGTAAAGCAAGTATGCACGCCATTCTATGTTGCGTCTGAGATAAATTGGCATAATGTGACTTGATAGAAGAAATCGCCAAGTTCTGCTTATCGCTGACCTCTAGCGATTTTTGACGTCGATGAAATTATAAAGCCATTAAAAAGAATACGAAAAAAATGCAAAAATGTTCATTATTATTTTCTATTTATATCCTTCTGAATTAAATTTACTCGCAAAAATCTCTATAATAATAGCCGTCCTCTGTCTGTCTCTGCGCGGACCCCGCTGAGTTAGAAAATGATGTTACGGAAACACGAATATCAAATGGCGATAATCGCAACGCATCTATATTTTGTCTACCAGAACTTTACTATTTTTCTTGTTATTTGCAAATAAAGTAAAAATTGCGCGAAAATTAATGTGTGCGACGTAGATCTTTCCGCTGCGCAAAAATTAATAGTAAAGTGTATCGTGTTCGCCTTCTCTTTCCGCTCACGTCCAAGCTTTGTTTTCGTGGCCTAGTAGTTAATCCGATTCCCGGCTAAAACATCCTGGACTATTTAAATGGTCCCGAAGAACGCATATCGGGGTGCTCGCGGTTCAGTTTAAAAACATCTTCAGTGCTGACGACCCATGGCTGGAATTTTTATGTGTGGCAAGTTTTTGATGTTGCCTTTACCAGACAACAGCTAAGGTGGTTGTAGTTTAAAGGTATTATAATCTCAGTTCTTTCTTCTAGACAAGTTAAGCTAGCTAGCTAGCTAAAGAGAGCTAGCTTATAGTTTTACGAATTTGCATCATTTTTTGCGTGATGATAATCTGATCGTGTAATTATCAAGCTACTCATATGCTAAGCTCGAACATTTTTTTGGTGATTGCCCCTTGATTAATCAGTCAGGAAGAAACTATAAAAAATAACCCAAAACAACTTCTGTGGTGCATTTTGTCAATTGGTAAATAACATCTAAACTGGAGGTTGCCATATGTTTAACGTTAAGGTGTGTTTTTAGTTGTTTAAATAAAAAAGAATACAAAAAATCCATTTGTTGCGAATGAAAGAATGGAGTTCACACTACCCAGAAAAATAAAACTGCACATAACAATAAGACATTTGTTTTTAGTTTTGTACCACCAGTCTTATAGTTACGTTACTCCATTCAGCACATAAAGCACTTTTCTTTATTTTTTATACTTGATAACTTATTTAATACTAGTCAGTATATAAAGGCCTGTGGAAAATCAACTTAAGCAGGAGTAATTGGAAAAGAGAACCATAACCTGAATTTTGATGACATCTGCCAGGACCCGTCAGTACACAAAATTTTTTTTAGGAAATTTGTTTACACGTGGCCTTAGATAGATGTGCATATTTTACATTGCTAGCCTCACTAATATCGAGGGATATACCCTGTTTATTATTTCCAGAAGGGGCCATGGCTTAGATGGAGAGTCCTAGAGTATTTAATGCTCATTTTGAGCTACGCAGGCCCAATTAGGGGCCACGCTCTACTAGACAACTCCCGGCAACATCCAATGGCCCACACATGGAGCCATCTTCCCAATTTCCCTCACATGGCTTGGGTTAACCCGGGGCTATGGTAACATTTACTCTCCCATGTTGAATTGCCGTCAAGAGGAATTGAACCCCGGTCTCCCGGGTTAAGGAGATATATGAAGGTACCCCCACAAGTTAAAAAAAATTTTTAAAATATTTATACATGTTGCCTTCATTGTATATATAGATCTTGAACACATCCACTTTGCTTGTTACACCTCAAATTTGGAAGTTTTTGTTATTATGCCACATCAAAGATTTGTGATGTTTGTCTCCAAGAGACCTTGCAAAATGAGTAAGTTTGTTGGCTAAATCTTGCCCGTCCTTGATTTTTAATGACTGCGATTGAACAGATCTAAAAATGGTTGCCAAAAACGATTATTTTGTGAGGGCCAAGTCCTTGGTCGGGAATGAGTGATCAAGGAAATTGGTAAATATGGTGACTGGAAAAAACAACAAAAAACTTAAGAAATTAAAGTACCGTTGTTTGAAGTTTTAGCAACTCTCAGTTCTTCACATTTTTAGGATATTTATGACTCGTCCTGGACTTAGAATAAATAAAAAAAATGTATATGTTAATTTTTTTCGATGAGGGTAATTGCGCGCCTTTAAGCTTCTATGAGACGTTTTCCCTGTTATTTTAGAATGCAATACCATGATTTTTGAGCTTTGTATGGTTGTTTTTTTGTCATTCCAAAATAAAATACTATGACTTTAAAACTTTGTATGGCTGCTTTCACCCTTTTACAGAATTAAATACAGGGATTTCTTTTTTTATGTACAACTATTAACGTGTAAAACAGGCAAAACTTACTCATGTTTATGTGAATTTATTTTCTGTCATTCGTCCCGTAATTAAGATATAAACAATTGTTTTTACGCCAAGTTTGTGTGGGAGACAAGAACTCTATTGTTTCATAGCTAATGTACATAACAATAGGTTAAAACTTATGATGTAGCTAAAAGCTCGTTTAAAGGTGTAACTTTTGAATACATGTAAAGTTACATTAAGTGATACTGCATAGTTATTCTGTCTAAGCAATAACTATCCTGTTGCAGGCTAATTATCAGTTCTTCCTATCTGGTTATGAAACTCCTTTGTTCAATGCTGCAATTTGAACTTTTGTTTACTCAAATATGTTTTCTGAACTCTATGTGTGAGAATACCAGACTATGTCTCTATTTTTTATGTGGTTGGCCTGTTACAGGCAGAATCTATACTCAAGTTGCCATAAAAAGCATCAATTGATGTTTGTGGGTGGGTTTTCAAGTTTGTTGTTTTATTTGCCTAAAAATGAAAAAATATACATAATGCAATGAAACTTATCAGATGCTCTTACGCTTTTTCTCTTGGTTAAAAATTCCATCTCCATTCTGAATTTAAAACATAAATTACTTAAATTTGATTGTTTTTCTTTGATCTAAATTATAGAAGACATGGAAATGGTAACGAATTTTGTAACAGGGATAAAAAGTCAAATGATCTAATGTTTCAGTGAATTTTGTAGCTAGGAAACCCAGCATAATTTACCACCAGAAAATTGGAATAACCGATATACCTGTGAACTTAATACTGACTGCCCTTTTAATTGGTTAATTGTATGGTTCTCTACTCATGTGGTCAATATTGAGGAATCCTTTGTCTCAGACACAAATGGCCTCACTCTCCTGAATGAATGTATTTCTACATCTGACTGGACTCCTATTCAATTTTTCAGTGTTGTCATCCCCTTCTTTGTTGTCAGACTGTTGATCTGTTTTTGAACGCTGTCTGCAATTTTCTGTTTCATGCCTGACATAATGGTATTTACTTTATTTTTAAACAGTTGATGTTTCAAATCTTACAAATTTAAGGTAAAAATCCTAGTTAAGCAGAGTTTTTGGTCAAGGGACCCAAAAACAGTTCAATTTGATAAATGACCCAACTAAACCTAGAATATGACTTCAGCGGATGATTTTAGTCTAAGTTAGAAATCAGTCCAACATAGTAAAAGTCTAACTTATTCAGCCTCCAAATTAGCAACAGTCTAATTTACAAACATGAATCTTAAATGCTCAATTGGAAGATGTTTAGCAGTATCACAAGTTGTTAATTTTTCATATCAACAAATGTAGGTGTATATATATTTTTTCATGTCAAATTTTGATAAACACGATAACCTATGATTGCAGTGAATTGACAAAATGATTTGAAGTGTATTTCAATATAGTACGCTATAAAAAAAGAAGGGTGAACAAATTATCACTGGTTTTACCCAATTTCTCTCCATTATTTGGTCTTTTTTTAGACCAGTCCTTATTAAAGCCGGCTTTAATTTTGCTGGCCCTAGTTTTCAAAAATTAACGCTAGTTATATCTAGTATTAAAAGGGCTGATAAGGTATCTGTGAGTATAAATAGGACAGTGCCTTTAAAATGTTTCCATAATTGTTGTTTCCACAATTTCACCTAGAAGTATTTACAGAAATTGTCATTTTAGTCTTGGTTCAGTAAAAGTGAATTGGTAAATATTGGAATCTTTATAGGATTTTTTTACATAATAGCCGATGCAGAGAATCCAGGAAGTATTTAAAAAAACTCTTTGTTTTCATTAAAAAATTGAAAAATTTGGAATAGGATTCATCATGGGGGGAGACTTTCACGTAGTATAGCATGCACGAGACCAATGCTCCCAATCTTTACAAAATCTTAAGCTAAAAACTTAGTATTTCGTACCAGAGAAAATGGGGTGATTTTCATTGTAGCATACATATTTTTCGCATTACGAAATCTCAGGGATCAGTAAATTAAGTTATCAAATTTTGGTGTGAATTGGTTCTTAAAAAATGATACATATAATTAAAAGTGCATATGCAAAAAGGGGTGTTCTAGTAAAAGTGTATGTTTGCTTACGTCTAATTTTGGCAATTTTAGTGTGTACGTTGTGAATGACCCCAAAATACCAAATTTCAGTTGCTTATTATTAATAATAGAAAAGAAACATTATTTTTAAGAGCTTACTGTCACTACAATATGGATGTTTTGTTAAAATTTTTGAAGATTTTCACACATTGTTTATCAGTAGGACTGGTACACTTTAAACATTGATAATGTCGGTGTTAAGCTCTTGAAGTTCTATTTATAAATTTCAATGGCAATTTCAATAAATAAATAAAAAAATTAACTTGCAAATTCAAATTCTACTCTTTTTATTTTTTATAGGACAATAATAATGGATGTTGTTGATGAGATTGAGGATGACCAAATTATCAAGCTGGAATTTGAAGATGATGAAACTGAAGACATGGGCTCTGCACAAGCTTTAGTGACACTTCATGATTCAGTCCAAAATATGCCAAGAAAACATAAATCAGCATTGCAGGTGCGGAGTACAAACACTATCTTCTAAAATTAGAAATGTGATACTTGATTTGTCATGTCCCTGAAAAGATCTTTAAGTGCACAGGGTTTGCACATCATATATATATAAATTTGACGTATATAAATGTACATATTTGACACATTTTTTTCACAGACATTTTTTTTGAAAAAAGTAATATATACAATCTTTGAGGTGCACTGCTGCAAGAAACACCTAATGCTTGAACCCTGTGATCTTCGTAATAAACTAGCCTTTAATATACCAACGATATTTTTGTTAAACTAATCATGTGCTGCAAATATTTAGGAAGCTGTCCAGGATGCTTCACCTTTGAAACGGCCTTATGTACACAATGATCAAAGAACATCACATGAAAGCTTGGAATCATATGTAGACGTGCATACTCACACAAGAAAGCAGTCGTATCCATCAAGAATGCCAGATGGTGTTTTGGTAAATGAACCATACTTTACTGCTGCACAGCAGCGTGTTATGAAGGGACTTTTAAATAACATAAACAACATCCTCAAGCAGTCTGCTGGTCGCCGTTGGGTGTATTACGAATGGTTTTATTCAAACATTGATAGAGCGCTGTTGTTGGGTGAAAATGACTTCCAAAGTTGCCTTCAACAAATGTTTAAAAATATTAAAATAAAAAACTTGACGAGAACCCAGTGGTCTATGATTCGAAGGATGATGGGTAAGCCTAGGCGTTGTTCTCCAGCGTTCTTTCAAGAAGAGAGAGTTTCTTTAGAGGAAAAAAGAAAAAAGATACGATACTTACACCAGTTGAAGGGATTTGAAGTCACTGACATGAGTCAATTCAAAGGTAATTTTTGCGATTTATTATGGTATAATGCAGTTTATTTCCTGTCTTTGTAAGTTCTTAACTCTTGTTATACTTGAGGTATCTTCAATGTTTGGCCAATTAAAAATAGATAAAACTAGCCTTTTTAATAACATACAGGAAATAAATATTTATGCATTTTTTTAAACGACATGTTTAGAATGGTAACATGTCATGGAAATTTCAGAACAAGTCATGAATATGTTGTGGTAAACTTTGAATGTCCTAATTTGAACCCCGGTCCTTTTTATGTTTATATGTGATTCTCACTTTTGTGTCTAAGTCAGGTGATGAAAATTACATAAGCCGCAAAAAATACTTGAAAATAAACCCAAAAAATGTCTTTCTATAAACTAACTTTATATTATCAATAATGTCTTTAGTCTGTTACGTTCATTAAGGCTGCATGTAGCATCTCCATTGAGAGGCATTAATCACCCTTGATTTGTTATTTTTAAAATGATGTTCTGTATTTTGTTGTTGTTGTTGTTGTTGTTGCTGTTGTTGTGGTAAGTGTTCGTTATGAGTAAAGCTTCTTAATAATGCATTCTGGTCAATGGAGTATTGCTTTAACGTATTCCAAGCCCACGTATAAGCATTTTATTGAAGAATTTGAAAAAGATCAGTCTTGAGTTTTTTTCATATACTGCTTTCATAGTTAAAGAGTTTTTTAAAAAACAATCGATTTTCTAATTTAGCTATTTGTTAAAAAGTATCTTTTAAATTTCTTTTAAACTGGTTTTTATGAAGTTTTTCTTTCTCAGCATCAGCACGGAGTTATCAGACGAAGTTATTTTCACAGATGTTTTATGGTACTTGGTCTATGTTGACAACGTCTCTCTATTTTGTTAGATCTTCCAGAAGAAATTCCCACGCCCATGGTGATAGGCACCAGAGTGACAGCAAAAGTCCATCCTGAGGGTGACGGATTGCGATTGTTTACGGGTACTGTGGATGCTGTCGACAACACAAGTAATACATACAGAATCAATTTCGAAAGGTGTGTTTCTTAATTTCGAAAGGTGTGTTTCTTAATTTCGGAAGGTGTGTTTCTTAATTTCGAAAGGTGTGTTTCTTAATTTCGAAAGGTGTGTTTCTTAATTTCGAAAGGTGTGTTTCTTAATTTCGGAAGGTGTGTTTTTTAATTTCGAAAGGTGTGTTTCTTAATTTTGAAAGGTGTGTTTCTTAATTTCGAAAGGTGTGTTTCTTATACTGCAACTTCACTTGATGTTTTAACTTGTGCAGGAGTATTTTTTAACTATTATATCTAGCTGTTTCGGAAGCCCATCCTTACAACATATATAGAGAATGTTAGATAAAGGAAAGTTTAGGTAGTAATGGGTCATAACGCGCCTAATGAAATTAGAGTGGCCAAATCAGAAAAAAAATTAAATTAGATTTGAATGTCAGTAGAAGGGAATTTTGTTAATATTTCGAATTTCAGGGAAATTTTGTTATAAAAAATTAAGTCGTGAAATATATAACATCATAAAATGAAAAGAAAAATTGGCTGAAATTATGAAGACCTACTATGGCTTATACCTTTTCTCATTTAAAATGATCTAATTGTCTAATTGGTGTAACTTGGTTTTGCACTTTGTATTAGGGAAGGGATCGGCACGCACTCTGTTCCTGATGTGGAAGTTGCTAGTGAAGAGTATGAAGCTATGAACCTGCAGTTGTTTATCGTGAAGGAGCGCCCAAAGATAGTTGGTGCTAGCTCACCACCAGGTGTGTAAATATATTCCTTAATTTTTAAGAAACGTTTACAGTCCTTAAAAATACAAAAATCGCTAACTTTGGTATAATCTGTTAATGATTATATATATTTTTAAAAGATCTGTCATCTTTTAAAACAAACAAACTTTTGCCGCTTTCGATTGTAACAATATGCGATTCGTATATTGGTACAATTGAAATCGGCAAATAGGGGAGACTAGTCGTTAGCCCGTGGAAAAATCCACGGGTTCGCCCGTCCTTTTTATACCGCATTGTGTGCTTCTCGCTATTTGCGCAGCTTAGCTACCATTTTGCGTGACAGACGTATACAGATGTATCTACAGAAGCGTGCCAGACAAAATGACAGGCCAGAACTGATTTTTATCGGACATATTTGCGTCTCGGTTGGACAATGTCCTATCTCCGACTTCAACTTTATCAAGGGGCGTGTTTGTCAAATCTCCTCTTTATTCATTACTATTTTCAAAAAAATGAAACAAGAAAGATGCCAAGCGTATTTACAATCGTGTTAATTCGCAACAAAATACAATTTTGTGCCAGGCTAAAAATGTTTAAATTGAGATTACACTCTAACCGAAGTTTTAGTTTTAACCCATTCTAGTGTCTCCTTAAAGCGGGTGTTTTAACTGTCGTTTACGTCAATGTTTATTTTCTCAAAACCTGTAGTTTGTGGTTAATTATAACTTCTCCAAAAAGAGTGGGCTGATTAGCCCTGCATGGTCCTGAAATTGTGTTGTCTAATTTCGATGACCTTCACGTATGCAACCTTTACAAGTACTTATTTTTTCTTGTTAGAACCTATTATTGGTGGTATTAGTGGAAGGCGAAGCCGTGAAGATTTGGTGACTGCATTGCCAGCTCAAATACGATTGGCGGAAGCGCTAAACAACAGAGCGTCTGGTACTTATGGTGGCTTTCCTGTGCGCTTCTTGATCTATTTGACTAAATTATCAAAAATCATAGCTTTAAAGAGAAAGTACGTTGACAAACTGAAAGAAATGAATAGCGAAGCAGAGCGTTGCAAGCCTTTTAAAGACAATTTTAGAAGGGAGTTCCAAAGGAATTATGCGTTCGTTATTTTAGAGTTAGAAAAAATAAATCACGAGTTAAACACAACTTTTAATAATTTGCAAGAGTTTATGAGAACTGTTGCTCCTCAATTGGGTATGTTTGACCAGTCACTCGTCATTAAGCACGAATGTGACGAAACTGCGACCCATCTTGTGGAAAGCTCGCATTGTTACGTGGAAAGCAAACGCATAAAGACATTGGTAACGAAATTGACGTCATTGATGCTACAGGTTAACAGTTTTGCGGCGCGAAACAGCGGGACATTTGAAATGTCTTCTCTGGACGAAGCTTTAAGCGATATTAAAAGCACGTTAAACGTAAGTAATATACCGTTGTTCGAAGATAAAGTCGAAACAAACGTTGCGTACATAAAGAACGACCTGCAAGAAGGCGTAAGCATGCTCTCAGCTTTTAATACACGAAAGGTTAAATCTGAAAAACGCGAAAATAACGATGATTTGACGTCTGAGGAGGAGGAAGAAGAAGAGCACGATGAGGAAGAGCTTGACATTGGCATAATGTAGGAGATCGGTATTCATGATACGAGAAAAAAGTTTCACCTAATGTCTATTGCTGTATAGCATGAGTACCTGCGACCGGCTAAATCATGGTTAATCTCTCCACAAGAAAAATCTTCACGGGGACACTTCTAGCAGACAATTTATATAGCGGACACCTTGCCAACCTTAAAGTTTTCAATTCGAACTTATTTGTTTGTTGCAAAGACCCAATGTTTTGTAAAAAAATAAGATTAAACATCATGATGGAGTGAAACACTGTTGAAATTCGCTGAAACAAGCAAAAAGAAATTAACTTTCATATATATATTGGAAATTGAGATTTTTGAGAGAAATACTTTTAGGTACTAAATTAGACCGTGCCTTCTCTCATATCCTTCGCGTCCCCGGGGTTTCTTAGCCCCTGAGCCGTTTACGGAGCCGCAAATCAAATTCATCAAAAAAGCAAAATCTTCTTGGCCGAGCCTTCCTCTTTCTAATTTGAAACTAAGACATAAACTTTAAAAATAAAATCAGCAAACTAATTCCCTGAAAGATCTCTTCTCTGCCTGCAACATTAAAAACATATAACATTTGTACCTACAGAAATAAGTGCGCATGTCTATTATTCGGAAACGCAAAATCAAAACATTGCTTCGCGCGAAAAAAGTGGCTCATACAAATTCGCTTCCTGGAAATCCGCCCTAAATTTGTTGCGCAGTTTTTACCTCGAAAAATTTGCTACATCGCAAAAGTAGAAATTCCTACTTGTTACAGGCGAAATATTTTGCTGCAATAATTAACGATAATTTTTGGAAAACCCTGTTACTGATACGGGAAAGAATTCAAATTAATTGTTTTTTAAGGTGTTAACATTAGGCTTTTTAAGGCGAGTTTCCACTCAAACAAATGTGGTCGAATCGATCAATGGCGTTTTTTGTTGAAATTGGTTTCCACTTTAATGCCTTGATCCATGGATGGCGATTCATTCAAATTTATTTCAAAACACAAATTTGAAGTGCTACTTACCACTGAATTCGCCTTGTGGAAATACGCCTTGAGTTCAGCGGTTTTCCGCAAGAAACTTTGGTAAAAATCGATATTAGTTACGCCGTGAAAGTTCCTTCCATAGAGTGGAGATATTTCCCACTCTGGTGTCAACCTCGTCCCCAGAACTATTTGCTTCCCAACAACGCTGCGCTTTCGGATAGTTATAGCGGAATGTTTATTTCTCTTCAATTTGGCTTGTGACAATCCACCTTTACTACGTACAACCTTTTGTTTGTACGCTCACGTTTGAGAAGACTGAAATAGGCCGACCATTCTCCCCGAAGTAGGGCGGCTGCCTTAGAATTTTAAGGATATCCCAAGTAAGGCAAAACTTCAAAGTTTGCAGCTAAACAACATTTTCTGTCCCAAAAATTAACTAAACTATATATTTAACCGTAAGTCCGCAAATATTATTTCCCTAAGATAAATTTTTGCACACACACACACACAATTTCTTCTTTATACTCCATCTCAACTTAGCTTCATCATGCAAAGTCTTTGTTAAATAAATTTGCCTGGTTGTGCCATCAAAACAATTTAAATGGTGTGTTCCTCAGTAATGGATTTTCTTCTGAAAAAAAGCTCACGTAAAATAATTTATAGCATATTTTATTTACATGTTTAGTGTCAATTTCTATTTGATCGCTTTTTTAAAATTTTGTGATCGTTAATTTTATGCCTTTTTATTTTCTTGCAATAAAGGC
This sequence comes from Hydractinia symbiolongicarpus, assembly GCF_029227915.1. Classification (NCBI taxonomy): domain Eukaryota; kingdom Metazoa; phylum Cnidaria; class Hydrozoa; order Anthoathecata; family Hydractiniidae; genus Hydractinia; species Hydractinia symbiolongicarpus. The sequence goes on from NC_079878.1 coordinate 9,381,462, forward strand.
ATACTAATACTAAAAATCAACGTATGTGTGAAACCGAATTTGAATGTAGGGCAAAACTTTCGGAATAAAGTAGATTATTTTGATATCGACAAATTGACGATCCACTTTCTGTAGAATTTATACAATTAATCATCTTTAATAATAGCCTTAAATAGGCATTAAATTTGAACCCGAAAATATTTTTTTAAAGACATCACGCGATCTTTATACGTGCACCACGTAGGGTAAAAGCTCTTAAAGTTCGGTGTCAAAAAAACGGAAAATCATTCTCACTTGACTTTGTGTAGGACACGACCGCGGTAGGACTTCTGGTCGAAAGGTCATTTTGCAGCAGAGGCACACAACAGACCTGCGGCTGCTGCATGATTTTGTTTAGCTAGGTATTTTAAAATTTTAGGAATGTCTAGCTAGTGTAATTAGCTACGTACCTGTCGGCTATACTAGTATATAGGTCATATAGCTTTATCGAGGGTGACGTTTGCACCCAACCTTTTGCAAACTTAGATTAGCTGAGAATGCCAAAATGGTAATTACATCAATCTTTTTCGTCCACCATCTGCATAAAGAGTTCATTATCTCCATTTTTTTTTTATTTTATCAACCATTTGTCAGTTATTTTTGTAATTTTCATCGACTAACAGACCCCTTGTCGTCCCAGGTGATGTTGTCTTTACGGATACTGTAGTGAAGTAGGGGAATGAGCATGATTTTTTAAATCATGATATCTTCACATTTAAGCTTACCTCCCTCTTTAATAAAAGTAATTGAAAATCAGCTCAAACAGTTCCGGATAAGGTACAGATTTTGAAATAGTTTCCCTGTTGAAAAAGCAGTTTCCATGTTAAGAAACTTTTTTTGTGTAAAAATAAGAAATATTTTCTGAATACTGAAACCAATCTCAGTTTTCAATTTCCCCCAAGCTACATTGGGTTTCTCCATTATGATCTTTTGGCCAATAAAAGCTCTTTACCAATAATTTGAGTTCTAATGAAATCTACTCCCGTCTTAAGCTATTTTACTCCCAGCCTAACTGAAAAACAGTGTCCAAAGTCGGAAACAATTTCTGTTTTACAAAAAAAAAAACAATATAAAATCTGTTTTCTGAATTCGGAAACTGTTTCTTTTTTTTAAAGTTTCATTCAGAAACGGTTTCCACATCTGTAACTTATTCCAGATTGTCAAAGTATTGTATACATATACTAGTCTAACCATTTTTTACAATATAGATTAATTACAAAAATAATATTATTTTTTATATTGGTTTTTATTTGTTTGCAAGATATTCTATGTTAAAGTTGCAAAATATTAGCCAGGGAAGAAGCTTTTTCTCTGTTGCCATTTTCATTTGGGTTTGAGGAAAAAATGTGGCCTACCTAATAGATTTTTAATGCAATTTTCCTATAGACTAAATTTCGGCAAATTAACAAGAAGAAAAACAGTTTTTTGTAAAACGGTTTTTGCAAAATGCATATACAAAAAGTATATAATTTTCTTTTAAAACATTTTGCTGGTATATAATTTCTGTGACTAATTTCTTGACCTTCTAATTAGATTATTATACAATAATAACCTGAAGTTTTGTAAATTGCACTTTGCACTATTTTGAAACAGTGCGATACACCTTTTTATACTGATTAAGTAATTATATATGATTAAAAATATACACATATATATAAATGTTAAAATAAAGTAGTAAAACAAGAATTAACATAAATTACCATATATCAGGCAAGGCAATCTGGTTAGATCTATTATTATATTTATCTCAAAAGTGTGTTGAAATATCATTATCATTATCACATCAATCATTTCTGCTACTTGAGTAAGAATCTAATAATGTGCGCAATGTTGTTATCTAGTTCATTGGTTGTTGCTGCTCTCCAATTAAGCCTTGCCAAACACAGACTTAAAGAACTGATATACCGTAATGCTTCGAATAAACGCCTGGGGGTTTATTAAATTTTTTACATTTTTGGGAGCATCTATTCAAGGGGGGTGTTTATTAAATTTTTTACACTTCGTCTCTTTTGTTACATGTTAAAACGTAATAAAACAAATAAATACAAATAAATACATTGTTCGTTACAGTTCATTTCAACCATTTGAAAGTGAATAAAAACAAAATATAATTTTTATATATATACTTTTTGCATTCTTAAAAGGTTTGCTAGGCTAAACATTTAAAAAGTTAAACAACAGGTTTATCAAGAAAAACATGACATTGGGGCCATGATCTAGCCATATGACTATCTCATGTCCTACCCTAAAAAATAATATTCATCAATTGTGTCCATGTCTGCTGTACATAGAATAAAATGCATAAATGAGTTTTGTTTCTTTTCCGTAGGAGACTCTCTTTCTACACCCTGCATTTCTTGCTTCTCTTTGCCTATATATATGCTCAGACAGACAGACAGAGTTGATAATGGAGACAAATATTTAACAAAAGCAATCATCACTGTTTACAGGAGTATACAATATAAATAAGCATTGTCACAAGTTCGAAGGCATCACAAGTTCAAAAAGATTAAACAGAATAACCAATATAAAACAGTTCAACCTGATGGAACAGCGTTTCACTGAAACGAAAATAATAAATTATATTCTCTACCTCATTGAGTGAGAATGACCATTCCTTTAGGTCGGTTAAGTCTATGCCTATGCAATGATTTTGTTAAAATATTTGATTGTGTGATCATGCTTGCATGAAGCAGGCGAAAGCTGACACAAACTTGAAAATAGTTGTTTTCTGCTGAAACATTGATTCCTAGCCTGAAATGGAACTCTTAGTCCTGTATCATACTTCATGAACGTAAAAAATAATATATAGATGATTCCTTTAAGCATTTTAAACGGTGGTCTGATACAGGCTACAAATTTCTATACCACTTTTCTTGGTTAAGTAAACAACAACCAGGCCGTAAAAGTTGGTTTCCATCTGGCAAATTGTTTTAATGTTTTTGCTCTAATTTTTGACCTCAGAGTTAATCATATTGACCAATTAGCATGAGGCATTTACATAACAAGTAAAATTACGCTGATTTAATTCATTTCATTGATAAAATACGTCCAACAACATTAAGGAGGGCATTAAAACCAAAAAAAAAAAAAAAATGGTCAAGATTTTAGGACATGAATTTATTTTAAAACAAGGGCAATATGGAGAATATAACCATCTTCTAGAAGATTTAATATTATATATAATCTTTTAAATATAAACTTTTTTTGCCTTTGTGAGAATGGCTTTTGCACACATAATATGCTCAAATTTGTTATACAAAAGTGTGTTTGTACTATTTGGCGTTAAAAATAATTTTTTTTCAAATTTAACTTGCGCTAATTGAAACAGGTGCACTAATTAGTAATCAACGTTTCCATTAGGTATTAAAAAATTAACGCCCCCTTTTATTAAACGCCCCCTCGAATAGACGCCCTTCCTTTTCAGTCATTTTTTAAATAAATGCCCCCTTGAATAGATGCCCCCCCTCGAATAGACGCCCCTCTTATTCCAGGTTATATAAAAGTATACTTACTTACTTACTTTTTTCCTAAATCTTACGTTTAAGGTTGGAAATTTAGTTTTTCGCTTTTGAAATACATTCTCCAAAACAATATCTTTTATTTTCTGTTGTGAAGATATATATTATAGGTATCCTTAAAAACTGTTAAAAGGTTTATACTTTAGTTAGTACCAACTTGTATAATTTGTATTATTTGCCTGAAGATGGCTAAGAAGTATGAAACTTTAAGTAGCAAAAATAAATGTAGTTTTTTCTTGAAAACAAAACAAATATAACATAACTGCTGTTATACATTGAGCACTCTGTTTGTAATTGTGTTAAAAATTACTTCGTGTTTACATATTTTATATATATACTTTTTGCATTTAAAATTATTTTGGCATAAATTGACTAGCATGACCATATCCTTAAATTGTGAAAGTTCTGATTGGAAGACTAATATTGTATTGGTGCATATATCAATGATCTGTAATTGTTATATTCTGTGATGTTACCTGATTACCTTCTACTTATTCTCGTTTAATAAAGTAATGATACTGTATCAAAAACTAAATATGAGAATATTTTAAATTGAATTTATAATTGTGTAAAAGATTTTTTTGTTTTTTAAAACCTTAGAAAGTTATGTTTTACTATGTGTTATTTCCTTGGGATAATGTGTTATCATCCATGTATTAATAATTATGTTTTCTCAAACCACATTTATTGTTTTGGTGTTAGGAGACTGTCTTTTAATTGTTAAGGTTAGGATCAGGATGTTGTATACCATGAAACAATTATAAATCGTTTTATAATTAGCCTTTTTAGATTGTGCTTTTTAAATCAATTGTGTATTGATTTAAATTATTGTGTTGTTTATATTAGAAACACAAAGCTATAATAAAGCTGTCCACAGTGCAGAAGACAACTTAAATAATGGAGATGTCTTTATTTTACTGTCCATATATGGTACTCAGCTAGAATGTGATTTCTACTTTGTAAGATTGTTGAGTTTGTTCTATACATAAAGCCTTTTATTGTCATTTTGTAAATGTATAAAATGTGATTATCATTTTGTTTTTAAAAAGATAAAGTTAAAAGTATGTGACTATTGTAAGAAGTATACAAACATTAGATTAGTCTTTATTGTAAAATAATGGAGTGCTTAGATGATAATAGATCTGATGTCCTTTAAGACTTTGATAATACATCTAATGTATATTTTAACAGTGAGGTGGAACACTTATGGAACACTTGTAGACATTGTATGCAGTAAGGATTTCTAAGTCGTTTAATTTTTGTTTTTGTATTTTGTACATATTACAAGAGGAATTCTTGTCCAATAAATGTTTTGTCCATTAAATGTTTTTTGTTATGCATTATATCGGTTTGTGCAAATAACTATAATAATATAAAATATAAAATAGACATTTGAGGAATTTTCATATTTGCATGTTTTGCGTTTAAAATAATGTTGAAATTTATGAAGACTTATGCTAGTGTTAAAACTTTAGATTTTACCTCCACTATCCAATCTAGAGTTTATCGGATTTGTAGAGGAAGTAATTAAAACTTCATTGACACAACTATAATAATAGTAAACATAAGATATCGAAGTATAGTTTTTTTTTTAGTTTTGACATTACTGGTAATAAACTTTTTATTGATCTTTAAATAATTTTTTTTTTAAACACTATCTTTCAGTGGCTAAAAATGTTACGAGATATAAATGCAATGAGCATGTGCTAGACCTTTCAAGTTTTTTAAGTCCTATAACAGTTATAGCATTTATTACAATATCGATTTATGTGTATTAATGCAGGATTTATATAAGGCGTGGGTAGTGTAGGAATGGTATGAATGGTTAAATATTAAACTGTATTCAAATTTTGACAATGTTGAAATCTTTTCAATTTTTTTTTAGTAAGCATAGCATAGGATAAGAGGGTGTATCTGTATGTTTATCTGTACATTTTATATACATGCTAACTGATATCTCGCCATTACAGAACTTGCCATTTTTATTTAGTGATTGCTGTATTTACTATACTATAAGAATAAAAAGCTTTGAAAAAAATTTAAAGGGTTGTTAAAAAAGCTTGTCAGCTCCATAACATACATTTAATGTCATTTTTCACTTTGAGACCTTTTTAAGAGAAGTGTTGCTGTATATAATAACATTGCACAACATTTTGTGAGAAGTTCAATGACATCAGGGTGTTTTAAGTCTTAATTTTTTCCTTTAGACCAACTACTTTTCCAACTATAAGCATCAAATTTTTTAACGACTTTAAAGATTGAAAGAGCTGTTTCTGGGCATATAAAATCATAGAACCTCGAAGTTTTTCCTCCAGGTACCACTATGCATTGCCCTTCGGAAAACTGCCAATGTGAATGGGGTGTAACAACCACCATTGTTAATTTTTTAGCTAAAACCCTGGACATGTATAAAAAAAAGGACTTAATTCACACTTAAATTTTAGATATCTAAGATGCAGAAATTTTTATTATACAGTAGACTTCTGTTAACTCACACCCTAAAGTGACCTAAAAATAACAACACTAGTTATCAAATGGCCTGACTTATGCAGGGTACATCTTAAACGAAGGATTTTAGCCTGAGTTGACAAATCAATTTGTGTATGCATTTCTATGACACTTGCTTTGTTGGTTGTGTTTATTTATATAATATATATTTATTTTTTAAATTTGGTGCAGTGCAATATGTTTAGAACTAAATATTTTTTGTTTCTTTATGTAGATTAAAATAAATTACAAATGACTGTGTTGGTTAGACAAAGGAAAAAAATAACTGCAGTGTCAAAAGCATGGTTCTAAATAAAGGTACGAAGTTTGTGTGTATATATGCATGTATAAGTCAGGTTCTACTTAAATGATTAGACTAATATGGTCTTGAAATATTATGTAGCAGAAACAAGGTTTTCATGGGAAATATTAGTAAATTATTTTTATTTGCATCCATCATAGTTTTAGGAGAGAAAATCTACAAATTTTGTTCTGATTTGACTCGTTGTCATTGTCTCCTTAATTATTAGATTTAAACTTTGTAGTTTATCATGAGAAAAATTTAAGAATAATTTGGCATAACAATTGACTTTGTCTTAAGTTCATCTCAAAGAAGCTTAAATTTCTCTAAAATTGTTTTAAATTCATCTTAAATTGACTTAAAATTAGGTTTTATTGACAAGTTCATTTCTTATCACCATCTTGGGACAAATGTCATCTAAATAGAACTACAATTTGTTTCTTTCTGTAAATAAAATTAAATCACGCAAAGCTTAAAAAATTGCTGTTATTTTGTCAAAAAGTCGCGAAAAATGGGTTTGGTTAAAAATTGCATTACAGGATGTTATCTTGAGAACTACTCCAGAAGCATCTCTGAAAATTTTTTAAAAATGATAACACTCCATTGGGCAACTCAAAAATACTAAAAAAACCATCATTGGAAAAACTCATAATCCAAAATGGTAGCCTAAAAATGCCAAAAATAACACCTCACAAAATACAATTGGAGTTTGGTACTTGGTCTGTTGGCACAGTATGACCCAGGGCTAAATATGTAGATGCTGTAGGCCCTAACCTTTATTTCTGTAATATGAATTAGCAATAATGCTCCTCCTTTAAAACGAAACAGAAAGCAAACATGAGAATTTAAACAATCTTTTCGTTCAAGTATTTAAAATTTTATAGTTTTTGTAAAAAAAAAATTATTGTTTTTGTTCAAAATAGAAGTAAATCTTGTCAGTGTCAATACACAGTTGATATCACAGGTAATTACAGTTTAATGTTTCATCAGTTAGTAAAAAAACTTTAGTAAAAAATTAAATAGTGGTTTATGTACCTTTTGTTCCATGAGTTTAAAAACATCATTTTCAAGTGATTAAATAAGTTTCACTTTATTAAAAGAAAACAATTTTTATGCAATTTTAAAGAATGGTAAGAAAATGGTGTTATATTTTTGAATTTGAGTTTAATCTTAGTGTTATAGAACAATGTTTGCAAGTTGTAAATTAATATATGTCCACCTAGTTTTTTTGATTGGAACATGGACGCTTACAGCATAGAAATTACAAGAAGACATTATTGTAATTAAGTATTTACAAGAATTAAAAATGTGTCAGGTAAAGAGCACCATGTTTAGGTTGTTTCTGCTCTGTTGTGGCTTGTTTCTGTCCTGTTGTGGTGTGTTTCAGGCACCTAGTGATTTCTTTCTGCCACCTAGTGGTTTGTTTCTGCCACCTAGTGGTTTGTTTCTGCCACCTAGTGGTTTGTTTCTGCCCTATTGTGGTTTGTTTCTGCCCTGCTGTGGCTTGTTTCGGCCCTGTCGTGGTTTGTTTCTGCCACGTAATGTTTTATTTCTTCCCTGTTTTGATTTGTTTCGGCCCATTGTGGTTTGTTTCTGCCTAGTAGTGGTTTTTTTCTGCCTTGTAGTAGTTTGTTTTTGCCCTGTTGTGGTCTGTTTTTGCCCTGTTGTGGTTTGTTTCTGCCACCTAGTGGTTTGTTTCTGTCCTGTTGTGATCTGTTTCTGCCCTGTAGTTGTTTGTGTCTGCCCTGTTGTGGTTTGTTTCTACCACTTAGTGTTTTGTTTCTGCCACCTAGTGGTTTGTTTCTGCTTTGCACAGTCCTGTTCTTTTGAGGTGCGTGATCGCGCCCCCGCACCTCCGCACGCACCTACAATAATGGAGCAGCGTTTTCAATCACGCGCCAAAAAGACTTTCATTTCAATAATGCGCACATGAAATGTGCAGATAAAGTGCTCACATTATTAATAATTAACCATTTTCAACTTCTACAGCAAAATATGAAAGAAAAACATGAAGAAAAAGGATGAAAGTAATAAGATGAGTTCCAGTTTAGCACTTTCTATGTTTCGAAATGAATTCATTAGGTTAGGGCATCATTAGGTTGTATATCACAGAAGTCACCGGTGGCATGCTTTGAAAATGCTTGTCACTGGCACAGCTTAACATGAAGCAAAACTGTACAGGAGACTTAATTGTTAGAGTCTTCGCAGAATATCTCTTCTCACAAAACAGAGGGCAGGGCTAACTTATTGCCTGCTGTGTCGTGTGGAAGACAGAACTTTTGGACTTTATTTTAATACGATATACAATTGTTTCGATTATTATTACTAAACATAGTTGATTTCTCTTTTCCCTTTTAGAAAGATTTTTTAAACTTTATTAAACATGCTTCTCTTTGGTATTACATCACGAGAACATTCGTCCGAAAGCTGTATTAAGGTAGTTAGATATATGTGCATATTTTACATGGCTAGCCTCACAAATATTGAGGGATATACCCTGTCTATTATTTCCAGGACGGGCCATGGCTTAGATTAAGAATCCTAGAGTATTTAATGCTCATTTTGAGCTACGCAGACCCAATTAGGGTGAAAAATCATTGACGTCACCACCTCGTTTCCAAGTTATTTGACCTCAAAGTTTGCATCGTAATGGCTTCATTAATTTAATATCAGATATTGACGCTAAAAGATATTGATAAAAAAAACTCAAAAAACTTGTGCATTCGGGTGGTAAAAAAATATCCTCTTTGAAAAGTAACACAGACACAGACAGATAGACAGAAGCTCCGTATTATTATAGAGATGATTGTATGTGCAGATGGTTAACTTTGAGTGGTTCAAAAACACTTCGTTAGAATGAATTTAGAGTTAAAATTATTTACCCAGCATTTGGTCTTTAGTTCTTATTGTTACTGCTATAAATGAGGCTCCTTAAAAAGGGGGCCTAGTGCATTTAAAGGTCCATTTCAATTTCAACTAGACAATAGCCTAAGAAATCAATTCTACTCCTATAGTGAACACTATGCAGTAAGAATCAATTTACACTTTCATCGTCTCTGGCACGGTCTTAACCCAAGACCTTTCACAACTTTATTTTCAGTGTACTAAACAAAGCTAAAAAATAATTTGCATTAAAATTCCTAATATGTTAATTTAATTAAAACTATTAACAACAGTGACAATGATTTGTATAGCTGAATTTGTTTAGCAGCTATACAGAAGTGCATTTCTTGCACTTTAAAATGACATAAAAACCGTGTTTCCTCGAATAATAAGAATATCTAATTGTGGTCTGTTTTTGCCCTGTTGTGGTTTGTTTCTGCCACCTAGTGGTTTGTTTCTGCCCTGTTGTGATCTGTTTCTGCCCTGTAGTAGTTTGTGTCTGCCCTGTTGTGGTTTGTTTCTACCACTTAGTGTTTTGTTTCTGCCACCTAGTGGTTTGTTTCTGCTTTGTACAGTCCTGGTCTTTTGAGGTGCGCGATCGCACCCCCGCACCTCCGCACGCTCCTGCAATAATGGAGCAGCGTTTTCAATCACCCCCCAAAAGGAAAAAGATGAAAGTAATAAAATGAGTTCCAGTTTGTTACTGGCTTTTTATGTTTCAAGATGAATTTATTAGGTTAGGGCATCATTAGGTTGTATATCGCAGAAGTCGCGGGTGGCATGCTTTGAAAATGCTTGTCACTGGCACAGCTTAACATGAAGCAAAACTGTACAGGAGACTCAATTGTTAGAGTCTTCGCAGAATATCTCATCTCACAAAATAGAGGGCAGGGCTAACTTATTGCCTGCTGTGTCGTGTGGAAGACGACTTTATTTTAATACGATATACAACTGTTTCGATTATTATTACTAAACATAGTTGATTTCTCTTTCACCTTTTAAAAAGATTTTTTAAACTTTATTAAACGTGTTTTTTCTTTGGTATTACATCACGAGAACATTCGTCCGAAAGCTGTATTAAGGTAGATAGATAGATGTGCATATTTTACATGGCTAGCCTTACAAATATCGAGGGATATACCCTGTCTATTATTTTCAGGAGGGGCCATGGCTTAGATGAAGAGTCCCAGAGTATTTAATGCTACGCAGATCGAAGTGTGCCATCTTCCCAATTCCCCTCACATGGCTTGGGTTAACCCAGGGCTATGGTAACATTCACTCACCCATGTTGAATCGCTGTCAAGAGGAATTGAACCCCGGTCTCCCGCACAGAGTATGAGAGCCATAACCACTAATCTAGCGCGCCACCAAGGTACAGGACACCTAACCTCTACCATGTTCTGGTTATATTTAACTTGCATGGGTGCGCACTCTGCTTGCAGTATTCTCTGTGACGATGAAAGTCGGACTGACTTGTGGCATGGCTCCAAATGGTCTTTCGTCTTTCGTTCGAGTCTCAGTGTAATGCACTAGTCAAGCATAAGTGTGTGAGCATGAAGAAAAGAGGCCTACTTTAATGTTTTCTGTACTTACATTCAATTACTCAGTAGGCCTGCCAGACGACCACACTTTTTATATGTGTTATCACGCACCTCAAATTATGAAAACTGAATAATGCCTCTCCTCAGTTAAGGCAAGACGCATGAAATTCATCACACACCTACGACAATCGAGGCGAGTGAAGTATCACTCAGCTACTAAAATTCATATGACCAGAACTGTTGTAGTGGTTTGTTTCTGACCCATTGTGGTCTGTTTCTGCCCTGTTGTGGTTTGTTTCTGTCCTGTTGTGGTGTGTTTCTGCACCTAGTGATTTGTTTCTGCCACCTAGTGGTCTGTTTCTGCCCTGTTGTGGTTTGTTTTTGTTACCTAGTGGTTTGTTTCTGCCTTGTAGTGGTTTGTCTTTACCCCATAGTAGTTTAGGGCTTCCCTATTGTTGTAATTTGCTACTTAGTTGATGGTTTATTGTTGTCTAATGGGTGGTGTGTTTGTTGTTACTGTAAGAGAATTAATTTGTGCCACAAGGAGAATTTTCCCCACTACAAATAACATTAACATTTTTCTTTAAAATGTTTTACAGATGAATGAAAATAATTGTCATGTTATGTTTAACATTTATGTTCTCACCTTATTTTTAATTTAAACTTATTTCAACAAACAAAGAAAAAGAAAACATTGAAAAGTTTTTTCACCTATAATTGACATGTCCCAGGCTGTATGATTTGTTTATTGGGAACATAAAAATCTCTGTTCTAATTGTATTTTTCAACATTAATGACTGTGTTTACTTATTGTGAACGTTGTTTTTTCCATTGATAAAAATAATATTGTTAAAAAGTGTTTTAAAAAAGATTTTGAGAATATATTTTTTTTAATTTTGTTGGTTATTATTACTTTCATGCTATAAGGTATATATGTAGTAAAATTTAAAGTCTTATGCATTTCCATTATTAAGCTCTATAATAAGTATCTCTGAATTGAAAGTATTTACGATTTATTATTAGTTTTTATACGCTAAGTGGAAAAACTATTGATTTGGAATTTTGGTTTAATATAACATCTAGCATTTTCAATTAATTGTGGTTTTTATTTGTTTTTGGGAGACTGCCAATGCTTAAATTTCTCTACTCAAGGTGGTTTGTTCCTGTGTGAAATAATTATGATCTAATACATGAAATCATTTAAAAATGTCTGGTAGCTCTTTATTTATTAACCACTAGTTGATTTTGTGTCTGCCATACATCATTAAATAATGTGATTATGGTGCAAAGTTTGTTTGGAGGATTTCTTAACTTTTGTTTCAATCTGTGTGATTACAATGATGTCTTAATTTAAATTGCAAGCTTCTTATAAATTAAGTTTGTAGAGGCACAAGATATGTATACATCATTCAACATAAGCGAGGATGAAGACTTTAATCTTTAAAATATTTTAAGTGACTGAGATTAATGATAAAATAGCTAATAAGTCATTTACGTTTCTTTAGGTATTATGTTCGGCTTATTTATTTTTTCCTCTATTTACTCTTATTAAATTAATAACAAAAGAATATTGTTTGTTATTATTTGTGTGGTATTTTATTTGATATATAAAAAAATCAATTAGCTTATAAGTCACAGTTTTCTAAAAAAATCTGCTACGTGTGTTTACATAAAATGTGGAATGTTTACAAAACAGTGAATTGACTATTAGTTAATAAATTCAATATGTTATTGATATAAAAGATAAAGAGTATTTGTCGGTGGATGTATAACAGGTTTAAACTGTAGGTTAGACTGATATATTTAAAATAGGTGTGATTTTTTTTTTTTTACTTTTCTAAAATTTTAGCTTGATTTTTGTTTGTTTGTAATGAAACATGTGCTTATATATTACAATACATAAAATAAGATCAAAAAGTGTCTTTTAAAATAATATAGGTCTTGTATATAGGTTACCAAATTTTTGCATTTGTCATAATATCGTGATTAATGTACTGTAATATAAACTCACATGTGAGAGTAATTACAAAGTCTTATTTTTCTGTGATCCAAAACCAACGAAAATTCTTTTTGGTTTTTGGTGCAAAACTTGTTTTTGAATATTAAAATCTTATCAATGGTTACCATCATTACTGTACATACATGGTTTGTATTTCTGCATTCTATCTAAGACAAATTTTTAAATTAGGCTTGTGAATGCTAATAGTCAGGTATATTTATTCTCAACTTATACATTTATTCTTTTATTCTGTAACATTCTAATTTAGCCTTACAACATACAATTCCTAAACAGTCTCCTTGGCTTAAAAATCTTAAAAACTGAACCTAATAAAGGCCTAAAGCATATGGTGTAGATTTGTGTATGGAATAAGGTCTCATATGCTAGGAAAATAGGTTTTCTTTAGCTTATGGATATAAGTGCAACAGTAGCTCTTTTTAAAAATTTAACACTTCTGAAATATTTTCAGAAGAGAAAACATAAAACATATACTACAATTTTGTTTAAAAGAATATTATACAACACATATTTATTTGTGCCACTTGATCCATTGAGTTGCAACATTGTTGTTATTATAACTCTACATTTAACAAGGGACGTACATTTAGAGCTTTTTGCTTTGTTATTTTTAGCATTTAGTAATTCATTAGAAAAAAGTAAAGCTTTATTTCAAATTTTACTAAAAAAAAATTGAGGTTAAGCTTGTTGAAAATTGTTTTAAAATCTGAAATATTCCTAATTGTATAGCATTTTTGCCTTCGTATAATAAGTACTGTTGTGCACAAAGATAACATGTTTTAAGAACTAAGTTATTTAAAATACAGTAAATCATTGAACAAATGGTTTTGATCCGAAACATGACACAAATGAATATTATGATAGCTTATTGTCCTTTTGAAATATGTTTATCATCATTTTGTTGTTTCAAACAGAAATGCTGGATGCGGTGATAATTTGCAGAAAATTTAGTTCCTTATACCTTACTATTTTTTCGCATAATTGTTCTCGTTGTTGCAAACTTGTTTTATTTGTTGAAGACTAAACTTACTATTTGCACCACTGCAAAAGGAAAAATGAATATATTTTTACATTGAAATTATTTTATCTAAGCAAAATGTGGCGATAACACTGAAAGGAGGATCCAACGCAACGGTAGACGATATACAAAATTCTAAATACACCTGGCCTTAATTGCATCAGTTTATTACTCTCATGCAAAAAATACATTACTGTATTTTCAAAGACTTTGCAATCTTAAGACCTTAAATTGAGTTAAATATTTTAATAAATATATAACAACAAAGGCTCCAACTTCCAGTTTTAAGAAGTTGATTTATAATGGTTAATGGAGATTATTACTTTTACAGCGTAATCTTTTATTTTCTAAAGCCAATATTTTTGCAAAAATATTGGCAACTTTTAATTAAGTCTCTATCCATTCAGACATTCATAAATGCAAAATAACCTATACTTTTCTTGTTCTAATATTTCTGTCTATTTTTTTTCTGAGCCTCGAGCCAAGGGAAATAAAACAAAAATATCAGAAAAATATATGTGGTATAAGTGCAATAACTAGTTTATCATTAGTGTGAAAAATCTTAAAACCAGAGCAAAATTGAAAAAAGTCTGTTGTAAATTTTAATCAAAGGTGGGAATGATCAAATCATTTTAAATAAGACAACAATCGAATTATATGATACTAGTCAATAAGGCCCGTGGAGAAATCCACTTTGGCAGATGGACAATGGACAATTAGGTTTTTTAGATGTTTCGCTGACGACCGCAGTACAGATGAAATAAATTTTATTCTTCTCTATAATGTGTAAGAGGTTGAAACGCTGATCAAAATAATGTATAGGATCATATGTTTTGGAGGAACGCCCAAGGAGATATAAGGGTTTAAAAATTTTGCAAAAGTCAGCAATGGCCTGTCAAAACCCTAACTTTTTTTTAGAAATTTGTATACCTGTTGCCTTCATCGTATAGATCTTAAAATGCTGATCAAGAATATGTGTAGGATCATGTATTTTTGACAAACGGTTGCAGAGATATTAGGGATCGCAGGTATTTTGATGACGTCATCAACCTGCCATTCCGAAACGGATTTGGGGACCCAGATTCGGGAAACTTACCCAAATTGATCCCAGGTGGTCTTTAGTTACCCACGCGGTGAAAAATCATTGACGTCACCACCTTGTTTCCAAGTTATTTGGCCTCAAAGTTTTAGTGCATCGTAATGGCTTCATTAATTTAATATAAGATATTAACGTTAAAAGATATTGACCAAAAAAACTCAAAAAACTTGCGCATTCAGGTGGTAAAAAAATATTGTCTTTGTAAAAGTCACACACAGACAGATAGACAGAAGCTCCGTATTATTATAGAGATGGTTTTATGTGCAGATGGTTAACTTTGAGTGGATCAAAAACACTTCTTTAGAATGAATTTATAGTTGAAATTATTTACCCAAGATATGGTCTTTAGTTCTTATTGCTATTGCTATAAATGAGGCTCCTGATAAGGAGGGTCTAGTACATTTAAAGGTCCATTTCAATTTCAACTAGACAACAGCCTAAGAAATCAATTCTATTTTTATAGTGAACACTATGCAGTAAGAATTAATTAACATTTTTATTGTCTCTGGCACGGTCTTTCACAAGTTATATTTCAGTGTACTAAACTAAGCCAAAAAATAGTTTGCATGAAAATTCCTAATATGTTAATTAAATCAAAACTATCAACAACAGTGACAATGACTTGTATAGCTGAATTTGCTTAGCAGCTATACAGAAGTGCATTTCTTGCACTTTAAAATGACATAAAAAACCACGTTTCCTCAAATAATAATATCTAATTCCTGCTAGAGACTGTATGCAAATCTCCTTCACAATGACCCACCTAAAATTTTGTGTATTTCGATTACTTTAAACTGTATATGGAAGTCCTGTTCTACTGCATTTGCTTTTGTTTAGTTTTAGCCTGTAAACATTAACACACTTTTTGGGTAATGTTTGTTAGAAGAGCAATCTTCTACATCCTAAATTTAGGACTTGTGGTGGAGTAATGATTGTTCTTGCTTCTTTATAACTTTACTTAAATTGGTCACAGAATAGTGAGCTATGATTGTGCGTAGAAATATTGTTATTCTGGATAAATTCTGGATCTCAGTAAATAATGCAGCTGTTTGGACAGAGTTATGACCCATTAGGGTGGAGGGAAATTTAAAGTGGGAGGTTTGGTTAAAGGAGGTGGCTTAATCAAGTATTTACTTCATAAAACTTAAACGTGAAAATGTAACACTCCATAGAAACTAGTTGTAATCCCTGCCTACTTTTATTAGGGAATGAGTTTGCTTAATTTTTTAATTTTAATCTCAATTTTTAATTGCAGTGTAGATAGTAAGCTTGGAAATATTGCTTTATGAGCAACATAAGCACTAAAAATACAGTTTTGGTGCTGCGAGTTGTGAACAACTTTTTGCAGGTTGTAGTAATTTTTTATATCTGTTGGATAACCCCTTTTTTGTTTTTATAGATTTAAGTAGAGGTATGAATTCGCCTGCACTTTATCATCGATCCATGTAAGTTTATTTTGTTTATTAACATTCCCCATCAATCTGTTTGATTTTATATGAAGGTTGTAAACCCTTCTGTACCTTATATAGAGCAGTCCAGGAAACTCATTGCACATGCTGTAAAGGTAATAATAAATGAAATCAATTACACAAACCCTTTCCTAACCCTAAATAACATGTATTTCTTCTCAAATTAAAGTTTCAGTGGTTTTTTAAATAATGACAATTATTAAAAACTGTAGTTGAAAATTCTGTTAATTAATATTCATTTTTGCAATTACCAGAAAAATGTTGGCTCTAGTTCTCTCCAGTAAAATATGCATATATAATTTTCTTGTCTGTGCTGTACTGACTAGCTGTCTTCCCATTGTTATTACATGTTAGCAGCTGTTTTTGTTTGTAGTCTGGATTTTTGAAGTAAAATTTATAGCAAAGGGAAGACAGCTACTCAATACAGCACATATCTCATTTCAAATATTATATCCATTTCAGGAGATTGTCTTTAAAGTCGGAGACATTGCTCTTTTGAAAATTTTTATCTCCTAATTGAGAGATTGTGTGAAAAATGGTTTCAAAAAATCTTAAGCCCCTGGAAGCCCCTTGGAAGGCAATTAGACATAATTTTTTGACAAGAAAATCTCGCTTGCACACAATAAGAAAAAAATAAAAAATATGTAACCAGGAAGTAATATTCATACTCTTATATCCTCCCTTTTTGCATGAGAGTGAAAAAAAGATTCCAATACAATAAATGATTTATCAACAGGACCAGTCTTAAACAAGCATAGTATTAAATAATATAAATATTATCATGTCATGAACAAGCGAGTTTATTCTAGGCATTCTATTGTCTAGAATAAACTCGCTTGTTCATGACAGGAGAATTCAATGACAATGACCGAACAGATAAAAAAACATAGTATATCTAAATAAAAATAAATGCTACGTTTAAAATAAATGCATATCTTAACTGTGTATGACTTAAAAAAAGGATAATTTGTATATATATACTCTTATATATTAAAAGAAAAATTCCAATATATAAAATAAATGATTTACTAACAGGGCCAGTCTTAACTAAACAAGCATAGTATATGACAAATGTTTGAATAAATGCATATCTTAATTGTGTATGACTTAAAAAAGACATTTTTTTGTATTTTTTTGTGCTTACATTTGCATTTGAGCTTGTATTTGTATTTGATTCTTTATATTGTACTATAGTTTAATGTATCTGTCCTTGTCTAGTGAGTGTAGCGATTTGAAACATGTCAATTCAGACCCCTGTTTATTACACCAACTTGTTTTTTTTACTTGTCTTGTTTTTAGTTCTTTAAATGGTACGATGAACAAAAAACATGGCAATGCGTTGAAAAAGTTTTTGATTGAAATGAGTAAGTATAAATAGGTGAAAAATCAAAATATTAAAACACATTTGATTTTATTAAATATATGTAAAATTGCCATAACTTGCTTATACCCCATTTACACCTAACATAACTGGTTTAAATTAAACTGCTTTTACTTAAACTGATTTTCATTAAAACTCGGTTCTTACATGTACACCTAAAGTTCAAAACACATTTGCCATGATCAAGAATAAAATTAAGTATGCTTAATATTCTGACTTGAAGCCTCTTTGAAAGGAGTAAATATTCTGTGGTCAGAACCATGAATAAAGTTTATAAAGAATCTATCTGATAACTAGGTTAGCTACCCCATAATAATATTTCTTTAAAATATATTTAACTGAAACAACAATCGTCTTTTTACTTTTAAAACCTCGTGTTTACTTTGCATATTGGAATTCTTTTTCAATATGAATATGTAGCTACATAACTACTATAATGGTTCCACCAGCGTAAAATACACCAAAAGGTTTTCTTCTGAATAAAAACTTAATTCGAATATCAGTCCAACTACATTTAATTTTTTATATTTTGCTTTATTTATCTTCTAATGTTGGGAACAACTTTCTCGTGCTGCAAGAGCACGCCAGCGATCCGCCATTTTTGTTTGTGTTTAAACATGGTTTTCCATAAATAAAACAACAACCTCGACAGGTTGTTTTATTAAAACTAGGTTTATTAAAACTGGCTTCATTAAAACAGGTTTTACTGTGGTATGAACGGGTATATATGAAACATTGTTTTATAAAACCACATTAAAACATGCTTTAACTTTAGGTGGGAATGGGGTATTAGTTTAAAATATCTCCACCCTTATGTCGTATTGTTAACATTAATTTCATTTGCTGATATAAGAGAACTGATTTTATTATACTATTTATTTTGTTGTAATTTCTTTAATTTATCCCTTTCATATCTTTAAGCATATTTGTTTATCTTGTTTTAGAAAGTAAAAATTTTGATGATATAAAACGTGCTACAAACCGTGCAGCTGCAAAGTTATTTTTTGTTCAAAGAGAAACCAGCTGTAAGTTATTTTAGATTGTATCTGTACCCAAACTTTTATGTTTGTCTCATGGAGGTTTTAGTAGAAGTAAAGTAAGGAGATAGATGATATTGGTAACACATCACAGGTGTTAAAGTTTTTAAGTAAAGAAGGTAATTCCATGATGGGCACCAGTGTTTACACATATCATTGATACCATCTACATAATTGATGGGGAATTTATATTAGAAAGTTTTCTTTATCATGGCAAAGATACTTAAAGCTTTTAAGTATCTTTGCCATGGTGTACATGCAACACAAAACAACCAATACATCATTTTTTGGCAATAAAGCGCGTCCTTAATCTTTTACTTGTTTTCAATATTTTTTTTATAATTTCTAGTGTACCTTGTGGATATTTATAACATTATCGAAGCATTTCGTGAAAATGGTTTGAATACATTAGATCATTCAGCTGAGCTTGACGAGCCACGCTTAGAATGCATCATAGCCAGTATTTACTATGCATTGTACAAACGGTTACCTTCTACACATGCTGTTGATGTGGAAAATTGCATTGAGATACTAACACAATGGATCATGCATACATATGATAGGTAATGATGCTTTTTTGTTACCTTGCCATTTTTACACTTTAGAAAAAGTTTCCAGTGAATAGTGGTTGTGAATTTATCTATGATCACCATTTCTGAAGTCCATCTTTTTGTGGTGCTTTCATGACTTGTAAGTCGTGCATAGTTGTAAGTTGAGAACATTAAGCATCATTATGGCTGGCTTTGGCCCTGCAGTGGCACCATAAAATCATGAAGAATTGATCTTACAGACTTCATTCTGAATTTGAAGAAAGTTTTTGAAGAATAGCAACAGATACAAAGTAAATATATTTTAATGTATTTACCTCCTTCTTTTCTTCATGTAGTGATGGAATTGGTAGGATTCGAGTTTTATCTGTAAAGACAGCATTGTCCACTTTATGTGAAGGAAGGCTTATTGACAAATTCAGATGTAAGTTTATGTATCAATTAATTGCACTTATTATTCCGTCCTATAAGGAGCCTTAATTATTTTATGTAAATCACTAAAGATATTACAGTGTATGTGAATTAAGAATTTGACATGCTTAATGAAGGTCTTGTTAAATTGTTGCTACTTTTCTGCACCACATGCTACTGTTGATCTTGTGGTTCAAACCTCGACCAATCATGCTGGAGACTATAAAAGTTTAAATCTATCCTTTTTGCTTAATATTCAGCATGAGAATAATAGGATTGATATCTGAGGCGGTTGACTAGTTGAGTAGCTGTTATGCTTGCACATCTTCTGTAGCTTAAATGGGTGCTCTAAACGCACTAGAACCTGCTTTGCAGGACTGTCAGTAAAGTACACATTAACAACAGCGTATTTTATAAAAGAACAATAAGCAAAAAATAAAAAAAATTACTTAAATAGGAGTTAAGAAATGATCGTCCACATATTTCCAACATTCTCGCGTGTCTTCTTTATTTGTGTATTTGTGTTCATACTGTTTATTGTGCCTCTTCCTCAATGTTTCTATTTTAGATGTGTTCACACAAATTTCAGAAAGCAACGGAATTTTAAGTGTAGCGAAACTTGACAATTACTTGCGAGATCTACTTACGGTGAGTTGTTAACTATAATATTATTGCTTTGTTGGAATTTACCCCCAGCAGACATTTCAGTTGTGTTTCTTTGTTTTTAGTTGCCTTGTGCTGTTGGCGAAGAACCGAATTTCAGTTATAGCGAGGATATACTGGATTCTTTTTTTCAACCTGGAGTAAGTTATAGACTTGGATAATGTATTATTATTAACTGATAGCTATTTTCAACCGGTTTTAAGGAAAATCCGTTGCTTTGATTGGCTAATTTTACCCTCGGTTTTAACGTTATTCAAATACTTCAACGCGTGTTTTTGATTTGAGCCAACCATGGTGTTGTAGTATATACCTTTTGTGATCATTGTAGGCATTAAATCGAACACATACGAAACTGGATGATTTCTTGAACGCCTTCATGAATGAGAATGCAAATGGAGTTCTGTTGTGGTTACATATGTTCAATAAGATTTCAAAAGCTTCATGTGGTGAGAATAAATCGTTTTATGTTTGAGCGAATGAATGAATGAATGAATAAATGGATGAGTGAATGAATGAATGAATGAACGAATGAATGAATAAATGAATTATGTTTCATGCAGCATTGCATTTGCTGAAACTTTTTAAAACCCTGCATAAATCAGTTATATTCGTTAACTTGCTTTGTATAAGCGTAAAAAGAATGAATGAATGTGTATTAGTGGCGCATTCATCAAGTTTTATAGGTAGAAATAAAGTGTTTTTACCGAACCTTGCAAACAAAAAAATAAATAAACTAAAAGTTTATTTTGTATTTTGCTTTTTTTATCAGTTGAACATGCTATCCTATGTAAAGGCTGTGGCAAAAAGGATTTTACAGGCTTAAGGTATGTTTATTTCTTCCTGATAAAGATTTTTTTGCCGAATCATAAATGTTTTAATTATTTTAATTCTTTTATTTATTTATTTACAAAATTTGTTTTTCTATAGATATAAATGCCTGACATGCTACAACTATCAACTCTGCCAAGTAGGTTATTTTTAGTATGAAATCTAATATAAAGCTATTAATAGACTTGTTGATCACGGTCAAATCTCGATAACTCGAATTTTCAAGGGACTGAGTGAAATAGTTTGTCTTAAATGTTTGAATTAAACGAAACTTTCATTAAGTCAAATTTAGTCAAAAAATAGTAGTTCGATTTAGAGCGGTTTTTTTTAAGAGAGCATGCAAGTCCCTTGTAAATTGCATTTGAAAGGGAACATTTATATTACGTCATGATTCGATGAAGCTAAGGAAACTTAAAATCGGACATTTAGTCTGTCTTTGATTTCCTTTTCTCAAGTAAAAACGTACCCGAAGAAATTAACCTCGGAGAACTAAAAAATGGGTCAAGTTAACGAATGTTTGAGTTATCCAAAGTTCGAGTTAACCAGTTTTTTTTATAAAAAAGTATAGAGATAAGTTTAAAGGTCCAAAAAACATGATTCGAGATAATAAAAGTTCAAATTAGACGGTGTTTCAGTTACCTGGAGTTCACTGTATTTTTTTGTGTGTTAGGACTGTTTTTGGCGTGAGCGGGTGTCTGGATCTCACAAGGCTGACCATGATATGAAGGAATATAGCTCGTGGGTATGTATGTTATTTGAAAATGTCATTCTCATGCTCAGTAAGCTGGCAACAAATTAATTAAAATTGGGAGAGAGTTAAGAAAGTGATCAAAATTAAAACCAATCAAAAAAATATAAAAAATTTATGAGTCCGTTGAAGTTGCCTTTCCCTTAAAAAATTATTTTCGCGCTAGTCTGTTAAAAATCATTTGGCATTTTTCTCTTCCATTTTTATTTCTGTGTGTTAATCATTTTCATGATAGATATATTATCTGATCGGGAAACGTCTGGCATTGGACTATGTTTAGAGTTGACACTGACTATAAGTTATGTTTGCTGATACAAACAAGCAAAGCTGTTTGATTGACCGACTGTTGCTCTTAAGTAATGGGGAGCATGCACTGTGTTTACTCAGTTTTCCATTCCACTTAAATGAAAAACTTCTAACTAGTTGGTTTAAATGATTATTTAATTTGTGTAAATGAGATTGATGTTTCTTTTATAATTTTATCGTATGTTTTGCAACAATAGGCTGTTTATATGAAATTATAAAAGAAAGAATTGGTTATGCTAGAAGATAGGAGTAAATCATTTTATCTGTGGATTTCGTTTTATAATTTATGAGAATGTAATAATAAGTTTAGTTAAAATATTCGTAAAACGATCTCTTTTAAGTACATACACCACAAAAAGTAAATCCTTGACCCTATATTTTTTACCTTTTAATAATGAAAGATGAGTGAACCAAATTTTAGAACGTGTAAAATATGCAAAAAAAAATCTTTATCAAAGGAATAAATGTTTAACATAGTAAAACTTATATTAAAATCAAGTTATGGCATGTCTGGTATTTTTTCAAGGTTTTTTTTGGGTAAGTCCACTTTGCTATTTGCATGTTGTTATTTGTTGACGATGGCCTTGCACATCTGGGCCACCATGTTCTTCCTGTAAGTGAGACAAAGTTGATCAACACATTTGAGAATGAAATAATAATTTTATTTGTTGTGAAATATTTCGTGTTAAGATCTTCACCTTCTTTGTACATTTCTTTCCAAAAGAATTAATTCTTTCACTTCTCCTTTTTATCTCTTTTAGTTGCAGGTGGTTTTGAGTAATGCCAGTAAAATTGGAACAACTTATAATAAAGGCAATCACCCAGATACACCTGCATGCTAAATCTATTTCTCTACTATACAATTTAACAAATATTTTTTTAAGCGACGAGATCGTTTTAAATGAAATTGATATTAATAGGTTAAGAACGAAACTTTGTTTATGTAATTACTTCTTGGGAATATGGAAGCTAACCGGTCGCCATCTTGTATGTTTTTCTGTAGGCCATTGCACAGTAAGGTAGAACAATTTCCATCTGTACACTTTATCTTTTTCTGGTGTTGCAATTTATGACATTGACCGTCTTTTAATCCGTCATGGAGACGTCACAAGATAGTGTTTAAAGAAGACGTCAAATTATATTTTAAAACGTCAAAAAGATGTATCTAAAGTACTTTGTTTTTCAGACGTACAACTTTATCGTCTTTGTTAGGAACTACTAAAGAGCCTGGGAACAAACCTGGTGGTCACTATTGATATTCAAGTCGAAAGCACGAGTTTTACAAAAAAACAACCTGAAACTTTAGTTATCTCTACCGATTATAAAAAAGAGGTTATGTCAGGGGTTGTCAAGCATAGTTTCTCAAAATGTTGTTAAACTAGGTGACAGGCGTGCGGGGTATCTAGTCTTGTTTATTCAACATTCCTTACGTTGTATTTACGAAAAAGTAACAAGTAGATTGCTATGTCTTTCTTTAGAATAAGGGTGAGAAAGGAACTTCAGTGAGGAAGAGACTGTTATGCTCTCCTTCGAAAGCCAGTGGACAAAAACTTCCTGATTATCCAAAAGAACCGGAACCGAATAAAACTCTCGATTTGAGCAACATTGTGTAAGTAATTACCTAATCACATTTCTTTGGAAATTTTGTAATTGTAAAACAAAATCAAGTATTACTTTCGTCTTGTGTTCTTTCAGTCCGCCGCTACCTTCTTCAGAGCCTAACTCGCCAAACGCAACATTAACTCGAACGCCTCGCTTCATGATGGGCAGCGTGAGTCAGCATTCTAATTTATCACGAACCAGCAGCACGAAATACTCGCAGGATTCTGTCACAAGGTATTATAACATTAACAATATTTAGTTTTCATGCCATAACTCACTCAACCTCAACAAAATCATTCATGTAAATTTACTAACACCCGTACCCAGAATGATACGATTTTATCATCATATACTATGTACTGATGCTCTAATAAGGGTGCTTTAAAAGGGCGTGTCTACAGCTCCCCTTAAAAAATGTAAAACTATAAAAGTGCGCAAGTGCAACAACAAATGCATCTTCCACATGCTACAGGAAAGCACAATTTGAATGTCAGTTATGTTGGTAGGTTCCGGTTTTTGAGGGTTGCGTTTTAATTTGTGTTTTGTGGCTAGCCTATTATAAAACCTGTGTATTATTTTGTTATGAAATATTTTTCACCAACCCTTGTAATGTTTTTAGACAAGACGACGAACACCGGTTAATATCACTTTACGCGCAAAGGTATGTTAAATCTCGTGTCATATTTGGTATGTATACAATACAACGGTTGTTTCTTGTTTTTAATTCGATCATGTGTTAGATGGAGCGAATGTTATTTCTTGCTTGTTTCAACGCTCGTTTCTCATTTTTTATTTTACGTCGGGAAAAATATGCTAACCTGAAATGACATTGCAAAGGTAGCCTATTATAGAATGGTTGTTTTTACTCTTTAAGAAATATCCTCGTGCAGTTTTTAACTGTCAGTTCTCGTCATACTTACTTTATAGTGCGGATTATTTTTCGATAGGTTGGCTGAGGACTCATTAAACCGCAAGGTATGTGTCCTACCTAACATTTCTCTGTTTAGTTTTACACTAGCTGTGTGAAAAAGTTACTGCTTGATAACCTTACAGTCTCATTGTTCATCATATCACTTGTAATAAAAAAGGGAAAAGAATTTATTTAATTTTGCGTCTGGACAACATTTTAACAACCAATAAAAATTCCGAACGCCCTATGTTTTAATGTAATAAAAATCAAGCCTTTTAAGCGCCGACGTTTAAACTTAGGACTGTCGCCATAGATGCTTTATAAGAATATCATAATTCTAACCAGGCTGGTCTATTTTTCTAAATAATAAACCTTTTGTTTTTTACCTGAAATCTCAAACAGATTTTTTACAGTACAGTGACACATTGGTGCAACCGCCAGGCAACGTTTTTTTTGTTTAAATAGAATGAGTTGCAACCTGCGCATGTGTACCTGCTCCACTGTGTTACTTTCACTTATACCAACTAGTTGTCACCGTCGAGAACTCGTTCCTGCGTAGCGACTGATCATTTCAAACATATATGTTTGACTGAGTGTAAATGATCTCCCAAATCCGAAGAGTACTGTTTTTTTGGCCTCGCGAAAACAATAGATAACATGGCACCAAATCTGCGCACCAAAATTCAACTCTATACATAAAAAACGGAATAATATGGGGGAAAATATCGTGCCCTAACTGACTAATAAAGCGAACGTATTCTAAAAAAAAATTGACGCTATTCGCTTTGTCGGCTACTATCCATCTGTTTGTATGACTGTGTACAACGCACTCGATCTATGTGCTCCCAAATGATTGTGTTGCTGGTAGTACAACGGGTGTAGTGTCAACAGAATGGGAAGTGTTGCCTAATTCATTGGATTTAAAAGCGAAAAAAGAAATTGATTAAATTTAAAAGTTCCTTTTTTTGTTTCTGGAGGTTTCAAAAAATATTTGTGTGTATGCTAATTGTGACAAAAGTGTGTTCTTCACTCTGCGTTCCCTTCATAGAGCCCGAGCAAAACAAGTAGTTCCAGCATCACAGCATCTGAACCAACTTCTGAACAAAAAGAATTGATTTCGAATCTGGAAGAACGTAACAAGTAACGCAGCTTATTAATACTTTCTTATTTATTTATTGGTTGGTGAAACAAATGTCAACAAGGGACGTTTTGAGGATTGTTGGTTGGTTATTCGCACTGAAAGAAAATCTTAGTAAAAAAGAGAAAAGCAACCTAGTTTCTAGGACTCTATTTTTATCCGACTGATATCGATCATGCATAGGTTCATTCTGTCATACAATTTTCGCGGATATGTAATTTTACAAATGTTGTGGTTTGTACTTATTTTTGAAAAGTTTATGCTGACTCAGCGTTGTTGACATTTATTTAACTCAGGTCCCTTCTATCAGAAATTCGTCTGTTAAAAGCCGAACATGAAGAAGCCATTCAAAACGCGCAGCAAATGGGCTGCGATCCTAACCTATTGACCGAGTTGCACGCATTACGTCAAAGAAAAGACGAACTTGAAATGAGAATGTCGGCGTTACAAGAAACTCGCCGCGAACTCATGGTCCAATTGGAGGGCTTGATGAAGTTATTAAAGGTGAGTTTAACGTAACAATTTTCATGGTGACATTAATGTTTAATCTTGCTCTTGTGTTAACAACTCACTAAATCTCATTACTAATCACAACAAACACATCGTCTATACACATAGCTTGTTTTATTTTGTTCAAAGTTTGATCGAATATATATGTGTGTACTGTAATGCTTCGATTAAATGCCGCGCGTTTATTTATTTTCGCGTGCGCTTGTTAAATTTTGTTTTTATTTTAGCCCGCGTTTATCAAATTTTGAAACTATTTTTGCGCGCGTTTATTTAAATTTCAAAAAATTTTCCCGCTTGTTTATTCAAAGGCGTGTATGTCAAGTTTTACTTTTTGAATTATAAGCACTTGTAGTCGTTTTCAATTTTCGAATGAAGTTACCTATTTATTGGAAAAAGATTTGTATAAACGCCTCTTATTAGACAGGTTGTTAATCAGGAGGATGCGTCACAAAACAGAAAGGGCGTTGAAAAAAGAGAAAGTTTAATCAAAGCATTATGGTATTTTTCTTTTATTTTCATTAAAGTTTTTTCCTCTCTTTTTGCAGAACTCAGATGCAAATAATGGCGCGACGCACGAGAACTAAAAAAACTAAAAACAAACAAAATGTTTTACTCGATTACCGCGATATTCATCTGTTATTGAGTGTTAATTGGAATTGACTGAGCAAGATTAGACATTGTTGTTCATTGTTTTTGGGTTTACAGAAGACTTACACGGATAGACAGCTTGAAGAGAGAGAAATTATTTGCTCTTAAAAAAAGGCTACATGAATTTTCTGTACAGTATACTCACAAAACATTTTTCTTATAGTTTAATATAAATATATAAACATATATAAATATATATATATAACTTTAGATGTTATACTGTTGCCAGTCTTGTGCTTTTTAGTTTTGGTTGTGTGGGCGTTACTCATAGGGCGCAAAGACAGGGCGGAACATAATAAAACTGGTTTCTTACTTCTACTCTCAGTTCATAACTAGCGCCATATACTCACACACGAAAGCAAATTTTTGATACGTTGTAGTGTATTTATGTATATAACATAGAATAATTTATTGCCGGTTTTGTTGAACAGGGGCGTTAGTATTTTGAGAGGTCAAATCAGGTATTTCTTTGGGTTCCATTAGCATTATGTGTACTATACAATAACCGCCCTCCACCTCCTCGGATCATTTAATAAACATCTTGGTTTAACCAAATTAATTTGTCCCTTAAGAAACCCTTTGATGAAATGAACTGTAGTATTTTTAAACTTTGTGTCTCTACAGGGCTCGTTAAATCAAGAGTTTTCTATAGTTAGTTCACACCACTTTTCTCGATACACCAAGATCGGCAATAAAACTTTAATACCAATAATAGAGATATATTTTTTGCATATTTACCTTTTTTGTAAAAAAAAAAATATTTTATGTTACCAATATACTTCTTTAGGTTAGTTGTAAAAACACTATCATTTAACCAGGCACCACGAAAATTCTTTTTATTGACCAATAAGAACGTTATAATTATCAGCTGACCAATAAAATTCGCCTTTCTTTTTCACCAATGAAATGGTGCTTTTGGGAACTCTAGTTTTAATATTATAGAAGAGAATTTTTTGTTTACATTTTTTTTTAAGTTTATAATTTTGTATATTGATATTTTTTGTTCACAAAAGGGTTGCACTTGTTTAAGGGCTGCACCAAATTTACCACAACAGAAAGTATGCTTTGCTTGTATTCCCCCAAAAAATACCTAGTGGGATATTTTTTTAAATACCTAACGTAAACATGTCTTTAATTTGATTGACTCGCGAGTCCTGCTTTTCTGGCGTACTTAAATATGTTTGTTGTTCTGTCTCGAGGTCGCGATATAGAGGCTTATTATCATTGTAAAAAAATTTATGTTAGTAGAGGTTATTTTTCAAATTTTTATGCCTTTGTAACTTTAGTTCATACATAATACATAATAAAATTACTAAATGTAAAAATGAATTCTGTAGATAAGTATTTCAACTGTATCAACACATCCACCAAGCTATTTATTTGTTACTCTACACTTTGTTTTTTAAGTTTTTATTCTATTTTTTTAGCACAATCAGATGAATAGTCCTCGTCACGTGACACGTGTGGCATCAGGCGCAGGGCTCAGTGAGATGGCATCTAAACGCCCTTCTGGACCGCCCGCTGGTGGTAACTCGTTACTTATGCGCGGAGTAAATGGCGAAGTAAAAGAGGCCTTTGGTAATTTATTTATCTTACCTTTAGTTTTCTAAAGTAAAAGCAGAGAAAATACGAGTTGTACAATAATGCAGTACAATAATGTATAATAAGTTGTTTATCAAAGAAATCTATGCGTAGAAAGTAGGCCGTGGACTGTTTTTTTAAGAAATCTATGCGTCAAATGTAGGCCGTAGACTGTTTTCCTAAAAAATCTGTGCTTAAATTTATGCCATGGACTGTTTTTCTAATAAATCTATGCGTCAAATGTGACCGTGAACTGTTTTCCTTAAGAAATCTATGCGTCAAATTTAGGGTGTGGACGGTTTTCTTAAGATGTCTATGCGTCGAATTTAGTCCGTGAACTGTTTTTCTAAGATTCCTGTGCGTCAAATGTAGGTTGTGGACTGGTTTTCTAAGAAGAACCCAACCATAGGTACGGGGTGATGATTTTGTATCTGTTCTTTTAACAGTTCTGTTTTAACTTTATGAATTAGGCAAAACTACAGTCAAAGAAGGCTCGTGCGGCCAGGATTTACGTGTTGATTTGATGACTGCAGTTGAAGAGGTTACAACTGCTATGACGAGTGTTGTCAAAGAACTTAAAGGTAAAACTATGGATTTGTGTTAGCATTGTGAATTTTCCAGATTTGATCGCTGACTTTATGTTTGTTGTGTCATTTGTTATTGCCGTGCTGTTTTTGGTGTAACAAATGTTGTTGGTTCTGCTCTCCATGTGTTCTTTGTCGTCGTCGTCGTTATAACGTTGTCGTTGTTTTTTAATGACTTCCTTCATTTAAAGATGCTCGACTGCAATAATCACTGTTTATTGACTATGCAAGTGTCCTTGCCTTCGTCTTCGTCTTCATTGCTGACCAGAATTATTACGTCTTCGTCATTTTTTTTGCTTTTATTGTCGTCATCATTTTTGTTATTGTAATTACCGTCGTCATTGTCATGGTAAATGTCGTTGTTTTTTAATGTCGTTTTCGTTGTGCCGTTCCCTTTGTTGGTGTTGTCATATTATTGTCTTTGTTAGCTATTGTATTTACCAATAATATAAAGCTGCAAAATCCAAAGTTATTGTAACCTTGGCCGATGTTTTTGAGTCTTAGCTTTGTATTGGACAGTACAGCATGGAAAACTGTCCAATCTCAGTTATATAATCTTTCTTTTCTGCTAGATGGAGGAAGAACAACAACATCGTCTCACGCCACGTCTTGCAATGATGATGCAAAACTAACCGATATCCGTCCTGTGAATAGCACTCAAATTAACAACACCGAAGTTCGCGTATACTAGATCACTTGGTTGTGTTTTTTGTTCGTCAACTTGGTTTTAAGGATGTGTACACTGTATTGACTTTAATGTCACCGACACTCGCATAATTGTATATTCTGGTAAACACAATATGTCGAAGCAAAGCTGATGATGGTACACTTCTAAAACGAATGTTTTCTCAACAAGTTTTTAATCTGGTATCTGGAGAGAAATGACAACATGATAGAACATGTTATTCTATGATATATCAATGAAATCTGGTATGTTATTCCACGTTAGCAACTGCACCAAAATCATGTTATAGCGCGTTCAACCACGGTCTTATTAGGATATATTGATAGCTACGTTAAGCGAATTAATTTTCGCGCGGATTTATATCCACGAATTCTGCGTATTTAGCACGCTTATTCGCGCCGTTTACGTTTGCTAAATAACGGCGCGAAACAACCGTTTGACGGGAATTTATTCTCTTATTTAATTTATATTATTTAATTTCAGTTTTGTTTATTCTTATTTTAACTTTTTTTACATTTGTTTTTCTCATTGTTTGAAAACTAATAGTTGTTAATGTAATAGTTCTGGGGTATAATAAGTTTAAAGTTTTTAAGTTGAACTTGAATTCTTGCCCTGGATTTGCGGGGACTTAATTTCGCGGATAAGGTCATGATAGCAATTTTTGAAGAAAGTAAAATAAGTTGTCTAAAGGGTTTGAGCCGAATGGAACTATCTCGTCAACCCTTGTTACACCGGTCAATTCTACACCGAACCGAGACAAAATGTAGTTTTGTATTTTAGTTCAAAGCTCTTTCAATACAACTATAACGTCAGGTAGAATAAACACAATTAGATAAAAACGAAATTAAATTCTAATTGATTTAAAAAAAAGTTATCTTTTCATCTTCAGTACTCGGTTAATTAATTAAGCCTACAAAAAAGGAAGCCTCTCACTCAAACTAAACGCAGGGACAAATTTTCGCGGATGGCCTGTTTCAAAATTTTCAAAGTGACATATTTTCGCGGATAGTACCCAAATCCGCGAAATGCGCGAAATTTAATCTCCGCAAAAATTTATCCCATTAAAGTAATCTCGCACAAAAAAACCCTTTTATACAATGTAGGTACGATTTGTGCGAGTTTTGGGAAATCAAGAGCGAGATTTTTTATTACTTTTTTTATTAATTTTTAGAACAAGAGTGAAACTTCTTCTTTTTTTAATGTTTCTTATTTAAATATTGTAAAAAAATAACTCCATAATTTGTTTCACATGTAAAATAAAAGTATTCGTATTTATATATCTATTGTTATTATTTTTATTCGTTATTATTATTGTTATTGTTTCTTCACATCATGTAATATTTGCTAACAGTTTTTTTAGTAAAAAATCAACTCATCACACTATATGTTGTTCTTGTTGATAAAGATTGATTTCAATTTCTCTTCTCATGACAACAATAAAAATGGCGCGAAACTCGAGTTGTGTTGAACACTCGTTATCCATCTATCTATGATTGTTTCATTTTGTGAATAAATTCTAAAATATAAAAAATACGACATAAGGTTAATGCAAAAAGTGGATTAACTTATATGTGATCATTTTATGTTTTTTTGTTTTTTCTCTGATTGATGTACGTTGATGTTTTTTCAACAAAAAACACACTAGCTGGGTTGAATGCAGAGTTTGACCACGCTTCCTTATTGTTCTTAAAGCCCTTGAAAGTGAAAGAAAATCTCCGTTAAAACTACTTAACGCTAAAAGAATTGAAAATTTTGCTGCACCTAATTTTTTTACTTTATCATAAGTAAGTATAACAGGAAATCTAACGTCCTTGGGATTCCATTCAAACGACTGGCTCTTTTTCCCCTCCCACTGTTACTATGTTCATTACGACCAGAGATATGTATAACATTGCTCTGACTTGATTTCTGCCCACGCCCATTTGCGGTCAGTAGATGCCACCAAATGGGCTGACAACATTACATTTAAAGTGCGCCGGAGGGAGGAATCCAACCTGAAACCTTACGAGTACAAGCTGAATGCGCTACCACTACACCATCACTGCTTTGAATGTCAAAGTTAAGAAGTTATGGATTACACATCAACTGTGAAGTTAAAATAATACTTTCTTGTTGACTCTTAATCCTATATATATATTTTTCAGTCATGACCAAAATTCGTAGAAAAATTAATTTATAAGTCAAAGGCATATTTGAAAGTCTGCGAAGCGGTTACCATTTTGAAGGTCCATTTTTGACCTTTATTATTTTTCAAATGCCTTGATGTTCACACTAGGTCTAATTAATAAAAATTAAAAATTTAAACCTCGCGAAAAATTATGGAGTGACGAAAAATTAAGGCCGACAAATTGACTTATTGTGCCAAAAACTCTTACCCTTATCCACTTTTAAGTAAATAGAAAACCGAGTCTTTTTATCTTATCATTAAAAATGTTTTTTTTAAACTCGCCGATGAAGATAAGGCTCTTGGTATATCCCCAAGCCCAAATTTCTACCAAAAAAATATTCTCCGACTTGAAATTTGGACTGATAAGGTAGTAATGGTCTTATAAAAAAACAGGAAGACCCGAAACAGAACGTACTTTGATATTCGATTACTCCTTTCTTTTCAGGATCAGCATCTTTTAGCATTTCATCAATTTCTTCTTTTTGAAATTGGTCATTTATTGCAAGAAGAATATTACGAAATTCTGTTGTCTTGATAGTTCCATTGCCTTCAGTATCGAACATGCGAAAAGCCTACAACGAATTAGGCGCAAGTTCAATATTTTTTTATTCACATCTGAAATCAGGGACTTCTGATTAAAAGTATTATCGAATGCCGCTACCTCGTTCCCAGGACTTTGTTTTGCATTGACGCTGTTTGATAGATCTGAGGTTCAGATATTCCCATCAGATTATCGCAGCGCTAGAAAATACAAAAAGCCTAGGAACGAGGGTGCAAATGGCCTTTTGGAAATGTCTTGCATTTGGTAATATGGCAAAAACCATATGCTTGTGCAAAAAGTGATTTCACGACAACTAATATTCCTCTATTGATATTTTTGGTTTTTGAAAAAAAATATATTTGTAAAAAAAAGTCGGGTAAGTGGCACCTTTACCAGTTAAAAATAGTAAACAATATGGCGCCTAAAAAGGTTTTAAAGGATTTCTAATTGTATACATGTTTTTTGGTGATAAGAACATACCATATATAGGAACACGAGACTTCCATTTTTAAAAAAATTTGGACATATATTTGTACATTTTTTTTATGGTACTCATTATGTCATGTTTGTAGGCTTTAAAATGCAATTTGTAGTTCTTAGCCTTTGCCAAAATTTTTACAATAAAAAAATTGTTTAAATCAGGAACAGAGTTACGCGCAATCAGTAAGAAAAGAGTGATACTAATTTTGTAGACTTATCTTGAAAGTTGTGGGTTGAATTATCATTTACTTAATATACCTGTAACATTTCCGAATTGTCATCTACATTTTTGATTTTTTTGTAGAGCAACTTTAAAAAATCCGGAAAATCCAGCGATCCCGGTTTTTCAGTAAACATGTCTTGTATTTCGCTTTGTGTTGGTCGAATGCCACATAAGCTCATAGCTTGTATAGCCTCTTCTAGTGTTATGTGCCCATCGGAGTCACTGTCGACGTTATTAAATGCTCCCCTAAAGGATTGCTCATCTTGACTTGAAAATAACCTGGACTAAAATACATCGTGTCAATCAAGAAAAGAAAATAATCGAGTCTTCGTTGGTGTTTGGTTCATAAAAATAAACAAGTTGTTTTTTGGTCCTTTCTTTTAGATACCAAGAAATTAAAGAAACCGGATTTGATTTTGTTTAGAAACATACTTAGTTTAAAAAAAAGCAAATCTTGTTTTCTAAGCAATGATTATTTTAACATCAGCCTATTAACGGGTCCTGGAGACAAGGTTGTGATAGTAGCAATTCAAATAAAATTTCCAACTTTTAAAAGATGAAAACACCAGCACAATATTAAAATAACGTTAATATGAGGTGTACATTTGGGTGTAACCACGACCAAAGGTAAAAGAACTAAATTGATGTAAAAAAAAGTAGGTATCATTCAAAAATCTTTACTGTTCTTACATGTTGTTGAAATGAGTGTCATGCAGCATAAAAAAGTAGGGAGAGATACTAGTTCAATAAAAACGAATCAACAACCTCGTTCCCAGGACCTGAAAACAAAGACTGAGAATCTTGATAATAAAGTTATAATAATCTTTTTAAACTTTGAGAATAAGAAATTTATAAACATCGTTATATCATTTAAAACAATGCAATTTATGTGTTTTAAGATTCGATCGAAGCTTGAAGAATGTTTTTTTATTTTTTTTAAATTAGGGGGGGAGAGGTAACGAAGTTATTATCGCATGCCATCTGTCCCCCCCCCCCCTTCTTTTTCAAAAAAGGAGAAATGCTAGACACCAGAAAAGGGTATATATCTCCAAAATTTTCTTTTGTATTTTCTTTTAACTTTTTTGTTTTTTTAGAATGCGTTTTGTAGCTTTGGTACCTTGATTACATAACCGTCATAACTATATTACAGCTAAAAGGATAGATAAACAGATAGGGAAACTGTTTATATATCCTCCATACAGAAAAAGGATGGATATGTGGATGAACATTAGATTTTAGGTATCTTTATGAAACTTGATCTAAGAAAACATATTTTGCTTACCATCGTGGTGAAACTCACTTTCTTATATGCCCAGCTTGACTACTGCGTCTGGCACCGTTTGAAATATTTTACGCGCAATTGCCGCATAGTGGTTTCGGTAAAATTAGTAAAATACAGAACGACAATAAAAAAGTTAAAATTACTGATATTTCTTTTAAGCGTAACAATTTACATATAAATACAATGTGTTGAAATTAGTTTGCGCGCCAACCCTATGTACATCTTCGTTACCAGGAAAAGCTCCTCATTGTTAAGTTTCACTTCGGCCAGGATATCATTTTTACGAATTCTACAAAAAAAGAAAGAAAATATCATTCAACTTCTATTCAAGGACAATTATTTTGCGAAAGCTGGGCACAAAGTAATATCTTTTGTTCATTTTCCTTTTTATTCACCAACCTCGTTCCCGTTGTATTTTTTGTAAAGTGCCAATAATAGACTTATTTGCTGACATCCCGTATGCTCTACCTACTAAGCTCACATAACATTGGTTTTACTTCATATCTATAGGGAAACCTTCTCCCTAGGGCTCCCTAGAAAAAGCCTGGAAACAACATGTAAATAAGTGGCAACTAAAATAACCTGAATAATCAATTCTTCCATCACCATCAACATCGGCTTCTTTCACCATCTCAGCGATTTCCTCTTCTGTAAGATCTTCTCCTAGCTTTAACATGGCTTCCTTTACTTCAACACCAGTAATCGAACCATCACCATCTTTGTCAAAAAATTGAAATGTCTATAACGCAAAAATAAATTGAAAAAGAAAAGTTTATCCCCTGTGAAGAAAGATGTAAAATAAAGCGAAGAATCAGCAAAAAAGGGTTACTGATTTTCAATTGTTTCTCATACTCAGAATTGTAGTCATTATAATCAATACCAGCAACACAGTGCCGGGAGTGCCGAAACGCTAGATGGCGGGACCAAATTTTTTGTTAGTAACACAGTAGTAACTTTGAATATCTCCGAAAATAAAGAAATTTTTTTGGAAATAATAAAAATAATAGCAGATTATAATAGCAGATTATAATAGCAGATTATAACATGCCTGCTATTTCAAATAATAGCAGGCATGTTTTGTTGCATGAAGGAAAGTTTTCAGAACTTTAATTGAAGGCCTTTGTATTCATGATTCAGCTCACCTTTACCCGCGCAAATAAAGTAAAAAGTTAAGAAACTTTCGGTTTTTATCTCCAACAAGCGTTAGTTTTAATTTCGCTTGTATATATTAAGTAATATCTTTTGTAATGAGCTAGAGCAACGCGAATAGAAAACGGCTTGACAAAGCATGAAAGTATAGAAGCGGAGAACACTCGCTTTTCTACTGGAGGACCCTTTAGGTCGAAATCTACAACATCGATTTTAATAAAAATTTTTTTCGGTAGAACAAAGAGAAACGATAGAAGATTGAGACTGTCTACCCCAGATTTTTTGTACTTAAATGGCTTTCATAGTATGGGAAATATTGTTGAAATGTAATGTCTATTATTATTATTATTATTTATTATTTACCCAGGATAGCCTCTTCAGTTCTTATTGGTACTGCTATCAACGAGGGTCCTGCGAAGGGGGTCCTAGCGCATTTAAAGCTCCCATTTGAGCTACGAAAGTCGCGGAAGCACAGCAATCGCTCAACTAGACAACCGCCTAAGATATCAATCCTATTCACATGCTGAGCGCTAAGCAGAAAGAATAGATCCACACTTTTATAGTATCTGCTATGACTTGGCCGGGATTTCGACCCAAGACCTCCGGCACTAGAAGCGAACGCTCTACCACAAGACTACCAGTCGTGTCCAAATTACAGCTCTAATACCATTTATAGAAGAAGTAAGCAAACGTCTTGTTTTTTCACGCTACACATTTCCTGGTAAAATGAAATGTCAAAATAGATACTAAACACCACTCACAGGACAATCTTCTTCAACTTAGACCGTGATAAGTTTCATAAATGCCCATCCTCATTTCTTTCTCTCTCTTCTCCGAACGTCTGTACCACGATAAAAGCAGCAATGAGTGAAAAGAAGTTACTGACAGACAAAAATATTCTCTTTCCACATTTTTCTTTAATTACGAAATTTATTTTCACGAATTTTAAAAAAATATGGTTTCTCGCAAAAGTAGTCCACAGAATTAGTGTTATAAAATACATTCTCGTTCCCAGGGTTTGTTGCCTGATGTCAAAGACGCTATCGCTTACTTGACGGCTAACCTCGACGTCAACAAGGTTTCTCACCTTGGAGACGAGATTTGGTTATAAATATTGTCGAAATTGCCTCTAGTGTTGTTAACAAATTGTCATTCAGCATTCCTTTGATAACCATGTGCAATGCGCATTTCACTGGATTTTAACTGGATTCACTCTATTTTACCAAAAAAACATTACGTAATCCCTCAGCGCGCCGTTTGTTTATATGTAAAAAAACGTGATTTTTATACTAAGCAAGACTACTTTGGAGAAGTTGCGTTGTTTTTCTCTCTCTGTGGAAGAAATGGTTATTTTTCATTCCTGTTAATACGATGGCCCAAGAGGGTCAATATACTTAACACTACGCACTTTTTACCAAAAACTGCGCACTTTGTCCTTCTTCTGTGCACTTCTTGTCCAACATTGCGCACTTATTGCACGACACTGCACATTTCTTGTCAAACACTGCACTTCTCAAAAGTAGAGGAATGCATGATACCAAAGATTTTCCTTTTGCCGAACATTCTATGCAATATTTACCAATGTCGTCCCCATGCCTTTCTTCATAAACAGTAAAAAAAGAAAAGACCTCAAAATTGGTTTTAAAGGTCAGTAGGTCAATATTATTCAATATGGCTGTCGCTGCTAAAGACGGACATAATGCCTTGATCTCAAAGTATTTCAATTAAGAATGCAAAAATTTGGAGATTGTTGGCTATCTTAACCTAAGGTGTTTTATCGTTATGAGTTTATCTACGGTTAAAAGACATTTGGGAGCACTTGGTCTTCGTCGCAACGTACCAATGGGACACGACAGGAGAGATAAGGACTCAATAACTTAGAAGTTTTATTTATATGTATTTAACACATATTGGAGTCCTTAGTAGAAAAAGGAAAGGCGAAGACGTAAAACAGTCGCGACAGACTGCACTCATTTTTTTCTTTGTAGAAGAAAGATGTAGAGTGTTTTGAGACAGATAGGGATGCTAACCACGAGAAAGAATTGAATTGAATTGAAAGGAAAAGCGTATTCTGTTCCAGGTCCAAACTTGACAAGCTGAAGCCATACATTGTCTGTATACATGGATCCATCGATAGGTTTTCCCTGAAAGATAATAAGCTGCATGTTGGACCCCCCAACAAGAAAAAAAGTGTTTTTTTTAAATACAGTAATGGAACTGAAAGCCATTCTAACTAGAACCCATTCCGATGAAAGGACAGAAGTCAGCTTAATCGAAGTTTTGCATGTCATGTTGTGTTTTTATAGACCATTCTACAGACGAAATTTCAGTTTTGTGATTGGTTCTGCACCAGCCAACCAACGAATAGAAAGCCTGTGGTCTCACTTTAACCTGTTGACGGAGGTTAAGAATAATAAAGATAATGTTTCAATACAAATAGACACAAATAACTGTAAATAAATCGACTTGTAAAGTCAAACACATTATATTCTTTGCCAGAGCTATATAATTGTGACTGCCCATCATCGATATGGATAAAATTAAAAAATTTATGGATCCCTTGTTAGTTTAATACCCTGACATCATTACAAAATAGTTTGCTAAATTTGTTAGTTTACTCCTCTTTGATGTTACAACTTTTTAAGACGTAGTTAAAGAAGTAAGCTGAAAAGTTACACTTTGGAAAAGCATCTTCAGATTAGCTGAGGTACAGCAACAAAGGAGTATCTTTTTTATCAGTTCTCTAAACAAGTAACTACATACTTAGGTTTCGCATATATGTTTTTACAGAGAACTATAACTTAAGTACCAGATACACAAAATGCATAAAAAAATACAGACCATGCACCAATATCAGACCAATATTTGATTTGCCAAAAACTTTACTGAGAATTGTTTTAAAAAAGACAAGAAATGTCAAAAAATATTCAAGAAGTGTGCTCTGTCGTGTTAAAAATGCGCACTGTTGTGTAGAAGTGCGCATTGCCGTGTTAAAGGTGCGCACAGTCGCGTAGAAGTGCGCACTGTCGTGTTAAAAGTGCGCACTGCCGTGTTAAAAGTGCGCACTGTCGTGTTAAAGGCGCGCACTGCCGTATTAAAAGTGCGCACTGTCGTGTTAAAAGTGCGCATTGTCGTGTTAAAAGTGCTTACTGCCGTGTTAAAAGTGCACACTGCCGTGTTAAAAGTGTGCACTGTCGTGTTAAAAGAGCACACTGTGGTGTTGGGAATGCGCAGTGTTGGAAAAGAAGTATGCAGTATCATTTAAGGAGTGCGCAGTTTTATAATATTAACCCTTCTGGACTATTGTGTGTCAAATACAGAAAAGGAAAATATGGCGCAAGCGCTGATAAATGAATCAGCATTTTTTAAGTATGATCGTTTCAATGTACTGTAATTAGGTTTGCTTTCTCAACTTGCTTCATTTCTTATTGTTGACCTTTTACAAACATATTACTTATCTACTGCGATGTTAATTATTGTATTAATATATGTTAATCTCACTCATTACCACTATAAGCCTGTTTTGCACCGACAAAGCGGATGAAAGAGCTCTACGCATGCGCATATTAGACATTTTATTAACATTACTTAACACAGAAGGAGCATTTTAGAAATTTGACGTTTTCTATCTGTACTTCTGTCAAACAAATCAAATAAAGCCAATATAGCGGATATATTCTTTTGATAAACAATGACGCAAAAAATAATAGTTTTAAATCCCTCTGAGCTCAAATAAGACACAACTTGCCAAATAGTAGTAACTCGCCAAATAGTAGTAACTCGCCAAAGAAAAGGTTGAAATCTCTTTTGAAGATCTCACGTTAAATATTTACATCTTTCTCGCCACACTTCCCTGCCGTACGTTTTTAGGAGATGATTTTTTTACTGGTATTAAAAATGCTAATAAATAATGATATATTTTTACATATGTTTTCTAGTATGAGATCGATAACAGGAAACAGACTGGCAGTTTCGATACTTCAAGGTCATTGATTGCATCTCTGACCAAGACATGAAACTGATGATAACATTTCATTTTTCCCTATCACAAGATTATGTTTCATATTTAAATAAAAAATTGTAGTTCCTGCACTTTTATGGTGAAATGATTAAAACCGCACTTTAACTTAAAATTGCATAAGCTTCTGGATTTTAAATAACATTTGAAATTCCCAGTCATAAGACATTACGTTGATCAAAAAGAGAAAGAAATCATACCTGTAAAATTTCGTTTTTTAAATCCTTTTGATCCACTTTCATGGTCATCATGGTCAAAAAGGCTGGAAACTCAATTGTATTACCATTCGTTGTATCAAGATCCTCCAACATGACTTTGATGTCATTTTCATCAACCTCCTGTCCCATGCTACTTAAAACTGTTTTCAATTCAGTTATTGTGATTGTACCATCGCCATCCTGGTCAAACTTATTAAATGCTTCTCTTATTTCTTCGATCTGTTCTTCAGACAGATTCGTGTGACAACTCTAAAATCAAGATAGGAACTTGATAAATTCAAAACTCATCTATAAAGTCTGAAATTGGTTCTTGTGGTTGTGGCAGACGAATGTTACACAAGAAGTTCAAACTTTAAAAAACCTCGGAATAAAGTAGGGCGGAAGTGCAACGAGGCATGCAGAAGAACATGACGCTCCTGCACAGGCGTTAAGTGACTCCCCTAAAATTAATTTATTTGACTTTATTTCAAATTATCAACAAGGCAAAACACCCGGGTTGCGAAAACAGGTTTTGGGGACTCAAACTTTTTTAAGAGAGGGAGGGGACTTTAGTAGCTTTTTGGAGTGCTACCATGGTTAACCCTTAGTGGGTAAACATTTAGTAGACTGTTTAGATTATCTAAAAACAATAAAAGTTATAAAATTGCATTTTTGGTTATAGTGTTTCATAAAGAAAAGATGTAATGTTGTTTTTTTCGTTTTAGAAAATGCCTCTTTGCTCCATCCCTAGGTAGCAACGAGTCTAGAATATTTTAAAGTATAGGTATCATTACTGTTTTATTTTGTGTTACTTAATGATTATAAGGAAATAATTTCTTTTGGAATTTACCCTCTTCCTTTTCGGTTTTTCTTTATTATGTTTCTTACACGTGTCTATCGTCTTTTGTAAGGTGTTTAAATAATCAGAGAATGAAACACCACCATTCTTTTGTTCGCGTTCAACTTCTTGAAGTATTTTGCGAAGTTCTGATTCCGTAGGTTTTGGTTCCAAGCAGCGTAAACAAAGCTCTAAGTTTTTCATCGTAATGTGGCCCTTTCCACTAGCGTCGAATAGAAGAAAAGCAGCTCTGAATTCTTCAATATCATCTTGATGGAAATTAAAGTATGCCTAAAGGTGAGGAGATGATCCGTTTTTTAAGGGTAAAACTACCCAGAACAACAACACTAGTGAAAATAAAAACAACGTCAACAACAATAACAATACAAGGACAATGAAAACAACATAACAACAGCGGCAGCACAACAAGACAACATCATCAACAACAACAACAAGAACGACAAAGACAACAACAACAAAACGACAGCAGCACAACGACAACAACAAAACGACACGACAACGACAACGATAAGGATTACCCCAACAACAACAACAACAACAACAGCAGCGGCTGCACAACAACACAACAGAAGAAAAATAACATAACAACAATAACGTTAATAAACAACACGTCAACAGACCTACCATATTCAAATCGAAAGACGAACCCTCTGATCTCTGATATCAATATGTCAAATCTCCTACTTTTTCAGTGTCAGACGTCGTAAGATACAATATAATGAAACTTTTACTAGAAGCGGATTTTAAACACACTCTCCTTTGAAGTCAAGAAGCTCAATTGCTCTTCACTCCATGTCGCTATATAGTTTACAATTCAAGTCGATCTTTACTCAATCACAACTTCATTTATGGTATCACATAAGCAGATTTAAAGAGAACAAAGATTGATTTCCATATCTTGACTGCATGTAAAGTATAATTACTTAATTCCTGTGAGATTATGAACCATACATGGCGTATGGACGCTACGTAACAGTACGGTGGACCTTTATAATGGAAATATAATCTTAATTTTCTTGTCAACTAAGTTATTATTAATTTGAATGATTTCTTAAAGAAGGACAAATTAGAGATTAAAGTTACGATAGTTTTTAATAATTCGATTAAAAATGAGGGAAAGTGATAAAAAACTAACTCTCCAGTATGAAGAAAGTAATAGATTTACTTTTATTTTTTTGATGGTAAAGTTAAAACCTTTAAATGCCAATCGAGGACTTTTAGGAGGATGGATCGGATAAACATATTATTAATTTATCGGATAAGATTACAAAATATAATTGGTACTATATTCTTTTTTGATAGCATGCTGAGATTTTCAGACAGTTTGAATATTGCCAAGTAATTATATTAATATTATTTGACTTAAAAAATAGGCACGGAGGAGGGTGTTTTTTTTTTAAAAAAAAGGTCACAAGAAACAGGAACGTAGAGTGTATGGACGTGTTTTTTCTTGACTGTGCGAAAAGTGGAGATTTCTATATCTCTCACTTAATCTAAAATATCGTAGCAGTCTCTAAATCCAAGAAGAATTCCATTTTAATGGCGAATTAAGATAAGATTTTTCTTTTAAAATATGAAAATTAGAGTTTTATATGATAAGTAGACTGAGAGAAAATTACGTCTAAAGTCAGGAGTAGTTTAAGATACGTTTTAGTCCTTAGCTGCAAAGATAAAAAAAGTCATCTTAATTTTTGGAACCTTGAAGTCTTCTTTTTGGTTCGAAATTTCGGAAAATGGTTCAACTGGTCTTGAATTTAGAATAAAGTAAAAAAAAATTCAAATATTAAGAGTATTTCATGATCAATTAGTCTTTTTCCGATTTTAACGTAAACATCATTTTTGCTATTATCTTAAAGTACTCTTAAGAATTTCATGATTTTCTTCAGCAGCTTCACTTTTAGGTATACAATTGTTGGATTTGACTTGATTTCACAAGGTTAAAGAGTGCCTGAGGATAAATATGGTCCTTTTAATTTTTCGACATAAAAAAGCGTACTAGAAGGCAATTTGACTGTTATATCTGAATTTACTCGTCGATACCGAAATAGAAATGTCTCAAAACATGATATTGGCTATCCTAAAGATAATCCAGGACGGAAAACGTAGAAAATAAAGAGTGATCGAAGATTAAAATGGTTTTTTCGTTAAGGCGCTGTTAAGGACTTATCTTTTCAAGAACTACTCCAAATTTCGCCCGAAAGTGTTTCAGAAACTGTTACTAAGAAGAATTTTCAATATCAGTAAAGGCCAGTGTTATTAACAAATTCGACTCCACGAGGAGTGGTACGTGAAAGTTCAAGTCCTTGTTTTTATGATAGAATTTAGCTAGATTTCACTTTGATGCGGAAGTAATTAAATTAAAAAAAGATCCAATTTCTAACAGTTTGCGTTAGACAAGCCGCGTTAATGATTTAAAAAGTAAAAGTAAATTTATAAAGTGAAAATATTTATGCAATGTATAAGAATTATTTTTAAGAGGAGAAAAAGATTAGAAAGGTCATCTGAAAATCTCTAGTGAAAGTATACCTGAACAAGCCATTAAATGGCACATGTCATGTTAAAAAAGTACTAATAAATAAAGCCAATAAAGCCACAAACCATGTGTACGGAACTTGCGTCACTTTACTTTCCTTTCGCATTTATTTGAAGACATTGCATTGTTTTACGAGATCAAATCGAATGTTTACTTTCTGAATCGAATGTTTTTTTAAATCGAAACAGTGTTTTTGGCGCGCGTGGGATTTAAAAGAAAGAAAGTTTCATTCAAACTTCATTGTCTGAAAGTTTGAGATGGCGCCAGTCAGTAAAGCAAAGTTTTATTTTTGTCGCGATGACTCATGCAAGAAACAATTCAGTGATATGAGCAACAGAAATAAACACGAGAAGAGATTCAACCATCAACCAGTAACACTTGGGAAAAATAGAAAAATACAGCCTCTGTATGATGAAAAAACAAAGTTGTGGGCTTGTCCGACGGTTGATTGTCCCTTACGATCGAAATTTAGAGGGAATATTGTTCGCCATAAGAAAGAGTGTACAAAAGTAATGGTCCGGAAGCAGAAAATGAGTCAGAACAAAGTATGTGAGTATTGCGGAAAGACATTTGGTCAAAAGTTCAACAGAGATCGTCACGTCAAGACACATCATGAATCTCCTGATGTAGACAATGAGGAGGACCAGGATGCTACTCTACCCACATTTCTATCACTAGAGTCTGAAAGCCAACCGGAAGCTCAAAATCCCAACGTATCAGCCATATCCGATGTAATAAATGTCTCTTTTATGAGCAGTGATGGTAATGTAATCGAAACGGAAATGTCATTGGTTGACCAACAAAATGCTGTTTTTGAGATCCGTGAACCAACATCGTCGAGCATTCCTCCGTTTGAACCTGAAAATTTAGTACCGCATAACGCAACAGTTGATGAGAATAATGATTCACTCACACTGTCCATTCCTCTATCACCCATCCGGAGTAACGACACTTATGACATGAACGACACAACCACATCAATCGGCGTCGAACTTGCCAGATTGGCTGAAAAACGTGACCACATGTTTGAGCGTCAATTCAAGGAATCCGTTCTCTCGAAATTAAAAGGCGATTTAAATAGCCGGTTTTATAAACATACGGCAGCAAAGTTTTTGGACGAAACCTTCGGAGAGGCCCTTGATAACGAATGCTTTATTAGGTGGATTGCTAAAAGTTTGGATTACAAGCCTTACAGACTGAAATCAATTTTAACTAACTACAAACATCAACACAAAGCTCGCTATTCAATCCCTACGGAAAATCTTCAACGAATCTACAATTACTGGTTGAACGAAGAAGTCTCCATCCCGACAACTGATTCCGGAC
This sequence comes from Hydractinia symbiolongicarpus, assembly GCF_029227915.1. Classification (NCBI taxonomy): domain Eukaryota; kingdom Metazoa; phylum Cnidaria; class Hydrozoa; order Anthoathecata; family Hydractiniidae; genus Hydractinia; species Hydractinia symbiolongicarpus. Next base: position 9,426,171 of record NC_079878.1, read on the forward strand.
GAAATGAAAGCAGAATCGGTAAGCTTCGTTATTTAAAAGATTTCAAACATTTAGCTTGTATTACTGATGACAGTGTAGAGGAGAAACAGATCATTCTGAAAAAGACCGGCAGTACTAAAACGTATATCAGAGCCCATCGCCGAATATACACAAAACCTGTTCGTCAACTCTTCAAGGATTTTAATAAAATTCACCAGGATTTGAAGTGTTCGTTCTCCACTTTCTACAAATATCGACCATTCTATATCGGCCCACCTACAGAACGAGAAAAGGAGTCGTGTCTTTGTATCAAATGCCAAAATGTCCATCTGTTATTAAAAGGAATCAACAATTTCCGAAAAACAAAATGTTTAAAACAGCTAAACTCTGTCACGAAGTTTCTCAGTTTAAAAGCTTCATTGTCATCAGAAGATCTCGAAAAGCTTCATCCGGAATTCACCTCGCTGAAGGAGACATCTTATTACATTTTTGGAAAGAAGACGGAAATCTATGTCAAGAATGGTGTCGAAAAGAGCTACGAGAGAACAACACGTCTTGACAAAAAGCACAAAGTATCGGAAATAGTGGAGCAACTCATCGCTCTCGGTCCAGCCTATCTCAAACATCGCCAACATGTACAAAATACCGCAACAGTTATTCCAAAAATCAGAGAACGACACGAAGGGAGCAGGTACATTGAAATGGATTTTTCAGAGAACATTGCCATCAAAACAAAACACGAGGTACAAGAAGCGCATTTTTCTGGGAAACAGTACGCCTTACATTGTTCCATTGTTGAACCCGGAGAAAACAAATTTGTGTATCATTTGAGTGACGATACAACTCACGACCCATCTTTCGTTTTTGAAGTCCTTGAAGATATTTTTGATCGTTGGGAAATCCGAAATGAAACAGTTATCATTAAAAGCGATAACGCTCCCACTCAATATAAAAATAAATGGGCTTTTCATTCATACCATTCTCTTGCCAACAAGTACGATGTACGCATAATTCGTCTGTACGGAGCAGCAGGTCACGGTAAAGGGCTAATTGATGCCATGTCCGCCTTCGGAGTTAAATCTATATTAAGACGAGACATCATTGGTTTGGACGTTTGGTTTGTCGACAGCCAAGCGATTCGTGACTATCTCGATATCCGGAAAGATCCCAGAATGAGTTACACAGTCGTCAGTCAAAAGCAAGTTGACAAAAAGCGCATGGCGAGAGTTGAACGGAAGATCGATGGTTGTATGGCAATGCATCTGTTTGAATACAAGCCTAATGAGAATTCGGTATATATGAAAGAATTCTTATGTGATTGTGATAACTGTTTAAATTTAGAGTTTGATGCATGTTTGAGAGTAGATGGTCCTGATGAGAGTCAAATGGATGAAGTTGAGGAATCCGTAGAAAACGATGATGACTGTTACCTGGATGAAGAACAAGATCGTGGTCAACACATTTTTGAATTTGTTTCGATTCCATGCTTTATTGCCGTAATCTCATTCAACTCCTGTGAGCCAATTTATTTTATTAAAGTGATTGAAAAAGGAGTTGCAACCGATGTAATGAGGGATCGTTACGGACACTCCATTAATTCTGGCGAGTGTTTCTTGAGAGGAAACTATCTGAAGCCTGACAGGTCTCGCAATATGGCTTTGAAAAGATTCAGCATAGTTCCTGGAGATGTTCTTTGTGATCCTGTTGAAGTGTTTGAAGCTTTCGTTGATATTGATCATGACAGCCTTTGTATGCCAAAGGATATCTATGCGGAACTTGTCTTAAGAGCATCGTAAATTTTTACAATTTTGCCTTGGACTAAGTTTCTCAAATTACTCTTAAATAAGTCATAAAGAGAATACTATACTAAACATTTGCACACCCTATATCGAATTTGAATATTGAATCGTATAACTGATTCTTATTATTTCATTGAAATTATCTACGTCCTGTTTTTCGCTTCTAGTGTAGGATATTGAACCTAGATTTTATGAATTTTAAAGACCAATAACATCATAATTCACTCTTTTAAACGAAAATTTATCATTGTAAGTAAGTATTATATGTTCCTAATTATTATTTATCCAAATTTCTAAATTGTTATTTAATGAAAATTTTAAAGTTATAATTCCCCAAAAATTATTTATTCAAAGACCACATTTATCTCGAAGTACTCATTAATTCTGTTGTCAACTTTGATTTGAATGAAAAAAGCATAGTCAGACAATTTATTCTGCCAAATTTTCAAATCGCTATAATGTTTTAGGAGTGATTATTGCATGTTTTCGAAAAAGTTAGGCTTGTGACTAAATCGCTCATTACTTACTCATTTCTGAATAAATTTTACTCATCACAGGTTTTACTGGTTTCCAAGATGTCAAAGATGCTTGAAAAATACAATTTTACTATTTTTTCGATAAAATGAGTAAATCACGAGCAAAAACTCAAAATGACCAATATTATCGCGACACACTCCTAATTTTCAAAATTGACCTTGTAGCACCAATAGTATCTCTACAAACTCCAACCCAGTGAGTTTTCTTGATCTAATAACGGTTATAACCAAAGTTATTAAATATTTTGTGATTTTGCTATTTTTCATTACAACTTTTTCGCACAGTCAAGAAAAAACACGTCCGTATATTCTGAATCCTTAGGCATATAATTAACGTTAATTGTAGGAAACGTCAACTAGATTAAGTTTGATCTTTTAATTTCAGCTAGTTTTTTTTGGTATCTATAAATCTAGTTCCTACTGATTTTTACGATGAACCTGAGGTGTAAGTTCTCGTTTTCATTTTGACAGTTCTCGTTTTTATATTTATAGTTCTCGTTTTCATTTTTATAGTTCTCGTTTTTATATTTATAGTTCTCGTTTTTATATTTATAGTTCTCGTTTTGGTTTTTATAGTTCTCGTTTTCATTTTTATAGTTCTCGTTTTTATATTTATAGTTCTCGTTTTTATTTTTATAGTTCTCGTTTTTATATTTATAGTTCTCGTTTTCATTTTTATAGTTCTCGTTTTTATATTTATAGTTCTCGTTTTTATTTTTATAGTTCTCGTTTATATGACTGTTCTCGTTTCTATTTAGAGAGTTCTCGTTTTATTAACAGTTGTCGTCCATATTTAGACAGTTTTCTTTTTATTAAAAGTCTTCGTTTATATTTACCCAGTTCTCGTTAACAGGTCTCGTTCATATTTTGAAAGTTTTCATTTTTGACAGGACTCATTCTCTTGGCAGTTCGCGCGTTTATTTGCCTCGTTTTTTGCAGGTTTTGTTTTTATTCAGATAGTTCTCGTTAATATTTTGCCAGACTTCCTTTTTATTTTATCAGGCCTCGTTTTCATTTTGAGAGTTCTCATTTATATTTTGACATTTTTTTTAATAGTTCTTTTTTGTATTTTGACAGTTTTCGTTTTCTTGCAAGCTCTCGTTCCTCGTTTTTTTTTTTTTTTTTTTTTTTGCGGTCCTTGTTTTTATTAATTTTAACAGTTGGCGTATGAAGATATATAAAGTACCATGCTGTAAATCAAAAATCATTGAACATCTATTCGTTAATTAAACTTCGCAACCTCACACCAGAACCCATCAAGTTATTGGAATTTCATCTTGATGTGCATAAGTTGATAGACCCTGGTGACGAGTTTTCACATTTCGCGCGCTTTCTTTAATGTAATTTTTACCTAAGAGGCTACCCTAGTTAGCGCTAAGGGTCTCAAGTTTGCCTTCTGAATAAAAAAAAAATTATATTTTTTTTAGTGTAAAGAGAGAACTGAATTTTTGCCACAACTTACACCCTATCTGGTTTCTAACTGATTGAAATATGCAACTTCAATATCAAACATACTTTAACTCTGTCCTCATTCGACCTTGTTTAGTAAATAGAGAAACGAAAAGGAAAGAATCAATAAAAGTTAAGTTGGGTATGTATATGTACAATGTACAATGTACAATAATAATTTCCAGATAGTTAAAATAAGATTAAAATATTTTTTCTCAAATAAATGTTTCAGATTCGGCATATGTACTTGCTCGCTGACTGCGTGTGTTAGTATGTGACACAAACAAGGATTTGTGAAGGGTAAGTGAGGCATTCCAGCTGCTTCGATTGTTTTTGTTCACCGCTAACTTTATACAAACGTCTCGAATAAATCTCAAAAATTCCGTACGCAATGCTTTGTTTTTCAATCCATACAAGAGAGGATTCGTCGCGATGGATAAGTAATTTATCGCATTCCCAGTCCAGGTTAGTTCTCTAGGATGGCAAATATTGCAAAGAAAATTGGTAGTGACCAAAATAATAAATGTCAACCAACAAAAGGAAAACGTCCCGACAAGCATCATCACTGTTTTGGTTGCTTTAATATCAGCAAGAAAGAAGATCAATGAAGGATACTGTTGTGATGTTTGGGTTTGACTTCGAATTGCAATTTCATGTTTACTTGCAACTTTGAATAACAATATATTCAGTACGATGATACATAGCAAAGGAGGTAAAAAATTTGCACAGAGTTGATATACAATATAATTGGACGTTATCCGCATCCAGCAAAAACCTTGCTGTGCATAAACAACATCGGTACCATCTAAAATAGGAAATATGCCAACCAAAATGGTATAACACCAAACGAAAGATACAAGAATAACTGTATTGATTCTTGAGAATATTCTACTTTTTTGATAAGGCCATTTGATGGTGACAAAACGTTCTATTGTCAACAACAGCAAATTGTAAACGGATAATGGCAACCAAAACATCAAGGTAACTTCTTTAATACCACAATACAATTGCCCGTGAGGATAATGTCCAAGTAAAATGAATTCCGCATCAGACGAAACAACCACAACTGTCACGAGAAGATCTGATATTGCTAGATTGACGATCAATGCGTTTGCTGTTGTATGTAGCTTTCTTCTGCAGACTATGGTGGTTATCAACAGGACGTTGGTTATTGTACCAACTATGATTAAAATTATAAAGTATATTGATATTGTTAATGCAAAAGTTTTGTTCAAATCGTGTCCTACTTTAGTTAAGTTCAAAGAATTCGTTGTGGAAATTGTTGGTGATGAGGAGGATGAAAAGTAGGATGAGGATGATGAGGATGATGTTGATGATGATGATAATGTTGACAGCGATGTCAACACTGTTGTTATTGTCATTATGATAAATCCTCTAAAGCAGCGCAAAAACATTTAGCTATTTCTTCTGCAATGCCTAAAAGATCTTTGAAAATAACTCCACATCAAAAACAACACAATTTTTCTTTTATAAATAGCTTCTTCTAACTTTAAAAATAAATACATGAGAATGATAATAGCTGCATTGTTTTCTCAGCGAATATAATGACTGGATTACATTTCTCTGTGATAAACAATCAAGTGTTAAGGAACGCTAACAGCTCGTGAAATTTAAAAGACGTACGCAGGTGTTTGTATATAATTTCTTTGCTACAAAATCATTTATATTATCGCAAAAGTCTTTGCAACTATGCACTACATGTTAGGTTTTTGTTCCTTTTTTGTTTATATTTATCATATCATTTGTTTTTCATTTTCTTTTATATTTATTTCTTTGAAAAGACATTTTAATTAAAATTTGGAAGGCAAACAAGTCTGTTTAAATAATATGTTATCTACGTGATTATGATATTGTACTGTTGAAAATCCAAGCTGTTTTTATTCACTTTTCAGGAATGAGAGATTGCACGTTAAATGCTCCTAAAAAATATCTTATTTGTCACTGTTCTCGCGCGTTTTTTTTTTTTGTTTTTTTATAAAGGATGCAAAAGTTGTTGTTTTTATATTACACGCACGAGATTTGTGTTAAATTTATTGCTTTTTGTGAAATTATTTATTGTGTTTTTATACGCATAAACTTGTTAATTTTTTTCAGCTTTAAAAAAATAATCCCGCCACTCTAATTTTCATGTTTCCGGTAATAACAAGTAAAACCTCGTTTTAATGTTAGTATGTATATTCCGGTTGTGTATTTTGCGGAATGAAAATGCATATTTTTAGTAACAAGTTTCCCAACTTGTAGCTAGCCACAAGTTCGGCAACCCAGAGAAGTAACGGATTGCTAGCCAACCATTCAGTAAAATACACTTTGAATTAAAAATAAACAGTGGCCTAAATAACACGATTGTATATTTATAGATGTTCCCGTATTAAGCACAAGTAGGCCTCACGCTCTACGTGGGAGTATGTGGATCTCCTTCTTTGCGTTTTTTTGTAAATACTTTTACATGTTCAGTTTGTCTTTGTTTATTGTGCGCTATATTTTATGAAGTTTTTGTCCCTTGGCTATAGCGTATTTGTCCTGTTTCGCGTACGTAAAAATTTCTGATCGTCAGTGTGTAAAGTATCTGTGCCGTGTGTGTACGCATAGATGGAATTTGGGAAATTTTGTGTTGTAGTAAGTATATGTTTTTCTCGCGTTTGATATTTATGTAAAATGTATTGTTCGGTATTATTTTTCGGCATTAGTTCTGTGTTATTTGTCTCTGTAACTTAGTTTTTGTTTGTCTGTAGTGTCGCGAATTGTGAAAAAAAAGTTAATGTTGCACTTTATGTCAGTAAAATCGCCCACCCTGTAGTCGCTACTACTAAGTTGCGGTAATAACCCATTTGGAAAACAATCAAAACTTAGAACGAGGTTACCGGAAAACTTTGGATAAAAGCAAGGTCAGTGTTATGTAGAAGAAATTATAAATATGAAATATTTGTAAAGTAGTTTTCTGGCGCTTTCGTTTATTTTTTGGTATCCAATATGATATATTTTGTCCTCAAAAACGTTCTTCTGCCATAGCTGTGTGTAAGTGAAAAATCAGCAACTCGTTTTGTATATAAGGACAGTTATCTGCACAACCTCGTTCTCATGATTTTTTTCCTTTATGACGAAGGATTTTTATAAAGAAAAATCCGAGAACATGGTTGCCTCTTGCGGTCAAGAGTCGCGCTTTTAAATAAGCCTTGTTTTGTAGGAAGCGCCGTTTTTCTGGTAGCATGCGACATGAGTTACTGACTGGGGGTTGTTTTTGTTTTTGACAAAATTTGGCAAAGTAAACAAAAAGCAAACTAAAAAAACGATGACGTTAAAACCACTTTGGTACTGTTCTAGGTTGATTGACCTAAATCGAAAATTTCTTGTTTTCCACACAATTTTGGTACACTTAACATAAAAATCATATGGTGACTGAAAATATTGTTTCCTACAACCTAAATTCCATTTTTAGGCCGAATACACCTTTCCCAAATTTTATAAATTATTAACTTCGTCTTTTGTATCTTTTCTGACTCCGAAACGGCGATATGAACATGGCCCTGGAGGAGGCTGGTCCTATATGAAACCTGATTGGCGCGGATATGTCAAATAAGTATTGCGTCATACAAAACATTTTGGCGAGGCGGCGAGTCTATGACGAACAGGAGGAAGCTGTTCGTAATAAACTGGCGAATGAGCTGTATCATTATCATTTTTTTTTTCAAAGGGAAAAATTTCTAAAAAAAGTATTACTAAGCAATGAGGGTATATATAATTATTCCCCAAAATTTTATTCTTTTACGGTATAGTATTACTTTGCTGTTGGTAAAGTCGTATACGAATTTTTCCTAAACTATTAAGGCAGTAGATCACATTTGGACTTTTCGATTTCAATTTTCAAACCAGTATAATGCTTGTGATAAATGTTTTGGATTATTTAAGTTTTAAACAAAAAATAACTTTATTCTTTTATATCAGTGTGTGCAAAAAAAAAATGTGAACTTGTTGAGTAAAAAATAATAAAAAAGCTGTAAAGCGTTTGAAAAACATGTCATTAGGAAAAGAAAAAGCAGAATTTATCAGTAATAAGTGGCTTTTTGGACGCACTTAACGAACATAAGTATTTATAAAATTAGGTAATTTATTCTACCTTTTGCTAAGGAACCTAAAGATAAAAATCATTTTTAGTATCGACCTCTTTAATTTAGTTTTGAAATAATTAGGAAATTCGGGAAAGGTCTATTGACTAAATCAGCTAAATATGATTATAAACTCAACCTCGATCCCAGGGCCTGTAGCGTTTTTTGATATGTCATATAAAAAAAACGCCACAGGCCCTGGGGTCAAGGTTGATTATTAACTGTTAATTCCTTTCGAGCAAAATGGACAAATATATTATGATTATATCAGTTATCGGAAGTTTAAAATTCGTCTAATACCATTATCTGCTCAAAATTCATTTACTTACGTTCAAAGCGAATTCATTTTAAGGTTTCTAGCAGCCAAATAAAATTTATTAACAAATTTTCTAGTTATTACATAATTATTTATAGTTCGCATAAATAGTGACCAAAAATTGCCCGAAAATCCATGTTTTCCCGATTTTCCGGTAATCGGTTATTTGTGTGACCAAAATACCCAGAAGAGAAAGATTTCCCTTGAAGAAATAAAGTTGCCTTGCAAGTTTCAAGTCCGAAACATAGTCCTATCGAAAAGTAATTGAATTTCCCTGATTATAAGGATTTCATTGAGTTTTTTCGGGGTGATTTAGGGTAACAGCCAATATCTAAAGCTCTGAGAGATATGGAATCTGAGTATTTGTCATACAGGTGCCAAATAAATAAATTGAAACACTCGTTAATTACATGTTTTTCTTTATAAGAAACCTGGCGAAGGGCCTAAAAGTTCTTAAAGCTTCTTATTTGTAGGCTGAAATTCCATGTTTTTAGTTCCGAAAGTTTCCTAATTTTTCTTGTAAAATGAGCGTTTCTAAAATAAATAGGTAGTTCTAAAAGTTTCTTTAATCTTTGGACTAGTTTTTTAATCAACTTCTTTTAGCTTCCATGAGGTGCACGAATTTACGTCCGATGGAATACATCTAATTTGGGTGAGCGAATTTAAAATGCCCGAATTTAAATCTGACCAAAAATAAGAACTGTGAGAATTTAGATACACTTTATAAGTATTCTCTGTAATAACAGCCGTGTTTTGTCTGTCAGCCAAGACTCTGGGATAAAACAGACATCCTGCCACAATACAAATGCCAGCTACTTATCACACTGTTGATCAAGGATGTCATCTTTTGCATCCATAAATCACTTGTCATCTGCGTCATTCGTATTGTTTTCTGGTTTTCTAACCACAGTCTTGTTACTAGAGCTCTTTGAGATAAACACAGTGTCTTAAAAATCCTGTGACCAACAAATCAATACCTTACTTAGTGGCTATTTACGAAAGAAATGATCTTGATGCTTATAAATGATAACCTAATTGGAGAATATAAGTTAGAATAAGAAACTTAACACCATATCATGGTACACGGAACGCTGGAAAAAAGGCGAGTGATAATAGGGCGGTTTTTTACTACAAAGATGTCATGTTTATCTTCTAAAAGCGTGCCGTGAAGCAAAAAAACAAAAAAAAAAAACACCTAATCTAAATCCTACATTATATTGAAGAAAACATTTTGGGCTTTAGTTATAAATAGTAATCTCTAAAATTATGAAATTAATTAGTTACTTGCTATCAAAATTCTTCACCATTTTGCTTTTCTGTGAACGAGCTAGGCTGTCCCACAAAACAATGATGCAAGTTATTTTGTATCGTAAGACAATGTTCGGCAAAGTAATTATAGCGGTATTACATCAGCCTTGTTGTTAAAAAGGGAGGCATAGTGGACGATAAGAGAGAAAAAAAGTAACACATTTTGTTAAAATTTAAGAAAACCGCGGGTTTTTCACTTTGGTAACATTTGAAATCGCGTGTCTCTTGAAAATCTCTTGAAAGTATTGAAATAAATCAAGATACATTTGTACCGAGATATGGGGTACGAACCTACACGTTCACTTCTCTTGGTCGAAATTCTAAATACTAACCACACAAAAACAAAGCTTCAGTCAGCGTATCGTCGATTCAATATGGAGTTTAAACTGAAGCCGTTCGTCGTAAGCCAGTTCCTGAGCTTTGGCCGCTGGGGCTCGATCTAATTAACTTAGATAATCCTGTTATCGCCAAAGATATTTCACGAATTATTAAATGTATCAAATTAAATGTTCGATTATTACGGTTCATGACATAATTCTGTGATTCGTCACAGACCTCAGCCGCTTGCACGCAGGGTCGAAGAACAATCGCTTTAAAAAACGATCAAAAAAGGAGAAGGAGAAGGCCGCCCGTTTTAACGAGATCTCGAATATGATCCAAAAACTTAGTAACAATGTACTTGCAAGTTCTCGATTATTTATCGCGGATTAATTTAGAGAAGAGTGACGCAATTGTGAGAAAGAAGAAAAAGATAACTTTAGGGTAGTTCCCATAGAAAAAAATATATCGCAGAGGATTGTCTTTCCTGAAGTTACTTGATGATGATATGATAGTATGTGAAAATTTAATTGATTGGGTGCCATGGTTACCCGTTGTTAGAAAAAATATAGGGAAAGTACGACATTTTGCTGCTTAACGCCTAACCAAATATGCGAATAAAATGCGCTATTTCAAGCGCCTTTTTGGCCGCGTATGTTCCTCAAGGGTCACGTGTGTTTGGATTGAGTGAAACGCATTTTCGTAAGAACTGATGCGGTATTTCTTGGACGAAGGAAAGGCTAAAACAGGGCAAAACAGGCAATATCTTAACAAAATAGCTGAAAGGCAAAATTTCGATTTGAAAATCGGTTTCATTTAAAAACTAGGTGGTAATAATGCCTGCAACCTCAGAAGAAATTGTAAAGTGTGTGTGGTTTGATCTTGAGAATTCTTGTTTCGCCTGGATTCCGAACTAAAACGGCAAAAAACTTGTTTAAAGATTATTTTATGGACATTCTTGACTTGTGGACCGACAAAAGGTGTACGGCAGCACTATTTCGACCTGTAAAACACCAAATACCTAAGACCTTATGACTAGTAAACTCTGACGAGTTCACTTTGGTGGGTACACTGTTAATGCAGCTGTCTGACTGCTTGTGCAACAATACGTTTCGCATTTAAAACTGTAATTCATTGTCTTGAGAGGCGGGAAAGTGGCATCTAGCAATTTTAAGCGGTAAACATGGAAGAAGATGCAGCTATGGGCGTTGCTAGGCAGGTTTTTTTGCGTTTGGTTGCACATTATAAACCAAAATTTATAATTAGCGCTACTTACTACCGTATTCTAAGATGAATTTTTCGTCTGAAAATAGGTAAAAGAAATTTTTTTAAATTTAGACTTTTTTTCTAGGGGAACAACCTTAAATGACTACTTAATTGGAAGGTGCTTGAGAGCTTGACGTGAAACAATATATTAGTTCAATGGTCATCAATATATCGAAATCTATGTTTTTGGTTCTGCATTATATGTCCCATTTAACGGGGTACTATGCGACATCCATTTTGCGCTGGTATAAGAAGCGGCTGTAACCAAAAAGAAAGGAGATGTATTTACAGATAACCACTATTCAAATTATAGCAAAACGAAAAAATTAACATGCTAATAAAGAAAGGGTTACATATTTACAAAGATCATCTATGTCATGACAAAATATTAACATGAGGGTTTCGTGCTTTCAACCGTGTTGGCAGATGTCCTCGGTGTTCTCGGTAATAATGAATTAGCGGATTCAGGATTAGCGGCGCAATAGAAAGTAGCCGCAGTAAATTCAGAATGTGAATTCGCTTTTTTTGACCATTTACTAAAATAGCTAATGCTTGAAATCTTTCGAACCATTTCCTTCCGTATATGTTTATTCCTGAGACCAAACAACAAAGGGTTCAATGCTACGCTTAGGTAGTTTACTGCATTGCCTGTCCATGTCACTTCCCTTGGATGGCAAATGTGGCAGAGGACGTTGGCTGTCACTAAGATGATGAAAGTTAACCAACAGAATGTGAACACACCAACTAACAACAAAACAGTTTTGGCTGCTTTCATGTTCGCAATATACGACAACATTGACTGGTTTCGCTGTGATGTTTGGATTTGATTTCGAATGGCAATTTCATGTTTACTTGCAACTTTGAATAACAGAATATTTAGTATGATGATACATAATAACGGGGCCAGAAAGTTTGCAGAGAGCTGATACAGAACGTATTCGAATGGTATCTCCATCCAGCAAAAACCTTGCTCAACAAACACAATGTGAGTTTTGTGCATTAACGGGTAGATGGCCACCAATAATGTATATGACCACGATACGAAAATCAATAACGCAATATTCCGTTTTGAAAATATAATATGTCTTTGGAATGAAAATGTTACCGTTATAAAGCGTTCTAACGTTAACAACAACAAGTTAACTACAGATGACGGTAAGGAAAACATTAAAGCAACTTCTTTAAAGCCACAAAGTATGTCTCCATGAGAATAATATCCACGCAATAAGAATTCCGCATCGAATGGCATGATCAAAGCTGCCATTATTAAATCACACACTGCTAAATTGACAATGAACACATTTGCAATAGTGTGAAGCCTTTTTGCGGCTACGATTATGTAAATAAGCGCCATGTTGGATGTTATACCAAGTATGGTTAAGAAGATGAAATATATAGCCATCGATGTTGCAAATGGTGTGCCCAATTTATGGCCATATGCACCAATCGTGGAATTATTCATTCCTCTCAAACTTTTTACTGAATCTAACCTAAAACACAAAATCGACAAAATTTATTACGCAAAAACAGAAAAAAAGAATAACTCAAGTCTGCTTTTTTTCAATGAAGAAAACGAACGCATTAAACGCAAAGAATTCCACATAACAATTCAACACACTAATATAACCTGGCTTTTAATGAAGCAAACCAACCTAGTTACCAGGATTTTGTGGCCCCTGATCCGTTATTACGGAGTGGCCAGCTTCATCAACAACGCAAAATGCCCTGGGAACGAGGTTAGAAGCAAACCAAACCTCCTGGACGTAAATACAATACAAACTACCCGTTGCCAGATGCTGCACGAAATCTACAACAGCTTAGTATAATAAAAAACTAAAATCCATTCGCGTTAACCTTTTAGGCTGCTGTGTTTCTTTCTTATCTCCACCGAGATCTGTCTTTCTATTGCTATAAAATTGGGAAGACTATACAATCACAAAATTAAAACGTGATAACGTGACATTAAAGTTATGATGTCGTGTAACCTAAACACCATTCTTTCTGATTACAATGTTTACAAAAAATACAGACAGCTATGTAATGAATATAAAATGACCAACTTTAACGTTTTTACGAACGTAGGAACGTAAAGGTTAATATTTTTACATGGCTACATCTTTCTTCTTTTCCGCCTGAGGCTTTTTTATTTTAACTGGCAGAGATACCTATACTCGGAAAGCTTTCCCACACATCCCAATTTTTGAATATCTCACCGTCACAATTATCACTGTCACGACTTGTCACCGTCAGAATTATCACTGTCACGACTTGTCACCGTCTCAATTATCACTGTCACGACTTTTCGCCGTCAGAATTATCACCGTCACGACTTTCCACCGTCACTACTTGTCATCTGACCAGAGGAATGTTCAGGGTGTCTTGAACCTGGACTTTTATTACAGAGCCAAAATACAATCGAGAGTTTTTGGCGGGAAAATGATTGGATTCGAAGCAAAATACTTGAAAATAACCGTTGTCGTTGTGGAAAATTTGTTTGTCGCTACTTTTTATTTGACTCAAAGACTAACAACGGGAATTATAACAAGTTTTAGTCGCTATTTTTAGCTTAACGAGATTTCGTGAGTGGCTGAGATTGGCCCTGTTTTAGCCGACAGATCAACTTCTTTTTATAGAGACTAGTCCGTGGTTTGTGTTTTCGCAACACGACCCAACTTTTTGCCTTATAACAGACAGATGGATCACGGTTATTATTAATATATTAGTAGTTAACCCGTGGAAAAATCCACGAGGTCGCCCGTTCTTTAAATTAACCCGTTGCAACAAAGTGGACAGAAATATATCGCATTTGGTATTGCTGCGCATTTTAAAAATTTCGTGTTTCCGTTACGGGACACGGCTTTCGCGGACCCACAGACAGACAGGCGACGGCTATTATTAAAGAAAAAGAGTGTTTATATTGAGACTACAATCTTGGACATAACATTATGGGAAAAGGTCGATTTTTGGCTATTTTTTGAACTAGCCAAATGGAATCGCCTTGTCAAAACTCTCAAGCTGACAGGCTGCAAAAGCTTCGCTTTGGGAGGTGTGTAGGCCAGGTAAATAGCCTCGAATATGCGCTACCGGCAGTTTCTGCCATGTCCGCATTTCGGAACAATCCACACGTCGGCCCGCTAAGGTGCTAAAATTCGGGGAAACGGGGTGTGCTGACGTCAGCAAAAATTAGTATGGGTTGAGAATTTGAAACTAATGATATCACCTAAGATTCGAAGTCCTAAGTCCGTTTGCGATCATTGACATGTCGTAATACCTTTGTCCGTTTGCGATCATTGACAAGCGAGCTTTGACAAGTTCGTAATACCTTTGTCCGTTTGCGATCATTGACAAGCGAGCTTTGACAAGTTCGTAATACCTTTGTCCGTTTGCGATCATTGACAAGCGAGCTTTGACAAGTTCGTAATACCTTTGTCCGTTTGCAGTCATTGACAAGTGAACTTTGAAAATTTTGTAATAACTTTGACTTTTGTAGAAACAGTGTTTATAACTGCTTGTGGGACGAACTATAAAATTCGCCCCTCTTTTCCAATAAATTAAGTCCGGGATTGTAGTCGCTAACCTGTGGAAAGTCAACAGGAGCCATTACCATCAATATAAAGATAATATAGAGCCCTTTCTCCCGCGATTGTTAATTTTAGAAATTTTTTAACCTCCTGCGCTAAACATAGCCTACCTTGTCATTTATTAATTTGAAGTGTTTAATTCGTTTAAATATCCAGTCAATTTACTTTTGTTTTTAATCCATTCGATTAATTAGTACATTGAAATAAAAAAAAGTCTGAAGAAATGAATTAAGCACATCACTACGTCCTAAATGAGCAATAAATGCTTTTCTCAAAATACCAATATTTCCTATTTTCTAACCATTAACTATTCTAAACCTCAGTTGTTAATTTTCAATATATTTCACAGCGCCCGCTTGCCCGCCCACCCCACCCAATTCCCTTTTACTGGGTAAGCAAAACACCCCGTGGAACAAAATTGTGGAACAACGGCTTATTGGTATATAAGGAGCAGAACTACCTAAAAATAAAAAACTAGGTCATCTCCTTGCAGATGGCAGTTTTGGTTTTTTAAAAAAAAGCAGAAAAATCGTTTTCAAGAAATCTAGAATTTAAATTCGCGAAATTGCAAGGTACACGAGCATTGATTGTTCGTATACGGTTCCAAATAATTTTCTTTAGTTAGTCAAGAAGATTTCTGCAGCTACTAAAAAGTTCCTTATAATTCTAAAACTCATACGAAACTCCAAATTTTCAAGTAGCTTACCGCTCTTTAAAAAACCCAACCATTCTCAAGATTTTAAATTGCCGAAAAATAATTTCTTTATATAAAGTGTAGACAATTAGGTCCAACCTTCACAACCTTGTTCCCAGGGTCTTGTGGCCCCTGAGCCGTTACTACGGATTGGACTCTAACAACAAGGCAAAATGGACTTGAAACGAGGTTGGTACATGCATACATGCATACACTTGCTTTTTAAATTCCAGTGTTTTAATACAGTATTCCAAGAGTTATAAAAAATTCTTAAAAAAACTATCATATCAACTCAAATGTACCTTTCTGAAATATCGATAAATAAATAACATAAAATATTGCACATGCAGCTGCTATTTCTGACGTAAAAAATGCAAATATAAGAAATTCAACCTTTTTAACTTATCACTTTTTATGGGCCAAGTTTTTCCATATTACATTACCTAGAAGTTTCCGGAGGTTTCCAAAAGTCTTCAGGAGTAGTGGCTATTCTGTATTGAAAAATTTTATTCTTTCGCTCTGAAGTGAGGAAATTACTTGTTAATAACGAAAAAAATGTCAGAATTAAGAAAAGATCAGAAAAAAATCAGAAAAATCAGAAGATGAAATAATAATAAAGGAGACGAGATATAAAAATAACTTACCGCGAACAGCTAGAAGACCAAAAGAAAAAATGCGTGACAAAAATTTTCACATGTTTCATATAATAAGCCTTTTTTTTAGCAATCCGATTTAATAAGTTTTAAAAGGAATTGCTCTAACGGTATATATAGCTGTTTTAAGAGTTTTAGATTAGGAAATATAAAATAAAACCAGCTGATCCTCTATGAGTATTTTCAACTACAGCATGTCGCCGCACTTGCACATGCCAAGCAAAGTAAAAAAAATGGCGCATATGATTAAAAAAATTCTCTTTATATCCTTTTTATACTTCATTTTCTTATCTCATTAAAGAAAAAGGTTTTGTAATTTTTTTATTTATTTTTTTCGCGCAAAAAAAGTACTACGAATTTATCATTCTTCCGTAATTTTAAGCCAATTGTCTTCACCTATACTGCGTTTATACTGGAGCAAATTCTTCTATTTTCATTAGTCATGTTACTAAAAATAGAAAATTTTCCGAATAGTGTTTACACCCATTTTTTAAAAAATTATTCGTTTTTTGGGTGAAATTCTGATGGAAAGGGTAAATTCGAAAAGGAAATCTAACCTGGAGAAGGTTTTACTTCGTGTAAACACAACGGTATTTTTAGAAAATCATATTACGCATGAACAGTAAGCGAAAAATTTTAATGGTTTTCTATGATTAATGTAAACGCATGAAAATACGGCAACGCAAATCTTTGAGTCAATAATCTTTAATCTTTAATTTTAGCGTCTTTGTACGAAAACGAAACGAAACGAAATTTTAATCAAATTATGTATAATTGGACGGCATGCATTGGTAATTGCTGAAAAAACGGTAACGCAATGTGCATGAGTGTAGAAGGCTTTAAATAACGTCGCAAAATAACTGCGCAAATAAATTATTTGTGTATCGCAACATCGTAACTCCAAGTGTTGCAGACGTTAATAGAATTTACGAGCCCCACATCTTAATCTTCTAATGTTTAATAGAGAAAATAACATATAGAATTTTTTCTGCGATTCTTTTTTTTTCTTTTTTCTTTTTTTTCTTTTTTCTTCATTTCCTTCATTTTTCTCTATAACTCCTAAAAAATTTTAATATCCACAGCACGCAAAAAAGATAAGCTCTGTTTGTATACGAAATCCATTGTCTGTAATAGTAACACTAAGGGAAAAGAATTTTCTTACTTCAAATAAAGATACACTTTTGTAAATATGATAACTTATAAAAAACAAATCCTACTTTTGTTCTTCTAAAACTTCAAGTTTCAAGCTTTACCACTTCTGCTTTCCAACTCAATATATTATCAACTCTAAATCTAAAACAAATGTAAAAAACATTAAAAAAAGTTTCAAAAATAATATACTGAAATTCTCAACGCCGCGTTTCATATATTGATTAAGTAAGACTGACCCATTTAGGAAAGTCGATGCATTAAAAAAACGTTTTAAAACAGAACAGAATAATATTGACTATTATGTGGAAAAACAAAAAGATAAATTTAACCGAAGATAATTTTATTATTTCAACGCAATGGGGAATATGTGACAGATTTTAATCGTCAAGTGAATAGTTTTTTAAAAAATTTTTCTTAAACGACCAGATGTCATCACTTTAGTTTGATGAAATTTTACTTTTCTTTAACAAAAAGCTCCTTTTTAATTTCTTTATATACAAATCACTAAAAATAGATTAGCTAATAATTTACCATCCCAGTTGGTTCTACTAGAAAGAACCAACCAAACTCTATTTCTCTATCCTCTAAGGTTGATTGTTTGTTATAAAAATCTATCAGTATACGTAGTTTAAATCATGTATATCTAACATATCTTGCGATCTTAGTACGATCTGGCAGCGTTTAATGAAAAAGTGAAAAATTGCTTTTCACAAAACATCCTGGAAATGAACTCGTTTGCTTACATCAAGGTTACCAAATAAAACTATTTATAATTTAATTGTACATTCATTTAATTTAATTTTTATTTGTTCACTGTTTAGTATGTGCAAATATTTAAAACTTAGTCTTAACAGTGTCTTAGCAACTACAGTTCTACCACCAAGTAATGGCGAGTGTCTTACGTAAGAGCTGATGTAAAGTTTTGTTTCGTTTTTGCTACCATTTTATAAATATTCGCAGTTCACTGGAATGTCTTCACACATTGAAAGTGTACATTGCATGTCCAAAAATACTTTTTTTATTCCGGTTTTCTTTGAGATTAAAATTGCGTCGCACCTCAACCAGCTTTTGGATTCTAAATTCCTTTTGTAAACTGACAGACAAGCGAGTGTCTTTTCCGAGCCAAGTTTGACTCTATGGTAAAGGCTGGAGAAAATTTTTGAGCTCGTGAAACAAGATGGTGAAATAGAGAGAATGATGTTATTCTGACCTAAACAAAAAGCAAAGAAAACCCGCGGAAATCATATGTAAAAGAAATTGACATGTATCCTGTAATTCAATAAAGAAATCTGGCGCAAAACTATAAACAAACTTTGACAAATGCGTCAGTTTGAACTGAAACATGTAAAACTAATTAACAGAAACACGCAAAACACACGCTTTTTTAATAAGAAACAGAAACCTGTTTTGGGAACACCAAAAATATAAGAAACAAGGTCTTAATATGCCATCTTATCACACACGAAGTTTGTGAGCTTACCGAATTTAGGCTTGTCAAATTTTAAAATGCCCTTGTTTGCTTTGTTCTTATGTTAAAATATCATATGGGATTGTTTTAAAATTTGTGACCAACAATCCCTCGCCCCTTGATCAACTACATTACCCCCTCTGAGTTGACATCGTCATTTGGAAAGAAACCCATTAAGTCTATTTTAAGTGAACTTTGGAACAAAAATCCAAAAATAACAACACGGGAAGGATTTTCACACGCTGCTGATTCAGTTAACACATTAGATATAAACAACGTTTACATCTAACGTGTACACTGATCTAATTAAGTAAACTTTCTTAATTAGAAAATCAAAAGTTGTGTCACCTTTCACTCCTCTTCACTGTCTCCCTGTAACAGTTGAATCATTTGTGAACAACCTCTTGTACATGACACAGTTTTAAAGTTTTTTCAGCAACAAAAACACTCCCTTTTCTATTATGAACCTATACGTTTTCCATAACTAAGAATAAAAGGAGGCTTTGAAGTTTTTGTGTAGAACAAAATGAGAACAAATAAGGGTAAAAAAAGGCTCGAAAATAAGAACAACCAGCCTTAGGTTTAATTTTACTGGTTCTGATAAAAAACGTATACATTACCGTTTAGATATACGAAATGATGTTCAGACACAATTCGCAGAGACTTGGTGAAGCATAGAACTTGTGATTTTCAAAATAATTTTGTCACATCAGCTACCCATTAATTATGATTTTGATTTTCACATGGATAATCCCGTATTAATCAATAACGCAAGCTGTGTTAATCACAAAGTCATAAGCAGATAACCATTTTAATTCGTTGAATACAAAGATTACCTACTTGTTCAGCCTTAAACTGTTCCTATTTTATCCCTGAGTTTTTAGTATTTAAACCCATTTTAAAGTACATTAAAATATTTTAGCGACATGAAATTTAAGAAGTTAGGCCACGGATTTCGTCAAATTGCAACAACTGATTCTGGAAAAGTTCCGCCTTTAAAGATATATTTCCACGTTTGTTGTATTGTTCGGTAAAGTCTGCAGTTTCATGCGTTCTGTGGATTACATCAGCCACTGCCCAACATGTAAAGGTCACATGGTCGTGTAAATATTTCAATCTTAAACCCCTCTACCCCAATGTACCATTTAGTTAAAAAGAGAAAATCAATAAAATGCTAAGCTTTCTATTACACTTTCTTTGAAAAATATACTTAATTAGAAATCCACCAATGAATAAGCGAACCCTTCAGCCAATACATCACAATATAACTATCAAAACTGATAAGAACTGTATCTGATTTGGACATAGTATAGTAGTGAGTCAACCTCGTCCCCAAGGGCAACGAGGTTGACCACATTTAACATCAACTTGACCAAAGTTGTTTTTAGTTATTTTTTAGTTTTTTTTCACATTATACCAAACAACCGCGTACCCAGACTCTTGTGGACCCTGAGCTGTTATGACGGAGTTTTTCCCTGCTATCAACTTATCAATAAGGCAAAATGCCTTGGGAACAAAGTTGTATACGGAATGCAACGTGTCTTTTCCTCGTCATCATTCTTGAAGGCATCGCGTGTTTTCGATATGACATTGATTTGGAATGATCAATCATTTTAAGCTCAGCAAACTTAAAAAGCGTTACCAAGTAATTAAATTTAAAAAAATTTAAGATAGTCGACTGAAAGCTATTTTTACGAATCGTAATCAACTCAAATATTTTTTCATTCCTTTCAATAATAATGGCCTGGTTAAAAGCATCAGAGACCAACCTTATTCCCAGGACTAAACTTCCTTATTTGGGGAACACCAAGGCGAAACTAGTGGCTGTGCCTTGGAGACTATGCATATTTTTTGAAGAGTTAGCAGCGAGTAATTTCAGGGATGCGATAAAAATAAGATGGTACCATAATGAAGCAAATAAGAACCTGTATGATTGTGGTACAGTGTAATTTACTCTTCTTTAATTTCGTTTGAGCTTTAATTAATGTTCAAAAACGGTGCTGTGCACAGTTTTGTAGAGCTCTGTACATCAAAACTATTGATAGAGCCCAGCCGGCACACCAACGTCGCAGAGATGTCGTAGCGACGTCGAGTTTAACGTCGGTGCGACGTCCGCTCACTGTCAGAATGGAAAGTCGCGCAGACGTCGGACTTCGACGTCTGTACGACGTCAGAGCACAACGTCCTATCGACGTCGTTCCTACGTTGTAAAGACGTCCGCCGACCTTTTACAAACGTATAGCTGCGAAGTTAAACGACGTTACATTAACTTAGCTGCGATGTTAACAGACGTAACAAAAAGAGAGGCTCTTTAAAACAAAAAGTGATTATTAAAATTATTTTCTTTTATAATCCACTAGCATTCACATTCGTTAAATTACACTAGTATCAGAAGACACTTGATAACTCCTATTTATTTACAACAAGACGTATGATATACGCAAACAACCTCGCCAAAAAAGTGTATAAAAAGCTGAAGTTAGACACGACATATTTTGCTATTCGGATAGGCAATAATATTGATAGAAAATTTCTCGAAATTTCAATTTTCGTTAGGTCAGTCTGTAAACACGTCCTCGCGGGCGAGATAGTAAAAAAAAAAAAAAAAGTAAAAATAGTTACCAAGATGAGATTCGAACACACGACTACTCCCGTGTCGGTGCTCAGAGAGGCAAAAATTTCCATTCTTGTAGGACACATTTGCGTTTTAATACAAGCTCACGAGCTTGTAATAACTTTATGTTCCCAAGCATAAACCATTTTCATCACCACTGCATTTTTCACGTGTGTCTTCAGGATTGAAACGATTGTTCATCAACATTTTTTCTGTTTGCTATAGAAAGAAAGTAAAGGTATTAAAATATGATCTAACTAGTGATATAAATTGCAGTCATATAGCGAAGATACACGCTTTTTATATAAGAACATTTCTCAGAAATGACAAGATGTGTAATTGTAAAGCTAGATGTTCAAAGAAATATATATTAACAGATTGTACATTTTTCAATTGATGTGCCTAGATACAATGTTAGTTATAAAGTAACTAGAATTACTTACTGTTTCTTCTTCTTAAAACGGCAATCATTTTGTCGCTTTTCTCTTTTCTTCTATATTTTCGTAAAAACAGAATCCACAATACTTTACCAACAACAAATGCTTGAAATTAACACACAACGATTTTAGCGCGAAAGAAATGGACACATATATCACGTCGTTTGGACAAATAAATTTCAAAACGTTTGCAACTTCAACTTTCTTTAGTAAAGAGAAAAACGTTGTGTGTATTTTTAAATTCGAAGCGATTCTTTTCCGTTCGGATACTTCCTCGTTCGAAAGTACGATGTTTTAACAAATTAAATTGCACAATTTTTATCACATGATTTGGTCACATCTATTATAAATTTGAACTGGAAACTTTTGCGCTTTCTCTCTTAAGAATAAAATTATAATAAAAACGTATCCCTCGTACAATCTCCAAAAGTCAGTAAGTTATTGCATTTGTAAAAACCGTTTTTTATGTTTCTAAGAAAATTTTAAGAATAATTTTTCCCTGAAAGATTTATCGAATCTTACGAGATGCGACGTTGGTACAGCGTCGTGTCGAAGTACAAATCCGACGTCTGATAACCTAACGTTGGATCGACGTCGGTTTATGGTCGATATGCGACGTCGGAAATCCTGACGTTGGATCGACGTCGGTTTATGGTTGATATGCGACGTCGGAAATCCTGACGTTGGATCGACGTCGGTTTATGGTCGAAATACGGCGTCAGAAATTACGACATCGAAGCGACGTTGTAACAACGTAGCCGACGTCGCGACGTAGCAGCGACTAGCAACAGACGTCTGTACGACGTCGTGCGCCTGCTGGGAGTGACCGCGACCTGATAATAATAAGATCAATCTCTATACGCTATTTGTGTCTCCAGACCCATTGAGTCATAGAGAACGCTCCTTATATTTCCTAACATAGCAACTTCATAAGGTTCTATTACATTTTTTTTCAGGGGTATAACTGACCCTGCACCCTCGTGCGGGATAAAGTAAAGTTAAAAGCGCGCGAATGCCACCCCTGGATTGTTGGTCGACCAAAGTCAACAACAGATTTCTCATTTCCAGAGCTAGTATCTGAAAGCAACAGTTTTCTTGTTTACTTTTAAATTTCTTTTTGTGTTTTTATTTATTCTACAGTTAAAAAAAAATTATTTAATATTTATTTTATTTTAAATTTAAATTTAAAATTAAAATTGTTTTAGCTATTTGTCTTTTTTTTCAAAAAAAAAGAAGTGTTGCTAGTTTCTTAAAAGACTGGAAAAAGGTAATCCCAACCTCGTTCTTAGGGGATTTCGCCTTGTTAGTGAAGTTGATAACTCCGTTATAAGGGGCAACAAGATCCTGGGGGCGAGGTTGTTATCATCCCTTTCAACTAATTTGTTTTGTCTAGACACAAAATCTAGCCCAATCTTGTCTAGCGTGTATCAACAAATAAACTTCTACGAGATTTACAGATTATGTTTTTTTCTACTATTATATGACAATTTTTATGGTCATTTTATTAGAAACGTGCTTTTGTAAAAAATTAAAGAAATTTCAAAAAACACAAGATACTAACGAAAGCCATGTAAGTAAAGATTCGATAGTGTACGATGAGTTTTTGGGCAGGTGTAAAATACGAGATATTGTATTTACTCCTGTCAGTCAATTACGTTGGCGATATTGATATTATAGCCGGAATTATGTTAATTTTAATCAATCAAATTTTTCTATGCTTCTACTTCTTTTTAAAAAAGTAACAACCAAGGCCTGCCCTTTTGCAACAGTATTCAACCATATCTTTTTGTTTAAATTCAATCTCTTGGAAAGAAAGGTGTATGATATATGCAAATTTAATATTTTTAGGTTTAAAAACTTATTTATTTAAATATACTCCTTTAAAAACCATTCAGTCTTTTCAAACTATCAAGCCTTTCAAAAACGAATCAATTCTTTAAGCTATTCGATCATTGTAAAACAATTTAATGCTTCAAAAAACTATGTGCGGGCGAGCGCGATTTTATGTTATCCACCGTGATGGTGTGATGTATCAAAGATGGCGTCTAATATAATAATAAAACCAGTTGCATAAGCTTCTTGTATAAGCTGGTAAAGTTTCTTCGAAATGAAGAAGGTTCCATGGAATTTGAAAATTAGAAGTAACAGCAACGTTACAGCAACGTTTATCAAGTAGAATCTTCAATCACCTTAATTAGAAATGAAAGGCTGAGAAGAATTGCACCTTACAACATGGGCAGCATAAATAACACAAATTATGCTAAAAAATCTGTTTCTAGTTCAAGAAAGTAAATATGCGACACCCAATGAGTTTGCTTCACTTTCGTCTCAGAGGCCTGCTCTAGCCTTTGCAGTTGAACTACTTATACCGTGTGTGGTACTGATCCAGTCTTCTTTCAACCAGCTATTTAAAGTTTTGATGCTAATGCATGTTAGTTTTCAGAATCCAATTCCAATCAAGCTTTAACTAAGGAAAGAATATTTTATATTTCTGATATTTTTTGGGGTAAAATTCTTTAGGTTAGGGCTCATTCGAGGGGAAGCAATCTTATATTCTTTTTCTTCTTTTGACTGTAATTTTCTGTACTCTTAAAAAAGAGGTATTAATGGATTTTCAGTTGTTGATCCATGAATTGTCAATTCCTTCGTCGCTCATATCAGCAAAACGCTGTAAGTGTTGAAGATCATTGTCACTGACTCTTCAAATAGTCGTCAATCTTTACACGTCCAGCTTTTTTCATTTTTTTGTCCCAACTGAACCCAAGGCCTCTGAGCTTCTTCAACACGTCACCTGAAACAAGTTTCGGACAGCCCTGTCTTTTATCAGCATGAATAGATACTTATAATATGGTACAGATTGTTGCATTTCTTGATTCTCTAATCTTTCAAAAAATCTAAAACAAGTGTAAGTTGTAATCGATTTTCTTCAGATATTCTTAGGTGAGGAGTTGACATAGGGTTAAAAAAATTCAAGATTTGCTCGGTATGAAGTGTTTGCGAAATAATTTCTTCATCATCAAAACTAATTCTTTGAACCCATTCTAACACATCACGTAGGGTCTTTTGTAAATTAGAGCCAATTTGTCAGCCATTTTTAATTTTTTTTTACCTTTTAAAGGCCCATAAAGGAGGAAAGTAGGACCTAGCGCTATCCCCAAGAAGTTAAAAGAGTTTAAGGGGGCTACAAAAGTGGCTGCTGATTTTTGACCTTAATGACTATTTTGGCCTAGCTAGCAAGCTATTTTCTTCTAAATATTGCACAGAAACACACCAAATTATTTCATACAAAGCCAAACCTTTAAAATCTTTTCCGTATATATAGTATATTTTAAGTTCCGTAAGTTGGAAGTTCCGTATACATAGGAAAATATTCCTTGTGTCACGCTTGATAGTTTCTGTTAAATCTCGTTTGAGGCGTGCGTATGGACCGTTGTTAATGTGGTCATAACATTTATCAAGGTAATCATTTTTGTCTTAAATGACCGTCGTTTGACCTTTATCAGCTGGATATTTTTATCCTTTCTTAATTTAGACAGTGTGATGCGTTCCTGTTTCGTCATGTTATCTTTTGGCACTTTTGCATTTTGTAAAGTCAGACAGTGTCTGCTTCTTCCTTTGACAATACTTTAATTGCCTGTTCTGCACTCGCAACAATTTCTTTAGTTGGTAAACTTGTTGGAGGTAGACAATAATTCATTCTTTTTAATAGAACACTGCTCTCTTTCTCCGAAAACTCTTTGGAAGAGAAGTTCATAAAGCTCATAAATAGTATAGACAGAAATACTCATATTAATAGTATTTCCTATCAACTTCCAGAGATATGGTTACCCGCACTTCGGAAAGCGAACATTATGAAAAAAGTGCAAAAAATGGTTCGGGACAAACGTAACAAAAAAGCGAACTTTTAGAAAAAGAAACGTAACATAAAGCGAACTTTTAGAAAAAGGAAATATTTTAATCAATTTATTGCTTCCATCTGGGTCCGTAAAAAAGTTAATTACTTTAATTGCTGTGATTTTATTTGTTAATTTCGATCCTCTAATTATCCCCTTAAATAATAAATAGCCAAAGATGATTACGATCATTGCCCGTCGATGACATCTGTAGCTGTCGAAAACTAGCCTAGGATAAACTCGCTTGTTCATGACATGATAATATTTATATTATTCAATGACGATGCCTGAACAGATAAGTGGTAATATTTTTAAAATGAATAATTTTTTATTTAATTATTTTATTTATTTATTTTCACATCATACCTCTTTAACCGTTGTTCGTCGTTGAGTCGTGCGCCAAATTGTAAACCTACGCCATAATTTATTTCGCTCAAGGTATATCCACTAGGATAAAAAAGTTTTAATTAACTAGCTACATTGTGCTAATGCATAGCTACTTGTCATTCCAACAACTACTAACGAATCAAACTCCATTTTCATTCCATCAAAAGCAAATTACACAATTTCTTTCATGTTAGTCGAAAAACAATTTAATTCACAAACATTGTAGACGAATTTAATTTTCAAGTAAACTGTACATATAAAAAGAAGAAAAAAAATATTTTTAAAAGTGTGAAATGTTATAAATATTACAGTTCATATTGTTTGTCTCAACACCGATTCGAATATACGTTTGACGTGAGGTTTTCACGTTTTTTGACTAAAACCACCCACTGGAATTTGTTTTCTCTGCGCATGCGCAAAACAAATCCAGTACCTATGTCTACTTTTTTGGTAACGATTGTTTTTTTAACGCTAACTTTATATTCACAAGACAAAAAAGAAACCCTACAGAGATTGTTGCGGTGTCCCTGGCTGCGACAATTTTTTCCACTATATTAGATTCTCTGTTAATTACACCGTTTTGGGCTGTGACATTTTGCGTCTTCAACTATTGCAGAAAAATAAAATAAGAAGATATTAAACCATTTTGGTTGGTATTGGTATTCAACAAAAACACTCACATAATATATTAATAATAGAAACGTTTTTGATGTAAACACTATGTATATGCTTGGAGGAGAGAAAAAAGAATCTTCCTTCAAGGTATAAGCAATGGAATCTTACCTTTTAGTTTAAGTGTATTTGATCAAAGGTAGTTGTCATTTTTTTATATGCACAACGAAGCATAAAATCAAATATTAGTCTACCTAATGACTGTTCCATATAAATTCTTAACGTTAATGCAAATCAGAAAAACTTTTAAGCTTTAAATCTAATTTTCGCACCATCCAGTTTGTATATATAACAAAGCAAGTGTCTTGTAGTGATTCTTCTTTAAAGCACAAACGTAAACTTTACATGGTTAAAAATGTTAATTATAAGGTCATCTTCTTAAAGCTGTTTTACACTGGCTCCCTACTGATTTAAGCTGCTTTTTTGATATTTTATTTCTATAAGTGCCGACATACTGACAGTATGATAAACAACTTTCTAAAACCAGGTGCTTACATTCACTTATAGGCAATAAAGTGCTCTCTTGCAACCTCGGTTCAAGATTCTTCGTTCTTCTTCATTTTGGCGACACTACGTGTTTTAAACATAGGACTGAGAACTAGGGTAACTTACTCGCATATTTCATCGCGTTATATTTTAAGGTTTTAATAATTTAAAGAGAAAAGAAAAAACACAAGATATAATGGTAACTGTAAACAATTAAGTTCAAGTTCAAAAGAAAAGAAATACAATACTAAAATATTTATTTTAAAACACATTTTTTTTCTTATATTTTCTCACAGTATTTGTAGTGAAAATTTGAATGAAAAAAAAAGAAACTTTAACCTTGAGAACACAGTGTGTATCTTTAATGAAAATACCGGTGGTACCATATTTCTTAAATTTTTACAGCTTTACCCATTTGTAAAGTAAAACGTTTATGGTTATATTTATAGACAATGTTTATTTCCACTGCAATTTTGTTTCAAAAAGTTCTTAGTGGGTATCTTAAGACATTTTACGTTTTAAATTTTTAATCTACTTTACGCTTTTTTGTTGAATTTCGAATTAAGTTATTAAAGAGTTGATTGAGATTTGCCTTCTGAACCAGTCCGTGGAACAGGCTCAGAAGAATAAAAACAGACCATACGCTTGCGAATAATGGCTACACAAATACCTACTAAACAGGGAGAGTTGAGAATAAAAAAAAAGTGAGTCGGTGGGGGGGGAGGGATTTAGGGGGGACGTGGTGACGTGGGAGTGAAAAATGTATCGATATTCAATAATTGAGGAGAGGGTTGGAAGAATTAGGGCAAAATGGGTTACAAAAATAGAAAACAAGGATATTTCGAAAAAAGCCCTGATCATTGTGGTTTTCAGTTAAATAGCACGTCACTGCAAGATCGTTCTTAATTTCCTTCGTGAGACATCAGACTACATTGTATTTTTCCGTTTTCGTGGTATTCTGTTTTCGACTTACATATTTATTGGCTAGATGTTTCTAATTGTTTTAATAATTTGCTTATCACAAGAAATTAATAAAGAGCTGCTGAAATAAACGCGAAGGGTGGAAGTACAAAAATCAAAAATTAAAATTAGCGGCGACTCCAAAGTAATGATACCATCAAGTCAGATGAGAGACAAAGAGCCCGGGGAACGAGGTTGGAAAGTGATTTCATAATCTCGTTCCCAGGGCAATTTTTTGCTTTTTTAATACCCGAGATTGGTTTAAAGATAAAAACAAGAAGCCCTGGGGGCTCTAAGAATTTCCGCTTGCTTCCAAAATATTTGATGACAACCTGCTAATTCGTTGTGTTATCGTGCCAAACATTCGAAGAGGTTTGGTGCATGAAGCTCTGAAGATAAAGCACACAAGTGACATTATATCTTACAACAAACGCAAACAAAAAGAAACGTGTCATAATAAACTCACATTTTAAAATAAATTGCTAACAAAAAATACAGCCTATCATTCATGGTTGAAAGTCTTGCGATTGAAACGCCCATGGTCTTAAACGGCATTTAGTTGACAAAAAATCAAAATATTGATGCCACCATCATGTTCAGCATACTTTTTTTATTAACTGTGCCAATTTTTGTCGAAAATAAAGTAGTTTTAAATTTTGGCTTAAAATAACATTTAGGTGACAAAAAATCAAACTTTTGTATCGTCATCATTTTTAGCATACTTTATTTGTTAACTGTGCCAAATTTGGCCGAAAATGAAGTGGTTTTAATTTTTGGACCAATTTTGGCCTAAATTGGCATTTAGGTGACAAAAATCAATATTTTGATGTCACCATTATGTTCAGCATACTTTTCTTGTTAACTTTGCCAATTTTTGTTGAAAATGAAGTAGTTTTAATTTTTGGACCAATTTTAGCCTAAAATGATATTTAAGGTGTCAAAAAATCAAATTTTTAATGTCACCATCATGTTCAGCATACTTTTTTTGTGATCTGTGCAAAATTTTGTCGAAAATAAAGTAGTTTTAATTTTTAGACCAATTTTGGCCTAAAATGACATTTGAGGTGGCAAAAAACCAAAATTCTGATGTCACCATCATGTTCAGCATACTTTTTTGTTAACTGTGCCAAATTTTGTCAAAAATAAAGTAGTTTTAATTTTTGGACCAATTTTGGCCTAAAATGACATTTAGGTAACAAAAATCAGAGGAACGTGAAATCCCAGGGTCGATTTTTTCTCAAAAAATGCTCCAAAAGAAAAAAAACGACGGTTTTAAAGAATTTCCTACGGCTTTAGGCGCGGAAATTCAATAAAATTTTTTATTTTTAAACGTCTTTTTCTACGCCTTTCACTGATAAACACCCCCATTCAGTACTAGGAAAGGTAAATAAACGCCTGGGCGTTCATTTGACGATTTAAGGTAACTCTAACCTCCAATCCCACGGACTAACCTTGGACAGTAGTAAAATCATACTAAACCTTCTTAGCTGTACATTACTTAAAAGGGTGAATCGTATTAACCCTATCCAGACTGGGCTATTAAGGGGCTCTGAAAAATTAGATTAAAAAAATTGTCTTCGAAAGGACGGACTTCAGACAGAACAACGTAAAGCTTAGATGCTTTTAATTTTTTTTCGACACCATCTAAAAAATTTTTGAAAGGCATTAGGACGTTTCTTTATGCGCAGTTCAACTGCAAAGTTCATCGTAGAGGCTTCACTTTCACTTCTCACCGCAGAGATGTTAACATTACCTCCGTCACATTGGAACACGTGTACGTCAACTAATGGTTCGCGGAATCGAACCTTCTTGAAAAATGGTACTGGTTCAAAATCAAAAGAGATTGATTCAAGAGAATCGTGTAACTGCTGAAGTGAATCGTAGATATCTAAACAATAAATTAATAAATGTTTAAAATAAAATTGACTTTGAACTAAAATTTATACTTCTGTTCGCTTTTCAATAACCAGCGTTTTAGCGTCAAAGAAAACAAAGAGGCTAAAAATTGTGGTTATGCTAACGATTTTAACTCTTAAGGAACGGGTTCTGCAAATATCCGGGTAAAATCAGTCAAAAAAGCGCCACAGTTAAACCGCCATAACTTCTGAGGAATCATATTTTACGAAGAGGATTAATTGGGTGCCCAACATAAACTGTTTTGCCCTACTTTTTGAGAAGCTGATTATTTGTTGATTAAAAGAGTGATGTTAAAAAAGAGGTAAAGATAAAAAAAGTAAACATCAGATGCTTGTTTCTTTTCACGTACCTTGATTATCAGAATTCAATTTTGCTTTCTTTTCATCATACATGCTCATTACAGCATTTATAAACTTTTCGTCGTCAACTAAGCTTTCCACACTTCCAAACTGACTGCTCCAAACGCTTACAGAATCGTCTTCATCATGTCTTCGTGCTGGAAACAGTTCATCAACTAAATCATTCGTACTGTTATCACACAAAGGTACATCAATCCTGCCGAAGCTGATCACAGAAGCAGTATCATCTTCAGCATCACCACGGTCATCGTCGTTGCTGTTAAAAGACATCTGTACGCTGTATACGATCGGCAACCGGTATTTATGTTCATAAGAACGCTTTTTAAACATCGCTTCAGCAATATTAACTTCCATTTCAGCTACTTCTTTCAAACACCACAGATTAAACTAGTTTAGTATTTTCTACTTAGATACGTCTTTTCTGTAGCAAGGTTTGATTGAAACCAAAGAATTGTCAATCCGTCGATGCAATTTAACGTCATCGAAAACTAAATTGACGTCAGATATCATGACTTATTCAAAATGACGTCATATGTTACTCCGGAATATGTAGACGAGGAGGGAATGGTAAAGTACATTTTCGCTTAGAGAAACTGGACAAACAATATAAAACTATAATACTGCAACTCGTTCCTATACAAATGTTGACATGACCAAAGTCATTGCTGCAAAACGTTTTATCAATCAAGTTTCACAAACCCAATTTTTATTTTTCTCGTAACGAATATACGCCTTGTTTTAAAGCACATTGGAGTAACAAATGTCTCTTTTGCGAAATATTTCTTGCTGCATAAAGCCAAAATCATCTGCTAATTTCAACACGTCATTCCATATTATCGACCGAGTTAAGTTTAAAGAACGAGATACAGTAGCGATGCCAGATTATTATATTTTGTTACAGTAGAGTCTCCATAACTCGTACGGCTAAGGAGACGTTTGAGTAGTAGAGGTTTTCAAGTTTTTTCCAAATTTTTCCCTTATTTGCCTACCAGATGAACAAAAACAGTATATTAAGTACGTAGTCTTATTTATTGGGGGTTCTGGGTTGGTGAAATACAAAAACAGAGCGTTTTAGTTGCTTTTTGCTCAAATTTTTTGAAAAAAATCAGTTATAATTGATTGTTTATACAAGTATCATCATAATCTCGTTTGATGTTTTTATTCAAGTCCTTTAGGGAAGCCAACATTTCTTCCCCAAATTTCAAGAAAACGCTTAGGTCCTCAAGGACGGTGATTGCTGAACGCACTTGTTCGGCCGTTGGTCTTGAAAGATTATCCTCATCCTTGTCATCGTCATCTTCTTCATCCTCTTCATCTTCCTCATTTTGAGTTCCAGTGATATCAGCAATGATGTCAGCAGTTTTTAGACTTGTATGGGATGTGCTCACCCCGATATCGAGATCAATGAAATCCTCAACTGATATGGTAGAATCAATATGGTCAGGAAACCTTCGTTTTATGTACGAGAGATCAGCATCGAGGGTTGGGATTGGGTCCTCTTCTACCTCGCTACTGGCAAGGTCTTTGAATGGATCGTCATCATTGTTGATGACATTTTCAGCATCCTTCTGGGAAATTCCTGATTTCCGAAAACAGTTGGTAAAGGTTTGGTTGTCAATATCGTCCCACGCTTTTCTAAGCATGAACATAGCAACAAGAATCGAGAACTTCGGGATAGAGACTTTTTCATCCAATGCTTTTATCAACTTGCGGACTGCTAACGATCGATACTTCGCTTTCAGTGCACGAATGATTTCTTGGTCCATAGGTTGAGTATGCGACGTTGTATTCGGAGGAAGGAAGATTAATTCTACCCATTCCAGCTTTTCGACATGAGGATGAGCGGTGCAATTGTCAACAATCAGAGCAATTTTTCGTTTAGAGACGTTTAAAGCTCTTCTAAGGCATTGCCAGCAGCTAACCCAGTATGTCTGACTTTACTATGCTTTCCTCCAGAGCACTTTTCACCTTCCATGTGCAGAGATTTATTTGGAAGGCATTGAAAGAAGAGCCCGAATTCGTCGGCATTGAAAATATTTTCCAAAGGATAGCGGGACAAAATGGTTGGTAAGGTTGTCTCTGACCATGGTGCTGTCATCTCCTCAGTGACAGATCTTGATTCGCCGGCGATGGTTTTGAAGGATACGCCATACCTGAAAATATAAGATAAGAAAAATGTGTATCTCCGTTGTTCTGTCAAGTGTGATTAGAGCTTTAATCTTTGCTTGATTCGAATATAAAAGATTCGACTTTTCTAAATTTGTTTACTTTGTTTTCGGAACAAAATTTTAAAAAAAGTATGGATGCCATGGAAGTCAAACAAGTCAAAAAATTAAAAGACATTATTTGCTGCAAGGAACTTCCCATCATTAGGCTCTTACTTACGAAATCAACGCTTTTGTAATGGGTTATCATGTTTATAAAAGTAACTGGACACGCTCTACCGGAGACGAATTTTATGGTTTTATGGAACCGACAAATAAAATGGATAAATATGCAGTTGCAGTCAAGAAAAATGATGCAGAAGTCATAGGTCATCTACCCCTCGGGAAGTACGGCCGTTTTACAAAAGTCATTTTTTATTTTCTCAAGAATGACAGCTTCAATGTTTGCAAAATAACAATTACTGGAAAGTCATTAAATGCTGGTGATGGTTTGGGGATGAAAGTTCCATGCAAGTTATCCTTCATCTCAGAAAAAAAATCTATTGATGTTTTGCAAAGACAACTACCAAAGCTATTGTAATATTTATAAGATTTATATAAATTTAAATATGAAAGTATGTTTACCCAACCTGGTTTTCCATTTAGCTAAGCTAACCACCCTTGTGAAGCTTGAAACGACTCAACACCCAGTTCTTCTGCGAACTCAAGAGCTTTCTCCTTCAGAATCACTCCACTTATTGGAATATTTTCGCTTCTCATCACAAGTAGCCACTTATGAACAGCCTTGTTTACATCTTCAAATTTTTCAGGTTTTGATCTCTTAGAGATTAACCCTTTGTTAAACTGTTTAAAGATTTTTTCCTTATTTTTTTTCCACGTCGACAATGTGCTTGAAGGAATATTGAAAGCTTTTGCAACATCCTTTGGAGCAGTTCCTTTTTCAAGCTCTTTGAGGACACTGTATTTTATTTTACAAGACTTGTTATCGGCTCTACTTCTTTTTGACGCTGCCACACAGACGCCATTGTCAGATTGCTATGAAATTCTGTTTTTGAAAATTGGTTGAGAAAGCGTTGTCGTTCGAAACACAAACAAAACATTTGAATCATGCATTCGAACAATATAAGGCCCACAACACACGTAAACATTAAAATATGAAAATGATAAAGAGTTAAATGATCAGGAAAACTTATCAATTTTTTTCAAAATGCCACAAAATTCGAATTATGGAGTCAAAAAACTTTAAGAACAAAATAATCTGTTCGACTTAAGGGAACATTCGAGTTATGGAGGTTCGAGTAGTAGAGGTTTTTTTATAAGAGTTTATTAGGAAATTTTCACGGTGCCAACGAATTCGTTCGAGTTAAGGAGACGTTCGAGTAATAGAGGTTCGAGTTACGGAGATATTATCTTTAGTAATTTAGTACTGGAAGCAAATATTCCAACCTAACTGTTTTGTTCATCCAAAAGTGTTGTTCTTCAAGAACATACACTTCAGTATTTATCCTTGTCCTCGCCTAATTATTACTATTCTGAATATTTATACAGGATGTAGCCACTTCAGTATTGAAAACACTTTTATCAATGTGGGTCCTGTGCTCTGAATTACGCATACACCGGTATCACAAGCGAACTCCATGACCGCATTGCCACGCGATGTGATTGACGGGAACTCCTGGTAACGAGGTTGGGGAACAAGCTCCAAAAAATAGATATCGGGCAGGCCAAATTTTTATAAAGAAAAATAACAGGTGGATTGACTCACTGACGCGCAAAATGAAGTCAATGCACGCAACAACTTTCACAGGAAAAGCCTAGTGAGATAAGTTTCGTCCATAAACCTCTCAACAGTAGAAACGGCGTGTCGAATTTGTGCATCACTTCGAGATCTTCTATAGCAGCAATTTTTACGTCATGACACCTTCAGAGCGCAGGTTCGACTGGGCTGCATTAAAAATTATGAACCCTCTTTCTATACGTGCCTGTAAAGTGCGGACGGGGAAGGACCAACCTTGTCCCATGACATTTTGCTTTTTTGGTCATTTTTATCGGTTAAAATTGTTTGCCGCGTTCTGTAATAACGGCCCAGCGGTCAAGAGACCCTGGAGACAAGGACTGGCAGTTTTTTTTGTCTCGTTCGCACAATTCAGGGTTAAACGAGTCAAACATAACAACAACAACAAAAGTGGATAAAGTTGTGTTGGTTTGGTTGTGGAAAACAAAGATTTTTAATTTCTTATGACTTTTAAGTATCCCTTTCTATATTTCATTTTATTGTATTTCTACTTATGATACCAGAAACAAGGCTAGAGGATGTGAAAAACCCCAAACAAATGTGGACTAAAGGGGATCTCTACTGTATAGCCAGAGGTGTTAGTTAGCTAGCTAGCTAGCTAGCTATAATAGCTATTCTTCGGATCCAGGTTAACATGCTTAAAATTATACACTAAGTGCATATACCTCTATTAGTAGCCAAACATTTAATATTTCAAAAGAAATGACCACTCAAATCAACTGCACAGAAAAAATACTTTTATTGAGATTTGAGGAAAATGGAAATAAAATGAAAATTATTGGCTACAATTCCTTTACATATATATGTTTTAGGTAAGTTCACTGCCAATATGCTAAATTTTCATGCAATGTGACTAATTTTTTATTATTATTATTTCTTAAGAAAATGAGAAATTTTCATATTGTCCAAGGCCAAAACTTTGTTAACTTCCTTATTATAATACAAAAAATGAAAAACAACGTAACTGTGAAATAGGGTATACACACTTGTTATTCTGTGACATGCCTTCTATAACCAGTATCATTTAATCTAAAGATTTTATCAAGTTTAGGTTTAACTCTACAGCAAAAAGAAAATTCTTTAATCTATGAGCCTAAAAATAGGGTGGCCACTACTCCTAAAAAATTACTGAAAATAAAATACACTACTGGAAAACACTGCTGGAAAAGTTAAAAAAGTCCTGGAAATTTTTTTTCATCAAAGTTTATTCTTTTAAAGTATCTCATGCTGAACAACTTAATTTTTCCTTTCTCTCTTTTTACAACTTAGACTACCATTCTTGACCAACTTGGATTAACAAATTGGCAATGTGTCTCCAATGTATATATGTGCAGTTGATCCTTGTAGGTTAGAACACTTATACATACAACCCCTATAAATGTATAAAAGGATTCAGAAAACCCTGTAAACAAATGTCTTCAAAACGATAAATAGATATCCAGGACTTGCAATCTGACATGAGTCTCCAACTCTGATTTGTGTTGAGAATCCTGTAAGTAAAGCACATGTAAGTTTATTTTTATGTGTATAAGTAGAGATTTGTGTAGTTGAAAAATGCATATTTATATAAATTTACTGATTCATAAACTAAAGAGACCACAGTAGTTATTCTTACAGCGTAAATATTTAAGAATAAATAAATAATTTAAAGAAAAAAAGAAAGAAAGACATGTCCCTATTTATAATTCTTTTAAATTGGGCTTTTTAATGT
The DNA here is from genome assembly GCF_029227915.1 of Hydractinia symbiolongicarpus. Taxonomy (NCBI): domain Eukaryota; kingdom Metazoa; phylum Cnidaria; class Hydrozoa; order Anthoathecata; family Hydractiniidae; genus Hydractinia; species Hydractinia symbiolongicarpus. Next base: position 9,462,210 of record NC_079878.1, read on the forward strand.
TAATCCTAAAGTAATCTATCGTTATGTAAGTTTTCTTGGAATAGACATGATAATAATTATTATGATGTACAGCCCTTATAATTAGAATTTTTTACGTTGTCAATAAAACTGCTGACGTTAAACACATTTAACTTATTTGCGTCTGCAATATTTTTTGGTAGTGAAATTTTTCAACTGGAAAAAACTCACACCATTCACCTTGTATTGGGGCTAGATTTCTCATAAATTAGATGTATTGATAATGACAAATAGAAATGGAGTACAAGTCTCATTGACATACCTTCCCTATGGTGAACTTTGCTAAGTTAATATTTCACTGCCAACTAGCTTTTTATGTTTCGAGTTAAACTCATTAGGTTGGGGCACATTATGTTGCATATCGCAGAAGTTGACGGTGACATGTTCGAAAATGCTTGTCACAGGCACAGTTCAACATGAAGCAAAACTGTACAGGAGACTCAAATGTTAGAGTCTTTGCAGAATGTCTCTCCTCGCAAAACTGAAGGTAGGGCTGACTTATTGCCTGCTATGTTGTGTGGAAGAGAGAACTTCTGGATTTCTTTTAATACGATATACATTCTTTGTCAATTATTAATGCGAATCGATTGGCACCACGGTATTTCTGTAGCTTGAATGATTTTAGTTAGTGATAATACTGAATAATACTGAAAATCCAATGTAGTTTTTCTTCAGTCGCAATGAGTGGTAGTAGCTCAAACAATACCACAATTGTTGTTTTTTTGAAAAATTTCGCAACAATATTACGTTGGCAATTTTTTTGCCGACGAACTATGCTATCTTTGTAGTTTACGTCGGCAATTACGTCGACAGTGCTGAATGCTGACACAAATTACAGAGGATTTTTTTCTTATGTATATGACTTTATCATTCATTCTTATCTGAGCATTTTGTGTATAATAAAATTAGAGTCAATAAAGGGAAAGTAGTTTCATGTGCGTTATTAATTGTATTGTTCTATTTTTTCATATTTTGAGTTGCCAAACTGTTGCTGTGCAGCCCTAAGTACATCGTATTATTTGTGATTAAAGTGATCTTTTGCCTTATGTGAAAAGTGCACAAAGTAATTAATCCACTTTGATTTATACTGTGTGTAGATGCTGATGTGAAAGTCTACTATTGTTTTAGTTTAATTAAATTTTTCAAATTTTGCTTTTCAAAGTGGGTCAATCACGTGATACTAACCAAAAATGTTTTTAAAGGTGGCTTAAACATGTTGACTAGTCTGCTATGAGGTTAAACAATTTAATTTTACAAATTAAATTGGTTCCTTCTCATTTGTTAACTACTTTGCAGAAGCAGATCAACACTTTTGACAAATATGTGTCAAAGAAAATAATTGTTAAATAATGATCCCTTAAAAAATTTTTCTGTTCTATTTATAGATTTAATTCTAGTTATTAGCTACCCCTATGATATAATTTATAGTATGTCATGGAAAAACATGATTATGGTAGATCAACATTTAGGCAATAAAGAAAAAGTGCACCATTCTGGTCCTGTAAAAAAAAATTTGTTGTTTTCACTTTTTTGTTAGTCAGTTGGTTAGTAACATACAGTATTCATGCTTTTGTAAGAATGAATGTTAATTCTGTCCTGAATAAAGCTTTTTTTAAAAGACATGTGTGGACTATATGTAAATGCAGTGATGCCCATCATAAGAAAAAAATAAAGATTGGGCTAAAGGCTTTTTTGTAAGAGTTTGAAAAAAAATAGTTTGCTTTAGATAAGAATGTAAAAACGAATGCATCTGGAGTGCTAATAAAAAAATGGATGAATTGTCACCAAAAAGGGTCTGTATATTTTAAATCTTCTATAATCTTTTGATTTTTTTAAAAAAATGATTAGTTTAATATTATAGCTTTCTTTGTTAACATAGGAAATTAAGCAAGGCAGGAGAGCAGGAAATCCTTTTCAAGCAGGAAGCCAAAGATCTGGTGGAAGTGATTCAAATACTAGCGTCCAAGGAACTGTATGTATTTCAAAAACATTTTTATTTTGAGTGGAAAGGAAAAAAGGTTACTATTAGATTTTTTTAACCCATAGTGTGACTGTCAATAAATTTCATTAAAATACTGTTTTAGTCACCACGTCCTGCAAGAAGACAAGGAGGTTGGGCAGAAGATGCAAGTAAAAAGAAAGGGTATGTTTTGCATTTCAAAATGCACTCTTTTTTATCAGGAAACATGCAAGGCTTCACCGTGTTCCTAATTAAATGATGTCTAAAAATCTATCTGTTATAATGAAAACAGTTTTTCCATTTGGGATTTTTATAGAAGAACATATATAATTATGAGAAATTTGAGATTTAAAACAGTTAAACTGTGATAGGTATACAATTTCTATATGAATACTATTAATGTATAGGGCAGCAAACCTTTTTTTTTAAGGGATATTAGACGCCTTTTGGTGTTTTTCAATATGTAATGTACATTTTTGTGTCTCTAATTTACACAAATATGCATGAAAATAAAATTTCTTGTCAAAGTTATTAGCTACATTGTGAAGATCTATCTATTTCAATACTTAAGAATTTCTTTCTTATTTTTATAACATTTTAAAATATATCAGACAAAAAAAACCCACCAATTTAACAAGCAAAAGGCTCAAAGATTTTCCAAATCGTAATCTTTTCTGTTCAATTTATAATTAAAGTCCATATGATATCCATCCATATGAAGGTGAAAAATGTAAGACAGAGTATATTACAGACACAGCCTATGATGTATTAATCACAAAGGTTTTGGTTCTGTAACTATGACCTTTTCATCTTCTATATTTTAATAGCAGTGTATAACAGGAATGACAATAATTCCTCTTCCTAAAAGACCAAAGTAAGTTTTTTTGTAGAAATTCCTTGTAAAAGTAGGCTTTAAAACCCTATTAAGAAGTTTTTTACAAATCATGCTAAGCCTGAAAAGATTCAATCCCAAGCCAGTTTAATTATATTTTGTTTAAGGATTTTAGTCAACTGGATGTAACATAAAGTACACATGCTTTACATTCGAGCTGCATTCATGGGCATCCATTATCTGTCTTTTCACTTTCTGATTGTACCTGTTTAAAGGTACAATCAGAAGGTGGACCATTTAAACGTTATTTAAATTTTTGACTTATTAAAAATAATATTTAATGTTTAGAGAGTTTGATGAAGATGATGACGATGGGTAAATAATATAAATTTAAATTTTAAAACTTTTAGTAACGTAACTAGTTGTAATCATATAAATTTTAACCTAAAAAATATGGTTTTGTGAAGCACTCGCAATAATGCACAATCGTATTGGGAAAAACTTTCAGACTAAAACTTTCTGCATTAATACGCTATTTGCTTTATGCATCCGTTAAATAATAAAGTATATATGTAAGAAAATGCCTTCACATTTGGTGTTTGAAAAAACTACTTTTACATTAGTACATTTTGCAAAAAGAAAATTTGTGGTATGATTTTATTTTTAATTTTTGCAAAATTAAATTTTATTGCAGTACATAAAAGGCAGTTAAATTTACCATAAAAATATAGTTAAATCTTGTGCTTAAAACCTGACGTAAAATCTAAAGGAAGTTGATAAATTCTTACTCGAAGTGTTTCATAAATTCAAAACTAATAAAACTAGTTTTATATAATATAGTGTGCACATCAAAATTGAAAATGCACAAACATGTAACTTCAGAATTCTTAACTTAGATGTTGGCACCATTGGCAGCCTCCTCTACCTTTGAACACACACCCTCCCCCTCCCCCACCTTTGAACACACACCTTCCCTCTCCTCCACCTTCAAACACACCCATAAAAGCAGTACCAATCATAAAAGTATGTTCTAATTTCTTTGTTTCTACCAGCAATAGAGAACTTGCCATTTATCACCTCCCACACCCAAATTAATGTCGCCCCTTATAAGATCATAACTGTTTATTGACTGATCATCACTAAATAAAAACTACAATGAATGTTTTGTTAGGTTAAGGCCATCAGAAATATCAGTAAAACACAATTTTCCTTAGCTGTCAATTATCAAAACACTTTTTACTGCGCTGTTGATATTTACTTCAGTAATATTCATGTATGTGATCTTATTTTTTAGCAAAGGAGGAAGAAGTGATAACGATGATGAGTAAGTCATTTTTTTTAAATTTCTAGGAATAATTTTCATGCCAAGATCATTATTATGATGGTTATTGAAGGAGGCAAGATAGAAAAATTAAAGATTATTTGGTGAAATCTCGACACGAAGGAATATTGTCTTGCTAAAGAGAAAAAATCTGATTGGTTGGCATTTTTTGAATTTCTTGCAGTAATTTTTACATTCGTTTTTTTTTTTACTTTTAAAAGGGCAGTCTATAGTTTGTTTTACACAAATAAAAAAAATGGATCAAATAAAAAAGATATTGTAGCAAATTCGAGGTTTTTTTTATGGAATCTACACACGAGGGAACTATATTCAATGTAGCAGTCAAAAAATTGTGACAGTCCTCAAATTAACTTCTTTATATTTTTTTCACAGCGAACGACTGAAGCATGACGCGACAGTGTTGTTAGATAATGATGTTGATGACATACCTGTCATTCCAGATCTAGAAGAAGTTCAGGATGATGATATGGCTTTACAAGTGGCTGCTCCGCCAAGGTTTGCATATTGACTAGTTGAGCAAACGAACTTTAAAATATCGCTTCTTTTTTTTTAATACCCAACTTTTTTCTTATCGGTTATAATAAAAACAAACAGGACTGAAATCAAGACTTTTGCAACTTAAACAACAATTTTTAACCACTCGCGTAATAAAAATTACCCTCCCGTCCACCCTAATTGTTAATTTGTTCCAAACCGACTACACATATTTTGATTTATTAAAAGAGACAAACCTCATTTTCGGCAACAACCTATGGATATAAGCTGTGAATATGTTGGCAAACCATATGTAAACGGTTTACAATAAACACTAATACCAGCCGCATTGGCTCATCGACTACTGTTTGTTGTTCTTTTAATGCGAGTCAAATTTTCAACATTGCTAACATTATTTACGCAAGGTAACTAAGGAAAATACCTTGTGATTTATAGAAACAGAAAACCCAGAAACTCCACCTGCTATCTTTTGTAAGAACCCTCTCTTATCACGTAGAATTACATAGAATGAAATCTTTTTGCGGTGAAAGTCTTTAAAAGCATCGTCATGTTATACAAAAAACAGTCTTATGACAAGGCAGTCAGAATAAATCAATTGCGTTGTGTTCAAAAAAGTTCAGAAAATTCGCTTCCAAATAAATAAAAGATACAGCCCCCTCTCCCCTCATTCAGCTATTGCTGACTTCACTCTATTGAGAATGAATCAGAATGAAAATCCACCAACCTTAATGTACTAACACCCTCCCCAACTACTGGTTAAAAGAATTCAACCACCACCAATTCAACCAGCCTTCTACTCCCTCCCCTCCTCAATAGTCCCTCCCTCCTCAATAGTCCCCCTCCCTACAGTTGGATTAACTTTAAAAATAAGTAATATATTTTTGTTGTTTAGTGTTCAAGTCACAAGAGTGGCGACGTATAAAGAACTAGATCACGATTTTGAAAAACACGCAGGCTTGTTGACACTGGTGAGCTTCTTAGCTGGACTTTCTTTGTCTATTTTGCGGAAATAATTACATCTGAACCAATCAGGATAGTAAATTTACATGCATAATTAAACGTGTTTGAAGTAATGCGTCGTAATTTTCTTTTTTCATGAACAAGCGAGTATGTGTGTAAGTTTGCTATGTAAAGCTTGTGTGCAAATGAAGTTTTGTCTCACTATATCAATAAACTTTAAATATGTTTAAAGAAGAGAAAAATCAACCCTTTACCTGAAATATTTAACTTTCAATTTCGCAAAAGCCGAAAAAATATCAATACACCTTTCCCGAACTTCATAAATTATAATAATTATGACGTCGTCCAAAATTTCATATAGGTTCTATGCTCTTTAAAAAAGGATATTCAGATATCAAATTATCATGACAAAACTGTAGGTTTAGAGCAATATAATATTCTGGTTGGATTTTATTTTAATTTAAAAAAAAATAATTATTTTGAAACAAGGCTATTCTTAGAAAGCTCGGCTATATGAATGGTTTGACCGTAACTTTTAGCTGGCAGTTGAGGCACTTAAGGAACAGAGATATTTACGAAATTAGGTAATTTGTTCTACTTTTTTATAAGGAACTTAGGGATGGGAATTATTTTTAGTATCGACCTCTTTAATTAAGTTTAGCATAATTAGGAAATTCGGAAAAGGTCTATTGAAGTGTTTTAATTTCTCGATTTTACCATTTTCGGAATTTTAATTTTGCAAATTAACCTTTTGGATAAATGCGAAACGAGATAAGTAAAATCCTGGAAATCGGAAAGTCAGACATTTTGTTGGCCTTTTATGCAGTTTGATAGAAAGCAATTGTTTTTAGTATCTTCGCAAGTGCAAACCATGGTTTTGAGATTTTGAAAAGTTTTTTTAAAGAACATCATTTTTTAAAAAAAACAAAAAAACTAATGGAAGTCTAAGCCTTTCATCCCAACCCCCGGTTCCTACGGCACTGTTAGGTGTGTTTAACGGTGTTGTTAAATCTCAGCGAGGGTGTACCAACCATAACAAAGCATTTAAACTACTATAAACAAACTAGTCCTGAATCTATTGGTGATTTTATAAAAAGTCCCCATCACTTGCGATACTCAGTACTCCAATTATTGCGAGTATTGATAAAGTTACTAAGACTTATTTCTTTGTCTCATTTTTTCACCACAGGACGGAGATATCGATTTAAAACTTTTGGGAAGTGTACTTTCCCCTGAAGCAGAAGTAATCGAGGTAAAGACTTTTATTGTTTATGTTGATATTGTTTATTTTAATCCAAGGTGGTTGGCTCACACTATGTCTAATGTCTGATTTGATTTTTGTTGTTGTTTTTGTTGTTTTTTGTTTTTGTTGTTGTTGTTGTTGTTCTTGAAAAATGATGTTGTGGTGTGATGCGCTAATCTTTAAATTCTAACCAGTCACGAGATGTCGAAAGACCATCTTATCTAACAAGCTTAGGTTGATTTCGATTAAAACGCTATAGATGGGAAACATAATGTGGTTAAAGCCTGAGTCCATTTAAAATTTGGTCACTGTGTACACTTTTACAACTTATTAGTCAACCCTGATACTCAAATTTCAAACCAGATGCAATCATCTGCCCCTGTTCTATCTCTTTGTGACAGTAGGTAATGTTTTTTAACACGTGATATACTACGGATATACACCTGATATACTAATGATATACACGTGGTATACTACTGATATACAGAGAAACTTAAGAAAAATCATCTTCGCAGAATTTCTGTTTTATGAGAAACACGATTTTCTTAATTTGAGGCTGAGATTATATGTACTCTCTACTTCTAACTCACAAAATTTTGATAAAATTGCACAGTTAGGTTGACAGATGGACAGGGATTTATTTTGTTGAACTAAATATGGGTATAAAACAGTGGTCTGGCTGAAAATTGTCAGAAAATCTCCTATAAAGTTAAGAAATATCCAGGCTGAACCCAAAGATCATGTTTCTTATAAAAAACGTGTATCAATCAAAACTTTAAGCGAAATTAATTTTAAGCTTAACATCTCAGGTTTACCTCTTACTAGAATTTCAGAAAGAATTTCAGTACATAAATTAGAAAAAAATGTTATAGGACAAAATCCTCTACACTATTCTAACCATCACCAGCCATTCAGTAATTGCCCATAGAGGTGGTAAGTTTATGTGTATTCAAAACCAAGCTGTGGAATTCTTCTTTTAGGACGATAAAGTTTGGGAGTGGGACCGCATATTTACAGAAGTGGCTTCTGATCTTCGTACAGAATGGGAAAAAGCAAAAGTTATTTCTGATAATAAAGATTAAGCTGAAATTTGTATTTATTTGTATTTTTAATATTTGTCAAAACATTTTTATTGTACATTTGTTTTTGTCTTGGAATTTATAAGTTACTCCGATGATGTCGCGTTTTATCCTCATATCAAAAAACACTACAGGCCCTGGGATCGAGGTTGATGATGTACCAAGCCAGTAATTGTTAATTTTTTTACCCCAAATAAAAATAGAACAATTTTATTCTCAGGAAAAAAAAATGGAGCGATGCCGCTGTAAAAGGATAGCATACTTCTGTGAGTGTTTATTGGCTTTTCTTTGTCACGCACATTGTGCGCTATCAACAATTTATATAAGGAACCCGTTTAGAAGAAACTTATTTTTACGAAGAGCTCAAAAATTGAGCGCAGGCGCGCTAAAGAATATGAGTGGCAATTTAAAACACTGCCTGCCCTGCGTGTGTGAAAAAATAGCAGAGCATTGACTGTTAGACACTTTTGTCCATATTTAAAAAAATGACGACAAAATTGCTTTTGCTTCGATATTTTTGTCTAGGATTGTAGACTATTACGATATTTGTTTTGATTCTTTTAAAACAAAGGTGTTGCATGTGTTTTACTGTAAAAGTATTTTTACTGCAAGAGAAGATTGTCTTGTAGGACGTGACAAAATACCGTTCAAAATACAACTTCGTATAACGAAGAAAAAATGAAACAAGGACAGCTCATACTATAAAACTCATGTGACAGAGAGCTCATACTAGAAACTCATGTGACACAGAGCTCAAACTAGAAAACTCGGCATATGAGAAAAGTGAGACCCGATACCGTATGTGATACCCGAGACCCGATACCCTGACACCGATACCCGAGACCCAATACCCTGATACCGATACCCGAGACCTGATACCCTGATTTTTTTTTATTATTTTTTTTAATTTTTTATTTGAATATGAACGATAATAAAAACACATTTTGATATGTATATATTTCTTCATTATACGGAAATATTTGTTGCACGTAATATGCGAATATGTTGCTGGCTCAACAATGGTTTTTTATCACCAGGAACTACAATGAAACTAGCATCAAAAAAATTATTTTGTCTGATCAAACATGAATAATTAAAGTGATAATAGACGTTTTTAAATTCATTAGAGAATGTTTGTTTTTTCGTTGTAGGGTCGAAATAACTCCTTTTAGTTTTCGAAACCACGATTAAATTTTCTATATTGTCTGATGGAATATTTGACTGAAATTTTCCTCCACAACCATAGCAAGTTGATACATTTTTGTGGGTGTAGTTGAGTAGGAACAAGACATAACCATTATCTGTTGGTACAGGTGGTGCTGGTTTATTAACTGTTGCTGAAGGTGGAATAGGTTGCGTTGATGGTGTTCTCGTTTGTGCAGAAGCTTGTGGATTGATTAAATTTGTGATTGGAACCTTTTTAACGTTAGCTGGCCCTTTTCTTCTCTGAGTTGCCTTCGTTTTCTTTTTGCCAGCGTTTTTCTCTTTGGAAAAGTCTACTAGGCTTCTGACATTAGTTGTCTTTTTTTCGCATTGCTTTAAAAAAGGTTCGACCACATTCAACTTAAATACTATGCAGACAGTATGCGCACATATTCCAAAACCTTTAAACCGATAGCAAATTTCACAACAAGTTAAAATGTTTTTTTTCTTGTTTATTCCAACTGTGAATGGTTGTTTTTCGTTTTTAGCATTTTTAACATAATATGTATCGCCAAATCCTTTGATGACATCTTCATTGTTACCAGCTAACAATCTGGCATCTTTCATTTTTTCTTCAACTATAGACTCTAGAATCCAATTTAACGTTTTCACAATCTCGACGTCTTTTCCATCTGAATTTTGAGTTTGAGAAGAAGTAATTTTCTTTTTCTGAATTATATCAGATTTTCTTGGTGTATCTTGTTTTTCAGCTTCGGGCAAGAATGTATTGAACTTATCGATTTCAGCTTTCCTTTGGGTCGGGATCATGTTGTAAAATTTGCTCTCAATTATAAAGAACTGCTGGTATCCCTTTGCCAGTTTCCAATCCCCTATGGAGACACAGGAAAAATAATTAAACTTAAGTCCCAGACGAAAATGTTTGGCGAATTTTCGTCGAATATAGAGAAAAACACAAGTTAAGAGTTCTTTGAATCAGAGTAAGCATATAATTTCATCTTAGTATTACGATTGCAATAAAGTTTTTAGAAATAAAATATCAAATAGCCCACCTTTCCCAATTAAAGCAAGTTTGACTTTCTCTTCTTGCTTCTTTACCTCATCTTGCATCAATTTCACTGTTTGTTTCAACGTTAGTTTTCCACTTTCTTTGCTCCGTTTTATCATTGAGTTGATTGACTCATTCGCATTTTGTGAATATGGTTCTGGTGGATTACCAAGGCCACACTTGATTCTAACACTCGACAGCATTTTTTCTTTCATTGAATGTTTTTTGAAATTTTCAAAATATTCTATGAATTTTGGCCCATTTGGTTTAACTTTCCATTTTTCTGATATCTTTTCATACATTTCTTCAAACTCCTCTTCTGTTTCACAGTCCACTAAACCCTTTATTTTTGTTTCACCACTGATCTTGCCAAATATATCCCACAAAATTTCGTTTTTTTCCATACCAAGTTTTTTTGCTTGTTTGACTATATTGTCTTTGACATGTATGGAAGGTTGTTGTAAATGCTCGATGGATTTTTGTTTCTTCATCGGTTCCAAACGATTTCAAATTGACAGCATTAGGCTTAAATCTGACGATATTACTCGGAAGTGTGTAATATGAATCAAAGGTTTTGTGAGAATGTATAATGGTAGGTCCAATCATAACTGGATGTTCTTCAGTGTTACTTTTTACAAGTAACAGATGCTTGTAAGTGGTGATTGTTACGTTATAATCACAAATATTGAAAGTAGCATCCACACCTAAAATACTTGGCGGTTCACTGTTAATGCAAAAACGCTCAAGGTCATTTAACTGAGTATCAGTGGCCATAAACAGTGTTTGCTCCGGTGCAGTTCTTATATCTCTCAAAAACGCGTTACTTGTGCCAAGTTGACCCTGGCATAAATCCAGCAACTCAACTAGTTCATTTTTACTGTGTAGACCATCAGTTTTTTTACTGACATCATATGATTGTCTATAGTTATTAGGTATTTCAGCCACAGTTCGTGCATTTTCAAACCCACCAATGTTATCACTGACTTTATGGAAAGTATTTTTACCCTTTTTGTAAATATTACTACGTGTTTCTAGCAATTGTTTTCTTGTTGAGTGCAATGTTTTTATGCGGTTATTTTTTCCTTCTTTTTTCATATCTATTGCATGTTCGTGGCTATCAAAGTAGTATTTTATGTACACCAACGGGTTCATTCCACCATTTCCTTCGGTTACAGTGATGATGACTTTATGAAAATCACCAGTTTGTCCATGTGAATAAACAAATCTCGTGAATTTGTACTCTTGCGACTCGAACTGATCTGCAGATTTTAATTCACCATCAATATCAGTGACATAGTAAAATTTCTTTGTAGCCTTCTTCTTCATGTCAGGAATGAGATCGACTTTCACATCCCTCCAATCTCCAAGCTTAGTTGTGTCGACAACAAATTCAACATTATGTTGAACATAAACGGGTGTTGCAGAAGCAATATTTCCGGTAGGAAAGTCCTGACGAATGATCATATCTGCTATTCATTTTGTTTCGCATGACCCAGAGCTTCCAGATTTAAGAATTGGTAGCGTCAAGTCGTTATTGTAATAGGATATACCTATAACATAATCTTTTTATTATTGGCTATCCTGTTGAAAAGGTTCATTAAGCCATCAGGTGCACCAAAGAGAGGTCGTCTGATTTCTTACCGTCTGGTATGATATCCACATCATTTTCATTACCATCACTTTCATCCATCATATTGAAACTATCGGAAGCTGTTTCATCACAGATACTTTCTTCTTCATTTAAACCCGCGTTATCTAATTTGAATAATTAATGACACGTAAAAATCATTGAACAGACACACCAAAATATTGTTAAAAATGTTAAACCTCCTAACCTGTTGGAAAGTTGCATTCGAATGGATTCTTCGATAAAATGTCATCTTCACTATCACTACTTGTATCTATAATATTATGTAATTATCATCAATTATAACGTTAAACTCTACTAGCTCCATACCCAAGGATCCAGAACATCAAGTTTGTCTTCAAGTTTGAAAAATGGAAATAAAATTATTTACCTATTATTATAACTTTTCTTTGCGTATCATGTTTGTTATCTACCCGCTGCTCTAAACCATAAAAAAGTGAAAAATGATAATTTTTTTTACTTTATGAATGATAATATTTTACCGTTTTACCAACGTTGTTTCACCATGAAAAGCTATCGAAAAAATTAACTTACTTCTTTTCCCCACTTTTCCGACCCGGATCCATTCTCTATCATCATTTTCTCTTTTAATGCCTAGAGAAATTATGCTGAATCATCACTTAGACACATAAATAATATAAGCTTTCTGCACGTTAGAAATAAAAAAGTAAGTGAAAAATGCACTCGGTAGAAAAAGAAAAAATATTTTGTGTAGATTATTCAATCAAAATGCGAGAAAAACTAAAGTATATGATAATTAGACATACCGGACATTGCGTCTGAAATTTCATCGTCAGAATCAAGATTAATGAAATCCACACACAGATGCCATGGGTGCCTAATAAAAAAAATAATATTCAAATTAAAACTTGTCTGTATTAAACTAAGAATTATACACGGAAATAAATGATGCTCACCCAATGTCAAAATATCATAGTGTTCGCCAACTTTCAACACGTCTACTTCGTTATACGATGTTGTTCTGTTGGGCACAATATTGTTGAGATCGTACAACACGTATTCTTTTTCTTGTTGTAAAAATATTTTTATAGTTAAATGCATGCTATTGCTAATAGCGTGTAAGATTAAATCAACTATATTCTAATAATTCCTCATCTTTACGTATTCATCAAATTCTTCGATAATATATTAGTGTCATCGGCAGTAAACACTCCGTAATAATCTAAATTGCTTAAGAGTTCATATCTTGTCATTTCAATGAGACCATCCAACGAAGGCATTGCGCTAAATTCTTTTTGCTTCATAGCACCCAACACTGCATATAGTGCACAAAAACCATCTCCTTTTACTTTCTGAATTCTCGCTTCCATCAACTTCACTTTTTTCAAAATGTAACTGTTAGAAGAAAAATTGGGTGAGATTACATAGCCTCTGTTACTCGAAAAACAATTTATATTTAAAAAAGAACATACCTTGATTCCATTGTAGTTGTAATTGAATGTAAATTATAATAAAAACGCGTTTTAAAATTACTATTACTTCACTAAACACACGAACTTCACTCTTTGCTTTTTCCTTTCCCATTCAATCCATCGAACAGACACTTTCACATGCTTAATCTGGATTTCCTCATTAATTATTCATTCGATCGAACGTACGTCTTGCTTCGAATAAACTTAACATATCATCTCTGATATGTTAGGTTGAAAAAACAAGAAAATAATGAGAAAAAATTAGATTTTTATTGAAATAAAACATCGCCGAAAAAAATTAATAAAAAAAAAAATCAGGGTATCGGGTCTCGGGTATCGGTGTCAGGGTATTGGGTCTCGGGTATCGGTATCAGGGTATCGGGTCTCGGGTATCACATAGGGTATCGGGTCTCACTTTTCTCATATGCCAGAAAACTCATGTGGCAGAGAGTTCACACTAGAAAACTTATGTGACAGAGGGCTCACACTAGAAAGAAAACGGGCTCTAGGGAGGAGGCCGGGTCAGCAATTTCATAAATTACGCACATCTTATACATTTTACTAAGAAAAAGAATTTCGCTTTTTCTCATTGTTGATAAAAGAAAAAAATATTAAAAAAATATTCGTGCCTCTGCATTTATTCTTTTCGCACATTATGACTGCTTTTCAAAAGAAATTCCTTTTGACCATCAGGAAAATGCCAGGAATTTGAACAAAGAAGGAAAAAATGGCAGTCAATAGATTGTCTGTATTCGAGCTCTATCAAATTTTTAAATTCTTTTTGAAAACTGTTTGCGGTGGATATATTATTTACACTGGGTTTTCCCCTACTTCTCATTACCATGGTTTTAAATCTGGAATTTCAGGAAATTGATGTCACAAAAGTTCCCCCCATTCTGCTCTTTAAATCTTATTTGCAGTTTAGGAAGAAAACTATATATATAAAGTAGAACTTAAGAAATTTTTTTTCATAAAATCATTACACTTGGTATTATCATACAGTTAACACATAAAAAATTTACAGAATGTATCAAGGGATGCTTGGTCACACTCTAAAGACAACCTCAGAGAGATAAGAGAATGGGACAGATTAAGTAATGAGTACTACGTTTTTATGTGGTCTCTTGTCAATTTGTATCCACGGTAAGAAAAAGACTTTTTTCGTTTTTCTCTTCCTGGGTTCAAATCGACAAAAGACCAGGTAAAACGTAGTATTCTTTGCTTAACCTGTCGCATTCTCTTATTTATATTTCCACAACCATGTTTAGACTCTCTTCCTGATGTTTTTTTATTTCCCTATTCCTGATTGCTGATAAAAAGACAGATGAGCTATACAACAACCAACAAAGTGCAAGTAACAACAAGTGTCAGCGAGTGAAAACAACTCACTTGTCACTCGTTGTTTCTTGTTGTTAATTGTCACTCGTCACCTGTTGTACAGCTCATTGTCTGTTTATTAACAATCAAAATAAAAAGTGAGAGAAATACCTCAAGAAAAGTGCCTAAGCATGGTTGTCTAAATATAATTTGTCTTTGGGGGTGCTACACAAGCATGTGAGCCTTATTTCTTGTATAAAGAATAAGTTCACATGCAATGCAGCACCCCCATAGATTCTTTAACAAACATGTCAAAAGATTTACGATAACTAATGCTGTTAAAGTTTGGATTTAAGTCCTTTAAAATGTCACATAGTTCTTTCCAATCTTCTTCTATCTCCACTAAATTAGTTCCAATGTGTCCATTATGTACTTGTTTGTTTCTGTAGTTCTTGAATCTCAATAAACATGCTCCCATACTATAATCATCTTCGCTTGGTGGGCGTCTCCACCCATTTCTAGGCTCTGGAATAGTCGTACAATATTGAATTAAAAGCACAATTAAAGTTACGTCGAACTTTGACGAATCTATTTCGTCTGTGCTTGTTGGAAATATCATCTGCCATTGCTTATGATTTAAAACTTTCTTTCCCCGAAGGCTTGAAAAAGGTTTGGATGATTTGAATTGCTGAAGTTTGTAGTATAAATCACGAGGATTCCTTGGAATTCCGTGTTTAGCATCATGGAGTATCTCCAGCAAATATTTTCCTTCTTTTATAATAACATAGTTGAAATGAGCCCAGTGAACATATGATTCAACTGCTGAATTCATCTTTTAACTTTTCTCCATATATTGAAGCTCAACTCTTCTTTATCTTTCTGCGGTCTGGTGAAGCGCTTGTGTCGGTTCGTTTTAAAAATAAAAATTTCGATGATTGGTCACACATATTTTACATTCATCAACAGTCGTGACGGGGGGGGGGGATGAAAGTAAAAAAACATGTTTACTATTACCTTACCTTTATGCTTTACGGTTGTTCCCTAATAAACGCCAATAAAAAAAGTTATCGTCCTTTCTTCTTTTTTCTCTTTTCACTAATTCTTTTGTGATGGTCCACAAATTTTGGATGCTAATACTCCCCCTCCCACTTGCAAGTAGCCCCCTGGACGATGTGTGTATGTCGAGTTCTACAGTATTGCATTTGAACTTATTGGGAAATCCCCTACCAGGTCATATTTATTTCCATGTCAAAAATGGGCAGCTGCATTTTAGATCAAAATGGAAAAAGGATACAAGATGCTCTGGGAACACAGGGAATGAATTTTTATATTATTGTAAAAATCTAAAATATGTTAAAGCCCATAGATGATTGGTCACAATAAAAAACCTCCTTCACAGAGAGCCAACTAAATTTTCGTATCGCTTTCACGGACGAGGAACGCAAGGGAAAAAAAGTAGATGTGAATCTGGCGCGGTGATAGCCATGAAAAAGGAGCCCGGGGTGCGAAATGGAGCTGGCGTACATGTTACACGGGGTGAATACTGAAAGTAGAAATGAGATTTTGGATTGTTATAATGTTTATAATAAAAAATTTAAAAACAATATAATCATCGGCTCTTTCATACACCCACATGCGCCCACACTCTTTCGTATTGAAGGTCTCCCGAAACAAAAGCCAAATCAGTTGCATACCATGCACCTCAGTACCAATGCACTGACAAAAAACTTCTTGATGGTGATCCCAGTCACATGGTATCATCAAATGGTGGTCTGTTTCAACAAATCATAGTAAACTTCAACGTACTGTTGATTAAGCCACCTAACAAGGTTACCCGCTATTGCTAGGTTTTTGTTTCACCTGACTTGAGCTGTACCTCCTGCAACCCACTTGAGCTGTACCTCCTGGTAGGAAGAAGACTCGTCCTATGCTGGCGTCACAGCATTTGATCTCGCAAAGGAGATTGATACTAAAATACATTTATCACATATTTTAGAGTTGGTGTTGATATTGTAATGCCCCGCAAGTGTACTGCTAATGTTCAAGTATCTTACAGCATCATTGACATCCGTTTCTGATTGGGATAGCATGCACATCATTTAGCCTAACTTTTGTCGCCATTGCGCGAATTGTTGAAACCACACTTATACTTCTATTGGCCACCTTAAATACCTGCTTGATGTCCCAAAACTTCACACCATCAAAGAAAATACACAAAAGGTTCTAGGTTCTCTTCCTTTAAGGTTCTAAAATTGATGTGGGATTCTAGCTTTTCAATAACACTGCACATGTGCTATCGACTAGCTATTTATTTGTTAGACGGGGGTCGGGACATCGTATTTTATCCCCTTTACGCATTATTCACTTGAATTAGGCTTTGCTCCAAAGAAGGAAGATACCCTTTGCAACACTTACAACAGCAGTTTTGTAGGTACAAAATAAATCAACGATTTGTGGTAAGCAACAGAAAGGTTTATAACACAAGTTTTAAGGCGATAGTAATTACCTTAATTTTTTTACTATCGCTCAAGAAATTTTGCTCCTGTCCCCGTTGTCTAATTATTCTCGCAAAACTGAACAGAAGTACTAGTTTTTTTAATCAAATATGCTTAGGGATAATACTTTATGACGGTAAAGTTAGAGTTTGCTTCCACACACGAAAAAAAAAACAATACAGTATATATTACTTATGTAGTGTGTAACTGTGTGTAATTAGTTTATAGCAAGGTCAACCTCGTCCCCGTTATTATTTTTTGGATGGGGATGTAACAATGCAACGTATCATATGAATGGCGACCATGGCAGGTCCGGGTACACAATCTCATCTCCAGGGCTTCCGGAGATATAATAACATAGCAATTCCTGGGGATAACGAGGGGTAAACACTATAATTTTGCCCTCTCCTCACTCCTGTTTCTGAAACGATTTTGTTTCCTTCGGACCTGCCACTTGTAAAAAGAATTGGTGATCACCCCTTTTTCTTTAATACTCCCACATGGTTTTAGGATGACAGGCCTTGTTTTTATTAGTTTGATTAAGCGAGAAAAAAACACGCTTTTTTATATAAACAACAATTAAGGCAACACAAGGCTAAAATTCATAGTGTTAAATGAAGTCAAGGCCCAGTCAACTCCCGACCCCGCCGTGGAAATCCTCCTATCTTTATTATGACTGAGCAGTCGAGAACAACCGATTGGTTTTCGAGGCAAGGAAAAGTATTTTTCAACGCAAACAAGCTTCGGTTCTATTTTAACTTTTACCAGGAGTCACTGCTTTATTTTGGAAGGTTTTGAGATGTTGTTGGACAAGCTAGCATATTTATATTCTCAAACCATAGTTAGTATTTCATTTAAATCACCTTTTCAAAATAGTGAAGACTTCTTAGAGATACCTAGCGTTTTTGTCTTTGTGGAACTAAGAGGTATAACAGTCCATGGGGAGAACTGTACTGTAATAGCCGATGCGAAGGATAAATATACAGTACGTACAGTATAGTTTACCACTAGCTAATTATAAAGTAGAGATCTTTTTTGCTTCAATTTCTGCATTTTTCTTTGGTATCAACTGTAGGCCTTTCTCATGTTCTTCATTCCTGACTACATACACTGACTCCATCTTTTTAATGTTTTTTATTCCATATCCTTAGGGCGTTTTTATTTCAAGAGCATTCATAAATTAAATCGGCTAATTACGTAGTATATATGCAGCTAATTATACGATAACAGCCACCATATTTGTTATGATGATGTTGTTGGAGCCCATGCAGTGTTTTGTAAAGACGGTATTTATCAGTTTAAGCAATAAATATCATTCTTGTGCAGTCGTTTCTTGTTCTTATTTTGTTTTTTATTGAAGCAGAACATGCTATGAAACAAGATAGATATGGCTAGCTATAAGATTGATATCAAAGAAAAGTGTGGAAATTTAAGCAAAAAGAATCTTCAAAAGTATAACTAGTCACTTACACGACTAATTAAACTGTATGTACTGTATAATTATCCTGTATCGTCTAACTATTCAAGACAGGCTAAATATCAGTTCTCCCTGACTGGATAATGGAGACCCGTTAAACTGTTTTTAACACCATAGCTATAGCAAGCTAAGTACTGCAACCATCTGAATCTAAAAATTAGGGCGACAACAATTTTAATTTAATTTTTGATGTTGTGATGTAATATGATGGCGCTACGACAGCAAAAAATTAATATCGCTGAAATGAAGTAGGACAGCAATTTTTAGGAGACTATAAATATTCCTTCTAAGCAAGTTTTCTAGCAACTCATTTTAAGTCTTGAATTATTATTGAATTATAATATTTCTTTAGTTTTTTTCTTAGAACATTTAATTTATTTTAACTTCCGAAGAAGCCAGGTGTTCCATTGTAATTTTAATTATTTAACAAGAAGTTAATAATAAAATAAGTTTAACTCCCAAACTGGCCCAAATTATTTCTGAACTTACTAGAATTATTCTCTAAATGCAAAATAGTGCTTTCAGTTGTGCTGAGTTGGCCATAGACGAGTTTCATTGTGACACTCAGGCATCTTTTGGCATCTACAGGCATATTTTGATCTTAAAATAAAAATATAGTTTGCATGTAGTTTAGATTTAGAACATATATTTATAGGTAAAAAGATGCTATTAGCCACAGTACAAAAGTTTTAACCATAATTTGACTTTCTTCACTTCACTTCATTAAGGTCTCCATTTTTTTGCCTGCCAATTTTTCTTAATTTTTCTGCACATGTGGAAGAATTCTGTAAACGTAAACATTGAAACTCGTCCAAACTTTCAAAGTATAAATATTACAAAGTTTAAATGAATCCTTTTTGAGAACACTACAACAACAAACTTTCTGCCATTATGTTTTTTGGATTTAAATAAATCATGGTTCAAGTACAGCTAATTTTCATATTTAAAGCTTAGATCGTACAATGGCACAATTTTGCCACTTTTTACAAAAACATTAGTATTTTGCCTTTCTCTTCGTGTTGCATTGCCCTTCTTTGACTTATTTTAGAGATTAAATATGCTGTATTTGATATGAAAAAAATTAAATCCTAAATGCCCATGAACCACAGATTTCGTGGAACAATGGGACTCTAAGTGGTTCAATTTGGCCAGTGTATAGGTACAATTTCTAGCCAGATTTTTACTGTTAAAAAGAAGCAAGATATTCTGGGTAATCAATGTGACTCACCTTAAAGGGAACCTAAGGTATAAAAATGATGTTTGACTTATATTATATATAGAGCTAAAAATGTTGGTTAACAAGTCTTTTTAAATTTTTTGATAAGCTCTTTTCGTTCTGAAGATATTCACATTTAAAGAATTGTGGATTTAATTATGCTGCATAAACTATGATGTCATATTTAAGTAATAGCAAATTTTGATATTTTCTGTCATCAGTGATTTTAGACCTTTTAAGGGATCAATGCATAGATACTATAAAGGTGAATTGATTAACATAATTTTTTTCGCAAGTTTGCTCATCCCAGTCTATTTGGTTGTTAACAAGAGAACATAACTAAATTGCTATAGAATTGCTATAATGAAACTTCAATGGATGAACCCTTTTTAAAATTATTTACATTTGGAAATTATCACTAATGGAAAGCATTAAGATCCTATGGGACGTTTTCTACATGGAAAATTAGAAGTTAATGGCAAAGGAGAGTATGATGATATGGTCTATAGAATAAAACTATCACCCCAAACACTACCTAAAAGACAAATATTTTCAATTATATAACCCTTTTTTTTGTCAGTTATGTGTAGGGCTTTTGGGATGCAAGGCTTGATGTCCTCAGCCTTTCTAATTCAAATTTTTTCGAAACTTTATTGTACTGTTTGCGTCAGCGTTTACCCATTTCACTCGACAAAAAAATTTGAACTTTATTTTCCAAGCCAGTTTGTTCACATTTAAACTACTTTAATTCTATTTAGGGGAATAAGAAGAATACTCAGAAACCACTTTATGTTCTGTATTAATTCTTGCATGTAAGGAATACTTTCTATCACTTTTCTATCTATACTTTCTATATATTTACAATAGTTTAAGGCAATTGAAGGATTTTATAAAATAGCAAAATTTTTTACAACATGAACTTGTTTTTTTACAAATTTTTGCTTGCCGACTTATCTCAGATGTAACTATTACTTATTTCAAACATTGAAGTGTTATCTGTTCCTGTATTGTTTATAGGCCTCACAACCTACACAGAAACCTTTGGTTTTCTTTTCTTTGTGTTATTTCTGTGTATTATTTTAAGTTGTGTTTTTGATGATGTCCTTAATTTATTTATTTTTCAAATTGTGTTTGATGTAAATTTTTGTTACATGTCATTTAACTTCATTAGTTCATGTTGTTTATGAAGTTATATTTATAGTCCATTGTGTTATATTTCCATCATGGAAGTTAATGTGTTGTATGTATTTCCTCAGGATATATAGGTATTGTGTTGTATTAGTTTATTTGTTATAATTTTAATTGTTTTTTGTAATATGTTTTTGTGTATGTGTTAGTCCTTTATAAAGTAATGTGATTTGTGGAAGTGGAATATGGACTGTGTTTGAGTAAGATTTCATTTATTTGTTATGCTTCATCTTTTCTTGTTTATTTTTATATTTAGCTTATAGTTTTATATTATTTGTTTTCGCGTCGTCAATTACCCCTATACAATTTCAGTTTTTTGTTTCTGCTGTTACATTTTCGAAAATCACACATGATAAAATAAGCAATCTTATATTTGCTGAAAAATTAGCAATTATATTGTTATTTAAAGTAACTGTGAAGGGTTTTAAACCACAGCTAATGTAATTACAGTGCCGATCGCGAGTAAAGCTACACATCTTTGAGAGTACGAGTGCAAATAAATGCGAGTAAAATAGTTCAGAGTGAGAGTACAATGCGAGTGCGAGTAAAATAAACGAGAGTAATCTTTTTAATAACGCGAGTACGCAATAATTAAACTACCCGCGAGTAAATCTTTAAAAAAATATATCATGTTACTCGCGAGTTATATTAAAGAAAAACATAAGACATTAATTTTAATTCACCATTTAATTTTTTTTTAATTTAGTTTATAATTAAAAAATAAATTTTTAAGTTCAACTTTTGTGTCTCTTCTTTAAATGCTTTCGCTACTTTCGTTATGTGAAATCACTTCCAGCATGTTCTTTCGCAAACACAGAGTCAGAATGATATCTAATTATAGTTATGGTGATCAATTGCCACATGCAGACTTTGCTTTCTGAATATTTTTCAACAAACATTGCTTTATAACTCAGACAACAATCTGTATAATTTTAAAATATCGCCGTAGAAACAGGACGTCACTAAGCTTGTTATCTTTTTGTTTTTGTTGGGATGTTTAAAGATCGAAGCAACAAAATAACGTGAGGGATTTTTTTTATAAAAAAAAACAGTTTAATGTTTAATGATATATTTTTTTAAAAAAATCTAAAAATAAAAAATATTTACATCTAAAAAAATATTTACAAAAAAGTTATTAACTGAAAGAGTTTTATGACTGCAACATGCATGATTTATAATTTTTCTTTGTTCTGTTGCTACGTCGTATAAATTCATCAATTGCACGTTGACAGTCCCTCCATGCACCCGGTGCAGCCATGTTGGTTGGATAAAACTTCCAACAAAAAGCTTTAACAATATCTTGTTTGTAGCCATCAATCGCAGGTTTTTTAACTCCTCGACAATTTCTTCCTACAAGCTCCTTGTGGTCAAATAATTTAGCCAGCAACAGATAGCTAAAGTTTTTGAAAGATGTCGCCCCTTGTCTCACTTCATTGGCTATCGGCCAGAATTCGGTCGGAATTTCTATAGTAGGAGCTGTGTCCACCTTGTATTTTTTTCTATTTAATCTTTCATTTATTTGAAAATCGTCATCATCAATATTCGTCCTCTGCATCGCCTTTAGTGGAGACAACCCCTGGACTGAAGGTAATGCTTCGTCACTGTCGTCGATAAAGTTTGCGGATAAGGCAATTGCATTCCCTTCCAACGCAGCTAGTCGCTTTTCTAGTCTTTCAATGATTTGTCGCATAGCAGCACAATCGCACGTGCACTGCTTTGTTTGCTCGGGATAATTCGGAAAAAGTGTTGTTCTAACGGCAGGTGTTGATTGCAGAGGTCTGGCTGGTGAAGGCGGAGAAAAAGGTAGGTCGGGAAGAATAGAAGTGGATAGTGTCGAAGTAGGTGGCGAAAATGATGGCAGTGGTTTTCCAGGTGAAACCAATAACTTTAGAAAGGAGAATGTGTTTTCAACTTCATCGTTTTGCGTCTTCGGCGTTTCTTCGGCGGTGTTTTCCACTTTATCCTTTGGCGGTTCTTCGGCGGTGTTTTCTACTTTACCATTTTGTGCCTTCCGCGGTTCTCGTAAAACATCACTAAAATCAACTTGGTAATTTAGTTGTGGGACTTTGTAATTTATTTCTACTAATGAAGGTTGTCTTTTATCAACAGCTGCACTCTAAAAAGAAGTTTATAATACATAAATTAGATAAAGAATAAAATTTCTGTGCTGATTCTTACGACAAATTTTTTATAAACTAACATCCTTTTTGACGAACTTCTTCTGAGGTTTTACTAATGTTTCGCCTGTTGTCCGTTTTTTATTGTTTTTAAACTGAACGGTAAAAGTTATTTGTATATATACTTTCATTTTAACAACTAATACATTTTTTACTATACTTTTGTTGTTGTTTGTTTTTTCTCTTTTTATCCTCAATGTTTTTGATGATATTGAAACGTAGTTCTGGGCACAGACTTTTTATTAATAGGCAAAAAAAAAATTAAAAAAAAACATGTAATCTCTTACTCTCAGTTTTTTTATGCCACAATAAATTTGTTTTACTTTCTAAACAACACAGTCTTTTTCACTATTTAAAATTAAAGTTTAATTTTTTTAACTTAATTTTTTTAAAGTTTACAATATAATATCTCTCGCAAGAAAAGTTTAATTTTTTTAACTTAATTTTTTTTAAAGTTTACAATTTAATATCTCTCGCAAAAAAAGTTTAATTTTTTTAACCTAATTTTTTTAAAGTTTACAATTTATTATCTCTCGCAAAAAAAGTTTAATTTTTTTAACTTGATTTTTTTAACGTTTACAATTTAATATCTCTCGCAAAAAAATTAAATGTGTTCACGCGCGTATTACTTTGACTTTAAAAACTGTACTTATGTGAGTACACTTGCGAGTAAAAATATAATTAATCATTGAGAGTATGATTAACAAAAATGCGAGTAATATCATTTTAGTTGTACTCGCGTTGTACTCGGGAGTGAATTACTCGCACTCTCACTGTTTTATTTTTGTACTCTTACTCTCGAAAATGTGTAGCTTTACTCGCGATCGGCACTGTATTTCTCATAAATAATTAATGTTAAAATTGTTTATTACTGTTGTCTATTCTGTGTGAAAGTTTTGATTGTTGTTTTATGGTTTTTTAATGAAATTGATTTTTTAAGTGAATTCTTCCATGGCTTTTAATAATTAGTTTCTAAATAATTACTTTTTGTATAAGAACAGGTTGATGACATCATCAAATATCTTCTCTTATAGATTCTCCCTAATCAAGTGGATTTTTTTTCAGGGCTATTCTACCATTGAATAAAAGCAATTTAAAAGTTCAATGGTTGACGTCATAAATGCGTATTGTGTATTATAATATACTTGTTGCGTGTAAAGCAACAGGACCAGCAAAGCTAATAGCTTGCTAAAAACTTTTATATGTCTGTCCTTAAGCATAGTTTATACAAATTAATTATACATAAGGAAGAGCCTAAAAAACAAAAACAAAGCCTTTTTTGTGCCTTTGTGCCTCTGTTGTGGGACTGATGGGGGCAATGCTACCAACTAATGTGGCTTTGAATCTTATATAATAATACGAAAATTCAGTGTGTTTGTGGGGGCAATGGTGACATGCACTTTTTTCATTACAAATAAAATGAGGAACTATATCTTAATTGCTAAACAGCATTTTGACGTCACATTGCAATGTCGATAATTAGATATTAGACTGCACTTTTAAGTTTAAGTCAAATAACTTGGAAACGAGTTAAGATAACTGACATTTTCTGCTTGGGTAACTAGGAACCACCTGGGACAAATTTCCTAAAGCTGGGTGAACTCACCTGTTTCGGAAGAGACAGATTGATGATGTCATCAAAAATAACTATTTGTCAAATGCAAATGATCCTATACACTTTCTTGATCAGCATTTGAAGCTCTACAACGGGTAAATAAATTTCTAAGAAAATGATTTTATGTGTATCAACAGTTTATTGTTGACGACGTCAGCAAAATTCAGAATGACAAAACTATTCCATTGTTTTTCTGCCCTATTGGATTTTTTACTTATCGACTAGTTACTAATAATTAAATTCCTAATATTTATTTTTTAGGCTTTAAGTTTCAAAATTAGTGACTGATGTTTCAACATGGGTGCAGTAAAAATTAAAAGACTTCTCATTATCGGCATTGTATTTGTAATTATCACTTTCTATTTATTTTCGACGCAGTTTAACGCAAAGAAAGTTGAGCTTGTTAAAGGAAGTTTTATGCAAGTGAATCTCAATATTATAACTAATACAATCTCGAATTGGTTAGGCGAACGTGTCTTAGGCATTTCATATGAAAAACGGTTCTGCAAGCATGTGACAAAATGGAACAGTAGTAGTAAATATCCGCCAGTAAAGATTGTGGCACAACAGTTAAATATTCATGATGGTGATAGCATTTTTATTAATGGCCTTCATTGCGGCGAGTGGGCTGTTGCGTTGAAAGGTACCTTTCCAAATATTAAACTGTATGGAGTCGACAAAGACCCTGATTCTATTGAATATGTACGTAAACTTGTTAATGGAACGTTTGAGATTTCTGAACCATTTGAACTGCATAAATCGAGTTTTACGGTTTCATTTGATCATGGTATTGTGGATGGAATTATTTCAGTTTATTCACCAGATCTGCAATGCAAAACAGTTAAACAAATGATTCCCATGTTAAAGGCGGGAGGCTCTATGTACATTGGTAAAAATTTTGAACAGTGTGAGGAAAAAGCAGTGGAAAGCCAGCTGCTAACATATTTGCATATTCAGGTTCTGTCAGATTGTTATTGGAGCAAGAAATGCTTGCATGGACGACCCGATCTTGTTGAGATTTTGTATTCTGAAGAAAGTCGCATGCTGGATGATGAAGTGAAGTCCGAAACTCCCCTCGATTATAAAAAAGAAGAACTTTTAAACGAAATGTCTAGATGTGCAACGTCCATATTTATTTACAAACATATAGTTATATCACCAGATAAGAAATCTAATTTATTACCAGCTTCAAAGTACGTTAGTCATAAACATGATCATAAATGTACACACTCTGAGACTGTGAATTCTACTAATTTAAATAAATTAATTGATAGAGAAGGTATTAAGAAAGCTGTTATGGACATGAAAATTAAAGGGCTGGACATGCATTAAACTTACGTGACTTAAACTTGACTTTTTAGGCAAAATTAAATATACGCTAAAAAATTTAATTTAATTTCGCTTGTTTTTGTTTGTTTGTTGGGTGGTTTGTTTATACTAAATTTCAGGCCAGATTTAATCAATTTACAGGTAAATAGAGTGACTTAAATCAGAAAGTGGGTTCTAACCGCCAACCCGACTTTTTGGATTTTACCTTTCACTCTCTTATTATTTCTAAACTCTTTTATTTCCCTAGAATTTTCGCGCGATAACAACATGAACGTATTTCGCGCATAATATCCAAGTGACAAGAGGAAGGACTTTAGACAAGGTTATAAATACCTTTTTGGGAACTGTAGAATTATCCTATTTTTGTTAAATTCGTAAAAAAAGCTTTTAAAACACCTTTTCGTAATCAGTTCTGTTTCTTAAAAAATTTATCATTTTGCGACTATTAAATTTTACGTGCATTTAATTCTCCCGCACTAACAAACGTTTTTGCGACCGCTCGAAAAATAATATATGCAAAAGAAAAGTATAGTATAGTTGTCCTTTTCCACCAAAAGGTGGGAAGGGTCAAGCTCAGGGTTGAGAATATGGCAATGGGTTAGAGCCGACAAGTATGCTCTGATTTCTTCTATTTATGTGAATATTTGTTATAAAGAAAAACAAATAAGCAAATTTCTAGTAATAATAATAATACGCCCACAAAACGAGTATTCTTGTGGTACTACCTAAAAAAATTGTTTTGAGTTTTTAATGTTTAATCCTTTTTAATTTTGTTATAGAAAGAAGTATATGTATACAAAATTTCAAAATTATTAGTTTTGTTTATTATACTTTATAAAGTTGAAAATAAAGTCCAACTTACTGTGGACCATTATTCACAGCAAGTAATTATTTTGTTAACCCAGAGAATCAGGTTACATGCAGAAGTGTTAACCCGGAGAATCGGGTTACATGCAGAAGTGATAACCCGGAGAATTGGGGTTATATGCGGAAGTGATAAGTCACACAGAATATATAGGTAGCATACGAAGATGAGGGATAAGAAAAATCCAAAATTTAGTACGAATTATCACAAACGCAAACTTTTTGGGAATAAACTTATTCGTATTTGACACAAATCTTATAGCTTCTCATTTTATTATCATTAGGGAAACACGTGGGTTATTCAACCTTATGGGGACGACAAACTATTTACGGGTAAATTTTTTGTGGATGTACTAATGTGCTTATTGTGCGGGATTTATTTTTGCGCAAGATTGCATTTTCCCGAACTTTATTAAATTTGCTGATGTAAGATAAGTATCTTTTAAGAATTACGTATAACTCGATAGCTTATGCTTAACAAGAAATCGAAGCACGAAGAAATGAATTTTTTTTTTGCAGTAGAAATTATAACAGACTAGTCGTTAGCCCGTGGAAAACCCACGGGTTCGCCCGTCCTTTTCATACCGCATTGCGTGCTTCTCGCTAGCGCGCAGCTAAGCTACCATTTCGCGTGACAGACGGACATACGTATACGAGTATTATAATATAAACTAGTCGTTGCCCGTGGAAAAATCCACGGGTTCGCCCGTCCTTTATATTTACCCGTCGCAACAAAGTGGATAAAAGTATATCGCATTTGATATTCGTGTTTCCGTAACATCATTTTCTATCTCAGCGGGGGGTCCGCGCAGAGACAGACAGACGGAATACGGCTATTATAATAGAGATACAATAAATTTTTGCGGATAACCGATTTTTAAAGTTCTTGTGGAACTTATTTTGCAGATTTCAGATACAAGATTTAACAGCTAGGATTTCAGGAAAATTCTCTGCTAAAAACTAGAGATATTTTGAGATTTAACCTTTTTTTTGGATCTCTTAGATTCACATTTTCCCCCTTGGTCAAAGATTTTCATGCTAAATCTTTTAATTTTTCTTACGACCTGTTCAGGTTTAGCTTAAGCAAAACTGTGTTTAACACCATTTAAAATTCTGAGTCTTTCAAGAATAGTCTCGTTTTCAAAATAATTATTTTCTTTAAATCTAAATAAAATTCAACCAGAATATTATATTGCTCTGAAAACTTCATTTTTTGTCATGATAATTTAATATTCTATCCGAATATCCTTATTTGAAGAGCACAGAACCATTATAAAATTTTGGATGACGTCATAGTTATTATAATTTATGAAATTCGGGAAACGTGTAATAGCTCGAAAAATCAATATTTGGTGGGAAAAGGTCTAAAAAGCTTGGACCGGAACAGATTGTGTCACAGAAATTTTTTGTTCACGACTTCACAGGCTTCCTCATTTTTTATGTAAACGATAGTTGAGGTAAAAAAGTGGGATACTACGATTTCGTCACATGACCAGCAAGGAGCAAGACATTTCGTTTAGCCCCGCTGCAAACATCCAAAAACTCCTGGGAACGAGGTTGACTTCTTTATTTGTATGGATGAACTACGCTTTGTTTATTACTTCTATCCATTCTTGTTACTTTGGATTACTTATTCATTCCTTTCATTCACGTTATTTCGCACTATCCTTCTAAATAATTTTTTAACAAAAGATCCAGCAGTTTGAGTACTAAATACATATTTTCTATAAAAACTTAAAAAAAAATACAAAAAAATGTACTATTAAATTGTGCAAATTATAACTAAATTATATTATTTGTGAAAAAATCAATATATACATATATAATTACATCTAAAAGCAATCAAAATCTGGCAAAATAAAAGCCCTTTAAAATATTTTACATTCCGACTGCTTTTTTTACTAATAAATTTAAAAAACTTTACATTCGTGACGTGGAAATCCTCCTGCATTATTTGTACTAATTTTTGTGCGATGGCAAAAAAAAATCTAAAAAAGGCAAAAAATTAGCAAGCATCTAATTAGACAGTTATTTTGTTTGTCTGTTCAAAATGGTTGATTATATCCCTGTGATCATTTGGCCGTTTTTTAGAAACCAGGGTAATTATTAAATTAAAAAAACCGCGCTTAAATTGTACCTATAATCATGGTATTAACCCCGTCCAAGTAAATTCTATTACTTCATGAAAACAAGAGAACAGAATCCATAAAAAAGCGATGTAGAAAATATGTGGACGGAAGATTCCCTGTGGAATCCACCACGGGCTCACAACTTTTTTCAATAAAAATATAATTTCTATGAACAACGTTGATTAGCCGTGCACGGAGGTGCGGCTAGGTTTTGTACCTAAACAGAATTAAAAAATATTTAAACTGATACATAAATATAATCTAAAATACAAATTAATAAAAGTTAAATTATAACCGTATAAAATAATTGCAAACTATAAACTGCTGACCATTTAAAATATGATAATTTTTAAAAACTAAGTTAGGCTAACTCATTACGCCATACATAAAACCTTAGTACAGATTCGCGCTGGCAATTATTGGCCGTGTAGCGAAAAAAAAAGAAGTAAAAAGTCTGAACCGCGCTCAACAAGAAACTCTTCACACGCGTTTTTATCTTTGATTTTATTAATTTAACGAAAATGATTATATCTTCAAAGGTTGGTACAAAACCTATACAAAGTGTTAAAAATTCCAATTAAAAAATATTGTGCTATATTCCAGTGTAGATACATGTTAATTAAGGCGAAATAAAGTATGCCTCATCGTGCTGCCAGAGGATAATATAATATTCTCTAACTACCCTAATATTATTTACTAAAATTTCGTGATTTCTGGGCTTGTATTATGGATGTTTTTCACAATCTTACTAATAATATTAAATTAAAACTATCATGATTTCAATTATTATTATTTTTAATTATTATTACTATTTTAGACCCTTTTTTCAGTTATTTTTAACGCCAATAAAGGTGAGTGTATTAAACCTATAAACAGTCAAGCTTAGCAAGAATAAATTGAAAAAAGGTTTTTATTGCCACTTTATAAGGCCTTTCGTAGAAAAATTCTGATAATTTTAAGGATAAATGGAGGCCTTTTAAGAATGATTGCAAGCAGGAACATCTGCAGCTTGTTCAACGCCAGAACTACAAAAAGGAAAAACATCGTTTTTTAATATTTCTATCAATTTTATCGGGCATATTAATATATTAACATTCTCCAACATTGAGAACCATAAAGGAGCTTATTTAAAAGCTTAATTAAAGTGCGTTGAACAAAAACTGCACATGTTAAGACAATTTCCATATCATAAGGAGAGGCTCTTGAGCTTCCCCGGAAAATGATTTAAATAAATCTAGCCCACTCAATGGTCTCACTTTCTTACGCAAATCTACATGTCCAACTCCAACACTGACGACATAAGAAGGCATTAGCAAACAATCTCGTCTTGTTTCTTCTTCGCGTTTGGACACGGCTACTAACGAAGCATAGTAACTTTCATTGGTTTCACGTACTAAAGAAGAATCGCTCAACGATATTTCTTTTTCATAAGCACGCAAGCCGATCGTAGATGTTAATGAGGTCGAAAAGTTATCGCTATTAAGCAATGGCGTATACATCCCTTTATCCGTATAACTCCCGATTGGCGTTTTCGGAGTAGCCGGGTTACTTGTGCTACGAATATTTACACTGTTTTTAGGGCTTTTCGGTAGCGGTAGAACTTTATATTGTTCATAGAACGATTCTAAAGCTGGATTAGATGGTTCCGCATTCTTTGAATCCTCTCTTTGTAACAGCTGAATTTCTTTATTGACTACGGAATATGGTTGCGTCACAGGAGGAAGTTCAATTTGAAACGGTAACTCGTAACCAGAAGTGGTCTGAAATCTATTGTCTTCACAATCTTCACACATATCGATTGCTTTGCCGTGAGTGCAAATCACCATCTCTTTCTCGTCCTTTTTAGTAGGCTCTTCTTTAGACTCTCCTTCCCCTTGCTCCTGCAAATCACCTTTAACCTTCGCGCTTTCTTCGTCACATTCTTTTTGCGGTTCTTTTTCATTAATTACTTCAAGACTCTTACCATTTAGGCCATTTTCTTCTTTAGGTACTTCATCTACTGGCAGTGTTGATTGGACCAAGGGTACATTTAATTCCGTTTTATGAGGCGTGCTAGTTGATGTAGGAGGTAAAGAAAACCCTTCAAACTGCTCCATCATTTTAACAAACCCTCCCTCCTTTAAAACCGGCATGGCATTGACAGTAGATTTAACAACGGCTTTATCTTTGTCAATATAAATAGAAAAGTCCTGCTCTGGTTTAAATGATTCTAAGTCGTAGCCGTTCGTTTCGTTTTCGATAAATGAAAACTCTTGGTCGGCTGTTATGTCATCATCGCTATCATACGTGTCACGCCTGGTTGGCTTTGTTGGTTGGGTAGCCTCTTTTTCAGTCAGGACAATTTCAGGGAGAACTTCGTCTCTGGCGTCAGCTAATTTATTATAAACCAGCTTATCCTTTTCATTAGAAACTTCATCACATCTTTCATGCACGCCCCTAGGTTCTTCCATGACAGCACCAGGTTCAGGTTCAGTGTCAGCTTTTCTTTTAACCTCATTATGTTCTTCGTCCTCATCTTTAACATCATTATCTACCACCACCATCTCCTGCTGTAACACATCTTTATTCTTAACATAACTATTCACTCCACCATATTGGTTTTCTGCGTTAGGATCCACTACAAAATATACTGGTTCGCCGGATGGCTTTTGTTGAACAACCTCCATAGAGCTCTCAACCTCTGATATTGAATCGCTGAACATATCTACGTTTAACATCGACTTTACTTCGTTGTGTTCCGCTAAAAAAAATATTTGATCATCATAGTAAGCTTAAACACAAAACATACCTCAATAACAACCAATTTAATGCCTGTCTAATATATAATTGATAGAGCGTCATCATCATCATCATCATCATCATGTATTTGGTTCCATTATTTACAAATGGTTCTTCTCCATAAAAAAAAATAAAAAAAGAGAAAATGTTAAAAGTTATTTGCAAATAAGTTATGATAAATTTATACATATAATACAATTAATAAAATACTATAAAATCCTACACTTAAGATAAGTCAAGACACATGGTAATTGGAACAGAACGCTGAGAAAAGGCTGAAAAAAGGGAGACAAAAGAAAATTGGAACGTGGAAAAAGTAGAAGACAAAAGTGCATGAGTTCACCAATTAAATTGTAGCTTAAATAGATTGAATAAAATAGACATAAGTAGGCACATGTTGCTAAGTAAATTGGGGTAGTAGACACCAGGACGCTAAACCACAAAAGATATATATAAAATATGATGAAAATTATTCACTTGCTAAAAGTTAATTTGTTGAAATCGATTGAAGAGTTGAAGTACCATTCAACTGATCTCAGCAAGTCGTTAAAGATGAAAATAAAATAGTTATACGTAAGAAAAAGTATCACAATGACAGAAGCCTCGCTAAACCTTTGTCTTTGAAATACTCTTTTGCATCTGTTTTAAACCTGTAAAAATTTTCACAAACTCTTATTTTACGTGGTAGGTCATTATATATGTTAGCTTGTTCAGAAAACGTTTTTGCTTCACCATGTTGTAATGTCATTTCATTACCCAAACGTGGATTAAATGTGTTCATATGTAATGGAAGATAGTCTGGCCATGTATCAGTGTGTAAAGCTTTATGTACCAGTTTAACAGTCGCGAAATCAATGTTTTCTCTAACTGGCAACCACCCAAGATCGATAACGTCTGTTGTTTTCACATATCTTCCAAGAACATAAGATGCTGCTGTGTTCTGCACTCTCTGAAGTCTATTTAATAGGTACTTTGGTAATTGGCCAAATACTACATTACTATAATTAAGTTTGGATAGAATGAGTGTTTCAGCGAGGTTCTTTCTCACATGATACGGAGTAAATCGTTTCCATTGTTTAAGTGCTCGAATTACTGCATAGGAAGATTGTGTAACTTTGGTAATATGATTTTTCCAATTCAGATTTTCGTCAAAATGTATTCCCAGTATTTTTGAGATTGAGTTGCGTGGGGTTTTTAATCAAACTAACATATTGAAATGCTCAAATACGTCACATCAAGGCTGGCAAAAGTATATTGCACAAATTAAAGTAAAAACTCCACAGTGCTCATTTGAAATTTGGAAGGAAGACTAAATTAAATAGGCTCTGACTATAATAAACATACACGCATTTTTTATAAGCTATACAAAGCTGATGTTCAAAATTGCTTATGTTTCTGTATTTTGTGGGCTCGACTGTTGTTTACTTGTTTTTTTGTTGACTACCTATATCAATTCACGTGTTTGCTTGCTCAATTTGGTTAGTGCGTCAATAGAAATCAAACATCCCTTTTAACGATTTTGCACAGACAGTTTAGAAACAGTAAAATTCCAAATTCTAAGGCTATCTTCAGTATCCGTGTTGTTTGTCCTTTATCTTTCTTTACTAACTTCAGACTGTGTGCTTCTTAAAAGTTGCTTTTTTTCCTGTAGAATTCGAGCCTCGTGTTAAGTTATTAAATATTGCTTACATAAAAAAGCGCGTACCATCTGATGATAAACCAAGTTGGAAATTCTAATCATTTAAATGCCGAAAAAAACATACCTGAAGCTGTTTCAATTTGTGGAAACAGTTTCGTAGATATTCTAAATGAGTGTAGGTGCTTCACAGGTCCTTCATGGATATGAAACGAAACGCAGGCTTGCCCTGCTACTGTAGGAATGCCTCCAAGACGTGGCAAAGGATAGGTTACGATAAGTCCTTGATTGACTCCCACCCAGAGTAATCCCTTCTCCGCAAGTAATGCAGTGACGTAGATTTTTTCAATGTTGATGCTCTGGATTTTACCATCAATCTCTAAAAGTACACACAAGTTAGAATTTTAAATAAACAGCCATGGAGGCAGTTGTAATGATTATTTTTTGCAAGAAATTAAATTACAAATTTCTTGCGGTAACTAGGATGTAAAAACTAACCACTTTTCATCCTGGATATGGGTGTTGTTATGTTTATAGTTTGTAAATGTTCCAACGTTTCTGCGTGATAAAGCTGCAGTTTTGAAGACTTCCAGGAAGAAACCCATACTCCAATACCATACGCTACTAAATGTTTCACATCTATTTTGTTCCATTCACACGTGTCTATTTTCTTCTAAAGCATAACACAAAACATTTGTCAACATCCTTTAACTTCAGAACAGCAACTATTTTTCGCTGTTATGATCAAATTAAGATATGGCTAGGTTACAAGTCAGCGTTTCAAAATACAGTGGATTCTCTCTATTTCGAACTCACAAAAAACTGGAGAAACTGGAGAACAATATATAATTGTTTGTAGCCACAAGTAGTAATTTTAATTGTTTCTATATTAAATTCGCACAATTTGAAATTTCACTTATCAATGTTAACGGCGAACTCAGGTTTGTGGATAAATCCAAACTCTTAAGTTGTGCTAATTTCTGCTGATGTCAGCAGCATAGCTCCTTTTTGTGATCTTTCGGGACTCCATAATTCCTACTTATATATAGAAGTAGCACTTAATTGACGAGTTGATGCTCTTTGCTAAATTCGAATGCTGTTTACCAAAGTAACCGATTGTAGATTGAGAAAGGATACAGAGAAAGGACAGAAAGGGCACAAAAAGAAAAGAGGACTAAAATATTTGTCCAAGATAAGGAAATGTTCACGATATAAGATCTGAGATAGAAAAACTCTACTTGTAACAAAACAAAGAAATTACATACTAGGCATGCTGCAACAAGCACTTTTACACACAAGTAAAAGTCTGCATAGTTACCTCAACACCCAACGTTAATGCATCCAGTATAATTATTTCTGATCCACAAGCGCACCACAATTTTTTACCAGCTTCAGTTAAAGCAAGGATTGATTTTACACCCAAACACACTATAGTAGGATTTTTTAAGTTCCATGTACCATCTAGAAGAGAGAGTAAAGTACCATGAAGACTCTTCATCCCTTTTGACTGTAACTTACGTACATTGGTACAAGAGATATAAGTATTACATTGCTCTAACTCCCTTTTTTTACTTGCTTGCTACACAAGTTGGGTCGCAATCAATAAATGACTTTAAATGGGCTAACATTAGTACATTACCGGTTTATTGTACTTAATGTAAGGGAGTGCTCTACTTGTTAATATTCTCTAATATTTTATTTTAAGAGAAGTAAATTTCTCAAATAGAAAATTTCGCAAATTATTGATTTGATTTGCAAAAACAACTTCTCGCGAAATATACGTAAGACAGCCATTTGCGAAAATTAATTCTCGCAAAAAAACTCATTGTTTTAAGAAATTAGCCGTTTTATTTCGCAAATCTTTTAAACATCTCTTGTTTTTAAAATCAATATTCACATTCTAATCTCAAGGATTCAATAAAATAATAGATGCACCTGCAAAAATTGCGCCCGCCGTTACAAAACCTACCTAATTTTCGTTGAAAACATGCTAACGTCCCGTTCGCCAAACCTGCAAACATTTTACCGTGAGAAAATCTAAAAAAAATATAAAGAATCATAAAGAGCTTAGCTTTAAATTGTCCATGCTCTATGAAAGGACTAATAGACTATACAATGATGCGTGATAGCAACGGTTTATAAACACCGCCATTTTTTAAAAAGTGCTCGAATTAACGCCCCTTCTACTAAATCCTTGATAAATGAAAATTTATATACAAAACAATAACTGTATGAGTTACTTTAGGCTATCCATGTCCAATGGACGTTGAAATGTATCTCAATCGAAGACTTAATCCTTATCTCTAACATTCGGATTATAATTATTTATAGAAATACGAACTATTCTACAGCTGTCATAGAGAGAATCGCCAGCCAATGGTTATAAAATTGTCGGCATATATGACTAAAATTGGTCAATAAAGGAAAAGAAACTGGCGCAGTGAGCAAAACCTCATGTGAAGCACAATGGCTAGATCAAATTTTATTTTTGATTAAGCATTTTTTAAAAATGAAATCTATTTTTTGTATTATAACACTGGGCAAATTTTCGCATAAAACTGCAACGGAAATTATTTTTATTCGTGCTTTTAACTACTATGTATTTGAGAATTTCAACCCTGCGCTGTTTTGCCCGTGTAACCCTATAGGGGGAACACAAAGTGCCCCTGGGTCATAAATCCCAAACTACCTATGCTTAAGTGATAAAACTTGGTATAGTTGTAGAATTTCTTAAAAACTCTCGTTGCAGGTCAAAAGGCATATTGATGACGTTACGGGGTGTATAAATGACGTCATACATTCTTAAGATACGCCATTGTCTCCATTCTCCAATATACTTTAATTTCTCAATTGTTACTGATGTTACAAACTTACAACCTTGATTCTTGGTATATTTGTGGACTATGTGCCAAAAAATAATATATTAAAAAAATAGGTTTTAATGACGTCATTGGCATATTGGCCGGAAGGTTTGCTATTTTAGGGATACAGATAAAAAATCCACTTTTCAAAAAATATTGACGCTCATGTCATTAAACTTTGCTACATATGTAGAATATTACCATTAAAGATGTTGGAGGTAAAAAAACAAAATATTTTATAGACATTTTTAGGGGTTTTAGTGCTCTATCATGTGCCAACAAAAGTTATGCTCTATCATTTTATAGACATTTTTATAGACATTTTTAGGGGTTTTAGGGCTCTATCACGTGCCAACAAAAGTTATGCTTAGTCTAAGAAGCCACGGGCAGTTAGTCCAGGTATAATACGCTTAAATCCAACATCACAAAAAACATTTTTGATTCGCACTATATTAACTGGGCAAGGATCTACGATTAGTCATTGTCCAAAAGTTCGACTTACTTTAACGTTGTAATAGAATCCTTCAACATAGCAAAAGTGTATGGTTTCTCTTCTCCACTGTGAGGGTCGAATAATAGAATACTACATAAAAAAAGATAAAATATTATTTATAGCGATCTATAACTTTACATTGCGCACGCTCGAAACACAAAATGTTATGGAATAATATTTAATAAAATTGCTATAAAATGTAGAAAATTAGCAATGTGATTGGTCAAATAACCAGTATACAGACTGTTTCAAAACAAAAGCGATCGAAAAGAGACGACCACCAGACTACAATGTGGAATTAGGTTTCAATGAAAACCATGATTAATTCTATACATTCTTCTATAATTATGTTTTACCTGCCAGACATAGTACCAATCCAAACGAGTAAACTTGGTCTGTAATCCCCGTCGCCAGAAGAGATTTCAGGTTCACGAGACAACTCGGCGCAACATATTCTAGCCTTGCACGCTACGAAGCTCTCCACAGCATGTGGCTCGGACGTCATATTCATTTCCATCAAAGTTATTAAACCAACGTGTTCGTTGCCGGAGAATACCCAAAACATTGGATGTGGAATGGTGGTGTCTGACACCTCAAGTACACATTGAACCTACAAAACAAAGGTAAAGGTTACCTCCCGCCAAAATGAAATTAAATGCATATGAAAAAGCTTAACCCTATTCGGTCCGGGGTTTTTCAAACATACTATGATCGGGGGGGGGGGGGGGGGGGGAGGGGGGCGGAATCCGCCTCCTCAATATCTTTTTATAAGATTGTTCAAATTGAATCAAACTTGGCACGCTAATAGTACGTTATAAAAGGAACAAAATGGCAGCAATAAATTTTTGTTTGTGTCAGCACATTTTCTGTGACGTCATCAGAAGCTTGAAATTTGTTAAAAATGCCACAATCTGCTTAAAATTTAACTACTTTTGTTCCAGAGCGAATTTTTGCATTCTGTTTGAAGTTTCTGAAAGTTCAATAAAAGTTATTTAACATATTTTTCGGTTTTTACGTAGATCGCAAAAAAAATTGCCCAAAATTGGCTGAAAATCCGTTTTTTTCCGATTTTCGGGTAAAATCCGACAAAATCGGGAAATCGGATTATTCACGTGTCCAAATTATGCAAAATGATTCTTTTTAATAAAACAAACTTGTGTTGCAAGTTTAAAGTTCTAAGGATGATCCTAACAGAAGTTATTAAATCTTCCCTATTAAAAGGATTTCATAGAGATTTTTAGGGGTAGTTTGAAGTAATGGCCAATATCAAAGCCTCTGAAAGGTATGGAACCTAAACATTTGGCATGCAGGTGTCTAATAGATAAATATTGAAACTCAGTAAGTTTCATAGCCATATAACATAGCAATAAGGAGTTATTAAAAATAAACCGTCAGGGGGGCGGATTTGGATCGATCAGGGTTAAAAGATTGTCTAGGAGTTTCAATATTTTTTTTTTAAATTCTTGGTTGTTTCTTTATGCATGATGTCATGAGTACGCTCTGCACAAGGAGGTTAATTTAACATGTTTGACAAGACATATAGTGTTACAAATGTTTTCTGGCCGTTCACTTTGACGCATTTAAACATTTTACATAAATTTCAATATTTATTTACCATAATAATGCTTAATGCTAACTCATGATGTAGTAATTTTGCATAATTAGCGCAACTTTTAAGACAAATATTTCGAGAACGGAAAAAAAAATTTCAAAAAAATAAAAACATTCCTAGAGAACTTTCAAAGAACTTTCATATGAGCTTAACTTAATTTTTCGCGGGAGGTAACCTTTAAAAGCACGTATTTTCATGAAAGACAACAAATTTTAAATGAAAAAATATACTACCGGTCATATTTTGCAAAATTTAGAATTTCCTGACCTTTTTCTCATTAACTTACATAGAATTATCTTGTGTTTTTATGAGACAGACAACGAAAGAAGTATTTTTATACCCTGTACATACGTGAAAAACATTCAAAACTATAACTCATAACAGTCGAAAAAAACACGTCATCACAATGTTGCCACGCCCAGACCAGGTTTAAATTATTCTTCTTCAAGTTTTAACAAATTTCAGATAAACTACCTCGCACGTTGAGTAGCTGGGACTTTTTTATTCATTTATCAGGATAAATTCTTCACAAAATAAGGTCTTTTTATAATGGAATATTAAAATTCTACAATTTAACCTAATTTGCTGGCCTGCAGGGAAAAAGAGGATCTTTTTCTTTAAAATATATAAAGGTGATTTAACCTTCTTCTCGAAAATTGGCAGCAGTAGTGCTGAATCAAAAACTGACTGGTTATAAACAAATCCAGCAATGCTTTCCTAATTACTCCACATTACAATGTTTCTTTCTTCAACTTTGTGACAAATCGTTCGGAAATTCCATGAAATTTGTTGCTTGCATTAATTTAATCAACAAAAAAAAGCATTGTCTTTCCCATCCTTAAAGATTATAATCTTGTATCACATTTCTTAGCTGTTAATTTAAATACCGGATAACTAAAACTATCCTGTATTCAAACTTTTTTGCATTTCCTTTCGATTCTGCGTTAATACTACCCTTTACGGGTTAACTCTAGAGTTAGGGTTGAAAATGATCAAAAAATATTACATCTCGTGTTCTTGCCCCCCAAAACGGCCTTAAGGGGAACCCGATGTATAAAACGATGTTAGACTTAGATTTAAATTTAGAGTTAGATAAAGGGTCTGTACAAGTTTACACAGAAAATTTTATTGCAAACCAACCTGCAGATTCCAAGTTGTCGTCAGCAAAAAATTAAGAGGCCTGGGACAAGCAAACAAGTGGCATTTTGGCAAAGAAAATTATGTTAATCAATTTACCTTTATATTATCTATGCATTGATAAAGTTTGAATGCATATCCCTTAACATGTCTAAAATTACTGATGACAAAACAAGTCAAAATTTGCTATTCCTGAAATATGACATCATAATTTATGCAGCATAACTAAAGCTAAAATCCTCTAAATGTGAACATCTTGAGCATGAAAAAAGCTTCTTAAAAAATTTAAAAAGACTTGTTAACCAACTTTTTAAGCTCTATAAGTCCAATATCATTTTATACCTGGGGTTCCCTTTAAACCTGCTGTCCTTTCATTATGTTTCTACCTTGACCTGCTTTAGGCTCGTAGGTACAAACAATATTGCTAACAACAGATTTTATCTTAAAATATTATATTCGCAAGTTATCAAACACTTTTAATTATCCAAATTTTTTGTAAACTTAAAAATATCCGTTTGCATTAAAGGTCTGATTTAATCAGTGGCTACTATTGTGAAACACAAAGCACTTACACTATACTTCTGCTCAATCATAAACAGGGGTACCATATTTGCAACCAACGGTTGAGTTCTTCTCAAAACAGCTGTCTCTCCATCGTAAATGCTTTCTTCCTGCAAGAACCATCCTGGATTATTGTTGTGTGCTAACCGCAACTTCACATTCTCCAACTCCGCAGACCATTCGAGTTTCTTGTAGGGGGAATGCACATTGAATAAACAGCGCATGCGCTCGTTTCTAAAACAGTAAAAAACGGGTACATTTCATTACACCAGCTAAATTCTGTTTAAAACTTTTAGAAAACTTTAAAAAAACCAGACAAGGCATTAGCGTATATTTAAGTTAAAGGCACATTCTTATACATGAAATGGGTATTTTTGAACTTTTTCCTTTCTAATTAGTTGATATCTGAATAAAATAACGCAACTGCTTTTTAAATTGTTTGCTACAGAGAAATAACGAACAAGAAACTCTTTCTACTAGTATTTTTTTATTGTCGTTGCTTCTTTAAACAATAAGAAAAAGAAAAAGTAAAATTTCAGTTCTTTTTTTTCTGTTTTTCTTTTTTCTTTTTGTTAGAATAATCCTACAACGACTAAAAACATCGTAAAAAGAAACTATACTCAAAATAATAAAAATAAGATGAACATTGTAAACTACTTTTACAATATCACGCTTTTGACTAGAAATGTTTAGGAAATGCCACTAATGGCCAAGTTGCAATTTCCACTTATTTTTATAAAATACTGCGTCATTTCATGAGCAGATCAATCTTTGCACATTAATGTTTACGTACTGTCTGTCGCGTACTGGAATGGATAATTCGATCCAATTCATATTAGCAATTTCTGTTTCGCGATCCAGCAGATTTTTCACATCTTTAAACCAGTTGTTTACTTTTTTCGTATCAAGAAACTAAAAACAATACGTGGAACTAAAGAAATCGGAGCAGACACAATGACAACAACAGCAACCACAAAGGATAACGACAACAACAACCACAACAAAGAGGAAGACGACGACGACGACAACAACCACAACAAAGAGGACGACGACGACAACAACAACAACAACAACAACATCAGCAAAAATCAACAACAACAACAAAAAAAACAACACCACAACAACAAGAACAACAGCGACAAAAACGACAAAAAAGACAAAAACAACAACAACGACAATGACAACGACAACAACGACGAGTGCCGACGTAAATTAAAAAGGGCTGGATGATGACAGTGATAATCATGATAACGATAACAACGATCACCGTGATGGTAAAGAAACAAACTTGGTCTCAATAAGAACCTTAAAAACCAAAAGTTAAAATAACAGATAAATATCTTACCCTATAAGATCTGCGCAGTGAAGCCACTTTTCCTGCAATCTCGCCAATCAAAGCTATATCATGTTGAAGATCTTCAATTAATTGGGAAGAGTTCTTTCCACCCGGTCGAGGACTGGAAACTAGTGAATAAACGTATCATTGAAATCCAAAATAATATTATATCCTTTTCCAGTAGAATTCCATGTCTTCCCTATATTTAAGAATGTGTTTTAAAGGTGCTACGAAACGATTCAATAAGTTTAATCCCCACACATTTTAAAGAATGGTGGGTAATAACGGACCACTCAAAGAGTCAAGGTGCAAGAAATTATATACACATTAGAACTACATAGACGTCTACATAGACAACCTGCTTATAAATAATTAATTTTTTATGATAAATCTGCTTCTTTTTATTTTTATTTAAAAAAAAAAAGAAAAATTTTTCTTCAATAATCTTTTTGGCGGTAAAATAAGCTACAGTCTCTAAAATGTATTAAATATCAGGAAATCGAAAGTTTGTTTTGACGAGGGAGCAGAAACAACACGAGAAGCTGTATTTGTTAAAAAAAGCTATGTTACTAGCTTTAAGAAGGCAATTAATACCTCTAAAAAGATTTTGAAATTGTTGATACTGCGATTGGCATTATATGCGATAAACTTGTATGTTTCTATGCAAAATTTCGAAGGATGTAGCTAGCTAGCTAGTTCAAAAGGTTAGAAGTTTATTTTATTAAAAAGTTTGAGTTAAAAGCAAGGTATATTATATATAGCGAATAAATCATGGATATCAAGTATATGTGGGGAACTCTTCTGTCATTTTCAGTTATATTTGGATACCCAAATTATATTCAAGATGATTTAAGATTTTGTTTTTGTCCTCAGTGATCATAAATGTTTCACCGCTATTAGCTCGACTTTCGTGTAAGTCACTAAAGTTTAAAACCATATCGCAGCCCCTTTAAAAAAATGAAAATACAAAATAGTATAAATTTATTCATGATGAGTAGTAGTCAAGGCGATTCTTAAGAAAACAGGGGTATTTTTTTAAATATTAAATATTGAGGAACTGTCTATTTTAGTTGAAATTTGGGTAAAACTACTATTTACAATAAATCAACGTTATCTGTAAAAACACGTCGATATCCAGCGTCTCAAGTTTCTAAATTTTTGGGGTAAATAAATGAGAGCTGTTAAGCAGGTATTCCAGGACAACAGTAAATCCAAGTTTAAAACCAGTCCCTTAGATTGCATTATCAAGTAGCTACACACCTATACGTTAATTTTTGTACAGTCTATAATACATTCACAAAAATTATGAAGTGTTACTGCATTTTTTTCAACTTCAGTATGCTTCAGAAGCACAAAATAATCTGTATAAATGCCATTGGTATCCTCACGAACATGAAATTTTAATCATTAGTTAATTACTCAGGCATTACTCTGCAGACACACCCATTTTTTTTATCTAAGAGACACATACTTGATTGAGAGTATTTGATAGTTGTTGTTTTCTTGTCGATATTTATAGAAATACCAGAACCAACATCAATCAATTCCACATCGTTCACAGGTAAACACCATTTCACTTTATACTTCTTCTTTGTCATCAGTTTTAATTGCTTTTGTCTAAAAAATAGAGAGAAAACACTATAAATAAAAACTTTTAAATTACAGATGAATTAATAAATGGTTTATTGAGTAAAGGCCAAGGATGGTGCTAAAAAAACAAATGTTAACTTTAAAACAATCTTGAGAAGACCTTGAGCAATTTTCCAGTCAATAAACACCAATGGTTTGAATGTTACACAAATAAGGAAATGTTAAAAGAGAAAAATAATAACTTACTTGTTGAGAATACTTGCACATACAATTAAATCGCTCAACAAAAAGATCCTGCGAAGTTTGGTTTTAACAACTTTATTGTCTTCAATAAGCTAAAAACATAACCTTGTAAGGTACAAATGCACAAGAAATACAATATACTAGGTTTTTGAATTAAAATTAATACACTCTTTTCAAGCGTAACTGTGCATTAAAACTTAAACTACAAACAGATTATGGATATCATTTCTCTCTTGCCAAATGATCTTAATCTTATTGGCAGCACCAACAACTTTTTGTGGATAACCCATAGAGGCGCAAAATTAAAACAAGCAAAGCTGAATGTACAACAAAAGACAACAAAATAAAGCTTCTTACACAAAGGAGCATATCATCATGTCTTATGTAGTATCGCTTTTTTGAAGCAAGAGGCTATAAGAAGAAGGTAATCATATAACACTGAACATCCTACGCATAGTAAAAATTTATATATTTAAAAACACATTAGTGAAGGATCAGATTGTTAATAAACTGAAGTCTCCGAAAGAATTTGGAACATTTTTGGCTACCCACACAATATAACAGATTATCTC
Organism: Hydractinia symbiolongicarpus; assembly: GCF_029227915.1. Classification (NCBI taxonomy): domain Eukaryota; kingdom Metazoa; phylum Cnidaria; class Hydrozoa; order Anthoathecata; family Hydractiniidae; genus Hydractinia; species Hydractinia symbiolongicarpus. The sequence goes on from NC_079878.1 coordinate 9,506,055, forward strand.
TTAAAATATTTCAAGAAAATTGCCCAGTTGTAAACATTTTTTCTATACAAGGCCTGACAAGTAAATATGTAAGTGAAAGAGAAATAAACACTAATTAACAAATGACTTACTTTATCAAGACCTGTAAAATAGCCATCCAGTTGCCTCACTTTGTGTTTACACATGGAATCTTTCCGCTTTTTTGCAAGAGTCTCGCTTAAACATTCTAAATGAGTCAGTGCCATCTGAAGCGGTGGTCGATCAGGGTGAAGAAGGGGAGTGACTTTCACAAGTGCTTGGGTCAGTATTACAAGTTGAGGAATGCGCTCAAGTGGTTGCCTCATTAAGTCATACAAAGATTGTTTGGTATTGTGTCGGTATAAACGATTCTAAAATTAGGCCGAATTGAAAATAAATTTAGGGCTATGTTACCATACAACTTACAGAAATCTATCAATGTTATTATCTTCATACTCCATTATAAATTTATAAAGTTATAGTTATACAATGAATTCAAAAAAATTAAATTTAAGATAGGAGAGTTAATACCTTATTTCAGTCACACCATATACATTATTAACTTTCATCAATTCTCCATTTATTACTGTGTGATTTAATAATTTCAAATTTAACAGTTTTTTATAATTACACAAGTTTTTAAATTCAGTGTTTTTTCAGTATAACAACACTTTATGAAATAATGAAGCTTTAATTCAATAACGTAGTAATTTACTGGTTATTGCGGCTATGCTAATTGAAATTGAGTGAAGTTTCTTTTGTTTATAAGTATGACGATCTTTTTTACTATGGATACTTACGTTAATAGGGATGGAATTAAATTTTATGGATTTAAACTTTTTAGTTCTGCATATTGTATTATAACATGATGATAATTCATTAGTTGACACCTGCAAAAAAACAGGGGTTTTGCTATGGGTTATTATGTTCCTAATTTACTAAAAGTAATTAGTTTTATTTATCTTAAAGTACACTCATTACTTTTCTCATTGTATTTTTTTCTATAAGCATAGTGATTCTGACAGAAAGAAATGTACTAAGAATTCAAGCAGGAATTAGGTCTCTCTACATTCTGGATGCGTGGTACTTTAAGCCTTTTAACCGTCATTTAGTAAAAGTCTTAATGGAACGAGAACACAACAGATGTTTTAAATATAAAAGTACCTAATGTTAATAACAGTAATCACCAGGTAGCCTAACATAAAAAATAGACTTATGAAAATTTTACAAGTGCTTTATTTTTAATGTTTGTTACCTATTTAACAGCATATAATGTTATTTAGTTGAAATTTAATACTGATTACAAAGCTGTTTTTATTTTTATTTATAACGAGAAATATCATTGAGTGCCCGGTATTCTAAATAATCAGATTATAGTAAAAAATAATACTTTACCTTGAGGAATTTCAAAAAAGCTGGGACAAGTTTGCATGTTTCCTTTATGCTCTCCATTGCAACAGAGAAATTTGACACAAATGAGTTATAAGCCTTTAATACAGTTGACTTAGAAAACTAAAAGGAAAGTAACGTTTACACTAAATAAAATCGTTTATGTTAGTACATTAAAATCATAGCAACCTGAGGAAAATGTAAAAACAAGAAAAACTTCAACTACCTGAATAAAAAAAACAACATAAATCCAGAAAAAATGTGCAACTTTTACAACCCTTGTTAGTTGCACTGGCCATAACAGTTTTTCAATTAAATGCCATCAACAGAATCTTAGTTGTAACACATTGTTAGTTATACCTTGCCGAAAACAAATTGACTTAAAAACGTGAAAAAGTTAGCACTCGAGATGCTAAATTCGTAATTTGTGATATTTATTATCAAAAGTACCAACCGATGCAAAAATGACATCTCCTATAACCTCCCTTGTGTCCCATTCATTTGCACGATCACTCAACGCCATGTTAAATAACTGATGACATTGCAGAATTTCATGGATGTGTTTGAAAATGACTTTGACACGGTCTTGACTGATAAGCTTTCGATCAAGTAACGGTTCTTCATATTCCTGAAATGCAAAATATAAACCTATGGATACAGTTTTGCTATTAGTCACATATTAGCATGTTACACTTTACTTGCAAAGAAAATAAAGCTATTGTTACACCATGGACTATAAAAAAATTCATTTAAAATAGAATTAACAGTGATTGACCCACCTTAATTAATCTATTTAATGACTTCATATAAATTTTCTCATTCTCAATTATGCATTTCACAATTTGATATCGCTTAACCTAAAAATAAATTGTTTGGTTTATATATACACCATAAAGTCTAAAAATATCAGACTATAACTGCAAGAGTTCTGTCAGCATGCACTGAAATATATTCGCACTTATTAAAAGTGCACTTTAGCACACACCAAACTGTCTCATTTACCATTTCCATTATTTTATGGCTTCTTTATAATAAGTTCCTTGGGTGATTATTGTGTTGAATGTTCAGTCCAGTGAATTTAGTTACATTACAATGGCACACATCTCGATATAGGATGCTGAGATTTTAATGACTTTTATGCAGGTTGAAAAAAAAAACGATTTTCTTATACTTATACTTAAAATTTAAATTTATAGGTTTTCAGGGGTAAATTTAGCCCCAAATTACAGATTACTTACTTATTTACTAAACCTATTATTTTTGTGTAAAAGCATAGTGAATGCCACTTTGTGTTTTTGAGCTATAGATATTAGTTGGGGCTGACAATGAAAAAGCAGCTCACAAGTTAGATGGATTTGAACAAATATAATTTGTGTAAAATTTGTAGATAGTATAAATTTGATATGTAATGTAAAAACTATATAAAATATTTGTCAATAAGTTAAAAATGAAACCAACTGCCTCCTCTGGCTGAAAAATTTTTTATAATGCATTCAAATTAGATGAAGAGTTTAGAAACAACACACACAGCATACAACCTTTATATTATATTGTGTTTTTTTGTAAGTTGAGGTAGATTACCTATTTGTATTTAAAACAAACAAAAAACTTTGCTTGATGAAGGAACGTACTTGATACTCATCTGCATTTTGATTTAAGGGAGGTAGTTGAACAAGTTGTTGCTCATTTTCCATCTCTACTGGAATATAAGTATCCTTTTCAAGATCTGAAAAATATAGAAGAAAAATTTTTAAATGGCACTTAAAGCTAACAAACTTTTTCTAAAATTTGCAGGAGTTTGATTGCGAATTATTTAATAGAAATCTTATATGTCCGAATCAGCATATTGTAATTTTCATACATTGAAAAAATCTTACTTAAGTCAGTAATTGCAAGTGCCACTGGAGTTGAAAAATTACGAATTATTGTAATAACTCATTTTAAACACAAAAAGACCTCTCTGTAAATAGTTTTTTGCAATAGTCAAAATTCAAGTGTTTTATGCAGTAATGCAACTCAGTAAAAACATACCTCAGTAAAAACATACCTGATGAGTCACTCAAACTTTCAAATATAACACTGTTCCTGGGAGGAAGTGGTGGCTTCTTTCTTTCCAATTTTTCCACAAACCCTTCAATATCTTCATAATCTGACTCAACCTGAAAGGTGAAGTTTGAACAGATGAGATATAAAACTGTTTTGAAAATACTCTGAAAAGAAGACTTACTAACAAAGCACTGTGTGTTATGACTAACTACTGTTCCATCTTAAGGCTGAATGGAAAACAATACTCTTTCTCCAAGATTATTAAAACTACGTGTGTCTGTACTATGGTTTTCACAATAGTCGAACTACATTTTGCCCCATCTCATTGATTTTGTTGCTCTTGATTTCTTTGTTTTCTGCTGTAAAAACAGTCGACTTCAGCAGCCACCGAAGTGTGGACTTTTGGAGCCTCTTAAAACAAAAGAATTATGACGTCAAGAAGAATCTCACTGAAGTGTGGACTTTTGGACTCACTTAAAACAAAAGAATTTGTGACGTCAAGAAGAATCTCACTTAAGTTGTCGAAATTTACAGTTACAGAAAGATTAATATTAGGGGATGGGTGCGTAGGAATAATTTATTCTTCCTATTGTTATTGCCTGGCGGTAGCTGGTCTGTTTAATAGGTTAGGCAAACTTCGGCAAGTTGCAATTCCAAAGTTTGCTTCCAATTCATGTCTACTGAAAAAAGGCTAAGGAATTGTTTTGTATTGACTTGCAGCAAGTAAGTGGAACATTTGAATATATGATTGTGGAATGAAGTTGAGCAATGTTGCTAAGAAGAAAGATTACTGGCAAACATTTATTCTGTGTGTCACCCGTGATTGCAGAAGAAAAGCAGTTTGGTAAAAAGCAGGCTTTAACTTATGACAAAAATCATAGTATCAACTTAATGACTATGCTTTCAGGTTCATCTGTTTACTATTAATTCTATTGATTTTGGAGTAAGATATAAAATTGCTTTCTATTGCTGTGCTAGCAAGTGTGAAGATAAAACTGTTTCACATTTAACAAATTTGAAAAAGCTTCGAGTCAAATTCAAAAGACCTTTATGTTCTCTTGGGTTTCTTTTTTATTTAAGTAACAAGACATTTTATAACAACACAATAATTTGAATAGCTAGCCAACTGGTTATTTATGGTAGCTGGTAAAGGTGTAATGTATAACAATTGGTTGACTTTATAACAACTTTGTATGTTTACTTTTGTAGATTCAAAGCTTTTGGCAATAGACACAGGCATGGTTTTATTTAATTTTATTTAGTTTTTTGACAACTTTTTTCATAAAAATGTAAAAAACTTTTGTCATTTCACCCATTAAATAAAACCATGCCTTCTTCTTATTCAAATTGTATATAATTAGCACCATTTCAAGGAATTATTTCGGTATGAAGCTAGAGATTTTAGACCAAAACATCATTAAGTCTTGTCAAAGTCTTCATTGGCCTTGTGACATGTTGATAAATTGTATGGAAAGTGTCTATTGCCAAAAGCTTTGAATGTACAAAAGTAAACATACAAAGTTGTTATGAAGTCAACAAATTGTTATACATTACACCTTTTCTTGACACATTGGTGGCGCCGTAGATTAGTGGTTATAGCTCTCGTACTCTGTGCGGGAGACCGGGGTTCGATTCCTCTTGACGGCGATTCAACATGGGCGAGTGAATGTTACCATAGCCCCAGGTTAACCCAAGCCATGTGAGGGAAATTGGGAAGATGGCACACTGTGTGGGCCATTGGATGTTGCCGGGAGTTGTCTAGTAGAGCACGGGCTCTAATTGGGTCTGCGTAGCTCAAAATGAGTTTTAAATACTCTAGGACTCTCCATCTACGCCATGGCCCCTCCTGGAAATAATAGACAGGGTATATCCCTCGATATTTGTGAGGCTAGCCATGTAAAATATGCACATCTATCTATCTATCTATTGACTTCAAGTATTCTGATCAAGTTGTAAGTATAAAATTATTTAAAAAAACTGTTACTAAATAAATTTGTTAAGGTTTAGTAAGGTGACTTATGACTTTTTTCTTACCATTTTTTCTAGCGTTTTTTTGTCATTTTATTGACTTCTCTGTATGGAAAACAACCAAGTTGTATAATTTAATTATTAACTTACTGTTCCAACTTTCTCTCTGGGTTGTCCTAGAACTTCGTAAATTTCACTTTCTTCAACATCCCCGCTCTCATCAAAATCAGATCCCCAGGAATCGCCTGAATCAGACATATCATCGTCAAGAGACATAGGTAATACTACCGTACTTGCTGGACGAGTTGGAGAATCTATAAGTTGCAAAACAGAAATGTTTAATAATAATAGGTATGTATTAAAATCAACACCAAAGATAAAACAAAACAAAAAATAAAACGAAACAAAATATGAAAATCAAAAAAAATGTGTCTGAAGCATTCATCCAATTTTTCTGTTTTGTCAAATTTACATATCTATATGTATAACTCTTGCTCTTTGTGCATTAGACTGGGGTTTGATTCCCTTTGGCGGCGATTAAATATGGGCGAGTGAATGTTAGGGTTAACTCAAGCCATGTTTGGGAAATTGGGAAGATGCACACTATGTGGGCTGTTGGATGTTGCAGGGAGTTGTTTGGCAGAGTGCGGACCCTAATTGGGTCTGCCTTGCTTTAAATAAGCATTAAACACTCTAGGACTCTCTATCGAAGCCTCCTAGAAATAATATACAGAGTATATCACTCGATATTTGTGAGGCTAAACATGTAAAATCTCACTCTATATATGGTCCCAGTTTAATTATCATTTTACAATTATTTTATTATCCAATTAATATTATTTTACACACAGGTCAATTGTTTGTTAGTTGTAGTGGTTTGTGTTGTGTTTAAAAAATCTATTATTAAATAAATAATTTTTTCTATTTTATAAATAATTTAAAATATGATATTTATTACACTGTCAATAACTTTACTTTAAAATTATTAGATACATTATTAAAATCAATAAAGAAAATAAAACAAAACAAAAAACAATAGAAATATACCTTACTAAATATATAAAAATATACATTGGGAATGCAGCATATTTATTAAAGTACCTAATACGCATTTTACCATTTGTTCTATTTTGTCACAAACTTAATGTATATGTTTTCAATTTAATTACTTATAATTTGTTATTCAATCAATATCCTTCCTATACACAGGTCAAATGTGCCAACCATAAATTTGTAATTTAAACAATATTTTGTTAGATACTTGTCACTGCTATATGATTTATAGAATCAATTATTAAAAAAAAATCTTTCTGTTTTTATAATTAATTTAAAATATCAGACTTGTTTTCCTGCAAATTACTTGATAATAACATGATCTCTCGCAGTGAAATTTGTCTTCCCATATGTACTAAATTCTTATACAGTTTTCGTTTTCTATGTAAAATAGAGATTTTTTTAGAGAAGTTTTACCTACAGTACAGTCCAAATGTAAAGACTGAAATACATGATCAGTTTAAATAAAACGACTGAGCCTGACAGATGTGTCATATGTACATATTGTGCATTTTCAAAACTGATGTTATTTTTACCTGTTAACTTTAACCTATCAGCTTTCTTAAAAAGATGGATGTGTTCATCTTTTTTGCTTAAACAGATGATCTTTCCCTATTAAACTTTGGTAGATCTATTGTTTTAGGAGCTTTTGTTTACGAAACACGGATCAAGATGCATATGAGAGGAATGTATTTGGAAACTGAAAGAAACTAGTTGTTATCCTCTTAAAATTCCATGGTGGATCAGCCATCGTACATATTTCTTGCATCACTATATTGTGCATTTATGCTGCCTTTTTACATGAAGTGCATAAAGAAATTTACTTAGACTTTTACTTTGTGGGTGCGATTGTAATGACGTTTTCTATTACAAAACCTCTGGTTTTTCAATTGGATCACATTATAAAATTAAGATACATGTTTGCTACAAGACAAACTTTTTTATGTAGGATTTTTGAAAAATATTGAAAAATATTGAAACAGTTTCTTAGAGGGTTAATACGGCACCCTAGTTAACTCTCAAAACAGGATCGTAAAAAGCTAATAAAGGACTGTATTTTCGATTGAAAACTGCTAAAACCGTACCATAGAAGATTAATAACAAGAGATTAATGCCTTAGTTCGCCTAAAAACTGTCGAAACAGGACTATAAATGATTAATTACTGTAATGTTTTAGTGCGAAGATTCTGTTAAATCACTTAAAACATAGCTCTGCCAAAGACCATTATTGAAGTAATTATGATAAACAATGGGTAAAAGGGTTTTCGGCATACAGGAAGATGTGTTGTATAGCCCGTACAGGAAAGTTTACCATCGTACTGCGCTGTGAGCTTCCAAATAATTCATAGTTTTAAAACTACTTACAGGATATTATTGAAGATATTATTTCAGTTTGTCTGTTCAGTATTCATATTACTGTGGAAAGTTTATCATTTCTTGAACATGATAGTTTAGTAGGTGATGTTTCAGGAGATCCTTCTCCCATCATCTGGCAAAGTAAAATGATGTTGCGCATGTCAAATGGATACAGTCATAAAGTCATCACGCAAGTGAAAAATAAAATGAAGAGAAGATGCAACGGAGACAACAAGGAAACATCAGAGGAATTTATCGCATCAGCATTCCTACTCTTCGTACCAGGTATCAGCGATATCCTTCGTCGAGTTTTAAGGCAACACAAGATCAAATGCATTTTTACCTCTAGAGACACCCTAAGAAGCACTTTGTCTAAACCAAAAGACAAAAAAAACCTGGAAGAACAAAGCAATGTTGTTTACGAAATCCCATGCAAAGATTGTGATGCAGTGTATATAGGCGAAACAAAAAGAAAGTTTAAGCAACAAGTACAAGAACATATGCGCGCAGTGAGAAACGGAGATGTGAAGAAAAACAAAATTGCGGACCACAGCGGGAGCAGAAGTCATCAGTTTAATTGGGATGAGAAGAAAATCATTGACAGAGAATCCAGAACAACGGCCAGGAAGATTAAAGAAACCATCAACAGTGTAGAACGTAACAAACACATAAACAGCATCTCGTATCAACTTCCTGAGATTTGGTTACCAGCCCTACAGAAGAAGTAGTTACCTACATCTAGGTCCGAAAATGTTAATTACCATAATTAACTATAATTATCAGCTCGTTTTTGATTGGTTAATTTCTATAAATTTCAATCCTCCGCAATTATATAAATACATGCGCCATCATTTTACTTTGCCGATAATGGGAGAAGGATCTCCCGAAACGTCGCCTACTAAACTATAATGTTCAAGAAATGATAAACTTTCCACAGTAATACTTACAGGATATATATTATTTTATAAAAAGTAACATTTCTTACCTGTACGAGGGTTATAATAGCGAATACCAGTTTCAACTCTTGTAACATTGTCACCGGTTTCTAAGATCACGTGTTGTGTATCCATATCTTGTATTCTTTGTTGCAATAACCACTCACTTTCTAAATCTAAACTTCCACCTTGTTCATGCACTGTATCATCTAAAAGGCAACAGTACAATTTGCTTTAGAATGATTACAGCATTCATAAATAAATTGCAAGTCTGAAAAAAAGACTGTAATAGGAGAATAGTGTTTAAAAAGTGAACAAAAAAAATTGATGATAGACAGGCTTCATTAGATTTGCTTTAAAAGCTCAGGAGCAAAGAATGGCGATAAAAGCCATCGTTAGATTGTGTGTTAAAACTTGAAAGATTAAAGAATGTGGTAGAAAAGTTTCTTTTATCCTTGTATAAAGAAACTTTTGAAAGTTTATGAATAAAAAACTGCAATAGGAAGAATTCATTAGACTGCAACAACAAAGAGTGCACAATAATACAATTGTATAAAAAATATTAATGTAGAAGAAATATTTGATTTATGAATGAATGGCAGAAAAAACAACATATATAATAAATACATTATTAGCACTTTTACAATAATTTAATTTACCCAAAAATGGTTCTTAAATTTTTTAAATTATGCAATTAAAATATATATATATACAACTATTTTCGAATGATTTTTACTGATATTTTTTATTAGTAAATGTTTTGTTACTTCCATGGGAGGCACATTAAAAATAAGCTCCTAATTTTTAGCTGCTTTTTTATGACAAAGGAGCTCTTTTTAGCATGTACTTCATGCATGTATTCTTGCTTTATATTTTTTATCTTCTTTTATTTTTGCATGAGCAAATTATTGCCAATTTTTTTGCCAATGTGTGTTTTGTTTAATTTAGAGAGCTATAATTTTATAAAAAACTAAAAATATGCCTTGTTGATAATAAACTGCAATTATTTAAGGGCAAAGAAAAAAAGTAAGCCAATTTAATTTTCCAGGGAATATATATAGTCCACAACTTAAAGTCCACAACAATGTACAATAGGAGTTGTCTCCACCATCATTTTAAAAATAGTTTTAAATCCATTCGTTTATTGAAAATTGTTTCGTATAAATCGTTTCCCAATCTTGCACAAAATTTTGTGAGAAAGTGAGAAAGGAATGTTTAAAAATAGTTTCACGTATATAATAAATTCATTACATTTCTAATTGTTTTTTAATTGCTTTTGGAAAACAATTCCTTTCAGAATTTGTTTCAAATTTTGTTTCTAGATTTATTTCAAAATAGTTTCAAAATTGTTTGTTAATCGTATCCTATTTGTGTTCCATTTGCTTCCACTTTGTATCATTTTGAATTTAAAAAACAAAATAAATTACAATCGTTTTCAAATCGCTTTAAGTTGCTTTAGGTATGTTTTATCAAACAATCTTAAAAGATTTGAAAAGATGATAATGCATTTTAAAATGATCATCATTGTTTCAGTTCGTATAAAATGTGAAACGATGATAATAAATGTAATAAGTTAATAAAATGTTAGTAGAACTTACAAATTACTGCTAATTGTGATGAACTTTTTGGTCTGTTAGTTCTAGGTGGTCTAATAGGTGATGTTATAGTATGTTCATTGAGTACTGGAGCACTTTTTCTCCTTAATTTATTATGTGCCAATCTATATCCACTATATACTCTCGGAATAAGAAGGGTTTTGGGTCCTTTTAATAAGGGTGGGGGTATTTTCAAAATAGAGTAAGGGGTGGGGGTGCGGTTTCTGCCCCCTTTTGCCACCTTCTGCCAACTATTATGCAACAGGCAACAGCTCCAACAATAAAGGAAAGTCCAAACAAAATTGAGTCTCGCTTTTAAATTTAAATAAAACCCAATACAACAACAGGATTTCCTAAAAATATTAGAAAAGTTAGTTAGCGAGCTAGGAAATTTTAAAATAAATAAAAATTTCTGACTGACATGCAATTTGCAAATCCGAACCAATATGAAACTTGTTTACTTTTCCTGCGGGGTAATCAAAAGTATATGGCTTCGCTGTCCCGGTCTCTTTATCAAAAATTAACACTTATACGCTCTAGCTAAGTGAGACCACCAGCGCTTTTGCCACGCAGTGTTCTCGGGAACGACTTCATTTAGCACCGGGCTAAGTGGTCCCGACACACGACGTACAACATAACTAGTACCCTTCATACTTTATCGATATTAAAAGTCCGACAGACGTTCAGTCATACTTCTCCAACCAAATGGACCCGACAAATGAAACCGCATTATCCGACATCCTCTCTATATAACAAATACATATTTTTTCTGTCAATAATCCATAACCAACGTAATATCGCATAATACTGCATAATACTGCATAATACCTTTATAATTCAAAAAAAGTACATAAATTTTCTGTCGATGGCCATAACAACGTAATATCGCATAATACTGCATAATACCTTCATAATTCATAAAAAACACATAAATTTTCTGTCGATGGCCATACCAACGTAATATCGCATAATACTGCATAATACTGCATAATACCTTCATAATTCATAAAAAACACATAAATTTTCTGTCGATGGCCATACCAACGTAATATCGCATAATACTGCATAATACTGCATAATACCTTCACAATTCATAAAAAATACATAAATTTTCTGTCGATGGCCATACCAACGTAATATCGCATAATACTGCATAATGCCTTCATAATACTCTCTATCGTTCCATAAAAAATACATATTTTTTCTGTCAATAATCCATAACCAACGTAATATCGCATAATACTGCATAATACTGCATAATACCTTTATAATTCAAAAAAAGTACATAAATTTTCTGTCGATGGCCATAACAACGTAATATCGCATAATACTGCATAATACCTTCATAATTCATAAAAAACACATAAATTTTCTGTCGATGGCCATACCAACGCAATATCGCATAATACTGCATAATACTGCATAATACCTTCATAATTCATAAAAAATACATAAATTTTCTGTCGATGGCCATACCAACGTAATATCGCATAATACTGCATAATACTACATAATACCTTCATAATTCATAAAAAATACATAAATTTTCTGTCGATGGCCATACCAACGTAATATCGCATAATATCGCATAATACTGCATAATACCTTCATAATTCATAAAAAACACATAAATTTTCTGTCGATGGCCATACCAACGTAATATCGCACATTACTGCATAATACTGCATAATACCTTCACAATTCATAAAAAATACATAAATTTTCTGTCGATGGCCATACCAACGTAATATCGCATAATACTGCATAATACTGCATAATACCTTCATAATTCATAAAAAATACATAAATTTTCTGTCGATGGCCATACCAACGTAATATCGCATAATACTGCATAATACCTTCATAATACTCTCTGTCGTTACATAAAAAATACAAAAATTTTCTGTCGATGGCCATACCAACGTAATATCGCATAATACTACATAATACCGTCATAATACTCTCTATCGTTCCATAAAAAATACAAATTTTTTTTGTCGATGGCCATACCAACGTAATATCACATAATACAGCATAATACCTTCATAATACTCTCAATCGTTCCATAACAATATTATATTTTTCTGTCAATAATCCATAACCAACGTAATATCGCATAATATTGCATGTTACCCTTATAATACTCTCTATCGCTACATAACAAATGCATTTTTTTGTAGATAGGCTATAACCAACGTAATATGCCACATTATATTCCGCAGTAGAAACAAGTGTTCTCCCTGGAAATGACGTATCAAAATTTCTAAAGTAGACCAATTAATGCAAAGTGATCACATATTGAAAAAAACAACAATTGAGGTTGAGTATACATCCATTTACCAATAGAAATGATATTATGGCAAAATTCTCTTCGCGGACAAACAGGCAAAATACCGCTATTATTAAAAAGACTAACGATATCATACGTCTATTGGTTTTTCGGTCAGTTGCTCATAAAGTTGATCTTGTTAACTCACCATATGATTTTTTAACAATAGCCAATAATACTTACATTATTTAGAACTATTTTCAGCTTTTGTACTCTGATCCTAACTTCAATGGAATATCAAATCTACGGAGACTCTTTAAATGAGATAAATTTTATACTTATGCCTTTTTGGAACATCTTTGTTCCATGTAAATAGAAGTTTTGACTTTTAATTTGGAATTCTTCCATATCTGTTAAAAAAAGTATTTTTTCTTTTTCCTAATGATACGTTATATTACTGACATGCCTTCTACAGAATTTCAGCCTAAGAGCCTTTGCCGATAAAAAGTTATGACCTGTGAAATTTTAACTACAAACAATGGAATAATTTCATCGTAAACGGCTCTAAACTTTAATGTGATATAGCTTCTCTACGGCAGCAGCTTCTTCAGTCGGACAAAAATCATTGGAACATTTAAATTTTTATGCATCTAAGAATTTATTTGGTTTAAGAACTAATCAAGCTATACTATTGAAATACTGCCCCGAAAAAAAGACATAGAATTTACACTTTTGCATGGTCTGAAATAAAAAACACACGTAATGTCTTTGGATTGATTGGCCTGCTTTAGCGCTTTTGATGCGTCATTTTCAGGGAGGACACTTGTTTCTACTGCTGCACGATAAGTACATAACAGTAAAGCCCGGTAAATTTATAGTATAATGCCTTGCCTCAGATTGGCATTTTTTAGGACTTGTGATATGTAATTTCGCGGGGGTATTAGTCCAAAATATCTTTTCTATTGGCTATCGGTGGGCATAGAACACCACCGCCTGTTCAATATATTGTACAAAAACGCCTCTTTGTTTAGCCTGCAATAGGGCCGTTATTATGTCTTGTTGCAAAAGGATATTTGAGCGAAATATCGTTTCTGTTTGTGTATGGATGTGTATCCAACCTCAAACTTTGTCTACTTTATAAAAACAGCTTTCCGTAAATGGCAGTTATGCGAAATATTCTGGAATAATACGTTGGTTATGGCCATCGACAGAAAAAATATGTATTTTTTATGTAACGACAGAGAGTATTATGAAGGTATTATGCAGTATTATGCGATATTACGTTGGTATGGCCATCGACAGAAAATTTATGTACTTTTTTTGATTTATAAAGGTATTATGCAGTATTATGCAGTATTATGCGATATTACGTTGGTTATGGATTATTGACAGAAAAAATATGTATTTGTTATGTAGCGACAGAGAGTATTATGAAGGTATTATGCAGTATTATGCGATATTACGTTGGTATGACCATCGACGGAAAAAGATGTATTTGTTATATAGAGAGGATGTCGGATAATGCGGTTTCATTTGTCGGGTCCATTTGGTTGGAGAAGTATGACTGAACGTCTGTCGGCTTTTTATGTCGATAAAGTATGAAGGTTGTTAGTTATGTTGTACGTCGTGTGTCGGGACCACTTAGCCCGGTGCTAAATGAAGTCGTTGCCGTGTTCTCATATGTCAAAACAAAACAAATCAAGAACCACTTCTGAATTTCACTCACTCACACTTCCTGCTCTTTGTCATGTAGCTTTAGCTACGCAGCAGTGATTGATTTTTGCATGATACTTGCAATTTTTTTTGTATATATCGCCGGTATATCAGGAAGTTTGTTAAGTAGATTTTTACTGAGGTTTGGTTGAAAGGAAATTTAGCAGCCAGCTTGCCATTTTTTATGTTGAAACCAGCGTTTACTAGCCGTCAGCAGCAATCAGCAGGCGGATGCAATAATTTTTTAAAAGTATACACCATGACCTTATTATTCTTATCATCTACCCTAATATTGCCTGTAAGGACTAAAACAGGTAACTATCAGTATTCACAGAATGATCAGAGAACCAACAGCAAACGAGCGGTCTATAGATGGATTCCAGCATGACGTTATTTGTTTACTTTTCAGCGGTAAGCTCTTTGACTCTGACCTTGGCGTGACAGACAAAAAATGCTAGGATTTGGTGAAGGAAAGTCTTTTCCCATGGATTTCTTCTCTTGGAAACATTGTTGAGGTTATAAACTATTATCAAGTGATAATTAATGAACTGATAATTACTTTGCTTCACCTAACAGCCCATCTTTTTCCTGCCACGCAAACGCCAAAGCCAAAAGCAGAGCTTGCTGCTGAAAATGTACACAACTATTTAAGACCAAGAGTCAACAGCGAACCAACAGAACAACCAGAAAACTGGCAGCGAATGAGCTCTTACATGTAAAGTTACATTCGAGCGGTACTGTACGCGATAGTTATCACCGTCGCATGAGCTTTTGGTAGAGCAAAACTTTCGTTGTTATTGTTAACCTATTGTTAAATACATTAGCTATTAGCTATTTCTGCATGTTGAAAACAATAGAGTTCATGTCTTGTTTGCGAAATTTAATTAGCTCATGTGAAGTCCGTTTGTCTTATTGTTATATTTAATTGCTGTAGTTGTCAAATAAAATTTAACCAAGATTTAAGTATCTTTTGTTTTTAATCACAAACGGCAATGTTAAACCATTTGTTTATAAATTTTTAAAACGCGATAGAAATGCTTTTTTTAGATCGCATTTTGTAATTAAAAGGCTAACAGTCCATTTGAAAATTGGTGAACAATGACATTTAAAGATTGGCTACATCTTTCTAATCTGTCACGTTCAGCAAGAAAAGTATGACAGCAAAAAAAAACATACTGTAAATGCTGAATGTGGATAAAGTTTATACATAATATAAATAATATAGATACTATAAACAACAGACCGTTGTATTATCTTATGTAAAGATCTTAAAGTTACCCTATAATTAAGAGGCCTGGGATGAGCAAACAAGTGCCATTTTTACATAAATGAATTAATTTATATCAAAATGGACTTGTTTGAATTGATTCACAATACCTTTACATTGGTAGAGTTTAAATCCATTTTCCTTGACAGTTCTAAGCTGCATTACTCACATGTGATATTATAGTTTATGCCTATTATAAAGTCTAAAAATCTTGAAGAACTTGTTAAAAAAGAGCTTTAAAAAATCAAGCATTAGTTTAACATCAGTTTAACATTATTTTCACATTCCTTTAAGTTCTGTTCAATTATTAATGAGACTGAAACTTGTCAGATTATAATATTTAATAAATGCGAAAAAACCTAAAAATTCCAGTTAAGTTGATATTAACTGCAATGATAAGTTCTTATTTTTTTAGAGAATATGTAAATAAACTTCTTTGCTAAAATGAGCCTGTACAGGAGAGGAAATACAGGTGTGCTTCTAATTTCCATTGGTGGCTTGTTGTTGCTTTGTTACTGTTATTACAGTATGAGCGATTTGACAGAAACGGTTGACCGAAAGGAAAGAGAGCTGAGGAAACAAATAAGAAATGGCAAAACTTTACGAGAACAACTTAAAGGTATATAGTTTACATAATTTAACTATAATAAGGTACATTATATGATATGTTTTTTAATGCAAGTTTGGTATGGTAATGGTATAACTGTCTTAAAGCATGTGGTATGTTTTTAAGTACAAGTTAGTCATAATTTCTTTGATTGTTTTTTTCAGTTGTGTACCAGCACACATCGAAACTAGAAGATGCGTTAAAAAATGAACGGGAGAATCATAAAGAGACAAAGCAAGGTAACTATATATTTACATAATTTGAAAAAGAAATTAAGATCATTTAATTCTTCTATATTTTGAGTTTTTACATTGTCTGCGAATTTCTAGAGTAAATTTAAACATGTTATTATAAAAGTTTACGTTCATACTAAGTTGTACATTCAGAAATATACCAAGTGAATCTCATATATTAAGGAAATTTCCCTTTTTTAGAATTAATGGTTAAGGTGGAAATGTTTACACACAATTTAACAAAAACAAAGGTATGTATGTAAACAGTTGTAGACCACTGCATGTTTCGTATATAATGTCATAAGGGCAGCTTTTGTTGTAGGTTCGACCTATTGTAATGCACCTTTTTATGGTTTTAGCATGAGGCAATGAACAGATTCAATGCACTGGATACAGATTATAAGATGGCGAAAGTAAGTGTTGGTTTATTACTAAGTCTTCGCAATGAGACTATTGTTTTATCAGTTTTACATCAATTAGTTTCTTAAAAAATTAGTTTCACTATTCACAAAATTAATTTTCACAATAATTCAGATCCTTTTTTTTAAGATGATTTACACTATTTTCTACTGAAGGCAATAGGTGCAAAAATACTTTCCTGAAATAAGTGAAAATCTCCTTCAAAATCATGAAAATCTTTTTCGAAATGGTGAAAATCCTATTCAAAATGGTAAAAATCTTTTTCAAAATGGTAAAAATGTTTCCAGAAAAAAGAGAAAATATTTCTCAAAATACATGACCCTAACCGTATTTCCAGGGTATTTTATATCTTGTATCGGCCACAAGAACACAGCGAAAGGCTATGACCACAAAGTGTAAAAGGGCTTATAGTAACAAGGTACAAGACCTCATCTCTTTTAATTTTCAGAAAATACAACTGAATTGGTATTTGGTAGGTGAATTAATAAAAAATTAGCTATTTTAGCAATATTACAGAGTTAGAGACTTGCCCTTATATACCCAGTGCACACAGCCCCGCCCAGCAAACTATTGTTGGAACAAGTTTTTACTTTTGTGCCACAGATTCAGGACGTTAATCAATCAGAATATAGTGTTTCAAAATAAACGATGGCTTCGCTACCTATTGGAAAACAGACTTTAACGAAAAACGATTTCTCACTCCTTTAAACTTCCTAGCAGTTATTACTGGAGAAAGTGTCAATAGCGATTCAACATGAGCAAATATGAAATCATTTAACTCTAAAAAAGAAGTAACACAAAGAGAAGTTCATTTTTATTTTTCCGCATGTGATAAAAATTACGGTATACAAATACTTGGCCGAGTTGAAGTTCTTATGTGGCGACAGTCCCAGAAAATCAATCAAGTAGTTGAAGTATGACCACAAAATTTTCCAGTCAACTGCAATCCACACTCAGAGCAAAACATGATGAATATATAATAAAGCTAAAGGACAATGTCCATGGACTATTCCCTGGACTGTCCATTTCATTCTCTTTACTTTACTTTTCCCGCTAAAAAAGGGAACTTGAGGGTACCACCATTATACTCGGCACCAGACCTTAATTTGTCCCAGTTCTATTTAGAGAAACATTTTCACCATCTCTCTGGAAACATTTTTACTATTTCTCGGTAAACATTTTTACCATTTTGAATAACATTTTTACTATTTTGAATAACATTTTTACTATTTCAGCAAACATTTTCACTATTTCGAATAACATTTTCACCAGTTCGAATAACATTTTTACTATTTCGAAAAACAGTTTCGCACAATTTGGAAAAAGATTCTTCACGCATATTAGCTTCCGTAATTTTCCCTTTTGATTTATATAGAACTATATTATGCAATAAAAAAAACGTTAACTTCATCACTGGTTATTTTACACATATATTTTTTATAAGAAACAGAGCAAAGGGCCTAGTAGTCAAGTTTATGTGATTTCTTAGGAATGAAGGGATAATTTATTTAATATTAAATATTGAGCTTGCAAGTGTCATCATTTATAAGAAGAAACCTCATCCATTGTTGAAAACAAATGCAACGAAGGAATCAGACATACTATTTATTTTCTACTGATGTCTATTGTTTTTTTTGCGCTTTTAATTTAAATTAACGAATTGATATTATTTGTTCCCACTAAAATGAAATAAACGAAAAACTTTTTGACAATAAGGCTCATTTCTTTATTCTTGTTACATTATTCAGTATCTTAGAAAGTTTTACTCAAGTTATTTTACTTTCTAAAGTTTCTGCAGTAGAGGTTTCGCATTATGGAGCAGGCACCATATCTTTTAAGATTTATTTTGGCATTATTGATCTGTCAGCAATTTTTGCAACTTCTCATCATCATCATCATTCTCGGCTTAACGTCCGTTTTCCATGCTAGCATGGGTTGGACGGGGTATATTAATGACCCTCTTCCAATCTGATCTAGACTGTGTTAGATCTAAACTCAACTTCCTCTCTATCAAGTCTGTCCTTATAACCTCCTGTCAAGTCTTTCTCGGTCTGTCTCTGGGCTTTGCCCCAGGAACTATTAAGTCTCTACACTTTCTTACCCAATTATCCTCCTCCATTCTTTCCAAGTGCCCCAGCCAATTCAATCTTCTTATCTGGATAACATCTTTAATTCTACAGAGACTTAGCCTGCTTCTTAGCTCATCTGAACTCTTTCTGTCTCTTAGACTGGCATTACACATCCACCTAACCATTCTCATATCATTCCTTTCTAAACGGTCAAGATCTTCCTGCTTCACTGCCCATGTCTCACTACCGTACAACATAACACTTCTTACACAGGCCTCATACAACCTACCTTTTACCTGAATTGACAGGACTCTGCTAGTCAATAAAGGAAGTAACTCTCTAAACTTTTTCCAAGCAGAACCTATCCTGCAAGTAACACTTCTTCCAACACCCCCTTCACTGCCCAACATATCACCTAAGTAACAGAAGTTCTTAACTATCTCTAACGAGCCACTGTTGTACATCATTAAAGCTGGAAATACTTTATTCTCTATAATCTCACCTTTGCAACGCTTGCATACAAACTGTATGCCAGCTCTTAACCTTCCACTAATACTACTGCACTTCTTATGTACCCAATGCTTGCAAGTCTGACAAAAAATTGAGTTACTACCAACCCCTTTCCTGCAAACTCCACAAGGCCACTTTCCAACTACAAGGTCACACTTGGCTGCAATGCTACTTATCATGACTTTAGACTTGCTGTGTTTACCTTCAACCCTTTCTCTTCTACTACCTTTCTTCCACTTCTCAAACTTTTCAACTAATTCTTCCATCGACTCTGCTATGAGAACCAAATCATCTGCATACAATAACTCCCATGGGCAACCTGTTCTGAACTCCATCGACAGTGCTTCTAAGACTAGAATAAACAACAAGAACTAAATACAGAACCCTGATGTACACCAATATTTACACTAAATTCATCACTAAGTGAATCGTTAATCCTGACACGACTTCTAGCATTGCTGTACATAGACTGAACCATCGTAACTAGCCACTCATCCACACCTAATTTTCTCATAGCCCACCAAATAACTTTACGTGGCACTCTATCAAAAGCTTTCTCTAAATCTACAAAGGCAAAATAGAGATTCTTTCTCTTTCCTAAATACTTTTCCTGAAGCTGTCTGAGTAAAAATATTGCATCTGTAGTGCCACGCCCTGGAACAAAACCAAATTGCATCTTATCTATATCAATTCTTTCTCTAAGTAACTTATCAATCACTCTTTCAATAACTTTCATTACTTGATCAACCAACTTCAAACCTCTATAGTTACCCCTTTCTAATGCATCACCCTTGCCCTTGAAACAATTCACTATTACACTCGACTGCCACTCACTCGGAATAGCACCATCCTTTATAATCTGGTTAGCAAGACTTGTAATAAGCTCAACTCCAATATATCCAGATGCTTTTACCATCTCTGCAACAATACCTGATACTCCTGCAGCCTTGCCAATCTTCATTTTCCTAATAGCCTCCACTACCCATTCTGTCTTGATCTGCATGGCTGGCCCTTCTACGACATCATCATCAGACAAATTATCCTCGTCCCAATCAAACTCAGTGTTAAGCAACCTCTGATAATGATTCTTCCAAGCTACCCTTTTCTCCTCCTCTGTGCTAGCCAAAACACCTTCATCATTACGTATACACTTCTCACCTACAATATCTTGATTAGTCTTCTTCATTTGCTTTGCTATCTTGAATACCTCATTGCGCTGGTCTTCCCTTCTTAACACATCTGCAAATCTGTTTCTCTCTGCTTCTGATTTTGCCTTATACACTGCTGTACGAGCCCGACGCTTAGCTTCTAAGTAAATATTTTTACTACCACCTGACTTCCACTTTTTCCAAAGTTTCCTCTTTTCCTTTATACACTGGTCAACCTCATTATTCCACCACCAGGTCTGTCTATGTCTAGCTGGTCCTTTTGTCCACCCACAGGTATCATCAGAAGCTTCTAGAAGACAATTCTTCAAAGTAGTCCAAGTACTTTCAACATTGTCACTATCACATTGACTATTGTAGGCTAACTGCTGAACTTTTGCACTAAATTGTCTTGCTACAATCTCTTCCTTCAGCTTCCAGACTTTTCGACGGGGCCTGTACTTTCCCTTGGCTTCTCTGACACTCTTCAAGATAATATCACAAACCAGCAACCTATGCTGGGAAACACACTCTTCCCCCGATATAACTTTCACGTCCTTCACCACTTTCTTGTCTGACTTTCTAACCAAAAAGTAATCTATCTGTGTCTTACAACCACCTGACTCATATGTTATCAGCTTACTCTGTCTCTTACTGAATGATGTGTTGCAAACCACCATGTCCGTTGCCATTCTAAACTCAAGCAATCTCTCCCCTTCCTTATTTCTGCTCCCAAATCCATAGCCTCCATGCACACCTCTATAACCTTCAGATGACTTCCCAACATGACCATTAAAGTCGCCGCCCACCATGACAAGTTCAGTGTCTCCAAACTTTGATGTGACTGCTATTAACTCATCATAAAACTTATCTTTATCTTCGTCACTGAGTCCACACTGTGGAGCATAAACTGACAGAAAAGTGACAATCCTATTACCTATCAAAAACTTTATCACTATAATACGATTATTAACACGCATAACATCTATTACTTTTTCTACCCACTTCTCTGCAACGAATATGCCAACTCCTCCATATCCATCACTATTACCAATCCAAAAAAGCTTATACCTTGCCCTCCTACCTTCCACAAATCTCACTGAAGCTCCTCTCCACCTAACTTCCTGAACACAACACATATCAACAGATCTACGTTCTAACATTTCAACTACTTCACCTTCTGATTGGACAAAATTATTTTCTTCTCTCTATTTCGAATACAATTTGAAATACTTCTACTCACTCTCGAACAAAAAGAGAAAAAATCAGAGACGAAAATTAGAAAGAACATCAGCCCTTCAAGCAAGTTACAGTTCCAAGTTATTGGGACGAGCCTGGGACGAACAAACAATATGGCAAATTAAATAATTATGGCAAAAAAATTATATTAATCAATTTACCTTTATAAATCTATGCATTAATAAAGTTTGTACAATCCTAACAGGTCCAAAATTACTGATAACAGAAAATATCAAAACTTGCTATTCCTTAAATATCACATCATAATTTATGCATCATAATTAAATCTGAAATTTTTTAAATGTTAATATCTTAAAACGAAAAGAGCTTTTTAAAAAATTTAAAAAGACCAACTTTTTAATCCTTATAAAATAAGTACAACATCATTTTATATATTTGGTTCCCTTTAAAGGAGCCCCTAATGTATAAAATGATGTTGGACTTATATTATAGAGCTTAAAAAGTTGGATAACAAGTCTTTTTTAATTTGATCTGCCTGTTGGGTTCAATTAAATTTTGTAAGTGTACATATAGGGTAAATACAAGCTTACCCAGAAAATTAAATTGCAAACCAAGTTGCAGATCTTGAGTTATTGAGTCATCAGCAAAAAATTAAGAGGCCTATAGGACGAGAAAACAAGTGTTATTTTGGCAAAAAGTTTATGTTAACCAATTCACCTTATAATATCTATACATTGATAAAATTTGAATGCATATTCTGTAACAGGTCTAAAATTACTGATGACACAAAATGTCAAAATTTGCTATTACTTAAATATGACATCATAATTTATGCACATAATTAAATCTGAAATTCTTTAAATGTGAATATCTTGAGAACAGAAAGAGCTTTTTAAAAAATTTGAAAAGAATTTTTAAAGATTCTCTTTAAGTAATTGATTTTTTATAAAACAAAATATGTGTATATCTGCTACATACAAGTCCTTGAAAGGATGTTAATCGAGAATAAAAAACTCATCGAATGAATGGACTTGCTAACGCCGAAAAATTAAATATTTTTTTTATGAAAATTAATTCCATCAAAATAACATATAGCCAGGTAAGCACTTGAAGCATGTGTACCGAGTTTAACCAGACCAGGATGCAAAAATGTGGACCGTTGTTTTGTTTATGTTGTATAGAGCATTTCTGTTTTGATCAGACATAAGAAGCAAAGATGGAAGGTGGTTTTAGTGACACGTTGAGTCATTAGGACGCATCAAATGCACTATGTCATATTAAATTAACTTTTACCTAATAAAAAGTTGATATTTTGTAGAGAAAACATTGGCAAATTAAAAAAGGATATTTATTGTGAGACGAATTCTGTAATTTGTGTAAATAAACTTTTTTTAAATGTGCACTTGGTGTTGTCGATTCGCTGAGATTTTTGACGTGTGAAATTTTCGGTTCATGCAGGCCAACCATGAAGAAATGAAGCAGAACTACCTTGCTTTGCAGCAAACTTATTCAAGATTGAGCACCGAACATACTCGCCTGTCTGCTGAATATAAAGAAGATTATAGAAAGTTAAAGGATTCCAAAGAAAGCGAATCGATCAGTCTGCAAAGTAAATAGTTCCTTATACTTTTTTTATAGGCAACTAAGGTTTAGATAGGACTAAAGTCTTTATTTTTTTAAAAACTTCAGCACTAAATAACAGTATTTATTTATTTATTTATTTTATTTATTTAAAAATATTTACAGGGTGGCTACCGTCAATTTAAAACATAAATTATTATTAATTGGAGCCCTGTAATCAAAATATTTTTTTGGAACCAAAAGTTCACAGAAGTCATTAATTTGGTTTAATAAAATGTCCTTTTTTGTTGCTGCAAATTACTGAAAGTTAACATAAACACATCTTTTGTTTAGTTATTGTTTGAAATTTGCATTTAGGTCGAGTGCAAGAGTTATATAATCAAAGAGTCCAGTACCAAGAATTAGCGAAACGTTTTGAAGAAAACTACAAAAGCACTGTGGTAAGTTTGGGTCTATTACTTTAAGCGTACCTTCATGATTACAATTTTTGCGGGTAAATAATTTTCCAGATTATAGAAATACATTTTGCAGGTAATTAATGATATTAATGAACGCAGATGATTCTTTTTTGGATTTTTGAAAAAAAAAGCACCTCAATAAAACATGAACAGGAGTACACTTTTAATGATCCTTTGTTATGATCAGAGGCAAAATCATTCCATTTTCTTGCCATGTATTTATTTGCTCGAGTATTTTACGAATGTATTTTAAGAACTGTTAGAAATTTCCTCGATGTTGAATCTCATTAATTTGTTATAATGGAAGAAACGAAATTGTGATGGATTAGTTAAAAAAAAGAGTAAAATAAGATTTAGATTTAATTTTCTTTTTCTTTAATATGCACATCTACTTTCACAAACTAACTTACGAGAGGCACTTATTCTTTGTTCGACTTGTCGTTTTAGGATCGCTTGGAACAAGTTACCGAGCTTGCGCGGCAATATCAAGACCGAGTGAAGTTATACGCTAAAGAAGTACGAAATGTCAAAGTAAGTTGTTTTATTTTATTGTTGTTGTTGTTGTTGTCGCTGTTGTTATTGTTATTGTTGTTGTTGTTATTGTTGATGGTGGTGGTGGTTGTGGTGTTTTGTTGTTGTTGTTGTTTTGTGTGTTTTCACTTTATATTTTTCTTTTTAGAATGAACTTACTGTTTGTAGATTTGGCTCAAGTAATAACTACACACGTATGTTTGATACTTTATCACTTCATTTTATTAAGTTTCATTTTAATACATTTTTAAAAAAACAAATTTATGATTTATAGTGTACCTGAGGAGCTACAATGGTTGACCCTATGGCCAATAAAAAATTTGGCAAAATTGACTATTAAAATTGTCTATGTTCGATGCAATTTATGTCTTAATAAAGCGTAGGCCTTGCTACGGCTGTGCATTTTGGAGAAAAATGTTAAAAGAAATCGAGTCTGGCCTATGCTTAAAAATACCAAGTTTTAAATATTTCATGCGTATAAAGAAAAAAGGGTGTTGTGCAAACAAGCTTTCGTCTTTATCCTATTTCTGTAGCAAATCTTACATTTCAGGTACCGGAGATAAGAAAAACACTCCAGATCAGTTGGATCGGGATGATGCTAAGCTTGATGAGTTGGAAAATATTTCGAAAAATCTGACATCCTCAAAAAATGACCGTGCATTAGAGGATACACGTGATGTAAATTCATTACCTAAAGATAATGGTTTAAAACCATCAATTAGCGACACTATGTCAACTGTAGCATCGGTTCCTGCAGATGACGCGATTGTTAAACGAGTTTTTGCCGGAGTAACCGAGAAAAAACCTCAAGAACTTGATAATTCAGTCAGCGAGAGAAACCGAGACGAAGTATTAGAGAGCAATGCCAATCAGTTTATAAATAAACAAAGACAATTATTTAAAGACGGTTTACCTGGAGCAAGAAAATATGACCATCAAGGTAGTGATGACGAGAAAACCGTTAAAGAAGAAACTTCGAAATTGACTGAAGATGACGTCATCAGAAAAAAGTACGGGAATAATAGGTACGTAGTTAACGAAATAATACGAGGAAAAGACGAAGAACCGACTATCAAAGAAAACAGCCGGTACCGTCAACTTGCCAGCGATGATAAAGATAAGTTAAGCCCGTTAGCACAGGCGCAACAAGAAGAAACACAAGAAAAACAATCTTTATATCAGTCAACTATACAACCCATCGCGCAGAAAGATGATCATTTTGAAGAAGAAAACCAAAAAATCAGAGAGGACAGAAACATTCGACCAATAAAGAAAATTGGTGGGTTGATCGATGGAGGACAGAAAATAAAATTTAATTCCGATACAGACTATACATTAAAAGACCTTAAAGAACCTAAAAATGTACAGGCTTTAGAAGCGAAAGCTAGAGTTAATCAATTAAAACCACCCTCCAAAGATATAGCCAATGAAGAAAACAAGGTAAAACCTATAGCGCAGATGATGATAGCCCCGAAACAACAAATGCCCATTCCGAATAAACGTATGCCTGGTCTTTTCAAGAAGTTTCTTCGCCCGAGAATAATGGTTAGTTTAATTGTATGATTTTATGTCTCTATGTCTGTCTCTACGTGTCTGTCTGTCTCTCTGTGTGCTGCCTGTCTCTCTGTTTGTCTCTGTCTGCTTGTCTCTCTGTCTGTTTTTCTCTGTCTGTCCTTCCCTTCAGCTATTTGTCTATTTGACAAAGAAACAGATAAGAATGAAAGGTAAATTTACATAAGATTTGGAACAAAACATGCATTTTAAATATGATATAAAACTTGGAATTACTTAATACTTGACATTCAGCTTCCCCTAGATTATTTTCGACAGAATTATTTCGCAAATCAGTTAATCAAAAATTTTATAATTTATTTTTGAAAATCAGGCAAAATAACACTTTTTTCATGGCAATTAATTTGGCGAATATGTCAATTTTTCACAAAATTTGCAAAAAATTCTGCGATTAAAATAATTTTCTAATAGCACGCCTAATTTCGAATTTAGCCGCCACACTGGTTGTTTCTATGACATAGTCGCGAAATTTAAACATGTAAAAGTTGACTTGTAAATGTTTACAACGGACATAGAATTTCAGGTGTTGGTTTTGTTGAAACATGCTAATTGTTGTTGACGCCAGCCTGACTATTTTTTCATAGTAAACTTCGTGCGTACTAAAAAATATGCGGTGATCACACGAAAATGGAGTATAAGTGGAAACCTGATATGTAATAATTTTCTAGTATTTTTATCGTACTCTTTAAGTAAATCTCTTTGCCCTTATTTTTACGGCTGATCTCTATTTCTCTCTTGATATTGTTTGTTTGTTGTTTTTTGTAATTATATTTCTTTATTTAGAAAAGCAAGGACGATTTCGTTAATAAAAAAACCGGCGTATATGAGCAGAAAGATATCTCAAATGAAAATGATGAAAATAAGCTTTCGCAATTGAACAAACCAATGATTCAGAATAAATTTGAAGCGAACAACAACAAAGATGAAAGAATGGATGTGAAAGGTGTCACGCTTGAAGATGACGAGAATGGGGATCAGAATCTTGATCATCAAGCTGGACAACAGAATGTACAAGGTGGCGATGATGATAGTGATGAGCGAGATGTTGAACAGGAAGAAACATGAAGTGAAAAAGTAGCTGTCGCTGTCCAATTAAACTCCACCTCGAATTTACCGAATCCAAACCCAAATCACGCATTGCATACTTTTGTTCAAGAGTACCAAGATTGAATTTTACGGAACAATAACAGTTTGTTAGCTAAAAAGAGTGTCATAACGTTTTTATTATTCACCCGTAGGGCTGCATAAAAACGTTAGTTATGCTAGTGCGTCATGAGTTTCTCTCTCTTTTTTTTTGTATTGCGCACTCAAGTTTGTGCATGTAATTTACCTTATTGGTAAAAAAAGTTGGCAAAAATCAGAGTCAAAATATTGATTTGAAAAAAAAAACGAAAAAAAAGAAAAATCGGTAAAAAATGATAGCTGGGGAAAAAATCGGCAAAAATGGTTGGTTGGCAAAAAATATTAATCACTCACCAAAATTTAGTAACTGCCGGCTTTTTTTGTTTCCTTTTAACGCATATTACTGTATATCCTTGATTAGGTGTACCCATATTGATTAAGCGCCCCACCCTCCCCTTCGATATTTCGAAAAAACTTGTCTAATCAAATACGTTTTAGTATCATAGGCGTTGTTTGTACCTGTTAGCACGTAGAGCAATACTTTTTTGATATCCGGCCTGGGCGGTTGATTGAGCACTCACGTGACTTCAGTTTTTACGGACGCTCTGGTTTTTTTCTTATGAATTTTTCACTATCCAGGAATTGTTCCGTTTTAATTTTATAACGCATTGCAACACTGGAATTTTCATAGATCTATTTGTAAAATTAAGTTTAGTAAATATTTTAGAAGTTATTTATATTTGCCCATGAAAAGATGACGTCAACTATTTATAAATGTTTTTTTATTCAATCGCGTTGCTGATAATTGTGGAAACACCAGGGATAAATTGTTTTAAACAATTAAAATGTTCTTCTAATTTCAGAAATTAGGAAAAGCTACTTATTATTACGTCAGCAAAAGTTGAGGCAGAAAATTCCGTGATGTTGAAAAATTTCCAAAAATTTCAACTTCTAATTATGTAGTGACTTCAAAGACATCTCAACTTTTTGATTTCGCTACCTTACGGAGATTAATATTCGAGAGGCTGGAAGCATTTCAGGAGCATGAAATTCTTGACGCTATAAAGAAGTACAGTATAAAATCGTAGTTTTGACACAAACGTGTTGGAAAAAGTGTTGATGACATTAATTAGAAAACAAAAAAGAAAACCTTAAAAGAAGAAAAAGTGACATTCGACGGAATAATGAAGGAGAAAAGAGAATCATAAAAAAGCACACTTGCACACACGTGATCAAGGGATCCAAATTAAAGTTTTAATGCAGATTCCTTCGCAAGTTTCTTTTTCCCTTTCTTTCAACAAAAGCCTAGTAATATCATTGTAGATTTTGACATTGTATTTTTATACCCCACCAAAAGCTATATCAACCTTGACGGTATATCTGTCTTGCTGTGACGTCAATAGGCGTTTTGCAGAATCTGAGAGATAATTACCCAAATAAACGATATCACGTGACTATATAAATTGAGAAATAAAAAGCACATATAATCACAAAAATCTACACTTTGAAGTCGCCATAAAGTTACACAAGTTCCAAACACTTCAGACATCGAAGAGGAATGATTTCGGCTTTTTTCAAAATAGTGCACTATACAGTGCAGACCACTATAGTGAATCAAAAGAGTAAACATTGTCTAAGATTAGATTACCCAAAAACCCTTGGAATCATCACATGATCATTTCGTTACAAGAACCTACACACAAAAAATATGACTACTAACTTATTTTATCTTAGTTTTTGTTAATAAATCAAACTTATTATTGTACACCAAAAACAATATAATTTGATACAACATCCATCCACACTTGAAATACATGCCTAGACAGAAGTTAAGAAATTTAGGACCAACCTGGACACCAGGGCTCTTTGTGCGGTACAAATTTACTGATATCAATAAGAGAGCCCTGGGGTCGACGTTGGTGTAGAAGATCCATTCATAACGTAAAAAATGATAAACATATACAGGGTTAAAAATAATATATATTAAAATATTTAAGATAAGTTTCAGTATATACAATTTCTGTCTGTATCATAAAAACACACGAGAAGTTATATCATAATTATTTAACTACTCTTGATAGCTTTTTGAACTTCCATCATGACTCGTGACTGACCAGCTTCCATTGATACTCCTTTACTAGCCATTTCTGTAGCTTTCTCAGAAAACTTTTTTGCCTATAAAATAAATTTTGGTGAGTATTTAATTTGGCGAATGACCAAAATGGAATATTTGGTGGGGATTTAATTTGGTGAATTATCAATTTTATAAAATTTGGCGAGGATTTAATTTGGTGAATACAAAAAAAATGTTTATTTTTTTTGGGGGGAGGGGTTATTTTGGCGAATGACACAAAGAAATGAATTTTTAAGTCTTAAAATGTTTTATAATAATAATAAACGTAAAACACACGATTTACATGTAACAATCCTCTTTATACTTGTATTTGTTGTAAAAACTTGCTGTAAAAATAAAAAAAGTTCGTTTTTCTTTTTTTGATTAAAAAAAAAAACGTTTTTTTTTAAAAAAATTTGGCGGGAATTTAATTTTGCAAACGGTAAATTATGTTAAATTTAGCGAGTATTTAATTCGGCGAGGATTTAATTTGGCAAAATTCGCCAAAATTTGCCAAATTCGCCAAAATTAATGCACGCCAAAATTTATCCACTTAATGTATCACAATAAGAACATTTCAAACAGATGACTGGTCTAATTATCTAGTGCTTCAAAATAGTCTTGCTTCTAGTTTTCCGGTCAACTAAAAGCCTTCTTGCCGCAGCCCCAAAAGTTTAAGCATTTTCGAAAATTTAATTGGTTGTAGGCTTTGAAAGTAAGTTTCGTGCCAACTTACAAAGCTGCAAAAACACAGACGGAAATGCTAACGCGCATAGTCAGACGATTGCAAGTGCGCTAAAAACGTTTAAAAGTAGGATTCTACTTGCGTATTTTTGTAAACAACAGTCGCTTTCCTGTGGAAAATCCACAGGAGTTCTCACATCGCAACAAAGCCCGTAAAATGCATTGCAAGTGGAATTTTGTGTGTAGTTTAAGTTACTTTTACATGACTTTGAATTCGCGGACAGATAGAATATACGAATATTAATAGAGCGAAAGGTCAACTTATAAAAAGTGAATATCGCACTTGCAAACTAAGGATTTGTAGTCAACCTGTTTTTAAAATAAATTCACCTAGTGTATTAAAAAATCAAAATATTTTTATATAAATATAAAAATAAAAAAATAGAAAATATCAACGGATAAATTTGCAACGTGAGGACTTATTTTTGCAAAGTTCTACATAAGACTATAAATTAATGCATGAACTGAATAAATGTTGTACAACTATCAATTATTTCTTTTTATATCGCAGTCATAAAATATTAGTTATATACATAGTACATATCGCAGTCTCATACCGCAAGAATTTCGTAAAAAAGATAAAACCTCGACATTTCATGCCATAGTAATTTTTGATTTTTGGACATTATTGAATTTCCGCGCCCGAATGCGTAGGAAATTCTTTAAAACCGTCGTTCTTTTCTTTTGGAGCATTTTTTGAGAAAAAATCGACCCTGGGATTACACGTTCCTCCGTCACAGATGTAAACTTCGCACCCAAGCTCCCCAACTACTGGGAACTCATCTAAATGATGTTTCAGAACAAAATTAGTATTTGTTTTCAACAAAAATTGGCAAAGTTAACAAAAAAAGTATGGTGAACATAATGGTGACATCGAAATTTTGATTTTTGTCACCTAAATGCCATTTTAGGCCAAAATTGATCCAAAAATTAAAACCATTTTATTTTCGGCTAAATCTGGCACAGTTAACAAATAAAGTATGCTGAAAATGATGATGGTACAAAAGTTTGATTTTTGTCACCTAAATGTCATTTTAGGCCAAAATTTAACCAAAAATTAAAACTGCTTTATTTTCGACAAAAATTGGCACTGTTAATAAAAAAAGTATGCTGAAAATGATGGTCACAGCAAAATTTTGATTTTTTGTCAACTAAATGCCGTTTAAGACCATAAACGTTTCAATCGCAAGACTTACCATGAATGTTAGGCTGTATTTTTTGTTAGCAATTTATTTTAAAATGTGAGTTTATTATGACACGTTTCGTTTTGTTTGCGTTTGTTGTAAGATATAATGTCACTTGTGTGCTTTATCTTCAGAGGTTCATGCACCAAACCTCCTCAAATGTTTAGCACAATATAACACAACGAATTAGCAGGTTTTCATCAAATATTTTGGTAGCGAGCGGAAATTCTTAGAGCCCCCAGGGCTTCTTGTTTATGGTTTAAAACGAAATCTTAATTTCGCGGGGATTTTTTATATAACAGATTGTTTAGTAAACATTTCTAATGTTTTGAAGATTTTTGTTTGCGCGTTACAGCACAAAACGCGATGTTTGTTGTACATGAACAGCTGCACATGTTTCACATTACAAGAATTTTTTCTCAAAATAATTTCTAAAAAATATTTTTCTTAAGTTCGCAGCGCGGAGATCTTAAAAAAAAGAAATGAATCCTATTGTTAAATTTTCTTTAGGGTTATTTTGCAGACATTTACATTGACATAGACATTGCAGGTAATTTACCTCTAAATTAAATAATAGTAAAAAAAAATCAGCTTTTAATTCTAGCGCGCCTAATTTATGACGCCATCAATGGATTTTTTAAACCATCTGCCAATAAGATTTTACGGCATCCATAAGTTATGACAAAAATTCAGGCAAACGAAAATATGGGTAGACAAATTAATTGGGCGGTCGGATAATATAGATCAATCTAAATTTTTGGATAGATTTTATTAGGACACCGCAAAAGGAACGCCTTAACCAACTTAACGTATTTGCAAAGATTAACTTTTACAATTTTGCGTATTAATTATGAAGTATGATGAAGTATTCTTAGACATGCCATCAATCGCGAATAGGTCCTAAAATGTCCACAAACTTTGGACTGGATTTTAATTCTTGGTGTTAGTTCAACCGACTAATATAGTCAGCAACCTGATTATATTAGTCGGTTGAATGTTTTGTCGAACCTAAATGACGAAATTCTGAAGAAGTGACAAAGATGAACGCCGACAAAAAAGTAGGGCTGAAAAATGTTTTTTGGTGTTTCGACGATAATATACAAAAACAACTTAAAATAAGTAAAATGTGATTATATTTTGCTCAGAAGGATACTTACTAAAGTTTTGTCTTGCAACACAAGGTATAACATGGCTAGTGTAAAGTAAACTTTCAGCAATACACTTGGTGTTGAGGAAGATTGCTTTTCACGCACTTCAAGAATTGCATTTAAAATCTGAACAGCTTCAGCCCCCTCGGCTTCATCTAAAAAGTTGAAGAATCATATTATCCTTGTCGAAATTAATCATTTTTTATATCCAAGAACTATTATTGCTACTACTATTGCTATTAATATCATGCTTAAGCCCTGTTTACACGATAGAGGTTTTAATAAATGTCTAGCCAGTTACCGTACTTCAGACTTACCAAGAAAATCAAAATCCTCGTCTTGCTGTGTTCCTTGTGTTGGTCCAATCCCCGTTGGTGGAGGTGGAACGCGAATTCTTTGTTTGACCAACATCAACAAGTGATCGTACCACATAGTAGTCAGCTTAAAGAAGATAATGTACATTACAACAATGCAGAAAGTAACCAAAAAGAATAGCTCATTCTTAAATTATAACCAATGCATCGGTCACACTGAACAATAACGAATTTCATCTTTCTGGTATTACTTTCTTTAAATATAGCGTGGGAGCCAAGATCACACTCATGCTTTTTAATATTTCACGAAACAAAAATCCTGGGATAATAGAAAATGAATATGAAAGGATAGCCTTATTTTTATTCTTCTACGTGTCACAAAACCGTTACATTTCAGGTCACAAAAGATTCATTTTAATTGTATACGAAAAATCGAGTTGGGTAAAAATATTGCGGTACGCGGTCGTATACGATTAAAATCGAGCACAACAATGAGAAAAAAGTGAAGTTAGGCACCGTTAACGTTAACATGAAATTTTTCGTATTAAAGAAGTCACTAATATTAGACTAGTCGTTAGCGCGTGGAAAATTCCACGTTCTGAGGTTGTATCGCTATTTCGCGCATTCTTAGCACAATGTAGTGATTCCGCTATTATTTTAAACACACTTCCAACAGCTGTTATTATTATAGAGACTAGACGTTAACCCGTGCAAAAACGTCCACGGGGTCACCCATCCTTTATATATCGCATTTCGTGTTTCCATAACAAAAAGCCAAACAGACGCACGAACAGACAGACTACGGCTATCATTATAGAGGTAAATGAACTTAGAACTTAAAAAAATAATAATAATAAAAAAATGGATATACATGGAATAAAATTCGCCGTGCACGAAATTTCAGGCGCCTTGTTGTATGTCCTGTAAACGATCCGTCTCAGATGCCTGATCACGCACGTTATATTTATGTCGCAACCGAAGTTTCCGACGCTTTCTCGAAGAATACTAGTAGTTCAAACCAACTATCGGCAGCGTCCTAACCAATACCTTCAGGGAGACGTAAATCTAAATCGGAACTACCCTGTTTTCATATATACCTGTGAATACAATGAGAATGCAACATCAAGCTTATCTTTGCGGTAAAACACATTTGCCATGTGAAAATATCCTCCTGACGTACGAATATCATCAGGCCCAAATGCTAACGACGCATGATAGATCTAAAAAACAAATTTTGCTACAGTCTTACAAGTCATAAGAAGCATAGTTCTAAAATAATTTGAGCAATTAAGTAACGTTTATAGGAAAAATAATAAAGGAAATAACAAGTTGCACAAAAACTGCGTCAACGAGATTAAAAATCGACCCTTAACTTTAGTCGCGCCTAAAATTTACATTTGTACCCAAAGGAACTCGTTATAAAATATTATACACCGTTCTCATCTAAGTTGCCAGTTACCAACTATAGCCTCTGCTTAAAAAAATTAAAGCCTACATCTTCAGCTAAATATCTCAAGGCCTCGTCATCATTGCCTTGTGTCGCATACATCATTCCAAGATTTCGATACAATCTTGATTTAATATCATTTTCACATTCAGGTGTTTTCAAGACAGTCCATTGAGCTTGGGATAAGTAATCTTCAGCTTGTTTCAGACGGCCAAGCCCTAAAAAAAGAAAGCGAAACTACAGAAAGATAATACGTCATTTACAGTTGAACTCAACCGTATAAAATTATGTTAACTCCTGCTTAAGTGTATAATTTTAAATGCTTTTATGAAAGAGCACAGGAATACCAATTTGTAGTAAATTTCCATTTGCATCTATTTAGTATATATATACTACTCTTATCTACCATACTGAAAAAAAATTACCTTTTAGGTTAAATTTGTTATAAAATGCCAGAGTAGTGTGTGTAAAGCTAAAGTGAGTCAAATAGGATGCACAATTTATGCTACAAATCAACAATGCAGCCTAAATTGGTTTATGATTAAGAAATCCACCTAATGTGCAACTGACTTAACATATTTTTCTTTTATTTGTTGTGTTCCTAAATTTCATCTGCCACTAAAGCATAATAGTTTTCAATTTTGTGGTTTGAACTGCAGGAATGACTATACTTCATACAAACATGTGGATTTGAATCATTGAGGAGATCACCACATTTCACAAAGTATTCTTACCAATGCATGCTTCTCCAAGGATAAGATAGGAAGGAACCAAATGAATACTGTCCAATCCATACACTGCTATTGAGAATTTCAGGGATTGCATAGCAGCTGGTATAGCATACTCATACTTCCCTTCAAACAATAACTTTTGACCAGCAGTTTGAGTTAATTCAATCATTTGTTTCTAGACAATGTACATCTTCTTAGAAATGTTAAAGTAACATTGGTAAACATGAATTCTTTAAATTATATGAGGGATAAGACCCAGCAAGTCATAAATTGAACCAAGTTTTGTTATATTTTGTTATATCTTCATAATAGTGTGGAGATTTTTAGGCTGTGTAAATATGCAAAAAAACATATGTAAATGCTAATTTAGTGTACCTTAGCCCTGAAGGTCTTTAAAACAAACCTGTTGAAAAATTTTAGGCATTTTTTCCAAAACTTTATTGATGATTCAAATTTATCTTACTTAGAGTTGCCACTCAGGTAAAATTTTAATAAAACCTTGGGAATTCATCACAGCAAAAAACAAGGGATAAAAAGGAACAGTATCTCAAAAAATATTTTTACAAGATGTTTACATGCATTTAATCATGTTTATATAAATTCTTTACCTGTCTTAAGTTTTGCTGTTGCTTTTGATATTGTCTTTCTTTTTCAGAACCACTGATAAAAGGAACAGGCATTCGTAAGGGTATTAGAAGTTGACAAATTTTTTCATGAATACCAATCCAATCTATTGCTTGATGTTCTGCATCACTAAAATTTCCATAATAAACCCAATCAATTAAAAAAATGATCCTGATACAGTTTGCAAGCATACTTTATCTTTCTAACTCAAGCCCTGAATAATTAAAATGAGTCTTTTAGATGGAAATCAATACATCACTATTGTGAGACATAAATCATGGGACTAGGATATTTTAGCCAATTCCTTTTTTGCTAAAGGCTGTACACAAAATAATGTGTTAAAGAGGTGGGTATAGGAAAAACTATAAAGTTATTTATCAAGTGGAATTGACATTTTAGCACAGGAGCCAATTTAGGTAATCACGTACGTAAAACATGATGGTCATGGATTGACTTGCTAGCTAAGTTAGAAGTAAGTACGTAATTCATTTCACACAAGAGGTTATAGCTAGCTTCAAAAAACAATTGATTAGAGTCTTCTTATTAGCTAGATCACTTCATAGTAGGCGTGTGGGAGGAGGAAAGGGAAGGAAAATTACGGAGATGGCACAATCAGTCAGGGATAACCGCAAATTAGGCTATTCGCCAAATTAGGATAGTATCTTAGTTAGGAGATTTTCTATAGACTAGTTAGGAGATCATCTCCTATTTCCTTCAAAGAAGATTTTTAATAGTTTGCTTTAAAGGACCAAAATTATACCCCAAAAGTCTTTGGATTGGCTAATTAGACAAGAAATAGTCTATTTAGGCTATGTGAAAATATGCACGCAGGATATTTAGCCTTTTTCCAGAACCAACCGTGGCCGTAAAACAAAGAAGCCGTAATACAGTGCATGCGTTAATAATCAAAACAAACTAAGCGCTATATCTTTTGACAGTGCTAATAATAAAGAAAAATATATTTTTATTGAAGAAGAACTACTTTGTTCATCACTAACATACTGCCAAGCAGTGAGCGGGATTCAATCCGCAGTCCGTAGAACTGGGAGCCACAGAATATTCACCTATATATAAAAATATATTTGGAGTATCAAAAGTATGTTCTATATAGAATGTTTTTAGCTAATAAAATCATTGCGGCTATGCAACAGAACAGCGATAAGCAGCAAAAACCATGTTGATAGTTTAATAAGGAGAGATAAATCGCCTAAATAGGTTATCATACACTAATTAGACTATCATAGCCTAATTTGTGGTTATCCCTGACTGGACAATGCACGGCCTGTTAAATGTTGGAGTTGTCTGGTAGAGCATGGACCCTAAATTGAGACTGCATAGTTCAAAATAAGTATTATGGCCTCTCATGGAAATAATAAACAGGGTATATACCTCGACATTTGTGAGACTAGCCATGTATGTGAAATATGACATCCATCCTATTTATGATATTATTAAAAGTTCCTTCTTGTAACTAGCTAGGTAGCTAACTATTCAGCTTGATTCTATTATATCAATTATGGCGAGAACGAACTTTACTTACCAGTAATAGGTTACTCGACATTTGGTGCAAAATATAAAAGCTGGCTTCGAACATAGTTCACAGCACAGCTTAACTCCTTTAGGATTTGCAAGAGGATTCAGTGTCATTATTTTAAAAATAACTATATTACACTTTTTTGCACAAGTGAGCAACAGCTCTTGCCGCCATCACTGTTTTGACGACGAATTTGCTGCTCTTTCCTTGAGCGAGGGTAAGAAAAATAAGACCCGCTAATTTTCGACCCCTAAGCTCTTTGAAGGTTTTAATTCTCGTCCCCCCGGAGGTATGTTTCTGATGTCAAAGCAAAAATATACCCCTGTGGAGACGGACAGCAAAAACCCTCTGGGGACGAGGCTACTCTCTTTTATTCATTATTCAAGATCAAAGTCACCGACATGCAAATTCTTGTTTGAAGAACATTAGAATGATGCAACAAGTTTTACTTTCAAAATCTGATGTTAGATTCGGCTAAACGAGCAAAAAGCGCAACGCTATGTAGAGAAGGAAATACTTTTTGGGATGAGGTTAGCGCCGACCCCAAAAAAAGAGGAGCACCAACAGAGGTAACATTTTCGTTTCTTTTATGTAAAAATAATACATAAAAAAACTTTTGGGCTGTGACTTGTTAAAAAACCAACCTCGTTTTTAGGGTTTTTTTTTAATTTTTGAAGGATCTCAAATTCAGGCACAGCTTCGCCCCCATGGTCTTGTGGCCCCTGGGCCGTTATTACGGAGTGGACAACAATCGTCGCTATCAACTTCATCAACAACGCAAATTTGCCCTGGGAACGAGGTTGGGGTCGGCAATCACATTTTTTATAAAGAAAAGATCCATGGGAATAAAAACTTGAATAAAAGCTTGTTTTTTTAAATTCGCCGAATGAAGATGATGCAACGAAAATGCATTGCATGTCCCAACCCACCTTTAAAATGCGACTTGTTAATAGGACAAAATCGATGTGCACTTTCATCCAATATTCCACACCTAAAACGTCAGAACATTTTGACGTCAAATTATCAAAGTCTTTTCTATTGAAAATAAAAGTAAAGAGTTGCGTTAGTCATGGTCGATAAAAGGATGGCGTCGCCGTATCAAAAAATCATGCCACAGACAAATGAAGTTGTATGGGTACATCAACGGTACACACCGACAGAACTAAGAGGTACTGCGCCCGTTCCCAGATTCAAGTTCATCATTCCTTCCAAATTGCCGCCAGTTCCAGAGGCATGGAAAAAACCAGTAAACCCACCCACACATCTCTTTGAAAGACGGAAGGAAGAACAAACATTATACAAGTTTTCACCGTCGACACGA
Source organism: Hydractinia symbiolongicarpus (assembly GCF_029227915.1). Classification (NCBI taxonomy): domain Eukaryota; kingdom Metazoa; phylum Cnidaria; class Hydrozoa; order Anthoathecata; family Hydractiniidae; genus Hydractinia; species Hydractinia symbiolongicarpus. The sequence goes on from NC_079878.1 coordinate 9,544,251, forward strand.
TGCGAAGAATGGTCAACACTACGACAAATTTTGCCTTCAAAAGGACGGCCTGTGAAAACATTACCACCAAGATGGGGAACGGCACAAAGTGAACCGATCAAATTTGTCAGCAAAAAAGAAGTTCGCTTTCCTATTATAAACAGCCCGATGACAAAATATGTCGACGACATGCATGTAACAAATCGCTTGTTTAAATTGCATTGAAAAAACTTGTTATTTGTAGCTTATCTATTTACTCGTTTTTTTTTCAAAGTTGTTCCAATCTCTTTGTATTATACACGTATGACGGCCATGATATTTGATCAAAACCAACAAATATGGCTTTTAGATAAACTTTAGCCGTGTGATTTTTAGGGGTAGCTTCGAGTAATAGCCAATATCAAAGCCCCTGACAGGCATAGAACCTAAACATTTGGCATGTAAGTGTCTAATAAATAAAGGAGTTATTAAAAAAACCGTCGGAGGGGGGGGGGGGGGGCGAATCCGCCCAAACCGAATAGGGTTAAAGAAGTTCTCTGTCACTGTTAGGTTGAGTAATAAACAGCCATAACCATAAAGCCCAACCTCGATCCCAGGGCTTTTCGTCTCTTTTTTATAACGGGACGGCTGTAAAAAGAGAGACCGCCCTGAGGTTGCATAAAGCAAAAACATGTACCGCTGTCAAAAAGTTGTATGAACAAACGAGTCATTTTCCTCTGCATCATTGCTTATTTTTTAGTAGAAAAAATATCTTAATGTATACTTTTTAAGCTCTATGCGGAGACACGGGTTCTTCAAAGGCGAAGGAGAGCCTACTTTTTTTTCCAGTTAGATTAACAAATGTAAACTCAAACGAGAATACACAAAAATATGTTTACGTTCAAGATAAAATCGTATGTTTACGGAGCTTCATTATATCAGTTTCCCGATCGCATTTTTTTATTTGCCCATATTTTACGTCAAATTGTATCACAAACATGATGACATACATTAAAGTTGTTAGAAATAAACGCTCTGTCGAATAACGGTTTTCCATAGAAATCAATTTTCTGATTCTAAAGTTTCTAATTATGGATAGTCCAAGAAGTGTACACTATTAATAAATAAAATTGACCCATTGAGCAATGAGCAAATGGAGCCAGCAAATCCACTGCCATATCCTCACAGAAAATTTTCTAAGTAGCGGAAAGGTTTTTGCTGCGCACGAAATGAACTTTACTACCGAAAATTCCTTCTAATTTGCAGATAGAGAAAAGGTGTTCGGTAGTGAAAGGCTCTGTAACTGTATTTAGTTATTGACGAAATTCTCTTAGACATGCAAGTTTTCTTTTTGGCGTCAGCATATGTGACAAATTCGAACAGCGCCATGCAAACAGATTATAAATATTTTAACACAAAGAAAGAATTATGTTGACATTTGCTGTCGCCATTTTAATTCTTGCCCCTCAAAAATTACACCGATGGCAGACTTTTTATTGTAAGAAGTTTAACAACATTTTTTTCGTGTGTTCTTTAGGCAGCTTGTTTTTTTAGAACTACGAGATACTAATATTACAATCTTGTGTATTTTACTTAACCATTAGAGATATTTTTATTTTCTTCTTTTTCTTCCCGAGCGTAGTCTACTTAAAGGTATCTTCTCATATGGCATGGTTTTTCTACTTTTCTTTGCTCTTCTCCGTTCGTCCTCAACATATTCTTGATAACATTCATCTCGTACAAACATATTTTCATACAACAAAACACGTTTCTTTGATAACGCGTGTTGTAACGCGTGTAAAACGAGTAAAGATGATTTATTCGCGCTTTCGAACATTGCTTTCGTGTATTCAATGATATCGGCAAAAGAAGAACCATCGCCGGACTCGTTGATTGTCTCAGTTATCATTTTAACATGTTTATTTATTTTCTTCTGTTGTGATTTAGGAACAGCGTAACTCGAGTCTGTTTTTCGCTTGCCTTGTTTACTCGTGGAACTACCCGCAGAGGAGCGTCGAGCTGCCTTTATTAATACATTTGCTTTCTTCTGAGCAAGCTTAATCCTTGCGTCTAGAGTTTTATCATAAGCTTTTACTACGGCATAGCGTCGCTTAGATGGTGATAGTTTTTTATCATCAGATCGCTCAAACTGCCTGGAGCTTTTACGGGGTGGTTGTATCGAATGCTCAGTGTCGTTAAATGTTGTGTTTCTTTTATTTTCCTTAATCGGTTTTGATTGACTCTGTATTCTAGACGAACGGCGATGAACAGTGTCAGCTTGGTTATCTTTTGAATTTGTAGAATCTTGATGTGGTTTACCTTTAAAACATTTCTTGGTGTTGCTGCTGTTTTCAGATGAGCGAGCGGTCTCCGTTGATGATGATAATCTTTGAGAGCGTCGCGTATGACTCGGTTCTTTTGGGTTAATATCGTTTTGGTGTGCAACAACAGCGGTAGCCTGTGAACTCTTCAAACTATCGACGTTGCTTGACGAGATTCTTCTTTTAGTTGTAGCCTGTGAACTCTTCAAACTATCGACGTTGCTTGACGAGATTCTTCTTTTACTCTCACTTTGCGGAGAAGGGGTGATATGTCTGCTACGTAGCTGCATACAGGATTAATGGAATGAAGTGTAGTATCGTTCTTACAGTTTTACTTTGAATGTGTACGTTCATTTAGGTGTATGTGCGTGTGTGTAAGTGAACGCTATTTGCAAATGATGATAAATAATTCGCAATGTAGTTCTTACATTTGACGTCAAATTAATGTTGGTCTATTTCTCGTACACGTAAAAGTCTTTCGCACTTTCTTTTTCACTATAGATAAATTATTTTTTTTATTTACAACTTTTGGTTTATAAATATTAGATCAGCACAGTCGTGTAAAAAAGGCACGAACTATTACAATATGGTAGAAAAGCAGCGCCTATTCAATTCACAAAATACAAAAATTTATTTACATAAATATTTAGATTTATGGACGGGTGTAGTGTCGGGCTTTTATGTTAGCCACTCGTTTGGCAAATGTGCAAAAATACTCAATTATAAATAATTCAGCACTCACAAAGATGTAAACAAAATTGATTTATAGTGAATAGTGGTTTTGTGGAACAGATGACTAAAATCAACACTCATCGTCAAACTTTATTCAGCAGCCATGCCGCAGAGCAGTTCGCCTCTTTTTTAACAACTTCCAACAGGAACCCATTTCCCTTTGGATCAAGCTACTTTGCTATACTGCACTCTGTACAAATCCCACCCTGGTTTCCAGGAATTTTTACTTCTTTGATATCAAAACGATGACAAAAAAATCTCCCCATCTTCTTTCATACCAGAAAAGCTAAAAATCCCAAGGTTCATTTAAAACCAAAAGCTGATGAAAAATAACGAGATTGTAAAAAGTTGGAGCTCGTAGAAGCTGATTTTTTTCTTGTTTATGATACATTTTTAAATAGAGATTTCTGCTGACTCAGCAATTTTAGTGTTAAGTTAAAATCATTTTATTATGTATTACGGCCTATATTTTTAGGAAATAGTAAACACTGAGTAAATAATTCAGCTATTTGGACAGCTAAGGGTTACTGCCGCCCTAATTAAACAGTATTTTGAATAACATAAAGAAGAAATGAACTCCTTAGACTTGCCTTTTTGAACAATCAAGAGTTAATTTGGGAAAACGAAAGAAACATGGAAAAAAAGGGAGAGTGTGAATTCGTCCAGGGATATTTTTCTTGGGCCTTTTTAGGAGCCATCTTCGTATTATTTCTTCACTTAAACAAGTTTTCTCTTTACAATCAAGGCTTCATATGATATTTATCATATGTAGAAGGGCAATTAGCTATAACTTTGAGCGAAATATGCGGGATGACCTATCGGGATGCGGGATACGAGAAGCGGAATGCCGGATGCAAAAAATTCACCGAAATAAAATACTGACCATGTTCGTACGAACGTATCGCCATCCCGGGGTCAGAAAAGATACCAAAATGCCCTGGGGACGAGTTTGGACCATGCTGTTACATCGCGTAGGCATTAAAATAAACTACGCCAGAATTTTCTAAAAAGAATGCAACAGTTAGAAATGCATGACTTAATTTTTTTTCGCTTGGTGAACTTAATGTGATACGAACAATTTATTTGACATTGAACTTTTAATCCTTTGGCGAGGTTGAGATGTCAAGCAACAAATGTAAATGCCTCCGATCTGAAAAAGTAGTGCGTTCGAGCTATAAACTCTGAAAAGAGATTGAAATAGTTGATATTGGAGAAACCAGTCTATGTATGAGTGTTTACTTCGTTAGGTAAGAAAAACGAAAAAAAATTCGTGCCTACGAATTGTTTTTTTTTCTTTTTAATAAAAACTAGGAGTAGAAACCAAGTTTTCACAGCATATAGCATATAAGAGCAAACACAACTCTGTCTCATTTTCTCGCATCTAAACTCAACTATCCGACTGAAATGATCAGGGAAATTATTCGACTGAAAACATTCGCAAATTTTGCGCGAGTAGCTTGCCAGTGTAGTGTGTTTGAGACGTTGTATGATTGCAAGCTGTTATTCTTATCATTGTGAATATTATTTTGTAGTGTGAAACTCAATTCTGGATTTTGAACGCATTTCGATTATTCTACTGGACACGATTTTGTAACGGGATTTTGGATTTTAGCTTGCTGGACAAGATTTTACACATTTTGAATTTTGAATTTAATTTTATAATACTACCCACTCTGCACATTTAAAAATTTTCAAAGCAAAGTCGCTTTCCCTTATCCTTTGTGTTTTTTATAATTCACATTCTTTTGAACTTGTTAAAATTCTGTTATTTTTCGTTATACTTTGTTAAGTCTGTTAAAAATAAACGAAAATCCCGTGTCCCGGTCAGCCTGCCGCACCCACGTTTCCGACATGCCAAATATGCCCACAAAAATACAGGAAATACACTTCCCCGTTGATGTTATTTAGATAGATTTTCTGAATTGAAATTGTGCGGCTAGGGATGATTCAGTCAAAAAAGTGTAATGTAAACACCCATGAAGGACACATGTCGACATGCAATGATTCTGTTCACATTATACCGGATAAATTTTTATAACGACATGAAAAATCTATCCTGTATAATGTGAACATGGTCTCACAACTAAGCTCTAAACACACTTTGTGGTTAATTCCACTTCAACACCTCAGAGCAGGTTTATGAAGAAATAGAATGCAATTTTAGAGGAAGTAGCGGACATCTCCTATAGCAGACACTTTTTTGATGTCTCCATGGTGTCCACTGTAGAGACTTTTCATTGTACTAAATTACACGTTTTATATCTTACTATACATATATATACAGAGACAGGTAACTTCGTCCCCAAGGCTCTTTTCTCCTTCTTTCTCTTTGTCTTTCTAAAGTCAGAGATTGTCAGAAAGAGATAAAAAAGAACCCTGAGGAGGAGGTTGAGATACAGCAACATAGAAGTGTTTTATGTGTGCTAGTCGGTAAGATGGCAGTTACAAAATTGGAGAAAAGAAAGCAATACTTTATTATGTTTTCTTTTCGACTACTAAGTCATCGTATGTAATCATCTCAGTCTGCAATAATTTCTTTCTTTTTATAACAAAAGCCACTGGATTTAGATTTTGTTGTTTTTTCTTCAGGAGTAATTCTGGTTAATGTACAAATCTTCTTGATATTTTGAGTAAAATGCGAAACACGATGTTAAAAGAATTCCAACGAACGAACACCAGCACATTGTCCATGGATATCTAAAGTACAAAAATATAACGATATAGGAATAAAACGTTCTTGTTCAAGGGTTTTTTGTATGGTCCAGAGGCGCCATCAAGTACGTGACAGCCTTACTGTCAAAAAAGCAAGAACCCCTGGGGTCAAAGTTGGATTAAAAATATAGGTTTCAATATTTAAAGGATTTTTTTAAATGACTTTTCTGACTGGCGCAATAGTGGTTATTGGAAGGCGACATTTATAGGAGACAAATAAAAGACGCAATTCTCTATCCACGTCTCATAAAGACCTTACGTAACAAATCCCAGCCGATCCACAGACTACGGCTAAGTTAACGGACTATGGCTAAGTTAACTGTCAAAATAGCATACCCTATTATCTCTTCAAAGCCATCTGCTTGTCCTGTTTCTTCGGTCCATCCCATTATTTCCATCCGGAATCCTTCCTCCAAAAAGTCAAATTCAGCCATGTAGTTAAAAATCAGCAAAGAACACAAGGTCAGTAATCCTGAAATTGAAAACTACTTTAAGAAAATGACACACTGCTCTTACTATCTCGAATGTTTATACCAAATACATGCGACGCAAAGGAATTCTACATTTTTCGTGTTTTTTGAGCAACCTTGTCCCGAGGGTTTTTTGCCTTCTTGATATGAAACCCTGAGGACGAGGGTGCCCTGGGGGACAAGATTGGTTTTTAGGGGTAAAATTTATTTACCTGCGAGAAGACATGAACATGATGTAAAAAACCAGGGTTTGCTTTGGTCATTTCTTTTTCTGTATAATTCCATGCATAAATATACCAGAGTAAAGAAATTAACGGCAGCCGATGTTATCAGGAGATACTTCCAGCAATGAAACCAAGCTAGTGAAAATTAAACAGATGAAAGATAGTATATTAACCTTTGACATTATGCATGATATTTTTTATGCGTCGAGGAAAATTCGTCCAAGCTCGTTCCCAGCACTTTCCGGTAGAACTATCGGAAAGTCCAGTGCCGTTAAGAAACAGATAGACCTAGAGACAAGGTTGCGTTTTCTTAGAGGGTGTCCTTGCTATGGTGCAAAATTTATTTTGAGAGTTACAGCCAAATTACTGTTTGTTTGTTTTTTAAAGTTCTGCCTTGTAGAGAGACTTAATCATAAAAAATTTGTTAAAAAATTAACAAAAAATTCTCCGCCTTGATATCAAAGACGCTAGCCATAAAAAGAGAAAAAAGAAAGACTGGAAACGAAATTGTGTAAATTCTTGCAGCTTGCCCTATATATCGTTTCCAAACCTCTTATTATTAATAACTTAATAAAAATCAGAATGCTTGCGCAATTAATTCTTACGCTCAACTTCATTTTCTTTGTAAAAATCATCATAGCATCTAAAATCATCAACTTGGTTATCCTCCTCAAATCGGCAAATTGTCCACAACCCGATCTCCATGGAGTATTCACCAAATTTCTCAATCTTCCACGGACGATAAACTATTGCGATTGTGAGTGTGACCATACATAAGAACAACGACATCGTCGTGGCCACTCTTGCAATAACAAGGAAAACGAGATTCGAAGGATGCTGCGATTGAAATAAAAGTCATATCAGAAAAAACACAACAGTTACTATTCTCATTTTAAATAAAACTTCTTATTTTAGTTATTTTTCATTGCGATTTTTATTTAAAGAAAATTCTTTAGTCCGTAGAAAAAACTCACGAAATTCGCAAGCGGCGTCCAGCATTGGCATACCGTGCTTAGCATGGTTACCATTCTCGACCCAAGAGCTCTTTGTGATAAACTCGAAAGTAGGTTGTAATCTTAAAGAGCTCTGGGGATGCAAATGTATGACTGCATTACTGTATAGAAGCCGTTGACACGTGAAAAAATCCACAAAAATCGTCCTGTCACTAATTGCAGCTATAATCTTTAAGCCGCGATATTTCGCCTGTTAGCATGGAGCTATTCTGTGGGGGGAGGGGTATCTAAAATACGCTGCGTTGCAAATATTTTGCGCAGAGAAAAACTATTACTCTAAATTAGGCCCGTGGAAAAAACCTACGGTTTCGGTCGTTGTACATATTCTGGTCCTCAAATTTTCGCCTGTCGTACATATGTATCCTGGGTAACGCTATTTCGTGTAACCTTAGCATAGGGTGGCGATTGGACTATGCTAAACAAAATACGGGTATTTATATAGAAGACGCGCACAAAATGTGTCTGAGTTCGAACGACTCCCATTTTTTTGTGAAATGTAACGTATGTTGAAGAAAAAAAATCATTACAAAAATATACATATCTATCTGTAAAAATTGCATATCAATTATTAACCTGGGCTGGTTTAACAAGACATCTCCGAATACTTTGTTTTCCAGTCATTGCTATTCCATTCACTCTGAAAGCAAATAAAAACAATAACAACCCTAAAAAGACCTGATGTGTCTGGAATTTGACACCAAATTGATGTTTAGAAAACATACAACAAGCGAGACAAAATAATCAAGGCAATTTTAAACACCTTTTTTTTAAGCACCTCTTGATTTAAATGTCTATCAAGTCTGGTTAAGCTGGACATGCTTTTTACGAACATCAATCATAAAGTTGGAAAATGCGTTGGTTACTTTTTACCAACTAACAGAATTTTTGTCCGTTAAATTAACAAATGAAACTGATAAAAGATTGCACTTATTAATTTGAAGATTTTGCTACCTTTTTTAATTTTATGCATCATATAGATGAAGAAAATTTTTGCCCATTTTATTGTACTAGAATTAAATAAAGGGTCTTGATAAACCAGCTAATTAACAATATTGAGTAGTACACTGACAAATGAGGGCTAGAAATAAATTTGTACCTGCTATTATAATGTTGTCCTTTGAAATGTGTCTAGTTATAATCCCTGCAGTCTGTCTTTGCCTGTAACAAATTTAGACTGATGTCTATTCCAAATACATTTAGTTCCAATTAGTCGGGACACGTAAGCTTTTAGAGATGTAATTAATTAAAGTCCTGTGTGTAGACGCTTTGCGCCTCATTTAGAAGAAACCACAAAAAAACAAAGCTCGTTGAATGGTTGCTAATAAAGTTTATTATTATTTATCATGACACATTTTACCAACTTAGATTCCAGTTCATGTTGTATCTTTTTGTATATCTCACAGCAAGACAAGCATATTAGAGACACAAAATCCTGGGGACAAGGGGTTAACATTGCATAAAATTTCTTTAGATTGTTAGTGTACAAATTATCGTAACCTTGTGCCCTTTTAAACAAAATATTAAATTTGAATACCAGGTCAAAGATTTCCATTATTTTTGATCTGGTATTCAAAGCTATGTCATACAACGCAGTGACTTTTCAGACGTTCCTTAAAACTTGCATTACATAACTACGAACCGTCGAGGTTAAAAATAATGGGTATTTTAACTAAATTAAAAATAAGAAATGCACAATTAATTAATAATCGCATGGTTTTATTTGTACAATTAATAAAAAATGATATTAGTAATGCCTAAAAAAAACTAAATAATCCTCGATCTACGGCCATGGATGGGTTTAGGTTTTTTAACAAGAAAGTCTGTCGGCTAGGAAGCTGCGACAAAACTACGCTACAACCATCTTTTAAGAAAAGGCAAAATATTGAATCACAGCGTTAACAATAAAGGTCAAAGATAAGCTGAATAGCAACCTCATTCCCAGCGCTTGTTGTCTCTTTTCTATCCCCGATGTCAGAAAAAATACAAGATGCCCTAGGGACGAGGTTGGCTGAATCGTGGTTTTGATAGTCATGATAGTCAAGGCTTTTTCAGGTAGTGATGGAGAGCATAACTTCGCATCAAAAACAACATTTTTTATTAGACATGTGCTTAAAACAAAAACGTAAACAAACTCTTTAATTATTCTCGACTGTTTATGGAGAAATGCAATTGGTTTAGTCATTTTTAATGTTTTGATTCAATTCATACACTAGGTATGTAAAAAATCTAAGATAGCGATTTTAAAAAGAAAAAGATATGACAGTTTTTAAGTTGTTTTTTTAAAAAAAAGTCTTCTGGACCAAAGTCTGGACTTGTGCTTGCATCTGCTTCCGTTTCTGCGTCTGCGTCTGCTTTATAGGTGTGATGAAGGCATTAGTTTTGAACGATGTTGAGTGAGAAACTATGTTTATAAAAAAAATAAAAACCAAAAAAGCATTGAGGTTAACAACAAAAATAACACTGAAAATTAAAAATAAAATCGTGACGCAAAAAATGTGATATGACGTCGAGTACTAAAAACATGGCGTCACTAAATTCCATCCTCTGTAATTTACAGAAAAAACAATCCCAAATTATTTTGACTGTGTTTCATGCTTGAAATATTTAAAGCTGGGCTACCTGCAAATCGGCTTTGCTCAAACGTAGCAAAGTGAGATTATGAGTACACTCGTGCCTTCTTTTTGCTCCAGCCATTTTTGTAAATATTTTAAGAAATTAAAACCTGTAACGTTTATATAACGGCGAAATATATGTATATATCTATCTAATCTGAAACAGAATAGAAAGAAACAAAAACACCATAGCAGAGATTGAGGTGAGATCACCAGAACATGTGACCCTGATGTGACAATTAGCGTCCCTTAGTTCTTTATACAGAAATTTAACGTGAGGTATCTTGAGAAATGATTAGAACAATCTGTAAAAATATAACCCATTTAGTGTTTGGTTTTTATATTATCCTTGTCGCTGATGATGATGAAGATGGCAATTTGGACCAGCTTTGATCTCTACTATATCATTGGTTCGGTTTCTTCTGCGTATCAAGATCGCAAACACGTTAGGCGTATCAAGGTAACAGCTTTTATTTATTAAATGCAGGGTACTGTATGCGCTAAAGTCAGGGTAGTGTATTGTGTGCGCTGTCGTTTACTGGTAAACTTATAAAGTTGCATTCAGTAGCATGTGTCCTGTAATTCTAAGAGGTACGTAATAAACTCCTAATTCGACTTTAGTGACCTAAACGGACTTTGAACCGGGCAGTATAAAATTATGGGCACCGTCATTTAACTTATTTTTGTTCGTCAATGAATAGAGGGTCGGTTGTACGTCCAATATAGATAATTTAGCGATTCGTAACCTGAATAGTTTTTAGGTTTATCTCAAAGAGGTTTGAAGTGTAGAATGCCACTTCAATGAAGCCTATAAATATTTTTAAAGATCTCACCCAGCATATACCCCTTACTATCACATGATAAAAGATTTCCCGTAAATAACATTTTTAATGCCAATATTTTGACAGGAGGTAGGACTGATAGGAGACGAGTTGTTACATAAACAAGCAGAACAAACCAGCTAATAGAAAAGAACTTAAGAGGGTGATTGTCTCAACATTTTGACATGTTAAATTTATTTGTGTAATGAGAGAAACTGCTAAAAATAGCAGTTTATGGGTGTTGATGAAACCAATGTGTCAGATCCAACTAAATCGACTCTAGAAATAACAGAACTAGCCAAAATTAGATTAAATTATAACTTTGGTAATAAACATCGAGAAAACTACAAATATCAAATGGCGGGAAAATATAAAGATTATTCCTTTCGTTCCCGCGATATGAAGAATCAAAAGATTTTAAAGTTAGTTATTATGAGAGTGGTCACACTTCTTATGATTTTATTCTCTTGTGTTAGCTTAGCATGTGCTATTATTTTGCGACCATGGAAATCAGAGTCAATTAAAAGATCGCCGTTTTTGCGAATTATTTACTGTTTCAGAAAGAAAACAAAGTTGTTTTTCAAACAAGGCAAAAAAAAAACGTGCAGTTACTGAAATTTTTTTTCAGTACTGAAAACATTTTTTTCACTTGAAGTTTGGTTTCAAATATGGCGATATGGAATGGTTGTTGCTATGGCGATGCTTCTTATGACCTTCATATACATTTGTGTTGAGCTGATGCGGCTGTCAAACAAAACAAAAAAACCATGGCTGATTGCAAGTCTAGCTTGTTTTGTCTCAGGTACATTTTTTCTTAAAATTATCATAATAACTACCAACTTCGATCCCGGGACCTGCAGCCTTTCTTGATATGAGGGTTTCACTTTGATATACAAAAAAACGCTACAGACGCTGATGACAAGATTGGATAGCTACATAAAAAAGTTAATTCGGGTAATAAGTGGCACCATACTAGTTTTTAATGATCAATTATGTTTTCTTCTTTTTGTTTATTTTAGCTCTTATAAATCTAACATGCTTGAGTTTATTTTAAGGTTACCGAAAATTCGAATTTATTGATCCTTTTCGAATGCAGGTAATGGGCTGGACAAGCGTGGTCAGATTAGAAGACCACTGGATTGAAACGTACAGGTAAAATATCAATTTCTGGAGTAAGCAAAAGCGTTACTCAAAGAAATATTGTACGTGTAACACTACCCTTCACATGGGTACATTTATACTGGCATATTAGTTAATGTGATCTACTGCCATTTCTTTTTTAAATCCTGATTGATGAGTTTAAAACCTTTGCCTTAGACCCTGGGTTAGGATAAGAATTCGTTCCTGCTTTAGCCACACTTTAGCAATTTTTACATCCGCGTTCATTACGGAGTTTCATACCACGGAGGTCTGGGCACTGGAGAAACGCTTGTAGGGACAAATTTTTAGCTTGTTTATGTTGCACTCGATTGCCCCTATTGGTTTCCCGATCAGTTGCTCATAAAAGGCATAAATTGCTAATTTTAGTATATATTTTTTCCTCATGTTTATACTTTTCTACAACATTTAACTTATCTAAAACATGCAATTGTTCTGCTGGTCATCCCTTTGCTATAACAACACAAAATTCAAATGGAGAACTTTGAAGTGTACGTTGGAAATCGTTTAACCACAAATTTCAAAATGCAAAACATGAGACTTTTCTCTAAACAAGAAACTTAAGATGTTATAACATTGACACGATGGCAATTTTTACATATTTAGATAAAGTGTCAGTTAAAAAAAGGGACCTTGATTTAACGCCCTGTTATGACGGCATAAATTTTTAAAAAACGCCCCTCAAGTTCTCAGTGAGGTACTTATTTGAGAATTATACTAAGTGGTCGAAATGTAGTAGACAATTCTCCCAAAGTGAACATAAATCATTTCAAAGTTAACGAATCAAATAAATTCATTTTTACAGTCGATGCAAGCGCCCAGACTTTTATTCATATAAATACGATAATCCAAAAGAGTCTAATAGAGAACAATAGAATTAAAAAATGTGGCGGTAAAATGATGCAGCTGCAGTTCAGAGTATCCTTTCAAACAAAAAGAAACAAACCCTTATCATAACCTCTGGTATAAAGTTGACAGTATAATCATGCAGGTTACAACCTCGCTACCAGAGGCTTTTTGTATTGTATTTTAGAAACACGTGACTGTGGTTTAAAGTAGTAATTCGTTACTAATACTCTCAGGTATAAATAGAATGTAGGGCAAGATGACAAACACGAAATAAGAAATTGTTTATCATTTTATTGACGTCATTGTTTACCGCGTTCGTATACAGGAGTCGAATTTCCACATCACACAGCCGCCATAGTAGTAAGAAAAATGTTCAAAATATTGGATTGAAAGTTAATAGTTAACTCTGTACAACTTCTCTTAAAAAACGGCAAAAGTTTTAGATTTCCAAACTTTATGATTGAAATAAAGTATATGTCTTTTTTTTAGCATACCACTGAGGATGTGTTGGTGCTCTGAAGTATCTATGCTCGTCACAACTGTGCTATGTGCAATAACATGTGTGGTGGAGAACAGCTATATCGTAAATTGCAAATAAGAGAGACAAGGGGAAGGAGATAAAACTTACACTAAACAAATTCGACGACACCAGATGGGGTCCTTTAGTGTTGAGCATAGAAGACAGTTTTTGGACCTTTTTATGCTACCTTTTTTTTTATAAACAATTAAAATTATGCTCCAGTGCTCAAAAGTACTTGTCTCGTTCCCAGAACTGCTTTCTCGCTTTCCGGATATGCGCTTGCCGATCACACATACTAGAAAGCGAAGTAAAACCATGGGAACAAGGTTGGTGCTTAATCATGTGATTGTGTTCAGATTCCACGCGCACCTCCCTTTTGAGAATTATTGGCCAGTATTTTAATTTCTTTTGTGTAGGTATTATCTTTTTGATGGAGTGTAATTTTCGTATGTATATATTTGTCAATAGATCTGTTTTTTGTTACCAAAGCTTTCGATTGTTTCCATGGTTTGGTGAGCTACAAAGTTTATTTTTAGTCCTGTTGTTGCATAACACACACCCTCGTCGCCAGGGTTTTTTAGCCTTTTTGGTATAAGGGCAAAAACCCTCTGTGGACGAAGGTGGCGTAACACATAGTTTATTAATCTCTTCACTAAATTACAAGATATAGCCACTTCAGCGTTGAAAACACTGTATCAATATGTGCACTGTGTTGTGAAGGTACACATTAGGTTAACACCGGCATTGCCTGCCCAATTTGTCTACCCAAGTTGCTATTACGCAGATAAAGCATTCTTCAACCTCAATTTAAGGGCCTGTAGCGTACGCGTTTCATCCTCATATCAAAAAACGCTACATGCCCTGGAATCGAGGTTGAACATTCTTTTACTATTTAAAGAGAAAATCTTAACACGTTATTTCACACTTCCTTCAAAGCGTTAAATGAACTTCAAGCGCTAACAGTTGTACATCACTAAAAATTTCGTGCCTTTACTTAAGCTGGTAACCCTAAGAACTTCGACGAATAATGTTTGATATGACTTTTCGTTGAGTATCTCACAATCAAATTTCAACGTTCCAAAGTGAATTTGAGAAGCAGTAAAATTTTCTTTTTCCAATATTTCTTTACAAATGCTCGTATAAGGTAGTTTTCTCCATTCGATGGCGTGTTTAAAAAAATAGCGATTCTTGAATGATTTATCTTGCATAAATTATGTGTTAAGTTGATTGTCACATGAACGACTTAGTTTCCAGGCTGATGCAGTACATACGTTAAAGCGTATGTAAGATGTTAGTTTCTATCACAATACTTTTATCCTTGATTAATGAACGGTCACCTCGATAAGCCACCCACCTCGATTAAGTGCCCATCTTGATTTAGCCGCCTAGATCGAATTATTTTCATGTCAGTTTCTCTATTTTTTGCGACGGGTGTTAGTCTTCGGAAAGAGTAGAAATAAAAAATAAAGCTTCCATTTTTTCAGTTTTTATTCGTTTGTTGTTTGAATTACCATAGCTGCTAGATAATTGCCTGTTTTTAAAAATCATACATGGACACATCAGATCTATGTCAATAAGCGTAGCCGCCGATGTAAGGCAAAAAACCATTAGAACATACAAGGTTGCGATAGAAGAATCTTTTTGGCAAAACACGTGGTTGTCGAATATTTAATGAAGACTTAAAAGTAAAAGATACTTGTATATTATTCAAAAATAAGTATGAGAAAAGTTATGTTATTTTTTAAAAAAAAATTAGGGCAGCACCCGGCCGTGAATACTGCAAATCATAAATTGGGCCCTGGGTCTTTTTATTACTTTTTTCCTACGGGGTAAAGTGAGACCTAGTCCTTTTTTCGTTACGAAAGTGAAAGAGTGTTTGTAAAAAACGTAAAACCTTAACTAGGCCAATATTGATTTTTCTGGACACTGATTGGAAGATAAAATATGGTTTTCAGAAAGGTGAGTTTTTATTGTGGATATAAAGATATAAAATACTAAGTGATAGGCAACACGTGTGCATGTGCCAAACAGGTTTATTACAATTTTTTCTTCCTATGTTTTACAAAGTATTTAATGTGTGTCTCTCTGGAAGCACAGTCAAAGGCTTATACTTATGTTGTCTTCTTTGAGATACTAATGTTGAGTTTCTAAATCACCATTTTCCCTCAAAACTTCAAAGAAGAAAGGATTCCCTGATAATGTTCACGTGAGCAACAATACAATCAAAAAAGCGCTGAAAAATCAGTTTGCTATCCGGCGTAATTTTCCCACCTTTATTATTTCTGATCCTTTTTCTGCATTTGAGTTGCTCATTTGACCTTTTTATCCAACTTACGTTTTGATTTATTTGACAATTCATAATGGAAGAACTGGCGGCTATCATTGTTTTAAACAAGTTGTTCGATTCTGATTATGAAAAAGCAACCCTGAAAAAAAAACAAGAAATTGGATGAAACAAAAGGGGATATTTCAGACACTTCACATTTTTTAGCAATTATCTACTTCCTTGACTTTTGCAGACTTATTTCTCCTTTCCAATGTTCACAAATTCTTAACTAACTCACCTGGGTTGTCTTTCGTGGAAGCACCTGCACCTTTCGTGGAAACGCTAACTCACCTAGGATGTCTCTCGTGGAAACACCTACGTCTCTTGTGAATATGCAACCCTCTCAGCAAATCTCGTGGAAACAGCTACATCACAGTGACTCTCATGGAATTACCTACATCTCAGCAAATCTCGTGGATATGCTTACTACCTGCTATTGCGCAACTCATTTGCCTAACAAAGGAAGCTTGATATCCTTGCCAACACGTGCCATCAGTGCTTCTACCTTTGGAAGAAAAACGTGGTAACCACGAATAGCCAAATTAGATCACCAAGATAACCTTGAGGCAAACCAAACTGTCAACAATAAATGATAGGGGAACTAGTTTACTTTAGCTGCTCCTATTTATTGACTATGTTAACTAAGGTATATAGGCGAGGCAATCTGGACGCCTGGATCAACAACAATCCTGGGCAGCACCTTTAGAGTCTGGAATAAGAAGAACACTAGTGTCCATGCCCTGTGACCACCCCTCACACTGGCTCACCAACTTATATTTGAATAAACATTGGGCTTCTATTAACACTAGAGTACTGGATGCTACATTAAAAGTTAAGCCTCTTAACAGGTACAAGTGCTAGCTTCAGCAACTGCAATTAACATATGGTAAACTGTGGGTTCACCACCGTTTACGTATTTCATAAAAATCCAACTAAAAGAGATTATTCCAAATTTAACGAAGATAATTACCTGGCTGATATTAGTGAAATTTCACTATATAAATAATGTTTTATACAAAAATGATATTGATATACAGAATTTCACAACCAATTTATGAATATAATAGAAAAACATGCTCCTTTAAAGACCTACTCTAGCCAGGAAAGTAAATGGTTACGGAAACCATGGATCTCAAAAGGTAAATCCATAGAAAATTACATAGAAATTATTTAATAAAGAGAGACCAAATCTGGTTTCACAGGTATAAATTTTATCGTGATTCAGTGAAAACCCTCATTAAAGCTGGTAAAAAATACACTACTTAAGCTACTTTCAGAAACATCAAAGCAACTCCAAAAAGATTTAGGCAGGAATGAATGAAATTATTCACAAAAAAGTTACAAGAATAGTGAAATCTTTCTCAATGACAATGGTAATATTATAACAGATCAAATAAAAGTAGCAAATAAATTTAATCAATTCTTTGGTGACATTGCTAACAAGTTAGTTAAAAACTACCAAATCCAAATACCAAATTTCAAGATTACTTAAAAACCCCTAATGAACACAGTATATTCCTAAATGAAGCAGAACCAAGTGAAATAGCAAAACTGCTTCTAAATCTGCAGTTATCTATGATATATCCCCTAAGGTACTAAAAATAGGAGCTTATACTTTATGCGTCCCACTGACACAGCTTTCTAATAAATCATTTGAACTTAATCCCGATCCATAAGGCAAATTCTAGGCTAGAAGTAGGCAACTATAGACCAATTTCACTATTACCCCTTATTAGCAAGATACTAGAAAAGGTTATGTATTCCAGACTGATAGAATTCTTTAAACATGAAAAAATACTTTGTAATAGACAATATGGATTTCAAAAAGGTAAATCAACAGAAATGGCAATTCTACATCTACAATCTATAATCATTGATTCACTGGAGAAAGGAGAAACACTGTGTGGTATATTCTTAGACTTTGCTAAAGCCTTCGATACTGTCAACCACAACATTCTTATTCAAGAACTAGAATACTATGTAATTAGGGGAAGAGCTGGTAATTGGATATCTTCATATCTATATAACAGCCAACAATGCGTTTCAATCCAAAATAACACTTCTGAATTAATTATAATAGAAATTGGAGTATCACAAGGCAGTGTGCTAGCGCCACTGCTTTTCTTAATTTATGTATAAGTGACATTGTCAAAGTCTCTGACATTATCACTATGTTGATTGTCTTGGTTACTCAGTAAAAACACACTTATTAATCGAGAATATTGTATTATGGCACATTTTGGTATACAACATCATACGCATGGAACGCAATTTGTAAATTTGGGGAATGGATCGGGATGCCGGGTAAGAAAATAATTAAGTAAGGCAGGACAGATAACGCATGCTGCTAGTAATCATAACAAGGTAATCACATCAAAATGCTTGCCCAAGGCAAAGAGGGTAATTTCCTACGAGTATGCACGTTTTGGTTGCCCCTCACAAGTTTATGTCCTCATGGATCATAATATTGTGAACGGTTTCCAAGGCATGACCCAGATCTCTTCATGCATGAATTACATACTCATATCCTCTATTCACGAGGTACATTTCACAACTAATTATACATTTACTTATCACTTGTAATTAATGATTAATTATTTAGTTTATTAATTATATACTTATTTAATAATTTATTCTCATGCATGAAGGATATTGTTTCTCTTCCACTTCAATCATGAAGGTACACTGCACTTCACTATAAACCGATAATCACATATGGTGTCTTCTGCACCCAATAAACATGTGTTATCAATTATCATGAGCTTAAGGTGGAATGCACAAGCTGGTCCAGTATAATAATAATAATAATAATAATAATAATAATAATAATAATAATAATAATAATAATAATAATAATAATAATAATAATAATAATAATAATAATAATAATAATAATAATAATAATAATAATAAATATTTAAAGTGGCTAGCCCAGAAAATCACAAAAACCTAGAGTTAGTGGATTGTTTCCACTGGGGGCCACTAGAACAAAAAAGAAACAAAAAATGATAAACCTTAGACTGCCTCAGCTCAATCAAACATAGTAACATTTATAATCTGTGAAAATTGAAAAGAAAAAGAATAAAAAACAAAAATTAAAAAGTTAAAAAGTGATCTCCATTAGAATTTGCCAAATACATTAGAGATGGAAGTCTTAAACGATTGGCCCAGCGTGTGTTACCACATAATAATAATATCAAGATTCATAAAAGGGTGTGCCTCACCGTAATGATAATAAGTGATAATAATATCAAGTAATAATAAGATACACAAGCCTCACACACGCATCTGTCCAAATGTTATATGGCTGACGTAGGAAGCCCGACATCCCCAAATTTCCCCAAATTAGTGTGGGTATTGGAGGAAAAAGTCAGTCGTTAGGAGTACCAGTTTATATGTGTCAACAACATACATACATACATACAAAGGAGCCTAGATACACGTAAAACTGTACAATAGCTATAAAAAGCAAATAACAGTCTATGGCCAAAGAAACACGAAGTCATAATACTTGACATATATAAAATCCATATTACGACACGAATTGTGTATGTAACCACAGGACCTAGTCTAGTAATTTTAATACAATAAATAACAAAGATCACTCTGTAAATTTAAATGGATCGAATGTCCCACAACTTAGGCACGTCAGTGAGGTTGGCCATTTTAGAACACCACTGTGTTAACACTTTATTGGGAAGATGAATATATCGACGATAACAGTCGCTGGACCACCTGCCTAAGATCTTAATGGCAGAGTCTGGAATACCGCAAGGTGCTGCGGCAGAGGCCCCACCAATCCTGAAGCTATGCGTATTGAGATCGGGCCCATTTACACTAATTTTTACAAAGGCAGAAACTAACTTCCTGGTAACAAATTCGCCGTTGGAGAGAACAAACCAAGGACCCTGATGAGTACCTCAGTACACAAGAAATTGAGAGAAAGCTTTGACAGGACACAAATCACCCTTAATCCTCCCAAACCTAATTTGAAATGTTTTCCTACAGGGATGGGTTTTAGAACTTTTGATAGTCATATAAAGAGTATTGTTGCAAGGTGAGAAGCTAAACTCGGATTGGGACAAGTGAATATGGGGATCAAAATTGGTTTTGGAAGGGCAAACATATTCCGAAACTCTTAACAGACCAAACAAGGCAAACAAAATAAGGCATCGCCACATAGCTTTGTCACAAAATGAAAAACATGAATTGTTGATAAATCTTAGCATTTCGTGTAGGTGGGAGGGCGTGATTGGCAGTCTCTGGCGGCTTACAACATTCTCAGTTCGCCGAATACCCCTTATTACGTAGTACAATTTTCCCATGTCAGATATCTTTTCGGAAAATCCACAGATTAGACTTTGGTACTGTATCCCACACAAGTACACCTTAATAGTAGCATATTTGACCCACGTTGACATAAAAGTGACATAGAGCTGAAGGTGGGATTCAATGAGCGGAAACATCCGGATAGAGGCGTGGTGGCAAAACATTCTGTAGGATGAGAGTCCAGAACGGTAGGTAAGTCTGGTGTTTGGCGATAAAGCAGCATCGAAGAGGTAATTCATTGTCACACTAAGCATTCAGAGATTGACGAGGGGATAGGAGTAGGAAGCTCTTCGACGTATGGGCACTGCTCTTTGAACTTTGCGACCTGTAAATGCGAAAGTATTTTGCATAAATATTAAAAGTGCCACAAATGTGGCGCATCAGCAAATTTATGTTGTGATTTGCCGTAAAATAAAACAACACACGAACAAGTTTCATGATGTGCTCACATTTGCACAACCAGTACTCCATATGCGGACAATGGCCTCGTTGTCTGTGAAAATGATAACCTGGGTATCAGACCACTTCTCACCCCACGAATGTACCACTATAACAACCGCAAGCAACTCAAGAAAGGTAATGCTGTAATTGTTGGTGTTGTAAAAAGGGATGGAAAACCATTTCCCATTGTAAAAACCGCCTAAACCACTCATGGAAGCATCTGTAAACATGTTTAAACTTTCTGATGTGAGGAATGATGTTTGGATGACCGCCATCCCGTTCCAACTGGGTAAAAAATTCAGCCACCACTCAATGTCCTTGCGGGATTCCGATGTAACGAAAATGTGATGGTAAAGGCTACTTACAGTAGTAGAAAGGTCAATTAACCAGCAAAAGACAACAATCCTATGAGTGATCAGATCAAATAAAAGTAGCAAATAAATTTAATCAATTCTTTGGTGACATTGCTAACAAGTTAGATGAAAACTACCAAATCCAAATACCAAATTTCAAGATTACTTAAAAAACCCTAATGAATACAGTGTATTCCTAAATGAAGCAGAACCAAGTGAAATAGCAAAACTGCTTCTAAATCTGCAGTTATCTATAATATATCCCCTAAGGTACTAAAAATAGGAGCTTATACTTTATGCGTCCCACTGACACAGCTTTCTAATAAATCATTTGAACTTAATCCCGATCCATAAGGCAAATTCTAGGCTAGAAGTAGGCAACTATAGACCAATTTCACTATTACCCCTTATTAGCAAGATACTAGAAAAGGTCATGTATTCCAGACTGATAGAATTCTTTAAACATGAAAAAATACTTTGTAATAGACAATATGGATTTCAAAAAGGTAAATCAACAGAAATGGCAATTCTAGATCTACAATCTATAATCATTGATTCACTGGAGAAAGGAGAAACACTGTGTGGTATATTCTTAGACTTTGCTAAAGCCTTCGATACTGTCAACCACAACATTCTTATTCAAGAACTAGAATACTATGGAATTAGGGGAAGAGCTGGTAATTGGATATCTTCATATCTATATAACAGCCAACAATGCGTTTCAATCCAAAATAACACTGAATTAATTACAATAGAAATTGGAGTATCACAAGGCAGTGTGCTAGCGCCACTGCTCTTCTTAATTTATGTATAAGTGACATTGTCAAAGTCTCTGACATTATCACTTTGTTCTTGTTTGCAGATGACACTAGTATTTTTTACTCAAATAAGAATAGAGTAGAATTGGAACGAATTTTGAATATAGAATTGAACAAGCTATCTGATTGGCTTACAGCTAATAAACTTAGCCTAAATGTAGGGAAATCTACTGTCATAATATTTAGACCAAGGAATGCAAAAAATAACCTGGACTCTAACCTGAAAATAACGATATGCAAATAAAAGAAACTGACTGCGTTAAATATCTCGGTATCTTAATAGACAACAAAATTATATTCACCCAACAGACATGCATAATAAATCAGAATTGAATAGAGGAAACTCTCTGCTTGCAAAACTCAAACACTTTGTTCCACACCAGTTACTTAAAAGCTTATACTATGCTCATTTCCATTCATTTTTAGGTTATGGTATCCTAGTATGGAGCACTACTGTACAAGGTAACCTTCAGGAATTAAGCAATACACAAGATAAGGCTGTCAGAATAATGAACTTCTGCAATAAAACTACTATAACAGCTCCTTTATACAAGGAAATGAATATATTACCCATTACTACTAATGTAAAATTAGCATCAGCGAAATTGATCTGGAGAATCTCTAACAATTGCGTAGCTGACAAAAAAATGTTTTTCGAACATGGTCTCCTAATTAACAAAAGAGATAAGGAAAAAATTATCAATCCTCATAGAAACACAGAGGTAGCCGAAAGCTTTATAACATATAAAGGAGTAATCAATTGGAATCGTGGCATTCCAACTACAATAAAAAAAGCAAATTCTCTTGAAACCTTTAGAAATCTTACAAACAACATCTTCTTGCAACAATTTAAAATAAAAAAAAACCTGAAACCAAATATCATTGTAATCACTCATTTTAACTACTCTGTATTCCTAACATGTTTCTACATTCTAAAACACTACTATACAGATTTTTACTAGAATCAGTCTTTGACCCGTGTCATCACATAAACGCTTTCACTGCGCCCTGCATGAAAAAAACGGAAAACAAATTGGTACTGAGCTTGTTTAATCTTTCATGATTTTTCTCAGTATCAACAACCTAAATATGTTGTCTTCTTTGAACTATATATTTCTAGTGTATATTTATCCTATGGAATTGGGCATACGTTTTTATAGTGAAAGTTATATTTCTATAGTTGTTAAATATACTAAATATAGTTTATTGTATAAATTTAATATATATATTATATAGTATTTGTAACATGGTTAACGGCTGAAATATATACATTCTACTCTACTCTACTCTATTTTTTAAACAATAGTAAACAGACTCATGAATATTAAAATATTATATGGGATTGTAATGTAGCTCAGGGATTGTACAGTTACAGGATTTTATTAAGAAACATTTTGTATTTATTTAAATTGGGTTGTTTAAATAAAGCTGTTTCTGTCAACAAACAATGTATATATATTACATACATATAGATGCATCCTATATTGGTACACATGTGCAGATATAGGATGCATCTAAAATGTCAAACAAATGATGACACAACAAACCATTAATTTACATTACTTCTCCTATTGCATTTATTTATTATCATTGCATTTAAAACATAGCTCATGTATTCAAAAATGTGAAAAGAATTAATGTAAGAAAGCTCTTTGGTATCTACCCCCTATTCAACTATAGTACATATTTTTCATTAAGCTTCAAAATTCAGAAATTGATTTTGTTAAAAACGGTTTCTGATTCCAGATTATTAAAAGAGAATTAAATCAGGTTTCTAAAACTGGGCTATCTACCTAATCCAGAACCAATGAGTTAATGATGTCACTAAAAACCGTTTAAACTTCATTATTTCTGTAACTGTTTGTCTAAAAGCACATAATTATGTAAATTTTCCTGATTGGATTTTCAGCTGTATATATAAAATGGAAGTATTTGGTATCAAAATTTGTCAGTACGCACATGAATTCATGCCAATGTCATCAAGATTTTAGTTTTCACAATGGTAAAAGTGTTTTTGCGGTCGTTTTACCCCCCCCCCCCCATTCAGTTATCATATTTCCTTTCTAAAACGCTAAATTATGTATTTATGCCCTTGGAAAATGACAGTTGCAGTAAACTTCACTCTTCACTAACATCTGTTAAACATTTAGATTGTGACAATGCATTTGACAACAATTTCCTATTTGGGTTCATTTAATTTCCTTGATTCCCTGTATTGTGAGATTTTCGGACCATTTCTTTGTTTAGTTTGGTAGACCCCCTTTCTTTTTTTTCCAATTATTTACATCAATGTTTTTAGGTTCTTTGTTTTTAAGTCCTCTCATTTAGATGTCCTCTGTATATTTTACAAGGTATATATTTCAAAAGATTGATTTGTTGATGCAAGTGACCATATCAGTAAGGTCATGCCCAGCATTTTGCTTTCTCAAGATTGAATTGGTTCACAATCTGCTAGCTTGATTGAATAAACTCTTGTAACAAACTGTTTTCGCATGATGTCATGATCCTTGGCTGTCACTGGCCCCAAACATAGCACTTTTGTACATGTTAATGTCTTTGAGAATGTTTTTTTTTATATGAAAATACTATTGTTTGTGGAAAATATTACAGAATTAAGCAAAAGGAGACAAAAGAAAAAAACAAAATTTTCTTCCAATTATGCTATTGGATTGTTAGAGATCTCTCACAAAGCTGGAAAGACCTGCTTGAAAATGCATAGGAACTATTTTAAACATCAATAAAATTCAGTTCTAAAATTGTAGCACCTGAATCAATAAAACTGTGACAATATTTTAAGCGTCTGTTCAAATATCTCCGAATCTTCTCAAAAACAATAAAGAAATCATAAAAGGATTCCTAAATCTCATTTTTTGCTGTTACGTTTTTAAATTAAACTTTAAACTATTTGTTATTAAACAAACAAATGATGTCAATGGGCTGTTACCTATTCTTATGTTATTTTGTTTTGTGAACCAGAAATTTAAAAAAATATTTCTTCTGAGGTTTATTCTATTTTAAAACAGTGTGGCAATTCTGTACAGTCCAATAATCCGGACAACATGCACTTCATAAAAATATATGGGCGAGCTTTATGGTACAGAATTAGTGAAGCTTATCACATTAAAATATGATTCACTGTTGCTTTAGTTACAACTTTATTTCAATTTCTTTTCTCTTTGATTCTTTTTTCGTAGGTGCTATAATATCTTAATTTTAAAGAAAAACTTAGAGGTAAAGTGTTGTGACATTTTCACCTGCTAAGAATATTATTTTTTTAAACATTTTCAATTGAAATAAGGTCAATTATGTAACTGCTTTATATATCACTGAACTTCAATCGAAATGATCTTTTAATAAATATTTTGTGAAAATGCAACGCTGTATATAAAATCCAGCTTTAAGTTTTGCTAAAACTTAATTGTGCTTTTAAAACATTAGTTAATAATAGTTAACTAATAATATAAAATTATGCAATTTAAAAACATGACTATAAAGTGATAAATAAATTCCAAAAATTACTCTTTTGAAAGGGTGTTAACTAATAAAAATTATTTTATATTTGACAGCTTTATAGAATTGATTTGAAATGTAGTGTCTTAATTCTAGTTATAAATACTTTATAACTTTATTCATGTCGATTAGGGAAATAGTATGAACAGGTCGATTAATATTGTATGAGCGAAATTGAGTTGTATACATGAATGTATGATAAAATAGAAACGAATCTCCAGAACTGAATGGTGCTTTCACCATTTACAGAGCTGAGAAGCAAAGCAGAGAAGCTTTTCTTTACGTATACTCTGAGAGGGTGTGCATATGTATAGGACATATATTTTAAAGAAAACTTTTTTATGAGTATATATTTGTGATTCAACGGAAATGATTGTGGCTGGGTAAGTGTGTAACTATATTTCAACCTTCTCTGTGTGTCCTGCAAAATAGTAAACAAAGTAAAATTTAATAGTGAGTTTTAGTATCCTCAAGTGATCTATTCTTTTAAAACGTTTTGTGAAAGTTAATAGCAACATTAAGCATAATTTGATAGGTAATGTTTTAGTAATAATTATTATTATAATTTCCTAAAAAAATTTCTAAATGTTAGATAAAATGCAATTCTAGATTTAAAATAAAATTATCAAGCAGCTTTGGAAGACATCACAGTATAAACTGGACCTTAGGTATCCTGCAAGAACTATACTCATAGCTTGATAACTTAACCTCATACAAAGCATCTCAATAAGAACTGTATTTACTTATTGAATAGCAAGCTTGTCAGAGAAAATACTTTTAAAGTTATTTTGAATTATCTTCTATTGAATTTATAACAAAGGGTATTCTAAACATCACAAGTAATCATATTTTTTAACCTAGTAACTCTCATTAAATTAATTAACATTATTAAAATGTAATTGCTAATAACACACTACCTAACAAGTTATGTCCAAGCTGTTTTTTATAATTATGTATGAACAAAAACTATGAATGTGTAATAAACATGATTTCGAATCACAATCATACGTAAGTTGTTTTTATTCACTGCAAAACTTGTTTTTAAAATTTACCTTGTACGAAAAAAAACGTTGATTTTGTTACTTTTATAGTATATATTTCTTTGTAATGATTTAATAGTTTGGTTGTTGCATAAAATTCTAGTAGCAACAGTCCTTTATTGTTTGCTTCTAAATTAGTTTGTTTACAGAAGCAAATAAATTTTTTGTTTTTTTCTTTGTAATTTAGTTTGTCTTAGGCTCTAACAACAAAGGTGTCATGACTATTCTTTTTATGAATCTAAAACAAGAAATGTCACTCCATTACATGTGCAAGAGCTCATCTTCCCTAAATTTAGTTTTAAGCTGTTTTTAAGATTCACAACTTATAAAAATTTTATAAGCATCTATTTCAGTGATAAATTATTTAAACATGACTACAACTCATTCTCATAATTTTTATTCACTCTTTAATTCAACAATTGTTTATCTTCTATTAGTGTGGTGTATTAACAACATTTACTGCTTTTATGTGTAACTTAAAAAACTCTTTAAGCTTTTTACGTAATGTGATTTGTGCATGACTTGAGATTTTTTATCATGCATGTAAAAAATTTAAAATGTGCTTATGGTGCCATTGCTGCTTTTATTCCTAATAAGATTGTTTATTTTTTTATTGGTTCAGAAATGCAAGTAAAAAATAAAAAAGCAAACAAACAAATAAATAAATAAATATATGTAAATAAATAAAAACTTTGAACTCTAAAAGACTGAAAGTTTAAAATCCACATGCAACAGATCTTGTTTACATTCTTAGTCCTTAAAAGAAACTATCTTTTTATAGCTAGAAACTACCTGGATATCAAGAAATAGAATGTTAAACTTGCAAAGAATGACAGAAAATAAATCTAGCAGTAATCAAGTTAATTCTATCAGAAAAGGGAATTTATAAAATAGGATTTCGTTTATATTTAAGTTATGTTTGCATTGAACAAAATAATTGTTTAATAAATATAATTTAAATTTTGGAAATTCTTTTCATGTTTTTATCATTATATAATTGTTAAAAAATACCTCACCCTTAGAAGATGTAGACGATTTTCTAACGAAGTTAAGATTTGCTTAACATATAAAACACTAAACTTTCCAAATTTTTTTTAAATTTTTTTTGAAAAAAGCTAAGTACAGGCTAGAATTTTTTTGTTTGTTCTAAAATTTTTGGCCTAAATTAAAGCTTCATGCCCTTAAAATTTGCAAATTTTAAGTTTGATCTAATTTGAGTTATTTCTCAGCATATTCTTGATCAGCCTTTAACAAAAATTTATAATCTAAATTTAACGCAATGCTGAAAATTCTTTATACCATAGACAACAGAATCATGAGCCACCAAAAGGCATGGATCCTGCATTTCGTGGTATCAATGCAAAAGCAGGACTGACAGTGTGGAGAGTTGAGGTGAGAATATTTTCTTTCTTTGGATAAAATTTGTTCTTTTTAAAATTCCTATGCTGGTTCATATTCCCCAATTCTTGTTCTGTTATTTTCTTTTTTTCTCTTTCTTTACTATAAATGAATAAACAAATCAATCAATAGATGAATGAATGAATGTGCAAACGAAGAAATAAAAACTTCTTGATCCTTAAATATTGTTATCACTTTTTCACTTTATGTTAAAATTTTATTTCTAGAATTTTGGACTTAATAAGCTACCCGAAGCACAATACGGTCAGTTTCATGATGGCGATTCCTACCTTGTCTTGCAGGTATACTCGAATTATTAACTCAAGTGTGAATATATTTTACTCATGTTAAATAAATCATAGATTAAATCATGGATTAGATGTAAACATAGATAAATGTCGAATAATTACATGATGCAAAATTTTTTTTTCTTGTATGCACTTGCTTTAATTTGAAGATGACCTGATAATATAAGTTTGCACAAATTAATTATTTTAAAGGCTGAAGGAAGGCAGAGTCCATACAACTACCATGTTCATTTTTGGCTTGGAAAGAAAACATCTCAGGTAACACAATAACATTCATATTTTATATAACTGCAACTCCTGTAAGATACCGATCATTAATGTCCCAAATTTATCAATATTTTTTTGTTCTTAAAAGAAACCACTTGTAACTATGCAGGCTGAATTAAAGGATTTCGAACTGACTAGTTTGAAGACAAGCTTATAAACAATATAAGACCAGCCCATATTTCCATTATGAGTCATTCTACTTATACTTACCGTCAAACACCAAAATTAGAAGTTCTGTCAATTGCTTAACCAACCTTTTTATTGTTCACATGACAACAATTTTTAATTTTTTGTAACTTTAGTCTTGAGTTATGAGATCTAAAAGAAGATAACCATTTTTTATTAATGAGTGTGTTTTCTTATTATTTATTTATCAATGGTATTACTAAAGATCTGTTTCCATGTAAAAGGGGAACATAGTTTTACATGATTTCACATGGTTACATTTCCCCATTCCATATTCCATACTGTGACTTAAAATTAATGAAGATTTTGTTTAGTAAAAATCTCCCGACCTTTTTTTCTATAAAAACTTTCCAACCTAAATAGAAGTAAACTGCAAATGGGGACAATGATAACCTCTGGGGAAAATTCCAACTTTTAATTGTTTTTAAAAAGGTTAGGTTAGCTTTGGTAACCCGTTATTTTATTTTAAACAGGATGAAGCTGGCACTGCAGCATTAAAAGCTGTTGAATTAGATGACGTTCTTGGTGGTGCTCCAACCCAATACAGAGAGGTAAAATAGAAGGCATCTTTTAATTTTCATAATGACCAACTAGTAGCCTTGTGGTAGAGCATTCGCTTCTAGTGCAGGAGGTCTTAAGCCAAGTCATGCCAGAGAATATAAAGTTAATCTATCCTTTCTGCTTAGTGTTCAGCATGAGAATAGGATTGTTATCTTAGGCGGTTGTCTAGTTGAGCGATTGCTGTGCTTTCACGACTTTTGTAGCTCACATAGGAGCTTTAAATGCACTAGGATCCCCTTCGGTATAACAATGATTGAAAGCTATATGGAGACTAAAGTCAGTTAATAAGATTAGTCATGGAAGAATATGATATAAATAAATTCGCAATTTTTGAGTGTAAGAGAAAAAAATTAATTTCTTTTCTATCCAATAAGGCGTTCTTAAATTTAATTTTTTTTAATAGCGAATCTTTTTGTGAGAGAATAACTCTATATAAATTTGGAATATATATATATATACATATATCTAATAAAAATATCTGCTACATCATTTGAAAATTCCGTCTGTATTTTAACAAAAAAATAGTTGTAGAACTCTGAAATCATTAGGGCTTTGAATGCAACAATACTGGTACCAACATAACATTTTCTGTAGTCGAATTCTAAGTTTATTATAAAATTCCTATAAATGTCTTAAAATTCTCATAAAGTGTATCACATGAATAAGATAGTTAGGGTATTCAAGTACTTTCGCTCAACGTAGACATTCGAATACTTTTTCTGGAGAGCATATTTTTATATAATGTTTGCTTATATTTTAAGATTCAACATCATGAAAGCAGAAGATTTGTCTCGTATTTTCCAAAAGGTCTCAAGTAAGTTAGGTTTTTGTTGACGCTTAACTAATAAACTCATGTGTAAGTTTTCGTTTGGTCTTGTGTTGACAAATTATGTTCAGTGAGGTCAGATTTCGTTCCTGAAGACTTGGAATGATTTTTTTTGTAATAAAACCAATGTCTGATGAATTAATATGTTGAATAATCTCTATTTAAATCTTTAGCTAATGTTATAAAGTAGACTATGAGAATTTTTTCAAAGATTGGTTTGTTGTGATTAATGTTTATTTTTGTAGATACGCTGAGGGTGGTGTAAGAAGTGGTTTTAAAAAAGTCGAAAAACAATCTAGAAAACGACTGCTGCAAGTAAAAGGGAGAAAAAGACCAAGAGTTTTTGAGGTATTTATTGTTGTTGTTGTTATTGTTGTTATTGTGGTCGTTAAACGAACTTTGGAATGTGTTGCTATTAGTATTAATCCAGGACAAATAGTCCTTCGGAGTTGACGTCATAAAGAAGTGTTTTTTGATTAGAACTCGAAATTGAGAGAACTTATATAATCATTTTCTTTCCCTTTTTAACGTTTTGAATCATGTTGTTTGAAATTTTTAAGTAAAAGGTTTTAAAAAATGAAAGTACACGTTGAATTTGAGAGAGATGTTTATTGAAGCTTTATGTTTCACCACCTTTTAGACAGAATTGTAATATTTATATGAAATTGCTTTTTAGGTTCCCTTGCATTCTGATTCATTAAACAGAGGTGATGTGTTTATTCTTGACAATGGTGCGAAAATTTGGGTGTGGTGTGGAGCAGAAAGTAACCGTGCTGAACGAAGAAAGGTATGCACATGCTGTGAAAGCTCTATTTTAGCTTTATAGAAGTACTAAATAAAGTCACAGCCTTTTCAATTCGATTTTTCACGACTGCAAAAAAAATTCATTTGCTTTTTTTCTTAATGCGGCAATTTTTGACGCTGACAAGAAATTAGAAATAGCTGTATCATCTTGCCTTAAAGGCCTATCTCCACTAGATGATATTTATTACGATCAACGGAAAGTGAAGAAACACACCTCAATGAAATTACATTCTAGAACGATTTTTTCAAATTCAAGATGACTGATGTTAACATGCGTTACATGTTTTTACTTCGAAGAAGACTGCTATTACATTATTAATATTTTTTATAATTCATATTAATATTTGCTTGATTTGTACTAAGAAGTTACAGAACTATTTCACAAAATTTCACAGATAACACAACACGACCATACCCTTCGGCTGCCATCTTTAAATTATTCTTAAAACATTTTGCTATCTGATTTTTTTTCTACCTTTTGTATTGGGATAAAACTTGACGATCGCTTATCCCTTAAAGAACAGTAGAAAACACTCCTACTTTTCGTCAGCCGATTTTTTTCTTTTATGCATGTGTCGTCACGAAATATTTAACGATCGTCGTGACAATCGTGTAGTGGAGATCCTCTTTAAATGTGTGTTACTTTTATTTTTTAAAAACCTATATAGATGTGACTTGAATCCTGAGAATATGAAAAAGTGATACCTCCATTGGGGTGTACTATATGCTGTGACCAGAAAAATAGTAAATAGAGTTAAAAGATCATAAAAAGTTGTTTGTTTTTGTTTTTACAATGCTCTTATGTTTACCTTGTAGGCAACAGAGATTGCACGTGCTTTACGTGATAATGACAGAGCGGGAAAATCACATGTTATGGTTGTCGGTAGGTACTGCATGTAATTTTCACATAGCTCAATCCTGTTATTATTGTGGAATATGAGTATAAAGGGTGTTTTCAAAACTTGTGATTCGTTATATAGATGATGATCCGATGGCGCGACCACAGAAGGACAATAAGAATGACAGCCTGTCGTTATTCTATAGTGACCTAGGGTCATATGGACGAATTAAACCAGCAGGCGAGAGAGGATCTGATGAAAGAGTTGAACGTGAAAAGATGGGTAATACAACGTTACACAGGTAAACACTAAAAACTCAAGCCAATGATATGTTTACTGTATGTATTCTGTGTTTTGAAATCAATAAATAAATGCGTCATCACTCATGCTAGTATGCAAATGCCTCTAAAATTGTCAGAGGTGAATATATAAGCCTGTTCAACTTATTTGTGATTTGTTAGAAGTAGGAATACCAATAATTAAATAATTTTTTTTTAGATTTGCCCCATAGATTTTCCTTAACTTTATGTTTTACACCCCAAATAGTCGAAAAGTTTAAAAATTACTCACCCTCGATAACACTTCATATATCAAAAAACATGTGATAACTTCAAAATGTATTTTACTGTTGTTAAGACCATGACCTTTACGTGACAACTGGTGGAATGGTTCTTTTTTTCAGAGTATCAGATTCCAGTGGGCAAATGAGAGTCACTGAAATCGCCACTGGCAATCTTAAGTACGAAATGTTGGATACAGCCGATAGTTTTATTCTCGACCAAGGTGGTACGGCGTTGTATGTTTGGGTTGGTAAGAAGTCAACAAAAGAGGAGAAGTTGCAGGGTATGAAAGTAGCTGTTAATTTCCTGCGCAGTAAGAAGTATCCTGACTACACACAGGTTACTATGGTAAAGCAAGGATCTGAGCTTTCTTTGTTCAAACAATGCTTCGTTAACTGGCCACAAGCGGTGATGAACTTTCAAAATAAAACCTATCATGCCGGTCGAGGGATTGGTGAGTATTTTCTATGTAGTTGTGGGCAAAACCGCCCCACAATTCCACCGTCATAACTCCTGTGATTAGGTTCTTATGAAAAGTGCTTACGTTTTGTAAAGAGGATGAACTGGGTTACAAAACAGACCAAATATGTAGGTCCTTGCCTTAGCCGCCAATTGCAACTCAATATTTAAAATAAAGCTAAATATTTTTTGACCAAAAAAGACCTTTCAAAAACATGTGTGAATTCTTTGAATTGGGTATATCCTAGCTATTACATAATTTTTGTTGTTGCTGTTGTTGCTGTTGATCCTTGTTTTTTTTTATTTTTGACCAAATCCCAAACATTAACTTAATAACAATAATTTTTAGCTCAAGTTCAACAAACAAAGTTTGACGCAGCAACCCTTCATCAGCGACAAAAACGTCAAGATGAGAAGATGTTTGATGATGGAAATGGAAAAATTGATATATGGCGCGTTGAAAACTTTAAATTAGTTCCACAACCTAAAGAGATGTTGGGAACTTTCTTTGGTGGCGATTGTTACGTTATTCTCTACACTTACCAGAAGAACAAGAAGGAGATGTATCTTATATATTACTGGCTGGTATGTTCATTTTTTGCTAATTTTTTCTCCACAATGAAGTTTCAAAACAATGCCAATTAATTCGCAAATAATTGATGTTGGTGGTGAATATAATACATGGATGTATAAGAAAAATAAAAGCCAATGAGACTATATTTCTCGTTTGTTGTTTCAACTTTTTTTTTGTTGTATCCAAGGGGTTCGAACAGTTTGTTTCTAAGTAACATTTACGAAACTGAGTGGATATTAGTTAAGAATTTGACTTTTGAAGTGAGGGGACAGAAAAAACATAGGTTAAAAATACCACCCTAACACTGCCTAGCCATTCTTTTTGAGTAACTGAATTTTTAAAAAGACAAGTTATCTTTTCCCTCTGTGAACCTAATGAGCACCAGATATTGTCTTCATATGAGAATCATATAAAACGTCATGACTATTCTGTATAGGGCTTAGACAGCACTGCAGATGAACAAGGGACTGCAGCCGCAATGACGGTGAAGATGGATGACAGTTTGGGAGGGGCTGCTGTACAGGTTAGTATTTTTGATATTTTTGCGAAAGTCATGTATCTGCTTTGCGTCCGCTTATGTTCTTATAATGACATTGCAATATGGCGACACACAGATGGAAAATGAAAAACTCTAGGTGTCCCTCGATAAAATGGATTTAAACTTTTTTTTGTTTATAGACTTTTTATTTTTCGGGTTAACTTTTTATAACCAAAACTTGAATTTGAATTATTTTGAAACAGGAATATTTTTAGTAACATTGTTTTTTTTTTTTTTTTGTATTTCCAATATATTTTCACAAAATAAGGAAATAATTACGCTCTTAAAAAAGGCGGGAAAGAAATCAGTATATCGTATTTTTCAAAATTCTTTTAAAAGGCAACAAACTGGAAATGGTTACTTACTGAATATAGTTTTTTTTTAGATTCGCGTAGTTCAAGGTAAAGAACCTGAACATTTTTTGAAAATATTTAAAGGAAAGATGATTGTTTACAGGGTAAGACGTCTTTCTTCTTGTTTTTTACTGTTCTAAACAATTTCCGAACATTTATAACCGAATCAATACCAACAAAATTGGTAATTTTAAACTTCATCATTTTCTGATTTTTATAAAATGCGATACTTCCCAGGGTGGAAAATCGAGCGGATTCCGTGGACATCAAGCGGAAGTACAACAAAGTGGAATACCTCGCTTGTTTCAAGTTCGAGGAATGGGTGCTGACAAAAAGAAGGCTCTCGAGGTAACAAAAATAGATTGTCTTTATGAGTTATCCTTTATCTATTTGTATCACTTCTTTGATATTCGTTAGCGCTGTTTGATTTACACTAATACTCTGGTTCGATATTTAGATATTCTATATCCGCCATAGTGTCTTCTTTTTTACTTGTAGGAAAAACCCCAGCATATGCGTTTTTCTTAAGTTTGTCTTAATTAAACCTGATTTTATCTTTCAACATTTCATATTTTTTTAGGTAGAAGCAGTTGCTGCGTCACTTAACTCTAACGATGTTTTTGTCTTGCTTACACCACGCGAAGGATTTCTGTGGTACGGTAAAGGGTGTAGCGGTGACGAGAGAGAGTTGGGTAAAGAGTTGGCCGCACGCATTGCACCACGATTTGCAGAAGATTTCACAAAAGTTTTAGAAAATAAAGAGCCCGCTGAATTCTGGGATTTGCTTGGCGGACCAGGAGAATACTCAAGCGGACACTATTTTGAAGTATGTAAAAGTTTTGACTTAGCCAAATTCACTTTATTGGAGATTTCCTTGATCTCGATGCTTGCATAATCAAGAGTGTCAATTTGAAAGTGTTATAAAAGATATTTAGTGAGTGAGAAATTTCTCAGAACCTTAACAGCAAATGGAAATTTTTCAGACTTTGTATTATCCGTAGTGCGATGTTTCCATACGAGGCCTTTCGTCAGAGCAGATTGCTAAAAAGCATCCTCGATGTAAAATGATATAACATCTTTTATTTTCCTTTTTCAGCAAGAGATACCAGAATACCCACCCCGTCTCTTTTTATGTTCGAATGCATCTGGAAGATTCGAAGTGGAGGAGATCTTTAATTTCACCCAATCAGATATGGAGTATGACGACATCATGTTATTAGATACGCATGATAGCATATTCATATGGGTCGGAAAAGATTCCAATACGGTTGAAAAGAAGGAAGCAATGCGCACAGCCATTGTAAGTACATTTTATGTGTTCTCACTTGCAGATGGTTTTATTGAGACTATCACACTAACTTTGTTGGTCCTAAGTGGGCATCTTAAGGTTACAAACATAAAGGGTGGTAAAATATTAGGGCCCGTGAAAAATTTTAGACTGCAAAGTTTGGGCCAATGAAGCAAGTTCTCGGAGAGATTACCAATATCACATCCATTTTAGAGGACTCATAAATAAGCATTGCGTATGATTCTATGTGTAATGTTTAGGAATATGTTAAATCGGATCCAGCAGGGCGAGATCCTGACAGAGTACAAATCATGGTAGTGAAACAAGGCTTCGAACCTCCACAAATGACTGGATGCTTTCCTTCTTGGGATGACAATGTATTTGCTGTGAGTTGTTGTCATGTTTTCGTATTTTTCTTTCCTATTTTTTCTGAAGTAAATAAAAACACCATTGTCTCGAATAGGCGAGACTATAGATTTTCGGTGTTTTAATACGTTTTTCTTTGTATTTATAGCATGGGAAAAGCTACGAAGAACTAAAACGCGAGTTAAACGACGAAAACGCGGGTGTAACTTTCGTGCAAGAGGAATTAAGCAAGTTTTCCTTTGATCGGAAGTATCCATTGAAGGTTTTACAGCAAGAAGAAGTCCCAGAAGGTGTCGACCCGACGAGAAAAGAGGTAAATGTTTAAAAAGCTCTATGTGGGAGCGTTTGAAAAACTCCGTGCGGAAGCGTCTGTGCGTACAAAAATTTACACTCAACTTCAAGGAAGCCTTCGATTGTTTATAACAGGTGCATCTTTTTACAACGAGCTTCCTGTAAGTAACACAATTCAGTGAGATTTTGTTAAAATACTTTACTATATTTTTATTGTTTTTTTAGTACTATTTAAGTCCTGAAGAATTTCACGAAGTGTTCGGCATGTCTTTAAATCAGTACGAAGGTATACCACAATGGAAGAAAGACATTCTGAAGAAGAAATTTTCATTGTTTTAATTTATTATCCACGCACACTAGATCTTTGCTAGAATGTTTCTCAATTAGTATATTTATTTGATTTTGCCTCGATTAATAATCATTCTGTTTTGATCAATAATTTGTGTTGATGTCGACCGAAATGTTTCAGGCTGCCATTGTGTGTGCCCGTACTGCAACGTCTTACTTGCGTACAGACACACAGAATTGCATGCTGTTTGGTGCAACCATAATCGTCCATGGTCATACTTCCCTTTAATTATGTTATCATAAACTCACTTTGTTTTCTTTTGAATAGCTGTATATTTCTTTTTCATGTACATATACATTATAGTAAGCATCTATTTAGTTAATGCACATTTCACCTGTTTATCTCCACAATAATTACCAGCTGTGTATTTATTATCTCCGTAATGTTTGTGGTAGTGGTATTTATTTATCTCCCTTATATTATTATTATTATTATTCTAGGTAGTATTTTTTGTGTAAACAGCGCCTTAAAAAAGTGCGTATTTTTTATTGGTCTACTTGAATTGTTATTATTACGAAATAGATTTCATTAAATTTGATGTTGTCTATTATGATTTATTCTATTTTGCGAATTACATATTTTTGTGAAGCAACAACCTTTCTTAAGAAGATCCAGTCATATTGATCACCGTGAAAAAAGATGCATTTATTATTTATGTATGACAAGATGCGGTACGTATGCTACACTAAGTAGATTTTTTAGGCTCGTTCTACGCTAAGTGATTTTCTTTAAAAAAACTGCTTCATGCGGTACGTATGCTACACTAAGTAGATTTTTTAGGCTCGTTCTACGCTAAGTGATTTTCTTTAAAAAAAACTGCTTCTGTAAACAGGAAGTTTTAATCTTATTTTTCTTTGGTCCCTAGAGGATCTCGAAAAAAGCATCTCGTGATATTACTTTACTGCGAAAACTACAGTGCTAAGGAGTTAATATTAAATATTGAAGAAGAAATCTTAAAACCTCTAATGACGGTCCGCAACTCTTTTATATATAAACTACGATTGTAATTGGGAACGAAACAAAAAGGATTGGGAACGAAACAAAAAGGATTGGGAACGAAAAAAAAAAGGATTGGAAATAAGTGACATTGGAAATATAAAATGGTTTTTGGGACCAAAGTATTAGTCATTATTCCAAGCTCCAACAAAGGTAGAGCAAATGAATACAGAAAGGTTATAATTTATTAGACATTTCTTTGCAGCAGAAAGAAAGCATATTCGAAGCAGGAAAGTAAATGTGGAAAAATGTTGTTTTGTTAGGAGCCAGCTAAAATTAAGGAATCTGGACCATAATTCAGTAGCACATTTTAAATAACTCTACCATCATTAAGCTAGATATAAAACAACCTTGTTTGAAGGGCATTTTATCTACTCCATAACGGTTAAGGGGCTCTGGAACGAGGATGGGAAATAAAGATTGATAAAGATGTTTTGATGGCCTTACTTATGTGTCATATTGTCATTTAATCTAAAATAATAGTTAACCTTCGATCTTAAAGTTCGAAGGTTAACTATTAAAGCCACCTGGTTAATTCTTGAGCTTTAAATCTCTCCAGAATTTATGGTGAAGTCATTCAAGTGCTTTAAGGGAACGGCCGACAAGCGTCTAGTTGTAAGTGACGAAAGAGAGAGATTAAACATTGAAAAATACATATACATAAAGTTACCTTTAAATAAATTTTACAAATATCCCTTTTTTTAAACATTCCTTTATCATCGCACCAAAAAGGACTACTATTCCGACTATTGTGCTATAGGCTCGATTCCAGTCCTCGAAACAAACAAAATAAAAACGCAAGAGAATTTCTTAATGTTTATATGGTATCAGATATTTGAGCACACCAAGCATTTTTGTAATCATGTGTGTAATGGCACGGTGTGAGACAGTAATCCGCTTCCACTAATTCACCGACGAAACGAGCGTTCGGGCCAGTCCATCCCCACCAGCATTTGCATTTACCTACAAGAACAAAAAATGATTGAAAAATGATAATTTCTGCATTATTCAGGTTGATCATGTCAGGGGATCCCTAATAACATTTGATCATCCTCGTTCCAAGAACTCTTTTTTTTTGCTTTTTTATATTAGGCAATATCAAAAAACGAAAAGAAGAGTCCTGGGAATGAGGTTGAACGTTTGACTAATTTCCAATTGGTCTTTGGAAACCGCTTACCTTCTTATTTTCTCATACGGAATACTTCTCGCCGTAGATACACAAATAAGACAAAACCATTTTGAGAAAAAGTATATGAACCAATTCATTTGTGCGATGAATTACTTTTACTTCATAGTGTAATCTGATTGTATCAAATTAAGTACATGTTACTGAAAAAAAACTTTCAAAGAAGCTATGGAAGACACTATGTACAAATTCAATTACTTACACAAATTGCCTTAAAATACATTGAGCACAGAGCAGCGTTCGTACTAGGAAAGCACTTAAGTAAACCTTTAACCCCCTTTCATGGATCTTTTACCTTAAGCATCGCATCAAATGGTAGCTTCTTCAAAAAACAAGTATAGTGTTATTCTACATACCGTTGGCAAGACATTGAAAAGGAAATACACAGCGTGGATTGCATTTTGATAAACATCGTGAAGAATAAGGAATACACGTCCATAAACAGTGATCAGCCTCAACCTGTCCAATGACATTCACGCTTGGTATTGGATTCGGGCCTGTGTTCCCCAGGCTGCATAAACATTTTCCTGATGGTAAACAGCGGCCTTCAGGTCGATTACACATGCGATTGCATAGACTTTTAACACAGCTACTATTCTGAGCTAGAGAGGGAATAAATAGGGATATGAATCAGGTCTTAATATGAAACGTAGCATAACAGTAAAACTTTATCAAAACTTATTAAATCTAGTTCAGCAAAGTTTCGCGACCCGTTAAAATACACAGCGTGGATTGCATTTTGATAAACATCGTGAAGAATAAGGAATACACGTCCATAAACAGTGATCAGCCTCAACCTGTCCAATGACATTCACGCTTGGTATTGGATTCGGGCCTGTGTTCCCCAGGCTGCATAAACATTTTCCTGATGGTAAACAGCGGCCTTCAGGTCGATTACACATGCGATTGCATAGACTTTTAACACAGCTACTATTCTGAGCTAGAGAGGGAATAAATAGGGATATGAATCAGGTCTTAATATGAAACGTAGCATAACAGTAAAACTTTATCAAAACTTATTAAATCTAGTTCAGCAAAGTTTCGCGACCCGTTAAAATTTCTTCTTGTAAAATATACAAAAGTCAGCCATTAGCGAAAATTAATTTCTACCAAGAAATATAAATTAAAATCGCCAGATTTAGTACTGTAATACTTTGTGGATCTTGGTTTAGTGGTTATGCAGTGCGCTTCGTACGTAACGTACGTAGGTACGTTGTTCAGTTGCGGGCATGTTTAGCAAGTGCTTTTACAAAAACTATGGGTAAACATGAAATGTAAGAAAAAACAGGGTAGGTACTGCCGATGTATACCTAAGATATAATATTTGGAATAATACTAATCGTATATGAATAGGAAGGTGTTAGGAATGTAAGGAAATTATTCACTTAAATGATCCCAATAGAATATGCAGATCTTGTAGTAGGAAATAAGAGCCTTGACTACCCAAACTACCCAGACTTGGTCATTAATAGGCGATAGCCGCTCAATCTAAAACTGAATTTCCTAAGTCATTTCACTAATTTAGTGAAAGAGCATTAACTCGATGGGGAACTTGATAGCATCATGAATATATTTCGACAATGTCATCATGCCATAGTCTTGGACTCAACGAAAATTTCCCTTTTTTCATCGGGGCGATGAAAAATACCTAAAATTCCTGGACGAGCTTGCGTGAAGATCACAAAATATACAGAAACAGATGTTTATCAACTGCATTATTTCTTTGTTCCACTTGTCCTAACTTACATTGGATTAGATGTCCATTTTTTGTTGAGTTTAGTGGAGAACGGAAACAAGGTGGTTTCGTAACCTTGACGTTCTTTCTATTGATTACCATGGCGCCTGGCAATATTCATCCAATCAAAGTGCGTTTCTGTTGACGTCATGTTCAAAACCAGCCAATTAAATTTTCTCTACATCTAGCCTATTTGACGTCAAATATGTGCAAAGAAAGCTTTAACTTCAGTACTTACTTAGTCAAGAAGATTTAGACAAGTACTTGAAATATTTGAGTGGAAAGAAGAAAAGAAGAAAATATTTCAGAATGTATAGCAAATATAGAGATATATCTGCAAACGTGAAGAACCTACGAACATGTGGTGCTTGTTATGAGCGTCCCATTTTCTTTTGCGATGACGATTTTAGAATACATGAGAGGAATTGTCATCGCTCATATCAAGAAGAGGAAAAAGAAGATTTAATAGCTATTAAATCTCAATTGTCGCTTTTAACCAATCTTTTGAGCAGACAAAGCAACATACATTACCCAGTCTGTAAAGAGAGTAAGGAAGAAAGGCGGAAAGACGTTGAAGAAGAAATTATCTGCATAAAGAGACGAATGGTTGGATTAGAAAGTGAAGTAGATGCTTTGAAGAAAACTTGCATGTGTAAATGTTTACTACAAGTTGTAGAAGGTATGTGTTCATCTTGCGTAAAACTGGAGAAGACACAAAATGTTGTGAACGAAAGTCAAAATGCAGGAGTTTTCAAAGAAGTGGAGGAGTTTAAGTTGAGGAACAAGTTGCTGCAAAATGAATTGGAAAACAAAGCAAAGGAATTCAATCAGATGAAAGAACAAAGATCTAATGACAAGAAAAAGTTGCGAAAAATGAAAGATTTGTTTGATGCAAAACAAAAGAAGATAGAAAAGATGGAAGAAGAGTTAAATGCTGCTCAAAAAGATAAGATAGAAATGACAAATTGCGTTGAAAGTGTGAAACAAAAAAATCTTCGCATCAAAGGTCAATTGAATACTGAACGACAAAGAAGACAAAGCTGTTCTCTAGATGAAGCAAATGATCAAAAGGAAAAGTTGCTAAAAGTTGAGGGTGTTTGTAAATCTCTACAAGAAGAGGTAAGGAAGTTAAATGATGAAAAAATGGAGTATGTAGCAGAAGTTGAACGATTTAAATCTCTTCTTCGTGACAAGGAAGCTTCAATGAAGCAGTTGCAAAGCGATGCTGATAATCTTACTGCAACAAAGAAAGAAAAAGAAGAGTATGAGATGGAAATAAAGAAAGTCAATGCATTACTTGTTAAAAAGTTCGATGCTTTTAAAAAGTTGAAAGTGCGTTGTGAAGAGCTTGAAAGGATTATCGAAAATAAAGAGCGAAGTGAAGAAGAACTTAAGTTAATGAAAATTCTTCTTGCCGAAAAAGATGGATTGGTGAAAGAACTGCAAGATTACGTAAAAGAGAAAGAACAGCAGGTCCAACAAGAAATCAAATTGCAAAAACAAAGAGATTGTGAAGTTTCTACCCTTCTAAAAAGGGTTCAAGATTATGAAAATGCTGTGGTAGAGTTAAAAGCAAACATCGACGAGTTGGTAAAACAGCTAGACGACAACAACAACCAAAAGAATTTGATTTCCTTTAGCCTTGCAGAAAAGGAGAATGATTTAGAGGAGCTTCGTGATCGATTAAGATGTTTTGAAGAACAGCATAAAACATCGATGTCTACGATCCAAAAGTTGAGTGAAGAAAAACGTCATATTTCCGACGACTTGACAGAAATTGAAGATGAAAACAAAAAATTGTTTAATAGCAAAGCAGATCTTCAACTGAAACTTGACGAGCTGAATGATAAACTCCAGGATGCAGTTCAGGATAAGATGAAGACAGATGAAAAGTTGAAAAGAATGGATGAACTCGAACAAGAACTGTTTGAAGTTAACAAAGGCAACGAACTTTTACAAGCACATAAAGAGGAGTTAATGACAGAGTTAACTCAAATGACAGATAAAATAAAGCACCAAGCTGAGAGATATGAATGGAGATTGAATGTAGCCGACAAGAATATCGATGAGCTGGAAAAAGAGCTTGCTGATGTAAAATGGAGTTTAAAAAAAGCTGACAGAGAAATCAAAGATTTAAAATTGGAACATCGAGACATGCTAAGTGCGGCTGAGCAAGTAGAGAAGTTGAACAAAGAATTTACGTTGGAGGAGGAACAGTTCGAAGAGATGTCGAAGAAATTAGAAGAGAAAAGTCAAATAGTGAAAGAGATAGAAGAAAAGAATGAAGAATATGTTAACACCAACGAGAAGCTGAAAAAAGAGGTTTTGGAAAAAGACAAATGTCTTGAGATTGCCAACAAGAAAGTTATTGATATAGAAATCGATTTAGAAAAAGTTAAAAATGACTGCACAAAGAAAAGCGAAATGACGAAGCAGCTTACAACAGAATTGCAAGAAAAAGAAAAAGTGTCTGCAAACCTCGAAAAAAAGACGTTGCTGCTACAGGAATCAGAAGCAGAACTTGAAAAGGCTGAAGAAAATATCACCACTTTAAGCAAGCAGCTTTCTGATTTGCAAGAAGAATTGGATAAAGCTCAAAGAGATTTGTCAAAAGCAAGCACTGAATGCGAGAGTGAGGAGCTTGATAAGTTGAAACAACAGAACGAAATTTGTGAGTTGAAAAAGCTTGAGTTGGTTCAAAACAAAAAGGACTTGGAAGAAGAGTTATCTCATCTTAAAGAAACGCATTCATTATGCGATGGCCATAAAAGAAGATTAGAGGAGGATAAGGATAACATACACAAGCAGCTTCATTCAGTTGAAACTGAACTGAATGCAACTCTGCATGATTTTGAAAAGACCAAACACGATTTGGACAAATTGCAAATTGAAATAACACGCTATGAAAATCTTGTTAAGAACTACAAAGAAGAGAAGAATGAAGCCAAGAGTTTGAGAAGAAAAGTAAAGGAGTTGGAAGCAAAGGTATTCGAACTTAACGCTACCTGTGAAATGGATGTCTCAGAGAGGTAAGTACTACAGTATTTTGCTTTTTGGTTGTAGCTATTTTAAGTCTTATGTAATAACTTAATTTTCTTTCTTGTTAAAATAGCGACGTCGATATATCAATTCCAAACTGGGGAGAGAA
The DNA here is from genome assembly GCF_029227915.1 of Hydractinia symbiolongicarpus. NCBI lineage: Eukaryota > Metazoa > Cnidaria > Hydrozoa > Anthoathecata > Hydractiniidae > Hydractinia > Hydractinia symbiolongicarpus. The sequence goes on from NC_079878.1 coordinate 9,587,490, forward strand.
ATACATGAAAGAGCGCGAAAATGAAGAAAGGAGGGATGCTTGTGTTTCTGACAATATTGAGCTAAAATTTCAAGAAATGGAATATAAGGAGATAGTAAATATTCAGAAGAATACTAGTGATGGAGATAATGGGGAGAAAAAGGTTGCCTCCATCAAAATTGATAAAATAAAGAGCGGTATGACAGAAAATAACGAAGTCAGAGTAGAGATCCTCACATCAACTGGGAACAAAGATGAAGTTGACAGTGATGCATCAACAAGTGAGACAGGATTAATACAACCAATTTCGGGAAGTATCAACATGCTTGCAGCTGTTGAAGAAAGATGTGAAGAATCTGTAGCAAGTGATGTTTCAACATGTTTTAAAGATGATGAAGATGACATTTGTCCTTCATCGGATGATGACGATTCGAATGAATCGTTTGAAATTGAAGATGATGAAATGGTCATTCCAGACAACAGTGCAGAAGATATAATGATTGATACCAGTCAATCAAATGAAAGTAAATATTTTTAATTTATTTTTTTGCACAACCTAGTCCTTATATTTATATAGTGAAGATTTAGTTAATTAACACAAATCTTTTGACACGTTTTTTGTAATTAAAGGTACAGGAAATGATGAAGAACTTACAGTGAACATCAAAGAAGGCAAAATTGAAAAACATTGTTTACAAGCGAACAACATTTCTATCTCTTCTAATAATGATGATGGTGACAAATGTCCTTTATCGAATGATGACGATTTGGATAAATCGTTTGAAATTGAAGATGATGAAATGGTCATTCCAGACAACAGTGCGGAAGATAAAAAAATTGACATCTGTCAATCAAATGAAAGTAAATATTTTAGAATTAGCTACTATGAACAACCAAACCTTCATGTTCTTACTTAAACAATTAATCTTACATTAAGATTTAAACGAATTCCATGAATTACAGATAGAAATGTTATTTTATAGGAAAACTTACGGTAAACATCAAAGAAGATAAAACTGAAAACCAAAGTTTATATTCTTCTAAAAATAATGAAGGCGACAAATGTCCTTTATTGAATGATGACAATTTCGATAAATCGTTTGAAATTAAGAAAGATAAAATGATCATTCCAGACAAAAGCGTAAAAGATATAGTGATTGACAACTGCCAATCAAAAAAGGGTAAGAAACGTCTTGAAAAAACGTCTTGAAAACTCTATAATAGTGTGCCAAAATTATTTCAGCAATAAAAATAAATTTTTTTTACTATAGGCTATACAAACAACAACATCGAACAAAAAGACGATGAACTATCGTCCTATGAAGATAGCAACTTTAAATTGTTATCAAATCCATCATCACTGTGCAAAAAGTTAGCACCTCTTTCAATATCAAAGAATAGACTGGGAAAACTTTCACCATTAAATCATAAACAAGATAGCAGTGTGTTTGACCTTCCACCACTACCTGTAACTATTTCATCGTCATCTTTGATAAAGAACAAAGATTCTGCAATTCAAGAATGTAAACCACTTGATAAAGTTTCAGACAATGACAAGTCGATTAAAGATGAATTCAATGATGCTTCAAAAGTTGGCGATATTGACATTTTTATGTCAACAAGCAACCATGTCGAAGCGAATGCTAATTCTACAATGCAAAACCAAGATGAAGTTGACAGTGATGCATCAACAAGTGAGACAGGATTTATACAACCAATTGCCAGAAGCCTCAATATGTTTGCAGCTCCACAGTCAAAAAATGATAAATTTGATGAAAGTATTAGTGAAGAGATTGGAGAAGAATGTGAAGAATCTGTAGCAAGTGACATTTCTACTTCTTTCAAAGAAGATGAAGTTGACATTTTTCCTTCATCGAATGATGACGATTTGAATGAATCGTTTGAAATTGAAGATGACGAAATGGTCATTCCAGACAATAGTGCGGAAGATAAAAAAATTGACATCTGTCAATCAAATGAAAGTAAATATTTTAGAATTAGCTACTATGAACAACCAAACCTTCATGTTCTTACTTAAACAATTAATCTTACATTAAGATTTAAACGAATTCCATGAATTACAGATAGAAATGTTATTTTATAGGAAAACTTACGGTAAACATCAAAGAAGATAAAACTGAAAACCAAAGTTTATATTCTTCTAAAAATAATGAAGGTGACAAATGTCCTTTATTGAATGATGACGATTTGGATAAATCGTTTGAATGTAAGAAAGATGAAATGGTCATACCAGACGACAGTGCAGATAATAAAATGATTGTAACATGCCAGCCAAGCAAAGGTAACAATTTACTTTATTCAAGTATCTTAATGTTTGCAAAAATATTATGCAACAAGTTCATTAGAACCATTGTATGTTAGTGTCGCCATTTTGTAAGATAAAATGTTATTTAAAAAATTTACCTTATAGGTAAGACGATCAGAAACATCGAAGAAAGAGACGATGAACTATCGTCCTATGAAGATAGCAACTTTAAATTGTTATCAAATCCATCATCACTGTGTAAAAAGTTAACACCTCTTTCAATATCAAAGAATAGACTGGGAAAACTTTCACCATTAAATCATAAACGAGATAGCAGTGTGTTTGACCTTCCACCACTACCTGTAACTGGTTCATCGTCATCTTTGATAAAGAACAAAGATTCTGCAATTCAAGAATGTAAACCACTTGATAAAGTTTCAGACAATGACAAGTCGATTAAAGATGAATTCAATGATGCTTCGATAGTTGGCGATATTGACATTTTTATGTCAACAAGCAACCATGTCGAAGCGAATGCTAATTCTACAATGCAAAACCAAGATGAAGTTGACAGTGATGCATCAACAAGTGAGACAGGATTTATACAACCAATTGCTGGAAGCCTCAATATGTTTGCAGCTCCACAGTCAAAAAATGATAAATTTGATGAAAGTATTAGTGAAGAGATTGGAGAAGAATGTGAAGAATCTGTAGCAAGTGACATTTCTACTTCTTTCAATGAAGATGAAGTTGACATTTGTCCTTCATCGAATGATGACGATTTGAATGAATCGTTTGAAATTGAAGATGACGAAATGGTCATTCCAGACAACAGTGCGGAGGATAAAAAAATTGACATCTGTCAATCAAATGAAAGTAAATATTTTTGACTTAGCTACTATGAACAACCAAACCTTCATATTCTTACTTAAAAAATTAATCTTACATTAAGATTTAAACGAATTCCATGAATTACAGATAGAAATGTTATTTTATAGGAAAACTTACGGTAAACATCAAAGAAGATAAAACTGAAAACCAAAGTTTACATTCTTCTAAAAATGATGAAGGCGACAAATGTCCTTTATTGAATGATGACGATTTGGATAAATCGTTTGAATGTAAGAAAGATGAGATGGTCATACCAGACAACAGTGCAGATAACAAAATGATTTTGACATGTCAGCCAAGTAAAGGTAACAAGTTACTTCATTCAAGTATCTTAATGTTTGCAAAAATAATATGCAACAAGTTCATTAGAACCATTGTATGTTAGTGTCGCCATTTTGTAAGATAAAATGTTATTTAAAAAATTTACCTTATAGATAAGACGATCAGAAACATCGAAGAAAGAGACGATGAACTATCGTCCTATGAAGATAGCAACTTTAAATTGTTATCAAATCCATCATCACTGTGCAAAAAGTTATCACCTCTTTCAATATCAAAGAATAGACTAGGAAAACTTCCACCATTAAATCATAAACGAGATAGCAGTGTGTTTGACCTTCCACCACTACCTGTAACTGTTTCATCGTCATCTTTGATAAAGAACAAAGATTCTGCAATTCAAGAATGTCAACCACTTGATAAAGTTTCGGACCATGACAAGTCGATTAAAGATGAATTCAATTATGCTTCGAAAGGTGGCGATATTGACATTTTTATGTCAACAAACAACCATGTCGAAATGGATGCTAATTCTTTAATGGAAAAACAACATGAAGTTGACAGTGATGCATCAACAAGTGAGACAGGATTTATACAACCAATTGCTGGAAGCATCAATATGTTTGCAGCTCCACAGTCAAAAAATGATAAATTTGATGAAAGTATTAGTGAAGAGATTGGAGAAGAATGTGAAGAATCTGTAGCAAGTGACATTTCTACTTCTTTCAAAGAAGATGAAGTTGACATTTGTCCTTCATCGAATGATGACGATTTGAATGAATCGTTTGAAATTGAAGATGATGAAATGGTCATTCCAGACAACAGTGCAGATAACAAAATGATTTTGACATGTCAGCCATGTAAAGGTAACAAGTTAATTTATTCAAGTATCTTAATGTTTGCAAAAATAATATGCAACAAGTTCATTAGAACCATTGTATGTTAGTGTCGCCATTTTGTAAAATAAAATGTTATTTAAAAAATTTACCTTATAGGTAAGACGATCAGAAACATCAAAGAAAGAGACGATGAACTATCGTCCTATGAAGACAGCAACTTTAAATTGTTATCAAATCCATCGTCACTGTGTAAAAAGTTAACACCTCTTCCACCATTAAATAATAGATTGGGAAAACTTTCACCATTGAATCATAAACGAGATAGCAGTGTGTTTGACCTTCCACCACTACCTGTAACTGGTTCATCGTCAATGTTGATAAACAACAAAGATTCTCCAACTCAAGAATGTCAACCGCTTGATGACGATGACAGTAACAATGATGATGATGACGTCAATTTTGATGACATTGATGCGTTGCTGTTGGATTTAGATGAATTTGATTCGAAACGAGCTAATAAAAACCCAAAAGCTTATTGAAAATCAGAAGTTCGAACTTTAAAAAAATCAACTCCGTATATTTGTTTGTCTCATGTTAGTGTTGTGACGTCATTTATGTTGTGCTGTTTTAAAAATTGGGTCTAAAAAATACAAAAAATATATTTATTTATTTATTTATTGCTAAACTTGTTCTTGTTTTTCATGTGATTAAAATTTGGATACACCAAATTGAATTCTGTGAAATTTAAGCAAGCTTTTCGTATTCATTTTTTAATAGTTTATTGAGATTATGCAATGGCAATGTGGAACTTTTAGATATGCATGCAATGAATTAACTACACCTATTTTGGTTCATCATTATGTAGATTTTTAATAATAAAGCAGCACTGTATTTCTGAAATAAAAAAAATACGCCGAGAAAAAAAACCCTGGGAAAGAAGCTGGTATAAGGACTAATAATAAAATGTCAAGTATTTTAAGTAAAAGTATGTAATATTAATGCATGATCAAAAGCGTTAAATGAAAGAACTCGAGATCTGAACCATTGACCTGTACTTCCAAAGTCATTATAAGGGAAGATAACAGTTATTTGTAACCTCTTTCCCAAGTCCTTTATTTTTCTATTTGACAATTTTGAAAGGGTGAATATTTATTGTTTTAGAAAAAAAAAACTATTTATGAGTGAAGATCTCGTAAACTCGTTCTTATGGGCTTAAACTTTTGTTGCGAACGTTGGCAATGTACTGAAGTAATCGCTGTTGACATATTTGACAAAAGTCCATGTTGCTATAAACTTCTCAGAAAATCTTCACGTCTCGTAATTTTTTTCTTTTCTAAAATCCACCATCTCCGTTATCTTTTTCCCTCCGTGTTAATTCCCTGTCACGAGCTAAGGTCTTTAACGTAGGGAGAAATTCCATCATAACGAAGGAGCGAGGGAGTTTATTATTATTTAGAAAAAAAATACGATATCATGTCAAGTTTTCTGCTTTTTCTTTATTTAAGAACGCGAAACCAGTACTAGTATTTCTAAACTTAAAGACGAAACAAATATAAAACAAAATCTATACAATTATACACTATTTCCATTACAGAGAGTGTGTCCATTTATTTAAAAGCTCTGTGTCAAAACATTATAATATTAAGTACGAGTACAAGTGGAAAATATTTTACCTGTAATAATTCCAAACAGACATAGAGTAAACACACATATTCTTAACATGTTTGTCATTGTCAATAATATTCTTGATGTTGTAAAACATTGTTATTATGGTTGGTTTAAAAATTTAATACATCGATTAAACGTTATATAACATGAAGCAGCTAAGTATTGTTTATATAATTGTGTATTTTCATGTGTTCATTTCTGGATGACATTATTAAGCAGGAAACTATTTTGAATGATTTTTTTGTTTTCCGTGTTAGGTTCAGTTTCCCTTCTCAAAACGGTAATTAACGGCTAGGGAGGCAACGTTAATTATTTCCTTAAACTTGAATAGAAAAAATCCTTATCTGGCGAAATAAGATCATTTATGTTAATTAAAAAAAAAATTTTGTTCTAATGCTTTTAATTTTTAGGATCAATGCATATATACATGTTTAAAAAAGATGTTTTGAGTTAAAAAATACATGTTTTTAAGACATCCTCATCCCCAGGGCTTTCCTCACGAAAATATCTAGCGCTGCCCTTAGAGGACCTTTAATACATCGAATCAACGAACTTTCGAAAAACGCTCCACCACAGCGTCGGTAATAAATATTTTTCACCAAGAAAAAATTCGCCACTTTTTATCAGGCTGTATATGAAAGATTGTCCGGTTTCCTTTAGTTTGCTTTATTCACACTAGTATAATGGAACTAGAATAGAAGTATAATATATTATAAGCTTAATCAATCTAGTATAATTTGAACTGGTGCGTCCTCGTCATTTATTAGCAAATTCATTTTGCTCCACTGACTTTCCGTCTCAATTTATTGACTGTTGGTTTCTTTTGACTCGATCATGATGGCTTGATAATTCTCCGTATCGTTATCGCCATCTTTATTATCGACAATTGAGAGATTTCTACTGTATTTATAAGTATAAAAATCAAGCATGAATTCTTTCATTGTCAATAAAAAGCGATGCCTTTGAAAGATTTTTTTCTGCTTAAACACACCGAGGAAAAGCGATAACTGACCGTGCATTTATTTTGGTCACGTGACCAATTTTTTTTCTATCGGCTAGTATCACCAACCCATTTTTCTTTAGCAGAAAATATTAGCTAATAACAGAGGGACTTCTAATCCGCCAGAAAGAATTAACGACGGTGAGTACTTTAAAGACTTTAGATTTCAAAAAAAACCTCCTATTTTCTTCTTTAATGAAAAAATAAACATAGCTAGATATTTCTTGTGGAATGTGTCTGACTGTCTAAATACCGTTAAAATAAGGATTCTTTGTTTTTATGGCACACGCCAGGGTCTGTTGACACAGGCCCGGCGGAGCAATTTTGAAAGGGGCTAAGTTATTCCGTATTAAAGGAGGCCCTACTATGGTTGGGGCCGACCGGGGTACGAAAATGTTTAAACTTTTGTCCCCCTAGATTGGCTAAAACATGCTTCAAATTCCGAAATATTGCGCTCGAAAGGCTATAGTATATGACAACTACCAGTCCTCCTTGGAACATTCTCCGAATACCTGCTTTCTGTTGTCGTGCGATTGAACAAATGCGTCGGCAATTTTGATCAGGTCTAGTTTGTCAGTCCTATCTTTCTGGAAATTAAAATCGAGATGGAGTTGAAACGAGCTAGAAGCATTGTTGATCTCATACAGAGCATATGTATTGATCAATTAATAATTGATTAAAACACATGATAACCCTATAAAAAAACATCACTTCTTGGCAAAAAAAAGGGGGGGGGGGGAGCTCCTCCCCCAGCGCCGGGCCTGTGACAATGGTGTGGTATTTGATTCCAATATAACTTCTTCATTAATTTTCGCGTTTGGCGATAGCAATAACAGCCAAATAAAACATAAATTCAAATCTAGATTCTTACAGACGCTCGAATGTTCAAATGTCGTCTGTTTGTTTGACCTGTTCAATCCACACAAAAATTGAAATTGACACTGGAATGTCTTCAAATTTGAATGTTTTTAAAAATTCTTTGAGGCAGTCATGGCTTCAAAAACAGATTTACGATCTTACTTTAGAAAGATAATAGATTCTAATATTAAAAGGTCGTCAGTGGCCAAAATCTCCACGTATTTTTCAATCGGCTTCAAACATCATAGATGAAGCTGAGATCTAATATGTTGAACAAGTCCACTGTAATATACAGCAAGCAAGACACAACCTCGTCCCAAGGTCTTGTGGCCCCTGAGCCGTTATAACGAAGTGGCCAGCTATAAGCTTCATCAACAAGGCAAAATGCACTGGGAACGAGGCTGGCAAGTACAGTAACGTTTCATTAAAAATAAAGGAAGATATTGGGAAGTATGTCTTAATCCATGGGGGACTCTAAATCCGCCATCGATAGTGTATACAATATTTACTCCAACCTCGTCCCCAGGGCATCTTGTATCTTTTCTGACCCCGGGACGGCGATACGAACATGTTCGTATCGCCGTCCCGGGGTCAGAAAGGATACAAGATGCCCTGGGGACGAGGTTGTATTTACTCAAGAGAACAACTGTTAATGGATGGAAAGAGAGTTACGAAAGGAACAAAAATAACCGGCTCATTGCGCTAACCCAAAGAAAGGAAGACCAAAGTGGATGATGAAACGTTGAAAAAAATCAAAGATGTTATGTTGGTTCACGCAGCATGTTCGTTTTTTCCTACCTAACTCATCTACCTAACTTGGTCCGATTATAAGAAAAGAGTCAGCTTTTCAAGAAGCTAATTTTTCCAATCTTAAATACAAATAGAATGAGCTTGGATACCCAAAGGAGCAGTATTCATAACTATAAGGGATACTTTCGATGGTGAAAATAACGTTGATATAGAGAAATTGTGCTTGGAAGACGATAGTGAGCTGGTTATCGTCCTGCATAACTTAACTAATAAGTCCTAGCCTCTTGATATTTTGATCAATCAGCAAGCGAAGAAGTTTGTCTCTCATAAATTCAACACGTGGTAAGCAGATCGTGTTGGCGAGCAGTTGAAGAGATGTATGGCTCCTTTTACTGATGAGGTACACTAACTGCCACCCTGTCATGTTTTCACAAATTAAAAAATGTATATATTTATTTTTCCGCTAATGATAAAGCCGCCTAGGCTTTATGTAACGATTACACATGCGTGGCCCCGCGCCCCATAACAGTAAATTTGGGTTTAAATTTATATTTTTTTATTAACGGTATGACCACGATTTTGAAATTTAGCGCGAATGAAAATGGCGATATAGTTCAAAAAATCAAAATAGTGACAGGTAATCTTTTCAGTTTTTTAAATAATTATTTTGTTTAAAATGCTGCAAACTCTAAATAAATTCTACAATCGTTATGCAAACCCTACATCATTTGATGCGAAACATCTCTTGTGTCTTGTGCACATAGCTAAGTACTAGAGCTAGCTGGCTAGCTATAGCTAAAGAAACTTTGATTGATTGTACACAACTAGCTAGCTAGCTAGTGTTGCTAGCTACAACATTGCTTGACACAATTTGTACTTGGAATCCAAACTCCTGCATTGTATCTGATGTTACACTGGACAAGTTGAAATTAATCAAGAGTGGTTTTTTAGTATGTGTGGCAGGCACAACAAGTGCCCTAGAGGTGTGCTTGGTAATAAATCAGACTTTGATATTTTGCTAAGGTTTTTTTTTATTTAGAACATAAGTAACAGAATAACATATATACAGAATATTTGATAACCAAATGTAACAGGATGATAAAATAACAGAGTGATATACAAATATAGCAGTTCTGCTTTACTTTTTTGCTGGTCATTTAACCTCTGCAACCAATGCATATTTCCATTGCAGTTTTATCTTATAAATTCTGTAATAGCTATCTATTCTAAAGTTTGCCAAACTTTATCATTTTTTTAAGAGCACACCTTACTGTAACCAATTTGTATTTGACGTGCTATGCAGGGCTCTTCCAGAAAAACCTGCATTATAGAGTCAACATTAATTTCTTTCGAATTTCACAATCTTTTTACATATATATTTTCTATTACATTTAACATAGCAAAATGATTTTAATGACAGGATTTGAAGTTACAATTTCTTATGGGATTTCTTATATATAAAATGCTATAAAAAATCCTATAATGTCTTAATTTTATTGTAAAAGCTCCTCAGAATCTCCTATTTTTTTAGGGACATTCATTTGTCAAACTCTAGGGACATTCATTTGTCAAATTTTGTATTGTGGAACCTAAGTCCAAAATATTTATATTCTGCAAGTTCTGTAGCTATTTGACAGATTAAAAGAAGGACCTGACAGGAATAAAAGAAGGACCACAAAAGAAAAGTTGCTATTAACTTTAAAGGCATGTTATAATCGCAGTTATGGGACAATATGGACAAGTGAATGTTACTATAGCCCTGGATTAACCCTAGTTATGTAAGGGGAAGAGGGAAGATAGCATATTTTGTGGACCGTTTGTTATTGCAGGGAGTTTTCTTTCAGAGCAAGGACCCCAATTGGGCTACATAGCTAAAAAATAAATTGGAGTTTCACCTTAAAAAGTCTTAATACTTTTTATGGTACTACATACTTTAAGACATTTAATGTTAATATAAAAGACTGATTCTTTATTATTTCTTTAAATCACCAAACAGAATCACCTTGCTAAGTGCCAAGATGAGTCGAAAGGCCGTGGTGTAACCTTTAAATAATACAAAGAAAATTTTTAAATATGTGTTTTTATTATAAGAAGAAGAAATAATGACTATGCACATGATTAAGACAAGGTGGAAAATTATAATTAACATTTTTTTTTTTTTTTTGCCCCTGTATGATCTGAATGTATAAGCCGTATTCCAAGTTGTTTGTATTATGAACAACTGCTAAGTATGTCATTGAATCTAGTATTTACGTGGCTGCTCTGTGTTTGGGCTTTATCTAATTGAATACTGTCCCTGTACAGATCTCATTTTACATTTTTAGATTAAACATGAGTTGGGCACAGGACGAATGGAAGAATAACCTGCCCCACAATGCTTTGCTAAAAATCGATGGATTAGAAAGATGTGTTGAACAGTTGAAAAAAGACCAGCAACAGAAAAAATTTCAGGTAGAATCACTTGAAGCTGCTTTCGAAAATCAAAAGAAAAAAACTGAGGAGCAGAAGTTGCAAGTAGCTATATGTAGGAAAGATGTGCAAAATTTAGAAGAACAATGCCGAACAAGTGAGGCAAATAGAGAAAAGGTTAGTATTATTTTCGAATTAAAAGAAAAATATCAGGCAGTTTTGGGTACATTACTTTGTCACAAGGAACTTGTATAAAAAATAAAGAACTATTTCGGTTGCTTAGATATATCAAGCAAGTATTTATTTTTAGAAATAACAATAGAATCTATAATAAAATTCTAACAAAAAACACAGATAAGCATGATATAAACACAACATCTACCCTTAAAGTCAACATTGTAATCACTTACTTACTTGCTTTCACGCTTACGTACTAAGACCTTGTTAAATTAGTGAATCATTCGGAAAATCAGGGGACAATCTTGGAAAGTGGTAGGAAAATTGCTGATAGAAAGTCTGAACAGAATAAATGAATATGAGTGGAACTTATTAGGGAATTAACAATTTTACAAGTAATGTCCCTTAGTCATATTATGCAAGGTTTTAATCATCTGTGTTTTATTTTCTAGGCTATATATGAGTTGGATGCTAAAAGGGCACAATTAAGTTGCTTAGAAGGACAGTTAACAAAATACAAGCAGAATTTAGAGAAGGAAGTATCCAAGGCAAGTAAATTACTAGTAGAACTGGAACGAGAAGTGTTACAAAGAAATAAAGTTGTTGATCAATTGCAGCAGAAAGACAACGGTACTATTTTTTATTAATGGAATAAATCTCTATTTTTTATTCTTTAGTAAAACAATTCAATTTTATAAAAAGGTCTCCATTTCAAAATTTGCACCCAAGTTAGAAATTGCATGCTTTCCATGTCACCTAACAATCACTTCACCTTTTTTTTTGACATCCTCGATTTTTGTGTTTGCAAGTTGCACTTTTCAGTAATTTAAATTTTCTAACAACTAAATTTTTGTATGTGTTTTTTCCCCTTTATTGAAAAAAACAAAAAACCTCCTAAATTCTCCTAAATATCCTAAAAAAATGAGTTGCACTCATTGCAGTGAGGAACCCTGAAATGTTTGTGGAAATGAGAGCAATGTCAGAAATCTAAGGATTGTTGTATTGTGTCTACATAAGACTCAGAAAATGATAATGATTTCTTTTCAGTAAATTTAAAAAATAAAGAAATAAAATTAAACATGCTCACAATTTGTTGTTGAGTTTATCCTGCCGAAATCCACTAAAAAAGGACATCATCATCATCATCATTCTCGACTTAACATCCGTTTTCCATGTTAGCATGGGTTGGACGGGGTATATTAATGACCCTCTTTCAATAAACGGTCAAGATCTTCCTGCTTCACTGCCCATGTCTCACTACCATACAACATAACACTTACACAAGTCTCAAACAACCTACCTTTTAACTCAATTGACAAGACTCTGTTGGTCAACAAAGGAAGTAACTCTCTGAACTTTTCCCCAGCAGAACCTATCCTGCAAGTAAGACTGCTTCCAACACCCCTTTCACTGCCCAACATATCACCTAAGTAACAGAAGTTCTCAACTATCTCTAACGAACCACTGTTGTACATCATTGAATCTGGAAATACTTCATTCTCTATAATCTCACCCTTGCACATATTGGAAAGAAATCAGTATATCAATGTGGGGATCATTCTAAACTAGTTTATATGTCACATGTAATTTCCTGATGAAGGTATAATAGTAGGTCTACGGTGAGTAAAGACTAAAATGAGACTGTACCTACCTGATAACAGTTGATATTCAGTAACAAATGTTTCGGCTTATCAGGTTTCAAATAACTATAGCTAAGATATATAGAAGCTATATATCCAAATAATATACCATCATTTCAAAAAGTGAATCTATTAACACATGGCACTTGTTTTTTTTGTTCATTTTATAGATTTACAAAAACTTCAACAACGTCTTAAGTTAAGTAGTTCTGACGATGTTTTCTCATCTGACAAAGAAACAACTTCAAAGGTAAGTTTATTAAGATGTTTATTGGATGAAATAATATTCATATGCTTGAATACCAGGTTCTAATGGTAATTACTATATAACCATGGTTACGTTCTCACAATTTTAGATGGCAGGAGAAGTTGTGCATACACTTATCTCCTTTGATGAGCCAATGGCTCCTCCACCAAGCACATTAGGTCATCCATCTGGCAATCTTCTAGATTGTAGCATAGCTACACCCATCAAAAATAACAAAAACAGCAGCACAGGCTCTCAGCACTGTACATTTGATATATTTGGTGAAGATGTTGAGATGAAGTCTGGATCAACTGGTGCAGTGAACAACAATGATTCCACAGATTGGAAGACGAAATGTACTGACCTTCAAACGAAATTGAAATCTTTAGAATTCGAGATATCGTCTGAACAGAGCAAGTGCAAAGATGTGACTTTGAAATTTGAAAATTTAAAAGCAGAGCTGAATTCGAAAACAAGTGAATGTCTTAAGGCTGAAAACGAAGTTATCAAGGTAAGAATCTGTTTGGTTTGCTGGATTCATGATAAAACAGGACTTAGTTAATGGCAAATTGATCTAATCTAAACTTTGCACCTACAGAGAGAGCATCTTGGCTTGCATGCACCATCACATGATTTATGAAGCCCTTTCATATTTTTTTTGACATTTTATTATATCACAACTTTGTCTTTTTAGGTTTAGATCCACGTCTATTATAAGTATAGGTTCCTTACACTTCACATGCATCAGGGTGTCTGCCAGACTTTGAAAACGTTGAAGCCAGAATAAGAGAGCTTAAAAAACCTATATTTTTCATTCTACAGGGAACCTTATAGTTTTGAAATATCAATAGTGTTAAAATATTTCTGTTTAGTAATGAAACATTGCCTCGTGGTAAGATATGGCTGCAAAGTAATCAACTTCCCATAGGTTTTAATGTTTGGTACTCCAATCTTTTGTTAGTTTTCGCATTACTTTAGTACATAACTATAATGTAGGTATTTTCTGTAATCCTTAAACACTTTAAAATTGAAAAAAAAATTGCTGGCACTCTGTGATGTACAGTTTCTGGTTTTGCTACCTACTATTATTAGCTTCTTTTTATCTCCTTTGTTTGTGATCTTTGTTAACTATTTTTTGGTAATAGCTCACAGCTTCTGTTGACCAGAAGGACAATAAAGTTTTACAACTTGATCAAAGTATAAAGCAACTTCAACAGCAATATGAATGCGAACGACACAACACACAAGCTGCAATGAAAGCACAAGATGAGAGAATAAAAGAACAAGAAAAAAATATGAGGTTTGTTTTGCCTTATAGAAAAAATAGAATAGAAGTGCATTTATATGAGTTCCCTCGTTGCTTATATAGTAAGGTGCACGAAAAAATGAGCACCTAGAAAATATTTTTACCTAGTGTTTATCCCTCATACCGTTCTTTTTTTTTATTGAAATAAAGCTGTACTTTGCATTTTATCAGGGATAAACGCTGAGTAAATATTTTGTTTTGTTTTGTACCAAAACCTCTTTTCAGAATTGTTGGAAAATTTAAGTAAGACTAAAGATCTTAATAAATTTATTTCAGGGAAGAATTGGCGCGTGATCAAAAATTAGCTGAAGACCAAGTGAAGGAGATGCAGAAAAGTTTAGTAGAAGTCGAGAAGAAATATAACGAGTCTCTGCGCGAGTATAAAACGTTGGAACGTAATCTCTTTCAAGCTAACCACGAGAAAGAAAGTCTAGTTCATACCGTGGAAGAATTGAAACAAGAAGTGCCTCGCTTGAAATCTGAGCACCAGCACGTGTTGGCAGAAGTGAAAAGGGACCTGGAAGAGGCTCATAAGAAACAGATAGCTTCTTTTGAAATTAGGCTTCAAGAGAAGCAGAGAGATAACGCAGTAATGGCGGACGAATACAATAAAGTTAAAAATGAAATATCTTCGTTGAACAAAGCATTAGCAGAGATGAATGATAAATACATGAAAGCCATAGATGAGAAAAATAATGCGGAAAAGAGAGTAGCTCAGTTGAGCTTAGCTATGGAGGAGCTCAATCAAACATCCGTAGCAAAGCTGAAAGAAGTAGAAAAACAGCTGTCTGAGAAGCTGAAGGAAAAGGAGGAACACAATAGCTCGTTATCGAAATCAGTTCAAGAACACCTACAGAAGCTTGAGGAGTACCGTAAAGAAGTTGATGTTAAAAAGCAGTCTGCGGAGGAGTACAAATATAAGTACGAGTCCGCAGAAGCGACGTTGAACAAATTGAAGAAGGAGAAAACCGATGTTGAAAAAGAATATGCTCTCCATATGAAAGATGCTGAAAAAAGAGAATTAGAACTTGTGAAATCTGCAGAAAGGGCCGAACACGCCGAAAAGGTGATAAAAGAGCAACATAATTTATTGCAAGTTCAAGTTGACAAATCAAACCATGAGCTGTCTGTATTGAAAGAAAAGTTTAACAGCTCGTCAAACGCTCTCCAAGCGAAAGAGAGGGAATTGTCCTGTTTGGCCGAGCAATGCGAAGCCACCGTGAAAAAGTTGTCTCAGAAAGAAGAACAGCTAAAAGTTGTGGATGAAACAATCAGGAGGATTACTGAAGAAAGGAATAAGTATCAGAAGGAATTTCAAGAGTTTGAAGGGAGAATTGACAAAAAGAACACCGAAATCGAAACCTTATCGACGTGTCTCGACGAAGTGAAAGCAATAGAAAATGAGTTGCAAGGTCGTGTTGGTGAACTGCACCGAGCTGTTGAAGAGAAGACAAGCAAGCTGGAAGCAGTATTGGCAAAAGAAAAAGAATGGAAGGTTGAACTAAACACGAAGGAAGGTTTGCTTGATAAAATGGGTGAAAAACTCCACAATTTAGAAGAAGAAAAAAACTCGCTGCTTGAGTTGGCAGAACAAAGGCAACAGGTTGTCACGCAGAGGGATAATCAAGTGCAAAAAATTACTGCTGAATGTGAAGATCTATCCCGACGCTTGGAAGAGGAGGCAGAGTTTAAGAAGAGCTTGGAAGCAAAATGTATGGACGTGTCCACGAAATTGGATCAATCCCATCAAGCATTGCATGATAAATGTATGGAACTCAACAAAATGGAAAAAGAATTCCAAGAACAAGTAAGGCTTCTATTGTTTTTACTTTCTTTAAATTTTAGGCGCAGAACTTTTGTTTTCATTGAGCTAAATCGTACAATGCGAAGACGTCCATATTTTTAGAGGTTGTTTGTGCGTATTCCGCCGTTTTGATACCGTTTGAATTTTGCGCTCACGCTCTAAAGCCTTGTAAGGGCTCACACAGCACCAAAAATGGCCTGATGCGCCGTACATACACAAATTTTTGTATATATTCAAACTAAACACCGTAACGGTCAGCAAATTTGTCCACGTCAACTAAAGTCAAAAAAGAGGTCGTGAGTTCGATCTCCATTTAATGCAGTTGTCAAAATATGAGAGAGTTCCATGAACTTTTGCACTTTGTTTACAAAATTTTAAACAATACAAAATTTTAAACAATTGCTAAACAATTTGCATTGAACGAATAAATGGTCAAATAACAAACAATGTCCATGGTGCGAGATAAACTTTGCAACTTTGACTTACAGTGGTATTTTGAATGAATATTTTGCAAATTTTTATGTTCTGACTTTTAGCTGTTTTGTCTCATTTTAAAATAGTTTGGAAATAAAAACAATTCGTCCCGTATATCTTACCCAGGTAAACAATGCTAGGGGCGTTTTTTCCCTAAGTAGCTAAACAATGTTTAGGGCTATGTGCAAAAAATTAATTGTTTATAAAAATAATGAAAATGCTCTACCTCCCTACCAAAAAACATCTTTTATGTAGCTTGTAAGTTTTTCGTTCTAGTATGGAAACGCTAAAGAGGAAATCCAACTCGTTTTGAAGGAAAAAGAAAATCTTTTTGAAAAAATTCAGTCGCTTGAAGAATCTTTTGATGGTCTCCAGCAAATCAAATTGAGAACGGAAGCCAACATGTTAATGATGGCGGAGGATCGCGAGAGCTTATTGCAAGAGAAGAACGAGCTGAACACCAAATTTGAAGAAATGCAAAGCGAGGTGACAGACGTCACCAATAAATACAGCCAGTTGACCAAACAATATGAAGAACTTTGCTCGCTTATTCAAGTAAAAGAGGAAGAAATTGCAACTTTTAAAGATAATCAAGTCAAGTTGGAGCAAGAACATCATTTTAAGGAACAAGAACTTAAATCCACCGTGAACGAACTCACCATGAAGAATGAAGAACTAGAAGAAAGTGTCTTAACAATGACAAGTGAAAACGAGCAGTTTGAAACAAAGGCTACCACCATTGAAAAGGAATATAACATCATGTCAAGCGAGTTGTCATCTCTTAGTATTGACTACGAAAAAATAAAGAGTGAACGAGACAAACTTTCAACAGAGAACCAAACGTTTAATGCTAAACTTGAAGAAAGTTCAGATCTTCTGCAAAGCAAAGACACAGCTGTGCAAGAATTGACGAAGCAGGTGGAGAGTTTGCGGGATGACATGCAGATGAAGACAAAATCTTATGAAGATCTCATGACAGAACGAAACAACGTGCAAGCCCAGTTGGAAATTACACAAGACGATCTCAACCAAATCAACGAAGCTCTCTTTCAAAAGCAAGAAGAATTGGACTGTGTGTCTTCAGAGTCGTCAGGTAAGATTGCAGAGTTGATGACTCGGGTAGAACAGCAAATTGAACAAATACAAGAGCTACGCGAAAGGATTGAATATCTAGAAGAAAAATTAAACGCATTGGATAGTTTGATGAAAGAGAAAGAAGAAGAGTTGCGGCGGGCTTCTGAACGTGTTACAAAACTTGAAGAAGAACTGCAAGCATCGTCAGAACATGTCATCAAGTTGAGCAGCGATAAACGCGATGTTGAAGTGCAACTCAGCACCGCTTGCGGCGAGTTAGAACAAAAGTTGCGTATGATCGACGATCGTGACAATTCGCTTCTTACTTTGACTGAGGAGATGAAAAAGAACAATGAAGCATATGATAAAGACATGACGTCCAGAGATGAACAAATCAAAAACATGGAATGTAAGATGTCTTTTGTCGCAAGTGAGCTTCAGCAAGCGAACGACCTGCTTCAAACTAGGGAGGAAGACAACGAAGAGTTACTCGAAAAAGTCGAAGAGCTAATGAAAGAATCGGACGAACTAAACGAAAAGTTAGCAGCTGAACAGAAGCTATCTGAAGAACAAAGATGTCTAACGCAGCAACTTGGTGAGAAGCACAAAATGACAGAGGCAATGTATACTGAGTCCAAGATGTACAGTGAGGAGCTGGAGAAAAAGATACGTGTCGGTGAAAGCAAATTAAGTGAGTTAGAGATTGATATCGATACATTAAATGATAAAATCGAATCTCTAGTAGTTAACGCTAATAAATTGGAGAGTGATTTAAGTAATAAAACCGAAGAATGCAACTTGCTACAGTCTGATTGTGAAAACACTCGATGTCAATTCCAAGAATTAAGCATTGCGATGGAGAGAAAAGATGTTGAATTAAAATCATCTGCGGATGAGATCTTACAGCTTAAAAACGAGAAGTCATTGGCGGAGTCCATGTTGGCTTCAGCGAACGAAAAGTTCATGCTGACAGGAGAAGAACGGGTAAAATTACTTCAAGAGGCGGAGGAATTAAAACAATGTTTAAAAAATACTGAAGCTTCCCTTGAAAACGCGAGAACGCTCCAGTCGGAAGTAAATAACAAAATGCAGGAGGATGCTCTCCATCATCGTGATGAAGTTGAGAAAAAGGAAGATAAAATACGTGAAATGAAAGTACAAATGTCTGCATGCCAGTCTTCTGTTGAAACGCATATCAATACTATAAACGTAATTAAAATCAGATTTGAAGAGGAAAGAACTGCGCATCAAAACGAGGTTACCCGACTCTCAAAAGAAAACGCTGAATTACAGGAACGTTTGAATTATTTGGAAAATCAAATAAAAATATTGCAGGAAAGTCTTAGTGAAAAAGAAGAAAGCTTAACTGACATGTTAAACCAGGCTGAAGAAACGGATGAGATACTCATGAAGCTTAGAAAGGAACATGACAGTTTGTCTAATGAAAAGATTGAAAACGAGGCTCGCCACCAAAAAGAGGTGGAACAATACCAAGACACGTTAAACAAAAAACAAGGCAAACTGAAGGCTCTCATGGATAGCAATGATACTTTGCAGAACAAAGTTGTAATGTTCGCTGAGTTAATGGAATCTGTACAAAATAAACTGAAGCAGGAGCAAGACAGACATACTCAAGACAGCATAAAATGGAGTAAAAAGATGGCGGAACTTGAGGGCGTCTTAAAAGAGAAACACGCGGAAATAGAAACAACCTCTACGGAATTTGACCAATTGAAGACGAGCCATGGGAAAGAAGTTCATAAGTTGAAGTCGTCTGTCGCAAATTTGACTGACACTTTGAAAGAACGCGATACACAACATGAACAAGTTGTTCAAGGTTTAACAGAACAGTTCGAACAGAAACACCGCGAAATTCAAGAAGAGTTGGAAGTTAAAATCATGCAATATAACTCTCTGCAAACGAACTATGACGAGAATGTGCAAGGGAGTGAAAAATCGTTGCGCGATAAAGAAGTGGTAATCAGTGAACTTAAGGAAGTTCTTTCGGAAAAGGAAAAAAGTATGGCTGAACTAGGATTGAACCTCAACAACATTCAGCTGCAGTTATCCAATGTGACATGTGAAAAGGAGCACCTTTTCTCAGAGCTTGAGAAATGCAGCAAAGATTTGCGTGCAGCCATGAGTCAGATTGATGCTGAAGGTTTGACTTTTAAAGAAAGAATGATAGAAGCGGATAAAGCGATAACTTCTCTCGAGTCGAATCATCAAAGCGAGATAGAAAGGTTTGAAAGTGAAATGGCGAGGTTAAAGGAAAAACAGGATGATTTGCAGGCGGCTAAGGAGATTCTTGAAAGCCGGTGTCAAAAATTGGAGGAAGAGTTATCTACGAAGGAGGGAATATTTCAGGAAAGTGAAAGCAAGTCGGAAGCGCTTGGAGCAGCCTTAAAACAGCGAGAGAACGAGCTGCAAGAAATGCAAAGTCGACATGCTGAAGAACGTAGTGAATGTGAAAACAAAATGTCTACCTTGCAGGGAAGCCTAAATAACACCCTTCAAAAATTGGAGCTAGCTTGCAAAGAACACGAAACCGTGACGCAGAAATATGAATCCTTGGAAAAAGACATGGTTGTGAAGATTAAAGCTCTTGAGTGTTCTGTATTTCAAAGTCGGCAGCAAGCCGACCTATTCAAAGCGGATATCGACGCAAAGGAGACTTTAATCTCTGGTTTGAACGAGGAAAGTGAGGAGTTAACCAATAAGAATCAAGAAATAGAGTCGTGCTATGAAGAACAGTTGAATGATTTAAATGATGCGTTATTGCAAACTGAGAAGAAACTCGAAAAAAAGTGCGAAGAAGTTGCTGAACTGACCAGTCGAGTCACAAATCTTAAGCAGGAAACATTGTTGTCTTCAACACAATCTGAACAAGAAAGGCAACACATGGAGGCAAACTTTAAGGAGCTGTTGAGTGAAAAAGAGCAAGTCATCTTGAAAGTAAATGGATTGTTAGAAGAAAAGAAAACATCGTTGTTAGAGAAGAATAAAGTTATAAAACAGCTTAATGTTGAAGTAGAGGAAAAAGAGGCATGTGCAACTTCACTTCAAGAAAAAATTAAAAACTTAACACAACAGTTCGAAGACGCCGTGACCACGTATGAACAGCAGGCGGATGACATTAGGGCTTCGTTAAGTTCTTTTAAAAACGATAATCAGCTGCTTCAAGAGAAAATCGAGGATTTGAAAATTGAAGCACGAAATGAAAAAGAGACGATTCAGGGTGAACTGAACGCACGTGTAGATTCGTTAAGCTCGGAAAATAGTACGTTGGCAGAAACTATGAAATCCTTAGAACTATGTATCGAGGAAAAAAATAATAAAGTCACTGAACTTTTAGAGAAGATTAAAGAAGATAAAAATAAACTTGAAAGTTGTGAAGATTCGATCAAAACTTTGACTGCCGAAGAATGCAGGTTAAAAGAGAAGAACGAAATTTTGAAGTCAGAAGTCCACACAGGATGCAAAGCGAAGGAAGAATTGGAAATTCAATGTTCGGAGTTGACAGATCATCGCATATCTTTACAAGCTGAATTATCGACGACTAAAGAAGAATTGGACAGTGTGAATCTAGCTTTAAAAGCAAAGGATAGTGAAAACACTGAATTAAAAGAAAAGTTAAAAGGACTCTACAACCTTAAGTCTGATCTTGACGGAAACCTTCGAGAACAAAGCCGTAAGCTCATTGATTTAGAGACTAGATTTAGAGATATGATGGAAAAAGTTAGCAAGATAAAGCAAGAAAGGGATGAACTCGTTGAAAAACTCACCAAAAGCGAGGAAAAAAACTTGCAACTCGAAAAAGACGCCATTAGCACTCGCGAAAAGTTAGAAAATTGCAAAGAGACGTTGGAGCATGCAGAAAGCGCCTTGGTAGCCACAGAGACGAAATTAAACGAAGTATTAAGTTTATTACGACAAAGAGATGAAGAATTGAACGATGCGCTGGGAAAACACGAAGAACTGACCTTGCAACTTCAAAACAAAGAAACCGAATGCGTTTCTAACGTGGAAGATATTCGTAAGCTTCAAGAAAAGATCGAAAAGAATGAAATTATGATCAACGATTGTGAATGCGACAAACGTAGTCTTCAACAACAAGTCGACGAATTGCGGGATGAAATCTCGTCAGTGCAGGTCTGCAAGGACGAACTTGCAGTTAATTTAAAAGAGAATATCGAACGCTTCACAAGTGAGAAGCTGGAGTTAGTAAATAAGTTATCTTCTGCTGAAAGTGTGACCGCAGAAGTGAGTGAGGAGTTAGGTGAATGCAAAACAGTTTTGAACGTTTTAAAAGATGACATCACTACGTTAACTGAACGTAAAGAAGATTTAAAAAAGCAAAATAAAATTCTCGCTGACAAGTTAAAGGAAGAAGAAAAAGGAGCGGAAAAAGCTATTCAACATGGCGACGATTTGTCGATCAAACTAAAAGCGGTTCTAAGCGATAAGGACAGCGCAGTGCAGAGTTTAATCGACGAAAAAGAAAAATTGAAAACTCGAAACTGTGAAATCAATGAGTTGTATAAAAATGTGTCGGCGGAAAAAGAAAATCTGAGCAGTCAGCTGGTAAACTTTTCGCGTGAGCAGAACCAAGCTGAAGAAGTGATCAGTAGCTTAAAGGTAGACAAAGAAGAATTGACTAAAAAGTTAGAAGACACGGAGAAGGTTCTCGAAGAAGGGGCAGCATTACAAGTCGTGTTAAAAGAAGAGTTGTTGCAGAGTAACTCTTTATGTGAAAGCCTTCAGCGAGAAACTTCAGAGGTTCAGCAAGCCGTTGAGAAGGAATTGAATGAACTAAAAGAGAACGTCGTAGAAAAAGATGATTGGCTCCGCGAGAAAGACCTTAAGATTGGAAAACTCGAGCAGGACATCGAAACTCTTAGAAAAAAATTGACAGAATCTGAGGATGCATTGAGCTACGCTGGAACCATGAAAGAGGAGTTTGCCACGCAGTTAGAGGACACGCAGAAATTGTTGCAAGCTGAACGGAAGGCTAGATGTGAAGCTGAACAGTTGTGTGAAACTCATCTAGAGACAATCAAAACATTAAAAGAAGAAGTTAGGAAAATTAAAGAATCTTTTGAGTATCTGACCACGGTCAAGTTGGAAATGAACGAAGAACTTCAGAGTAAAGCCACTGAACTTGACAACGCCAAGAAAGAAAAAGAAACTGTTTTAAAACAATTAGAAACTTGTAAGGCACGGTTGGATGATTTAGAAAGTAAAACTGTAAGAGAAAAAGAGTTGAATGACCAAGTCCAAAAGGAAAGGGACCATTTCAAGAGCGAGGTAAACAAGCTGAGAATCTGTTTCGATACGTTAAATGAAGAAAAACACAAGAACGTGGAAAATTTGAACCAAGTAAACATCAAACTACAAGAGATGCAAACCTTGTTAGATGCTAAACAGAAGGAAGTGCGTAAGATGGAGGAAGCGCTTGGAAATGAGAAAGAAAACAATGTGTGCCACAAAGCGGAGATTTCAAACTTGAATATAAGTCTAGTAGAAGCGCAGAAATCAGCAGAGAAAGAAAAGCGAAGAGTGAAAAAACTACAACACGATATGGAAAAGAAAGATCTCTCAATTAGTGAACTTGAGCAACAACTTAATTCGCTTAACTGTCAACTCGCAACGAAGGAAAACGCGCTCAAAGAAACCGTGGAAAATCTCACGAGAGCCGAAAACACACTCTCTTTAGAGAAAGAGATGCATACCTCGAAGCAGGCAAAACTGGAAGAAATTAAAAAAAGTCTAATGCGTTCTCGCGCGCTTTCCTCCCAAGAGGATATTACTTCAGATAATTCTAACTTAGACGAAACTATTGATTTCAACTCGCAGATACTCAAATTACAAGAGGAGATTGTAAAGGTATGGTTAATTTGTTTTCTTTTTGCATTTCCCGTTTAAATACTCTTCTCCGGTCTTTTTAAAATTTTCTATGGTTAAAATTTTACAACGAATGATAATGCTAACTGAAATGGTAACTGCGAAAAGCAATCGGCAAATCCTATATATTTTCTTGGTTACTATAAATCTATTAGCAGGTAGAGTAAAAACTAGTGGGCTATACAAAAAAAGGTTTTTACTGTCAATGCATCTTTCTTAGCTTGAAAAGGACAAAAAGCAGATGGTGGAAGCAGCTGTTGAAGAAGAAAGACTTCGAATAGTTGAAGCATCCAAACAATTTGTTCTCGAGAGAGAAAAAGAAAACGAGACTCGTAACCAAGATCTTCTCGATGATATCAAGCTAAAAGAAAAGAAGATTACAAATCTTCAAAAAACGATCTCACAAAAAGAGGAGGAGTGTAAACAGTTCGAGTATATACTGAGCAAGGAAAAAGAAACGTACCAAGAGCTATTGAAAACATCCGAAGAAGAAAAAAACGTGACCAGCGTGACCGCACCCGCTGAGCGTTTTAACGGAGATGAAATTAATGAGATGCGAGAAAGGCTGGAGAGGGCTAAATTACAGAATGAAGAGCTAAGAGGAGATTTTGCGAAGACGGTAGATGATTACGAAAGAGCTAAGGCAAAGGAAAGTCGCGAGTTTGGTAAACTAAAAGAACAATGTGAAAACTTTAAATCGCTTTGCGAGAAGAAAGACGTTGATTTAAAACGTTTAAAAGCTTTGACGATAGAGCCAAGACGAAACGAGAAATTACTGGAAGATTTGCGTGAAAAGTTAATGTCCTCGGATGAGAAATATATCACGCTGGAATTCAAAAACGAAGACTTGCAGAATGCGTTAAAAAGCGCAACAAAAAAACACGAAATTGAAATGAGTGGAATCAGTAAAAAATTGTCTTCCCTAATGAAGGATAACGATCAATTGCGATTAAAACTTGAGGAAACCATGAAAAGGCTTTCCTTGCTTGAAAAGGAAAATTTGATATTAAAAAAAGATTTAGCAGCGTATCCGTTTGCAAAAAACAGCATGGTATCGCCTTTAACGAGATCTTTATCTTCTTTGAAAGTGTTGTCAAGCGAAGATGATTCTACAAACGATGTCTCTTCCATCCAAACCAACTCTTCCATCCAAACCGACTCGTCGCGAGTGCAATCTCAAGCTAAAGGGATTCTGAAAAAGTCATCTGAGACTCCAAAACGGAGTATGGAATCTACAGGTTGGTACAGGTGTAAACTTTTTTTATACAACTTTGCTTCCTTTCTTTTCACACAAGAAGAGGGTGGGGTAATTCCACTTTAAACTCTTTGATTTTTCGTAGCTAAACTTTTAAAATACTGCTCCGTTGCTAAGCTTCGATTCTGCTAAGATGTTCAGGGATACACTTTGTCAGGAATGTGAGAATTTTTTTTTAAATTGTCAAAATGTCAGGAAAAAGTCAAGAATATCAGGAACATTGCGTCAAAGCTATGATGTTTTTCAAGTATCAATATTTTGCTTTATTAATATACTTGTTGTTAAATGTACTTATAGGGTAATCTAAGGTTTCATTCCAATAACGAATGTGTTCTCAAACCAGAACAACTGGAAATATCAATAAAAATATCGCTGATTCGCAAACGATTTGTTCTGTGGTTAGAATACTGACCGCGCTGATTGGTTGGTTACTTTCACTTGATCATTATCGGGGAACATATTTCTTGTTTTAAGCAAACTAACTGCCGAAATTAAAATTTGAATATTACGCCTAGATTTTAGACTGAAAAAATGAGTAAATTTGAGGCTAAACTCGAAATTAACTTTGCAAATTTTCAGTCTGGTCAGTTGCTGACCCAGATCACGTCCTGGAACTTTTACTCGCCTTATTTACCGAACAAAAGTGACATACAGACCAATCATTATGAAGCATGATAATGTGCACGTGCTCTTAAATAAGTCGTGTATACTAAAATTTCCTGAACTTTCCCACTATATTTCTTTTATGCCATGTCATATTTACACCAAGTTCCATAGGCGGGGTTTAACCCGTTAGGGGGTAAAAGATGCACTGCAGATGTTTCAGAAGCGCTGTGTCACTTAACCATAGAATGTGCCAGAGATAGAACACTGTGTAATTTAAGCAAGTTCGTTTGAATCTAGATGTCTAGGCAACTTGACTATTACTTGTGATTTAGAAACGGATTTTTTAGTTCCGTACAGACATCCAATTTTCCAGTTGACTGTGTATATATTTATTTCTACTGCTTATTTTCTTAGAGAGTCTGTCATCAAAAGCCAACTCGAAGAGGACACGTTTAAACACCGTGATTGAGCATTCTAATGGTTACGAGACAAAAATTTCA
The DNA here is from genome assembly GCF_029227915.1 of Hydractinia symbiolongicarpus. NCBI lineage: Eukaryota > Metazoa > Cnidaria > Hydrozoa > Anthoathecata > Hydractiniidae > Hydractinia > Hydractinia symbiolongicarpus. Next base: position 9,613,416 of record NC_079878.1, read on the forward strand.
CCATCGTCGGCTGCTGATCAAAGCGGAAGAAGAAGGTCGACGAGGCTTGCACGTAAACCATACAGTAGAGAGATGCCTTCCAGTTCTTCTGATGACGAGGTGAGTGAGACCTTAAGTGAGACCGAAGGGAAGAGGGAGAGATACAATTTGTAAAAATAAGTCTGCAAAGTATATCATAAAATTGGAGTTCGTTAAAATAACTATCGCACGGAAGCTCATGGAAACCTTAGTACAAAAACATTCGTTCGCAAAGTGTTTCTTGATATCTCACAAAATAAATCTATAACAATAAAAAATAAATAAAAAAATTACTTGGGATCCAAATAAATCCTTTAAAACAAAATATTTTCCTATTAAATCGCAAAAATAAATCCAGAAAAAAGTTTATTTAGCATTAATCTATTTAAGATATGGTTGCAACCTTGTTTATTTTACGCCATAAAAACATAAAAACGAGGTTGTTTAATCATGCTTTTATTATCTTGTATAGGTTCTGCAGAAGCAACTTTCGGGTTCAACCACTTCTCACCCTACGAAAGAAAATCCAGCACATGCTCGTGTTACTCGTGCACGTGACAAAGAAACGACACCATTGTCCCCCAAAAAGACAAATATTACGGATTTAAACTCTTCTCTAACGGTACCGAAAAAGCCTCATCGTGATCTTGGTATGCCGACAAGAATAGTTGGTAATAAAAACGTACAACAAGGTACGAGTTTGTTCATTTCCTTCTCTGTCTGTTTGCTTGTTGGTCGGTCGGTCGGTCGGTCGGTCGGTCGGTCGGTCGGTCGGTCGGTCGGTCGGTCGGTCGGTCGGTCGGTCGGTCGGTCGGTCGGTCGGTGGTGACACGAGACTTTGTTTATAAGTTCTGGCCGCCTTTGATCCTTTGAAAGGGTGACTAAATACCCAGTATAAAAGATTTGACAAAATTCTCCCAAAGTCCTAATTAAGTTTTGTCCTTTATTCTAACACATCATTTTTTAATAGGTCCCTGCAGAGCGACGCGTTTAAATTCGACTCGTAACGCAGATGCTGAAGTTACGAGCAAACATTCCGTAAAAGCTCGTCCGTCGTTACGGAGTGATGGTAACAGCGAACAGGAAGAAAAATGCAATATGCAGTAGTGTTTTATTTATTTTTTATGTAAATATTTATCATTTTAACGAAATTGTTACGCACATGATTTTGTTGGAAACCCTCAATTCCAGCCTCCCCTAATTATTTTACATCGGTAATAGCACGGAAACGAGGCTGATTTTCTGTATGTTTGAAATGTTTATAATATGTGTGATCAGTATCAACTTCGTATCCACTGCTTACATAGTGGATAATTCAACTGTATATGTACGCTCTGGTACAGGCAAGAAAAATAATGTATCCAGAATGAAATGAAATTTCCAGAATTAAACATTTTATATTTTATTTATTTTGTCGTATTTTTGTCGTACCAGTGTTTTCTGGCTCGTGTCACCCCAAAATATTGAAAAGCTGACAGATGGAAATGAGACTCACGCGGATGGAATTAAACTAAGATCAAGCTAAAGACATAAAAAAAATCATTTTTTCTTTTCTCTGCATCAGCAATTTAAAGAAGTTCTTGCCAAAGTTACTGCGAGATTTGGCATCACATAGGGCGACCTTTACCTAGAATTACTTAAGAAATCCATTTCCTGCCAAATGAGTTAATCTACGGCTTGTTGAATTTTGCCTTAAGTGTATTCGAAGTTTTGTTATTATTCGTTTATAAATATTTGTTTTGTTGCGTTTTATTGCAAGAAAACAATGGTCCCAATAACCTTACAGTCGATACACGAGAGTGGTAAAAACACGATTGATAGAAAATGACAATTTCCGCACGGGCTTCAAATTTATGTGTCTGTTGGGAGTAGACAATTTTTTTAGGCGAACCATCCTGGGAACGAAGGTAGTAATCACATAGAATACCAACCACCTTAGGAAAAAAACATGCGATTTTGTGTGAGTTGCCAAAAATCGCAAAAAAATTTATTCCGCAAAATTTTTAGGTTTCAATCGCAAAAATTTATTCCGCAAAATTTATAATTTTCTACGTAAAAAATAACATGTTTGTATATTCTTCATGTTTTAATGCTACAAAACTGAGAATAGAACAGTTTTCGATCAATTTTATCACATTCGATGACACGAGGAGCTTCTTTACAAGAAGAGCTACGGACTGTACTCCTTTCTTTTCTCTTTTCGTCTCACACCTTGCTCGGGACTTCATAGTTTTTGGCCGTCAACCAAAAGGAAGTTAATAATTATACTACTACACAATAGTGATGACAAGAACGCAGAGTTGACGAAGAACAAATTAACAGCATATTCAAAATACATTCATTGATGACTTTTAAAAGCTATTTTTTTGATAAGCATACGAGTAAATTGGGCTAGAGGACAATACGATAAGATTTTGCCCATTTGACCTTGAAGTTATGCCTAATTTTAAGACTAATTTGGATATATGATATAGCGTTTAATATGAGCGCCCTGGTTTCAGGCTATTTTTTAGACAGAGTTTCTTTGTGTAACAGTATTTCTTGTATTTAATTTCGGAAGAAATGATATGCTTTAAAGCCGGTTCACCCTTGTGACGTAAGCGCGAACGCAAGAAAAAGAAAGTTAACACCTTCCACGCAAAGCATAAGCTCGAAGCAAGATATCGAAAAGTTTTGATTATCTTGCGTTTGCATTCACGTTTGCAGTGTGTGAACTAGAAAACGCAAGTGAACGCAGACGCATCAACAAACGCAAAAATATTCTCAATGATAAATTTAAAAAACAGAATTTGAAGTCAGAGATATTAAAAAAAGTACTGGGAACGGAATTTTTCGAAGAAAAGCTGTGTGGAAGAAAAATTATTTTTAAAAATTCGTTTTGTAAGGATAAAAGGTATGATAAGAACGTAATTAAAGTGGCTTTGTGCTGATTACGATCGTCGTTTCTTAAGTATAAAAAACTAATAAAAAAAAATCGATTTTTTGATACAATCAAGGTATACCGTCACCTCAATGCAACACGTGCACAAGAAACGACACAGATGTTGCGCAAAACGGTTTATCCATAAAATAAATACGGTACAACAATATTGTCCCGTTTTTGACAAAACTAAATATATTTGTAAAAGCTAAACGCAAACGTGGACGCTGATTATCTCCACTTGCACAATTTAAAAGACATTTGAATTCTTGGGTTTAGAACGAGGACGAACGACTACAGAATTTTGGCGTTAATTAGTTTATTTCAACTAGCTACGTTCTTTGTGGGGCTACAAAAGGTCTCTGTTGCGCTCCACCAAATGGTCTCTGTTGGGCTCCGCCAAATGGTCTAGGTGGTGCACCAGGCGCTCCAGGTGTCTGTCCTGGACGTTGCTGTCTGTTATCATCACGCTGAAAAAAGAAAAATGTTGTTTATGTTTGCTGTTTCTGACTAACTTCAACAAAAAAAATTGTTGCCAATACACAACGATTCGTTAATATTTACCCTCATTCCGAATCTTGGCGGTGGAGTACGGATTTTTCTGTCTTCTCGAGATCTGTTACGCACAACCTTCGAATGGATAGCACAGCTCACACAGTAGCTCAATTTTGCATACAGTTTAGGAAGTTGGTAACCTATAAACAAACAGAACTAACATTACAAGTGACGAAGATGTATTTACAGACAACTAACATTCACGACAGGATGACATGATGTTGCAGACAAAAAGAATAAAAATGAAATTCAAGATGAAGAATCTGCAGGTGTGCAATCTTACAGGTGTGTACACCATTATTTAGTCATGGCACTCAATAAAGGTGTGAGTCCACGGTGGAGAATGGTGATTAATTTAGCATCGTTTATTAATCACTGCATATAAATAATGCACAATTACTCAAACAGTGCAGATTCAATATAACTAGTTTTCCTTATACAGCCGAAGGATTTCAGTAAAAAAAGGTTGACGGATTGGATTACCTAACTTATCCACTGTAAATTTGCAGTATGTATTTACCTTGTTTTGAGAAGCTAAACAATGTTTAGGGCAAAGTGAAAAAATCAATTGTTTTAAAAAAAAGTAAGAAATTTGTACGCCCAAAAATGGAATATGTGGAATAAACTTTTGTGGATAGAGACCTCAAAAGAGATATTGCAGAATAAATTTTTGTGGATGCAAGAAATTTGGTAAATCGAAAGTCGAACCTAACCTAATTACTATCTCGCCTGCGAGGAGTATTTAAATACAGCTGTCCGTCCTAAAATGGAAATTTTTGGCTCTCTGAGCACCGACACGGGAGTAGTCGTGTGTTCGAATCTTATCTTGGTAACTATTTTTACTTTTTTTTTCTTTTTACTATCTCGCCTGCGAGGATAGGTTTCCAACTCGTAACCAACTAAATGTCCCAAATGGTCAATTGCAAAAAGGTATGCTGAACATAATAGTGACATCATAATTTTGATTTTTGTCACCTAAATGTCATTTTAGGCCAAAATTGGTCTGAAATTAAAACTACTTTATTTTCGACAAAATTTGGCACAGATAACAAAAAAAGTATGCTAACATGATGGTGACATCAAAATTTTGATTCTTTGTCACCTAAATGCCGTTTAAAACCATAAACGTTTCAATCGCGCGACTTTTAACCATTAGCAGAAATTGTAGAATTGGGTCGCATTGTGGATGTTTCATAGTTGTGCATTTTTAATAGCGAGATAGTTTATGCAGCGCCTGCATCTTGTTTAGTATGAAAAACATCTGTCTAATTTTAATTAAAAAATCAAATATTTTTATTTGGTCAGTAAGTCAACAGATCAGTAAGGTTAGAAAACATGTGTTCACCAATTTTTAGAATATATCAGGGTTAAAAGAACTACGTCACGAAACATGATCCATGGTCCGAAACAAGACCACTGGAAATGCATACTTATTACTAAACACAAGCAAATTGGCTATGAAGGTGAATTTTGCATGAACTATTTTCTTTGATAACTAGTATCATCATGTCATTAAACAAAACCCAACTCCCTTAACTAGGCTAGAGTAAACATTATATCAATGCTTTACAACCCTGTCATGATTTTAAATGTACACTATTTTTTAGTCATGGTAACTCAATTTAGAATGCACATGAGTCCACGGTGGAGAACAGTGATTTATTTAGCAATGTTTATTAAATTTTACATATAAATAACGTAAAACAACTCAAACAGTGCAAACTTATTTAAAATTTGTTGTTTCTTGAACATCTAAACGATACTTCAATGGTAAAGTTAAGTAGGTAACATGTCAGGAGACCCTTTCCAGTCATCAGGTAAACTAATTACACAGGAGTGTATTGGTTTAATTGTTTTTTCACATGGTTTTTATTTTTCACAAAAAAATTTATTTACTGCGTGTTTACTATGTAAAACATAAAATGAAAGATTGCGTATATCCAAGTTCAACAACTTCTCATAGTCGCAGTTCAATGACGTTTTAATAAAAAAACACTATACTCCCTTGTAATGTACTGTGTACTCTCTTCGCTAAAACAATTTTAATTTTAAGAGAAAATAATAGCTTTTATTAAAAGGACTAAAATGTAACACATAGTCCTGGGGGGAAGAGAGGGTTGTCACTATAAGCATTTCAGTCAGGAATTAATTCTGACTTTTGGTGATCAATGTACCTTTTTTTGCGGCAATGTCTCTTTAATAATAACCGTCGTCTGTCTGCCTGTGTGTCCACGAAAGCCGCGTCCCGTAACGGGAACACAACACATATTTTTGTTCACTTTGTTGCAACGGGTAAATTTAAAGGACTGGCGACCCCGTGGACTTTTCCACGGGCTAATGACTAGTCTATATTATAATACCTGTATATGTCTCTCTGTCTGTCACGCAAAATGGTAGCTTAGCTGCACAAGTACGCACAGTATAAAAAGGACTGGCGAACCTGACGACTAGTTTATTTAATTTTCAGTTGGTTTCAATACAGTACCAACAAATGTGACTATTTTACTACGACAATATATTTATTGAATGTACACTATTTTTTAGTCATGGTAACTCAATTAAAAATGCACCTGAGCCCACGGTGGAGAATAGTTAGTTCTTTAGCATCATTTTAAGACCTTGTTTTATGCAATAAAACAAACTCATTATTAAAACAATGCTGCATAACAAGAATTAAAAAATGTTGAATATCTTACTTTCATAAACGCTGGCCTCACTTAAATCTCGCACAGCAGCTGCTTCAACAATATTTCTTATAACAAATTTTTTGATGGCCTTATCCTTGGGGACACATCGGGCACAGTTTGTGCATCGGACATATCGGACGTGTCCACGGCCACTTTTGTTCCGTCCACCATTCCTTCGCTTTTGTGTCTAAAAAAAGAAAATAATGAGAAATTGTCTTTGAACAATTTTAGGGTGACTTACAAATTGAAAAATACATGCTGAACGCCAATTCCATGTTTAGATAACACAATGATTGCAAGAACCTTTTAACTTGTTGTTAAAAACCCTTGCTAAACTTGTGTTTAACTGAACCAAGTCAGTCAGTCCTGAAAATTTGGCAGAAACGATCGTTTTGTTTTTGCAACATTTCTGCGAATCAATAAAGCTGGTAAGGATAAATCGTTTCCCTTGGAGAATATTTAAATTATAATCATTTTATATTATAATATATATTATATATTTATATTATAATATTTTACTACTATAGAGTAGGTCTTGTCACTGACCAGGGGGATTATGAAATGGTTCTCCACTTATCCACAAGGTCCACTTCGCAGAAACAAAAAATGTTTTGATTATTTACATCAGCTTCAAATCGCGGTAACGATGGATCGTTTCCCTAGAATCCATAAATTTTAAGGCCTGTCATTTATGGTAAAGTGTCTTGGTAAACTACAGTGCCTTTTTTGTGGTGCCGTAGATTAGTGGTTATAGCTGTCGTGCTCTGTGTGGGAGACCGGATTTTCTGGGTCCTGTAAACTTGCCATAAGTACCCTAAAGAAATTAATTTTTACGGGAATTAATTTTTGCAAGTCTATATTATAATACCCATATACATCTGTCTGTCACGCAAAATCGTAACCGCATTAGCGAGACACGAAATGCAGGTAATAAAGGACAGGCTGAGCCGTGGATTTATCTATTTTTGTCAATTTAGGGAAAATTAGTTCTCACAAATTTTTTTTCAAATATATCTTGTTTGAATCAAAAAGTTTTTTCCATGTTTTTTCCGTCTTATAGCCAAAAGTGAGTCAGTCGGAGGACGCGAAATAACATATTTTTGATGGCGACCCAACATATATGGCACTTTCCGGCAAGTTGGCAGCCTCTTCCCAACTGATATTGCACAGGAAGAACTGACACCAATCAAATCCTGTTTAATTTTAAGACACTGTAGTTTGATTAAATGACAAGTGCAGGTAAGGTAGAAGATGCCGTTTAAATGACACAGTAACTGCCAGAATGAAGTTTTTAATCACGCAAGGAATTTCTTCTATCCAGGATAAAAAGGTACTGGCTACATTTCTTTAGTTTCTAGCTCGCTAAATTGGCAAATACATATCTAATTCTCAGTATGAACAAATTTTGTAATAAAAATTTTCTGTTACGTTAATAAAGCTTGTATAACTCTAAATAAACGATCAGTTTGCACTCTTACCATGCTTGCCACCGAAGGTACATATATAAAAGAGAGATATCCGAAAGAGAACGTTCCGAAGCATGGGCCCGACATTATTTGCAGCCGTGTTTGGCAATAAGCTGAAAACTACAGGAGATGGGCGTCCGTTGTTAAAATTCATGTAGAAATTTATGCATCCCAGTAAAATTATTGCTACATGTATAAATATAAAACAAAATAATTACTAAAAGGCAAATTAATTACATAGAAAACACTTAACTGTTTTTAAATTCTCTATTATTTAATTAAGTCTTTCCCCCCCCCCGTCTTAGATTTTACATTGGTTTTGTGAGCTGGAAAAGCGAGGCAAATTTGTGCGTTTGAAAGATAGCTTCCCAACCTGATGTAACTTTCCAATGTGAGCACAAGGTCTAAAAGCTAAAGCTCAACTCCAAACAGCAAGTATGGCTGCAAAGGTTTTAAACACCATTGGTAAACTGGGTATCGGACTGGCTATCACTGGAGGAATCGTGAGCAATGCTTTATACAATGGTAGGCTGAAGATTTTTTAACTAGAAATTAAAAAAAAGGTTGCGAATCATTTTGCAAGTTGCAAGCAGAATTAAGCTATCCAATACTTTATCCCTAGCGCTTCTTGTTTTTCTAGCGCTAACATCTTCCGAAATACATCAAAGTTGAATATCATAGCGTAGAAGATCCTTGGGAACGAGGAAGGGAAATGAACGCTCTTCTGCAGAACAATTCGTTGTGCAAAAACAGTTTTTTGTACCACCTTTTCCCACAGAATGATAAAAGTAAAAAGCACATTACAAAATTACACTTTAGTAGTATTCTGAAAAATTTATAATACATCAAGTTGTACAACCCACAGAACTTGGTCTTAACGTTAATGATTTTGTAGATGACCTTACAAAAAAATAGTATTTTTTTCACATAAAAATACAGGCACTAGAAGCCACAGTATCTGCTGGAACGAATTTCGAAAACTTGCGGGAAACAATTAAAACAAACAAATCAAAACAGTTTTTAAACTTTATCAAGATTTATTAAATAGCTTCAATTTTGGGCAGAAAAAACAAAGGTTTTGCTTTCTTTTCACCACACGCATTGGAAGATTACATCACTCAATCCAATTATACATAGTCTAAAAAAAAGAAAACATTTTCATATAGTGAAGTTTCAAGTGCCTTTAAGGGATGACCAAATCAATGGAATTGAAAGTGCTGTTTTTCATCTCATAAATAAGGCAATTTCAGTTAAGTATAAAAGAAAAAACTATGGCAACTTTACTAATTTTAGATTTTACTAATTTTTAAATATTTTTTTTCAGGATTTGATTGATGCAAGGTCAAGGGAAATTAAATAAGTTTATTGTCCCAGACACATTAAAAAATACATGCGTCTTATGTTTCGTTTTTTTTTCAACCAACATTAATGCAATCACCTAGAGGAAATTATAATTTCTCTTGCCTGTGTCATGCAGTTTGCTTAAATCAATGCACAACACAAAGTTTTGAAGCTAAGTACACAAATACAAAAAATATTACAAGTGCTGAACTTTCGTAATTATATTTTGCAATCAGACCCTATTGAAAACTATGCTGAATCATGTCTATTATTAAATTTATCCCTATAGAATAGCACCTTGGATAGGATTATTTGTTGGATGAATAAAATGACTGATAAATGGTTTATTGTAAATAAAATGGAAATTTTTACACAAATAGTTTTAAAAATAATGAACTTTTTTATGTGAATTGTTCTCAAACATACGGGGGTGGTGGACAAGAAAATGTGATGTAATTTCTCTTGGTCTATTATTCCTGAGAATGTTCTAAGATTACAAGCAGTTTCGAAAATGGCCACACCTTTTAGAGGACCTGTCTGGCTTGGGCATCCTTGGAGTTTTGTTTAAATGACAGTTTTAATGTCATTTTAAACCTTGTTTTCAGGGAGGGTGTGCGGACAACTAATTCCCATTGACAATTACATTGCTGTTGGTTTGATAGCAAAAGTGGATATTTTTTTTAATTACTGTAAATAAAAATTGTAATGAAAAACGGTTGGTCAGCTCAATCTAACACCCAGAGCTATTTGTTTTGTTTGCACCCTAACTACAGGTTTTCCTCTATCTGGCTATCAGTCAGGTAGTAATACAGCTTCTCCATATTTATTCTACAAATTACTTTCAATTCTTTTATATACAAAACAGAGCTAGGAGGTCGCTAGCCACCTTTCGTGTTTAAGCCATACCTTGATTTGGATAAAACTGTAAAATGGTAATATTGTATTCTTACATCCTCTTAGAAACAATAAAATAAAACACAGCTCGGCGCGTTATAATTCTACAAATTACTTCAATCTTTCTTTAGAAAAGGGTAGCTTACACAGGAGCTTTCCAATCCAACTTAAATCTCCAGAAAAAGCACAACAACAGAAGAGCTTAAAATACACAAGTAAAGTCAATTAGAAACAGGACTAGCAATAAATTATTTTAAAAGAAGAAAACAGTTTTAATACTATTATTGAATTTCCGCGCCTGAAGGCGTAGGAAATTCTTTAAAACCGTCGTTTTTTTCTTTCGGAGCATTTTTTGAGAAAAAATCGACCCTGGGATTTCACGTTCTTCTGAGAGGAGGATAGTATTGGTATAACCGACTAACTAACTAACCCTGTCCCAAATGGTCAAACTCAACGTCACAGATTTAAACTTCGTACCCAAGCTCCCAAGTACTGGGAAGTCATCTAAATGACGTTTCAGGCCAAAATTGGTATTTGTTTTCGACAAAATTTGGCACAGTTAACAAAAAAAGTATGCTGAACATAATGGTGACATCATAATTTTGATTTTTGTCACCTAAATGTCATTTTAAGCCAAAATTGGTCCAATAATTAAAACTACTTTATTTTCAACAAAATTTGGCACAGTTAACAAATGAAGTATGCTGAACATGATGGTGACATCACAATTTTGATTTCTTGTTACCTAAATGTCATTTTAGGCCAAAATTGGTCCAAAAATTAAAACTACTTCATTTTTGACAAAATTTGGCACAGTTAACAAAAAAAGTATGCTCCACAATTTTACTTCGCTCGCGAAGTTCAATTGCATCACAATAATCTATAACTTTTCCACACCAATCTTTTTTACATGTTTAGCTAAGGGGTCTTCGAAAAAAATTTTGAGCCCTGTTAGCGAGATATCACTACTAAAGGGGGGGTCTGAAGTTTGAAAAAAAAATCCGCTAAAGATTGAGAAATTTCAAAAATTTGTTCGTGGCCTGAAAATTCTTCGTCATTCGTGAGCAGAATTCCTGTCATCAATTCCGATAACTTTTATCTACAAAACACGCCCTTGAGCCTTCCAAGATTTATCCAAATGTGTGTATTTCACGGACAGAAATCCACTAAAAGAGGGGGGAGGGGGTCCGAATCTTAGCGGCGATATCCTGCTAACAGAGCCCAAAAATTTTTTCAAAAGGCCCCTGAGGCAATATGAATTAGTACCTTATAGTTAACCTTTGTCTCTACGTAAAAATACTAACCTTCTCGGTTCAGCAAATGTCACACCATACTTTTAAACTAATTACAGGTCTGTATATTTCATGGTAGCCATTATGATTTAAGGGAAAACATGCCGTTCACCCAGTCACCTCTTCATAAATAGGGGCTAGATTTTTTTCAGAATCATTGTTTTCTAACTTCAAACCTAACATATTGTATAGTTTCAGGGGATTTTTCGCCACATGTCATTTATGACCGATTATCTTGCATTTTTTTCTGGGCGTGCATCATATAACATGACGTAATTAGAACCTCAAAAGATGCGTGTGGAAGAATGGAAACAATGAAAACATAGTGTAGAAAAAACATAGCAAGTACAGCGAAAAAGAGGAAGAGTTGCTGCTGTGTTGTAGGATGCACGAACAGCCAATACTTGTAAAACTGGAAAGTGACTGAATGTGATTCAAAAGGATTTATTTCATCATTCATGCACTGCAAAACAGTTTCATTTTCGCTAAAAAACAAGATTAGATTGCACATATATGCTGTGCTCGGAGCGATACACCAAAAAACTCAAGCTTTGAATGCATGTTTTATTTGTGTCAATGTTAACATAAAAATTTGTGCCAGTAAATAATTACATAGCTTTTTTTAAAATTATTGTGATTAAATGTTGAAACCCAAATGTGGATTTTGTAAACATTTTCCTCCGTGTCTGCTTGGTTTGTTTACATTTTTACCTCCAAATGTGCACGCGCATCAGGCATTACATAATCACTCGAATGCACACAAAAGTAAATATCCAGACGACTGTAGTTCCATGTATTAAATTTGTTACTACTTGTGGTACAAACAATTAATTTCTTTGTTTAGGAATTCTGAAAGCTTTTTTTCCATTTGATATCAGCAATTACTAACAAAAAGGTAACAAGTAACCACCTGTATTTAGACGCTAACATTTATATCTAGCGTAAGATTACCGTCCTAACTACTGATTATCTGAACACACACCATATTACTTCATGGTTTTGACTATAAGATTATTTTCTAATGTGAGATACATTGGACAAATTTTTTTTATTTTTATTATTGAAATAATTGCACTACTTGGCGACTGGTCTTTGATAAATCTAGTAGCTGTTGCAAACAGTCGGTCTAGTTTCATAATAATATATAGGTTTGTTTAGTATTTAATGAATGATTACAAAGATAACATTAAAATAAATAGAATAAAATCTTATACCCCCCACCATGCAGAAGTTTCTCATCTGTGATCTACCCCTGTGATGTTTTGGTTGTCAGTTTTTTCCATTTCTTGTTTACATGGTATTATGGTACATCCTAAATGTAAGGCTCAGGATATCATATAGCCATTCAGTGTTGCCGTTAAAAAAGGGAAGTTACCTAGAAAAGTGAAATCATGAATTAACACGTTTGCGTAGTATGCACAGTATACGCTATATAAATAATGAGAAAAAATATTGAATAGCACATGTAATGAACTAATGGCTCAAGTGGACAAAATTTATGTGGGACTGGGAGAGCATGTAATGACTCAGCTATATGCTCTCGCTTCACAGGGTTGTGTGCATCTTTCTGTGTGCCAAGTATTGAGGGTCTTGGGTTTTTTAAAGTGTATTATACAGAACCAATCCAACTTGTGGTTTAGTTATTTTATTTTTTCTAGGCACTAGAATTTTTAAATTGCTTGAAATAAAATAGAAAAAGCATCATAGTTTACCCTTGCAGTTATACCACACTAATAAATATGAACTATACTGTAACCCTTTTTTTTTAGTGGAAGGTGGACACAGAGCTGTAATATTTGACCGTTTCAGTGGTGTTAGTCCTAATGTATCTGGAGAAGGAACACATTTTCTAATTCCGTGGGTACAAAGGCCTATTATTTTTGATGTCAGAAGTAGGCCAAGAAATGTTCCTGTTATAACTGGTAGCAAAGGTATGTTATTATTGTTCATTTTTCTGTTCTAACTCGACTTCAATTCTTTTTTTACGAGGAAAAATTTGAGTTTTTTAAGGGTTTTTTTTGCGAAAAAACAGAAAACAAGGACTTTCCAGGTTTATGATATATATTATATTAACAAAACTTAAGGGATCTAATAAAAAATTAGCAACTAAACTATATGATTACCATAAAAAACTTTGGCAACTTATTGTTTTTTCATAAAATATGCTGTCAAATTTGCCATTTTGGCAAACTCTTTAAGACAGCCACCTCTCTAATACTGATGCATAAGGCAGTTAGCTGGCCTCCTCAACACAGCCAACTTTAATTTTACCAAATTTTTAACAACATTGTTTGTGTTTAGTTAATTTTAACAAACAAATACAAACAAATTGTTTCCTTCCCCCTGAGTAAGTGCGGTAAACACGTCTGGCAGTATACATTTGAATCATTTGGATTCTTTACTAGATATTTAATAAATAATGTACTTAGTTTTGTCAAGCTTGTCTGTAGTATAATTATATAGTATAATGTTTTTAAGATACTTGGAAAAGCATTAAGTAGACGTTTTTGTTGTAGCTCAATAAGAAATGTGCAAATGATTATTTGAAGTACTTTTGTGGCATCCCTTTGATAATATTAATTTAAATCTTGATTTCCCAGCAATTGCAGCAATGTTTTACTTTGAAGAAACTCATAATTAACATAATATTTGCTGTGTCTCATAGTGATGTACAACCTATCATGTTTTTTTTTTAAATTAAGATTCCTTGTTGTGTTATTAATATATCTGTTAAATATTTATTTTTTTATTTTTTGTGAAAATTACATCATGTTACTTCTTTTTTCTTTTTTTTTTAGATTTACAAAATGTTAACATCACATTGAGGATACTATTCAGACCGCTTGCTAGTGAGTTACCAAAGATTTATATGAGCCTTGGTGAAGATTACGATGAAAGAGTTCTGCCATCAATCACAACTGAAGTTTTAAAGGCTGTTGTGGTTAGTATCATTCTCAATCGAAACAGAATGTTTAGTAGGAAGATAATATATATATAAAAACATGGAACATATTTTTAGGCACAATATGATGCAAGTGAATTGATCACACAGAGAGATATGGTTTGTCATTTTTTTTATTTTTTATTTACAAAAGTAAAGCATGCAAGGCCAGGTTTGCCATGCCTCCAAAAAACTCCTTCATTCCCCTCAAATATCTAAAAGTAGTTTTTTTACAACTTGTCACAAATTTTTATGTCTAAAATGCATAGAAATGCTAAACTTCTATAGCAATAATTTCTTCCTTACATCAAATATCTACACTTTTTTCCTCGAAATTGACTCTAGAGTATCCATGTAAGCATATTGTTGTCTATGTATACATTGGACTTGTTATAGGTATCTCATAGTGTTCAAGAAGCACTGGTATCCAGAGCATCGTCATTCGGTTTAATTTTAGATGACATTTCATTAGTAAGTAGGCCTGTTCTTTTTTAAAAAAATATTGTGCAGTCTCAATGTAGCAGTAAGGTGTGCAATAATACCCAGTTAGTTTCCAGTTTCTTTGTTTCTGTACTATATTACTGTACTGTTTTTTAGACGCATCTTACGTTTGGCAAAGAATTCACGGAGGCTGTTGAGTTGAAACAAGTTGGTGAGTATCAGATAGTTACAGAAGATTTTGTTTTGTGTTTTTAAACGAGACAGGAGAATGAAAACAGCATTTTGAGGAAATTTATTTTTTTAACAAATTTTCACAAATTTCCTCACAATTTCCTTTTTTAAATCAAAGCTCTTTTCTATTTTTATTCCAATACACATCATAAATGCATTAATCTAGGAAGTGTTTCCACTAACATGCATGATCCAGTAATATCCTTTAATAATAATATTGTGCAATACTTTTCTTTCTATAGCTCAACAAGAAGCAGAGCGTGCCAGGTTTTTAGTCGAGCGTGTAAGTCGATGTATTTTAACTTGTGTCTGATAATGTTGATAGAAAGGATAGCCGAAATTAGACTATGTAACCTTTAAAACTTAAGATATACATATAATTAAAATTTTTACAAACCTTGGAATAATATCCTTTTCTTTCGAAAAGCATTTTTGCTTAGCTATGTTTCCTTTCAAGTTTAAATGCTGGACAATATACCTTTGTTTAAATTTTTGGTAACAGCAATTTTGCGTCTTCTTTGCATGGTACCTATGAATTTCTCCTGGATTTGTGTGAGCTGACTTACGAACCTTTTAGATAAATTAAACCTTAAAAGTGTTAAAAAGAATTAACAGATCCCCTGTAACCTTTAGCACAGCTTAACATTTTTGTGGTTAGATTTACATTTGTAAGTGACTTTCCTTTAATTTTTTGTTTTTAACTTTCAGGCCGAACAACAAAAACAAGCTGCCATCATTACAGCAGAAGGTGACGCAAAGGGTGCAGATCTTCTTTCTCGTGCGTTTAAAAAAGCTGGAGATGGACTAATAGAATTGAGAAAGCTTGAAGCTGGAGAAGAAATTGCACAAAATTTAGCTGGGTCTAGAAATGTGGCTTACCTGCCAGACGGGCAAGGAGTATTAATGAATTTACCGGCACCCTAAAGTAGTGAATGATACATTTGCAAAATAGCAATATTTTAAAAAAAGGTGTTTCTGAAACATACGCACCTACGTGTACAGCATTTTATCTTGTGTACTTGCTTTGGAATATTTTTTTGAAATTATGTCAAATATTTTAGTTACCTTTGATAAATATTTTTCATTTTTCCTTTTCACCAATGTGTTCCTACTTAGCAACCGTTGTTACAGGGTGTATGTAGCATGGGTGGATGTGTTTCAGGGAAAAAGGGGAAATTAATGGGGAAAAGGAGGAACTAGGCAAACTCTGGGCGTTGCTTAAACTCAAGAAAATTATACATCCTGTATCTATTCATATGCACAGTGGCGAAATTTGTCTGGAATGTTTACTTAGTATATTTTATTTGAATTCACTTGGATTCAGTTGTTAATTTTTGCAATTATGTATGAACATTTTATATTGTCACCGCGTCACTGTGCTAGACTATTTTCGATACAGTACACTCGAATCTGCCTAATTCGAACATTCGTTTGTTCGAACAAATTACATTCGTAGTAACTTATCAAGAAAGTCTTTTAATAACGCCCAGGGCGTAAATACTAGAGAGGGCACTTTTTATTTCCCGTGTTACCACTAATGCTCTGTTTTGTTTTAAGTACTAGTTATAAAGCAATCTTGAATGGCGGCTCAAAGGTTGTGTTCAGTTGGGAAGAATGTGATAAAGAGACAATTACCAAGAACGGTATGATATGTTTTGTGGCTGTGAATCCTTTTCGTTTGAAAGCAAGGGTATCCTCTGTTGCGAATGTCAGCATTTGGCAGAAATTTTAAAAATATAGGCAAAATTTCAAGAAAATTTGGTCTTTTTTATTATATGTCAGGAAAAAGTCAGGAATTTTAGGTTTAGATAGTTAATCAAAACTATGTTCTATTTCCAAAATTTAGCAAGGAATAAATTTTAAAATTATTTTACAAGAGTTAGCATTAATTCTAAATCAATATGTTTGTTATACTTCCCGTCGTTGTCATTGGAAAGTCTCTTCAAAAAATGTCAATTTTTACTGTCTTGTTGAACAATGATTTATTTCTACTACACAAGGCGTAGTCTAGTTAGCTAAGCTTTTTTCGAGGTTATCAAATTTAGTTTCTTTTAAACGGAAGCTTAGACGCAAACAAATGTCAGAGCAGATCCCTAAAATTCAAATCCACCTCATAGCAAACCCAAAATTTCAATCAACCAATAAGCACAAAGTTGGCGTGGTGACATGTTCCCTCTTAAATAATACAAGAATTAATTATATTTGTTCGGGTGAGTGAGGCCATTCGAACTCAAAACAGGATTTTCCAATATTAACCACATGAGCAAAGAACAATAGAATTACCAAACCAACTAGCCGGTCAGTATACTGACCGCAGAAAAGTCGTTTGAGACCCATCGTAATTTTTCCCATCCCATTTTCTGGTGGTAAGAAAAATTATTCTGGGTTTCCTGTCTACAAAAAGGCGCTGGACAAAAATACCTTTTTTAATTTTTTTTTTTTTTTTTTTTTTTTTGATTTTGTGTCATGTCTGATAACGTGTTACTAAGGTGTTTGTTATTTAGTATCCACAATGGAAAACTGACCTTGGGAAAGAGATCATCAACGTGTTCGAAAATAATTCGAAAGTATTGTTGCTTCAATACAATGCTTTGAATTCCGACGAGTGGCAAGATCTTCGGTATGATATGAGAAAAGAGAACGCAAAGGTGAAAGTTTACCCCAACAAAATCACTTGCAAGTTTTTGTCGGATACTGTGTACTCCAATTTGACTATTTTATTTCGATCGGAAACATGCATTGCGTACGGAGACGGCATGAATCTAAAAAACATTGTTCGAATACTCAATACCAACCCGAAAACGGAACTTATCGGCGCGAAAATTGACAATACACTAATGAACAAGCAACAAATTGTAGACTACTCAAAGTTACCGTCATTGGATCAATGTCGGTCAGAACTCGTGCAAATTTTATCACAGCCTTCGAAGAAGTTGTCTCAGTTACTACAAACGAACCAGTCGTATTTATCGATGTCACTAGCTCAATATATGAAGCAACTCGAAGAATCTTGACGATAAAAATTTCTCGTCAAATGTAATTCACCCAAGCAAAAATGATTTTGTAGAGTACTACTTTTAAAACTTATCCTTGTGGATTGATATTTTCTTATATAACAGCATATTTCAATATCTTTGTTTGAAAAAGAATGACACCAAATAATGTTAATTTTTTACTGCATAGCAGGTATCACTTTCTTGGAATTGGTCAGTTTGTAAGCAATTCACTCTAGGTTCAGGTATTCTAAACAACTTTTAGTACTCACTCACGCTTACCAACCATATGTCTGTCTTTAAAAAACGGAACTTTATTTCCCGAGAAGAAATTTTTGTAACAGTGAAAATATACTATAATGATTAGGGAAAATAATCTTTTTACATTTGTATGAGTTTCTTATGATATATTTCCTCATCTATCCTATCTAACGAGTTTACGAGAACAATTTTTTTTTCACGTATCAGGCAATTATTTGTTTACGCAAGAATTAATTTTTGCGAATCACAACGAATTTCGTACATTCAAACACTCTCTTTGAAACTTCAAATTATCTATATTATAATGCCCGTATACATCTGTCTGTCACGCAAAATGGTAGCTTAGCTGCGCAATAGCGAGAAGCACGCAATGCGGTATAAAAAGGACAGGCGAACCCGTGGATTTTTCACGGGCTAACGACTAGTCGTCTATAATTTCTGGTGCGGATTTAGAAAAAAACTATTCGCATTAAAATAACTAAAAGTTCAAGCTTGCGAAAAACGTTTTTGATTCTATAAAAGTTGTTAATATAACACGAAAGTTAGTGCGATGCTTTAAAATCTTGTAATTATAATTGGTGTCTGACTTTCTTTCTTACGTCCTATGAAAAGAAAAAGAAAACAAATTTTGTAAAAAAATAAATTTATTTTTTGTAATTTTTTAGACCCAATGTTTAAAACAGCACAACATATATGACGTCACAACACAAACATGAGACAAACAAATATACAGAGTTTATTTTTTTGAAAGTTCGAACTTCTGATTTTCAATAAGCTCTTGGTTCTTTATTAGCTCGTTTCGAATCAAATTCATCTAAATCCAACAGCAACGCATCAATGTCGTCAAAATTAACGTCATCATCATCATTGTTACTGTCATCGTGATCAAGCGGTTGACATTCTTGAGTTGCAGAATCTTTGTTGTTTATCAACATTGACGATGAATCAGTTACTGGTAATGGTGGAAGGTCAAACACACTGCTATCTTGTTTATGATTTAATGGTGGAAGTTTTCCCAGTCTATTCTTTGATATTGAAAGAGGTGCTAACTTTTTACACAGTGATGATGGATTTGATAACAATTTAAAGTTGCTATCTTCATAGGACGATAGTTCATCGTCTCTTTCTTCGATGTTTCTGATCGTCTTACCTATAAGGTAAATTTTTTAAATAACATTTTATCTTACAAAATGCAACACTAACATACAATGGTTCTAATGAACTTGTTGCATAATATTTTTGCTAACATTAAGATACTTGAATAAAGTAAATTGTTACCTTTACTTGGCTGACATGTTAAAATCATTTTGTTATCTGCACCGTTGTCTGGAATGACCATTTCACCATCTTCAATTTCAAACGATTTATTTAAATCGTCATCATCCGATAAGGGACAAATGTCAACTTCATTTTCTTTGGAAGAACTAGAAATGTCACTTGCTACAGATTCTTCACATTCTTCTCCAATCTCTTCACTGATACTTTCATCAAATTTATCATTTTTTGACTGTGGAGCTGCAAACATATTGAGGCTTCCAGCAATTGGTTGCATAAATCCTGTCTCACTTGTTGATGCATCACTGTCAACTTCATCTTGTTTTTCCATTGATGAATTAGCATCCGCTTCGACATCGTTGCTTGTTGACATAAAAATATCAATATTGCCACCTTTCGAAGCATCATTGAACTCATCTTTTGTGGAATTGTCATTATCTGTGTTTTCAGCAAGCAGTTGACATTCTTGAGTTGCAGAATTTTTCTTGTTTATCAAAGATGACGATGAACCAGTTACAGGTAATGGTGGAAGGTCAAACACACTGCTATCTTGTTTATGATTTAATGGTGGAAGTTTTCCCAGTCTATTCTTTGATATTGAAAGAGGTGCTAACTTTTTACACAGTGATGATGGATTTGATAACAATTTAAAGTTGCTATCTTCATAGGACGATAGTTCATCGTCTCTTTCTTCGATGTTTCTGATCGTCTTACCTATAAGGTAAATTTTTTAAATAACATTTTATCTTACAAAATGGCGACACTAACATACAATGGTTCTAATGAACTTGTTGCATTTTTTTCGCTAACATTGGAGGATTGAAGTAAATTGTTACCGTTGCTTGGCTGGCATGTTACAATCATTTTTTTATCTTCCGCACTGTTGTCTGGAATGACCATTTCATCATCTTCAATTTCAAACGATTCATTCAAATCGTCATCATTCGATGAAGGACAAATGTCAATCTCATCTTCTTTAAAAGAAGTAGAAATGTCACTTGCTACAGATTCTTCACATTCTTCTCCAATCTCTTCACTGATACTTTCATCAAATTTATCATTTTTTGGCTGTGGAGCTGCAAACATATTGGGACTTCCAGCAATTGGTTGTATAAATCCTGTCTCACTTGTTGATGCATCACTGTGAACTTCATCTTGGTTTTCCATTGATGAATTAGCATCCGCTTCGACATGGTTGCTTGTTGACATAAAAATGTCAATATCGCAACCTTTCGAAGCATCATTGAATTCATCTTTAATCGACTTGTCATGGTCTGAAACTTTATCAAGTGGTTGACATTTTTGAGTTGCAGAATTTTTGTTCTTTATCAAAGATGACGATGAAACAGTTACAGGTAGTGGTGGAAGGTCAAACACACTGCTATCTCGTTTATGATTCAATGGTGGAAGTTTTCCAAATTTATTCTTTAATGTTGGAAGAGGTGCTAACTTTTTACACAGTGATGATGGATTTGATAACAATTTAAAGTTGCTGTCTTCATAGGACGATAGTTCATCGTCTTTTTGGCTTGGCTGGCATGTAAATATCATTTTATTATCTGCACTATCGTCTGGAATGACCATTTCATATTTTTTACACTCAACAGATTTATCCAAATCGTCATCATTTGATAAGTGACCTTTGTCGCTTTTATCATTTTTAGAAGAAGTAGAAATTTCATTCGCGTGTGAACTTTGGTTTTCAGTTTTGACTTCTTTGATGTTTACCGTAAGTTTTCCTATAAAAAAATACTTCAATCTGTAATTCATGAAACTTGTTTAAATCTTTATGTAAAATTAATTGTTTGGGTAAGAATACGAATGTTTGGTTGTTCATAGTAGCTGAATTAAAAATATTTACTTTCATTTGATTGACAGATGTCAATCTTTTTATCCTCCACACTGTTGTCTGGAATGACCATTTCATCATCTTCAATTTCAAATGATTTATTCAAATCGTCATCATCCGATAAGGGACAAATGTCATTCTCATCTTCTTTGAAAGAAGTAGAAATGTCACTTGCCACAGATTCTTCACATTCTTCTCCAATCTCTTCATTAATACTTTCATCAAATTTATCATTTTTTGACTGTGGAGCTGCAAACATATTGAGGCTTCCGGCAATTGGTTGTATAAATCCTGTCTCACTTGTTGATGCATCACTGTCACCTTCATCTTGTTTTTTCATTGATGAATTAGCATCCGCTTCGACATGGTTGCTTGTTGACATAAAAATATCAATATCGCCACCTTTCGAAGCATCATTGAATTCATCTTTAATCGACTTGTCATGGTCTGAAACTTTATTAAGTGGTTGACATTCTTGAATTGCAGAATTTTTGTTCTTTATCAAAGTTGACGATGAACCAGTTACAGGTAGTGGTGGAAGGTCAAACACACTGCTATCTCGTTTATGATTCGATGGTGAAAGTTTTTCCAGTCTATTCTTTGATGTTAAAAGAGGTGCTAACTTTTTACACAGCGATGATGGATTTGATAACAATTTAAAGTTGCTGTCTTCATATGACGATAACATGTCGTCGTTTTGTTTGATGTTGTGGTTTGTATAGCCTATAGTAAATAAAATTTATTTTTATTGCTAAAATAATTTTGGCATGCTATTATAAAGTTTTCTATCCTTATTTGTGTGAGGTAAGATCACTGTAAGACGTGTCTTACCCTTTCTTGATTGGTAGTTTTCAATCACTTTATATTTTACGCTATTTTCTGGAATGACCATTTTATCTTTCTTAATTTCAAACGATTCATTCAAATTGTCATTATTCGATACGGGACAGTTGTCGCCATCATCATTTTTAGAAAAAATAGTCATTTTGTTCGCTGGTAAATAATGTTTTTCAATCTTGTCTTTTTTGATGTTTAATGTAATTTCTTTATCTTTTCTTGTACTTTTACCTACAAAAAACGTGTTAAACCATTAAAAATTAGGGTTAATTAACTATCCTAACGATTTTATCAAATTAGAACATTAAAGCGAGACTGATACTGTGTATATATGAGGACTTGGTTGTGTAAAAAGTATATTAAAAATATTTACTTTCATTTGATTGACTGGTGTCAATCATTTTATCCTCTGCACTGTTGTCTGGAATGACTATTTCATCATCTTCAATTTCAAACGATTCATTCGAATAGTCATCATCCGATGAAGGACAAATCTCCCCTTCATCATCTTTAAAAGAAGTAGAAATGTCACTTGCTACAGATTCTTCACATCCTTTTCCAATATTTTCACTAATACTTTCATCATTGTTTGACTGTGGAGCTGCAAGCATGTTGATACTTCCCGAAATTGGTTGTATTAATCCTGTCTCACTTGTTGATGCATCACTGTCAACTTCATCTTTGTTCCCAGTTGATGTGAGGATATCTACTCTGACTTCGTTATTTTCTGTCATACCGCTCTTTATTTTATCAATTTTGATAGAGGCAACCTTTTTCTCCCCATTATCTCCCTCACTAGTATTCATCTCAATATTTATCTCCTTATAATCCATTTCATGAAATTTAAGCTCAATCTCGTCAGAAACACAAACATCCCTCCTTTCTTCATTCTCGCGCTCCTTCATGTTTTTCTCTCCCCAGTCTCTTTTTGGAGTTGGTATATTGTCGTCGCTATTTTAACAAGAAAGAAAATTAAGTTATTAAATAGGACTTAAAATGGCTACAACCAAAAAAATAGCTACAAAGGTGAAACATGATCACATAAATGAAACCATGAGTAAAACACTGTAGTACTTACCTCTTTGAGACATCCATTTCACAGGTCGCGTTAAGTTCGAATACTTTTGCTTCCAACTCCTTTACTTTTCTTTTCAAACCCTTAGCTTCATTCTTCTCTTCTTTGTAGTTCTTAACAAGATTTTCATAGCGTGTTATTTCAATTTGCAATTTGTTCAAATCGTGTTTGGTCTTTTCAAAATCATGCAGAGTTGCATTCAGTTCAGTTTCAACTGAGTGAAGCTGCTTGTGTATGTTATCCTTATCCTCCTCTAATCTTCTTTTATGGCCATCGCATAATGAATGCGCTTCTTTAAGATGAGATAACTCTTCTTCCAAGTCCTTTTTGTTTTGAACCAACTCAAGCTTTTTCAACTCACAAATTTCGTTCTGTTGTTTCAACTTATCAAGTTCCTCACTCTCGCATTCAGTGCTTGCTTTTGACAAATCTCTTTGAGCTTTATCCAATTCTTCTTGCAAATCAGAAAGCTGCTTGCTTAAAGTGGTGATATTTTCTTCAGCCTTTTCAAGTTCTGATTCTGATTCCTGTAGCAGCAACGTCTTTTTTTCGAGGTTTGCAGACACTTTTTCTTTTGCTTGCAATTCTGTTGTAAGCTGCTTCGTCATTTCGCTTTTCTTTGTGCAGTCATTTTTAACTTTTTCTAAATCGATATTC
The DNA here is from genome assembly GCF_029227915.1 of Hydractinia symbiolongicarpus. Taxonomy (NCBI): domain Eukaryota; kingdom Metazoa; phylum Cnidaria; class Hydrozoa; order Anthoathecata; family Hydractiniidae; genus Hydractinia; species Hydractinia symbiolongicarpus. Next base: position 9,637,149 of record NC_079878.1, read on the forward strand.
AGATCATTAACTTTCTTGTTGGCAATCTCAAGACATTTGTCTTTTTCCAAAACCTCTTTTTTCAGCTTCTCGTTGGTGTTAACATATTCTTCATTCTTTTCTTCTATCTCTTTCACTATTTGACTTTTCTCTTCTAATTTCTTCGACATCTCTTCGAACTGTTCCTCCTCCAACGTAAATTCTTTGTTCAACTTCTCTACTTGCTCCGCCGCACTTAGCATGTCTCGATGTTCCAATTTTAAATCTCTGATTTCTCTGTCAGCTTTCTTTAAACTCCATTTTACATCAGCAAGCTCTTTCTCCAGCTCATCGACATTCTTGTCGGCTACATTCAATCTCCATTCATATCTCTCAGCTTGGTGTTTCATTTTATCTGTCATTTGAGTTAACTGTGTCATTAACTCCTCTTTATGTGCTTGTAAAAGTTCGTTGCCTTTGTTAACTTCAAACAGTTCTTGTTCGAGTTCATCCATTCTTTTCAACCTTTCCTCTGTCTCCATCTTATCCTGAACTGCATCCTGGAGTTTATCATTCAGTTCATCAAGTTTCAGTTGAAGATCTGCTTTGCTATTAAACAATTTTTTGTTTTCATCTTCAATTTCTGTCAAGTCGTCGGAAATATGACGCTTTTCTTCACTCAACTTTTGGATCATAGACATCGATGTTTTATGCTGTTCTTCAAAACATCTTAATCGATCACTAAGCTCCTCTAAATCATTCTCCTTTTCTGCAAGGCTAAAGGAAATCAAATTCTTTTGGTTGTTGTTGTCGTCTAGCTGTTTTACCAACTCGTCGATTTTTGCTTTTAACTCTACCACAGCATTTTCATAATCTTGAACCCTTTTTAGAAGGGTAGAAACTTCACAATCTCTTTGTTTTTGCAATTTGATTTCTTGTTGGACCTGCTGTTCTTTCTCTTTTACGTAATCTTGCAGTTCTTTCACCAATCCATCTTTTTCGGCAAGAAGAATTTTCATTAACTTAAGTTCTTCTTCACTTCGCTCTTTATTTTCGATAATCCTTTCAAGCTCTTCACAACGCACTTTCAACTTTTTAAAAGCATCGAACTTTTTAACAAGTAATGCATTGACTTTCTTTATTTCCATCTCATACTCTTCTTTTTCTTTCTCTGTTGCAGTAAGATTGTCAGCATCGCTTTGCAACTGCTTCATTGAAGCTTCCTTGTCACGAAGAAGAGATCTAAATCGTTCAACTTCTGCTACATACTCCATTTTTTCATCATTTAACTTCCTTACCTCTTCTTGTAGAGATTCACAAACGCTTTCAACTTTTAGCAACTTTTCCTTTTGATCATTTGCTTCATCTAGAGAACAGTTTTGTCTTCTTTGTCGTTCAGCATTCAATTGACCTTTGATGCGAATATTTTTTTGTTTCACACTTTCAACGCAATTTGTCATTTCTATCTTATCTTTTTGAGCAGCATTTAACTCTTCTTCCATCTTTTCTATCTTCTTTTGTTTTGCATCAAACAAATCTTTCATTTTTCGCAACTTTTTCTTGTCATTAGATCTTTGTTCTTTCAGCTGATTGAATTCCTTTGTTTTGTTTTCCAATTCATTTTGCAGCAACTTGTTCTTCAACTTAAACTCCTCCACTTCTTTGAAAACTCCTGCATTTTGACTTTCGTTCACAACATTTTGTGTCTTCTCCAGTTTTACGCAAGATGAACACATACCTTCTACAACTTGTAGTGAACATTTACACATGCAAGTTTTCTTCAAAGCATCTACTTCACTTTCTAATCCAACCATTCGTCTCTTTATGCAGATAATTTCTTCTTCAACGTCTTTCCGCCTTTCTTCCTTACTCTCTTTACAGACTGGGTAATGTATGTTGATTTGTCTGCTCAGAAGATTGGTTAAAAGCGACAATTGAGATTTAATAGCTAATAAATCTTCTTTTTCCTCTTCTTGATATGAGCGATGACAATTCCTCTCATGTATTCTAAAATCGTCATCGCAAAAGAAAATGGGACGCTCATAACAAGCACCACATGTTCGTAGGTTCTTCACGTTTGCAGATATATCTCTATATTTGCTATACATTCTGAAATATTTTCTTCTTTTCTTCGTTCCACTCAAATATCTCAAGTACTTTTCTAAGTATTCTCGAAAAAGTACTAAAGTTAAAAGTTTCTCTACACATATTTGACGTCAAATAGTTTAGATGTAACGGTGATTTTATTGGCCGGTTTTGCGTATGACGTCAAAAGAAACGACATTTGATTGGATGAACATTGCTAGATGCCACAGTAATCAATACAAAGAACGTCAAGGTTACGAAACAACCTTGTACCTGTTCTCCCATTACCAAGAAAACAAGGGCAGTCACTGTCACTGTCTGGAGATCTAAGCGAGTACAAGTTGAACACAGAAGTAATCAGAATCGCAGTTGATAAAGATCTGTTTTTGTATATTATGTGATTTTCGTTCAACCGCGTCCTGGGACTTCAAGACTACGCCATATAGAAGGTTGGCAAGCTGGGATAGCTCGATAATGTCATCAAGTATTTTCCCGAGTTTGTGTCCTCTTACTGAATAAGTGGCCATTTAAAAATTTTCAAAAAATCAAATGGTAATTTTTTATATTAGACTTTTTGTTGATCAGCTGATGTCATTTCGCTTGTCAATTTAAACGGTCAAAATTTTAAAGCGTACTGCGTGAAATTTCTCGTAAACATCGCAACCGAAGGAAAATTAAAGCCGTCAGCTATTAGTCTGTCTCTTGGAATTATTTTAACAAAAAATTTGCTAGTTAGAAGTTTCAAATTAGACACGACGAAGGCGTGAATCAATAACAATCAATTACGCATGCAAATTTTAGACATGACTCCTTAGTGTTTAGCACTAATGAGTCATTGTCGTTTTTGTAAATTGACAAATTTTTGGCCCGCCCGCACTTATTATCTTATTAACGGAAAAAATAAAAATTTCCATCGCTAACCTTGCGCAAGCTATAGAAGTGCAGAGTGACAGTCGGTGACTTTAAGGGGGGTTTTCACGAAGCGAATTGAACGGCGAATTCGACGACGAATTGTATCTGAGCATGCGCATTTTTGTTTGTTTTGATTTTGCATCGAACTGCGCATGCTCAGATACAATTCGCCGTCGAATTCGCCGCTTAATTTGCTTCGTTAAAATCCCCCTTTTTACCTAGGTCCTGAGAATCCTTACGTTAATGATGGGGATGATGATTCCTCCGATGAATCTGATTGGAACAAAAACTTTGACGTTGACGAATTTTAATGAACAGCCGTAAACTTGCGCTACTCGTTTTGATTTAAAAAAATATGCTTTATAAGGACATTAGGCTGGAAACGTTAAACAATAGGTCTATTGTTTAGAACAACAGAATAATATATACTACCCTGGTTAAAAACTAGGTATTCTTATTAAAAAAAGAGTGTAAACATTAAATATGCTATTTGCAAAAATAAATTTTCGCAAAATTTATTGAAACTACCTTTCTCAAAATTGAATTCTCGCGAAATCTAAAAAAGAAACTTCGATTGGCGATATTGTGAAATTAAATTATCGCGAAAATATATTCCATTAAGGTGACTTGGCAGAGAGAGAAAATGTTCTCTTAACACATCTCGATAATTTGTCTCGATAGTCTTTCGCTTTCTATTCCATTTGGCGTTAAACGGCTGTCATTGTAATGTTAACAAAAACTGTTGCGTCAATGCAATGACTTCAAACTCGTGCGAGAAAAAGTGAATACCCAAGAGGAAAATGGCGAGTTATTTTGGAAGGAAAACTCTCAGGATAAGAAATTTGAGGGAAGATGTAGCAGAGGTAAGACATGATTGAATGATAACAGACAAAAAATTTACAATCAATAGAATAAAATCTAAACGATATATTGCAGTACATGTATTTTATAAAAACAACCTTAGTACTTCAAAATTTTAGTCCCTAATCCCTGAAGCTTCAAAAGTTTCAAAAGCTTTGCCATGATATAATTTTTTGCTGTGGCTCCATAAAGCTCTTATTACCGAAATTCAAAAATAAGTACATTAAAGCCCCCATAAATTTAAACTGCTCGTCAAAATGTGGGCACGTATATCGGAAATCGAAAAGGAAGCTCAAGATAGTTCAATACCCCTTTTTTCTTAAAAATGTATTTCTATTACAGATACTCGTCAAAGAAGTTTCAAATTTCATACAACTAGAAAGAATTGTAAAGAAAAACGGCACAGGTAATTACATTTCTGTTTTTATTGATGTTGGCCAGAATTAGTTGATTCTGAAGGTTTGTTTAGCTTTATTTATCACCGCGCATACGTTTACCTTTTGCAGAAAATAGAACATAGTGCGAGCGCAGCGAGACTAGTCCACGATCGTGCTATTCATATGACTTTTATCCTTTAAGGAGTTGACGGGCAAAAAAGAAACAAAAATTATACAGTAGTGAAGTAACTTTGTTTTTTTATCGTGGAAATATGTCTGTACGCCACGTCAAACTTAAATTGTTGAATCATAAAAAATAGGGGTTGTAATAAGCTTCAAATTGACATTTTTATGGTTTAGTATCCGTCTGTGTCGCATCACAGTTGAAAAATCTTGTCGAAAGAAAAATTTTGTCAACTCTTAACAAGTATGTGGAAAATGCAAATTACACGTGCGAAAACATTGAAGTGAAATCTTCGCTCGTCGTTGTTACAAACATACCGCAAGATGTAAGAGAAAAAGATATGGACAAAATGTTGGCCGGATTTGGTAGAACTTTAACCAAGGTATGTAAAAATGATTTTTCAAAACTATGAGGTAACTGACGAGTTCAAAAACTGTACGTCATTCCGACAGTCTCGTCCGCAGGGGCTTTTGCCTTTTTGACATCTAAGCCGGCGGCGAAAAAACCGTCAAGTAAGCGCCAGCGGCTTTGACATAGGACAAACCGTGGGGACGAGGACATCATTCCGACGCTTTGATTATAACCACACCAACCCTAAACATCAAAATAAAAAAATATAATAAGTTTCACAATTCTCACAATCCTTAAAATTGCAAGTACTCGTATGTGCGTTTCTGTGAACCGTGTGGACGACAAACTAGTTCAAAAGACCTCCCTAAAGTTGGATCCCCATGTCGCTGAAGTAGAATTCCGACTAAAGTTGGAGCCCGACAGTTAGGTCCTGACGTTTCTAAAATTGGGTCGCGACGTCGCTAAAGTAGTATCCCGACTAAAGTTGGATCGTGACGTCCCTGAATTTGAGTCCCGAAGTTTCTGAAGTTGGATCCCGACGTCGCTAAAGTGTGATCCCGACGTCGTTGGATTGAAGTTTAACATATAGTGTTAAGTATGTGAGTCAACTTTAAGCAAAATTAAAGGCAAGTAATTTTTGCTGGGAGAATTTTTTTTATTTTTTTCAGATTTTTTTTCGTTTCGCAAAAATAAATTTTAGCGAATCAGGTGTATAAAAAATTTCCTTGAAAACTAATTTTCGCGAATAAGAAAAAGAAAAACAAGCAATGATATATATACAATAAGTTGATTATAAGCGGTAAAAAATGCATTTCGCTAAAATTAATTTTCGCCAATCAGTCATGTCGAGATATTTCGCGAAGACTAATTTCCGCAAATCCGACTCCCTCAAGAAGATTTTTTTTCGCGCATGGACCATTTTTGGATTTTTTGCAAATACTCATTTTTGCAAATATTTAGCATTCTACATTTCTCCTGCAAACATATGAAGCTGTATTTTAATACGAATGTAAAAAAACTTGAAGAACTGTACTGTCACCCCAAAGAGGAGTATATCGCCTTCCGAAGCAATTAGTGGAAAAGCCCCAAAGGGTAACAAAGATATTTGTGAAATGATAAAAAAAACAACAGAAAAACGTAACAAATCAATTTTGCATTTCTAGTCATATCGCGAATTGACCTTTTCGAGAATTTTCGCGCATAACTTAAGGCACAAATACTGGTGGCAAAAACAAAAGTTTAATAGTTTAAATAATGTGAATAATGCGGTGTCGGCGGTGCTTGAAAAAGGGGCTATTATTGCTGAGATGCGCAATTTGATATTTAAACACCGCTGTCCAATATCAAAAAGCGAAAAGGAGCAATGGAGACAAGGTTGTGAGATCAGATCATTTGAATTGATAGTGCATATTAAAATACTCGTGATGCAAAGAATAGGATCTGATATAGACGCAGTATAGATGCAAGAGAAATTAGTTTGTTGTAATTTCACAGCTAAGAAGCTAAACTGTGCTTTACTCGACTCTCGTAAGATATGTTTTCTTTAAATCAATGGCACTTCAGGAAACATAATAGTCAAGTTTTTTGTTTAGTTTGAGCGTATCCTTTATTTTAAAGTAGAGATCTCTTAAGCCGACAGCATTCTCGTCCTCGGAGTTTGTTGTCTATGTCAAAGCCGCTAGCGCTTACTTAACGGCCGCACGCCCTGGCGTCAAAAAGGCGAAAGCCCCTGGGGACGAGGTTGAAGCAGACAGCATAAAATCGAGTATTCCTTTGATGGTGTCCACTTTCTGGAAGGGATTCTACTGCGACATAAAACTAGAATCATAAGGATTACACATGACATTTTCTGAAAAATGCTGTTTTTTTTAGTTTCAACTGATCAGAAAACGAAACTCAAATCTATCATTGAAGTATGGTTGGATAGTTTTTGAAGATCTCGAAAATGCTGAAAGGTGTGTACTGTCGATGTCAAGAGTTCGCATCAAAAGTCATTATTTACAAGCCATGTTATTACCAGAAGCGATTAACTCAGAAAGTTCGCTACAAGAACTATCAACTCTACAAATTGAAGGCTTTCCATTAAGCTTTTGCAGCGAGGAAAAAATTAAAGACATCTTAAAAGTTATTTGTGTTGACATCGCACAAAGCGTGAAATTTATCAGGGTAAGTGTGACTCTTACTGTTCTTATAGCTTTTACTCTCTACAAAACTTTTACGCCTTATATATTTATTTATCTGTAGACGAAAACACTTATTGGCAACAATGTAACACGATATGTCGCTTTGATCGACTGGAACTCTCCGCAGCTGGCTATCACAAATTTTCAAAAACTTGACACTTTCAAAGCTGCAGACGAAAATGGACACTCGTTGGTAAATTTAAATGCTTCGTTTGCTTTGCCAGGAGTCACAGCATTTTCAGACTTTTGTCAATCTATTAACGAAGCTTCGAACTCTTTCGAAGTAGCACATGAACTTAGTAGAAACATTAGAGGGACCGAGAGATGTGTAGGTGTTAGAAGCCCTCCACCACCGTATGTTGAACGAGAAGTACCACCTGGGTCAAACAATTGTCCTCAGCCTCCTCCCTATACGCCACCAAGACCACTTATGTCTCATGAAGTGATGCAACCAATGTTATTCTCAGTTGGGCCTCAAAGCACAATACCAGTTTGCCCTCCACCGCATGTGCTTTTGTCAGTTGTTACACCACCTCACAGAACACACGGCCAAGATGCACAAATGATGAACGGCATTTTTTATAATACACCAGTGCAACGAAACCAAGTTTTTCGTCCTCCACCGTTGGTGATTCCGACGCAAGCACATGTTATGCAAAATGGTAGACCAATTGTAGTGCAATTCGCAAATCATTTTCCTCCTTTAAATACCAACAAAAACGTTCCTCCTTTGAATAACGTACCGAGAATGTCCATTCCATTACATGTAGGAGAGGTTCCTCGTTTCAACGCCGTTGTTTTAAACAATATATTACCGCCAAATCGTCCAACAGGTAGAGGACCAGTTCATGGTGTAAAACCTGTAAATACTGCGTCTCTGCGTAGAAACATTATACATCCCGTATCTAACAATACCCGACAAACAACTCCATCATCGACAAAACACGGACAGGCGACAGACGTCTGCAGTAATGATGCCTCAACCTTAATAATAAAAACTGCGACTACTTCCGATGTAAATTCAGTTGCTTCCGACATAAGAGAAAACAATGACGCACCAATGATAAACGCCGAATGTAGTGCAATTGATCCGTCACCATGTAACGACAATAACGTTAATGAAAAGCCTACTTCAACAGCAACGCCGTCAACCGCCTGGACACAAAAGAAAACAAATCGACGATGGAGTACTGCAAAAAAGGTTAACAAAAACCAGAGGACGAGTACATTGCCGAATGAGGCTATTATCGAAGAAGTTGTGAAGGAGTACGCAATGAAAAATGAAGTAACTGATGCACCTGACATCGAGACGAAAAGCGATTTTGATGTAAACGAGACAGCAAACGAATCTAGACCGATAAGTAATCCAGATAATGACAAATCTCAAGTGGACACTTTAGAAGGATTCGAAGTTGAAATAACGAATGAAACAGATAAGTTTTCACAGGGAAAAGTTTTACACGCTCTTACGCGAATGTCAATCTTGGATACAATGAAAGCTTATGAAAATCCGACAAGTCAACGTGCAGTCGTCGACGTCGAAAGTAGTCGTTTGATGACCTTTATACACACAGACGAGGCGGAAAAACAAAGATTTTGGAACCGACTACCGCGCGAAATGTTTAACAGTTTATTTTAGTATTTAATTTTCTTAAATTTTCACACCAAACAATTCTTTACACCACTAAATATCTTTGAGATAGTAGTCCCAAACGAAAATAAAGTCTAGTCCATCCGGACAAGAGTTGACAAAACGAAAGAGATAACAATAATTAATACTGGAGGCCTTATCTTTACTAAAATATTATTATTGGTACAGAAAATTAATGAAAAGTATACAGAAATATAAGTCATTCTTTAATTTTCTCTACACACATGCGCATGGAACCAAACTGAAGTTAGAAAGGCTAGCTATCGCACACACAAAAAAAGTCAAGCGCCCATAAAAAATGAAAATTAGTGGGAATTCTCGCGTTTACATTGAGATTGAAAAAAAAATTAGCTGTACCTTTAAATTGATATGCTGCGAACACGTGACACTATTGGTGCATCAAAAACAAAGCAAAATTTCTGTGAAACAGCAAATTACAAAACTGAGCTTGTGTAAAACAATTAAAAAACAAATAACCAGAATGCTTATTATTACAGCGAATAGTTCATAACAAACTATATTTCTAATGGTTTGTAATAACTAACGGTATTTCTTAGAGCGTGAGGCCAGCAACGTTCATGCGGACCATTTTAATTTCTGGTTGCCATCATTAACGATCTTGGCGTAAACTAACTAGGGCTACAAAAAAATAATTTTTATCGAACGTTTTCCTATACAGGCATCGCAAGTAAAAGGTCCACCTCCAATGATGGTGACCAAACTTACAGTAAGTAGTCAAATGTCGGTACTTATTTTGTTACCCTACAAAGTAGGGATAAAGAAGAAAATACAAAAGAACTGCTAAGACTTGGCTTATTTCTTTTGATGCTGATATAGAAAAACGCACGAAATTTGTTAGATGTAAAAACAGCGAAAGAATTTAACTGGCCTGTGGCAAAGAGAAAAATATTTCGATGAAAAATATGAGCACAAAATAAACTTTATTACACACCCAGTTAAACGAGTCGGATGATAAATATAGTACAATTTAACATAAAGATTAGACAAAAATAATAATACGTAATGACACAAAAATTTATCCGTATTCTGATAAAAACTATGAACAAATTCATTAACGATCCAACTACAATTTAATTACGAAACTATGGCTCCATTTACACCAGAAAAAACAGTTAAAAAAGGGCAGGCGCTCTAATAAAAAGAAGAAAAAAAGAGGCTAAGAATTTAAAAGCATTAATAAAAAGGTTTCTATCTCATGTTTTACACTTTAATCCAAACCATCTATCACAAATTGTTTAAGAACATTATAACCTGCAGGAATTTTAAACAAATTAAAACGAAGCTGGTTCACCTCTTTACCTAATTTTTACTAAGCAGGATATTTAATTAAAAAAATGCATGCACATACAAACAATCCTATCTGTTTTCAGAGGTGTTGCTGGCTGTGGAACTTGATGATACAGTGTCGTGATCATACTAAAAAAGAAAAATATACAGTGAAGATTCTGTTCTTTTTTCTCATTCTTATACAGTTTTTTTTTTCATTGTTAGTCAAGGTTTTCCATTTTTTACAGTAAAAATTAAGTAGAATTGAAAACTTTTAGTTGCCTAAGATTTGCTTTCTTAAGGAGAGAAAAAAGTATTGCTATTCCCATTGCAGCGAAAGTACTTTTTAAACGATCCAAGATTGATTTTTAAAACATTTAGTTTTTAGCTAGATATTTCTAAATTTAAGAAACAACGCGAGAACAAACAGCGAGAAAGCAAGACATCATAAAACTTGATTCTGTTGGATAGCATAGTAACTAATCCCGAAAAGTGAATTTATTTTCGCGAATTTAAAAAATAATTTTTTTCCTAGAATTAAATTCCGCGAGTTGCCAAAATTCAAATTTTTGCAGGAATATATTTTCGCGTTCTCGGAGAAATCAAAAAATTTTGAATAAAGAAATTTTCCATTATCAAGTTGGAATGACAGTAAAGAGAAGGGGGTGCTTTTACTATTGAAATCTAACATTGAAAAGTCGCAAAAAAATTTCGTTCTTTAAGGTATCACAGGGAAATAACATGAATTTTAAGCATAAGTGTAAAATGTTTAATACACGTAATCTACCTGTGAGTCAGGTTCACTTCCATCAAGCTCCATCGATTTTGAACGTTTCATACTAAAACAAGAAAAAAAAATTTAACCCACTTACCAAACGCTGCAATTTACCGCCAAAGTTCACCAACATGAATGCTGACTGGACATTATTGATTAATATGAAAATCTATTGTATGCTCAAAAAATTCAAAATCTCACACAGCATAGATTTTATGTTGATGCGACAAATATAAAGCAAGGTTCGAAGCATACAGGTCACAGAAGTTTTAAAATAAAGATGACACCTTACCCTGCCAACTCTTCTGGCGGTGACGCCTGATAAGAACTAACTGGACGTCCTCCTTGCTGACGTAGTCGTAATTTCTGACTGTGCGACATGGCAAGTTTATCGTCAACCTGTTAGAAAAACGACCAATGTAAAATTGTAGATGTAACAATACTTTCATTTGATTGGTTCTGCAATTTTTTGTGCTTTGATAATCCTTTTCATTTCTTTCCAAAAAAAACAATGAAAACATGTCGCTTCCCGTCCCATAATCGGGATTACACAATCTACAAGTGGACATCATGATGCTAACTTACTATTGGAATGTCCTGCAATATTTGAAGCCCATCTCCTGGTCCCATATGAGACACGTGACTAAAATTGGAAGGTCCAGATATTAACTTAGACATTAGGTCGGCTTCTTCTGCTTTCAAACTTTCTCTTGTTTTAAAGGAGAGACGTTTCTTGGTCTGTTTTAGACGATAGATGGCAGCTACTGCTCGTTTGCCTTGATTTGACTTCACTGAAAGTTCATCTAAACGAAAAAAAACCCGGAATATCTGCTAAAGTTTCTTCTTCGAATTTGTTCGTTTGTGTGTAGTGCGTGACAAATAACAACACCAACAAAGTGACATGACAAATAACAATATCAACATCACGGCGACAAGAAAAAATACGTCAACAACAACAAAAATACAACAACGACAACAACACGAATACGACAACGACAACAAAAAAGATGACGACAACAACAACAAAAAAATTACCACAACAAGAACATTAACAATACGACAACGACAGCATCAATACGACAACGACAGCATCAATACAACAACGACAGCATCAATACAACAACGACAGCAACAATACAACAACGACAGCAACAATACAACAACGACAGCAACAATACAACAACGACAGCAACAATACAACAACGACAATACGACAACGACAGCAACAATACGACAACGACAGCATCAATACGACAACGACAGCAACAATACGACAACGACAGCATCAATACGACAACGACAGCATCAATACAACAACGACAGCATCAATACAACAACGACAGCAACAATACAACAACGACAGCAACAATACAACAACGACAGCAACAATACAACAACGACAATACGACAACGACAGCAACAATACGACAACGACAGCATCAATACAACGACAGCAACAATACGACAACGACAGCAACAATACGACAACGACAATAACAATACGACAAATTATTTTCGGTGTTTACCTGGCTTATCAGTTCTCTTGACATAAATAACTGATTGTTGATCAACTAATGCTACAAAATTTAATACACCACTTCGTGATAGGGGTTGTGCCTAAAAAATAGTAAAGTTAAAAAACAGGGAGTTCAATAAAGTGGGAGAGTGATCATGTATTCAAGCAACCTGCTAGTAAGCACAGTAAAGTAAATCTTAAATGTTGGTTTTAACACTTCGTCCGTGTAGGATCTGACGATAAGTAATTTTTATCACGCTTCTCAACAAAAAGAAAGGGGAGGAGGGCTGTCCTTCGCGAAAACAGTGCGCAAACCTAATAAAGGTGTTTCTGAGGTATTAATATAACAATACTGTGTAACAGCACGATATAATGGATAGCAGAACAGTATTATTTACCTTGGGTATTTGTAGGGTTTGCAGCCACAAACCTGATACAGTATCAAACAAATCGATACCACGATCTGAATACGCCTGTATGTAAGGCTTGTTAAATGCTACAGAAAAAAGACAAGACAAAGGTTTAAAAACAAATAAATTCTCACTTTTTAACACTTTAAAAATTATATGGTTCCAGTTTGGACTTAACAAAAATTTAAGCGTTAATTAGCGTTACCTTCACGAGAAATAGATACAACTAAGACCCGTCCTTATTATGAATTCAAAAGTAGGGTAGTTACATCGTCGCTGTGCAAACGTAAGGAGATATGGCCAAAAGTAAGAGTGCTTTATCAGAAATAATTATCATTCGTTGTTCCGACATGAAAAGTTCCAAATAGAATAAGGAATACCCACACGCTGATACCTAGTAATCTTTGTGTTTAGGCATAAAAATAAAAAGGAATATACCTAAGCTGGTTATAGGCGTTGGCCAGCTGATTTCTTTCGACCTCGTTCGTACGCCTGACTCGTTGACGTACAAAGCAAAATCTAAATAGTAAGAAAAACTAACCAGTTGAGTTTAGGGAAAACCTTTGATACATGCTACATGATGTGTTTCTTTATTTAGTATATATCCGCTGGATTTATTTTTATAAACAAAAACAAAAATTTGAATGCAAAAGGAATGGTGTTGTATTTTTCAAACACAATTCGAAAAATAAACAGCATAAAACTTGTGATAGGGAAGAAAACTGCCCGATTTTGTAGCATCCATATTTATAATACGGTTTGACCTATCACTTTAGCTTCCTTTTACAAAAAGAAACCAAACATTCCTTATAAGCACATTGAACTACATATCATGTTCATACGGACGGGATTAGGAATTCGCCATACCAGATGTGTGTTTTATCTACAGATTAACACATGCTTAAAAAACAAACAAGCATTCGCTTCCTTACCTCTAAAACATAATAAATATTCGTCTTGTTCAACATCTGCGACAAGTAAGGCTTCTATGTTCATACTTGCTAAAAATTTCAACGACGAGTCTTCTGGGCTGACTAATCCTGTAATAAAAATGGATGAAAATCATTTTCAGTGTGTGTAACCAAAAAAGTGTGAAGTGTTACGTACACGAGTATAATTTTCAAATTTTATATTTTAATTGAAGTATACAACCGTACTTTGCATTGGACCTTCTTTTATAATATCCGCACACACAAAACCAGATGGATATCCGATGATTAATTTACTTCGAAGTATACCAAGCCATTGGCAAGTCAAGTTGAATGGAACATCCTAAAAGCGAAACAAAGCAAAAAACTTTTTTCTTTCGAATGACTCTTTTGCTTGGTTTAAAGTTTACTAAAGCAATCAGAACTTGTCTTACTCTTATCTTTCTATATCTATTCTTGGTACGATTGAGCTCATACAGCATTGCACTCTTCTTTTGTCCTACACACAAGCATGTGCAGCTTCCATTCCGTATACTACCGGTTGCAAACGACAGAGCACCTGAAAGATAGAAATAAAATTTAGGGAAGTATTAATCAACTGATTTACTTTCCTAACTTACATACAGGTTGACTTTCAACGTGAAAAAAGGCTCACGATTATTATTAAATAGTACACTCACCTTTAGATTCTGGTATTTTAATCGGCTCTATTTCGTGTCCCTCGACAACCGATAAAGGGTAAAGTCTGATATGTCTCTGCTTTCCTAAAACAAAAATAGACACCGTGAAAAACCTTGTATAGCCTTCAGAATAAACGTTACGCGGTGCAGTTGTTTATTTCATCTGTGGACACACTTACCTCCTAATACAATAAGTAATTGTTCCTCAGCAATCATCTCCACTTGAATTACTTTCTTCACATCGTCAATCCGAGAGATGATCTCTTTAGTTAACTCATAAGCATACAAACCATCGTCTGTGCCAAATACAACTTTTTCCGGATTAATGATGGCGGAACTGGCTGCGGAGCGTATTATCTGCATGCTGTTATCGCATATTTCCAAACCTTGTACTTCGTTCTAAAACACAAACATGATTTACACATCAGCGAGAATGACCAGCAACTTGTTTTAAAACAGCGTAGAATTCGTCGCATAGTTTTTAAACGTGAAAACATAAAAAACGATTTTAAACAGGACGTAAAAACATAACATACGCCGAAAAAAACTTTAGCCCTTTTAACATCTGGCCATTTGTGTGGAAAAGTTCAGGAATTCTAAAATTTCCTTTTTTTGGTGAACAGCTAATTGCCTTCTTGTTTTGAGTACTTAACCGCGCCTTTTTGTAAGGCCCCATGTAGCCCCATATTGCAAAGACGTCTCACCTTTCGATCCGCCCCGTGTGTTTTGTTAAACAGTTGTACAAGTTCCTGCAGCATTGCTACCCACTTATGTCGTTCGCTTTCATTCGAACATAAAACTAATTGATTAAAAGGACTGGCGTTCTGTCCTAATCCAGAAACTGAAATCTAAGAGAAACAAAAAATGATTTTTTGCGTGAACTTGCGAACACATAACACACGATATAAGTATACTCAAAGATTAGACAAATTTAAAGAAAGTTAGGCGGGTTATAGGTAACATCAACTCGGTGTGTTTGCGACATTTTAAACTTTTAGTTGTGTCGATTACCTTAAAAATCGATGGTACATCACGTTTGTTGGCGTGTATGACATCAGATGACAACACGCTGGACACAGAGAAGCCTTCGTCTCTAAGTAAGCAGAAAAAAACACATATGAGACAATGATTATATAAACAAAAAAAACAAGATAAATACAGATGTGGTAGAGTACAGTAACAAAAATGCTAGACCTAGTTAAGCAGGACAGTATAAACAATATAACAAACACACTTCGCCTAATACGAGAACATTAGACCGCCCAATAACAAGTAATAAAAGTGAGGGCACGTCTAGATATTCTGCAATGCTTAAAAAGGTTATAAAATCTTTTACTTCATGTCAATGACTTCAATGAGTTCATTTGTAGGTGTCTTTTCTCCAGATGTTTCATACAACAAAACCTTGAAGTCACACACTACAGCATACGCACGCATCCAACCACGTTTTACACCGCCTGGTTTAGGAATCTGTGTAGAAAATTTAACATTATTTAAGTGCATTCTCTCCCTGCGATGTTTAAAAAACATTTTTCTCCATAATTTTAAGGCTTATCATCTCTATTTTGGCACTTTTATTTTATAGCAAGACCTTGGTATCGGTAACTCAAATTTGCCGATAAGCAATATAACTGTTAGAGATCTCTAAAAACCATTGTAAAATTTGAAAGAGTTAATAAATTGAGTTTATCTAAAATATATCACAAAGAGAAAAAATGCCTGAGATTTCTAGCTTTTCAGGTGTTGGTCACCGAAGACTCAACTTTAACTTGATATTTACTTTATATTTTAACCACTATATTTTTCGAGTCTTAAAAACGTTCAAGCTCATATCATTAGTTAGAAAAAACATGATTGAATATGTTAATATGTGATCTTACCCTCACGAAACTTTCATGCGCTGTTCCAGTCCCCTTCTTTGGATCGATACCAAGTGGTCGATTAGTTACTAAAAAAACAACCGATAGGTAACAATGTGGAAAACACACGAGGATAAAAACAACACAGCTTCTAAACTTACACAGCTGTTGAGGAACAGGACATGACTTTGGTGCATCGTTTACACAGTGCATATGACAGTGATAGCTGCAAACTACAAATAGTATATTTAAATAAGTTAAAATTAAAAATTTGTTATATAAACAAAACTGCTGGGACGAATTAGTCATTGCCCGACATAGGCACTATAACAACCTGCTTAATGAGGAGCTAAACTTACTGTTTGAACTAAATAAAAATACCTTCGCAAACCATTCCTTGTCTGGTGTGACCAATCATTATGGACATGCAATTGTGACATTTTGTAGGAGCTGGGAAGTTTTTGGACATTAAACGGTGATTACTCTACAGAAATAGAAAGGCTGATATAACAGCCACTGTACAAACAGCCGAACACAACAGATATGCAAAAAAAAGTTACTTAGACTAGCATGGTGTAAAGAAACCACACCATAAATTTAACATACCTCTAGTTGCACTGCTGGTGTTGCAACTGGATGATCACGCTCAGATGGAGTTACACTCTCCGCAGCAGAGGGTGCAGCATTACTTGTAGTGCGTGGCGTGGATGATACCGATATGCTGTAACTATCAGCACGGGAGTTCATTTGTGGCATGTCTATATTAGTTTCCTCATCTTTCACCTGGAAAAAACGTGAAGCATGTTCTATTACCAATATCTTTCAACAGTAGACATTGATGTACATTAAACACGTAAATTTTTTGTTAAGCTAAAGAATCCAACAAATACAACTTTTCTTCAGGACACGTGTCGCCACATACATCATTTCGAAACATTTCATATTGTCCAAAATAACAAATTTACATAAGCACAGAAATACCTCATCAAGATTTTCTGTTAAAGATATGTCAGAATTCATAAAGTTGAGAAAAGAGAAACTGAAATCTCCAGCTCCACCTGGGAAAAAACGAAAATATAGTTAGAGTGATCAACTAAAACAGCAGAAAGAATAATAGTTTATTTATTTATTTAGTAACAAAAACAATGACATTCATTCACACCTCCAAGTTTCAGTTTCTCATTCTCTTTCTGAAGCTTTATGACTTCACTTTTTAATTTGCTTAACTGTTTATCACTTTCTTGGTTGCGTCTAAAAAGGGAAAGTAAGTCAAAGGTTAAGGTCAGACTTCTTTCTCATATTCATTTTAATTAGATTAGTTGTTGGAAACCATTACATCACTTTTGTCATGTTTGAGTGAAGAGGTTGTTTACACGTGTTTTACTACTGGAGTGAATGTTCAACATAAGCAGTTTTACGTTATCATGGGTTTAGCTTCCAGTACGTGTAAACAGCTCCTTGGTTAACTAATTAAAAAGTATGTATTTAACAAAATGTAACAAAATGTTTTCATTTTTTTAGAGCTATTTACTATCATCAATTTAAAAACAAATGTTTGTTGTACCTTTCAGATTGGTTGAATTGATTTTTAAGCTTGGCTAGTTCATCATTAAGATGTTGTTTTGCTTGCATCTCCATTTTGAGATTGGCTTGCAGTGATAACAATTCCTGCTTATCAAGTCGTTGTGATCTTCTGGTTTGCCAGTTTTTACCCTAACAAGATAAAAATCGATTTTACAGATATAGCAAAAGATATAGATAATGCAATCTTCGACAAAATGTAATGAAACAAGACAGTTAATTTTTAAGTTCGCCTACACAAGTGATTACATATGATGTTTCTATATTAGCGTACCACAATTTGAACTTGTCAAAGTTCACAGCAGACTAAGAATCTTTGGTAAATCCATACTGTTAAACCTGCTAATTGTTGCTGATGTCAGAACGACTAATTTTTCCAAATTTTGGGGACCTTCATGGGCCCCCACTGGGATTATTTTATTGTGCAGGAAAACGCCACTTTTAAATTTTAGACGCTGTCCGCTGTCTGCTTGGCCTACGCGTGTGTAAAAGTGGCTATTTAATTTTGCTTCCTGCTGATGCAAAGTATTAAACACTTGACCCCTTTGGCCATGTTTGCGACATGACAAAAAATACTGTCTTTGTTCCAATAAATTTGTCCCAGATAGTGAGCCTGAAGACTTTTTATTTTAAGTCCACAGAACAAAAATGTTCATAAACAGAATTTACAAAACACAGAATATATAATATATATATATATATATACGTACAAAGCTATTACACATGTGTAAAAAGTTAATAGGACTCACACAACCCAAATGTGAAAATTTAATGTACACAGAAAGCTATTTCGTTGCAGTTTATTGTCAGTAAATATCATTTTCGTTCTGTGTAAAGACTACCAAGCCCTAATTATCTCAATCGTAGTCAACTTTAACAGTATACTTACAGCTCCAGCACCACCAGCCAGACCTGATACTTTTAAACCTTCTAACTCTTCCGACATCTTTGTAGCAAGAGCCTGAAGATACCCTCTTGCATCTTTTTCATCACTCACCCTTTATAAAGTAAAGTCACGATAGGTTTAGACACAAATTAACTACAAGAAGTAAGCAACAAGTTTTTCAGCTTATATTTTTCTACGTGCAAAATTTCACAGTAGGTAAACAGTCTTGTCCATGACACTTAGAGTTTAAGTCATTGTGTGAAAAGCATCATGGATCATAGAATAAAATAAAAAAATACAGAAAAAATGCTAAAGGTTGCACAGAGAATAAGGTTTTAAAATTAATTTTTTTTTTAATCGCAATTTGAGTTAACATATATGTCAGCATTAAATTCCCACTGGTTTTGTTCTTGCTACTAAATTATTAAATAATAAATATTAAATAAGAAAAGACTTACCACTGAATTATCTCAGTTATTTGTTCCTCCCAATGACTGACAGTCTCTCTTTTTTCTGCTCCTTGTCGTATCTCATCATCCAACCTTTTCTGATTTTCGTTGCTTTTCTCCAATTGTGCAGTAAGCTAAAACATTAAAAATATATAAAGAATTACGTAACTGTTCTATCATTATGAATCACAAAGCTGTTGGAAAGACAATTAACCGACTGCTTAGACTTATGTTACATTCAATGACATAAAGTTGAAAATATCCGGAAACATACTTTTTCGATTTCAGCGCTCAGCTTATTATTTTCTTTCTGGAGTTCATTTTTATTACGTAAAGTAGCATTTTTAAAATCAGCAAACACAGCATTTTCTTGGTCAGCACTAAGAACAACATAAACAAATATTAACAGAAGTTTATAAAATGTTTTTTAGTGAGAGGTTAAAAAAGGGAAGATATATTTAGAAGTAAATTCAAAAAATTGACTTGAGTTGCATCAAATGAATTTAGATCAAAATCTGGAAAAATTGACATACACATCTCTACTTTTCCTATCCAATTTTTCTTTGAAAGTTTTAATCTAAAAGTAGAAATATAAATGAATATAATCAAAAAATACACAGGTCTACAAATACAGACAACTTTTTATGCTAAAAACAAAGAGAATGTACCTCTTGTTCTAATGAACTATTCATTTGTTCAGTTTCGGCAACTTTTTCCTTCAACATCTAAAATTGCAGTAGAAATTTTTTTTTACCGACTGGTGACCTTGTGATAGAGCATTCATCTCCATTGTGGAAGGTTGAGGATTCAATCACCCAAGTCAATTTAATTCATACCTGCTTATATGTCAGGCAGAGCTTTCTATATCTCAAACAGAAGCTTTAAATGCACTAGGACACCCCTTTTCCTAGACCCTCATTGATTAAATTAGTAGTACAGTTATAAGTACAGTGCCAACTTGATAAATAGTAGCCTGGGTAAGAGAAACTTAGGGAAAACTTTTGCGATTTCTTTCTTGTTCCGTGCTGATTTTTAGGTCATAGACTATAAAAAGTGGGAGACTACAAAAACATTCTGCTTTTCAACATCATTTTTTTTTGCATTGTCGCATCATGTAACATGCACTTATAATATATTTTGTTAAAAAAATCATCATTTTTTTTTGCATTGTCGCATCATGTAACATGCACTTATAATATATTTTGTTAAAAAAATCATCATTTTTTTTTGCATTGTCGCATCATGCAACATGCACTTATAATATATTTTGTTAAAAAAATCATCATTTTTTTTTGCATTGTCGCATCATGCAACATGCACTTATAATATATTTTGTTAAAAAAATAACAACATTCTTTAACAAAAGATATTAAAAAACTGTTATTTTGGCTACAGAAACACGCATGGAACTTTGCAAAGTGTGACCGTTTTTTCCTTGTGTGCTGACGCCTGATACTATATATACTACATATAAAAAGAGACCAAGAGACGAACCTTCACTTCAACAGAAGTTTTCTTCTTTTCCTGACTAAGCATGTCTTCATGTGCAGTTTTCATTTTCTCAATTTCAGATTTTAGCCTATAGTAAAGTAGTTATAAACAGTAAATTCTTAGAAAGCGATTTTCTTGCTGGAGATTCAGTTAGTTAGAGACAAGAGTGAGGGATGGTTTTTCAGCTTAGAGAAGGATTAAACTTAAAGCACTGGGCTTCACATTATACATAATACTAAAATAAATAAATAAATGAATAAATAAAAAATAATTAAAATGAATAAAATAGGTACAAAACAAATTATACTTAGATATTTCTTGATCCTGTCCTTTTTCAGAGATTCCAGAATATTTTTTACTTTTAACTGAATCAATTTCTTCTTCCAATTGTTGACAATACAAATCTGCTTTTGCACGCAACTTGGACTCCCTGTGTACATCGGCTTGTAGTTCTTCAACTTGTGTGATTAGTTCCCGTTTCTTTTTTTCTGATGTACGTAAGTCCTGTCTATGTTGATCTAGTTTGTTCATAACATTCTCTATCTCCTCCTCCTTCTCTCGAACCAGACGGGAAAGTTTCATTTTTTGAGATCGTACTTCAGCTAGCTTATCATTCAAGTCACTAAACTCTTCCATTGCAAGTTTTTTTTGACCTTGAGTTTCTCTGAAATCTTTTTGGGTGTTGGAAAGTTTTTCCTTCAACTCCTTTACTTCTTTTTCAGCATACTCACGATCTTGAGTAAGGCTTCTTTTGCTTCGCTCTAGTTCTTTGACTTTTGTAGTTAGTTCTAATACAAAACCAAATATTAATTTTGGTAGGATCGTATAAGAATGTAAAAGTGTGAAGGTCTCATTTTTTATCTAGCAAGCACAGTTTTTACAACCATACTATACATACCATCTCTTTGATTCACAATGTTCTTCTTTGCAATGTCTAAGTCACGGTTTGCCTTTTCTATCGCTCTCATTGATTGTTCTAAATCTAAAATGAAGTTTTGAGAACGTTTAAGAAATTATTATTAAGTTGCATTGGCCAATAATAAATTTAGATCTGATTGCTGTACGTATTCCTGTGAGCCAAAATGGTAGCTGCAAGTAGTGACAGACAAATTCTGGTGGATTTCTCCACAGGCTAACAACTAGTCATCAAAAGCACACAATAATGAAGGACTATTGTACCTGTTACTTTCTTTCTTGCTGCCACAAGCTCAGCTGAACCCGTTTTGCTTCCTTCATTCATTGAATTTTTCGTTTTTTGTTTTAGGCTATCTAAATTAAAGAAGTTAAGAAATTGTTAAGAACTAGATGGTGACAGAAAGAAAAATTAGCTGGAGAAACCTTCTAGACTAGAAAAAAGACTGATTTTAATGGCTATAGATAAATTTACTGAAAAATAGGCATGGGCAAATGGACAAATCTATATAGCGTTAGCCTACCCAAGGGTTATTTTTATATGATTGATCACCTGTGTCCATCTTTGATGCTATATGTGTCTACAGCAGCATAATAACAATAACAACAACAAAAACAACAAAATAAACAATAAACAGTATACAAACCTTCTAATTTCTTCTGTAATTCTGATTTTTCCTTTCGTAGTGTAATAATTTTCTTCTCTAAAACACCAACATCTGCATTGGATTCTAAAACATATTTTATGTCTCTTCATTAAAACAATCTGAAGCTATGGAATGATAAAATAAGAACAATAAAAAAAAGAAACAACAAAACAACTATATACCTTTTTTGGGACCACCATCTGTTTCATCCTTCCTCATTATTGGAAATTCTGATGAGTCTGCAATTGGACTGAAAAGATAAATATTAAAATCATTACCTACTTTCTTACAAACCCATGTTAAAAAAGTCAGTAGCTTCAGGTTAATAGTACACCAGGTAATGACAAATTAATTTCCCTTAAGATGTCCAGACCATGGATCGACCTTTCTTTAATTTCCCATGTGGAACATGTGTGCCTTACATTAACATCTAAGGTTAATGATGTAATATTTAAATTAAAACTTAAGTATCACTTTAGGTAAACCTCAATATAATTTCACACAATAAAATTTAATAGTATTATTCCACACAACAGTTATTAGAGAATTGTGATAGTGAAAACAATAAGTTTTAAGTATTTAAAACACAAGCTTAGTTTAACATTACCTGTCCTTTGTGAAAGTAAATCCTATGAAGGGGAGGTGATGGCCAGTAAACGCTTGATGAGTGGGTGGAGGCGCAAATTCCTACAAAAAAACATGAAAATGGAAAACAATTTATATAGAATTAATTTCCTGGTGTAGAATAAAATTAGTTCTCCAAGAAAATTACACCTAGTTGCAAGGATGATGAACATCACAAATAGAAAGGAAAGTATAATAAGAAATAACTGAAAATTGTCTAAGAACAGCTGTGTTTTTATTGTTTTAGCAGATCCAGTAGCATTGTATCATTATTTGTGACTTTCCACAATAGAAAATTATTTGGAGAGAAAAAAGGTTTTGTAATTGCAAACTTGAGATTTTTTAATTGAAACTCTGTCTACAGGAGCTTTACCCAAAATAGGACATGTAAAGAGTTGAAAATTGAACAGTGAAATGTAACAAGACACTGATGCAGATTTTTTAAGTATCCTTTACTACATGTGGGGGTCACATTAGGTGCCTGCTTAAGCTATAAATCCATGCTTTCAGTACAATAGAAGTTTCTTTTTCTCAAAAAAAATAAAAAATGCCGATGATAAGTGAAGACAAATTTCTTCATTACAAAAATATTTTAAACATGAACAGCCGATGTAAAAAAAGAAAACATCAAACTTAAAAATATAGAGCATATGACTGACAATGCTTTAGCATCAAAATGAAATGATTATGGGTGAGATAATAAGTGATTTTTTCAGTGACGTTGCCACTATGATACAATTCTAATTAGTCAAACACTTATTAGCAAAACTTCTTTTTAATAACAAGAATCATTTTTGTGGTCAAAATGAATTATTATACATTTAGTATCACGTCATGATAAAGACATACTTGTGACTTGGCTTCCATAAGATCATCTACGTCAAAGTTCGAGACATCAGTGGGTCCATCTAACTCTGGAACATATGGTGGAGTGCCTAAAATAAAAATTTGGAACAACATGATTTTACGAAAAACACATGTTAGGATGTAAACAATTGAACTTTCGTGTATTAATAAGCATGAAATAAAAAAAGTAATGGACTTTTCCATAACTAAATATAATAACAATAACACAACACAACACTAAAAAACTTACAGTCAAAAATGTTTTCCCAGTCTAAGTGCTCAAAGAATGGATGAGATTTGAAGTCATGGATTCCATTTCTTCCCAATCGGATAGCAGAATCGCACACAAGTCTGAACAGTAAGTATAAATATAATTTTCTAAACTAACCTACAACTAAAAAAATACATAACTCAGAACAACACCAAAAGAACAAGAATATATTTTCTGTTGTCGAAAATGCTAATGAAAATTGAACAACATTTAAAAAACTATGTATTCTAAAATGATCCCCAACAACTCTATCTCTAATTGCCTAAGAAATAATTGCCCAAAAAAAGATAAGATGCAAATCAAAAAAAACATACTTCGACATTAAATCCTTGCAATGATCAGACACCTCGTAGTCATCAGGAAAAATAAATTTACTCTAAATAAAATATCCAGTGAGATATATTGCATTCCAGTTTGTGAAATCTCGATTACATAACACAGCAATAAATATCAGGTATGAACTTTCTCTTTATGTAAACTCCAAGGTGAAAGTGTGGAGAGTCAATGAGTTAATTTATCTACAAAATGGTAAACTTAATCATTTTATTGCACCACATGTTCCATTTTTTTACAAAACGTGGTGAATGTAACCTCCCTATGGTTTTGTATATTTGCTATACTCAATACTGTGTTAATATCAAGAATACTTTCTTCATTATAGCCTGTATCAATAATCTACTTTTTCTTATTCACACGAAAAGAAAAAGAATGTCGTAACACAAATGTGGAAATTGTTCATAAGCCAAGATTATCTAAGTAAACGTACATCACTACTGCTCAGAACAATACCTTTCTTCTTAATTAGGTGATTGATGCAAGATCAGTAATGATAAGATTGTGTTAAATGAAGATTATAAAAGCTCGCTAATTTATCTCTATAGCATTTACTATAAAGTAGTTTATTTAAATTTCATTAAAAGACATGAAATTAATTCAACCACAGGCTTGAAAAATATGCTTTACCAAATTGAGGAAATAAACTATCTAACAATGCAATTATCTTAATACTTAAAAGTAAGAAGTGACATCAACTTTAACCATATATAAAATATCATGTATCATGTAAAATAAATAAAAAAATCCCACTTTTTCTCATATATGTTTTGTTGTGACAACACGCTTATATATCTATCAGTGAATTTTAACTGACTTAACATTATGCATATAATGGAACTCAGGCTGGAAATGATGCTTTTATTGTATTAATAGATGACAACAGATCCTTCCCTAAAGCATAACAGCAAGACATGAGCACGCCAAATCATAAGTAAACAAGAATTGTAAAAGCAGTTATTGGATAAACTAATGATTTTCTCAAAAATCTTCATGGCCTGTAGTGATATTTTTTTCTAAATAATGTAAATTATCTTTGAAATATGTCATTTTTTAACCCTTTCTCTTTTGTAATTTTCTGCTTTACCAAGCACGATGGGTAAGATTTTTAAGTTGCACTTAGAATAATCATCCAATTTAAAATCTGCATTATTTTATATAGTTTTATATTTATATAGAAATGTACTTGCCAGATGAGCTATGTTTAATTGTGCGTTTAATTTAGTAGCAAAGTTAGATACCATAGTAACCCTAAGCTTATTTCAATTTAGCTAAAAGCCATATGTGTAAACACAACATATTAAAAAGAAGCAAACCAACCAACAAACAAACAAACAAACAAAAAAAGTAAATTAAAACGATCAAACAAACAAATTGATATCCAAATAAGTCTTTGGTTTGGTGAAAAACATTGTGTATACAGACATGTTTAATGTAAAAGATAAGAAAATAAAACATTCTTGAAATACAAATTTATGCAAAAAAAATTTTTAAGTGGCTAAAATAGGCTAAGTAAGCTCTCAATCATTGATGTTACTCTCCATCCTTACATATTCCAAATGACAGCGTGTAATAAATAGACCACTTGAAAGGCTGCGTACAAGGAATCATATGCACTTGACAACTATTAGACAACTTGTTTATAAACATTTACTTTTTCATGATGAATTTGCTACTTTTTTTGTTCTTCTAACAATGAAACATTATCTTTCAGTATTTTTAGTATATATTCTTTTTGGCAGTAAAATAATATTTGTATCATTAAAATATAAATTTTAAGGAGCTGTACTTTGTAAAAAATACTATAGAACTAACTTTAAGAAAGGAAATTTATACTTCTAAAAAAACTTTCAAGATATTGTTGTTGCTTCGACTGGCTTATGTGCAATGGTCTTGTGTTTCATGCTAAATTTAGAGGAATATAGCAAGGTAGCTTAAAAGTTTTAAGTTTATTTCATTAGAAAGTTCGACTTAATAGTAAGGTAAGTGTTTATATCCCATAAATTATGGATGTCTAATAACGTAGGGAACTTTCAGTAATTTTCAGTTATATAACTAACACTTGGATGTCTAGTGTGATATTTAAAAAAATTTTAGATGTTGTTTTTGTCCTTGGTGCTCATAAAGCTTTTCACCACCATTAGCTCAACTTTTGTGTAATCAACAGCCTGTTTTATAGTACATGTCAGCGTTCAAATTAGAAATATAACTTCAGTTCACAAAGAATTGCTGATTGTAGGAAAGAAAATCTTTTGTAGATGTAATCTGGTAGCATTATAGGCCTCTTTCCATCAGTCACTCATTAATGGTTATTTCATTGCAACAATAATTGTAAAAATAGGTGATACAAACGATTGCCGAAAAAACAGGCTTTACAATTTTGCTATTTTCTTCGTACAATGACTCGCAAAGACGACATTTCAATTCACAAATTGCAAATTGTGCACTGCTAATTCGAACCCAAATGAAACAAAGTTTTTTTATGTAATAACTTTCCCGCAAAGAATAATTTCTATGAGATAAATGCATTTTACCAAAAATTTGCATTAGTGGCAAAAATTGGCTTCCACAAGGATTAGATGTTGTTCTTTCTTTTTCATGGCTCATTCTATTGCTTGCAATTTAAATGAATAGATACAAGCATATCTGACACACATACATAATTTGAATATTGCCTATTGAAAAACACAAGGCTGTCAATAAATTGTTTTAATTACACAAAAAACTAAATAATGGACCACACCTTATGGTCCATAATTTTTCCATAAGTTTCAACCAATGATTCAGCATAGAAGGGTGTTTCACCATATATCATTTCATAGCAGCAGATTCCTAATGACCACCAGTCACATTCTTTCCCGTATTCTCCTTTCCCTGCTTCCATCGCCTAAAATCACAACATATATGGATGTAACAACAAATGCTTTGTTTTTATTGATCTAAGGGTTGTCTTACACATTCAAGCAACATTGCTCTATTAGTTTTCTGATAGCAAGAATTTTCAGACAGAAAGTTTGAGTGGATAAAGAGGCTTTCATTCAATTGGCAAAACATGTTTCTTTCAGTAAAAAAAACCCTGAGGATTTTCCAGGACTTTATGTTAAAGTAGCTACTGGATTGTTCATGATTAAGGGTTTTTTTAATTTTTTTATCAATTTCTAGGTGCAAAACAAAAGCAACGATGAAAAAAGTAACAAAATTTACCTGTAGTATTTCAGGACTTATGTAATCTGGTGTACCAACAGCAACCGAACATTTGACCTTCAAATGAAATGTATTCGTCACAAAATTACATCTAACAACACTGGTTTACAAAAGGGTGACAAGTCCACTGACAAAAATTTACTACTGCCCAACAACATAAAATATAAAGTGTTTTTTTTTTTCAAAAATATTTGGTGCTTCTTTAGGATCTCTTCATATCAATAATTCCAAATTTTTAATTTTTTTTTTTTATATTTGATTTTTCTTCTGGTTGAAACAACATGCACACTCTCAATTAGAAAACCAATAAATTTTATCAATCAAAAAACTTGTACTTTAAATTCCACCAAATTGAACCTGTATGCACAATTAAAGAACAGTTTTATGCTTACATAACCGTCTTTTCCAATTTTCAGACATGATCCAAAATCAGCTAAGCGAATATGACCAGTTACATCAATTAATACATTGTCTGGCTTTATGTCCCTGTAAAAAAAATTTAAATGCAATTTTATAAACACATACTAATCCAGACGTTGAAGAAATTAAAAGCAATTGCTGTTTTGTTATCTGCAACTGCTAAGAGCCAACATAAATTAAAACAGCTGGACTGGAAAAAGTATATGGTTTATGTGCACAAAAGTAATTAATAGCAGGTAAAAACAGTGGGACAACACTGATAAAACCCATTTATCACTTGTTTAACTGAATGATCTTGTTTGTTTATTTATTTTAAAAGTCAATAATTAAATTTTACATAGATAGATAAACTAAATTAAACTCACAAAATAATGCCATTCTAAGACACCTCGGTTTACCTACAGCATAATATATACCCCTAAAAGTCCCCCGAATAGAGGTTGGCAGAACATATTTTATATGAAAGATCTAAATAGATTTGTGTTCCATAACGATTTTACCAAAAATAAAAAAATTTTTTATCTCACAAGGTTTCTCTTCCTTTTTACAAAGAAGGTATATAACTCATTACTATTGTAACCATTCCGAATTATCAATGATTTGACACAAATTAGTATTTTATCAAGACACAAAACAGCATTTAAAGCAGTGCCGAATTTGTGTTGAGTTTGTGTCAAATTTTACAAATTATTCACAATAAATTGCAAGTTTTTGGTGTGTCTAATTTAATTTAATGATTCAAGAAATAATAGAGAGGCCAGAAAACAGGTGTATAGAGTTATGCTACCCTTTTTATTATGTCATACTGTTCAAGCTCTTAAATGGTTTAAATGAAAAATGTGTTAGCTGGACACTGGTTTAATTGTTACAAAATTGACTTCATTCTAAACACTACCAAAAACTTTTACCCACCTGTGCACATAATTTAATTCATGAATTGAATTTATAGCCAGTATGATTTCCGCCACGTAGAATTTTAACATCTTTTCAGGTATATGGTCTTCATATTTACTTAGCAATGTTAACAAGTCACCACCACTATAGTAATCCATAACAAAGTACTATAAGAAAAGAAAAAGGTAGAACCAACATTTAATGTTAAATAGATCTTTTCACTGACTAGTACAGTAAAAAGACATTATTTGCTATGACTTTGGCGAAAGAATAAAACAAGGCATTATTTTAAGTGCATATTGGTTCTGTCAATTTTTTTCTGAATTTTGTATAGGCTTTTTCTTTGTTTTCACTACTTTTACCTATTTTTCAAACTTAGTAAAATTTTTTTAGATATTAGTGTATATTGAATTACAAATTTTGAATTTAAGCCAATCTTTACCAATTTCCACAAATTTTTGCCCATTTCATCAACAAAAATACTGGCAACAACAATCTGTCAGACCAAGTTGTTACTTATTAGGGTCTAGACAACATTCCAAACATTTTGTGAGAGGCGTGCGATCAATCACACGTGCAAATGTTTTTTTCTTTACTTATAGCTTTCTGAAATTATCGAAATTACGAAAAAAGAAAAATATATAGTCAGAAAGATTTAAAAAAAGCTTTGGAACACTTATCATTAACTTAATTTTTTTTCATGTACATAGAAAATCGCGTATTTAAAATGCATATTTTTATCATTATCATCATTCTCAGCTTAACGTCCGATTTCCATGCTCGCATGGGTTGGACGAGGTATATTAATGACCCTCTTCCAATCTGATCTAGACTGTGTTAGATCTAAACTCAACTTCCTCTGTATCAAGTCCGTCCTTATAACCTCCTGGCAAGTCTTTCTCGGCCTGCCTCTGGGCTTTGCCGCAGGAACTATTAAGTCTCTACACTTTCTTATCCAATTACCCCCCTCCATTCTTTCCAAGTGCCCCGGCCAATTTATAAATTTGCTAATTCTTTTAATTTAAAGAGATTTAATGAAGTTAAAATTGAAAAATAAATTTAGACTGGGCAAGCAATCTGAATAAATAGAATAAACTTATAAACGCATATTTTTTACAAAATCTTTTTATCTATTTTATCTTGTCTTTTTTATATATTTTAATTATTTTTTAATGCAAATAATCAGAAAGGATAACATTTATTTCCATGTAAGATGAATTGATAGTGCTCAGCCAGACAAAATTTTGTGGAATTGGGGGAGCAATTTATGGCTCAGCTTGTTTCTCATTTTCAAAATTGGGCGAGTCTTTGTGTGAGCAAGAGCGATAGCTCTCCACTTATTGATAGGCCCGGAGATGCCATTAATAATATTTAATTTAAATTTGTTTTTACATCTTTTATACGTAAAGCTTTCTTGCCATAAAAAGAAACAAAATAATGAATTATTACAGATTGTCTGTAACAACGATGTACGGAGGATTCTTTCTCATGTTTTTATAATTTTTATATCCATTTTTATCTTACCAATGTGCATAATAAAATAAGTGGAAGTAATGTGAAGGACAAAGTTACACGTGTCTTATTAATTGTATTTTTTTATTTTATTTTTTATTTTTGGTGGCCCTTGTTGTTAGAAAGTAGCTCAAACTTAATTGTAACATTTTTTGCTCTTTTTTACAGCATTTATCAATTTAGTCCTGGTCACTATAGGCAATAAAACCTACAAATAATAACTGCCATAATGCCCGGAAGCAAATCATTTTAATATGCTCAATGTGATTGAAAAGATATATGAAAATTGATTTCCAGAATCATCTTTTAGAGAAGTTGTTGTTAAGAGAAAAAAATAAAGTCATTTGTTAGGGAA
The DNA here is from genome assembly GCF_029227915.1 of Hydractinia symbiolongicarpus. Lineage (NCBI taxonomy): Eukaryota > Metazoa > Cnidaria > Hydrozoa > Anthoathecata > Hydractiniidae > Hydractinia > Hydractinia symbiolongicarpus. The sequence goes on from NC_079878.1 coordinate 9,667,592, forward strand.
AAACGGCAAATAATATTTATGTCCTGTTCGGTAGTGATTTTATAATTTAGGATTTAAATATTTATAATCGTCTTTCAAAGAAATAAAGTTAAAATATAACTTAAACAAAATAAGTAAAAAAATTAAAAAAATTCTTTAATAGCAACGGAATATTATTTTAGTAAGAAATTTCATGATCTATCCTTAGCATTAAAATTTTAAATATTGTTATTAGCCACGCTTCAACTTTCCGTAATTCATTTTAATTAAATATTGCTTATCCCACAAGTAGTTACAAAGTTTAATTAATGACTTTACTCACAATTTTTCATACTATGGGTTTAAATTTCCGGCTGTGAGCTTTGTTTGTAACTTGTTCTTCGCATGTTCCCCATGCCAAAACAATGTGCTGTGTAGGGGCGAAAGGAGTTTTGTTCTTACTTTTGCTTCTTAAAATTTATTTTGCACCACATGCGCGGAATTATTGACATGTGCGATTCATTGCACGCCCACCTAAAATCTTACGAAATGGCCTGACATTTGTGGTGAGTTTTATGTCTATTAAACACCAACATCAGGGGTCAGCCACTTCCCTGCCTTGAGCCATCAAAAGAAAATACAGTTATCTCCCCCCCCAAAAAAAAAAATATATATATTTACCAAGTTACTTTCATCCTGGAAAGCATAATGCAGCTTTGTTACCCATCTGTTATCACCAAATACTAAAACATCACGCTCCTCCCGAAAACAAGCTGTCTAAATTTAAGCATAGAGGTTTAGAGGAAAAATTATGCATATAAAAAAATTAAAGTAATAATATGCAATCAATGCAAACCTCTGCTCTTTTTAACATCTCCCACTTATTCAGTGTTTTCATGGCATAAATCTGACTTGTGGATTTCATTTGAACAACGGCAACCTAAATAATTCAAAAGTCCTAATGGTAATATATATCATAACGGTACAGTCAACCATTATACATAACAGAACTACATTGAAAACAAAAAATTAAAAGTGAAATATTATTTCGTAATAGTTAAAACTTGCTATCATTGAAACTTTTGTCGTATGAAACATTTATTTTGTTGATTACACTACATAACACCAATTTAGGACACATAAAAATATTATTTTTAATTTAAAAATTTTTAATTCAAAAATTGACAGTTTTGTCAAAATAACCACATATAAATCAGTAGTTTCTGCAACGCATTTTTGACCTACCATAATCATAAAAATGATTTTTATTTATACAATATTAATACCCCCGTTTTACTAACTTATCACGACACGAACCTTATTCGATCCTTCGATCACGCATTTCAATGGTCCTCCATCATGGAGAATATTTCAACGTTACATAAAATTTGTTTGTATTTGTGCGCAAAAAACTGCATGCGGAGGAAATATATTGCTGAACTGTGAAATAAAAATAAATTGGCTTGTAAAGTAAGAAAGATTTTTTACTGAAGCAAATGATAAATTTTTTTGACGAAAAAAATGTAAAAAAAGCGATTAAATATATTTTTTATTTTCTTAAAAAGAAAATGTTTTGCCAAAAACGTTGCTTTGAGTCAGTAAAAGACACCTCGTCACTTTGCATCATTATTAATTTCTCCCTTGTGAGACACAAGAGGTTTGAAGTCGTATTATGGCTGTAGCTTTATAAGTCTTTCTCATGAAGAGAATTATCTGATTCTAAGTTTTCTAAGTTATAATCTTCATTATTACAAGACGTTTTATCAACGAACAATGTAAACAATAAGTAAACAAACTTTTAGAAGGTGTGCTGCTGAGCTTACGGACTTTCTGCACGATGTGACGTATCCTTATTTTTTCGGACCTAGTCCTCCTGACTGTATGCGACCTTGCAAATTTATTCGAAATTGAAGATGTTTACAGACCTGATAAAGATATATATATAAAGGTTTTTTAACGATTGTAAAAGGTTTATTTTGTCATATTTATGTATTGTCTTTAAAATAACATTTTTTTAAATATTTTTTTTCACTCGAGTGTCCCTTTAATTTCTGCAAAATATCAGGGGTTGTTTGCAAACTAATAAAGTTTGAACATGAAATTTTATTCTGTCATATTCCTTTTTTTTCACTGATTGTGCATAAAATATTACTAAGAATGTTTTAACAGAAGTATTAAAAATATTGAAATCTTAAGTGGGTATTCAATATTTAATGTTTAAATATTAAATGTTTCAATATTTTTAGGAAAATAATTTCCGGCAAATCCATCGAATTTGTTTCACCTCAGAAATTAATTCTGCAAAAAATGGTGATATTTTGGAATTATGAAATCCTTCCCCTGTGAAAGTAATGGTTTTTATCATGCCATAAACTGCTTCTTTTCAATGAAAAGATTGCTATAACAATATACTAAAACAAATATACGCCCCATAAAAACTATTTAATCATTTACAAGCATTGGAATTTAAAATTTAGATCTTTCAGAATTTAATTAACATTAAAAGCTTATTGTACAAAAGTGAAAGTAATAAGTATTTTTTTAAATCTGATTAGTGTTGTTGGCAGTATTTTATTTTAGCATAATCAAACCAATCAAAATTATTTAAATTTTTGTCATTGTTCTTTTTAAAAGAGACACCATGGGTGATTGTTTCTAAACTTATTAAAATAACAACTTCTAAAGATTAAAAATTTGATCTACAACTGTCATATCAGTCCTATTTAAAAGCAAGGCTAAAATAAAGGCTAATATTTTCTATTGAAAAATAAAGTTAAGGGACATTATACTCAGCCTCCAAATAAATCAAGTTTAAATATTAGAAACTGTGTTACCCCACATGGTCCCAATTGTGCACACAGTCTTTTTTTACCAATGCAAAAAATATGGAGGAGTTCTTTATAAAAATCAAAGAACCAATAAGAAACAAAACTTTTTTCAATCCATAAATTTAAATTTTTTTTATTGTAAATCATTTAGTGGAAAAACTATTGCAAATCGACAATAAGATTGTACTGCAGGTTAAATTCTGATTACGCTTACTTTAATCAGGAGTAAAAGCACATTGCTTACAACTGTGGTACAGCATTAAGACTTTATTATTATTAGAAAATGGTTAACATATCCAATTTTTACAGAATAATTCCAAATAGATCAGTCTGTGTAACCATTATGATGTCAGCAGTATGAAAAACCATGCTTTTAGTTCAAGTTAAGTCCTATAACTTCAGTAAAAATTGAAATAAGAACTGAAAACTTAAAAATTTGTCATTATCATCACAGTTTCAGAGATTGTAAATTTAGCCATTTTTTGAGATGCAAATAAACTGTTTTTCATATTAATTTTGACATAGATACATGTGTAGAAAACATCAAAGACAATTCTCACAATTAAAATACCGTATTTTCCGGTATATAAACCGCACATCGTATAACCTGCAGCTCAGCTTTTTTAGGGAGTTACAAACCAGATGTTGTCAGATAGCCTGCACCTTCGTATAACCTGCATAAAATTTCAATCATTGAGTTTTACTAACCCACACCTTTGTATAACCCGCATCGGAAAAAAATTCAGCATAGTTTTACTCCAAATCATTTTATAAACATGTGCGTGTGGTTGCTTTTATCGTTTGTTTTTTAGTTCTGGGTCATTATTTTTTTTCCATGCTGGAGACAAGTGGGAGACGTTTAAACTCGTGAACCCCAAACACAAGAACCGAGTGTCTGAACTAGCGACTCTCTAAATCTTAACTTCCTTGTCCCTGATTACCGAAATAATAATAAACAACATAATAATTATCACAGGTTGTCTGTAACAGCGATGTACCAAAATTACTTGTTTCATTCTGCGCAATTTATCAGGTTGTTAGTACTACAAATAAATAAAAAACAACACACAGAAGATTCTGTTAAAAAAAGGAAACCTTAACTTGTTTGCACCAGTAAATGTTTAAACTTTAAATTTCACAATAAATAACAGAAAAAATAAAACTTATCATATAACCCGCACTACCAGTGGAAGTCATAAAAATCAACATATATCGGAAAAAACGGTAAGTCAGACAGATAAAACGTTTCCTAAGCCCAAAGAATTTGGTCTTAGGCCCAAGCCAAGGACTAATTGCTTCGTCCAGTTTAGAGAAATTAGGAATGCGTAAGAAATTATTAAATTATTCCCAATAGACAGAATGCAATTCTTTTACATCAATGGTGCAAAATCTAAACATGCAACATTGGATCAAGGGTCTGGCTCCATAGTATTTTATAATCATGGTTGCTTATATTAATCACAACATGAAATATTCCTTGTTATCCAGCTTTGCAGATGACACACAAATCATGGGCACCTTTAAAATCCAAAGTGATTTAAAAATAATACATTAGTGGACAGATAATAACAACATGAGACTAAATGGGTGTAAGTTTGAGCTTCTAAGTTATGGAAAGACAGAGTCTTTGAAACCATTATCTGTATATTTAAGCAACATTTCAAAAAAGATTAACACAAAAAAACAATGGAAGAGCTTGGGTATTATAATGTCAAATGATTGCAAATTTAACCTTCACATCTCTAACCTTATATCAAAGGCAAATAGTATAACTGGATGGATACCACAAACATTTGAGACCAGAGAAAAAAACCTGTAATGCTGTTCCTCTGGAAATCACATTAGAAATTCCCAACTAGATTTTTGTTCCCAGTTATGGTCTCCACTACTAAACTGACACATAAAGGACAGATAAATGGTCCAATAAACGTCACTAGGAAAATCACTGGAATTCAAGGTTTTTCTTACTGAAATTTACTAAAACAAACAAAACTGTATTATTTGGAAAGAGAAGAAGAGAACGTTAAACAATAATCTGAAAAATAAAGATAGTACCAAACTTTGGTCAGGAAACTGTGATTGGAGGGATCATATGAAACATGTGATTCGACTTGGTTTCATTTGACATAGTTTGATTGAAAATGTGTTGTTCCTGTTGTGAAGAAAGGGCTATTTTATAAGATTCTCTGTGCAAGCTTAGCTGTTTAAGGGATGTGATTTTTAAATTGTCTACCAAAGGCAACATCCAATCTGTCTGATTGCTGTATGGACTGTTTAAATGGAAGTTAGATTTTTTCTTTCTATTGTTCCTGATGAGGCACTGATACCAAATTAAGTTTAGTTTTAAAAAGGCCAAGACAAACAGAATCATTGACATGATGAGCAAAGGACTCTCAGAGTTAGTTGCGTGGAGATCTCACAGAATCTACTTTAAAGTAATTATAATACACTTATTCAACCTAAATTTTATGCTGCATATATAAACAGTTAAATCAAAGTCGTCAGAAATTTATTTTTTGTGTTCTACCCGAATCTGCGACACAGTTTATGTACTAATAAGTTAACTAGTTCCAATCAATTACTTTTCGAACAACCACTTGAACTTGTTCTGCAAAATAAACAGTGCTGAACAACTGTTACTGTTGTTTTTGACAGAGTAATAATAGGTTTCATCATAATTCTTGGGAATGTCAGTTTTGAAAATAGTTATTACACTCTAAATGATGATATTCAGACACACTCTATTGTATTTGTGACATTTTCGTACTAAGGGCACTGCTTCATGGTTTTCTGGGACTAGAGCATAATAGACTGCTGTCATCTGCAAAGTGAAAAACATCACTACAGGAAATTAAGTTTAGGAGGTCATTAATGTAAATCAAGAAGAGTAGTGGTCCAAGGACCGATCCCTGGGGCCCCCCATGAAAAAGTTCTTTACTAGTCCTTAGCCCATGAAAAATTCCATGTAGTTCTCTTGTCAGACACCCTTCCTGCATTGCTATATGCAGGCCTATCAATAAGGGGAGAGCAATCGCTCTTGCTCACACAAAGACTTGCCCAATTTTAAGAAATGAAAAACTAGCTGAGCCAATAATTACTAATTACCAATTCCACAAAACGTTTGTCTGGCAGAGCAATATCAATTCATCTCACATGGAAATCAATGTTATCATTTTTATTATTTGCAGTAAAAAATAACCCAAATTATATATATATATAAGAAAGACAAGATAAAATAAGTAAAAAGAATTTTGTAATAAAATGCTTATAAAGTTTAAAAATTATTTATTTCGGTTGCTCGCACAGGCTGACTTATTGTAACCTTGGGCTAGCAATTTATTGCTTGTTTATTATTTGCTTATTGATAGGCTTGTACATGCATTCTTGTTGTAATATTAGTAGTTATTACTATGATAACATGTGCAATTTTAATAACATTTTTGATTTCAAACCTTATGTTTTAAAAATTGGCTCACAGTTAGGAAGCAATTATATTTTTTTGATCATGTAAAATGATCTAAAACATTTAATCCCTATTAATATTATTTTTTCTTTCAATTAGAGCAAGTCCATAATTAAAAATCATGACCAAATTAAGATAAGATCCAAAAGGCTTTGAATAATATATTATTTTTGGTTTCCACTTGTCCATGCATTCGAACAAAACACACATATGTAAAATTAATCTCACAGTTTGTGCATAATTTAATAGTTGATTGCTTGAATCTATTGACATTAATGTCTTTTTAAATCAACATGACATCATAAAAAGGTCCACAAATGACGGTTTACAAAAGAAACAAACAAACAAACAAAGAATTTACAAAGCAACTAGGTTAGTAAAAAGCTTTAAAGGGAATGGCAACAAGAGTTATAATTTCTAAAACTGATTAAATTAACACAGTTGTTGTATTCTTGTAGCAACAAACAAAATGTCAAAAGTGTGAAAATAACAATTTTGTTATTTACACAATGTTATATTTACTTAACATGCATTATTAAAAACTGACAACAGTGTAAGCAAACATTGGGTTTATTATTAAAGAAAATTTTATTATATATGTATATAAAGAGATTGTCACGATGTAACACTATAAAACTTAATTGAAATCTTCTCACTCCATCCCATACTCATGTTGCTGAATTATACTTAAATTATTATCTTCGAAAATCTATTTAATAAAAATTTTAGGGCCAGCTAAATAGGATTTTTAAACAGTATAAAATCTATGTCTATTATGTCAAATTTACATATTCACTTACTTCACCAAAAGCACCCCGTCCAATAACATTTAAGGTGTCAAAATCATCACGCTTTAGCCGTAAATGTTTGACTCTTGTAGCAACAGGTTTCACTATAATAAACAAAAAACAGATGCACTTTGTCATTTTTAAAATGCCCTACATTGATTCTAATAGATAAATGTTTGCAGAGGTGAAGCTGTTCTATTACACATTTTAAACAATGTTGTAAGATGAAATTGACCACCCAACTAAGGTATCATAAATTGCCATTTATAATATAATATTAAAAGGTAATAAATGCACAAAATGCAAGTCTCATACATATAGAGAGTCATTTTTTTATTTGATTAGGAGTAAACTAACAACAATCACATATCTAACTGATTATTGTCAATTTGATCTCTGACACTATGAATAGCACTGAAAAATATCACAGATCACTGCCACTATAAATATACATTATTATTATCTCTGTAAAAATTTTTAGAAATTGATGAGGTGAGAATTTGAAAAATTGGAGGGGGTTGTCTAGACATCTATAACTTTGTACACACTGTTCATATTCTAAATAAAACCATAGTATAAAAATATATTATATACAAAACTTTATGACAACACTAGGTGTTTGCATGGTGTACAATGACTTAATGTTATAATTGACAATATATGTAAATAAAATTGATTAGGGTATTATGATTGAAAAATGCTTTTTGCCACCATTGCTTTTTAGAGCCTTAGCTTAGTAGCTAGTTATAACTCTTGGTGGCAATTTATTATTGACCAGTGCATGTTACCATAGTCCATGGTTAACTCTAGTCATGTGAGGGAAATGGGAAAGATTGCACAATACGTGGGCTATTGGATATTGCATGAAGTTTTTTGATGAGCACAAACCCTAATTGGGTTTGTATAGCTTAAAAGGAGCATTAAATACTGGATGAATCTTTATCTATAGGGGAGAATGGGTTTAATTTAGGTGATTTTATTACGTATGCATACTATGAGAACCCACCAGATCCACAAAATGTTTACTGTTAGATTGGAAAAAGAAGGACAACTGGTCTTTTGTTAGTCCAAGCAATTAATAATCATTTCTTCACTGTTCACAATTTATATTATAATTTTCTGGGATTCAAAGTCTGGATAACCTCAACAATTCATCTGTTCATTCATTTTGACAGGTGGAGATAGTATGCTAGCGAGAAAAAGTTAATCTAAATTTTTAGTAAAAAAAAACAAACTCAACAGGCAATAACATTTCAACCTTACCAATATCAATAAAATCAGTAACATGTTTGTCTCTTTTAAGTAAGGGTGTATTGCATTCATCATATAACACAAGGAGAATATCAAGTAAAGTCTCTACACTAAAAACTTCTCGTTCAATACCAGGTATTTGTGTGTATAATTTCTCTAATTCTTTTAATCTTTTTGCTCCGTTCTCTTCCATGTTTATGTGATAACTAATTTTTTTCAGCTATGACTATTACAGTTCAATATGGAAGCTTCATAGACTTCCATTATCTCCAATTTTAGTCTTTATTCACAAGCGACAAGCGACAACACGGGAATGACGCACACGGGGGTGGTTCCTGTCCTCTTCTTTTGCTATAGAAAGTAAAGTTGTAATATCTACTTAGACTGGGTTTATCGATTTATAATAAAAATAGAGCAGGGTAAATTCAATGTTAGATAAATTGTATTAGTGAGCTTCAAGGAGTTGTATGTAGTATGAAGATCTTGTCTCTCTTTGGTTACTCCTTTCGATGGGGTCAACTTGCTTGCTCACTCCAAACTTGACAGTGTTTTGCTCCTCCTTCTGGGAGGTTAAAAATGGCGGCTGATCACGTGATATGTAATGACGGATTTTTTTGTGCATTTTAATTCCTGAATTTTTTGTTTGATAAAATAAAAAAGAAAATTATATCTGGGATTCAGGTCAAGTATCATGCTAATTTCTTCCAAGATTTTATTTTTACAGGCACATTCCTTTCACCAGATAAATATTTCAAAAAACCCGTATACAACCCAGCCTGATCGGGATATGCGGCTTTAGGGTTAAAACGAGGGTAAAAACAAAACGAGGCCAATTGAAGGAGAATTTAATAATTGATCTTGATACCTGAACAAAATCAAGTATGGCTGCCCAAGCCAGGTAGGTTGCAGAGAAAACAAATAACCTATGTGCGGAAAACTAAGATTTTTGCACGATGTTCAAAAACATTTAAAATTTACAGTTGAATACAATCTCTTAGATATTCTTTAAAGATATCATGGAATTTAAAACAAAGATTTTTAACCATATATTCAATGCTTTTTATCTTAACTAACTAGATACTCTAATATTTTGTTTTTTATAGATCCTATGAAAAAAGTATCTCCTATTCATCACGGCAGGTATGTTATAGGTGTAACAGAAATGTATAACTAAGTAAATTTTGTTTGTTCTTTTATAGATATCAAGAGAAAATGTTCAATATCATAAAGGAAACATGAAAATCAAGAATAAAAAATATTCTTTTTTGCATGCAAAGTTTTTTATAAATCTTTTAATTTTGCATTGCCTTTTACTTAAACCATCTTTGCGTAGCTTATTTTGCTTAAAGGTTACATCCCATGACAAAAAAGTTTAGCTATCTAAATCAACTCAAATTAATGTGATGATTAAGAACAAAATATTTATTTTGCTCAAAACTCACAACTTTGCCAGATAAAGCTCCTCTATGATTTCGGTAGAACCAGCTAGAAGATTTGGAACAGCATTAATATCTATTGCAAAGCTAGCAAAAAGCATACAATTTTCGATATAAAAACAACACAGCATGGCTTTTTATTCAAAAGTTTACTATTGCGTTACAGTATTTCTTGAGAGTTTCGTTTTCTTCACATACTCCACTACGTCACATACCAAAAGTTAGCTCAATTAAATTTAGCGAGTGACAATCAAAACACAGACATACTTTGTATTATATCTTGAATATAAGTATGGGTTTTATGAAAGGACTGTTATATTGTTAAATCCGAACAAATATTGAGTCAATTAAGTAATCATGTTGGGATCTATGCCATAAAGTAAGAAGACTCAAAGCTTCAGGTTGATAACAAAGAACAGATATTTCTCCTGAAGGTCTACCCCCCCACCTTCCTTGCCTTTTATGAATTTTAGAAATCAAGTTTAATTTTAAATTCTAACTATTTTGCTAGGTTTCTTTCCAATGTTTTATACTAAGCCTCTCTCTACTAGCTGGTCACAAAATGTGTAGTGTTAGGGGTGATGCATGTATCAAGCATGTATCATTTTTTTCCAAAATCACATCCTTTTTCTCATATTTAACATCTCTATCCAATTTAAGAAAATTGGATAAACCATAATGAGTAAACTTTGTTACTAACTTCATCATGTTATCAGCGTAAACAATGTTAACGTATTTAAAAATATCTTTGGTGTAATATTTAACAATTTGTTTGCCCGCAGGATATTGCAATTGCAGGATACCTTACCTTTCTTTAAAAAATGATGTTTATTCTGCAATTATGTAGTGTGCTGTGTTTGTGGGATATAGAGACTTCACAGAGTGTGAATAAAGCAATTGTTTTGGCCACTAAAAGAAATATCAGAGAACTCCATAGACACTTTTAATTGCACGCGTCTGCACACACAAATGTTATCCAGGCAAAAGTACAGATTGCTGTTAAAATTGCGATTTCCACCTGCAAAGTTATTTTGAACATTTATCTTCTCCTTACTAAATGATTTAAACATTAAGCATTTTTTATTAAGTCTTCTCATTTGTGTCTTCTTGTGGTTTTACAACTTCAAATATTATTCTTAAATAGTATGGTTCTACCATTATTTTTGTTTACATGTATTCATATGAAATATATTATTTTCAAATTCTAAACTGTAATAAAAATGCTTGCATGAGAATTATTTAAATAAAATGTTATGCACTAATTGTATGCATAGAATGTTTTAACATTGCTCATTTGGCATTTTTGCCACAAGTCCTGGTTTATTTTCAATGCAATGCACACGCAAATTCTTATTATAAGTTCATACGTGTCATTTGTAGCAAGTGATCGGATTTTTTTCAATTTGCAAAAATTAATGCTTGCAAACAAAAAAATCTAAAGTTTCAACTTTAGACTTGATGATAAAACGTATTAAGGTAGAATTCTTGAAACTTTTAAGCAAACTCCTGGTCATTTGCAGAAGTTTTATATGCAAATCTTTCATTTGCAAAAGTTTATGTTCACTAAATGCCAAAATCTCTTTTTTCATTCTTAAAACTTTCTGTTTACAAAAGTTTCTACACTTTAACCAAAATGATATCACAGGAATCTAAACGATAATAAAAAACATTTAGAAGAAATTAATTTTTAGAATATACACAAAACAAATAATTCTTCTTCTTGTTTCTTTTTATTCGCTATTATGCAGGGTGTCCATTCTAAGCAATAAACTGAATCAAGCTGGAAAATACATTTTCAGCTAATCTTTGGGTATAACATTTTAAAATGGAACCTGGGACCCTGTCAGCGTTAGAAATTTTATGTTTTTTTTTCCAATGATAAAAACAGTAGTTGCTTGAAGTATCGAATAATCCCTACCATTAGGTAATTGTTTTTGATTTACCATGCCACAAAAAATTGCGTGCATGATTGGCATCAGGCACCGATCGTGTACATTACATTAAATATGGGACTTTTTAACTTTGTATATTTTCAATTTTCACCTACAGAGAAAAAAAATCGTGATCTTTTAGAATTGATTACATCAAAACCTAGCGAAAATGGGCAACTTTGTTTTGCAGGTGTTTTAATGGATTTATTTCAAATAACAAATAATTTAAATATTTTTTTCACTGTGATTCTCATCCACATTTGAATTTCTATTTTAAATATATATTATTGAAAAAATTATCTGTGGAAGACGTGTACACCATTTCGGTGCCCAATTTCACATATATTTTTTTGTTGCCGTGCTTGATTCCAAGTGTACACGTTCGTGTAACAATACTTAAAATACTGAGCCCGATTTATTGTGTACCATAAAAAGGAATCTTTTGTAGTTAACCCTAAAAAAACAGAAATTGTTTGTCATGGTAAACACATTCTCTACCACAGGTATATTCATAGTTTAGAAATACAAAGATTAAACATACCTTTACATGTGTATATAACTAAAAAGTTTTGTCGATCTAATGAACAACAACATCAGTAAAAATATAAAAAATTAAAGTTAAATTTGTTTACAAAGACATTCCTAACTTTCAATGATAGATTTACACGCTACATATTTAAAATGTCATGATTTTTTTAAAAATATGTTGAATTCAACAAATTTTAATTATCACATCTGATTTTCTTCTTAATTTTAGGTTGATGACAAGTACATTCCTAAAAATCACCGTCACTCAAATCATCAGCCATCAAGCCGTGATTCATCACCTTACAGAAATAAGTTAAACCATCATTCTTCACCTAACGGTAGAAAACGTCCATATGATTCACCATCATCTGTTTCCTCTAAACATTCAAACTCACCTTACGAAGTCTCACGAAAGAAAGGTACTGCAAGAATTTATTAAAACTTGAAATGAAAGGAAAATGTTTATGTGCATTGATATAAACATTTTTCTCTTATTTTGCTGCACTGTGATTTATATGCACTAAAATTGGTCTGCAAAGTAGTCATGGCCTACAAGATTGGTATGCTTTTAAATACACTGATCAGAAAATCAATCTGCTTTGGCATTTCTTATAGCTTGTGACAACTTGACATTCATAATTTTTTCTCCATTAGATAGAGGAATGAACAATCCTGTCAAATCTTCCAACACTCAACAAGTAAGTTAAAGTGACTATGATTTTTTTTTTAAATTTTTGACAAATTCCAATTTATAAGTATGCCAATTTATTTTTAGTTGCTAAATGAAAATTGCATTGTTTTAAGGATAATTTTCAGATTTAATTATGTTGGATAAATTATGATGTCGTATTTAAATAATATCAAATTTTGATATTTTCTGTCATCAGTAATTTTAGACCTGTTAAGGGATATAAATTCAAACTTTATTAATGCATTGATAGTATAAAGGTAAATTGATTAACATAAATTTTTTTGACAAAATGATACTTGTTTGCTCGTCCTAGGCCCCCTAAAAAGACGACTCCATAACTTGGGATCTGCATGTCGGTTTGCAATTAAATTTTGTGAGTGAGCATAAAGGCCTATACAAGCTGAGAATTAATGAATGAATAAAATAAACATTATTTCAGTTTACTAGGAGATAAATACATTATTGATTAAAAATTATGCCCTAGTAAACCCCAGAAACTGCCAAAGTTAGAAGAGCTAGAAGTATGACAGCCACCGTGGACAATACAAAACAGACAACTTACACAGACAACACTGCAAAACCAGACATACAAGCGAAAAAATGTGAAAATATTGCAATTGCAAATCCCAAGAACAAAAGTGGTGTGAACGTGATTGCGAACAATAAAAATTAAATCTAAGCAGTAACGCCATAAGTTCAATAGTTTTATTGTTAAAAAAAGATTCACACAATAAATCCATAATAAATTTGCCAATATTTTTTATTTGAAAGAGTTTGTTATTTATGGTTATTTATGGTATGCATTAAATGTTTTGGTTTTATTTAAAAATTTTGATGAGACGTTCCTACTTCCATTTTACAAGAAAATAATTTGAAACTGTGAACTTTGTTTTTTTAGTTCCTAAAGTGCAGGGCATTTACATTTTAAGCAGAATGAAACGCACTGCCCATCATGGTGTCAATTCACACAAAAGCATTAATTAGGTTTCCTTGACCTTAAATTTGTTGCAATAAATCACTTAAATAGTTAAGGACAAAGGCCAAGAAGTGAATGATTATGTAGCAGTTGTTTATTTATTTTTATAATATGAACAAGTAATACTTCTTTTGTTTTTGTATAAAGACCTTTTCAACGTTTCCCTATGGCCATCAAAAATCTTCAGAAATTAAATAAATGCATCAGGGAATTAATTAGAGAATGCATGCTTTTAATGCATGCTTTTCAAAACAGTAAGGTACAGTTGTCAAATCAAGTTTATAAATAATATGCTAAATAACTTTCATCTTCCTTAGTTAGTTTCAGGACAGAGAAAAGTTAAGAAATTTCACACTTGTTATCATGGCAACTCCTTGGTTAACAGGTCGTCAGAAAAAATATTTTTACATATTTTCTAGCCCCTGTCTTCCCCATCCCAAAACTTCCAATAAAATTCAATTCACACTAAATCACAATACCCCATTGAAAAACTATCAAAACACTTGTATGGAGCTTTTGCATGTGTGATTTGTTGTCACAATTGCACTTGCATGATGGCTTTACATTTTATTAATTTTCTTGTATAGCCATGTGGGTGGCGTGCAGTACAACAAGTTTTTTTTCATTTATTAAGTTACGCTCTTTAGCATAAAATTTTTGTGCAGGTCAAAAAGCCAAACATTACTCTATAATGTAAAGATATTTCTGCTAACTGTATGATTTTCTGTTAATTTTTAGATTGACAGTGATTGGTCACAACATGTTAGTTCTTCTGGTAAAGTATATTACTATAATAGGCGAACAGAAGAATCACAGTGGGAAGTACCAAAAGACTGGATAGATAGGTAAGTATATGATATTTGTTTCTAAGAAGTCATGTGTAGTGGAATGTGTAATTTGACATAAATATCAAGATTTTAAAGAAGAAAAGAATTTCGAAGCAAGAAGAGTCAAATTTCCACGTTTTAAAATGCCAAAAAATTATGAATTCTCATATGGTGACACAAACAGTGTTTGTGTTGATCTTATTGACACTAGCACTAAGGCACACAAATCAGTATGTTTTATAGGCCTGGTTGTGAATGGTTGGGCGATCAAACTTCTACACCCCCACGCATGGCACTATTTTTTTTAGGCATCGAACGATAATTGTCATTTTCACAAACCTGCTAGCGATTGGTAACAGCACTGTTACTAGGCAACAGTTCTGCTAACAATCACTTATGGGTTTTTTGAAAATTGACACTAGTTACTAGGCAACAGTGCTGTTAACGATCACTTAAGGTTTGTGAAAATTGACAATTATCGTTCGATGATTTCACTATTTTGGCTCACAGGAATAAATCCTGAAAATAGGTGTTGACACCCGAAACGCAATGAAACAAATGTCGTTTTTCTTTTTTTTCTCCAGTTTAGTCCTTGCAAGTTTGAACAAATAGTGTTCTTCTAAAAAAATCTCCTTAATTTATGCATTTCAAGTCTGTGGCCACCCCAACCTTAACGAAATTTAAATTTTTTTAGACAAAAGGAAACGAAGAATATTCAACGAAATAACCATTTTTCAAGAGACACACGAACCAGTAATAGTAATAATAAAAACTTTTCTCAAAACGATAAAATAAATAAAGACACACGAGATAACAGAAGTTATAAATTACCTCCCGATAAGAATTTTGCAAGGGATTACAAAGATAATAGAAATAATAGAGACAAAGTTGAAAGCTGGAATAATCGAGATCGTGAGAGAGATAGGGATTCGAGAAACAGTCGAGATTTAAAAGACTATTTTGATGGTAAATATAAATCAAGTTCAGGTAAATAAAGAAAAATATATATATTTATTACAGTAACTTTTGTTTGGTAAATGTTTTTTAAGCTAATATATCCTGGTTTATCTTACGCTGTCAGGTCTTTTAAGAAACTTGTGGAAAAACATGTGTGGTTGGTGGAACTGTTGAGATATAAACCGATCATTACAATATAAAAAGATCATTACAATATAAAAAGTAGTTTCTTTAGAATTATCAAAACGGTAATTATACCAGTATTATCAGCAAAGTGTCAACAACAATAAATACAACCTGCTACTAAATAGGAAGTTTTAAGTAACCAACTTGTTAACACTTGATAAACTGGAATTTTGTTTTTTTGTGTGATTTATGTAGTTTACTTACTGGAAGTATAATTTATTATAATATGTATTAAGTATAAATGGAAAAGCCTCCTAATTATGTTTCAACTGTAAGAAAGAGAGAAAAACTTGATTGGTTAAAACTTAACTAATTCATGTACTCTTTCACCCCTCAGGGTTTGTCCTGCTGTTCGTACCACCTCTTTATCTTTTTACAGGTTCTTCTTCACAAAGAGATACAAAATACAATTCACTGAGTGTTAAAACTCATGGACAGTCTACTCCTTTATCTTCTTCCACTTCTCTGAATCGGTAAACAAATTTTTTGTAATGTTTTATGTTGTTTTGTTGAATTCTACCTGGTAAAATTGTCTTGCAGTTTCAAGATTTTATGCCTTAAGTTTATAATCTAAGTAGCCGACATTTTATCCTAATACTAATAGCTCGTATCGTGGCACTCCAGACCAAATTAATGGTGTTTATGATGTTCTCCAAGACATTTCACCACCTGGCACTCCCACAAACGATGATGTCATAAACATTTCCAATATATCACCTGCTCCAGTGTACACGCCGCATGGTTGTTCGCCTCTGCTAAACTCCTCAAATTCAATCATGCCGTTACCCACCACTCCTTGCACACCATTGTTGTCACCTGTTGTTTTAAATGCAGCTGTCGTGGGGCAACTCCCTGCACCATTTCTTCATCCGTTGCAACAAGCGTTATTGCTGCAGCAACAGCAAATTCCATTGGTATGATTAAATGTTGCATTATTTTAAAAAAGAATTTAAAATTCTCAAAGCATGAAGCAGTCATGACAAAGAACAAAAAGAGCTTCTTTATAATTTTCATATTTTTCTTTTCTACTTTATAGAATAAGGATATGTATGGCTCTCCAAAATTACCAACCGTGAAAAATCATTTTGCTGATACAGGTATGCAATCAATCAACTTAAAATACTTATTCTTGTGTTATTGTTTATTCTTTCTTATTATTACCTGACTGATGCAAAAATCCGGTTGGTATGAAAAAATCCGATGATTTAATTGGTTTACGTCTTATTTTAACCGGTAGAGACCTGTTATGAAGCCATACTAACCGGTTTTGGGAGCCATTATAAAAATGGTAACATAAAAACGTAAACAAATTAAAAACATTTTCATAGAACACAAAAAATATAAAAGAGGCTCACTTAATACCATCTTTTCGTTTCAATTCACATAAACAATGATTCGAATTTGTTTTGTGTACTTACAAATTTTTAAAATCGAACGATCTTAAATTCGAAAAGTATCAAAATCGAACATGCGTTTTTTTCTTCCTTGTTGCCTGAAAATAGCAACTTAAATATGGCTTTGTTTGTTTGTTCAGAAAGGAATATTTATTTGCAGACCAGATACAGTCAGGTAATAAAACGGATACTGACCGGTTTTGATGGTTGCACTGTAAAATGCAATACCCTTGGTCAAGGGCACAGACCTCGCAAGTTTGGTCTGTACTTTTGACCTCGGGCTTTGTGATTTTACAGTACAACATCCAAACCGGTCATTATCCGTTAATTACTGCTTCGTATTTTGTATTATTTTGTTGTTTCTGCTGAAATCCTGACGTTATTTCTCCTCTTTCTACAGGTTCTGCTTCTTCATCACCACGTCTTTCTTCTTCTTTTCACCAAAAGTCGTCACCTCTACATTCATCACGTAGCAACAGTAGCTCTACGCCTCCGCCTCCACCGCCGCCACCGAAAGTTCAACATTTGGAATCCAGAGAGGGCGGGAGAAATAAACTCGATCGATATCATCGAAACAACTCTAGCTTTGATGCTAGATCCGAGCACCACTCGCCGCGGAATGATCTTCAAAATAGATCGAAATCTTTTGACTGTCGCAGTGATGACACTTCTTTGAAACCAAAATCCAGTGAGACGAGATACAACTCGGAAAGAAGTCTGAAAAAGCAACAACAGAAAAAAGACAACGAGCTGACGTTTCCGGAATTACCAAGTGTCGATCATCATTTTGTGAACTACACACATTTTCTTGGTGATTTTGCTTCTGCATTTTCGGGTAGTGTGGTTGAAAAACAGGTTAGTATACCTGTAGTGTTACTTTCCCTTAGATAAGCTTACTTACTTGTATAGCGTAGGGGGAGTGGTTAGTTGTCTTCTTTGTTAGTTGGCCTTTTTTGTTAATGGTTCCCTAACTTAAAAATTGGAACTATTACTTTATTGCAATTAATACCACAACCTAAAGAATTTGTACAGTTACCTCAAACTCTCTGGGAACGACCAAATATAATTTTTAAAGAGGGTAGAGTTTTGTTTTATTTATTCGTTGTTGCTGTTGAGCTTTTTGTTTATATATCTGCTTAGGTGTCAGCTGTTTGGGACGAAACAATGGGTTATCTTCACGCTGACGGCTGCCAAACCAAACACAGACTCTTTATGGCAAGAAATGATAGCGATCTTCAAGAGTTGAAGTTTGATGTCTCATCTAACTGGTAAGTTAAGACTTTATGGGTTTTAAGTTTTTTTAACTCACTCTTCGTATCTGGGTTTGTATATTTCAGATGCCTTAAACTCTCCATTCATTGATCTCGAGTGTTTTAACTAGTTATGGGTGCTATCGTCTCCGTGTAGTTATTGAATGTAGATTTTGGTTTTATTAAGACAAGAAGGGTGTTTTGGGGATTTACAGGTGTAAACATCATTTTGTCGTTCATTCTTCACCAATAAGACATTAGTATTTATGCTAGTCGGCCTGTTACACGACTCAACAAATTGCGGGTATTATTAAAATAGGGACTTCATACCTCTTGCGAAATCTGTTGGGAATATGTGCAGAAAATTGGACATTGTATTGTCTTTTTTTAGGAATGGAGCGTTGAACACAGTACTTGTTAAAGTGGAGAGTTTGCAAGATTCCAGTATGACGTCATCAGAGTCTCGCTCTCGAGATCACAAACCAACGCCAATGCCTCGCAAACAAAAATACGACACAAGCATTGACGCAAATGGAATCGAGAACGAAAATAAATCGAATTCGTCGGTAAATCCAGAGCGTCATGAAGAATTGGTCGACGCCAAGTTACCGAATGTGAATGACTCCAGAACGATTAGGTGACAAAAAAATTGTCTGTTCTTTCGTCTGGTAGATTGTTTAAAAAATGTTGTTTATTTTTTGATACGTTTTTTCTTGTTGTAACTTATCTGATCTTGTTCTTTCTCATCGGATTTTTGGTTTACTTTTTCTGACGCGAGCAAACGAATATTCTTTATTTTATTCAAGAACTGTGCCTTGGTTTTCTTATCAGGAATGAGACGAATTTTTTTATGAATGCTTAGCTGTTTGTTGACTGTTTTGTAAGAAGCCTGTACATACGAGTAACATTTATTCTGTTCAATGAAATAAATCAATCAAAGGAAATGTATGCATATGTTGTTGTGGTTTTGTTTTTCTTTTGTTTCATCAGCAACCCGATTTTTGGGGGTGAAGGCTCGGATAGGCTAAGGGTAGAGAGTCTGTTTCGGCTTTCGAGTTATTTGCTGTGTTGATGAGTACCTATTTGATCACCGACAGTAAACCCTGTCATTACATATATGTTGTTTCGGGGAAGGCTTTCACCAAAGCTTTTGAAGAGAGAAAATGTGCAGCGGATGGGCATAAGGCTAAGCAAGTTGCTTATTTTTCGCCAAATTCGAAGACTGAACTTGCAAATGAGTTGCCTATATAACAAGCGGTAGATATTTGATCTGTCCACTGACAGCAAATGCCACTGACTTTAGAGAGGACCTAGCAAGCTGTTGGAAAGCTCAGAAAGCAAAAGATTTTACCTAAATCTGTTAACATATTGCCTCTATCTATTTTTATTAGGCATGATCAAACAAAATGAGCATGTGTGTAATGATGTACACTTTTTTTTTGGTCACACGCGATAGCAAAGTGACCTATGAATTAGGGTCCGTTTGTCCGTCCCTTTGTATCACAGCAGGAGCATTTCTCTGGATCCGTTCATTAGATTTTTTTTAATTTTTGCACAGTTACTTATCGATAAATGCTAAAAAGTGACGATTTTGGATTTTCAAAAGAAATCAAAGTGGCGGCAAAATAAAGGGGAATTCGGGCCAAAAATAGTTTTTTTCAAGTGTTTCTTGAAAAAGTGCTATTACATTTTTGTCTGAATGGCTTAAATGTAAAAACAGACCATTATCCACTTAACTTATTTTGGTCACACATCTGGCAAGACTTTTAAAATTAGCTAAAAATATGGCTCCCCATTTTCTTAAAGTTTATCTGTTTCCTTTTAAATAGACGAACTACCTGAACAACCTGAAAACAGATGATTATTTACAAATTTTAGTTGATTTCAATGTTTGAAAAAAGTTATGTTGTTTGGCAACAAGCCTTACTGCCCGCCCCTATTAACTGGATAACTAGTGTAGACAAAAAGGTATTGGCTAATTAAACAACTTTCCATTGTTTTTTCTGTCATGCATGTCTATTTATTATTTTCAGGATGGCTTTTAGACCGATTCTTTTGCTCTGTGGTATTTTGCGGACCAGAATATATGAAAACTAAACTTCATGTACTTCCTACGTACATATAAAATTTTTAAAGTTGTATTGTATGTATTGTTTACATTTTAATAATCACGTGACTTGTAACATTTTTACTTTTGAAATTTTTACTTGTTGCGTTAGTTATGGTTCAACAAATGCTAAACCAGTGTGTTATCAACCTCATCTCCAGGGCTGTTTAGGTTTATATTAGGACAGAACTAGGTTTTAATAGAAATAGTTATTGATGCAAGGGCTCCCTTTTAAGTAGCAACTCCAAGAGATCAATCATTGTTTCGCATAAAAAACTTCTTTGATGAAGATGTCGCACCTTAAGTCTAACTACACAATTCTGAACAAGACCTTTGATGCCTTTTTGGTGGGATAACCTGTCACGCATCGCGTGTTTTTGTTTACTGCATATTTTTACCTAACTTTTTTGCTGACCAAGCAGAATGAACCAAATTCAGTTTTTATATAAACTCAATTTTTCAAGGATTATAAAGCAAACAAACCAGCCTTTTGAACGGTTACTTTCGTCTAAACTGTGCTAATTTTTTGATGTAGCGAGCGTAAAGAGCCAGCGTTAGGTTGGTTTGACCACGACTAGAAACATAAAGTCAATAAGGAAGGGGGCGTAAAGGAGCCAACAAGCTCGTATGCATTAATTTTTACAATATGCACGCATACAAACTTACCCAAAAATGATCTTTAAACAATTTCAAATTATCTGATCGGTTAAATAATTTGCAATTTTTGTACAATAGTAAAACAACCTTTTTTTCGTCAGTGTGACCACTACACAACACCAAAAAAAATGCTAACTCTTATAAATTACTCTGTACAAAATAGTCACAAAAAAAAAATAAAAAAATCTCTATGCACAAAAATATTTCATCCAAATAATATTTTATTCTTTTAATTTTCTCCGATTCTTTTTAAACTCGTGATGTCACACATCAAACAAAGACACCGTGTTCGAAAGAGCTCAAAATTCACTTTGGGTTTTAAGTCCTAAGTACATAAAATTTATAGATTCATGGGGTTTCAGGCTAGATTATGATAGTTGATTGACAGGACTATTACCCACGAGCTTTTCTGTGAGACATGGTTTAGATGTAGTTGATAAGAAGTGTACATTATATTCAGTATATAAAACATATTCGTCCAAAATACGGATTATTTCACCACAGATCACGTCTTTACTTGAGAATACGAGTTTGACAAGGTGTTCTTCAAACTTTTATTTATCTCGACCACGGCATTTTAGTACTTTAATATTCTCGGTCACGTACACTTGATACTTTGCTAATCTCGGTCACGTTCGTTTTGTATTTGGAAGTAGCATGCCTAACAATAAAAATGATGAAAATAGCAAAACTCGTTCAAACATTTTTTATCCTGCTATCCTGCTATCAGCGTTATAGCAGGCGTTGGCCCATGGAATTTACCTGTCGCTGCTTTCCCGGTTTTGTCTCCCATGAGGAAAGTTAGATATTATAGTATAGATACTTACACTTAAAGTGGTGACCATGTGTCCAGCTTCTCCGACCAGCACAGATTGGTCGGCTAAATCTTCAATAAACTGTATTTCTGATCCAAGGTGTGGCACTCTAACAGATAGAGGTATCAGTAAGCACTTCGAAAGAGGCAACGAATGAAGTTAAAGACAAACAGAAGGTTCGCAGTACGTTGTGAGCTGTTAATAAAATAAAAATCACCTTGCTCTGATGACGATATATTGAAATAATGGAAATAAGTCATCCATGGCTAGCACGTGGCGTACGCCGACATAATGATTCTCAATCTCCTGTATAAAGTAAGCAAAAAACATATAAAAAAGTATAAAGTTTATAAATCGGAAAATTATGGCTAAAATTCAAGTAGCAACAACAGAAACAAAAGTAGGGAAACAGAACTAATTCATGCGATATTGCCGTTAGACGGTGTTAAACTAAAATGGTGCCGTGTTTACATGAGATTTTACGCATCCAACTTCTACACCAATTATCGGCTTTATGAAGTCGTGTCTCCTCAGGGTTCGTCTTATTAAGAATTTACTGTAAATCTATACAGGAATTACGATTGTTTTCACCTTATGTATCATGGCGAATGTCTTCCTGATCACCTCAATCTTCCCCATAGGACTGTACGTTGTACTTATATCTTCCAACAGTTCGATCGCTGTTATGTATGGGCGTTTATCGTGTGATGCTACAAGCTATGAACATAAAGAATTCTTAGCACTGGGAGAAGCCCACACAAACTTTATATAGTTTAAATGTCTCACTAACAATGATATATATGACAAAATACCTCTGTCGATGACAACTGATCATCAGGAAGCAACCAAAAAGTTCTAAAAGCGTGGAATGTATCATATATCTATATCTTAATACTTTATATGTCTGCCTGTTAAGAAAAATGGTAACCACAGTATTAAAACACACAAAATGCAGTAAATAAAAGACCAAGAACCCGTGGATTTATTCACGGGCCCCTGACTAGTCTGACAATAATTTCTCAAGACTCGATAGTTCAAACTTCAAAAAGTGTCCTACCTCTTCACTCCTAAGAAAGATAATAAAGCGATATCGCCTCGCTTATTCAAGTAGTATAGTTTTTCCGTATATATAGCATCGGTCTTCTCCGTGAGTAAGGCATACAGTGTAAACAGAGGCGGGTACAATCGAGGTAACAATAAAGGATGAAGTAGCGACATGCTGTTTATCGGTGTTTCCACGACACCATCAACTGTTTCATTCGACAGTAAAACGAATTCTTCATCGTGTAAATCAGGGAAAAGAACTCTAAAATATATAAACACACAAACGTTTTCAATCGTGGTTTGTTGTTATCAAGAAGTGGAGGTAAGCAGAAACTCAAATATTTACGTTTAAATTAAACCTTCTTCGATTTGCTTTTTTCATCGGCGTTCACAATTCAGGTATGCAGGGGAATATCTATATTTTAATGCCCGTATACGTCTGGCCGTCCGCCTGTCTGTCACGAAAAATGGTAGCTTAGCTGCGACGGGCGAACCCGCGGATTTTTCCACGGGCTAACAACGACTAGTATTTCTGGAATTGTTGATGTTTGTAAACACTTTTTATGGCAACTCTCTACGTTGTGAATTCTAATGTGCTTCTCAGCAAATTAAAAAATAGTGGGATATGCTTATCTAATTAGGCATGAATTCAAAATCTGGATTAGAAATTTATCTAATTATCGCTTTCTGTTGTATACTTTAAAAAAATTAGCAGTTTTAAAAACTGTTCGGACAACCTAGTACTTAGTATCCTATATATCGGTTTCTTGTTTAAAAAACGTTTACCAATTGTCTTTCTTTATACAGCCTCGATTCTGCTATAACTACATACAGCAATTTTTTTGTTGTTGAGAAAGATAAAATTCTTTTTAATATATGCCTTTACAAATTTACTTTCTCAAGTTAGCCAGAAATACAAAGAGTTAAAAACATTAAACTTATCAACGGCCAACTTGAATAAAAATAAAACAAACCTAAGAACATTGAACAGTCTTGTCACATACGACTTTGCTTCAGCAACAGCGTGTGGCAGCAACCTTCTATGGGCACCCACACCCACGTACGTCGCTCTGTATACATCAACCAAACCTTCAACTAAAACGTTGAGAGGGTGGCCAGCAGTATCGAGTGCCTACAAGAAAATGTTGTTACTGTAATCTTTAAACAGTTCGTCTTATTTTACTGAGAGTTTTTCAGGATGGGAAGCTAACCACATTATACATTAAGTTGGTAATATTTCTGTGTTTCCGAGGACTGTATTTGCTAGCCATTTTAAAAATTCCAATGTAGATTGAAAATATTTTGAAAAGTGTTTCAGGCTTCAGAGGCAAAATTTTTCCTGACTGTAAATAAATTTATTATTTTCTGGACACCAGAAGTATTTTAATTAATTTCTTTCGACAGACATTAAAAATTTCCCGATTACCCTTAAAAATTGTACCGAAATTTCCTTATTTTTACTGATCGGGCTTAAAGCTTCCTAATTTGCTAACATCCCAGCCAAATGACCATGGCAAGGTTTTTATGACAATCAACCATGTTCATACGCACCTGAGAAAGATATTCTTGCAAAGCTTTAAAGTTATTTGCAAGTTGGATATGATCTTTAAAGTTTGTCTTTCGTACGAAATCGATATCAAATCGCGTTGATACACGCCGTGATCTCATCGATCCTGCTGCTTTCAGTACAGCGTTCGTCACATTCTTCCATGCTCGTTCAGCCTCGGTTTCAAGCTCATCTCCACAGCCTAACACAGCCAAGCATTCTTGGAATAAAGATTTCCATTTTGCGTCAGCATCAATGGTAAAATCTGTTGTTCTGATTGGTAATAAAAAATAAAAACGATACAAAAATTTACGTTTTTAAATTTTTTGTTGAACCCATAAGTACAACCTTACTTTTACTGAATTTCATCTTTTTTCTGGGAAGATTCGCTTAAGCGAATAGCATTCTTTAAGTCCCCCTCCCCTCTCAATTAAGCGTTCATGTCAAAGATTTAATAATTTAATAAGCTCCCAGGGCTTTTGTTTGGATCATTACAGTATTGATTTTAAAAAACATCCTGTGGTTCTCTGCTAATCTAAGACAACTTCCCGTGCCCCACTTACCCAAGCTGATTTCCACGTGAATTATCCGAGTTATCATGCACCATTGGATTTATAAACTTCGAAAACACGGCGTTTACTTTTATACTCTCGCCCCAGTTTCCATAAAAAGTGCCATCGATGTAGTCTCCATTTGGTAAAGTCAATATGCCCTAAAAATTAAAAAAATATCATTATTTTTTAAAGGAGTTAAACTTCTTTTAACTTCGTGTACGACACTAATAGTCCAGGGATGTTAGCCCAATTTTCCACTTTGAAAGGTAAAAATTCTCCTTAGGGTTTTTGAGCCCGTCCGCCCGCCCTTCCCCTCCATGCAAAAGTTTCGAAAGTTCTTTCAAAACGTTGCTTTCGGTACTGTAGAGAGTTATAGTTCGTTAAATGCTGAAAAACGGCCTAAATTGACCTTTTTTCATGGCAAATCGTAATACAGAAAGCTTTGGAAAACCACACCATTTTTCAAAAACACCTTTTTTTCCTTTACAAATAATTGTAAATTAAAAAATGGCAGAAAAACAATCACGGGTAAAAAAAGTTGATTTCGGGGAAAAAAAAGTACAGTGATTTGGCGAAGTGATTTTGCTTAGCCAATAAAAAACCCTGCACGTCCTTTACTTGAACGACAGATGTGAAGAATTTCATGTGTAGTTGATTTTTATCTTCTTAGGCAAGTAGGAAGAGAATGAGTCAGCGGTGTGTTATTTACATCAGTGACGTAATTAAATAGACATGCGCGACAGACAGATATGCCCACGTCATTTTTTTTCGTCCCACTGATTTAATTATTACCTTGGTTGGACATAAAAACATTAAAAAGCTGCAAAACGATGGCGCATAGAGGAAAGTTTACAAAATGAAATGATATTTTAAATGTAATTTTGAACTTTTAATAAGCAACCGAGTTGCTAACGTCTGAAGGTAAGGTTTGGTTTAAAACTAAGCAACTACCAAGCAACTGAACAAGCTGGAAATTTAAAAAATGTCCAACTATCGAGGCTTAATCTGGATAAGCTAAGTAGCAACATGCGAAAGAGTTGTTTAAAAGAAATCTGTTTCTAATAAACAATAACCTTTAAGCACAAAAAAAAATTCATGCTGAAATTTTGTAAACATTAAAAATATTTTGCTTCGCAATTTCTTAGCTCTTCCTAGTTGAAAGGTAAATTCTGTTCTTAGCAACAAGGGGAGAGTTGTGGAAGTTGCTTAGAACAAGAAAAACGTGTATTGGATGACTAAAAACTGCGCATTCACCAAGCAATAGACAAATTAGATCGTAGTTTCAGATTAGAGTCGCGTTTCCAGTTTGTGCCGCGTCTGAAACCGGAAATATTTTATAGATATTGACCACTAATTAGCGTCCTTTTTTGACAATCACCGAATGCAAATGAGATATGCTCCCTTCTCCTTATTTTTTGCCAAATGTTTTATTATATATCAGGTATTACTATACTCTGACGGTTAAATTGAAAAAAAATATATGAAAGGAAAAGAAAGTTACATAAAATCAACCAAGATTTCATTTTTGGGCAATTGAGGTTAATTTTTGAAGATTTCCACTGATAAGTAGGAACCGACCGTACAAGAACTTTTTATGTCACTAAAATATGGCCCTTTAACTGCTGCTTCAACGGCCCTGTTTTTACGGATATCTCTATCTTTTTGAAGGTTAAAAAAGTTGTGGTTATATTTTAAAGTGAACGTGTGGAGTTTCTGTAGATAATCGCATATTTTAAATCATATCACTCTTCATATTTTCTCCTATCACAGGCAACCATGGTGTAAAGTAGCTGAGGTTATAAAATTTAGTCAGCAAAAAATTGACAAAAAAAATTGGCAAACAAGTAACTTTTTTTTTTTTAAGATCAGTTATTTTTCTATTCTATCCTCGTATAATTATTACGTGTATATTGTACAATACCATAATAACCAACATTCAAAACAAAGAACAATAGAATAATTTAATACAAGCTCTTATACAAAAAAATGCTTTATCGTACATTCTCCTAATAGCATCTCCATAGAAAACGCTTTATTTTCTTTGTATGGCCTCTATTTTGTTGAAATAAAAAAAATTAAAAAGATTTTAATCTCGAGTGACACAAATACATAAGTAATTACTTCATTAGGTAGTCACACTTGATTGGAAATATTTGCTAATTCTATGTTCTTATGAAACTGTTCTGCCGTGTAGAACACAACTACACCATTTTGTTCTCGTTCATCAACATATGACCTGTGTATGGGTTTCGCGCTCATTTCAACACGTATTCTGACGAAAAGATTGCACGGAAATTTAGTGGAGCATTGATTGATTTATTTGCATATTTATTTATGATTTTTTAAAAAATGTCAGTCTCTCAACAAAATGGCGACCAGGTGTTGTGGCCAGCAAACAAGCAGACTTCCGTTGCGAAAAAAGAAACAAAGAAGCCAAAATCTGAGAAACAAAAGAAGAAATTTACATACGATAACGAACGAGTATTCCAAACGGCGTTGAAATATTACAACTCGCGATGGCAAAAACAGGCTAAAAAAAACAAAAAGCAACCCGACCCAAACAAGCAAGAGATTTATGTCGAAAAGATTGGCATGAATATAACCCAATCAAGTGGGATCGACTGTAAGCGATGTGGCGACAATTTGACTGGCATGAAGTATTTCGTCAACAAGAATAAACCAGAAGATGTGCTGTGTCAAGGTTGTTTAGGGCGTAAGCTTAAGAAAGAAGTCGGTATAGACGAGGAGAGGATACTGGAAGAGATGAAATGGCTACAGGAAAAAGATTTGCTACCAGAGCACATGGTGAATCCTAAAAATCAATGGACCTTCGAATAATAAAAACTATCAAAGATTAAAATATTATTTATAGTATGTGCTTTCATATATAGTTCGCTGCGCTTGCTTTTCGTATACTAGACAAACGCGAGTTTCTTCTAATGTTTACAAGTCAATTTTTGGTTGCTAAGCAACACACCAGATAAAAACCATGTCGATACTTGATAAATAAACACACAACAAGTGTTGCCATATCTCACTAGATTTACTTTAATTGGATTAGAGATGTGTATCTTTGATTTCTTCTTCCTTGTTGTTTTATACGTACTCCACCTGACAGCTTTTTTACTATTTATAATCAGGCCAGGATAGTATTATCGCAATACCTCTCCACGACAACAAAAAATTACCTTCTTAGCACAAAATTCTATATATTGTCTCTGGCTTGCTGTTTGTCTGTCTTTGCGAGTAGCGACAGATGGATTTCCCGCCATGGGCTTGGAATAACAATTTTAAATTCTTGTAAGACGGGCCCATATTATAATTAAAGAAGTTTTTGTCAGAATTTTAGGCAGGAAAGACATTATTAGTCTTTCTTTTTTTCAGAATACCAACCCGTTTAAAAGTAATACCTCCATTTTTTTGTTTTCTCGAACACTAATAACTAATTAGAAATAAAGGCTAACTGTATTTGTATCTTTTTGTTCATTGTTATATTAAAAGAAACTTTTTTGTTAGTGTAAACAATTTTACAAGATTTTAGGAGGAATTTATATTTTTTAGTTATTTATGAGAGTCTTCATTTTTTTAGGGTTATTTAAATTTTAGATGTGGTCGCTCTAATGAGAGAGACATATGAAGTGGAAGTATGTTAAACAAGACTTTGTGGTTGTGGTTCGTTGCATCATTTTTCAAGGTGGTTTTTCTTAAAGTATTTTGATAGGATGGAAGCATGTCTGATGCTTGCACGAGTCATCTGCTCCTTTAATCTCTAACCATATTTTACTTACTGCACATACAAATTCAGTTTTGTTCAAATGATTCATGTCACAGCTTGTCCTGAAAATATGAAATTCGTTGCTGAATTTTTAAAAACCTCCAACAATTTTAGTCCATAATACCTAGTTGTCACTATTCCTGATTATTTTGCTCCAAAATCACTTAAAATTTAAAATTTTATTGGCACCCTATAAAAATATTAAACATCTGATGACTCGAGCTTTCTTTATCTCGAATCATATTCTCGGGGCTCTTGAACTTTCTTTAATACTTGCTTACGATCCATTTTTCGTCCCTCCTGAGGCTAACATCTTCGAATAACTCGAACTTTTTGATCCAGAAAGGAAATCAAATAGATTTTAATATTTTTAGTTTTTATTAACTCTTGATGTAATATAGACAGATAATGTTGTCCAGTTTACAAGGGACTTGCGTGGATTTTTCATCGCCAAAATTGCACCTTTTCCCGGTAACTGTTGCTCTTGAAAAATTCATTTAAGACTAAATTACACTTAACGGGAGCTTCGTTTAACTCGAGCATCCGTTAAATCGAAGTTGCTTGCAGGTTCGAGTTACTGGAAGGTAACTCTAGTTTTAGCTTACTGCGTTCGAGTGTGCAAAAGTTGAAGACTTTATATAAGAAGAAAAAGTACTTTGCTAATCACTAACATACTGCCTGGCAGTAATTTCCCAGATTTTCTTAATTATCGAGGCAAATTAAACAACCCAGATTGATAAACACTTTGTTTGACGATAGATATTTAGGAGGTGATGAAGAGAACGAGAAATAGCGTTGAATGGTAAAAATAGAACAATATTAACGATTTAAAAAATATCTATGCAAAAATTTTTGGCGATGCAAATTTCCAGTACATAATACACGTGCTTTTGCGCGAAATTTTGACACACCCGAATTTTTGAAGTGTAACTCCTAGCGCAATGCTGAACTCCTGTGCATAAAAAAACTGTCCACACACAACAAATTTTCTTAAGAGATTTCTAATCAAGGTACGAGTCAGAGGTACTTAGAAAATGCTTATAAACATTCTCTTTCAATATTACAAATCTTGATGCTTTGCAAAATTTTACTTGATCCCCCTAAAACGTCACCTCAAAAAAAATGATAAACCTCCGAAAATACGAACTGAGATGTTCAAAACAAGAAATTGGAAAAACCAGGTCAAAACACTGGTATTTTGAAAAGCAGATTGTATTTACGACGGTCCAAGTATGTGCAAAATTTACTTAGTTAGACTTCTTAATTTATGACTTGTCATACTCAACCTCTGTATCAGACAGAGGTTAGATATAAAGGATACAATTAATTGGTATCGATATCGATAGCCGTCATTATGCCGTACACTCATTTAAGCCCGCCCTTCCTGTCATCCTTACATAACCACTGGAAAACTATCATAGAAATCGTTTAACACCGCCTTGTATTAACACCGCGACATCAAAATTAATGCTGATAAAAGACTCAAGCAATATGAACCATTAGGTCAACGGTCGTAACCGGTTGCGTAAATAAAACATGAAAATACAAATAACAAAAAAAAAAATGACAAGAAAATGAAGATTTCAGATATAATATACACTTGATATAACTCAAAAAACGTATTAAAAACAACAGTTCGTTATTTGTTCGTTATTGTCGCTATTGTCGATGTGTTTTACAAGTCACAGGGAGGAGGGATAGTAATTAGTTTGTGAAATTGAGGTTTTTGTCATATCGGTAGTTCACTCTTTGAAAATTGTTAAGATTAAAGAAAACGAGCTAACAAACCTTTCCACTCAGCAGCATATCAGCTGTGAATTCACCTTCATAACATGTATCATCCTCGCTTAACAGGATACCTTTACCCTAGAAATATAGAGCGTATAACGGTTACTGAAATAGTGCGATGAACAAGAGATTTTCTGATAAAATTATTGTGCTCTAGACATGAAAATATCTAACCAATTGTATATATATAGAGTACGAAACCGCATGTTTGACTTCCAAGTTTTGTTGCACAAAAATCACTTCACGAAATGGATTCGAAACTGTTTTAGTCTAGCACCAGAAAAGAAAAGCAAAAAAAAGTAAACTTTCACACAGAGAAAGATGGTGAATGGACTGTTCCCATTTAATGATAAGAAGTAAATCGTTAAAATTTACAAGAAGTCGATTTTAAAAGAACTTAAAGGAAGTCGATTGGTAAAGAACTTAAAGCGAGTCGATCTTAAAAGAACTTGAGGCAAGTCAATTTTGAAAGTACTTACAGCAAGTCGATTTTGGAAGAACTTTCCCTCATAATAAACACCATCAACTGTAACCACAACTCCATAACCTTGTCTTTGATCGTTTGACCACATTCCCATGTACTTTTCTCCTCTAATAAAAATTATAATTATGTAGCCTAGCAGCACACAAATTCAACAGCATCTTGTGTAGGAAAAACTCATCACAGAAATTCCTTTACCAATACTCTATATGCAGCCTTTCTAATTTAAATTTTTTCGCGTTGGCAAAAAAAATGTAGTCGTGAAATTTCGTTTTTATGATTCGACTCGGCAATCCACAATTTCACGACGGCGACATGAACTTTTATTTTGGTGTCTAACATCAGAAAATTGCCTTTAAATTCGAGCTTTTATTTTCCAAGCCAGTTTTTTCACATTTAAACTACTTTAATTCTATTTAGGGGAATAAGCAAAATACTCAGCAACCACTTTATATATGAATTCTTGCATGTAACGAATACTCTTTATCGCTTTTCCATCTGCACTTTCTATATACTTATGATAGATTCAAGCAATTGAAGGATTTTATAAATTGCGAATAAAAATTCGTCTCGGCAAAATTTTGAGGACGGGAACTTGTTATACAAATCACCTTGGCAATCACCGTGCGTCGGTTTAAATTTAACAGGCTGCTATGTTACTGAATCGGGTACGTACAAAATATTTACCTGACAATATAGTCCAGAACACCGTAACCAGATTTCATGTCATTAGCCCAGTCTCCAATATATATTGTATCCAGGCTAGTTTTGTTTTGCGAGGACTTTAAAGTACCATGACCATGCCGCATGTCGTCTTTAAAGTTGCCAACATATTCATCACCCAGACCATAACTATAAAATGGAGCTTTCGTGAAAGTTTTAATCTACCCAGATCGATCATCTTATATTCTTACTTGGCAGAACACTTATCCTTTTTCTTTTTTTAAAAAGTTAACTAATGCAGAAGTCTTGCTTGTTTAGAATTTTATGAAACTTAAAAATTGTTAAACGTATTCATATTAATAAAATTTAAGATTTAAGTGTATGGTCATTTGCAAAAACAAATTATGTACAAAGTTACCGTCAAGTCTTGACATATAACTTAGAAGAAATAAGGTGATTTTCAAAAAGCAACACGTGATAAACATTAGAGTCGAAATAGATAAAAATAAGCATATTGTAAGTATCTATTATTCCTGTAAATGATAAGCATATTTTAAGATTGAAGCAAATTCACCTGACGTAAAAAGGTATACGACTCAATGAAATGTACAAAAAAAAAATGACAAACTTTGTCTTACCGCATGGTTCCATGGCCACACATATGACCTTCAAACCACTCTCCATCGTATGTCTTTTCATAAGTACCGGTACTACTTTTTGGCCAAAACATTTGACCATAGCTAGATATGTAAAAGTGAAACACAATCACAATTTGTCTGTGATCAAGATTACTACTCCAATATTACTTATGAAGAACATGAAACATTCAGCGTTTGAGTGTATGAGTGTTAGAATACAACTAATTCCCTGTAGGTTGAAAAACTTCAGTAAAATGGACCGATATAGCCTAATACTGCATAAGTCCCACTGCAAAAATGAACTAACTCCATGGAATACAAGCTAAGATAAAAAATCTGAAAACACGATGAAGCCTCCCTAAAAAAGTCTAATTTGAATAAGCGCATTAACTCTCAACCCATTAAAACGACCAAAATCACGATTTTTAAGTTGTAACTTTTGTATTAAAATTGAAAAGGTGCTATGAGTGATTAAAAACGCTGACAATGTATAAATAGGTTATGTAATCCTTAATTTTTTAATTCTATAAAGAATGCCACCCCACGTTAAGTAAACCCTCTTCAGATAAACACCCAAGAATTTCATGGGATTGGTGCATTAGGTACACAAAATTACAATTTATTTTAGAATTTTTAAGACAATGTTTTACTGATTTTATCAAATTAGGTGAGAGGACAGCGGTAGGTGGTTTCAGCAGCACTACTTCTCCATATGTATAGATCAGGTAGATAGCATTTAAGATTTGTTAGCTACATTGGTCTGCATTATAAAATAATCCACGTCAGGGCCTGTGAAGACCTCAAAATTGAGTTAAAAAGGGTCATCGTGGCGTTAACTTGAGAATTGTAGCTTTCTTTTTTAAAGCAGGGAAATTATACCACATTGCTGATCAAATCACATAATTTAAGTAGTGCGTAAAAAATATGCAAACAATATTCACAAAGAAAAAGCTTACCCATGGAATTGGCCTTTCACAAATTCACCTTCATAGCACGAGCCGTCGCTCCAAGACATTTTTCCTCTAAAAAACAAGATTATCTAAATTATCGAGTTTTGGATAACAACTTTGAAAAGTTGTAGTAGACAGTAATCGGCAGATCAAAATAACAGAAACAGGATATAAATAAATTTCTCAACAACAACAGGTACTCTGTTATGAATAAATAAATATAGCTCTTCCAGGTAAAGCAACAGGACACAAAGGTTAATTAATCTATACTAATGCAACAATATTCATTGTTTCTCAAAGCGTCTTTTAACCGCAGTAGAATCTAAACAACATCTGCACCACAGCACTTCTGCTTGGCATGCTTTACTTTCTATGGGCTTCCATTAGCACGCCTTACTAACACACTAGAAGTTACTACTACATAGCTACAACCTCCGATCCCCATGGTCATCTCTGTACAACTGATCTTTTTTCACAATGGCTTATCACAACTTTGTAAACTCTGTAAGCCCTACCGCAAACAAGATTGCAGTGACCAATTTCAACAATACCATGTTCTTAATTTAGTTCACAAAACTCCAGTGCCAAGATTATTACTACTTACGTGACTTATATAGACGCATACCATTGTTTAAATGCGTTAGGAAAACGACGCCCTACTCCTGTTTTTTTACGCAGCATAGTACCAATCTCTTCAAGTGGCCTGTTACAAACATGAATTGGTCCTAATAGATACTACAAAAGAACAAGATTGCGTGTCATAATACAATGTTTTAGTGATTTTTTCTTACCTTCCATGAGGTACTCCTGCCATCCACATTCCTTTATATGATGCAGTTTTAAATATTGGATGATTTACGTAAGTATACGAAGCTTCACGCGCAACTGCTGCTTTCAATAAACCTGAAGATGCATTTACTGAACCGACATCCAAACTAGGGAAAATTAAAAAAGTATTATTTTAAGTGTTCATTGTGCATTTTCTACAACTCTAGTCATGTTTGTGAAATGTTGTGACTGTTTTTCAACTATTTCTTGAAAGTGCCAACAAGAATCAACATTGGCCAGTTCTCTGCAGCTGGTAAGCTTTGAAAGAATTATTCTTTCAGGGGTGCATGCTAAGTAAATTACATTGAAAATCGAATAGCATTAAGGAATGATCCTCTTGATGGGCGGTAGATGTATGACAAATTAGGAGAGGAAAAAATCAGTAACGTTTAAGATTGTGAAACCTTAATCCTAAGTGGACTGAGAAGTTGACAAGCATGGATTGCACGACACTTAGATAGAAATGGCTTTCTTAACTTCATATAGTTACAATCTTCAAAATGTCACCCTATTCTCTACTAACTTATGTCTGGGTTGTATCTCGAAAACATAATTAAAATGAGACAGGATTACAAAATTGTATAATAATTACTTATGCGATGAGCACGCCGATAAACACGATGCTATAGCTTGATTTAACTCTGTTAACCATACAACCTAAAAGTGGGAAAACATTACAATAGTCTTGTAGAAGATTTTATACATTAAATTAGATTTGTAAGACATTTCAGATCACCCTTTGCAAAACGTACATAATTTTGTGAAATCAGTGGAAAGTCGATGTGACCTTATAGAACTTCATGAAAATATCAGACCAATTCTAGTGTTTTCTAATTTTGGTTCCTTTGGATGATCTTATTTTAACTTGTTAATAAAGTTTTCTGCTACACAAGCAACATAAAACAGTATCTTGCCCTCTGCAGTTTATTTCGTAGTATATTTTTAATGTTAAAAAAAGTTAAAATTACACTAGGAATTTGAAAATGTAAGACTGTTCGGCCAAACTATTATATTTCTGTAAAAAATTGAAGAATGCTTTAACAATAATCTAACCAAAAATATGGGTTATAATAATTACTAGCCGGTGGCCTGTCCTTATTTACCGCATTTTGTTTGTCTTGCTAATTGCGGTACCATTTTGAGGCACAAACAGACAGACAACCATTATTATTAAAGAGAAAGATGATCGAAAAGATCCATTGTCACAGGAGACAAGGTTTGGTTACATTTATAGTGTCATGCTATGCTAAGCCACAAAATGCTTGTGGTGAAGTACAGTAAT
Source organism: Hydractinia symbiolongicarpus (assembly GCF_029227915.1). NCBI lineage: Eukaryota > Metazoa > Cnidaria > Hydrozoa > Anthoathecata > Hydractiniidae > Hydractinia > Hydractinia symbiolongicarpus. The sequence goes on from NC_079878.1 coordinate 9,703,184, forward strand.
GGTAATCACAGTTATAAGTCCTCAGAAAATGCCTAATTGGCAAAAATATATTTTTACTGTTGGTTTATGGTTAATTCTGAATATTATGACATTTTTTTTTTTGTTTTTTAAAACTAGAAGTATGCTCACATTGTTACAACATACAATTAATAGAGATGCATAACATAAAGCTTAGATACATTAAAACTTGGTATACATTTGGCATTAATTTGCATTAAGCAGATGTGGTAATGGGAGTAACAATTGAACATCCAATGCAGGCGCACTAAATTTTAATTATTTGATGTCTGAAGGTGATTTAACCCAAACACACATTTCTATAAAAAAATTAGCAAACATTTTTTTTTTCAAAATGACAAACAAAAAAAGTTTATCTATTCGGAATTATTGTATTAATTCTTGCACAAGATGGTGATAATCTCCATATTGGCCTTGTTTTGCAAAGAAGATCATAGATTCAAAAATTTCATTTTTTTCAAAATGTCATAATTCACATAAAATCCTCACAAAATTATCTCATTGATGTTATTACACACATTTCATCAATGAAAAGAGTTAAATAACTGCTAATTTTAATTTTAATGGACCCACAATCATGGTAAATACAGAATGTGCTTAACTCTGTGCTCAGGAAATTTAACAAAATTTACGCCAGATGGAAACCAACCCTTAGCAGAATTAATTCATAGATAAAGACGAACCTTTCCAGCAGGTGTACCAGCAGATAAAACAAAAGATTCTTCAGGAGTTGTAATTTTAATTGCATTTCTAAACGAAATCTTTTTGGTCAAAAACCGATTACTAAGAATGGACAATCAATCTAAGTTTTATATAAACTACCAAACTAAATACCAGAACCAACAGTACGAATTAACTTTTTTACTTCAGTTGCTTTCTACAAACAGAGTTGTAAAGAAGTGAGGTTCAATCACTTACTGAGTATGATCTGTGTCAAAAGCAGAATCAGCCCATAACGTAACCAATGGAAAAACTTGAAATGTTCTAGTAAACTAAAGAAAACATGAAATGTTCTAGGAAACTAAAGAAAACATACTAAATACATCTCCATAATATTTTGTAAATAAATGACTGGTCATGCTAAAAGTTGTGTACTTGCAGACAATGAGCTATAAAAGTTGCAGCAAAAATGTCAATACATAACCAACGGTCTAACTAAGATTAATCTTTGTGTTAGCATAACTGCACAGATGGAAGTCAAGCAGCAATGACTTAAAAGTAGACATCACATACCTGTACATGAACAAAAACATCATTACAAAGGATGTAAGAATGACTTGATAAGCGAGATGCTCTTGATAAACTCAATGGATCGTATTTACTTGACTTTAAAACTCTTCTCTGTGGATCCTTCAGTGCTTCCTAAAAAAATGTCTGATAACATGAGATTATTTTTTGAGTTATTTGTCAGTTGGAGTATGTGCAGCATCTTAATTATCAAACGAGAACAGTAGGTGGGTTTTAAAGTCTTGTTTACATCACTATAGCATGCCTATAACATCTAAATAATTTATCTATTTCTCATTTATAAATGAAAACATAGAAAAATATACAATATTGTATTTTAAAAAGGTCTCAAAAAAAGCAAGATTCTCTGTTTTATTTTTAACAAAATAATCAATAACCTTGACTTACCGAAATTTTAGCATGGCACTCATGCCAGTATTTGCTTGTTGAAGCAGCTAAAACCATGCGCTTCATGTTGACATCTGAAAATTGTAACCATCTTGTTATAACCTCTTTTAAATGTTCTGATTCTGTTTTACTCTAAAAAAAAATTTGCTTTAACCCCACATACTAGCCTTAGCATTCATCAATTTGTTTAAAAAACATAATAATTTTTAAGTCCAAATAACCAACATTTTCAAGCCCAACCCTAAAAACTTACTTCATTCCAGACAATTATAGTTAAAATCTCACTATTTTCTTAAGATGGGTCCACCAAGTTTAAAAAAAGTTTTTGTAAAAAAAAATTGAATTAACTGACATAGTGAGCCATTCTTATTTTACCCATTTATCACATGATTATTCAAATATATATTCGCCTCAATAAATATCAACATGCTCTTAGAAAATCTCACATAAAAACCCAGTTGAGATTGCAACAAACAAATGTTGACAAAGATAGTACCTGACAATGTCCAGATATTCTCTTTGCAATGTCACAATAAACATGAGATCGCATTAACGGTGCTTTTAACAAACTCTCGAATGTGGCTTGTGACTAAAAATAAAGATAGTTTCAAATTAACATAATGTGACATAATAAAATAGAAAAATATAATACATTTTACATATTTCTCTTGCTTAACTCTGTTAATGCTTGGAAATTAACTTTAAAGTTTATTTGGCATTTATTTAATTATTATTAAAACATTAGAATTTGAGTAGGATTTGATTTAGGCCATTAGCACCCCCCAGAATTGTACAGACGTAAAATAATCTGTTGTTCTTCATTTTTTAGGTAAAAATTGGTTATGGAAATATAGTAAAAAATTCTTTCTGGAAATTTAGATCCAGTTATAAAACATTAAAAAAATTAGGAAAATGAAACTTTGTGGCAAATTTCCATGAAATGTTGTTAAAATGTTTTAAATAACATCCTGTAGGCACTTAAGCAGGCTGTTTAAGTCTATGTAGGCACTGCAAATATTTTAAAATTCTTCATAAGTATACATGTTTTTTTTATATAAGCATAACGTTAGGCTCAGGGTTAGTGAAAAAATAAGCACATTACAAGCATAACTGGGAGCCCTTGTTGTTTGTGTTTTAAGTAAAAACAGTTAAAAATCTGAAACTTTGTTCTTTATTTTGGGAAACGGTAACGAAATAAGCATATTCCTAGCATAATTTGAGCATCTTTTGTAATTAATCATAAGCATACCTGAGCCTGATTTCAAAAATTCATATGCTAATAAAAATAATTATCTATTTTCAGCCTAATATATAATAAAAATTGTAAATAGTTTATAAAATAGTTGACATACAAACTGTATTATTTATATGTTATTATTATTATTGTTATTATTACAAGTCTTCAGCCCGTGAAAAACATCCACAGTGTTATCCGTCCTTTATATATTGCATTTTGTGTTTCCCTAACAGACAGATGCACAAAGAGACAGACAGACAGACAGACAGACAACAGCTATTATTATAGAGATTAGAATATAAAGATAACAAAACTTACAAGAGATAAAATTTTTTCTAGGTCACTCATTACATCCTTTAGTTTGCTGATGATACTACTAAAAATACATTTTTTGTTAATCATACAAAAGTTATATCGTTCACAATTCCGAATTTGATTACAAAAAAGGATTTCTGGATGCTGAATAAGAATGAAGGTTTACCTAGTTTGTTTGTTGCAAGCCGTCATATGACCAACAGCTACAGCATCACAGTAGCATTGAGAGTATCTAAAAAATTATGTACACAAACTTCAGTCTATGTAATTCAGTATTTTGAAGAGTCAGAAAATAATAGCTGTCACAATTTCCACACTTATCAAAACAAAACAGAAGTTTTGTAACCCAATTACGCAAAATTCGCTGATGCAGTTTTAACAGAACACATTGGCAAACTCACTACCATGTCAGCAATTTATGCTTTCACAATTTTATAGTCAAGTGTTTAGCATTCTTACTTAAAACCTTGCATTTAACGTACGGTCTTTTAATTTTAGCGTTATGTTTGTGAAATGGAAGTTTTTATGTTTTTTGCTACCCCCAAATTAAAATAAACTCAGAAAGAAATAAACCAGCTATGTAAAGGCTTTTTAAATACTGTCAATGATTTATTTTATTTATCATTGAAAATTTTTATATCTTTAACGTTTGATAAAATGCAGTTTAAATGCAAACATCTGACACAGAAAAATGAGCAAAAAGTGTTCACCATGATTTAATTTAACCAGAAAAACAATTTTTTTTTTCGTTAATATATTTTCGACATCTTGGACAATCTAAGCAATCTCAAAGGCAAGTAATTGCCAGCGATCTTGATCTTAAATTTTCAAATAAATTCTATGATTATTAGAAAACTTTTATGGCCACTGAATGTAGTGATAATATTTATTAGATTATAGATTACAGCAAACGAAGGGAACATGTAACAAAAATACACAGAAACAACTTTATGAATTATAAGTTCATACAAAAATGTTAGACTAGAATTTCTGTCATTAAAAAGGAGGCAAGTCTTTAAACATAAAAAAATACACACCTATCATAGACTCCTCTAAAACTATCTGAAAACAAGTATGAAAATAATTCCTGTGATCGTAAACTATGTCGTACAACTTCAGTTAAATGTGCAAGTTCGGTGTTAATTCCATTCAATAAGTCTACAAAACTATCAATTAATGGTATCATAGCCTCGCCACCAGGTAGCTTTGTTATACTTAACCAAGCATCTATAAAAAAGAAATCTTTGATTATTGCATGGCAAATTTTTTGTCATTGCACAAGTTACAGATAACATAATTTCTAGCTCTAGTAATAATTCCAAAATCTTTATGTCAATTTTGTTATTTAAAATGTTAAATGCGAAAATGTTTAGATGTTAATAATTTTGGACACAAGGTTTGTCCAAAATGAATTTGTGTATAGCTTATTCGATTTTGTGTCATTATTTAGAAGAAATGGCAGACTAATGCTGCTTTCAAATTAAAAATACCTGTCTGAATAAGAGGTTCAATCACAGCTTTTTGAATGATTGTAAGTTGTTGTTGAAATAATCTTTCGCCACGAGCAAACTTGTAAATGGGTTCGAGTGTACTACCACTTCCAAATCTAAAAGGGAATTATTTTTGTGCTTTTGTAATTACATAATAATCTATAAGAGGGAGGGGGTAAACAATTGAATTAATCGAATTCAATTTGCTGATTTCAATAGATTGCATTATACAAAGTTTGTATGTTTCCAGCACATTTGGACTTATTGATTTTGTTTTTTAAAAAAGTTAGTTGCTTCAACTTTTATCAATTAAATTGAAGATTGTCAACCAATTGTTTGAACATAAACACGTAGTAAAATGTAGTAATTGATGAGCAACTGTAGGACATAAAACATCATTCAGGTTTACAAAAAATTGTTTAGTGACTGGATGTAGGACAAGGCTCTCTGGAATGCTAAAGTGAAAAAATATAAAGACAGGTATGAGAAGAAAAAAGCATGTAAAAAAATCGGTTCAAATTTAATATTATAGGTACAGTTTTTGTTCAAACTGCAGGCAACAACAACAACAACAGTTCACCGTTTACACTCTCTAATGACATTTGTATAAATGTTGCTGTCAATTTAAACAATAATAAAAAGAAATAACAAGGTTTTTTATATGACAAATATATATTTTCAACAAACTTTCCGTGGTAATGAACCACTTTGATAACATCAATATGTGCAAAGGCTAACATATGATACTTCTACCAAACAGTGTATGTTCAAGAATCACTATAGACTGTCCAGCGGTATAGTCTTTTACTTTCAAGTAAGTCAGAGATACCCAAATACACTCCGGTACCAAATATGTATTCGAAAAAAAATCAAGTCAGGGGGGTTACAGGGGGGTTACAAATCCAAACTTTAAAATTATAAGTCTTTCTTAATAACAATTTTTAAGAACAATGACCAAAATATTACAAATCAAGTTTTGATTTTGTTTTTATTCTCAATATGACTTTAGCAAATTGAATTCATTGAATCTGTTATTAGTGCTTAAACCAGACAAACTAATAACCAACAACATCCTTAAAGGAGATAAGAATCTCCCCTTTTTTAATGTGCAGCTTAAATGCCTGCTCAAAAGATCACCCAGATCAAAATTAAATTTTTTTGATACCTCAGATTATATCTAAAAAATATAAAACCATCCGAGTACACGTACCTTTCAGTAATACATGCAAATGAAAAGTCATTTGATGCTAAGCACTTAACAACTTCATTCTAAAAAAAGAAATTAAGACTATCAATCCCAACTCTCATAATGAACACCACCACCACCCATAAAACTGTAAAAAATTAAAATTGTAAAGTTAGTAAAGTTCTCAATTTGTATTATTGTTTGGACTGTTCTGTATTTTATATAATAAAAAAAATCACAGCACTTTTATCCCTTAAGAAAAATAAATTTTTTATCAAGTGTAACTCAAGTTATTTAATCAGTGCGCGTTTAGTTTCCTCGTTGGATATTTTACTCTGGCAAGTTGGTATGCTAATTTTTCATCATGTACTACATTAATCAATTTATCAATTCTACGTCAAAATTGTATATTTCATTGTTTAATAGAAGAAGTGTAAAACAAAAAAAATATCAAATATAAAACCTTTATAATAACTCTCTGTTTAAAAAAACATCAGAGAAATCCTAAGTTTGTAAAACTCTTAATATTCAGTTAACGTAAGTAAATCTTTTCCCCTAACTTTTTTAAGAAATCTTATTTATTGCATTTTAGCTCTCTTTTATAGTGCGCAAAATTTTAATGTTGAAAGGTGATAGAACTGATAGAGGGAGCATGAAGGTGATTTTTATAGAAGGTGTGGAAAGCGCAAGGTGGCTTAAAAAGAAGTGGTACCCTGTTTATGAACCGTGTATTTTAAAGAGTTATTACATCCATTTAATTATATTTAATTGTTGACGTACCTTATCAAAGTGCGTTAATTTCCGCAGCTGAATATCAATAAAATTGGGGGCACTAGATCCATCAGGACTTCGCTTTGATCGCCTTGACAATCTCCATCGACCTTCTGATTTCTTTTTATCAGCTGCTATTTTTATGATTGGATCAGAAACAGATCGATCAACCTTTTGGCTACAACAAAAGATGAATTATTGTTTATTCTGACAGTCAAACATCAAAGTTTGGCAGTCAAAAAAAGCTTTATTTCAGAAACAAAAATCTTGAAAATACATATTTAAATAAAAATTAAGAAATTAGAAGTTTAACAACAACTTTTACCTTGCAATGTCACCAGAAAAGAAGACTTCAGTCTTTTTTCTTTCTATGTCACCAAGAAAAAGAGAGAAGTTTCTTCCAGCTGCAACATCCCAAACCCTTGATTCAGCTAAGACCTAATAACAGAGAAGAAATGTCATAAAAATACTGTGGCTTTAAAACAGAATATAAAAATTTTAATATATATACATATATATTAACCTTCACTTTTTTTGGTGTGGGTATCACTGTTTTGTTCTGTGCAAGTTGACCAAACGTATTATCACCCCAACCATAAACCTAAATCAAAATGTTTTCCAAACATTCGAATAAATAGCAACAAAAGTGACTAAAAGGGGAACTGATAAGTTGTAGTTTTTAAATTTTAATACAATAAGTCCTTGTAGGACATTCAATTTAAGAGTTTTGGGACTCAAATACATATATTTATCTAAGTAAACCTTTTTTCCTCACATTAATACTATAAAATACAAAAAAATACATAGCTTTTATAATATTTCAGATGAGATAGAAAGGTTAAATTTGCTAGCCTGATGTCTACCATTTTCCTTATTTATGTTTTAATTGAAATAACAAAGTATGAACATGTGCTAATTTGAATCAGATTTAATTTTACTTTTTTAAGGACAGATGGTATATAGTATATAGTCATTAGTATGAAATTCTCAAAAATTACATATGCTGTAAGTTCAGACAAAGCAAAACTTATCTAAAGTGTCACATCAATATATTTTTAAAAAAATCTCAGAAGGTTACTGCCCTCTGTTTAATTTTGTTAATTTTAGTAACATAACAGAGGTGATTTACCTGCCCATGTATATTAACAGCAAGTGTGTGATATGAACCAGCAGCTATATAAACTATTTGTTTACCAGACAGCTTTTTTATCACCATTGGCTCCAACCTAAACATTGGTTAGTGTTAAAACGTTATTTCAAGAATTATAAACGTTAAATATGGGCTGAAATAAGGATTGTTCTTATAACAGTATAATACACTATATTGTACAGCCTGTGAATACAAAGTGCTGAGAGTTGACACGATAGTGCTGATGTTTCCCAAAGACAAGGAACATTCTACTGACCTACAACAAATATTAGTTTTGAAAATATTAACACTTATCTGTTCAGTCATTTTTTTTTCACATTGCTCAGTTTTTAAAGTTGTATATAGTAAGCTCATGTAGTGTTCAAGAGCAAAATTAAAGTACAAAAAATATGACCCTTCTCCCTGTACTTATTGTATACAATACACTATATTGTACAGCCCTGTGAATACAAAGTGCTGAGAGTTGGCACGATAGTGCTGATGTTTCCCAAAGACCAGTAAAATTCTACTGACCTACAAGGAATATTAATTTTGAAAATATTAACACTTATCTGTTCAGTCATTGTCATTGATGTCGTGAACAAGCAAGTTTATTCTACGTTTCAACAGCTGTAATCAACGGGCAATGATCGTAATCATCTTTGGCTATTTATTATTTGAAGGGATAATTAGAGGATCAAAATTAACCAATCAGATCACAGCAATTAAAGTAATTAACTTTTTCACGGACCCAGATGGAAACATTAGATTGATTAAAATCTTTCCTTTTTCTAAAAGATTGCTTTATGTTACGTTTCTTTTTTTAAAAGTCCGCTTTTTGTTATGTTTGTCCCGAACCATTTTTGCACTTTTTCAAAAATGTTTACTTTCCGAACTGCGGGTAACCATATTTCTGGAAGTTGAAAGGAAGTACTATTGGTATGACTATTTCTGTCTACACTATTTATGGTTTCTTTTACTTTTCTTGCTGTACAACCAGACTCTCGGTCTATGATCTTTTTATTGTCCCAGTCAATAACATATATTCTCTTTAACTCTGGGGATTTAAATTAAAGTGTACCTCAACTGATATCTTTTACAGACGTGTTACTTTTCCTATTTATTGACAACCTAGATTTTGTTTTCCTTAGAGCAGCAAAGTCAATTTTTCAAAGTCTGAAAATAACTCAAGAAGCTGATTCTATGTAACAGATTAAAATTGAGTAAAGTGGTTTTCCTTTGTTTACAGCAAACAAAGTATTAACACTTTATTTGAAAAATGAAAAGCTTTTCATGTCAATAAATAAATACACTTCTTCTAAGAGTTTTTTTTAAAATTACAGGAAACTTTGTGTACCATACTACCTATGTGCAATATACGGACCATTTTAGCGGCAATAACAAATATTCTGGAGCAATTCGACAAAGCGAAATAATTTTCCACATCCTTTAAAACAAAGTCAGCAAAGTTGTAAAGAAGTTTTTTTAGCACACTGACCTTGGCACACATATAGGGAGGCATAAAAGCTATCTTTAAATCAATGTAGCTCTGCTTTCAGGTCTGCAATGTTGAATGCTGACATAAATTCACAGGGCTTTTGTATATTTTTTATAACATTATCAGAAGTACAACATCTAACAATAATCCCAAAATATTAAAATATTATATTTTTTATAAGAAACTTAAACAAGTATCTAGTTCCAAAAGTTTCTTATTTTTAATCTTGAATAACCATGTTTTAAGTTCTAAATACTCTTTTTTGTTTCTTAATTCTTTTGTTCAAGCAATAGGTTTTTACTTTCCTGTAAATCAACAAAACATGAAATATAAAATAACTATAAACTAGTTGCCAATTTCTTACTTTTAAATTAGTCAAAACAATTCAGAACTAAATGTTTCTTATATTCTAAGCACTCTACATATAGGTTTCTTGTAGGTTTCTTATAACAAAACCTGAAGCAAGGCTATCAATAAGAAAATAACACCAGAGCAATGAATCCCTCGCTCAAGGTTACAATAATTTACACTGGGCGAGCAATCTGAATAAATAGAATAAGTTTATATCCGCATCTTTTATTACAAAATCTATGTGAGATGAATTTATATTGCCCAGCCGAACAAAATATTTGTGGAACTGGGGGAACAATTAATATCTCAGCTAGTTTCTTACTTCTCAAAATTGGGTGAGCGTTTGAGTGAGCAAAGGCAATTTAGGCCTGCTGAAGGTAGTCTTAACTAAAATAAAATAAACAAACCTCTCCATTACATCACCATGTCCTAACTGACCATAAGCATTTTCTCCCCAACTCCAGACTTCGGTTGACAAGACTGTTTCTAAGCTACCCATATTAGTTTCGTCTTCACTTTTTAAGCGGCCCAAACTTGGATCAGAGGCGATTACATCATCAGTTAAATTAAAACTATGTAAAGTCACTAGGCTGTCATTGTCTTGATTATTTTGTCCAAATAAAGATTTCTTGCCAAGAAAAAGTCCATCAGTTTCATCATTTAGGGAAACATCACTTGTGTTATTATTTTCAGCTTGTGAAATTGAAAATGTTGTTTCATTTATGTTATCGTCATTATTTATTAAAGACAATTCGGGTGTACAAAATTTTGTTGAGTCAGCTGTGTTAACTGAATCAGGTATTTTTGGTGTACTTGTCTCGTCATTATTACTTGAAACATTTCCTTCAGGGGATAGTCTCATATCAACAGCTGAATAATACTGTGAGGACACCATAGAGGGCACATCAGCAGAACTAGAAGAACTCTCATCACTATGCACAAAGGTTTTAGAAGTCTGTTTATGGTATGTTAAGTTCTCAAGCAGGAATGCATTTTTTAGACCTTTCTCTTTTATATGGTGAAGATCAATCTCTGAAGTGGATACAGCTAAAGAAAAAACTGTGTACACAAATATATAATATAAATATATTATTATTTACATGTAGGAAAAAACCCTTCTAAAAGCCTTAATAAGCAAAAAAATGAATGCCAAAAAAAAAAAGAATGCAGAATTACTGATTTCAAATTTGCTTGGACTCCACTTTTTTAAATAATGATAAATCTTTTATACCTCTTAAACAAAACAGTAGACATCAGTGGTTGCTATTCACACTCTTTATTTCCATAATTTCAATAAAACTGTGCCCATTAATAATTTTTTATTTTGCGTTTTACATAAGTCTCATTTACAAACTTTGATTTTATAATCTTTTCTTAATAAAATAAGGCTATCTAAGGTAATTTATAGTATATCAACCCTATTATTTAAAGAAACACATTTTCCTTTTGTTTACCTTTTATTTGTGTTTGATTTCATGTTGGTTTTAATCATTTAAGACATTTACTCACTAATTTTATTTTAGACCTAATTTATACCTGATTGGTTGAAATTGTTCAACAACAATTACGATAAGGACTGCATAAACATAATTTTTGAAAACACAGACATTCAATTTAAACAAATATTTAACTCAGCTGTGCCATACTATTACTTAACTCAAGTAGATAAAAGCAATGCATGCAATATCTGCTTTTAATTATTATGCACTTTTAAGTATGAAAAAATGTCATGCCAATAAAAAAGGGAATAAAATATTATGAATTGTATATGTATATTATTTGTTTGATAACGTACCTTTTCCCTCTTTTTTAGAATATGCTGCACCATGGGAATCTAACTCTGTATCAGAGTGTGAGCGATACATTTGTGAATCTTCACCACAGCTAAAAAATGTACTTTGCAGGAATGGGACTCTAGATGTATCTGCACTTCTTCTATTTTGAAGTTCTGAATAATATGTACTTGATATTGATGCAGTCCGGTAATCTGGACTTTGAATGTTAAATTGAGCATCTTCATCATCATCTTGAGTAACAACAACAGAATGGAATGAACCACACACAACCTTTACAGCTTTTTTATTACGCAAACCTCTAACGAGGGTTGGTACGGTGCATTCCTCTAATTTATTTCCATGGCCCATTCCCAAACCTTTTCCCCAAGACCAGAGTATACCCCTCGAATCAATGGTAATGGTAAAGAGTTCAGCACATGATACTTCCCTAATACAGGTACTTAACTTGTTTTTGGAAGCTTGGTCAATAGTGAGACTTGCCTTACATAATGGTGGAAAATTTACTTTTGTCGGTGTTGTAAAAACTCCCTTTGCACCAAGACCACATTGCCCTGCTCTAGAATCTCCCCAACAAAGTAAAGTACCATCATAGCAGACTATTGCATTATGACGAGCTCCACATGACATATGTTTGACATCAATATCAGCAAACTGCTGAACCAAAGACAGCCCACTCCTTTTACTTCTATCACCCAGTCCAAGTTGGCCATAGTCATTAGAACCCTCGGAAAAAAGTTGCTTCTGTGCAGTCAAAACCAGGGCATGTTCACCTCCTAATGCAACTGCTGTTACATTTAAAAAAGAAAACAAAGAGCAAACATTTGGAACATCTTGCTCTAATCTAAACAAATGAGTGTTTGATCCCTGACAGGATGTTTCCAACTTATTCTTTATAAATATCTGCTTTTCTTGATTTGTAATTTCTCTTACAGATATTTCAACTTTCTCACTATCATCTGATGGGACCTCATTGACACTACTCATAATGGTACATATTACACATTCATTGTATACGTGAACCTACAAAAACAATTGTGAAAAGCCATTATTAACCCTTCCTTCCGTAATATTAAAGGTTACCTACTACGTCAAAAAACTTTTTCGTATATCACAATGTTAAACTATTATATACAGAATTTAATAATTATTTTGCATACTTCGTTAATAATAACTTAAAAATATTGCATTCTTAATATTGCATTTTTATGAAATGTGCTACCTTTGGCAGTATAAAACTGCTGGTTCTCTGTTGGTTACTTCATAATATAGGTGGTTCTCTGGTGGTTACTTCGAAATACTGCTGGTTCTTACTTTTAATAAAATAGATTTTGACTCATGAAGAATTAGGAGGTCTACTACTGTCTTTTACTAAGTCTATGACTCTGCTACATGACAAGGCGTATACCATCAGTGTAAAATGTTCAGAGCTATAAATGTTGTGTATAGTAAAAAGAAATAAAAAAATTACTTGCAAGGCTCCTCTTGGAATAGGATGTTAGGAATAACAAAATGTTATATTATTGTATAAATATTGTACAAAGTTTAAGGCAAAACAGTGATTTCTATTCTAAATCACTGTTTTGCCATTATTGTTGAAAAAATCACTTGTCACTTTTTATCATTTCTTTTGATTGAACTTGTAAAGTTGTTTATTAAAACCAGAAATAATTTTAATGACGTTTTAACTAGTACAAAGCATTTCAAAACAGAACAAGCATTTGACATCTTACATATTATTGGGCTAGACAACAATTTACCAAGCAACACTGCCTAATTTACTGAGAAGTCACCCCAAAAATGCCACTGTGTAGGTGACCAGGAGAAAATTTTCATCACAAAACAAAAAAAGCTATTCAGCAAGCATGAATTTTCACAATAATTCACTAGTCAAGAAATCGCCAGACGACATGCAGAGAAGAATTAGCTGCAGACACAATGCTGCCTATCAGGAGATTTGGCAAGTTAAAACTAGTTAAAGAGAGAGGTTAATTCCCAACCCTATTTAACTTTTGCCATTGCATTGCCTAATATTTATTATTAATATCCAATTTTCTGCTGCCAAACTACAAGGTTGCAAAAATGTTCAAAAAATTACCAGCTTCGGAGGCAGCCATTATAATTTTAACTATTTTGCTGACGTCAGCTTAAACAGCTTTGTTTTACCGAACTTGCTGTAATAAAGGCTGTAAGATTTTTATTAAAAACATTTAATTTGAAACTGACCACGTTTAGAAATGGCGCATTTGTTTATAAGCTCCTAATCCGCATACAACACGAGAAAATTTAGTTTTACATGCAGGAAGCTGGCTGGATACATTTTCCGCAAGTGATAAACGATTTATTTATAAGTATGTGCGTAATTTTGATACTATAAATAATGAATGAGAGTCTTAAAGACTGGGGAGTTTTAGCTTATCATTATACACTGGTACGTTTAAAAGGTGCAATGAATTCTTCGTGTAAGAAAGATCAAAATGTAACAAGCGATAGTGTTATACAGGATGCAAAAACGTTATGTTCTGAGTACATTGACGATCGCCTTATCAGGTCAGGACTAAATTTAAAGCAAAGGAAAATAACTCCCGCTTCATCATTAACGAGAGACGAGGACATGGTAAGTCGTAGTATAAATTTATCAACGAAGTCCTCCGAAAGACAGGTATCTTCAGAAGCTATTCAAATGTTGACTGAAAAACGTTTCGCTTCCGGAGGATGCGCTTTAACAATTGATGATTTATCAAAAGTTCTTCTTTACATTGGCGAAGTATTGGAGTTTCGACATGCCAGTGTGTATACAGATGTTCTACAACAATTAAATATTCGATCTCTTGGAGAAGTAAATTTACGTCGGGTTTATATGAATGTCGGAAAAGAAATTTTTGCGAAAGGAGTAGATTGGGCTAAAGTGGTCTCCTTATTTGCATTTGCTGGTGCATTGGCTGTAGATTGTGTTTTATGTGGCTCTTCTGTTTACATTCCGCGAATTAAAAACTGGTCTGTGGAATATGTGGAAAACGAATTAACAGACTGGATAGTGGAACAGGGAGGTTGGGTGAGTTTCATGGAGTCATCTTATTTCACGTCAGAAAATTTTAAAATTCGAAGTTTTTAATTGAGACCCGGTTTCGTAATTGAACGGACAAACGTACGTTTTTTATAAGAACCTAGTTTATAAGAACATCAAGGCCGAGATGTTTCCATAAATTATAATCATAATTAAGAACGTTCTTAGTCTAAATTCTAAATCTATACCATTTCAGATTGGACTGTTTGATTACTTCACAGCACAGCAGAAAACATCCAGAACATCGAGTTACTTAATCTGGACATCGTCAGCCATCGTGTTACTCGTTAGTGTCGTCTTGGCTGCTACGCTAGCTATCAATTTTAGAACGCCGTAAATACACGTTGTTTTTTTTATAAGAAAACTGTTTGTTTTTTAACCTAGCCTTATTTTCCTAGAAAATGCCTAAATATAGGCTAAAATTTTCAAAAAAAATTCTAATTTTTATTTCCCTATTTTCTTTGTTTTTTTTATCGACAGCCATAGGATTATATAGTTATGTATTTTATTCGAGACATCTTTTATTTTTATTGAAAAGGACTTCTTGTCATTTTTAGGGTATAAATTTGTTAGGATGTATATTTAAAAAAAACGAAACTTGATTGTTTTGTATTTTAAAATTATGGGTATTTAGTAACTCTTAATATACATATCAAGGTCTCCAAAAATTTGATCTTAATACGTTGAGGCTGGGGATTTTCTTAAAAATTTTTAAGAATTTAAGGCTCTTTTTTTTATAAATTTTTTCTTATATCAAAAAACGTGTAGTATAGCATTTAACATTTTAAACTAACACGATGTATAATTTAACTTGGAATTTTTTATAATTCGTTTCAGTTTTTGTTAAAAAAATAGATGTAGATTTTAAAAAGACGTTGTTTATATAATTTTGATATAAAATATTACATTAATGTATTTTTTATTTATTATTCGACTCTTTTGTAAAAAATTGTCACACGTTTATGCCCTCCATCTCAATGAAGATTTTCAGGTAACTTTTAATTCGTTTAACCCATTTTGGGGAACGAAACTTGAGCTTTTTGGTCGGTTGCGTCTTCAGCACGCCACAGAGATGTCACTGTTTTCCATTGAGTGTAAAATTGGATACCCTAAAAACATGAGAACATGCCAGCATGAGAAATATTACTGCATTAACAAAAAAAAAATTGTCAATCTTGAAAAATATTTCAAACACAATTCAGTCGTGTTTTCATCGGATAAGTTTTCAATCGCAACATTGACTTTGTTTCAACGAACGAATTTGTTTTATTGTCATTGATTCAACTTTTAAAAATATATTGGAACTGGTAGCTACGCAATCGGAAGAGGAGAGGGGATAAACAGTTGTTGGTGGTAGCTTAATATCTACCTTTTTGTTAAATTTTAAATTTGAAGGTAAATTATTCACATTTCTCTATTTTTAAGACGTCATTGTCAAATAACTGAATTGGTTTAGGGCCTTGGCTACACTTGCGTTTAAAAAAATAATTAATGGCGAATGAACGCGATTGATTTCCGTTTGGAAGCTATTTCTTTTGCTAAATATAACTCGATTGTCAACAAAATTAATAGCTTCTTCCTCTACTCGTTAAATTTAGCAAAATTTGAAATGCGCCAAACTTAATCTGCGTCAAAACTTTTAGCTTATCTCCATATTACATCCACGCCAAATTCTCTCCGCTTAGTAAGTAACACTAAACGTTTGTATCACTTACCGCTTTTCCATAAAAATTCATATCTCCGCGGAACGAACCGCGAGATCCAGTAAACGAAAACATAGGAAGTGGTACAGGAATTGGAACGTTAATACCAATCTATAAAGCAATCATATGCAAGTCTTGAAACGGCAAGTTTTGTCTGAAGAAAAATCTATATTTGTATTTAACCCCAGTTGTTTTCTTTGAACTAATCGGAGACATTTTGATCGACAATACACCTAGTCATAAACATTTCTTATTACGGGAACTAATGTTCGTGAAAGTTTTATATTTAAGTTTAAGTGTAGAAATTTTCACGGATAAGGCAATTGCATAAAATTTTACATTTCGCGAATGAGCCATATTAAAAAGTTTTGCAAACATAAACTTCAGCGAATTTATGCTCTTGAAAATTTTTTCAAGCATTAACTTTCGCGAATTACAAAAAGTAAACCTGGAAAATGTCAAGAATTGAACCTCAAAACATAGAAAGGTGTTTTAAAGAATTATATGATCAAATTAGTCACTTAGCATTAACTTTAGCGAACTGAAAAAAGAAAAACATTTTTTTTCGATTATGTAAATTTTCACAAAAATATGCTCTTCGGAATTTTGCGGATCTGGAAAAAATCCCAAGCGTTTCCACACTTACAGGCTTGTTTCCATTCCACTGCATTTCCGCTATTGCGGAATTGAAATCTCTAATTATACCAAAGTGCGCACGCGCTAACAAGAAAACTCGTGATATTTATGCACTATAACAGAGAATGAAATTGAACGGAAACGAACCAAGAGAATGGTATAATTTTAGTTTCCCACCTGCCCAACGTCTACATCTTGCGTAAACTTTCGAGCTGCAGCACCAGAATTTGTGAAGATCGCTGTACCGTTACCGTATTTGTTGCTGTTGATGATGTCAATAGCTTCATCTAACGTGTCGGCATTTAAAATTACTAAGACAGGTCCAAAGATTTCCTCGGTGTAACATTCCATGTCGGGCTAAAAAAAGATTTTTTTTAAACATGTAGTAGGATTAACAACATAAACACTAACCCACCCAGAAAAAACAAAAACGCTACCTTCACATTCGTAAGAATAGTTGGTCCTACAAAATGTCCATTCTCATAACCAGGAACAGTGATCCCTCTTCCGTCGAGAATACACTAAAAAGAAAAAGTTTTGAACCCTTATTGATTAGGATTCGCATCACACTTTAATTTGCACATTAAACAATTTGCTACAAATGTGTAAAACTCAATCCCTGTAAAAAATCTCGAAAAAAGGAGTGAACCGCAAAATTTTAGAAACTAATCAAATTAACTACACTTTTTTTTTACAAGAAACATGCATACAAGAAACATATGCTTAAAGTAAAAAAAAATAAAAAACATTAAGAAACATGGGCAGGCTTAGAAAGCCAAGAAACAATTTTTTTGTAAGAACACTAAACAGAAAGCACTTAAAGTCAAACAAATGAAATATATTTCCATCATCTTCACCCTCCTCTTCTAGCATATCGTTCTCTTCATGTTTTTGAAACAATTACGAATAAGAAACAAATAAGAAACATTTGAGGCTTATTTCTCAAAAAAACTAAAAAACATTGAGCCTAAGCCCAAATGCAATTTCTTGTAAAAAAAAAAGGTGTATACATTGTAAATTTTACATATTTATTTATATTCAACCGCTATTATTTTACACTTTTAAATAGAACAAGAAGCCCTGGGGGCTCTAAGAATTTCCGCGCGCTACCAAAATATTTGATGAAAACCTGCCAATTCGTTGTGTTATTGTGCCAAACATTCGAAGGGGTTTGGTGCATGAACCTCCGAAGATAAAGCACACCAGTGACATTATATCTTACAACAAACGCAAACAAAACGAAACGTGTCATAATAAACTCACATTTTAAAAGAGATTGCTAACAAAAAATACAGCCTATCATTCATGGTTGAGAGTCTTGCGATTGAAACGTTTATGGTCTTAAACGGCATTAGTTGACAAAAAATCAAAATTTTGACTAACTTTCAAAATTTTGAATTACTTTTTTTATTAACTGTGTCAATTTTTGTCGAAAATAAAGCATTTTAATTTTTATATAAATTTTGACCTGAAATGACATTTAGGTGACAAAAAATCAAACTTTTGGACCATCATCATTTTCAGCATACTTTATTTGTTAACTGTGCCAATTTTTGTTGAAAATGAAGTAGTCCTAATTTTTGGACCAATTTTGGCCTAAAATGACATTTAAGGTGGCAAAAAACAATATTTTGATGTCACCATCATGTTCACCATACTTTTTTTGTTAATTGTGCCAAAATTTGTCAAAAATAAAGTAGTTTTAATTTTTGGACCAATTTTGGCCTAAAATGACATTTAGGTAACAAGAAATCAAAATTTTGATGTCACCATCATGTTCAGCATACTTTATTTGTTTACTGTGCCAAATTTTGTTAAAAATAAAGTAGTTTTAATTTTTGGACCAATTTTGGCCTGAAATGACATTTAGGTAAGAAGAAATCAAAATTATTATGTCACCATTATGTTCAGCATACTTTTTTTGTTAACTGTGCCAAATTTGTCGAAAACAAATACCAATTTTGGCCTGAAGCGTCAATACTAAACTTCCCAGTAGTTAAGGAGCTTGGGTACGAAGTTTACATCTGTGTCCGTCAACGTGAAATCCCAGGGTCGATTTTTTCTCAAAAAATGCTCCAAAAGAAAAAAACGACGGTTTTAAAGAATTTCCTACGCCTTCGGGCGCGGAAATTCAAAAATAAGATTTTGTCCTAAATAATATTTTAGCTAATTTTGATCTTTATCACAAACTTATAAAGTTATGAAGAAAACACATTCTTACGTTGGCACCTTCATCAATACCACTCTGAATCAACCTTTCCACGCGTTCTTTAGCACTTTTCGAGATAAGAGGACCCAGATCCACTCCTTCCTTATCGCCTTAAAACAAGACAATAAAAAAACAAGATCTAAGAAATAATTAAACACATATAGGGTCTCTCTCTTTTACCTTTGTTAAGCCAAGTAACGTAAATTCATCCTAGTCCTAAACACTGATAATATTTTACCGATACAAACTCAGATCAAGTTTTCTATATTAGTCCTGGTAGCAGGCGAATGCCTACGTAAGCTATATTTTTAGGGTTTTAACGACTTTGATCCATTTTAGATTTGGGTATTTTAACTTGAGTGCTACCATAATCAACATTCTTCTACATTATATGGAGAATGATCGACAACCTGCTGTCACATTTAGACTTTTGGCACGCTCAACCAACTCTGGAATCCATTTCTGTGATTCTCCAACAAACACTGCAGTGGAGAGAGCCATGCATCGCTGTCCAGCAGCACCGAATGCTGCACCAACCAATTGATTTAACGACATTTCTTTGTTTGCATCTGATAACACAACTCCGTGATTTTTGGCACCCTACATAAAACAGTTAAGACTACATAGGTAAAAGCTTTCAGATAGCCCTTGGTGGCGACAAAAGAATAACAAATAAAACAACATTGGATTTCAAAATTTATCCAGCATTACTTATCTTACCATGAGAAAAAACTCTTAGAGTCTGTCTACTCATTGGAGGGTGTAGCAAACAGAGAATCCAAGATGTAATTATAGAGGGAAACAACCTATATTAACTGACAAAGCCACTTACCATATTGGACTGCACACGTTTTCCATGCTCAGAACCTTTTTCATAAATGTATTGGCCCTAAAAATGTTACAGATGCTTTAATGCATACGGCCTTTTAACAAGACCCTTGTTGTGTTGCAGTAAGTTATTTTTTAAAAGAGGAGATTTAATGACAACTCAAAAATGTACTATTATTATTAAAAACAACAAAATAGTTCAATATTTTTTTCTGATGGGATGAGACATGTAACTATATTCCCTGGTTACCTTGGCTGGAACTTAGAAAATTCCCATTTGTTGTAAAAGTTATTGCGGAGGGGGGGGAGGAGGGTGGGGGTGGCCGCAATTTCTCACTCCCTGAGGCACTAGAGGCACTAATTTTAAGCTATAAACATACTTACAACATGATCTGATCCCACAAAAGAAATAGCACGAATAGAAGGATGAGTGCATATAAAGTCAACAGCTAAAAAAACATAAAGCAGCAATTAATTTTTCAGTATTGAACAAATACCCCACTGGTGAAGCAAAAAATCTTTGCAATAAAACGGCCCTTGTGCCTATGCCATTAAATACTTTTCAAACCAGCATTGTGCTGGGATGATAAAACTGTGATTGTATTTATATAATGTATTAATCACACCGATCTAATGTGACATTTCTATGTGGTAAGGCGAACAAACTGGTCCCACACGATATATTTTTTGTTCTAATCCATCTTTTCTTTGATCCTAAGAAGTTCAATTTTATGTATAAAAAAATTGGCTTGCTGCCCGGGTTACAATGCAAATGAATTGCTTATAACAAATTCTTTTTACAGAAAAATTTTATTTTTAGTGCATATACACCACACAATAATACAGGAGTTGCCTATTACATACCAGGTTTGGTTCCATGTATAACATTTAGTACACCTTCTGGTACACCACTGTCAACTGCCATCTTGCACAAAAGCATAGCAGCTCCTGGATCTTGTTCAGAAGGTTTCATAATAAAGGTGTTACCACAAACTAATGCCATAGGAAACATCTAAACAAACAGTAATTTTATCAAAATTCCAAACATAGTTTCAAGGACAAAATTCAAATTGAGGAAAGTTGTTAAAAAGCCTTCTTTAAGAGGAGATTTGAGGAAATTTGAGGGGAATTAAGGAAGTGTGGTAGGGTAGTTTCGTGAATGGTAAATTAACAAAATTTGCTTACAAAACATTTGAGTTATTTAAAATCTACAATTAAAAAAAAATAGATATTTTGTTCCAATAACAACTCTACTTTGTGGATCTACTAGTATAGTTAAGGAACTTACCCATAGGGGAATCATTGCTGGAAAGTTAAACCTAAATTTTAAGTAAGAATTTTAGAGAATTATAACAGCATTCAGTTTTAAACTAGTCAACAGCATTAGAAACGAAAATCTTACGGTGCAACTCCGGCACAGACACCAAGTGGGACACGGTATGAATGTGTATCCATATCCTTTGACACACCTGGTAAGGTTTCTCCTAATTGTAATGATGTAACTGAACAAGCGTGTTCAACAACCTCTGGAAAAAATGAATACAAATCCTAAGTTAGTTTGCATTGTCATACCTTTCTCCAGGTTAAAAAATTGTTCCATGAAGAAAATTATTTAGCAAGAAAATTAAACTGATGCTAACACTTTACACAAGATACATACGTAGACCACGCAAGATACTTCCTTCCGCGTCGGCAAGTGTTTTTCCATTTTCTAAAGTAATGATTTCCGCCAGTTCTTTCTAAAAGGATCAAAAGCAACTGCTTAGGATGGAGAAGAAAAACATTAGAAAGTAAAAATAACAACCACTGGTTTCACTTTATCACATAATTATATGAATAAACTAACCATGTTATCTTTGATTTTTTGTTGCAAAGAAAACATAATCTGCTGTCGCGTCAAAATCGATGTTTCAGACCATGTTTTGAAAGAGTTTTCTGCAGCAGTAGCAGCAGCTAATTTTTCCTCTTCTGTTGCTTCAGGACAGTATGATACAATTTCATTGGTGGCCTTAAAAATAATTTATTCCACATGCATAACAATAGTTTAAAGGGATGTGTTTCATAATAAAGAGACATCATTGAATATGCGTTTAGAACAGAATTTAATAATTTGATAAACCATGTAATTTTAGAAGTAATTTATCCGAAAAAATCTTTGGTTAATAAATAATAAGATGAGGGAAATAGTTGTGTAGTATTAGTAGTTAGAACTGGCCGGTTTTGGCTCAATTCATTAGGATGTGTAGTATTATCATACATTTTAATGCATAAATAATTTGAACAATGATATGTATACTTACAGGATTTGTAATAGGTATCCAAGAATCTGTTTTACTGTCAATAAACTGTCCATTAATTAGCAGTTTGGTTTTAGGCTAAAAAATAAGTGTTACTTTCCATTCGGTTTGTACGGCTAAACATTGCAAATACTTTCTTTTCTGAGAAGAACTGAAAACTTACAATGCCACTTGTCAATGATCTTTTGCACAAACCCAAAACCTATAAAGTCAAATGTCACATCTTAAAATTAAGCTGAACAGAATTTTTTTTCCTATTTCTAAAAGCTTTTTGTCACTTTTATGGAAACACAAGTTGCATGACGAAGTGGTACCAAGAGGTGTTGCACAACAAATGTTGTGTGTCAATTTAATAATAAGAATAAGAAAACCAAAGATGATTTTACTAACTATTAACCACATTCTCTATTTGCAGAAGCACTGTTTAACACCTGCCTTGGGTGATTTATGGCTCAATTTTAGCTAAATTACATGCTATCACAATTGATGACACCATTACATTTTGCAACAACAAAAAATGCCAAGGTTGTTCAGATCAACTTAGTTGCGTGCATTCTAGACTTATCAGCCTACTAACATTCATTAAATTATGTTTATTTGTTTATTTGTTACAATAATTTGTTATAATTTGTTGTTTGATGAATAATTTGTTACAGGAATCATCAAAGAAAAAATATATTGTTCTGTTTTTTTTTTACATAACATAACAAGTTCCTTTAACAACCTATTTAATAAAATCAAGAAGGTTTAAAAAGAGAAGGAGGTACATCTAAGCAATTTCCTTTTAATTCTATTCAACTTTCTATTGTTTACGTGCCTCCTGAAAACACATGTATTGTGCCGCATTTGTTGTATTTATACATAACGTATTTATACATAACGAGAGTGAAAAGGGTGTTTTAATTCAAAGGAGAACTTTCAAAAAACATAATAACGACCGGTCATTGGTCATGACCAACCAGAATTTGAGTTATGACAGACCGTTTTTTCCTCATTCTTACCCTGGTGATTGTTCACTAATTATCCGTCAGGTAAGTATATTTATCAGTGACAACTAATTGTTATTCTTTCCAAGTTATAATCTATCTATCTCGAGTTTCTAGGAATAAAACAAAGTGAAGCACACCCAACAAATACTTTTTTTGAGTGTGAGTTTGTTCAATACTAGATCAATCACCACCATTTTGTTTTCGAAATTTATTGTTAATATTAAAATATTTTCCATGATTGTAAATCACCCGAATTGATACTTTCAGTACTATATGACTTTTAGTTTATTAATTTGTTTTCCCTGTTCACAGGGCACAATTGTTTTTTTCCCACATGTTTTATTAATCACACCAGTGAACTTTATTGTATGGATAACATGTTAAGTTCCCTTATACTATCGATTACACACCTGCCTATCATTACTATCCACAGGGACAAACTCCTTAATCATATTTGCATAATTTTGAACACGAAAGCATTAACAACGTTGGCCAAAATAAAAACTAGTCTGTCAAAGCTGTCTATGAACATTTCAAAGACAATTTAACTCTAACAAATGTTACATCATTTCAGCTGACAGAACAATACCATAGTTGGTAGATTACGCAAATAAATATTACGAATTATCCAAGTATCAACCGCTGGATTTGTGGGCGATCTTATACACCAACACAGATAACAGCAGATTCAAAAGTATTTTCTTACTTGCTGAGCTATTTTTATGTGCACCATATTCTAATGCTGCTGTTGAAAGATTTTGCAATTATATGAAAATAGTTAAAACCAATTGCTGCAGTTGCCTCAATGAAAAAAAGCACTGTCATCTCTAGATATCCAGACTGTATATGTTGTAAAATTAAATGCTTTACCATACATTTACTCTGAATAAAAAAAATTTACAGGTTATTATATTCTTCCATTGTTCTTTACTCACATAATCATTATTTAGTTACTTCAAAGTATATTATATTGAAATGTACTCACAAGAGGAGTTTATACTAAGAATTAAGTCGAGACTTTCTTTTTGTTATGCCTAGTTTTCAATGGTGTTTTTATCCTGCAGAGAAAAAATAAATAAGAATAAATAAATAAAATAAATAAATAAGAGACTTTTTTCTTTTTCGCCATGACTAGTTTTCAACGTTCATAATCTGGTTACCCACAACAAAATCACGGTAAAAAAACATAATCAGCAGCCCCTAAAATTAGCGTCAGTATTCGGCACTGCCGACTTGATTGCCGACGTAAAATGAGAAAATACCGTAGTTGCGTCAGCAAAAAAATTGGCGGACTTTTGGCGGACTTTTAAGAACATGTGATCATGTATATTTCTATCGTACCTGCTCACGTATTATAACCTGGTTTCTACTACCATTTTTTTTGAAAAACAAACTTTTCAACTGATCGCATGTTATTCTTTGTAATATTAAACCCTTTGTGGTGAATTTTTACATCACATTTTCTCTGGCGTAATATGAAAACTGGCATACATTTTTCTCGAGTTCCTTATCCTAAAAGAAACCAGGTCTCCACATGGGAATGCACACGGGAATCCACACAGTATTCGGCGGGTGGTTTATTTCATTTGAAACTAAACGGATGGAATAATTTCCTGAATTCACGAAAATAAAATAAAAAAGTAAATATGGTGAAAAAGAAAACAGTTCTTTCGTGGAATTTTCCTGAGTTAGGGTTTGAATCGGAAAATGACTCTAATGAAATTGCTAAAGTGCTTTGCAAAGTTTGTAGATGTCATTATCAAAACAACAAAAATAATGAAAATTTGAAAGGAACTGTGGCAAGCAGAATCAAATAATGTTAATTGTGATTTTGTTTGAGCTACCCCCACTCATTGCGACTGAAGAATAATTACACTCGATTTTCAGTAAGTTAGGTCATTATCACTAAAATTATTCACGTTACAGAAATACCGTGGTGCCATTCGATTCGTAATAACAATAATCAAAAAATTGTATATCGTATTAAAAAGAAGTCCAGTAGTTCTCTCTCCCACACGACACAGCAGGCAATAAGTCAGCCCTGCCCTCGGTTTTGTGAGGAGACATGTTCTGCGAAGACTCTATAAATTGAGTCTCCTGTACAGTTTTGCTTCATGGTGAACTGTGCCGGTGACAAGCATTTTCGAAACATGTCACCGGCGACTTCTGCGATATACAACTTATTGAACGCCCTGACCTTCAGTTCGTAAATAGCACGTGCACAACGCACCTTCTAATGAGTTCGTCTCGAAACATATAGAAAGCCAGTTGGCAGTGAACTATTAACTTAACGAAGTACATCATCGGGAAAGTAGGTCATGGAACTTGTATTAAGTTTCCATTTGTCATCGTCTTCGGAAATCAATACATCGAATTTATGTGAGGTCTAGCCCCAATACAAGGTGAATGACGAAAGTTTTTGCCAGCTGAAAAATTTTACTACAAAAAAAAAATGTAGACGCAAATCAGTTGAAATGTATCTCAAGTCGGCAGTTTTATTGCCGATGAAAAAAAAATTCTAATTTTAAGGGCTGAATCAGGCCATGCATACATAATCAACCCGTCCTTTTAATAAACAAGCAGTGTTTTCGCAATCTAGGCAGCACAAAACCAACCCAGCACACACCCCCAAAAAACCAAAACGGTTCATGTGTGCTATGGATAGAAAATATGGGAATTCAGAACTCATGACAACTTTTGTCAATATGACACATTTTAAAAGCACAATTAATATACATCCAAAAAATATTCATTAGAGACGTTTTCATGACAAAAAATAAGTAGTTATATAACTAGCTAGCTAAATGCTTCCAACCATGTTGTCTTTACTTTTTTAGACAACTATGCCTAATTGCACAATGAATAACGGGTAACACAATCATACTTACACTCTGCTTCCACAGGGAAGCCTTGAGACCACGGGAGATAAGTTGAGCCATGCTTCTCGCGCGCTTGACGAAAATATTGTGCAAGTAAGCTGGCCTGGATGCAGCAGACGTAAAATTCTGAACCAGTATAATTTTACAGACACGTGTAAAGCTTTCCCCCGCGGCGGTCTATGCCGAATATATTACCGCATATATAAATATATTGACGTAAAAGTGCAATATTTTTTATAAATATTTTTTAACACAGATCTTTGCTTCTTTGGAGAGAAATTGCGTTGCTATTTTTTATTAAAGATTTTTGTAAAAATTTTTTTAATTTTTTTCTTCCCCATTTTTTAGCGATACAAACTTCGTAGATAAAAAGATGTGCATATTTTACATTGATAGCCTCACAAATCGAGGGATATACCCTCTCTATTATTTTCAGGGGGGCATGGCTTGGATGGAGAGTGCTAGAGTATTATTGCTCATTTTGAGCTACGCAGACCCAATTAGGGCCCGCGCTCTACCCAACAACTGCCGGCAACATCCAACGGCCCACACAGTGTGTCATCTCCCCAATTTCCCTCACATGGCTTGGGTGAACCAGGGGCTAGATTCACTCGCCCATGTTGAATCGCCGTCAAGAGGAATGACACCTCGGTCTCCCGCACAGAGTACGAGAGCTATAACTAATCTACGGCGCCATATAGTTACTTTATTCCAGGCTATATTTACTTTATTCCAGGCTATATTTACAAGGATGTCATTGACAGGCGTTAACAGTTTAGCTGTGGAAACGTAGCCTGGAATAAACTCACTGATTTACTATAATGTTGTTTTGATTACCGGTTTGTTGCGGAAGCTAAGCCTCTAATAACCAATACAAATCTTAGGCGAAAAATGTCAAATACGCACCCCATTTGTGTCCGATGCTACCAAAGATGACGCAATCCCCTTTCCCTTTTATTTGGGAAAAGGAGCTAAGAGTCTGGATTTCCTGTGCATTGATGGTTTCACGAGAAAAATTTCTGTTATATAGTGACAAAAATTTTGATGCACTTGGTGATTATTTAGCTATGACGTGGAGTGGATCAATTATTTCGGGAGAAATGTGAAAAATAATTTTCTATATCCTCTTTTCCAGATCTTTTTAATATCGTTTCGTTGTTTCGCTGATATTTCTCACGTTATTTCTTTCATTTCAGCTTGATATAAAATTGTTATCTTCATTTGTTTCACAAAGGACCTTGCATACCAAAAGCTGGAACTACCTTATCTTTGTATTCTTTGCTGTTGAATTAAATATTCTGAAATCTAACGCCTAGCTAGAGCAGAAACGGGGAGCTATGACTCAACGTTCACCTCTCACTTTAGATTTGGTTGCCAAAAAATAGAAATTATAAGAAAAAAATATAAATATCTCCTATAATTCACAAATAATAATACTTTAAAAGAATAACAAAATATAGAAATTCAAATGTTACATTAAATTCGAAGCAACAATTAATTATCAAAATTTTTATATTTTTAAAAGGTAATCGAAACCAATGGAAGCACTACAGAAGTAAACCTCTGTTCCAGATTCCTTGTTGTTTTACTAAAACAACAGAAAGAAAAAAGGTGGACAGGGTTGTGAACTAGTTTGTTGTATGAACAGAAAAAATAATCATAAAGTGCAACGCAAAGAAACACAACACACATAATTTATTAAACACCAACCTTGTTCCCAGGGTTTGTTAGGTTTTATATTTGGAAGGAGCTTGACAATAGACAAAAATTATAGCAAGTTCATAGGGCTGTGGCCTTCCAGATAAAAAAAATTAACAAGGCCATAGGACAAGGTTGTTCAAACTCAACAAAGGTTGTCTTCGGAAAAAGAGTTAGCTAACATTAAAACTTCTTTAAATTTCTTACAAACGAAGTCAAACAAGACTAATCTTGAAATAGCTCATTTGAAAACAAAGAGCTTGTGTTTTGATTACCAGCGGGACATACTTAAATACGAAGAGAACACAACGACAATAAGAACGTCTTCAGAAAACACGATCATAGATGGCACTGTTAAAGCTCTGTGAATGCATATGTCTTGCGTTCACTCCTCCAACAACTGCATTTTTGCCTCTACGTACTGTTAACAATTCAAACATGGATGACGTCACTTTAGACAACGTCACACTCACATCACACGGCATCGGTTCCGACCAGAAAAACGAATGATCTAAAGCGGTGTCGGCGTCGTACCGTTTTGCTGGATCCAAAAGAAGCAAGTTGTCAATCAAATCTAGAGCTATTGGATCGCGCACATAATTTCGTAACCTGTCTTTTACGCATCTTCTCATGCCCTGTGGAAGATCCATTTTGGAATAATATTCCATTTTATCAACATTCGGCCAAACTTCCGTATCAATGGAACCGCACAAACGACTTATAAGTTTTAGTTCCTCCTGTTCTGTGTTACCTTGCAGTATAGGACTGCGGGTCCACATTTCTGCCATGATGCAACCAGCACCCCACATATCAATTGGTGGGCCGTAGTTGCGCTCTCCCAGTAATAGTTCGGGTGGGCGATACCATAGGGTAACCACTCTGTTTGTGTACCTAAACAAAACAACTAGAGATAAGACTTAGAGAAAAAAGCAAAACAAATGAACTTTAAAATTTTTAACAAAACACAAATACACATCATCGCCGCCGTCAGGATGGAAATTTCAACAATGCTATACTTTTCTTACTTATTTTTATGTACGTCAAGAAAAGGATGATGTTTTAATAATAAAAAGTTGAAATTTCTTGAACTCAAACCTCTCCCACAGGCTTTTTTATACATAAAATGTCAACATTAAGAGGGTTAGTTTTGCGGGACTTACTTTCGCGTATTTGACTTGTTTAAAAATCATTTCTTAGTTAGAATATATGAAAGTTTGTGGTTAGTCGAGCCCGCTTATGTTGAAGAGAAGAGAAACTTTAGGAGGATATGTTGATTGGATAATAATTTGTAGCAGCTAAACCTAATCCCCTCTAAAATTAACCCTCTTGTAGTAACTCTCAGATTACTTGCACAAAATTGTTAAACCTGGCTTTCTGTGAGTCTCTGGTTAAATGAACAGCTCTCGCTAACCCAAAATCTGTTAACTTCAACACGCCATTTTTCGTCATCAGTATGTTGGCTGCTTTCATGTCTCGATGTAAGATTCGATTGAAATGAAGAAAATACAAAGCGTTCAGTAGCATTTGTATAATCTTCTTAATTTCACCAAGCGAAAATTTTATGTGCGTGTTACACAACAATCCAGCTAGATCATGCTCACAGAACTCAAAAACTAAATAAAATATCGGTCGTTGCTGATTGTGATTCGTCTCTTTTGTTCGACATATTTCAATCAAGTTGACGATATTTTCATGGTTGAGTAACTGTAAAATACGAATCTCTCGCAATGCTGTGATTGGAAAGCCTTCTTTTTCGTTTTCCATTAGAATCTTTTTCAACGCTACCATTTGCTTTGTTTTTCTGTGTCTCGCTTTAAATACTTCGCCAAATGTTCCCTGACCAACCTTCATCAATTTTTCATACTTGGATACATCTTCACAGTATGGGAAATCCAATCTATCCGACATTTTTTTTTCTTACCTGAAACAAAAAAATTCTTCTCTTTTGCTTAATGTTCGAAAAAAGTTCTTAACTTCTTCAACCTCATTCTCTGGCCTTTTGTGTTTACTTGCATCAACATAAATGTTGCATATTTGACAGCAAACAAAATATCGCATATATCACATAGCTTATTTCGGGAAGAAATTTTTGCGAAACTTTTATGATTTTGAATCCTTGTCGCAAAATCGTGTTCCGCAAAATAACACTTTAAATAAATTCCACAAATAGGTAAAAGTTAATCAAGCGCAAAAATAAGTTCCACAAAATTTTAAAAAACTATTGAATCACAAAAATATTTAAAATTTATAAAAGACGTTTGACCCGATATTTCATTATGTTGTAACATGCCTTAAAGTAGGTCCATTCAACCTTATCCCCAGGACACCTTTTCTCTTTCTGACAATCTCGCCGTCCGAGATTGTCAGAAAGAGAAAAGAAGCCCTGGGGGTAAGGTTGGGTTTCCATTAATATAAAACGTTTGGCAACAGTTGAACAATAATCGCCGTTATCACTGATAGAAACACGTGTCGTGTGTCAAAGCAACGATTTCGCACAACAAATGTTGTAGAGAAAATTTTTTTTTATATCAGTCGCACAACAACTGTTGCACGACCATTGCAAATTTTAATGAAAAACAAGCTTTTTTCATATTTCAAGGTTCATAAGGAGACACAAAAAAAATCTAGGTACGGTTACGACAAATGCAAAAGTTTCTCTAAAAAATAACTCGCTGCTTCATTGAAATTTTACTATGATCTTTTTTCACCTTTCGTAAAAAGCATTTTGTTCCCGATCAAATTTTGCATCTTCGCGTTGAGAATTGTGCTAACTAGAACTGGATTTCTAAATCCCCTAAACTCCCTTATTAAATTAAACCAGAAATAAATCGCCTAATTGGGACCTTGCATAAGTGGGACGACTATTGCGACAAATTGTTTGTATTATCAACCAAAATACTTTGCAAAAATGGAATTTCAATGCAATGACTTCTTGAGAGATAAAAGTTAAAGGACCCTCTCAACGCAGATTAACTTCAAAAACGACAAGTGAGAGATCCTTTGACATCATTTTCTTAAAATACTACTTACCATAAGATGCGGTTGATTGGGACATTGCCATATGGGACTGATTTTGTCAGTCCCATGAGAAACCTACTTACTGCGAGTATATTCTAATGGTGATAAAAACATCATCAATCTGGGGATCATACTTTTTAATTCACCTTAAAAAAACAAAACTTTTAATTCACTTTAATTCTTTTCTAAAGAATGGAAACTGTGTGCAGAGCAAGTGCAAAAAGTAAAACAAAAAAAACTATTTACAGTTCTATCTTAAAATGGCAAGTAACCGTCAATTTCGTTCAAGATAGGGAAAGTTCAGATAGAACAAGGATATATATATATATATATATATATATATATATATGGAGAGAAGAAGGGAGATACTGAAGAAATCTGTTTTCGTAAAAAATTTATACTGGTGACCAATATTATTTAAAGTCTGCGAATTTTACTCCTCCCAGAAGGTTCCACCATTGAAGTAAAGTTACAATAAAAAATAATCTAACAACATTGAAATCAATGAAGACGAGTTGCTGCAACAACAAAAAAATCTGTACAAGTCTTCATAAACACTAAACATATATATAAAAATCATATCGACGCGTTATCAATTTGTTAACTTCCTTAATTGCCATTTTGAAACCTACAATGTGCTAACGATGTTAGCAAGGATAAAAAAGAATGATCACGTGGTCGTGTATTCGAAATTACGGCTTTCCAGTATTGTTAACACAGTGATTCATTTACTTTTCCTGATGATAAAATCAAAAAATGAACTATTCGCACAAAGATTTTAGAGAATATCTCAATGATACTAATTTTTGCAGTTATTACTTTTCAGGAGTTCTGACTAAATTCATGAAATTTAATTTCCGCGAATTCTTATGTAATCGCGTAAATAAGTACTCGCAAAAACTATGACCCGCGTAAATAAGTACTCGTAAAAATTAGTACGCTCGAAAATAAGTACTCGCAAAAATTAGCACCCGCGAAAAAAGCACTCGCAAAAATTAGTACCCACAAAAATCAGTACCATTAGTTCACTGCCATTGTGAGTTAAAAAAATGTTTCGCGATATAACGGAGCAAAAATTAAACATACTAAATTTTAGGGAGTAACAATTTAAGGGCGTGTAAATTAAAAGAATTAACGAAATATGAAGTAAGTTTAAAATGAATTTACAAGGTAAAATTACATAGTAAAACCTCATAATATATAAATATAAAACTTCATCAGCTTTACTATAAGTAGGCGTATGTCTCTTGTATTGTTTATATTATAAACAGACAGAAACAAGAAAAATACCAGCGAGAAGGTCATTGCTTGATATATAAAAATCAAGAAAAATTACAATAAATTTTGGCGTGACCGCTTTTCTGATTTTTTTGGACTTTTTCTATACGAAGACACAAAATATTTCTTGGCAAACTTTTTCAAGGTAGAAATAACAAATGAAATTAACAGACCCATGAAATTGCTTTAATATTCCTCATTCAATATTCCTCATTTTTTTTTTTTTTGACAACAGTGGAAAATAGTAAGAGAACGTGCTGTTGCTACAATGTAGTGGCGCGAGGATAGATTCGTTACTTAGAACACTCTATCAAATATACTACCATTCATGTTTTGAGATGGTGCTTGTGGTCTTGATGGTCCTGCTTGTCCCAGGCGCGCTCCACCTGCTCGCCGTGGTGTTGTCAACAACTCAAAATTGGATGTGTTCAATCTCGATAAAGTTTTAGTGAGATCGCACGGCATTGGGTCGCTCCAAAAAAAATCATGATTGAGAGCTGTGTCAGCATCATACCGCTTTGATGGATCCAATGCTAGTAGTTTATCGATCAAATCTAAAGCTTGCGGATCCTTTACATAGGACTTTAGTCTGTCTTTAACTCTTCTTCTTGCATTTTGTGTTAATTCCATTTTTGAGAATAATTCTAACTTTTCAATTCCCGGCCATACCTCAGGACTTAGCGTACCACACAAACTTGAGATTAAATTTAACTGATGCTGTTCAGTGCTACCTTGCATAATAGGACTGCGGGTCCACATTTCTGCCATGATGCAACCAGCACCCCACATATCAATTGGTGGGCCGTAGTTGCGCTCTCCCAGTAATAGTTCGGGTGGGCGATACCATAGGGTAACCACTCTATTTGTGTAACTAAATTAAAAAAAAAATTAAATGTGTAGTTGAAAAACATTTGAAACTTGTTGATTGGTCACAAAAGGTCTACAAATTAAACCTGACTGAGAATAATCTCTGACCATTATTTTAACATAGACAAAGTGTTAGTGGTTACTCTGCCCTACCTAATTGTAAAGAATGGTCAATGGTTAGAGGTAGATATTTAAGGGGTGTCAAATCGTTAGGAAATACATATTCAACTCGCATTTAGTAACCTAATAATACTTGGGAGTGTGGAAGAATTATGATTTGATATAGATAAGGGGTCACCAATAGATTAAGGGGTCACCAATAAGGGGTCGCCAATAAATTATGGTCTGCTTATTCTGATGTAAAAGGAAAAAGATCTTTTGTACATTTTTTTCTTCCTGACACCACTGTCAGTCTGTGCTATACTGAAGAACTTTGCACTTGAGAGAGTGACGTTAGATAGATATGTTTTTCTTTTAAATTGTTCCAAAACCTTTTTTGTGTTTAATATTGGTTTTCCTGACAACGGTCGATATAAACATGTGACGGTTTTTTCTTTACTGATAACCATATTACACATTTTGTTGAGCTTAAAAAAATATTACACAATAGAAATTTGCCGAATTTCCTAATTATGCCAAACTTAATTAAAGAGGTCGATACTAAAAATAATTCCCTTCCCTAAGTTCCTTAGCAAAAGGTAGAACAAATTACCTAATTTCGTAAACATTTCTGTTCGATTGCGAGCTGAATGTTACAGTTAAACCCTTCATATAGCAGAGCTTTTTAAGAATAGCCTCATTTTTAAAATAATTATTTTTTTTCAAATTAAAATGAAATCCAACCAGAATATTCTATTACTCTAAAAACTTCAGTTTTTCATGATAATTTGATATTCCATCTGAATATCCTTATTTAAAGAACATAGAACCATTATGAAATGTGGGATGACGTCATAATTATAATTTATGAAATTCGGGAAAGGTGTATTGGGCCTATTTTTGATCATAATTAGTTACCAAATGCATACATCCTCAGCCATAATAGAATAACCAGGAGAGAAAGCAGATTTCATTCATGTGTCTGGTCATGTTTTTCACAAGAAAAATATTAAAAACATAGGCTGGGGCAACATAAAAGCGAACACATACTGAACTTTGATTATTTTTCTAAAAACAGGGTCGCCACTCTTTTTTCTATATTTTTTTAAAAGAATTTCAGAATATTTGAGGAGATTTTAAAGGTCATCACCTTTAACATCTTCTTCAATACCAATAAGTTAGGACAAATTATTGCCATACAAATTTTTATGCATTTTTAAAATAAAAATATGTTTGAGAAGACTTTTCAAAATTGAGGAGATTTGATGAGTTAAGTGGTGGCACGGCAACCCTGAAAAATTAATTTAAAAAGATTCGACTCTGATTCAGAACTTGTATAAAAAAGCAGCTTAAAACATAATCAGAAATAAATCTTATTACCGGTTTTTAACAGGATCTCTGTTCAAGTATATTCCTCGTGCCAAACCAAAATCAGCAAGTTTTAGCACACCAGCTTTCGTGATCAAAACATTAGCAGCCTTCATATCACGATGGAGAATTTTGTTGAAATGAATAAAATACAAAGCATTGCATAACATTTGCATAGTCTTTTTAATCTCTCCCAGAGAGAATCTAACCTGTTGGTTACACAACAGTCCAGCTAAGTCGTGCTCACAAAATTCGAACACTAAATAAATGCTTGCTCTTTGTCGGTTATAATCAGAGGCTTTCGTTCGACATATTTCCAGCAAGCAAACAATATTCTCGTGCTGCAGCAGTTTTAGTATTTTTATTTCTCTTAGTGCTGTGATAGGAAAGCCTTCCTTTTCGTTCTCCATAAGGATTTTTTTTAATGCAACTATCTGTCTTGTTTTTCTATTTCTTGCTTTGAATACTTCTCCAAAGGTTCCTTGTCCAACTTTTGTAAGCTTTTCATATTTTCCAACTTCATCACAAAAAGGGAACTCCATTTTCGCTGCACACATTTTCTTATCTACCTACCTAATAAAAAAAACATACACAAAATGTGAAAATATACTATTATCAGTAATTCAGAGTGAAGAATACTAAGTTTCAAAAAATCTTACCACCCATTTCAATTTATTTATTTATCTACAATTATGTTGCTAAGATTAAAAATTATGATTCTTTGAACAAAAATACGTACAAGATGAAGTGTTTTGTTATTTTGTTGAAACATACGCAGTAAATTATATATATAAACAAAAACAAATCTTGGTCACTGGTTTGAAATACAATCTTACCATAGAAATAAAACTGAATTCACACATAAGATAAGATAATTTTATTTAGAGTCGATAAAATATACAATCTTGTACAGTCTTTGAATTTCAGATATACTTGCCTTGGCAAATAATTGCCGAAGTAACTTCGCAATTTTTCAAAATCACTTCACAAGACAATGGTCAAAAGCACTAAAAACCTTCGGCAATTGCCTCGGCAGACTTCGGCACTTTTTAAAATGAAAAAAATATAAATATGATGCCAAGCCTTGACAATATTTTTGTTTTTCTTGGGAACGATAATACAACCTTACTTGGTCACTCCACCATTTTGAACCGCAGGCCAAATTGAATAAAACTACAGGGCCGATATTAAGTTTGTCAACACAGTGCAGTGCATTGGTTGAAGGGATCGTGTTGTCTACCTCTACGTCACTTAAGGGTTTTACAACATTCTCCCTTAACAGAGAATTCGATAGCTGGGGGCATCGAGACTATATGTTTTTTATTTTTCGTCGTTTTTGAAGTGGGCAGTGGAAAGTTATTTGTGTCATTGTGGCGATATCTGTTTGATGAAATCTAGGAGTATGGATAATATGAATATTCATAAAAAAGGGAAACTACAACAGTTGATGATCGAGTTTTTCATCGGCAATATTATTGCCGGAGAGAAACCTTATAACTGATAATACTTTGGCAATTACTTCGGCAATTGCCGAGTGCCGAAGCGAAATTTGAAGGATGTTGTATAAGTTACTTTAATAAAAGAAAATGAAATAAAATTTAAACTGTACCATTTCCCTGCCAGATATGATTCGTCAATTTATGAGATAATAATTTCTGGGAGGGAAGGCGGTTAGCCTACTAAGGCTAATTAAAATCGACTATAATTAAAATATAAAGGAAAAAATAAATCTAGTTTATATAACCTAAACATGGTATATAGGTACAGCACATGGACGGCATTTGCAGTGTAGACTATCCAACTGCTGAATCTTTTTGCAGAAAACGCTAAAACTTTTCACTGCCTATGGAAGACTGTCCCATAACTGAGATCCAATATGAGAAGCAGACACTAGCAGACAGACAATTCTGTTTCTCATAATAGAGCACCCCCTTCGCAAATTGTATAGTGGAGTTTCTTTAAAAGGAAAAACACTTTGCATATAGGATGGGCTTAAACCATTTCTAGTCTTAAATACCTCTCTAAGTAATAAATCACAATAATGACGGTGCATAGTTTTGCAGACCGATCTCTCTTGTGTAGGATCATAACACAACTCAAGGGTTCTGATATGCACTCGTTCTATTCTTGCTAGAGATGACCTAGTTGTGAAAGACCAAATAAGAGGACAATATCTGGTTTCTGACGCTACAAACAAATTCGCTATAATACTTCGTTCATCAAATGACATAAATATAGATATTCGTCTTAAAGCAGATAACTTGGCACTAGCACTCTTGCACAATGCATTTATATGCTTTGTGAAGGAAAGGGCATTGTCAAAGTTAACTCCAAACAATTTTACATTGTTACATTCCTTTAAAATGTTTCCATTAAAATTTATTAAAACAAGAGAAAACCTTGCTTTCTCAAACACAATTAGTTGACACTTATCAGCATTAAGTTGAAGACCATTGTTAGAGAACCATTCCGATACAAAAACTAAAGCTTTTTCTAACTTCTGCTTCACTTTAGTGATATCAGTAGACGATGCATAAAGTGTATTGTCATCAGCATAGTTGCATATGCTCACGTGATTATCACTAAAATCTAGCATGAGATCGTTCTAAACATTAAAAAGCAAAGGTCCAATAATTGAGCCCTGAGGCACACCAATAAACAGATCAAGCCATGAGCTATATTTGCCACCTAATCCTACCCTTTGCTTAAGACTAGTGAGGTAACTACGAATGACATGTAGAGCTTGATTTGAGAAACCATATGCATCTTTGCAAGAAGTAATTCATGGTCAATGCAGTCAAATGCTTTATCCAAATCCTTTAAAACAACTGCCACATATCTTCCCTGATCTAATCCCCTATGCCAATCATGCATCATGTGTAATAACACATGCTGTGAACTATAGCCTTTCCTAAAACCACTCAATAACGGTAGCATCTTACCCAACATGAAAAAAGATATCTTGAAAATCCAGAAAACTTTTTTTTGTAAACACATTTATTGTTGAAAATAAAAGTAAGGTCTTTTATTTTCAACAATGAATGTATTTACAAAAAAATTTTTGAGATTTATTAAAACGTGCCGACATTATTCCTTTTCACAAAAAGGGTCCCAAGACAAAAAAAGATAACTTCTGGCAGATGGCTTCCATCTGTCTCTAAAGTATTGAACGTGCATACTTTGCTGGGCGTTTTCGTTAGCAGTTTGAAACATTTATCAAATTACTTCAAAACCATGGAATATAAATATATAGGAGTAGGAGATAAGCTTTAACATCATACAACTTCAAACATATATTTGAATACTTAACCACTTTCAAAAGGAGCATAACAGATGTAACAAAATTTTGGTTATTTTTTTTAGTCAAATTTGGTACTAAAATAACCAAAATTTTGTTACATCTGTTATGCTCCTTTTGAAAGTGGTTAAGTATTCAAATATATGTTTGAAGTTGTATGGTGCTGTTAACAAAGTTCTATAAATTACACCCATTCAACAGTTTACAAAAACAAATAACACAAATTATTTTTGTTAAAACTGTTTAAAATTTTTTAATATAGTTTTTAGAAGAGAGGACAGGTTTTGCCCTGATTTTTTAATCTTTCATCAGATTTATTTCTACGGAATAATTTTTAAAATGATTAACCATTATTGGGAAATTGGTTTGTATAAACAAGTAGAATAAACTTGCTACAAATGCCCTTTTCCAATTGATTTCTTCAAACAGAAGTGAATGAGGGTTTAAACTATTATCAAGACTGCAGATTGATATTATCAAGACTGCAGATGATAACGAAGGTGCTGACTTACTGAGCTTAGGCACTGTTTCAAATAAAATTCACAATTTTTGTCCAAAAACTCCTGACACACCCATTATATCCAAAATGCAAAACAGCACTTTCTCAATTCCATTGGTTTTTGATTGGTCACAAAAAAGAAAGCCCTTGAAGTAAAAACTTGTAGGACTTTTTTTAATGGTACAGTCACATCTGTGTTAACAGTGACCACTTTAGGGAACATTTTAGCAGCAGTTATACCTGCTTATAGCAACCACGTTCCTAACGCGACCAACAACCACAAAATTTGCCTTCCTAATTGCATCACAACTTGTATATAACAGCCACTAAAATAAGATTGCTCACTGTTAAACTATATTGTTTTTGTTTTTGTAGTATTACCTTGGACTACCTTTTGTATATGTATGTTGTATGACATATTTGTTGACATCTGTTGACATAAGTCCAAGGTAACTGAGGTGTCTGAGGGGTAGATAGATTGGTTCTTCAGTTCTAAATTTTTCAAAAAATATTTCAATTTTTATTTCTAACTTTTTGCAAAGAATTATAATGGAACACCTGGCTTTAAAAGGATTTCTGGAAAACAATAGAAACACACAAGACGTGATTTTTTATCATTATGGTCAAGGAAAAAACAGTATTGAAATGGAACTATTCCTGTTTTGGATATGGGATTAACGAAAATACCAACGTAACAAAAATAGATTCCCATGGCTGGTGACAAGAGGTCAATCTGGCTTAGCAAAAAAGGTCATCCCACAGCTTTGGTTGGAGAGCATTTTGAGGTTGCCTTTTTGTCCTACTTTGTATTGGCTCTGAAAAAAAATATCATTTTGTTCACTTTGTCAATACGGTCCAACTCCTGTCAAAGCAGTTTTGGTCCAAAATTTAATTTAAACTATATTTCAACTGCAAGAGAGCAAAAGATGCCTCCACTCAGAATTAAAGTTTAAAATGGACTGGTCTACAACTTAATTTGTGCATTTGTTTGGCTGTCGATTTGTGTGGGGTCTGCGAATTGATGAATAATGAGTGAAGTTGTCATATCAGTACCAAAGCTGTTTGTTTAGCTAAATAATCAGGTACATGAATAGCTGTTTTATTCTCCTGCTACATCTGTATTATGAT
Organism: Hydractinia symbiolongicarpus; assembly: GCF_029227915.1. Classification (NCBI taxonomy): domain Eukaryota; kingdom Metazoa; phylum Cnidaria; class Hydrozoa; order Anthoathecata; family Hydractiniidae; genus Hydractinia; species Hydractinia symbiolongicarpus. The sequence continues at coordinate 9,742,468 of NC_079878.1, forward strand.
TTTATTTTTTCCTAACTTCTTACTTTAAATCTTCACATATTGTGTGACATGTAGTATAGATGGATTTCAGCGTGACGTTATTTGTTTACTTTCCAGTGGTAAGCTCCTTGGCTCTGGCATTTGTGTGGCAGGAAAACAGATGCTAGGATTTGGTGAAGAGTGGTACTGTGGATTTATTCTAACGGAAACATTGTTGAGGTTATAAACTATTATCAAGTGTAGTAGTTTGATGCCTTCTGTTTTATTTGAATTCATTTGAAGTTCTAAGAATGCCTTTGTGTAGAGAAATGGACTGATAATTACTTTGCTTCACCTGCTTCACCATCTTTTTTCTTGCCACAGAAATGCCACCATTAAGAATGTAAACAACGGAATTCATCTATAGGTGAGTTTTTCCTAATTTAGCTTCACTTTAATTCAGACACTTGTTAACATTCTGCTTTGTTAGCTATGCTACTGTTGTGGTGGCCAGCAAGTGTAAAGCAAAACAAAGAATGACATTTTGTTGTTGCACTTAATAAGCTGCCAGTTTTCTACCTAAAATTTTAAAAACCTAAAAAATATATTATCAGCTTAGCTAGTAAGGTAACCTACAGTCAGGTACTGATCAGGGGATGATCAGGTAGTTAAGAAAAGGAAACTTCTTCTCTCACAAGTCAAAAGTTTTTGCCACAAAAAACTTTTTTCATCATTTCGTTCTGGCGTTCGTCTCAATTAAAATTGCTGTGTCAGCGATTTCAATATTGACTTATCCCGAAATGTGTGTAAAATCGGGGAATAGGGGGGTGGTGGGGGGAAGCAAATGTTGTTTCCAAGCAAATTTTGGACTGCTCGAGGACTTTGTTAAGTCAACAATGCGGAGAATTTGTCGTTCTGTAAAGAACACGCCACCCTGATTTAAACTGTCAGATCCATTACCCCCTTTCAACTTCACTTATTAGATAAGAGAGAAAGAAGAAGCTGGGACGGTGGGGAAGGTTAAGAATATTCACCTTTAAAAAGGAACTATTTTTGCGAAATTAAATTTTCGCCAATTTCACGAAAATTCGTTTCTGCGAATGTGTTGAAGAATGTCGAAATTCACGAAAATTAATTTCCGCGAAATTTAGAGTTTTTTTTCTTTTTAAAAACTGATTTACACTAACTAATTTTTCTTCTATTTACTTTTTTTGCGAAATTTGCGAACTTTAATTCTCGCTAAGTATTTGGATTTGCTAACCTCGCAAGAATCACCAATACCAATCTATTATATAAACAGTATTGTTGTGCTAAGTTTTAGACAAGTGCTCTCCTGCATGTTTAATCGTGTTCCTAGGGGCTTTCTTTTGCTATGTGGACCTGGGATCGAGGTTGCTACATGTTTTATGTAAAAGAAGATGTAATATTTTAATGAAGCTAGATGTTCTCGTGTGTTCATGAACTTTCAACACACACCAGAACATAGATTACTGTATTTGTAATCAGTATTGTAACAACCCTCTCCCCAAACCTCGTTCCCATCCTTTTTTTATTTATTGAATTTAAATGACGTTGAGAAGAAACCTTTATAGGTTAGTGACTAGGAGTTTTTTAAAACTCCAACATATGGCTTAGTCAACCTCGTCCTCAGGGCTTTTTTCTCTCACCTGGAGCTGCGCTTGCCGTCAGATGTACAATATGCGACAACAGATCCTGCGATCGAGGTTGTGACCTAGTCTTTTTTAAGTGTGTCTGATTATGACATACTAGTTAACTATTTTTGCGCTTTACTTTAGTTAATACTACTTGATGCCTTTCGTATATGCTTGACATAAACTCAGAATAAAAAGATCCAGGTTTTATATATATGACACGTGACGCACAGTACAAAACACGGACTCACGAACCATAGTACTAAGCATAGAACATAATAATGAGTAGAGTCTCGTATAACTGCAGACCTTACACCAAAATAAAACCATTTTTGTTAGGCTTAGTATTACCAAAACCTTAATGGTTTTATTAAACAAATTAAGCAAACTACGTAAAATATTTCTTTTGTCCTTCGGATTTCACACTTTTCGTACAGTTTATTTATCAAATTGTAATTTGGCGAAATACTTATGTGAAAAGTAAGCAGTGATAAGAAAAAACCTTTGCATGATTGACCCATAGTTTTTTGTCAGCGTAGCAAGATGTTGACATGCTGTAAATGGTCACAGAGATTTATGAACAAGTGTTTAAAGTTTACTGTTACTGTATGCTATTTTAAAGTTTCAATTTGTAGCAATGCGTTCTGGTGGTGGCAATGCTTTCTGTATGTAAACGCCCACCTCCTTTTGATCTAGTTGAGCTCCCCTAAATTGTAGCTACAATTCTTCTAAAATGTTGTGTTACAGAAGTTGTTTACAGAATTATGAACATAATTTCTGGGGGATTATTTTATCCAGAGGATTTGCATGACGTGATGTTATTGAAGATAAGCAAACAGCTCTTCTCAACTTCGTGATTTTGTTGCTATATATCCACGCAGTAATCTAGAGATTTTCTGATGATACAAAATAGTTTTTTGATGATGGAGTGTCAAGTTTCGAAATGACACGCGTTTGTTGATTCAATTGAAGACGTCATTAGCACGTTAAACAGTTGTATTTGCAAAGAAAACTTTTGAAGAGGTTTTTCATACCTCGTAAATAATAAAGTCGGTTTCATGGTTTGAAGTTTCTCTCAGCGAAGAAATTTGCATCACACCATGGCTATAAAGTTTCTGACTGTGAATGAAAATTTCTGAAAATGTCTGTTTCTTACTATCATTTATACAATTGGCATCAGAGGGGTATATTCTAAATGTCAAACATTAATTCTTGCAATATTTGGGTCAATCGCCTGCCAAACGAACATTGATCTCAGGACTTAATCTTAGCCCACGAACTGTTAACCTTCTACTTTGATACAAAGAATCGTAACCTCGTGCCCAGGAAGTTTGCCTTTTGTTTAGCCGTCAAGTAAGCGCTAGCGGCTTGACATAGGCAACAAACCTTGGGGACGACAATGCGGAGAATCGTAAAAAGAAAATAATCATCAGGTGCAGCACATCTGGTTTTGTTTTATGTTTTTTTTGTCATTATTAGCAGTAACTATGTATTAACTGAAGGGGTTGAGTGGATTTGGAACGCAAAAAATTAGATATGGATTTGATAGGTATGGAGGGAGGGAGAGATTGTTTTTATGAAGATAAAACAACATGAATCGACGTTAAGTGAAAATCACATATATTAATTCGATTTAAAATTTTTATCTACAATAAATATTTCACTATATTTCATATAGGATTAAATTATTCAGCTGCTTTTGGTGGTGACTTTAAATCGGCTAGTTCTTTCTCTTTCGTTGCAAGTGCTTCGCTAACATCTAGAAATAGATAAATTCGCGCTAAAAATTAACAATGTTGACATCACGTAAGAAAGCCACAAAAGCATATAAGTTTGTTTCAAATTTGCCGACAGCGATATTTAAGAAATTTTGTTTGTTTTTTATTTTGTTTGTGGGATTTAATTCTTGCAAAAATTTAGGCGTTTATGTCAATCCATAATTTAAGTATATATATATATTTTTTTTTACCTTCTCCTCCTTCAGCTTTCTTTTTCAAATCAGCAATTTCTTTTTCCAATGCTTGGATCTGCGTGGTTTTGTCATCGTCACCCATGCTGAAGAATGTTTGAATAATCGAATTATCGAAAAAGATTGCCTGAAGTGATCTAAAAACAATAAATATACAATAATTACTATTCTCGCCTGAAAAGTTCTTTAGGATAAGCTCTGTTTATCTGGAGCCCTGGGAACGAGAATGGAAGCAATAGAGAAATCAAACGTATTTTGTAGGATGGAACTAAGTCATTGTTTACACGACAACTTCTGTATGCGAAAAAGCGAAATTTAAGATAAGGAATTTGCTCTGAATAGTCCTACCCAGCATTTCTAAATGTTTAAAGTAGAGATAAATAGCTTACAAAAGCACATCGAAAAACTTGATGGAAAATCAACTTGAAAAGTAAATCTTAGTTTACCAGTTTTATTACTCACCAAAAACACAGCACTGCTGAAGATTAACCCTCGAGTGATGTTTTCCATAAATTTAAGCTCTATTTATGCTACGCAAGACACTTATCTCTGTTGTCGCTGTTTCAACAGGTTCAAGACACAGCCTAACACATCAATATTGTAATGCGCTGTTGCCAAATGGCTTTCATCAAATAAGACGTATTAAAAATACAGACCAGAGTAAGCCAAAAGGATTGATTCATCCGGCGCTTCACTGGTAAGAATAATAACAATAAATTTGTAATCTTAACCGAGAACTTCATACTATCTATGGTTATCCAAAGCTGTTAAATATCATACAGTAGCTATAAGTAGGCTCGCATGTCCAGACTGTTTTAATTCGATTTTCAAAATTTTTACTGCGAGATATTTTATTTCGTAAAACCGCGAAATTTATTACCCCAAAAAAAATTTAAAAAAACGGAATTAGTAACAATGTGCTTTTTTTGTTCATCTTTTTTTAGTTAATTACATACAACGACGTTTGTTTCTCTTCTTGAATGAGGATTTTGACAAGGGTGCGTCAATCTCAATTTCAACCTCTTGATTTAGATTTTTATGTTAGTTTTCTATCAAAAGAAATGTACCAATAACTTCTTCTTTCGGCTCAATAGCTATACAGCTTCTTTAACAGTAATTCGTATCAAACTACAATCCCGCATATATATAATAGCAAAGGAGCGCGAATTTTTAAAGTTTGCAACCATAAGCAATTGGGAAAGTCGTGTTTATGTAAGTAACACGCACTTCTAACTTGTCAAGGTTTATTTATTATTGTTTATAGCGGATTTACTTTCTTAGATCTAAATTCTTACAAGGCGTTAAACGTCAGCGCGCTTGGATTTCAAGATTTTTTTACTTTTCCAGGTGATGGAGCGTATTGCGCCATAGTGTGGATTTGTAAAAAGTGCACTTAGGGCATTTTTAATGTCGGTTACTCGGTCCACACTTCTGCTAAAATACAACTTTCGCAGGCCACTGAGTGCAGAGTGTACTGGCTAAGTAAAAAACCAGACTTTTGCAAAAGTAATATGTCCGGAATTGTGGAAGGAGATAATTAATGATACTTCTAACCATCGATATCATTATCACCCAGGGTACTTCAAGTTCACCTTAAACGAGAAGGCTTCTTCTATAATACCTTTTAACTGCGACTTTAGGTCCTCTTACTTCATGATTTGGCTTATCACCATATGCTTTTTTTTATCTGAAACTTTGAAATCTTAACAAAACAAAACTTTTCGACGTTTTGCGAAAATTTATACCTGTAAAAAACCAACGAGCTATGTGCGACATTTAATACACGCGAATGCATTTTTTTCCCAAAAAAATAGTCCTGCGAAAATTAGTACCAGCGATAATTAGTACCATTTAGCTATCCATCGCTGTAATGCAATTCCACCACTCCCCTTTTTACGTATGATTTTAAAATTACACATCGAACAAGACAACTTCATGTTTGGAGTGAGTTTATATGTGAAGTTGCATGGTCGAATTCACCATATAATTATCGTTTTGAAATATAATCGTTGATGTGAAGCAATAAGTCTGTCAACAAAAATATTTAAGCTGGGCCAATAATACCACTTTGCTATTTGAAAACAGATCCTGTGCGTGCTTGAATATTTGTCCTGGCGTATCTTTATAGGTTTGAGCCAATAATCTTAAAATTCTTTTGTAGAAGTTTTACACATAAGAAATCTTGATAAAATATAACGTTTTTTATTGTTTATCTCTGGCCTTATTTAAAAAATTGGCATTGAAAGCTCTACTAAAAGTGGTTCAAAGGAGTTTGAAGTTGCCGGCGCAGACATAAAGTTAGATTTTATTATTGTTTTAAAAGTAGATTTTATCTGACCCAAAAGTAATGTTTGTTTTGGGGTGGTTGCTAACCCTTTATATATAATTTTAACATTAGCTGCCAAAAATTGATTTTGAAGACGTCATATCGAAATTCCTATTTTCCATCCTATTTTAAAGTAGAAATTAGAAAAGGGTTGTCAATATAGCCCTAATTTGGCCACCTTATATATCAAAGACAAAAAAAATTAAAAAGAAAACACTTTAAAGATCCCTGTGTTTGTTTTTTAAAAGATCGTTTTCACCTTTTTTGGAAGCATTAACTGTGCATTACATCTTATATACAAATACTTGTCGGAGCATGGTAATCCTGCAATACTTACAGTATTATGAAAAACGGATAACTCCACCTCTTAATGTGGAAACAGTGGAAAAAATCAATTAATCTATCAGAAAAATATCAAATGCTAACCCATCATTCACAGTTACGTGTTTGTCAATAGGATTTTATAGATTTTCTTAACCGCGTTTTAAAAGTTAAGAACTTCAGCGGGTGAAGCTGGTGTCTTGAACAAGGGTATATGTGGTGCAATCAACTATTTTATCACTCAAGCAAATAATCTCTAATAATCTCAATACTTTAAAGAAAGAAAGTGCCTGAGGAAATATTTTTTTTGTAGTTTTTGGAAAAAGTTAAGAGGCTGTGTTCCCGCAAATGCTTTGCTAAACTAGTCGTAGAAAACTAGTCTGAACTAGATAAAAAAATTTGTAGAAACGCAAAAGATTTCAAACGCAAATGATAAACTTTCCACAGTAATATGAATACTGAACAGACAAACCGAAATAATATCTTCCCTGCAAAATGCAAAAAATTATTATATCTTCAAAGTCTCTCCCGTAGGCAGTTTTCCCTTCCTTTAAGTACCTTCATTCTGTTTAAACATAGCTGCCAATGTGATCTTCATATTACAGATGCACGGAGTGGCGAGATAATATGTACGATGGACGAAAATCTGACGCTCAGAATTGTACGACAACCAAAATTGACCTAAATCCGTGATTTTAGATGTGACATCTGTCCGCTTGACTGAAACATCTAGTACAGTACAAAAAATTTGACATCCGAAAAAGGCTTAACTTGTTCTCAGAATTATTTTTAAACATTGTATTTCTGCTTTTATAATGCTTAATTTCGAATGTTAGTGAAAATCACTAGAGCTATTTCATTTACATCGCACTAAATTTTAATATTCCAGCATTAGTATGCCGCAATGACGTGCCAACTTTAGGCCTAAAACCCACTCCCACACCCCTATCCTCCTCAAAAATACACCAAAAAAACAAGGCCGACAGTTTTAGGAACAAACTTCGATGATAAATTCAAACTAGTTCCTTTTCATTTAAAGGATCCATTTTTGATAAAAGGAGTATGTGAAGAAGACTAAAAATAAAATAAGAGTTAAGGATGAAATACTTCATTTTTTATAACTTTATAAGATGTGAACAAAATTTTAGACATGCTTTTTAACAGTATTTTCAGTATGATTATCTTTCTACAAATAAAGAATATATAATACACAATATATAAATATCTGACAAAATTAAGCTTTTCTTTTTTTACTTGATACTATACAAAAATATCTATATACACATTATGAAAACGACAACGAAAAGCGATGCCTCACTTTATACACAGAGGATTGGAAACTAAGTTGTTTTCTTTCCTTTAGAAAAAGTATTAGACATCATGACACCACTCCTTTGAACCTCAGAAAAAACAACAACACGCGGTTGACAATTGGATCCAGTCTATTAATATTAAAAATATTTATATTTGAAATATATTTTACGTTTTAATGTTTTGCGTTCATTTGTAACATGTTTTAGATACGGTAAACAAATGTTTTATTGTCAATATCGAATAACTTGCCCAGCTTGAATATTTCTTTCTGTTGTTGAGATAAATAAAGAGATTATTTCTTCTTGTTGGGAGTTCTTGTTGGAAGTTTGCTTGTTGATTTACCACGCCCACGCGAAATACCCCCCAGTCGACTTGCAACACGCCCAACAGATTTTGTCTTCATGTTTTCTTTTAAAGGTTTATTAGCTAAAATAAACACAAAACGGTTGTATCTACAGCGATTAGACAGTGGACGTCTGTTTCAACAAATCAACAGATGTCAATCAAGTAATTAAGTCGAAGCTTAATCTGTAAAAACTTTTCGTTTGATCGGATCAACAAAACTCTCAATAAACTCATGTTTCTAAATTTGCTTGCTGTATTTTAGGTATACGCCAAACTCCAACCAGGATACCTAGCTCCTTCTTGTATGAGCAAATTTTTAAGAATATTGAGGTTCAGATCCGATCAAAATTTAAGAATATTTTTAAGACACGGCTAGCCTAAGAAAAAGAAGAGAATAAAGGAAAAAGAATATTAAAAAAAATAGATAATACATTTAACCATTCAGCCTGTCTCGAAATTTAGGCGTTATTTTTCTCTATCGTCCCGAATAGCAGGGAGGGGATTAACAAGCGGGCTGTCCGAAATCTTTGTAAAAATAATAACCAGGGGAGGTGGAATAAGCGAGGGGGAGTCCATTTTGATGGGCAAACGACCCTTTAGTGCTCCTCTTACATTAACGTACTGTTCAAACAGCCTTACCTTTATTTTCTCCTTCAATCTAACGGAATTATTTGGAACCTTAGAGTAGGCAATATTAGTCTGCATTTGATTGTCAAATACAATACGTTATGTATCAAAATCACCCACACTTTAGCTCTTGATTTCAGACAAACATTGTACGAATACGGAGGAGATGAACAAGCACAGTTGGACAAAGAGAGCTTAAGCATTGCAGCATTAATTTAAGCCTGTGTTATATACAAAACAACTGTGACACAACAGAAGGTTTAATCAAAAGTTGGAAGTTGTGAAAAAAAAATGTTTGTTTGTGTATCTAGAAAATAAACGAAATCAACGAAACAATCATTCGATCAAGCTAGATTGTACCTTTATTTCGCTGTAAGCGTTCGCGATTAGGCTTGCATTGTTCCATCAAATGTGTCTTCCAGCACTAAAAAATGAAAAACAGCCTTAGTTATTCTTTTTTGATTGCAATGAACCGATGTACTTCAGAATTCACATGTCCTTGATAATAAAGCATATTTTCTGTGTTTGCAACGTTTTGTTATCTGCAAGTGTTTTGGAAATAATAGACAAAATAACACTATTAAAAGACACCGCAATAAAAACGCAATGCACAATCAGTTCTCTACGATCATATTAAGTAAACAGGGTGGCTAATAATATTTCTCTTGGAATGAACTATGTACAATTTTTCATCATTTTTCGGCCCATGCCTTCATGACCATGGAGATGTCCTGGCACATGAAGAAAATACTGCTGTATTTAGCATGTGTAGTGTATTAACTTCCATGCAATCTTTACACAACCCAAAGTGTCAAAAAGATTTAACTTACATCATCACCTTCAGGGAGAACCGTGTTACATAGTGGACACACGGTATCTTCTGAATTATCACTCGATGCTACAAGTTGAAAAAAAAATGTAGTTAGGTCTAATGAAAATCTAATTTATAACAAGCATACGGTTTTGTTCCGCACTGTCGAAAAACAAAAACAGCAACAAACAAACAAACAAACAAACAAACAAAAAACGATAACAATAATACACGTTTTTTTTTTTTTATGTTGTTCCAGTTTCTCTCTTTTACAGTCTCAACTGTTGCTTACTGGTTGCTTGTTGACTATCTTCTTGGGAAGTCCAAATTATGAGATGTTGCGTATAAAATCGTATACAACAACAACAACAATAACAACAAAAGCAACAACAACAACAACAACAACAACAACAACAATAAAGTCAATAAAAACAAAAACCATCAATGATACCTTTACATTTTTCACTATCGAGATGTGTTTTCTCGTTTGACTTCTCGACAACCACATTGCAAACTTTACATCGCATATATTCATTCTTTTTCTCACATTCGCTCACTAAGTGTTCACGCACTGTAGAAATTTCCACTACCTAAATAAATACCGAAACAAAGAATCATATATAATCATCAAGGATGTTGCAGTTATCTATGTCAGAAACGCATGAGCGCCCCACTGTACTTTGATGCATGAGCGATAAAATAACGTATTCAGCGAACATATATTTCCACACTAACGTACTGCACTAAAATAAACTGCATAATAATAATAACTAAAAATCAAAACAAAATCGATAAGATATATATATTATACTTTTAATACAACGACTAAAACACCGCAGTGGTACTGGTAGTATTTTTGTAAAAGTAGTATGTGATAGTACAAAAGAGGATATAAAAAGTTAAAGACACTTAATGAAGAAATATGCTTTAAATTTCTAATGATTTTTTTTAAATCAAACCAAATTCCGTGACTAGTGTTAACAACGCCTGTAACGTCATAGCATGCCCCTAGCGAAAATAAAACTCCAATTATAGATAGTGCAACATTTGACTGAACACCAACCTGTGCACAGCTCTCACATCTATTCAACATCGGACAGCTCTTCCAGTAATGAACATCAAGTCCTCCCTCTGAAAAATCTTCATTTTGTTCACCACAAAATATACAAACTCTAACAGAAGAGAAAACTAGTAGTGAACACATGCATTTCTACCACAACGACATCGTAAATGATCCATTAGGGACTTATTCCTTAACATAAGTGTTCCGCCTAAATAAGCATCAAAATTCTGAATGAACGCCCACATCTAACTAGAATTAGAAAGCGGTCATTTTTCTACCTTTTCCAAAGCTGCTTAAGAAAAAATTTTCTTTCAGTAGTATAAGTAGCAAAACGTCACAATCCTACTAGTCTAAGAATTCGCTTGATTTTTCCCTTATTTTTTTTACCCTTTACTCTTGATTTTCTTTTCGGATTTGAGCTGGAGTCAGAAAGGGCTACAGAGTATTATCAATCAGATTCTCCTATTCATTCCCTCGTTAACATTGGTCGTTTTAGTAATTACTATTCTTCATTGCTTTTTCAGAAATTTTGGCAAAAATAAAAAAAGAGTTTTGGCAACAGAGTTTCCCTGCTTCTGATCTGGATTTCACCATGTAAATGTCGAAATACTTAATAAGCACCTAGCGCGCTTAATCGTTTGTTCACGGTATGTGAACAAATAATAAAAAAACAATCCCAACTTACTTATCAGTACCGGCGCTTGCTTTGCTTCCGTCTAATGAATAAAAAAATAATTCTTTTAAATTTTGAAAATACTTGGATTACAAATATGTCCATGCATAGAAAAAGGTGTAAAAATCGCACCTCTTTTTATTGGTGTTTTTAATTTACTTTCACGTCGCGCTGGTTCTTTACCACCTTTCTTTATTGAATTGCGTACCTAAGTCAAAAAATAGCGCCGTTAAAAGGTACATGTCAAACTGCTACAGTAGCTAACTACAGACGATTTATGTGCATTCAGAAGTTGAAATGCAAGTCAAAAAACATTTTCGTTAACTAGAAAAAGCTCATGCATATATACATCTATATAATTCTTCTTATCGGTTGAACCCCTAGACATTACACAGAATGTGAGAAACTTCTAGCTTAAATTAGTATTAATGTCAATCTCTTTATTATTGTTGTGTATATTTATACAAGTTCACTTTCAAGAATAAAAATTCAGCTACAAAAAGGTTCGCACTGACAAACATATATACCTTCCAACTTGCGGTACTCTCTTGTAGTTGAGCTTGATTGTCGTTTTTATCACCAAGTTCACTCTCTACCTGTGCATTGGCCATTGAACGAAGATTTTGAAGTTGTTCTTGCAAGGCTTTTATCTAAAGTCATGCAAAGTTAGAAAATTATAAAAAAATTATTTGGACAGGCAGTCGTTGTTATATTAAGCAGTTCCATCGCCTAGGGAAATTTGTATTCTAAATACTTAAAATATCTATATTGTAATACCCGTATACGTCTGTTTGTCATTCAAAATGGTAACCGCAGTAGCGAAAAACACGAAATATGGTAAATAATACACGGGCGAACCAGTGGATTTATTCACGGGCCACAGATTAGTCCTTCACAAAAGGACGTGCAATGTTCTTGGTAAATGATTGAAAAATTTTTTTAATATTGTGTAATTTATCAATCTATGATTTCAACATTATATTAAATTTTTCTGATGTCTTCTAGAATTCTTTTGCATGGTTATCCTAACGTACACATGTCAATATAATTACATAAATAAGATACATAGACATAGATTAAAAGATTTGTTACTTCTTCAGCTTTATTCTTTTCTTCTTCTTCCTTTTGTTTCTTTGCAGCAAGCTAGAAAATTTAAGAAGCAGTTACAAAGAAGTTACTAAACACTTCCACACTCAGCAATTATTCATTCAGTAATGTTTCACAAACTCTCTCTTTACCTTTCTTTCAGATTCAGTTAATTTTCCATCAGCACGATCAAATCCATCAAACAATTTAACGTATAAAGGGTTTTTTCGCGTAGCAGGTTCGTCGGGAGGAAAGTGCGATTTCAAAGGCGTCTTCACCTAAGAAGCATTGCAGATTTTTTTTAACTACGGTTGACTACACTAACAAGAGTGTCAGGAAAAGTCCGGTAATAATGGGTTAGCCAAATTCTCGATCACATTTTTATGGTTCAGTATTTCCACAATGATGAAGTTTTACTTTATTTTTTAGAATTGGTTAAGATATTTTTCTTCATCTAGTGGAACATCTTTGGGGACTATTTATATGAAGGCGGAAATAGAAGAATAACCAGAAGGAAAATTGTACAAAAGAAGAAGTGAGATCCTGTTTCACAAAAATCGTTCCAGGATAAAATTTCACCATAAAACACAAAATCCCTAGCAGTGGCAAAGTTAAAGAAAAAAGGATTCCATTTTTTTATTATCACTTACGATTTTGTAGACTTCTAGTATGCAATTCACACTAGCATCACGAACTGTGTTGTTGGGATGTTCTAAGGCAGCTTTTAAAACTTTCATAATACGACTGGTCGTAAAACCACTATAAACGAAAGAAAAAAGTCACTGTGGGATATGGAAATAAAATCAATTGATATATTAATAGTGCAGTTTAGAGTAGTTTCATTAAAGTGTTTATGATTGCAGCTTTCAGCGTTTAAAAGTCGGCTCTCAATGTACTCAATTTCTATTGCATTAAAGATGGCAACGTTTTCTAAATTTTTATTGGTTGCCAAAATCGTTGTTCGTCTGCAAACGCTTAAGCTCCCAAATTTTGGGCGCTGCAGCAGAAATTATTACGCAATAAGCATCTAATAGGCATGCGCAAATCTTGGCGCTGCGGACCGTGCATAAAAACGCTTTAATGGAAATCGGCCTTTACTAAAAGTATTAAAAAAAAGCGAGGCTGGCTATTCACATACGTAACCAAACTCTTACCCACAAGTTTTGCACTAGAAACTCTGAGTAATCAAGGCAATGTATAGGCGTATCAAAACAACAACAAGCAATTCATCGTTACCCTTGTTTGTCAACACCAAGCTCTTTAATCAGTGCTTGCATAATATCAATTTGACTTTTTAGTAATCTCCAAGGTGCCTAAAACATTGACCAAAGCAAGTCAATCTTATGTATCCGTTATTAACAAAAGAAAGGGCTATCAGATAACATCTGTTTTAGTAAAAATGTGCTACATTTGAGCTAACAACAAGCTGAGATTCATATCTGCTATGACACTTATATTTAAAAACTGTCAAACGGTAGCTTTTCGGATTGAAATTGGGAGCTGGTAGGGTATGTAAACGGTATAGCCCAGAGTGAAGTGTCTGCCTAAAGCTGAAAATTTTTTTCGCCCATGATTGAAAGCATCAAACTTCTCATGGATTATTTTTCTGATTTGAATAATGCCCTACTTAGTTGGATAGTAAAAAGAAGGTTAAAAAGCAATCTTACATAACTTTCAATTCTAAAAAATTTGACATGTCTTTAATTTGAACTAAACATTTCAATGTGTGTGAAATCATCAAAAGTCTGTGATATTTTGGACCAACATGGCATCAAGTGCAACTTTGTTTTATACATCCGGGTACGGTTACACAGTTGACTTGTAGCTGCAAATCCAACAATAGAATTCATAACTGATTTCTACTTAATCTTTTATTATCACTTTTGAGAAACTACTAGAAAAACTTCTGTGCCAAAATTTATAAAAATTTTTTTTACTGTCATGACCTTTTTTTGTAAAAAAAGTGTACTGTGATACATTATATAAACATGTCATACAAAAGTATGACTACTTTGGGCATCGCTAACATATTACCTGGCATCAAGCTGGATTTAATCAGCAGCACCCAGAACTGGGACCTGCAGACCAATTAAGCACTACATGTGGCAATATATTAGCAACCCACGCTAATAGCGTAGCAGATGTCGATTGATTGATTGATTTAATTTATTTACCGTCGTTAATTGTTCTTTAAAAAATTAAAATTTTGCAAAAAACTTATCAAAACCGACCAAATATTTTCATATATTTACACTTTAGATGAAAACTATAATAAATAAATAGGGATTAAATAGGGATTAAATAAAAAATAAAAAGATAAACATTCCCCCTTTCCCATTTTCGTATTGATTACGCAAGTTATGGAATCAATTGCCGACACTCTGTGCATGAGCAGTGAGAGCCATTCCATTTTTAATAATTTGCTTAAATTTAACTAGATCTTCACAACTTTTCGTATGAAAAGAAAGTTTATTCCAAACTTTTGGGGCTAAACATCGCAAACGGTTTAGACCAAAGGTGCTTGTTTCTACACTGATGGTTTTTAGGTTGTTCATGTTTTGACTTCTTAGTGGCCTATCAGTTTCTTCAAAAACGAAAATATCTTTCATGAAAAAAGGACTGATGTTTCTCAGAATTTTAAATATTTCTATACATAAATGTCTGTGCCTTATTAATTCCATATAATGTTTATTTGGGAGGAAATCAACTGGTCTTGGGTCATCATGAATAAAACTTAAAGCCCTGTTGTGGAGTTTTTCAATTTTCAAAAGAGATTTCGAAGAAGAGAAATGCCAAACTAACAGACAATAATTAAAATTTGCATACACGAAGCTTTGTGCTAAAATAGATCTTGTTTGCAAAGACAGTACATTTTTAAATCTAAATAATGCATTCAGCTGGGGGCTGAGGCTTTTCGACAAAGATTACTAATGTGCAAGTTGAAATTTAATTTATCATCAATTGTTACTCCTAAAACTTTTACGGACCTTTTTGATTGTATGACTTTATCGCCAATGTTTAAATGTCATGACACAATCATGTGTCCATTCTCTACTAAGAATAGTCAGCCTGGTCGGACCTCCGAACATGAAGGGCAAGTATAATCAATGAAACATAGAGAATTAGAATTTAGTCACGCTTTTGGCGTAGTGTAGTCATATAAAAAAATAGGTGTCACTACTTTCATTCTTATGTCCATGTAGCATGTGTATGTTTCGAACTATTTTTTCTATCATTAAATTTTTACAAAAGAATAAAGTAATTATATCCTCACATTTTTCTTTGCTTTGATGGGTTCAGACACTGTATTTTGTATTATACCCAAATCCTGAAAAAGAAACCAAATAACACGTTAAGGTAAAAAATAAACCCATGCGTGTTAAAAACACACATATAGCGCCTTACCTTTAGTCCCGGTTCATTAGCCAATTGAATAGTAGTATCAATCATTAAATTGCGAGATCTGGGAACAAGGTCTCCAGTTCGCTTTAGTATAACTGGTAACAGCTGGAATATAAAAAGAAATTAAAAACTTCTTCTATTTCAAGTATAGCGCTAATAAAAAAAAAAATATTTCAAAAAATTATTTGCTAAATAAAAACATTGCAACCATGACTATTTTTGATACATACTCGTTCTAATGCACGACTTAACCCATGTTTTCCAAGTCTAAATGAACATATAAGAAAAACAAAATGATTTAAACCTATCGGTACTGACGAATTGCAGAAAAAAAATGATCAATCTTTTTCTAATGAGGAAATACATTTTTTGTTTTCCTTTCTACAACAGAAATGATTTTTTGGATTAAAAATTATACTTTCTGAAGTTGCAAAAAAGGATTGTACTCACTCCTTTTGGTTTTGAGGTATATAAGTGGACAACAAAGATTTCATCAATGTTATACTGCTATTCAAAACCTAGAAAGGAAAAGTTAGAAGATTTTGTATTGTATATTAGTAAATAGTCAGTTTAGAAAAAAACATTGTGAAGGTTTTCCTCTATTCAATCAAAAGCAATTTTAATTCCCTTTCTCATAAAAGCCTGTATCAATCAGATAATAGGAAAAAAATCATTTTTATGATAATGTTCTCACACTTTATGTGTAACTTTACCAATTTTTGCTGGGTTACCCAAACCAAATTAAACAGAATAACAAAATATGGAATCACACAGAGAGTTACTTTTAAGTTCAAAAATATATGTGGTGCAAAATTTGGATCTGCACTGTCAAAAAGTATTTTTCACTGCAATTTGTCGAAATTAGGATTTTTCTTTCTCTTGCTAACTTCTATGGCACGAGTTTCCAAAACAGTTTAAACCTCCTTAAATAAAAGAATGGGCCTAAAAATTTTTTGTTTTAAATTAAATGTCTGAAAATATCTCTGCTAAAGTTTCTTCACTGAAATCAAGGAAAATCAAAGATACGGCTTACCACCAACACTTGATCCTGTAATGATTTTTTCAACACAGTCACAACAGCTTGTGTTACTTCTTTTGGTGTATGCTCAGTAGTCCATTCTGTAGGATTTGTAAGTTCTGTGTTTAACAAGGTTAATGACTCTTCGCGATGCTTCCAGGATTTCGAATGCAGTTGCTTTGCCTTCAGTAAAAATTAAGTAAATGAAAGATTACCCATCTATTACAATTTCTTCTACAAATTCTACAAGAGTAAACAAAAAACAAAAAAAAACAGACAAGTTTGATAACTTGTTTTGTGGAGGAAAGTCAAATTCTTGTTAATAAACCATACCACAAAGAAGAGACACATTTTTATGTGCACTTTTTGTCAGTGCTCAACGTTCTTTTGATCCCCTATGCTGAGCTATGAATTTTCTGCTATAGCCATTTTTTTTTTACCCTTGTTTTTCTATTTTTTTCATTTCTTAATATTTTTAAAAAATTTATTTTAAACAGGGGGGCTGTTGGTAACAATGTTTATATAAAAAGGAGTTTTTACCCTGTATAAATATGTTTATAATAATAATAATTTTATTGCCACCTCAATGACGATAGACCTAGTAAAAAATACAATGAAACCATATAAAATCTTTCGAGATTTGTCATCGTACAGCTTTAATTAAATACCTTATATATTAACTTGTATATATTTCCATATTTAGTAATTTTTGGGATGAAATTGACTTTTAAAATTAAAACATGTTAGACTGATTGACTTTGTAAATAAAACATACAGACAAAAGTTTGTACTCAGACTTTTAAAGTGGTAAGTTGAAATCTCTTGCTACAATTTCTTTTTCTAGCTTTAAATTACAAATTTGTGCAAATAACAATTTCCTAGAGCTCCGAAAATTTAAGAAAAGTCCAACCACCCTCTTAAATAAAATAATACAGCAAACATGAACATGAAGGAGTTTTTGCGAACAATGTGTATTAACATTGTAAGAAAAAAAAAAAACAGAAAAATACATAAAGTGTGAGCTGGTTATCATTCTTAAACATTTAGGAATTTTAAGGTTCTTAGCTAATAATTTCAAAAATTACTTGATTTTTAAATGCTGAATAAAATTTTAAAATAATACAACTTATTTGCTTAGTTTTTGTCATTGGAAAATATAGATCACATCATAAACAAGCGAGTTTATTTTAGGTTACATTTTAATAGCTACAGCTGTCATTGACAAAATCAATTTATTTATTAGTTGAGAAGATATTAGAGGATCGAAATTAACCAATCAGATCACAGCAATATAAGCAATAAGTATTTTTTTAATACTATTATTTCCTAAATCTCAATCATGACAAATAAAATGTTTATACAATTTTTTTCATGATGTGGTATTTTGAGTCTAATACATACATTGAAAATCATGTCAATAAAACCAACTCCTTATGACGAATAAAAATGTCTTGGCTTTTATGCATATGGTTTCTTCTTCAATCGCTTTATAAATGAAAGTTTATATTTATTATTTCAAAAAAAGATCTTTTATCATGGCACATCCGCATTTTTTATTCTCAACAGAGAATGTTTACCTAGATCGGTATAATCTGTGTAAGTCATATTGAAGAAGAACTATTCGTATTGAAGAATACAGATGTGCCATGATAAATATTCACCTATGTATACACACCATCCGGATAAACTATCTGATTTCATCTATATTATAATGCCTGTATACGTCTGTCTGTCTGTCTGTCACGCAAAATGGTAGCTTAGCTGCAACGGGCGAACCCGTGGATTTTCTACAGGCAAACGACTAGTCACTAACATATTGCTGCACATAGTGTAGTGGGTTCGTCTGCAGCTCCTAGTTCCAGGGAACGCTAATCAAATCCTGCTTGCTGCCAGTCAGTATGTTAGTGACGAGCAAAGTAGTTCTTCAATATAAGAAAAAAAATTTATACATAAAGACTAAACAATTCTGAATAATTATTACCATATTCATGCCAAAAACATCAATTATCAAACTAAATTCCCGTTCTTCTTTTTCACTCAGCACTGGTAAATCTGTAGAAAAAAAATACCATAAAAAAACAAGAAGTCAACAGCTTTTTAAAAAAGTTTATTCCACAAATGAAAATTAGTTATAAAAATCGCCAGTAATAAAGAAGAGAAGAATTTTGATGTTCCTTGCATATAACAATTTTTTCAAATAATTGTTAAGATTAGTGGAAAAACTTTTACAACCCTTATCTTATTAATTTATTAAAGATTTATTAAATTGTTTAACTCACCTAAATCTTCGTCGTGTTTTGGGGAATCTTCATCATCAACTAAAAGAGGTTGCTGCTTTCTAAAAATTTAATTTTAGACTACACAAACTGATTCTGATATAAATTAAACAAAACAAACGTTCTCATGCAAGTTGGTAAAAAGGGTGGGTAATCATGGTTGAAAATCATAAAAATTATGCCAATGCAGTCATAATGGTAAAAGAATTTTATAAGCAGGCCTTTTCTTGCAGTATCCACTATGGGCAATCACACCGTAATATTATGCCTAATATATTTGCCATAGAAGATAATTCTGTTTCAAATTAAAGTAAAACAAAAATCAGCAGTGTTGTTACTTCTGAAATATAAGGTAGCTTCAAATACCATTTAAAATGTAAAAACCGAAATAGTGAAAATAAACAAACATATTGGTTTTTATATTAGTACATTATAAAAAATTAAATATTTCTAACCCCTTTAGAGCTGGTAGTGGTCGTTCTTCAAATCTATCAACCTGTCAAAGCAAGTAAAACATTGGAAAATAGATCAATAAATAGTATTTTTCTATCTAGGTTTTATACAAAATAATACCTATACATTGAGATGTAACGTTATTGCAGGAAATTATCAAAAATCATGAAATTTATATTTACTTTGCAGTGCAATCTTCTGACACATCACTTTTATCTTTCTGTGTTAAGTAAAGTGAAGTTTTATACTTATATTAACTTGCTATGAATGTAAAAACCAAAATTGATGCCCCAGTAAATTAGAACTAAAGTAACTAGATGGTAAAAACGTTTTAAAAAAAGGTGGTGCTATTTTAAACAGCATGCATTATTTACCTCACAACAATTATGATTACTCGTATTTTTTGATGTTTTTATAATTTTCAGGCATTACTTTTCAAGTTAGCCTTCTTACATCCCAACACATAAGTCTCCATCAAGTGTTGAATTTTGAAATCTTTCCTAGGTAACTTTTCTTTTAAAAGTTAACGGAAAAAATTATTTTACACATTTACTATGTAAATATAGGAATTTGAGTTTAGAGCTAATACAGTCTCAGATTGAAAAAAAGTCATACCATACCAACCTTTATTGATTTGCACTGCGGCTAACCACATAAATTGTCTGTTAATTGATTAAAAAATCTTTTAGTTGGTTTATTAAGTCTGTAGCTTTTTAATGGCTGTTATGAAGATATATTGATTCAACGTTCAAAGTATTCGGTGGTTAACAAAATTTGTTATCTATTTATTAAGTTTAGCCGTTAGTATTGTGTATTGATGACAAGTGTATTTTATTGATTGACTATATTTTTCATTTTTAATTCATCATTGACAGGCAGCCTTTTTCATGTACGGTCATTTTTTTTACAATTACTGAAATATGGTGAATTTATATTGGTAATAACATTGATAAAATAGATTCAATTGGATGTCACAGAAGTTTTTTTTGTCAGAAAAGAAAAATATTACCAGCACAATGTCAAACTAATTTATATGTAATACATTATTCTAAATAAATACCTTATTGTTGGTAGCAAAAAAGGTTGATAACATGTTTTAGTCTACGTAAATATTAGCAACTTTTTATGCTTGCTAGATGTTTGACAAGAATTTTTATTAATTTGTGCGAGTAAAAAATTATGATCTTTAAAGTAGCTTTAAAGAATTTTAAACTGTCATTAAACTTAAATGTAATATTCGATTGTTTGTGAGAACTGTTTACTTTTTACTAAAATCATATTTCTTTATAAATAAATGATAGCTAAAGCACAAACTACTTCGAAAGTAATTTCACTTATAGACAAGCAGGCTATTCTTGAGAAAATACTTTGATTTATTAACAGTCGATATATTGTATTGCCCTTCAATAACTTTTCTTGATTGTTAATAAATAAGTGCCAATGATTATCACCCTGAATAAAAAAATTTAATTGATTGTTAACTAAACTTTTAACGTTTTTTTTTCTTCTTCTATGAGTTAATCATTTTAAATAATTGTTAATCATTTCTAAAGATGGTTAATCATAATTTGTTATTGATCAATAACAAAAATTAACATAAATTGGTGATAAAAATCATGGATGGTTAGCGTCTGAATGTTACTGGTGGTAAAAATCATAAAAAGGTTTGGTAGCTGTACCCCGTCCAACCTACAGCATAGGTTGGACGGGGAAACATGGAAAACAGATGGTTTGATGATGATGATAATGGAAAGTAGTCATAAAAAATATACAGCACACATAGCACACATGGTTAATTTAACTACAAACAGGTTGTTTGTAAGTTTTTTACTTACAGATTCATCTTGAGAAAAAGGACTAGTTCTACTCGGTGAAATGTTCGGAATTGTGATGCTACTTTCTACTTTCATAGGTGTCACCATTTTCATGCCGCTTTGTGTAACTGGAGGAAGTTTTATTTCTGAATAAATTAAAGTTGAAAAGTTCAAGGTTTGAAAAAAAAATACAAATTTAATTATATAAGGGTATCTCCTTTTTATATTGTACCAGGGGGTATATAAAATTAAAATGTCTTACCTGAGTGATGAGATGGCTTCGTCGGTATTGGTATTAAATCGTCATTTTTTTCTTTAAAATTGGTTGGTTTCTTTTTTTCTGGATTGTTGGCATTTGTTTCCTGCCATGAGTAAAATTTATCACCTTGCTAAAATTAACTCTTCAGAAGACGATAGAAGTAAAAATTAAAGACACAGAAGACTGGGGATAAATTATTAAATAAGAAAACAAATTTAAACAGAATAAAAAAATCCTACTTTGTTTAGTTCAAGCAAATCCACAATATCTAATTGTTTATAAACATTTAGCCTATATTCATCTCCTTGGACCTAAAAAACGTAAACATGGTAAAGAAAACTTACAGACCTTTGTAGAAAAATTTATTCACACTGGTAGCTAGTTACAAATCATATAAAACATTAGAACCGCAACCATCATAGCAGCCTTAAGAACTGATTCAGAGTTATTCTCTGCACATGCTTAATTTCACATGCTAAAAATTGCGTGGATTCAATTTCCTGTGACCACACAGAATAAAGCATTTAGGATAAGTAAATTTTAGTTCATGGAACAACTGCTTTACAAAACGACAAAAAAACCTTTTTCGATTTTGCAAGATCGTAATTCTCCATTTCAATGGCTCTTTTTTTGTCCACTTCGAATTTTCCAAGCTTCTCTCCAACCTAACAATACAGCATAATATACTCTTGCACAATATTTTTGCATAAAATTAACTACAAGTAATACCAAAGTTCACCAAAATTCTTTACCTTATATAAATCTGCAATTGCTTGTTTTAACTTTTTTGCATAATCAAATCTTTCTTCTATCAATATAAAAAAAAAAGAATCAGTAAATTAAGGATTTATTACAAACCCCCTTTATTTGTTAATAATTATTGCCTTACCTAATACAGCTTTGTGTTTTTTAGTTTCCAATCTTCGAATAAGTTGTGCAGTCTCAGGATCCTAAAGGTTTGTTCAGTAACCTTAACACATTACAAAATATAGTAACTTCTGTGAAAAATAGATTCATTAAGAATTTTATCCACGGCTTAGATTTGCTATTCCATTGTTGTTGTTTTTCAGCTGTTAAATTAATTAAACATTGAAGGGCGAAAGCAACAGTATAAATCAATTTCTAGAGTTTTCTACAAAAGTTTAGTAAAGAAAAATTATATTCAGTCTCTCAATATGTTAACTTTCTAATGCTCATCAACAGGACTCAGTCAGATATAGTAGTTTACCAATATGACCCATACAACAAACCTATACTATTTATTGTATTTGGTTACTGCGTGGAAAACTTAACAGGATTGTGGAATAGATTAGATGCCCTTAAACATTACCGATAAAATCATAGACAAGACCTTTTTCATTTCCGAAGTCCTTAATGTAAATAACCTGCTCATTCAAGCTAGTGATCTAAAACAGCACTAAAGAATCCACTTAAGATAGATAGATAGATAGATAGATAGATAGATGTGCATATTTTACATGGCTAGCCTCACAAATATCGAGGGATATACCCTGTCTATTATTTCCAGAAGGGGCCATGGCTTAGATGGAGAGTCCTAGAGTATTTAATGCTCATTTTAAGCGGCGCAGACCCAAATAGGGCCCGCGCTCTACTAGACAACTCCTGGCAACATCCAACGGCCCACACAGTGTACCATCTTCCCAATTTCCCTCACATGGCTTGGGTTAACCCGGGGCTATGGTAACATTCACTCGCCCATGTTGAATCGCCGTCAAGAGGAATCGAACCCCGGTCTCCCGCACAGAGTACGAGAGCTATAACCACTAATCTACGGCGCCATAAAGACAAGTAAAGTTTAGTTAGATTTCAGATAGCTGTTTTATTATTTTTAATTTTTTTAAAAAGCTGTTACCTGATACATATCAAATGCAAGGTCATCAAAAGGAGATATAACTTTTCCTTCTTCATATCGCGCATAGGGTATAGGAGCTTCGTTCAAACCACTTTCATTATTTACATGATTTGATTGGTTCATATAAAAGGTAATCAGGTCATCTTTATTCTAAACCGTTAGAAACACAAGTAAAAAATAAGGTGCATGAGACAACCAAAAGAAGTTGAATACAGCACAAAACACATGACATAATAAAAGCACATACTTAACAAATTGTCCTGTACATATATAAGACACAGGACAAGGTTAGGAAACCTTAAATTTTAATCTTCTTGCCACCCTATCCCCTCTATTTGTTAAGAGTGGATACACATTTTTAAAAAATAAGCTACAGAAGTATTCCACAAGTCTCTTATCTTCTTTTCAGGAGTGATTTGATTAAACAACAAAAATTAAATTTTAATGACAAAGAAAAACATGTATATAGACAGGTCACTTTTAACTTTATGACTAAGAAATGGACAAACAGTTTTCTCTAATTTGTTTCACTAGGAAGTTTTTTTACAAAAGGGATTTCTCTTTTCAGAAATTCTTTTGGATTCCCATGAGTAGTGGTCACCCTGCTATTTACCTGCAATCTTTGTAATGTAGTCATTTTTTCAGACAGATTACTCTGTTCTTAATACTTAAAAGATCAACACATAAAATATGACTTACTGAATTTAATTTATCAACTAAATTATATTCGTGTGCCAGTGAATGACCAAGAATGTTAACGGCTACAATACAAACCTTAATACAAACAAATTCAAATGTATATTACAGAGAGAAAAAAGGTTTTAACTGTAGTAAAACTACTGAGAAAACGTCACACGTAAGAGAGAATACGAAATACAAAGGAATAAAATAACACGCAAAAAAACGGTATAAATACCTGGTTATATAAATTTAATTTGTTGACATGATTCTTATGGATTAAAAGTTTTACCAGTTGCCCATCTGCATTTAGATGCACAGACTTCAACTCTCGAGCCTGAAAATAAAAACATGCAAAAATATTTTTTTTTATGTTAAGTCAGCTGGTTAGAAAAGAACAACCTGGTAAATTGTATCCCTTATAGATTTAAATGTCACAACTAATTTTAAAACAAAACAGCTTTTATAATGCACCAGTGCCACTAGAAAATAGTTTCACCAGATAATGATTTATCAATCCTACAGGTCAATTAAATAATTGTTTTTTTTGTCTGTTGAGCAAATAGGAGACTAGTTTTAGGGCATTAGCACAATTTTTGCAACAATAAAAAATGGCAAAATACCAATGCAGAGATGCTAGAGACTAAATTTAAATTTAAGATGCTCAAATTTTCCTAGTGTATTGTTGGATTATATCAATACTACATATTTGATCCCAATTTTTTAAATTTTGGGGAAATTTAAATATGGATCGCCTTTCACCAGAATTAACATAAGGCAGTATCAAAGTTAACACAAGTTTTAACAGACTAAATTTGGGTAAAAAGTGGTAGATCGATTTCCATTATTTTGCAGTGCTTAAATTAAAATGAAAAATAATAATGAAATTAAAGGATCTCCCGAAACGTCGCCTACTAAACTAGCATGTTCAAGAAATGATAAACTTTCCACAGTAAAATATTTCTTGTTAATGTTTTTATTTTCTCCTATCTTAAACTTTATGAAAATTTAATTTGTTAAAGTAAATATAAAAAAAAGTAACAGGATAATGCACAATATTAATAGTGCATCTACTGAACTATTTATATATACCTTAAAATTAGTTCCTTCATTTGTTGACATTTGAACATAGCTGCAAAGAAGAATACATGTGTATTAAAATCTAACATTATAACTATATATACTATAACTTGCTGTTAAAATGTTTTTCACCAAAAATTTTGCATTTTAAATATTTTTTAGAAAAATGATAACAAGAAAGGGTTTATAGGAACAACTGTGCATATGTGAGCTATATGTGTATAAGTAATCCTGCACATTATCTTTCCAAGTGCTGCAAAGATGATGGATCAAATGGGACTTGAACCCACGACAAAAAAAGACAAAAAAAAAAGGGTTTGTTTGTTTGCTCTAACAAGTGCAATTTTGAATAGTTGAATTTGACAAATATAATCTAAAATCACAAAAAGAAATTTCAAAAATAAGTTCTGCAAAAATTTTCATACAAAAATTTACATTACTTGTGACCACCCTGTTCTAAGAAGGGTATTGCAAGTTACTATACCTACCCAAGTCTTTTAAATTTGCAACCAACCAAAGATTTCATGCCAGGTTGTGTTGGGAGGGATATAAATATTTCAATCTTTGATGCTAAGAAATTAAAGCAAGGACTCTTAAAAATTTTGCTACCACGTTGTGTATCAGTAAAAAAATTAAATGAAAGACACTGGTTTTTGCCTCTATATTTTCTTAACCTTTAACAACAATACAGGCCAACAGTTAAAGAGAGAAAAATCCAGTCTTGTTAGCAATTCTAGTATATATATATTTGTTTTTTTCAGACTGAACACAATTGCCTCATAAATATGAGCATAATTTCTTCTTTGATAAAAAAAACACAATGACCTTAAATGAGTCTGATAAGTACAAACCAGTTATAACTAAAAAAAAATTGAATATTTTTAGGGCTTTCCAGCCCAAAGAATTGAACTGGTTTGTCCTTTTCTTAAACACCTATTAAAATTCCAATGCAGAACACTGTCACATTGGTTAGGCAAACTTTTTTAGTTGTTTGTTTTCATGCATTATGACCAACGAATAATAATTTAATGCTTTACAAACATTTCTCAGGCATGATCACTTACAGGAATCCAAGCCTCACAGAGTGGCATATCAATGTAAATATATATACAGACAACTTACAAATATTATATTGATGGGACAAAATTTGAATTTTTGAAACAGAAGATGGGTCTTTTAAACAAAGTATTATTTCTTGTGGATAAACACAAAATCTGAAAATAAAAAGAAAATAATATATAATAAAAACCTGTTTAACACAAAGTTAGGAAATATAAATTCTTGGTCTAAAATTAAAAGGGGATGACATGCTGTTTCTGTTTATTTGTATGGACCTCTTTTGTTTGTCATGCACATTGCATGATTTATGTATGTAATTTCTCAAAATGAAAAGCTTAGAAGACATATTTTTTCTGTATATTTGCATGAACCTCTTTTGTTTCCTTCCTAAGAAAGTGTAATAACACATTTATATGAACAGGCCATATGCTAACATAGAATGCAATCTTTTATGGTAAAATTAGCGCTCACAATATGAATAATGCCATGCAATGAGGGGTTGGTTATTATATTTAGGCGCTTGGCAATCCTCACAACCAACTTCTGAAATTAACCATAGGAATCACATAGCTGCAGGCCTCGTCAGGAAGAAAAATGCTGGCGTGCGAGCTTCGCAAGTCTTATACTTTTCAATCATTTTGAGGCGTGCGATGTTCGCAAAGTATAATTTCCAATGGCGTGTGGTGGTGTGTGCTCATTTTTGTTCCATTTTTTTTTTCTCGAGTAATCATAGAACTCGCATACAGCAACACTAATTTTGCCATGTTTTAAAAAGCAGGTAATTTGTTGCAACAAACTAAACTGTGCTATGCGTTCATTATTCATTATTTTTTAATAAAAAAATTATACGACGTAGCAACAGAACAAAGAATAATTATAAAACGTGCATGATACAGTCATAAAACTCTTTAGTTAATAACTTTTTTGAAATATTTTTTTAGACGCAAATATTATTTTTTTTTAGATTTTTCAAAAAACAGATATCATTAAACATTAAACTGTTTTTTTTATATAAAAATTCCCTCATGTTATTATTGTTGCTTCGATCTTAAAACATCCCCCCAAAAACAAAAAGAAAAAAGCTTTGTGACGTCCTGTTTCTATGACAATATTATGAAATTATACAGACTGTTGTCTGAGTTATACAGCAATGTTTGTTGAAAAAAATATTCAGAAAGCAAAGTCTGCATGTGGCAATTGATTACAATAACTATAATTAGATATCATGCTGACTCTGTGCTTGGAAAGAACATGCTGGAAGTGATTTCATATAACGAAAGTAGCGAAAGCATTTAAAGTTGAACTTTAAAATTTTTTTTTTAATTTTTTTTTTAATTTAAAAAAGCAACTAAATTAAAAAAAATTAATGGTGAATTAAAATTATTGTCTTATGTTTTTCTTTAATATAACTCAAGAGTACCATGATATATATTTTTAAAGATTTACTTGGGAGAAGTTTATTTATTGCGTACTCGCGTTAATAAAAAAATTACACTTATTTATTTTACTCCCACGCGCATTGTACTCCCACTCTGAATTATTTAATCGCTGGGTGAAGGGTCTCCTTAAGAGACAAGAGAGGAGTTGAACGTCCTCCACCATACCTTAGTTTAAAGGGGCGATTGTGGAAGTCCCATGAAATGCCACATAGTGATGGTGTCACTTTAAAAAACACCCAGTCCGGTCTGTAAACGGTTGGCGCTAGGAAGGGCATCCAGCTGTAAAACAATGCCAAAACTCTTTATTAATGGCCGTAAGAATAGTTAATCAGACAAACTGCGTAAACGGGGCTGGAACTCTAAGGAGTGAAGGTGTCGCGCACGGTAGGACAGATGTCAGATGTGAGCATCGTCAGACCGTTACCCAGCTATCACATCACAAGGTAGATAACACTAGGTTGAGGATGGCTAGTGTAAATGTTGGTACTCTGAGAGGTAGAGCAGGTGAAGTAGTTGAAATGTTAGAACGTAGATCTGTTGATATGTGTTGTGTTCAGGAAGTTAGGTGGAGAGGAGCTTCAGTGAGATTTGTGGAAGGTAGGAGGGCAAGGTATAAGCTTTTTTGGATTGGTAATAGTGATGGATATGGAGGAGTTGGCATATTCGTTGCAGAGAAGTGGGTAGAAAAAGTAATAGATGTTATGCGTGTTAATAGTCGTATTATAGTGATAAAGTTTTTGATAGGTAATAGGATTGTCACTTTTCTGTCAGTTTATGCTCCACAGTGTGGACTCAGTGAGGAAGATAAAGATAAGTTTTATGATGAGTTAATAGCAGTCACATCAAAGTTTGGAGACACTGAACTTGTCATGGTGGGCGGCGACTTTAATGGTCATGTTGGGAAGTCATCTGAAGGTTATAGAGGTGTGCATGGAGGCTATGGATTTGGAAGCAGAAATAAGGAAGGGGAGAGATTGCTTGAGTTTGGAATGGCAACGGACATGGTGGTTTGCAACACATCATTCAGTAAGAGACAGAGTAGGCTGATAACATATGAGTCAGGTGGTTGTAAGACACAGATAGATTACTTTTTGGTTAGAAAGTCAGACAAGAAAGTGGTGAAGGACGTGAAAGTTATATCGGGGGAAGAGTGTGTTTCCCAGCATAGGTTGCTGGTTTGTGATATTATCTTGAAGAGTGTCAGAGAAGCCAAGGGAAAGTACAGGCCCCATCGAAAAGTCTGGAAGCTGAAGGAAGAGATTGTAGCAAGACAATTTAGTGCAAAAGTTCAGCAGTTAGCCTACAATAGTCAATGTGATAGTGACAATGTTGAAAGTACTTGGACTACTTTGAAGAATTGCCTTCTAGAAGCTTCTGATGATACCTGTGGGTGGACGAAAGGACCAGCTAGACATAGACAGACCTGGTGGTGGAATAATGAGGTTGACCAGTGTATAAAGGAAAAGAGGAAACTTTGGAAAGAGTGGAAGTCAGGTGGTAGTAAAAATATTTACTTAGAAGCTAAGCGTCGGGCTCGTACAGCAGTTTATAAGGCAAAATCAGAAGCAGAGAGAAACAGATTTGCAGATGTGTTAAGAAGGGAAGACCAGCGCAATGAGGTATTCAAGATAGCAAAGCAAATGAAGAAGACTAATCAAGATATTGTAGGTGAGAAGTGTATACGTAATGATGAAGGTGTTTTGGCTAGCACAGAGGAGGAGAAAAGGGTAGCTTGGAAGAATCATTATCAGAGGTTGCTTAACACTGAGTTTGATTGGGACGAGGATAATTTGTCTGATGATGATGTCGTAGAAGGGCCAGCCATGCAGATCAAGACAGAATGGGTAGTGGAGGCTATTAGGAAAATGAAGATTGGCAAGGCTGCAGGAGTATCAGGTATTGTAGCAGAGATGGTAAAAGCATCTGGATATATTGGAGTTGAGCTTATTACAAGTCTTGCTAACCAGATTATAAAGGATGGTGCTATTCCGAGTGAGTGGCAGTCGAGTGTAATAGTGAATTGTTTCAAGGGCAAGGGTGATGCATTAGAAAGGGGTAACTATAGAGGTTTGAAGTTGGTTGATCAAGTAATGAAAGTTATTGAAAGAGTGATTGATAAGTTACTTAGAGAAAGAGTTGATATAGATAAGATGCAATTTGGTTTTGTTCCAGGGCGTGGCACTACAGATGCAATATTTTTACTCAGACAGCTTCAGGAAAAGTATTTAGGAAAGAGAAAGAATCTCTATTTTGCCTTTGTAGATTTAGAGAAAGCTTTTGATAGAGTTCCACGTAAAGTTATTTGGTGGGCTATGAGAAAATTAGGTGTGGATGAGTGGCTAGTTACGATGGTTCAGTCTATGTACAGCAATGCTAGAAGTCGTGTCAGGATTAACGATTCACTTAGTGATGAATTTAGTGTAAATGTTGGTGTACATCAGGGTTCTGTACTTAGTCCTTTGTTGTTTATTCTAGTCTTAGAAGCGCTGTCGATGGAGTTCAGAACAGGTTGCCCATGGGAGTTATTGTATGCAGATGATTTGGTTCTCATAGCAGAGTCGATGGAAGAATTAGTTGAAAAGTTTGAGAAGTGGAAGAAAGGACTAGAAGAGAAAGGGCTGAAGGTAAACACAGCAAAGTCTAAAGTCATGATAAGTAGCATTGCAGCCAAGTGTGACCTTGTAGTTGGAAAGTGGCCTTGTGGAGTTTGCAGGAAAGGGGTTGGTAGTAACTCAATTTTTTGTCAGACTTGCAAGCATTGGGTACATAAGAAGTGCAGTAGTATTAGTGGAAGGTTAAGAGCTGGCATACAGTTTGTATGCAAGCGTTGCAAAGGTGAGATTATAGAGAATGAAGTATTTCCAGCTTTAATGATGTACAACAGTGGCTCGTTAGAGATAGTTAAGAACTTCTGTTACTTAGGTGATATGTTGGGCAGTGAAGGGGGTGTTGGAAGAAGTGTTACTTGCAGGATAGGTTCTGCTTGGAAAAAGTTTAGAGAGTTACTTCCTTTATTGACTAGCAGAGTCCTGTCAATTGAGGTAAAAGGTAGGTTGTATGAGGCCTGTGTAAGAAGTGTTATGTTGTACGGTAGTGAGACATGGGCAGTGAAGCAGGAAGATCTTGACCGTTTAGAAAGGAATGATATGAGAATGGTTAGGTGGATGTGTAATGCCAGTCTGAGAGACAGAAAGAGTTCAGATGAGCTAAGAAGCAGGCTAAGTCTCTGTAGAATTAAAGATGTTATCCAGATAAGAAGATTGAATTGGCTGGGGCACTTGGAAAGAATGGAGGAGGATAATTGGGTAAGAAAGTGTAGAGACTTGATAGTTCCTGGGGCAAAGCCCAGAGGCAGACCGAGAAAGACTTGGCAGGAGGTTATAAGGACAGACTTGATAGAGAGGAAGTTGAGTTTAGATCTAACACAGTCTAGATCAGATTGGAAGAGGGTCATTAATATACCCCGTCCAACCCATGCTAGCATGGAAAACGGACGTTAAGCCGAGAATGATGATGATGATGATTTATTTGTACCCGTACTCTCAAAGATGTGTCGCTTTACTTGCAATCGGC
Source organism: Hydractinia symbiolongicarpus (assembly GCF_029227915.1). Lineage (NCBI taxonomy): Eukaryota > Metazoa > Cnidaria > Hydrozoa > Anthoathecata > Hydractiniidae > Hydractinia > Hydractinia symbiolongicarpus. Next base: position 9,773,537 of record NC_079878.1, read on the forward strand.
ACTGTATATTATTCCCCTACACCTTCATTGAACAGAATATTATTTTAGTGTGCGATTAGTGCACGCCTGAGGTATTTAGTGTTTGTTTGGCGTGCGAAGATCGCACAGGAACATTCAAACATGGCGTGTGTGAGCTTGTGCGCGTGCAATTGAACACCATTCCTGACGAGGCCTGTAGCTGTGGCTTTACCACATTAGATCTTATTACACATGCCTAAAATATGCCAGACAACTAGTAAAAAATAATTTTCTTTAAATCATTTTTTTTATGTAGGCGGATCTGATCATGCATAAGTCATTAATCATGACTTTTTTGTCATTATGTAACCCTCATCCCCTTAAAGGGCATTAAATACTCCCCATTAGGGCATTAAGGACTCCCCATCAAAGCCATGGCCCCTCCTGGAAATAATAGGCCGGGTATATCCCTCGATATTTGTGAGGCTAGCCATGTAAAACATGCACATCTATCTACTTATCAAAGGATGAACACAACACACTTTTTGGATGTCCGCTCCTATACAAACAGATTTTTTTTATATAGGACTAAAAACATACCGTGAAGATTGCCATCCCTTAGTTGTAGGACTATGTACCTAAAGACAAGTCAGAATTTTTTAGGGGTTATATTAACAAATGATATTTTATTATTTTAATTGGTGCATGGCGGGTAATACTTTACTCAAAAGTAGGTTGCCTTGTTCTCTCTTGATTCTAGTTTTGCAAGCTTTGCTTTTTCTTTCGTCTTTATAGACACACATGTTTATTCTGACAATTTTTTGATCCTTTGAGAATAAAAAAACTAACAAATAATCAAATCAAACCTCCAATTCCTTTGCATGATATCCATCATCACATCCTGACATGTGCAATATTTTAAAAGGTAATTTTTTAGACATAGTTAAGTTTAAGAGTCTTAGACGTATAACTAATCTAGTTAGGTAATTTTATGGGAAAAACGAGATTAAAAAAGGCAATCAAATGCAATGCTTTCCATCTCAAAAATAAGCGCGGATATGGAATATGACCCCTTTTGGATCAAGACCTTATTATTGATATTATTAAAATACTCAATAGCGGTGCGTAAACATTTGTCATAACAGGGCAGTAATATCGTACGCTCGAAAACCGTTGCCAAGCAATCCATGCCACACAGAGGACGGAAGAGAGGATGGTCATATCAGGGAAACTGGGAAGTGTGTCCTTCGTAGCTCGTTCGTATAAACATACATAAGGCAAAATATATCGTTCGAAACAAGACGCACAAGACCCTGCCACTTAAAAGTTCCGTGAAATAATATCAAAATTCTTTATATATTTTTCAAATAGTTTTGCGAAGACGTATCGACCAGTCAAATAAATACCGAAATGATAGGCCTGCAAAAAACAAGTTCCAACAGAAGATACTTAAGACGTTTTACATACATGCTGTATGTGCGATGTTTTTTCTCTCTCCCTGCTGGATACGGAATGAGACGGCCCGTTGATCATCGTGGTTTGGTTAAACGACAAAATTATATAAATATCGCAAGACGGCAGTACAAAATAAAATTGTGTTAGAAGAGATAATAGACTTATCGCTCTGTTTCCGCCACCCTTAATGCGAAATAAAACTATTAAATGAAGCGCCAGTTTGATGTAGGTCCAAAAGCACATAGGGAAACATTACAGCTTTTCCTAGTCTGAAGTAAATTTTCTGGGATTGCACATCATTAGACGCTTTATGAGACTTTTCATCAACGCATAGTAGCGCACCTTAAAGACAACATTCTTTCAATACTCATACAGTAAATTTTACTTTTAGCTCAAATTTTTGCCCAGAGGAGAATATTTAAATTATTTAAATAAACGCCAACGCAGTTTACGAAGCAAAAGTGGAAGAAACTTCCTTTCAAACGCCTTAAAATCCAACAGCAATACAAAGATATGATCTCCATGTAAAGCTGCTGGGCAAACCTATCAGGGCGTATTGTCGAAGGGTGTTGGCTTTTGTCCAAATTTGACGAACTTGAGATAGCAAAAGCTGTGCAAGTCAGTGTAGATAAAGAGGATTACGACAGTTCTCTTCTAGATAAAAATCGGATTCTAAGAATATTTTCTGTTAGCTCTTCGAGAGATAACCCACAAGAGTAGTCTATCGGAATGTTAAATGGGATTCTTTCCCACTCTTTTTATGCATTATAACAACATTATCCGTGTCATGTATTTCTTGATACTGACTCTTAACTCTTCTTTAAAAAGTGAACGACATCTTTTTAACTGGTGTCAGAATACTGCATGATTTGAAAGGACAGTTTAAAAATTACCAGTGTCCTTTATTCTTAGTCGCTTGGTGAAAAGTTTATCGCGTATCTTTAGAGTGCATGCGAATAGAACTCTGTCTCCGTCGCCAGCAAAATCCGTAATTATCCATAGAAGCAATGAATCATCACGCCCTCATAAAAGAAGTTTTGCACTTCCCTCAGTTACACCTCCTGAAACACGCACAACCATGAAATCACTCATAAGCGAGCTCAAGGCCATATCTCGCTACACAACATTTCCATAGGGTGCAAGACGGTCTTAAGTCGACCAAAGACTTTGCCATCAAAAAATCCAGCGATCAACTTATTCTTGATGCCTCACCAGTTAAGAGAGGCTTGGGTGCTACCCTCTGTTTTTAATGCAACTCAAAACGATACCTGGCACGGCAATTAAAGGACCATGAAGTCAACCGTCAGATTGGTTAATCTGTTGTTGATGCCATCACTAAAAAGATATCCTATCAAGTTCACCAATGCCCTTTCTTCACAAAAATGTCTGAAAGTCGTCCCAGCATGATTGAGCTCGCCCTTCTAAAAAAGCACATAATTTGCGAAACCTACGAAGTTTACAAATTTCAGCGATCGATTGTAGTATTAAAAGATGCTTCTCACGCCACTTACTGGTTGTTGCGCCAGTAGTTCTGTTGCCTGCAGTTTTCACAGTTCTTAGCTACATTTTCAACATACTACCAACAACCAGCTGAAATCATTATTTTTTTTGCTATTTTTTTTAATCAAAATTAATAGTGTTATAGACCACGTTGTAGATCAGAGTGATCTCTTCGACTCCTTTAAGACTATACCAATGTAGGTACTCCATAATTCCTCTTCAATAACAATGAATGCATCTGGAATAAAGTTTTGCGTCAGAACCGCCAGATTATTTGTATTGTCAGAGGCACTTATTATTATACCTATTATTGATGCAGTAGAAGAGCCATCAAATCAAGACAATGGACAGTGAAGGCGATTAGGAAACGAAAAATGGCAAGAAAGCAGGAGTATCAGGTGCTTCGCGTCTTGATGTACTGAAGTTGACGTTATTTACAAAGCTTGTAAATTGGTCCATAACGGTTATTGTTATCGTCCTAACGAGTAGAGATTAGATACAATTTGATTTTGTTTCAGGACCTGGCACTAATATTTACTTAGATAGCTTCAGGAAAATTATTCAGGAGAGAGAAAGAATCTCTATTTTGCCTTAGTAGATTTTGAGAAAGGTCTTGGTAGAGTGCCAGGTAATGTTGTTTGGTGGGTTACAACAATGCTAGAAGTTGTGTCAGGATTAACAATTTACTTAGTGATGAATTTAGCGTAAATATTGACGTACATTAGGGTTATGTACTTCATCCTTAGTAGTTTGGTTTAATCTTAGAAGAGCTGTTAATGGAGTTGAGAACAAGTTGACCATGAGGGTTATTGTATGCAAATGATCTGGTTCTTATAGTAGAGTCAAATAAAGTTTGAGAAGACGAGAAATCTTTCGCTAGAGATACTTTGTTACTTAGGTAATATGTTGGATGGTGAAGAGGATGCTGGGAGAAGTGTTACTTTCAGGATAGATTCTGTTTAGAAAAGGTTTAGAGATTTATTTTTTTGTTGACTAGCAAACTCTTGTCGATTGAGGTAAAAGGTAGGTTATATGAGCCCTGTATTATATCGTACATTAGTGACATTTGGGTGGTGAAGCAGGAAAATCTTGACCGTTTTAAAAGGAACGATATGCGAATGGTTAGGTGGGAGTGTTACACCAGCTTGAGAGACAGAAAGAGTTATATGAGCTAAGAAGCAGGCTAGGTATTTGAACCATTAAAGATGTTATTCAGATAAGAAGATTGAGATTGTTCGGACAGAATTGAGGAGGGTGTATAGGGACTTTATATTTCTTGGAGTGGTCAAACTCGTTCCTGTAATAACAACTCAGGGGGGCAAGAGAACTTGGGGAAGAGAATGTCAGGAGATAATAAAGACATACTTGATGCAGAGGAATTTGAGCTTATAATCAACACAGTCTAGATGACATTAAAAGGATGTTAATATACCCCATCCGAACAATGAAACTATGGGCGTTAAGTCGATAATGATGATAATGATTTTACCAGATATCATAAAAAGGCAGAGTTTGCTAAAAACGAGGTTACATTGTTTCTTTGATATAAGAGAAAACAGATGCTTAGTAAACTTATGACAAAACAAAACCCTTGTAAAAATGCGAATCAAAATTGGTTGATTTAAGCTGTAATTTACTGTCAATAAATTCATAAAGCTTTTGCATTTGAATTTTATCGATGATCACATCCAAAATGTAGTTGCGAAAATAGTAAAATTACTATTATTCTAAACACATAAGAATATCCGGATACTGGAATCCCGGAAAGTATTAAGTATTAATACTACAAGTTCTTTTATAAAAAAAAGCTTAATTCTCCTAACCAACTAGTCAATAAAGCCAGTGGAAAAATCCATTTAGGCAAAGAAAACATGACAAAGAGCCGTCATTCATATTTTGATGACGTCAGCGCTGTCAAGTTCATATGTATAAAAAAAAATTTTTAGATTATTTAATCCGGGTAGCATCTATTGTGTAGAGCTTGAAACTCTGATCAAAATAATGTATATGAACATGTTGTCGCACAGTCGTGCTAGGTTATGATCTAATTAAGCAAAGATTTAACTAACCAAAAGACTTTAAATCTACTTTGAGCGTTTGAAAACTAAAAGACAAACTACACACTTTTGAAGCATTTTTAACTTTAAATTCGCAGCATCTTTTAAATGTCTTCCCATCACTCTTAACATGCATTGTGTGGACCCTGATATCGTGTAAAGAAACGGTGTAAAGTTTCTTAAAAGAGACCGAACTTTCATTTCACTTAAGGCAAAGTGAAACTCAACGATTTCAATTTTCTTTTGCTGGTTTGTTTTGCATATTGTTATTTCAAGGTTTCGGTAAAGCAAGGCTCTTTTTTTAAGAACAGCACTAAAAAGTTGCTTGTTTGTTAAAATGCTGAAAAGCGAACAGAATCATTAAAATTATTGTGGATTCGTCAATTTAGAAGACGTATGATTTAATGTGAAATAGCTTTTTAAGTGCGGCACACATACGGTCGGTGAAACTACTCTATATATTTTAATCTGTTGTCAGATAGATAAATTGAATTCATTTAATATAACACAGGTAATACGAGTGAGGGCCAGATGTATTCTACGGTTGATGTGTGCAAACTCATGATCGCTCCGCATAAAACACTCAGGCGCCTATTATCGAACTAATATTTTAAAGCATCCTCGTCCCCAGGGCTTGTTGCGTATGTCAAAGCCGCTAGCGCTTACTTGACGGCTTTTATATTTTTGTACGTTACAAAGGATACAAATTTTCTCAAGCTTAAAAACACCCCGAATGGTAGCCTTGGCGCTCGTAGCGTACAGCATTCACTTCCAGTGCGGAATAGCCGGGGATAAAAAAGCCAAGCAACTCATACCAGAGACAAGAACATAAAAGTATAAAACTACCCTTTCTACTAACGTTCAGCATTAGAATAGGATTGATATCTTGGCGGTTGTCAAGTTCAGTGATTGCTATGCTTGTGGGACTTTCGTAGCTCGAATAGGAGCTTTAAATGGGATGCATGAACCTCGTTGATAACAGTTCCAATGGAAAAGTTGTGCATTAAAGGCTCGACACTTGTTAGTGTTTTTGTCGACTATCAGAAACAAATTCAAGTGTTTGCTTGCCAAAACTATCATTATTTTTTAATTAGAGGTAGAAATGTAATTTCAACATTTTGGGTTTCAAATATAAAAATTTTAGGACCTCAAGGCTTGATAAGCAACACATCTCTTGAAGAGCAATCTATTATTCGTGGGTAGAAAATATAGAGGGTAGATAATATTTTGTTCATAATTATGTGTATTTTTCATATAAATCAATAATAATCGAGGAACAAATTCAATATTTTAACACCACAATATTTTAACAATACGAAGATTTTACATACCAACATATAGATGATCGAAAGTTTTGCTAAAAATTTGTACTATAATTTAAGTCCAAAGTAGTACGAACTGTCGCCTGCTGATTCATTGTAAACGAATGTAATTTTGGGCTATTTTTGAAGATCCCAAGAAAACGCAGTAGCGGCAGATGTGAACGAAGAAAACAAAGCACTTTTAAAAATACAAATATTACAAAAACATTTACGATTACAAAATCGTATAAGCTATACAAATTATATTTTTTCTTTATTTTTACTTTTAAAAAAAATCAAATCAACAATAACGGAATTTCGTTCTGATCAAGCATCCGTGTTTGAAGTATTACGCATGAAGCATCATGTCTGATCGATCCATCAAAAGAAAACAGAGGTTAACTACCACGCTAATCCTGCTACTTGGGAAGAATGAGCAGGTTCGTCTTTACAGCAAAATTTATCTTATATAAAGTCATTTCATAATTATTTTCCAGCTTTCTCTTTCGCAATATCTAAAGAATATGATGTCATAATGTGGACGTACAGCTAGGAGAAAGAAATACTTTCAGTTGAGTAAGCAGGGGGGCCAGCCACTTTTCTAAAATCAAAATCCCAGACTAAAACCAACTTTCCTTTGACAATATCGACAGGTTGTTTAAACCAAATAACTTAGAATTCCGAATTTTTCACTAAAAAAAAATTCCCTTTGGCTCCCCTGACTTGGCAATTTTTGCTGGCTACCCCGTTTGACCACACCCTCTACAAGAGAAACAATAAACAATTAACATGCACAACTCAGTACTGGTTTCCAACACGATAACGAGCCTAACAGATGTCTGACTTTTTTTCATTAAGATGGTGGAAACCAGTGCTTTATTAAAAAGCAAAAGGAAATACAAACTTTTCTGAAGAAAAGTGTGTTGGCTGATGGGTTGGGTAAAATTATAAACTCCACATAACAACACACCTTTCTACAAAAAAGAATTGTATACCTCTGATAAAAAGCATATAATAGACGAAAGCGACAAGACCGACAGCTATACCAACATACCACAAGGAAACACCTACATAGAAACATAACACAGCTTACAGTACAAGTCGCGTGATAACAGTTATTATAGCATGAACACGATTGCATTTTGGGTAGCTTTTTATACTGTGTTATAAAAAACAATATTGTGTCACTCGTGTCCTTGCTATACTTTTACACCACACGTAAATTGCTGCTTTTGACATCAAAATATAAAAAGGGGTGGGGTTTTATTATATTGCAAGAATTAGTGAAAAAAGGTGAATTGAAAAGGTCGAGTTAGTCCAAGTTGTTACACAAACGTAGGCGATTATTAAGGTTCTTAAAGCAGTCATCTTGAGGATTACTGAGTAAAAAAAAGGACCTGAGAGATTCTAAAAAATACAGTTAAATTAACGACCTGATAACGAAAAATAAAATATTTGGCCTAACTTGTCTTTTTTTAAATAACAAGAAAAATAAAGTTTTTACTTACGAAATGCTTTGTTTACAGATGAGAGGACGATATTGCGCATAACTCCTTCCTACTACTGCGATTAGAACCTGATAAGGTTGTTTTATAAATATTGCATGAATAATTTTAATTAATGAAAATTTGTTATAAATATCCTTATTATAAAAAATCTCCTTGTAACTTTTAATTTCAACAAAACCTTCCAGGACAAGTATTATTGACAGGCCTTGTCAACCTTAGATAGACAAAATAACTCCCTCCCTAATATGGAATTTTTACGTATGATGCATGCATAAGTTAAGTGTAGAAGCAAATCATTAGTTTCTTCTCGATTTTTCAAGTCAATGTATGTGCAGAAAAGCGTTAGTTAGTCGTGATTGTAAGACAAATGACGTCACTAGGGTGTTACTACAGGGTTGCCACCTTTTTAATGGAGTAAAATATAAGGAGATTTGAGGATTATTGAAGAAAAACTTTTTCGAGAAGATGACGGTATTTTCAAAAAAATATTAAGGAAATTTAAGGACTTTTAAAAACTTAGGAATATTTGAAATTTAGAGGTAATGTCACGAGTAAAAATTGCACCCATGTGCTACTTTTATGCATTATGAAAATAAATATACATGACAAACCATATAGGTTTGTGAAAGAAAAATTGAACACATTTTAGGAGACATTGTTAACAAGTTTTGTTTGTTTTGATGAAAAAATTAAGGAAAATTAAAAACAGGGGGCATGGCAACCCTCTACTAAAGTATATTAAACTGAAGAAAACGTGCATGATGACCAGTATAAAAACTGTGAGAAACGTGCATGATAAGTTCCGTTTAAAGTCATAGTCGAAACCAGGATATAAATATATCAAAACTAATAGGCATTCCAGTCAATGCGGGGCAGCAGTGTAAATTGTAAAATTATATACATTGAAAATATACGTGCATAAAAACAGGCGCTTTGGTTAATGATGTTGGCCCTGTAATGGCAATCAATAAATATTGTGGAGATTAATTAATTACCATAGGAAGCTCTTGTTGTGTTTTTAGTTTGATTCAGAATACAGGAAAGCGCAGTAGGAAAGACTTACGTCATATAATGTTAGAAGATTGTTGATAGTGTATTACTACAGGATGTTACAGGGTTTTTTTGGCTGGGTTGTTGTTGCAGGGCGACTACTAGTAGTTTCAGTAGATTCAGGAGTATTTTTACCCTCTGCGGTAGGTGCAGCTGTCTTCTCAACAGGTTCAACGTGTTTTAGATTTGATTTATCAAACGATTTTACTTCAGCTCTTGTTTCCACTTTTTCCTCGGATATAACTAAAGAATATATATCAAATGTTATGCATTGCACTTTATAGTACCCATTTCACACATATTTTGTTATGGCCTGAAAGGGAAATGAAAACAAACATATCAAATGAACAATCAAAAGAAAACAATCATAAGACAATCAAATTACCGTCTTTCGTTGGTAAAACATTTTTTTCCTCAGTTTCAGAGTGCTTTAAATTCTTTTTATCAAAATCTTTTACAGCAGAAACATCTGGTAATTTTTCTGGTCGCGTTTCTTCTTTTAATGTGGCAGCTGTTGGAAGTGGATTTTTTTCTTCTGTTTCAACATGTTTTAGTTTTCCATGATCAAAGGATTTCACCTCAGCTCTCGAATCTGTAGCTTCCTCCTTGATAACATCAGCAGTTGGGAGAACTGTTTTCTCTTCTGTCTCAACATGCTTAAGTTTTGAAGCATCGAAATTTGCAACAGCAGAAACATCTGGTAATTTTTCGGGTCGTGTTTCTTCTTTTAATGTGGCAGCAGTAGGGAGTGGATTTTTCTCTTCAGTTTCAACATGTTTTAATTTTCCATGATCAAAGGATTTTACTTCAGCTCTCGAATCTGTAGCTTCCTCCTTAATAACATCAGCAGTTGGAAGAACTGTTTTCTCTTCTGTTTCAACATGCTTTAATTTAGACGCATCAAACTGAGCAACACCTGAAACATCTGGTAATTTTTCGGGTCGTGTTTCTTCTTTTAATGTGGCAGCAGTAGGGAGTGGATTTTTCTCTTCAGTTTCAACATGTTTTAGTTTTCCATGATCAAAGGATTTCACTTCAGCTCTCGAATCTGTAGCTTCCTCCTTGATAACATCAGCAGTTGGGAGGACTGTTTTCTCTTCTGTCTCAACATGCTTAAGTTTTGAAGCATCAAACTGAGCAACAGCAGAAACATCTGGTAATTTTTCTGGTCGTGTTTCTTCTTTTAATGTGGCAGCCGTTGGAAGTGGATTTTTTTCTTCTGTTTCAACATGTTTTAGTTTTCCATGATCAAAGGATTTCACCTCAGCTCTCGAATCTGTAGCCTCCTCCTTGATAACATCAGCAGTTGGGAGAACTGTTTTCTCTTCTGTTTCTACATGTTTAAGTTTTGAAGCATCAAAATTTGCAACAGCAGAAACATCTGGTAATTTTTCAGGACGTGTTTCCTCTTTTAACGTGGCAGCCGTAGGAAGTGGATTTTTTTCTTCTGTCTCAACATGTTTTAATTTTCCATGATCAAAGGATTTCACCTCAGCTCTCGAATCTGTAGCCTCCTCCTTGATAACATCAGCAGTTGGGAGAACTGTTTTCTCTTCTGTCTCAACATGCTTCAGTTTTGAAGCATCAAAATTTGCAACAGCAGAAACATCTGGTAATTTTTCGGGTCGTGTTTCTTCTTTTAATGTGGCAGCAGTAGGGAGTGGATTTTTCTCTTCCGTTTCAACATGTTTTAATTTTCCATGATCAAAGGATTTCACTTCAGCTCTCGAATCTGTAGCTTCCTCCTTGATAACATCAGCAGTTGGGAGAACTGTTTTCTCTTCTGTTTCAACATGCTTAAGTTTTGAAGCATCAAAATTCGCAACACCGGAAACATCTGGTAAAACCTCAGGGCGTGTTTCCTCTTTTAACGTGGCAGCCGTTGGAAGTGGATTTTTTTCTTCTGTCTCAACATGTTTCAGCTTCGACTGGTCGAATGTCTTAACTTCAGCTCTTGATTCAGTAGCCTCTTCTTTGATAGCTAAAAAGAAAGGGCAAAAATATTACATTTATTGATCTATTAAAGGTATGTGATCTTTAATGTAATCTAGTGTCAATGCTACCCAACATGTACACTAGAACCTGTGTTTATGTTTTAATAAAAACTTGTCACTTGATCATTGAAAGAAAGTAATGTTAGGAAATTACTATATATTTAAATTAAATACCACTAATGACACTATTAAATGAAATTTAATATTAGGAATTAAAAAAGGAATTAAAGGAATTAAATTAATGTTAAACTACACTGAATTAATGCTAGCAACAAAGGGACAATCTTACAGTGGATATTAAATTAATCAAGAAATATGGTTAAAAAAAGGTAAATATTCTAACCTAATTGACTGACTATAATTTTCAGTAAATCACTTCCTGCTCTCAAACATTGCTTAAAAATTATTGAAGATATTATTTCAGTTTGTCTGTTCAGTATTCATATTACTGTGGAAAGTTTATCATTTCTTGAACATGATAGTTTAGTAGGCGACGTTTCGGGAGATGCTTCTCCCATCATCAGGCAAAGTAAAATGATGTTGAGCATGTATTTATATAATTGCAGAGGATCGAAATTCATAAAAAATAACCAATCAGAAACGAGCTGATAATTAAATAAATAGATCAGTATCCAAAGTCACATTTTGCTTGTTTGGTAATTGCTTGTTAAGCATGATTTTTTATCAAAGCGTAAAGTGCTCATTCAACGTTTCACAAACTTGATCAGCTATTGACCTTTCTTTATTACATACACCACAGAAGAAAAACTCATGAGCACAGTATCTGGATATAGCAGCAGAATGGACTATGGCATGCCCGTCCACTTCTAATTTACGTAACTGAGCAAAAATAGATTCAGGAAGTCGTATCGATAGATAAAAGTAAATGGTTAACCAGAACATTAATCCTTGAAATGAATCTCAAAAATCACTCCAAATATACTTGTTTGCAACTGGTCTATACCTATTTGTAACTAGTCTATATTCGTCTGCAACTGGTTTATACTTTAGTAGGCAACGTTTCGGGAGATCCTTCTCCCATCATCGGGCAAAGTAAAATGATGTTGAGCATTTATATAATTGCAGTCGAAATTCATAAAAATTAACCAACCAGAAACGAGCTGATAATTACAGTTAATTATGGTAATTAACATTTCCGGACCTAGATGTAGGTATATAACTACTTCTTCTGTAGGGCTGGTAACCAAATATCAGGAAGTTGATTCCAGATGCTGTTTATGTGTTTGTTACGGTCTACACTGTTGATGGTTTCTTTAATCTTCCTGGCAGTTGTTCTGGATTCTCTGTCAATGATTTTTTTCTCATCCTAATTAAACTGTTGACTTCTGCTCCACCTGTGGTCCGTTTTTCTTCACATCTCTGCTTCTCACTGCACGCATATGTTCTTGTACTCGTTGCTTAAACTTTCTTTTTGTTTCGCCTATATACACTGCATCACAATCTTTATACAGGATTTCGTAAACAACATTGATTTGTTCTTCCAGGTTTATTTTGTCTTTTGGTTTAGACAAAGTGCTTCTTAGGGTGTCTTTAAATTTTAAATTAAGTTACTTTTGTGACATTGTATCATAGAAGCATTAACTTATGATGTGTTGTAAAAAAGCTTGAAATATAGCTTGTGAAGAACTCTTATAAGAGGATCAAATAAAAAATTTATAAATGTTTATTTATTTTAATTTTTATTAGGAAATACTTCATTTGATTAATAAAAATGAATAATCTTTAAAAATAAGCATTGTTGTTTTTGTAATTAAAACATGGCTAAAGGCATGTGGGAAACCTTGTAAAAACATCAAATAAAAACAACTCAAAAAACATACCGACTGGCAAAAACAACTTTCTAAGCACAGTTTTCTTTACATCCATTCTATAAAACTCATACATACTGGAGCATCTGAACAAACTCTAGCTATTATAACATTTTTATTGTTTTATTCAAAACTGTTTACCTTTTCTAAAAAATACTTTTCAACATGTATATATCTATACTTGATATTAATAAATGATTTAACAATCAGCCAGTTCATGATTATTATACAATGCAAAAACAAAACATCAATATAGAATTCAAATATGAGAATCTAAGAATGATTGGTCATCATTGCGAATTAGCAATAAAGGTTTTGTCGGAATAAATCTAGCATTTTTCAAAAAATAATTATTTTCCATACAGCTTCCAGTGAAAATAATTGAAGCATACTTTGTGCATATACCTAAAATACTGCCTTGTTGTGAGGAGGATCCAAACCACAATAACCAGAAGTGTGAATGAATAAGCCCACCACACTATTAGCGCCACACAGAGAGATCATCTCGCAATGCATAAAGTAGCACAGCTTCAGTTTCATTACACCAATGATATTTGCCCTTTATGATCAAGGGTCCAATGGGGACAAACCAGAAGGAGAATGCACACAACATGTTATCTATATAAAATTTCAAGTGCAATAAAACTTAGATCCAGGATCTAAATTCTCTTTAAATTCTTCAGCTAATAATAATTTTTTTGTGACGGTTTCTTTTATTCGTTTCTGTGTTTTAAACCTTCTGAAAAAAAGTATGGTTTGAAAGCTTGCTTACAATCACACATTATCTCACCAGAGTCTGCTAATCAGTATAACAAGGCATCTGCATGTTACCACTTAATCAAATGTATACCAATTAATTTTGCATGCATTTTTGTTTTCTATCTCACAAATAAGAACTGCACTGTTGCTATGACAAGAGTTGCTTTTAGTTGATTTTAAAAAGTGAACTTCGGTTTTTGCCTGATTTTGTCTTTTTAAAATACTGTACAAAAAAATCCACTGGTTAATTAATGTGTGGTAGATTTAACTGTATGTATACCTGACTGTTATTTTCTTATTAATACCAAGCTTAATTACCAATTTTTCCTGACTGCCAGCTGGATGACAATCTATTTTTTTTTCAATTAAAGCATATGTCACAAGGTGTAAGGTGGCTAGTTGTTCAGGCTTCTTCAAGATATATTCAGTATTCTCCCAGTCATCACATCACATGATACTTAAACCAATCGCTTTGTAATTTTTTTAATTCTTTTTCTTCTCCAATGTTTACAGAATATAAATAAAGATCATGTTTTATAGAACTGTGACAGTCTGGCTTATCACTTTTAGTTTCTTTTTTGTTTTACTGGCTCTCAGTGGAAATAATCCACTAAATATATATATTATTTATGACAGATAAGTATTTTTCAGGGTATCCATTATAGTTTAAGGGGAAACTTGCCATTCAGCTTTTATTAAATCACGGCTTAATACACGATTTTAAAATTAGGATCCCATTTTCATTTTCTATTGCAGTGGGAAAAGTTGGACTTCCCTATTTTTGGTAGTGAAGGCTACAAAAAGTGGCACAAAAATTAGAACTCTTTGGATAGATTTAAAGCTTTCGTTGCGATGTTTTTACTTTTTTTGATGTGTCAGTATCACAATTTATGTGTCTCAGCTAAAAAATGAGTAAAAAATCATTGCTAAGTATCATAATTATATATATGAAGTTGCAAAACATGCTAAATCAAAAAACTTGGGAAATATAATATAAGACTTTAGGGTCTTGGGTTTAATACTATGGCCTGATAAATTTATCAAAAGAATTTCTCCTTTTTAACAAATTCTGTATGCTTTGCTACTGAGAACACGGCGTAAAAGTCCAACTTGGCCTATCAGGACATTTCCCATAAAATCTTTGTTTTCTAACTTCAAATCTGAAATATTTATGGATCTTGTTTATTTAAAGCTTTTTCTGCAGGATTTTAATGAAAATGAGTTGCGGTGTGATGTAATGTTTTGATTTGCATCGAGAACAATGGACATGCGCGCATATGCACAGGCAAAAAATATAAACAACAGACCATAATGACCAAAATATTAAGTGTAAAAAAAAACTGATGCTAAAATTGGTAATGTCTGCTCTTAAACAGAGAAAATAATATTTCAGAAAAAACAATTCCAATTTATTAACAACCTTACATTCCTAAAAATCTATATAATAAGCATAAAGATTCATATTTGCTATGTGGTCCTTCTTTTCTTGCCTCTCGGGATACGGATGTGCATATACGAAACTTTGTAAACATTCGCAAAGAATAAAGATTTGAGAAAAACAAAAAAAAAATATACAAAAAAATTAAAAGTGGCACGTGATTAAAACTGATCAGAGAAAAACATTAAAATAAATTCAGGGAAATATATAGTTAATCAGATAAACAAGTCACTTTAGTCACCAAACGTTTGGTGACTTTTTTCCTGTTGTTGTTTTTATCACCCAAATTTAAGGTGTAAAATAAGGAAATTTGCAGTAAAATTTTGACTAATCTAAAAACTGCTTTCCTAATCCCGTTTATTTTATTATAGCTCTTCGTATTAAATGTTTAAATGAACCACTAAGTACAGAAAACTTTACCAAACCAACAAGACAGCGAAGCAGTGTTTCGAAAAAGTAGGCGTTGCTTTGTATAGTAGAACGTTAATATTTTTAAACTTACTTTCGCTTGATGGCAGAGGATTTTTTTCTTCTGTTTCGACATGTTTTAATTTACTTGCATCAAAGGATGCTACTTCAGAAATATCAGGTTTGGTTCCCTCCATGTTGAAAGGCTTTTGCTACTACAGTAGTGTCTGACCAGCGCTTGCTCACGAGCTATCTGTGGTGGAAGAGTACGTAAATAAGGATAGTTCAAAGAAAACATGCGCAAGTTCTTAAACTGCTACCGGGGGTAAAAATGCAATTATATTAATTTCATGCACGAATTATGCATTTTATGCAGCGGCACAAGTTTTGCAATGTCCTTTTTTTATATAAGTAGAATAATATATTTGTATATTTTCTTTTTTATTCCTATTCCACTTTATCTTAATTATATTTTTATTATTATACTTCTCCCTAATTCGCATGAACATAATAGGAAGCCATGTTGAAATATATTTAAGGTTTTGTTCTACTACGTCATTTGTTCTTTTTACTACCGTAAATAGAAAAGATTGCAACTCGGAAATTCATCCCATTGATTCTTGTTTCCCGTGAACCGGATTTGAGATCAATTTTTTGTGTTTCAGGATTATTATTTAAATTTGTTGACATTTAGAATATATTCTTATAGAATATTTGGTATGTACCTCTCTTTGGTACTTTTTACTTAAGTTTCAGGTAACATATGGTCTCTAATCAACATTTTTTAAAGAATTCCGGCAAATATTGTTTCATAAGACTTAAAAACTTTTTTCTAACTACATATCGCTGATGATCAAGGAAACACAAGCCTCACACAACAGCATTGTAGGGGATAAATCAATTTAAAACAATTATTTTAAAAACTGCATTTATTTCGAATTAATAACAGATAAAAAGCTGTAATAATCATGGCTTTTATCAACACATTTGAATATATAATTTAAAGTAAATATTCTCATGTTTTTCTAAAAATTAATGGCTTTCCCCAGCTTTACCAGCAACTCTTTTAAAATCCTTCATGTTTGTAGCATCGAGTGGACTTCCAATGATCTTAATGTAGTTTATCGCTGTTGTCTCCTCTCCTCCTTGGTTATTGAAAACAAAAACAACTAAATTACTGACATTTTGAAATTTAACAAATCGTAGTGGAATTAACTTTTCCCCAGTTATATCTTCTGGTGTGAGCTCTAACTGTTGTACACCTTCCATTCGATCAGCTTGATCAAAATCGACAGCATTCGGTTGATTTGTAAACAATTTAATAATTTTTGGTCCACGCCCATCATTCGGTGCATCAATCTTTAATGAATGAAGTTTAACAGCTTGGTTAAATTCTATAGTTAGAATAAGCTGTTCATCACAGTCACTTTCTAAATATCCGCCTTCCTTTTTAAATACATTTGAGTGGACATGATCGTCACTTTCATTTAAACAATTACATCCAGCAGGATTTATAAATGACGCCAAACTTCCGTGTCCCTTAACTTCTTCATCATCTCCATCATCACTACTGCTGTTACCAACATGTTCTTTCACTTTATCTTGTAAAGCATTAGGATCTCCACCTTGAATTTTATCAATGACAACCTTTGATCTCAAGAAGACAAACGTGGGCATTGCAGTAACGCTGTATTTTTGTTGCATATTTGGACATTGATCGACATCTACTTTTAAAAACAATGCTTGGGGATATTTACGACTTAATTGAGCAAATACAGGTGCAATACGTTTACATGGAGCGCACCATGTCGCATGGAAATCTATCACGACTAATTTTGAGCCAGCGTTAACTAATTCTGTCTCCAAAGTGGTGTCGGTAGTAATTTTCACGTTATCAGCCGCCATTTTTACAGCTTTGCAAAATGATAATTCGTACGTTGTTGTATATTATACCAGGTATTTTGTCCCAGATGGTCCGAAGAGCAGTAAATAGAACAAGATGTAACATCTTGGGAAAGAAACAAGCTAGCGCCAACCTTGTTCCCAGAAGTTCTTACTTTTTGGCACTCTGGAGGTCGACAAATGAGCGTATCGATGACTATTTTCCACAGATTACTATCGGGCCTTTGTGACCTCTGTCGAATTGTTACACTGTACCTTCATAACATCTTTAAAAGTAACACTATCGCAGCCTACAACGCTGTCGACTCGAGCATATTATTGGCGAGTTGATGCATTTTGTCAATTTTATGTTCTTGTAAGGCGTGAACTACTCTACGGTCTCGAATAACCGCCCTTTCCCCTGCTTATTTTCTTCGGAAAAATTGCTTCCACGGGCGCAGGTCTGACTTGTTCGTCTCGCCGTCAGATGCACACAAAAAAACAATAGGCCCTAAGATCGAGATTGACCCTTAGCTTTATTTAGTCCCCCACTAAAGAAAGTAAAAATTAAATAAATAAACCAAGTTGATCATAGAAACTTGATTTATATCGTCATGGCTTCCAAGCAATTGATCTGTGGCCCTTGGCGGCTAGCTCGCGCAGCAGGCATATCAGAAATAGAAAAAAGAAGCTCTGGGAACAACATTGAACCTTCACAACAACATCCATCTAGCCGTCAGTTATGCATGAAAAAAACACAACGGTCCCAGGGATCAACGTTAATGCTACATCAGCATTTTTTCTCTCTAAATTCTGTAGTTCTTTTTTCTTTACAACGGACTATCTATGTCACCGAAAACAAAAAATCCGTGGTAGACGTCAAACTTCTAGTGTAACATCAGAATAAAAAAACGGCAGAATATGAAAAAATAAGTCTTACAGTGAACTTTCTCTATATCGACTACTCTCTATCTCAATCTTTCTCTCAAGGTTATCCACACAGTAAATAGTAGAACAAAAAAGTTCGGAAAATGAAAATTCATGCACCCAAAACATTTGATATTTAACATTTTGCTCGATTGTCAAGATGTCAGTCTTCATATAGGTGAATATTTATCATAGCACATTCTAAATACTATATTTATATCTATATTTATTTATACCACTATATTTATCATAGCACATTCGCATTTCATTCTCAACAGATTCTCTGTTGAGAATGAAATACGGATGTGCTATGATAAATATTCACCATCCGGATAAACTATCTGAGTTCATCGCTAACATATGCCGCACGTAGTGTAGTGGGTTCGTCTGCGGCTCCCAGTTCTGAGGACCGCGGATCGAATCCCGCTCACTGCTTGGCAGTATGTTAGTGATGAACAAAGTAGTTCTTCTTCAATATGACTTACACGCATTATACTCACTCGTCATTATCAGAGGTCTGATCGGAGTAAGCATTCTCTGTTGAGAATGAAATACGGTTGTGCTATGATAAATATTCACCTATATGTATACACACCATCCGGATAAACTATCTGAGTTCATCGCTAACATATGCCGCACGTAGTGTAGTGGGTTCGTCTGCGGCTCCCAGTTTTGGGGACCGCGGATCGAATCCTGCTCACTGCTTGGCAGTATGTTAGTGATGAACAAAGTAGTTCTTCTTCAATATGTCAGTCTTCATAGGGAAACTTAAAAACGAAATTATAATTCAAAAAAGGGAACATAATTTAAAAATTTGAAAATGACGTGTCAAACAAAGGCATCAGAGAAATTTTGTGTTTCAAAAAACATGATTTTTACGTCAATGAAGAAAACTTATCCGATAAGAAAAAATTGTTTCAAGCTTTAGAAAAAAACCTTTCGATTTTTTATGAGAATTTTTTACTATCTCAAACTTTCTTTATCTATCTCGAAACAGCTTTTTGATCCCTTGCCAACCTCGTCCCCAGGACCTCTTTTCGCTTTTTTGATATCGGGGATGGCGCGAAGAAGAAGGCCCTGGACCCGGCCGCTTTCTACACCCAGAAATCTTGGGTGTAGACTGCAGCGTCAGCACTTTTGCTAAATGTCGACAGTTCTTTATATGGATATGTGACATCCATATATGGAGTAAAACTAAGAATTTAAAATTATTTTAAAAAGTGAACGGCGAGTTAAAGTGTTAAAAGGGTTCCGTTTTTCAAAATGGACAAGATATTGCAATTATTTTGTAGATTGCAACAAACTTTTTTAATTAATAACATAAATAATATTATCTTAAAGCCACAGCAAGTTAAATGTTTCGAGCATCTTTTAAATGGATATGATGTTATTGGTGTTTTACCTACTGGATTTGGGAAATCCTTGTTGTTTCATTTGTTGGCAGACTTTTTGCCAAGAAAGAGTGTCCAAAATATAGTATTGGTGGTGTGCCCTCTTAATTCTATCATAGAGGACCAGTTGAAAGTTTTAGAAGTGAGAGGTATTGGTGCTGGGGTGCTTCATTTGGGGCAAACAGTTGTGCCTGAAAAATTGTTTTCGTGTGATGAGAATGGTGAGCCTGAAATACCAATTTCAATTAAAAATGGCGAATTAAAACTAGTATTTGCTCACCCAGAATCTCTGCTTAGTGTCAGAGGACGAGAATTGCTAAAAAGTTCTGTTTACCAAGAAAATGTTGTCAGTTGTGTTATAGATGAAGCACATTGTGTAAGCATGTGGTAAGTAAAAACTCCAGTGAATCATTTTTTTTGTGTGTTTTTTTTTTAAAAAAGACAGGGCTGGCGAACACTTTTATGCTAGAAACGAATTTTAAAATGTTTGTTATGCGACAATGTAAAACTTTATTTTGGATGTTGTCTCCACTTCACGAATCAATTCGCCTACCCTGAATTTGTCAATGGCGAACTCAAGCTTCCAGTGTGTATTTTTAATTATTATAAACAAAATATTTTTTCTCTCTCTACTTAAAACTACATACATACATACTATATATTATAAATAAAACTATGCCGTTCAAGTAAATTCATAAATTTAAAACTTTGTATATTGCTACATAAAATAACATATATTATATATAATGTGTATCTTTTAATGTGCTTTATTTGATTTATAGGGGTGAGGATTTCCGAAAAATTTTTAGCGAGTTGTCTACGTTAAAGGCACTTTTTCCAGATGCTGTTACATTGGCTCTAACCGCTACTGCTACACCAGACACTGTAGAATATTTGATTAAATCGCTCGCCCTTATTACATATAAAGTCATTGCTGTATCGCCAAATCGAAAAAATGTGTATTTAAACATACAAAGACGCCCAAACTCTAACTTGGGTTTGAAAGGATTTGAAGTTATTCTCAAACCGTTGGCTGAAAAATTAAACGTGCAAAGAGAACACTATCCCATGACAATAATTTACATGCATTTAAGATATTGTGGGTATGGGTACAAATTATTTGAAAATGTTATAAGAAATCATTATGTTGGTGACAATATTTGTCCTAGAGCAAGATTGTTTGCACAGTTTCATGCTTCTTGTACTACACAAATGAAAGAGGATATATTGAAGGAGTTAAAGAAGTCAGATTCACGAATTAGAGTAGTATTTGCTACAACTGCTCTAGGTATGGGTGTTGATGCTCCAAATATATCTAATATTATTCACATAAGTCCTCCATCAACATTAGAGTCATTTGTGCAAGAAATTGGAAGAGGAGGAAGAAATGGTGTAGCTTGTGATTCACTTTTATATGTCAACAATTCTGATTTGGCATCTAAGTATATAAGTGATTCAATGAAAAAATACTGTGTATGGGATAGATGTCTCAGAGTATTTTTGCTAAACTATTTTGGATTTAAGAGTAAAACTCAGATTAACTGTTGCAAGAACTGTAATGTTGGTGCTGATTCTGCAATTGATATCAAATTAAACGCACTTGACGACAATAAGAAGATAGCACGCAACATAGTTAATGCTGATATGGAGATGCTTAAAGTAGAATTGTTAAAAACGGTTGAAGATATCAATTCTGATGAAAACGTGATGTTTCCTTTCCACAGTAAAATTAACACTAACATTGTAAATGAAATCCTGAGAGAATTAGCATTTATTTCTTGTGAATCAGACTTACTTTCTATGTTTGGTATTTGGTTTCGCTATATTACTCTTAATTATTTTATAGATATACTATCATCTAGCTAATCACAACACCTACATTGGCAAAATATTTTTACTGCTAGCTAGTACTGAGCTTGCCACATAGTGAATATATATGATGTATATATTTGCAAAACTACATATCAACAACAAACCATTATTTTTCTTGTAAATAGCTAGCTACATAAATATCTCTATTCATTTCTGTAGAAAAACCAATTATAACATTTTATTTTATATTTTCAGAATGAAAAAATTGCGTCTTCTTTTTATTTTATTTTCCATCCAAGTTTCTTTTCCCATGTGCGCACCAGACACTCAACCAGACAGAGGGGCTACCATTTTTGTTTATAACTTGATGATACGGGCGACTCGTCTCACTCGCGGAATGTTTATAAATTTTAAGCATAATTAGTGAAAGTGAGGCTACCAATCATATTGCAAATCCGACCGGCGGGGACCAGGGCCTTCTTCTTCGTGCCATCCCCGATATCAAAAAAGCGAAAAGAGGTCCTGGGGACGAGGTTGATCCCTTGCGAGTTCAAGAGTAGAGAGATTTCACTTTATGTATTATTCACATCAAAATAAACATCGTGTTTAAATTTGGATTATTTATTTTGACAGCTAATTTTATTTACTACCCCCAATTATTAAGCCACCATCTAAAACAGCTAGCCTCTCCACCTCACCACCCCCCCACCCCCCAAAAAAAAAAAAAAAAAAAAAAAAATCTGTACACATTTGCGGCTTTTAGTGAGAGTAAAATATTCCGGATCACCTGTGTAACATGAAAGATAACAAGGATCTGAGATATTCACATTAAAATAAACACATAGTCACAGTTATGCTTCTCAACTACAAGCTTAAAAACTGACCGCCCTCACCGTCCTGGTATGAAAAAGAGGTAAAGAACTGTGGTTGAATTGTTTTTAATTTTTCTCATACCTTTAAAAATTAATAATTTTGAGTTATAAAGGAGCATTTCAGTAATTTCTATTATTAACAAAGCATATTCCTAACATATTCCAAAGTTTAACCCCCCGAAACCATATGCTCTTATAAAGCTAGTCTTCCAAAATAAGCGCTCATTGCGTCGAGTGTCAATATTTCAAATTATAATATTTCCAATTAATCACTGGTTATTTCAGTAAATTTGTTTAAATATATTTCCATGAGATTATTTATATAGGTGGAGGCAACACATTGTGAGTTATTGAATAATATAAATATTATCATGTCATGAACAAGCGAGTTCATTCTAGGCTACGTTTCGACAGTTACAGCTGTCATCGACGGGCAATGATCGTAATTAGAGGATCGAAATTAACGAATCAGATCACGGCAATTAAAGTGATTAACTTTTTTACGGACCCAGATATGGAAGCAATAGATTGATTAAAATCTTTCCTTTTTTCTAAAAGTTCGCTTTATGTTACGTTTTTTTTTCTAAAAGTTCGCTTTTTTGTTGCGTTTGTCCCGAACCATTTTTGAACTTTTTCATAAATGTTCGCTTTCCGAAGTACGGGTAACCATATTTCTTGAAGTTGATAGGAAATACTATTGATATGAGTATTTCTGTCTATACTATTTATGGTTTCTTTTACTTTTCTTATATAAAAGCGTAAAAAACATTAAAAACAATTGTTTTTACATCCTCCCCATTGGACGATAGCTCAACTGTGTTCTCCTTTTTTCAGCGATCTTTTTTAAAATAGCTTTCGTATCATCTTCATACTCTGATCCAAATGGAAAATTAACTGCCAGCACTTTTTTTTCAAAATTTTTTAATTTTTACTATTGCCTTTCCAAAGAACGAAAACTTTTAATTCGATTTCCAAACCGCCTTGTAATAAAGGGGACCGCTTCACTACTGCGGATTCAACTGTTCCCGTAATTTTTGCTGTGTGTGATATTGCATATTCTCAAATTCGCGTTAAATGCATTTTTGAAAACAACCTTGCTCAAACGCGTTAATTAAATTTCTTTTTCAAAATAATTTCATTGAACCGCGTTAATTTCATGACCGTTAATTTAATTAGCGTTAATTTCTTGACTCGTTATAATTCATGGAAAAAGGTATTCAATGACAATGACTGAACAGATAAGTGGTATTATATTTTTAAAAGACTGTGAGTTATTTCTAAACTTTGGGAGGGTTTTCGTTTTACAAGTAGATTTGAATATTTGCCAAGATGACGTGATGTAATATTATACGACAATAGAGAAAAATTAAGTCAAAAAAATTATAAGTTGCCTTAGCTACCCCATTGCTAAGGGAATGTGGGCAACATATGTATTTTGATCACTTAGCGCTAAACAAGAAACTTAAAAGAACAGGTGTGCTTCAAACGTCGTCATGTTTTCCATAGTGTCACGTCCATGGTTTAACCATAACAGAATTTCCTAAAGGTTGAATCTTCTTTCAGGAAACTGATTCATTAAGGTCATAAAGGAAGCAGATACAGTAAAAACATAGATATATTTGGCCATCAAGACTCTTATTTGTTGTGTTGGTTGACACAACCTTATTTATCAAGATGTGTTCCAGCTCTGTCAGAAAGTACACAAAAATGACCTGGACTAACAAGAGGTTTGGTTGGCGCAGCACTCTCTTATATGTAGGTGTGCGTGCCATACGCACCAGGACCATAAATTCGGGGTCAATAGTTTACTACTACATATTTAGCGGTTTTAAAAAGGCGGTCCCTGAAACTCGGCCCTTAGACATGTACGCCAAGTAACTTGAAGTCAGAAGTAAACAAGACAGAGTTGTGTGACCCCCACTTCATGAACTAATTATCTATAGCTAGAGGAAATTGTATTAAATTGTATTCTGCCTTTTTAATAAATAATATACGCAAAAAACTTTTAATCTCTAATACAATTCACAGTATGTCTGCTTATATTTTCGTCAAAGTTGTGTAGCAAACTACATACAACTGCAGGACCCAACCTATTTTGACAGGGTTAACCCTTATCGACAATGTGAGCAAGCTATATAATATTTTTTTGCAGACACTTTACAAAAAACAAAAATCAACTTCAAAATGCAAATAAACTACATTCCACTGTACTGTGTGAGTACAGTAGCAAAAATGTGCGAGTATTTTTGGCAAACTCGTACGTGCAGTATACTTGTTGCATACTCATGGAATACCCATAGAAGAAATAACTTGTACCGGTAGTTTAATACTCCTGTATAGTTACTCTCAATCGGCACTGTAGACCCAAGTTAAGCAAACACCTTTTAGTCACTATGGGGCAACATTTTTTGTTGACCCAAGTTGATCAAAACACCCTCTAGTCACTATTGGGCACTTACTCAATCCAGTTTAAGGTCCTTGGTTCCTAATGCTTGAGGGTTGGACAGCATGCTGTTTTCTTAGATTTATCAGATTTATCCACCTCTATCTTGGGCTGTCCCCTTTTTCAAATTCAAACAGACAAGGCCTTTTTTATGCAATGTGTCCATGCAATGTGTCCATGTTTGTCCCAGGTATCTGGTATTCAATTATTTGCTTAGGTTAGGCCATATATTGTTTCCCATGTGTTCTAGCTGGCCAAACCATCTAAGACTGTTGTAACGAAGAGCATCATTGAGGTTGGTAATTCGTAGTGTATTTCTCAGCTAG
The DNA here is from genome assembly GCF_029227915.1 of Hydractinia symbiolongicarpus. Taxonomy (NCBI): domain Eukaryota; kingdom Metazoa; phylum Cnidaria; class Hydrozoa; order Anthoathecata; family Hydractiniidae; genus Hydractinia; species Hydractinia symbiolongicarpus. The sequence continues at coordinate 9,798,446 of NC_079878.1, forward strand.
CACATCAATTTTTCCTCACTCAGCTTGAAGAACATATCTATCTAACCATCATGTTTTCATTTCGTTCAAGACAGTGGATATCTTCTGTCTTCACTGGCCAAGTTTCTGAGGCATACAGTAGCACACTTCTGGCACACGTCTGGTAGGCATGGCCTCTACTTTTCAGTGATATTCTTCCACTTGTTAATATAGGTAATAATAGCTCACAAAAGTGTTTCCAGGCACCCCTTATCCCAGCAGTAGTATAGCAGAGAAGCTCCCACCAATCTGATACACAACATCTCCAAGGTAGCAACATGATTTTGCCACATCAAATCTTTTATTTCCAATTGTTATATCTGTCATTTGTGGCAGTATAGGAACAATCTCACCACTGCATTTTTTACATTTGAAAGTTGGGTCTTCTCTTAAAACAGAGATGTTAGTAGAAGGATGATGATTCCAATAGACGCAGTGTGTACAAAATTTATAGAGTTTTTGCCAACACCTTTTTTACAAACTCTACATGGTACTTGGAATTTTCCACTTGAGTAGGTACACTTGTGATCTTGCATTAGTGTACATTCCTTGTACTACTGATATCACCCATTCTTTAACACTGACCTTTCTCATGGCCCACCAAAGTACCCTCCTTAGCACTCGATCAAACTCCTTCTTAAGTTGACAAACTTAAAATAGAAGTCTTTTTTTTGCTGATGTGCTTTTCATGCAATTGCCTGAGAATGAATATAGCATCAGTTGTGCCTTTAGCTAGCATAAAACCAAATTGCACGATTTTGACCACTTGATCTAGCATCTTAAGCCCTCTATAGTTTCCTTGTTCAAGTGAATCCCCTTTACTCTTATAAAAATTAATAATGAATGACAGATTTCATTCTTCAGGTATTTTAACTTCTTAGAAGATGAGACTAGCAAGATTCGTTATCATTGTCACAACTGAAGGACCAGCAGCTCTGTTCATTTCAACAGCTCTTCCAGATGGGCCAGCTGCTTTGTTTTTGTTCATTGAGTTGATTGCAGTGGTAACCATTTCTTCAGGAATTAATTGGATCCTGCTCTTGAAGTTCTTCAGGGTTCCAAGAAAACTCCATATATAGGAGCCGACTGTAATGATGCCACCAACCTATCATCCTTTTCATTTTATTGTAAGATATATCACAACTGTCATTCTTTATGCAACTTTTTTTGACAGCGTCCTGACTTTCTAATATCAACTTTTTTCTAGCTTGAAGATATAATTTTTTCCTTCTTTTGTTTGCAGATAGCTATATGTTTTTTAAAAAAAGTAGATGCAGGCTTTTTCAGGGGAACACTTTAATTTTTACTGAACTAACTCAATAAACACCTATATATTTCAACGTATCGTGGCTATAACCTATTTGTATGGTTCTCTCAGTGGGCAAATGTCACTTGGTTCTGTTAAACCAATTACAGGTCTTTCAGGGTAGCCACATTATGATTTGAGGAAAAAAACACGCTGTTTACACGACCAGCTCTTTTACATAAACCTGACATATTGTGTAGTTGTAGGTTTGTTTTTGCTAATTTAGCTTTACTTTAATTGAGATACTTGTAGTTTAATCAAAGCTTTTTCTGTGAGAGTTTGTCCTTGAAATGTCCGTGTTTTCCCTCAATCAAAGGTTGTATCATGTGACATTCTGCCAGTGCCAGTGGAGTGTTATTTTCAATTTTTCGATTTCCACAATGAGAACCCAATGTTATATCAATTAATCAAGTCTCAAGACTAATTTACAGAAATGCAGAAAAAGGCTATAATAATATTTTTCTGCAACAAAGTTCAGGTGAAAATATGACCTTTTTAACATCATTCTTTATTATTTTCCACTTACATTTCTTGATCTTCTTCCAATCTGATCCAGACTGTGTTATTTATAAACTAAAATTACTCTGCATCAAGCACGTCATTATTGAATTCTGCCAAGTCTGCTTGATCTACCTCTGGGCTTTGTCCCAAGAAACATCAAATCCCTACAATTTCTTACCCAATTGCTCTCCTCCTTTCTCTCAGTTACCCTACCAGCTCAATATTTTTATCTGTATAGCATCTGGATAATACATGCTAGGATACTTACCCCGTAATTTAAACTCTTTCTGTATATAAACAGGAGTGCACATCTACCGAAACCATTCTTATTTAAGTCTTTATACAGCATTAAAGCTGAAAATGTTTTGTTGTTTATAATCTTACCTGCTTATTATACAAGCTAAATTTCAGCTCTTAACCTTCCTGCAATGCTTTTGTATTTCTTTTATTTTGGTGATTTTATTTTCTGTAACAGTAAGTCACAAACTGTGAAGTTTTCTTAAAAGAAAATTGTATTTTGTATAAGTATTGGTTTCCCAAGGCATTATTCTTGTGAAATTAATAACATTTCTTCATTCGTACAAGTTTGTGTTCGTACAAGTTCTGGTTTTTTACAGTCTAATCATCTCTTATAATAATACGGAGTGTATGTGACGGTCATAGTGGATATCTTCATTTTCCTTTAAAGTCGCCAAAATTTCCTTTGAAGTTGCCGAAAAAAGTATGTCTCAAATGTTAAATTTTATGACGTTAATAACACTACTTTAACGCCAATATCCTATATTAAATTAATGAAGCCGTAACAGTGCACTTAAAACTTTGAGGCCAAATAACTTGGAAACGAGGTGGTGACGTCAATGATTTTTCACTGGGTGGGTAGCTAGGGACCACCAGGACTAATTTGGGTAACTTTTCCAAACCTGGGTCCCCAAATCTGTTTTGGAGTGGATGGGTTGATGACGTCATCAAAAAACCTTCAAACCCTAATATCTCTGCAACCATTTGTCACAAGTACATGATCCTATACATTTTCTTGATCAGCGTTCAAGATCTAACAATAAAGGCAGCAGGAATACAAATCACTCCAAAAATTTTTTGTCTTTACAGGTCATTCCTGACGTCAGCAAAATTTTTAAACCCTCCTATCTCAATAACCGCTCATCAAAAGCACATGATCATATACATTTTCCTGATCAGCGCTTTAAGCTCTCCACAATAGAGGCAATGTGAAAACAAAATTCTTAATTTTTTTTAGTGGATGAGTTGCTGACGTCATCAAAATTTTTATCCTGCCTTAGTGGATTTTTCCACAGGCCTTATCGACTAGTCTTATTAATATTTCAATACAGGTGTTTTTACGTCTACACACATACATACTTTTTATATAGCTTCGCAAGTAAAAAGTGGTCTAATGAATCTGGAGTCATACTATTTCTGGTTATGATTAAAAAGAAGATTTTTTTTAAAAGATTAACCGTTACTTTAAAATGAAATGATTTTTAAAAAATTAACTTGAAAAATATTTTTTTACAACAATTCAGCGATAGGGAACCATGACAGGAATTCATAATCCTTGCTATATGTCTGGCTTGTTAGCTGTATATTCTCTACCTGGTGCAATAAAGTTGTTTTGTTAACAAAAAGTATGGACATTAAATTTCGAAGTAAAATTAGGGCATAAATTAATGAAGATGATTTTAATTGCGTTTTTTATATTATATATTTTTGCTTTGTTTGCTAACTTCTAATATCTTTCTATACTCAAATGGTCTCCAAGGTAGAAATTATTATGAAGTTGTAAATTTGGGTTTTATATTTTGACATTACAAGTTTGTAAAGACAAAATGCAATTAGTAATTTAACTTTCTTTAATTTGATCCATTAAGATTTATAGGATAATTCCATTTTTAATTTTTAACCCAATTTAAGACGGGGCTAAAAAGCCTTGCTCTCTCATTTTTTTATTTTGGAAAAATTCTCAAGCATACAGTTTTAGGGCTTAATTGTGGGGACTTTTTTATTACATTTTTTTTATTCCCAAAAGTTAACAAATAGTTAAGGCAAGTTTGTGGCATAACGATGTTTCCTTTGTCATTTCGGAAGAAGGAAGGTTGTTTTTGTTGTTGTTTTATTTGTATTCTTTCGTATTTAGAAAATATGAATGGAGCCTGATACCCAGAAAAAGAAGGCAGATAGGAAGGTTGTCATTTTAGGAGACTCGGGTGTTGGTAAAACATGCCTCATACGAAGATATATAGAAGGAATTTTCACTGATGGTTCACCAAATACAATTGGTGCTGCGTTCTTTCTAAAACAATGGAACAGCAAAAACATTGCATTATGGGACACAGCTGGTCAAGAAGAATTTTCAGGGTTGACTAGTTTCTATTGTCGTAATGCGAACGCTGTTATACTTTGTTACGATCTAACGTGTCGAGAAACTTTCGATACACTAATGGAGCGTCATTCACGTCTGCTCGAATCTGTCGCGCGAAATTGTTTAATGGTATTTGTGGGGACTAAATTTGACATGTTGAATAAGAAAGTGAGTGGTAAATTGCAGACTCGTGGCGTCACACCTAAAGAAATCCTGGACAAATCTTCGGAATACACGCAAAGATTCAATTCGTTGCGTCATCCGAAGGGAATTCCCCCTGTGTTCGAAACTAGTTCTAAATCGGATTACAACGTGTCTGACGTGTTTGAATATATTTTTGAAACGTTAGCACCGGTGGAGGGTGCAAATAAGTCGAGAGATACTTCACCTTCGGGTCTGATCGAATTAAACAATGAGCGCAGCAGTAATCAAGAAGTAGGGAAAAAATGTTGTTAAGAAAGACTTCTTTTTATTTTTATTTTTACCTAATTTTTTTTAAATGCAAATTTTTTTTTAATTATGGATTATTGTTAATATTTCGAATGTTTTACGCATTACACGTTGTAAATTATTTTCTTTAGCAAGTTTTATAAGGATACACTTAGGTTCATTTTTTTTTGCAGCCGAGACGAAAATTAGTTCTTGCGATAATTTTTGGAAAAGTCGACATTGCGGAATTTGCGCAAATTAATTTTTTTCTAAAAGATTTTTTGCGAAAATTTATTTCCCTAAGTATTTTTTGTGAGTATTAATTTTTTCGCTTTTTTTTTGGATCTTAGCTAAATTCGTGAAATTATATACTCGAAATGGCCTTGAGCATAACATTCGCAAAAATTACAAAATGGAGGGAACATTTTCACTTCAGAAGAATTTTCTTCACACATCAAAAAAATTTTCAATGTACCTTTATGAATGTTTCAATGAGAAATTTTTTTTTAAAAAAAAATGTATTTGGTAACATTTTCACCTCACAGTAACATTTTCACCTCACAGTTCAAAATTAATACTCGCAAATGATCATCTGCGAAAATTATTATTCACGAATTTTATTATTTTTTTTCTACCTGCGAAAATAATTATGTACGAAAATAAGTCACCTTAAAAATTAAAAACAGTGTTTAGTAGAAATACCAACAGTTTCGCGAGCAAAACTTTGTGTTTTTGAAAACATTTTTTGCGGACAAGAACTGAAAAACAGAAATATAAAATTAGCTGAAAGCCAAGCAAATTAAATATTTTATTCCGTTCCTTTTCCCTGTTAAGTGTATATTCAACTTTTAATGTCGCAGAATGCGAAAAAATAAGTTGCTTTTTTCTGTTTATGTAGAACCTTTGGTTGAGTGTTGATTTAAGTTGAAAAATGTGAAATAGAAGAAGGATAAAAGTTTTACTTTTTTATTTAACCAAGAGATAATTATACCTTCTTTCCACTAGTTCCTTCTCGCTTTTCTTTTTTAAAAAAAATCATATTTGTCGATTAATTTTCGTCAAAAATGGATTATTTTTTATTTCGTTTTTTCCATTAGCAACATTGACGACTCCATAATGAATTAGAGCATGTATTGGTTCCATTAAAAGAAGTTTATTGCGGTAGAAAATACAGAATTTTTAGGGAAGAAATTTTGACGGTAATTTTTACGCAATTCTCATATTTCTACCATTTGTTTTCTGTACGAACACTTCATCGACTGAAATAACTACAGCTATACGTAAACGAAATTTTCAAACCTTTATATAATCATTATTCCAAAAAAAAAAATATTTACTATTTTACAACTTTAGACAGACGATTAGAAAAAACCGATATAGTAAAAATTCTCTTTTCATTTAAAGTGAAAAGGTGATTTAATTTTCCCAGCCGTAATTTGTGACCTGCAATTCAGGCGCTCTAAGGAGTCTGCATTAAAAAAAAAATCTTTGACTTTTTTGCCAAAGTACCTTTTCTTGCAGAATAAGCAAAAAGGAATCAATCCTGCAAAAAATCGTGTCCTGCAAAAAAATAAAGTTCAAAAATTTAGGAGAGGAAAGGAGTTCGCAAAAAAAACAATTCGCAGACAGATCACAACACTCCCAAAATAAATTTTTAAAATTTACATATATTAAGCCTGGTTCACATTTGCTAACCCAGCGCAAACGCAACATACGCATGAGCAATCTTAATTTTTTTAATTCAATCAAGACGTTCACACTTCTTTTGTCATTAGAAAACGAATATTTCCAAAGGAACGTGTTTTATCAGCTTTTTTTCAAAAAAATCCTTTTTCAATCCTTTTATAATATTCCTGACCTAATATTCCTGACAAATTTGTACAATTTTTTTTATTTTTATTCTTAAGAATTTTCTCACCTATGTTTACGCTTTTCAAAACTGTCTTGCGTGGAGCTTATGCTTGCGTCAAAGTCAGACAATTCAATGTATAGATATTTATGGGTACGGAGACTCTATAAAAATAATCTAGAATAATCTAGAGAATTCTATAAAATACATAAACTTGTGAACAGTTGAAGGTATAATATTTAACATCCTAACAACATAACATTCTTATATGCATAGGAAGTTATAATCACGAGTTAAATCATTTTTTTAAAAATAAAATTCTAATTACACATTCTCTTGTTATTACAAGTTATATCTTTATCCCTCTGTTTTTAAAGTTCATTTATAAGAAAGGAAATCAATTTTTTCTTTTTCTTCTCATGACATAGCAGTAGCCACCATCTTCTAAAGTACATTATGTTGTTATTGCATTTTCTGTACGACGGTCCTGCAGTAACAAGTGTGGACTGCATAAAACCAAAAAAACGTTTTAATCAATTTGTATTTTAAAATTTTAAAGGATATGACAAATACGAAGGGAGAAAGTTTTTCACAAACAGTCAAACTATCAAAGAAAAGAAGCTTCATTCAAACAATAAATTACAATTGTTCAAATAACCAATCAGTCTAGATATTACCAATGTGCGTGGGAAGGTATGTTAACATATCTTCAGCTGAAATTTTAACTCTGTTTCTTTTATAGTGACAAAGATTAAATATCATTAATACAATTGTAAAAAGCAGGTTTCAGTAGCCAATACACCTAACCTCGTCCCAGGGTCTTGTGACCCCCAAGCCGTTAAAAGGCAAAATACCTTGGGAACGAGATTGTAATACACCGTACTTAATTTAGATGGGTATAGAAGCATTGAGAACAAAAAATTATTTCCCTCGACTGATAGTATGAAATAATATTTTTGAACATCTGTTTAGGGAAGAAAGATGTAATAAGAATGCTTGGCGTAAACACTTATCGGTAATAATTAAAAAATACAGTAGATGTTAGCCTTGATGAAATCATTTTTTCGCAACCAATAAGGTTTAATTGCCGCCATTATAGTGTGAGAATTTAATTTAAAACTTCAAAACTTACCTTTCACGAAATTTAATTTGGTATGAAACGACTAATAATTTTACCAATTGTTTTTTTTTACCCGCATAAAATTTTAAAATACATAATTTGTATTATTTTTATATTAATTTATTTATTATAATTATATTTTAAACTCTTAAATTCGCTAAAGTTCTGCTCCTCGGAGCTAACCATAGTACAAAGGGACAAAGACTCGCCCACACCCTCTCCCCCCCACACCCCACGAAACAATTGGCTTCCTGCAGGATTGTTGATACCAGCAATTGCATATATTATAGCTAATTAATGAACCATAATTACAAAAAAGCCTTTCTTGTCAAATTAACCAGTTTTTCTACGTAAGATAATTTTTTTAAATATGCAATTAAAGCAATTAAACGTTATCTTGATCAATTTAGCAAATTTAGATATAACATCATGTGATTTACATATCACATAATTTAAAAGGGATGAATCAGGATGTAATCAGTGAAGATAGATCCTTTCCAATTAACACCAACAATTGATCATTCTCGTCATGACGTTGCAAATCAATTTTGGGAATGAATCTGTTTACTTCTCTCTTTTAACTTCTGCTTTTCCTTGAATTGAATCTTTTTATTAAAAAAGCACATGAGTCTGCATAAAGAAAACAACAGAAATGTAAAAAAAAGTTTCAATACTGGCGCCGTTCTCTTTTTTCCTTCTTCAAAAAAATATCATCTTGTACCTGTAAAATCTTTGAGGCCACTCTACTACAAAACTGCTCATCACTGGATAGAGCTCAATTTTTGCCATATTTCAGCACAGAAATCCTAACATAAAAATTTCGAATTTAGGCTGTTATTAGCATTTGGCGGGTCATGAAAAAAGTGCCCGAAAAGTCAGTACCGTATTTCCTCCAATAAGCGCCGCCCTCTATTAAGCGCCGCCCTCTAATAAGCGCCGCACCTAAAATTCGAATTTCGAAATAAGCGCCGCCCTCTAATAAGCGCCGCACCCTCAAATGCGGCGCTTATTAGAAAATCAAGAGAAAATGAGATTTCAATGCTTTTATTCGAACTCTATAGTCTTCTTATTGCAATATTCATTTACATTAAGTTCTAAATAGCTAAATTTACATTTCTTCTTATTAAGTTCCTCATAAAGAATGTTTGCAATTTTACTGTTGGTTGAACAGCAAAGAAACTTGGCAGGGACGACCAAGCCAAGCTCTCGTTTCCTTTTTCCCGTTACTTTTGCGATCATCGTGTTGTTTTTATCAGATTTCAAAAATTGTTTCGTTAGTTAGAAGAAATTGTTGTTTGAAATTATCTTTGTTATATTTGATAGAAAGAGAACAGGAAAAGACACGATAATTCACCCGTTATTTCTTTCTCGTACGTTACTTACCCCTCTATAGAACCCCAAATCTATCAAAAAAACTTTTACTAAGGATAGCATTCAACCAACGGATTGAATTTGAAGAATAGGCAAAAACTTCAGAAACTTGAAATCTGAAATTTCGAAATAAGCGCCGCCCTCTATTAAGCGCCGCCCTCTAATAAGCGCCGCACCTAAAATCACAAAAATTAAATAAGCGCCGCGGCGCTTATTAGAGGAAATACGGTATATGAAAAAGTGTGGGCGACCTTTTGGAGTAAATATTTTTTTATTTCCTTGATCTCCTTTGGTCTATTAGTTTTTGTTTTGGTATTTTAAAGTTTTAATCCTAACCTAACATTTTTTTTTGATTTTCATTATCTAAAGGTTAGGAATCCTTTACTGAAGTTATAAAAAAAAACGCTAAAACATCGAGTACCGAAAAAATACGTGGTTTGTTTAGTACAATGTATTATGTATTTTTGATAGGCTGATTTTAGTTTTAATTTAACTTTCTTTAACACCTAAATAATTACAGATTGAAGACAGATCACTTACCAAAAGCTTAATGACAGTAATCTATTTTTCAGCCTTATTATGAGAATGATGTCAGCAAATTTAGTCAATTATGTAGAGACTTAATGGAACAATTACGGAAACTAAAGTAATTTCTGATGAAAAAGTTACTGTCAACCAGTATCATGAAGAAAAAACACAGACATTATCCTGCCAACCAACCAGACTTCAGAGACAAGAACCCGATAAAATAATTATCAAGAGAAGTTGTTGTTTTTAAAAAATGAATAATTCATGTCATTTATAGGCATGATTAACATTCTTTAACAACTTCTCTGCCAACAAAATTATAAACGACTTCTAATTCTCAGACAGTTAATCATATTTAATTATCGCTTGTTTCTTAGTTTTTTTGTGTTTTTACCAACAATTTGTCTCTTTGTATTAATTTTAATGTTAATTTTAAAATTCATCTTTTAAATAAACGCTTTGGGCATGAATTATTTTAAGAACTTAACCTAAGCAGCGTTTATGTAAACTTCACCTAAAAGAAACAGTACAGTTTTCCCCGCCCTTGTGCGAGAAGAGCTAAGTCCGCGGTAAAGCATAAATGATTTTCCAAAATTGTTATGTAGTGTGACATAAAAACTTGAATTTGATAATTTTAAAGAGGTGCTGTAGAAAAAAACGTGTAATCCATCATCATCCATATCTTCCTGATATTTTCGACAAATGTCGTGAAAACATTGCAACCAAAATGATAAAACAAGCTATAAAAATCTTAAAATACCAAAAAATTGATTACAATTGTTTTAAATAAACAACTAAGGTTAAACCCAAAATTCAAAGTTGTTTATTTTTTGCTGTCATAAATTTAGTTTTTTAAACTTTAACTCTTTTTTAATAAACACCCTCTGGTTAACAAGCTGGGCATTAAAATTTACTTGCATCCTAGCACTAATTGTTTTTTGATTGGTTGATTATTTAAAAAAATGAAGAAATTGTTGGTTAGTTTTATTAATCGAGATCGCTACTGTTATGGTGTATTTTTACCGCGCTATTTAGAACAAAGAGAATCCTTAACAACTGCGGAAAGTTGTACAAACTGCATGTAAAAATATACTTCATACATATATACAGATTTAGGTTAAAAAAATTTAGATAGACATTCATTCATTCATTCATCCATTTATTCCTTCATTCATTCATTCGTCTAGTCATTCAGTTTTTACTTTATTTTGGTACTGTAATTTCTCAGTACCAAAATATGTGATCAGGTCGTGCACTTTCACGACGTGAAGGGACTATAATGCATTTCATGTCCCTTATGGCATTACTGACATGATTTTTTTTTATTATCTAGTGTATGATTTTCAATTTACAGAAACATTTTCTATATCCTATTTTCAAAAGGTATTAAAGAGTATATATTTTTTGTCCTTAAGTAAAATACATGGGGACTCTATGTCCGAGCTCACCCCAAAGTTAAATTTATGTGTTGTTCCTTCAGAACAGAAAGAACTAACAAAATGGCGGGCTGACGTCCCGTCTCCCTGTTCATTTTAACATAAAGGGATTAGTCTACAGAAGCAAATGACTTTAAAGTCATTTGCCTCGCCTAAGATAAATAAAACACTGTTTTTACGAATCGAAAAACATAGAAGAAGATGATGAAGAAAGAAGACTAATCTAATGCAATATTTTTTTATGTCTAAGCATTAGACCAATAATTAATGAGATAGGGAAGAATAATATTTAATAATTAATAACTATTTAGAACTAATGAAAGAGACAATAAAATACAGAGACAATAAAATTAAAATTTCTGGTACGAAAGAGAAAAAATAAAAAAAAATAAAACGAAACACGAAAAACGAACGGGGAAGCAAAAAATAAATCGAAAAAAAATTAAATATGATTAACTGTCTAAAGAACGTCGTTTGTAATTTTGTTGGCAGAGAAGTTGTTGAAGAATGTTAAGCATGTCTATAACGACAACTTTGATATTTGATATTTGCCGAGGCTGATATTTGTCAAAAAGTTAAGAAAAGTGAGCTACAAACAAAAAAATACCACATACTTTTTTTAAAAGCAACACAAGAATTGGCTGACGCTTTTAAACTATTTTTCACTTGTTGCTTGTAAACTACCAACTGTCTCTATCCTCCTAGCTAGGCAAGGAAGTTTAAATTCACGTGTTGACTTTTTAGTGGTGTGATCGAAACTTGTAATTACATCTCTCATTACATGCATAACACCTCTGTATGAGAATAATCTCGGAAACGAAATTTTTGTTGTTTCTTTTTTTATACTTTTAGGCTGACTCACAAGCTGTTTTTTGTTAGCAAAAAATTTCAGCCATGTGTTGCCTTTAAGATGTTGCTTATTTTTTTAAAAAAAAGCATGTATTTTTATAGAGAACGTGTAAGGGAAGTTTTTGTCGAGTCATCAATTTATAAAAACAGGATAACGAAGTACGTGAATTAAATCTAATAAGTAAATACAGAAACATAAAGAACTTAAGTATACGACTGACAATCAAAGATAACATCGAGCACTGTATCTATAGTAACCTAGACTTTACTTACACCCAGTTCCAATATTAAAAAATCGGAAAACATTTTTTCTTATAACTCTCTCCACCCCTTTCCCGTAATCATCCAAAATGAAAAGAATTTGTAGTAGAATTGGGAATTACTTTCAATAAAACTATCATAAAAACAAACAAAATAATCTAATGTCCTGACAAAGAGATCACAATAATTTAAAGAAATGTTATATCATTCCTGTTTCAGATCCCACTTAACTTTTTATCACCCCCTCCCCCTCTTCTCTGCTCTTTAATAAGCCCCTCCCTCTACAATGAGGCTATCGCTGTTATGGTTAACTGATCTATTATAATCACAGGCTAAACTGCGGCCACAAAAGAGAGAATTCTCCTTCTAAAATCTCTGTTTAACCGATACCGCACTTAAATTAGGCTCATGTATATCTTTTTTGGTTAATTGGATTTTCTGATATGACTAAGAATGAACCGTGCTTGAAAAAGAACGACTTGGAATATCTTAAATCACATATCAACATTCTGTCCGCAATGGTAGGAAATACAAACCACACAATGGCCCACTGTTTTGATTACACAATTGTTAAATGAATGTGTCCAACCTCGTCCCAAGGGCCCTTTTTCATCTACGTCGTGGCAATCAGCACGTAACTGAGAACTAAGGACAGGACTGAAACGTGTCTTGAAAAATTTGTCATCTAACTTCAGGATAAATTTGAATTAGATACGCAGGTGTCTTATATCAAAATGTGGATAGTTCACAAATGATGGCATGAAAATTGCGTTTTCGTCATCTAGATTTTAAGGCCAAGGATTTTTTGCCACTAACCTACATGTGGAATCTTCAAAAATTAAGAAACTTTTACTACCACATTCTATGTCTACTTGTTTCTAACTAATTCTTACAATTAATTGAAGAAAAATGCTTAATTTCTTTTTTCTTTCTTTTTTATTTTAAAACCAACTAATCCAAAGATTAAAGAAACTTTTAGAACTAGCTATTTATTTGATATAAGAAACCCCTTTTTACTAGAAAAATTAAGAAACTAAATAAGAAACTTTTAGAACTAGAGGCCCTTCGCCAGGTTTCTTATAAAAAAAACAACGTGTATTCAGTCTAGACAAAAAATCAATGCAATACAGTAGACGTCCGTTAAATCGAACACGCAAGGGACTAAAAAATGAACGAATTAGCGAAATGTTCGAATTACCGGAGTTCAAATTAGGCAGCTCAAAATATAAGACTTTATTAAACCAAACTCAAGGGACTTAGCAATTTGTTCGAAACAACGGAAAGTTCGAATTAGGCGGCATTGGAATTAACGGACATTCTCATTTTCTTAATTTGTGATTCATTAGTATTCCATCACTTGACAACCTCGTCTCCGGAGCCCTGAGGACAAGGTTGAAAACACGCCAAGCAAGATTTTTTTATCTTTATTTCATCCTACAACTACAGTAGCATTTTCTTATAAATTCGTATCAGCTCTCTGGAAGATGAGTAAACCTTGAGAAAATCTGTTTTGCTCAATACACGCACGCACGCCTGAGGAACATAAGCAGCCGAGAAGGTGCCTAAAGTCTAAATAAAGTCGTTGCCATAAATTTGAATAAATAAAAACAAAAATATCCTCGTCAAGCAATTTTTTCTCTTAAAGCCCTGTATTAGGCAATCTCGACCCAGGGGCTTTTGCCTTTTGTCAAGTAAGCGCTAGCGGCTTCGACATAGACAACAAACCCTGGGAACGAGGATGCTGCGAGGCTGGATGTGTTCTTTTTTTACATCTTTAGAATGAGGGAAATATATACTTACAGATGCTGATGAAAGCTTAGGAGTGGAACCATCTTATTTTGAAAAACATAATGTTAGTAGTAGTACAAACAAAAATATGATTGTGCTGTAAATAACCAAATAAGTAATATACAATCTATAAAAGAATTCAGGCTGGGTACGTTCTCCAATACGTTCTTGGTTAATTTTTCAATTTCAGCCTCAACGTTTTTATAAAATAGGTTCTTAACATAACATCGCAACATTTAAAATGTGGAACATGAAGACCACATATAATCAAAGGGGAGATAAAGGGAAATTACCATCGCAGTCAAACACGTTCCAAGCAGGCAGCCGGGGCGATATAAAGAAAAAGAAACAATAGCTCTCAATAGAAGAGCGAAAAAACCTTTTCATTTTTTTTCAAACATTCTAAATTTTAAAGAACTGTTTTTACCTATAACCAACCTCTTTCCCACAGGATTCTTGTTTTTCACAGGCGCTGCCCTTAGGAGATCTGTACGGAATTATAATGCCGAAAAACATGCGGTCTGCTTTTTTGGCGGGAATATTGGAAATTTTAGCGCCAACGTATGCGTTTTTCATGTGTTTTTAACGTTAAAGTAACATCAACTGTCATTTTAATAATCCTATAGTTTAGCTACTGAAGTCTCGCTGGATTTGTTACGACATAAGCATTTAAAAACAATTTTTACTTTAGATATATCAGCACAAACATAATTTTCTTCTTCTGTTTCATTGTTTCATTATGCTTATCAGAATTTAAATGTCTTTCATGGATCTCACCTTCCATTGTAACACAGATTTAAGCACATAAGTCACCAGGTGCATCTGTTGTTGATCTAGCAGACCAGTGCAAACAACCAACCTTGTCTCCAAAGATTCTAGATTTAGTAAGCGCAAGCGGTCTACAAAACAGGCAACAAACACTGGGGACGAGGATGTACAAACACCTTAACTGTTGCATCATAATTTTTCTATCAATGAGTCTATTTAGGGCTTTTTGAGAGGAGCGACGTTGTTCCTAGGGCTTTTTCTCTTTCTGATTCTCCCAGACGACTGTCAGAAAGAAGAAGAAACTCTGGCTGGGAACTAGGTTGGAAACGGGGTAAAAGAACACGCTAAGGTTGCGATTATACCCGAAATCTTACTACTAGAAAATAAAAAAATATTCATATTGCGCATAATTATCGAAGTCTTTCCATATCCGTGCTGTTTTTTTTCCTTTTTTAAATACATAAAATAAGCGAGTATTTTTTCTTCCTGGTTTACGATTTTAGCAATTGATAAAGCCGTGGCGATTTATGTGGGGAAACCCCTAAATTTAAACTCCCCCATGGTAATTTATTTTCTTTTTGCATGTAGCAAAGAGAAAATAATAAACTTAAAGTAAAAACTTTTAAGAGAAACTTTTAACGATAAGGAAGTTAACATACTTCATATATAATTCTTTTAGAAATTACAAGAAAATGATTGTTTTCTTGTAAGAATTTTAATCTTCGTCTTAGTAGAGGCATCCCCCACGTGTGGAAAAGTTATGTATTAACAACGTAGGAGAGTGCAATTGTTTAATGTTTAATGTTTAAACTTGTAATACCGCTTTGATAAGGCACGCAAACAAAAAAATTAATATGTACACAATGGTGTGAAAACATGCTGTTCCTAACATTACAATGCTTTTATGTGCTCTGGAATTTAGTTGCAGGTAAATATTATTATAACATATTGTACAATGTTTCTTGTTGTAACCAAACAAACAAACAAACAAACAAACAAACACAATAGTTACAGATGAGTCGATGCAACATGCTTATAGACTTTAGCTATACAGCTAGCTAGTTAACTAGCTAGTTAAACATAGCTTAAAACTCAGTTAGTCCAAAAAATGTAATTTCAATCAACAAAGGAACAGGAGGCACAAGTGTAAATGTCTTTAACCATCCAGCTACATTGACAGAGTTTACAACCTAGGAACTTTAAATCAAATCCCAATAAAGAAATAGCTGTCTCCCTAGAGGTTCTTTAGTAGCTAGCTAGCTATATGTATGCTTTAATGATTTTAAAACCAGATTTGTATTTTCTGGACTAAGTTAGCTAAACTGTGATAGTTTTGTTTGTTGGTTGATTGAAGCAAACTGTAGCTGCAAATGTGCTTGCGTCTGTTAAAAGATAACTTAACTGGGTTATGCGATATCAAGATTACTTTTATGATAGAAAAGAAAGTCTTGATCTTTTTCATACTGTTGTTAAAATTGCGTCGATGTTAAACTGATGTTAACCGACTGGTATGATACACTAAGACTGAAAAAAGGAGACTATTTAGTGCCAATGCAAAATGTCATTCCAACCTATTCTTTGCAGAGAAAGTACCTGTGAAAAGTGTGTGCACTTTATGCAAGTAAAATAATAGATATAATCTCAAAATTAGGTGCTCTGAAATGTATATTCCTTAAGTTTTTCCACTTTAATAGGTCTTTACATTTTTTACATATGGTTAGTGTGTTGACGATGATGTACCAAGGTGGTTTAACATTACAAAATATATCAAAAATGTATCAACCAGAGGCATCAACAATATAAGGTCTACACTTCTTCTAATGTATATATTTGATGAATGACAAAAATATGTCACTTTTCTCATAAATAGTGCTGATGTTATCTGTTTTTGTTTGATGTCACATATTATGTTTTTCCTTATAATTTTTGTTTTAGAAATAAATTGTTAGGAAAAGTTGTTAGGAAACAACTTGTAGGGATTTACTTAGGTTTTGTACTTCCTTGATTGAAAGGTTAAAAATAGAGAATGGCATCACTGAAACTTAGTTGATTCAGAATGTTGTTAATAATCATCTAATTTTTTATGAAATCTATCTGACGCAAATGCTAAGTTTTCATAGAAACAAAGTAATTAAAAAAAACATCAAAAACCAAGGTCCATGTTAAAAGAGACAAAGGTTAATAGCATTTTTATGACTGCCATTAAGTTTTTATTTATTTATTTGTATTGCCAAAATATTCCATGTCAACAGACATTCATAAATATTTTTAAAATTTTTTATGGCATTTAATACATTCAAATTTATAGCAAATTATCCCTTCAAAAAACACTTAAATTTGACAAGATTTATATGTTTTTTTATTATTCTATTTCTCTGAGTAAATGTTTATAATTAGCTAAACAACATTTTTATAATGAAGCTGACAAGTAGATTATAGACAGTAAGCTGTTAAGAAGTGATATGATAGCAATTTATAATTGCTCTTATTATCAGAGTAATTTAAGGACAAGAGAGAAAAAACTAAAAATTGCAAGGAAAATGGTAACTTTGTTGCTTCACAACTTTAAATTTTTAGAATTCTGTAAAGCATTTCACCATCAAGGGTTGTTTGATAACATTTCAGTGTCCAGGCTTGTTTGATAACATTTTTTTAGCACACACAATCTTTAAAATTGACTTTTTCAGCTTAAAACAGACCAAACTTTAAAATATCAAAGCTCTTTCAAAATAAGACCGGGAAAATAAAAATGTGTGAAGATGTACTATGGATTGACCCATTTAATAACTGTTCGGATGATTTTTTGGCAATGTGAATTAACATCCACAGAACTGAAACTTCAACAGTTTCCTAGTTTTGGTTATGACAAAAACATTAACAACAATATTGAATTATAAATAAGAGAAGTTAAAAGGTAAAAATAGAATGGCATTGTTTTACAAGTTTAAAACATTTTTATTCTTAAAATTGGTTTATGACGCCATGACAAAATGACTTAATTGTTGATGGTAATTGGAGGGTTGTATTTTTTCTAATCTTTTTGTGTGTAAAAAATCTTGAAGTACATGATTCATCCCTACAATTTGTGAGTTATTATTATGTCACTTTTTAATTTGCTAAATGAATAGCCCCTGTATATTAGAGAACTTTTGATTAAATAAACCCATAACAATTGAATTGTTGCACTACGGAAGAATCAAATCTTACCAGTTTAGGATTTAGGATAGGTATTTTTTTATCACCTCTAGTAACACTTTCCTTACCCAAATTCACCATTTCTGGTATATATTTAATTGTTGATTAAAAATATGTTCAAACTTTTGGCATTAATTGAAACATCCTAATTGTAGTTAGAATAATCTTTTGTTATCATGACAATCTAGACTTAGGTACAGGTAATGATTGTATCAACCTAAACTATTTTGTTCCATAAGATTTTAAAGTACTTGCCGAGTGACAATAAAACTTAGTAATAATTTTTTCTCTCGATTCTCCCATTACCCAATTAAATAATTACATGAACATGCATCAATATTATTTATACAACTAATGCAGAAATCAGAATGTCTGTAATCAAACAGCATATATTTGAAATATATCTATATTTAAAAGCATATACATCTTTATAGCTTTGAATGGAAATTCAGATGTTGTGGATATGTGAATATTTTGGCAAACCTTTTCTTATGTTATTCCCTGTTTTTGCTTATGACGCTGTGCTAGACAATGAACTATACTTTCTAAATATATATGACCTAATTACAAAGAAGGAGCAATCAGGAGCTCTGTAACGTTACAGTTAGAGTGTAATAATGGAAAGTAAACATAACAATCCAAACATCGTATTTGACTAGTTCATTGCCCATGTCCAAATAACAGCCCTTTTCAAATAAATATATACCCAGGGTAAAGCCCAGGGAATTCAAATAAATGTGCCTTCTGAATAATCAACTATACATCAATAAACTTTCAAGTTCAGGGTAGGGTATCTAATATTTAAAAACACATATAGGTATGGATCCATGGGGATATTTAAAATTAAAAAAATAAAATTTTGTCGTATACATTATGTGATTTGTATAGTTACCTGGTGTATGCGTTCAATTATTAATAAAGTGATTATAGCAAATATAAAAGCCGTGTGGCCATTTTAGGATTTGAAATTGATTTAACAATTGTGTATTAAAATAAACTTTAGAAAACTTGTTGTACATCGGTTAAGACACATTACTGTTAAAAATAATACTTTGACCAACAACTCAACTTTAAAAATCATTAAAAATGCAATTAAAAAGAAAAAAGGTTTTAAAACCTATTAATTCGGTTTTCCATAAAGACCAGAAGGAAAAATATTCCATTCTTCATTAAAATAAATTAAAAAATGATACGTCTTATTCCAATCCAAAAAAATGATTTTTTGTAACAGACTGCTGTTACTTAAGAATGTAAACATCTTGAAAAAGAACATAGTTATGTAAATCCTGAAAGCAAAAAGCCATTGTGTATCATAGAAACAATAAAGAAAATTCACCCTGGTTTTGTGGAAAAATAGTTGGAAATTGATCTATTTCTTTCTTTTAGTTTTAAAGGTTTGAATTTAATTATTAGAGAAAGTTTAAACTGATAAATTTTTGTTTTTAGGCGCTTCAAATTTAACTTGTTACTGTAACAATAAGAATGGTTCTGGACAGTCACATAGAAGATGCACTAATAACAAATGTTTTCTAAAAGAAGATGGCTTCTGCTACATTATGAGAAAAAATGGAAAAAGTGGAACTACATTTACTGAGAAAGGATGCTTATCCTTTGTAGATAATGGACTTAATAAAAATAAAGATAACTATATGAGCTGTGATAACGAGATGATGTGCAACATGAATTTGGTTCTTAATAATAGCTTTCCATGTGAGTATGATTTTTTATGTTCATAAAATTGACATTGGTTTAAACAGTGTGTTAAAGAAAGAAATGTCTTAAGAAAAGCAATAGTTTGAAGAGAAACAATAGTTTAAAGAGAAACAATAGACTATTGTTCTATTGTTTGTGCATATTCAAGGATCCTAATTCATTAGGTTGACAACAGTAGCTTGATTTGAATTACACAGCCATTGCAATGCAGTTATAACTTTAAGGCTAAATATATAACATGAAATCGCTAGGCCTTTTGAATGGATGAAATACGCTTCCAGCCGTAATTGCCTTTTGAATAACTGTCAATTCAAGTTCGCTCTTTTGAACAAGTACTAGGTTAAAACCAGCTGTTTCTCGAATGAACTATTTGATCCAGAGTTCTTGAAAAAAGCATGGATAGTTATCTCCAGGTTGTGAGAAAGGCGAAGTATTTGGATTAAATGGTGACCAACTTCTGTTTTTTCAAGACAGTAAAGTATTTGTTCCATCCAACATTAAGTTTTTTCTCTTCCTTTTGAAACAATACTATATAATAATAAATAAAAGACTTGCTCTTTATTGTTAAAGTCAGTTGAAATTTATGGAATCCTTCTGACTTTTCCTTATATCTTGCAAATGTTCAACTATTGTCTTCGACTACTCAAACACTGTGCAATCTATTGGCCAGCAGTCCCCTTTACTTGCTGAACAGCTTTTGTGCGCATGTTAGAATTTTAGTACTTGGTAGCATTATTTTTTTTGATAACAGTACTCTCTTCAATTTTTATTAAAAATTCTTAACAAACAAAACATGGTATTTTTGTAATCTTAGATGGATTACTTGAATTGTTACACGTGAAATGGATATTCCAACCAATACAATAATACAACAATACGCGGTTGTACACAATACACAATAGTTATTTTTTGTGAAAATCGAACACCGAAAACTTAAAGTCTTTTATAGCGAAATTGGTTATTGAGAAGCCATTGTATTGATAAGATCGAATATGTGAGAAATTATATTGCTAAAAAGTTTAAATGAAAAGAAAAAAACTTGGAAATAAACAAGAAATGAAACAAAAATATGCTGAGAATAACTCTCCTGAGTGAAATGCATGTGATTGTAATAAAAAAGTGACACTTTAAGAAGTGATAATTTTTACAGCCACATACAATTTTTGACCTGAGTTTATATATTCAAAATCTATGATAGTAATTATGTTGGCAATGGAATTACCCGTCATCATCAATCAATTCCAAACCTTGAAGTTCTTCTGTTATATTCCTAATCAAAGAAATCAATGTTTGAATTTCTCATCCGTGGACAAATCTGCAAGGTTAAAGGAGAGATTTCAAAGATTTTTAACATGGCTATCTGCCAACTTCATGTTAATTTTTCAGCACAATTATTTTTACTCTTTAAATTCAAATTAGAAAATCATTGAAAATAGTATTTATTATCTAACTTCTCTGTTATTAATCATCTACTTATCATATTTTAGGGGTTTTTTTGAAAAGAATATCTGTCTGAAATGTTGGGTGATTTTTGTAGTAGTCAATGGAATGATATATATGATATAGATCGTGTTTATTCAGTACCTAAATTTAAAATATATCTTTAACAAAGTGTTAAATTCACTATTTGCTGTTTTCAGTGGACCCAAAACCCTTTCCTAATTTTAAGGCTGGATTTCCAAGACCTTAATTTCATCCTGGTTTTTTTCATTTTGATCTCCTGCTACCTTATTCCAGGCAATGAATGAAATAAATTATGTGAATAAGAGGAAAACAAGAATATTAGTTTGCAACACAACATTTGTTTTTACAAAATATCAAAAAAGTAGTATGTATAAAATTAATTAAAAAAAAAAATTACGAAGAAATCTTTCTACTTCTGTTTCAAACTCTCTACCGCTTGCTGAGTTAATTTCTAAATAACCTCTAGGATCAACCTGGTAAGATATTCCGTCACAATGTTAATTATAGTATAATTTCTCTGATTTTCTGCCAGCTCCTCTATTTCTTTAATTGAGGACGAAATATGGAATCAAAACATATATTTTTTTGTTTTATTGTGGCACTGATGGTATCTAATTTTGCTTTGTACAAATTACAATTTTATTGGTATTCGTGTGAAGTAACATAGCTTTAAAAGCCTCCAAATATATATTTTCATATTTATCCAAAATTCTTCAGTAAAATCTTTCTGTCCTGGGGAACTTATAATTCCAGGTAAACTAATAAATAATTAAAAGCTATAATTTTAGGTCAATGTTTTGGTAGCCCTTCTTGTCATAACTCTTGCAGTTTTTAAAATTTTGTAAAAGCTTTGAACATAAACACAGTATGAAGAATTGTGATATGATAGAGAATATTCTCCATAAAAATTGTTTTAATGCAATTTAAACATTGTGTTTTAGCTTCACGTAATGTGACAGAAACAAACCTTCCAACTACGTTGAAATCAACCAAGCACTTTACTACATTCCATATTACCTTGCTGGTTGTTTTGCCGTTCATGATAGGTGTTAGCATGATGATTGCATGGTTAGTATGCAAATACCGTAAGAAAGGTAGAAATGCTGGTGTAGATAGATCTCTGCTGCTGCATACAGTTCCTGCATCTGAAGAACGCTTCCGGAAAAATGAAATTGATATTGATAAATTAGATCTGTTGGAATTCTCTTCTACAGGTGAGGTATTATTGTTATTTTAAGAAAATCTATTTATTCTATAAGCATTTCGGTATTCACCAAGGTTTTGGTTATTATATGTCTTACATTATCTTGCAAGAAATGAAAGTATTGCTGCATATTACAACCTACTAGATGCAACATTTATTAGTATTAAGTAATGTGTTTCATTTACAGGGTTTTTTTAGCATAAGCTTTAGGCTCAGATAGGCGAATTTTAAAGCATATATACTATACCCAGCCTTGGTGAATTCTTCTAAAGTGTGTGTTTTCTTTTCTTATACACGAGACTTCATTGACACAACTATACTTTGACCTTGTGTAATTATTCATTAGTTTTATATCACCATTTAAGGCTAAAATCGGGTTATTTTCATCTATCGATATAGCTTATAAGGCAGCCTGATGAGACAGTTTTTAATTTCTTCCTCCAATAAGTATTAAGTAAGCATAAACTGAACCAGATTTTGTTTTTCCTATAAGCACATTCCAGCCTAATTTCGAAATTTCACTTGCTTATCAATAACATGTATAGCAAAAATATTATTTGTGGAAGACATGAAGTAATATTCAATGTTTCACATGCAAAAATGTTTTTACACCAAAAACTTGTAGCCAGTATTTTGTGGGAAGACATGAAGTAATATTCAATGTTTTACATGCAAAAATGTTTTTACACCAAAAACTTGTAGCCAGTATTTTGTGTATGTACCTCTAGCAGTTATGGCCTAAAACGTTTGCTTTGTATTTTACCAGTTTTGTTGTGATACAGGTAGTGGTATGGGATTACCAGTATTAGTTCAAAAAACTATAGCAGGCGAAATCAACCTGACACGAAGAATAGGACAAGGTGCATTTGGTTTTGTATATCACGGACTGTGGAGAGGACAAGATGTAGCCGTTAAAGTGTTTTCTAGCACTGAAGAGAGTTCTTGGTCACGGGAAGTGAAAATATATCATACACCTATGTTGAGGCATGAAAACGTATTAGGTAAAGCAGATTTGTTGCGTGGTGGTCATGTTGAACTGAGTGAAACTATATACAGCTTACTAAGAAATTTTAAATTCATACTGTTACGTTGAATGTCTGCCACTTTAGAAGCACAAAAATAATTTATCAAGGAAATTTTGTTTTAAAAGAACATTAAATTTGTTTCCTAAAATAGTAGTTGACCAGTTAATGTTTCCCTTAGCAAGCACCTTGATACTACTGTCCAATGTTTGCATTGCTCACGAATTTTTGTCATACTTTAGAAGCACAAAAATAATTTATCAAGGAAATTTTGTTTTAAAAGAACATTAAATTTGATTCCTAAAATAGTAGTTGACCAGTTACTGTTTCTCTTAGCAAGCACCTTGATACTACTGTCCAATGTTCGCATTGCTCACGACTTTTTCTCATATTTTAGGTTTCATAGCAGCTGACAGTAAAGACACAGGCACCGTAACTCAACAATGGATAATCACAGACTACCATTCAAATGGATCTTTATTTGATTTTCTGCAAGACAATACACTCGATATAACTATGTTACACAAGATGTTATTAAGTATAGTGAATGGAGTGCTACATTTACATACTGAAATAATAGGAACTTTTGGAAAACCAGCAATGGCTCATAGAGACATTAAAACAAAAAATATATTAGTTAAGCAAAATTGTAAGTACTGAAATGTTTGTATTTTATTATATTCTTTGCGTAAGTAGATGTACAGATTAGTAAAAATTGCGAAGGTTACTTATTTTTAAAGATAGGGAAGGCATTTTTGATCTTTTTTCCAGCATTTTACCATATTTCTGATTTGTTCGCAAGCTAGTTTTAAATCCAGTGAGGAATAAGTCCATGTTCAGGTAACGAAACATTAGTTTCCCGAAGTTACCAACTTGCATTCTCTCATTCCACAATCCTTAAAAAATAGAAAATCTGTGACTTATAACCAACAAGTCTACAGAAGTGTTATTATAACTATCGCAATGAGACATTGACGAATTTGGCTAAGCTTTTGATATGCTAACAGCACTTATTTTAAAGCATGTGATAACTTAAAAATGAATACACCTGGGTTTAGATTTTACTCGTGTATGGTTACATAGTGGGTGTGTTTTAAGCTGCTTTCCAGTCTATCTAAGTAACTTTTTTCTTTCTTTTAGTTACTTGTTGTATAGCCGACTTAGGATTAACTGTAATGTATTCGTCAGATAAAAAACACACAGACAAACCCGAGGGTACAAAAACAGGAACGCGTCGATATCAAGCCCCTGAACTTTTAAACAACACGTTAGATCAGCTTGGATTTCAAGTCTGTCGAAGGGCAGACATTTACGCTTTAGGATTATGCTTGTGGGAGATATGTAGAAGAACAAAAATAGATGGTGAGATGTGTTTCTTCATATCTTTGGTCGCCGTTGTTGTTGTTGTTGCTATTGTTGTTGTTGTTATTGTTGTTGTTATTGTTATTGTTGTTGATGTTTTTGTTGTTTTTGTTGTTTTTGTTTTTGTTATCGTTGTTGTTGTTGATGTTATATGTTACCATTATTTCACGTTATTTGTTGTCGTTGTCATTATTTGCTTTTGTCGTTATTTTGTAGCCGACGTTACTTGATATCGCCGCTATTTTTTGCTATCGTTGATTTTTACCTACTGTTTTATTCGTTGTCGGTAATTTGTTTCTGCCGTTACTTGTTTCCATCGTTCTTTTTTTTTGCTTTCGTTTTTTGTTTATGCATTGTTATCAGTGTTGTCTATACAATTTCATCTGTTTTACAGGTAAGGTTGAAGAATATCAGCTTCCTTACTTTGATGCCGTTCAACCAGATCCTTCATCAGAAGAAATGATACAAGTAGTTTGTGTGGAAAAGAGGAGGCCGCATTTTTCAGAACATTGGAAAAAACATGAGGTAAGCGATAAAAAAGTGTCGCCATGACGATTTTTTAAAAAAACTCTAAAGATCATAAAATAGAACTAACTCGTAGTTGGACGGTGGTTTTTGGCCTATTTTTATTCTCCTGACCTTGGGTGTACCGTTATGTTTAAAAAATTTTGTTTTTTAGTCCATGCGCATTCTGATGAAGACGATGACGGAGTGTTGGTACCATGAGGGTAGCGCAAGACTGACTGCATTGAGAATAATGAAAGACTTGAGCTCACACTTAGTCGTTGAGAAATCATAGTTTTAGTATTAGTCAAATTTTTTTGCCAGGTGGCTTTTTACTAGTTCCTAAAAAAGTTGAATAAATTTTTGTGTCAATTATTTTAATTGTTTTTATATATATCTGGTATATATAGTACACGTGTACAGCTAGTTTTTCTTAATTATTTTTTTTTAAATAAGGATAGGGTTATTAGTTATATATCATATATTTTTTGTTTTTCAAGGTTATATAAATAAATATAAAGGTTATAATGTTTTTGTCACTGTGTATGCTACTTCGTCACTGTATATTTAGCTACCTATTTTAAACAGCTGTCTGAATGTTATTGGTAAATTATTTTTAAAGCCAACGTCATTCTTGCTCGATTCTTTGTGATATATACGTTTGAGTGTTAGTCCTTGTATATTTTGAACATTTTTTCTTCGTTATTTATAACGTTTTTAGTTGAAATAGCGGAGCATTGTGCGTGGCATTCAATGTTGGTCTATTCATATTTCAGTGTCAATGTTCGTATGTGTCAAGTTTATCAGCGATCTTGTATACGTTGTTCTCTTCACTTGAGCGTTTTTGTGAGCAGCTGATAACTTTGATTGAGTATTGTGATGTCTTAATTCGTTCAACAGACAATGTTTAAATGATGCCACTGCCCCCCCCCCCCCTCCCCCCCTAAAAATCGTTTAAAAATATAAAATTTGGACATGCATGTTCTTTTTATCGTGTGGATGTATCCTCACATTCCAAATATTAAAACATCTTAAACGGGAAGCGATGCTTGTTTCATATATTTAAATTTCATCCATTTTAAACCAGGTGATGCTTATAAAAAAATACATGTTTTCCCTTATTATAAAATATATAGTTAAATATTAGTTTGCAGGGCGGCGTAAAGGGATGGGCATCAATTTGCATGTTGTGAGAAAACTTGACAATTTAGATTACTACCTACTCTAACATTTTTCTTGGATTGATTTCGTAATTTTAAAAATAACTGAAAATCGTTCGAAACCTTTTAACAAGTTTTTTTTTCAATATTACTCAACTGTGTTTCCATGATTTTAATAATTTTGACTCGTGGAAGATTTAAGTCCCGAAGAAATTTAACTTTGGTTTGGTTGGATAGTTAAAATTTACATGTTAGTTTGGACAGCATTTCTGATATTTATTTTACGTGAACTATTTGTGTGACCAGTGTGTTTATACCCCTTCACTAAAGCTCTATTTATATTCACGCATGGATTTATTTCTTATTATGTAAATGTATATATGTAAATTGTAAAAAATTATTTTGGTAGTGTTGGTGGTCTGTCATCGAATTGTTTTTTTTTAATGCGAGCTCCTTTTCTTTTCTTCTGAACTTATATTTTTTTTGCAGGATTTTATTCTGAAATATGAGATAATTTGGCTTACAAATTTCAAACATTGACATTCTTCAAGCCTAAGGTTACTTCCTGCAAAAAATCAAGTTAAGCACATATGAAAAATCTTTGAAAGTTTTCTAGAAATCTTTTTATTTTTTAAAAAATCTTTATCAGTTCTCGAGATATTTTTCTTAAAAGTTGCGCTAATTATGCGAAATTATGACGTCATGAACTAGCATTGAGCGTAATTATGGTAACTAAATATTGAAATTTATGTAAAATGTTTAATTAAAACGCGTCAAAGTAAACGGCCAGAAAACATTTTTTACACTATATGGCTTGTCAAAAATGTTAAATATAACACCCTCTAGCTAGCTCATGACATCATGCATAATTACTGATTCTTCTTAGTGCCAATTCTAAAGAACGAATCAAGAATTTTGAAAAAGATTTTCAAATTCGTAGACAACCTTTCAAGCTCTTTCATATGCAATTAACTTTATTTTTTGCCGGAGGTAACATTTCATACCTTCTTTACTTCTTTTTATCAGGCGATTTATTCGTTTTTAGGAATTTTCTCTTTATTTGGTGTTGTAATAATTGAAAAAAGAAAGTTTGGTAAGAATTTTCATAATTTAACAGTTGTCTTACATACTTATGCAAAAATATTTTCACATAATTATAACAGTTATACATAATTACGCAACAGTCTATTGTTTTTATTTAATTATGCAATGGTGTTATTGTTATGCAGTATTATCGTTTTTACGTAGTTAAAATGTATTATTTATTTTCATTTATGAAATACTTTACGTATTTTTTTTATCATAAAAAAAACTCAATTTATTATATTATTTCTTCAATTGAAATATGTACTGAAGGGATGTTTCCATACGACTGCATTTTTTGCTCGAGCATGCGCAATGAAGTAAAATGATCGATCCGACGTAAAACTAAATCTTTACTTTTTATAAACGAATGAAACCAATGATTTTGTATGGCATTGATGTTAACTAAAAAAAGTTTAAACCGATAACTGCTTTTTTCTGCATTTTTTTTCGTCTTCTCGACTTTCATAACATCTTCATAGCAAAATTATTTTTGAATTTATAAAATATTTTACTTCATTTAGGTTTGATTGATTTTATAAAAAATTATGGATAAGTTCAGAAAATTCGTCATTTTTATTTGAAATACTTCTCTGTCCACCCCAAGTATTTAACATTTGCCTATGTTTTCATTTTCACAAGTATTTCTCATCGGTGTTATGGGTAAGCGGTATATATATACCTTGACTGTAATTTTAGCAAAACTGCAATTCGCGAAAATTAATTTCGTGAAAAACAAGACAGTGGCTAATTAAGATTGAGGTCCTTAATCAAAAAAATTGTAAACACATGATTCCCGAAAGTCTGTCTCGCGAAAAGAGGAAAGAAAACTGAAAAAAAAAAAAAAAAATCGCGAAAATTTCATTCTGCGAAAATAATTTCGGAACACAATTTTTTATTAAATTTGCAAAAAATTTCGAGGGTATTAATTTTTTTACGAGTGGCTTAAAAAATTCTTATTAAATATTTTTTAAGGAGTTTTTAAAACTGCGCTTAGTGGGATCGAATCTACTTAAGAAGTGAAAATGTACCACTATGGGACTTTTTGGTCTAAACTTTGTGTTTAGGGTCAAGTAAGGCCCAAATAAAGTAAACATTTCACCTCGTTTTGTATACATTTTTCCGTTCCCAGGACAATTTGCCTTGTTGATAAAGTTGATATCGGCCACTCCGTAATAACGGCTCAGGGGCCACAAGACCCTGGGGACGAGTTCGCATTTAACCCTATCAGCACGGAGGGCATAAAGTCTGTGAGACCTCTTTGATTGGACGTAACTTTTGTTCGGCACGTGATTGAGTGCTAAAATTTTGCGACTTTCCCTAACTTTCTTTATTGGAGCTTGTGATAAAAAACATCTAGACAAATTCTGTACTTTTGACATTTTTAACACATAGGTAATTTTTTGTAAATTTTAAAACCAGCTGACATGCTTGTAATAGAGTTATAGTATTTTGTATTCGCTATATAATTATTTAATACATGTATGTTCATGACCAGGTGGTTACTATGGGTATTAGAGACAAAATACAGACCAGATTCGAAGACAATATCGGTCGAAGGTAATGACGTTCTTTCTGATCTCGATACCGTCATAATTATTGTTTTTTTTTACCCCGAACATCTATGAATGTTATATTCTAAAAATGTACCAGTTTAATAACATGAATATCAATATTTTTGAAAAAAAATGGTTTTGTCTTTATCGTTTAAATAAAAAACTTTCGCGCAAATGTGACGTCATTTTCGATCTCAAAGACGTCATAAAATTCACTTTTTTTTATATGAAATCACTTATTTTATTCAAAGTCTACTAAGACTAGCCGTATCGCCAGTAATGGTTAGGAAACTCAAATTTATTGTAAAATTAAAACAAAGCATGAGTAGTTCCGGATTTATGGCCGCGGGCATGCCATGCTGGTCTTTATGGTGCTCTTGAAACATTGAAAGAATGCCGATGATCTTTCTTGAAATTTCAGGGTTTTATAAAAAAGACTTGTGAAAGAATGTAAACTCGTTTAACTATGATGTCGTAATCAACGCTTTGCCTAGATTGTACGTTTTCTTCCTCTCTTGTACGTGTAAACAGGTGCGTTTTATTCGTTTAAATAGATGTTCCGTTTACACTGAACGTGTATTTATTTTCGCTTTAACAAAAATTGAATGACTTGCGTGTCAACGTAAGAACATGGGACGAAAGAGGAACAACTTTGTTGAGAACGAAAGTTTAGCAGAAGAAGTAAAAGAAGGACTTGTTTTTGTGGCAAGGCGAGCAGTGTCTATAAAAGTAAAACGAAGAAGGAAATTTTTGGTTACTGTTAAGAATTATTCACTAAGAGCTATTTTTTCGTTAGGCAAAAGGAATTTACAAGTTCTTTTATTTATGTACATGTATGCATCGTTTAAAAAGTAAATAAAAAATAACAAATACATCATTATATATTAAAGTTCTTATAACATAACGAGGAAGTTAAAAAGGACTGAGTAAAGCTTGAAGAAAGCAATTTAGCTGTGTGTACTAGTAAAATTAAAATCAATCATAAGTAGATCAACTCTTCTTCCATAATAAAAAAACTTGAAAATAAATATTTTTTATGACGAATGTTTTTTTTTCAAATGGACACAGTTTGTTTATCTTTTTTGGCGCCTGCGATATTATTTTGCAACAGGTTTTTCGCCTTATTATTTTGCGACAGGTTTTTTTGCGTTATTACTTCGCAACAGGTTTTTCGCGTTAACAAAATATTCTTAGGTTGATACTGATAATTCTGGTGTTTACCAACCTCGATCCCAGGATCTGTTGTCTCTTTTGGCGATTTTTCGTCAGGCCTATCAATAAACTCAGCGCCGATGGGAGATGAAAAGTCCTAGGAACGAGGTTAGTGTTTATAAGTCCAAGCAATCGGAATTGCATCACCATAGGAGGATAGGCTCACCTGATTGCTACTTTCTTTGACATATAAGGACTTGATAGGTCTACATACACTGGTGCATACTTGTGCTGGTATTTTCAGTAACAATTATAACTTAATTATGTTTTGCGTTGCCATCTTATTTTTCTTATTCAAAGACAAAATATATCTCTGTTAAATTTGATAAAAAAATAGACCAAAAATAAAATAAAATAATAGTATGGTTTTCCATGTTTACAATTTGCTGTTGAAATGCCACATTCATGTTACATAGGTACTAAGCTAAGGACTTCAAAAATGCAGAAGAGAACTTTTATTTTCAAGGTGGCGAAACGCGTAGATGTTTTGCAAAAAATTTTCACGAAAACAAACTTTACGTTCGAAATTTTATTTTTGAAATAATCTTTCGCGATGAAATGTCGTAATTTAAATCTCGCAAAAAAACTATTACGAAAAGAACTAAAAACATCCAATTAAAGTACAATAGTACCTCTAAACTCAAAGTCTCATGGAAAACGTTCTAAAAAGCGGACAAGGAATTAGCGGACACTCAAAATAACGGAAACAGTTTATACATGAAATCGGCATTTTGGAATTCTTTTCTTTCTATTTAGCGATCACCTGTAAAAAATTGAGTAACTGCCGTATAAACTGTTTTCTGTAGAGATGTAATGAACAAAATAATAACTAGTGTTATACTCCTATTTTTATTGTCGTTAAACAATTTACTTATTTTTCTGTTTAAGGACTTTATCTTTCACCTCATTATATCTATTTTTGCAACTCCACCACTCCAATGGAACCTCGAAAAGGACATATTTACCGAAAATAATATAAAATACGCCTGAAAATATAAACTTCCAAAAAGACGAACAACTTTAATTTCTCGCCAGATTTTGAGGTGTTCTAACTGATTCTTTCCACATGTTTAGTCTGAAATTTTTACTTTTTGCAAAACTCATATTTGCGATCAGTAAGTTTTTTTATAAAAAAAGATAAGTACCTTAATTTTCAATATTTGCAAAAAAAAAATAACAAGGAAAAGTGTAAGAACAAACCTTGGGAATTCAATCAACCTACTATTACCCTACTATTGTATGTTGTTCTCTTAAATGGTTTAAGTTATCTGTATATTTATGAGTTTAATTAGTTTAAAACCATAGCTTTTAAACACGACTAAACCAATAGTGCAAGCCAAGTGCATAAAAAAGAGTGAATACAGAGCATTTGAAAATAAAACGCAAAATTTTTTCCAACTTCTGAAACAAACATATATTACATCAACTTTTTGTTTAAGCATACCGAGCTCTCACAAAACTTCACAATATGATATATTATTAAGTAAAAAACCTTACAACACTTTTGGAAAAAATCTTTTGGTATCTATAGTATTTCATGTGGATTGATTTCTTGTCACACTTTATGACACAATTTTTTAACAATTTCACAATTTTCTAGAGATTCTCAAACATTTACAAAAAAATAATCACAACATTTGAAGAATTTTAAGTCTTTTTTAAAAATAATTTCTTGGCAAATTTTTTTAAATATCTATGGTTGCAAAATCATGTTGGTATATGCATGTATTATTCAATTCCATGTGCAAATATCATAACAATCCCTGGCTCCATTACCATAAACTCTCCCATATGACGATTTTCACATGCCATAACAACAACTGCCTGCTTCCCTGGTATTCTTCGTGCAAGATATTGTTCATAACGTCTACGATTCATTTGTCTGGTTTCTAATGTACTCAGCCCCTGTGACCAGCGCCTTTCATGAGCATTTTCCATGAGATCATCAAGAATATACTGTGGGCAACCACTGTCTGCAAGAGATCTTCGAATAACAGCTTGAAGAACAGCATCAGGCGTAGATATCATTCCACCCCATCTAGTAACCCTTGCTGGTGGCAAAGCTAAAAGCCATTGCTGCACTTCATCTGTTGTATCCACAAAATTTCTACGAGGTGATACTAACGATAAATTATTAGCAGACATTCGAAAACTTTGCATTATATCAGTAACAACTGTAACTTGTTGTTTTAATTCAACAATTTGTCTTTGAAAATCTTGAACTTGTTCCTTGAGATCTTGTATTTGATCACCCTGTGATTGGATAATGCCATGCAATTCACGGACACAGTTATGTTGACCAACTTCATCAAGTGGAATAATTAGACCACAGCCAAGCTCACAATGAACAGGTCTTCTGGGATTGTGTTCACATTCTGATAAATGTTGATTAAGTACATCAAGTTTAACAAAAGACCCACATCCAAAATTAGCATTTGTGCAATTTATTGTCAAACGAGATAGAAGATTTTTTAGTATACGAGGAACGGGTTTAAGAAGCTGTGAAGATGTAATACTTTGACGATCAACAGGACATGTTGCTTGGTGATTTAACCATTCAAGTATACAAGCTGAACAAAATGCATGTTCACAAATGGGGACCTGTACTGGTTCTTCAAGAACACCACTACATATGGAGCATATTAATTCTTCATCAACATCACCTTGAAATCTGTTTACATCGTATCCCATATTGGTATTGATATTATTGGTGTGGTGAATTTTTATAGATTTTACAAATAGCCTATAGAAAAAAATGGGAAGATAAATAAGAAAGTGATGTATAAATTATACCTAGATATCTGCTCTCTTAACAAACAAAATTGATTTTGAAACGCCAGAACAAATCAATCTCTTTTGCTCAACCTGCGGAACTGGAGCGTTAATAAAAAAAATTGTTTGCTTTCGCTAGAATGTTGTTTTAAATTTATCTCCTTTGGTCTGGATAACGTTAATACCTCCTAATTACAAAAGACCAGTGACACAAAATTAAGTCCAGAAACTTACCTTGGATGAAAAAATGGAAATAAATAAAATGATATGTAACTAGCTCTAAGTCTTTTAAAAAGAAATGTGGTAAAATGACACTAAAAATATCTGATTTGCTTTTCGTACCAAAACTCCACAAGTCGCCGGAAATAGCTGTATTTTTTTTTGTGCTTCAAAACTAATCGAGTCAAAATTCTGGGATGTTTACAATAAACTTTAAATACGGCACGAAAACTTTTTATTTTATTTTTAACACATGGGGTCAAATGCAGCAAGCTATCTGCCAAGCTAGCCAAACCTACGATGCCACCTTTGCCTACTACCTTCATGTGTATTTTTAAATGGTTTTCACGTGTTTTTACCTTTTTTCTCTTTTTCTGTTACACTAAAGAAGGGACCTGGGCCCTCACCACCCCTAACCAAATTTCTAAAAAAAGAGATGCACTGCAAATACGATTCAGTCAATCATTCTGTGGTACAGCGGATTCTTTTTAAGTAAAAATGCTGAGCGATATATCATTTTATGGCACTTGCAAACCTGTCATTAGCATATTCTATGATAATAAAAGGCTTTTATCATCTATATTGTTATTTGGGATTTATATGTATTTGATTTCTGTGGTTTTATATTCACATTTCGTTATCTTTTTGTCTCACAAGTATATATTTGCAAAGTTTAAATCCCTAGTTATGGGCTCACCAGCAAAAAATTAAGAGGCCTGGGCAAGCAAACAAGTGTCATTTTAGCAAAAAAAAAATTATGTAAAACAATTGAACTTTTTAAGATCTATGCATTAATAAAGTTTGAATGCAAAAGTTAAGGGGTCCACTTGCAACTCATTTACATGTAGGTGGAAAATCCTGGTTGTGAAAAATGCTGGAGCATGCTATATATGTATATATATGTACCTGAAACTGAAACAAAAGTCTGTATAATCAAATGGGGTAAAGGGAATTTTGTTATTTTTATTTGAAATTTCTTTTTCCATGAATCGTATGCACACAAAAGTATGAAAATATAATGCACAAAACTGAGAATAACATTTGCAGCAAAATTTTAATAACAGGTCCTTGTGAATAAAAGTATTTTTAGCTTTCACCTTAACAGTTGGTTTAGTTATAGGGGTTTTTCAAGAGGCGTGGCACCGTAGATTAGTGGTTATAGCTTTCGTACTCTGTGCGGGAGACCGGGGTTCGATTCCTCTTGACGGCGATTCAACATGGGCGAGTGAATGTTACCATAGCCCCGGGTTAACCCAAGCCATGTGAGGGAAATTGGGGAGATGGCACACTGTGTGGGCCGTTGGATGTTGCCGGGAGTTGTCTAGTAAAGCGTGGGCCCTACTAATTGGGTCTGCGTAGCTCAAAATGAGCATTAAATACTCTAGGACTCTCCATATAAGCCATGGCCCCTCCTGGAAATAATAGACAGGGTATATCCCTCGATATTTGTGAGGCTAGCCATGTAAAATATGCACATCTATCTAAACTACAGCACTGTTTAGCCTTTTAATTTAATTTTTTAACAATTGTCAAGCAACCCATGTTGCTTTTTTAGCCTTCTTTGGTATCGTTTTGACAGTGGTATAATCTTTCCACAAGTTGTTTTCACAAGGAGTATCCTACAGAACCAAATAGACATGAATAGCCAATGTAGCTTATGATATAAAAATGAGAAATGTTGCATAATATTTTAAACAAATGTATTTCAATCAAGTTTAAAAGTTCGGTTTGATGATTTTCAAGCTTCACCAAAGTCTCTCCAAAGTCTAACCACCGCTCACTGGAATGGTTAGTCATTCTGCTTTACAATTTTTAATTGCTTTACATCACAGAATACACCAGAGAAATTCTTTCCTGGCTAAATAAGCAGCCTAAACCATTAGAACTAGTGTAAATAGTGAAACTGGTCCTGACTTAGAGAGTGTGATATTTTGCAAGATGAAAGATCAGTGATTTATTTTTTTGACAGATTTTTTAACTTGTGCAATGAGAGGCATAGACTCTGAAAACCAATTTTATATATATACCCTGCAGGCAGTGTCCATAGGTGTAATAATAATAATAATTATTATTATAATAATAAATATTCAAAGTGGTTACCAAAGGAAATCACAAAAGCCTATAGTTTGTGGATTGTTTCCACTGGGAGGCCAGTGTTACCCTGGTTTTTCAGAACTCAGGCATAAAAATCAGAAAAAAGGCTTCCAGAGATATACCAGAACTTTTTAATGGACATGATCCAATGAGGCTAAGTTAGAGGCTGTTTACACGTACCTGACATGAAACTCATGCAGACGTGAAATTTCATGCCAGAATGAAATTTTTTTAGTGCACACAAAGCGTTACTGCTGGCATGAAATGAGTTTTATTTCATGCTGGCATGAAATGCAAACTATTCTCAAATATATTATTGGGTCAATTGGTTCACCATATTCTCCTTGAGATGGAGTTCATATTTAGCCATGTTTAAATACATTTGATCACGCTGGCTCAAAGAAAGGTTTTTTTCTATCATTTTACGTTTGTTATCTACGAATTTGGCTGTGACTTTTTTTGCCATATTATTATCAGCATTGACAGGCAATTTCTCACCACCTAAAGTATTTTTAGTTTCTTCTTTGTTTTCAACATCATCATCATTGTTATCAGAATCTTTGAAAAATTTGTTTTTTTGTCAGCAATCGTACTTTTGGAGTTCGCAATGGAATTTATGGCTGGTGATCCACCCCAGAGATTCTTCAACAGATCCCAGTTGTCACATACTATTTTGCCACTGCCACTCCGGTGATCTTTGTTGACAGCCTTTCTGTAGTCCTAGTTTAGATCTAACACAGTCTAGATCAGATTGGATCCATGCTAGCATGGAAAACGGACGTTAAGCAGAGAATGATGATGATGATGATGGGCACTAGGTTGTGAAATTTATGTCAATAACACCTAAAAATGATGCCTGCTATACTGCTCTGTTATCAATGTGATTGCAAAGATATAAAAAGATTAGAATTACATTCAGCACAAAAGAAAAAATGATCTCCAGAATTGTGTTTTAGAGAGAATACGGTAAGAGTCTTGCTGTATTAGATTTTAGCAAGTGTAATTTCAAACATATATAATAATCATATGAAGGAAGGTGTTACAACAATAATCTTTTTTTTACGAGATGGGATCAGAAAATGTTTGTTTGTTTTTTAAATTTTTGAATTTCCGCGCCCGAAGGCGTAGGAAATTCTTTAAAACCGTCGTTTTTTCCTTTAAGACCATAAATGTTTCAATCGCAAGACTTTCAACCATGAATGATAGGCCGTATTTTTTGTTAGCAATTTCTTTCAAAATGTGAGTTTATTATGACACGTTTCGTTTTGTTTGCGTTTGTTGTAAGATATAATGTCACTTGTGTACTTTATCTTCAGAGCTTTATGCACCAAAACTCTTCGAATGTTTGGCACGATAACACAACGAATTAGCAGGTTGTCATCAAATGTTTTGGTAGCGAGCGGAAATTCTTAGAGCCCCCAGGGCTTCTTTTTTTTCTTTAAAACTTTGCTTGATATTATTATTTTTTGTTTTCGTGAAAATTAGGGTCGGTCAGGCCTGTAAAACAAGGAGTAGTCTAAACAAAAAAGAATTTTTGTTTAAAAAAAAAAATTTATATTCGATGACGTTATCCTCTCATGACAATTAATCTATATTACAATACCCGTATATGTCCGTCTGTCTGTCACACAAAATGGTAGCTTAGCTGCGCAAGTAACAAGACACACGCAATGGAGTAAAAAAAGGACAGGCAAAGCTGTGTGTTTTTTAACGGGCTAATGACTAGTTATAATATTCTCTTATGACAAAATGTTTAAAGACATATCATGGCGGTCATGATGTGGATTGAGAATGTCACAATGCATCGTGAAAGTCGACCCCACAATGAAACCCGACCTCAAGTATGCTAAAATGTGGGATGACGCACCAATACGTGGTCCACAATGTTAAGTGTCCTGATTCCAGTACTGTATGACAATTAACAAGCCTATATCATGGCCAAATTTAAGGTTGATCAAAAAGCTCAGGCAGTAGCCAAGAACTGTAGCTTCATCTGAAGTCCACATATACATGAGAGTGGGCAGTGATCAATGACAAGATGACGATGAAATAGCCACAGATTTTATTAGCCAAGATGGAACCCCTCTTGAAAACAAGGATATTATTATTTATTCAGGTGGAGAATATTTACAAAATATCCTAACATTGTCTGCAAACACTTTCTATTTTTAGTGCTCTATGTGGGAGTCAAATTTTTCTAATAAAGATTAAGTGTCACCAAAATCCACCTGCTATATTTTGCTATGAATTTTACAATTGGATTAGGCAAACTATGGTGATATTTGAATCATGTATATAAAGTTTACCTTACATCACAATGATATTCCTCATATACTTTGATGGAAGGTAATTATGACATCTTATTCTATTTCCATTCCGAGCATGGCAAGAATAAGGTATTAGATTTATTTTCTTTCTATTTCTAAACTGTTTTCTATTGGCTTTTTAAGATTTATAAAATATGTAAGTAATGGCTAGTGAATTACAACGGCACTTGGAAGAACTTCAGGATGTTTTGAAAGTGAGAGATTCTTCAGCATATACACAAGCTGCTGTACTCGTTGAAAATATATTCAATTGCTCGCTTAATGCTCCTGAAAATGAAAGAGGTAAGTAAATTAGTTGTGTGACTGATGAAATAAGGATGATCGTAGAATAGGAAGTAGTAAACGAGGAGAGAGGGATGTGTGGGTTCAAGTTATTGCATACACCAGCATTCGAAGCAATGTAAATATTATTTGGAGTGTTAAAATGTATGTGCCATGGTTGCAATGTTCCTTTTTTTCTGTAAATATTACTTAAAAGTAAGGAGTATGAAGTGTAGAATTATATTGAGATACTTAAATTAATTAGATTTGTTGGCTCTCTCAGCCTTCTAATTCTCAGCCTTCATGTTTGCACTTAATGTGTTAACAAAAAATCATGATTCATATTTGTTTTATGTGTATCCGGTGTTTAATTTCCTTCTTGAACCACAATTATTATGTTTTTTCAAAATTTTGTTCCATTAGTATTAAATGTAAATATTGCAGTTCACACTGAAGATAAGTTTACAATAAATAATTCATTACTCACTTCTTAGTTAAATTACAATTATATGGCTTTCGTAGCTAAACCAGATTTAATAAAATAGATAAGCACTTAAAGTATTTAATGTGATATCAGTTAAATGGAACTTTTAGTTGTATTATTTCTGGTAACGAAAAGGGTGAAATCAAAAAACATTAAACATGATTTGTGTAACTAATCTACTAAAATCAAACTGACAATCCAAGTAGTTGATCTTCAGTATAGATCAGGTACATAATGGAGATATGTGAGAGTGTTACCTCAAAAATGATTAATATGTTAATTAAATTGTTTTAGCATTTTGCTCATCTCTTCTCTTCAACGAAGATTTTGGCATTTTAAAAGTGTTAAAGGCAACAGTATTGTTAAAAGAGGTAAATGATATGGTTCTCATTACTGACCATTTTCTTTCTGCATATCAACAATAATTTAAATGACAGAACTTTTATTCATGTTTATGAGCATTTTGTGCAAACATTTTAGTATGAAACTGTCAAAGCAAATATTCTTCGCTTTCTCGTTGAGTACTGCGACCAACAAGTAAATCGTAGTATTGGACAGTATTTGAAACCTGTAAAGGTATATTTTATTTTATTTTGTTATTGTTTCCATTATGTTCAATTGGGCATGTATTTTTATTGCAGTAACAAATCATTTCTTTTTTATTTGAAGCTATAATAACATTAAAAAAAAGAAAATTTTTTGAATAATTTAAAATTGTGGCACTATCTTAAAATACTAGCTGGGAGAGGCTTTGTCACCGGTCAGGTATTACCACAGATAAATTAGGCGAATTCACTAAATCTGGATCAGTCTACTTGTTTATGAACCAACAGGTTAATAATAACTGTGTATCGAAAGCACATAATCCTATAGAATTTCATCAGAGTTTTTTTTACAAACTGCAGACTGTAGAGCTCTACAATCTGCAGTTTGTAAAAAAAAATTGCATTAGCTCAACTTTTTGGTTTTCAAAACTAATTTAATGAAAGTCCAAGCAATATTATGTAAACCGATATTAAAAATTTGAATCAGGTAGTAAGAAAAGGGTTTAATGTTTTGGCAAAACAATTCTTAAAAATAACTTATGTGCATTTGGCCTATTTCCTGCAATGAGATATTACTCTACTGTGAATATTTGACCATAAAAAATCATAGGAAACACATATTTCGGATAGTACGCACAATGATACCTGTAGGAAATTATATTTTTTGTATCTTCCAGTTTGTCATGTCAATATAAAGTTTATTCAAGATAATGGTATGCAGCCTAATGTTGTTTGATGTGCCATAACTCACCTAAATGCATTAACCTTAGGCTTATTTAACACCCAAAGCATGTTTAAACCTCAAGTAAATAAATTTAAATAAATCTGCCTAGAAGATGACAGATCTTGAACCAACAACCTGTTACTTGCTTGGTAATTGCTTTTCCCACTGCACTGTTGATCCAATGCTCTATTCCAAAGACATGAAGTAGACTACAGTACCGCCCGAATGTAACTTTACATGTGCGCAAGTTTTACGACCTCGTGTAACGATCTCATGTCTACATAAAGAACCTTCACATATCTTTTGTTTACACACAAACTTAATTGCTTTCTATTGTTATCGTTGTGTGCGAGTCATAACAATAAGATTTGATGTATCCTTTTGTTGTCACATGTAACATGCATGTTATTGTTTTAAAGTGTTAAAGATCACAAAGGCTATTGAAATATATTATTTTAGAAATATGAACAAGTATAACACGTTAAAATTAAATCATTAAATTGATTTTATGTTTTTGAAATCCAATTGTCTTTATATTTAAAAAGAAACTAATGCTGCTACTTTTTAAATCTTTAAGTAATATTTCTTTATCATCGAAACACATTTTTTAAAATGCAAAACTTTTTAAAGTTCTTCTTATAAAAGGCAACGTTTAACAACGCAAACGGAAATATCCTACGTTGAGGACTTCATGATAAGATTTCAAAAACAAATTAAATTTTTTTCTTAAAATTTAAAACATGATCTAAAAAAGCATTTCTATTGCGTTTTAAAAATTTATAAACGAATGGTTTAACATTGCTGTTCCTGAGTAAAAACAATCAATACTTAGATCTTGGTTAAATTTTTTTTTTTTCGTTGATCTCTTGATGACTATAGCAATTAAATACAACAATGGGACACACGCAGTTTACATGAGCTAATTAAATTTTGCAAACAAGACATGAACTCTATTGTTTTCAACATGCAAAATAGCTCAATAATAACAATAACAACGAAAGTTCTGACACTACCGAAAGCTCATGCGAAGGTGATAATTATCATGTACATGTAAAGTTACATTTGGGCGGTATTGTATTTGGCATATGCAATATTGATCTGATAAATAAATTTAAAACTTTATTTCGTAGTCATAAATGTCCAAGAAAAAAGAGGACATAAAAATTTTGTGGTTAGCTACCTTCGTAGACTTGGAGCCTAGCTCAGCTATACCTCTACAGCAGACTGTCTTAGTGTTAATGTTGTTGATAGTGCGAATAGTCCAGTAATATTTTTTTGATGAAAGAAATTTGTGATTTCAAAAAATAGCGTTATTTGAAGCTACCATCACTGACTCAAAGACATGGTTTTTTTCCATATATTATACCCACTGTATTATAATAATTGGAAAAACCCTGGTTTTCAACGTTAATTAGCATTTTGTCAGTAAACTTACTGCTAAATTACTACAGTTGAAAATACATAACCAAGAACTACAGTGTTGATGAAAAATTATTTTACCTTTATTTACTCATATTCATACTGCTTATCAAATTAGCTTTATTTGTTTCCTTTTTAGGAAAGTTCTGTTACAGCATTCACATGTGATTCATCAGTGAAAGTGAAAACAGAAAGCATAAATGTTCTAACACAGGTTGGTTTTGATGTTTGGGTGTTTTAAGTTGTGTATAATATTTATAGTGGTAAAAAGCAGGTTTTGGAATGTTTTTCTTGCTTTGCAATGTTTATCTTGCTTAACAATTCATTCGAATAAATTTACATTATCAATTTTGATGTTTTTGAGTAAAGAAAAATGCAAACTTGTTGCAATATCTAATACTGCCATGTTAGGCCACATGCGGAGGAGAAAAACCTGGAAATTGTTGTTGTTTTTTGGGGAATAAAAAATCAGAAAAATAGGGAAGAAATGATCATATAAACGTAATTAAAAAAATTGATAAAAAGGTTTTGGTAATTGTTGTTGGCATGCCAAACTGATAGTATCATTTTGGAGACCAAAACAACTTAGACTCTATCAGGAACGGATACTCTTAATCCGTGATTAATGCCACTATTTTCAATAGGCCCTCAGTTCAAAAATGCTCTTACTTAAAAT
Organism: Hydractinia symbiolongicarpus; assembly: GCF_029227915.1. Taxonomy (NCBI): domain Eukaryota; kingdom Metazoa; phylum Cnidaria; class Hydrozoa; order Anthoathecata; family Hydractiniidae; genus Hydractinia; species Hydractinia symbiolongicarpus. The sequence goes on from NC_079878.1 coordinate 9,840,043, forward strand.
TATTTCTGTTAAAAGAGCCTCTTTTTGAATAATCCCAGCAAGATTTTACGAGTTTAGCACAAAACTATGGTAATTTTTGCATATTTTTATGCCAGTAACTGTCCAAGTGACTGAACTGACTGCTATTTACAAACATTTTGCCAGCAATATCTAATTTTTATGAGCATTTTCATGTTTTAAGGATTAATATAATAAACAAAAATAAATTATTGTTGAATGATATTAGTTATCAAGTCAAAATCAAAGTTACCAATTTATTAACTTCTTCTTTTTATTTATTAACCCCTGTCCTTTTTTTAATAAAAAACAATACTATTTAAAATCATTTCTGGGAATTTTCAGTGTATTTTGCATTAATAAAATTAGAAACTTCATGTCCTTTTAGCTACTCAAACAAACTGAAAGGTCTTTTCAAAATGATCTTGATGTTAAAGGTTTGGTATCCAGGTAAAAAAAATGTTTTTTTGTTATTATTTGAAGCATTGCCATTAACTTCAAGCATTAATAGCATAGCATAACATTCCCATCAATGCTAGTTGCCTGAGTTTTATCGCCTGCATAAATATTGATTTTAGTATGTATATAGTTTAAAAGCATAAAATTTGCTGCCGTCACAATGCTAAAAAACCTCAGGTCTAAGTAGATCCTGTTGACTAAACAATCAGGTAAAAGTGAGACATAATCAGGGTATTCCTTCTTTTAGAAGATATGGCGTAATATTTAGCTGATAAAATATTTAATTGCGCATCCAAAAGTTTTTTTTGATCCACTGTAGTTTTTAAGTGTTAGGCTGTGGTGAATAAGTTCCATAAGTGAATAAGTAGTATACTATAGTATTTAAACAGGGAATTCCACGAATAAAACAGCACGAGTGCTACACATCGCACGCGTAAATCTATTTTAGAGAATTTGCGCATGTGTTTTTTCCGATTTTTTTTCCTGGTTTGTTTTACTCTTATCAGTCCCGTGAGTGTTCTTTAAGTGGTGTAAAAGTGCTAAATATATTAAAAAAACACCCTAGTTCGTTGTGGGAAGTAATTTATAATAAATAATAATTTATATTAATTACAGTACAGTCTGAATGTAATCTACCACATACACGCTAATATCACACCTTTGCGTGGAGGACGGCAGTCGTTTGTCTTCTGTTATAATTAAATCCCTTAAGGGTTTTGCGAGTTTATATTTGCATGTTAACAAAACAATTGGCTTGCGAAGAAATATTGGAGCAATTATATTTCTTCTAATAGTGAGATGCATTGTGTAAATGTATTAATAAGCTATTCCCTTAAGTATTAGCGTGAAGTAATTAAAAAATAAAAGAGAATGTATTGTTGATTAAATTACTTAAAAAGATTCCAGCACGTTTAATTTAAGAAACATATGAGAAGCATTGTTCACAACTATTAAATGCCGCTTTTCGTTCCTAAACTTTTAAAATGTGATTTAAAAAACCTTTAACACTGCATTTAATTAACTTTTATAATTCCTTTGTTAATTTTTTTAATTTTATTTTACGCAAGTAAAGAGCATTATTAGCGCGTGCGATGAATCACACGCCTGAATAGCTGTTGCGCGTGTGTGGGCGCGTGCGGATGCGATCACACGTGTCTCATGGAATTCCCTGTTAAATGCTATGCCGTATATGCCGTATATAATTTTTTAAGCAGTGTGGAAGATCTTTATTACACAGAGAAGTTATGCTGCATTCTAAGGTGTAATTTATGGTGTATTTTTGTATGGCACAGCCTGTGAATCTAGGTTTATAGTATAAAAATAGATTTTAGATACTTCATTCTAGGTTTTGGTCAGAATGTTCAAAAGGAGCAAGAGCTGGTGGAGCAACATGTAAGTTTACACTACTTTTTACTTCTTTGATTAAGCTTGCACAAGTAGTATACTGTGTTTACACCTACTACTCAAACTATGTTTTTTAATTTCAAAATTACTATAATTACTATAAGAACTATAGTTTTCAAAATTTAATTACAAACCGAATTACAGATATGACATTATAATTTATGCAGCATAACTAAATCTAAAATTCTTAAAATGTAAATATCCTGGGACAAAAAGAGCTTTTTTAAAAAATTAAAAAGACTTGTGAACCAACTTTTTAAGCTCTATAATATAAGCCCAACATAATTTTGTACCTTGGGTTCCCTTTGAGTGTAAACCTAATATTATTAATAATCTAAACAGGTCAATCCTTCACATAGAGCGAACAAACAATAAAACAGTAAAAACAATACTTTTCCTTTCCTCCTGCGAAAATGATAAGAGTTTCTTACGTTTTTCCGAGCCAGACAATGGACATTGCTCAAAACTACTATAAATTGTTGTAACTTTATATTTATCATAACTAAAAGTGCTTAAAATAAATAATTTATTCCAGGCGGTCACTGTGGCTGCAAAAAATTTAAAATGGCTTTATGCTATGCTGTATAGCTGCATTTTTGATGAATAATGTTATTCTTGATGAACATGTTTTTTGTTGTTGCTTGAAATTTGGAAGGGTCTTTTTGCTTTTAAAAGGCACAATTATTTGTCGGTCCATTTGACCATTTGTTTTTGTATCCAAATGGTGAAATGTTGGTGACTGTTGACTACCTGTTGATAAAGATTTATTACTGCTATAATGGAACTTAAAAAAACATGTACCAACATTTTTTTTTATGTTTTCAGCAAAAATATGATAATTTATGTCCTTTTCAATTTTGTACGTAAAAAAACCCAGCTAAATTAGCAAACAATGTTTATTTCTACCTTATTAACTGTTTTTATCACTCCAGTTTTATGCAATCAGGGTAGATGTGAGGGCTTTACATTGTGTTTTAGTGCGAGGTGCATTGTATACATTGATGGGTGTGTTTACTGAGCAATTTCCTGACATAATGGAAGACAGAGCAGACAGACTGTTAGTTTTGTATCTAAGCTGTTTGAAACACGAAATGGAGGTAATAGTAATAATATTTCGAAAATCAGCATTGGTTGCAATCATTTTTGTAGCCATCTTGTAGTTATCCTTCTTATATTTTCTCAATTATGACATAATGTTTTTTATAATTTTGCTTTTTGGCGCCACATGTGTTTCCCAGGGGCGGATACAGGATTTTTTTTCCTTGGGCAGATTTGCAAGCGGATTCCATGCGTTTTTTCGCCTCACAAAAAATTGTGCATGTTAAATCAGCTGGGGGTTTAGGGAGGCGCTGTTAGCTCCCCAAATCTGGTCTGGGCCAGAAGAGTTAGTTTATTTACCTAATATAGCACTCCAAAATGCAGCAGACAGAACCTTTACAGGTCAATCCTTCACGTGTTATTTGAAAAAAACAATCACAAAATTAAGGCTAAAATTAGCCAACCAGTAAAATTTCTTTTATCCATAAAAACACTTGCAAGCTCGTTTTTGCAAGTTATGCGTATAGCTTTTGGTTAATATTGAGACTATAAATTCTCAGAAACTAATTAAGTACATAATTTTTTTAAGTCAGTATGCAAAACGGTAAAAAAGTTTCACATTTAATCATCTTCATCATCATCATTCTTGGCTTAACGTCCGTTTTCCATGCTAGCATAGGTTGGACGGGGTATATCTATTTAAAATATTTAATAACATGAAAAAGGAGGCCTATAAGAAAAATAAGCAAAAAACAACAACACGAAAATGATAACAACAGATAACTACAATAAATTAAAGAAATGGCAAGATTGTATCAAGATTAGGGTTGTAACAAGTTTACATGCGAAGTCATTTTTGCCATTTTAGTAAAATCACAAACATTTTCCATGCCTATCAGCATGACAACATCTCTAGTGAAAATGTGAAAAACATTTACATTTCATCCATTTCACCCATTAAATAAAACCATGCCTTTTTCTTATTGGAATTGTATATAATTAGCACACCCTTCAGGGATTATTTCGATATGAAGCTACAGATCTTAAACCAAAATATCATCAACTCTTGTTAAAGTCTTCCTCTCAAAACTAGTGTTCTCTTTATTGGCCTTGTGACATGTTGAAAAATCGTTTAAAAAGTGTCTATTTCCAGAATATTTCAATCTACAAAAGTTAACATACAAAGTTATTATGAAGTCAACAAATTGGTATACCTTACACATTTACCAACTGGCCAGATATTTAGTTTATTGTGTTGTTATAAAATGTTTTGTTACTTAAATAAAGAAGAAACCCAAGATAACTCCAGCTTTTTCAAATTTGTTGAAAGTGAACTATAAACAGTTTCATGTTCACACTTTCTAGCACAGCAATAGAAAGCAATTGAGTATCTTACTCTAAGATCAAGGGAATTAAATGTAAACATATATACCTGAAAGCGTAGCTAGTAGTCATTTAATTGATGCTATGATTTTTGTTAAGTCAAAGCCTGCTTTTCTGCCAAACTGCTTTTCTTCTGCAATCACAGGTGGCACAGAGAATAAATGTTTTCCAGTAAGGTTTATTCTTAGCAGCATTGCTCAACTTCTTTCGGCAATCATATATTCAAAACTTCCGTTTACTTGCTGCAAGTCAATACAAAACGATTCCTCAGCCTTTTTTCAGTTCAGCCTTTGCCAAAGTTGGCCTAACCTATCAAACAGACCGGCTACCGCGAACCAATAACAATAGAAAAAGTAAAATATTCCTACGCAGCCATCCCCTAATATAAATCTTTCTTTTACCGTAAATTTCAATGACTTCGGCTAGATTCTTTTTACATCACAAATTCTTTTGTTTTAACCAGAGTCCTCAAGTCCACACTTTGACGAGATTCTTTAAGTCACAAATTTTTTTTTTTCACCAGAGTCCAATGTCCACACTTCGGCGAGATTCTTTTTGACGTCATAGTTCTTTTGTTTTTTTTTATTTAACCCTTTTCGGTCCAGGGTTTTTTTGAACATACTATGACCGGGGTTGGGGGAAAGATTCCGCCCCCCCCCCCCCCTCAGTAATTTTTTATAGGGTTGTTCAAATTGGATCAAACTTGGCACATTTATAGTACGTCATAAAAGGAACCAAATAGCAGCAATAAATTTTTGCTTGCGTCAGCACATTTTTTGTAACATCATCAGAAGCTTGAAATTTGTTAGAAATGCAACTAAATACTTAAAGTTTAATTACTTTTGTTCCATGCATCCTAATTGAAGTTTCTGAAAGCTAAATAAAAGTTACTTAACATATTTTCTGGTTTTAACGTGGTTCAGTTAAAATAGTGCCAAAAATTGCCCAAAAAACCTTTTTTTTTTTCGATTTCTGAGTAAAATCCAACGAAATTGGGAAATCAGGTTAATCACATGTCCAAATTATGCAAAATGATTCTTCTTAATAAAACAAAGTTTTGTTGCAAGTTTCAAGTTCTTAAGATAATCCTAACAGGAGTTATTAAATTTTCCCCATTATAAGGATTTCATAGAAATTTTTAGGGGTAGTTTCGAGTAATGCCCTATATCAAGGCCTGTGAAAGGTATAGGACCTAAAACTTTGGCACGCAGGTGTCTAATAGATAAATATTGAAACACTATATTGAAAATTATGCGTTGCTTTAAATCAATTACTACTTTTAGTAACACATGATTTTCTCAATAGCAAATTTTCTCCTTAGGCGAGTGTCAAAGTCTAAATCTGCCCCTGTTTCCAATATGTTTCCAATAAAATTTTTCCCTTTTTTCAAATTTCTCTCGAATATAAAAACAGGCTAGTTTATTCTATTTATTTCGTACCACATAGACGCTCTATCAAAAGTTAAAAATTCCTAGTAAAATTAGAATAGATATTTTTTGAAAATATTGTGTGGTTAGTTCTCAAACAAAACTAATTATAAAATTTTATTTTCTGATCTGACAAAATACTTAATTCTTTTGTATCACATATTGTAGCTGTGTTTAACTTTTTTAGAATACTAAAAAAAAGCCAGAACTTCTTATCATTGCTGGCTGTTTCAAAGGGATTACAGGATACTTGAATAATTTTTCCCAATCTGTTGCAGAAGGTAGGTTAGTTTTAAAATAAAGATTTCATACAAAGAAGAAAAAAGAAATCAAAAAACTAAGCAAAAGACTTTATTTTTTCCTTACAGATTTATAAAGTCTTCAACGTTTTTGTAACAGACTTTTTATTTTTAAATCAAAGCATCTTTATAGTTTTTAATTTCTTTTTAATTTGTTCATCTTTAAGTTGGTTTTTTATCACACTGTATGTTCATATTTCAAAAGAAACTTAACCAATTTTAAAGATCTGTTATTTCGTATCTTGTTGCAATTTGTGGATATTAAACACCTCTTAACGAAAAATGTAATCAAATTTTAAAGATCTGTTATTTCGCGTCTTGATACCATTTGTGGAGATTTAACACCTCTTAATGAAAAAGTGTAATCAACTTTAATTCGCATTGAAAATGCTCTTTTGATTGCTTTTCTGAATGCAGAACTAGTTAATGCATACATTATAGGATTGGTAACTCCTGCAAGCAGGCATGGTATTAAAATGTATCGAAGGAGTCTCGATTTCTCATATTCTGCTTGTATGTTATTTCCGAAGTATGAAAGTGAGCTCAACATCCAATAAAGACCAAAGGGTGACCAACATACTAAGAATGCGGCTATTAATGCTCCGAGAAGAACAATAACATGTTTCCTATGTTTCAATTTTGATCTGTTCGCAACTGATGGTGTAGGCTGTATCTTGTATAAGTGATAAATTGTCATTAGATATGTCACAGTCATTACCATAGTTGGAACAAGTAAACCAAATATAAACAGGAAAGCATTATATAGCAGTCCAGTAATAGCACTAAACAAATGCTTTCTTACACAAAAGCCATGTATTTGGTCCAACTCCCATGAGAACAGGTTTGGCACCAATGATAAATAACCACACAACCAAAAGCATGTTAAATATACTTTTGTTTTTTGTTTATTAACATGTCCTAATAATGGCTTTTTAATAACAAGATAACGTGTTATTGAGGTGAATGTTATACATATAACACAAGTGAAAGCTCCTCCAAAGAATCCACAAAGTCCGTCTGTAAAGCCACATATTATGCTGTCAAAGTATTTTGATTTGTTCCCAACAGTGCTTAAGTCCACAGCTATAAATGGTATTATACCTATATTCTGTGCGATGTTTGAGGCAGATATGTGAACGAGACACAAATTAAATTTTGTAACCTGTATGCCATGGGAATTGTAAGTATAAATGACCAAGCCGTTCATGCATACTGTAAACACGATTATTATGGTATATATAATGTAAAGTGTTACTCGTAGAGAATCAGAAAACAAAATCTCAACATCTGTAAAACTAGCATTGGTTGTATTAAAATCCATAACTCCCCAAATTATTTTCCTTTTCCTTACTTCGCAACATCTAAAAGTTCTTAAATATGTACAACAGCTGCGTTTACTAATAAATTATTGTTGTTCAATGTAATTGAACAGAAACTCTAACAGTACTAAAATTTTCTTGTGAGTAGGTTTTAACATTCCTTGGCATTATGTGGGGGCAAATTTAATAAAATCCTCAAAAGCTTTATAACAAATATCTATAATTGTTTTCAATCAATGAATAAATAATTGATTTGTTTAATAAGACTTCTATGTGAATAAATACATTCGGAACAGATGCATTGAATGAAGTAAAAAAAGAAAAAAGCATAGTGTTTAATTATAATTTTTATTTGTATACCATGGCATGCCCATAATACTTTTTATTGTGCACGATATTTTCATCTTTTACTTTACGCTGTTTATTTTTCACAACTGAAAATTACCAAAGTAAACAAACAAATGTTTTAAACGTAATAGATTATCTTACAGAAAAATTATGCATATCACTAAAGCCTATTATACATTGAGATGAGTGTATAATTCTTAAAAAAAATCAGGTTCTGCTGAGTCCAAAAAAGTGTGTATGCTATTTTCAGTTTCAACACCAACAGCTGAGATCCTTTCTTCGGCCTTTATGCTGCAAAAAAGTTTTTTACAAGTACTGCTCTCATTGTAGAGTTGAAAACTCAAATGCTTAAGAATAAGTATTAATAAGTACATACAGAAGTGTTTTGCATATAAAACATATTGATAGAATAGGGAAGGATCATAAAAACAGATAAACAAGACCTTATTTCTTTATTCAAATATCATAAACAATGGTGTTGCTTGGAAATTCAAATGAGAACCAAAATTATTAGACTAATCTACTACAGAATTTAAAATGGTATTCACCATTGTAGATCAATTACCTTGAAACTTTCAGGAAACAAATTGGATGTATTTCTGCATGCGTTACCTTAACCTGATTTCCTTATAGGTTCAAAGCATGCACCAGATATATATAGATACGCAAAGAAATGCATAGTTTTAACTGTAAGTGTTTTTTATATCCTCATTTTTTAATGTTAATCCCTATAATAATATGTGTTAAATTACTGGGAAGGCCTAATAGGAGGGTACATTAAGATTTTTAGGATAAATTTTAGGAACAGCTTTTTTGTACTTATTAAGGAATGATCTCAAAAATATCTGACTTTGCTTGCTTTGTGATCAATTAATTAGACAAAAAAATACCATATTTGGTCTTGTTATTTAACCCTATTCAGTCCGGGGGGGGGGGGGGGGGGGGGGATTCCGCCTCCCCTGACGGTTTTTTTTTAATAACTCCTGATTGCTTAGTTATATGGCTATGATACTTACTGAGTTTCAACATTTATCTATTAGACACCTGCATGCTAATTTTTTAGGTCCCATACCTTTCAGAGGCTCTGATATTGGCCATTACTCGAAACTACCCCTAAAAATCTCTATGAAGTCCTTATAGTGGGGAAAATATAATAACTCCTGTTAGGATTATCCTTAGAACTTGAAACTTGCAACACAACTTTGTTTCGTCAAGAAGAATCATTGTGAATAATTTGAACATGTGACTAATCCGATTTCCCGATTTTTTCTGATTTCACCCGAAAATCGGAATAAAACGGATTTTCGGGCAATTTTTGGCAATTTTTTATCCGATCCATGTAAAAACCGGAAGATATGTTAAACAACTTTTACTTAGCTTTCAGAAACTTCAAACAGAATGTAAAAATTCGCTCTAGAACAAAAGTAATTATATTTTAAGCAGATAGTGGCATTTTTAACAATTTTCAAGCTTCTGATGACGTCACAGAAAATGTGCTGACGCAAGCGAAAGTTTAATGGCGCCATTTTGTTCCTTTTAAACCGTACTATAAGTGTGCCAAGTTTGATTCAATTTGAACAATCCTATGAAAAGTTATTGAGGGGGGGGGCGGAATCCGCCCCTCTGGTCATAGTATGTTCGAAAAACCCCGGACCGAATAGGGTTAAAGGGGTCCCCTATTAAACAAAATACATTTCACATCATCTGATTGCAAGAAATATAATTTAAAAAAGATGACATATTATGAAAAAAGCATGTTAGTTAATAGGGACTAAATAGAACAGATAATAAGTTATAGAATCTCTTCAAAAGTCAAATAGGATTGCATTTCCAATAATTTAAATATCTGCATTTCTCAAGAATTTTAGTTGAAAATTCTTATAATGTGGTTAAGGTAAAAGTGACCAGGAAGGAAAGTTTTATGCCAGTTGTCTTGGTGAATCTTACGATTAACATTTCTTCTTGGAATGAAATGTTTTATGAATTTCAATCACAATTTGCTCTAATGAAAATGGCTGAAAGACAATTATTAACTTTTTTTTCTAGCTAAAAGATAAATTTGTTTCAGCAACTTTAATATTAAAACAGCAGGTTCTAGTCTGTATAAATAAGTGCATTAAAAACTGTAATAAATAGGACAATGCATTGAGGGATAATATTTCTTCTCTTCCATGGCCTTGCAATTTATTTTTAGCCTGTTGCTTTGTACAGTCATGTAGTAAGGTTTTTTGAGGACTAAACTTGGTCTTAAAAACTATATTAATATGTGATATATGAAATGTTGATATTTGCTAAGCATAAACCTTGTTGAACTGCAATGTCTTATTACTGCCAACAGGTAACCATTAGTAATGTAACAGTTAATAATGTCCCTTGGTAAATTGTGATGACCAAATCAAAATATTGCTGGCAAAAACATATTTTCTTTTTGTACATTAAAATATTTTATAGGATTACGGCAGATATGACGCTCCAAAAGGTAATGTAAAATATACCTCTATCATTTTTTTTGTTTTATTTTTGATCTAATTGTTATTGTCTTTAACAAGGTTATACAATGTGTTGGAATATCTGGACAAAAATCTGTACTTTTTTCATTTTTTCCAACATTGTTTGAATTTTAAGCTTTTAATAATTTTAATAATCAAACAGAAAAATCAAAAACTAATTAATCATTTTAATTAAGAAAGCTTTTCATGTATAGTTATAGTAATTAGAGTTGGGAGTAATAGAACTAAGATTTATTTTAAAAGATTTCAGTATACCTGACTAGTAATTGAAAATTTTCAAAATAAAACTTACGGATTGATGAAAATCTGTTTTTTTTTTAAAACAAAACAGTATAACCATATCTTTTGTTTTTATCAAACATTGGCTATGTAGGATACACCTTTTTCAATCAACTTTTTTTCTGTGCAGCAGAGTAATTACGAAAAACACAGCATGATTACAAAATTCACAGCATGATTATGATAGAATCTCCGCCTTTTCACTTTGTGGTTTCCTCATTTATATAGTTGGTACGCAAATAAAGATAAGACAGATTGGACTTCTTAATTTTATATTCTTGTAACAGGACATATTTATTTACCTTGCCTTGGGCCATAATTTGAATCTATTGCTTTTAAAATAGTAATAATTGTGTTTTAACTCAAGTATAACGTAAGAATTGAGATAATTCATCAGTGAGAATTTTGATTGCCCAATAAGGCCCCTGAAAGCTTTAAATATGTAATTTTTTTCTTATTTCAGAAAATTAACGTGCAATGATTTTAACATAAAAGTAATTAATGCAAAAGAAATTACCGTGGTCAAGGAACTTTTACCTTAGTTTTTAAATAAAATTAAAACAGTTTCCACAAGTGGGTTTTAAATTATATGAAATTACGTATTTAAATCTAGTAGGGAGAAAAACATAAGAATATTAGTTTATAACCAAAATAGTAGTTTTGTTTCTAACACAAGAACACAATAATTGAGTAGATATATGAGGTAGATATATTTTATAGTAGTTTTTTTTGTTATTATGTCATATATACAAGTTGTCACCTTTGTTTCATGGAGGATTAGAAATACCAAAAAGGTGTTTGCAAATTGGTTTAATAAAAAATTTAAAAAAATGGCTATCCTTAAAGAGAAGGTGCAAAACTATTTTTGTTATATGGATAATGCAGATAATGTAAGAAATTTTATAATAATCACTTGAGGAGAGCATAGAAAAAGATAAAGAATCAGAAGAATCAGAAACAAATGTGATAAAACTAAAGTGTATCAAGCAAGAACTTTTAAAAAATATTTTTGACACACTTTCTGGACAATGTTTTTTTACTTTTTACATTTAAAAAATGTATTAAATGCATAAATAAACATCTTAAGATATTTGTCCATGTTAAATTAATTATAAACGTATGATATGCTGTATGAAATTATGGCAAACCGTATTACCGCAATGGCGCATTAATTTATTGAAATAGATGAATCTTCCATATGCAGCATTTGGCACACTCTACTTTAAACTTGTATTCAGTTTGTTGTTATTTTGAATTTGCCATGACCATTATGAAACTTTCAAACATTTTTTTACAGCTGCCCTGACATTATTGAAACGCCACTGTGCACTATTCAAAGAACTTATCACAGATGACGCAGAGGTATTTGTGTAGTAATTAGTGTACAAATCATTTCTTAAGTTTATTATATACTCTACATCGTTTTTGTGAAGTGTATCAAGAAAATCATTTATAATTGAGAATAAAAAAATATTTAGTAGCAACAAAATGCAAACAAGGTAAGAAAAAATTGTATTAAATGAGCTAGCTAGGTCAACTAGCTCTAAATCGTTCTTCAATCGTTTACTTTTATTAGGTAATTTATAAAGCTTTGGAACAATGGAACAGCCACATCAACAGAGACTTAAAATACCTAGCAATCTCAACAACAGATGCAATACTAGAACAAGTAAGTTCATGTTGTTTGCTTAATGGACTAAATTTACATGAAAAATTATAAGGCATTTAAGGGTTTTCTCTTCGTACAATGCTACCGTCAAAAAATCACATGTCCTTCTGCAAAATGATCAATTATTGTAGGTCAGCAACTGCAACTGATATTTTTGTCCGCTTTAGTCAGCATTTGCAGAGTACCAACTTGCAATTACAGGGCTAAAAATTAAAATAAAAGGTAAAATACCTAACAGGACTAATCATTACGTCAGTTTTATATCTACTTGTATTATATTGTGCTATATACACAGTCAATGTTGTTTGTATTGTTTTCCCATTGATCTTTCTTTCTGTTTCTTTAATTTTTTCTTTTTTGTTTCCATTTTTTATTTTATGGCAATATGTGGCCGTCCAAGGGAATTTGATTACAAATAATTTACGTTAATTAGTGTGTAAAGTTGATGCTTTAGCACTAAATGTTGAGATTTATTTTAAATACTCATGTTAATCACCTTTTTAAGTTCCAAGTAATAAAATTTATAAGATGTAATGGAACTTAATTTTGATAATTAAGCCTGGTTGGAAAGTTTTTACCTGGTGCGTGATTATTATCATGCACTTTAATTTTTTTAGATTCATGATTTTGACCTTCATAACAAAAAAACAGCTATCGTCATTTAGCATTTTTAGCATAGCAAAGTAACTATAAATTCTTTGAAATAAAGTATCTGCAACTATTTTTCTTTTTTGTTTTGTAGTATTATGTTGTTCTTCTGACTGATTCGATTAATAAATACGCACTGTCTTGACTATCACTAAAATAATCTACCATTTGTAAAAATACACATGAAAAGCAAAGTAGATGCCATTGATCTGAAATAAACAGCCTCAGTTTTGGCCTTATATTAAATAAAGTTATCAAAGAAAACACAGGCAGGAGGCCTGTGTTTTCTTTGATAACTGAAGTTTGTATTTAAGTTTGTATTTAAGCTAGTAATTTACTATTTTAACAATCTTTGTTAGTGCTAACATGCTTCTATAACGATATCTGAAATCAATTTTTTTTTACCTAATTTCGACAGGTATTTGGCTTAGTTTTTATTTTCAAACCTACTTTGTATCATATATTTGTCAATGTATCATATATTTACCTGAAAATATTCATATATTCTCATATATTTGCCCTAATTTTGGTCATGTATTCATATATTTTGTATGACAATTTCCCCTAGGAAGCCTGAAAACATTTCTTTTAACACATAAGCATTGGATTTATTTTTTCAGAAAATGCTGGTGCATTTGTAATTTTCCATGTTTTGATAGTTAGTTCACAAAACATATAATTTTGTAACATACATTTTTTATTTCTTTATCATTAAAACGTTCATAATTTTTTATACTTAATTTTTTTCCTGACAGTTTTATAATCGAAATTTAAATTTTATATAACCACAAGCAGACACAAACTGAGTATTCATCATCATCATCATCATCATTCTCGGCTTAACGTCCGTTTTCCATGCTAGCATGGGTTGGATGGGGTATAATAATGACCCTCTTCCAATCTGATCTAGACTGTGTTAGATCTAAACTCAACTTCCTCTCTATCAAGTCTGTCCTTATAACCTCCTGCCAAGTCTTTCTCGGTCTGCCTCTGGGCTTTGCCCCAGGAACTATCAAGTCTCTACACTTTCTTACCCAATTATCCTCCTCCATTCTTTCCAAGTGCCCCAGCCAATTTAATCTTCTTATCTGGATAACATCTTTAATTCTACAGAGACTTAGCCTGCTTCTTAGCTCATCTAAACTCTTTCTGTCTCTCAAACTGGCATTACACATCCACCTAACCATTCTCATATCATTCCTTTCTAATTGGTCAAGATCTTCCTGCTTCACTGCCCATGTCTCACTACCGTACAACATAACACTTCTTACACAGGCCTCATACAACCTACCTTTTACCTCAATTGACAGGACTCTGCTGGTCAATAAAGGAAGTAACTCTCTAAACTTTTTCCAAGCAGAACCTATCCTGCAAGTAACACTTCTTCCAACACCCCCTTCACTGCCCAACATATCACCTAAGTAACAGAAGTTCTTAACTATCTCTAACGAGCCACTGTTGTACATCATTAAAGCTGGAAATACTTCATTCTCTATAATCTCACCTTTGCAACGCTTGCATACAAACTGTATGCCAGCTCTTAACCTTCCACTAATACTACTGCACTTCTTATGTACCCAATGCTTGCAAGTCTGACAAAAAATTGAGTTACTACCAACCCCTTTCCTGCAAACTCCACAAGGCCACTTTCCAACTACAAGGTCACACTTGACTGCAATGCTACTTATCATGACTTTAGACTTTGCTGTGTTCACCTTCAGCCTTTTCTCTTCTAGTCCTTTCTTCCATTTCTCAAACTTTTAAACTAATTCTTCCATCGACTCTGCTATGAGAACCAAATCATCTGCATACAATAACTCCCATGGGCAACCTGTTCTGAACTCCATCGACAGCGCTTCTAAGACTAGAATAAACAACAAAGGACTAAGTACAGAACCCTGATGTACACCAACATTTACACTAAATTCATCACTAAGTGAATCGTTAATCCTGACACGACTTCTAGCATTGCTGTACATAGACTGAACCATCGTAACTAGCCACTCATCCACACCTAATTTTCTCATAGCCCACCAAATAACTTTACGTGGCACTCTATCAAAAGCTTTCTCTAAATCTACAAAGGCAAAATAGAGATTCTTTCTCTTTCCTAAATACTTTTCCTGAAGCTGTCTGAGTAAAAATATTGCATCTGTAGTGCCACGCCCTGGAACAAAACCAAATTGCATCTTATCTATATCAATTCTTTCTCTAAGTAACTTATCAATCACTCTTTCAATAACTTTCATTACTTGATCAACCAACTTCAAACCTCTATAGTTACCCCTTTCTAATGCATCACCCTTGCCCTTGAAACAATTCACTATTACACTCGACTGCCACTCACTCGGAATAGCACCATCCTTTATAATCTGGTTAGCAAGACTTGTAATAAGCTCAACTCCAATATATCCAGATGCTTTTACCATCTCTGCAACAATACCTGATACTCCTGCAGCCTTGCCAATCTTCATTTTCCTAATAGCCTCCACTACCCATTCTGTCTTGATCTGCATGGCTGGCCCTTCTACGACATCATCATCAGACAAATTATCCTCGTCCCAATCAAACTTAGTGTTAAGCAACCTCTGATAATGTTTCTTCCAAGCTACCCTTTTCTCCTCCTCTGTGCTAGCCAAAACACCTTCATCATTACGTATACACTTCTCACCTACAATGTCTTGATTAGTCTTCTTCATTTGCTTTGCTATCTTGAATACCTCATTGCGCTGGTCTTCCCTTCTTAACACATCTGCAAATCTGTTTCTCTCTGCTTCTGATTTTGCCTTATACACTGCTGTACGAGCCCGACGCTTAGCTTCTAAGTAAATATTTTTACTACCACCTGACTTCCACTCTTTCCAAAGTTTCCTCTTTTCCTTTATACACTGGTCAACCTCATTATTCCACCACCAGGTCTGTCTATGTCTAGCTGGTCCTTTTGTCCACCCACAGGTATCATCAGAAGCTTCTAGAAGACAATTCTTCAAAGTAGTACAAGTACTTTCAACATTGTCACTATCACATTGACTATTGTAGGCTAACTGCTGAACATTGTCACTATCACATTGACTATTGTAGGCTAACTGCTGAACTTTTGCACTAAATTGTCTTGCTACAATCTCTTCCTTCAGCTTCCAGACTTTTCGACGGGGCCTGTACTTTCCCTTGGCTTCTCTAAAACTCTTCAAGATAATATCACAAACCAGCAACCTATGCTGGGAAACACACTCTTCCCCCGATATAACTTTCACGTCCTTCACCATTTTCTTGTCTGACTTTCTAACCAAAAAGTAATCTATCTGTGTCTTACAACCATCTGACTCATATGTTATCAGCCTACCCTGTCTCTTACTGAATGATGTGTTGCAAACCACCATGTCCGTTGCCATTCCAAACTCAAGCAATCTCTCCCCTTCCTTATTTCTGCTCCCAAATCCATAGCCTCCATGCACACCTCTATAACCTTCAGATGACTTCCCAACATGACCATTAAAGTCGCCGCCCACCATGACAAGTTCAGTGTCTCCAAACTTTGATGTGACTGCTATTAACTCATCATAAAACTTATCTTTATCTTCATCACTGAGTCCACACTGTGGAGCATAAACTGACAGAAAAGTGACAATCCTATTACCTATCAAAAACTTTATCACTATAATACGACTATTAACACGCATAACATCTATTACTTTTTCTACCCACTTCTCTGCAACGAATATGCCAACTCCTCCATATCCATCAGTATTACCAATCCAAAAAAGCTTATACCTTGCCCTCCTACCTTCCACAAATCTCACTGAAGCTCCTCTCCACCTAACTTCCTGAACACAACACATATCAACAGATCTACGTTCTAACATTTCAACTACTTCACCTGCTCTACCTCTCAGAGTACCAACATTTACACTAGCCATCCTCAACCTAGTGTTATCTACCTTGTGATGTGATAGCTGGGTAACGGTCTGACGATGCTCACATCTGACATCTGTCCTACCGTGCGCGACACCTTCACTCCTTAGAGTTCCAGCCCCGTTTACGCAGTTTGTCTGATTAACTATTCTTACGGCCATTAATAAAGAGTTTTGGCATTGTTTTACAGCTGGATGCCCTTCCTAGCGCCAACCGTTCACAGACCGGACTGGGTGTTTTTTAAAGTGACACCATCACTTTAAACTAAGGTATGGTGGAGGACGTTCAACTCCTCTCTTGTCTCTTAAGGAGACCCTTCACCCTAGGTGGTATTAATAACGACTAACAAAAATTGGGTTGTTATTACTTATTAATGCTTGATGATGATTTACCATTTACCAACTGGTGGCCTTGTGGTAGAGGGTTTGTTTTCACTGCTGGAGGTCTTGGGTTTAAACCCTGGCTAAGTCATGCCAGAGACTATAAAAGTGTGAATCTACCTCTGCCTAGTGCTCAGCATGAGAATAAGATTGATAGGCGGTTGTCTAGTTGAGTGATTGCTGTGCTTGCACGACTTTCGTAGCTTGAATGGCAGCTTTAAATGCACTAGGACCCCCTTCGAAAGAACCTTGTTGATAGTAGTACCAATAGGAACTGAAGAGGTCGTCCTGGGTAAATAATTTCAATAATAATACTAATAATTATTATTGATAGTGGCATAGTGTTTGGGATTCACTGCTCGTGGAGCTTGATCTGTAAACGTCCCCTGCTTCGTGTGATGCACAAAGTAATGGAATTAATCCTGCTCGAGTCTACATAATTAAGTCTCGAAATTATTTGTGCCACTGAGTGTGTGAAAAATATGTTTGCCATAGCTCATCTAATTTTGGACAGCACACAGTTCATCATGCTTTGCGGTAGGAGCATGCAGAGGCGTGGTTGGGTTTCCACATGCTTTATATGACAAGGCTGGATAACAATAATTCCTTTTTTAGATTTCTTTATGTGTTTCAGAACATGGAAAGCAAGGCAAACCAGAATATGTCAGGATTTTAAAGGTAGAACTAAAAGTTTTTTTCGATCTTTTAATGGGTAATTTTATTGCAACGAAAGTATTTTTCAGGGCTTTATGACGAATTTTCACAAAATCCTCAACTCACCCTCATCTTCTAAGGAAGCATTATTGGCGATCAAAGGATATGGCAAGTTTGCTAAGGTGAATGATTTTTTCATTTTAAAGCGAGCATTATTTTAAGATGTTGCTTATTGGTGGCTGGCTGGTTCATTTGCTGGGGTGGTTTTTAAATTCTGTTTATATGCAATAAATCTATCTTTGAAAAATGAAAATACTGAGAATACAAATATCATAACTTTTAATACAAAATAAAATATTGTTTCTGCAAGTGGGCTGAGATGCTTTTGTTAGAAAAAGTGAACTGACATAGTAGTTGTGAAAGTAAGATCTTGCTTACCAAACCAGTCTGCTTGTCCATATAAACAGACAATAAAAAGAAACCGAAAATAGAGATAGCATAACATGGCAAAAGTACTTTTCAAATGAGCCTGCTAGCTCCTATAAATTCCTGTTTACCATATTAAGAAAACCTGTTTTTTGGTATTGATCAGGTGTAAATTTTTCTTCCAACTCATGTTGTGTATTTCTGATGTTCTGTAGTGTATAAATATATTTCCGTAGGCATGTGCTGAATTTTTTTCATCAGAAGATATGAAAAGCATGTTTGAGGAAATGCTGAGACGTAGTGAACAATGTTACCAAAGGTAAAAGGTTTCGTTTCATATGCATCAATTTTGTATGTATCAATTTCGTATGCATCAATTTAGGGCTCTTTGTGTGGATAACTAGTCTAAAGCATCTAAAATCTTTATAACCAATATACTACTGTACAATACGTTAAGACCAATCATAAATCCTGGTGTGAAACCGAATCACATTACTCAGCAAAATATCCATCCAGATGTAGTTGTACATCAACTAAATATCAAAACAACTGGGTCTCCTGCAAATATAAAAAATATAAGTTATAAAAAGAACATAAGGAAGGTAGAAGTTGTTGCTGCACAAAACAAGAATCATGCTCAAACTGAAAATCAATTGGTAAACGAGAAAAAAAGAGAACATGAAATTAATACACGTGGAATTTTCCGTCTCCCTATCGCTGCACACAATATAGAGACGCTGACAAGCATACCTGAGAATGTTCAGAATGTCAATATTCAAAAATCCAATATTAAAAAAACAGCCCATGATTCATCAACAGCAAACAATAAACAAACTTAACAACAATCTACATGAACTTAAAAACAACATAGATCGCATTGGAGAAGTTAAAAATAACCTTTTAACTACACCACAAAGAATCAAGCAAACAACAAACAAACTTTTTGTCTTTAAAAAAAGTTTTCAAATGTTTTAAAAGTTATGAAAATAAGGATTGCTGTTTAATATTGCCTTTTAATTCTTATCCCCCCATAACCTTTTATCTAGCATTGAAACAATTTGCGAGGAAAATTTATACTTGCTTCCAACATTTCTTGAAGCATTGGCAAACATGACGAAGTATTTAAAAGAGGTAAATATTTAAAATGTAATGTGGAGGCCATGCAATCGGCTTTTATGCAACACAGCTACCCAAAATTTTATATGGGATTTTTTTTTATCTCCGTTTTATTACCAAGACCAGTGCAATATTGTGCAGTACCAGTCTAGTGTAGGGTATAAATTTTTTTAGATTTGTTAAATATTGTAAACAAACACCTAGAATGTTCCCAAGCTTGTATATAAATCTGTCACAGAACTTCCTTTTTTTCAATGCTTTTTTAAGAAAATAATGTTCCTATAATTGATCTATTTTATTCTAGATCTCCTCTTCATATCTTTATCCAATGGAAAAAATTATAGTCACATTATTTGACTATTATCCTAAACTTGGCAAAAATTCACAGGAATTATACAGAAAGGGTTTCACAATGTTCATTGAAGCCATGTCTTCTAGTCCAGTCATATTGAAAAAATGTTTGTCCCACATTGGTAACTATAGCTTAAATTGTGCTTTTTTGGTTATGAATTTTTTAAGCATTTTTCACAAAATTAATTCTACTAAGCATGAAAATAAAAACTTTTCATATCCCTTTTTATTTTATCAAATATAAATACAAATGAAATAACATACATTTTATTTGCCTCTTTTTGATGCTCTTTCTCTTTCTTTAGTTTTTGTGTTCATTAGAAAAAAGCTGTTTTTTGATAGTGTATTTATATCGTAACTGTACATAGCTCATCAGGGGAAATGACAAAACGAAGGAGGTGTAAGGGTCTTATATAATTCATTACAGACTTTGATCATAACTATCCAAAGAAATATCTGCTCATTAAGTTGTTTTAGAAAAGGAATAAAATTAAATAAATAAAATTAAATATTTTTAACATTAAAATTATTAAGAGTGTGCTTCGAAATACTTCATATAAAAAATTAATAGAAAGGCAAAAACCCAATGAGTCAAGAATAATTGAGAACAGTCTACTAAATAGAGCATACTTGCATAAGTGTATTTTCCAAAAAAATATGTTGATTTACATCTGGTTTTATTATTTTGTTGTACTTTATATGTTTTCTTTAGTTTATCAATGTGTGATTAGAACTTGTTCATATCCATATCCAACAAGTAATGATGAAGAGGTAAAGATATTACCATTTGTACAACGATAATATTTTCATAACATTGTTAGCGAAAATTGACAGATGTTATGAATTATTGATGTAACATAACATTCAAAGCTGCCGTAAAAATCCCTTCAATGTGTAATGCTTATTTACTTTAGACTGTGTTGAATGAAGCTGAGGAAATCAAGCAAAATGAAATCAAAATATCATATAAAAACTTTCTTTCAATATGGGCAACGCTACTCAAAGATCGTAGTTACAAGGTAAAAAAACATGTGATGAATTAAAAAAATGTATGTAAGCCAAAGGTGGTAACTGAAAGTAATGAAAGACAAGTTTCCATGGATTTTTCCACTGTCTAACGACTTATTTGACTAAATAAGGCACAAAAACACACACTAAATTTCCTTCGAGAAAAAATACAATAGTATTTGGTGTTTTTGATCATGATCGCCAGACCTTTTAAGTTTTAATGTTCAAACACACTAAGAAGTAGCGTAATACTGACTTGTATTTTTGTACGTAACTTGGCTAAAGAGCTTTTTATTGAGCAACGTAAATGATATTATGTAAATACTATTTCCAGATCACTGATTTTACTTAGGCAAGTATATTTGATGATCCCAAAACGGCACAGTCACTAAAAGAACTGGTTTATGATAATATTGTTGAAGCTGTGTTATCTGTGTTGAAAAAATTGAATCTTAGCGCTGACAAGAAAAGTATGACGGAACAAGAAACAAAAGTATGGTTGTATGAGGTTTTTGTTTATAGTGCTATTGTGGCTTGGGTCTGTTTTCATTGCCAGCATATTTATCTCTCTATCAAGTATAAGGACATGCTGAAACACTGTATTCCAAATTAAAGTCTATTTTAAGAATAATGTGATCATTTATAAAAAACTAGTGTTATTTAAGGACAAGAAAAGAAATGTGAATGCAGCATACGTTTTATTGATAAATTTGCAGATGATAAGCCTTTTTATACCCCGAAAGTATCTAAATGTGCTTGCTTTTTTTGATACCGTAAAAGTCCTTTCTTCCATTGGCTAACACGCTTACTTTAACCAATGTCTCTGTAATAGCATCAACCCTAAATTTGTCAAAATTACTAAAAATGGTTATCACAAGAATTGAAATAGAAATATGAAGTTAGTTCACAAATGTTGATTAACTGTAATCTTTGAGCAAGTAGAGATTTTATTCTTACAATAAAACTTTTAAAATCACACACCCTTTTTATTTTGTGCGTTTTTTATTTAGTTGAGTGATCCATTGGAAGAGATTTCCTCGGATCCTACTGAGAATTTGGTTCCTAAAATGCCTGGAGATTTCTTGGTGCTTGTTAATGCAGTGGATTTCTTCAAGTATGTGTTTGTGTTTTTTAGAATAAAATCATTAGTACAGTGCTCTCATAAGTTTTCTAACGTCTTTACATTCTATCTTCTTCATTATTGCACTTTCAAGTTATAGTGTAGCCACACAAAAATTACAAAGCCGGACATGAGCAACCCTAACAATAATCTATCACTAGTCGATAAGGCATGTGGAAAAATCCACTTAGCCTGATTTGAATTTTACAACGTAAGCAATAAACCGAGAAATTTATTTGACTGTTGCTTCAAATGTGTAGAGCTTCAGAGGCTGATCATAATAATGTGTAAGATCTTGTACTTTCAACCAACAGTTAAGGAGATGTGCAATAAATTGGTTAGTCGTTGGCTCTATTATGTAAAGCTTAAAATGCAGATCAAGAAAATGTTTAAGGTTATTTCGATGATGTCATCAACCTGTCAGTACCGAAACAAGTGGTATGACCCAGCTTTGGGGAACTTACACAATTCGGTCCTTGGTGGCCCCTAGTTACCAATGTGGAAGGCGATGTCTGTTATTCCCAGCTGTTTTCAAGATATAAGGCCTTAAACATAAAAATGCAATGCTTTGGCTTTGCTATTTGAAAAAAATGTGTTGGCAACAGTATAAATACATTGACGTCCTGCCGTAACGTCTAGGGAGTTAACAAATTTTTTAAAACATTTTTCAGTGACTTGAAAGAAAATTTTCGGGACTTTAAAGGAATATGAACACATTCACTATGCTTGTATCAAGATTAATTAAATCAATTTACCTTAATTGATATATTTCTTAAGAGTGTAGTTAAATCTCAAAATAGGTATTTCTCAAGAACAAAATAACTTTTTAATGTTTTCTATGCTTTACAACATAAGTTCATCAGCATTTTTTTATTTGTTGTGTAAGATTCATTAAAGTGATTGCAGAGACAAACTGAGTTTTCTTTTTTAGGTATATTTTAACAGAACATGGAAATGCTTCATTCTTGAGATGGTTGTATATTTTTGTTGAGGATATCATCACATTGTCAACAAGGTAACTAAGTTTTCCATTAATATGGACGTATTTAGCCCCCACACATCACTTTTATTAAAGTAATCTTTAAACAAGACTTCTATTACCAATTCCAATGAAACTGTTTTGAAGGTCCTGTTTATGTTAGCCAAAATATTAGTAACTGTGTTTTATGTTATTAGGTTTCCAGTTATTAGTGGGTTTTACAAGTTATTACAAGCAGCATGTATTGTTATAGAAGAAAACTCGTATTTTAAGGTATAAGTTATGAGGAGTCTGTTTATTGAAAATTGAGTTGCTGCTTTGTGTTAAAATCCTTAAGAATCCAATTTTTTGGCAAACTTTTGATCAAGAATTTTATTATTTCAATGCACCTTCGGTTTTTTCACTCTTTTTGTTATTTTATATTTTGTTTAAAGTTGCAGGAGAGTATATTTTGTATCTTAAATCTTATTTGTGTATATAAAATTTATAATCACAAAAAAATATATTTGAAGGCAAAATTAACACACACTAATAAAAGGAAAATACTACTACTACTAATAATAATATATGATTGTTAAATATTGACCACTTGAAGGAAAACTTTATAATATAGTTTTCGAGGTGTTCTGTTGTTAACCAACTGAAAGAGCATCTTTTTTTACACAGAATATCTCAAAAGAACTTAACAATGAGAAGTCAAGAGTGTTCATATTATTGCAGAGTTATATGAAAGAGGTGAGTGAAACTATTGATATAGTTGCTTATGGATAACATTAAAATTACATGAAAATTTGGGGTGATTTATCTAGTCAGAGGAATGTGTGCAGGGGTAACTAGACACATAGAAGTTTGACTTCAAATTGAAATTGTTTATTAGTATCGAACAAGTTACTACAATAAGGTAGATCATCATTGGTTATGTGAACTTAAATTATAAACGATGTATCTTCTTTTCTCAGGTGCTATCCCGAATTAAACAGTACAAGGAGGATTTACTGATCTCTTGTCTGCAGTTCATACTCTCACTACCTACCGAAATTGTAAAAGATTCGTTAGAGAAGATTACACCAGCTTTTAAAGTAAGACAAAGATTCCAGTTTATAATGTTTAACATAGTTGCAGTATTGTTAATAAGCTAAAATTTCTTCCTAGTATTGTCATGTTTTTATTCTTCTGGCATCAACAATGCAACTAAATTTTCTCTCCTCTTCTCCAATTTTTACTGCTGTTTCTACAATTTTTATGTCGTGTTAACTAATTTAGACTACTTTCCAACTTGGGCTATCCCATTTTGAACTAGCTGAACTTGGTTTATGCACATTAGAAAAATGGAACCTCTGTTTGGACAAGTCAGATGTGAAAAATGTGTTATCCAAAGTACTACCTTGCCTTGATGATTATCTACAGTCTTCACAAGACTCAGGTTTGTAATTAAGAAATGCATGTTTCCTAAAAAGAACAATGTGTATATAGTTTTTCGCGGAGGATTTTTCCGTAATCTAATATTAACTTAGCGGCAGTATCACTCTTAGAAATTTGTATAAAAAAGAAATCTTTAAGACTAATTAACATTATTTAAACGATGAGGGATCAAACTGTCAGTATTTATTATTAGCAGCGCACTGATTCTGCAATATTCTTGCAACTAAATTTAGTAAAATAGGAAATATTAATTAATTAGCTTCTGATTATGTATCGCACTTGTAATAATAATGGAAGTGGAGGCATTTAAAACAACCACAGATACATAGGATTAGATGTTTTTTATAAAGCAAATGTTATGTTTGTTAAAAGTATATTAAATTAGAAGTTTTCTTTGCCTAGATCACTTTCCTTCTGCATTGAATTATATAGAAAGAGTTTGAAAAAGCTAAAGTACATCTGGATTTGGCACTGTTGTAGTACTATCAGGGGTTAGGGGGTTAAAGGATAGAGGGTTAGCAGTCTTTCATTTCCTGGACAATTTTTAAAGTTTTAAGGATTGAAAGTGCTTTTTTATTATTCTAGAAACTTATTGAAAATTTTTTAATTAATTACCCTTTAGCTATAAAGATTAAAATAATGTGAACTGGTGTTAAAAACTTGTAAACCTTTCAACACTAGTTGATAACCCAGGAAAAAATTCATGGGAACCTCAAAGCCATGACAGCAGGACCTACTGATTGGTACCCAGGGCAAATAAAATTTAACGCCAAGTCAGCAGTTTTTACTAGTGAAAGTATTTTGCATACTACATAACAATATCTTACATTTGAAATTTATGTCTTACTTTTAAATCATATAGTTAATCTAATGATTCTAGGTGAAAAAGAAGATTATATCACCGAGAGGGTGAGTCTAACTCATTCAGAACGCAAAATCAAAAGAGTACCCATCCGTTATCTGAAAGCATTAATCAATGCAAGCAAGGTAAGATAAATTTATTTATTTTAACTTTAAAAGGTAGAATTGCCTAGACTCAATTGATGGCAGAGAATAATTGTTTGATGATGTTGTGTTGAAATATCGTTTAAGCTTGCTCAGATCAGTTGTTTGCTGTAAAGTTGTGTTCTTGTGTTAATAAAACAAGTCTATAACAACATGCTGCTGATAGTGAAGTCTTTTCTCAGCTATAATTCATCAATTGAGATTAATTTTACTTGTATAAATTTATGCATCTATCACAATCCAAAACAAAACTTTTTATTTAGCTGCCATAACGAGTTTGCAATTAGAAAAATAAAGCCTTTTTTAAAATTGAATAATTCTGAATTACATGTCTTATACTGTGTTTTTGTCAGGTTATAGAAAATACGAAAGGGGTAACCAAATTGATTTGTTTTGCTATATATTATTATATAATTTATTTCAGCAAACTGTTGAGTCACCACTTATGAAACTGAGGTTAAGAATTGTCAATTTTCTTGGAACACTCGGTGGTAGCGGCAATGTAGCTATTCTTCAGAATAACAAGCCCATTGATTTGTCAAAAGCAATTGCATGGGACAATGAAGAGCATCTCTCCTTTGCACTTCCTTTCCAAGATATGAAGCCAACAATTTTCTTAGGTATGTGTTTACATCAAATTAAAGATGATCATACTCTGGCATACAATGGCTCTATTTAATTATCCAGTTTGTCATGTGTAGATTTCTTGCTGGCCTGTTCCTATTAATTATATTATTATTATTATTATTTTTATTTCCACTGGACTTACTTTTTTTCTAGACTCCTACTTACCGCGTGTTGTGGAACTTTCTCTTTCATCAAGCAATCGTCAAGTCAGGGTTGTAGCTTGTGAACTTTTGCATGCACTCGTCTTGTTCATGCTTGGGAAAAGCATCCAACAAAATAATAAAGTAATTGCTTTTGTATAGAATGCTTAACATTATTTTGCACTGCATTTTTTTGATTTTGTTGTTCAAGATGTTACATTCTTCAATTTAAAGCTGAAATGCTTTAAATTTATGTGTTTATTTGTTTATTTCCTGTCTCGTGAACAAATATTCTGCTTTAATTGGAAATTATCAGCCGAAAGAGAGAAATTATTCAAAAATTTGAGCTTTAAAAAGTTCTATGTTCTACCTAACCATGTGTATAGGTGTCTACTCTACTAAATTGTCTGGTCTATTAAAAACAGGCTCATATTTGTTTACCATAATGTATATTTTCTATTTTATTCGTTGTTATTGAGTACTACTGTAAACCTTAGAAAAAAGCATACTGTATATTACAGCATATTAGCATACTGTTTCCAATAGTATGATGTTTTATACTTTGTAGACAAGCATGGAGGGCCTATATAGAAAAGTTTTTCCTGCTTTGTTGAAGTTGTCATGTAGTGCAGAGCAGGTATGTGATGGTACCGTGTACCTTAAGTTAACACTGCTCTTGTTTAATAGCTTGTGCACATAATTAAGTTTTTAAGGATATTTTTACTTCAAACTTGTTCACTTATTTAAAAATCTTGTACTTATTTTTCAACACTCCATTATGTGTGAGACATTTTAGTTTTACTTAATCTTGCTTTTGTTATTGTTAACAAATTGAAGCATAAACATAACAGACAATATTTCCAAGGTCTGTACATACACCCAGGGCTTTGAATTTTGAGGAAATTGTGTTTCGTGTGAGACCGGGAGAATAAAGTATTAAAACATTTTGTGACAGGTTTAAAGTTATAACATATAAGATTTGTTATTTACATATGTGGTCAACAACAGTGATGCATTTTTTTAATTTAACATCAAAGGAGACTTCTCTGTTCTTTTTTTCTTTTCTCTTTCTTAGTATAAAATGCTGTAACATAAAATTACTGTGACATATTGTTTACATATATCTATATGTAGCTAACAGTTTTAATCAGAATATAGGAATTTAAAACAAGTACAAATTCCACAAATAAAGCAAGATTTGAATGTTCAGCAAAATTTTGTTGTACTCAGACATTTGGTTTTCAAAAGGAGCATGTGCAAAATTCAGTATAATGACACTGATTATTTCATTTTCACCTAATTATTTTGTGACTCAATATTATAATTAGAAAGTGCATTCTTTGCAGGTTGCAGAGCAACTTTTTAGTCCATTGTTGTTTCAAATCATTCATTGGTTGACTGGTGCTAATAAGGCAGAAAGTGAGGAAACAATGGCTTTATTGGACGTCATATTGGTCTGTATTAACATTCATGTTTTTATATAATTTATTTAATGCTAGTAAATAAATTGTCTGACGAATTAAATAAACAAGCAAAAAAAAAGAACTTAGCAAAAACTTAACAAAAAATGGGAGAGAATTTCCGAAAAGAAAAAAAGGTTTAAAAAAAGTAGGATGTTGAACAAAACAATATTCACCAAAACTCTGAAAGGTAAAAATACTTATAAGATAATGTGATTAGTCAGCAAACATATCTGTGATTAGAATATAGAAAATATTTCAAATCTCCAATCGACATAGCTATATATCATGTTTTCACACATGTTTGTCTTACCAAATGTTTTACATGGTTATGGTACCTATAACTATATTTTGCAGGATGGTGTTACAAGTTCAACAGACAGTTCGTTAAGAGACTTCAGTGCAAAATGTGTTAAGGAGTTTCTACATTGGTCCATAAAAAAGTCAACTGCTAAGGTAAGAAAATATTTAAATGTTGTTGTTTTTTCACACCCAAGTCAAACAATTAATCATGTGGAAAGGACAGTTTTTAATTTCCCTTACAAGTTGAATTAAATTAAGCAAGAAGGTCAACTATTGACCTTCTTTTTCTACTTCACTCTACTTCTAAAACAAATAATATGATGAAATGAGTGGTAGTACATGGGCCATGTTGTTCTGTGTTATCTTAAGTACTCCACAATTGATTAGCATGTAACAAAAAGTCAATATTTTTGTTACTAGCAAGTCAATTGTTAATTAGGCATGCTAAATCATAAAATCAACCAAATCAACTACCTCAAAACCTTGTTGATTTTGTTATTTTTGCACACAATAACGTGGTATTGCCATGGTAGAATGACTGTAAACATGTTTTCACACATTTGTGTTAGATATAAAAAAATTTGATAGTATGCTGACTGTGTTTTTGACTAAGAAAACTCAACCAGGGTAAAAGCTGGCTTTGCAAAGGAAATGTTTTCTTTACTAAAAAAAGTCTTAGTTGCTAATGGCCTGTTTAAATATTAGTTCACCATAAGAATTAAGGTCAATAGTTATAAAATTAGTGAACCTATAACATTGCAGATATAATATAACTGTGAGTAATTAGGGACCACCTAGAGACTAAAATTGCTCAAATTCCTGAAAGCTAGACAAACCCTCTCATTTCGGAATCGATTTGTTGATGTCATTATGAAACATTAAAGCCTTCACAAATTTCTGTATAAATATTTTTGTGGGCCGTGCAGATGTCATGAATTTATTTAAAACATCTACCTTTTTCACTGTTTTTCTGCCTAAGTAGATTTTTGCATGGGTCTTTTGACTTATTGTATAATATCTGCAAAGTGAATTTTTTCATGTAGCTTGAGTTTTTTTTTTACCATAAAGCAACTGGAAAAGAATCCTGCAAATCCAAAAAGTCTTTTTAAAAGATTGTACAGCTTAGCATTACATCCGAATGTATTTAAAAGACTTGGTGCTGCAATTGTATTTAATAACATATATGCAGTTTTCAGGTTTGCTATAAGTGTTTCTATTTCTTTTTTCTGTATTTGTGACAGTCTGGGGGAATCTCATTGCAACTTTTTCTTTTTTTGTTTGTTTGCATTACACCATTTATATGTTGTGTCTAAATATTCCAAAAAGTACATAACACTCATCATTGCATTTGACAAACTGTTATTAAGAATGAAAATTTTTAAAATTTACAAATCAATTTAAGATGAGAACTTTCTCGTTTCTTAGAGAAGAAGAATCTCTTGTTGATATCTTTACATTGGAAATATTAGTCAACTACATGAATAGCTTATCAATGTCACGCAGTGATGAAAAGTCTCTTGGTATGTATTTGTTTGTCTCTCTGAAGAAAACCTTTAGATTCAGAATGCATACATTAATTTGAACACAATCTGAATAGATCATCATAAATCAACACAAATCAGTATCACTAGATACATGCCAGTTGGTTTGAATAGCCCAGGTCTTCGCAAACAGTTATAATCGCATATAAAACAAATAGTATGCATCAAATATTAGATTGTTACATGAATCAATTGTTGCAATAGAAAAAAGTTTCTGACTGGTTCTATGCAGGCGTTGTTTAGAGCTTTAAGTTATCAAAGAAGATTGGACAGATTGAAGGTTTTTAGCAAGTCATGTTAGACATTCATATACTGTTGTGCCCTGAGTGTTTGTTTTGTTTGTACTTTACTTTGTATTTTTTACCATTACGTATATTTTTTTCAGGAACAACTGAACAATGTGAGATTGTTATGGAGCACTTAGAAAAAATAATCAAGAAAAAATACAAAATGTTATTAAAGCCAAAAGAAAATCGAAACAGACCAGTGTAAGTGTTCTATTAGATTTTACATTTTCATTACCCGAAAATTAGTTTTAAAACCATGCACCAAAGTTCGTGTGAAACTATAACTTTAAAGACAAAGTTTTTGTCTTAGAAAATGAGCGACAGGTGAAAGTTCTTAGCAGTTTGTATTCTGACAATTAGTAGTTTTATATGAATTTCAAAGTGTTACCATATGTATTTGTTATACTAAGTTACATATTAAAGCAACACTCACAATCAAAATGCTACTAAAACAAACATTCCTTTTGGATTCTCGTTAACTCTTGTCAGCATTTAATTTTGTTTACCTAAATTTTTTTCATTTACAATACATAATTACTTTCAGTGAGTTTAAGCATTTTAAAGAATTCAGCCTGGCTCACGTAACAGTTTGGCTACTACATCAATGTGGGTCTCCTCATGCTGCCTGTCGTCATCAGTGCATGAAATTGGTGTATGCATTTTTACCGTTGCAAAAAGGTACTGTTCGTTTATATTCACAAAGATTAGTTTAAAGCAAAAATATACCATGGGGAATTTTTCTACATTTTATATCTGATGTTGGTATCATGCATAAAAATTGATGTGATAGGGACTGTACATTTTTTATTGTAGGTGCAAAATCTCCATTAGACTGGGTAAAAAGGACCTTGGATGAAGAAAAAGATGGTTCAAAATACTTTACTGATAAGTAAGAAGATTTATTTTGTGTGTGTAAGTTGTTGTTTTGTTACATTGTGACTTTTGTGAATCTCTAATGTTTAAATTTTTAGATTTGAAAAAGGAAGCTACACTAGCCAAGGTGTACGAT
This sequence comes from Hydractinia symbiolongicarpus, assembly GCF_029227915.1. Classification (NCBI taxonomy): domain Eukaryota; kingdom Metazoa; phylum Cnidaria; class Hydrozoa; order Anthoathecata; family Hydractiniidae; genus Hydractinia; species Hydractinia symbiolongicarpus. The sequence goes on from NC_079878.1 coordinate 9,870,563, forward strand.
ATCATCCAACATTGGAGGATCGAGTAAAAGGAAAGTTCTCACTTAACCTAGCTATTGATTGGTTGGAAAACTTTCTGGGAGCATTGGACTGTTATTGTTGGGTATTGGGAACTAAAATGCTAACATGCCAACAACTTTTCGTCAGTAAGTTTTTTTTCTTAGTTGGTGAGAATAATGTTGTGGGGCATAGTTTATTGCCTGCTTCTATGTTTATGTGATGTTGTCCATATTTAAAAAATTTAATAGAATTCAGATGTTTGATCAGAATGAACAATTCTCAATGCCTACAGTGGTGAACCATGATAAACATCCCTAAAAAAAAATCTAATGCAATGTTGTCAGATAATTGCGATTTATTTTGGCTATATGAAGGCATCTTCATTTTGTTTCATTTTTGACATGCACAAATTTTTCGTGAATGTATCTAGTCTTATTATCATAGCTTTTAAATTGGTCAGTGTAGCATACCAAAAAAAAAGAATTGATGACCAGGCACTATGTGAAAATTGTTTCAAACTACAAATTCAATATTTTGAACATAAGGGTCATAGCATGCCTAATATGACAAAATACTGATCAATATTTCCATGGCTCCATTTAAATGCTTTTTATTGAGGTGGTATTATTGTGTAAATGAAATATTGTATATTTCTTGCAAAAATTGCTGATATTGCTATATGGTTTATTTTTGCGACTAAAGTCTAAAGTCTTACCAGCAAGCTACTACAACAAAAGACTCATCATTATAAGATCAATTTACAAACACAAAAAACCCATCCTTGTCAATCTCTTTTTTTTTAGAAAATACAGAAAGTAAGATTATGACATCAATACAATATTTTGTTAGCAAGCTGTCGTTAATTGATGCGAAGACGTTGTGTAAACAGTATGGTGATAATGTTGTCCTGCCATCAGAAAATGAAAGTTTTAACAGGTTTGTTATTTCTCCTTCGATGTTTTCATCTCATGTTATTTGTTTTTTGTATCAATAATAAATCATCAGCTTTTCAGTTCCCTTTAAATAGCGTGGTAATGCTAATTTACACATTCAGTCTAAATTCAATATATGCTAGCATCTAGAATGCTAGCATCTTTTCAAATACATTGCAAACAGGAATGAAAAATGTTGTAAAACTATTTTAAACGTTCTTTTTCAAAGTGTACATTTTGCATGTCTTACAAAAAAATGTTGTTTTGTCCTTATTAAAGTCTTCTTTTAGAACGAAATGCACTGTCATCGTTCGTCTTTATAACTTTCTGCTGCTAACCTTAAATAATGAAGTATGGAATACTCAGCAATTGGGAGATGTTGCAAACGATATATTCTGTAAAGAGTTTTTTATAATGATGGTACATTGCTTGTTATGCCCGTCAAATGTTGCCTTCAATATATCTGATTTTGATGTCATCAAAAATCTACCGCTAGAGGTAACCAAGTTACATAATTTTTTCTACAAAGACTCTATTTGCTCACCTAGGTTAATCTCTCGTTAGTAGCACCTATTAGAACAGTTAAGTGGTATAATGGGTCTCCTAATGAATCTAAGGCTCTTGGAAACCCAGCGCAATCTTCTTTACTTAACAACTTGTGCTAATATATTGATTCCATTTTTAGCAGTTAAAAAAGGATCAAACTATATTGCTATAGTTGAGGTTATGCCTTAACTGGTGATGCACAACTTATTACACTGCAAGCAGCACTCCACGAATTGGTACCCAGTTGCTATATAATATAGTGATAAAAAGACTCTTTTGTGTCGAAGTATTTGGTTTAAAATTGTTTTGTTTTCTGTAAACGCATTCTAGTGATAGTGGTTAACCATTTTTGAGTCAAAATAATTTATATTAGAGCTGTAATGATAATATAAGGAATGTAAGGTTACCTTCGACCACTATTTCTGGCTTGACTGAATACTTGCTTTACAATACTTCTCTATCCTTGACTGATGAAAATTCTGTCACTTTGATAATTTTACTTCATCTTGAGATATTTATAATGAACTATTTATTTATACATTGTGTGCTTTGTTTAGCTTGAGCAATTTTTGAAAGTCTTCCTGAAATACTCCCCTGTGACCATACAAAAGAGGTGTGCAGCTGTGTTTTCAAACTTGTTATCAGAAACAGAATATGATCTACTTGGATATCTCCCACTAGACTTAACTACCAATGGAATACAATCCTTAAGTTGTGTTTCAGTTATTCAAATTGCATCTGGGTATCTTTTGTTACACCAAGTTGGGTTATTAAGCAAAGTTATCCCAAAGCAGGTAGAAGTTTTTTTATATTTTTAAAATAAAAAAAAATATTTATTTGCTAAATTTTAAACGCACACTTGTAATTATGTTTGCCTTGGAAAATACATCATAATACCTTTTTTATCTCTTTTATAGACATGTAGAAATATCCATGATCGATTGCTGTCAAGTCTTAAAAATAGTCTGGTTCCATTGTCAGGTGGCCAACAGGCTAGTATTGTTCCACTACAGAAATCACTAGCTGAGATTATTCTAAAACTAGTCTTGGTATTGCAAAGTGAAGAAGTAATTAAAGTCTTGTTAGATGAGAAACCTATGATAACTGAACAAGGTTTGTCAGTGAGCCATTGCGATTTATTTTTACATAACAAAAAAATCAGTGCTATCATAGATAGAATATATTTCTTATTGACTAAAAGTGAAACCCATTCTAAATTTAAGGGTTTTAAAATAAAACTATTTATATTTCTGTTTAGCAGGTCTTGTGTTAAAATATGTTAAGTGATGAGAGACAGATTTACAGCAAATTTGAAAGCCTGTTAAAACCTAAGTATATATTTTTCCTTAGGTTTTGGTAGCATGGAACCAAGAGGACTAATTTTCTACCAGTTATTTTCAAAAGTCTTTGATGAGTATTTTGTTTCAAGTCCACAACAAGTAACAGCCTTGCTTAGTGACAAAATTTCCTTTGGATTGTTAGCAAGCATTTTGCAAGGTGTGTTAACCGAATGTTTAAAGAACAAATCAACAGCCCTGAGGTGGGTTATTTTTTATCTTTTTAACTTTAAAGAAATGTTGACTTGAAATCGCAATGTGCTTACTAGACGTTGAATGAACATTTAAATAATACTACCTGTTCCCATAATGCAAATTAAAAAACGTTACTTAAATGTTGTCATTTCCTAAAATTAGAAGTGTGAATTCTAATGTAAACCGTGTGGATGACAAATCGGTTCAAAATGCTTCCATTCTCCAAAAAATTGATTCACTGTATACCACACCATTCTGTGGTGTTTTGACTGCTGTAATGCTGTATTTGTGGTACATATAAAGCCCAAATTTTTCTTAAATATTAACCATTATACAACCAATTTGGGGGTCCAAAATAGAGAAACGAAAACTGCGTTACTATTTGTAATGATGAATAGGGAAAAAATGTGGTGGTAACAGTTCTAGATCTTGTAGGATCACTTTAAAATATTAACTGTTTGATACAAACAAATTGAGATCTTGTTTCCTTAAAAAGGAAGTTCCTGGATAAACCCCTGAACTTATTTCTGTAGTTAAACAAGAAGCTATAGCAGATTAATTCTATCCTAAGATTCACTCATTTATAGTAGGGGAGAAAGGCAAGATTGATGATGCCGCTTCACTCCCTACTTGTAGCTCATTGAGATTTGAGTTATGTAATAAATCTGTTTGATCTATTAAATTTAGATTTTTTTGTTTATAGTAAACAAATATGTTCCAATGTTGTTACAAATTGGTCAACCTTGGTTCTGGGGTTAGAAGCAAACATGGAAATGAGGTTATCTGTGTTTACAATAACCAAATTAATTTTATCCGTTAGCTTGGTATGTATCACAACGTTTAATAAATACATTTTTATTTGTATTTTGTTTGTTTGTTTTTATTTTTTTATGTATATTTAGGAAGCAGTGAAACAGCCTAAGATATTCAATGTTTTTATTGACCTACTAAATGATACAAGTAATGACCTTTCACAGAAGGGAAACATAGTTGATTTTTTGCCAACCATTCTGCAACATTGTTCCGATAAACAGGCTTTGCAAGTAAAAGACGCATTAAAAAATCTAATTACAAGTCATTTCCCTATGAACTCTGCTGATTTAACTGTTGGTGAATCAAAATACATTGAATACATGACATGTTTAAATAAAGTAAGGTTCTTCCATTTCATTGTTTTCAGTTTGTATGTAAATTAAAAATGTAAATTAAGAATGTAAAACCTTTGTGACAGTACAGGTTTAAAAAAAGTGTCCATAATGGATATTTTGTTTTCTCATTAGTTTTTGCGTTGCCTGATTTCATCAGCAAGTCCATTGGTGTTCGAAACTTTTCTCAGTGTTATTGTGCGGGAAACAGAGGACATATATGAACAGAAGATAAAGCCTTCTCTTATATCTTTCGTAAGAAAGTAAGTTGTTGTGTAATTTGTTTTCCTAGTTAAAAGCAGTACTAAAATGTATTATCAGTATGTATTATCAGTATGTATTAAAGCTGTTTTAATGACTTATCAACTGTTTAGCCATTCCATACATAAAAATTGGACTAAGGTCATGATATATTGACCAAAAGCAGTCAGGACCATGCAGGTCACTGAGGTTTATATTTTCCTACAGTGACAGGAAAGTAAGGTTATTGAGTCATTACCCAGCGAAAAAAGTAAAATTGATATAATGCTCATTGTTTAAAAAAAACAAAAAATGGAAACCTCTTCTTTATGAGCGAAAAACACATTCGATACACATTTCATTTAAAAATGAACACAACATTCAAAAAGCAAATGTTTTCCAAAAAACAGTTTAAAAGTTTGTTGTCATTTGGCTCACAAAGCTTTTATTTTAATAAAATTAAACATAAAACATTTTCACTGAAACTTTGGTGTTGCTGGTTACATGTAAAAAGTTTATTTTCTTTTATTCTGTTGGGCCTATGCTTAGATTCAAGCTTGCGCTTGAGACTAAGCATAGACTGGTCACACAATTAAAAATGACCAATAAAATGTCTTAACAAATTGTCACCTTCTGTATTGTTTCAAAATGTAATATCATAAAGGGCAATAACATAGGAACTATTTAACAAACAAAAATCACTTTTAAACCAATCCTATCAAGTTGTAATGATCACCAGTAAAAACATCTGTTTTCAGAAAAATGATGACATAGCAAAATTGCTGATGTCAATTTTTTATCCCCATCAATCAATTTTTTTATGCAATTCTATATTCCTGTCATATCTCATGGAGCTTAAGCCATTAAAAAATGATTTAAATAATAGCAACAGGTTGTAACAATATCAAATATTGCTTTATAGGCTTGGTAACACCAAAAATATGCAGATTTTCAAACATTGCATGGACGTTTTTATGGACGAGAACAAATACCAAAATGAGTTACGACAGGGTGTTATTGAGCGAGTTTGCATTCCATTGCTGAACCACATCTCAGTACATAACATAAAGGAGTTTTTTAAAGCGAATATTGTAAGTTTGGCAGTTCAAATTCAATCGAAATTCACAAAGAATTCTGAAGAAGCATTTGAAATTCAGTTAATAAATAAAACTTGCTGCTTCAAAATAATAACACTAATGTATGGATTGATTTCAAAGAATGATCTCTCGTCGCCAACTGCAGAAATTGTTAAAGCTTACATGCCAAATCCAGTCAAGGGAAATGAATTAACATCGTTTTTATCAAGGTATTTATGCTGGCATACATTTTGAAGTTGTTCCTTTAGCAATCTGCTCTTTTGGCAATGGAAAATTTTAGGGTTGCCTTATTCAATTAAGCTTTTTTAAGAAGATTTTTGTAGATGTGTGAAAAAAGAACGTCAGACTATCACATTATTTTACATTTGCTATCCAGCACACACAAATTATTTTGGCCATGTTTAGAAGTGTATGCCATAACACTCACCTGAAAATCATGTGTTCTAAGTCCTTTTTTTTAATTGTCTGTTTAAATCAAGAACACTTTTGGAGTTATGATTTTGTATACATTAGATCAGCTTTAAATGCTTACAGAGAAGACATACGTGGGGAAACAGATTTTGTGGAACTCCGACGAAAATATCATTGTGCAGCTTACAACTGCCTTATATCTATCATATCATGTACGCAAACTGAATTGAAATTTTTTACAGGACTTTTGTTTACCGAAAATTCTGCAAAGGTTTGTGAAATAAACTTCACTGTTATCACATCTATCTTTTTTTCAGTGTATCTTTTTTTGTACAAGTTTTGTTTGTATTTCAACAGGGATCATACGTATTTGAAAATCTGATTAATTTGAAGAAACAATACAGATTTGAGTCGGAAATTAGTGTGCCGTTTGCTCGAAAGCAAATTCTGCAGTTGATAAGAAAGGCTGCTACAAATAATGATGGTAAAGCTCAAAATTCACCAAAAAATAAAGGTAATTTTGTATTTGAAGGACTTCGTAATGCGACATTGCAATAAAATATTTATTACAACTATTTTCATACCCTTCTGTACTAAAGTTAACTTGAAAAAAGGTAATAAGCCTGTAAGGTCACTTGTTGCATGCTCCAAATCATGGTCAAATTTACATGATCATCTACATTGAGATCCAAAAGGATGAGATTAGTAGCAGAAAACACTTTTAAATTTTTTGAATCTAATCAAGTAACATAAGGTCCTAAGTTTACTGTGAGCATTAACAAGTAAATTTCGGCTAGGTTTAGATTTTAGAAAGAATGTTATTGTAGTGTGAAAAACATTACAATTTTTATAAAAAAATTTATAGTGTTTAAAAAAGTTTAGGTTTGGCTACTATGCTATGCTATGCATATTTAAAGTAAATATATTTCAGGGAAATTTTGTTTTTTTTCAGAGTTACTGTTGTTAATACTTGTAAATTTTTTTCTACTCTTTATTTGACTACTTTGTAAGTTTTGAATATCGGTTATAAATGATGTGGCTTAAAAGCACCTATTCTACAGAAAAGGTTATTTAATGCCTAATGACTTGCATAAAATTTTGTCTATAGGATTTGTTCAGTACATGTCATCACAGTACTTAATGGGAACTAGTTTGAGTCAAGATGTCAATCAATTTGATTTCAATAATCCAGTTGAAGCATACACACGTTATGAAACTGACGATAGCAATGCCTTGGATCAAAGTAGTGTAGGGTCCCTACATGAAGAAGTAAGAATGGATATGTCTTAAGCATCAATACTATGGCCTTTATGCAAATAAGAACACTTATTTTACTAATTTTCTTATTTATTTACTTAATAAAATAGCAAATAACTTCTTATTATAAATTATTGTTTTAATTATTTATAAAATGCATTTTAGCAATCCAATGAAAGTGCTGGTGGATCCATTGAACTAGATGATTTAAATCAACATGAATGTATGGTGATGCTATTAGCCTTGATGGACCATATGAAAAAGAATAAGATATATGTAGCACCTGATGAAAATGTTGAAGCAAAGGAAATGCCTTCTTGGATGCAGTTTTTACACAGCAAGATTAATGGATTCGATGTTGAAATAAATATTAAATTGTATATTGCCAAATTGATTGTAAATAAACCCAAGGTACAGAGTTATGCAAACATGTTAGAATGCAAAGTAAAATACTTTCATGCCAGTCACAACAATGACATTTTAAATGTGCTGATAAAAAATAGTTGTGCTTTCCAAGTGTTTGATCATTTCAGAGGAAGAGGAAACCAAGGCCATATTTAAGCTGTGGAAACATTATTTGGGATTTTGTAACAAAAATATATGGTGATTTAAACCTTTATATGACATTTGGCTTTATTTTGTTAAAAAATAAGGTCCATCAAATTTAAAGCCTAAATCTTGCCATATTTTCATAACTAGATTTTTCTTATCACATAGCAGTAATTTACTCTAAATCATACGTTTTTGTGTCGTATGTTTATTAGTTATTTTACGGCCTGCAGTTCATCTAATAGTTTTATGTAATGCATTTTAAAAAACAATGTAAAGGCTCGTTTCCATTCGACTATATTTTCCGCTATAGCACAAAAAGCTCTTAAGCTTTTTGCTCTTGAGCAGAAATCAATTTCCATTGTGCTTCAATTTTCTCAGGCGCAAAATTTAAAAAAAATGGCTGCTGCTGTAAACAAAAGATTAATTTTATTCTATAAACTAAAACTATCTCATTTGTCTATTATAATTATCAGACGAAGACAGACAAGAAGAGAGAATGTTTCAAAGAAAAAGAAAACGTGAATAAGAAAACTTTTTCAAGAGAGACGTTCGAAAGGGTTGTTTGCAATTTTGAAGAACGACCTCATGCTTCGATATGTTCGATAACGAATATTTTGTTAGAATTGTTTGGTTGATGCTGCAAAATTTGATGATAGAGCATATTCATTTTAAGATCATTTTCGTCTGGAGAAACACATGTCTCTTCGTTGTTCACCATTTTCAGATTTATTATGGTTTATGTTTTTTAAATTTTGCTGACAACTGGCAAAATTACGTAATAGTTAAAAATACTTAAATATAATCGGCTATTTGTTGCTAGAAAGAAAAACAACGCAGCTAAAAGTAGAATGAATTTAACTTTGATGCTGAGCTCAAGAGCTGCTCTTGAGCTTAAGAGCTTTTTGTGCTACAGAAGAAAATGCAGTCAAATGGAAACCAGCCTTTAGGCTGCATATGAAAAGTCAACTGTGGCGCGAATTTACATTTGTTGTCATCACAAGTGTTTGGACCTAATATTTGTCAAAATTTCTGTTACATTTTTTAGGTATTTGAACCATATGGTGCTTTTTGGTTTTCACCTCTGGTTCAATTAATTTTAAGTCAAAAGATACCAGGCTCGCCACTAAACTATTTTGTCATGGATATAATAATTGTTATGCTGTCATGGTCGTCAACTGTCATTCCGGAAGATACTGTGAGTGGAAAGAATTTGGCGAGCAGCATTTTGGATTACTTACTGAAATTTAGTCACCATACAAATCGAGCGGTGTTGAAAAATAATCTTCAGGTCATCAAGACAATGTTACAAGCCTGGAAAGATAGACTGGAAATAAGTTACAAGATTATTTTCCAACATTTTAATTGTCCTGATGAAAAAACAAAAGATAATATGACTGGTTTACAATTGCTTGGTCTTGTTTTATCAAGTGGTTTTCCTCCATATCAAAGACAGCTTGGATTATCTGAGCAGGAATACTTTTCAAATCTGACAAGGAATTTATCTTTTAAATATAAAGATGTCTTTGCTTCCGCAGCAGAGGTTTGCAGTTTAGCTATAAAATATTACAAAAACAACAATATGACAACAGAATTGCTGTATGATATGATCCGAGATCTTCTAGTGCAATTCTCCAGAACAACAAAGGATCGTTTTGTTGTTTGTTTACATAGCATGCAAATATATTACCCAGATATTGTTGATGAGTAAGAGGTTTTATTTTGATTTTGTCTTTTATTTCATCAATTTCAATTTGCTTACTTATCTTTTGTTACCATCAACGTCACTGTGTTGCTTTTATGGGCTGAATCGAGTGTCTGGAACCTGTTCTAGACTAAACTAGTTTTGGTCTAGAATGCAATGCCATGTATCTTTAACTTTCTTCATTGTAAATAACCAAACTAAATTATTTAATGTCTTTCACTTAATTCAGTTACTGAAAAATTATACCTAAAATATTCTGTTTTTAGCTTCATTTCTCCAGTTTTGTATTGTCTATCGAGTTTACATGGCATCTTGAAAACGCAGTGTATTCAGTGTTTGGCAGCACGAATTGACCATTTGCAGGATGAGCATCATAATATATATAAACAAATTAAAGGGAAAGAATTGTCAAACATGATTACACACAAGTAAGCGTGATTTTGAATTAAATGCTTAAATAAAAAACCGTTTATTGATCTGATGTCATTGTTATTCTGCAATTCTAATTTTGTAATTTTTTTCAGTCTATCTCCACTTTAATTACTCCTTGATACTCTTTTTTTGTTACTAGTTTCGAATTCTATTATTTTTTATTATTTTTAAACATTCAGGCATATAAATTCGTGAATCGTTTAAAAGGATATTTGTATCATCGCTTGATAGTGTGATCTAGAGCATACTGTTATCTTTTTTTGGTTAATTAATTGATTGATTCATTGTTTCAGGGAGGAAGAAACGCAACTGGCGAGCATAAAACTTGCCAGAGGTTTGATTAAAAGTTTAAAACAGGAAGACTTGCTTATTGTGTTACCATTAGTTGCCACATTGCAGTCTAGCAACAGTGAGATTTTACGAGATGAGATGTATGAATTGTTTATGTGGGTGTACGATAAATACAGGTAGTTACTGATATATGCATATACAATTTGATTTTCCACTTGAAGTAGGATTTACATGGACCCAAGGTTTTAAACAATATTTTACAATATATCAACAATATATCAATTATTCTCTTGTGATTAAGACAGAAGGGCAAAAATGATAGATCACAATGTATTTAAAAGGACTAAGAGATTGTTGTTGTTTTTAAACACGGAATTGAAATGGCAGAGTTTATCTCTATATAATCATAGCCATGCAAAATGGTATTGCAAGTAGCGAGTTTTAAGAAATGCAGTAAATAGAGGACAGGTAACTCCTGTAGATTTATCCTCAAGCCATCACCTAGTATCTTTATAGTAACATAATTTTGATACTAAATCAAATTGGCATTACTCTCTATTTGACTTTAGATCAGAAGAACAAATGGAGACAGAGGCAACTAATGAAGTTCTAAGAATAAGCAAAGAAGTCTTACTGGTTGGGATTAATGACACAAGCAATTTGAGTTTAAAATTATTAAACTTCTGGAGACATGAATCAAGACTACCAAATGCCACCATTGAACGTTTAATTGAAATATTACGAGCATTGTATTCAACAAAAATAGAGAAAGAATATTTAAGTTACGCCACTAACCTTTTGTTACAACTAACATCACTAAGTCCAGATTACTCTCGCCCGTTGTTTGATTCTGGACTTGATTCAGAAGAGAACTTTCGTAAATACAATATTAACTTCTCGTGGCAGCGTCAAAATGTGGCAATGACTCCTCTCTTTGTAGCATCGCAGAGATCTTCTCAAGGAAGTTATAGTTTAACACAGGGCTCTAGTGTGGGTGCTGGAATGCTAAGAGCAACTCAGAAAACTTTCGACTTCTCGCAAACAAATCAGTCAAATGTTGAGAACTGGATGAATCCTTCTGTACAGGTAAGTTTAAATTTCTACTTTAAACAGAGAAGGTGAAAAAAAGTATTATTGTGGCTTTTACAAGTAAGATCAAAGGAATTTTAGTATATGGATTTACTACTGGTGGACATAATAGTTTGGTAATAACACAAAATTGCCAAGAAAATTAGGGGACAAAGCTAAATTCTAGTGAGAAAAAAAAGAAGCTATGATATAGGAAGAATATATCCTGACGGTTTGTTAAATTTTGACTTTAATTCTGTGCTATTGACTATTGGATTAAATACAGTAGTTGTGCACACATAAATAGCTTTAATGTTATTCTGCAATTTTTTTATTATTAGATATCCTCTCAATCTTTTTCGCCTTCCTCTCCAACATCACCAACATCACTTTTTGCTATAGACAGCTATTCCAAGACAACCTCCGCTGTGGATGAGACAGATGCTGGTAGTAGGATTGCTAAAGAAAGAAAAAACGAAATTTTGAGATTAAAACGGAGATTTTTAAAAGACCAAAAAGCAAGAGCAGCTCAATTTGCAACTTTGGAAATCAAACGACAGAAATTACGAGAAGCAGCTAAGGAAAGGCAAAAGGCAGCTAGAGATCGGAAAGTAATCATGTTAATACAAATTATATTTTTGTTATTAAACCAGGAGAAGATATCCATTAGGCAGTACTTTGTTTTCTGCTCTCTTAAAGTTTTATTGATTAAGTTTTTTGTTTGGTAATCTTATATTTTTTGTCATTTCTTGTGATTTAAGATGTCAATAATAAAAATTAGTGGTTAGACATGATGATAGAATCTTTTTCTTTTCGTTCATTTAAAATATATATTATGAATTAATGTATTTATTATTGTATTTTATACTTTATACTTTTACTGCCGTTTGTTTTTTCTCATCAGGTTGTTATGTATCGAAAATATAGAGTAGGAGAGCTCCCTGATATCCAAATTAATCATTCCGAGTTGATCGTGCCACTACAAGCCTTAGCACAACTGGATAGCAAAATAGCACAAAAACTGTTCAGCACTTTATTTTCAGCTATTGTGTCAAAACTACCAGAAAAGCTTTCAGATGCTGTTGTGCAAAAAGCCTATGTAGACATTCAAGATTCACTTGATAGTATGATGAAGTTATCGACCAGCAACAATCCAGCATTTGCATATGCAATTGAAAATATCTGCTATGAAAACAAACGCTTTAAACTGGATCCTCAGGTGATCAGTAATGTGAGCGTAGTTAGTGTGCAACAACCAGTTGGTATTTTGTTGTTGGAAAAACAGTTGCTAAGCAACATAGAAACTAACGTTGAACCAAAAAGAAAGAGAATGCGAGGTGCAGTGAAGAAGACAGAGGATGTTCGCGCATGGTTGGAGTTAGCGAAAGTATATGAATCTATAGAAGATTATGATTTTTTACGAAGCATCTTCTCCAGTTGCATATCGAAAGCAGACATAACAAGAAATGCTTTAGCATCAGAAGCGCAAAATGATTTTGAAACTGCACTCTCTTTATACAGAGAGGTATTACTTTTAATGTCCTGCTGTAAAGTTACTTTCCTTCTTTCGGTATTGCATTGCATACCCATATTTAACCATTTTTCTTTTCAATGTTACCAGATGCTACTTTTCCCATCAATTTTCTTTTGCTGAGAATCTATATGCTAATTCAAAATCAAATTTAGTTTCCTGTAAAAAACATTGCCATGTTAACTACTCCTGCAATCTTCTTCTGGTATTACATGTGTTTACGCTATAACAGATTGTGTTTTTGTTTTTGTGTGTTAATGTAAACAGGCGTCCAGCAAAGATTGGGAAGACAGTCCAACAGAAGAAGAAGAAGAATACTGGGACACAGCACGTTTGAGGGTAGGTGATTTTAAGTATTGTCAGTGAGAATTTGTTAAAACTTTAATAAGTTGAAGTGGTGTGTGCTTTTGAAACAAATTTATGTAGGGTACAACATTTTCTAATTCAAGAGTTGTTAATAGATTTTTTTTTCTTAGTGTTATGAACGTTTAAGTAAATGGACAAACTTGAATAGGTTTACTGTAAAATCGATTGAACAAATCATTGATGACAATAATCCAGTTGATGTGATGAAAATATGGGAGGATGAAGTACTGCAGGTTTGTGTTCATTGTTTGTTTCTTTATCACTGCAGACTTTAAACGGTTGATGCAGTATAAATTTTGTAGGTAAGGAATTTGAATTTTACGTTAAAATTTGTGTCTTTTAAATGATTTGACTGCAGGCAGCTACAGGATTGTTTTAACTTATTTGGAGCATGTTTAGGAAACATACCTCCCATGTTATATAAAAAGCAACATAAAGTTACTGTGCCAGGGGAACCTAGATGAAGTGCATGAGGATTTTCAAGGTTTTGTTGAGAAATCTTTGAAACAGAGTGAAGCTAAGGAACACTTGCAGGTAAAAAGAGAAGTCTTGCACAACTGGCTTTTTTAGTATTTAATATATCAAATTGTCTGTATTACAAAATTCGTTCGTTCGTTCGTTCCTTCATTTATTTATTTAGTTTTTTATTAACAATTTTAGTTGTATAATTCTCGATGAGGAATATTTAACATTTTGTTTTTGTAGACACATTATTGTGATGAACTTGCACTTCTAAATATCTTCAATAACAGCTATGGTGGAGCACAGCACTACCTTAATATCAGCGTGCAAAGATTTTTAGATGTAAGTTCTCTCTCTCTGGTGATTTATATCAATGCAGGTATTATGCCACAGATGTAGGAGTTTATTCTTTCTGTAATAACAAACCCAAATTAAGGGCCATTGCTGTCCCAATCAACCAAATTGCCTTCTAAATTAACTTTAAATTAGGTCTTGATGATTGTTTTTTATCCTAAGTTGATATCTCCATCCATTACCTAACTGATACAAAAAATCAGTTAGTATGAAAAAATCCGATGATTTGATTAGTTTACGGTTTATTTTAACAAGTCTTTTTTATGAAGCCATACTAACTAATCTGTGCCCTTGGTCAGGGCACCGACCTCGCTATCTTGAACTGTATTTTTTTGGGCTTTTTTTCTTGGGCTTTGCATTTCACAGTACAACATGAAAACCGGTCAGTATCCGTTTAATAAAGGGAGTTATACAAATAAAGCATCACGCTAGATTTAAGTCAATTGAAGTTCATATGACGTGCAGCTGCTTGGTATAGACATGTGATCACTAAAAATTTCGTTCTTTAAGGTGATTACTCTGTAGCAGCTGCTATCTTTTCATGTAATTTTTGTCTGCAATGGATGTAAACTTCTTTGCCTTCTACACCTTAGGAATGGTCGCACATGAGCAGTTTAATTACCACAACTAGACATGCAAAGCTGCAAAGGCTGCAGAAAATTGTGGAAATGGAAGAGTTTATAAAACTCATGTCAAGTCAGGGTAAGTCATGTGTTTGTGTACTATGTAATATACTTCTTCTTTTTTTCTATCACAATCTCTGATTAATACTTTTTATCAAGGTCAGGATTATATATTGTTTCTGCAACTTCTTAAAATTTACATCGTTACTCACAACAAAGTTTTTTTTATTTTTTAGAAACAAATATTGTATGTTGAATGATCATTTTTTAAAAATATAAACATTCATGTTTTAATACCCTACACGATTTTTTTTCAAGCAAATGAACTGAATAGCTATTAGGCAACTTTAATAACTTCTTTGGATAACTTATTTATTGCACGCTTCAGTTTATTTTTACCAAAATCCTAAAAATCTTCTAGTTGAGAAAAGGATCAGGATTAAAACTTACCAATGCACTGATATAATGGTGTTAAATAATAGACTGGTGTGTGTTCAAGTGCGAATGTCAGGCTAGTTATTTGTGAAAGTAGAATTGGAAATATTTTTCTCCTAGATTGTCAGGAAGCTGACAAAGTAATATCACTCTTGTCAGCATGGTCACAACGTTTACCTGATGAACGTCTTCATTCAACACTTGTATGGGATGATGTCATTCTGAACAGGTATATTTTATTGTTAATTTTAGAAATAAAAAAGGACTAATAGTTTCATAAAGCCGTCAAATTTCCATTTGTTGTTTTTCTGTTATGGCGATATAGTGATAACTGACCACTGAGGACTTATGGGGGACGTTTCGGACAACTTTTTCTCACAGAAAGAACCTTTACTTCCTTTTGGTGAATTTTCTTTACTTTTTTTAGAAATGCAACTTGTTCATCTGTTTGAAACAGCTTTCTTCACTTGCTACATGTCAAATATTTTTTGAGGCTATAATGTCTTGTTCATCTGTTTGAAACAACTTTCTTCACTTGCTACATTTCAAATATTTTTTGAGGTTATAATGTCTTGTTCATCTGTTTGAAACAACTTTCTTCACTTGCTACACGTCAAACATTTTTTGAGGCTATAATGTCTTGTTCATCTGTTTGAAACAGCTTTCTTCACTTGCTACATGTCAAACATTTTTTGAGGTTATAATGTCTTATATAATCAAACAATATTGCAATCAATTCAATTTGTGACCTGTAGCATGATAGAATTTGTGCACGATCAAACTTTAGAATATATATTTGATGTTAGCAGGATCAATGTCCTGTAGTAGTAATAGTTCAAATATTAAATAGTGTTTCATAAAAGAAAAATGTTTGTTTATGGGAAGATAAAATTGCAAGTCAAATATAAGGTAACAGTTCTTCGAATTATGCTTGTAAATGGTAGGACAAGTAACGCAAGTAATTTTTTTTGATCCAGTAAGTGTGTAAAGGTTTTTCTGATTATGCCTACATTTTCTATTTTATAGATGTTCCTTTATTCGAAAAATGAAATCCAATTTTCAAGACAATAGGTAAGCTAGTTTATATATAATATTTTTTTTTAGGAACTGGGAGTTTGTGAAATTTATTAAAATACTTTAAAGTTATGTACATGAGAGTTACACTTTGCCCAATGTGACGTGAAATCAGTTCAGTGACGTGAAATCAATTAATTCTTTGTTGAGAAACCCTGAATATTTTAAATGTTGCCCCCAAAGTAAATAAATTCGACTTCTGCTTAGAAAAAAGAAGTACGTGTTCACACTGGGTGTGAAAATCTCATGTACACACCAGAGTAAAACTTGCTTGAATTGAGTACTATTTTCAGTGTAAAGATGGCTGGGAATTTTAAAAGTTTAGCTGGAGATTTCACTTTACTTGGGGATCATAGTGAAGCATTTATATAATTTAGTTTTTTATTTTGAAATTAACCACAATAGCCAGTGTTTTATAAACAGACGAAAACAAACCCAAGGGTAAAAATATGAATTGGAAATTATATTGAAAATACAGTTTTAGTGATTATTTCCGGGACTTCTATCATTTACACTAAAAAGGAAAATGTTTTTGTTTTTAATTTTAGACACTTTCCTTGTGTCACTGCATTTTTACTTTCAATAACAAGTCTTTAAATTTCAATTATTGACAACGCCCTGCCCAAGTTGGAAACAATGGTTGTGTGAAACAAATTTAAAAATTCAGTTATTGAAAATTTATTAAAAAACATTTCGCATTTTTTCCAATAAACGCCCCCTCTCTTTAAAACACCCCTCTTTAATAAACGCCCCCTCTAAATGCAATAGTAAGTAATATATTTTTTTTATAATATAACTTTTTTTTAAACGCCCCCCCCCTAGTTTGATGAAAGGCGTTTATTTGAAAACCCCTTTGAACCTACTGATTCGGACGTTGAAGATGGCAATATTTTAAAGAATTTAATTGACTTTAATGAAGAAGAAGATGAATACATTGTAAATACTGAGGATATATAAAAAATATACATGTCAAAAAATATTTTTGTAAATAAACGCCCAGGGCGTTTTTGGAGAAAATATGGTAGTAAAAAAAAATAACTCTCAGTGTCCTTGACCTTACATTTCTGGAAAATTAGGTTAATAACCAATTTGTATTTCATGATTTTTACTGCCCCTCAAGTAATATGTGTATGTATACAGAGTTTTTTTTCTGTTTGTAACCAATCACATCTTATATGTTTTCAGTGACTTTTTAAAGACACTTGATATTGAAGAAGTAAAGAATATTTTAAAAATTGCTGACGTTGCAAGAAAACAGGTATGTCATTGGCTAACTCATTATACTGTGCCAATAGAAAGGGGGATTAAATAATTGGAGTTCTCATACCATACCATAGATGAAGAATATTGGAATATGTAAATACTGTTTTGTCACTAAAATGCCTGGTGTTATACATATGTAACAAATAGGAACAGACAAGGCAATAAAATATATGACTTTTTACACTCGCCCGCTCACAAAGAAATGTATTAGTTTAGATGTTTCCCATAGAGCACATTCACAAATGCCAAATAGCAATCTTAAGCCACTTTTTTTTGTTTGCAACAAAAACTTTTTTTGACCAAATTTTGAATTAGCAGGCTGGTAAAAGTAAGGGGTCAATTATACAATTAATTAATCAATTTTCACTCTTCATTTTACCCAGAAACAAAAAGTTTGCTCACTTTTCAATATTTATCTATTATTTAAAAAAAATAAGAATACTTTTACGAAGAATCAATATGTTAAAAACCCTGGTATAGCATTTTAAGAATAAATTAGAACCCAACTTGACTTGACCGTTAGGAAAAATAAACTGAGAAGGCCAAGAATCATTTTTTTATTAAAAAGGTTTGCCTCATGTGTTGGCATTGTATAGTTTTGAACGTAAGAAAATTATTTTTTAGGGAAATTATGCTGTAGCATGTCAATATCTTCGCGATTCATCTGAAGCAACTCTTGATGTAAGTCAAATTTTATTACCAGATAGTTTTTTTAAAGTTTACCAAATTAATTTTGGAGAATTCCAAATTGAATTTAGTTTCCATAGTGAAGTACAAATAAAAAATGAAACTAATAAATAATAATAAAAGAAGATCAAATAATAAGAAAGAATGTCTTAACAATAATAGAAAATTTTATTCTGATCTAAAGAGTATTCAATCCATTTTGACGTATTGTTGTTGGTTGTCAATATATAGCTGTATGCACGTTGTTACAGCTTTCTTTTAACAAGTTATGTTTACATTTCTTTGGCGTTTTATCGTATTCCGTTAGCTGTTTTATCGTGTTTTATCGTGCAATAAAGGGCGATGAAAAATTATCACGTAATTATTTTATTTCAGAAGAAATAAAAGTTAAATTGCAAAAAAACATTTAGTATCAATATTTTTTTGGATTATTTGCATAGTTTCAGTGTACAAGTTAAGATTTTAGACAATCTTTTTAAAATCTTACATGGCTTGATTGTTGTTAAATAATTCTTTCTTTTTTAGCATTTTTCATCTTCCAACTTACAACTGATTTGGCGCCATATTTATGTGAAAATACATTGCGACAAAGTAAAGATGTTTCAAAGAAATGTTAAAACTAATATTTGTGCACTTGTTTCTGCAATGAATCATCTTGGTAAGAAGTACAACTGTGGACAGAAATATTGAAGCAAGACAGTTTTTTTGTTATTTTTTAATTATTGGGAAAAGCGTCGAATAGCCAATATTCTGCAGCTAGCAGGCTCTACAACTGAATGTTTTGTACACGCATAAGCCGAGGCAACAGTGTTTAAAATTTACTAGCCGCAATTTCTAATACGCCAGCACAGCGTAATAAACAACGTCTGGCCCACGATAGCCCTCTGAAATTCTGACATCAACAGTTTGTATATTTCTAGAGTTTAAGATTTGAGTGAACTTTGACAAGTTTAAAATGCAATGTAATTATTTGTGGTGGATGACTTCGAAATTAGCTTACTTGTTTCAATATATTTGTGTATGGTTGTAGGTTTTCTAAAATTCTAAATTGCAGTTTTTATATTTTTTGAAATAAAAAGTTAGTAAATAAATTTTATTTGTGTTTTAAATTTTATTAAGAAGTTCAAAAAGTTTCAGCAGATAAAATTTCAACAAAAAAGTTAAAAAATATTTTTGCCAACATTTTCAACAAAAGAACTTCTAGACAAAACTTATGAAGTGAGAAGTATTTATGGAGCTGAAAGTGTGGTGCATGTAACAAAAACGTCAATGATGCAAAAGACAGACAATATTGTAATGGACTGAGTAAAAAAAAATGATCTTGCGGTTTGAAAAAAAATTTTTTTTAAAAAAGAATGATCTATTGTTTATGTAAGTCAAGAAAGGAAAATTTTAATTTTATAGAATTTTGAATGGAAATATCATTAAGCAAGGTGGAAGTTAGGACTGTTTCAAAAATTTGTCCACCATGTGTCTTAATGAACTGCAAAGTCCGCCTTTAATTTTTCCTATTTTACAATCCAAAAGTCTATTTTAAGGACTTATGGACATTATCATACTAAAAATAAGTAAAAATCGATGATTATTAAGAATAGTTCAGCTGATAGTTTTTAGCATTCAACGTAGCAACTCTATGACTCTTCCACAAACGACACCAAACTTGGACTTTCCAAATAATGCTTGCAACTACTGGTGTTTTTAATTCCTAAGTAAAGCCTACTGAATGCAGTATGTTGGTCAAACACTGTTTGGTTATTCTCATAGTTGGGGAAAATGTGTGCAGGTTATAACCTGTATATAGAATTTTTGTTGTTTTTATTTCTTCTATATTTTCTCAGACAATTCACAAAAGGATGCGTGCAAAGATGATAAGATGAATGTAAAGCAAAAATTATTGGAATACAAAACATGGAAAAGTATGATTACGTGTTTACAAACCTGCGGTAGGTGTTGAATTCATTTCTTTTTTTAGTTTTCATTTATTTTTTCTTAGTTCAATCGTACCCTTGTTTTCTTGAGAACTTTCTTTGGAGGGGGTTTCTGCAATAAAGAATTTAGATGTTGTTTTTTCTGCTTTTCAAGACATTGTGAAATGTCCAGAACGAATCCATGATAAAGATTTAAATTTCATACAGCAGGGAAATTTTTTATAGTCAAGGCTTCATTGATTATATCTAGTCATAAAAAAAAATAATATCGCAACCGTAAATGAAAGCCCTACTTCTGCTTAGAATTTGTAAAAATGAAATACCTCTGCTTAGAATTTGTAAAAATAAATTGTATTTTTGTAGATCAAGAAGATGCAGAAAGATTGATCCAAGAGAACATCTCTAAGTTAACTGTTCTGACAGGCATTTCAACAGATAAAAATGCTGTATGCATTTGTTTTATATAAAATATTAAATGATACTCAAATCTACACCTTTCGCAAAAACGCCCCTGTCCTTTTTACACGCCCCTCTTCTTTTTTTAAAAAAGGTGACTTCTTGGAGCAGTATTTGTTTTTATTTAATAACTAAAGCTTTTCTTTTTTATAAACCAATGTTTATTAAAAACGTAATGTACTATTTTGGTGATAAATAGTTGGCTTCTGAAAAAAATCTTCAAACGAGCACCTTACCCAGAAAAGACTTCTTCCACCTAAAACTTTTGCAATAGTTAAAAATCATTTTATTCATTCGACGAATAGAATAGCTTAACTACCCCTACAATTAAGATTCAACATTCAGTAACTTTTTTCCATGTTTAGTAGTCACTTACAGTATTTTAGGTCTCATCACATTACCTTTTTTACTTGATGACTCTTCAAAGATTTTGTGCTTGAAATTAAAGAAATTGCGAATTCAGTAAATTTCACAAAACCTCCAATTTTCTATACAAGCAAGTAAAGACAAAGTATTGATTTATTTAAAAAGAAATATTTATTTCGCACGAAAAAGGTTTTTATAAGATTTTATTCCAACCTACCAAATTTAGTGATACATTCCATCATTTCTTCATAGTGTGTTGCAAGATTGCATGAACATTGCCAGAGTGCACTTGAGCTGGCTATCACGTGCTCAAATAGATTAGATGAAGCACAACCAACCACAAGGTAAGAGACTGTTAGAAAAAAGGAATGACTGTTGTTAGTTTAATTTCAAAGTTTCATTATCAGCACTCTCCCTCAGAGGGTGGGAAAAGTGAAGTGTTGTTATTGTTTGATTTGAAGGTTTGCAGGAGAAGAGACTTCCCAAATTTTAGCTCACTACTTAATGAAAGTTTTTTTATTTTTGTTAATCGTTATGTATTGGTTACAATTTGGTATATCAATTCGCCAGTCGTTGGAGAATACGTTTTTAAATGATTCGTTGTACTTCAGCAAAAAGAATTTTATTCTCAGGAAACAATTTGCCTGAACTGCTAGAAAAGCAGGGAAGTTTGTAATAACATCACTTCCTCAACTAGTGTGGAAAACCAACTCGATCGATGCTGCATTTTTTTTGAAGCCCTCGTAAAATGCTATGACCTATGTTTTTATGTAGGGACTTTCAAGTGAGAGCATTGATGAAAATGGTTGATTTCTGTGATGACAGACTGAAAGAAGAAGGTTCGCCATTGTCTCTTATGTCTGTAATTAAGTCGAACGTAAAAAATGATATGCAGTATATTATTGAGTGTACTTGAAATTCTGTTTAGTTGTCAACCATCACCCTCAGTTGTTCATACCATTTGTATATTTCTTCTAGATGACAAAGACACAAAAGAAAATTGTGGACACGCTGACACCATCATTCGAAATCTATTGAAAGCAATGAAGTTGAATTCTGAGAAAGCTCGTCTTCGATTTCCGAGACTGTTACAACTTATCGATGTATACAAAGACACGAGAGAAGTGTTCCTGAAACAGGTTAAAAATTATAACTTTTGATGTTTTTTGAAGAGGACTGTTAGATAGTATGATCTGGTCCACTTGTTTCAACATGTTTTACCGATCGTAATAGACATTACAATTGTCCATATCTTTCCATTTTGATGTAGGTTTTATTCTCCTGCTATGTTTTGTTGAATTCAATTCTTCTTTGGGTAGTTTTTATTTGTTTCTTCATTTTCAAAAATCTTTCAAAAAATACAAATTTTTTTTTCAGTCAGGACAAGTTCCATGTTGGATGTTTTTAGCATGGATTAATCAGATAGTTGCCTTGATTGATAAATCTGCACAAAGCAGTTTGGTGACCATTCTAAATGCTATTGCTCGTGCCTACCCCCAGGCGTTGATGTATCCCTTGAGAGTTAGTAGTGATCAATATCACTTCACGAATGATTCTGACGGAAAAAAAAGAAAGGATTATTTTACCAGGTTTGATTTTAAGCTGACTTTAATTTAAAGTGATATAAATTAAAAGAATTGTTCACTCGCAGTGCATTTTAGCGTTTCGTACAATTTTATAATCTTTCAGTGTGTATCTAACCAAATAACCTTAGATCTTACGCCCGTGTCTATTTTAAACATTGACAAATTCAAGGCACGTGTTTTGTATCAAAAATGCGTTTATAACTATTTGTGGGAACAGTAGAGTTAACTTTCCAATTATTTTGTTTTAGAATGTAGTACAAGTCTACGTTTCTTTTATAGGTTGCAAGCACATGTCACTTCGCCGCTTTTGGAGCCATTTGCTGATTCATTAGGACAACTTACTAACCCTACTCATGTGTTCAAGGTATTTTTGTTGTTACGAATCACGTATTTGTCCCTTGATGGAATATTACTCCAAATTCTTAGAAATTAACTTTTGGGTAGATTTTTATAGAATGGAACTAAATTTATCTTTTGGTTCTGAAAATTTTTAAAATTGTAATTTTAAGGCAGCTGTATTAAACCTAGAAATGTTACAACAAAAATTAGAGAAGCCGAATCTCTGATTCACTTTTTTTTTCTGGTAGGGGAAGACCTTAGTTAAAAAGACGTAAAGTTAAAGGACCTATCTCCTTGAAATGGAGTTCTCCATTTCAAGGAGATAGGTCCTTTTTCGTGAGAAATACGCTTATGTAATTATTTTAAAATGACAGAAATTTCCTTTATACTTGAGGGGCGATACGTTGATGTAAAAACTAGAACAAATGTGTACTCAGTTTTTTGCTTTTAGAAATGCTTTTTCCCGAAACTATTTTGTTTACAATATTTTTCAGGACTGCATTTACGAATTGAAAAAGTATGTGCGGCAAAAGAACAAGGAAAAAGTTTTAAGATGCTACAAAGATCTTGTCGGGAAGTTATTTAATCTAGAAAGTTCACAGGTTGCCACGATGCGAGATAATGGAAGTAAAATCGATATTGGAAAAGGTTCTTTTATCAAGAAATTTTCCAAGGTTTTGTTTTATGTTAATTTTTTCAACTTTGATTACTTCTAGTTGTTGGATAGGTGAAATACATGAAGTGAATACATGAAGTGAAGAGGGAAAATATATTGTTTTATCAGACAGTCTTCCTAAAACTTAATTTTGTTCTATAATCTTTTTATATTCCATAGTTTTGATCGATGTTGTAATTGTCAACCATCGCACCACTTTAACATACTTATTATTGCTATTGCCTCTGTTACACTAAACTTAGACAGTGCTTATAAGTTGCGGATAGAGATCAAATCTTATACGGTAGAAATATGTCCACTGATACTGGACCTATTCTATATGCGAAACGGAATTTTTTCGTTTCAAGGCAAAAAGTAAAATGATTTGGTTCTGATACCAAAACAAATAAAAGCATCAAAGCGAAATGGCGGCATTAATAGGTAAACAAGTACTGAAGTTTTTAACTGTCGTATTGGGGACTTTTTAAGTCAGTTCTTCGTGTTTGCCTGTACACGTATTCCGGGATGATTTCTTTTCGGAATGACATCTCTCTGCATTGTGTCAAAATAGTCTGTATAAATAAAAATTTAAAGTGAGTTATTTAGTGTAAAGTCCTGTTTACACGACCAAAAACAAAGGCAGTACGAATGGTAATACATTTTGATCTTCCATGCACTTTTGTTATGTCCAGGAGTATAAAAAAACTCTGGAAACATTGTTTGGTAAAGATGGCCGAAAGCTTGTTGGAATGGATGAAAAGGTAGAATATATCATCAACAATGTGTTACTTTAAATTTTTATTTTAAACTTTCTGCTTTCCAAACTTTATTTCAATTTAGAGTTTCAATGAAGCCTTAAAAAAATTTCCTCTCGACAATATGCGCAAAGCAAGGTTTGAAGGTAACCTAAAAGATTTCTCACCTTGGTTGAGTGGATTTCAAAAAGATCGTTTTAAAAACCACCTTGAAATTCCAGGTAAAACATCTATCTGTTTATAAATGAAATGTTGTAAAATGTTTGGAGCAGTACTTACGACAGAAATGTCTCTACCGGTTGTTGATACTGAATGATATTTGAATTCTGAAGATTTCATGGCCAAGTCCAATACCTGATGTAATTAAATTTTTTCCGATCTTATATTTTTTGCAACCTCTTGTCTTAAAATGTAGAAATAAAATAAGATTATGAGACAACTCTGTCTTTCCCTGTTTTTAATGATGTTTTTAAATGATTTTTTATCCCTAATGTTAAAGTTCAGGAAGTAAATTCTTTTGGTAGGCAGGTTATCACTATTTCGGTGGGCTTACAATGTTTGGGTTATTTTGAAATTATTTTTAGGTCAGTATGTTGGCCATAGTAAACCTATGATAGAATATCACGTCAAAATTGTTGGATTTGATCAAAGGGTAAGTTGAGTTCACAATAATTTGAATGAATAAAAGTTAACAATTCGCGAAAAAAATGTTAGCCAACCTTTTAACAGGTTGCAGTTGGATTCCCCAAATCGTACTATTTGTTGACATGATGTGGTATAAACTCTAGCCTTTCATTCTTTAATTTCTTAGGTACTAACAATGAAGTCATTGCGTCAACCGAAGCGTATTACTATCCGTGGTGATGATGAGAAAGAGTACAAGTTTTTAGTGAAAGGAGGGGAGGATTTAAGGCTTGATCAGCGACTTGAACAGGTAGAAATCCTAAACCTGTATTTCAGTACTTTTCGGAGTGTAAAAAAAACAATAAACACTAGAATCCTGTGAGGTGTTACATCTCACAGGATTCTAGTGTTCCAAGGTGTAATCTAGTGTTCCAGGGTGTAATTCAGCGTTCTCAGTAGCCGTTAAAAACGGCTATTTCTCAATGGAAATTTATCCCAAATTTCCCAGTTTATTAGAGGAGCTAATTATATTCATTTATAGACCATTTTATGCAAGTTGTAAAGGAGTATGATTTCATTAATACGTAAGACCATCTTGAATTGTTTTTGCGTTAAAGTAAAAGTTTCAACTTTGGCAGACTTTTAAAAGATGGTAACCAAACAACGTGAATATTTTTATCGTCCTTGTATGATTTTCGAGGTTTAAAATTTCTTCTGTGTAGATATTCGAATTGATGAACATCGTGTTAAGAAATGATCCTGTTTGTAGCAATCGTTTATTGAGGTTGAAAACATACCAAGTTGTCCCTGTTACGAACAAGTAGGTTTTTTTAGCTTGTTTCACCAGTAGGGAAGCTTCTGTAATACTGTTTCCCTTCTTCCCTTCTATAAGATAAGATTTCGGTACTGTTCAATATTACAGCGTCGAGGATGTAAATTTGATTTTGTTGCTTGACTTCTCCTTTATAAATGCTTTGGTTATTATCCAAAAAAAAACTAATTTCAGTTAAACCGGTACATCTTGATCTATGTAGTTAGGCTATTTTTTTTTATAAAAACACTGGGTACAAAATTCTAGAATTAACTCCTGCTTTTACGACCTAACTCCTGATTTTACGAACCAACTCCTGTTTTTATGAACAAAATACTGGTTATACAAACAAATTCCCACGTTGTAAAACCAAAAAATATCCTATATTGTCGAAGAACTAAATGTTGACAACAAAATCTTACATTGATGAAGCAAAATCTTACGTTGACGCGAAAAGATCCTGTGCTTAATGACAGCGAATAATCAAATACGCGAAAGTTATGAAAACGATTTCACTGAATGTTAATTATAAGTATTTCATTAATCTTTTTTTTTTTAAAGTAGAAGTCGAGATACCCAGATTTTATGTTTTAATGTTTAAATTTTGTTGACGGCGCGTAAATTTTGTATACAGCGCGTAAATTTTACTGTCATACTATTTTGATGAGATTTTAAATCATATGTTTAGAGTAGGTATCATAGAATGGGTGGACAATACCGTTCCTTATCAAAATTTGCTCGAACAGACAATGGACGAACGTGAGAGAAAAGCTTTTGATGACCCATTGTAAGTTAGATCTAATAATGTCCATGCACTGGGAGTCTTCCTGGGGTGGTTTAACTTTTTAGCCAACGTTTTTTTATTAATTTAGGGGACCATCTGAAAAATACAGGAAATTCTTGGCGAAATATAGAAGTGATTATTCAACTATGTACAACAAAGCAACTCGCAGTGAAGCAGAAAAAAATTTTCATGACATAGTTAATTCAGTTCCTTGGGATTTGTTGAGGTGAATTTTATATATCTTGTGTAATCTTTTATTTCGTTGGTAAAACAACTGTTTTGTTTAATTTCGGACGTGTACAGGTGCTAGTTGATTTCTGTCTGTCCAAGTGCAGTATTTTTGTGAATAACAGATAAAAAGCATTAGGAACAAAACATCTCTTTAATAATAGCGGTATCCCGTCTGTCTGTTTGTGCGCAAAAAATAATCATGTTACGGAAACACGAAATGCTATATATAAAAAACGGGCAAACGCGTGGATTTATCCACAGGCTTATTCTCTTTAATAATAGCCGTCTTCTGTCTGTGTGTCGGCGAAAGCTGCGTCCTGTTACGGAAACACGAAATCCGATATATAAAGGACGTGCGACCCCGTGTTTTTTTCACGGGTTAACGACTAGTTCATATATAATACCCGTATACGTCTGTTTGTCACGCAAAATAGTAACCGGAGTAGCGAGGTACATAGAATGCGGTGAATAAAGGGCGGGCCAACTCGTGAATTTATCCACGGATCCCCAAATAGTTAAGTGAAGTCATTGTAATGTCTTCTTGTAGGAGAGCTTTTCAAAGACTGGCTGCGTCGTCAGAAGCATACTTTGTTTTACGCAATCATTTCATTCAATCACACGCTTGTATGTGTATCGCGCAATACATTCTGGGTATAGGCGATCGTCATTTGTCGAACACCCTTATCGATAAGACTTCGGGTGGAGTGGTTGGGATTGATTTTGGACACGCGTTTGGTACCGCTACTCAGGTAATGTCAGCTAAAATTTGTGTGATTTTTGAAATTAAATGTGAGTTTTCTCATTATGGAGCTGGCGTGTACTTTCAACATATCACTCAGATAGAATGTGTTTAAGATATACGAGTAAAACTTCGGAAAAACTTTTATTATCTTGGAAAATCAAACCGCTTAAATACGAACGTCGTTACTTCTTCTATTTCCCTGTGCCGAATTTTTATAGTAGTAAATGCTTCACTTATTTCGTTTCCTTTTTTTATCTTTTAATCGTATTCTGGAACACAAAATAAAAAAGGTGGCCTTAAATTTGTAAGCTTACGTAGCAAAAAGGCGCATAACAAAGCAATGGTTACGCTTGTTTTTTTTGATTTAGTTGCTTGGGATTCCAGAGTTGATTCCGTTTCGCTTGACGCAACAGATGATAAATATTCTGCTTCCTCTTCAAGATGCGTCACCATACAAGCAGTCCATGATTGCCGTCTTGCAAGCATTTCGCAAGCATGCTAGTTCACTGCTTAATACGATGGATGTGTTTATTAACGAGCCTCTTCTTGATTGGGAGGTTGGTTTTATGATTTACTAGTTGTTATATGTGTCGCCTCTTTTGCCTAATTTTCCGGCTACTTTAAAGCGCAAAAATTTCAGTGGGTAAGTGGGTAAATTTAAACGAAAAAAACATTTAATACTTGAAATATTTTTAGCAATATTCTAAAATTTTGATAGAATAATTTTCGGTCATATTTTACAGATTATATTTTCGAGCACAAATATTGTCGAATGATAAGCTAAAAAACAAAAAACAATTTGATTCAAACTGTAATGGAATGAGGATATCAAGATTCTGAAGCTTGCGACAGAAACGACAATACGTGATCAACTTTTGTTTTCCATTGTCAAAAAGTTCACTTCGGCCATTTTAACTGGCTTACCATATCGGAACTCCTGTTATTAAGCCGAATCTCCACTGGACAATATTCGCGACGGTTTTTGTGACGAAAAGTAGAAACCAATTCAACTTTTCGTCATGACGAAAATCGCGGCCAATTAAATTCAAGTATTGATAACGATCGTCGTGAAAATCATCCCGTGGAGATTCGCCCTTAGTGACCTTTTTGAAAAAAGGGAACAATTATTTTATTATTAGTGGAGTCTTTATATGTCTTCGTATGTATTGTATCATATACTGTTGATATTTTTATCCAACGATAAATTATCTATCTATCTATATTATGATACCCGTATACGTCTCTCCGTCTGTCTGTAACGCAAAATGGTATGCAAATATGTTTTCGGACAAAAAGTTGATCTTTCGATTTGCGTGCAAACATTGTAATTGCAATCCATTGTTTTTTTTGTTCTTGCATCAAATATTTTTAATCATTCAGGATCACGCCAAAAGAGCAGCCATTAGTCTTGATAGTGGTGAGTTTAAATTTTTTTCCCCTGTATTTGTTGTATTGCCGTAAAATCCCGAAATCAAGCGCACCCGATTATAAGCGCACCCGTTGTTAAGCGCACCCGATTATAAGCGCACCCGTTGTTAAGCGCACCAAATCCAAGATAATCGGGGATAAGCGCCCCCTCAGATAAGCGCATCAAAATCTTCTATCATCACTGATAAGCGCTGCGCTTGATTTCGGCATGTTACGGTATGTTGCGTTCCGAACATTTCATGTTTTTTAGATATCAATATCTTACACCGTGGTCGTGATCGTAATCACAACAAAGATAATTCTCTTAAACCCTAATTATGCCCGTTAGCACTATTTTAGTAAGCGCGGTTTTTTCTTCTACAGTCGACGCTCTATAGCTCGAACTCTCGGGAACCGACGAAAAAGTTCGACATAAAGGATAGAAAAGATATCCAGCGTCGAAGTTAAGTTCGAGGTAGCGAAATGTCCGTACTTTTTTACGAGCGTAGACTGTATATACAACATACCACATGATGACAATATGAAGACGAAGGTTTATACCAGTCCATTTATTGTTAACGTTTTTTTACCACGCTTGGTAGCTATTTTTGAAATGAGGATTTTAAAAATCTAAAATTGTAAACATTCGAAAAGTTATGAGTATTCGGATACCGAGGGTAGACTGTATTTATAATTTCTGTCAACCCAGGGTCAACAACATCGTCGTCATGGTATCCAAAGTTGAAAGTTAATATTTGCAAACTGAAGCTGAATGGAATCAATCCTGCACATATCACCCAGTAAGTACGATTTGACAAAGTTATTTACAGGTTGATGTATTAACCTTGAGCAGACCAGGCTTTTAAATATACGATACTAATTAATAAAGTATTGAAACCAAATTTTTGGCGTGAAATAAGTTTGAAAGGAATCGGACGTTTTCTGCTTGCAATCGCGGGAGCAGTAACATTTTAGTGTCAATTAGTGTTATTAGCCGACTAGACAATGCATACTTTCAGGTTCATTCGTACTCTTAAAGAATAGTCAAACTTATTTTCGTGTTTGGTTTGCAGTGTAAAAGAGGGTTTATTTTTATTGGGCTTTATTAACACAAAATTTGGTAAATTAAAAGGTGTTGTTTTGGGGTGTTCAAAGTTTCCACTTACAACTTCAGAGAGTTTTTAACATCTGAACACAACTCAAGTGTAACACTTTAACGAAGCAAACACACTACCGTCAAGTTATACAAAACATTATTAAAGCTGAAAATGTTACACGCCCTCGAGCCTGCTCTATTCGTAAAATTACGAATAGTTACAAATTGAACAGCTCTTCTTTTTTACTGTAACGTTTGTATGTCATTCTTAAGGTAACTTTTTGTTAAAATACCATGGTGAAAATTACGAAATGTCACTTTCAAACGATTACGGCGGACTTTTAAACGCCTGACCCCGGCCCTTTTCGCGCTGCAGAGAAGAGAATAACCCCGTCAAGTGCTTCTGTCACAAAAAAACAAGGTATTAGTAACGATAGCATAATAACATCATTTTTCACAGTTTTAACTATTTTTAGGGAAGAGCTACGCCATGGCCACTCTCACAATTCTGCTTTGAAAGATTTTATTTGTGTAGCGAGAGGTGATGCGTCACGTAACTGTCGCACGAAATATCTAGAAAGAAGTGAACTACCTGGGAAATACAATTTAACAGTTGAAGAACAGGTCGATTGTTTAGTAGATCAAGCAACGGACGCGAATATATTAGGGAGAACTTATATTGGCTGGAGGCCGTGGGTTTAACAGCAATAAGTATATCTGCTTCAGGCTAAAACAATACTGATTTTTTGTTGTTGTTGTTTTTTTTGTTTTTTTTCTTGACTTTTAACCATTCTGTTATTGATTTATTCTGTTATTGTCACCCTTTTTTTTTAGCGTCATGTTATTTCTCTTTTTGGAACTTTATACCCGCAAGCAATTATTTAAATTTTGACGCCTCACTTTTTCCTACGAATTTTTTTTTCTTCTCCGCAAGAGAAAAAGAGCTTTAATATCTAAGGTGAGATATACACGACTCTCTTTTTTATTGTTACGTTTTTGTTTTTGTTTTGTATTTTGTTCTATGAAGACTTTAAAGAGAATAGATAATTTTTGTTCTTTTACTTTACCAGAGGCTCTGCGGTGGGGATCATTAACTCCTATTTTTTGTGTTAATACTAAAATAAAATTAAAAAAAACATTCGCATGTGTTAACTAGTTAATATCATAGTGAAAAAAAATATCACCTTTGCTTTTATATCTTCTAAAATAATAAAAACAGTCGTAAAATGGATGGCTATAAAAATATAACCAGTTTAGATATTTCATACGACCTTCATAGCTAAACACGGGGAGTTGTAATTAGTGATGTCATGAACTCCTCCACAGAGTTCTAACCTTAACACGGTTATTATATTGGGATACTTTAGGAAGGAGAACAAGTCAAAGCAATGGGAAGGAGATTTATATTCAATGAAGTATCTTAACATTTTTTAACCTGAAAATAACCTGAAAATTAATTTATCATAATTTATGTTTCGAAAGACTTGTAATTAAATTGATTGCCACGCTTAAATGATTGCATAATTACATGGTTATTAGTTAAATTTGTTTAATATCTTAAATTATGTTTTGTTTTTGATGTTGACAGCTGGGATTTAAAAGGACACACGGATGTAAGTGCTCATGGTTTTTTATTTCCCTGTATGTTGTCTGCTTTTTACTACACGTGAGAAGATATTTCCAATTTTCTTATGAACTACAAATAAAGGTTCGTTATTGTTAGTAATTTTTGGTTACAAATTTTTTAACACTGTGAATATTGTGTTTTTTTTGTCAAGACCCTATTATTACTGTATTAGTTAAAGCTATTATCTCTTGTGCGTAGTAAATAAAAATTTAATGCACATTATATGCGCATCGGCTTTAGCATATGCGTAGAAAAAAATTCCCAAAGTTACACCAATGTTTTCTCTGGCCAAAGAACAAGTGCTATTATTTTATAAAAAATGGAGCCCTGGAAACGAGTTTGGTTGTATGCAGTAATATCGATATCTTGTTTTTCGTAATTCTACAAAGTATAAATAAAAATTCAATGAATGCATTAGTACTGACTTTTTTGTTAAGTAAATAAATATAATTTTTAGTTTTCAAAAAATCTTAATTCTCTTATAATAATACGGAGAGTGTGTCTGTTTGTGTGTCTGTAACAGGCAAAGTGGATGTGTTCATTTTCCTTTGATGTAGCCGAAAAATGCATGTCTAATATGCTAAATTTTCTGACTTTACGGCGCGACGTCAATAACACTACTTTAACGTCAATATCCTATATTAAAATAATGAAGCCATTACAGTGCATCTAAAACTTTGAGGGCAAATAACTTGGAAACGAGGTGGTGACGTCAATGATTTTTCACTGCGTGGGTAACTAGGGACCACCTAGGACCAATTTGGGTAATTGGACGGGTTAATTACGTCATCAAAAATCTTCAAACCCTAATATCTCTGCAACCGTTTACCAAAAGTACATGATCCTATACATTTTCTTAATCAGTGCTTCAAGATCTATACGATGAAGGCAACAGGTATACGAATTTCTTAAAAAAAATTTGGGTTTTGACGGTTCATTGCTGACGTCAAAATTTTTAAAACCTTATATCTCCTTAGGCGTTTGTCGAAAACATATGATCCTATACATTATTTTGATCAGCGTTTTAACTTCTACACATTACAGGCAACGAATAAACTAAACTTCGCCAATTTTTTTTGCACCTGCACTGCTGACGTCAGCAAAAAATCTAAAAAAACCTATTTTCCATTGTCCCTCTGCCTAAGTGGATTACTCCACGGGCCTTATCGACTAGTTTCTAATAAAAAAAGTTTTTAATATCTCTTGTTGTAATGGAATGCTAAAAACAAAAGGTTTTAAGGCTATAAATAAGATTTTAAAGCTTAATTATAACGAATATTTTACAAATACGATATAACGTAACAAACAAGACTTCATACGTACGTGTGACCATTTCCAATGAAACAAAAAATTTAAAAAAAAGTTAAAAAATCCCTAACATTTTACGTCTTACGTTAGTAGTTGATGAGACATCGGTAACTTCATCACATTTCATTTGTAGATATCGTATTGTTCCCACTCGTTACCAGGCTTTTTCATTTTTAATATCGATATAGAAACTGAAGAAGAATTTCTATGTAGTTATATATCCAAAAACATTTTTAGCTTTCTTCATTCTTTGTTAAATATAACGGTGCCTCTTTGCCAGAGGAGGTCTGCTTCAGATTCCGCCTTGATGTAAAAAAAAACCTAAGAAGCCTAGGCATGAGGTTGGCATTTTTCAAATCATGAAAAGGTGATTATTGCATAAAACAAATTTTAAAGTACTCAAGAAACATCCTGTTTAAACATCTTATGCACCTACGCCATAAAAACGCCCTACTCCGCCCTAATGAAAGGGTGGTAAAGTTGTGGAATGTGAATAATTTTGAATACCTTTTTTACATTTTTTCACACCTTCAATAGTACTGAAAAAAGGCAAGTTTTTCTTTAATGAAAAATATTTTTTTTTAAAAAAAGAATAGGATTTCCTATTAAAATCAACACGTGGTTCAAATTGAAGATGAAAGTTGGAAATTTTAGGCGTGGCGGAAATTTGAAACAGTATGAATGATATGAATTATGCGTTGCTAAAGTTGGTAGATATAGTACAAATATCTTCTCGTGTTTTTTTGCATGCGAGAGATTTTTTTGAGTTACATGTGGTGTTGTAGCAGTGTCAGCAGTTTTGTAAACAATAATTAAAGGCGTTCTCTTTGATGACGACGATAACTTATAATGGCTTTTTTACACGATATTAAAAATTCAAAACAAAGTTGGAAACTAATCTCGTTGCGCTGTTAAAAATCCGGAAATAAATGCCCTGGGCGTTTTTTAATTTTTCCGGATGCCTTGTTGTTTACCAAACGATGGGCATACATAAAACTCAAGCGTTGATTAGTGGTTTACTTTATTATTCCAAAACTTCGTACTCTTGTGATTCTTAGGTTTGATATAATTAATTTGTATTTATCTATTGCTACTAGAATCTTCCTATCCTTTTTATTATCCTTTTTTGTTTTTACAAAATTAACAACCTCGTTCTCAGGGCATTTTGCCTTTTTGATTATTTTGATAGCATTTCAATTAAAATTTAGAAGCAAGCGTCAAATTATATATCTGGTTATTTTGTATCCCGTAATCAGTCTGCAGGTAATAACGGGTTAGGGCGACCACGAACCCCGGGGCTTTTTGTCTCTCTTTTTATACCGGCACGACGAAACACCACACCCGCCATCTTTGCATTGTACACTCACCATAAAATGTCATTCACTGTTTAATGCAGCCTTCGTAAAATGTATTTTTCTTTTTCGCCATCGTGGTGTTAGAAAAGAAAAAAAAAACGATTTATTAATTTAGGGCCAGAATAACCTGGGGATGTGCATGCGTGATCAATTTTATTTGTCATTTTAGTCCACGCTAAACAACATGGGGTACAACATCAATAATTTCGTAACGAATGTCGACCAGAATTTGGTGTGTAACATTTGCGCAGGCATTATGAAGCAGTCTGTCGTGACAATGTGTGGTCACTCGTTTTGTCATGCGTGCTTATCGATTTGGCTTGCAAAACCCGATACAGAATCGTGTCCTGTTTGCCGTGCGTATACATCTCGATACGATCTGATACCTAACATTTCGTTACGAAATATCGTTCGTTCGTTACCAGTGTGGTGCGACAATAAAGATTCAGGTTGCAAATTAGTTGTGCGCCTCGAAAGACTCGAAACCCACCTTGAAATTTGCGAGTATCGACAAGTAGAATGTATTGCGTGCAAAGTTAAAGTTCCATATTGCGATTTAGCAGACCACTGTATTACGTGTTCCGCAATCGAAAATGAGATCGTGACATCAGGAACATCGATAGGGGATCTCGTTTCTATCGATATGTTATCACGTAAAATAGCAGCTTTAGAACTTGAACTCAATCACACAAAAAAAGCTCTTGAGAGATCGAAAGTGAATGTAACCGAGTTAGAATCTGAATTAAATGATCTGCGCGATGAAACAACTAGTTTGAACACGTCTATTTTGCCAGAATTTGATCCAGACTATAGCTACGGTTATTCTCCAAGTAGTATCTCACAACTGTCGTGTTTGATAGCTAAATACCTTCTTTCAAAACCACCGCGCATAGATCGCAACAGAATATTTATGGCTATCAAACGTTCGTTCACGTATTACCACAACTATGCTGGATATTCTGAAGACGTGCACATGTTGTTAGCGACTGCGTATGCTAGTAACTGGTTTCCTGAACATCATAGATGGACCTTAGAAAGATGGCTGGAACAAATCACGTGTGAACGCTTCCCCAGACAATCCCCTTAATGACGTACTGCCATAGGAAAAATATTTTTTTTACAAAGTTTAAGTTTAGAAAATTATAGTACCATATGTAATTGAACGAAGTTCTGAAAAGGTTTTTACAGATAAATTGTTTTTGAAATCCCTGGCGTTACCTGACCCCCTGACTCTTCCTAAGCATTCATTAGTTTAAATTTCCATACAGAAAGTTCACTAAAAATGCAGAGTAACAGAAGTTGTTGAATAAATACCATTTGCATACTTACGATTAATTTTATAGAAAAAAACCTAGTCTCTCTGCTGTCTGTTTTGGAATTGACAGATACTTTTTGGGTTGGGAGAAAAAAAAATCAAAAAGTATCCCCGATTTTCTCCGAGCCATAACAAGGATGCCTAGTTTCTTCATTGTTTTCAATTGACGATATTAACGATAGAATTTTTTTTTTTTTTGCAATTTATATTTTTTTAGTTTTTATTGCATTTTTCTGTGAATATCATATCAATTATATATCAAAAATGTATTTTCGCATACAATCAGTTATTTTTGGATTCAAATTTATTCGAATTTCATCTTCATCTTCATTACTCGTCAAAAACAGCCATCCCACTACAAAAGATCTCAGTTTTACTGTCTTCATGGGACATAACCCACCTTTTAAAATGTACCATTTCTTTAGGTTGTTGAATTTTTCAGCTACAAGCAGCCATTAACATCTTATGAATGAAATCAAGAAATCTCCCGTCGGTTTGATCTTGTGGAAACTTCCGGATAACGGAGTGCTGAAACAAAAAAATTTTGTTCTTCATGTTTAAAATCTGAGGACTTAAAAATCTGTTTCATATCCAAAGCGAAATGTGTTAAGAGTTGCACAAATAAATCGGGTATCAAATATATTTTTTAAGGGAGCCGTAATACACCACTACGCGCAAAATATATCAATTTAGAACTATCAAATATTTAAGCGTATCACCTTTAGCTTGTCTAGATACGATGAATCTGCGGACCAGATTTCAGTGAATTTAACAACGTCTGATGTGTTGCGATAGAAGTTGACCAATGAAACCTAAAATAATGCATACGACCTTTACCCTTCTGTATATATTCCGTCGCTCTTCTTACAAGTAACGTGAACTCTCAACAAAAAATGCATACCATTTCATTGATAAGATCTTGCGTTAGCACCTGATCTTGATGCGTGGTAAACCGAACGGATAACGGTAACCCGATTTGGTTCGGACTCGATTCGGATGGCTCGCGTACCCAAAATGCATTGAATTGCGATTCCTTTTTGTAGGAGTCATAAGGTGCTAAAAATTCAAAATGGGGTAGCCAAATTTATCACATACAATTACAAAATAAGTTATGTAAGTGAAGAGCAGCGCAGGGGCGACAGAATAAAATGAACGACCTCAGGTTAAACCACTTTATGAGTGCCAATTTTACAACAACTTTTTTTAAGATAAACAATTTTATTCGTAAGGTGTTGACAGATCAAGTTATAACATCTGACAGAATTGTATTCCAATTTATAAAACCTCTTAATCACCAATATTTTTTGTTTTTTCTATTATTTCATGACCTCTGGAACTCCTGGGAACGGTATAATTAAAGAGTGGCTTCAAAAGGTCATGCACATATGAACAGGGAGAGAGCTACAATCCTGGCCAAAATTGGTTGAGAAAAGGCCAAACACATGTGGATTTATTATCTTTATTATCATTATTTTTGTTTCTGTCGTCCCATGTGTAGAGATTCTCTGTTTTGTTGACATAAACTAGCCAGCAAAATTGTGGTATGTGTATACTAAAACAGTGCAGGTTTTTACTTATAGAATAGTAGCTAGTTTCCAGTCCCCCTCTTCCCCATTTCAATGTTGAAGTCATTTTTACAGTTTGAAAAATGCAGTTGGCCACTCAACCCACAGCCAGCCATTGCCTTCAACATTGAAATGGGGGGAGAGGGGGGCTTGCATCTTTGTTTATCTTATAAGCTTATGTTGCATTGGAAATTTTATCAACAATTTTGGCCAGGATTGTAGGTTACATTGCCCTCCATGGGTGAGTAAATTCTAATTGGAAAAAGTTTGACCGTGGCCAATGAACAAAGAATTTATAACTTACTTACATACAATTAAGCCAACGCAAGGTTCGTAGTGTCCATCCTTTAAAGCTTTTTGATAACCTAGTTGACTCTTAATATCATTCAAACTGGGATCGGGTTGACAAAAAGAATGGTTGTGATACCACCCCAGCAGTACGTAACCTTTTGATTCCATGTCCTCGTAAATCTAAACAGACGAATAAGTTTTGACACAACATGAAAAACGTATTAAAATCAGAGAATTATGTTACAAGCTCTGAACATCCTGAATTTTCTAATTCATTTTACTAGAACACCAGTCGAAGAAAGTGTACGTACACCAAAAAAAAAGCGAAAATAGCTACTGTAAAAGATGGAATGGAATTCGAGACTGTCCTAGACCTGTTGTTGATTTTTTGACGTATTAGTTGAGTTAGCTGACCACGTGTCCTCAAATCAAAAATAAACTGATTTTTTCACCGTGTAAAATAATAGCTCATTATTTTTAAAATAAAATGAGTCTCTGAAGAAACTCAGTAGTAGTTATTTTTAACGATATTTATCGATTTCTCGTAGAAGATCGATAACTCGTTTTGAAAATTAAAATAGTCCCTATACACGTAAATTCCTATGTATATATATAAAAAAGTTTCTTTGCAAAAAAAAGATTTTAAATGCTTTTATGAAAAAGAATGGTGAAGTCTTTATTTCAACGTCTTTCCAAATGATCAATTGATCCAAATAATTTTTTTCAACAAACGCCCCCACCTCCCCGTCAAAAATTTCTTAAGCACAAAACAGATAAATTTCCAGAAACAAACGTGACGAATGTAAAAAAAAAATAAGCAGAAAATAGCCAGCATTCGAACTCAGAACTGTAAGTATAATAAGTTGTACCAGCACAATAACTGAATAAAAATGTTTTTGCAGTTTTTTCTCCATATTTTATTTAAGATTTTTAAGATAAGACTATTTAAGATTTTCAACTATGTTACTACAAGAACCATGGGCGAGATTTCCCTTATAAATAAACCACCATTTCGAGCATTTTGAACACTTAATAACACACTTTAAACGTGGCAATAAAGAAAAAGATATTCACCAGGATCATTAAAAAATGTCTATTTTCATAGGACTTTTTGCTAAATTGGAGATTTATTTCTCCAGGTAAAAAGACATTTTAAAAATTTAAACTGTAGTTGTACCCACCTCATTTTCAACTTGTTCTACATCTTTTTCTTTGAACGAATCATCATAGCGACATGGGTAAGCTTTCGTCACTCGCAGATCTGTTAGAAGAAGCCAGAAAAAATCGAGAATTATTCTAGCAAAGTGGTAATTATTGATATTCATTTACATTTAAACGGATAATTTTTTTGGATCCGGCATAATAACAGTCACTCTTTCAATGAAAAACCTCTATAAAGCAAATGCAAATCGCACATTGTCTGAGGTCGAAGGGTTTTTTCTGCGCAAAAGATCTAAATGAAGTAACCCGATCACGTACTTTATTCGAGAAATTTTCGCGAGAGAAACTTTCGCAAATTTCGCGTATTTTAGCCTTTTTCGCGAAACTTTATCTCGCGAAACTTTTAAAAATGGCCATTCGCGAAAGTTGATTCAGTACAAATTTTCTAAATTGTCGATTCGCGAAAGTTTATCCACTAAAATTTAAAAAAAAAATTGCTGGTTTCAAAAGTTATTTCTTGACTCTCACTTGGCTCGCCCTCCTGATAAAAAAGAGAGACAGATTTAGACTAGGTCAACCCTGTCACGCGACCCAGTAAGAAATGCTGAGGATCGAAATGGAATTCTGTCGAAGATCGAAATATCCCGCCTTGTTTTTGCTACTTTTCGTTACAATCTCATAACGCGAGTTGGATCAACCTATGCTGGCCTGACCTGTGTTAGCCAGTCTTGGCCCGTTAGGCTTTCACCGTGGACTAGAATCAACCGATGTGGGCCTGACCTATTTTTAGTCAGAAATTCTGAAGTCAGCCAGTCTTGGCTCTAAGTTATCCCGTGAAGCTTTCACTGTGCACTATAATCAACCTATGTAGGCCTTATCTATTTTTAGTCAGACAGTCTTGAACAAACCTGTCAAAATAGTTTCTATGTATTAATAAGGCTTGTAAGGCGCTTTGGTATAAATATTAGTGGGGCATACGGAAGATTCTTTTCGTTCTCAACATGGCTTGCAAGAGCATGAGAGAGCGTGTAAAGTTAGTTTTCAAAAACGTATATTTTGATGAGCTACCTCAAATATACGCTAAATTAATTAAGTGTTGCAAAACAACTTACTTATGGTTTTATCCGAAGAAATTGCTATGGAGAGTATGCCTTCCTGCCTATGTGAAATCAGAGAAGGATAGTTGTACAATTACGTCGAAGTGAGTTGTTTATGTTTATCTTTTGTTGTTTCTATATTAGCTAGGTATGCGTTTTTGTTATTATGACCACCATATCGTAGCTTTATTAATGTAGCTAGCTAGGGAGCTAAATGCTATTTTTTTAAAATTCATGCATTTTATCAGGTAAGAATTAATTTATATATAAGTGGGAAAAGTGTGCTGGTTGGCTGGCTGGCTAGATAGCTAGCTATCTCAGCTTTTGGTACTGATTTGGATCTCTTTGATTGGTGCTGACTTTTTACTAGTTATCAAGCTAGCTACACAAAATAGTGCTCTGATTAGAGTGCGTTTTTTCTTAACTCGTCAGCAACAAAAACCTTTGTTTTGCTTTACGTAGTTTTTCCATGAGGGGCTGGACACCTAACTCCTGTTCTTTTAGGAAAAAGGGGGCTAAAACAACTTTCAAAACGACACTTTGTGATGCTACTTCTTGCATCAAACAGTCAGGGTGAACTGATAATTAGCATGTAACAGAATATATATAATTAACCGATGCAGGATAATTAAACATCTTGCAAAAAATCTGACAATTTTATTAATTCTTTGTTTGCCTTTTTTTTGTTTCAATTTGAAATTTCAACTTTTTGGATTTGTCAAACAAAACAATGACTGATTCTTTTCTTCAAAATGAAAAACTGCAACTAATCAGACTCTCCAAAAAGAATTTCAAATTCGAGAATTTGGATAATAAACGATAAAATTTGTTGAATTCAATATTAATCGATTTCGACACAATACATCCTGAATATATCGTCCACAGATTTATACATGTATTTATAACTTGTGCATCACATGGCATTGATTTGTATCTTTTTAATTCCCTCCTTAAATTAAAGAGGCAAAGAGAGGTTAAAGAGATAATTAAACAACCTGGTGTTAATCCAGTTTATGGTAAAATTGTGTTCTTGTTACTTATTTTAAATCGTACTTTCTTTTTCAGATTAGCTGTTATCCAACCATGCGCCATCAACATTTTCAAGGAATCGTTAACAAGAGAGTAAATTTTAAAGGCCTAAAAACTGAAATATTCAAATGTTAATATGTATTTATTGCTGAATTAATTGAAAATAATTCATTAAAATTAAACTTGTTTAAAAGTTATTACATTTGAATCATGTTCATATATAACAAGATTTGTATCCCGGAATTTCCAGAATTTTTTAGATCAGTATTGCAAAATATCAGTTAAAGTTTTTACTATTATTTTAGAATACTATATGTATGTAAAAATTATTATTTTTAATTTTTTATATATTAAGTTGTATTTTAACATTGCAAGTTAGTCACAATAATAATTGAGAATTAGATACTCAATGATTTGTTTACCCCGTTATTCTCCGTTTTCAAGGTCTACTTCAAATTTTAGAATCTTCCGGGCTAATGACGAAATCTTCAAGCCGCAGGGCTTTTTGTTTTTTATTTAAAGTGTTTATACGGGGCTGCGATATTTATGAGAATGTTTCGTTTCGGTTATCAATGTCTAAAACGTCTGTATACGAGGTTGTTTTTTGTTCCCGTTTAAACCTATTTCAGGGTTCGCAAAGCCCGATTTAGCGAAACTTTCTGGACCGCCGCCCCAGGCCCTGCTTGGGGGGCTTACAGCGCACCCAAAGACCCCCAACTGTATATTCAAATATTCTTAGTAGGTCATGATGCACAGCATCATGACCGACTAAAAAATTTGCTAGATTCTCCCCTGCGCTGGGAACGAGATTGGAATAAACTAAGGAATAAAAAAATTTGTGTATGGCTTATAACCGAGTTACTGGCGAAGAAGACCATGACGACGATCCGTGGGAGACGGAAGAAGACAAGCCTAGAATTGTGTTTGATCTGTTTTGTGATTTTGACGATAAAGTCAATTTGTAAATAGAAGTTTTTATATACAGAGAAAATTACATCGTTAAAAACACTTTTCTGTCATAAGAAATATAGGCCACTTTATATAAGAACATAAAAAATCACGAATCGCGAAAGTTTATCTCGCCAAAACTTTCCAATTTCAGATTTCGCGAAAGTTTATCTCGCCAAAACTTTTTAATTGTAGATTCGCGAAAATTTATCCAAAAAATTTATCGAGTTTTTGGACTCGCGAAAGTTTCTCTCCCAAAATTTTCTCCAAATAAAGTATACAGCGGCAAAATGTTTTTCAAAATCGTGCACTTTATTTGTAGAAACTTTTGCAAATTTAACCTAAATTCCTGAGTATTAATTTCACTGAAATTTTTCTTCGAAACTGAGTAAAATTTCCTCCTACCCGGAAATTTTGTATTGTAGCTTCGGAAAAATTGTTTGCGTACGAGTAAACCAAAGAATTTATTTACTGCAGAAACAATAAATTTCGCTCTTATAACAGGCACCTGACAATACTTCAATTTATCTAGTTAAAAAGCTAGCTATACATACGCTGTCTACTGGCATCCCATTTACCAGCAAGATAGCCGGATACTTCTACTGTTGTCAAATGACAATGAAAGTCCTACATACAAAACCAAGGAAAAAATTACACACAAAACAAAGAAACAAATTACACACAAAACAAATCACATCGTAAAGAACTTACGTAACAGTTAGGTAACAATTCTCCAATTGCAAGGTTTCAAGTCGTAAATGTACAGATTGGGTATAGTAATCAGACGTGGAGTAAAAAGAAGCAACGTATCAAGAGCACTATAGGGCAGAGCACGCCTTCGATGTTCAGTTGGGTTTTTTGACTTATTTTATGTCAAACAGCTTTAAATACATGTGCCAAAAGATATAAAAATGAATCGCGGTCTTATAGAAATAGTGAAACATTTGATTTAGAACTTTAAAAACTTTACAAAACAAATTTGAAAAATTGTTTATAAATAAAAAAGAAAATGGTTTCCAGTATGACGTCATATGATACCCTATGAAAATGCTCTGCGAACAAATCAAATCATTTTAATTTTATCTTTACAACGGTTCAATTTCAACTTGCATAATTGAGAACTGAGTTTTACGGAATAAAATTTTATGAATTTTACAAAAAGAAACTAAATTCTCTCACATCCCCCTGACTTTTCCAGCTTTTCCAGATTGCTGGCCATCTTGCATTTGGGTTGTTTAGATTTTTAAATTGTGTGTAATAGTCCGTTAATAAATAAGACAAGCTGCAATAACCCCACATACTTCGATAAAAACTACACACACCAAATTTTAAGCGAACTTACGATAAGTAAAAGAGCGCTGGTTGAAATAGCGATGGAGAAGGGTTGTATCTTTCCAGTAGATTGAAACTGTGCACACTCCACCAGTGTCGTTGGGTCGCTTAAAAAATCATTTAATGTTAAAAACTGTACCGGTTTAACAAGTTTAGTAAATTTCCGGTTAATAAAGTGACAACTACCTGTCCGGTTGAATCATCGAATGTTTGACGGATATCCTTGTTCGATTAACTCTTTTTCTTGGAACTGAAGAAAAAAAAGGTATAAAAATCAAAACAACGCTTTAGCCCTCTGTTTTATCTGCGTCCTCAACTATCATTTCAAGAAATTGGTTCAGCGATTCTGTATAACAAATTTTTTGATAGCCTTCAAACATTAAAAGGAGACACTATGCGTTACTTTTTGTGTTTGTTTTTTTAACCAAGTGACTGTCAAGACGAGTTTTTTGAAAGCTATCAACAGTTATCCTGTTTTCTAGTTATATTCGACAAAGAGGGGGGAGAAAAGGAACTGGAGGCAAACTTTTTATATA
Source organism: Hydractinia symbiolongicarpus (assembly GCF_029227915.1). Classification (NCBI taxonomy): domain Eukaryota; kingdom Metazoa; phylum Cnidaria; class Hydrozoa; order Anthoathecata; family Hydractiniidae; genus Hydractinia; species Hydractinia symbiolongicarpus. Next base: position 9,913,905 of record NC_079878.1, read on the forward strand.
GTAAAGAACTTGTTTCAAGTTTAAATTTTTAAGGTGCTAAGTGCAGCCGAAAAATGCTTAAAAAAATAGGTTCTATAAAAAATTGTGTAAGGTTTAACATTGTGGAAAAAAGACATTAAAATCAAACATTATTAAAATATCCTATTTTACTTTATTGTCGTATTCTAGTGAATTAATTATAAATAATGTTTTAACCCACTCTTCTACCTTTTTGTTGTGATGTGTGATATACAGTACTGGATTCATAACCACCAGGACTTGATGGTTTTCTACAACGCAGAAAAGAATGAAATTTAACCACGATTAATACAGCAGTGTGTATTTCAACTCATAACACGGGTTTCCCCAAAAAGATAGTAAACTTACTGAGAATTGGCTTGCACAGACATTTTCGTGTCTGTATTTAGCGTAGCACTTCTTTCAGCCATTCTCGAGAAAGTATTAACTGGTTTCCCAGTTTGTACTGCTTTTAATGCTTCACTAAAGGTTAGATAATTTTGAGTAGGAGGAACATAGCCAGATGGTAGTTCACGATCTTGTGAAGGACTTTTTACTAGAGGGCTTTTAAGACGACCCTTTGCTGGACTTCTTGTTGGTTTGGAACTTTTGATATCAATTTTCATTGGAGAAGTATACTCCTTTGAGAAATAAAAAACAACTAACTCAGAACAATCATTTAGGAACATCGACTTTTTCCATCTTCTGAATAGCGTTTAAAAAATAGCAAAAAAGCATATTAAATTTGTTGACGAACGGGCACATTAAACCAAATCCTAAAACCCTTTTTTTATAGTGCACAGCAAATTAATTTAAGTAACGGCATCCTTCAAACATACCTCGATTTTTCTCATTACTTAATCAGTCAACAACGTTTATTTACAACAAATTGAAAACAATTGCTATATGTGGCCAATACAAATCATAAATAACCTTTGCTTTCACATTAAAAACATTTCTCTTACCGAAGTATTGACAAGAATGTATGGAGAATGTAAAGAAAGAGTTTTAAGGTTACATAGCAAAAAGGCATACCACAGTATCCTTTTCTGAAGACGCTGCAACAGCTTGTGCTATCTTCTGTTTTCTAAACCATGTTGATTTGAATTCGTCAAGCTTCCTGCCTTTGTATTTCACCTAAAGGATATGTAGTTAAAGTAAATGATAGTTTAAAAAAAGCTTCTCCTAAAATTAGCTAAATAAAACTTTTCTTTGTACATCACCTAGTGCTTCTTCTATCTTTTATCTCAAAAAAGGAAATGGTAAGTGGAAGACCGTAATCATGATATCTATTTGAAGAAATATTTTCTAACAAGTTGATTTTGAAAATTTTCTACGTTGTCCCAGAAAGTCTGACCTAATATTTTGTCTAATTTTAAATTGAGATATAAATAAAAATATTTGAATTCAATTGCAAAAATGCAGCACAGAGGTTACAAAATGCTGTTTCTTAGCAAAACTGCATGTTTTAACAAAACAAATTCACTTTCCCAGATAAACAGTTTAGCTAAGCAACCTTTGCACATATTTTTAAAGCTAGCAGCATATGTTGATTCAAGTTATTTCCAATAGTTATTTTGCTGCTGATTTGTTGCACTAACAACACAAAGGCTATTCAATTAGTTGTTTTATGAACAGTGAAGATAAGTTTTTGGGGGTTGGCCATTTCTTCTTCTTCTTCTTCTTCTTCTTTCTCGGCTTAACGTCCGTTTTCCATGCTAGCATGGGTTGGACGGGGTATATTAATGACCCTCTTCCAATCTGATCTAGACTGTGTTAGATCTAAACTCAACTTCCTCTGTATCAAGTCTGTCCTTATAACCTCCTGCCAAATCTTTCTCGGTCTGCCTCTGGGCTTTGCCCCAGGAACTATCAAGTCTCTACACTTACTTACCCAATTAGCCTCCTCCATTCTTTCCAAGTGCCCCAGCCAATTCAATCTTCTTATCTGGATAACATCTTTAATTCTACGGAGACTTAGCCTGCTTCTTAGCTCATCTGAACTCTTTCTGTCTCTCAGACTGGCGTTACACATCCACCTAACCATTCTCATATCATTCCTATCTAAACCGTCAAGATCTTCCTGCTTCACTGATGTCTCACTACCGTACAACATAACACTTCTTACACAGGCCTCATACAACCTACCTTTTACCTCAATTGACAAGACTCTGCTAGTCAACAAAGGAAGTAACTCTCTGAACCTTTTCCAAGCAGAACCTATCCTGCAAGTAACACTTCTTCCAACACCCCCTTCACTGCTCAACATATCACCTAAGTAACAGAAGTTCTCCACTATCTCTAACGAGCCACTGTTGTACATCATTAAAGCTGGAAATACTTCATTCTCTATAATCTCACCTTTGCAACGCTTGCATACAAACTGAATGTCAGCTCTTAACCTTCCACTAATACTACTGCACTTCTTATGTACCCAATGCTTGGAAGTCTGACAAAAAATTGAGTTACTACCAACCCCTTTCCTGCAAACTCCACAAGGCCACTTTCCAACTACAAGGTCACACTTGGCTGCAATGCTACTAATCATGACTTTAGACTTTGCTGTGTTTACCTTTAGCCCTTTCTCTTCTAGTCCTTTCTTCCACTTCTCAAACTTTTCAACTAATTCTTCCATCGACTCTGCTATGAGAACCAAATCATCTGCATACAATAACTCCCATGGACAACCTGTTCTGAACTCCATCGACAGTGCTTCTAAGACTAGAACAAACAACAAAGGACTAAGTACAGAACCCTGATGTACACCAACATTTACACTAAATTCATCACTAAGTGAATCGTTAATCCTGACACGACTTCTAGCATTGCTGTAAATAGACTGTACCATCGTAACTAGCCACTCATCCACACCTAATTTTCTCATAGCCCACCAAATAACTTTACGTGGCACTCTATCAAAAGCTTTCTCTAAATCTACAAACGCAAAATAGAAATTCTTTCTCTTTCCTAAATACTTTTCCTGAAGCTGTCCGAGTAAAAATATTGAATCTGTAGTGCCACGCCCTGGAACAAAACCAAATTGCATCTTATCCATATCAATCCTTTCTCTAAGTAACTTATCAATCACTCTTTCAATAACTTTCATTACTTGATCAACCAACTTCAAACCTCTATAGTTACCCCTTTCTAATGCATCACCCTTGCCCTTGAAACAATTCACTATTACACTCGACTGCCACTCACTCGGAATAGCACCATCCTTTATAATCTGGTTAGCAAGACTTGTAATAAGCTCAACTCCGATATATCCAGATGCTTTTACCATCTCTGCAACAATACCTGATACTCCTGCAGCCTTGCCAATCTTCAATTTCCTAATAGCCTCTACTACCCATTCTGTCTTGATCTGCATAGCTGGACCTTCTACAACATCATCATCAGACAAATTACCCTCATCCCAATCAAACTTAGTGTTAAGCAACCTCTGATAATGATTCTTCCAAGCTACCCTTTTCTCCTCCTCTGTGCTAGCCAAAACACCTTCATCATTACGTATACACTTCTCACCTACAACATCTTGGTTACTCTTCTTCATTTGCTTTGCTATCTGGAATACCTCATTGCGCTGGTCTTCCCTTCTTAACACATCTGCAAATCTGTTTCTCTCTGCTTCTGATTTTGCCTTATACACTGCTGTACGAGCACGACGCTTAGCTTCTAAGTAAATATTTTTACTACCACCTGACTTCCACTCTTTCCAAAGTTTCCTCTTTTCCTTTATACACTGGTCAACCTCATTATTCCACCACCAGGTCTGTCTATGTCTAGCTGGTCCTTTTTCCACCCACAGGTATCATCAGAAGCTTCTAGAAGACAATTTTTCAAAGTAGTCCAAGTACTTTCAACATTGTCACTATCACATTGACCATTGTGGGCTAACTGCTGAACTTTTGCACTAAATTGTCTTGCTACAATCTCTTCCTTCAGCTTCCAGACTTTACGACGGGGCCTGTACTTTCCCTTGGCTTTTTTTACACTCCTCCAGATAATATCACAAACCAGCAACCTATGCTGGGAAACGCACTCTCCCCCCGATATAACTTTCACGTCCTTCACCACTTTCTTGTCTGACTTTCTAACCAGGAAGTAATCTATCTGTGTCTTAAAACCACCTGACTCATATGTTATCAGTCTACTCTGTCTCTTACTGAATGATGTGTTGCAAACCACCATGTCCGTTGCCATTCCAAACTCAAGCAATCTCTCCCCTTCCTTATTTTTGCTCCCGAATCCATAGCCTCCATGCACACCTCTATAACCTTCAGATGACTTCCCAACATGACCATTAAAGTCGCCGCCAACCATGACAAGTTCAGTGTCTCCAAACTTTGATGTGACTGCTATTAACTCATCATAAAACTTATCTTTATCTTCCTCACTGAGTCCACACTGTGGAGCATAAACTGACAGAAAAGTGACAATCCTATTGCCTATCAAAAACTTTAACACTATAATACGACTATTCACACGCATAACAACTATTACTTTTTCTACCCACTTCTCTGCAACGAATATGCCAACTCCTCCATATCCATCACTATTGCCAATCCAAAAAAGCTTACACCTTGCCCTCCTACAGTCCACAAATCTCACAGAAGCTCCTCTCCACCTGACTTCCTGAACACAACACATATCAACAGATCTACGTTCTAACATTTCAACTACTTACCTGCTCTACCTCTCAGAGTACCAACATTTACACTAGCCATCCTCAACTAGTGTTATCTACCTTGTGATGTGATAGCTGGGTAACGGTCTGACGATGCTCACACCTGACATCTGTCTTACCGTGCGCGACACCTTCACTCCTTAGAGTTCCAGCCCCGTTTACGCAGTTTATCTGATAAACTATTCTTACGGCCATTAATAAAGAGTTTTGGCATTGTTTTACAGCTGGATGCCCTTCCTAGCGCCAACCGTTCACAGACCAGACTGGGTGTTTTTTTAAAGTGACACCATCACTATGTGGCATTTCATGGGACTTCCACAATCGGCCCTTTAAACTAAGGTATGGTGGAGGTAACTAAGGTATGACGTTCAACTCCTCTCTTGTCTCCTAAAGGACCCTTCACCATTTGTTAAAATAAAAAAAATTATAAAAAAATATAGGGTTTGCACACAGCATCTTTTCTAAGTGAGTGATTAAGACAGAAATATTCTAACATCAAAAAACCTAAACACACGCACACAAAGCCTAAACTTAGCCATACTGTTTATTTTTCTAATTCTGCAAGCTCTTGTGCTTTCTTAGTGCTGGCCTCTTACTAAAACACACAACACAAAAACTTACAGATGCCCAGCCACACCCAGATTTTTTGTCAGGGTTTACTTGCTTCTTACAATACATAGCCCAGGCTGAAGGTGAACTGAAGTTTTGATTGGCATTGTGACATTTGATTGTTCCATCAGTGTTGAGATCTCCAACAAATTTTCTACCCTAAAAAGTAAAAGAAGTTTTTATAATGGAGTAAAAAAATTCTTATTCAACTTCCTTGAAAAATTAAATCTTTTTTTGAATTTACACTACAAAACCAATATAACAAATTGCGTTTGAAGACTACACTTGTTTCTCACCTGTAGTACAACTGTGCAATGTTAATTTGAATGTACTAAAGTTTATTATAAATTTAGCATGCATATTTAGCTATATTTATGGTTTTGTTGTGAATTGAGTAAAAATTCTATTTTTGGAAGAAGACATGACTAAAACAGTGACTGGTTCAAACTTTAATACTGGAGTTTCAAAAATAAAATGTGTTCATTCGCATAGAAATTTTTTATTCTGCAGTTTTTAATGTTCAACTTGCAAACTTGAATTCCAGTGCCTAAATTTTTTCACATTTTTTGCTGATGTGATATGTTATATGCCCTGTTTGACTAGTTCACACATTAGCATCTGAGTCAGCAATTGCTGTGTGCCAACGTGAATTAGAAAGGCTTGTTTCAAACAACTGACTTTGAACTTGTTCTTTAATAAAATATATTTATTCAGATTTGAAGATAAAGATATTTCAGATTTAAAAAGTTACAAGGTATACCCATAGCAACATGTTTTATAAAGGATATTTGACAAAAACTAATTTGAAATTCTGCATCTAAAATGAATGAAATAAAATACTCACGAGGTAATTTATAGTCAGACATTTTTCGCCAGGATCTAAGATTTGTTCATCAATGAGCATTTGTGTTGTTACACCACGTCCAGTGAGAAGAGAGCTTCGTCCTGGTTGCTTCTTTTTAACAGAAATTGGCTTGGTTTCTTTTTCTTCTTTTACTTTTGGAGGGGAAATCTTTTTTTGACCTGATATTTCATAAAGCAATAAATAATAAGTAAAGCTTATCTGAAAGTTTAATGACCAGGGTATTTAAATGTCGATATATATTTGCCCAAACCTTAATCTCCAATATTCCACAGAATAATACACACTTTGAAAACTCAAAATTAAAAAGAAATAAAAGAAATATAAAACCAATCCCAATTTCTCAATTCCTTTGCGATATTTAAATCTCCTTAATAAAAGTAGTCACATAAAAAAATAATTCCCACATGATATAGACTGAGGTGTTTTAACATAAAATTTTACAAAATGGTACAAAATATAGTATTCCGATTTATTTTTTGGTTCACTACAAATCTAGACTAATAATAACTTTCTGATATTACAATCAAAATTATGGTGGAATATTTTAAGTAGTGTTACTAAGTTATAACAGCCTGGAACTGTCTTGAATTTGAACCTGAAAAACACCATACACAGCTTGACTGTAAGTAAAAATTGATGCATGCCTTTACTTGGCCTTGGGATTCAATGAAAATCACACCCCACTAAGTAAAAATGATTTGCGCTTTTAGACATATTGTGATCGAGTGATAAGTTTTCAACACAATGTTAGTTTTCTAATGTTAAAATTGAATTAGGAATTTCCATTGTTACAAATGTGCTTTTCCATTGTAAAATTTTTTGTACATATAAAATACCTGTTGGAGATTTCACTGGTGGTGATTTCTTGTTTTGGACTTTACTTTTATTGCTACCCTTGTTTGAAACAGCTGTTTTTTTAGTATCTTCTTCATCTTCTTGGTCTTCACTTTCCTCATCTTCTTCAGTTTCAGTCTCTGAAGATGATTCACTATATATTGCCTTTTCCATTTATATTTTCTATGCAAACTAAACACATTAAATCACAGATATTAATATAAGCAAAACTTAAAACAAATTATAATTAAAGCTTTTGAAGCAGTTTAAAAATTCAACATAGCATTTGCTATAATTGATACGTTGTTACAACTATAAAAAAGAACGAAGACATTGCATTGTTGAAGTTGCATATTTTTTTACAAGATTGAATTGTAAGTTTAGTCGAATTTTTTTCTTTCAATATTTTTTAATGTCAACTCACACACATTGTGCATGTAACACTCGCGTTTGCTTAAGGGTGACAAAAATTTCGTTAAGGGCACTTTTTATCATTACACTGATACATTTGAGAAAGTTGGCATGTGGTAATCTAATTCAGGGTAACATAAAACTAGTGTTTAAAGTAAGGGCAAATTAAAACAATATATGTTAAACATCAAGGATAAGTTTTTTTGTTGTTAAATTATCCTCTGTGCTATGATTAAAAACATATCTTACTTTGTATATATACACAGTTTGAAAGTCATCATCATTTTTTTTATTATTCTCGGCTTAACGTCCGTTTTTCATGCTAGCATGGGTTGGACGGGGTATATTAATGACCCTCTTCCAATCTGATCTAGACTGTGTTAGATCTAAACTCAACTTCCTCTGTATAAAGTCTGTCCTTATAACCTCCTGGCAAGTCTTTCTCGGTCTGCCTCTGGGCTTTGCCCCAGGAACTATCAAGTCTCTACACTTTCTTACCCAATTATCCTCCTCCATTCTTTCCAAGTAATTAGTAATTATAAAAATTAAATGCAAATAAACATTAAAGTTTACCTCCCACTTTAAAAAAAGGTCATCTTATCCTTTTAATACTATATATGTTAAGAATTAGTAATTTAACATTCCTTAAGTGAAATTTAAAACATTAAAGCATACCTCCCGAGAAAAATTAAGTTGACCTAAATTGGCTCATATTCATACGTGATTTATGAATATAAAGTTTATTTTCCTTAATTCGCACTTATAAGTTAATAATGCCTATTCAAAGATTCAAAAATTCACCTCCGACACGAGGTAAAATATCCGCAATGTTGTTTTATAAATTTCTTCACCTTGAGTGCTCTGACGTCACCTGTTAGAAGATCGTAAATCATCTTCTGCATTGAAATTTTTTACTCAAACTTTAATAGTAAAAATCATTGGTAATGAGTATGTTTACCCCCGTGAAAATATCAGGAAACTTTGAAAATGAATACTAACTTCGGTTGGGAAATTATCATTCAATTGCAATACCAAGAAGCTGTGACGCAAAAAAAGAAAAAAAGAGCGACAGGGAAAATGTTGTAGAATTTCAATTTGAGCCTATCAGGCGAAATACTAAACCAAGCACTGACTCGGATTTCAGTTGGGAGAGCTGTGATGAGGATACTATTCAAGAAGAAGTCGCTTCACGTGTTGCTGTTGCTGTAAGGACGTGGTGCAAGTGTGGAAAGTGTAAGATAATGACGAGCGAAGCAGAGTGTCGTTGCTATTGCGGGTTAGAATCCGCGAATATTTTTTATTTGATCAGTGAGTTTTGATATGTAAACGTATTCGAATTAGATAATAGCGCATGAGTTCGATGAATAACGATAAAAATGAAAAAATCTTCTAACCTTCTTCTTTTTGTCTTTTTCTTTCAAACTCAGTTCTAAAGTCAAAGAACTCAGAAGTAAAATAAGCTTCGCAGATCTTAAAATTCTTTGAAAGCGTATCCTCTCTCTTGATCAGTTTGATCCATATAGTTTGTTGTTTTGGATCTTTGGGAAAGTTGAAAAAAAATACACCTTGTTTCTTTTGGTGGTTAAGACAACTAGGTAAGTGGGCAAGAAGCCATATTACTATTTAAAAAAAGGATTCATCCTTATTCATCAACGTGTGGAACTTTTTTTTACAAAACACATCATATCACATCCGCAAAGTTTCGCCTCTCATCCGGGGGTCCGAATGTGAGCTTCTAACTAGTGACGTCAGGCGCATAATTATACTCTTAAATGCTCACTTGCAAAATGGCGAACAAGTGAGGTGAAGGCTTAAAAACATGAGATAAACATTGTCTGGTTTCTTGAGTACTGTAGTGATTTTAATAAAATAAACGTTAAATTGTTTTTTCTGAAGATGTTATGAATCGATTTAGGTCAACTTGATTTTTCTCGGGAGGTAAGCTTTAAAGCAAATTGATATAAAGCCGCATTTTCCTCTATGTAAAACACGCTTTCCTGTCAAAAGGTGCCATTTTGTGTTTTTTAAATAAAACCTACTTAGACGTCATCTTCTACGACATCGTCTTATATAAAGATAAAAACTTTTTACTACATGTTTTGATCAATACAAAAAAAAAGGAAAAAAATAGGGTTAGATAGACCCTGAGCAAATTCTGGCTTAGGTGCGCACTCTTTTTTTAGGTTACGCTGTCCCTAGAGCTTCTTTATTAACACTTCTTTAAATATAAAAATCCTAACAAAGCTGATCATTATTCTATTTGGTTATTATTTTCTATTGTTCTAAAAAAAGACCTATTGTTTTTATCTTTATATATATCCCAGCTTTATATTCTTATAAAAAGAAGGATATATTGGTCCGATGCAGGAATTTGTAGGCTTCTATTTTTCTCTGCGTCCTATTTCTAACTTGCATTACTGTCTGCTCAAGTTTAACCTTGATGCATGCAGCACCCTTTCAATATTGATAAAACAGATAGATAGATGTGCATATTTTACATGGCTAACCTAACAAATATATATTGAGGGATATACCCTGTCTATTATTTCCAGGAGGGGCCATTGCTTAGATGGAGAGTCCTAAAGTATTTGCTCATTTTGAGCTACGTAGACCTAATTAATGCCAGCGCTCTACTAGACAACTCCTGGCAACATCCAAAAGCCCACTCAGTGTGCCATCTCCCCAATTTTCCTCACATGACTTGGGTTAACCCGGGGCTATGGTAACATTCACTCACCCATGTTGACTCACCGTCAAGAGGAATCTAACCCTGGTCTCCCGCACAGAGTATGAGAGCTATAACCACTAATCTATGGCTAGGACACATGCAAAGAGTAGTAAATAGAAGTGTCAAAATATAGAAGAGAAGTGTTTAAATACAGATGAAAACTGTTTGAATTATAAAAGGGCTAGCTAAGCTTTTAACAAGCTGGTTACAAAAGTCAAAAAGAGGAAGGCAAATTAAAATCCTAGGGAAATTTCGAGTAGGATGTTAAATGAATTATAGCAAACGAAAAGGGGAAAAGATTGGGGGGAGGGGGGGGGATGGGGAGAGGCAGCAAGTGTACCACAGCTTCAGTACCATATTTAATTAGCCTGTTGAACAATATATATTTATGCTGCACAAGGCTATGGCACTCCAAAGTCACATTAATACAGTTATCTTAAGATAACAAATGTTATCTTAAGATAACTCTATTAATGTGACTTTGGAATGCGTGCATATTCACATTAATGTTCTGATTGTAAGATAACTCGAGTAATCTTAAGATAACAAATTATCAGAGAAATATTGTAAGATTTCTTGATCATGGTAACATTAACGACTTTTCTACCTTTGATGTTAGCGCTATCTTAAGTTAACTAAAGTTATCTTAAGATAACTAAAGTTATCTTAAGATTACGAGAAAACTGGAGATTACTCAAGAACTATGCGAAACAAAAACGCGTTTTAAACTTAAACACGCGGGAAGTACGGTATGTTGCCCAGCTTGGTTAATTTCTAGAGAATTAACGATTACCTGGTATATATGTCCAGACCTTAACAACGAACCTCATGGCTTTGTAGTAAGCACGTGCAAAACAAGACAAAAACAGTAACAAGTAAATGAAAGTACTGCCTATGCTGCTCGTTAGTTATTTTTTAAAATATGTCTTCCTTTTTTATAAACAGTTCGTCCGACGAAATCGTGCTTCCTGCTTTATCTGATACATCTGCTATGATAGATAGGTTAATGAATTTGGAGTAAGTTGTTTCTAATTTTTTTATTAACTTCATTGATGTAGCTAAGCTATACACCTAGCTAAAGCTGTTTCTTGGAAACATTCTCATCGAAGATTGCCTTAAAAAGCAAGCTGAGACACGTTTTGACTTTGACCCATAGTGTCAAGTATGTCCAACAAGAACTTTTAAATGTCCATAAAAGCAACTTATTTTTTTTCGTGTGAGGTAGCTAAAGCTTAAATTGAATGTGTTTGGAAACATGCCAAACTTTTTTTGTCAAAAAGAGTTGATTTCATATATAACATATTTTTTAGGTTTATGCATTTGATTCAGACATTTTTATTTTTAGAACAAGATTGGATAATATCTTACCACCAAATTTTGATAAATTGGTCGAAGTTGCAACTGCTGAAACAGAAATTCAAAATTTAAGAAATTTTACATACCAGCACAAAAGTAATTTTTGTAAATTAACTAACATTTTTAGTGACTTATTCTAAATATCCAGAAGAATGTAAAATCCAATTTGTTTTAGGTACAAAGAGAAAAAGAACAGCAAAACCAGGTCCTGAAGTGTCATCAATCTATATTAAGTTATATCATCTTCCCTGCGCATCTGCCAAACCAAAATATGGTAAAGGAAACAGCGACCTAGTAAAAAGACATTTTGACAGTGGATATGGTATTTTTTATTTTAATATTTTTTGTGTAATTAAATGCATATAGACACGTATTTGGAAACTTTACTACCTTCCTTTTTATTTGTTATAGGATTTGCCAGACCATGTTATGACATTGTTACAAGAAAAATTAAAAAGATGTCAATTAGTATTCACTTAAATGAAGAACAATTCGATGAATTGTTACACGAGCTGTTTCCTCATTTAGCACAAAATTATGGATTTTTTACACTTTTAACTAGTGGAGTGTACCGAAAGGTTAATATCACTAAGCCATCGAATATTAAAACCATAAAATACACGGGAACCCTTATTGTGGCCAATGCTAATGAGTTTCCAGAACATGGAGCCAGTACTATTGAAACTCTCACACTGCAGGAATCTTATAGGAGGTTCAATACCACTACACTGTCTTCTGATTATGCACTTCAACCTTTACAGTCTGTTTTGACTCATCGTGCAACTCAGCCTTCAACATCAGCTTTAACTACTAATGTTTCAAGGTCAACTGTTAGTACTAATGCAATCAGCCCAATACTTGCAAGTCAAACTAATTTAAGGACTTCAGAAGAACTTGAAACAGTTATTGCACCAAGGTTAAATGGTCCAATTCAAGAAAACCCTTTGTCTCAACTTTTACCAAGTTTTTCAAGAAATAACTTAAACCAATTTGAGGTTGACAGAAAAACTCTCCTACTCGCGCTGGATTCAGAACAACAGCTCTTAATAGACAGGTCTAACCTTGTTGCAGATGCATTTGAGCAATACCAAGATACTTCTATTTTAGACTGTAAAGTTTTCATAAAATTTTTGGATGAAGAAGGTCATGACCTTGATGGCTTGACTAAAGAATTTTTTTCCTCATTTTGGATAAAATTTTCAGAACAATACTTAAAAGGAGAAAATCAAAAGTATTTTACTGTTCAACCCGAACCTGTGCTAACAGATGCTCAGCTAAAGGCAGTTGGCATGATTCTTGTGCATGGCTTTTTGTTGACAGGATATTTGCCATTGATGATTAACAATAGTCAGTTGTTCATTATCTTGTCTGGCAAAGAACCATCATCTGAATCCATGGCAACATCATTCTTGTCTGTTATAGGTGAAACAAACAAACAGCTCATTTTAAAGGCAAAGCAAATGAGTTGTTATGATAACTCATTAAAGATGTCTCTGGTTAGACTACTCTCAATGTACGAAAGTACGTATTTACCTTCCCCCAGCACAATTGATAATTGTATCAAAAATATTTCTAAGTATATGATGGTTAAAAAGCCATACTTCGCATTGCAAAAGATGAGTTTAGGGTTAACGGGAGAAGTGAAACCTCTATCCTAACCAAATAAATTTGAAGGCACAAATAGAATGACTATTTTGAAAATTTATACATTACAAAATTTCGGGAAAAAAATTACTGAAATGCCTTGTATCTTCTAAAACTATGTCCTTTTTTATTTTAATTTTACTTAATTCTTGCGTAATACGAGAGTAGACACTCTTTTTACTTGAAAATTTTTACACGCAAAATCGCAACGCACATGGTAAAGTTTCGCGCTTATAATGTAAAACTAACTGGGAACGAAGTTGACACTTCAACGCTGTAATTGTTTTTTATTGCGTAATTTAACGCGTTTGGAACGAAGATAATGCTATCTTTAGATAACACGAGTTATCTTAAGTTAGCAAAAATATCGTCAAATTGTATTAATAACATCTCTAATCTCAAGATAACTACAAAGTAAAGATATAATTATCACATTAATATGTTATCTTAAGATTACTCGAGTTATCTTACAATCAGGACATTAATGTGAATATGCACGCATTCCAAAGTCACATTAATAGAGTTATCTTAAGATAACATTTGTTATCTTAAGATAACTGTATTAATGTGACTTTGGAATGCCATACAAGGCTAGTTGCCGAAAAGTATAAGAAAGAGCGTGTGTAGTAGGGGACATCATCCTACGTTTCTAAAAGGGCTAGCTAAGCTTTTAACAAGCTGGTTACAAAAGTCAAAAAGAGGAAGGCAAATTAAAATCCTAGGGAAATTTCGAGGAGGATGTTAAATGAATTATAGCAAACGAAAAGGGGAAAAGATTGGGGGGGAGGGGGAGAGGCAGCAAGTGTACCACAGCTTCAGTACCATATTTAATTAGCCTGTTGAACAATATATATTTATGCTGCACAAGGCTAGTTGCCGTCATACGACGGCGAATTTTATCTGAGCATGCGCAGTTCAATGCAAAATCAAAACAAACAAAACTGCGCATGCTCAGAAACAATTTGCAGTCGAATTCGCTGTTCAATTCGCTTCGTGAAAATCCCCCTTAAGACATGTTATATGAAGATACACGATGACTTGAGGCGAGGTTGCTAACTATATTAAAAATTGATATCCAGCGCTGACGTACTAGAAATAAAATCTGTCTTACATGAAGTAATACAGTCCCAAATTACAACCACGTCCCTAGGATTATAGTTGTGGGCTCTTTATATTTGGACGCCCTTTTACATTTTAAGTTTCTTGTTCCAGGGCTAAATATAAAAGGCCTATCAAGTCCTCGGGACAGGGTTCCCAAATCAGATTGCCTGAGTAAAAGCATTTGAAGCTGGAAAATATTTTTCGGTTTCTGTACACTTTTTTCCTGGTTGATCATCTAGAGAGAAGGAAAGAGGCTGTCACGAGCCAGGATGTAGGAGAAATATTTCGTTGCAATACAACTCGTTAAGCTTCTTTTCCAATTTAGTGCCGTAAGCCAAAGAGTGAAGTAGTAATTATAATGTACAAAATCTGGCTGGTACGTCAACTTTAATAAATCAAAAATAATTTGGTTAGTGCTAGAAGAATTTAGTACAACATTTTCAGGGTAAAAATATATAACTTTTTGAGAAGTACGAAGATCTGTTTGCTATCAAAGTCGATTGTGTCGTAAGTAAAAGCAAACACTGCAATATACCAAGTTTTAAACCATGCAACAAACGGAAAAAAGATTTTCATCGGGAGGCATTTCCCGTGTTGAAAGAGCATCAAAGATAAATATATTAAAATTAGATTTCCAGAGAAAACTGTGCTTTTTTGTAACTAAGGTTGTGATCTTCATTTAATGACTTTAAAGCTAACTTTAGGTTACGGTGCTCAGCCGTCCTCGTCTCCAGGTTTGTTGTCAGATGTCGTTGACTGCAAACAGGCAAGAACCCCTTGGAGACGGAGTTAAAGCACAACTACAGCCCGCGATAATTCTCTTACTCTGAGTAAAAATCATCCATTCATATTTCCATAGTCTCTTACATTACCCAGCGGAGATTGCACCAGCGATCAACTTTATACTAACCTTGTTCCAAAGGCTTTTCTACGTCTATGATATGATGATAGCTGATTGCAATAGGTTATACTTTCACAGTTCCCAGTCAGGATTTGCAAAATCCTTTGGGCTTATCAGCTAGGCTTGTTTGTTTTATAAATATAAACAGGTAACGGTGAATGATATTGAAATAGTGGAGTTTTAGTAGTTACGGCCACATTTCATTAAAATTTAATAAGAAAAAGCATTTTTTAACATCTTTCAATAGGACAGACATATCGCCTTTATATGCAATATTTTTTTCGTGACATTTGTCCAGCTGGTATTATTCAATGAAAGCATCAAATATTCCCTCTTTCACTAGATTCGATACTTTTTTGTACTTCTTTTTTTTTATTCAAACCTTTACCTAAAACTCTCTTATCGTTGCAGTGCTTAGTGGTAACGTTTTGAAGAAGTTTTTGCGCACAAAAAAAATCTCTGGTCCGAGTGTAAGTGTACGGCTAAAAATTCTCTTCTTTTTTATCTCACAATACTTTCCTGTATTTAGTTCTATTTTGCGTTTATTTTTGACTCAGCTTAGTATAGGCAAGTTTATAAATATTATGACATCATCCTTTACAACATTTTAAATTATTTATTTGTTATCACTGTTTTGAGGTTTGATTATGAATGACAAGTAAAACTTAGAATATGAAAAACGCGTGAAGATTTGTGTGCACTGATTCTTTAGAATATAAGAAATTATATAATCACGCAATATAGTACAGTTAAAGAAGTTTTTGTGCAACGGTATCAAAAGCATCATGAATCAAATTGGTTTCAACAGAGGTAATAACTAACAACGTAGTTCTAACTTTAGTTAACTTCGTTCCCAGAACTTTTTTCTTAACGTTGCTGCGATTTACGATAGATGCTGGGATCGAACTTTAATTTCTAAGTATTTTTTGATACGCACATATTTTTGATACAAAATTCAGCGACAGACTTTTCCTGGATTTCCTAATTATGCGAAACTCAATTAAAGAGGTCGATACTAAAAATGATTCTTATCCCTAAGTTCCTTAGTAAAAGGTAGAACAAATTACTAATTTCGGTAATATTTCTGTTCGTTAAGTGCTTCGATTGTGAGCTGAAAGTTACGGTCAAACCCTTCATATAGCCGAGCTTACTAAGAATAGCCTCGTTTTTAAAAATAATTATTTTCTTCAAATCTAAACAAAATCCAACCAAAATATGATATTGCTCTAAAAACTTCGTTTTTGTCATGATAATTTGATATTCTATCTGAATATCCTTATTTGAAGAGCATAGAATCATTATAAAATTTTGGATGACGTCATGATTATTATAATTTATGAAATTTAGGAAAGGTGTATTGTAATGCAGTAAGCAGTTTTTTAAAAAAAGAAAGGCAGTTCTCAGGGCCTAGTTTTAAAAGTTTTTAACTTTTAGCAAATTGTAAAAGTATAAAATTGTAGTAAATTTTCTTTATTTTGCAGCATTTTAGTTGGGGCTATTTCACACCCATGATTTCCAAATACGCTCAACAAACATATCATGAGGCATAAAAAGCCCTGATCACACTGTTTATTTAAATTGTCTGTCTATACAAGAGTTCCCTTTCTGATGTCACTTGTTGGCAAAATTATTTTCCGTATTCTACTTTTCCTGACTTATAAACTAGCGTAAACCAATGGGTTAAAATGATCTCATAATAACGATACAGGCTGGGACGGTAAGAAGCTCTTGGAAGGGATTTGATAATTTACATTATTTCATATCAGTTTTTTATTCCGTTTGTAAATAAACAAGAGAGTGTCGATGAGAGTGGAGTCTTTTTATCTTTCTTGAAATGTGTCTTCGTGTGTGTCTTGGAGTGGAACACACTGCACCTAGTAAAAGCGATAAAAATATCTTAACAGCAGGTTCGTTAAGCTTGTGTTACACCGCAATCTCTGTGTAATGTAGTGTTTTAAATATGAGCAGTAGAGATGAAATATAAAGAGAGAAAGAGATATTATACAATTTTCTATTATTATATCGTTATGTATAAACCGACAAGACTTTTAAACAAAAGGCCATAAAAGAAATAAGCCTATGGGCTATCTTGTGAGATGATAGTGATCAGGACATCAAGTAGGCAATCTCGTGTCGGGTCTTCTTTTTCGATTTTTTTTTTCGATATGTGGCAAGCGCGAAAGGAGCCGAATCACAAAATAGTTTTTATCTGGAATTTGCAGTTGTTCTCGAAGTGCTTGTTTTGCGCACATTTCTTGTTCTTATTCTGTCAAATCTTTTAATAGAAAGGTTTTTTGTTCATATCCGTTGTCAACCCCGTCCCCAGGGCCTGTTAGGCTTTTTATAAATAAACGACCGTCCAAATATAAAAAGCCTAACAAACAGGCCCTGGGAGGAGGGGGACACGAGGTTGATTTATTGTATTACCTGTTCGTAAAACGAGGCACTGCATCTGTGCTTTTACTTTTGATGTCGAGTCGTTATTTAAAAGCTGGTTGATAAAAGTTCTTCCCCTCATCAAAGGCAGGGTCTCCTACCAGTAATTGTTGCCATACACTTTGCTTCCGTATGACTTCGTAAAAAGTAAAATATAGTCTTCGCAAAAAAATCCTGATCTACCCTTTCTCAAATGCCCAACTAATTTATCCGTGAATTATCATCCTCCGTTTTGACACAAACAGCATATTTGTCCACTGGATCTTGAGTCTCGCATTGGACTTTTAAGTTTATACCCAATTTCGGTGACCATATGTCCTTTTATACATGACTGTCACAATAATAGGCAAAACAGTTTGGTAAATCAAATTTTTGTTATTTTTAGAAAAAGTTGAAACGCGTTTCTACACAACAAAACAACCAAATGATTTTATGACAGAGGTCTTTGCATTACTTCTTGTAAACAAACACGAACATATTTTATTCGAATTTCATGTTATTCAACCTTATAAATTCTACATATATTTGACGGTGTTCTATAGTGAAATAAATTCAAAGTGTTTTTCATCCAAGTTTTTCTAATGGACAAAAATTTAAGCGACTTTGGGAAAATTGGGGAAAAATTTCCATTTTTTCTGATCGCTCGATATAAAGAACCCTCGATATAACGAATTTTTTCCATTCCCCTTGGGGATTTGTTATATTCTTTGTCTAATATGCAAATATTACTTTATTCTTGACACGGTCTGTTTATATGGAAAATAACATGCTAGGCGAACTTCATGTTGTGGAATCTCACTTTTGCCGGAAAACGTCACGAATTTGTTCGCAAGACAACAATTTTTCTTATAATAAACACAAAGTGGTTTTTAGTCAACCTCGTTCCCAGGGCTTCTTCTTTGCACGTATCCAGAAAGTGAAAAAGAAACCCTTGGAACTAGATGCGGCAAAATACGTCCCGTGTCCCGGCAATCGTCTCGTTACGTCACGTCACATAAAAGTAGAAACTCCATGACGAAAATCGCGACCAATCAAATTATAGTGTTTATGCCAATCGTCGTAAAATCGTCCCGTGGAGATTCGCCTTCAACTTTTTTAGATGATGTCATCGGCACCCTCCTCCACACATCTTTTATTAAATCTTATTTTACTGACTAGAAATGCAAGGGATTCTAAATGCAAAATAATAATTTGCAGCATTATAATTTTTGATTTGTTTAATTTTGATACTAGATATATACCAAAATAAGCTAGAATTATATCTTTGTCAAAGATATTTTACATATGACGTTGATTAATCATAGTCTGTAAAGTATCTTTGCTATAATAAATTATGAAAAACGTTTTCCTTTTTAATTTATGCAATTCTATTTCAAGGCGGCAGACGGAGCGTAAAATATCAAAAGGATAACATAAAAACAAATCTAATCATCTTGGGTACTAAAAGGTAATGGAATTTTTGCTCACGTTATGTCAATGTTCCTTGTTACTTTATCGTTTTATGAAAATCATTTTTGTTATTTTCATACTTCGCGTTGCATCATAGCTTTAAATTCGTAGCTAGCTAGCTAGATAAATGATTGACAGCATTTTAAAACGACAGTACCCCTTGGCATGCACAAAATGCGCCGTGTACACAACTTTTATCTTCCTAATACCTTGACTTGCAGTTAACTATGTAGCTAACTAACTAATGGTCTTCCTAAATTCTACAAGGTTTTGAAACTTATCTAGCTAGCTAAATTTTTATTCTTTGAAACTAATTATATATTTTCTTTAGGAAGTAAATCACGGCGTTATTAAATTTACTCTATTCCTTCAATATTAAATACAGTAAATGAGCAAGCAACTTAAATTGTGTTCAAAGGGGTATTATTTAATTCCAAATATTTTATATATCACAAGAGGTTCTATTGATATTCAAATGGACGCTAATTACGTACATACTATATTAAATCTGCACGTTAATTACTCATAATTAAAATCTAAATGATGTCTCATTGTGGTAAGTTTTATTGTTTACCAGCATCGGATGTATGTATTTTTTAGTATCAAACAAAGCTAAGCAATTTTGTTGTTTTGTTATAAAAGGCTTGTTAAAGTTTACTGGTTGGAAAATTAATTTCAGAATAAGGTAGGAAATTTGATTTTTTGTATTTCAAAAGAAAGATTTCTGGTTTAAATAAAATATATATTACATTTTCAGTCATTTATTTTTTCTACTCATTTGAAAATATTCTGTTGTATAAAAATGAAAGTAAATGTCCTTACAGTTTCTTGTTTTACACTCTGGCTAAAGTAAAGTAAAGTAAAAGTAAAGTAAAGTAAAGTAAACATTTATTTACCTAAGAAATGACAATTTACATTACTAAAAGAATAAATTAGCAATTAGGAAGGAGACTTTCCCGATAGCCAAGGCTAAACAAAGGAGAAAGCCACCAAGAAAAATGTGAAATATTTTCATATGTCAGTAAATACTGTAAGTTTACAAAGATTAAAATGAAAAAGCATTATTGATTATAATTAGTATAAATGAAAATTCAGTACCATATAGTCAAATAGAAAAAAGTAATGAGACAAAATAATGAAGAGGAAAGCTAGTTGATGTATTGACTCATGTAGAAACTTGTAGCTAGGGATTTGATTGTGCTTAATTTACAGTTTGTGAGGTTAGTATTAGGATAATTTCTTTGCAGATTGTTCCACTGTAATGTGGAGATTCTAGAGAATGAAAAAGATCAAAACGTCGATGTGTTAACTGTTGGTTCAATAAGCAAACCAATTGTGTTACATCTAGTTTCATGAGAGTGTGAGATTCGATCAAATTTGAGTGAGGTAAGTGTGTCAGATGGGAGGTTAGAGTTTAGGAATTTGTGGATAAATTGAATGTTAAGGACTTTAACTAGGTCGAAGAATTTAAGAATTCCAAGTTCTGCAAATATAGGCAAAGATGGGGATCTTGGTTCACTGAAGGTGATCAGCCTAAGGGCAGCCTTTTGGAGGGTAAGTATTCTGTGGGCTACTGTGGTGTCTCGAGTGCCCCATACTTGGCAAGCATAGCTTAAGTGAGAACTAAAGATAGCATGGTAAATGTTTAGCAGGGATTTTAGGGGAACACAGTGACGAATTTTAGATAACATCCCATTGGCTCTTTGAAGTTTAGTAGCCACAGATGAGACATGATACTTCCAGGAAAGATGTTCATCAACATGAACACCCAGGTATTTCACACTTTTGCTAGGATAAATGCGCTTACTGCATAGAATCAAAAAAGGTAAAAATTCAAGCCTACGAGATTGGGATCTAAATACAAGAAACTCTGTTTTGCTGGAGTTCAGTGATATTTTGTTGGCGTTAAGCCAACACACAAGGCCAACACACATGGCTGCTAATGATTATATGACTAGAAAGAAATTTCAAAACACCAAAAGCTATTGTTTATTATTTTATTCCATAAACATAACAAGTGACACAGGTGTCACTAAAATCTAGATTTAAGAAATATATTTTAAATCTGAAAATATATTTTAAGTCAAGAAATATATATGTCTAAGAATTCATTTCAAACCATGTTTTCCTATCACAATAAAGGGCTAGGGTTTAAGTATGTAAGTATCTATTAAAACACTCAACATGGCTTCCTATTCGTTTCCAAACAACAACAGAAAAAACAAAATTTTGAAACAGCAATGACGTCTGACATGAAAAAAACACGAAAAATAAAAGAA
Organism: Hydractinia symbiolongicarpus; assembly: GCF_029227915.1. Classification (NCBI taxonomy): domain Eukaryota; kingdom Metazoa; phylum Cnidaria; class Hydrozoa; order Anthoathecata; family Hydractiniidae; genus Hydractinia; species Hydractinia symbiolongicarpus. The sequence goes on from NC_079878.1 coordinate 9,935,205, forward strand.
GATGAGTGATCATTAACATTTGTTAAAGAGAAAAATCCTGCTGCTGTACTCATTGTCATCTCAGACATCACAGAACAACCCCTCTCTTTCAAAAGTATTTGATAATAATTTTACATCATTTGCTAAAATTATTTCCCTCAAAATAAGTTTTTCTACATGACAGCTGTCACCCAGCACAGTTTACCATTAATAACCGATAAGCTTCAGTGCCTGATTAACCACTCATTGTAATTGGTAAATAACAAGAGTTATCTCTCTCTGCGCATTACCTCGCACAGTAATCAAGATCGTAAAATTATGATGCAACTAGTCGATAAAGCCTGTGGAGAAATCCACTTAGGCAAAGTTTGTTTTAGATGTTTTGCTGACATCAGCAGTGTGGTGTAACATAAAATTAAAAGAAAATTTAAAAGAAAATTTCGCAAACTTCAAAAGAAAATGTACACATCCACTATGATCGTCACATACACTTCATATTACTGTATAAGGTATAGGTAACACCAGATTCCATGCATCTTGATGACAGTTTAAATGTTGACAATGTTGATTTGGATGTTATGTCTTAGCGTTTGTAACATACAATGTTATATCTAGAAAAAATAAAACAAACATGTTGAAATTATTTATTTGTATCAATAGGCGCTGAGTGCTTGATTAAACACTTGATCTGATTAAGCACCCACCCCAAGATTGCAAGATTTAATAAGCTCTCAGGGCACTTAATTGGCTATCTATGGTACATTATAGGTGCTGTGCAATGTTGGTTGGGTCTCCTGGCTAATAAACAAAAACAAAATGTTTTTGCTTTGATTTTTTCCCATGATTTTTTTCCCATTGACAGAACAACCAAATTACCCAATTTAATACTAAGTATTGTCTTTGTCCAGTCTTAGTTTTGGAAAAAAAATTCTTTTCAAATGTACATTCTTACATCTATTTCAAAAGCCAAAAATAGTATGACAACAAGTGTACAGTTTTTACACATAAGAAACTGCTAATTTACCACTTTTGCTACCATATATTTTTAGATTTGAAAATGTTTCTCCATTTGAAAAATATTTCGATTATGTATTTTAAAGATATTTCTAGAGTTAAAAAATATTTTTAACTATGAATTTCCTTGCCTATCTACTAATTTGACTTCATGGTGCAGTGGTTTTGGCCTTATAAGAGAAGTGAATGACTGATAAAAAAATGTTATATACATGGTTTTCCATACCATTTTTTCATGATCATGCCAGCTTTTGACAATTGTCAAAGTCAATGATTCTGATTAAATTGGATCTAACTGGACCTTATATTCTCCTTAACCTTATTTTCTCTCTTAATTCAACTGAGTACACAAACAAAATATAAATTGCTGACATGAAAAATAAGTGTCTCCGTGAAGTAGGCAAGAGGCATTTCACATCAGGAATTTTTAATTCTTTGCATGCATTACTTGATTTACATGTGGGAATCATCACACACTTACTGAAATATTCCTGTTAGAGACTTATGCATAGTGAAAGCAGAGTCTTTAATGAAACTCTGTAACTACTTATAGGACAAAATGTATTAAATGTACAAAATTCCATGTGAAAAAATGCACACATAAAAATATATATAACATCAATACTTTTAAACTTTGTATCTGCAAATTTTTTAGGTGTAAAATGTGTAGTTACATTTTTTTATAAAATTTTATGCTCTAGCTGTTCCCTAATTTAAAACAAAATCAAGAAAATCGAATAGGTTTTATAAAGTTTGTTTAATTATCAGGATCTGTAATAAATGAAAGTAACATTACTTATAAAAAAAATTTTTCTTTTGAAATAAATAAAAAAGAAGAAATGTTTGATTTAACCACTTCCGAGAAAACAGCATTAGTTAAATAAAAATTGATGTTTTTTACAATTAAATTTATTTAGGAGTGTTATGAAACTGTTTTTTGCTTCTGTTGAAGCTGACAGAAAATGTTGATTGTTTCGCTGCTTAGAATTTTTGTAGTTTAAACTTTATGTTTTGCAGTAAAGACATGCTCTTGATAAACAAAATCTTTGGATTGTTTTTTTTGCTTGTGAAAAGTCTAATTAGTTGCTCATGAAATTAACTGTTGATTTTTGAGACCTGACAATCAAATGTTGAATCTCTGCGGTCAGTGGCTGTTGACCAGCTGTTATTTAAAGCGCAGTTTTCTGCATAGATAAGAGAAGGCAGGGATCGAATTAAGGGATTATAAATCGCAAACTTGCAATATCAAAGTGAATAAAATACATAAATTTGCAATCAAGTATTGAAAAACACGTTTTTTTACCCACCAGTTCTTTATAAATAGTGCTTTTAAAAATATATTGTGTTTTCATTTTAAAAACCTTTTTCACAAAAATGTGACTTTTTCTTAGATTTAACCACAACGTTTTTGATAAATTTAGTTTTTAATTTAACGTTACTTTCAATTTAAACAAAAATTTGTCTGAAAGCTGTGTGTCCCAATCTCTAATGGGTGCATGTTCTACCTGCAGAAATCAGAAATGATGATGAATAGTAAAGAACTTGTAGCATGGTTCCAAATGGTGAACTACTATTTGAATGAGATTTGTTGACTTTAAGCCAATCGCTATCTTACTTATAGTTAATTTGCTTCCTCGAAGGGTCCCCAAAACGTTGTCTATAGGAAAAAAGTTTTAAATGAGAATATTAATGAATAAGGAAAATATGTCATCTAAGCATATTTATTTGACATTTTTCTTGCACAAGCATCAACTTAATGGGTTAGAGAAGCACTATTTTGATGAGTTTATCTGGATACTGTGTAGTGCTGGACAGTATATTAAGGTTATTTTATTGTTGCCCCCTTCTAGGCTAACATTTTATATTTCACATTAGGAAGAAATAATGGTATGTGTGCTATTTAAACTATAACACAGTTTTTTTTGCATCCCCTACAAAATGAAATCAGAAATTTTTTTTTGCAAAAAGTTCAAACAACATGTACACAAACGGGCATATAGCAGCTTCGAAACCACTATGGCTCAGTCTTTTCATATTACATTGCTTTTCAGCTACTGAATCATGTCTTTTTAAATGCCACAAACTTATAGCGTTTCTACCAAGTTCAATATTCAACATTCTGTTCTTGATGTCTTCAAATTTTCCTTAAATTTTTACTAATTACAGGACCTAGGCTCGTTTCCATAAATTTTAGTCCAATTGGTCAAGGTGTTCCGATATTATGACTGTTTAAAGATTTCTTGATTTTACTGCAGCCAAACTTCTAACGGCTAAAATTGTCATTAACTCACAATATATCAATGCAAAGACAACCTTAAAAGTTGAAAAATATCTTTCCTTTTAAAAAGTTAAAAAATTTTAGGTTTGTAGCAATAATGGAAACTCTCAATGTTACCAATTTGCTGTAAAAACAATATGATAGATCATACTTCAGATCACAATTGCAAGATACACTAAGGAAACATCAATAAAATTGTTAGAATCTGTGTTAGAAAAACCCATTTTCTTCCAGATATTTACATATTTATGTCCTGAAAAGGCTTATCAAAATAGCCCAACTATTTGATTGTGTTCATTGTGAGAAAAAAGTATTATTAATCATTACCTGTATGTAGATTTCTTCAAGCTTTTTGAAAATTAATTAATGATTGTGGTGGTGGAAGAGTTACCTTGTTTCGTGTAACTGCACATGACACATCATAGTTTACATTTGTGTGGTAGAGATTTGTTGTCAATGTTCATCTTGTGGAATGTTTTTCTCATTATGGTAAAAAAAACTGACATTGTACAAAACATGAATAGATTTCCTATGTTGTATTAGAATTCATTTCAATGAAAGGTTTTAAAGAGAGAATACCTTTACTTTGTCTCAATTCCCCTCTACTGTTTAATTTCAAAGCTTTTAATAAGTTTAATAATCTCTTTTAATATCTATAAGTTGAACATGATAAAAATTATGACATTTTTATTTTAAAAGACGTTTAGTTGATAGCTGATTAGTATCACAGTTTTTGCTTTGCTTTTAAATAAAATGTATAATCTAATACTGTTAAATATTTCCTTATTTTTTGGGGTGAGAAATGGGATTGGAATTCCAACCTTTTTTCAATGTTCAGTTTTATTTTTAAGCATGAGTCATTAACATGAGTTATTTGTAAACAATTTGAGTTATTGATTTGTGATGATAGTTTATTTTAATGGTCTATTAACGATACTATGTTTTCTTTTGTTCAAAGTCATGTTGAATGTTCTTGAGAATCAATTGTACCTAGAGAGTGGCTAAATTTTGTTGTTTTTTTGTTATATTGATTCTTAAAAATACATTTTTAGAGCATAACTTTACTTTTTATTTAAAACATTTTGAAGTTTTAAGAGGTTTAAACTTTTCAAGTATAAAATGGATGCTTCATTGATAAGTGATGATGGGAACAGATATACAGTCAATCCAAAGAAAAAAAGCAAAGTTCGAAAAGGTTTGTATGTAAAATAATCTATAGCATGGGCAAATAAGGTGGAGTATGTAATTTGTAAACACAATGCTTCTTCATTTCAAGTTATGCAGGATTCTATTAAATTTATTAATATAAATACTACCGCTTTCATCAAATGTCACTTTGTTTCCTGTAAGAAGGACTGTATCAGAGTTGTTGACAGTTAATAGTTGTCAAATTTTAAATTGACTTGAACATTTTAAGTGTTCTTTGACTTATACATGGCAAGCACAAACATATTTCATTTTGTCTCCAAGTTTTGTTGTTGTTTTGAGTTTTTTCTCTTGTTTTATTAAATTAATATTGCAGCTTTGAAAAATATATCACTTACTGAATAATTTAATGTAAGAACTATTATACATTGTGGAGATAGGGACAGTGATGATGCAAGAGGGCAATTTAAGGACACTTTACATGGAGCCAATGATATTTTAAGCCTTCACGTTTACGTTAAAAACAGTTGTTCTCATAAATTAAGGATAGCCCAAACTTTGTAATGTCTTTTTAAAACTTTTTTTAATCCTGATTTGGTTGTTTCTACTCTATATAAATAAACTTTATTTTGATCTTTTATAACACTTTTTTGGGTAAAATGTAAGAAAGTAGTAGTGGGATACAGAACAGTCAGCTTTTAGTAGTGAATGCATGCGAGTTAACAACCCAATCTGTGATATTACCTACTATATTAAATAGTTTCCCATTTCCAAGGAATCGTTAAAAAACCTACTAAGATTACCAATGTATCGATGTATAAAACATTCCTTATTAATACATCTACTTCAATGAAATCCTTTATTCTGTCTCCCCATCGTTGTATGTGAAGTTTCTTGATGTTAGATATTTTTTCATCCTGTTAAAGTTTTTTTAAGAAATTTCTAATCCTGAGGTTTCTTTAACTTGATTTCTTATAAACAATGTGTAAGAAAAAAGAATATTTACACTTAACAGCCGGTACTATTATTTTATTTTAATCTAACGTGTACTGATTTTTTAGAGATTTTGCATTGACTTAACTTAATAAATCTAAAAACATTTAGCACTAAAATCACACCGTGTATTAATGTAATGTGTCAACCCTATTTAAACTGTCTTTAAGTGGTGGACATATGTTGTGTCATGCCTTATTGACACACAAAATGACAAAACTATTTAGTTTAAAAAAAATGGTTGCACTAACTTTACATTTTGATATTTTTTGTGAACATCTTTTTGAAGTGTCTAAAAGTATCTAAATTTTGTAACTAAAAAAAAAAAAAAAAAAGTTACGTTAAATCTATTATGGATTGTTAAAGATCAAGAAATGTGACAATCATGGAACTTTGTTAGCATGAAAAACAAGGGAAATTTAGGACTTTAGCAAAAATTTTATGGAAAATTCGAAATATAATATTTATGCCAAAGCTTTCTAAAATCTAAGATCAGTGGTGTTTTTGTCCAATTTATAAAGTTGAAGTCATATTTTTAATTCATTTTTAACTAAAACAAGAAGCCCTGGGGGCTCTAAGAATTTTCGCTCGCTACCAAAATATTTGATGACAACCTGCTAATTTGTTGTCATGCCAAATCATGCCAAACATTCGAAGAGGTTTGGTGCATGAAGCTCTGAAGATAAAGCACACAAGTGACATTATATCTTACAACAAACGCAAACAAAACGAAACGTGTCATAATAAGCTCACATTTTAAAAGAAATTGCTAACAAAAAATACAGCCTATCATTCATGCTTGAAAGTCTTGCGATTGAAACGTTTATGGTCTTAAACGGCATTTAGTTGACAAAAAATCAAAATTTTGATGTGACCATCATTTTCAGCATACTTTTTTTATTAACTGTGCCAATTTTTGTCGAAAATAAAGTAGTTTTAATTTTTGGACAAATTTTGGCCTGAAATGACATTTAGGTGACAAAAAATCACATTTTTCTATAATATCATTTTCAGCATACCTTATTTGTTAACTGTGCCAAATTTGGTCAAAAATGAAGTGGTTTTAATTTTTGGGCCAGTTTTGGCCTATAATGGCATTTAGGTGACAAAAATCAAAATTTTGATGTCACCATTATGTTCAGCTTACTTTTTTTGTTAACTTTGCCAATTTTTGTTAAAAATGAAGTAGTTTTAATTTTTGGACCAATTTTGGCCTAAAATGACATTTAGGTAACAAGAAATCAAAACTTTGATGTCACCATCATGTTCAGCATACGTTAACTTTGTCAAATTTTGTTGAAAATAGAGTAGTTTTAATTTTTGGACCAATTTTGGCCTAAAATGACATTTGGGTGACAAAAACCAAAATTATGATGTCACCATTATGTTCAGCATACTTTTTTTGTTAACTGTGCCAAATTTTGTCAAAAACAAATACCAATTTTGGCCTGAAACGTCATTTAGATGACTTCCCAGTACTTCGGGAGCTTGGGTACGAAGTTTAAATCTGTGACGTTGCAATTGACCATTTGGGACAAGGTTAGTTAGTTACTCAGCTATCTATCCTTCTCTCAGAGGAACGTGAAATTCCAGGGTCGATTTTTTCTCAAAAAATGCTCCGAAAGAAAAAACGACGGTTTTAAAGAATTTCCCAGGCCTTCGGGCGCGGAAATTCAATGATGGAAAGCTTTACGAAATGAAATTTGGAACGAAATCTTTTAAAAACCAGAACTAAAATGAATAAGCGAATGAGAACTTTAAAATGCGGTAGGTTCTCATTAGAAACAAACACCTTAAACAAGACATGTTAATAATTCATGCATGTATCTTTATAGGATTGATCATGAATCCAATATGGCGGGTAATCTGTTTATCGCTGATGGCGATCACATTGATTTTCTTAACACTGTCCACTTTCACTACTGCATGGCGCGAGGACGATGAATCTGTGATCAATGTGTTTTCAACGATAGGTTTATTTCGCATATGCCGTGATATCAAGCATGGTGCAACAGTTGATCATAAATGTTTGGGAGAGCTAGCCAACGATGCTCCAAGTACGTACTAACTTCATTTTGTCCTCTTGTTTGATTTATAGCAATCAGAATTAAAAATAAGTTATTTTTATCATGCCCTGTATGTATATTGTGATAGGATTAACAAGCGCTTTTTGTATAAGTTTTCAGTGTTAAGTATTAAAGGTCTCTCACCATTTTATGAAACATTTATTTAAAAATATAATTTGCTTTTTATACAGTGTGGCAAACGAGGCAAGTTTTACTGTTAAAGAGTTAGATTAAGAATTAAATCTGACTGATAATCCTAGACACTGTTCAACTCCTACTTCGCTATTGTTTTCGTCATTGCTGATGCCGGGTCGTCGTGTTATTTTCAGCGTCGTTGCTCGTGTTGTTGTTTACTGAAACATTTTTTAATTATTTTAGCTTGGTTTCAATGCTGCCGTGCGTTCATGTTGATTGCACTCATCCTCGTGTTAATTGGTTTCATTCTCGGCGTCCGTACTATTGTTCAGATTCCTCCAGTCAAGAATAAGAACGCCAGACCGCACACTGTTTCATTGGGTTTGCCCGCCCTCTTAATGTTCGTTTCAGGTAGTTATATTATCTTACGCGCTTTTTTAATAAGAAGCATTTTATATGCAAGATTAGGCTCAAATGTTTTTAAAAAATACACAAAGCAATTGACCAGCCTGAATTAGGTGAATGAAAAATAAGCAAAAATAAGAATTATAAAGACATTAATATTTTTTGAGACCTACCTTGTTCTAAGTGTAGAGTTGCATATGTTTCTTTGAAACTCACACAAATATAAGCGGAAAAATTTTGTGTTGCTCATAAAAAGTGTATGGCAAGATTGGGTGCAGTTAGTTGTATCTTTGTAAGGATCCTTGATTATTTAGCTTACACGGAACTTTTTCAGTTTTTTGCAAGATGTTTTTTCTACTGTCTCATATAAAATGCTTATTGCTTAAGATTTGAACAAAGCAGACAAATAACAGAACGCGTGATGAATTCATTTTTTTTTTTTTGAAAAAAGTAAAAGCTCTGTTCTGTTTATTCCAATAGCATATCTTGTACCCAAAACCCCTTAAAATACCTCTTTGAATCCATTTATTCGACTCAATTGTTTTCCCCCCTTCATACTGACAGAAACTATGGAATGTAGCAGACAGATATTGATTTTTTTTTCAGCAATTTTCACGTTAATAGGCGTATCAATTTTCGCAGTGGCGACGCACATGGAGCAAGGATTGTATTTCCCCGAATTTCAACCACCCACATGGGGCAACAGTTGGTCGCAGGTAATAAATTTAAATGGAGGCTTTCAAAAAATCTACAAAACAACCTGAAAGTTAACCCTAAATATTGATTACTATATGCTTAAATTTTTTTAAAAGGCTTGATTGTTAGTTACTTCTCATTTCCTTTTAAAATTTTGTCAAAATATCAAAATATAAAATGTTTTATTTTATAAATTTTTAAATGTTAAAGTCTTCTATATTCTTCTAACTTCTTCTAAAATTATAATCTTAAAATTGTCGCTACACCTAATACGGGAATTTGAGACGAAAGTTCAAAAACTGTTTTTCTTTCTTAGGTTATGGCTAAAAGAAACAGCATTCCATCAGAACTACCAGAAGATCACGATATGAAACTGAAGTATAGTTATTCGTTTGCGTACGGCTGGGTTGGATGTATTTTCGGTACTGCATCTTTCGTCATAAACTTGATTGCCAGTGGAAAATCTTAAAGAAATCCGTGTTTTCATTTTGAGCAAGCGAGGCTGACGTAGCAAAGAGTATTGATTAAAGGTGTTTGGTCAAATTTTCAGACAACACGTGTGAAAATATTTTTTTAGTTTTTTACCGTGAACTTCGTTTTCCTTTGAATTTTGTTTACTAAAACGATTTTGGAATTACATGTCTCTCCTTTGTTTTTGTTTGTACATCACTTTAGGCATGATGCTAAGCCCCACCACTATAATTTTACTTTTAGTAAACTATGATAAACCAGTTGCTTTAATTTGTAGATGTGTTAATTGTCGTATAATTTCGCCATTTTGTTCACCTACAATTGGCTTGCTTCCAATTGGCAAGCTTCCAATTAAGTGGTGAACAAGTGGCCTGTATATAGGTAATGATTCAAATTTTTTGATAGAACATGTTAATTTTTAATTTATGCATTATCAAGGTTATTTACATAGTTATGCAAGATTATCACAATAAATCAGTGCCTACATTTTACATCACATTTTCACGGATTTTTTTCTGCAAGTTTTCTGAAGATGAATTTAAGGATGTATATTTCATACAGGGATTATTTTTTTCATCGTTTTGATTGGTCGATTTTTAAGTTCACCGAATCTTTTTTCTGAATGAAATATTTTTTTTCTTGAGGAGAACGCCTTTACCAACAGACACCTTGTAACAACAAATCACTTACACGTAGCCTAATGTAGATTTTTGCAGGTTAAATTACTAAAACTGTCGTTCTTGATGTAACTTTGTATTTATATGTAAAGTTTTTACTAACAATAAAAACAGCTTTAGATTGCAATCATTGTATTATTTCAAATTGTTTCGCATTTTCAATTTTTTGTCATTAATAAAATCGTGATAACACCATTTAAATCTTCTTTAGAATTGCAAATGTTGCATAGTGTTTGCGAGAACAAAATAAACAGAAATATAAACGAATCTGATTACCAATACCCTGTAGCCAATCTTGCTCAAAGATTTTGCAGACGTCTTGTGTTGTAGACATCTTGAATTTATAGTTCTAGAGCTAATCTCACGTGCATCTTAGAGATGTTAACTTTGGAATCTTCAACAAAAAAAGGACGAAATCTTTCGATGGTGATGAAAATTTTCTCTAAAGAATAAATTTGTAAGACACAAATTATGCGTTTTGACACAACCCTGATCCCAGGGCTCTTTGTCTCTTTTTAGAAAGAGACAAAGAGCCGTGGGATCGAGGTTGGTTTTAACAAATATATCTCAGAGTATACATAGAAAAGTGAGCGACAAAATAGTCAACAACAAATTGCTACAAAAAAATTTCGGGTACGCAATTTCACCTCGTTATAAAAGCTCGTAATATTGTTTTTTTTTTTTATATATATACAAAAAAACTTTTCATTAAAGCAAAGAAGGCATCACTAACTACTGATCTTTATATACAATTCCAGTTTGCTGCACAAAAAGCGACAGATAGGATCCAATATCCACACTCTAGGTACAGAAAAAGCGATAGGTTTCGGGCGATATCAAAACACCTCTAAGTTACAGAAGAACTGAGAATAAGATTCGGTAGGGGTGGAGAACATAGGTTTTAGTTGACATGCCTGCAGGAGCAGACCATGTTTTTTAAAAACAAATATTTTTGTAGGCATTAAAATAGACTGATTTATATTTTGGAACGAACCACTGTTATTTATAACATCTGATCGGTATATAAGCTTTTTACTTGATACAGCAAAAACAAAAACCGACTTCATTTCAAAGAGGATAGTAAGTTTCAAAACACCTAACTAGCCAACAATTTTGGACTGTAGAAAGACAAGTGAATATTTCGGAGTAATGTGCTTTCCTATTGGCATAACCTCGATCTCGTCTTTTTTTCTCTTTTTGATATTGGGATATGAAGAAAAAAAGAAGCACACAGGTACAGGTTGGTATCGGTATTTTTTTCCGTAGTATTATTTTTTAATATATTGTTGCGTAATTTCGGTCACAATATTAGTACCCCTTGAAAAGATATTAAAAAATAATAAGGTGATTCCCTTACTTTAAGCTTACAAATATGCTGTTTCTATATGGTTTCTTTTCGGAATATAGGTAAATAAAATCAACCTTATTTGGCTACCAGGTACCAAAGATTATCCTTTTTGATGAGGGTAAAAAATTGCAACGATTCTGAAAGAGTGTAATTACGATGTAATATTACGATCAAAATAATGCTGACTGTTAACTGAGTCATAGTTGTAGCTTAGTACAAATACCACGGAGGCATATTGCTTAACGGGAAGACAGGTTAAAATTCGATGTTATAAGCACTGATCTTAGTAGAGAAGCCATTGACATATTGCTAAGGACATTTAGGATAGATATGCTTTACATTTGTATTTTTACACTGTATTTACGTATTTACGAATTTTTAAACTCTGATAACTAACACGACCAACCTCGTCCCCAGGGCATCTTGAATCTTTTTTGACATCAGACGGCGATACGAACATGTTCGTCTCGTCGTACTGGTTATAGAAAAGAGACAACGGGCGCTGGGAACGAGGTTGTAACACGACTACACTACCTAGACGACCGCGCTACTAAATACCGGGTTATTACTGTCCCGCATGGAGTTTAAAAATAATTGAGTTTATTTTCGGTTGAGCAAAGCGAATTAGAAAATAATTGTCGTGAAAATGACACCAATTTCTTTTATTCGAAAATACTACAGAAAGGGATATTTTTGAGAAATATGCCGATGGTTCAAGCTGCAACGATGACAATAAGTAAATAGTGGAAAAGAAGAAAAACTGAGAACAAAAATGTCACGATGTCAGATCCGAAAACTTATATTATATACATGCTTTTTGTACGACTTTCCTTAAAATATATAAATAATAAAGTGAGAGAACTTAGATGACATCATTTTTGTTGTGGCTCCCTGCAGTGAATATTATATCGCTTGCAATATTATATTTTTCAGATGTCACTGTTTTGAAAGTGATTTAAAAAACATTTAATTGACTTGAATTTTTTCTACGTTTCAACTGAAAAGCCGTTTTCATTATTTATAGCCGTACTTGTTTTTTGAGGAGAGAAACACCATATGCTTTCTATCAAGAAAACATTTCATTACATAGTATTTGAAAAAGCTTTCATACTTTCATTGTTATTTTTAACGAAAAGTTTTTCTAAAATTCAGTCCGCAATCTGAGGCGGGCTATATTTTTAGTCCTTGAAACCGTTTTTTTTTTCTTCTGCTGAGTGACCGCTGATATTGTTCTGTGTCTTTCAGTTTTGCATCGCTTGTTACATCGCATCACTTTGACTGGAGAGAAACCAGGTAAATAGATAGTATTTTTGATATTTTTTGTGATCATGTTTTCTCAAGAAGTCCAGTGAGAAGAAAATATCCAGCTAAATCACTTTTTTTATATTTTCGCTTATGGAGTTTAAGCAAAAATAGCTCGCGAAAATGATTTTGCATTTCTTTGTCCTTTGTAAAAATAACATTTTATTAAATGATTTTGGAAGTTATATTAGTGACGATATTCGAAGATAAAATAATTATTATTTTTATCTTTTATTTTTTACATCATTCTGCTGCGTGATACAAAATTCTCAACTAAGTGTTACAACAAAACTAAACTTTAAAAAAGGTTGTTTGACCACGCCTAAATTTATTCATTTACATGTTTCACACTTACTAACTCTGCCTCCTTTTGTCCTTTGAATTTAATTTCATTGAGGAGGGGTAGTTCAACACGGATTTATAACTATTACGTCATAGTAATATATGTTTATGATGTGCAGATATGTATATATATATATTTTTGTGTCTGATTTTGTCAAACCATTTCGGGTTTGGAAAAAGAAACAAAGACAAGAAAGTCTTACAGATTTTTCAGACCGTTGAATATAATGAACTAATATTTAATATTTATAATCTAAAAATCAAATACATATGTATACAAATACTTATATAAATACAAAGAGAATATAACATTTTTAATGGAAATTTTCACATATATTTTATCATTTAAAGGTCATAAAAACTGAACGAACAGATGCAAACCAATTAAAATCCGTGTAAAAAAATATCATAAACATTTCCAACTGCTTTCTTAGGTAATCGCAAACTGAAAGTTGCTGTTTCATAATGGCTGTCAATGTACTTGGAGTCCTGGGAATTGTCATCTTCTACATAGTAATTTTAGTGATTGGTATATGGGCAGCACGTGCAAGAAATAGAAAAAAACAACCCGACGATTTAGAAGATGAAACGAAGGAAGTAATATTAGCCGGAAGAAGTATCGGCATGTTTGTAGGAGCGTTTACAATGACTGGTCAGTATTTTTATCTTTTATACAAATATAACATTTTTCAATCATTTAAACTTTTTTTATCATTAATTTTTTGTTAGTTGAATGGTATAGCAACAGTACAGTAAGCTAACTTACAAAAAAAACAATATCATCAGAAGATAATGTCTAAAATTTTTATTATAAGCTGCACGCATGTTTGTCTGTTTGTGAGTCAAAATGGTAGCTACGATTAGCGAATAAACAATTTTTTTTATAATGGCGCGAAATGTAATAATGGCGCAAAACCCCAGTTCCTACAACATACTTTCGTGAGGGAGGGTGGGAACTTACTCTTACAAGATATTGACGTGAATGATGGTTTTACTAAGACGCCTTTTTTAGCATAAATACTTTACGGAACAAAGCCAAAGTCGACTATCGCATATTGCAAGTTGTGGTAACTTAAAAAACATGAAATAAATTTATTTCTTCGCTCATGCGTGGTAATTTTTTAATATATATTTTTTGTAAGAACCATCTTTATTGGAATAAGTTGCATCGAAAACCCTGAAAAAAGCTTTGTAAAGACTAACAAAGACACTACCTTTTATCATAAAAATTCATAATTTTTGTTTTCATAGAGATTATTTTGTTGTTTTCCCTAATATTTTAGCATAAGTTGAGGTTGACACGACATAAGTGACTCCGATTAAAAATCGTAGTAATTTTGTAATTGACGTTCTCTTAGGCTGTGACCTTTTTGAATAATTTTCAAACCTTTTTTTGATGGGAACAGTAATTTCATTTAGTGCGTTTTACTTTCAAATTTTGGAGTTTATTGTACTCAGATTAATTACATTATGGAGAAACCATACTTCTTTTATATCTCCATCATTATACCAGCACCAGGTCATTTTTTTATCAGAATATTTTATTGAAAAAATAAAATATTATATACATATATATGTAAATTCTTTCTTTGTAAAAAATTAGTTAAAGTTTGTTTTTTACTTACACAAATTCTGACTCATAGAAAGTCATATTGGACTAGAAAAACACTTCATTATTTTTTGAAATATAGGTCTCATGCTTGCTCTATCAAAAAAGAATTATTTTGCAAACATGTTTTTTGCACACCAGGGAAGTTGTACGAACAGCTGTTCTTGTCTCTTGTCCGAGGAAGTTTCTATTTTTTGAAATTCTGATCAAAACTTTAATTCATTAAAACAAGTGATAGGCTTTTTAAAATACATTTACTATATATGAATATATTAAAATCTATTGATTAAGGAAAGGTTGCCGCCAAATTTTTTAAATCTCTTGCTTGATTTTTGTTAAACTCTTTTCAAGTAATCCCTTTTTTAATTTAATAGTAGTTGCATTCTGATTTTACCTCTTCTAAATTTCGGTTTTTTCCCAAACATCTTCATGCTTAATTCATCTGCAAAAACATTTTAAGCATAAACCAACTCTCCAATTTTAATCTCCAAATATTATAGGCGTATAGAAAAGAACTGTTGACCGTTATGAACAAAAAAAATATTAAAGCAAATTTCAGACCATCATAACCTCTATACCAGCCACACAGTGATTTTTCTTATTCTAATGACCTTGCGCCTCTCTTCTTTCTGCAATATATCTCTAAATTTATAAAGGGACAGCTTTTTGTTTTTATTTTGATGTTTTTTATACATTCCAGCAACTTGGGTTGGTGGTGGCTATATCAATGGAACATCTGAAGCTGTTAATCGAGATGGGTTGATATGGGCGCAATCATCATGGGGGTATTCCCTGAGTTTGTTGCTAGGTATGCATGTCACCCTCCTTCTCTGTTAAGGCTGTATTTTAGAAACTAGCAGAATGTAAATTGCTTTTACACTACTTTTAAATAAAACTACCAACCTCTTTCCCAGGGCATTTTGCCTTGTTGATGAAGTCTTAGTAATAACGGCTCAGAGGCCACAAGAACCTGGAGGTTGAGGCTGTTTGTAAAACTACAACAAATGTAATCACAGATATCACAAGTCATCACTCCTACTATTTCGCACGTTTTATAATCAGTTTAAATCGTATTTAGGTGGATTTCTGTTCGCTAAAATCATGCGTAAGCGAGGTTACGTTACGCTACTCGATCCGTTTCAAGAACGTTATGGACTTCGTATTGGGGGTATAATGTACATACCTGCTTTTCTTGGAGAACTTTTATGGTCTGCAGCAACCTTAAACAGCTTGGGCGCCACCATAAGCGTGGTGTTAGATCTAGAACTAAATGTGTCTGTCATTGTATCAGCTTGCATTGCACTTTTTTACACATTCTTTGGTGGCTTGTGGTCTGTGGCATATACAGATGTCGCTCAGTTGATCTGTATGTTTATTGGAATGGTAAGTACTCTTTTACAAGAGCGTTAGAAAAATTCTAGTCGTCTAGGGAGTACAGTGTTTCAATGTAACAGGGCAGAGCTCAGAGTCATGCAAGCGTTATACAAACGTTTTCTCGGGAGCGAACATAACAAACCATCTATTACGTGTAGAGTTTATAGAGGACACCTCTCTAAAGTCGGACGTCGTATTATAAGGTCCAATTTTACATGACCTCTAAATATAGACCTATCACGCCAAATAATGGATCAAATAATTGTTGTGAGAGATTTGTCTGTGTTTTATTTAACACAATATGTTAGAAGTTTAAAATATATTAAATTGTCTGCGCTAAGACAAAGTGAAATCCAAAAACTTTTTTGTAACGTCTTGAGACTGTTTTACTTTTTTGAAAGAAATCTACGATTTATATTGTCTTTAGGCTTTTTTTATCTCCCACAGCCAGCCTCTTGACACGCCTTACGATTTCATCATACCATAACATCCTAGAGCAGATTTTAAAGCAATTTAAACCGAACTGGAAAGAAATTCTATGTAATGGACACCTCTCTATAGCGGATACTTTTTGATGGCGTCCACTGTAGAGAATTTGTACTGAAATTAAAGTGATAAAGACAGCGTATTATTTTGTTTTAGTGGCTTACTATCCCCTTTGCAATAAGCAATAAAGCAGTGCAGAGTATCAGTGTCACTCGTCATCAGTGGGAAGGAAACTGGAATTGGTCTGAATGTGGACAGTGGATGGATTATGCTTTTTTATTGGTAAAGGTGTTATCTTAGCTGTATTTAGCTTTAAATTCAAATGACGTTTCCTGATTTTTTATTTGCTTTCCTGTATCATAGATTTTTGGAGGCATTCCATGGCAAGTCTACTTTCAGCGAGTACTGTCCAGTAAGACGCATGTACGAGCACAATATCTCTCCTTCGCAGCTGCAGTAGGCTGTTTAATCATGGCCATACCCTCCATTTTAATAGGAGCAATTGGATACTCCACAGGTGAGTTTTATGTTTTTTAGCGTTAGCGGGATCCAGAAACCTTACAAGGCGGGGACCGGAGCACGCAAAGCAAGGCAAATATTTAAATTTGAGATATTAAGAGGACCAGAATACTGCAAACGTAGATATGGCAGAGAGAACGCAAGTAAGGGTTCTTCACAAAATTCTTTTTTGTGCAATGTTTTTGGTTCTTCCAGAAAAAGACAGTTATAAATATGAGAGTGTCAAGAAATTTATTTTTAAAAGATAAAAGGGTGAAAGTTCTTCCACATTCACGAAAGAACAAACAATTTCAGAAAACGAAAATCGTGTGAAATTTTAGTAATTATTTTTAGACATGGTAAAACGACCTCATCCCTAGGACATTCTAGGTTTTTTTACATTATGTCCGTAAAAAAGGACTGGATTAATGTAGCTGTCCATATATAAATGTAACTGCGAAGCTCATTCGTATACTATTCTCCCATATTTGTTTTATCACACAAGGAAGTTTTTAGCACAATATTTTTATTCTTGTTAGTCCCAGTAACTAAGCTTCCTCTGAAAATATTAAAATTTATAACTGTTCTGATTCCTCTATGGTAAGAAAATCACACTGGATTTCCTGGCTTAGAAAAACTCCTGTCTAATCATTTCGTTTTTGAACCAATGTATAGTGAAATATTTTGAAAAAGCCTTGTGTGTTTATTTCACCATGTCGTTATGTACGAAGTCGTGGACAGGGAAAGGAGAATTCTCCTTCACAGTGAAATTCATCAAAAATGCCCTGGAAACGAGGTTGGAGAATGAGTGCGTAGATTAAGGAAGTTAAGATGATTGGTCTTTTTTTCAGTGCTTTCTGACGAATGTTCTTGTTTCTTAAGAAACATGTGTATAATGAAGTGTTTTCTTTTTCTGTCGTGAATTTGGTTATAGGGAAAAGAAATATATCTGTTCCGGTTTTTTTATATCTTCTTAGATAAAAAAGCGTACTTAATAAAACGCTCTCCCATGTCTCGAAAACAATTAAGTAACTTAGAACCTATTTAAGTAATTATTCTCACTTTATTTTGGTACCTCACACTTTAAAGGTAAAAATTGTATTAATTTTTTAAGATGGCAAGTAGGTCTGGTAACGAGTTTGCCTAAATATTGAGTAACTCTATTTTATTGTGTTAGATTGGACCATGACAGATTACTACAAGGATTCGCACTCGAAGAATGAAACCCTTAAATTCCAATACCAGCTTACTATGCCGTTAGTTTTACAATACCTGACGCCGTCAGCCGTTTCATTTATCGGACTAGGTGCTGTCTCTGCCGCCGTCATGTCAAGTGTAGATTCAAGCGTTTTATCAGCTAGTTCAATGTTTGCTCATAATATATATAAATCAATATTCCGACAGCAAGTAAGTTTCTGTCTTTCTTAGTAAATCACCTGTTTTTAAACAAACCAGCTAATACCATTGTTGTGAGAAACCTTACAGAAAAAAATTGATGACGGACAATTTTTAATTCTAACGAAAAACATAAAAAGACCTCAAAGTAGTTTTGAAACGTTTTAATGTAATTTTGTCCAAGACTTTTAACTGCGTTCCTAATTAGGCAAAGGTACTTAATTTTCTTATCAAATCTCCAAACTTTCAAAAAACCTCGAATATAAATTAGTGTTAAGAGGGATAGAATTTCAAAGTTTGTCACCAAAAGCAATGTTTCTATGTAAGTAACACGCATTCCGAACTTGTCTAAGTTCATGTGTCTATGTTCACAACGAACTTAGGGTTTTTTGGTTACATCCACAGTCTTAAATGGTTAACTTTGCTGACGTTAGCGAGCCCTAATTTGCTGCTTGTTCGGACTTTTCCGGGTCATGGAGAGGATTGTTTCTAAATGCAGACATTGAGGAAAGTTTGGCTACTGCATTTCCGCCATTAATTACCCAGCTTACACCCCTGCCAAAGTAACACTCTTTCACCCTACTGGTTGGCTGCAGAGGACTGACCAGGTGACGCTGTTTGGTCATTTCAAGAAATAGCAAAAAATACTCCGAAGTTATAGACCACTGACCAGGTTTTTTGTGAAATGACGTGTGTTATGATGTGATATACATTTTTGACGGCCCGAACATTTTTGGCTTAACTTTTCGACGGCCTTATTTGAATCGATAAGTACCGGTTTTTTCTAGTAACTAGTTATCATGTCTTTGCATTTACATTTATTTACTTCTATAGGCTAGTGACAAAGAATTGGTTTGGGTAATACGTATATCCATTCTATTGGTTGGAGCACTAGCCACAACAATTGGCCTGACTGTAAAATCCATTTATGGTTTATCGATTTTATGCTCCGATCTTATCTACGTCATATTGTTCCCTCAATTGGTCTGTGTTTTATACTTCCGCTACGCAAACGGATATGGAGCTGTTATCTCATTTGTCATTGGTATGGGTTTGCGTCTCTGCGGTGGAGAGAAAATGTTGGGTAAATTCTATTTTTAGCTACCATTTCAAATAAGCAATATTTATAGATCCAATGATTTTTATATTTTTGAAAAAGTGATTTATCACAACATTAAAAAAGTTTTTTTTTTAAGTTATTAACTTTTATTATGGAGACGAGCGGTTTGATCTAAAAAGGGATTTCACCACTATACGTTATTATATGTTAACAAGAAGCCCTGGGGGCTCCAAGAATTTCCGCGCGCTACTAAAATATTGAATGAAAACCTAATTCGTTGTGTTATTGTGCCAAACATTCGAAGGGGTTTGGTGCATGAACCTCTGAAGATAAAGCACACCAGTGACATTATATCTTACAACAAACGCAAACAAAACCAAACGTGTCATTAAACTCACATTTTAAAAGAAATTGCTAACAAAAAATACAGCCTATCATTCATGGTTGAAAGTCTTGCGATTGAAACGTTTATGGTCTTAAACGGCATTAGTTGACAAAAAATCAAAATTTTGATGTGACCATCATTTTCAGCATACTTTTTTTATTAACTGTGTCAATTTTTGTCGAAAATAAAGCAGTTTTAATTTTTGGATAAATTTTGGCCTAAAATGGCATTTAAGTGACAAAAATCAAAATTTTGATGTCACCATTATGTTCAGCATACTTGTTTTCTTAACTTTGCCAAATTTTGTTAAAAATAAAATAGTTTTAATTTTTGGACCAATTTTGGCCTAAAATGGCATTTAGGTGACAAAAATCAAAATTTTGATGTCACCATTATGTTCAGCATACTTTTTTGTTAACTGTGCCAAATTTTGTTGAAAATGAAGTAGTTTTAATTTTTGGACCAATTTTGGCCTAAAATGACATTTAAGGTGGCAAAAGACCAAAATTTTGATGTCACCATCATTTTCAGCATACTTTATTTGTTAACTGTGCCAAATTTTGTTGAAAATAAAATAGTTTTAATTTTTGGACCAATTTTGACCTAAAATGGCATTTAGGTGACAAAAATCAAAATTTTGATGTCACCATTATGTTCAGCATACTTTTTTGTTAACTGTGCCAAATTTTGTCGAAAACAAATACCAACTTTAGCCTGAAACGTCAATGCGAGACTTCCCAGTAGTTAAGGAGCATGGGTACGAAGTTTACATCTGTGACGGAGCAATGTGAAATCCCAGGGTCGATTTTTTCTCAAAAGATGCTCCGAAAGAAAAAAACGACGGTTTTAAAGAATTTCCTATGCCTTCGGGCGCGGAAATTCAATAATGATAAGCGTATTAGGTCTTCTTGACTAGATCTCAACCGAATTTTGTGATATAAACAGGCTAATCCAGTTAAAAGGATGGGTATTTATTTTGTTTTTAGCTAAGTTTGATAGCATTAAAAACAGTTTCTTAAAATTTTTGTGAGCTCGTGAGATGCTAAAGAAATAACTTTGTAAAACAATATAACAACGAATTTGGTCTAATTAAATTTACATGTGTACAGCATTTCTCATCTTTAAATTTCATATTTTACCTGTCTTTAAGCCAGCGAATCCAACTTCCTATGCCTTATGAAGACGAAATCGTTATACGGAATCAGGACGCAACGGAAAAATAATTATATGACGAAATAAATATATGACTAATAATTGTATTTTTTTAGGAATGGACCCACTTATCAAGTATCCTTTCTACGACGAAGCTAAAAATAAACAGCTTTTCCCGTTTCGTACATTCTCCATGATTATGACCATAACCGTATTGTGGTGCTCCTCCATAGTTATTCATATCCTATTTCAAAAGGAAATTATACCAAGAAAGTACGACAAGATCTCTGCGTTTAAGAACGGCATAAAACCGTTTCAGTTTCATGATATGCTTGATACTCACGGCATTAACGTAAAAGACGTATACGATAAAAACGGCAGACTTGAAGAGACGAATTTAATGACGGAAAAACCGAACAACGCCGTTGAAGTTGACGCTGATATTCCGCTAAGCCAAAACAACGACGAAAATTATTAAAAACAATCTGACGCTCTTTTTTGTTCTTGTCAAATGTTAGTATGCTGTTGGATACGGTTTTGCAGCGGAAACATAAATTAAAAATGGACATTACGTATTGATTTACCAAAGTTACAACCCAAACTAAATTAAGCTACAAAGCTTTGGATTTGATATGTATATGTTCGAAAAATAAAGTCTTTAAACAGTACAAAAAATTTACAGCACAGTTTAGCTTTTAGTAAAAAGACAAGACTTATTTGCCGTTATATATTTTGTTTACAACTAGGTATATTATTAATAAAATTCATGTAAATACATGAAAATATCACATTTTATATGTGACGCGTGTGTGTAATTATATGATAACTTAGCACTCTTCTTGACGTCTTTGTTCTGTCTCAGCATGGACATTTTAAAGAGCTCTGAGGAGGAGAATGCATCGATTGCTCTTCCCTTTATCGATTGCTTTTCATCTGCGGCAGTTTTGGTTAACTAACTAATATTACGATGTAAACAAAGACTTAATTCAATATCATGTACGCGACCATAGAGATATTATTATTTCTCTTTAATAATATCTCTATGACGGAACTAAGAGACCGTTTACACGAGACTGAAGTAACGTGCAAGCGTAGTGAAATTCCACACCACAGTGTAATGTGCGACTTTTTCGCAATATCTCACTCCGGGTGAGTTAAATTCCGGGAAAAGCCCGTAGTCGTAATGGGCTGAATCTTTCGTGTGCTAAATTTTAAGTGTCCGCGCTAATAAGAATACCAAAATTCTAACCGGCTGGCCATTATTCTTTTATCTCTATTGTTCTAAAACATTCACCTATTGTTTTTAACCCGAAATCTCAACCTGGTATTCTTATAAAGCATATTCTTATAAAAGAAATAGCGTGTATTCAAAAACCACATTTTAATCCGAGGTGAAGTGTTTGCATGGTAATCTCACACGAAATTTTTAGACTGTCATAAGTCAGTGTCACTTTTCCCGAATTGATAAAACATGTGTGAACAATCCTAAAAACGAAACACTGTAGACGAAACAGTTTGAGTTCACTTCAGATTTTGTGTAACATCAAACGTTTTTTTATGTTTAGCATTCATTTAATCTAAAGTGTGTCTAACCACTATTATAGAACCGAAAAAAAACAACAACTTTATTCACAATGTCCTTAACATCTCAAGTATTAAACAAAAAATTGTGTGTA
Source organism: Hydractinia symbiolongicarpus (assembly GCF_029227915.1). Taxonomy (NCBI): domain Eukaryota; kingdom Metazoa; phylum Cnidaria; class Hydrozoa; order Anthoathecata; family Hydractiniidae; genus Hydractinia; species Hydractinia symbiolongicarpus. Next base: position 9,957,692 of record NC_079878.1, read on the forward strand.
AAAAAACATCAAAAATGAATACGCCCGTTCCTAAAAAAGTTTATTTACTTAAAGCAACTAAAGAATTAAAAATTGTTTTTTGTTCAGGAGGCTGATACCAATGTATTGTTCACGAACAAGGGCTTTCCAAAAATGTTCATATGTAAAAAATATTTATTACAGCCACAATTGTTATCCATACAAAACTAACAAGAAGTGTCAGCTACGTCATTTGAAGACAAAAACCTGGCGATAAAGTTACAGGAACTCTCCAAATTCTATTTAGATTGTTCAGACAGTTTAAAGATGATGTCAGCATGAAATAAACAAGTGCCGTTGTTTTTCGCCGTCATTCTTTTGTTCTCATTTATAGTTTAATTAATATTTGACTCATAGCTCATCACTTTGCCTCATTTACTAGAATAAATATTAGCAAAGTTACTGGAGATAACAAGGCAAATGTAAACAAAGTCTTAATAATAAATACATTTTGTAACCCGATAGCATGTCCAATATAAAACAAAGGTTCTTTTAAATTCGCATAGGGTTTTTTAAACAGAGACTGAAGTAGCCGTCTACCATAACAAATGTATCAAGTGTTGCTCTGAAAAACGAACTATAGAGTTTGTTTCCCCCTTGATGGTCCCTTTATTAACAGTTGGGCAGCTAGTAAGTAACGAAATTTTATTTACTAATTTATTTTATTCTATCGCTAGTTAATCTGCCTCATGTTTTATTGATAACGTACAAATTACTGTGCTTCTCAAACGTGACTATCGCCGTAGCTAATATAAGTTCTGAGACTCAACATTCATCACATATTTTTGGAAAAAATACATAAATGATAAAACATGTACACCAATTTTACGAAAAGAAAAAGCAATGTAACTTCTCATACGAAAGTAGGCAATCTTACAGAAAACAGAACATGGTTTGAAGTTTTTTTTCCAGCAATTTCCTATAATTTTAAGAGAGGCCAGCTCCTCTTGACAGGCAAATAGGCCTGGGATGAGGTTGAATATTGTCATTATTCAAATTGAATTGTATGTAGCAACAGTTGATAAAAAGGTGATCTGACACTTTTTATGCTTAATTGAGGATGATAATTTTTTTGTTAAAAACAGAATCGTATAAAGTTTTGTGATGACCTGCAACATCACTAGGCGGGGCATTTGTTCACAGTACTTGCGGGACATTTGTTCACAGTACTTACCGCGGGAAAGAGATTTATGATGATTAGCTTAAAAAAATTATGTTATTGATTTATTTATGTTTTAACCGTTATATAAATAAATATATTTATTTTATAACAGAGATAATAACGTTCGCACAGTGTGGTTGACATTATGTAACGGTTGAGCGAGGTAGTTATAAAATTATTTACACTTTTTTATACAAGTATGACGTTTAAGCATACGAATAAAAGGGAAGAGAAATTAAACATATCTCCAGCCTAATGAAAATAATTTCATAAATTTTAGAATTATATGGAAAACATGAAAATATTTTAGCCCCCTTTGATTTAAAATTTTACGCTTTTTTAAAAAAGAAACCAGACTTTAGTCTTAGTACTTTATTTGAAGTCAAACCTTTACCTAAACACCTGCATCAAATAATATTTGGGTTCAAAATCAAAATAAAAGAAGCTGTTTCACTAAAAAAAAGGCAATATAGATGGCGAATGTTTACAAAAGTTAAACTGTTTGCGGTTTTCTTGCACATGCGCAAGCATTTCTGTAGGTAGAAGATATAAACAACGGACAACAATAAAGAAATCCATCTAAAAAACGAAATATTTTTTTAAAATTAGTGAATTGTTTTTAAAAAGAGAAGAATACAAATAAATTTTGGTTCCACTTCCTTTTGAATCTTATGCTACCCAAAAAATCTTTAATCTTCATTAATAACAATTTTACCCTGTGAAAGTCCTGCTTTTTTACCTACACGTGCGAGCATGATCGTTGTTTTCAAAATGAAATTAAAACAAGTAAGTCACGCGAAAAGTGATTTATAATCCTGGCAATGCATTTTTAACACCGCAGTTCATTCAAACTCCTGTTTCAAGAACACCAAGTCTTTTGGACTATGATAGTTATGTTGATACAGAAAGTAATCCAAAACTTAACCACTCTTCACGTTTCTTCTTCTTTAAACTCTGTTACAAGTGTGCATTTTTGGCCCAAATAAATAGGGTGATAAAGTCGCAAAATGCGCGGTCATTTCTGTAGTATATTACATGATGCACAAAGTACTTAATTTACCATATGGTGTGTTTTAAACTTTACTAAGATCTTACTGTTGGCACTTGTGACGTCATAAGTTGAAACTTTTAGGAATTACAAAATCTTGTCCTGGAAATAACCATACGCAGGTTGAAGTATTTTACATGATTAAAGACCTTCGTGGAAACTTGATACCCATACAGGAGACATCAATAAACATTGATACATCTCGGAAAGAAAACATAGAAAAACGATGGCAAAATTGTCAAATGGTGCTTCCCCTCAAAAACAACACCCGTAAAAAAGTAAAAATATTTATCCATAAAATCTTAAAATTCATCAAAAGCTATTAAAGGTGCTACGGAACGGCTGTTGGTTTTCAACTTTAGTGACTTACACGAAAATCCAGCTGATGGCGGTGAAAAACAAAAATGGCTATTTTCCGGACTGTATGTAATTTACAGACTCGAACATATACATATATCTAGAAACTTTATCTTCTCCAGCCTTGATCATGTTTTCATCCAAAAGGAGTCTTTCTGAAACATTTCTTTGTAATATACGTTTCGAAAAAAATATAGAACCAGCAAGAAAAGTGCGCTGGTCTGTTCATTGCGCAAAACGCGTTTGCCGGATTTTTAATATGTGCGGGGGATATACGGAATGTGAGCATTTTAACCGGTTCGTAGCCCCTTTAAAGTTGGCGTAGACACGAGAGAGGCGTTACTAAAGAAATTATTGTGCTAAAATTTTTTAGGATCTGAAAACGTGAGCAAAAATTTGGAAAAGCTCCACTGATGCATGAATCTACTATGTTGTGAGCAGATCTATTTTTAAGCTCTCCCTCACACAGTTTCGACGCGTTATGTAACTATAATTATGTCATAAAGTTATCATAAAACAGTAACGATGAAGTGTAACATTGGAAGAACTGAAAATCTCGTAAATTTGACGACCGTTATCCAAGTTCTCGTTAAAGCTTTATACATTATACATATTTTATAAAAAATTATAACCGGGGGTAAAAAAAAGGTGTGAATAAATTTTATTACCGCTGAGTAAGGATATTGGGGACTTTCACAATACAAAAACTACGTTGTCCTTAAATTTTCTAAAAAGTCCTCTTTTGAAACACCAACCTTGTCCTCAGTACTTGTTTTCTCGTTTTTTATATCAGGACAGCCGCCGTTACGACGTCTGAAAAGATACACGATGTTCAGGGGACGAGGTTGGAAAAACACGTGCCAAAAAAAAATAATTACGAATTTAAACGACAGCGACAACCAAAACAAATACGTCTGCTATAAAAGTGGAAAATATGTGAAGCTGGAAATAAGAAAGGAAAAAACTGATCTGCGTGTTCTCATCAGCAACCCACAGCGTCAAAATGATTCTTTTCGAGTAAAAGAAGTAACGAAAACTTAGATTTTGGGGTTTACCCTGCCCTGCACATAAGAATTACAAAATAATAATAATTAAGTGTAAGAATTCCTTGGAACAAAGTAGAATATGTACACTAATTTGGTGGCAGAAACCAAGAACAGGCTGCCTTTAAAGCAACTGCAGGTGAACAGTGTGGGTACAAATATCACCAAGATAGGTAGGGAGAATAGTAAAGTTCATAATTCACTCGTTGATTGTTATATGTTACTTCTCTATATTTTTTACTCTATATTTTCAAACGTTCGCATCAGCAAAAAATATTTTACTTTAATTAGTAAAAATGGAGTTCAAAGCAAGTTATTTAATCTTTCTGCACCATTCATAATAGCATAGAAGTACTTGGTTAATAGCGACACGAAAGCACGGATTGCCATAACGCACAGGATGAACCCCATCATTGCAAGTCGTATAATAAAGAAAACATGTGATAGGATGGGATAGTAAATTACAGGATTTCTAAAAGTTCCTCTTTCTACTGAAAAACAATGTAAACACGTTGGAGAAACGTTAAAATAAAGGAAACTTTCATTACTGCAGTGGTATACTCATTAAATCATATAATGACTAAGAAGCACCAACCTCGCCCCCAGTGCTTGTTTTTCATTATAACTTAAAAAAAAACCTAACAGGTCCCTAGGGATGATGTTAAGAGCACAGTATTACAATATCGCAAAACTTTAAAAGTTTAAAAACGCGAGACCCGTGCGTTTAGTATCTTCTAGAAACATTGTTATTATAAAAGTGGGAAAAATAAGAACGCTTTAATTTTTCGCTGCGGTTGAGAGAAAGGCGTGTGTATTTTAGCAGTTGTAAAACAGGTCAAAAGAAAAGAACTGATGACTTTATCGTATAGCAGAACCTGAGATCAAAGTTGTCAAAAGGAGTATTTCCCCGTCCTTGAGGGTTTGTAAAAAACAAGAACCCTGGGAACGAGGCTGAGGACTATTATTAACACCTGTGAAAAATATGTAGGACCTAGCCTTTCTATTGTTTTTTTCTACAGGAAATACAAGAGAGCTATTTGTGCAACGACAAAAAGGAAAGGTTGGTAACGAAGTTGCGCCTAACATCCAAACAAGAAGTGAAACTTTACTAAAATTAAATAACTTTATGAGAGTAAACAAATTTATTAGAATAAACAAATTTATAAGAGTAAACAACTTCATGAGAAAAAATAATGAAAGTGATTTCTTTGTACTTTTGCTTTTCTTTTAATATTGACCACGTCCATTTTCAATGAGCACGTGATTCTCAGTTCCATTTTGCTTAATTAAAATTTTCCATGAAAATTAAATTCATTAAATAAAGAGTTTCTGGAACAATTTTCTAAATTTGTGGTTCACGTGTTCACATTATTTCTTATCACTTTAAACCGCGCATTTAAAAATCCTTTCTCTTCTATTCTTCTACTCAATATCATTAATGACAAACTGTGCTACGAAAACACCATGGAGACTAAAAACTGTACCCCCGTCTTTTAATTAAACCATTTTAATAGTTTATGAGAGTTTTCGTATACAAGATACGATTATATGCATAAATAAATATATAAAAAACTGCAAACTGCTGAGAGATCTGTTGTGAAAAGTTGTATTTTTTATGAACAGATGTAAATGTAATATTCTCATACAGATAAAATGTACAACAGTTGCTAAAAAGAAAAGAAAAGAAAAGATTTTAAGCACTCAATTTATTAAAAAAGTAAGTAAAAAATATTCGCTCAGTATTGTTTATGAGAACTTGGAGGATAGAAAGGCACTTTAACTCGTTCGTTTGGTTTCTTGGTTCATTGTCATCCTAGTGTAAACTCACCCTTATTATTAAGCAGTAGTTTTATGAAGGGAGCCTGCTGAGGGACAGTTTGGCCACCGCATATCTTCGGGTTTTTTTAGTTTAGAATCTTTTTTATGATAATATTTAACCCTTAGACATTCTTTTTTGTAGTTTAAAGGTAAAATTGTAAAGGCGTTCTTGGACACAAAAAAGAGTAAAAATACATAAGTTGTTTTTAGCCTATTTGCAAAATCGGTGTGATTTGATAAATTCTCTAACTTACGGATCTAGAGTATAAACAAGAAATCTTAAATGAACAAAATATGCCGTACTTCCAAGTTTTTGAAAGTCACAACGATGAAAGGTCAACGATGAAAAAATACCATTGTTACGCGAATTTTAGAGTCTAACAAAAATCTAACCAGTTTTATCATTTGAAAGTTTCATTCTTGTTTAGATAAGTCTACAGGTTTAAAGTAACCTTGGTTTCCAATGGCATAAAAAGTTGTTCTGACAAAACAAAAATACGGACCTTATTGGAAACCATGCTTTGATAACGACAGTGCGTCAACAAATTTAATTCAAAACTGTGTGTAATTAAAAACGCCTAGCCACGGTAGACAGTTCAACCGCATTGTAACAGCACGTGACTCAATGTAATAAATTATTTTAAAGACACAACATTCTAAAGACAAACTATAAGTGCTTGGTAACCGAAAAAAACATCTCAAATAATTCTTTCAGGCAAAAGTTTTTATTGTGGAGTCTTTCTCTCCCGCTGCGAAACGTTGGGTTTTCATAGAAGAAGAAAAGTTTGGTTCTTTCCCGTTTATCTATTATTATTAATTTTTTAATTAATTAATTTTGCTTTGGTTTTGGTTTAAATCTGATAAAACTTTTTTCTTTGGTCCTTTTAGTATTTTGTTATGTTATTTCCGCGCATGCAAAATTATAAAAATAAAATTTCCAAAAAGCGTGTTTTTTACGTTCCATAAATGTATTACTCGCCATCGCAGACGATGCATACCGTTAGGATCAGGAAATAATAAAATTGTTTGCGTTAAGCTTTTAATAACTGCGAAGAAGCTTGTAAACTGAAATAAATTACAGTGTGATTTTCTTTCAACGACGCTCGCTCATTAATCTTTTATCCTATTAAACGGTCACCATAGTATTAAAGACAAAACAAGACCACAATCAAGACGGCGCCATATCACTGAATCAATTACAACACTACCCCCTTAACAATCCATCAAGCTCAAGTCGACTACTAAACTTTAAGCGTGTTCAACATTTAACTTAAATTTAATTTTTCTCTTAGCACGGACATTTTCAGACGCGAAATTACCAATTTACTGATCCTAAATTTGGTGTGTTCAAACATTCCTTTGTCACGTTTATACAATATGACTTGGATAATAAAAACGTCAAGAGTAAAAAAATACCAACTTAAACTCGTTCCCAGCTTCCTTTCGCTTTCTGATATGCGTTCTGGTGGGAAAAGAGTATGTCTACAAGTGAAACGTAAAAGAAACCCTTAGGAACAAGATTGATACCAACTGTAAAAAATATGGCAGATTAAAAAACTAGGCAATAAGAGGTCAATCAAAGTAAAATTACATTTTTCACTCCCCCGTGATCGATTTTCGAGATAAATCTAATCCACAAAAGTCACGAATATGTTCAGCTCTTTGTTAAAAGAAGAACACGTAGACTGTTTGCCCTATTGTGGTAGCCTAGTGACGAAGTAAGCTTTTGTTTTGCTAATAGTGATGTACGATAAAAATCTATCTCATTAAAAATAAATTATGCTGTTGTTGTTTAAAACGGACGTCATAATCGAGAGGCCTAGAAACTAGATGACAGCTACAACGTTTATAACGACAAGTTGGCATGACAAAAACAATTACATCATCCTTATCTAAAAATAGATTACGCAAGGCTACGTATATATGTTGTGCGTGATGTGAGTGCCACACGCCCAACGAAATGATATGTTGTCAAGTAAATAAAACAACAACAACGACCTGGATTATTTTTAACGCATAGAGTTACAAGCCACTTTTGATAGCGTTGGCAAGTAGGAATTAAACCAATGTTTTTTCAGAAACGTTTCTTTGATTCAAAAACGATTTGAATCCGATAATATTCTTGATTTGTTTCAAATTTTTGGCTGTCAAACAAGTTCGCATATTAACTTGTTGTTGTAAAAAATAATGCTTTGGTCTAAAGAGGCGCTAACCTGGTTCCCAGGGCTTCTTTTTTTATATCATAAAATCTCTGAAGACTCAAACGACTGGAAAGAAAAATTATTGAAATTATATTATGAAAAAGTCTAATAATATTTCTTTTTTTCGGCGCGTTGGTTTTTGCAAAGAACTTTGAAAACCAGTCCTCTATCTACCTCATAGAACCTAGGTTAATAATATTTTAATTTTTTGTATAGAATCCACTATGGCGTGTTGCTTCCGTATGCTGCAGTACATAATTGCGTTGATGTTACTGGCTGCCATTGGTCTGCTGGTAACAGCGGCTTGTGTTGATTATTGGTGGAAATGGGAGATAACTGGAATGGAAAGTGGGAACAAGGGTGAGACGCGGTTTTTATTAATTTGATCCACGGCGTGTTTCTCAGCACTATTTTCGTATCTGTCACATGAAGCAAAGCGAAATCTAAAGGGATAGATACCCTCCTAATTAAAACTCACTTTGGATTGCATTTTACTTCAGTCATATAAGCCACACCAAAGTAGAATTTGAACGTGTGCTGCAGAGAAATGCATTTTTTTCGTTACTGCGCATGATTTTCCGTCCCACGGGAATTTTTTTAGAGTAGAAAATTTCACTTTTAAGTAGAACTTAGGTTTTTTTATGTAAACAGTTGTACTTTACTCCAATGTAGAACTTCATCTTGCTCAAATTTAAATCCAGGTGTTTTATCGTATCAAACATGTACTTCCTTTCGTAACCATAAAGAAATGGTGTAATTTTAGATTTATTTTTATTGTCAACATAAGATACAACACTCCTCCACACGGCTTCACTTTTGTGGCAACCATAAATTATTTCTAGGTTTATGGCGAACCTGTTTACCAAAGGTTGTCGGAACTAATTCAAAGACTTGTTCGCAGAGAGATGACATTTTTCAGTTTTCGCAGCACAAAAGTAAGTACATTTTTTGACACCACAAACATTTTGTCGAACAAAATTACGTATTTATTTCATTATTTTTTCTACAAAAATACTCAACATGATCTTAAGACGCATGTCGTGCTAATCTCCCCTTACAATCAAATGCTTGATTGCTTGATATGCCAAATTTCAGTGAACAGTTTTTTTTAGATTTGGACATGGTTTTAGCAACACTGTGTGGTGGTGGAGTGTGTTATATCATTTCTGTGGTTTTGATATTCATAACAATTTGTCAAAAATATCCAACGAAATGCTTCATTCTCGTGGAAGCAATTGTGACCTTTCTTGGAGGTAAGATATATACAGATATTATACAGCATATGCTTTGTGAGAAAAACGTGTTTTTTTTCTTGTATTACTTAACTTTTAAAAGATGGTTCGTTTCTTAAAAGATTCGTTTTTCTTCTCAAAATTTTACCATTGGTGATTAAGAACAAGACCTAGACTATTCTTGCTCGGTTTCGCGAGAAGCCTAATTTATCCTCTTTCTGAAAAATGGGAAGAACTTTTTATGGCAAACTAGTTCCCAAAAATTAGCGATTGTGGGACCGTTTTGCCCGATTTGGCCCGGATATTTGCGGTACCTGTCCTTTAAGGGTTAATTAAAAAAGACCTTTCTCCCTTGGCTTTATTTAATGACAATGACAATTTTAACTCAATACAAAAATTAGTCCCCAAAACCCAAATAATTTCTCTTTTAAAATTCCGTTATAATTTAATAATTACTATATTTTCTTAATTTCAGTTGGCGCATGCGCATTCAGTGTCACGTGGGCAATATTAGAAATACAAGATGAGAACTTGAATTGGGCATTTTATTTGCTTTATGCTGCAGGCGGTTTAGGAGTACTTACGTTTTTCTTCTCGTTGGTATTACTCTGCATGCGCGCTCCTGGAGCCTATCACTCAACGCGTCGAGACGATGAAATTATCATGCTGTCAAGATAAATCTCTTTAACACTTCTGCAGATTATAAGAGGTATTGAGAGAATATCAGAATACTAGTCGTTGCCCGTGGAAAAATCCACGGGTTCGCCCGTCCTTTATATTTACCCGTCGCAACAAAGTGGATAAAAGTATATCGCATTTGATATTCGTGTTTCCGTAACATCATTTTCTAACTCAGCGGGGGGTCCGCGCAGAGACAGACAGACGGAATACGGCTATTATAATAGAGATGTGTTCACGCATGATTATTTCTATTTCGGGATTTGAAAAGAGTGTTGACTCAGCAAGTCGCAAATGACGATATGTTTTTGAATTGTTATATGTTCGCGTGACGTCAATAACGACAATGTGATGTGGTGTTCCGTAAGAAAGGCCTTCTCCTATTGCTTCTTTTTACGAAGTTTATCTCCGATATAAAAATTGTGTCGTATGTTCCCCTAACATAACGTTAAAATTAGGAGCTTGTAGACACTTCAAAAAGATCTATGTATAAGGTTTTATGTGTGAGGTTCGCCGAAACTGTGTTACAATATTTCCATCTCAGTAACTCCTTTGTTGTATATATGTAATGATTGGTGTTGTTTTCAATTTTTTACACACTATATATGTGAAAAGAAACGACAGTGGTCGCACGAGTATTTATTTGAATAAAAAAGATTTTTTTTTTACTGAAATATATCTAAGATTGAGAAGACTAGCTTAAGTTGACTAATTTGTCTGTTTGAAAATTTCGGGTGAGTTCCATTGACAAGTCCTTGCCCTAAATCCTAAATTGCGAAAGATAATCTTGACTAAAGTAAATGTTTTTTTTTCGACCTCGCGAGAATAAGTCGTCGCAAATGTTAATCAGCTTAAGGTAGTCCTTGAGTTATAACCTTTATACCAGGTTCACCAACCTCGTCCCCAGGGCTCTCTTTTTGACAATCTTGGACGGCGAGGCTGCAGGTTCACATGATACCAGTATCATGTGAACATTTCTCTTGTGAACATTCCTGCAAAAATATTAAAAATAATCTATCTTAAAGCAAAATGTATTTTGCTTTACGCGACATCCACTTTTTATAAATGAGTAGTTAAAGAATTTTACACTATCTATAACGCCTTCTGCTCTATTAACTATTCGCTAACGCCCATTATATCCGAATCGGGGAATAAAAGGTCGCGTACATAAGAAAGTTATATCCAACCCTAAAGATTTTTAGAAAGAAAAATAAATTCAGTAATCCAGAAACAGGTTAATGACAATAATAAAAAATCTTCAAATCCCCATATCCCTTAAACCGTTCGTCAAAAACACATCGTCCTATATATTTTTAGCATTTCAATCAGCATGAAGGCGTGGGACGTTGCTGACGCCAGCAAAATATTTAAACTGTTATATCTCCTTGACGTCATTAAAATTCAAATGGCGGATCTTTGTTATTCATATGCAGTATAGAATACGTAGATGTTTGGAGATGCCTGAAAAGAAAGCAATAAAACCAGTTTCAATGTCAAGGGCACTTTTGTGAGCTCAATTTTTCATGTTTTTAAGAAGGACTCAGGGCTTCGACCTGTTGTCAGATCTGGCGAAAGGAATTTGGGAATTCTGTGGGTTCATAATTACAGCAGAATACCTTCTTAGAGTGTTAAAGCGAATCACGAATCCAGATCAGTAAGGGATCAGAGCAAATGGAAGCTAAACCCAGAGCAGTGTTCCAAAAAATATGCAAAACGAGAGTCACTCCAAAGATTGATCAATTGTCTCAGTACAAGTCGCGGGAACTAGATCCATACAGTTACGGATGGGATGCTTTTCAAGTGTTGTTGGCTTACATAAAAGCATATGTCTTTCCACCATTAAAAGAAAGTACAGGACGACAAAGCAACAGTAACAATCATGATTCTCTCAACTTCTACTTATGTCTGTGCAAAATTTGATTCTGTCGCCTAAACAAATAGATTTGTTAAAAGATCCTCAAGGGTACATCCACTTTCGCTAAACCGATCAATGGTGACCGGGACAGTTTCAGGCAACGTGTGAAAACACAAGGGGTACCAATCAAGGCTGCAAACATTATCTCAAATTCCAGACGAACAAAGTACCCAAACTTATTACAAATCGCTGGTGTTCTATACGACAATTGATCCTATTCAAGGTCCTCTGACTTCTGTACTGGATTATTTGTCAGAATTATTCTCAACCAAGACATAATTTTATCTGAAATGTGGAAACAGTACTGACTTATTTATCAAAATTTTCTAAGAACTACGTGGTAAGATGCTAACTTTAAAATTAACAATGTTTTGCACTTTCTGCAGCTTCTAGGGTTTCTAAGATAACTAATTTAGACATCATATATGATCGTTTTAATTTTCAAAATTAACCAAGACTAGGAAACCTGGGGAAGGGATTCCTGTAGTGAAATACGTCAGATTTCCCCGAAGTAAAAAATTGTGTGTTTGTCATTATATTGACTTGTATTTGAATAGGTCCAAAAATTGGAGCAATAACGCTAGTTAGTTATTACGGCTTCCCTTATGGATTAAGAAGGCTTTAACTTTGCCTCGTATTAGCTCAGCATTCATATCTTATTTTACTAGGTCTTCTTCTACATAGAAAGCTGTTATTGCATGGGCATCTATTTCTGACATTTCAAGGAGAACTCATTGGTCAAATGAGACTACCTTTTAGTGTTTTTATAACGAGCAAGTTTCTGAGAAATAATGGATAGATTTCAGAAGGCTGTATTAGGAAAGCTTTAAAGTGAGATCGTTGAAAGCGTAATCCAGAGAAGATCGGACATAAAATTGAGGATTGTGCCAGGGCTCGCAGTCGATATCGATTTTATGAATCGGGATTGCGTCCTGGCTTTTAAAACTTTTTGCGGGAGAGAGCAAAATCAAAAGAAATTGCTAATCATGCGCAAACGTTTTTTTTTATTCACAGCTTCGCGCGCAGACTTTTTTATGAATGCTTGACAGCCTAAATATTCAGCTTAAGGATATGTAAAACCAAAGCAATTCCTATAGTGTCATAATTTTTTATTAATTTATTCTTTCTATAATGTATGCAAGGCTACTGAAGTCTCACTTTAAATGTTTAATCATTTAATTTAGTCGACACACTTCGTTATTTTATATATTTAAAATTTAATCATTTAGTAAATTTTGCTCTACGCCTTCGTTCCAGGGAATTATTGAGGCGCCTAGGCTCCTTGTTTTTATTTTTGGGTGGATTTTCAACATGTGAATTAAAAAATCGTAGGACTACAGGTAGCATTTTTTGCTTGGGCACAAAAGGGACTGGATTCTACGGCACAACATATACATTGATGTTGAATTATCAATGTGCGCAAAAACTTCGGGAGCGCAGATGTTAAAAACGCATGTCTTTTTTGTTTCTTTTCAGAAAAAGGGATAAAAATTTCTGTGAACAAGGTCGAAATTGGTTAGTTTTCCATATCTGTAAAATAAAATTTTATTTCGCAGCACGGAGGTTTAAAATACCTCCATTACTTGCGAACAACCTCCCTTTTGTTATGTTACACAGAATTTTTATACATTACGAATATTTGTAGTATTTTAGTGATGATCTGCATCTTAAATTTGTTTCTTGCCTCTGAACTTACGCAAAAGTACTAAAAATTGCCATCTTGTGTGTTAAATAAATAGCCCTGTTATATCTTTTTCTCATATTACAGCACTAGTTTGTCTGATTGCCTCATACATAAAGGTTTTCGTTACTATAGGAAATGAAAAGATGAGGTTTTAATATTCGAAATAATAAGTAACAAGGGTGGGTGGATGGGACCAGTCGAACTTGGGTGCTATTGAATGGCCCTAAAGAATGCAAACAAATCGTTCAAATGTCCGTAGTCCAGGATAAAAAAAAGTCATAAACATATGTGTGAAAATATTCTTAGCGAGCAAAGTTTAAAGTTTTTGGACAAAAAGTGAGTTGTTATTTTCGAAACGCTCTTTGACAATCAAAAAATGTTAGACCACTGTTCACTGTTAAAATTTTTTCCAATAATTTTACTCTGGCTGCTTAACATAAAACCAAAGAGTAGTAATAGAAAAATGGCAACGATAAGGTCGGTTCCTGTAAACATAGTAAGTGCTCAGCAACAAATTTGCATTTCAATGGAAAGTGCAACGCATTACAGTTAGTTTTTGTTGTATGTATTAATTGTAAATTTTCAAATCAATTTATTTCACGTCGGAAATTTTTTGCCGATTTGAAATGCCATTTGCCTGCCTTCACGCCTTCAAGCTTGTGTTTCACATTGACAACTTAAATTTTGTTTTTCTTAGATAGATAATGTAAACAAACTTTTTGTAAGTTTAAGTAAAACGAAAATGGACGTAAATCAAGATGCTTTATTAACACGTCGTGAATTAGCAAGGATGAGTTGTATGTTCAATATCTCTTCAATTACACAAATAACTGATAAACATAAACTGAAAAATATATTTTATATATTTAGTATAAAATACAATATTCTTCCTAATTATGTAAAAAAAAATGCAGCTAGTAAATGTTACTGATATTTTCACTCAAATACGGAACCAGGACGTACAAAAACACTAATAATGAGCGTCTGTCTAAGCAAACATATGCCTATGTTGATCAATGTATGCCTGAACTGCTTTATGTTGATCAATGTATGCCTGAACTGTGTCAAAAAAAATTCACCCTGCAGATTAGTATAAATTAATTGGAATACCAATGTACAATTAAAGTAAATCAAAATAGCATATATAAATTTCAAATACGTTATATATAGGTCAGGGTTGAATACCTGTCCATCTGGCTATCTAGCTATCTAGCCATGCCTATGCTTATCCAAACAACAATGGCTTGGGGCGCCACTACAGTATCATCCCCTTTTTTACATCCGTTTGCCTCGATGTTATGCCAAGTAAAACGATTGAAGCTGATCTTCCCACCAATTACGATACAGCTTTCCATCAATCAGAAAACAGCTTCCGTTAATCAATAGTTGGATCAAGAAAAGCAATGTGATCAGATGGGTAAAGCTTTCGAAACAGTTTTACTACATGCAGACGCGAATAACTTTGAGAAGAATTTCAAGCCTGTCGTACCACCAGGAATGTAACTGCATATATACCTACAAGAAAAAGAAAATGTTTTTGTTATTATTGCGTCTTATCAAGTAAAATATATGTAGAGATAGACCGCTGGATGGTTGTTGGTGCATGTGCCTCCAAAATCAAACACTTCTTCGAAACAAAGACGGCCACTCTCTGTTTCCCACACACACGACATATTCTTGCTTAATTAAAGGTGCCACAGAAAAAATGGCAACCTTACCTACCTTCCACAAAGATAATTAAAAATTACCTCCATATTCTAATACGATCCATTATAAAATGCATTTTCTAATTCAAAATTACATGAACGTGTCCACCATGTTTTAAAGTTCTTTATACTGCCTTATTTGCGAACAAAATCAGCAGGGTTAAATAATTTTGTTGTTGCGATTTTACTAACACAAGAGTAATGCGGTAGGCTTACTTATTTTAGTGCTAAGCGACACGTACCAAAAAGTAGACAAGGAGGGGTATAACACGTTGTATAACAAGCTTCACCTTTCATCAGTTTAAAAAACGATTTTGTTTGCACCACTTATGTTTTAGTAGCTGCAAAGAGATACTGAATGTGTGGTTCACAGAAATATATTAAAACAACAGTTAGAAATATTCCTGTATTTCGTTGCTAAGTAAGTAACCTAAACAGGAACACACACGTGACACAAATATACCACGTGATGTACACACGTGACTTACCAAGCTAACGCTACCATTTGTAAAGTTGCAAATATCAATGTAATTGGCGTGCTTTTTACCTAGCATGTAAAAAGGCGAATTAATTAACGAACAATTGTACAAAAAAAAAACGAACGGCCAAAAAAACATACGAACCGATAAAACAAAGTAAAATGGGAATGAACGAATGTACTGAAGACAAAAGTCCTCTACGATCACAAAGCACGACGTATGTCCACTGAAAACACAAATGCGCGAAAAACTCGAAATGGTGGTGATTTAAGCAAACTCATTGGTCGAACTCATGAAATTACGTTTTTATACAATGCAGCGTTTTCACTGCTTATAAAAAATCTTGACTTTAGAAACCGAAAAGCGCGGGAAAAAGCACCCATAAACACTGCGCCATTGAACACTTTGATTTGTGTGACTTAAACCGACGTGTAAAAAATAAAAGGTGGAGTTTCGTCTTAAAAGCATGAACGAACGAACAAATAAAAAGAACTAAAAAGAAAAAAAAATTCTTACCACCATAGCACAATATAAAGTAGCTGACAGTGATCCAAAATAAGCTAGCGTAAATGGTAACCGTTGGTACGAAAAAATATGTTTAAGATGATTATAAGGTCCCCAAAGCAGTGCAAAACTAAATAAGACAAACTTATTTAATCGAAGTTGATAATGTACTACCAACGTCATAAGATGGAAATAGAAACTAATTACTAAGTAAAATAACACTTCTCAATTTGTGCACCTACTAAATATATGTTACATTTTTAACTACATAAAATTCGATCAATCGTATCGTAGTAACCTACATTAAGCTATTACTAAAAGTTTGCAAATGATCGTTACAAAGAGAGTAAGTACGATTTAAATTAAAAATCGAATTCAGCGCCATTGAAATGGATTGTTTTCATTTTACAACCCTGCCCATTGACAAGATGTGCTACCCTTTTGGTATTACAGTTACCGTCAAACCCTTTCCGTATTTTACATTTAATACAGCTTCTGTTCTTTTTGTACACATGCACTCCATAGTGTAAACCAACTTTTAACACTAATTAAGGGAAGGGGGGGGTTGTATGATTGTAGGCTTTACTAGGTGTAAAATTATTTGTCGTGGCACTGCAAATATAAAATTAAAGTGGAACTGAAGGATAGACTTAATAAGGAAAAGTAAAATATTACAATTATGTATGTGAAGAACTCACTCACCTGCCTATGGTGAATATACTTCCCATTGTATACAAAATCACAAATTTTCTTGCCTTTAAAACAAGTAAGGGTGCACACAGGCCAGCCTACATAATAAAGATTTAACAACTAATAATAAACCTTCAAAAGAACTGATTAATGACTTTGTGGGTAGTGATTCAGACAGCACATAGTCCATGTGGGCTAAGAACTTGTTTAGATTTCTTTAATAAGTTACGCGTGTATAGATCATAAAACAGATGTCGTTTCGGTAGAAGTAATTTAGCTGTCAAAAGGCTGTCTTAATTGTTACTATGATCTCAATTTTTTAAGACGTTGTTAACTGATCAAATTAAACAAAATAGAAAAGGGGTATAGTGTAATGTTTGAAAATGTGTCTACTTAGACTGCAAATACTTTAATGAATACGCTATTTCGCAGAAAACTGTTTTATATCTAAAACGCTCTTCCAGTCTCTAAAGTTCATGTTTGCTAAAGCAGCCATTTCTTAAATTCAGCAGACCTCTGACCTGGGCTTGACCGTTATTACATGCCGTAATCAATTGGTACTTCAATATATATAACCCGCTATTGAATGTGCATAAGATTAGAGCTAGCAACAAACAAGAACAATTTTTGTCTTCCATACTAATACCTATATTTTCTTTAAAATGGTAGCCGAATAGCTACTTCGTATTAGGAATAAACAGAAAAACCTGATATAAATACAACAAGCGTAAATGTGAGGACCGGAACATGTATCACAGGTGTATTTACTGGCTTGTCTTTCGCGCTTCAAATTTTAGCGCGTTAATCTATAGATGGTATCGCACAAGTTTCAATTTTCAAATCATAGAGCACTTTCTTCACGTTCTACTGTAGAACTCATAAGATAACTTGTAAATTTTCTTAAAAAGAACTTGCAATGATGATAAAGAATATCAATTAAACCTCCCTGCTCCCCCCGGTTTCTTGCAAGGTTTCTCCACAAATGCTTTATGGACAACTTTCAGAAACGTCTTATTTTAAGTACATAAAACGATACAAGAGAAAAATTGGGGCTAATTTCGCCTTTTGATCCTCTGCAAAAAGTGGGGATTTGTCTAAAATATATTCAAAATTTATGGGGCATGATTTTGAGTGTGGTTAAATAGGAAGAACGCTATGATTAAAACTTATCTGAACTAACACACCATTAAAAATATAAAGGGTTAGTTTAGTTTTCAGTTTCAGACAAAAAGACCACAGCCATGACAAGCCCTAGGTTATTAAAACTAACACATGCGCTGTTACCCAAGGTATCTTTAAGTGGAACATAACTGAGATTACATTAATTGAGAAGTACTCCACTTTGTTTTCTTTGTACAATCATTTGCAAACTCGAAACAAAAGAGATTTTGAATTAGAAAAATATTTGAATAAAAAGTAAACATTAAGATGTAACTGATGGGGAGAACAGGGCAGATTGTCAAGTAAATATTGACACAGATGTGATTATGTTACAACTAAAATAACACACTGAAACAACAACCGCCCCTGGATTGTTTGAAAAAACAAATCTTTGAAAGGAAATGAAACTCTTGCTTGGTAAACATCTACAAATATGGTAAAAAATGAAGATTTTTTAAAAAAAGGGAAATTCTGTTTTAGGAAGTTTTTTAAAAATTTTAGGCGGAATCTTAATTACATTTTGAATTTTTTGTTTAGAAAAGGTTAAATTTAATGGCGCTTTTACTCTGGATGATGTGATTCACAGTTTTTTCTTTAAAAAAAATTAACATTCCTGTTTGATAATGGTGGATATGACGTTAAAATCAAATTTAAAGTTTTTTGGCAATTTTCTCAATTTGTGGTCAGTTAAAAATCAAAACAAAAATGCATGTTTTTATTCAGCAGTCTAGACAGCTGCATTATTTACTCACCTAATTACGTATACAAATTTTCTATACTATATCTTGCTAAAAAGGATCTTAATACATATGAAGATGACACAATTATTTTATTACCTATAGTGCTGAGTCAACAGAAATTTCCAGGAAAATCAGCTTTTATGAGCTCCAACTTTTTACTTCAATTTAATCATATTCTGTTCTTAAAAGAATTTTTGGTTAACCACGTCAAAAGGGTGTGCATAGTTATGTGTTCATTCGAATTTTTAGACAATAAGCTTTTGTATATTTTAAAAGATTCTAGGGTATCATCCTCTGTTAAAAAAAAAATATCCAAAGTAAAAATATTTCCACATCATACTATAGCTGTAAAAATTACTAAACGTGTCTGCAAATTTAAAAAAACAAACAAATGTTGAGGTTGAGGCCTATCATAAACTTCTACATTGTTCTACTATCTTTGTTACTAATAACATTTCAGGGTTAATTAATAACAATGTTTTAGTTTAGCAGGAATTGTTGAAAATGAACATTTTTCATGACACATGATAATTTACAGATATAAATTGTGACTTATAATGGATAAATTAAAATATAGATACATCGTCCTAAATAACCCTTTGTAACTAATCATGTGATTCTTTATAAAATAAATAATAAAAAAATAGCAAAAAAAAAACAATAAAATGTTGTCTAAATTATAATAAAAATTGAACATACCACCACAAAACAAAACAGTCCAAGAAGTAGACACAAAAAAAAGCCAACAATTCTTTGAGTTTTGCTCTAAAATTAATCAAACACAAACATATTAATTATGACATCTAACGAATTTGTACAGAATTTTCCGTCATGTAAAATAGTTAGTAATCTATAGGTATGTCTATAGATATGTTTGTAGAATGCAAAAATATCAATTTTGTCCAGTTGTGCAGATTTTACAGCCAGTTAAAATTTATCCTTTTTAATTTTTTGAGTATTTCATGGTTTCCATATTACTTTTCAATAAAACAAAAATTTTGTATTATCCTACATGCTTTAATTTCTCGCGGATTCTAAAGTAGCAGTACTGAACATAATTTATTGCATCTAGCTCTCAAACTACCTCCCACATTTTTCTTTGGAGTAATTTTAAGGTGTTCTTGCAGCTAGCGAATACACTGGAATAAAAAAATTAAGAAATCTAATCACATTAACTCTAACTAAAAAGTAATGTTATTATAATATGCAACTTCAGCCACCAAAAAGAACCTCTAAATGAATTATATATAGGTCCTTTTTAAGAATAGACAACATTTTTTATATAATTTTTAGTTCACAAAAAAGTAATTTTTAAATTTCAAAACATTTGCTAAATATTATTGCACAAAAGCATACAACTATAAATTTACAAAATAGTTATTACTACAAATCAGGTTGATTCCTAAAACATGTTTCAAGCTGAAGATGCCGCCTGTTCTATTGTTCAGTATAGTTCATTGGTTTTGGTTTTGAAAATGGAAATAATTATTGCTGAATATAGATTTATAATAAAGGATGTGTGTTTTGCAGTTAGATGAACAGAAAAAATAAAGAGAATAGAGAGAATTAAATTAAAAATTTAAAAATAAATTCTTTAAAATATGTATATATTTTTAAAATTTATTGAATTATGGTATTAAATCTTAAACCATAATTTTTCTCAATATGAAAATACTAGACCATAACATGTCTTAGTTGTAAGTGTGTGAAAACCATTTTGCAATCCATGTAAATCCACCTTTTAAATTGAAATATTAAAGCCAAGAAATAGGTAGAAAAAGCTTCTAAAAATCATAATTAGGGCAAACGGCTGAAATTTTTTTTAAGAAATATTCGGTAAAACCACACATATTCAACACATATTCAACATAACTTAGGGAGGATTTTGGACACATAACATCTTCTTCAGAGTATCTGGCTCTTACAGAAGATGACCAATAACTTAAATTTAAAGTACTGTAAAATCTCTGTTTTTTCCTAATAGGTGTTCACAGGATGCAAACCAGAAATCTGATATAATGGCGACCATTAGACACAATTGGGAATTTCATCAAGCATCTGCTAGACAATGTACTGATTTATGGTGCAGCTTAATGAAGAGTATGATCTTATCCAATGTTACTGCTGTTAATTAAGACAAAGCAATAGCAACACATGTGACCATCGCATAAAAATTCTGTTTAACCTTCAAACTTAACCTATAGTGGTTTAAGGTGCTAGTGTAATCTTACTCCTTTGCATTTGATGCCATCTATTGGAGTATTAGTTAGTTTTTCTAATGCATTGGATATTTTTTAAAACGGAACCAACTTTTTTATTTCGATTTGGTTTTGTTAATTTCGAAAAACAATTAATACATTATAATGGTTTCGTTTTTATTCTGTTTGGTTCGTTAATATTCGATTTTGTTTCAGTTGTTTTCTTTTGTTTTACTAATCAAACGATTCTTTGCTTTTATTTGGAATTTTCAGTTTAAAGTTTCTGATCCTGTTCCATTTGTTTTGATTTTACTAAATTTTGGTTATAAATTGGATTTCTACGCTGCAAATCTTTTATTTCAAAATTGCGCTTATTTTTACAACCTCGTTGCCTTGACCTCTTATTTAAAAACAAAGATTTTCGTCGTTTGGGTAAGGTGATCTGGGACTGAAATATGCACAGTTTTGAATGTGTAGTTGCACATAATCGAATGGAAAGTAAATATGATCTAGTGGGATTTTTGACACCAATAAATGAGAAAGTTGCGAAAAGAAAATCTTAGATTCTCTAAATACACACTCGTTAAAATATGTGAATTTGTGATGTGAAAATAAATAGCACACAGTCTATATTAAGGGCAGGAAATTGAGAAAACAAAAATGAAAGTAATTAACGCGTCAAAAAACTTTAGCAGGATGTGCGAAAATTATTAATGGGCTTTTGCGGTTCTTATAGGATCCTGTAAGCAGTATTGAGCAGACACATTCATTTTTGCGCTTAAGATAAATACAAAAGGTAACAAAACAAAATGAAAGTGTTCTTGAAAGTCCTCCTGCATTGCTCATCGTTCGTTTTCTAAACAATAACTGTCTACAACTTTTCTTGTTACGCCTAATTCTTTCTCATAAAGTTAACTCCCGGTAACTCGAAGCTCCAAGGGACCAGAAAAAACAAATGTTTGACTTAAGTGAAACTCCCGTTAATTCAAACTTAAACAAAAATGAGATATTAGTTCGGGTCAAAGCAATTTTTTAAAACTTTCAGTAAATTAAAGAGCCTTCTATTTTATCGTATTGCCATCAAAAGGAACATTTTAGTTCCTTTGTCAAGAGAATCATTTAAGAACAGCTTTTTTCGAAATTTCTGACTACATTACATATTAGTATTCATTTTTCGAAAATCTATTTTCTACTTTGACACTAAAAAGTTTGAGTTATCCGAAAAAATTAACTTGAGACTCAAAAAATAGTTCGAGAAAACAAATGTTTGAGTTATCCAGGGTTCAAGTTAACGAGTAGTTTTTATAAGGAAGTATTAAGAAATGTCCAAGGGACCGTAGGAAACAGTTTGAGCTAATAAAAGTTTGAGTTAATGGGTGTTTGAGTTACGGAGAGTCTACTGTATGTTGAGACTCCTGGCTATCTAATGTTGTAAACTAAACACTTCATTGTCTTTCCATCCAGCCCTTGAAATTAGCGTTGGCAATTGGCAATTGGCGTCGCAATTGCTGGTGCAGTTTCATTTCGCGGAGCAAAAAACTGCCAAGGCTAATCTTTGTTGCGTATTCATTTTAAAGTGGGGGACGTTTTGAATCATGAACCCCAAACTCTCTCAATCTTAACTTCCTTTTCTACATTTCCGAAATAGTATGCATGACTATACTGTCACTTTTATAAATAAAATTGTTTAAATAACACTTGCGGCATAAAGAAAATCCATTAAATTTGGACCTGCTATGGTTTCCAATTGTTTTGCAAAATGAAGAAATTATTTACAATTAAATCCATGATCTTTCGAAGAAATACAACATAATAAAATTATTACCCGAAATAACAATGACT
Organism: Hydractinia symbiolongicarpus; assembly: GCF_029227915.1. Lineage (NCBI taxonomy): Eukaryota > Metazoa > Cnidaria > Hydrozoa > Anthoathecata > Hydractiniidae > Hydractinia > Hydractinia symbiolongicarpus. The sequence goes on from NC_079878.1 coordinate 9,980,168, forward strand.
TTAAATGCAACGACTGACCACCAAACCAATGTTTATATAGCTTGTCGTTCACACAATTGTAAACCAATATTCAAAACAGTGTTTTTTTTATAAAAAAACGAAACAAAAATGAAACAACCAAGTTAAATTCAAAACTTGGTGATAGAAAAATGAAATAATCAAACCTGTTGTTAAAAAAAATTTGCTGATTGAAATTATCAAAACCAAGTCAAAATAACAGAGACAAAAAACTTGGTTTCGGTTATTTTAAAAAAAATTTGGTGTGATTGAGATTCTAATGGTGACATCGGACTTGGTGACATCGAAACGTCTAACTAAACCAACAATGTTTTCAATTTTCTAATAACATTTTTATATTTCTAACGATTTTGGAGGATGAAGTGATATCACAAAGTAGTGCAGGGTGTCCACTCAAAATGTTTTGATACATATACAATGACTAAAAAACAGACTTAAGAGAAAACAGACTTGATTTTTTTCTACAGGTTTTGCAATTTTTGTAACTTTCTAGCAGCTTTTTCCAGAAGTTTCAAGGAGTCCACAGAAGTATAGTGGCCACACTGTCATATTAAAAAAGTTGTTAAAAAAGAGAACAGCACTAACCATGCTTGGAAGCCAAGGATCCTCTTGAACCTGTTCCACATTTTTATCTCCAAACCAATATGAAGTAGAGAACATTTCTTCTTCTTTGTCCCCTTGATCTTCGTTATCCAGCTTATTACCAGCTTTTCCTTTTACATACTCAGATAGTGAAGATACCATTTGTATAATTTGTATGTATATGTGTATATCTAGTATGTATATAAACAAGATGATGAAGAGCAAAAAATATTAACAGATTATTATAGATTTTATTAACTTAAAAGTCTGGAAAACTTGAAGATATCCAACAACAGTAGAAGAGAATAGAAAGCTACAAACATGTGATGTAAGCACTTTATTTTTGCAGAAATATTTCCACAAAAAGAAATGTTTGACATAACTGCAACACCTATTCAAAAAATCACTGTATTTATTTTGTACATAAATTGCGTTGTTTTCAGCCAGGAAGAACAAATAATCAGCCTGTAATAGTTAGTTGACACAGTATAACTTTACCATACATAGCAACTCGTTTGACTAATTAAAAGGTAGAGACTATTAACTGTGAAAATACGAAGATTCAAAAATGAGTGGCACAGACTGATTTTGGATTTCCTTTTGTGCTGTAAAGTTAGGTTTAAATTTTCAAAATTTAAGGCATAAATTATATTATCTCTAGTTTTTTATCAAGGATTAAATTTTAAATAATGGAATTTAGCATACAAAATTATAAATAAAATGATAATCACCCAAAGCAACAATGAAAATTGGTCTAGTACCAATTTTCCTTGTTGTTTTGGGTGATTATATAATGGAAAAAATAAAAATAGGAGAAATTGGTGAAAAGAAAAGAAGAACAAGTGAAGAAAAAGAATAAGTATACGAAAAGAGAAAAATAATGAAAAAACTAAGAAATATTTGAAATAAACAAAAAAATACAGCTAAAAAAAAGTAGAATGAGGCTGTAAATACATGACATCAGAAACAACCAAGGAAAGAGAAGGAACGTAAATGTGGAGAGGAACAATGACAAGAACGAAGTACACACACACAAAAAAAATTAATAAGAAAAATGCAAAAAAGAGAAAAAAAATCAATTCATTCATAAAAGTGTTTGGACCAAAGGAAAGATGGTGCTTGTTGCTATCAGCAACAAGGATTTAAAGCAATCTTGTCATTCTAGTGCATTAATCCTGTCATTCTAGTGTGTGCGACCAAACTCGCATGCCTCCACACACACCTAAAACCCAATTAGGTGTGTGGTCTTCAGGTCTTACACACGCATAATCCAATATAAATATGTGATTTACAACAAAATAAACTACATAAATTGTAGCTTCATAGTGAGATTATCTTTTGCTAAAATAGTTATAATATAAGTGAAAAACAAGACAAATAAGATAGAAACATTGTGGCTTCAGGATAAAATACCAATATTAGGACCAACAATGAGTATGTTTATTATTTTTTATTGACAATATATTTCGGATAAACATTATCCATCCTCAGGTCTAAAAGCAAATAAATAATGTTAAAAACAGTTAAAAACAAGTATAAAATTATTCAACATATCATACATAAACTACACCTCACACTACAACAAATCAAATTTACAAGAAAATCTAAAAACAAAACGAGTTTAGAAGAGAGTAAGGTAATTAAATTTTTATTACCAATGCTCTGCTTCTATATTCGTCTTTTGTATTTAAAACCGGTTTGATGTAATTGATCATTAACGCCTCAAGAGTCATTAAATGATAAACGTTCCGTGTTGATGAACATAAAATTGATACATTTTCCATTGTTAAAAGATTATTGCAATCGTCGAAATGCTTTCCCACCGGACCAGTTCTTTTATGTTCCTTAAGTCGTTTGATTAAATGTCGGCTCGTCTGTCCGACATAGCACGAGTTGCATCGTGGACATTCTATTTTGTATACCAAACAACTTTTGAAACATTTTTCAATTACAGGTTTCAATGGAGGCAGAGAACTTTTCAACTTTTTCAATGTGAAAATAATTTTACACGGAATATTCAACTTTCTCATAGAAGTTTCAAATTTCTCCGAAACTCGCCCACGATATTGAATGAAAATCATCTTCTCTTCAGACTCTTCTTTCTCGTTTTCTTCATCAGGATTCTCGTTATCATTATTTTCCATAATCTTAGATATCGTACTTTAAATTATCGGGTCATAGAAAGCTTTCGGATATTGATTTTTCTCAAGAACAGTTTTACCTTTTTCTAGACTTTGGTGAAAATTCGACCATGTGCTACACGCTCGATGTATTCGATGAACTAGGCCGGATACGACTGACCGTTTATATTTCCGTGGTGCCAGTGAATGAACAAGACAGATTGTCGTAACACCCTCCTTCGTTATGATTATTATATGTTTTTCTCCTTGTTGTTTACAAAAATACACTAATGAAAATTTAATATTTTATTAAGACTGTTGTTAAACAGACCACCTGATGGAAAAATCTATGCAAAAACAATGCAGGGTATGCTTGCTGTATTGCACTTTTTTCATTATAAATTTTAAATAATTTTAATGCTCCTGTGAACAGAATTGAAGGTACTGTTTTCAGGTCTTAATTGCATACATAAAATCCAATATCATCAACCAAAAGATATTTTTATACCATCTTTAGCAAAAGTACATGAACTATCACCAAAATAGTAAAAAATACAATGAAAACAAAACGAATGTGCTATAATAAAGATTCACCTATGTAGACACACCATCCTGATAAACTATCTGAGTTCATCACTAACATTGCTGCCATAGTGTAGTAGATTTGTCCGTGGCGCCGTAGATTAGTGGTTATGCCGGAGACCGGGGTTCGATTCCTCTTGACAGCGATTCAACACGGACAAGTGAATGTTAACATAGCCCCGGGATAACCCAAGCCATGTAAGTAAATTGGGAAGATGGCACATTATGTGGGCCGTTGGATGTTGCCGGGAGTTGTCTAGTAGAGCACGGGCCCTAATTGGGTTTACGTAGCTCCAAAAGAGCATTAAATACTCTAGGACTCTCCATCTAAGCCATGGTCCCTCCTGGAAATAATATACAGGGTATATCCCTCGATATTTGTAAGGCCAGCCATGTAAAATATGCACATCTCATCACTAAATCTAGGGATCATTGATCAAATCCGTTCGCTACCAGGCAGTATGTTAGTGATGACCAAAGTAGTTCTTTTTTAATATGGCATGATATGCTTGCCGTAACACCCTCCCTTGTTTTGATCTTGTGAAAAATTTTCATGTTGGGAAAGTCTTTAGCTAAATATATATATATGATAAAAACCATAAAAAGTTTTGTATATGACTTATATTATATCGTCTTATAGGACTACACAGCAAACACTAAAATAACGCTAAAAATTTCTATAATAACAGCCGTATTTTGTATGTTTAAAATGGTTGCATCGCAGCTTTATTCCAAGTACCGCAACAACAAAAATGCACAAAAATAATGTATGTATGAGTTTCTGTGAATTATTTTACAGGTTAACGACTAGTAAACATAATTTTTAGGACCAAAATAACTTGCTGTATAACTTTAGAAACAGTACAAGAATAATTCTCGCTGTATATAGCTAGCTAACTTTTTGAAACAACACAAGAATAATTCTTGCTTTTGGCCTATAATATTGATCCTAATAAACAGAACAAATTTATCCAAACATTTTTTGCCAACACAAATTTTCCTGTCGTAACAATAAATTACTAATTATCTGTGTGTGAAGCAAAAATACATGTAGCTATATAGTTAGCTATATAATTAAAGTGTACCAGCTAGCTATATGCGTCACCCTTGGTTATAAATCGGATAGTCTATATCATATTGTCTAATTAGGCAATATGGCCTAATTAAACTACCGTAGCCTCATATGCGTGAAAACAAAATGTTGGGTACGTGTAGTGTTGTCCTCAGAGTGCAGTAATGTTATTGGTGTTATTGTGGTCTCAACGTTTTGTTGCTTCGTTTTGCTCTCGCCGAAAAAAAAAATCCTAACGTTAATAGCGCGCATGACTTTTAGAATGCGGCACGTGTATATTGACTTATTGTTTTCACTATGCATTTGTTGACCTTAAAAACAACGAAACCCCTCCTGGAAAAATGCAACATACTTCTTCTGTTATCACCTTTTAAACGAACCTTGACAAGCTAAAAAACCCTCAATTAATCCATTGTAAATATCTGTTTAGCATTACATTACATTCCCGAAAGGCAATGAATTCACATTTTGCGACACTGTTAAAATCGTATTTAGTTTGAAAAAGCCTGTTATAACATCCATTTCAAAGCAATTTCTGTTAAGCCGCTATCTTCTCTAAAAAGTCGTAGTTTTTCGAAACGATGTCAAACTTATTTACCGTGTTTTTTCTTAGAAAGCACATTTAATAGGAGAGACTGCGCCTAAAGTTGCTAAACATGCATTACGTCACCCGGCTAATGATCAGCGCTCTCTACTCCTTTGCCAGGAGATAAGAGCCGCCATTAGTAAAAAAAGTATGAATCAAAATCGTGTAATATCTGTTAATTTGAGTGGGGTTATTTTGTGTGTTAGCATCTAGAAATGATGACTTAAATGTAATTTAACCTTTAAACAAATTATTTTTATACTTTAAGCAAAATTGGAATGTCATACATAAATGGAATTTTATATGGAAATTTTTGATTTTGTACAATGCAAAAAGGTATATAAACTTACTTTATTCTTTACGTACATAACTTTATGTTTTGCGGAAATTCACTGATCATTAATATACTTCAGCTCTAAGGGTATCACCACCATGCTTGTTAACTATAATAGAATAATCCTAAAAAAAGTACAGCTAGCTAACAGGAACAAGTTCCATTAATTGGAAATTTTGTTCTTATACATTTGTTTTTCTGTGTCTGTGCCATTTCTTAAAAGATAAATAATATTTTAAAAACTAAATGGCTAATAGTATATTTCTATGCAGGTCAATGGTTTCTCAAACACATGCTATGGCAGTTCACATCATAGTTTTTAATAAGGCTAGTTTTCTACCAGGTGGATTAGCGGCCTTCAACAAAAGATTGTCATCTTTTTTTTTCGAAATATGGAAATTTGTTTGGTTCCTTGTTTTTGCGAAGAGACTTTCAGTCAACCAGTTCGGCTCAACCTGCAAACCAGGGATCAGGTCCCCTGATCCAGGCATTAGATACCTGAACACCAGGAATATTGTTTTTTGCTTTTGTCGGCACATGCGTTTCGTAATCAGAGGTAGTTTGTTGTATAGTTCATCATCATCATTTTTGGCTTAACAGCTGTTTTTCATATTAGCATGGTTGGACGGGGTACGTTAATAACCCTCTTTCAATTGGATTTAGATTGTGTTAGATCTAAACTGAAATTCCTCTACATCAAGTCTGTTCTTGTTACCTCTTACCAAGTCTGTCTCGGTCTACCTCCAGGAACTATCAAGTCTTTACACTTTATTTCCCAATTATTCTCCGTTCTTTCTATGTGTCCCAACTCTCTCTAACAAGCCACTGTTGTACATCATTGAAGCTGGAAATACTTGTTAAAAATGTGCGTATTTTACATGGCTAGCCTCACAAATATTGAGGGATATACCCTGTCTATTATTTCCAGGAGGGGCCATGGCTTAGATCGAGAGTCCTAGAGTATTTAATGCTCATTTTGAGCTACGTAGACCCAATTATTAGGGCCCGCGCTCTACTAGACAACTCCTGGCAACATCCAACGGCCCACACAGGGTGCCATCTTCCCATTTTCCCTCACATGGCTTGGGTTAACCCTGGGCTATGGTAACATTCACTCGCCTACTACAAAGTCACACTTGGCTTCATTGCTAATAATCATCACTTTACACATTCACTCTTAACCTTTTTTCTTTTAGTCCTTTCTTCCACTTCTCAAACTTTTCAACTAATTCTTCCATCGACTCTGCTACGAGAACCAAATCATCTGCACACAATAACTCCCTTGGACAATCTGCTTTGAACTCCATCAGCAGTGCCTCTAGATGAAAACACCATAGGACTAAGTACAAAACCCTGATGTACATCAGCATTTTACACTAAATCCATCACATCAGATCAGCTATAGTATCTTTGTGGATTTAACTGTACCAAATCAGATGTTTTACGGTCAGATTGGCTGAAACTGGCATCCACTTTAGTTGACATATATTTGAAATAATCAAAACATTTAGGATTGACCCACAAAATTAGTCATCTGGCGTGTCATATGCCGATTATTTATTGTAACCAATGCTGGTCGTGCATTCCAATTAGGAAAACTAGGACACATATGACAGCCAAACTTGGGTGTGGAATTAATGTGTTGGTTTACGGTAGCGGCAAGTAGATAGAAAGTTTCATGGTATTAGTGACAACAGCTATACTGAAATATGGGTTACTTTTACCTGAGGTAATGAGTTACTGTATTTTCCGGTATATAACCCGCACAACGTATAACCCGCAGCTCAGCTTTTTTAGGGAGTTATAAACTAGATGCTATCAGATAGCCTGCACCTTCGTATAACCCGCATAAAATTTCAATCGATGTGTTTCACTTATCTGCATCTTTGCATAAACCGCATCGTGTTAAGAAAAAAATTCAGCGTATTACATGTACATGTGCGTGTGTTCTGTTTTTTTCATGATGGAGAGAAGTGGGGGACGTGTAAACTCGTGAACCCCAAACACCAGAACCGAGTGTCTGAACTAGCGACTCTCTTGGTCTCAACTTCCTTGTCTCCGATTGCCGAAATAATAATGAATTAAAATTAATTTGACAATGCTGTTTTCCTTTTATTTGTAAACATTAATTTCAGCCAACAATATCTCTTGCTTCCTGATATTAAACAAACAAACAAATAAAAAATGCTATTGGGTGATAAATCTAAAGTAAAATCTCTCTTTTTATGTATATTTAAGGTTACTGTAAAGGAAACAATTTTTTTTTAGGTTTTTTGCAAAAAATTCATGAAATATAGAAAAAAAAATCTCTTTCGAATGACATATTTTATATTCCATGAAAATATTTGGAACATCCTTTTTTTCTGGAAAAAGCCTTTTCAGAGGTGTTATATCCTTCACACCTTCGAGAAAATATGTGCAAAATGAGTTGAGCATATTTTTTGTAAACATTATGCATAATATGAAACTTCTGTATAAATATATGCATAATACAGGCCTCGTCAGGAAGAAAAATGCTGGCGTGCGAGCTTCGCACGTCATGGTACTTCTTAATAATTTTGAGGCGTGCGTTGTTCGCACGGCATAATTTTCAATGGCGTGCGATGGCGTGTGCTCATTTTTGTTCCCATTTTTTTTCCGAATAATCATAGAACTCGCATACAGCAACACTAATTTTGCCACGTTTTAAAAAGCAGGTAATTTGTTGCGACGAAACTAAAATGTGCGATGCGTTCATTATTTATTATTTTTGAAAAAAAAAGTATACGACGTAGCAACAGAACGAAGAAAAATTATAAAACATGCAAGTTACAGTCATAAAACTCTTTCAGTTAATAACTTTTTTGTAAATATTTTTTTAGAAGTAAATATTTTTTATTTTTATATTTTTCAAAAAAAATATATCATTAAATCTAATAATCTAATTAACTAATCTAATAATCTAATTAACGACATTGTTACAAAAAAAACAGAGGACCTTTTTGTTAATTTATGCTGAATGTAATAGTGCAAAAACGACAAGTCTGCAACTCGCGCTTGGAAAAAGAAGCCATTTTAAAACATACTAAAACATACATATAAAAATTTGATGTGTGTTTAATTCATTATATTTATTTTTGGAAAATTAACATCTCACGAAAATAACACCATCAAAAAAGTCTTTCATCAAACATTCAGAAACAAAAAAAAAATAAAAAAAATATAAAAGTATTGATAAATTATAAGGGTTTTTCTGAGACTACTCATCAAGTGAGTTTTTTCCTTTACAGTAACCTTAAGTTTTAATGGCATAAAAATAAACAACATAATAATTATCAGGATTGTCTGTAACATCAATGTACCGAACAATCTTTTTAAATGTTTATAGAATTTTGTTATCTATTTATATCTCAGCAATCACGGTGTGTATGATGAAATGAATGGCGGCAATGAGGAGGAGATAGTTGCATGTGTCTTATCAATTGTATTTTATATTTATTTTGATATTTTCAGCCACCTGTTGCCCGAATGTAGTGAAGATAAAAAAAGAAAATTATTATTATCTATACTTTAATTTTAATATTTTTCAATATTTTTAACAGGAATTAATTAAGTCCTGGGCACTAGGTTGTGAAATACATGTCAATTAAACCTAAAAATGATACCTGCTATATTGCTCTATTACCAGAAGCAAATCATTTCAATGTGCTCAATGTGATTGCAAAGATATAAATAGATTAGAATTACATTCAACACAAAAGAAAAATGATCTCCAGAATTGTGTTAAGAGAGAGCTCGTAATTAAATCACGTAGTTGAAGTAAAATTACGTAGATATAGGATCGCGCCTGCAGTTATATTATTGTACCATTCTATCCCGTTGGTACTATTTTCTTCATTGATTGTATAAACTTTAAATTTCACAATAAATGACAGAAAATATAAAACTTATCACATAACCCACACAACATTATAACCCGCACCAACAGTGGAAGTTGTAAAAATAAACTTATAACCCCCGGGTTATATAACGGAAAATACGGTAATGCTTGATAATGATTATTTGATATTGGTGCAGTGTTCAGAGTTCACTGCTACCCCTGGCTCCTAAAATAGCTGTCTTAATGTGTTGCACAAAGTAATAGAAGTACTTCTAGCATGAAATCAGATGAAAAATTGTTAATATTGTAATAATATTTATGTGAGTGATTTAATGCTCAGGCAACAAACATTCACACCTTGTGATTCATTGAAAGACCTGTAATCTCTTTAATAATAATCGCCGTCTGTCTGTCTCTGCACGGAGCCCGCGCTGAGTTAAATAGACGTGCTACGGAATCACGAATATCAAATGCGATATATTTTTATCCACTTTTTTGTGACAGGTAAATTTGAAGGACGGCGAACCGATGGATTTTTTATGGGCTACAAACTAGTCTCTTTAATAATAGCCGTCGTTTGTCTGTGTGACCGCGAAAGCCGCGTCCCGTAACGGAATCACGAAATTTTTATAATGCGCACCAATACCAAATGCAATATATTTTTGTCCACTTTGTTGCGACAATTAAATTTAAATGACGGGCGAACCCGTGGATTTTTCCACGGGCTAACACCTAATAATAGCCCTCGTCTGTCTGTCTCTGCGTGAAATGATACTGCAAGTAGTGAGACTTATAAAACATGGTTTATAAAGGACAACAAACCTGTGAATTTATCCAAGGGCAGTCTTCGAATTTCAGATATATTTGGTTCGGCGAATAATTGCTGAAGTAACTTCGCAATTTTTCTAAATCACTTTGGCAGTCCTTCGGCAGAAAAAATGCCAAAGACAATGGTCAAAAGCACTGAAAACCTTCGGCAATTGCCTCGGCAGACTTCGGCACTTTCTTCTGCACTTTTTAAAAAAACATCGTCGTGGAAACCAGGCGACTAATCGATTTTCGTGACACACTTTACATCATTCAAATATAAGCTGGGGGCATCGAGACTATATGTTTTTTATTTTTCGTCCTTTTCAAAGTGGGCAGTGGAAACTTATTTGTGTCATTGTTGTAGTGTCGGAGACTGCATATATACAGACTGTTCTATATTTGGATTTATAAGGCACAGAGTGAAGTGTTATAGCCTCTTTGTATTTAACTATATTACGAGACACACATGTTATTTCTTGTCCTGCTGGTATCTCTGCTGGTATCTCTCAATTATTGCGATATCTGTTTGGTGAAATCTAGGAGTATGATAATATGAATATTCATAAAAAAACAGATAATTCATAAAAAAAACTACAACAGTCGACGATCGAGTTTCGCTTCGGCAATATTATTGCCGAAGCGAAAGCCTAACAACTGCTAATACTTCAGCAATTACTTCGGTGCCGAAGCGAGTTGGTTTGTTTTGTTTTAATATGCTCTTCCTAAGGTGAATTTTCGGCTTAATGGAACTAGTCTTCTTACCTCAATACCTTTTTTCTAAACATTCTTTCTGCCTTCTGTGATTGCCAATAATTACTGAAAAATTTAACCCTTAAGATTTTTCAGAATTCATTTTAACTTTTACAAAATCATATTTTTAGAATTCATACCAAACCGAGGAGGGCAAGCACATTATCAAAATCAACAGGTTTGTTTATAAAAAAATATTTTATTCAATTACTCTCATACTTATAATGTTTCTGGTGTACTAGGTGGTGAAATTTACCCAAGCAGAAGGCAGAACTTGTTTGGATTTTTCCTATTTGCAGCTTTTCTGAATCTTGGTAAATGTATTAGTTCAGGGATTGTCTCCAAGATTGCTTCTTTTTTGATATCAAGAAAAACAAGATCTGGCATGTCAATGTCAATTACACAATATCACTGCATATATTAACAGGGTCATTTCACAAAACCTAAAAATTGACTTACAGCTATACCTGTTGTGAGGGATATGATGCATGGCTATAACACTTTTGACTTTTTAAATTTATCTATTAGACACCTGCATGTGAAATTTTTAGGTCCTATACCTCTAATAGCCTTTTGCCATTTCTCGAAACTAACACCTGAAAATTCTTATGAAATCTTTATATTAGGGAAATTGATTAGGATTATTCTTGGGAGAAACTCACAACAGAACTTTATTTCGTTAAAGGAATCATTTTGCAAAAAGAAAATCTAAAAATCATTTCTAATTCTCATCAATAAATACTTTCCCAAGCTGTCAAACTGGTTTTACAAATGATTGATATCAGAAGTCATAGGTTTGAATTTTGTCACTTTTGCCCCTGTACACCACACAGGGGTGGCTGTTTTGGCATAGGGAACCGGTATAGTACAAATTTCAGCAATGTGCACGGCTGGGAATTGCAACCTAGATATCAAAAAATTGTTCATTGATTCAGTAATTGAACTTTTTGATATTGTTCCGATATGTTTTTATATTTATATGACTATTTAATTTTTGCTGTCGTTGTGATGTAATACGACAGCAATAAGACAGCAAAAAAATTACCCACAGTAAAATGAAGTAGGACGGCAGTTGTTTTACAAAATATTTTTGTTACATTGTTATTTACGTTAATCTCATCCAAGACAGGAAAGTTCCAATTCAATACTGTTTTTTTCTTGACCATAATGAAAAAATTACATCTTGCGCGTTTCTGTTATGTTTCAGGCCATTTCGTAAGATTTTAGGTAGGCGTGCAATGAATCGCACGCCTTAAATAATTCTGCGCGTGTGGTTCGTGTGCAATCATCAAAAAAACAACTTTCAAGAAGGAAAACTAAGAACAAAATTTTTAGTTATTTTATTTATTTACCAAAAGAGGATTATAAATATAAAGCTAAAACGGAACATATAGATATTCGCTGATTCCTTTAATAATTGAAAATGCTATTAAAAATAGTAAAAAATGTTAAAATTATGTTCAAATGATAGTCTTCTTTCCTTTCTTTTTTATATTCGCTACTTTCAAACAACAGATGGCCACAAACAATGTGAAAAAGTAAAAAAATGCAATTAATAAGGCACATGAAACTTTGTCCTCCCCATTACTGCCACTCTCTTTATTATGCACACTATGATTGGGAAAATAAAAATATAATAAAATTATAAAAACATGGGAAAAAAATCTTTTGTATGTCGTTGTTACAGACGATCTGTAATAATATATATTTTGTTTCTTTTTAGGTCAAGAAAACTTTTTATGATAAAAGATCTAAACATAAAATTATAAGTGGCATCTCTTGCTTTCTTGTTATTAATTTATTTTTTCTTCTATTTTTACTTCGTTAGATCTCTTTAAATTAAAAGAATTGGCAAATTTATAAGAATATGTATTTTTAACTACACAGTTTTCATCGTACACTAAAAAGAAGGGTTGCAAAGCCATTTTAAATTATTCTCTGACTTCATATTTCGTTTTTTTTTGTCATTGCGATCATTTCAGAAAGCTATCACAGACATAGGAAGCAAAGATTAATCGCATGCCTAAACAAATCTGCGCATGTGTAGGGGCATGCGCATGCCTCTTACGAAATGGTTTGATGTTTCCAGAAATACTTTTGAACTCCGATGTTCGATTATAATTCTTCACAAGAAGTTAGAAATAAAATAGAAGTATTTTCCGATATTGATTCGGAAGTTTTAGAAAACAATTATTTTGACTATTTTGTGAAGTGTCAGTATGTTACATTTACTAAGTCCCTGTAATGCATATGTTTTTCAATGTCAGTTTATCTTGAACTTGTATTTGTTTCATCATTTGTTTTTTTCTTCATGTCTATTGGTAGCTACTTGGTTTTTCGACGAGAATTTGTATTTTTGACTTGCAAGCTTTACTTTTTCCTGCGTTGTTATTTTTTCTGTTGGAGATAAGTAAGTGGGGAACCCCAAACATAAGAACTGAGCGTCTGAACTAGCGACTCAGTTTTAACTTTCTTGTCTCCGATAGCCGAAATAATGTTGTAAAAATCAAATAGTTTATTTTTGTAGCATGCTGTAAGAAAATTATATTATAAAAGCTTTTCTATCGCCGATCTTCATTCTTAAACTTTTAAAACGAGATCTAAAAAGCTTTTCTATTGCTGCTTTTCTTTCTTAAACTTTTAAGATGCGATCTAAAAAAGCATTTCTATCGCCGTTCTTCGTTCTTAAACTTTTAAAACATGATCAAAAAAGCATTTATATCGCCGCTTAAAAATATTCGATTCGCAATTTCATCATTACCTTTGCGAATTGCGAACTGCTAATTGGAACACTGTTAATTTCTGATTCGTTTTAAATGGTTTCGTTATAAAGCTAAATTTGCTTCAAAATCGTTTTGTTATGTTATTTTGTTATTAACTAGATTAAAAAATTGAGCTGGGTTTAACATAAATTTATTTAAATAGACGATCAGCAAATGTATGTGTCATAAATAATTTGAAATGCAATGTGTAATATTTCTAATTGATTTTGATTTAGGTAGGGAACTATCCACCTGTTATGCAAAGTCAAATGCCGCAAGTGTATGTGCAAAATGGCCAATCTATACGAATGCCTCAAATGACTCAATTCACTAATGCACAGTCATATGTTCCAATTCAGGTATTTAAAGAATATAGTAATTTTACTTTAAAAGGGAGCCCATTTTTTCCGGGTCTTATTAAAGTAGTCCCCTCCTATCTTCAAGTCTTAGATAATTGGATTATTAAAGAATTCAATAATTATTTTGCACACAAATTTTTTTTACACGTTGCCTTTATTGTGTAGAGTGAAAAACTCTGACCAAGATAATGAATAGAATTAAGTGCTTGCAACAAACAGGAAATATAGCAAAAATTCATCAATGCACCAAAAATATCTCTTTAGAATTTCGTATTACAGATACTTCCTTGTATAGAGCTTTGATGACGCTAATTAAAATAGTAAATAGGATTGTGTGGATTTGATCCCTTGTTAAGGAAATATCACACTTTAAATAGTTTTTTGAGGTTGAGGTCTCTTCATCCAGTTAAATTATGATTATCATTCCTAGAACACATATAATTTGCCCCTAATTATACAGCACTAGAATGCGGTATGGCTTTAAACTGTTTGGTTTTAATTTTTATTTTTTAACACATAGAATACACAATATGCTCCTCGTGGCTACATGCAGCCTCAATATAATGCACAATATCAGTATCAGCCACAGCCTTACTTCACTCCTCGAGGTGGACAATATCATTCAGTATATGTGGTACCACAAGGTTTGTTGAGAGATTGCATTTTTGTTGTTGTAGCTTTTTTTTTGGTTGCTATCATGATTTTTGACTTTGTTTTTAGGACAATTTCCTGTACAACAGTCAATTGCTACAAGCCAAAATCAACATATAACTGGTCAGCGCATGTACAATCAAATCCCTACTCCTCAACAACCAACTCCACAGCATACTTATGTAGCACCTCAAGAGCAGGCGCCACAACAGAAAAAAAGGCCTGCTATTGTTTTAAAAGATCCTACAACAGGAAAAGATGTGACAAATATAATTTTAAAAAAAGTTGATAAAACTACTCCAAGTAGTGGGTATTCCAGTGCATCAAGTACACCACCTTTACCCCAAGATGATAAAAAAGCTAAAATACAGGCAGAATTCGCAGAAAAGGTAATTTTACGTTGAAAAGAATTACTAAAAACTGGTAAATTTTTGTTGTGCAAAAGTAGTTAAATTTTAAAAGTCACATGTTAGGAAGCATGATTTAAGGAACATAAGAGATTACCTTTAAGCCAACTCAGTAGTTCTCTCAATACCTATGGGGTCATGTCATAATCGTTTTCACATAGGTAAACTTTTACGTAGTAAATCACTAATAAAAAAACATAATTTTTTTATTTGTAGCTGTAGGTATTTTGCGCTTTGACTTCCCCCTAGTTTTACAACATTAACTTTTTATCAGGCATCTGTTACAATATTTTATAAAAATAATCTGTTAAAAAACAGTATTATTAATAAATAAATAATTAAATAATGATTATTTGCCTTTCAATTGGCCATTCAATTTTATAACCTGATGATCAAATGCCAAATTTGTGTCAAAGGTATTAAGTCCTTGCGAAGTGAATTTTGTTGTTCTCTTTTGATGCTGCTATTAGTACTATTTTGTTTTAAAAATATGTCAACCAATGTGTAAGTTAGAAGAGGGTGGCCACTCTGTACACTAGTACCATCAATGATGACAAGCTTTTTCTTAGTCTTCTGCTGAAAACAGACTCGCTGACTGAGGTGGTATGTGTTTTACAACCTTGTATTTGTTTTCACCCTTTATCATCCAGCATAAATATTAAAAATAAATGAAAGGAAATTTTAAAGCAATGTCAAAAAAATATATTTATTTTGCAATAACTACATTACCAGTAATTCTGTAGTGGGAGGAGAATAGACCTGTATTCGCCAAGAATTTAAAAGAGGGGGAAAATAATACTTAACGAAAGAGAAAAGCTTATTTTAAACTTTAAGACTGCAAATACATATTCAACATACATACATAAACACATATTCTAACAGTTTCCTGACTTCTGTTATGCAATTGTTGCATCAATACCCGACCACCAAGTTTCTGTAGAGCTTTTGTTTTACCGCAATATCCACCATTATGCATGCAAAATTCAATTTTTTTCATTGATAAAAACTTAATAGCTTGGAACAAGTTTAAAGGTTTTAAGTAACTCCAAGTTCTAGTTGTTATCCCTGACTAGGG
Organism: Hydractinia symbiolongicarpus; assembly: GCF_029227915.1. Classification (NCBI taxonomy): domain Eukaryota; kingdom Metazoa; phylum Cnidaria; class Hydrozoa; order Anthoathecata; family Hydractiniidae; genus Hydractinia; species Hydractinia symbiolongicarpus. The sequence continues at coordinate 9,996,135 of NC_079878.1, forward strand.
ACATGAAATTGTCCCATTTATTATTAATGGCAAACATGGCAACAGGAATTTGACACAGAAGTGAAAAATAAAAAAATGACTGTTACAAGTAAATGGTGAAAATATATTTGCCAAATATTAATACTCTTTGCTAAGAGAAAATCATTCACACTATTTAAAGATCAGAGTAACGACCAGATAACAGAACAATCGTTATCCCCAAATTTCATGCCTTTGTATCCAATAACAGTAATTCACTGCCACTTTCAGCCGCCATATAGATACCGTCGTACATTGCCATTAAGCCTTTATTTTGATAGCTGGTTTAAACAAATACGAAAAAACTTTTTAATGTTTTTGTAGCTATGTAATTATTATGTATTGCATGATGATATGCTTAAGGATAGTTGTGCATTTTGAAGCCATCTCTCTAAGCATCTGGATAAATAGTGTGAAAGATTATCCCCCCTAAAAGAAAGCCAGTTTAAATTTGCGAGTTTCTTTAATTGAAAATAATTTTAAAGTGCATATGAGGTCACAGACGTTAAATGTGAGGGGCCTAATACATTATTTTTATCTTCAATCCTATAATCCTATTTAACTTAAGAATCAGCGCAAACCTGTAAATCAAAGTTTATTCAAATACCATCAGTGATGACAAGCTTTTTCTTACTCTTCTGCTGAAAACAGACTCGCTGACTGAGGTGGTATGTTTTATAACTTAGGGTTTGCTTATATCCAATATAATCCAGCAAAATTATATTTAAAATGTTTATTATTCCATCAACATTTTTGTGAGAACTTTTGCATAAAGTTACTATTAGGAAATAAGTATTTATTGCGTTTTTCAAGTTAGGCTGCATCCAGATAAGGGGATAGAAAGTCAAAATTTTATGATTGTTTCAAGGATGGCATATTTTGACCTTCATTAAAATTGTAATGAATAATGAAACATTTTATGAGAAATCTTTTCTACAGGAAAAAAAGTTGTTACGAAGAACACTTAGCATTAAGTTAAATAAATTGTAAAACATAGTTCAAGGTGGCACTAACCCTTTTTTAGCTGTTTAAGCTGTGTTATTTACTTAGTGTTTTATGGACGCATATTTTCGTACTACTTTTTCAAAATGTAGACCTTAACACGTACGAAAACGATTTTGACTTTTATCTAAATTGCTAAATCAGCAGAAATTTGCACTTAAAAATGCCCAAAAAAAAAAGAAAAATTCGCTTTTATAAGATCAAATATTTTGTAACCTCATGATTTTTTGTCTACTGTTTTAAAATGAGTTTTGGGTTAACAGTGATGAAATGGTGTGAGGATTTTTTTCATTTTTTTTTTAAACGGAAGGCTTTTCTTTCTTCAAAAGATTTGTAGGTGGCATCCCAAACTGCATCAACCCATGTTAAAAAAAAAATGTATAAAAAATATAATTCTCCACACCTTTTCATAGCTGCATAATTTCTCAGATGTATGAAATTCATACAGAAAAACAAAGATGCTGTTGAAAGCAAAAGGCATACAAGTGTTTTAGATGTGCCTTCCAGGCATGCATCGTTGGTCAAACTTCTAAAATTTTACGTTTTGCATGTGCTAAGAATAGCATGCCTTATTCATCTTGTGTCCATCATGTGTGTGCTTTTTTAAGTTTCCAATTAGTAAATTGCTATTTAATGGTGTTTGAATGTGAATGGCCCAACAAGAAGTCAATAAGTTTTAATTCTGTTATTATTATTTCCATTTTTTTTTCCAACTTATTTGTGTTTGTGTTTTTAAACTAGAATATGCCTTAATTAAACACATAATGTTGCTCTTACAAGGTAGACTTTTTTATTAGGTTGCTGCAGTGGCATCAAGCTCAAGTCCATCTCAAACCGACGTTAAAACAGTTTATAATGGAAAATCATCAGAAGTCACATCAAATACAGATGCAGTACAGCCATTAACTTTATCCATGGAAAGCAAACCTGTAAAAATTACAAAACCTCCACAAACAGAAAATTTGCATAAATCCAAAGCATCAGAAAATGCAATTGAACATAAACAAAATGAGGTAGAATTTAAAACAAAAGAAGTAAAAGTAGATGAGAAAAAATCTTTAACTGATAACTCTGAAAAACTTGAAAGCTCTGAAAAACTTGAAAGCTCTGCGAAAGTCGAAAGCTCTGAAAACATTGAAAGCTCTAAAAAAGTTGAAAACTCTAAAGATATTGAGAGCTCTGAGAAAGTTGGGGACTCTGAAAAAGTTGAAACCCTAAAAAAAGATGTCTTAATACAAAGTGAAAACACAATTAAAGCGAGCATTGCTGAAGACAGCAAACAAATAATACAAAAAACCGTTGTTGAAGAAACGGTCACTAGCCAGGTTGAAGATGTGTTGGAAGCCCAACCAGAGAAAGGCATGCAAGATAACTCTCAGAATGATAATAATACAATTGAACAGGAGGATTCAGAAAAACCTGTTTCAGCATTTAGTACAGGTAATATGTCCTAAAGCCATACTTTCCTTGTAATTTATACTATGCGTCTGTGAGGTGCACCATTAAAATAGTGCACTTCACATTTATATAAAAAATAGTTTAATTGTTCTTACATGCTATTATCATGTTAGTCTGTTTTTCGACATCTCATAAAATCTGAAGGTCCATGTTCATTACTCTTAATCTACTGTTATCAATACACATTTAAATAGGATATTTTAATAAATTTAACGACATGACCGAAATAAAATAAAGGTGGTAAGTATTGTTTTTTTACCTGCATTTCAAAAAGTTAGTTCATCGTCAAAGCCCACGTTTTGGATACTGCCATGTTATGCTTTGATAAATTCCATTATTAGTGTAAAGCTATAAAATGATGATGACTAAATTTAGGATAAGGAGAAAATAAACTTTATTAAACTGCTTATTTTTATTCTGCTTTTTTAATAGTTTCAGTACCCAAGAAAAAGAAGCCTAAGAACAGATTTAAAGATATGGATGCTAAAGATTCAGCAAACAACAATGATATGCTAAGTGCATTTGTTGATAACCCTGTAGAGGAAAAAATTGTTAAGCAGCCTGAAGCTCCAAAAGTTCTTGAAAAGGCTCCAGAAGATAAAACATGGGAGGAAAAGGTATGCAAGGCAAAATTCTTAAAGTCAAATTAGCAAAAAAGTTTAAACATTTAATAGGTTGATGGTTAGGTACAGCTGTTGTATAAATGTGTACAATTTTATGGTATATGTTGTTTTTGTTTGTTAAATAAAATACAAACTTTATTCATATCTATTTCTTCTGCCAGGAAAAAAGTATAGAAAAAGAAGTCATCAGAAACGAAGACGCAGAAGAACCAGAAATACTTCCAAAAAGAACTGAAACAAAAATCATTAAATCAGAAGGTTTGTCACTTATGGTTAACATAACATCTTCACATAGTATTTTGCTAGGAGGCAATACAGGGTTTTAGACGATTTAAATTGTGGTCTAGGTAAACTAGGAGGGCAAGGTATAAATCTTACTAACATAACTACTTATTTTAGGGGATCATTAAATTACATACATGGCGTAGACAATTATAATTGTCAAAAATATAAGAACTGTATCTAGTCCATACTTTGTTTGTTGATACAAATGTGATGCATAGAGGGCACATGTTTACTATTGTGACCTGAATTTTGAAGTTCTGTGTCTCTTTTTCAAATTTTGCATTCTATTTTGTTCTATCTTAGTATTTTCTATGTTTTTAACTTTCCAGAAATTTTATTGGAATGGTTTATGTTATCTCTGCTTCACAAGAAAGTTTTTTATTTCAATTGTTCTTTTCGTGGATTTTTTTCAATGTAAATTTTAAAGAAGAACTATTGAAAAAAGTTACATGCTCACATGTTTAGGCGGTGAACTATTCGATAAATTATACATCAAGTTTACTAAAAATAGCATACTTACGGAACAGCTGATTGTGTATTGTACCGAAAATTATTAAAAATTATTACAAGAAGCAAAAAAATAGTTTGTTTAACGAGGAATAAAATCAAAACGTTTTGATTTTATTCAGCAGTAATTAAAGGAAAACCCAGGTATAAATTGAATAGGCTATTGTTGTAAAGGTCAGGTTGCGAAAAACTCTTTTACAAGGAATTTTAGATGTTCGTTTTTCACGATGTATACATCACGTAAAATGTCCGAAACTCCCCCCACAATGGAGAAACTTAACAAACCTTTGCACACGTGCTCATCGATACCTGTTGCAAATACTTTGTCACATTTTATGTATATTTTGATTATTTAAAGAAAAAGACAGGTTAAAACATAAGAGCGAGCAAAAATTCGTTTTTTCACAAATGTTTAAATAAAAAACGAACAACGCGTTTTTTCGAAAAAATGTGACAGTAATGCTAAAGTGTAATAAATATACTGAATACGTATCTATACCCTATAAAGCTCTTTTTCTTCTCAAGATATTCACATTTAACCTTAAAGCAGGAATAATTACCAACAGTTAATAACATGCAAAAAATGAAATATTACTACTTTCAAAAAACAAATAACTCCGAGGCTCGTTTTGTTTTACAAAATCAATTTCTGGAATGAACAATTTAAGCCCAACTTGTTATCAATTGTTAGTTCCCCTTTAACAGTAGGGACTTTTCAGCTTGCAAAATAAATTAAAAAGCCTATTTATTTTGTAGATACACCGAATACAACAATTTCTGATGATGAAAAGCTCCAATATGATCGAGATTTTCTTCTCAAGCTTCAATTTGCATCTATAAGCACCTCAAAACCTCAAGGACTACCTGATATAGATATTGTGTTAAATCAGGCTCATGCACCTGTAAAAGCATTGGTTCCTGGACAAAGGCAAGTTTTTTTCAACAAAATAGAACCTGATTATTTTTTTTTTATTCTGTGGTTGGTAAAGTCAGCTTCCTCCTTGGTTTACCGGCTTTTTAAACAGCAGATCATATCTCCTGATGCCTGTTCGGGAGTATGGCTTTGTGTTTGTGCACAAGAGCCATACTCTGATTTGAAGACTGTTTTTAATAGGCTTGTTTTGACTTTGCATAAAGTCTAATGCTTGTAACTAATCTATGTAAAAATATATCTTGTTTAAGTTTTTAAGTATAATGTCTTTAGGATTTCTGCACCAAACGATTTTATGCCCCAATTTATGCGCTCCACAAGTGGTGGCAGGTCATCTTCTGGTGGAAGATCAAAAGGAAGTGGAGGTGGACGTGGAGAAGGGCGACCAAAAAAAGTAATACAAGCTCCAGTATTCCAAAAAGTGGAATTAAAAAAATCAGAGAATGCCTGGGTTAGGCCTAAAGACCAGGATAAGGAATTACCAGAAGAAGAGAAAATAACAAAAGTAAGTTTCTGAAAGGTTCAATTCTTTTTTTGACAGTTAGTTAAGTTCATAGTATGTGATCGGATCCACATTTTCTGTCCATCAATAGAATAGTTTACAATTCTTTTAGGAACTGGAGCGTAATGTTAGAAGTGTACTTAATAAACTCACACCTCAAAAGTTCAAGACTTTGGTCGCTAAAATGTTAGAATTGAATATAGATAATGCAAAGAAATTAGAATCAGCCATAGATTTAATTTTTGAAAAGGCTGTTAGTGAACCTGGTTTCAGCGTTGCATATGCCAACATGTGCAGAGTTCTTACCGATAACGTAAGTAACACATTTCTCAGATTTTAACGGGAAAATGTTGCTTGAAGTATGTGTTAAATTTATCTACTGTTATTCATTTAGTTCAAATTTTCTGCTACAAATACAGCCGAAAAAACGTCGACAAGTACAGTTACGTTTAGAAAGGTTTTACTAAATAAATGTCAAAAGGAATTTGAAAAAGAGAGTTCAGATGAAAAATTGTTGGAGGAAGATAGGCTGAAAAAGTTTGAAACAGTAAGTGGTACATATGTAACATTATACACTGGAGTTGTACTACATTTAATTAAAATTTTCCAAATGTTTGTAAAGGCCACAAAATTTATTTTAAACTAATTTTGTTTGAATCAACTTTGCATGGATTGAAGTTAAAGTTAAAGCTTATTTTGTTTATTTCTGTATAATTTAACCTATGCAAACTTCTAGTTGCATAATGTAATTGAACTCGAACTTAAAATCATAAAATAAATTTTATTGTTCTTTTTCTGTGTATGACTATGATGATAAAGATTCCCCTTCATGTTATTGTCATGCATGAAAAATCTTTTCTGAGTATACATTTACACACCTAAGTAACAGGTTAGTTAGAGTTACGTTTTTTGATTTTGAAAATTGTGATATTCATTTTTATAGGAAGAAGAGAAAAAGGCATGGAAAGAAGAACTTGATTATAGAGAAATGATGAATAGAAGAAGAATGCTTGGAAATATCCGTTTCATAGGTGAACTATTTAAATTAAAGGTGAGCTGAATTTGTATAATACAAACTTTGTAGGGTTGGTGTGTCTAGTGCTTAAGGAAATGATATGATAAGGAAACAAATTTTATCTTTCATTTTTTAACTTATTAAGTGTAACATTTTCCGCCATACTTTTAGCAGGTAAAAAATCTTGATTTGCTTTTTCTCCAAATAAAATTTATATTTTTTCCAACCCATCGTTTTGCCAAAAAGCAAATTTGTTGTCATGATAATTGTGGCCTACTAAACTTTTTTAAAACAAAAAGCAAGGTCATAATACAGTTATCGCTAATGCTTTAAAAGGGGTAAATCAAAAAAGACAACTATTTTAAAAAAGTTTTAGAACTGAATCAGAACTTTCAAACCATATATTTTTCGATTCTTCCAAGTGTCCCAACCAACTCAATCTTCTTATCTAGATAACATCTTCAATGCTATATATATTTAGCCTGCTTCTTAGCTTATCTGAACTTTTTCTGTCTCTCACACTAACGTTACACATCCACCTTACCATTTTCATATCATTCCTTTCTAAACAGTCAAGATCTGCCTGTTTCACTGCCCATGAATCACATTTGTACAACTTACACTTCCTACACAGGCCTTATACAACCTACCTTTCACCTTAATCGACAAAACTATACTAGTCAACAAAGCCAGTAACTCTCTGGATTTTTTCTAGGCAGAACATCCCACAAGTTACATGTCTTACAACACCCCTTCACTACCCAACATATCATCTAAGGAACAAAAGTTCTTATTTCTAACGAGCCACTGTTGTACATCATTAAAGCTGAAAATACTTCATTCTCTATAATCTCACCTTCGCAATGGTTGCATACAAACTGATTGTGAGCTATTAACCTTTCTTCAATACCACTGTACTTTTTTTGTACTTACAAGTCTGACAAAAGTTTAAGTTACTGCCAATCCCTTTCATGCAAACTCCACAAGGCCACTTTCCAACTACAAGGTCACACTTTAGACTGCATTCACTCTTAACCCTTCTTTTCTAGTCCTTTCTTCCACTTCTCAAACTTTTCAACTAATTTATCTATTAACTTAGCTATAAGAACCAAATCATCTGCATACAATTACTCCCATGGACAACCTGTTCTGAACTCCATCGGCAGCGCTTCTAAGACTAGAACAAACAACAAAGGACTAAGTACAGAAACCTGATGTACATTAACATTTACACTAAATTCATCACTAAGTTAATCATTAATTCTGACACGACTTCTAGCATTGCTTGCTGTACATAGACTGTACCATCGCAATTGGCCACTTATTCACATCTAATTTTCTCATAGCCCACCCAATAACTTTTGTGAGGCACTCTATCACAAGCTTTCTTTTATCTACGAAGGCAGGATAGAGGTGCTTTCTCTTTCCCAAATATTTTTCCTGAAGCTGTCTGGGTAAAACTATTGCTTCTGTAGCAAAACCAAATTGCATCTCCTCTATATTAATTCTTTTCTTAAGTAACTTATCAAACACTTTCCAAAACGTTCATTACTTGATCAATCACCCTTGCCATAGAATAATTCACTGTTACACTTGATTACCAGTCACTCCTGATAACACCATCCTTTATAATTGCCTACTACCCATTCTGTCTTAATAGATCTACATAGTTGGCCCATTTTCAACATCATCAGGCAAATTATCCTCATCCCAATCAAACTTAGTATTAGGCAACCTCTAATAATAACTCTTCTAAGCTGAGTTTTTCTTCTTTTGCTAGCCAAGACACCATCATTATATATGCATTCTCACCTACAACTACTTCATTTGCTCTCCTATCTTGAACAACTCATTGCACTGGTCTTCCCATCTTAGCACATCTGCAGATCTGTTTCTCTCTGCTTCTGATTTTGCCGTATTCACTGCTGTACGAGTATGATGCTTGAGTTCTAGGTAAATATTTTAACTACCACCTGACTTTTCTCTTTCCAAAGTTTCCTCTTTTCCGTTATACACTGCTCAACCTCTTTATTCAACCACCATTCCAAGTCAAACCAGAAGCTGCCAATCTTAAAACAAAAGAGGGCTATCATTTTTAAAAAAAAAATATTTGCCTGCTTTGTTGTTTAGATGATTTCAGAAAATATCATGCATGATTGTATTTTAAAACTGCTGCGAGCCGAAAAGCAAGACTCTTTAGAAGACCAACTGGAATGCTTATGCAAGCTTTTGTCAACAATAGGAAAAGACCTCGATCATGCAAAAGCTAAGGTATTGAATTTAGTTGTTGTTACGTCCATAGCTTTGAAGAAATCGCCATAATATTGACAAGCTAGTTCACTTTTACTCTTGTTTATTACAAAAGTTAGTCGTCATCATTTTACTTTTGTAAGTTAGCTCTGTGGGAATTCACTTTTTTTTATATTAAAATTTTCGTAATGTTTATTCAAAGTACCACTAAGGTAAAGTTACAAGGGTTTATCTCTGACAAACTATACCACTGACTTAAATTGCTGTTTGCGATTTTTTGTAGGGGTTTGTTTAAATTTGGCATTGTTTGCATATATAAAAAGCAAATCTAGAAATAAAAATTAATGTTGTCTTTGTAGTTGTGAAGTGGGTGGTATAAATAAATTTTTTTTAATATATCCTGCACAATCAATCTCGTTTTCATAGCCAAGAATGGACCAGTACTTTGTTCAAATTAACAAAATAATAGAGAAAAAGAAAATATCCTCTCGCATAAAATTTGCCCTGCAAGATGTAATGGATCTCAGAGTGAGAGATTGGGTGCCAAGACGCGATGAAGGAAACCCCAAAACCATTGATCAAATTCATAGGGAGGCTATACAGAAGGAGAAAAAAGAGGAAATGGCTCGTCAGCAAGACAAATTGCAACGAAAACTAGAACCAAGAGGCGGGAGAGGTAAACTTTCGTGTGCAAAAGTAAATTTCTTAATTTATGTCATCTAATTATCATATTGATTGTACATATCATTTTGCATTTAGGTGGACGAGATAGTCCAAATGTACGATCAGGTGGCCCAAGTAGTGATGGGTGGACAAATGTTGCTGGTAAATCAAATCGTAGTACAACACCAATTGTTGCTAGTAAATTTAAATTGACAAAGGTCAGTTCTTCGTTTTCAATTTGTACCACTACAAAACTTAAAATAATTTTAAAGAATATCATAGCTATCTATAAAAGTATTGTTTTCAGTATTTTCTTCTGTTCTGAAGATGTAATTATAATGGTAAAATACGTTTTTTAGTTTGTATTTTCTTTAAAAATGTACCTTTGTTATTGTTTGTAGAAAGTTACAGATTCAAATGAGATTTCGCTTGGACCAGGTGGTGGTAAACCTGGAGCATGGTCAAGAGGTGCAAGTGGTGGTGGTAGCAGATCTGGTTCTGGTGCCAACACCCCTACCAGTGAATTCGAGCAAAGGCCTAATAGATATGATCTTCTCGCTGATCAAAGTATGATGCCAACACCATCTGATGGAAAATCACGTGGAGGGTAAGACTGATTTTTATTTTAGGTTTTAAATTTACTTTGTAATTCAGGTGCATTGGTTTTTAATTATTTAATTACACAAAAAACTAACTGTTTAGTCGTAATAATGTGCCATCACGCAGAGGAACTCCAACAAGTGGTGGTGGACGCATGGGTAGTGACGATGGCCGCACTTCTGCTTTACGAGCAGTTAAAGATATGACTAGTCGATCAAGTAGGAACTCGTCACCAGCTCGTTCAAGTCCATCTGAAGAAACGTACAGTGCACCTTCGTCAGGCACACAAACTCCAGTTGAAAAATCACAATCGCCAGTTGCATTGATTACAGAAGAAAAGATGAGAAAAACTACTAAATCAACTGTGGAAGAATATTTGAGTTGTAGAGATGTGAAGGTTGGTGCCCAATCCCTTTTCCATTAGTTTATTGTTTTACATTCGTCGTACTTATGTTTGCTTTTGTTTCCAGGAAGCTCTGTTGTGTATAAAAGAATTGAGTTGTCCGTCAATGCATCATGTATTTGTTGAAGAGAGCATTTGCGTTGTCCTTGAAAAAAAACCCGAACATCGTCGTCTTGTTGGCACATTGCTGCATTATTTTATTAGGGAGCAGTTACTTAGCACAGAAGATATGTGTCAAGGGTATGTCGTTATAGTGGTCACTAGCTCCACCCTTTTTTCCGGTTTTATGCTATTTTATACTAGTGTAATTCCTCGGATGTGCTGAAAATAAGCTGAACTACCGAATATATAGTTGTGGTTTTATTGTTTTTACTTTAGCTAGTTTAGCTAAGTGAGTGATGTACTTTCTAGGTTTGCGTCCATGGTTGAACTTGCACAAGATTTGGCATGTGATGTGCCGTTAATATACAAATATCTTGGTGAAGTTCTTGGGCCAGTCGTATATGATGGAACCCTACCTTTAAACAAAGTAAAAGACACGCTAGAACCACTCGTTCAACGAAGTAAAGCAGGACTTGTAATGGCTGAAGCGTTGTCTGTGGCTGTTGAACTGGCTGGGGTAAGAGAAATTTTAAGTCCTTGAAGTATTCTGTTATGGACTATTTTGCACTGTTTGAGGGTGTGTTGAAATTTAAATTCACCAATTAATACAAAATTTCTCCGAGAGAACCCTGACTTAAAATCAACCGATGACAACAAAGGCAGCGTTTTCACATCTTACCCTCTTAATTATATTTTTAATTAATTGTCAGTGTTTTTTTTTTTACTTTGCCAAATGTTCAGTTTGAGGACTTTTTTTCCGAGACCAAATTTGATGGTAATTTAATTAGGCAGTTCACTCAGTATAAAGGGTTTCAGAGGCAAAAAGGATTAAAAATTCCATTTTCTTTTACCCAGAGCTAAACGTATATACCGTTCACTAGATACTGATACTTTAAGTCTGGAGCAATTAGGAATAAAAAAATCCACTAAACAAATTGATGAAAAATTCCAAGGACCATATCTTTTGAATTTGAAGTACTTGTACGTTCAAATTTAACACGAAGGGAAGTTTGTATTCCATTTCACTTTTCTGCAGGTTAAAACGGAAAAAGAGTGCATTTGGAATAGCTATTCCTAAAAAATTAAAAATATTTACTGTATTAAAGTGCCCTGTTACCAATTCTGCAGCAGGAAAATTCATGCTATTTTAATTTATCCTAATGGAGAAAGGTTTGTAGAGTCACAAATGAAATGTTTTATTCCATTGAAGCACCTTAGGAAAGAATGAATTATTCCATAGAACATACAATGGCCTAAAATTTCCAACGTAAATTGGTGTTTGTCTTCGATCCTAACATGACTAGTGGTTTTTGAATAAAATGTTAGTAATTAGCAGTGTAGCCTTCATTAAGGTACGTCACAGCAATGAAAGAAAAAAAAATTATTTGGAGCTTCCTGGGATGAAATATTCCAAAATAAAGGTAAAATAGGCTCTTGAAATTTGGAATTATGATTCCTTATTTCAAAAATTTATCCACTCAAATTGATTAATGAAGCTGAAAGCATACAAAAAATGTGAATTAAAAAATATAATGGGAGCATTTATACGAAGAAAAATTCATCAAAATAATCTGTTTTCCCTAGAGAAACTCTTATAAAAAAACTCTTTCGTTTGAATTTCGAATGTTTTAAATTTTCGAACTTTTTTTAAAACATTTGAATTTGAAGTTCGAATTTCGAATGTTTTGTTACTTTTAAAGAAAACAACGAACAAAAAACATTGACGGTAAAAGATGGTTTTTCCTTGTCGTAAGGACACTTGCGAGAAAACATTTTTAACGAAATTCAACAGGAATAAACATGAAAGAACTAAAGGACACTTTCAAGAAACAAGGAAAGTCCATATACTGTACGACGACAAGACAAAACTCTTCAGTTGCCCAACAGATACGTGCAATTCATCTTTAAAAAACAGATTCCAATAGTAAAAAGAAAACAGACAACAAGACATGCAATATTTGTAAAAAGAAATTTAAAAGAAAATCAAACCGAGACCGACATGTCGCAACTGTACATAGTCTTGAGGAAGATCTGCCAAGAATAGAAGATGACAATGACAGTGAATGCCCTAGTATGGCCTATCAAAGCATGTCAACACCGATGGAGACATTATTTTCTGAGATGGAAATCGAAGCAGTATCGTCAGGTACAAGCTCAATTACTACATGCCCGCTGCCTACTGAACCGCTGTCTTCCGACCGGCTGCCTACAGACCAGCTGTCTACCGACCCGCTGCCTACCGAACCACTGCCTACAGACCAGCTGTCTACCAGCCCGCTGCCTAGCCTGGCTCACATTCTTCAAAAGAAATATCGTTTAGAAAGCATGATTCAAAGGATATTTACACACTTTGATTAGAACACTTTCTTAGAACTTTCAAATATATTACACATGACAATGTTCGAGAAGAAGCTAAAAGACGAAAAAAGGATCGATGGTGAAAATGATCGTGGCTACTAAAAGAATTTATACCGATTCTATCAGAAAGGTGCTCCAGCGATTCAGCTAAACCCAAGAAAGGCCTATTTCACTGTCTTCATTTTTCAAGCTGAAACCCTTTTATTGCCAGAAACCCACAGAAAAAGAAAAGCAGAGCTGTTTATGCATCAACTGCCTCAATCCACACATTGTGTTGAAATACACCAATGGCTTTCGAATCAATCACAAACTCGCACCTCATGATTCTCTGACCACATATTTGAAGAATTTGGAATCGAGGACAAGATTTGAGGAGATAGAAGCAACAAGCGACTGCAAGTATTATGAATATCGGCGAGTACAAGAAAGTTACATCGGGAAAATGGGGAAAATGTAGAATAGGACCGCCAGAGTTGATCTGGAATAACCAGTTAATATGCTTGTCGAGAAACTTAAGGGCTTAAGTGAAAAATACTTGAAGCATAGAATTTATGTTGATAACTGTAGTTCAGTGTTGCCTCTGTTGAAAGAATCGTACACTGGGAAATATGTTGAGCTAGATTTTTCCCAAAATTTGTCATTGAGACCAAAAGATGAGGTACATTGCACTGTGATATCGTCGAACCCGTCCAATATCGCTATCGCTATCACATCAGTAATGACACGAAACATAATCCAGCTTTCGTTGATCACGTACTTCGGAATATCATCGAAAAATATGATTTCAGAAACGAGGATCTTTGGATACAAAGCGATAATGCCCCCTCCCAATATAAAAATATGTATGCCCTTAGATTCTCCCAAAACTTGGCCGAGGATTCAACTTAAGAATAATTAGAGTGATGGACGCAATGTCAAGCTTTGGGGCAAAAAACATTCTCAGGCACGCTCTTGTTACACAAGATGGGTTTTTTAACGATAGTGAAGTCATTGTCGACTACCTAGCGATGAAAAAACCTGAATTTTCATACACAAACGTTTGTAATTACAAAGAAAATGAGACCAAATGTTCCGTTGGAGATCAAGAATTGCATAAAACAGCATATGATGGTATATGAAAAGGGAAAGTACGTTCTGCTGAGGGAATATTTATGCGATTGTGTCTCATACCGTTTATTGGACTTTGGTACATTGCGAAAATGACGAAGTTACACTTAAAGAGAATGATGGGGAGGATCAAACCAATGATGCGAATCTTGAGGATGGAGAATTTTCCGCGGATAACGAGGATAAGATTTTTGATTTCGTTGCTACTCCGTCCTTCGTCACGCTTTTTACAGGAGTCAGTGCTGAACCCCTTTATTTTCTGAAAATTTCAGAGAAAAGAGTTTCAAGTGATGCAATTTCCGACACGTTATTCCTTCAGGTTAAAAATATTTCAAGGGTAACTATCTTAAGACGTACGCTCTAGAAACATTTCATTTAACAAATTTTGAAATTCTCCCACTAGACGTATGTATAAGGCCCAACGAAGTTTTCGACACATATGTCGAAATTGATGATGATTTATTATTGAATATAATGATTTATAAAGAGTTGATTAGGAACAATTTTAGCAATTACGTGCTTTAGTTATTAGCTAAATTAAAAAACTAATGTTTTTGGAATATTCATTTCGAACGGACTCCTCAAAATTACGGGAAAATTTCGAGGGTCTTAAAAGACAGCACCTCCCAAAATTTTGTTCTGTAAATCCTATTTGTTTTTATTTATTATTCCAAAAAAGCTGATTTTCAAAATGTTGAACCCTGAACATTTAGCAAATTAAAAAAAAAACAAAAAAAACACTGACTCTATTTGTCCGAGTGAATGAGGAAATTCGTTTGCCTTTGCGATCCAGCATAATTTTTCCCACCTCAACTATTCCGATTTCCTGCTGGGAACAAAATTACTCTGGCTAATGTGTTCTAGATTTTTTTGATAGAAAGAGTCTAACAAAAGGGAAAAATTCAGTGCTTTGCAGAGTAAAGGAATTAACTTTTTATCTAACGTGATTTTTATTCGTAGCAAAATATAATGAAAATCCACTGAAAATATTTTTAAAATGCAGTTCTGTTCCAAAAATATATCATTTATATGTGATTCTCAAGACATTTTTTAGCCTAAATCTATGCTTCCTTTTCCTAAAAGGTTTTGAGCCCACATCAACTGTTTTTTTTTAGAAGGAAGATTCCGTTGTAGCTTTATGGTGTGAATCTCGTGTCACATGGGATATGCTTTTGAATAACGATGAAAATGTCGAAACATTTGTAAAAGAAAAGGTAAAGTAATTAATTTTAAAGGAGTAAGAGTTTGCTATTTTTTGCTGTAATTTTGGAATTCAAACCCATGTACCTGTGATATTTTTACAGAAAATGGAATTTACTCTAAAGACAGTCTCCACGCAGTCATCTCCAAGTCATTCCAGTCAGATACAAGAAGAAATGCTAAAAATATTTAAGGAAAAAGAAGACGTAACGAATGAAATTATGAACCTGATCACGGTAATCCTTTAAAAATGGATAATTTGATGCTATTTGTGATGACAAATTCTTGTTTTTACGTGTCCGTCACATAGACTGACTCTTTATATTGTTATTTTACACTGAAAAATATTTATAATACGCGGTTAAAAAGGGATTCGTTTTTTAAGAGGCATTTTTTTTATATTGTCTAGTTTGTGACTAAAAGCATTTTCATTTTTTGTGGAAGTATGGCTCTAAGGACAATTGCTTGATAATTTGTATTTTAATGTAGAATAAAGTGCCTGCTGAGCAGCAATCTTCTCCAGATTTCATTCGACAATTGACTGGAGTTGTTTGCAATTCCACTATATCAACCTCAGGTATAATTTCAAACTATTTATATCAAACAACAAAAAATAATTCCTAAAATTTCCAGTATGACAGTTCAAAAATTTTTCTCTGCCGGAGGCTTTAAAAAGTTCAAATGATGAAAAAAATATTAAAAATAATTAGTGCGTTTCACATGGACTCGTATAGAAGTAAAGTTTGATGCCCAACTGTCGTTTTGACCATTAATGTTTGCTAAATGTTCGAACCCAATTGCCGCATGCCACCCGAATGATGGTAGATAGTTAACTTTACCATCGTGATGTTGCATGCAAAAACAATACTTGGTTTACCGCTAGACTTGCACGTGACACGGCAAGTTTGGTTTTAAGGCTGAGTAACAGGTGTATGTTTTAATTTTGTTCTTTGGTGATCTTTAAGGCTAGAAAACCTATTCTGTAATATCTCTTTACTAGATAATTCAACTACGTGCTCCTGTAATAAAGAACTATTAAAGAAGCGAAGTAATATTATGCGCCGCTACATCAATAAGAATAGGACGCTAGAGCTACATGCATTATACGTTCTTCAAGAGTTAGTGACAGATTTGAACCACCCTCGAGGTAAGACTCGCACGGGCAGGAAGTTGCTCCTATAGATGAGATTACAAAAACGTACAACGCATTAATAAGTAATCGATTATGAATTTGCCCACTCTAAAAGCTGCGAATTTTGGTGGCGCGTGTCTTAGCGATCCAAGTGGACAAGCGGCCATTAAATCTCCATATGTCACAGCGAAGTAAGTAAACGACAAAAGTTGAAAATGAAAACATGGATTCTTCGGCAGAAAAATATTTTCGCTCACTTTTTTCAGCATGTTTATAATTTTCATTCTAATTGGCTCCTAAACATTTGTGACGTCAAAGTCGCAAAAAATCGCTGAAAAAGTTCAAACTGTTCGATCTCAGCGAACAGCCCCTGTTGCACAATTTTACGTAAACAAATCTTATGCGCATGCCCACATTCCAATCGCTATAGCGGAGCGACCAAAATTCGCCTAATGAAGATCAGCCTTAAAAAAAAAATTGTGTGATCTGTGAAATTAAATACAAGACAGTAAATATTGGCAGTAGGCTGACTTGAGGTGACTTGGATTGTTCACTTATTTTCATGTCTTTAGATCTGCTGCGAGTGTTGTTTGAAGAATTGTATCATGCGGAAGTGATATCTGAAGAAGCCTATTACGATTGGGAGGACAGTAAAGATTTCCCGGACGGCAAAGGTGTTGCGCTTAGCACTGTTAAGTCATTTTTAGAATGGTTAAAAAAAGCAGAGGAGGAACAGAATGAAGAGGACGTTAGCGCAACACTGACGACAAATGTTGCATAAATAAATTTAGTGGCTTGAGGTTAAAATTTATACAGTAAAATATTTTGGATAGCTTCTACGTGTCATTAGCGCTTCTTTTTCTGGATTTACAAATTTACATATAATTTTTATTTTTTGTTTTCAAGTATGCAAATGCTTTACAGCCGTTTGGTTCGCGTTTAATTTTCTTTTTTATCATCGCCATTTTTTTTTTTTGCAAATACTTTCGACCCTACTCCCTTGATATAAATTTTATGTGAAACAGTTCTCAATGTGTTTTTGTACGTGTCCTCTTGCCGTGTTATTATTGTACTGTGTCTGTTTCGTGAAATACTTCAGCGTTTTGGTCGACAAACAAAAAAAAAATTATCAAGCTACATATTGTCTAACCAAACGTGATACTTTTTTGTAAAATAATTTATGTGAAGATTAGTGGATCGGTTATTTAAGCGATCTGCTTGAAAGCCTTTTTTGCGATACTGCGCATTTGTAGATTTCGGTAACGTAAAAAAAAATAAAAAAAATTCAACCGTTTAGATTCAAGCGGGAAGTCTCCATTATTGTATTTCAGATATAGATTATATTGTATTTTTTATGAGAAAATACAGAAAATATGGTTTGGCCAACAATTCGATTTCTTTTGTTAATATCTCATTGATTGTTCTGTATGAATTACGATACAATGACGCGCTTTGTATACCTTTTTAGTTGTTGTAGGTGATATAAGAACTGTTCTATAAGAAACAATACCGTCATTCAGCAAGGTAAGAAAAACAACTAGCTAACTAGTCTGTATCTTTACCAGTGTCATGCAGTGAAAAGGGCCCAAATTTCGTTGCCAGAACTGCTAATCTTGCTCAGCAGTACACTTTCGCTTTCATCATATGTCCCGATACTCAACCTTCTTGATTAGATTTAGAGTGGCGCAAATATTCTTAGTGAATCATTACTACACGAATTAGCCGTGATAAACATAACATTAGTAGTGTCATTTTTGATTAAGAAACAATTATAAAGCTTTTATAGTCTAGAGCAAAAAATCTATACAGTAACCCATGTTACTCGATCATAAGATCTCTTTTGTTTTTCACGTCTTTACGAAGATACTATGTTCAACATTGTGGTTACAACGGGACGTAATAAAAAAAAACTTGTAGCGTTACGTAAGTGCTGGGAAAATGTGTGTTCAAGGAGGACGCCCTTTTCTCTCATCAAATATATAAACCTTTATTTTCATTCAAAATACCAACAATGGAAATCTGCTAAAATAACATCTTTTATAAAAATATTTACTGTTTGGCTCACCGTTTTTTAGTCAATTTTTGAACATTTCTCATTGTCAGAAATCCTCTTTTATTCATTGAATGTTTTTGTAACAAAATCCACCATCTTTATAGAAAATCGTTGCATATATTATGACGAGGGAATAAATTTATGTCAGGTGTAAACCAATGGCATTACGGAACTCACCATCCTGTACCACGAGTTTTATTTTCACCGGCGACCTCAATGTAAAAAGGGCAAAAGCCCCTGGGGACGAGGTTGCTGCTATACGTCTCTCGTACGCGTTTCTTCCGACCTTTTATAACCTACGGCCCTGACCCTGAGGTCGAAGTTCGACTGAGTCTATTGTTCAGTCTTCTTTGATCGACTTTGTCTTCCCACTTTCACTTTCACTACAAAGAGTTGGTTTGGGTAAAAAACTTGATGTCAACAAGTAAACGTAATGTGGAATTTTTTTTGAAAATCTTGTAAAATGACGGTAAGTGACAGAATACTGGGGAAATACTAGATGATGTTAAAAAAAATCAAGGAAACTTGACTTAGGGATTATAGTTTCATGTAAAAAACTTCTTAGCCAGCTAGTTATAGCAATTTTGACTAATTTATTTTATGATATTTAGCTATGTGTAATTTGTTAGGAAAAACACTCTGGTTCACTGCAAAAGAAAATAATGCAGAATTAATGTTTGCCTTGTTTCAAATCATGCCATTTTTAAAGGTACGTAAATCACCTTCATCGAAAAAAATTAACGTATGCATTTTTTTACTTTATTTCAAAGCCCCGAACAAGTTATGACTATCCTAACAATTTGAAGATCTAAAAGTTACTGGAACTGAAAATAATGAACTGAAAATTTTTTTTCAGTCACCGTATTTCACGATTTCCTTGATCACTTATTCCTGGCCAAGAAGCCGACATCACAAATGGATTTTTTCCGTCCTTGGTAAACAGACATCCTTGTTTTTTTATAAGCGCGAAGACAGAGTTTGCTAGTGTTAGTTGTTTTGGTAAAACAATAAATCAGGGGCAAAACAAAACAACAAAAAGAAATTGTGGGATTGCCTTATTGACTTATATAACACAAAAACTTTGATTGTTTAGTAGTTTGTTGGTATATTTATAAAAAGCATAAACATCATAAGCCATAAGGGATAAAATGTTTAGCTGCATTTCCATCGTAACTGGAGTAAGTAATGGTACAAGAAATGATATCTACAAATGGTTTTAAAAAAGCTAATCTTTTAACAAAATAATTAAATGTAATAAAAATGTAATTAAAAATGGAGGTGTAATGTAGTGAAAACGAAGGAGTGCAAGCCGTAAAAATGTAAGAAGGAGTGTACATAAATATTCTATATATACAATTAAAATCATCTACCAATCAGCAATTTTAGTTTTTTGCGTTCTGCTTTTGCGACCTCAGTCATGATAGTTATTCAATCCTTTGTGTATGGCACATAAAGTGCCAATTCAAAATTTCTCCTTTTCAATTAAAATACTTTTGACATGTTCAACATATTGTCATTGTCAACGCTGTCTACTAGTATAAACCTCATAAAGCGTGTTGGGTACTCACTATCGCAACAATTTTCAATAAAATGGCGGGCAATGCTGCATGATTTGTAATTCGCCAATCTAGCTTTCCAATTGACAGTGGAACCAACTTCTTGTAAATTGCATTTAGTTCAGTAACATAAGTTACTGACATAAGTTCAGTAACAACGTTTTTGCTTGCACAAGTGAGTGATTTTCTTATCTTGAAAACTTTGCCAGTTGCGTGGCATTTAAAGGAAGTAGATTTAACATTGTTTTGATATTTGTAATAACAGTAATAATGTTCATTTACTCAGGCGTTGTTGTCATTTCACACCCTAGGATTTTGATTTACCGCCCTCCAGTGTCATGCATGCCTATGTCATGTATTGCATCAGGCATAAATGGCACTGTTTGGCATAAATCAAAATCTATGGGTCTCAAATGACAATGACGCCCTTGAAATTAACATTTTTATATTAGCAAGAGATTAGCAATTTTCTTAGCTTTTATGTGTATTTTTTAGTGCAACAACATATTTTTGTGTCTTCTTGCGTTAAACTGTGCTTTATGTACTATACTTTTTTTTGTCCAAACTATAACATGCTTAAAAGAAACAAAAATTCTTTGTTTTGTTCTAAGGCACAAGTTTATATATAGGCCCTACCATGAGCAAATTGTCCCCTGAGTTATTTTGCTTGTTCTATGTTTGCCCTAAGACTTCCACTGAAGTATTAAACCATCACAGGGCATGTAACTTTTTAGTCTACATTTGACTGTTGCAAAGTGGATTGAAGTGATTATTTATCTTTAAAAGTTTTTTGTGGAGCTAAACCAGCAAGCAAAGACATTTAAATGAGCGTAAATATTTCTTACCAGGGAACATTTTCAAAAAGTCAGCCAGTTTCTTTGTAGAATGAATTAAAATTCGAATGTTTTATATTTTTTAAATTACACGAAGAACGGCTGCATTTTCAATGAAAATTTTTTTTAGGAATTGGAGCGTAATGTTAGAAGTATACTTAATAAACTTACACGTCAAAAGTTTAAAACTTTGGTTGCTAAAATGTTGGAATTAAACATAGATAATGAAAAGAAATTACAATCAGCTGTAGATTTGATATTTGAAATTGCTGTCAGTGTACCTCTCTACGCCGTTGCCTATGCCAACATGTGCAGAGTTCTTACAGATAATGTAAGTAAATTTCTCATATTTTAACAGGAAAATGTTGCTTGTAGTATGTGTTAAATTTATCTACTGTTATTCATTTAGTATAAATTTTCTGCTACAAATACAGCCGAAAAAACGTCGACATGTACAGTTACGTTTAGAAAGCTTTTACTAAATAAATGTCAAAAGGAATTTGAAAAAGAGAGTTCAGATAAAAAATTGTTGGAGGAAGATGGGCTTAAAAAGTTTGAAACAGTAAGTGGTACATATGTAACAACATACGCATATAGTTGTATGTGCATTTGTAAATAATTGTATATACAATCATGTTTGTGAAAGTTTGTAAAAGCCACAAAATGCAATTGCAACAAAAATTATAAAAAGAATGTCGAAATCTATTTTATTTGATGATAACAATAAATAAGAAAGTCAGAAATTCTGTAAAACAGATAAATTTTTCTACGAATTAAAGTTTTGCTAATTTTGGCCTAACTTATAAAATTGAACCCATAAAAACTTTTGTTTCCATAGTTTAATGCAACTAGATGTGCAAATTTAAAATCCTTTAAAATTTTGTGGTGATATTTCTGTTTATTTCTTTTTCTAAGAATAAATAGGGTGTGAATGGTACTATGATGATAAAGATTCCCCTTCACGTTATTTTCATACATGAAAAATCTTTTCTGAGTATACATCTACACACCTAAGTAAAAGGTTATTTAGAGTTAAGTTTTTTAATTTAAAAAATTCTGACATTCATTTTTATAGGAAGAAGAGAAAAAGGCATGGGAAGAAGAACTTAATTATAGAGAAATGATGAACAGAAGAAGAATGCTTAGAAATATCCGTTTCATAGGTGAACTATTTAAATTAAAGGTGAGCTGAATTTGTATAATACAAACTTTTTAGGGTTAGTGTGTCTAGTGTTTAAGGAAATGATAACCCTCTTAAGGGTCTTTCTTTAAATTTAATTCTTTAGTATATTGTTTTTAAGTTTTTAATAAAATATTAAAAATCTTTATTGGTAAGAGGGAGTAATTGAGAAAAAAAATCTCTTTTATATTTATTTTTTTCAAAATTGTGTTTAAAACATCAAATCCCTTAAAATTTCTTGAATATTTTTACTGTACGTGAAAATTAAGGAGAGTTAGAAAAACGCATAATGCAAAATTTTTCCTTGTTATCCTGTTATCAGTGTTACTAAACTCAGAATCATGAGAAAATATCTTTAATTTGTAAGAAAATATTTTTGATATATTCATGGCGTTTAATTGGTTGTAGCATTTCTCCGGCGTCCTTTTTAGCAGGAAAAAATTCTTTATCTGCTATTTATAAATTTTCGAAAACCAACCTCCATTTTGCCTTAAAAGCACAAAAACAAATTTGTTGTAATAGTTATATCACAGGCTACAAAACATGGAAAGCGAGGACATATATAGTTATACTTGATGCTTGAAATGAGAGAAATTAGTTTTAAGACGACTATTTTAACGCACGGTATGTTGTATTTTTCTAACAATAAGCTGTTTAACAAAACGTGTTGTTTTAAAAAAGTTTTCAGAACTGTATAAGAGCTTAGACCATAATATTTGTCAACAAACAAAAGTTTACTAATGGAATTGTTTCAGGAAATAATCTGTTTCTCATTTTTTTATTTTTGCCATAAAAATTATTCTAATCATTATTCTGTACTTTATTTGTGTGGCTTTCAGAATATACATAGGGTTAGGGTTGTTAGGGTTATATTAAGGTTCAGGGGATTACTGTATCCCTTAAGTAACAGTTATAAAAACGTGTCATTGTCTACTATATTTGAACTTGCTTTATTTTAATTTTATCTGCAGCACATATGGGAGTAAAAATATTTTCGAAATAAAGTTGTATGCAGAATGTTAAAAGAGTTTTTTTTGGGGGGGAAAGTTCATTAATTTCTTGACAGGTGGTATTTCTGCCAGAAATAATAGTATTTTATTTTAACCTCTGTTCTATAAGTTAGTTAATTTGTTTGTTAAACTGTGACAATATGTGGTCTCCTCAACCAGAAGGAAGGCACTTAAGTCACAGATACCTGAAATTTTAATTTTCCCCCTTTCCTGGGGTAAGGATGCTAAAACAGGTAGATAAAGAAAACTGTTCAATATTTACATATTTACTTCTCTTCTAAGGAGACATATTTATGCAACAAAATTTCAAGTATAGTAAATTGAAAATATTTTTTGTAAAAGCACAAGAAATGTTAACATAAATTCGACATTTTTTTAAAAAATTATGACGAGATGAATAATCGCAACCCAGTATAATAATTATTGCGAAAGTTTTTTATAGTGGAACATCTGGCTATTTGGTTGACCTTAATTATAGTTATCCTGCCCTTAGCAAACCAGTACATTTGCTTTAGCCACATAACTTGTCCATAATATTATGCTATAATGCTATGCTACACCTAGCATGCGGTTTAGTGTCTACTTAATATTTATCTCATTGATAGAAGTGCTGCTCAATTTTATTTTGATTTTGCCACATTTCAACTATTGTCAACAAACAAATAGTTTCTTCGTCCATTTTTCTAAAACCAAGAAAGAACATACATCTTTTTAAATGTATTGTAAGAATGAAACCTAGATTTAGTACAACAGGTGAATGTGTTTGTTTACACTAGCAGCTGCCAATCTTAAAACAAAAAAGTGCTATCATTTTTTGAAGAAATATTTGCATGCTTTGTTGTTTAGATGATTTCGGAAAATATCATGCATGATTGTATTTTAAAACTGCTGCGAGCCAAAAAGCAAGACTCTTTAGAAGACCAACTGGAATGCTTATGCAAACTTTTGTCAACAATAGGAAAAGACCTCGATCATGCAAAAGCTAAGGTATTGAATTTAGTTGTTGTTACGTCCATAGCTTTGAAGAAATCGGCATAATATTGACAAGCTAGTTCACTTTTACTCTCGTTTATTACAAAAGTTAGTCGTCATCATTTTACTTTTGTAAGTTAGCTCTGTGGGAATTCACTTTTTTTTATATTAAAATTTTCATAATGTTTATTCAAAGTACCACTAAGGTAAAGTTACAAGGGTTTATCTCTGACAAACTATACCACTGACTTAAATTGCTGTTTGCGATTTTTTGTAGGGGTTTGTTTAAATTTGGCATTGTTTGAATATATAAAAAGCAAATCTTGAAATAAAAATTAATGTTGTCTTTGTAGTTGTGAAGTGGGTGGTATAAATAAATTTTTTTAATATATCCTGCACAATCAATCTCGTTTTCATAGCCAAGAATGGACCAGTACTTTGTTCAAATTAACAAAATAATAGAGAAAAAGAAAATATCCTCTCGCATAAAATTTGCCCTGCAAGATGTAATGGATCTCAGAGTGAGAGATTGGGTGCCAAGACGCGATGAAGGAAACCCCAAAACCATTGATCAAATTCATAGGGAGGCTATACAAAAGGAGAAAAAAGAGGAAATGGCTCGTCAGCAAGACAAATTGCAACGAAAACTAGAACCAAGAGGCGGGAGAGGTAAACTTTTGTGTGCAAAAGTCAAATTTCTTAATTTATGTCATCTAATTATCATATTGATTGTACATATCATTTTGCATTTAGGTGGACGAGGTAGTCCAAATGTACGATCAGGTGGCCCAAGTAGTGATGGGTGGACAAATGTTGCTGGTAAATCAAATCGTAGTACAACACCAATTGTTGCTAGTAAATTTAAATTGACAAAGGTCAGTTCTTCGTTTTCAATTTGTACCACTACAAAACTTGAAATAATTTTAAAGAATATCATAGCTATCTATAAAAGTATTGTTTTCAGTTCTTTCTTCTGTTCTGAAGATGTAATTATAATGGTAAAATACGTTTTTTAGTTTGTATTTTCTTTAAAAATGTACCTTTGTTATTGTTTGTAGAAAGTTACAGATTCAAATGAGATTTCGCTTGGACCAGGTGGTGGTAAACCTGGAGCATGGTCAAGAAAAGTGTAAGACAGATTGTTGTTTTTAAGTTGTTGTTCAGGTGCATGGCTGTGTATATACATTATTTAATTACACAAAAAACTAACTGTTTAGTTGTGTTAATGTGCCATCACGCAGAAGAACTTCAACAAGTGGTTGTGAGCGAATGAGCAATGACGATGGCAGTAGTTCTGCTTTACAACCAGTTAAATATATGACTGGTCCATCTGAAGATACATACAGTGCACCTTCGTCAGGTGCTCAGACTCTGGTTGAAAAATCTCAATCGCCAGTTGCATTGATTACAGAAGAAAAGATGAGAAAAACTACTAAATCAACTGTGGAAGAATATTTGAGTTGTGGAGATGTAAAGGTTAGTGCCTGGTCCCTTTTCCATTAAGATATTGTTTGACATACGTCGTACTTATGTTTGCTTTTGTTTCCAGGAAGCTCTGTTGTGTATAAAAAAATTGAGTTGTCCGTCAATGCATCATGTATTTGTTGAAGAGAGCATTTGCGTTGTCCTTGAGAAAAAAACCGAACATCGTCGTCTTGTAGGCACGTTGCTGCATTATTTTATTAAGGAGCAGTTATTTAGCACAGAAGATATGTGTCAAGGGTACGTCGTTCTAGTGGTCACTAGCTCCATCCTTTTTTCAGGTTTTAAGCCCACTAGTGTATTCACGTGTATGTGTTGATTCTGGTAATAAATTGCAAAAAAGAATATTTTTACTTAAATGGAAATATGCTGGACTACCGAAGAAATAGTTTGTTTAGCTAAGTGAGTATATGCTTTGTAGGTTTGCGTCCGTGGTTAAACTAGCACAAGATTTGGCATGCGATGTGCCTTTTATATACAAATATTTTGGTGAAGTTCTCGGACCGGTCGTCTATGATGGAACCCTACCTTTAAAGAAAGTAAAAGACACGCTAGAACCACTCGTTCAACAAAGTAAAGCAGAACTTGTAGTGGATGAAACGTTGTCTGTGGCTGTGGAACTTGCTGGGGTAAGAGAAATTATAAGTGCTCTTTGTCTCAACTGAGAAATATTCTAGTTGTATTTTCTGGTATTATTGTTGTGTTTCTAGCCTAGTTAACTAATGTTTTCTTTGAAACTAATAAAATTCAGTTTCTCTCGTACGAATGCTTGACGGAAACGAATGTGTCAGAGTAAAATCCCTGAAATTCAATTCCATCAATAAACACAAAATAATTTCTGACAGTGAACCCTGACTTAAAATCAACCGATGAGCACAAAGCCAGCGTCTTCACATCTTACCTTCTTATATATTACGAAGAATAATTATATTTGTCCGAGTCAATAAGGCTATTCGCGCTTAAAACAAAGGGTTTCCAGATAATCTCTTGAAAGAGGAATTTCGTTTGCGTTTGCGACCCAGCGTAATTTTTCCCACCTCAACTATTCCGATTTCCTGCTGCTAACAAAATTACTCTGGCTAATGTGTTCTAGATTTTTTTGTTAGAAAAGGTCTAACACAACGGAAAATTCGGCGCTTTACAGAGTAAAACCTATTACCTTAAGTGATTTTTGTTCGTATCAAAATGTACTGAAAATCCATAAGTATTCAGATTATGAATTTGCCCACTCTGTAAGCTGATCTTCATTATGCGAATTTTAGTCGCTCTGGCTTTAGCGATCCGAGTGGACAAGCGACTATTAAATCTCCATATGCCGTAGCGAAGTAAAGATGAGCAGCAAATGTTTAAAGTGAAAACATGGATTTATTATTCTTTTGCAGAAAAATATTTTCCCTATTTTTTCAGCATAATGTTTATAATTTTGATTCTGATTAGCCTCTAAACATTTGTGACGTTAAAGATCACCAACGATCGCTGAAAGAGTTCTAACTGTTTAAACTCCTTCGGCGATCTCAGCGAAAAGCTCATGTTACGCAATTTTACGTAAACAAACCTTTCGCTAGAATCGAGCGACCAAAATTCGTTTAATGGAAATCGGCCTTGGGAAAGAAATTTGTGGTATCTGTGAAATAAAATACACACAACTGAAAAATGAGCGGTTATTATTAGCGGTAGGCTGACATGAGGTGACTTTGATTGTTCACTTCTTTTCATGTGTTTAGATCTGCCACGAGTGTTGTTTAAAGATCTGTATCATGTGGAAGTGATATCTGAAAAAGCCTATTACCATTGGGAGAAGAGTAAAGATTTTCCAGGCAGCAGAGGAGTTACGCTTAGCACTATGGTTAAAGAAATAAGAGGAGGAACAGAATGAAGAAGAGGTCAGCAAAACGCCGACGATAAACGTTGCATAAATAAATTTAGTGGCTTAAGGTTAAAATTTTTACAGTAAAATATTTTGGATAGCTTCTACGTGTCATTAGCGCTTTTTTTTCTGGATTTACAAATTTACATATAATTTTTATTTTTTGTTTTCAAGTATGCAAATGCTTTACAGCCGTTTGGTTCGCGTTTTATTTTCTTTTTTATTAATACACGCATATGTCTGTCTGTCTGTCTGTCTGTCTGTCTGTCTGTCTGTCTGTCTGTCTGTCTGTCTGTCTGTCTGTCTGTCTGTCTGTCTGTCTGTCTGTCTGTCTGTCTGTCTGTCTGTCTGTCTGTCACGCAAAATGGTAGCATAGCTGCGCAAGTAGCGAGACGCACGCGATGCGGTATAAAAAAGGACGGGCGAACCCGTGGATTTTTCCACGGGATACCGACTAGTTATTACAAGCTCGTGAGCTTGTATTAAAACGCAAATGTGTCCTACAAGAATGGAAATTTTTGCCTCTCTGAGCACCGACACGGGAGTCGTCGTGTGTTCGAATCTCATCTTGGTAACTATTTTTACTTTTTTTTTCTTTTTTTTTTTTTAAAAAAGATAAGACAAGTGTTCAAAACACTTGTTTAACTAACTAGTAAATAAAGGTGTTTCCACCAAACTTTTTAAAAGTGAATGTAGGCAGAATTAACTGAATTAATGAATTTCGCAAATTTTGGGGTTTGTGGGTTTGTGGTCTTTCTTCTTCCTGTCAGTCGGTTCAGCCAAGACGGACCCATCGAAAATTAAAAGTTCGAGGAATTTTCCGTTCAGGAAGGTCTCACAAATCAATTTTGAAAAATAAGTGTGTAACAAATATTATTGCGTATCTGAATAGTAAAATATGTCGTGTCTAACTTGTAACAAAAATCCCAATTTGATAGACAGCTTTTTGTAAACTTTATTCGCGAGGTTGTTTGCGTATATCATACGTCTTGTTGCAATTACTTTAGACCCCACTCCCTTTATGTAAATTTTTATGTGAAACAGTTTTCAATGTGTTTTTGTACGTGTCCTCGTGCTGTGTTATTTATTGTGTCTGTTTCGTGAAATATTCCAGCGTTTTGGTCGACAGACAAAAAAAAAACAAAAAAAATATCATGCTACATAATTGTCTAACTAAACGTGATACTTTTTTGTAAAATAATTTATGTGGAAGAGTAGTGGATCGGTTATTTAAGCGATCTGCTTGAAAGCCTTTTTTGCGATACTGCGCATTTGTAGATTTCGGTAACGTAAAAAAAAAAAAAAAATTCAACCGTTTAGATTCAAGCGGAAAGTCTCCATTATTGTATTTTAAATATAGATTATATTGTATTTTTTATGAGAAAATACAGAAAATATGGTTTGGCCAACAATTCAATTTCTTTTGTTAATAGATGAGAATTGATTGTTCTATATGGATTACGATACAATGACGCGCTTTGTATACCTTTTTAGTTGCGGCGGGTTTTAAAAGAAACAGTTCTTTAAAAAACAATACCGTCATTATGCAGAGAAAGAAGAACAACTAGCTAACTACTCTGTATCTCCACCAGTGTCATGCAGTAAGAAGGGCTTGATGTGACGCCACCAAAACTGCTAATCTTGCTCATAATATATCCCGATTATACTCAGGTTCAGATTTGTAGTTGCATTTTTGACCAAGAAACATTTACAAAGCTTTTATAGTCCTGAGCAAAAAATCTAAACAGCATCCCATGTTACTCAATCATAATATACATCTCTTTTGTTTTTCACGTCTTTACCAAGATAACTATGTTCAACATTGTGGTTGCAACGAGATATAATAAAACTTGTAGCGTTACGTAAGTGCTAGGGCAATGTGTGTTCAAAGTCTGGATGAAAGACGCTGTTATCTCTTCAAAAAGTAAGAAATGTGTGGTAACAAGGGTGTCTTTAAAGAGTTTCATTTAAGTTAAGTAAGTCTTTAATATTCCTTACCCCTTTCCTCTTCGCTTAAATTTTACGTATTTTCACAGAACATCTGTTTTAAATTGTGACACGGTTTCTTATGAAAATGTTATGGAAGCGATTAGAGACATGTTATACTTTATATGTAGTTTACACTACGATCTAAGATAATTTCTACGATCTAAAATAATTTGTAAAATTTATCGTAGAATTATGTTAAGAGCGTGAAAATTATGGGCTTCCGTGAAAATGAACACGACTGAGAACTAATACAGCTTGGTTTTTTATACAACTTAATCCTCAGACTCAGGACCAAATTCAAGTGAGCGGAAAATAAAATGGTTTTGTATAACGTTATTTTCTGAATTAAACTAATCTAATAAACTAATATTTTACATTATTGCGCAATCTCGTCTCAGGAAATCTTCTGGGACGAGGTTGTGCCTGTTTTCTCGCGTCCTCCGAAATATCAGCCATGCGTAAAATTTTATAAAAGGCACAATATAACATCCTCGCCCCCAGGGTTATTTGCCTTCTTGGTATAAGAGATGACGGCGCCGAAGAAGAAGAGTACTTGTTTTTTAAGAAAAAAGAATAAAAAATAAGAAAAACCTTTATTTTCATTCAAAATGTCAACAATGGAAATTTGCTATAATAACATCTTCTAATCGAGACTATGTTGTGTCATTTCAACAAAAAGCATTTTAAAGATGACGGCTGGCGAAGCTTTTATTTGCTCACTTTTTCATTTCAAGTGCTGAAAATTGTTTTTCTGAATGTATGCCAGCTTGTAAAGTGTTCAAATTGTATTATGTTTGAAGCCATATCATTTTCACTTCGTTTCATATCATAAACAGCTTTTGTTCCATGCAATTGGTGAATATCTTCCCCTCCTGTGCAACGATTCGCGGTGCGCAACGATTAGAGAACTGACTATACCTGCTGCCTTCATCGTAAAGATCTTGAAACGTTGATCAAGAAAATGTATAGGATCATGTATCTTTGACAAACGGTTGCAGAGATATTTGGGTTTAAAGGTTTTTTGGTGACGTCACAAACCCGTCTATTCCGAAACGGATTTGGTGTCACAGGTTTGGGAAACTTACCCAATTTGGTCCCAGGTGGTCCCTAGTTACCCACGCGGTGAAAATGACCAACGTCACCACCTCGTTTCCAAGTTATTTGGCCTCAAAGTTTTGAGTGCACTGTAATGGTTTCATTATTTAAATTAAGATATTGACGTTAAAGTAGTGATATTGAAATCGCGCTGCAACGTCAGAAAATTTAACATTTGAGTCAATAGTTATAGAAGGTCGATACTGGCGCACAATTCTAGCGCAGTCCATTTTTCATAAACTTTCACGCGTCACCCACACCCGCTTGACGGATGAAATTTCGTAAATTTTTATAAAAAATGGACTGCGCCAGAAGTTATGCACCAGAAGTCGATCTTTTATAACTACTACGAAAATACAAATACTCCCACCAGTTTTTCATTCCTTAATTACTTACTTAATCTCGTTCACCAAATCCGCTCGACGTCATAAAATTTCCTCAGTTTTTGATAAAAGGCTTATAACTCGCCGTCTCGCGAAAATCTAAAAGAAGCCTACACCGCCTTTTTTATGCTCAGGTCGACCCTTGTTAACTATCCCACTGGTATAGGAAACAAAAAATCTCGACTGGTGTTTTTCTATCTGATAATCTACTTGTGTTGTGATTTTTAAGGGGATTTCATTGGCTACACAATAATCTTTACCGATTTCATAATAAAAACTGCGCTAGAATTAAAAAAGTATATTTTCTAAGCTATAGAATGGCTACGAGTGCGATTGAATATGCCGCGCATTGGAAAAAATTGTTGAGTTTGACAAAATAAATATTGCACGGTGCGCAGTCAAGGCTTTTATAATAGGTAAAAACAATCACGAAAGGGTAATCAAAAATCTAAGGCAGGTTTTTACGCTTTGAAAAAAGCCTAAATTAATCGAAACCGGAATGGGTAATGCTGTAAAAATCTATCATTTTGATGGTGGCGAAGCCTCGATGTAAATCAGTATGTAAGGATATTTGAAAGAAGTTAACGTAAGGTTATGGAGCAGCAACATGGTTGTGATAATAGAATTGAAACAATTAGACCCAATCACGGTGAGTACATATATAAAAAACATTATCTGCGTACACCCAAGATAAAATATTTACATCCCGATGGACTTCATGAGATTTTTGAGGAATTGGTAGATGATATTCTCAAAAGGTTTGAAAAACTAAGTGAATCCCCAAACAATGGATTCGGTTGGATAATATCAAGGATTGTGAGTATGGATATTGAAATTGATATGTTTCAACCACTAAGAGGATCAACCTATATCGAACTACCAAATAAGTTACAAGCAACAAAAGTCGTAATAAAAATGTTAAAAACAATGACGACAAATGTTTTATATACCCAATACAATCAGCGCTTCACCCACAACCCAAAAACCCACAGAGACTAACCAAGTATAAAAACTACCTCGACAATCTCAGCTTCAACGGTATAGAATTCCCAGTGGCCATCAGAGACATAGCTAGGTTTGAAGAATAAAACAACTTCAAAGTTAACGTGTTCGGTTACGAAAGATCAATCTACCTCATAAAACCTACAGATCAGGAAATGCAATTGACCTCCTGTTTACTATCCATTGAACAAGCCTATCATTGTTGTTGGAAAAAGAACTTCGAAAGGTTACTATCATCACAGATAAATGATCATGGTCATGCAAAATTTATATGCAAGGGTTGTATGAATCGTTTTCAGTTTGAATCCAAATAGAAAAAACACATTGAGTCCGGTGAACAAAAAATGTGGTGACGGTTGATACGGAAGCCTTATTCAAGATAAGGTTTAACAACTTCAACAGGTCAATTGGAGTACATTATGTAACATATGCCGATTTTGAATCCTTTACACAAAAAAATGAATCGAATCAAGAGGTGGACAAAGAGGTTCATACACAACAAAGTACCAACACCACAAGCCTTGCGGATTTAACATTCCTGTCGAAGGTCTAACAAAGTGCAAGTCAATACTCTATCGTGGAGAAGATGCAGCAAGTCTTCCGTCAAAAAACCTGGAAGAGTTAGCAAAAAGGATATACAACGACCACTTAAAACCTATAAAGCCAATCGAAATGACTAAAGATGATTGGAAAAGATATTGGAATAAAGGATGTCACATTTGCAAGAAACCAATAGAATACGGACGAGTTCCAATTAAGGGTTAGCTGGTGTATTCAAAGTGTATAACCAACGAAAAAGGTGTAATATGTAAAGATGCAGACACCTCAAAAATTGATTGGAAGGAATACTACCCACAAAAGACTGCTACATGTGTAAGAAATCGGTAAAAAACCCAAGAGTAAAGGACCACGACCTTATCACGGGAAAGTTTAGAGGTCCAGCACATAACAGCTGTAACCTAAATTACAAAAACCATCATTCATACAAGTATACTTCCATAGCCTACAAGAATATGACTCTCACCTATTCATAAACTAAATAGGAGAAATAGAAGGAGATATAAACTACATTTCACTGAATAAAGAAAAGTAAATATCCATCTCAAAAAAAAACATACCTGTCGACGACAAAAAAATCATGGAACTAAGATTCATAGACAGTTTCAAGTTTATGGCATCATCCCTGGACAAACTATCTAGCAATCTCACGGAATACAAAATGATTCAAGCCATTATGAAGGTAAGCAGCTGGACTTTATAACAAAAAAGGTGTTTATCCATACAATTATATGGATAGCTTCGATACATTCAGCGAAAATTCATTACCACCTATCGAAGAGTTTTATAGTAAACTATACGAAAAACACGTAACTGAAGAAGATTTTAATCTCTTAATCTCAAACTTGCAATCGAAAACTAAATACGCGCTCCATTACAAGAATCTAAAACAATACATCGATCTAGAACTAAAACTGACAAAAATACATCGTGGAATCAGATTCAAACAATTGTCTTTGATGAAGTCATAAATCGATAAAAACACTTAACTAAGGACAAAAGCCAATAACGAGTTTGAAAAAGACTTCTTCAAACTCATGAACAATTCGGTGTTCGGTGCAATTGAAAACTCCAGAAACCGGGTTAGCATAGTCCTATCGAGCAACCACGACAAAACAGTAAAGCTCTGCTCAAAACCTAATTACACTAAGCGGATAATATTTAGCGAGAACCTAGTTGCTATCCACCTACTCCAAACAAAACTAACTTTCAACAAACCTGTCTACGTTGGAGCATATATCCTAGACATATTAAAATCGTAGTGTAGACTTCCACTGCAACGTTATAAAGAAGAAATACGATGATAGAGCAAAGTTGTTATTCACCGACACCGATTTCCTTTGTTATGAAATCCAAACAGATAACGTAATTACAATTTATTGGAAGATAAAGACCTTTTCGATTTCTCCAATTACGACAATCTCCAAATACGATCATCTAAACTACGACGACACAAACAGAAAGGTGTTGGGAAGGTTTAAGAACGAGTGTGGTGGAAAGGTTATCGAAAGGTTTGGCGGGTCTAAAATCAAAATTATATGCATTCGAGGTTGATAAAAGTGAAAGAAAAAGGGCAAAGTGAATAACGAGAGCCATCAGATAACGACTAACATGTGATGCGTATGAAGACTGCCTGCTTAAAGAAAAAGAAAACAGACAGAAAATGAACGTCATCAGGAGCTATAAACATGAAATATACACAGAAACAGTAAACTAGATCGCCCTATCCTAAAATGATGATAAACGAATCATCAGAGACACATACGCCTGACTATGTAGAGAGGGCTTTTGACACTTTGCTGGCTTTGCCTACAATTTTAAGTACATCAAGAATAATATACTTCGACAAGATAGTTATCTTGAAATATAAGTTGCGAAATGTGTATCCTAGTAACTCTTTAAATAATTTAATAAGACGTGCCAAGATTTGTTAAAACGCTAAGCAATTATCCACAAGATAAGTTTACACTGTACTCCGGAGCCTAAATTTATTAACACGGTGTTCTACATGTAAAGTATAATTGGAAGTTGCATGCTCGATTTATCGACGATGAAGTAAACAACACTTTGCAACTGACAACATCATTGAAAGATAGTGGTGTTTACACATGTGTTGTTTCATCTTTGACTGGTTCAATATCCTTTAAAGGAATCCATCTTAATGTTTATCAAACTCCAATATGAAAGATGTTACAACCCACCTTCCCAGGAGCAATACTACTGATGAATTTTTTATATCGACTTTAAAGCGAACCTGTACACTGCCCCAGGTAATCGTCAAAAAGCGTGGGCTTGTCGATATCTGTAATATACAATTGTTTGGGTGGCCTCTTTTTGTAGAAGAAAGATGAACATTTATTCGTATAATCCCAAAACTATGTGCAAATCGAACAGGGAAGAATGGCCTCTGGGCATCACGAAGCTTGAACATCAAGATTTGTACGCGTCAGCAAAGTCTGCATCACAGCTACGTGTTTTGGAACTATGTTCTGCGTTGCTGCCTGCGTACCACATCCCTGTGATATTCTCAGAGATTAGCAAGTATTCCATCAATATTTCAACTACTTATTTGAACGATCCCGTTTAAGTTGCAATGGGTGAGCAAGCATTCGATTACTGGGACATTCAGGTCAATTTTGAAGCCCATTGTTCAACAACAGCACTCAGGATACCTGCCAAAAAGATGACAGGATCTTTACCACTTATCAACTCTATCTTTCGATTCCATGTCTACTACCACATGCGACGTATACTAGGAAGAATGAAAGTGCCCATGCCTTTTGATGATGGGTTTAGCCAGTACAGGAATCCTATTCGACATCTGCAGAAGTTGCATAAGTGTGCCTTGAGTACGGTGCAGATCCACACGGAATGTCTAAATTCAAAGCAGTAGGTGCTTCATTAACCAACGGTGAATGGTGGCTTCAAGTTGATGGAGATTACACAAAGTTCATCAAGCCAACAAGCAGAGCCTTACATCGGTAGGTTTGACTAAACTTAGTGAAAGTGTTTTGATACTTGGGTCACAAGCACAGGCAAAAGCTTCCTCGTCTTAAGTCCCTAAAGTTCTCTTTTATCTAAAAAGTTGTGAATGTGAGTAAATCGGCTCTTCAGCTAACTCCTCTATTTTTTTATTAACGTTATTAATAATTTGATAGTTGCACTTCCTATTTTCACTTGACAGATACAGAAATATTCCAATTGTTTTGCATAGCAATTTTTGCTTTTTTCAAAATATCAGTATTCACTTATTCTTGTATACATAGAAATATTAGAGACAGTCGCGCCTACTTTTAGTCTGGAAATTAGGTTGCATGCAGTTTGTAGTTTTTTTCTGATATGTCCACCATTAGAATTTTTTTTTTGGTTTAGAAGTAAAAATAATGCCTAAACAAAAGTAAAATTCAGGACACATGGCTCATTGTGGAGGAATGTAAATCTTGATTGCAGAGAGAAAGGAAGGATAAACAAATATTTAACATAAAGTTTGTTACAAATCATTTAGCATTGCAAACAGTGGAATTAAGAATATAAGGCAGTATGCTAGAGGAAAAACATATAGAAAGATGTCATCTATTAGCAATAAAATATGTTTTGTTGAAAAGCCTTCTTAAGTAACTATTTCCAGCAGAACAGAAAATAGCTTAAAAGCCAACCAATGTGGTCAATACAATATTAAAAGATCAGAATTGAATACAGAGCTAATTTGGTCATTAAAACTTTTGAAAAAACCAGAATCAAAAAGTAAGCCGTTTTGTTCTATGATTCCAGATAGTAAAATTGCTCTCAAAAGTTCATTGTGGAAAAACAAAATTAAGTTACATTTTCTGTCATAGTGTTGCTCCTTTTGTTAAAGACACACTGTTAAATGATTTAACGCGTAATTTAAGGAAAGCTTTACAAATTTAAAAATGGTGTTAATAAGAAGGTAGAAGAACAAGATATAAAATAGTAAGAATAAAATCAACTACCAACATGGTTCCTAGGGCTCTCTTATGATATTTTGACGAGACGGCTTCGTAATAGCCTTGGTCCAGGCCGACGATACACGGATTTTAATTGGATTGGCCTTTCAAATAAAAACGGCGAGAGTTGGACAGAGTTTGTATATTTTATAACAAGGCGAGAGTGAAAAAAAGTGCACGAAAAAAAAAGACGCAAAAATGCTAGAAGAAAGATTTTATCAAAAAATATGAGCTTATTATGGCATAAACGAAGGTTAAGAAATAAATTACTAGATTCAAATATATTGGTTATGAAGCTAACCAGTCACATGTTTTGCATACATTAAGTTACATGCTTTATGTAGGTACCTTTTGAATACAAAAAGTTATGTTGGATATACAGTAGAATTTATAATTCGCATGGGGAACAAAAAATTCGTTTGAATTACGGAGAGTTCGAAAATGGCGAAAAATCGCGAATTCGCGAAAGTTTCTCTCGCGAAAGTTTCTCCAATTAAAGTGGTAGAAAGTTGATATAGTCTTATAAAAATTTGTTGTTTTTTTATTTCCGGGAAGCAACTTTCCATTCAGATCTATTATTTAGGACTCTAGTCGATAAGGGCTGATTTTAAACAAATGAAAATACATTCTGCGTTGAACTTATATTAAAGAGCTCAAAAAGTTGGTTAACAAGTTGTTTCAAATTTTTTAAAAACTTCTTTTCGTTATCAAAATATTCACATTTAAAGAATTTCAGATTTAATTATTATGCTGCATAAACTATGATGTCATATTTTCCTATGATGATTATGATGTCATATTTAAGTAATAGCAAGTTTTGTCATTTTCTGTCATTAGTTTTGGTCTTCAGCGCGAAGACCAAAAATCGCAAATGTTTCTGCCCGAGAAAGTACAATAAGAATCTAAGATACTTGCTTTTAATCAGCACAATATTTTCTTCATTGCCCATTCATATCTCGGATAAATACAGCCTTTTTTGCTTTACTATTTACTTGTTGTGTTATGGAGCACATTATTCTTTTTTGTTCAAAAGTAAACGTCAAATGCAACATTTGTTAAAATAGAACGATGTTTCTTTACAAGTTTATTTTATGCGGTCTTTCGAACGCGGTTTTTATTGCAAACTGCACTCTTTTAGACAATTTAATTCGAATTTTTTACCTACCTCTGTATAAGAAATTCTGAAATATCAAAAACGTTTATTTGTACGCCAATTATTGCGAATGGGCAAACAAATAACGTACAGTAGACGTCCCTTAATTCGAACATGCAAGGGACTAAATTATTTGTTTGAATTAACGAATGTTCGGATTATCGAAAGTTCAAAAAAAAAGGATTTTAATAAACGTTTAAAGGTTTTAAGCTTTAGTTACAATTTTACTACAAATTTTTATGAAAATCTTTTAACGTTGTTTGCTTGCCGATGGCCAAGGCCTCCAAATTCCTTGTAAACTTCATTTTATTGGAAATGCCAATTTAATTGATAAATTAAAAGAAATTTTGCCACCACTGATGCAATAAAAATCAAAACTTTTGCTTATTTTCCCATAAAATTTTATTTATCGATGCACAAAAGTTCGAATTAACGAGCATAATGTAGCCTTGGGACTAAAAAATTGTTCGAATTAGCGAAATGTTCAAATTAGCGGAGTTCGAATTAAGCAGCTCAAAATATAAGACTTTATTAAACCCAACTCAAGGAATTGGAAATTTGTTCGAAATAACAGAAAGTTCGAATTAAGCGGCATTCGAATTAAGGGACGTCTACTGTAGTTATTTGTTTGTTGTGAAATTATCTTTAAAACGAAAAGAATTGATGACATTCATTTCGTACGACATTTAACTGGTCTAACGGAGACCAAATAAAGACGTCTTTGAGACGAACATTTCAAACGAGATTTTACTGGTCTTACGGAGACCAAATAAAGACGTCTCTGAGACTTTCATTTCGAACGAGATTTTACTGGGCTTACAGAGACCAAATAAAGATGTCTCGAAGACGTCTTTTTTAATCAAAAGACGTCCGGACACATTAAGGACGAAAAAAAGCCGTCTTTAAGACATCTTTGTATTTACTGGGAATTTGCGCATTTTTACGACCTGATTGAGGTTAAGAAAGAGGCTTCTTTTGCAAATAACTTTTAAAAAACTAAGTTTGACATTTTCTCCATTTTTTGTTCAGTTAAAAGCGTAATAAGTTTCAGCAAAAAATAAGCACACCCAGCTTTAGTGATGTCATAATAAATGGTTGAAGATAAAACAAAACTTACAAAATAAATTTTAAATTCACGTTTAGAACAAACAAAAAATCACTTACAAAACTTTCTAAAATTTGTTATTAAAACCTTGTTTTCGTTAATTTCCTTTAAAAGGCGCGAGTAATTAAAACATCTTTAATGAAACAGACAACGCAATGTTAATTGTCCGCAACTTTGTTTGCCCGAGTAGTTTTAGAACAAAGAAAAGAAGGAAAATTAAAAGTTAATTAACCATGAATTTTGTATATGTATAGGTAAGAAACTTTTAAATTAAACTTTTGTTAAACTAAGCGAAAGACAAAATAAAAATAAAATTTTAAAATAGCGTAGCAAAAAGATCAAAGAGCTGTGTGCAATTTCCATATACCAAACAGACAGACGGAATACGGCTATTATTAAAGAAACAAGCCGGGAAACCAAGCGTCGACACGTCACAAGTCAAGGTGTGACCCGGCGTTGAACACTCTGTGGAGCACTTAATAAGAGCCGTAAACTGTGCCAAACAATCAGGTGGAGCGCTTACAGTAGGTATGCAGTATCTCGTTAAGAAAGTGAAGCGCATACACTATTAAAGTGTTGCGACTGAAACATATTTTTCTAAAAATAACTTTCCTGCAACGATAGCTAATAAAAACAGAGCCTACAAACCGTTGGTACTCCGTCATAGCAAAAACAATCAGTCAATATTATTTTACTTTGCAGAATAAGTTTTTGTAAAAGTTAAAAAATTAATCGTGACACCGGGCTGAGCGCTTATTACAGTTAAACGGTGTTGCACTGGCATATAGGGATAATACCCTTTTTAAAAAAACTTTCTCGCAGACTCTGTTTAAGTAAAACCACAAGAAACAGTCCATTGCTGACACGGGGGGCTGAGCGGTTACAGGGTGACCACTCCTCCTTAAATTCCTTAACAAAAGAAAATCTCCTTAAAAGTACTTAAATATACTTAAAAAAATTGAAATTTTAGCTATTCTCCTTATTTTCTCCTTATTTCTTAAATTTTCTGATCGTAAAATTTTTGGAAATGTGTTCATGATTTGTTCATCACCCGTTAAATAAGACATATTTCTCTGTTACCTAATATCCTATAGTTTCTATCTTTCAGGGCATAATTTATATGTACTAGTCGTTAGCCCGTGGAAAATCCACGGGTTCGCTCGTCCTTTTTATACCGCATTGCGTGCTTCTCGCTATTGCGCAACTAAGCTACCATTTTGCGTGACAGACAGACAGACAGACAGACAGACAGACAGACAGACAGACAGACAGACAGACAGACAGACAGACAGACAGACAGACAGACAGACAGACAGACAGACAGACAGACAGACAGACAGACAGACAGACAGACAGACAGACAGACAGACAGACAGACAGACAGACAGACAGACAGACAGACAGACAGACAGACAGACAGACAGACAGACAGACAGACAGACAGACAGACAGACAGACAGACAGACAGACAGACAGACAGACAGACAGACAGACAGACAGACAGACAGACAGACAGACAGACAGACAGACAGACAGACAGACAGACAGACAGACAGACAGACAGACAGACAGACAGACAGACAGACAGACAGACAGACAGACAGACAGACAGACAGACAGACAGACAGACAGACAGACAGACAGACAGACAGACAGACAGACAGACAGACAGACAGACAGACAGACAGACAGACAGACAGACAGACAGACAGACAGACAGACAGACAGACAGACAGACAGACAGACAGACAGACAGACAGACAGACAGACAGACAGACAGACAGACAGACAGACAGACAGACAGACAGACAGACAGACAGACAGACAGACAGACAGACAGACAGACAGACAGACAGACAGACAGACAGACAGACAGACAGACAGACAGACAGACAGACAGACAGACAGACAGACAGACAGACAGACAGACAGACAGACAGACAGACAGACAGACAGACAGACAGACAGACAGACAGACAGACAGACAGACAGACAGACAGACAGACAGACAGACAGACAGACAGACAGACAGACAGACAGACAGACAGACAGACAGACAGACAGACAGACAGACAGACAGACAGACAGACAGACAGACAGACAGACAGACAGACAGACAGACAGACAGACAGACAGACAGACAGACAGACAGACAGACAGACAGACAGACAGACAGACAGACAGACAGACAGACAGACAGACAGACAGACAGACAGACAGACAGACAGACAGACAGACAGACAGACAGACAGACAGACAGACAGACAGACAGACAGACAGACAGACAGACAGACAGACAGACAGACAGACAGACAGACAGACAGACAGACAGACTTATACGGGTATTATGATATAGATATTTGTATAATATGTATACATTTCATATAGAACATAGTATGTAACATTAAAGATAGAGAACTAAAATTGGTTTTCTCCTTAATTCTTCATAATTCTCCTAGCCTTACTTTGTTCATATTTTGTTTGTGGTCACCCTGGGTTAGTCCAGGTAAACAGTGTTGCGCATCCGCACAGGGGTGATAACCAAGAAAGTTTAAAAAATAATTGTTACAGTGGGCACATTGTACATGCGCATAAGCGTAACAGCCTTTTCCAAAAAAACAGTCTGTTGTTAACACTGGGCTAAGTGCTTAGTACAGTTAAACAGAGTTGAACAGGCGTATAGGCGTATTACCCTTTTCCAAAAATCTTCAGTGCAGCTTCGGTTTAAATAAAAACACAGGGAACAGCCTGTAGTTACCCGTCCATCCAAAACAATCGCTAAGCTATTTCATTTGCAGAAAAAGTTTGCAGAAAAATAATTAAATATGTACCTACCTAGCTAACTCCATTTAGTATAAAAATTTTGCTTAAGAATAATGTTGTAGTCAAACTGCATTTTTATACTTTCACTGTTTAGCCAAAAATATAGCTAAGGAGCTTGCTAAATTTTAAGAACCTTATCACCAAAATAAATGTTGGCTAGGATAAAAGGCTCTAAAATCTTCGTTTTAAGATTTGTATATGGCTAAAAAAAACGTGACAATATATTTATCTTAGCATGTAAAAAACATATAGAAAACAAATACTACAAAAATGGAAGTATCAGAAAGAAAAAATAAAGCAAACATTTAAGAAACTTACTTCTCCTGCAATGAGTTGGTCCAATCTGCTTGCCAAATTTCGGACCGATATTAGGGGTACGTAAAAATCGTTTGCTATTTATATAAAACTATGCCTCTGATTGGACTAGCGGGAACCCGTCCCTGTGACAGCAGGGGCCCGACGGCTTTTCGTCCCTGTGCT
This sequence comes from Hydractinia symbiolongicarpus, assembly GCF_029227915.1. NCBI lineage: Eukaryota > Metazoa > Cnidaria > Hydrozoa > Anthoathecata > Hydractiniidae > Hydractinia > Hydractinia symbiolongicarpus. Next base: position 10,037,797 of record NC_079878.1, read on the forward strand.
AGCGGACTAGAATTTCATGCGTGGTTAACAGTCGTTTTTAACGCACGAACAGACAGACGGACGACGGCTATTATTAAAGAGACTAGTCGTTAATCCGTGTGGAAATATCCACGGGGTCGCCCGTCCTTTATATATCGCATTCTGTGTTTCCGTAACAAAAAGACAAAGAGACGCACGAGCAGACAGACGACGGCTATTATTAAAGAGATTAAAATACCTCTTACTCTTTCAGCTGAAAACGCAAATTTCCTCTACTATAAAGTTTCACATATTGATCAATAAAAACCGTGTCTCGGTCAACCTTAAAACTCCTGCAAACCTTGCACTGCATGTAATTTTAATTCCATTTTCCAATTATTCGCTCGCTCGGCCCTACAGTAGTCTTTCTAATTAACTGACACCATTTTTGCAAGAAAATAACTATTTTGACATAATTTTCGTTGTTGAGTCGAAAAATTGATGTATTTTGACGTTTTGGATTATTTAAAGATTTTTTTGTCAACACAAAAAAAAAAAAATATTAAAAATCTAGAAAAAATACGAAAGTACGTTTTTGTTTCAAAATATCAACAAGCTGTACACATGCCGATAAAAATATACCTATAGTATACACCATGATTAACATCTAAAAAAATCAGTTATGTTCGCTTGTCTCATCTTTTTCGTTATCTTTTTTTCTAGTTTAGTGTTCATCAAATGCAATGTTTTTCTTTTACTCTTCATTATATTTTTAACCTTACCTCGAATTTTAAAAAAATTCCATACAATTACAGCAGGTGGTGTGCAACGCCCATTTTGAAAGGCACTGTTCTGATTATTATTAGCATTTTGGTATATGAATATTATAATAGACTTTAAATGTGACAACCAGACGCACTGGTAATATGCGTATTAAATCCCCGACACATTTCCTGGCTAGCTTGTTTGGCTGTCTTCTCTTTGATCCATTTTTCATAAAGACAATAAAGGGGCGTGTTCTTATGACCTCCTTATGGCACTTAAAAATTATCAGATATGTTAAAAGATTTGCATAATAAGGGTTTTAAAGTAAACAGTTAAAAAATTTTATCCATGCCCTACACTTATGAATATAAATACCAATGTACATTTTAAGCTCTGCGACCTTTTACATAACCATGAACGCCATTACCTTGTTGATGCTTTGACCGCGGAATTTCAAAGAATTTATGCTAAAGAAAACTTTCCCACCAGACAATCCTATGTATTTCAGGAAAAGAAATTACGCATAACCTTTCAACCTTAAATTTAGCCAGCGCATTGAGTCTTTCGTGGGATAATACTTGTATTGTACATGAGTAAAACAAACAGTATTTAGAAATGCAGTATTTTAGATATTAAATTAAGAAGTGTTCAGGTTGTAGATCATAATCTCTGCTAATATAGATCAACAGAGTAGTATTCAAAAAAAACAATGTTCCTTCATGCATTGCATCATCGTGTGATTTTAAAACAATAGTGTTCAACTTCTAAGTCACCTGCCGATAAACTCAATTCCTTTTCTGGCGTGACACCCCTCAAGTATTAGATGTGGTCTGTTCTCTATCCTAACGGAAAACCTTTTGTTTCCTTTTTAACTTACAGACAAACAACTTGTCAACCCTAATTACGAGTTATTTTCAGGCGATAACTTAGGCAATCTTTAAAATTCACAATAAACGTGGCAAATAGATATACGATTAATTACTGAGCAACAAAATGAATAAAAAGCAGTGATGTTATCACTAACTGCGCATCAACTATACCCCTTCATGGGCAAAAACGCAAGTTTAAATGTTTTTCTAACCATTGCAAAGTACAACTACATCACTTGTCACTGTACTATTGCCCTGTCAATAGCGTATTTGTTAAATTTCTGAATTTTTAAAAGTGAATGCAGGCTTGGTCAACACAAAATGTTGACATTATGGAAGTAAAACTGAGTATTTGACTTACAAATCACAATTGATTGTTGAGAAACAGTACCCAATAACGCTGCCATTTTATCAGAAAATACTATGTTTTAACAGATGAAAAAGCAGCTTTCAATGTTATGTCTATTTTTTATTTACAGCTCATACTCCGTGACAATTACATATTCCTCGGTTGTTAAAAAAGATACCACGTTTTACGGATCGTCTAAATTATGTTCGTAAAATTCCATAAAGCATATTAATTTTGTTATATAATTTATAGTTTTTATAGTACACTTCTTTTCGAATTTCTACACGATGCTTGGATCTTAGAAGTACTCTTGTAATTATAATTTCAGTTATACGCCAGAAGGCAACACTGAAATTTTACCTTAAAATTGTATTTTACTTAATTTAAATAAAAAACAACAACTTAATTTCACTGCAATTTTTCCCAAAGGTGCACCAATCTTACTAACCATAGCTACATTATTTCCACAATAGCGGACACACAATAAGGACCACCATGCGCTGTTGTACGAATTACATTAAAATATCAACAATAAAATCAATGATCAGCTTTTTTTTTTTTTTTTTTGTACTTTGCTGATTTTTCCCGATAATCCTTTTCTTTTCAACGTATTCTTTTACCACAAAGACTTATCCGTTTATACAGAGAATAACTTTCTCGCTTATTTCAGGATTACAGAATCTTTGTTTTTAAACATTTTAAAATCATGCTAACAAAGTGTGGTGTGCAGTAGCCGCAGTGATTATAAAAACCAGAAGGAGACTCGATAGACAAGAAGTATTGGACTTAGACCGTGAAAAAACATAATCACGCAATTATAAAACACAATAATCTATAATTTCAAAAGCCACATATGATTTTAATAATTTTAAGAAAAACATTAAAAGAAAAATGCACTGAAGCTACTCGATTCCACGTGTGTTAATAAAAAAAGTCTCAAATTGTAGAAATGGTAGTCAATGAAAATATAAGGCGAACCTTTAATGCAAATAGGGTATTGGATCAGTAGCATATTTCTGTTTGTACTTAATGTTATTGGTAATGTAACCAATTCTCATTATTATTATCAAGTTATTGCATGTACACTGCTCACGTCACGCTGTGTCAGTCGATAGGTTTTGTAACTTCCTTCCATTTTCTCTTCGAATGTTAAAATTATATGTCTATCATGACCACGTCCGCCGCTGTGATTTTTTATAAAAATCACAACATGTATTATGTAATTTCATAAGAAGCATTATCACATAATTATCGTAGTGTCTTATAACTTTTAATTCTCACAACCTAAACCGTAACCTTCTCATGACTCACATCTCCTATTTAATATCACATACATATCATAAATTTTGTATGCGAACATTCTTATGATGAATAGTAAGTCAAAAATAGTGCTCGTACAATGTGTGGCTCTGAAAAGAAAATGTAATAAATCATGTGTAAAAAGAATGACGCAACGCCGAAATATTGAGGATTTAATATAGCTTAGTTGCGTTTAGATTTTTTACCCATATTTTTTACGTTAACAATACGTTACAATAACAAGATAATTATTAGCCAAAACATTCATGTTTAGCCACATCATGCTGACGTAATCAAATTCCGTTATACTTTAGCTTTTGTTTCTTACAATAAGAGTGATAATTATATTTAGCTTATAACAATTGTGTTGCCTAATTCGAGTTAGTACTGATGTAAAAAATTGTAGTCTGGTCATAGACAATCTTAAAAATATCCATACTACAGAAATAGATTTTTCAATAGCAAAAAAACGAATCGGAACTAAACGGCCACTGTCGTCTGTGAACTGTTAGAATATCCTAAATACGTCATACAAGCCGTCATCGACTAATTAATATCAACATAAGAGGGATATGCTACAATTTAAATAATTGACTTTCAATTAAATAAAAATGGTTGAACAGAAGAAAATAAACAAACGTTCGTAATTTCTTAATTAACACGCACTTGCAAGTTTATACCATTTTCTCGCTCTGAAAAGTTTCACCCCTGGAAGAAGACAGACACACATTTTTAGATGGGGGCCTAATTTTGTGTGTTAAGTTCCTCTTCAAATCATAGGGTGGCACCATTTTTAATTAGCTCCACAATGGTGTGTGTTTTTATAAACACTAATTAACTCGTAATTGTTCATAAGTTTAATAACGGCTCAGAGTCGTTAATAAGGCGTTTGTCAGCACGAAAAATAAAATGGAAAGAGGAACAATGTATCCGATTTTATTTTATTTTTTGCTTTGCGTAATCATTTTTTTATCAAAACATAATATTGAAGACTTCACTTGTTAATTTAAAGATTAACAAATTATACAGAAATTTTTTCAGGATTTTATCTTTGGAAAAGCTGTTGTATTATAGTTTTTCCACGCCCCTGCGTTTATCTTCAGTTTCTGCATCATTGCTACGTCTGGTCAGTTTGATTTCTATCTATATTACCATTGTATGTAAATTAACGCCTACATTCACCTATATGTGTGGCTGTGTGATAAATGTTTTTTAGGGGGATGAAATATTGTATTCGGAAAATAAACTATTCTGTACAAGCCAAAACTAAGTTAAACAATAATTATAAGAAATAAATATAGAAGAGTTTTTGTAGAACGGACAATCAAATTGTTTCGTGTGGCAGTGGTAACGTCAAAATCACCGCAAGATCGCTGAGATAATATTCCAATTTTATGTAATTTACTGGAAGATAAGGAAGCTGAAAAATGCAGAACGCATGCTGCAACGGTGTGGAAATGTGTTCCTTTAGTGTTTGTCGGAGGAGACTTTAAAACAGGAATGGAAACCTGGACCTTTAAAATTAGTAGGATAGCAAGTGATGTGAAGACTAAAGTGCAAAAATGGTTACCTCAACTCAGGCTGATATGAAAGTAGATCAAAATAATCTCTAGTGGTTCTTCCACCATACTTTTTTTTTGAAGCTGACTAAATTTTAAAATTCCATGCAATAAAAATCATATGAAAATTATATTCTTAGTAGCCCGTTTTTCTGAAATTTACTTCAAGGCTGATACCAGCTAACATTTAGAGTGGCGACAATAAAAGACCTACAACATTGAACTTAAATTATTTTTGTCTAGGATAACAAAAAAGTTAATTACTAAATAAGAAATTTGACATCGACTTCATCGATTTCATCGACTCCTCAGTGTCAACTTATGTGGTCTGATTAAAAAAGGTCGACATTTATATATACAAACACACAAATCGACTTGTCATGTTTTTTATAATTGACTTAAAAACAGCATCACTTTAAAAACGGACATTAGGTGACACCATTGCGTCTTTCAAAAATTGTCCTTCTCTTTTAATATAGGTTACTTTATTTTTTTAAGAATGTTAAATTGTTTTTTTCATACACTTCCTTCCTTGCCGACAATGTTTCAGCTGCGACAAAAACAAGAAATTGCCATGTTGGAGCAACAATTTGAAGAGAATTACCACTAAATATATCGCTAATAGTATGTAATTAGACCAGGCGTCCCTCTACATGAAGCTATTAGTTCAATGAAAAGACCATGTCCTTCTTGTGTGTTGTTTTTTATGCATAATTTCAACAATATTCTCCAAAGCGTTGTTGAAAACATCCTACGATGGTGTGTATGCGCTCCAATTACCTTCCTTTGTACACTTAAAACCTGACAGACACAAATAAGGAACAATTTTATTAATATTATATATTGACATGAGCAGTATAGGAGAGGTTGGAAATATATATTTAACGAGTTAGTTGTTTGTTTTGATCGTGAAGGAAAAGACAGTGTTTTTCACACATTTTCAGAAAGTGAATTTGGAAGCATATTTAAAGGTAAAACAATCGTTTTTATTTTTGTAACTAGTTGTATATTAATTTGCATTTTATTATCAAAAATGTCATTAGCGTAGGCTAACGATGTCTTGGAATTATATTAGCTACACTGTCTATGGGATTATAATGGGATTTTAAATATTTTTGTGGCTTTTATTCTCAAAAAAAACCCCGGCATTGTAATTAGCAACATAAAACTTGAATCTTCTTTTACGCTTTAGCTATGGGATCAGGCTTGTCTTTATTTCAATTAGCGCAAATTGAGTCGACCTTAAAATGTTGCAGTGATTTTATATAAAAGCATCTAGTTATTATGAAAATACTTTGCTGGCATAGTAAATACCACGTCAAACTCTTAAAAATCTTTTACTTAGACATGTCAATGTTCCTTCGAATATTTTTTTTATCAGAACAACAAGTTCTGTCCTAGCTGGTATATTTACACATAGATATCCAAGAATAATTTATTTTTGTTTTAAAAATAAAACACAGCAAAATTCAAAACATTACAAAAAAATCAAAAATTTAGACGGTGCCAAAATAAACAGCGATTAAGGAATCAAAAAAAATTGTAGTCAGGTTGTTTGATGTCATAAACTCTATCTATCCTAGCTAGCTTTAAGTGCAATAACTTGCCAGGACTATGAAAGATTACATATTACAAGATGAGAACTTAGGGAGACATATATACCAAACAAGCGAAAAGGGCGTTGTACAAACTTTATATTTTCTAGGAATAACGCATGACAGGCTAATTGCGTTGTTCAAAGGTCTCTTCTGAGTAACTGAAAAAGTTTTTACTGAGATCTTAAAATATAAAACACATAACTTTCATTTCGTTTTGTTTCTATGCCATTGCGTTGGACAGGATGTGATTAAGTAGCCAAGAATAAAAATAATATGAAAACTGTCTACCGTTTGAATAAGAAAAAAATATCAGAATTTTCCTGCACGCGTAATTGAATAGACATATTGGCAAGACTTCACACAATTTAGACCGTATAAAAATTATAAACAGTCAGGAATTTAACCACAGACAACACTAGTAATCTATTTCGGTTCTCATTTTCTATTTATGGTTAAGAAAGCACAATAGGCTATAACAGACATTTATATATTCATCAAAATGTCAGTGATCAACATTGTTTGTTTTTTTTACTCCCAGAAATTTTCCATAAAAGGGAAATCATATTCTCTTTCTTTTTGAACGCCGAACATTGACTTATTTTATTTGCAATATAATCCATTTCTTCGTCAAAGGAATTGATGGGGAATGTCGTTCACCACAATATAGTAAATCATGTCCTAAATATATATTTCTTTCTTTAGAAATGAAGTATTTTGTCGTACCAGCAATATATTTTGTCGTGTTGACAATATGCCATTGCGTTCAATACACAGTGCAATACACAAAGAGGACAGAGCCATCTCAATTAGCAAGATTACAGACTGTGGCAGAACCAACACATAAAACTAAACTCAAAATATCTGACGTATCTTCGACCCAAATGAGTTGTATGTTGGTAAAATCCATGAAAATAATCAAAATTAAAGGATGCAGGAAGAAAATAATGGAAGATGGATATTGTACAGGACAGTGCAACAGTATTTATGTTCCAAATAAAAAACAACTGCAGTACGCATCGTCTTGTTTTCCAGCATCTTACGAGAGGAAAACTGTTACTTTAAAATGTGGCAAGCGAGGCAGAAGAAAGTACACTTATGTTACAATCAAAGCCTGCAAGTGCAGAAGAGCAAAAATTCTTTTTAAACCCTGATAAATGGAGAAAATGTGATAAAATAGGAGGATAGAAACTTTTGGAAGGTAACAAGGTCGATTTCAAATACTTGTATACCACAATGGATGTCAGAGTTAGCACTTGCAAATCATGGCCATTATTACAGCATAAGGCATGGATTATGAAATGTCGTTTTATGATTGATAGTCCATAATTATATTGCTTAAAAGCTACCAAAAAAGTATAGAGAAACAAAAACCTAGATAAAATGCATTTGGTTTAACAAATCTTATATATATATATATATAAAAAATGTACAGGTAAATATGTATATATACAAAGAAAATATATATATGATATGACTTGTATATAACTGCTGTTCTTCGCAATTTTATTTAATACATACTTATGAAAAAGAAACATAGATTTCGTTATTCAAATGTTTAATCTTTTGCGTGAAGAATCCAAAATTATTATTAATAGCAGTATTCCCACTTTTTATTAATATGAAAAAACGAAGTGTGCCAAATGTCTTACAAATTGGCTTTGCGTCCAATAAAAACGTTCTGGAAAAACATGCAGAAGCGTATACTTGTAACGAAATTGTAACGAGGTGTTGCTACCCTTTTAGAAAGTATACAAGGCATTGCGGAATAAAAACAAAAACTGTCTATCCAATGGAATAAAAAGTCATCTAGATGGATATAAGAAAGATGCGTAGCACTGAATCATGAGTTCAATAAGTCATTACAGTTGGGTAGATAAGAGAGAGATCTGACAACATTTCCAATTTTAAAAAAAATCCGAGCGCAGATTTGTTTTTATTTATTTATTTTTTAGCAATGATTATTTGTGTGATGAAATGAAAGCTTGCTAATGCTAATCTTAGAGTCACATTTGTGGTGGCAAAGAACAAACAATGATTAAGATCGGCGAAAAGAATTTATCCTAAAGTTATTTTAATCGTAAGAATGGACGTGCAAAATGTGTAAAAGTAATAAAATGATATGTAATGCTATGGATTTTATTGGAATCACCAAAAGTTATTTAAAAACGGATATATATCTTTTGTGCTATGTTAAAAAAAATTTAAATCATAAGCAAGCATTTTAGGAATAACAATAAGTTATTTCGAGCTTGTGTAGTCTTTTTGTGTCGCGTTTGTTTCAAAAGAAAAACAATTAGTCAGTATGTATAAATGCATAAACACTACCTTATCTGGAATCAAAATATTTCGATCAAATTTTAGATTATATAAACGTGTATACAGATGTAGACGATTAACAATGTTTGGACGGACATGCATGAAATAACTGAACAATGACAATTGAGGGTTAGAATAGTGACATCATCATGGCTGAGATTGTATCTCTTTTTCCTTACCATTATAGTTTTTATAAAGCTAAGAGAATCTTGAATGTTTAAAAGAAAATAACTTTTTCTTTTAAAATGTAGAGTCTAAAATTTCTTTGGAAAAGGGAAGTTTTAGTTAGAATGTAACTTGTTTAAATGCAATTCTTTTGATGTTCTAATTTTCTTCCAATTTGCAGCCTAAAAATGTTTTTAGACGTTTTTTGATGATGGCATTGTTTCCACACTGGTTGCACGTAAATAATGTTTTTCTTTTTTTTTTCTTCGTAAAATGATAAAAATCACAATATTTAATAAAAACTAAAACTTAGTATGGGTTTTTAAAATTTGTAAGTAAAATCTTCCTGTTTCATTTCAACATTCGGGGGCTATTATCTGATATGACCTGACGATGTAAAAGAACAACAACTGGTCATACACAATGTACCAACCACTAAATTCTCTATGTAATACTGTAAGAATTTCAAGCTCAATAAGCGTCCGTACGATGCTCTACTTTCATGGGCTCCTAACCTATTAACCATAAATTTTTGCAGATATAACGGATAAAAAAAAAGGTTATTGTTAGGTTATTTTTGACTTGATTAGGTAAAAAATACATATTTATACAACTTAATGTCGTGTCCAGCGCATTTTGCGCCGACTTTCACTTGTAAGAGACAAAAATGCGCTGGAGGCGAAGTTGGAGACTAATGAAAATGATTACCAATATTAAAAAAGAGCGCCATTCGATACTTTCAGATTTAATATTCCTATTCCCTTTAAAATGCTCAAATTATTTTGAGGTTTATCCCTTTGCGCACACCATTTTGGAGTCATTCCAAAACATTTCCTTTCTAATCATGTCAACGCACGTGTGACGTCAAGGTTAGTTTTCCCCATCCTCTTTTAAAGAAAATCTTAAAAATTCAAAAGAATCTTCTTTTTGGTTTGAGGTAATTCATCCAAGTTAAATGAATCACGGAATAAGGCACGGTTGTTTACTGAGTGACAGATGTTAGCAAGAAAAACTTCAAAACGAAATAGGAAACAAACAAAGCAAAAACAAAAAGAAAACAAAAACAAAAAGCAAACAAACAAATAAACAAACAAATACCGACATACAACATGGAAATAACCTTTAACCTGCGCACCTTTCCGTATAGACATTTCAAATTGAAAAATTGACAAATGACAGAATCGAATGTCGTCTCTTGTGTAACTTTAGTATGAGCTTAAACGTAGTAATTAATTGAGCCACCCCGAACAAATACATATCTTATTCTTATTCATATTGAGCTCTGTCTAAGCGACTTGACTCATGAAGGAAACAAAAAACAATAACAAAAGAATAACAATAACAACAACTCACTTATGAACTAAAAACTGATTTGATTTGTTGTTTTGTGAAACATATGTGCCAATCTTTAGCAATCACACCCACGGATGTTTTCATGATTGTCATATCAAGAAGTTAATAACTCTTTTAAAGCATTTTTTGCATCAAGTAATGTTGGAACAATCAGGCCTTCTAACAATCTTTTGACTTCAGTCAGTGTTTAGCTTGTCTATTGTTTTATTGGACATAAAGCCTAGAAATAATTAAAAATTTGTACCAACAATAAATTAATTGGTGTTTGGTAACTATGACAATTTGGTAAACAGAATTATGATACTATACCGTTTCCATGGAGCATTGTATTATTTTACTGACTTTTTGCTTTAGTTGTGTTGAAGACATGTCGAATAGAAAAATGTTAAACTGATATATCACAGAGATTTTAAACTTTTTTTAAGAGTCCAGAATCATTTTGATAAAGTTAAGTAATTTTCATAGTGTGCAGAGATATGAATGCAATCTAAAAAAACGTAAATCAACATTTTTTATGGCATCAATTAATTGACGTATACGCTATATTGGCCAGTACTTTTCAGTTCATAAAACGTGTTGTTTTTGTTGACAACCTTTACCAAAGAAACCAATCGGAAATTAACAACAAATATTGGCAATTTTAGTTAGTTGAAATTGACGTAAGTTCACGCCTGTCCATGTTTCCTGTTAATATTTTGTGGCTTTGTTTTTGCCAGGAGAAATATAAACAAGAATGTAAACAAACAACTAGCTAAACAGTAATTATATTGTCATCAGCTTTGAAAATAGGTTAGCTGTTGATCTTGCAACGAAGTTTTGTCTGAGGGAGCACATCAAAGGCAGTGAAATGTCATTCGTTCGATTTTAACTTTTAGTCATCTGCATTTAAGTTGCAAATATTTGTGGATTCCTATTACAAGCCGAGTCATTCCAGCGATATGACAATGTTTGACATTTCTTTCCACCTTGTCTGACATTGGATGTTTAGAAACATCATTACATCATTATCAATTAGAGTTGAAAAAAATATTCAAAGAACAGGAGTTTTATCGTACCTTTTAAAATATCACAACCTTGCATGAAAACAATCATAGAAACGAGAATTTTCCGACAAATTGATGCGTTGTGTTTCTTCGTTCCCCACAAAAGGTATATCTCCAGGAATGCATTTATTTAACGTCAAACAATTTATAGAAACTTTTTTAGATTGCCATAACAGTAAATATTTTTTTGCTCATTTGTGTAACTACAAATAGATTCTGATTTTTATGAATTGATGGTGTGATAATATGTAGCTATGAGAATAAAGTTTATTGAGGAAACCTAATAGTAAATGATATAAAAATCACGAAAATTATAACCATCAAAAATGTATACCCAAAATTAAAGTTTGTTCCTGCTAGATAGGGCGATTATTTCGGTCTTTAACCCTTTGGTTTCCCCTTGTAGCCCATGTTAGTTCCTCTATCAATTAGGACACAACTTAAATATAAAATGCATCGAATTTGAACTGTCAGAAGCAATTTAAGATGTAACTTTTCCTTTCCATGAAAAAGATGTAAAGCATATCATAATAAACTACATCCTTCCAATTGCAGAAAAAATAACATCGACAATGATGTTAATTGACAAAACTTTAAAGTAACGGTTTTTATGAGACGACATGTAATTAGAACATACAAACGGTTCCGTTTTAATGGAGAAAATCGTTATTACTTTTAATAAAGCCCAATAAAGTGCGGTTAACCAACTGTGTACCGATTTAATGAATGTTGTCTTCGTCTGCATAATACACGAGCAATATAATGAACTGTGGTCACAATAAGTAATCGATAGTTCATTGGTTAATTCGATTTCCATGACAACTTGAAACACTAATCTTACTAATTTGAATTAGTCATATTTCCACTTCTAAAAATAAAGCATAAGATTAATTAGTTCAAGTTTATTAGTGGCATCTTGTAATTCCTTTCAAAATTTTTTCTGTTATTGAATTAGTAGCTAATTCACTAATCTGACAAGGTGGAGGTTATGGCACATTTTATAAACTGTGCCGCGTCGAACCGAGCCGTGCCGCACAGCTGACCAAGCTAACCTGCTTGACCTGGTTCGACTGAATAAAACGAAATGTCGATCCGCCGTTGTGCCTCGGCATGCCCATAGCGTTTCAAAAAAACTGCTTATTTAGCAAAAAAACTGTTGTTTAATACAGCTACCATCGTGAAAATTTCGATAGGGTTCTGTTGGATTCGGCTTGGCTCAGTTTTATGGTTTTGGTTAGGTTTATAGAATGGGCCGATGACAGCTTTCGTAGTGCATGTTCCGACGCATAAATAGATTAATACCTTGCCCAACTTTTATTAAGGGAAGGGTGAGATGCTAATAATGGACAAGCAGTCGTTTAAGTTTGTTTGCGATATGTTATTCAACCCGAAAGGGACTTGTAAGAAGAAAAAAGTACCATAACTGAATTATTTTATATTATATACTTTTTTTATATTGCATCACGTGAAGGCGTTCATGACCGCACTACACGCGGTTAAACGTAGATGCTCAATGATTCCATAACATTAAAATGATAGCGTTCGGATTTTTTATTGGATGTTAAAGAGTTGTCCGTATGCGAACGCTTGAAGGTTGACTTGCTGCGCTCAGAAAAAATCTAATGTGCATGCGCATATACTAAGCGCTGGATGGTGCGGCTAAAGACGTCTTGATGAAAAGTTTGATTATGTACAAGCGAAAGCTATTTGTATTTTAAACAGGGTAACTTATTTGTACTTCTTGGACGAAACAGAAGTCTGGTTAACATAAAATTGGAATGTCAGAAAAAAAATTAAAAATAGCAAAATAATAAAGAGACAGAAGCAAGAACAAAAGTTCTTTTCGAAAAATATTAGTTATACAAAAATTTCGTTTTACCCTCCTCTACCAGGTAAGTAGGCACAAAATGCTCACTGACCAATGAAAACAAAGTTGAATCAATTTTTAAAGAACAGCTGCAGCATCTAAAAAAATTCTATAACGCAAGAGCCTTTACAAAATGAAAAAAGACAAAGGATATTGTCAAAACCATCCTACGCTAAAAATAAAATAAATTAAAATAGAACAAATTCAAATGGAACCAGGTTAATCAGCTTTGTGTATCATTAGTATTGATTAAATATAAGTAGGTGGGCCATTAAGCTCATCATATGGGCAAATAGTTTTTAAATTTTACTTATAGGGCTGCTATGATGAAATTAAGTTCTAACACTTATTATTTATTTTTTTATAAAAACTTTAATCAAGTTGTTTTGGTCAATTATGGAGTCGGTTATATGCACAGTTAAGTATTGATGAATAGCAATCGTGGTCGCCCAAAACAATTACTTTATAATCTGAAGTGACACGTGCTATGTTTGAAATTCTTGCACGGCATCAATAGCAAATAGTTCCAGAATTGGTCCTTGTGGGAAGCCATATCTTATAGGTTGTGGTTCAGATTTAATATTACAACCATTACTGTGATATTAATATTACTGTGTCTACAGAAACAGGTCCATAAACACCGCCATGCCCGGCAAACGTTTATCAGGTTAATCGTGCAACTTAGCGTGAAACATCACAACGTCCTGTCCCATAAGGATCGGGTTGGATAGACATCAATTATAGCGCGCGATCTCGCAACATACCGGAGCATCTCCACGACACACGATGTGTACCTAGCTGTATGGATCTCCCTGCCTTAGTGCAGTTTTACCTTAATATTTCACAACAATAAAACCCAGTACACTTATTTGAGAAAAGCTGTAGTGTAACTTTTTTTAAGGGGGATGGGACTAAGGCAGTCACAGTATCAAAGCAAAGTAGGGGAATTTAAGATAGTGCGAAAGTACTTTGAGAGCCTTAGAAAGGGACTAAAGAACTTTATGAAAGAAAAAGAAAAGAGAATTGAATTGAATCATGTAGTGCCTTTAGAATAACAAAGGAATCGAGTTAATAGATTAGAGATAAAAAAAACTAAAAAGGATGGGAATTTGGAAGAAATCTAACAGTGCTGACTAACAATACATTTTATCTTTTCTAAAATAATACGCCTGTCTGTCAGTGACTTTTGCAAAGTGGATAAAATTTCTTTCATAAAGTCTATAAAACATCGCCTATAAATTTGTTCTGTAAATTAGCAAACTTTGACGTTAAAGCAACATTGACGTTAAAGTAAGGTATATTAAGATTAGTGAAGCCATTGCATTGCACTTTTAAATTTAAGGCTAAGTGGTGGAAATAACTGACGTGGATAACTAGGGACTACCTGAGACCAATTTGGGTAAGTTTCCCAAACCCGAATCACCAAATCCGTTTCGGAATGGACGGGTTGATGACGTCATCAAAAAATCTTTAACCCTAATATCTCTGCAACTGTTTGTCAAAAGTACATGATCCTATACATTTTCTGGATCAGCGTTTCAAGAGCTATGCGATGAAGACTACAGGTATACGAACTTCTAAAAAAATTTTTGAGGTTTTGACAGGTCTTTGGTGATGTCATCAAAATTTTTAATCCTTATCTTCTTAACCGTTGGTCAATAACACATAATACGTATTTCGCGACTTTTTTTTTGTCCATGCACTGCTAATGTCAGCAAAAAACCTATAACAACCTATTTTTCTATTATTCTTCTGCCTAAGTGGACATTTCCACGAGCCGTATCGACTAGTCTTATATAATAATACGTAGTGTTTGTGACGGTCATAGTGGATATGTCATTTTCCTTTGATGTTGCCGAAATTTTCTTTCAAGTTGCCGAAAAAAGTACGTCTCAAATGTTAAATTGTATGACGTTGAGGCGCGACGTCAATAACACTACTTTATCGTCAATATCCTTATTAAATTAATGAAGCAATTACAGTGCACTTAAAATTTTGAGGCCAAATAACTTGGAAACAAGGTGGTGACTTCATTTTTTTTCACCGCGTGGATAACTAGGGATCACGTAGGATCAATTTGGGTAATTTTCTCAAACTCAGATCATCGTTTCAAGATCTATAGAATGAAGGCAAAGTGTATACAAATTTCTAAATAGCATTTTTTGTACGGTATGGACTTTGCTGACGTCGGCAAAATTTTCAAACCTTTATATCTTTTTAACTGTTCGTCAATAGCACATGATACTATACCTTTTTTCATCACTGTTTCAAAGTCTGCACATTACAGGAAACGGATAAACAAATTTCGCCCATTTTTATTGTTATATCACTGCTGAACCCAGCGAAAGACCGAAAACAGCCTATTTTTCCATTTTCCTTCTCTTTAAGTGGATTTTTCTACGGGTCTTACCGACTAGTAATTAATAATCCAAGGTGATGTGTGCTTATTAAGCTCAATGGGCTGAAAGATATATAATTTATGTTGCCAAAAGGATATCTTACGTTGAAGCGAAGGAATATTTTCGGCTTGGTCGATAAGAGTGAAGGATTAATAATATATATATATATATATATATAATAAAGAAAGTTATTATCTGTCATCTTAGAAAAAGAAGATGCAAAAAGAGAATTTTATATTTTTTTCTGCTTTTTTTGTATTTTTTGCAATTAAATAACCATTTCCGAATGAAAGTTTTCCCATGTTTAACTTTATGTGCAACTTGTAAAAAGCAAAAGAACAACAAGATGATTAAAAGAACACCTGGCGACTCATCACTAGATACCAGTGCAACTCTTTAGGGCAACAATTTCTAATGCTCTGGATAGCTAGTAGTAGTAGCTAATTCACACCGTCATAGGTGTGTCTGTCTTTGGTATGATTGATTACAATTGACACAAGTCAAAAAGGATTTGTTGGGTTGTACCATATGTCGAGTTTCAAAGACCAGCCATGAAGTAATTTGTAATATAAAATGTCCAGCATTTTAGTGTCATGAGTATAAAAAATAATATAAAAGAATTAATATATAACACCTATAACATGTAACATATATAACATATATAACGTATATAACATATATAACATATATAACATATATAACATATATAACGTATATAACATATATAACATATATAACGTATATAAAATACATAACGTATATAACGTATATAACATATATAACATATATAACATATATAACATATATAACATATATAACGTATATAACGTATATAGCGTATATAACATATATAACGTATATAACATATATAACATATGTAACATATATAACATATATAACATATATAACGTATATAACATATATAACATATATAACATATATAACATATATAACACATATAACATATATAACATATATAACATATATAACATATATAACATATATAACATATATAACATATATAACATATATAACATATATAACATATATAACATATATAACATATATAACATATATAACATATATAACGTATATAACGTATATAACATATATATTTAAGATTTATTTTGTAAACAAATATTAAAAGGTAGGTAACACATATTTTACAAAAAGTGTTTCAGTGTTAATTTTTAGTATCATCTTTGGTATAAGGTTTGTTGAAAAAACACTGACTTTGTCTGGGTGTATCTGAAGAAAAAAGTACATGTTTTTTTGCATTGCAATTCCAAAATAAGGCTTAAGGATAATAGACCAATAAAGTACTTTTCCAATTTTAACGTCAGTTTTTTTTTTAATTAATATATTCAATCGTTGCGTATGTTGTTTTAATGTCTGTGCACATACGCATACATGTGCACAGACATAATAATATTGTTCTCGATGACACAGAATCCGTGCAGCAACTCATGAAAATTAATAAAAAAAAAATACTGTTAGTTAGCTAGTAAGTAGCTACCATCGTTGCCAAAAAGTAGTTCAGACAAATTCAAGAACTGACCATTAGTGGCAGAAAAGGCAACAAATACAGAATCACGGATCTTATTATCCCCTCCCATTTACAAAATGTTGGAGAGTCATAGCAGCAACCTGTATTTAAAAAACCTGAGCGTAGCATTGTCTAAGGGGTGCGGGGTGAATGCGTGTGAATGTGTGTGAATAATTTGAATTTTCCGAAGTGTCTCAACACTTTTGGCAAAGATTGTAGCTAGCTACTTGAAGAGGATTAATTATTGCTGGATCAAATCTTGCAAGAATAATTTTTCCAGGACCTCTTTTCAAAATAATTCTCAAAACATTTTTGCAACCAATTCACAAAAATAAATTCAGCCAAATCAGAAAAAAATACTTTTTCCTCAAGAAAATTTCTCCTAAAAATATGCAAGCACAAAAAAATTTTTAATAGCGAATTCATAACCATAACTCCCACAAATATGTATGTTTATTTCTGGAGAACGAAAAATTAATCCTGCAAAACATAAAATATATTGCAATAGATCTGCAAAAATAAGTCTAGCAAAACCTATCTATTAGTTATTAGTGCACATTTCAACACAATGTCAATTATGGTTATTGTGTAGAAAGATATTGCCGGACAGGCAAAACTTCTCATCAATCAAACAGTAACTAGACGCAGTTTAGTTTTATTAATTGCACATTACTTTTTGTGTGTTTCAACATCATAAAATAAGGTATTACAACCTTCTTATGGCTACTGTTAAAAACTGAGTAAACGAAACATTCTTTTTGTATATATTTTATGCTCTGTATAGTTTTAGCAGTTAAAGTTAAAAAGTCATTAGAATAGGTCGTCTCGAATAAAAGCTACACTTTACCACTTTATTCAAATGAATGCTATTTAACTATTTTTTTATTACCTTTTCTTACTAAGAACCACTCAAAATTGTTTGTTATTATAATTTTAGCTGTTAAATTAAAAAAAGTATCTATCTAGGTAATGAATAGAAATAAAGGCTTTGTTAAACTACAGGTCTTCAAAGCATTAAATTATAAAAATATTTCACGAAGCAAATGAAACCTTTGGCTTTCAAAAATGCTTTTTACTAAAAATTCGCAATGGCATTTAATAAACTTCTCCAATATGAAAAGGTAAAAAATCCCTGGGGACGAGAGTGAATAAATGCGTTATTTCCTTACTACTTATTGGACCTCTGAAAGAAAAAAGTGTAGAGGATAACAAAAAGAGTTTATGTATAACGAATGTTAATAAGAGTTGAAGAAAAGAAAGAACCATGAAACGAAATTGTGTTCTGTTCTTTACTTAATACCCCTGATTAAAAACCCCTCTGGTATAAGCCTCTTCGGTTATAGGCTCCTTCGGTTACACACCACTTCTGTTATAAGACCCTAGTTATATAATATTGTGTTTGCTTCAATCGATTTACGGGATATTGCATGCCTGTACTAAAGCTCCCTACTGGGATGTGTGACACACTTTACGTTCAACATCGAGTCGCACATTAACTTGTGACTTAACCCGGCGTTTTGACGCCAAGTCCCTCAGTCAATCTCTTTAATAATAGCCGTATTTTGTCTGTCTCTGCGCGGACCACCCGCTGTGTTAGGAAGACGTGCTACGGAAACACGAATATCAAATGCGATATATTCTTATCCACTTTGTTCCGACGGGTAAATTCAAAGGACGGGCGAACCCGTGGATTTTTCCACGGGCCACCGACTTCTATATTATAATACCCGTATACGTCTGTCCGTCACGCATAATGGTACTGCAATTAGCGAGACGCACGCGATGTGGTATAAAAAGGACGGGAAAACCCGTGGATTTTCCATGGGCAACCGACTAGTCTCTTTAATAATAGCCGTATTTTGTCTGTGTGTCCGCGAAAGCCGCGTCCCGTAACGGAAACACGAAATTTTCAAAATGCGCACCAATACCAAATGCGATATATTTTTGTCCACTTTGTTGCAATGGGTAAATTTAAAGGACGGGCGAACCCGTGGGTTTTTTCACGCGCTAACGGCTAGTCTCTATAATAATGATGCGTCTTCGCAAGAGACGCATCTTTTCACGGCTGCAAAAAATTTTTATATCTGCACAAAATGTCAATGTACTGAGTTTGTTTTGATCGCCACGTGTAGCAACTAATCACAATGCCAATCCGAAATTGTTGCAGCCTCGACATGCCGACAAAGGAACGTGTAAAGCAAAACCACAAAGGTCATTTTTATTTTGGAAGTGATATGATTTGTACTTTTCTGTTTGACCTTTTTATTTTTTTAAAGCTTTTTATATTTTGTAATATTTGTATTTTGGATATCTTCACATGTTAACCCTGCTGATGCTAGTCCCGTATATGTACTGAATAGCCACGGGGGGTTTACAGGTCCGTTTAGCTGCGTCCAAGCAATTCCAGCAGCAAGTCCAAAAAACTGCCTTTTAAAAAGAAGACCGGAGTCTGAAAGCACTTTTTGGTAAAATTTTGGCCCTTCAAAGTCAATAATTTGTCAAAAATCTCTCTGCAAATTTTCCTAAGTCCGAGATTGTTGGTCAAGTTACAGCTAGCAATGCAGCGCACCACGAGAGTTAAGGTAAATATTTTGTCCCGTTTTCTTAGCCACGTACAGATCTTAAACCACAAATATAAAGTTTTTGGCTACGAACGGGTACTTCTCAATAAGAACATCGTAACAAAAGGATGATTATTCTTGCATATTGTAAACTCCCAATGTGAAAAGATACATTGACTGCCACAATACCTCCATACATCTTACTCAACAGCGTTGATTCTTTTAATTTTCGGAAAATATTGAATTGTTTAGAAAAAGCGGTTTTCTGCAAATACCTAATGTTTTCCATAATAAGGAAAGCACAGCAAATTTTCCGAATCTGAACAAGATCTTGGCTCTGGCCGATCCGGTGCCTGCAAAGTGTCCACGTATGGTGGGTATTTTGGAACTAACTATTCGTCTCATTTAACTATTTTTTCAAATAAAAGCTGCGCAAATAATCAAGAATGTTGTTAGTCTGTCATGGTGTATGGAAACATAAAAATGTTCAAGATTCATGCTATACATAGGTAGCTAGCTAAGTAGATTTTTACTTGCATGCATACATGTAACGCAACAGCTTAAATGAGAGAAAAATATTTTAGAAAGGTACAAACGGCTAAGTAGTTTCGTGTTACTTTCACTTTTCTGTATATTTTTTCGGATTGGTTCGGATTGATCTTTAATGTGTTTACTTTTGTGTACATGCTATAAAGTTCATCTCGAGTGATTTTCACAGAGTTGAATTTTAGCTATGAAAAAAACCATTATTAGGTTTCCATACAGTAATTTGGTAAAAAGAAAAGAATAAATAAATAAATAAATAAATAATTGTGTTAATTTGTCAAGCTCGACATTTTTTGCTGACACCATGTTGTTGAAGCACACATTGAAATTACATGTGTTAAGACGTTTTTCCACCGTGTTTACGTCATCTTAGGATTATTAATATTATTACAGGGAGGTGCATAAATCAACATTTTACAAAATCAGCGATTCCACACCAATTAGTCCGATGGCAATTATTTCAGAGTCCGCCTAAGAACGTACTTTTTGTTTAAGCTTAAACTTAGTAAAAGTTAGTATGATGTGATCTTGTGATTGATAAACCAATTTGATAAAAAGGAAGATAGAAAAGAACTCTTTTTATTATGACCCCTGAGAAGCCGAACATCAATGTTGAGAAAGACACATATACAGAAAGCATTATTACCACATTTCATAATTGAAAGAAATCATGTAAGTTCTTTTTAAATTGTGTACTCTCTAAGAGAAAATAACTTATGCGGACAAAGAAATTGGAAGAGGGCTTTTTAAAATTCCAGTGCGGGGAGTGTTCTACTTACCCTTGAGTAAAGTTTGTCTCTGGGCTAACTTTACTCTGATTACGTGTAGCTTATGTCTCAGTTGTCTCTATTTATGAAGAGCAGAGATATACAAAATAATAACAGCTCGCCTTTGTGATGATGTCTTTGAAAAGATTTTCTGACATTCAGCTGGAGTCGTGTAGGGTCCTGAATTCTAGCTCAATATTTAGGGAATAAGTAATAATGTTACTGTTGTCTCAGTGTGAAGAGTCTGACGATGCATCTAACCGTGAACGTTAGAAAGATACACCGCCTTTTTAAAACATAAGCGAACTGTGTCTGCAGATGAATAATAATAATAATCAAATTAATCTTAGGTCCCATCAAAGCGATGATATCTCATTGTTTTCATTTTTTGAGGCAATGAATTATTGATTCGATGTATATCAAATATTTTTTATATTTATTTAAGCAACTAGTCGTTAGCCCGTGGAAAATTCATACTTGGCAAATAATTTTATTTACTATCTTAACTATCTGAAAGATTGACAATATTCTGGTTCAATTCGAGATGCAAATAATAGCGAAATCATTGACAGCACTTATGTTGATCGTGATGATATCAGTGCTTTTATGAAAGGTTTGAGGTTATCTCATCCAAAAAATGTTATCTTATCTTACGTAAATGTTAATTCGATTAGGAATAAACTGGATGACTTGGGCAATGTAGTTTTACAAAATGTAGATGTTCTTTGTATAGCTGAAACTAAGCTTGACGAATCTTTTTCTGAGGGGCAGTTTATGCTAGATGGCTACAAAAAACCATACAAGCTAGATGTAACAGCTGGTGGTCTTTTGACATATGTTAATTGTAACATCCCTTCCAGACAATTAAATTCTTTCCTAACTCCGCCGGACATTCAGTGTATTCCAGTTGAATTAAACTTACGTAAGCAAAAATGGTTAATTTTGACTATATATCGAAATCCTTCCCAAAATTTACGTTATATTTTGGACCATATATCTGCTTTGTTAGATTTTTATTCTGAAAATTACAAAAATATAATTATTCAAGGAGATTTAAAAATGTTACAACTAGTGTAGAGATCTCTTCATTTATGGCTGATCATGGTCTTTACAGTTTGATAAAAAATCCTACATGCTTTAAAACAGCTGACGGACGTTGTATTGACCTAATCTTAACAAATAAAAAACACAGTTTCCAAAAGAGCCAATCATTTGAAACTGGTGTTAGTGATTACCATTATATGATTTACACTATGCTAAAGTCAACATTTGTTCATATACCTCCTAAACAGGTTGTCTATCGTAGTTTCAAAAAATTCTCTGAAGACGCTTTTTCAAATGATCTTAAGGCAAATCTTGTGACATCCCAAAGTGGAAATTTTACCTCTTTTAATGAAATGTTCTCAAATACTCTTAACAGACATGCCTCCTACAAAAAGAGAATCATACGGGAAAAATAATAAACTTCATATTAGTAAAAAACTTCGGAAAACCATAATGAAGCGTTCTCGA
This sequence comes from Hydractinia symbiolongicarpus, assembly GCF_029227915.1. NCBI lineage: Eukaryota > Metazoa > Cnidaria > Hydrozoa > Anthoathecata > Hydractiniidae > Hydractinia > Hydractinia symbiolongicarpus. The sequence goes on from NC_079878.1 coordinate 10,060,269, forward strand.
CTAAAAAATATTTATAATAAAACAAGAAGCGTTAATGACTTTAACAAATATAAAAGTCAACGGAATTATGTAGTAAATCTGAACAAACTTTCAAAGAGACAGTTCTTTGAAAAGGTTGATCGTAATAAAACGAGCAGCAGTTGTAAAGATTTCTTGTCAGCTTGTAAACCCTTTTTTAGCAACAAATGTATTTCAAATGAAGCTGTCTCTTTGATTGAAAATAGTATTGCTGTTCAGAATGAAAAAGAAGTTGCAGATATTTTTAACGATTATTTCACGAATGTTACGTCTTCTCTAGGCATTGTCAAGTGAAAAAATGATTATGTTTGCACTGAGTTATATCAGATCCTAGATAAGTATTCAGATCACCCGAGCATTAACAACATTAAGGATTTATATAATGACGGATCTACTTTCAAATTCTCTCATATTCACCAATGGGAGACTTATCAAGTCATTATAAGTATGAACCCAAAAAAAACAACTAGTGGTCAAATTTCAACTAAAGTTCTCCAATCTGTTGCTAGGATTTGTAGTGTTCCTCTAACTGATTGCATTAACACGTGTATCTTAGAAGGCACTTTTCCAACGGAGCTAAACTTAGCTAGTGTCATTCCTATTCATAAACAGGATGACACTACTTTAAAAAAGAATTATAGGCCCATTAGCCTCCTTCCAACCTTATCGAAAGTTTTTGAAAAGCTCATCTCTCTTCAATTAAATGTTTTTTTCCAAAATAAATTTTCAAGTAATCTTTGTGGATTCCGAGCAAACTATAGTACACAGACAGCTCTGATAAATTTGCTCCATAAATGGCAATCTTGTCTTGATAATTCTGGTAAAGTTGGTACTATTCTTATCGACTTATCTAAAGCATTTGACTGTCTACCACATGAACTTCTAATTGCAAAATTAGCAGCATATGGTTTCAGTCAAAATAGCTTAAAACTTCTTAGGCATTATCTTAGTAACAGATTCCAGAGAGTGAAGATAGGATCAGCTTACAGTATGTGGCTTGAGATCCTTCGAGGAGTGCCTCAAGGTTCAATATTATCTCCTCTATTATTTAACATATTTATAAATGATTTTTTTTCGTTCATGCAAAGGACAGAAGTTTGCTGACGACAATACTCTGTACAGTTGTGCATCATCAATCGATTCTGTTATTTCTGATCAAGAGGTAGATATGGAAACTCATTGCGTTGGTTTAAAGCTAACCAACTCGTTGCTAACCCAGCGAAATTTCAGCTTATGTTCTTGGGCATGGATGAGAGAAAATTAGCTTTGTACATCAATCAGAAGCAAATTATTCCTTCCTACAGTGTTAAATTATTAGGGATGCATATTGACAGGAAACTTAAATTTGATATACATATAAATACTATTTGTAATCAAGCTACCAAAAAGTTGCGATGCCTACAACGTATTAGAAAATTTGTTACAGATCAACAAGCAATACGCCTATGTAATGCGTTTGTTTTATCAACTTTTAAGTATTGTCCTCTTATATGGATGTACTGTAGCAAAACCTGTAATAATAAAGTAAATAGGGTTCACAAAAGAACATTAAGAACAGTAACTGGAGAGTATGAGTGTTCTCTGAGTGATATTCTTTTATCTACTGGCGGTGTTACAATACACACTGCAAATTTAAATATTATGTTATTAGACATTTACAAAAGCTTGTTCGGATCAAATCCAGACTTAATAAAAAGTCTCTTTCAATACAAGAACACTTCTTACGCACTACGTAATTCGAGTGTACTGTGTCTTCCTCCAACTAAATCAGTACGTTTTGGAACCAACTCGTTGTTATTTAGAAGCTGTCAATTATGGAACTCGCTTCCTCAAAAAGTAAAGTTATCTGGTTCTAATGAGGACTTCAAAAAATCGATAGTATCTTGGACTGGACTAAAATGTTTATGTCCGCTTTGTAAATAATAGCCCTATTTATATTAGGACATATTATTAACTTTTATTTTTATTTTTATACTATAATTTTTGTTGGTTTTAATTAGTACCTTGTAACTATCTCGTTACCAACGTTAAATGAATGTTTACTTACTTACTTACTTACTTACTACTTATAGATGGACGGACGGTCGGACGGACGGACGGACGTATACGGGTATTATAATATAGATGTAACGTGATCTTTCGTGATTTTAGATAGAAAAGATTGGCACGGTTGATTTAAAACACGTGTTTCAGACCCATCCCGATTGTGTACGATTAGCTTTGCTAAAAGAAAGAAGGGGCGCCTGCACTAAGTAAATGTTTTTTTTTGATTTGCTTATCCGCATCCGCCATTATTTCTTATGCGTGCATTTCTATTGGTCACGTGATTAAATTAAATATGATTTTAGCTTAGACGGCAAAAAATAACCGCGAACAATGGGTTTCGAGACTAGGGTTTTTTCTATTGATTATACTTTATGTTGTTGGGATGGTAAGCGATGGGAAATTGAACGGATGGTTATTTTAGAAATTTTTCCACAGACAGAAACCTAATGCTTCACGGTTTGTGCATGCTAGCTAGGTACTAGAAATTTCACCAATTTATCAATAAAATCAAGCGATTAACATGTATTTCATGCTTTTTCTTACTATAATTATGCGAAAACATGCAGTTAATTTGGTAAGGTTAACAAGAAACCCACAAGTTGATAGCATAATAAGTGCTTTAAAATTATGCGTAGCATCACAACCTTTGAAATATCGTGGTCTCACCTGCTTAACTAAACTTAGACGTTCAACAATACTAATCTTTCAAAAAATGCGTTAACTATCGCAAGATGAAAATACTTATCGCGTGAAAGTAGCCAAATTTTTCTTGTATTTTAGTTATTGTTTACAACTTTTACTTTCTGAGTTCAACACATTGCCGTACTAAATTGTTGAAAATGCGAAAAAACTAAAACATAAACTTATGTGGAAACTTCTGCAAATAAAAACTTTGGATGAGTGGGTATGCCTTTGGGTAGTGCAGCCGTATCAAGATCTTCAAATATTCGATGTTCACATAAACAAAGCAGGCCTCTTCCAAAAACTATGTGGATAATTCTCCAAATCGCTGACAACACATCGAACCGACGGTTAAATAGAGCTGAAAGTCCACTTGGATCAGCGCCAGTTAAATCTTTTCATGCTTCAAAGTCTTACGTTGACAATTCGTTAAACAGAAAGTTTCAAGATCTTCCGACAGTCGAGATTCACATAAACAAAGCAGGCCTTCTTCTAAAACCTATGTGGATAATTCTGCACGCAAGTCAAAATCTCGAATTTCATCAAAAGACACTATTTCAACATCTCTGTCACGAATTATGCTGACAACACATCGAACTGACGGTTAAATAGAGTTGAAAGTCCACTTGGGCCAGCGCCATTTAAATCTTATCCCGGTTCAAAGTCTTATATTGACAATTCGGTAAACAGAAAGTTAAACAGGATTGGTATGCTGGTAGGTAGTAAGCCAGTTTCAAAAACGTCAACGGCTAAAAGAAAACAACAAGAAGACCCTAAATATCGTTCATGTGACTCATCTAAAACACTATACCAGAGTGTAGAAAATCTTGAGGAAGATCAATTACTTTTTTTGGTTCCATCCAAACGTACCGAAAATAAGACAAGGTGTCATAAATTTGACATCTGTAAGAACTACTTCATATCATATGATACGGTTAGGTGCAAGAATACTGGCAAAGTGTATAGCGTTAAAGGCAACTTGTCTTGTCAAAGTCGCAACGTTGTTTACATAATTTCCTGCAAAAAATGTGGAGATCAGTATGTTGGATCAGCCATTAACTTTAAGAATAGGTTTAGACTCCATAAAAGTGATATCAAAACTAAAAAATATTGGTGTGGTACTGCTAGACATTTTAATAACAAATGTTCTCACAGTAACACTGGCAACATGAGCTTTGCACCCACACAGAAGGTATGACTAAACTTAAAGAAATTTATTGTAGGAAAAGAAAAGTTTATAGGAAAAAGCTATTTCTGTTTATGTATATTTAAGTCATCATTTATATAGCTGTTTCTGATTAAGTTAGCTATAGCGACTGTATTTTTACGGATTACTTTAGTAATACTGCTTAGCTGAAGTTAAGATAAAAGATTACATATTTTTGTAATAGTATTTATATTATCTTCATAAAATCACCTCTAAGTCATTTGAAGTGGCTAAATTCTGAAAGTTAAATTTTGCGCTAATTTACCTTGACTGTTTAAAAAATACGTCATATAATATTCAAGTTAATGATATAATTAATTAATGCAACTCTTACCCACGGTTATACACACAAAAATGACCACTTCGGTTAGAACAAATGTGGTTATTCATGTCAACCTGATCAGACGTTGAAGGAGGGTGATCAAGTGCACATGATAAATCTGTTATTAATTAATTTACTCGCTTCTCCTTCATCCAAACTTTGTTTCTGGTCGTGAGTAAATAAACTTCAGCTTTTTTTTAGAAGCTTGATTTCATCTTGATAGATAAAAAGTGAAAAAGTGAAAACAAATCGTCTGCAATTTATTCAAACCTTAATAAAAAAAAAGTATGTCGTACCAGTTTTGCCTACTGGAATTGGGAAATCAATTTTTTATGTACTGGCTGGTCTGTTTTCAAAAAAAGATGGTAAATAATGTTTAGTCATGAGCCCTCTACCTTCTGTTATTTGAGTACTAGCCAGGAGACCTGATTTGCCGATAACTGTAATATGCCCCACGCACGTAATCAACCTTGTCCCTAGAGTCTTGTGGCCCCTGCGCCGTTATCATCAACAAGGCAAATGCCCTGGGAACGAGGGTGGCATCTCATTATAATAATTTTTCACGAGATGTTCATACAGTTATTTGCAGAAATGTTTTTTTCTCATATCAGAGATTATAATTTTAATTTTAGAAAATAGCCATTTTTGACACGTTAACTACAAACCCCCTAAGTTTTATGTCTTATAATATTTCATCATAGCTGTCTGTGAAAAAACATCGATGGGAAAAACACTAAGTTTCTGCGTTGGTAATTTTTTTAATTTTCCTCGCAAATTTCTTGGAGAGTAGCGAATAGAAATATTCCAACCCGTATTCGAATTTGAAAAAAGAAAATATTTTTGTTCAATCAGAAGTTGTAGAAATTGCTGATAGAGCAATAATATTCAAAAAGTTCTAAAAAATGGCGTTCTGTAAAATTTCTACTGCAGAACCTCTGGGAAGCATAACATTTTACGTTACGTGTTGTTTTTCAACGCAGACTAGATACCTCGTGATACTTAAGTGTTTCTTGCGAAACTGAGTCGCTTTGTAAAGTTGGTCACTTTGTACGAAGATGGGCAATGTTTGATTCCTATAGATTTGTTACCACATGCATAATACAAAAAAATTTTTCCTAGGTATTAAGGTTTGACTGTACGTGATGTAATGTAGTGAAACTCTCATACAGCTATAGCCTCGCTTCTATGTTATTTAGAAAATTTAAAAAGAAGTTTTTCCCCAGCATAAAGGATGCTGGGTAAAAACCCATTGCGTTAAAAATAATGGTTAGCCTAGTTTCTATCTTATTTTGTCATTTACAAGGACATCATAACCAAAGGATTTGCTATTATAAGAAACTTGCATAAGGAACGCCTTGTTTTCAAGTTATTACCATTTGAAAATAATCGCTAATAGAAACCATTCAGTGTGAATCTTATAGGACGGTTTCCAAGTGCAAAATTGGAAGTTGGCAGCATAGTGGAGCATATAATTACCTGATGTGTAGAATAAAATTACCATTAAAAACAATACCTCAATTGAGTTACCCTATGTTTTTAATAAACCCGTTTCCGTTGCCGATATCCCGTTTACTGTATGTACTATATATAACTGTTATTGTTTTTGCCCAATAAAAAGAGGGCGAGTTTTTTTTTTGGAATTCAACATTTGAATTATTATCCCACAGAAACTTTTTTAATTAAACAATTGAATTTGAGTAATTGCAATTGGTGGTTGAGGTAGAGACCTAGAGGGCTCATGCTTGCTAAGGGTTTGTAGCCCATCTCTTCCTCTTTCTAAAACACAGATAAATCTTTAAAAAAAACTTAGTCGTCGAGAGTTATGACGTTCGAACCGTGGGGCAGTTCTTGTCTGATTTCTATCCAGATGTTTCGTCTGAGTTTTTAATGTTGAATCATCAAACTTCGGACAGTTGGCAGAATATACTGGTACAAACTTTTTATTTCAAAAAATATATTAATTCTTTGTAAGTTATGTGTATCAATAATGGAGCCTGATCATAATATACTTTATTCGCTTACTTGTTTACATACGCAAAACGTCTGATTTTATTAATTCTTGGGAAACATGTTGAATTAATTAAAAAATCGTCCAATACAAAACATAATGCTTTCATTCATTATTGGTCGATTAAATATTATTCAATAAAACACAAATTACATTACTAAACATAAAAAACAAAATAACTGGACACAAATATCAGTTCACTGAATACAAAATGAACCGATAATAATACAAAAACAACCGATGATGTCACTATCACTTTCTTCATATATAGTTGTTGTTTGCGATAGATAAAAGATTATACTTTAAGTTTAATACGATAGACAACACTACATCAAGAAATTCAAGAAAAAACGAATATATTGTTTGTAGCAAAAGAGTTTTATAATGCCACGTGGGAGAAGTTATGTTAATAACGCTATGAACAGGAGTTTAGGAAGGGTTGGTATGGCCATGGGAAGTGCACCTGTATCTGCTGGTTCCTCAAGTGCCTACTCCAGTTTTAGTGCAAGAGCCTACGTGGATAATTCTGCAAATAGAAGCCTTGGAAGAGTGGGTATGCCTTTAGGCAGTGCACCTGTGTCAAGATCTTTTGACAGTGGAGGCTCACGTATACAGAGCAGCTCTTCTCATAGAACATACGTGGATAATGCTCCAAACAGAAACCTTGGAAGAGTGGGCATGACTTTGGGTAGTGCACCTGTGTCAAGATCTTCCAACAGTGGAGGCTCACATAGACAGATCAGCTCTTCTCACAGAACTTACGTGGATAATGCTCCAAACAGAAACCTTGGAAGAGTGGGCATGCCTTTGGGTAGTGCACCTGTGTCAAGATCTTCCGACAGTGGAGGCTCACATAAACAGAGCAGCTCCTCTCACAGAACTTACGTGGATAATGCTCCAAACAGAAACCTTGGAAGAGTGGGTATGCCTTTAGGTAGTGCACCTGTGTCCTCCGACAGTGGAGTCTCACATAGAAAAAGCAGCTCCCAAACTTATGTGGATAATGCTGCAAATAGAAGTCTGGGAAGAGCTGGTAAGCCCTTGGGTAGTGTACCTGTGTCAAAATCTCAAAATTCATCAAAAAACAGTGCTTCAACGTCCGTGCCACGAACATATGCAGATAACAGAATGAATCAGCTGTTAAATAGAGTAGGGAAGCCACTTGGATCAGTACCAGTTTACTCTTTTCATGCTAAAAAATCTTACGTTAACAATTCTTTAAACAGAAAATTAAACAGGGTTGGTATGCCTGTTGGTAGCAAGCCAGTTTCAAAAACGTCGATGGCTAAAAGCAATGGTGACCCACGTTCTTTGAAAAAAGTCTACGTGGACAATGCTGCTAACAGGAAATTAAATCGTGTGGGACTTCCTCTCGGAACCAAGCCTGTGTCCAGCAAAAAATCTTCTGATAATCAAGACCTTAAAATGGCCTATCATCAGCTAGCCAACAATCCGGTAGGTAAAAAGAATTTTATAAACAAAATGTTTAAGTTTTATAAACAAAATGGTGAAAGGCACGGAAATGAAATCTCCATCATTTTATTTTACTTTTTATCATGCTTTATTAACATACACAAGCAAACACGCAGAACAATTAGGATAAAAAACTATGATTTCCTGTATATTGATGTTAGCAATATTTTTCTTCACAGCATGAAGATTTTAACGAAAATGATATCCCTTACCGGGATGATATACTTGAACTTTTGGAATTGTGTGCTTCGCGAATGGCAGCATGGGAAAATTTGTGCCAAGACCATGCGCAGGAGGATGTGCCATCACTACCTAGCTTAATGGAACGTTTCCAAGGAACCAACATTCACTCAGGACATCCAGTTGAATCTTACCCAGTACACACTACCTCAAAAATTGACCCGCCTTTTCTTACAAATCAAGATGTCGCCTCTTACTTTGGCCAACAGCCCATCTATCATATACGTAACGTTGCAACTGAGGGAAGACCATCTTTTTCACAGTATAAAGGCACTGTTATTGACTTTAATGAAATAACATTGGAAAACAAAGTTGGACAAGGTGGCTTTGGAGAAGTCTACGCAGGAAAATGGTTGAGCAGAAGGGTAGCCATTAAGATACTGCGTGTTCAAAGAGTAAGCAAAAAACGACAAGCTCAATTTGAAGGTGAGATAAAAATTTTTAATGAGCTGTTTCATAAAAATATCGTTACATTTTATGGGGCATGTATTAAGACGCCGAATCTTTGCATGGTGATGGAGCTTATGCAAGACAGTTTGTTTGATATGCTGCATGTGAAAGAACATCAGTTCGACGAAGCACAAAAATATTTTATCGCGCAAGAAATTGCATGCGGATTATCATATCTCCATTCGCAAAATGTGGCGCATGCAGACATGAAACCTAGCAATGTCTTATTGAACACCTTCCAAGATGATATTGCTTGCGTTAAAATCACTGATTTTGGTTTATCCATAATGAAAAGCGAGAGTGAAACGTCTACAAGTGTTGGCAAACAGGTCGGAAATATTGGCACGCCAAAATATATGGCGCCAGAAATATTACGTGGTGAATTTATTGGTAGAGACGAATTAAAGTTGGTGGATATTTACTCCTTTGGTTTAATTATCTTCGAGCTATTCAGTGAAGAGATACCTTTTGAAGATCTGAATATCAACCAACTTCGAAAGCAAGTAGGAGAAGGAAGGCTTGTACCAGAGGTTGCAGAATTGAAAATAGATAGTGGAATTGTCACTATTATGGAGGAGTGCTGGTTGAGACAGCCAAATAAAAGACCATCTGCTGAGAAGTGCTACAATGTGTTGGCAACAAAAATAAATAAACTTTAACAGACTGTTGGTGTGTTATAAGTTCACAATGGTTTGTTTTTATTTATACTTATTAAAATTTACCATGAGAAAAATTTTAAACCTTTGTGTACATTTTCATAAGAATTAATTGCTTGAAGGCTAAAGTTTAAATGAGCTTATGTTAACATGTTGGACAAAACTGTTGTAAACATTATCAACTTTATTTGCTTTTCTGGTATTTTTGGAAATTTTCACCTTTTAATATTCCTGCACAAATTTGCAGAGTGTTTTTTTTCAGAGAATTTTTTAATTATTAGTACATTTTAATAGTTGTTCTACTGCATTCAATATTACTTAAAATTCCAATAAAAGCTATTTTGTTAAAACAAGAACAATTTTGCTTTCGCTAGGTAGGGCTGATATACTTGGGAATCCTTGACGAACTTGGGAATGTACGCTATTAGTGATAGAAACAAAATTTAAATGATGTTAGCTAAATCGTTTCGGGGTTGTCCCAGAATTCTGGTAAATACTTTGTGAGTGAATAATTTAATACTTCTAAGAAATGTTTTATGTTTTTGGTAATTAATTTATTAAAAGTTATATATTTAAAAAGTTATTGTAGAAGTTAATCCAGTGGATACAAATACGAATACAACAGGGAAACTCCCTAGTTTATGTTAAAAATTTTATAAACAGACTTATAATATTTTATAACAACCAGGCTGTAGGAGGTACGTTCTTGGGGGTTGAGTGAGAAAATACAGTACATTCGTTAACACGCAAAGGACCGAAAAATTTATTCAAATTATCGCATAGAAGGCAAAAAAAGAATTCAGATATAATTTCTCAAATTTGTCTTTGCTAACGACTAGAATGTATAAGAATTTGTTACAAATTTTTATAAAGTAATTTTACAACCAATAACGTAAAAAAAGAAAGGGTTTTTTTTTCATTACTGTTTTAGATTATGAGGGACCGAAGAACTGCTCGAATTAGATAAATGTTCGAATTAGCGGAGTTCGAATTAAGCAGCACAAAATACAAGACTTTATTAAACCAAACTCAATGGACCGGAAAATTAGATTTGAATTAACGAATGTATACTGTATGGTTTTAGCGTGACACGTTCTTACTTTTTTTTACATCTTTAGCATAGAATTTTCCTTCTTTTGTTTTTATGTTTCAAATTTTTATTTATTTTATAAGTATTTTTATTTATAAGTATATAATGTATCCTGTTACGAAGCTTACCAGTAGTTAGAGAAGATGATGTAACGAATTAAAATATTTCTAAATATTTCCAATGAGAAATGAGAAAAATTTCAGCCTTTATATTGATTTTATTCTCATTTTTTAGCCATTTTCACTCATAGAATTTAAAAAGTGTATTTTAGCTAACAGATATGTTGTTAAAAGCCCAATTAGATGATCAGCTATACCACCAAGGTACCTTTTGACGTTGCATGCTGTAGAAGTCCACACCATAAATTATAGTTTTAATTAACCACGAAAACTTTTACGTTACATTTTGTTACGTTGTTTTTTATATCACTTTTATTTAGTTGCATTATTTAAGAAAATTAGCAAGTTCTGAGACGATGTGTTTTTAATGGACTAAATCTGGTCTAATGTTAATGTTAATATTTTCATTAAATTTAGACCTCGTATTGGTTATAAGTTCTGACTCATTAAACAAGAACGTGGATCGTCTAGATATATATAAAATAAGCTTTTTGAAGTTTAATGTCGCCATCAAGTTGATAACATTCTGGGTCACATTGTAAAGCATAGTAGAAAATTCTAAAGTTAGAGAAACAACGTTGACGTTTCAGAAGTGTTATGTCGTTGATATTAAATAAAATGTTAACACTTTTTATTTTGCTTACTTTCTTTCTTGTTCTATTAAAGGTTCTGGTTGATACCACTTACGCCCTGTTACGCCCTGTTACCAGTCCCCTATTTTTACACTGGCATCCGTACTAGTACTGGATAGGAAAAGCGAACAGCTTCTGTCACGCAATAATTTGCTTGTTTATTATTATCATCCTTACCACAGCAATGAAACAAATTTCTAGTGGAAATAACCTTTTTATTGGAAATCCCATAGTACTTTTATCGTGTTTTTTATTCTACTTTGCTTTTACAGACAAAAGAAGAAGTTCTATTTTTACTCTGGTCAACCTTTGTAATCACTAATTAGACAATCTGGTTTATTTCAGTCACGGCGACGTTAATTAGGGCATATGACCACAAACTTTTTGTAAAAACTCAATCTTGTCTCGAAACTTCTTTGTCGTTTTCTCATATGCGCTAACTACATATTAGAAAGCGGAAGCCCTGGGGATGGTTTTGGTAAAAATTTGTACGTATAGAAAGAGTCTACAGTTAATCATAAATATTGAAAAATTGTTTGGTTACTTCTGTAATTTAAAATGGAAAAACACAGAAAATAAAGTAGTTGGAGGTCGTTAATAAGGGTTTGAGTCGCAAAAATATTTAACCTCTCAACTATTATGGGCGCACTTTGAAGACTGTGTCACCAGCCCTGATTTTTTTTATTTATACTATTGCGTTGAAAAGATGAGATAAAGATAATGAAAGAAGGTATAGAGGTTGCAAAGCCAGGCGTTTGTTGAGCAGCCAGGATGTCTTAATTAAATGGTCATGGTAACATGTGGGGGATTCAGAAGGGGATATCTGACAAAAAATAAAAACTTTAGCTATCAGCAATGTTTTTTATAATCAGAAGGAACACACGAAACTTTAAAAAATATTTCTGTTTACATATTTATTTTCTCAAAAAAGTAAAATTCGTTCGAAAACAAATAATTTTTAAAATACATACAATAAATACAACATTTTGTTCGGTTATTTTAGTTTGAAAACTATTAACATTTTACAGACAAAAAAATTTCAACGAACATAGAAATTTTTAACACGAATAATAAAGATTTCGCGTATCCTTAACTACGCCAAATTAAAATCCACATATAAGTTTTTTGGCAACAAATGCTATCTAAAAAAAAAAAAAAAAATCTCATTAGCCCTCTTTAATATTACTTTTTACATTCTCATTTACAGTGGTTTTAACATCTACTACGCTCTTCCTAGACTTGTTAGCACACCATTTTTTTTCTTTTAACTTTGATGTAGACAAAAACTTCGGCTTTGTGATGTATATGGTTAAAATAATTGCAATCAGCACAAGAAGTCCAATAACACCTGAAATTAAAAATATTAAAATTAAAGACATTTTTGGTCTATTTTATTTCGTATTACGTGATATTAATAAGGTATTTATATTTAAATAAATTTATTTGTTCCTATTATTGTGTACCTTGCTTTTGATAGCAAAAAAAAAATGAATTAAAATAAAAGCTAAAATAATAAAAGATTTAAACACACATTGTTAGAATGAAATTAAAAAATAGCATCCAGTAAGGTATTAAGCGCAATATTAATCTAAACAGGTTGATTAAAAAATCATTTAACTTTTACCTCCTAAAGTGTTTACCAGCCCTTGCTGACTGTTTTGATTGTACACAAATGGAGTATTTGTCGTGATTTTCTTTTTAACCTCTTGCAAAACCACGTCATGTTCCGGCATGCATTTGTATACCCCATCACCTATGTAGCCAACTTTACATGAACACTTGTGACTACCAATCGTGTTTGTACACGAAGCATTTGGATGGCAACGGTGTAACCCAATGTAGCATTCATTTACATCTAAAGATTGATAAAGTCATTGTCCTCTTTTAATGTCTTTCCATGCTTTCATGCAAAGTGAATATACTGACATTTTAATGTAGCTATTTCAACTCTACTTGCTTTTTTATAATAGCTATCTAAACTTCAAAAGAATTGCTGGTGAATATCGAGACATTAGCTCTATTTTCCTTTTAGTGTAACTAAATCCCGGTCAAATATGCAAGCATTCCAGGAAAGTCAAATTTAGATTTTTTCTTGACCAAATTGGTATTTAAGACCTGCGTGGAAGACTTGTAGTTTCATGTGCAACGAATGTTAAAGTTAAAGAGGGTGGGACGGATCAGACGCCCACCTATATCATTAAGGATCCCTCGATGATAGGAATTGTTTTACTAAACTTTATAATATGCTTAGGTAAAAAATTGTAATCACTTGCAGTCACCTTTACATTTTCGTCCATCTCCAAGAAAACCACGCTTACACCTGCATATATAACTACCCTCTGTATTGATGCATCCTGCATTGGTATGACACATGTCTTTGATTAAGCATTCATTGATATCTACACAGATAAGACACTGAATGGATTTATTGACAAATGATTAAATCAATGAACAGAACAGAACATAAACAGTATGATATTGCAATTAGGCCATTCAATATTTTTTGGTTTAAACAACTGAAAAATTTCGCTACCGTAACATTCTCCATCAACTGCGTATCTGTAGCCAGCCTTGCAGTTGCATAAGTATGAACCCATTGTGTTGTAGCATTTCTTTTCACAACTATGATCTTCTAAACATTCGTCAATGTCTAAAAATATTTTTCATTTGCCATTCAGTTTAGAGAAAGAAAGGTCAGTTTTCCCCTAAATTAACACCAAAAAGGTTTCGTTTTTGAAAAAAGAAGCATGAACACGTCTGTAAGATCTGAAGTTCTTTAACCCTTTAAATCTCTAGACAGGTAGAAATCTACTAAAAAAACAAACAAAACTAAATTATCGATTTACCTCTACATTCGCCATTTTGAATATGATAACCTGGTTCACACCTGCAGACATAACTTCCGATTGTGTTAACACATTGTGCTCCAGCTGGACACTCTGATAGCTTATTATCACTACATTCGTTGATATCTATAAACATGAACTAATTCAGCACGTATTGGTTATGTAGTGGAAATATGTAAATACATTATTTTCTCCTTCTAAATTTGCTTGTTCAGTTTTTACAAAAAAAATTAAATGTTGTCCAGTTAATGCTTTATTGCGATTACTGAGCAGAAAGTAATCATGCATTGATTCTAATCCTTGTGTGCGTATTAATGTTTGCGCAATTTTTATATTATAAAAAGTAGAAAAAATAGTCAAATTCAGGGTTTAAAGCTAAACGTTTTTTTTTAATATAAACAGTAGAAATATATTTTCGCGCGTATTACTTTTTGCGGAAAAACATTTTGCATGTAACTTCTATAGTAAATCTCATGCAATAATAGATCTTTTTGCGAATACGAATCAAAATATAAGAATAAGGCAAGCAAGTGTGAAGCACGTTCTAATGGACACTGGTATTGTATGGAATATTAAAAATTCCTTGAATACTACCACTCTTTTTCTTACCGTCACAAACAAAACCATCTCCAACAAATCCTTTCTTACATTTACAATCATAACTACCGAACGTGTTTACACAATTCGCATTTTTGCTGCATAACATTTCTATATTGGGTGCTGAGTGAACCTCACATTCATTCACATCTAAATCAGAAGCAAGGAACTATGCTGAAACTGCCATCGTTTAATGCTTCATATAGAACTCTTTTTGTAGAATATTACAATTGCCTTATTGAATGCTTTTAAATTTTCAATCATTATTAGTCTGAATTTTTCTTACAAGTTTGTTTATTCATTTATAAGGAAAATTATTATTTCTGAAAAGCAAAAATTTATTGATATCAAAATTTTAAATTTGTATTTTTGTTAATTAAGGAAGTCTTAATACAAGCACAAAATGAAAATATGTCAAGAAAAAATCGCTGACCTGTGCATTTTATCTTTCCGTAACCATAGAAACCAACATTACATTTACATTCATAATCACCGGCTGTGTTGTAACAGGTGGAATGAGCTGCACATGGATGCAACTTGACTTTGCATTCATCGATATCTAAGTTGGAAAAGATCGTAGCTACATCCATCTGTAAAATTATGAATTAATTTCCACGTCTAACCTACTTCACCAGATTTTATGTCACAATTTTGATTTTTTTAATGTATTAGTCAGCCTCCATGGAAATTTTGCGGGAATTGCCCATCGTTACGCGCAGCCGCAATTTTGACGCAGAGACAGACAGATTTATCTTTTTTTCCCTAAAGGACTTTTAAGTTACTTATCAAAATTGAAGAACAAAGTTTGAATAAACCATGCATAACGGTGCACTTCAGAGAGGAGTTAAAGCCGAGATGTAAATCAAATATTGCAAATGGACAGTAACTACAAGGTGACCTGTAAAAAAATCCACGGTTTCGCCCTTCTTTTTTTATACCAAATTGCGTGCGTGTCGCTACTTGCGGTACCATTTTGCGAGTCACACAGAGGTATCCTGGTATTATAATATAGATGTGAGATACTCTTGCCACTTTTTTGCATCAAATACTTTAATTTTATCAACTACAAAAAATATCAATAAACATAAACTGAACCTCCTACCACAGAGTGTTTCGAAATCCCATGGATAACCATCGCTGTAGATTCCAGGTCCAGCGCACTTCACCGTTTTTTTGTCTGGTTGATAATATTTGATCATGTTCACTTGTAGGGTTGCTTGAAATGAGTTGGACGCTTTCCGTTCAACCTGCCTGATCCAGTCCATCGAACAGTCGCATATTAACGGGTTCTCTCCTATTGAACTGGGAAAATTTTATTTGTCTCAATAATTCTCCCTTTCTACAAGCAAAACATAATAACAACCAAGGTCGTAGCAGAGACCCTAAATTTGTTTAGGGGTGATTAGAAATTAACGTGTTAGAATTAAAGAAGAGGCTAATCCTTGCAGAACTGTCCCCTGTATTAACCAGGGTTGTCAAAAACTTTGCGGTACAGCCCTAAATACGTTTAGTCTTATTAGAACTCGTCTCTACATTATTCTTACATGTTAATTCTCCGTAAGAATTAGGCAAAGACGTCCTTCAGATAGGTTGTGTTCGTAGTATTGAAGTAAATCCCCTTAAATTCAAATCCACATATAGCAAATCCCAAATTGCAATGAACTAATGCGCATGAAGTTGGCGTGGTCACACCTTATACACTTAATACAAGAATTAATTATATTTATTTAAGTGAGTGAGGTCTTTCACGCTCAAAACAAAGGATCGATTACGTGAGCAAAAAATAATAGAATTAACGAATCAAAAAGGGTGGTCAGTTTTGTTACCGCAGCAAAATTGTTTGAGACCCAGCGTAGCTTTTCTCACCTCAAATATTCTTATTTCCTGGTTGTAAGAAAAATTATGCTGGGTCTCCTGGCTACAATTAAATAAAAGACACATCGCTTCAACCTAAAACGTGAGTTAGTGGTAACATAACGTGATCAGGATAGTGTACAAATACTTACAATTCAATCAAAGGAACGTTTTGTACAAACACTAAAGGAACGTTCGTTATTTGGTTACTGTGTAGATTTCTAAAGTAAGAAAAATAACAGTAATCGTAAGCAGTTGGCAGCTTGTTGTGCAATGAACAGAGGACTGCAAACGTAAAAAAGTTGAGGGGTTATAATAATGATTTCAATTCGATTGCTTATTAATACCGAGTTGGAAGTAACCTTAAAGGAAGAGATATTAAATTTTTTCATAAATATATTGAACAGACACGCCACGTGGAAAAATTTCTTTGTTTTTCTGGCTTATATTTGTGGTAAATTTCACTGTTATACCGGAAACTTGAAGCTGTCTGAAGTAGCGACAGGCAAGATGTTTCATAGATACGCTAATGTTACTCAGTATATGAAATTCTTCAAATTCATTAGCTTTATTACAGAATTTGTTCTAGAAACTAGCAATTGTTTTATTCTCTTTATCGCGGATAAACACTTAAGCACTACACCCTAAAAACATTTTGCTGTTACAACCACCTGACATTTATACTATGGTTTTTCCCTTACAAGAGTCGACATGTTCGGAGCTATGAAATACTTTGGAAACCAATTATTACCTTGACTTGATTAGTGCTCCAGTAATAAGTAATTGCGTTTCGGCTAACAGATCCTAAATCCGTCACTAAATATTGGAGCTTTTCACTTAATCTAAACCGCGATTTTTCCGTTTGTGCCTTAACACCAAGTGGTACAAGATGCGCGGATTATGTAAAACATGCACGAAATATTAACGCGGAAAAAATACACGACGGGTAAATTTCTGTAGATGTTTTGCACGGGTTAACGATTGGTACATAATCTTTTTGACAATAACAACTTATAACATGACGGAAAGGGTAAAAATAATACAAGGTGATGCATGGTTTTGCTTGTACCTTGTAAAACTTAAATCAAAAGTAGTTCAGAATTAATTCAAGGCAAACTCAACTTACAATACCAGTAAAACAGACTTTGAAAGTTCCATATAATCCAACCATGGAAAGGTTGTGAGGTTGTTGTAATCTAAATGCCTAAATAAAGGATAAAAAACTTCAAAATTTAAAAGCAATATCCTTTGGTCTTTGTGATGCCTTACAAAGAATGAAGAGAAAGAAACTGCATCAAAACACCTAGCAAAAACATTGTGTTTACTTAAAATATATGTTTGTTACCTTTACTTATAATCTTTAAATCTTCGCTCTCGATCTTACGTGTCCAGTAAACAGAATTTATTTTCAGTCTTATATAAAAAGGTAGGAAGACTTGCTCTGAATTAAAACGTGTTATATGGTTTTAGTGAAATGATAGAAATGTTGCATTTCTTGCAGTAGAAACAACTTTACTGAAATGTGACAAAAATGCTCCATCAAAGACCGTTTTATATTTGTGATGATAATTCGTGACAAATCTGTTTTATCTATTTTTTTCTTTCTTAAAAACACACTATAAAAAGCAATACTGAACCTATGAAGGAAACAAGGAAGGCGAAAAAAAAAACAATACTGAGATTCTCATGTGCATTTTCCTTCGCTGGACACCGAGATTTAAGGTCTTACATGGCATAAATATCATGGGTTCTCAAAATCGATCACTGAAGTAATGATATCAATGTTTAACCATTACCAGAATGTTTAACATGAAACTCAAAAGTTAGGTCACTTACAGTACCACTAATTTTGACACGTAATGAACAAAGGTTGATGGCAATTTTTCAAGTTCGTTATGCGATAAATGTCTAAATATACAAATATTAATTGTAATATCACTTGAAACGAAAACATCTTTCCCTGTTTCCGTTACAACAAACCAGAAAGTTTCGAATTTGCATACTTAAAATCAAACTTACAAACTTGTTAACTTTGGAAGTCCTGCTAACGCATGATCACCAATTGCACGCAACTTGTTGTATGATAGATCTCTAAGAGAACAAAAAAATGTGTTTACCTGATTCTGAGTTGTTGCAATGTATAAAAAAGGTAATTAAATCTTCAGGAGATGGTACGGAAGGGGGAACGGTGGTTGACATGACCTACCTGAGGGTTTCCATAATTGGTTACCCCAAGCTACACTTTAATTTTGAACTAGTTTTTTTCTTTTATTGTTCCTCAATAACAAAATTTCTAAAATGGCGTGACCAACAAGTGGTTAACAATCTTTATTCTGCTTCTTTTGTTAATGAAATGTGTAAATTTTAATGTACGCCCTTCTAGACTTTTTCTGGCGTTTAAAGCCACAATAGTACGCTAAGTGGGCGTAAAGTACGCCCAAACTCTATTTATTCTTCGGTTATATGCTGCGTTTTACAATAGCTTTGTTGCTTAAACGTGTATTTTAATATTTTTGTGTGCTTTGAGGAAACGTACCAAAAAAAAGCAGTTTTTCATCTGCGTGTTTACACGCATGTGTTTGAACTGGGCTTCCTATCCTAAGTTAAGTATTAAGCTACCATTTTGAAGTTAGCAAAGTGATTCCCAGGATCCTGTTTTTAAGAAGCGTTAAATCTGCAAAAACGGACATGGTTCCTCACATGGTTGAATAAAAGTGTGGAAAAGATAAGAACTTGCAAGTCAGTGCGAAGGTTGATTAAAAAAGGATGACTGTGCCTGCTTATGATGATAAGTTGGTCGTGCTCGTGTTATCTGATAATGAATCAACTATCATTCGCAACAAATACGTGTTTTCGTATCATCTAAACTGGTAAATTGAGACTTTTGACATTATATGTTGTTATATTGTTTCCTTTAAAAGTATTTGTCTTCTTTTAATATAACTTCTTTTTATAATTTTTCTGTGAGCGTACTCAAACAATCAATGCTGTGTGTACCAGTAGTTTCTTTGTTTTCAAATGACATGTTTTCAATAGCATTGAGAAAAACAGCCAAACTGTTGAAAATCAAACTTGTACGACAATGTTGATTTCTTGTTAATAGCTTCTTTTATATTTTGTGTCCATTATTAAAATAACTCAAGTGAGTTGTACTGAGTCTTGTGACTTGTCTCGGTGTCTGCTGATATTTCCAATAGAGCGGCATCCCATTGTTCGCGGTCCCTCTATGGGCTTCACACAGATAGGGAAGCAGGGGCGCGATTAAAAGTGTATTTGTTTTTAGCCTACCTGTAGGCCCAACGCTTTTTCTTTGCTTTTTTGATCGATTTTTTGATCGATCACTGGTGTTTTCGATTTTCTGAAAATAGTACGCATGCACATTAACGACTTGCCTCCCAGAAAATGCTAACGATGCTATAGTTTCCAGTCCCCTCTTTTTATCAAGGCTGAATGACTAAGGCGAATTGGACAATCTATGAGTACGTAAGAGCTTGTGATATTCGAATGTCGTTTTTTTCATGGTAATCAAAACTTCTGGCCGCATTTCCAACCTTGTTTCTAGAGCTTCTTTTTCTTTTTGACCTACTGGTGGTGGTCCAGATTCCGTCCCAATTTAAAAAAACCTAACAAATGCTGGGGGGGGGGGGGGGCGAGTATGGCCGCGTTTCTTTATCCTTATCCAGCCGTCATTTTCAAAAATTACTCCTGGCTTAGCCAAGAAGACTGATTTGATCCATTTTATGCTACGCATGTTCATAAAATAATGTGCACCCTAAATGCAAAATGGTCTTTATATATCATGAATGCTTTATATCATTACATAATAAATTTTACACTACATGGCACACGCTCTCGACGCAGCGAGTTGCCCATTTGATTTCTCCCGCAGCTTCTTGTCTTAGTTTTGCTTTTGTGCATTACTATTTAACAAATCAACACAGACGAATCGCGTGACTATTACAAACCAATTCTGTACTTACAAATAATGAAGCGTCATTAGGTTTTTGAATAAATAGTTTTTTATGTATCCAAATAAAACATGTATTTTAAACAAGAAAAAAAGTATTCTTTGAGCAATTTTAGGCTGGTCCTGTTTTTACATATTTTGTAACACCCGCCATATTGTTTAGGGCGAGGAACAAATGTTCTCAATCAGGTAAGTAGACAAACAATTTTAGTTTGCTTAGGTCAAGTGGTTGGTAAGATATTAAGAGCGGGTTAATTTAACCGGCCTCGAAAAAAGCTCTATAACGACCGGTATGAACAGAATTAAGGGGAATTAATTTCTGGAGGAATGCGAAATTGGCGTTGTAAAAGTTAGTTTTCTGAGAACTATAAGAAGTTCGTACATAAAAAGCCTGTAATAATGGAATTGAAAAAAGTTAATTTACAAAATTTGATTCTCAAGAAATTTTAGAATTTGCTAACTTCGCAAAAATTTATTTTTCGCAAAAATTAATATCCTTAAAGTAACCTTTCTATGGTCCTGCTTTTCGACATAACAGAATGGGTGTGTATGTACTAAAATGTAAACTATCTGGAACCTTTTGTAAAACAAAGAAAGTTTTTTTCGAAAATTTAGGTAATCACAAGTTTGAACATCTATATTATAATACCCGTATACGTCTGTCTGTCTGTCACGTAAAATGGTAGAAGCACGCAATGCGGTATAAAAAGGATAGGGGAACCCGTGGATTTCCCATACATATCCCAAATATCTAAGGCAGGCTTTTATGATCAATAGCTGTCACCACATAACCAACAAATCAGTCTGTCCTCCTCTTCAGGCCAAACTTAAAACTTTTTCTTTTTAAAATGTACAATGAGTCAATCTTGGTGGGGTTTGTGTTAAGCAATATTTGAAGATTTTTATAGTATCAACATGGCGTTCAAGGCCGGGTTGCCTAACTAGACACCATATCAATAGCTGTACTTTGTCCAATATTTTTCGAATCGCTAGCTAAGGACACACAAAATAGCAATACTGCCAATATGCACCACAGGTAATAATCTGGAATGTCTGAGATGGACAAACCCGTGAATTTTGTATGGAAAAATTATCATTTCTACAATAATAGCCGTCGTCTCTCCGTTTGTCTATCTTTTGTGGAAGCACTAAATGCGATATATAAGGGGCGGCGATCCCGTGGTTTTTTCACGGGTTGAAGACTAGTATGGTAATAATAGGCGTGGTCTGTCTCTGCCTGATTCCACAGTCTAGCTACGGACACACCAAATAGGAAATATGATATAATTTTATTGGTTTTGTTGCGTCCAAAGAATTTCCATGTGTTTAAAAAAAACTCCCGGTTTCAAATCAAAAAAATTGGTATATTTTGAGAGTTAACGGGTATCATAATATATAGATACTACGAATAACAAGTTAAAGAAAAAACTACGCGAACACAAAAGATGTATGTTATTGTTCTACTTACATATACTGGAGCTTCACGAGGCTTTTAAATGTGTTGTTGTTTAAATGCGTTAGATAGTTTCTAGAAAAATCTCTAAAAATGAACAAATAAAGTTGTGCATATAACTAGGCTGAATAGATATATTTTGGTAATGGTAAGCATTTTGTTACAATCTGACAATAGTAAATAAATAAATGTCATTTCTTTTACCCCAATTTCCAAAAAATGGTTAATTACAATTAAAGAAAAAATTAGCCTGCTTCTAATTCGATTATCCAGCACCATTTTCCATATCAAATATTTACATAATAATTGGACCCCCCCTGGTTATATCAATCCCCTTTTTCCTATACACCTTGCTTTCCAAGAACAGATTAAATAATTCTTCATAGTGTAGTATTTTTTTTTTATATATTAAGTATTCTATATGATTCAATGTGTTCATGAACTTTACAAGTGTATAACGCATCAGTTAGTTTAAAAAAATGACATTCAATTTAAATTTTAGCGTTGTTGTGATGTTACGTACAAAAATCTGTTTTGAGAAGAAAAACTGGTACTTCCCCATGGGCGAAGTATACATGGCAATATATAAGTTATCATTACAGGGCTGGAACTTCAAATTAGACCATGAAACTTGTAAACTGAAATAACATACTGGCTTGGTTTTAGTGAACAAGAAACAGTACCTTTTGTAGCTACGTAATAAATATTTTAGTTGAACAAACGTATTAAAAGGTAGAGATAATAATTACTACTTACAAAACAACCAGATTTTTGTTTTCCACAAAAACCTTTTCATCCATTACATGTATGGCATTTCTTGATAAGTTTAGAAATCGCAGTTCCTTGCAAGGATTAAATACACTTTCAGGAAGACCTGTTAGGGTGTTGTTGCTTAGATCTACTGCTCCTAAGTTTGGTAAGCCAGAAAATTGATTAGATGTCAAGCGACGAATTTGACAACCTGACAATCGAAGATTTGTCAACGTGTTTGATTTCAACGAAAGATAGTCAATGGTTTCCAGTATCTGATTTGTGATCATTCTATAAAAGCGTTTAAACATGAAATGATGAATAATTATGCAAGATAGTGATGTCGGCCAGGATGTCATGTTAACAAAAACAAAAAAACTTTCTTAAAAGAAATTAGGAAGTCGAATATTTAACGTTGCGCATAATAAAATGAATTTCTTAACACCACCAGGTAGTTCAGCCACCCTGGTGGGATTATTTTTATTAACGTTTGTTCTAGAAGAGATTGTATCACTTATTCCTATAACTAGTAGATATGGAAAGTTTTATTCCCCTTACTAAAATAAAAGTTTTTTTTTTACATTTTGTTAAAGCTGGTTAGAAAAATCTTGGAAATCATTACAGCCAACCAGTGTCTTCGAAAAAATGAATACGTCAGCATTTAATTTCTGATGTAAGATCATTACTTCTATTTACTATGCCCGGTATCATCGTCATAGGATTTTGTCTTTCCTGAAATTCAATCCCTTCAAAAACAAGAGTCAAAGCCGCCACCCCCCCCCCCCCCCCCCTCCTCCCCCTGAAAAGAATAGGGTAAATCGAAAGATTCCACTTTTCTATGCAGCACCTATCCATCTATAAATGGTTTAAGGTATTAACAATACTTACAAAACAGATACATCACTTGGTATTTTTGGAGGCAACACCCTCCATCCCAGGTTATTGCATTTTAACAAACCAGCACCTTTAAATATCTTTCTTTCACAACTGTCATACGACTGACATATACCAACTGAAAGAAGCGCCATTTGAAAGAAGAAGGAGAAGACTTCACTATGTTGCATTGTGCAGTGTTTATTGTTATGTAACATACATCTCGTTGGTTAAATAATGTGATCTTGAAATACATGAATTGGCGTGAAAAGTTATTAATTGATCATATGATACAAACTATTTTATGACGTCAAATATTTCTCCTTGTTCCCTTTTGTTCTCTTTGCCATGCGAGGTAAACTTACAAATCAATCTCGCAGATCATATATAGACCAAGGGGTGATCAAGGCTTTAAAGCCTTGTTAAGTTAATTCCATAATACAGGTATGACTAGTATAGTCATACCTGTATTATGGAATTAATTAAGACAGGGTACACAAAGGCGAAACTTAAGGGAAATTGCTATGTTGAATTTAGCAAAAATTTTCCCTTTTTTTAGGATTGTTGAGGTCACTAAGCATCCTTAAATCCTATGTCCTCTTTGGACATCAAAAATTTGACAAACTCAAGATGCTAAGTTCAAGATATGTGAATTTGATGCAGAAATGACAAACACACATAGCTTTTAGAGATGAGTCTGGTATCCACAGTCTATGCACAAAAAACACAAACAAAAAGATCAGACAGAGCGTTAAAATCAATTATTGAAAAAATAGTATAGCTAATATTCATTTAGAAAAGGTGGCAGTATAAAAAACGCAGAGATAGCAGAAACTTGTAAAGAAAGTCTGACTAAGCGCGGGTAAACGTGGATAAATGCGGGATGGCCAAAGTATTTTGACAAGAGGGCACAGCTACAGTTTTATGAAGAAAAAAATTTATTGCAGCTTATTTACAAAATGTTGAGATGCACTTCTGTTATTGTGGCGGAGTATCTAAAACAACAAACTACTTTGTTCATTTCACTTACTTAATTATCTCAGAGCCTGTCTGTGATTTTTCCGTTGGACTCATAGCTTATCTTGCAATATAAACCACACAGCTTAACATATTGTGACCGTTGGAAATGTTATTGTTAAAACAAGAAACCAGTACGCATAATCTATTGTTAGCTATTTTGCTTGATTGCACAATTATAATAGGTGCTTGACTTTATCCCCAAGGGCATATATTTATATATTATATTTATTATGCAGAAAAGCATGCTTTATTCTGCTTTATATTCAAGCCTTTAGCTAGTAATATGTTTATGGTGGCCCATCGCTGCCATAAAACATTAAATTTATCGTAAACAATATTGTAGAAAACAAAGAAAACATAAATTTAATTTTGTTACTATCACTGCCAGATTGTGGCAAACGGGTGCGCCGGATCTCAGTGTTTTGTCCCTCGTATATATTATCCGTATCACTCTTTTGTGCATCTGTGCTGCCTGTTAACACGAAGAAATTATTCAGCTGGGTGTCAGACATAAAGCTGCGGGGCAGCCTTTTTAAATAGATATACAAAATACAGTTTATTTTATAAAGAAAGGTTGAGCCACAATTAACGTGTGACACAGTATTGAACACTCGTTAGGAGCGTTTAACAAGAGTAGTAAACTGTGCCACATATCCAGGTGGAGCGCGTTATCACAGAAATTCTCGCCCGATGATGTATAATAATGATGGTCACAACATGCTGACGTCATTAACGGGAATCAATAACCACAGAAATTCTCGCCCGATGATGTATAATAATGATGGTCACAACATGCTGACGTCATTAACAGGAATCAATAACCCCGATAACTCCGTGGAGTTTTAACGGGTTACTTTTCAATAATAGCTATATGCTGTGTGTTTAAAAAAGTTGCGCCGCTGCTTTAGTTCGGAAATTCCCCGCAGAACTCGATTTTTACGGACTTTGTTTTGTTGGCACACAACTTAATTTCAGAATCACAGCAGAAGCCCCAAAAGTGGAAGCATGGTACAAAGGCCATTTTGGTTTTGAAGTGGTGGAAGTTTTAAGGTTCATATGCAAGAATATTTATTTTCTTCATGTGCCGGTTAGTCCTGTATTCTATAGCCGTATTCTGTCTGTGTGTACGTAATGGTAGCGCTAATCTTAAATTGTTTGATCTTTCCGCGGCGCTATTTTAAAATTTTATTTGCACATGAAAATTCACGGTTTCTATGTTTTAAGAAGCGACAGACAAAATTAACATTGCGTGGTCTATTTGGTTAAAAAAGTTTAATGCTCAGATGGAAAAGCGCGACAAGTGGGTAGGAAGCCAGATTCTCTATTGTGAGCGGATTTCTTGTTACAACCTCTACTCGCATCCACTAAATCGACCATACTTACGGGTGAGTGTGTTGGCGGATTCTTCATATTGCCACCACAGAAAGGTTGAAGAAACCCTTATTTCACACTAAGCCTGCTACTACATGCTTTCTTAAATACGAGTAATGAATAATTTATACACTTACTCATGTTGTCGCATTTTGCTGCATCATGATCTGACTGTAGTAATTAGGGCATAACGATGCAATTAAATTATTTGTTGGTGCAGCCGCTGATGAATGGTATCTGAATAAATAGCCCGGGTATTGTCTGAAATCATCGCTTGGATACGTGTAAGCATGTGTGGAGTGGACTCTCCACTTACATCTGTCGTCATTTTATCTCCATCTCTATTGTGAGAGAAGAACTAGACTTCTCAGAGATAAATAACAGAACTTTTTGTTTTGCGAATATTAGGATTAACGCGATTTCATTTGAGGACGACATGGATTTGGATGGTGCGATACTCCTTGTAAATATGGAAGCCTCAATTGTGAATTATTTGCATATGACTGGTAAACGTGTTCTGTTAAGCTATGAGAAGAAAAAAAAATTGCTAACTAGATGATGTGATTCAAGAAGCTTAATACCTGTCTGTTTGGCGGAACCTAAAGCTCATAGCGGTCTGAGGGCGGAAGAAATGATTGCCTGGATGTGCGTAACCGCGATTGGAGTGAAACTTCTCCATACCCATCCTATCTCTATCATGGGGTAGCAAGTAAAGAATTGCTAATACAGGCTATGCACCGTCCCTTCGAGATAAGTAACCAGGCTTGCATTGAAGCAATCCGCTGTTATCCGCTTTAATGCATTTAACCTTTGATGTTTGAAAGCGTTTTCATAGAAGTTAACGTGTTGCTAACTATCAAGTTCTTTGATAACAATCCTACCGTTCTAAATATAAATCGTAATTTGCTAAAAAAAGAATTAGATTATTAATGTAACTTGTCCTTCGTAACTAAGCACATAGTCTGATTCTTACGGCAGAATCCTTGCCGTGTACATCCGTATGCATGTAGAACATACTAATAATAGGCATGTACCATCCCAAAAAGACACAGAATTATACTTGCGTCCTGGGATATGGTGTGATTACATATATCCTTGTGCCATCCTTATTCTTAGTGGAGAGTAATTAATTGCTAACAAGCTCTTACTATTTTTACACCGTTGCTTAATAATAACTTACAGATGTAGATAATTAACACGGTGGAATAATGGCTGTTAATTATTATACTAAGCAAAAACTTAACGTGTAAGACGTTAAGCGTTATTTAAGAGTTCAGATGAGAGCGCGACTAAAGTTTCAGGCGAAGTTCGTACGCAAATTTTGTAGTCCTTAGAATGCCTTTATTGGATAATATAAATATTATCATATCATGAACAAGCGAGTTTATCCTAAGCTAGTTTTCGACAGCTACAGCTGCCATCGACGGCAATGATCGTAATCATCTTTGGCTATTTATTATTTGAAGAGATAATTAGAGGATCGAAATTAACCAATCAGATCACAGCAATTAAAGTAATTAATTTTTTTACGGACCTAGATGGAAGCAATAAATTGATTAAAATCTTTCCTTTTTCTAAAGTTCGCTTTATGTTACGTTTGTCCGGAACCATTTTTTGCACTCTTTTCCCTAAATTTTCGCTTTCCGAAGTGCGGGTAATCATATTTCTGGAAGTTGATAAGAAATACTATTGATATGAGTATTTCTGTCTATACTATTTATAAAGTGCCAAAAGACAACATGACGAAACAGGAACGCATCACACTGTCTAAATTAAGAAGGGATAAAGATATTATGATCTTGCCAGCTGATAAAGGTCGAACGACGGTCATTTTAGACAAAAATGATTACCTTAATAAATGTTATGACCACATTAACAACGGTCCATAAGCACGCCTCAAACGAGATCCAACAGAAACTATCAAGCGTGACACAAGGAATATCCTGATACGTTTAAAATAAAGACGATAGCATCGATCATAGGTTGTATTACAAACTTAGACCTTCAGACACTCCACCTCCTCGATTCTATGGTCTTCCTGAAATACATAAACCTGGGATTCCTATACGTCCAATCGTGTCGTGTACAGGATCGCCTTTGTATAATTTATCGAAATACCTAGTTTCCATTCTTAGCAATTACACAAAGAGTGATCACTGTAAAAACTCGAAAGAGTTTTCGGAATTTATCAGAAACATACGGATCGAGGACGACGAGTGTATGGTATCATTCGACGTTACTTCACTGTACTTGTCAAACTAATGTCGTTGGTCCACATTGTACTTACAAAAACATGGTATTTATTTGACGGTAACTTCTTTACGCAAACTGACGGTGTGGCTATGCGTGGCCCAACATCCTCTGTGGTAGCTGAAATATATATGCAGGCTCATGAGACTACAGCTTTAACAACTGCAGATCACGCTCCAAGAGTTTGGAAAAGATTTGTGGATGACGTCTTTTTAATAATAAAAAGAGCACATCTAGACGTATTTCATGAACATATCAATAATTTGCACCCGAATATTCAATTT
This sequence comes from Hydractinia symbiolongicarpus, assembly GCF_029227915.1. Classification (NCBI taxonomy): domain Eukaryota; kingdom Metazoa; phylum Cnidaria; class Hydrozoa; order Anthoathecata; family Hydractiniidae; genus Hydractinia; species Hydractinia symbiolongicarpus. The sequence continues at coordinate 10,088,476 of NC_079878.1, forward strand.
ACAATTGAACATGAGAAGAACGGTAAGCTTCCTTTCTTAGACATTCTAGTGTCTCGCAACGGTGGTAACTTATCAGTATCAGTATACCACAAACCAACTCATACTGATCAATATCTCAACTACACATCTAATCACCAAATGTCCTGCAAAGAAAGTGTAGTGTCCTCATTACTGGACAGAGCAGTCAATGTAGTCAGTGGAGAGAATAACCGAAAAAAAGATTTATCTCATATAAACAACGCCTTACTTGCAAATGGGTACTCGAGACAGACCATTAGAGAAAAATCATGAACAGCACTGATAAGAGCAGTGACGGGGAAGATGAGGAAAATAAACCAGTAGCCACTGTATATATGCCTTATATATCAGGGACAAGTAATATACTTCATCGGGTATTGAAAGATCATAAAATAAAGCCAGTGTTTCAATCTAAAGCCACGCTACGTAGTATACTGTCGCATCCGAAAGACAAAATATGTCTAGAGAGTCAATATAATATTGTCTACGAAATCCCGTGTAAGGATTGTGATGCTGTTTATGTCGGTGAAACAAAAACGAATGTTTAAACAACGTGTGCAAGAGCACAAAAGAGCCGTACGCAACGCAGATACAGACAAAAATGAGATTCAGAACCATAACTGGAAGAATGATCATGTTATAGACTGGGACAACAAAAAGATCAAAGACCGAGAGTGTGGTTGTACAGCAAGAAAAGTAAAAGAAACCATAAATAGTATAGACAGAAATACTCATATCAATAGTATTTCCTATCAACTTCCAGAAATATGGTTACCCGCACTTCGGAAAGCGAACATTTAGGAAAGAAAGTGCAAAAAAATAGTTCCGGACAAACGTAACAAAAAAGCGAACTTTTAGAAAAAGAAACGTAACAAAAGGCGAACTTTTAGAAAAAGGAAAGATTTTAATCAATTTATTGCTTCCATCTGGGTCCGTGAAAAATTTAATTACTTTTATTGCTGTAATCTGATTGGTTAATTTCGATCCTCTAATTATCTCTTCAAATAATAAATAGCCAAAGGTGATTACGCTCATTCCCCGTTGATGACAGCTGTTGCTGTCGAGACGTAGCCTAGAATAAACTCGCTTATTCATGACATGATAGTATTTATATTATTCAATGACGATGACTGAACAGATAAGTGGTAATATTTTCAAAATGCCATATTTGTTGTGTTTAAATTAAATGGTCCAGAACTCCGTTTCTGGAGGCTTTCTGTCGCACCTATGTTAAAGGATTAACACTATTACCTCTTGGATGAGAAAAATCCAATAAAAGTTTATATTTACCTGACTCCTGTTTTGAAATGACGCGGAACCTACTTACCTGTAACTCCGTTAGTCGTGGTTGCAAAAAATGTCCCGCTGTAATGCCTCTAGCAATCTTTTTCCTCCTGCAATGACATACCGATGGGTTCTTTTTGTTGCGGGTGTTAGGTCGCTTCGCATTGCAAGCAATGCTAAGTCCGTTTTGTAGACAGTCCAATAGCTACGTACTCACCTAAGTCAGTCTTCGGGATCCTGTCGTACACAGTTTTCCACTCTTGGATATCGGTAGGCCCTGTTTGCCTAACTGATGGAAGCCGTGATGAACGTTAAGTGCTGATATCTTTACCCTGCTCTAGTCTTCGGATGAAAACAGGTCTGGTGGCCCGCTAGACACGTCCGATGTATCAAAAAAATGCTGTGCACTGAACCAGTTGTTCCGAACTCGCCGTTTTCCAGACTGGGAGAAGCTAGTATCGTGTTCACTTCTTCTCCCTTTGTTTCCGCTGCCTAAGACATTTCTAAGACACCCAGCATACTGATGGGGAAAGCTACATCTGTCACGCACGTGCGGGTACCTACAAAAAGGAGAGTTGCAGTTATCAAAATTAAAGTCATTTATTTATTGATAATGCTTTACTGGGTGAAAAGCTATTCTGGTAGGAGCTAAGGTGGTAGAAACATACAGAGTTATGTCGGTCACCGCTAATTTTCTCTCTGGTTTTAACGCACTAGATGCTCTAAATATGCAGTCGTAATCTAAATTTCCTTAAACGGGCTACGAAACGGCTGTCGATTTTCAATTTTAGTGATTTACACGAAAGTCAAGCTAATGGCGGTGAAAAAGTTTATGATCACTGAGTAAATTATATTTGTATCCACAGGTAAATTCCTAAAGTAACTTTAAAGTTTAGCATAAACATGTATAAGTAACTGGTTAGCAACATAAACAAAATGTTTTGTAACTATGGAGGTTGAAATTTATTTATTTATTTATTATTTTACTTTGTTTACTATACAAAGTAATTTTACATTAATAGTCCGATGCATTCCTTTTTTAACGGTTAGTAATTAATTAAAGCTCTGATTTCTCTCCCTCCTTCCTGGCTCGTTATTTGTGTACGGCATGTTGCCATTTTCAAATTTCGAACGCTCCGCTCCGGTGACGTGACTACCTCTATTGTTTTATTGACAGATCCCGGCAGCATGTTGAGATCATCGCATTCCTTAAAAGAAAGGAGCAAACCTTTTCATAATTTAAAAGCAATTAGAAAAAGAGGAAGTTTCAATGGCAATTTAAATTAGAAAATATGAGTTAGCCTCTGAAACGTAAATTCGGCAGTTTTATAGCTATTTAACTTTCAAAGCAAATAATAAGGACGCAGGGTGTGTAAAAAGGGGAAAATGTTTGTCATTAAAGAATATAAAATTTTTAAAAAATGTTTATTGCTGTAAATTCCTGAAACCTCTTAGATGTACAGATACTTGTTTTTGCACCGAAGTATCTAATTCTTTGTATGACGCGAAAACTAACGATAAAACGTCCGACACTTAGAAACTCATAGGTGGTAAAGTTTATTAAGACTAATGAAAATGTTAATAAAATTTGAAAAAACATATTTTGAATCTTAAACTAGCTGTTCTTAAAATTCTCCAGTGCCTTATTTATTACTTTATTTTGACTGAGTGGCTTAACTTAATTCATAACAAACAAACAAACATAAAATGGTATTATTGAGAAATTACGACAACAAAAACCGAGAGTTGGTCTGAAATTGTTATCATACAAAACCTTGGCTTAGTATCAACATTAGATGAATTTTGCATCATATTTTTTATGACGCAGAATCGTAAAAAGTAATTTAAAAATTTTTATCAAACGCTAATAAGCATCAACATTATGCCCAGCCACAAGTACAATTCTAGACAGGCAGACATTGCTTCTTGACATTAATGTAAATGTATATAAAAAAAAATAATAATAGAAACATGCGAAAAAAAAATACTGTCTATGGCATTCAGTTGTTTATAATGAACATTATGCTTGCAAAAAATTACTTCCAGTCTAAAATTCTCGATTTACGAGGAAAAAGTAGGAATGAAAGTAATCAAAATATATATGTCGTTAATGTGAATAACAAAAATAGAATCGTAAGATAAAAACTATTGTCAATGGCATTCAGTTGCTCACATTTATATCAAATTCGTACAATATAAAAAATTAAATTAAATGTCAACAATAACAAACTCATTGAATATACTAATGCAACAAAACTGAAAAATAAAGGAAAAATAAAACTCAACATAAACCCAAATTTACCAGCCAATATATAAAGAGACGAAAATAGAGTAACATTTTTATTCAGTTTCCACAATTGGGGAACTATAACTGCATCATCCAAAACATAAACCATCGATAAAAAGATATTTGAAGCAAACATTAGAATAACAATGACGGTAACGTTAGATATAATTGACGAGCACCAAATCGATACGACTGAAATCATTCTTAATATTATAGCTAGTACCAAAAATAATTTGTTACCAGTTTTTCTAATTATGTAAGGTAAACATAGGCTACAGAAAGATGCAATGGTGTAACGAGATACGAAAATTGCAGTAAGCAATGTTTCATGTAAATAATATTTTTTTTCCATATTCAATATATGAAAAGGACATCGTTTCCCTTATAATTGCTGTTGTAAATGTAGAGAGAAAAATTGCAAATACTTTCAATAACCTTTGACCATTTGAATGGTCTTCTAACCGGCTTGAAACCTCTTTATTGGATTTATTCGATACTATTTCTTTCTTGTAGAGCCAAATCATAAATGGAATACTTACCAGCAATTGTACTCGATGACAATTGAAGCTGCATTATGTTGAATTGCAATCCAACTGGAAGAAGCTGAAAAAAGGCTAAAGTTAGGCTACCCATTGTTGTTGCAAAACTTAATACATTTACAGCTTTTATATTGTCTGGACCTTCGGTTAATCTATTAATCTCTGAGTGGGCAATAGGTTGAAAATTCGTGGAACATCCAAGTAGAGTCAATGAAATCATTATCCAATGAATGTTCTTAGTAAAGGCAAATGGAAGCAAAGATGCAACTTTAGTAATAGCTAATGACAACAACATTTCCTTTACTTGACCTGTTTTATCGACAATAAGTGCACTGAATGGGTCTGCTACCAGTGAAACATACCAAAGTAAAATGTGCCCTATGGCAAAATTAACTTGCGCCTTCTGTGGATTTATATCATCAAAATGAGGAAACAAAAAAATCACGGTGGCAGTAACTTCAACTCCAAATGAGTAGATTATTAAGCCGTGCAAAACAGCGTATTTAATATTCTTCATTTTTTAATGTTGTTCCTACAATGAAAAGAATGAGAAATTTTATATTTAATTAGAACCGTGGGGAAATTCTTTCAACATGAACGCAAAGAAAATACAGTTTATCATCATATAAACACTCTAATATAAAATTTGGTGGTAAATATTTAAGCCTAAGGTATTTCCCATTTTGGATTGATTGAAGTTTTCTCAACCTTTTAGAGGTATATTAATACTGACGATATTTTCCTTGTTTAATGCACTCAATTTTCAGTTAAACATTTCTGGTTCGCCAAAATGTACCCATTCCTAAATTTTTAACACTAAACTCTGTCTTATGCGCTCATAGGATTAAACCTTTTTAATCCAGTTAGGAGTTCTTTGCTATTCTTTTTCTTTTGCTTCTGTGAACATTCTAACTTCCTCCAAAAAAATCCTTTCACTGCGTAGCACTGTTGTATTCTTTATAGGGCCATGTTTTTTTAGGCAAATTATGCAGCAAAAGAATATTCTTCCTGATATTGTTCGCGAAAAATGGGAACTTTATTCAGTTTTACATGGTTACTACGTCTTTTAAGGAAAAAAATAGCAGCAGTTTTTCTGTGACATCATCGAAAGTTTAAAATTTGCAAAATTCCTCCCCTCTTCCTCTGAACGAAATATTTTTGTTGGTAATCGTTACAATAACCTGCGTAAGTAAAGGCTCGTTCCTTTTTGTTTTGAGAATCTGATTTTTTGAATGTCTTTTTTAATTATCCAAAGTTATTAAATCTGGACGTTTGAGAAATTTTCTCTTTAATCTCATCTGGATCTAGAGTTTGTTGCTAAGCAGCACGCACAACCTTTTTGCTATATCACAATTCTTGATTAAAGTGAGGTGTATTTCTCATCTAGGATACTAATTATTATTATTATTTAAGTTTACAGAACTTTGATTAGTCTAATAAACTGAACTCGTCATTTTTTCCTTTTTGATATTTAGGTAGCTAAAATAGCTTAAATTAACAAAGACACAAATGCTTGCTTCAGTCCAAGAAAATGCTTAAGATATCAATTCACAATCAAACAATTCTGTGACTGAAAAACCTCTAAGAATTGTTCACAAGCTACGCATCCTGGATACCCAGTCTATCATTACCCAGTCATAGCTGAAATTGTAGAGCGTCCTCCAATACAGGTGTGTAAAAAGCTAGCTACGTTTAAACCGAAATTTGAGTATTGACTCTTAAAAAGACTATGTAGAAGGTTGAAAAAGATATACGAAAAGGTTACTTTCTACAGTTTAAGCGAATTAGGTTAAGGACTCCCTTTTCCAAATGTCATTTGCTAAGGATACCGATCTGTATAAACAATTTCCATAAGCTTCAGATCTGCCAAGTGAGCACACAACTGGAACTTTTAATCATGTTTGTTACACCAAACCCCGTTACAAACAACAGCAAGAATAATAGGTGGCTTTACTATTGTTTTATTGACGCAAAAAAAATCTGGCATTTATTGCTATTGCCTTCACAACACAAATCAAAGGAGATAGCTAAACTAAATTTCCCGTTTAAGAACTTTTTATCCATCTTTTCCCTATAATTAATTAATCCAAACAGGAACTTCTGATTTCTCAATCTTTTTACTGAAATGATGTCGCTCAATTTAACAAAAAAGATTACTTTACTAAAGTTATAACAAATAATTGCGACCAAATTATTATGTAGACGAGGCAAAACGCGAATATAGAACAATGCAGTTTTATAATGATGCAATTGCATTATATGAGAATGAACTATCTGAAGTAAAGGGAGTGAGTACTGAAGTGAATATTACTTCTTGCTGCATCCCCAAAATTTGTTTTTTTTTACGAGACAAAAAATAAGATTCAGTTCGATCGAATAATCTATATAAAAATACAGAGACTGTGTCTGTCCGTAACAGGCAAAGTGGATATCGTCATTTTCCCTTGATGTCGCCGAAAAACTTATGTCTAATATGTTAAATTTTCTGACGTTACGGCGTCACGTCAATAACACTACTTTAACGTCAATATCCCATATTAAATTAATGAAGCCATTACAGTGCACTTAAAAATTTGAGGCCAAATAACTTGGAAACGAGGTGGTGACGTCAATGTTTTTTCACCACGTGGGTAACTAGGGACCACATGGGACCAATTTGGGTAAGTTTTCCAAACTTACATTTTCTTGATCATCGTTTCAAGGTCTATACGATGAAGGTAACAGGGATATAAATTTCTGAAAAATTTTTTTCGCGTTTTAACCGGCCATTGCTGATTTCAGCAAAATTTTTAAACCCTTACGTGTCCTTATTCGTTCGTAGAAAAGATATGATCCTGTACATTATTTTGATCAGCGTTTTAACCTCTACACGTTAGAGGCAACGAATAAACTAAATTTCGCCAATTTTTTTTGGATTTGCAATGCTGACCTCAGCAAAACGTCTTAAACAATCAACTTTTTCAATGTGGATTTTTTCACGGGTCTTTATCGATTAGTATCTATATAATAATACGCTAAGTGTGTCTGTCTGTGTGTCTGTGACAGGCAAAGTGGATGTCTTCATTTTCCTTTGATGTTGCCGAAAAATGCATCTCTAATATGTCAAATTTTCTGACGTTACGGCGCGACGAAAATAACACTACCTTAACGTCAATATCCTATATTAAATTAATGAAACCATTACAGTGCACCTAAAACTTTGAGGCCAAATAACTTGGAAACGAGGTGGTGACGTTAATGATTTTTCACCGCGTGGGTAACTAGGGACCACCTAGGATCAATTTGGGTAATTTTCCCAAACCCGGATCCCCGTATCCGTTTTGGAATGGACGGGTTGATGACGTCATCAAAAAACCTTTAAACCCTAATATTTCTGCAACCGTTTCTCAAAGGTACATCATCTTATACATTTTCTTGATCAGCGTTTCAAGATCTATGCGATGGAGGCAACATGTATACTAATTTCTAAAAAAATATTTAGGGTTTTGACGGTTCTTTGCCGACGTCAGCAAAATTTTTAATCCCTGATATCTCATTAGGCGTTCGTCGAGAACATATGATTCTGTACGTTATTTTGACCAGTGTTTCAACCTCTACACATTACAGACAAAGAATAAACAAATTTCGCAATGTTTTTTTTATCTGCACTGCACTGCTGACGTCAGCAAAACATCTAAAACAACTTTCTTTTTATTGACCTTTTACCTAAGTGGATTTATCCACGGGCTTTATACACTAGTCTCTTATAATAATACAGAGACTGTGTCTGTTTGTAACAGGCAAAGTGGATGAGTTTATTTTCCTTTAATGTTGCCGAAAAATGTATTTCTAATATGTTAAGTTTTCTGACGTTACAGCGCGACGTTAATAACACTACTTTAACGTCAATATCCTATATTAAACTAATGAAGCCATTACAGTGCATCTAAAACTTTGAGGCCAAATAACTTGGAAACGAGGTGGTGACGTCAGTGGTTTTTCACCGCGTGGGTAACTAGGTACCACCTAGGACCAATTTGGGTAAGTTTCCCCAAACCCGAGTCGCCAAATCCGTTTCGGAATAGACGGGTTGATGACGTCATCCAAAAACCTTCAAACCTTAATATCTTTGCAACCGTTTGTCAAAAGTACATGATCCTATACATTTTCTTGATCAGTTTACAAGATCTATTAGATGAAAGCAACAGGAATACAAATTTACAAAAAAAAATAATTTTTTACGGGCCAATGCTGACGTCTGCAAAAATTTTAAACCCTTATATCTCATTAACCGCTCATCAAAAGCACATGATCATATACAGTTTTTTGATCAGCACTTTAAGCTCTACACAATAGAGGCAAGGTGAAAACAAGCGGAATTATGTTTTTTGTGTATGGGTTACTGACGTCATCAAAATTCAACTAACGCTTCGCTTTTTCATTTTTATCCTGCCTCAGTGGATTTTTTCACGTTCTTTATCGACTCATATAATAATAATAATATAATAAAAATGCAAATGTCCAACAAGATCAAAGGTGATTAACAAAAGTTACGCAAAATATACTTGCTAAATACTTGCTTGCTAGAAGTACACCAACAAAAGCATACCAGATATTGAAAAACTCCCACATCGTTAGTTCATACAAAATGGGTTATTACAAAGTTTTGACAATCTGCAGTTTGTAACACATCATGCCAAACTCAGCTATTCAATCTATTGCATACAGTAACCCTTTCAAATATTTACATAAAATATAAGAAATCAACAGTCCACGACGCGGAATGAAAATATAAAAACTTGAATCATTTTAGCATGCTTCCCTTTACCGCAATATTTTAACCCAAAATATTAAAAAGAACGGTTCGCCTTACAGGCCCAAACTCAAATGAAAGGAAAATGTAAAAAAAAACGTAATTTCGGTCATATGTCAACCTCTCCCATAAAAGTTTATACAAAATATAAAAAAGTACCTTGCAAGGTTAAAATTCTAATTATACACAAAATAGTTTTTTCAAAAATATGGCCTGTTGTCTTCCATAACAAATTTTCAACACAAGTTGTGTTATTACTAAATTAAATTATTTCTACCTTTTAACCCAAAATTTTAAATCTCAAAATTTGAAACACATAAATTGTAAGTCAACTAAAATCAGTTATGTCTGTCTATACCGGCCTCTGACACAGACGTTTACACAGAATATAAACAAATATAAAGCCCGTAAAAAAAATCCCACTTGATTAGGGACACAAATAGTAACAATGTTAATAACGCTGTTTCTTGTGTTCAAGTTGAAACGCTGATCAGAATAACGCATGGGATTACGTACTTTCCACAAAGTGGTAAATAAATATTATGATTGAAAGAATTTTTGATGATGTCACGAGGTCTTTCATATACAATTTTTTCTTCCTGTTTTCTGTTTGTTTAAAGTTAAAAGAACAATTCCGCAAAACTCTTGTAAAATTTAGTAGGTATAAGCACACTTTCCAGCATGTAAAAAGTCAAGCTTGACAACATGCAGAAAATCTTTCAATTATTGTCATACGGAGCAGAAATAAAGGTATACTAAGCAATGAACATAGTCACATTTCAGAGCATAACAGGTCAGATCATTGTCGCCTCTTAAACCTTGTGAAGAAAACAGCGCAAATGTTCCATGCGCGATAACAATGCATTTTTTTGAATTTAAAAATCAAATGCATTTTAAACGATCGTAACGTAACATATGTACACATTGATTTAGGTTTGTTTACATTTTGGTATGTTTATAATAACGTCAACAACACTGAATCACTCAACCTGTAGTGTTAAAAACAGTAACAACAACACTAACTACTTTTTATATAAATTCTTCTCTTGGAGAAACACACTGTTTTATGTAAGAATTGTGTTTTTTTGTTTCGGGCTTAATATTCTTAACTTTTAGACAAATATTAACTTCTCATAATTCTTAAAACATTGTTAGCATGACTATTGCCTAATACAGTTTACTATAATTTGCTATAGCTAACGGCAAATTCTGATTCGCGTAACGGGTCTATTTTTCTTCTAATTGAATTTTGTGCATCATACAAATTATTGTTTGTAGAGCTAACAATCGAACTTTGACATATTTATAGAATATTTTTAATTCTGACCCATTTTTTCAGAAAATACTCTTATAAAAGAGTGCGTAAAAAAGCATGTTCAGGTTCAGATCTTAAAGTTGAAATGGCTAAAATCTCGTTACACATCTTAATTCATCTTTCTGCCAGTAAACAATAGTGGATCATCTTCTTAATGTTACACCTCCTTTTCTTTGGCTTTCTTAGTAGATAGGTAGCTAGCGTTTTCTTGATGAAAGTCTAATCGATTTTCTACTTCGATTACTAAACTTCGCATCTTCCCAAATAAAACGGATTGGAAATGTACACATTTATCTTGGAGAATTTTATATTATTTCCAAAATTTCTCTTTGTGACATTACAACATCGTACGTTTTATTTCTTTAGAAGAGATACTTCTAACCAATACCAAGATTTATACTGGACAACAACAGGTTGTTTTTTTGCAACATTTTATGTCTGAACTATATTTGAATGCGAGTAGCAACCTCGTTCCCGGAACACAAAACTGAAAGAAAAAGAACAAAAAAATTAAACTAACCTGGCGATGGGAAACATTGGCATGCTTTGTTTAATAGTTTAATTTGAGAAGATGAGTACAAAAGATATAAAAAAGAGACCGCCTTCTTTGCTTTGATTTTCTCTTTTTAATCGATAACCAACTTGTTTCCGTGAGATACGGCATGCGGGTAATAACGGCCCCGTACGGCTTTAAAAGAAGCAACAGATTAATCTCCCGTTTTGCGATATTATTAAGTAAGTAAATGTTAGCTTAATGCCACGCTTTGGAGAGACAATGCATGAGCCATAAGAAAGTAACTTGTGATTTTATTGCCGTGAGCTTACATAGTCCCTTGCCATAGCGTATTATCACATACACATACTATCAAGTGTGGTACAATATGTAATTATAACCTGTACTGAACTGAATATTACTTATTACTGGATCCCGAATATTAGTTATTTAACGAAGTAAAGATAGGATTCGCTTCGATCAGAATATATATTAATACAAGTCGTACATATTTGACACATACCTATATTCTCAAGTCTTGACTGTCATGTGAAGGTTGTAAGATACTTGATTCGTGTGGCTAGCTATCATATTAATACAATAGCAGAACACTCACTAAATTATATGGCTAAACACAAGGCTAAACATTATCACCGAGAAATAAAGTATTTAATAAGATAAAAAATGTACCTCTAAGAGCCCTGAAATTGTATTTAATAGCTAAAAATCGCAGAAGGAATGGTCATCCTGCATAATCGAAAAGGGTTTCGGTTCTGTCATTTTGACCGCAAACGCAAGTATATCACAACCTTTTCATATCTTTCGTCAAGCTTTTGCTTGCTCTTATATTTGCGTCAAAGGTGTTCACACAATCTTTTTCTCGTGTTTTCGTTTGCGTTTCCTACACTTGTGTGAACCAGACAATAAAGTTTAAATGATACCAGAGCCCGTTAAAAGTCCAACAACATATTTTCATTTCCTAAGCACAACGATGCCGATCTTCTGATCTACCAAAGTAAACACAAAATCCCAACTAGAATTATTAAACACTTGTTGCACAAACAACAAGAATAATATTATTGTGTCATTGTACAGTCTTCATGACGCCAAAAAATATTGTATTTGTTCCTATTGCCTTAGCTCCACAACACAAATCACTAAAATTCATGTTCAACAACTTTTTATCTATTTTTTTTCAATGATTAATTAAACAGGAACTTCTGTACTCTTAAATTTTTTTTACAAAACTGGTCTGTGTGGGATGCTCCCCCGCGAGAGAGCCTCCATTACTTTCAAACAAATTAACTTTTTATGGCAGCGTCTTATATGTTAGATATGTAATTGACGAACCTGAAAATGATCTCGGTCGTGCATAATAACAATGCAGCGTTTTCAAATTTCAAGAATCGAATATATTTCAAACGATTGTAACGTTACAGATGTAAACATTTAGATTTATTATCACGACATCAACACTGAATCACCTATTTCTTAGCGTTAAAAATAGTAACAACGGAAAAATTACTTTTTACATTTTACATAAATTCGTCTTTAGCATATACACGCTGTATTTCTTCTTGACAAATCCTATCATCATTATTCTTAGTATATTCTTAGCATGGCTCTGGTCTAATATAATAATACTTTAAAAAAAGTAAAGCTTGCTATATGTTGTTATAAGTTTAACCAACAAACGTTTATCACCATCCCTACCCTTCTCCTAATTATATTTTTCATTATAAGACAAAATAAAAGTAGTTAGAAAAAGTCCCAAAATTACAACACTTCATTACATGCTGGACAAAAATTATCCCAGTCAAAGGGGCCGTTGCTAACTAGCAATCTTTAAATATAATTGACAATCCTTGTTTGTTTGCGTAAGTCCAAGCTTGATGGATTTATGGATTTTTTGAAGTTTGAAATTCTCAAGATGCGCAAGCTTTTTTCTCTGCGATTATAGTCGTATTTTGTGTGTTCAAAATGGTAGCGCACAGCTTCATCATAGAAAAAAAATTTCTATCTGCGCGAAATACCAATTATAATGTCCGGCTTTTTTGAAAAAACAATCTCAGATTTTTTCGCGCCTTCAACAACGAAGGAACTTGTAAAACCACGTAAACCATTTTGATTTTGAAAGTAGTCGTGTTCCGCAATAGGTTGGTAGGTTACTATTTGACTTTTTTTCTCTTCTTAAAGCTTTTTATTTATGTCATTTATTGTCATGGTTTTTAGCCACTTGTAAATCTTTAACCACGCTAAAGTTTTTTATGAAAAAGGTATTACGGTATATACATGTGCGACACGGTTTACCTGTCCCTAACCCTAACCCTAACCCTAACCCTAACCGGTTTACCTCAATCCAGCTAATTTTTGAACATTCAGGGAATCCTATTTCGCAAAATAAAAGATGTTGGCCGACTGTTTACGGGGTAACAACGGGTTGTAAACTGTGTTTTTATATCTAGTTTTGGGAAAGCCATATTTTTAAAAAAATATATTGCACTCGGAGCACTATAATGTTGTATATGCTTCACTTGATTTACGACGTACTGGACACTGGTACAAAGCGCTCCACCTGGATGTGTGGCACAAATTACGGCTCTTATTAACTGCTCAACCAAACGTTCAACGGTGGGTCACACAGTTACTTGTGGCTTAACCTGCCATATCGACGCCGGTTCCCCAGGCCAGTCTCTATAATAACACCCATCTGTCTGTTTAAAATGTATTTCGGACCCTTGCAATTTGGGTTCTTCATATTTACTGGAGAGCTGAGACACACATAACACCGATACTGAAAATTTGTAACACAGGCGAATCCCTTGCGTTCTTCCCATTTATAATGGTGGCGGACTCACCTACGAAGGCACGAGAGGGAGATGTCTGTGATTTGATCTAATGATTAAAATAAGTATATCAACAAACTGTGGCAATTTCATCGGCTTGCGATTGGATTTATATATTACCCGTAAGGAGTACCCGAAAATTAAATGTGAATTTATAAATTAAATGCAAAATTCAAAACGCAGAAAAAATGTTAACGTATTCTGGAAATGCAAAACAACGTTCTCTGTTATAATAAATAACAAACAGGAAGGTAATGCTTAGGATAAACATGGTTTTTCTCTTCCATCGCATTGTTTCGGTGCTTAATTTTAGCTAGAAAAAACTATTGGCTCTAATTTTGATCTCTAAGGGAATTTTTAATTAGTATATTTGCTCTCAGATAATATTTAGATTGATCGCATAAACTATGCACGGCTCCTTCGTTTTATAGCCAAGGTTATATCTGAGATAGACTTAAATTAATTGCACATAGCCTAAAACTTGTAACCTAATTTGCCTAGATAAAAACTTTTGGCGTATAGTGTCAAGTCTTATAAAGAAGATTACACTAAATTTTACTCAGAAAATAGCAAATAACGTTCATATTTTTTGGTTTAGCAGTAACAAGACTTTTGATGACCTTAATAATCAAACATGGACGAAATCGATTTAGTTTCTCATAATCCTGTCTATTTAAAAGTCAATATAATTTTTCCCAGCATGGATTGTTTCACAATATCTATGAACACAATGAAAGTTATTGCAAGTAATACAGTCGTACTCTCTTTTCTAGCTCTCTTTCTCTCAGTTTGGAAGGCAAATCTTTCCCCTTTACAAACTGTACATGAATTTACACAGACTTTGATTTCTAAGAAGGGAGTTAAACTCTTGTAATAATGCGAACCTTATATTTCGTGCAACAAAAGGCCAGAAAAACACAGCTAAGGTACCTAACAGCAATGCTAGCAATACGCCTGGATTATCTGACCTCTAGTTATTATTTTAACTGGCTTGCATTACAAAAGAGTTAAAATATCAACAAATGGATAATTTTTTATTTGGGTCCGCAAGATTCTGATGGCACCTTATAACAAACAAACGTTATAAAAGTTGCGGTGCCTTCAGATATAATAAATAAGTTTGTAGCCACCATACACATACTAAAATAATTAAGATTTTTTGCTGTTCTTGCACGAGAGAACATAGAGAACAATCAATCATGTTGCAAGACAACACCTACACATATAATATGAATACCAATAACATTTATGAATTCACCAATGTACAAATAAAACATTTAAAAGGCAACACCTTCTAATTAAGATTAATAGACAATACCGCGAAATTTTAAAAGCTGTAGATGTCTCAGATGTTGATTGTAGATGTTGGTGTTGATGCTGAAGCATAAGATATTACTGCAGAGTCAATACTTGACGGTTGTAGCCTTGCGTGCACCGGAAGAGCAGTTGTGGCCCTCGCTCGTTGAATGGAGAGAAATGAACGAAGTAGTGAGCAGCGTAAAAGTGAACGCCACGAGATCGGTTGTGCGCTTGTTGTACTATGAAATAGCATTAACAGTATTAACGAAACTTTGTTGTGTCATTAAAAAACAGTGTATTACACGTAGAAAACAAGGAGACTTTGCCCCTCCCCCCTTTATCCTTTTAACCCTTCCTTCTTTGCCAGTTAAGTACGGAAATAACAAATCATTATTGTTTTGTTAAATTCTATTTACAAAATACAATTTAATGTCTGCATTACTGACAAACAACGACAGTCTTTTGAATTGATTTAATTTTGGTAAAAAAGAACCTCGAATCTTGTTACTTTGCAAAGATATGGCGATCGATTAACTTCCTTGATTTGCCCACTCTACATGTATAGACTACTAAGTATGAAAGTTGTTTCTTAAAATCTCTTTGCCAGTAGACAATTTAGAAGGAATTAGAAGCATCTAGTGTCAATCAGGGGACCAAATAATAACTGTATTCGCCATAGAATTTTTTATAGTTCCACGATCAATATTGCTATTCAGAAAAGTTCCTTTAAAATTTTTTTGGTCAAGACTCGTTTTCTTTAGCAAAACCGGAGAAGCACGACTTTGCTTTCGACTGCTGGACGAGTCCGAACATTGCGAACTACCAGTTTGTTGAGAAAATGATCCAAGACTAGATCCGCGAGTGTTGCGGCGAGTGGATTCAAATGATACCGTTGGTACGTCTATCTTTCGCATGATTTTGTTATAAACTGTTCTAAAGCCATGCCGAAATTGTTTATTTGCGAAGCTGTATATAATTGGGTTCACCATTGTATTTACAATTGGTAAAATTTGAATAAAGCAATAGTATAAAAACAAAAATAATTTCTCATTTTTTTGTCTCAGTTTAGGGAAATACGAAGTATTAAACATGATAATAACGTTAACAACACAACTTGGTAACCAACATACAAGAAAAGCAAAGTACACAATTGCTACAGATTTCGTCGCTTTTAATTCTCTTCGGCGTTTCCGTTTTTGCGATTTTTTATAGCGAGCATTTTCGGAATTTGGTACGTTTAAATGTTGCATCAACTCTGGAGATGGAATGGTATGTTCGTTTCGTTGTAAATCTATATGCGTAGCCTCGATCTCCCGAATTTGTACAAGCGCTACATGCAGGATAATAAGATAGGTGACAGTCATAATTACTAATGATAGCAGGTATATACCGATGAAAGATGCAGCGTAGAAATAATAATTTTTATTCAAGCAATATGCCGACAGATGGACGCTCAAGAATGTATTATTAGTTTCATCCTGGCGCCATGTAAATAATCCGCTTATGCTCCAAATTGCAGAAAAAACCCACACTCCTGCAATTAATTTCTTTGCACGACTTTTTGATAACATCGAAGTGTATCGAAATGGCATTCTGATAGCAATGAATCTAAATAAAAATATTACAATTTGATAAAATATAGTCGACATTATCAGAACGATTACGTTGACGTTTGCTACCAAAATACTTGTATTATTCTGGTTAATCAAATTTCCTTTGAAAATGGAAGCCGTTCACATGAGTGCCAGAAATAGACACGAACTTATGTGTGTTTAACGGCAACGGTAATAACGACGGCAACAGTGACAACAACAACAATAACAACAACATCATCATTAACAACAACAATGAAACAAAGACAACGACAACAACAACGATGACAACGACAACCATGACAACAACAACAACAACAACAAAATGAATAACAACAACAACATTATAACAACAACAACAACACCAGCAACGACGACGACGACGACGACGACAGCAAAAACAACATCATCAACAAAAACAATCAAACAACGATCACGACAATGACAGAGCCGACGACGAAAAAAAATAATATCAAAGAGAAAATAAAAGTTAATACAAAAAAATAATTTTGTTACCTGTCCACAGCAATAAGGAACAAATTGAGAATGCTTGCTACGTTGCAAAATGAATCACTGATAACCATGAGATAACATGCTGGCATATCATGACAAAATCTCATATAAAGCTTCATGGAGATGCTGAATGGTATTAGGAAGATTGCATATGCCATGTCAGAGCAGGCTAGAAACAAATAGTAAGAAACGTTTTGTGACTAAATACGATAGTTTTTAGTTTGGTTATGTTTTGAATAAGCACAAAGTTGAATAACCAGGGAGTAGGGTTAACAATAGAAAATTTTAGTCTATTTTGTATGAGATGGTGTGCATTCGTAACCCCCATCAAAACAATAGTGTGAATAAGAAGACAAATGCTGCATGCAGAGCGCAAGGAAGTGTTATCCTTTACAATATACACTTAAAGGAAGGGGTTAGATAAGCGTAGTGGAAGGATTTTAGTCTATTTTGTACCCAAATTGTGTAAAGTCATAAAAAATCAAGTTCTTATGAACAACGCATAATTCACAATTAATGGTTAGGCGGGTAGCATAATTTTTTTCCAACGTATCCTGTGTGCTTGATTGGGCAGTTTTTAAATATTTAATTTTATAAAATGAGCAAAGAGGCCTGTTTACGTGTTCCTCTCCACCTAATAATTGGGACCACATGTTTTTTATTTTAAGTTCATATGTGCTAACAATATAAGATACACATATTTTGCACATTTTACTATTCAGGACACATTCGAGAAAAACCTTAAGCTAGAAAAAGGTTAGTACTGTAAATTATTGACGAGTAAAAAATGCTTTATTTACCTAAACTGACTATGAAATATACAGTCACACGATTTCGTAGTTGCTTAGACAACGCAAACGCCATTACAACCAGTGAATTTCCAAAGATACTTGCAATTAAAACCAGCACCATAAAAATAGCATATGATATATTCTCAGTTGTTCCGGTCCTCGAAATATCACATCCATCTATCATAATGGGAGGCATAAATGTCGTTGTGGTTGTATTATAAAATGTCTCATTTGGTTCAACGTGGCTAAAAATCATACTTTGTTTACCAAATATTCCTTTCCCATTAGTATTGGCGCCGTCATCGATGATAAAAAGTATGTTGTCCATTTTCACAATTGGATTAAGAAACTAGCATGAATTCTGATTTTCTTTTTTCTTTTTAAATATATTTAGCAATCTATAAATAAATAACAAATATTTATAAACCTCTAGAGACAGAAAAATACGGTTTTTATAAGAACTTTGAGGCGTAGATTTTGCCAGAAACTAAAAACATACTAGGAAAGTGCTCAGCCTGAAAAACATGTATATTAGCGACGGTATAAACCTTGACTGCTGATGAAACCATAAGACAATGTAGGTTACTTTTTCCCTATATTGAAGTCAAAAATTGAAGTATGGAAGAAACAAACCAATTGCGTTTTTATATTAACGAATTCTTAAGTTAACAATTTTAACAATAAGTGTTGTTGTGGAAGTATGAAACTTTTATTTCTTTATAACAACATTTCATTATTATCTCACAAATAAATTTTTCCCGCCTACAATGTAAATAAATGTCTACAGAAATGAAATGATGGGAGGTTCAACAGGCGGTATAAATTGAGAAAAAGTAATTGACGTACAGAGCCTAGAATAAAAGTAAGAAACCATTAGAATTTACCTCAACGCAAGGAAAAGTAAAATTTAATTACCATACTTTATTAGTATTATGTCTATGCAATGAAGTATAACTAATTACACTGGCCCATTCTCTACCACAGAGCTCTTTGAGATACATCCCAAAAGTACTTTAAGGTTTTGATCTCAAAGAGCTCTGGGGACAAAAATGACACTGGCCCTAAAAACACAGTCTAGTGGCTGTTAAAGCAACTTGATTATTTATCACAACATCAACCTGTGGTTTACTGCACATGCTTCCACGCATATACAGTAATTATTTTTAAAATAAATATTAACACTGTTAAATTATATTCCCGCCAATATTTTTCTAACCATTCTGCAGTTGATCTTGACATAACTGAGTTATTGGACATGTACTTCGCAGTTATAAACAACCACAACTAACTTTTAAGTGTCTCTAAAGGTAACGGATTAGAGATAAGTAACAAAGGCACGCATGTGAAAATGACGTAAGCAACACAAGATTATTTTTTTATCTGCCATCTTTATTTTGGTTCGCACATTCATTTGTTGTAATGACCTGCGAAAGTTTCGAGGAGTTGTGTGGTAAATTAGTCAGAGAATCAGAAAATATGTTCTTTCTTATGAAAGACAATTCAGTCAGACTGTAAATGGAAATGTTCTCACCGATTTCTTTTTAGTTTTTATATTACCTAATGAATTGAATAATTACCTCACTTACAATTTATGCATTGATGACAAAATTTCCCCCGACTATTAATTTCTCCCTTCCTCTTTTCACTACTATTAATTCCCCCCGACTAACCTAAGATATGCCTTAGTTTGTGAGTATTCACGGATTTTTATATATTAAATTAGAATGCTAGACCGTGTTTTCGCCATCTTGTGACAAATTAAATGTCGTAAAATAAGTACATATCTGACAATGGTACGAAGACCTTTTTTAATGACTGTTATCTTCTTATCGTTCATGCACTGGAGATTGCGCATGTGTTGTGGTTATACGCCATCTTATTTTTAATGACGTAATCGTAAATAACTGTACATTTTTATTTGGAGGTAGGTTTGAGTGAATGTAAATAAAGACATTACTTATACGATTCTAGACGTAGGTTTTGCGAAGTGCAAAGCAAATAGAGAAGAACCAAGAGTAGCGTTTCTTTGCCTAACACGGCAATAAAACTGCTTAAATAAGATATCATTTAAAGACTAAATAAATATTGCGTTTAAAAATATTTCAGGAATTTTGACAATGGTTATCATACTCGAGAAAGTTGTTGAAACACTCAGACATTATTCTTCTATCCTTCTTACTTAATTTTAACTCAAAGTGCGTTTGAGAACATAAAAAGGCCTACTTGTGTTCTGTTCTTGTAAAATGAACTGAAAATGTTCTAAATTTGCATAATTGGAAAAAGTTTGCATAACATTAGCATAATTAACAACCATAACTAATCATTCTGCTAAGAAAAATTTCGTTGTAATCAGCCACATTATGTACTGTTCACTGAGAATTCCTGACTTTGAATCTACCCTAGATATTAGAAAAATGAACAGGAACATACGTAGACTCCTTGTTGTCCCTGATTGCAAAACAAAAAGGAAAAGTTGGGATAAAGTTTGGCGTCAGTTAAATGACAAGTTTGAAATAAAAAAAACTTCGAATGCACTTACCCTAACTTCACTGCGCAATATTTTTGGTGTACAGTATTTATTGTAATGAGCTGCATCCTCCCCTCGGATGAGCACCTTTTCTATTTTCAAAAATGCACTTATTCAATTAGATGGTATTCGAAGAGTGTGGTTGGTTTTTTTAAAGTATTCATTAAAGCCAAGATAGTACAACAAAATTGATTGATTTTTTGATTACGCGAAGTCCTATAGTTTATTATTTTTTTTCTTCAGTTTACTTGAAAATGTTAAAATCATTCATACCTTTCCAGGCTATTCCTCATAGTAACAAAATTAGCTGATAACACCGGGTATTCGTTTGAATTAATACGGTATAATAGGAGAAAATCTTGTTTCCCTTAGCTGATTTACCCAGAAATTACCAAAGAATACCAAAAGAGACAAAAAGCAAAGTTCGAAACGTGCTTTAAGCATTGAGACTACTGCAAAGTAAAAAGCATCGAAACTATATTCTGTTCTGTCTCTAAAAAATATATGTCAGAATTTGCAGATCATGTTACATCTGTTTTCACAAAATGTGTGTTTGCTCAAAAATGTCATTATTTTAGAATTTCCCACAACGAATTATTAAATGTTTTTTTCAGATGGTCCCGGCTTTATTGGTCAATAATCGGATTGGAAGAAGTACCCGTTACCACAAACATTTTTTACATGCTTTTGGTTGAATCTACCAGTGTATAGAATTTTCATCATAATTTCACATTAAGCTCCTGCAAATTTATTTTGATAAAAACAATGAAACACAACTTAATATCTAGAATTATAACCTATCGACCATACTCGTCAACAATTTTACGCATTGTTTGGGTTAAAATTGTAGAGGAATTTAATTTTGGATGAGATTCACTCGTGTAAACGCGGTAGAGAGGAACCTCCCTATTCCACCCGCGAAGCATCATTGGGCGCTAGTGTTTTTTACAGTAAAACATTTACAGACAGTTTTTAACGCTGTTTCTTTTTGTGTCGTGTCGCAAAAAATTAGCCCATTTAAGGGAGAGCTCAAAAACAGACGGACAAATACTTTTGCATTTTTTTTATTTTCCTTATTTTATAATGTAATCCCTGCCAAATTCCTGATAGGAAAGTTGGTTAAAAGCCTTATTAAAGAGAGAAACTGCTTTGCTTTTTTATTCCAGATAATTGAGGACATAGCTTCTATCTCATTAGGCAGAGACTTAACAATCCAATTTCAGTGGCGCTCTTCATTGCAAATGTGATTGTTAAACAAGCAGAACTTAAAATATCACGGGCCTTGAGGCGTTAAAGAATGTCTGTTTTCACGATAGGATTAGTGTTGCAACAGTTGAACGAAAGTATTAAGTAGCGTGTTATTAACATTTTCCAAACTGTCAAAATAAACATACAAATAAAGTTTGAAGAGAATAATAAACATATACAAGGTATTAAAATAGTTCACTTGTTTCGGTCGTATAGTATCAAAGAGAACGAAAAAGTGTAAGATATTTTTACATAAAATCAAATGTGTATTGTTTTCTTTGCACAACTTGTTGTTGAAAAAAGATTGCGTTAGCGCTCAAGCTACAATTTTTAACATCTTATATTTTGTGTAATTTTATGTTATATCTTTAATTTTTTATACAAAAACATGCTTTTTTATCTACGCCCCAAAGGTATGTCGAAGTAATACGCTAAATTTGACGTTATTACAACTTTCTTAAGTCTGTTCAAAATTATTTTGTCGTGATTTGAAGTCCATATTATGGGTTGTAAATAAAAAACTTACCTTTCCACATTGAGAAAAATCAGTTCTACTTCTGTATTCATGTTGATTTCTATACATCTTCCTTGCGTATGTAAGGCTCGATTTCATGGAATGACGTTTTAGCTATGCTCTGTTATCTTTTGCGTTGTTCTTGCTTTCAGTAGGATATACACACACAAAACTTTCTTTATTTGTTTTTCTCATTATTTGGACATGTTAGATCATGTTTTATTACGCAACGAGGAGTTTTTAATATACAACAAAACGGTTAATATATAAAAAAGAAAAATGCACATTAAAAATACATGTTTAAATAAAACGAAATCATAAACAAAGAAGGAATTTAAAAGTACCATATTTTTTTTGTTAGCGCCTGCAACTGCAGTGTTTATATTTTCAGGGCTACTGCACATTGTCAACTAAAAAGTGAACTTTAAAGGGGAAAGGTTTTCTAAATTTTTTTTTCAAGAATGAAAACACGTGAATACTAGCTGGTAAATGCTTCTAACACTAAAAATCGTGGTATGATTTTGATAAATTAATATTAAGTATAAACTTACCGCTGTCGCAAGAACTTTTTGTCTTGTAATGTAGATAATTAAAACAACATAAATTTAAGTAAGTTATAAAGTTTTGGTATATGTTGCCATTGCTCGCTTAAATTAATTTTTAAAATGGTTGACAGAATTAGCAAGAGAGAAACAACATTATTTTTAATTGTTGCAAAAAAAAAAAAGTGAATATGTATTAAATACAAACAAATGGTTTCATGATAAAAGTAAATCAAAATACTCGTTGGTAGCGTATTAATATGGCTTTACTCTTGGGGTAGATATTTTTTAGTAAAATTTATTTAATTTTATTGATAATTAAACAAAAATTCTTTCAGTGTCTGTTGAATGTCCTATCCCAATTTTTGTGAACTTTAAAAAATAATGAAGCAAGTAAGCAAGCACCAATAATAGGTAAAAAAAAGTATCGAAAAACAAACAGAGAATTTCAAATGATCTCACTGAAATTGTCTGTATTTCAATACATATCGACAGAGTTATGCCTGCTGCAGCTCCTTTCAGATTTTTAGGACCACTTGCACTACGATATACTTATGCTTACCAAATTCAGTCCAAGAAATTGACAATATTGCTTTGTAGCATAGATCCTTAGCATAAATCCTCTATACTACAAAGCAGAAGTAAGGGCAGCCTCACAATTGATAAAGATCATAGAGCCACAACTGGCACGTCCAGTGGTAGTAAAACTCTCCACCCATTACTCAAACAAATTAGTGAAAATACAAATTATATCAGAAATTCATATGTCGTTCCTAAACTTACATAATTGCTGATTCCATCAAGAATTGTCAAAAAAATCTATTAATCAATGACGCCTCGAATATAGCCTATAATATAGTTTCCTCTGAGTTTATTTTGCGTAAGTAACAATTTCTTTAAACTTACACCTTTTTATATATATATATATCTTTCTTTTTATATAGCTGTCTGGTTTTTGTAATTCTCTTTTGTTTACTTTAGACATTAATTGCAAAATTTTAATGAAAGATTTTGAAATATCTCAGGCCAGAGAAACAGAACCTCTATTCAAACTTAATTTGACCTTCCCTTCTATATAAGCAAAGATTTTCATGAACACGCAAATTTCAAAAAAGAATATAAAATAAGAAAAAAATATATATATATACAATAACAATAAGGAATGATTACGCAAAGCAGAAAAAAATAAAGTTAGCTAGCCTTATTTCTTTTTATCCATACTTCTTTTGGCGGGAATTTGCTCAAAATGGTAATTTCGAAATATAATGTTAGAAAATAATTATTAAACAAAAAAAGTTGTTGGTGAATAATTACCCTATTCTTGTACCAAGACTTCTCCTATTTTATCATACGTAATTGAATATAGTGAACTTTTCAATAGAGCCTTCTAAATTATCCTTCATTAAATTACACCGCGTCGGATTTTCTTTAAAATTTTGCAACAATATAAACAATACTCCAACGCTTTGCAAGGAAACGGGTGCAAAGAAAGAAAGAGACCTCTGGAGGCACAGTTTTAACTAATTATAAGTAATATTTCTCCATTAGAGGCCCCTGTTGTTTTTTTAATAATTTTACATGCATTTTATTACACCTGTTTTTTCAATTATTTTTAGTATAAACCTAATTATAGATCGATAAATTTTGATTGATTAAAGACGGCTATAAAATATTCTTTGTGCTGCTGATATTCATGTTTTATAATCAGTGTTTTTTCGATTTCTCTGATCGTTTTTCGGTTTGCAAAACATCAAAACTTTATAGTATTTTTTATCATAGTTTGTGCCCCCTTACAAGGATGTATTTATTTATTTACTTGAAATTCTATACCAAGGTTAGACTCTTTAGTTTTTATTGGTACTGCTATCAACGAGGGTCGTGCGAAGGAAGGCCTAATGCATTTTAAAGCATCCCATTTGAACTCCAAAACTTGTGGAAGCACAGCAATCGCTTAACTTGACAACCGCCTAAGATATTAATCCTATTCTCATGCTAAATGCTAAGCAAAAAGGATAGATTCACACTTTTATAGTCTCTGGTATGGCTCGACCTGGGTTTGAACCCAAATGTTCTATAACAAGGGTATCAGTCGGTGATCTGGGGACCTAGAATTCGAAGCGTGCAAAGCTTAAATGTAGGCAGATCAAAACTAATAAAGTAACACACGATTCGGGACAAAGTGAACCTTTATGGAGGTCAGCACTGCTTTTATCCACAAACAAGTTACTGTAATTTACAGGGAAGAAGTGATTAGTAAGAGGTGCTCATCTCGGATACATGTGCCAAACAGGTTGTTCAATATAAATACGTCTTATAAGTAACTTGTTTTCTTCAAAAATCAAAAACAAGCTTTTCGACATTTTAAAAAAGGGATAATTTTTGATGAAATTAGTTTTAATATTTGCGCTTGTCACTTCTTTGATAAAATTCGGTACTGTTTCTCATGGATCCTCTTACAAAAAAGAAACATGTGGTGCAGTTTTGAATCGCGTATAATTTTTTTAAAAATAATGATAGCTAAACAAAGAAATTACTTACTTTCATAGAAAACAGAGACTGCTCAATACTTTTTGTTCACAGCAGATGTATTGAATTATCATCAGTCAGGCTTTTACAAAATCTTTAAGAGAAAAATAAAAACACAACCAGACTACCGTTTTTTAACAAATCTTTAACAACGTTACTGGTGTTTCTAATATCATTAGCTACTTATAAAGAAAGATGAGAATATATTGCAAAATATAAAACGTGCTAAAACGGTTAACGTAACAATGTTAATCAGCGAAACAGAATGATTACATTTTTAATTGCCAGTTTCGTGCACTATGGCAAAACTAAATCTTTTTTGAGATTTGATACTTTCTCAGCTTGCTGGTACCTTTAAGACTAGAATATTTAGCAGACGATTATTTAATGTTATTTAAGTTAAATATTTGGCAGTTAAGTCAATTTTAACAATGTCTTACTTTTATTGGGTAGTTTGATATAAACAATTTACGATTGTTTTTGTGTTGTTCAGAGTGCTACTTTCAAGGCTGATCTGTAGTTGCACCAAAGAATTATTATTTGAAAATACAATGCAGTAAATAAAAATAGTTATATTTTTAAGCAAAATCTTTTTGATACGTTTATAAAAAACAACATCCACTGAAAAGAAGAAAAACTTGTATTTCGAATAAAAACCCACCACAATATTTTAAATGTTGTGGCATATACTTATTATTATTTACCCAAACCAAAGAGGTTTCTGTGAAGGGGGTTCTAGTGTATTTGAGCTGCAGAAGCAGTGAAAGCGCAACAGCCGCTGAAATAGTTAACCTCCTCAAGTTATTAACCCTATTCTTAAGGTAAACGCTAAGCAGAGATTCGTACTTTATAGTCTCTGGCATGAGTCGATTGGGGATTAAACTCACCACTTTCCGCACAATGCTGTACTACAAGGGCGGCCTGCAAGTCGGAAATAGGAATTGGAAAAAAACCTTAACTTCCCATCGAAAACTTTGTCTTTGAATATAGGTAGAGGCCACAAAAATGCTGCTTTTTAATTTTTGCTTGTGGTATAAACTTGATAACTGTATATAGTGGGTTAGCTACAGTGGTAAATTCATTCGGCATTAAAAAGTCATTCGGTTAAATACATAAGTAAACAAACAAATAGAAATAAAAAATGATAAACAGTGTGTTTTAAAACTTTACTCACAACCTTGTAGTGTTTAGTTGAGAAAACAACTTTTCGTTCGTGTCATAAAATATTATATCTTTAATTAATGTTATGACTTTTATACAATTTTCATTTTTTCTTTATAATTCTTTTTTTAACGAAATTCTTCAAAAAAGCGCATTGTTCTAGCTACTTTATTGATATTGTAGAATTCTTTACAGAATCTAGGTGTTAGATGGTTCCATCCCAGTTTGAAAAACCTAAACTACATCACGCTTTCATCTTGAAATAGCTACGTATCTACTCTATTTTTATCTACATGTCGATTTTACCATTATTACAACAAATTAATATTTTCGTTTTCTTTAGGCTGTGTTACATTTCGAGATTTCAGGAGATTTAAACTTACAAAGAAACGAAACCACCATATTTTTAGCACCCATGACGACGGGATAAACTACTTTAAAACAAGACAGGGAAGGTAGACAGCTCAACTCTAGAAGCTATATGTATTTTTTATCCTCAACAATAAATATACCTGTTATTTTCTCATTTTAACGTAATTCTTAGGCTATGCTTACACAACCCAGTGGGCACACGACGTCTTTTCAACGTTGATTAGACGTTGAATTCTGGTCGCGACGTCGCAACCAACATTCAACGTCTAATCAACGTTGGGTCTGCAACGTCGATGCAACCGACGTAAATTCAACGTCTTTTCAACGTTGCCCTCCGACATGAATACAACGTCGCATCATCGACGTCTTTTCAACGTCGTTTCCACAACGTTGTTTCAACCGACGTGATATCAACGTTGATACAACGTCGAAAAAAGACGTTGTTTCAACGATCGTAAAACCGACGTTTATTCAACGTCGTACTGCAACGTTGATTCAACCGACGTCTTATCGACGTTTATTCAACGTCGCACCCGCAACGTTGATTCAACCGACGTCTTATCGACGTTTATTCAACGTTGCACTGCAACGTTGATTCAACCGACGTCTTATCGACGTTTATTCAACGTTGCACCAAATTAACTTTTTACCGAGAATCTGTTCCGTTCAAATCTTATTTGTTTTAGTTCGTCTCACACTGGCCTGCAAAGTTATATCTCAAACAGACGTTCATAGAAGTGTTCCAAACTGTCCAACAAAATAACGAAGCGTACTCGGTGTTTGTTAAAGATCGTCATAAACTAGAAATAAAGAACGCACGTTTTACTTAATTTTTTTGTAATTTGTCAGCGATTGGATATATTAATGCCGACGTTATGTTGTTTTTCATATATATCGCTAATTTTACTGCAGTTTTACTACTTCAAAATATTACCATTTGTTTGCAACTTTACAGCCGCATCTATGTACTTTTTTACATGTGCATTCATTCTCTTATGCTATGTTAAAACTTTTGTGACATAACATCAGAGAATGAATGAACACAAACATGAAATGTACACAAAACATTCAATGGATTTTTTTTCAACAGAGCGTACCAAACGTTCGATTTATTTTTTGTAATATTTATCAGGGGGTTTTTTGTCCTCGTATTTTGAGAGAAACAAATATTTCAACTTGTATTATGGATGTGAGACATTTAAAATACAATCCATTTTGTCAAATTATAATTTATAATACAATAATAACTGTTTATTTACTTCGCTTTCACATATTTAAACCTTTACTTTGTCGCATGTAATATCCCTCCTAGTCATTGGCGGGAAACTTTCGATGAGGAAATTCGCGCCTAAGCCCCTAAGAAGTTCGTATCAACTCACAAGGCGAAAAGGGCGAAGAACCACAGACGTGAGTAAAGTATTTCTGTACAGCATATGCTAATTCGTAAACTTTGCTTCGGTAGCATTCGTAGCAGAATCTAAAGAAAGAAAAAGTTAGCTAAAATTTTCACGCATATTTATTTGACACATTCTAGAAATAAATCGTTTGACCCTAAATTATTTTAAATCAAATTTTTCCATGTCGGCAAAAAATTGCCGAAGTGATGTTATTTGTCTGCATGTCAACAAGTCGACATTTCAGTACAAGAGAGATGGGGATTCTTCAGAATGTAAGAAAAATTTATTTCCAGAGACTTATCTCTAAAAAAACAATGCTAGCTAGATTTCTCAAAAAATATTTAATGGATATAATGCCCAGGCTGAGGTGGTCTTACTTTTTTAATGTTCCAGCCTGGTATTGTTATTTTGTATTTCCAGCTTTTTTTATTATTTTACAGTACATTACACATACTTGCAATCCAAAAATTTTGGCGGGAAGAAAATTTGGCAGATAACAAAAAAAATTAAATTTGGCGGAGAACAAAATTTATTAATTTTGGCGGGAATTTAATTTGACGGATAACGTAAAACTCATTAAAAATATGCCCAGTCCGTTACTCTATAAAACCCGGGACTCCAAAGCATCAAAGATACAACACCATTCACAGACACCTGGCATTCGAATTGCGCAATGTACCTGGCTCATATGTCTCCTGTGAAACAGATGTATATACATTGGGATACAACTTTGAAAGTATTGCTAAACATGTTGCATCAGAAAAGCTTTTGATGATTGCAACAAACATGTTAAAAAACAAACCACATGAGAGACCTTTGTTGTCTCAATTGCTTATTCAACTCAGTAGATTATAATAATTTATATATTATTCAGCTCGATTTTTATTGAGCACTCTATGTAAAAACAAAACAATAAAATATTTATATTTTATTCTACATATATATTTATTGTCAGAATTTTTTGCGAATTTGCATTGCATTCGAGAAATTAAGTCTCCCAAAAATTTTCATTGACTGATTTGCGAAATTAATGCATGCCTGGCATATGCAAGCATACGTTTACTAATTTATTTGAAGATATAACTTTTGATTCAATAACCATTTAAATTTTTTGCTATTTTGCTTTCATGTGCACCAGTTATGCTTGACACATACAGGTGGTTGGAGCATGCTGACAGGCTGCCTTATAAGAGGGCGTGCCTGGCACATGCAAGCATACTTATAGCAATCTATTTGAAGATATAACTTTTGATTCAATAACCATTTAAAATTTTTGCTATTTTGCTTTCATGTGCACCAGTTATGCTTGACACATACAGGTGGTTGGAGCATGCTGACAGGCTGCCTTATAAGAGGGCGTGCCTGGCACATGCAAGCATACTTATAGCAATCTATTTGAAGATATAACTTTTGATTCAATAACCATTTAAAATTTTTGCTATTTTGCTTTCATGTGCACCAGTTATGCTTGACACATACAGGTGGTTGGAGCATGCTAACAGGCTGCCTTATAAGAGGGCGTGCCTGGCATATGCAAGCATTTATAGCAATCTATTCGAAAACATTGTGACAAAAAAATATATAGCTGAAGCTAAATATCAAGTATTTAGTAATTCTTAGTTATAAATCATCATATTTAAAAAGCTGCATGTTTTGTTCCAAAGCCCATGTAAATTCTTTTAATTTGTTTTGACTTAAAAAATCCAACTTTTCATGAAAAAGGCATATTGACTAAAATTTAATCCCGCGAAATATCTGAACTCGATCGATTCGCAAAAAATTGTGACATTTAAGTACTTGAAAGACATTCATAACTATGCAGAAGTGAAAATGCTGATAAATAAACGTAGAGGATTGAAAACTTATGATTGTATTGTCTGCTTGAAGGTTCCTTCAATACATTTTGTGCACCTGTGGAATTCTATTAAAAAATAGAGTGCTTGCTTGCTTGATAAATTACAATTCTTACACTAAAATTATAACAAAAATAAGAAAATTAACTTGGTGATCACTACTTGCTTTATACCAGAGACCTGCACACACCACTAGTATTATGTATATATACAAATTAGGTTAAAACTTAGTTATTAAACTTGTAATTATTGCAAAGAGCTGGAAAAAGATTGAGATTTTCTATCAGCCAACTTCATGCCTCATTCGACAGTCTTACAATCCGGTATTTGATCTTGTCATGTTAAGTCAATATTTAAATCCTTAATTCCCTTGAGTAACCATTGTTTTATATTAGCTATATTTGAATAAAATGAGTTGGAGCCGAGCAATATGGTTGGAAAACAAACAAGAAGAAGAAGGTACAATACCAACAGTTTGGATAAAAAATAATTTAGTCTACTGGCCAAGGGAAGGGAAAAAGTGAAAAGGTTGGGTTTGCAAGGATGAACTTATATAAAGCTGTTGTCGGTTAGTAAAAAAATCCTATTCCTAATATTCAATTTATATATGTGCTTGTAAGCGTTTTAGTTTGTTGTTGTTAATTTATTTATTGTCGGTTAAAATATGTACAAATAAATACAATAGCTCTTATTAAAGTGCTAATCCAAACCGACAAGTTTGTATTAAGTTTTTCCCGCCATTTCGAGGGGTCGACGTTCAGGGGGAAAAATACACATTAATCTGAGGAAATCTATTTGTCCAGCTGTTGTACTGTAAACTACCTCCATCAATATGTGATAAGAATTTTGTTACGTTGTAGAAACTGTTATCAAACATCAAAAGAATGCGACAGAAGGAGAAGTTCGTGCGTGTACGGCATCAATCCTTAAATATGCACCTGATAGATGTGGAGGAGCGGGAAGAACTAATGCCGAAGAAAATTAAATCGATTAATTTTTAAATAATTTACAACTTTTATATCAGAGAGGATTATAAATTTTTCAAGCGCCGTAATAAATTCTTCTAGCTTATATTAATTTTGATTGGGTGGCAGAAAATTAGAATGGCAAAATGTTAAAGTGATTTTAGCTCAACAATTTTTAGTGTTTCTACTAGAGATCGGACTTGTGACTAGTAAAAGTATGGAATATGCATGAGTGGGTGCTTTTTTTAAGGAAATACAGTGCTAATATAATATTCATTATATTTTTATTGTAATTTTCAACCTCGATTCCTGGACTTCTTGCACCTGGTGAGGACGGTGGCTTTTCACACTTTTTATAAAGTATAGCATCATGATCGTATTTATTCGCATCTGGTATCCTTAACAAACACCCTTGTATTCAACTCTGACTTCATTAAGAAAACATACTTTTTCTCTAACCAATGCTTGATTAAAGACTTCGGTGCAACAGTTTTGCTTGACACTTTAGGTGATTTGAGCATACTAACAGGCTGCCTTATCAGGAGGCGTGCCTGGCACATGAAATCGCAGCTATAAATTTGCAAATACTGCACGTTTAACAACCTCGTCATTGCTGCGTTACATTTTTTGCATTGGGTTGGAACGCTGGAGATTCTCACATAGTACCAGTTGTGAATACTTGAAATATCGTTTTTATATTTTGTATTATAAAACTCCGTTAAGTTTCATTTAGGAAGTTTTCAGCGGAGAAGTTGTATATACTGCCGATGTTTATAATAAAAAAATGACATATCGTAGAAATGATTTTATTTCTTTTTCGCAATAACCATGTACAAATAACGTAACACAAATATAAGCGTCGGAATCATGCTAGGGAATAGATACATGGACATGTAAACTATGGACATATAAAACTGAAGCCACAATGGCGATTATGATTTGATTCGGTCAAGTTTGTCTGTTTCTTAAGGTTGAAAAGACGCTGAATAACGGTTGCGAGAGCATTTCCAAACGACGTTGATTAGACGTTGTTAGACGTTTTTTCAACGTTGAAAAGACGTTGCGAGAAGTTATTTCAATGTTTAAAAGACGTAGCGAGACGTTGTTTCAACGTTGAAGAGACGTTGCAGGACGTTGTTTCAACGTAGCTTGCGACGTTGAAAAGACGTTGATTTTACGTTGCAAATGAAAGTTTTTTTGACGTCTTTTTCCGACGTCTATTCAACGTCGGACATCAACGTCTTTTCAACGTTGAAACAACGTCCTGCAACGTTGTTTCAACGTTGAAAAGACGTTGCGAGACGTTGTTTCAACGTTGAAAAGACGTTGCGAGACGTTGTTTCAACGTTGAAAAGACGTTGATGTCCGACGTTGAATAGACGTCGGAAAAAGACGTCAAAAAAACTTTCATTTGCAACGTAAAATCAACGTCTTTTCAACGTCGCAAGCAACGTCTTTTCAACGTTGATTCATCGTTGAAGTGCCCACTGGGAAGCAAATTCTAAGTTGTATCTTTGCCGCTATAAGCAACTTAATATCAAAATTTTCAGAAGAGGGAAATTTTCGACTTTTGCAAAGGACAAGATTGTAAATAATATTCCGTTGCACGGTTATTGCTACTAAAAAGAAATTTAACAAAAGCTTTTGCAGAGTTTTCCGTTTAAAAATTAATTTATAAATCTTTCTATTAGAATCTTTAAAAGCCCTGTTTAACAATATTTTCAAAATAACAATAGACACGAAAAATGTGTTTGTAAACTCAACAGGCCAAATATCATAGAAAATTCATTTTTGGATAGAAATTAATGTTATGCGGAATGTTAAAGAATGGTATTAGTCTTTTTGATTGGCCACGCCTTATTGAGCGAGAATTAGCACGAAAATAACAAACATTTGAAATTTTCTGTTCTTAATTTTTACTTATTCAGCATTTTTTTTTGGTAACTCAAAATATTAACATATCTATCTACTAACCGTTTACCGTCCACAATTCACATGCGCGGGTAGAGCGTAAACATGAGTAACTAATAGTGCTAGAAGGTTTTACAGTTTCTCAAAGTAGAGCCTATACTATATAGAACCAATACTATATAGAACCTAAACTATATGAAAACTATACTATATAGAACCTATACTATATAGAACCTAAACTATATGAAAACTATACTATATAGAACCTATACTATATAGAACCTAAACTATATGAAAACTATACTATATAGAACCTATACTATATAGAACCTAAACTATATGAAAACTATACTATATAGAACCTATACTATATAGAACCTATACTATATAAAACCTATACTATATAGAACCTATACTATATAGAACCTATACTTTATAGAACCTATACTATATAGAACCTATACTATATAGAACCTTTAGATGGTGTAGTGGTAGCGCATTTGGTTTGTAATCATAAAATTCCAGGTTTGAGTCCCCACTCCGGTGCACTTTAAATGTAGTGTTGACAGTCCATTTGGCGCCATCTACTGACCGCTGACCGGCTTGTGTTGCAGGCAAGCAAGTTAAAGCAATGCTATAGGTGGCAGTGGTAATGTAACAAAGTTGCAGTCAGAAGATAAGAAGAGCCAACCATTAGAATAAAATCCCCAAGGACATCAAAAATTCTCGTTACTTACTTATTACTTTCTTACTTTAAACTTAAACACTCCTTTTTACTCGAACAATAACCAGCCAAGCCTTCACTTCTTAAGATAATGTTGCACCGGTATTTGCAAATTAAATCTTTTATATTACTTCTTTTGATGGACGGCTTTGCCGAATCCACAATAGTAAAAGTAAAAGGTAAAAAAAAAGAAAACTACACTTGTAGAGTACTATTTACTCAGAAGGTATCTGTTATTGCAAAAGATGCGAGACTAAATGCAAATACTTTTACAAAGAACCAGCTGTGTAAACAATGCTACCCCTCCCGCCTGCAATCTGTGTAAATAAAGTTATTTCTGTATACACCTAATATTGGGAAATTCGTCTTAAATAATGTCGTCTGTTGGTAATTGACGTAAGTTTGATTTGACTTTAAAGAAAAGGAATTTTCGTAAAACAACGAAAATAAGTACTTTCTACACAACTTAAAGTCCTAAAACTGTCCTTCCGTCGCTTTTCATTATTTTTGTAGCAGACTCTATAATTACATGCTATGTTCTGCCTGTTTTGTTGATTTCCAAGGCCGCTACGCGGGGAGGAATCTTCAAAATAACCTGATGGAAGATAGATAGATATACATACATATTTATAGAGAGAGAGGGAGAGGGTACGGAGCCCTGACGCTCCTAAGTTCTTAGTATCCAAGCTAAGCATCCAGGCTGAAACATTTGACCCCGGAAACTTCCATTTTTTCAGAAGCCAATGAGGATGCTTCATTTTAATCTCAGGCAATTTAATAAATAGTCAGAACACAGATTGTGTATAGATCCTCATGGACCACTTACGACCAGAGTGTATTCTTTGTTCGGCCTGAACATTTCCATGGCCAAATAACTGCCATGATCAAGTATTTAATTTTGGCCGATCGCTTTGCTGTTTGTTGGTCTTAGCTTGTCAGCTTTATTGATGAAGCTAATGTAGAACAAAGCTTTAGATTATTTTTTACATTTTGTTATTTTATCAAGCAAGAATTTTTTAAGTAAAAGTGAGAAACTTATGCTGGCCCATCTTACTTGCCTTCCTTAGCTAGTTGGGTCTACTTTTCTTTGGTGCTTAGTCGTAGCTAGCTACACAAAATAGCTTCGTATTGTTTATTGTCCCTTTTTTTCAAGGGACTGACAACAAAAAACAGCTTTGTCACGTTTTGCATAATTTTTCCACGGGGGTAGGAACACCCCCTTCTTTTGCGGAAAGAATAGGGTTAAAAATAATGTCCAAACGATACCTTGTGTGACTACTTCTACCGTATTAAAATACATTCGTCACATAACAATAATCTCTGCGATGAAAAATTACAATTTTCTTTTAAAAAAATTTGTTTCCCTCTTTTAAAATGTGTAATGAAAATGTTTATCAAATCCAATAAAATCCATTTCTATTTGTTTCAACTTGTTATGTGCAATTGTTGAATTTGAGATTTCAAGTTGGATATATTCGACTCTTTGGATTTGATCTTTGGAAATGTATTTTTTATTATGTGTGTTTTTAGTTGCGTGTGACCTTGTGGTTATAAAGTACACGCTTTGTAATCACAAGGTCCGTGGTTCGGTCCACAGCGCGGGAATTGTTAGTAAGTGACCTTACCACAGCCACGGGTCAACCCAGGTCATGTGAGGGAAATTGGAAATTGTGTGGGGAATGCCTGTATATATTTAATGTTTATATTTAGAACACAGGACCAACATAAACTGAAGTGGCTATATCCTGTATAAACATTTGGAATAATAATAACAATAATCACTATCAGTATTTTCCAACCATTTTTCGGGTGGGTAAAGATGATGAAATGGTGCTCTACCACGACCAGTGTCGACATTAACTGCATAAGAATAAAATCAAAGGAAATTTCCAGCTATTTTTTTTAACTAATACTATGCGATTATGAATGACATTTTTGAGCGTCCCTAGTTTAGCAAAATTATGCATTTACGATATGCCCTCGGAGGTGATGTCTGTTGCCATGTGAATTAGACTGTGCATTAGAATTAAATTAGACATTACTTGGCTGGCAGTTTAAAATAGAGTTGTCGTGTCACGTCAGTTGATTAGTAAGTCGATCCTATAGAAAAAATCTTTAAAATTATCGCCGCTTAACTGTTGCAACCTAGTAAGCGTAAATTTCGAAAATCAGTTCGCAAAAATCGTTAACAACAGTATTTTCTGTGCGCTAAAATAGGCATATTCCATTGCTTATTGCCTGAGAAAAGTATTCAGGTGTTATATTTAGCTGCATTGACTGTGCATCGCTTTGCCTTTATATCAAAGATAACTTTTTGGTTTAAGCGTTAATTCCAGGACAATTATTTTGATCGAAAAATTTCTGCTAGGAAAAATGTCTACTAGAAAATAACTTGTATGATAACTTTCACAAAAAGTGGGCTCATTTTTTATTCACAAATAAAAAACCAAACAGATTTAAATTTGTAGACAACAAATTTTGATTCCATTTTCTAATTATCGTGGTGAAAAATAAAATGCAAAGAAGAATTTAGAAATTCTATGAATTTACTAGTCTGTCTGTTGTCTATTTTATTCCTACTCTTTAAACGAAATTAACACAATAAGGTGGACTCTTTATAACTCGAACAGTCACGGAGAATCGAAAACCGTTCGAGTTATAGAGAGGTTTGGGTAATAAAGAGTTTGGAGTTTTTCCAAGTTTTTGTAAAAATTTTGAATAAATGGCCAATAAAAGTCCTGCAATATAAAATACAAAGTATTTTATTTTGTAGGACTTGCTTTCTGCTTTACGTTTTGTCCTAGCAGCAGACGCCATGATTGTAAAACTTCAATACCAAAGAATCGTGTTTACGTTTTGTCCGAATGACATTTAACTCATTTAAGACCCCTCACACATGTAGATATGAAACATTCAAATTAGTTAAGACTCTATTTACGTTTACAGAGCCAAAGCAATCCAAAAAAAAATACTTGTGGCAAAGTTCTAGATACATTTTGTGACGTTCGAGTTATAGAGAGGAAATACCCAAAGAGACATTAGAAAACGTTCGAGTATAGGGGTTCGAGTAATAGAGAGTTTTTTATGAAAGTTTATTAGGAATTTCCAACCGTGCCAGTGAAATCGTTAAGGAGAGATTCGAGCTGCAGGGGTTCGAGTTACAGAGAGTCTACAATAAAAAAAGGAGAATGACTTTAAGGTTTTGTTTTATTTCTCAGTCTCTGTAGTAGAATATCGCAGTATGAAGCGAACGCCATGTTTAACAGTATCAACATTTTACTCATTTGAATGATTTTTTTTTCTTTTTTTGATTTCGAATAGAAGTTAAAATATTACTACCTACTGTCCAAACATGGAAGGCAAAAAAATATTTCGAGAGAAACAATTTACGCATGCTCAGAACGTTTTCTTCTTATTTTATTTTTAAGCAGAGTGGGAATAAGTACTTTTACCCATCTTTGTCCCCCAGGGTTTGTTGTGTGATGGAGGCGGCACTAAGGTTAGGAAGTTTCTTCGCCCCCCGCCCTTAATGTCAATCTATCAGCGCAAAACGCCTGAAGAAATTGACCCTTTTTGCTCCTCGTGGCAACTCTTAGCAGATAAATGATCGCCCTAATTTTACAAATGCGTTCTGTATTATAATACCCTAATCAAATAAATTGGGGAAAGGGAGATCCATTGAACATAATCTATTACTTAATTTTTTGTGCGGGCGGCGCGGCGGTTGCAGGATTCGCGTGGGCTCTCATGAAAAAGTCAGATTTGTTTTCACCACGTGACCGTTTAGCGGGAACTTTTCCATATAAAGATGGTATCCGTCTGTACACTACACTGCGACAGTACAGTGCAGGGGTTGTCATGTCATGACAAATGATTCGCTGTATTGTAACCTCAACAAAAATAGTAAACTTTGCTGTCATCAGCAAAACACTTTAAGTAACTGTATTTGACATTTTATCAATATCATCAGACATCAGCAAGCCCAAGACACTTCCTTTGTACGCCTGCTGGAGAAGATAGATAGATGTGCATATTTTACATGGCTAGCCTCACAAATATCGAGGGATATACCCTGTCTATTATTTCCAGGAGGGGCCATGGCTTAGATGGAGAGTCCTAGAGTATTTAATGCTCATTTTGAGCTACGCAGACCCAATTAGTAGGGCCCACGCTCTACTAGACAACTCCCGGCAACATCCAACGGCTCACACAGTGTGCCATCTCCCCAATTTCCCTCACATGGCTTGGGTTAACCCGGGGCTATGGTAACATTCACTCGCCCATGTTGAATCGCCGTCAAGAGGAATCGAACCCCGGTCTCCCCCCGGCACAGAGTACGAAAGCTATAACCACTAATCTACGGCGCCACCAAGAACATCAACTGGTACTGATTTCTCGTTTTCAACTGCTGCAGATTGAGAATGAGCGACAAAGGAGCTTGTTAACAACTAGAGCAGTTTGCCAGAGATACCAAGTTTTTTTATTTATTTAGCACCTTGTCAACTTTGTCAAAAGCTTTGGCCAATCCAAATACAAATCTGCATTTTTTTTTACCAGAATTCAAAGGCGTCGATTCCGTTCAGCTTTGTTGCTGTAATGCTGATTGACATTTTGCTTAATTGACGAATCGCATTTGTACTATACATCCGCCATCTTTAAAATTTCACTGGGTGAAAACAAATTAGTTCGTAGGGGGGGGAGAATGCTAAAAAATGTGGAAATAAAAGAATAAGCAGCTAACAAAAGGTAACCACAATAAATATCTGTCTGAAATGATGCTGAGCTATCTAGATTTTACTCCAAAAAATTGTCTTTGCTCAAACTTCTTAACACTGTTCTTATAACTCCAAATTGTGTTTAGCTCTGCACTGTCTACACCTAAAATACGGAAACTTTTCACCTCCAAAAAAATTGTTATGACGTCAAACTGAATCGCCGAATAGCAGTTTGTCAGAAGAAGAGGACCGACATTTGTGTTTGTTTTTCAAAACGATTTTTTGCCCTGCTGAAACATTTTAGTTTGGTTTTATTGCGTAGGAACTACTTTATTTATTTACCAGGTAGTATATACCTTAGTTTCTCACAACGTGTGGGTGTTGTCACATAGTAAAAGTGTGTTAGGTAGATCGCTTGCCTCAAAAAATTTTTTACAAACACATTTCCTTCCCCCCTGTACACCACACAGTGGCTGCTGTTTTGGCGTAATGAACAAACAAAGTGCAAGTTCCCACAATGTATGGCAAGTAATTTCAACCCATATACGAAGAAGTCGTAAAGAAGTTAAAGGCTACATCCCTTCCGGAGATGAATACACAAGAAGATTAGACGAGATTGTCTCAGGGGTCCCCAATCTGACAAAATGTATTGATGACTCCTTATTGTAGGAGACCAGCATTGATTGCAGCTTTCATCAAGCTGTCAACTAGTTGGATCTCTGTGGAAAGCATGGAATCACTCTCAACCCAGGAAAATTGGAAAAGTGGACTGGGGAAAACGAGGTATTTCACCCTTGGGTGCTCAGACCTGATTGTGAACACTGACAATAAACCACTCCTCAAGATCTTTGGTGACAGGTCACTAAATGACATACCTAATTCTCGCCTTAGAGACCTCAAGGAAAACACACTGTCATTCAGGTTCAAGATAACCCACGTCCAGATACTGAAGTATATTCCAAACGCATTTTCAAGGTATCCTGTTGGCAATGCACCTGATGATGTTGAAGAAGAAGAACCTGATGAAATCATGTTAATTAGCTCCCAGCTCTAAGCAGTAACATGGGATATGGTGAAAGTTGCCACATAAAGCAGTATCCCCATGATTCATCTCATCAAAGCATTGATAGACGGCTTCCCCAACAAAAGAGAGTACTTGCCACAGGACATCCAACAATACCTTCAGTACTAAGATGGACTCCATTATGTTGATGGAGTCATAATGCATGATGATCGTATCGTAACCCCACCTTCGCTGAGAGATCAAATTCTAGACTTGCTACATTCTGCACATCAAGGCACTGGCATGATGCTTTCCCGTGCCAAATCTACAATCTTCAAGTCAATTCATCATCAACAAGACAATTGCAGCGCCTGCAACATGAATGCCTCATCTCAACCGAGTGCACCACCATATCCAACTCCAACACTGGAATGCCCGTTCCAGCTCCTCTGTTATGATTTCTTCCAGTATGCAGGTTCCCATTATTTGGTAGCAGTGGACAGATATTTGAACTGGCTGATCATCGAACGTGCTCGGGAGGGATCGAAAGGTGTGATAGATTGTCTACGTCGACAATTTTCCACCTACGGAATTCCTCACGAGCTATCATATGATTAAGGACCCGAATTTACATCAAGTACCACCACAACTTTCCTAGAGAACTGGGGAGTCAATCAACGTTTGTCTTCAGTAGCCTTCCCACATTCCCATTGCAGAGCAAAAGTTGATGTCAAGACGACAAAAAGGCTCATCTCAGACCCAACGGCAATTTGAACACAGAGAAGCCGCAGAGAGCGAGCCATCCTACAATATCGTAATTGCCCAGATCCAACAACCTGACTGTCACCCGCAATATGCGAATTTGGGAGGCCAGTCCAAGACTTCATTCCAATTCAACCTGGGTGCTACCAATCGCATCCAACATGAGTTGACACGTTAAATAAACAGGAAGAAGCTCTCTGCAATCGACATATGCGTGCAGCAGAACGTTGGGCGGAGCACACGAGAAGGTTGCCACAGCTTCAAGTTGGCGACCATGTAAGAGTCCAGAACCAAGTTGGACCCAATCCATTGAAATGGGATGAGACAGGCAAGATAGTTGAAGTACATCAATTCAACCTAAATGTTGTTTGTATGGATGGTTCTGGTCGTCCCACAATGCGCAATCAGGAAATTCGTGGGAAAATTCATGCCTGCTGTGCAGAAAGAAGAACGTGGACATCCCATCCAAGACTTAAGTTATGTCAAACCCCCACTCTCGAAGATCACCGCACCAATCATCACGATGTCCCAGACTCAACCTACATTAACGGACGAGCAACAACCTACACATGAAGTTCTACCTTCGAATCCTGACACGCCCAGTGACTTACCCATGCCAGCCCAACCGAACACGTCAGGCCCGTCCCAGAAGTTGCCCCTTGCCCTTCGACGGTTGTTAGATCATAATAAGAATAGACTGACAGAATGATCTAGCCAACCTTGACGACATGTTATTTAACCAGATCATAACAGAAAGGACTGATAGATGATCTGGCTTATTTTATTTTGTTATGGACAGTTTGAACTTAGGGGGAAGATAGAGATATATTAATCTAAATCTACCATTTCTTTCTAGTCAAACATTCTCAAAGATAATAGAAAAACTACATGGTTATGTTTACAACTTTATTTACTTCCGATCTTTTTTCACATTTTTAAAAATAATTTATAGCGCTAATATAATCTCCACATTAACCCAAACTGAACAAACAAAATAGAATATCGACGATCCCACCATTAACTCATTGTTTTCATTGGTTTGCAAAATTTGTAAGAAAAACGAAACAAATTCTTCAAAAGATAGCGGCCACACACTAGGTCGTTAGCAACCTATATCTGTTCTGCATAATACCCCTTGGTCGGCAAATAGAAAGAGAGAAAGCAAATGGTAGCAATTAAATTCACATTATCAACATTTGGTAGACTGCTCATGTACGATCTATTGTGAGTTCAGTAGAAGAGTGTTCGTTTATTTTTAAGGTTTTGAGGGTGATGCATTAGAAAGGGGTAACTATAGAGGTTTGAAGTTGGTTGATCAAGTAATGAAAGTTATTGAAAGAGTGATTGATAAGTTACTTAGAGAAAGAATTGATATAGATAAGATGCAATTTGGTTTTGTTCCAGGGCGTGGCACTACAGAGGCAATATTTTTACTCAGACAGCTTCAGGAAAAGTATTTAGGAAAGAGAAAGAATCTCTATTTTGCCTTTGTAGATTTAGAGAAAGCTTTTGATAGAGTGCCACGTAAAGTTATTTGGTGGGCTATGAGAAAATTAGGTGTGGATGAGTGGCTATTTCTGATGGTTCAGTCTATGTACAGCAATGCTAGAAGTCGTGTCAGGATTACCGATTCACTTAGTCATGAATTTAGTGTAAATGTTGGTGTACATCAGGGTTCTGTACTTAGTCCTTTGTTGTTTATTCTAGTCTTAGAAGCGCTGTCTATGGAGTTCAGAACAGGTTGCCCATGGGAGTTATTGTATGCAGATGATTTGGTTCTCATAGCAGAGTCGATGGAAGAATTTGTTGAAAAGTTTGAGAAGTGGAAGAAAGGACTAGAAGAGAAAGGGCTGAAGGTAAACACAGCAAAGTCTAAAGTCATGATAAGTAGCATTGCAGCCAAGTGTGACCTTGTAGTTGGAAAGTGGCCTTGTGGAGTTTGCAGGAAAGGGGTTGGTAGTAACTCAATTTTTTGTCAGACTTGCAAGCATTGGGTACATAAGAAGTTCAGTAGTATTAGTGGAAGGTTAAGAGCTGGCATACAGTTTGTATGCAAGCCGTGCAAAGGTGAGATTATAGAGAATGAAGTATTTCCAGCTTTAATGATGTACAACAGTGGCTCGTTAGAGATAGTTAAGAACTTCTGTTACTTAGGTGATATGTTGGGCAGTGAAGGGGGTGTTGGAAGAAGTGTTACTTGCAGAATAGGTTCTGCTTGGAAAAAGTTTAGAGAGTTACTTCCTTTATTGACTATCAGAGTCCTGTCAATTTAGGTAAAAGGTAGGTTGTATGAGGCCTGTGTAAGAAGTGTTATGTTGTACGGTAGTGAGACATGGGCAGTGAAGCAGGAAGATCTTGACCGTTTAGAAAGGAAAAATATGAGGATGGTTAGGTGGATGTGTAATGCCAGTCTGAGAGACAGAAAGAGTTCAGATGAGCTAAGAAGCAGGCTAAGTCTCTGTAGAATTAAAGATGTTATCCAGATAAGAAGATTGAATTGGCTGGGGCACTTGGAAAGAATGGAGGAGGATAAAGTATTTAAAATAACAGTTTCTTGTGACAAGATTGCTGATTACTGAGTTAAACAGTAGGGGGATGATTACACACTTTATAACTTAATAACATAACTTAATTGTTTACAGCCCCTAATTCAGTTTTTTATGGTACAAGAGCAAGAACTAACTAAACCAGACCATGAATTATAATTGTTTGGCTATCTACAAGATTTAATTTCGTGATACTACTTTAATTGGAGAAACTTTCGCGAGAAAAAAAATTCGCGAAATTTTTTGGATAAACTTTCGCGAAGAAAGAAATTCGGAAAATTTCCCGAACAAGGATTTTTCTGTTGAAAAAACTTCAAAATTCTTAGCATAATCGTCACTTTCTCTAGCCATAATATAAGTTTTCAAAAACTCTTATATTTTACAAAGATGTTTCGTCATCAAAATCGTCAAATAGATCGAATGCATTGGTATGATGTTCTTCAGGCTGCCATACTTCCTCCTCATCTTCGTAATCTCCGTTGATATCTCTCTGGCTCCGAAATGAATCAAACTGTTCCTGGCGTAGCTGACAGACTGCGTCTAAATTTGTTGCAACAGTTGAAGGATTGTTACCCATCAACGGATCAATATCATGAAAAGGATCTATGTTTGGTAATTTTTCGGTGCCTTGCTTTAAAGCATCGTAAATGCCTGCACTTTTCC
This sequence comes from Hydractinia symbiolongicarpus, assembly GCF_029227915.1. NCBI lineage: Eukaryota > Metazoa > Cnidaria > Hydrozoa > Anthoathecata > Hydractiniidae > Hydractinia > Hydractinia symbiolongicarpus. Next base: position 10,131,674 of record NC_079878.1, read on the forward strand.
AACTATTCATGACGACTTTTTTTCCTTCGCCTGACGTTTGTAGTTGTAGAAATCCATTATCCAACCTGCGTGTAGTGGTTTGAGGGTAAAAAGACGCAGTTTGATTTCGATTTCTTCCAATGACTTGCCAGATTCGAGCTCATCGGATATTTGTTGCGAGTACCAGTTATGGAATTTCTTCGCAATAAATCTTTTGGCACTCCCATTTACTGTAAGATCTAATGGCTGATAAAAACGGGTCATGTTTGCAGGAATATTGGTAACTAATATGTCGTTTTTCTCTAAAACTTCTTTGACTTCGGAAGTCATTTGCCCCGTGAATACGTCCATTATCACAAGTGCCTTTTGTCGTTTATCAAGACCTTTTAGCTCCCGCTCTTTTTTAACATACAGAACAATTACTTCATTCAGCAATTTAATGGACTCGGTGGTGTTGGAAAAGTGTTTCTTGTTTACACTTAACGAAAAATCTTCGGGGAACTTGTAACGCGGTAAACTTGGCAATGTTTTCCCACCGTAAATTAATTGCATTGGGAGAAATTTTCCTGATAAGGTAACAGAAAAAGTGGCTGTTATAGATCTCTTATCATCAGCTCCTACAATTGTAACTGCTTTGCTGTTTTTCTTTGCAAGGGTGCTGTTTCCACATTGAACCATTTTCAATCCCATTCTTCGAAATAAACTCTGCGCCCAATTCGAAGATTCAAGATTGATGTCTCCTATAATGTTAGGGTATTTTCTGATCAAGGCTTTAGCGGCGGCATTAGCGATAGACCAGGTGATAACAGCACCCCGATTGCTCAAAACACAGAGACTATCGTCATAGATTAATTTTTTTGTATCTTTGTATCAACACAGATATTAGTATTGAATACTGGATTCGATTGTAAATGTTATAAATTTTTCTTTCTCGAAATAAGATTTCTAAGTATTTTGTGCGTTTTTGGTGAAAAATGATAAAATAGCTTTCTGGATAAAATTTCGCGAATGAAGAAATTCGGAAAATTTCGCGAGATAAAGTTTCGCGAATTAAGAAACTCGCAAATTTTCGCGAGATAAACTTTTGCGAAAATGTCGAAAAATCGCGAATTTGCGAAACTTTCTCTCGCGAAAGTTTCTCCAATTAAAGTAATTTCCTTTTTTCTGCTTCCCACCTATTTTCTCAACCTTGTCTGTGCCACTTAATAGTCTCCTAGTATGTCTATGAAAACATGCACTGTTTCCATTTGTGTCTTTGTATTTAAGCAGCAGTATTATTTGAGCACTTTTATTTGTGAAGTTATGTAGTGATGTATTTTCATACTAGATATAAATTAAAAACAGTATATATCAAAAGTTCTTAAATATGTTGCATCAGCCACTACCATCTACTACTGCATCTAATTCTCCAGCCAATAAAACATTTGAATTACTGAAAGAACGTCTAGAACAGGCTGAATCTGAAGCACAAAAACTCTCAAGCCAACTAGTTTCTTATGGATTTAAAACGTTAGTGACAAATTTGTTTTTACACATTCTAACACAGTTTTTTATCAGCAGTTATACAATTCTTGGTTGTAGTAAACTTTTAAAAATATTTGACATGACTCTACAGTTGATAATAGATTAAGGAATATTTTTTAGATCGCCTGCAAAAAACAACAACAAAGACTCAACTGGATCACAATCAGTTTCTGATAACAGGATGATCTCTCGTGTGTGTAAAATGGAAAGTGTATTGGAGAGCCTCAGATCAGGTATGTCTTATCATTTATCAATTTATATATACTTTATTTGTGACTTACCAAATTAAAGTTTACCTGTTGATCCTCCTGTTTAAAATTTAGTGCATATAAAGCAAAAAAACTTGTATGGTAATAAAAGACAATAATGGTAAGATAAAAAAAAATTATTATTTATTACCATCTTTCTGCCACAGGAATAAACAGTTTGGAAGCAGACAAGTCAGAAACACCATCGCAGTTACTGCTAGAGAAAAATCAAATACAAGAAACTTACAGTTTAAAAATACAAGAACTTCAAGAGGAGGTTGATAAGCAGAAAGCAGTTATAAAATGTCATATTGATGCAAAGTTGTTGCTGGAAAAGCAAATCGCAAAACTGAAAAAAGCATCTGTAAAACGAACTGAAACACAAAAGGCCCTTCTTACCAAGCTAAAAGAGAAAGATAATGAGTTGGCTTCTTTACAAAATGAGTTAAATCAGGTAATTTTTAAATTTCAAATATTTCCTTTATAATGGAAGCTTGAAGGAAAATAACTTTAAATTTCTCCTGTAAATACAGATAAAAAAGAATGTGTCTAAGGAGGTAGAATCAAGGAAACGAATTGAGGACAGTCATTCTTTGCTACATTTAAAAATATCTGAAATGGAAGCAACAGTGGAAGCAGAGCGTATGAATGTGTCAAAAGTAAATGCACAATGTGAATCGCTGACCAATGATGCTATGTTAGCTCGTAAAGAGTTTGAAAGGGAGTACACAAGGCGTCTTGATCTAGAGAATATTTTAGAAGTTCAATCCAATAACATTGGTATGCAGTATTTGTCTTCTTTAAAATTTCTGCTTAACTTTAAAGGAAAAATTTCATGAATTAGCAAAGAATCTAATGCATTTATTCCTACATATTCTTCAAAAGATCTCAATTTTTACTTGACATGGGTATATTTAGTATAGTTGAGTATATGAGTATAGTTGATCTATTTAAAATGGTTTGGGAAGTATAAAAACCTTACCCAATGGAGGAATTTGTTTCTTTTCAGTTTTAGTAATAAAGTAAAATTACATGCTCAAATATGTTTCTGCCATATCCAGGTGTGGGATTTATAATTCTTTAAATAGTGACTACATTTGGATTTTGTTCTTGCAAAATCACAACAAATGAGGGTTTTGCAACAGTATCTGCCCTGTTTTTGCATGTAATTTTGGCCAATGTATTTTGGCAGGTGTATACTGCTTCAGGCCATTCCGTAAGAATTTAGGCAGGTGTGCGGTAGATCACAAGCCTTAAAAATTCTGCGCCTGCGATGTGCATGCGATCAAAAAAAATTTATTACAAAAACATTTCCTTTACCTCTGTACACCGCACAGGGGCTGCTGTTTTGGCGTAAGGAACATACAAAGTGCAAGTTCCAACAATGTACGGCAAGGAATTTCAACCCGAATACGAAGAAGTCGTAAGCAGACTCGTTAATTAAACTTTGTTATTACTTGTGGGGCAAACAGATATTTAAATTAAATTAAATTACGGAAAGTTGAACGGCCGCTAATAATAATATTTAATAAACCTTCGATGAATCATAAAAATTATTATCTAAAAGAATATTTCGTTATTTAAGAAGTTTTTTTTTCTTATTAATGATATTATCTTTTAGTTATTTTAACTTAAATAATGCTGAATTTCTTTTAAATTCTTCAAAAGGCGACCTTACAAAGATTAAAATACTGTTGCATTTTTTTATAAAATCATTAAAATAAAACTCTCAAAGCCTTAATATAGCCTGGTAGCTGGTAAATGGTAGCAATTAATTTGTGCGATCTATTGTGAGTTCAGTAAAAGAATGATTGTTTATTTTTAGAGTTCAGTAAAAGAATGATTGTTTATTTTTAAGGTTTATTTAATAAATGTTCTTGTTATAAATAATTTTTAATTACAGCAACGTTTTGCGCGTGCGATTCATTGCACGCCTAAACAAATCTGCACGTGTGTGGGGGCGTGCGCGTGCGATCGCACGCCTCTCACGAAATGGCCTGCTGCTTAAATGTGACTTACACAATTTTGAGACATTGTGTAAGGACTACATAAAAAACTTGTATTAATCTTTTATTTACAAATGAAAGTAATTGCTTGTTATTACCATGCGCAAAATAAAACAATAAGATATATGATTTATGCTTTTAATGTAACATTCATGAAGTTTTAAAAAGTACTAAAGATCACAAAAACTATCAAAGTTAAGTAGAAAATGCTTATGAGAAGAAAAAAAGTTTCCACATACTGTCTTTAAAATTTTCACAATTAAAAATAGTTACTAGTTTTAATTGTCCTATTTTCTATAACAAAATGCAGCAGAAGCATCGAGAGAACGTTTTCTCATTTGTTTTATAACGAAATATACGGCTGTTTTTAAAGGTACTGTCCAGTAAAAATATAATAATAAAAAAGTAGCCTGAACTTAATTGCACTTCTCTTATTTGTTGCGAAAATGTAAGTGGTTATATCTCTAAAGTTTTACAACTTGAATAACATTTCTTTTATGTTTACAAATTTTTCATATCGCACGTTGTCAAAAGCAAATTTATACCGAAGCCATTCTACATGAAAGGGAGGCTAAAATAATATTTTGTTGTGACGTAAGCGTTGGGTTCTCGGCAAGTCAAAACATTGTAAATAGAAAATGATTGTTTTACTCTGAACAATATTACCAGATTAATTTAATCTTTTTTTTAAATATTTTACCCCCTTTTTAAAAAAATGTAGCAATTTATGAATATTTAATTTCAAAGCATGCAACTCACTTTCAGAGATAGAACTTAATGTCCACACAAACAGAATGTCTGACTCTACACAAATTAAAGTAGATTATGTTAAAGCTGCTTTATTTTTTGTGCCGATACTGAGACCAGACACGGGTAAGATTATTTACGTAAAAGTATATCTATGCAGACATCCGTTGGAGTGGCCAATGCTTAAACGCAGACAGCAACGTGCGATGATGAAATGAAAAAATCTGACGCGACATTACAAGTTAAACTCCTTGACGAATTTGAATCATTTTTTGTAATATACCAAACGATATGACAACTGTTGTTGACATATCGTACATATATCGTACTCCAGAAAGCCGACCAGCAAAAGAAGGAATTATAGAAAATACAAACGCATTAAATAAATTGTGTTTTTTTGTACCTTTATACTTCCTCCACAATTATAAACCTCGTTCCCAATACCCCTATTCTATTACCAAAGCTACCTCAATTAGCGAACAAAAAGAAATACTTGGTTTGAGGTTATTTATATTTATACTTTTTATACCGTAATGCTTCGAATAAACGCCCATTAAACGCCCCCAGAAAGATTAAAATTGTTTAAATAACACTTGGGGCATGAAAAAAAACCCAGTAAATTCGGACCTGCTATGGTTTCCAATTGTTTTGTCAAATGAAGAAATTATCTACACTTAAATCCATGATAAAATGTCTGTTCCGCCCGTAAGTGCAGTTTTGCAGACTTGATTCATCCGTGCTCCGTCGGCGTTCACCTCCGCATAAGTTAAGAACCGCATGGCTGGATTTCTTGTGTAAGACCTGGTTACCAACGACGAAGGGGCCAGGCAAAAGACATTCATGTCTACGTAGTTCTTTTAGCTAAGTCAGGAGTTGGTGAATTAGCTAGGATGGTCAGGTTGGCTATAAATAGGCTTGCTCGTGGATGAAAATGACCAGGACTATTCGATAATTCTGAGATCTAAAAGTGTTCGGCGAAGACGGAAATCTATCAACGTTTTGTCCGACGAAAGTCTGACGAGACTCCAAAAATTATTTCGAAGGCTGTCATCGCACGCTGTAAAATGGGATTTTATAGGATTGATTTTTAAAACTCATTATTAATTTTTCAGGCGTTCAATTAATCGCACGCCTGAAACGATTTACGCGTGTGCCACGACGTGCGCGTGCGATCGAACGCCTCTCCTGCAAAAGACTGTTGTTTTTAATTTACAATCAAATATTCTCATCGTCAACTTCATTTGTCCGAGAAAATTCAATTTGAGATATTTCTTCACCTTCTTTGAAGCCAGTATACATCCCATTCGTACTTGGATATTCTCTACGTATCTTAGACACGAAACAAGATGGTATAACCGACGAAGGCCTTTTCCCAAGTGGTTATGAACAAACCAACAGAATTGGCGGTATGCCGCATATCGATAAGATCTAAAAATATCATCCTCAAATAATAAGATTGGAAATACTATGACAACAGAAATTTCAAGAGTGCTAGGGATTTTTTAAGTCTACGGCTTTCCCCATCGTGGAGAGCGACTAACGCTGTCCACAAAGTGTTCTTTAAAATCACAACCGCGTTGACATCTTCGTGCTCTGTTTAGTATGCTCTGTTATACATTTCTTATCTAAAACACAATAGAAACCTTGTACCCAGGCGCTCATTTATAATACAACCAGTAGAAAAATGTGAGGTCAAATTATATAGGTACCGTAGTTGCAAGTATTTGATAGTGTCCACCTCGTTACAGCACAAACACTCAACAGCTGAAGGCATTCTCTCGCAATTTTCACATAAGCACCACTCACTGATATATAAATCTGTGCGAGAAGCAGCGGGTAATTCTGGTGCGTCTGGGCCATCGTCATTATAAGAGGGAATTTGTTGTTTGTTATTGGGCCGTTCTAGCTCAAACTGAAATCCAATTATGTTTTAATTTCTGCTTGTGAACATGATTGATAAACGTAAAAAAATTTTGTTGGAAATATCATTAACTTTTTTTTCTTTATTTCTCTTTCTGCACGCGCCAGTCTCTACACGGGGGTAACCCAAAGAATACGTCATTGCATAAATTGCGCATATTAATGTTTTTACCCAGTCCTTTTCCGCGTTCGAAGTTCAGTAAAGATGGCGATTGAGAATGGCATGGTCAAATAAACAAATTCAGTTTAAACTTATGAAAGACAATTTTGGTTGTATTTAAATACTTTTTTCTTTACTTTTGTGCCGAGATGTAACTAATATCAAGTTTTAATATTTTACCGGACAGTACCTTTAAGCTTTGAGAGGATGTGTTTTCTTCATTTTAAATTATGGCAACAATCTTTGTAGGAACATTTCCACGTCATGTTAAAAGTCTTCACATTCTAGACTGAAATATTAAAATTTTTAAGCTTCATATAAAGTGATTTTTAACCATCGACAGTCATTTTTCATCATTTTAAAAAACAAAATTCAAGAAAGGCAATCTTTAGGCTTTGAAGCAAAGTTTTCATGAATTTCATGAAATATAGCAATTCTAAGCACTGTACAGTCGGGTTTTTTTATTTTAGAGTTTATGTATGATAATTAAGTTTGCGTGCCAGATATAAATTCTATTGTGTTTAGCATTTTAACAATAGGTTAGCAACAAAATGCAAGGTGATAAGTATAACATAAATGTAAAGTTAAGTTCAAGCAGTACGTATATTTTACCTAAATGTATTTATGTATATTTCCTTTAGTGTTGTTATTGATAGTGTTGCAGTATAAATTTTGTTGCTGTATTTTCATTGGGAAAAATTATAATTATAATAATCACAATGAAGAAGAGTGTCACGACAAGCTTAGTCTGTCTTTTATTAAGTTATTTAGTAAAATCGTGATACAAGTGATATTGGATTTTATGCATGTGATTGATACCTGAAAATGACACACCCAATTCTTTTTCTGACGTGTACGTGGAGGCGCTCAAATGTGATTGTTAGAATGAGAGACTACCTTCTAATTAATTACTTTGCCTTCTTTTTAGAATGTATAAAAGAGGAAATTAACATAAAATCTGGGGAATATAATCAGGTGAAGAAACAGTGTCAGGATCTTGAAAGTCAGTGTCAACAATTCAAACGAAAGTGTGAAAAACTGCAGGTTTGTGGGTTTTTTTGTTATTGACATAAACATCAGGGAAATTAACTTTTATATAAATTGACTAATTATTATCGTTAACTCGTCGACAAGAAAGAATTAGTGGGAGAGGATGATTGACTATTGCCAAAATTGACGCCATTCAAAATTTTAATGGAGGTTCAATACAAGCCTCAAGGTTTTCACTCCAATAAAAAATAAGTTTATTTATTTTTATATTTACTTTGTACATAATATTTACATAGTTACGTCAACTTAGGAATACTTTACAGCTTCAAAAAATTCTTCCAAGTTTAGTACATATATGTGCATCCTCTCAAATTTCTCCAACAATATCACCTGATGCCAACTTTGGTATGTAAATTCAGAACAACTTCAGGGTATCCATACAACGCTTACTGCGAGCCAACTTTTTTTAATATAGTGACCTTGCCCATATACAATAATTTGTGTGGTTGATTTGCTTATTCGTTTTTTTCTCGTTTTTGTCGTGAAAATACCGAATTTTCAAGTCCCGTCATGAAGACCAAACCATCATATCTGAACAAAACGCCACAAATTGTAGCTTGGTTACTTTTATAAATATAGTTTACTGGGAACCAAATAAACTTCTAAAAATCTAAACACGTGCATACAGAAAGAAAAAGAATATTTGAATAAAGTTCATTATCATTCTCAAAACCTGCAAGCAGTGCGCTTGAATTGATCGTTACCATGGTGATTTTACCAAAGCCATGCGGCAAGTTGTTTATCGTTAAAAATTTGACTCTTTTTCTGTGTATTTATTTTTTCATGGTGTAGTGCTTACATTTTGATAACTTTTCATAACTAGGTAACTTCTGTGTAGGAGAGTTGGTTTAAAATCGAGCTGAATAATATATCCCCAATTGTTTTTTCGATTTTTTTCGCTTTAATAACTCTGACGAAAGTTATGGAGTAAGGTATGAAAAAAAATATCAGTTACAAAAAGTCGAATTTCGAAAAAAGGCAAATTTAAACAAAACGACTTAAAATTAAAAAAAAAATAAATCAAAAAACCATTTTAGATACATCCCTCTTGAATAAGATAATCAAAAAAAATGGGGAAAAATTTAGTCATTTTGTAAAAGAAACTTCAAACGCGAAGGAGGGGGTTAAATTTTCTTACCTTATAAATCCTTGTATTTTCCATTTCAATACAAAAACTTTTATCAACCTAAGAAAATGTTCAGATATTTCCAAATATTTATAAATATATTAAACTTTCCCTTGCAGGTTTTTTGATGGCGTCATTAACCTGTCTATTCCAAAACAGATTTGGGGACCCAAGTTTAAAAACTTACACAATTTAGTCCCAGGGTGTCCCTTGACCCATGCGTGAGATGACATCAGTTTTTTCCAGGCGTTTTCAATATATAAGGACTTAAACATAAAAGTGCAATGCATTGGTTTCGCAAATTAAAAAAAAGGTTTTGACATCAGTCTAAATACATTGACGTGGTGTCGTAACATCTAGGCAGTTAACAATTAAGACATGCATTTTTCAGCTCTTTCAAAGAAAATTTTGGCAACTTAAAAAAAATAAACACATCCACTTTACCTGTCACAGACAGGGACACACTCTTCATATTATTATAAGATATGTTATTAATTTAATGGTATGCAAGGTATGTAGAAGGTTTTAAAAATAAAATGTTTTAGTTTGAATGCAATTGTGCACTTGAGTCTAAATCCCAAATTTTGGTAAAAAAACTTTAAATTTATACTTGTGTAGGAATTTGTGATATTTTACAAGGAATAAATAAAAACAATAATTATCACATTACAGTAAATCTGCAAAGAATTTTGTGATGCCAAATGACCTTTTTAAAATGACTTTGCCATTATCTTGCTACTGTTAAAGAGGCAGTCTAATTCAATTTTTATATATAAAAAAGATTTAAAGAGATAAAAATGGACGTTTAAAATGAAAAGTAAGAAAAAAAGATTAAATATGGAAATTTTGGAGCAAAACAATTTTTGTGAGACTGACTGTGAATTGTAGCACTCGAATTTTCAGTGGCATTTTTGTGGAACTTTTTCCCACTCAAATTTTTTGTTTCCCTTTGTTTAAAAAAATCCTGTAAAGCAACAGCTACTTAAATGGAAGGTACATTTTTTTTTAATTTTATTTCTCATCTGTTTAGAAAGCATTAGAAGCCTCTTCTTCAGAGAATCAGGAGCTTAAAGAACTTTTAAAAGTTGCCTCTGTTGATAATCAAGCTCTTGTTATTCAAAGCAAAGAAGTACTGCTTCGGGAGCAGGCAAAAGTAAAGAACATTGTTGCACAGCAAAATAAATTGCTTGATTCCACCAAAGCATCAATGTTGCAAGAGTTGAAAAACCAACACAAGAATACTGAAAGGACGGAATCTGAAAATCTGCTATTGAAGCGAAAAATAGTTGAATATGAAAGTAAACACGACGAAAGTGATTTCAAGTTAAAAATGCTGGAACAAAATTATGTAAGAAAAGTAATCGAATTTGATTTGTAAATGTTGTAAATTTGAAATATGATTAATAAAAAAATTAACAAAGAACAAACAAACTTCTAGAATAGGGCTGATTAAAATTGCAGTAAAAACCAATAAAAGAACGCCTTTGTTAAAATGACTTTGCAGAATGTCAGATGCTCCTATACAAGAATAACAGTTAAAATTAGATTTTTGGAAGATTAGGTTAAATCTTAATTAAGGAAAAACCATGTTGACTCAAATCAAGTATTTTTGTTAACAAAATGGCATTCGCCTTGGCAATTGCTGAGGCAACATGAATTGGAAAGGCTTTAAATTTAAAAAATGTTCATTTTCCAAAATCATTTTTTAAATACAAATTGTGTTCATTGATATCTAATGCACTTTCTGCCAATTGTTCGTGTGTTATGACAATTCTTTAATATGATTTTAGACCATAGAAATTTCAAGGTTGGAAGCTGCTTTGTTGTCTTCTCAAAACAAGAATGATGAATTAAGAAAGCAGCTGGAAGCAATTGAGAAAGAAGGTGTTTTAAAGAACAACAACTTGCAAAACGACAAGTTACATGCAATGCAAAGAGTTCAGGAGTTGGAAGAGGAACTGAAACAGGTGCAACTCTTTGGCCAAAGAATGAAACATGAGAAGAATGAACTGATGGATAAATTATCGTGGATAAGCATGAGCCAGCAGTCACAAAACGATCTTGAGAAAAAAATGGTTGAAATGGTGAAAGAAAAAAATTCCTTGGCATATGAAAAGGGCATTTTGTCCTCCAAAGTCAAAACCCTTGAAGTAGATAACAAGACCAAAAAGGAAATTGAGGTTTGTATGTTTTGTGTATTTTGCCATGGACTTATTGCTCATAATTATTCTCAACTGTTGAAAATTCTAATTGATTTTTATGAATCTGATCATGAAATTTCATTAAGGTGGTCTCGTAAGTATTATTGAAATCTTATTTTTTTGCAACTTACAAAAAATAGGCTAAAGTCCAATATTTTGTAGTGAATTTAATAAGCTCCTCTAATAAATTTAGAAATTCAGGTTAAATTTCATTTGGGAAATGTTTAACGGCTACTGAGAACCCTGGATTACACCCTGCTGATTTAATATTTAATTAAACAGAACAGACAAAAGTAACTGCTATAGGTCAAGGTGCTAAAGTTACTATGTATACATGCAAGAAATATGCAAAACCAGTTACATCCATAAAGGGTAAATCAAAAATGTAAACAATTTTCTTAAAAAGTGTTATAAACAAGAAAAAGCCAAGTACATAAAAAGTAAAATGACATATAAGATAATGAATGCATTACACATAAAACTTCAGTTTAAATATTAAAGGGAGCCACACAACTGCCTCCATGTCAGTAAATTTATTTCGTCTATATTTTTTGTTTGCTGTTAAGTGTGAAGTGTTATAAGTGTTTTCAGTACTCTTTTGTGCTTAATTGTAGGGGGGGGGGGGGGGGGGGGGGGGGCGAATAAGCAGAAGGGGGTGGGTACTCCGGGGAAAATTGATTTGCAGTTGTTTCTATTGGTTTTCAGGATATTTGATCATTACGTATCTTTATTTATGCTTCTCGTTATTATAATCACCATCAACAAATTATCTGAACTAGTCATTGGAACTTCTTCTTTTCTGGTAAGATAGTAGGTTGAAATACTATCACATATAGAAAGTGCCTTACTTCCTTTACGAATGGCCCCAAACACAGCAGAATCACAGTCATCTTTTTCCCTGGGATATTATATTTTTCACATATCTTGATGATACTTTTTTGCCTTTTTGTTGAACTTAGTGAAAAATACTTACAGATCCTCCACACAAACTTCCTTCCTTGCAGGTTACCACTTGTTATTGTTGCGATAATTCACTTTAGCTTTGACTTGTTGACTAACTTATCTCAATATTTTAAGCTTTAAGTCATCTTCTAAAACCTTGAAATAACAATCAGTATGTTTGTTATCATTTACTAGGACCTACTAAGTCATTTCCATTAGCTATATATTTTATTAGGATATGCTTCTGAAAACATGGTTGGCTGGATTTTCGTCTGATTAAATGTAATGCCATTGCATAAATACATACATTAAATACGATTTGGTACAAAAATATAAAATTATATTGTTGAAGCTTAGTAGGTGGTGTTTTAGGAGATCCTTCTAGCATCATTGGGCAAAGTAAAACGATGTTGGACATATGTGTATATAATTTGAGAGGACCAAAATTAAAGCAATTAACCTGTTCCAGACCTGGGAGGAAATGACTTTAGACTTTTTTTGTAATGCTTTAAGAAGTCTCAGGAAGTGGATACAAGGTGTTGTTTACATGTTTGTCACATTCTACACTGTTGATTGTTTCCTTTATCTTTGTAGCTGTTGTTCTTGATTCTGTGTTAATCAGTTGAACTAATGACTTCACCCTGGATATGGTCCCGAAATTTGTTTTTCTTTACCTCTTTATTCTTCATGCACACATGTTTCTAAACTAGCTGCATGAATCTTCCTTTCACCTATAATAACAATTTATGACATCATACTCTTTACATGGGATATTTTAAAGCAACGCTATTTGTTTTGTGTTTCTGTTTCCTTAAAGTTGAAAATACATTGATGTTTTTGTATTTGACAAAAGATGTTACTGGTGCCCGGATCATTTTTATCCTTTGTCCCACAACTTTCCAAAACAGATATGCATATTACCACAAAATTAAGAAATTCAATTTATTTCTTATAGACTAGTCAAAAAGTTTGTCTAAGACTTAAACCTCATTGGGCTGGTGCAATGAGTAGACTTTGTAAAAATTAATCTAGCAAATAATTGATCAATACTGAATTGGTCGAAGTATGTTGAGACAACACAGCTAATTTTTAAGTTCACCACAACAAGTAATTGCAGATACCAGATTCAGACATTTTAAACTTATCAAAATTCACTTATCAATGTTTAGAGTAGAGTTCTTATGATCTTAGGTTATTTGCTTGAATCTAATTGTTATTGAAGTCAGCGTGGCTATTTTCCACAAATTTTGCAGTCTGGGCGAGTCCCAACGTGGATTCTTTTGTTGTGTGGAGGATGCCACTAGCTAATTTTAAACCCTGTCTGCGTAGCATGGGCCCTTTGACCATTAAAAAAAGATGAGAAAACTAGCTTTGTCTTAATATTTTGTCCAATTTTGTCTGATGGACTTGTAGGGTAGGGTAGTATTGTATCAAAATAAAAATTAATGTTTCTTTGGAATAATTTCAATGACATAATGCCAAACATTCAGGGAAATTATCTATTTCATTATGATAACTGATAATTTCGCATTTATTGATAGGTAGAATATGAAAACTTGATGTTAAAGTACAAAGATTTGAATACACAGTTTAAAAGATCCCAAAAGAGTGAAGATAAATTGAACATAGAAATTGAAGAAAAAGTGAATGCATTGCAAGCTATCACGACAGAACATAACTTGGTAAGTATTACTTTGGGCTGACTGATTATCAATTCTTTATAAAGCCTAAGATACACTGGGAGTTTTTATTTATTATTTTAGTGTTTTAGCTTTAAGAAGTTTTTTCATCTTGCAATTTCTTTTATCGTCTGTTGTATTAATACTCTTAAGTTTGTTTGTAGTTAAACATAATGAACTGGTCCAGATTTTGGCTATCCAAGGGAGAACTCTTTTTCTTGTAAAAAATGCATAATAAAATAAGTCTTGTTTGTTTCTCGATTATTAAAACATTACGTCATTACAAGGATCGATGTCTGTAGTATTAGAGTTAGTGAAGCTATTGCAGTACACTTTTATAGGTTTAAGGCCAAATAAATTGGTAACGGGTGAATCATCTCTTGCATAGGTAAACAGGTACCTCTAGGGAACAAAATGGTATTCATATATTTCTGACATACTTTCTAACTACTTAGCAAATAAGTCAGATGTAAACCATTATTTCAAGTTATTTGCCCTTTTTAACTGACTACACTTTTAGATGTAATCAATGAATTCCAGAAAAATGTAAATCTAATGTTTGAGCACACTGGCTAGCAGTTTTCAGCATAACTTGAAGATTGTGTTGATTATATGCACAATCTAGCCTAGTCTAGTTGATTTGTCGATTTTGCCTTGTTTTTAGTGTAAAAACATGCTCAAAAAGACAGAGAAGCATTTATCACAAGTTATATCTGCACGTGACGAAGCACTTAACGAAACAGAAAAATTAGTGCGACATGTCAAAGATATAACTACCCAGTATGATGAGCAAGTTTCGTGTTTACAGTCTCGATTACTGGAAAATGAAAAACAGCGCAGTAATATTGGGGGGACATTTGAAACTTTGATGTCGACAAATGATCAACTGCAAAAACAGTTGCAGCTCGTTCAAGAAAATTTGGGCAAAAAAGATGCACAACTTGAGACTCTGAAAGACACAAGGTTAGAATTTATTCAGTGTTAACAACTGACCCTATTTGAGACTCCAGAGAATGAGCTCCTTTACTTTAGTATTGAAAAAGGATTAAAGCATTAAAAAGGTTGTTGATTAAAACATAATTGTATTGAAACAGATTCGACCTACCAGAATTACAATATTTTGAATTTTAGGATTTCCTGCACTCTTTTCTTTATACCAGTTAATGTAAATAACCGCCAAAGCTAATTTTAGGCAAACCTATTGAACTGTAGCAGCCTTACTAAAAGAATAATTTCTTATAATAATTCACATGGTTTGTCTATGACTGAAAATACCGAACCTGGCGAATCCTAGTTTCTTTGAGATCTTTTTTCCCTCCTAAGGAATGTGCAGATTATTTAAACATTGCATAATTATGAAGATCAGCTTTAATAAAGGTAGTAAAGCCATTACAGTACACTTCTAAATTTGAGGTAAATAACTTAACAGGATGCAAATAACTGACATCATATTTGCGTGTAACTAGGGGCCACCTGGGACTCAAATGGGACTAATTTTCTACAGAGGTGTCAACCCAACTGTTTCGAAACATCAAAATACCTTTGTACCTTTGTAACCGTTTGTCAAAGGCACATGATCTTATACGTTATTTTGACCAGTGTTTCAAACTCAACACAAAAGAGGCTGTTCACTTGTCCATTGGTGATGTTATCAAAATTCATATATTGCATCTCCATCTGGCCATTTGTCAAGAAGAGAAATTTTGTCTGCCTTAAGTAGATTTTTCCATGAGCCTTACAACTAGTTGTACTATATTGTTTTGTTGTCGTCTTGTTTACAGAAATGTGAGTAAAGACGTGATCTCTCAACTACAAGCTGAATTGGTTTCATTGACAAACAAGTTAAACTTGATGGAAAAAGAAAACAATGAAGAGGTGTGTGGTTATTAACCTTCATTAAGAATACTGTAACATCCTTTTTTAACAAAAATACTAAAAAAACATTCGAAAAAAAATTCAATAAAAAAAATAAATAAAGCAATACCATGCTTCAAATGAGTATGTTTACCCAGGGCAACCTCATCAGTTCCTATTGGTACTGCTTTCCAAGAGGGTCCTGCGAAGGGGGTCTTAGTGCAAGATTTCATTTGAGCTACGAAAGTTGTGCAAGCACAACAATCGCCCAACTAGACAACCGCCTAAGATATCAATCCTATTCTCATGCTGAGCGCTAAGCAGAAAGAATATATTCACACTTTTATAGTCTTTGGCATGACTCGGCCAGGGTTTTAAACCAAGACCCTCTGCACTGGAAGCGAACGCTTTACCATAAGGCTACTAGTCGGCTACTAGTAGTAAAAATATGCTAAGGTGTCAATGTTGTTAAAATTATTTAAATGTTTTTTTTCCGACTTGATTTTACTGGGAGGTTAGTGATTATATGAAATTTTTTTGCTAAAACTAATAAAGCTGCAAGGAAAAGAATTACAGCATCGTGTTCCTGACAATTTGGGCTAATCATATTTGTTTATACTGAAGTTATTGTCCCCGGAGCTTAAAATTTTAAAGATAAGAAGAAGAAAAGTATGTTTCCAAGCATAAAAATTTAACTACTCATTTTTCAAAAAGAATTTGATAGCATATTCTAGGCAAGACTGTGCTGAATAAGAGGACATGAATTTGACAACTTAGTTCCCTGTACTTTTGTTATTTCAATTTAGCATTTTTCATTTATTGTATATGAAAATGAAAAAAAAAAACGAAAAAGGGTATTATGAGTATAGAGATATGTATGTTACAGACGATATGGTCAATTAGGAATTATTCATATTCATCAGGTATTATGTAAAGGTTTTGGTTTTGGTTTTGGTTATTGTTTTGGCATATCAACCAGTTAATATGCATATAAAATACACTGTGTTTTGATACTTTACAATTAGAAAGACCAGGGAATAAAGAAAGAACCTCATTTTTTTTGCTGCAAAATATCCATTTATCCGCCATGTAATTCTTTAAATATAAATAGCCTAAGCAGGTTAGAACCTGTGGGAACATCACAAGAAAGAAAATGTTAGCAGGTTTTATCAACTAAAAATTCATGCTATTTCATACTGTTATAAAGCTACAAGTTGGGTTTTTAAGCAGAACGCTACGATAAAGCAGATTGTGTAACTAGCTTGCCTGTTATATACCTCTTTGCAGCAAGTCTTCTTTCAAATATACTTATAACCGCATCATGTGTGTGCCAGAGTGAAAATCAGTTGTGTGGCCCTTTTAATACACCAATTTTGCTTGTTTTTTATATTTAAATACATGTGTGATTATTGTGTTGTTTATCTCAGGAACATGATGTTAGGATATTGAGTCCTAATGGAAAAGTTCTTGAGAATTCACTGTGTCGTTTAAAACAATCTTACTGATAACAATCACTTGTATACGTCTTTTGTCAATACTTAGCAACGGCAAAGCCAAAAAAAAATTTGACTTTCACTAGAGGTCGATTTTTGTAATAATCCTTGGGAATTCCAATTAATTGCAGCAACTGTACTTTTTCTTTGCATAACTAACTGTTCTATTTAGATTGTTAAAATAAAGGAACGTCTTTACAGTGAAAAGAAAGAGAAAACGAACTATCAAAATATGTTACAAGAAAAGGAAGAAGAACAGAAACATTTAAAAGAGAAAGTTATGAAGCTGAAATTAGAACTTAAGAAAAAAGATACAGACATAAAAACCTGCATTGCAGCAAAGTATGAAGTCTATAATTATTGTAACCTAAAATACACTTATAGTTTAGTGTTTATTGCAGTATAATGTAATATTTTTGTGTAGTTACATACAAGGTTATAGTTGCCTTTGTACAAAGTTTTTTTTCCTGACATGCACTATTAAGTATTCCCAAACAATCGCTTTGACCAAAGAAGGTGTGTGAGTTAGCTTCTTTTTTCCTTTTTATGTTGAGTTTTAATTAGTGTATAATACTTCTTTGGTAGGAACAACAATATTGAGACTGCAAATGAGAAGAAAGAGATCGAAGTAGCAAAATTAAAAACTCAACATAAAAAAGAAATAAATAAGGTAAAGTATTAATTCTTTACCTGTATCTTGTTATACTGAGATTAGTATCTTTCTGGCTTTGTCCTAGCATTGTCATAAATTTTTGTAATTCTTAGTCGATAGGAATAAATTGTTTTATTAAATATGTTCATCTATAGTTAAAATCACAATTACATGATGTGAAGTTATTGTTAAAGAAAAAGGAAAACATAAATAAAGAAAAAATTAAGGTTGGCATCCCTGTCTCTTTTTACGTTTCTCTGCCTGCCTGCCTGCCTGCCTGTCTGGTCTGTCTGTCTGTCTGTTTCCTTGTTTGTTTTTTGTTGTCTTTTGACTGATGTTTTTCTAGCTTTACATTTTTTTAGGTTATGTCCGATGGGTTAATAAATCTAGAAAATGATAAGTCATTGTATATGGAAAAAAATAAAGAGCAGGTTAGCCACCTTCAAGTATTATCTTTTATATATTTCTGCTTTATTTCATTGACCATTAAGGAATTTCAGCTTGCAGTTGCTTCTTCAGTTCTGAGGTTTAATTTCACAACATTGAAATTCAAGTGAACTTGTTAAGTGAAGTGCTGGTAATTTGTGAATACGCGTTTCAGAATGTTTTATGAAAATTGAAACGACTAAAAAAATATATATGCATAATAGAGCTCATCTTTTCATAAGAGAAGGCAGTTAAAATTTTGCTGGTTCCCCGGCATAAACTATCTTTATGCCTTGGATATTAGCCACATACTTTGCAAATTAAGTATATTCTTTCTGACAAAACACTTTTCATTTGTTATTCTTTCAGGCGGAATTATTGAGCAAATTTATGTCTGAAATAGCAGATCTCCAAAATGAACTCACTACAATGGCAGAATCTCAAAATGGTACTTCATTTAACTTAAGGTAAATTAGATATTTTAGCAGTTATTTTGCAATTATTTGACAAATATAAAAACCATGATATTGTCACTATTTTCTCAGAGTACACGAAACCAAGAGTGAAAGAAAAAAAAGGCAAAAGATAGAGATTAAACACAAGGTTGGTGTAGTTAGAGTTGCGTCTAAATGTTTTAGTACTAATTTTGAATGATACATTTATTAAGAAAGACTTCTTGTGATGAAGATAGCTAAAATGATTTCTTTATCATTTAATTTTTTTAAATTAAACGAAAATTTATTTTTTATGATTTTGTAGAAAAACAAATAACTACTTAGTCTCTACATATACATGGTACCCTGGGGGGTTGATACATACATGATGTATCAACCCTCAGGATTGATACATTCTGTGCAACCCTCAAGTTTACTAAAAATAGAATACTTAACAGAATAATGGTGTGTTGTACTCAAAATTATTGAAAAAAATTACCAGAAGCAAAAAATGAGGCATATTTTGCATTTGAACGTAAATTAAATTATTACAATAAATTTCTATTTCTATATATGGTAACTATGTCAATAATTTATTGTCAAAACGGCTTTTGGAAATTTTGGGTGCATTAACTGTTTGATTCATCAAAAGTTAACCTTTTAAGAAATGTATTTTTTATTATCAAATGGAAGCTTAAATAGACCCTATTTAAATTTTTCTCCTTTTGTGAACGTATAATCAAATTTTTGTGGAATAAAAAAAGAGTTTCAAATCTTTTTTTGTAAACATTAACTGTGTTGGTATCACAGCATATTATGTTTTTGTTACTAAAAATGTAATGAAATTCAACAGAACACAGCAATAGCTGTCACTGATAGAATTGTAAGCATGGCACTTGATAATTAATAACCTATATACAACAAGTAATAATCAGAAAATACTTCACAAGCCTAAAGATTGTAAGCTTGTGACTATTTCCTTACTTGCAACGTCTTTTCAACGTATTTTCCATTTAGGATGATATGAATTCTCTTCGGAAGCATTCTCACTCTAACACTGTTGATAAATTGTTAATGGAAGAAAAAAAGCAAACACAAGATCTAATCAGAAAATGTAAAAACACAATGGTATAAAATTATTTAGTAAGAATTTTCCTGATTAACAGTGTGAGCAATGCCATCCCATTCTTTTTCTTGATTTTAATTTGAATAGTAATCAAGGGTAACATTTTTTATTTTGCTTTTTTGGCCTTTTTTCAAAAGGGGAATAGATGTGTGTTTTATTGCTGTCTAGTGTTCAAGGTCTAAGAGTACATAAAACAGCGATAGTACGAAATAACTGTATTAAAATCTTTTTCTGTTATAGTATTCTCTGAGCCTGTGTTTTTGTGAGGGACAGTGGTGACATGGTTTTTTTTACTTTTAAAATAAGTGATAAACTATATTTTAATTGCTAAAAAAAGCAAATTAGTTTTTTCGACGTTCTGCCAACATTTGATAAATTAGATTGATGCCAATGGTTTTAATTAATTGATGGAATCTTTTTCCTAACTATTACTGCAAACTTAAGAAAAACGTTTTGACCAATTCAGAAGTCGTGTTTCTGTTCCCAAAGAAAATATTTTAAATATTATATAAATGGAAATTTGCCATTGGGGTTCTTAAGACTTCAATATTATTTGCTGTACTTTTATTTTTATTATTAGGAGAATGATGAAAGAAAGCTTGATAAATTATCAAAGCAGTTGGAAGATTTGCACAGAAGAACATGAGAGCATAAAATATACAGTAATTTACTTTGAGCAGTTAAATTTGTCTTGATTATTTGCTGTCAAATTAGTTGATGCTGAATTACTAATTAGAATCTTTGCACATGACCTTCCAGAAAGAAGTACAAGTTGTTTAGAGATATTTTTAAAGTGTGTATTAGTGTGTGGAAACCGTCTTGTACTAGTTTTTGACACAATTAACCAGGGTCAGATATAGGGAATCAGCTTTTATAGGTGATGGAAAGGCATTAATTTCAAATCTAAAATATTGTGACTAATCTGTTGAAAAATCTAGGGCATGCCCTGACAGTTTGGTTATAAAACATAGCATACCCATTGATTTCTGTAAAGTGCAAAAAAAGAAGGTGGATTATTATTATGTAGTTTTACTATCACATGTCTAATTACGGCAATCCTGTATTAGGACATATTAATCTATTTAATTGAGTTTCTGTCTTGACAAAAAGCCAGCAACGCCATTCTTACCAAAAACTGTAACATCAGCATGGTTATGTCAAGTTTAGGCCGTTTAATAGACTATAAACACGCCAAGATAAATGGAAAAAAAGTATATTATTTTATTATTCTGCTAAATAAGGTCATCAGATTTTCTACCTTTATACCTTAAGCAGAAATTGTCACTGGCAAAATTCTGATTTAAAAACTTCTCATTATGCCATTTTTATTGTTTATGTTGGCAACAAGACTTATTTTTTGTTATTTGTTTTTTTGAAGAAAGCGTGATGAAAAAAGTGAGTTTAAGAAAGTGTGCCCTACATTGATATGATCAAGGTGGCGAAATTTGGAGCCTTCCCTCTTATGCTTTAAAACATTAGCTCTTAAAAACTAAAAACTTTACTTGTGCATTGTCAATAGTAATTATACAAACTGATATCTTTCCCCTGCTTTTGCTTTAGTGAAGTGAACTGAAAATCACAAAATTATGAAAAAATTGTACCTATTGGTAACCTTTTGTTCCAACTTTATCATATTCCACTACTTTAAAACTACTGTCAGCTCAGGATAAAAGTTATGTTACAGAGAAGTGCTTGTATTTTGTCTTTCCCTTTAAGCCATAAAACAGATGTGTAACGATTCAGTTGTAGCTTGTAATTCTATTTATCCACCTGCTACCAAATCATATATCAATCATATACCAAAAACTAACTTCTCGTGTTGTGCGAAAACTTCAAGTTCATGTGGAGACAAATGTTAATCTGACCAACTCAATAATAGATAGATAGATATATTTAGCCTATAATAAAAAGTCACATATGCGATAATTGTCCACAATAAAATGGTAAAAGGCATTGAGCCTTATCACAAAGCCCCTAGTTGTTGAGTATTATCTGCTAATAAATCTGCTAAAATATTTGCGTACGTTAATGTTACTGTCACAAATTGCTGACTTAGAAACATTTCTAACATTTTCATATCCTTTGTGAAAAATGAGTTCCACAGCTGGGGTCCTCTATGTTGGATTGAAAAAGAACTAGACTATAAAATAGTTTTTGTAATGGTAAAGTTACTCCTGGCTTACATAGTACTATATATATATATGTTGAACAGATGAAAATTGTTTAGAAAAGATATTTGGCAGTAGTCTATGTTTACTTTTGATCATGAACAACAACACTTGATGGATGTTTAATTCAAATATATTCAGTACTTCAATCTTGCGAAGCAGTGGTTCGGTAGAGCTATATCTGTCTACACCAAAAATTATTCTACATGCATGTTTTTGTTTACGGTATAATTTCTGTAATTTCCTGCTATTAGTGCTTGCCCATGCGATATTACAATACGTTAGGTAGCTATGTATGAAGTGCAACCCTCGTGGACAGGGATTAACGCACACTAAACGTGCAGTAAGTAAAAGTAAATATGAAAGAAAAAGATAAATTGCGTAAACAATGGAGGTTTAGATATGGTTTAGCTTTATAAATGAACCCAATATTTTTTGCTACTTTGTTCTCTATTACATGAATATGAGACTTCCAGGACAGTGTTTTGTCTAAGAGTAGTCCCGAAAATTTTATTGTATTTTCTCTCTAATGTTAATGCCGGTTATTTATATGGTTTAGAAAAAATAGTGTATTTTGTTTTTTTAACGGAATTTAAACCACTCTTCTACCTTTCCTAGTTCATGGTTAAAAATAGTAAAAAGAATTTTTATGTGATTGGGGGAATAAAATAGGTTGCTATCATCAGCAAATAAAATAAAATTAAGTGTTTTGGAAAAAGAGCGAAATCAGTAATATAAAGCAGAAAAAGTAGTGGCCAAAAAATAGAACCTTGAGTTACACCACACTTTACAAGTTTCAAGTGAGTAAATTCATTTCTAAACGAAACACTTTGCTTCCTGTTTGTTACGTAATCCCTGAATACTGAAACTCTTGTAGACGGGCAGTACATGGACACAGAAGGTTACCTTGTAACTGGCGTCCACGTGTGTTGCATAGGCTGTAACTTCAGGTAAGCTTGTGACATTCTATGTGACAGGAATCGATGTGCAAGACACATTGTGACATACAGCGCATCAGCTGTCAATGAAGCTGACTTTGTGACTGTGTGTTACAATATGGGGCGCACTGAGCGTCAGCTATGACTGTTAATAATCTTGTAACGATTGTGAATCATGTTAACTGCAGCTATACATGTTACTGCAGAGGTCCATGAGTTTTTCTGCCTCATTTATTTGTCATATTAAAATTTTTTTTGAAATGTACCCGAAGGTAAATTTGTCATTGACATATTTTTAAATTTCCATTTAACAACGAATCACAGCTAACTGTAGTAAAAATTATGAAGATATTGTAAAGTACACTTTTTAATTTGCAATTTCGAAAATAAGTAACAGTATTTCAGTAACGTATATTGAAAATAATATTGGCGTAGCGCATTATTCATGATCATTTAGAAAACATATGGCAATAAAAAATACAAAGTACGTTGTTCAAAAATTTTTATTGTAATTAACTACAACTTTGTTTTAATAAATACCACATATTATCTTCTTTTAATAAATACAACATCACTACTTTTTTGATTTCTTTTTTTTAAATTTTTTAGTGGGAGGAGTGGGAGAAAGCTCCTGATCGGAAGTGCTGTAACAACCCTCCACAGTAAAATCATCCTCTTGGGACTCGTGGTTGCCTTTATTACCAGCAGAGGATGTTCTACAGTCTTCTAATTCTATGGTATGAAACACTATCAGAATAACCATTGTAAAATGATTTTTCTAACAAGGTGTCTATAATCCGGAGAATTAGAACAGGAAGCAAACTGCAAACAAAGTCCCTCAAGATAATTATCTGTAGTTGGGTTGTCATAAAATCTTCGGAATTCGGAAATACATTGTAACAATTTGCTTTTACCCATTGAGGATGCGTAAAAGCAAACCTTGCTACACTGTAATTGGTGCTTAGACTATACAGACAAGCACCCAGCCTCCCCAAAACCTTAGCGTATCCACCACATATGCATCTTTTGTAGTAAAAAATTCTCCTAACTGTTGTATAGCATCACGGATATCTATTTTGGCACTTTTATGCTTCGAGTCAACCGTCTTCAATGCATCTTCAACACTTTCCAAATAACGCACAAAGGTTAATATGTCATAATCGGTGACGCTGTGGGAGCTTGTAGGTTCTCTGCTCTTGCGTCTTGTTCCTTGTCACAGTACCGCATTGTGTTACAATTGCTGACGCACTGAGCGTTAGCTGTGACTGTAGGAAAACTTGTGACTGGGGCAAGCTGTACTTGTGGTTTTCTCTGCTTTGTATTAGAGCAATGGGCGTATGGAGCAGTGGGCGTTTAAAGTGACAAACATATTGGGTGTTCGGTGATACGCGGTGGGTGGTAATTGGTACTTCTGATGATCCTTGCACATGGTTTGTAATATGTAATATAATCTACAAACATGGCCCAGCTTTCGATCGTATACAGAATTTAAGTTGCTGTAACTTTTTTTTAGAAAAACTTACCAAAGTAAAAAATGTTTGGTAGCGTATAAAGAATTTAAAAATATAACCATTGTTTTTACTTTTATTTTTTATAAGGTTTCCTGCCAGGTGATGTGCCAAACTTAAATAAAAACTTTTCGCATTAACATGGAAACAAGCCCAAAGATAAGTAAGATGCACTGGTTATGGTTCTTAAGTAAAATGCGTCAGAATAGTTAGTGTATATATATCAGACGACAAACTGTTCGTTACTGGAAACAAGACGTCATTCCTGCACTTTTATTACTTTGCAAACTCCTAAATGCAGTTCGAAGTTTTTGATGAGTCAAGTCAGATTCCTTCAGAACAGAGCCATACTGTTTTAAATAAGAATCAAATGATTTATTCCTTTCAGGAATTTTATTCGCCAGATTTGTACCAACATTTACGAAGGAATCATTTATGTTCGATAAATAGTATTTTTGTTGTAAGAAATAATCTTATCTATTATTAGTTTCTATGGCAATTTAGTTTGTGTTATTTTACATTTGCCAATGATTTCTTTCATCACATTTCAGGTCTTTTTTGCATTTCCATTAGCTAGTTGTATTTAATTTTGATTAGTTTTTCTTAAATAAATGCTTTATTTTTTAGAAAAGATTTTTATATCTTTTGTACTTTTTTTCGTTTTGGTGGGTCTATTAAAAAACTTTTCCTAAATCTTTTGTTTTTTCTTGGAAGATTTCAGTAGACCCTTGCTCATTAATGGACTTCACAATGTTTCTGTTTTAATATTAAACTTTCTTCTGGGAAATGCAGCGTTATACTCTCTTGTAAAAGGTTTTAAAAATAAATTATATGAGTCATTTGGTTTTTTGGTTTCCTTTATGAGTTCCCAGTTTGCCCCTAGCAAGAGTTGTCGAAATTTGGCTATAGAGGGTTCATCGAACACTCGTTTGTGAATAGTTGTTGTGGTAGAGTGGGTAGATGTATCAGTGCCGTCAGATATTAAAAAAGTCGGAAAATGGTCAGTTATGTCAGTTTCTATTATCACAGTTTCCATGTCAACACCGTCATAGAAATTGTTAGTATTATGTGGTCAATTGACGTTGCAGAAGTTTTAGTAATTCTGGTTGGTTTATTAATGGTAAGAATTAGATTGTTTTGCAGAGGCGTGATAAACCATTTACCCTTATTGTATATTGGATAATCAAACAGGTTAAGGTTTAAGTCACCTGCTATGTAAATATGTTTGTTTAAATGATTTATTTTTATGTGTTATTTGAAATGATCTTAAAGATCAAAATTAGTGGCTGGTAATCTATACTGGTAATCTATACTTGGTGGTAATTAGTATATTTTTAGTAGGTTTGTTAAGAATTTCTATTGTTAAGCAGTCGCAGTTTGTATGGTTTATACTCAGTGCTGTGTAATGAATAATAAGTGAGTTATGAATAAAGACACACACGCCACCACCAGAAGGATCACCGGAATAACAAGTTTAAGGTATAGAAGTATAATAAGGAATTGTAAAATTCGCATCACATGATGCATTTTCGCACCACGTTCAGTGACACAAATAATTTGAAAAGAAAATTTTAGCTCATGTAACATAGATTTCAGATTATTAAAGTTCACTGGAGAAGTCCTCATTAACATAAATGTTTGTGCCTTTCAATTTCCTTCCCTGTGCTAAAATTTTCTCATTGTCTTTGCAGTTTAAAAGCTTTAAAACAATCATTCTTGGTTTATCTTCCCGAGCCATTCCAGTCCTATGTGCTCTTTCTATATGTTTTTCTCGTACATCCATTCTATTGCAAAAAAGACTTCGCACCTTTTCCTCCACATCCTTCTAAGACGTATTTGCACTCTCTTGAAGTCTGTCAATTCGTAAATAATTTTTATACGTCTGTTACCAAATCATGAAAAACCTGCTAAAATGTAGTTTTTGGTGTTATGTATGATCAGTTCCAAAAATAGTGTGACATTTTTTTTCTTAAAAAAGGTCAAAAAATTGAAAATGTGCATAAAATTGACTTACTTGGTTATTTTAGCCTAAAATTTTTATCACTGGTAGAAATAGCCTATTTAAATTGGTGTATGGCTTAAAAATTGCGATTAGAGGTGCTATTTTTTGACTTACTACAGAAAATGACTAGGTATAGTTAAAGTAAGTCAAAAACATTCACATTACATATTTCTTTAAAATATTCATGGAAACTTAAACCTTATACCTTGAGATATGTGCAAATCTATAAAGGTGACCAAATTTTTGGAGGGAATTGTGCTTTTTCTTGACTTTTCAACAATTATTCAACACCCTAAAAATTAAAATACGTGCATAAAATTGACTTACCTGGTTATTTTAGTTTAAAATTTTTATCACAGATAGAAGCAGCCTATACAAATTGATTGAGAAGTTTGAAAGTTGTAATAGAGGTTCTATTTTTTGACTTACCACAGAAAATAACTAGGTAAATAACTAGGTAGAAGTCAAATAAAGTCACTTGTATCTTTAAAACATTGTGTGATAGCCTTAATAGTAGACAAAGTAAGAAGTGTGCAAGAAAAAATATAACCAACCTATCAAGTATTTTGTCTGCTATGGAAAATAAAAAGTAAGTCATATTTTGACACATATAACCTTAAAAGTGAGTCAAAAATGATCACTCACTATTCACTTTAACCTGTCCAGGATAAAATGACAGAATTTTTCCCTTAAAAAAACTAAAGTAACATCTTATAATTGCCCATTCTAGCACAGCTATGTGGTAAGTCAAATCCAAAAGTAAGTCAAAAAAAGTCACTTGCATTACCTATGCATAAAATGAAGTAGAGTAAGTCAATTTTTATTGTTCCTTCACGGCCTTATAGCTAAAGGACGTGTCCTAAGTTTAACACCAACCAAAGTTTGGTAAGTCAAAAATTGTCACTTCCAGCCTACTTTAAAGGTTCCCTCCGACGTTTTAATGATGCTACCTAATTTAGTTCTATTCATATAAATATTTAAGAAAATAACATTCGTTTTTACAGAAAAGTTTAGGACAGCAAATAATTGTAAATAAACTTTCAAATTTTGAGCTACCTCACTTCATGCGGCTTTATCATGCTCACGCTTCTTCTCGAACTTTAAAATTCATAATGGCTGCATAATTGACGTCACAAGGACCAAAGAATTATAGGATGCCTTACGGTGATATATTCTACTGACTAATTCGTGTTTGGAATGCCTTGTTGATATGTTTCGAAGTATTAAATATTTATGAGATATAGATGATTCATTAAATAAATAATATGTACAAATTACATAAAATAAAAAGCAAAACAAAATTATGCCATTCGTGAGTATTTAATTGAGTTTTCAACAATTTCCTCTCTACAGGGTCTTTCGGCAGGGGTAATGAAGGCTCGTTTTCTCTGCGAATGGCAATCCTTCTCTCTGTATACTGCACGGAAATATGCACCTAAGGCAATGTCACACAAGAAAGAATACATTTTATCCTTTTTCACCTTCTTTGCTACAAAGCGCTTTGAATATCTGTGCCAAGACACCTTAAACTTGGGAACAAAAGATCCTTCACTTTTCTTTATCTTCTTCGCCTGTTAAAAATCATTTTATAATGTAATTTAACGCTATCTTTACCTGATTACGGTTGATGTTAAGATTATGGTCTAGGGCAGCTAATTTCATCCCTGTATTCATTTTTTCCTGTTCGTAAAAAACACTTTTAGGAAGGTACCGGATTTTAAAGGCGTGAAAAACCTACAAAATCAAATAAAATTCGTTAGATGACATTTTAATTAGCATTGTGAGATCTGTACCTCCAAACAAGTAGTGAAGATATTTTCATTCAGCTTCATAAAGTACTTAGGCAGCTGTTTGTCGTCGAAAATGACACTTTTTAAAGCCTTGTGTGCTGGAGAATCAAATTTCAACCACGCAGTATCATTAATTTCTCCGTGTTCGCAAGCTTTATATAATGTATTTCCGGGAAACGTGTGACGATTGACACAGTCATGCATACAAGAGAGGAATCTTTCCTTAAGCTCCAAAGCATTACCCTTACACGTACTAATTGACCAGTATAAATGGTTGTACTCGAAGGTATCCATTGTCCTAGATCTTGACATGCTATAATTGTAGAACACAAGAGTAAATATAAAAACATTCAAATTATTACTTTCAAGAACATAACCTACATTTTTTTTTCACCAACTTTACTAATTTCTTTGATATGTTCTTAGCCAAATGCCAGGGATCAAACTGATGGATTAAGTGCTTGAATCTGTCATCCGTCTGCATCAATTTCTTTATTTGAATATGATGATCGGTTTAGATCATCTCAATCGACTGATCAAAACAGTGCCCTTCAAAATGATTTTCGCATAGAAAAACTAGCTGAGGAAGATCTTCCCGCTTTATTTTTGCTTTCCATTCTGCAGCAAGCTTTTTATCCTTTGGCAGCTTAAAAAAAGATAAGTTTTGATTTTGATTGATTACATCCTACTGATGCACACCAAACCATGTTTAGAATATGAAAAAGAAAATATTTTTAAAGCTAATTAGAATTGTGATATCGGAACAACTTCATGTCGTTTTCATGCTGCAAGACGGTCTGTGGTTTTGTCTCTTGTGACGTCAGGAGGTATGCTGATGTTTTTTTCAAGATTTTGAAGCGTTTTTTTAATGCTGCAATAATGGCGGTCGAAGCACAAGGTTTTATGAAAACATGGAATAAGTAAATCGTGTTTATGCTTCTATTTTGTAAGTTAATCATTAAATAATACTTTTTTCTATAATGTTTTAATGGTTTCTTTCGATTAAGATAAACTTGTTATAATGTCGGAGGCA
This sequence comes from Hydractinia symbiolongicarpus, assembly GCF_029227915.1. Lineage (NCBI taxonomy): Eukaryota > Metazoa > Cnidaria > Hydrozoa > Anthoathecata > Hydractiniidae > Hydractinia > Hydractinia symbiolongicarpus. The sequence goes on from NC_079878.1 coordinate 10,160,680, forward strand.
ACCTTTAAAGTCAGAAATTGAAAATGTCACAAAAGCCTTCTTTATTTTTGGAAGTGATCGTATATAACATGTTTACAGAGTACAGAATTTGTGTTTTTGTAACATTTCTAAAGTTTGGAATTTTTTTTCAAAAAGTGACATTTTAGCAAAAAAATTTATGTTAATAAATACACCTTTATAACATAAATGCAAATCTCTTACACCACATGACATTTTAATTAGCATTGTGAGATCTGTACCTCCAAACAAGTAGTGAAGATATTTTCATTCAGCTTCATAAAGTACTTAGGCAGCTGTTTGTCGTCGAAAATGACACTTTTTAAAGCCTTGTGTGCTGGAGAATCAAATTTCAACCACGCAGTATCATTAATTTCTCCGTGTTCGCAAGCTTTATATAATGTATTTCCGGGAAACGTGTGACGATTGACACAGTCATGCATACAAGAGAGGAATCTTTCCTTAAGCTCCAAAGCATTACCCTTACACGTACTAATTGACCAGTATAAATGGTTGTACTCGAAGGTATCCATTGTCCTAGATCTTGACATGCTATAATTGTAGAACACAAGAGTAAATATAAAAACATTCAAATTATTACTTTCAAGAACATAACCTACATTTTTTCTTCACCAACTTTACTAATTTCTTTGATATGTTCTTAGCCAAATGCCAGGGATCAAACTGATGGATTAAGTGCTTGAATCTGTCATCCGTCTGCATCAATTTCTTTATTTGAATATGATGATCGGTTTAGATCATCTCAATCGACTGATCAAAACAGTGCCCTTCAAAATGATTTTCGCATAGAAAAACTAGCTGAGGAAGATCTTCCCGCTTTATTTTTGCTTTCCATTCTGCAGCAAGCTTTTTATCCTTTGGCAGCTTAAAAAAAGATAAGTTTTGATTTTGATTGATTACATCCTACTGATGCACACCAAACCATGTTTAGAATATGAAAAAGAAAATATTTTTAAAGCTAATTAGAATTGTGATATCGGAACAACTTCATGTCGTTTTCATGCTGCAAGACGGTCTGTGGTTTTGTCTCTTGTGACGTCAGGAGGTATGCTGATGTTTTTTTCAAGATTTTGAAGCGTTTTTTTAATGCTGCAATAATGGCGGTCGAAGCACAAGGTTTTATGAAAACATGGAATAAGTAAATCGTGTTTATGCTTCTATTTTGTAAGTTAATCATTAAATAATACTTTTTTCTATAATGTTTTAATGGTTTCTTTCGATTAAGATAAACTTGTTATAATGTCGGAGGCAACCTTTAAAGTCAGAAATTGAAAATGTCACAAAAGCCTTCTTTATTTTTGGAAGTGATCGTATATAACATGTTTACAGAGTACAGAATTTGTGTTTTTGTAACATTTCTAAAGTTTGGAATTTTTTTTCAAAAAGTGACATTTTAGCAAAAAAATTTATGTTAATAAATACACCTTTATAACATAAATGCAAATCTCTTACACCACAGTAGTTTTGAGCACTTCTAAAAGTTGGCAGAACCATCAACTCCACAACACTGATATTGAATATACCTGAGGTACTTGTCTGTTGTTTTTAGTTATATTTAAGTTTACCTTATTTGTATTAATTTAAGACGTTCTTTTTGTCCTTAATACACATAAACTTTTCCTCGCCATTAGCTTGATTCGTTTTGTAGCTCCTAAAGGGACTAAAAAGTTAAACAAAGCACAAAAAACAGTAAAGATAGATTAAAGAAAAAAGTCTAAAATCTGTGTTTCTTTAGACTGAGATTTTAATGAAATAGTGCAAGTTTTTTAAATTTTCCTGTTAAATGAAAGAAATTTAAATTTGGTGTGACCTTGGCATACGAAAAAACAGTTCAGTTAACTTAAATACAGTTTAACCTTACGATCATTGTCCTACTTGTATTAATTGTTTGAAACAGTGTCTCTCACCTGTTTTCTCTTCAGCACTGGGAAATTGATTGGATTTTCGCAGGCAAGCGAAACTTTTGCTGAACTTATTTATCTTATCGAGATGACTGAAACCTTTTTTAAAACATATTTATACAATCTTATGTTAAATGTGAAACTTATTGCCACATTTTTAATATTATATAAGGAAAACAATAACATGAGTAAGTTATTTCTTTGCATTAATACATGCATTATTTTAAAAAAATTCTGGAAAGGCATATGCACTAAGAAATCTTCTTTGCCCGTTTTCCCCAATAAACAACACTATTTCGTTGTTGACTTTCCTATAAGGAAAGATATAGAAAAGTCTGTTGCTAGATGCAAAAAGGTATTAAAAATAGATTCAACATTATTTTAACTTTGATAACTTGTCAAAAAACAACTTTTAGGTTTTTGCTCATAAACACACTATACCCTTGAACGATTGCCTTGAGTTTGATAGATAATATCTAATATGATGCAACGGACATCACCTTAGGTTAATACAGAAGAAACATGACACATTCCATCTCATTTTTTTTTTTTTTTTTTACTGTTTTTCCCATGCTAAAAAATTATAAACAGGAAGTGCTAGGAGATACTGATTATAGTTGGTGGTTTTAAACATTTCTTGAATGATAACCCATTACAACATAAAAATAATGACCTGCAACTAAAAACTACTTATTACACAGTATATTTTCTGAGTTTGTCAAATTAACATAATCAATCACCATTTATTATTTTAATGTGAATTATATTTCTGGTTTGTTAAATTTTGAAATTTAATGTTACAATATATTTGGAAAAAATAGCCCTAGACCTCTTTGAATTTTCAAATCTTATACCAATGTTAAAAAGAAAAGCATGTCAAATTCAGCAAAATGTATCACACAAAAGTCAAATGTTTTCAGACCTCTCGAATTCGATTTTTAAAAAGTCAGACTGGTTCAAATTTTGTTAATGTTTTAAACTGCAATTATTTGTAAATCGAATGTGCTATTTGTTGAGCTAAAAACAAACTGGGTAGGATACACTTCTTAAAAAAAGAAAAAGCAGATGAATCTTTTATAAGCAGATGGATGCAGAAAGATGCTCTTTGGAAAAATATATTTGAGAAAAATCAAGAAGTTTTCCGTAAGAATAAAATACAAATCTTCAGCTATTATATCGTATAATCTAAAGATAGGATTGCATATGCTAAAAATATTAGCTAGAGAGGTAAAAAATGGCAGAAGCGAGAAGAAGGCTATAATAACCTTATCACCAACCCCCAAACCTATATAAAAGGTTAGCATTGAAGATGATGAGGAGTTGTTTTATATGTGTCGTACGTTGTAACTGTCGTGTTGTTTTAGTTTATGTTATAGTTTTCATGTCGCTATCAAGAAATGTATTCCACAATTTAGGTCCTCTGCTAGTTATAGAGAACTTTGTGATTGTATAATTAATCCTAGGTTGAAAAAAACTGTTAATTGGAAATCTGGATGGATATTTATGTTGTATCTTCTGAAGCTTATTATTAAATACTCTTGGTAATATATTGTTTTCAAGCTTAAACATAAAAATAAGAGTTTGATAAATGTTTAGTTGGTATACATTTGTTACAATGAGATACTTCATCAGAAACTGTACATAACGTGAGTGAAAGCTGTCAAATAGCACAGTAATATAACAACAGGACGCTAATCGCTTGAACGAACTCGTTAGCATCATTCGGTACGTTGTAAATAGTATATGATAGATTAGATTTAGTTAGATATAGAACGAGCTATACCGCGAACTGCTAGGTCGAGCCTTCCGGCTCGGCCCATGTCAGCAGTGAGTGGTACGCTCTGGAGGCACTGCGTAGTTATTTTGGAAAGAACAGGGATTTGTCGCAATAAATATGGTGTTTTTTCTGTATCTATAATCATATGTAACAACAAAAAAAGCACCTTTAACATTGGAGGCACTGCCCGGATACGTTAATTGGTTTAGGTCTGTATAGACTAATGATAACCAGCCGGAATCTCCTGTTATGAATTGCTGAAGCTGAAAGACGAAATTTTGATGGTGGCAGCTAATGCTAAAAAAAAGAAATAATGATGCGATAATATATGACTTTGTCGACCTTCACTGATCGTTAAGAAACACGTTTTGGGTAATATTGAATAGTTAATACTTTTCGCCGTTCCGAGGCAGATATCGGAGAATTAGCCGTCCCGAGGCAGATATCGGAGATTTAGCCGTCCCGAGGCAGATATCGGAGAATTAGCCGTCCCGAGGCAGATATCGGAGAATTAGCCGTCCCGAGGCAGATATCGGAGAACCAATTAACTATCCTATAGTGCTCAGAAGTTATTTACTTGATGTTCAGTGATAACAATGACAAGATACAAATATTATTGAAACGTTTCTTTGATATGAGGCTGGAATTAAAATCGTGATGACAGAAAAGCTGATGATAAACGACATTGAAACATTTTCGTTTAAGAGAAAAAAATGAAGCCGTGATACATAAGGATATGAACCCGTAATGTGGTTAAAGAGAAAAAGAATGTTGTACATAGACTTCAGATTTTGCGTGACGTAAATGTTTTTTATTGGAGTCTGGGGACAGACTCTTGTGACAGAGAGGGTAATGTTACAATGAGATACTTCATCAGAAACTTGACATAACGTGAGTGAAAGCTGTCAAATAGCACAGTAATATAACAACAGGACGCTAATCGCTTGAACGAACTCGTTAGCATCATTCGGTATGTTGTAAATAGTATATGATAGATTAGATTTAGTTAGATATAGAACGAGCTATACCGCGAACTGCTAGGTCGAGCCTTCCGGCTCGGCCCATGTCAGCAGTGAGTGGTACGCTCTGGAGGCACTGCGTAGTTATTTTGGAAAGAACAGGGATTTGTCGCAATAAATATGGTGTTTTTTCTGTATCTATAATCATATGTAACAACAACAAAAAGCACCTTTAACACATTCAGTACACTGATCTTTTTTAATAACTCTCTTGAGTGAGTGTACCTGTCAACATTTAAAATAATTCTGATTGCATGTTTTTGTTTATTTTGTAATTTTGTCAATTTTGTAGCGTTGGTGCTGCACCACGCAATATTTGCATAATTTAGATAGCAGTGAATGAAAGAAGAATATATGTTTTTTAAACAATTCTGGACTAGATCAAATTTTGCTTTAAATAGGATGCCATTATTCTTTGCGACCTTTTCTTCTAAAATATTTATATGTTCTCTCCAAGTAACATTTTCATCAAAATAACTCCTAAAAATTTCATGGATTGTGCTCTTTTTATACTTATATTATTAATAGATAAATCAGGAAACTTCATTGGCATATCATCTTTTTTATTTTGCCTGTGAAAAAGTGTGTACTTTGTTTTAGAAATATTTAAGGACAGTCTGTTTGCCTTAAACCATTCTGCCACCTTAAAGAGTTTATTGACTGTGCGAAATAATGTTTTTGTATATTTATGTGCATAAAACAGATTTGTATCATCTGCAAATAAAATTGAATGTAAAATAATTAAAGCTTTGTTTAAATCATTTACATATATAAGGAATAAGAGTGGTCCTAATATGGAACCTTGTGGAACTCCACAGATGATTGTTTTGTAATTTGTACTTCCACCGTTAAAGGAAATGTACTGTTTTCTATTGGATAAATAACTTTCAAACCAGCGAATGTTGGAATTGTGGATACCATAGTTTTTGATTTTTTCTAGTAGAATTTTGTGATCTACGGTGTCAAATGCTTTGCTTAGATCTATAAAAATTCATAGGACGTACTTGTTTTCGTCAAACGCTTTTGATATTTCATTAACAAGTTTAACTATTGCATGATCAGTATAATGACCTGCTTGAAAGCCAAATTGATTGTCGTATAAAATATTATTAGCAGTTAAAAAAGAGTAAAATCTATTGTACATTATGCGTTCTAGTATTTTTGAGAACCATGGAAGAACTGATATTGGTCTATGATTAGATGCATTAGTCATTTCGCCTGTTTTATATACTGGTAGAACTCTTGCAATTTTAAGTTTGTCAGGAAAATATCCTTGCGGCAGGGAAAGGTTAAATATATACGTTAGTGGGATTTTTATAGCATTTTTTGTTTGTTTTACAACGTTACTATTTACGTCATCAAAACCTGGAATTTAATTTGATTGTAGTGAGTCGATCGCTTTGAATAATTTATTTTCACTTAGTTCGTTATTTTCCATTTGTGTGTTATTACCAGTGAGAAAGGATTTAAAACTCAAATTGCTAGGTTCAATCTGAGATGCGAGATTTGAACCCACTTTTACAAAAAATTATTAAGTTCCTCAGCTATTAGACACTTGTTCTCGATTTTATTTCCATCAATATTCAACATTTTTGGAAGTTTTTCTTTGCTTAGTTTTGTTTTACCTATTACTTCATTGATTATACTCCAAGTTTTCTTCGCATCGTTTTTATGTTTATTTATCACTCCACTATAGTAAAATTTCTTGGAGTGCCTCTTAATAACTTCAAACAAATGTTTAAATGTTTATATTTTTTTTTATTCTCAAGAGTTCTGCTTTTCAAAAACTTTTCATACAAGTGCTGTTTCTTTTTAGATGATTTTAACAAACCTTTGGTTAACCAAGGATTTAACAAAGTTTTAATTTTAACAAATTTTGTTTGTTCTGGGAATGCCTGATCATATTGTTGTTGAAATGTTTGAAGAAAGATTTCATAAGCTTTATCAGCATTATTGTTCTCTAAAACAAGGCTCCAATCCACACAATACAGCAGGATATTAAAATAACTAATAGATTTATCATTCATCAATCTTTTTGTTATTTTTATTTTTTCAGAGCAATTGTGTAATTGTGTTTTTTGTGACGTAATGAAAATTGGAAAATGATCAGAAATATCTGTTTTAATTATCCCTGTTTTAATTGTTGTCTTTGTGAAATCGTTGGTAATGATATGATCTATGGCTGTAGCACTTGATCTCGTCACTCATGTTGCTTTATTAATAAGTGGGATAAACCCATTTTGAAAAAAAGTTAAAAAATTTTTAACAGATTTGTTTGTGTTAAAAATTAAGGACGTTTAGATTGAAATCACCAACGAGGTACACGTTTTTACCCGTGCCTTTGTGATCCGTAAGAATATTTTTCACATGATTCTCAAAGTTTTCTATTGATCCAGCGGGTGGCCGGTAGAGTAAATGCATGTGGATGTTTTTAGTTGCTTTGTTTATTATCTCTATACTTAATACTCACAGTCGTTATTGTTAGCGCACTTGTCTGATTTTAGATTAAATAGAATAGAATTATGAATAAACATGCACACCCTACCGCCTTTCTTTTTGCAATTTCTAATTTGATGAATTACTGTGTAATTTTGCAATCGAAAATTTGAGTTTTTCTCCATATTTATATCATTACACCACGTTTCGGTAAAGCAAATGATTTTAAATGTGACTTTCAGGTTATGTAAAAGATGTTTAAAATTTTCAAAATTCTTTTGTATGCTTCTAACATTAAGATAAAGTATTGAAAAAGATTTTATATCTATTTCTGTAGAAAGATTGTTTGTATTTGGATTATAATATTTTGCATTTCTAGTTATCTCATTATTGTAAAAATTTATGTCTGGATCGTTTAAGTTTTCGTAGTTCATTTGTTCAACCATTTTAGAATTAAAATTTAATTACTAAAATTATTTGTAGCCTTAGGCTATGTGCAACAAAATTAGGCATTAGCAATCCTATCCCTAAATTCTCGAACTATCAATTTATCATATAACACGATAGCATACTTTCCTTCTGCTCTGTGTGTTTTCATCTCACCAAACAGTTTCTTCCTAATCATTCTTGTTTCATACGAGAATTCTTCGTTTATGTAAATTCCTGTCCCTGCGAGTTTATTAGTATTCTTTTAAGAAAGTTCGGTCTTAGCTTTATAATTTAGAAGCTTCAAATCAATAGTTCGCGCTGGTTGTTTCTGTACATCTTCTTGGTCAGTGTTTCGTTATGCCTTCTCCTCGTTCTTTTTTCCAATCCTATGCGCGCGCTCAATAACAACATTTCTAACTCCAGGCTTATTCTCAAATTGATCTAAAACTTTCTTTTTCGTGTCATCCCAGCTCTCACCATCATTCTCCTGCAACCCATGGATCCTTAAGTTGTTCCGTCTCTGTCTATCCTCAAGCTGCCTAAATTTCTTTCTATCTTCCTCTTCCAGTTCTCTTAATTTCTTTCTATCTTCCTCTTCTTCGTGGTTACTGTGTTTTAAAATATTTTTTAAAGAAATTGTTACATCATCATTTAAGAATATATTAAAAACATTTTTAGTAATTACATTTCTCACCCCCCCCCCCCCCCCCCTCCACGCTCTTCGAACGAACGAACTGGTTCTTGCATATCATTTCGGTATTCTTGGCATTCCTACATTAAAAATGTAAATATTTCTTAAACACGCGGGAATTGGTAAGAACGATTAAATTAAGCACAACATTTTGTCAAGGAATTTATATTAAACATAAAACATGGCATTTTCCCAACCATGTTTATCTAGACAAAATTGGCAGTAATGTATATTAAATTTGACAAGCAAGTAGCGAGACGCACGCAATCCAGCATAAAAGGGACAGACAAACCCATGGATTTTTCCACGAGCAACCTACTATCTTTTCCACAATTACTACTGTTATACTTCTAAAAGAAAATAATATAGGAAAAAATGCATTCGCACAATGAAAAAAAAAAGTAATAATGCTTGGGACAACATCATTTGAAATTAAATATAACCCTAACCATTCTTATCAAATTAGAGAAATTATTAATAATGCAATAATAAATAATCTTCATGGCCTTTAATTTACCCCTTTTACCAGAACCTACCAACAGTTGATATTTAGAGAACAACTACATAAAATATAAGGCTCTTACAGTCCATATAGAACGTCATAACAGCAACAAAAAAGTTCTTTGCTATTAAGGAAACATCAACGAAACAACAACACACATGTAGTAAGAAGAGTAAATTGAAAGAAGATAATTTACATAGAATTAGACTTAGAACACATTGTGTTCTAAGTCTAATTGTATGTAAAAAAGTTTATCAAAAGTTATAAAGAGTGGGGGTCAGAATCAGCCCTTGTTTGGGAAGCCGCAGTCATAATATTGTCTAGATACCCCAGACGAGGTTAAAATCAAATCACAAGGCAAACTATTGTCAAGTAATTTTTTTATGAAGTTTGTGAGAAAGGCCTAGTTTCCAAAATTTTAACCCACCGTTCTACTTTGTGGCTGCAAGATTTCACAATGTAAATGTTAATTAGGCATAAATTTTGTGAGTTAATTTCACATTTTATACTTTCTCATATTTTACTTTTTCGTATGGTTACAAATTCATTTATGAATAAGACACTCACAACAACATGATTCAGTAAAACAAAAACGAATATTGTCCCATACAGTCTGTCTGAATTTTGCAAGATAACTAAATAATCATTTAATGTAAGTGATGAAAACAGGTACCAAAAAGAGATTTCAGATGTAAGTCCTTCACCAACTATATAACACAGTAGTACATCTATATAAGTTCTCCACCGGGATAATTTGTATTATTTAGCTGTTATACATATTTTAATGCTTATGCACTTACCTCTATCTTTTCTTTCTCCTTTAATTCATGTTTAAGTGTAATAACCTCATCCATTATTTTATTTTTTCATTTTCCTGCGATTTAAATGTACAAAAAAGGTTTCAATTGAGATGACGTCATCAAAAGTTATGTCAAATTGTGAATATAATAAAAAACAATGATTAATAGGCATGCCCCTTTTTTTGTTGTATAAACAATCTGGTTCAAACTATACACAGAGGACATTAAGTATGCTACAGAAATGTGCTTAAGTGCGCAAAAAAGGTCAGTAAAGATAGGGTTATTATATGCAGAACATTACTCTGACGTTTTAAGGTATTTCAAATAACTGACTTACTTCTACCGCCTTTTTTCTCGTGTCAGCACATCCTCAATCTCATGGAATTTAAAACAACAAAAGCATTTATCAATAAAAGTTAATAAATTTACATTTACTTGGAAAATTTTCTAGCCCGTACAAATAACAATGACATACTATGGAAAACTCTAAATATAAATATATATATTTTTTATATACTATTTGAAAAGGTACATACTACTACATACTCTAAAAATTTAAATTGTTTAAAGTTTTTTTTCTATGGACATACAAATCAAAACTTAGGGTGTTTGATCAAACTTTTACGGCATCAGCAATGTACAATAAAGAAGCTTTAGTATAAGAATTTTCGTTATCATACTATATACAACACTCGGTGAGAAAGTTCAAATTGATTTCTGACCTTTACAGCGTTCAGTCGAGCAATTTTGTTGTCGATGAATATATTTTTCATTGACAACAGCTAGATGCAGCATGATATGGTAATTACACAGAAATTATACAAATAAAATTTTTACTTTTGTTAATTACAAAATTACTGTACCCAATCAGTCGCATTCTAAAATAAGAGAAGGAGAAAAAAAATTTTATCGAGAGACTGAAATCTCTTTTTCCGAAACAGATTTATACAATGCTATGCAAAATGTGAAACTTATCGCCACATTTTTAATATTATTCAAGGAAAGAAATAACTTAAAAAGTGTATTTTTCAAGAACATGAAGTGCATTACTTCTTGGCATTAATACATGCATTATTTAAAACGCACTTACTCTCCGAACCTTCAAAACCAGAAATCCTTTTTGTTTATTTCGCCAATGAACAACACTATTTTGTTGTTGAGTTTCCTATAAATAAGATATAAGAAAATATTTTGCATTACTGAATTTTGCTAGATGCAAAAAAATTAAAAAAAAAGAGATTCGACATTGTTTTAACTTTGACAGCTAGTCAAAAAACAACTTTTAGTTTTCTGCTTATAAACACTACCTTTACCCTGGACTGTTGATAGATGTTTTAAGGTCAAAAAATGTTTTATATCAAATGAATCATACATATGTTCCTAAAGTCTTTCCAAGAAATCTTTTCACTGTGTAAACTTAATAAAATTCACCAATTTATGAGAAAAAATATTGACATTGTTAGCAGATTGCCTTTGTTGTTATTGGTGGCAGCAATTACATGGCGTAGAGTGCAATTCACCACTAATTTTAATGAGTTTTTTTTAATTCTGTAGAATAAGAAAAATTTACACCTACATAAATTACTAGTCAAAAACTAAGAGTAACAAATTGCCACCTATACTATGCAATACGAACTATTTAACTTTTTTTCCATAACATTTTATGTGTTCGTAGTCACACATTGGAAAATTTGGTAACTTTACCGAACTATTATATAGCTCTAATTTTTTTCTTTGGATTTTACGTTGTAGTGTTACCAAAAAATGGGTGAAGTCTTGTAAAACATAAAATGTTTTCATACGCTTTAGGGGATTTAAAATTAGTGTGATTAAGCTAATTTTTACTACTACATACCGTTAAAATTCGTATGTACAATAAAAAAAAGTTCAGGATAAAACTTTTGGTTATCATCCTATATACCGTAAAAGTTTGAACAAACACCAATGCTTAAAGTTTTTTTCCCACGGACATACATTTAAAAGCTTAGGGTGTTCATCAAACTTTCACGGCATCAACAATGTACAATAAAAAAGAAGACCGTTTGTTATCATACTACATACCGTAAAAGTTCGAACAAACACCAATGCTTAAAGTTTTTTTCCCACGGACATACATTTAAAAGCTTAGGGTGTTCATCAAACTTTTACGGCATCAACAATGTACAATAAAAAAGAAGACCTTTTGTTATCATACTACATACCGTAAAAGTTCGAACAAACACCAATGTTTAAAGTTTTTGTACCAATGACAAACAAATAAAAACTTAGGGTGTTTGCTCAAACTTTTACGGCATCAACAATGTACAATTAAAAAAGAAGACCTTTTGTTATCATACACATACCGCAAAAACTCGAATGTATAATAAGAAAAATTCCAGTATAAGAATTTTGGTTATCATACTATATACAGTAAAAATTCGAACAAACACCAATGTTTAAAGTTTTTGTACCAATGACAAACAAATAAAAACTTAGGGTGTTTGCTCAAACTTTTACGGCATCAACAATGTACAATTAAAAAAGAAGACCTTTTGTTATCATACACATACCGCAAAAACTCGAATGTATAATAAGAAAAATTCCAGTATAAGAATTTTGGTTATCATACTATATACAGTAAAAATTCGAACAAACACCAATGTTTAAAGTTGTTGTCCCAATGACAAACAAATAAAAACTTAGGGTGTTCGATCAAACTTTTACGGCATCAACAATGTACAATAAAAAAGCTCTAGTATTAGACTTTTGGTTACATACTATATACCGTAAACACTCAGTGAGAAAGTTAAACTTAATGTCCTACCTTCACAGCGTTCACTTGAGTATTTTTGTTGTCGATGAATATTTTTTCATTGGCAATGGCTAGATGCAGCATAATATGGTAATTACACAAATATTATACAGATCTCAAGTCTAAGCTAATTTTTAGCCATATTCGTATAATTGATGACATCTTTAGCAATAATGCTAACATTGACTAAGTTGTTATTGGAGACCTTGTCAGCACTGGCCCTAAGTTTTAATCAACAACTTTAGAAATTACAGTGTTTGGTTGCTGCTTTATATTTCCATAAGGGGTGCAATTTCAGAAATTGTGCTCTCAATAAGCGAAACAAACTATGTAATAAGTTGAACCCTAATAGGTGTCGTTTTAAAAGTAACACTAAGTCATAACATTACTGCAGAAATTTGGTCCCTGTCTCATTTGGATTTCATGTTTTTTAAATTTCTCTCAATAAGGGGAATGATGAATAATTTTAGCAAATTTTTGGTAGATATCCAAAGTTTGATTGCTTACTTGTTGTTGATTACAATATTCTTGTACCCATTCAGGCGCATTCTAAAATAAGAACAACACCTGTATTTCTTAGAATAAGTGGTTAGATGTTACATATGTGAAGGTGTATCTGATACATGTGACTTTACATTACATGGTACTTACCGCTATCCATAATAGAATGTCATCTGAACAAATTAAGCCTATATTAGACCAAAATCAAAACTTATATCAACAAAAAGCCACATAATTGTGAGATATTCAATATGTTAAAACAATGCGTATACGTACGGAACAATGTAGGGTTCAGTTGTTGGACATGGACCTTCATAAACCCTAAATATAAAATATAACATGATATATGCTTTACCCTTTCGATACAGTAAACTTCCATGCTTCTCATGGAAGTATGATAAATTCTACAGTGCTATCCCAAATAACTTCACGTCTTAGGTCTTAGGTATTGCTTGTCATAATATTGCCAACGTACTTACTCAGGTACACGACAAGTCTTTGCCCTTTTTGCTGACCGAGCCTTGTAGCTGGTTAGTAAAAAATCTCACAATTATAAATCGCTGGGTTCCTTATCATTATTTTATATAGACGTATTAGCAGTTGCCTAGGTTTTTAGCAAATATACATATATTTATAATAGTCGTTAGCCTGTGGCAAATTTAATGCCATACGTACTTCCAGAATCGCACTCTATAAGGTAGAGGTGGATAATATTGTGATTATAGGAGCAAATATCGTCGCTTTGAAACAAAAAGGCCTTAAGTGCATTTTTCTTATTTTGAGGAAAAGCAAAAACAAAAATTGACTTGGAGTTATTTCTTGAGCTATTAGCCAAAAAATGAAAATTCTTGGTAATAAAAGAGGTAATTTAGGATACTTTAAATATGTCTTACACTTTTTTTGATATCGACATTTTCTGTGCCAATTTTGAAAGAAAAGTGACTTAAGGCTTTTTAACGTTAACCTTTTTGCATTTCTCTTATTTTGAGAAGAAGAAGAAGAAAAATTGGCTTCACAATATTTTTTGACCTATTAGCCATAGAATGAAAATTTTTGGTAATAAAAGAGGTAATTTGGAATACTTTAAATATGTCTTACACTTTTTTGGATTTGGACAGTTTTGGAGCCAATTTTGAAAGAAAAGTGACTTAAGGCTTTTTAACGTTAACTTTTTAAAAAATAACATCAAGGGGTAATGAAAAATAAACATGAATGTTAAAATCATTGGGAAAAAAAAAGTATTTGCTTTAAGAAATGTTCATTTTATTGGACTTTGGCCTGGGTGTCAGTAACTAGTTTTATAAAAAATTGTTAAAGATCTTGGTATTAATGAGGGCACGTAAAATTTATGTTACAGACGGAATCATAGAAAATGTACCTCAGGGCAAACTTTAACTTTATAAGTAATATTTTTTGATTTTATTATCAGAATTCAAATAAATAAGACTAGAGTAATCTAACACCACCCTCAGGGATGAAAAGTCAAGGAATTATAAAACGTGGTTTAAAGTTTGTAAGTTGAAGTTAGAAGAAGTTAACTGCAGTTTGGTTTTTGAATTTTTTGGTTACACAGTACAATCTTGTAAACGATATTCAGTTAAGAGAAGAGAAAAGGTCATGCAAATAGAAGTTTAGTAGAACCTTTTGCAGAACATTACTAGTATACACAGTCTATCTATTTACTAAATATATCGTTAAATAAATTAGAAATATTCAATTGGAACAGAAAATACAAATAAATTTAAATATATTCACCACGTGATGTCATGGATAGGGGGAGGGAGGTATCATTTGATACTGCCACCCTAATTTCACTGCCACGTGGTGAAACCCCACGTTTCTTTCCTTAGAATTTTTGTTTAATCAAACACTGTTTAAGATTTGTGAAAACCTTTGTATGCATGTTTAGTTAAAAATAGAAGTAGTTGATTGCAGTTTTTTTTACATTATTTTAGGCTACTATACAATGCACATAGCAACAGATATCTTAGAAGATATTGAGCCAAGAATAGAGAAGTTTATTTAAAAATAAATTTCATTTGTAAATATATTATTAAATCTAGAAATAAATTAGATTGAATGGAACAAAAAATAAAAAATAAAATATTCTCAGAACACGATGTTGTAGATGGAGAAAGGGCGGTAATCATTTGATACTGATACCCTCATTCCACTGCCACGTTGTGATACAATCTCTGACTCCAAGTCCCACCCCTTAGAAATTTTTGTTTAATCAAACATTGTTCAAGGTTGTTCAAGAATCTTTGTATGCATGTAAAGTTAAAAATAGAAGTTTTTGCATTATTTTGTAGGTTATTTACTTTATAAATGAGACAAACATTTATGAAAATAAAAGTTTCGTAAAATAATTTTGAGAATATTGTTAGTATTGCAGTCTATCTAAATTGTTAATATATTAAATCTAGAAATAAATTAGGAAAATTTAAATGGAACAAAAAATAAAAATAAAATTGAAATATTGAAATCACTGGTAGAGTGTAACAATCATTTTGTAACTGGTAGGTTATCAAAAAAGGAATGGTGTCGTTCTGGAATCAACCCTTTAGAACAAAGTTTCTTTAAATCTTCTTTTTTTTGTGATGAAATACCACAAGGAAATGGATATTTTTCCATATGCTTTTTCCTCTGAACCAATTCTTTCTTTCTTATTTCTCTTTTTGGAGCAGAAAATGTAGCTTTGCGATACCCCTCATCATAGCTGTATTTAAAAAAGATTTGCTCAGGATTGTTGTACTCAAATTTTAATTCAACGATCTCTGACCAGTAGACTTTGTTTACTTTCCTATTTGACATACCTATTGTTTCATTTAAAGCCTTTTGTTGCTCCTTCTCTTTGGCAGTCATCTCCTCCTCTGTCTTATCAAGCATCACTGAATTGAATTCAGGAAAGGCAGATACATTTTTGTAATCAATAATATCTCTGTGGTTTAGAACTTCCAGAAAACATCGATTCTTTTTGAAAGCACATTTGATAATAGTTTCCCATTCAGCAGATGTGTAAATGGTTTTATTCCTAACCATTTGTTCAATCATGGAATGTGCATTGTCATTCTCACTATGTGAATGACCTGACACAAGATAGATTAAAGTAATGGAATTGATCCCACACGTGTACATTATATCAGATAGCATGATAAATATCATGCGATTGTTGTTTTGTCCTCCACATCTATCGCAAAATAAGAAAAAGTCACGAATTCCATCTTCGGATCTTTTTTGGATGAACTTCTTCAAACAAGTTGCAACTTCAACTGACCCCTTTCGACACTGTGATTCATTCCAAAAATAACAGTAAGTATCCATGTTATCTAGCTCAGTGATGGTAAAATTGTGGTTGGTTAATCTACGTGAATAGTAAAAGGAACTTGTTTGTCCGAAGGGACATAGCAAGACCTTTTGAAGATCAAAGGCTGCAGCAAGAACATCAGTATTTTCACTGGCCATTTTTTTACAGGTTTCTTTAATCTCTCGAACACGATCTTTATCATGAAGATGGTTCTTTTGAGACTGTTCAACTTCTTTATCAATTTGTGTCTTGTCAAGATTGTTGTATGCCTCACATGTGTCGCATTTATCTTTTTTTGGCTGTTGAAACTTCAAATTAAATTTTTCCTTGAAGACACGATAATAAAACGCATAGTTTTCTAAGGTGTACCCCTTTTTGCTGCACCACTCACTGTACATCCTATACATTTCAGCTACGCTGAGTTCTTTTGGTAAATACTCATATTTGGCATCTTTTCTCACATAATGAGACTCAACAACTTTGAAACAGCTGATGTGTTCAATTACTAGCTTCTCTCTCTCCTCCGAAGTTTTATGATTTTTGTGCCTGCCTCTGCCATCGACCAATGGAGCTCCTGTGTCTGTGACATTGTTCAAAACAGTACGAACTCTTTTCTCATTAATTCCAAGTGTGTTGAGGAACATAGTAGAGCACACTTTGACTTGTACACCATTTCTGATCAAAGTGTACAGCCTTGTGAACTCCCTATTTCTTTTCGGTTGGTAATTCTCATCTTTTGTGGACCGCTTTTTAGGAGCTTGTGTAACCAATGTCGCTAGCTGCTGAGATTGTTTACATTTGTCACCTGTGTTATAAAATTCGTGAAAGATTTTCAAACGTTCTTCATTGGTGAAGGATTTTGAACATTGGAGGCGGCACTTTTCTTGACATGGTGGTTTTATCTCCCTCTTTTTAATCTTTTTTGTTATCATTTGACCATCTTTATTATTTTTGACTTGGTATGAAAATTCTTGTCCTGTATTTACAGCTTTCTTCCGTAAATTATTTTTCCATTCTTCTGGATTTCTTTTTCGTTTTCTAGAAGTGAGAACTGTTGGATATGAAGCTTCAGTTCCAACCTTTTGTTCTGCTAAAACTGATCTTCGTTTGACATCTTCTTTATTCCAAAGGATTGCTGCACCTTTACCCATTTTCTCACAATTAAAGCCACTCCACTTTACTGCATTCCGTAAAACTTTTGTGATAAAAAAGCGTCCCTCCTTTTCTTTAATGGGTTCACCTAGAGGAAATTAAAATTATAAATATGATAAAAATACAATCAGTTCTCATGCAATATAAGAAAAAAAAATTAGGTTAATTATTTTTCCTCCTTAATTTTGGAAAGAACAGGGAAAGGAGAAAACTCATTTATAATATCCAAACAAGATTTTACCGTGTACAGTTGAGTTTGATTAGTCTGTTTGTTCAAACTTTGCTTTAAACACTTCCAAGTCATCTACATGAAGGTACACCTCTTCACCATCAATGAGCTCTCTCTTTTCAATGATCGGGATTTCTGCTTCACTATGTTCACTATCTTCAGTATCATTATCTTCATCTTCAGCAATTGATGGAGGATCAATGCGGAGAACATGTCTTTCAAACTTTCTCTTCTTAACAGGCAAACCCAGCTTTGTGGCAAATTCTTCATTTTCTTTTATAGCAGTCAATCTTTTTTTCTCTATATCTAGGTGCAAAAGAATAAGTTGAATTCCTGTTTTTCACACTCACTCAATATGGTCTATTTTTTTGTGTCCAAGTTTAGCAAGTCTTTTCCTGCTAAATTGTTTCCTTTAAATAATAAATAGATCAACACCTGGAATCTCTATGTTCTTTGGAGCATCCTCATAAACACCACTCTCATCATCCATGTTCTTTGATCTTTCTGAAAAATAAATTAAACTACGTTCAGGATGAACGAATGTAGTAGTTTGCAACACTAAAGTAGATTCAAAATTTTGACCTACAGTCTTAGCCAGGGACTTTTTATTAACTATACCAAAATTTCAGAACTTACCATCCTCCTGCCCAATAAATTTTTCTTCACTACCTAAAAGGGAAGGAATATCACTGCTTAAAATATTTTATTGCTTTAATCAATTCTTTTTGTATGTTATTTGGAAGTTTGTGATTTTTCATGAAAACAAAATCCTAAAAAGCCACTTTTAAAGCTAAAAAATAAAAGGTAAAGATTAATAATTCAGACCCAGACAAAAATAAAACCACATTCCCTGCTGTATTACCTAGTACTAATTTACTGACATCAAAGAGGTCTTCCGGTACTTCAAACGATGGTGATTCTATAAAAAATATTAAAAAATAAAGCAAGATGTTAAAATAAGGAAACTCTAAAAATAGGCAATAATAAAGAGAAAACTTAAAAATAAAAATCTTTACCTAGATATATATACTTTGTATGATTACGAGGCAAATAAATAAAACAGTCAAATAAGGTATTTTAATTTTGTTACCAGGTTTGGAGTCCAAAATGCCTGCTTGTTTCAGAGTTGAATTTAGGGTCTCATTTCCTAGGTTGAAATCTTTAAACACTGGGTAAAGATTTTCTGGATTATCTATAAAAACATAAGAATCAGACGGTATTACAAAAGGTACTAAATGCTGTAAGTTTTCTAACCTTAAAATTAGAAAAAATTAAATGAAGCAGAAGTGTACCTGATTTTTTAGTCAAAATTTGAATAGGTCTGTCATCGCTTTCCTTGTAAAGGTTTTCCGTTTCCCATGAAGAAATTTCTTGGTCAACATCCCACTTTACAAGCCACCTACTTCCTGATTTCCCAGTGATTGACCCAAATACCCTTGCAATCCAACCAAGCCTTCCCAAAGTAAGAATATGACCACCGATCCTCTACTTTTATCTGTTTTCTGTCAAAACGCCATGCTTCTGTCGATACTCTTGAAGCTATTTTTATTCTATTCATGTCTTATAAACTTATAATCTAAACTAACAAAACTAACTATAAGACTACAGATTACTGAACTTGGTTAAAACACATCTTTACACAATTTCCGAAATATGGACATTTGATTTTGTCATGCAAAACATTCGAAATGCCATGCAAAAGCTTCTTGGTTAAAATTCGAAAAGCGAAAATGTATCTTCATAACTTTATTCTTTCCAAAAGAGCAAGGTCAGTTTAATCCTTGTAAGCAGCATAATAGGAAAGCTAAGTATAGGTAAGGAACTATAATGCAAGTATTCAATAGCAAAGAAATGTCCCAGCAGCTTGAATGCAAAGAAATCCCAATCCAAAAAGTACAAACAAGTGTATAACAGTAACCTTATGTTGTGACAAAAAAAGTTTTTGACTTAGAAAAATCCTATTTAAGAGGATAAGTATGATAAGTAACAAATTTGGTTATAAACTCCTTACCATTACTGCAGCCCTATGTTATAGGCCTCACAGGCTTTTTTAGGAATAAAAAGCCTTAAGTATGACATTGGGACTTAAGTCTTTTTAGTTTGAAAAATAATTAAAGTTAAAAAGACTTAAGTCCAGTTTTTTATCAATACTGCATTTAAGTCTTTTTAGATCTATATTACCTGTACTTAAAGCTTTTTACATCTAAGACCTTGATTGGCCTCCAAAACTTACAAATATAAAAACATGTAAATAAAACTCATTTTAAATGAGAAATTTAGGAACTTAAGGCTTTTTAAACCTGAAGAATGATAGTACTAATATGAATCCACCATTAGTTTATTTTTCAAAAAAATGCACTTAAGGCTTTTTAATTTTAAAGCGACGATATGATGCTGTTTTTATTACAAAATTCGTGAGTTTTAAATCTGGTTACGGAAAGACAGTAAATATTATAATATAGATATATAAAATAATACTCACGCATCATTAAATATATCTTTTGCTGGTGTCATTGCATCCTTTTTGACCCTAATATGCAGCATGTAAGATGTTAACATGTGCAAATTAGCATATTTTGAAAATTAAGCCTTATTTATTTTTTTATATGCATTTATGAAGTTTGGAATATTAAAGAGTTGATTTTAGTATTATTAAATTTTTGCAGACAAAATAAAGTACGTACGGAATAAAATTCTCCTGAGTTGGATCTCTATTAACCCTAAAATCGTAATAATGTCATGTCAAAATTACAAGAACCCTTAAAAATTATAATAACATGTAAGAGTAATATAATAACACAATTGGCTACAGCTAATATATTTTTGATATTAGAAAATTTTTTAATTCCGTAATCAGAAAGAATAAATGATATTAACCGGTCAAATAACATCTGCTGGTGCCCTTGCATCCTTTTTGACCCTGAGATGCAGCATGTGTAAGATGTTAACACGTTTATGAAGAGTATTAGCATATTTTAAAAATTAGAACTGATGTATTTTTTTCATATGCATTTCTGAAGTTTGGAATATCAAAGAGTTTGTACTGTCAAATGTTGTAATGCCGTAATAAAAAAGGATAAGTTTCAAAAATCTATGTAAATTAATAAATGCATCTTCGTTTAAGTTTTGGTGTTTGTAAAAAATCTTTTTTTGTTAATGCGCATTTTACTTCTATTGGTTTTGTTTTGCTAACAAGTCCATGCTGTCCATACTGCAACCCAACCAAAGCCATTTAGGTTTTATAACAAATCCACATTTTCCCACGAACTTCCTGTGTAATTTCTTATTTGTAAACTGCAATACTTTCAGTTGAAACCCAATTACAGGCTTCTGAAAAACGTTTTCTTTTTCAGCAATAAAGCTGGAAAGACCCCTTTGCATCTGTTTACAACACTTCCAAAGTTCGATGCAGTTTATCCTTTTTTTCGTTCAACCGACCACATTTTGTTCTTAGATTGTTCTATCGTTTTCTCTTCTAAATTCTTAATTTCCTTGCACGTCATGGGAAAATTAATTTTCACGAAATTACGATTAGATTCAGTGGGGTACTTTGAATATCGTAATCAAAATTTTCAATAATGTGTTTCCTAACTGCTGCATTTTTTCAGCTTGCCATCCCATAGTTTGTCACAAATGTTGTGAAAAAAAAAACAAGGCTCATAGTTATTTCCTTGTAGCAAAATTGCCATAGACCCCTCGTTTAAGTTTTTACCAAGCTTATTTTTTTGCTTGACGGTTTTTTTGAAAATAATGGTGTCAACCAATGCTTTTGGTCACCAGTTACTATTAGTCTTTCGACTTTTGTTTTTGTCCTCTTTAAAAAATTAGCCTTTTCAAACTGCAATTTTGAGACTAATACAGCTTTAGATTTTGCAGCTTTTCCTGGTACATGCCACTGTTTCAAAACATCTGTACATACTTATCTGTACCTATCATATCGTCAGAAGTGTTTATAGATGTTTTTAGTTTTAGTTTCTTGTAATCTACAAGATGATAAAGGGCTGCAGAAACGTGTTAACAACAACGCAGCAGTTGCCTTTACCATATAACACATCGCCATATTTTTGACAAAGATGAATGTAAACGCTGTACTGGTTTTCTTTCAATGAACAAACTTGTATTTACAACAACGTTTGGTTTTACTCTGACCTTCTTCACGAAATTCTCTCAATAGTCTGTATCCGAGAATTTTGTGCTTAAGCTTGGTTTCCAAAAGCCTAAATTTTGCAAGTCTTTCTTCCATTCTTTTATACCACAGGTCAGTTCCTCTTCTTTGTCTCGTTCAAATTGTTTAAGATTTCTTTGAAAATTTGCATTGGCACCGTGCTAGGGCAGTATCATTATCAGTAAATGTATGCTTAATTGATATCCATTATAAGTTTTTGTTGTTGTTTTACTATCCCTCCTTCAAATAAGCCTTTCCCTAGTTTGTTTTGATAAACACAGGGTTTATCTATTACAGAGATGAAGGGCTAGAATTAGATAAATATTTTGTAACATAAATTATGTTACAAAATGTGCGAGGGACATAAAACCTAGACAAGGTGATCACCAATTTTGGCCTTTTCGATTCGAGAAAGCTTGACTTTTGTACGTGTGCCATCCGAGATTTCACGATGACGGCGGTTAAAAGTAAAGTTACCTTTTGCGAGGGCTTTGTCAAGTGAACATTTTATTCCATCAGCACTGGCTTCCTCGGGCACTTCAAGAGCGATCACGTCATATGATTGTCTACCAACTTTGCATGTTTTCAAAACGTAAACCTCCGTCTCACCGACAAGAGTGGCAGAAGATGATCTGTCAAAGAGAACGCTAAAATATCTTTTTTCACCACTGTTTATTGGATCAATAATGTTATCCAGGAGGGCAACTTAGAAAAATATTTCTTTCCCAGCTAAAGTAGTTAAATATCCATTACCAATGCCAATGTGGTAAACATCTTTCTCAAATTTGCATAAAATTCTGGATAGGTTATTAACAGCGATAAAAAAAGCAAGTTTCGTACCACACTTGACCTTGAAATTTTTCTTTATTTCCAAAGCTATCTTTATTTCACTTCGCAGATCTTTTTTAAATGTCCTTCACCACAGAAGACAATTTCTGCAAGCTCCTCAACTATCTAACATTGTGTAAAGCCAATAAGATGGAGTGTTTTCATCGATGTTCACAAAGATCCAAAGACAAAGGTGACAACTTAATAGTTGTTCCAAATGGTGTTTCTTGTTTCTCTTGTTATCACAGCTGCAGTCACATCTAATTAAAGTGCCAATTTACTATATTTCACTACTAGTCATAAAGATAGCTAACATAAAAGTTATGGCAAGACCAAACTCTTTTTTCTGCAATATATTTTACACTTTGGATTTTGAAACTGCTATCCGTGGTCATCATGTTTACCAGTGAAAATGGACGCCTGAAATAAACTTAAAACTGAAATGTGCAGTTGATACAAGAAATGAAGCTACAGAATACGATGAAAATGCAATCGGCGTTTATTTATGGGGCAAAGAAGGAACAGTAGATGGGCTTGTTGGTCATCTTCCATTGGAGTTATCAAAACTCATAAAACAATTTCTAAACGCAGACCATTATAACGTCGTGACAGCAACCGTGATAGACCTTTTCATAAATTATTGCGCAATAGTATGCCTCGTATTGAAAACGAGACAAGCGGTGCTAAACTTTTTTGTAAACAAAATGTCGGAGGGGAATACGAAGAAAAAACATAAAAGATCTCAAGGAAAGCAATGTGCTGCCTGGGGATGCAATAATCGTAGCCTGGTTGAATTTGAAAATGAATTAATATCTTCAACCATAAGTTTTTTTAAATTTCCGAAAGATTCAGGAACAAGGAAAGTGTGGTGCAGCCGAATTAAACGTATTGATGGACAAGACAACTTTAGAGTAACCAGCCATACTGTGCTGTGCGAAAAACACTTTGCAAAAAGTGATATAATAAAAGCCCCTGGAGGGACACGCCGCAGATTGAGAGATGGAGCCAAACCTACACTATTTGAAAATGTGGAGGATTTTAGCAAAAGAAAAGCTCCTGTTAACAGACCATCTCCTCGAAAAAAATTTAGAGAAACATCCACTCTAATTCCTGATGAGACTGATATAGGGGATGATTCCACTGAATTTGTAGCTGAGCCAGACTTTATTATGAGGGAGGAACCAGACGCAATTTTTTTGTCAAAAGAAGTTGAAAAGCTTACAGAAGAAAAAAAGAGTTTGTGTAAAGAGATAGAAATGTTGAAACACAAACTCATGGAAAAAATTTCTACAGTTAAAATAAAATTTGTCGAAAATGTTTTGTCATCTGATGCATCATGTAAACATTACACTGGCATACCAAACATCGAAGTGTTTAAAGAATTATTAATTTTTTTAAACCCAGGACAAAATGGAGAAAATGTTATTCTTTACAATAATCAAGATGTCAAAGGTTTTAGTGATAGAGGTAGACCACGTACGCTGTCCCCTCTTGAAAGTTTTTTATTGACCCTTGTTAGAATGCGAAGAAACTTTGATGTTTGCCATTTATCATATTTGTTTGAAGTGTCTGAAGGTACTGTAACAAATACTTTTCAAACGTGGGTAAATTATATGTATGTTAAGCTCGGAACAATATGCATTTGGCCTTCCCGCAGTCAAGTTCAAGAAAATATGCCAGCTAGTATGAAAGAAAGATTTGCAAACGTACGATGCATTATAGATTGTGTAGAGTTTAAAATTGCAGTGCCTTCATCTTTATATTTACACAAAATGATGTACTCAGAATACAAAAGTCACACCACCGTTAAAGTACTTGTTGGCATTGCTCCTGGTGGAGGTTTCACATTTATATCGAGTGCCTACCCCGGTAGCATCTCAGATAAAGATATTGTTGTCAAAAGTGGTTTATTATTTCCAGAACTTTGGCAGGCAGGAGATGCTATTATGGCTGATCGAGGTTTTTTGATAGAGGACTATGTAAAACCTCTTGGTGTGGAATTAATTATGCCATCATTTTTGAAAGGACGCGAGCAATTTTCAGAGTCTGAAGTAGTCAAAAGTCAACAAATAGCATCAGAAAGAATTCATGTGGAAAGAATGATTCAACGACTCAAATGTTTTCGAATATTCGATCGAGTTATTCCAGTAAACATGTTGAACTCCCTGAATCAAATTATTTCGGTATGTGGTATTCTCACAAATTTTCAAGACCCTATTTTAAAGTAAACAAACAACTTTAGACTGAAGCAATGTTTTAAATCAAAAATATTTACAAAAAGAGTGATATATATACATTACAAATATATACAGGTCTTATTTTACATCAATTTGTCCTGATCTTTCTCTATGATTTGTGGTAGCATATATGTAAAGTAAAACCGTAAAATGTTTTTTTGTAGTTCTTGCCTGTATTTCATGTCAAATGGCACTCTGTCGATTACAAGACCTTTTGAGGTATAAAAAATAAAATCACACCATGTTTGACATGTGATAGCCAATTGCATTTGTATCTGATTGTAATATGTGTGATCTTTATTTATTTTAATATTTTCTGTATTGCTGTCATAGAGAATGCAAGGGTTTTTCGCCACAGAACACACTAACTTTGGATCTATGTCTCTGTACAAGTGACTGCATTTTACCTCAAGGATGCCATAAAAGCCATTGCAGTTAACTCTTCCATCTGGTGTAGCTCCAAGCACATAATTATTTTGATCTATTGTTAAACCATTATTTTCCACAACAACTTGGAAACCTGCAATCTTCATGTATCTTTCATAATGTGCAATGGCTATGGGTTCATGATATCGTCCATACTCAAATTTAACTTTTAAAAACTGTTGTGGTACACAACCATGCACTATATTTCGTGCTAAAGTTTTTAAGCCTCTTTCTGTTTTGGGTCCACTGTTTCCAAGTTTGTTGCACAGTGAGGCAGTAAATCTGTTTTCTCTATACTTGAACCAATTTGGATTGTTAGCTTGGTCTCGTGTATTTTTTTCGATGCTGATTGCATCAGCTGCCTGCTCTTTTAAATTTTGTAGTAACATTAGCTTTTTTTGCTCAACTAAATGAATTTCATTGGCATAATTATCGATAACATTGTCATTTTGTTTAAAAAAGTGGTCAGTAAAATCTGAAAACAAAACCCGGTCGCCCTTGTTTCCATCCTCCTTAATGTTACAGTAAACTTTAAAATCTGGTGGCATTAAGGCACATTGGTAGCTCAGAATAGATCCAAATGGCACCGGCCCAAATTGTGTTTGCGTGTATAGCTGAGGATTTGTGTTCATAATTTTTGGTGCATGTGCTTTGCCATGAAAATTAGTGACAATGTCAAGCAAAATTCTCAAACTGTCACTACGTGTGTCTCTGTTATGTTCAGATCTTGGCTCGTACAATGAATATGTAATTCCTTTTTTAGAAGCTCCTTCAGTATTTGTGGCATTCCTTTTTGAATCTGGTGATTTAATGGTTAGTTCTGAGACAGGTGGCTTTTGCATATATTCTCTTGCCTGCGGTACATTCCAAACACATGGCATTGATGTGCATGCTTTAGGCTCTGGAATCATACGCAATTCATCAACTACCCATTTAGCTAACAGTTTCATAACGGCATAGCAATGCGAACATGTGCCGGTTTTTCCGGCTGGACATTGACAATGTGCAAATACAACTTCACCATTAATTTTGTTAAGTACAATAAACACCCATCTATTCATTTTTTTTAAACTTGCAGCAGCTATACCTTTTATACAAAATATATTATTGTCTTGTTTGACATATATTGTGCTGGTATCAATGTATTTTTCTTCTACAAATTGTTCACCTCTTGCAAAATGTTTTTTAATTGTTTTAGCCTTTTCAACAAATGTATTGTTTACTTTTGTGTGATAGTCTGTCATTTGCGTAACGGTAAAGACAGGTACACCTTGCAAAGACTTTGACCAGCCAGTGAGGTCCAATGGATTTTTCATATCATTTTGTATTGCTGAGGGTGCTTCAGGTAGTGAGCCTTCTTTCCAAAGCGGTTTTAAAATTTTTCCTAGCTCCATTGCTTTTTTCCTAATCCAAAGCTTATCAGGTGTTGGATCAACAATCTTCTGATTGTTTTTATTCTCAAAGTAGTTCCATACTCTAAAGTGAAGAAAAATACATTGAATACAAATGTGTTGCTTTTTATGCATACAAAATCTTGAATTTAGGAAAATATTTTTTTAGAATATATATTATATATAAATAGCTACATACACATATGATGGTAAAAAAGCATGTAAAATAATTTTCTATGAAAATATTATAAAATCCAAGTTTATTGAGGTTGCTCTGACTTCTGTTGTGAAATTGTAATTACCAACATTCCACTTTTCTTATGTTTCTAGATTTGTGTTTGCAATATAATAAAGCCATAATTCTGTTCAGCTTCTCTCTACAATTTAATATCACTTACCTAACTTGGGCATCTTTTAGTGTGTGAATACCACGTAGAGTGTCTCCTCTAAATACTAACCACTGTTTTAAATGTTCCATAGGATATTTTGAAAGCATTGTAACATTTAATTTTACATATGGGTTGTCAATATCATCTTCTGTGAGAGTAATGGCATCCATATCTACATAAATTTAAAAAACCTATATATATACATTTTTTATAGTTTTCGTTTTCCTAACAATCACTTTTTTCCATTAAAACGTAAATTTCTCTTGCTAGCTAGCTTAAAAGTTTAAGGTTACTTACCAACCATGTTGTTTTTGAAATAATCATCAAAATCTGGTATCTCCAACTCGTGTTTTTTAAAATCCATATTGAGCTGAGATTTAGCTATTAAAATAACTGTTTTTTACAAATTTTAGATATAATATTTCTGAAATAAAGCTTGTCACAAAACCAACACTTCCACAGATCTTGTCTTCAAACTCAGAATGCCAGCGCTTATTAATGTCAAAAGATACTTTATAGAGATAAAGCCTTTTATTAAGGAGTTAACTCGTTTTTATGTAAATATCGCCCTCATAATAATGTATCTCCGCAGCATTTTGAATCTGTTGTTAGCGTAAACAAAGAATCATATTGGAAGCAATTAGTAAAGAATTTTAAGCACCGCTTGCCTCGTTGCCGTGCAACGAAGCAAAGTTACGCAATCATTTATGAAAAGGTCTATTGGAAAGAGAAAAAGAGAAGTTGGGCTTGTCATCCCGGCAAAGTACAGTGCTATGACAACACGTAAAGAACTGATAACTATTCTAAATGATGAACTATTGAAAAGAAAAAATAGATACGAACACTTTGCTATGAAATTTAACGCTGTAAATGATTTTAAAAAGAAAGCTATTTTTGAGTAAAACGTCTTTTTCCTATTTCCTAAATATTCAAATAAGCGCCCCCTTTGGCTCTAAAATTATATTCGAATAAGCGCCCATGGGCGCTTATTCGAGAGGGGCGTTTATTTAGAAATTCAACTTTTAGGGTGGGCGCTTATTCGAGAGTGGGCGCTAAATCGAGCATTTACGGTACTTCGTTTACTACTCTACTTTCCTACTCCAGTTGAATCAATAAAAAAATATTGCTCTGTTATTTTGCAATGAAACTAGATGATACAACAGTGACGGCTTTGTGATGATGTGTCTCCGTTGTTCGTAAAGGCGTTTATTTTTACGGCGTAAATAATTTTTCAGATTATCAGTAAAAAAATTTTTTCGCAGTTTCTGTACCACCAGTCCACGATTCGTTCCGGCTTGGCACAGTTCCTATCAAAAATCATCATTTTTGTTGTTTTGATAATGCGATCTACAAACTTAGCAAAATACTTTGGTAATGTCATTTAGAGTAATTAGATTTAAACCCTAACTCAGAAAAATTCAACGAAGGAACTGGTTTTTTTTTCACCATGTTTACTTTCTTATTTCTTTCCTGAGTTGAATTTAGGAAGTTATGCGATCCATCAGTTTAGAACAAAATTAACCACCCGTCTAATATTGTGTGCATTTCCATGTGCAGGCCTGTTTTTTTTTAGGATAAGGAACCCAAGAAAAAAGTATGCCAGTTTTTTTATCTTTGGCAAGAGAAAACGTGATATAATATGAGATCAATTAAAAAGGTTGTTACCAAAAAAAATGATAGCACAACGGTTATAATACGTCAACATGTACAATAGAAATAGACATAAGCGCATGTTTTTAATACTTAGACAAACCAAAAATTTATTCTTTGTTAAATTCTTTTTCTTTGTTGATGTTGAAAATAAGTTGTTGTTTTTTTGAAAAAATTTACAATAAATAGTTGCGGTAGTTTTTTTGCCGACACAACAGTGCCGAATGCCGACGCAAATTTTAATAGAAAGGCGAACTGCGCATGCACGGCTGCTGAATAAAAGTTAATGATAACAGTGTTGATTTTGAAGACCAGACCCAGTGGCTCGGTCTGCTGCATTATAAATAAATTTACATGTGACAGCCATCACAACAAAAACAGGTTCTGAAACAAAGACTAAAAATGTTTTTCCACAACACATTGGTCCCAAAATAGAAAACAGTCTGTTACAAATACCGGTTCTGTTTACATTTTTGTGATCGCTGCATTATTTATAATTTACTATTTTGACACATTTGCCAAACGGGTCACTAAATTACAAAAACAATGAAATATATTTTTCCTTATTGTGATGGTCACGGTCAAAATAGCAACAACTTGTGACAAACATATTTTTTTAATAACTACTAACTCACTAAACAAACTTGTGAGTAAAAAGAATTAAAGAAAATAAAGATTCGTAAATAAAATAAAGCCTCCATATTGCGCGTTTGATTGTTGTTGATTGTTACCGGTCTGTATGTTTATTAAATATGACATCTCATTATAACAAACTTCTTCATACGAAGCTCGTAGTATGTTGTGGATGAAAGATACAAAACATGAAAAAATGTGTTGTTGTTTGTCATAACAGATATTCCTTAGATTCAAAGAAGTTTAAACGAAGGTTATAAAAATGCTATTACTACTATACTACGTAAAATATTCTTGGTTATTTTGACTTTACAGATCTTATTTCTGATGTTAACTGATAAGTACATCTAAAACCGACTTATTTTTACCCAATACAGCCATGGAAATTCTGTAAAATTGTTATTAAGAGATATATAGACACTTTGTTGTGAAATATAGTTATTTATTTGTTATTATAGTATTTGTTTTAGTAGATTTGAGGATTTGAAATCTATTATTTTTTATCTTTCGCTTAAAATTCTGGCTGCTACAAAATTCTTTGTTTGCGTCCCCTTTAAGGACTGCATAATATCATTATTCTCCACAATATTTGTACTATTAATTTGTACAATTTGTACCACATTGCATTAGGTAGGTATATATGCGATGGAAACAATAACCGGCGTTAAGGTTAGGCAGGAAGGAA
The DNA here is from genome assembly GCF_029227915.1 of Hydractinia symbiolongicarpus. Taxonomy (NCBI): domain Eukaryota; kingdom Metazoa; phylum Cnidaria; class Hydrozoa; order Anthoathecata; family Hydractiniidae; genus Hydractinia; species Hydractinia symbiolongicarpus. The sequence continues at coordinate 10,190,637 of NC_079878.1, forward strand.
TTTCAATCAACAATGCATAAATTTAGTAGGCCCCCAGTTCCTGGGTTTCAACAATTCCTGGGTTTCAGTTGAAAAAAATCTATATTTTCTTTATCTTTTCCTCTCCTATATCTTCGAAGTTCATTAGTTAATATGACAAAATGACTGTTAACTTTAAGTAAGGGCAAAATTTAGTCACTTTTCGGCGGTTTCTTTTTCCTCAATAAGTGTGGAATTACTGGAGAGGCGAAAACATTTTTCAATCCATACCAAAAAGGCGAAATTACTAGAGTCGGGGTATTATTATGTCAGAATTAAAATGCGTTGGGACAAACTCTGGGAAGCAAAGATAAAATAGACATGTTGTGAACTTTCATGTCAAAGGTATCGCTATGCAAAATGAAAAAGGACACGTGCGAAATATGTATAAAATAAAATAAATAAATCTAAATGTTGTGGCAAATCGAAATCTATAGCATAATGCCCATTGTATGTCTGAGCATGGTGGCCGTGACTAGCGACAAAATAATTTACGTGGATTTTTCATGGGCTACCTAATAGGATGATAAATTATTAGACTGCAAAATGTGAAAAACAAAAAGCTGTAACATTTGAGAGTTAATTAAACTTGAGACTACAATAGAATTTTATATGTTATCAACAGCATTAGTGATCATATAACTTAGCGCAGAACTTAATCTACTTACATCGTGTTCGCATATCATATCTAACAAAAAAATGCCCCAGTGGTTTGTTTACCCTTGCGAATTACATTTTTAGAGGTGATTTTACTGTTATCACCCAATCCATACTCGTTCCTTCCAGTTTGGTTAAACCAATTATCATGAATAGATGTATTTGTTAATTTATTGACACGCATCAGCCAAAACTTTTCAGCATCGTCCTCTGGGACATAAACAGCCAAAACATCATTCTTTCAAGTCATTTTTTGTAGATGATAAAATGGACAATAAAGATTTGCTAAGTTTTAAGCATTTCATTATTGTATTTAAGGTGCAATTTAAATTCAAAATTACCTCCCTTAACATCTGTCACTGCGTTTTTCCCAGCCACTGACTAGTATTTAAATATTGACTGTCGGTCATTGAAATTAATCGAATATAAATTAATATTGTGACTTCTTAGATGTTGCTTTACATTTTATTTGGTGGGAGAATGCTCATATTTTGAAAATATATCAATTAATTACTTACACCAAATGCAAAATCAAAAATCTACCTTATCTTGAGCAGTAAAGGAGCTGCTTATATCTAAATAGGAATAATGCAGACATAGGAACAATAAGTTGCAATTCACAACTTTAATAGAAATTTATCCGAAACTTTTTAGTCGAAACTTTGTGGGTGTTAGGAAAAAAAAAAAAATGCAAATTCAATTTTCATGCAAAGTAACCAACTTACTTACATAATTACCATGTCTAACCATAGCAAGTTTCACAGAAATATGTGCATTTGTTGCTAAAATAATAAATTGAATTTCAGCAGCTGAAATGTTCAAACTAATTTACCAGATTCACCGTTATGGTATTTAGTAGGCTAACATCAGTGGTCATTTTAGAACTGGGGCAGGCAGTGTTTTTTTTACTTGTGTAGAGCCACCTAACAGTCTCAAAATGCGGTTTAATAAACTTTTTAAAAATGTTTGGAGACATCGCTTTCTTTGATAGAATGTTCTATTCATTAATAACTCGAGAAACAAATAATAATTTTCTTTTATGAACCCTACTATGAAACTTCCATATCTTTTTTTGTGTCCTCTCGTCAGTAAATTATCACTCAGTTCAAAAAAAGTCATTCGGGTTCAAATTTTTATACCCATTCGTTATTTTAAATACTTCTATAAGGTCAGCTCTTAATCTGCTCACTTCCAGAGACATCAAATTACATTGTTTAAGTCTTTCTTCATATGGTAGATTACTGGTACATGTGATCATCTTAATAAATCTCTGGACCTTTTCCATGTTGTTATTGTCTTTATGCAGGAATGGTCTCCATGATTGTATGCTGTATTTAACATGTGGTCTCACCAGGGATTTGTATTAACAATATACAAAAAACCTTAGTGAATGAACATTTATCTTTAACATTTTCTTTATTACCTTCGCTAGTGCCTGGCAGTTCCTCGTTTTGTAATTCTGGAGAAGTTACTTTAAGATTATCAGTTACTGAAATAACATGATCACAAGGTCAAAAAGACAATTCTGTTGGTCACTTTTCTAACCTACTTTAATCAAGCTGAAAGAAAAACGAAAGAAAAAGAAATAAATAAAATGATTTCCATTAAAATTGCCTTACCCCCATTACCTCAGCGTTCTGTTCATTTTATTCTGTAACATTTTTTTAAACTCATCTGAAAATAATTTAAGTTTCGGATTTAAAATATGTAAAAATGATGTGTGCTGTTACACACAAATTTACTATACCTTTTCAACTTTCTGTAAACACACGTCGAATCAACTGACCAGAGTAACTGTTTTTATGTCTGTTGCAAATCCCTCTGTGATAAAAGATGAAAATGTCATCCAGAGGGATTCATATTTCCATACAAAACCCACATGGTTAAGTCACATGGTTAAAAATATTTTCCGATATGGCTCTGAATTTTAACTAAATAAAAACTATATTTTTTTTTCCAAGATCAGAAGTTACCTCTACTGAGAAATAAAGTTTGGTAGACTGGTATACAGCATTTCTTTCCTGTCCATTTGCGTGAGGGCATGGGAATATAAACAACACCGCGTCACAATGACAGTGGTCTATTGCAAATTGCAAAAAAAAAAATTTTCTACAACCAAGTTTTTTATTTATGCTTAAAATTGAAGAAATAACCTTATTTACCATTTTTTCTGACAGTTGGTTTGGTCATTCCTGGTTGTGTTTTTAGGAATGTTTAGTGCACGCTTTCTACTTTTATTTTCTGACCACAAGCAGATGCATTCAAGGTAGAACAATTAGGGCAAATCTGAAAATTACAATGCTTATATAAGAGAAATAGGTTTCATTGATTTCATATTAAGTAACCTACCTTGTTTCTAAATGACTTTTTAGGATCTGTTTTGCCATCACTAGCTGCGTATTTTGCTGACTTTGCTGCCAAAGCTGATGTCGTTAATGCTGTTGACATAGTTGACGTTGTCATCGGCAATACTAACATTACCGATGTTGACATATTTTCTTATAAAAAACACTAGTAAAAAACAAACCAAGTATGGCTTCAGGAAAACCACCAGTTTAAACTAAAAATAGTAAAAAAAATAATCATGCAACGTTTGAAAAACGTTTTGATAACAGTTCCTTTCTCTAGTAAAAAAAATGGTAAAAATTCACAGCGATCAAGTTTCTTCAGGTCGAAGCGAATACAGAAAGTGGGGTTCTTGTTCTTTATAGAATAGCTAATTCAAAACAATACCTTGTATACCTTGTAAGTTGAAATGTTATCTGTTAGGGAACTACCTGGGACCAAATTTTTGCGGTTGGCTCCTGGGCGATGAAGTTTTTTTCACAGATTCCAACTTTGCTCATATCGAAAATTTTTTAAAAAAATCACTTAAATTTAAGTTTCACGGATAGAAAATAAACTCATACATGTATGCATGTATGCCGAATCAGAAATTCTTCGCTTATATCCACATCGCATTAAACTTTTTTGATTCGGCCACAAATAATCTAAAATTGAAATGTCGGGTTAAACTCGTACATGTATGTCAAATGAAACCTTTCTGGTCATCATCACCATATTCACAGTAATATTTGTTTCCTGATAATTGATGACATCATTAGCAATAATGCTAACATGAACTTAGTTGTTACTTAATGTCTTGTCAACACTGGTGGCACGTTCCATGCCCAATCAACAACTTTAGAGTTGGTTGAGAGAAAGAAACTATGTAATAATTTGAACCCTAATAGGTGTCGTTTTAAAAGTAACACTAAGACATTACATTACTGCAGAAATTTGGTCCCTGTCTCATTTGGAATCCATGTTTTTTAAATTTTACTTAATAAAGAGAATTATGAATAGTCGATAAATGAGTACCGAAGAAGAAACGAAAAATTTAGTAGAAATTCAAAGTTTGATTGCTTACACGTTGTTATCTACAAAATTGGCTATAAAATAAGAGGAGAAAAATAACCTTTATTTGTTTGCACCTGCTTCACCATCATCCAAACTTTATTATGTTACCGCCTTTTTCTGGACTTTTTTCAACACTCTATCCATTCGAGGCTTTTTGGATGCTCCTTTTTTAGATTGCTGGATAAAGCCTCGTCTAAAACTTTTATCGCATCCAAGTTTACTGGTCTGGGAGCCTCCAACTGCTACTCCTTAGTTCTTTTTCTGGTATGAATTCCTCGGTTGCACCGTTTACATAAGAGTCTAAATCATCAGGAAGAAACCTTTTTAGTCGACAGAAATAGTGGCAACATAAGATGTTGATTGCATAATGATAATTTTATAATAAAATATATAACAAATAATGCAATGATTGCGGTTAAATAAGTGGATATTAACTTGAACAAATATTGATATAACCGGAGCTCCTTTCTTGATCGCAAAGAAGTTGAAGGAGGTCCGGGCTCCACTAGCTTTGTGTAGTGGAGCGGGTCGGGTTGTAAGAATCCGGTATTAGATTGATTAAGATTTTATGAAAAAAAATAAGTGCTGGCAATTAATTAATTTACCTCACTGGATGTGTTCGGTGGAAAGAGGAACATGCTATTTTTTTAAAAAAAAACTTTCTAAATTTGGTGCGATAAACACACACATAAATTCAAAGCTAAAAAAAGGAGAAAAAATAAATCACAAAAAAAAAACTAAAATAAATACAAATTAAAACTCAACACTTACTATTTTTAAAATCACGCAGATTATCGCCATGCTCCACTATTCGGCTTTTTTTTTTTTTTTTACTAGCTAGGAATTTGGAATAATAAAACATACGATACGTGAATCGGTTTTTGTCATCTTTTTTAAACGCAATTTTTTTCTTTCGATCGTCTCTGGTCGGTCTCTCGATGGCAACTGATTCGCGGGGTGGTGCAGTGGGGCGTGACAATAATTACTGAAAAAATCAATCTAATATACCCGCAAAGAGAATAAAATATAATAAAGCATCCTTCACGGAGTTTCTCCGTCGCAACTGGATGTAACACCATTCATGATGTGACAGAATCAATAAAGACACTTTGTTTTACATGACCACGACTAAATTATAACCTACTTTTATTGCAGACAAGACTTTTGCAGTGAAACTTATATTGTGTCTTCAAACCTAAGATTGTCTAAACTTTGTAAGGATAACCTTATTTTTCTTCTTTTCCATTTTCGTGTACTCACTTCCTACAAACGAAATATGAAGATTACTATTTTACTAAATAAAACTTAGAGAGAATGCTATTATATGTCCCAAAGTGGCGAAAAATGGCCTAAATTTGCCATATTTATGCTGATGTTAATGTGTTTTATTGGCTTCTAAAAGATTGGAGTTAACTGATTTGACTTTGCTGTCAAATGTCTCACTGAACCTTGCGTAACTTGTGTGCTTTAATGATTTATTGAAAAATACATATTTCATTTTCTTTCATTTTATAATTTTACTGAAAACTGGCTTTGCCTAAGACGTTTTGTTTTTTAAACTAATTTTCCGAATATCGGTTACCAATTTATTTTATTGGATTTTATTGAGATTCGTTCTATGTATTGCTTACTCAGACTACTTTCCCTGATATCCGAACCTGTTCTGTTTTACTGTGGTGCAATAAATAGAATTTTATTACCTGCAAACTTGTAAAATATTACATGTTATATATTTATATGTATTTCATTAATTTTATTATCTTAATAATATAACTTGTAAAGATTTTTGACTTGTTGTTTTTTTCTGGATGTACATTAGAAACGGATATTTTTCGGGTTTTTTTCTGTCCGAAAGTTTTTCTGTCCGAAATTTGTTTCTGCCAAAAGTTTTTTTGTCCGAAAATTTTGTTTTTTCTAATATTTTTTAATAAAGGACCAGTGCATAGAAATTATATATAGGGTAATCAGAAAATCAATAAAAACTGCAGTTTTTGAACTTATTATTTTCGTTATTTTCACATTTGGCTGAGGCTCTATATATAAAGTTTGATCCTGAAGAAACTTTTTTTAGATGTTGATTAAATATATGTACACTTTAAATGCTTTTAGCCTTCTTTTTGTGTCATTTCCCGTAATCATTACTTTTAGAAATTTGGTTAAAATTTGTTCAAAAGACTTACCCCATACATTTTTTACAAATCTTGTTCAAATATTTTTCGGCTGAAAAAAAAAATTGTGCCCAAAAGTTTTTCCATCTAAAATTTTAGTTCTTAATGTAGTTTGGTGTGCATTTCTTTCTTTTTTTTTTTTTTTAATAAGGTGGACAGCAAATGAGTGTCACTTGCTTTATGTAAAAAGCGAAACAGATATAACTGGAAATAATTTCAGTTAAAATGTTTCAAACAGTTTGGTCAAGGTTAAATTACTTCAGCCGACATTTCATATATACTTTGTCAACTTGTGCTCGATTTGAAATACAACCAGCAGGACGACAATTTTTTCGTACAATTCTTTGTCAGATTTAATTGGACATTGGACAAAATATCTAAAATCACCGAAAAAGTGTTTGAAATTCTTTATAATGATATTTCTATCAAATAGCGCACTGTGTTTATCATAACGGTGTTTCAAGTGGACACGTGGAACAAGTCTGTGTAAACAATTAAAATATATGACGATTAACTAGAAATGGCTTGCATCTCGAAAAAAAGGACAGACCAATATGGAGACTTGTCGTTTAAATGTTTCATAGCGTAAACATGCGTAAAACATGATTTTTTTTGAGGATGGAAGGTACTTTGTACTTCTTTTTCTTCCAGCAGCTTCATAGAACTGCTTTTTGAGTGTTTGTCAGTGATTAACGATTCTAAAATATTAAATTTGTCTTTTCTCTTGGAGGGAGGGGTAGAATCCTTACACTCTTGGCTTTGTGAGCCATTTCCTATAAAATAGATTGAAGAACCCGAAAGCGTTGACTATCTGATCTGAACGTTTCTGTTGATTTAACAGAGGCTTTTTTAACGAGGTTCTTGAGGAAACAGTTTTCAATGCTAAAAAAGTGAGTGTAAAATCAGTTTCTATATATCGTAAATTAATAGGTCCAATTAATCTCGCATACCCATTCAATTTCCAAATAGAAATATATGAACCTGCTAATACGTTTCTTAAGGCGAGTGTAAAGAAAAAAATGATTTTTTTTCGTTTTTTTTTTTTCGTGAAATCAGGGCAAAATAAACTAAACTTTTTAATTATGAATTTTTTTTTCAAAAATTCCATCTGGATCTCTGTTTATTTTGTTTGTTTATGTTTACTCGCTAATAACGCTGTGACGATCTTTGTAACACTTTTTCTGTGTCATATGTGCTCACGTGTGCATATTTCCTTCAAAACAAAAAAAAAATTTGAAGAGCTGATATTTTTCTCTATTTCCAAAGAGAAAAATATCACGCTTTAAAAATAGAAAACCTGTCAAGTGTAATTTCAATGCCGCAAGTAGCCGCATGTGGGTAAAAACTTCAAAACTTTAAAACTCTTTTTGTCAGTGTTTATTTTTTGATAAAATGGTATCTACATCTGAACTTTCTCTTACAAAACTAAATAACGTTTGTGTAGGAGAGCTGTTTTGAAATAAAGCTAAATAATATATCTAAAAAGGTTTTTTTTTATTTTTTTGTAAAAACGTGTTTAAATTTTTTTACAGCCGTCTATGTGGAAGAAAACAAGTTGAAAAAGTAGCATTTGGAAGAATATGAAATAGTAAGAAAACTATAAAATTTTGAACAAAATAGTAAAAACCCTTTTTAGATACAGCCCAGCTGGGAAGAATAGTCAAAAAATTTTGAAAAAAAATCCATCCGTTTTGTAAGAGAAACATCAGTTAGGAGAGACTGGGGTAAATTTTGTATACACCTAAACCTCAAACGACATTAATATTTTTCCAAAAAATATATATATCACTAAATTGAGAAAAATAAGAGCTTCCAAAATATCTACATATCAGGTTATTAAAATGTTATTTAGAGATGATATTTGGATTATAAAAATCATGCGCACTTTTCTTTACACCTGCCTTAAGTAAGAATTGACGTTGCTGTCTAGAAATCAATCCACTTTTAACAAACTTTTTCGATGGTGCTGTCAAATCAAGTAGGGTGGAAATGTTTTAAATGTTTCATATCACGATACTGAATGCGTCATCAAAGTGGCCTTGGGTCATGAGGGTTCCTGAGATCATAAAAAAAGTCTCGGGATTTAGTTAGGTACAGAAAAGTCATAGAATTCACGTTTTTTTTTAAAAACATGCCATGACATTTTCTTTTCACGATGAGTATTAAAATTGCTTGTTTAAATTTTCAGCTCTTTGTGTTTTGCGTATGCATTTGCACTTAACTTCTTAAAATTGACACGATAGGTCCTATTTATCTAAAAAAAAAGCAAGTCTTTGGAATTTATGCGTGTTTAATTCCATTTTTAGAGAAAATTACAAAGATGATTTTCGTAATTTTTTAGAAAACTATCGCATCCAAAAAAGAATTGATAAATTGTTAAAGACGATAAGTAAGAAAAAAATTGCTTTTTTGTCCAAAAATGTCATTAAATAGAGAAATCTTTGTTCAAACTTTTAAAAAAGATTTTATGTCCGTGCTTTTGCTTTAATTAAATCTCCACGTGTAATTGACAATGATTTCCAGATTATCAGACTCGTTAGGCCTAACAGTGAAATATCTAAAAACACAGAATGTCCTGGTTCAAGGTTGCGGAATAGCTCAATACATATCTGTTTAAAAAGGTTGCTCAAAAGACCATTCGGTATTGATGCTACGGAATAGCGTTATTATTACTGTTTTGAGCTTTTAAAACTAAACTCTAAAAGTGTTACTCTACTATTATTACTGAACAAAATACATAGATGACTGATCAAACGGCCAGACCTAAGGACTGCGCAGATATTAGGAATATCTTGAATTTATTTTTAACAAGTATTCTTGTTATTTTTTTTTTACTATTCATAATACATTACCAACCGCAACACCTAACACCCAAACTCACCATTGTCCTCTTTTGTACTGTTATCAAATGTTGTCTTGCCTCTAGTGCATACTTGACAAACAGGTTACCTTACGTTTCTGTAAAAAAATTGATCTAAAAATTAAGGAGCTAGCCAGGAGACTCGCATAAATTTTTCTCCGCCCCGGAGAAATCGAAAGAAGTGAATGAGAAAAATTACGCTGGGTCGCAAACGATTTTCCTGCAGGGAAATAAGAATTGTCTGGTTGTTGCTATAGTTGTTAGACAACGATCTGTAACTGAGTTATAGTTTTTTGAGAGACGAAAGCCACCAACCAATTTATCCTACTCTAGGGTTCTCATATGTATGAAGCCAATATCTAATCAAGATATCGTAATTCAATAAAAGACTCAAGTCTCACCTGCATAGCATTCGCTTAAAGGGATGCCAGGATAATTACTATAATTCTATTTTTTAAATTTCCACAAACGCAAGACTGAAATATAATGAAATGAAAAGTTACCTCATTTTTTGAGTAAAACGTTGTACCAATAAAAACATATTTTAATTAAACAAAATTCCCAGCATAAGAGCTAATATATTTCAAAAAAGAAAATACAGCATCGAGGAAACACTTTACAACATTCAGGTTAGCATTGCAGGTTAGGTTGACCACTTATTTCAGTTAAACCATGTCGTACAACTAGTGTGGAGTGCTTAACACATGTGCTGTTGTATGTTCGCGTGTTACACATACAATGAAAAGTACTTTTAGCAATGCTATTTATATAATCATATAATAAACAGTCTGTCGTTTACCATGTCAATTATATACCTCTCTCGGTTAAGCGAACAAGATATGTATACTCGATAACAAAACAGGATCTGTTTGAGTTTTTATTGTATTATTTTATTATGTAAAATAAGGTTTTGGTGCTTGTTCTACAGAGGAAAAAATTAAACTGGAGAACTCCGTCTGAAATGCACTTATACCAGACCAGACGAAATGGAAAATCACGTAATAACAAGAAATCTTACCCTTGACAAATGCACCTCGAATTTGAAACATTTTAAATTATAAGCCCTTAATTAATTAAACTTAATTAATTAAACAATATTTCCCAAAGTTTAAGACCAAAACGCTATAAATTCGTGTCTTGTTTCAACTTTCTTCGTAGAATACAATGAATAAAAACGCTTTCATAAAAATGTCTCAATCTATGAGAAAGTTCTACGCGAGCAAAAATTACATTAGATCTCTATAATTCGCCAAAAATCTGTGTAGTATCATTAAGGAAGATATTAGAAAACGAACATTCTATTTGAGGAAGTTCCATCATATAGACGCCACCGTATACTTTCTTAACTGCTCTAAAATAACGGCAGTCGACATAATAAAATAATCAGGGGGGGAATTTCGGCTCTTTTGAAGTCACTTAAAAACTTTCCCCCGACTAGTTTTTGATATTCCTGTAGATAACATCACAAGGGAATTTGAATTAATTTTTTTATATTTTATCTATGTATGTTTTTACACAAAAACAACTACGAGAAAAAGTACGAAGATCTTGTCCGACACAATTATGTCGTTTTTTGCACTAATTGGAAAGTCAGTATCTGTGTCATTGTCATCCTCCTTCTGATTTTCTTCAACTAAGCCAGTGTAATTCCAATCGTAAGTTTTTTTTATCGTTGCACGTAAATGTTAGCAGTATCGGGATTTTCAAACCTCCAGATGGTATAGGCGATGGTCTGTACATTAAAGTATTTACATGACCAATAACTGTTCCGCCTTCACTCTTAATAAAGTAATAAACACGACATGATGTTTTAAGGGGAATTTAAGTTCAACTGTTACAAGATTGTCAAAGAATCGAGTTTTAATTCTGTTAGCACAAGGATCAATTTCGAGTGACGATTCATTCGTTTCCATCCCCACTTTAACTTTTTCCCAAACTCTTGCATTTTTCCAGGACGTATTTTTGAAAACGTGGTATCCCCTTGAAGCGACAGTTACTGCAAACGAAACCATGATGATTATCATAGAATTGACAACCCATTCCTTGCTTCTCGAAGTGAAAAGAACTGAGAGACCATTCGTTGTGTGACTTAAACTACTGCCGATGTTATAGTTGTAGATTAAAAACAGAAAATGTTGTTCCTTTTTTTGTGCAATCTTCCTTGCAATTTATTAAGCTGGTAACAATGAAAAAAAAGTTTAGGATAAAAGAAAAAAGTCAGGGTAAATTTATAATTTTTGCAAAGCCTTCTTTTTTATATCGCATTAATGCGGTATAAAAAAGACGGGCGAACCCGTGGATTTTTCCACGGGCTAACGACTAGTGTTGTGAAAATAACAGACCTACGTGCCCTTCGGAGGATTTTTACCTCCGCATCTGCACGGAAAAATGACTTCGTCAGAAGATGACCTTTTAAAAGATCATTTTTGGCAGTGGCTAACAATATATATCATAGTCCACATTCTTTATGATGAAACAATTAAGCGTATTTTCTTTTTCGAGACAACATTAAATTTATAAAAGAAATTTTTTTACCAAGGTGTAAAATTAACAGAAAATTATTAAGAATTCAGCAATTAAAAAAAAAAAAAAAAAATGAACACACCACTTTGCCTGTCACAGACATAGCGTATATAAGAAAATTTTTTTGTTGTCACACTGCCTACACATTTTGATACTGCTTTTGCTGAAAGAATAAGGGATTCACACATTACGTAATCAATTTTTCGCCTAATTTCTCCTCCCCCATGTAATCAGTTGTAATCATTTGGTTGACCCCTCCCAGAATTACGTCGTCATCCATTTGAGCCCCCTCCCCCCTAAAAAAACAAAAAAATCCTTAAAAAAATTACGAATATTTATAGTTGCACCCCACCGAAGGGGCGCACATTTAGTGGACCGCGGGTATATAGTGTTTGTTTTGTGTATGGAGAAGTTTCATTCTTACTCTCAACTTCGCGGGGGACTTCGGCTCGAACATCCAACCTAGGTTTGATATAACGCAACCTGTGTGTTTAATACCATCAAGACAAAAAAAAACACTGATCGAGCAAAACTTATCTTGTCTCGGTTTCCTTGTTGTCTCTGAAGATTTGACTGCCATAAAAAATGTTAATCGAGATTGTTATGTTAATTTGAGGCTTTGTAATATTGTCTCGTTTAATGTGCTTAAATGTCGCTGCACATAAAATTATCTTCAAGAAAAGATTTGTTTTTGTTTGTCCACAGTCAGGGAAATCCTCTTAATTAAGCTGTACAGCTTAATTTGTATGTCAGCTTAATTAGGATGTATCATACATCTTAATTAGGTGACATTCATATAAATTAGGAGGTAGAAAAAGTTTTTCCCCGATTTCTCGAAAAAATTTTAGCAGAATCACCGCTGCAGCTCTTTCATCATCAGTTTGACCACTACGTTATAAAAAAGGAATGGTATCTCCAGAACCCCGGGTTCAAAAGATATGGATAAAGAATGCTAGAAATCGCGAGCCCGGCGTCTTTTTTCAAAAGTCGCAAGCAACAAAAAACTTTTATCCTGCCCTATGTCATTTTATCAACGAGGGTGCTGATATGCCACATACACCGTAAAAAGTACGTTTTGGGTGAGTAAAATAACTTCTAAAGGAACCTTTGTGGGGCTACTATCAGGTGTATATATAAAAAGATATTTGTTGAATCATGAAAAAATATTGTTGTTCATTGCACGGAACAGTCAAGTTGAACTGATAAATTAACCAACAACATAACATAATTAGCCGTTGCAGTACAAATAGACGCTACCCACAGTATGTTACAGGTTTCTTTGTTTTCTTCACTTTTTCAAGTTTTTTCTTGAAATTATAATATGATGTTGTTGATTTATCAAATCTGACAAATTTATTAATTGAGTGTCTGCCCTTTTTTGTATCAACTTGTTGAATTCAATTCGAAAACAATGACCAATCAATTTCCTCGATAATAAACAATCAAATTTGTATATATAATTCAATAAATCGATTTCGACAAAATAAGTCCTGTATTGTCCACAGGTTTGAAAATCTTGTATCGCCTGCTTAATTTTTCTTGTTTAACCAGCTTGACTAAATTTATATAAATATTTATATAGTATACCTTTTGTGCATCACATGGCATTGATTTGTATCTTTTTAATAAATTCTAACTTTAAATAAGAGAAGTAGACAATAATTAAACATGTTATCAAACCATGCACCATCAGCATTTTCGAAAAATCTTTAACGAGTTATTATATACTAGTCGATAAGGCCCGTGGAGAAATCCACTTAGGCAGATGGGCAATAGAAAAATAGGTTGTTTTAGATGTTTTGCTGACGTCAGCAGTGAAGATCCCAAAAAAGTTAGAGAAATTTATTTTATTATTTTATTGTAATGCGTAGAGGTTGAATCACGCTGATCAAAATAATGTGTAGGATGATATGTTTTCGAGGAACGCAAAAAGAGATATAAGTGTTTAAAAATTGTGCTGACGTCAGCAAAGGCCCCTAGAAAACACAAAAAATTTTTTTTCAGAAATTCATGTACCTGTTGCCTCCCTCGTATAGATCTTGAAACGCTGATCAAGAAAATGTATAAGATCATGTACTTTTGACCAACGGTTACGGAAATATTGTGGTTTAAAGGTTTTTTGATGACGTCATAAACCCGTTCGTTACGAAACGAATTTGGGGACCCAGGTTTGGAAAATTACCCAAATTGGTCCCAGGTGGTCCCTAGTTACCCACGCGGTTAAAAAACATTGACGTCACCAACTCGTTTCCAAGTTATTTGGCCTCAAAATTTTAGGTGCACTGTAATGGCTTCACTAATCTTAATTAACTTTCGTGACGTCAATACTATTTTAGCGTTAAAGTTTGGTAAATTACAGAACAATTTTATAGGCGATGTTTTATAGAATTTGTTAAAGAAAATTGTGAAGAATATAATCCACTTTGCAAAAGTCACAGACAGACAGAACTGGCGTATTATTATATAGACTAGTCGATAAGGCCGTGGAAAAATCCACTTAGGCAGGATAACAGAGAAAAACAACCGTCATTTAAATTTTGATGACGTCAGCAGAGACATGTCAGAACACAAAATTTTTTTTTTAGAAATGTCTATGCCTGTTGCCTTTATCGTATAGATCTTGAAACGCTGATCAAGAAAATGTATAGGATCGTGTACTTGTGACAAACGGATGCAGAGATATTAGGGTTTAAAGGTTTTTTATGACGTCATTAACCCGTCCATTCCGAAACGGATTTGGTGACCCAGGTTTGGAAAACTTACCCAAATTGGTCCCAGGTAGTCCCTAGTTACCCACGCAGGAGATGACGTCAGTTATTTCCACTCGTTTCCAAGTTATTTAACCTTAAATTTAAAAGTGCAATGCAGTAGCTTCACTAATCTTATTATTCTTTCCTTTGACGTCAATATTGCTCTAACGTCAAAGTTTGCTAATTTACAAAACAAATTTATAAGCGATGTTTTATAGACTTAATCAAAGAAATTTTATCCACTTTGCAAAAGTCACAGACAGAAGCTCCGTATTATTATAAGAGACTAGTCGATAAAGCCCGTGGAAAAATCCACTAAAGCAGGATAAAAATTTTGATGTTAATGAGATATAAGAATTTAAAGATTTTGCCGACGTCAGCAATGGCCCCGTCAAAACCGATAAATTTTTTTTGGAAATTTGTATACCTGTTGCCTCTATCGTAAAGATCTTAAAACGCTGATCAAGAAAATGTAGAGGATTATGTACTTTTGACAAACGGTTGCAGAGATATTAGGGTTTAAAGGTTTTTTGATGACGTCATCAACCCACCCATTCCGAAACGGATTTGGGGACCCAGGTTTGGGAAACTTATCCAAATTGGTCCTAGGTGGTCCCTAGTTACCCACGCAGGAGATGACGTGAGTTATTTCCACCCGTTTCCAAGTTATTAAGCCTTAAATTTAAAAGTGCAATGCAATGGCTTCACTAATCTTAATATACTTTCCTTTGACGTCAATATTGCTTTAACGTCAAAGTTTGCTAATTTACAGAACAAATTTATGGGCGATGTTTTATAGACTTTATCAAAGAAATTTTATCCACTTTGCAAAAGTCACAGACACAAGCTCCGTATTATTATAAGAGATATTCGAATCGTGAAGTTCATACATAGCAATCCTGTATCCTGGAATTTTCAGAATTTTTCAGATCGAGATCAGTTATAAAAATATCCAGGTAAAGTTTTAACTATTGTTTTAAAATATATACTATATATATGTAAAAAAATATTTTTTATTTTTTATCTATAAAGTTGTATTTTACGTTAATTACAATAATAATTGAGAATTAGGATACTTATGATGTGTTTATATATATAGCCCCTTTGTTCTCCGTTTTTAAAGTCTACTTCAAATTTCAGAATCTTTCAGGCTAATGATGGAAATCTTCAAGTCGCAGGGCTTTTTATTTAAAATTTTTCCCCGGGCAATAAGCTTATTTACGATGGCCCACAAGGGTCACAGTGCGAGAATTTTTTATACACTGCGCGAGAATTCTAAAATGTGCGAGAATTTTCCACTACACTGCACGAGAGCTTATAAACTATGCGAGAATTTTTTTGTACACTGCGCGAGAATATTCAACAATGCGCGAGAATTTCCAAATATTACGAGAAAATTTATATAGACTGGACGAAAAAATATTTTAAATATCGCAGGCCTACATATCATCGATCTGGTCTTTAAAATTAATTTTCTTTCGCGCTTTTTTTCTCTTTTAATGGAAACAGCATGGACTTTCGAAAGCATAGCTCGAAGTCATAATGCCTATACCAACGCACTTGCCATGCATTTCAGTGAGTGTTAACAGTGATCGTGATTCTTTGATATCGCAATACTTCTCTCAAGACATGACAAATCTTGAAATAATATCTTTTCTTGCAATTCATCACAGTATTTACATAAGTTTGTCAACATTGAAAAGAAGTTTAAGAAAAATGGGCTTGAGACGACGCATTGGTCAGTACGAGTCCAGAGAGGAAGTGATTCAAGCGATTTCAGGTGAATTGACTGAAAGTGGAAAGTCACTAGGTATTATAGCATGAGTATACGAACAGGACTTAAATTTTTTAATGTCTTGTTCCCAAGCATTTTCTACCAGGCGTGAAAACTGTTATTACAGTTGTTTACTTTTTTTAGGCTACAGAAAGCTGTGGAAGGCCATAAAGGCATACGGAATACCAGCCAGAAAATCATCTGTCATGGAAATTTTAAGAGAGTTGGATCCAGTAGGAGTTGAAAGTCGCGCAAAGAAACGGTTGAGGCGCCGAATCTACAGCGTACCTGGGCCAGATTTTTTATGGCACTTGGACGGGCATGACAAACTGAAGCCCTACGGTTTCAGTATACACGGTTGTATTGACGGGTTTTCCCGCCGATTAATTTGGCTCGAAGTTGGACCCACAAATAAACGACCAGAAGTTGTTGCTAACTATTTCTTAGAAGCGGTAACCCAGTTGAACAGACTACCTACTAGAATAAGAAGCGATGACGGGAACGAGAACAGCATAATCGAGGCCATTCAGATATGCATGAGGGCTGATCACACGGATGAGTATGCTGGTCTCGGCAGTTTCATCGTGGGATCCTCTCCGAACAATCAAAGGATTGAATGTTTTTGGTCGCAGTTGGCCAAGGATAGACCAATGTGGTGGAGAGAGTTTTTTGCAGAGCTTTCTGGGATGGGCTACTTGGATGGTGGCAATGTATTGATTGCTCAATGCGCTCGTTTTTGTTTCATGCACTTGATTCGAAAAGATTTAGATGATATGGCGGTGCGCTGGAATCAACATATCATTGCACCGAGCAGAGGTTCAATCCTACCACGCGGACGTCCAGATACCTTACATTTTATACCAGAGCTATACAATAGCAAATCATACAAGAAATTTGTTGACATTAGTGACATCAGCGAATTCAACGATCCTACATTTGCTATTGCTGTTGCAGACAACGAGCCTGAGTTTATTGAATTTGCAGACACAGTCCTTGCAATGAAAGGACACCCAAATGGACGTCCAAGTACAATTCAGCAAGCCTTAGAAATATACTTTCTTTTACTTGATGCTGTAGCAGAATTTATGTAGATAACAATGTAACAAGTTGGTGTTGAAAAATACAGATGTAATCTTGAAATCTTCAATCTTGAAACAAAATGTTTAATACATTTGAAACAGCTGTATTAAAAGTTAAAATAAAAAACAAAATAGAAGAATGGTCCATTATCAATGATAAAAAGCACTGATTCAGCTTCATTAAAAATAAAATACAGAACAAAATAGAGGAAAGAAAATCTGTGTCATTCAGAATTAAAACACAACAAAAACAGAAGACAAAACAAAAGACACCGCCCCCGTGTCAACGGCTATGAAAAACACAATTCAAGCATTGTCGTGGCCAATATTTGCAAAGCTGAATGATGTTTTAAAAATATGCTAATTCAAAAAACAATAGAATACCACTGATAAAATATACTTATCAAACAACAAGTATTTTTAAACAATGCCAAAGCCCGGCGAATTAATAATATCTTCGGTAATGTTTCTAGAAAATTTTGACCCAGTATATCTTGGTACAACCGGAAAAGTGAGCTGATACTGACATGTCGAAACACTGATTCTTCCCTTTCCAGGTATATGATCAAAAAGAACTTTGATTTTTTCGTTATTAGGTACAACAGTAGAGCCTGTGAGAAACATCATAACATCGCCTAGTGAAAGTTTTTTCTCTGATTTAGCACTCTCTTCTGTTTTTTCATTCTCGACATCAGATACGGTGAAAGTTTTAACAGTGATAGACTTACCGTGACCCAATTCATCGAGGAAGTTTTTCCAATTGTAAAAAATATCTTCCTCTAGGGCAGCTTTAACACTTTCGTTCGAATATGTTACATCAAAACAGGACTTGATAACCTCAGGATCAACAAGATCTTGGTTGTAAGTGAATAACTTCATGGCTTCCAAAGGATGCTTTCTAAGCAGATCAAGAACACCAAAAGCTTCAAGTCCCTTTAAAAATTGCTGAATTTCCTCTAATTGCATAGATATTATGATGTGGTGAGCAACCTTTCGCAATAAATCAGTTTTGTCTGCTAGTTTCGGACATGGTTTGTTGTAACCATAGTCAAATCGTTCATGGAAACGTTGAACTTGAGACTGAAATTCTGCTTCTTTATCACAATTTCTGATATTTTCAAGTTTAATTTTGAGGTCAATGCTGGGTATTTCATCAATGCAACATAAACAGTCTTTATGCCCTGAAATAGATTAAATAATCTTAGGCATAAACAAGAAGTCAATATCAAAATTTGCCAAATAATTCACTGAAACACATGCAAACAAGGCCTTTTATAAAGCTTCAATACATCAACACTAATGTAAACCAAACGCCACCTTGGAAATCACATGTTAGTTAATCCTTAGACTCACCGACCCTGAACCTTTGAAACCATATCCCCCCCCTCCCCCCAAACAATGTCGAAACGTACATATTTCATGAAGCAGTAAAATGACATGAAGGCAAAAATAGGTTTTCGTTTTTAAAGAACTCACCCACTATAAAGCCACTGAGACCAGCACTGAAGTATGGTGGATTGCAACCATGTAATAAAGATAATGACACAAATTTTCCAAAAAACATATATTGATCTTCTGTTAACTTTTGCAGATCATGGATGAAAAATTCATTATTTTGAAGGCCATATGTAAGTTTACCAATTGTGCTTTGATAAAATAGCGATATTAACTCACGAGTAGGACCACCTGTGTCTACACCAGCTTCCTTACCACCCATACTGGTGAATTCTACCTTGAAAGGAGACAATTCAGCATCTGAAAAAAACACCTCCATTTTTTGCATAACATCATTAAATACACATCTTCTTCTGATATTAAAAGTTACTTTACTTTTTTTCATGAACTTCGCTGACAAAACATTCAACTCCTTCTCCAAGTTTAATTTTGGTGAATTACTAGATAAAGCTTTAATACGTTGTTCTCGCAAATTTTCGATAGATCTGTCAGTAATATTTTCATTGGATGGTTCTTCGGATGTTGATCCACCTTCAGAGTCAAATGAATTCTTTTGACTATCTTTCTGCAATGACTGTTCAAACTCCTTATCTTGCTTACATCTGATGCAAAACCTGAAGTAAGTGCCCGAGCATGTGTCACAAATTTTTCTTTTCAAAGCAGGACCAGCAGCAGTAATAGGCTCAGAATCAGAGAGTGACATACAATCATCATTGTAATCATAATCAAAATAATTTTTAAGCTCTGGACCATTATCATTTAAACTAGTTCTCAAAACAAACCATGTTTTTGATGGAAACAAACCCCTTTCTTTAAGATAATCTGGAATACTGTCCCGTAAGTTGACTGTAGTACCGGTAACATCTTCCAGTTTTGCAGTCACTTCTAGTCGGTCTTCATTGAAACAGTTCTTTCCACACACACCAAAATAAACATCCAGACTTTTTGTCAATAAATGTTTGAAAGTTTGATTCTCCTGATTTAAAGCAATGAAACGGCTTCCTCCTCCCTCTGCTTGTTTCACATTTATCCAATTTCCTCCAACCTCTCTCATTCACCTTACTTGGATTCTAATATCCTTTTTATTTGTTGAAGCATTGCCAGCAGCACGAACACTTTTTTTGGTTATCTTTGTCAACAAAGTGTTCAATCTGGTAGTGATGTTTCCATGTCTCTTCTGTTCGTTCTTGATATCACTGGATTCTCCATTACAAGCTTGGTCTTGGTCATGTTTTGACAAAATACTTCTTTCAATTTCTTCTTTCACCTCTTTCCTGACTTCTTCATTTTGAATTTGGAAAACAAACAGAACAACTTTGCTCTCACCCCGAGATACCTAAATAAATCCTCCATAAATGGTATGGGAGGCGCTGTGGTGGAGTTCAACCTCGGTTCCAGGATACTGCAGATAAACTTCAGACCAAGGTCTGTAAAATAGCATAAATTTGATTTTCATAAGAAACTTTCTAACACAAATATAAATTCTCGCGCACAGTTTCGAAATTCTCGCGCACAACAGTTAGAATTCTCGCGCAGTGTATAAAAAATTCTCGCACTGTGACCCTTGTGGGCCATCGTACTTATTCACAAGCCTCTATGCAATTCCGTACTGCATTTCTGTTATCATATTCGTTATCACGCAGAACTAAAATTTTTGGCGGAAAATGTTTCAGCAGAAAAACTTTCGGACACAATTTGTTATTTCAGCACAAGAATTTTCGGAGATTTGTTAAGTAAAAAATGTATGCGTAAGTCTTTTGAACGAATTTTAACCAAAATTCAAAAGCAATGATTACGTGTTTAATCAAGATCTAAGAAAGAGTCTTCAGGATCCAACTTTATAGATAGAGCCTTAGCCAAATGTGAAAATAACGAAAATAATAAGTTCTAATACCACCATTTTCCATTTTAATTTTCAATCTTGTTCTAAATGTAAATGTTTTAAATCATTATTAGCAATTCGGGGCGCATTAGTGGCTAGTTTTACATTTTACCTTTATATTTTACATGCAACATATAGAATATGGTGAATGCAAACGCTTCAGATAGTTGATATTTTTCCCACTCATAATAGAATTTGCTGTTAAATTTTTTTGATTTGCTTATGTCATCAACCTACTTGACCCCTCCTTCTTCCCCATAATCAAGCGTAAGCAATTTCGATGACCCCCCTCCCCTTACCTGATTACGTAATAAGTGAACGCTCCCTAACAATACCAGTCCTTTAGGGGAAAATTGTAGATGCAACGTTTACTGAATGACAGTGTATGATGATGAGTCTGCTCAGCATTTTTTAGAAAATCTTGAAAATACAGCTTTAATGATCTTATCAAAAACAGTTTAAGTAGAAAAAGGTCTGGGATTAGTGTAAACAGATCTTGATAATGTCTACTTCGTGCAGAACCTTTCGTATGGTCAAGAACTTTTGCGAAGCTTGTTCACATTCGCGAATAATTCTTTTTATATGCGATAATATCAATAGGTGTTTATTCATTTATTTATTTACTCTAAGATAGGTGTTTTATGTTAATGCCATCGCGCTTTCAGAAAATATTTTAATCGCATGTACTTGTTGAATGAAAGATTAAATATAAATTTCAACTTATTAAGCGCTCCTCCCCACGCGGTTTTTATAGTTAACGTTTCTTTTGCTTTCCTGCTTGCATAATTTGAAGGTAACAAAATCTGCATAAAAATTTTTTTAACTTTTCCATTTCCTCTGTCTCCCTATTGACTCTGTGTTCTATTAATCAAAGTAAGTAAAAAGGGAGGATTTTTTACCCCTTCAATGTTCACAACTATGGAGAGTACTTTTCTGATTTGAAAGGAACTAAAAAGATTGAAGCTATTTCTAACGGTTTGCGGGAGGTAAATGAGCTGAATGAAATAGACTATTTTTGCTTTACAAAGCTCGTAAGACTTTTTCAGCCTTCAGGTACGAGATCATATAGACGTTATTTGAGTTCTGTTTTGTTTGCAAGGTAATATGAATAGGCAATTTTAAATGTAGTTTTTAATTTCATCACAAACATCAGGTTTCTTATCTATATTTTTTATCTCTACTTTTTTATCTTGTAAACCCTTATTATTTTTTTTTGTTTTTCACAAAGAAAGTTCTCTTATATTCAAGTTTGCATAATTTCTCAAATTTTGAGTTTATTTTAGGGTGCGGAAACAAGGTTGGCAAAAGGCAGTAAAACACAAGGTTGAAGCCAGTTTTTTTAGTTCTTATAAGAAAAACTGTGTGATGTTAAGTTTTTTTCGCTGCTTGAGGTTGTAATATTCTAACTGTGAATACACTCACTTCTAGTGATCATTATGGCATACGAGGGATACACCACATTTAAAGTAAATGTGAACGAAGGCGTTGCTTGGGTGACGTTTGATTTCCCACCTGTCAATGTGCAAGGGATGCCCATGTTGAAAGATCTGGATAGTCTATCATCGGAACTCGAAAAAGACGGCAGCGTCAAGGTTGTAGTCTTCCAATCTGCACATCCAGATATATTTGTATGTCATGCAGATATTGATATGCTGTGTGATCTTAAAGCTGAGGAAGTGAAGAAAGACAAAGAATCATTGCTTTACTTACAGAAAGTCTTACATCGTGTTTCTACTTTACCACAAGCAACCATAGCGAAAGTTGAAGGTATGGCTCGAGGTGGAGGTCACGAGTTTATGTTAGCATGTGATATGAGGTTTGCCGCGCGTGGGAAAGCTGTCTTTATGCAAATGGAAGTAGGCATGGGTATTGTACCTTGTGGTGGTGGAACCCAAAGATTGGCTCGTCAAGTGGGGTTAGGAAGAGCTTTGGAAATAGTATTGGGTGCGCATGACTTCGATGCTGACATTGCAGAAAAGTATGGAACAATTAATCGAGCTTTGAATGCAGACGAGATTGGTCCTTTTGTCGAAGAGTTAGCAAACCGAATTGCAAAGTTTCCAGCTGCATCAATCACTGCATGCAAGCGGTGTGTTTACGCAGCAGTCGACACAACTATAGAGGAAGGTCTCGTTGAGGAGGTGTACCAATTGGGACAAGCTTTAGCACGTACTCCTGCGACGAAACGATTTGCGTATGGCAAAGAGCAGGGAATACAAAATGACCTAGAAACCCAAAAAAATTGGGACAAAGGGGTTATGGATATTCAAGGTATTCAATAATTGCGCGGTTTTAATATCACAACTATTTGATATATATCTGCTGGATAAGTTGCATACTACACGCATAAGCATGTACAAATTATCATTCCATGTTCACACACACTTTAGTATACCTTCAAAAAAAATAAATGAATAATACTCCGTGTTCTAACTTGTTTTAAACTTCTTGGCGCAAGTACTGAGCTGCAGTTAGGTAGATGGCGATTTTCCATTACTAATGGTAACAAATTGATTTGAAAACCATCTTGTTTCTTTCTACTCCACAGACTTTACATTGATGATCTTGTATACAACTGAATTATCGAAAACAGTGAGGTTTTTTTAACTTGTGTAGAAATAGGAATTTCTGCAGTAGAAACCACTTCTTTAAAAGAGTCCTTGATATGACACAAGTTTGCCAATTCTGATTGATTTGATGTTAATTTTTCTTAAACTAACATCTTTAGTCTTTAGTCGGAAGTATTTTCACAGATTATTAATACTTTTTGAATTGGAAGAGAAATTTGCCACAGTCCACCTCGATTTAAATGAGAAATCAAATTATTTCTTTCTTCCCCCTTACTTGCTGCCATAAGTGCTATTGCTTGTTGGTATTCCAGACTCTTCCAATTTTTTGAACTTTTTAAATTTCTGCGAAGTTTGTGTAAAATATATCCCCAATGTACTGGAGTCCTCCTATTTCCTATATAAACACCGTTTGAAAATCCTTTAAAGTTTTCCGATCTTCCAAACCAGTGTCTTTTTCTAATAACTATGGTAAGATGTAATATGTTAATCTACTTTAATTTTTCCTCCTAGCCAGATATTATAGGTAGGATGTTATAGTTAGCCTATGCACACTGAAATGATGAGCTGTCCAGCTATGTATATATTTTTGTCCCATTCCCTTGCTTATATCCTTTTACTTTTGCATTCAGCTGCATTTTTTGTTAACCCAGTAGTAATCACAAATTTTTTTTCGCCATTTTCGATTTTTACCAAATTTTATAATTAGCCTAATTGACAAGTTAATTTGAAAAATAATAAAAATAAACAAACGTATGTGCATCACTTCGCCGGAAAATTAAGTGTCTAAACTACTGACCTCGTTTTCATGTTAACGTGTGCGCAAATGCGTCAAACTTTTCATTAAACTCCATCAAACTAGCGAGTTTGATGAAAATTTTGACACATTTGAGTTGAACCATCAAACACGATTTTTTCGAAAAAATGAGAAAAGAAGAAAAAAATTGAGTTTGATGAAGTTTGTTCGTGATCAAACTTTTCATCAAACAAATAACTGCGATGAGTGCAAAAAACATCAACAGTGGAGGGTCTTTCGAACGTTTCGAACATTTTCAACATTCGAATACTGCTTTTGATAGTCCATAACAAAACACAAATGCTCATTCGGTCATTCGTTGAACGTTGAACAAGACAAAATGGCAACGTTAGAAGGTGAAACGGAGATCAAAAATGGCAATTTGTTTGCCAACAAAAAGAAAGAGAAGAAGAAAACGGCTGCTAAAAACAAAAAAGAACTAAAGCTAAAGGTTGATGATAAAGCCAAGGCTTTTAGTTCCTTTACAATGTATCCCTTTTCATCTCTTCGTTTTATCCAGCTGCGTGTTTTTCCTCGATGTGGCTTTTGATCATCAGAATCCATAAGCTCACTTAACACCAGACGTTTCGCCATATCAGTCGCCATTTTGAAATTTTGTAAATGAATAGGCCTTCAATCATTTCGAATGTTTTGATAAAACGTCTTTGACGAATTATTCGCAGTTTGATAAAATTTTCATCAAACAGTTTGATGAACAGTGACGCATTTGCACCCGTCTTTAGCATGTTTATTCCGGCCGTGGATTTTTCGAAATAAAAATGAATAACAGTAAATGACTTGATTCGAACGTTTGTTGGAAAAGCTTAACGGAGTGTTCAATTCAGGTACCGCAAGTAACATTGTGGTATAAACGGGACGGGTAATCGCGTGAGTTTTCCACGGGTACCGCCTAGTTTGTTATAGGTTCTTCGTATATACTTTACATTGTTAGAATTTAACAAATATTTTAAATAATTAGTCATCAAAAAAGGATACTTTTGTAGAATTTTGTGTTTCCACAGGTGCCTAATATTTTTATCGACTGAATATGTATACCAACGGTTTCGAGTCCACGCTTTTTTCTCCGACTATCGACAAGCAACCACATTATTGACAACAAACAGTCATAGGGGTGGCGTAAAGAAATATGTCGTGGTTAAACTACATATAATTATGAAAATAATTACAGAAATAGCATAAATTTACATACAAATTAACTGATTAATTCATTCAACTGCCCATGTGTAGGTTTATTGAGGTTGGAACTACATAAGAAAAGGAAGTTTTTGAGCCAGAAGTTTTTCGAAAAGTCATAAAAGTATTTCTTTCACAAAGACAAATTACTTTTTGATTATGTGTGTTGTATTATTTTAAAATACACTCTATTAGTGGAAAAAAATAGGATATAAGAAAGAGAATGCTTGGCTTCTGCGAAATAATTACCACCAAATGCAAGAAGAAAGAAACAAAAAAGAAATTACAAATTTGATTTAAAGTTTTAACCGCTGCTTCTGTAAAATTCAGGCTCTGTTTTATTATTTTAAAATACAGTCTATTACTGGGAAAAAATAGGCAGGCTAAGTCAAATCAGGCTCCACAGCATACGAAATTTATAATTTTGATTTTAATTCTCCCTGATTGTCATATTCGTTGTACTTAATCCAATCCAGAGCAATTGGAGCTGACAACATGTCGTCTGTCAGCGCGAAAGCGTCCGTAAGCGCAAGCGATTGAGGGGCAATCTCTTTGCACAATTCGCGAGCAACTTCTGGAACTTTTTTAGCCGCCCACGCAGGCAGAAGTCGCTCACCCACAAACCATCCTAGATTTCGCTCTAAAATTGTGATCACGTATAGATGATGCAGCTTTAATAAAATATCTCGTAATGACGGATCTGCCGAAAGCCGAGTTTTAGTGCACACTTCGCTCACCAACCGTTCACCATACGCATGCGCAGCATGTTGAACAAGATCACTGGAGTCGTACATCCATGTTTCGAACAGTTTTGCTCTTCCAGCTTTTGCCATCTTCGTGCCCAGTTCTAAATACAACAAGTCTTCTCTTTTTTTCAACAAGCCATGCAAGTAATCAATGCTGTTAAGGTTTGGTCGCGATAAAATACCAGTGCTAAATTTCGACGATAACCAAATTGTCATAAGATCAGACTTCGTGTATGATGTCAACCGTTCCTTAGCAACCTTTTGCATCAACACGCAGTTGTCTCCTTCCGCAGTCATCGAAGCATGGGAGGACGTGATAACAGTTCCTAAACGATTGACAGACAAGAATCCTTGTCCACCGGTTCTTTCGCGACAGATAGTTCCAACATTTTCCACATTCCATCCACACAGAGGCTTAATGACGCAACACATTGTGACAACATCAGCATGTTCGGATCCATCAGCAGCTTGGAACGCCCACCTATCTTTTACATAATCCAATCCGATGTTCAAACAGTAAGTTTCTGCTAATAGGGGTATCAAAGCACGCTGCTGAAGTTGGTAGCTCAATATCGGTCTGTCTGATTTACCCTTTGGACCTACAGTCAATCTTGTTGCCGAGTACCTAAAATCAAGTTGTATAGAAATGTAAAGCTCTTACATCTTTTTATAAGCTTACAAACTCTGTGAAGTCCATGAAAATTTAGCACATTGAAGATTAATTGCAGCCTAAACTTTGAAAGCTAAAAATTTTTACCCTGATACGCAGAAAGAAACCTTTGGCCAACACTGTTAGACATACTTTAGGCATATTTAGATTATAATACCCATATATGTCTGTCTGTCACGCGAAATGGTACCGCAAGTAGCGAGACGCACGCAATAAAGTGTAAAAAGGACGAACGGGCCGTGAATTTTTTTCACGGCCAGTGACTAGTATATATAGAATAAAGCACCTACCGTAAGGCAACTGCTAATGCAGTTTTGGCACCGCCTTGCGACATGGCAGCTATGCACAATCGTCCGGAAAGCAATTGATCAGCTACCGTTAAAAAACGACCACGGTTGCTTTTGATATCAGTAGTGAAGGTTCCATCCTCCGCCACATCAGAAAATTTATTCAATAAATTTTCTCTTGGCACTCGAACATTATCAAAACTGAGTTTGGCGTTGTCCACGCCATTTACACCCATCTTGTATCCCATATCTTCCACTGTAATTCCAGGCAATGGTTTTAAGTTATCGTCTCTGATTTGAACAAGTATACCATGTATGCCATGATCAACGTCTAAAACACGAATAAACAGGCATAAAAACTTACAAACTGTAAGTTCCTGCTTTACAAAAATGCTGACGTGCCACATTCTTTCCATTAGTAAAAAAGGTTATAAATATCCCTAACCATTATTTTATGCATTTAATCTTTTAGAAATTGAGCCCATCAGAATGTATACGCTTTTTTATAAAAATATATTTTATAATCAACTTTTGTCTGACAACTTAATTTTGCGAAAAAGCTATCTTATAAAACACCATTTCCTTTCCCAACTGAAGTTATCTCAGGTTGCCTAGTATATTTCAATTAAACTGCCAGAGTCTAAATTAAAAACAAAGAAGCTGAATGAAACAATTTCGGTTGAGACCTACCGCCTATTTTTAATTGTGCGAACACCACACAGTGTTTTGCATGGATGGCTCCATTAGTGATCCAATATTTCTGCGCCAGTGGTGTAGGTGTGTTTATGATGAATTCTTTCGTGGCTTTGTCATACACAGCTGTGGTTTCCATTTCCACCGCATTGTTGCCATAACTACCAGAATATAAAAACATACCAGTAAAATAAAACAAAAAAGAATAAAAAAGCCATCGGTTTAAATTGACAGTTTTTTTTATATCGGTCAATGTTTATCAGTTTGCACGAAAGAATTACTTGCGTTTTCAGGATCAGTCAAGTAAAATTAGAAATTTTCATAATTAGTTTAATTACTACGATTATTTACCCTCCTTAGATTCTAATGCTGCTGATTGATGACGGTCCTGAAAAGAGGGCCCTAGGGCATTTAAACCTTCAATTTGAGCTACAGAGGGCGTGTAATTACAACAGCCGCTCAAATAATATCAATCCTATTCTCAGGCTGAATGTTAAGCATAAAGGATAGATTTACACTTAATAGTCTTTGGCATGGCTTGGTCACAGAGTTAACGCTCTACCACAAAACCACCAGTCGGTAGCTAGTTTTTTAACATATTTTTGCCTGAATTTTGCCTGTATATATCAGTTTGCGCAAATACCTCTGTACGCAACACCTGTACCAAGTGCCAAGAATATAAAGTTTATCACCCCAAAATAGAGCTACAAATCCCAATTCCGTAAAAAAAAACTGGGACGAACGTGATGCGTGACGTTACAAAGTGTGGAAAGCGCAATTTTATGAAGTGACTGGTCTAATAAAGTAGCAAATTTGTAAATCGTTTATAGTTTTCACAAATATAGCTACTCGCAATTCCATCTTATTTTATGCTAAATATGCCAAGTTGATCAGCTTTCGGTTGTACATGTCGCTGCACGTTTAACAAATTGCTTAGTTTTCATAAGATACGTTAAGAAAAATCAAACAACACACTTCGTAAAAAATGATTGCAAGCGATTAAAAGAGATAGGTCTTTAACAAAAGGTTCTGTTTTTTACATCTGCTCAAAACATTTCACTGGCGATTGTTTCCAAAGGGATATGATAGTGAGACAAAGTTCATCTTGATTTCTTGAATGTAAAAAAAGTCACTGGTCTTCAAGTCCACGCCATTGTATAATTTACGTTCACTTTCATTTTACTAATATTGTTTCACAAGTTTGTTACCTTCTTCCATTTTAAAATTTGATATTTTAAAGTTAATTTTTCGTCCTGCTTGCCACTTATGATTATCTTTTCTCACAACTCATAAGCAAAGTTTTACTTCAGAGACTAAAAAATTGTCCCTTTTACTCCCTGAATTGTTTCTCATTTAATATGCAAACTTTCCAAGTTGAGGACCATCACACAAAAAATATAAAAAAGAATGGGCTACTGTTCTCCTTTGTCCATAAAATTTCCTTTTTTAAAATTATAACGGTTCAACGGGAGAGGGACAATGCATCAAAAGTCTTTGAAAACATTTACAGTTTTTTTTATGAAGACTGTTTGTTCATTTGAGAAATATTGTTGTTTTTTGACGAAAAAGAAAGATTTATTTTTAATATATGCTTAGTTATTTTGCTTCTTGTTTATTAAAAAATAAGTTAATCGTAATGTCTCCTCTTCTTTTCGATGTGTTTTCTTGTAGGCCTCTCTCTGCTGCTTGCTACATGTCACACTTTGCAACGTCTTTTTTGATACTATTTCCAGTTTTCTTGTTTTTACGCAGCCCGTTAAAAAAAAGGATAATTCTGGCAAAAAAATTGCTTTTATTGAGATAAAAACAGACATAATTAAGTTGCACTTTCTTATTTTTTTACATATATTACCCATTTTTGACAATATATCAAAAAATATTTTTTGCACGCAGTTCCCCTTTAATTTAAAGGAATAAAAACTATGATGCTCTCCTAGAAGATAGCTTGTTCAAAATTAGGAAAACGTGGCCAACCTTACCCAAGCTCTGTCAGTCCGAAACACCCTACATCTTGCAATGAGTCAATTCCTTTTAAAAGTTTCTTGTGATGACGTTCCGTACCAAGTTTTAAAACAGTGCCACCAAACAAATTAAACTGGACTGTCATTTTTGTTGACATTGCTGGATCCACAATACTGGCCAACTCATGAGCTGCAAATATTTTCAACGGATTGTCGCGAAAATCAAGCACTGAGATATACCCTTTGTCGCAAATCTTTTGCAAGCGCTGCAGAGCTACCTAGAAAATCAATCAAATGTTCCAGTTAAAAATTTTTAAACTATATGACTATGAAAAAAAAATTGTCTGATAAATTTAAAAGAACCACACAAGGCAAATTGAAGAAAAAACAGAGAAAAGAAGACTTTATTTCATTCTTTCTGCAACCAAATAATTGTATATAAGGCACATGTAAGCTTTAAAATGTCAAGTGTGTTACATCACGCAAACATAAATAAAAACTACAAAACTACGAAGTCATTAAACAGTTTTGAAGCTAATTTCCAAACTTTAAAAATTTAATATATAAAACACGGAACATGCTAATGCTACAAACCTCTCTTTCCTCTTGTAAGCTAATGTTATACTCTGGTCGAAACACAGGATCACTGAGAAACTCTCTCATCTCCTTTCTCATCTCATGATTATCATGGTCAATCAAAGCAGTCATTTTGTCTACATCAAAAGATGCTTTTGGCCATTTTGATCGCAACTCTTTTGGATCACGGTTAAGTTCGACAGCAGTCCAAGCACATCTTTTCAAGTTTAATGATTGCCTGTTCCGAGGTTTAAGCTTAGTAGTGAAACTTGAAGCCCCAGTTGAAACAGCAAACCTTTGACTTGACTTAAGCATCTTACATGCGAACATTGTCTAGTGTATCTATATATTTATTAAAAAAGTAATTTATTATGCCAGAAAATAAAGTTGTGCCAGACCCCCAACTATTAAAAAAGTTTAAAAAAAGTATACATTCCATGGAACTTATACAATGCAACTTATATAGTCATATTACGGAGGATAATTGGGTAAGAAAGTGTAGAGACTTGATAGTTCCTGGGGCAAAGCCTAGAGGCAGACCGAGAAAAACTTGATACAGAGGAGGTTGAGTTTGATCTAACACAGTCTACATGAGATTGGAAGAGAGTCATTAATATACCCCGTCCAACCCATGCTAGCATGGAGAACGGACGTTAAGCCGAGAATGATGATTACATTAATGGCAATATGTACGGGCAATTAGGTAATTTCTTGTATATATTTAAAATGATTAGCATATATATATATATATATATATATATATATATATATACATTTTTTTAATTTATTTTTAAGTAAAGAATGAGTTATATGACTTCCCTAAAAATATAAAGGTCTAAAATTTACTTATAAAACTGGAAATAAAGGTAGTTTAATTTCTTAAGTCTCCCATTGTTTTTTCCAGCTACCTACTTCCAGCTACTTTAAAATAATTCTGTATACAATGGCTATGCTTTTGAACTTTCAACAAAGGCATTTTACCGGAGAATGAGGATATTTTTTAAAGAAAATTATAAACTCTGACTACACAGTAACAATTCGCAAACTAGTTTTCATTTATCATACTTTTAATGAAAAAGGTTAAGGCAAGCCCACCTTTTTTTCTTTATTTTTCAGCCATTTTATTTGCCAGCTCTTACAACGCAGGCCATTAATAACACATAGACCATAATTTTGCCACCCTTCAAATATAACTGGAATAGAGTAGGTACATGATCACTACATCACATCACCAACATAAAATCTAAAGTTTTATCATAAGTCAATTTACATAGCAGGCAGCGAAAATTTTTTGGTGGAGCAAGACAGTTTAATTTATTAATATTAAGCGGACGCCACAAATATCTTGTGTTGGTGTCAACTGACCAACCGTATTTTTTATTAAAATTTTTGTCTCCTCTACATAACATAATGGCAAAAAGAGAAAAAAAGTCCTGGGATCGATATTGCTTACAATCTGCATTATTCTATATTTATAATCGCTGAAACAAAACGTCTAAAAATAAAAGCATGTGCAACAAACAAAAATAAAAAAATTTATAAAATAAAATGTCTTAAATAATCCAAAGTGTCTAACAACCGTTACGTAAAAAGCGGAATACGCTAAAACTATATACTTGCTTTGCCATTCCAGAAGTACACCTGGGAAAAAAAGAACACCAAACATTAAAAAAACCCAACATTTTTGATAAGTCATGCAAAAAGCTATTCAGTCTATTGCATCAACAAACCTTACAAAATTATACTAAAAATATAAAAAATTAATAGCTGAAAACACATAAAAGAGAAATATGAAAACTTGAATATTGTATATATTTCTTTATATGTATATAGGAATTACCAATGATACTATTAAAACACAATTAAAACCCCACCAACAATTATTAGTAATCGCCTAGATAGAAGATCAACAATCTCCCTCTATTTTCTTTTTGTGTGGCTTTCAGTTGGTTATTGGAATGTGAGAGGAACTTATAGCAACTCCAACTCGCTTAGTACAGTGGTCTAGGGGCAAAACCCGCATTTCACCAAAACCCTCTACTGTACTGGTCTTGGTTAAGTCATCACTACATGTATCTCTCTTTCTTCGTGTGATTATTTGTGTGGAATTTAAACATAAAAATTCCAAAAGATAAAAACTAAAAGAAACTTTAATTTTTAAGCAAAATATTCAAATTTTCAAAACTCAACATTTAATTGTTCACTATTATTCTTCATGACCCCTCTGTAGCACATTCATTAAGAGTGTGCTATTTGCTCCTTGTTTTGTTAATACGTCTGCTAACTGATGTTTGGTAGAAATCCACTTCAATTTAATCTTTTTCTGATTGACACTCTGTCTAAGTTAAGACATATCAACCCTTAACCGTTTGTCTTCCAAAGACTTTGTTGAAAGGGCAGCTTCGAATAATGATTTGTTATTTGTATGACATAAGATGCCTTCTAGATTAGTATTCAACACTTAATTTATCACATTCTTCACCCATATGCATGAATCAATACCATTAACAAGAGCAAGTGTCTCAGCAGCAAGAGTGCTACTCGCAACCCTCTTAATTTTCAAGATTCTCAACACCTTTCAGGAAAATAAAAATTCCACTTTGAGAGCTGCCATCTTGAAGGTTCCCAAATGAAACATCAGAATATAAGATCAGTTGTAATGGAAACTAAGCTTCCAAAATTTCATGGAAATGTTGGGATCCAATTTCAACTTCTTTACCACTTTATTGGCTCTCATAACATCATCAACTACTGCATAGTTTAGTTTTCTGCTTAGCTGGCACACATCAAATGAAATATCAGGCCTTGATTGTGATGACATCGAGTTTAGTTGTCCACACATGCATTGGAAGTTTGATTGTTCTTCATGTGTTAGTTGTTGATGTCTGTCACTTGAAAATCATGGAATCCTCCCCACAGAAAATTATCAACCTATATTACAATCAGTCCTTGGCAGCAATCATCTTGAATCCAATAAAATAATGCTTCATCAAATAAAGACATTCTCAACCCCAAGCCGATTAGCTCTTCCTTCACACGTAGATACAAAGCTCTTGAAGCATCAGCAAGGCTGTATACAAGTTTATTTAGTTTCCAAAACACACCTGTTGATTTGCTTCCTTTAGGGGCTTTATGATAATCTCTCTGTCAATCTGGTTGCCTTGAAGAAATGCGGTCTTGACATCTAAGGTGTGACATTCCCATTCGTATGTTGCTAACATCGTAAGTACAATGCAAAGACTTTCTTTTGAAAAAGTTGGGGATTTTTTACCTCTTTTTATTTTCGAAACCAAACGACCTTTAACTGTTTTGTATCCCCATGTTCTTTGTTGCGACCACCCATCTTGTGGATATTACAGATTGACCCTTATCTTCTATGGTGGAAAAAACTTTGTTGTCCTCCAATTGGTGAAGTCTTTATACTTTGCATTTAGGACCTCATCTGTAACAGTTGCTTAAGTCGATAATAGTACTTCTTCAGTTTTGTTTGTCTCAACAACAGGTTGCCAGTTACTCACACATCTTTTGAAATCTAACCAATTTATTTCACCTGTGTCTTCATTTTGGCATTTAAACAGCTACCATACTGTCTGCCTTCTTTTCCTTTTTTGCTCACTTGTCCAGCTCTGCTGTGGACCAATCCCCTTGTCGGGAGTTAGCTTGTAAATGATTTTTGTCCACAACTTTTGTGATTTCATTCATTGAGGCACCGTCTGATGTTGTTTCTTTTGTTGTTTGTAAATTTGTTGTTTTCTCATTTTCTGGTTCTTCTGTATTTTTACTGTCAAAATCATCTGCACCAACACATTCACCAAAAACATCATCTGCACCAACACATTTACCAAAAACATCATCGCATTTAAGTGGAATGCAATTGTTTACTTGTGTAGTTGTCACTTCAGTACTCCTTTCTGTGTCTTGTGATGTGATTTTTGTGAATGCAAAACTTGGTCAAACTTCTGCAAGCGACACATGTATACTCTAACATAACTTCCACCATGTTTTACAAGGACCTGCTTATTCTCCTGTCCAATTACAGTGTCTGGTCCATGCCATTTTCCACTGTCTTTTCTTTTATAGAAAACTCTATCTTCATTGATACATCGGTCATCATTGTAACATTCAGAGGATTTTTTCCAATATTTAACAATTGTCCTGTAGGTCATCTTTGCAATAGTTCTTTTCTGTGTATATAACGCAACGCTAAATTAGTGTGATTGATTCAACTAACACTATGGAACAGAATCTTAACTGAAGACAACGACTTACCAATGATAATGGTTTAACACAATTAAAACTCCACCACCAAGTGATTCTATTAGTAATTGTCTACCGAAATATTTTAACCCAAAATATTAAAACAACAGTTTGCCTTACAGACCCAAACTTATAATCAACAAAATCATGCATAAAATCAAAGAAGATAACAGTGCAGCGTTTTTTGAATTTAAGAATTGAATATTTTTCAAACGGTTGTAATGTAACAGATGAAAACATTGATTTAAGTTTAGTTTTTATGTTTAGGTTTTTTATAACAACATCAACACTGAATCACCCAGTCTGTAGTGTTAAATAGAGTAACAACGGCAAAATTACTTTGTACAGCTTATGTAAATTTTTATAAGAATAGTATATTATTTTTAATATTTTCTTACCATAACTATAACCTCAAAAGACATATTTAAAAAAAATAAGGCCATCTAAAAGTTACTATTTTTAATGCCAATTTCTACTGTATGCAACAACATTGCTTTGGACATAAAAAAGTTCAGTTTGTTTGATATGCAATAAAAAAGTAAACCTCTGATTAATTTTGTGCATCATAAAAATTTTCATATTGAACAAACAATCAAGCTTAGACATATTCTTAGGATATTCTGACCCATTGTTTAGAATGTATTCTTACAAAAAAAAGTTCCTAACTTTCTTGACAAATACAATCCTTGTAGCCTAAAAAGCTTGCTAAATATTGCTATATATAGCTATTGGCAATTTTTTTATATTTAGAACAAACAATCAAGGGTAGATATATTCTTAGAATAATCTAAACTTTTGACCCATTGTTTAATATATATATATTCTTACAAAAAAGTTCCTAACTTTCTTGAGAAACACTATCCCTGGTATTCTTAATTATATTTTTAGCATGTCTATGTCCTGAAAATATATAAGGGCTATGAACCAGTTAAAACGCTCACATTCCGTATATCCCGCGCACATATTAAAAATCCGACAAACGCGTTTTGTGCAATGAACAGACCAGTGCACTTTGCTTGCTGGTTCAATATTTTTTCCCAAAAGTATATTGCAAAGAAATATTTCAGCAAGACTCATTCTGGATGAAAACATGACCAAGGCTGTAGAAAATAAAAACTCTAGATATATCTATATGTTCGAGTCTGTAAATTACATACATGCCGGAAAAATAACCATTTTTGTTTTTCGCTGCCTTCAGCTCTGATAGTTGTATCTTCTCATTAATAGTTATCTAACTAATACAGCTGCATGGGACGCTGAGTTTATATCAACAGAAGTATCACCAAAGTATCAATCTAGTTGGACAGGATCAAACTCACTGTAAGTGTTATATTTCAATTTAACAAGCTCGACTTTCGTGTAAGTCATGAAAGTCGAAATCCAACAACTATAAGTTGCTGTATAGCTATTGGAAAATTCTTTTTATATTTAGAACAAACAATCTAGGTTGAACATATTCTTAGGATATTCTTAACTGACACTGTTATAATTTGTCTAATTGTCGCTAAACTGATTATACAAAAATCATAAAACATAGATGCATAAATGCAAAACAAACCTATATATATTATGAAACTAAACATATGATAAAATGTGTGAATAAAAAGAAAGAAAAACACATTGCCAACAGACCAAAGGCCTTATTTTAGTAATCAAGTGAACAGCTAGCTCAATTTGCTTGAACTGTTGCTATAAACATTAAATGTTGTTAAGACCCTCAGAAATCGAATTTTAAATTAAAAGGATTTTAAATTAAAATAATAGTTAATTATGAAATTGAGTTACTTACCCTCAACCGAAATATGGTTTTGTCAATCGCGTCTTTTCGTGGACTTTGAACTCTATGTCTATTTTGTAGTGCCGAAGACTAGGGGCGGCTGCAGTAGTAACGACTGACACTGCGCCCACCCAGAAGAACCCAGGCTACGGATACCGTCGCAATGATGCAATTAAGCGCCCAGCATTTTTTAAGTTCCCCCCTTTTGAATAAGCGCCCAGTTAATTTCCTTAAAGTTCAATGAGCGCCCAGCACTTATTAAGCGCGCCCCTCCTTGAATAAGCGCCCACCTGATAATGGGGGGCGCTTAATCGAAAACTACCTTGTGAAACTGGGCGCTTATTTGAAAATTTTACTTTCTTATATTGAGAACCCTGAAAAGACTAAACTCATTTCGCTTGTTCGGATCATCAAGCTGTATATTGGAAGCGTGGACGCAACATAGTTACCAGCACTTGCCCCTGATTTAAATAAAAAGCAGCGTGCGTTAGAAAAAAGGTTGGCATATGAACGTTTCAACTAAATCGTTTTTTCTTTGTGGAAAATAAACCTAACGTTTGTCACAGACATCAAAATACGTCTCAAACAAAAATCTCTAGGAAGATTGTCTTTTTCTGGGAGGGTCAAAAGTTTATTCTGGATTGTATCATGGTTATTAAAATAGAACACCTTTCACTTTCTCTTGCGTACAATAGCACTAAATATTTTACATGGATCCCTCTTTTAAATTAGGCGCCCCTCACCCAGCCTTCTGTCCTTTAATAAACGCGATAAATTAAATTAATTATTGTAGTGTCAAACGACGTTTAATTACCAGGCGCTTCTTTTAAGTAAAATTTCAAATAATCGGCTACTGCATTTGTCACGCTATTAACCTGACCTGTAGTAGTACCTGAAGTCCAATTTTCTTTTTATCAAGAGACAATTAATGCTATCCGTTCACTGCTTTAAAAAAAATCGATTTTATTACCATTTCCTCCACACGTTATTCACACTTATTCCGAATTTTGTTGAAAAAAATTAACCATATCTTTAGACTGATCATGTAGTTACAGCACAAAAGTTCGATATGTCCAATTTGCTTTTTTATCACTGGATTCCATATGTCAGTTTGAAGATGGTATTATGTGTCCTATATGCCAGCCCTTATCGTATTTTTTCCGTCTAAGTGTTCAATAAACTATGCTTTATTTTGTTGTTGCACCCAAGAAAATTGTGGAAACTAC
This sequence comes from Hydractinia symbiolongicarpus, assembly GCF_029227915.1. NCBI lineage: Eukaryota > Metazoa > Cnidaria > Hydrozoa > Anthoathecata > Hydractiniidae > Hydractinia > Hydractinia symbiolongicarpus. The sequence goes on from NC_079878.1 coordinate 10,227,952, forward strand.
TCCCTCATTTCCCTAAATCCCCTTATGAGGTTTGAGGGTTAATGATATCTACTAGGTGACCAACAGGATAATAAAAAGACACTTAAATCTTAAAATATAATGCTCGTACACTGCCTTCTCACCTTACTATGTTCGCAGATTCAACTTTCAACGCATAGTTTGAATTTGGAACTTCGAAAATCGTTCTCGCATAATCGACACCACTGCACATGTTGTTTACCTTTGAGATTGACACTTGGCATGATCGAAACATCTGATGCAAATTTTAATTCGTCAAAGATTCGTCAAGCAATGAAAGGTGACAGGTCGTCCCTTTTTTACTCTCCATTGGGCACACACAAAATTCTTTAGACATTCTAGACAATATCTTACCGAGTGGAAGCTAAGAATCCAAGCAGAGCATAATTTTTATTGTGAAAATTTCTAATCTTAAGGTTAGATTCAGGGCTGTTATACGATTTACTCGAAATGATCCTGGTAAGGGTCGCGTGCGAGTGAAGTTTGCTTATCTCAACTTTCACGGGTATAGTAATCAATTTACTTTTAGGATTGTAAAAGACTTCGTCCACTACTCCTTTCAAACCTTATGCAGTTGTAGGTCTTCCTTAAGGCTAGTATCCTCCTTTCTTATTGTGATGACCTTACTGGGCAGTATTTTTTTAAATGCCATGCCCATGCAGCAAGACCATTCCACAGGACCTTCTTAACTTACCTTGTTAAATTTCAGTGCAATGTTGAAGATTTTATAGGTGGCATCAGCGGGCGTAAAGAAACAGAAGAAAGGTCTGGTGTACCTGCAACACCTGGACCAAGAATGATGGAGGCAGTGCTGCTGATGCAGCGGCTAGTACTGGATGTAGTAGTGGTAAGCGCTTTGTGTGAAAACAGTTTGAGAGGATTCCTAACATGCTAAAATGGCTAGCCGGTAAAGCTGCAGCTGTCCTACCTGGCATTCTAGCAAGGAAAATCAAGTTCTTCTTACGTTCAGCTGCTAACGTAAAATATTTTATTGTTCAAAATTTATACATTGCAGTTGCTTTCGTTGTAGCTAGTCATGACGTACACTCGACGTCGAAGTTTTATTGCTTGTGAAAACTGTAAAACTGTCTAGCCTTGCTTATGCAAAATGAGGAATACTATACTTATTACACCAAAAGCAAGCACAATTTTTTTCATATCCTCATGAGCATCGGCCATTCTCCGAATATGTGGTGCAGACGTGTATTATATGCCATGGAGCTCCGCCTAATCTAAAAATGTTGCCAACTGATCAAGATTTGGTTTTTGAAGCTTATAATTTTACTTATATGAAAAATTATTTTAGTGAATACACCTTTTTCAAAATGAAAATTCGTTCTTCAAAATACACCACAAAAATAACCGGGAAAAAATTTCGAGTAAAACTTTGAATTGCTACATGGAAAAAATCAAAAGTGAATGTTTAAAATGTCACAAAAATGCAATTTAGCTGAGCTTGAGATCAAGTCGTGTGACGATTTTAATATATATGGTGCGAATGCACTTAACAGTACTTGGGTATTAGAAATAAATCTTTAAATCGTTAATTCGATACTTTGGCCAAAAAGAAATCCTTTATTTTCATTTTCTTATAAGGTATGTGGTATCAAAAAGCTATGTTCTCGTTTTTTTTTCTTTTGCAAGCTTTTTTTGTTTTTTTGACTACACATTTTTTCACTTCTCTTCTTTCAGGGACATCGAGAACGTTTGTTACTGAAAGAGTACAAAGAAAAGGCTCTCTCTTTGGAAGATCCTTTGGCTTGACTAAGAGAAAATGAAGGATTAGCTTATTGGCCAAAGTTATATTGCTTGGACATATCTAGGTAATCTCGGTAAAGTACAACACAGATAATTTCGGTAACGTACAACACAGGTAATTTCACCAATTTACCTTCCAGGCTGTTTCCATAGAAAACGTGTAAGGTAATTTGCTACAGATCAGGTCATGATTCTCAAAACTCAAAGAAGTTTCTAGTGTCAAAACATCTCCTGTTTCTTGCATTTCGAAAAACAAATTTGTACCAAAGTTGTGCACTGGCGCGTGTAAACAAATAACAAAGGGATGCCGTTTCTCCCATACATGCCGTTTATTTTGGCGTTCCTTCAGGATATGGTTAAGTGGGTTTGAATAATGGCTTGGTTGTTGTAGGACCATGCATTATTCAACCTTTGAAAGCTGACGATATTCGCGAAGTATGTAGGGATCTTGGCATGCTTGTATAAAATAGCCTTTCCCTGTAACATTTGCTACACACAAGATCTTTGTGTTTAAAACTCAAAGAAGTATAGTGAAGTATTATTAGTTAGAATCATGCAAATCGGTGTATTATTAACTCAGTGAGTAAATGTTGCTACAAGCGTGTGGCTAACATACTCAACAGATATCTTTAAAGAAAAGCAAAAAGAATTTGGACTGACATTCGAAAGTTTGCAGTTTCCTACCAAATGTAGATCGACGCTCATCACCACTTCGTGTTAATGTGGCTGCAAAGATGTGTTATCCAACTTAAAAGAAGCATTTAAGATGGTAAAACGTCCAAATCCAAATTATTCTCCTAAGCTTACAGCGTTGCTGGAATCTTTAAAGAATTTGGAATACAAATTCATCTTTGCGTATGGGGAATATCTGAAAAAAGGACGTGTTAAATGTCACACAAAATCAAGCTTTAGTAAATCTACTTTGATGAATAAAACTAAAGAGTTTTTTAAAGACAGTAATGTTAGCATCATCTTCAGTCGTGTTGCCGTACGAAATTCTGTGATAATAAGAGAAACGGTACTATATTTAGATCATTTTAAGCGATATGTCATCCCATATTTAACAGCGTAGAGAGAAAACAGTGTTTGATGTTTATTGACTTAGCTAAGCTAAGCCATTTTCAGACCAGGACACTCGACTTCACTCTTGTTATTCAGATTTTGTGCAACCATTTCAAGCCTTTAAATATTTTTACCAAAATTTTAATTTTATATAACAAATCACTACAATATAATACATATTCCTTTTCAGTTATGTAGTTCGGTTTTTGTTACCACAAAGGAAAAATGTTAAAAGTTTAAAAAATAAAGATATTATAAGAAATTGCCATATTCTCTAGTTTCGTCATTTGTCCCTAACCTTCGGCAAATTAAAACTTTTCTAATGAAAATTTGTATGCGAAGCTGGGTGTAATACACCTTTTTATTATTTTAACACTTTACTTATTATTGTATTAATTTATCTATGTTCGCTAATATTTATTAGTATTCATTAATAGCAAATTTTAGGAGAAAAAACTTGTGCCTCCCACAATTTGTTTTATTGCTGTACCTTTCACCAAAGAAATTTCGATTTCCTACGCTGGTCTAACATGGCAATACATGCTACAACTCTGTTCAGTTATTAAACAGCAATTTTCTATTTTCGTGTAATTATATTTTTTTCTTTTCCCGTTGACACAAAACAAAAATGACATAAATTGTAATTACGATGAGCTGAGCGCTTAAGTGCAGGTAAATCGTGCTACACAGCCAGGTGAGGTTTGTAGTATTGACACACGTCGCTAAGCAAATCCAGTGGAGCACTTCCGCAACCATTAAGAACATATTTTATACTTAGCTAGCCAACTATCTAAGCTAGCTCTGGTTTGGGTTTTTTATTGAATATATAACTAACTAGCTAGATGCCTAAGACTTACACTTTTTTCCAAGGAGGAACAAGACTTTTAAAATAGAAAAGCTAGCCACCTAAGTTGGGCTAGGTTATCCATGTATCAGCTTATTGCAACAAAATCAGCTCTATCTAATCACACATGACCACATTTTGTTTATAAATAATATTTCTTAAAAGATTTCATCACTATAAAATATAGTTTCATGTGAACAAATGATTTTGGTTTAAAATAAAACATTTTTAAAGTCAAGCGTTTAAAAACATTAACAACCAGAATACTTCGCCATGTGAAAGAAACTGTAACAGAGCCACAAATCAATAATTATTTATAGTGACTAACATAGTGGTTATGAAAAGCAGCCTATACCAGGGTCTTGTTTAGCCGTCAAGTAAGCGCTAGAGGCTTTGGCATAGGGAACAAACCCTGGGGCATGTTATATTTTTACATCTGCAGTACAACGTTTGATACAAAATTAAATTTTGAAAGACTTTAGAAGAAAATTTTGTTGATGCACATTTTCACTTTTTTCTGTCAAAAAGTTCATGTTTTTATTTAAAATATATATTCTAATAATTATAAGCTTACCAATGATATCAAAATAAATATATTGACAAAAATAACGCTTTGGGTGTTTGATATATAGTCAATTAGCTCTATAATCTCCAAAATTTAAGAAAAAATGTGGTGTTTTTGTTACTGATGCATTTAACTGGCTTTCATAAATAATTGCGCCCATATAAATATTTCGCAGTTAGCGTAAATTCTATAATGAACGCCTCGTAATTTTCGAATTTTTGGAGAGAAACGTTTATTGGAGACGGGTATTAAATTAGAGACAGGCCAGGCCGGTTATTAAAAACAAAGATTTGAGGAGAAAGAGAGGTCTAGCTTAGCTGAAGGTTTATAAACTAAGTTTCTCTCATACAAAAACTTGACGCAAACGAATGTCAGAACAAATCCCTAAAATTCAAATCCACCGAACAGCAAACACCCAAATCTAAGTCAACCAATGCGCACATAGCCGGCGTGGCCACATCTTACCCTCTTACAATACGAGAATTAATTACATTTGATCGGGTGGGTGAGACCATTTGCGTTTAAAACAAAAGATTTCCCGATATTGATCACGTGAGTGAATAAAGGTAATCAACCGAAAATAACCGGCCTTAACTATTTCAGTTTACAACAGGCTAGGAATATTATGCTGGGTTTTCTTGATAGAGGAGATCTGGCCCTGTTTTTTTTCAATTTTCAGTTTAGTTACGCACGTGATGCATGGGGTTAAACGTCAAACCAGTCTTCTCCCTGGGTGTCTTAGGTTCCTGTATTTGGACATTTCAATAAAAAGAAACTAAGGATTCCTGGAACGAGATGTGGAATTTTATTTTGGTGCGTAACTTATGCACGAATGGGCGAAAAACCAGTACATGTAAGGTTATTATATTTATACAAGGTGAAAGCATGATTTCTTAGTTAATCATTACTATACTTTAGTGAATTGTATTTCCTTAGATGAAAGTTTTCTGAATAAATTGTGATGGAAACATTAGAAAAATGAGAAGCGATCTTTACCTTAATGAAAATTATTTTGGCAACTTTCGTGAAAAGAAAATTAATGAAGATGAGTTGAAGACGCATCATAGAAAACTAATTAATTTAAAATTCATGGAAAAGAAAAAAAAATTGGCAAAAATCGTTTTTTAGAATAGCTGAAAAAAATTAAATCCGCGGGAAAAAATGTTAGGAAGAATTAATTTCGCAAAGCTGATGAAACTCAGAAAATTTTGGCAACATAATTTCCGAAAAACTAATTCCCTATAAGCGTAGTAAATAAATATATCGTTTTTAATAAAAACATCCTAACAACGATTACCAAAATATAGTCTCATTTTTGTTATATAAATAATAAAATAATTCAAAAAATGCTTCCGTCACAAACTACTTGTTCTACCTAATATCGAGGAAATGGTGTAAAATACAATAAATTTTTATGACAAATATTCGTAAATATTGTGCTCCTTTTTAAAACCACTACTTCCTCTCCCTAGCCTGCAATTTATCCTGCTAATGACATGTACATGTAAAAATACATGTGGGTGACAAAAGTTTTAAGAGTAAGCCTATCGCAGCGCAATAATAACAGCAGGCCACTTTTAATTCATAGTAAAAAGAAAGAATTTTTTTATTATTTTCACTGTAGTAACTTCTTGTAAACGCCACAAGACTATTATAAAGCAGTGTTTTTTGAAAGAGGCGTTTAGGTATTAAAATCCAAGCCTAAGTAACGCAAATAAACAATGTTACATTCAATTTATTCTTTATTAGTGGAGCGTTTATTCAAAGGCAGCATTCACAAAATAAAATACTGTGTTTTCTCTCAAAAAACTTTCTCGTTTTATTGTAAATTTATGTAGAGCAGCATTTAATCTAAAATTCTAATAAAAAATACCAACCTATCCAAATAACTACCACCTAGTGATATGTATTTAAAAATAAAATTCAGCTCAACTCGTTTAGAGCCGTCAATTGAAGGATGTGATCACTAATCTTGCTTAGCAATAATTTTCAGTGGTGACGTTTCGGTAGGTGGGTCATTTCGTGTCATTTTGTTTTCAAGCAGGATATACTCTTCCTCATCATCGGAAGCATTTAACTTCTCTGAGCTATGATGCATGCTATACCCCAAATACACAACCAAACCTATGTTGAAAAGATGGAGAAAAAAGAATTAGCTAGAGTTATTAAGTATCCCTTTTTTGTAATTTGTATGAGGCTTAGATTTGCTAATAAACCGAGCATACAATTTTTCAGATATTCTCTCCCTGACCAAAATGATATAATGTAAGTAGCTAAACACAGGAAATGCGGTAAATAAAGGACGGGTAAACCCGTAGGTTTATCCACGGGCCACGGACTAGTCTGGTGTAAGCCAAAGATAGCCGTTGCAGGACTAGTATTTTCTTAATTTTACATGCTTACGAAAAATGTTTATTACTAAGGAACACTTAAATTGCGCAAGCTATTTCAGCGCATAACGGGTAATGTATACAAACGCACGGACGAACGAACATAAGGAACACCTTACCGCCAGCCATCCACACACCAAATCGAATCCAAGTTAAGTGACTTAGTTCTAACATAAGGTAAATATTGAAGAACAATGCAATAACAGGTAACCAAGGTACCAATGGTACAGTGAAACTCAAACCTTCTATATTTGTTTTCAATCTGGATAAGTAAAAACATGCAGCCAACAACATGATTAGTAATACCAAAAGTATTAAAATAAAGCCAAAATCTTTCTCCAGTAGCTTATGTCCATATTTTGAAAACACAATGCATAAACCCAATAAAATGAAAATGATACTGACAACCATGACATTAATTAGTAACGGATTGTTCTGAAAGTTGCATCCATTGTCAAAGCAACCTTGATTAGCTTTCGATTGGTCCAGAAGGAGAAATTCGTCTAAAACAGAAAACTGTCATTGGGTACAGGTAAATAAATAAAAACTTTGAGACTGTTTTTGTTTTGCTTTGCACTCACAAAATCACTTGCAATACACTTCATTGCGCATAATTATTTGAAGTTTTGTTTTCAAAATTAGCATATTAAATGAAGCGCCTGTTGTTTTTTAAGACATTTTAATACAAAAACAACATAAACAGTACATACATAACTAATAACTTAAACAATATTTATGACAGTGAAACTTTGTTAACTTTATAAAATTACTCTCAGAAAATTACAAGAGACACAGTTTATCCATTTAGCATTCCTTCGCCTCCTCATTTTAAATTGCGTTTGTTTACAACCGCGCGGACTTACGTCACACAGCTTAGTAATTTACCGAACAAAAGGTCCTTATCGACACTGTCATGGCGGCAACTGTAGTACTAATTTGACCTTAAACATCTCGAGAACCAATCTTTAGTTTTCCTTTAAAGACAAAAGTAAAAAAAGTATTAATTACCTCCTTCTATTTCCTGGGTTTGAATGTCTAAATTAGAACCAATAATACTTTCAGATTTAATGGGTATTTGTCTTTGATACGTGTTAAAGAACCTGTAGCGCAATACAATAACACAAACATCTACGATGGTGTACGCTAGCAGAGTACCAATAGATAGCATTTCAACTAAAGCTTCAAGGTCTAAGAGAGCTGCCATCAACCCTAGAACAGAAAGCAAGTATGTTTATAACCTCCGTATTTTATAACAGGTTGCCATCAAAGTGAGATAACGTTCAAAAAGTTAGAAAAAAGCACATTTTGCGGTTCCGCTCGTTTTTTAAAAAAGAAAGGTTGAGGTGCACCACGAAATAAAATTCTGCAAAATGGTAGATTCTTTAATTTTGCTTCCTTGGCGTCAAAACAAACAAACATAAAAATCTTTCGATAAAGTTCTTGACAAAAGGCGAACTAAAGAAGCGGATAAAAATGTCTTTTTTCGACGATCCCTTAGTCATAAAAAAGTGCAGATATTAAGAATAAGGAAAGTCAAAGTGAAAAAGTGGAGTGGTTTAAAAAAGTATATAATTTGAAACAGGGTTAACATCGACACACAAAAAACAACAAAAGAACGGTCCCTTCGTCTTCAAAAAAGGGCAAAAAAGTAAAGTAGTTCAAAAAAGCATATATAAAAAAGAAAAAAAAGAGACTAAGTGAAGAAGTAGAAGTAGAAAAGTGAAGTTGGAAGCTACAATAAGTTACTTCGGAAGTGAAAAGTGGAGCTAGAAGTAGTAAAGTTAGAAGTACAAAATGAATGCTAGAGTTTCAAGTGAATTGGAATTGAGAAAAAGTAAGAACTTTGATATTTTTAGACGTTCCGTTTTTATATGTAGCACACTTAAAATTGTCAAGGGGAATCGCATTCTCAATAAAAAATCCATTGGAGCTTCAAACTCTTTAAGTTTTATGTTTTACCCCGTTTTTTATAACAAAAAGCTAGCATTTGTTTACTTTTTTTTGCATAATTAATGTGTCTCCTGGTGCGTAACTAATGAATTTTCTTAAAATTCAAAATGCTGCATAAAGCTGTTAGCTAGCTACCAAACAAATGTGCTAGCGAAATAGAAAATTTTGGTTTGTTGAACTAAATTCAAATGTCATAATTTTTACATTGCTATTGTTTTCCGTTATATGTGTTTTACTAAGCATAAATAGCTAACTATAGACTTGCTAAGTCTCCCCAGCTTAAGTATATTTAACTGAGTGTCTTAGGTATATACTGTTTTGTTAGCTAGCTAGCTAATGTTAGCTTCAAGGCTCCATCCCATAGCTAGCTCTAATCTATGAGTTTTGTTGTTATTTTTTTTTTTTAGGTATTTATAGCTACCTTAGTAGTCAAACTTCTCTTCTTTTTTGAACACGAATTATGATGTAACAAGCTGGCTACAAAATCTTTCTTGAACTTTTAGGATACTGTGGCACATTTTTATGCCCATAGAGAATAATTTTTTCACTTTTCCTGTAAACTTTACATGGGGAGCACAATATGACAAGTGGAATGAAATTTATAGAATTTAAAGTGTGTGTGTGTCAAGTTATTTTTTGTTTTGTTTCCTCATCCTGTTAAACTTTTGTCAGCCTACATGTAAAATGCCAGGTTTTTTTACAGGAGTTTTTGACATTTAATTGGAAATTTATATACGTGGGTTTATGACTTCGGGTTAAAAGAATTTATGAGAGGATGGTATGGTTGTCAGTTCATATTGTTCGTGTTTCAAAATGCTGTTTTTTGAAATTTTGTCTAAACTTTGTGGAAATAGACCTCATGCAAAATATATATTGAGAAAACAAATCTTTGTAGAATCAGACTTCACTGTAAGCTATTGTAAAGCTGATGTCTTTATCGGTATAAATAACAGCCATATTTTACTAATTAAGAAAAAAATAAAACGAGTTTGAAAGTTACATTAAAAAGTTACATTAAGTACATCTTCCGACTATATAAACAACTTTGTCTGTATATTTCGTTTTATAAACTATTGTTTGAGAGAACTGTATGTGATGTAATTTTTGCTGGAAGAAAATTCCATGGCTTCACGTTTTTGTTTTTCTTGAGAATTTTACAAAATTTTGGAGGGATAAATGTTCACTGATGATAAACAAATTACTTAATGTTCTGACTGATACTGTTTTTGTTTTTACATTTTGTAATCTAAACGCGAGGACTGTGTGCACTGAAATGACTGATATTTTTAAATTCTGATGTGTTTCATAACCTTTTTGTGGAAGATTAATGGGTAATGGCATTTTGAATTTTAGGACATTAATTATGCAAAAAAAGTAAACAAATTCTAGCTTTTTTACAAAAAAACGCGGTAAAACATAAAACTGAAAGAATTTGAAGCTCCATAGCATATTTTTTGAGAATGCGATTCTCCTTGACAATTTTAAATGTGCTACATATAAAAACGGAACGTCTAAAAATATCAAAGTTCTTACAATTCCAATTCACTTGAAACTCTAGCATTCATTTTGTACTTCTAACTTTACTACTTCTAGCTCCACTCTTCACTTCCGAAGTAACTTATTGTAGTTTCCAACTTCACTTTTGTACTTCTACTTGTACTTCTTCACTTAGTCTCTTTTTTTTCTTTTTTATATATGCTTTTTTAACTATTTTACTTTTTGCCCTTTTTTGAAGACGAAGGAACCGTTCTTTTGTTGTTGTTTTGTGTGTCGATGTTAACCCTGTTCCAAATTATATACTTTTTTAATCCACTCCACTTCTTCACTTTGACTTTCCTTGCTCTTAATATCTGCACTTTTTTATGACTAAGGGATCGTTGAAAATAAGACATTTTTATCCGCTTCTTTAGTTCGCCTTTTGTCGAGAACTTTGTCGAGAGATTTTTATGTTTGTTTTTTTTACGCCAAGGGAACGTTCTATTCGAATGCCGTTCCGTTTAAAAGTAAGTAGTAATTGGGCGAATCATACTGCTTATTTTCTATCACGTGGTTGCTAACGGTTGCGAGACAAACTCGACAAACTTCCGCATTCAGGTGGTAAAAAAACATAATGTTTGCAAAAGTGACAGACAGACAGGACTGGCGTATTATTATATATAGACTAGTCGATAAGGCCCGTGAAAAATCCACTAAGGCAGGATAAAAATAAAAAAGAAGCGTCATTGAAATTTTGATGACGTCAGAAACCCATCCACAAAAAAAAATCAGTACCTTGTTTTCACGTTGCCTCTACTGTGTAGAGCTTAAATTGCTGATCAAGAAAATGTATACGATCGTGTGATTTTAATAACCAGTTAATGAGATATAAGGGTTTAAAAATTTTGCTGACGTCAGCAATGGCCAGTCAAAACTTAATTTTTTTTTTAGAAATTTGTATACCTGTTGCCTTCATCGTATAAATCTTGAAACGCTGAACAAGAAAATGTATAGGATCATGTACTTTTGACAAACGGTTGCAGAGATATTAGGGTTTAAAGGTTCTCTGATGTAACCCGTCCATTCCAAAACGCGTTTGGGGACCCAGGTTTGGGAAAATTACCCAAATTGGTCCTAGGTGGTCCATAGTTACCCACACGGTGAAAAATCGTTGACGCCATCACCTCGTTTCCAAGTTATTTGGCCTCAAAGTTTTAGGTACACTGTAATGGCTTCATTAATTTAATATTGGACATTAACGTTAAAGTAGTGTTATTGACGTCGCGCCCTAACGTCAGAAAATCTCTATAATAATACGCTAAGGGTGTCCGTCTGTTTGTGACAGGCAAATTTGATATCATCATTTTCCTCTGATGTTGCCGAAATTCTCTTTAAAGTCGCCGAAAAAAATATGTTCATTTTGCTAGCGGGTTTACTTTGTTTACATCAAGTAATGAAAACGACTCATTTTGATTTGCTGAAACTCATTTTGATTTGCTGACATAAATTTAACGGCTAACTTTCGAAAAATGGTGTCCTCTCGCCATCAAAAAAAAAAACCCACAAAAGAACGATCTTGAATAAAGTAAAATAAGTGGTTCAAAAAAGCATATTTAAAAAGACAAAAGTCCAAGTGAAAAAGAAGAAAAGTGAAGTTGGAAGTGAAAGTGGAGCTACGTCGAGCTAGAAGTAAAGTAAATTTAGAAGTAGAAAATAAAGGCCACCAAAAAAAGCAAAGAACGATCCCTTTACCTTGAAAAAAAGGAAAAAAAGTGGTTTAAAAAAGCATAGCTATATATTTAAAAAGAATACAGACCAAGTGTAGAAAAGTGAAGTGACAAGTGGAGCTAGATGTAAAGTAAAGTTAGAAGTAGGAAACAAAGGCTAAAATTTTAAAGTGGATTTGAAATCACAAATAGTATAAAAACTAAAACTTTGAGGCCAAATAACTTGGAAATAAGGTGGTGACGTCAATGGGTCTTCAGCGCGTGGGTAACTAGGAACCACCTAGGACCAATTTGGGAAAATTACCAGGCAACAGGTATACAAATTTCTATAAAAGAAATTTTAGGTTTTAAAGGACCATTGCTGACGCCAGCGTAATTTTTAAATCTTTAGATCTTCTTAAACGGTTGTTTTATAGCACATGATATTATACATTTTTCTTATCACCAATTCAAGCTCTGCAAATTACAGGAAACGGATAAACAAATTGCGCGAACTTTTTTTGTTCACGCACTGGCTGATGTCAGCAAAAAACCTAAAACAACCTATTTTTTATATTATTAAGTGGATTTTTACGGGCTTTAAGACTAGTTTTGTTAATAAAGTAAATCATCAAAAGAATTGTACACCCAAAATCTATACTATATGTCATAATACACATAAAAATACACCTAACTTTAGTGAAGATCTATTTTTTGGCGAACTTTGACTAAAATGTCCACAATTTGCAATAATATATCTTTGCAAAATTACTAAATAACTTATTAGCTAAAGTTAATCTTCTACGAAAGAAACTTTCACGAGTCAAATCAGGAAAACAAGGAAAATAACTTTCCAAAACAGCCCCTTGTAAATTTTTTACTTGATTATGATATGTTAAAGTTAAAGTCCTGAAATAGCGTTTAAAATTTACATTAAATTGCAAGCATCGATAAAAAACCACATAATTATAGTTTTGTATCTCAAAGAAAAAAATTTAGAATAAATAAAATTCGCGAAAATAAACTTTCCCGAGTAGCATTTTTAATATATATTTAGGGGCCAGGGGGACTAACTTAGTATATTCGCAAAAAAGTGTTCCTTTATAGTATTCAGTGATTTTTTTACACATCGGATAATTTTTTTTTTATCTAATTCGCAACAAAATAATCTTCGTAAAATTGATTTTTGCGATTTCGCGAAAATTAATAACTTAAAGGCTCCTTCCTAATTTATTGGATCGGACCGGATTTTCGGGCCACGTATGTGCAAATTACACATATTTTTAGTCCAGAACGATCCAAAAGAGATCTGGAAAATTGAAAGGGAGTTAACTTTTCCCAGTTCGCCTAGATTGATCCAGTTTGATCGATGTTTGAACCAATGAAGAACGAGTATTTCTGGTCATTTCACTTTGAAATAACAAGGAAGGGCACTATAATGCTTATTCGGAAAAAAACGTTCATGTTGACAGAAGGAATTTAAATTTATTTGTTGTAATGGATAACCACGAAGAAATTATAAACATAATTTTTTGGGGGTTTCTTGTATATGTGGCAGCATTTGAGAATGTTGAAGAAAGTATACTTCTGATCATCATGGATTAAACAAGTTATATATATCTCATGGATTAAACAAGAAAAAGTATTAGAATACCTATTGCCACACCCGATATTACAGTTGATATCACCGGGACACCAGTTCTATCATTCACTTTGGAAAAAAACTTCATCACCATACCATCTTGTGACATTGCATACAAAAGTCGAGGAAGAGGTATCATGGACATAAGTGTGCAACCTAAAGAGGGTGCGTTAGACAACTAGATGCCTATACACATACTGCTTTGAAAACATAAACATAATAAAATGATAAAAAAATTGGAGGTTTATTTTTTCTGTTTTTTTTTCACTTCCACAACATTTCGCGAACAAAAGCGCATTTGCACCTATACTCAATTAAAAAACAAACCTAATAGGCCCATGGTAGCACCTACGCCAATTAAGTATCCCATAAATCCCAAACCACGTTGATGAAATGCAGTTGCAACAGCTGAAGAATCGTGCAAATCAGTATATGGAACAAGAAGAGTAACGGACGCACTGACTCCAAAATATGCCAAGAAACAAATTGCTAAAATGAAAGCATATTACATGAGAGCTTTTGTGTTTCTTTTTGTTTAGTACATGTCATTTAGTACAAAATCTTTTTTCAACTATACAACTATATACAAGCAAAATATATATATGCAAATATTATAAAAACTGCAAAATATATTTAGAAAATGTGTTGTCATACATCACTTATAATCAACTCACTTATGGTTCCAATCATACTGATTGGGATAGATCTTGATGGGTTTTTCGCTTCCTCCGATGTTGTCGCAATGACATCAAATCCAATAAACGCAAAGAAGCAAGTAGAGGCACCAGCCAAAACTCCCTCGAAACCATAAGGGGTAAAATTACCCCAATTTTCTACTTTTGCATATGCTAATCCAACAAAAATAACCAGTAAAACAGTTGATATATTAATTGCAACACACACATTATTAAAACGTGCTGAATTTTTAACACCAAGTGACAAAAAAATTGTAAACAATAACACAACACTTAAAGCAAAAATGTCAAAATAATTGCTCACACCAGTAACATTAATGTCACCAAATATTCCAATAGTTCCATTTTTAATAGCACCACTGGCAAGAGAGTCTACATAAGCACTCATAGCTCTTGCTACAGCAGCTCCACCTATGATATATTCCATGATGATATTCCAACCAATAACAAATGCACAAAACTCTCCAATAGTTAAATAACAGTATACATAAGCTGATCCAGCTTTTGGAATTCTCGCACCAAACTCTGCATAACATAAACCAGATAAGACTGATGCTACTGCAGCTATTAAAAAAGAAAGTACAATGGCAGGACCAGCCTTATTTTTTGCAACCTCACCAGTAAGAACATAAATACCAGATCCCAATGTGCTTCCAATTCCAATAAAAGTTAAATCTAATGTTGATAAACATCTTCTAAGTTTAGTGTCAGTGCTTGATGAAGTATCCCATGACTTTTGTCTGGCACAAGATGTTAGAATGTGAGTTACAAGTTGTCGTAAAAGTCTCATTCTCTGTTGGCAAAGGTGTTTTATCTGAAAAACAAAAAGAACCATTAATTTTTTGTAGTGTACTCAGGAATATTGTTGTTTGCACTTTTCTTTGTTTTCTGTTTTCATCTAGGGAGCATAAAAGCTATACAACTGTTAATGCATATAGATAATCTTTTGGCATTTCTTAAAATTCTTAAACAGCATCAGCTGGTTATTACTCTACAGTATAAGCAACCTGTTAAAGTTATGATTTTTGCAGC
The DNA here is from genome assembly GCF_029227915.1 of Hydractinia symbiolongicarpus. NCBI lineage: Eukaryota > Metazoa > Cnidaria > Hydrozoa > Anthoathecata > Hydractiniidae > Hydractinia > Hydractinia symbiolongicarpus. Next base: position 10,243,090 of record NC_079878.1, read on the forward strand.
AATTTCCCTATCAATCATTGTTGACAGTTTGATTTGCCGTCCACCAACTATTTTCATTATTTTATTTTATTTTTATGCTTATCAATCACTTTATGGATTGGTATATGTCTACAACTGTTGTTGTAGGAACTAATCCTACAATCAACTGTAACCCACTTATCAAATAGATTACTGAGATGTAGGCATTTCCACAAAATATGCTTAGAGGGTTGCACGAGAGACACTGCAGGTGAGTTTGCATTTCCAAGAGAGACTAATGTTTTCATGTGAGACACCCTATAGGTCAGTTAGTGTTTCTATACGAGACGCTGGAGGTCCATGACAGACACCCCAGGCGAGTTAGCATTTCCATGAGAGGCACATGTTATTTCCACTAAAGCCGTCTTAAGGGTCTACTTAATACAATCCTTGCCCTTTCACCAAACTTAAGCGTAGTTAACATGATAAAAGAAGAGACATATATATACTTTTTTACACAATTTGTTATCTTCTTTGTTTTTGCTTCGCAACCATGGCAATTGAACCTAAAGGAATTGGCTATTATGTCAACAGCATGTATATATTGTTTAGTTGATGGTGTAGAGAACAATTTATTCTTTCATTTATGGTGAAATTTCTAAGCTGTTATGAGTTAGGGAAGGAGGAAGCTAGTGTTTGCAGCGCTGTAAATTAGTGGTTATGTGGCGCCGTAGATTAGTGGTTATAGCTCTTGAACCGTGTGCGGGAGATTGGGGTTCGATTCCTCTTGACAGCGACTTAACATGGGTGAGTGGCGCCGTAGATTAGTGGTTATAGCTCTCGTACTCTGTGCGGGAGACCGGGGTTCGATTCCTCTTGACGGCGATTCAACATGGGCGAGTGAATGTTACCATAGCCCCGGGTTAACCCAAGCCATGTGAGGGAAATTGGGAAGATGGCACACTGTGTGGGCCGTTGGATGTTGCCGGGAGTTGTCTAGTAGAGCGCGGGCTCTAATTGGGTCTGCGTAGCTCAAAATGAGCATTAAATACTCTAGGACTCTCCATCTACGCCATGGCCCCTCCTGGAAATAATAGACAGGGTATATCCCTCGATATTTGTGAGGCTAGCCATGTAAAATATGCACCTCTATCTCTATCTCTAGTGAATGTTACCATAGCCCCGGGTTAACCCAGGCCATGTGAGGGAAATTGGGAAGATGACCCACTGTGTAGGCTGTTGGGTGTTGCCAGGAGTTGTCTAGTACAGCGCAAGCCCTAATTGGGTCTGTGTAACTAAAAATGAGCATTAAATACTCTAGGACTCCCCATCTAAGCTATGACCCCTCCTGGAAGTAATAGACAGGGGTATATACCTCGATATTTGTGAGGCTAGCCATGTAAAATATGCACATCTCTCTATCTACCTAGTGTTAACGGCATTTAAGGTTGCCGCCAACCTTATAACAAGTTAATCTTAATCGAAAGATATTATTAAAACATTACAGAAAAAAGTATTATTTAATGAGCAACTTATAAAATAGAAGCACAAAAACAGTTCATTTATTCTGTTTCCATAAAACCTTTAGCTTTGATTGACATTATTGAAGCATTAAAAACATGCTTTTCAGGATAACTTATGACGTCACAAAAGCCAAAGGTACAGACAGTAGTCTTGCAGCATGAAAACTGCGAAGAGGGATTTCGAAATTAATAATTAAAATTTTTTTGCGAACCTATAATTCTAATTATTTAAAAATGATTTTCTTTTAAAATATCGTAAGCATTGTTTGGTGTATAATAGGATGTAAAAATAACAGAGCAAAGAATCCATAATTATCATTTTTGCCTAAGAATAAAAATAAAGCAGGAAGTTCTCCAAAAACTATGTTAAAAGTCATTCTTTTGATCAGTTGATTTAGAGCCAAATCCTCTTTTTTGCAATCACATTAGGAATCGTGCAATATTGATTTTGAGGCAGAAGAAATCCATGTCAATTTTGATGTATAAAATGTGATCTTGGTGTTTGGGTAGCAGTAAATTGTCAGAACGCTAACGGAACCCTGTTGTTAGCCCAATTATGGAATGCAAGAATTTTCGTAGATACTAAAAGTAGGAACCAGCAGTAACCAACAGTAACCAGCAGTATTTCGAAGTAACCACCAGAGAACCAACAGTATTATGAAGTAACCAGCAGAGAACCAGCTGTTTTCTTAAGTATCCACAAGAGAACCAGCAGTTATTATTAATTTACTCCAAATAAGGCTGCAACAGCCGCGCAAAGGTATTGGGATTTTTGTGCGCAGCACTTCTTGACCTTAAAACTACCAAATATGATAAATAAAAGGGCACCTAGCTCTCAGGGCTTTTTTCTGATACTTTATGCTCTTGCTATCTAGCTACGTTTAAGTTGTTTTCACGAGGTCCAATAAAATGCATTCCGTGAAGATTAATTTTCGCAAACATGAATAAAATTCGCGAAATTCGCGATACCAACTTAAGTTATTTATTTATTTATTTATTTCGCCTAAAGGCAATAATGGAAACAAGAAGAACAGAACGATAATAGTATTTTCGGGAATAAGTTTCATTCTTTGAGATAAAATATAACACGTTTCAAGAAAAAAAAGTTCATATCGAAAGCATAATTTTTTTTACTTGAACAGAAACCATGTGAGAAAAACAAACGTATATTTTCCGCCGGATGCCACAATGTTTCTTCACACAATTTATAAATTCATTCGAACTTTACTTTGTCTACCAAAAGAAAAAAATGTCTCTTTTTGACCCTCCTCCGCATAGCGTTATATTTGGTTTACAATACACGAATTGTAAAATGAAAACCCTTTGGTCAAACACATAATCTGATTAAGCAGAATAATTTTTTAGGAAACGTTGAAGGAAGTGTGTAATAACTGCGAAGAATAAACTAAAATTTGATATGAACAGGAAAACAATGTCTCTTTTTGGACTATTCTCCATACAGTGTTTCTTTGTTATATTTGGTTTAAAATTCAGATGTTAGTTCGTTATTTAAAATATTAATTGTGTTTTTGTTAATTCTCGCGTCTGGTCTTCTGTCTCAACTGTTGCATAAAGCCCGAGTCACACCAGACATAAAAATTTCAGAAAAATGGGTAATGAACTGTTGTGTATGTACATTATTAAATGTTTCACATTTGAAGCGGTAGCTAGATGTGTTTTATTTGTTTTATCGATTTAACTGGTCGTTCTCTTGTGGTTACTTAAAAAAAATTCTGGTTCTCTGTTGGTTACTTCCAAATACTGTTGGTTCTCTGGTGGTTACTTCAAAATACTGCTGGTTACTGCTGGTTCCTACTTTTAGAAAAAGCGGTAAAATATGCACATCTATCTATTTAGTTACTCGAAGAAGGAAAAAGCCAAAGCAAGAAGTTAAAAATTAGACTAAAAATAAGGAACTTCAGTAATTTTTAAGGGTTAGTTGGGGAACACTTTAAAATTCTAGTCTATTTTTTTATGCGAAACCAGAAAGATTTCTGACGTGATGTCCAAACCATTTCAGCAGCCATCTTGAAATTGTGTTTACAGATTGTGCGCGATAGGCGCCCAGGCGCAATTAAAGAATTATAAAGAAGGCGCAAAAATGTACTTCTAAACGCCCCCCCCCCCCCCAAAAAAAAGAATCTGAAAACATTTATAAAAGCCTCTCTCTAATAAACGCCCTTTTTCTAATAAACGCCCCTATGTTCTTCAAAGGGGGCGTTTATTAGAGTTAATAAAAAATCTTTTAACGGATATTCCTGGAATAAAATAAACGAGTTTGGCCGTCAATTTGCTTTCTATTTCTATCGAACTACATTATTTATAAAATTTATAAATTATAAACAAAAGCATATGATACAGTTTTTTTCTTGATGTTTAAGTTCCATGTTAAGTTCAATGCTTTATTGTATCGTTGTTTTCGCTTAGAAATTTCTCTATCCAGCACAATGGCTGTTCTTTGTCAAAAGCGTTGGATTTAGGCGTTGTGGATGAGGTTAAGCTTACGTGCTGCATGGATAATCAAGATGAAACGTTAACGGAAATGTCACATAAGGGTGAACTACGGCAGAAACACAGCATGGAATTTAAAAAAAGTGTGAGTAGCTAAGTATGCAAAAAAAAATTCTTACAAGTGCAGCCAAGAAGTTAAACATTGACGGTAAGAGAGTTCGTGAATCGATCGAAGGAAAAGCGATTCAGAGTTGCATTGGAGGTCGTAAACTTAATGACAGTGATTTGGAGGAGGAAGTTCTTGACTGGATCCATGAACGAAGAGCAAACATGCTACGCATTTCCCGAAAACTAATAATGTTCAAACCCAAATCAATTTTCGATTAAAACTGTTGCGAAATTGAGGCGTTGACGGAAAGCTTTATCGCTAGCAATGGCTGGCTCGACAAGTTTATGAAACGCAATAACCTTTCATTACGAAAAAAAAACCACCATTGCGCAAAAGGACCCATCTCATCTCATCAGCAAACTTGTTGGCCACGTAATTACGTAGCCAACATTCATATGGTGTCTATCGGTACTGTCATATGCATATCCAAGCAGTAAGAAAAAATATTGACAAAATCATTCGCAAGTAGTGATTTCGGCTATTTCTATATTCTATTTACCCAATTTAAACTTGTGAAAGTTCACTATTTCTTATTATTTGGTTATACCCAAACTCTTAAGTTGTGCCAATGGTTGCTGACCTGAGATCCTTTTTCCGATATTTCGGCACCACTTCATGGCACCTAATGTAGGCTATTTTGTAATGCACGAAGGCTATCAATTAAAACCAATTATTCACGTTATTCATTGCAATGGACGAGACAGCTGTCTGGTCCATTGCAACTGCGAAGACTGATGGTATGAAAATGAAACCCTTCATTGTTTTTAAAGGTGCCAATAGAGAATCAGCAGCTCTTTTGTTGAATTTAAAAGTCAATGTGTTATAAAATTTTCTGTCAATGGTAGAATGAATGAAGAGCTTGTCCTAACATATCTGAGAAAGATTCTAGGTATGTTTACTTTCCAAAAGAGACTATTAGCCTGTGATTAATGCGAAGCTCACATGACAGGACCAGTAAGGAAGTTGTTGTAAGATATAAAAACAGAAGATGCTCTGATGGAGCGTGCACCAAATATATCCAGACACCAGATACTTTATGACATAAACCTTTAAGGAGTCACACGATGGAGCTTTATGATGAGTGTTTAGCATGCGGCGTACATGAGTTTAACGAATCTGGGAATAAGAAAGCTGTATCAAGGCTTTTAGTAATCAGTTGGGTCTTGCAAGCATGGATTCGCCTAGACAAAACTCTTATCCAAAACTCATATAAGAGTTGCATATGGAATATGAAGGCCGATGGTAGCGAAGATGACTTGATACACTACTTTAGAAACGACCAACCGTGCGCGCCTGGATCTGCTGTTCTGAAGGATCAGATGAAGCTATTGAAGGATGCTGATTTTCTTGACATAAACCTGTTCCAAACATTAGCCGATTCAGACATTGAAGAAGGCAACATCAAAGACAACTTAATAGATATTGATGATCTGGATGGTAAAATAACATTCTTCCTGATAAAAAAATTGATTTTTGAAAAAAACGCCCCTTTTTTTAAAGCTACGTTCCAATAAGCAGTCCCTGTCCTACAATCTGAAATTTTTATAAACGTTCGAGGCGTTTAATTAAGAAAGTACGGTAAGCATGAACACCCTTAAAATTCCCACTCCATTCCCTAATTTTAAATATAGAGAAAAAAAATGATACCAAATGTTCGAATCAACAAAAGCTTCCGTTAAGTTTAGCTCGAATAAAAGCGCAACATCTTCGAATTTTAGTTAGCACGCATTAAAACATATTAAAATGTTGCCAACAAATCTTGCACGGAGTTGTTTATTTTTCGTTAAAAAGCAAATGTAATGCTTTGTCCTAACCTCCTAGGATAACTTAAGCGGGCACAACAAATAAAAAAAGGGTAGAACCGTCTATGACTGTATTACTCTCTTTCCGAGGACCAAGAAAGAAAGCGTCAAGTCACACCGCAGGGTCCCTGTATCCGATATTATAGTTTAAAACGTTGTAAAAACTATCTAAAATAATGCGAATACAGTCTTAAAGGTAGGATGATAAGTCTTAAATCTGTTGGGATTTTGTTTGTCAACCGTTTGTTCAACAGGTTTAAGCTTCATGTCGCCTAAAAATTTTGTTTAGAAAAAAGAAGAAAAGTGTTCTGCTGCCAACTTTCCTTACACCAATGTTTGTAACATAAATCTTAATTGCATCATATTTCCCATTACTTACATAGAAAAACCAAGATCACATTTTTTGCAAAGTGTTAGAACTTAGAAAAAAAAAGAGAAATAACAAACATTTTTTTTCAACGCCGTTCAGAAATGAATTCGTCCGAGATATACCTAATCCTGATTGACAATAATAACATAGTAGCTATGATCTTTATTACGATATATAAAAATAATTTTTCAAAAATGTGAATTACATTGAGTTTCTTTGTCTGAGAATTATCTCCAGACTATTTTCGCTCGTTGAATGCGCAGCTTTTTAAGGCCTTTATATGCTACCACTGCAAACTTGCTGTTTAAATAGTCCCTTTTTTCCCTTTATGTCATTTTTATCCCTAGGATTTCATGCAACAATTTTTAACTCACGTTTCGAATTGATCCCAAATCGTGTGTATTTTTATCGAAGTGAGATTTTTAAGTGGACTTGGAATGGCATTTTTAAGCGTTTAGCTCCTTGGTGGGAAGCAAGGCTAGAATTTTTAAATTTTTACCAACAAGCAGGCAGTCGTCTTCATCCAATTGCGGACAAACAAGTCTTAACCTATGGTACACATCGGTTCTGTAATAGGCATTGTATTCACCATTCGTGTAGTACTTTTTTGCAGGCCAAATAGCTCTTACAAAAGGTCTTAATAACCACCGTATACCCGTCACTGACACGAAGCCTGCAGAGTTCATTTTTCAGGACAAAGAGCTTAATCTTATCTTCTGCTTGGCTATTGACAATACTCGCAATATCCTCAATCCTATATAAACCGTTCATAATCTCGATCCGGGTTACCCTCTGGTCAGGCCCCACTTTGCGGATAGCAAAGTCGTTGTTACTATACATGTTCAGCCATGCAGGTCTAATACTGATGGATTTCAGAGCTATACGGGTATCCTGTCCTAGGTAGTCTTTAAATATAGTAGACTTTTCGACATCACTGATATACAGTTGCTTCACCCCTTTCTTGTTAGAAGAAAAGGATGAACGAATACTCATACAACCCTACGGCAAATTACAAAGTTAACAGGGGAGAATGGCTACTTGTTGTTACAAATTTGGAGCATCAGGGCTGGCACGTGTCTACAGACTCACATATTGAGGTGGCATCCCCGATTCTAGCAAGTATGCCATCTCTATTCCCACAAATCTGCTAAATGACCTTGTTAGAGGGAGATGGACAGGGCAGGCGATGGACTACTGGAATATCCAAGTTAATTTTAACACCTATTGTGCAACTACGGCAGTAAGCATATCTGCCAACCATCTGACGGGTTCCGCAATTCTTGTTAACTCCATCTTTAAATTTCACGTCTATTACCACATGCATTATATTCTTGCCAGAATGAAAGCACCCATGTCTTATGACGACGGCTTTGCTCAGTAAAAAAATCCCTACTCCACATCCGGATACGCCCAAGTATGCCACGAGTATGGTGCAGATCCTAATACCCTGTACAAATTCAAAGCTGTCATGTCGTCGTTGACGACATGACAGCTTTGAATTTGTCATCCCCACAAGCCATGGTCTAACGTTGGAGGGTCTGACCAAACTTAGTGAGAATATCAGGGTTTACGCAGTCCTGGCATTCCTCCTAGGGTCCGGTGCAGACAACTACACAGAAAGGCAGATCCTATTGCAAAAATTCGGGGCCATTGTCCAACGTCAGGAAAATGTGGGGCATGATATCACGGAATTCCAGAAGGTGCTGCAGTATGCGAGGACGCTGGTAAATGTTGCTGTTATGCCCGACGTCTACATGGTGCCCTTTGATATGAACCTGAGGATAGGCAAAATTGTAGGGTATAATAAAAATATTTTGATCGCACCTGCCAACGTAAACGTGGAGGTGCGGCTCGATGTGAACAACAAGCCTATTCATACAGAAAGTGTCATCAAACCACTTCTCAAGCATACCGAGCATACCATCAGACATGTTGGAGCTATCAAAGCACCTTCAAAGCATACTACACCTCCTGTACCTCCTAGGCATACCACACCTATTACACCTCTCATACATACTACCGATCATACCATACTGGCTATACCGTCTATACTTCCCAAACGTGCTACGCCTCCTATGCATCCTCCAGAACAACTACCACAAAACCAGCATGAGGATACCAAGACTGTCATGATCATACCTGGGGTAGGTATCATTATTGCCTATATATGGCTTTAAAAATAGACCTATTTCCTCACGTAGCACGACAAACCCAGCAACGGCTGCAATGGCCATGTACAGATGCTTGGCCGCATATTTCACGATAGTTGACGCTACCCTCAAAAAGAAGGAGACAACGGCACCGATGACTCCTGGTAATGTGATACCTGCTTTCTCTTGCAGGATTTGAGAAAGTTTTCGAGCCTTTCAAGCTGTTTCTCCACAAACCCTTTCCTGGCCCCATCCGCGGCATTTCCCCCTGCAGCACCTGCCGCTGCACCTCCTTCTGGAATGGAGAGTACAATGGTGCTTAATAATAGACCGATGGCAGACACTATACTCGCTATAGTTATACCCTGCTCTTTGAAGAGTATCTTTAGCTTCTCCAGCAAAGGCATGTCATCCCAGCGAACTTCATCAACTCAGCCTTGATATTTTCCAGATGCTTAAAAATCTCGGAGGAAAGTAGACCATTCCTACTCAGTGCAACCTTCTTTAATTTATCAATCTCCTTCTCAAGATCGGCGATATCCTGATTCCTTCGCACCCCGACCTTCTGCTTTTTGAGTTCTTTCAGATTGCCCTTCTTTGTATTGATGTCACTACCATATTTTATAATTTTATCCTTCACCTCCTTAATTTTATTCCGCAAGGTTTCAATTTCGAGCTTTATTCCTCCTATATTAATATCCTCCTTTACACGTATCTACATAACCCTCCAAATCATTTGTAAAATTTTGAATACCATCTAATGTTTCCATCTGAATTATCTCACCCGGGGCCCCCTATTTACCCTTACTCACAAGGGCATTAACACCCTGGATGAGGTTCTGGGACTCTGCTTTATTACCTCTATTAGGTGTTTGATAGTTGGTAAAGCCTAGGGCCTTGATACGCGTAGAGCCTAGATCCTTTTCTATGGCTGTAATAGCCCTTATCTCACCAGCCTTGGTTGTGAGTACTATCTCTTTATAGACCTGTTCACCCTTCTATATCTGCCTAAAAGTAAGCTTCTTGCCCTCGCCTACCCTAAGATAGTCATAGATTTTTTCGGATGCTGTCCTGTTTTAATGCTTGCTAAGCTCTTCATAAATTACGTCTACATCATCCTCTAAATTCTGTTCCCCAGCCTCAATACCAGTCGCCTACGTGTACCCGACTGCTGTCCCGGCGTTGAGGTCCCCGATGTCCTGGGGAGTTGTTGCGTCGATGGGGTATATTCCTTATCATCCCCATCACCCCTACCAAGATCACCGTCATGCGTGAATACTGGATTATCAGCCATTCATTAGAACATTTTCCTCCTGTAATAAAATGAATGCATTCGGTATAATGCTAGATCCCTATGCAGAGAAGAAGCAGCTTTTTGGTATCAAGGGCAGGGTTCACATAAGTCACATACCCTCGACCATCAACTAGAATGAGGACCTCTACGTGAATATTCCCAACATGGGGCAGAATGATGTCATTCTGCCGGGTAGTCTAAAGCTCCTATTTGACCGGACACTGGCAGGAACTAATACAAAGCGTACCGTTGCCAGTGACCATGTAGGTACGGATGAAGAAAAGTCGATCGCGGCTGCCTATGGCAACACCTTTTCTATATCCTTGGGAAAAATGTTTAAACTGGCCCGAGATTTACACTTATATACGGCAGGTTAATACGACAGACTGCAATTTGCCTTACATTTTGCAGCCCATGTCGACGTCATCAAAGATGCAAGGACAGCAGCCTCACGGTCTACGGCAGACAAGATGAAGATCATGATGAAAAAGGCAGATACCTGTTACAACCTCCAAATTGACACCCCGGCAAAGAGCCTCAAAGGCGTCCTTCTATTGTTCATAGACCCTGGAAAAGTGAAGCCCTATGCCGGTGTCAACGAGTTGTTCTACACGCCCAAAATTGAGAGTATTATTATCACCGTTGAAGGGGAGCCTAATGAACTGTATAGGCATGTATGTAACTGTCATGCTTCCCAAAGATCATTTGGAACAGATTGTTAACATTTTCGGTGCCCAATTCTTGAATGAAAGGTATGCCATATTTGTGGACTTCCGGGCCTCTCCCGACGATATCCTACATGGTAGCGGAAGGCCCCTGCAGAGGGTTAGTGATGACATTAGCCTCCATATGACAATAAGGCTCACGGAACTGGGGATTATACATGCTATTTATACTTGCTCCAAGACGCCTAAATGAACATCCTGGATGGCAGGCTCCATAAGGTGGAGTATTAAATAACGATGGCAACGATAGTTATGATCGTGGCCAAATTATCTATTTTCTAAGCTTTCGAGGCATGGAAAAGCGGAGCGTAAACGGCATGACGAGGCCGTTAAAAAACTTAACAAAGTCCGGGCAGAGTGGATATTAAAAAGGCAGGCTAAATTGGACTGGTTCAATGAGCATAGGCAGATGCTGCACAAGGCAGGAAAAAGTCTCAAAGAATTGGACGACGATATGTATCAGTATTACATTGCTTCGGACAAAAAGGCCCTGCAGCTAAAAATGTTTTACACCCCTTCAAAAAACCCAACAAGATGGTGAGTTAACATTCGTTTTTGGCTCATTATCCCTACTAAGATTCATAGCCTATAAATATAAATGACGCCTTTTACAGCAAACATATTTACAGGTTGGACCGTATAGTAGCGGGTAGTCGCGTTTTGTACTACCTAAAAGACGGTCCTGAAAGAAGCTTCTTCTCGGAAGAGTTGATGTTTATTCCAGAGGATGTGAAAGTACCTCCACAACATGTAAAGGATTGGTGGACCCTTTCAATTAGCATACCTGAACAACTGTAGTGGCCGGCTAAGCGAGATCGGCGTTTTACGTCACAGATACGTGCGACGAGTTTGTTTTGATTCCTCTCATCGCAACACACAAATTTCTCACAAACTTCCTTGATTGTTTTGTGTAAATGTATAAATATACAATAATGTTATTTAGGCTGCTGTTTACTTGAAGAAATTCAAGCAATTTAGTTATGTGTATTTCACTGAATTGAGTAACTAGGTTGCAAAACTTGTAGTTAGGGGAAACTTGGAAATTATCCGTGTCTGCATTTACTGCTTTAATAGGATGACAAAGATTTTGCTGTATTTAAACAATACTTAACTGAAACTGAATTCATATATAGTGGACTCATTGCTTGCAGTTATATTGGCTGAAAAAGGCTTCAGAAAAGTATTTACTTCAGAAGTATTTTTTCATTTACATTTGTGGCCTCAACATTTCCCAAAAGCCACCCATTTCTGATAAATTCTGCTTTTTCTTTTCTTAAAGACATGTTTTTAAAACGCCTTGCAGCTTTTTTATTTTTTACTCAACAAGCTCACATTTAATTTGCACACACAGATATACAAAAACAAGGGTTTTTCTGTTTAAAACATAAATTATCCAAACATTTTATCAAGAGCATTATGCTGGTTTGAAAATTGAAATCGAAAAGTGTACGTGTGATCTGTTTTCTTGATTTAATGTATCACTGCCTTAATAGTTTAGAAAGAATTGGTATACGACTTTACCAACAGCAAAGTATTGCTACCTTGAGAAAAAAATGTTTCGGAAATAATTTTTTGAGGAAATTATTTTGGGGATTTTGGACCAAAATTAGTGTCATAAATTCGCACTTTTTAGAGCTCATCAAAATTCTGCTGCTGTTCAAAAATCGATTTTTTATTGATACATGCATCTATTTATTGTTATTATTCTGCTTGGAAAATATTTAAAATGCCAAACTAGCTAGCCGTGAAGATTAATTCAGTATTCTCATAAGAGCATCCTATGACAAAAAGATATCAGCAAAGAGATATTTCTTGCAACTAAATTTTTTGTTTACTGGCATAATTTTAGGTTGAATCTTATCTGACATTTCTGAGGTTAGAATAGCTTTTAAAATTTTCTGAATCTGTATCTTGGTCAAAATTGATATGCTGTCAAAACGCCTTATCGGCGTCTCTGAAAAGGGCTAAATTCTTAAACTCAGAAAGCATGATGATAATAAAACTATTTTTTGGCTCAATTTCATCAAACCAATCTAAAACCATATCATACCAAATCTCAAGTCAATATTTTAATTTTTACTGTGTAAGGTTCGTGAGTGGGTAAGTGGGATCACTAGAGGAGCGGAGCGACGGAAACGTTTTGCGGTTGTTGCAAAGGTGGAACTGCTGATGGGCAAGGTCTCACTGGAGGAGGGATTGAGCTGTCATCGTTGGTCTGGCGGCAAACTGGGAAGATCTGTTTGAGGAATCGTCTGTTTCTCCAGGTGGTGTATCGGCTTCCATCGACGACGGTCCGATATTGGCGGTTCGGCAAAGTTTCGGATACGAATCCGGTACTGTTCCATTTCTTTGGTTGATTGCCTTTCTGGTTCTGTATTTGCACGGAGTCCCCTACGTTGAGTGGTGGTAGTTCGTTGGTTGTTTCTTGTGGCGGTTTGACAACGTGTCGTTTTGCTAGCGCTTCTTCTCTCTTGCTTGCGATTTCTTGCCATTCGGTTCGTAGCTTGACATTCGACATTGGAAGGTGGTTTCTGATTGGTCGACCGAATAATGTTTTTGCTGGTGATATCCCGGTAAGTTGACAGGGGGTGTTACGGTGAGTCATAAGGACTTTGACAGCGTTTTCATTGTCTAATTTCCCGGTTCTTGGATCAACATTGCCGAGGAGGATGCGCTTAGCTGTTTTGACACCGGCTTCCGCTCTCCCGTTGCTTTGGGCATAGTAGGCTGACGATAAGCGTTGGCGGATCCTCCATTGTTTCAGGAAGACTCTGTAGTCGTGCGAGTCGAATGGTGGGCCTCCAACGGCAGCAATCTCTTCCGGTACTCCGAACAGGGCAAAGTACATCAGTAGGACTTTTTTGAGGGACCGGAAGTTCGTACACGTTAGATTTGCAACTTCGACCCATCCAGAGTATGCGTCTACATAGATGAGGTAAGTGAATCCTGAGAGTTTGCATATCTGTGGCATCTGTGGCGACGATTTCGAACGGAACTTCTGGTGATCGTGACTCGATTGGTGGTTCTGCCGGCTGTGTTGGTGCTTTCTCGTTGCATTGGCGACATTGAGCTCGGTACAATCTCACGACTGCATCGAGTCCTGGCCAGAAGAATCTCTCACGAGCATTTGCCATCATACTGCTGATTCCCCGGTGGGCTGCGTGTAGGCCTTTGAGGACGATGCGACGGAGATCTTTGGGGATGAGCATTTTGAGGCATTTGAACGGCACGCCGCCGACAACATACAGTTCTTCTCGCATGTTCCAGTAGGGATGTAGGTCGGTAGGCAGGTCGGCCTTCGTAGACGGGAATCCGTTAGTGATTACGTCGACAAGGGCGATGCACTCCTGGTCATGAGCTGCATGGCGTCGGACGATTTTTCAGTCGACTGAGGAGATACTATCTGCTTGTGATTGTGCGAATGATAGTGCTGCTGCTTCACAGGCTTCAGTCTCATTGGCTTCTTCGACGGGGTTACGGGATGTGGTGTCGGCAACCTTCATCTTCTTGGACTTGCCTGGGATGTGGACGATCTTGAAACGGTACATGAGTGTTTTCTCCTTGAAGTATAGTAACCGTGGGTTTGATATCAAACTTAGTTCTCTGTCGTTCCGAGTCAGCGGTTTGTGGTCGACCGCTACCGTAAGATTTGGGGACCCCAACACGAACATTCGACAATGTTGTAGGCCGTGGACAACTGCTAGGGCTTCCCCTTCGATTGGGGCGTATCTGCTCTCAGCGTCGTTCGTGAAGCGGGAGCCAGCGTAGACTAGTTTCCAATGGTCGTCTCCACAATCCGGTTTGGAGGATCCCTGAAAATCACAGTGCTTCTGTGTCAGATCGAAACCTATTCCTGTTTTTGACCAGTCTGTTGTCAAACAGGTAGGGCGTTGTGGTTCAAATGTTCTCACACCGTCTTTAACTAGTTCAATAATCTTATTCTTGGAAGCTTCGAAAAGTTCATCTAACGTTTCGTCCCAAAAGAATGTCTTTGATGATAGTAATTGGCGAAACAGTTCCATGATCGGGGCCTGAGCAAAAGCGTATGCGAGTTGGTTGACTAGTTCAAACCAGGATCTCACGTCAGTGACACATTTTGGTGTTGGGAAGTCCTTGATGGCGGAGAGAATTTTCCTGAGTGGGCGGTATCCGTCTTCGAATAGCTCAAAACCAGCGATTTCGACGACTGGTTGACAAAACTGAAATTTATCTTTGTTGAACACAATGCCGTTGTTGGCGCACAGAATTAGATAGTCTATTGTGTGCCAGAAAGAGTTTTCAATGCTGTTGTCCCAAAGAAGTGTATCGTCGATAATTCTTGCGGATCTTGGGAATCCTTGCGTGATGTCGTCGAATCTCCGAGTGTACGCGTCTCCGGAGACGTGGTGTCCCATAGGGGCACGGCAGTATCGGTACCGGCCCCATTCTGTGATGAATGTCATACTACTTTTGGTGGATTCGTGGAGCGGTAAGCTGTGATATCCGTTCCATGCGTCTATTACGGTCCTCAGGGTTCTCACAGGAACAGTTGATACGACGTTGAAGGGGCTTGGTGTGTGGTGTGGTTCTCTGAGAGTGGCATCGTTGAGTTTTTGCAGATCGACGGTGCGGCGAGGGTCTCCGTTTTTCTTGGCGGTTACGACCATGCGTGCACACCATGGTGATGTTGTTCCTTGGGGAACCTTCTTGATGATTCCTAGGCGGACGTCTCGATCCATGTCTTCTTTAACCTTCTGTTTCCAGTGATGTGGGACTGGGATGGGCGTATGAGTCGCGTAGGGGGTCGTGTCTTCTTTAAGGTGCAGTCGGACGGGTTCTCCTGTCATCGTAGGTAGTTCTTGATGAGGGCATTGATTGAAGGCGGAGGAGTTGAATGTGTTGAGGATCCATTCTTTCAATTTCGGACTGTTCTCTGGTATGGGCTCGAAAGGGATGTCTTTCGGCCGTTCTGGTGGTGGCGTTCTCTTGGGGCAGTGGCACTCATCGGCTGGAGATTCGGCAGATGAGGCTACGCTGTTCGGGAACGACTCGTCGACAATCCCAAGATCTTTCATAGTAGTTTGAGAAAGGTAAAATTTATGACAGTTCTTAGAGATGTAAACCATTTGGTTGGATGAGCGTCCTCCAAATGTGATGCGGAGGAACAAAGTGCCTACTATGTCAAGCGTGGCGTGTGTAATACCCACTATTTTATGCTTTGTTTTTACGAGGTAAGCATGCGGGCACTTAAGCTTGTTTAACAGTTCGGGCACAGCGGTGCACGTCTGGCATCCACTATCTGCGATGGCTTCGGTAGGTACGTCCGTAGTTAATGGGCCGTTCTTTTTACCAAATTTTTCGTGTGTTCGTTCGATGATGCTGATGGAGACGTCGATCTTGGGTGGCTTCTCAGGTCGGATTGGGGCGAAGGAGTCGCCCTTCCACTCCATGTGGGAGGGCACGGCTGCATTTGCTAGGGTCGGTTTTTCGGATGCGGGGCCAGACAAAAATCCTCAGCATTTGCAAAGGCGAAGGATGATGCATCTTCCGGTTGGCTTGAATCACCTTGGTGTGGCTGGGCGGTTTCTCCTCCTGTGGCGTTTGCTTGTGAGCGGTTGGATGTGTCTTCCATGCACACGGCACGGAAGTGGCCTCGAATACCGCAATTACCACAGTTCTTATTGAACGCTGGGCAGTCCTTCCGCGACATGGTTTTCCCTTCGTGTGACGTACGACCGCAGCCCTTACATGGGTGGATGGTTTGCCTCCTTGTTGTTGTTGCTGTTGCGGGCGTTTGTTTTGGGTGCGTCTGTAGGTTGATTTGATTGGTGCGCTGGTAGAGTCGGAGGTGGGAGGTTTCGTCCTCATGAGATCAGTTGATTGTTCTGTTGACTCCAGGCATTGCAAGCGTTCTATTTTGTCTCTCAGCGTTGGTAAGGATGCTGTCTCAGGGAGGATTCGGGACTGGTGTTGTTGGTTTCTCAGACCGAACACTAGTTGATGGGTGATCATTTCCTCTGCAAAGCTGACGTGGTGTGGTTCTTCATGGTTTTCGCATGCTATTTTAAATTTGCACAGGATAGCGTACGATCGGAGACGGGCGACGAATTGTGTAATGGTTTCGCCGTCCATTTGACAGAGTCAAAAAAATTCATACGATGGACTTCTTTGTGAGTGCCTTTTACGGCAACACTCTTAATAAAGTCTAACAATTGATCTTCGGTAGTAGTGTTCAAGGTTTCCGCGCCGATGTATTCAAACAGCAGGCGGTTGACGTCTTGGGAGCATGCGGCTCTAAGTTCTAATTGAAGTATATTAGCGTCAGTTATAGCTGTCATGGTCTTATATCTCTCCCAAGAGTCTTTGAAGAGTTCCCATTCTTGTTCGTCGGTGTCGGCGTTGATCACCGGTCGGTCAGGGGATTTCCTCTTTACTCTTGGTTGTTGGTGTTGGTGTTGTTGAGGTGGTGCAACGACGTTGTTTCTTAGCTGTGCGTTTTCAGTTTGGAGAGTTGTGAGTTGGGTCATTTGTTGCTCCATAAGCATAAGCATACGTTGGATTTGTTCTTCGGTAGCCATGGTGGCGTCTGATAAGCGGCGAGCGTCGGATGGGCGTTTTTGATGATGTTAGCGCGCTGAGGGCGGATCGATGGGCGTTCTTGAAAGGTGGGCGTACGCGTCGATACGGGCAAACGCTTTCTTGTGAACGGGCGGAAATTCGGTTCCGTACGAGTGGATGGGATAGTGGTGCGTGCGACCACAGTTGGCAAAACAACAAATATGGCGGATGAAAAAGTTCCGTACCTCGTGTTGGAAGCTGGTTGAATTTTGGTTGATACAAGCTGGATGCGTGATTAGGCTTTTTGAAATCCTACTCGCAGCGCCATGTAAGGTTCGAAAGTGGGTAAGTGGGATCACTAGAGTCTCAAAGCCTCGATGTTTAGCACGAAGGTGACAAGTGACAGGAGATCAACAACGTGACTGATTACCAGAACTAGATATCTTAAAAGAGGATGGCCTCACGGCCTATGATAAACTATATACATTCTACATACTGAAGTTATGGGACGCTATATAAACTTTATACTCGGTTTAGACTTTTTTTTTTTTATGTTCACTGCTTTGTAATTTGTATTAAAACTCTTGAGATAATGTATCACAGTGGTGAGCTGTTAAATATCTACTACCATCTGCAGTACATCCTGGATTTAACCATATGCCTGATTGAGCGCTCAATCAAATTTGATTGAGTTCCATTTTCTGAAATTTCTTCATAGCGCGTTAAAAAAGGCCTAGCAAGAATCAGTTTAAGAGAATCTTCCTCAAAATGGCTTTGTAAATTTTTTATGCCTTGTGAAAAATTATATTTTATCAGATTGGTTTAAAAGTACTCCTTAACAATAATAACTTTAACTTAACAATAATAATAACAATAATAACTTTACCTTAACAATAATAACTTTATTTTTTTACTGAAGCAATTGCACTTTGAATTTTCTTGAATTAGGCCTGGTAAATGTGCATTCAATGATAAAATGGCTCCGACAGTTAGCCTACTGAGTTTTTATATCTTTTATAGTAACCAAAGCATATAAGGTAATAAAACATGCCCACTAATAACAACCTGATATAATTTAAAACGTAATGTATATATATATTTTGTAAAAAAAACATTTTCGATATTTTGTGCAAAATTATTTTGTCTATAAAGGACATGGGCAGCAATTTTATGCAACGTCATTCTTTGCAAAAAGCTGCAAATTAAGCCTGGCCACTTGGAAACAAGTTGAGTTTCTTTCTTTTGTTCTTATCTTGATAGTTTGCTAGGTATAGTGTGCTAGCTAGCTACTTTTCTAGCTTTATTAAACATTCCCAGCTATTGAAATATTGTCATGTAAGCAGTATTACTTTATGATGTCTTATTTTATACTCTCATTGCTTAGTAATGCTTTTTATTAAATTTTTCACTTTGAAAGAAACTTACTTCTGATAACCCCCTCCGCCATTTTAATACGAACAGCTTCCTCCTGTTGGTCATAGACTCGCCGCCTCGCCAAAATGTTTTGTATGACGCAATAATTATTTGACATATCCTCGCCAATCAGGTTTCATATCGGACCAGCCTCCTCCAGGGCCATGTTCGTATCGCCGTCCCAGGGTCAGAAAAGATACAAGATGCCCTGGGGACGGGGTTGTTTCTACTTTTGTGGGTAGTAGTAAAAATTAGCGTCTGCCTAGTCCTCTAGTGCCGCAACACCCAGATCTTACAGGTCATCACGAGTAAGATCGATTAGTCCAAAATGGTTCCTGAAACGTTCTACATGCCCATCCTCTTAAAAACTATTAAAGGCGTGTTTACCATTGGATTGGATTGTCGATGACAACAATCTCTTCGGATTTTGGGTAGTTGATGTTGAACCATCTCCCTATGAATAATACGTCTTTGAACACGCGCACAGTAGTATTAAAGTTGATGGTATTCGCCGTCATCCTGTGCACTATGTTTTCTGTGTATCATGATGACGTTGTCCTTACCTGGATCCTGAGCATATGGTACGTACCGTTCTTTGAGCCTTGCATTTTCCTTCTGTACTTCGAGTTCGTATCCCAGCTCCACAAGTTGTTCATCCCTGGAGTCATGATCATCCTCGAGTATGGTGACGGCAATATCTCTGTCCCGGCGGTGCTCTTTAATTATATCCTGTAGTTCTTGGACACCTGTCCGGGCTGGCCATTTCATGACCCCAATAGCTTCATTCTTTTTTGACCTACGCACAATCTCCAATGCATCGTCTAATGTCACAAAAGCGTTATGTCCATTATGACCTTCTTTGAGGAGTGCGACCGCCGCACCCCTCATAATATCACGGCGAGGTAAGGTTTTCATGTCTCTGTATTTTACCTTTATATCATCAATTCCTAAAAACCTCCCCAAATCGGCACGTTTGAACATAGATTGATCCTGGTTGTTGGCCAGGGTCTCGATGGCTCCTGCGTTGAACATAACTTGCGACGACATCTTTCAAATATAGAGACGAGGGCCAGAGGATTTCAACGTGGTCATTCGAGAATCTTCCAAGTCCTAGAGTGTCAATCTCACACATAGGCATGAATGCTTGCTTTTTTAAGCTCGGCTTTAATTTGATCCCAGTCTGGGATTAAATTCGTCTCCTCGTCCAGCAGCTTCATGTCGCTCCGTTCATTAGGGTAGCACAGAAACAGGGCCTTCTTTTACCTCCTCAAATTTTTGGGGAGAGCGGTATATGACTGCTTAAGTAGCCACAAGCTGTGTTCGCGGTGCCTATCACTGATAGCAAGCTTAAGTAGTGATTGTCGACGCTTGTCGAGGCTTTCATCGGCTATGACGTGGTCGACTACGAAGATACTCTTTTTATCTGCCAACAACGAGGACAGTTTTTGGATCCATTCAAATAGTTGTTCCTTAGGATCAATCAGAAACACATATTCGTCACGCCATAGCGTTGCCCTCTCAAGGCATGGTTTATTCCATTTCAGAGTAGGGCACAGTATGACAATATTGTGGTATTTCGTTTTATACTCATTTTCCAGGAGGTTCAGTACACGCTGTGTCTTGCCGCAAGAGGTAGGGCCTGTGAAAATTTCCGTGTTGTAGTCTTTTATATCATGCATTTAGTAATAGTTGCTCCACTTCCTGTTTACCTTCCACTGAAGGGCGCTACGGGCCGTCTAGAATTTATGCTAACACACGCCTATCACCATGAAAAGAACGTCTCGTCCACCGGCCTCACGATGTATTTGCTAATTGATTTAAATTCAATGCGGTTAGCCCTCATCGAGTGTATAGCTAGCAGCTACCCTGTCCATTGCAATCCAATCATTTTACATGCTTAGAGCAGCTCCTAAAAGCAAAGTAGCAATAAGACATTAAATTGCTTAAACTGTTTTATATAACATTTAAATATGACAACTTGCAACAACTTTCTTTTTTTACAAAAACTTTTAAGTTTTTAAAGGAACGAGATTTCAAAGATCGCCATTTCTACGTAAAAGAACGTGGTATAATACACCAAGTATATTTAAAGGAACACTTAAACCTTCACTAGCCATCGCTCTTCATTAAAAGGTTATTACTAAAGTGAAGAATAAACCCTTACCTTCCTGCATCTATGAAGAATTCATATTCCGTTGAGTATTTCTTACAAAAAAATACGTTTGTTTTTTATATACATACGACAACAACAAGTATGGTTGGTTGACCTTTAATCTTTTTCTCAAACTAATTCCCTTTTAAATTATGCAGCTAAATTTTTTTAAAGACAAGGGTAAACCCCTAAGGGTTATTTAAACAATAAACTTTGGCGATTCTTCTTGTGACAAGAACTTGCAAATTAGAAATGAAAGTTCGATTGGTATATGCCCAACTAGCAACGAATTATCTTGATCATGTTTATATATTCCAACGGCTTAATCAACGTGAAAAGAGCTTCTTCTTGTAATTATGATGTCCACGTGCGGCAGACGTAGAAATTTTTCTGTTAGATGAAGATGATGATGAAACAGATGAAGTTACATTATGTATTAACTTGAAACATAGATATTGTGTTGAAAATTCTATTATTTATTTACCCCCTCCCCTTTTTATTAAGCCCCTGTTTGAAACCTTCAGAATTTAAAACGCCTTCCCTGGGGACTAAAAAGAGGAATTATGGTATTTTCCTACTATTTTGCAAGTAAAATTATCAGCATTCTACACTGAAAGAATCGGTCATTAGTAGAACCCAGTGACGAGCCTCCTCCGCATTGTTCGTTTGAACAATAGGGTTTATCGCATTGTGTCTCTTTCTCTTTAATTATATCTAGGTCTGACCTAGTTTTTGTCAATGCCTTATAATATTTTTTGAAGTACTTTGGCTGTAAATGTCTCAAACGAAATTAAATCCAATGTCTTTTCTGTAAACCAGCCGTACGTTGATACAACCGTTTTTTTGTTATCAGATTTGTTATTCGTTTACACGATTATAATCGTTAAAAAAAAACCCATCTTTTTCCTCTGTAATTCTTTTATCTTCATAAATAAATAAAATAAGTTTTACGATTGAGGTAATAACTTTTGTTATAATCTCAATCTATGTATTATCATTGCATCATAACCCCAATAAAAAAAATTCTGAGAATACTTCCTCTTTTATTATCGTATTTTTTAATTTATTGTAATATGTACCAGGAAAAAATCTGCACGACAACGTTTAATAAAACAACCTGATTATTCTAAATTTTATTAACAAAAGATAATCATTCTTTTCTTCAGACAAAACAAAACAAAACAAGGAAATAAATTCGTATTAAATTTAAAAAGGATTTTATGTCACGCTTTTGTAAAATGGCCAGTATTACGCTTTATGATCACCTGGCCCAGATTATGGATACAAAAGGGTAAATTGTAATTAATTTCTTCAAAAGGATGAATTAAAAAAACAACCTATGCTGAATGTTGATGCAATTTTAAATGGATTTGAATGATTACGTTTATCTACGTAGTAAAAAACTTGTTATCTCCCTTTTTCTTGTTGAAATCCTTTTAATTTTTTTTGCAAACGAGTTTATTATTCAAGTATTTATGGTAAAAGGAAATATATTGTCCTTAAAAAATACAACATTGGTTGCTGCAACTACAAATCCTCTAACATTTTTTATTCTTTTACGTTATACCTTATGCACCATCTTCATGCGTTTACCCTTTGCCATTTGATTTTCAATTTAATTAAAAATTGAAAATCAAAACTTTTTTATTTTGAAATTTAAAATTTATAAAATAAAATTTACATATTTTAAAAGAAAAAATGGAAAATCAAAAATCAAAATTGAAATTCAAAAATCATTATAAAATTTTGATTTTTTAATTAAAAATCACAATTAGCCACTATTTGTGATTTTTAATTTTCAAATTAATTTGAAAATTAAAAATATAAAGTTTGAAAATTTGAAAATTTAAAACTCAAGAAAGATCAAAAAACAATAAAAGAAAATTCAAATTCAAATTTGCTTTTTAATTTTAAGTTTCTCTACGCACGTTACGCATTGGCTAAACGTCGAAGCAGTGTTCCTCCCCAGGCGTTTTAGGTTATTGTATTCGGATTCATATCAAGCCTGTCCTTCTAGGTCAAACGTTATTACACCCGAATGTTAATTGGAAATTTGCAATTTTATACCAATAATAAACGCCTTTTAATGTGTTATATAATAGACTCTCGATGAATGTCAACAAATTAAGAAGAATGAACATTAATTATGCTTCTGATTGGTGCAGTTACGTTTCCTAATTTTCTCCTATCAAATTAAGTCTGTAAATGCTTGATCTCAAACTCTTCTAAGATTAGCATAAACGTTTATTTCCAGATCTTTTTGAACAAAAGAAATCCAAGGAAATATGATTGAAGCATATCAAACAAACAAAATAATATATATGCCTGGCAGTCTCAGGACTTCCTAATAATATTAAACACCAATCTCAGCTCCTTATGAAACGCTCCTAATAAAAGAACTCTGTGCAGGAGTACACTAGGTTGGTCAAAAAGAAACTGTTTTTTTCATTGCATCACATTTGATGGCGAAGAAAAAAAATTGATTTTTGTTTTCAATTTTCAATTTTTTTTCTTCTAAAATATTTGAATTTTATTTTTTATTTGAAGTTTATAAATTTTGAATTTGAAAATAAAAAAGTTTTAAAAAATGAATTGGATTCAGTTGTTCCAGAGAAACTATTGGTGACAAACAAAATTGTAAAAACTTTTATGCAAGTACTAATATGTATCCCAGACATATGCTATTTATACTATTTTCAATAAAACTATTGTATAAAAAAATGGTACGTGTTGATTTGAATAAGACGTTTTTTAAATTTACCATAAAAAGTCGATGCAAACTTTCTGATACACGAGTCTACAGTTAATGATGCTACGCAAACAGTCAAGTTTTTATGATACTTTAGGTACTAATTTTTACGCATTTTTTTGTTTTCAATAAAAAGTCAGAAAAGTTAGAGAACACACAAAGAAAAAGAATAAACGTCGACACATAAAACTGTACCACATCAACATACTTAAAATTGTAGTGATGTTTACAGCTAATATGCAGAGAGTCTTGTCTTCTTCCTTGGTGTTTATTCTAAATTTATCCATCTCTTATAAAATGGTGGGAATTATGATCATCATGGTCAGAGTGTTCACATTCCTTTTAAACACTAACTACAAAGGAAAGAAAGTTCTTTTGGAAGCTTTTCATGTGACTAAAAACTTCATGTTGAGGTTATCGTTGCTGATCTCTGTTTTAATGTTTATGACTTTTACAGTTGTGAGAATGTTAGCAGACAGAAAGCCATTGCTTAATAGAAAGATCACAAGGAGAACCGCCATTACCATTTGTTACTGCATCTGACTTGTCGCTCTGGTTTTCGTCACTGGCTACTATTGCGTCATGAAATTAACTCTCACCGAGAAAGAAAAGAGGAAATTTGAAACAATTCTGTATCCCCTTACAACTTATTTTGTCTCTTTCGCTTTTTGTTACTGCTATTGGAGTATCTATTCATTATTAAGAACGCAAAGAAAAATAGGCAACAAATCGGACATAACATGGAAAACATTTCAAATGTTTTACCACCTAAATACAACAAACAGAAGCATCTCAAAATGTCGGACGACCAAAGAAAAGTTTTGCCCTTTGCTGTGTTGTCTGCCTGTGCCTTCATGGCTTGCTGGCTACCCTTATCTACATTTGCACTAATAAAAGCCAGCGGTGTGCTGGATGGCTGGAAACACACACTAGAAGCAGAGTATGTGTTTTTTACTTTGGCTTTTGTGAACTCCATATTGGAGCCATTTATCTACATGGTGATTTCCCATCATTGTAAAAAATATATTATTCAAATTATTTGACAGGAAATCAGAAGCAGAGACAATAAGAATAACATTATCTTAAGCGCATGACTCGCCCAAATTTGAATGGTTAATACTTTTAGTCTTACTTTAAATGAAAAAGCATAAAAATGGGGTAAATTTACTTTGATAGAGTGACTTTTAGCTGAAGTTCTAAAAGAAAAAGGCCTCGCAGGAGAACGACACACCAATAGCCAGTGCAGGAGATTAAATATCAAACGGTTTTACTGAAGCGCTAAATCCAACCAGGACAGAGTATCCTACAATGGTAATTCTCTTGAATTGAATCTAAAATTACGTTCCGACTGCGTCGATGTATTCAAAAATCAAATATCTAAAAAATAAATAAATGCTACCTCGCCCCTAATTCTGCGAGGATTTAATTGGTCAATGTTTAACCGTCTAAGGTGAAGTTGGAAATTATGTATATAAATCTTTATAGAAATAAGTGACAATTAAAGGGCTATTTTGTACTATATTTTATATTATACTATACGTTAGATGCCGCTATAATTGTTTGGTAAAAAAAATTATGTAAAGTGTTGTTTTCCTTACGCTTCTTCTTCTTGTACCAAACAAGTTTATTGGAATTTTACGATTTCTTATTGAAATTAAAATCTTAGATTGTCTAGTTTAGAGCACAAGGTAATTATTAATCGTGGAATTCGCAATTTCCCATTTTAGTTCTTTAATTGACCACGCCAGAAAACTCTCTAAGCAAAAGGAATCACTTAAGCAATATGACGTAAAGAGAAATTGTTAGGAGGTAACCGGTCCCCTTTTGCTTGTGTACAGTAATGTATTTAGCTTTCCTGTCCGTCTTTTTCTTTTTCCTTTGCTTGTTGTTATGCGCATAAATTGTACCTTCGTCGCTTTTATACCAACTACTTAATAAAATATTTAACGTCTACATAATACTATTTGTAGTGCTGTAAATAAATTTTGGAACGGTACCTTCAATTGGAATTTTAAAATGCTGGACGCCTGAACTATACACCTTTTTTTGCCAAAGAATATTTCAAATGTATCATTGATGGAATGTGTGCTTAGGCGCATTGATCTGCATAAGAAAGTCTCTTCTTCAAGGTTGTGCACACAGAACTTGCTATGTTGGCCAAACTTTATTCTGCAGTTAACCATTTCCGTAAAATTAATAATGCTGCTATTTTGACGATGTAGTAACTGTCATCTGTATTTAAAATATTTTGATATTTTCAGTTCTTGGTCCCAGAATGATATTTGTCGTTTTGCAGAAAAATTTGTCACAGTGAACAAAAAATAGTAAACATGCTGGCGAGATTAAAATTCTGCATCTTTTGGTCCTACAAATATTGATTTGATTTAAAGTGGCTTACCAACAAATAACCTATATCGCAGAGGATTGTCTTTTCTAAAGTTACTTGATGAGGATATCATAGTGCGCAACAGTACGACAAAATTAAGTCCAAAATTTAGTTGATTGGTTGCCATGGTTACCCGTTGCTAGGTAAAATAAGAGCAAAATATGACATTTTTCTGCTCAACGCTAAACCAAATAATTGAATAACATGCGTTTTTTACCGCGCCATTTTGGCCGCGTATGTTTCTCAAGGGTCACTTGTAGGGATTGAGTGAAACGCATTTTCGTAAGGCTGACTCGTCTCCCAGGCAACTGACGCAGTATTTCTTGGACGAAAAAAAGGCAAAAACATGGCGAAACTGGACCAGGTAATTGAAAGACAAAACTTCGACTTGAAAATCAATTTCAGTTAAGCACTAGGTAATACTAATGCTCGCATCCACAAAAAAATTGTAAAGCATGTGTGTTTAGATCTTGAGAATTCTTGCTTTCCGCGGATTCCGAATTTAAACGGCAAAAAACTTGTTTAAAGGTTATTTTATGGACATTCTTGAATTTTGGATTGACAAAGGATGTACGGCAGCACTATTTTGACCTTAAAAGCACCAAATACCTAAGTCTAATTGACGATGAGTAAACTCTAACGATTTCACTTTGGATGGTGCTTCGTTAACACAGCTTTCTGACTGCATGTGGAACGACACATTTAATATTCAAAACTGCCATATATTGTCCTAGGAGGCCTTAAAGTATCATCCGGCTATTGCAAAGCATTAAACATCGAAAGAGGGGCAGGAAAGCTGTCTAAAAATGAGAAAATGGTTGCCATGGGCGTTGCTATGCACTTATATTTGCGATTGGTTGGTACCAGATTGCGCAATAAAAACCGAAATTTTTCATAAGCACTACTTGCCACGGTATTCTAAGATGAATTTGCTGTCAGAAAACAGGTAAAAGACAATTCTTGAAAATTAGACATTATTTGATGGTAAACCACCTTAACGAAAGTCGAGACTAAAGACTTAGCTACAAGAAATTGCAACAGTGAACAAATTTAATTGCTAAACACAATATCATAAGATGAAATGTATCAGGCCAGCAATTCAATTTTCCAAAATTTAGACAGGAGGCTGAATTCTTTAAATCGTACAGCTACAATAATTTTATTCTTATTATTTTTATCGAATATTTTTACAGGATAATCAGTCAGTTAAAAACAAATATGTTGGTACTGTTGTCAAAGAAGTCCTGCATAGTAAAATCTGAAAAAAAATATTTTAAAGTTACTTAAAAATATTTTCACAATATAGTTAAAACAAAATATAGTATTTCTTAAAAGTAACCATAACATTTTCACAAAGACCGCCATTTAAAGACATTTAAAAACATGAGTGCAATATCATTTTCGCATTACATTTACTACACTGGGAACATTTGCTCGAACACCATTTGAAATAATGTGAAGTTGTCTCGATTCCAGAGTCTGAATTCTAAGAGTTTATGTGTTATTCATACATGAAGTCATGAGGGTGCAGTAAGTCAACAGTGGTATGATCATAGAACGATAGATTGTGTTAGATGTGTAAGCGTCAATAAAGTATTGAATTCTTCTCACATTAATCTCAAGCAGCCGGATGTTTTTTTCAACTTTAAAGATTTTTTTAAATTGCCGTGCTCTCGTGCCAGTGCTCTTGCTGTGTTTGAAGGCTAAAGTTGAATAAATTTATATGTTTTGACCATGAATGTCTCACGTTCGTGCACTATTTCCTTTTACTAACAAATTAAATATTTATTCAAAATCCAAATAACCACACACGGTTATTTATTTTTCTCAAAATTATTATGCACATTTTTTTAAAAGCAAGTGGATATTTAACCTATCACTGGAGCTAATTAAAATGTCTTGAACAACTCTAAACAACCAAAAGTTACCCATGTTCTTCCAAGTATGCTAAATTCATGTCAATGTCAATTTATCAAACTTACCGAGACCAAATAATTATTTAGATTTATTTAGTTCAAATTGAAAAAACTGAGCTGCTCTATGGTAAAAATGATTAAGTTAGCTAGACGTTGTAAGAGTCAAAAGTAAGTATTGTTTTAAAACCGTATCTTGGAAATTAAATTGTTGCTGGCATGAAATAATGGTTATACTAAAAGTTGCTTAGTTGGTTTTTTTTATTTCAGTGCAGATGTTAAAAAAGTTATTTGATCTCAATGTTATAGTTAAAAACTTTTTCAATCTTAGCAACTCAGTCATTAAGTGCTGAGGCCAATGAGCAATCTTAGATGCTCTTGTAGCGATTAGCTTTCTTTTATAGACTATAATCTCTATGATAATACGGAGAGTGTGTCTGCCTGTGACAGGCAAAGTTGATGTGTTCACTTTCCTTTGATGTTGCCGAAAAAGTTATGTCTAATACGTTAAATTTTCTGACGTTACGGTGCGACGTCACTAACACTACTTTAACGTCAATATCTATATAACTAGTCGATAAGGCCCGTGGAAAAAACCACTTAGGCAAGATAACAGAGAAAAACAACCATCATTTAGATTTTGCAGACATCAGCAGAGACCTGTGAAAACCCCCCAAAAATTTTTCAGAAATATGTATACCTGTTGCCTTCATCGTATAGATCTTGAAATGCTGATCAAGAAAATGTATATGATCATGTATCTTTGACAAACGGTTGCAGAGATATCAAGGTTTAAAGGTTTTTTGATGACGCCATCAAACCGTCCATTCCGAAACGGATTTGGGGACCCAGGTTTGAAAAACTTACCCAAATTGGTCCCAGGTTGTCCCTAGTTACCCACGCGGTGAAAAAACATTGACGTCACCACCTCGTTTCCAAGTTATTTGGCCTCAAAGTTTTAAGTGCATTGTAATGGCTTCACTAATCTTAATTAACTTTCCTTTGACGTCAATTCTATTTTATCGGTAAAGTTTGGTAAATTACAGAACAATTTTATAGGCGATGTTTTATAGAATTTGTTAAAGAAAATTTTGAAGAATGTAATCCCCTTTGCAAAAGTGACAGACAGACACACGGAATTAGCGTATTATTATAGAGACTAGTCGATAAAGACCCGTGCAGAAACTTAGGCAATAAGACATTGAAAATGTTGGTTTGCTGTCGTCAGCATTGCAAATCCAAAAAAAAAAATTGGCGAAATTTAGTTTATTCGTTGCCTGTAACGTGTAGAGGTTGAAACGCTGATCAAAATAATATAGGATCATAACTTTTCTACGAACAACAAAAGACATAAAAGGGTTTTAAAATTTTGCTGACGTCACCAATGGACCGTTAAAACGCAAAAAAAAAAATTTTCAGAAATTTATATCCCTGTTACCTTCATCGTATAGACCTTGAAACGATGATCAAGAAAATGTATAGGATCATATATCTTTGACAAACGGTTGCAGAGATATTAGGGTTTAAAGATTTTTTGATGACGTCATCAACCCGTCCATTCCAAACCGGATTCGGTGACCCAGGTTTGGGAAACTTACCCAAATTGGTCCAAGGTGGTCCCTAGTTACCCACGCGGTGAAAAATCATTGACGTCTCCCACTCGTTTTCAAGTTATTTAGCCTCAAAGTTTTAGGTGCACTGTAATGGCTTCATTAATTTAATATTGGATATTGACGTTAAAGTGGTGTTATTGACGTCGCGCCGTAATGTCTGAATATTTACCATATTAGACATGCATTTTTCGGCAATATCAAAGGAAAATGAAGACATCCACTTTGCCTGTCACAGAGACACGGAACTGGCGTATTATTATAGAGATAATACGCTTGTGTGAATAACCATGTGAGTCCACGACACGCAAAGTACAGGTCACTTTCTTACGACGTGGCGTTACGCTAAAATTTACCAAGTTAAAAAAACCGGAAATCAGGGGTTACTATTTAAATATTTAATTCACTTTTCTTATTACTTTGAAAAATAAAACTCTTTTTCTTTATTTTATTAAAAATTATTTTTATTTTAATTTTAAATGTTTTTATTTGTTTTTTTTTTGTTTTAAAAGCCCGGTTGGTCGTTATAGATAGAATAATTTAATTTTACCCCCGGTTTACCGGGGTAAAATTAAATTATTATTAAATTATTATTATTATTAAATTAAATGTGCGCGTTGTTTCTCACGGAAACAAAGTTTATCAACTGAAAAAAGAAAGTTGTCTCTTTTTCAAAGTAATCCTGAAAAAAGTTATTTCAAACAATGTTTACTCATCATGAGGTTAGATTAAATCTTTTTTGTTTCTTCTATCATTTTTGTGTTCTGGGACCGAGGTTGCTTTCTTTTCGAAAAAACAACTATCGAATTCGAACGATAATTCGAATCTAAAATGCAAAAAACAAAACTATTGTTGTAGAGCGGCTGTTGTTTTCGAGCGAGAATAAAAAAGGTTTATGTTGTTGTCAGAAATATTTGTTATAAAAAAGAAAAACGTACGATGATAAAACGTCAAAAAGTGGAAATGTATCAGACAATTGTAGCTAGCTATACATTTTAAATTTGTATTCTTTGGGATGAAGCGAAGTTTAGTAATCGAAATAAAAAACTTATTGAACTTTTATCCAGAGAACACTAGCTAGCGGCCTACTGAAAAAGCGAAAGAAAAGGTGTGTTGTTTAGATTATCTGGTGGAGAAATTAATCTAGGAGAAAAAAGATTTTTAATCCGTTTACACTTATGGAGCTAAACTTTCCCTTAAGTATGAAGTTAAATATGTTTTGTCTTGAGCATTTTCTTTTTTGTAAGAATATACTCAGGTTCAATAAAAAAATCTGAAGATTATGTCCAACTTGTTTGTTCTAAATATAAAAAAGATTTGCCGATAGTTAACAACTTATAGCAAGTTTTATTTTATTAAGGCATTATTTATTTTAGGACATTATCAAACGAACTGCACTTTTTGTGTCCCACCAATGACCGTTCCATGTAGTAGAAATTGCCA
Source organism: Hydractinia symbiolongicarpus (assembly GCF_029227915.1). Lineage (NCBI taxonomy): Eukaryota > Metazoa > Cnidaria > Hydrozoa > Anthoathecata > Hydractiniidae > Hydractinia > Hydractinia symbiolongicarpus. The sequence continues at coordinate 10,273,735 of NC_079878.1, forward strand.
TTAGCTAGCTATAGTAACTTATAGCAGGCTTTATTTTTGAAGGCATTGTATATTTTCAGGCCATAGTTATGCTAAGAACATATTGAGAATAATGAGGATAGCATTTGTCAAAAAAGTTAAGAACATCGAGGCTAAAACTAAAACACACTATTGTTATAAAAACAGCATGTATATCCTAGAGAAGAATTTACATCAACTGTAAATGTAATTTTTCCGTTGTTACTGTTTTTAACACTACAGATTGTGTGACTCAGTGTTGATGTAGTTATAAAAAACCTAAACCTAAATCCTAAACTTAAATCAATGTTTACATCTGTTACGTCACGATCGTTTGAAATATATTCGATTCTTAAATTCGAAAACGCTGCATTGTTATCTTCTTTGATTTTCTTGATTATAAGTTTGGGTCTGTAAGGCAAACTGTTCTTTTAATATTTTGGATTGAAATATTTCGGTAGATATACAATATACCAAGTTTTTACATTTCTCTTTTATGTGTTTTTAACTATTATTTTTTTATATTGTAAGTATAACTTTGGAAGGTTTGCCGTATGCAATAGACTGAATAGCTGATTTTGTATGACTTGACGAAAAATGTTGGATTTTTTTGTAATGTTTTGTATACGTTTTTTCCCTGATGTACTTCTAGAATGGCAAAGCAAGTATATAGTTTAACGTATTCCGCTTTTTTATTTTTTTTTATTTTCATTTTTACTTTAAAATATATTTTTTTTTTGTTGCACGTGCTTATATTTTTAGACGTTTTGTTTCGGCGGTTATAAACATAGAATAATGCAGATTGTGAGCAACCTCCATCTCAGGCTTTTTTTCTCTTTTTGCCATCCCGTTATAAAAGAGACAAAGAGCCCGGGGTCGAGGTTGTAATGTGAGTTTTGATAATTCAAATTACTGTGTTGTATGTTTTTGTCTTTTATCTCTTACATCGGTATAATGAGAGATTCAATGGATTCTTCCACGGGAATTCAGATAACTGTTAATTTCTTATATTTTGTGTAAAACTTTGAAAGGGTTGCTGTATGCAATAGACAGAATATCTGATTTTGGTATGACGTGTTACAAACTGTACAGTGTGAAAATTTTGTAATAACTTTTTTTGTATAACTTGGGAAAATATGTTGGATTTTTTAAATGTCTGATATACTTTTTTCCCTGGTGTACCTATGGCAAGGCAAAGCAAGTATAAATTTTAGCCCATTTCGGCTTTGATTTTATTGGACATTTTGCATTTTGCTTTTTTTATTTTCTTTTGTTGCACCTGCTTATATTTTCAACGTTTTGGTTTCAACGGGTATAAATATAAAGTAATGTAGACTGTGAGCAACCTCGATCCCAGGGCTTTTTCTCTCTCTTTTCCGTCCCGTTACAAAAAATAGACAAAGGGCTGAGGTTGGATTGCAAGTTTTAAAAATTCAAATTACCATGCTGTATGTTTTTGTTTGGTATCCCTTACACGCATTTCATGGAGACATTTAGTGAGATGTATTTTAAAATGCGATGGTAAAATTCTTTCCGAATAATTTTCGCATTGTCAGAGGGTCAGAGCAAGAAATTTTAGACGATTTAGATTATAAATATCACATATATACCGCAGTTGTTAAACAGCTTCATTTTTTCGGTCATTTATATAATAATACAGATTGTAAGATTCGCACTGTTGTATTGTTTGCTTTTTGATGGTATATCTGTTCTATGAATTACATGAGAAATACAGTGGATTCTTCCACGGGAACTCGGCTACTACTATATATTAAGTTAATGAAGCCATTATAGTGCACCTAAAATTTAAAGCCAAGTAACTTGGAAACGAGGTGATGACGTCAATGATTTTACACTGCGTGGGTAACTAAGGACCACCTGTGCGTAAGTTTCTCAAACCTGTGTCCCCGAATCCGTTTTGGAATGGACGGGTTGATGACGTCATTAAAAAACCTTCAAACCCCCAATATCTCTGCAATTGTTTGTCAAAAGTACATAATCCTATACATTTTCTTAATCAGCGTTTCAAGATCTATACTATGAAGGCAACAGGTATACAAATTTCTAAAAAAATTTGTACTTTGTGGAGACGTTGCTGACGTCAGCAAAATTTCTAAAACCGCATGTCTCATTAACCGCTCATCAAAAGCACATTATCGTATACATTTTCTCGATCAGCGCTTTAACCTCTACACAATGGATGCAACATGGAAACAAGTTTCTCAAATTATTTTTTTGTATATGCACTGCTGAAGTCAGCAAAAAGACTCAAACAACATTTTTTCTATTGCCTTCTGCCTAAGTGGATTTCTTCGCGGGCCTTGTGGACTAGTGTGATATATAATGCGAATACAACCATTATTAGAACTTGTTGAATTATTTTTGCACTATTTAATGCCTAATCTGTATAAAAAAACCAAGTTTTAACTCAGCTTATCCCTCACAAGTAAATCATATAAACAATTATATAATGTTCGTCATAAAATGTTGAGAAAGTAAATAAAAATAAATGTTTAAAGGAGAAAGCAAAATCATCTTAAAATTCTTCAACAGCTCTTTATGATAGATAACTCCTAGATGTGTTCGGATTAAAGTTGTTTGTTTTTTATATACACAACAATTGATGTTCACATCAGTGCGTTAATTAATCTATAGTCTCGGACATATTATACTGCAAAAGAACAACCAAATTCTAATATAACACGACAATCGATTATTTGAATGCTTATATGTAGGACACGTGCAGTTACGGATTTATCAATTAAGATCTAAAAAGATCTGGTTAATCGGAAATAAAAGTCGAAAGGGAAGAACGAAAAGTTAGAATAAAACTCCAAAAGATTTTCCACATCTTACATATTTATTAAAGTGCGGTAAATCTTCGTAAACAGTTTCTCTTAGATCAATTAGTTCAAAATTTAAACAGTTCTGATTTTTGCACACTAACCTTACCTATTTTTTACCTTTACGATGGTTTAGTGGATTGTTAAAAAATGTGGATATTGTATAACTGTGGTCAACGCCTTTTTTACGTTGTTTACCGGCTTCACACACCTGCAAAAGTTAAACTCCGTCGTTGCGTTAGTTTTAGATACATTTTTTACTCAAATCATTTTATTTCTCTATGCATTCCTAAGAAAAACGTGACTTCAAGAATCACCTGTTTCTCACAGGAAAATTAGCTAATAAAAAACAGTTTATATATTTTATATTGAAATTCTATTTTCAGGCTTTTGTTTTTTGATTACAGTATTTAGGAAAAAACGAAAATTCTCACACATTATTGTTATTAATATAGTTAAAGGAGGAGTGGAAAAGTAGTAAATGCAACTTTAGATAAAGTTGCACAGCTTCAACATGAAGCTTAATGCTATTATTTTTACCTACATCAGTCCAGTAAATGCAGCATTGATAATAATATTAAACATACTTGAGATTGTAGTGATGTTCAAGACTAATATGCAGAGGGTCTTGTCTCCTTCTTTGGTGTTTATTCTAAATCTATCCATCTCTGATATAATGGTTGGTTTTATGATCATCATGGTTAAAGTGTTTGCATTTCTTTTAAAAACAAACTACAAAGGAAATAAAGTTCTTTTGGAAGCCCTTCATGTGACTAAAAACTTCATGTTGAGGTTGTCATTGCTGCTCTCAGTTTTAAATCTTATGACTTTTACAGTTGTGAGAATGCTTGCAGCGAGAAAGCCATTGCTTTATAGAAAGATCACAAGGAGAATTGCCATTAACATTTGTTACTGCATCTGGCTTGTCGCTCTAGTTTTTGTCACTGGTTACTATTGTGCCATGAAGTTTACCCTAACAGTAAAGGAACATAACAAATTTGAAACCATTTTGTTTCCCCTGTCAACGTACGTGGTATCTCTTGGTTTTTGTTACTGCTATTGGAGCATATATGCATCAATAAGAGAGCAAAAAAGAAAAGTTGCCAAAACAGACATAACCTGGACAAATCTATCGGAACCATCAACATCTAATTGGGTAAAGGAGAAGAAATCAAAACAGAAAAAAAACAAAATGTCAGATAACGAAAGGAAAGTTCTGCAAATTGCTGCTTTGTCCGTCTGTGCCTTTATGGCTTGCTGGCTACCCTTATCTACATTTGCACTAATAAAAGCCAGCGGTGCGCTGGATGGCTGGAAATACGCACTGGACGTGGAGTATGTGTTTTTTAGTTTGGCTTTTGTGAACTCCATATTGGATCCATTTATCTACATGGTGATTTCCCATGATTGCAAGAAATATATTGCCAAGTTATTCAAGAGAGAACCCGACACAGAAACAATAACCATAACACTCTGTTCATTATAAATAAATAAAAAGCAAAACAAAATTATTTTTTCTCAAAAATCCAAGCTGAAACAGTTTCGTTAAAATGCCATTGTACTGCTTAAATACAAAAACTAAAGTTATGAAATATTTATTAATTAATAAAATAACACTTAAATACTGGACGAATCGTTTGTTTGACTTTGGAGTGAGAAACTTTCCGTATGCTAAAGCATTTAATATGAATGTATCTTATCGTAAATGGGCTATATTATATTAATTAATACACACTGTTATTATTGTGTTAAGTACAAAATATATAATTATAGTACATCTCAAATATAAATAAATAATATATAATATTATCTGCATCCAATTTGAAATATTTACTTCTTGTTTCTTCAACCAAATTATTATAGGTTTCTTAAAGAAATAATTTAAGAACGCGTACCTATTCCGTTTCTTGCGATGTCATTGTATCTCTATAATAATAGCTGTATTCTATCTGTCTGTCTGCAAAAAACACGTCGTGCAGCGGGCTCACGACATAGCGTGTAATTTAAAGGCGGACGACCCCGTTCGCCCGTCAAAAAACAATAAAATTTGATTCCTGCCTGTTTAACTTAATAACCACATCCTGGCAAAGTGAAAGCACAGGTGGTCTTTCTTCCGATAAAAATTAAAGAATAATATATATTTTTGATGTTTAAACTTTTAGAAGCCGCTTATACACGATCAAATTTTATATGACATATGATATATGATCATATAAACCTCCTGCTTGTCTCATCATATGCAATGGTGTTACACGATTATATGTTGTGCATCAAATTTTAATTTCCCATTCTTTTTCTTTAACATTTGCGACGAGTACTTGCGCGGCTGCTGTAATAATTGCAGTTGTCTCAAAAAATTTTCATCATATAATGTATATTAAACGATCATCGTGTACGCGTTGCACGACACTTTTCTTGCGGACAAACGAACAGAATACGGGTATTATTATAGAGACTAGTCGTTAACCCACGGGGTCGTCCGTCCATTATATTTACCCGTCGCAGCAAAGTGGAAAAAATGTATAGTATTTGATATTTGTGTTTATACCTTTCCCGCAACAAAATCTGAAATAAAAATTACAAACCGTTGTTACTCCGTCATAGCAAAAACAATCGGGCAATATTATTTTATTTTGCGGAATAAGTTTTAGCAACCGTTAACAAATTAATTATGACAATGGACTGGGTACTTAGTACAGCTAAACCGTGTCACACATAAGTAATATGCGCAATAGCGTTTTCCTAAAAAACTTACCACAACTTCAATTTAAATAAAAAAGCACACAAAACAGTCCACTAATAACAGCAGGTTGAACATTTATTACAGGTAACCCGTGTCACACATGAGTTAATAGCTGTATAAATCCAATTTCCAAAATAAAATTATCGCAACGGTTTAAATAAAAAAGCGCTCTTAACAGGTAAACCGTGTCATGCATGAGCATAGGGTTACCATTTTTCAGAAATACCATTACCATTTTTCAGAAATCTTTATCGCTTAGGTTTTGAAAGAAAACAGCTGGCTTTACCTGGTCCAGTTTAAAAAATTACTCAACAATTTTATTTTGCAAAATAAATTTTCATAACAGTAACAACAGCTGCAACCACCTGACTGTATTAAGCATAATTAGTGTTAGGAATTTTTTTGGTAGCTAAACTGTATTTGGCTACTTTCACTTTTTAGTCAGTATCTAAAGAGGTATCTAGATAGCCACAACACCAAGTACAAACGAATAAGAGTATACCAAACCGAATAAAAACTTCAAAAAAATAGGAATAAATAAAGCTAAGTTTAGCTAGCTAGCTAGCCAAGTTGGTTTAAAATCTACGTTTCTTGCCAAAATCCTAACATTGGTGATTTAAGAGCTAAAAGTCATAACCAGCTGATAATTTTAACCAATATAGTAAAAAACTTAGTCGGAATAAATTTATTTGTACTCGATATTCAGAGCAACGAGATGAAAATGTTTTTATAAAAGTTATATTTTGTACAACAAGTATACATCTTTTACGCAATTAAAAATCTATTAACAAGGTTCGCTTAAAAAGACAGTAAAAGTGATAAAATGGTCAATTAGTGACGCAATAAAAATAAGAAAATAAGAAAAGTTCCCTAGAGGCTTTCAGTCCGTTATTAAGAAGAGGCCTATGTTTTTTAATATACAGTGCTTCTTTCAGTAATAAGATGTTCCATTTAACGGAAGTGTCAATAACTGATGTATTGTTTTCAATACAGGTAACATTATAGTTCTTTTGTTAAGCCTTGTTTTACAAAGGATTTTAAAGTAGCTGAGGAGAAATTATATTTATATTGTAATTATAAATTATAAACTCCTATCGACACTGCATGACTACCAATTTGCTCTTGCAAAGTTGTTTGATGATGACAGCAATTTCAGGAAAATCAACGTACATCCCACATTTTCACGATTGAAACCGCTACAAAGTTACCTATTAACACTCCTCAAACGTAACGAGATTGATGAATAAATCGATGCGTTATTATCATTCAAAACCTGCTCGTTCCTATGGGCTTCCTAAAACACATGAAGTCTTTGATGGACTACTAAAGTTCAGACCCATTATTGACACAACAGGAACCACCCATTATCATGTTGGTAAATTTCTATCAAGCCTTCTTTTTCCATTAACACAAAATGACTTTGTCGTAAAAGACTCCTTCGACACTGCGAGCAAGCTTCGTAATATACCACGAGAATTGTTTGATGAAGGATATGTTTTTGTGTCTTTTGATGTGACGTCACTGTTTACGAATGTGCTATTAAATAGAACTAATGATGTTATTTTAGACTGAATTTACAATAAAAAACTGCTTGAAACAGATGTAAGAAAGTTCACTTTGAAAAAACTCATCAAGAAAACTTGCACAAAAACCATGATTTCTTGCAATAATCAGCTGTATGAACAAACTTATGGAACGCCATTGTGCATTCTCTAATACATTATGTGCATTCCAGGGGCGGATCCAGTGTACGTTAGCGCCGTCACGCGACTGATATAATTTTTACTAAGAATTGTAAAAAATAATAGAGTACTGTAATCCTGCAGTCCCTGCGACCTTTATTTTACGGACCTTTCTCTTGTGTGACTGAGTTGATGGATACGGCAAAAAGCGACTGACATCCGAAGAATTTTTATGCAATGTGATTGGCTTGCCGGCCGAAATAAGGTATTCTGATTGGTTTACAAAATACTGACGACTTTGACCCATATTTACGGCATTCGAAATATGACACAGCATGTATTTTTCATTGAATTGTTTTGTAACCGATGCCGTGTAATTTAAGTTTCGGACCAAACGAAAGCAATTAGGAGGGTTTTTTCGGACCAAACAAAAGCAATTAATGACTTTTCGGACCAAATAAAAGCAATCAAGAGCTTTTCGGACCAAACGAAAACATGCAAGATTAATCAGTAACCAGGTATGGTGACTCACCATGTGTGCTGCAATGAGGTGCAATGTTTTTTTAAATGTGCGAGAAGGATACGTAAAGTTATTGAAACATACAAACATACAAATTTCAATGCAGAGTGGGTTATTTTTAAAGTTATTGTTGTTGAACAAAAACTTAGAGAGTTCTGCAATTGCTTTATGTTAAGATAATGCTTTATTATTCTTGTTATCTTAAACACTTGTAATATATAGCTAATAAAAGCATGCACCATCTAACTCTACAGTTTTATTTTCAAGTCTAGCAAATTAAGTGAAACACTTGTTGTCTTTCATATTAAAGTTGAATACACGCAACCTTGTTCCCAGCCTGTTGTCTCTTTTCTTTAACGGGACAGCGATATCAAACAGTCCCTGGAGAAAACCTTGTCACGTGACTCTCCAGTGCACAGTTTTTCTGGGCATAATATTTACTGACATTTGTCTCAATAAGCCAAAGTTTTATATATAACATTGCAGAGCTAAACGAGTTCGGCGTCACAGATATGTGCGGTGAGTTTGTTTTCATTTCAGACGCAGCATACAAACTGCTCTGCATATTGCTCTTGATTGTTTTTCAAATGCATAAATATACAATCATGTTATTTAGGCTAGCATTTACTTGAGATTCAAGCAGTTTAGGTATGTGAATTTAAATGAATGAGTTGGCTAGCAATTACTGGATTACAAAACTTGTAGCTAGGGGTAACTTTTGGAAAAGATTTGTTGACGACGTATTCGCCATAATCAAAAGATCAACGGCCTACATCTGCAAATCAAATTCACTGTTGAGCTTGAACACGATGGAAGTATCGCTTTCCTGGACACTTTGGCCAAACGCAAGAACGGTTCCATTTCAGTTTCAGTGTATCGTAAACCAACACAACCTGACCAGTACCTTAATTTCGAATCCAACTGTCAGAAATCTTACAAAGAAAGTGTCATATCTTCGTTACTGAATCGTGCCAACAGCGTAGTCAGTGACAAACATGAGAGGAAAATAGAAATTCGACGTGTCAGAAATGCATTAATCGCAAATGGATACAGTCATGAAGAGAAGATGCAACGGAGACAACACGGAAACATCAGAGGAATTCATTGCATCAGCATTTCTACCCTTCGTACCAGGTATCAGCGAGATCCTTCGTTTAGTTTTAAGGCAACCCAAGATAAAATGCATTCTTAACTCTAAAGACACCCTAAGAAGCACTTTGTCTAAACCAAAAGATAAAATAAACCTGGAAAAAAGCAATGTTGTTTACGAAATCCCGTGTAAAGATTGTGATGCAGTATATATAGGCGAAACAAAAAGAAAGTTTAAGCAACGAGTACAAGAACATATGCGCGCAGTGAGAAACGGAGATGTGAAGAAAAAACGAAATTGCGGACCACAGCTGGAGCAGAAGTCGTCAGTTTAATTGGGATGAGAAGAAAATCATTGACAGAGAATCCAGAACAACGACCAGGAAGATTAAAGAAACCATCAACAGTGTAGAACGTAACAAACACATAAACAGCATCTCGTATCAACTTCCTGAGACTTGGTTACTAGCCCTACAGAAGAAGTAGTTACCTACATCTAGGTCCGAAAATGTTAATTACCGTAATTAACTGCAATTATCAGCTCGTTTCTGATTGGTTAATTTTTATAAATTTCGATCCTCTGCAATTATATAAATACATGCTCAACATCATTTTACTTTGCCCGATGATGGGAGAAGGACCTCCCGAAACGTTGCCGTTGCCTTTCCACACTAACATTTTTTATATTTGTTATTCATTTTGGCTAAACTTTAGATATTTTCTGATCTGTGGCTGTGTTGTAGCTTTTATATAATGACGATGATTTCGCTGTATGAACCGCAAAGTTTTTCCGCAGAAACCTTCTTAATTAAGCATAACAGTTTTTTTCCTTTTCTCAATTTTCAATAATAGAGTCCAACAAGCTGAAAAAAAAACCTTTTATGTGGATGAAAAAATGACTTCAAGAATGTATTAACTTTAGGAATTTTCTCATCTTCGCTTTTACATTTTGTAGCCTTGACATTCCCAAAAACCTACCCATTCACTGATAAATTCTGCCTTTTCTTTAATGAGATGTTTTTAAAGCACCATAGAGATTTTTTTTTTACTGCATAAGCTCACATTTTATTACACACGCGTTAGATTTACAAAAACTAGGACCTTATAGTTTAAAACGTTAATATTAACAAAATTAACAAAATTTAATCGAAAGTGTTAATCAAGCGTTAAAGTTATGTATTGTACCAAAGATACGCTACTGTTGTTCAAATGTGCCAAGGTTTGATCAGCATTAATGAGAAACTGTCGAATGAATGCTTTTTCAAATACACGACTTTTAACGTATTGCAGAAGTTAACAATTTATTAAATCCTTAGCAATGCAAAGTGCGCGGTAGAATCTGAGGTAAGTTCCATTAAAGCACCGCAAGAAGATGATTCAATTTTGGAACTAAAACTAGCACTTTCAGATGCTGCAAAAGTTGACAAAAATAGAAAAATAGATATTGGTAGTTTTGAGCCGAAACATTTTTTAATGTTTTGTACAGGCTGTGATCGAATACCTATTGGTGGTTTCAAACAGAAAATCAAAGATTTTTCGTGACAGCCACTGTTAATTTAAATTTGGCACTTTAATTTGTAGTGATTCAACGAATGGCTTTATTATTATTATTTTTATTCTTCAAGGTGATACTTTGTTGATACTATGTTCGATTTTTATGTGTACCGAGGACATTTTTTTTATTTTTGACACGGTGGCCATTTTTTTGCTTCTAATTATTTTTATGAGAAAAAAGGTGAGCTGATCTAACTTTAGTAAAATTTCTGTCTTATTTATTGTCGAAAAAGTTTACAAGATTGTGATAAAGACCCTCACATTGTTCACACGATGTCGGCCATTCCAAGTTATTTTCCATTATCAATATACTCATTAATTCATAAAACTCTTTAGGGCAACAAAATTGTGACTTTTATAGACCGTCATCTTGGCTAAAGTCAAGTTGTAGTATTTACATCATTTTTTTGGTAAGCGAAGTTAAAATTTGACGGTAGTTTATACATCGTATGCTGTGGTTATTCCAGAATTCACTCGTTTCATCTAAGGCAAATTGCAGACAACAATAGAAGCAAAATTTTAGATTTTCACTATATTGCTGTTGCCATACGACCCGGAATCTCGCAAATCTGTGAAATAGTTTACCTAGTCTTTCCAACAAATCTCTTTTGAGAAAAGACCACCATGTTTCGATACGCTGAGGTGTTTTCCATATTGAACCTTTATCTCTAGCAAGGCAACTACTATACCTTCTTCTCAAAAATCTTTGATTATCACAAACGTAAATGCCTTCAGTGCCCATGTCTTCTGTTATCTTTTTTGGCAATCCAAAAATTCTTTGAAGAACAGCTAGATAATGCGAAAATAATAAACTTTATAGGATTCAAATACTTTTAACCATGATATTTTTCGACTGAAGCGATCTATGTTCACATGAATACAAAAACCGAGCGGCTTCAATTTGTCGTTGCCATCTATATGCCAGAAATCATTTGGACCAGAGTTGAAATACTTTCTGCGCTTCAATATATCCTTTTTTTCTCACTTCAACACCTTTGGGATCAAGGAACTGAAGCGCTACACGGATTAAGTTACCACTGTACTATTTACCTTCTAAAAAAAACGCCGTTTAACATTTAAACTTTTCAAAACATCTTAGAGAAGTATTGTGGAGTTTACGACTAACTTTTTTCTGGACAAAATTTTAAGTCTCAGCTTGCGATGAAGTGTCCTGATACTTATACAATAATGGTGGTACTTCTTCAACAACTTCAGTATATCTGTGTATTCATATGCATGCATGAAATAGTTTTGTGTATGGTGATCGGTTTGGTTTAAGTCCATCCTATGAACATAATAATAATTTTGTTAATTGTAGCGCTCATACCAGTGTTATGATAGCATTGAGGAAACTCCAATAAACTACCTAAATTATCAGCTCCCACGTCTATCAGCGTCTTCTGTTGTGTATTTTGTTATGTTAACAACGATGCGTATAGCCGTTGTGCATGTATATTGTGTACATATCACGCAAAGTCATCGTAGAAGGTTACAGGACGTCGTATAACTCTCTAGGACGTAATAGAGTGTTGTAGGACTTCGCAGGACTTTTATACGACGCCGTAGCACATTTTTTCTCGTTCCCTTAGAGATTCGAGTTACTGGTTTTTATGCCTTCAAGATTTTTGTGATAGCGAAACAGAAAGATAAACAGAAAAACGTCATTGTATTACCGTAGCTATATAAACATAAGTGCAACTTGACCGTCTTCTATTGAGTAAAACGATATCCCTGCAATGAAAAGTAATATTAGCCAAGAGTAAAGATTAATTGAAAGTTTCGACTGGGATATTTTCTTGCGGTAATATCGAGTGCAATTTTTCTACATATATTCTTTCTAAGTATGACTGGTTCTTAAGTATGACTGGTTCTTAATGCATCGCAGATTATTTTCATTTTCCATCGATTAAGTCAGGCCATTGGGAAAATCATCTTGAAGACATTTATTTTTAACAGTGGTTTCTACCTGCAAATGCATTATCAATATCAATGACATAACATTACGACGTCCTAGAAATTCGTACGACGCTGTAGACTAGCATAAGGCCTCCTGGGAGAGTGTTACAACGTCTTTAAAAGTCCTAACACATCCTTATCTTGGTCCATCAAAAGGTTTGTGTTAATGACCAGCATGGTTAGAATTTTTCTCTTCTCATAAACACACACGTTAGTTATTATAACATCGTCCCCAGCATTCTTTTTTAATTTATACAATGGGATATCTCAAAAAGTAAAAATTAACCCTGGTGATGAAGGTTTTGTTAATAATAACATTCAGAATTAGTATTGTGCTCTAAATTATGTTGTCTCCACACAAAGTCAATATAGAGTTGCAACAATAGAACTTAAACAATATTTTGCAATATTTTTTCCAAAAACACATGGAAGTTTTGAGTATTATAGTATAGACTATTCGTTGCCCGTGGAAAAATCCACGCGTTCGCCCGTCCTTTATATTTATGCGTGGCAACAAAGTGGATAAAAATATACCGCATTTGATATTCGTGTTTCCGTAACATAATTTTCTAACTAAGCGGGAGATGGGGGGGTGGGGAGCGCAGAGACAGACAGGCGGAATACGGCTATCATTATAGAGACTAGTCGTTAGCCCGTGGAAAAATTCACTGGGTCGCTCTTCCTTTAAATTTACTCGTTGCAACAAAGTGGATAAAGATATATCACACGTAGCATTGGTGCGCATTTTAAAAATAAGTTTCGTGTTTCCGTCATAGGACGCAGCTTTCGCGGACACACAGACAGAGTACGGCTATTACTATAGATATTGTAAATACCGTCGTGACATTGTGGATACCAAACAGAACAAGTAAGAAACCATCCTATGAATGACACAGAATAGCAATTGCCCAATCTGCACCCCGGTTGCTAACGAGCGTGCTTTTTAATAGTGTGATAGCTCGTGATTAGTTATTTAAATTTAAGCTAGCTAATGTCAGCTTTTTAAAAATAATTTACGTTTCTATTAACGTTGATTGGCATCATAAATTTTTCCCCAGCAGGTCGCTCTTCCCTCCACCTACGATGGCTCACTTTAAACACTTCTTTTCAGTATTTTGAACATTTGTATTTCGCACTTAACACTTCAATGAATGAGGCCAAAAAATCTGGTCCGTAATCTCACCTCCATGCTCCATATATTTTTCACTTGGCTAACACGTACTCAATTTACCAACTGCTTTATATTGTAGCAGGTCGCGGTGCATGTGCATGAATAAAATAATATCACGAATCAATTCAGCTCAGTAGCATAATAGATAATTTTACGGTATCAATGGACATAATAAATGACAAAAACTCGGGGTTTCCGCTGAGTCATTCGATCGCGTCTAAGATTTTGTTTGAGAGAAACTCATTTTATCAACTCGAAGAAGAAAGCTTAGTTAACTAGGCTACTAATATAGACAATTTTTGGCGATTTATCATTGAATAAGAACACCTAATCTATTTTATTGCCGCAAGCCGGTATGTCTTTCATGCAAAAACTGAGTAATCCAAATCCAGCTCTATCACTATAACAAAGAAGTTTGTTATAAATACCAGTTTTGTTTACATCTTTGAAAGTGGTAAATTAATTATTAATGAGTATTTTTAAACATTTGCCAAACGGGAGGCTAAAATTAAAAAAAGGAATGTATATCTCTTTACTATGATAGTCACGGTGAATACCATAGTCTATGAAAACAAGTTGAAAATCAAAATAGCAAAAATGTTGCACATCGTTTAAAAGCACGTATTTAAACATGCACGTGAGCAAAGCACGTATTTAAACACGGCGGAAGTTAAGAAAAGTATGTCAGACATATTATTCCCCAGTGCACATACTTTGTACCACAAAATATAAAAAGCAACAAACAGGAACTTGGCTGTTTGTGAGAACGTAACGAAAGTTAATTATAGTTAACCGCGACAATAGATTAACGTTATAAACAGCATCACGTTTTTCCTTCTAAAAACTGAAGGAATTCTTGACATCATTAATGCAATATTCTTCAACGTAAATTTTAAGTATTTTCAAGATGACTTTCCATACTCATACCCAATTAAGAATGCATTGAAGTAAGCTTTCAACAAAATTTAGGCTTTTCTTTTTTAAAAAAACACAACATATCAATTTTAAAACTTTACAAACATAATCAACCAGCTAGTACTCCGCAGCTGGTAGACTAAAGACACTTTAATATCGGATGAAGCCAGGTAATCGGCGATAAAAAATGCACTGTTTACACTTACGCAATGGACGTCGGTGATGAAAATGCACGTTAAGTAATATCCACAAGAGAGAAGGCCCAGAAATTTAGGAAACAGCATAATACTTTATCGGTAAAAAAAAGTCGGCAAAAAAAGTTACTCATCAAAATTAAAAAGTGGGCAAAAAAATTAATCATCAAAATTAAACAGTAGGCAAAAATATTAGTCAAAAATATTAGACAAAATTTTGTTCTTTTTTGCCGACTAAATTGTTGAATTTAGTTACTTTTTGCCGACCAATTTCCAGACAAAAATGAACAAGAAAGTTTAGATTTTGAGGGGCTTTTCTTAAAATAAAACAACAACAAAATTAGTTATAGGTATGTAAAACTGTTTAAGTTTAGTCAATTTCAAGAATAATTGCGTACAACTGATAAACAATTAGCAACAAGAAAGAAAAAAGGGGGTCCGCAAAAAATTTGAGTTTGTAAAAAATCAGTAAAAACTGGAGTTGGACAAAAAAATAAAAAAAAAAGAAATCGGCAAAAAAAATTCGTCGGAAAAAAAGTCGGCAAAAAAGTTGGGTCGGAAAAAAAATTCTGGCAAAAATGTTTAGTCGGTAATAAAAAAATCGGCAAAAATTTTAGTCGGCAAGCAATATTAGTCATCTAGCCAAAATTTAGTCACTTTTTGCCGACTTTTTTTTACCCATAAGTTACTACAATTACCTATTTGACATTTAAGGCCTACCGAAGCAAACTAAGATCTGCAGTCCTTTGACATTCTTTAACTAGTTTAAAATGTCTATAATAGAATGAGCGTTTTCTGCACGATATCCATAACGTTTTTTCTTCTACTAATTTTGTTTTCGTTGTACTTTTACACCGTTTTTTAACGGATTGACTTTTGGCATATTACCTTACCTTACCATATTTTTGCCGACTTTTTGTTATTGCCGACTAGTTTTTTGACGACTTTTTTTTACCGATGAGGTATGTGTGATACATGTTCTGTCCAGTTCCCACAAAATGGCGCGAAAGTTTTTTAGAATCTGAGCTATACACACGCTTCGCTAAATAACATCCCTCTAGTATTACTTTCTTTCAGGGATAGGCAGTGTGTTATTAAACACAGTTGAATAGGTAAGTGCCATACGCTTTTCCTTTATTGATTGTTACAATGTAGGAATAATGCCAGAACAGAGCATGTTTTTATTTTTTTAAATTTTGTAGAGCAAAATTAAAATATTCAGCTATTTTAATGAAATTTTTGTTTCAACATTCATTTGCTGTGTATTTCCAGTGCAGTTCGCTTAATGCAGAAAAAGGAGTTTTATTGGTTGTCATTGAAAATCAATTAGGCATTAACTTTATTATACCTGGGAGGAGCGCACAAAGTGCCCGCGGCATTTTTGACTAGGCATAACTTTAGATGCACATGTGATTAAGTGCTAAAATTTTGTGACTATTCCTAACTTTTATTATTGCTTCTGATAAAAAATAAAAATTTTGGAAAAATTTTGTACTTTGCTGGGGGTATTGCTTTTTTTGGACAGGGGTAAATTTTGTGGAGTTTTGAAAACCGTTCACATTCATGCAAGAATGTTATAAGATGTTGTATTGCGTATATAATTATTTATTACATGTATTTTGGTTA
This sequence comes from Hydractinia symbiolongicarpus, assembly GCF_029227915.1. Taxonomy (NCBI): domain Eukaryota; kingdom Metazoa; phylum Cnidaria; class Hydrozoa; order Anthoathecata; family Hydractiniidae; genus Hydractinia; species Hydractinia symbiolongicarpus. The sequence goes on from NC_079878.1 coordinate 10,290,025, forward strand.
CTAAGTGGTAACTAAGGTGTTGCTAAGGTGATATATGGTTACTAGGGACAAAAAGCAGACCAGATTTGAAGGAAATATCGATCCAGCAAATTGACGTCATTTCGGATCCCAATGACGTCATTATATTGTTTTCCTTACCTCGATTACCTTTAAATGTCCTGTTCTACATATAAGCCAAGTTAAATGATATGAGCATCAGTATTTCGCGGGCACTTTGTGCCCCCCCCCCCAGGGTTACAAGGGCCAAAAAAGCTCAGGTATAATAGGGTTAACAACGCGTTTTTTAGTCAACTTGTCATAAATAACAAATATCATAAAGTTGAAGAAATATTGATGAGATACCACAATTGGTGTTTCCTAAATTGTTGTTTCCATTGCATCGGACAACAAAATTTCAGACAAATTAGGCGCTTAAATTTAGAATTGTTGACAAGGATAATCAAAGATAAAATGTTTTCCTTAATTTTTCCTATCACCGGTTAACACATGACTCACCATGGCAGCAGGAGTGACGTCATACACAAATTTTCACTATTGTGCTGGAGGTACGTAAAAGTCATTAAATTTTGTTTTCTAAAACGCTGTACTTTAAAAATTAATACCAAAGCATTTTTTACTTTCCCGGGTCTAAAAAGGGAAAGATGAAATATTTATCACTTGAACGGGTTTTAGCTGCCAAATCGATAATAATCTTTACTATTGTTTAGTTTTTGCAAAAAAAATTCGATCGTTCTGGAGCAGATAATCACGTGTCCACGGTGCCTTAACATCCATCTCGGACACAAATCGCACTCGCGTTGATCAATTTTTACAATCGACTTTTCATTTAGTCCGAGGCATCGTAAATCCGCTTAAAACTTGCTGTAGCGAGTTGTTTCTGCCCGTGATAGGATTAGGGCTGTTTTACCGTTAATCAAATGCTACTAAAGCTTGTACATATTGTAAAAAGGAGAAAAAATCGTTTTATCACAAAAAACAAAATACTAAAACAACGGACGAATTTAATTTTTTTAATGTGCAGCGCAAACAACTTTTAGTTTCGTATGATTGGTTAGACATTTTATATATTTCTTTTGTTACAGAATAATTAAAATTAGTTCAACTATAAAAATATCACCACTTATCTGTTCAGTCACCGTCATTGAACAATATAGATATCATAATGTCATGAGCAAGCGAGTTTATTCTAGGCTACGCTTCGACAGCTACTACATTTTCGTTTTATCTCGAACTTTTCCCTTATTTCTTTAAAACAAATATTCGATTTTTTGAAAAGTTTGATTAATAAATTAAAAAACTTTGGAATGTTGAAAATGTAGGATTTTTGAAATTCTCCCCATTCCAAAATGGCTACCAAGCGGAAACTCGTGGTAAAAACGTTGGCTGAGAAATGCTATAAAAAATTCAAAAAGAAATTGTAAGAAAACAAGTACAAATATGGTATCGTGGCCTTGACTATTCTTTACGTCGAACTTTTTTGTCGGTCCCGACTGTACTATGTCTTTATTGCTAACTTTTTAGACCTTGCGGCATGACGTTAATGCTTTTAAGCTGACGTCATGCCGCAAAACAATTGTATTGCACTTTTAAGTTTGAAGCCGAATAATAATACCCAAGTGTATTCTGCAACGGATTCGGAGACCTAGGTTTGGGAAGATTACCCACATTCGAGACATACTTTTTTCGGCGACTTCAAAGAAAATTTTGGTGCCATCAAATGAAAATAACGATATTCACTATGACCGTCACAAACACTCCGTATTTTTATATAAGCTAATATGCGAAAACATATAGCGACGACGTGATTTGAGGTGAAGGTAAGAAAATTTAAAAATGGCAGTGTATTGCAAACAAACACGAGACGGAACAGTGACAAAAAATTAATTACAGAGCTTTATTTAATAAGCAATAACAAGGTTATGTTAACAACGTTATAAAACTGTTGTATATGGAATTTATTTATGATAAACTTAGTTTGAGAAGTTTTTAGTTTTCAAGTTTCGAAATATTTTGTGAGGTACCTGACTATTTACACGTGTTTACCATCTTTTAAGTTACCTTAGGAAATTCCTGTTGATACAGAAGGTTTTGCTGCATATAAGTATAACTTACTAACGAATAAACAAACGGTTATATTGAGTTTTTATTTCCCTTGTAAATAACGCTAACATTTCTCGTTGTTCGCTCACCTGTATCTGCCACTTTGATTATTATTATCCAGCGGAATTATTTTTGTCGCGCGTAGCGCGCATTGTTTGATAAAGAATGATCATTTCCCGGAAAACCTCAATTCCAACCTTCAGATAGATTAGTAATAGAATAATGCAAGTGAAAAACTACTAAAAGGTCCAGGGGACGATGTTGGTATTTTGAAGTTTTTTGATGCTTCTTCTTAAGATTAGTGGATCATGTGCACGGATCCTTTAACGTATAATTTTTGTATAATCATGTGCTTGTGACAAATAGTTGCGGATATCACATCATAGTCAAGCAATATTGTGGTTGAAGAACGTCTAGAATTTATTCACAAACTACATGTTATTGATACTCCAATACAGTCAGTCTATCAATACCCATTCATAGCTAAAATAATTTTAACACAAACTCAAATCTTCTCTGCTGCGGGGTACTTAAAAATAATGACCTATCGCATTATAGTTAGGCAACAATAACACAGCATCAAAATATGACAGGCCTAAACATAAAGCTGTAGCTAAATAACTAATGGCTAGTTTCTTGCGTAAGCATAGGCTATGGGATAGGTAGCTAGCTAGTGCATAACTTTAATATGCTTAGATGCTGTTAATACGGAAGCAGGCTGGCTCGGCTGGGCGGGATATCGCTACTACCAAGAAACGCATATAAAAATAAAAATGTGTTTATACAACAACCGAGCCAGTCCTTGTTTTTACCGAGATCTTGGCTAGGCGGGATGAAAATTTTCCATATAAACAGGCTAGACGTGCCAGGCAGACTGATTCACTTAACTTTTAGGCATGGTCAAGGTTATTTTATTTGTAAAAAGGTTTTTTTTCCTTTACAGGAATGCCAAAAATATTGAAGCTTTAACTTTGTTGTCTATTTATGCAACTATTGGTAAAAATAAAATTATTTTATATGCATTGGAACAATAAATTTATAAAAACACTCCTGAAATATAACATTATCACCAAATTTTATTGTTGTGTATTTATCGTTATTTTTACAAAATAAAGCATTATTTGCAGCTTTTTCATGGATTACACTTTCTTAAAAACATTTCTTGTAATTTTAATTTCCTTTAGAACGCGATAAAAATATATGGACAAATTATTTGTGACCATCCTCAGCCTGCATAACTGGGCCAGCTCACCTCATATGACCGTAACAAAATATTATCATTCCGCATAACCGGGCCATATGAACGCCGCATATATGCGCCTCATATGAACACCCCCTTCCCCCTCAAAAAAAGAATTATTCTTTTAAGAACAAAAATTTAATAAGCTGATGCCAACCATGCTAAACGAGTATGCTCTACACAGTTAGTCTGGGAGTTATCCCAGACTAACTGTGGAAAATTCTCTTGATTATTAAAGTAATTGAAATGTTGTCAGACTCTTTAACAAGACAGAGTGGAAATCAGAATCAAACTGCGAGATCTGTTTTGCCATATCATAACGCAAATTATCGAATTTGCTACCACCCCAGTATTGCCACCCCGGCAATTAAAATAAGGTAAATTTCAAATTATACCTATGAAATGAACAATGAGTACAAGTTTAGCAAGTTTTTCAAAAAACACAAGCAAAAACATTTGAGGCTCCTGAGCTGAAATTTAGACGTTCTTATAAAAAACCAACATTTTTATGTCCGAATTTTCCGGATCTTGTGGACACATTTAAGATGTGTGAGTGATGCCACAAATTAATTTGATATTGATCAAGAGAAAGTTTAACAAGTTTTAATATTGGTTACAATAGAGGTTTATGGGATATAAAAGATTTTGCATTACAGGTAATTGACTACTGATAATTAAGTGTGACTTGGTATTTCGAAAAATACTTTTTGTATCGATTAAAATATAATAAATCGTTCTCGTATTGTCCTTTTTTTGTTTTTTTAAAAAAAGAAATCTTTTAAAAAATATTTAAAGTTTTAAAAAATAATTCTTTTAAAAATAAGTAACAGGGTTACTTCTCAGGAAGAGTCTGCAATGTGTGTAATTTTGAATTAATTAAGCGGCAGGAAAGCTAGCTAACAGGTTGTGCTCATCAAAATCGAAAGCTATTTATTTTTTGGTTTAGCTACCATTTCTTGCATCATTCGCAAAAAAAGGTTTGGATACAGGAAAAGTAAATGGTTGTAGAAAATTGCATATTTACTGTATAAGTTGTAAGATTTCCAGTTTTTATCAACTTTTATATGAACATTTTAACTATGTAATTTATGTTACGTAAAAGTAAAAAGGCATATCTTCAGCGCATTAAAAAACTCGAATATGAAAAAAATCCAGGTCGTCGTGCGTGATGTATGTAATTACTTTTACGGTTTAAGGAGAGGCAAACTACATTGCGGGACCGCGGCTGTATAAAAGTTAATTATGCCAGCGTTGATTTGGAAGACCAGACTGTATTATTACTCAATTTTACATATAAGATCAAGCATGATAGAAGAAAATCCTAAATAAAGACCAGGAATGTTTTAATATTGAAAATATTCGTAGAGTAATAATAATTTTATTTTTTTTACAGAAAAAACAGTAAAGTTTTACTTAAAACTTTGCAGAACGACAAAACGGTAGACACAAGAGATAAAACAGTCTGTTATAAATACAAAGTTTTTGTTTCATCTTAATGAGAGTTGATTTTTTTATAATTAAAAACTTTAACACATTTTCCAAACGGGTGGCTTTATTAAAATGAAATGGATAGCTTCTCCTTATTGCGTTAGCTACGGTCAATACTCACAAAATAATACGACTTCGCAGTTTTAGCTAACCATTGTTTAAATAAATCTTTCTTTTATTACAACGCTCTTATTAGGAATTAAAAAAAAAGAAAATAAACTGTTATGAATTAAAAGGGCTCATGAAGGACCATGAAGAAAAGTAAAATACTTCTTTTGTGAAATATTTTGAAAAGAAAAGTTACAATTCCTTTACATATGTTATTAGTAGGGTTACTGGCAATAACATACTAAATTTTCATGTCATGAGACTAATCATTGCTTCTGCAAGTAAGAAATATAATAAACAAAATGGTTACGGTCAAAGCCTTAAATTCACGTTGTTTACTTTCCTTTTTCAACACAGAAAATATGCGATATCTGTGAAGAGGTGTATTAAAGGGGCTAAAAAATAGCTTTTGGTTTTCAACTTTAGTGATCAACACGAAATTCGAGCTAATGATGGTGGAAAAGTTTACGATCACTGAGGACAAAAACAACAACTTAAATCATCTTTAGTATCTTATTGGGCATACAAATATAACTGAAAATGACAGAATAGTTCCTACATATATTGGATGTCCACAATTTATTCGATATAAGTACTTACCTTGCTTTCAACTCAAGTTTTCTAAAGAAATAAACTTTAAACGTTTTAAACTAGCTAGCTATATTCTTTCAATTTTTGCATGGACAAAAAAGCCAGTCGAAGCAACAACAAAAACTTTAAAGTCTTTTTAGAGGTATTAAATACCTTCTTAAATCTAGTAACAGTTTTTTTGAACAAATACAGCTCCTTGTGTTTTCTCTTCCCCCCTCAAAACAAACTTTTGATTTACTAATATTTACTATGTTTTATGGTAAAATAAGCTACGGTCTGTAGCTTATTTTTCCATGAAAAAGAATATTAAAAGAAAATTATTCTGTTTTTTGAAAATAAGAATAAAAAAGTATCAAATTCATCATAAAAAATCAAATATTTATATACAGTTTATCTAGACGTCTATGTAGCTCCTAAGTGTGTATAATTTTCTGCACCTTGACCTTTTAAGTGGTCCGTTTATTACACGTATTCGTCGAAAATTGCGGGGTGTGGGACTATTGAATTGTTTCGTAACCTCTGTAAACAAGAAAAACTTAAAGATCAAAATAGCAGAAATGATAAATAACCAGTGACGAACAATTCTTACTATTTTTCTCACTCACTGAACAAATAACTGAGTAAAGTTAAGGTAAAAATTTGAAAGTAATATAAAGATGAAGCCACAATATTGAGCATTTGATTTGTTATTCAATGTTTCTGGTCTGCACTCCATCTCATCACAACAAACGTTATCATTTAAAACTCCTATTATAATGTGGAAAAGGAACTTAAAACATAAAAAAAATATTGTTGTGGGTCTTGACAAATATTTCTAAAGTTCAAGAAAGTTTAAACAAAGGTTGTAAATGCTTTTACTACTTAAGTCAAAGATCTTAATTTTGATGTTTACTGATAAGTACATTTAAAATCTACTTATTTTCACCCCATACAGCCATGATAATTCTGAAAAATCTTTTTGGGATGTTATACAGACACTTAGTTGTTCTTCACTTGTCAAGGACGCTGTATTTTGTTTGTTTATGTTTTTAACGCTTGAGTTTAGATAGTTTTGTTTTAAACTAAGTTACTATTTGTTTATCCTGAAACTCTATTAGTGATGAATTCTTTTAAGGAGAATATTTTTCAGCAAAAAGTGGTAACGTGTGATGAGCTATTATTAAGATATACTTATACATAAGATAATCTAGCTCAATTTAGCTGACTAGCTTTGATATTTTACAAGTCTAGTACCTCTTTGGGAAAAAAAAGTGTAATAATTTGTTATAAGCAACGAAGTTGATAAGACTAGATTTAATATTGGGCTAACAACTTAGCATCTTGATTAGCAACCTTTAGTCCTTATATCTACGCTACAATCCCTTTTCTTCCCTCAGTTAGAAACTTTCCCAGTTGTACTATGACGAAAGTTTTTAAAATAAACTTCGTTTAAGCAGCAATTTAATGTGCTTTAGCATGACAAATTTACTACTGATAAACATGATCCGAAGGGACAAGTCCTATTTCCCATTTCTTGAATCCTGTTCTTAAAATAATTACAGGTGCTAAAATCAACCAGCTAAAACACTTGTGATCAAGAAAGGCCATAGCAATCTGAAGCCTGGCCCAAGTGATTAGACATTAATCTAACTATCGTTTATCATCAGCTACTTGTTTATTATTTTTTTTTAAGTAGAAAAGTTTTTAAGTAGGAATTGGTGCAGGACATAATATACATAGCGAAAGAGAAAAAAGATCTGAAAAATTTGGATTGGATCAAAATCGTGTTGGCAATTTTTTAAGTCAACTTAAACTGATGCACTATTTGATATATCCATAAACAAGGATGTATGAGAAGTGTCTTGAATTTTTGTAAACATTACTGGAACATTAAATCCTTTCAAATAACTTTTTGCCAGAAAAGCTTGTCAGATGAACTTAGAATCATGCAGATATAGCATATCCGCAGAACACAAGTTGATAATGTATTCGTAAACCATTTTTAAAGTAATTTCTGAGTTCTTAAAACCGCCCGAAATAAAAGTGAAACACCATAATTGATTTCGCGGCAACGTAATCCGTTACAGCTTGAGATAATATTCATTTAGGAATCGTTAGATAAATTGAATTGTCTCGTAGTTTTTGGCATAAAAAATTGGCTTGGTGTTGGCCTGGTTGGTGGGTCAACCCGTTTGAAAAAATTACATATTATATTGGAAAAGTCAACCAAGCTCAAGACCTACACTGCTGCCGGGTTGAAAAAAATGCGCGTAATTTTTTAAAAATGGCGGATGTTAGATGAACACAAACAAGCGAAATTGTAATTAAAATTATAATTAAATATTTTGGTTTGGAGCCAATAGTTTCAGCCGATTATAAAAACAACAATAACAACAACAACAACAATAAACTAACTACAACTTAAGCAGTACAGTGCATAAACAATAGCTTGGTTTGGTTTAACCCCCAGTCTAAAAAAGCAACATTTATTTCAATTAATTAAGTAAGTAATATTATGAACATCATGTAAAAACATAGCTTACCTTCTCAAATAGCATAGGTTATCTTATTCCAAATCCAAGGTGTTCTGTATTTGTCATTGCTTCGAAGAAATCGCCTAAGCAGGACATATTGACATAATTTTTACAAAACGAAAAAGCTCTTAAAACGTTTAAAGCACCCAAACAAGGAAATCCACGTAAGCTGCTCCACAAGTTCTAAAGTTCATTTAAGCCTCTTGTTTGCTGCAATTATTGTTTTTCTTCTGTTTTAGATCTAAAAGCGCATGCTCTTCTATTGCAACCCGGCCCTGGCTGGACAATGTGATATTATATGAACCGAGTCAACACTCCCTCCCCCCCAACCAACCCGTCCCAGGTTGAAAAAACAAGCCAGCTCGCCTAGGCGGGTTGACTCACCTAATATAATGTCAAATATTCTTTAGTAGAGATCTGCAATTATGCCGAGTTGTGTAATTTTATCATGTTTACGTATCTTTTAAGTAAAATTAAAGGGGTAAATATTGAATTCTAGAAGCAATAAAGGTTTAGAATTGTGCATTTTAATTAATGATAGCATATTACCCAACAAATTACTCAATCTTCAAGTAAGTGCTTTGTACGATGTAAAAAAAATCATTTACCAGTTTTATAGTAATGTTTCTATGGATTACCTTATTCCATGAAATTAACGAGTCGTGAAATTAACGCGGTTTTTCCAAAATTGGCGTTAATTTAATGACCGTTAATTAAATGCAGTGTTAATTTAAAGCAAGGTAATTTCATGACTCCTTAATAAAATACTATTAACTTGGTAACTTTTTTATAATATGTTAAAGCGTAAAAAACATAAAAATACATTTTTTTACAAATTTTTACTATTTCCTCCTCATCGGGCGATAGTTCAACGCGGTATTTTTAAAAATAGCTTTTGTATAATCATCATACAAGTGGAAAATTAACTGAAAGCACTTTTTCTTTAAATTTTTAAATTTTTAACATCGTCTTTTCAAACAACGTAAACTTTTATTTCGATTTTCCAAACCGCCTTGTAATAGAGGAGACCACTTCACTACCGTGGATTCGACTGTTGCCGTAATTTTTGCTTCGTGTGTTATCGCATATTCTCAAATTCGTGTTAATTAAATGCATTTTTGAAAACAACCTGGTTCAACCGTGTTAATTAAATGCCTTTTTCAAAATAATTTCTTTGCACCGCATTAATTTCATGACCAGTAATTTTAATTTAATTTTTTGACTCGTTAATTTCATGGAATAAGGTATTTTATTCTGAAATGAATGGCAATCTTCTTAAAAACTCTACATAACTAGAGCGAAGTTAACTTAAATCTTGGTGGAAGAACAGTTTAGTATTACATTATATAACTCTTCATTACTTTATAAACAACAGTTAGACAATATTAATTTAGTGGTGGTTAGGTTAGAAATACCATTAGTTTTTTTTTAACAAATGAGAAATTTCCATATTTTGGCGTTTGCAGTATTTTTTATGTCTGTTTAATTCATGATATACGTCCCATGTTGCATGATATACACCCTATATTGCATGATATACGCCCTATTTGTATGATATACGCCTTATGTTGCAAATAAAGAATAACTATGTATATTTCTCGGAAAACATCAGGGTCATTTTTTTAATCTTCTCAGTTAGCAAATCAGTTCTATATGGACGATTCGTAGGTTTTAAATTATTTTGGCATGTTACGTGTTGCTACAGAAAGTGTAAATAAATGTAGTTTACATGAGGGAATGTAAGATCTCAAGGTTAATTAGCTTTTACATTCTTGTAAATTAAGTGTCTACAAAACGTTTCAATAAGCTCCATCCCCACAATTTCCGAAGAATGGTGGGTAATGAACGATCACTCAAAAGGTCAAAGCATAAGTAATTATACACACTGCAGAACCATATAGACGTGTAGACAACCTGTTTATGAACAATTATTTTTTTGTGATAAATTTGGTTCTTTTTCATTTTTATTTTTTATAAAAAGAAAAAATTTTTTTTTGTAAAATATTTTAAATATCATGTAGGGAAACTTTCTTTCATTTTTAATTATATTTAGATGCCCAATATGATATTTAAAATGATTTAACCCTATTCGGTCGGGGGGCGGATTCCACCCCCCCCCCCTGACGGTTTTTTTTAATAACTTCTGATTGCTTTGTTATATGTCTATGTGATACTTACTGAGTTTCAACATTTATCTATTACACACCTGCATACTAATTTTTTAGGTCCCATACCTTTTAGAGGCTTTGATATTGGCCGTTACTCGAAACTACCCCTAAAATCTCTATGAAATAATGGGGAAAATATAATAACTCCTGTTAGGATTATCCTTAGAACTTGAAACTTGCAACACAAACTTTTTTCATCAAGAAGAATCATTTTGAATAGTTTGAACACGTGACCAATCCGATTTTTCCATTTTGTCAGATTTTGCCCATAAATCGGAAAAAACGGATTTTCGGGCAATTTTTGGCAATTTTTTATCCGATCCATGTAAAAACCGGAAGATATGTTAAATAACTTTTATTTAGCTTTCAGAAACTTCAAACAGAATGTAAAAATTCGCTCTAGAACAAAAGTAATTATATTTTAGGCAGATAGTGGCATTTTTAACAATTTTCAAGCTTCTGTTGACGTCACAGAAAATGTGTTGACGCAAGCAAAAGTTTATTGGTGCCATTTTGTTCCTTTTATGACGTACTATATCATAGCATGTTCGAAAAACCCCGGACCGAATAGGGTTAAGTTGTTGTTTTTATCCTCAATGATCATAAATTTTCCACCGCCATTAGCTTGACTTTCGTGTGAGTCACTAAAGTCGAAAACCAACAGCCGTTTCGTAGCCCCTTTAAAGCTAGTCTCTTACATCGGTAATCCCTTCGTGTTTATTTCTTTTTTAATTCAAATCAGTTATGATTTCCTTGGACAACGCGCTCTATCAATTGGATAATGTTGTGGGATCACCTGCAAATGAACAGCTGAGTCATATTTTGCGTAACCCACTTACATAATACTTTCATTGTAAGTTCTCAAAATGCCCCACCCATTATTTTTTTTTTGTTACAGAAAAAGACTATCACAATCATTACTTCTCTTACTTAAACTATAACCATTTCCATTACTTTAAAATTCTTGTTAAATTTGATCTGAAAAACTAGTTTTTTAATTAAGATTCTGATCAGAACTGTTTCATTTTTTTGCAATGCACACCAATATATTTTGCAAAATCAGTAACTTTCGCTTGCTTTTTCGCTTGCCAATTACTTTTGCGTTGAGCTGATTTTCTCGTGAGCTTTCAAGAAATTCGTAATCAAGGCATAAATGACATTGTGGCAATATGTTGTACAACGTTTGACGAACACTGTTCGCGGGCTTTTCGTTATTTAAGTAAATACGTTTCAGTTTTTAGACTGACTCTTTTTGACCTTTCTATGTTGTTTTAATTTGTATGTTATTCACAATTTTCTTTATTAACCTTATTGTCCTTCTTAAGACAAAACAACATTTTCACTTGTCGAATTAAGTTAAAAATTTATACACACACCAATTTAATGATGTTGAATATGATCCTAATGTTAAAACATCAAAATTCTAGCATTTTAAAAAGCATGTAATTCAGGAAACGTGTATTGGCATCTGCATATGGGATATGAAATATCAGCCTAGATATTGATCAACTTTATAGTACATCATTTAAACATATATTTTTGATAAATATAGCTAGCTATAAAAACAGCTGTTGCATTATAAGTAGAAGTTATCATGAATATCTTGGCATTCAACATACGCACGTTAAAGAGTTTAACGTTAAAACAGTCTTCACATCGAATTTTAGGATTTAGGTTGTTAACTTAAATCATGACCTGCTTCTCCCAATTTTCCGGGCTTTTATGAGGATGGCGTTGATTTTTTCATTAAGCTGAAGTTGCAGAAACTGTGAGCAACACATTTACACTGTTTATCCGGCCTACAGAAGTTATGAAGTAAAATTTGAGTAGAACGGTGTTGAGCAATGCTGCTTAACTATTTCTAGATTTGTCCAATAACAGTTATTTAGCTACTAAAAGAATATGAACAGGATTGTAGTTGTAAGTATTTTATAGCTCATGTTAAAGTAAGTTTCATTTGAATTTCTGATATAATTATGCAACATTAGCCATTTATCTAAGTTGTCTAACACAGACTTAAAAATTTCGTGTCCTCTCAAATGATAGGTTCCACGAACTGCTGTCTCCTTCATGTCTTAAAGCAATATTTAGTACAAGTAATGGAAAGCTTTTTCTGGTGGCATTATTCTTGTGTTGATAAATTGTAATTCTTAGCTATTTCATCACTTCACTGCAGGTCGAATATTTTTATAGTTATCTTTTTGTCCTAGGCTTTTAAATTAGCTTATTTAAAAGAATTTCTTTCACAGAACATGAACCACAGACTTTAAAAATAATTTAAAGAGAAAAATTAAAAAAATACTTTCCCTCTGCAATCACGTATTTTCTCTTCTTCAGTAAATTTGAGTTCGCGAGTGCTGCGTGCACAATTTAATGCACAAAAAAAATCTAATTCAAGAAAATCTATTAAGTCAATTAATTTGATTTCCTCCTTACAGAGATGGAGAAAAAATTATTGGCGTTTTGATATTACTTACCAGCAATAAAAACTGAAACAACTTTCACCGCCTCGCACATTAACGGTTTCGTTGCATTCTTTGCATATCGTTAGCACACGTAAATTAAAAGGAGATAGTAATTTATTATATTAATACATTTACGTGGTTTGGCTTGCGTAAGAAAGAAGTAATCAATGCAGATAATGGTCTGTCAAGAACTGTAAAATTAGCTATCCGATTCTAAAGTTACTTTTCATTTCCGCGTCTTATTTTAATTGACATTCTTTAAACCCCTAGTTTTGGTACACAAGAAGCTTTATAGAATCGAACTGCATGACGCTAAAAACTAAACTAAGGTTTACATTAGCAATCTAGATCTTTTAGAAGGGGGGAAGTTATTCCGAGACGCTTTTTTTATTGGTTGAGGTTATCCAAGAAGAAAATATTAACTAGCAGGAAATACTCAATTAAGGAGTTGTACAAACGATTTTTTGCTTTTACACACTATCTGAGCCTAATATTAACAGCATTAAAAAGCAAAGGATAATTATTCTTCGGTTTTATACGTATTTTAAATGAGAATAGTAAGGTAATATCTAAAAAAATTACAAAAATGCCTCCGGCGAAAGAATGGTGACTCCACGTTAAATTTTATTTCGGAGGTAAAGAGTACGTTACTTATTTGACCTTTAGGTGGAAAATGGATTGAACCACCAATTGGTTTAATTGTTACATTTACAGCCTTCTTTCACACAACAATGTACTTCTACTAATTGACCATACAAACGTCTTAAATTTCTTTGATCAAACCGTATAAAAAGCTATTGTTGTCTGCTCATTTTACCTTTAGATTGCAATTTTGCCACAGAGATGGTGGAAATCTTTTGCTCCTGATCATTTGCATGCCGAAGCTTCTTATCGGTCAAATATAGCTTTATCAATTTAGTGAATCCAATTATTAAATCAGTCAGTTAGTATCAAATTGAGATAAAGTTTTGTGTAGAAAAAGTTAGCGTAAACTCTTTTTGAATTAAAAAAGATCAGTAATAAAAACGAATAACTTAATAGACTTTATAATTATTTCAATATTGTATATCTTACGGGAGGAAGAGATGCTTAGTCAAAAAAGGCAGGATTTTTAATCGAGGTATAGATCAGGTAATCAAGTCTTTACACAGTAAAATAATTTCTTTTCTGTGCTCTAAACAGTAAGGACAAATATTGGCATTGATTGAAGTGTAATTCAGCCCACATAGCAAGGATAAATAAACGCAAGACATTGATATAGGTCAGTGTGGTTACCAAGCTCCTTTGGCATGATGAAATGGAGATCAATATCTTTATATATTGCATATTGCACTACCAATGACGTATTTAATCGATACTTTGTATTAGCTGATGTACGCAAGCGGTAAGACAAAGGATCAACATATTTATAAGTCCTTTGGATTTACTATGATACAGATATACAATGCATTAAACAAAAAAATTATATTATTAAACTTAACAAAACTTTCAATGAATAAATAATGCAAAATTCACAAAAGAATTGATCGTTATTTCTTTATAGATAATGTTGTAGGAAGAACACCTTCGACTTTCCTTCTTTCTATTGTTTTTTTACTACATTCTGGCTAGATTTGTTCGATATGTAGCAGTGATGTTATTATATTTTATCTTCGGCCCTCCTTCTGTGTGCACTCCAGACATTTACAACGTTGTACCATAGTCACTTCTATTGGTTTTAAAACTTCCACAGTTTTACCTCCAACAGGTTTTGGACACTTCAAAAAGACGACTCTCTCATATTGCGCTTCAGGTCCACATGCATTACAAACAACTAAGTCAGTATCTCTAGTGAAGTTACTAGTAACAATTGAGGTACAAAGTCCCCGGCAGAAATTGTTTGGGATTGTCTTGTTGTAACAGCCAGATGCGGTAACATTCATTTCGAATGGTATTGTTAAACAATCTCTACTCGTCATAAGATCCTTTTCTGATGGAAGTGATGAATCTTCATTCTTCTCTTTTAAAGGTCCAGGTATTACGCAGTAAATGTAAGCGATAACAATAATAAATGCTGTTTTTTTACCTCCCATCTAAAAATCAGTAGATAAGTTACGTATGATGTTGCAACATTGGATTTATATGAAATTTATTTATATGATATATATGAAATGTATAAACTTCTATAGCTATCATTATACTCGCCGTTCTCAATGTCCTTAGTTGTAAAAGATGAGTAAATCTAAGGTTATTGTTCCATCAGTAGAGCATTTGGTCCTACGTGTGGCTCCTTCAGCTTTTCACAGCAAGAGGGTGGGAATTATTAGAAAATGTGACAATTTGAACAGTTTTAATGCTTATTTTTGATTTAGTATTGCCTCAAGTATGTACCCAGTGCTAATTTCTATGCCCGTTAATTTTAACCAGACGCTTATGGTCTACTAGAAGGTTATTTATGATCGTAGTAACGATGAAATGTTGTTCTATCTTGCAACCTTTTCTAGTCAATGTACATATTCATGTAATCATATCTTGTGATATATAAATCAAAAAACAGTATGCTTTACAAATGCAGGTGAGAAATAGTCAACGCAAAACTTTATTTATCCAACAAAGCACGCATAACAGTAAAGCTTAGTTATATTATCAATACAAGCAACCGTACATGCGGTATACCTTAATGGTAAATATTGCCAGTTTAATTGTTTCTAAACAACTTTCCAGTTATCTAGAGCCGTTAACACACTTTTTACAGGCTTCGAGTGTACTTATTACCTGTTGCTGCAGAAAGTTCTGTATGCAAATATAGCCTTTTTTTGAGAAGTCAAAGAAAGTTTATCTATGAAGCAGTTTTTCTTTTTTAAAAAAAAACAGCAAAAAAACAGCAAAAATTGTTTAGTCAATTTATGTGTACCATTTTGTTAATTTGGAGATTCTCATATCGTCTCTGTTGTCGTAAATAGTGCATTGACCAGTAAGGGATTCCCATTCTTGCCACGATATACGTTCGTTCATTATATTTCAGCTAATACCCAAGTACTTGTAAAGTTGAAGCATATCGCTTAAATGAGTTTAAATTAAGTTTTGTAATTTTTTAAAAAACATGCAATGAAATTTATTTTGCCAACACAAACAAGCACCTCCTTAACCTCATTGAAAATTCATGTTAATAATTCTTTTTCCTTTATCGATTTTATTAAAGATTGTATGCAGGACTTGGGAAACCCATAGAAAACTCTCTGAAACAACTCTTTAATAAGCAAGCAGTAGCTTCGCATTCGTATAAGTGAAAAGTATAACGTATTTCATGAATGTATTATTTCTCACACCATGCGATCTTCTTAACGACCTCGGCTGAATAAATAATTAAATGTAGTGGGAAATTTTTACGACTTTTCCAACTATCTAGAAATAAATGGACACTTTTATTATTGCTTGTTTAAAAAGGATATCTAAAAATTAAAAATTATATTGTTTCCTACTGGTTTTCTTACGATTTCGGTTAATTGAATGTTTTTAGCTTAAAACGGCTCGAAGATGACTCAAAAAGATGTAGCTACCTGACATTTACACGTGTTAATAGATCTCTAAAATCATGCGCAGGCAACTTATCCGAAGTGTCAGACTCAGTTAACGATGCCGTGCATAACTGCCTATGTTAACTTTAGCATTACTGCAGAAAAAAATCAATACACTATCGATTTTATTGTTTTCTCCATTGAGCTTCAACGGCATAACGAACAGACGACTTATTTACTTGAAGGTATCTTTCCAAACGTAATGACTGCGTTTTGATCAACATTTTAACTTTTAGCTAAGTCAAACTTAAGGTGTAACTCCGATTTGCAGCGCTTCTTATTACATAGTGGGTACATTTCAACTCATGATGAATGTGGGTTTATTCAGCTCATAATCGATGTATGTTTAAGGTAAGGGTACAGCAGTCCCTTCGTCTTCGGTGCATATTAAAATACAAACACATATCAACGACTTACTTCATCAGTTACACGTGCTAATCTTTCCTCCTTAATGGTAAATCTGTGACTGGTCCTCAACAGTGTATGCAGCGGAATTTAAATGTTCTCCTAAAATTAAAAGTATACACCGCAAGTGTGAGACGTTTATTAATTGGTGAAAAAAATTGCGACAGTTTTAAAGAGAGAAGAAATGTTATGACAAGCTACTTAACAACTGTCATTCATCATTTGTAATTGACAGCTCTTTATCATTCCGTTGTATATTTCATTCATCAAGTCTAATAACATCTCGAGAACATGTTTTTAATAATGTAAAACCGCGTTTAGTAATTTGGAACGGTAAGCGTTTTATAATTCCTTTGTTGACAGCAAAAAGAAATTACCAAAGCGAGTAGTATGGGCGTTTCAAGTATTTACATTGGGCGTTATAGGGGGCTTGTTTGTTATGTTGGATTAATTCTGAGGCAATCTAGACAGCGCATGTGAGTAAAAATAGAACAAGGAGTAATTCTAGGCATAGCAAAGCTGATTATGGTTTCCGGTGTGCAATACTAGTTAGTGTTAATAACATAGTAGCTTTGATTGGTCGAGATGTACCATCCTGCGTACTTATCCACGTGTTCTTAGCTTCCCAATATTGCGTTTAAAACTTAGTTACCTTGTCCTCGACTACTTCAAATGTTACTGGAAGTTTTTTTCTTCACATTCTGTATCTAAGTTAAGGCTATTTTAACGTAAACCGGATGGCATACAACTTGCTATATGTAAACTGTACCTCATTCTATTTTTATTCTAATGTTATAAGTATAAAATAGGGATATATATAAATATAAAATATAAACCAATCC
Organism: Hydractinia symbiolongicarpus; assembly: GCF_029227915.1. Taxonomy (NCBI): domain Eukaryota; kingdom Metazoa; phylum Cnidaria; class Hydrozoa; order Anthoathecata; family Hydractiniidae; genus Hydractinia; species Hydractinia symbiolongicarpus. The sequence goes on from NC_079878.1 coordinate 10,307,502, forward strand.
ATACTAAATAGCTAGAAAAAAATGTTAAGACGTAGTTATAATGCATTTAAGACATTTTTCTGTACTCAGTATAGAGTATTTTCCAATATGGCTAAAACGTTATATGAGAACGGACTGAAGCCAAAATATGAACATATAGGGGGTGAACAATAAAAAAAAACTTTGCTACTGTGAGTCAGCAACTGTGTGTCTTTATATAGATTATGTATTCAAAAATTTAACTGCATAAATTCCTCTTGGCAAGAAAAAGCATTAGGTTCTGCGAAGGACATCTATTACACCTCCTATTGCGATTTTTTTATTCTTCTAAAAATATTTTTATAATTATATTAATTGCTAGTCATTAGGCTTTCATAATCTTTCCAAGGAGTTGCTATGCTGTATAAATAAGTTAGATTTCGCAGGAAGGAAACTGTGCGTCCATGTTGGCAAATTTTAATAAGAAGGAGGGCAAGTGCTTAAGTTAATCACTAATGTTGCTATATCGGATATAAAACGACCAATTGTTCTTCCTCTCATGTCAAACAACAATTCTATGCTCAATTTTAAAGTTAGAGCAGCTTACCATACATTTTGTTTTCAACATAGCATAGGAGAGTGGTGGTTTTCTTATTGTTCTCACATTGAAATGTGAGAGCCAAACGGAAATAGAGGAAGTAAAAAAGTGACGTAAGAGAGAAAGATAAATATTTTCATCAATATTTTCTCATGCTTTGGCGCGGTTTGTAAAATTCAGACGTTACACAAAATAGTTTGGCAACTTAAACTGCATTTGTAAGATATCTATTTCTGTTTGGCATTACTAATGTGTTTACATTTTAATCAAATGTGTTGAAATTTGGCTCCGCATTCACAGCATTGTTTCAACTGCACTTGAAATAAGGTAGCTTCCTTAAACAGACACGTGCGAGACAAACACTCTTGTCCGCTTTCGAAAGAAAGAGCTGTCGGTTTTGAAAGAACTAAATCTAAAAATTTTAAATGCTTTACACATTTCTTTGTTTATAAAAATATGCTTAATAGGAATATTAAGATGGGATTTCAGGTTAAAAATAATAGATATAATGTTTAGAACAAAAGAAAAAATAGAAGTCTTTTTTTGTTTTTTTTTACAAAAAAAACATTTATTAAACGGTTGTTCCACAGGTTCTAGGAATAGGGATGGGAAGTCTCTTGTAGTTATTACTGTCGCATGTCGCTACCACCATTTAATAAATTCCACTGGCAATTATAACGAAGTTATGAATAACGCAAAAAGGCGATGCTTCTGCTTGATATAATCCACGTTGTTTTAAATCATTGATTCATCTTAACTCCTAGAGCCTTACAAATACGGAAGTTTTAAAACGCATGCTTAGATACTGAACGATAGAGCTACCGCTAAGATCGCCCTAATGGAGAAGCGACTCAATGATCAAATTGCAGACATGCATACGTGGTATTTTTTTATAAAAACAAAATGGCGACGAAACTTTGTCTATATTTTGAAATGCTTATCTTATGGTAGAACCGTTGTATTTTAGTATTTATACTTCACGTTGCGTTTTATATCACAAACAACAAAATTTGATGACTTTTATAATAATTTCTTTAAGTGCCGAGAAAGTATTGAGATAGATAACTAAAAAAAGACATATGGGAGTTTTACGGTATATGAAACGCAATAAATGGGACACTTCAAGAGTGGACATCTTCATAAGACAAAAGTTCATATGTGCATATGTGCATATGTGCACGCTCTTTTTTCCACAGCAACTTCTCAAAGGTGCCTCTATCAAGCAGAAACCCTTGTGCCAAGGTTTGGGTACTAGGTTAACAAATTGTTTATTCCACAAATTTTCGAAGGTATCTAGAGCCGTATAAACAGGTTTTCCGTGTCTTTAAAATGTTCCCTGTTGATACAAAAAGTTATAGAAGGTTTTATTCCTAACAAGATGTCTGGTTTTTCGGTGAATAGAGCAAAATAACTTACTAAAAATCAAAATATTATCCTAAGTAAAAACTATTAACCTTACAGTTGTACTTAAATTATTTTAAAGCTGCAGTACTAAGTACACTTATCAGGAAAAATAAAGGATATAGCATGCCTTAAGGGTACATAATTTGTTGGCAGGACTTCAAATACAGAGCTTTCCGATTTTCACTAAAGTAAGAAAAACTAGAACCCACTCCTTCATGCTGGACTAGACGTTAATTGACTCTAACAAAAGCTACTAAAAGCCTTGGACACAACAATGGCATATATAAGTGATATATGTATAATTTAGCACATTAAAAATGCCTAAAAAAGTCCTTGTCTGTCGTAAATCTACCGCAATAGTTACTTCTTTGCTGGTATTTCATATCTAAAAAATAGAGAAACTAAGTAAAGGATTGAAGATCTGCAGAAAAGAAAAATGATATTTTTGATGGAATGGAATGAATATAAGAACGTGAATAGATTTGTTGTCTTGTGCATGACGCACCAGTGACATTATAATGTTTGTTTTTTACTTATTTTTCCCGCCTGGCAACAAACTATTAATATATAATATCACAAATCCATTACAACATGTATGATAAAATATATAAAAAAAAACCTGTCCGTGGACGGGTGATTATCGACGTCATTAAATTGTTTAATGTTCATTTTTTTGTCTACGCAAGCATTTTTTTCTCAAGCTATACAGCGGCCTGCTGATTTTAGAAATGTTTCCCTTGCTAAAAATCACCTGTGTTACTTTAAATAATGCAAAAACAAGATAAAAAATATTCATGCTCGATCTTTTGTCACAGCTATAATGAAGTCAAAAAAAATTATTTGCTGTAATATAAATAGCACGGATTTTCGGAATTGTAATTTTTGTATGTTTTTTATTAATGTTTTGTCATTCATTAATATACAGACTTCACAAATATTTGTTATTATTGTAGCACGCACAATAACAGTAAGCAACTCATTTGGCTTCTTTTTTAAATATATTTTCGTTCTTAAGACACTTATCTTTAAAGATTTCCATATCACTTTATGACATCATCATTGATAATGTTGAATACTTGAAATATCTTGCAAACTTACGTAATATTGACACCTTTTTGGTGTAGACATATTTTTTGATGATATCTTTATCCTAACCAATTTTTTCTAGCTTGAAATGACGTCTCTTTAATTAGGTAAAAATGTTTATCCTCCTGTTCATGTATCACCAGCTATTCAATCCTCAGAAATCATATAAACAACGTGATTAAACCAACGTCAGGAATAGGTCAGCAAAAAAATATTGGCGTTCAATCAATTGGTATTCAACGCCTGGTAACAAAAATTTAAAAACTGTTCAATGCGTATGCTAACTCTATTTTTTCTAAATATTACTAAGGGTTACGAAGCTTTCTATACCTCGTTTAGCAAAGAAATGACAAAGACATGGCAACTAAATGAGAATTTGATACCACCTGGTAAGTTTTTAGGTTGCAGATATTGGCTTCAGGAAGTAATTTAATTTTGCAGTGCTTTATTAATGCTAATTAATTATTTGCTGATATCTCATCATTGATAAGCCAGGATATTTTTGGATTTTCATGCGCAATCGTCAGATGTTTACGAATTAATTTTCGCAAAACGTAACTTTGTAGCAGCTTGTTCTTTTAATTTTCATTTTTGTTGCACACTCCAGCTATTTTAAACTAGATGTTGAGAAACCAGAAAATTAACTTGTAAGTAAAAGCTACAACTGATTGCATTTTAGGTACTATAGGAACGAGATTACAAAATTAAAAATGCAATTTCCGGCTGGATAGAATATTTTGAGCTGTGCAAGATAGAATAGGACCGTTTGAACGTTAATGTACCGTATTGTAGTGCATTACTTCTTTTAAAATAAGTTCAGGCTATGTTTACAAGTTCAAAAAGTCTTTCCACTAAGCTACGTTCCACTTAACCAAGCGTTGTTGGAGGGATTCCGGCTTTTGTCATTGTTTTTATAATATAATACGATTAATCTTCAATTATTTTTTATTGTTGCTACATTTTTCATTTCACGTTCTACAGTGTTAAAGATAAACTATAAGGGCGAAGAAAAATATAGCTCAACCAATTCTCTTGAGAAAAAAAATGAATTGTATTTAGGTATGGCAACAACAACACATTGAAATCTCCAGGAAATTTCCTCTTTGAACGAAACAAAATGGTAGACGCAAGTGGGACAAACACGCGTCAAGCTAGCTTTATTTGCAAGAAAAATAAAAGTTACTTGCCCATAAAAATTAACTTACCCCCAAATTAGCTTCTTAATTAATTTAAACCAGGCATGTATCTACAACTGGTTGGCTACCTTTATTTATTTATTTATTTGTTTGTTTGTTTGTTTGTTTGTTTGTTTGTTTGTTTGTTTGTTTGTTTGTTTGTTTGTTTGTTTGTTTGTTTGTTTGTTAATTCATTCATTCATTCATTCATGCTACTATTTTCAAATTCATTTATATATATATATATATATATATATATATATATATATATATATATATATATATATATATATATATATATATATATATATATATATATATATATATATATATATATATATATATATATATATATATATATATATATATATATATATATATATATATATATATATATATATATATATATATATATATATATATATATATATATATATATATATATATATATATATATATATATATATATATATATATATATATATATATATATATATATATATATATATATATATATATATATATATATATATATATGATGGCAGGGGAGAAAATTATAAGTCATGACAACAAAAACAACTTTTTAATACCAAAATATATCTGAAAAAAAAACAGAAAAGTACCTAATATTTATACCCATTATTTATTCAATAGAAGGACTTAGATCAGGTCTTATGATAATAGAATCTTTTTTTTTTTGAATCAGCTGGTTAGTTAGCTAATTTCTTCTACATTTTGCACAAAAACATAATTACTGCATGTAGTGAAGCCAGTTGAAACAACAATGATGGCTTTTGAATTTATCTACAGGTATTAATTCCTTTTTTAATACTATTTAGGATAGCATTTTTAACAAATACACTTCTTTGTGTCGTCTTTTTTTCCTGATCAAAACAAACTTTCTATTTTACTGTTATGTATTATATATTTACAGACTGCAGCTTATTTTACCGCCAAGAAAGTATACTAAAAGGTTATGTATCTATTTGGAAAATACCATTAAAATATAGCAAGTCGTAGAAAAGTATTAATTATTCATGACTAGATTTTTTTATATTTTTGCAATAAAGTTGGTATAATTTCTTGTACCTTGACCTTCTTCTGGTTGTTACACAATGTTGTTGACATCAGCACACTGCAGAGGTGCTCGTTGCTATTTATCGCCACATATTATCTGTAATAAACGCTTGTTATTATCCTCACCCGAATTAGTCGTGATTACAAAATTGTTATAATAATCATAATGCATAAGGTATGTCAGTAATATATGTAAACATTTTTAAAAGTAACCCCCTTTTTTCTCTGCTTAATAACGGCGTCCCTAATAGAAATACGTCCAAATAAAATGTTAGAGAATTTTTTTTGGGGGTTCAATTAATCTTTCACGGGATATTTCTTGTCAATTCACTCGCTACCTGCAGTAAAGGTTTTTCGATGCTACCTTAAATGTATATGTACATTATTTCATTGAGTTAAGTAAAACAAAATTACGTCACAAGTTTAGAACATATTAAGGTAATTTTTTTACCAAGATGCCCTTTGATATCTTAATAACATATTAGACAAAAGAAAAGTATTTTAATATATCACAACCACCACGTCATCTAGGTTTATCTTTTTAAGTGTCTCGTTTTGCTTTGCATTACGCTAAATTCTTTTATTTATAATATTAAATTATATTTTATTGATTTTTTTTTATTTTTCATATAGAGACGTGTGTATGGCAAGTATTGAACGATGATTTAATAATTTTCTTTTCATCAATTATTCTTTTTTTATTTGATTTTCTCGTCACAAAATAAAAATTTGGATCAGCAAGAAGAAATAAATATTAGGTGTATTAGTAAAAAGAAGTCAGTGGTTTAGAAATACCTTAGTGGATATGTTATGCACAAATTGTACAAGAAGTTGAAGAACTCTAAAAATTCTCATTATACACAAGATGAATACCAACAAGCTATGGCTAATTTATATGCAGGTCAAGAAACAAATAAAGAACAACAACAAAAACCACAAATTATAGAGTAAATGCTTTAAATTGAGGTGGTCTATGGAGCATTAGGAAATTACACGCACAAAATATTTAATGTAGCAGAAAAGTTTTTTGTACCCAAGTATAAAAATCAAGATTAGGAAAAATGAACATTCCAGATCTTGTAAATAAATTGTTAAAAGTTTCATATGTAAAATATTTTTACATTTTAAAACAGAACTGGATATTGACGCCGAAGTTACTAAGAATACTCTACATATGCAATAATTGAGTTGTGCATCAAAGTGCGATCTTTTTCCTTTCCAAGGCATGTTATTTTAACACGCAAGGCAAAATCAAAAAAAGCAAAAAAATCTTTGCGAAAAGAATTAAAAAAATCTGCTAAAGAAAAGTCTACTGGCCTCATATTAATATCTTAATATTTACATATATAAAATGTTTACTTTTCTTGTGCTTGTTTTATGCTGTGTTCTTTTTGGTATTTCGTCATTACTAATACTCTCCCATGCACGTTTTTGTCAAATCGTATCTAAACTCTTTAAGATCAGGAGTGCCTACAAAACCTTCATTGCACACCAAAATAGTTTCAAACTTATTGCCTTGCCTTCACTCTTCTTATCAAAAAACTCAAAGTAATATGAAGTATTTTTATTTCTTTCCAAAATTAGGTTGTTGGCTTAAAGCTATTAATTTTAAATTAAAAAATATCTGTATAAGCAAAGGTGACTTATGTCTACACAGATGAAATATTATTTATTATTTAAAATGAAATATTAGGCTCTACGTAAGCTATGTTGTGCTGTAATCCAGTGGAGCGTGAGTTTGGTGTGACAAGAAATATTATAAAAACAACAATAACAACAACAACAACAACAACAACAACAACAACAACAACGACAACGACAAACTAACTAACTACAACTTAAACAGTGCAAGGCATAAATAATAGCTTTGCTTTGGTTTAACCCCCAATCTAAAAGTGCAACATTTATTTTAATTAAGTAAGTAAGTAATATTATAAACATCATGTAAAAACATAGCTTACCTTCTCAAATAGCATAGGTTATCTTACATAAGTAGGTTGCCGTTTACCTTCCTGATGGTTTCCTTTTAAAGATACAATAAAACCACAGCTAGTACATCTTTTGTTGGTGTGTTGGTGTTTGATCCGCTTAATGCCAAAAACTAGGAGGCAATTTAAAGGTTTCGTGGTAATGTAATCCGTTACAGCTTGAGATAATATTCATTTAGGAATCGTTAGCTAAACAAAGAGAATTATTATCGGCTGAACAACATGAAGCTTTTGGAATAACTTTACAAACCTGGAATGTCGTACATCTAAACTTTACTTGAAATTTGAATGTGTTAGAGTTTTTTCATGAGTTTTAATAACATTTCTCTAGGTCAAACGTTTAAATCGGAAGCGTTGTTTTTCTTCCCTAATCTAAGCATTGCCTGGAAGTATATAGTTATGTCGTAACACGGTGTTTAATTAACTGGTGCAAGCTCTAGCAATGTCAAAGGATGTACAGCCTTATGTCAGTATTCGGCAAGTGCTGAGATATTAGCACAAATTCTTACTGCATGTCGGGGAGTTTGCGCTGAAGTTGTACGTAGCACGATTCATGGTCTCTCTTCTTGTATGTGTCATAAAGTTTTCCTCTTTTTTTTGCTCCAAATAACTGTTGTTTGGGTATAAGAGCATACAGCACGACAGAAACACAAATTGCTAACATGTCAACGTGAAGCAGGCAGCAAGCATTCCAAATCAGCAACTTCGGCGATATACAACATTTTGAATTGGATTTTACAGATTTGTGCACACAACACTGGTACACTAAATCTATATATACATTGCATATATATTGCCGATCGTTTATGATTCCTATGCATTTATATACATATTGTAGCGATTATAAAAAGCTTCCAGAGTGACTTTAGTTTACTGGTAATAAGACTATAATCCTGTAGGTTGCTTTTTGTCTAATTCTCTAAATGATAAAATGGCATCACTTAGCAGCTTCCATCGCCCGCAAGATAAAAATTGATTTGGCAGTTGAATAGGACCGGTAACTAACTTCTAACTTCCACAATGTCCGCATTACGGAACAAATCACTCCATAGCGCGAAAAAAAACCCGCAGGATCCTAAGTGAGTCCTAAATCCCGTGTAATTGACGAGCTATGACAAACAAGGTTAAGAACTCTGAAATCCCGCCCTTTTTTGCAATAATTTATGTCCAGGATTGCAACTTAAATTGAGGAAACTTTAGAACTATCATGGATTCCTGTATCGCTATGAAATCGAATTGTCATTACGGATTTATTAAAAACGCTCACAATGTCATTCAATTTACATCATAATCCAGAATGGCTGAAGAAATATCAGATTATCTTAGCCAAGATTGAGAAATTATATGGTAGTACATTCTCAGCCTCGCCAGTAAAAAATGATCGGTATCTTAACACAAAGGTCAAGGAATGGAAAGCTGAAGTAACGACGGACTTTTATGATCAACCACTACCTGAAAAGCAGCCTTGCGAATGCAGATGTATTTTAAAAATATCCAGCATTTACAGGCAGGGATCCAAGCACTATCTGCAGGTCTTGCTTGAAGAGTGTAAATACAGGCCAGTACCTGTAACCTTAAAAATAAGGCATCTTATTGATTCAGATGACGACGACGAAGAACCATTCCTTGTAGTATAGTTAAAACTCGATAGATTTTTGTACATTAATGTTGTATACAAAATAAACCATGAATGATTTGAAGAAGGCTGAAATTATAGCCGCGATCCATAAGATAAAATATGCTGATACTGCAACGCAGACCGTCGGGCCTCAGTGTAAAAAATGCTCAGATATCATGGCTATGAAAATACTCGATGAGTACATAAGAGGCCTCGAAGCAAAACAGAAACGAACAATAATTTATGACGGAGATTTCATGATTGATGCAACTACTGGTGAGGTTGTGGGTATCGTCTAGTTTGTTCATTAACAAATTAGATTATGAATACTTAGGCGGTGCCTCTAGGTATTTCTTACATGTTGAATATATTGAAGTTTTTTCATAAATTCCGGTTTGCCCCCCTCGCGTCCCTTCTCGACTAGCTGCTGTCTCTCTCGTTCATTAAGCGACTCTACGATTTTTCTGGTTCTCTGACGTATTTGCTCCTTAAGCAGCATATAGCCTTGCTTCTCTTGCATTATTAGACTGAATTCATAATCACTTATCACTCCATTTTCAATAGCCCTTGATATAAGATCAACTATTGAATTCAGCTTAGTCTCTGCAAGGAGTCTTATTGAGTCGTGTTTTTTACGTTTATAGTTCAATTTCTTCCCACCTTGTTTTTAGGCTGTTTGTCCTAATCCAACGGCTATGGAGATACCACTCAACATGCTTGCAATACCAACACTGCTAGTGATCACACATATTGCGAGTAATCCATGATCCATGTAGTGTATCCAGGTTCCATGCATTCCACATTTTTAGCGAGTTTTTCACGTTGCTTAACTTCGCTTCGTAGAAACTGGTCTATTTCCTCTATTTTCTTCAATCGATACACATGCCCCTCATTTTCTTGATCAGGTGCACTCGGTGGTAAACTCGGATAAAGCTTTGTAATATCTGTCATATTTATTCTATCAGTATATGCATGGTTATACCCATGAAAGAAACGTTTTTATCGTGGTGAAATTCATCTGTTAACATGAACTCGAGACGATCGGTCAAGCCCTTCAAAGGAAGGTATACAGGAGTAGCAAAATTCCACGTGAAAATGTCTCCCCAAGCACCTACCTCCTTGGTGGGAAGCAGAGCCAGTATCTTGGATTTTTTACCATCCAGCAAGCAATCATCCTCATCTAACTGAGGGCAAACAAGCACCAGTCGTTGGTATAGATCGGTCCTATATAATGAATTGTAGTCACCCTTCATATAGTATTTTTTACTGCGATCGTAGGGTAGATCCAAGAGCTCTTGCAGTTGTCCATGAATCACCACCGTGTACCCGTCATTGACACGTAGCCTGCAGAGTCCATATTTCAGGACAAACAGCTTAATCTTAACCTCTGCCTGACTGTTGACGATACTTGCTAAATCCTCGATCTTGTACAACCCATTCATTATTTCAATTCTAGTAACCGTCTGATCGGGCCCTAGCTTACGGATAGTAAAGTCGATGTTACTGTAGAGGTTCAGCCATGTAGGTCGTATACTCAGAGAGAGCTATCATCGTGTCCTGCCTTAGGAAGTCCTCAAATATCTTAGGGTTCTCTATACCTGTGACATACACTTGTTTCATGTTTCTTTAAAGAAACAATGAACATATATTCGTATAATCCTAGAGTAAAGTACAAGTCCAACAGAGGCGAGTGGCCTCTCGGCGTAACTAACTTGGAGCATCAGGACCTCTACGTGTCTACGACTCAGCACATTTCCGTGGCATTTCCACAGTTCACCAAGTACCCCATCAAAGTTTCCACTAAACTGTTGAACGATTCCGTGAGTGTAAATTGTGAGGGGCAAGCCTTGGACTATTGAAATATCCAGGTGAATTTCGCTTGTCATTGCGCGACAACGGCGTTGGGGATCTCTGCCAAGCACATGAGTGGCTCCGTACCTCTTGTTAACTCGATTTTCAAATTCCATGCCTATTACCACATGCGTCGCATTCTCGCGAGAATGAAGATACCCATGCCATACGAAGGAGGCTTTTCCCAGTACGAGAACCCCTACTCCACCTCAGTGTATGCGCGAGAATGTCGTGAGTACGGTGCGGACCCCAACGCTTTATACAAGTTCAAAGCCCTGGTATCCTCGTTGACAAGTGGTAGATGGTGGCCGCAGGTTGATGGAGATTGGGCCAATTTTATCATCCCCACTAGCCAGGGTCTGACATCGCAGGGCCTGATGAAGCTTAGCGAGAGTATTCGCGTTTACGTGATCTTGCTACTAGGATCACAAGCGAGTGCCAAGGCCTCAATTCTAGGCTCTAATGCCGATAACTTTACGGCTAGACAGATCCTCATGCACAAATTCGAGGCCATGGTTCAACGTGAGGAAAACGTAGGTCAAGACATCACCGAGTTTCAAAAGGTGCTCCAGTATGCACGGACTACAGTAAACTTCACCGTGATGTCCAGCGTGTATATGTTTCCCTCCAACATGGAACTACGCATTGGAAAGATTGTAGGATATAACAACAACGTTCTAATCGCGCCCTCTAACATAGGTGTAGGTGTAGAGCTAGATATGAATACTATAGGCCGTACTGTTAAACATAAGGCATCCTTCACTACACCTCCCAGGCAACATACAAAGAAAACCACGCCTCATCCTGATACCAAGGAAGCCTACAGGCAGCACGAGGATACCAAAGCCACGCTGGTTATGGTTGGAGTGGGGATAATCCTCGCATATACTTAGTGGAAGTAAGTCCAATGTGTTTTATTAACATACTAGACTTTTCATCTATTCTTCCCACTCCTTCTGTTACCTACATAGGCAACGACGACACCTACAGCACCTGCTATTGCCATGTACAAATGCTTTGCCACAAATTCCACGACTTTAGCAGCTACTCGGAAGAATAACGATACGATGGTACCAATAATGCCAGGTAATGCAGCTCCCGCTCTGCCTGCCAAATATTTGAGGAACCGTCCTAGTCTCTCCAGCTGCTTTTGAACGAAATCTTTGGTACCACTACCTACTCCTGCTGCATCTGATGTTCCACCACCCGTGAGTGCTAGTACCAAGGTGGATATCAGTAAGCCCATAGCTGAGAAAATGCTGGCAATCGTTATACCTTGTCCCTTGAATAGAATGGTCAATTTCTCACGTAAGGATGTATCATCCCCCGGGATCTTCATGAGGGTCTCCTTAATCGCCTTCATCTGACTGTGGATCTTGGAGGATAGTAAACCATGGGCATCTTGAATGGCTTGTTTTTCACCCCTCAGCCGCTCAATGTCCTCCTGTGCTTTGGTAATGTCCTTATCCCAGATAGCTAGCTGTTCCTCGGATGCTCCAGGTGTGGCCTTCTTGCTCTCGAGCTCTTTCACCTTCGCTTCTCTATCTCTGATCTGAGAATCATATAGTATTATTTTGGCTTTTAGCGTCTTCAGGTTACCGTCAAGAGTCTGAAGCTCGCGGTTTAGCCCCCTTCTTTCACTTTCGTATAAGGCCTCGGTAAAGGAAGTATCCTCCATGAGGCTCTTCGTTTCATCCAAGACGTTTTTGATCAACGGAAGCATCTCTATATCATCTGCGTTATTCTCGACTGTATCAATATCATTCAGGGGTTTTTGAGTTCTTATTGTACTGCCTTTGTTGGGTGTAACATAGCCGGCAAAACCTAAGGCATTCAAAAGCGTAGGTCCTAAGGCCGTCTCTATAGCTGTAATAGTTCTTAACTCACCGGTCGTAGTCGTAAGCACTATCTCTTTATAAACCCGTTCACCCTTCGTCATCTGTCTAAAAACAAGCTTTTTACCTTCATCGACCCTAAAATAATGATAATTTTTATCGGTTGACAGCAATCCTAAATGCTCGCTAAGCTTAGCATAAAGATCGTCGACGGTTTCCTCTAAATTCTGTTCCCCAAGCCCAACATCCAATCGCCTATGCGCACCTCCCTGCTGTTTTCCTGGTGTTAGGCCGACATCAGGCGCAGGTCGAAGGATTTCGCTCTCGCTACTGAACTCTTCAGGCTCCTCTTGAATATCTGTTTCTTCTGTAAAGTCGTCATCTTCATATTCCGGATTATCAGCCATTCATTTCAAGCCCGAACCACTATAAATAAATGAGTGTATTTGGTAAATTAGATCCCCATAAGGAATTAAAAATCATGTATGGCATGAAGGGAAAAAAACAAAAGGGTGAAAGTATTGCATGTACCGTCCACGATTGGCCAAAATGAGGATTTGTACGTGGACATCCCGAACCTTGGTCAACACGACGTATTTCCTCCTTGCAGTTTAAAGCTCTTGTTTGACCTTGAATTAACGGGAACCAATACTAAGCGTACTATTGTGAGCAATATCGGGAGACCCTGGTTCAAAATCTCCGCATGACCCTGAATGCGAATGAAATTCAGAATATTGCCGATTACAACATACTCGGGTTGTATCGCGATCACTGGATTTCAAAATTTCAAAGGGACAATAATCTGATCCTTCAGGGCATTAATCCTAACGACGGCACTGTGAGGGCTTTGCTACTAAAGGCCACTGATCACGTCGGAAATAAAGAGGAAAAGGCGATCGCCGAGGCCTACGGCAACACCTTCTGTATACCGCTGGCCAAGATGTTTTCGTTAACTAGATATCTTCCCTTTTACCAAGCTGGACTCCACGATAGATTGACATTTGTCATTTCGCGTCTTACGGTGACGTTATCAAGGACTCCGGGACTCAAGCGGTAGGCTCAAGAGCGACCAAGCCAGCCGATGCTGGTTATAAAATTACCAATATTGCGCTCGAGTTTGATAAGGTTGTAAACGAAGACCTCGCTAGCGCGATCATGAGCCGTTATTCCCGGATCGCGTTTCCCTATGAGCGTGTACTCCGTAGCAAAGTTGTCACGATGAAAAAATCTGACACGAGTTACAACTTGCAAATTGACACACCCGCCAAGAGCCTTAAAGGTGTTTTTCTGTTATTTCAGGACCCCGGTATAGTTAAACCATATGCTGGAAATAATGAAAAATTTTATAATCCTGGTATATCGTCGGTCAGTGTGGTCGTTGAGGGGTCTCCGAATGAATTGTGTTTACACGCCATGTTCCCAAAAGATCACATAGAACAGGTGGCTGCGTTGATGGGATCCCATGATTCCATAGGTCAATTCTTTACGGAAAGATATGGGCTATTTATCGATTTCAGATCATCAGATGACCATACCTTACATTGCAGCAGGCGACCCCTACAGAGGCTCAGTGACGGCATTACTCTCCATATGAATAAGAAAGCAGACGGTACTGGTGATATTAGATGTTACGTCTATCTCATAATGGACGCCCAGCTGAACATCCTAGATGTGCGTTTTCACAGTGTCGAGTATTAAGACCAAATATTCAGTACCACGCGTTATTCTATAGCTCATAAACTATAGAATAAACATGGCAAGCATTGCGATTATCTATTCAGCAAATTCGGCAGTCATAGCGACAAAGAACGACGAAGGCACGATAAAGCGATCGAACAACTTCAAGCTGCGCAAGCTCAGTGGGTGAGGGAACGTCAAATGAAAATAGACTGGTATAACCGACGGCGGGAGGAACAGCGTGCTGCGGGGCGAAGTCTCAAGGAATTAGACGAAGGTATGAGAAAGTATTTCATTGCTACGATTGAAAAAGCTCCGAAATTATCTGATTTTTATGTCCCCAGTAAACAACAAGCCGATGGTGAACTCACGTTTATAGTTGGCTCCTTAGCCCTCCTCGGTTTTGTAGCATACAAATACATGTAATGCAGAACGTTTTCGATATGTAATAAATATGTCGAAAGTAAAGCATATTGTTACTCCTGAAGAAGCAGAAAAATAAAACAGCATCTATTACCAACCAGAACATCTATAGACTGGAGGGAAAGCCATTAAGATACTCGCTGAAAAATCTGGTCTTTCCAAAAAGAAAGTCATACATTGGCTGAGTCGTCAGTTGCTCTGGCTCAGGCATATCAAGGGTAAGTCTGATATCAGTTACTCGCATAGTTGCAGAAACGTCCGAAGCTCTTTGGACGATGTTATTGAAAGAACGCTACTTGAAATGTCCTGCAACGAGTGATTAGTGGGAAAAAATATCCCAAAACTTTGAAGAATTATGCAACTTTCCAAACTGTGTAGGTGCAATTGATGGTAAACACGTTATGATGCAAGCACCTGCATCATCTGGCTCTACTTTTTTAATTATAAAAAAGCATCACTGCATAGTTCTGTTATCTGTATGTAATGCCACTTAGGAATTTACGCTAGTGGACGTAGGTCAGTCACAACAGAATAGCGATGGAGGAGTGTTTTTAAATAGTAGCCTTGGAACGGCAGTAAACGATCAAACGTTGGGCATTCCTAATGCAACAATACTTCGTGGAACTCAAGAGAACTTCCCATATGTTTTTGTGGGCGATGAAGCATTTCCCCTCAAGTGATTTTTGATGAAACCATATGCTAGAACCAATTTTAATAGCCAAAAAAGAATATGTAACTACCGCTTTTCTCGAGCACGAAGGGTTATAGAGAAATAAAATAAATTTCTTAAGATATAGCTACTATTTGCAAAAATAAAACCCACAACATTAATTCGTGGAAATTTGAAAGTACATGTAGACCTACACAGCTACAACTGGAAAATATTTTTTAGTTTTGTATAAACTAAGCAAAAAAGGTAGCTAGTAGCTAAGCTAGCTTACCATCAATGTCTCCCAATCATTTTGAAATTTCCTCCAAGGACCTTATTTTTCTGTCTTTGTCTTTGTATTCTGTTGAGTACACTTTCCATATGCACGAGTGCTCTGGCATTAGGTTTACTAACTTTTTATGCACAGAGAGTTCTTCACGTTCTTCTTCCCAAAAAGATTTATCAGCAAGATCTTGCTGCTGTTCTGAGTCATCAGCATTCTCTTGGGCACTTGGAACTGAAGGACTTGCAATGCCAGAAACAATGTCAGGACTCATAATGCCAGAAACAAGATACGGTTGATGGAATGGGAGATGTGACTGTGGCACTAGCTGCTTGTGCTGAAGGGATCATCACAGCAGAAAGGACAGGATATCGCACACGTATCTGTGGTGTTCTTGGTTGTCCAATGCTACAAATTATTTGTTGTTGCTTCACATGCTTCACAAATAACTTGTTTCTTATAATCATTTCGTCTTCCCTTGAAGTTTCGTCACTACTAGTGTTGTTTGCCATTTTGTTGTTCGTTTACTCTACATCTCGCAATTTCAGCCACAATTTTTCTCCAATTTAAGTCGATTTGATTGGTTGAAAATATTTTTCCGCCGTTAAGAAAAAAATAGTTGAAAATTTTCAACTTTTATTTTTGTTCCAACGTTTCCAGCGGAACCACCTTTGTTTTGATATACTGCGCATGTGCAATTCGGAAATATTTCTTTTCCGAGGAAAATTTTCCTGAGTGGAAACGTGCCTTTAAGGAAATAACTTCCTTGATTTTTAGGTTCTCTATTTTTACTTGTGGGTGAGTTTCTCATTTTACTATAAACAACTGTAAGTGCTGGTAATGATATGAATTAGTATTTGTAGGATATATTCAGAATTTGGTCAAAACGTGAATTACGCAGGACTTTTATTAAAATATTTCCCGGTCATCATGAATTAGCTGCAATATCTCATTTTTCAGTATTTCTTATAAGAAGGAACGAGAAAAAAATTTTCTTTGTAAAATTTTTTAGAATCTTCAATTATTTGTTTGTAACTGTTCTTTCATTTCTTTAAAATATGTTTGTTAACAAGGAAATGATTGAAAATGGAATACGACAATATGTCTTATAGCATAAAGCAAATAAGCAGCTTTAACACATAACAAAAGTCATTAATCAAATCTTAAGCTGTTTACTTAGAATGCCAAAATTTTGAAATTAAATCTTGCTTTAGTTATTTCACATAAAAAAGGATGCACATCTACGTAACGAGTTCCATTAAAAATGCTTATTGTTATTATTTTTTTTTTTGCATTACTATCCCTGGATGACAAACAAATGTGCATGTACATGTACATGTATAACACTTGACATCATTTTTGCGCAAAGCACATAAAAACATTAAAGACAACGACACGTGCAGTTTCGCATCAACAGCTTCCTGTTTTGTTAGTTTATTTCTTTCGCTTAATTAAAGTAAGTCATCAGTAAAAAAAGCAATTTGTTTTGACCTAAACAACTGACACAGTGATAAATTGTTAACAATAGATCAACAAGCTGGGAAATTATGAAGTAGTCACGAAACCGGAATCCTTAAGCTTTTAAATTTTGTTTCTTAAAATTACGTGAAATGAAACAAAAAGCAAAATAATCCTCCTCTTTCCATGCAACATATAACTTTAGAGAGAAAACAATTTATGGACGCTCTTACTGGAGTATGTTTGCGGGAAATGGTGCTAATTATCAATACAGTGTATTGTAATTTAAGATTTGTAACTTGTTTTGAATTGTATTTAAACTAAAAAAGAAACCGACACAAAAAATATTCTAAATGATTATTCTTGTGTCGTGGTGCGGTGGAACGATGTTTTCAGCGCTACAAAATTTTTATTTAACACTTCCTATGTTATATCGAAATGTATTTATCCAGAAACATTTCTCGACGTTTAGTTAATTCAAAATGGTAACTGTAAGTTTTGTTTCAACTCAAAAAAATTGCATTTGTGCTTCGCCATATAATTGTGTATAGTCTGTAAATTTCTTTTATATGTATTGAGCATTCAACAGTATTTTATATACATAATAATAAATACGAAAAAACACAACAAAACTCATATTAATACAGTAAAAACTTTGAAATAATTTTAAATATAATGTCGGCGAGTGTGCGGCAGATGTAAATAACAGATATAAATGCTACAAAGGATAATTTTAAAAAATCAGCTATGAAAAAATGCTCACATTATCTTCATTTCAAATCACATAACGAATAAATAATTTTTTTTATAATAATTTGTCCCTATTTTTGATTCTATTTCTTTGTTCTAAAATAAAAATGTCGAAGATCAGAATAAATCGCAGCAATATCTTGAACTATGGTAAGAATTTCGTCATCTTGATTTCTGTTGCATGGAGCAGGCTTCACGTTTGGATAGGCTGGGACGAATCGTCTCCATAATGTGACAGTGTCATCACTTCCAAGACATGGGTAGGTCATTAGTTTCTGAAAAAATGATGAAATAAATCAAACTAATAATCTTTAGTGATGATATTAACTCTATTCAGGCTGGCAGAAGGCGGCTGGTGTTCTCAGAGAACTGGTGCTATTAAACTATTAGGGTCTTATGAAAAAAAGTAATTTTGCCTAATGTAAGTATACGAATATGTATGAACTTTGCGTCATGTAAACGTTACGTATTATTGCTTTTACTTACAATTCTGTCCTGAAACAACCTGTAAATTATTAGGGGGAACATTAGGTAACCACAAGATCTTATAAATAACAACGGTATTATAATTTTTTATTTTTATTTTTCAGATATAGATTTTAGTTCCCTTGAAATCATAATTTCAACCGATAAGATAGACATTGCTTATATCGTCAACATACCTGCAACATGTTATTGTAGTTTCATATAGAAGTAGAAAATCCTGTGAAACTATTTTTTTTTCTGAAAGGTAAGACATTTTATTTATGTCCTTTTTATATTTTATAGCATTAACTTTGAGGCATAAGGTTGGTTAAAATTGTTAGCAATTAAATAATGGTCCTTCTGAAACATTTACTTATAAAAAAAACAGAAATGTCTATTCTTACCTTTCGTTTCAAATTTGTCTTTACAACATCTGCTGTCATTTTAGGAATAGTATCGTTAAGTTCCTTCAAGAAAGATTGTTTTCGCTTCTTGTTAATTTCCTCTTTTTGGATTGTATATAAGACCTCTACATACGCTTCAATAATCTTACTATTAAAATCAATTCTCTTGGTAAGCTATAAATAAATGCAAAGAAATGGAATTTTAGTAATTGATAATAAATAAGGAAGTTAAAACCGTATTTCCTCTTGAAGGAAAGTAATACATCTTTATTTTCTAATAATCACTAAAACTAAAATGCCTTTACAAATTAGTTTTTGCTACGTACATGAAATTTTTGAAATATATCTGTTGAATCGACGTACGCTGCAGCTAATTGATAGGCATACCTCTTCCTTCTTTGGTCAGAATAGATAATTCTTAACTAAAATATATATCATATAGTACAGTGCTTTCTCGAGTTTTTTCGTTGACATCCACGCTAAGATATAATCTTAAACTTCCTGCTATTTATCAATTACTTCTACTAATACTCGCGCTTCTACGCCGCCTAGGTAGCGTTAGGAAAATGTTATATTTTTAAATAAATGATACTATGCTGGTAAAAGACTTTGTAAGAAAAGGCAAGTTTCGTTAAAATTTCTTAATTTTACTTTTTAGTGCTGTGTGTCTGATATTATGGAACAAATTTTAACTTACAAGTTTTTTCTTTAATTTTGTGATCGACTGTAACGTGTTCATCGTACGGGTGAACAAGTGTTCCATATAGGTTTCTAAATGACATTCTCTGTTATTTTTAGCAGCGTCTTTGATCAGATTTTATTCCACTAAACACACTAACCCAACTAAAAATAAATGAAATTTCATGCAGTTACCATCTTTTACCATCAATAGTCTTTAATAAAACATGCATTGTTAGCATGATTTTTACTCACCGAGAAAGACGATTTTTAAAACAACCATGGTTATTGCAATCTTTTACAATGGCTTCAGAAATATACGGTTGGGATTTTATAAGTGCGAATTTTGATTGACAGTTTCAGTATTATATAATACGGTTGAAAGGGATATTTCATACTTGATTTAAAGAAATTTCAGTATTTCCTGACAAACAATTTAAATTTTCTGGAACGTTTTTGTTTGTTTTCAATTTTTTTTTGTTAACGCATTATTTTAATAATGACGTTAGTAACAATCTTCACTTTCGCTGTAATTATCTTCCAGCATTGAAATTTTAATAGGTATTTAAATGAGTTCATAAATTGTTCTGGAAATATACTGCGGTAATCAGTTGCTGTATGTTGCCACTTTTTATATTAGACAATTGTGACAAAAGAGCGCCCATAAATGGGGTCGCAACACAGGAGCGCTTCCAACAATTCATTACTCGTTTTCCACTAAACAATGCTTTTTCGAAGCATGGCGCAGATTGCAATAAGATGGAATTAAAAATTAGGTTGTTAGGCTCTGCAGTATCTTTTTTTTTTTCAGTGATTGCATTTTGAGAGTCCTTTCGTCTTTTCGTTTTTAAATTTTTTATGATTTATTTTTTAAGTAAATATACGACCTGGTGTCTATTTTCTTTTTTCTTTATGATGAGCTGACAAATTGTTGAGATATTTATTTATATTGAATATATTTCTAGATTTGTATTAATTGTTAAAAAAAAATTACGAGCACAAAAATTACCGCAACAAAAGAATGTACAAATGTTTCTTTTTCAAATAACATGATAAGACACCTTCCCAACAAGTTTCGATATGATATAGGAAGCATAACGGTAAGATGAATTAGCGCTGACTAAGACTCAGTTTCTTTTAATATACTACATAACTTCTTAAATTACTTAGTCTCGCGTCATTCATATTTTGTAATTCCCTGGTCTTATTTTACAACGGAAATCAACTGGCATAACAGGAAACAGTTGATTCAAAACTGCACGTGTTGTTGTCCTTTAAAACTTCATCCTTTGCTAATGTACTTTTTGCAAAACTGATGTCAAGTGTGGGGGAATTTGAATGTACACTTGAGTGTCACACACTAACAAAGCAGAAAATATTTTCTAACCATCTGCAATTTTAATGGAAAACATTTAATAATTTGCAATCTTTGAATTATCTGGAGACAATTAGTTTCATCAATGTATTTTTGGATTCTTTTTCAACAGATATGCAGATATTTACTTCCTTAATTCTGCGGAGTAAGCTTCAAAATGGGTATTTTTCAATAAATTAAACTTGACCAGAAAGACATAATAATATATATTTTATTACCCTCAAAACAGACAGTTTTTGCAACTCCCGCTCGAAGAGAAAGAAGGAAAATAAATTCTGACTAAATCCAAATATCTTAATTATCTACAGTATGTAAAGTCAACAGTCTTCCAGAATATTTTATCTTCACATTCCAAATGTTTTTGGTTGGACACTTTAACACTGTAAAGTGTACAGAAATCAATACTTGTAATTACTGTCATATTTATTTTATATTAAATAAAGATATTTAGGTATGTTTTGGTTAATGTTAGTTAAATGACAACTTTATTATTATGAAACAGAATTATAATAGATGGAAAAGGTTTTCGGACTGAAAACAATTAGAATATATCTCTTATATAAAATTTAAATTAGATTATTGCAATAATCATAAATAAGTCGCCCACATTTTTTACTTTGATGGCAATGTTCTACGCCGTAGATTGGGAATGTATTTAAGTAACGTCAAATGTCTCTGTTTCCCAAAAATTTAATACCGTGAAACGCTGCTACTATGTTTTCATTTAAACACATATAATTGTGAATGTAAATGCATTGGCAATGTATTTTCCTTGCTAAAGCCCCTTTATCTACTTTTCATAAAGCATATAACATTCATATAAGAATTAAGATACCAGCACATTAATCAGGGAAAATTTTTTTGTTTGTAAAAGTCTAAAAAATAAATGCAAAAAAAGTTTTTTTTATGCCGAGGAACGTTTCTTGATAAATATAATTTTTGATAAAACGTAGGAAGTGTTTATTCAACACTTTCTACGTTCTATCATATCGGTTTCTTCTTTAGCCTAAATACAATTCAAAACAAGTTACATCTTTTCGTTCATTAAAATAAACTTTATTGTATTGTATTGATAAATAGCGACCCAGAAACTCACTCAAACCGAAAACGATGTAAGGGTGTGCACGTAAATGTAACGTAACTTTAGAAGACGAATACTTTCGTAGATGCTAAATTTTACTAATTTGGAGACACCGTCCTATAAAATATTGCATGAAAAAAGAAGAATTATTTTGTTTCTTGTTTCAATTTACCTAATTTTAAAACACGACATTTAAAAGCGTTAGGATAACAGTTTCGTGCCTGCTTCATAATTTCACTGCTTGTTGATCTGAAGTAAACAATATATCAGCAGCTCAGATAACATACAATTCAGCAAATAAAATCAACTAACATAACAGGAAATTGTTGATAAGAAACTGCACGTGTTAATGTGCCTTTAAAATCCTTAATGCTTCGCGTAAGCGCTTTGTGCAAAAATGATGTCAAAGGGTTGTGAAGTTATACATGTAATTGTTTTGTTAAGCAACGACAGTAATGCAATAATATGAAATAAGTATAAAGGAAGCTGTTATGTAAATGTACATGCTTTTTTAAGTGTAATGGCTAGAGCAAGATTTAATTCGAGATGGTGGTAACTTTAAGCAAACAGCTTAGCCTTTGATTGACCTTTGTTATGTTTTAAAGCCATACTTCTTTCTTATTCTTACTGTATCTCTGCTTTTTTTTCTTTTGTTGTCATATTTCACCTTTAATTAGTTGTTTATTGACAAAAACATATTTTAAAGAAGGAAAACTACAACCAAATAATTCTAAAAAGCACTTTAGAATATTCTATGAAGGAAAACGTTTCCTGGTTTACTCTTTCAAGAAAAACTGCAAAGTGAGTTATTGCAGCTACTTCATGATGACTGGGAAATCATTTAATAACACTCCTGTGTAATTCACGATTTGACTTTTTAAATGCAAAAAACGCTAGCTCACACGTTTTAGACCTACTCTTGTAGGCGGTTATAATGAAATGAGTAACTCATTGACCAGTAAGAAAAGAAGTTCAAGGAAGTTATTTCCTTTAAGTCTTAATGCTGAATTTACACTTATACTAGAAGGATTATGATTTAGGCAACTCAAACTATGACAGGTACACTGTATATGTTGTAAGTTAAAACTTTAGCAAAAAGTAGATAGTGTTTTTATATAACTTTATAGGAGAAGCAGAAAGTAAAACTACTGATAGGACTAATTGCGTCAAAAAACTACTAAATATTACATTTCTTTAATGCTAGAAAGTAACATATTATGTTTAAAGATTTAAGTCCATCGATCAAAATCGAATCATCACTTAACACCATGTCTAGCATAAATTAATCGTTTTCAAAGATGGTGCGCCATTTATCTGAATATATTAATGTTCCTAAATGCTTCAGTAGGTGGTTGAGAAAATTAATAAAAATAAAAAAGGTCATGGAAAGTTAGTTAAAAGTCAATAAGTATTAAAAACAATTTTATACCTTAATAACTATCCTTCTCGGTATATCAACGACGACAAACATTGTGGAAGATATTTTATTAAAGCATGATAAATAAAAAGTTCACAACAGATGCTTATAGAAAGAAGGGCTAACGGTAAAAAGCAAGGATTTGATCGACGTTTAAAAAGGAATAAAGGATGCAGACAGTTGATTTGCATTTGTTGTTACATCAGCGAAACAAAGAATCTAACGTACAAGTCTAACTGGATCCATGATCTTTAAAGCATTTGGCAAGCTGTTGTTCAAGTTATAATTATTAGTAACATTTCTGTTGGAAATATTGTGTCTATTAGAGCTAATGCTGATCAGTAAGCGCTTGATATTGTCGTCCTTTAAATACCCTGTAAGTTATTAACTGTTAATTTCGTGACCAATAATATTGTGCCCCGTTAATTTCCTTGAATAAAGTATGTAATGTAATGCGTCTTTTCAAAACATATCTTTTAACGTGTCCACTATTGTTTCTACAAGTCTTTAACATAGCAACATTGTGTCACTTCAACCGAATTGTTTGTCGATGGCTTTCTTGCCTAAATTAACTATTTCAACTCCATTTGACCCTTTTTCTCGCAATTTTCCCTATCTAGGTGTAGCTTAGCTGAATATTATTTTGTGTTATAACGTATACTCTGTGGGAACATAATTTATGAAGATATTTCACAGGTTGATACTACGGTTGTTAGCGTGTTTCAATATTAATCTTGCATAAAAACTATGCAGAATGTATAAACAGCGGTGTAAGAACCTTTTATTTTTAAGGTGGCTGTTACCAAAAAAAAGAGCTATCAGGACTGTCAAACCAAATTTTCTACATTCACACTCACATACCTAGTAAATGAAGTGATCAGGAGGTAGATATGTTTACTATTTACATTAAGCATTTGTCAGTACTTTGTATACATAATAATAAATACAAAAAAAACATACTAATACAACAAGATAATATAAATTTAATAAATTTAATATGTCGGCAATTATGCGGCGACAATGTTTTTTTTTTATTAAGATATAAGTGAAAGAATTTCTACATAGGCGAAAGCAAAGAAACATGTGTACAGACCATCGATTAAAAAATGTTGCATTTGAAATCACATAACGAATAAATAAATTTTGTGTAATAATCCCTATTTTTGATTCTATTTCTTCGTTCTAAAATAAAAATGTCGAAGATCAGCATAAATAGCAGCAATATCTTGAACTATGGTGAGAATTTCGTCATCTTGATTTCTGTTGCATGGAGCACGCTTCGCGTTTGGATAGGCTGGGACGAATCGTCTCCATAACGTGACAGTGTCATCACTTCCAAGACATGGGTAAGTCATTAATTTCTGAAAAAAAAATAAAAGAAATCATGCAAATAATCTTAAGCGATGTTATTAACTCTATTCAGGCGAGGGAAAGGCGGTTGGTGTTCTCAGAGAACTAGGCTGTTTAACTAGTAGGGTTTTATTAAAAAAAGCAACTTTGTCTAATGTAAGTATGCGATTATATATTTACAACCTGTAAGTCAATATGGGGAACATTAGGCAAAACAGAAATTTTTTAATTAATAATAACGTCATGATATATATTTTTTATGTTTCAGAAATATTTTTTCTATTTTGCCAAAATTATTCCTTTAAAATCATAATTTCCAACAACAAAACAGACGTTGCTTATATCGTCAACATATCTGCAACATATTGTTGCAGTTTCATATAGAAATAGAAAATCTTGTGAAACTACTTTATTTTCTTTTTATATTGCATTATTGCATTTGCTCTGACACATAAAGTCCATTATAAATTTTAGAATCAAGCAAAGGTTCTTCAAAAACATTCCTCACAAAACATATAGAAATGTGCGTTTTTACCTTTCGTTTCAAATTTGTCTTTACAACATTTGCTGTCATTTTCGCAATAGTATCGTTAAGTTCCTTCAAGAAAGATTGTTTTCGCTTCTTGTTTCCTCTATTTGTATTGTATATAAGACCTTTACATACGCTTCAATGATCTTGCTATTAAAATCAATTCTCTTAGTAAGCTATAAATAAATGAAAAAATTGGAATTTCAGTAATTGTTAATAGTTAAGGAAGTTATAGCCGTATTTCCTCTTGAAGGAAAGTAATACATCGTTATTTTCTAATAATAATCACTAAAATGGTTTTAACAAATCAGTTTTCTTTACTTACATGAAATTTTTTAAATGTTTCTATTGAATCGACGTACGCTGCAGCAAACTGACAGCCATTCTTCTTCCTTCTTTTGTCAGAATAGATAATGCTTAACTAAAATATATGTCATATAGTACAGTGCTTTCTCGACTTTTTTCGTTGAGATTACCCACAAGATATATTCTTAAATCACCGTTTCCTTCCATTTATTAAGTACTGCTACTCGCGTTTGTACCCCTTCTGGACAGCATTAAGAGAAAGATATATTTTCAAATGGGTAATAATATGCTGATGAGAAAAGAGCTTGTAGAAAAAAAACTTTCCTTTAAATTTCTTAACTTAGCTTTGTATTGCGGTTTCTCTCATATCATTAAGCTGTTCGCTAAGACATTTACATGCTTAGATAATAAGAACAAAGTTTAACTTACAAGCTTTTTCTTCAATATTGTAATCGACCTTAACGTCCTCACAGTATGAGTGAACAAGTGTTCCATATAAGTTTCTAAATGACATTCTCTGTTATTCTCAGCAGCGTCTTTGATCAGACTTGATTCCACTAAACACACTAACCCAACTAAAAAGAAATGAAATTTCGTGCAGTTACAATCTTTCACCATCAGTAGTCATTAAAAAAACATGCATTGTTAGCATGATTTTCACTCACCAAGAAAGGCAATTTTCAAAACAGACATGTCCATTGTTTTCTTTTTTACAATGGCATTAGAAATTTACAGCTGGGTTTTTATAGGTGCTAATTTTAATTGACAGTTTCAGTGTTATATAATACGGTTGAAAGGGATATTCCATACTTAATTTAAAAAAAAATTCAGTATTTCCGGACAAATGTAAACTTATATTTTCTGGAAAGCTTTTGTTTGTTTAGAACTTTTTTTCTTAACGCATTATTTTAATAAGGACGTAAGTAATAATCTTCACTTTCGCTGTAATTATCTGTCAGCATTGAAAATTTGAAAGATATTTAAATGAGTTCACAAATTTCTATTTCCCGGAAATATACTGCGGTAAACAGTTGCTGTATCCTGCCACGTTTTATATTATATAATTGTAACCAAAAAGCGCCCATGAGTGTAATTGCATAGATCACAACACAGGAGCACTCACAACAAATTTACCTATTCTCTGTTGCCCATATAATAAAGTTTTTCAGGAGCAAACTAGTATGTTCTTTTGTTAATTCTTTTTTTCATTCTCCCATATGATGAGCTGAAAACTAGTTTTAATATTTAGATTCCTTATGTGAAAATATTTCGGCGTTTGTATTTACATTCAATATTAATAAATATGTTCATGCTATTTATTAGAATTACAATTTAGTTAAAAAAAATTACCAATGAGAAGAAAGTAGTCACAACGAAAGAATGAACAAAAGAATGTGCAAATGTTTCTTTTTCAGTTAAATTAATTATTAAGAGAAGTTTCGGTATGATATAAGAAGCTTAAGGGTAAGATGTATTAAGACTGACTAAGACTCAGTTTCTTCCAAAATACTAAATCAATTCGTCAATTTCGTAATCTCGCCTGACGTGCATGCGTATTTTATAATTCCCTAATAACCCTAACAAAGAAAGTCAACTGACAAACAGGAAAAAGTTGATGGGAAACTGCATGTGTTATTGTCTTTTAATGCCTCGGACATGCACATTCTTACAAAAATGATGTTACGTGAGAGGAAATTTAAATGTACAGTTGTTTTCTCATGCACCTACAGTAACGCAATAAATATTCTTAATTATTCGCAGTTTTAATGGCAAACATAATAATGTAACAACTCATAATGATTTGCTTTGGATTTTTGGGAGACATTCTTTCTGTTTCTTTATAAGCACAGCGGTTAAAAACAAAATAAATTTCACCGACTGGTGAATTATTTGTGAAGTGTTCTATTTCAACGGATGTGCAGCTGTTTACTTCTTTAAGAAGAATAATGGTGAACTACTGGGTGTACCGGTGTATTTGTCAATAAATTTAACGTGGAAAGGAAAATATAATATCATAAATTTCATTGGCCTTACCACCGTCACTTTTTGCTACTCTCGATGGAAAAGTAAGAAGGAGGAGAAGAAAAAGTCATTAGAAAAAACTTCTTCTTCAATCCAAATCTCTTAATTATCTAAAGAACAACTTCCTGGAAAATCAATTTTCTTGGCGTTTTTTAGCTTTCTTTAATTGCCTTCCGAAGTGAAAAGAAATGCCTGCCTCTTGAAAACATCTATTAGTGTAACCTTTTTATAATTATTTAGATGTCCATAAAAAACAACGCTTTAAAAATTATAAACAATGTTTTTATGCTCTGTTTTATTTTGCAAAATATT
Organism: Hydractinia symbiolongicarpus; assembly: GCF_029227915.1. Lineage (NCBI taxonomy): Eukaryota > Metazoa > Cnidaria > Hydrozoa > Anthoathecata > Hydractiniidae > Hydractinia > Hydractinia symbiolongicarpus. The sequence goes on from NC_079878.1 coordinate 10,335,271, forward strand.
ACAAACATTCTAAACTTCTGCTCTGTTTTTTAAACTGTAATACGAGCCTCTCAAAGAAAACCTATTGCATTGCATTATGCAAAGGAATGTTTTACTTCCGCAGGAAAAGCAACTAACCCATTTCCGATTCATGCTTAAAAATAACGATTTTCTTCGAATCTGCCAAATCAATTTAATTAGCCTATTTCAATATGCATTTCCATTCCGCAAAATACACAGCCTGAATAGACATACCAACATGAAGACAAGGTAAGTTTACAGACAATTTTGTTTTTCCAGCGAAGTAATGCACATATAGCTTTTCTACCTTTATTATTTCTCAAATTAACTTGTTAAATGGCCAAATTATGAACTTTTGGTAAAAAATGAAAAAATGGCATTTATTTTAGACCTATTGGGGTTATTAAAGTTGCTGGTTTACATTTATTTCTAGTGTTCAACTAGCTAAGGTTGATTGATTTGGATTTTATATTTAACTAGCTACACTACAATCTAGTTGCGCAAATTTAAGTCCAACAGCTTACAATATCAAACATAAAACCAAAAAAGCAAATATTTCTATGATACAATGTTTTAAAACACAAATAATTTCCTTTAAAAACCTTATCAACCAAATCTAACAATTCCCCAAAAGAACTTTTAGATCTTTTTTATGAACGCAAAAGAAACAAATCCAGAGCGCCAAATCTTGATGAATGAAGTTATAAAATTTAGATTTGTGTATTTGTTTAATATTCGTGTGCAGTAAAAATATATCGCATTTGCCATTTACATTACGTTAAGATATCAAACTAAGAAATATTATTAAATATAATTAATACAGAGATGACCTTTGCCGGACTTATTTAGTTGGTGTCAGCAAACATTTCTCAGAACTTATTAGGAGGATATATTTACCTCCTACTTACCATTTATTAAATTCTGCGAAACTAAATAATAATTACTGTAAATAAAGAAAACAGGAAACAGTTTGGGGTAAGTGCTGCTAATCACGAGACAGCATATATCACAAGAAATAGATCAAGGCATTAACACCGCCGATAAAAAGTTAAAGCTGTTACTTCATACTGATCAAAGAAGAAAGTAGCATCTCTTAAAACGCTACAACTAAATTATTTTACGTCGCCCATAAGCAGATGCATCTATAAAATTTTTAACCATAATATGTTTTTAGGCAAGTTACAATCCGGTTTAAAGTAATCTCCCCGAGTTTTTATTGTTGATATGCGGTCTCTTTCAGAGTTCCTGGGAGCAATTTTTGGGCTAATCCACACACAATTAACACTGGCTGTAAGGAAAATGAGGCAAACTCTTATTAATGTCGCAAAATCCGTTTATCCATTCATAACGAATTAGAGATAATTTCACAACGACTTTTATCACTTACGCCGTCAGTTATGGTTACCTATTCGTTTACTTCTGGAAGTTGTTGCAGCATAGGCTCTAAAACTTTGAATAATGGGTTAAATAGTACCTTTGGCAAAAATTAAAATAGTGAATAAAAAAAAGAAAAACATAATAAGATAGAGAGATAAAAGAAAAAATATGTTTTCATGGAAGCTTTTGATACAGTGTAGTCGCATTTTGTAAATGTTACCAAAATCGTCAGATTATTTATGCTGTAAAGCTAGGAGACTGTGAAAGATTTTGAAACTATTGTCTAATTTCTTTACTTGTTTATCTAAAGTAAACAATATATCACTGTGTCAGTTGTTTAGGTAACAATAAATTGCATTTTACTAATGACTTACTTTAATTAAGCAAAAGAAATAAACTAACATAACAGGAAACTGTTGTTGTAAAACGTGTTAATGTCTTTTAAAAAATTTTATGATTAGTTTATGTAATTTTTGCAAAAACGATGTCAATTGAGAAAATTGTATCGAAGATATATGTACACTTGTATGTCACTCATCCACAAAAATGCAATGAAAGTTAAATAAACATAATCAAACTATACTGAACTCGTTAGGCAGATGTGTGCGTTTTTGTTTATTACACAAGTGTAATGGTTATTCCCAATTAAATTTTCAAATGGTGTCAACATAAGCACACAGCTTAGACTTTTTTGGGAATGATTATTGAGTTTTGTTGTGTGTTAAAGCAGCTCTTTTTTGGTTTATATTATAAGGTGTTTAATTTGAAAACGCACAATTTGGTGTTTTTATGTCAATCAGATATCACATTTGATCATTTTGAAGATATTTTGAAAAAATAAAGAAGCCGCTACATACACTAGAAATTGCTCGGTTTACAACTGAGAGAGACATCGACTTTATCAAAACAGGATAAATGTGTTGTCAGGACACTTTTTTTCCTCTTTTATGATCAAAATGACCATCACCAGATGTTTTCACAATGTGAGGTTTTGATTGACAGTTTCACTATTATATGATACGGTTACAAGGGATATTCCATACTTGATGTCAAAAACTTTTTAGTATTTCCTGATAAACAATAAAAATTTATACTTTCTGGAAATTCTTTGTTTTCTTCTACATTTATTCTTGAGGCAATCTTGTAATGATGACATAATTATTGCAAATTTGATAGATATTTAAATGAGTTCATAAATTCTTGATTTCCCGGAAATATACTACGGTAAACAGTTGCTGTATGTTGCCACGTTTCATATTAGACAATTATAACAAAAGAGCGCAACAGATTCATTGCTTGGTCGTTGCCCATATATCGATATTCTAACAAAATTCGATTAGAAAAGAGGGTTCGTTTAGAAGGATCTACAACTTATGGATCAAAAAATTTAATTGGTATTAATTAACGCACAAGTGATAGTCACAACGTAAGCAATCATGAACGACATGTACAAAAGTTGCTGTTTTGAATGACATAGTTATAGGTTTCAATAATGTAGGAAGTGTAAGACAAAGATGTTCTAACGCTGACTAAGATTTTTTTTCGAATAATTTACATATCGTTACACTACTCATTTTGTTTGCTTCTTCTTTTTTGCCACAGAAGATCATACGATCGGTAATTTTACTTTCCAAGTTTCAGATCGACAGAATTTGATGCATTTATTTTACAACACAATAAAAGGGAAGAGAGCTGAGCTGCTACTAACAGATTATATCAAAAAAGCAACGAGAAATATTTTAGTTAACGTGAAGGAAAATGAATTTGTCAACACTTTATCACAACGTTCTGACGTCACGCAATTTTGTCATTCCCTATCGATAATCTGCAAATAAAGTGAAGCCACATAACAGGAAACTGTGGACGCAAAACTGCACGTGTTATTGTCCTTAAAAAACTCTTCATTCCTCGCTCATCCACATTCTTACAAAAATGATGTCATGTGTAAGGAAATTTAAATGTACACTTGTTTGTCACTGCCGACGGTAATGTAGTGAATATTTTCTAACCGTCTGCAATTTTGATGGAAAACATTTTAAATTTAATAACTTACAATGATATATGTTTTCGATTTTGGGGACAGTGTTTTTATCTCTTTAGAAGCACATCGCTTATAAGCAATGTAAGGTTCATAAACGGTTTTAATTTAGAATTATCAATCACTGTGTTTAGTGCAGTGGTCTGTTTTTTAACGAATATTAAGCAGTTTTAATTCTGGGGAATACTTACCTGATTTTGTGCTTATCAACAAAATAACCTTGTTGACAGAAATATATATGTTACCCTTACTACATTCATTTTATATGTCTTTGTTGTGTATTGTTTGTTAACTGTTTAACTGGCTCAAACTTATGTTCAGTATAAATTAAGTTAGGTAGTAGTGTATAAATACACCTGGGTATAATAACTTCAATTATGCTAATATTTAGGAATATAAAAAATATATCTAAATATATATATATAAACACGAAGTAATTTTTAACGCAATTACAAACAGAGTGCTCAATGTATAACAGAGCAGTTATATTATTTTTAGATATATATATATAGATGTATAAATAAATATATACGCTTCTCTTTTCTCGTTATGTTGCCCGAACGTCTAAATGTCTATTGCATTTTCAGCATGGTTTTTTACATAAACACAGGATGAGATTTACCCGAAATGAGGTTTTAAATCACTATGAATAATTTTTGTGTTTACATTGAGTTTTAACTTTGTACACATACGCAGTAACTTATTGAACAAGCGTAAGAGCTTTGTACACATCTGGAATGGTTTCATTTTGGGTAAATCGTGTTACATAAATGTATTTTAAAGCCGGAAATGAAATCAACACTGAAATGCTTTAGTTTCGCCTGAAATCATGTAAACAATTTTAAATGCTAGACAAGGCACAGAAATGAAACTTTTATTTTCCCCCTCAAAATGAAAATTCATGTAAAAGCTGCTTTACTGTACTGTGCCAATTTGCACAGTAAGCGTACTATTTTTTGAATTGAATTCATTTCAATATCACTGGTGACACTGGTGATATTGAAATTGTTAATTTTCATGTTCACCAAACGTTTTTTTATCCTTCGCATGCAGAAAAGGTTTTGCTTTAAGGGTATTCACTGAGGAAATTTTTTCCAACTGACCCGATTTCTTGGTAGCAAATGCTACTAAAAGTTGTACAATCAAAAAATTAGTTATTTTAGTTTTAATAATTTCCTTCTGAATTGAAAAGAGTTCTATGAATATGCAAGCATTTAATTGTTTTCTCTTTGATTCGCGGCTATGAAGGTTATGCCGTTCGAATTGGTATGTCGGTTTTTATTTATCTTTTTTTCTACTTCAATCTTTTGTTTGAAATAACTTGTTCTTTAACTTTTTACGGATAAAGATAAGTAAGTCATTGTTTTTTAGCAATGTATAAATCGTGCAAATAAAACAAACCAATGTAAAAATATTGGCTCCTAACGCAGATTTTAAAGGAGCATGCTACATCTAATTAGCTAGCTAACGTTATTGTTTCAATTTTTTTAAGGTTTTTTATTTAGTTTGCTATAACTGCTTTTTATCCTAGGCATTCGTATTCCTTCTTTTTTGTGTTATCTTGCCCAATCCGACTTGTAATTAGCCGTAACTTGGGTTGTGGCTACCTGACTTTTAGCTGCATTTAGATTAAACGTAAAAGTAGTCAAATACCAGTTGGCTAATATAAACTTTGGCCACAATCCTAAGTTCATACACAACGATTAACAGACAACAGTATCAACCGATGATAGTAAGCTAGCTAGGGTGTTTTACCTACAATTATTACGTGACAATTTCCTTTACAATGCATTTTTATTTAAAATGACAATGAATCTAGGTAAAGAATTTTTTGAAAAAGTATTACACGGTTGCTCGATATGGTTTACCTGTAGTAAGTAGTCATTCTGTTGTCCCGAATAATCGTTAAACTTTAACGGTATTTTCCCGAAATAAAGAAATGGTAACAACTCCTTCGAGGTGCCTCAAAAGATGATTAATTAAATTTAATACAGTCATGTTCCCCTTGGGATTATCGTCTGCGTGCCTTTTATGTCCATATCGCATATATCTTCTCTGTTGTATCGCTAATGTTAGGTTAGATGATTTCTGTGGGGTATCATGTGAGTTTGTGTATATTGTTGCTTCTTAGTTCTCTGTGCTTTCAGTTGTGTTTATTCTACTCGGTTCTCTTTTTTATAAGTTTCTGCGTGTGTTTTTAGTTCTTGTTGCTATAATTGTCTATGTTTCCAGCGCCCGGTATTTTGTATTTATTTAGCTAAGTGAACATCGAGCAAATCAAGTGTGTTGTTGTTTGTGTGTTTCATGCTTGGATCACTCAACCATAATAGGTAGAAACATACCCAAAACGTTATAACACTGTCCGCTTTTCTGGATTTGCAATATACCTATATCCTTATTACAACGAAGTAGCTCGTGGAAAAAATTAAAAAAAACTTAATTACAAGCAAACACTTCTTAAAAATGTATTACAGAGGACATCGTTCACGAGTTTGCGCTACAATGCCTTCAGTAATAATAGTTATGGGTTTTAAACATGTGCCTATTGTGTTGGCGTCGTGGCGTAACGTCCAAAAAGTTAACAAATCAATAGCTTTAGAGACGAATGAACACATTTACTTTGCTTCTTACACCTTTGCTATATTATCATAATGGAACATGTGTATATAAGCACTAAATTACCTTTCATGTACAGAAATAGACCGTAGCCATGTCTGGAAGTACCAAATTCGGTAGAAGCTTTCTTTTTATTAAGGAACAGGGTTTATAAGTCATTAAACACTGCAAAAATTTTCGATGGTTTATGCAAATTATGTATTGTTAAATCACTTCTTTAATATGTTTTGCAACATATCCTAACGTCATTTCGTAAAAAAAAAATATGAAGCTCTTCCGTAAGACGAGCAGATGTTAATGTTTCATCTTGACACGTACTCACTGGCCGTTTATTTTCAGGGATTAAAATGATTAACGTGGTCGAATAACTGCATGTCATAGCTTCCCTGAACTTTAGCGAAACGATTTGCCTTCTTTGTGTACATTACAATGTTTATTCATCACATTCTACTTACACAGCTACGTAAGTTTTAATTGAGATGATGTTCACAATAATTAAACATGGTTGTTACATTGTGTAACAAGCTACTACACTGTTTATAAGAATGAAAACAACTAGCTTTTTTGCATCACAAACTTTAGATATACAAGAGTTTAACGTTGGAGATGTAGAATATCACTACTGCAATACCTCTTCCATTGATAATTTAAATTACTTCTTTTCTGATCAGTAAAATAAGGTTATTTTAAAGTGAATGAAGTCAAATTTCTTATTCCTAAAACACGTTAAAGTAGACATTATATACTTTGTCTTTTAATAGATTATGGCTCCTCGTTGTCAAAATATATTTATTTTCCCATCACAGATGTTCACGTGTGTGTAATTTCTTATAAAATTTATGGTTTAAGTTTCCTCTTATTTTTTTTTCTCTTTTCGTTCTTTGCATTGGTCTTTGAATTAAGGTTATTTATATTTGGCAAGATCGCAACTTATGATACTTATGTTGTTGCTTGCTTAGGTAACTATTAGCAAAGGGCCCTTCAATTAAATAAAGCCACACATTATAAATAATTTAAACCAATTTTTTAGTCCACAGAACCCAGAATCAAAGTGACCCGTGAACCTTGTTGGCCGAAAGACGCAATGCTTTCCTTCAAAGAAATTTTAATATATGTAGAAGAAAATATTCTAAATTTATTGAAATTTTTTTTACATTACTGCAGCAAATGCAACATGTTCCAACACAGCACTAGGTCTTTCTCATCAGGTCCATATGTTCGAAACCTCTAAATGTTGCAAGGTTTTACTGCAATACTGCAATACACCTAAAGAAACAGTTTGCACCATGTTTAATATCTTTCCAACTGTTTATACCTGTATTAACTGCGTGTCAATCCAAACATGACATTTTTTGGCCTTTTACAATATTTCTTTAGCACAGACATACTAGTTTAAATTAAGGCACATGTAACGCTTGAACTTCTTTTTTTGAGAGATCCGATGCATATTTAATAAGAAAAGCAAATCGTGTTTCAGCGTCAAGACTTATACAATAACGAATGGACAGCAATAAGACAAATAGTTGTTGAAGACAGTTAGATAAAAGTTACGGATATGAAGGCATTCTCTGGTTTCTTAGACCAAAAAACAGCCGATACCATGATTTTAAGAAACATGTGTCTACGAAAAATAGTTCAACAAGTAACTTCTGAATATTTTGAAAATTTAAATTTACAAATTGGTAGCACTCTGCTGAATTTTTGTTTGGAATTGAGAAACGTTTAGGCATTACCAGCGAAAAAATAAGAATGTCTAGTACAAAAACAATGACAAAATATTTAGTATGTAGCATATATATGTCACTACCTTATTGGAAATAAAGATATCTATCAGGTCTCGTTTTAGTCTCATTCTATGTACTTAAAACTCTTAAAGTTTTGATGATATAGCATTTGCTTGACTGTTCGGTATATCTTCATCAGACTGAAGTGGATTTATCCTAGCGAAAAAATAAACAGTTGTCCCATTTTATGCACGTATACATGCACCTCATAAAAGAAGTCAATTAAAAAAGGCATATTCAATTTTCATTAAAATGTCAAGTTGCATTAGTCTTGGTGATTCTATTGATTAACTGAATCTGACTGGACGAACTCTTGTTCTGGTATCAAAGTGTTCAATTCATGCTAAACTTACATCCTCTGGTGATGGTAGGGATTCAGAAAAGGCTTCTTCAGTTTGAGAATCATTCTCAGGGGAAACTTGCAGTGATTTTTAAAATTTATTGTTCTCCAGAGATCTTTCAAAGACATGCATGCAATGGTTTGTCCATATATTAAACATTACGTCGAGATACAAATAATACGAATTTTTCATTCTGAAAAAATATCGTCACTTTTAATAAACCTATCAAATAGAATAGAATTACTTGATATAATGGTAGATGAACTTTAATTTTGAAATCGAAATCGAGAAGCTAGTGTCCTTATTTAATGTTTTTTAGAATGGTGATTGAAAACCATTAAGGATTAATTGTATATTACAGGGGCGGATCTAGACAATTTTTTTACTATGTCAGAGAGTTGAATATAAAAAAATCAAAAAACAATGTTTGGCGTGTTCTACGCCATTGCTTCGGAAGCTTTTCTTACTAAAACAAGTTTTACGCACACTAATCCGCCAAGTTGTTTTTCTCAGCAAGGTCGTGACACAAGGGAAAATATTAAGCCGTATCGAGGTTAAGTTTTATTTAAGTCTTAGTAATACATCTTTCTCTTAAAAAATATTCTTGAACATTTTCATCGGCAGAGTTGAGTTTCTTCAGCATCTTTCTCGTTGCTGTACCTAAAAAATATAAAACACATTTTTGTATGTCGCAAGTGTTTGCTGCATTTTCTATACAGAAATGCAAAATCAGCGACCGAAAAACAGGCACATTGTTTATTACATTAGACACGGTTGATCCGCTATAGCATTGTTTCTTAAACAATTCAGCTTGATTTTCAGCTTGATTCTTCATAACAAGCTTTTTTAATCCACATGTGAGAGAAGAAACGTTTTTGATAACTAAATTTAATTTTATTTGAAAAGTAAAATCACTATAAGGCTTATAAAAAGGCTAACAAAAACAAACAAGAAACCTTGACGGTTTGAAACACTCGTCGTTTCTGTATATGTGCATGTTCATGAGTATTCTATTACTTATATTTTGCGAAATAGCGACAAAATCGCTAAATGGACATATAGCTTTACGGCCGTAGTTCAGCGGGCGCGGGTTCAACTACCAAGTGAAAAGTTTTGTTCATCGGACGGACGATCATATATATTGCGCAATATCCTCAGATTGCTCAGAGCGCGCGTTCAAATACCCATGAACCGGCTTTGCAGCTGTGCGGTTCGTTAAGCACCGTCTCACGTCTCCGTAACACGTGACTATCCACACATAACTGTCTCATACTACGTTTCCCCGAGGCGACTATCCATACATCACCGCTGTCTTCGCGCTACACTTTCCTAAGGCTGAGAACGTTTCAATGCGTTGTTTTCACGACACATCGTGATCGAGATTTTCGAAAGAAAAATGATTTGAGAAATTTCAAAACAAAATGCGCATACATAGCGTAGAAAGTGTAGCGCGAAGACAGCGGTGATGTATGGATAGTCGCCTCGGGGAAACGTAGTATGAGACAGTTATGTGTGGATAGTCACGTGTTACGGAGACGTGAGACGGTGCTTAACGAACCGCACAGCTGCGAAGCCGGTTCATGGGTATTTGAACGCGCGCTCTGAGCAATCTGAGGATATTGCGCAATATATATGATCGTCCGTCCGATGAACAAAACTTTTCACTTGGTAGTTGAACCCGCGCCCGCTGAACTACGGCCGTAAAGCTATATGTCCATTTAGCGATTTTGTCGCTATTTCGCAAAATATAAGTAATAGAATACTCATGAACATGCACATATACAGAAACGACGAGTGTTTAGAACCGTCAAGGTTTCTTGTTTGTTTTTGTTAGCCTTTTTATAAGCCTTATAGTGATTTTACTTTTCAAATAAAATTAAATTTAGTTATCAAAAACGTTTCTTCTCTCACATGTGGATTAAAAAAGCTTGTTATGAAAAATCAAGCTGAAAATCAAGCTGAATTGTTTAAGAAACAATGCTATAGCGGATCAACCGTGTCTAATGTAATAAACAATGTGCCTGTTTTTCGATCGCTGATTTTGCATTTCTGTATAGAAAATGCAGCAAACACTTGCGACATACAAAAATGTGTTTTATATTTTTTAGGTACAGCAACGAGAAAGATGCTGAAGAAACTCAACTCTGCCGATGAAAATGTTCAAGAATATTTTTTAAGAGAAAGATGTATTACTAAGACTTAAATAAAACTTAACCTCGATACGGCTTAATATTTTCCCTTGTGTCACGACCTTGTTGAGAAAAACAACTTGGCGGATTAGTGTGCGTAAAACTTGTTTTAGTAAGAAAAGCTTCCGAAGCAATGGCGTAGAACACGCCAAACATTGTTTTTTGATTTTTTTATATTCAACTCTCTGACATAGTAAAAAAATTGGCTAGATCCGCCCCTGTAATTTACAATTAATCCTTAATGGTTTTCAATCACCATTCTAAAAAACATTAAATAAGGTCACCAGCTTCTCGATTTCGATTTCAAAGTTAAAGTTCATCTACCATTATATCAAGTAATTCTATTCTATTTGATAGGTTTATTATAAGTGACGATATTTTTTCAGAACGAAAAATTCGTATTATTTGTATCTCGACGCAATGTTTAATATAGTACATAGAATGAGAGTAAAACGAGACCTGATAGATATCTTTATTTCCAATAAGGTAGTGACCTATATATGGTACATACTAAATATTTTGTCATTTTTTTGTACTACACATTCTTATTCACTTCCTAGTAATGCCTAAACGTTTCTCAATTCCAAACAAAAATACAGCAGAGTGCTATCAATTTGTAAATTTAAATTTTCAAAATACTTTCGTAGACACATGTTTCTTAAAATCATGGTTGTCAAGCTGCTAAGTTGTCAAGTTCATACACCAATTCACTTTTGCAAAGGCATTAGGTCTGCAAATTCTTATATAAATCTTAATATGGCGGCGCTACGTGTTGTAAACGGAAGATAAAAGGGGAACTTCTTTTTAACCAACTGGCGCTAAATTCGGTATGTTAAGCGAGCTAAAAGCCGTCGTATTGGAATAAAATTACATATAAAAGGTATATTTACGAAATATGTGCTTTGAATCAAAATAAGCTGCCCCAACCACAACCCCAAATACTACCCCAATTAGAATACCCCATAACTTTAATTAACGCTATATATGGAGATATGTTAGCGTTCCAGCAACTCAAGCGAAACACAAAACGCGCGCATTCCTCAGGTGAATTAAAGACTGCTAAACCACCAGTGCTAGTAAAGAGAATATGTCAAATATCATAAAATTAAAATGCTTGGAAAGTGTTACAAATCCATTGAAGAAAAAATATACCATGAAGAACAATTAAGTTTATTGTTAAACAGATATCTACAATAAGTTATGAAGAATTTCATTTCTGAGTAAGATCATGGTATAAAGTCCAAATACACTATAAAAAATACATAGATTGTATTTATATTGAACAATTGATTCGTGAGCAAAAAAATGAAAAATAAAATTTTAGGTACCAGTTTTTTCCAAAACCGTACCATAAGCTTCAATTAGAATTGCTATTATTGACATTTGATGATAAATATATGATCGAGATGATAAATTTTCAATAACTAATTCAGGTGCGGATTTAGACTATGTCAACCCTGACACGTGACGCAGTAAAAAAATGAGCCAAATATTACGCAGCAGTGTAGAAAAAATAATTTGTTATAACAATAACTTATTGTCAAATTATACCCGGAATTCCGGGAACGAAAATCTACATCTTTATTTGCTTCGCCTTATCTACTAATCACATACCTCACAACGCAAATTCAATCAACTGACGTTGGGGTAACCTATTTTATGTCAGACTGTAACCCTATACTTCATAACACACAAACCCTGTCAAGGTTGTTCCTAGATATAACCATGGAATGTTTCTCCGTAAGTGTTTGACCGTAATACTATACTTTATAGCACACAAACCCTGTCAAGGTTGTTTCTGGGTATTACTATAATGTGTTCTTCCGTGAGAGTTTGACCGTAGCGCTAGACGTTATAGCGCACAAACCCTGTCAAGGTTGTTTCTAGACATAACTTTGGTATATTCTCCCGTAAGGTTTTGACCATGGAACTGGACTTTATAGCACATAAACACTGCCAATGTTGTTTCTACGTATTATAGGCGTATGGTATAAATATCGGTCGCACATAGTCATAGACTTACAACTATGGATACATGAAATTGCTAGAGGAACTTAAATATAATTCTATGTTACCATTTTCTGACGTGCTGCAAACACAGATTGACTTTTGTTTAATCCAACGAAATTAACCTTCAGAGTACTATCTTCCTGTCTATGTAAAAATAAACAACGATCGCTAAACAGCAGCTTTACTTTAAGGTTAGTTGTTTTTAGTAATCTTTTTTGTTTCTATAATAGCTATGCTATGCGTTTCTCCTTATTTGTTACTATGGCTAGAAAGTTTTTTTTATAATATTAGCTAATCAAAACGTGCAAAATATTGGAAAAAGAAAAGCAATTTTCAGTCAAATTTGTTGCGGATTTAGCTGTATGTGGTGCCAGGTTGCTACATCTTTTGTTTAGCTAATTTCTAGCGTTTATCTTATAACAAATGTCTAGTAAACTAAACTCATCATTTTTTCCTTTTTGATCAGGGTGGGGAAGAGAGATACGAATCCTTTCCACTTATAACTACTGTCCATAAAATTTATTACATTTCGTTAGGAAAGAGTTGTAAAATGTTGAAATTTTAAGTAGGCATAGAGCTAAAAATTTTCGTTGAGTTTTTTAAAGTCTTTTATGCCAAACGGTATCATTTGTTTTTGTTAGCCTTTTTATAAGCCTTATAGTGATTTTACTTCTCAAAAAAAATTAAATTTAGTTATCAAAAACGTTTCTTCTCTCACATGTGGATTAAAAAAGCTTGTTATGAAAAATCAAGCTGAAAATCAAGCTGAATTGTTTAAGAAACAATGCTATAGCGGATCAACCGTGTCTAATGTAATAAACAATGTGCCTGGTTTTCGATCGCTGATTTTGCATTTTTGTATAGAAAATGCAGCAAACACTTGCGACATTCAAAAATGTGTTTTATATTTTTTAGGTACAGCAACGAGAAAGACGCTGAAGAAACTCAACTCTGCCGATAAAAATGTTCAAGAATATTTTTTAAGAGAAAGATGTAATAAAACTTAACCTCGATACGGCTTAATATTTTCCTTTGTGTCACGACCTTGTTGAGAAAAACAACTTGGCGGATTAGTGTGCGTAAAACTTGTTTTAGTAACAAAAGCTTCCGAAGCAATGGCGTAGAACACGCCAAGCATTGTTTTTTGATTTTTTTATATTCAACTCTCTGACATAGTAAAAAATTGGCTAGATCCGCTCCTGTAATTTACAATTAATCCTTAATGGTTTTCAATCACAATTCGAAAAAACATTAAATAAGGACACTAGCTTTTCGATATCGATTTAGCAATAAAAGTTCATCTACCATTATATCAAGTAATTCTATTCTATTTGATAGGTTTATTAAAAGTGACGATATTTTTTCAGAACGAAAAATTCGTATTATTTGTATCTCGACGCAATGTTTAATATAGTACATAGAATGAGAGTAAAACGAGACCTGATAGATATCTTTATTTCCAACTAGTCGATAAAGCCCGTGGAAAATCCACTAAAGCAGGATAAAAATTTTGATGTTAATGAGATATAAGGATTTAAAGATTTTGCTGACGTCAGCAATGGCCCCGTCAAAACCGATAAGTTTTTTTTAGAAATTTGTATACCTGTTGCCTCTATCGTATAGATCTTGAAACGCTGATCAAGAAAATGTATAGGATTATGTACTTTTGACAAACGGTTGCAGAGATATTAGGGTTTAAAGGTTTTTCGATGACGTCATCAACCCACCCATTCGGATTTGGGGACCCAGGTTTGGGAAACTTACCCAAATTGGTCCTAGGTGGTCCCTAGTTACCCACGCGGGAGATGACGTCAGTTATTTCCACCCGTTTTCATGTTATTAAGCCTTAAATTTAAAAGTGCAATACAATGGCTTCACTAATCTTACTATACTTTCCTTTGACGTCAATATTGCTTTAACGTCAAAGTTTGCTAATTTACAGAACAAATTTATAGGCGATGTTTTATAGACTTTATCAACGAAAATTTAATCCGCTTTGCAAAAGTCACAGACAGAAGCTCCGTATTATTATAAGAGATAAGGTAGTGACATATATATGGTACATACTAAATATTTTGTCATTTTTTTGTACTACACATTCTTATTCACTTCCTAGTAATGCCTAAACGTTTCTCAATTGCAAACAAAAATACAGCAGAGTGCTATCAATTTGTAAATTTGAATTTTCAAAATACTTTCGTAGACACATGTTTTTTAAAATCATGGTATCGGCTTTTTTTGGTCTAAGAAACCAGAGAATGCCTTCATATCCGTAACTTTTATCTAACTGTGTTTAACAATTATTTGTCTTATTGCTGTCCATTCGTTATTGTATAAGTCTTGACGCACAAATGAAACACGTTTTGCTTTTCTTACTAAATATGGATCGGATGATTCTCTCAAAAAAGAAGTCCAAGCGTTACATGTGCCTTAATTTAAACTAGTATGTCTGTGCTAAAGAAATATTTTAAAAGGCCAAAAAATGTCATGTTTGGATTGATTAATACAGGTAAAAACAGCTGGAAAGATATTAAATATGGTGCAAACTGTTTCTTTAGTTGTATTGCGGTATTGCAATAAAACCTTGCAACATTTAGAGGTCTCGAACATATGGACCTGATAGAAAGACGTCAAATTTTAGAAACCCAGTGCTGTGTTGGAACATGTTGCATTTGCTGCAGTAATGTGAACAAATTTTCAATAAATTTAGGATATCCTCTTCTACATATATTAAAATTTCTTTGAAGGAAAGCATTGCGTCTTTCGGCCAACAAGGTTCACGGGTCACTTTGATTCTGGGTTCTGTGGACTAAAAAATCTGTTTAAAATATTTATAATGTGTAGCTTTATTTAATTGAAGGGCCCTTCGCTAATAGTAACCTAAGCAAGCAACAAATATCATAAGTTGAGATCTTGCCAAATAACAGTAACCTTAATTCAAAGACCAATGCAAAGAACGAAAAGAGAAAAAAAAAATAAGAGGAAACTTAAACCATAAATTTTATAAGAAATTACACACACGTGAACATCTGTGATGGGAAAATAAATATATTTCGACAACGAGGAGCCATAATCTATTAAAAGACAATGTATATAATGTCTACTTTAACGTGTTTTAGGAATAAGAAATTTGACTTCATTCACTTTAAAATAACCTTATTTTACTGATCAGAAAAGAAGTAATTTAAATTATCAATGGAAGAGGTATTGCAGTAGTGATATTCTACATCTCCGACGTTAAACTCTTGTATATCTGAAGTTTTTGATGCAAAAAAGCTAAACAGTGTAGCAGCTTGTTACACAATGTAACAACCATGTTTAATTATTGTGAACATCATCTCAATTAAAAATTACGTAGCTGTGTAAGTAGAATGTGATGAATGAACATTGTAATGTACACAAAAGAAGGCAAATCGTTTCGCTAAAGTTCAGGGAAGCTATGACATGCAGTTATTCGACCACGTTAATCATTTTAACCCCTGAGAATAAACGGCCAGTGAGTACGTGTCAAGATGAAACATTAACATCTGCTCGTCTTACGGAAGAGCTTCATATTCATTTTTTTACGAAATGACGATAGGATATGTTGCAAAACAAATTAACTATTATTACTGAAGGCATTGTAGCCCACTTTAGGCAAACCAAATTTCCCCCAAAAAATATTTTTGTATATTAACTAGTCAACGATGTCCTTCGTTTCTATTGTACTTCGTTGTAATTAGGACATAGGTATATTGCAAATCCAGAAAAGCGGACAGTGTTATAACGTTTTGGGTATGTTTCTTCCTATTATGGTTGGGTGTTCAAAGCATGAAACACACAAACAATAACACACTTGATTTGCTCGATGTTCACTTAGCGATAGGCTAAATAAATATAAAATACCGGGCGATGGAAACATAGACAATTATAGCAACAAGAACTAAGAACACACGCAGAAACTTATAAAAAAGAGAACCGAGTAGAATAAACACAACTGAAAGCACAGAGAACTAAGAAGCAACAATATACACAAACTCACATGATACTCCACAGAAATCATCTAACCTAACACTAGCGATACAACAGAGAACTTATATGCGATATGGACATAAAAGGCACGCAGACGATAATCCCAAGGGGAACATGACTGTATTAGATTTAATTAATCATCTTTTGAGGCACCTCGAAGGAGAGCGCAATGCTTCATGTGTTGTCTACACACGACAGCAACACTTCTACAAAAAATTCTTTTTTGCAGCTTTAGTTAAAATAAAAACACACCTGTTGTTACCATTTTTTTATTTCGGGAAAATACCGTAAAAGTTTGACAATTATTCGGGACAACAGAATGACTGCTTACTACAGGTAAACCATATCGAGGAACCGTGTAATACTTTTTCAAAAAATTCTTTACCTAGATTCATTGTCATTTTAAATGAAAATGCATTGTAAAGGAAATTGTCACAAAATAATTGTAGGTAAAACACCCTAGCTAGCTTACTATCATCGGTTGATACTGTTGTCTGTTAATCGTTGTGTATGAACTTAGGATTGTGGCCAAAGTTTATATTAGCCAACTGGTAATTGACTACTTTTACGTTTAATCTAAATGCAGCTAAAAGTCAGGTAGCCACAACCCAAGTTACGGCTAATTACAAGTCGGATTGGGCAAGATAACACAAAAAAGAAGGAATACGAATGCCTGGGATAAAAAGCAGTTATAGCAAACTAAATAAAAAACCTTAAAAAAATTGAAACAATAACGTTAGCTAGCTAATTAGATGTAGCATGCTCCTTTAAAATCTGCGTTAGGAGCCAATATTTTTACATTGGTTTGTTTTATTTGCACGATTTATACATGGCTAAAAAATCAATGAGATACTTATCTTTATCCGTAAAAAGTTAAAAAACAAGTTATTTCAAACAAAAGATTGAAGTAGAAAAAAAGATAAATAAAAACAGACATACCAATTCGAACGGCATAGTCTTCATAGCCCCGAATCAAATAGAAAACAATTAAATGCTTGTATATTCATGGAACTCTTTTCAATTCAGAAGGAAATTATTTAAACTAAAATAACTTATTTTTAATTGTGCAACTTTTAGTAGCATTTGCTACCAAGAAAACGGGTCAGTTGAAAAAAATTTCCTCAGTGAATACCCTTGAAGCAAAACCTTTTCTGCATGCGAAGGATAAAAAAACGTTTGGTGAACATGAAAATTAACAATTTCGCCAGTGTCACCAGTGTCACCAGAAATGAAATCAATTCAAAAACTAGTACGCTTACCGGGCAAATTGGCACAGTATAGTAAAGCAGCTTTTACATGAACTTTCATTTTTGAGGGGGAAAATAAAAGTTTTTTTCTGTGCCTTATCTAGCATTTAAAATTGTTTACATGATTTCAGGCGAAATTAAAGCATTTCAGTGTTGATTTCATTTCCGGTTTTTAAATATATCACGATTTACCTAAAATGAAACCATTCCAGATGTGTACAAAGCTCTTAGGCTTGTTCGATAAGTTACTGCGTATGTGTACAAAGTTAAAACTCAATGTAAACACAAAAATTATTCATAGTGATATAAAACCCCACTTCGTGTAAATCTCATCCTGTGTTTATGTAAAAAACCATGCTGAAAATGCAACAGACATTTATGACGTTCGGGCAACATAACGAGAAAAGAGAAGCGTATATATTTATTTATACATCTATATATATATATATTTAAAAATAATATAACTGCTCTGTTATACATTGAGCACTCTGTTCGTAATTGTGTTAAAAATTACTTCGTGTTTATATATATATATATATTTATATATATTATTTATATTCCTAAATATTAGCATAATTGAAGTTATTAGACTCAGGTGTATTTATACACTACTACCTAACTTAATTTATACTGAACATAAGTTTGAACCAGTTAAACAGTTAACAAACAATACATAACAAAGACATATAAAATGATTGTAGTAAGGTAACAACATATATATTTCTCTCAACAAGGTTATTTTGTTGATAAGCACAAAATCAGGTAAGTATTCCCCAGAATTAAAACTGCTGAATATTCGTTAAAAAACATACCCATGCACTAAACACAATGATTCATAATTCCAAATTAAAACCGTTTATGAACCTTACATTGCTTATAAGCGATGTGCTTCTAAAGAAACAAAAGCACTGTCCCCGAAATCGAAAACAAACACCATTGTAAGTTTATAAATTTAAAATGTTTTCGATCAAAATGAAAAACGGTTGGAAAATATTCACTACATTACTGTCGGCAGTGACAAACGAGTGTACATTTAAATTACCTCACACATGACATCATTTTTGTAAGAATGTGGATGAGCGAGGAATGAAGAGTTTTTTAAGGACAATAACACGTGCAGTTTTGCATTCACAGTTTCCTGTTATGTGGTTTCACTTTATTTGCAGAGTATCAATAGGGAATGACAAGATTGCGTGACGTCAGAACGTTGTGAAAAATTATTGACAAATTCATTTTCCTTCACGTTAACTAAAATATCTGTTAGTAGCAGCTCAGCCCTCTTCCCTTTTATTGTGTTGTAATATTAATGCATCAAATTCTGTCGATCTGAAACTTGAAAAGTAAAATTACCGATCGTATAATCTTCTCTGGCAAAAAAGAAGAAGCAAACAAGATGAGTAGTGTAACGATATGTAAATTATTCGAAAAAAAATCTTAGTCAGCGTTAGAACATCTTTGTCTTACACTTCCTACATTATTGAAACCTATAACTATGTCATTAAAAACAGCAACTTTTGTACATGTCGATCACGATTGCTTACGTTTTGACTATCCCTTGTGCGTTAATTAATACCAATTAAATTTTTTGATCCTTAAGTTGTAGATCCTTCTAAACGAACCCTCTTTTCTAATCGAATTTTGTTAGAATATCGTTATATGGGCAACGACCAAGCAATGGATCTGTTGCGATCTTATTATTAGAACTGTCTAATATGAAACGTGGCAAGATACAGTAACTGTTTACCGCAGTATATTTCCGGGAAATGGAGAATTTATGAACTCATTTAAATACCTATCAAATTTGCAATACTTACGTCATCATTACAAGAATGCCTCAAGAATAAATGTAGAAGGAAACAAAGAATTTCCAGAAAAATTTTTATTGTTTATCAGGAAATACTGAAATTTTTTGACATCAAGTATGGAATATCCCTTTTAACCGTATCATATAATAGTTAAACTGTCAATCAAAATTTCACATTGTGAAAACATCTAGTGATGGTCATTTTAATCATAAAAGAGGAACAAAAAGTGTCCTGACCACACATTTATCCTGTTTTGATAAAGTCGATGTCTCTCTCAGTTGTAAACCGAGCAACTTCTAGTGTATGTAGCGGTTCCTTTATTCTTTGAAAATATTTTTCTGTCATTAAAGAAATGATCAAAGGTGATAGCTTATCCTCAAAAAAGCCTAAGCTGTGTGCTTATGTTGACACCATTTGGAAATTTAATTGGGAACAACCATTACATTTGTGTAACAAACAAAAACGCACACATTTGCCTAACAAGTTTATTATAGTTTGGTTATGTTTATTTAACTTTCATTGCATTTCTGTTGGTGAGTGACACACAAGTGTACATATATCTTCGATACAATATTCTCAATTGACATCGATTTTGCAAAAATTACATAAACGAATCATAAAACTTTTTAAAAGACATTAACACGTTTTACAACAACAGCTTCCTGTTATGTTAGTTTATTTCTTTTGCTTAATTAAAGTAAGTCATTAGTAAAATGCAATTTATTGTTACCTAAACAACTGACACAGTGATATATTGTTTACTTTAGATAAACAAGTAAAGAAATTAGACAATAGTTTCAAAATCTCTCACAGTCTCCTAGCTTTACAGCATAAATAATCTGACGATTTTGGTAACATTTACAAAATGCGACTACACTGTATCTAAAGCTTCCATGAAAACATATTTTTTCTTTTATCTCTCTATTTTATTATGTTTTTCTTTTTTTTATTCACTATTTTACTTTTTGCCAAAGGTACTATTTAACCCATTATTCAAAGTTATAGAGCCTATGCTGCAACAACTTCCAGAAGTAAACGAATAGGTAACCATAACTGACGGCGTAAGTGATAAAAGTCGTTGTGAAATTATCTCTAATTCGTTATGAATGGATAAACGGATTTTGCGACATTAATAAGAGTTTGCCCCATTTTCCTTACAGCCAGTGTTAATTGTGTGAGGATTAGCCAAAAAATTGCTCACAGGAACTCTGAAGGAGACCGCATATCAACAATAAAAACTCGGGGAGATTATTTTAAACCGGATTGTAGCTTGCCTAAAAACATATATGGTTATAAATTTTATAGATGCTTCTGCTTATGGGCGACGTAAAATAATTTAGTTGTAGCGTTTTAAGAGATGCTACTTTCTTCTTTGATCAGTATGAGTTAACAGCTTTAACTTTTTATCGGCGGTGTTAATGCCTTGATCTATTTCTTGTGATATATGCTGTCTCGTGATTAGCAGCACTTACCCCAAACTGTTTCCTGTTTTCTTTATTTACAGTAATTATTATTTAGTTTCGCAGAATTTAATAAGTGGTAAGTAGGAGGTAAATATATCCTCCTAATAAGTTCTGAGAAATGTTTGGTGACACCAACTAAATAAGCCCGGCAAAGGTCATCTCTGTATTAATTATATTTAATAATATTTCTTAGTTTGATATCTTAACGTAATGTAAATGGCAAATGCGATATATTTTTACTGCACACGAATATTACACAAATACACAAATCTAAATTTTATAACTTCATTCATCAAGATTTGGCGCTCTGGATTTGTTTCTTTTGCGTTCATAAAAAAGATCTAAAAGTTCTTTTGGGGAATTGTTAGATTTGGTTGATAAGGTTTTTAAAGGAAATTATTTGTGTTTTAAAACATTGTATCATAGAAATATTTGCTTTTTTGGTTTTATGTTTGATATTGTAAGCTGTTGGACTTAAATTTGCGCAGCTAGATTGTAGTGTAGCTAGTTAAATATAAAATCCAAATCAATCAACCTTAGCTAGTTGAACACTAGAAATAAATGTAAACCAGCAACTTTAATAACCCCAATAGGTCTAAAATAAATGCCATTTTTCATTTTTTTACCAAAAGTTCAAAATTTGGCCTTTTGACAATTTAATTTGAGAAATAATAAAGGTAAAAAAACTATATGTGCATTACTTCGCTGGAAAAACAAAATTGTTTGTAAACTTACCTTGTTTTCATGTTGGTATGTCTATTCAGGCTGTGTATTTTGCGGAATGGAAATGCATATTGAAATAGGCTAATTAAATTGATTTGGCAGATTCGAAGAAAATCGTTAGTTTTAAGCATGAAACGGAAATGGGTTAGTTGCTTTTCCTGCGGAAGTAAAACATTCCTTTACATAATGCAATGCAATAGGTTTTCTTTGAGAGACTCGTACTACAGTTTAAAAAACAGAGCACAAGTTTACAATGTTTGTAATATTATGCAAAATAAAACAGAGCATAAAAACATTGTTTATAATTTTTAAAGCGTTGTTTTCTATGGACATCTAAATCATTATATAAATGTTACACTGATAGATGTTTTCATTTCACTTCGGAAGGCAATTAAAGACAGCTAAAAAACGCCAAGAAAATTGCTTTTCCAGGAAGTTGTTCTTTAGATAATTAAGAGATTTGGATTGAAGAAGAAGTTTTTCTAATGACTTTTTCTTCTCTTCCTTCTTACTTTTCCATCGAGAGTTGCAAAAAGGGACCGTGGTAAGGCCAATGAAATTTATGATATTATATTTTCCTTTCCACATTAAATATATTGACAAATACACCGGTACACCCAGTAGTTCACCATTATTCTTCTTAAAGAAGTAAACAGCTGCATATCCGCTGAAATAGAACACTTCACAAATAATTCACCAGTCGATGAAATTTATTTTGTTTTTAACCGCTGTGCTTATAAAGAAACAGAAAGAATGTCTCCCAAAAATCCAGAGCAAATCATTGTGAGTTGTTACATTATTATGTTTGCCATTAAAACTGCGAATAATTAAGAATATTTATTGCGTTACTGTAGTTGCATGAGAAAACAACTGTACATTTAAATTTCCTCTCACGTAACATCATTTTTGTAAGAATGTGCATGTGCGAGGCATTAAAGGACAATAACACATGCAGTTTCCCATCAACTGTTTCCTGTTTGTCAGTTGACTTCCTTTGTTAGGGTTATTAGGGAATTATAAAATACGCATGCACGTCAGGCGAGATTACGAAATTGACGAATTGATGTAGTATTTTGGAAGAAACTGAGTCTTGCCAGTCTTAATACATCTTACCCTTAAGCTTCTTATGTTATACCGGAACTTATTGGAAACGTCTCTTAATAATTATTTTAACTGAAAAAGAAACATTTGCACATTCTTTTGTACATTCTTTCGTTGTGACTACTTTCTTTTCATTGGTAAATTTTTTTAACTAAATTGTAATTCTAATAAATAGCATGAACATATTTATTAATATTGAATGTAAATACAAACGCCGAAATATTTTCACATAAGGAATCTAAATATTAAAACTAGTTTTCAGCTCATCATATGGGAGAATGAAAAAAAGAATTAACAAAAGAACATACTAGTTTGCTCCTGAAAAACTTTATTATATGGGCAAGAGCGAATAGGTAAATTTGTTGTGAGTGCTCCTGTGTTGTGATCTATGCAATTACACTCATGGGCGCTTTTTGGTTACAATTGTATAATATAAAACGTGGCAGGATACAGCAACTGTTTACCGCAGTATATTTCCGGGAAATAGAAATTTGTGAACTCATTTAAATATCTTTCAAATTTTCAATGCTGACAGATAATTACAGCGAAAGTGAAGATTATTACTTACGTCCTTATTAAAATAATGCGTTAACAAAAAAATTTCTAAACAAACAAAAGCTTTCCAGAAAATATAAGTTTACATTTGTCCGGAAATACTAAATTTTTTTTTAAAATACGTATGGAATATCCCTTTCAACCGTATTATATAACACTGAAACTGTCAATTAAAATTAGCACCTATAAAAACCCAGCTGTAAATTTCTGATGCCATTGTAAAAAAGAAAACAATGGACATGTCTGTTTTGAAAATCGCCTTTCTTGGTGAGTGAAAATCATGCTAACAATGCATGTTTTATTAATGACTACTGATGGTGAAAGATTGTAACTGCATGAAATTTCATTTCTTTTTAGTTGGGTTAGTGTGTTTAGTGGAATCAAGTCTGATCAAAGACGCTGCTGAGAATAACAGAGAATGTCATTTAGAAACTTATATGGAACACTTGTTCACTCATACTGTGAGGACGTTAAGGTCGATTACAACATTGAAGAAAAAGCTTGTAAGTTAAACTTTGTTCTTATTATCTAAGCATGTAAAGGAAAGTTTTTTTTCTACAAGCTCTTTTCTTATCAGCATATTATTACCCATTTGAAAATATATCTTTCTCTTAATGCTGTCCAGAAGGGGTACAAACGCGAGTAGCAGTACTTAATAAATGGAAGGAAACGGTGATTTAAGAATATATCTTGTGGGTAATCTCAACGAAAAAAGTAGAGAAAGCACTGTACTATATGACATATATTTTAGTTAAGCATTATCTATTCTGACCAAAGAAGGAAGAAGAATGGCTGTCAGTTTGCTGCAGCGTACGTCGATTCAATAGAAACATTTAAAAAATTTCATGTAAGTAGAAAAAACTGATTTGTTAAAACCATTTTAGTGATTATTAGTAAATAACGATGTATTACTTTCCTTCAAGAGGAAATACGGCTATAACTTCCTTATCTATTAACAATTACTAAAATTCCAATTTTTTCATTTATTTATAGCTTACTAAGAGAATTGATTTTAATAGCAAGATCATTGAAGCGTATGTAAAGGTCTTATATACAATACAAATAGAGGAAACTAACAAGAAGCGAAAAAAATCTTTCTTGAAGGAACTTAACGATACTATTGCGAAAATGACAGCAGATGTTGTAAAGACAAATTTGAAACGAAAGGTAAAAACGCACATTTCTATATGTTTTGTGAGGAATGTTTTTGAAGAACCTTTGCTTGATTCTAAAATTCATAATCGGCTTTATGTGTCAGAGCAAATGCAATAATGCAATATAAAAAGAAAATAAAGTAGTTTCACAAGATTTTCTATTTCTATATGAAACTGCAACAATATGTTGCAGATATGTTGACGATATAAGCAACGTCTGTTTTGTTGTTGGAAATTATGATTTTAAAGGAATAATTTGGCAAAATAGAAAAACTATTTCTGAAACATAAAAAATATATATCATGACGTTATTATTATTCAAAAATTTTCTGTTTTGCCTAATGTTCCCCATATTGACTTACAGGTTGTAAATATATAATCGCATACTTGCATTAGACAAAGTTGCTTTTTTTAATAAAACCCTACTACTTAAACAGCCTAGTTCTGTGAGAACACCAACCGCCTTTCCCTCGCCTGAATAGAGTTAATAACATCGCTTAAGATTATTTGCATGATTTCTTTTATTTTTTTTTCAGAAATTAATGACTTACCCATGTCTTGGAAGTGATGACACTGTCACGTTATGGAGACGATTCGTCCCAGCCTATCCAAACGCGAAGCGTGCTCCATGCAACAGAAATCAAGATGACGAAATTCTCACCATAGTTCAAGATATTGCTGCTATTTATGCTGATCTTCGACATTTTTATTTTAGAACGAAGAAATAGAATCAAAAATAGGGATTATCACACAAAATTTATTTATTCGTTATGTGATTTCAAATGCAACATTTTTTAATCGATGGTCTGTACACATTTTCTTTGCTTTCGCCTATGTAGAAATTCTTTAACTTATATCTTAATAAAAAAAAAACATTGTCGCCGCATAATTGCCGACATATTAAATTTATTAAATTTATATTATGTTGTTGTATTAGTATGTTTTTTTTGTATTTATTATTATGTAAAGAAAGTACTGCCGAATGCTTAATGTAAATAGTAAACATATCTACCTCCTGATCACTTCATTTACTAGGTATGTGAGTGTGAATGTAGAAAATTTGGTTTGACAGTCCTGATGGCTCTTTCTTTTGGTAACAGCCAACTTAAAAATAAAAGGTTCTTACACCGCTGTTTATACATTCTGCATAGTTTTTATGCAAGATTAATATTTCAACACGCTAACAACCGTAGTATCAACCTGTGAAATATCTTCATTCTTTATAAATTATGTTCCCACAGAGTATACATTATAACAAAATAATATTCAGCTAAGCTACACCTAGATAGGGAAAATTGCGAGAAAAAGGGTCAAATGGAATTGAAAAAGTTAATTTAGGCAAGAAAGCCATCGACAAACAACTTCGGTTGAAGTGACACAATGTTGCTATGTTAAAGACTTGTAGAAACAATTGTGGACATGTTAAAAGATATGTTTTGAAAAGACGCATTACATTACATACTTTATTCAAGGAAATTAACGGGGCACAATATTATTGGTCACGAAATTAACAGTTAATAACTTACAGGGTATTTAATGGACGACAATATCAACCGCTTACTGATCAGCATTAGTTCTAATAGACACAATATTTCCAACAGAAATGTTACTAATAATTATAACTTGAATAACAGCTTGCCAAATGCTTTAAAGATCATGGATCCAGTTAGACTTGTACGTTAGACTTCTTTGTGTCGCTGATGTAACAACAAATGCAAATCAACTGTCTGCATCCTTTATTCCTTTTTAAACGTCGATCAAATCGTTGCTTTTTACCGTTAGCCCTTCTTTCTATAAGCATCTGTTGTGAACTTTTTATTTATCATGCTTTAATAAAATATCTTCCACAATGTTTGTCGTCGTTAATATACCGAGAAGGATAGTTATTAAGGTATAAAATTGTTTTTAATACTTATTGACTTTTAACTAACTTTCCATGACCTTTTTTATTTTTATTAATTTTTCTCAACCACCTACTGAAGCATTTAGGAACATTAATATATTCAGATAAATGGCGCCCTATCTTTGAAAACGATTAATTTATGCTAGACATGGTGTTAAGTGATGATTCAGTTTTGATCGATGGACTTAAATCTTTAAACATAATATGTTACTTTCTAGCATTAAAGAAATGTAATATTTAGTAGTTTTTTGACGCAATAAGTCCTATCAGTAGTTTTACTTTCTGCTTCCCCTATAAAGTTATATAAAAACACTATCTACTTTTTGCTAAAGTTTTAACTTACAACATACACAGTGTACCTGTCATAGTTTGAGTTGCCTAAATCATAATCCTTCTAGTATAAGTGTAAATTCAGCATTAAGACTTAAAGGAAATAACTTCCTTGAACTTCTTTTCTTACTGGTCAATGAGTTACTCATTTCATTATAACCGCCTACAAGAGTAGGTCTAAAACGTGTGAGCTAGCGTTTTTTGCATTTAAAAAGTCAAATCGTGAATTACACAGGAGTGTTATTAAATGATTTCCCAGTCATCATGAAGTAGCTGCAATAACTCACTTTGCAGTTTTTCTTGAAAGAGTAAACCAGGAAAAGTTTTCCTTCATAGAATATTTTAAAGTGCTTTTTAGAATTATTTGGTTGGTTGTAGTTTTCCTTCTTTAAAATATGTTTTTGTCAATAAACAACTAATCAAAGGTGAAATATGACAATAAAATAAAAAAAAGCGGAGATACCGTAAAAATAAGAAAGAAGTGCGGCTTTAAAACATAACAAAGGTCAATCAAAGCCTAAGCTGTTTGCTTAAAGTTACCACCATCTCGAATTAAATCTTGCTTCAGCCATTACACTTGAAAATCATGTACATTTACGTACCAGCTTCCCTTATACTTATTTTATATTATTGCATTACTGTCGTTGCTTAACAAAACAAATACATGTATAACTTCACAACCCTTTGACATCATTTTTGCACAAAGCGCTTACGCAAAGCATTAAGGATTTTAAAGGTACATTAACACGTGCAGTTTCTTATCAACAATTTCCTGTTATGTTAGTTGATTTTATTTGCTGAATTGTATGTTATCTGAGCTGCTGATATATTGTTTACTTCAGATCAACAAGCAGTGAAATTATGAACCAGGCACGAAACTGTTATCCTAACGCTTTCAAATGTCGTATTTTAAAATTAGGTAAATTGAAACAAGAAACAAAATAATTCTTCTTCTTTCATGCAATATTTTATAGGACGGTGTCTCCAAATTAGTAAAATTTAGCATCTACGAAAGTATTCGTCTTCTAAAGTTACGTTACATTTACGTGCACACCCTTACATCGTTTTCGGTTTGAGTGAGTTTCTGGGTCACTATTTATCAATACAATACAATAAAGTTTATTTTAATGAACGAAAGCATGAACTTGTTTTGAATTGTATTTAGGCTAAAGAAGAAACCGATATGATACTACGCAGAAAGTGTTGAATAAACACTTGCTACGTTTTATCAAAAATTATATTTATCAAGAAACGTTCCTCAGCGTTTAGTTTCAAATACTTAGCGTTTCCATTCAAAATGGAAACTCTAAGTTCAGTTTCTGCGCATAAAAAAAAACCTTTTTTGCATTTATTTTTTAGACTTTTACAAACAAAAGAATTTTCCCTGATTAATGTGCTGGTATCTTAATTCTTATATGAATGTTGTATATGCTTTATGAAAAGTAGATAAAGGGGCTTTAACAAGGAAAATACATTGCCAATGCATTTACATTCACAATTATATGTGTTTAAATGAAAACATAGTAGCAGCGTTTCACGGTATTAAATTTTCGGGAAACAGAGACATTTGACGTTACTTAAATACATTCCCAATCTACGGCGTAGAACATTGCCATCAAAGTAAAAAATGTGGGCGACTTATTTATGATTATTGCAATAATCTAATTTAAATTTTATGTAAGAGATATATTCTAATTGTTTATAGTCCGAAAACCTTTTCCATCTATTATAATTCTGTTTCATAATGATAAAGTTGTCATTTAACTAACATTAACCAAAACATACCTAAATATCTTTATTTAATATAAAATAAATATGACAGTAATTACAAGTATTGATTTCTGTACACTTTACAGTGTTAAAGTGTCCAACAAAAACATTTGGAATGTGAAGATAAAATATTCTGGAAGACTGTTGACTTTACATACTGTAGATAATTAAGATACTTGGATTTAGTCAGAATTTATTTTCCTTCTTTCTCTTCAAGCGGGAGTTGCAAAAACTGTCTGTGTTGAGGGTAATAAAATATATATTATTATGTGTTTCTGGTCAAGTTTAATTTATTGAAAAATACCCATTTTGAAGCTTACTCCGCAGAATTAAGGAAGTAAATATCTGCATATCTGTTGAAAAAGAATCCAAAAATACATTGATGAAACTAATTGTCTCCAAATAATTCAAAGATTGCAAATTAATAAAGGTTTTCCATTAAAATTGCAGATGGTTAGAAAATATTTTCTGCTTTGTTAGTGTGTGACACTCAAGTGTACATTCAAATTCCCCCACACTTGACATCAGTTTTGCAAAAAGTACATTAGCAAAGGATAAAGTTTTAAAGGACAACAACACGTGCAGTTTTGTATCAACTGTTTCCTGTTATGCCAGTTGATTTCCGTTGTAAAATAAGAGCAGGGAATAATAAAATATGAATGACGCGAGACTAAGTAATTTAAGAAGTTATGTAGTATATTAAAAGAAACTGAGTCTTAGTCAGCGCTAATACATCTTACCATTATGCTTCCTATATCATATCGAAACTTGTTGGAAAGGTGTCTTATCATGTTATTTGAAAAAGAAACATTTGTACATTCTTTTGTTGCGGTAATTTTTGTGCTCGTATTTTTTTTTTAACAATTAATACAAATCTAGAAATATATTCAATATAAATAAATATCTCAACAATTTGCCAGCTCATCATAAAGAAAAAAGAAAATAGACACCAGGTCGTATATTTACTTAAAAAATAAATCATAAAAAATTTAAAAACGAAAAGACGAAAGGACTCTCAAAATGCAATCACTGAAAAAAAAATTAAGGATACTGCAGAGCCTAACAACCTAATTTTTAATTCAATCTTATTGCAATCTGCGCCATGCTTCGAAAAAGCATTGTTAAGTGAAAAACGAGTACTGAATTGTTGGAAGCGCTCCTGTGTTGCGACCCCATTTATGGGCGCTCTTTTGTCACAATTGTCTAATATAAAAAGTGGCAACATACAGCAACTGATTATCGCAGTATATTTCCAGGACAATTTATGAACTCATTTAAACACCTATTAAAGTTTCAATGCTGGAAGATAATTACAGCGAAAGTGAAGATTGTTACTTACGTCCTTATTGAAATAATGCGTTAACAAAAAAAGTTCTAAACAAACAAAAGCTTTCCAGAAAGTTTACATTTGTCAGGAAATACTGAAATTTCTTTAAATCAAGTATGGAATATCCTTTTCAACCGTATTATATAATACTAAAACTGTCAATCAAAATTCGCACCTATAAAATCCCAACCGAATATTTCTGAAGCCATTGTAAAAGATTACAATAACCATGGTTGTTTTAAAAATCGTCTTTCTCGGTGAGTGAAAATCATGCTAACAATGCATGTTTTATTAAAGACTGGTGAAAGATGGTAACTGCATGAAATTTCATTTATTTTTAGTTGGGTTAGTGTGTTTAGTGGAATCAAATCTGATCAAAGACGCTGCTAAAAATAACAGAGAATGTCATTTAGAAACCTATATGGAACACTTGTTCACTCGTACGATGAACACGTTACAGTTGATCACAAAATTAAAGAAAAAACTTGTAAGTTAAAATTTGTTCCATAATATGAGACAAACAGCACTAAAAAGCAAAATTAAGAAATTTTAACGAAACTTGCCTTTTCTTACAAAGTCTTTCACCAGCATAGTATCATTTATTTAAAAATATAACATTTTCCTAACGCTACCTAGGCGGCGTAGAAGCGCGAGTATTAGCAGAAGTAATTGATAAATAGCAGGAAGTTTAAGATTATACCTTTGGGTGGATGTCAACGAAAAACTCGAGAAAGCACTGTACTATGATATATATTTTAGTTAAGCATTATCTATTCTGAACAATGAAGGAAGAGGAATGGCTGTCAATTAGCTGCAGCGTACGTCGATTCAACAGAAATATTTCAAAAATTTCATGTACGTAGCAAAAACTAATTTGTAAAGCCATTTTAGTGATTATTAGAAAATAACGATGTATTACTTTCCTTCAAGAGGAAATACGGTTTTAACTTCCTTATTTATTATCAATTACTAAAATTCCATTTCTTTGCATTTATTTATAGCTTACCAAGAGAATTGATTTTAATAGCAAGATTATTGAAGCGTATGTAGAGGTCTTATACACAATCCAAAAGGAGGAAATTAACAAAAAGCGAAAACAATCGTTCTTGAAGGAACTTAACGATACTATTGCTAAAATGACAGCAGATGTTGTAAAGACAAATTTGAAACAAAAGGTAAGAATAGACATTTCTGTTTTTTTATAAGTAAATGTTTCAGAAGGACCATTATTTAATTGCTAACAATTTTAATCAACATTATGCCTCAAAGTTAATGCTATAAAATATAAAAAGGACATAAATAAAATGTCTTACCTTTCAGAAAAAAAATAGTTTCACAGGATTTTTTACTTCTATATGAAACTACAATAACATGTTGCAGGTATGTTGACGATATAAGCAATGTCTATCCTATCGGTTGAAATTATGATTTCAAGGGAACTAAAATCTATATCTGAAAAATAAAAATAAAAAATTATAATACCGTTGTTATTTATAAGATCTTGTGGTTACCTAATGTTCCCCCTAATAATTTACAGGTTGTTTCAGGACAGAATTGTAAGTAATAGAAATGATACGTAACGTTTACATGTTTTCATAAGACCCTAATAGTTTAATAGCACCAGCTCTCTGAGAACACCAGCCGCCTTCTGCCAGCCTGAATAGAGTTAATATCATCACTAAAGATTATTAGTTTGATTTATTTCATCATTTTTTCAGAAACTAATGACCTACCCATGTCTTGGAAGTGATGACACTGTCACATTATGAAAACGATTCGTCCCAGCCTATCCAAACGCGAAGCCTGCTCCATGCAACAAAAATCAAGATGACGAAATTCTTACCATAGTTCAAGATATTGCTGCGATTTATTCTGATCTTCGACATTTTTATTTTAGAACAAAGAAATAGAATCAAAAATAGGGACAAATTATTATACAAAATTTATTTATTCGTTATGTGATTTGAAATGAAGATAATGCGAGCATTTTTTCATAGCTGATTTGTAAAATTATCGTTTGTAGCATTTATATCTGTTATTTACATCTGCCGCACACTCGCCGACTTATTATATTTAAAATTATTTCAAAGTTTTTACTGTATTAATATGAGTTTTGTTGTGTTTTTTCGTATTTATTATTATGTATATAAAATACTGTTGAATGCTCAATACATATAAAAGAAATTTACAGACTACACACAATTATATGGCGAAACACAAATGCAATTTTTTTGAGTTGAAACAGAACTTAAAGTTACCATTTTGAATTAACTAAGCGTCGAGAAATGTTTCTGGATAAATACAAGTTTCGATATAACATAGGAAGTGTTAAATAAAAATTTTGTAGCGCTA
Source organism: Hydractinia symbiolongicarpus (assembly GCF_029227915.1). Classification (NCBI taxonomy): domain Eukaryota; kingdom Metazoa; phylum Cnidaria; class Hydrozoa; order Anthoathecata; family Hydractiniidae; genus Hydractinia; species Hydractinia symbiolongicarpus. The sequence continues at coordinate 10,367,367 of NC_079878.1, forward strand.
AAAACATCGTTCCACCGCACCACGACACAAGAATAATAATTTAGAATAGTTTTTGTGTCGGTTTCTTTTTTAGTTTAAATACAATTCAAAACAAGTTACAAATCTTAAATTACAATACACTGTATTGATAATTAGCACCATTGCCCGCAAACATACTCCAGTAAGAGCGTCCATAAATTGTTTTCTCTCTAAAGTTAAATGTTGCATGGAAAGAGGAGGATTATTTTGTTTTTTGTTTCATTTCACGTAATTTTAAGAAACAAAATTTAAAAGCTTAAGGATTCCGGTTTCGTGACTACTTCATAATTTCCCTGCTTGTTGATCTAATGTTAACAATTTATCACTGTGTCAGTTGTTTAGGTCAAAACAAATTGCTTTTTTTACAGATGACTTACTTTAATTAAGCGAAAGAAATAAACTAACAAAACAGGAAGCTGTTGATGCAAAACTGCACGTGTCGTTGTCTTTAATGTTTTTATGTGCTTTGTGCAAAAATGATGTCAAGTGTTATACATGTACATGCACATTTGTTTGTCATCCAGGGATAGTAATGCAAAAAAAAAAAAAAAATAACAATAAGCATTTTTAATGGAACTCGTTACGTAGATGTGCATCCTTTTTTATGTGAATTAACTAAAACAAGAGTTAATTTCGAAATTTTGGCATTTTAAGTAAACAGCTTAAGATTTGATTAATGACTTTTGTTATGTGTTAAAGCTGCTTTATTTGCTTTATGCAATAAGACATATTGTCGTATTCCATTCTCAATCATTTCCTTGTTAACAAACATATTTTAAAGAAATGAAAGAACAGTTACAAACAAATAAATGAAGATTCTAAAAGCTAATTCATGATGACTGGGAAATATTTTAATAAAAGTCCTGCGTAATTCACGTTTTGACCTTTCAAATTCTGAATATATCCTACAAATACTAATTCATATCATTACCAGCACTTACTGTTGTTTATAGTAAAATGAGAAACTCACCCACCAGTAAAAATAGAGAACCTAATAATTCAAGGAAGTAATTTCCTTAAAAACCCGTTTCAACTAAGGAAAATTTTTCTCGGAAAAGAAAAATTTCCGAATTGCACTAAGCAGTATATCAAAACAGTGGTGGTTCTTTTTTGCCGCTGGAAAAGTTGGAACAAAAATAAAGGTTGAAAATTTTCACCGTTTTTTCTTTACGGCGGAAGAAATATCTTCAACCAATCAAATCGACTTAAATTGGACAAACATGGTAGCTGAAATTGTGAAATGTACAGTAAACAAACAACGAAATGGCAAACAACACTAGTAGTGATGAAACTTCAAGGGAAGACGAAATAATTATAAGAAACAAGTTATTTGTAGAGCATGTGAAGCGACAACAGATAATTTGTAGCATTGGACAACCAAGAAAACCGCAGCTACGTGTGCAATATCCTGTTCGTTCTGAGGTGATGATCCCTTCAGCATCAGCAGCCAGTGCCACAGTTACATCTCCCCATCCACCACCTGTATCTTGTTTTCAACATCGCTTTTCTGGCATTATGAGTCCTGACAATGTTTCTGACATTGCAAGTCCTTCATTTTCAAGTGCTTAAGAGAGTGCTGATGATCTTGCTGATAAATGTACTTGTAAAGAAGAACGTGAAGAACTCTATGTGCATGAAAGGTTAGTAAACCTAATGCCAGAGTACTCAAACATACGGAAAGTGTACTCAACAGAATACAAAGACAAAGACAAAAATACTAGGTCCTGGGAGGAAAATTCAAAAAGATTAGGAGTCATTGATGGTACTACTAGCTACCTTTTTTGCTTATACAAAACTAAAAAATATTTTTCAGTTGTAGCTGTCTAGCTATACATGTACTTTCAAATTTCCACGAATTAATATTTCTTTATCTTTTTGTGGGTTTTATTTTTGCAAATAGAAGCTATATCGTAAGAAATATATTTTATTTCTCTATAACCCTTCGTGCTCGAGAAAAGCGGTAATTTCTTTTTTGCTATTAAGTTTGGTTCTAGCATATGGTTTCATCATAAATCGCTTGAAGGGAAATTCTTCATCGCCCACAAAAACATATGGGAAATTCTCTTGAGTTCTACGAAGTATTCTTGCATTAGGAATGCCCAACTTTTGATCGTTTATTGCTGTTCCAAGGTCACTATTTAAAAACACTCCTCCTTCGCTACGTCCACTAGCGTAAATTCTTAATGGCATTACATACAGCTAACAGAAATATGCTCGGATGCTTTTTTATAATTAAAAAAGGTAGAGCCAGATGATGCAGGTGCTCGCATCATAACGTGTTTACCATCAATTGCACCTACACAGTTTGGAAAGTTCACACATTTGGCGTACTTTTTTCCACTCTTCACTCGTTGTAGGACATTTCAAGTAGCCTTCTCTCAATAACATCGTCCAAAGAGCTTCGCAGGTTTCTGGACTTACGCGGTAACTACATGTAATGGATACTTGAGAATCACCAGTCACTAGATAGCGTAATGTTAAACAAAGTATTTCAGACGGACTAATTGCCTCCCCGCGCAATGAACATTTCGTAATAATTGGAGCAATCAGTGACAACAAATGCTCAAACCGGGTTGGTGACATGTCAATTTGTTTAAAAAAGTACTCATGGTGAAATAATTTCATTTCTTGAATGAGTACATGATATTCACCTTTGAAAGTACGTTCGGAAAATATTTTACGAACCCAACATCGCTTGCTTTGCCTTGCTCTAGATAATCTTCTTTGCAGCAAAATTAGTAAAAAGCAAGCGTCTATTTATTGCAGCCATTTTTATTTTCGATTTCGTTTTCTGATTTTCCCGCGTTGTGGAAATGCCGGTAGAAAAATTTCCGTGGAAATTTTCCTTGCCCACGGAAAATTTCCCAGAGTGAAAACAGGCTTTAACTCTTTATGTTGGAATGGAATATACACTAATACTAGAAGGATTATGATCTAGACAACCCAAACTATAATAGGTACACTGTTTATATTGTACGTATATTTAAAATTTAGCAAAGTGTAGATAGTGTATTTATAACTTCATATGGGAAGTAGAAAGTAAATCTACTAACCGTACTTATTCCGTCAAAAAACTACTAGCTAAATATCAAACTTCTGTTATGCTAGAAAGTAACATATTATAACAAAAGATTAAAGTCCATGCAAAGATTATGTCGATATGATACAGATCCAGATATTATTAAAAAACAATAATCTGCGTTTCCAGTTGCATCACTTGCATGTCCGTAAATTGATAATTTATCAAGAATATGGTGTGTCAATAGTGGGAGAAAAGGTAGCTAAGAATAAACCTAACCTCTGACGTGTTGTTTCAAAAATGCACTACGAGGTTGTCAAACTTACAGTATGCTTTATATTTTTATCAAATATTCTTATTACTCCGGACAAAAGCTTTCTTTTAGAAATACATTGTTTTCGTAAGCAAGCTTTGTCCTCTGCGCGTGAGACCTCACTTCTAAAAAATTTGCAGAAAGAAAGCAAAACAGACAAGAAGCCAAGGGGCTTGAAGATTTCTGCCATTAGCCTGAAAATTTCGAAGTAAACCTTGAAAACGGAGAATTAAGGGGTAAATAAATCATTGAATATTCAACTACAATAAAAAAATATAAAAACTTTACATAGCTATATGAAATATATATTCTAAAGTAATAGTGAAAACTTTAACTGGATAATTTTAAAACTGATCAGGAAAATTATGAAAATTTCAAAATATAAATCTTGTTATGCATTAACTTGACGATACAAATATAATAAGTTCTGAGCGGGCTCAATTTGAAGGATGAAATAGTTCATTGTTAATTAATCCAGCAATAAGCATTTGATTATTGCAGTATGTAGGCCGTCAAAATTTACTCTCTGTTGAGAATTGTTTGAAAATGCTGATGGTGCATGGCTTGATAACAGCTGATCTGAAAAAGAAAGCACGTTTAAAAAATGAGAAACATGAATACAAATTTGTCTAAAACTGAAATAACACCAATTCGTTTATTTATTAGCTCTTTAACCTCTCTTTACCTCTTTGATTTGGAAAGGGAATTTATTAAAAAGATATAAATTAATGCCATGTAATGCAAAACGTATATTATATATATAAATATATGTTTATAAATTTATTCAATCCGGCTTTTGATATCTTTGTTAAACAAGTAACATATTAAGCAGGCAATACATGATTTTCAAACCTGTGGACAAAACATGATTTTTTTTGTTGAGATCGATTATTGAATAAAAAAAAATTGATTTTTTATTATCCTTTTTTTATTCGAATTCTCGAATTAAAATTTCTTTCGAGGGACACTTTTTGAGGAATCTGATTGCTCATTGTATCGATTGACAAATCCAAAAATGTTGAAAATCCAACTTCTGAAAATGTAACTTCTAACAAATTGAATTCAAGAAGTTTAAACAGAAAAGGTAAACACACAATTATTAAATTTGCGGATTTGATAAATGGATGGTCCTTTTTGTGAGATTTCTAAAAATCAAGTTTAAATATTTTGTGTTACTTTGAGTGAGTTCAAGAAAGATTTTGCAAGCAAACTAGGCACTTAAGAAGAACGGATAATGAGCCAGTAACGTTGATGATGAGGTGACAAAACAGTTGGTTGTAATGATAATACTTGTCTAATGACAAACGGTAGGAAACTGTAGAAGTCCAACCCCCTAAAGGTTTTGCATCTAAGCCAAATCTCCCTTATTACAAGGATTAAATAAATCATTAACCATAGCAGGACAACATTAGGAGCACAATACAAACATTTATAAAAAGGATAGACACAGCAACAAAAAAGCAATTCAAAGGGAATCAAATAGGTAGATATAAAATAAAATAAATAAATTATTAAAACTTATCGAAACTAAAAAAACTAAAACGGATAAAATTTGAAATGATTCTTAAAGAATGTAAATTGAAGTAATCAACTATCTGTGCACCAGGACTTGTGAACCTGGCTGTAGCTTTCCACATGTGTTACGGGTACCCAACATTCAGCTTTACACAGATAATTGTTACGGTGGGCCAGCCACAGGAGAGTACCAGCCTTTCCTAACAGGAGTGGTTCCCAAAATGGTAGATAACAAGGACAGACAGGGTAGACTATAACCCCAAAAGGCTACTTAAACAATGACTCAGGGCAGCAGGATCGTCAATTCTGCAGACAAAGCGAGCAAACTGTGCCTCCCTACTGAAGTGGGGTAACAAGTGGGATGGTCAGCCCCAAAGACAAGACAAATTGTCAAGCCCCCTTGCTATGCTTCTTGTAGGCAACAGTAGTGTAATAGCCATTGTCCAAATTTACAGAGTGGTTGATTACAGCCCTAAAGTTGTAGTGTTTGCGACAAGAGACATCACGTTTTACAGTGATAGGTATAGAAACGGTGCCCGGGTAAGATGTGACAGAAGAACAAACCTTAGACACAAGATCTTTCTTATAGGCAAAGCGCTTTAATTGCAGAATCAAAAGTAAACTGCACTCTTTGACCTCTTTTTCACCTGTTGCAGTTTGGTAACTATTGCAGTAGTGACAGAAGTACGATGATAATGAGGTGACAAAACAGCAAGCTGTAATGATAATACTTGTCTAAAGACAGGTCGCTATGGCTATGTAGAGGTTATACCCTCTAAAGATTCCGAAATAATCGTTAACGATTTTTACACGCGGTTCACTGAAACCTTGGAGGAGGATAATTTGCGTAGAATGCTTACAAAACTTCTACCTATCGCCATATTAGAATCATTTGCAGAGATGGCTGTGGCGACTGCCGGTAACACATAAAAACATTGCAAAATGGAATTGATGTAACATGTGTTGCCCAAATTTAGCAAGCCGCTGTTGCTGCTTAGTGATTCTTGTGCAAGTAAGGTAGTGGAGCGCTTTGTTACGCCCTGGGGATTTGTGTCCTTAAAGCTAATGGTCGAAGTTGTTTTACATTGTGACTTGGATGATTTCTTTGAAACAATTAGTGTCAATTGAGCGGTATGCAGTGGACCCTACCACGATGAATCCAAGACAAATCTAGCGAGCAACAAATCTTGTATAGCGAAGACCGCTTGGAAGAAATAAATTGTGTAAAAAATGTTACAGTTGTCAATGGCAAAGAACCTAGTGACACTATGCTAATATTCGAAGGTGAGGAAAATGATACAAATCTTTTTATTTCAAAATAATATAATTATATATACTGAAATGAGAACATTTTGAACATTGCAGCAAGGCACAATGAAATACTCAACCTGTTAACTTTTAGGGTTAAATCATAGAGGTTTTGTTCCTCCAAAGTTACTGCCAAAAAGACAGTTAAACTTCCTTTTCGCAGGATACACAATATCAGTGAAAAAAACAAAAACACACACACACAAAAAGAAAAACACACACACACAAAACACACACACACACAACACAGATTGCACAATCCCAACCTTGACACCAAACGGTTTCGCCCCAACGAACGAATCTTTACCATTATAGGTGATTCTCCTGCACGTCATTATTTTTGTTGGGCTTGTAGAATATTTGCAGAAAGGTCAAATGTCTTAGATCATGTATTTAATCTAAGACACATCATTTCAAGAAAAAATCGACCAAGAGTGATTGGGAACAAAATTTTTCATCACACTGAAAATATGTCGAAAGAAACATTTACTTATTTACGTGAGGAAGACGTCAAACTGCGATTTAAAATCAAAAATGAGGACTATATGAAACTGCTTAATCGTACATTGCAGGGTGCACAAAACTGGGCTTATGTTGGAAAAATTACTAGGTCAATGTGACCTGGTTACAAAATATGACAGCAAAAGAAAGAAACTTTAAGCAGCATTCTAACACATACCAAAACAAATTAAGTAAGTTGTCAGCACAAATCGAAGTGTAACTGTCCATAGAAAAAGAAAACTTGAAACAAATGCTGCGGAAACTGAACTATATCTTTTAAATTCGCAAAAAGCCATTATCACAACCTCATTCCCAGGGCATTTTGCCTTGTTAATGAAGTTGATAGCGGCGAAAAGCCCCTGGAACAGGCTGGTCACATGATCGCTTATCATTTACTATAATTGTACCCAAACACTGATTTATTAACATTTATTGTTGCCCTGCAAAAAGTTAAATCTACCCAGCGCGGGAGTTTTATGTAAACAAGAATACAACAAATATGGCGGTCAGTTATTGTGTAGCGTGTATAAAAAGACTGCCGAAAGTTTTGCATTAATTGTAGGGAGACTCTTTTAAGAAACATGTTAGAAAAAGATACCATTTTTAGTTAAAAAGGGGCTACAATACAGCAAGCTGCACTGAAGTATTTTGTCTACAGGGACTGTGGATGTGAATAAAATTGGGATTAGGCTGCCAGAAGGTGCTGAGTACACTTTGTTGCTGTCCAACTGTCCAACTTGGACCCATAACTAATCTTTGAGGAAATCTTACAGAGAAAAACCAATCCTTCTGTCACAAAACATACGACACAGGACAGAGCTAACAACATAAACGGACTGGTTACAGAACAAACACAAATAGAAAAATTGTATATGTTAAAAATATATAATATAAAAAAGCTCTCCTATGTGCCAGAACTTGTGACTCTGGTTGTAGCTTTTCACATGTGTTACAGGTCCCCAAGAGTCAGCCTTACACAGGAGGTTGTCATGACAGGACCAGCCTGTACATATTTTGACTAAGGACAGCAGGGTTGTCAAGCCTGAAGACCAAGTTAGTAAACATGGGCACCTTACTGAACTGGGATAAAAAGTGGGGTGGTTACACCCAAAGACAAGCTGAAAGCAAACAAACCCCCTTGCTAAGCTTCTTATGAATTACCAGAGAAGAGTGACCTGAACTCTTTACCCTCTGGGTATTGACGGTAAACTGGGTGGAAATGATATCAAATGTTGTCCCCTTCACAAAAAAAGATCTTGCAAAATCCGTAAATATTATCGGCAAAAAAAAGAGCTTCTTGTCCTGCTGACAGTTTAGATATATAGATATAATTAAGAACAACATGGCAAAAGTTTACATTTTAAAACTGTTAGGAATGGAGTTTATAATTCTCGGGCCTCGGTTAGATCATTATAAAAGGGAAAACAAAAAAGTTTTAGAGAAAATGAGTTGCACATTTGGATTTACAGCATAAATTATATATGGTAGGAAATTTGGAATAGTATATGATCGTAAGAACAGGCTTTATTATGTTTTAAATTTTATTCTGTAGTGAACCATTTTCACTGCAGTTAATTTGTGTAGTCACTTCATCATAAAACATTAAATGTTTTGCTACTAACAGGGGCAGTTTGCTTAGTGCATATACTTGAAAAATGCAGGATTCCATAATTTTTTATGCAAAATTTAAATATGTTGGCCATTTTTGTTGAAAATTATGAGAAAATGTCAAGCATGTTAACCCAGCTTTGAGAATTATCCACAAATACACAACAACTTATCCTTCTTAGTTTTGATTTTAAAAAGAGGCAAAATTGTTGTACATATTTTAAAAAAATAGTGTGCAATTAGAGTAGCCAGCTCTTCTCATGCAATTTCTAACGAATTATCAACAAAATCACCAACCTGGTAATTATAGGCATTGAACATGTCGTTTATAAATGTGTGGTTATGTAAACTGTCCCAGGAGGATGTCGCGTTAGCTAGCAGGGTACCTATCTAGTGCACAGCTCAGTTAGCTACAGCTCATGAATAATCAAGCCAAGCCAGATCAATAGAGTAAAGTCAGTAACGTTCTGACAATTTTGCTCTCATTGACAAAAACGTTTCTTTGATGGTGTGTCTTTTTTCGCCCACCATCTCCGAATATAGAAAGAAAATTCTGAACATTGCGGCAAGGCACAATGAAATACTCAACCTGTTAAGTTTTAGGGTTAAATTATAGAGGTTTTGTTCCTCCAAAGTTACTGCCACAAAGACAGTTAAACTTCCTTTTCGCATGAAACACAATATCAGTGGAAAAAAACACACAAAAAAACACACATACAACAAAGATTGCACAACACGAACCTTGACACCAAACAGTTTCGCCCCAAAGCCTCAACCAAGGGGTGTCAGAATTCTAGGCGGGGCACCTCAAATCCGAGGTCCAATAAGTGGTCATCAGGAGGCCCTGGAATCTTCTTCTGTCATCAAATGTTCTTTAATCCGTGCAATCTATTGCAATATAAAACAGAGTTGACTGGGGTAATAAGTGGGGTCGTCACACCCAAAGACAAGACTTGTATTAAGGCGAATGCCAAATTTGCATCTCATTATCTTTGGCATTTCAAAAATGTTCAGTATATCTGGGCTTTTTATATCACATAACCACCCTGTTGAACAGTCATTGTTGTCCACTCCGTAATAACGGCTCAGGGGCCACAAGACCCTGGGGACGAGGTTTGCATTAATATTGTGAATGAAAAAAAATGAAGAACAACAACATTGTAAATCAAATTTGAAAAAACTGGCCATCATCAAACAGTTGGAGAACCATTTTCAAACTGCGAAGAACCAATGACTTCCATATCTAATTTTATTGATCAAAGGTTATTTAGATTTGGTATTGGTAAACAACGAAATGCGTCGAGCCTTCTTTATTTTTTCCCCACGTGAAAGTTTTTTTTTCCTTTTCCAGTTTTTTTACGTGTAAAAAGAAACCGGTTTCTTAACGTGTAAAAAGAAATGAAGCTAATTAACAACATGGAAGGTTTCTCTGAAAACACAATGCTGTTTAGTCTATAAGACGCAGAAATAGTAATTAAATTCACTCGCAGCTAGCTAACACTTTTTTTCTATTTTGTTTTTGTTCCGTGGATACGAAAAATGCTCCAATCTTTCATTTATTATGTACCGAAATCTTGATGTACTAGATTAAACGAGCAAATTAAAAAATGTGTGTCATAACTTGTGTGCTAATAGCTAAGAAATATATGAATAAACTTCCATCCACACCGAGAAGATTCGTTAAAAAAGCTTAAAAAAACTTTTTTTCTGGCCATTACTTCCTATCAATTTTTCTGTTATCTTCTAAGATCTTCAAGCCTTTTTTAAAAAAATCAAGGATTTCTTTTTCAAGAAATTAACAAGTTTACTTTTGTATTATTTTAAAAACTTTTACTTTCCAAACTTCTTTTCTTCTAATTAAAAATTTATATCATGTGCAAGCGAGTTTATGATTTCCTTTGGAATGGTACAGGGTTCGCGGCAACCTTGTTCCTAGGGCTATTTTCTTTTTGGCGTATTTAATAGCGGCGAAAAGATACTCTTAGTCACTCTGCAATAACAAAACGATGGGACGAGGATGAATTCCCTATGGGCTGAAAAAGAAGAATATTTTTCTCTCCAAAAAACGCTCTGAGGCCCCTAAAACGGCTTCTGATGACGAGGTGACAAAACAGCTAGCTGTAATAATATTTCTTGTCTAATGACAGTAGGTTCTACTATAGTTAGAGGTTGCAACCCTCTAAAGATTTTTCAAAAAACATTTATTGTATTTAAAAAAAGTAAAAAAGTGGGGGAAAAAGTCCCCGCCACCTACCCACCCAGCCCCGTGACCCATACGTACAGTAGCGGAAGATTTGATAACTCATCTTTAATTTATTTTAATTTATTTTTCGCTTTCTAGTTACCTTTTGGACCATTAGAAGTATTTATCACCACAGAACTAGATGAAGTGTTGGATGTTTCACATCTTTCGGAAACATACATTGTAGACAATAGCGATGACTATCACGCTTTGAAAAATACCGCAAACATGTTTCACATAGCAGCACCAAACATCACTATTTACAGATTTGAAAATTCGCTGATCGTCACAGCTGAACAGATACCTGGTTACGCTTCATTACCAGATCCGGTCATCAATATTCTTTTAGAATATGGCAAAAATTTTATTGTGAGTATCTCTTTAAAAACCACCTTAGGTAGGATTTTTGGAAATTCACATCGACAGTTTTATACTTAACCAATTACACTATATCAAGTTCAATATCCATTCAATAGAGACAAGTATCCAGATATGGACAAGATGCACCAGTATCTGACGAAGGTCATTCTACTGACAGAGCAATGGTATATGAATTTTGCGCACTACGCTTGTAATATTATTAATTAAAATATGCCGATTAAAGATGTGGAAGATTCAACAAAAAGAATTGCAAACCGGCAACAGAAGGAAGAACTTCATGCCATATATTTAGGCAAAAAAATACAGGATGAGCTAACTACATCAACAATTTCAGGTAAGCTGGCTTCAACTTTTAAACTATTCAAGAAATAGCACCGACATTCACCTTTTCAGTTTTTTTAGACTAAGAATAATTTAGACTAGAAATTTGAAATTTATACTTTAAATATGCAAATTTTGTGTTATAATTTATATATTTCAACTTCAGGTAGACCCAGTTTCATGGCACAGATGGAGCGAGGACAGAAGAACTCAGCATATTGATACATTTCTTTCCTTCAAACCCTAATTATCCTTGCTATATCGAAAGCTGGAAAACGTAGGGAAAAAGCCAAACCAATCAACTAGAAAAAGACCTTGTGCTAGCATCATTGTGGAAGAACACATTAGCCCAAAACAACGAGACGATGATTTTGATCACAACGAGTTGCCTCTCTTGTTGTGATCAAAAAAAAAAGAAAAATTGAGATTATCATTGCACATAAACAGATCCTCCAGTTGACTTGAATAGGCTTAATCGGAAAAAAACTTCAGAAAATATTATGACACTACGTCTCAAATCTAAACATAAAATGGTTTCAAGGTTTGTAACTGCACTTTTATTTTCCTCTTACTGTACACGTCAGGTTTATTAATTTGGTGCATGCTCAACTGTGTAAGTAACAGATGAAACAGAAAGTGCTACAAAGCAATAACAAATGATGATTATGATTTGATTGTGCAAATAGAAGGAGTAGTCCATTGACAAAGCTGGTACTTTCAGAAAGCGACAGGGAAGGATTTAGTTACATTTCTTGGAATCCTGTTTGAAAATTTTCCAATCCCGATTCAAATTCCGATTTTAACTATACATGAAAATCACCGTTCAAGAAGATACGAAAAAGTTATTGAAGAAGGAATAAAGAGAATATTTAGAAACTCTAGGTATAAAGATTTAAAACATCATATCAGTGCCCAACATTTTGTATAGTTAGTTAATAATTATTTTATTGTATTCTGGACAAAACAAGGAGCGTATTTTTGTATAAAGTGTATATACACACGGTTTTTTTATAAAAGAGCAGTTTTATAAAAACACAACCCTCAGATTTTGCCAAAAAAAGTAAGAACAAAAGAAGAACAGCCTCAGACTTAAACCATTGTGTTCAAAACCAAGAACAACGCAAATCATAAAATAAGAACAATGCAGGAACAATTATGTGCCGAGAATATTACGTTACAAAAATGAGAACAAAATGAGGCTAAATTCAGAATTTGTGTTTTTATTATTAAAAACAAAATAAGAGCAAATTCTTGAACTTAGCTTGATATATGATAATCCATCGATAAATACTACCCCAATCAGTTTTGTTTCCCACCGCCGAAGTCTGCTTCTATTTCACTGGCCGTACGCATATCATTTAATATAAACCACTGACTGGCAGCACTCCACCGTAAAGTTTTTTATGATAAGCGCCCGTGCTCCTTTTTATTTAATTCAATAATATTTAATTATAATTTCACAACTTATAATACTGATATTTCCTATGAATCCTGCACATTTTCCATATAATTCATTTTTCTCTCCATACAATTCAATTTCAATCATGTGTTGTTGCCAATTTGTCAGTTGTAAATTCAATAGCTTCTGTCCCAGCGCCCTTCCTTAAATATTTTTCAATTGTTATTACGAGAAAAGGATGTCGATGAGCCCTAGAAGTTCTTGCATCGGTGGAACACCACCAGGCAGATTTTAGACTATTGTTTTCGCTGCTTGATAAGTGTTCCGTTAGTTCTCACATAGCCGTCACATAACATCTTTAACTTTGAGAATTATAAATGAAGCTAATTTATTTTGTCGTTTTTTTTGCAAGTTTATATTATAAATTCATCAGTGTGGTTGCTCATAGTTTGGTTACATTGCACAGAGTCTATACTTTTATCTTATGTAATAGTACAAAGTGTATGGGACGGTCATAGTGGATGTGTTCATCTCCTTCAAGTCGCCAAAATTTTCTCTAAAGTTGCCGAAAAATTATGTCCATCACGTGATGAAAACGACTCAATTTGACTTGCTAAAATAAATGGTGTCCTCTCGTCACAAAAAAAACACAAAAGAACCATCTCTTTATCTTGAAAAAGTAGAAAAAGTGGTTCAAAAAAGCATATTTAAAAAGAAAAAAATCCAAGTAAAGAAGTAGAAAAGTGAAGTTGGAAGTGAGAAGTGGAGCTAGATGTAAAGTAAAGTTAGAAGTAGTAAATAAAGGCGTTTCAAGTGGATTTAAAATCACTATTTGTGATTATTTGTAAGAACTATGATATTTTTAGACGTTTGGTTTTTATGTCGCTGATGCAAGCACACTAGCATTTTCCAGAAAAAAGCCACTTACCTAGCCAGCATATTTGTTTGCAGCATTTTGTTGCATAATTAATGTATCCCCTGGCGCGTAACTAATACATTTGTCCTAAAATTTTAAATATAAAGCTGTGGGATTTTATTTTTGAGTTTGTGACTTTATTTTAATTTATGAGAGGATGGTATGGCTGTTCCTGTTTTTGTTGCAAACTGCTGTTTTCTAAAATTTTGTGTAAACTTTTGTGGGAAAAAGACCACATGCAATACACTAATAAAACAAATTTTTGTGGAATTGGACTCCACTGAAGACTGTTGTGTAAGCTAATGGCTTTTCATATTTCGTATTACGAACTTTTGTTGGGGAAAACTAAACTGTATGTGATGTCATTTTTGCTGGAAGGAAATTCCATGTACGTTTTTGTAAAGAGTTTTAAAATTGTAGTAATAACTGTGCTTGGTGATGATAAAAAAATTAAAAAACTTTCTCAAAAGCTGTTCGATGCGTTGATTGTGGGTGCTTTTCCCTGTTAACACATTGCCTCCATTTTGCCCTCGCTGTTCAAAAATATAGCTTACATCTAGAACATCCTTATTCCCGTATCCGAACGCACAGGCATCGGCGAACCAAATTAATTCTCTGCTTTAGGAAGATTTTTAAAACCGTTTCTGCCCTATTATCGCACCCCCTTAAATTAATAAAATGCTTCTTAATTCTCCTAAATAAATCTAAAAAATTGAGACTTCTCCTCAAAACATATTGTTGTAACCCATTGAAAGTACCAAAATCTGGCTACAGTAATGAGAATAATTTTATCATTGTCAAGCCTCTGTGGAGCAGGGTTTTAGTGTGAACAAGGCAATTGCTTGTTCAAAATATCTCAGTTTGCTGCTCAGCAAATTTTTCACGATCACAAGAATGACAACAACCTACACAATAAATATCACTTTAGCATTGTGCCGTTGGGTGAAGTTACTCAGATAAAACGGTTTTTTTTTAATAACTCCTGATTGCTTTCTTACATGGCTATGATACTTACTGAGTTTCAACATTTATCTATTAGACACCTGCACGCTAAATTTGTAGGTCCCATTCCTTTCAGAAGCTTTAATATTGGCCATTACTCGAAACTACCCCTAAAATCTCTATGAAATCCTTATAATGGGGAAAATATAATAACTCCTGTTAGGATTATCCTTAGAACTTGAAACTTGCAACACAACTTTGTTTCATCAAGAAGAATCATTTTGAATAATTTTGACACGTGACTAATTTGATTTCCCGATTTTTTCGGATTTTACCCGAAAATCGAAAAAAAAACGGATTTTCGGGCAATTTTTGGCAATTATTTATCCGATCCATGTAAAAACCGGAAGATATGTTAAACAAAATTTATTTAGCTTTCAGAAACTTCAAACAGAATGTAAAAACTCGCTCTAGAACAAAAGTAATTATATTTTAAGCAGATAGTGGCATTTTTAACAATGTTCAAGCTTCTGATGACGTCACAGAAAATGTGCTGACGCAAGCAAAAATTCATTGCCGCCATTTTGTTCCTTTTATGACGTACTATAAGTGTGCCAAGTTTGATTCAATTTGAGCAATCCTATGAAAAGTTATTGAGGGGGGGGCGGAATCAGCCCCCCCCCCCCCCACCCACTCCTGTTAGGATTATCCTTAGAACTTGAAACTTGCAACACAACTTTGTTTCATCAAGAAGAATCATTTTGAATAATTTTGACACGTGACTAATTTGATTTCCCGATTTTGTCGGATTTTACCCGAAAATCGAAAAAAAACGGATTTTCGGGCAATTTTTGGCAATTATTTATCCGATCCATGTAAAAACCGGAAGATATGTTAAACAAAATTTATTTAGCTTTCAGAAACTTCAAACAGAATGTAAAAACTCGCTCTAGAACAAAAGTAATTATATTTTAAGCAGATAGTGGCATTTTTAACAATTTTCAAGCTTCTGATGACGTCACAGAAAATGTGCTGACGCAAGCAAAAATTCATTGCCGCCATTTTGTTGCTTTTATGACGTACTATAAGTGTACCAAGTTTGATTCAATTTGAGCAATCCTATGAAAAGTTATTGAGGGGGGGGGGCGGAATCCGCCCCCCCCCCCCCCCCCCCACTCCTGTTAGGATTATCCTTAGAACTTGAAACTTGCAACACAACTTTGTTTCATCATTTTGAATAATTTTGAATAATTTTGACACGTGACTAATTTGATTTCCCGATTTTGTCGGATTTTACCCGAAAATCGAAAAAAACGGATTTTCGGGCAATTTTTGGCAATTATTTATCCGATCCATGTAAAAACCGGAAGATATGTTAAACAAAATTTATTTAGCTTTCAGAAACTTCAAACAGAATGTAAAAACTCGCTCTAGAACAAAAGTAATTATATTTTAAGCAGATAGTGGCATTTTTAACAATGTTCAAGCTTCTGATGACGTCACAGAAAATGTGCTGACGCAAGCAAAAATTCATTGCCGCCATTTTGTTCCTTTTATGACGTACTATAAGTGTGCCAAGTTTGATTCAATTTGAAGAATCCTATGAAAAGTTATTGAGGGGGGGCGGAATCCGCCCCCCCCCCCCAGGTTATAGTATGTTCGAAAAACCTCGGACGTAATAGGGTTAATTTGTCGGAGAAGGTTTTTGTGGATTTAGAGATTTAGAAAAAGGCATGGTTTTCATGTCTCGAAAGGTAAACTCCTTAAGTTTCAAAAATAAGGTTTTGTAAGGCTATAACAGTAATTACTTGGATATACTTTTCAAGGGTCATAATAATGTACTTCTCAAGGGTCGTGTCCAGGGAATTTTATACGTCTTTCTTGAAAACTCGGAAAATGTTTAGAAATCTTCTATAGAATACCTGCTATATTTTTTTCAAGAAATAGATTCTATCTAAAAAGAAACTGAAATAATATATTTTGAATTATATTTAGGACATGGAAAAAAAACTGTGCTAAAAGAATTATCTGACGTAAGCATGAAAGCTTGGGTGTCACCAGCATTGGAGACACCAAAAGGTGTGTTTGGGCATATCTCCTTGATGGAGTGTGGAGAGAAAGGCTTTTTGTATGTCCAAATAGATATCGTGAGCTTTTCATCAAATTTAATTTTCAATCGTGGTTTGGCACTCAACATAGTGGGATGTAATACTATTTAAAGTAATGACTTTTCATCTTAATGTCACGTTGTGTCTTTTTATTGTAATTGAAATGTTTGGGGGTTTTTCTAGTCGTTATATGCAAATGGAGATATTCGCCTAGTTTGTCCGAGAAAGTTTTTGTGGATTTAGAAAAAGGGATGGTTTTCATGTCTCAAAATGTAAACTATTTACAGTTCAAAAATAAGGTTTTTAAAAGCTATATAAATTCGTTGGCGCTCGCTTTAACAGTAATTACCTGGGACATCCAGTGAAAACGATGGGTTTTTTTATGTCGCTCAGAGAAAATAATATACTTTTCAAGGGTCGTAATAATATACTTTTCAAGGGTCGTGTCAAGGGAATTTTATACGGCTTTCTGGAAAACTCAGAAAATTTTTAGAAATCTCCTATGGAATACCTGCTATACTTTTTTTCTAGAAATATGTTCTATCTAAAAACAAACTGAAATAATATATTTTAAATTATATTTAGGGCACAGAAAAAAAATGTGGCGAAAAATTATCAGACTTAAGCATGGCAGCTTGGGTGTCACCAGCATTGGAGACACCAAAAGGTCTGTTTGGGCAAAGCTCCATTATAAGTAAAATGTTTGGGTTTTTTCTAGTCGTTTTATGCAATTGATGGAGATATTCGTCTTAAATTGTCGGAGAAGGTTTTTGTGGATTTAGAAAAAGGGATGGTTTTCATGTCTCAAAATGTAAACTATTTACAGTTCAAAAATAAGGTTTTTAAAAGCTATAACAGTAATTACTTGGATATACTTTTCAAGGGTCATAATAATGTACTTTTCAAGGGTCGTGTCCAGGGAATTTTATACGTCTTTCTTGAAAACTCGGAAATTTTTTAGAAATCTTCTATAGAATACTTGCTATATTTTTTTCAAGAAATAGGTTCTATCTAAAAAGAAACTGAAATAATATATTTTGAATTATATTTAGGACATGGAAAAAAAACTGTGCCAAAAGAATTATCTGACGTAAGCATGAAAACTTGGGTGTCACCAGCATTGAAGACACCAAAAGGTGTGTTTGGGCACATCTCCTTGATGTAGTGTGGAGAGAAAGGGTTTTTGTATGCCCAAATAGATATCGTGAGCTTTTTATTAAATTTAATTTTCAATCGTGGTTTGGCACTCAACATAGTGGGATGTAATACTATTTAAAGTAATAATTTTTCAGCTTAATGTCACGTTGTCTTATTATTGTAAGTGAAATGTTTGAGGTTTTTTCTAGTCGTTTTAGGCAATTCACGGAGATATTCGCATTAATTTGTCAGAGAAGGTTTTTGTGGATTTAGAAAAAGGGATGGTTTTCATGTCTCAAAATGTAAACTATTTACAGTTCAAAAACAAGGTTTTTAAAAGCAATATAAATTCGTTGACGCTCGCTTTAACAGTAATTACTTGGGACATCCAGTGAAAACGATAGGTTTTTTTATGTCGACCAGAGAAAATAATATACTTTTCAAGGGTCGTAATAACATACTTTTCCAGGGTGGTGTCCAGGGAATTTTATACGCCATTTTTGAAAACTCGGAAAATTTTTAGAAATCTTCTATAGAAAGAAACTGAAATAATATGTTTTGAATTATATTTAGGGCACAGAAAAAAAACTGTGGCGAAAAATTATCAGACTTAAGCATGGCAGCTTGGGTGTCACCAGCATTGAAGACACCAAAAGGTGTGTTTGGGCACATCTCCTTGATGGAGTGTGGAGAGAAAGGCTTTTTGTATGCCCAAATAGATATCGTGAGCTTTTTATCAAATTTAATTTTCAATCGTGGTTTGGCACTCAGCATAGTGAGATGTAATACAGCATCCTGGGACTTTCTCCATACAACCCTTCTAAACCGACGTGTTAATGAATTTGTTATTATGTATAATGTGAGCTTCTAATCGCCTTGATACAAGGCTAAATAGAAGCTTGCCTTCGACATTTAATAATGCGATAGGTCGAAAGTCTTTAATATTAGACTCCATAGGAGTTTTTGATTTGGGAATATAAACTTCACGAGCACAACGCCATTGAATAGGGACAACACAATTTTTGAAACAAGACTTAAAAACATTAAACAAAACAGTATTTACTTTATTACATTTTTTATAAACTTTATAAGGTATCCCATTGATACCTGGGGAAGAGCCATTTCGCCGAGTGCCAAGAACTTTCATAAAATCTTCATATTTAAAGAGAGAAACTGGAAATGATTTCAAAAGAGGTGGAGTGGATGATAACCCATCTAGATTACCTAAAGGTACATCATACAATTTGTCTTTAACTGATTCAAGTTTAAAGTTATTCAGCGTTTCTTGTTCGACCCTTAAAACTGATTTGCACTTCGGGTCAAGAAGGTCTTTTCCTGCCTTGTATGGATTGTTCTTAAAGGCGGTCTGGGCTTTTTTAAATTGGTGGCGTTTTTTTCTAGACCTTTCAGCTCGGCGCAATAAAGTTATTCGACCTTTTACATCCGTAAGAAGTTGGTGTAATTCCTTCCTTTGACTTAGGTAGCAGGATGACTGTATTTGACTAGTTAGGGAATTTTTCTCTTTAATTAGATTGATGGATTGAATAGTTCTTCCGCTTTTTCCTGACAGCTTTCTGCCACCCTTATGAACTGAGTGACCAAAGATTTGTGCTGCCTCACTATAAATGGTGTCTTCAAGCAGTTCTACTTTTTCGGACAAGGAATTACACAAATAAAGCTTATTAGAAAGAATATTTGAAGCACCATTATCCAAATTGGACCAGCGGTCGTCAATCATTTTCCCCCAAGATATTGGTGTTTAATCTGCAAGTTATTAAGATACTTCTCCTCAGTGTGATGGGAATGTCTCGTGTGGGGTTTATCCGGAGAATCATTCACCTTCTTAAGCTTTTCAGCACCACATTTAGGGAAGATATCCTGAAGAACAACTTTGCATTTGGTAATAGGAGGATGTTTTATTGGACTATTTGGAAATGCTGAATTTGTGATCTCAAAATCAATTTCAGATTCACCGCAGCGATTGTTAGAGCTTGTTAAGGATTTATCTATAGCTACAGTGAGTAAAATGCACAGGGCAAAAGACCACCCTGAGTTGCCTGGCACACAGGGCTAAGCTATAATTTTCACAGTGTCGCCACTACTGCGAGGATTCGCTAGGGACTAAATAACCTATTAGCCATTTATCTATTGGCGCGTACCGTAGATTGAGGTCCGAGTAAAAGAATTTTTAAAATCAAATCCGAAAGAATAGTCCATTACCGGTCAAGGTATTTAAGGAGCGCATCTGGTCTTTCCCAGCGTCACTAGTCTTTCCCAGGGTCAGCTAGTCTTTCCTAGCAGCCATGAAACCGTTACGGTGAACAGCAATTGATGATGAGGTGACAAAACAGCTAGCTGTAATGATATTTCTTGTCTAATGACAGCTGGTTCTACTATAGTTAGAGGTTGCAACCCTCTAGAGATTTTTCAAAAAAGCAAAATCCCCCTTTTTGCAAGGATTTCCTAAAAACATTGACCGTAAAAGGCAGAAAAATACAACAGCGACAGAACACAACACTAAAAAATAAATATTAAAGCAATTCAAAATGAATTGAATAGGTACAAATGAGATAAATAAAACTTATCATAACGTGAATATCCTTAAACGGATAAATTTAAAATTATTCTTTAGAGAATGTGTTTAAGAAGCAAACAACTATCTGCGCGCCAGGACTTGTGACCCTGGCTGTAGCTTTCCACATGTGTTATGGAGCTCCAACACTTAGCCTTACACAGATAATTGTTGCTGTGGACCTGCCTAATGACAGTACCAGCCTGTCATAACTGGGGTAATATGCGTGGGCGTAACACCACGAAGACCAAATAAGAAAATGTAACCCCCTTGCAAAGCTTCTTCTAAAATGACTAAGGGCAGCAGGATTGTCAATCCTGAAAGAAAAGTGAGCAAACTCTGCCTCCCTACTGGACTGGGGTAATAAGTGGGATCGTTAAACCCAAAGACAAGATATGATATCAAGCCCCCTTGCTGTGCTTCTTACATTGTCTCTATACAAAGAGAGGAGTGAGCAAACTCCGGTTTCACGGTGCACTGACCAACATAAATCAGCTGGGGTAAATAAAACCGCTAGGGTCATGGATTCCCTCCCCCATTTGTTGTGTGGCTTTTCAGGTTAATGTCACGTTGTGTCTTTTTATTGTAAGTGAAATGCTTGGGGTTTTTTCTAATCGTTATATGCAAATGGAGATATTCGCCTAGTTTGTCCGAGAAAGTGTTTGTGGATTTAGAAGAAGGGATGATTTTCATGTCTCAAAATGTAAACTATTTACAGTTCAAAAATAAGGTTTTTAAAAGATATAACAGTAATTACTTGGGAGGTCCAGTAAAAACGATAGGTTTTTTTATGTCGCCCAGAGAATATAATATACCATTCAAGGGTCGTAATAATGTACTTTTCAAGGGTCGTGTCTAGGAAATGTTATACGTCTTTCTTGAAAACTTCGAAAATTTTTAAAAAATCTTCTATAGAATACCTGCTATATTTTTTCAAGAAATAGGTTCTATCTAAAAAAAACTGAAAAATATATTTTGAATTATATTTAGGACATGGAAAGCAACTGTGCCAAAAGAATTATCTGACTTAAGCATGAAAGCTTGGGTGTCACCAGCATTGGAGACACCAAAAGGTGTGTTTGGGCATATCTCCTTGATGGAGTGTGGAGAGAAAGGCTTTTTGTATGCCCAAATAGATATCTTAAGCTTTTTATCAAGTTAAATTTTTAATCGTGGTTTTGGCATGCAATATAGTGGGATGTATGTAATGCTATTTAGTTCTCTAACGGGTCAGCAGTCTCTTGCAATACCATGATCTATGTTAGGCGGGATGTAAAATCATTATGCCTTTCGTATGATACAATGCTGGACCTCGGCATTTTGAATTGAGAATTTCCACAAGTTGGTATGTTTGCTCAGGAGATACCAACACTACCAGGAAGAATGATGATATGCGGTGCCACGAAAGAGGATGGCTTCGGGAACGTTACAAGTGCTCCACCTTTAACAGATGCCCACATCAAAACTTACCCACCATGACCACCTGTGGAGATCCATCTAAAAGACGAAGTAGAACTATCCGCATGCTAAAAAGCGGCCCCCATACCAATTCACTGGCAAGACAAGGTCCAGTCTGATTTAAAACGAGATGAAGCTCTTAGGGTGATCAAACGAGTCCCGTTTGGGGAACCGGTGGAATGGTGCCACAGGATGGTGATCAGGAGGAAAGCTGATGGATGTCCACAAAAGACGGGAGACATATCGCCGCTAAGCAAATTCTGCAAACGGGAGACACACATCACTCCAAGTCTACATTCTACGTAGCTCGGCGGGTCCCACGAAAGACCTGGAAGACCGTCACTGACGCTTGGAATGGCTTTCAGTGTCCCACTTCGTAAATCAGATCGTCATCTTACGACTTTTATAACATCGTTTGGTTGTTGGTGGTACAAACCACTTCCCTAAGAATTCCTTTCTTCGGGGGATGGCTATAACAGACGTTTTGATGCTGTAATCATTGATTTTTGAGAGAAAGGAGCGAAATGTCAAAGACACTCTCCACTACGACACAGAGCTGGACAAGCATTGGGGAGGCTGGTATCACATTGCACCCCGACAAATTACAGTTTGCGCAACAAGAGGTCAACTTTGCTGGATTTCATATATCGGAGGAACGCATAGACCTGTTACCCAAATTCTTCGATACAATCCAACATTTTCAAACTCCGACTTATACGACAGACATATGAAGCTGGTTTGGCCTAGTCAATCAAGTCGCTAATTATGCTCAGCTTCGGACCTATATGAAACCTTTCCGTCCGTTCTTGTCCTCACGTTGTCAATTCGAATGGACTCCAGAGTTGGATGCCGCGTTCAAGCTATCAAAACAATCCATTGTTGAAGCAATCAGAGAGGGTGTAGAAATTTTCGATCCTGAGAGACCCACATGTATGTTTACCGATTGGTTTTGGTTCTGCAATTAAAGCGCTTTGCCTATAACAAAGGTCTTGTGTCTAAGGTTTGTTCTCCTGTCACATCTTACCCTGGCACCGTTTCTATACCTATCACTGTAGACAGTGAAGTCTCTTGTCGCAAGCACTACAACTTAAAGGAGTGGTTCAGTCAAAAAAATTTTTTTTTAAATTCATGTGTAACTGATTCTGTTAACGTAAAGAAAACAAAAAAACTTTTACTAAAGTAATAAATAATTCATAACAATTGATCTTTTGAACCAATTTCATAAGCTATTTTTTTAGCCTTTTTTTCTGACGTCATTGAGGCACATGTGTTAATGTTTAAGAAAGAAATGTGCTGAAAAGAGTTTAAAAACAGAAAACAACCCACACTTAAACTATACTTAAAAATGTCTGACTCAGAAAATTTTTCAAATGATGAAATATTTTTTGAACAAGAAAGTGAAGATGAAGATGTTGAAGAAATGGAAGGAATGATGAAGTCGTTGAAACCATATCTTTTTGAACCAGAAATAGATATCTCTTCCTCTGAGTCAGCAGCTTCAGATGAGGAAGAATTTTTAGATTTAACTAATGATGAAGTTTCAGCAGAAGAAAAGACAAGAACTGGAAATACAGAGTGGTGCACCTGTGGAAAATGTAAAGTAGAGCAAAGAGATATTGATTGTTTGTGTTGCCAAGAAGTTGGGGCTTTGCAAGACAAAATTGAACAGCAACTATGTGTAACACAATTAGACCAATTTAAGACACTCTGTTTGAATGCAGACGTTTTAAAAAATGTTCTTGTTGGATTACACGAATCAAAAGGAGACCATTTAGAAGAAAACATAAAAAATAGGTCAATGCGATATGCTGCATACAAACAGTTTACATGGTGGCTGTACCAACATTTGGGGAAAGGAAATCGACGTGTTATTCCGTCTTGTGCCTTGTGGGAAATACGAAACTTATATCCAGAGCTTGATAATAATTATGTTCCTTACTCCGAAGGAAAGAAAGACTAACATGGAAATTTAAGACTTGTGTCATCTTTATATTTAATATGTTGAATTAAATATAAATGTCTTTAAAAAAATAGTTTTATTTCTGAAATCTGGAGACCTGGTTTGTGATCAGCTCCTTTTTGTTCGGCTTGGGAGTTTTAGCAATGTTCTTTGGCAGGTTTTGTAGCACTTTTGGAAGCTCTAGTGTCAATCCGTTTGAAGCGCATTCAAGGGTCTGTTCAACCATTTTGTGCAAATATGAATTGTTTTTATCAGCTTTAATTGGTTTTGATGACCATGTTCCAGTGATTTTGGAAAAATTAACATTATATCTTTTTTCTCCTCCACTTGTAGTTGCTTGTTCCAAGTTGCTACCTTTGTTAAAATCTAAAACTGCGAACTGGCTTCTAGTGATCATTCCAAGATGTGAAAAATGTTGACTTTTTGGTGCCCATTTATTGTACAAAGAATGGTACACTTCCAATGTACCTGTGTGAGAAAATCTTGTAAGATGTTTTAAGTCCGCTAATAGCGTTTTATTTAAAACTATTGACTGCAAAGCAAGAAATGCGTCGGAATTTGCTTCAATCCATTCTTTAGCTTTTGCTTTTTTTCTTGGCAAAGAAGGGGGCTCACATTTCGTGAACTTATTACTGCCTGTCCATTGGTGCTTGTTTTGGATATGAAATAAAACACTTATCCATTTTTCAGGCAAAAGCTCCTCGTCTTCATTACAAGTAGCACACGCCCACCATAGATGATTACAAATAGATTTTATCCATTTCTGGATAATGTTGCAGGAAGATTTTTTGCTGGCAGCTACAAGTTTTGCTTTAATGTTTTTGCAAAAGTGCCAAATGTCAAATCGAAGGATAATATCAATATCAGGTTGTTCTTCTCTTATATACTTTCGTATTTGTTTATGCCTATCTGTTGTTATCTGTTCTATTACAGTGTTTTGACTCTTCAAGTAGGTAAGAGCTTTAGTAAACCATAGTTTTTCCATTCTGTAAGAATTCCCTGCTTCAGACACCTGAGTGATTGATAATGCAATAATTTCATTGGTCTTCTGGTTCATTAGTGAATAAGTAAGATATTTTGCATTGTGGCCAGGGCTGTCACATCTTCCATCGCCACTGAGATGACATGGACCCATTAATTTTATTTTATTTATTAATTTTGTGTTCATTCTAGAATAATTTTCATGCACTACTCCTGCTCAGAATTTTCTTTGAATTGTGTAATAACTAGTTTTAGTTATCCATTGAATGCTTGCAAGGTTGAAATATTTAGCCATTCGTTTGAACGTATTTGCACTAAAAAGTACCGCTGCTGCTTGCGTTAAGTTTCCCTGTGAATACCGATTGATAATTGGTTGAGACCTCCAGGTATTATTGTGATTATTCACACAGAGCAATTTTACCATTAGCTGAGAACCCTTTGTACTGAAGCATTTCACGAAAGCAGGCATTGAACAAGTTAAACATCTTTGAAAGAATACCAATAATGATGACCAATATACTATGAAAGCTGCTTTTTGAGGAACTTGCGTGTTGATATTATATTCATGATCACTGCTATATTCACTTTCATTTAGATACTCACAATCAGTTTCGGTGTAACTACTTTCTGAATCACTGCTACAAGTGATTTCACCAAGGTCATTATTAGCTGCAACTTGAATGGGCTTATAATCACATTGAACTGCAACATTCACTTTATTTGCGTTACTTTGTTTTTCCGTTTGAGTAGATACACAATTTGTTTCAGGTGTAAAGACAGCTTGTGTACCTTTAGAATTCATCTCAAGTTCCAAGTGTTCTACTTCTTCATTGTGAATGATTGCATCTTCACATAGTTTTTGTTTGACTGCAGTCTCCTCTCTTAGAATGCTGGATCTTCGCTTTTGTGGTTGTTTTCCTGAGTTGTGAGGAAATAAAGTTGGAACAGCGTCATCTTTGAGCAAACGTCTGAGTGGTTTGTTAAGAAGTTCGTTCTAAATAAGAATTAAAAAATTATTTTAAAAGTTAGAACAATTTAATATGTGTTATACAGACCTGTAAATCTCTTGTAAAACATGAATTCTCAAAATGCTGATGACAAATCTTCGCCTCTTTAGGTGGGTTTTCTCTTTTAATGTTAGCTAACCATTTCTTTTTCAAGGTAATATTTGACGGAAAACGAAAAAAACTGATATTTGTTTCTCTATTTTTTGTAAAAGTATTATTACTACAACCAACAACAACACACCAGCCCATTTTAATAAAAAAATGCTATCTTTTTAATGTTGTTTTTAATTTCGTTTAAACTTTCACTTTCTCAAACCTTTTGACACCATCTCCTCACATGCTGTTTTTTTCAACATATGCCCCAATGATGTCAGAATATTTAATTAGTTTAAAACCACTGTAAAAACACTTATGCATATTAGGCCTTAATTGCATAAACTTTCGTTAAAAAGAAAAATAAATATACTTTTATAAATATATTAAGCATTTGAAACAAAATTTAAAGAAGAAAAATTTAATGAATTTTAAGTGAACCACTCCTTTAAGGGCTGTTATTAACCACTCCGGAAATTTGAACAATGGCCATTACACTACTGTTGCTTATAACCAAGTACGTGGTAAGTGGTTTCATTGCAACGACAGAGCAGTGGTCCCTTGCAAACAAAGCTTGCTCAATGGTGTACATCCCTTACATCCTTTTCCTTGAAGAGGTTAGGTAAATTGCAGTGAGCACCACAAAGTCCGGCTTTTGTCAGCAAGGGGGTTTGACTATTCTTATATTTTTTTTTATTTTTATTTTTTTTATTACTATTTATTTATTTATTTATTTTTTGTAGTCTTGTCTTTGGAGAGTGACGACTCCACTTATTACCCCAGTCAAAATAAAAGCGAAGAACAAAAAAAAAATTACGCCAGCAAGGGGGTTTGACTGTACCAGGTCCTATCTTTGGAGAGTGACGACTCCACTTATTATTAC
The DNA here is from genome assembly GCF_029227915.1 of Hydractinia symbiolongicarpus. Classification (NCBI taxonomy): domain Eukaryota; kingdom Metazoa; phylum Cnidaria; class Hydrozoa; order Anthoathecata; family Hydractiniidae; genus Hydractinia; species Hydractinia symbiolongicarpus. The sequence continues at coordinate 10,394,049 of NC_079878.1, forward strand.
CCCAGTCAAAAAAAAAGGAAAAAACAAAAAACAAAGGAAAACAAACAAACAAAAAAAAAATTATGTCAGCAAGGGAGTTTGACTGCACTGGTCTTATCTTTGGAGAGTGACGACTCCACTTCTTACCCCAGTCACACATGAAGCAGTATTTCTGGCACGTCCTGCTGTGTATTAATGTTGAATGGGGTCTTCCTAATGCTGGACATCTCACGCTGCAAGGCTCTTAAGAAGGCAGAAGGGTCAACAGCTGTGGAAGACTAGGACAGCATGGACATACTCAGCATAACAGACTTCAATAGAGGAGAAACAAGAGAAGATTCCGAAGCACAATGTAACCAAAATGATGGGATTGCAGTTAATGCTTACAGGATGGAATTGGCGTAACAGGTATTTCCTTTATTTAATCCTGCGTGAATTACTTTGCTGTGGGTAGGTGGGTCTTCGCCTGCTTTAACACGTGTATTGGGCTTGGTGACTGTTGGTTGTTTGGCATTTGGCATTAGAGGAGTGGGTATGGAATAGTTGGTTGAAATAGGTATGGGGCTGTGTTAATTCCATACCTTTGTATTTCTAGCGACCCAAATACAGAAAGAAGCTTTCATGCACATGTCACCAAGTTGACGAGCAGCTTGAAAAGTTTTTCTGCGATCCAATCCCAGTCTTTTCAAACAAGAAGAAACAGATCGAGAGCAGTAGCCTCTGGCACCTACTTCGATGGCAAAAAGATCTATATGCCAACCGTTTTGTTTGATGATGTTCTCCAGAGGATTGTATTTGGACATCTTAGTTGAATGCCAAGTTTCCATATTTTCCTCGCATGGACAGGTAAGCTCTATCACAATCACATACCTCCTTTTGTTGGAATAGATAACGAGATCTGGCCTGAGTGATGCTAAAGCAATATGCCCAGGGAAAACAAATCCGTCCTTTAAGTCTGACAAAATCATCCAATCGCAGGCGAGATGTAAAAGACCTGTAAGTTTAGACTTTTTACCAGGAGTGTAGGCACCAGCTTTAACAAACTTAATGTTTTTAGCTGTTTTACAGGTGACGTGATGGACTTACAAAAAGTAGTGAGCAACTCCACAAGTTCTTTTAAAACAGAATCGTGGCGGAATGTATTTCTACCCTGCGCAATAACTAAATGGTTTTTATCCACCAGCCTGTCAATATTTTGACTAAAGAAACATAACATAACGTGAACATCCTTAAACGGATAAATTGAAAATTATTCTAAATGGAACGTGTTTAAGTTAAAGCAAAAATTTATTTGTGCGCCGGGACTTTTGACCCTGGCTGTAGCTTTCCACAGGCGTTACAGAGCTCTATCACTCAGCCTTACACAGATAATTGTTGCTGTGGACCTGTCTAATGATAGTATCAGCCTGTCGTAACTGGGGTAATATGCGTGGCTTAGGTTGCAAGAAGCCTTTTTTTTGCCTAAGAAGCGAATTCTTTTCTTTTATTATTGGACAGCATTGTGTGACATTTCTTCCCTAACAGGTTTTTGCCACCTTTGTAAACCAGGATGACCAAAAACTAGAGCTGCTTCATTGTAGATAGAGTACAATCCTCTAACTTCGGACATCTTCTAACTTCGGACAGTTTACACTTTACTCCATAAAAATCTCTGTGTAAGCTTCACTGCATTGAAATAGCGCGCGAGAAATTCTAGAAAGATCTGCTGTTCCGTAAAATATAAACATATGCCGCATCGGCGAGATCTGTTCTGTAAATTACACACCCATGCTTTATCTTATCAAGGATGCCTAGTGATAATTTATAAGGTTATATTTGTGTTGATCAAGGCATTTTTAACTTTAACCGAGACATAATTTTTGTGTTCAAAACCTGTATATTTACAGTGTCCGATGTTAGGGGTAGAATGATTTTTGGTAAATTATGTCTTAAATCTCCGATAATTTGATGAATTAAGTCTTTTTGAAATTGTTACGGCTTCAATAGGGTCATTCATTTACCATTATTTATAAGTGTTTCTCTGATACGAAGAAATTGTCCGAAGTTGGGGGTAATACAAACAAATTGTCGTGTTTTTAAGAAATGACACCAAAACGATCCTACAGACGGTGGTCAGATGACGATATGGCCAATGCACTGGCAGAAGTTAAAAAAGGCATGTCGTTAGGAAAAGCTTCCAAACAATTTGGCGTACCAAAGCAAACACTAAGTGACAGGATTAACATGAAGTGCAAAACTGATAAACCTGGCCGACACACAGAGCTGACATGTGTCGAAGAAACATCGCTTGTCAATTACATAAAGTTTATGGCAAGCATTGCTAATCCATTGTCAGTGGCAGCTGTTAAGATGTTTGCTTGGGATATTGCCAAACGAAAGGGAAGCACTCGATTTAATAAGGTAACTGGCCCAGGACATAACTGGTGGCACAAATTTAAGAAACGACACCAAAATGACTTAACCCTTCGTAAGCGGATAATCTTGATAGAGGAAGAAGTAGAATGGCAAACGTGAATGTTATGAATCAACATTTCAATTTATTAAAAAAGACTTTAGAAGATCTTGACATAATGAACAAGGCAGACAGAATATTTAATTGTGATGAGACTGACTGAAAAGTGAGTACCCAATTTACGTAGAAACGGCGAAGAACCTCTAATTATTGTCTACCATTGTCTAAGACCGAAGGCTTCGAACCCAGATCAATCGACATTCCCACATTCGAATATTTGACATTTTCTTATATTCTACACTTTTTTCATAGGTGATTGTGGAACGAAATTGTAAACAAGCTTACGCAGAGAGCAAGGGCAGTCGCGAACATATAACGGCACATGTTACCGTCTCGGCTGCTGGTTATCCTTTACCCCCTTTTATTATTTTTGAAAAGTGCTACCCAAGTGGCTCATACGCACGAACAGGTCCATACAAAGCTCTATATGGCACTTCACCTAACGGGTATATGGATAAGGAGTTATTTAAAAAATGCAACAGCTATTTATACCAGAAACTGAGCACGTTAAGAAACCATTGCTTCTTATCTTGGATGGACATGTTTCGCACATGGATATTGATACAATAGATCTGCTCGTGCAGAAAGATATCCATCACTTCTGCTTGCCACCGCACACAACAAACATTTTACAACCCCTTGACGTAGCAATTTTTAAGCCTTTAAAAACATATTTTTCGAAGCTAACGGATATGATTAAGTTATCTACTTTAGGGGAAAAAGAACCGGTCAATAGTTGCAAGAAGAACTTTACTGCCATCTTTAAAGTTGCCTTCGAAAAAGAAATGCGAATAGACGTCATTAAAACAGGTTTTCGGAAATGCGGAATACTACCATTCGATCCCAAAGCTATTGATAAGAAAAGGCTAATGCCTTCTTTTATCTCTGAGCCGCCAGAGGGACAACCACCATCACCAGTTTATACACCTCACCCAACAGTTACAACATGTGCCCTAACGTCGGCATCCATTTCTTCTTCCACGTCAATCATGGTGACATTGCCTAGCACCGTAGTTAGCACACCATCTGTTACATCGCCTTCAATAGTAACAACACCACATTGTTCACCAGCATCACCATCACTATGTACATTGCCAGGTGGTGCAGATATCAACTTCAATGTTATATCATCCACGCCAATTCAGAAAAAAAAAGATCTAATCCGTTACTGGCTGTTATTCCTGATTCTATCATTGAGTCGCTCATTATTCCATCATCACCTGAAAAGAAAAAAAAGAACCTCAGAGTCATAACAAAAGCAAGAGTACTTACATCTGCGGAACATATAAAATTATTCAGAGAAAAAGAAGAGAAAAAGAAAGAAGAAGAGGAAAAGAAAGAAGAAGAGGAAAAGAAAGAAATGCGGAAAAGAGAAAGAGGAAAAAAAAAGATAGCTGACATTAAAAAGCAAGAGAAAAATCAACGGCAAGAGTAGAAAAAACAGTCGCAGCCAAAAGAAAAGCAAACAAGTTCCTCATTAATCACGATAGAGCAGGCATCCTCACGACCATCGCGAAACAAGCGGAAAAAAATCGAATTTTTTGAAGATACTAGCAGTGAGGAGGAGGACGAAGAAATCATAACTAGCGAGAGCGAAGAAAGTGACGAATCATAGGACGAGGAAACACATTGCTTCAGCTGCCGTAGAGAAAAGCTCCGGTCAAAGGGAAAAGAAAAAACATATGGATTTTTTGCGAAAAATGTGAGAAGTGGTTCCACGACGTATGTGAGAACCTAGTTGTTACGGCTGATGATGCTGACTATATTTGTCAGGACTGTAGGTGTTAGTGTGTTATTTGTACTTTTTAATAAAGTTCCAAACTATATTGTACATTTTCTTTGTAATCTTTTGCAACTTTACAGCGTAAATAAAATGCTCTTATAATGCTACCCAATATTTCATGACATATCCGAACGTTAACAGTTTTATCATCCCATATGCGGGATAAAAAAAAACTTTCGAGATTGGATTTATACTTCTGAGGAAACTAATTAGGCTGAAGTTAGCAACTGTCAGATGTTAGGGGAAGTTGTCCGACGTTAGGGGTACTTGGTGGAGCTCTTTGGTGGACGTTTTTTCCAGTGTGCGGTGCCAGCATGAGAGAAAGTTCGCCGTCAATATGGCTGCGTAGCTTGGAACGAACGATAAATTGCAGAACCAGCGTTAGAAGTTGCGTAGATAAGGTTTTAGAGAGGTAAAACTGAAAAAGTGTCCGAAGTTAGAGGATGGTACGCTAGTGTCTTCTAAGAGTTGCACTGTTTCAGAAAGAGAATTGCAAAACCTTAGCCTGTTGGATAAGATTTCAGAAACAAAGCTATCCAATTGGGTCAATCATATTCCCCAAGAAACTGGTGTTTTTGTTTGCATGTTGTTGAGGTTTTTCCTCTCAGTGTGAAGGGAGTGTCTCGTGTGGGGTTTATCCTGAGATACAATCGTCTTCTTAAACTTTCCAGCAACACAATTGAAGAAGATATCCTGAGCAACTTTTTATGGGGGGGGGGGGGTTCGTTAAAGGTCAAATTGGAGCAGACGAATTTGTCACTTTAAAATCAATCTTAAATTCACATGTATAATTGTCACAAAAGTTGAACAAATAAACAGACAGAGAGGGTAGGACAGTTAAAATGCACAGGATGGCGACCACCCTGAGTTGGCTGGCTCACAGGGCTAAGCTATTAATTTTGCAGTGTCGCCACTACAGCAAGGATTCGCGTGCGGTTAATTAACCTATTAACCATTCATCTAAAGGCGCGTACTGTTGATTAAGGTCCAAGTAGAAAACAATACTAAAATCAGATCCGAAAGAATGTCCAATAACGGTCAAGGCATATAAGGAGCAAATCTAGTCTTTCTCAGTGTCACTAGTCTTTCCCAGTGCCAGTCGGTCTTTCCTAGCAGTCATGAAACCGTTACGGTAAACAGAAATTTATGATAAAGTGACAAAACAGCTGTTATATTGGGAAGCTTACACATTGTTGTAGTAGCATCGTAGCATACGCTACGTTGAATACGTTTAAATTTTACTGCAAAGTTTAGCCGTTGTTTTCTCTGTGTTTTCTTAAGCTTTTTAATGTCTGCTGGTTGCTGAGAAAAAACACTGTGGCTTTTATGCAGGTTAGCTTGCAGTAGCTAAGGCTTTTCAGTGGAAGCAGCAAGTACCTAAAATTCAAAAAGATGTATTTTCCACGATTGTGGTTTGGCTTTTACGCAATAGCTCTTTCGTTTTGGGAATTACCCAGGTTACCATATGAATGTGCATGTGGCTCAAAGTTTGAGCTTGCTCATGCGTTATCCTGCAAAAAGGGTGGGTTTGTCACACAACGTCATAACGAAGTTCGTGATATAACTGCTTAGCTTTTGAAAGAAGTGTGTAAAGACGAACGAATTGAACCGATGCTTGCTCCACTAGAAAACGAACACTTTGACCAGAAAAGTGCGATCACATCCAATGAAGCTCGATTAGATGTTAGCGCACTTGGTTTCTGGATTCCTGGCCAACGGGTATTCTGCGATGTCAGGGTCTTTGACCTTAACGCCCAGAGGTATAGGAACACAGAAATCAAACGTTGCTATGAAAGGAATGAGCAAGAAAAGAAAAGGTCATACAACGAAAGGGTTTTGCAGGTTGAAAATGGTTCTTTTACACCTTTGGTGTTTTCTACAATCAGTGGGTTAGGAAGAGAATGCAAGAGATTCTATCAACGTCTTGCTGAGTTGATAGCAGATAAACGTGGTATACCAACGTCTATCGCTATGACGTTTGTCAGAACGAAAATTTGCTTTTCGTTACTCCGATCGACATTGCTATGCCTGCGTGGATCAAGATCATTGCGGCGGGATGTTAACATATCTGATATCGACATGTCTTTGACCAACACACTATCGGAAATAAGGGAATTCCGATAGCCGAAATAGTATTATATATATAGATTATATATTTTGAGCGGCGGTCTCTCGCTATAGAAATAGACCAAAACAAAATTATATAAAATAACGTATGTTTGAATTTTCAAGGTATCAAGCCGAATAAACGGATGATACTATGTAATTTTATAATTTCTAATAAATAGCTCTTTCGTTTTGCTACACGATTTATTTTATTATAGGCAATTGGATGGCAATAAAGCTGAAGTTTTTGCGGGTGCAATTAAATGAAAATTTTTGATCATTCTCCTTCAAGGGAGCCAAAAAATGTAAATATTGCCTGAGTATGCCACTTTCTTCCCAATATTGTCCGTATACTTACGATTACCTTCAGTCTTTGATAATACCACGTCTGTATCAGAGAAGGTGCGTTTACAGCTGTGACACCTTTTCACAGCCTGAGGGCAATCATTTTTAATTTCGATGATCAAGAACATATTTGTTGGTTAAAAGCCTATCTGGATTAAGCGTTTCTATGCACGCATGCTTAGAAGCTACTTCCCAACAAACGACATTTTCATTTCCGTTCTTCTTAATCTCCTTCCGTGACAGCACAATTGGTGATACCTGTTGCTTCTCCTGGAATTCATCAAATCAAGAAGAAAATAATTCGACTTCAGCTAAACGCGCACGCCTATGCTTTGCAAGTGGTGTGCTTTTAAGTCTAGCGTTCTTTGGTTTCACAATTAGTTGCGTCTGACTTGGAACAAATTGCAAAAAATGTTAATGTGTTGCTGTTGACGTTGGAGAGACCAGCGATCCCATGTTATCAGCTGCACAATAAAATGTTCATACCCATTAGCAAGCCTGTATTTTCCGATACCACGCAAGGCACGAACAGCTTCCGAACAATATTGATCAACAAAGTCCCTGAGTAAGTTTTTAGTGTACCAGACATAATGATTTACAATTAATAACTTTGACATAATTCTGTCAATCCTATATTCAGCATTATCCCTAAATCTGACCATAAATTCGCCTTTTGGGGGGAAAAAACAAATATGAACATTTGAGGTTGAAAAAAATTCTGGCAAAAGTTTTTCCAAGTTAAAGTCACGAATGAAAGAATAACAAAGAAAGAAAATGAAACTTTAATAAAAGAAGTGATAAAAATAAAAACAAACCTTTGAAATGGCTTCAAATCTTCATCATCAGAAGACTCCATTTAACTAAAACTGTTTTAAAAAACCTTCTTGGATGCTTATTAATGAAATGGGTATCGAATGGGTGACCTGGTTTCCATTCATTGTTGTTTTTATACAACAGGCGTTTTTGAAGGTTTTTTTACCCAAAGACGAAACCAGGTATAACCATTATTTTCACAGAACAATCAGAGAGCTGACAGTAACCGAAGAGAACAACCAGAGAACCAGCAGCGAATGAAATGGGAATTCTTTGCGGAATAGCGTAAACGCTCTGTGTTCTGAAAACTGATTTAAATGAAGAAAAAAATATAATATTTTTCCTTCTTTCCATTCATTTCAAACATTTCAAATGTGGCGAGACAGAAGGAAGTCGATTTCCTTGATGCAGCTAACTGTATCGTTGTAAGACCGGGGGTTCACATAAATGGTAAAATTCAATATAATAAAGAAATGCAATAACTAGTATGGTGGCCCATTGGTACCAACGTAAAGCAATAAAATGAATAAATGTTGAAAAAAATCGTTCTTAAAAGTTCTTTTTTTCTTTAATGTTTTAATTTTATTATTTTTTTTTAATTATTATTTATTTAAAGTAAAAATATATAAAGTAAAAACAAAATTGTCCACATTTCCTCTGGCCGTGTATGGTTGTCTACACACGTTTTCCAGAAAAATAATTTTTCTTAAAGTATGGACGTGGAAGTCTGACCCAAATTTGATTGGGAAACGTCTAGTTTCTGCTGATGACCGTTCGCGGTCCTCTTCGAGGTGACCCAGCTAGACATCCAGGGTACTTAGGTTCAGAAATATGGGTCGAAACCTACCTGCCCTTGGTTAAAGTTCTGTTCATCTTTTCAAATGTGTTGTGTCCTTTTTATTTTTATTTTTTTTTTTATATATTTTTTTAATTCCTTGTAAAAAGGGAGAATCGTGCTTTTAGAGGCATATTCTCTAGAGGAGTACAACCTCTAGCTTGTTTCCAAAGACCTAACAGGTTGAGTTCATCATTGCGGTGGCTTGCCACCTCTTTGTAAATTATTTTCTTTCTCTTCTAGAAACAAAGAAATTGCCTATGTATTTACGCATGGATCGTGGAAGCGAGACTGGAGTGATGGCAACGATACATGCATACTTAGTTGACAAATTCTGTGATCTGGAGGACAGCACTAAGTGTATTGAGTATGGGAAATAACCTCTAACAAAATAGAAAGATGGTGGAAGGATTTGCATGAACGGTTCGAATACTTAAAGGAGCAGTGTAGGGTCTTACTATTATCCCATTTGTATGACCCCCGAGTTGCACATTCGATCGTAAAATGCTATCCTATATCTGTTGTGTATTCCTCTTTTGGTTTAACAAGTTTCCCAGCTTTAATTACATCAGCTATGGATACTGACTTTGGAAACACACTGCTATTAATGCTTGAACATACAATTCTCTTTCTTCGTTTGATGGAACTTGTTGAGTCTGAATACGCATTCCTCGATTTATTATAAATAGAAGACAAGTTCCTTTGGTGTAGGTCAGAACATTTTTGGCTGTTGATATAATCTGTTAATATTTTTGCTGTTGCTAAAAATCGAACAAGCAAAACTTTTTTGCCTATTATCTGATCATCCTCAATACATGATGGTCCTCTCTCACTATACAGACATCACACGATCCTTCAGGTTCGCCATAATACTTCTCGCATGCTCTTTTGACATTTTCCAGAGATAAACTTGAATACTCTGAAAAGTCTCTAGAAGTCTCTAGCTCTTTCTGGTTCGTATTTCTTCAACTCGCCAGTTGCCACTGGATTCATTTTTTGAACCATGATGGAATGTACCTTCTTCCCCTTTTCTTAAATTTTTCATTCATTGCATTTACTTCCGCCATGTTTTTCACCTCATTGAATAAAAAAACACAACGAAAGAGCGTGCTTAGTTGTTGCGCGGTGAATAAAACCATAACCAGGGCTTGTGACACTGATAGCGCTGGGCCACACCGTGTAATTTTTTTATTTTTTTTTAAAGAATCTTTTCTTATATAAGATTTTTTTCTTAATAAATTGTTTATCATTAATAAAACATTTTTTTATTCTAATTATTTGAATTTGTTAATATTACTTTTTATTGATTTAATTTTTTATCTTTTTTTCTTTTTAGTTTGACATATCCATCATATTTTTTACGTTTATACCGATGGGCCACCATAAATTAGCTGTTGTTCTAGCTAAATGTTGATATTGGACTTTAGGGGTAGAAATACCGGGACGGTTAATGCTGTTGTTGTACTAAACTAAGGGAATCCCCCATAACTTGACGAGCGGGTAACATGGCAGAAATATTCTTGTTAGAAATCCAGATTTATTTACAGAATCAATACAAAGATAGTTTATATTTTTGGTTGTTTTGGTTTCCAAAACATGGAAATTGGTTTCCAAAACATCGAAGGAAATTGAAGAAGAAAGTTATTTTTCCAGAGCATTGCAGCTTCAAGTCCAAGGGCAGTGGACTAGGTGGGAGAACTATGTTAAATTCGAATTTTCGTGGAAAGACATACTAGCTACCCCACCAAACCTTTTATCTTTCTGTCTCCAGTCTACATATGATGTCTTGCCATCCCCTAACAATCTAAAACGTTGGAAAATAATTACATAATCATCTTGTTTTTTGTGCCACAAAGAAATCTGCATCTCCGCTCACATTCTGGGTGCATGTAAAATAGCTCTAGTGAAGGGAAGATATACGTTTAGGCACGATTCGGTGCTAGTGCACTTGGTTGGCACCTTAAAACAATTCCTGTCACCACTTCCACTTACCATCTCTAGGAAATGTAATTCTACGACTTTTGTTCAGGCAAGTGCTTATGTTAGTCCCAAATTAAAGACAAAGGTTACAGGTATATTGCATCTCACCAATGATTGAATAGTTGTTGCCGACACTAGTCCAAACTTTGTTTTTCCAGGTCACATTGCTGTGTCACGACTAAGACCTGACATAGTTGTCTTTTCAAATAAGCTTAAACGAGTTGTAATTATCGAACTCACTTGCCCTTGCGAAGAAAATACAAATTATTAGCACTCCACCAAAGTCGCTAAATATTCTTGCTTGGTTAACGTAATTCATAGGTGTTTGTTTCAGTACAGCGGAAATCCATTAGCTTTTCGATCATCCCTGTAAAGGAGAGAATACAGAAGTTTTCCAGTGGCTTCTTATTCTTTGGAGAGAAACCTCCTTTTTTTTTCATTAACATATCTGTCTTAAAAGGCTAGTTATATCTGCATTGCGATGTAGTTACCTCCTATTCTCTTTATGAATACAGGTTTTGTCAACAAAGGCAATACGTGCTATGCCAATGTTATTTTGCAAGCACTAAGTACTATTCCATCCCTATGGTCCTAGATGGCTTCGGAGTCATCCCATTTGTCACCAATTATGAAGGCGATTGCTCTTACCATGACATGAAGGCGATTGCTCTTACCATGACCATGCTAAACCGTTCTTTGTGACCCCCGTTGATCCTTCAAACTTTTTCAAGGCCCTGGAACGTAAGATATACTCTTCTGGAAAATCATCTTTCCAATACAATTCTCAGCAAAATGTAGCACAGATGTTACTTCTTGTCTTTGATGAATTGAAAGGGTACTAAGTAATTGCGTCTCAGAAGATCTCCACAGAAGTATCAGTGTCAGTTATCCGTAACACCTGTCTCTGTTCTTCAGTTAATATTGAAAATCAGGACATCCTAACACTGTCACCGTCTTCCAGCGTCCAATTGTCAGTTAGTACATTTTTAGATTCTGAAAGTCTTGAGAATGAAAATAAATGGTTTTGCCCACAATGTTCCCGGCACCAAGAGAGCACTTGGGAAACTAGGATTACGAGGACTAGCGAAATTTTAACCTTGCATCTGAAAAGGTTTGTAAGAGATGGACAACATCTGCTTAAGGACAAAAAATTTGTTGAAAGTTTTTCCTCTTATGTCAATATTCCCATATTTAGTGACTCTGACACATGGCATCAAGACATCAACCACTTGCAATTCATGTCATATTACCAGCTCCTCAGAAGTTATAACACCATGCATCCAACTCTCTCTGGACCCTACGTTACAATCTTCCTTAGATAATGCCTACTAATGTATACTACTACTACACTAATGCCTTCTTCTGCCATGTTTGCAACGCTCATTAAACTGCTGTAGTTAAAACCTGCCAACCTGGGTTCGGAAATATTAGTAGAAACCCTCGTACCCTTTACAGAAGTCCTATTATTATCCTATTATCTCTTTGGAAAAAGGAAGAATTGTGTTTTTTTCATATCTGCATATTCTTTAGAAGAGAAAGACTTTGGACTTTAAATTTTAAGACTTAACTGGTCGAGTTTATCGTGCGTGCACTTTGTAACTTTCTTTCTTTTTTGGCAAGCATATGGACTTCAGGAATTTCGATTGTGCTTTGTATATTAACATGCAACCCTGTATATAAGATATAACGATTTTGAAGTTTTTCATCATAATTGCCAGCGAAAAGTGCTGGATGAAAACCGTTATCCACCTTCTGCCATGCCTGAAACAATCAAATTGCCTTTTTCGATTAAATTGCGACCCATATATATACGTTTTGCCAGTGCCAACAGCCTTGTGTCAAAAATTGCCTCTCGTATTACTGCTTACCCTGGTACCCTTTCCATACCTTTAACCGTAGATGGAGAAGTGAAATTTCGTAAAAATTTTCAATTAAGGGCTATTATTAACCATTGCGGCAACTTAATTAATGGTCACTACACAACCATAGCCTTCGACCAAATGGTACACAGGTGGATGCATTGCAACGATAGAGCAGTAATTTTCTGTGATGACCGCCTTATTAACAATCACGAGTCATATGTTTTCTTTTTAGAAGAGCTGAGATAAGAATATTTTACCCGGAATGAGTCAGCAAGGGGGCTTGACTACACTCAGTCTTGTCTTTGGAGAGTGACAACTCCGCTTATTACCCCAGTCAAAAATAAAACAAAATCAAATAAAAATTAAGTTAGCAAGGGGGTTTGATCACACTAGGTCTTGTCTTTGGAGAGTGACGACTCCACTTATTACCCCAGTTAAAAAAAAAAAAAATAAATAAAAAATAATAAAAAAAAATATTAGCAGGGGGGTTTGATCACACATGATCTTGTCTTTGGAGAGTAACGACTCCACTTATTACCTGAGTTAAAAACAAAGAATAGCACAGTTGAACAGAAAGTGGTCAAAGTTAATTTTAGAAAGATAGGGATGTCTAGTTTCTGCTGATGACCTTCCGCGGACCTCTTCGAGGTGACCCAGCTAGACATCCAGGGTACTTAGGTTCAGAAATATGGGTCGAAACCTACCTGCCCTTGGTTAAAGTTCTGTTCATCTTTTCAAATGTGTTGTGTCCTTTTTATTTCATTTTTTATATTTTTTTAATTAATTCCTTGTAAAAAGGGAGAATTGTGCTTTTAGAGGCATGTTCTCTAGAGGAGTACAACCTCTAGCTTGTTTCCAAAGACCTAACAGGTTGAGTTCATCATTGCGGTGGCTTGCCACCTCTTTGTAAATTATTTTCTTATTATTACGAATTTTTGTGTCAATTAAAGTGAACGGACTAGGAACCCCGGGAACTAACTTTGAGAAATATGATGAAATGTCACAAGTTTTCAATGAGAGGTATACACATTAGATTTTATTGCTCTTCAAACTTGTCGAAACTATCAGGGAAAAACAATCCGTGAAATTATCAAAATGACAACCTCGACCGCTGGGAACGATACGGATACAAATACTCCTCTCTGGTACATAACCTTATTAGCAACATGTCGATATACATATATATGGAAAGTTTTATCTCATTCGCACCTATTCCATTCATTTTGAATTGCTTTAATATTAATTGTTTTGTGTTGTGTTCTGTCGCTATTGTATTTTTCTGCCTCTTTACGGTCAATGTTTTTATGAAATCCTTTCAAAGAATGGAATTTTGCTTTTTTAAAAAACATTTATAGGGTTACAACCTGTAACTATAGTAGAATCAGCTGTCATTAGAGCTAGCTGTTTTGTCACCTTATCATCAATCGGAGAAGAAGTCATTCTTTGAATTCGATATTCTATTTTCAAGACAAAAAACGTACAATATTAATATTATATTCTCGATCTTACCTGTTTAATCGAAGTATTCTTCGTTCGAATAAAATAAAGGTATCGTCCCAATTACCGATATGTCGTTGTCGTTGTAAAATTTTAAGATTCGCTACGGACATTGCTGAATTGTTTTCATCATAAAAGTCATAGAATGTTAGCCCACGTAATAAAATTATCGTAGAATGTTAGCCCACGTCACTACAATAAAAACATTAACTTTGGCCTAAAACAAGCGATACGATACTAACCTAATCTTTTATATTCCAATTCCAATCTTCTGTTGTTCATGTTTTCATAGAATGAATCTGGTTGTAGTCGACGTTATGGCTCCTGCTTTTTTGTCAATGCTTGTCGTACAACATTCATGTTTTTCTTCTGTCTTACAAAAATAGAAGCATAGATAAAGTTACTCGCGAGTAAAATATTGATAACTAGTTGAATTCCTGTGAGAGAATCCACTGAATCTCTCATTAAAGCGAAGTAAGGGATACCACAGAAAAACACACAACACAATAATTTGAAATTTCAAAACTCACATTTCAACTTCGACCCCTGGCCCTTTCTTTCTTATATAACGGGATGGCAGAAAGAGAAAAGAGCCCTGGGATCGAGGTTGCTCACAATCTGCATTATTTTATCCTTATAATCGGTCAAACAAAACGTCTAAAAATATAAGCGTGCGAAACAAAAAAATTATGAAGTAAAATGAAAAATGTTCAAAAAAAAATCAAAGGTGTCTAACAACCGTTACGTAAAAAGCGAAATACGCTGAAACTATATCACGCATAAAATCAAAGAAGATAACAATGCAGTCTTTTCGAATTTAAGAATAGAAAATGTTTCAAACGGTAATGTAACAGATGTAAACATTGATTTAAGTTTAGGTTTTAGGTTAAGGTTTTTTAAAACGACATCAATACTGAATGACACAGCTGTAGTGTTAAAAACAGTAACAACGGAAAAATTACTTTTTACAGTTTATGTAAATTCTTCTCTAGGATATACACGCTGTTTTTATAAGAATAGTGTGTTTTAGTTTCAGCCTGATGCTCTTAACTTTTTTGACAAATGCTATCCTCATTATTCTCAATATGTTCTTAGCATGACTATGGCCTGAAAATATATAATGCCTTAATAAAAAAACCATGCTATAAGTAATAGCAATTTCTACTACATGTAATGGCCTATTGCCTGGACACAAACACGTTCATTTCGACTTTCTTAGTGGATAGCTTGCTAGCGTTCTCTGGATAAAATTTCAATCAGTTTTTTACTTCGACTACTAAACTTTGCTTCATAAATTGGATTAAAATTATTTGATACATTTTCAATCAACTCTCTTTGTAATGTTATATCGTACATTTTTTTATTTTTTAAAAAAAGTATTTCTAACTAACAACACCAACTTCGTTCGACAACAACAGTTTCCTATTTTTTATTTTAGATTCGAATTACATTCATATTCGAATTCGATGGATTTTTTATAAAAAGAAGCAACCTCGGTCCCAGAAAACAAAAATGAGGTTTAAGCTAACCTCATTATGAGTAAACATTGTTTAAAATAACTTTTTTCAGGATTACTTTAAAAAAGAAACAACCTTCTTTGCTTCGGTTTTCTTTTTACAGTTGATAAGCATATTGTTTCCGTTAGATACGCGCGCTCATGGTACACCGGGGTAAAATTAAATTATTGTATCCATAACGAGCAACAGGGCTTTTAAAACAAATAAAAACATTTCAAAATAAAATAAAAATTGCTTCAATAAAATACAGAAAGAGACTTTTATTTTTTACAATAATAAGAAAAGATAATTAAAAATATTAAATAGTAACCCCCTGATTTGCGTTTTTTTTAACTTGGTAAATTTTAGCGTAACGTCACGTCGTAAAAAAGTGACCCGTACTTTGCGTGTCGTGGACTCACATGGTCACTCACACAAGCGTATTATTATATACGCTAGTCGATAAGGCCCGTCGAGAAATCCACATAGGCAGGAGGACAATGAAAATATTGGTTATTTTAGTCCTTTTGCTGATGTCAGTAGTGCGTATGCGAGAACAAATTGACGAAATTCAGTTTATCCGTTGTGTCTATTGTGTAGAGCTCGACACGCTCATAAAGAGAATGTATGTGATCATGTGATTTTAATGAACGGTTAATGATATATAAGGGTTTAAAAATTAAGATGATGTCAGCAAAGACCCGCGAAAACACACAAAATTATTTTTTAGAAATTTGTATAACTGTTGCCTTCAACGTATAGGTCTTTAGATCAAGAAAATGTATAGGATTATATACTTTTTGACAAACGGTTGCAGAGATATTAGGGTTTAAAAACCCGTCCATTCCACGGGTGGTTCGAAGCGGAATCTTAGAGCTTGCGCATGCGCGTGTTTTTAACGACATCCGTAAAGGAATAATGGTGGCTGTCGTCAAACTACGTAGTCAAAACAAACCAAGAGGAAGTTTAAATCTGTTGTTATCCTCCTATCTAATAATCCAATGGATCTACTTTAGCCGTAGTGAAAAGTCAAAAAAGAGGCTCAGTAAAACATTTTTGTTGTAGTGGAGCTAGGTTCGAGGAATAAAACTACCCAAGTTGATGAAAGAAAAAATCAAGACTTTAGCTTGTTTGCGTTACTTTTCTAACGTCAAGGTAATTAACTTGTTATTCAGAGTTTTCCAGGGATGTAGTTATTCAGAGTTTTCTAGGGCTGTAGAAAAGTTATTTTGCATTAAGCACACATGGCCTTAAGAGAAAAATGCAACTTTGAGGTGCTTTCAGTTTTTTTAATCAGAAAATGACTTTTGAAGTAGGCATATTTTTCACAGTTTCACGATAACTATCAAATACGTATAAAAGCTTCAGTATTGCTTAACTAAGCCAATGTCGCATTACTCTGCTATAAATTTGCTAGAAACTGGTAACACAAGGTTATTTAACGTAATTTTTTAAATACAGTCACATCCACTTACAATCTAGTAGAAAATTCTGTCATTACTCTTCTCCGTGTTTTGTAAATTTACACTTTTTGGCTGTTGGCTTCAATTCTTGAGCTTCTGGATTTATGCTGCACCAGAGACAACAGAGACGGCCTATTTAAACCACTAAGGTCATTTTATAGATCTAGATTTTATTTTATATAATACACATATAATATAATATGTGTATTATTAAATACACATTAATGTTTTAAGAAATCTGAAGTGAAAAGTGTCCAAAAAAGGAACTTTTGAAGCTATTCTTGTTTTTCCTTAATGTGAAATTTTCAAAATATGATATGTATTTTAATTTAATCAAACATGTCATTACCATTTACCCCAGTAATTCTATACATAGCACATAAATACTCGTAATCTCCATACATAAAGAGACGGATCTTTAAATTATTCCACGTCTTATTTGCAGCATCCTAATTTGGGTTTTAATCTCTCTAGGCAGATTCTTAAATTTGTCACGGGATACTTTGCTTCAAATATGCTGAAGATGGTTGTAATTTTTTGCGATTGGGGTTTCTAATATTGGCCTCTTGATAGCTCATTTTGAAACTGTTATCACCATGGTCACCACCAATTTTGACATGATTTCATCATCCGGTATAAATGAGTGATGAACTAATTGATTATTTTTACTCAGTTCTGTTAACCGGTTTAATATATGACCAACAATATTGTAAAGTTATACCCCGGGTTTGAGATCTACAACAAGCTGCTTATTAGTGCTACTAAATTTCCGAGTTGGAGGAGCTAGCTCAGCAACAAGCCCTCTCCCTATCCACTTGTGTCCAACCCGTCTTGTTGTTTTTTTCGATGCGAGTTTGGTGTCAAAAGTGGCTAGCCATCGGGAATTATTTCGCATAAGGTTCAATGGCAAATTCAAAGTGGCTTTCATGGAGCAGTCTTAGCCGGAATGGAGACATGATGGATTTCTGCGATTATATGTTTTCGCTGCTCCTTGTCGCATTTTTTCATGATCGCAGCTGTTTGTTTCACAAATACATCACTGGAATAAGTTTTCCAGTGGTTTCTTATTCTTTGGAGAAAAACCTCCTTTTTTTCATTGACATCTTTGTCTTAAAAGACTAGTTATAGCTGCATTGCGATGTAGTTATTCCTATTTTCTCTCTCCTGAAATCATGTTGATTATATTTTTGGCAGTTTTGCTCCGGTCAGAGAAGCTTCTTTTACTGCTTTCATTTTATAGTTTTCTTGGCATGCTGATCGCTGTTACCGTTATTGACTATAATAAATAATTGGTTTTTATTTTTAGTCTTTGTTAGGTATATCATTTATATATAGTAGAAATATGAATAATTTTCAAGTAAATGCAGATATATATGTATATATCCTAAATTCTTATTTATATACTTGGGGTCCTTTTTGTAGCAAATTTAATCGCTTAATTCAGTAGTGTTGACTGTTTAATTTTGATACCAACCAAATGTGTCATGCATTTTTCAATAATTGTCGATACAAGCTTGGACGGGCTTAGCTTCAAAATGTTGTTGGGTGTCATCAATTCTGGCTCAATGGGTTTTTTCCGCCTTCCACCTTTTTTAGATTTTACAGGCCGTCCCCCCCTTAGATTTAATTTTTGAGAAATTTGATGCACTGCCTTCTTTCCATTTTATTGGGTATTTTGATGTTTTTCTGCCCCGCAAATTACAATTTTGCATTGTGCAGTAGCATTTATTACAAAATTTTGATGGATGTATTTTGATTACATCTTGCTCAAAAGTCCCCCTGAAATGCTGACTGAAGGCTAGAGAGGTTTTCCTTTACATGATAGGAAACTCTTCCATTCAAAATATTTCCAAATATGCGACAAAGTTTATTTGGTTTTGCCATTCTATTGGTGTATTTTAAAAAATATTATGTAACCAGTTTAATCGTTAGCCTTTCCAATTATATTTTTTAACTTAGTCAAAAGCTTTCTGGAAACATAAAGTTTCACATTTTATGACCAAAGCTTTTTTTCCTGTTTGTGCCACCGTTTTGAAAATTTGAATTTGGTCAACTTTGATGACAAATATTTTTCCAAAAAAAACTGAAAGCATGGAACTTTAAAAAATTGAAAGTATAATCCTTGAGCTTTCGAAACGATAAGTTTCATAAGGTGAAAAACTCAATGCATCGATTAAACGCCCCCTTCTTATAAACGCCCCCCCCCCCGCCCTAAATATCAAAATATTTAATAAACCCCCCCACTCGAATAAACGTCCCCTATCAAAAGGGGAGTTTAATCGAAATAGCAGCAATGCTCATGTTATAGTCCTCTCCCTGGCCTATGTATGGCATGGCAGTGTACTACGAATAAAAACAAAGTTTAATTGTTTCAAATTTTTATCATTTATTATAAACAGGAAACTTTCTGTACACTCCTTTTCGTTTTAAAATAAGTTTTATTTTAGATTGTGTTTTATTGTTTGCAGGAACAACCAAACCAACCTCTCTTTGCCTTTTCCCTGTCACTACCACACGTATCATATTGTCTTCACTTTGGTTGAGAAAATGATAGCAAAGGCTAGAAATCTCTAAAGGTATATGCCCCACCAGCACCCCGTGTTCTTCATCTCGATACACACCAACACAGTATTTATCATACTGCTGAGGCTCTTCCCTTGAGTAGGGAGCAGTAAAGAGAATTTCACCGATTGTAGAGGACCACATCGACCTGTAAGCATGATGACCTCGGATGACACTAATCAAGTCTGTTTTATGGCGCATTTTAAAGGGATAGTGACCACTTACTCGAGCCATATTTTTACTTCTAATAAAATGTAGCTACGTAATGTTTATTTTGTTTGTTTGCTTGTATTTCTTATATTGTCATCATAGTCGTTCGAATCGATTCATTTAAAAAAATCAAAGCAACATTATTTTAATTGTTCTTCGACACGCAAAAGTCAATATGGCAGAATTATCTGATTTGACCTCGCATAAAGGCAAAGAAGAAGAGCATTTACAATGCAGTTTAAAAAGTAAGTTGTGGGATTTGCCATTGAAAACAGCAACACAGCAGCAGCTCTCAAGATCATCTGATTTCATGTTTTAAGGAAGGGAAGAAAACTGAAGCAGGAGCGAATCTTTTAAAAAAACAGACGCTGCTGCTCCAAAATAAGGAACTTGACTTGAACCCGTTCGAAATTTCCGAAAATGATATCGCTGCCGCTGCACCAACACTAAAAGTGATTGATGAAAATGATATAGATGAAGAAATTGACATACTTAACTGTTGAATATTTATTGTTGTATCATATTTTTTGTTTGTATTTCGTTTATTTGACTAACTACAAATATAATAACAATTTGCAATTTTAACATTTTTTAATAAACGCCCCCTCGATTAAACGCCCCCTAAATATCAGAATATTCAATAAACGCCCCCGGCGTTTAATCGATGCATTACGGTAACGTTATAGCCGACCTGTTAGCTAGGTCACTTTTTGACTCGACATTTACCGTCTCGTCTTATTTACGTTTGCTGCGCTTGGAAACGACAACAAAATTGTTTTTTGTTTTTTCCACAACATCTGAAGACCTTAGATTCTAGTTATATAGATTTACATAAGGCCGCGCGAGGGTAAAATTTCTGTTGTCGACATTAGAAGTTGTGCCTTTATCAGCAACTTTGTTATAAAATTTTCGAAGCTCGCCCCAGACTTCCGGCAAATGCGCTTAAATTCCATTATACGGTCATTAGAATCATCTTTGATTCCGAAACGGATTTGGGAACCCAGGTTTGGGAAACTTACCCAAATTGGTCCTAGGTGGTTCCTAGTTACCCACGCGGTGAAAAATTATTGACACTCACGCGGGGAAAAATCATTGACGTCACTACTTCGTTTCCAAGTTATTTGGCCTCAATTTGAGGTGCACTGTAATAGCTTCATTAATTTTAAAATAGTGTTAATGACGTCGCGCCGTTACGTTAGAAAATTTGACATTTGAGACTTAACTTTTTCGGCGATATCAAAGGAAAATGAACACATCCACCTTGCCTGTCACACACAGACACCCTCAGCGTATTATAATATAGATACAGTCAGCAACTATTACAACTGCATCTGAACCAAATCAACAATGGGATTTTTTGTATATATTGTGTATTTGCAAAATACTAGTCCGTTGCCGTAGAAAAATCCACGGGTTCGCCTGTCCTTTTTTTACTGCACTGCGTGCGTCTCGCTACTTGGGCAGCTAAGCTACCATTTTGCGTGACAGAAAGACGTATACGGGTATTATAATATAGACATTTAAGGTAAATATAAAAAAATGAATTACATAATCAATACCTTCAACTACAATCTTTTCGTTTCTAATTTCCTTATCAACAAGTGGCAGACTATCTATATAAATATATGTGGGTCTATATAGGTATAGATGGCTATGGGAAAATTGATAACGAAGAAAAGTGTGGAAATGTAAGTAAAAAAATATATTGTATAATTAGTTGTATTAGTTATACTGTACGCATTGTATATACAGTGGACTCTCTGTAACTCCAACTCTTACTCTCAAATAATTTCGCCAGCACGGTGGGAATTTTCTAATAAACTCTCATAACTGTCAATTACTCGAACACCCATAACTCGAATCTCTCCTTAACTTAACCTTTTTTTGCTCTCTTTGGGTATTTTCTCTTAACTCCAGTGTCGCGACATGTATCTAAAACTTTATATGACACAAGCCGTTTTTTTTTGCATTTTTTTGGCTCTGCAAACGTAAGTCTACCGTCCCTGTAGACAAGATCCTTCAGTGCAGCTTGCTGTATTGTAAACCTTTTTCATCTTCAAAGTCTAAACTGATTCGATTTTTTCATATTTATATGTCCGAGGGGGTCTTAAATGATTCATATGTCATTAGGACAAAGCATAAACACGATTCTTTGGTATTAAAGTATACAAAATTTATACAAAAGCTTGGAAAAACTCCGAAGACTCTATTACCCGAAGCTCTGTATAACTTGAACAGTTTCTGATTCCCCATGCTGTTTGGGTATGTGAGAGAAATTGCGTTACGGGGAATGGAATTTCGTTCTCCCGCACAAACATGGCTTGTAACCACTAAGCTACCATGCTATTGAAAACAGCTAACTATTTTTTTACTGACTAATTACCTGTTCTCCTTAGTGCCTAATTTGCTTGGAAATCTTACTTGAACTCACCCAAAGTAACACAAAGTATTAAAACTTCATTTTTAGAAGTCTCACAAAAAGGACCATCGATTTATCAAGTCAGCAGATTTAATAATTCTGTGTTTACCCTTTTTTGTTTGAACCTGTTGATTTCAATTTGTCAATCTAAATTTCAGAAGTTAGATTTTCAACTTTTTGGATTTATCAAACGAAACAATTAGTTTCCTCAAAGTTTCCATCGAAAAAAACTTTAATTCGAGAATTCGAATCAAAAAAGGATAATAAACAGTCAATTTTTTTAATTCAATAATCGATCTCAACAAAATAAATCCTGTTTTGTCCACGGGTTTCAAAATCGTGTATTGCCTGCTTAATATGTTACCTGTTTAACAAAGGTATCAAAAACCAGATTGAATAAATTTTATATACATACATTTATATATATAATATACGTTTTGCATTACATGGCATTAATTTGTATCTTTCTAATAAATTCCCTTTTCAAATCAAAGAGTCAAAAAGAGGTTAAAGAGCTAATAAATAAACAAATTGGTGTTATTTCAGTTTATGACAAATTTGTATTCTTGTTTTTCATTTTTAAAACGTGCTTTCTTTTTCAGATCAGCTGTTATCAAACCGTGCACCATCAGCATTTTCAAAGCATTCTCAACAAGAGAGTAAATTTTGAAGGCTTAAATAATGAAATATTTACCTGCTTATTGCTGAATTATTTAGCAATGAACTATTTCATCATTCAAATTGAGTTCGTTCAGAACTTATTATCTTTGAATCGACAAGTTAATACATAACAAGATTTGTATTCTGAAAGTTTCAGAATTTTCCTGATCAGTTTTAAAAATATCCAGTTAAAGTTTTAACTTTTATTTTAGAATATATACTTCATATAGCTATGCAAAGTTTTTATTTTTTATTTATTCACGGTTGTAACGAGGTGGAGATTCGTGTTTCAAATCCAAGCTTCTGCGACTACGATCTTCGCAGTTTTGGACACGGTGTAAGTGACTCACGAAATTTGCTATGCGGAAACCATGGACAAACGATGAGCTATATTTGAATGCGTCTATATTACAGAATGTATTTTCATCCAATATACCATGATTTCTCAAAGAACTACACGACGAAGTCAGATTGACCAAGTCAAATTACAGATTTTTTAGTTTTATAATTTTCCCTCACAATATATCGTCGAATTATCAGCGGTAATTTACCCAGTGCTTGTTGTTCTTTTCTTTTGCTAGTGCAGCTTTGTGGCACCATAAAAGCTGGTGAAGCTTGTTGCACCATAAAAGCTAGTGCAGCTTTGTTGTACCATAGTCGCACCATAAGAGCTAGTGCAGCTATGTTGCACCATAAAAGTACAATTATTATAATTAATATTATATGTTATATTATATATAAAAAACTGCTTCTGTGCTAGAGGCACATGTGGTGTGAATTGGATTGAAATGTAAGATGTCTCTCCTGAAAATTACTCATGGATCGTTTAATCAATTCCATTCTATGTTCGGCGAAAGTGCTGGAAAACAGTGTGCTTGTTACAAACTCGTGAGCTTGTATTAAAACGCAAATGTGTCCTACAAGAATGGAAATTTTTGCCTCTCTGAGCACCGACACGGGAGTCGTCGTGTGTTCGAATCTCATGTTCAAAACATTTGTTTAACTAACTAGTAAATAAAGGTGTTTCCACCAAACTTTTTAAAAGTGAATGTAGGCAGAATTAACTGAATTAATGAATTTCGCAAATTTTGGGGTTTGTGGGTTTGTGGTCTTTCTTCTTCCTGTCAGTCGGCTCACCCAAGACGGACCCATCGAAAATTAAAAGTTCGAGGAATTTTCCGTTCAGGAAGGTCTCACAAATCAATTTTGAAAAATAAGTGTGTAACAAATATTATTGCGTATCTGAATAGTAAAATATGTCGTGTCTAACTTCGTAACAAAAATCCCAATTTGATAGACAGCTTTTTGTAAACTTTATTCGCGAGGTTGTTTGCGTATATCATACGTCTTGTTGTAGCTTGTAAGCAGTTTCTTTTTCAACATCATTACGGAAGCAGATAAACTATGCAAATCTCTGAAAAAAACACATACCTACATACATAGATTTATTTGTGTTGCGAAACTCCCTAAAAAGAACTGTGTGTTTGATTCTCACACCAAAAATAAGTGCGGTCAGCCAACACCTGATGGTTTTTGTTCTTTAATGGAATTCCAAAGAAAGAGAGATTTAGAAATATACCTTCATACAACCTACATTGATCTAACGACAGTTGATTAGCCATATGAATTACAATACATAAGTATTGATTCAGATGAAGAAGTAAGTCTTTCTCGACTATATTCTAACAAAGTCAATATAGAGAAGAGTCGTTTACGCATGGCAACGGAAGCCAACAAGGAAAAATGTAAAAATAAGACATGCAACTGATTCCAACAAAAAGAACGCTAAAAAGCAGCATGCAACTAAGGAGAATAAGCAAAGACCTAAAAAAACAGCAAGCAACAGAACACAACAGGGAGCAATCTAGAAAACGAAAGGCAACTGTTTCCAATAAGGAGAAAACAAATACATATAACAATGCTGATGCTAAGCGCAAACAAAAAAGTGCTAAAACAATAAATGATTGCATTTTAAATTTCCCAAGAGGTATTCAGAATGGCCCCTACTATGTCTGCATAGTTTGTAATAGGAGCCTTTACAAGAAAACTGTGAAATCATTTAGCAAAAACAATTATGAAGTTTATACTTTGTGTTACCGATGTTCTATACTTTGATTCTCATGCTTACATTTGCATAACTTGCGATAAGTATTTCAAAAAAGCTGAGATACCCCGCAGGCTGTTTGGAATAAGTTAAATATTGTTGATCTTCCTAATGAAATTCAATGTTTAAACAGACTTGAGCAAATTCTGATTTCAAAAAGAATATTATTTTTAAAAATAGCTGTTATGCCTAAAGGTCAACAACAAAAGATAAAAGGTACTATTTGCAATGTTCCTATTTAAGTAGAAGCCGTTAATAACAGTCTTCCTCAGGGTATAGATAGTAGTGGTGTATTGTGTGTTAAACTGAAGAGAAAGTTGGATTCTCGAGGCCATATTGTGTTTCAAAGTAGTTTTTAAACGAAGCCCTGCAATATTTGAAAAATTTCAATTCTACTCAGATGTGCTGATAAGAATGGATAATATAACTCAGGAATTTTTAAGTTTATGTGATACAGATTCTATGGTTGACACAAATTAATTTTCAGTAACAGTTGACATTGATGATGACAATTTAGAAGCTGAAAACGAAAGAAAGTATGAATTGTGCAAGTAGCGATGAAATGTGTGTTATACCAAATTTCCAAAATCGAGATGATGAGGTTTTAGATTTTGCTCCTGGTGAGAATAAACAACCACAATCCTTTCTGACCAATACTGCGAGGAGCTTGCATTTCCCTTTTTACTTCCCTCTGGAAAATTTGTGTTATAAGGTTGCTAGACCAGTGTACTTGACAGCGACTAAATATTTCAGCCAGCGTTTGTTTGTTTTCAAATGCTGATTATATATTTTTTGCTCATTATGTAATGCAACAGTCAAATTTGCTTAATCTAATAATTATTGCAACAAAAAAGGTAAAGGGCACAATAACGGCTGTGCAGTTGCAAATTAATTTTCATAAAAAACTTCGTTCTTTTGTTTGTGAAGGTCAAAGTTATCAATTTATGAACTGTATTAAAGGAACACCTGCTTATTTAAAACATTTTCTTTACAATGTTTTACCAATGGTTAAACAGTTAGGATTGCCATGATACTTCCTTACTCTGTCATGTGCAGATTTAAGATGGGATGAACTGGTAGTGATAATAGGAAAATTAAATAACATTGATGTTAGCAGTAACGAATTGGATTATTTTAGCCGTTGTAGTATTCTTAATCAAAACCCAGTTTTAACTGCAAGGCACTTTCAATACAGAGTAGAGAATTTCTTTAGATAAATTTTGCTTCATTAGAGTAGTCCTATTGGCCAAGTAGCTAATTATGCTATTAAAGTCGAATTTCAGTTTAGAGGTTCACCCCACATCCCACCTTTTTTTTTTTGGTTGTTAGATTCACCAACTCTTACAAAAGAAACCACATACAGTTACACATCTTTTGTTGATAATACAATATGCGCAGACCTCCTTCATCCATTAATTGGGCCTGAATTACACAACCATGTCTCGCAATATCAAATCCACT
This sequence comes from Hydractinia symbiolongicarpus, assembly GCF_029227915.1. NCBI lineage: Eukaryota > Metazoa > Cnidaria > Hydrozoa > Anthoathecata > Hydractiniidae > Hydractinia > Hydractinia symbiolongicarpus. The sequence goes on from NC_079878.1 coordinate 10,420,136, forward strand.
CTCATTCAAATTCCTGTCAAAATTATTATATAGAAACAACGGTGCATATGTGATATATATTGGTATAAGTAATCCTGCACATTATTTTCTAAAATCATTTTTCTTATGATAATGTGCTTAAATTCTTTTAGCGTCATTTCATCAAATCGGTCTAAAACCATAAGACAATTCTTCTACGCGCTTATTCCGTAAGTTAAAATATTTTTGCTTGAGTTACAATGAATGTAAATTTTAGTCTGCTACTATACGAAATCATCGTTTAGCTCTCTCGAGTTATTTCAAGAACACGACATAAGCGTTATGGATTTTACATTTTTAGGCTTTAATTTAGCCGTGACTAAATTTAAGATCTTTTACGTCAATGGTACGGTGATAGATTTAAAATATAACAAATCTGTTTTGGAAACAGTTTAGCGTAGTCTTCTAATAATTCCTTTAAGAAAAAAAGATAAGGGTCTAATATCCTCCTCATACATTTATAGAACATGACATTTCTTGTCCATTTTTCGAATTTTCCAAACTACATTGCGTCTATATGCTGCAATAGTTATATGGGTTGGGTTAACAACGCTGTAAATGTGCTTCTCGCAGTGCTTCTTGAACAAGCAACGAGTGAGGTTTTGGATCTAACTAAATAACCTAAGATATTAAGTTTGTTTGTGAGCGTTGAGAAATGAACTTTGTCGAGTTTTAAGTGCGCGTGACCAGAATGAAGATAGGGTAAGAATTGCTTGTGGGTACGTTCTTTAAAATTGTACTCTTATTCCGATGATATTCTGAACAAGTTTGTATTTGAAAAAATCCGTGGTATAATCTTTTAAACTCTAAGCAAATTAATTTATGTGGAAAGTGTGGATCCGGTGAACTAAATTTTCACAACAAAATTAAATATAAATGTTGAATTTTGTAACTGTTAATTTTTGTAACTTTATACCAAGTAGCAGGTTTAGATTTATTGATTTTAGACTTTATCAAGATTAATCCCGGTATGAGGATGCCAGAATCCTGTTTATAATGATCAATTTCCATCACAGCACCGTGTACAGAAGTTAGTTATGAAATTGTAAATTGTAAATGCAGGATGCAAATCAAAGTGACTCAAAAGAGTTTCGCAATAAATATCGCAGAGGTTCTGTTAAAAACGTTGCGCGACAACTGTTCCATAAAAGTGATTTTTAATGAAAAACAAGCTCTTAAAGAAGTCTGCCCCCTGTCTGCCTTTACAGTCAGCGGCTGTTTTATGTTGACTTGCCCCGACCAATATTGCCAGTGACTCCAGATAAGATAGCCGATTAACAAAGCTGCGAGAGAAGGGATGGAGGGTTGTTTTTTAAAAAAAAAAAACTTTAACAGGGTTTTCCCAATTTCTTAACATCAGTCTGTTGAGAATAATTACTGTTTTACCGGTTTGGAAGGAGATTCCATGCAGTTTAGGATTTAACTTCATGCTTGGTAGGTAGTCAGTATCTTGTGAGGCTTATTTGTCAAAAGTAATTTTAAGCTGGAAACTTAATCAAAAGGCGGTTTATTGAAAGGAGGGAGGGGGAACTTAATAAAGTATTTCCGCTATGCCCACCTGTGAGGTCTAATTAATATCTACACCATTCTGTAATTGTGTTTAATTATTGTGCAGGAAATAGGCGGATTTGGAAACACCTTTATCATTGTTATCCCAACTGTTGTGAAAACATTCATTCTATAAATTAACAAGGGAATTTTCTTTGATAGAATTTTCAGCATATGATGTATTACAAAAACATATCGTCTAACAAATGGGAAAGGGCTTTTTCAGAAAATGCTGGTATTGTACCTAGAGTACTTGTATTCAGTCATGAGCTGAACTCTCGAGCAAGCCATTTTAAAAGTTAAAACAGATCAGATCGATAGACAGACAGTAGAAATGCATTACCACTGATAACTAAAGAGTAAATTAAACCGTTTTATGGATGCAAAAGAGATGCAATTAATTTAAACGCAGAAACCACGTCATAATTCCTGATTTGAAATTTGCCTTTTTAATGCCAGTTCTTTTCCTGGTGCACTCCAAAGCAATAAACGAGCTGATTGATTATATATTTGAATTAAGAAAGTTTTAAACATTTCTGGAAGTTAAGAAACATTTTTTTTAGCAAACAGAACCATGACGACATTGTGACCACACACAGACATAAAGTAAATTTGACATTTGGTCGTTTCCGCAGGATGATTAACCGCTGTAATTAAGTCTAAATTTTCCTGTTACAATAAAGGTCATATAATCAGTCATCAATAAAAAAAATATTGTGCCAAAAACTTTATAGTACAGCACTTAGTATACTCAATGATAGTTTCAGCCGGTATTTTTCTAATTCAAAAAAAGTCCTGTAGAATAACAGTATGAAAGTTCAAGGCATTGCAAGGTTATTATTTATTTTACTGGGGCTTTTATCTAATAGAGTTTATCTTAACACTGTCCATTTTAGTCCCGATAAATGTCTAAGTTTTTATACAAGAGTTAACTTGTTAACTTCGCAGAAGTAAAAATTATAGCCATAAAATCATAATTTAATCTGTGGAAGGAAGCATTGTTATTTTTAAACACACGCTTAGGTGGTCATAAATTGTTTGAGTAACAGACATGCTGTAAAAGTCTTAAAATAGCAGCTGATGTTAAGATTAAATCTTTAGACAATGTAATGGAGAATTAATTTGCCAGCAAGCAATTCCTGCATATAGGTTTTGACATATTTTCAGAACTTGTTTTGTACATGTGTGCTAATGTGGAACTGTGGCTTCGATAAGGTAACTATGTCCGTGGTTTAAATATTTTAAAAATGCTATTCGTTAACCCGCGGATAAGTCCACGGGTTCGCCCGTCCTTTATTACCTGCATTCTGTGTTTCTCGTTACTGCGGTTGCTATCTTGCGTCACAAACAGACGTATACGGGTATTATGATATAGACTAGTCGTTAACCCGTGGAAAAATCCACGGGATCGCCCGTCCTTTATATATCACATTTTGCGTTTCCGCAACAGGACAAGGTAACCCTTTTGAACACACAGACAAAATACGGTTAGGGATACTATAATTGCTTTATATTTTTTTTTCTCATATGGTGTTAGCTACTTTTTCGTTTCTGTTTTCATGAGTCCTAAATGATTTAATTTAATATTTTTCTGTTTAAATTTTCCACTTATTTCAACAAGTTAATTTTATCTCTTAACATCGATGGTCCACTATTCCTTGTGCTTATACTGCGTTTACACTTGAGGATTTATACAGATTCAAAGAACGTTTCGGTTTGAAACGAAAACGTAATAGTTTGAAAACGGAAATTTTGTATCAGTTTTCATCGGTTTAATTATGTGCCAAAATTATAATCCCTAAAGTTTTTTAGATATATACATATACAGTTTGTGCTCGATACGGGGAAACCACATGGGGGCTTGAAAAATACTTTCATTTATCGAATGTTCCACTTATCCGATTTGTCTTATTGGACCAAAATAATAATTCCACTTATTGAAATTGCCACTTACAGAGGGTTCCACTTATCTGACTTTAAATACAGACATTCTAAATTAATATCCGCCTCTGTTAATGTACAAGTCTAATTATTCTTTCTGTTCAAGCATCAAGAAACGAACACTAATTACATAACTACGTCATTTCTTTTCTATTTGCCCACATTTACATGCAATTACATTTAATTAAGTGCAATTAACCAGAACATACATGACATATTTTTTTTTGCAAAATCAGCTGGTAATGAATGGTTTTATCCACACCGTTCACATTGACAACAATAAAGGCATTCGTCAGTTTTTTCCGTGTTTCCTCACTGTCTTTTTTTTTTTTTTTTTTTTTGCGCAACAGCGCTTTTAATAAATCCGAAATGACGATTCGATTTCATAGCGATACAGGAATCCATGAAAGTTCTAAGTTCCCTCACATTCTAAGTTGCAATTCTAGACATAAATTACTGCAAAAAAGGGCGTGATTTCAGAGTTCTTACCCATAACTTGTTAATATTTACACGGGATTTAGACTCACTTAGAATCCTGCGTTTTTTTTGGGGGGGGAGGGGGGCTGTGGAGTGATTTGTTCCGCAATGCGGACATTTTGGAAATTAGAAGTTAGTTACCGGACCTACTATTTTGCGGGCGATGCATGCTGCCACAAGATGCCGTTTTATCATTTAGAGAATTAGACAAAAAGCAACCTTTTGCATATCATGCTCAGGATTATAGTTTGGTTTCCGATTAGGTTTTTAACATGCTTAAGTTTTGTTTTAAATAAAAACAAGAAAACCATAGCTCTGTGCTACTACTCTTCCTAAGTGTGACATGATGATTTAAATGCAGCCAAATGCTTGGCAGTTTTCTCCAATTCCGTAAACCAATTTTGTGCTTTCTTAAACCTTCTTAAAAATCTTTTGAATATTCTGGTTCTTAACATCTGCAGGAAATCCCGTGTTTAATAGATCACAACAGACTGTTTCTACCAAGTTTTAAACTATAGTTAATGGTGCAATGATTTTATGAGGCGTCATGTATGTTAATGTTTCTACTTTTAGGCACGTTTTTCCAACGTGTTCTTCTGAATAAAAATTTATGTAGATGATTTGCAAATGAGTTTATGCACTTTAAGACAGTTAGTTTTTTTGTTTTTTTTTAGTTCATTCAGTTGCTCCATAGTTCATCATCCGCCTGGTCTCTCCGCTTTTATTGCGTTCATTAAACCATAAGTTTATTGTGTTTTTTTGGTTTTTTTTTTCTTTGTCTTATTTTTTGTCATTCTATTTTAAAACTCATGCTTAAAATGAGATATAAACTTCTATTCTATGACTCAAAGACTAGTTTGTTTGAAATTGCTTTTACTTCCGTTTTTTCTTTCTACCAAAATTAATTTGAAATAGAATTTGAAACATACGTGAGGCTTCCACGTTTCTTTTTGTAAATAAAATGATTCCTTTACGACTGCACAAGGTGAAAGGAAACCAGGATACGCCCAGGTATGTTGTATTAAATTTTTTTAAGATTATAATCTGTAAAACAAACGTACATAAGGCTTCATATAACTAACGCACCTGTCAACAATAGTTTGAAAATGGATAATTTATTTTATAATGGATAATTTATTTTATAAGAAAAGCCTTACCTGTAGATCTTTAGAAGCAGAACATTTGGAAGATCATTAAGGGAGAAAGTCAATTTGGATTTGCAAATTTAAAAAAAAAATCTGACAAAACTTTGCCGCGCATTTGCATTTTAAGGATCTACAGATGTTACACAAGACTAGCGTTTCTTGTTAAAAATATTCTTGTTAAAGAAGAAGCGAACAAAAAAAGTACTATGTGGCACCGACAAAATCAATTTTAATCGACAAAATAACTATATTCCTAATAACATTTTCGCAGAATTTTCTTTGCTACCAGTAAATATCAGTAAAATGATCTTTGACCAACAACAATATTTTGTTATGTTTTGAATCCCTTTTCTACTAAATACTACCAATTTTAAGCGATGAAGTTCGTTAAGATGACATGGTGTCAACTTTGATAAATATACAGACGGGAAACTATCTTTACTTACTTACAGATTTTTTCAGTAAGTTCAGTAGGATAAAATGAAAATATATTCGTCACATGTTTCCTGATTCCATGAAATTAACGAGTCACGAAATTAACGCAAATTGAATTAATGGTCATAAAATTAACGCGGTTTAATGAAATTATTTTGAAAAAAGGGATTTAATTAACGCGGTTGACCAAGGTTGTTTTCAAATATGCATTTAATTAATGCAAATTTGAGAATATGCGATAACACACGAAGCAAAAATTACGGCAACAGTCTAATCCACGGTAGTAAAGCAGTCTTCTTTATTACAAGGCGGTTTGGAAATCGAAATAAAAGCTTACGTTGTTTTGAAAGACGATATTAAAAAAAAGTGCTTTCAGTTTATTTTCTACTCATATCAGAGAATGATGATTAAACAAAAGCTATTTTAAAAAGACCGGGTTGAGCAATCGTCCGATGAGTAGGAAATAATAGAAATTTAAAGAAAAATTGTATTTTTATGTTTTTTAGGCTTCAACATGTTATAAAAAAGTTACCAAATTAATAGTATTTTAATTAACGGTCATGAAATTAACATGCTTTAAATTAACACTGCATTTAATTAACAATGGCAAAATTAAAAAAACCGCGTTAATTTCATGACTCGTTAATTTCATGGAATAAGGTATTCAACATTTTTCTATTTTGATCTTTAACTTTTTTTATTTATTTTGTGTGTATTGACTCGTGACCATCACAAAAAAGAGCAGATATATACTACATGGTTTTTTTTAATTTCGGCACCCATTTAGCAAACGTGGACACACTCATCTTAAGGTCTACTGTTTTGTCATTTTGCAAAGTTTTTAAGTGAAAATCCACCTCAATTTTTTACTACTCTACGAATATTTTTAATGTCACAACATCCTTAGTCTTTGTTCAAGACATTTTTCTTTTCATGATATCTGTGACATGTAAAATTGTATAGTAGAAAGGAATTTTTTATGAAGCAGGCCAATCCAGTCGGTGTGGTCCTCAAAATCAACGCTGACATCATTAAGTTTCATTCAGCAGCAGCGCCGCAGTGAAGTTCGCCTCTCCTTTAAAGATATATTATTTTTATTCTTCTTAGCTTTAAATATATAAAACTCAAAAAAATATGCATTTTGTGAAATTCTTACGTAAGTGGCAACACATTTTGTGATAATATACAAATAAAATGATATATAACATCATTTTCAGCGATGTTTTTCTATTTTATAGTGAGCCATCTTTATTTCGAACTCACTAAGAAGCAAAATTGTCCGAATAAAAATATACGAAATAAAAAACGAAAACGAAAAGCTTTTGCAAGGCAAAAGATTCATATTTTCAGCTTAGTCCAATATGAAATAAAGTACAAGTCAAAATATAAACAAGGACGTACAAGCGCTTTAACAATCGTGCTCAAAATTCGTAAAAAATGCCATAAAAACAACTTTTTTTATATGTTTTAATGATGTTTTGTGATGTTTGTTGAAAAGCCATAGCTGCAGCATAATAAAGTTGCTGCTAAAATATGCAGAAATTGACTGGAAAAGACATTGTGTTAAAGTAGGGGCGAACAGCGCGGGCATGGCTGCTAATTGAAAATTTATGATTCTACAGTTAATTTCAAAGACCAGACACGTTGGTCTGGAATGTTCCATAAAACATCTCTTTATAGGGGTTTGTTACAAAATAGTATTTTTTTTTATCCATGAATGTGAGTTATTTTATTTTTCGGTATTTTTACACATTTGCCAAACTGGTGGTTATATTCAGAAACAATATTAGACTTTTCCCTGTATTGTGATAGCAACGCATGGATGATCACACTCTTTTATCAAAAATAATAAACAAGACAAGTTAAAGATCAAAATAGCAAAAATGCTATTAGTTGAATAACACGACCATATTTTTATTACTGAACTAATTCATTAGTAAATATAAAAAAAATATAAAGATTTGGAGCAAAAAAAGGAGGAAAAATTTAAGACACATCAAGAAAAAGAGACCATAAATTCGTGCTACGTACAACTTCAGCAGAAACTCCCTGACATGCAGTAAGAATTTGTGTTAATACTTCAGCACTTGCTCAGTACTTGCCGACATGAGGCTGTACATCCGTTGACATTGCTTGCAACAGTTAATTAAACACCGTGTTACAACATAACTATATACTGCCAGGCAATGCTTAGATTAGGGAAGAAAAATAACGCTTCCGATTTAGACGTTTGACCTAGAGAAATGTTATTAAAACTTATTAAAAAACTCTTAACACATTCAAATTGCAAGTAAAGTTTAGATGTACAACATTCCAGGTTTGTAAAGTTATTCCAAAAGCTTCATGTTGTTCAGCCGATTATGATTCTATTTGTTTATCTAATGATTCCTAAATGAATATTATCTCAAGCTGTAACGGATTGCATTACCACGAAACCTTTAAATTGCCTCCTAGTTTTTGGCATTAAGCGGATCAAACACCAACACACCAACAAAAGATGTACTAGCTGTGGTTTCATTGTATCTTTAAAAGGAAACCATCAGGAAGGTAAACGGCAACCTACTTATGTAAGATAACCTATGCTATTTGAGAAGGTAAGCTATGTTTTTACATGATGTTTATAATATTACTTACTTACTTAATTAAAATAAAGGTTGCTTTTTTAGACTGGGGGTTAAACCAAACCAAGCTATTGTTTATGCCTTGTACTGTTTAAGTTGTAGTTAGTTTGTTGTTGTTGTTGTTTTGTTATTGTTGTTTTTATAATTTTCCTCGTCATACCAAACTCGCGCTCCACTGTATGAGGGCAGTACCGGAGAATATTGACCGACGCCAAAGTACTGCCCGAGCTTGTGAGGGCAATACGTGACAGAGGTCAATATTCGAAGGTATTGCTCTAAATAAACAGTTATTATATGGATTATTATCCGGGTACTGCATTTTACAACAAAAAATATTACATTATAAAAGCGGGATGTAGAAACCACGTCTTTATAGAAACTTTTCCCATATGGAACGTACATTCGAACAAAAAATATTTTTTTGAAATCGAATATCGTGTAAACATAGCAGGTTTTCATTGCAGCCACAACATTGAATTCTTTAAAAGATAAAAGTAAGTTTCACTTCTTTTTCACTTCTGTTTCGCGTTTTGTTTACTTTTTTCCGTGTTTATTTACATTTAATGTTACCATATTTAAACTTTAAACACGGTTGCTATGTTAGCGGACAATACCGTGGAATATTGCCCGCTAAGTTCTAACCAATCACATTGCACGATTTTCGAAAATATCGATGCCGCCCTTTTACCCGGGTAATGAAGTACAAGATAGCTTACGTTGAGTCTAATATATCATTTTAAATAATAAATAATATTTCATCTGTGTAGTCACTTTTACTTGACAGATATTTTTAATTTAAAATTATTAGTTTAAAGCCAACAACCTAATTTTAGAAGGAAATAATAATACTTCATATTACTTATAAGTTTTTTGATAAGAAGAGTTAAGGCAATTCAATAAGTGACAACTAGCTAGTTGAAGTACAATTTTCACTTCGTCTTTGACAGCCACGTAGATCTAAACGCACTATATTCGTGCATAAAATATAATTACTTTTAATTTTTTTAACTGACGTTGTTCTGTTTTTGTATAACTTACGTACGTTCCTTGTCTAATCACAGAGAAGCGGCCGCTGAGAATGCTTGTATCTTCCAGTACATAATATCGGAAGTAAATATCAAATTTTTTATCTTATATTGTGTGACAGACTGGCACAAATATTGTAGGTCTGTTGCACTTTTTTCGTACTTTTAAAGGCGCAGAAAGTTGTAATAAAACCTAACGTAAAAAACTTACGTTTAAGCAAAATATTTCTTTATTCCCGCCATTTTGGAAAAACGTTTATGTCCAAATGAATTGGCTTTTGGACACTGTAGATCAGTTTTTCTCAAAGTAGACTGAAATTTTGTACAAGATCAAGTAGTTATCGAAACCACTCTGCGTAGCTTTTAAAATTTTTGAGTTCTTATTCAGAACTTTGTTCTATCTCTTCCTGACCGCGCACAATTCAATTTCACATTGTACGTCATTAACGTCTTTATTTTAATAATGAAGGAGGCTACCGTAATGACGGTGTAAGCGCCCGCGGCGCTTATTTAAAATTTATGATTAATGGGGTTATCTTATCAGCACTTATCAGCAGGGGCGCTTATTTAAGCAGGGCGGTTACTTATTTTCCTAAAAAAAAAACACAAGTAAAATGTGTTAATTCATTTCTTTTTTTTCACTTTTAACGAACAACATCTAAACAAAAATTAATCTATCTCAATGTTTTCGTCTTTGTCTTCCTGGTCTGAATTGACTGTAAGAAACTCGGGTGTTGCTGTGACAACGTCATTTTCATATACTTGGCATGGAACAGTATCTTCATCAGTTAAAATTGAAAGCTCTGGCTATATTGTGAAGTGGGGGGCGGTTATTCAAGCAGGGAAGCTTATTGAAATTATAATATATTACGCCCAAAGTATAAACACTTTTTATAAGGTATTTGTGGGCTCAGAATCACACAGGATCAAAGAATTATTGCTCGGCCTCAACATTTTTGTATTTTATTTTTAATTTTTATTTACTTTAACTTACAGTGATTTTATACCTTTCTGCTAACTCAGCATGTTAAACATAAGATAAGAAATACTATTGAGGCTAGGCAAAATTTATAGGTTTTTGATAATCACACAGGAGAATCAATAGGATACGTTGAATTAGGTGATCATGATTTAGAATTTTTAGCTTTTAAAAAAGAAGACACTCTTGACACTCATGCTTGTTTTCCTTATACGCGGAATTGAATCAGAGCTAAAATTTAGCTTTGCCCATTTCGCAACAGATGTAGTTACCTTCTCACAACCGTTGCCATTATTTTGAGAAGCTGGAAGATGAGCAATTTAAATCGCTACAGAAAAGTTTTATTAGTTTATTATGTCAGCAAGGGGGTTTGACTGCACTGGCCTTCCTGCTGAAGACTGTTCGCAGACCTCTTTTTAGGTGACTTAGAGGAGCAAAACCTCTAGAATTTAAATTTTAAGACTTAACTGGTCGAGTTTATCATTGTGCGTGCACTTTGTAATTTTTATTCTTATTTTTGAACAGTGAAGAAACAATATTAAAAACAGAGCATGTAGTAAAATGTTACATCAACATACGAACGACTTGAAATAACTACATTTTTAATGATCGAGGTCGTGAAATTTTATTAGCAGAAGGAATGCCGTATGTTTTAATAGAACGATTTTGCTAAGATTCAGTTTGAAACTATTTTGGTGTGCAGCGTAGAAATAACAAACAAAAGAAATGATTTTTTGTTAACTTTTTTCGTAAAGATTTTTTTTTGCTCTTTTTGCTTCTGCCTTGCATTTTTCAATAACATCCCTTGCGTTAAGCATGTATAGAGTATTCTTAGTAACTTCGGCATTAATAACAGTTCTGTTTTAAAAATAACACTGCTGTAAAAATATTTTACTTATGAAAGTTATCCCAATTTATTAACAAGATCTGGAATGTCAATTTTTCCTAATCTTGATTTTTATACTTGTGTACAAAAAACTTTTCTGCTACATTAAATATTTTGTGCGTGTAATTTCCTAATGCTCCATAGACCACCTCAATTTAAAGCATTTACTCTCTAATTTGTGGTTTTTGTTGCTGTTCTTTATTTTTTCCTTAAATAGCCATAGCTTGTTGATATTCATCTTGTGTATAATGAGAATTTTTAGAGTTCTGCAACTTCTGGTACAATTTGTGCATAACATATCCACCAACGTATTTGTAAACCACTGTCTTCTTTTTTACTAATACACCTAATATTTATTTCTTCTTGCTGATCCAATTTTTTATTTTGTGACGATAAAATCAAATCAGCCATTTTTATTGTAAGTATTTTCGATGAATAGTCACTTAATGTTTGAAATAAACTGAGCTATTTTGAACAATTTTAACATAAAATTTTTGTTATGTATTAAATCAAATGTTATCTAATTATTGATACTGCTACAAAAACTCTGTAACTTTGCAGGAATCAGCTGCAATACAAGACAACCTGTGAATAGTTACGATTGGCACATTGACTTCTTTATTATCCACTGCTGTAGTTGATGTTGTTGTTGTGTGCTTTCTTTTGTGGAGTTTCAGCTTACCTTTTGCTCTTGCGAAGCTTTTCACAAATTTCACACATAAATGTTCAAGTTGAAATGTTTCTGGTTCAATCTATAAACAAAAAAGAGATCAGCTAAAAGTATAAAAAATACAGTTTTATTGACAGAAGTGAGAAGGAAATTATTCAGCCGAGGGTAAAATTGCGATAAAAAATATTCTTAAAAATTACTGAAATGACATTTGCAGATTTTTTCAATTCTTAGTATTTTATTTTGTTCTAAAAAACTCTGAAATTTCATCAAAATCGTCGTCGAAATAGGTACAAGTTTTTTCATCATGCAATGTTTTCTCTTGTTGCACTGCCATTTTTGAACTGGCATGACAATGGGCACTTTTAAAACCAGCGAAAAATTGAATTTCGGCTCTTTGATGTTTACTGATTTTCTAAACGAGCGTTTTTGCTATCAATTATGTACACTCATCAAAAATATTGTTGTCGTACATACGACAAAACCGTCCATCAACCGTGAATCAAATAAGAAAAAGATGTAACCTGATAAAATTACAATTCTTCATTCCATCATTTAGTCATTTTTTATCCACGTAAATAATATTCATATCCATTGTCAATATATAAGAACAAAATAAGGCTATATCCTGAAGTTGTGTACCTAATATTTAGAACAAAATACGAACACAGGCTGAAGAAGGCTCAAAAAATAAGAGCTGCCAACATCAGGTCAGATTATACTGGTTAATATAAAATGTGCAGCATAATTAATAATATTCTATGAGCTAAATTTAATATTATATACAATTCTACGATCTTCACCTTAAGAAAAATTGCAACCGTTGGCAGCTAAAAGTTTTTAAATAAGTTAAAATATGTTAAAATAAAGCATTTGTTCATTACAAAGACCAACCTCATCAGGTGGTATATTTATTCTTTGCGGTAACCTAGGTTGCCATGTCATTGCCATAACAACAAAGGGTACATCAATAAAAGCATATGTGATGTTGGGTGACACGCCTAGTTTTTTTAATGCGTGGCTATGTGGTCACTGGTGTGAACCACATTAGCTACAACATTTTTTAAAATCCCTGTACAAGAAAAATAACATACTGACTTAATCCAGCAATCACTTCTAGTACATACCATAAAAAATAGAATATCATTTCGAAAAGTTATGTTAAGTTTTGTAATGTTTTTCTTTGATTAATTACAATGTTTTCAGAAATAGAACTCTTTTTATTAATGTCACATATTAATGTTGCATTAATAATTAATGTCGAGAAAGGGAGGCAATAATACTCTATCACAATAAATTCCATTGTGTTCGGTTGTTATCTTAAACTTGGTACGAATGACATTTGTCATGTAAAAATGAATTATATAATTTAATTATATAATTAATTAATGCCTTAAATTGAATTTCAGCAATAGATATATTTTTGGCAATATTTGCTTTAAAATGATACAGGTCTATTTCGTGACCTGTTGCGTATATTTGATACGTTTTTGGTTGGTAAGGTTTGTTTTTCTTTACTAGGCTCAGGATAATCAAAAAGTGCGAGATAAAGCTTCTAAAAGTGCGTTGTAGTATACAACTTATTTCAAATTTCGACATTTATCAAATGATAGGACATATCCAAATTATTTGCAAGGCTATATTACAAAGTTTCGTCATTTCGGATTTCTTTAGGTTAGCAAATCTCTTTTGGCGACATCTTAAATTATATGGCATCGTGTTAATTTTTTTCTCTTTTAACGCTACTCTCACTCCTAGGCTTTTTAGAGCTTCGAAAAGGCCTGATTCAATACTGTCGAATAAATTTCAGATGATTATAATACATACGCACATACGTTTCTATTAATGTCCGTGTTTTTAGGCCAAAGAAGTTGGTGAATGTAAAAAAGTATATATTACACACGTAAGCGATATGATAATACGGACCTACTCGAAATTTAAAGCCTTCTTATTTGAACAGAAACAGTAAAGATATTTAGCCCATAACAAGTATATTCTTTAGCAATAACAACCTCTTCGCAATATTTTCCACTAAAATACTAAAATTCGAAAAGCAAACAATTAACAATTCTTTTTTGTAAACAATTATCGGAAAAACATTTAATTTTCTCTTCTCTTGATCAATTCTAGTATAAGCTTAGTAACACATAATTTGATCAAAAGCTTAGAAGGTGGTCTCACAGCCATATCCGGCTTACTTCAGTTACCATATAATTGACATAACCGGGTGTTAACATTACTGGAAACACGCGCATTATGTAGCTATAACTATGTAGCTATATTATGTAGCTATAATAAAGTAAAAGTACCACCTAGTGTCTGCTAATGGGCGGATAAGTTAACATAGGTAACCAATATCGCACCCTTTTTAGGACCACTATAAAAGATAGAATTCTCGTTTGTAATTCACAAAACCTTATATTCTATCATACAAAATTTTCTGTCAGGCTGTCATCTCAAAAAGGTATGTTAATTTTTTTTTAGTTTTTCTTATTCTTTAGATATATAGAAGAACTTTGAATAGGTGGATTTTTTTAGGGTGTGGAGGAATAATTGATGAAAAGACAATTATTATATCGGCGTTTCATACTTTCTATACACACGTCTCCATATGGAAAAATAAAAAGAATCAATAAAAATATAATTTAATATTATAAATAAAAAGAATTAGCGTAGTACAATGGAAAACGAGACACTAAAAAAGATAAACCTAGATGACGTAGTGGTTGTGAGATATTAAAACATTTTTTTTTAATACTTTTCTTTTGTCTAATATGTGATTTAGATATCACAGGGCATCCTTGTAGAAAAATTACTTTAATATATTCCAAACTTATCACGCAATTTTGGCGAATGTACAAGTGGTTGTTGTGTTTTCTTTTATTTAATTATGCTTCTTACCAAATGTTGCTTTACTTAACACAATGAACTGATTGATGTACATGTACATTTAAGTTAGTATCGGAAAACCTTTACTGCAGGTAGCAAGTAAATTGACAAGAAATATCCAATGAAAGATTAAGTGAACCTCCTAAGTAAACATCTCCAGCATTTTGTTTGGAAGCGTTAATTTTAAGCGTGGCCGTCAATAATCGGAGAGAAAAGGGGCGATAAATAGCGACGAGCACTTCGACAGCGTACTAATAACAGTAGCTAGAATCACCCAGTTCAAGGGGTTACAAAATGGCTTAAGTAAATTCTTCGTCATTGATGTTACTCCCCATCCTTGGACATTATGAATAACATTGTGTAACAACCAGACCACTCAGAAGGTCAAGGTACAAAAAATTATACCAATTTTATTGCAAAAATATAAAAAAAATTGTCATGAATAACTAATACTTTTCTACGACTTGGTACAATTTAATGGTGTTTTCCAAATAGATACATAACCTTTTAGTATACTTGTTTTGGCGGTAAAATAAGCTGCAGTCTGTAAATATATAATACACAACAGAAAAATCGAAAGTTTCTTTGATCAGGAAGAAAAGACGACACGAGGAAGTGTATTTGTTAAAAATGCTATCCTAAAGAGCATTAAGAAAGGAATTAATACCTGTAGATAAATTCAAAAGCCATTATTGATGCTTCGACTGGCTTCACTACATGCAATAATTATGTTTTTGAGCAAAGAAATTAGCTAACTAACCAGCTGATTCAAAAGAAATTTAAAGATTCTGTTACTATAAAACCTGAATTTAAAAGTAAGGTTACTCCTTATATTAAATAAATAATGAATATAAATATCAGGTGCTTTTCAGTTTTTTTTGGATACATTTTGGTATTAAGGAGTTTTTTTTGTTCTCGTTACTTATAATTATTTCCCCTGCCATCAGCTCGACTTTCGTGTAGCTAAATTACTATAGCCAAAAAACAACAGCTCGTTTTTTTGCCCCTTCATACAATGCTCATACTCATGTGATCTGAATATATATATATAAAAAGAATATGAAAATGGCGGCATATTGTAAGCAAATAACGAGACAGAACGGAGAGAATGAAGTCGATGCAGTCCTTTATTTAAACAGCGATTTTCCGAAAAGCAGAGATATAAAATAATAAATAAGTAAATGCATATTGCCTATATTTATGTGATAAAAAATAGCAAATAAATTGCTAGCTGTAAAGTGTCCGGATATCTTTTCAGGTAGCTAGTCAGCTGTAGATACATGTTTGGTTTAAATTAATTATACCTTCAGAGTAAGTTAATTTTCATGGACAAGTAAATTTTATTTTTCTACCAAATAAAGCTAGCTTGAAGCGTGTTTGTCCCACTTGTGTCTACCATTTTGTTTCGTTTAATTTTGTCACTTCGTTCCTGGAATACCTAAAATGCAATCAGTTGTAGCTTTTACTTACAAGTTCATTTTCTGGTTTCTCAACATCTAGTGTAAAATAGCTGGAGTGTGCAACAAAAATGAAAATTAAAAGACCAAGCTGATACAAAGTTACGTGGTACGACAATTAATTCGTAAACATCTGAAGATTGCGCAGGAAAATCCAAAAATATCCTGGCTTATCAATGATGAGATATCAGCAAATAATTAATTAGCATTAATAAAGCACTGCAAAATTAAATTACTTCCTGAAGCCAATATCAGCAACTAAAAAACTTACCAGGTGGTATCTCATTTAGTTGCCATGTCTTTATCATTTCTTTGCCTAACGAGGTATAGAAAGCTTCGTAACCCTTAGCAATATTGAGAAAAAATAATGTTAGCATAACGCATTGGACAGTTTTTAAATTTTTGTTACCAGGCGTTGAATTTCAATTAATTGAACGCCAATTTTTTTGCTGACCTATTTATGACGTTGATCTAATTACGTCGTTTATATGATTTCTGAGGATTAAATAGCTGGTGATACATGAACAGGAGGATAAACATTTTTACCTAATTAAAGAGACGTCATTTCAAGCTAGAAAAAATTGCTTAAGATAAAGATATCATCAAAAAAGTATGTCCACACCAAAAAGGTGTCAATATTACGTAAGTTTGCAAGATATTTCAAGTATTCAACATTATCAATGATGATGTCATAAAGTGATATGGAAATCTTTAAAGATAAGTGTCTTAAGGACGAAAATATATTTAAAAAAGAAGCCAAATGAGTTGATGAGCAGCTTATTATTATTGTACGTGCTACAAAAATAACAAATATTTGTGAAGTCTGTATAATAATGAATGACAACAATAAATAGTAGTAAAAAACATACAAAAATTACAATTCCGAAAAAAAATTTCTCCTTTAATAAACGTGTTTTATCTCTCGTGCTATTTATATTACAGCAAATAATTTTTTTTGACATTATTATATCTGTCACAAAAGATCGAGCATGACTAATTTTTATCTTGTTTTTGCATTATTTAAAGGTAACACAGGTGATTTTTAGCAAGGGAAACATTTTTAAAATCAGTAGGCTGCTGTATAGAGAAATTACAAAGTTAAACGTTTTACTTAACCCTTTACATGGCGTGCTTTTGGGTTACAAACATGATGTAGCAGACATCGTATTGTAACAAAGTTGATCCAAAGAGAGATCATTGATTTAGTAGCACTGCAAGACAAAAAATAGTAATAACAATATTGATGTTCGTTAAGGTGATTCAAATTATTACCTTTATTATTGCATCGTCTTTATTTAATTTTTTTAGTTCGTCCTTTTAGTTCTATCAAATGTTTATTAGCTTGTTGAAAAAGTAACTATTGCGGTAGATTTACGACAGACAAGGACTTTTTTAGGCATTTTTAATGTGCTAAATTATACATATATCACTTATACATGCCATTGTTGTGTCCAATGCTTTAGTAGCTTTTGTTAGAGTCAATTAACGTCTAGTCCAGCATGCAGAAGAGGGTTCTGCTTTTTCTTAATTTGGTAAAGATCGGAAAGCTCTGTATTTAAAGTCCTGCCAGCAAATTATGTACTCTTAAGGCGTGCTATATCCTTTACTTTTCCTGATAAGTGTACTTAGTACTGCAGCTTTAGAATGATTTAAGTACAACTGTAAGGTTAATAGTCTTTACTTAGGATAATATTTTGATTTTTAGTAAGTTATTTTGCTCTATTCACCGAAAAATCAGACATCTTGTTAGGAATAAAACCTTCTATAACTTTTTGTATCAACAGGGAACTTTCTAAAGACATGGAAAACCTGTTTATACGACTCTAGATACGTAGAAAAACATTTCGAAAATTTGTGGAATAAACAATTTGATAACCTAGTACCCAAACTTTGGCACAAGGGTTTCTGCTTGATAGAGGCACCTTTGAGAAGTTGAAGTGCAAAAATGTGCGTGCACATATGCACATATGAACGTTTTGTCTTATAGAGATGTCCACTTGAAGAGTCCCTTTTATTGCATTTCATATACCGTAAAACTCCCATATGTCTTTTTTTAGTTATCTATCTTAATACTTTCTCAGCACTTAAAGAAATTATTATAAAAGTCATCAAATTTTGTTGTTTGAGATCTAAAGTACGGTGTGAAGTATAAATACTGAAATATAACCGGCTCTACCATAAGATAAGCATTTCAAACTATATAGCTCCATCGTTCAGTATCTAAGCATACGTTTTAAAACTTCCGTATTTGTAAGGCTCTGGGACTTAAGATGAATCAATGATTTAAAACAACGTGGCATTTTATCAAGCAGAAGCATTGCCTTTTTGCATTATTCATGACTTCGTTATAATTGCCAGTGAAATTCATTAAACGCGTTGAAATGGTAGGGACGACATGCTACGTTAATAACTACAAAAGACTTCCCATCCTATTCCCAGAACCTGCGTAACAACCGTTTAATACATGTTACTTCTGTAAAAATATCAAAAAAAATTCTAATTTCTCTATTGTTCTAAACATTATATCTATTATTTTTAACTTGAAATCCCATCTTAATATTCCTATTAAGCATATTTTTATAAACAAAGAAATGTGTAAAGCATTTGAAATTTTTAGATTTAGGTCCTTCAAAACGGACAGCTCTTTCTTGCGAAAGCGGACAAGAGTGTTTGTCTCGCACGTGTCTGTTTAAGGAAGCTTTTACCTTATTTCAAGTGCAGTTGAGACAATGCCGTGAATGCGGAGCCAAATAGACAATAAGACAAGGTAGCTAACTTAAAAATTTCAACACATTTGATTAAAATGTAAACACATTAGTGATGCCAAACAGAAGTAGATATCTTACAAATGCAGTTTAAGTTGCCAAACTATTTTGTGTAACATCTGAATTTTACAAACCGCGCAAAAGCATGAGAAAATATTGATGAAAATATTTATCTTTCTCTCTTACGTCACTTTTTTACTTCCTCTATTTCCGTTTGGCTCTCACATTTCAATGTGAGAACAATAAGAAAACCACCACTCTCCTATGCTATGTTGAAAACAAAATGTATGGTTAGCTGCTCTAACTCTAAAATTGAGCATAGAATTGTTGTTTGACAGAAGAGGAGGAACAATTGGTCGTTTTATATCCGATATAGCAACATTAGTGATTAACTTAAGCACTTGCCCTCCTTCTTATTAAAATTTGCCAACATGGACGCACAGTTTCCTTCCTGCGAAATCTAACTTATTTATACAGCATAGCAACTCCTTGGAAAGATTATTAAAGCCTAATGACTAGCAATTAATATAATTATAAAAATATTTTTAGAAGAATAACAGAAATCGCAATAGGAGGTGTAATAGATGTCCTTGGCAGAACCTAATGCTTTTTCTTGCCAAGAGGAATTTATGCAGTTAAATTTTTGAATACATAATCTATATAATGACTCGCAGTTGCTGACTCACAGTAGCAAAGTATTTTTTCTTGTTCACCCCCTATATATCCGCAAGTAACGTATTCTAGTCTTTTCACCGCTGTTCATATTTTGAAATGGCTTCAGTCCGTTCTTATATAACGTTTTTGCCATATCGGGAAAATACTCTATACTGGGTACAAAAAAATGTCTTAAATGCATTACAACTACTTCCTTTTATTTTTTTTTACTATTCAGTCTGGATTGGCTTACATTTTATATTTGTATATATCCCTATTTTATACTTATAAAATTAAAATAGAAATAGAATGAGGTACAGTTTACATATAGCACAAGTTGTATGTCATCCGGTTTACGTTAGAAGTGCCTTTACTTGCACACGAAATGTGAAGAAAAAACGTCCAGTAACATTTGAAGTAGTCGAGTACAAGGCAACTAAGTTTTAAACGCAATATTGGGAAGCTAAGAACACGTGGATAAGTACGCAGGATGGTGCATCTCGACCAATCAAGGCTACTATGTTATTAACACTAACTAGTATTGCACACCGGAAACCACATTAAGCTTTGCTATGCCTAGAATTACTCCTTGTTCTATTTTTACTCACATGCGCTGTCTAGATTGCCTGACAATGAAGCCAACATAACAAACAAGCCCCCTATAACGCCCAATGTAAATACTTGAAACGCCCATACTACTCGCTTTGGTAATTTCTTTTTTCTGTCAACAAAGGAATTATAAAACGCTTACCGTTCCAAATTATTAAACGCGGTTTTACATTATTAAAAACATGTTCTTGAGGTGTTATTAGACTTGATGAATGAAATCTTACTTGACATAACAATACAACGGAATGATAGAGAGCTGTCAATTACAAATGATGAATGACAGTTGCTAAGTAGCTTGTCACAACATTTCTTCTCTCTTTAAAACTATCGCAATTGTTCTCACCAATTAATAAACGTCTCATACTTGCGGTGTATACTTTTAATTTTAGGAGAACATTTAAATTCCGCTGCATACACTGTTGAGGACCAGTCACAGATTTACCATTGAAGAGGAAAGATTAGCACGTGTCACTGATAAAGTAAGTCGTTGATATGTTTTTGTATTTTAATATGTACCGAAGACAAAGGGACTGCTGTAAACTTGCGTTAGACATACATCCATTATGAGTTAAAATGTACCCACATCAATCACGAGTTGAAATGAACTCCCATCCATCATGAAATGAGTAGCTCCGCAAATCGGAGTTCCACCTTACGTTTGACTTAGCTATAAGTTAAAATGGTGATCAACACGTAGTCATTGCGCTTTTAAGGATACCTGGAAGTGAATGAGGCGTCTGGTCGTTATGCCGTTGAAGCTCAATGGAGGAAACAATAAAATCGATAGTGTATTGATTTTTTTCTGCAGTAATGTTAACGTTAACATAGGTAGTTATGCACAGCATCGTTAACTGAGTCTCACACTTCGGATAAGTTGATTGTGCATGATTTTAAAGATATATTAACACGTGTAAATATCAGGTAGCTACATCTTTTTGAGTCATATTCGAGCCGTTTTAAGCTAAAAACAATCAATTAACGGAAATGGTAAGAAAAACCAGTAGGAAACAATATAATTTTTAATTTTTAGAAATCGTTTTTAAACAAGCAATAATAAAGGTGTCCATTTATTTCTAGATAGTTTGAAAAGTCGTAAAAATTTCTCACTAAATTTAATTATTTATTCAGCGGAGGTCGTTAAAAAGATCGCATGATGTGAGGAGTATTAAATTCATGAAATACGTTTTACTTTTCATTTATACAATGCAAAGCTACTGCTTGCTTATTAAAGAGTTGTTTTAGAGAGTTTTTTATGGGTTCCCAAGTCGTACACAGAATCTTTAATAAAATTGATAAAGGAACAAAAAATTATTAACATGAATTTTCAATGGGGTTAAGGAGGTGCTTGTTTGTGTTGGCAAAAATAAATTTCATTGCGTGTTTATTTAAAAAATTACAAAACTTAATTTAAACGTATTTTTAGCGATATGCTTCAACTTTACAAGTATTTGGGTATTAGCTGAAATATAATAAACGAACGTATATCGAGGCAAGAATGGAAATCCCTTACTGATCAATGCGCTTTTTACGACAACAGGGACGACATGAGAATCTCCAAATTAACAAAATGGTACACATAAATTAACTAAACAAGCGCCATGTTTGCTCTTCTTTTTTAAAAAAGAAAAGCTACTTCATAGATAAACTTTTTTTGCCTTCTCAAAGAAAGACTACATTGCATACAGAACTTTCTGCAGCAACAGGTCATAAGTATACTCAAAGCCTGTAAAAAGTGTGTATATGGTTCTAGCTACCTAGAGTTGTTTAGAAACGATTAAACTGGCAATATTTCTTAAAGCTCATTTGCCATTAAGGTATACCACATGTACAGTTGCTTGTATTGATAATATAGCTAAGCCTTACTGTTTTTGCGTGCTTTGTCGGATAAATAAAGCTTTGTGTTGAGTATTTCTCTCCTGCATTTGTGAAGCATATCGTTTTTTGAATTATATATCACAAGATATGATCATCGTTACTACGATCATGAATAACCTTCTAGTAGACCGTAAGCGTCCCGTCATTAAGTAACAGGTATAGAAATTAGCACTTGGCACATGCTTGAGGCAATACTAAATCAAAAATTAAGCATTAAAATTGTTCAAATTGTCACATTTTCTAATAATTCCCACCCTCTTGCTGAAGGAGCTTTCTTCGGAAAAACTTTAAGCAATGAAATGTTTAATCACTCTAAAGAGAAAAAAGCCACGCGTGGGTGCTCTACTGATGCAACAATGACCTTGATTTACTCATCTTTTACTACCAAGGACATTGAAAACCGCGAGTATAATAATAGCTATAAAAGTTTATACATTTCATATATATCTTGACTCCAATGTTGCAACATCATACGTAACTTATCTACTGATTTTTAGATTGCAGGTAATGGGAGGTAAACAAGCAGCATTGATTATTGTTATCGCTTACATTTACTGCGTAATACCTGGACCTTTAAAAGAGAAGAATGAAGATTCATCACTTCCATCAGAAAAGGATCTTATGACGAGTAGAGATTGTTTAACAATACCATTCGAAATGAATGTTACCGCATCTGGCTGTTACAACAAGACAATCCCGAACAATTTCTGCCAGGGACTTTGTACCTCAATTGTTGCTAGTAACTTTACTAGAGAAACTGAGTTAGAGGTTTGTAATGCATGTGGACCTGAAGTGCAATATGAGAGGGTCGTCTTTTTGAAATGTCCAAAAACTGTCGGAGGTGAAACTTTGGAAGTTTTAAAACCAATAGAAGTAACTATGGTACAACGTTGTAAATGTCTGCAGTGCACACAGAAGGAGGACCAAAAATAAAATATAATAACATCACTGCTACATATCGAACGAATCTAGCCAGAATGTAGAAAAAAAGTCAATCTGTTTGTCGAAAAAAAACAATAGAAAGAAGGAAAGTCGAAGGTGTTCTTCCTAAAACGTTATCTATAAAGAAATAACGATCAATTCTTTTGTGAATTTTGCATTATTTATTCATTGAAAGTTTTGTTAAGTTTAATAATATAATTTTTTTGTTTAATGCATTGTATATCTGTATCATAGTGAATCCAAAGGACTTATAAATATGTTGATCCTTTGTCTTACCATTTGCGTTCATCAGCCAATATAACGTATCGATTAAGTACGTCATTGGTAGTGCAATATGCAATATATAAAGATATTGATCTCCATTTCATCATGCCAAAGGAGCTTGGTAACCACACTGACCTATATCAATGTCTTGCGTTTTTTTATCCTTGCTATGTGGGCAGAATTACACGTTAATCAATGCCACTATTTTTTCTTACTCCTTAGAGCACACGTCTGGATGAATTTCCTTGCAAAATTTAGAAAAGAAGTTATTCTACTGTTTAAAGACTTAATTACACCATCCATACCTCGATTAAGAACTCTGCCCCTCTCAACTAAGCATCTCACCCTCCCCTAAGATATAAAATATTGACCCAAGTATAAAGTCTATTACTGATGTTTTTTATACCAAAAACATGGGCCTATAATATTTTTAGCCGTTTAGTTTGCCTTTAAGAATTTAAGCTGTAGCTTTTGCCTTAAGCGCCATAATCTCCATAAAATATAGAATGCTTTTATTTCAAACACGTACTAAAAGAGTTTGCGCTTACTTTTTCTATACAAAATTTTATTTCAATATGATACTGACTGACTGAGTGATTTAATAATTGGATTCACTAAATTTATAAAGCTTTATGTGACCGATAAGAAGCTTAGGCGTGCAAAGGATAAGGAGCGAAAGATTTCCACCATCTCTGTGGCAAAATTGCAATGTAAGGATACAATGAACAGACAACAATAGCTTTTTATACGGTTTGATCAAAGAAATTTAAGACGTTTGTATGGTCAATTAGTAGAAGTACATTGTTGTTTGTAAGAAGGATGTAAATGCAACAATTAAACCAATTGGTGATTCAATCCATTTTCCACTTAAAGGTCAAAGAAGTAACGGACTCTTTACCTCCGAAATAAAACTTAACCTAGAGTCACCATTCTTTCGCCGGAGACATTTTTGTCATTTTTTTAGATATTACCTTACTATCCTCATTTAAAATACGTATAAAACAATTATCCTTTGCTTTTTAATGCTGTTAATACTAGGCTCAAGTGTGTAAAAGCAAAAAATCATTTGTGCAACTCCTTAATTAAGTATTTCCTGCTGGTTACGATTTTCTTTTTGGACAACCTCAAACAATAAAAAATGCGTCACGGAATAACGTTCCCCCTCTATAAGGTTTAGATTGCTAATGTAAACCTTAGTTTAGTTTTTAGCCTCATGCAGTTTTATTCTATAAAGCTCCTTGTGTACCAAAACCAGGGCTTTAAAGAATGTCAATTAAAAAAAGAAGCGGGAATGAAAAGTAACTTAAAATCGGATAGCTAATTTTACAGTTCTTGATAGACCACTATCTGCATTGATTACTTCTTTCTTACGCAAGCCAAACCACGTAAATGTATTAATATAATAAATTACCTTCTCGTTTTAATTTACGTGTGCTAACGATATGCAAAGAATGCAACGAAACCGTTAATGTGCAAGGCGGTGAAAGTTGTTTTAGTTTTTATTGCTAGTAAATAATATCAAGACGCCAATAATTTTTTCTCCATCCTTGTAAGGAAAAAACCAAATTAATTGACTTTAGGTTTTTTTGAATTAGTTTTTTTTTGTGAAGTAAATTGTGCATGCAGCACAGAGTATTTATTTTTATATGGTGGAGCCGCGTACTTAAATTTACAAAGAGGAGAAAATACGTGATTGCAGAGGGAAAGTATTTTTTTAATTTTTCTCATGAAATTAGTTTCACCGTCTATGGTTCATATTCTGAGAATGGAATTCTTTTGAGAAGCTCAATAAAAAGCCAAGAACAAAAAGTAACTAGCTAATAAAAATGACCTACAGTGATGTGATGGAATAGCTAAAAATTACAATTTATCAACACAAGAATAATGCCACCAGAAAAAGCTTTCCACTATTGCACTAAAAATTGCTATAAGACATGAAGGAGACAACAGTTTGTGAAACCTATCATTTGAGATGTCACGAAATATTCTGTCTGTGTTAGACAACTTAGATAATTTCAAATGAAAATTACTTTCACATGAGCTATAAAATACTTACAACTACAATCCTGTCTCTTTTAATAACTGTTATTGGACAAATCTCAAAATAGTTAAACAGCATTACTCAATGCCGGTCTACACAAGTTCTAATTCATAACTTGTGTAGGCCGGATAAACAGTGTAAATGTGTTGCTTACAGTTTTTGCAACGCCCGCTTAATAAGAAAATCTACGCCATCCTCACAAAAGCCCGGAAAATTGGGGGAAACAGATCATGTTGACGCCTGGCAAAAACATATACCGGTTGAAGTTAAGTTAACAACCTAAATCCTAAGTTCGCTGTGAACACTGACAATTAAACTCTTTAACCTGCGTACGTCGAATGCCAAAAGATTCATGATAACTTCTACTTAAAATGCAACAGCTATTTTTATAGCTATATTTATCAAAAATATATGTTCAATGATGTACTATAAAGTTGATCAATATCTAGGCTGATAATTCATATCTCATGTGCGAGGTTGCAATGCATGTTTCCTGGATTACATGCTTTTTAAAATTCTAGGATTTTGATCTTTTTACTTTAGGATCATATTCATATCATTGAATTGGTGCGTGTGTAAATTTTTAACTTAATTCGACAAGTGAAAATGTTGTTTTGGTAGTGTTAATGTTACAACCAAAATCTTCTTCATTTTCTACTTGTACTAATAAGCCTTGGTTTCAAGCAGAGTTTTGTTAAGACAAAGTTATAAAACCTGTTGTAAGAGGTTACTTGTTTGCTGAAAGAGTCTGAAGATTTCACATTTTATCAAGTTTCGGGTAAGGATGTCAAAAATCACATTCATTTTGTGTAAAAATATTCAAGAATAGCAACGGCACAAAAAAAGACTAATTCGAAAAGGTGTATGGTGGCCGAGGAGTGTCAACGCGTAAAATGAATTTTGCAAAGACGAATTAAAATCTAAAATAAATGTCAAAGTCAAAGTTAAGTTAAAAATGAAAACAAAATTCAAACTTAAGTTCAAAGTAAAAGTCATTATAAAGTGATGACACTATTCGGCCAGCGACGTGGCCTAACAGTGTCATGGTGCAAAAAAAGTGAAAATACAAATTTATCGTCTAATAAGTTCCCAATGATAAAATTTGTCGTTACCGTAAATTCAAAAGATATTACAAAAGCCATGGTAAAGTCGATTCTTGGTGAATATACATGAAGATGCTGAAGGTTTAAAGAAAAAGTAAAAATGTTTAGGTTTAACTATCCAATTTCAACTGTTGTAACTGTGGAGTATATCCACTAGCAAAATTTAGACTGAATGATGCTATTTTGAGAAGATTTGAAGATTTTTTTAAACTATTATAGAAGCAGCAGGAGGGCAATACGATGACTTCTTTGTCGGCCCAACACCCAAGTCTTAAGTGTTAAGTTTTTCTGACGAGTTCTTCTCTGACGAGTTTGAATTATTAAGATTTTTGATTACATCCGATATCTTATTTATCTTATCAAGCATATATCGTTTTTCCAAGACATCGTCACTTCTTATCATTTATTATTATACTCACATATAAAAATATCCATAGTAGAGGCGGAAGCTAACTAAAACTTGACGTTATTTTACTTCATGAAGGAAGAAAAAAGGGCGTCAATAAATAGAATATGCTTACTATTTTCAGTAAAAACAACACAATAAAAAATTACTATCCCCCCCCCCCCCCCCCCCTTACCCAGTGTTTATTTATTCTTATTTATACCACGAGGTCAGCCGGTGTGAAAAACCGAAAGCACGAGGACAGCTGGAAACGGTAAGATGAAAACAAATTGTTATTGTGAAAAATTTGACGGTACCGAAAAAATTTGTGACACTCATTGGCCACGATGTTGGCCGAGAAATGTCATCAGTTGCGTTATAGAATATGTTTCACTTTACATTTTTCCTTCTCGAATTCATTTTATGCGTTGACACTCCTCGGCCACCATAAAGGTGTACTATTTGAAACTTGGCTCTTCGTTTATCAAATTTAATTTATTAAGTTATTTTAATAATTCTTAAAGCTATGAATTTGTTACGTTTTCATGAATATCATTTATTTTTAAAAAAGAAAAAAAATCTTAATTTCGTGGGAACCAATTTTCGGGGTATTTAATTAGAAATTCATCTTTTCAGGAGGTATTCAAAAGAAGGGCAGTAAGGTTATTAAAGAAAATTGTGAATAACATACAAATAAAAACAACATAGAAAGGTCAAAAAAGAGTCAGTCTAAAAGCTGAAACGTATTTACTCAAATAACGAAAAGTCCGCGAACAGTGTTCGTCAAAAGTTACACAACTTATTGCCACAATGTCATTTATGCCTTAATTACGAATTTCTTGAAAGCTCACGAGAGAATCAGCTCAACGCAAAAGTAATTGGCAAGCGAAAAAGCAAGCGAAAGGTAATGATTTTGCAAAATATATTGCTGTAAATCGCAAAAATATGCAACAGTTCTCATCAGAATCTTAATTAAAAAGCGGGTTTTCCAGATGAAATTTAACAAGAATTTTAAAGTAATAGAAATGGTTATAGTTTAAGTAAGAGAAGTAATGATTGTGATAGCCTTTTTCCGTAAAATGGGTAGGGCATTTTGAGAACTTACAATGAAAGTGTTATGTAAGTGGGTTAAGCAAAATATGACTCGGCTGTTAATTTCCAGGTAATCCCACAACATTATTTAATTGATAGAGCGCGTTGTCCAAGAAAATCACAACTGATTTAAAAAAAATTAACACGGAGGCATTAACCATGTAAGAGACTAGCTTTAAAGGGGCTACGAAACGCTGTTGGTTTTCGACTTTAGTGACTCACATGAAAGTCAAGCTAATGGCGGTGGTAAAGTTTATGATCACTGAAAACAAAAACAACAACTTAAATCATTCTAAATATTATATTGGGCATCTAAATATAATTAACAATTACAGAAAGGCTCCCTACATGATATTTAATATATTTTAAAAAGGAAGATTTTTCTTTTTGTAGAAAATAAAAATGAAAAAGTACTAAATTCATCATAAAAAATTAATTATTCATAAGCAGGTTGTCTACACGTCTATATGGTTCTACAGTGTGTATATGTGACGTACGGAGTGTGGTTTCTATACGGAGGAATACTCCGTAAAATTGCTAGAGTTTGGTTTAGCTATACGTCTGCCAACGAATGTTCTGAAAGTGAAATATTGCAAATATATGACTGTTTTAAACTATTTCCAAAAAAAAGTTGACAACTGGCACTTCTACTAATACTAACGTTTGTCTAATATTTCTTTTTTCTTCTTGCACAAATTATTTGCTTGTTTTAGGCACGATTTTCTAAACTGGAATAGCCTAGAGTAAATTTTTAATAAGAATACTTAGTTTAGACTTCGACTTACATTCGCTAATGTCTAGCCAAACCAGTGTCGGCATTATACTCTTAAAGCTGTCTGCGCCGCTCACAGCTTTTTGTACTAAATATTTTTTCGTCTATGCGGAGTAAACATGTCGCTATACGAAGTTATACTCCGTACTCTGTATAACTGCACACTACGAAAGGAACATATATTTACTTATACTTTGACCTTTTCAGTGATCGTTCATTACCCGCCATTCTTCGGAAATTGTGGGTATATAGCTTATTAAAACGTTTTGTAGACACCTAATTTACAAGAAAGTAAAAGCTAATTAACCTTGAGATCTTATATTCCCTCATATAAACTACATTTATTTACACTTTCTGTAGCAACACGTAACATGCCAAAGTAATTTAAAACCTACTGATTTGCTAACTGAGAAGATTAAAAAAATGACCCTGATGTTTTCCGAGAAGTATGCAAGTTATTCTTTGCTTTTATTATTTGCATTTTCTGTAGCAACGCGTAACTTGTCAAGGTAATTTAAAACATACAAAACATCCATATAAAACTGATTGGCTACCTCACAAGATCAAAAAAATGACCCTGATGTTTTCCGGGAAATATACATAGTTCTTCTTTATTTGCAACATAGGGCGTATATTATATAACATAGGGCGTATATCATGCAATATAGGGCGTATATCGTGCAACATGGGGCGTATATCATGAATTAAACTGACATGAAAATATTGCAAACGTCAAAATATGGAAATTTGTCATTTGTTAAAAAAAACTAATCATGGCATTTCTAACGTAACCACCACCAAGTTCAATATTGTCTAACTGTTGTTTGAAAAGTAATGAAGAGTTATAAATTCTAATGTAATACTAAACTGTTCTTCCATCAAGATTTAAGTTAACTTCGCTCTAGTTATGTAGAGTTTTTTCAAAACATTGCATGTCATGAAATTAATGCAGTTCAATGAAATTATTTTGAAAAAGGCATTTAATTAACGCGGTTGAGCAAGGTTGTTTTCAAAAATTCATTTAACTAACGCGAATTTGAGAATATGCAAAAATTACGGCAACAGCCAAATGCACAGTAGTGAATCGGTCTCCTCTATTACAAGGCGGTTCGGAAGATCGAAATAAAAGTTTACGATGTTAAAAATTTACAAATTTAAAGAAAAGTGATTCCAGTTTATTTTTCACTTGTATCAGGGTATGGTGGTTATACAAAAGCTATTTTTAAAAAGACTGCGTTGAACTATCGTCCGATGAGCAGGAAATAGTAGAAATTTGGAAAAAAAAATGTTTTTTTTATGTTTTTAGGCTTTAACATATTATAAAAAAGTTACCGAATTAATAGTATCTTAATTAACGAGTCATGAAATTAACGGTCATTAAATTAACGCGAATTTTAAAAAACCGCGTTAATTTCATGACTCCTTAATTTCATGGAATAAGGTAATCCATAGAAACATTACTATAAAACTGGCAAGTGATTTTTTTTACATCGTACAAAGCACTTACTTGAAGAGTGGGTAATGTGTTGGGTAATATGGCATTATTAATTAAAATGGACAATTCTAAACCTTTGTTGCTTCTAGAATTCAATATTTACCCCCTTTAATTTTACTTACAAGATAAGTAAACACACATTTGCGCATTTAAGAGCCAGATTATATGAGGCGAGTTGGCTCGCCACATGCTCAGCATGATAAAATTACACAGCTCGGCATAATGGCAGATCTCTACTAAAAATGTTTTACATTGTAAGGTGAGTCAACCCGTCTAGGCGAGCTGGCTCGTTTTTTCAACCCGGGACGGGCTGGTTAGGTGGGATGACTCGGTTCATATAATATCACTTTGCCGAGAAAAAGAAGAGCATGCGCTTTGCGATCCAAAACAGAAGAAAAACAATAATGGTAGCAAACAAGAGGTTTAAATGAATTTCAGAACTTGTAGAGCAGCTTACGTGGATTTCCCTGGTGGTGTTTCAAACGTTTTAAGAGATTTTTCGTTTTGTAAAAAAATATGTCAATATGTTCTGTATTAGGCAATTTCTTCGAAGCACTGACAAATACAGAACACTTTGGATTTGGAATAACAAACTATTGGCGACCAAAATGCTTAATTATAATTATAATTACAATTTCGCTTCTTTGTTTACATCTAGCATCCGCCATTTTTAAAAAATTATGCGCATTTTTTTTCAACCCGGCAGCAGTGTAGGTCTTGACCCGGGTTGACTTTTCCCATATAGTATGTAATTTTTTCAAACGGGTTAACCCACCAACCGGTCCAACACCGAGTCAACTCGTCTCATATAATCAGGCTCTAAGTTGACTCTAACTTGACTTGACTTATAATCAAGGATTATGTAGTTGCCTAACTAAGACAATAATCAATCATGGTGTTTCACTTTTATTTCGGCCGGTTTTCAGAAATTACTTTAAATATAGTTTACGAATACATTATCAAATTGTGTTCTGCGGATATGCTATATTTGCATGATTTTAAGTTTATCTGACAAGCTTTTCTGGCAAAAAGTTATTTAAAAGGATTTAGAAATTAAGTTAAGCATTTTTAACTTTACTTTGTTAGAAAAACTTATTAAGATGAGTGTAGGGATAATTTTGAACCTAAAAGTCTTAAACCTGCATGAACATCATCAAATTTTTCATATGATCATAAAAACATGGCTTTGAAATGCATATGAGCAGTGCATAGCAAGTAGTCACTAATTCTGTCTCGTCTTTGTCTAGCTCACTAGTCAACACAGTGTGAATGCAATAATTAATATTATTCTGGAATAAACCTAATTAATACGCAAGGACGACAGTTAAAAGTGTTCTCCGTCTGACCCTACTATAAGGTTCACAAACATAAAAGCTCCACCAAAGTAAAATGTATGTGGATTTTTAAGTGCTATTCTAGCATCCAGCTCTCTCTTATTATTATTTTGTTGCAGAGTATATGTAGTCGTTATTGCTCAGTGCAAGAAAAATATCGAAAGTATTTTACGAAAAAATATGACGATATATTTTGCAGAAAAAGAGCGATAACTAGTTTATCATATATACGGGGCATGAATCATTGTATACTCAGTAGACTATTATTCAATAAAAGCCATGCTTCTTAAAGTTCTGTGTTCAACACTGAATAAAGTTATTGTAAGATGATATTTGTGATCGATTAATTTTGTTTATAATAAATTTTCTTATTTAAATACACGTTTTCCGAATTACATGTTTTTTAAAATTTTGGAATTTTGATGTTTTTACGTTAACATCATTTTCAGCATTGGTTAATTGGTTGATGTAAAAATTTTCAACTTAATCCGACATTGAAAAGTGCTGCTTTGGTGGCATCATTGTTACGGTCAAAGCGTTCTTAATTTTCGACTTGTACTAATAAGCCTCATCTTCGAGCAAAGGTTACTTAGTACAAAATTTAAAAACTGTTGTAGCAGGTTGTTTGTTTAATGTATGAATATAAAAATATCACGATTTATCAATTTTTATGTGAGGATTTCGAAAATTACATTCATTTTCTTTAAAAAAGTTGAGAAAGAGCTGCGGCACATCAAAGAAAATAAATTCGGGAAAGGTGTATTATCAAATTTAAACGCGAGGCTTCTTAAACGCGTTTACCTTTAAATGTATTAAAACTCACAGAGGTGCTAAACATTCTCCTGGCTCTCTCATGACTATACGAGGAAGAAATACATGTATATCCGTATTTCTTTCTTCAAGCTGTATGCAAACAAAAGAATAAATGAACTGTGAATATTTATGATCCTTTAAAAAAAAAATGTTTTACTTGAGAATAAAATTTTGGAATCAATTTCTTGACAAGATCACGTTTTTCAGAAAAACAATAACTTTGCTCAACGAATTAAGCCAATATAAGCTTTTTACAATGTAGAATTAAAAAATAATTAAAAATTAACCTCGTTTTTTGGCAGCAAATAAAATAAAGCATCAGCCAATCTAAGTGAGAGAAAAACTCAGCTACATGATAATTATAATTTATTTCGAAGAAATATAAATAACCAATATTGTTTGCAAAAGTAAATTTGTATCTTTTTATATTCCAGGTACAGCGAATTTATCACCACTTAAAAATGAACTGAGTTTGTTTTCAGGCAGCATTAGTGTTTAAAAGAGTTGCTTTTAATTAAGTTCATGTCCGCATTAAAACAGTAAGTTCAGATATTAACTTTAGTATTTAGAAGATCTGTAAACTTGTTAAGTTTATGTTAAAATATTTTCTTTTTACTGGAGCAAGTCCCCTAACCTATATCCCGCATTCTAGATGAAGTTGTTCGGGAAGAGAAGGGGCGGGATGGTAGGCGTTGATATAAAATAGGTATTGCTGACGTAATTTTACAGCATTCTTAAAATTTACTGGCATTGCTTTGTTATTTCGTAGCTTAAATATAAACAACAACATTAGAGGTTATTCCTACTTTCACATAAATGCAAATGAAGTATGTAGCTAGATCTTAGCTATATTATAAAACTTCTCTTAACAGATTCTGCAACATTAGTCAAGTAAAAATTGGTTGCATATTATTTGGAAATCGCGTTTCTAATTCTTATTTGTTTACTTAGAAGCTAAATAAAGGGTTCCTATTTGTTTTTTACCAGTCTAAGTTGTGCAAGATAGAAATATCTTTTTTTGTGCTTCGATTGGACCAGCATTTCCCGTCGTCAACTACAAATGAAACAAATATTAAACAAAATTTTATATAAGCATTCACAATAATTTTCAACAATACTTTAATTAATTAAAACATTTTTTACGAAAGAAACAACAGTAATGCCTAGATCTCAGTTTTAATGTTTCAAATCAAGTGTAAATATTTCTTTCATAACCTCAAGTATTTCATTTTATTACCTACGAAGATTCTTAATTCAATGTCCATAAAAACCGACAATGAGATATCTGGTTTAATTACAGAAAACAAATCTACAATGCAAACACTTTTTTGTGCTACTCATTCAACACCAAAAAAGGAGTGTTGTCGAGCTCGTTAACAGGGTAATCTTTTTTAAAATACCCATTTATTATCCAGAAATGTATCACAAAACTTTTTCTGTACGTTTTCTTTAAAAAAAAAAAGGTTTTCCCCTAAATATTTCCACTTTCGACATCGCGTGCCAGTACTGTCAGATAGATGCTAATATGTTTTATACATCAATTTATATCTGTGAAAGAAATTTATAAAAAGCTTGAAAAGTCTGACTAAGTTTTTGTTTCGATTGTAAAACCATAAAAATAATCTACGTTGTTAGTTCTGAAGTAATAATTTTGTATGAAAAGGCCATTGCCCCATAGCCTTACGAAGCAGAATTCAAGAAAGTTTTAACGTTGAAGAGGACTAAATTTTGTCTATCTCTTTCAGACGCTTCATGTGTGTTGAACAAGCCTTCTTTTGCGTTTCATTAATCAGGAGGAAAGTAAACGTTTCTGTTGTATAGTACTTTAATCAGAGAAATCAACGTGCAAAAAACTTTTAGGAAGTCTTATCAAATCTTTGCCATTTTTATCTTTTTTTCGCGAAAATTAGTCCGCCTAAAACGGTTTTGATATGTTGCTTTTACCTTATATTTCTGAAAGCATTGCAAACAGGACATAAGAAAATGCAAAAGTTTTTTGTTCTCAGCTTAAGCATTGTCTTAAGCATTGTTTTGCCCAAGTAAAGGACCAAAATATTTTATTTACTGTCATGGGGGCGGCTGTGGAGTCACTTCCAATTGTATAAAATAACAAAAGCTGGCAAAGATAAAAATCTTAACTTTTCCAGAAAAACTGAGCTTGAAAGATAACCCTAACCCTAACCCATACTTTAATTTATTTTTAATTTAAAGTCATCTTTTCAAAAATATGATTAATGGTCAATTCAATTATTTGCGTGATTCAATCATTTACGTGACAGGTGATTATCAGAAATGACTACAAAATTAGTCCTTAAAGAGCATTGATTTAAAATGACACTTAAAATAGACAACGATTAAAGCACAAATGCGGAATGTTTAAGTTTCGCACACAAGTACTTAACCTGCTTTGTAAACTTTCTAAATTATTTTCATGTGCATTGTAAGTATGAAGCCCTTCTTGACAGTCTATAAGGATATATAGATTGATTTATCTTTTTCGTTAACATGTTAAACATAAAGTATAAATAATGCTAAAAAAGTAAAATTATTGAAATTTCCCCTACTTTTAAATTTTATCGAACATCTTAAGCAAAAAACTTGGTAAAAAACAAAAAAGTTACGAAGTATGAGCCTGCATATTTGCTACATGTGGAAAATGATAAAATTGGCCAAATGAGAGATGAAAATATGAATAATATAAGCGTATGGTAAACACAAAACGGGGCTTAAAATAAGCATATTTTTGACGATCACAAATTTTAAAAAGCATAGTGTATTTTACCACAAGCCTCAGTATCCTATTTGTTTCTCATTCAAGCTTTGAGGTCCTTAGTATATGAACAATTAATAGGAAAAAAAGCCTATCAGATTTCTTGCTAACAGATTCTCTTATTCTTTTGGCACAAGACGAAAAGTTCTTTTCCTCAAGCTTTTCTGACCAATTGTAGCCTCAACCTTTTTACCTGTACAAATTGTCAAATTCCTGACGTCACCATTTCGTTAAAGGTATTGAAATTAGTATATAAATACATTTATCAGGACAATGTAAGCAAATTTTGGATTTTCATAAATGCATTTCTATTAAATTCAAGGGCAAGTCACAGAATATAAAATAAGGCAGGTAAGAACTGTTAAGAATTTCCAGGTATAAGGAGTTATGGAATGTTGCTTAAGAACCTCAGCCATACCGAAGTTACCATTAATATTGGTTGTGGCCCACTTAGGCATGCTATATCATATCTTAAACTTATAAATAACTTACAAATAATGATTTGATAGACAAAGCCAGTCTTATCACTCCACAACGACAGCTAGAATTCCTGTGTTGTCAATGACTAGCTTGAAAATATCACCTTATTTTCACTTGTGACTTCGCTATTAATAATTGTACGCAGTTAAAGCAAGTCTTTTGTTATTTCTTTTTTCTAAAGAAAGCACAAAAAGTTTACATTACACAATTACTATGTCATTATCAATCAATTACATTCTCTTGTTACATGAAAAAATAACATAAAACATATATTTTGATTCAAACAAGAGTAAACGTTACTTTAGGAACTTTTCTAATATTCTTCAACTTTTATTGTCGATCCAACTTGGACGATTAAAAGAATGAAATTGATTTACTGCCAGATTTAAAATTCGCAAACAATAAAATGCCATGTAAAAAATTCAAGCGATGTCCTGTGGAGGTTACAAAATGGTTTTACTCTTATTAAATTAGTCGTGAGTCCCAAAGAGATCTACATGTATTCGATTGTCGCAACAAAGTCGATAAAAATTATAAATTGCATAACCTATTTCGTATTTCGTGCCCGTAATACTACTATGAAATCATGCAGAGACAGACTTACGTTAGCTATATTTCAATGATGGTGAAACCAGTAAAGTGTGAAGAATAGCATCATATCACTAATCGAGGATAGCGTAACACATTAAATTGTGTAATGGCTTAAAGTAATATTATTGGATCCGTGAAGTACTCCATGGAGTTGTCCATGAAAAACTACATGAAAATCTGATTTATTTAGTGGAATATTGCAGGTAAATTGGTAAAACTATATTACATTTGCTTTTTCGTGTGTCAAGTAAATGTTTAATGGGTATATTTTTCAACTTAAAGTTTTTTTATAATTAATGAATAGGTCCATGTGGGCAAAAGAGGTTATTATTCTGCTGTTTCATCATTTCATTATGCCTATGATGAAATTTTAAAGTTTATTAGTATTTAACCATTTACCACAGCAATTTTATGCTAATTTACAATGGCAGGTGTGGTTAGAAAAGGGAGGATTAACGCCAGCCGCAAGTATTTAAATTATAAAGCGGACAAAAAAATGTATGCCTGAATATAGCAAAAGAAATCTGGTGAATGTATGAACGATATTTCTATCTGCAAAAAGTTAGCTAAAATGTAGATGTAAAAAATCCCTTTAATCTGGAAAGATCATAAAATGCGCTTGAATAGAAACATAACTATAACTCTAGCATATTCTATAGAAAAAATTCTTATGTTTATATTTTGTATCTGAAAATAACAATGTTCCCGCCTATAAATTTTTAAAACCTGAAGGCGACTGTAGCTGCTAAGGGGACAATTAACTACATATAACCAAGGTTTATTACTTTTTTATACAAGCTTACTATGTGACTTTTAAATGTTTCTTCTTTTAGCTTAGACATAAATTTCTGCTAACACTTACTTTCAAAGTCAACCAAACTGTGACGCTTTATTCAAATTTTGTGGAAATAAATGCTTAGGGTAAGTTGTTGTAATTTGGACTCGTACTGATTCTTTGTTCAAAACTTTACTTGATAAGAGAACGTTTCAAATCGCAACGGGGCAGACTTATTAATGTCAGAGCACTTTTGCAAGTCACTAGCATAACAATACAAATCATGCTGTGCAAAAGTATAATATGTACACAACTCGCAAACAGAATTAGTATTTTTAAAACCAGAAATTCAACTGCTGTTAAAATCGACTGGTGGCCTTGTGGTAGAACGTCCGCCTTCAACGCTGAAGGTTGTGGGTTCAAACCCCGGCCAGGTCATGTTACATACTATAAAAGTGTGAACAATTCTTTCTCCTTAAAATAAACATGGAAATAGGATTGATATCTTAGGTGGTGGTCCAGTTAAGCGGATGTTGTGCTTGCACGGTTTCTGTATCTCAAATGGGAGCTTTAAATGCACTAGGACTTCATCTGCAGGCCCCCTTTGATAACAGTATCAATAGGAACTAAAAGAGGCTATCCTAGGTAGATAATAGTAGTAATATTAGTAATAATAAAGTCAACAATGCGAACTCAAAGTTGTATCTCTCGGAGCAACAAAATCTGTAAATTTGTACTTTTAGAATTACATAAACTTATTTAGAAGGTAGTCACTTCACTGGTAGTAAAGTTTTTATTTCATGATTTTTTAGACTATTAACATTATGTCTGCATTTTCTGTATTTTAAAATTTAAGCGCTTGCAGACTCAATTTATTAAGAACTATGCAAAATTCAAGGAAACTTTCTCAGTTTATAAATCATCTTAATTTTTTTACCGTTTAATCTATTTTTTCTGTTATTTTTGTTATTATTGTTATATGTTTTATAAATTATTTTTACAAAATCCTCACAGTCTGTTCGACAAGCAAAAACTATTGACGTGCATGTGACATAGTGTCAAAATTTTGTAAATTGTAGCCATTCCACCCATTATGGTGCTAAACAAGATAAAAAAGAAAAAAAGTTGTAAAAATTTCAGAAAATATTTTTAATTTTAATACAAGATTTATGATTGAGACGCGGTGTTTGTGCTCGTGTAGCTTGCTACTTGAATGACACCACCACAAAATGGCTATAACTATGTGCACCCCACAAAGTAATAAATATTCCAGTAATGCTTACAAAAGTTCAAGACACTTCACACACATTCTTTTTTATGGATACATCAAATAGTGCACCAGTTTAAGTTGACCAAAAAAATTACCAACATGATTTTGATCCAATCTAAGATTTTTTCAGATCTTTTTCCTCTTTCATTATGTATATTATGTCCTGCATCAATTCCTACTTAAAAACTTTTCTACTTAAAAAAAAATAATAAACAAGTAGCTGATGATAAACGATAGTTAGATTAATGTCTAATCACTTGGGCCAGGCTTCAGATTGCTATGGCCTTTCTTGATCACAAGTGTCTTAGCTGGTTAGCAATATTAAATCTAGTCTTATCAGTTTCGTTGCTTATAACAAACTACTACACTTTTTCCCAAAGAGGTACTAGACTTGTTAAAATATCAAAGCTAGTCAGCTAAATTGAGCTAGATTATCTTATGTATCAGTATATCTCAACAACATCAGCTTAAAAGAATTCATCACTATAACATATAGTTTCAGTAAAAACAAAAAATAACTCAGTTTAAAACAAAACTATCTAAACTCAAGCGTTAAAAACATAAACAAACAAAATACAGCGTCCTTGACAAGTGAAGAACAAGTAAGTGTCTGTATAACTTCCTAGAAAATTTTTTACAGAATTATCATGGCTACATGGGGTGAAAAAAAAGTAGGTTTTAAATGTACTTATCAGTAAACATCAAAATTAAGATGTTTGACTTAAGTAGTAAAAGGATTTACAGCCTTTGTTTAAACTTTCTTGAATTTTAGAAACATTTGTCATGACCCACAACAATATTTTTTTTATGTTTTAAGTTCCTTTTCCACAACATAATACCAGCTTTAAATGATAACGTTTGTTGTGATGAGATGGAGTCAAATTTGCAGACCAGAAACATAATAATAAATCGAACGCCCAATATTGTGGCTTCATCTTTATATTACTTTCAAATTTTTACCTTAACTTTACTCTGTTATTTGTTCAGTGAGTTAGAAAAATAATAAAAATTGTTCCTCACTGGTTTTTTAGCATTTCTGCTTATCGATCTTTAAGTTTTTCTTGTTTAAAGAGGCTACGAAACAATTCAATAGTCTCAAACTCCGCAATTTTTGACGAATACGTGTAATGAACGGACCACTTAAAAGGTCAAGGTGCAGAAAATTATACACACTTAGGAACTACATAGACGTCTAGATAAACTGTATATAAATAATTGATTTTTTATGATGAATTTGATACTTTTTTATTCTTATTTTCTAAAAACAGAATAATTTTCCTTTAATATTCTTTTTCATGGTAAAATAAGCTACAGACCGTAGCTTATTTTACCATAAAACATAGTAAATATTAGTAAATCGAAAGTTTGTTTTGAGGGGGAAAGAGAAAACACAAGGAGCTGTACTTGTTCAAAAAAACTGTTACTAGCTTTAAGAAGGTATTTAATACCTCTAAAAAGATTTTAAAGTCTTTGTTGTTGCTGCGACTGGCTTTATGTACAATAAAGTTATGTTTCCATGCAAAAATTGAAAGAATATAGCTAGCTAGTTTAAAACGTTTAAAGTTTATTTCTTTAGAAAACTTGAGTTGAAAGCAAGATAAGTGCTTATATCGAATAAATTGTGGACATCCAATATATGTATGAACTATTCTGTCATTTTCAGTTGTATTTGGATGCCCAATAAGATACTAAAGATGATTTAAGTTGTTGTTTTGGTCCTCAGTGATCATAAACTTTTCCACCATCATTAGCTCGAATTTCGTGTTGATCACTAAAGTCAAAAACCAAAAGCCATTTTTTAGCCCCTTTAATACACCTCTTCACAGATATCGCACATTTTCTGTGTTGAAAAAGGAAAGTAAACAACGTGAATTTAGGGCTTTGACCGTAACCATTTTGTTTATTATATTTCTTACTTGCCGAAGCAATGATTAGTCTCATGACATGAAAATTTAGTATGTTATTGCCAGTAACCCTACTAAGAACATATGTAAAAGAATTGTAACTTTTCTTTTCAAAATATTTCACAAAAAAATTATTTTACTTTTCTTCATGGTCAGAGCCCTTTTAATTCATAACAGTTTATTTTCTTTTTTTTTAATTCTTAATAAGAGCGTTGTAATAAAACAAAGATTCATTTAAACAATGGTTAGCTAAAACTGCGAAATCGTATTATTTTGTAAGAATTGACCGTGGCTAACACAATAAGGAGAAGCTATCCATTTCATTTTAATTCAGCCACCCGTTTGGGAAATGTGCTAAAGTTTTCAATTATAAAAAAATCAGCTCTCATTAAGATGAAACAAAACCTTTGTACTGTTTTTTTCTGTAAAAAACATCAAATTTATTATTACTCTACGAATATTTTCAATATTAAAACATTCCTGGTCTTTATTTAGG
Source organism: Hydractinia symbiolongicarpus (assembly GCF_029227915.1). Lineage (NCBI taxonomy): Eukaryota > Metazoa > Cnidaria > Hydrozoa > Anthoathecata > Hydractiniidae > Hydractinia > Hydractinia symbiolongicarpus. The sequence goes on from NC_079878.1 coordinate 10,460,657, forward strand.
ATTTTCTTTTATCATGCTAGCTCTTACATTTAAAATTGAATAATAATACAGTCTGGTCTTCCAAATCAACGCTGGCATAATGAACTTTTATTCAGCCGCCGTCCCACAATGAAGTTCGCCTCTTCTTAAGCCGAAAAAGTAAGTTTTTTTGTATTTGAGTTTTTTTAATGCACTGAAGATATTTTTTTTTTACTTTTACGTAACATAAATTACATAGTTAAAATGTTCATATAAAAGTTGATAAAAGCTGGAAACCTTACAACTTATACAGTAAATATACAACTTTCTACAACCATTTACATTTCCTGTATCCAAACCTTCTTTTGCGAAATGATGCAAGAAATGGTAGCTAAACCAAAAAAAATTGCTCGACTTTGACGAGCACAAGCTGTTAGCTAGCTTTTCTGCCGCTTATTGAAATTACACAATTTGCAGACCCTTCCCGAGCAGTAACCCCTGTTACTTATTTTTTTTAAATTATTTTTTAAAAAATTAAATATTTTTTAAAATATTTCTTATTTTTAAAAAACAAAAAGGGACAATGCTAGAACGGTTTCTCACATTTTAATCGATACAAAAAATATTTTTCGGAATACTTAGTCACACTTAATTATCAGTGGTCAATTACCTGTAATGCAAAGTCTTTCATATCCCATAAATCTCTATTTTTTCGATCAATATAAAACCTTTCTCTTGATCAATATCAAAATAATTTGTGGCATCACTCGCATATCTTAAACATGTCCACAAGACCCGGAAAATTCGGACACAAAAATGTGGCTTTTTTATAAGAACGTCTAAATTTTAGCTCAGGAGCCTCAAATGTTTTTGCTTGTGTTTTTTGGAAAAACTTGCTAAACAATACTCATTGTTGATTTCATAAATATATTTTGAAATATACCTTATCTGTAAAGGAAATTTTAATTGCCGCCCCATAATGGGGTGGTAACAAAATCGATAATTTGCGTAATGATATGGCAAAACAGATCTCGCAGTTTGATTCTGATTTCCACTCTGTCTTGTTAAAGAGTCTGACAACATTTCAATTACTTTAAAAATCAAGAGAATTTTCCGCATAGTTATACCAGACTAACCGTGTAGATCATAGCCGTTTGGTATGGTTGGCATCACCTTATGAAATTTTTGTCCTTAAAAGAATCATTTTTTTTTTTTTTTTTTGGGGGGGTAGGGGGTGGGGGGGAAGGGGGGGTGTTTATATGAGGCGCATATGTGCAGCGTTCATATGTCCCGGTTAGACAGAGTGATATTTGTTACGGTCATATGAGGTGAGTTGCCCCGGTTATGCAGGCTGAAAATAGTCACGAAAATTTGTCCATATATTTTTTATCGTGTCCTAAAGGAAATTAAAATTACAAGAAATGTTGAAATGAAAAAAAAAGTGTAATCCATAAAAAAGCTGCAAATAATGCTTTATTTTGTAAAAATAACGATAAATACACAACAATAAAATTTGGTGATAATGTTATATTTCAGGAGCGTTTTTATAAATTTATTGTTCCAATGCATATAATTTTATTTTCACCAATAATTGCATAAATAGACAACAAAGTTAAAGCTTCAATATTTTTGGCATTCCTGCAAAGGAAAAAAAACGCTTTTTACAAATAATATAATCTTGACCATGCCTAAACATAAAGTGAATTAGTCTGCCTGGCCGGGCCAGCCTGTTTATATGGAAAATTTTCATCCCGCCTAGCCAAGATCTCGGTAAAAACAAGGACTGGCTTGGTTGTTATATAAACACGTTTTTATTTTTGTATGTGTTTCTTGCTGGTAGCGATATTCCACCCAGCCGAGCCAGCCTGCTTCCGTATTAACAGCCCCTAACTTTAATAATGTTATGCACTAGCTAGCTACCTATCCCATAGCCTATGCTTACGCAAGAAACTTGCTATTAGTTAGTTAGCTACAGCATTATGTTTAGGTCTGGCATATTTTGATGCTGTGTTATTGTTGCCTAACTATAACGCGATAGGTCATTATTACCTAGCTAAACTTTAAGTACCGCAGCAGAGAAGTTTTGAATTTGTGTTGGATCCTAATGTTTAAATGTAGTTAGCTTTTTACATCTGTATTGGAGCATGCTTGACTATTTTAGCTATGACTGGATAATGATAGACTGACTGTATTGGAGTATCAATAACATATAGTTTGTGAATAAATCCTAGACGTTCTTCAGCCACATATATTTCTTGACTATAATGTGATATCTTCAGCCATTAATATCGGGGACGGGGCGATATCAAAAACGCGACGTGTAAATAGTCAGGTACCTCACAAAATATTTCGAAACTTGAAAACTAAAAATTTATTTCTCAAACTAAGTTTATCATAAATAAATTCAACAGTTTTATAACGTTGTTAACCTAAGAGTGTTATTCCTCATTAAATAAAACTATGTAATTGATCTCACTGTTCCGTCTCGTGTTTGTTTGCAACACGCTGCCATTTTTAAATTTTCTTACTTTCACCTTAAATCACGTGAATATTTCATTGTTTTATTGCAGGATTCTCGCTCCTGACAACAGCATGCTTTATCGCTATATGTTTTCGCATATTACCTTATATAATATACAGAGCGTTTGTGACGGTCATAGTGGATATCTTTATTTTCATTTGATGGCGCCGAAATTTTCTTCGAAGTCGCCGAAAAGGTATGTCTCCAGTTTGGGTAATCTTCCCAAACCTGGCTCCCCGAATCCGTTTTGGAATAAACGGGTTGATGGCGTCATCAAAAAGCCTTTAAACTCTAATATCTCTGCAACCGTTTATCAACAGTACATGATCCTATACAATTTCTTAGGGCCTTTTTATATGAGACCAGGAAACCCGGTCCACCGAGATATCCCGCATGACCGAGATCTTGGATATTTGCAAAAGAACGCTGAATAATGAAACCGTGTTTATATGGTGCATATTTGTCTCGCCCCGGTTACAACGGAAAACTCGGTAACCGAGATCCGGGCAAGTGAGCCGGGATCCCAGGTAAACGGGATGGATATTTGTCCATGTAAACAGAAAAATCGAGTTTATGTAAGCTTTAGAAGAGCAAGTAATTATCAGTATTATTGCAAATCAATGGATATATTTGTTTTTGTATTATGGTGTATTTGTAATAAAAAGACAACAAAACCACGAAACATGCTGAAAACACCAGGTTACACTGAAATTATAATTGAGAATGATCTAAAATTAACTTTTCATCCTGTTTCAAGTGTGTGGGAGATAAATAAATAAATAAATAATATATTTAAATGAATAATATTTAAATTGGTCTGAAATGATGGTAATTTTAAAAAAAATTAAGAAGTAACTAATAGTGATAACAAAGTTGTTTCAAGCATAAACAGTATCGCTATCTTCTTTTTTCTGTTGACGGAAGCCATATTTGTTTACATACTCGCCCCGCCACTTTTAATTTCCCGCTAATTTTTCTTCATATAAACCCGGGATGGAAAATGACAAATTTACATATAAACCCGAGTTGATATTATCCTACTTTACCAGGAAACTCGATGGGCGAGTTTCCTGGTTCTCATATAAAAAGGCCCTTAATTAGCTTTTTAAGATCTATACGATGAAGGCAACAGGTATACAATTTTCTAAAAAAATTATTTTGGGTTTTGACGGGTCATTGCTGACGTCAGCAAATTTTTAATCCCTGATATCTCCTTAGGCGTTTGTCGAGAACATATGATCTTGTACATTATTTTGCCCATTGTTCAACCTTTACACATTAAACACAAAGAATAAACAAATTTCGCAAACTTTCTTATCTGCACTGCACTGCACTCTAAAACAACTAAATGGATTTCTCCACGGGCTTTATCGACTAGTCTATATATAGGCCAGTTCTGTGTCTACTACTTTAATGACAATATCTTATATTAAATTGATGAACCCATTACAGTGCACTTAAAACTTTGAGGTCTAGTAACTTGGAAAAGAGGTGGTGACCTCAATGTTTTTTCACCGCGTCGGCAACTAGGGACCACCTGGGACCAATTTGGGTAAGTTTTCCAAACATAGGTCCCCGAATTCATTTTGGAATGGACGGGTTGATGACGTCATCAAAAAACCTTCAAACCCTAATATCTCTGCAACAGTTTGACAAAAGTACACGATCCTATACATTTTCTTGATAAAGGTATAAAAAAATTTAAAATTTTTTTTGGGTTTTGACAGGACATTGCTGACGTCAGCAAAATTTTTAAACCGTTATATCTCTTTACCACTGACCAAAAGCACATGATCATATATATTTTCTTGATCAGCAGTTTAAGCTCTACACAAAACAAGTTTTAAAATTTATTTTTTTTATGGATGGGTTGCTGATGTCATCAAAACTCAAATGATGCTTCTTTTTTTATTTTTTATCCTGCGTTAGCGGATTTTTCCGCGGGCTTTATCGACTAGTTTTTAAATAATTCCTTTGCAAGAACGTCTTGCTGTATCAATGGTAATGAAAAAAACTGCCGATGAGCATGGAAAAAAGGTGGAAACTTTGATCTTCCGCATTTCTTATGCCCCAATCTGTATTTTATTTTTTGTCAGCGACTTTGTGTTAATTTTGCGGCAATACAAAAAACTAAATATTCATGTGACTTTACTTTATAGAACATAGCAAAGAATGTCCATTACCGGATCGATAGGCCCTGTAAATATTTCATTCAGGCAGAAAACAATGGAAAAGATCCATCATTTAAATTTAGATGACTTCAGCAATGAGACGTTGATATACAGCGATAAACAGCGTTTCTAACAAATGTTGGAAACGCTTATCAGAAAAAATGCAGCTTGTGACGAGCAGTTATGGAAATATTAGGGTTAGTCACTTTTTTGATGACGTCATCAACTTTTCGGGTGGGTTGAGCCAGCTTTAGGAACTTATCCACGCAGGTGATGATGACAGTCATTTCCAGCCGTTTGAAACTTATTTGGCCTCAAACTTAAAAGTGCAATACAATGGTTTCGCTAGTTTTAAAATGCTGCTGACGTCAGCTTAAATGCATTAACGTCATGCCGCAACGTCTAAAAAGTTAGCAATAAAGACATGGTACAGTCGACGCTCGATATCTCGAACTTTCAGGGGATCGACAAAAAAGTTTGACGTAAAGGATAGTGAAGGTAACGATACCATATTTGTACTTGTTTTCTTACAAATTTTTTTATAGCATTTCCCAGTCAATGTTTTTACCACGAGTTTCCGCTTGGTAGCCATTTTTGAAATGAGGAGGATGTCAAAAATCCCACAATTCTAACATTCGAAAGTTTTTTTAATGTATCAATCAAACTTTTTATAAAATCGAATTTTTTTTCAAGAAATAAAGGTTCGAGATAACGTGATAAAATGAGCTGAAGGAACCGAAAATATAGTAGCTTAACAGTAAAACGACCCTAATCCTATCACGGGCAGAAATAACTCGCTAAAGCAAGTTTTAAGCAGATTTACGATGCCTCGGACTAAATGAAAAGTTAATTGTTGAAACTGATCAACGCGGGTGCAATCTGCTCCAGAACGATCGATTTTTTTATCGCATAACTAGTATCAGAACTGATTTGCAAAAACTAAACAATAGTAAAGATTATTATCGATTTGACAGCTAAAGCCCGTTCATGTGATAAATATTCTATCATTCCCGTTTTTAGACCTGGGGAAGTAAAAAATGTTTGGTATTAATTTTTAAAGTACAGCGCTTTTGAAAACAAAGTTTAATGAAGTTTACTTAGCTTCAGCACATGGTGAGTCATGTGTTAACAGGTGATAAGGAAAAGTTAAGGTAAAATTTCATCTTTGATTATCCTTATCAACAATTCTCAATTTAGGCGCCTAATTTGTCGGAAATTTTGTTGTGCCATGCAATGGAAACAACAATTTAGGAAACACTAAATGTGGTATCTTATCAATATTTCTTCCACTTTATGATATTTGTTATTTATGACAAGTTGACTGAAAAATGCGTTGTTAATGCCTAATTGATTTCCAATGACAACCTGTAGTAGCCAATAAAACTCCTTTTACTGCATTAAGAGAACCGCACTGGAAATAAATAGGAGACCTCACATCGCCACGCTATAAAGCAAATAAGTGGTGAAACAAAAATTTCATTAAAATAGCTGAATATTTTAATATTGCTCTATAAAATTTTTAAAAATAAAAACATGCTCTGTTCTGGTATTATTCCTACATTGTAACATCAAATCATTACAATAAAAGCGTATGGCACTTACCTATTCAACTGTGTTTATTAACACACTGCCTATCCCTGAAAGAAAGTATTACTAGAGGGATATTATTTAGCGAAGCGTGTGTATAGCTCAGAATCTAAAAAAAACTTTCGCACCATTTTTGGGAACTGGACAGAACATGTAGTACGCATACCTTATCGGTAAAAAAGTTGGCAAAAAATTAGTCGCCAAAATTAAAAAGTCGGCAAAAAAATACAAAAGTAAATCCGTTAAAAAACATTGTAAAAGTACAACCCAAACAAAATTAGGTGAAAGAAAAACGTTATGGGCATCGTCAGAAAGCGCTCCTTCTATTATAGACATTTTAAACTAGTTAAAGAATGTCAAAGGACTGCAGATTTTAGTTTGCTTCGGTAGGCCCTAAATGTCAAATAGGTAATTGTAGTACCTTATGGGTAAAAAAAGTCGGCAAAAAGTGACTAAATTTTGGCTAGATGACTAATATTTTTTGCCGACTAAAATTTTTGCCGATTTTTTTATTACCGACTAAATCTTCCCCCTTCCCCTGACGCCCTTTTTTCTTTCTTGTTGCTGATTGTTTATCAGTTGTACGCAATTATTCTTGAAATTGACTAAACTTAAACAGTTTTTATACCTATAACTATTTTTGTTGTTGTTTTAATATAAGAAAAATCTTCAAAATCTAAACTTTCTTGATCATTTTTGTATGGAAATTCGGTCGGCAAAAAGTAACTAAATTCAAAAATTTAGTCGGCAAAAAGTGACTAAATTTTGTCCAAGTGACTAATATTTTTGCCCACTTTTTAATTTTGATGACTAATTTTTTTGCCGACTTTTTTCTATCGATAAAGTATTATGCTGTTTCCTAAAGTTCCGGGCCTTCTCTCTTGTGGATATTACTTAACGTGCATTTTCATCACCGACGTCCATTGCGTAAGTGTAAACAGTGCATTTTTTATCGCCGATTACCTGGCTTCATCCGATATTAAAGTGTATTTAGTCTACCAGCTGCGGAGTAGTAGCTGGTTGATTATGTTTGTAAAATTTTAAAATTGATATGTTGTGTTTTTTAAAAAAAGAAAAGCCTACCTTTCTGTTGAAAGCTTACTTCAATGCATTTTTTAATTGGAAATGAGCATGATCTTGAAAATACGTAAAATTTAAGTTGAAAAATATTGCATTAATGATGTCAAGAATTCCTTCAATTTTTAGAAGGAAAAACATGATGCTGTTTATAATCTTAATCTATTGTCGCGGTTAACCATAATTAACTTTCCTTACGTTCTAAGCGTCTTTTTTCACAAATAACCAAGTTCCTGTTTGTTGCTTTTTTTATTTCGTGGTAAAACGTGCACTGGGGAATAATTTTCTGACATACTTTTCTTAATTTACGTCGATGCATGCTTTAATACGTGCTTTTAAACGATGTGCAACATGTTTGCTATTTTGATTTTCAACTTGTTTTCATAGACTATGGTATTGACCGCGACTATCACAGTAAAGAGAAATATATTCCTTTTTTTTAATTTTAGCCTCCCGTTTCGCAAATGTGTATAAATACTCAATTACAAATAATTTAGCATTCCCAAAGATGTAAACAAAAGTGGTATTTATAACAAACTTCTTTGGTATAGTGTGTTGTTGTTGTCGTCTGCAAAGTTTTATGTGTATATTTAAGGTCTTTATACATATCTAAGAAAAATTTTAATATGAAAACATTAGTCTTTCTTTCGTTGTAATAGCCGTACCATTTTATCAAACTTGCGTTCGAAAAACTTCTCTCCCATGAACTTAAAAAATTCCCCAGACCAAATTCTCGTCCGCAATAGTGATAGAGCTGGATTTGGATTACTCAGTTTTTGCATGAAAGACATACCGGCTTCCGGCAATAAAATAGATTAGGTGTTCTTAGTAATTGTTAAATCTCCCAAAAAATTGTCTATATTAGTAACCTAGTTAACTAAGCTTTCTTCTTCGAGTTGATAAAATGAGTTTCTCTCAAACAAAATCTTAGACGCGAACGAATGACTCAGCAGAAACCCCGAGTTTGAATTAAAAAAATGTGACTAATCGTTTTCGGAGGCTATTTTAATTTGCCTGTGAGTTGTTTACCAAGCTTGGCCAAATCTGACTCTGATAAAAACTTTGTAGAATACTAATGTTTGCTAGGGTGAGTGAAACCACTAGCTGGAATATTCGGTATGAAAAGGGCCCGATAATACACACGTGAGCAGAGAACAACAGAATTAGCCAATCAAAAAGCGCGACGAGATTTTAACCGCAGAAAAATTGTTTGAGACCCAGCGTAATTTTTTCCACCCTAACTACTCCAATTTCCCGGTGGTAAGAAAAATTACGCTGGATCTCCTGGCTACTATATTAGTGGATCATATATTTACTTTAGATAAAAATACATTGCGTTATTCTATTTAAAGCATTCTTTTATCTTTTTCAATACACACTTTTTTATATAAGAACACCAAAATTCTAATCAGACTGGTCATTATTCTTATTTTTTTATTGGTCTAAACAAGAGACATACTGTTTTTAACCTAAAATCTTATCTTGATATTCTTATATAGCACATTCTTGTAAAAAAGAAAACACGTAGTTTGCTTGGTGGACACTGTCATGATTTTGAAGATTCTGTACGCAGCCATTTTGCCATTTATTGTGTTCATTGTTACCGTAAAATTATCTACTATGCTACTGAGCTGAATTTATTCCTGATATTATTTTATTCATGCACATGTACCGCGACCTGCTACAATATAAAGCAGTTGGTAAATTGAGTACGTGTTAGCCAAGTGAAAAAAATATACAGACCATGGAGGTGAGATTACGGACCAGATTTTTTGGCCTCATTCATTGAAGTGTTAAGTGCGAAATACACGTGTTCAAAAAACTGAAAAGAAGTGTTTAAAGTGAACCATTGTAGGTAGAGGGAACAGCGACCTGGTGGGGAAAATTTTATGATGCCAATCAACGTTAATAGAAACGTAAATTATTCTTAAAAAGGTGACAATAGCTTCCTACATTGTTGACCATTTGTTTCCAAAAATTCTCCTGGTGCCAATAGGTGTGTATTTTATGGAATAAAGTCCTCGCAAAATATTTTGAGACAAGGCAGTAGAATGTGAGTGTTTTCAAAGAAAAAGGACCATGTTTTTGATTATATTTAAACCTTCGAAATGTTCTATTTGCTACGTGCTAGAAAGTATGACTTGTAGATTTTAAACGCTGCTTACCTTACCTATACATTTTCAAAACTATCTATTTAGTTGGAAAATATTGCCAACTTTGAGAGTATTTAGTCGAAATCATGTAAATTGATCATTAAGACACAACAGATAAGAAAATTTATATTTCCTGATAGGTAGATTAAAATAAGAAAAGTTAGCTAGGTAACGCCTACTGTTGCCTTTGCCCAGACTGCAGGTTTAAAGCTATAGAATAACTAGTCACCAATTATCACACTATTAAAAAGCACCCTCATTAGCAACCGGGGTGCAGAGTGGGCAATTACTATTCTGAGTCATTCGGAGGATGGTTTCTTATTTGTTCTGTTTGGTATCCAAAGTGTCAGGCGGGTATTTACAATCTCTATAATAATAGCCGTATTCTGTGTGTCCGCGAAAGCTGCGTCCCGTAACAGAAACACGAAATTTAATTTTAAAATGCGCTAATACTAAATGTGATATATCTTTGTCCACTTTGCCTGTCTGTTAGAAAATTATGTTACGGAAACACGAATATCAAATGCGGTATATTTTTATCCACTTTGTTGCCACGCGTAAAAATAAAAGGACGGGCGAACCCGTGGATTTTTCCACGGGCAACGACTAGACTATCCGTCTGTCTGTTACGCAAAACGGTAGCTTAGCTGCACAAGTAGCAAGACGCACGCAATGCAGTATAAAAAGGACGGGCTAACCCGTGGATTCTTCCACGGGCCATCGACTAGTATATAAAGAAAGAAAAAACTGCTGAGTCTCCAACATTTTTTTTTGTTATTTTTAGAATAATTCTCTTGTGTTTACATAGACATCCTACTCCGTCATTGTGGTCGGTAAATGTTATGTTTATCTATTTACAAAACTTCCATGTGTTTTTTGAAAAAATATTGCAAAATATTGTTTAAGTTCTATTGTTGCAACTCTAACTTGACTTTGTGTGAAGACAACATAATTTAGAGTACAATACTATTTTCGAATATCATTATTAATAAAACCTTCATCCCCGGGGTTCTTTTTTACCTTTTAAGATATCCCATTATAATATTATTAAAAAAGAGTGGGAACGAGGTTATATATACGTATAATTATGTATAGTTATATATACGAGGTTATATATAACTATACAAAACATTCTCATATGTGACATTTCGTCTGACAAGTTTTTACGAAATAAAAAGTAGAAATCACGTTATTTCGAAGTTGACATATTAGCGATCTATTCGCCACATAAGAAATAAGTAACGAATTATCCGCTGGTACCCCGAATGGACGTGGTATTAGCGGATTATTTGCGAAAGAAAAATAAACACATTAACTGACACATTTCTTCTCTTTACAAAACTTTAATCATACAGAAATAACAATTGACTTCCTTGTTATCTTTTATGTAATAAAACCTTTGCTCCATTAATACCAATTCGCATTTCAGTGCAGTTATAGCTCTCCCGTGCGATTCAAAACAACTCCTCTCGTTGTGAATATCATTCACTGTATAAGCACAGTACCCCCTGGCTTCGTAACCCGAACAAAATCACGTAGCGCATGTTTAATGGAAATTGTTTTTTTCGCAATACCTCCTATGCAGGTGACAATGTCATAGGAGTCATTATTATGCGGCAACGTATCCTTCTCATTTATGCAGCACTGTTTTAGGTTGCGATAAATATTTCTTTCCTTTGCCTTTCGAAGCATTTCGTTCGATAAATCTATGCCATCAATAATCTTGTAACCCATATTTTGCAACGCAACACCAGTTAAACCCGTACCACATGCAACATCAAGGATTTTGACTTCGTTGTCTTCTACTTTGCTTCTCAGTAATTGCGCAGCGAAGTCGTTTATCGCCATTGCGCGACTTGGCAAAAGAACGTTGTCATATTCGTTTGCCCATTTGTCGTATGTTATATGTTATCAGCCGCTCTGTATTTTTCTAAGTCTGCATCAACATTGTGCGACAATGTGGCAAAGTCAGCCATTTTTTTACTTGTTATTATCTATTGCTTTTTGACCACTTCAATGTATTACCAAAGTCGCGTTGCAGAATCAAGTTATTAAGTTAAGATGTTTATTTAGCGTCTTTTAAAAACATTTTTATTTATTATTCTGGAACATGTTGTTGGCATAAAATAGTCCTGAGAACGAGGTTGGCAACAGGGTGTAGCTAACGTTTCGTGTTCAATTCTTTTATTGCATTGCTTTTTCTGATCGCATCGTGAAATTTTCACGGTAAAAACGTGTGTGTTTAAAAACACGCTTTTTATAAGAAAATCTAAATTCTAACTAGGCTGGTCATTGCCACAAACCTTTTGGTCGGCCAAAAGAAGGATGTGTTAGGACTTTTAAAGACGTCGTAACACTCTCCCATGAGGCCCTAGGCTAATCTACAACTTCGTAAGAATTTCTAGAACGTCGTAATATTATGTTATTGATATTGAAAATGTAATTTCAGGTAGAAACCACTCTTAAAAATAAATGTCTTCAAGATGGTTTATAAAATGGCCCGACTTAATCGATGAAAAATGAAAATAATCTGCGACGCATCAAAGAGAAAATTAAATAAACCAGTCAAACTCAGAAAGAATTTATGTAGAAAAATTGCACTCGATATTAAGGCAAGAAAATATCCCAGTGAGTTCAATGATTCTTGATTCTTGACTCATATTACTTTTCATTGCAGGGATATCGTTTTACTCAATAGAAGACGGTCAAGTTGGACTTATGTTTATATAACTACGGTATACAATGACGTTTTCTGTTTTTCTTTCTGTTTCGCTATCACAAAAACTTTGAAGGGCATAATAACCGGTAACTCGAATCTCTAAGGGAACAAGAAAAAATGTGCTACGATGTCCTACAACACTCTATTACGTCCTAGAGAGTTATACGACGTCCTGTAACCTTCTACGATGACTTTGCGTGATATGTACACAATATACATGCGCAACAGCTACACGCATCGTTGTTAACGTAACAAAATACACAGCAGAGGCTGATAGACGTGAGAACTGATAATTTAAGTAGGTTATTGGAGTTTCCTCAATGCTGTCATAACACTAGTATGAGCGCTACAATAAACAAAATTATTAATATGTTCAAAGGACGGACTTAAACCAAACCGATCACCATATGCAAAACTATTTCATGCATGGATATAAATACACAGATATACTGAAGTTATTGAAGAAGTACCACAGTTATTGTATGAGTATCAGGACACTTCATCGCAAGCTTAGACTTAAACGTTTGTGCAGAAAAAAGTTAGTTGTAAACTCCACGATACTTCCCCAAGATGTTTAGAAAAGTTTAAATGTTAAACAGCGTTTTTTTCAGGAGGTAAACAGTGCAGCGGTAACTTAATCCGTGTAGTGCTTCAGGTCTTTGATCCCAAAGGTGTTGAACTAAGAAAAAAGCATATATTGAAGCGCAGAAAGTATTTCAACTCTGTTCCGAATGATTGTTGCCACATAGATGGCAGCGGTAAATTGAAGCCGTTCGGTTTTTGTATGTGGGCATAGATGGCTTCAGTCAAAAATGTTATGGTGAATGGTATCTGAATCCAATAAAGTTTTTAAATAATATATAATAAAAAAATTTCCGTATTATCTAGCTGCTCTTCAAGGAATTTCTGGATCGCAAAGAAGATAAAAAGAGACAGAGGGACTGAAAGCATTCATGTTTGTAATGATCAAAGATTTTTAAGAAGAAGGTATAGTAGTTGCCTGCTAGAGATAAAGGTTTTCAATATGGAAAATCCCTCAGCGTATCGAAACATGGTGGTCTTTTCTTAAAAGAGATTTGCTGGGAAGACTAGGTAAACTATTTCAAAGATTTACGAGATTCCAGTTCGTATGGCAGTAGCGATATAGTGATAAACGATCTGAAATTTTGCTTTCAATGTTGTCTGCAATCTAAGTTAGATGAACTGAGTGGATTCTGCAATAACCACACAATACGGAACTCTAAAGACGCACGCGGTCCTCACGATCGTCCAAAGATTAAGTATGAACTACTGTTAGGGTCTTTATTACAATCGTGTAAATCTTTCAGCCAATATATAAGAAAACGTTTCTAATAAAATCATCTTTCTTTTCATAAAAAAAACTAGAAGCAAAAAACTGGCTACAGCATCAAAAATATCAAATCATAAAATGTCTTCGGGACACATAAAATTCTAACATAATATCAACAAAATATTACCTCAAAAGATAAAAAAATTAAACAGTGGCTGACACAAAAAACCTTTTATTTTCTGTTTGAAACCACCAATAGGTATTCGATCACAGCCCATACAAAACATTAAAAAAAGTTTCGGCTCAAAACTACCAATATCTATTTTTCTATTTTTGTCAACTTTTGCAGCATCTGAAAGTGCTAGTTTTAGTTCTAACATTGAATCATCTTCTTGTTGTGCTTTAATAGAACCTAACTCAGATTCTACGACGCACTTTACATTTCTAAGGATTTAATAAATTGTTAACTTCTGCAATACGCTACATACAGCTAAAATCTCCTGCCTCAATCTGACTTATCATAAATTTCAAAGCAGCATCCTTCACTTCGTTAATATTGGAAATAGCATAGACAATTAAGGGATGGAGGCATTCAGGTCCACGACTAGCTGTCAATATAGAAACACCTGAAACTTGTGCCAGTTTGTATTATAGTCTCAAATGAAGTTTGTCAGATGCGGCACTAGGCAACAACGAAAATGAAAAACAAAAAAAAACAACTTCAATTCGCAAATTGTGCCATAGATAAACACAAGAATTCACGATATGGACCTCCCTTATCCTCCCCACGTTCACCACAATACCGTGCATTAACATGTTGACATGACAAGTTAAAACTAAAATTTGTCGAAACATAACACTTCAGAATTGATGATGAATCCTTTGCAATTATCTCCTTGAATACACGTTTATCGCTATTTTTTAAGTAATCTTCCTGGTATTCCTTATTTTTTCAGGTTTCAGTGTTTTAAATGGTGAAGACGTTGATGCCTCTTCATGCAGAAACTGTTAAACCTAAAATGCGTGGAAAATAAATTCAACTACATACAAAGCACTAAGTTCAATATATAAGATTTGCTTAAAAATGGTATAAAACACTGCCTTTAAAGTACATTCTAAGATTTTTAAACTTGCTACGCAGATTCCATTTTTTAAAATCAACTTTCACATAAATATGTGAACTAAGCCCTTACCCCATCATTTCTAAATTCCTCCATGGAATCATCCTCTAGTCTTTGCTCATCAGGAAATAGAATATTAAATTTCTATTTATTCTATACTGTAACAGGTCCAATATGGGAAAAGGTTAGAGTTTATAGTAGAAGTGTGATTTTGAAATTTGAAATATATTTTTTTTAATTGTACATGATATTCATTGAATTATCGAAATACCAGTACATTATCTCCGTTTCACTCTTTGCAATAAAAACATGATAATAATGCAACTCTGAACGTACACCAAAGTCTTTAAGACTAACAGTGCCAGATGAAGTCAAAACTACAGGCTGTTTTGATTGAACCATATTCAGTATACATCATATGTACATGTTGAAGGTTATCAGCTTAAATTTTTCAGGTAGCATACATAAACTACCCACCCAGTCATACACAGCAGCCATTTTCTCTAAAGAATGAAATAATCTAATCTTTGAACCCACTGTCACATGTTAAATACAGCATCAGATAATAGAGGCTCTGATTGGAGCCTAGACCTTCTGGTTCCAAAAGAGCTTTCGGTCAGATCTCTTGATCTTTTTCATTTTTCTTTTTTCTTGTCTTCTTCTGATCAGTTTTCAATGACAAATCATTTTCATTTTGACATTCCTTCCTTAAATTTTGTCTTTCAATGTTACTGCCTAAGAGCTGACTGCCTCCCATTAGGAGTTTGTGAATTCATGGATCTGGAACAAAATGACAAATCATCATCACTGATCGGAATTGGTAATGAATGTAGTTGTAGTTTGTAATTTATATCAAAATCATCTGATTTATCATGACAGTCCAAGCATTTTAGATAGATTATCTTGTGTAGTTCCTTTTCGAGTTTGCAAATATATTCGTATATGTGTCAATATAAACATTGTTTCGACTACTCTTCCACAGTAGAACTCCAGCTTATTGGTGAACCACTGAAATTACAAATCTTTTGAGTTAACGAAGAAAGTGATCCTAGATGACTTTTACCACCAGGAAAAAATAAATTCAGAGCAATTTTCGATATACTACTCTACTTGTCAGTTTTATCAACGTTTTTTGTCACCTATAACACCATCTTATCATTATCAAAATAATGCTAATTAGGAAGAAAATCAACTTTTTTCTACGTGGCAAGGTTTAATTTGCAGCTTTATGCAGAAAATAAAAGTACAAAAGATTACTAGCTGACAGACCCAGTTTCGCCCATGCCTTTTAGAGATAAAAAAATTTTTCCCAAAATGTCGCAGATTTTTAATTTATTCACTTCAAGTTTATTTTTTTTCTTTTGGTTGCCATAAAAAATATAATGTATCAGATCCGTTTTATCATTGAATGCACCTTTATCCGATCTAATTTCAGAAAATTAAATGTGCAATAACTTCATTAAAAAAGTAAAGTTATTGACTTGAAACTTCATGCAGTACTTTTAGACCAATGGGATAAAGAAAATTTTGCATGAGGCATAGAAAATTTACACAGGTTTTTGAGGAATAGTGAAAACCTATAAATTTTAAGCAAAAATGAAAAACATCAGAGGATTTTTGATAAAAGAATTCTTGTTTGGCCTATAAACAGGCTATGAAGAGATTTCAGACGAGTCGAAAACCATAAAACTTTAACATACACTTTGATTGAGCGGTCAACCTGGGAAATGGTTAAATACAGGATCTTAAAATTGCGGTAGATATTCAACAGCTGTCCACTGTGATATCTTATCTCAAGGCAATGGACATAAAGGAATCACAGGTCAAAACTGGGTTCAAAACGAGTAGTTTACATAATGTTCTTTCCGTTAAAAGAGCCACCACTGCAATAATAATTAAAACTAGTCGATAAAGTCCGTGGAAGAATCCACTTAGGCAGGATAAAAATGGAAAAGAAGCATCATTTGAATTTTAATGACGCCAGCAACCCATCCACCAAAGAAAATTGGAACCTTGTTTTCACGTCACCAATGGCATGTCAAAACCAAAATTCTTTTTTTAGAAATTTCTATACACGTTGCCTTCATCGTACTGATCTTGGAGCGCTGAACAAGAAAATATATAGGATCAAGTACTTTTGACAAACGGTTGCAGAGATATTAGGCTTTAAAGATTTTTTGATGACGTCATCAACTCGTTCATTCCGAAACGGATTTGGGGACCCAGGTTTGGGAAATTTACCCAAATTGGTCCCTGGTGGTACCTAGTTATCCACGCTGTGAAAAATCATTGACGTCACCAGCTCGTTTCCAAGTTATTTAGCCTCAAAATTTTAGGTGCATTGTAATGCTTTCATTAATTTAATCTTATGTATTAATTCCCTTGCGTGAGTCCAAGACACGAAAATCACGGGTTACTTTTTTATGACGTGGCGTTACGCTAAAATTTACCAAGTTAAAAAAAAACCTAAAGCAAACCTAAACCTACGATGATATAACATTACAAGGAGAATTGATTGAAAATGTATCAAATAATTGTAATCCAATTTATGAAGCGAAGTTTAGTAGTCGAAGTAAAAATTGATTGAATTTCATCCAGAGAACGCTAGCAAGCTACCTGCTGAGAAAGCGGAAGAAATCAGGTGTGTTGTTTAGATTATTTAGGAGTGAAATGAATTTGGGTGCATAACGATATTTTAGCCGTTTATTTCAGAGCTAAATTTTTCCTTAGTATTACGTTTGTTGTTGTGTCTTGCGCTGGAAAATATTTTCTTTAAGCACTTATTGTGCAAGATTTACTCTGAAAAATGAGTGAGACGTTTAGAATATCGTAGGAATATGACTAAGCTTAATAGTTTGTTTAAAATATGCACTTTTGTATAACGCACAAAATTGATTAGAAGTTTACTTTTTTATTGTATGTCAAACAAACTGAACTTTTTTCTGTCCGAGCAATAGGCTGTTACATATAACAGAATTTGCCATTAGCTAGCTATAATAACTTATAGCATGCTTTATTTTATTAAGGCATTATATATTTTCAGGCCATAGTCATGCTAAGAACATAGTGACAATAATGAGGATAGCATTTGTCAAAAAAGTTAAGAACATCAGGCTGAAACCGAAACACACTATTCTTATAAAAACAGAGTCTATATCCTGGAGAAGAATTTACATAAACTGTAGAAAGTAATTTTTCCGTTGTTACTGTTTTTAAGACTACAGACTGTGTAATTCAGTGTTGATGTCGTTTTAAAAAACCTAAACCTACAACCTAAACTTAAATCAATGTTTACATCTGTTACGTTACGATCGTTTGAAATATATTCGATTCTTACATTCAAAAACGCTGCATTGTTATCTTCTTTGATTTTATGCGTGATTTTCTTGATTATAAGTTTGGGTCTGTTCTTTTAATATTTTGGATTGAAATATTCCGATATACAATATACCAAATGATTCAAGTTTTTATATTTCTCCTTTGTTGTGTTTTTATCTATTAATTTCTTATATTTTGAGTATAACTTTGGACTGAATAGCTGATTTTTTATGACTTAACGAAAAATGTTGGATTTTTTTTATTTCCGCCGCGTAAGGCGGAATCTTTAAAATCGCCTTGGAAGATAGAGAGATGGGGACCACCTATAGCCTGTGTCCAGAATAAAGTATTTTACCCTAGGCCTGGAGATTGTTTAATTTCTTAAAATCCAATAGAAATGCGTCCAATAGAAATTTTTTAGCCAATAGGATCTCAGATTGTCAGAATCTGATTTCGTGGCTTCCTGTGTAGTTTTATTTTGGTTATTTAATAGTATTTACTTCACATTATTTTTCTGGGAATCTAGACTTCTATGGTTTACTTTGTCAATTTTACGGAATTTGTATCATCAAATTTTTAAAACTTTCCAGATAGATCCCCAGCTTTTACTTTTTTAGAACTATGTGTAAATCTGTATATTTTTGTTATTTATTCAGATGTAATTAAATTGAAGTATATATAAATTGCGTTATTTGTCGCTTATATTTAAAAATTTTCAGACCAGGTTACTTTAACCCCTTTTTTATATAACCGCATACTTATATAAACCGCAGACTTAAATCATTGTTTTTCCAACTAAAACTACTCAAGAAATGGAATAGTCAAAAAGCTTCAAAAAGCGATTAAGTCACATAGTTTTGCGCAATTAATCAATCATTTATCCTGTTTTTAAATTGGAAATCTCAGCCTTGGGTCGACCATTGAACGTTTTGCTCTGTGGAAAGTTTCTCTTGACAAGGCGGAAATCTTCAAGCCTTAAGGCTTCTTGTTTAATGTTTGGTAGTTTTTTGACATTTTCCATTTTTATTTTATAATTTTTTTTTGTTGCACATGTTTATATTTTTAGACGTTTTGTTTAAGCAGTTCTAAATATAGAATAATGCAGATTGTGAGCAACCTCGGTCCGAGGGCTTTTTTCTCTTTTTGCCATCCCGTTATAAAAGAGACAGAGAGCACGGGGTCGAGGATAAAATGTGCGTTTGGAAAATTCAAACTACTGTTTTGTATGTTTTTGTTTGGTATCCCTTACATCAGTTTAATGAGAGATTCAATGGATTCTTTCATAGGAATTCAGAAAACTGTTATTTCTTAGATTTTGTGTAAAAATGGACATCCTTATATTTTTAGACGTTTTGTTTAAGCAGTTCTAAATATAGAATAATGCAGATTGTGAGCAGCCTCGATCCCAGGGCTTTTTCTCTCTCTTCCGTCCCGTTACAAAAAGAGCCAAAGAGCCGATGTTGGGTTGTAAGTTTTAAAAATTCAAATTACCATATGTTTAATTTTTTGTTTGGTATCTTTTACATCTGTTTAATGAGAGATTCAGTGGATTCTCCCACGGGTACCCAGCTAGTATAATATACTGACGTTAAAGTAGTGTTATTTTCGTCGCGCCGTAACATCAAAAAATTTAACATATTAGACATGCATTTTTCGGCAACATCAAAGGAAAATAAAGACATCCACTTTATCTGCCACAGACAGAAAGACAGACGCACTTAGCGTATTATTGTAGAGACTAGTCGATAAGGCCCGTGGAGAAATCCACTTAGGCAGATGGACAATGGAAAAGTAGAGTTGTTATAAATGTTTCGCTGACGACAGCAGTGAAGATCCCACAAAAATTGGAGATACTTATTTTATTCTTTGATTGTAATGTGTAGAGGTTGGAACGCTGATCAAGATAATGTATAGAATAATATGTTTCCGAGGAACGCCAAAGGAGATATAAGGGTTTAAAAGTTGTGTTGACGTCAGCAAAGGCCCGTGGAAACACAAAAATTTTTTTTGAAATTTATATACCTGTTGCCTTCCTCGAATAGATCTTGAGATGCTGATCAAGAAAATGTATAGGATCATGTACTTTTAACAAACAGTTGCAGAGATATTAGAGTTTGAAAGTTTTTTGATGACGTCATCGACCCGTCTATTCCGAAACGGATTTAAAGACCTAGG
Source organism: Hydractinia symbiolongicarpus (assembly GCF_029227915.1). Lineage (NCBI taxonomy): Eukaryota > Metazoa > Cnidaria > Hydrozoa > Anthoathecata > Hydractiniidae > Hydractinia > Hydractinia symbiolongicarpus. The sequence goes on from NC_079878.1 coordinate 10,480,748, forward strand.
TTTGGGAAACTTACCGTAATTTGTTCCAGGTAGCCCTAGTTACCCACGCGCTGGAGAATCATTGACGTAACCACCTCGTTTCCAAGTTATTTGACCTCAAATTTTAAGTGCGCTGTAATGACTTTACTAAGCTTCATTAACTTTCGTTTGACGTCAATACTATTTTAACTGTAAAATTGGTAAATTACAGAACAATTTCAGAGGTGATGTTTTATAGAACTTGTTAAAGAAAATTGTGAACAATATAATGCACTTTGCTAAAGTAACAGACAGACACACGGAACTGGCGTATTATTATATAGACTACTCAATAAGGCCGGTGAAAGAATCCACTCAGGGAGAAGATAAGGTTGTTTTGCAGGTTTTGCTAACGTCAGCAGTGCAAAATGTAGTTTATCTGCTGCCTGTTATGCGTGCAGATTGAAACGGTGATAAAAAAAGTATATAAGATCGTATGTGTTCACAAACGCATAAGGAGATATAAGTGTTTTAAAATTTTAAAATTTTGATGACGTCAGTAAATCTTCAGTAAAAAGTACAAAAAAAAATTTTTGTTAGAAATTTGTAATGTAAAATTCACTTAGGGAGAATTACATTGGAAAAGAAAATCGTAACTTGTGTTTTGATGACGTGTGCCAGGACCCGTGAAAACAAAAAACTTTTTTCTTAAAATTTGTTGACACATTGCTTCTAATGTGTAGAGCTTGAAACGCTGATCAAAATAATGTATAGAATGTGCAACACCAACAATACAAAAAAAGTCAGAAATAACACATCTCAAATATTTACATTGTATAGATCTGCAGTGACCTTTACCAACCATTTTAAACGTCAATGTTAAAAAGAATAAGGAGTAAACTTTGAATCAACAAAGATATTATTTTTGGAAAACATAGTGTAATGGTCTGTTCTCACAAAACTTTACACAAAATGTACAACAGATTGGTTTTTGAAGAGAACATCCAGATCAACAAAAATCAGTTCATTTAGCATGTTCTATTTTGCTATTGTCCATAAATATTCCACAAGAATGTTATGAAACACATCAAATTATAGAAAAATCAGGCATTTCATAAAATATAAAAAAGAAAAAAGTTTTTGTCAAAACAATTAATTTTTATCATCACCAAACACAGTTATTATATTAAATTATTATCAAAAACATGAAACCATACAGTTTAGTTTTCCCCAACAAAAGTGTATAACAAATATGAAAAAGCCATTAGCTTACACAACAGCCATCAGTAGAGTCCAATTCCACAAAAATTTAGATAGGTTAAAAACATTACTAGACACAAATTTTTTTGTAATACGTCCATCACTCAAATTATCTCTTACTACATCTTTCACCTCTTTATTACTTTCATTTTCCTCTATGCCAGAGTCATTTTTTCTTTCTACATCGTTGGTATTTCTTTCTCGACAAACGTTAACTTCAGCAGGAAACGGTTGTTCAATTTCTGCAATCACATTTATTTCGGGTGCGGGTAGTTTTTTGCGTTTTCGTTTTGATACATTTGGAGAAGAAAAGGAGGATTTTATGAAGACCAAATCATTAATCAATTGAAACGATTCCAAATATGGCCGTTCTAATTTCTTGATGTCAGTCTTTGAAAGGCCAAGTTTCAGCGACTTTCTTTTACGCTTACCGCGGATTTCCGACATTAAACAGTTGAGATCTCTTAATAAGCAATCCAAGTATTTGGAAGCGGTATCTGGTACAGCATGTTCAAGAAATTTAACCATTTTTGTCCAAAACATTAATTCGCTTTCTTTCCATTTTCTAAGATATTCATCGACAAGAATTTTCACAAGGGCGTTACCTCCACAGCGCAAAACATTCTTCCAACGATTTAAAGAATTGGAGGACATTTTGCCAACGCAAGGATGTTTTTTAATTGAAAGTCCATTTGGTACGATATTTGATTCGACACATATTGACATAAAAACATAATGGTTAAAATTTCTCACTGTCTTTTCTGAAAAACACAACAGCTCTGCGGACGACATTTCTTTCTACGAGACACTTCTTTACCTTTATGGTGGTCACAGGATAAATTTACTGCATGTTAGATATATATTCATTCTTAAAGCAGAATCGTGTAAGTTTAAATATAAGTATATGGAGTCAAAAAAAAACAAGTATTTATAACAACGTTTCGATCATTTCTTCGTCAGGTGTACAAAAAGAGTCTCGTTCCAGAATATATATAAAAAAGGTTACAGTTCATTACTTTACAATAATTACAATGTTTAAAACAATACAATTATGTATATTTTTCTATTCAAAAACTTCTTTTTACACAATAAAAACCTTTATTACAAAAAAAAAGTGATGTAACTAAAAGGTTAGATGCATTTTTTGATATCTTAATCCTCTCGTCACAGAGGGATGCTATTTTATGAAACATTTACTAAGTTCTCTTTGTTCCACTATTGCAAGCTGGTTATGTCTAGCTAGGCTACCTTGAAGGTCATCTACTTTTAACTCCACAACCTCCTTAAACATATCCTTGGAAAAATTGAAGTTATTGATATATTGATTAATTTAATCTTAACATTTGATCGGTTTTGTTGACTTCTCTGTATGTATTTCATATTTCGTTTTGAGACACCAGTACATACTTTGGCTTTCACACATCTTCCAATTTTTTAACATTTTTTCGGTTTTGAAGCAGCCCTTTGTCTTTTATTTATGAAATCTACATCTCTCTCATGTTCGGTCTTCTCCATTTCTTGGCGAAATCGATCAGGAACAGATGTCGATGTGTAAGACTAGATGGGACTAGATGCTCTGCCGTTTCGACTATCATACGATTTCCACCTTTAACATTTTTACCTTTGTTTTTTTTTTTTGTTGTGGTTAATGTCCTCCCATTAATTTGTTCGTGAATGTCTTTGAATGTTTTCAACAAGCAGTCTTATAGTGTTCTTTCTATTGTCGCCATGCTCCTCAGGCTTTTAAATTATCGATTTCCGATGATCTTTTCATCAATAGCCTGGAAATTTATTCTAGTTCTTCTTACAAAATTTAGAGATATGTAACGGTTCTTAGCTCTTTATCAAGAGAAGATTCTTTAACCTCTGGTTGTGTCTTTTTGGTTTACGACATCTCTTTAAACAAAGGTTCTAATTAATTTAGTATTGTGCTATATTTTTACCTGTTGTAGGTGCTTAGAAAGAAAAAGTGCGTTTCTTTCAGAGTGAAAAGTGTTACTCAAGAAAACAAAAATAACAGATGCATCGTTGAAAAAACAATATCGAACGTTGTGTCTGTCATAAAATAATAAACCAAGAAGACGTAAAAAAATTATTGCACAATTTTTTTTGATTTGCTGACTCTCGAGCCGAACACAACGGTCAGAAACAGAAGAGAACATAAAATTTTCTGCTAATAATTTCCACTTCACAATATTGCTCCTGTTTCAATATAGAAAGTAAACACACTGCGCAATTTTCACGACATAAAATAATCTGATTGACTAAATAATTTTCTACATGTGTTTCCAAACACAACGCAAAGAAAAAGTTGACGTTCACGTGATGTCAACATTTAAATTACGCATGCTCAGAAGCTTTTCTATTTTTTTCTTTTCCGTTCCGCCGAAAATTTTCTTGAAGTGAAAAACAGCCTTAAAAGGTGCAGGCATAAGTTTATCGCATAAAATTTACGCTGTTCAAATATACTCCGCTTCAGCACTAAAAGATATGGTTCGGTTTCGAATCAATATAAATAGTTCCTTTTCGTGCTTCCAACTGTAGTTAGAAGCACAAATCGCTGTATTCTGTCTGACTATTCTCTTTAATAATAGCCGTATTTTTTCTGTTTGTCCGCGAAATACGCGTCCTGTTACTGAACACAAAATTCTTATATCTGCACGAAATACTAAATGCGATATATTTTAGCCGACTGTTTTTTAATCGCCTCCGCGTAGCAGGTAATTGCAATGTCCTTTTTTTATGAAACACCAATCTGAGATTTTGACGGCCACGAGTAAAGCAGAGAGCAGTGTTATTACGGCCATTTTGAAAGCTGTGTGCCTTTGACGTTGGTAAGTCTGTTTTTATCTTCTGAAAGCTGTTTATTTTTTCTTTCTGTTTTTATATGTAAGGTAAATATATTTTTACGTTTTTTAGTCACATACAAATCATAAACTTACCAATTTTGAGATTTTGACTACGAACGTATATATAGATTTCATGGCTAGCTAGCCTTTCATTCAGTTTGACACAACAGCTTTTTATCTTATCCAGCAATATTACTACTTGTGTTATTTTTACCAATCTGATTTTAACTAAGTTGCAACTCGGGGCTATCTAGCTAGCTGTTAGCTATCTCTTTCCCTAGCTAAAAAGTGAAGGTATCTAAATGAATACAGTTGGCTACAACAAAATTTTCAAATCTTTCTTACGCTTAATGAAAATCCAGTTTTGTAGCTACACCTTTTTATTGTCATAAGAGCTTATCCCGAAAAATAAAATTGCTGAAGGAATTTTTTTTTAGCTGAACGGGGTTGAGATGCACTGGTTCCCGTTTTTTCTTTATTTAAACCGAAGTTGCGATAAAGTTTTTTATGGAAAAGGTGTACACGCCTATACTCCTCTGTAACTCTATGAAACTGTACAAGCGCTTAGCCCAATGTTAACAACGGACTGTTTTTTTGGAAAAGGGTATAACGTCTAGACACATGCGCAACACCGCTTACCTGTACTAAGCGCTTAGTCCATTGTTAACGACATATGCAACACGTTTTACCTGTATATGTTAGGAGCTTAGCTCAGTGTTAACAACAGAGTGCATCCTGTGTTTTTATGTAAACCGAAGTTGCGATATAGTTTTTTTCAAAAGGGTATTACGCCTAAACGTATACGTTACATGGTTTACATGATCCAAGCGTTAAGTTCAATGTTAGTGACGAGCTGTTTCCTGCGTTTCTGGGTAGCAACGAGTTTCAAACTGTGTTTTTATTTCGGCTTAAGTTGTAGAAAGTTATTTTTTGGAAAAATATATTAAACCGAAAACGTAATGTTGTGTGCGCTTCACTCGATTTACGACATACTATATACCTGTACTTAAGCGCTCCACCTGAATGTGTGGCGCAGTTTACGGTGCTTATTATTCGCTCTATCACGCATTTAATGTCGGGTAACAGAGTCACTTTTGGCTTAACCCGGCGTTTCGCCACCGGTCACCTGGCTAGACTCATTAATAATTGCCGTATTTTGTCTGTCGCTGCGCAGTTTTGTTTAGTATTTTTCAAATGTGGTCAAAGGTTTCATACGGCGAATCCGCCGCAAATTCGTTACTTTTTCACACACGTAGGCCAAACAGACAGCGTTAAAAAGTTGCTAGTCTCATTCTCTATCACGCTTGAATAGCGAAATACGCCACGTCAATTTCAATTTCGATTTCAAATATTCTTATATTTTTCTTGGTGTATGTTTGTGTTTTAAAAATCTTGAACACTATTATGGAATGCCAGAAAGATTGTCTAAAAACTTTCAAAGTCCCATACTATACTGTACAGTAGTCATGTCCTACTACGCAGTGGACCAAATCTACTGCGCAGCGAAGTAGAATTGTTTTTGCTGCACAGTAGTGGTCTTTTCCTGCTGCTCGACAATGGCAGATATGGGAAATTGTATAAACTGTATAAGTAATGAACAGAAAAAAAAACAGTCACAACCACACTAGTATAACAAATAGAAACATATCAATGAACAAGACTCAGCTACAACTACCTAACGTCCTCTTGTTTTTTATTTCTCTAAGCGCTATTAAAATATGTCTGACAATGTCTGACTTCCAATTTCTAATAACTGTGTCGTCTAACTTAATACCATTATATAACCAGCGTAGAAGGTTAGGTAAATCAATTTAAATGTTAATTACTCACCTTTTCTGTTCTTTAGGCATAAAGAGTATACTCACTTGATTTAATTTCACTAACTCGTGTGACCCCCGGAATAGGAACAGCACATGAATAAGCACCATATACAGCCATCAGGTGGAATATGATGGACACAAAATTTGGAAGGATCAATCATACACATACTTTTTGTTTTGTTCACAATTTGCTTACGCGATTTAGGCAAGAGACAATTATTCGAAAATTCGATGACGAAAATAGGCCTTAAAAAGCTTTAACAAATATAGCTACAGCTTTAAAAAGTGTGAACTTTATTTCACCAAAAGGTTTCATTTAATGCAACCTCGTCCCCAGGGCATCTTGTATCTTTTCTGACCCCGGGACGGCGATACGAGCATGGCCCTGGAGGAGGCCTCTTAATGTGACCCTCCATGACACAGTTTTTCTGTGTGTAATATTTAATGAGATTTATCTCAATTGCCCAAGGTTTTATATATAACGTTGCAGCGCTAAGCGAGCTCGGCGTTTTACGTCACAGATACGTGCGACGAGTTTGATTTTATTCCTTTTATATGCAACACACATAAACTGCTCGCATATTGCCCTTAATTGTTTTCTAAATGTATGAATATACAATCATGTTATTTAGGCTGCTGTTTACTTGAAGAAATTCAAGCAATTTAGATATGTGTATTTTTCTGAATTGGTTGGCTAACTAGCACATGGTTGCAAAACTTGTACCTAGGGGAAACTTGGAAATTGGTAAATGATTTGTCCGCACCTAATCATATCTACAACACTTCGTTGGTTCTCTAAGGTGAAAATATGGCTACATAATTTTCAAATGGCCATGTCATTCTAGGTGTCTGACTGAAAGTAGCTAGGCAGAAATTTAACTTCATAATAACATTTACACTTTTTATTCATTTTGGCTGAACTTTAGAATTCTTATTTACTCATTTATGTTCATATCTGTGTCGACATTTCTGCTTTTATATAAAGGCCAAGATTTTGCTGTACAAATCTCTCGTATATGGTGGACTCACTACTTGCAGTTATATTTGGTGAAAAAGGCTTCAAAAAGTATTTACTTCAGAAGAAGTTTTTTTGCTTTTATATTTTGTGGCCTTAACATTTCCAAAAAGCCACCCATTACTGATAGATTCTGTTTTTTCTTTTCCTAATGACATGTTTTTAAAACGCTTTACAGCCTTTTTATTTCTTACTCAACAAGCTCACATTTTATTGCACACACAGATATACAAAAACAAGGATTTTGTTTGTTTAAAACATAAATAATCCAAACAATTTATCAAAAGCATTATGCTGGTTGGGTTCAATGCATCACTGCCTTAATAGTTTAGAAAGAATTGGTATAGGACTTTACCAACAGCAAAGTATTGCTACCTTAAAAGAAAAAAATGTTTGAGGAATAATTTAGGACCAAAATTAGTTCCATAAAGTCCCACTTTTTAGAGCTCATCAAAATACATCTATTTATTGTTATCATTCTGCTTGGAAAATATTTAAAATGCCAAACTAGCTAACCGTGAAGATTAATTCAGTATTCTCATAAGAGCATCCAATCAGAAAAATGTATCAGCAAAAAGATAATCTTTGCAACTAAATTTTTCGTTTACTAGCATAATTTTAGATTGAATCTTATCTGAGCTATTTCTGAGGTTAGAATAGCTTTAACATTTTCTAAACATGTATATCTTAGTCAAAATTGATATGCTGCCAAAAACGGCTTATCGGCGTCTCTGAAAAGGGCTAAATTCTATAAAGTATAATGATAATAGAATTATTTTTTGGCTCATTTTCATCACACCAATCTAAAACGATATCATACCAAATCTCAAGTCAATATTTTAATTTTTACTGAAGTTATGGGACGCTAATATACTTTATATATATACTCGGTTTAGACTTTTTTGTTATTTTTTATGTTTACTGCGTTGTAATTAGTATAAAAAATCTTGAGATAATATATCACAGTGGTGAGCTGTTCAAAATCTACCACTATCTTCAGTACATCCTGGATTTAACCATATGCCAGATTGAGCGCTCAATCAAAGTGTGACGTAAAATTTGATTGAGTTCGATTTTCTGATATTTCTACATAGCGTGTTAAAAAAGGGCTAGCAAGAATCAGTTTAAGAAAGCCTTCCTATCTTCTCTGTTCCTCAAAATAGTTGTGTAATTTTTTATGCCTTGCGTAAAATTATTTTTTAATTGGATTGGTCGAAGAGTACTCTATAACAAGTTTCAAGTCAATTACTTTATTTTTAAAGTTATTGCACTTTGAATTTTCTTGAATTAGGTCGGCTTAATGTGCATTATTAGTATTATTGTTGTTCCGAATATTTATGTGTATAGGTTATAGCCGCTTCAATGTTGGAAACACTGTTATCAATGTGGGTCATGTGTTCGGAATGTGTACATTAAGTATACACCGGTCGTACCTACCCAATTTCCCACACATGGCATGAGGACTGAACCACGGACCTTGTGATTACGAAGCGACCTCCGTAACCACAAGTCCACGCGCCACTGTCTGTTGCTGTCAAAGTAAGCGACACAATTTAACATAACTCGTACTTGTTTTCAACGGCTAAAATAATTATACAGAACTAACTAATATAAAGAATCAATAAGCATAGAAAAACAAACAAAAGCAATTGGGTGGAAACACACACACAAAGAAAACAAAAATGGGCTGGTCACACTAACCACAACTAAAATTTAATCAGCCCAAAAAGGGGTGTGGCAAAATGGCTGACCAAAACAAACTATAGCCAAGTGTGACCAGAAAATGCAACAAAATATCACTATATAAATTATATAATATCTAATAATAAATAGAAACTTACTGGTAAAGTTTATGCCTAACTTATGCAGTGCAGCAACAAGAACAATGTGTTTGGTAAACACCAAGAATGAACAAATACTTGGTCAACACCAAAAATATGACAGAAACAATTTTTCATGTCATGTCTAATCAAGACTAATTTCCAACTGACTGCAAATATGCAGAAATCAAGTTTCATATCGGACCAGCCTCCTCCAGGGTCATGTTCGTATCGCCGTCCCTGGGTCAGAAAAAATACGAGATGTCCCGGGGACGGGGTTGGATTTAATGGCATGGTAAGTGCTAGTATCGCAAAAGTCATCTAAAATATCACCTTTGTTATCGAAATATAAAAATGCCTGAAAAAACCCCTGACTTAAGGTGTTGTTTATATTCTGAGAGTGCTCATAAACTTTTTCACTTTAATTACCTTGACTTTCGTGTAAGTCACTAACACTCATCTTGTGGCCACATTAACATTGCATTTTAAACAAACCTTGTGAGAAACTTGCTTTAGGTAGAACTTTCAAAAGTACAAAGAGTTAATGTATCCATATGAACATTGCTTCTCTGTTTATTGTTTCTCGAAACATAAAGTAATTCTGCAAAAATCACAGTGCTTTTTGTAAACTTTAAATAATAATTCCTGCAAAATTCACTATTTCTAACCGCAAATTTCGAAAAATGCAAAAAAATTAGATTTTTATAACCATTATTAGTTTTTCCTGCGAAACTTTGACAATAACAAAGCATAAAATCCAGGGCTGTTCAGATAAATATTGTATAAATATTTGTCCAGGATTGTGGCTTCTTAATCTCCGAAGCTTAGCCACCATCCTCCAAAAACCAAAGGCATTATCATCACCGACATCTTTGTATGCAGTCCTGCTGATGTGCAACCAGGTTCAGTTCTTGCCACAACTTGTTGCACCCTGTCTTCTGAGGTGATGCTAATGGGAGTTTCTTGCTCGATATACCGACGTACTAGATCAACAGCCGATTCACCTGGGTACCTTGAAACGTTCTTTAACATGGTAAATCCGTCCCCTCCTCTTAATAGGAATGTTGAAGTGATTATCTAAAAGCGAAATTGAAATTAATTATGAAAAAACGCATAATTTGTTTGATGTGACCAAAAATAAATAACAATTATTACAGTATAATACTTGTCATCGTTTAATTCTTCATATTTTGGATGCTTGCATTCAATACATACTACTCTGACTTCTTGTAATCGGCTTCCTGTAGGTTTGCTTTTGTCGTATTTGACACGGAGTCCTAAGTTGCATAAAATTTTATTTTTTAGTAAGTTTTCATTATTATCTCTTCATTTTTTATAGATTGTTATATAGGCTATAGACTATAGATTATAGACTACTAGCCAATAATCCCGTGAAAAAATCCACTTTGGCAAACAATGGAAAAGAGAACCATCATTAGAATGTTAATGGCGTCTGCAAGGACCCGTTAATACATAAAAACGGAAATTTGTTTACCTGTTGCCCTGTTGCAAAAAAAATGGAATGCTAATGAAGAAAATCAAGTGCTTTTGACGACTTGTTACAGAGATATGAGAATTTAAAGGATTTTTGATGACGTCAGTAACCCGTCTGTCCAAAATGGGTAGGATTATCCCGCTTTAAAAAGTTGGTCCTAAATTTGGTAGTCCGTAGTTACTCACGCAGGAGATGACGTCAATTATTTTCACCTGTTTCCAAGTTGTTAAACCTTAAAATAAATGCATGTTCGATTTTGATACTTTTCGAATCCAAGATCGTTCGATTTTAAACTTTTGTAACTTCACAAAACAAATTCGAATCGTTGTTAATGTAAATTGAAACGAAAAGATGGTTTTAGGTGAGCTACTTTTATATTTTTTGTGTGCTATGAAAATGTTTTTTATTTGTTTACGTTTTTATGTCACCATTTTTACCCGAACCGGTTAGTATGGCTTCTAGAGAGACCTGTTAAAATAAGCCGTAAGCCAATCAAATCATTGGATTTTTTCATACTAACCGGTTTTTTGTGGCAGTCAGGTAATAATAATACAGTAATAACAGATTTTCCCGGGATGTACCGCAAAATATCGCCCGAGGTCTAAGTTCCAACCGAGCTTGCGAGGTCGGTGCAATGACTAAGGGCAACATTTTCGGTACAGCATGCGGTAATCGGTTATTATTGTATTTGTTAACCGTCAAGTTAGATAAAATAAAAAATAAGAATTTTATTTTTAGTGTTCTTATAATAATATAATTCACTAGCACTACTAGGTCCAAATTTGAAACAGTCCCGTCTAAAAACAAACATTCTATTTATAATCCGAAAGCCCCAATAGAATAAAACTTTGTAAACAAAGCATTACGATGCTTAACACGTACAGAATAATGTGCAAAGTTGAATGCGCAGCTGAAATATAGTTCGACGAATATTAAAGTAATTTTTTTAACTAGCTAGCTAGCCAAGAATAACATGAGCTTCAACGAATTTTTTATTGACTCGGTAACCACAAAGCTGCAGGAACGAATCTGAAAATGAGAGATGTATTTTTTTTTATGATTCCGTCGACCTGTATTTAGTATTTTTGATAAAACTGGTTATCAGATCATTGTTTTTTATGGCAATGTAGCTAGTTAAGTAGCCATGTTGAAGAAGCATCCAGACACAATGTTGCTGAATCTGGTTATTTTAACTGTTAAACTTGACATTGTTTTTTTTTCTATCCTATGAAAATGTTTTTATCAATAAATGAGTTAGATGTATAATCATTTCCAATGCTTCTTAATTTTTTTTTTCGTGCTTGTTTACATTTTGAGCTACCATTTTTCTTAACGATGGGCAGTACCATAAAATATCGGCCCGTCGTCGTCAGAAGCGCTAAACCAATCAGAATGCCTAAAAGCCCGTATTGCCCGCTTGAAAAATTTAAAAATCAAAATTAGGAGCAGATGAATTACAACAACGATTCGTTCAAAAGCTAAGTGAATTGTAGATGAACAAACCGCTCACGATTTGTTTCAAGTCACATCTTGTGTCAATGCAATAATGTTTAGCCAGGTAAGCACTCCCTTAGATATGTTTAGTATATACTTGAACGATTTACCACAATAACCTATAAGTTATATGGCCTAAGAAAGTTAAGAAATTTTTAAATAAAATAAACAGCCTACATGTTCAAGAAATGATACACCTACAATACTAATATGAATCTGAATAGACAAACCAAAACAACAAACAATTTGTGATTACTGAGTACACTGGGTTGAGCCAAAATATGTTTATTATACATGTATATTAAATGGAAAGGTTAAAGTATATTAGCAGGGGAGTGTGACAATAATAACGATACATAGCTGGGCAGCACATCATCCCTGAGTACATGCTAGCTATAACATTCAACCTATAAAATCTGGCTATGAAAAGCTGGGTAACTTTTTTAGAAAAATAATTATAACCTATATAATTACAATATATATAAATTATAATTATATAAGGTATATGAAGTTTCAGTAAACTAGGTAAACATTTTATAACTTACAGTATAGAATATAAACTTTTTGTAGGAGTACAAAACAAGATGTTTGTTGGCTAGCCAGCTATAGCTAGACAACTTTAAAGTTGCCATAAATACACACTTAATATCAATAAATATTCATAATTTTTGTCACACTACCACTACTAATACCCTCAGTATACTTTTATCCACTACAATCCTTTTAATATGGCAGTTAAAAATTATAAAACCAACATTCGTTGATAACTAAGATCAGAACAACTTGTAAACAACTTGACGTCCTGAACTTTATCTAAACTAACCTCGTTTTCATGCAATGTTTTGATTTTTTGCCACCACGGCTAATCATGAAAAGGCGATATTGAAATAGATCTATTAAACTTACAGGTGAGAATGCTGAAAATAAACGCATGACGATTGTGCATGCAATAAACATATTTTTTTGCATGCGTTTAATGTCAAAAAGTTTTGATATTAAAATCATGCGTTTAACATGAGTTTATTTAACATCAAAGAAACCCGCCAATGCTCAAAGTGAGAGTGTCTTTCATGAGAGCGTTGTACGAGTAGAAAAAAAGACAGTGACAAAAAGCAAAAATAATAATACGTGATGAAATCTACAATAGAAATAGTAGCAGGGAAAACACTGTCTGAGCGTTCTCTATGATAAAGCTGATAATAAATGTAAGGAAATAGTCAGACAAGAGAATGCCTGGAGAGAGGGAGACTAAAAATAGGGTATAAACAAGTGTATAATTTTTGTAAAAAAATATTATTTAGTGAAAAGTTTCAAAATTAAGCTCAGTGTGAACGCATAAACTTACTGCATAATTAATTAGAAATAAATAAACTTATATATATATTATAAACATGTGTTTAATAATCGCGTTTGGTGGGAACTAAGCTTAAACGTTCAGGTGTATTTGAAATAAATTTACCTGACACTTGCAGAAATCGTCCATTATTGTTTTCGACATCCGAGACACCATACTCCAAAGCTTGCCTCAGCACCTGCCCAGATATATTCGCAATATCTGCGGTATTGCCAAAGGGCATTACATTCTGAATATCTTCATATGTTATTGGCTCTAATAGGGAAGTCACAATTGATCAAAAACATGAACAGCATTTTAAACCACCATTTTATATGAATTTTATTAAACGAGAAGCCACTTGGCCATGGAACTTAAAAAACAGGGATCAAATATCAACATGAAAAGCGTTGAAATTTGAACACTCGTCCTTACTGCTCGTACCGCTTAACACTCTGTGTGTCATAGATGTTGCCAAGTTGAAATAAGCTTAAGCCAGTGTACACCGCAAGATTGGCAACCTTGTTCATAAAAGGCTTCTCGAGGATTTAATATTTGAACAGTAGAAAAGTTTACAGGCATTGAAAACAGACACTGATAATGAATCATTGAAGAGAAAACACTTGTGGAATATTATTTGCAAATGAATGATCACTTAACACAGGGCTCTACCGTGAAAGTGGCCTTTTCAATAACGTTGCAGCAGTCTACTGTGATTGGCTATGAGAGAATTGGTGCTTCGTGTGTAAATATAATTTACCGAATTATTAGTTACTTAAATACAACAGAAGCTGAACTACCGTGTCTCTTTTTGCTGATAGACGATCTTAGCGCTCCTCCATTCCACAAACCAATGGCAACAGTGGCCCATTGCCCATCATCAGGTGTTTTTTGATTCATTCGAACAATTGCATCCGTTACAAGGTTGCCTAAGTTGCAATCTATGACACGACAATCAGGTTTGCCACCTTCTAAATGCACATATGATTTTCCAATTTCTTCCTTTAAAAGAAATAAAGAAAGACATTACACATATAAAAAATAAGGGGAAACAGTTTATAAATCACGTACTGTTCTTGCTTTCAAAATTCGGTCATCCATCTCGTGTACTAATGCCAGGACGATTGGATCTTCTGCGTATGAACCATTCAATAAAATGGGATTTCCTTCGTATGATTTCACTACTCCATTATCGTCAAATATAACTTTAAGATGACCCATGTATTTTCCGTATGTAAAATCTTGCACAACCAAGGCTTTTGTGCCATCCTTGTGAGATTTGACTAAAGGATAGGCTCCTTCAACCGTTTCAACAGAAGGAGCCGGACCTATTGTAACACTGATATAATTATTCAAAACAATGCAAGATTATACTGGTGAAGCGTCATAAATTATGCATTGCAACTCTAAGATAAATGGTAATTTATGCTACAAAGAAAATTATCTTCCTTGTGGACTTACTAAACAAGAAGATCTGCTAAATATTCTAAATATAGCAACAAAAGCCTATGTTCGAAAAACTCTAAACATGCATCACCAAAAGTTTTTGAAAATCTTAGAACATCGTGGGGAAAATGAAATTCATATCTCGTGAACGAACACAGCCTGCGTTTTTTATTTATTCAAAAAAGGTAACCTCTGAATTGATAAATCCTGTTACTACCTTGGCATATCTTAGTAAATATCTCCTAGCTTTAAAAGCCCTTTACCGTTGTATAAAAAGGTGTTCGTATGTCCGCCCACAACCACGTCAAGTTCATCTATTTCTTCTGCCACTTTCTTGTCAGTAGCAAATCCAGCATGGCCTAATGCTATTAGAATATCTACTCCTTCTTTTTTCAGTCGTTGAGCTTCTTCTCGTACACATGTAATGACGTCCCCAAATTTGACATTAGGACCAGGTGCAGACAACCTAGAGCGTAGCATTTTATTTACTAATATAGCTCGAACGAGAAATACACAAATAAATACTTTTTAAGGATCTTACCAAGCAGTTTCTGGTGTAATGTAGCCAATGACTCCAATCTTTTTTCCACTTCTTGTAATCACTGTTGACTTTGTAATATTTGCTTTACTATTTGTGAATTTTGGCTCTACACTAACATCGATGTTACAAGACACAATTGAGAAATTTGCTGCTTCGATAAACGGTATGATTCCTTCGGGGCCGTTATCAAATTCATGGTTTCCTAGCGTCTAAACACAATCACAGGACAGCTACAAATAGCGTTATTAATCGAACAAGCCTTCAGTTGTAAATAGCAACTCTTGGATTAAACCTTTGGACATAAAGTTTAGTTTTTGATAGTAAAGCTTCACTATAAATAAAAAACCCTAAAATTGGACAATTCATATTTCTACTAACTCCTTCTCAAAAGAGAAACAGGAAAACCACCTTGGTGTAACACTTTGCAGTTTAACAACGTAAGTGGCAGTTTTTCTGTTTGCACACCCATTATAACTTGGAGTGATAGCTATAACCTACCTATTTTCAATATACCATAGAAAATATGACACTAAGACATTTTTGATAAGAGTTTTAACTTTTTTTCTGTAAAAGAAATGTCTTTAGCATACATGGTACCAAAACTTTAAACAATTAATAATTCTAAACATTTGAACTTAAAATAGCCAGGAGATTCAATGTCATCCTGTGCATGTCGGGTTGTGGTTACTTAGTGCATTTAAACAGTTGATGCGCTATACAGAATGTGAACAACCCATCCCATGACTTTTTATGTCTCAGCTTGGAGGAAAGAATACGGAAGGAGAAACAACTTCATTTCTGTACGCTTTAAATGTATTGAATTTTCTATTGTTTTTAATTTTAAAAGAATCAGTGCGTGAGGTGCTCGACCGAGTCTTTTTCGCAAGAAAATGATCAAATTCCATATTCTCCTTTAATAGGGGCTAACTTTTTTCTATTGAAATCTGAGCGCAACACCTTCCAGGCACGTGAAATTTGTATGGAAAGTGTGCCTAATATAAGTCGGTAAACATTGTTGTTAAAAACTTCAACAATATAGCTGGCTCTGTTTTGTCAGATAAAACCACCTTTAATTTCTTTTCTGAATTACATTTAGCAACTTTTCTTTTAAGAATTTGTAAATAACTAGCGATATAAGCTCGTGCTCGAATGTCAATCCATTTTTGTAAGATTTGTCTTTTCAGGATAGTAGCAAGATGACGGTTGGGTAACTGTCTTGACAGAGATTCCCATGCAGAATCCACTAAGTTATCACTATTTAATTTATTTTCTAATGACTCACGTATGTCCTGCCCATAGTAATTCTTTAGAAAATGAATAGTTAGAATGGTTCTAATAGCATTTTCGATCCTTCGACAAAAAATAAACATGTCATCGTTCACATATACCAATCCACCTCTGATTACAAGATCAATCCATTCCCTTGTGAACCTTAAGAAATTGTGCGATGTTTGATCCAATCCCGATGTTTTTAATGTATTTAAAAATTGAATTGCTGAAACTGCAATGATACGAGACTTTTCACTCTTACTTTTCAAAATTTTTTGATATTTTTGACACAGAGAGAATACAATATAACCTGAAACATAGTACAATACTTTCTGCTCTTCATCACTTAATTTAACATTAAGTTGGGTAACATCTTTTTGCCGTTGTTTTTGGTCATATTGCAAAACATATTTTGCAATATCAACTACCATGGTGTAAAATAGCATATTAATGGGTCTGCATTCTAAAGTTACATTTGCCAAGACAGCAATCTCCTTCTTTATACAAGAATTTAAAATAAAATTGTGTATTTCCCTCCAAAATTTTTCTCTTCCACTTTCCCTGGAGATTGCTGATACTTTCATTATTTCAACGATTGCTGATACTAATTTTGCAGAAACAGGATGAACACGCTGCTTCTGCAATTCTTTGCTGACAAACTTTGCTAAATGTTGCACATTGTTTCCCAAGGTTGGACTACTTCCAACTTGTTTCGACAAATTTCTATCTTTGAGAAGACCAGATAACGAATCCAACACCATTGTTTGTGCTACATTTAAAAATTCTTCATCAGGCAATTGTATAGAATCTGACCATATAAATAAAAATATGAAAATAAATTATGTGACTAGAGGTATAGGTCTAAAGAAAATGAATTATAAGGAAATTTAAAATACATATTTCTTAAATTAAATAAAATTAGCTACCCACATACCATGTTGATTTTTCCTTTCCTGCTTGATTGTTGAGCTATTTAATTTTTTTACTGAAGGTTCACTGACCTTCTGTGCTGCACCTTAAAAAGTTATAATAGAAATAATGTGTCAGAGGTGTAAATAATAACGTAAAAATGCAATCCTTTAAAAAATTAATGAAAACATACCACATGTGGCTGCATGTTTCTCCAGGTATGTTATTTTTTTGTACTTCTTAGAGCAGACAGGACATAATAAATCTTTATTTTCTTCTACTTGACTTTGACAAGTAACGACTTCCACATTGTTGTCATCTACGAACTGTAAGACTGGAAATACAACAGAAAAACTTTCTTCTTCGATACCCCTCAAGTCTTCAAGGGTTAAATCATCTTCGATATCTATCTCCACATCTTCATACTCATTAAAAGTTGTTACAATTTCATCTGAAATAACAAGTTCGCCGTCTATATCAAAATCCACCTCGTGTACCACCTCAGCCGCCATCTTTCTAATGAGCACGCTTTTCGCCTGGTTGGGAGAATCCAATCTTTCATCATCAAATTATCTAATTGTTTTTATAACCAATCATAGTTGCGAATTCTTATTCACGAATAATTTAGTCACACAACCGCCAAAATTTCAAATTAAGTTTCTATACAGACACCTGCTAGAACCTCACGCAGTGTTTCAATAGAATTAAAAGAGTTGTTTCTCCTTCCGTATTCTTTCCTCCAAGGTCTCAGCAAACGTATTCACTTAAGAACGAAGTGAAACGGAACGGACAATGGCGATTTATGAAAACTGATTAGTTGATAAAATTTTCCGTTCTGATCCTAACTTAAAGTTGAAATCATCTCAAATTCCCTTGAAGACAGTAACTTTCAAATTCAAATATTTTTTCTTGTTCCGTTTTGATCCGTTTTGAAAAGAAACCCACCTTAAAGTGGCCATGGAGGAATGAGAACAACAATTGGTTAATTTAGCCACAAATACACGTCGCCATGCTTATCTCGAGAAAATTAACAGTGAAATCAGAACTAAACTGAACTCATTAACTAAAAATCTTTTCTTAACAGTCTGGTGATATCCTGTCTAAACATATTTTTGCGGATAATTTTTTTCAGCTTTATTACACTTAAAAATCCTTTTAACTGGTTAAAGCATTCGTTCTTAAACGTGGCACAAATTTTATATAATTTTATGACCTATTTCAATCAGAAGAATATTTTAAATTTTTTAGCACACGCATTTTTGCCAAAATAGATATTCTGTCGAAAACGATTTATCAGCATTGCAAAAAATGGCTAAATTATGGAAGTCGGAAACCATACAAGCAATAATGTTTCTAACTAAACTTTATCAAACTATCAAAGGTAGCTATTATACTAATTTGCAAATCATAAATACTTCGAATATTGAATTTATAGATTAAATGAGACTTTTTACCATTATGTGGGCTGAACGTTTACCACCTAATATAATATATTACAGTGTTTAGCTGTATAGATTGAAGATATTTACAACTGGCTAACCTTAAAACCATATTAAATTTCAGTAGTGACTCTAACTAGCTACCTTGCCTTATTTCGCCGTGTGCCATAATAAAATGGCATTAGATAGATACATATCACAAACGATAAATAGCTACATGCGTGTAGCTACGCGTGTGGTTGCAATTTTATCGTCCTTTTTTAGGAGACTTAAAGCAGGAGCTGATTCCTATGTATCAATGTAGCGACACACAGACATTCACTTTTATTTCTCCACACTGCCTTATTTCCGCAGTTTTAGTTAAGGTGCATGTAAGAGCAGCACCAATTAATCAACTTTTTATTCCAGGGAAAACTGCTTTGCGTTGTGTTTCTCACAAAAAGGCAACAAATAAGATACTCCTATCTTTTTTTTGCTCAATACTTTACGGTGATGCGCTTCTAACAGTTAAAAAATATCCAGACGTCTTACGTCAAATATTAATCGCAACACAAAGCAACTAAAACAATTATAATAATTTTAGATGTCCGATACCCAAACTAAAGAATTCAGCAGATGTACAAATATGTACATACCATAGCATCATATTTGGTCATATTCATAAACGTCACAGCAGCTGTACCTTTGTACACACCAAACCATAGTGTGCCTTGATATTGGTCACCACCGTCCAATAAAATAACATTCTTTTCAGACGCTCTTTTGTCAGCCACTAACTAAAGTGTAGATGGGTAGAAGTAGTTAGCTAAGTATTAAGACCATGATACAGCTAGGTAACAAATTTTATACAACAAAAACAAGATTATACGTAAACATTTTACTTTATGTCTCCTGGCCACTCCTCCGAAACATTTCTTATCCGCTTTATCTTTAGGAGAGCAAACTCCGCCATATTTGTTTACTTCTTCAACTCTTGAGTGGACGTCGTTAGTGTGCAAAATATTTAGCTCAAAGTCGGCTTGTAACGTGGCAATATGTACACAAAGCACGATGGCTTTGATATATACGCGCCTACACATCATATTTAGTCAACTGGTGTATCTTCGCTTTACTAAACCTTACACATAAAAAAAACTCTTTTATTATCGCTAGTAATCGATCCTTACGGTACTTAAAAACAGATAAAACCCATTATTTACGAAGGTCTTCATTGTTTTCTTTTTAGTTTGCAGAAAAATGGTTTCCATAGTTTAAAGCCGGCGATAATTGTTCAGGAAATGCCGAAATATAAAGTTCTATGACATTGGTTTCGAAAACAGGTTAAATGATAGCGCGAGTGTGAGATATTTGTTATTGATTTAAAACTACAAGAATTCAAAGGAAGAATGAAGCTAACTTTAATTGCTTTAGACACCCCGGGGTTACATACAACGAAGTCTGGGCACTAGTAAAAAGCTTGTATGGACAAACATTATATAATGGTAGCGCAACAAGAAGAGAACAACAAAACAACTTAAACGCCATCATGACATCAAAATCAGAAGATTATCTTTAATGGTTTATGGACTGTATCCTATTCAAATGCACAAAACTGTTATTAGTGTTATTGCTTACGTCATACGGCCTAGCTAAAAGTCAAATGTCAAACGTGTCAAATGAGAAAGAAATGTTATTGTTGATACCTGCTATGTTTTATTGTTATCTTAAAAAGGTATTGGATCCAAGAGTTATTACCACTATATAATGGAGTAAAGCGTTAAAGATAAACTAAAGATAGGTATAGTTTAAGTTACCCGCCTAAGTGTAGTTAGCCTGGCCAGCTAGGCTGGGGGAGGGGGAATATTTACAGTACATCATTGCACTGCAAATACTTTGTTAAAAATCAAAAATCTATCATCCACAATAATTTCTGCCCCAAAATTTTCATTTTTGTGCACAGTAAAGTTTTTGTTATTTTAAAATAGACTTTTAAAAGGAATGGTCGCTACGGGTCCGAGTGAGCCAAAGACGGTTATGTTAAGAACTACCTGAATTGTTTTCTTTGTGCTTCTGCTAGTTTAGGTCGCTAAAGCATCTAATCCTATACCATCCTGACCCTACTTCATATAACTTTATCCAATATATAACAGTTATTTAGTTAATAATTAAAGTATCATATGGTTAGAGTTTTTCTCTAACCATATGATTGGCTAATATACCAAAAAAATATGATGCTATACTTTTGTTACAGAAAAACAAGTGCATTTATTTTTAATTTTTTTTATTTTACAGTGCAAAAAGCTAATTATATTTTTTCTCTGATTGGCTAAAAAGCGTGCAAAAAGCTGTAATTTATTTCCTGATTGGTTAAAAACTTGCTGAGTACAGTTATTTTTCTTTTGAGAAATGAGAATTTATCGGTAAATTTGTTCGATAATTTCCTCCTCAAAATAAATTAACAATCAATCATAAATATTCACAGCTTAATTATTCTTTTAATTTGACATGCTTTACACCGCAGAGATTTTTAGTTCAACTTGTGACTTTAGGTTAGTGACGTTTTATCTATAGCACGATGAAGGAGTTTTGTGTTTAATTTGATTATTTAACTTAACTTGTTATACATTAGCGGTACTTATTAAGCACACGTAAATATTTTTTCGAGATAAACGCAATATAGAACGACTTTCCACTACAAGGGAAGAAGAAAATGAGAATTTACAAGATAAATCACTGCTTTTACTTCATCTAATTTGTATGAAATTATCATGAATATAGTACTCTAAAATTGATTTTTATTTAATTTCATTGAGGCGTGACATAAACAAGCTTTGTTTTCTTCTCTTTAATTATAGCCGTATTTTGTCTTTCTGTCCGCGAAAGATGCGGTCCATTACAGAAACACGAAAATTTTAAAACATGCACCAATACCAAATGCGACATATTATTACCAACTTTGTTTTGACCGCTCGACGGAAACATGCTACGGAGGCCATTTTAGTTTGGAAGAGATGGTGTCAGGATTGCGGATCTGTTTGATCTTCTTAGTATTTGTTTTCACATGTTAAGACATATATTTTTGCGCTTTTTACCCACGTTTACTAAAACTTATTCCGCAAAATAAAATAATATTGCCCGATTGTTTTTGCTATGACGGAGTAACACGCTTTGTAATTTTTATTTCAGCTTTTGTTGCGGGAAAGTTATTTTTTGAAAAATATGTTAAGGTCGCAACACTGTAATGATGTATGAGCTTCATTTCATTTACGACATACCGCATACCTGTAATAAAGCGCTGCACCTGACTGTGTCGCACAGTTTAAAATACTTATTAAGCGCTCCTTAGGGCGTTCAACAACAGTTACTTGGGACTTTACCCGGCGATTCGATGCCGGGCCTCCTGACTAGTCTTTTTGGTAATAGACGTATTCCGTCTGCCTGTCTCTGCGCGGACCCCCGCTGAGTTAGAACATGATGTTATGGAAACACAAATATCAAATGCAATACATTTATTTCCACTTTGTTGCGACGGGTAAATATAAAGGGCGGGCGACCCCGTGGATTTTTCCATGGATTAACGACTAGTCTCTATAATAATACCCGTTTTCTGTTCGTCTTTCCGCAAGAAAAGTGTCGTGCAACGCGTACACGAAATAGCGTGTAATTATTAATGACATATACTATATGACAATATATATTTGATCGTGATGTTAACCAATCATAATCGCGTTTTCAATTGTACTAAGGTTATGTAAACACGAAACAAACATACAGAAGAGCGAGGAAGTATTCAAGAAACAAACATTGCAGGAAGAAAATCTGATATCGACACAGACAATTTTTTTCAACAAGCTTAAGAATTTCGTCAAAATTTTCTGCCGTTATTTTCAAGAAATTCTTAATCATTTTCCTCTTCTAAACGCAATTAGCAGACCTAAGTCCCATAAAGATGGAGTTGTGATCGCCCACTCCACCCCGGCTTAACCCAATACTTTCTTTTCTTACTTCTTGACTTCTTTTGAGACAATTATTACAGCACCAGCCCAAGTACTCGTCGCAAATGTTGATGACGAAAAAGAATGGGAAAGTAAAATTTGATGCGCAACATATAATCGTGTAACACCATTGCATATGATGAGACAAGCAGGAGGTTTATATGATCATATATCATATGTCATATAAAATTTGATCGTGTATAAGCGGCTTCTAAAAGTTTAAACATCAAAAATATATATTCTTCTTTGATTTTTATCGGAAGAAAGACCACCTGTGCTTTCACTTTGCCAGGATGTGGTTATTAAGTTAAACAGGCAGGAATCAAATTTTAATGTTTTTTGACGGGCGAACGGGGTCGTCCGCCTTTAAATTACACGCTATGTCGTGAGCCCGCTGCACGACGTGTTTTTTGCAGACAGACAGATAGAATACAGCTATTATTATAGAGATACAATGACATCGCAAGAAACGGAATAGGTACGCGTTCTTAAATTATTTCTTTAAGAAACCTATAATAATTTGGTTGAAGAAACAAGAAGTAAATATTTCAAATTGGATGCAGATAATATTATATATTATTTATTTATATTTGAGATGTACTATAATTATACTTAACACAATAATAACAGTGTGTATTAATTAATATGATATAGCCCATTTACGATAAGATACATTCATATTAAATGCTTTAGCATACGGAAAGTTTCTCACTCTAAAAGTCAAACAAACGATTCGTCCAGTATTTAAGTGCTATTTTATTAATTAATAAATATTTCATAACTTTAGTTTTTGTATTTAAGCAGTACAATGGCATTTTAACGAAACTGTTTCAGCTTGGATTTTTGAGAAAAAATAATTTTGTTTTGCTTTTTATTTATTTATAATGAAGAGAGTGTTATGGTTATTGTTTCTGTGTCGGGTTCTCTCTTGAATAACTTGGCAATATATTTCTTGCAATCATGGGAAATCAACATGTAGATAAATGGATCCAATATGGAGTTCACAAAAGCCAAAGTAAAAAACACATACTCCACGTCCAGTGCATATTTCCAGCCATCCAGCGCACCGCTGGCTTTTATTAGTGCAAATGTAGATAAGGGTAGCCAGCAAGCCATAAAGGCACAGACAGACAACACAGCAATTCGTAGAATTTTCCTTTCGTTATCTAACATTTTGTTTTTTTTCTGTTTTGATTTCTTCTCCTTTACCCAATTAGATGTTGATGGTTCCGATAGATTTGTCCAGGTTATGTCTGATTTGGCAAGTTTTCTTTTCTGCTCTCTTATTGATGCATATATGCTCCAATAGCAGTAACAAAAACCAAACGATACCACGTACGTTGACAAGGGAAACAAAATGGTTTCAAATTTGTTATTTTCCTCTACTGTTAGAGTAAATTTCATGGCACAATAGTAACCAGTGACAAAAACCAGAGCGACAAGCCAGATGCAGTAACAAATGTTAATGGCAATTCTCCTTGTGATCTTTCTGTAAAACAATGGCTTTCTCGCTGCAAGCATTCTTACAACTGTAAAAGTCATAAGATTTAAAACTGAGAGCAGCAATGACAACCTCAACATGAAGTTTTTAGTCACATGAAGGGATTCCAAAAGAACTTTATTTCCTTTGTACTTTGTTTTTAAAAGAAATGCGAACACTTTAACCATGATGATCATAAATCCGACCATTATATCGGAGATGGATAAATTTAGAATAAACACCAAAGAAGGAGACAAGACTCTCTGCATATTAGTCTTGAACATCACTACAATCTCAAGTATGTTTAATATTATTATCAATGCTGCATTTACTGGACTGATGTAGGTAAAAATAATAGCATTAAGCTTCATGTTGAAGCTGTGCAACTTTATCTAAAGTTGCATTTAATACTTTTCCACTTCTCCTTTAACTATATTAATAACAATAATGTTTGAAAAATTTTTCTTAAATACTCTAATCAAATAACAAAAGATCGAAAATAGAATTTCAATTTAAAATATATAAACCGTTTTTTATTAGCTAATTTTCCTGTGAGAAACAGGTGATTCTTGAAGTCACGTTTTTCTTAGGAATGCATAGAGAAATAAAATGATTTGAGTAAAAAATGTATCTAAAACTAATGCAACGAGGGAGTTTAACTTTTGCAGGTGCGTGAAGCCGGTAAACAACGTAAAAAAGGCGTTGATATGGAACGCCAAGGCTGCCTTATTCGATGATTTCATTCGGTCATAAAACACTATTTGTCGCTAATTGTATTCGATTTTGTTAAAATTCATTCGATTTTGTAAAAATTCATTCGATTATGCGCTAAATTCATTCGATTATGCGCTAAGTTCATTCGATTATGCGCTGAATTCATTCGATTATGCGATGAATTCATTCGATTATGCGATGAATTCATTCGATTATGCGATGAATTCATTCGATTATGCGCTGTTTGCATGTGATAAATTATTCGATGCGCTGAATTCATGCGCTAAATTATTCGATGCGCTGTTTGCATGCGCTAAATTATTCGATGCGCTGTTTGCATGCGCTAAATTATTCGATGCGCTGAATTCATGCGCTAAATTATTCGATGCGCTGTTTGCATGCGATAAATTATTCGATGCGCTGAATTCATGCGCTAAATTATTCGATGCGCTGTTTGCATGCGATAAATTATTCGATAGTTTTGGCGCCTCAATCAAAATTAAAATTAAAAAATGGTAACCTCTGAATTTCTTAGAAAATTAACAATTTCGCGGGAACACTTTACCATAGTGTTACGATTAAGCGTCAGTCTAATCTTGCAAAGTACATCGAAAATTTCTGAAGAAACTACGGAACATTTATTCTCCTATAATATAAGAAAATGAATACAAACGATAAGAGCTAAAATATAAAAAATATTCTCTCTGAATAAAACAAAAATTAAGTGTCCCTTTGGAAAGGGACACCGTAAACAAAACGAAGTTTACAAGTAAACAACTACCAATTATAAAATAAGTTTTGAATCAGTGAAAAGGTAACGAAAGAAAGCATAAATGTTTGCATTTAATCACAAGAGTTAAGTTCCTAATAGGCATAAATAATAAAACTGTCGACGACTTTTAAATTTGTCCAAAAAATCGACTAGAAAAGGCTAAGTCATATAAACCGAACAGAGCGTTTTCGTCTGGAAGGGAAATAGCATTACTTTCCATTGGTAATTGCAATTGATTAATGCAAGTGTTACTTGTCGGAAGAAATCGACCTTCTTCCATCACCGGAACAAATTTTATCGAAGGGGCCAGTGCAAATCCTAACAAAGGCTCTTCTTCACTTCCAGTGACAAACCTTAGTACATCGGGAAGCGAAACACCCGAACGTTTTCCACCTAAACAGTAACAAAAATAGAAAGTTTATATATAGATATTTCTTCCGCACATAATTTCTTCCCTTAAGGTAGCAGAAGCCAGCTTCCTTTGTGAAACTCTGCTCATACAAAATAAAAAATGTTTGGCTATTTAGTTTATAGAAAAGCGGAGCGAGCGCGTGGAAATTTAAATTTGACACTTACCATGTGCTTGCCTCAAATATTTCATTAATGACGGATAAAGCTTTTTCTGCCTGTAATGTTCGTTTGACCCTTCAGCTGCCCATTTTGGCTGAAGCAAGTTGACCAGTTTTTTAAAAGTGAAAGTAGCATTAGGATTGGGTCGGAAAAGGTGTAGCATGATAGGAAAGGCTTCCACAATCTGAAAGCAATGATAACTAATTATAATGATAAATAAACTCATTGAGTGTAGATGTAAATACAATGCTCAACAGATCTTTTCCTTATGTATTTACTTACCGTATTTCCTCTATTAACGCCCCCTCTAATAAACCTTAAAATGCTGAATTTAGGTATTAGAAAACAGACGGATAAGAGGAAATACGGTATGTTAAGAGAAAGCTTTATGAGAAAAAGCTTCTTTTAGAGAAACATCCAAAAATATATAATACAAACTTGGAAAATTCCAAGATCCTTGAAAGCTCTTCGGAGTTCATTGAATTTGCCAGGTTCTTCGTTAAAAAATATTTTTTGCAGGTCATCTTCTTCCAAAAACTGTGGAAATGGACCATTCTGAAGCAAACTCAAGCCTAAAAAAATAAGAATAAACACTCATTTTCATAGAATATTTATCTTTTTAGATTTTTTTTTAGTTTTTAAGAAGCTCACAACAACAAGAAATGTTTTTGTGTTCCTTTTTTCAATTTCTCACAGTGGTATAACGCTGAGTGTAATTACGTACCAAAAACTATTCCAATATCATAATAATCACTTAAAGGAAACAAGTTTATTTCACAATCAAAGTATTTTTCTTTGATTTCTCTTATTATCTGTTGAAAAAACTCTTTTCTTGGCCCTCCATAATCTTCTGCCAACTAAAAATATAATAATATAAATGATAAATAATATAATATAATGATTACACAAACATGTCTGGTAAAATAAACAAATTAACTGATGAACAAAAAAACAATCTTAATATTAAACATGAAGATAAAAATAATACTCTTTCCTACCTCACCATAAAACTGCACAGATAAACAAATCAACTTATTTTGCAGTTCCCGTATCTCTTCTAAACCAGTTTCAATAAGATTGGCCCGATCAACCATGATAAAATTTGTTGGTCTGTCATCATGAACCGCAATATCAGTTATTTCTAAACTTCGACCTTGAACTAACTTCTGCTGCATATACCGTAATATCTCGACTGGTGAATTCACTTGATTATCAATGCAATAACTGATGATGTTGTTAATGTTTGCATTGAGATCAAATTCTTCGTTGTTATTAGCATTATCCTGCTTTTGATCTCTTGTTTCTGGAATGTACTCATAGCTTATTCGAAAAGCAGATTCAGTTTCAGTTATTTCATTGTTTTCCTCTTCATGGGTCACCTCATTTGATAACACAGGGGGTAATGCAACTTCTGAATCATCACTAGATTCATAGTATGGCATGCATAACTCAGTATGTTGTCTCAGTTCTTCGAGACAAAACTCCTCAAAACAATTTAAACATTTTTCTTTGATAGAAGTTGTTACTGTACTTGCCTTTTGCAGAGGTATTACCGACAACGACTTTTGAATTGGACGTATATAAATCTTTCCTTGTCCTATGGTAGCTTTCAAAGATATGGAATTTAGTTTGCAATTCAAAGGTTCAAGGATCCTGCAATTTGGGATACATTTTAATAACTCAAACCCGCCACAATGTTTTAAAGTTGGAAAACCTTCAGTTTCTCCATTCTCTTTGTTTTGTGCATCTGCCATTAATTTGGTGTAAACGTCAGTCTCATCATCATCAATATCAAAAGAAATCTTTTTTAAACCAAGGCCAGCATTATGTAGCACTTGCTTTTCTGAAGGTGTTGGTAATTTTGTTCTTGTTCTGTCAGCTAAGCAGACAAACTGGCCTGTCCAAGTTCTTTTCTTTGCTTTTTTTGATCTACCATTTGGTTTACTACTGCTGCTGCTTCTGCTGCAGTTTCCATTTGTCTGTCTTGCATATGGCGCGAATAGTGTTCTTCTCTCTTCTCTGATTCTACTGGACGGGCCTTCCCTACTATTAGAATTTTTTTGACGACACATGTCCTTAAGACGGATCCTGTCACCCAACCTTTGCACTCCCAGACGTTTCAGATCCTCATCCGTAGCAGCCATAACAATATTGATATCCACCTTTTCTTCATTAAATCGGGGGAGAAGGTTTAATAAACCTATGTCAGTAAGAATATTTTCGATAGAAGCCATGTATACTATTAGTTGTTGCTAAAGAAGAAAGACAGTATTATATGATAGTATCCCCATAGAAATCTGTAATTTAAATAATAATATTTTTTGTTAAAGAAATATAGCTTTATGCATTTTAAAAAGAACTTTTCAATCATTTAAGATGCAATCAAATTACTTTAAGATACAGGGTGCCACAGGAAGAATTTGTTTGAACATAAAACTTACAACATATATAAAGGCTCTTATATATATACACCATGTTAATAACAAAAAAACAATTCAAATCCAGTTAATATAGTTCTTCAACAAGAAGAAAAGTAAAGAAGAAAATAATATATATATATACTATTTACATGGATTATATATATGTAACATAGACAACTTTCTGAGCCCTCAAAACAAAACAAATTCTGAACTTGGTTCTCAGTTCATAACTTAATTTTGATGAGTTAATTTTCCAGTTCACATTAAGCGAAGTGAGAATGTATCCAAAAAATTACTCATAAAAAATAAATCAATCAAAATACACCAAAATTCACAACTTTCAATGTCAGATTATTATTCTTGGATATATTTTTCTATTATATCCAGAGCCCGTAAATAGCTGTTAATTCCACTGTTCTCATGTTTAGAATCATCCGTTATAGTTTCTGAAAGCTCTTGAAAACAATTTTGACTTATCTGCTGATGAAAAACAAAGATTGGTCTCTCATTCTCCTCAGGTTCTTCCTCTTCAGTGGATAAATAGCCTTCTACTCCATAAAGTTGATCAACCTCATGAGGGGCAATACCCACAGGATTGGTCATCTGTCCAGAAACCCACAATCTGATGGGAGAAGAGTTGACTGTTCTCAATCGGTGAGTAGACCATGCTTGTCTCCACCATTCAAGCTTAGCAACAATTAGGGGCATATATATATAATGCAATGCAGACAAATGCAATCCATTTGTCGCATCTAAAATACCTTTGTCTTCCATAAAGTAAAACAGGTTATAGAAATAAGACAACACTCCACTAAAAATGTCTCTCCAAAGTCTTTCCACTCTTTGGTTGTGTGTACTTTTACCTGCTATCACACTTCGCCTGTCAGTTCCACGCTTTTCTAGCATGTAATCTGCTACGAGAACATTTTCCTTCCCTTTGTCACACCTCAATCTGCTTGGAAGACCATATTCGCCGACTGCGAATTGAAAACATTGAAGAATAGTGTCCGATTTATTGTTATCGGTGCAAAATAAACCGACAGGTAACCGGCTAAACCCATCAACGATCCCAGTAGTTATAAAATACCAGCGCACCAATTTGTGGTTTGTGTCTATATGCCACAAGTGGTTTGGCCCTTGCACGTTATAGATTCGACGGTGCAGCCTCCTTTTGCTTCTAAACTGAATACCATCTTTATCAATTCTCTGCAAACTTTCTCTTAGCACTTGCCTTTGAATTCGTATCCCACGTTCCCTTAACAGTTCTCGTAACATAACTTCGCCACAATTAGGAAACTCTTGAGTCACAGTGCTCAGAATTGAATCACACTCTTCATTAGACATTTCTGTAAAGTTATGCTTTTTAAGCCCATACTCTTCCATTCTTCTATAAATTGTTCTTTCTGAAACGCATAAGATATTGCTGATCTCCGAAATAAGACAGCCGTCATTGAGTAGGTTTTGTAGGACTTCTTCAGGTATTAGGAATTTTGGAGCTCCTCCATTTTCCCACTTTAACTTTTGTGGTTTAATTCCACCAAAGCTGCAAAATTTTACCCTCAAGTTCATTATAACTCCATTATCTGTTACACCTAAGCTTTCGAAATGCTTTAGAGAAAGCTTTGGTATCAAATCAGCGGTTATATTTTCTTCACTAAACTTCAAAATAAGGTGTTTCAATCCAAGTTTCTTTAATATAGCTCGTGTTCTTTCGTCAGCCATATTAATTTTGTAATCCTTGAGTTTTGATTGAGGCGCCAAAACTATCGAATAATTTATCGCATGCAAACAGCGCATCGAATAATTTAGCGCATGCAAACAGCGCATCGAATAATTTATCGCATGCAAACAGCGCATCGAATAATTTAGCGCATGAATTCAGCGCATCGAATAATTTATCGCATGCAAACAGCGCATCGAATAATTTAGCGCATGCAAACAGCGCATCGAATAATTTAGCGCATGCAAACAGCGCATCGAATAATTTAGCGCATGAATTCAGCGCATCGAATAATTTATCACATGCAAACAGCGCATAATCGAATGAATTCATCGCATAATCGAATGAATTCATCGCATAATCGAATGAATTCATCGCATAATCGAATGAATTCAGCGCATAATCGAATGAACTTAGCGCATAATCGAATGAATTTAGCGCATAATCGAATGAATTTTTACAAAATCGAATGAATTTTAACAAAATCGAATACAATTAGCGACAAATAGTGTTTTATGACCGAATGAAATCATCGAATAAGGCAGCCTTGGCGTTCCATACGTTGACCACAGTTATACAATATCCACATTTTTAACAATCCACTAAACCATCGTAAAGGTAAAAAATAGGTAAGGTTAGTGTGCAAAAATTGGAACTGTTTAAATTTTGAACTAATTGATCTAAGAAAAACTGTTTACGAAGATTTACCGCACTTTAATAAATATGTAAGAAGTGGAAAAATTTTTTTCATTCTAACTTTTCCTTTTCGACTATCATTTCCGATTAACCAGATCTTCTTAGATCTTAATTGGCAAATCCGTAACTGCGCGTGTCTTACATATAAGCATTCAAATAATCGATTGTGGTGTTATATTAAAATTTGGTTGTTCTTTTGCAGTATAATATGTCCGAGACTACAGATTAATTAACGCACTGATGTGAACATCAATTGTTGTGTATATAAAAAAACAAACAACTTTAATCCGAACACATCTAGGAGTTATCTATCATAAAGAGCTGTTGAAGAATTTTAAGATGCTTTTGCTTTCTCCTTTAAACATTTATTTTTATTTACTTTCCCAACATTTTATGACGAACATTATATAATTGTTTACATGATTTACTTGTGAGGGATAAGCTGAGTTAAAACTTGGTTTATTTATGCAGATTAGGCATTAAATAGTGCAAAAATAATTCAAAAAAAGTTGTATTCGCATTATATTACATTATAGTCTATATAAAAAAGCTTATCGCTACAAAAGCATCTGAGATTGCTCATTGGTCTCAGCACTTAATGACTGAGTTGCTAAGATTGAAAAAGTTTTTACACTATAATATTGAGATCAAATAACTTTTTTAACATCTGCACTGAAATCAAAAAACCAATTAAGCAACTTTTAGTATAACCATTATTCCAATTGTGTCCTTCTCCCGCCTCTGACTGCTACGACTCTTAAACATAGTTGACTGATAAAGAAAATTATTGTCTCTTTGTGCGGGCCTTTCTTCTTTTAGGACTTTAGCTAGAAGTCACTCCATCAAAGTAAGTTTACCCCATTTTTATGCTTTTTCATTTAAAGTAAGTCCAAAAGTATTAACCATTCAAATTTGGGCAAGTCATGCGCTCCAATTTACATCGAAGATAATGTTATTGTTATTGTCTCTCCTTCTGATTTTTTGTCAAATAATTTGGAAATGTATTTTTTACAATGATGGGAAATCACCATGTAGATAAATTGATTCAATATGGAGTTTAAAAAAGCCGAAGTAAAAAACACATACTCCACGTCTAGTGTGTTTCCACCCATCCAGCACACTTATTAATGCAAATGTAATCGCGGTCAAATAATGCAATGAAAAAACAGGTTCTTTTTGACCAACCTAGTGTACTCCTGCACAGAGTTCTTTTGTTAGAAGCGTTTCATAAGGAACTGAGGTTCGTGTCCAAAGTTTACAGGAAGTCCTGAGACTGCCAGACAGATATATTCTTTTTTGTTACAAATACCGTTTCAATTGACTTTTGTTTGATATGCGTCAATCCTATTCTCTTGGATTTCATTTGTTCAAAAAGATTTGGAAATAAACGTTTATGCTAATCTTAGAAGTGTCTGAGATCAAGCATTTACAGACTTTGATAGGAGAAAATTAGGAAACGTAACTGCATCAATCAGAAGCAAAATTAATGTTCATTCTTCTTAAATCTTTTTGGTTCAGAAAATCTGTTGACATTCATCGTGAGTCTATTATAGAACACATTAAAAGGAGTTTGTTATTGGTATAAAATTACAAATCCCCAATTAACATTCGGGTGTAATAAAATTTGACCTAGAAAGACCGGCTTGATATGAATCCCAATACAAGAACATAAGACGCCCGGAGAGGACTGGTTTGACGTAATGAAACTGAAAATTGAAAAGCAAAAATTTAATTTGAGTTTTCAATTATTTTTTCTTGATCTTTTTTGAGTTTTAAATTTTTGTTTTTTCAATTTCCAATTTTTAAATTAAATTAAAAATCAAAATCATCCGCTAATTTTAATTTTTGACTAAAATAATTTTGATTTTTGATTTTCAAATTAAATTAAAAGTCAAAATTAGCAACTATTTTTGATTTTTAACTTTTAATTTAGTTTACTCCCTGGGTACAAAAGAGGAAATATTCTCAGCATTTTTTTTATTAGGGTAATGATGCAATGATAATACATCGATTGAGATTATAACAAAAGTTATTACCTCAATCGTAAAACTTATTTTATTCATTAAATGAAGATAAAAGAATTACAGAGGAAAAAGATGGGTTTTTTTTCACGATTATAATCGTGTAAACGAATAACAAACCTTATAACAAAGAAACGGTTGTATCAACGTACGGCTGGTTTAAGAAAAAGACATTGGATTTAATTTTGTTTGTGACATTTAGGGACAAAGTGCTTTAAAAAATATTATAAGCCTTTGATAAAAACTAGGTCAGACCATATACATATAATGGAAGAGAAAGATACACAACGCGATAATTTCCCTATTGTTCAAACGAACAATGCGGAGGAGGCTCGTCACTGGGTTCCACTAATGACCGATTCTTTCAGTGTAGAATGCTGATAATTTTTCTTGTAAAAGATTAGGAAAATACCATAATTCCTCATTATAATCCCCAGAATTTCTCAAGGTTTTAAACAGGGGCTCAATAGAAGGTGGGAGGGATAAATAAAGGAAGGGGCTAAATAAATAATAGAATTTTAAACACAATATCTATTTTTCAAATTAATACATTGTGTTAACTTCATCTGTTTCATCATTATCTTTATCTAACAAAAGAAGTTCTACGTCTGTAGCACGTGGACATCATATTTACAAGAATAAGCTCTTCTTCACGTTGGTTATGCCGTTGGAATATATAAACATGATCTAGATAATTCGTTGCCAGTTGGGCATATACCAATCGAACTTTCATTTTTAATTTGCAAGTTCTTATCACAAGAAGAATCGACAGGTTTTCCACTGAACTACGCCAAAGTTTATTGTTTACATAGCTCTCAAGGGTTTATCTTCGCCCTTGAAAATTTTAGCTGCATAATTTGAAAGAGAATTATTTGGAGAAAAAGCTTGAAGGTCAAGCAACCATATTTGTTGTTGTCGTACGTATATAAAAAAGAAATGTATTTTTTGTAAGAAATACTGAACGGAATATGAATCCTTCATAGATGCAGGAAGGTAAGGGTTTATTCTTCACTTTAGTAATAACCTTTAAGTGAAGAGCGATGGCTAGTGAAAGTTTAAGGACAAGATTCAACTGTTAATTTTTGGTGTTGATAAAGTGAAATCTCGTTGCTTTACAAACTTAAAAGGTTTTGTAAAAAAGCGAGTTGTGGCTAGTTATCTAATTTAAATGTTATATAAAACAGTTTTAGCAATATACTATCTAATTTCTATTTAAGTTTAGGAGCTGCTCTAAATATGTAAAATAGATGGATTGCAATGAACCTGGTAGCTAAATAACTAGCTTGTACCCTCGATGAGGGGTAACGGAATTGAATTTAAATCGCTACTGGTAGCCATATGAAGGGTTTCAATCACAGCTATCAGTTTTGACGTGCTACTATTTAGACCACATTTAAGTGATGCAAGCTAAGAATTCAACTGCTTTCAAAGCAGACACCTAAAATACGCACTGAAAATTAAATAAAATTCCACAAAACTCATTTTAAACACACGTTCTTTCGAAAACCTTGATCAGTATTCGAAAACCAGATCAGCATTACCAGGAACGTTGCTTGGAAGTGTGGAATCACGGTATAATTAACACAAACATGTATATGGGAGCTAAGTTACTTATAAAAAAAAATCCACAAGTCATACCAGATGAAAATATCGGTTACATATATCGATCGAGTACAACTACTTGTCGATATACGTTAGACCTATTGAATTTATTATGTTGCACAAAAGTATTGTCTTGAAAGATCCATTTTTGATCAGTAATAACTAAATTGAGCTATGCAAACATTTTAAAGATATATGCAAAATACTGACACATAAACGGTTATAAATTTACATTGATTTGGATTGACAATATTTAAAAATAAAAATGAACAATCTGATACCCAGAAAGTTAAAAAGGTTTTGGTTTAACATAGTTTAATGAGCATATAATGCTAATGTTGTTACTAGCATAGTCATGGAGGACAATTGAAATGCGCTAGTCCGTTATGTCCGCATTGTGGAACAAATAACGTGCCCGCACGCGAAAGTCCAGGAAAGTGAGAAAACAGGATATGCTGACGTCAACAAGAATAATCGTAGTTCAGGGTATCAGATTTAACCAAGTATGCTGTAAACATTTGATAAATTTAAGGTGTATAATATTGAACCGTCGTGAAGGCTGATCTCTATTAAGCGAATTTTGGTTGCTCTAGCTCTAGCGATTGGTGTGTGAGCGTTCGCTTAAGGTTTGTCACATAATATTGCGTACCATGGGCTGTTTGCTGAGATTGTCAAAAGAGTTCAAACAATTTGAACTTTTTCAGCGATTGTTTGATTTTAAAAATGTTTAAGAGCCAATCAGAATCAAAATTATAAACATTATGCTAAAAATATGTGCAAATATTTTTTTTGCATAATAAAATAAAATCCACGTTTTTACTTCAAACTTTTGTCGTTTACTTACTTCATATGGAGATTTATTAGTCGCTTGCCATTTGGATCGCTGAAGCCAGGGCGACTAAAATTTGCCTAATGGAGATCAGCCTTAAATCAATGCTCGTTGGTTTAAATTTTAAAACTAAGGGGCTACGAAACTGCTGTCAGTTTTCGACTTTATTAACTTACACGAAGGTCAAGCTAATGGCAGTTAAAATGTTTATGATCAATGAGGACAAAGCAGCATCCAAAATCATCTTAAAATCTAAATATAAAAATGACAGAGAAGTTTCCTATATATATTTTATATCCATGATTTTTTCGACGTAAACACTTACCAATTGTTTTATTTTAACCAGCTAACTAGCTATATCCGAATTTTACATAGTGACATACGAGTTTATTCACATAAATCCAGTCGAAACAACAACACTGATTTTTGTTTTGTATCGACAAACTTGTCTGGAGCCACTTTAGCTGTAAATTTTAAGTTGAAATAGTAAATTTTTTTCGAACTAATCAATCTTTTTTAGAAGTAAAAATAAGTTTGTTTACGCAAGTTAAAAGCACAAATCCAAACCGTGCATGTAAATCTTACATTAGTCACACGCGTGTTGTTGCAATAAGACCTAGTTTAGCGAGCAGAAACCTTTTGATGTAGAAGGTTTGGTACAGAAAAAAGAAATTTAAGACTTTGATGTCACATCACAAAGGACCAAATTCAGATTGTTCACATTCACTTCACTTTTCACGGTATCGATGAAAGGATCATTAAAAGAAATGACGCGAATGTTCAATTCAAGCTTTATTGGATGCGATACTTGAAGGTTCTCACTTTTGAATTTTTTATTACCTTTACAAGTCTTAGCCGAACTAACTTTTTTCTTTTAAAACTCAAACGTGCACTAAGAACAGATTGCAGTCAAGATGTTTGAGAGAAAGGTGAGGGATTTATAAAATCATCAAGTTTTAGAGTGCGAGAGATTAAAAATATTTAACAGGGGCAGAAAAACTGTAAAAAAAAATTTGCGAGCAAGAGATCTGTATTTTAGTTTTCGCATTTTTTTTTAATTTAGAGTTTTTTAAAACATAAACCTTTATACTATCCAAAAAACATTATCTAGAAAATAGAAATAATAACAAAACTTCAAGGAGCTATGGAGAATTTTGCCAATTTTTTTTTATTAAAAATGCTGTACCTTATCATTGCATACGAATCATGGCAAAAAAAAAATACGTCTTGTTGTGACGCGTCAGATTTTAGCGGAAATTTGAGTTACACGGGACGTATACTAAAAGTGATTTCTTTTCACAAAATCGATGACATCAACACAAGTTTTCAGGTATATTTGTGACTCCAAGGGTGAAGAAGGATGTCAGTTAATTATAGGGATTTTACCGTCTGGTCTGTTAAAGAAAAGAAGTGCTGAGCAATTTTTCTTCCATTGATAAATATTGCTAAGTTAGAAAGTAAAAAAATCTAGCTTACAATAACTTTTTAGGGCATAAAAAATAGAATACTTAGGTGGACAGTTTTAACTGTTCACTACTCTCCAAAGCGAAAAAGACCCTGGAAACGAGGCTCCCTGCTCGTAAACAGATACTAACACAAACTTTTACCTTCGATACGGTTTGATGTTTATATAGAAGAATCTGTAATTGATTTTTTTTGTATATACTTTATATTTTATAAATTAAACGTTTCCAAAAATTAATTAAAACCGTTAAGAAATAAAAACATATCAACACACAAATCATAGAGTATTTACACTACGTTCTTATAAGGTTACTTAAACATAAAAACTTACGTTACAATCATAAAATACTATAAAATAATTAATCAGACTTTGACGGTTAATGTGTGGGTTATTCCTCTGGCTTAATGTCTTTAATCCAGAGCGTTTCCAAAGTCATCAAGTGTTACACAGATTTAATATTATCCATCGTAAGGGCACAAGTGCCAAAGTAACTGCCCACTGGTGTTCTCTTACGTGGTTTAGTTAATGACGACTAGTTTGGCCGATATAGCACGATGTAGATCGTAAACAAGAAATTTTATACACTATACATATTCTGGAGGCTTTATCCACTGAAGGCTTCAAAGATCGTTTTCAACTTTCTCAACGTTGAAATAACTTTGAATGGATCGTTAATTAGTTTAGGTGAGGTTTAAAATTTGTAAATAAGGATATTAATATTATAATATTGTTTAAGCTTACAAATCCTGAGCTGCAAAGAGTCCGTTTGTTATGTTTTTAACATTTTTTTCGCCCTAACGCACCTTTCTCTTCGTAGACAACTTAAGGATAAGAGCGGAGAAGATCGACTGATTATTTTCTGAACAGCTCGTTATTTCCAATCGAGGAGATATCATCCTCCTTTAAATATATTTGGGCAGCTTGAGAGCCAGTGTGAAAAAATAAATGCGTTATCCACCCATTATTCATTACACACTCCCATTTCTAAAAGATTTTAATCCGCCCAAGTCTGTTTGCAAGATTTAGAAAACATTTCCTAAATTTATAAAAAGATTTCATCAGAAATTTTCGCTGATTTTTGACAATTCCAAAAGGCGAATTAATAAAGTTCGCACTTTTCTACTATAATAAACCATTCAGCTTTTGCGACATAGATCATCAAAGATAAAGAATTTTTACACTTTTTTTCAACATTAGAATACAATTTCATTAACTAACAAACGTCCCCTATTCTTAGAATTGTGACAAAATTTAAAAAGATTCTCTGATTTTTCATGAGCAGATTTGAAGCTGCTTCGATTTCTCCAAATTCCGTGATTTTGCTGAAACCCACAACTACATTTGCGAATTCTTTTTTTCGAAGAGAAATACAGGAAATGCAAACTTAAGTTGCACATCGAGGTTTTCTGTGGTCTCAAAATTCAAGCCTAAAAATTTTTAGCTCTGGATTCATATATATCACAAAGCATGCATTGTCTCATTTTAACCTACCCTCTCCCTACAATTTGTATCTCTCATCTAAGCCAAAAAATTTTGCTTCCCATTTCTGTAAAATTTGACATTTCAACATAATTTTTAAATGCAACATTAAAAGGAATTTATTTATTTTCAGATCACAAAGCTATAAAAAAATCTAAAAGGAAACTCGAACAGTATGTCTTCCGAATAATCGCGCCAGAGTGGTTATTCCATGTTTGTAGTAAGCGCAGTAAGTGCAATGAGATGTGACTAATAAGTGGGGGACTAACGGCGTTTTAAATGAACAAAATAAATAAATAAATAAATAAAAGCATCTTTTATAATCAGTAAGATATAGATACAAACCAGTTGTATCACGAAAAGTTTATAGTAAACTACGCCAACATGGATTCAACTGTAAGGACTATCAGATTTTTGTCTTGTTACTCTTCCGATAGGTAGTTTATTCTCTTCTTTAAACCGTCATTCTCTGATACATCTTGGCAGATGTTATGGTCCTAAATACAAGAGAGTCAATCAACTGTCAGGAAACGGTTTACTTAGTTTAGGGTCACAAGCTGTCGCAAAAACTTACCTAGTTTAAGAAAAAGTAGGCGCATACAGTAAAAAAAAAGTTCAAAGTTCTGAGCTTGTTGCTTCGTAAAACCTGAGTTTTCTTAGCCGTAAAATAAGTTTTCTGCTGGCATTGTATAAAACCTTTCTCAAACTTTATTTTTCATTGAGAAAGTACAAAAATAATTACTTTAGATCTATAACCATGCACGAAAGATAGTGGGGCAAGCTTGCAACAAATTATATAAAATGTTTCTATACAAGGTTGACGCAATTGAGTTTGCAGCGGCGAACTCAGGTCTTAGGATTTTAGGTTATTTGGTTAGATAATAACTCCTAAAATGTGCTAATTGTTGCCGACATATTTTTTCTTAAATTCCTGGGCCTTTGTGGACTGTGACAGAAAGTTTTTGTACGACAATCGTGTTAGAAAGAGCGACTTGCGTATTAAAAAAGGCTGCTTACGTAACCTACGCATGTGCAAAAGTAGCACTTCGACGACAGGATGCTTTTTTCAAGTTCGTGAAATGGCCGAAAAAAGTACCGTTGTTTTTATATTTTGTTGTTGTTTTTCAGGAGGGGGTGGAGGTTAGCTATGCCCTTGTGGAAATTTTTTTTTAGATTTGCAGAAGCCTGTCGTCTACGAAACCTTCTAGTTCAAAAAGGTGTTTTATTAAAATATTTGTACCTCTCCACTGGCGGTTTTTATCAGTAAGCGGAACGTAGATAACACCCATGAGAACTTGCTTTTTAATCGAACCGTCTGCTTGCTTGTCATACTGTACCAACTCTTGGTTTCCACCTTCTGGTCCAACAGGTATAATCAAACGTCCTCCTCTTTTCAATTGGTCTATTAACTACAGAAAAATATTGTCAGCAAATATAAAGAGTATACTGTATCTTACTGAGACTGTATTAAGACAAACTTATTCTATATAAACGTAGATCAGGTGCGTGCGCTGAAAACAGTAAATGCTACTTCTTAAAACTTAAAAGAAAATTTGTATTAAAAATGGTTGCCTTTAACAGTTTAGAGTCCTATCACCATGGTAATGAATAGCAATTTAAGTTATTCCATTATCTACTAAATTAAATTACGCCAAAATTTTCTTTCGGCCAAAAGCTTTTCATCTTAAAGTGATACAAGTCTTGAGACTCTCTTATTTTTTTGCATTATAAAGCCTAAAAAGTTCTTTAGGCCATACAAAAATGAATATAAACTCCAGAATATTTTCAACTCATTGAAAATTTATGCCCAATAAAAACCTTTTGAGCATAATGGATTATCAACTAACGGAAACTTTTAGTTCGTCATCAATGTTTTGTAATAAGAGAGCAACAATCAGTTATTGATTCGGGAATCAATATTTTGTTACTTCAACGAATTTTTCTTTTGTGGAAAACCACAATGAAAAATACACATTGAACTAGATATTGAAGAACAGGAAAGAGATTTAAAAACATACAGCTTGTGGAAGAGTAGGGGCAGCTGCTCCTACGTGTATTGCGTCATATGGTGCACCTGGTTCATACCCTTGTCGACCATCACCAGCTAAAAGATAGACAGGATGTATAGATTAGAAAATTCACAAAAAGCATAATGCATCTTCTAAAGATCCACAGAGCCTGCCTCTATGTTCAGGACACATTTTCAAATGGTGGTCGCTTTGTTAATATAATTTGATTTTTAATTTTTCAGCGATTAGGCCAGGAATTAATTTTCGAGAGAATTAATTGTCGCAGAGCTGGTAAGTTCTAATATTTGGTTAGAATATAGTTCGCAAATTTAGCGAGAGAAAAAAATTGATGACTACTTACTATGAAGCTTCACGATACCACTGGATAACAGATCTTTATTCCCTTTCTCGACATTAGCTATTGATTCTTCAACAAGTTCTGGAATATGATCAATTCCATGAACCTTCCCTGTTAAACCAACCTACAGATCGCATAACAAAAAACAATCTTTTTGCACTAAAGCAATTTTACTTTTTACTGAAATAATTCGTTTAGATCGACCATGAGTTAAAACTGCTACACAGAATTTACCTTACGTCACAAAAAACGCTGTTGCAGACCTCGCAGACACTACTAAAGACTGGCCAGGAAGATATATTCAAGGTGAATCCAAGAAGATTTGAGATGGAGAAATCTAACTACATTGCTAACGCCTTGGTTTGGGTTTTAATTCCCAGAAAAGTTGTCTGGAATTTTAAAAAATAGCAAAAATCATTTATTAAAAAATCTACGGTGCAATGCCAAAAATAATAGCGCAAAGTACATACCAATTTTTTAAAAATTAAAGGTTGATCCACAAATTTCAAGGAAGCTCAAGGAGATTTAAAAAGCAATTCAAATTCCAGGTAAATTTCAGGAGATTTTAAAAAGGCCGGTTAATTTGTTGCCAATACATTAATAGTATAGTTAATAGTTTTAAACATACCAACAAAAACGACTAAACAAATAACAAATAATTAACGTTTTTTGAGAAACCACTTTACCATATAACCCATACAAGCAGTAAGGTAACCGCTACCAGAACCAACATCCAACGCAGACATTCCTTCTTGTAGATGATTTTCCAAATGCTGCAGAGCATGAACATGCTAAAGACATTTGCAGTATTTCATTGGTAGTACTGACAGTGACATAACCACGAAAAATTTCAGATGTCTATCAACACCTCTTGAGACATAAATTGCTGGCACTCACTATTTAACAACAACAGCAATGATGAACACAATGAGAATCTTTTTGGCAAGAGCTTTAATTTAAACATCAAGAAATTGTAAAAAAAATGTAAGTAAAACTAAAAAAAACTGATAAAGTTAAAAAACTCAAAACTCTTACCATATGTGGAGCACTGATAGTCACAGAGTAACCTAAAATTGAGAAAGCGTTGTTTATAAGGCCTAGGGAAGTTGATATCTGTTTTGCATACAAACATAATGCGTTTTATTCTGCTTGACATTGCAAACACGCTCGTACTGTAAAAAGTAAAAAATCAAAGGTCATAGTCAATTTTTTTTTGTTTTAAAATGAGGCAGAAAAATAGCTACTTTAAATAAAACAAGAACGTTGAATGCGCACCATAAACAACAATAACTAAAATAATAAATCCAAACAAACAATTCAACTTAAAAATAT
Source organism: Hydractinia symbiolongicarpus (assembly GCF_029227915.1). Classification (NCBI taxonomy): domain Eukaryota; kingdom Metazoa; phylum Cnidaria; class Hydrozoa; order Anthoathecata; family Hydractiniidae; genus Hydractinia; species Hydractinia symbiolongicarpus. The sequence continues at coordinate 10,522,837 of NC_079878.1, forward strand.
TGCTAAATTTGTTATGGAGGGATTTACAAACAGTGAAGTATGCTTGAAAGATGAAATGGAATGGGAAATGATGGAAAATAACGAAATTAGGTTCCTCTGAGTATCAAATCAAGAAGTAAGGTAAAAAAAACGGTAGGGGGGTCAACCAAAACCGTTAATCAACTTTCTTTGGCCAACAGCTTGAACAAGGTCATAGCTACGATTTAAGCTACGAGGAGTAGGAAGGAATGTGATCCAGCCCCTTGACTCCATAGGGATACATACTGTTTATAAAGACCAAAAAATTTTGATTCTTGAAAATCGGAAGTTTTCTCTGAAAATTTAAAAACACAAAAAATTGTACATAATAAATATATGAGCCACTCACCTATTGGCTGTGGTGAGTCCACAAATGGATTTCGATGACTATAATGTTCCCGATTTACTTTTCTCATTGCATCCTCCACTCTCTTTGATGTCAACACGTCGTACTCTAGGTAATATAGATAATAAGCCATGACTTAGGTGCTCGGGATTTAAGTTGCCAAAGAAAGCTTGAAAAAGGCTCATTCAGTACCTATATAACATGGCAATCATTTTCCCTTAACTGAAAAAGTCTCCAAACTTTAAACTGTTTAACAATATCAGTGCAATGCAGAGAACAAGAAACAAGAAACTGAATTGAACCTTCATGATTGTTTTTTTATTTTTCATATTATTTATTGAGCTGTAAACGAACTAACCAAATTTCTGCAATTAATAAATACAATAAATATGCAAATCCCAACTTACTCCTCAATTGATTAATCAAGTCATTGTTGTCTCTTCCATGGGAACGCCAAGCCATTGTTCGAATGAAAACACAAAAAGCAAAGTAACTCTGGACTGCTTTCATGGAATAAATAATATAATTTATTCACTAAATGTCCATGTATATATATTTGACATTGTTAATATAAACTGAGGAATAACATTTTCTCATGTGCAATAATTACACCAGTGCTTTTAAGTTGATAGGGTAAAGAAAAAATCAAGCAAAAAATCATTTTATATCCGATTTTCAATCCTTCCCGAAGGTGTGGCAAAAGGAAGGTAATTTTTTATAAATTTCGGAACTGGACTTTTTATAATCCTTAAGATTAACTATAACACAAACCAATGTAACCACATATACATTTTTACACCCTAATGTTCCCAGTTTTTATTTGATAACTGTCATGAAAACAATTTTTCAGGTTGTTTTAACAACTTTTTGGCGCGGTCTCAAAAAAAATTTTAATTTTTAGCATTGTTTTAACTCTGTATTGCTTCAAAAGATAATATCATAAAGAGTAAATTATAAAATTAACCTTCAGTAAACAAAATTTACATGATAGTCACCAGTGAGAATACGTGTTCTTGGAATAACGATGGCATCATAACAACTGGCTGACGTCAGCAAACACACTAATCAATTTCTTTTATGGCAAGTTTCATTAATATGGCTTGAAAAACTCAAAAGTTGTATGAGGTGATTAAATCCATGGTACCAAGAATCCCAAAATAAATAAGGTAAAACGATAACATTTTAGCCTTGTTGGACATTTTAGCAGTTCTATAAAAAAAAGTGATTAAGTGGTGGAATACAGCACAGCCCACCCTACCCCCACCACACCCCCTAACAGAGTATCATTTCACAATAAATAGGGTTATATAATGTTCTTTGCTTCCATATTTAAAAGTAAATTACAAACTTAAATTTTTTTTTGATATTTTGTCTTAGTTCCAAAAATATCCCTTTGTTTGTTTGTTATTAACAGCATAATTGTAGATTATTCGAAACAGAACATTCATTTTTTCCTGTTAGCAATGTAATTTACAGTGTTGGCAGTGAAAGACAACTTAAATACACACTCGGATGGATGGACTAAAAAATCAAAAAAAAATTAAATCAGTACATAAATTTTCGTTTACATTTTTAACTAATTTTTGTACAATTTTATAAATTTGGAAGCATAATATATTAATGATTTATGTTACTCATATATCAAAACTGACTAAATAGGTACTAATGAACATATTTAATAAGATTTCTAAAAAGAATATAATATATAAACATAATTAATTAGGTTAAAAATTCAAGATTATAAATATTGCATAAATTATATGGTAAATAATTTATGCACATAAAAATGGTTAATGTTATTTCATTCAATATCACCCAGTATGAAAAATACAAATGTGAAAATATACAAAGATATTAAATATTTTTAGAAAATGCTGTCATATTTTTTTACATATCTCAGAGGTTTTCTTATTTTATTTTTTCTGAATATAATTAAAATGACCAGGTCAACTTTCCTATGAATAGCAAAATCAAAGGAATAATAAAAATTTAATGAGCAAAATAACACAAGAAAATTGAATAACATCTTTTTGCTAAAAAACATAAGTGCATCCCGAGTAAATTTATTTGCTTCAGTAGATATAATATTTTTTATAGAATGCTGATTGCTAAATATTGGGCTGGTTAAATCTTTTGGTAGCGAAGTTAAATATTATGCTAACAACTGCGATTTTTTTTTATTTATAAGCTATAAAATCACCCGCTTATACATATGCTATATGTCTCACTAAAATTGGGCTTGGTCATCAAAAAAGTTGTTGTTGACACTTGTAGTGAATTTCAAAGTTATCACTTGCACTATGCTTTGCCAAAAAAAAATAATAAAAAGTCAATAAATTTACACTTTAGTTAACAGCTAATTGATGGCTCCTTTGTATCAACAGCTGTACCTCGGATATTCTTGTCTCTATAATAAGTTTATGTATAAAAAACAAAAACATGTATTATATATAGGGACTTTTATTTAAAACATTACCATAGGAACAAATTATTACACAATTGTATTTTGTTTTTTAACACAGAATATTTATATAGGTAAAATAGTATAATCTCTATGTTATACTGTATATGAATAGGAAGGAATAAAGTCTACTTACAACTCTTGCATCCTGATCAACAGCTCCTTTATAAATTCCTGTAAAAATGTCAAACTTGATAAGAACTTTGATTTTAAAAAAATCAAAAGAAAAAAAAACAAATACTAACAATATAATCAATATATTAGTTAGCAATACCATCTAGTATAAAACCTTATATATTTTAATACTTTTAGCCTAAAGTCCTGCAAGATGTGTTTTCAAAAATGAATTAACGCAAAATAATTGAAGTCAATCAATTTGCAAAAATAAATCCTCATGAAATCCACAAAATTTCACAAACCACAAGCTTTGTGAAAATTTACATAATATGATAGCTTTATGTTACCATATTTACTATTATTTCCAGCAGCAGGTAAGGTTGGGTTTACTAGAGAGGCAGGTTTTTTTCTTACCAAAGCATAGAAATTTGGTTAATATTATTTCATTATTTCCGACAAAACATAAATCCGCAATTTTTTAAGTCACAGACTTCTGATGTGTGAAAAGCAAAAAGCACATACAAATTTAAGACAAATATGCTCCATGCAATAAAAAAACAACTTTTACATCCTTAACATTCAAAATTTAGGCCCATAGTGAAGTATATATGGTACAAACTCAACAGAAATTACAGCAATGCTGCATGCAGATTAACGGAGGGACAGGATTATTTTTTCAAACTATATATACATATATACCAAAAATGCGAGTTTTTTAAAGAGAGGGTAATAGTATAGATGCAGGAAAAACAGAGTAAATACGTATATAATAGAGTGAATACATTTTTTATGTAATAAAATTAACATACTTCTACTGGGTTTTTTGCATCCTTTAATAGCTTCTAAAGAAAGAAAAACAAGCCTGCACTATAACTGATTTAACTTACATATATAGTAAGGACATAAAGCAAGCCCATATTAGTTTAATACCTGCAGCATATTTGTACATGTTTCATTATCTTCTTGTTCTAACAGGATGTCAATGTCAATCTCTACATCATATGATTCATCATCCTAAACACATTGATATGTTATATTATTTCAGATCACCCTCTAAAAAAAGTTTCCTTTTCAATGATGGCAAAAAATATATATTGGAGACTGCAGTCATTTTTAGGCACCTTAAGCATCATAATGTTTTTTAAATCTATCAAAAAGCTCGAAGTCTAAATATTGACATATTTTATCGTCAGAGTATTTAAAGTAAAAATGACTTTGCTGGTTTCCAGTGCAGGAATGTTATAAAGATCAGGCAAAAAGAAAATTATTTGCATACCTACTGTAGCTATATCTATTAAGGTTTGCAGATTTTTGTACATGCAAACATATTCTTGAATGTATGAAAAAAGCAGCATATGGGCTGAAATGGCTATTATTGAAAGAAATTCATACATATTCTTTGGAAGCACAACATCTGAAACACACTGAAATTAATTTATTTTATGTATGCTCTTTTTCAAAAGAACATTTGCCAATCTTGATAACCAAATATATTTTTTTAAATTAATTTTTTATGGTCTGATTTTTATAATTTATCTTTACAGGAATAAGTGCACATGCCGATTGTTTAAAACAAAACTACATATCAAGTGCAAAAATATCTATAACTAAGCTTACTTTACAGTGAAAAAGTCTTCGTAACTCAGAGTCAATCCATCCTTCCAGGGAAATCCTTTTGTTTAAAGCTGTGCGGTTATATTTTCCAGTAAACTGATATTTTGCTTTGTTGGATGCTGTATGTGTTGGACTAGATGTATCAGCATTGAATCGTAGAATTTTTCCTTGAGAATTTTCTGCCTCGCTCATTTTTTTTATTGTTTTATATTTCAAAGCATGAATTGGTCCTAAATCATTACACTAAAACATAAAAGCATATGTAAAATTAGTTGGCTAGCTAATTTGACCAATATATACATAAATATTGACCAACAAACTGGCTTTAATGTTTAGAGGTAAACCTTGGTTGTCTAAAACGCAGTTATAACTAAGGCAGAAGGAAGTCACATATAAGTTTCCTGTTGAATGCCTGCATAGTATTGAAACATTGCTTTAAAATATTCATTATATATATACATATATATGCATTTTATAAAAATTCATTATTTTGTAAAAAAATCGAAACCTGGAGGAAACAGCATGCAATAAAGTGTTCTGTCTTGCATTATTTATGCAAAATACTAACACTCGAATAGTACCTGCTTAATCATACCACCACTGACCCTGAACATCTTTATACATCTGCCATTTTACTGATGACTTTGGCCTGTGCATCATGAACCAAAGAATAATCTTGTTCCTATAGGAATTATTGCCTTGTAAAAAAAGAGAGTGCTGGATTCCAATGAGTCATATTATAATTGTAAACTTGTTGATTTAAAACTTGATATATAATATAATAAAAATGTAAAATAGTTATATTTTTTATCTTATATATATATACTTTTTTATTGTTAATTATGTGTGCATGTTTTCTAACTTAAAACATTAAATAGTGTTATATTAAAAGTTTAGCATTTGTTACTTGGGGTTAAAGATGTACAGGTGTGTCTGTACTGACTCCCAGTATGAGATTAACCTGGTTCACTAGTCTTGTTTGGCATCCAACATTATTAGTTTTACTGATGTGATGGTGGCCTAACAACACTACACTGACTAAATCAAAACAATAGACTATAACTTAAGACCGTAGCTTTATAACAACAAGCATGGTGGGTATAAATAAGGAGTGGAACACAATAAACCTCTTGCTCTTGAACGGTTCACACATTTATTTGAAGCCGGCGTGACATATGGTATGCACATGCACTTATTAATCTGATATTATTTCTGTTTAGTTCGTGTGGTTTGGTTAGCTAAAGTATATATCTTCCTAGATTTAACCATATCAAATCTGATGTTTTATAGTTAGATTGGCTGAAACTTGGATCTACCTTGGTTCACATATATATATTTAAAATAGTCAACCAATACATTAAACTTGACAGAAATTTTGACGTTTGGGATACGTTGTTTTGCTTGTTAGCTATATGCAGATTATTTATTGTAACCAATGTTGGCTGTGGATTCTGAATACAAGAACTACAAGATATTTATGACAGGCGAGCTTAATTGAAACTGGTATATGTATAGCAGGAGCATTTCTTGATTGTGGTAAACAAATATGGTGGAATAAAATAATCCAAATCACAGAAGAATCCATTTTGTGTATGAATAGCTAGAGCAAGAAGCAGCAGACAAAAAGGGGCCTTGCTTTACCTATCTCTTATATCTTATTGCCTGCCTATAAAACCAAATGTGGTTAGATAATTAAATAATTAGATAACTCAAAACCTAAAAGATATTTTCATGCATGAAATAATAAAGTAGCTAGAACTAGCTAGATAAAGCTCCCTGCTAGAAAGCTTTAGTAGCTTAGCTCTATTCAAACTAGCAACATTATTTTGACCTTAAAATTTGTTTCAAGCTAAATAGTATATATGCATATAGCTAGACGAAGATAAAAAATGCGAATTCTGCAACAACGAAATAAAAATATCTTCATGCATAAAACAACGTATCCAATCCAAAACCACAGGACGTTTGTTTATTTTCTTTTTCTAATATTCTCGATTAATTTTTCAGCTAATCGAGGCGGTTATGGAAGGAAAGGGGGTCGAGTAAGAGGGGCGGAGTGTTTAAGGGGTAGGCTACACGTACTCAGATTTGCCAAATTCTGATAAAATTTTGTGTTCAAATGTAAGTTTAAGTTGAAATAAAACTTTGCTTCAATTAGATTCAAAGAGTTAACTGCGTTTAAAAGAGTTAAACCCTTTTACAGTTTTGAATAAATTATCAGGGATGACTCACAATTCAAAAAGTGTATGCAGTAACGTATCCGACGTTTATAGATTTCCATTTGACTGCATTTTCTTTAATAGCGCGAAAAACTTACAAGCTTTTTTGTTAATGCATGCGCACTTAGACTAAAACTTATAACACTTATTCTACCTTTCTTTTAAAACTAAAACAAGCTCAAGACTGGACAAAAAACATTGAGATATTGCTTGACTTTGCGAAGACAATTTAATACCTTCCACATCAATGACTTTTGAAATTACCCAAACTAGAGTTTCTTAATTTTGTTTCATTGAAAAATTTAGCAATTTTTCCACTCTAGAGAGATCAGTTCCAAGGTTAATTTCAGTTGGGACCTTGAAATGATGTCCGTTATATAGAGGTGTCCGGTATAAAGTGTCCGTTTTATCCGTTCCCAAGTAAAGTGCTCGTTGTGGAGAGGTGTCCACTGCAAAGGATGTCCACTATAAGGTGGTTCACTGTACTCACACACATGCGCTCCATTATTTCATGTGTACAGTGTCTATGCCTGGTATTGTAATTGACCATTTGTTGATAAAAAGATACAAACATATGGTTGAAACACTTTACATGGAACTGAGGAATTTTGACTTCCTATACTGGGAGTTTAAATAAAAAGACAACCTCTGAAATGTTTTTTAAAATTAATCTTGCTGAACAAATTATGGAAACAATCTTCCTGAAAAACATAAAAATAACTACTTCTTCGGTGAACATTTGTATTTTGCACTGTCAGAAATCAGAAGTCCTGATATCCGTAATGTACAAGTACGAGTAATACAAGTAAAGTTTACAACGAGAACATCGACGTGATGTCATTGCACAAAGAATATTACTTTTATTGTAATCGCCTCCTACTCTAGGATAACAACCACCGTATTCTGTAATAGCCAAACTAATAGCTCTGATGCTTTTTTCGGTTGGGAAAGCTTTTAAGATTGTTTTTCAATGACGACGTAAGAAATTACTAACATAATTCCTTATTTAATAATGTTTAGACAGATTAATAAATATTAAACTATCGTTGATAGTTGCATCATTCTTTATCTCCAAGGTTTATTTTGGGAGATGTTTCATGCTTTTGAATTGATTGGGGCTTCTTGCTTTCGTCGAGGTCGACATAATATAAAAAAGAAAGAAAACAGCTGTTAAGTACGTCTTATTTATAAAGTTAACGATAACAGCTTGTTGTGAGAGGGAAAGAACAGTATTGAACCATTGAATTTATATTAGACGCGCTTTTAACAGCGCATGCGCGAAATTTACGCACTGATTGCAGCGCAAAATCCGAAAAGAACCCTTGTTTCCCGAAATCTTCGAAATCGGGAAACATCGCTTGCTGATGGAGTTTGGCATTGATAACACTATCATTCCGTACTTGAATAGTTGCACTGTGTAAATTTAGCGTCATCCTAAAATTGCTTCCTTGACATGTTATGCATTGTTTTTGAGAAATGTAAGAAAGGCTTACCTAGAAATAAATATTATTTCGCCTCGGTATTTACTTATTGTCAACTCCTTCTGCTTAGTGTACAGCCCTTCAACCCTGTGTGAGAAAGGAAAACTATGACATGTGACAGCAAATACAACATATTTGTACTTTGCAAGTTGAATATAACATAATGCTCTCATATTGCATGATAATCGCAAAATGTTGTAGTAGATTATTTGCTCGTTAAGCGATTATGGCTATGCTTTACATGGATTTTGTTCTACCTGGATTTTTTTCTTAACTTATATAGATTTTTGTAAAATTGGTGGATCCTAAACCCTGTTTCATATAACTTCAAAATGCCTTTAACAAGAGCCATTTCAATAAAATAATTTAACCCCAAATCTATATTATAATACCCGTATACGTCCGTCCGTCCGTCCGTCCGTCCGTCCGTCCGTCCGTCCGTCCGTCTGTCTGTCACGCAAAATGGTAGCTAAGCTGCGCAGGTAGCGAGACGCACGCAATGCGGTATAAAAAGGACGGGCGAACTCTTGGATTTTCCCACGGACTAACGACTAGTTTTAACGACAAATTTGACAAGTTTGGAGTTTGAATTATCTATAATCTGGCCCACCTGCCTTTTTCAAGACATTTGTTAGAACTGTAAATTTTTTTAAAAATTTTAAAAAAGGCCTTTCTTTTTTTAAAATTCCTGAAATTTTATTTTAAATTAACAGACGCAACCCCAGCGTTCAATGGTATTGCGTCCCATTCTAACCGTCCCAATTTCTTATATCGCATAGTCTCTTATATTGCGAATATCACAAAAAATAAAGAGCTCTTTATCAACTGAGATTTGGTTAATGTCTTCGTGCATCTTGTAAATATTTCCTATTAATCATTGGATACAAAGTCGTTCCTTGATCCTGATATTTTTTGCATTCATTACTTCGGCACCTCAGTTTTTAGCCAATGAAATTGTTTTTCTCTTTAGATCAAAAGATATTGGACGACAAGACATGCGCAGATGAATAATTGTAGCACTTGATAAAGAGATTACTTTAGATAGATTTGATTGTTTGTAAAAAAATATGAAGAAAGTAAAGTTATATATAGGTCAGTTCTTTAATACTTCACATTCGTGAAATGTGCAATGATAACAAATGACCTATATATAAGCTATCCCGATAAAATATCTACATGCATCACTAACATATTGCAGCACGTAGTATAGTGGGTTCATCTGCGGCTCCCAGTTCTGGGTACCGTGTAAGTTGAAATACAAGGTGCTACAAGACGAATTTAAAAACAGAAAAACTTAATTGTGTTGAAAACGCAAGAAAAGATTGCGCATCTTATGTCAATTATGATCAAAAAGAAATTTGCTGAATGTTCCATGATGAAATTGCACACACTTATAACTGCCTGATTTAAGTTTTTCAAACGACTAACTAACTAACTAGCTAGCTAGCTAGCTAGCTAACTAACTAACTAACTAACTAACTAACTAACTTACTAACTAACTAACTAACTAACTAACTAACTAACTAACTAACTAACTAACTTTTCTACAAAGTGGCGAATTTGTTACCCAAAAACATTTCTCTGCCATGTCTTGTGTCTCCCAAAAATGCAGTGTAACTTGAACACACACAGTTCTGGAATTGGAGAGGCATTAGCGGCGGCATCCTGCGGCATACCCGTAACGGCTATGAAAATTCTAGGAAGTTGGTCTAGCGACTGTTATCGCAAATTTATTCACTTAAGTGACAATGTTTTAAAAAACTTGTGTAGTAACATTGCTGATGTTAATAAAAGTCACTATGCTATGGGATGTGTTGGCTCTGTAGTGTAATATATTGGGTGTAATTTGTTGGAACATCTCATTTGTCTTGACTCTCCTTCGCCAGCTGTTTAGGAAAGTAATCTGTAGATACAAGTCATTATAGTCATGGTAACGTACCTGACTCTCAGTTCATCACAATCAGCAGCACTATTATAGAAAACATGCGCCTTACCCTCAGGGCATGTCGATTCGCTGACGCTCAGAGCATGTCGATACGCGTAAGGCTCACAGCATCTGAATTGTCTCATACACCTGACTCTTAGGGTATGAATGAAAGTACCAGTAATTAGCATGTGCCTGACGCTCAAGGAATGTTGATGTGCCTGACGCTCAAGACATCTCATCTGTCCCAAATGCATGATGCTCAAAATATGAATTATATTTGGGTGCATGTGTGTGAAGGAGGCAGTGGAAGCAGAACATGTTGTATCGATTTTTTCTAATTCCAATACATTGTTTTAGATCAATTTTATGTCATTACTCAGGAACCCAAACCAATTAAATGGAGTGCAACTGCAAGTTGTGCTTAGGTTAATTGTGGTGACAGGGAGGATAATAAGCACTGTGGTCAGTATACATTTGGTTTACCGTGGCTATTGATAATGCCCAGTAGAGCCTTGTGGAGGTGGTTTCTAGCTATATACAAGGTCTTAAAAGTTACAAGGACTATCAGTCCCACTTGCCTGCAGAAGACATGAACCATACTCAGGTCTTCAGGAATAATTTGCATTACGCAGATGTATCTTGAGCTGAACATTTACATTTCGCAGCAAATTTCAAAATGTTTTAACGATCACCTGCCTGTTGCTTCTTGATTTGTAAAAATGTTCTTGATTTGTAAAAATGTTCGTGTTCGTGTTTTTGTATAACACGGGATGGTTTCTGGATAACTAGGTGGTATTCTGTATTTTGCAGACCAGAATTTATGAAAATTAACTCCGTTCGATAATTCGAAAGTCACTTTTTCAAAAAACTACTTGTACCAAATTTGCTTCTTGCGTTATAGAGTTATGGTTTGGTAAGTGTCAAAAACTCTAAATTATCTTTTTTGCTGATGTCAGCAATTCTGTGTTACGTTTTTTAACTAAATGGAATCATTGGAAAGAGAAAGTGTTTTGAAAAAGTATGGCTTTATCTATCACGATTGGTCGTTGAGTCAATGTCTTACTTGGCCAGGATAGTTTTCTGAATTTAATTTTTTTTTTCCAAAATTTCCTTGAACACTCTGAAATTTCCGAAATGTATAACACATTTAGAACAAGGTCAAGTATGAGAAACAAGAAACACACATATACGGATATATGATCATAAAAAATAATTTATTTTACAATAAAAATATATAAAATTACTTAAAATATACAAATAAATAGAGTTTATTTTCAGCATGTACAAAGATGGAACTGTAAAGATTTATTGACAATTGATTGATTTATTTACTTTTGTCTTGCCCTAATTTCCAGCTCTCTTCTTTGATGAAGCTCCTAAGAGTGGAAGCTTTGCAAACTTGACATATAAAGTGTGGATTGTTGCAATTTTTCGGTTTGTGTCCACAGTGAATATGTGTTATGATGGGCATAAACCTAACAGTTAAGAAAAGGAAAAGTTACAACGGATTACATTTGCTTCCTTGTTGATTCTTGCTTAAGATAATGCTCGTTTTTTAAGTTTTTTGCTACAACCCGTAGTAATTTTCAGAGATGCTTTGATGAAATGTCAAATATTAACATTTACTGTATGGCATCTAAATTTTATATTCAGATCCTCCTATCTCAGGAACAAAACTAGGAAAAACAATTGGCTGGGGAAACAATTAGTGGAATAACCTAAGAAATCTGTAGCGAGAAGTACCTTTTGAACCCGATTTACTGACCGCTTTAGATGTCAAACGCATCCATGCCTTGGCTTACAAATCAGCTTCACTGAACCAAACCTTCGTCGGTCAAATTTTAATCAACGCCTTTTTCGTCACCTCTTCATAATTTAGTAATTTAAGGACGACGGAATTTGGTATTTCTAGTATCTTATTAGGAAAAAAGGAACAGTTCATTCTCTTCCCCTGAGCTCCTTGAGATTGGAAACCTCGAAAGTGGATTTATCTCAAAGAGCTCTGTGGTCGAGAATGGGAACAGCTCTTTATATACCTCATATCGGATGCTTGCGCAATCTGCGAAATCTTTTTGCAGTAAACTTGCAACTTCTTTAATTGTTGCTCCATTATAAGTATGCGATTTTTATCATTGATTTCACTGAATCGAGGATGATCTTGCAAGCCATTTAAAGCTTTGTCAGAAAGTTGCTTCAAGCATTTATCTTTAAGAAGCGGCAAGTCGTACTCTTGTGCTATAATGAGTTGATCAATCGTGGGTACTTTTCGAAGTAAGTACGCTTCACACAGGTCTTTGATTTTCTTTATTTGGTATTCTCTGGATAAGTTTAACAAGCTTTCAACATCGGTGTTTTCTGAAATTAAAATAAAAACATTGAATCTCGGGCCTTGCGACTGTTTTAAATAATTAAATGTATCTTATCAATTTGTTTGGAACGCTTTCACTAATTAACTAACTAGTGACTAACTAACAAAAATTAGTACAGCTTTGTACTGTTTTTTTTACATGCGAGGCTACGCTCGCTCGCTGTGACAAAATGGTAAACACTTTTACAAAAAAAAAATGTTCATTCAAAGTCTACGCTTATGATATTCTGACGGGACTGCCGTCATAAAAGAGTCCTGGGGACGAGGTTGATGTGCTTCTAAGCCAAAACTCGCTCTATTGACAAGTTCCCTATCGCAGGAGGGATTTGATGGTGCATATAAGGATCACAGTAATTCGGTTAACGGTTTAAGACTAAAAATTGAAAGCAAGAATAATCATCAACCAGAACGACACAACACCTTGTCCCTAGGGCATTTTGTATCTTCTGACAGTGGACGGCGATACGTCTCGCCGTACCGGTTATAGAAAAGAGAAAACAGACGCTGGGGACGAGTGCGAACTAGTGGAAAACCTGAATGAGTTCTATAACAGCTAAAATATTATTTATGTGTTTTATGTTATAAAATTACTACCGTTGATGAAATAATTTTTTGCGGTTATTTTGCACAAGCTTAAAGCGCTAAGCAAAAAATATTAAAGTTTACCATTGCCCAGGGTAGTTTCGGGTAATGGCCAAAATCTAAGGCTCCGAAAAGTACAGGACCCTAAACATTTAGCAAGCGCATGGATAAATATTAAAACTCAGCAACTATGATAGCTAACTATTATTAGAAAATCTAGCAAGAGAAGGATGAAACAGCGCCCCTTGATTGAACAGAGTTAGACAACCTCATGACAAGAATTGCTTTATAAACCATTGTTGGGCCTGTTAAAAAGGTAAGGGGGGGGGGTCGTTTTCGATTTTGAGAAAAGTGTCAGATCTGCAAAAAAGAGACTTTACATGAAAGTGGTACCTGTAATTTGATGACCAAAAGGATAAATGAAGTTGAGCAGCTGTTGAATATCTGCAGAGCTTTTGTCAGGAAACGTTATACTTGTTTGGTGTTTCTCGATGAAGTGGTCCGATTCTAACATCACTTGAAACACAGGTGAGCAGTGAGACAAGATGGAACGGTGAACATAAAATTTCCTTCCTTCTACCTGCAAAACCAAATCTGCGGACTGAGTGAAATCCCAAAATTGTCTGTTGGTTTTGTACGGTGAACGAAATACACTCATGTTTCTAAAACAAAAAACAAATATGGGGTAATTCACGTTTGTTACTGCGGTTTCTTGTGACACTTTCTTCCCATTTAAATGTTTTTATAGCTACAAAAAAGTTTATCCCCTCACCAATTTTATTGAGAATTCACTGCTGCTGCAACTTTCTCAGCACTCAAGATGACGCGAACCACTTACAAAACGTGGAAAGTAAATTTATCGGTTAACCTTCGTCCCTCGGGTAAAATTTTACTTTTTATTTTACTTAGTGGTAATTTTGGGATTACTGAACCGTATCTTAAGGCTGGTTTCCATCAGCGCTTTCATATGCAGCTTCCAGCGTTTGGGTGTCCACGCTTAAGATGTTTGATTTCTATCATCTAAAAAAATGACGGCGTTTTCTGATTTTATTTATTGCTTAAAAAAATTTCTGCTATAAAAGTGTTGGGAAATGACTCGTCTCAACTTCCAAAGTCTCTAAAATACATGCGCCATAGCCGGAAAATGCACATGCACGGAACACTAAGTTGCACGAAAATGGTTGGTCAAAAAATGGTGTTACAAAATTAAGAACGTAAATAAACTTTGTGGCATCTCAGAGCAACGACGTCCAGAAACAGCTGACAAGCTGTTCTGTTGGAACATAAAGGTGCAGAAATAAGCCTACAACTTCAAGACACTCCTAACCGACAATCTAGGACTGTGTAAACTGGGATATTGGTCTTTTGCAACACAAATCTTATTCTGTCACAGTTTTTGTCCCCCCGAAACAGTTTTAGAAGGCCCCGATGTCGTGCTCAATCAACACTGTTCGTGGGGAAAGGGGGGATTAATAGGGGGGGAGGCCGTAATTATTTTAAATCCCATTTACACTGTCCGAGATAGCCATTTCCAACTGTGTAAAGAAAAAGGGGGATGAGAAGACTTTTTTCTTCTTCTCACTTAAATTGTAGTTGGGCGTGTCGTTTTCTCTAACTCTTGGGTGTCTTGGGGTCTGACAATTTTGCTTTCATCAACAAAAAGCTTCTTTGATGTTGTATCTTTTTTCGCCCGCCATTTCTAAACTAGCTAAGGCGAGCACGAAATTTGCATCTCATTATCTTTGGAATTTCAAAAATGCTCAGTATAACTGGGCATTTTTGTATCAAGTGACCATCCTGTTCCAGGGTCATTGTTGCCCACTCCGTAATAGCGACTTAAACCACAAGACCCTTGGGACGAGGTTGTTTCCGAAGTGCTATGGTTTTCACGGTACATTTTGCTGCATTTCGCTGATTTTGTTGCTCTCGATTCCTTTGTTTTCTGCTTAAAACATTTGACTTCGGCTGCCGCCAAAGTGTGGACTTTTGGACCCTCTTAAAACAAAAGAATTATGGTGTCAAGAACAATCCCGCCGAAGTTAGGACTTTTGGACTCCCTTAAAACAAAAGAATTTGTGACGTCAAGAAGAATCTCGCCGAAGTCGTCGAAATTTACGGTAAAAGAATGATTGATATTACGGGATGGGTGCCAGGAAAAAATTTAATCTTCCTATTGCTTCTGACTTGCGGTAGCCGGTCTGTTTGATGGGTTCGGCCAACTTCGGCGAGCTGCAATTCCGAAGTTTCCTTCCAGTTCTACATGTCTACTAAAAGGAATCGTTTTGTATTGACTTGTAGCAAGTAAATGGAAGTTTTGAATATATGATTGCGGAATGAAAATTGAGCAATGGTGCAAAAACGGAACATTACTGGAAAACATTTATTCTCTGTGCCGCTTGTGATTGCAGAAGGAAACAGTTTCGCAGAAAAGCAGGTTTTCACTTAACAAAAAATCATAGCTTCAACTCAATGACTTCGCTTTCAGGTACATCTGTTTACTTTTAATTCCATTGATCTTAGAGAAAGATACACAATTGCTTATCATTTCTGTGTCAGCAAGTGTGAACATAAAACTGTTTCTAGTTTTACTTTCAACAAGTTTGAAAAAGCGGAGCGAGTTTAGAATACTCCCTGCAATATTTAAGAATTCTAAACAACGCGACCAACGCGTGCTATGTATTGTTAACATGGAATTCCTGCAAAAGTAACCAACGTGACGAACGCGTGCTATGTATTGTGACGATGGAATTCCTACAAAAGTAAACTACGTGACCAACTCGTGCTGTGTATTGCAACCATGGAATTCCTACAAAAGTAAACTACGTGACCAACGCGTGCTATGTATTGTGACGATATGGAATTTTTACAAAAGTAAACTACGTGACCAACGCGTGCTATGTATTGTGAAGATAGAATTTTTACAATAGTAACCAACGTGACTAACGCATGCTATGTATTGTGACGGTGAAGTTCCTACAAAAGTAACCAACGTGACGAACGCGTGCTATGTATTGCCACCATGGAATTCCTACAAAAGTAACCAACGTGACCATGGCGTGCTATGTTTTGTGACGGTGGAATTCCTACAAAAGCAACCAACGTGACCATGGCGTGCTATGTTTTGTGACGGTGGAATTCCTACAAAAGCAACCAACGTGACCATGGCGTGCTATGTATTGTGACGGTGGAATTCCTACAAAAGCAACCAACGTGACCAACACGTGCTATGTATTGCAACCATGGAATTCCTACAAAAGTAAACTACGCGACCAACGCGTGCTATGTTTTGTGACGGTGGAATTCCTACAAAAGTAACCAACGTGACCAACGCTTTATATTCGTATCGGGAATTGCTACAAAGGTACCCTAACCCTAACAGACGTGATTGCAATGCATTTCTTTTATGCGCGACTTACGTAGGTTCATTTTATTGTAAAGTTAACATTAGAGGTGGTATTCTTAAGTCATGCCGAAATAATTTTGTGTCGAATTCAAAAGAGCTTTGTGTTGTCTTGGGTTTCATTTTTAGTTAATAACAAGACATTTTATAACAGCACAAACCGAATAGCTGGCCAGCTGGTTATTTTTTGTAGCTGGTAAATGTGTAAGGTATAACAATTTGTTGACTTCATAATAACTTTGTATGTCAACTTTTGTAGATTCAAAACTTCTGGCAGTAGACACTTTACAAACGATTTTTTCACATGCCACAAGGCCAATAAAGGAGGAAGACTTTGACAAGACTAGGTGATGTTTTGGTTTAAAATCTCTGGCATCATATCAAAAGAATTCCTGGAAATAGTGCTAATTACATACATTTGGAAGAAGATGGGCATAGAAATGTGTAATAATGTAGTTAACGTTAATAACGAATAATGTAGTTTCTTGAATAATTTTGTTTTGTTAAAAAATTTCAAGTATTTATAGTAATTATCGCATTTATGCGATAATTACTATAACTTGACAGCTACAAGGTATTTTCAGCTACAAGGTATTTTCAAGTTTGATTCCACATTCTAAAGGTTTGTGCCAGAAACGCTTGCTGAAAAAAAAAGAAGTCTTTTTCTTGTTATTAGGCTAATAGGGCTAAATATTTTATGATTGAATGTTGTGCTGAATTAGTGTTCATTCTTTCGTTTTTGTAGGTTGTTGTGTTGTAAACTTGTTTCTATTTTTACTTAAAAACTAACTTTCAAGTAGCTGTCTTTACCTATAGAAAATCCTGACATAATCTTGTCATTTTTAATTTATTGTATTTATCTGTTGTTGTTTATGTTGTTGTTGCTATGATCTAATAAAACAAACAAAGCCTATTCACATAAGTATTTTTGTGTTGTTGTTTTTTGCTTATTTTTCTCTCAGGCCTCCTTTTTCATGTTATTAAATGTTTTGAATGGATTAAATGTCAAATGCATTACTTAATTATAAGAATTTTGTACGTCTTTTTACTGAAACTAGTTTCCGAGATCTTATAGCCTCAAGATTAGCTATTATATTCACCCATAACCTGCAAAAACGAAGTTTACCTTTTGCAAAAATTATTAGAAGAGAATGGTGTTTACTTTCAGAGTGTTTGGTAATAATGTTACTTTCAGAGTGTTTGGTAATAATGTAGCAATGTAAAAACTTTCTATTTGGATATGTTGTCATCTAATCTTAAACAAAATGATTTTTCGCAATGTTGCAATGTAAAATCCAATTTTTTTTCTTCATTGAATGACTTTTTTTTGGAAAATACTGTTTTCGTCATACGGCAACTCACATCAAATTTAGCAATGCAACAAGCCAGGGATTGCACTAAGATAAAGAAAATTTTTAGTTTTTCTTTACGAAGAATTAACAACATATAAATTCAACACAAATTACAAAATAATTTATTCTTACAAAATAACTATTTCTAAAAAATTCTTGTATTAACAACATCTGAGTGCAAAAAAAAAAGAATAGAAAATAAAATCGAACTAAAAATTTATTATTGAAGGGAAGAACAATGTAAAGGAACAAATATATTTGTAAGTATGAGTTGGGGAGGGTACGACCAGTTTTAATTAAATTCATTAAAAATGTTGAAATTTTACTAGAATTTTTAAATACGTTTTAAAATGCATCTTTGTGCTTATTGCTAGTCTTGTTAATAAAAATCTACCTTGAAAAGAAACGAATAAATTTATAGGTATGAGTTGGGGAGGGTACGACCAGTTTTAATTAAATTCATTAAAAATGTTGAAATTTTACTAGAATTTTTAAATACGTTTTAAAATGCATCTTTGTGCTTATTGCTAGTCTTGTTAATAAAAATCTACCTTGAAAAGAAACGAATAAATTTATAGGTATGAGTTGGGGAGGGTACGACCAGTTTTAATTAAATTCATTAAAAATGTTAAAATTTTACCTTAAAATTCCCTAAACTGATGATTCCCTAAAATGACTGATTTTACGCCTCTTATTTATAAACCCATTAAAAAAATCATTTCTAATAAACGCCCCTTTTAAACAACCCCAAAATTTATCAGCTAAATAAGATAAACGCCCAAATTTATCACCTAAACAAGATAAACGCCCATTCATTGTTACTTGTGACACAGAAGAACTACAATGGTTTTTCTACTTCTTAAAATATTTTTTTATCGCAATTTCGTATTATTGTACCTCCAAAGTAGATATCCAGAGACGCCCAATTTTAGCGCCTAGTTTTTTTGAGGATCATTTACATTATCAAATTTTTTCCTCCGATTATTCACCTATTTTGGAAAAGCGAATTTCAAGTTTATTTTCAGAGTTTTCTTACCTTTTCCTAGAAGTAAGCTGGTTTGAAACAAACAGAAATTTCATTGAGAAAAAAACTTTACAATTCCCATGTTTAAAAAAAAAAACAAGTTAACCAAAACATATGCAGAAAAATTATTTAAAATTGTTTCCAACTTTCAAGGACCTTTTTTAATAAGCATATTCAATTTCCAGGTGTTTCCAGTTGCGGTGACTCCCCTGACTTGAGAAAATATAGACTGCACGTGACAATGCATGAAAAAGTACGATAGACTCTGTAAGCAAAATTTATAACAACAAAATGCTATAAAAATATTAAAGATTAGATAATGCGTTAACAAAACTGAATTGTTCAAGACATTTGAACTAATAAATTAAACCTTCTATACATAAAATTGCATATTATCCTGAACGATGTCGAAATTCCTCACAGAAGTAAGCTGAAGCATAGAGATATAGTCCATTCAAGTGCAGAGATGGAGAGCGTTGAAATTTTGACTATGGTGCACTTTCCTCTTTGGCTAACGAACGGCTTTTTCTCTAAAAACAAACATGTGAATAAGACCGTGGACATTCTTTACACCTAAGGCGGAGAAAAATTTTAAAAGAACTTCTAAGCAAAACATGAATTTTCTTAGTGAACGAAAATATTTTCTGATCGTTGCAAAAGATATAGAGGTGATGGTTATTGGTTTTGCAGTTACTAAGGGACGATTCACAAATCAAAAATTGAACGTTTAACGCCAGTTAGGGTCGGAGCGGGTAAATCGGTTGACGATTGATTTATTTGTCTACGCGTCGTAAAGCGTATAATCGACTGTGCGCTTAATTTGAGAGATCGATGATCTCGATTACTACATCTTTTTTATTCTGACGATCAGGGCAGGGTGGGCGTCAACTCTAAACTTCGGGTTGACGTCCAATATAAGCTTTTGGGTCATTTCTAAAACAACTGAAAAACCATTTTCAGGCTTTAAATTATAGAAAAAGTAACAAAGCCCTAAAGCATTTCTGAAACTCCTTGCAATGTGTACAAAACCGTGCATGGACCAGATGTTTTGTGAATGCTACATGAAGGTATGTGCATGCTGGGTACGACATAAACAAAAAAAACAAACGTGACGGCTTACTTGTATGTGCGTTAGTTGGTTTTCTAAATATATACCTTTGGAGCCTGTAGAACAAAATAAAACTCCATCAACTAACCCAGCCGAAACCAACCATTAATAACGACGGTATAAAATCCATCGGTTAAAAATGACGATTTTTTTGTTAGGTAACGAAAATTTTTTTACCGACAAAATTAGTGACCGACGAATATTACTGGCAGACGAACATTTTTATCCGACGAATTTAATCCTCAAAGAAGGAAATCAAAACTTATTAAGTTATATCCGAGTTCTGGTTCTGAAAAAAAATGACTAGCCTTCATACCGAAGAAAAACGGCGAAATCTTTTTCGGAATATATTGTTATTATCTTCTTCCACGACATGATGCAACGTCAGTTTCATTTTGCCGCCTAAACGAAAAAAATAAACAAAATAAAAATAGCATACGTATACAAACTCAATGATTTATACTTTCTACTGCAGGCCTTTTATAAGAATACGAGAGGTAGATTTTTGCAGTGAAAATATTATTGCAAATTTCAAAGCAGTGGTTCGGAATACAGCACAGGCGTGTTTACCAAGTGATGTTACGAAAGCTACATGTCCCGTAAAAATGAGAAATGAAAAACTGTTAGACCGTGGAAAGATGTGTTCGTCTTTCAGTAAAAAATTTACTTTGTGGAAGGTCCGTATAAAGCTACGATTTTGAATATACAGTATAGGTATATTATTATAAATCTGTTTCGTAAAAAACACACTATAATGGCTTGATGAAGTGCATGGTACTAGACTGGTCGCTTCTTAAGGGGATGGGGAGGGGGCTTTTTATTTTTCCTACTAAACTTGATTAAGTGTTAAGTCGCAGTATTCAGGAGGGAAGGGCGTATTTTAAATTTTGAGCCAAGAACAGGCGTAAATTCCTGCTCCAGGCACCTCTTCAAGTGTTTACTCGAGGTTAATAGTATGTGATTTTGACACAGTATATCATTTGGCATAATGACAAAATTTTTAAAAAGTCAGCGAATTTTAAAAAGATCAAGTAAGTCATTAAAAATGGCCTGGTAATAAATTTTATTGCAGACCATTTTGAAAACATGTAACATGTGACATTGCCAAAATGTCAATTTTTATTGGCAAATGATTCTAAACCAATTCGTCCTTCCTGAGCTTAATTCATATCATTTAAAGTAACGAACATTCTCCAGAATAGTATTTTTAACAACTGTTTATGATTTCGTAGAAATTCGTCATACCGTTATCCAATTCAACAACCCTTGTCACTGGGTTTTGTCCTAAAAATAAAAATAATAAGCGTCAAGATAGTTACGTGGGTCTGCTATTCTAATGTGCTGAAAAGATGTCATGATTTTGTCGTATAGGTTTCAAATTTATAATACGTTGGAACAGTGTAGTAAACTATTATCTTTTCGTCAACCTTTTTTGTCAACTTTTTGATTTACGGGGACAGGATTTCCTTAGTTCGACGACGAGAAAAAACTGATAAATGCTAATTTAAACTATGCTAGGCATTCATTTTTAGTTATCCATGAAGTTCGTCCCTGATTTATGCAAACATAAACGGTGATGTGAACGTGGAATCACACATACCTCTGAAGAAGTTTCGTAGTAACATAGAACGTGAATCAATCACATCTTTTCCTTTCTTATCGCTTTTGACTTCCAACACTAAGTACAAACACGGGGAAACACCGACGTCGCTTTTCGTCTGCAAAGAAAAATGGTGACACAAATTGCAAAGATTAATCACTAATGCGATTTTAATACCACCGACTTGCAAACATCGCTAAGGTAACGATGGCAACGCTGATGTAACGATGGCAACGCCGACGTAAACAATAACATCTCTGATACAACACAGCTGACGAAACGACAACACAACGACATTACAAAGCTTTACTGTAAACACAACAAACCTGAAAAGATTCGTCGACGATTATTTTTTTCCCAACTTTTAAATTTGTAGTTCGACATAACATTCGATCGCTTCGATTCAATATGCTTCTCCTTGCTGGTTGCTCAAATTTTGCATGCCTAAAAAAGGTAATAAAGAAGTTTAAACAGATCCTACATTAACAGGGAATGGTGCTTTGAGTTTCAACGGTGGTGGTGGTGAGGGAAGGGCAATTTTCAATTGTTTATGATAGATTTGGTTCGAATCAAGCATTACAGAAACCGCCCTTAGATAACACCTTATTTTAAATCAGCATTGTAATTCATACAACGTTTTTTCGAGGAAGGTACAGAAATGTAGTGTGGTGTTATCGAATAACCACAGAAAGTTTTTACAGAAAAATAAAGAATTATACCGATCTAATTTTACTTTGACGTATACTTCATCAATGTCTAAAAAATAGAAAGTAAAATTTCTGTTGAGAATGAAATACGGATGTACTATGATAAATATTCACCTATAAGTAAAATTTTTGTTTATAACATCAATTAAAAATAACCACAATAAAAATAATATGAATGTTTAATAAGACTGACTCTTGTGATCATTATAAATATATGAGACTTTGAGTAGAAACCTAAATTTTGGAAAAATGATTTTAGTCCTCAACTCGAGCACTTTCTGTAATAAATACAAATCTGTCATTCTTGAGAATTGCAACTTATTTATGATTATATGCTATTTTATACTTAGATTATATGATATTTTATACTTAGAATTTATGATATTTTATACTTAGATTATATGATATTTTATACTTAGATTATATGATATTTTATACTTAGATTATATGATATTTTATACTTAGATTATATGATATTTTATACTTAGATTATATGCTATTTTATACTTAGATTATATGATATTTTATACTTAGATTGTATGATATTTTATACTTAGATTGTATGATATTTTATACTTGGATTAGATGATATTATATACTTAGATTACATGCTATTTTATACTTAGATTGTATGATATTTTATACTTGGATTATATGATATTATATACTTAGATTATATGCTATTTTATACTTAGATTATATGCTATTTTATACTTAGATTGTATGATATTTTATACTTAGATTATATGATATTTTATACTTAGATTATATGCTATTTTATACTTAGATTATATGATATTTTATACTTAGATTATATGGTATTTTATACTTAGATTATATGCTATTTTATACTTAGATTATATGATATTTTATACTTAGATTATATGATATTTTATACTTAGATTATATGCTATTTTATACTTAGATTATATGATATTTTATACTTAGATTATATGGTATTTTATACTTAGATTATATGATATTTTATACTTAGATTATATGATATTTTATACTTAGATTATATGATATTTTATACTTAGATTATATGCTATTTTATACTTAGATTATATGATATTTTATACTTAGATTGTATGATATTTTATACTTAGATTGTATGATATTTTATACTTGGATTAGATGATATTATATACTTAGATTACATGCTATTTTATACTTAGATTGTATGATATTTTATACTTGGATTATATGATATTATATACTTAGATTATATGCTATTTTATACTTAGATTATATGCTATTTTATACTTAGATTGTATGATATTTTATACTTAGATTATATGATATTTTATACTTAGATTATATGCTATTTTATACTTAGATTATATGATATTTTATACTTAGATTATATGGTATTTTATACTTAGATTATATGATATTTTATACTTAGATTATATGATATTTTATACTTAGATTGTATGATATTTTATACTTAGATTATATGCTATTTTATACTTAGATTATATGATATTTTATACTTAGATTGTATGATATTTTATACTTAGATTGTATGATATTTTATACTTGGATTAGATGATATTATATACTTAGATTACATGCTATTTTATACTTAGATTGTATGATATTTTATACTTGGATTATATGATATTATATACTTAGATTATATGCTATTTTATACTTAGATTATATGCTATTTTATACTTAGATTGTATGATATTTTATACTTAGATTATATGATATTTTATACTTAGATTATATGCTATTTTATACTTAGATTATATGATATTTTATACTTAGATTATATGGTATTTTATACTTAGATTATATGATATTTTATACTTAGATTATATGATATTTTATACTTAGATTGTATGATATTTTATACTTAGATTATATGATATTTTATACTTAGATTATATGATATTTTATACTTAGATTATATGCTATTTTATACTTAGATTATATGATATTTTATACTTAGATTATATGATATTTTATACTTAGATTATATGCTATTTTATACTTAGATTATATGCTATTTTATACTTAGATTATATGATATTTTATACTTAGATTATATGCTATTTTATACTTAGATTATATGATATTTTATACTTAGATTATATGGTATTTTATACTTAGATTATATGATATTTTATACTTAGATTATATGATATTTTATACTTAGATTATATGCTATTTTATACTTAGATTATATGCTATTTTATGCTTCAGAGCTAATCGAAGATAACAATTTCCAACACAAATTTAGAATTATGGAGAAAAAGGTGACTCTCTAAGCGGTGAAGCCAACTCAAAATTAACAACAGGGAACCTGGATAAAAATATCAATCAGTTTTTATATCGAAAAATAAAACAATAATAAACTTGGTTAGAAATTTCATGATATTTTATGATTTTGACCTAGTATCTGGAACCGTTATCCTTTTTTAAAATTGTATATAGATAGAGAATCTTAGAAAATATTTGCTTGTTTTTGCGAGATTAAAACTGCTTGTCCAGTCGGTTCGCACAAACAAATAATACACGCTAAAAGCAAGTAAAGCGGATCCAGTTCTTTACTGTGAGAATATGCTCAGAATCTCTTCATCAATGAAATAAAAAGAATGAGAAAATACCTTCGTGTACGTACAAGCCAGTTACTTCAATGATTTTTCCATTGATTCCAAAATATTTGGACGGTTCACCAGAGAAGTCTACATGATCATCTGCTTGTTCCGTACTTACTGAAAAATAAGTTGCATACAAAGTATAAGTACCCCAGAGCACCGATTACCTCCCCCACATACTTTTTTATTTACAAACCCAAAATGATATTTTTTTTCACCCATCCTGTAGGCTATTAATAATCCTCCATACATTTTTTAATTTTCCATTTCTCCGTTACTCGAGAGATTGTGTAGACAGAATCAGACAGAATAATTTATCCTGAGCTAAAGCAAAATCTTGGAGCCAATAAGTTATTGTTGCAACAAGAACTAAACCAGACCATAACAAATTAAATATCGCTTCACCTGCCAATTCTTCGTTTTCTTCGCTTAGTGAAGCTAAATCTACGGATTTTGATTTTTGCGGCGGTTGATATTCCGGCGATAGTGATGCATGATCGACTTGCATTGACTGTGTTTTCAACAACTTGTTTCTATTTCCGACACTTGATTTTTTATTTCTTTTGTCAATAGTGTCAACAGGACTTTCATTTAGGACCAAATATTCTTAAAAAAAATAAAAAATAAACATGATTAAAATACATTTATACATTTTTTAACCTTAATAATTTTTCGGGAGCCATCTTTGCAAAGGGTGGCTACATATTTAAAAATTTATAATTTTAGGAGATTCAAAGAATCTTAGAAAGTAGAAAAAACTAAAAAGTGGAAAAATAATAAGCAAGCCTTTCCTTGTTCGAATAACAGAGAGGCTGTTGATTTCAAATAGAGGTAATACGTATCATTTATCAGTTCTATTACAAGATAATGCTCAATTTTCTGTAAGATAAAACGGAACAGCAAAAACTTAATTTTTAAAGGAAAATGGAGTCGGTATAAACAGTGTTAGGAGATTTGAGGCTAATCATTTTAAGATTTGAAAATGCGCACAAGATTTTTTATAGATACCAAAACAATTTCATAATGCTTACACATACCTTCGCTATTATCACTACCATAAGAAAATGAATTGACCAGCTCTCCACCCTCTGTAACAACTTGTAAACCTTGGCTCTTATCCTGCAACAACAACAAAAAACAACGGTAACCACAGAAAACACACAAGTTTCGTCCCTAACCGCAGAGCTAAAGTTATTCAAAATACAACAGTGACATAAAAAGGACACAAGTGACTGAAGATGACCTTTGCTTGACATTAGACGGCACGTAATGTATTATATTATATTCTTGTAATGATTTTAAAGGCTAAATTTACTTTTTCTGTTCTGGTACACGTTTTCTGTTAAAGTTGTAATTCAAAGACCAAATACAGATACCTCATCTGGTAGGACAGTTTTAAAAGCCAACTGCAATTCACCAGACTTGGCTTGTTCCAAATCAAACCAATGCTTGTCGGTAAGCCCACCTTCACCAAGACTGATCAAGTCATCAAAATGAAATCTAACCACGCCCATTTTCTCTTGACGAAAAGGATCCTTGTCCCAGACCTCGATGGATATTCGCTGATGTTTCTGTGGCATGGCTAAAGTGACTTGCTCGTTCCAGACAGGGTTTAAAGTTCGATATACTATTTTCGTTTTATATTTTTCTTGTTTCGCATCTCCAACACGCACGATAACAAATGGATCGCTCCTTCCTGTAAGCAGAAATGTAAAGATAACTATTAAAACCTTATTTGTATTCAGTTTTAATGAAGAAAATGTCTGTTCAAGGACATTCAATAACAGTGCTTATCGCAGTGACGTCACTATACATGTGCTAAGAACAGGTCAATTTTATGTCCAACTGTTTCCCAAATCTTTGTCCTTTTTAAGTCTTTTTAAGCCACTGTTAGGCATGCTTCCCTTAAACACAAGGACAAAAGAAAAGTCAAAATCATGGCAAATGTAAGAAGCACCTAAAAATGATAGAACAATTTGATTTAACGGAGAGCAACGTAATTAACTGGGTGTTTGCCGTTTTCCCCAGTGAAATGATTGATAAAGGGACCTGATTGAAATAGTTTTGAACTTCCGCGTAATAATTGTGATAAACTGCAAACACAAATAAACATCTTTGTCAAATTTGGGACAGAGACAGCAAAATAGACTAATAGTTCTTCGCTATATTCAACCTATGCCTTGGTAATTTTTGATTTTCCTGATTGAGGAAAAAAAAGTGATTTCTCTTAAGCTAAAGAAAAATGCCAGCAAATGAAACTAGAGTTTGATATTCCCTTACCATTCAAATCGCAGGCAACAAGATTTCTTGCACGAAGAATGCAGATAGTCAGGCTTCCTCTTTCTACAAAAAAATACAATGGAGGAAAGGTATGACTGCAAAAAAATAACATGTTTCCAACATATCCTTTCTTTATAAGTCTCGGCAATTACCTGATTGTAATATAGCCTCCATGGTTACCGAATCTATCTTGTTTCGTTTCTAAACAAAAAACACAGAATAGCAATAATAAAGTACAGAATCGAGCGCAAGGGTGCATGTCCCAGGTGTTCTATTCATTGGCAAGGAACACTATTTACACTGACGATGTGTATAAAAACCTGTATTTGGACAATCTTAACAGCCAAACAAAGAAAATGTAGAATTTTATCAAGAAATACATTGAATACAAAATTAATAATGTGTCAAACATTTTACCTGGTGCAGTGGTTCTCCTTCATTCATACCTTGGTTTATGGTCGGTCGCACTAAATTAAAATAAAAAATGATTTAAACATTAATGAAAATTGCCACTAATATGGAAATTTTGCATCAACATTTTTCATTTTTTGAATCATAGATTTCCACTCGTAATAATTTTAGAAGTAATATTTTCTAGGCAATAGCAGCTGCTCTAACAGCTTGTTCTATTAAGACAAATCTTTTCAGTAGTAAATTAGTCACTTAACAAAGGTCAGAATAAAAGAAAAACAGATCCAATCAATTTACTTTTTTCAAAACGTGAATTTCAAAACGAAAACATGACATACCAGATGCTTTAATTGACGAGATTGGTCTGAAGATCACTGACACAACTATTTTGCCCACTTTTTTCAAGCATTCTTGTCTCCCTTTCTTCAAATCACCTTTAAATTTGAAAAATAGATCCAATTCTTTTTTAAATGTACACCAATCCGGCTAAAAAATTGAAAGTCTGGAAATTTGCACTAAATTTCTAACACAGTTAACATGTACACCAATCTGGCTAAAAAATTGAAAGTCTGGAAATTTGCACTAAATTTCTAATACGGTTAACAGTATATATAACACTAGGTGAAATGATATCCTACCTTGGATAAGGGAAAATTACAGGAGCCCATAAAATCATCATTATCATCAGCCAATAGTACATTGGGTAAAACCATTGGATTTCTGTCATGGACAATGAATGATAATGTTGTCTGGAATATTAAAATAATTATTAACAATGTCCCAGAAAAAGTTGTGGTGTAAAGACATACGCCATAACCAAAACTGGTAAATAATTTTCTTTTTAGCATTTTAAGTATCTTTAGAAGCTTACTTGGGTGTAATCCAGTGTAAAAAATTCAATCATGGTATCCCACTCTGGATTCAAACTTTCCTCAACTACTTGTCCAACTTGAACCTAAAACAAACAAAATTGATATATGCAATTTTTAGACAATAAATTTACCCGCAGGCCATCACCAAAAAAGGTAAATAAATAGTTAATTCTAAATGGCTGATAAAAAGTGCAAAATACGCACGATTTATGAATATGGTCTAATAATTGTAATGTAGGCCAAGCACAGTCAACATTTTCAAAGCAAGAAGAGTGTCAAAAAATGATTTAACAAAACATTATGCATCTTATGTATAGCAAAAATGATAAATAACTTACCAGTTCTTTGTTTGAAAATATCATCACATATGGATCACTTGTACCGCTACTATCCATTGGGATTAAATTAATACCTTTGTGCACACGGACATATAACATACCACATACTAATAAAATGAAAATACAATCAAGATTAAGAAACCACCAGTAAGAATTGAGCCTTAGACTTACAATAAACCATTGACAATACACTAAGTTTAACACAGATAACATAAGCCTTATTGTATACATAACTTTGTAGCTATGTTCACATAGAATTAGTAAAAGTTATCCCAGGGGACGAATACACCCACTACTTCCATTAAGTCTGAAGATTTTCACTTTTATTTGCAAGCACTATACAAACCACACATACACTCATCTGGTTCTTCTTGTGCGTTTTTCTCAAGGTATTGTGCATGAAATGTTTCTTCATCTGTTTCATTTGAAACATCGAGTAAAGGAAGTTCTGAATAGTTCAACAACAATTGCAAGGTGGATCCTTCAATATTGTCATCTTGCAGGTCCAACTTTCTAAAAAATCACAGTGAATAAAAAGTGAGAACATTTTACGATACAGTCTAAAAGCAACTGTCATGCAGGTTGGGTTTTTCACTTACTGTTCACTGTTTTGTTCTAGATTCATTCGGACTAGTGGTAAAACATATTCCACCACGGTATAATTTGGACCAAATCGTCTTTTACCTTTGATTTTAATTCGCAACTAAAATTGAAGGTTCTTAAATTAAGAAGTTAATAATGCCAATGTCTTTATACTCAGATAACAGTGATAAAGAAAAGGCCTGTAGGTAAATAAAATGAGTAATTCCAATTTCAAATAATTTGTGCAAAAAAATTGCCTACCGCAGAATATTATCAACAATTAAAATCAGAGCAGAGAGATATATATCCAAAACAAATTTCGCAGATAGTCAGGTGCTTTAAATGCAAGAGCTCTGAACAGTGTATAATTTTCATACGCATCATTGCTAACCTTATCAAACTGAAGACTTCGAACAACTAATGATACTTGTTCTTGCCAAAGCACATCTGAAGTTATTTCTTTCGTTCGAATCTTTTGTTTATCAAGTGTCACAGTACACCACTGCTCATCAGCTATTTATAAAAAAAGCAATACAAATATAAAACTTGATAAAATTTAGGTTAATCTATCTTAGCTGGTATGTAATCTAGAATACCCAGCTGTTTTAAACCTCAATTTTATTTTACATCTACAAAAAACTGTTGAAGTGAAATGCTGTTTACAACCACTTCAGCAAACTGTTTCATGTCCGCAATTTATAATTTGTTTCATAAATGCATGCTTCCATAAACGAACAACAGGTAAATTTCTAAAACAAGGCTTTGTAAATCAAAGTTATATCTGGCATAAAAAAATCACGTTGGCAACAAAATTTTGAATATCCAGGTAAAAAAGAGGCTGAATATCCTAGCTCTAGAATTTTTAATTTAATTGAAGTTTTTAATTTAAGTGTTGTTATCCCCGACTAACTCAAGACTACCTGAGATCAACACTGAAAACATCTATTTGGGGGGGCAAACCAGTTTGTGGCCAATAAATTTTTAACACCAACATCTCCTTTTATTGAAAAAGCATAACCCTATACATTATTTTGATCAGGGTTTTTAAAGCTCTGTACAGTAGAGATATCTTTTTTTATATATGGATACTCACAAGTAGCTTTTCCATGCATTCCTCCCTTTAATGTTATTGTCAAAACACCAGCAGCTAAAGATAAAAGTTTCATGTTGGTTATGTGACCTCACATTTTTCCACTACGATGGGGAATCCTCACAGAGTAACAAACTTTCCTATGTTTGTTAACTTTTTAAGCCCATGCAGACCCTTTATCACATCAAAGTATATGATTAAGACTTTTGAATTAAAAATTATATAGTTATATAAATTATTTAAAAACATTCTAACATACCATATCCACTTTGCCTTCCCATCAACTCAGGGTCATTGCATAGAGGAACAGTGACGTGACCAGGATCAACAAGACCTAGAAAAAGAATTATCAAATAGTAATTAATTCAAATACTTATAATAACTAATACAACATACATTCTCCATTAAATAAGAGAGTGTGTCACGCCAGGGTGTTCAGAAAAAAGAGTTGACAACTTAATCAAAGTAATAATAATAAGACATCTTCGTGCTTGAAAAACAAATAATTTGCCAAATGGAATTAACAGCAAGAACAGCTATATTAAACCACAACATCTGCACAATGTTGATAAAAACTTTGAAATTCATTAAAAATTATATTTCAGTTAAACATGCAAGTAAATCTGAGATATAGTTTGACATAACAATTTATTTAATTTGATGCTTTAGTTGTCAGCTATATGACTAGGCTTTAAAAATAACGTTTTTCCTTAACTATCCTCTAATGCAAAACATGATACGAAAAAGTAAGAAAAAGTAAGAAAAAGTAAAGCACTCACAGACAACATCGAAAATCGTTTGGCAAGAAGATAAAAAAATTTGTCTGCAAGGATTGAGAAAAGTAAATGTGCCTTAAGTGAATAAAAAGGAATCTACAGTAGTTTCTACAGTACTAAGAAGAAATTCATAGAAAGTTACCGACATTAATGTGCGAAAACAACATGATTCATTAGTTCTGGATTAATTAACCATTAAAAATAACTCTATAAAATAAACTAAATGCATTTTTTCAGCTCTTTTATTATGAAGTTAATTTCCGGTTAAAAGGTAATCATAAATACATATAAATAAGTAAGTATCGTAAACTTACTTATTTTTAAAGAATCATTAACAAGTTCTGCAATCCATTCACGAATGAGAGGAAACTCCATCAACTGAATTTTTTTTAACAAACGAATCTCAAAATCAACTTTTGGTCTAAATAAAATATATTTTGTGAATTATATTAAATTATCAATTAAAAAAAACAAATTATGTCACGATTTGGATTATCCGATTACAATTTGCAAGTCACTTAAATGTTTTTTGCAGAGTGAACCTACTTGTACTAAACATAAAATTTCAGAATGTAAGATAATACACCACTATTGCAGATTCTTTGTAAAAACAAACAATTTTATAACAACATGGGGCAATGTTTGAGCTGTGTAGAAGAGCTCTATGTGACCACGTTTAAACTTAGTTAAAAGATATTCGCAACAATTAAGCCTTTGCTCATTCTTCTAGCTTTAGAAGAAGAAAAAGTAGAAATTTTTGGTTTTATATTTGCAGATAACTTTTAACATTTCCTTTAAATGAAATACTTACGGACTTAAAAAGCTGATTGAAAATGCTGCCAAATGTGGGAATGGTATATTTTGATTAAACATGAGGACAAGTTGTATCTGTCCACGAATCTTAAACTTCTCAATCACAACATCAGTGTCCCCCCTAAGAAAAAAAGAGGATTAACCGATATGAATTTTTGTCATTGCTAGGTTAGGATTACTGGAACATGAAAAAAAAATTAAAAAGGTTTTTATAATTTTGAAGTTTCTTAGACCTAGCAGAATTCGGCAGATGGGGTAAAGCTTCAGAACTAAAAACTGTGTAGCTTTAGCAGAATTAAAGTATTTTTTTTTTATGTTTCTCATGTATATTCTTCATTTTAAAAATATTGTAAAAGTGCAAATGCAAACTTAAAATTACAAGGGGCTCATCTGAACCTACAACAACAGTTGTTAAATGCTTTCCAACTGAAATTAGAAAGGCTGCTTTCAAAATACATACATTCTACTATTTAGCTTTAGCTGAATGATCATCTGTGACTCTGGAGCATCGAGGCCCATATCAGCTTCTAGTACAACTTGATACTTTGGCCTGACAGGAAGGTCTTTTGGTGGATTACGATAAGTCACTTCAGATGCTAGGAGCTTTCTTAAATCATCTGACATGTCAAAGACGCGTAGGTATTTCAGATAAGGTGTACGATGACCCAATGTGAACTTGGCAAGTTCAATGTTATCTATAATGAAATTGAAAAACATTTTTTTTTTATTTACAAGTTACAAACAGAAATAAATTATTGAAAAGGAACCGAGAATGGTTTTTCTTATCTCTTTTTAAAAACAGCTTTTAATTATTTCAGTGCAGGTTGTTGTTTTTAGCTTGATTTATTTGATTGTTCAGTCTGTTATTTTGCCTGTCTATGTACACATGTTCATTGTTCTTGACACTATTAGAACATCACGTCAGGTTGAAACTTGTCTATACATGTACCTACCTCCCTGATTAAAAAATCTAGAAATAGATTTCTTGAATTTCAACTATGGCATATATATAACAATTATTACCTATAATCTTTGGCTTGCAAGATTCTAATACTGGATCTAACGAACGCTTTAAAATGTCATTAATAGTCTGATCGCTAAAGTACCACCTAAATATAAATCGATAAAGCGAAAAGTTTAGTTTAGGTTAAAAAATATTTAACATAAAAAAATTTGTTAAACTATATACAGAAAAAAACTTTACCATCGATTCAAAAGATAGTTTAGCCATTCAACTGTTTCAGATTGATTTAAAGCTCTTCTCCGATGCTCTCTCATTTCGTGTTCATTGAAAAACCAATCATGAATGCGATTTGTTTTTATTTTCCATACCCATAAGGCATAACCACAGAGAACGATTGGCACAAGACATGATGTTTGAAAGTAGCCTAATACATACGAAATCACAATAAGAATGCATATGGTTACTGTCAACCTGTAGAGCTCTTTTTCTGCATACTTTTTAACAATTTTATCATCAACATCAATTGTTTTCTCTTCCTCTGTGTTCATAGATTTCTTTGTTTTCGTATCCATGTTTTATAGAAATTGTTTTTTACCAGGTTTGTGTCATAGACAATTAACTGTATAAGCATCGCGCTTTTGGCAATTTTGGATAGGATTCATCAGGAGTTGTAAGAAAATAGAAATACACTTCCAGCATCCAAATAATATGCTCTTTTTGCTTTCTTAGCCTAAAGAAAAGCATAAATTATGAATCTCCTTGTTCAACTTTGTTACCAATGTTTGTTACCATCACTAAAAATAAAGCATATAAAGTATTGTATATATATATATATATATATATAGTTCCAAAACTTCGTAGCAACACAAGATTGCAAAGTATTTTCATAAAAATTACGACACGTTTTATTTTTAACATGTTTCGACTTTACCAAAGTCATCTTCAGAATATTATACAAAAGTTGATACATACACTCTTTATACAAAAATTTTTTCGAAAGTTATTTAAATATTTCCCAAAAGTACAATTTTATATGAATTATACACAAGCTAATCCATGTTGACAAAATAATATTAGATAAACTAACAAAAGTTAGTTAAATAAAATTTATATACACAATTTGTTTAAGACAATTAAATATTTCCCAAAAGTACAATTTTTTAATTTTATTAAATGAATTTACACATGCTAAATCAATATCTAAGTAACAAAAACGATATTGAACAAGCGGCTAATACAAAACATAAAATTAAACGGATAAATTGATGATGCAATGCTTAACTTGTTTATTGAGGTCTGGTTTCAACCAAGAAATATGCATACCCTCTTTGAGTTTCCTCTGCCAATCCGTGTCTGCATGATCCAAAATAGAAAAACAATTTTTGTTACATAGTAATTTACAGTTAAGATTTGACTGCATATGCTTAAATATTTGTGAGTTTTTATCAGTTTTCAAATGTTCTTTAACTCTACTAGAAATGTGTCTGGTGGTTTCACCCACATAGCTAGCATTACAACTAGCACAAACAAATTTATACACAAGTCCAGATTTAAAAGATTCAGGAACTCGGTCCTTGCAAGAAAAATAATCTTTAATTTTACACGACTTAAAAACGAGGCACACATTGATTTCTTTACACATCTTATTGACAAGTTGATTGACTTTTTCTTTGGCAGTATTAGAGTACTTGCCAATAAAAGGCAATTTAAAATACCTTTTTTCTAATACATTAGTTGTCTCTGTACTGACAGCTGTAGAAAAATTCTTATCAAGGTAATTTGAAATATGGCGGTTTACTAGTTTTGTAGGAAAAAAGTTTTTTCTCAAAATTTCAGTCAGAGCCTTAATATTAATGTCAAAGTGTTTCCAACTGTTGTTAATTTTGAAAGTCCTGTCAATTTTATTTAACTAACTTTTGTTAGTTTATCTAATATTATTTTGTCAACATGGATTAGCTTGTGTATAATTCATATAAAATTGTACTTTTGGGAAATATTTAAATAACTTTCGAAAAAATTTTTGTATAAAGAGTGTATGTATCAACTTTTGTATAATATTCTGAAGATGACTTTGGTAAAGTCGAAACATGTTAAAAATAAAACGTGTCGTAATTTTTATGAAAATATATATATAGATATTTAAAGCATAAAATAAAGGTAATGTGTAATATATTCATAACTTTATAAAAATTTTAAGCATTTGACGCAAGCTAATTCTACTAAAAGAAACAAAAATAAATTTCGAAATTGCACACGACACAACAATTCTGCAATATCCTCATAGCCATTCATTAATTTTCAAGCAATTAAGACAGGTCTACTCATTCAGGAAGTAAAAATTTAGTTAAGGTCAATTGCAATTAATTAAAGAAATTTAAGTAAAACCACTATACAAGAGAGTTTAAACTTTCCTGTTTTAATGTGAATACAATACTTTTAAAGAGAGTTAGTTGCAAAAAAAAAACAATAATTGTGCTTGTACTGACAAGTAAAACCAAATAACATGTAAAAACATAAGTTAATAATGTCATAAGATCTTTGGATATGAAAAGCTTAGTTAAGAATAAAAAAGTGTTCTCTTTTGTAAAAAATGTTGTTGTTTTTTCATAAAGGCATTCTGTTTCATTTCAGGTTTTCTATGAAAACAAAATATGAAACTGTAGTATTGCTCACACATAAAAAAAGATAAAAATATTTCATTCTAGAAGTAGTTATAAATTAACATACATGTAATGAATAAGCTGACTTAAAAATATAAAAACTGTAAAATAAATCAATTTTAAATTTTTTTTTACTAAAAGTTTGTTTTCATGCCATTGTGTACTGTTAAAAACAACACACACAGCAACGTCCATCACAGCATATCTAACTGGTGCAACTTGTTTCATCCGTACCACATCTTTATACTTGCATTTCTTCTTCTGAAACTTTCTGATACATTGATCTGATACAACAAGAGTGTGAATTACTTAACATTGTTTCAATGACCCATTCATAAAGGCTAAATGCATTATTATACAATCTATGTCATTGAGCTTATTATACATAATAAATTATTTTAAGAAGAATCTATCTGCAAAGATACAAGTAAAAATATTTCACAAAGAAGGAACAGATAGCCCACAAACAAAGATTTCAATTATGATATTATTTTTATGGTAAATAAAAAGAGGAAGAAATAAACTCTAACGTACATTTGACCCACTTAGGAAGAAAAATAAATTCTAGACAAGAGATTATTAAGCAAAAACACACAAATACACTAACACTAATTGTTATTTGTATATAACTGTAAAACCTCCTCCTTTGTGTTCTTTTAAGAAACAATTTTTTTATAACCAAACCTTAAATGGAAGAAAAATTGGCTCCAGACATGGTAAATTTAACAAGTTCAGACAGTTACGAGTTTTAATTATTTATTTAAACAAAATTGTTTCTATGAATCTTGAATTGACCTGCATCACAGGCTTATACATTTAAAATTTATTGTTTATTGTGTGTTTCACACTATGATTTTTTATATATTCCACATGTTTTAATTAGTTTATTCTAAACAAAGATGATAGGTTGTAACTCTCAATGTGTTGACTATATCTTGCAGTAAAGTGAACTCCACCTTTTATTATATTTTCACTATCATGTTTTATCTTCCTAAATCCCTTTTTATATTATATTTACTTCGATTATGTAAGTAAATTTTAAACGTTTGAAGAAAGAATTAAAACACAATTAAATCTTGGCTATACAAGTCAAAATGGTTCAAACTCAGTCCTACCTAGAAATGAAAAAAAATTTTTTTAGCAGAATTACAGATCAAAACAATTGCAATAACATAAAATTCTTAAATTATATTTAATAAAAACTACACTCCATTTGCAAAAAAAGTTATAAAGACGTTCTCATATTCCCATTAAATAGGCGTTCCTTTGAAGGGTAAAAATGGCCCTACTATCAAAGACCGAAGCTATCAATGGCCTAAGCTATCAATGGTCTAAGTTATGTGGAAAACATCCAACTTTAGAAAGGCCCAACAGGGCTAGGATTTTGCTAACCAAATAGTTATCCTTAACATGCTTAGATATATCACAATGGCAATTTTTGCAAGCCCTTATTTATGTGGTGGAACTTTGCTGGGAAAATGGTCTCTTGATTTTTGTTGGGAAAATGGTCCTTTGATTCAGTAAAATTTTAGAGAAAATCAGATTTACATTTCAGATTGCCTATTATTAAATATGAGATCATTGCATATACCATAACTTCTGTGATACATTGTAGAAATCTGCAGAAAATGCAATTACCTTTGCCTGTCACAGACATATGCACTCGGAAATAAATTATTATATTAGATAGAGTGTAAATTTTAGAAGAGATAAGGTAAAAACCCTAATAAAAATAAACTATATAATGCAAAACAAAGATAAAAATATGTATTTTTTGTGTTCATTGATAGTATAATAGTGATAACATCAAAATTGCTTCTGTTCAGATTAAGAAAGAATGAAAATGCTTGGATGCAACTAAAATTAAGTTCAACAAAGTGAATCTCAAAAAATTTAAGCACCCCTTAATGCAAGCTAATGCTTTAGCTGCATATGTGTGTCTATAACATCATAAAAAAAGACAAAATGTTTTTGTTTTGTTTTCTTTCACCAACACACTCAGAACAAAAAAGAATACATCACACAGATTTTAATATACAAATAATCTAAGATACACATGTAATAATTGTTATTTTAATGAAGGTTTCCATGCTTCAATTTTTGGTTTTGTTGTTGAATAAGGTACATAAGCATCTTTAGAGCCAGATAAATTCCTCTCATGGTCTAGAAAAAACTTCCTTGGAGTTGGTGGGTGTGTTGAGGGTGGCTGATCTGTAGAGTGTTGCATCCAACGATGCCATTCAGGAGGAATCTGGGAACCATCATATTCCATTCTTCCCTCATATGGAAAAACAACAAATCTGTTTCTTCCAACAATATAGCTATCATTTTCATAGTATTTATTTCCATATTTGTCCTCTCCAACTAGAGTGCCTACCCTTACATTACATTCTCGTAGCAAACGACGAAATGCATTTGAGTATCCACCAACATGCTTCAACACATTTTGCTGCTCTCTTATCCACTGTACAAGTTTAGACATTGTATCTTTAATAACAAGAGAAGGAAGTTATATAAGAGATGCAATGTGTTATTAAATGTACACACAGTACCTACAACCCATTTCAAGATTTTAGGTAGGCGTGTAATGAATCGCACATCTCGTGTGTGGTGTGCATGCAATGTTAAACAAATAAAATTTCAAGATGCAAAAGTAAGAACAAAACAGGGCTATTGTTTGGACGTGAGGAGCACATACGCAAAGTAAGTTCCATTAAGTTCACGACTAGGAATTTAAATCCATGTACCAAAAATAACTAGTGAAGTCATTGATTAAACTTTGTAAATACTTGTGAAATAAACAATATTTTATTGTAAATTAAAGCATGGAAAGTTCAACAGCAGCTCATAAGGATATTATTACAATGCTAAGAACGCTAAACGATGGATCCTTACTTACTTACTTAAAATAATATTCCGTTATTGTCAAAAAAAATTTTTTATTTCTTAATTCCATCTGTGTGAAACGCAGTATGGTTTTATCTGAGCTCTCGATCTCATCGTACGATTTTGATTTCTTTTCAGTCCCGTAAAGTTGGATTTCAATTTGGCCGGGGCATCCACGCGATCCGCCAACTAAATTTTGTTAGCTGCACAGGGTAATGTTGGCTGTTTCCTGTGTTTTTATTTAAACCGTTGTGATAAAGTTTTATGAAAAGTGGTATTACCTCTATCACTCAGGTGTGACACGGTTTACCTGTAATAAACGTTCAACCTGGTGTTAACAACGGGCTGTTTTGTGTATATTTTATTTAAGCTGTGATAAGTTTTTTTATGAAAAGGCCATTACGCCTATAGACATGTGTGGCACAGTTTAGCTGTAGTAAATGCTCAGTCCAGTGTCATGAATAATTTGATATTTACTAAAACTTATTATGCAAAATAAAATAATATTGACTCCTTTTTTTGCTATGACGGGGTAACAACAGGTTGTAAAATGTGCTAAAAGGGTATTAAGCATAAACCGTGTGCAACTCCGTTTATTGTACCAAGAGCTCAGTGCAGTGTTAACGACAGGCAGTTTCCTGTGTTTCTGTTTAACCAAAGTTGCGTTAAAGCTTTCCAAAAAGGTTATTACACCTATATGGATGTGCAACATTGTTTATTTAAACTAAGCGCTCAGCCTGAAGTAAAATTCATTATTGAATTTTAATGGGGAACATTCTTTGAAAAATAAAAAAGAATGGTGGACTGTTTGTGCTGTGACGGGGTATCAATGAGTTGTAAACTGTGTTTTTATTTCAGCTTAAGTTATATTTTAAAAAATACATTAACACTAAATGAATGTGTGACACTGGTTGAGGTTCTTATTAGGCGCTGCACTGGGTGTTAAATTTTGTTAAATTTGTTTATTAGGTGCAAATGGTAACTTTGAAAAATTGGACAATCAGATAAGCTGGCCTGTCCATGATATTTCTATGTAGATTTTTATAGTTGTTCCTTTTTGACTATTGTTATTAGGCCTACACAATACAAGGGAGAGAATAACATATCTCTGGCTATGTGCTTTAAAAAGTTTGACGTTCATCATTTTTGTTATATAATTGTACTAATATTTTTTTATTCTATAATGTTTTCATTGTTAATAAACAATAAACTATTTTTAGCCTATGTTTAAAAATTATTACTCCCACAATATAATGATATTGAAATCGTCAGTGGCCCCCAGCGCAAAGAAGTAATTGCTGCCTAAAAGTAAAGTGATTTTTCTGGGCATGCCACTAAAAATATTCGTTATTATTATTATTATTATTATTATTATTATTATTATTATTATTATTATTATTATTATTATTATTATTATTATTATTATTATTATTATTATTATTATTATTATTATTATTATTATTATTATTATTATTATTATTATTATTATTATTATTATTATTATTATTATTATTATTATTATTATTATTATTATTATTATGATTATTATTACCTGCAACTGATGTACTTGGACCCACACACTACCGTCTACTACGAAAGTTTATAGTCCATGAGAAGTCGCAGAGAAATATTTATGGATAGGCTATGTTGTTTTATTTTATTACATGGGGCATGCATGTGAGTTTGAGTGTCAACACTGCTCATTTCAAGAACAGAAGATCGCCAAAAAGCGGGAAAAATTCTATATTTGTTGCAATGCAAAAGATGAAAGAAAAGCTTGTTCAGACGAAGCCAAATGGAAGCTAACGGGGGAGGGGGAGACGAAATGTAGACATTATTTATGTGTGTTTTTGCTGAAGAACAAAGACAATGAACTAACTATACCTATATAAGAATACGATAGGGATCATTTAGGGTAGTGTGCTTGAGTCACTTCTAGTTGTGTGTTTAGTTCCTCACAACAACAAAAATGCAGTCCTAGTATGGGCAGAAATTTTAGAGATTTCTGTATAATTAGCTATTCCCCGATGCAGGTTAAAATGCCTTACAAGGAACCTGAGGTGTGATGTTGAACTTGCATTATAGAGCTTAAAAAGTGGACTAACAAGTCTTAAATTTTCTAAAAATCTTTATTCGTTCTTAAGGTATTCATATTTAAAGTATTTCAGTTTTAATTATAATTAATTACTAGTTGGTAGCCCGCAGAAAAATCCACGGGCTAACCCATCCTTTTTATACCGCATTAAATGTGTCTCGCTACTTGCTGTATATACTATTTTGAATGACAGACAGACGAATACAGGTATTATAATATAGATTTTAAAAAGCTATTTTTGTTCTCAAGATATTGACATTGCAATCTCACAATATAAGGGTCAGTCAGGTGACTCCAACACAATATATTTGCGACATCTGCCAAAATTCTCTTCTAATAATTATATGGAATTCCATGTTTCCCGTCATATATAATTGTTGCTGATAAATCCAAATATGCCACTCAAATTCCTCAAAAGTTCTTTCTCTCTTTAAAAATTTGATGATGTTAACCTTGATCCAAGAGAATAGCATAAACAGTTATAGGCTCAACCTACAAACGAAAGATCCTGTGGTCCAGGCATCAGATGCACCGAACCATGTTTCTTGATTAGAGGTAGTTTGTTGTATAGTTTGAATCAGCTATAAAGTATCTATGCAGATTTAACCTTAGCCTAATCAGTTGTTCTGCAGTCAGATTGGCTGAAACTAGCATTCACTTTGGTTGACATGTATTTGAAATAATTAACAAAAACATTTAGCTTGACAAACATTATGTCACACAGAATTCATTGTTTTGTTTGCCAATTATTGTTTTGTTAGGCCAATTATTTATTGTAATCAATGCTGGCTGTGCATTCCAAATACCAGAACATATATACTCATTCTCTGGGTCGGAATGTCTTTCCATTGAGAAAAAAACAGGGACATTTCATGATCGAACTCTCACAAAAGAAGCTTGGATTTAAACAAGAACTACAAGTACCTAAATTAAACTAAAGCTAAACAGGTATATAAAAACTCTCTGAAACCTCCACAATGTCAGGTTTAGAGTTAGATTGGATAAAAGAAAACATCCCCTTTTAAATGAAGAGGCAACCAGGGGTGAATTGTGCATTCCCTCAAATTATAATGGCTACCATGAAAAATACCAACCTGTAATTGGTTTAAAAGTATCATGTACTATTTGTCAACCCGGAAAATGACGAATAAGCTTGGTTTGAGCTGGTATATTATAGCACAAGCATCACTTAATTGTAGTAAACAAATATGACAGAACAAAAAATCCCTAGAACACAGGATTGTTTGTAAGTTGAGCCTAACTCAAAACTGCTTATGATCCCTTCCAGAAAAAATTGACGGGTATTTTCCTCAAAATTAGTAAGGTTAACAACATTAAATATAAATCACTACTACTGCGCACCAGATAGCCACAAAAACCTGCAAAGTTCCATAAACTTTTGTAAACATTGCTGGCAACAAGTAATCTAATAATTAGCTTATAGCTAGCTAGCTAGCTAGCTAGCTAGCTATACACAACATCTTCAGATGACAGGGAGTGAAGCTATTTGTTCCAAAATTCAAAATATAGACTGTGGCTAAACATTAGGAAACATAAAGCAGATAAAAAAATAAAACTTTGAGGAAGAGAGGAGGATAGGTTAAATTGTGCTACTTCTGTCGCCATTATTGTTTTAATTTTTTATAAATACAGGACCCAGGACCCCAAAAAACATTTCTAGTCTATTTATATGGCGTAAATAAAACGCATTGCTTATAGATACTAATAGGTTTATGCGATTCACCTAGATTGGATGTGTGCAATTTAAAAGTATTAATATCGTTAAAGGAGTCATAAACACTTATGGGTATTTGCGCTAAAGGACAACGTTACACCCACAATTCTTTTAGAACACATTACATTTGCACGTGTTAGTTAAATTTATTAGGAATTCCAGAGCAAAGAAAGATAGCAATAAAATCGCAGACCAATCTCGTTCCTCAGGATGTTTGCTTCTGGGATTCACATTAAAAGTTCTAAGTTAATCGCAAAAACAAAAATAATTAACAGAGAGTTAATCATGTATAACGTAAAAAAATTATTTGAAATTCCTTCACACTGTCTACAGTGTGCTTGGTGCAACCTCGATCCCAGGGCTCTTTGTCTGTTTTTATAACGGGTCTCACCGCCCCGTTATAAAAGAGACAAAGAGACCTGGTATCAAAGTTGTGCTGGGTATACAACTTTTAAAGAAGTGAAAAACACTACTATTTTTGTGTTTTCAACGCAAAAACTTCATCTCCATTTATCGCAAATAGCTCTCAGTAGAAGAATGGCAAACTATTCGAGCAACCGTCCTAAAATCTACAAAATGCGACTTTGGCATAAGAAATATTGAATATATACGGCAAAAATAGCATCGATAGGAGTATATATGTTTTGCAAAGGTGATTTAAAGAATTCATTATATCAAAGCAATGACAAAAGTGCTCAAATGTTCCGTTTTTTTCACGAAAAATTTACAGGCTTGTATTAAACACTTCTTTTCCATTTTCTGCCTTAAAACTGGATTATCATTTGCAAATTTTCTGTATCGAAACCTAATTTATAAGACCTATGAAACTTGGATTTTTCCAAAGAAAAAAGAACCTTATTAAGAACGTACTGCATTCTCTGGTAGATTATTAAAAAAAATAATGAGAGTCTAAAATTAATATGTAACATTCTTTCTTCTATTTTACTGTTATGTTAGTAACTTTAACATATGAATTTCTTTTAATCCTTAATCTGACATTTATATTTCCCTATCTTTGGAAAGAACACAAAGAACACAGGTTGAAAAAGCTTTATAAATGAGCACATCCATCATCAGTAAAAAACGTATAGAGTGATTTAATGTATGCAAAAATTTTAGTAATCTAGCCTCCCCTAAACTTTATTTGTCATATTTCCCTAAGATTAGTCACCTATAGGAAAGTAGGTAGTATGTTGTAGAAGCGTGTATAGTGGGGGAGAGAGTATAGTCAATTGTTGGCAGCAGTCTGGTATTATTTTTGTTCTTTTCCAACCTCGTCCCCAAGGTATTTTTTTCTTTTTGATTAATTTGATCGCTCCGTAATAACGGCTCAGGAGCGACAAGGCTCTAAGTATGGGGTTAGTTCTTTTCCTGGTTTTAAGAGTAGCGTTTAGCAGATGTTGAAACTTATAAACTCTATTCTGCAGTTTATAATTTAATGAGAAAAATATTATCTTAATAAGACAATATTATCTTCCCGGGCTTATCGTGCCTATCTCACAATCCGGTAATTTTAAAAGGGTTTGAAAGTTTTTAATGGATTTTTATTGAGACAAAAACTAGGAATTTTCAAAATTTGACAAATGAACGTTTACATTTAGGGTCTGAAATACCCCCAATTCCCGTCACCGCAAGGCCGAAACACCGACATGCAATCTAAGTATAAGCTTTTTCTCTGATAAGAA
This sequence comes from Hydractinia symbiolongicarpus, assembly GCF_029227915.1. Taxonomy (NCBI): domain Eukaryota; kingdom Metazoa; phylum Cnidaria; class Hydrozoa; order Anthoathecata; family Hydractiniidae; genus Hydractinia; species Hydractinia symbiolongicarpus. The sequence continues at coordinate 10,566,957 of NC_079878.1, forward strand.
TATGCTTTATAAGAATATCAGGCTGGGATTTCAGTTTAAAAACAATAAGCCTATTGCTAAGAACAATACTGAAATAAGAATATTGATCAGTTTGGTTATAATATTGATATGCTTATAAAAGTGTGTATCAATTAACTCAATGATTCAAGAACTAAATACTCGAGTTTCAGACCTTTTAAATTTATTGCGAAGTAAATAAACGTCTAATTCGTCATCTAAATAACAAAGTTTATATTCTGTGAATTAACAATTCATTCTTTTATAATTAATTCGTTAGTAGGGTATCTATAGCAACCATTTTCAACTTTAAAAATGGTAGCAGATAATAACAGATCTTTTTTATGAATGTAAACATTAATTTCTCTTGGAGCAATTAAAACGTAATGAAAGTAAAGTAGAAGTTGCCATGGGGGAAATAAATGTTAGTAAAATGGTAGCGCTGTGGCAAAACAACATGTTTGTTATCTGTTATGTGAAAGTAGGTAAGGTAGAGAAAAGTTGCCAAAAGTTTCAGTTCTAGAGATATTGTGGCTACCAACGATAAAGCCGCGTTCATTGTTTAAGTGTATAGTTAATAAAACCTTAAGCAAACACTTCTAAATTCAACCAGTGGTTGCGCAAAGTGTCTCTTCCACAAATTTATTAGCAAAGCACATATAGTAAAAATGGGATGTGGAGCAAGTCGGGTGAAATGTCCGAAGTGTGAAAAATTTGAATCAAAAGACGGAGAAAGTTTGTTAAATCACGTCGAAAAAGAACATACTATAATATGTAGCACTTGTGGACTCAAAGGATTCTCGTCAATGGATGCGCTGTCGAACCATTTCCAAAAATTACACATCGGTATTGACGATTCTTATGAAGACGGAGATATAAATACGGATGTCGTCGACGTAGTTAATGGTTCTTATAATGAAGCATCAATAATGTGCCCTAAATGCAACGATGTTAGTTTTAATGATGGTGAAACGTTTTTGGAACATTTGCAAACTAGCCATGAGCTTGCATTACATTCTGTTTGCGAAATTGCTAACAACAACAATAACAACAACAACAACAACAACAACATGTCGGCACCGAAACTTAATAAAAACTTAAAAGTCGGCGACAAAATTCTTGCTATGTGGTCTCGGTCGAAGTGGCAATATTTTCACGCTACAATAGTCAGATGCATTCCAAGTGAATTGAAATATGAGATTGACTGGGATGATGGAGATACCACAGGTGTGTGTAAATCTTTGTGTATTTTTTTCGTTAAGTAAAAACATAAGAAGAGGGGGTCGATTTAAATAATCACACGTACGTCCAAGGATAATGTCTATTAGGCGCTTGGACTCATCTTTTTTCTTAAAACTGTCTGTGCAAAATAAAAATCGGATTCCTGTTACTTTCTAATCGTAATGGTGCACAACCTCGCACCCAGAGATTCTTGCTTTTTTAATATCGAGGCCTTTTCAGGCCGGGATTTGTGGGGCTCTAAAAAGCCGGGGGCGGGGGCTTAAAAAAACCTTGTTTCCAAAAGCGATGGAGAAAAGTTAAAATAAAATTGGGTAACATTATCCAGAATGTCTAGAATGACGTCATCATAAGTTACTATGACAACAACCGTGGTTTTACACGAAAATATTTATATCATATTTTAATCCAGAAGCTAAGTAAGTATGATGAAAAGTCACCCCATTTCAACCCCTGATACAGTATGCTTCCGCAGTTGTTACATCATATTATTAAATTTTCTTTCGTAGGTCGCATTGTAGACTATTATAACGTAGCCGTTGATAAAGTCCCAGATGTAAAAAATGTGGGCATTGGAAGTATCATTCTGTTCCCACAAGGACAATACCAAGCGAGCGGCACTCAATTAACCGGCGGTAAGAGATGGCACCAGGGAAAGATAACCAACATATACAAACGAGACAACACAACGTACTATGATGGCGTACATACGAAAGGTACCGAAGATGGAAAATGGGTGACGCATAAAGGATTTTCAAAACATTTTACAAGATACCAACTAGAGGATTTCCGAGTGGGTCCAAATGTTTTTGATATAATAGAAGACACGAGTGATGCTACTAAAACTGAAGATATTGATATCTATTTTTCATTTTCTGGTAGCGACGGCGGATTTACGAAGGTTGATAGCAATATTTGCGATCCGGCTGATATTGTTGCTGATTTGAAAGTAAAAGGGTTGAATGTAGTGAATGGTTCTAAGGATAATAAAAATGAGGAGTTGAAAGTAAAACTGCAGAAAATGAAAAATTCTAAGGTTTTTGTAGCGTGCATTACAGACGAGTACGCTTTAAACGATGATTGTCGAATGGAGTTTCAATATGCTAAATCAACGTTGAAAAAACCGGTTGTGCCTTTAGTTTTCGGCGACGGAATGGAATGGATGATGACCGTAGTAGGTAGAGAGTCAGTTTTTTGTTAATAATACGTGCACTGTTTTTTTACTGCTTATGTGAATTGTTTATGGTCTTAAGAAAGAACTGAGCTTTTAGTAATGAAAAGCTTATTTGGGTTTTTTTTAAATGCCATACAAGTTTAGTGTCTCACTTCTCCAATTGCTTACAAAATAAACAAAGAAATCCATAATGGCTGCAGAAACCAAGTTGTCAATGAAACAACTTTTTTCATTGTTATTATAAAACTTCTTTATATAAAGTTTTTACATTCCTACAAACCTCCTCTCCGCGGTATTCAATCTGTTCAAAATAAAACCACTGCTGAGTAATTTATTGCTGCTTGCAGACGGAATCGTGGGTTTACCACAGATTAAGAACTAGTTTAACTTTAATGCTCCTTGCTGTTTTTAAACTGGTACCGAAGAATTGTGTTTAAATGATGATAAATTGGAACCATGTTTTTAATCCATTCTTTTTTGTAACCTATCAACATTTCAATTCTTACTACTAGTGTTTATCCTGTAAAAAAACAGCGGGTATTCACAACAACTGGGTTCGATGTTGAGGTATTCATTCACCCGCTGTATATATATGACTATGTATAGGACTACTTCGTGCAGTTTTAGCAAAGAGTGGCGTTTTAGCACAATCTCGTCCCCAGGGACTATTTTGCGCCAGAATGCATACTAGAAAGCAACAAAGCAGCTCTGGAGACGAGGTTGTGATTTATCAGTCATTTCAGACAGGGAACGTGTATTAGTATAACAGATTATACTTTTTATAACTATGATTATTCTTTAGGTATGTTGTTGGCAGGAGAACTGTACATACATTTTAAGGACAAGAGTGTTCAAAAGCTAAAATTTGAGGAAATGCTAAAGTCACTGTCACAGCATATATCGAAAAATATTGATTCGACTGTTGACGAAGACGAAAAGCATTCAAATCTGCCCCCGGGTATGTACTTCATAACATAATGATTAGCTGAAGTTTATATATGAAATCACATAGGGTTCTTTTTAATATCGAAACGGCGAATTGTTTAGTTAATTTTAAAAAATGACGTAATTCTCCATTAGTATTCCGCCAACAAATTTTAACTCGCTGGTAAAAGCCGGAAATGCAAACATTGCGCAATAATATAACTGCGCATGTGCATTTGCTGAATTTTGTTGCGTCTTGCTTTTATGGAAATTCGCTTCTAGAGTGAAATGAATTGATTATATAAATTTATCTGCTATTATCTTCCCCAGGGGTTCTTGCCTCTTTTAGTATTCAGACCGGCGGCAAGGTAAGCGCTGGCGGCTTTAACATCAGGCAACAAAGCCTGTAGACGAGGATGCTATTATTTGCTTGATATATACAAGATAAAGGTATATGCGCGGAAGTGGCTTAATTTGTGTATATAAGTGTACCTTGCTGGACATATTTTGTGATTTAGTGAAAAATGTTTTACGCTTTGAGGGATTTATTTTTTGCGAGCACGCCAGAAATATATTTGCAGATTCGTATTTTTGCAAATTCGAGGCCTTCAATATTTCTGATATGTCTAATTTTTCAACCTCGACTTCCGGGATCTTTGTCTCGTTTTTATAACGGGAAGGCGAGACGGAATAGACCTTAAAGCCTGATTATATAAGGCGAGTTGGCTCGGTGTTGAATCGCCGCGTGCTAAGCATGATAAAATTAAACAGCTCCGCATAATGGCAGATTGCTACTAAAAAAGATTTGAAATTATATGAGGTGAGTCAACCTGCCTAGGCGGACTGGCTCGTTTTTTTAACCCGGAACGGGTTGATTAGGCGCGTTGACTTGGTTCATATAATATCACTTTGCCGAGCCAGGGCCGGGTTAAAAAGAAGAGCATGCGCATTGTGATTTAAAACAGAAAAAGCACGATAATGGCGAGCGAAGCAGCAGACAAGAAGCTTAAGTGGACTTCAGAACTTGTGGAGCAGCTTACGCGGATTTTCTTGTTTGTGCTGTAAACGTTTTAAAAGTTCGTCTTGTTAAAAAATATGTCAATGACAAATACAGAACACCTTGGATTTGGAATAACAAACTATTGGCGGCCCAAATACTTAATGGTAACTTCCCTTGTTTGTTTACATCTTGCATCCGCCATCTTCAAAAAAATACGCACATTTTTTTTTTAACCCGGCAGCAGTGTAGGCTTGACCCGGGTTTTTCAAACGGGCTGGCCCGCCAACCGGGTCAACACCTAGCCAACTCGCCTCATATAATCAGGCTTTTAAATAAAAAAAATTTTCTTGACGTCCCTTATATTAAAAAGAGAAAAAAAAGAAACCCTAGGATCGAGGTTGCTAATTTTTATTAATTTGTTTTATATTTTTGCATAGGTGACGTTTTTATATCATACTGCTGGTCAAATTCGTACCTAGCCCAGCAAAACAAACAAATAAATACATTCTCAGGTACAGAATTTTCAGATCCGAGGTTGATATCATCTCATCTAAATGAAGAAGGTATAGTCACGTGGCTTGATATTGAACGCTTAAAATCAGCGGACAAAAATGCAGGTCTATTTGAACAACTGACAAAAGCCTTAAGAGAGGCTAAAGTTTTCGTGCCGTTTATTAGTGACGAATACGCGAAAAGCGCGAATTGTAGGATGGAATTGCAATTTTCTTTGAAATATCTTGGCAAAAGAGTTATTCCAGTTGTTGTTGGGAAAGGAAGTATGTGGAAAGAAACAGCAGTTGGAATGCTTCTGGAATCGAACGATGTGAAAATCATAAACTTGCAAAATGAGGATAATGAAACAAGCTTCAGGATAAAATTAAAAGAAATAATCAAAGCAATAAAGAAGAATTTAAATGTCAAAACAAGTCCAAGAAAACAAAAGCTTTCTCGCGCTCCGACAATGGGTGATCATGTTATATGCCATCACGTTAATTATTGCTATTACACTGCTACTGTGATCGGTTATAATATCTCCACGATGGAGTACACTGTCAACTGGGATGATGGAGATCCTTCAGGAAGAGTACAAATGTATAATCAAGTAAGCTAAGATATTATCTCCCAACTTCGACCACAGGCCTTTTTTCTCCTTTCGTCCCGTTATAAAAAAAATAAAAAAACCGTGTGGTCAAGGTTGCTTATTTCTTTTGTCAAACTCCTTCTCAGATCCCAAAGATATTTATCTTTGCGAATCTGATGTCAAAGCTGATCTTATTTTTTTGCAAAGTTGCAGTTTTCTGGAGAAGCATTTGCAAGGAATAAAGCTTCTGTTCATACTTCGCAGTATTTATTTTTGCATGTTGGGTCACAAAGAGAAACCTTTGTGTATATACTGCCCAAAATCGCAAAGATAAACCTAGGATAACATCAGCAAAATTAACCCCTGTTGATACATCAATTTTGGATTTTTTAACAACCTTATTCCTAAAGCCCTTTATTGCTTATTTGGAGCCTAAGAGCATAATGGTAAAAGTTTAATCGAGATCATTTCCATCGCCTGCTCTTTTTTCTTTATTAGGACAGCGCCGATGTCAAAATACATTCAAGATGCCCTGGGGACAAGGTTGTGCAACATATTTTTAATATAATTTTTATAATACCTTTTTTCAATTTTAGGTGGCACTAGATGTTGTACCAGATCCAGATGACGTGGGAGTTGACTCAATTATATTCTTTCCGCAAGGTTCTTATGGTGCAACCGTTGGCAACAATGATGGGGGTATCCGTTACCATGAAGGGATTATCACCAAGGTGACCAAAACAGCAAATGATATATTATTTAACGGACATCACACACGTGGCGTAGAAGATGGTAAGTCCTGTAGGTATAGAGGATACGAATATGAATTTTTAAATATTAGCATTCAAGAAATCAGAATAGCGCCATCTGCATTAGACGCCGTTACAAGATAGTTGGAATTTTGTGAGAAATAACGACAATAAAGATCCTACAAAACAAGTCAACTACATGGTGGATGCCATAAAGAGAGAAAATGGATCGAAGCTGTCTTATTAGAATAGGAAAATATTTTTTCAAACATAGCTATAGGAAACTTGGGACAAATCCGTTCATGCAAAGAGAACCCTATAAAACAAAGAAAAATCCAATGCAGAATTTTAAAGCTCATATGGATTGCGGTATTCCAAACCATTCGCTCTGCTCAAAAGATTATGACATGTGCTATGAACTGTGTGTATTCTAAAATTGTAGTGGTAGATACTTATTACAAGTCATATTAGGTAACTTGTAGTTTGCATCTTATGAATATTAATATAACCAATTAACAGAATATACACAATCTATATACACAAGAAATCCATTTTGCTATCATATTTGTTTTCCATTGTAGTATGTGTTCAATGCTTAAGACTTTATTTTAATACACACACTGCGCAAGTTTATTTGTTTTTGTTTCATATCTTTTAAAAAAAGTTTTTTACCTTTAGTGAAGATCTAGTCTCTCATCTTCAAGAACAGCTTGGTCATTATGAAAATAAAATAGATTTTTTATATGAACAGGTGTGATCTATATAGTACTTCTTCATACATCGTTCCTTAAAAATTTAAAGCAGGGTAAAAATTTTTTCTAAGGTAACCCCAATCAAAATGGCGTCTCCTAGATGAACATTTATTGCTCTCTTAACTGTCAAAACCAAATCGTTGACAGTGTTTAGTTATCTGCACACATTTTTTATTAGTTATTTAGCTGGGGGATAGGGATTTGTGTCTGGGGGATAGGTCTTTCCTTTTGGTGTCGGACGGCCTATAGAGACGAAAATTATTAAAATAAATCACGACGCCCAGGCACTTCAAGATTTTCGCCATGAAGTTTTATCATTTCTATGACAATTGCATAAAACACAAGCAAATAAATTAAATAATAAATATATTTTCTAAAAGAGTTTAAAAATTTACTACACAATAGCACTCTGAGTACTCCTTCAATTAAGATAACAGAGTTTCTTGGCTCAGCCAGGATGTTTCTTACCTTAAGGGAGATTTTCTGAACATTTGTGGAGTCAGACCTCTTTACTCTTAAAATTCATTTCAGCAAGATCTCTGACAATCTATTTGCGATTTAGTAGTGACTACCTATAATCACAGCCTTATGTTAATAACTGTGTTTTTTATAAAAAAAAAAGACGTGCATTATTAGCATTTATAAAGCAGACAAATCCGTTAACATAAATTTTATTCAAAAAGTCGCCTAAATTCACTTAGATACTCGGATTCTCCCTTCCTTAGGGTTAGAACCAATCTCGTTCCCAGGACTTTTTGTCTCTCATCAGCGTTGCGCTTATTGATAGGTCTGACTTCGTCTGATATCCAAAAAGAGACAACGTGTCCTGGGATCGTGGTTGGGCTAAAAATTTATTGGGGGAGTGGGGATAACTTACAAATACCCAATCTTATAATATGAATATTTCACAAAATTGTAAGTTAAGAAAAATTCTTATAATCCAAGATTTGTGAGTTCTGTTGGCTACTCGCTACAACAAAAAACTTTAACCTGACAAGTCTAGGTTGAATTAGTTTCACTTTTGTTTCATTGGATTGGTTGAAAATGAAACGATGGCAATTACCATGGCCTATGTTTAGCCTAGGTAACACTAATTTTGCGGTGTTCGGGTTCCCATTGTCCTCCTTCTTTTCATTTATCGTCCATAGGCACATTTAGTTGCGCAACGGAAAGTTTTATACGGAACTAAACGAAAATGAAAATTTTCTGTGGAAAAAAATCTTGTACGAAAAAAAAAGCATAAAAATAAAAGTGAGTAAATAAGAATAAACAGACTTGGCTTCCTTGGGGATGTGCAAGCGTTGATTTTGACTTTAAGTCAAAGTGCGCGTATGTTTTATTTGCCTAGAAAATTCCCTAAGATGAAAGTCCTTAATCCGCCCCTGTTGACAACTATATACTCCAAAAGACGCAATAAAAATAACGATAGTAGCTAATAATTAAATGAAACAAAAAGCATCCAGTCCAGGATGCGTGAAAGGCGAATTTTATCTAGCTATTAATTGATGATTTTAAAACTTTGACGGCCAATACTTTTTCAAGCATTCCCGAATGCTGCTACTACCAATCTTATTCTATCCTCTAGCACCAACTGAAGAAAAATGAAATTAAATAGCTCTGGAGTACGAGGATAAATGAAATTTTCCCTGATATATGTAGTATCAAGGATATATCATCTTGATATAATCAGGGAGGTTTGTACAATAGATGGAAACATGTGGTGATTCGGGCTCCATCTCGATTTGGTTCTTCTTTGTCTTCAACTGCTATAACTGAACTGCAAGAATACAGGTTTTGATGGCAATTTGTGAGATTTGAACTATTTATTTTCTTCAATTAGGATGGTTAAGCGAATTTTAATTTTGGATGCGCCATTTAAATGACAAATCCGCGAAATTTATCTAAATTATTTATTTATTTATTTAAAAAAAAAAACGAAATTGAAAAAATACATTTTGAGGATAAAACTTTTTACACTTTCAAATAGGTAGAAAATACTAAAAAATAAGAACAAGTTCTGTCGGAGCATGCCTAATCAGAAGAAAACCTCTCTGGAAGCATTTTTTATGGTTGCGACTAGAAGTTTCAAGATATGCCTATATAAGCAAACCGGAAAATCAACATTAGCCAAGATACTTTAGTTAAATTTTTACGTCATGGCAAGTCCAACGTAGCCTTGTTAACTAAGCTTTCTTCCAGGATATCATATTCAGGTTTTAACCGAAAGCTTAGACGCAAACAAATGTCAGAGCAAATCCCTAAAATTTAAATCCACCTCATAGAACCCCGAATTACAATCAATCGATCAGCACAAAATTGGCGTGACCACGTCTTACCCTCTTAAACAATTCAAGAATTCAATATATTTATGCGGGTGAGCGAGGCCATTTCCGCTCTAAACAAATGATTTCCTGATAGTGAGCAAAGAATAATAGCATTAACCAATCAGGAAGTGCGGTCAGTTTTCTGGCCGCAAAAAAATCGTTTGAGAAACTCAGCATAATTTTTCTAACCTTTAACTATTCTGATTTTCTGTTGGTAAGAAAAAATTATGTTTTTGGCTAAGTCGAACGTGTCTTCGGTGGCTAATCTAATATTAGTAACAGGTGTTTGCAACTGTTTAGCGTGAATTCGACATTATATAAGTTAAATTACATGATGGTTAATACGATGGACCCTCTGGCTCACGTTTCTTCTTAAAAAAAACACTTCTCTTTTTTTCTCTGCAATCTTCTCTTCTGTTCGAAACACTTCTCTTCCAAAGTGAAAAAAAAACACATCTCTTTCAAATATATTGATTAGGCTAGATTTATGATAACTCACGTTCTTAAATAAATAACCACCCTCGTCCCCAGGAATTTTTGCCTTTTTAAAATATAAAGAGATGACGGCGAAAATTCCTGGGGTAAATGACATCCGGTCCCCAGACAAGAAAAAGATCAAGTGTTCTTACTAATTAGTGAATCTCCAAAAATTTTATGTGTAGTGGACTATTCACCTTAGATAAAAATGTGGTATTGCATTGGAGACATTTTTTTTCAATACACACTTTTTTTCTAGGAATAAATTGCTGGTCATTATTCTATTTTTTTATTGCTCTATACAAAATAACTTTTGTTTTTAACCTAAAATTAACATTCATTATAAAGAAAAAGCATGTGATTTGCTTGGTGGACATTACCATGATTTTGAGGACTATGGACAGCCATTTAATTTATTTTGTCATTTATTGTGTGTCTATTAATATAAATTCGGCCACTGATCTGATTTGATTCGTGATATTATTTTATTTATGTTCATTTTAAAAGACCTGCTACAATAAGCTGTTGGGAAATAGAGCACGTGTTAACAAAGTATAGTTCTTGCGAAAAGTGACAAAAGTAAATGTCAGGAAGTTTCGCGGATTGAAAAAACCGCTAAATTTTTGCATTTCGCGGGAAAAAACTTTCGCGGGTGGCCTATTTTCAGATATTTCCCGGGAAAAAAGTTTCGCGGAGAGAGAGAAAAATCAAGACAACTCTTTGATTTATATATCCATTTTTTTTCTTCATTTTTTAATCAATTTTTACAAGTTCTTTTTTTTTCTTCTTGTCGTTTGTTTCTTGAGACATTTCGTTATTTCTAGCGACAGGATTAAAAAATTACAAATTTATTTTTATAGAAAAATTTCGCAGGAAAAAGCTTTTGCGGTTGAACCATTTTGAAATATTTCGCGGGAAAAAACTTTTGCAAAAAGGCCGCAAAACCGCGAAACTTTCCTCTCGCAAAAATTGCGGACCAGATTTTAAATTTGGTTGCGAAGAGAAAGTTTGGAGCCACATGCAGAGAAGTGTTAAGTGCAAAAGAGAAGTGTCAAAAAGCAGAAAAGGAGTGTGAGAATACGGAAGAGGACTGGGCATCGTAGCTTATGAGTTAGTTTTCAAGAGAGGGTAACTATACGGAAACTTGAGTGATTTTTGTAACTTATCTACTGAAGTCACCCTCATATTTTAGATTAGTTAAAATTAGTAGTTAATCTATTCGTTCAACTTAATTAGAATAGCTGACGTTATAATAACAAATCTGAAAGTAAATAATGAAGTATACCGAAATCACACATGGAGCAGTTAATTTATGACGCAGAGACTTTAAACAACTATTTAGTTTTACCTAATCAAAACTAATCTCAGTGGGACTTCGGCTGTTATTAAAAAATCATATACAAGCATTTTTTCACCTGTAGTCTTATTAACGTCCGCAGACCAAAATCATAACAGGGTCTGGGAACTAAGTTGGAAGGCATCACGATTCACCGTTTTGAGTTATTTAATTATAACGGGAATTGAAAAACAACATAAAAGGACAAAATAAGGTATAGAAATCAGATATAATCTATTTTTTACAATGCAAAGATAACAGCACGATGCTAAATACTTTATGAAAACGATTTTTACTTCAATATATCCCTTTGACAACGAGTTTATTGAAGCCATACCATTGCATTTATGAATTCTCATGGGAGCCTATTATGATGAAAACATCAGCCATCGAATACGTGAAAGAAATGTTTTATTTATAAGTTTTCTGTATTGAAATGTGCAGGCTATGAGTAGCGTTCAAAACATCTGGCGGTTCAAAAACAAGCAGAGGAGAGCAAGATAAAAGTTTATAAATAAAGTTTCTCGTTTTTAATTTAATTTATTTCAAGAGACATTTAAACACGTATTATATTTAGGACGCAAATAAATTGACAGAGAAATGGATTCGATGACTCAACGCGATCGCGATTTATTGGAGGAATCGTTTAGCCTTTACGACACTGTTGGCGATTCTAAAATCGACATAGGAATTTTGGGTGAAGCACTTCGAGGACTCGGTTTAAACCCTACAGAGGGAGATGTACAAAAAATCGTAAAAGAATTAGATTCTACTGGTTCACGACGTGTCAGTTTCGAAGAGTTTTTACCAATGTACCTGTCGTTATCAGCGAAAGCTAGCGACCGACACAAGAAAAATGTAACCGATTTTATTGAGTGCTTTCGTGTTTTTGACAAGGAACAGAATGGCACGGTATCAGCGGGAGAGTTACAACATGTCATGACCACTTTAGGCGAGCCGCTTACTCCAGCCCAAGTTGATTTGCTCACAAGTGGAATTGAAGATAAAAATGGCATGGTTAACATTGAAGAATTTGTTGCCATCGTGATGCAGGGTTGAATCTTCATCGTGGATGATTCGTAAATAGTGTAGATATTGTCAATTTCGTACGGTTTTAGTTTTTTTTTGTGTGTATTTTTTAATTTATAGCTAGCTACAATAGCTATTGTACGTGTTTTAGCTGCATACGCTGTTCAACTTGTCCTTTTATTGTTCTAAAATGTTCTATCCAAATTTCACTTCCTGTGTGTGTTGTTAGATAATACTGAAGGCTTAAAGTCATACATCACAACAACCTGATAAAGTTTTCAAACTTCCTGTTCGCGCTCACAACGCTTTTAAGGAACAATATTGTAAATATTCGAGGATAAGCCTAACCAGCCGTTAGCCCTATCTGCGGTTAAACTCACTCTGCACTGGTAGGCAAGGGGCGGAGGGATCAAACTTCAAAATTCTCACAATCTTTCGGGGGTGCCGGTAAAAAATTACAGAAACGTCGTATGGGGCGCGGATAATATTTTTTTCGTACGTAGACACAGGGTTTTTGTTTTTCATTTATTTTATTTATCTAACTTTTAGTTGTAGAGTAATGTCAATCGAGGGTTCTTGTCTTTTTTTACATTTGGGACCGTCGGCTAAGAAACTTGTTAGCTTTCAAGTAAGCGCTAGCGGCGTTAATATTAAGCAAGAGGGAACAAGTTCTGATTGTTGTCTATCGTTATCAACAGAAAGAGCAAAGTGTATTGCAAGTGAAAGCAACATTTGTTGCATCAACCTTTAATGCAGTTGCAAGATACCTTGGCTATGGTACCACAAAAAATCCAATATGCACATGGCAAAATGCTGAAAGCAGAATATTATTATTATGTACAAACGGAAGCGTAATATTTCTAAAATTTTCCTGTTTTAACATAGAAAAACAGAACAACAAAGACTGTGACCTATGTGCCTTCGTCCCGAGGCTCTTCAAGTTTTCTAACCACACACAAAACAAGTTGCATCCTCCCTGAAGTTCAATGTTTTGCGGAAAAGCAAGACTGCATATAATAAGATCCGTTAATTACGTAATGCCAGTTAATAATTTTCTAACTTTTAGCAAACTAATTGCATCTACCTAAGTTTGCGCCATGACATATGACATTCTTCCTTAACCGTGAACATGACAAGTGAGAACGGAAGTGAGGGCTTTTACAAAAGACATTGTTTTGATTTTTCCTGAAAAAAACAATTAGAGAGTGCCACTAAACCTAACCTCCTGAAAATGGTAGCTCAAGATGTCATTGCATTCTATGTCATGAAGAAATATATTACAGATTCAATAAATACCAAACAATGTTAGATGGCAGTGCAAAACGAAAGTCGCGTATCAAACATGGTGAAAAAAAGAATGGATTAATACAGTTTATCCATCCAAATAAACAACTTGATTTATTCTTAGACTTCTTGTGTCATAAATTTCTTACAATGCAACTCATTTCAACTCTTTTACAAACATTATTCTTTCTCTTGTTAGGCTGGTTAACTAACCTTTGTCTGAGGCTACTAAAATTGAGTTCAACACCGTATTATTCCGATTTCCGATGGTAAGTGTAATCTGGGAACTCATGGCCTAAAAAACTCCGCTCTAACCATTTTATTGGAATGAAGTCGTCACATGAACAGGATAAAATGCATTTAATTGTAGTATTGGTCGCTATGCAAGGTTAAAGCCCGTAACTATGGATACACGCCCCAAATAGAACAACTGGTCTTGCCATTCTCGTATCGCAAAATATTATTCTGGTCTTGGATAAATTTAGGTACATTGCAGTATGGGTACATTTTATCAATTTGAGCACCTTAATAAAGTTATTCCACATTGTAAGGATGTAACAAGCAACAACGGATCACATAAGAAAAATGATGTTTCCTCATTCATTTTCTGTTGTAATTCCCTTTATTCGTAATGAAAGATGAGAAAGGTATAAATACCAATGTAATGTTCTCAAGTTAAACATATGTTTTTGTCATTAGAATAATTTACAACGTTGAAAATCTATTTTTTTACACAGTAGAAATAAATAACATTTGATATGAAAATCTAATATACTCTAACTATATGATAACTGAATAATTTGATTTTCAGAACCTTTTTTTGTAGATCTACAAACCTTGTAGATCTACAAACCTAAGTATAGATCTTCTATTTGGAGTTAGAAAATCAACTTTGTCAGATTTTCGACAGGGGCTTCAAGAAAGAAAGTGGAATAACATTTATATCGCAACCATGTAAACTCCTTGGGCAACTTTGATCCCATTTTTGCCTGGTCCACAAGATATTGAACCGAAAAGAGACCTGGGAAATAAATGTGAAATAGTACTACTACCTCATAAATAAAATGCTACATATATTATTATATACATTTAAATAGTAACCCGATGGTATATTTAAGAGGACCTACTAAGAATAGTTATAGAGTATTGAAGTGACCAGATCATTTTTTTCATATTTCACATATTTTAATGACACAAAAACGTAAAGCCTGGTAACAAGGTTGGCGTGTCAAAATAATTTAAATATGCGTAAAAATAAATTAATTGTATAAATTAAAATTTGTCTATTATTTTTATATATATATATAATTATAATAATCCTTTAAAGAAATTTTTTATGTACGAATCTGAATCGAGCTCCCCAATAACTCTTTCTAACGTGAAAAATTTTGGAAAAAATTAAAAGAGAGAATTTTGAAACAAAGCGCATATATAATACGGCTAAGAGGCCGTTTACACGAAACCAAAGTGAAATTAAGGCGAAGTATAATTGGACACCGCAGTAAAAAGTACGACTGTGTTTACATGTTTCACTTCTGGTTGCATTTAATTTCGGTTACCCGTGAGTGCCGAATTTTTTTGTGACTTTCAAGCATGCGCACTGAAGGAAAACCGCTTTTCACTCCTGGATAGTGCTAACATGGACCTCGCACTGGTTTAAAATTTCACTTGGCTCAATATAAAAAGTAATGTCACAATAAACTATAGTGACCTAGTAGGCGAGGTTTCTACTTCCATATTGTGTTGTTGTCTCTGCTCCTCCTCTTCTTCCATTTGTTCTAACCTCCTCTGGTTTCGCGTTCTAGATCGACTACATCGTAACGTCCCGCCACGCCTTTTGGGCGCGCGAGGAGAACGGCCCGCGCGTGGCGATTTGGATTTTGTTATTTGTCCAATCGTGTCGTTTGACGAAGTGAGCTTGCAAGGATTTGAGGTCGTACCTGCTCCACAGTCGCAAAAGAATCTAAATAAACAATAAACTTTGATTTATTCTGTGGAAAAATATTAAATCTACAAAGAACAATTGAAAGAAGAATAGGTTTTTTATAAGCACCAATTTTTAGACGCAAACTATTCAAAAAACAAAACAACAAAAAAGAAATATGAGCCTTGGCTAAAGTTGCGTATAAAAAAGTTGATGTACAGCCGTTTGCAGCAAATTTTTCATTTCTTAAGGGCTTTTAGAATTATTGTATAAATTCTTGTATAAATACTTTTTAATAAGCCACAGGTTAATTTTTTACTAGTGCCACGTTGAAATATAATATTTAAATAAAGTTTTGAAAACTAACCAAACAACAATAAAAAAAAAAAACGGCAGACGAATCTTAAAGCATGACAGACGAATCTTAAAAGCTGACAAACCTGTCATGTCGGACAAATTCAACGTCGTGGCCTCCATGACAATTCTTGATGCAGTTTACACAAATGGCGAAATTTTCGGTTGAGGAACACGTTATACATCGATAGAAATCATGCATAGGATAGCACACACTCCCAGAGACTTGATACAAACATTTGCCAGCTTCAATCGCCTCGCTAAGTGCTCTTTTGTTGTCATGGCAATTATTGTCTAAAAAAATAAACATAAAAATACTTTCAAATGGTGCGGATTTGGCGAAATCGTACGCGAAATATGGGAGAAGCTACTCATATATGTATAAATTCCAGATTTTTTTATTTCCAAATCTACTGGATTACTAAGCGATTGTATGTATCTACCCGTACGACCCTAAAGTTTCATTGTGCCGGTACGACTTTACGCTAAAAGAAGCCTTATTTGCAGGCTGCGGTAATGGAAGAGTGAAATCATAAGTTTGGAATTGCTTTAATTTCATCCATATAAAAAAGATATTGAATAGTAAATTATGGTGAGATTATTCTATTATTACTTTACTCAGAGTGCGTTTAAAACAACCTCATTGTTATTCTTAAACACGTTTTAACTTTTGCAGTAATAACACCAGCAGAAAATGTGAAGCAAGCTGCAGATTTGTATAAAAAAAAGTAAAAATGAATGTTTGTAAATAAAGTAACAGGACACGTGTTTGGTACCTATTCATAACACTTTTATGTAGTCGATGTAACAATAAATATTTAAAGTTATTATTAAAAAGGGTTATTTTTTACGCCTAACAACACATGGCGGTGAACAACAAAGAAATAAAAACCAGTTTGTTATTACAAGTTACAATCACTCTCTCTACGTGTCTTTACATTCATTCTTACTATTCTATACACACTGGCATATTGCTTCATATTTTCTGGTGGTGGTATTGTTGATAAAGTTAAAGGGTGTTTAAGAATAACCACGAGGTTATTTTTAAATACAGTTTAAAACAAACGGGTGCCGAAAATGATCAAGTGAAATTATCACAAGATATATATTACCCATGCATGGCAGCGGGTTATTTATTTGCAGTGTGATTTTAAATTTTAACCAATAATCAAGATTTGCTAAAATCAATTCCAATAGCAGTTTAAAAAGAACTCTTCACTTTCAGAATAATTTCAAAAAAATGAGATAACATTTTTTAATTATAGTATTTGAAATAATGTAAACCAATTAACTCGAAATAGCGTGGCAGCCGCAACATTTGCCCATGTTGTTATACTCTGATGGCTAGCCAGCCATTTCTAACCATCAAAACAACAATACGTATCATAATTTAAAAGAAAACGAAACTTATTTAAGGCTTGGTGGTGTCAACCGTATGCCATGTCGACCGCAAAATCTGCCCACACTTTGAAGTACAATAAAAAAAGTTTTAGTAAGCCGCAGAATTAGGTACCAAAATGGCCCTATGTCCCAGCTTTTACTCATAATTATGTGATATGAACGACAGTGTAAACCACATTTTGGTACTAAGCGATTTCACAATTAAGTGTTTAATTTTTGAACGCGACCACAAATATATCCATCTTTACTAATTTTTTTGTCAAAGTTGCGGCAAATTAAAGAAAAATGGTACGGTTTATTCGCCTCTGTTAAGGAAATTTTTATAACTCACCTAACATCTTGGGATTAACACCAGTGGCAAGACATATCCCATCAAAACGATTGTTGAACACTTCATTGCGTTCGAAGATGCCTCCTATAAAGAACATTAAGAATTAAATTTGAATAAACATGTTAAACTTTATAAAAAGAGGTGTCGACAACCAAAAGACAACATTTTATTGGGCGACATAATAACTTATTTTATTAAAAACAATGGCAAATTTGGACAATCACTGCCAAAATTTTAAACAAATAAAACGAAAAAATGACAAATAATAGTATAACTGACATAAAAAAATAAATGCTTTAAAAATAAACAATCTACCCCGTATAATCTTACACAGGTAAGCAATGACTAAACAATTTTTTTGGCCATATTTCCTAAGCACCTAAACAATGTTTGGGATGGAGTGTAAAAATAATTTTTTTATAAAATGGGTGTAACATAAAGCAGAAGAAACATTGCACATCCTTACCTGCTCCGTTCGTTATTTCGATGCCAGCAGCTCCTCCTTCAAAGATACGATTTCTCCGAAGCACCGGCACACTTGAAGTACTTATTAAAACACCTGTGAGTGAGTTTCTAAATATATCATTTTCCTCTAGTAAACCTTTTCCATTGTTAAAAATACACACTCCTCCTTCGTGTCCATCGTGGATTTTATTACGTCGCAATATTGGATTACTTTCAGTTTTAATCCATACACCAGCCATAGCGTTATCAAATATTTCGTTGTCCTCCAATATACCTTGTCCACCATTATAAATTAAAACACCGCCATTCTTACCGCCCCAAATCTTGTTTTGGCGTATGACAGGATTACTGCCACTTCTGGAAAATGAAATTAAAAAAAATAGTCTTTAGACTTGTGTTCGAATCGAACACAAGTGCACAAAATTAGTTGTGCGCAAATTTAAGATTGTTGTGTCTTTTAAGTGCAAAAAACCCTTTATGTAAAATAAAAGATTATATTAACATTTTAATTCAAAATTGAGCGATACATTGTGTTCACGAAGTTCCTTTTTTGTAATTATCGTTAAGAAGTTCGCAAAAATCAAGCGTGCGCTCAATCTCAGAGCGCGAAAATTAAATGAACGCTAAAAAAAGATGCGCGAAAATTTCATGAATTAAGCTATTCCAGATATTTCAACGCGGACGTACATCAATCAGCTGTAAGGTTCAGTTAAGAAAGATGTTCTACATGAATGCACACACTGCATTCCACCCTATAGAAATCAACAAGGTTGTCAACAAATCTAAACTACATACCTTATTTGAATTCCTGAATATTTATGGTTGTAAATTTCATTATTCTCCAGGGTACCACAACCTTTATCATAAAAATACACTCCGACCTATACAGTATAAAGAAGAAATAATATCTTTATTAAAACTAACTTCAATAGTATATCATATACAAGTCATTTGAGTTACAATGGAAACAGTGGAGATTGACTAATGGTACGGTTACTTTTTTGACGGTTAGTCGCTAATGGTTAGTCAACTAAAAATAATTTTATGAAATATAATTGTACCTGTTTTCCACTGTGTATGCGATTGTGTCTTAAAATTGGCGCACTTCCTGTGGTTATCCATATCCCAGCTAGAGTGTTTGCATAGATTTCATTATCTTCAATAAGTCCCATTCCACCTTCATGAATGTATATGCCACCATGTAAACCATGATGGATTCTATTCTTACGAACAATTGGATTACTGTTTGAACGAATTTGTATGCCAGCCAAAGCATTGCCGTGAATGTCGTTGTTTTCAACTAAACCACGACCGTCACCGAATACGTAAATTCCACCTTGTTGGCCATGATATATTTCGTTATCTCTATAAAAGGAAAACATAATGCTTGTAAGGCAAGAAAAATACACTATCGGGGCACAGCTAAGAAAAATATGCTGACTTGCGGAATATCGCCCGGGTGTGTAAATGCGAATCTCCACGGGACGATTTTTACGACGATCGTCATCAATACTCGAATTTGGTCGCAATTTTCGCCACGACGAAAAGTTAAATTGGTTTCTACTTTTCATCACAAAAATCGTCCCGAATATCGTCCAGTGAAGATTCAGCTTAAAGGCCGTCTTAACTTAATGAAATGTAGTAAGTTTAATCAAAACCAATAGTTTTACTAACTTGGGTATCAAGGAACAGACTTACTTAATTGTTGGGTTACTTCCCGATGTAACCCACACACCAGCAAAAGTGTTAGTATGAATTCGATTGCACATAAATTCCCCTCGTCCATCGTCGTGGACATAGATACCACCGGTAAAGCCATGATGGATGTGACATCGAACAACAGTTGGGTTCGCTCCAGAACGAACTTCGATTCCTGCAATTCTATTACTATGGACATCATTTTCTTCGTAATAACCCTAAATATAGATACCAAGACATTTTAAATTGAGTTAGGACGAACAGCAGCAAATGACATTGACAAGTAACAACAATAAAAAAAAAAACATTCAGATAAACACTGCTTACCATTCCGCCATCAAAGATAAAAAATCCTGCATCTTTCCCATGATGAACTTCATTTCTTTTCATAATTGGATTTGCTCCCGACTTCACCCAGATACCAGCTAGTCTATTCGCACATATGTCATTGTCTTCATAGGTACCTTGGGCACCTTCGCTGATAAACAAACCCACATTTTCACATTCAGTTATTTTACAGCGCAAAATTTTTGGCGAACTTCCAGCACCATGAATGTGCACTGCCGCAGCACCTAAAGTAACCAGTGAATAATTTAGAACTCCCATTTTTTTGACATATTCAAGTAATTATTTTATAATCTAACGCATCTTACAGCTGCTTTTTGATGTGATGTGACAATCTTGAATAGTTGGTGAGCTATCATTACAAATTTCGATACAGTTACATCTTGCTGAAGTATTTGGCTCAGTTCGTTGTATAGAGAACCTTACAAAGGCAATATGACTTTTCGAACCACCTTGAGAAAATTTCATTATTGTTTCATTGGTATGTGTGAGATGAACTTCATGTTTACCACCTGGTACTCCTAAAAAAATAATAATATTACTTCACACTTTTGACAAGATATGATTTGTAACTTTACACAAGGACAACAAGAAAGCTACGTTTACCTGCACCAAGTAAGGTAACGGGTTTATTAATTTCCAAACTTTCCTTGTAAGTTCCTGAATGAATGATAACAAGCCCACTTGAATTGTCCACAGCTTCTTGTATGGTTTGATAACACTGTAAAGGAAACACTTATTGGATCACCCATTAACCGAAAACATGCAAATATTCCTATTTCCACAGGCCTCGAAGCTACCGAGTACTACTACTTTCTAATAAACTGTACCTTTCGTCCTAAATTTTGCAAGCAAAGTACCAGCCTTTCATCTTGACAAACATGTTCAGCTTTATTGAGAAGAGGATAGTATTTTCTCCAAGAAATCTCTGGCCTACCAGGGCCACTAATTATATTAACTAGTTCATATAAATTATTTGTAGGGGATTTTTGTAAAGGATATTCAAGTTGATATGATAAGTGATATAACCTCTTCCTAAGAATAAAAAAATAAATATTTTTACAAAAAAAATATATTGGAAGGAAGAAGCATGATAAAAATATGTTGCAAAACACAAAATCTGGTGCAGGGCCTATACATGGTGATGCATATTTTTAATTTAAGCTTTAACATTTGTCTTCTTAAAGAATTTTAATAATTTACTGTATAAAAACTTTGGTTAACTTCTACATACCATAATGATTCATCGCGACACAATTCTTGGAAACGTTTACATGTGCATGCCAGATGAGCAAGATCTTTAGCAGCAGAAAATGAACAAATTTTTAATAGCACTTCATCTGGTATAAGTCTTTGCATATAGCCAGTTGAATCCTTGGGTTTAACCAAAGACTTTGACTGTGTAATTGAATCTGAAAATAAATTAAGTATCTAGCTATATATTTAAAATAGTAAAAAAAAATTGACCAAAAAATAATAAACTAAATTCTTACAAAAGATTATTGGATGATTCATCTTACAAAATACACACAACTCAAATAATCAATTTTTTTAAAGTTCCCACCATTTTGAAACATTTTTAGCACCATCATCATTTGAGCCATGATTACATTCAGAAGTTAGTATGTTGTATACAGGTATGACACCCAGTGTTGTATGCAGAATACAGGTCCTGTTTCACATACACAACTGTTCCTTCACTTTGTGTATTGTAGAAAACATACAGTATGAAATTTTTATAAAACGTATGAAGAAAAATTCTTCTTTTTCCTCATTCTTCTAAGCATAAATAAATAAATAGTCAAACTGAAGACTAGTATAAAAAACTATATACTTATTTTAAATGTATAATATAAAATCAAGTTGCTTTGTAGATGTTTACCAACAGCCATATGTTTCAGGTAGAAATAGAACTTTTTGACACTTTCATCTGTATAAAAACTGTTTTGAATAACAGGGAAAAGAATATCACAAGAGAACAGCATAAAGAAATAAAATGCTGTAAAATTTTAAAACCATTTAAATTTTCAAATTCATAATATCATTGTGATTTTAGTATTAGCCCACACTATAGAAACAATGTGAAGCTTCAAAAAGTGAAATTATTTTATTTTTAATTTCACAGCAATATTGTTTTCTTAGCTTAGTCTCAATATGCCTAACAAGAATTTATTTCATAAGCTGAAACAAATAACATCCTTAACATATATAAACTTTCATGCAATTTATTTGTGCTTTCTTCAAGTATAACACCAAACTAGCTAATAACTAGTTTTTGTAATATATAAACCTTCAAGAATTATTTTAAGTATAATTTAGGGCTAAGGATATGTTTAAATTATCTCGAAAAAAAATTCAATGTTCAACTATATACGTAAGTATTTTGTTATATCCTAAAAATATTTATTCCTTTGTCCCTGAAAAAAAAGCCTCTCTGGGTTTTATTTACATCTATCCTATTATTTTGCAGATCACATTGATTTTTACATATAATGACTCTCCTTGTATTTTGTTGCTGTAGTCAAGAAAAAAGCGAACAAAAGATTGATGAAATAAATTACTTACTTCTGCTTAATCTGCCCTTTTTCATATCGAAGGCCAATTTATATAAATAATTGCCAATCCCTTATCCCCTTTATCATGAGCTTTTTATGCAAGCATTTCACAAAGAACTTTTATATATAAAAAAGTTTGAAGTTTAAATTTATTCACAAAATATTTCCTTGGTTAAAGAACTAATTGGTGTTCATTGATCTCCAGCACCATAACTCATATTGGGCATGCTTTTCAATAAGCAGGTAAGAAAATTCACTGAACTTAATGCCATAGACTTATATAGGCTAGATGTTTAGTTAACAATCACAGCCTTGTGTTAGATCACATAGAAAAAAAAGCAATTAAGTCAATCATTCAACTGTAAAAATGCATTTCATATCTGAAGCATAACACTAAAAAGGTATACCAATTTGAGTAGAGAAACACATATGTCACCTGCATAAAGTTTTTTACATGCAACATACAAGGTGTTTGAATAAAAGGTTTATATCTTTAAGGACGGTTTATTTTCGACAGACTTACTATATTCACTTTGTTTCTTGTGGCTTTTATATTCTATTTCAAAATACAAATTACTAAAATATGAACTAACCTATATTTGACGTATTATTTTTCACATTACATGGTGGTTTACTGTAAAGCTTATTACAGTTAACAGCAAGGACCTAAATGAGTAGAAGTGTTGTACAAAAACAATATAAGTATTAAAAAGTATTAAATACAAATAGAAGTGTTTACTGACCTCTTGTGTCTTTAAAAGTGTAAATGAGAAGCAATGTGCTGTAGTAAATGATGAAGTTGATGCTTCTTTAGAAAAAAATTTGCTAGCAGGTGAAGTTGACTCTACACATACTTCCATGTCCATTTCTAGGAGTAATCACAGAAAGAAAATAAATTAATGAAGATCGTAATAACAGTTTTTAGATGTTGAACGATATTTCATATAAACATTGTCATGACAGTACTGTGAAGAAGTGTGATGACAAAAAGCCAATATAGTTTCATCGTAGTTCAGAAGCTAATAATATTATAATATAATAAAATTTTTGAACAACAGTTATTTGCCATGGATTCTCTTGGATGAGTTTTCACATGATACTGTTTAAGGCAATCAAGGGTCAGTATACAGATTATTTGTTATTGCAGCTGCAATTATGACCTGGGGTAAGCATGTCGTAAGCATGCTGTTTATATAGTAAATCCTTCTTAAATTCAAGACTGGATGATTCAAAAATATCTTATACTGTATATAATACTGTTTATTCTTTACCAATTGGCTACATTTTAAAGTGCATTTTCCTGTAATTTTCTTTTTAATTAATTTTTTAACTGTAAAGATTTGACCATGAAAAGTCCTTGTTTTACCCCATCTAGAACATCATGTGACTATGTGTCTGCAAGAATTAGAAATAAAAAATATCCAAATCATTTTTGATAAATCTCTTTCCAAGTATAATCGTTATTTGATCCAAACCAGGTAAAAGTATTATGTCACCAGTTGGCAAAAATTTCTTGTCGTAGTCCCACCTTAGCGCCCAAAGTATTTGCATCAAGTCATTGGTTTTATATTTAACTTTTTAGTTGCTTATTTCTTACAGGGAACCCGAGGTATAAAATGATGTTGAACTTATATATAGAGCTTAAAAAATTGATTAACAAGTCTTTAAAAATTTTTTAAAAAGCTCTTTTCGTTATCAAGATATTTACATTTAAAGAATTTCAGATTTAATTATGGTGCATAAATTATAACGTCATATTTAAGTAATAGCAAACTTTGACATTTTCTGTCATTAGAAATTTTAGACCTGTTAAGAAATGTGCATTCAAACTTATTAATGAATACATAATATATGGGTGAATTGACTGACATAAAAATTTTTTTTGCCAAAGTGACACTCGTTTGCGTCTCACATCCAACATCATTTTATACCTCAGGTTTCCTTTAACTTAAACTTGGTCAGCAGTCACGTAATCAGTTGCTCAAACAAGTCCAATAAAAAAATCTTACACATAACAAGCAATTGCACTTAAAATACTGAACGAGAAGTCTTTTTCATTGTTAAAACAAATTAATGACACTAAAGGCACATTTCACATTTCATGTGGCGTAGTAGTTTAAATTTTTGTGTGTATTAAGTATTTTTGGTAAATTTAGAACGGTTGCAAATTCATGCCATAAAAAATTACATTGCACAGAGAATTAAAGAAGTGCATTAAAAAATTCCATATGATAAAAAATATCACTTTCATTGCAGGAAGTTTTGTTACTCTTAGGAAAATATTGCTGGTTTATTGCTCTAAGTACAAAGTTAACTTCAGACATAGGCAAATGTGCCATAACATAAAAGGTGCAGTAGATTTAGACTAGATCGAGTAGCCCAGCCAACCCGCTATCAGGAATAGGGTGCTGATAAACCGTAAACGCCTGCATATACAGGGGCAAGTTAAGGTGCCTTTTTGAATTAAATTGGTGGTTGTCCTCTGAAACCGCCCTCACTATCCCGAATTTGCCTGGAGCATTCCCGAAAAGCAATTTGTTGTGCCATACCATGCGGACAGTTGGAAAAAGGCACTTGAAGAAAAAGGAGTAAAAAAAGTTATATATACATAAGTTTTTTATAAGTACATTGTATCAAAGTTATTTTAAGAACTTCACTACAACATGGGAAGTTTATTTTAATTTTTTACCTGTGAGGAATCTTTGAGTGATTTTTGTGGTGAATCTCTAAGTGTTTTATTGGAGCCATCTTTATTTTTGTTGCTTGTTATAACTATCGACTAAAGCTAGCAAACTATCAAGTTAAATATTACCTTTTTCAGGGATTGATCTGGGTCTATGCTGGTTTTTCAGTAATGTAATGCTTACACTTTTTATGGTGTATGACCTTATCAGCCCTCCGTACTTTCACATAAATTCTGCAAGGTCAAATTATACCCTCCACTCTAATTTGACGGTCAATAATATAGGCTGTAACTACAATAGGAACGCACTTCTTTAATTCAGAATTTAGCTTCAGTAATTCAGAATTTAGCTCAGCATTCTCAATGGCAAAAGATAAAAAAAGGTAAAAAATAATAAAAATAGTTTTTTAAAACAGCAATTTTGGTCTCAATTAGCCATAATATTTAGTGATTTTTCACATGGTCATTAAAAATTGTGGTGATGTTTTTACAACCAAAACAGCATTCTTGAGTGCTGCAACGTGTTTTCAAACGAATTATTTACAAATATAATTGACGACGAAAACTTATTATGTTGAAACAAACACAAACTAAGCATGAATACAAAATATTATATATTTGATATATATACATGGTCAGCTCATATAAAGACACCCATTCCATACTTAAATACTTAATTCATGCCTATCTCTAGTTAGGTATTGTTGTAAAAAATACGTAGCTAAATTGTAACAAGCTAGCTAGGTAGATATGTAACCTCAGACAGCTTTGTTTGGTTTGGCATTTGGTGCAGCCACAAATTATTAAAACTTTGAAATAAAATAAAAAATAAACCATGTACCATCACTTTTAAAACGATTTCTTTCCACTAAGTCTTTTATTTGACATGCTGTTAAATCAACGATATTTCTTCGATCCCACATTTCATAGTAATATAAAAAAAATACTGCTTTTTGAAGTATGGCCAAACTGGTTGTTTTTGTTTATACTTCGCTTCTCAGCTGTCCTGTTCGATTACGATAGACCATCTTTGTTTACAAATGTTATGATCTTTTGACCAATCATATTCATTTGCATAATTTACTATTTGATCAGCAAACCAATCAAAACAATGAAATTAGTTTGGTCACGGCTATTGAGCAGGATCTAAAGAAACAAACACCTGAGCACATTGACAACAAAATATCGCAAGTACTTTTATTATGACGACAACACGCTGCTATAATAATTTCAATCGACCACGCGCGCACCTGAATTCGGCTACCTAATTTACAAAAAAATAATTCTATGCCCTGTCCACGCGCCAATTTTTCCCTTTAATTGTCATAAAATGTCACCAGGTTACGGTACCTGTCTATTAAGAATTAGAAAGGAACCAGACACATTGTTTTTCATTTAAAAATATAACGAAAACCAGTATACTTGACACCATATTCACAAGAAAGAGATAATACACTTTGTTTTGAGCCTCAGGAGTGGTTATTTACAACAAGACAAAAAATGATCTGAGAGACGAAAAGTATAAAGCGGCAGGAGCGTCAAAAACAATCCGTGCCACTTTGAACCGACGCTTAACTTTTTGCCCGTGACACAAAAAATCCCTGGAAACCAAAATTTATCCATGATTCCGTAGTTTTTCGAATGTTGGAAGTAGCATAGTAAGGCCATGGCTTAATTAAAAGTAATCATCATAAAATTTTGGGCACGTCCTTACCTATAATATATTGGTTTTCTCAGCAGTAACTTTTATGAAAACACTTCGAGTAATGTTTTATTGGTATTTTTATTAGTTTTAACGATACTTGGTCATTATGTTTTCACAACTGGTCTGTAAAATACAAATTTTAACACGTGATAATCTTTCAGAAAAATTTTGGACACATCTTTTATTTACTATATTGGTTTTCTAAGCAGCAATTTTTTTGAAAACGCATTGGTATTTTTGTGAGTTTAACCATATTTGGTCAGTTCCATAATGGAAGAGTTGTGACGTCATATTTTAATTATTAAAAATGATGATAAAAAATATAAGTGTTTATTAAATTTAAAGTTATTCCTAATTTTAAAACAAAAGATATAAGAATTTCAGTTCAGGCGATTTTGTCGTTAAAACGGGCTTATTTTACCCTGTGTATTGTGCCATTTTGTTTCCGCTTTTCCTGCAGAATAATATTTTCGCAAGATTCAAAGAGTAAATTTACGATAACTAGTTTTGTACAAATTCCAGCGCATTAGATTTGGCAAAATTAGTGCCTCATTAGGTCCATGCAAATAATTACAAATCTGATCATTTTATCATCAAATTACCTACGCCAAATTAAGTTTGATAATTTGATTCAAAGCAAACTTTCTTTTAAAATTTTATTTTTCACTCAAACTAAGATAACCACGGGTTGTCTTTTCTGCCCTATCCCCTGATAAAATTTCTGTCAGTCTATTTTTAGCCTAGAAATCTCAGAAAATCACATGTGAAAAAAAAGGAGCTCTGCCAAATTAAATTCACAACAAATTTAATTTTTTTTCCTCCATCGCAAAATTAAATTCACACTAAAAAAAACATTTTACCCTATCGCAAAATCAAATCCGCGCCAAAAATTGTACGAATGAGCCTGAGGAGCATCATCAACTATGATTTTATAAGATGAGATGGAAATCTTTAGAACTAAATACCTCAAAAACAAAGAAATTTTTTAAAAAAGAATTATCAACTTTTTATCCTCTGTAGCATAAAAATCATTTTTCGTTGTCAAAGCAAGGTCAGTGCAATAAATAAACGGCGTAACGTACGGAAAAACAAGTTATTGTTACCAAAATTTATTCCACCCAATAAGTTACAACTGGTCTAATAAAAATATTTTTATATACATTTTTCAGCTATTAATAAAAATTCATTAAAAAAAAGAATGTTAGTTTTGTTTTTTGGTACAGATATGGTCAATAATTTGAAGTTATACACGGCTTTAAGCAACTTTTTTAAATCTCACCCAAGTCTGAAGATAGAAATTATCCGGGAGATAAAACACTCCGTAATGTGCACAGGTTAACCAAAAGCACCAACTATTATGTCCAGCTTCTTCATCAAGTGAAAAAACAACTCTGGTTTACCTAGGTTTTTTCGTTGCAGCATGGAGCAAAATCATTCTACACATCGGAACGAAACAATTTCGTTTTGTAAAACAGATGGGTTTGGTTTGGTATGAACAGACACCAGATCTGGTATATCATTTTGGAACGATCCCTATCCGCAACAAGTAAACGTGGTTGGTAAAATGTTGCTTATAGTCAAATGTTAAGATATACATTACATTACAATACAATGTTTTCTTTCTCTTTTCTGTTTACAAGTATTCCTAATGCATTATTAGAAATTACACCCGTCTTCATGCACATCATCAGCTAAAAAAGTAAGCAATTCTTAACACGTACGGGTGTTATAATTTACATGGGCATTACTGTTTAAGTGTTAACGATCTGATAGTTACACTATATACGTTGTGTTTTAAAGAGTAGGGGGAATGAATCTGCGTTCTTAACAATAGAGGAATCCAGGACAGGGGGTATAAAAAATCGATCATGTTATTTTGGCGGGTATATACTTCGCCGTCCTGATTTTAGATTTGCGGGAGTTCAGAAATTTGGTTTTGGAAGGGCATTAGGTGTGTTGGCCACAAATTAAAAGACATACGTGTAAAAATTCATTAAATTCTATCGTTGAGCTTGCATCTAGATCAATTTCTTTTAGGATTCTTTCTACTTCCGTGTCTGATACTTTGGTTTTACCAAGACGTTTGAGTATCGTCGACAATTCTGATCGTGTAATATGTCCTATGTAAAACACATGAAAAGAATTTCAAGTTAACGTTGCACAGAGACAAATTCGAACAAAGGGCAATTAAAGTAACTTGTATGTATAGAAATTGTATAGGATAAAAACTTTGGTAAGATTTTTTGTCAAATTCGAAGAGTATCATTTCGCGACAGTTAATATTCGCGACAAAAAAGATCACTCAAGTCATGGCCAAGAATGGCCCATATAGCAGTTATTTTATACTTTGATATTAAATAAATACCACGAATATCGCGAAACATAATTTCTGGAATTTTCCCATTGGCGAAGAGTTTCTACACTTAAGGTGTATAACAACCATTCGTTAACATACCGTTTAGCTTAAAGGATAAAAAAAAGAGAAGCAAATGTTAAGACAACCCTGACCAAATTTTTCTTAACATTGTCAAAGAAGTCGAGAAAGGTCCAGACATATTGTGTACATTTGATATTTGCTTTCCTGATATGTAAACTACAAATATATTGAAAGTAGTTTATATGAAAAAAGTTTCACCTTTTTTCCTAGAATCAAAGTCCTGAAACACTTTAGCATATTTCTCCATGTCTTCTTTATCTACGTTATAGACAGCAGTTTGAGCTGGATGGTGGTTAGAAGCCATGGTTAACAAAAATTCGTTCGCTTCTTCTATTTCTTTCTAAAAAAAATAGCTAAAATCTATCGAGAGCTACTCATTTTTCGTTTAACCTAATGGTTACTTTGGTGTTTTTGATGCTTACGTTATTGCTGACTGTCATAATCTAAATCAATAACAGAATCTGTTCCACAGAAAGGAGAGGGTGGGGTCCCACCCACTACCCCTTCCTTCCCTACCCCACCCTTTCCTATTTTTCACCAAATAAATACTTTGCGATGAGAAAAAGAGAATTTTGCTCACGATTTAACATTAACAGACGTACCTTTCTTCTTTTGTTATCCCACTTGAGTTCATCACCCATTATCTGCACAATAGTGGGAAGGATGCTCTCAGCTGCTTTCGTGTCCAAAAAAGCAACACGTAAACGCCTAGCAATCATATCAGTCGCGGTACAAGCGTATTCCTAGCAAGTAAATTAAAAAAGTAAAAACAATGTACATGAAGCGTACATACAGCGGTCGGATGCAGACAATACTCCAACTGGGTATTGTCTCTTAGTGGATTTTAAATTCCATGGAAAATGTAAAAATTTTCTCAGAGAATTCTTTCTAACTCGTTAATATCATAAATTAAAGTAGCTGAGCTACCTTTCGTTGACTAGCATTGGCAAACACACAATCCATTTAGCAAATTTCGAAAAAGGTTAGGAGTTCAAATAACCTAAAAAGGAATCCGAGGTATAAAATGATGTCTTGGTTTGCAATAAAAATTTCTTGGTACACATATAGATCCTACATGTTTACTCACAAAATTTGATTGTAAACCGACATGCAGAACCCAAGTTATGGGATCATCAGCAAAAAAATAAGAAGCCTGGGGCGAGCAAACGAGTCTCACTTTGACAAAAAAATTTATGTTAATTAATTCACCTTTACAATATCAATGCATTGATGAAGTTTGAATGTCTATCCCTTATCAGGTCGAAAATTACTGAGGACAGAAAATGTCAAAATTTGCTATCACTTAAATGACATAATAATTTTGCACCATATTTAAATCTGAAATTAAGATTGAAAATGTGAATATCTTAAGAACGAAAAGGGTATTTTACAAAATTTAAAAAGACTTTGAGCTCTATAATATAAGTCCAACATCATTTTATATCTCGGATTCCCTTTAAGCTATGCACGCTGTACAATATTACAAACATTCAAATACATACCCGTCGAACACTATGCAGAACTTCTGCTTCTATGTAAGGATGATCGTCACATAATTTCCTACCAATCACAGGCCAGCGATTTCCAGTTAAGGCAGCGACTCTTGCCACTTGTGGCGCATTCATGCCATATGCATGCGACAAATGAATCGCAACCTAAAAAGAGAATCTAGATGAGTTGGAGTTATCTTTTTCACGATCTACATACTTTATGATCTTAAAAGCGTTAATTGCAGCCTCCTAAATTTCCCACGACGGCATTGCTGGGCATTGTTGGGCGTAATGCAAACAATCTGCTTTTATCAGGTTAGTTATTTTAAATGGTGACCACCACTTTTTTATGGTTAACACACTGATTGGATGTGAGCATAAAACAATTCATTACTGATACTTTTAAAGATGAAACTTTCTAACTGTTTCATAGTTCTTGCAGTCATCAAAATTTAGAAAACATTTAGAAGATTTGGCATTTCCAATTAATTTTACCTCAGGATCGAATCCATAATCTTGGACCAGTCGCAAATAATACGTCGGTGTCCAGCCTTCGGCACCTTCGAGTAAAGCACCATCAGTGGCGCTTTCTCCACTTGGATTTAAATTACAAGCTTTCACTGCGGTATCAACCGTGTCTTGAGCCATTGATCGGTAAGTTGTCCATTTACCACCGGCAATTGTTACTAATTTGCTGTCACTCACATTGATCATATGATTACGAGATATTGACTGTGTATCAGCAGATGATGGATCTACAACTAAAGGTCGGATACCACTCCAAGCTGACAAAACGTCACCACGACGAACTGAAGTGAATGAAAGAAACGCTGCTTAAACGCGGTGGACGGAAGTAAAGAAACGCTAATTTTAAATTTATTTCACACGAAAATAAAAAAATGACTGAATGAAAAGTTGTCATAACATCTGAAAGCAACTAACAATAGGGTTATCGAGTTTCACGAAAATTGAGTTTTACCATTATCGAACTTTTAAGTTTATTAAGATTTAAGGTTATAGACTTTTAGGTTTATCGTGTTTTAAGTATGGAATTTTTAGGTGTATCGAGTTTTAAAGATCATCAAATTTCTAAACTTATCGAGTTTTTGAGTTTTTAATTTTATCGCGATCTAAGGTGATCGAAATTTAAGGTGATTGAGTTTACGTGGAAGCTTACGAAGCAACAACAATTTTATACCTTGTATATCAGGATTGACATATCGTTTGACTTCATTCAAAATGAACTGTATTTCTTCTTCAGACGGTTCTGGATTATACGTGACGTCACATTTTTTGTCAGTGGTTCCAACAATGGTTTTACCTTCCCATGGCAAAAAAAATATAACACGCCCATCGCTTGTTGATGGGTCAAGCAATCCCATGTCTTTTGGGCTAAATAAAATATATTTGCAATACACATAAAACGAAATCTTCAGCGACTTTTAAGATTATTATGCGATTTTTAAGTGTTATAAATTACCCAGGAATGAACGTTACGTTTGTATAATCGCTCACCCTTTTACCATAAGCTTTCAATGAGCACCCATTAATCAATCAGGGAGTCGACTTAAGCGCTTACTTCAAAAGCGCCAAACAAAAACACGTTATTTTCAAATATTATGTCACAACATAGCATTTTGTTAGTGTTTGTAATGACTCATTAATTGTTGTCTTATTTAATAACAATGACGTTTTTCAAGCTACACCGGGCTCATGGTATAATCTGACGATGTCGAAGGCGTTTGTATGTTTTGTGTTTTCTATTATTATAGTCGGTGGCCCGTAGAAAAATCGCCTGTCCTTTTTATACCGCATTACGCGCGTCTCGTTACTTGAGATAACAATTTTAGTGACAGATAGACGTATGGGTATTATAATATAGACTCTTACGTTATAACTATTAATTTGTTACCATTTGTGTTACTTTTAATCTCGGAAGTTGTTGTTAAGCACTCAGAGACAAAATAAGAAGCCAGTTAGAGTCCCTGGTACATTGATCGAAAATTTCATAAGTGCACAGGGCGATTAATTACTGTTAAGTTATATTTAACTTTTTATTCTTGCTTAACTAACTTATTACACCGAAAATAATTAGTGAACTTAATAAGCGGGATTAATTATGATACATGAAATTAACAAAAAATTATAAATTTCGCTATTTAGGTGTGTGGTAATTAACACTAATTTTAAAAAACAAATATTTAAACCGCATTATATAACGCGAATTTTTAGCCATTAAAAAATTCCTTTTCTTAAGATTAAATTAATTTATTCATTGAAATAGAGCTATGCCGTATCCATTTGTTCAAGGTGGATTAGAAATCCCAATTAGGGTCACAGTAACCTGGAGTGACCCTGAAAAACTGTCAATTTTAGCTGACTGGGAATATGTAGATGACTCTAAAAAAATCTTGCAAATGTTAGGGATGGAAAAAGACGAGGATGACGAAAATGACGATGAAGAAGATGAGATTGAAGATGTGGAATTTTTATCTTAATATACTTGAAGTATCACTTGTAAGGACTTTTGTTAGAAATAAGAAAAGAACACTCCATCTCTCTGTTTTATATTTTTTTGACCACTTTCTAGATTAAAAAAATGATCTTGAAATCATATATTTTTGAAAGGTATTTTGCAAAATATACATATAAAAAAGATGCGTTGGAACATACAAATGTTTTTTTTTAACGCGAACCATTAATTAACGGAGAACAAATATATGTAGGTATTAAATTAACATGCTTTTAACTAACTCGAAATTTTCAAATTAGCGTCAATTAGTTGACTAGTTATTTTCGTGTGATAAGGTATGATGTTAAAAATTAAGTTCTTCCAATGACATCCTCTTGTTATTCCCTTTCAGAATTTACATTTCTCAGGGTCAAAAAAAAGAAGTACTAGCTAACAAAAACTGTCACCACTCAAACGATGGTTGACCAAGACTTACCAATAGTAATCTGGTAAGACAACATGCACACCAGAAGCAGGCTGACAAATATTCATCGATTCTTTGTTATCTAATTTTCTGATAGCGTCGGTGAAAGGTCCAGTAGCGTTCACAACACATTTTGCTTTCACATCCCATTCCTCACCAGTAAGCGTATCTCGTATATGCGCACCACAAACCGTTTCTGTATGATCTACATAAGCAAAAGGTAAAACAACCTAGCAATTTCTAAAGAGCTAGGTAATTATTCATTTTTTGGAACGATATTAAAACCAACATCCTGTAACTCTTCTTTAGGCTATTTTTAAAAGTGACAATTTTGGCTTTTTTTAAAAACTGATTAAAACCGATGGTCTTATAACAACTGCAGTTTAGCAAAAGATAAGATCTAAAGTTTCACTGCTTTTTTACTAAAAACATACATTGACTAAACTTTTAAGATTAATTAAAAATTAACTTAAGCAAAATCATACTGTTATCATCTTTCTTGAATAGTAATCTTGTTACTTCAACATGATTGACGCAAGTTGCACCTTTTCGAATTGCAGTCATTGCAATCGCTAAATTCATTCTTGAATCATCTTGTTGACCTAAAAAAAACCCACAAACAGTGATTGCTTTTCTACAGTTGCAACAGTACATAATGTTATATATTAATTCCCTTGCGTGAGTAAAACTGTGAGTCCACGACACGGAAATCACGGGTCACTTTCTTATGACGTGGCTGTACGCTAAAATTTAACTAAAAAGATTAGGGATGTACTTCATAGAAATCGAACATAAACATACAAAAAACTCTATGTTAGCATATATATATAGGTATCGCTACATATGAAACGGTATTAGATATTCACAAAGCATACGGACTGTTAAATGAAGTTCTAAATGAAGTTCCTAGCATAAAACGGAAATTGTGTTTACGAAAAAGATGGCTGTTCTTTTTGAGTATTCTCTACTCTTTCATTCAAAATAAATCTTCAAAAAAACATTTGAAGAAGAGCATGGTTTTATAAATTAATCATAGCAAGGTTCTGTAAGGTTTTTTCATGTTTTATTTTCAGTTTTGATTATATTATTGTTGCCAGACATGTTTTATAGCTAGCATCATAAAAAGCCAACCACCACCAACAACTAGCTAGCTAGCTAGGAATATATATATATATATATGTAGCCATGTTCTTTATACCTAGCTAAGTCTCCAGTTTATATTTAAGTGACTAGCTATTAGCTGCTGTAGCTAGCTAATGCTAGCTTTAAACTAAAGATTCCCAGTATATATATTCCCACAAAACACATCAAACGTTATTAACCCTGAAAATTTTATACATTTTCCTGGGTTTTTTTTGGTTTGCGAAGTTCTTTTCCTCCAAATATTCTGAAAATAAAGTTCAGAAATTACTTATTTTTAAAATGTAAATTTAATTTGTTTCAAATTGTGGGCAAAAACCTTAATCAGCATGCTAAAAGAACTGACTTTTCTTAATTTAAAATTACTAAACACAACCATTTTCTTACATTTAGTGTAAACTTTTGCGCGTATGGCTTATATTTAATACACCAAAAGAGCTACTTTGTTGATTTCAATTTTATACTCTTTGTAAGCTATTTTTTTCTTCTTTTTGACATTTCTGTTTTACCACTCAATTTTTACATTTTATAAGTTATTTGGAACAGAATGGTATGAAATAGACCAAAATACCTGATCTTAGTTGTTTTTAATTTACAGGCTGTGTCTGTGAAACTTTAAGGGGAACATTTGGTGGAAGACAATGGCATGACATATACTGATAGAACTGATTTGTGTTGTGTTAGATGTTATATCTGAACCTTTTTGACATTTTATGTTAATTTTGCGAGGAAGGACCATATATATATACACAGAAGAAGAATTCAATTTTACACCTTGCAAGCTTTGTTTTTTTATATTTTGTATAAATTTTTACTGGGGAGGACTCCGTGCAATATATCGAAATGACTGATCCTTCTCGATTTAAATTTGATGTGTTCTAAATCGTATATAGTTTTGGAAATTTTGTGTAAGATTTAATGGGTAAGGGCTAGATGCAATATGTCAAAAAAACTTTTTTTGTTGAATCAGAAGCACTCCCTACAACCATTCTTTTTTTTACAGTTTGTGAAGCTTTTGTGAGGAAAGAGTGTATGCAATATTATCGAAATAACTGATTTTTGTTGCAAACTGTTTTTCTTTGGCATTTTGGATTAAAATATTGTTTTAGAGGGCATATGCAGTAGATATATGTACTGAAATAGTTAAATTTTGCAAACTTTGATTTTGTCGTTACCTCTCATTTTCTACATTTTGATTAAACTTTTGTGGGAGACCGTCGGTATGCGAAGGACCAAAATAAGAGATTTTAGTATTATTTAGAATTTGTATTTTGTGTTGCAAAATTGGTGCAAAAATTGACATAAAATGAACTTATATACAGATTGATTGCTGTTGTTTAACATGACTCATTATGACTTATATATATATTTTATGAAAATTTGTGACAGAATACTATGTGAGATTTGAAATTTTGTTTACTTTATTGATGGTAAAACAGCATGCAAATTGCTAAAAGGACTTTATTAATTTTAGATTTAAAAACCGTTATTTTGTTGGCATTTTGTCTAAAGTTTGGTGAGGAAGGACTGTATGCAATATATCAAATAATGTTTTATTGCATTATAATTTGTCCTTGCAAATCCCTTTTTTTACACCTTAGATAAAAAATTCTGTCAGAGGCACAATTTATTGTTTATTTTTCACATTGTGTGTCAACCTTTGGCAGGGTTTGCAATAAACTAACTGATTTTAACATATACAATGAGAGAGATTTGTGTTTGACATTGATCAGCTTTTTTGTATATATGTGGCGTTTTGAGTGATTTAAATTTTATGGGTGAGATGTATGTTGAAATGCTTTTGGAAACTTCTTTCCGAATAATTTTCGCATTTGTCAGATGGTCAGAGCAAGTAATTTTAGTAGATTTAGATTTTAAATGTCACATAAATACTGCAGTTGTTGAAAACCTTTAATTGTTTTGGTCATTTATATAATAATGCAGATGTAAGATGCGCACTGCTGTATTGTTTGTTTTTTGATGGACATATATCTGCTACATAAATTAAATGGAATACAGTGGATTCTTCCACCGGAAACAGCTAGTATATGTATTAAATAAATTAAATTGTATGAATTAAATTTTGTAGTCTTCGTTTTTAAAATATTTTTTCACTAATTATTAAAACTAATTTATTAAATTCACACGGAATAAAATTATAATAATTTGTTAATTTCATTTAAAAAGCAGTAATAGAACAGGCAACAGTATACAAAAAAAAAATTAGAAAAAGAAACAAGTTATCGTCTACTGATTGTGTTCTTACTTGTTATATGAAAAAAAGAGCACTTTGTGGTGAAAATTTACAATTCGAATTTTTTTATTAGTGGAACTTTTTCCTAGCAAAAACTCTTCAATTACAATATTAGTCATGGAATTAGTGCTTCAAAGCATAAAGTGATAGCTTTTATCACTCACCGTCATAATAAATTATAGCCCCACACAGATTTTCTGATTTTAACATTGGAAAACTTTCAAGAGCTTTTCTTTTTCCCATAAAGTAACTGCTTTTGACCTGCTGTCTTCCCGCTACAAGATCATACATTTTTATACCAACCCAAAAGTAAGGAACTTGCCACCACCTACACAGATGTTAAATAAAAACAAATATAAAAATACCACGAATAACAGATGGGCTTGTTGCTCGTTGTTCCAAAAAAGTCTTCAAAAAATGCTGACTTCTACATTTTTTATGGCAGCAAAAAACTGTTGGCAAGAAATTGTGAAAACTGAATTCACATAGCCAAAGTATTAAATCCCAGCAACAATTTTTTTTTCTGCCTTTTATTAACTTTACTTGTACGCTAATTAAATCTCTATATACAATAGAGATTTAATTAGCATACACCACATAAAGAACATCAATGAACACAAAAGACCTTTCAATGTTATGTAGACAGGTGGAGAATAAAACGACATTCGTTTTGACGCATTTAGGGTGTCAACACCTAACTATTTTGGCTCACGGGAATAAACCTTTTGACCTGGAATTAAAAGAAAGCCTTCTCATTATGCGTGATATAAACATTTTTAAAACATACGTTCTATGACGCTACTGTTTTTCGACATAACATAACTTGCAATTAATACTTTCACGCTTTATTGAAGGTCATACTATATAACTTTCAAATTGTAATCATTAGTTATTCTTGATAATGGGTGTTGACAGCCGAAAGGCATCAATAATCTATGTTAAAAAGTTAATATAGATTGTTGATCACAATTTGCTATTCATATGGTTTCAGTTAATAAATTCATCTCTGAAACAGTTACACCAACACAGAAATAAATGCCTACTTGTATACTGGCAACATGATTGGAAGAGGGGTTGCTATGTGTGGTGCGATAGCCAGTAAATTTGCTCTCTCGTGTAAAGCTTCTTTCACCATACGGTACTAAACAAAAGTGATATGATAAAGTTTTAGAACAATCCTTACAATGATAAAGATTCTTGTCTTCAGAGCAAAATTTGCAGGACATAATCTTCCACAAAAAATTCGGCCAGGACATTGTGAGGATATAGTAACATTCCATAGCCAGTCTTTAGTATAAGTAAAATATCTAAGGCCAGAAAAATTATCAACACTAATATAAACTTGATTTTCATTTTTCGTATTCAAATAAATATTTTTGTGAAGAAATAAGCATATTTATGTAAAGACTTTTATTAAAAATGACTGAGATTTGTATTAAAGCTTACTTGTTCTCTGTCCAGTTTCATGATTGCTTTTTGCAAGTATCTTACTCCGCCATGAATGAGTTTTGTGCTTCGGCTACTTGTGCCTGCTGAGTAATCATATTTCTCAACTAACGCTGTTTTTAAACCTATGGTATTAAATTATCTCAAATACAATAAGTTACTGTAACTCAACCAGCCAGTCCAAAGGCATGAAATACGTTTAGGCCAGTGGGAGTTTAAATATTTTTTTTCGGAGAGATCAAAAACTGCCTTGTTGAAAATTAATGACAATGCACTTTAAAAATGTAGTTATGCAAGTGCCTTGAAATTTCAGTTAACCATCAAAACAATTTCAGTTTTGTAAATTATTATTACTAACAAAAGAAACGTTTCCATTATCTCTACAGATTTAACAAGGAATAAAAACAGTGTAACAACCAGTGTTCACAGAATGACCAGAGAACCACCAGTTAACAACGAGTTAAACAGCAATCTACCCAGAATGACTAGAGGGTGATCATAGAACCAACAGTATAGCAGCAGAACAGGCAGCCTAATTAATCACTATTAGAGAAAAAGCAATGGGGAGAAATTGGCAAAAATAAAAATCATTTCTAAAAGATTCACATTGTCCAAGAGCAAGGTTTCTAAATGTAAAGTAAAGGGAAATAAAATGTAGGAAAGCCAATTTTTCACAGAAGCTAAAAGACACAAAATAGTTATTAAATTACTGTGTTTATATGCATACTGCTGGTTTTCTGGTCGTGCAGTATACACTGCAGTCATTTTTTCTTCTGTTGGGTTAATAAAAGAAGTGAACAAAATCAAAAGTTTTATTTCTCATTTGCAATGATATTAATCAGGGTTAAAAACACAATACAACAATGGAGGCCGAACTATACTTAGAACCAACTTTATGTCACTAAAAAAATATAATTATAGAAAATCATACTTAAAAAGAGCAACAAAAGCTGCTTAAGTTGAAGTAAAATAATAAAAAGAACAAAATGTTTTAAAAAGAACTATGAACTTTGCTAATAAAAAACAACATACCTCGTGAACATGCATCCAGAGCTACACCACACCCTGTAGCACCACCACCAATGACAAGGACATCATACTCTGTTTCTCTATCTTTTAATGATGTTAACAGATCTGACCTAAATTTAAAGACCTAAAATAACTGCAATATACAATATAAATAAAAATAAAAACATATTTTCATGATGTTTGTCACAATACCTTGATGGTAGAGGGGTTTGATATGGGTTTATTGATACATCAGGAGATGCTTTGACATGCTGTAGTTGACCCTGAAAAATTTGATTTTACAGAGCACCAATATACACATGTAAAACATTGTGCGAAGAAATATTAGCTCAAAAAACAAGCCATTACTTAAAAAATCTACCTGGTCTAATAAATATGATTTGACTGTCCAAGCACTGATTACACAAATTCCCAAACCAATACCTTTAGCAGCAACTCGATTCATTGTTTATTGTTTTAATATACACTAACAAAAATCAGGAGAAAATAACTGGGTGCTAAACTATAACAAAAAATTTATTTGCTAACTCTTTCTTTAACTTTGAGGATGGTGAAGAGGGATTTTATATAATATGCATTAGACACAACTGAATTCAAAATAAAAACAAAGCAAAGATATTAGGTAAAAACAAAACAGGTGGAAATCCCAAAAAACCATTAAAATTGCACCTAAAATAAGAGCAGTAACACCTGTCCAAGTATAATTCACTACTTCATCTCAACAGACAATCAAGGATGCACAAAATGACAATGTGGGTAAATAAGATATGCCCACATGGCCACATGGAATTTTCAAAGTAGTGCAAAATTTAGATGTACGAAAAAATTCATAAAGAAAATAATAACATGGAAAAGGTTATGTAGGAATTTGGGCTATCTAGTTTAAATGGAAAAAATAAATTTGGTAGCCCACTAATTCTCAAGTAT
Source organism: Hydractinia symbiolongicarpus (assembly GCF_029227915.1). Lineage (NCBI taxonomy): Eukaryota > Metazoa > Cnidaria > Hydrozoa > Anthoathecata > Hydractiniidae > Hydractinia > Hydractinia symbiolongicarpus. The sequence continues at coordinate 10,607,443 of NC_079878.1, forward strand.
TTGCTATTGCAATGAAGACCTATTATTGATGGTAACTTCAAAATTAGCTTGTTTTTTGGAAATAGAAGTGTCATATGGGGTTGGTAACAATCGTGAGACTTACATATTAAATTTTAAGTAAATAGAGCAAGATGTTTTCTATTTGATGCCAAAACCCTAAAAAACCTCGTTTTGGCACTTTCAAAAAATGTCACACTATTTTTGAAACTGATCTCAGGCATTGCTTCTATTGTGCAAAGATTAAAACACTGGTGAAAAGAATCATGTGTATTGATAAACAGTTCAGGATATAAAGTACCGCCTGAATGTAACTTTACATGTACGTAAGTTTTAGGAAGTCATGTAACGATCTTATGTCTACAAAAAGAACCTTCATATATCTTTTGTTTATACACGAACTTAATTGCTTTCTATTGCATCGTTGTGCACCAGTCATAATAATAAGATTTGATGAATTCTTTTTTTGTCACATGTAACATGCATGTTATTTTTTAAAAGTGGTAAAGATTGAGAAGGTGATTGAAATATATTAATTTAGAAAACTGAACGAACATAACTAATTAAATCATTAAATTGATTTTGTGTTTTTGAAATCCAATGGTCTTACTATTTAAAAAAAATATAAACTAATGCTGCTACTTTTTAAAACTTGGTAATATTTCTTTATCATCGAAACATACTTTTTATCATGCAAAACTTTTAAAAGTTCTTCTTATAAAAGGTAACGCTTAACAATACAAATGGAAAAACCCTACGTTCAGGACTTTTCTGTTCATGATAAGATTTAAAAAACAAATTAAATTTCGTTCTTAAACTTTTAAAATACAATCTAATAAAGCATTTCCATCACTACTTTTTGTTTAGAATGCAATCTTAAAAAGGTTTTCTGTCGCCATTCCTTATTCTTAAATTTTTAAAACGTGATGAAAAAAAGCATTTCTGTCACTACTTTTCGTTTTTACACTTTTACAATGCGATCTAATGAAGCTTTTCTATCACTGTTCTTCGTCCTTAAATTTTTAAACAAGACTTAATTGTCTTGGTAACTCAGTAAAAACACACTCATTAAGAGAGAATACTGTATTATGACACAATTTTTTGCAAATAAAATCATTCTCATGGAACGCAATTTGTAAATTTATCCCTAAAAATTAGCGTCGGCAAAATAATTAAATTCGATTTTTAGTAATTTAAGTCATTGTCACTAACTAAAATCACTCAGGCTACTGAAATACTGTGGTACCATTTGATTCGTAATAATAATTGAAAAAAATTGTAACAAAAAGATGTCCAGAAGTTCTTTCTCCCACACAACACAATAAGTCAAGCCGGCAATATTTTGGATTGAAATATTTCGGGAAATATTAATATACCAAGTAATTCAAGTTTTTATATTTTTCTTTTATGTGTTTTTATCTATTAATTTCTTATATTATGAGTATAACCTTTGGACTGAATAGCTGATTTTGTATGACTTAACGAAAAATGTTGGATTTTTTTTAATGTTTGGTATCCCTTTTTTCCCTGGTGTACTTCTGGAATGGCAAAGCAATTATATAGTTTTAGCGTATTTCCCTTTTCACGTAATGGTTGTTAGACACCTTATATTATTTTTGGACATTTTCCATTTTCATTTTATAATTTTTTTTGTTGTACATTTTTAGACGTTTTGTTTCAGCGGTTCTAAACATAGAAAAATGCAGATTGTGAGCAACCTCGATCCCAGGGATTTTTTCTCTTTTTGCCATCCTGTTATAAGAGACAGGGAGGGGTTGAGGATAAAATGTGTGTTTTGAAAATTCAAATTACTATGTTGTATGTTTTTGTTTGGTATCCCTTGCATCGGTTTAATGAGAGATTTAATGGATTTTTTCTTTTTCACGGGAATTCAGATAACTGTTAATTTCTTATATTTTGTTTAAAACTTTGAAAGTGTTGCTGTATCCTAGTATTTCTTATTTATTAATAAAATAATTAGTGTCTAGGCAAAAAATTTAATATATATATGTTATTGCCACTTAAAACATAGCTATGTAATGTTAGGAATTGCAACTTTTCTTTTCAAAATATTTTACTTGGACGTTGATATTCTGCCGGTGCCAGTGGAATAAGTGAGGGTATTTATTCCGCCGACACTAACCAACTACTGATATTAGCCTGCCATTACTATATAGAATAAATCTGCCGGCATTAATAGCGAAAACACGATAAATACACCAAAAAGGTATTATTTTCCAAAAAGTAAATATTGTACATAATTGTGGCATAAATACAAAAAAACTTAAAACATTTATTCCTATCAGGATCATTTGACTCTTGCACAATATCCATAAAACTTACGTCATGTGCCATTTTTCCTAACAGTGGCCGCCAATGACAAAACCACCTTTCTTGTTCTTTTTTTTTCCATACAACTGCATTTTCCACTCAAACGTGGAAAGCTTGGTAGCATTTTGCTCTTGAGCTTGAACTTCATGGAAATCAATTTCCCGCTTGAGAGAAAAGATGTTCAGAATAAAATGGCTGCTGAAACAGAAAAAACCTTTGGCTACAGGTACTTAGCCGTTTTTTGACACGCCTGTATTCGAAACAGAGCCTCGATGGTGGCCCGCCCCAGCAACATGTAACTGAATTATCCTCAAAAAATGCAGACACCAGCAATGCCTCTGGTGAGGAAAATCCTTTGCTTCACAAATCTACCTTTAAAAGTTCAGAATAAACGAGTCGTGTTCAAACGCAAAAATAAAACTTTTGGCAATTTAAAAAAGGACTCATTGGATTTTGTCTGCACAGAAATTAGAAGCCAAGTACAGGCTAACCAAGTAAATAACTTGAATTTACTGGAACAAACCATGTGATTAAGGAACCATTATTTCATGCCATCTTTGTTTTCCTTGCGCTCTTGTGTTTGGATTGCTGGCTCTTTGGACCCATTTCTTGTTCAAGATGACGCGAATGCTACTTTGGGTGTTTTGGACCCAGTGCTGTTTTGGATAAAATCAAGCCTTTGGAGTATGTTTACTAAGAACTACTCCCACTATCCTTAAATTCGTCATTTGTCCCAGACACAGAGGGTAATTACGATCTTAATGTCGAACTATAGACAGCGTCCCACGACTTTCCTTAAGTAGGAATGTCTCGGATAGATCTAAGATTAAGGACTTCGCCTTTTTGTGCCTGGAATGAAGCAACTATCTGTTTTGCCTCCTTTATTTTTATCCACATCATGCCACACAGCTGGTCACCTATCAAACTCTAGTCACCCAGTTTGCTAACAATGACGTCTTCTCTGCTGTGTGTGCCTTTGACTAACTGCATATACTGCAGTTAGCTAACATTTCTTTGCGCCAATGAGACCAACTTATGATTTTCTTGTTACCCAACACTGAAGAGGGGCTCCCTTGTTACCTAAGTCGTATGCTTTTTCCAACCCTGTATCGACACATCTTCGTATGCATGTTTCAATTGTGGTCAGCGAGGACATTTTGCCACCAATTGCACTAGGCTTCCCAGTTTAGGTGGTTGTGGCCAGAGTCTCGGAGTGCTTTTCCAGTTTCCTCCAGACAGCACTTCTAGCAGGTCAGATTTCCATCCACTTCAGGGTTTGTTGGCGGTTTAATAAAGGTATGACCTGCTCCAATAGATACGTGACCTGCTCCAATAGATGCCCTTTTCCACACCTGTTCCCGTTGTTTAAAAAACCATCCGGCACACTATTGCTCATTTAGGCTCTCTAAGCCAAGTGCCCTATAATTTTTCCCTATTCAAACCTTTTTTTATGACATGCCTAAGCTCTGGGACATTCGATCCATATTAATTTAAAAAGTGATTTGTGTTATTTACTGTAGTCATAATTGCTAGACTAGGTCCTGTGGTTACGTACACACTTTGTGTTGTAATATGGATTTTATATATGTCAAATATTTGACCTTGTGTTTATTTTGGCTGTAATAACTATCATAAATTAGTTTGTATGTGTATCTAGGCTTCTTTGCATGTATGTATATCGTTGACGCATATAAGCTGGTACTCCTGATGACTAACTTTTTCATACAAAATACCCACACTAATTTGGGGAAATATGGAGATGTTGAGATTCCTATGTCAGCCATAAAAAATTTGGACAGATGCGTGTGTGAGGTGTGTGTTATTATTGCTTGATATTATTATCACTTATTATCATTACAGTGAGGCACACCCTTTTATAAATCCTGATATTATTATTATTATTATTATTATGTGGTAACACACGCTAGGCCAATACTGGGCCAGCTTGTGCATACCACCTTTAGCTCCTGATTATTGATAACGCATGTTTATTGGGTGCAGAAGACACCATATGCGATTATCTGTTTATAGTGAAGTGAAAGTGTACCTTCATGATTGAAGAAGAAAGAAAAATAAATATCCTTTATGCATGAAAATAAATGAAATAAGCAAATAATTTACAAAGTAAATAATAATGAAGTTAACAATTACTAGTAATAGATAAATGAATGTATTAGTAGTGTAATGTACCTCGTGAATGGAAGAAATGAGAATGTAATTCCTGCATAAAGAGATATGGGTAATTCCTTTGAAACCATCCACAATATATGATCAATGAGGACATTATTGTGAGGAGCAACCATTACATGCATACTCCTGGGTAATTATCCTCTTTGCTTTGGGCAAACATTTTGGTGTGATTACCTTGTTATGATTGTGGGCAGCATCCCGATCCATTCTCCAAATTTATAGTCCTTAAAATTAGAATTTTTTTACGTCGGCAGTTTTATTGCCAACGTAAAAAAATTCTAATGAGAAAATATTTTTTGTAGTAAAATTTTTCAGCTGGCAATAACTTTCGTCATTCACTTTTCATTAGGGCTAGACCTCTCATAAATTCGATGCATTGATCTCCTAAGACGATGACAAATGGGAATAGATTACAAGTCTTATTGACATCCCTGCCTACCTTTCGTTGGGTTAATAGTTCACTGCCAACTGGCTTTTTATATTTCAAGGTGAACTCATTAGGTTAGGGCAAGGTTGTATATGTATATAAGGCTCTATATCGCAGAAGTTGCCGGTGTCATGCTTCAAAAAAATGTACAAGAGACTTAATTGTTAGAGTCTTCGCAGAACAACTCTTGTAACAAAACCGAGACCCTGGTAATGCAAATGCAAACCGGGTTATCCACATTGAAGCCAGGTATGAAAAAAATGATGTGGCTTCAATGTGGTTTATTTCTGGCTTTATAATTTTTGAAAATATATAAACTGGCTTCAAATTAGATTCTTCTGGCTTCAAAAGATTGAAAAATGTATGAACTGGCTTCAAGGTGGATTCTTAAGGTTTTAAGAATCTTTAGGAATAATAAAATTTAAAAGGACAACCTTCTGAATATTCATAGCCTTGGAGGTGTAAAAGTAGCACCATCATCTTGAGTGGGACGAGGTTGATTTTCCTCCCCAAATCACGTTCTTGTGGATTTTGTTTAATTAAATCTCCTGTTATATTTATTTATCATATATGCATGTTGAACATCCTATTTATGGCGCCGTAGATTAGTGGTTATGTTCTGCCCAGATTGCGAAAACGACCTGTTTACAACCGGGACAGCCGGATTATGTACGCACGGTCCGATTATGTTTTTTTGCACTGTTATGTCGTGGTGACCGGATTATGAACGCTGATATAAATAGCTGGGAGACAGGCTGTGATTGGCATTTTCTTCAAGCTTTTGTAAATTAAACATTCTCTGGAAGATAGAACACCCCTAAAAACTAGACATGGCGAAACAAAAAAGTGTCGACGTAATTCTTAGTATAAACTACCCTTGTAGTAAATACATTTCAACATAATATACTTTGAAGCAACTAAATTTCACGGAACCTAAATTATTCTTTTTGCGGGAATTAATTTTGGTGAAAAGTTATTAAACTTGCGAATCCCAAAATTTAGTATTTGCCACGAATGATATAAAAGCAGTCAGCCCCAATTATATTTGTTTTATTTAAGTCCTATAATTGTCGAATAATATTTGACTGTCATACATAAGTCGGCCTGCCCCAATTATGTTCGTTCTATAATAAGTGAGAAATAATATTACACTGTCGTATATAAACTGCCCTGATTATGTTCCTTTTATAAGTGCCAAATAATATTTTTTGAGTAATAAGCCGGCCTGCCCGATTATGTTGCCCTGATTATGTATTTTCTGCCCTGTTCTTAACCGGGGCAAGCTGCCGTACTTAATCAGGCCAATGTTCATTATCCGGGCAGAACAGTTATAGCTCTCATACTACTTTGTGCAGGAGACCGCGGTTCGATTCCTAATGACGGCAATTTATCATGGAAGAGTGAATGTTACCATAGCCCCGGGTTAACCCAAGCCATGTGAGGGAAATTGGGGAGATGGCACACATGTGGACCGTTGTCTAGTAGAGCGCGAGCCCTAATCGGGTCTGCGTAGCTCCAAAAGAGCATCAAATACTCTAGGACTCTCCGTCTAAGCCATGGCCCCTCCTGGAAATAATAGCCATGTAAAATATGCACATCTATCTATCTATCTATTACACATGACGTATCGGGAAAAATACATTCCAGGAGATTTAACCCCACTTCCTTTTTTATTTTAATTCTGAAAACGCTGATGTCATTTTATCAATGGTGGTTAGTGAGCGAGTTGGCAAAAAAAATTTTTTTTCTTTGTGACTAACAATAGATATACTTCAGTCTTCTCTGGTTGATTAAAGAGGGCATAGCAAAGCAAATTTGTTTGTTCGTAGGTCGTAAGGTGAGAACCACTCTCCACACATACATTAACATGCACGTTGAACAAAATTAAGTAGATTAATCTTTAAATATGATATATAAAAACTCATGATATTTCTTATTTTATGCACATTAATCATTATTTGTTTAAACATAATAAAAATAGAAAACAAATAGAGGTGCAATATATAACCGTAATCAACTAATTAGTGGTGAAATACTATATACTCATTTAATAGCATGTTTTATACATAATGACATTAACAAAACATTAGAAGCTTTTGTGTAAAAGATGTTCAAAAGATTAAGATAAACGTTCTCACAATCAATAAAACATAACATTTAAAATATTTTGGTGGTTCTTGGGGTTTCCCTTTCATGTTATTATGAGAAGAGAGATGTTTTTATTTTTTTAAAGACGTTTTTAAGCGAACGTTATTCATTGCGAAGGATGAAATTTATACAGGTTTCAGTTGAAGTGTTTATACGTAATGACAAGAATAAAGAAAGAAGCGAGCAAAAAACAAGATAGAATTCGTCGTATTCCCGATCAAAAGAGAATTGTCAACAATAAAAATATTAAAATAAATGACATCAATTTAAAGAAGTTTTTAGATACTGTAAAAGAAGATTTACAGCAAGATTGTACAATACAAAAAGACTGCGACGCAACTGTAAGTATGGACACTACTAAAAACATTGTGGTAATTTATATTCGAGTCCTCGATTTTTGTCCTTAAATTTATGTAACAAAGTTTTCTCTCAATATTTACATAAAAATATACATGCGGAAAATAACATATAGCGTCATGTTACATGACAATGTGATTACTAAAAAAAACAAATACTTCGTATTGACTTGCCAGTTCGTTTTTAATGATTCAAAGGAAACCCCCTTATTACTAAATATTACGAAGCAATATTTGTTTTTGGATTTTGTGACTTACATAAAAAAGTAGCGTAGGTGGGGGCAAAACGTTTGCAAACAAAAAAATATCTCATTTCTATACCTACATGGTACAGTATATAAAAGGGATTATACTTTAAAAGCCCTCTTATCACTGCACCCAATGTTTGGGGTAGAGTTCTATTTTTATTTCTTTTGTTTCTTATTTTAATTTATAAAGATGTGCGCTAGATTTTCTGGCATACACAAAGTAGGGATTTCACACGAGCTCGTTAAAACACAACTGTGTTCAGATATGATGGTGTAAAAGGAACAGTTATTGAACATTTAAAGAACTCCTATGTTATATGCTTTTGGTAATAAAATTTTAATTATACAGTATCGCACCCTATTCTTTATTGTGCAACGAACTCGTGATTAACATCTGAGTTAAACCATACAGTTCCTCTCGATGCTAACAGCTTCTTTCAATCCTAGGGCGTCTGGAAGTAGTCTTATAAAAATTTGAGAATTGTAAATGCACAGAAACCGTTTAACTAAGACATCCCACTATTCGCATACCGAGTACTATTGATCTCTATTTTTATATCCGTAGTATGTCTCGACTAAAAATAATTTATCTCGCAGTAAATATTCCCTAAAATATTTAACCAGAAAGCAATATAATTGACTAGAATCTTAAACATGAACCGAGAATTCCAATTTTAACAAATGTAAGGTCAAGACCATAAGGAAATTATTTTTCTGCGAGAAATTGCTGCAAAATAAAATCTCATTATCGTATAAACTAATTTTCCCGAAGTTAGCAAATAATTTATTTTTCAATTTATGTCGTTTTCCATAAGCTTATATGCAGGAGACAGCATTAAATAAAGATGGCTGAAGGTAAAACTCACATTTATATGTAGAAGAATAAAATTGGTGTAATTTTTGTTCCAACTAGGTACTTTCAAATCTTTTCAATTTTATTGAAACGAAAAATGTTTGAGAGTTAAATGACCCCTCGTCAAAGCTCTTTGACACCGACAGATTAACTTAGTCAGCAACCCTTAACCCTGTTAAAAATAGCCTCAACAGTCTATGGGCACAAGAAGCAAATCGAATTTTTAATTCGATTAACCTGTATATTACGCCTTCTGTTTCTCTGGTTAATTTGTTGCATATGAAAAGCAGGAGAAAACAAGGCAAACTTTTCTTTCGTTTCTGTCTTATAAATGCTAGAAATCGTTGTGTATGCTTGGAGGAATGGCAAACTGTGCAATGTCCCAGTTTGAAATAAAGTGGGGTTTGTAATGTTTACAATGCTCTAACAAATGGAAAGTACAAGTTGTATTCCAAACTAGAATAATGTAAAACAACCCAAGATAAGAAGAAGCTCCAGGGGCAAGATTATGCTTATTTCTAATTTATATGACATATAAAGTGTTTCGGTATAAAGAACACGTGCACTAAGAACTTTGATTTTTAAATCGACCAATTGAGGCAAAATAGTTTTACACACACATCTTAGCAACTTAGAAACAATTTTGTTTTCAGGGATTTTTTACGCCTTTTATGCGACTAGCGCGCAAAGGCGATGAAGAAGTTGCTGCGTTTTTATTAAATACTTTGCTTATCGAGTTTAAATTTCCCTTAACCCTATTCGGTCCGGGGGGGGGCGGATTCCGCCCCCCCCTGACGGTTTTTTTTTAATAACTCCTGATTGCTTTCTTATATGGCTATGATACTTACTGAGTTTCAACATTTATCTATAAGACACCTGCATGCTAAATTTTTAGGTCCCATACCTTTCGGAGGCTTTGATATTGGCCATTACTTGAAACTACCCCTAAAATCTCTATGAAGTCCTTATAATGGGGAAAATATAATAACTCCTGTTAGGATTATCCTTATAACTTGAAACTTGCAACACAACTTTGTTTCATCAAGAAGAATCATTTTGAATAATTTTGACACGTGACTAATCCGATTTCCCGATTTTGTCGGATTTTACCCGAAAATCGGAAAAAAAACGGATTTTCGGACAATTTTTGGCAATTTTTTATCCGATCCATGTAAAAACCGGAAGATATGTTAAAAAAATTTTATTTAGCTTTCAGAAACTTCAAACAGAATGTAAAAATTCGCTCTAGAACAAAAGTAATTATATTTTAAGCCGATAGTGGCATGTTAACAATTTTCAAGCTTCTGATGACGTCACAGAAAATGTGCTGACGCAAGCAAAAATTTATTGCCGCTATTTTGTTCCTTTTATGACGTACTATGAGTGTGCCAAGTTTGATTCAATTTGAACAATCCTATGAAAGGTTATTGAGGGGGGGCGGAATCCGCCCCCCCCCCTCCCCCCCGGTCATAGTGTGTTCTAAAAACCCCGGACCGAATAGGGTTAAAAGATTTCTTTAAAAAAATTAAATTATCAAAGAGAGGCGTAAATAATTCCTTTCCGGGGCCTTACTTCCTTAAATTCCTGTTATACGGGTCGGGGTCAGTTATCTACATCCTATTCTATAATGGCAGACAAGAACATGATGCAGCGAACGAATGCGATTTACTGACCCCGAATGCTGTGCGCTGTTGAACAACACAACAGAAGTGAGAATGGAAGTAAGATATTAAACATTGAAACACTTTACTTTTATTAAGAATTATGCGCAGTTTTTTAATGTTAGGTTTCTTATTCATTGTTTAAGAAACAACAATTTTGATGACAGGCACAACCACATATTAGAGACTATATCACGCCAAATAATTATTAGGACAGTAGCTTTAGTTAGGAAAACTTTATGAATACTCAACAATTGACGCAACTCAGCAGAATAACGGGTTTATTTTTATTAAACTCTAGAAAAGTGCTAATAGATGAATTCCATTGTTTATATTTTCAGCAGTAGCTAAGGCGTAGTCACAAATATTTGGTGTTAGACTCAGTCAGAGAGAAAACAGCAATTGGGTTATGTAACCTTAATTAGGCTATCATCTCTTAACTAAGCCATGCTGATAGCCTAATTAGGATATGAAATCATATTTTTAACTGTTGCAAAAGAAATGCGCACATTCGCGTCCATATTACTAGTTGCTTTGATTCTCTACCAATGACTGGGCCTAACTCATCAAAATGTCAACAAAAAATAACGACTGGTCGACGAAATATTTACATTTAATAAAATTCCTGTGAAAATGACTTAATTAGGATACTAAATAGCCTAATAAGAATGTCGAACAAAATGTGGTTTTCAAAATGTCACTAGTGGATGTTGTGGGAAAGAATCTCCTAGTTAGGCCATGATAAGATAATTAGACTATATGCAAAATATTTTGCCGACTTTGGTCAATATCTTTTAGTTCCGTCATACAAATGCGACAATTTTTTCAGTATCAAAGTTTGGAGATTTGGCTGCACACAGAAACAAGAAGCCCAGCGGCTTAAAGATTTCTGCCATTAGCAATAATCTGAACTTTGAAAAGGACTGAGTAATATGGGGGAGCAAAATCTTTCAATATTCTAAAATTTTGAAATCGTGATTGCAGCGATGGATTGTGAATAACATTAAAAATATTAAACAATAGATGTGTATAGCTAATCTTGTGTCTTTGTTTTTGTTTTTTTATATTTAAAAATTCTTTTACATCTTGTATTTTTATTAGAAATTAGATTTTCGAAATAAGGTGACTCCAACCTAATTCTTGTTCTACGCGCGAAGCAGATAGTAGTTTACGGTCTGTCGGTCAGCGAAATAAAAATAATTTTATTGAAAATGTATAAAACCCTAACAACAAAAAAATAAAAAAACAACAACGGAGGAGGGTGTTACGACAAGCATATTTTTCTATGTATGTTTTGCTTGTATTAACGAATGTTAAATTAACGAATGTCCGATTTAATGAAAGTTCATGGAAAAATAAGAATGTATGGTCGGAACAACAACAACAAAATAATAATAAAATAACGGAGGAGAATGGTACAGCAACTGTTTTCTATGTATTTTTGCATAACGCACACAGTTTATATTTTTTAGTTGCGAAGGAGAAATAATAATAATTTATCTCACTAAAAAAATGTAACTAGTACTCAAGGTGAAAAGATAAAAATGCTTGCATGTTAAAAAAACTTGTTTTCAAAAGTTATGCAGCAATTTTTTTTTGTGTTGTTTTGAAAGCGTACAACAAGAATTATTCTTGTGCTGTTTCGAAAGTTATACAGAATCTACCTGCGTTGTTTTGAAAGATATACAGCAGATTATACTTAGGCTGTTTCGAAATTTATACATCATCATCATCATAATTCTCGGCTTAACGTTCGTTTTCCATGCTAGCATGGGTTGGACGGGGTATATTAATGACCCAGGAACTATCAAGTCTCTACACTTTCTTACCAAATTATCTCCCTCCATTCTTTCCAAGTGCCCCAGCCAATTCAATCTTCTTATCTGGATAACATCTTCAATTCTACGGATACTTAGCCTGCTTCTTAGCTCATCTGAACTCTTTCTGTCTCTCAGACTGGCGTTACACATCCACCTAACCATTCTCATACCATTCTTTTCTAAACGGTTAAGATCTTCCTGCTTCACTGCCCATGTCTCACTACCGTTCAACATACAACCTTCCTTTTAACTCAATTCACAAGACGCTAGTCAACAAAGGAAGTAATTCTCTGAACTTTTTCCAAGCAGAACCTATCCTGAAAGTAACACTTCTTCCAACACCCCCTTCGTTGCCCAACATATCACCTAAGTAACAGAAGTTCTCAACTAACTCTAACGAGCCACTGTTGTACATCATTGAAGCTGGAAATACTTCAATCTCTGTAATCTCACCTTTGCAACGCTTGCATACAAACTGAATGTCAGCTCTTAACCTTCCACCAATACTACTGCACTTCTTATGTACCCAATGCTTGCATGTCTGACAAAAAATTAAGTTACTGCTAACCCCTTTCCTTGGCTGCAATACTACCAATCGTGACTTTAGACTTTGCTGTGTTCACCCTTAGACCTTTCTCTTCTAGTCCTTTCTTCCACTTCTCAAACTTTTCAACTAATTCTTCCATCGACTCTGCTATGAGAACCAAATCATCTGCTTACAATAACTCCCATGGACAACCTGTTCTGAACTCTATCGACAGCGCTTCTAAGACTAGAACAAAACAAAGGACTAAGAACAGAACCCTGATGTACACCAACATTTACACTAAATTCATCGCTAAGTGAATTGTTTGACACAAATTCTAGCATTGCTGTACATAGACTGTACCATCGTCACTAGCCACTTATCCACACCTAATTTTCTCATAGCCCACCAAATAACTTTACGTGACACTCTATCAAAAGTTTTCTCTAAATCTACAAAGGCAGAATAGAGATTCTTTCCTTTTCCTAAATACTTTTCCTGAAGCTGTCTGAGTAAAAATATTGCATCTGTAGTGCCACGCCCTGGAACAAAACCAAATTGCATCTTATCTATATCAATTCTTTCTCTAAGTAACTTATCAATCACTCTTTCAATAACTTTCATTACTTGATCAACCAACTTCAAACCTCTATAGTTACCCCTTTCCAATGCATCACCCTTGCCCTTGAAACAATTCACTATTACACTCGACTGCCTCTCACTCGGAATAGCACTATCCTTTATAATCTGGTTAGCAAGACTTGTAATAAGCTCAACTCCAATAAATCCAGAGGGTTTTACCATCTCTGCAACAATACCTGATATTCCTGCAGCCTTGCCAATCTTCAATTTCCTAATAGCCTCCACTACCCATTCTGTCTTGATCTGCATAGCTGGCACTTCTACAACATCATCATCAGACAAATTATCCTCGTCCCAATCAAACTCAGTGTTAAGCAACCTCTGATAATGATTCTTCCAAGCTACCCTTTTCTCCTCCTCTGTGCTAGCCAAAACACCTTCATCATTACGTATACACTTCTCACCTACAACATCTTGATTAGTCTTCTTCATTTGCTTTGCTATCTTGAATACCTCATTACGCTGGTCTTCTCTTCTTAACACATCTGCAAATCTGTTTCTCTCTGCTTCTGATTTTGCCTTATACACTTCTGTACGAGCATAGTTTAGCAATAAACATTGTTTAAAAACAATACTCTGTGCGAGAAAAAATTAAACGCAAAAGCCATTGAATTTTTATTTTTTTAACAACGAAAGTAATTATAGTAACGCGATTTTAATCTCGATGTATTTAAAAAACACAAGCTCTTTTAAAATACAACAAATCCAATGATCTAAATATTTAAAAAAAAACTAATGCTACTTTTAAAACTTCTAGTAATATTTCTTTATCGTCGAAATATATTTTTTAACATGCGAAACTTTTAAAAGTTCTTTTTTTAAAAAGCAACGTTTAGCAACGCAAACGAAAAAACCCTACGTTCGGGACTTTTCCCTTCGCAATAAGATTTCGAAAACAAATTAAATTTTAATACCGAAGAAAGAAAAAATCTAAAAATATAACTTTTGACGTTTTATAGTATCACGCTACATTTTATTGTTAAAAAACATTGTCTTTGTTTTTTCTGGCGCGCAACAGCTCTATCTCTTAAAAGATTTAAGCAAAGCATCTCGCTGTCTATTTAGTTTTCGCGCAAATCTTTTATTTTATAAAACTATCAAACAATGGCTCGCCATGTCACATTGATAGAGTTGATAACATTTTAAATACTTAAAACACTATATAACAAAGCTTTCTTATCGACGTTCTTCCTTCTTTAACTTTCTAAAAAATCATTTCTATCGCCCGTCTTCGTTATTAAACTTTTAAAATGTGATATAACGAAGCTTTTCTATCGCCGTTCTTCGTTCTTAAACTTTTAAAATGCGATCTAAAAAACATTTCTATCGCTGTTTTTCGTTTTTAAACTTTTAAAAAGCGATCTAAAAAAACATTTCTATCGCAGCTTTTTGTTTTTAAACTTTTATAATGCAATCTAAAAAAACATTTCTATCGTCGTTTTTTGTTTTTAAACTTTTAAAATGCGATCTTAAAAAACTTTCTATCGCCGTTCTTCGTTCTTAAATTTTTAAAATGCGAGCTAATACAGCTTTTCTATCACCGTTCTTAGTTCTTAAATTTTTAAAATGTGATCTAAAAAAGAAAGATTAACGCTAGCTGTGTACCCTAGATTGTTATGCATAAGTTTAAAAAAATATAACACAAAGGAAGTATAATTACCCTAAATCTCCAAATAAACGCCCCCCATCTTTTAAACGCCTTTCTCTAATAAATGCCCCCCTTAAAATCCGAAATATTTTATAAACGCCCCCCTCTTTTAAACGCCCCCCTCTATTAAACGCCCCCTCCCTCGAGAGGGGCGTTTTATAGAAGCACTTTTAATAAACCCCTTAATAAATCCCTACTGGCAAACGGGTCAACCCCTTTTATGTAATAGCTTATAGATGATACAAGAGAAGGAAGAGAAACCAATTAATGATGAGAATTTTTTTTTTTAAGAAATTACAGGATACTTCTGGTATAAAGACTTTTTTTGGTTAATAGGTTCCAAGGTTTTGTGTCCTTTCGTTGATGTAGCTGCTCGTCTAACACACATGAAATCCGTTTGAATTTGGTGAAACAATACAGTACCCAACCTTGTTCTGTCGGTGCATCAGTTTTGGAAGATCAAACTAAGGTGGTAAATAATACTGATGCTAATGAAATTAACCCATTCGAACCTACCGATTCTGACATCGAGGATGCGAATGATCCTGGTAATCTTCTAGATGAAGATGAAGAAGAAGATGATTTTTTAACTGTTGTGTAAAAGAAATATAACTAAAATTAAATAAACGCCTCCCTCTTTTAAACGCCTCCCTCTAATAAATGCCCCCCCCCCTCAAAACTCGGAAAATTAAATAAACGCCCTGGGCGTTTATTTGGAGATTTACGGTATATTTAAACATCTACGATCATTGTTGAATACACTCTTATTTTTAAAATAGTTCTATTATGAAAAAGTGTTAATGGCCTCAATAGCTTCGAGAATGATATCGAGACGGATGCAATTTGAAAGTAAAAGACGTCTCTCGCGGATCGAGAATACCATCGTGAAGCGCGATGTTAAACAACCTTTTCCCAGTACTGTATGCTGGGAAACACACTATTCCCCCGATATAACTTTCACGTCCTTCACCACTTTCTTGTCTGACTTTCTAACCAGGAAGTAATCTATCTGTGTCTTACAGCCACCTGACTCATATGTTATCGGCCTACTCTGTCTCTTACTGAATAATGTGTTACAAACCACCATGTCCTTTGCCATTCCAAACTCAAGAAATCTCTCCCCTTCCTTATTTCTGCTCTTAAATCCATAGCCTCCATGCACACCTCTATAACCTTCAAATGACTTCCCAACATGATCATTAAAGTCGCTGCCCACCATGACAAGTTCAGTGTCTCCAAACTTTGATGTGACTGCTATTAACTCATCATAAAACTTATCTTTGTCTTCCTCACTGAGTCCACACTGTGGAGCATAAACTGACATCAAGAAGCCCTGGGGGCTCTAAGAATTTCCACTTGCTATTAAAACATTTGATGACAACCTGCTAATTCGTTGTGTTATCGTGCCAAGCATTCAAAGAGTTTTGGTGCATGAAGCTCTGGAGATAAAGCATACAAGTGACATTATATCTTACAACAAACGCAAACAAAACGAAACATGTCAAAATAAACTCACATTTTAAAAGAAATTGCTAACATGGTTGAAAGTCTTGCGATTGAAACGTTTATAGTCTTAAACGACATTTATTTGACAAAAAATCAAAATTTTGATGTGACCATCATGTTCAGAATACTTTTTTATTAACTGTGCCAAATTTTGTCGAAAACAGATACTAATTTGGCCTGAAACGTCATTTAGATGACTTCCCAGTACTTAGAGAGTTTGGGTACAAATTTTAAATCTGACGTTGCAATTGACCATTTGGGACAGGGTTAGTTAGTCAGTCATACTAATACTATCCTCCTCTCAGAAGAACGTGAAATCAGAGGGTCGATTTTTTCTTAAAAAATGCTCCGAAAGAAAAAAACGACGGTTTTAAAGAATTTCCTATACGCCTTCGGGGCGCGGAAATTCAAAAAGTGACAATCATATTACCTATCAAAAACTTTATCACTATAATACGACTATTAACACGCATAACATCTATTACTTGTTCTACCCACTTCTCTGCATCGAATATGCCAACTCCTCCATATCCATCACTACTACCAATCCAAAAAAGCTTGTACCTTGCCCTCCTACCTTCCGCAAATCTCACTGAAGCTTCTCTCCACCTGACTTTCTGAACACAACACATATCAACAGATCTATGTTCTAACATTTCAACTACTTTGTCTGCTCTACCTCTCAGAGTACCAACATTTACACTAGCCATCCTCAACCTAGTGTTATCTGCCTTGTGATGTGATAGCTGGGTAACGGTCTGACGATGCTCACACCTGACATATATCCTACCGTGCGCAACACCTTCACTCCTTAGAGTTCCAGCCCCGTTTACGCAGTTTGTCTGATCAAGTTTTGGCATTGTTTTACAGCTGGATGCCCTTCCTAGCACCAACCGTTCACAGACCGCACTGGGTGTTTTTTAAAGTCACGCCATCACTATGTGGCATTTCATGGGACTTCCGACTACCAACTTTTAGCCATTTTATTCTGATATTCGCAAAAAGTTTCCATATTTAAAATAATTATTGTATAATTTATGCTTGTTGCGTAGTAACATAATTAGTATGTAATATAAACTTCATCAATTTCTTCCAATACCAGTGCGTAACTAGGCCATGTTTGTTTACAAACTAATGTATTCGTATAATTTTTGCAAATAACAACGGAATAATTATTTTATTTTCGAACTATCCATTTTCAAAATGGGGAACTAATGTGGTGGTGTTTGTGGCCAGATGTCAGTTCTTATTTTCATAATTCGTTACGAAAGGTAACTTTTCTTTTATAACACACTTGTCACGATTTTATAGCTATAATGCATTATCTTTCACCAAAAATGTTCAGCCTCAACAAATCCTTTTTAAATTAAAATTCATGAATAATTAATTAGTTCTGCTGAATATAGCTTTAGTCTATATGCTTGCAAAATTGTACAGAAGGAAATGACGTAATTATTAAAGGGAAACGTTAATAACATCAAAGATGGCGTATTATAAGACAGTCTTTTATGCTACACTGCACAAGCTTTAACTTTTGATAGTATATAATTTTTAAAATAAAGTATTGTTCATTGGATAATAAAACAATTTGTTGCACTGTTAGGATTCTTATTGCCTTAAAACTCATTTTAGCCTTGTTCTCAGAAAAAAATGTATCAAAACGAGGATTTAGGCTTTAGCCTGGATAAGTTTCAGGTGTCTGACCTAGCTGCGCTGTCTCTATCTATCTTTCTATCTCTTTATCTATCTCCTCAGGCAATTTTAAAGATTCCACCTTCGCTGAGGGAAATCAATAAGATGCGGAAAGCGCGTTATATAATGTTAATTTTTTTGCTTTTAAAAAATTTTTATGGCCTAAAGGATAGAGGCAAGTTAGGTTAGGAATTCCTCTCCTAATTTGGTAAATAACCTAATTAGTTGATATCCTAATTTGCTGTTTTCCCTGACTGGGAGTCACCCGACCGACCTATTTTTTGATCAAAATTTTTGATTTACTCAGTCAGAAAAGCTAGAACGACAAAAAAATATTATATACATGCTTGTCTCCCCACAGACATTACCCACCATTATTATTGTGCTTTGCTTTAAAATGCAAAAAAGGGTCCGTAGAACTAGTTCAAAACGGCGCGCAGAAAATCCATTTAAACGAAGTGCCCAAGTTATTATTAAATATTGGCAGTGTAATGGCGCGCGGTGATCTCTGAATAGTTGATACAATTTTTTGAATTTTTAAGTTACCATTCACCGACCGACTGACTCTTTTTTTCTTAAATGACTCTGTGACTTCCGCCTAAGCACTTTCAGCATTTGCATGGCAGTAAAAAAGATAAGGGCACTACTAGCAGTTACGCTTAAAGGATCCTGTGGTACTTTTACAAGTTGGACTTGCATGAGAAATGCTAAATGATATATTCGCTTTTTGTTAAAACTTCATGTAACTCCAGATTTAGCTTTTAAAATATTTTTTTTTTGTCGCTTGACCGCTATCTTGGTTATCTTCGACCTTTTTCTTCGTTAAAAATTTTCATTCTAGCTCCAATTACAGCTAATTTCATTGGCTAACCAAAGACGCGTACTACAATCAAGACTATATATTTTTTTGTTTTTTGCCTTTTTCGAAGTGAAAAATATGAACATCCATAAAAAAGGGAAACTGCAACAGTCGATGATCTATTTCATGCTTCTGCAATATTTTTACCAAAGCGAAATCCTATAACTTCTAATACTTTGGCAATTGCTGAGTGTATAAGCGAAATTCAAAAGCTATGACTGGTTCACCAGATCCTTGGTTTGTAGGTTGAGCCTAACTGGCTAGCTGAAGCAAAGTCCATTTGTCACACAAAGGCATTCTTTAGAAGTCTGGATTAAAAGGGGAAAACTAACTTAAAACTCAAGTCTAACTCAAACGAAGTTTCCTTAAGGATACTTTAAGGGGAATTAAACATGATTTGTTTAATATGCTAAATTACAGGCACTTTTCAGGCTTCAATTTCAATAAATTAATACAAAGTTTTTTGACACTTAACTATATAAAATTATATCAAAGAATATTCTTTATTGCTAAAATAGCAATTTTTTTTACATAAATTAGTTTAAACTTAGGAAGATGTATGTACGCTTGACAACTGGAATTATTAGGCATTTTTATAACTTGACATGAAATATCATACTGAACAGGTTTTATCCAGATTGTAATTATATTTCTTTTACTATTTTTAGGTTGAAGAAGAAAAGCAAGGTAAATATATGTACAAACTAATATGTCTATTATATATCATTTGAATGTCACCCAGGCATATGCAAAATATTTTTTAGATATTTCCATTTGCATGGATTTTTTAGTTTTCGTTCAGCTAAAGTTTTTTTTAAAAAAAAAGGGTGCACTAGTTGGTTTCTTTCATGTTTTCACGTTCTTACTTGTTACCTGGTGTAAAAAAGTACATCTTAGAATCGTAAAGTTTTATGAGAGTTTATTCTGGGTAAAAGTTATTGTCTGTTCAATAAGGGTTTAACGGTGTTTCATTCGTTTTTGATAAAAGAATAATTAATCATTATTTAGAAGTTAAAATGACAAGGTTTTTCATGTCCACGTCAGAGAAAAAAGTTTTCACCTAAGCGAATATTTGAGATTTGACATCAGGAAAACATGGAGTAGCTTTTTCATGCTTATTTATTTTATCCAAAATTGTTATTGATATTATTTTATATCCACTAGGAATGATTTTTATTCATATTAAGGTGGCAGTAACCCTTAAAAATCGAAATTTTTTTTTTACATAATTAGTTACGAAAGGTTATTTTCAGACTATGGTATGGATATATACTATATCCATATTTTTTCTGTTATAACACACTTAAAGAGAAACGTTAATAACAACAAAGATGGTGCATTATGTAGAAATTTAAGACGAGCTTTAACTTTCAATACCATTTTTGTTTTACTTTAAGATTTTCAGACATGCTTGGTGAATCATGCAGCCATGATACAGTGTGTGGAAATCTTTTTATTTGGAATATTTTTCTTTTAACAGCGTTTGATGCAGCAGGAGATGCTAACAAAGAATCTTTTGAAAAAAACAAAAGGCTATTGTTAAAAAATAAGAATGAACAAAAAAAATCTGCACACCGTTTTAACAGGATTAACCCGAGGTTCATTTAAAAACAGAAGCTGATGAAAAATAACGATATTGTAAAAAGTTGAAGCTCGTAGAAGCTGATTCTTTTCTTGTTTTTGCTACATTTTTAAAAAGAAATTTCTGCTGACTCAGCAATTTTTGTGTTAAGTTAAAATCATTTTATTTTGTATTAAGGCCTATATTTCTACGAAATAGTAAAAAAAATAGTAAAAATAAAACACTGAGTAAATAATTCAGTTATTTGGACAGCTAAAAAAGGGTTACTGCCACCTTAAAGATCTACTTGAGTTCTTTCATATGATACATCTTTACCATGCTGAATTGTATTGATGTTGACCAGAACAAAAATCTTATTACTAAATTTCTTTTGTTTAAGTTCTTATTTGTTGATGTCATTTTATAATCAAAAACAAAATCAACCTTCAAAGTAGATTTTTTTTTACCAAAAAAAAAAAAAATTATTTTAAACATTTTTGATAAAAAAAAATACCTGTGAAATCTGGAAAATGAATTTATGTACATATTATGTTCAAAATTTAAAATCAAAAGATCTCTGCAAGCATTCTAAATTTATGGAAAAAAAAAAATAAAAAATCCTATGCAGAAAAAGACATTATCTACATAGTTTTGTATTGTATTTTTAGAAGCATTGGCAGTGGAGAAATCTACAACTGATGATAATAATGTGAAGGATGAGGAAGAAAAAGCCGAAACAAAGGTGTTATTAGATGAGGATGCTGCTCAACAAACATCTGAGGATGCAACAAAAGAAACATCTGAAAACAATGATTTAACTCAGCACAGTGAATTAGATGAAAAAAGTGTCAAAGACACTGCTGATGGCTCTGAAACAAAAGATGAGGAAGTGTGGAAAGGTATTGAACTTGTTGGGCTGTCTCCCAAAAGCCAGAAAGTCAAAGAGAAAGAAGGAAATGCTATTGAGCAGGTGAATGATTCAAAAACTGAAAACGATAATGTATTAGAGGAGGCTCCTGAGACTGAATCGGTGAAGAACGAGAGGGTGAAAGTGAAAGGTGTTGATATAAAAGATAAAATTGTCAGTGATGTTATTAAGGATTTAAAAACTGCTGATGAAGCTGGCGAAACCACTGAAGATGGGTATAAATCTGGTGATGAAAGGGAATCATTATCTGAATCTGACCGTGAAGATTCTGATGCTGTGGAGGGAAGGCTACGAAGACAAGAACCTAAGGTTTGTAAATCTTTTAAAATTATTTTCAATGTTATACTGCTCTACTGAAAAGCTAGTAGAATTAATTTCAAAATTAACATAAATTTTAGCTAAGTACAAATCATATATAAATTTATTTTTAAGTATATATCTCTAGCCACAGAGACACTAAGTTTAGAAAAATAAATCCATGAATAGTAATATTACCAGTATTGTTATGGTTTTAATAACAATAAAAGGTATTGCACATCTGCTGATAGGGTGCAAATGATAGGTCATTTTGGTCTGCACCCTACGTTACTTATACTCTAAAACTAAAATGAATTTAAGGTAGCTTAACATCACAGATTGAAAAACATAGCAATGTAATGCATTTTTGTTAGGCTCTTATTACTTTGTGAATGGCTATATTTATGAAACTTTGCAACACAATTACAAAACATTAGGATGAAAGAAAATTCGTTGCCCAAGCCACCTGACTTCTTCCATTATCTGGTTGTAAAACTTGCTATGTACTGATTTCTATCTATTATAATCAGCAGTGACAATGGAACTGCTATGCCAATAATTTTGTTGGCTTAGACCAGTCAAACAATAAAACGATAAAAGAATATATTTGTTCTAGGCGATAAGGCGATTGATTAGATCTTTCTTTTTAGGATAATGCTGAAAGTGAAGGGGAAGGTGGTGATGCGCCTGTTGGAGCTGAGGACAATATTGATCGAAATTTTAGTCAAGAATCAGGTGAGTTATGCTCCGTCAAAAGAAACTGCACTCTAACTTTACAATTATCTGTTCATTGGCAATGCTGCCATATCATTTTTAACGTCCGTCTCCCAACCTGGAGTAATTCAGTTTTCAAATGCTTTTTAGAAGAAATTAATGATTAGTTTACACTTCATACTGGAAAATACTTTACTAATCACATCAACACTACGGAGGTCTATGACTGCAATTGTTTATAAATTCTGGGGCAAACATATATTTTTCAAAATTGTAAAGTATTATAGTAAAGGATGCAGTCTTTATTAGAATAGCAAAAGCATGGTCTAGGATAAAATGGCAATTCACAGACCACATTGCCCTTTAATTTCCAGAAGTATACTAGAGTTCGCATAAATAAATTTTTTTTCTGATTACTTCAGACTTTTTGGGGAGATCCACAGATTTGTCCCACAGATTAGATCTTTATTGTGGAGGATCTTGTTTTAAATTCCTACTAAAAGAACTAAAAAAATAAAAAAGAAACACACCCTAAGGCCACTTTTTATTGTCCGTGGTGCACAAGCTAGCTACAAAATTTAAACAGTTGTGTGGTTAGTTAAAAGTTACTTTGCTTTTAGTTTTACTTTAATGAATTGATTTATTTATATTATGAATCTATGTTCCTATACTTTTAAGAGATAATTGCAGCTGTTTTAAAGTAGAACTAATTTGTCTGCTTTAGCACATAAAGTTTGTGCATAGCAGATAAAAAAATATTGTATAGGTTTTATTTAAGTATGCACAGGCTTTGGCGTTGTGTACACACATACACGTAAAGTCAGGCCTAATGATTTAGCTGGAAAGCAAGTTACATGTCGTAATAGGTTTTGTATCCCTTTTTAAGTGATACTGATGTTTGTGAACAGTTTCTGTCGATTCTATTCTTTTCAAAAATTCTTAGAAGCCCCAGGGACATCTTGTTTTCATATTTCCAAAAATTTATTTTTAACTAAATACATCATAATTGTATTCACTTTTTCTTGTTTTATTGTGTTTTTTATCGTGGCAGTGTCTCTGCTTATATATCCGAAAGAAAACAGATCCTTATCATAACATTTGTATTTAGGAGGCTATTCAGATGACGAACACGAAAGTGGATCGGATATAGTCATTGAGAGTGAAGAAGATGAAGCAGAGGAAGATGTAAGACCTATTTCATTTATATTTTTTATGTTTTTGTTTATTCATCCATTACTTCATTAACAATATGTCCAGTCTTGGGAGAAATCTGTGAATTAACTTTTTTATTAGCATGTAAGCTACTTATTTATCTTTAAATGTGCCTGTTTGAGCTAAAAACGTCTCAAAGTCAGTAAAACGTTTTTTACTAGATTTATTACCTTTAGAAAGAGGAAGCGGTTAAAAGTCCTGCTTTTGTTCCAAGAAGAACTGGATTTTGGGACCATGATGATAGATTTGCAGACATGTCAGTTGAAGAAACAAGGTCAGTAAAAATCTTTTTAGTCCTTTTGCGTGTCGCTATAAAGCACCAAAGCATGGTAGTAGGGGGAGGGGCAGGGTACGCCGCTGTGTTCCTACATGGGGAAAAGGGCTCGGTTAAATACCCAAAATTAAAGGTCAAAGAAATAGCTATTCAACAGTAGTTAAATAACTGCATGCAAAGCAATCCTGAAATCGAAGCAACGATTTCCCATGTTTAAAATTTGCCTTGAAATTGTCGAAAATTTTTAGGCATCGAAGGTTTAATAATATCGATTCTACGTATGTGTAGAATTATTGGATCCCTATATATTTTAACTATTCGCATAAATGATTCATCATAGAGAACCACAAGGCGGCCGCAAGTTGTGGGACAAAAGTGAGGTTGCTAAATGGCGTAATGATAAATACGTGGAGTCTGAACAGGGACCAAAAGAAGAATGGGAAGTGAGTGTATGATTGACATTTCATTTCTGTTCTTTGTTGGTCATTAATTTTTGTAACTTCACGAGAACCTCTTTTTTATTTTTTATTTGTCAAATAGACTTTTAATTAGAACCTAGTTCATATGAATATGGCCAACATCGTAAGAATATTCTGGCGTTAAAGTAACTTCAAAGTAACTAATTATATAGAGTTTCGTTTTCAAGTTAACATTCACATTTGGTTTTCTTTTTATGGCTTCAATTTGAATTTGATTCACAGTAATAAAGTTGTAAATTGAAAAGGAATATAAACACGCCAGACATTGATATTTCTTGACCACATACTGTGTAGTTTGGTTCTTCATTTTCAACTCTTTTTCAGCGAGTTCGTCAAGGCGAAGAAAGAGAACAAAGACGATCTGGTGATCGCGGAAGACGCGAAAGAAATTTCAATGATTTTTTACAGGATGCGAGTCGTTCAGGTAATCAAGGCAGGGGAGGACGTGGTAATAGAGGTCGAGGAAATCGTGGACGCGGCGATCGAGGTCGTAGCGATCGGGGGCGACGGCAATATCAAGATGACAGATATGAGAATAAAAGAGATGCATCTCCTGGGGAAGACTGGGAATCACCGGAGAAAAGCAAAGCAAGATCTGATAGTCCAAAGCGCGACCACAGCGAAACGTCAATGAATTGGCAGCAGAAACAAAGTTATCGAAACGAACGAAGAGAACAGAATCGGAATAAACAATCGGGCAAGAACAGGTATGAAGAAAGTTATCAGCAAGGCTATCCCTACAGAGATAATCAAGACAGGAGTAGGATTGATGATAGACAATATAGAGAAGAAGGAAGGAGTAGAACTAATAGAGAAGTGGAAGAAAACCGCAGAAAAGGAGGAGAAGAAGAAGAAGAGGAGTATGATGAAGCCAGTAGGGAACGGATGTTAAGGGAGGAAAGGCGTAACATAAGAAATCGAGATTCGGAACGCAGGGATGAGAGGCAAAATGGTAGAAGAGAGCGTGACTGGGATGAAAATAAAAGATCCCCAAAAGAGAAGAAGCAAATAGAGGATACTAGGAATAACAGAATAGTTGACAGAAAAGACCGTGAACATGAAAATGTGTAAGTTTTAATTTTTCATAGTGTGGTCATATTCTTCTAATTGTACCAAGTATTTGTATGTTTTTCATTTTTAAGTGACGAGGGAGGTAAAAGAAGGGCAGGTAAAGGACGTGGTCGTGGTCGTGGCCGAGGCGTGATTGATGACAAATTCAAAGACAAAAGGTCTGATAACGTTGGAAGAGATAAGAGCAATAGGGAGAAAAGGATTGAAAATCTTCCACCAAGACTTCGTGATAAGGAAAGAGAAAAAATGGAACATCATGAGAAGTCTAAAGATAAACATCGTCAGGATAGGGATGATCATGATAAAGATGTGTACCAAGGTTTGTGTTGCTCGCATGTTCATTTGTTTGTGTGTTTTTTGTGTGAGTATCCACTCTGTTAGAAATGTCAGAAATTGTCAGGAATTACAGAAATTTATCTCCACTAAGTCCCTATATTGCAAATGCTTTTTATTTTAATGTCAGTTTTTATCTTGAGCTTGTATTTCATCTTTTATTTTTATTTTATCAAATTTTATTGCAGCGGCTCGGAATTCCTTTAATCATAATCAACTCGGTTTTTTTTTAATTTAATTAAATAAAACACTCAAAAAAATTCTTTAACTTGCTTTTAGGTACATTCCATTCTTTTCGTTTAGTATAATATTTATATACACAGTTCGTTATATTTTAGTATATAGTTAGGTTGAATGAGAGTGAAACCTGAACGTAAGAAGTAAAAAAAGAAAATAAGTTGCTATCAAATTCCATAAAATTAACAAAACAAAAGTAAAGAAGAAATTTTGAAAATTTCCGGATTTTTAGCTAAAGAGTGTCAAGAATGTCACGAAAACTGTCAGGAAAGGCAATGTCAACTTTTAAATGGACACCCTGTTTGTTCGTACGTTAAGTGGGCACCCTTCTTGTTCGTATGTTGTTCTCTCGCTTGTTCGTACTTTTATTGTTTGGTTTTTTTCAGACGCTGAAGAACCTCAGTCGCCAGATGATGGAGGTAAGAGCCATACATTTGTCAAACTTTAAGTTAGCTGAAGCGTTGTAATACGATAAACTGCTACAATATTATAAAGGCAAAATCTGTTGTGATTCTACGCGGGTTGGCTGTATATACGATGGCATAACTTTTGGCAGAGGTAGACATTGGGCGAAAATAGAAAAAGTCATAGCGAAACGTTCTGAGCTTTTAACCAATGGATAGTTGTCAGAGAAAATAATAATAATGGTTTGAACATCTTTCAAACGGCTCCAAAAGTTTCAAACCCAATGTGCACCATTACAAAGTTAGTCCAAGGGTGGGGTCCTTTGAGAAATTAATAGAGCTCCCATGTTGTTTTTTTTTTACGAATCGATAAAAAGAAAGAGCTACTTTGTATGAGACTAAAGCTGTAAAAGAGAATAAACAAAAGTTTACTTCCACACTAGCTTCACAAGTTTGCACTCAGTTGTGCTTATAAATTTCCTGGTGTTTGCATCAGTGACATGGGTGAACTTATACTTGTGTGAACTTATGTGACCGTTTAATATATAATTCTACGTAAGATGGAAGGAAGGATAGTAAAAATTTGTGCAGCGCAGACCTAAATTAAAATCGTTTATGTACGAGAATTGTTTTTGTACTAATATAACCAACCATGTTTTTTAAAGCTCCACGAGATAAACCGAAGCGATATTCTTCGCAACGACAGAAAACAGGAGCATCATTGTTGGACATTCCAGGTCAAATACCGGAAGATGAAGAAAGTAGAACGCAATATTACAACCAACTAGGTAGGACTTTTGTTTCAACAATTCCAACTGAGATATACTACTTTGCGTTTTTATTTTTATTATTTCATAGAGTTGTATTCTAGTTTTAATTTCAAGTAAAACGTAAATTAATTTTGTTTGCAGGTCTAATCCAACAAACGATGTTCAACACGCAGCAGCTCACTGCACTACAATCGCAACAACAGGGTAGGTGTCATTTTAGGGGTGCGGGTTAATGTGTTGGAGGGGTGTGATTCTTGTTTTTTGAATGCTTTGTTGCATTTTTTTGCAGTTGATTTTTTATTTTTTATCTCGATTTGATATATCTGTCGCGAATTAATTTACTAGAACAGCAAACCGCGAAGGAGTATTTCGTGTTAGTCTACATTAAAAGTTGCAAAAACAATTTGGAACTTTTCATCTTCGAAAGGCGGAGCCGCGAAGGACCAGTGTTAGAGAGAGCTCTGTCAATTTAATAAGGGAATTAAAAAATTAAAAAAAAAAATAGAAAGAAAAAAGTGGACCAATAAATAGAAAAATATATTTTTTCAAGTGTTTATATACCAAGTATATAATCTATTTTTCTTCCCTCTAGCAGAGAATCTTAAAAAGAAAACGAATGTTCTCGACGTTCTGAACATTTGTTGTCAGAATAAGATATTTGCAGAACAACGTTTTTTGGCATAGCGTACCATAAAGCCTAAAATTGAAAGTTATCCTAAGACCGTTTAAAAATTAACAGTTTGAAATTCCTTTAAGAAATCAATTTTTGCAAGGAGAACTCATTTTCTTAAAGTTGCAAGTTCTAAAAATGTTAGCGAAATTTGCAAAAACTCTAATATAATTTCCTTCAGGTAATGGATGTGAAGCATCGAGATGTGTAATAGTTCCAAAGGGTCTTGATTTTTCAGCTTTTTCCATTTCAGGACTAATGTCCAACAAAAATATTGCGTCGCTAGAGCAACAAATCTTACACCTGCAAGGTCAACTACAACAACAACTCAACTTGCGCTCTCAACCACAAGCTGTTCCAAACATGATGCAGGCGCATCCCAACATTCAAATGCAAATGGTTCAACCTATCGTACAAGGCGTGGATCAACAGGGCCAAGGTAAGCTTGATTTATTATCAAGAAGATAAGAAACCAAAATTAAATCAGTATTGTAGAAATGTGTACCCGCATAGCAGTATTTCTATTTTCTTTATTGCGCGTGATTAAATAGTGTTTGCTTAAACCTTAGTTTACAGCGGAGACTCAATGTACAACAACATGAATCAACCTATGATGGCCAACACTTCAGCGGAAGGAATGCCGATGCCGAATCCGCAAATTAATCCGTTAATTCTTAATCAAATAATGGCCGCTGCAGCAGTTCAGCAACATCCTGTTCCAGGCGGCGGTCTGTTTGTCGCTCCTCCGCAGACGTCGCACCAGCAGCAGCATCAGCAAACGCAAATTAACGACGCAGAACAGCAACAACAACTTCGGAAGTCCCGACCAGCAGCTATTCCAATTAAACCTCCTCCTGGTATGTTTTGTTGTCGTTTAGTTTTATTAAAAGCATATTAACTGGCATGTCCAGTTAATATGCATGTATTTAATATTATTTGTAAACATTGTCATTTACTGTACTTCTTTTTTTAGGGCTTTGATTCAGCAACATAAATACCGACAATACACGAAAAAGAAACTGAGTGGAAGTAACCACTACAATCAAAAATGCATTTGACGGGTTAAATTAACTAACCGAAAGGTTTTCTTCAATGCTCCAGTAGTTTTAAGATAAGCAGTCAGGTTTGAAACCTCGCATAAGAGTTATTATGAACTGATAGTTGCTTGTAATGTAGCAAAGTTTGTGGTGAAAATTGTGTTCAGAACACTTGGAAGGGATTTTCAGCTGAATACAACTTGTGCAAACGTCTCATTTAATGATTTGCATAGGGCCTTGGAACTTTGCTAGTTTTGGCTAAAGTCAGGGAGTTCTAATACTTAATCTTGCTTGAATAGGACACGCAAATAATCAGCAAAAATCGTCTTATATATAAAGCAAAAATTAAAGGGAAGCAGGGAAGTTTTTTATGGGAGAATTTTCTACGAAGTTTCTTTTGTTAGAACTGAAAAACTAATTATATAACCAGTGTGTAACTTAAGATTTCTTAAAAGTGTTAAAAAATAAAAATGTCATGCTTTTTAAGTGATCTACAAATGTCGATGACAGGGGGAGAGGTATTTTGTTGGATGTATCGTTTTATTATGCTTCTTGTAAGATTTATGGGTGAAGTTTGTTGTTTTTCTTGCGTAGTTGCACTTGCATAAGAGGAAAGAAACTTCGAGTACATTTAGTTGCATTTTGTGTTTTCTATAACGAGGGTACGCATGTGACGAATGACACTTATTTTGCGTTTTTTGCAGCATGAGAACGCATCTCATATAAATTTCACTAGATATAGACGCACCACAATTTGGTTGTAGTTTAATTTTAATTTATTGAGGCTTTTCAAGAAAAAATTTCTCCATTTATTGTATTAAAGTTTTGTAATCATTTAGGTGATAACGAATTATAACTGAGCTATTTTTATGATTTTTATTCTTAAAAAAAAATAACCACTGGATAAACCTTCCAGCGTCTGGCATTGGAAACTTGCACAACTCCATAGAGAATGTGAAACAAGAGCGGTTAATGATGACATGTGTTAATATATGGCGAAGAGGATCTCAGCGCGCTGATGTCAGTGGCGTGGATGCTCGGTTAACCCTATTCAGTCCAGGCAGGGGCGGATCTAGCGTACGTCAGAACCGGCAAGCGACTGACATCTTTTCAAACCTTAGAAATGTAGATAAGTGAAAAATAAAACAAAACGCCGGTCAACCAGCAACCGATATTACGGCATTTTGTTCGGCCCCGGACCTGACGCGCGTGTGGCGTTCGAATTTACGTGGTCTGTGTACTAGGTTGTGGATGGCGTATATTTGTCTTCTGCCTTTCGCCGTTTCTGCCGATGTAAGTCAAAAAGCGACTGGAATTCGTATATTTTTTGTTGATTTGATTGGTCAAAACGGTTGATTTGGCTGTTCTGATTGGTTGTTGGGTTTTGACTGACATTCCTAATTTTAAGGTCAGCCGAAAGTAGTATTACTTCTGCGCGAGTATAAAATTGTGTAAACATAGAAGAACCGATACCGGTTGTGTTATCTTGCGGACCCGTCAGTGGCCAAGAACTCTCCCACCCTTGATTAAGGTTATATGTTCGCCCTTGATTTTATTCTTTTTGTTCAAACATGGCTGCCGAGAGCATGTTTGAGCTGGTCCGTCTAGCTATGCAAAAGAATGATTTGTGTTATATACAAGATATATATTTGAAATATTGTGATAAAATAAGGAATCTTCCTTCGTTCTCAAACGAAGATATATTGAACTCAATCAATAACAACAACATATTGAGAAATTTTAATGCTGAAGTTTATCTTCCAAAGATTTTACGAAAAGACCTTAACAAGTGTGCAGTAGCCTTGTGGTAAGGGTGTTAAGTTTTTACTTGTTTTTTGTGTCATAGCTAGCTCTATTAGGTAACCATGGATATTTTTTTAATCGTTTAATTATTCAGCTGGCTCCATTGCTCTTTTATTTAAAGTAGCTAGCAGCTGTCTGCACGTCACACGGTGATTATGGGAACAATAAAAGATCATTAAATTTATACAATAGATCTTGTCAGCTAATATTTTGATAAGAAGATTTGCTAAATTAAACCAAACTCAAATGTAAAAACAAACTTCAGTCGCTCTCCATCACAGTGCTTGCTAGCCTTTGATTTGTTAAATAAAAGTTTAAAGATGGGAGCTATATAGCTATAGCTTTGACAAAGCTCTTGATCAAGACTTATGTTTTATTTAGCTCTGAAAGTACTGGAAATTGCTTGTACAGTTCTGCTTCCATCCTGCTTGTTGGTGACAATTCGTTGGTTGAGGATCTCAGAATTTTAACGTCATTAGAGTTGTTTCTGTGTTCTGAATATTACAGTAGGCACCCTGTTTTGTTGTCGTTATTTGAAGAACACAAAGGTAAGGTATTTAAATCTGTTGATAGCATTTTGCGAATGGTAACATCTTTTGAAGCTCTTGATGCTTCAGGTTCTTCGTGCTCTAATAAGTTGGTAAAAAATGAAGCCATTGGTAACTGTAAAAATCAAAAGTGGTGTAGCTTACTTTGCATATTTGCTTTGTCGTCAGTGTCATTGGCCAACATTAATACATATTTTCCGGATTGTGGTGACTCAAGGGATAAAATTTTATTTAATTGTATAATCAGTCCAAGAAATCCCACTCCTTCTTTAAGGACATTGAAATTTCTATTTTGTTTACAAAGTTTTAATGTTGACTCAAGTATCACCTTTAAGCCTAATCATTTTGTTCCCATAATTTTTGTGCCTAACGGTACAAAGCGAAAGTTACCGCACATCACAAAAAAAGAAAAAATGTCTTGTGTGCCTACCAAAAAAATTTCAGTTCAGTCAAAGCTCAGTTTTTGGACTGATAAATGTAGTGACACTTTAATTTTTCCAAAAGTTATGCCATTAATAAATGTTCATAAACCTGTTGTGTCAAATCCTTTAACCATCACACCAAGTTTAGACAGCAATAGTCTCATTTTTGAATCATCACATACAATTTGTCATCCACCTGTCCAATCCCATGTTGCAACAACAAGCATTGTCACACAACAGATTTCACAATCAACTGTAATTTCAGAAGCTTGTGCAGTTACAAAAATGCCCTTTCCTACACCATCACCTTGTAGTAACATGCCAGACAGTTTATTACCTGTGAATAGATTTGATGTGTCATTGTACCGTGAAAAAATGAGAACTTTGAAAAATGACACTTCAGCAATTCAAGACCTCATTAAAAACGTTTTTAAACCAAATAACAATTATGTGTTCCCAAAAACTAAAAGATGCTTTCGTTTTGAATGGTTAAACAAATTTCCTTGGTTGTGTTATTCACCAGCAGTTGATGGTGCATATTGTCTTCCGTGTGTTTTATTTGGAGAGAAATTTCCAACCAAAACCAACAAAATTAAAAAACTGTTTTCTGAGTCATTCAGATATTGGCCAGATGCCAATGCTCATTTCCTCAAGCATAATTCTAGCACTGGACTTCATGCTGATACATCAGCTGTATTTACTAGCTTTATAAGTAATTATTTTGGTAAGTCCCAACCAATTGACATTCTTGTTGATAGTAACAGGAGAAAAAAAATTGCTGAAAATAGAAAAAAGCTTGTCCCTATTGTTCAAGCAATAATCTATTCTGGTAGGCAGGGCCAGGCATTAAGAGGTCATCGAGATGACACCCAGTATCATGGTGAAGTAGGGGAGTTTTCTTGTGGAAGGGTGGGGAATTTTGTGGAATTGTTGAATTTTAGGGTGCAAGGTGGAGACACTATTCTTGCTGAGCATTTGAAAAACAGCCCTAAAAATGCAACCTATATCTCCAAAACAACACAAAATGAGTTAATAAGTTGTTGTGGTGAATTTATTTTGGATAAATTAGTTTCTGAGATAAAAAACAATGTGTTTTATTCTATTCTTGCTGATGAAGCCTCTGATTCATCTCACAAAGAGCAAATGTCTTTAGTCCTGCGTTTTGTGGATGATTCATTTAACATTAGAGAGGAATTCATCCAGTTTATCCATTGTGATGAAGGACTTTCTGGTAAAGACTTACAGTCTGTTTTATGCAAGTGTTTAGAACATTTGAAGTTGGACATAAAAGATTGTAGGGGTCAAGCATATGACGGTGCAGGTGCTGTGGCTGGTTATAAAAATGGTCTCTCTGCACGCATTCTTAGTCTTAACAGAAAGGCCATCTATGTTCACTGTAACAGCCACCGTCTAAATTTATCTGTGGGAAAATCTTGTACTGTGAGCTTAGTTTCACATGTTATGACTAAAATTAAACACATTACTTATTTTTTTAAATTTTCTGAAAAGCGACATCAAGCTCTTTTGGATAACATTAAAAAATATTGTCCATTAGCTACTGTCACTAAACTTACAGATGTTTGTCGCACTAGATGGGTTGAAAGAATAACTGGTTTAGATACTTTTCAGGAGCTATATATTGCAATTTATGTTACCCTGGAAGAAATGAAGTTAAATTTAGAGATGAAATACAACCATGATACTTCAAAACAAGCAGTTGGTTTTTTTCATCAAATAGCCAACTTTGAATTTGTTGTCACTCTTGTAATTACAAGAAGTATTTTTGATGTCACTCTGCCTGTGACACAACTGCTTCAAAATAAATCTATAGATATAATGGACTCAATAGATTTAATAAAAACTTTACAAAATGTTTTAAGACAGACAAGAAACAACGTCGACCATTTTCATGACTTATGGTACAAGGAAACTCTTTCTCTGTGTGCAAAGGTTGGTATAGAGGAGGAAAAAAAGAGGACTGTTGGAAGACAAACTAATAGGGATAATCATCCTTTCACCTGTATGTCTGACTTCTACAAAAAAGCTGTTACTAACCCTCTCTTAGACCACCTTAACAGTGAAATGAAGTCTAGATTTGAACCTATTGCACTTAGTGTATATAACGGCTTATGTATTGTCCCTGCTAAAATGATAAACCTTCTTTCCAATGGTAAGGTTAATTGGAAAGAAAAAATTACATCTTTTTCCTCTTTTTATGAAGATGATCTTCCTAATGCATTAGCTTTAAGTGGCGAATTAGAACTATGGGAAAGGTACTGGGTAGATTTCAAAGGTACCAGGCCTGAAACAATTGCCCAAACTTTAAAGTCGATTGATTTAAAAGTATTCGTAAATTTAAATGTGGCACTGCGTATCTTAGCCACTATACCTGTCACAACATGTGAGTGTGAGCGCTCTTTTTCATCCATGAGAAAATTAAAAAGCTATACTCGCACAACTATGGTCTCTGACAGACTTAATGGACTTGCTCTCATGTACATACATAATGAAATAGTGCCGGATGTGCATCAAGTCATAAATAAGTTTGCTAAAGACAAAAGACGTCTTGAACTTATATAATAAATTTGAAATAAATAATTAGATACAAATAAAATACTTACCTTATGTAATTACTTTACTATACACTTTAACTATATATACTTTTCTACCCCACCCCTGCTACTTCTTTTTCCTTTCTACAGGTTCAGCTTGCTCTGGCTGATAGCACCTGTTCTAGGAGTCTCCTGTCAGGAGCTTTATGGCAACTTTTAACTACCTA
Source organism: Hydractinia symbiolongicarpus (assembly GCF_029227915.1). Lineage (NCBI taxonomy): Eukaryota > Metazoa > Cnidaria > Hydrozoa > Anthoathecata > Hydractiniidae > Hydractinia > Hydractinia symbiolongicarpus. Next base: position 10,641,886 of record NC_079878.1, read on the forward strand.
TTACGTTATTTTATTTCGTTTTATATCACTTCCACGCACTTTACCCCCGGGTTTAGCTTGCTCCTGCTAATAGTACCCGGTTTATTGGAGCGCTAGCTGACTGTACTTGTCTGGCACACTAAATAATATATAATGTTATTGAATGTTGCCTAGGCAAGCTGATGAGCCCTGATATTGGGCGAAACAGTCTGATAATATATAATTCCTACCGTTGTTTTTATTATCCCCTAACTTTATACAACAAATACATTTTTCCAAAATTAACGCAAAAGAGTGGTTTTACACGTTAAAGAGTAAGAGGAGATTGGACTTTAATTTAGCCTGTTAACGCTTTAGAATGCCGTAAAAAGCAAAAACTTCCGGGGCTTCGCCCCGTACCCCATTTGGGGGGCTTACAGCGCCCCCCAAAACCCCCAGCTGTTTTGGCGCGCAGCGGTTTGCTACGCAAACGGCTGCGCTTTTTTGCTTCGCAAAATTTGTGACTGACATAAAATAAATTCTATATCCGCCCCTGCCAGGAGTTTTGGAACATATTGTGTCCAAAAACTTTTTATATGCTTTCCTAAATTGAATTAGACGGCACAGAAAAAAATTGGTGGCAATAAATTTTTTACTTATGTTAACACTTTTTCTGTGACTTCATCAGAAGATTGAAGTTCATCAAAAATACCGCTCTGTTTCTAAACATAATTCTAAATAATAATTATAATAATAATTCATAATTCTAAACATAATTTAAATAAATTAAATCAATCAATCAATCAATAATGTTATTAGAAGTTTATTTTCTATTTTTTGGTTATAAGGATTTCATAAAATTTTATCAGGGTGTATTTGAAGTTTGTGTCTTTTTGTAGCTTTAAAGGTACTGTCTGATTAAAAAACAATATCTTTTCTTTTGTTTTATTAAGTATCAAAAATAACGAAGATTGCACTCTTAAACAACAAAGATTTATCCAATACTTAGCACCATCGTTTGTTTGTTTTAATCTTGCTGCACTAGCCTACCATCTTCACGAACTTTCGAACGCGGCAAAAGGACTGGGTCAATTCATTATTCAGCACATTTTTGCTTGTGACGTAGTTACCTGGCTTCTTATTAGGCGAACCCCCCGACTTGCGCATCGAACGACTAAATGTTTATTTATATTTTTTTTCCTTTGTTTAAAAAAGTTCTTCATGAAGATAGCAATGAATGAAAATAATTCGCAGGTTCTAGGATTTCAATTCGAGCCGGAAAGAACAGCGAATGATGAGCTAGTTCCGACTTTTCAAGACGTAGACGAACCTAATATTGGAAACCTTGTTGCTCCTACTCCTAAATGTGAGAGGATGCCCTCTGAAGTGTAGAATGTTTTTGCTGTCACGAGACAGACTCTCAGTCTTTTTCAGGAATATTTGAGTAGGTGTGCGATGATTCGCAAGTGTAAATCAAGTAACGCGTGCGATGTAAAACGCACGTGCAAAGAATGTTACGCCTGCGATACGGGCTCCGAGGTTATTTTTGTTGCGCATTCATTTTGCGGTAGAAAAGTGGGGGACGTTTTAAATCGTGAACCCCAAACACGATGATCGAGCGTGTACTGGTATAGCGACTCTCTCAATCTTAACTTCCTTTTCTACATGTCCGAAATAGTATGCATGACTATACTGTCATTTTTATATTTATTGTTTATTTTTCACAAGCAAATAGGCAAAAATATGCTTTGTTTTCAAATTAAAAAAAATCTTTATCCACGTGGCTTAAATAAAACTTCAAAATTTATTCAAAAAGTTCAGCTACACTTTAACAAAATTTTTACAGAAAAAAATTTATACCGCCCGTGGGTTTCGGTTTTACAGGCATAAAGAAAAAATCCATTAAATTCGGACCTGCTATGGTTTCCAATTATTTTGTCAAATGAAGAAATTATCTACAATTAAATCCATGATAAAATGTCTATTCCGCCTGTAAGTGCAGTTTTGCAGACTTGCTTCATCCGTGCTCCGTCGGCGTTCACCTCCGCATTAGTTAAGAACCGCATGGCTGGATTTCTTGTGTAAGACCTGGTTACCAACGACGAAGGGGCCAGGCAAAAGAGATTTATGTCTACGTAGTTCTTTTAACTAAGTCAGGAGTCGGTGAATTAGCTAGGATGGTCAGGTTGGCTATGAATAGGCTTGCTCGTGGATTAAAAGGACCAGGACTATTCAATAATTTCTGAGATCTATGGATTTTATAGGTTGATTTTGAAAACTCAATATTTATTTTTCAGGCGTGCGATTAATCACACGCCTGAAACGATTTAGCCGTGTGCCAAGGCGTGCGCGTGCGATCGCACGCCTCTCCTGAAAAAGACTGGACTCTATTAAATATTTTCAATTACATGGTATAAAAGTTTCTACTCCTTCATGAGTAATTCTTAGATGCGAGTGTGATTGAGTAATATTGTAATATTTTTCAGATAAAAAATGTATTACGGAACACGAAGAATTCCGAGCGGTGGTTTTATTGAAGAGTACGCTGTGAACATCTTTGGTGGCACTCCATGACAGAGAGTTTCGAACGACCACCTAGTTACCAGCCCCCACTCACCTCCTTAACATCCTTTTCTTTCCTCCGTTCAGATATTTCTCTGACTTTTGGTTTTTCCTTATACGGAAGATTTTTTTTTGGATCCTTGAGCAGCGAAAAAAAATTTTTATCCTGTTTTTTTCGACTGTTGTTAGTGCAATTCACAACAGCGCACCACGACATTATTCTGCCTCTCAACCTTACTGAATGTGCGATCTGAGTCTAATCTCTCTGTGGCGGGACATCTAGTGAAGAGGAAACTAATTTTTAATTATTGATTGGTTGTCTTTAGAGTAGCTGAAACAACTATGCAACCCTAAGGCTAAAGTCATATTGAACTTCAAGTTTTATTAGCGAAAGCTTCTTACTTAGGTTCGTAGAGAATTAGCACAGTGTGTGTTTACCTTAAGGTCTAGACACATCTCTCGCTTTCGATTTTTTAATTCCATATGAATAATTCATAAAAAGCGTTCTTTCACAATTCAGGGGGTAAAATTACCAAAATTTTTAAACATATAATAAAATATCAGCCCTGGCCCACGTTTTATCTATTTTGGTCAGTTCGGCGCGCTCCAGGTAAATACGTCACACGCGACATATTATTTCAGCCTCGCTTTAGTGCCTATCATCCGCCATCCATATAAACAATCGAAGTGAGAGACCGCATGCTTTTTTGTAAACAAGAATGAGATGTTGTTCAGTTGGTGTTAGGAAAGAAAACAAATAATTATTTAATTATTTTATAGAAATTAGTTTCAAATAAGAATTTTTTGTCAAAATTTTAGTTGATTTTTAATCGGACAGTACCTTTAAGGTGGCAGTAACCCGTTTAAAAATAATAATTTTTTTTTTATAATTAGTTGCTTAATGTTATTTTTGGACAATATATTCAATTTTTTTTGTTAGGCCACACTTGTCACTAGTTCATAGCTGTAATACTAATATCTTTAAAAAATCCTCTTTAAACTAAAACATCGTGAATAAGTAATGAATTCTACCAAATTCAGTTTCGGAGCTTGTGACATCATACAGAAAGAAATGACGTAATTATTAAAAAAGAAAACCGTTATTAATCGAAAGATGGTGCATAAAGTAAAAACAGGATGCAGTGGCTGCATAAACTCTCTCGCATGTCGATGTCAATTACACATTCCTGCAATAATATCTTTCTAATTTATTAACGGGGTCATTTCAAAAAACCTAAAAATTGATTTACAGCTGTTCTTGACGTGAGGGATGTGATGCATGGCTAGGATCAACCTCGCTCCCAGGGCCTGTAGCGTTTTTTGATATGAGGCCCTGGGATCGAGGTTGGGCTAGGATATTTACTGACTTTTTATTCTTATCTATTACACACCTGCATGTAAATTTTTTAGGTCCCATACCTCTCAAAGCCTCTTAGCCATTTCTCGAAAAAACTGCGTAAAAATTCTTATAAAATCCTTATAACAGGGAAATTCATTAAAATTTGCGTAGAAAAAGCTCGTTGATGACGTTGCAATTGACCGTTTTGGGACATAGTTAGTCAGTTAGGAGTTGAAAACCAATACTATCCTCGCGGGCAAGATAGCAATAAACTCCGATCTTCATAACGCCTCACCCCAAGAGCTCTAACTTCTAATAGCATTTCCGTTTCTCTTTAAAATGTTAACACGAGCTACTTTGTAAATCATACAGCTTTTAAAACGTGTGCAGATTTTTTTTGATTTTGAATTAATTGTTTTGGCAGCGGCTTGGTCGAGGTTGACAGCATGATATGCTAATGAGACTTTTTTTAAAACAAGCAAAAGGCTATTGTTGGGGAAATATAAAAACAAAAAAGTTCTCCGCACACACTTTTAATATGACCAAATCAAGGTTGTTTTAAAAACGGAAGTCAATGAAAAATAATGAAGTTGTAAAAAGTTGGACCTCGGAAAACCTAATTTTCTTCTTCTTTATTTCACATCGTATAGATAACAGACGGACTGAAACATCCATCCATTTGAAGGACTAAAAAATAGTTACTGCCACCTTAAATGTAGAATAGCCCTGGGGGGGGGAGGACTGGGAAGGTTGGAATGCGGTGGATACATAAATTAGTTGCTAAAATTTGATTCTTTTTACTTGTACTGCGGTAGTAGTAAGGAGTGAGGATAAGTACACCGACCTCCTTCCGCACCTTTACCCCCCCAAAACCCCGCTTTCACCATTTCCACCACCACCTCCACCCCAAAACAATTAAAAACTAAATCATATGCTGATATCAACACATAATAATATTAAATGTAAGATACATGACGTCATCAACGCATGCACAATAGCATATACTCATATTATACAGATGTGAGTAAGGGAAATTCCCCATTATTCAATCCTTGACCAAATCAAAAATTTTTCTAGTTGGAATAAAATGTAGCTATAATAAAGGGTCAGGGATAAATTTTCAGGAACACCAACTCTCCACGATGAGGTTCAACGGGTCACCATCGAAGATGAATACCAAGGAATTGAGGACCTCAAACACATGTTCGGGAAAGAATCTAAGCATGCCACCAATACTGATGTAATTGAGGATATCCATAATATTTTTGATGATGAAGCGGAAATGATAGAAGACGGAAACCGCATCAAAACATGGAGGTTCAACAAAAACCTTAACCCGCCATTGACAGATACCATTATGCGAACAATCACACCACACGTAGACATGCGTGTGAAGGTGGTATACAGTTTTAACTGTGATATTTACAGAGCCGGTGGAAATGTGGCCAATTACCACAAAACAAAGAGCTCCGGGTCACTCTCAAGCATGGCTGAAATCGAGGCTTTTATGGATGAATGCGAGATGAAGCGCCTGGATCTGGAAGATGCAGAATTTTGGACGAAAGCTTATTTACCACCCGACAGAACCATCGAGACCCCAGGAGCATATGAAGGCAAAATAGTATTCAAGCACGTACAAGTCAAGATAATCTCTACTAGAGAGCCCCTACTTGGATGTGGACCTTTGCCAGACTGGTTGCGCATCAAGAGGTGCATTTATAGTTTTGACAAGACAGACGAAAAAACGGACAGCCTATGCTTTTGGAGATGCTTGGCCGTTCATTACCGCGAGAATCGAAAGCAACGTGTAAAACATATTACGCAAGAGGCCCTCGAATTAGCACGCGAGTACTACGAGAATCCCATGCTAAAGAGGGAAGAGGTACGTGCCACGAGGCTCGTGGATTTGGAGGGTATTGCCAAAAAATTCGAGATTAACATAAGAGTCTTTGAACCAAAAACAAACAACGATAAGGCCCCATGGCGTCTCGTATATGGACAAGGCCAATACAAAAAGGGTTTGGATAAAATCAATATTGGTATGCTGCAGGGTCATTGTTTCTATATCAAGAAGATGGATGTATTGACGCAGCATTGGGAATGCGATCTTTGCACGCAAAGATTTACTAGATCGGAGAACCTCACACGACACAAGAATAACGAATGCGAAGGTATCAAGACCAAGATCATTTGCAAAGGTGATAGGGTTGAGCGCATGCAGAGTAGCTCTGAAAAGGTATTCAATCCCGATAAGGGTTTCAGTTACGCGGCATGCCAATGGATTGAAGCCATGTCAAAGCAAACAGGTAGGCATATACATCATGCTCTTTGTGTGCATGGGAGAGAACGTGTGATACGCGACGGTAGTAAGACAAAAACAGTTACCACGGCTGCAAATGGCATGGATGCCCATGTCAACCACAGCTAACCAACGCCGATAAAAATAATTTCAATCGTACCAAATTTAAAGAAGACTTGGATGGGAGTGTGAAAATCCTCCCAAGGTTAAGAGGGTATTTAAGAAAGAATTTCGAGGATATCCCCACTTCATCGTTTTTGATTTCGAGGCTCTCCTGGCACCATTGAAACAGCAGCAAACGTCTGATTTAACATATATCTCCGAGCATATACCTGTAAGTGTAGCCATCCACGATAGCTTACAAGAACATCCTACCTGCATTCATGATGAAGACCCAAAGCTGCTTGTGCAAAAATTTGTCGAGCAGCTAGAGCAGAGACAGATCCGGATTGTCCAAGAAGTCGAACTGATATATCCCAAGCCGGATGATTTCGATATGCTCCCGGAACTAAAAATACTTGGCAGGAATGGGTAAATCAAGTGACGGTGATAGGCTTTAACAGTGGCAAGTACGATATAAACCTGATAAAGCGGTATTTTGTCGAACGAATTGCGGATGATGATAATATCAAAGTGGCGAAAAAAGACAACGACTACATGTTTCTAACCACATCAAAATTCAAATTTATCGATATTAAAAATTTCCTCGCACCAAGCTTGAGTTATGAAAAATTGTGCAAGTCATTGGATTGCAATCTGAAAAAATTAGTGTTCCCATACGAGTGGCTAACAAGTTATAAGAGGCTGAACCATGTGGATCCAGTCGATCATGAGTCGTTTTGTAGCACACTCAGTGGTAAAAACACCCTATCACCCGAAGATTACCAGGCTTTCCGGGATGAGTTTTTTAAAAGAGAATGCGTCACGATGCTTGATTGGCTGGCCGATTATAATTTGGCGGATGTAATACCATTTATCGAGGCTGTAGACAAGACCCGCAATACATACTACGAGGATGAGATTGACATTCTAAAAGATGCAGTGAGCATTCCGGGTGTTTCGATGCGGTGTGTACTGAACAAGTCTCTGCAGTTGAACCCGGATATAAAGCTTTATGCCCCGGGTGATCCCTGTAAGCATAAATTTGAGGCTCGTTGCACCAAAGCCCGATGCGAGGATTGTAAACAGGTTCAAAAAGATTGTACATCTTGTACAAAGAACGAGGCGTATGAGCTCCTGCAAAATGGCATGGTGGGTGGCCCCGCAATAGTATTTTGCAGGTACCATGAGAGTGATGTGACGGGTATTCGGTCATATATTTATAACGAACCGAAAAAGTGCAAGACTATCCTGGGATATAACGTCAATATGCTCTACCCAAGCACACTGCTCCAAGACTTCCCTTGTGGGAAGGAGAAGCTGGTAAAAATGGTAGATCCTGCTGAAAAAATAGATGATCTGGTGTGATACATTCTTGATGGATCGCTCTTCGGGTTTGCGCAAGTTGATATTGAAGTCCCCACCGAGCTGCACGACAAATTTAGCGAAATGTCACCGTTATTTGTAGTCAAAGAGATACCCGATGAAGCCATTCCAGAGCACATGCGGGCGTATTTGACCAAGACCGGGCGAAAACGTATCCCTGGCACTAAAAAGCTGTTGGGAGTGATGAGAGCCGAGAAGATCCTGCTTTGTACGGACCTTTGTACGGCTTGCTATCAAATACTTAAATGCAAACGCGGTAAACCATTCGCGTGGTTCCCGGAAGAAATCGCGTATGCGCGTCGTCAAGCTGATAAGAACCCTGATAAACGTATTACGGGCGATACAGAAAAATTGAAAGGGAATAGCTTTTATGGGAAAATGATAGAGGATTTGGCGAGACATAACAATACCACATTTACAAAGGATGAAAAGGTAGTAGATGCCGCTATGAGGAGCCCTTACTTGAATGATCTTGAAGAAATTAGAGACGCGTACGAAGTAAGACGAAGTAAACAAAGCATTTCCATAAATAGAGCGTATCAGTGCGGAATTCTTGTATATCAATTGGCTAAGCTGTGCATGCTCGAATTTTATTATAATTTTCTCGACAAATACGTAGATCGACGAGTTTGAATATGTGTATATGGATACCGATAGTGCTTATTTTGCAATCTCTGGCGATAATCTACGTGATGTTGTTCATCCCGAATTAATCGAGCAGTATGATGAGGATGTTAAAAACTGGCTAATTACCGACAAGCAATCTAGCAGAACAGGAGGGTTATTTAAAGAAGAATTCATCGGATTGAGAATGAATGCTTTAACAGCCAAGTGTTATTTTATCGAAGGTAAAGATGGCACTAAGTTTTCGTGTAAAGGTATGTCCAAAAGGCAGAATGAAGTGACATGGTTGAGATATATGGGAGCACTGAAGGGAGAGTTGGATACCGCTAAAAATGTAGGCTTCCGCGTATATAACCAGGGTATGGTGACGTATCAGCAAAATAAGCTGGGGCTTTCGGCGTTCTATGATAAGAGTGTTGTACATGAGGATGGTGTTCATACAAAGCCGTTAGAATTATAAGTGATGACTCTTGTCTCAAAGTTTGTATATACCGATAGTATATACAACAAAAAAAATGGAGGATACTAAATGCTGTACAAGCTGCAAAAAACCTTTATCTTTTGATAATTTTAAGATCCAGCGGAATAGCGAATGGACAAAATGGTGCATCAAATGCCTCGACGGCATGAAGGCGACAAGGGAACGCAATAAATGCCACCATGGGAATCAGCATGGCCATTGTAAGGAATGCGATTTCACTGGATATATGCATCACCTCATTATAAATAGGATTCGCGATGCTCTAAACAGAGACACCGAGATAGCCTCCACCGAATACATAGGGTGCGGTATCTGCACATTCATTGGCAACATCCAAGATCAATTCAGAGACGGGATGTGCTGGGGAAACCGAGGGAAGTGGGAGTTCGATCACAAAATCCCTATTAAATATCAAGAAAATGGTGCCCCACCCAGTAGGGAGATACAGCTCGCGCAGCTACATTATACCAACATGCAGCCATTGTGGAAAAATGAAAACCAATCGAAAGGCTATCGATTCATATCAGAGTAATTTAGCGCTGTATCCAAAGGTGGTGTCTCACAACACCTTTATACACAAAGCTGCAAATAAATGGAGTTATTGTTACTGATATCGATACTCCTCCCATACGTAGTAATCATTGCTTGTTTCTATCGATACAGACGTCTAATAAACATGGCTCACGATTTATCGGAGATATTTGATGTTGTAGATACACCAGCAGAGGCCGTTGAACAAAAAAATAGACAAACGTCAAACATTGAAAGATATACGAAAGACCAAGCCACATTTACTGCCTAAAAAATGTAGCGAGGCATTTTTGGATAAAGCATCACCCGAGGCAATCGAGAAAATTTATAATGATTTTACTGAACATGACCTCTATGAGAAAGGAGAGAAGACTGCAAAGGCATTGTCAACTCACGCCCTTGGGCTATATAGCAAAGCTATCGGTAACCTTATACCACTTGATAGTCCCTTATCTCTTCGTCATGATTTAGAAAATGACCCCATAATGTGCGAATCCATGGCTGATCTAGGAATCCTCGTCTATACGGCTATCGGGAAATTTTTAGCGCCTTTTTTGGTAGCTGTCCATACGATTAATCACACAAAATTGTCTAAACAGGGTTCCCCCGATTCGGAGGAACTGGTGAATGATACAAGCTCTCCATCATAAAAAGAAGATTTTATAAGCCCTATGGCTTATAAAAAATGAGTGAACAGACTACCCAAGTAATTACCAAGAAAAACGAAGGACGTGTTGCTGCTGGTAAAAGACTTGCGGAATGGAATCGCAAGAACAAGGCCAACTTGAAGAAGAAAGTGGGTAAAAGTACTTCCCAAGAGAGTCAGTAACCTGCCACAGGTACCTCCAAGTCCATGGGAAGTGGTGTATATATTGGTGGAGGCCAATATCGCGATCGCATGTATTGGTGGTGTCATATATTTTATCCGTAAATCAGCGGTTACCCAGCAGCTTCCTGCAGTGGCTCAGCAACCAAACGTGAGGCAGGAGGCTAAGGCAGATATTGATATTTTTCTTATGCGCTAATATAATAAAGGATAAGCAGTAAAGAGTATCAGAAGGAAGTTGTTGATAGCCTGTGGGAGTCTGTCAGACTAGTATCATATACCATCGTAATAGCATTAGGTGCCAAAAAGGCGCTAGATGTTTCTAGACCAGGTGCAAAAATGGACATGGAGGATGGATTAAAGCTCGCCGGATATATGACGGGGGCTATCTTTTTTGATGATTATGCGATAAAACAGGGTTGGTACAAGCGTTCGATGATGCCACCTAAGTAAGCACATGCAAATTTCATGCATACCACATGGTATACATGAAGAATAAATAATATATATTGTCAAGGAATCTCATACGGCTATTTTTACAGGCCCTACCTCATGTGGAAAAACGCAGCGTGTTCTCGATCTTTTGGAGAATGAATACAAGGGTCAGTTTCATAATATCGTAGTTTTATGTCCTACTCTCCGGTGGAACACCACTTACTTGGAGAGATCCTCGCTTTGGAAAGATCCTTATGTATTTCTTATTGATTCAGGTGATAATTTGTTCGATTCGATAAGCAAATATTCAAACCTCCTTGCCGGTGAAGAGAGCTTGTTTATCATCGATGACATGATAACGGACGAGACTCTGGATAAGCGACGACAACCGCTATTGGAATTGGCTATTAGCGGGAGGCACAGGAAGCATTCATTATGGCTGTTGACGCAATCGTATACAGCAATCCCTAAAAACCTCAGGAGGCAGAAAAAAATGCTATTTACATGGTATCCCTGCGAGAGATCGGACCTCATACAGATCGATAATGAGAGCAACCTTATCGAGGATTGTGATACAATTAAAGCTCAACTAAAAAAGTCAAAACACGCGTGTTTGTATATTAGGTTAGAATACCCCAGATCCTGGAGTGTATTAGAATAAATATGTCATATATCAGAACATTGGAAAAACAGCTGAAGGCTTGTTATAATGAGATGAACAGAATACCCTATCTGGAGCGGAGTCTGGAAGCCCTTCAGGAGGAGCTTCGTGAATCACTATATAGGGAAAGGATCCACAGGAATATTAATTATTTTGTCATATGAACTGTCCTAATTATATGGACCCTGGTTGAGGTAATGTAAACAATAAGAATGTCCTCACTTGCGTTATTTAACATATTGCCCGCTGGAGCTATCGATACTCTATTCGATGATCAAAATCAGCTTCTTTTTAAACGTGCAGATCTTGGAAGGTTCTTGGGTATTGCTAATATTGCAGAGTCATATCGAGATATTCCAATCATTTTTACGTAATGAAATAGGGTTGGTTTCAAACCAACCCCTTGGCAAAGCAAAAAAATCCTCATGATGCTTTCATTACATTGGATAGTGGTTTAGAGACTTGTGCACGTTCCAGAAAACCAAAGGCCGTTGAGATTATAAGATGGCTTGCGGTAAAGGGTATCGAAAAATTACAAGAAACCATCGAAGAGCATCGTCAAGCCCTGGCAATGCTCACTGATGACCTGAAGGAGAGAGAACAACAGCTCTATCTTCGAACCTTAGAAAATGCGGAGCTTCGTGATCGGTATGTACCCACAGGTTATCCATATGACAATGTGATATGTATTATTGACAAGAACGATCCTAATGAATGTGGGAAAAAAGGCCAACATCCCCATTACATTATTCGTTGCCAACGCAGATCTTTAAATGATCAACTCCACAACCTACGGGAGATATATCCTAATATGATAGAAAGGATTCAATATGTGACGATCCCAACGCCGTACATACATGGAATAGGTTCAGGGATGATAATCTTGGAATTCTCCATTCATGCCGTATTCATTTCAGCTTACCCGATGACGCCACACGTGAGTTATTCGAAGGGTTGTATGATATCGATATGTCATAATGTTTTTTGTAGCTCATAAGAGCTACAAAAATCGAGAAATATTACCAATTTTTAACATGCTCGGGAGGTCTATCAATATTCTCGGGTACTAGCATGAGCTCCTCTGACACAAAACTCGTATCAGGTCCATCTGCCAAGTAGTATAGTAGACGGGCACCAGTTACGATACGATCCAGCCTGTACGTCTTTTTGCTCCACCACGCATCCGTTGCGCGTCTCCGAGCATCCTTGTATTCTTCCCCAGGTTGTAGCAGATACAAGTATAATCCATCGTCAGGCAAAGGCTTTTCCTCCGGGTGCTGCTCATTTTTTGCAAGTGGGACTTCATCGAGTTTAATGGCTTTTGAAGGTTTCATATCTATCATACCCGTCTTACTATTGTTCATAATTTTTACAATATCATATAAATGCCTGACCCAGGTGGTACTGGTTTCGTCAGTAACCAGTTCCTGCGCATCTTGAGGCTTGAAGAGTTTTTGTGCGAGTAACTTTGTTATAGGACTCCACGAACGCTGTGAATGTATGGTGGTATTTAGTAGTTGCCCGCTTGATCTCGACACCTTTGGCTTCCAACAGCTTGGTCACATCTGATTTGAATTCACTACCATTGTCGCACTGAAAGATGCTCGGATAACGCAAAAGTCCCGCTTTATAGATATCCTTCAGCATGTCGGCTACTTCACTAGCTTTCTTAGTACGTAGCGGTCTCGCCACTTTGTAGCGAGATGCCACATCTACGCCTGTGAGGATGTATTTATAAGTGTTTCCATACAGCTTGTCATGGGGCATGTACAAGAGGTCGAATTGATGCATTTCGTTCGGCCTCGTAATGGTGAAATGCGGGTAAATGATCTTTTTTGTGCCCTTGATATGTCGGAGCCAGAGCAACTGGCGACTCAGCCAATTTACTGCCTAAAAAATGTAGCGAGGCATTTTTGGATAAAGCATCACCCGAGGCTATCGAGAAAATTTATAATGATTTTACTGAACATGACCTCTATGAGAAAGGAGAGAAGACTGCAAAGGCATTGTCAACTCACGCCCTTGGGCTATATAGCAAAGCTATCGGTAACCTTATACCACTTGATAGTCCCTTATCTCTTCGTCATGATTTAGAAAATGACCCCATAATCCGCGAATCCATGGCTGATCTAGGAATCCTCGTCTATACGGCTATCGGGAAATTTTTAGCGCCTTTTTTGGTAGCTGTCCATACGATTAATCACACAAAATTGTCTAAACAGGGTTCCCCCGATTCGGAGGAACTGGTGAATGATACAAGCTCTCCATCATAAAAAGAAGATTTTATAAGCCCTATGGCTTATAAAAAATGAGTGAACAGACTACCCAAGTAATTACCAAGAAAAACGAAGGACGTGTTGCTGCTGGTAAGAGACTTGCGGAATGGAATCGCAAGAACAAGGCCAACTTGAAGCAGAAAGTGGGTAAAAGTACTTCTCAAGAGAGTCAGTAACCTGCCACAGGTACCTCCAAGTCCATGGGAAGTGGTGTATATATTGGTGGAGGCCAATATCGCGATCGCATGTATTGGTGGTGTCATAAATTTTATCCGTAAATCAGCGGTTACCCAGCAGCTTCCTGCAGTGGCTCAGCAACCAAACGTGAGGCAGGAGGCTAAGGCAGATATTGATATTTTTCTTATGCGCTAATATAATAAAGGATAAGTATCACAAGGAAGTTGTTGATAGCCTGTGGGAGTCTGTCAGACTAGTATCATATACCATCGTAATAGCATTAGGTGCCAAAAAGGCGCTAGGTGTTTCTAGACCAGGTGCAAAAATGGACATGGAGGATGGATTAAAGCTCGCCGGATATATGACGGGGGCTATCTTTTTTGATGATTATGCGATAAAACAGGGTTGGTACAAGCGTTCGATGATGCCACCTAAGTAAGCACATGCAAATTTCATGCATACCACGTGGTATACATGAAGAATAAATGATATATATTGTCAAGGAATCTCATACGGCTATTTTTACAGGCCCTACCTCATGTGGAAAAACGCAGCGTGTTCTCGATCTTTTGGAGAATGAATACAAGGGTCAGTTTCATAATATCGTAGTTTTATGTCCTACTCTCCGGTGGAACACCACTTACTTGGAGAGATCCTCGCTTTGGAAAGATCCTTATGTATTTCTTATTGATCCAGGTGATAATTTGTTCGATTTGATAAGCAAATTTTCAAACCTCCTTGCTGGTGAAGAGAGCTTGTTTATCATCGATGACATGATAACGGACGAGACTCTGGATAAGCGACGACAACCGCTATTGGAATTGGCTATTAGCGGCAGGCACAGGAAGCATTCATTATGGCTGTTAACGCAATCGTATACGGCAATCCCTAAAAACCTCAGGATGCAGAAAAAAATGCTATTTACATGGTATCCCTGCAAGAGATCGGACCTCATACAGATCGATAATGAGAGCAACCTTATCGAGGATTGTGATACAATTAAAGCTCAACTAAAAAAGTCAAAACATGCGTGTTTGTATATTAGGTTAGAATACCCCAGATCCTGGAGTGTATTAGAATAAATATGTCATATATCAGAACATTGGAAAAACAGATGAAGGCTTGTCATAATGAGATGGACAGAATACCCTATCTGGAGCGGAGTCTGGAAGCCCTTCAGGAGGAGCTTCGTGAATCACTATATAGGGAAAGGATCCACAGGAATATTAATTATTTTGTCATATGAACTGTCCTAATTATATGGACCCTGGTTGAGGTAATGTAAACAATAAGAATGTCCTCACTTGCGTTATTTAACATATTGCCCGCTGGAGCTATCGAAACTCTATTCAATGATCAAAATCAGCTTCTTTTTAAACGTGCAGATCTTGGAAGGTTCTTGGGTATTGCTAATATTGCAGAGTCATATCGAGATATGCCAATCATTTTTACGTAATGAAATAGGGTTGGTTTCAAACCAACCCCTTGGCAAAGCAAAAAATCCTCATAATGCTTTCATTACATTGGATAGTGCTTTGGAGATTTGTGCACGTTCCAGAAAACCAAAGGCCGTTGAGATTATAAGATGGCTTGCGGTAAAGTGTATCGGAAAATTACAAGAAACCATCGAAGAGCATCGTCAAGCCCTGGCAATGCTCACTGATGACCTGAACGAGAGAGAACAACAGCTCTGTATTCGAACCTTAGAAAATGCGGAGCTTCGTGATCGGTATGTACCCACAGGTTATCCATATGACAATGTGATATGTATTATTGACAAGAACGATCCTAATGAATGTGGGAAAAAAGGCCAACATCCCCATTACATTATTCGTTGCCAACGCAGATCTTTAAATGATCAACTCCGCAACCTACGGGAGATATATCCTAGTATGATAGAAAGGAATCCAATATGTGACGATCCCAACGCCGTACATACATGGAATAGGTTCAGGGATGATAATCTTGGAATTCTCCATTCATGCCGTATTCATTTCAGCTTACCCGATGACGCCACACGTGAGTTATTCGAAGGGTTGTATGATATCGATATGTCATAATGTTTTTTGTAGCTCATAAGAGCTACAAAAATCGAGAAATATTACCAATTTTTAACATGCTCGGGAGGTCTATCAATATTCTCGGGTACTAGCATGAGCTCCTCTGACACAAAACTCGTACCAGGTCCATCTGCCAAGTAGTATAGGAGACGGGCACCAGTTACGATACGATCCAGCCTGTACGTCTTTTTGCTCCACCTTGCATTCGTTGCGCGTCTCCGAGCATCCTTGTATTCTTCCCAGGTTGTAGCAGATACAAGTATAATCCATCGTCAGGCAAAGGCTTTTCCTCCGGGTGCTGCTCATTTTTTGCAAGTGGGACTTCATCGAGTTTAATGGCTTTTGAAGGTTTCATATCTATCATACCCGTCTTACTATTGTTCATAATTTTTACAATATCATATAGATGCCTGACCCAGGTGGTACTGGTTTCGTCAGTAACCAGTTCCTGCGCATCTTGAGGCTTGAAGAGTTTTTGTGCGAGTAACTTTGTTATAGGACTCCACGAACGCTGTGAACGTATGGTGGTATTTAGTAGTTGCCCGCTTGATCTCGACACCTTTGGCTTCCAACAGCTTGGTCACATCTGATTTGAATTCACTACCATTGTCGCACTGAAAGATGCTCGGATAACGCAAAGGTCCCGCTTTTTAGATATCCTTCAGCATGTCGGCTACTTCACTAGCTTTCTTAGTACGTAGCGGTCTCGCCACTTTGTAGCGAGATGCCACATCTACGCCTGTGAAGATGTATTTATAAGTGTTTCCATATGCATTTCGTTCGGCCTCGTAATGGTGAAATGCGGGTAAATGATCTTTTTCGTGCCCTTGATATGTCGGAGCCAGAGCAACTGGCGACTCAGCCAATGTATATCTTTCTTTTTGGAAAGACCAGAGTTTTCAACGAGTAATTTGATGGCTTTTCTTCCGATCCATAGATTTTCTGGTTGATAGTAAATTTTGCTTAGTTTTTCAGCTTCTTCTGGAGTAATAATATGCTTTGACATTTATTAGATGTCAAAAAACGATTACATATATTTATACGCCATATAACCGAGGAGGGCCAAGGAGCCTGAAACGAGCGTCAGCTCCCCTTGTTGTTCCTGTTTGGAGGGTGTGTAAAAATCGGAGAGCTTTGGAGCTTTCTCAATCGTTGCAATGTCTCATACCCTCGTCGAGCTCCTTTAAACTCTGACCTGCAGCACGCTGTTCTTCTCGTCTCCTATTGTACCAATCGATCTTCGCTTGTCTTTGCCTTACCCAGGCAGCCTGGGCTGCTTGAAGCTTTTTAACTGCCTCGTCATGACGTTTTCTTTCTTCCTCACCATGACCTGAAAGTTTGCTGAACAAAAAATTTGACCCGCTGAAGGCAAGGGAATAAATTATTGCTCCACCAGCCATAATCGCGAGAGTTGCCATCTTTATTCTATAGTTTATGAGCCATAAAATAATGCGTGATACTGAATATCTTAATATTCTACTGAATGAAAACGACCGTCGAGGATATTCAATTGGCCGTCCATAATCAAATAGACGTAGCAGCGGATGTCCCCCGTACCGTCGGCCTTCTTGGTCATATGCAGCGTATTCCCATCGCTAAGCCTTTGTAGGGGGCGCCCACTTCCGTGCAGAGTGTGATCAGGACTGCTACGAAAGTCAATGAACAAAGCGTACCTTTCAGTGAAAAACTGCCCAATGGTTACTATGAAATCGTGGGATCCCATGAGTTCAGCGACTTGTTCCATATGATCCTTAGGCACCATGGCATGTGAATAGAGCTGATTGGGCTCACCCTCTATGACGATACTGACCGACGATATGCCAGGATTATAGAATTTTTCATTGTTACCAGCATATGCCTTAACAACGGTAGGATACTGGAATAATAGGAGGACTCCCTTTAAGCTCTTGGCAGGGGTATCTAATTGTAGGTTGTAGGATGTGTCAGCCTTTTTCAGGGTCACCACTTTACTTCTGAGGATCCTTTCACATGGTAGAGCAAGCCTCAAATATCGCGACATCATGGCACCTGCCAATTCTTCGTTTGTCACTTTATCAAACTCTAAGCAGATATTGCTGATCTTGTAGGAGGAATCCGCGGCCTTTGCCGCTGTGCTTCCAGATGCCGCAGTGCCGGAGTCCTTTATCACGTCACCGTACGGTGCAAAATGGATGACAAACTGGAGTCGATCATGGATTCCAGCCTGGTAAAAGGGGAGCTGCCTCGTCAATTCAAAAAGCCTCCCAAGGGGAATGGCGAAAGTATTACCATACGCTGAGGCTATGACCTTCTCTTCATTATTTCCTATATGGTCCCTGGCCTTCACCTGGAGGGCTCTGATAGTCCCATCGTTAGGATTTATCCCCTCCAGGATCAGGGTGTTGTTGCGCTCAAATTTTGGCAGCCACAAATCCCTATACACTCCGAGGGTATTAAAATCTTGTATGTTTTGTATATCGTTAGCATTCAGCGTAATCCGTAAGCTCTGTACCAATGCTTTGCCGATATTGCTGGCGATGGTTCGTTTGCCATTAGTTCCATTCAGCTCCAGGTCGAACAGCAACTTGATTGAGCCGGGGAAAATTACGTCGTTCTCCCCCATGTTTGGTATGTCCACGTAGAGATCTTCATTCTGATTAATTGTGGATGTGATGTGCACGTGTGATACCTTCACCCTTTGTTTTTTCCCTTTCATGCCGAGCATAGTCTTGACTTCCTTGTATGGATTTCGCTTATTTCCGAATATGTTAGACATGTTTATTTATAGCAGTTTGGAGTTGAAATAAACTATGGATAATCCAGGATACGAAGGATTTACGCTAGAGGAAGATATCCAAGAACCTGAGGAGTTTAGTAGCGAGGGCGAAATTCTTAGACCTGAGGATATTCCTGGGTCCACCCCAACACCAGAAGAGCAGGGTCAATCGTCTAGCGGAGATATCACAACTTACGCAAGGGGAGAGTTGGTCAAATCGAAAATAAACGATCTTTATGATTTCCTAAGTGAGGAGCTCGGTCAACCACTCGCGAGACATTATGATGACTTTACAATAGAAAAAGAATGGTGAGCTAAGGAGTGTTGTTGAGATACGGAGAAGGTTGGGGATGAATCGCATGCGTGCCTTAGGTTTTGCCAATTATGTTACACCCAACAAGGGCAGTAAAGCAGCAGCCCAAAATCTCATGGATAATATTGATACCGTCGCGAATAACACGGGTGACATCGAAATGTTGCCGCTACTCGAGAACGTGCTCGATGACACGAGGATCCTCATGGAGGATACTTCCTTTACCGAAGCATTAGACGAACGCGAAAGACGGAGGCTTCATTTCTATGTTAGAACGCTCAGGGACGACGAATAATGTGAAAAGTAGGATGATCTACTACGATGACGAGCTTTCCAATGCAAATGACAAGATCAAGAGGCTTGAGGCGAAGAAGGCGTATCAGAGGAGCAGCAAAATATATGGGATGAGAACCTCGATAAGGCCAAGGAAGATCGTGAAAAGCTAAAGGATGATTGAAAGGCGATAATAGAAGAACATGGTCTCTGAAAGATCCATAGTCAGCTGAAGGCAATTAAGGAAACCCTTATAAAGATAGCTGGAGATGATATATCCCTACGTGAGAAGCATTCTTTTCGAAGAGCAGGGGATCACTATTGCTAGTATCGTATCAGCTATGGGTCTACTTTTATCCACCTTGGTCCTTGCACTCACGGGAGGCAGTGGGGCAGCAGGAGGTGCAGGAGGAAGTGGTGGTACCAAAGGTTTCGTGCAAAAACAGCTGAAGAGACTCGGGAAATTTTTAAAATATTTGGCAGGCAAAGCGGGGGCAGCTCTTCCTGGAATCATTGGCAGTATTGTGTCGTTCTTTTTTAGAGTTGCAGCGAGGATTGTCGAATATATAGCGAGACATCTGTACATGGCCATCGCGGGAGCTGTGGGTATCGTCGTTGCATACGTGGGGAACAGAAGGAGTGGGAAGAATAGATGAAAAGTCTAATTTGTTGATCAACAGATTAGACCTATTTCTTCATCCATATATACACAAGGATTAGTCCTACTCCTACCATAACCAGCGTAGCTTTGGTATCCTCGTGAACAGCAGCTTCTTTGGTATCAGGCGTGGTTTTCTTGATATGTTGCCTCGGAGGTGTGGTGAAGGATGTCTTGACAGCATGGCCCCTGGTATTCAGATTTCACTCTACGCCTACACCTATGTTGCGATTAGAACGTTGTTGTTATATCCCACAATCTTTCCAATGCGGAGGTCCATATTGGAGGGAAGCATGTAGACGCTTGGCATGACTGCAAAACGTACTGGAGTTTGTGCGTACTGTAACACCTTTTCAAACTCTGTTATGTCTTGACCTACGTTCTCGTCACGTTGAACCAGGGTCTCGATTTTCTGCAATAAGATTTGCCTGTCAGAACCGAGTAAGGATGCCTTGACACTCGCTTGAGATCCTAGCAATAAGACAACATAGACGCGTATACTTTCACTCAATTTTGTCAGGCACTCCGATGTCAGACCTTGGGAGGTTGGTATGATGAATTTGTCCCAATCCCCATCAACCTGCGGCCACCATCTACCGTTTGTTAACGACGACATGACAGCCTTAAACTTGTAAGGGCTATTAGGATCTGCATCATACTCACGACATACTCGAGCATACCCCGAGGTGGAGTAAGGATTCTTGTAAAGCCTCCTTCATATGGCATAGGTACCTTCATTCTCGCTAAAATACGTCTCATGTGTTAGTACACGTGAAATCTAAAGATCAAGTTAACGAGGAGTACGGAGCCACTCATGTGCTTGGCAGAGATCCCCAACGCCGTTGTCGCGCAATGACAAGCAAAATTCACCTGGATGTTCCAATAGTCCAAGGGTTGCCCCTCCCAATTTATACTCACGGGATCGTTCAACAGGTTAGTAGGGATTTTTATGGGGTATTTGGTGAACTGTGGGAATGCCACGGAAATGTGCTGAGTCGTAGACACGTAGAGGTCCTGATGCTCTAAGTTAGTTATACCGAGAGGCCACTCGCCTCTGTTGGACTTGTACTTTGCCTTTGAGTTATAACTATAAATGTTCATTGTTTCTTTAAAGAAAGATGCGACA
Source organism: Hydractinia symbiolongicarpus (assembly GCF_029227915.1). Lineage (NCBI taxonomy): Eukaryota > Metazoa > Cnidaria > Hydrozoa > Anthoathecata > Hydractiniidae > Hydractinia > Hydractinia symbiolongicarpus. Next base: position 10,662,725 of record NC_079878.1, read on the forward strand.
GTTATATATCACGAGTATAGAGGACCCTACGATTTTTGATGACTACCTAGATCAGGACACGAGGATTGCTCTGAAATCCATCAGTATCCGCGGTACGTGGCTGAATCTTTTCGAAAAAAATAATGATAACAAGATTTATAAAGCGACGCCCGGATCGACCAATGATGGGGATTTTAGTGTTTTTGTAGTGATTTTGAAACCCTCATCACGATTGAGAAAGGTCTATATAGAATAGAGGATCTTGCTGTCATAGTCAACGAGCATGCGGGAGGAAGGATAAAACTTTTCGTACTCAGGAACGGAGTATGTAAAGTCAGAATTAGTAAAGGTTATGTTGCTATAGTAGATAAAACATTGACGGATCTTATGGGATATAATTTTGATACCAAGTCAATGTTCACAGCGGGCGATCATGATAGCTTCTACAAGACTGATGTCTATAAAAGATTGCGGTTATCATGTCATCAATTAGATGAAGATTATTGCTTACTGGATGGTAAAAAATCAAATATATTAACAATACTCCCTATCAAAGAGCTTACTGCTTGGGGAGATGAGGTGAGATGGAGTTTCGACACTCCTGTATATATCCCTTTGAAGGGCTCGACGGATCGCCTCGATTTTATGTTGACTGACGAATATCACCACGATAAGAACGTTTTATTCATGGGTATAACTATCCAATTGATTATAGAATAAATATGACAGATATTACAAAACTTTACCCGAGCTTACCACCAAGTGCTCCAGATCATGAGAATAAAGAGGGGCATGTATACAGGCTTGAAAAGATAGAAGAGATCGAACATTTTCTACGAAATGAAGTTAAACAACGTGAAAAGCTATCGAAAAAATTTGGTATGCATTGGACTTGGGTACACTACATGGATCATGGATTGCTCGCAATAAGCGTGATCACTAGCGGTGCTGGTATTGCAAGCATGTTGAGTGGTATTAGGGTACCATTAGCCGTGGCAATGGGGGGATCAGCATTGCCGTTGGAATAGGACAGACTGCCTTAGAACAAGGTGGGAAGAAGCTGAATTATAAACGTAAAAAGCATGATAGTATAAGATTATTGGAGGAAACGAAATTGAATTCAATAGTTGATTTGATATCAAGGGCAATCGAGAATGGAGTGATAAGTAATTATGAGTTTAACCTGATAATGCAAGAGAAGCAAAAATATCTCCTATTGAAAGGGCAAATCCGTCAGCGTACTAAAAAGATTGTGGAAACGATTAACAATCAAGAAAGGCAGCAGCTTGTCGCACAAGGTCGCGACGAGGCGAGGGCTGAGTTGTTAAAAAACTTGCAGTCTGCGCAATATGTAAGAAATACCTAGATGAACCGCCATCGTATTCATAATCTAATGTATAGTAACAATACATTAGATGGTACCAAGTAGTTCACCGGTATCTTTATCGATCATAAAACCACTGTCATAGATGATATTTCGTTTTTGTTTTACCTCCAAGCCTCTGATATATTCATCTAGGATCTTCATTGATGTAATTTCTAGGCATGATTTACATTGAGTCCCAATAGTTTGCGTTGCAATATCTCTATATTTTATCTTGTTAATTGCGGCTATAATTTCACCCTTCTTCATGATGGAGTAGACACGGATTCCCAGCTCTCTCGCTTCTCTTTTCAAATTGTTCATAGTTTATTTTGTATACAACATTGCATACAAAAATCTATCGAGCTTATTAGACCACAACGAATGGTTCTTCATCATCTGAATCAATAAGGTGCGGTGTCCTTATGGTTACAGGTACCGGCTTGTATTTACATTCTTCGAGTAGTACCTGTAAATAGTGCTTGGAGCTTTGCTTATAAATGCTGGATAGCTTGATGATAGCCGTACATTTACACGGCTGCTTCACTGGTACTATATCATCATAGAAATCGGTCGTTACCTCCCCATCCCATTCCTTGACTTTTGTGTTCAGATACCGATAATTCTTTACTGGTGATGCTGTGAATTCACTACCATATAGTTTCTCGATCCTGGTTAGGATGATCTGATATTTTTCCAGCCATTCAGGATGTTGATGCATATCAAATGACATGGTAAGGGAGGATCCATCATCGTATCTGGATGCACCGTTTGAATACACCCCTTTTGGCGTTATGATCAACAGTGAAGATATCTTGCTGTCATGTTTTTAACCGATCACAAATCGCTCATCCTTGTTGGCTTGGATGGGATCGCTTGGTACAATGTTCTCAATTTGAACCTCCTCGATGTTTAGTATATATGGTTTACTATAGAAATCCCTGGTTTCAATATTATTTCCATAAAATTTGAACATTCCTTTATTTAATAACCGGGGCCCCAACTAAGGAATTTTACAAGGACATATTCCACCATTGTACGTGATATACATCATATAGTGCTGCCAGCACAATATCCTTCCTTTTATTATTAGTCTCCGTCCACACTTGCATCTGTCATATTTATCAAGTTCAATCCCACACTCATCGCAATACTCTTTCATTTATTTTAAGGGCTTCGGGTAACCATGGCCCCGAAACGATCTGGAACGTACTCGATGGTATTAGGATATTCACGAACTGCTCGGTCACACATTTCTTGTGTTTTTAAATTATCGGGTACTAACATTAATGTCCAGGGATGTTCACGAACTACGACAGTACACATTTCCTGCATTTTGAAATGATCGGGTACGAACATTAGTGTCCATGAATTAGCACGGACTATTCGATCAGGCATTATGAGATGATCATTAATTGACATCTTTATTATATTTCTGATTTCAACCAACAAATTTTTCTGGCGCGGTCATATTTTTGAGTAAGGGAATTTCCCTTTACTCATATTCTGTATAATATGAATATATACTATTATATATGATTTTGTGTTGGTGACTGGCATTTATATATTATTATGTGTTGGTGATTGGCATTCAATATTGTTATTATATACCCGTAAACAAAAACAGCCATTGAATAAATAATCGTATTCCACCCGTATTATTCAATGCTTGTGACGTAACAATAGTTTTGACAAAACATTCGTAAACGCGTGTTTTGATTTTATCCTTTCCGCCTCATTAATTTTTATCGTAATTAACTGTGATTGGTTGTTTCTTAGTGGTCCGTTTTCTGATTGGTCGATTTCCAAACACGTGAAATGGCGGGAACTTTTTTGTCGATTTCACAAAAAAATGTTTCGATCTACACTATAAAATGAAACGAAAACAAAACAAACACAAAACAAAATAAGTAATATTAATTATAACAATCTCTTTTGGGTATATAATAAAACATATATACAATAGGTAAACATAGGTTATTGAATTTATTAACCCTCGGTGATATTATATTCAACTCCGCTGCGCGTCGTTGAATATAAATCACCTCGGGTTAATAAATCTCAATAACCTATGTTTACCTATTGTATATCTACTTATTATGTGTTGATATCAGCATATGATTTAGTTTTTAATTGTTTTGGGGTGGAGGTGGTGGTGGAAATGGTGAAAGCGGGGTTTTTGGGGGTAAAGGTGCGGAAGGAAGTCGGTGTACTTATCCTCACTCCTTATTACTACTACTGCATCAAAATATATCTCATTTTCTCTGATAGTGTTTCTTGACATGATTTCCTCACAGTTTTTCTTGTTACAAAACACGGGTTTTAAGGAGACAAGGAAAATAACTATTGCGAAGTCCCATGTGGTTGTTCTAGTGGCAACGCACGCATTGTCTAGTAAAGAATTTTGTGGACGTTTCCCGAATTAAACGTCACTGACGAAGTTTTCGAGCGATGACGGTATCATCACGGAACACGGCCATCTGTCGATGGAAAGAAAGTGTGCGCATGCGCCGGGTTTTTTAAAAATCAAAAATGAGCAATATTTGCTATAAGGCTAGCTAGCTTTCAAGTTTTTTGTGTTTTGTTTGGGCGCGAATCCGGCTGAAATGATTGACATTTTGGACGGTGTGGTCACTCTTACCAAGGTTAAAAATACTATTTATCCCGCTAGCCCTCCTACAGATTGGTAAATTGCATTTAAATCAGTTAGGTCAATAGCTATGACGTCATCAAGACATCAAATTTTATCGTACAGGATTTTAAAAAAAATTGGCGCATGCGCACACTTTATTTCTAGGTTTCCTCTGATTTAAATGGCCGTCGGAAGATCCTACCAATATTTCACATTTTGTTTTCTGATGTAGGTTGAGTAAAGAAATCAACAATCACGGCGGTAATATTCTTTCCATTTTCTCCCGTTTGCAGAAATTGCGTAACATATTTTTCTCCGAAAAACCGGTAATCGATTTTTTCTACAGGTTATTATTTTAAGCGACGAAAATTCATCGGTCCCGTAGCTTCTAAGTAATTGACCTGCATTTTCCGCATTCGTAGTTTTGAAGCGGTTCATTTTGATTTGTGCTGGCCAGCAGCTAAGTTACTGAAAAGCTATCAAACGCAAGAATGGGTTCTGAACGAAATAGCAATTTCTGGACTGATTTGGAATTAAAATTAGGTACCTTCGAGCGCCATTGGTTTAATGATGTAGCAAATGGTGTCGAGAAAGACTATTGTATGAATAGTTCTATGTTATTTGGTGTTGAAAAACTGATAGGCAATCACCTTGCCCTTGTAGGCCCCATGATAGATAGTTACTTACGAGAAATAGGTGCACGTATGCTGTCTAAGTTATGCAGGGGTCAGATTACTGGCTTAGTTCCTCCAGTTACATTGTTCGTACCTTGGCAGATCATGCGTTACTTAGTCTGTCTTTGCAAAAATTATGGGGCAGAAGTAAAGTGTGTTCTGCCAAAAAGTAAAAATAAAAAAGGCCAAAAAATAATAATCTTTATAAAAAATGTAGCTAGTGCAGAAAAGATATTTAATCCTGTACGTTTTGATGGGACTAACTATCTTGTAAAACGCAAATATCGCAAGGACAAGGATAACATTTTGCAGTACGATGGTATGTCGAATGTTGCTGTTAGTGAATATGCACCAATACGCCTTGAATATGCACATAGCCATCTGAAAGTGTTGTTTTATATTCAACGGTACACTGCTGATGGCTTCGTTGTTGACACCCATGTGCAGTCATTAATGCTTCATTGTGCTCAAACAGTAACAGCAGCAGAAGTATAGTTAGTATAGCTAAATTGTTCGTAGCTTCACATTTCAAGGAACAATAAATATAGTATATTGTTTGCATAGCGTTGCTTATTTATAGCTAGTAGTCATTTAGAAGTTGTAAATTATCCAGTTTGGACCTATGTGAGATCGGCTATTTGAGCTTTATCCAATTTGTTGTCTACTTATCCATTTTGAAAAAACAATCCTTGTTTGAATTATAAGCTATTTTTTAATAAACTAAAAATATAAATGGCATTTTATATGTAAAAATAAGTTTTTTCCCTGTCCAGGATTCGAACCCAGGTCTCTCATTTGTACGAGTGTCATTCCATTAGACCAACAGGGCGTTAATACAAAAACAATTTTCTAGTTGTACAGGTTAGTCCAATAAAAGACATTTTTCAATAAATATTTTGTTGAAATTTAGCATTATCATCTAAGGTTTTTGGTACAACAGTACAATGTGTATTTGAAAGTAAAAAGTAACAACAGGTTGACTGCGCTTAAAAGTAAAAAATACTACATACTGTATTGTCTTTGTTGTTGTTAAATGCTCTTCCAATCTACTAACTACAACACTTTCCGTATCTTAATAAAAACTAATAATCTAAAGTAAACTATATATCTATATATATTACAAGTATCAATTGAAATTTCATTGGAAATTCTGGAACAAAAAATCAAAGTTGATTGTAATTTTGAAAAAAAGAAAGCTAATAGAACAAATTATATGTACCTTTTGATTTTTAACTACCCTCTGCAATATGCCAGAAGGCTTGTATAAATATATTCAATATATATTATATACTAACTGTAACATAATTGCAAGGTAGGTGGCATGTGTTAATGTCATATAAATCATTAATTGGGCTATGTGAACACAACACAACCCAAGGGTTCCTTCTGGTATATACTATTTCACATTTTTATTTACTTATTGAGACAGTAACAGTAGAATTTATAAAAAGCATTCCGATCATAAAAATTTATCCTACAAAAAATTGTTTTCTGGTTTCGCAATCAGAAATATATGATTCACAAAAATGTCTTCCCGTAAAAAATTTTTTTTTAGAATAAAGGAAAAAACATTAAAGGGGTCCCAAAACGAGAAAGGATTTTGAGCTTACGTTGTGGAGCTTAAAAAATTGTCTTTGTTTTCAAGATATTCACCTTTTAAGATTTTTAGTTTTATTATGCTGCATAAATTAATTTAATTTTACTCTATAATATAGTTTGAATCAATGTCCTTTAACAGATCCAAAGTTATTGATGACAGAAAATATCAAAATTTGCTTAAATGTGACATAATTTATGCAGCATAATTAAATCTAAAAATCTTTAAATGCAAATAACTTAAAAACAAAATAATGTTTATAATGTTCCTTCAAGTCGACGAATCAAATCTTCTTTTTTTCCAGTTACTGCCTTCTTGCGTAATTTTAACTCTTCTTTAAGTTGCCCAACAGACATCGATCTTGGAACCAAATTTTTGTTTGTGGCTGTTTGTTTTTGATGATGTGTTGTTTGGTGTTGATTACACATGTTAATGTCTGAGAAGCGTTCAGAGCAACTGCTACATTGAATAGGCTTTAATATTAAAACCAATTCCTGTGTTAAACATTTTTGATTGACACAAACGAGCAGAGGAAGTGACGAAATACAAACACTGCACAATGTTTCTGACTCCAAAGGACGGCAGCAATGGCAAGCTTCAATGTCCATAACTGGTTTACGAGACTGATAATGAGAATGGTAATTTGATGGCAGTGGGAAATGATATGGCAGGTAAAAATTTCTTACAAAACTTGAACGCATTAATTGATGCCACTTTCCTTTCTCATCTGTAGCTGTTGATCGATTGCTACAGGATTTTAATTCTTGCTTAATTGAAGAATGTTTCGACTCCTTTCCTTGCATACTGAGTATTCCATAACCAACTCGAAAGTTATTAAAAATTTCTTTGGCATGAAAAGGTACCACATATCCCATTGTCCACACAGTAATATTACACCTCAGTGGAAAAAACAGAGAAAATAGATTAAAATACTTTTTACAGAAAAATGAAACATCATCTGGATAGGTTTCGTTATTGATATAAACTTTATTAATCAACGATCCAACATCACGCAGTGATATCACAATTTGAGCAAGCGCTAATCTTGTCACAGCTTGTACATCGCTTTCACTTTGTAACTTTAGCGTATCCACTAACCTGTGCCCATATTGTGCAAGTAGAATTGCTTGCGCACCAATTAATCGAACTTCAGGGGTTTTCAACCTTGAAATATAAAATGGAAACTTATTTTCAATCTGATTGATATTATCTTTTTAGAGCAAATCACAAAAATAAGTTCTGCAAAATTATGTAAAAGTTTATCAACAGGAAAATAAAAACTATCCGAATTCAAAGATAAGTTCTGCATTTTTCATAAAAACCTTAATTGCAAAATATGTTTCACGTATATATTGTTTAAAAATAGCATAATTTTAAATCAGCTCATGGGAACCTGAATTCTGTTGTGTACTTTGAAGATGTTACCTTTTTTTCTCATCTGCGTAATGTTCCTCAATCATCTTCCCCACAAACCTCATTCCACAACCACTCATTGCATTATCATTGCTGCATTTCACAGGCGCTTTTAATATGGTGGAGAATTCCCTAAATTTGTTTCGCCGAACAGCTTCTTGGTATATAACATTAAGGCAGTGGGTCCAATTGTTTATTTCAAGGTGCAGGGGATCTGGCTTCATACGGTCTGCAAATATGCCAATTCTTGGCTCTCCAAGTTGCCTTATGCCATTTTCTGCCATAAAAGCCAAGCATTTTTTATGTTTGGTGTCTTTATTAATGCCAGTAGGTAGAGACTTCTCAAAACACTGTAGTTTTTCCAGATCCTTTTGGCGGTTTTCATAGTTTGGTACCTGCCACGTTGATTTGGAGTCATAGCCTATCGACCCATCCATTCGTTGCAGCTGACTTTTGTGAACGTTACAAAAAGGGGAAGGATAAGTTGCACTTGCAGGTAGTACATTCCCAGCCCAACACAACCAAGCAGTATCACCAGCAGGTACGAATGAGAATGTAACTTTCTCATCACATATGTTGAAAATATTGCCTTCAATCAGTTGCATTTCTTCAGTATGCTGCTTCCAAAGCTGTTCACAAACTTCATGTTTTTCAGGGGCAGTCACCATGTGAAGAGGATAATGAAACTCGCGACTGCGTATACGAGCTCCATAATTCCACAAGGAGAGGGTGGCAATTGTCATTGTTTTGTCTTTCGACTCTGGTGCACCATCATCTGCAAATTCAATGACAAAATGGTTTGTATTACCATTGAACCAAAGTAATTTATCTTTTAAAGACTTAACTCTTAAATTTAAATCGGCAATCATTGTTACTAAAGCAGTAACTGTACGTGATACCCCACCTTCAACATGATGGATGTCTCCTATATCCAAAGATTTTACAAAAGAATCAATTGTCCTATCAGATACAGATCTTGTTCTCAGCAAGATGTTATGATCGCCGTATGAAATCAAATTACTTGAAGAATAATGTTCTGTGAAAGAATGTTTTTGTATCTTACAAAGCATTGTGTACTTTCTTCGTGACATATAATTAAAATACTTTGTTAACACTGCCTTTCGAATCCCACCTTCACTTCTAGATTGAAGTTCAGAGAATTTTCCAATAAGATTTTCAAGGAATTTTCCTCTCTTGTATGATAAAATGAACTCCTCCATTTGCTCCTTACTTGCTGTACTTCTTAGGTAGTCCCAAGCACCATAAAGGGAACCGATTTTTCCACCATGAATATATTCGAGTAGACTTTTCGTCTCTTCCCGACGTCTATATTTTACAGAATGTGTGGAAGAATTAATCATGTCAGATGTTGTTGGCAAATTTTCACGTCTTTTCCTTGCATAACCTTTCTGCTCAATCAGCAATTTTACCTTTTCAAATTCCTCCTGGCATTCTTTAAGTTCCGCCTCTTGGTATTGTTTTCTGTCACTAATCTCTTGAACCTCATTCCTCAAGTCTTCAACACTGGATTGACACTCCACCTCTTTTTTCTGCATTTCACCTATATTGGCATTCAGGAGGACCATATCAGAAACTAAAAATATAAAGTTATACACACACCAAAATTACACATTATAGAATTATATAAGTATTTTCTTATACATATGTATATGTATATATATACAAACGACAAACATACTAAACTTTGAACTATATATTTTGATTCACTTTTCCGTCATGTTTTTCGCTTGTATATATCGTATATAAACATATAACTGTCTCTAATATGTACACTTATCATCCTTTCGGAGCCCCATTAATAGTTCAACATGTTTAGGCATGAGCCCCCAAAATATACATCCTTGTTAACAAGCCGAAAGGCAAGGTGTACTATCATGGTTCAACATGTTTAGGCACTTAATGATAGTGGTACATATATATCATTTTGTATTTAATTTTAAAACAAATAGCTGTGGAAATACATACCTCTTTTTGCATTTTGTTCAGACAAAGACTGGTGTTGTATTTTTAACTTCTTTATGTTGCGTGCAATATGAACAGAAGACTTCTTCCAAAAATGAGTCAAAACAAGGCGTTTTTTATCGCAAGGGCCACAGTGTTTCAACTTCTTTGAACAGTTTTTCTTCTTGGCACAAAGTCTGAAATTAAAAATATTTTGTCATGAATTGGTTGATGTACTTTGTAAAAATAAACAACCCATTATCTAAAATATAAAGATAATGTCTGAATATATGACTCAAAAAACAATTATAACAACCTAGCGCTTCCACTATCTTCATTGTCATCATTTTTAATATCATCAGTGTTACTCCCCCCACTCTCATCATTTCCAACATTTCCATTATCATCTTTGCAATCAGTTTCATTTGTAGCAGTTTGAACCATTTTAATTTATTTTTCAATTATTTACAATAATCACAATATGTCTCTATAATCACACAAGATGAATTATTGTTGTATACTATGTAGGCCTTAAGAGGAACAATAATGATGAATTAAATCCTGCGATATACAACATTTTTAGCAACCTAATTTGCAAAATTAGATCCCAAAACAAAATTTTTATTTATAATATCTCATAGAAGTTTCTCTCCTAAAAAACATACATTGTTCTCTTGCTAACTATACATAGACACATTATTATTCTCTCATCATAGTAGCTATAGCTAGCCATCTTAATTTAATTTCATACATTGTTCGTTTTTCTATCAAAAAATAACTGGACTAATTCTAATTATATCTGTTAGCTAACTATTCTGCAGTTAATCTAGCTTAATGAATCACTGCATAGCTATATAACATTAAACACAAAAATCTGTCAGTTTTCTCTCTGCTAACTATACATTTATAATGGCGGAATAGGATAGCTTTGAAATTCATAATGGCTCTCGTGACTCCTTGTTGCAGGTAATTTCCAAATAAAACTGGCAAGAATCAAAACAGGTATTCGTGAGGCCACAAATCAAAACCAATTCAACTGATATTACAGACACTTGATTAACATACGTGAAAGAAATTTTTCAGTTTACAACATGCCAGAAATTCGCATCCGAATCCATACACAGAGCTAACAAACACAAAAAATGGTGTTTTTTGCACGTTTTAGGTCAAGTTTGTTACTTTAAATGCGACTAATCATGCACATTGTAAAGAGAAAATTAAGATTTTCTCCTGAGCAAACGATCTGGCCACAGCGTACATGGTTTAGATCAATTACCTTTAGACATGAATGCGAAATATTTTACAGAATGTCTGTTTTACACATTCCTCATTTGAAAACAATGAAAAAAAAGGGTGTGATCTTGCAGTGATGTTTTATATTGAAACTCCAATCATATATGAATATAAAAAATAAAAACGTACATCGAGCTTGTCAAAATATATCTGCGAATAATACTTTCAAAAGCTAGGCACTTTTATGGAAAATATCGTAAAACCACGAAATTTGCAGGTTAGTCACGCGGGTGAAGCCCGTTACTATGACGTCACAGTGGGAGAAATTGTAACAAAAATTACCGCCGTGAATCCCAGACTTAATTTATTGGAAAAAAACAGTTATAAACACTCTTTCTACAAAAGACAAAGGCATTACAAACTTGTCAAAGTTATTTGGTTAGTTTCAAATTCTTAACCCATACTAATTTTTGCTGACGTCAGCACACCCCGTTTTCCCGAATTTTAGCACCTTAGCGGGCTGTCGTGTGAATTGTTCCGAAATTGTTCAGACATGGCAGAAATTGCCAGTAGCGCATTTTCGACGCTATTCACCTGGCCTACACATCTCCCAAAGCGAAGCTTTTGCAGCCTGCCTGCAGAGTTTTGACAAGTTTTGACAGTTCGAGAAATAGCTTTTTCCAATAATATTACGATTGAAGATACAATTTACGCACATATAAAACTGTTCCAACGATACGAATAACAAAAAATGAATTATTTTGATGTTAGGGTTAGGGGGGAAGCTCTACCATGTTTCCGCCATTACGTTAGTTCCGCAAACACTCACTTTCGTTTTTTGATAGAGGAAAAAACATTTTCCTGGGTCGAAGATGCCAAACACTTTATTTTTCCTCCTTCGTGGGAGCGACCCTGTTGCTTTTTTTAAAAAAACATTGCGTCATTAAAAATCGACCACGGGAAATTGTTAAAAAATTGAAAACAAAATTTAACCTTAACCACGACTATGACTTTATTAAACAAATGGCTTGTGTTATTTTGGTAGCCAATCTTGTTTGGCTCTTTTTTCTTCCCTTTTTTCAACTATTGATAATTACTTTCGTGGAAGAGAAAATTTTTCTTCTGTTGACTTTCTTATGTTTTTATCTCCCCTTCTCCAAAGGCTGATTTTATTATAGCATATTTAGAGGTTTTATGAACTTAAAAACATCATGATGTGCAGCCATGTTATTTCAGACAGTCTAGGAAAGTTTGAAGAATGTATTTATTCCAATATTCAAGAATGCTTATACTTTTTAATTGGTTAGCTAAGATATTGTTTTAATGACTTCTTCCAGGAATTAACTTTCATAATAGGCAAGTGTTGATTATTTAAGAAGGACCTAAGAAAGCGTACCAAGCTATCATAGAATGCCATCAATGATAAAAAATCACATGATTTTAAGGATTAAGTGATTTATTTTTCAACTTTAAATTAGAATAGAAAAAGGTTGTGAAAACTTTTTCAAATGTAATACTGAGAAAATAAACTTTTGCGATAAAACCTTTTTAATTTTTTTGGCGGGCCTAACTTTAACGATTTCGACAAAAAATTGTGAAAGCTTCTTTTGCACAAATGTTTCTTCTTTTAAAGTAGACTAAACTAAAAATGAATTGTAGCTAAAGTGTATACTGTTGTGTTGTCCTTACTGACTTTTTTGGAAAGTTGTTGAATATTGTACATTTCATACTCCTTAGAAAAAGAGCTTATTATTAATATTAAATTGTTGATTTTGCATTGTTAAGAAATGGAAAAACAAGGTATGTAAATTTAAACAAGTGTATATAATTTAACTTTTGTGAATCTTGTTTTAAAAAATGCAATAAGTGGGTTTATTAGTTTATATATCTGTTAGTTGCTAAAATATACGTCACTTCATTTCATTCCATTTCATTTCATTTATTATATACCTGTCAACTGTTTTTTATATACAAAAAAAACTAAATGTTCCGTACAACCGTGCAATACCTGACCGATATTCCACACTTGTTTTGGTATTTTAATTTGCAATGCAATGACTTCTGTAAAACGTTCGAATCATCAATGCAATGATACAACACAAAAACGAAATCAAGATATTGTTACTCCCTTTAATGGGCCTTCTATTTGCCAAAAATGCAATAGAAAAATAAAAAATGTCTAACAAAAAAAGAGATTTTAGGTACATAATAATGCATATATTGCATGTCTGTTTGTCGACTATCAGATTTATCCACTTTTGATGAGGCAATATTGCTCACCTTGAGTGGATAAATCTTGATCTTCAACGAACGGTCCTGCAATATCTGCTTATTACTTTTGTGTCTGACGAACTGACAACAATGCCCGAGCAAAACATAAATAATGGCTAGTAATTTTTTAATACGTCACTATTGAAAAATGATTAGTAAATAAAAAATGATAGATTTTTCAAAACGCTGATGGACGCCCAAAAATATAAGTCAAAAATGGAATGTCTGCAAAGTTACCACTGAAAACACTTTTTGCTACCAGTTATGAAAATTAAGACCATCTTTAAAACATACCAAGCCAAGTCTGGGGTTAGAAGCAGACATGTACAGGGTTCAAATTATCAAATTGAAATACTGTCTTAGAAATTGTTAAAATTGCAATCTCATTTCTCATCAATCATTTGTATCATCTATTTTACTAATGGTTGTTGCAACAAAAAAACATTAACAACGGATTAATGGCAAGTTCCCTACAGTGCTTCCAGACAATAGCTGCAAACTGAATATGGAATTTATATTTTACAATTCAAACCCAATTATGTAAACTAGATAGATAAATAGGTACTATGCATTATAATCTTGATATTATGTTGGGAACAACGCATTTTAAAAAATTTACACCGCATTTTGATTTGCTAACTGCCCTCACCATTTTAAAAATGTGGAAAATCCACCTCTCCCTGTTATTAGACCCCTTGACCTGCCATAATTATGTTAAATTAAAGTATAAAATAAAATAAAGTGTGCAATTTTCAACGAGTCAGACATACCAAAATTAACAGAGTGAAAATCCACCCACTTCAATTTAATAAGGTTCTCCCAAACTATAGATTTGAGAAAAGTGATCTCTCTCCCACCTTAATAACCTGCCTTATTAAACCCCTCACCCCCTTCTAAATAACCCCACCTTCTCAACCTCCCTGCAATTAAGTTGTCATGAGTAATATATTTAAAATAACGCGAATTTAATTTTAAATAAATATGAATCGCAAAGCCGATGTTAGGAGTGTAGGTAGACAACCAATAGTTATTGTATTGTGCCCATCTCAGACATTTTGTTATGAAATGCCCTTTCTAAAATAAGTTTTTGTTGACCAAATATATACAGACAATAGGGAAGGGGGGTGTATATAGTACGAAAATTTATTTTTTCATATATGTTTATATATGTTTTTTATATGCAAGTAAAGAAAACAATGGTTTGTATTTTCTAAACTAATAGTTTCATGCCGCCACACAGTTTTATATGCAAAAATTTGTGTTTCTTACCATGTGTGATAAGTTGTCCAAAATATGTGTAATTACATGTTGTTCTCAACAATTTCTTTTTTCTTCAGGACCACCTCCTGATTATCAGCCACAATGGACTGCAGGCCCAGAACCACAACCTACAGATCCAATAAAAGGTCAGCCTGAAAACCCACAGTTCCAAGCTGGTCAACCAATTCAACAACAACCCCCAGGCTATCCCCCAAACCAGGGTTATCCCCCACAACAACAAGGTTATGCCCCACAACAACAAGGTTATGCCCCACAACAAGGATATCAACAGGCTGGTGGTTACCCCCAAGGATACCAACAACAAGCTTATGGCTATGTAAGATTATTATTGCATTAGATTATAATTTTCCAGCTGTGTACTAAACCTAATGTATATGCAAAACCTTAAAGCAGTTTAAAAAGCCGTAAAATTTACAAGAAAACAATTGAATCAACATTTGTGTAGTGTAGCTCTGATACCTCCTACTTCTTGGTAAGTTATTCTTAAAACGTAACATAAAAAACTTTTTTTTTGAAGGCATAAAAATTTATCCTTAAATGTTTTTCCTTAACTTCAGTTGCTTCCCCTCCACCTTATTGGCATAATCTGTGAAAAGCGACGAATTTCCGTCACTTTTAACCGACGAAAAGTTTTAACCCCCTCTCAGAAGAAAACAGTTTTTTTTACTTATATTTGACAAAACAAACGCTAATCAATAATAATAAAATCTTTTTTTTCATTTCCAAGTCATTCTTCGCTTTCCTCTTCCTCTTCTTGTACCTCAGTACTAGTACTTTCTATTTCAAGGTCAATTTTAAAATCACTATCGTCAGAGTTTTCGTCGTTTTGAATAATCCCAGTGAAATCATAAAAATCTTTCATTGTATCTCGAACCCATCGCTTGGGACAGGATTAAGTGATGGCTTGTAGTTTAACGACTTTACATTACCTGTGATTTTTTTCATTCTTTAGTTTAATGAAGAAGTAAGTGAAGCGGGAAATTCTTCTCGACACATGACCAACGGTTTTCCATCTATCGAAGTATCTTTCTTGTGCTTTTGCTGCACAGGCATATGGATCAATTTTATATTGGATCATGATATTCCCCAAGGTCTTGTTTTAAATCTTGACTAGTCCCCTCTCTCCCGTGTACCTCCTGGGAAGTATACATTTTCATTGAAGGGGGCAAAAAATGTCCCAATCAAAGGGCTTGATGACAAAAGACAAATTACAGCGCCTTTTGTTGTTTCTGCCACTAGTGATTTTTCTACCTGTGCAGTTTATTTATCAAGGGTAGTCGAAAAGATGTTTACCAAAATATGCATTTTCGACCAATTTTCATGTCACGTATACTCCAAATCATTGGTCTAATTTAGAAAAGTGTAAAGATCTATTTAAAATAATCATTTTCCCATATTTATCTGCCAAAAAGAAAGAGCTTGGTTACCCAGAAGAACAGTAGTCCTTAATTATCATTGATACTTTGAAAGGTCAAGACTACGACGAAAAGAAGCGATTATAAGCGAAAAACAATTGTGAATTGGTTATAGATTTTTTTATTCGGGATTTATTCCTATTTCAACGTCATTACGTTACTTTTAAGGTCTACCATTTTTATCTATCCTAATTTACAAGTTATAGGAATTCTACATACACTATTAGTTATGCTTCCATACATTTTAAGAGAAGTTTTTTTTTGCGAGAAGAAAAATTCCCGACTTTCACGAATTATCCTCGCATTTGCGAAGTTAAATTCTCGCGAGAAATTTGATTTTTTAAAACTTTTAACTTTCTTCAACAATCAAACATTTTTTTATGTTAGATTTCAATGGAAAAAGTTCTCCCTTTTCATCTTTACTGTCATTCACCTTGATTGTAATGGGAAATTTCTGAAAATACTGTTATTTATAATTAATGGGAAATTTTTGAAATTACTTTACTAAAAAAGTTAGATTTCTCCAAGATCTCGCAACATAGTGACATCTAAATAACTTTGCCGAAATTAAGAAACATATTAAACAAACAGGAGAAATCCAAGGCAAGAAAACAAGTTTTTTTTGTTATCGTGCATTAGCTTATACAAACTATCGTCGGTTGAAGATTATCGAAAATTTTGCCTGTTTTCACATCATTTTTCATCTTATTTCTCAACATCATAGTTGTATGAAATGCCATTTGTAGTATTTCTGAACATCAAAAAAAAATGGCTCTTTTAAATCATCATCATCATCATCATTCTCGGCTTAACGTCCGTTTTCCATGCTAGCATGGGTTGGACGGGGTATATTAATGACCCTCTTCCAATCTGATCTAGACTGTGTTAGATCTAAACTCAACTTCCTCTCTATCAAGTCTGTCCTTATAACCTCCTGCCAAGTCTTTCTCGGTCTGCCTCTGGGCTTTGCCCCAGGAACTATCAAGTCTCTACACTTTCTTACCCAATTATCCTCCTCCATTCTTTCCAAGTGCCCCAGCCAATCCAATCTTCTTATCTGGATAACATCTTTAATTCTACGGAGACTTAGCCTGCTTCTTAGCTCATCTGAACTCTTTCTGTCTCTCAGACTGGCATTACACATCCACCTAACCATTCTCATATCATTCCTTTCTAAACGGTCAAGATCTTCCTGCTTCACTGCCCATGTCTCACTACCGTACAACATAACACTTCTTACACAGGCCTCATACAACCTTCCTTTTACCTCAATTGACAGGACTCTGCTAGTCAATAAAGGAAGTAACTCTCTAAACTTTTTCCAAGCAGAACCTATCCTGCAAGTAACACTTCTTCCAACACCCCCTTCACTACCCAACATATCACCTAAGTAACAGAAGTTCTTAACTATCTCTAACGAGCCACTGTTGTACATCATTAAAGCTGGAAATACTTCATTCTCTATAATCTCACCTTTGCAACGCTTGCATACAAACTGTATGCCAGCTCTTAACCTTCCACTAATACTACTGCACTTCTTATGTACCCAATGCTTGCAAGTCTGACAAAAAATTGAGTTACTACCAACCCCTTTCCTGCAAACTCCACAAGGCCACTTTCCAACTACAAGGTCACACTTGGCTGCAATGCTACTTATCATGACTTTAGACTTTGCTGTGTTTACCTTCAGCCCTTTCTCTTCTAGTCCTTTCTTCCACTTCTCAAACTTTTCAACTAATTCTTCCATCGACTCTGCTATGAGAACCAAATCATCTGCATACAATAACTCCCATGGACAACCTGTTCTGAACTCCATCGACAGCGCTTCTAAGACTAGAATAAACAACAAAGGACTAAGTACAGAACCCTGATGTACACCAACATTTACACTAAATTCATCACTACGTGAATCGTTAATCCTGACACGACTTCTAGCATTGCTGTACATAGACTGAACCATCGTAACTAGCCACTCATCCACACCTAATTTTCTCATAGCCCACCAAATAACTTTACGCGGCACTCAAAATCTTTCTCTAAATTTACAAAGGCAAAATAGAGATTCTTTCTCTTTCCTAAATACTTTTCCTGAAGCTGTCTGAGTAAAAATATTGCATCTGTAGTGCCACGCCCTGGAACAAAACCAAATTGCATCTTATCTATATAAATTCTTTCTCTAAGTAACTTATCAATCACTCTTTCAATAACTTTCATTACTTGATCAACCAACTTCAAACCTCTATAGTTACCCCTTTCTAATGCATCACCCTTGCCCTTGAAACAATTCACTATTACACTCGACTGCCACTCACTCGGAATAGCACCATCCTTTATAATCTGGTTAGCAAGACTTGTAATAAGCTCAACTCCAATATATCCAGATGCTTTTACCATCTCTGCAACAATACCTGATACTCCTGCAGCCTTGCCAATCTTCAATTTCCTAATAGCCTCCACTACCCATTCTGTCTTGATCTGCATAGCTGGCCCTTCCACGACATCATCATCAGACAAATTATCCTTGTCCCAATCAAACTCAGTGTTAAGCAACCTCTGATAATGATTCTTCCAAGCTACCCTTTTCTCCTCCTCTGTGCTAGCCAAAACACCTTCATCATTACGTATACACTTCTCACCTACAATATCTTGATTAGTCTTCTTCATTTGCTTTGCTATCTTGAATACCTCATTGCGCTGGTCTTCCCTTCTTAACACATCTGCAAATCTGTTTCTCTCTGCTTCTGATTTTGCCTTATACACTGCTGTACGAGCGCGACGCTTAGCTTCTCAGTAAATATTTTTACTACCACCTGACTTCCACTCTTTCCAAAGTTTCCTCTTTTCCTTTATACACTGGTCAACCTCATTATTCCACCACCAGGTCTGTCTATGTCTAGCTGGTCCTTTCGTCCACCCACAGGTATCATCAGAAGCTTCTAGAAGACAATTCTTCAAAGTAGTTCAAGTACTTTCAACATTGTCACTATCACATTGACTATTGTAGGCTAACTGCTGAACTTTTGCACTAAATTGTCTTGCTACAATCTCTTCCTTCAGCTTCCAGACTTTTCGACGGGGCCTGTACTTTCCCTTGGCTTTTTTGACACTCTTCAAGATAATATCACAAACCAGCAACCTATGCTGGGAAACACACTCTTCCCCCGATATAACTTTCACGTCCTTCACCACTTTCTTGTCTGACTTTCTAACCAAAAAGTAATCTATCTGTGTCTTACAACCACCTGACTCATATGTTATCAGCCTACTCTGTCTCTTACTGAATGATGTGTTGCAAACCACCATGTCCGTTGCCATTCCAAACTCAAGCAATCTCTCCCCTTCCTTATTTCTGCTCCCAAATCCATAGCCTCCATGCACACCTCTATAACCTTCAGATGACTTCCCAACTTTTTTTAATAAACATATTTTATATAGACACGAAAAAGTGATGTTTATTTGAACTGTATGTTTTAGACTGCGAATACTGTTGTCATGCCGGCACCAACTCCATACGTTGGTACTGTTCCTGATAACCACAGTACACTTGCGTGGCTCACATGTTTGTGTTGTTGCTGGCCTTTGGGACTTATCTCAATCGTTAAATCCATGGAGGTATTTGATAGCCATATTTTTAACGTTATGATAAATATATTTTTAATGTTATGGACAGTGTTGATATTGATTGGTGTTATTTTAGGTAAATAACGCGGTTGCGCAGGGAGATCTGTTTCGCGCAAGAAGCGCTTCAGATATGGCGAAAAAGTTTGGATATGCCGCACTTGGTTTTGGCATTTTCGGTTATGTCTGTACGGCAATCTACTTGGTGATTTACTTTGCTGTGATATATCCGAATATAAGCAAGAATTATTACGATTGAAATGTAAATATTGAAGTGTAATTTTGAAGTAATATAGAACAGTTAATTTTGTAAGACGAAGATTTAATTACTATACTAAATGGCACGATAATAATTTTTATAGACGCCTGATAATTCGATTAAGCGAGGAGTCTAGTATAAAACATCAGGTATTTTTCAAAGATATACTTAATACGAAGGCTAGATATGATTTGGACAAGTCCGCCTTACAATATTTTTTCACAAACAATAACAAACCTTATTGTTTTTTTCTGGTTTGTTATTTACGAAATCGAATCCTCGTGTAATGAGAAGTAAGATTGATCATACGTGAATTTTATTTGGCGGGAAAACTACTTCAAACAGCGCTGCACCAATACGTCGTTGTAAAAGTAAGTACTATAAATCTTGATCAAATAATTATGTTTTTTTTTTAATTTAGAAAATTGATGTAAATAAAAAATACATTCACTGTATATAAAATACAAGCAATTTCTTTTTTGTTCTACGAATTAGCCGGTAGAACTTTCAAATTAGCTTCTTTTTTGTCGCCGTTTTTACTATCGAGAATAGTGGAGCACGGAAGGGTACCAGTCTAGAGTAGCGGTAGCTAGTAGTAGTAGGGAGTGATTATAATCAGGTTTTCGCTCCTCCTACACCTTTACCCCCCAAAACCCCGCTTTCACCATTTCCACCACCACCTCCATCCCAAAACAAGTAAAAATAAATCATATGCTGATATCAACACAAAATAATATTAAATGATATATAATAGAATATACTAATATTATACAGAATATGAGTAAAGGGAAATTCCCTGAAATATCCAATCCTTGACCAAACCAAAAAAAAATGCTGGTTGAAATTGAAATCTACCTATGATAAAGATGAGTTGGTTCAAAAATGAAATCAGTAAAACATATAACACAGTATCAGCACCAGCGACGTGGCAAATTACCACAAAACCAAGAGCTCCGGGTCACTATCAAGCATGGCTGAAATCGAGGCTTTCATCGATGAATGTGAGATGAAACGCCTCGATCTGAAAAAGGCGAATTTTGGACGAAAGCCTATTTGCCACCGGAAAGGACTATCGAGACACCAGGAGCATATGAAGGTAAAATAATATTCAAGCACGTACAAGTCAAGATAATTTCTACGAGGGAGTCCCTACTTGGATGTGGCCCATTACCAGATTGGTTGCGCGGAAAAAGGTGCATTTATAGCTTTGACAAGACGGACGAGAGAACAGACAGCTGGTGCTTCTGGAGATGCCTAGCTGTTCATTACCGGGAAGGGCGAAAACAGTGCGAAAAGTTCCTCACAAGTCCAGCCCTCAAATTAGCTCGTGAGTACTACGAGGAACCCAAATTAAAGAGGGAAGAGGTAAGGGCCACGAGGCTCGTGGACTTGGAAGATCGCCAAAAAATTTGAGATTAACATAAGAGTATTTGAGCCAAAGACAAACTCCGACAAGGCCCCATGGCGTCTCGTATATGGCCAAAATCAATACAAAAAGGGGCTAGACACGATTAATATTGGTATGTTGGAAGGTCATTGTTTCTATATCAAAAAGATGGAGGTCCTAACGCAGCATTGGGAATGTGAGGTTTGTACACAAAGATTCAACAGATCGGAGAACCTCACATGACACAAGAATAACGAATGCGAAGGTATTATGACCAAGATCATTTGCAAAGGTCGCCAAGTAGAACGGATGCAGAGTAGCCACAGCGAACAAAAGCCGATAAAAATAATTTCAATCGTACCAAATTTAAAGAAGACCACATTCGGGGGCTGGGGTACAATCTTGTGACTGCATGGGAGTGCGAAAAGCTTCCCAAGGCTAAGAGGTTATTCACGAAAAAATTTCGACCATATCCCCATTTCATCGTTTTTGATTTCGAGGCTCTCCTGGCGGCATTGAACCAGCAGCAAACGCCTGATTTAACATATATATCCGAGCATATCCCCGTAAGTGTAGCCATCCACGATAGCTTACAAGAACATCCTACCTTCATTCATGATGAAGACCCAAAGGTGCTTGTGCAAAAATTCGTCGAACAATTGGAGCAGAGACAAATGAGCATTGTGGAAGAAGTCAAAAAGATGTACCCCAAGCCAGATGATTTCGATATGCTCCCGGAACAAACTCAAAATGCTTGGCACGAATGGATAAATCAGGTGACGGTGATAGCCTTTAACAGCGGTAAATATGATATCAACATGATAAAGCGGTAATTTGTCGAACGAATTGCGGATGATGATAATATCAAAGTAGCGAAAAAGGATAATGATTATATGTTTCTAACCACCTCGAGGTTCAAATTTATCGATATTAAGAATTTTCTCGCACCAGGCTTGAGTTATGAAAAATGGTGCAAGTCATTGGATTGCAATCTTGAGAAGCCCGTGTTTCCGCACGAGTGGTTGTCCTGCTACGAAAAGTTGAACCATGTGGGCCCAGTAGATCATGAGGCGTTTTATAGCACACTCAGCGGTAAAAACACACTCTCACCCGAAGATTACCAGACGTTCAGGGAGTTTTTTAAAAGAGAATGCGTCACGGTGCTGGATTAGTTAGCCGAATACAATATGGCGGACGTAGTATCCTTTGTTGAAGCCGTGGATAAGACCCGCAACACGTACCACGAGGATGAAATAGACATTCTAAAAGATGCCGTGAGCATTCCGGGTGTGTCTATGCGCTACGTCCTGAACAAGTCTCTACGAGTAAACCCCGAGATCCAGCTTTATGCTCCGGGTGATCCCTGTAAGCGTAAATGCGAGGCTCGTTGCACCAAAGCCCGATGCGAGGATTGTAAACAGGTTCAAAAAGATTGTACATCTTGTACAAAGAACGAGGCGTATGAGCTCCTGCAAACTGGCATGGTGGGTGGCCCCGCAATCGTATTTTGCAGGTACCATGAGAGTGATGTGACTGGTATTCGCTCACATACTTATACCGAACCGAAAAAATGTAAGACCATCCTGGGATATGACGCCAATATGCTCTTCCCTAGCACCTTGATGCAGGACTTCCATTGTGGGAAGGAGAAGCTGGTAAAAATGGTAGACCCTGCTGAAAAAATAGACGATCTGGTGCGAGACATTCTTGATGGATCACTCTTCGGGTTTGCCCAAGTTGATATTGAGGTGCCTACCGAGCTGCACAACAAATTCAGCGAAATGTCCCCGTTATTTGTAGCCAAAGAGATACCCGATGAAGCCATTCCGCAGCATATGCACGAGTATTTAACCAAGACCGGGCGAAAACGTATACCGCGCACTAAAAAGCTGTTGGGAGTGATGAAAGCTGAGAAGATCCTGCTTTGTACGGATGGTATCTTAATCATGGGTTGAAAATTACGGCTTGTTATCAAATAATCAAGTACTCAAGGGGTAAACCATTCGCATGGTTCCCGGAAGAAATAGCGGATGCGCGGCGCCAAGCTGATAAGAACCCTGATAAACGTATTGCGGGCGATGCTGCCAAACTTGCGGATGCTCGAATTTTACTATAATTTTCTCGACAAGTACGTAGATCGTCGAGATTTTGAATATGTGTACATGGATACCGATAGTGCTTATTTCGCGATCTCTGGAGATAAACTACGTGATGTTGTTCGTCCTGAATTACTCGAGCAGTACGATAAGGATGTAAAAAACTGGCTCGTTACCGATAAATATTCAAGCAGAACCGGAGGGCTATTTAAAGAAGAATTCATCCAGAATAATAGCGCTAACAGCCAAATGTTATTTCGTCGAAGGTAAAAATGGCACTAAGTTCTCGTGTAAAGGTATGTCGAAAAGGCAGAATGAATTGACATGGTTGAGATATATGGGAGCACTGAAGGGAGAGCTTGATAATGCAAAAAATGTGGGCTTCCGCGTATATAACCAGGGTATGGTCACATATCAGCAAAATAAGCTGGGTTTATCGGCTTTTTATGACAAGAGGTTAATGCTAGAAGATCGTATACATACAAAGCCATTAGATTTATAAATGATGACTATTGTCCCAAAGTTTGTATATACTGATAGTATATACAACAAAAAATGGAGGAGACTAAATGCTGTTCAAACTGTAAAAGATCTTGTTCTTTGGCTAATTTTAAGATTAAGGAGGACGGACAACGGACAAAACAATGTATCAAATGCTTGGATAGTCATAATGCGTCAAAGGAACGTACCAAATGCCCGCATAAAAAAGAGAGATCACACTGCAAGGATTGTGATTTTCCTGGGTATCAGCATATCCTTATTCTAAATAGGATTCGTGCTGCTCTAAACAATGACACTGAGATAGCATCCACAGAGTGCCTAGGGTGCGGTATCTGCACATTTATTGGGCATATCCAAGCTCAATTTAGAGATGGGATGTGCTGGGGAAACCGAGGTCAATGGGAGTTCGATCACAAAATCCCTATTAAATATCGAGTAAATGGTGTTCCACCTAGTATAGAGACTCAACTCGTGCGGTTACATTATACGAACATGCAGCCCCTGTGGGCAATAGAAAATCAAAAGAAGGGTTATCTAAGGGTGTTGTGAGACACCACCTTTACACAAAGCTGGAAATAAAAATGGAGGTATTGCTATTAATCGCATTGCTACTACCTTATGTCTGTATCATCCTCGGTTATTTAAAATATAAACGAGTATTAATAAAGATGTCTGAATTAGCTGAAATTTTGATGTTGTAGATACACCAGCAGAGGTCGTTGAACAAAAAAATAGACAAACGTCAAACATTGAAAGACATCCGTGAGACCAAGCCACATTTACTGCCTAAAAAATATAGCGAAGGTTTCCTGGACAAAGCATCGCCTGAAGTTATCGAGAAAATATATGATGAGTATATAGAACATGACCTCCATGAGAAAGGAGAAAAAACTGCAAAGGCATTGTCAACTCAAGCCCTTGGGTTATATAGCAAAGCTATTGGTAACCTTATATCACTTGATAGTTCTGAAGCCCTCAGTCATGATTTGGAAAACGATCCTATTATTAGGGAGAGCATGACTGATCTTGGAATCCTCGTCTATACAGCGTTCGGAAAATTTTTAGCGCCTCTGTTGGTGGTTGTGCACATAGTTAACCACTGTCAACTACCCGCGTCCAAGATGAATGAAGATAAGGTTGATGTAGAGCAAGAAAACAATGGGGAATACTCTATCAAAGATACACATGGAAAATCCTGAAGTGTTTGAAATGGGACGTATCATAGCAGATTCATTGGGTAATAGCAGAATAAAATCGCGGTACACGGATTGGTGTGGTATCTACAGTGACTCCTACTCACGTGCTTTGGAAATCCTGACACCAGCAGCTGATCGATTTCCACCACAAGCATGTATAATTGTAAAGCCCCACATATGCATCAAATAAGATACGCTGGCAGAAACGGTTTAAGGCCCTCCGTGATATATCAATACCTGAATGCGTGATCAAGATCTTTTATGTGTACTCCTTGGTACACATAATAAATGAACGAAGCAACCTGGTAGAGTGGCCCAAGGCTACAAGCTAGCAGCACTGATGAAGAAGAGGAAGGAAGATCTTAAACAACAAGAGGGTACTGTACAGCCTCCAGTCAAAAACTCTTCTGGGGTGAGTTCTGTACAGTCAGGTGGTGTACTATACATTTGTGGAAGCCTTATTATCCTCGCATGTATTGGAAGTGTCCTATATTTTACTCGTAAAAAATCCGCGAGTACTCAGCAGCCTCCACCAGCGGTTCATCAAAAACCTACCACGAACCACGATATCGATATTTTTTGTATGAGATAAGCCTATAATAAAGTATGAGTTCTAATGTTACTCCCCAACAGAAAGAGATTATTGATATGATACATGAGACCGTAGTCGACCTCGGTTTTACTTTCGCTTACGCGATGGCTGGAAAAAAATTCCTAGGGATCTCGAGTCCTATTACTAAGCTGGATGGCAGCGATGTTATGAAGATGGTTGCGTATTTCACAGCTGGTAGAGGAAGCTGCGAAATGGCAGTAAGCAGAGGATGGTTGCCCGCGAGTATAGTCCCAAAGCCTAAGTAAGCATATGCAAATTTCGTGTATACCACGTGGTATACATGAAAAATAAAATGACTCTAGACATCGTTAAAAACTCCTGCACTACAATCTTCACGGGTCCTACCTCATCTGGAAAGACGCAGCGCGTGCTTGCCCTCCTGGAAAATGAATACAGAGGACACTTTCATAACATCGTGATCCTATGTCCAACGATCCGGTGGAACAACACTTACCTTGATAGATCATCACTTTTGAAGGATGATTATGTGTTTTTGATAGCACCGCAGGATCAATTGTTTGAATGGATAGGCAAATTTTCGTCGCTGCTGGCAGGTGAAGAAACATTATTTATTGTCGATGATATCATAGCTGATGAATCTCTCGACAAACGAAGGCAACCTTTACTTGAGCTCGCAATCTCTGGGAGACATCGAAGGCACTCGTTATGGATCTTGACTCAGAGTTATTCGACAGTGCCGAAGAATTTAAGACGACAAAAGAAGCAGCGGTTTATGTGGTACCCTAGTGAACGTTCCGATATGAAAATTATTGATGAAGAGACGAACCTGATGGATTACTGGGAGCCTATAAAGAATCAGTTGAAAAAGTCTAAGCACGCGTGCCTATATATTCGTCTCGAGCACCCTAGAAATTGGAGCATATTGGAATAAATAAACATGTCATATATCAGAACCTTGGAAAAACAGCTGAAGGCTTGTCACAATGAGATGGACAGAATACCCTATCTAGAGGGGAGTCTGGAGGCCCTTCAGGAGGAGCTTCGTGATGTTCTGGAGAGAGAAAGGATCCACAGGAATATTAATCATTTTGTATTAATGTCAACCGTCCTACTCATTGTGACCCTGGGTGGAACCATTATTTAAATAAAGATGTCCTCACTTGCGTTAAACACATTGCCCGCCATTGAGATATTGGTAAACAATCAAGGCCAACCAATGTTTAAGCGTTCAGATCTTGGAAGGTTCTTGGGTATTGTTGATATAAAAACATCCTGTAGAACGCTTAATATAACGGAGAAGACGCGTATGGAGCTAAATGTTCAGGACCAGGCGTGGTATGCCGGATCAAAGGAAACTAAAAATGCTCACGATGTATTCATCTCTTTGGACGGTGCTCTTGAGATTTGTGTACATTCAAGAAAACCAAAGGCTCTTAAAATTATGAGATGGCTTGCGGCGAAAGGTATTAAAAAATTACAAGAAACTATCGAAGAGCATCATCAAGCTCTTGCAATACTCAAAGATGACCTTCAGGAAAGGGTCCTAACCATTGCCAACCTTCAGGATGATCGAGAGAAACAGCTCGACCTAAGAACATTGGAAATTGCGGGACTTCGTCAAAGACACGTACCACATGCCAATGATGTGGTCAAGGATAATGTGATCATGATTTTTCGGAAACATACTACTCCTGACGACGATAGGTATCATCATCTTACTCGCGACGACTTATACGACCTGGGTGATACGGCATTAGAAGATTAGAGACGCGTGGTTTTGTGTGTTATGAACACACAAAATCGAGAAAATATTACCAATCTTTCACATGCTCCGGAGGTATTTTAACATCTTTGGAAATCAACATTAATTCCTCTGACACGAAATTCCGATCAGGCCCATCTGCCAAGTAGTATAACAATCTCGTTCCAGTTACGATACGGTCGAGCCTGTATGTTTTCTTACTCCACCAGGCATCCGTAGCGCGGCGTCTTACATCGTTGTGCTCTTCGCCGGGTTGAAGCAAGTACAAATAGAGCCCGTCCTCAGGTAATGCGTTTTCCTCAGGATGCTCATCGCTTTTTGCGAGTGGTACATAATCAAGCTTGATAGCAGATGAAGGTTTAATACCAATCATAGCCGTCTTGGAATTGTTCATGGTTTTTACAATATTGTATAGGTGTTTTACCCATGTAGTTCTGGTTTTGTCAGAGGCAAGCTCCTGAGCATCTTGGGGTTTAAAGAGTCTCTCCGCGAGTACCTTATTGTAGCTTTCGACAAACGCCGTGAAAGTATGATGGTATTTGGTAGTTGCCCGCTTGATTTCCACACCTTTACCTTCCCGGAGCTTCGTGATGTCCGATTTGAATTTGCTACCTTGGTCACATTGGGAAGTCTTCGGATAACGGAGAGGTCCCGCTTCATAAATATCCTTGAGCATCTCCACAACCTCCTTGACCCTCTTGCTACGTAACGGCCGCGCTACCTTATACCTCGAGGCAACGTCAATATCCGTGAGGATATATTTGTATGTGTTTTTATACACATAACCGACGTCGGGAGGAACAGCGTGCTGCTGGATAGAGTTTAAAGGAATTAGAGGAAAATATGAGACAGTACTATATTGCAACGATCGAGAAGGCTCCAAAGCGATCGAGAAGGCTCCTTGGCCCTCCTCGGGTTCGTAGCGTACAAATACATGTAATCGTTTTTTATATATAATAAATGTCAAAGCATATCATTACTTCAGAAGAAGCGGAAAAATTAAGCAGCATCTATTACCAACCAGAACATCTTTGGACTGGACGAAAAGCCATTACGATACTCACTGAAAAATCTGGTCTTTCCAAAAAGAGAGTTATTCACTGGCTGAGTCGCCAGCTCTTGTGGCTGAGACATGTCAAGGGTCCAAAGCGCATTAATTACCCTCATTTCACTGTTACGAGACCTAATGAGATCCACCAATTCGACCTGCTCTATATGCCTCATGTTCCATATGATCCTTAGGCACCATGGCATGTGAATAGAGCTCATTGGGGCTCCCTTCGATTGAGATCTTCTCGATCTTCGGATTATAAAATTTTTCGTTATTCCCAGCATATTCCTTAACAACGGTAGGATACTGGAATAATAGGAGGACTCCCTTTAAGCTCTTGGCAGGGGTATCTAATTATAGGTTGTAGGATGTGTCAGCCTTTTTCAGGGTCACCACTTCACTTCTGAGGATCCTTTCATATGGTAGGGCAAGCCTCGAGTATCTCGACATCATGGTACCTGCCAATTCTTCGTTGGTCACTTTATCAAACTCTAACCAAATATTGCTGATCTTATAAGAGGAATCCGCGGCCTTTGCCGCTGTGCTTCCAGATGCCGCAGTGCCGGAGTCCTTTATCACGTCACCGTACGATGCAAAATGAAAAATGAAGCTGCGTCGGTCATGGATTCCAGCCTGGTAGAAGGGTAAGTCTCGTGTCAACGAGAACATCTTACCGATAGGAATACAGAACGTGTTACCGTAGGCCTCAGCGATGGCCTTCTCTTCGTTATTACCAACATGGTCGCTGGCTTTGACTTGGAGGGACCTAATGGTACCATCGTTCGGATTGATACCCTGAAGGATCAGGTTATTGTCCCTATCAAATTTTGGCAGCCAGAGATCACGATAAACCGCGAGCATGTTGTAATCTAGTATGTTTTGTATTTCGTTGTTGTTAAGGCTAATTCTAAGGTTTTGAACCAATGCTTTGCCGATATTGCTCACAATTGTATGCTTGCTGTTTGTACCAGTCAGCTCAAGGTCGAACATCAACTTTATTGAGCCGGGGAAAATGACCTGATTTTCACCCATATTAGGAAGATCCACGTACAAATTTTCATTGGCACCAATGGTAGAAGGCACGTGGCTTATCTTTACCCTTTGCCTTTTGCCTTTCATAGAAAACATAGTCTTGATTTCCCTGTATGGATTTAGTTTATTTCCGAATATGTCAGACATGTTTATTTATAGCAGTTTGGACTTGAAAAAAACTATGGATAATCCGGGATATGATGACTTTACGCCAGAGGAAGATATTCCAGACGAGCCTGAGGAGTTTAGTAGCGAGATCCTTTGACCCGAGCCTGATGTCAGCCTAACACCAGGACAACAGCAGGGAGGTGCGCGTGGGCGATTGGATGTTGGGCTTGGGGAACAGAATTTAGAGGAAACCGTCGATGATCTTTATGCTAAACTTAGCGAGCATTTAGTATTAAGGCTGTCAACCGATAAAAATTATCATTATTTTAGGGTCGATGAAGGTAAAAAGCTTGTTTTTAGGGCGGTTACGCTGGGGAGTAAAGAATATAAAGAGATAGCGCTTACGACTGCGACCGGTGAGTTAAGAGCTATTACAGCTATAGAGACAGCCTTAGGACCTACGCGTCTGAAGGGTTTTGCCGACTATGTTACACCCAACAAAAGCAGTAAAATGAGAGCTCAAAAACTCCTGAATGATATTGATACAGTCGCGAATAACTCTCGTGAAATCGAGATGCTGCCGCTACTCGAGAACGTGCTCGATGACACGGAGAGCCTGATCGAAGATACTTCCTTTGGTGGGAATATCACAGAGAGTGAAAGAGGAGGGTTAAACCTCGAGCTTCAAACGTTACATGGTAACCTCAAGCACTTGAAAGGCAAGATGGTCTTTTACGACTCTCAGATCTCCGAGAGAGAAGCCAAGGTGAAAGAGCTCGAGAGCAAGAAAGCCACACCTGGGGCATCTGATGAACAGCTAGCTATCTGGGACAGGGATATAGCCAAGGCCAAGGAAGACCTGGAACGACTACGTGATCACAAAGAGGCTACTGCAAAAGCGCACGGTTTACTATCATCCGACACTCAGAGCCAGCTGCTACACATTAAAGACACATTAATGAAAATCGCAGGGGATGATAAAACTTTGGTTGAAAAGCTCAAGATTCTCTTCAAGGAACAAGGCTTGACTATAGCGAGTATTATCTCAGCCGTGGGCTTACTGATATCAACCCTGGTCCTAGCGCTCACGGGAGGTAGTGGGGCAGCAGCAGGTGCAGGAGGAAGTGGTGGTAGCAAAGGATTTGTTCAAAAACAGCTGGAGAGATTGGGAAAATTCCTTAAATATCTAGCAGGGAAGGCGGGGGCAGCTCTTCCTGGGATAATTGGTACCATCGTATCATTTTTCTTCTGGGTAGCCGCCAAAATCGTGGAATATGTAGCGAGGCATCTGTATTTGGCCATCGCGGGTGCTGTGGGTATAGTTGTAGCGTATGTAGGTAACAGGGGGAGTAAGGGTAAATCGCATTGAGAGTCTAGTATGTTGTTCAACACATTAGACCTATTTCTTCACCCATATAAATGCGAGTATAAGTCCTACTCCTACCATAACCAGCGTGGCTTTGGTATCCTCGTGAACAGCAGCTTCCTTGGTATCAGGCGTGGTTTTCTTTATATGTTGCCTCGGAGGTGTGGTGAAGGATGCCTCATGCTTGACAGCTTTGGTATTCAGATCTAACTCCACACCTATACCTACATCAGAGGGCGCGATTAGAACATTGTTGTTATACCCTACAATCTTTCCAATGCGTAGGTCCACGCTGGGCATTACGGCGAAGTTTACCGGTATAGTATACTTTCGCTTAGCTTCGTCAGGTCCTCCGATTTCAGGCCCTGGGAGGTTGGTATGATGAATTTGGCCCAATCCCCATCAACCTGCGGCCACCAACGGCCGTTGGTGAGTGACGACATTACTGCTTTAAACGTGTACAAAGCGTTGGGATCCGCACCATATTCACGCCATACTCGCGCATACCCCGAGGTACAGTAGGGGTTATCGTACTGAGAAAAGCCTCCCTCGTATGGTATGGGTACCTTCATTCTCGCTAAAATACGACGCATATGGTAGTACACGTGAAATTTGAAAATAGCGTTAACGAGGGGTACGGAGCCACTCATGTGCTTGGCAGATATCCCCAACGCCGTTGTTGCGCAATATTTCAAGGCTCGCCCTTTCCAATTTACATTTACAGAATCGTTCAACAGGTTAGTGGGAACTTTGATGGGATAATTGGTAAACTGTGGGAATGCCATGGAAATGTGCTGAGTCGTAGACACGTATAGCTCCTGATGCTCCAAGTTAGTTACGTTGAGAGGCCACTCGCCTCTGTTGGACTTTGCTGTAGGATTATAGCTATAAATATTCATCTTTTCTTTAAAGAAAGAAACAATGAAGCAACTTTACGTTATTAATATTGATGAACCAATAGTCTTTGATGAATATCTGAGTGAAGAAACCAGGATCGCTCTGAAATCCATCAGCATTAGAGCTACATGGCTGAATCTTTTCGAAAAAAATAACGATATTAAAATTTATAAAGCGACGCCTGGTTTGACCAATGATGGGGATTTTAGCGTTGGGGATTTTGAAATCCTTATTATTATCGAGAAGGGCCTATAGAGAATAGAAGATCTCGCTGCCATAGTCTACGAGCATGCGGGAGGAAGGATCAAACTTTTTGTACTCAGGAATGGAGTATGTAAAGTCAGAGTTAGTAAAGGATATGTTGCCATAGTTGATAAGACATTGACGGATCTTATGGGATATAATTTTGATACCAAATTAATGTTCACCGAAGGCGATCACGACAGCTTATACAAGGCTGATGTCTACCAGAGGCTTAGACTCACTTGTCACCAGCTAGATGAGGAAAGATGCCTTCTTAACGGAAAAAAGTCCAAGATACTAGCAATACTCCCTATCAAAGAGCTTACTGCTTGGGGAGATGAGATGATATGGACTTTTGATAACCCTGTTTACCTTCCTTTAAAGGGCTCGACGGATCACCTAAATATTATGTTGACGGATGAATATCACCATGATAAAAACGTTTTATTCATAGGACTAACGATGTGCATGCTTATAAAATAAATGTCGGATATTATAAAACTTTACCCGAGCTTACCGCCGAGTGCACCGGATCATGAGAATAACTAGGGGCACGTGTATCGTTTGAAGAAAATAGAGGAAATAGAACATTTTCTGAGAAGCGAGGTCAAACAACATGAAAAACTCGCTAAAAAATTTGGAATGCATGGTACTGGATCCATTATATGGACCACGGATTGCTCGCAATAAGCGTGATAACATAAGGCGTAGGTATCGCTAGTATGCTCAGTGGGATAGGAGTTCCTCTAGCCGTCGCTATGGGAGGAATCTCAATAGCCGTTGGATTGGGACAGACTGCTTTAAAACAAGGTGGAAAGAAGCTGAATTATAAACTTAAGAAACACGACTCAATAAGACTCCTTGCAGAGACTAAGCTGAATTCAATAGTTGATTTGATATCAAGGGCTATTGAGAATGGAGTGATAAGTGACTATGAGTTTAGCCTGATAATGCAAGAAAAGCAAAAATATATGATGCTCAAGGAGCAAATAAGACAACGTACGAAGAAGATCGTTAGCGAGATCAATGACCAAGAAAGACAAGCACTTGTCGCGAAAGGTAGAGATGAAGCAAGGGTTGAGTTGTTAAAAAACTTGCAATCTGCACAATATGTAAGAAATACCTAGGGGCACCACCTAAATATTCATAATCTAATGTATATTAACAATACATTAGATGGTACCCACAACCTCACCTGTAATGGCATCAATCATTAGGTGACCTTCATATATAATGGTGCGCTTCTGTCTCACTTCGAGGCCTGTTATGTACTCATCAAGTATTTTGATAGCCGCGATATCCGAGCATGGCTTGCAATATGGCCTAAAGGTTTGTGTTGCAGTATCTATATATTTTACTTTGTGAATAGCAGCGATAAGATCAGATTTCTTGAGAGTGGACTAGCCACGGATACCCAGCTTCTTTGCCTTTTTTTTTAAATCAATCATGTTTATTGCACTACAACGAATGGTTCCTCGTTATCTGAATCAAGGTGTCGTGTCCTTAGGGTTAAAGGTACCGGCTTGTATTTTCACTCTTCGAGTAGGACCTGCATATAGTGCTTATTCCCCTGTTGATAAATGCTGGATATTTTTAGTATACAGATACAGGAACATGGTTGTCGCATAGGTATTGGAAGATCGTAGAAATACGTGTTTATCTTACCATCCCATTCTTAAATTTTTGTGTTCAGGTATCTACCGTTCTTTACTGATGAGGTCGTGAACTCACTACCATATAGTTTCTCAATCCTGGCTAGGATACACCTGTATTTTTTCAGCCATTCAGGATGGATATACATATCAAATGACATTGTAGCTAAGGGAGGATCCATCATCGTATCTGGATGCACCGTTTGAATACAGCCCCTTTGGCGTTATGATCAATAATGACGATATCTTGTCACCATGTTTATAGCCTATAACATATCTAGCATCTTTGCCTTTGTTGGATTTAATTGGATCACTAAGTACGATATTCCTAATTTGAACCTCTTCAATATAAAGTACTGTCGGTTCGCTGTAAAAATTCTTGGTATCTATGGAGTTATTACAAAATTTGAACATCCTTTATTATAATAACCAGGGCCCAACTAAGGATTTTTACAAATACACCATCCCACCGTTGTACGTTATATACATCATATAGTGCTGCCAACACAGCATTTTCACACATATAACTAGCCTTCTTCCACAGGAGCATCTATCATATTTATCGAGATCAATCCCACATTCATCACAATATTCCTTGGTCTTATTTATTTGATAGAACTCTGGTAACTGGCAATTTAGGAATTTCCCATACTCATATTCTGTATAATATTAGTATATCCTATTATATATCATTATGTGTTGTTATTGGTATTTATATATTATTATGTGTTAATATCAGCATATGATTTCGTTTTTTACTTGTTTTGGGATGAAGGTGGTGGTGGAAATGGTGAAAGCGGGGTTTTTGGGGGGTAAAGGTGTAGGAGGAGCGAAAACCTGATTATAATCACTCCCTACTACTACTGCGGTACGTAAAATAGCTAAACTACCCTGTTAAAAGTCTACTTTTGGAGGAAATTTGCGAAAAATGTGTTTTTACAATTCTCTTTCGAATGTGAGACTGAAAAAGATCATAAACAATGGCAGATGTCTTTATTCCTCGAGTTGAGGGCCACTTATAAACACTATAGGTACAGCAAATCTATTGGGAAAATACTGCCAACTATGGCCTATGGAATGCCTGAAATTTTAGTTTTTGGCTTGCAAAAAGTTTTAACTTTTAAACAAACTTATACCAATCCTCTGAAGCCGTTGGCAAGGACGGGGAATTCCTGTGATTTTCCTCTGTGACGTTTTTTTTTAGGAAATTTGACATTGGTTGATGTATTGATTCTTTTTATGTATTTACCCCAACCAGGGATGTATATCACACAAAGAGTAACATCTTTTTAAGAACAGTAGAACAATTGAAATCATGCTTGATCCGTAAAAAGGTGCCTTAACCCAACTCAATCTCGTCCCCCAGGGGTCCTTGCCTTTTTGACATCAGGAAACAAACCCTGGAAACGAGGGTGAACCCAACCTAATTTTTTTTTAAAGATGCAAGTGTTATTATCAGTTGGTCTTGCCGTTCAGTTCACAAAAGTGGAGTCATTTCTCCAAACTTGATAATGGCTATTCTATTCTAGAATGGCAGGGATAAGCAGCGGGAGACTATGCAGCCTACACCTCTCACTTAGCTCTCATTAGAGACCTTTCAAATGTATATTCAGAGAAAGTATAATCAGACCAGAAAAGTTGTTCTTTTATAAAAATCTATGCAAAAAAGTGTTATGAGAAAAAAAATGACGGATAAGTCCCTAAATTTTTCCAACCAACCAATCCAGCTTCGTTTCCAGAGCTCTTTCTTAATTTTTGATTTCGCACCGTCGTCAGTTAAAAAGGTCTTAGGAACAGATTGAGCAAAATCCTACTTTTGTTAGCTATCACAGCACATTTTAAGAGGGTCTTAAAAACGCTATAGACACTGGGACCGAGGTTGCAACACATTTTAGTCGGCTTTTTTGATCCATCATACTATAATCCATCCAGTTAATGTAAACAGCGTGGTATTGTCTACCATTTTACCCGTCTTGTAGGAGAAAAGGGGTAACACTTTTTTTCGGAAGATTTTATCACCCATTTCAATTTATTAATCTCCCCCTTCTATGTTAAAATATCGAAAAGTTTGCATCACCCCTTTTACTAGACCCCCCCCCCCCCCCCGTTCCCCTTAATTATATAGATTAAGAATCTTCAGTACGATTGAGAAATAAAAAAAATGACATTTTCAACAAAAAAATCAGAATTTATTAAATCTACTACAAGTCATTAACACCCTTCCCGCATGTAAAGACCCCCTTCTCCCTCCCTCTCTTTCTCTCCCGCAGGACTGAGAACTAGAATGGCGTCTAAAATATTTATTATGTTTTCGTTATTTCAATATAAAATGTAACGAAAAAAGAAACGAGACGCGGATGAAGAACTTTTACTTCGTCATTTTCGTAACTCATTATATACAACATCAAGTAAAGTTTCTCCTCATTTCTTCTAAACATGCAATCGCCTGCTGGCTCAACTCTGGATGGGGATGTTCAAGAAGAGAGTTTTTCTGAAGTGAAAAAAATTGTTCGTATGAAATGGCACCACTGTGAAAACACAATTCAGAAAAAGGCACCTTTTCAGTCAACCTTGTCCCCAAGGCCTCTTGTATCCTTTCTGATACAAGATGTCAGAATATCACTAAGGAAACTTAACCTCGTTTGCAGAACCTGCTGGTTAAAAAGAATTAACTTGCGACTATGCCCTACACGAAAAGCAGTATTTGCCACACTCAGTTAAATTATCACACATCGTTTATTCATAACCTACCAGGATTTCAGCAAGGTGTTGTGTCGCATTTCTTGTTGTTTGCCTCCATACCTAAAAATATTAAAATTTGTTTTTTTGTTTTTGTTGAAAACATTTTTCTTTGAATGGAACTGTCTTTCTTGTTTTGAGCAACTTTTAGTCGTAGTTTGGTGTTACCCTAATGCGTGTTAATTTTACTATCGTTGAGTATTTTCGCTATCGTAGTTATAAAATGTCGTCGAAGCGATGTTAAAAAGTAAAATTTTGTATTTAAAAGGATCTTCTAAACAGACCTTTTGCGGTTCCCTGCTCTCCATATTAATGTCCTTCACCAATGTCCACTGGCCAGGATGCGGTTCTTGATGGGTGGTACTATCATTTCCAATCACAGTAGATGCACCCAACGCCATTATTTCCGCACGAGTGGATCGTCTTGTCATGTTTTGTTGTTCATAATGCAACACAACAGGGCCCTTTGATTGAGGTGAAACAGTTGAAGTTCCAATATTATTTGTTTCATCGACACTCATTTTTGCCGTGTTGTATAATCAATTATACGTCACGTAACACTTATAGTTCTGTAGACGTCACTACCATAAGACGGCATTACAATAACACTGTCATAAGACGTCACTACCATAAGATGGCATTACCATAACACTGTCATAAGACGTCACTACCATAAAACGGCATTACCATAACACGTCACTACCATAAGACGTCATTATCGTAACATTTCACTACCATAACACGTCACTACCATAAGACGTCATTATCATAACACATCACTACCATAAGACGTCATTATCATAACACAACACTACCATAAGACGTCATTATCATAACACGTCAATACCATAAGACGTCACTTTTCTTTTTAATTTCATGGTAATTTTGTTCAGTTCAATATTTCTTATGCAAAATATATTTTGAAAACCCGAGGAACGTGAATCCAAATTTCAGTAATCCTCGACAAACTAATACTTCACAGTGACACTAACGCATCCCAACCAAGTCGTCGTTTCCAAGGGGAGTAAAGGCGACATTTCAGCTGTAGAGCTAAGTATGTTTAGAACTGAACTACCGATATCGGGGAAACCTCCTGCGAGGCGGGGTTTTTTAAAATCCTTAGGATATCTAGAGTCCACATTAAAGCCAGATTGGCGACGTAAGTTTTGTCCAGGCTATTGTTTATATAAATTTTGCCACATTTTAAGACTCAAAATAAATTTTACCATGAACAACACGCCGAAAGAAGAAGTAATATTATTTGTCAATATTTTATGCCGTTCGATCGTCAATTAATATATCCATACAGAAAAGTTATTTACATATTTTACAGAGTAGCTACACAGCCGAATCTCTACTGGGCGAAATATTCCGGACAAAATAAGCTTTTTTAATTTTGCTGATCGTGTTTGAATTGACTCTTTAATACAACAATTAATTTTCGCACAAAAAGCGTGAGAGTTTCAATAAGTTACAGTAACAGTGAATATTTAACCAAATGGTGACTAAGCTTCGAGGTGAAATCATTCGATACAATACACATGAAAAATTTCGCCAACCACAAGCAGAATTTTTGCTTATTTTGATCCTAGAATTTAACTATAAAATAAAAACATTAAGTGTCGCTAAAAAGAATATTAACAAGTTCCAGCCAGCGAAAATTATTGATACATCTCTTGTGTAGAGGTTTCTTGTTCTCCTTGAACACTGTCTCTGTGTCAAGATTAATACGAACCACGTATTGTTTAAACAGAACTATTTGAGTGTATAGTACATATAAATTCCATATTGCTTCTTTTAAAAACTGTATGTACAAATTTAGAAATTATTTTGATTGCATGTGAAATAACGGCACGGCTATTACAGCCGCTGCTTAGCTTCGAGCATTTCAATGACCAAATCCGACAAGTTCGATTCACTTGAATTGTTCATTTTCATTGTATATAAATATTCTATGACTTGATTAACCATGTATTTCAGTTGAGGAAGTATTAACACAAGCTTTGCAAATTTTTGCGGATTTTCACGATGGCGACTGTTTGTGTAGTATTGAAGAGTGGATGAAAATGTTGTGATCAAATCGTTCACTTTTTCAGGCCCAGCTAAACTACTTGATTCTAAACAAAAAACATGTGGAATTATATGAAATTTTTCTGTTTTTGCAGTTACGCACTTCATACACCAGTTAAATACACACTAAATCTTACTAGTGATATTCTTTGAAAACTTCTCTCCCTCCTTCCTTTTTGCGGACAAATAAAACAAGTAAGATCGTTATAAAGAATAATAAAAAAGTGTGACACTCACCAGCGTTCGTGAGACTGATAGCTTTTAGACAAGCAATCTCCTCTTCGTCCATATTGTATTTTTTTGCTCGATTTGCCAAGGAAAAAATTTGACAATATATATTCTCACAACCAAGTTCTCTGGCTTCATTGTACGTTATGGAAAAGAATTTTGAAAATTTTATAGCCTCTTCAACATACACCGAATGATACACCCAATTTAATGCGAGCAAATCCACCCACGCTGCTTGTAATAATATAGCCTGGTCGCTTATGACCAGATTGCAATAGCCTGGCAGCTGTTTTGCCCAGTCTATTATGTGAACCAGCTGTTGGTCGACCGTCCAACTAAATTTCTGAGTGAGAGTTCTCGTTTCAATGGTACAATCTTCAGGCTTCAAATACAACTCCGCATGAAGAGAGGTTAAACTTTGAATAGCATTTTCGATCTCAATTTCTTGAGCATTCGTAGAACTTTCAACAAAACCTTCCGGACTCGATTTATCAGATTTTCGACGCGGTTTTTGTTGCTTTTCTTGTTTTGGTCTTTTGATTTTGTTGCCAAGAACTAAGGTGAAAAACAAAAATCGTCAAAACTAAGATTTCTCTTTTGCAACTGACATGGTAATAACATTTGAAGTGCCTAACATTGAGCTAGATATCCTAACCTCCGTCAGCCGTTAATGTCAAACAAAAAATACGTACATTCTTTCGACATGCCAACGTCGTGGCATTTCTTTAACCGACAGGCTTGA
Source organism: Hydractinia symbiolongicarpus (assembly GCF_029227915.1). NCBI lineage: Eukaryota > Metazoa > Cnidaria > Hydrozoa > Anthoathecata > Hydractiniidae > Hydractinia > Hydractinia symbiolongicarpus. Next base: position 10,702,066 of record NC_079878.1, read on the forward strand.
CAACATTTCCGACTCATACGATCGATCGTACAATTACTTGATGCTGGACATTTGTAGTTTAAGTCTTTCGACTGCAGGCTTCTTTTAAAAAACGCTTTACACCCCTCGCATGCAGGCACACCGTAGTGGTATCCAGACGCCCGATCCGTACACACTACACATAAGAAGGCTTGGTCGTGCTTGTTCGATTGTAAACGGCTTTGTAGGTTTGCACGGGGTTGAGGTGGGCGTTCACTTTCTACTTTCACTTGTTCTTCTATCTTCACTTCCATTTTCTCTAAGACGGGCATTGCAGTGTGCGATGCTTCTGAATCCATTATTTATCGCGATCTAAAATCAAGTCGAACTTATCAGCTTATTCTTACTTAACAAGACGAACCGTCTAAGAGTTTTAATTGGAATACATTGATTAAACAAGGCAAAAAGCTTCATTTGCAGTAACATCTGATGAAGTAGTAATAATTATTAGTTAACATGGCTGGCACAATTACATTGATTAAATTTCGACGACGGTATTCAAGTATTTTTCGAAAAATACAGTGAGAAATAACTTAATACAGTGAGAAATAACAAATATTAAGCTTAGAAATAAAACAACGACAACATCAACACTACCACCACAACCGCAACCGCCACTGCCATTACAACAATAACAACAACAGTATATATTGGTTAGATCATAACACAGAGAACTAGACAATACCATGCACTTGTCAAACACATTAAATAAAGGACAACACCCGCAATAAAAAACAAGGAGAAAATCTTGTTCTGAATTTCTTATTTCTTTACTTATTATTTAATAAGAAAACAAAGATTAAACTAAAAATGCATTTTCGTCATCAAGAAATAAATTTGTCATTCAAAGAATAGGTATGATGCAGTAAATTTTTTTTAAAAAATAGTTTTCTTACATTTTAAAAGACATGTATCTATTATTCTTTTGATATCTTATCTATGAGACTTGTTCGTACCTATAACACGACGCATGGTAACGTTGTTAACAGAGTTCTTTTATTGTTTTTGTTTTAAAAAATTATAAAATAAAATTAGAATGAGACATTACTTGAGTCTCAAAGTCGACAAATTAAAGACGATATTTTTTATATTTTTATCCCTTATAACACATTCATAACACAATGAAAATAATATCGAAAACAAACAGACGACTAAAGGTCAGGAATAAAGACAAAAAAAAACAATTTTTCCACACATGCAAAAAATTGTCACAAGAAGAAATATTAAAATTTCGAAAAAGGAAATCATTAACACACAGTCAAAAGTAAGCGTGCCGAATTTGAGAAAAAAAATAACACAACAATAACAAAAAGTACACTAAACTTGACATTTAGAAACAATTAACAAAAAGTAAGACTAAAATTTTATTTTGATAGGCAACCATCCAATAAGAGTTTAGTTTTGTACGTTCAAGCAATAATATTTTAAAAGGATTGTAATAGTAATCTCCTTCATTACCTCACCGGTATTAAAAAAAAGATTTTTTTTTAATTTTTTAAGTATAGCTGTTAAATAACTAGCTAATGTTGATATTATCGAAAAGAAAAGTAAGTAAGTTTTCGAGTTCCTAGATGCTTATTAAAAACAGTGTTTGGTCACTCATTAATTGTATTTTCAAAGAATTTTAAACTTATCAGCACAAACATAAGAACGTCTCATGATATTCTCGATGTTCGCTGTTCTTAAAAACGTTCTAATCAAGTCAACACATGTTTAAAGGCACTATAATCCAAGTAATTTATTAGCACCCATAAAACATAACGTCCACATACCTTTTAACGCAAAAAACGTGTTCTCAATTTTCAACCTCCCACTTTCTGTGAAAAGCCAACAAAAAGTTAATACAGGCTACTGGCTTCTAAATATTCCCAACTGATTTTTGTTTCAATGAAGAAGTCTAATGACATCAAGTTATAGGTCATTGTATAATTAATCAAAAGAAAAGTAATTAAAGTAACATGGCATCCTTAACTATGCGTGGGGTTCCTTACACGTTGCCAAGGTAACCAGAAATAACAAGATAATGTGATCGGGTTTGCAGCAAAAAGTGGTCGCGGTAATACATGGAATAAAACTAGGCGCTCATGTTGGGCGGAGAATGTGGGGTTAGGCGACGTGAATATAAGTTGCAGGCCGAGCTTATTCTGATGCTTTTTGATAAAAATCATTTCATTTTGCTGGTCAGGGAGGGGGGGGGGGGTGTGAAGGGGGTACCGTTGCAAATAGCGCGGGAAAAATATTTTTAACGAAAAACTAAGCTCTCCCTGTGCTGATTGTGGCATATAGATTTTTTAAAGCTTTTATTTGAATAAGAAACATATGCATTGCGGTAATTCCTACAACATACTTATTACATATTATCATTTATCTGCATTTTGCGTCACGTTGGACTCTGTAATTGCTTTGGTTTAAAAGGAAGAAACTTTATCGAAATAAATTTTCAAGCTCCATCTTTATTCTAATACAAAACCACTGAAAGGTCTCAAGAATATTCTCTATCGTAGATGATTGATTTCCCAAGCTACGATGTAACTTTATTTTCGGTGTCCAGTATTATAATCCATTGGATGTTTAAATGCTTCAAAATTTTGAATTATTATGTGGGTCAGATCTTGCCTCATTTAACCAGGTCAAAAATGAGTAATACTAACTCAATTAATGCTTCTTTATATTCAATATCATTACATTAAAATAGAACTAATGAATCACCATGGCAACCCACCCCCAAACCATGGTAACACGCCTTCGAAAGATAACAACAAAAACTCATGTGTAGGCATTATGTAAATTAGCTGGTATTACATTAAATTATTTTAATTCGATAAACCAGAAGTTATTTTTTCCACAATTTTGAAATGTTTTCGAAATCTCATCATTAAAATCAGACAAAGCAAAAAAATTATGTTAATAGTTTTTGACCTCGCATGGTTTTAAAGTATATTTATGTACCAAATCAGGCTCTTAGACCAAATATAGCACTACTGGGATATTACCATATAAGGTAATCGAACAAGAACCACAAAATAATCGAAGAAATGGTTGACTTATCATTCCAGGTAAAAAACTCGAGAATCGTGTAAGTGACTTTCGAGTATCCTACCTCGAATAGTCAACCCACCAAATTTAAAAACGACAAGAAAACCCGGATCAGCTTAATGATCACGGAAAATCTACAAATCATTTTGATCGATGAGCGTGGTTTATAATACATATCTTAAAATATTTTATGCTTGTATGATTCTTACATTCACAGTTTTCCAGGTAATTCTTTCTTATAGATATGTAAATATGATGAATAAAATTATTTTTAGGAGGGGGGTTAAAAATAAGAGGTAGCTAGTTCATACCCAGTCTAAGGAATGCTTTTTGGCAGGAAAGACGGAAAGAAGAAAGCATTCATGTCTGCAGTTGTAATCGCAATGCGTTGAAAAAAGAAAAAAAGGATAGGTCTCATTTTGATGTTATCTCCCTTTGAAATTGTTTATCCTCGAAATAAAGAGCATAGCAATTCAAATGCTACGCTAACCGACTTCAAAATTTGTGCATTCAATTGTAATCCTAAGATTGGGATCATGTAAACACACAACCTTCAATGGTAGTACAACACCATCGTAACACAACTATTTTAACACATCGTAAATCAGCCGATACCTACTTCGTTCTAATTTTTACGCAGCGAAAAAAAGTCTATTTCGTGTGTATCAAATTTTTTGCGTATTAATTTGTTTGCTATTATTTTCTTATTCTCACTAAAAGTGTATTCTCAACGTGTGTGTTTGCTTTCTTGCAACGAAAACACTAAAGAAAAATGGCGCGAATTTGACCTCTCCAATTTAAATACCCGTATTCTATACAAAATGGTAGCCGAAAAAATAATTTGTTCTAAGGACGAAACAACGACGTTCGGCATATTGTGATAAGGTAAAATCTTAGGAAAAAAAAAATCGAATTTGTGGATTTTACAACGAGGTTTTTAACTAGTTATATTGCACCAGTATTTTGTCCTTTCAATACTCCTGAGCGTAGCTTTATTTCGGGTCCCCATAATTTCTTGCCTAGCATAATTTCCGTCGTCCATAGGAAGGTTTCTTACCTTGTTCCCGACATTGGGGCGGGAATATACAGAAAAAACACAGTGATAAAAAGTGGAGCGGTTGCCATGGTAACTCCCAAAATGAGATTTTTAAAAACATTCAATAAAAAGTTCCCAAACAGACAAAATATTTGAAATTTTAAGCCCTGTTGGTGCTGTTTTTTAAAAACTTTAATAAAAAAAGGTAGGTGGTATGATACATTTCATAAAAGAAAGGAGAAATATTGTATCCACTGAAATATTATCTTGAAGCGATTTGATTGGCACATACATTTTAAAGTTAGCGTGGAAAGAAATCAAAGATCATCTACATTTTTGCAGAAAAGGAATTTTCTATTTTGTGGTATGCGTAGCGAATATGCATGATATAAATAGGGAACAAAAGAATAAAGAAGAATAGATAAAAAAGAAAGACTGTACCAAAGCTAAGTTTCTTTTTAACAACTGTTGCTTAATTACGGCAGCAAGGGGAGTAGCATAAGGACGGCAACCGTCGTTTTAAAGTATGACCTTACGCAGAAAAAGTAAAAGCGCGCGTAAACTTTTTATGTATATTACGAATAAAGTGATATGCCTTTTCCATGACAAGTAAGAGATGTTTTTTTTCTTGCTCGTGCGAACAACATGATTGACGTTGGAGAATTTAACGTCCTAAACAGATTACAGAATTTAAATTTTCTTACTCAATTAAATTCGAAAAAAATATAATTCTTAACACACCAATACAAGAAGTCCCAATTTGAGTGAACTCAAAGAAATATATTTCTATTAAAAGTTAAAAAAAATTGCAAAGAAATCTTGGAATGTCAAGGTTTAATCCATTAACAGCGGGGTGTTCAAAATAGGTTTCCCCTGTAATACGCATGCGCAGTAAAGTTAACACTGTCGTATTCTCTTCACCTTGTTGGCTACGCAATTTGGAATACTAAATTTTCATTCTCGCTAGATGCACCAGTCGAAATCCAACTCTATTTTTAATAACCGCAGGTTTCATATGTAAGAGGTCGTACAAAACTTTTATAACTTACATAAAAAGGAGAGGAATTTTAAAAAACGGAGTTGTTGCCTATTGACTTAACTTTTTATAAGAAACTTAGGTTTTTAATCAGTTCTCACGTCGCTTAATATCTACACGTAAAGTTGCTTTATGGTTGCTAAGATTTAATCAAATAATTTTCGTAATTTATGTAAGGAAAAATAAGTGATATTTTTAGTAAAAGAAAGTTCTTGAAAATAAACTGAAGTATGCAACAAAGAATTTATTGTAGTTTTCCTTTTCTTGTAGTTTTATTTCTGATTTTTATTTGTATTCTATTTCTTTTGTTTCTATTTTCGCAACAAATAACTTTTTTTCTCAACACCCAACATTTTTTAAAAATAGTGCCAAAATTATTGGTTATTAACGCATCTCTTTAGTGAAACCGAATTCACATGTTTGCTAGCTAGCTATCTAGCTAGGTTGATCTAACGATTTCTATCCTTATAGGGTTGATGCGCCAATAGTAATCGAACTTCTTTTTTAATCCAGTTTCTCATTGTATAAAACTAATCTGACTGTCTTAGTCTCAGAAAATATTTCTTTTTATATAATGTAGGTTATTGCTACATATATATATATGTATATATATGTATATGTATATGTATATATATATATGTATATATATATATATATGTATAGTGGTGATTCGGCAACTATAGGAAGCAATACGACATATTGAAGTCTAGAACATTAAATAAATCAACAAATAAATAAAATAAATTAATCCCATCAACTTAAAGTGACATTTTCACAGTTACTCTGCCACAAAAACTAGTTACCGCCGGACAGAGCTTAAAGAAAAAAAGAAAAAATGGTTTTATATGTCTAATTTACAAGCTTTTTAAAAGCGATGATTTTTTCCGACTCAGCCACACTGTTGTTACAGATTTTGTTGACTCCAAGTAATTCTTTTGATTAGATGTTTCCCATTTAAAAAATAAGGACAGTTAAAATAAGGCTTTACAGCAGCATCAGAGAGCTTGAAGTTGGTCCAGACTGTAGCGACAACAAAGTTGATACAAAAATAGTCGAGGTACTAGCGTAAGGAAAACATGAAAACATCATCTTTCCGTGTCTAACTTTTGCGACTGCAAGATAATATGAACTGTTGATATTTTAAAGTCATACTAAAACTAAATATATATATCTTGTTACTACTTTTTTTATAACTAACACACCAAATAAAAACATGCTACGTAAAATATATATTTTTGTTGTTATTCTTTAGTGAATCTGCAATATTTGTTTAAAAAGAAACTGCTGTAGTTGGCTGAGAAATTAATAATTTATTTGAATACAGTTTCACATCTTCGACTTTCAACAAAGGCGATGCAGCAGAGCGTCTGAATGAATTATACAAAACTGATTAAAAATAAATACCCCCTTTTTTTTGGGGGGGGGGGGGGGGAGAGGGGGAGAGAATCGATAAAGCAGAATTTAAAAAGAAAATTTTTAACAGGGTTTAGCGAGCAAAGTTTCATTTTTTCCCTCGCTCGCTTGCCAAACAATATTGTTTATTTCCATATTCAGTGAAGCGTAATATTCCCAACCAATTTTAACCAATCAGCGTTAATTATTATATTTATTTCCTGCGTAATACTATTGTTGACATTTGGTGCGTAAGGTTAACGTCAAAACTAACATGGCAGATCAGTTACGAGGACCAGACCATCAATCAATTGTCATTGCTAAAGCCTAGTAAGGGGTTTCAGAAGTCAGAATTCCGTTTTATGTAAATTTTTGCATGTAGAAATAAAAACATTTAAAAAATCAGCTTAAAATCTGATGATTTCAGCCTGGAGTTGCTTAAAAGGGTTTTCTAGCTGAGACAAAAGCGTGATTCTCTAAAGAGAGTTCTAAATGAAATATAACTAAATTGACTATGTTGTTATTCATTCATTCATTCATTCACTCATTCGCTGTCCCAGGAAGGTTTTAGTGTTTTAAATTTCATAAACTATTTTTAAAAAGACAATCTTTCTTACCTTGTTTCAACGTAGATATTTCAACATATACAAAATAACTTTTCAGACATTATTTTCACACCCAGAACTTCACTGACTACTCATTTCGAGGGTCACAGTAGATGTGCAATATCTACTATGTGAACATTCGAATCCTTTTTATGTAGTTGCTTGGCAACAATTGTTTATAATAGCTAGGACTAATTCATTATGACTACGCTGCCCACGATAAAATTACATCCCGTCCTGAAATAGCTTGTATTTAACGATAAAATTACATCCCGTCCTAAAATAGCTAACTTACAATTGACATGCAACAACACCCTTTTTAAACAAATTTTGTGTGTCATTAAAACTGACTAAGAAGTGATAAATAACCCATTGCTTGTTGATATCCACGCGCCTGTTGAATGCTCCTGTTTCTCCCTTTACATTTTTTAGCAAATTGTTTCTAGATGTGCTTTTCCACATCAAACAACATTGATTCATTGACTTTCGTATTTTAAATATGTTGACCGATTTCGAGCAACAAAAAACACCGATAGGCGTTTTCTTTTCTTTCTTTTTTTGTTACGTGCATTTTTTCATATAGTTATTTTGCTCATTTTTTTTTTAAAGAAAAACAATATTGTTAACAAAATGCTATTCTACGCCTTCTATTTAACCATTCCTTAATCCGACAAAAATAGCTTTAGTATGCGTTTTTAGCGGCGTCCGAAATTTTAAAAGTATCTTAGTGACCGGCTTCGAGTTATCTTATACAACTTAGTTAATTGCTATGACAACGAAATCAATAAAAATTAAAATTAGTTTTTTCAGTTTTGTGATATAACTTCATTGATTGTAGTTTGAATGTCAAAAAATTCTGTACGCATCTTCCATCCATTTTTTATCTGTTTTGAAGTTGTATTTTAGTAAATACTCTTGGTAACTCAATTATATTTATTAAACCAAACAAGAAAATAGATCATCCGCCATTTTAGTAGAATCATGTACAGTGGAACCTCTAATAGCGGCCACTTTGGGGGACCCAGCTTAGTGGCCGTTGCATTAGAGGTGACCGATGTATGGAGGTTTTATATGAATACACTTTTTTTGTCAAAACGTCTGGTCGGGAGAGGGGCTCAAAGAATGATTCATGATCAAAGCAAGGGGACATGTGGAAGCGTTAAAGTGGATAGAGCAAGTTACGAAAAAGATCCTTTCACATGCTACTGACCTCGGTAGAAAATAATTCTTTTTATTTTTCCTTTTATTTGCTTGCATAAAGATTTTTTTTGACCGTTAATAGAGGTGGAATTAGACATTTGGACAATAGAAAGTGGCCGTTTGGCCGTTGATTGGAGGTGACCGATGTATGGAGGTTTTTTTTATAAGAGTTTGACCATGAATTTGGCAGGGATTTTCTTTTCTGGCCGCTTATCAGGAGGTGACCAATGTATGGAGTTGACCGTTAATAGAGGTTCCACTGTATACAGAAATAATGATAATAACTGAAAAAAAGTCAGACTTTTTTTCGAAATAAGTTCAACGTTATAAGAATAAAAACAATTAAAAACGCATGCCAGAATTTCTTTAAATTAACCACTTTATTATTTTGATTATTGTTTCAAATTTTTCTAATCTCTTATAAAAAAGTGTAACAAAAGGATGAAATGAGAAGACATAGGTACGAAATGAAATTAGGTAAAAAAATCTGGTATTAAAAAAAACACCATGTTCGTCAGTATGCCCGACACCATTAAGGTTGATAGGGGTTTTAACCTATAGCTTTTATGCAGTGGGAAAGAACATTCTGCTGAAAGATATACGCGACGATAAAAGTATTTCGTTGCGCAGGCACGCTAGAGAATACTACACGCTATTTTGCACGCTCTCTCTACCTGGCCAACGTATGCGAAAAAAGTAGCGACTTTGTAGCCTGCCAAGTTAGTGATCATTTTAACCATTTGTCTGTGTTTAAAAAATGACAAAAAACCGTGTCCATGATTGTATATAAATTTTCGTATCCGAAGAAATTTGCTTCCCCGTCTTAAAACGTCTTGTCAGTCATATAAAAAAGTCAGGGAAAAGTGACTAAATTTTCTGCCCGACCAAAATTTCCCCCGATTATTTTTACCCCGACTAGTACTTTTACCCGATTTTTTTTATACCTGGCTAACCCCGGCTATTTTTTTTCTGGAATTTGTTCAAAAAACATACATGGATAAATAAAAAAAAATTGATTCAAATTCTCTTGTGAGGTTATCTAAAAGAATGTTAAAAATTAGTCGGGGAAAAGTGACTTATTTTTCAAAAGTGACTTAATTTTCCCAGATATAGTTTTCAAATAATACTTCAACCTATGTACAACACAAGAATTTTATACTTAAGCGACAGTATATTCAAAAAAGAAAGAAAAGAAAAAAATATGAAGGGAGACTAGGATATATGTTTTCATAGCATAACCTTTAAACAGAATTATTTTACCTATTTTGATCTTTTGCGGTAGATCCAAGTTGCAAACAATAAGTTTTCTTAAAAAATAGACTCGTTTTATAGACATTTTATTGTATCAATAATTAATTCTTGCATCAATAATTCTTTATTCAAACAAACTATCAAGTATACACACACGCGACTAAATATGAATGAGTAGACCTCCATTGCTCAAGGTCAAAGCTAAAAATAATTTAATATCGTGAGCTACCCTGCGTCAAGCTTTAAAACCACATAATAAAATATACAGTTTCTAATAAGTTAGTAATGTTTAATATATCTTTCACTTAATTATTTTCTTTCGTACACGGCAGCCTTTGATAACCTCCGAATAAAATGTTTCACTGCAACCACCCAACCATGGTGGAGCTAAATTATCGCTTTAGTTAGCTTAAGTAATGTAAAAACCAAATAGAAAGTGTTACCTGTGAGAATTTTTACGTGCAGTGTAAAATGAAACAATTAAAACACACCTGTTTTCCCCTTATTTAATACAAAAAGCGTATCATAAACAATCGCAGAAATATAGGAGATAAACGATAAATAAATAAAATAAATATAAAATTTTCTGTCGCAAAAAATAGGGATGATAAAGTGTGACAAGGGGGGGATTACAAAGTGCCGCGGGTCAGGGGATTAAACATTTCGATAGGTTTGGGATTAAAAAGTGAGACAAAAATAGTTACAAATGGCAATAGGATTATAAAGTGCAACAAAATTGGATTACCAAGTGCGATGGGATTACAAAGTGATACTCTACAGGGACATTATCATTTGTTTCCCTTTTTAGGATCACAAGACATTACTAGACCCGCAACAACCGCAAAGGCTGCAATTGCCCAACCACTGTAGTTAAGCATCGGGGTTAAGTAGCTGAAAACACTCCCATGCTGAAAAGCAAAATCAGATATTTCATAGAAACTATAAAATCTATCCACAAGTTATGAAAATTATAAATAATATAATCAAAACATGTTTTCACAAACTTTTGCTTCTTTCTGTGTTTTTGTCCATCCTGAGAGAAAACCTAGTGGAAGCAAAACAGCAATGCTTCGAAATTTCAAAACCCGTAGGAACAACCCTTAAAAAAACAATCTAAGCTTCGAATCTAAGAACAATGATCAGATCATCGTTTTCAACAACTTGTTAATAAAACATCTTTATGCTTCTTAATCTTTCCTGAAGTTCACTGCTCTTCCAGGAAAAGCATACATTAAGCCAAAATGGAGGATGAACTTCATCTTTTAGGGGCTACAAAAGTAAAGGGATGCTACAAAAAATAAAGAAATAATACAAAAAATAAAGATATACTACAAAAAATAAAGAAATACTACAAAAAATAAAGAAATACTACAAAAAACCAGGGAAACTAAAAGAAATAATACGAGAGTAAAGGATATTCAAGTGAAGGTAAATTTACCTGATACTAAAATTTCGTCAATAATTTTTTTAGAAATAACATAATTTTCGTGCATATCATGTCTAATAACTTCACCCTGTCATTAAAATTAATAATTAATCCCAAATTTGCGTCTGTAGCTAAAAATAAACCATTTGATTTGACAGTGTGGCCAGCGGAATCACTGCACAACAGAGAAAGCCAGTGACGTGAACCGTTTAAAAACTACGCTGAAACAAAATATGAATTAAAAATTTGAAACAATAATCAAAATAATGATTGGATAATTTAAATAATTGACAGACTGAAAGTGCACATAATTTATTAAACCCAAATAATATTATTAAATTAATTTATTCCCTACGATCCGCGAAGACCTGGAAATATATGAGTAAACGAGACATGCTGATGTCAGCAGAAATTACATGGTTATTTTATTAAGTCGAAACATTTACTAAATAACTAATTGAAATTGATTATTGATTATTATTATTATTTGAATTATCTTATTATAATTAACGTGGAATGAAAAATATTACTTTTTTACAGTTAGGTTGTAAAAACATTAAAAACAACCCTAGGCTAGTTTTCAAGTGAGTATTCTAAATTTTTGTCAGTCAAATATTTTCGGAGAGTTAAGACTTTTAAAATTTCAATTGCACAGCGAGTAAAGACTATAAATTTTACTTTTACAAAAGGGAAAGGAGCACGTGAGTTAATTTTCGTTACTTCATTCTGTACAGAGAATGCTCTTCTTTCAAGTAAATTGCAACTTTTGAAGCACAAGTATTCCTCTACTTGTAATAAATACAAACGGCAAATTATTATAATTTATCCCTATTCTACAAAAAAAAGTATGCTCACTCAAAATTCATCCCTATTCTACAAAAAAAAGTATGCTCACTCAAGAAACAGGGTTGTCACAGTTTTTTTACAGTCACATTGGAGGAGATTTCAGGACTTCTGAAGAGGGTTTTCAAGCTTTTTTGAAAAGATGAGGGTGTTTTCATGAAGGAAAAAACTGTAGTAAATTTCCTGCAAATTAAGAAAATTTCGCATATGCGCATGCGCAATTTTATAAAAGATAGCCTCCCATAATTACGTAAACTATTCTTTTCTAATCTATACAGTTCACAAAATTATCAGTTTGTTTTTAGAAGTTTCTTATCATTTGGGTGATCTAATGCAGGGTGGACTATTACAGGCATTTTCAAAACAATTAATTTGCACAATATGATTCTCTTTTTCTTTCGTTCCCTCTTTTTTCTTCACATACCAGAAAAACACAATCAAGGAGCTCAAATAATATCACATCATTAGATTTATTTATATATTTACAGTATTTACTTACTTTCCTGTTTGGAATTGAAAGTAATTCGGAGTCTAACCACACAAAAATACAGATATTAAAAAGCAATCAATCCTTGTCTCCTACTGCCTAATCATTAGTAACATTGATACAATCACAGGTATTCCCAGATCTCCCCCGCACAACAGTCTTTATATTAATTCTTTTAGAATTTTCTAAATTTGTCAATTTTGATGAATAGAATTTTAAACTATGACCATCCATGGCACAACTTATGCACTGGGTTGGGTAACATTAATAAAAACAATCCCCGATTGCATCTGAATATCTCCCCTGTAAAAAAATTATAAAGAAGTTTAGTCCAGTCCCTACAAAACTATCTCGTCTATATTGTGAAAATTGTGAGTCTTTTATTAAGATGTATGCAATAATTGGTAATCTTTTTTCAGTTAGATTAAAAAAAACCCGTCCTTTATGAAACCAATAATGCTGAAAAACAACCCTAAAAGTACGATTTTTTTATGTTGAATCTGTTTGAGAGAGTTTTTCATTCAACATTTTCGAACTTTTAAATTTTTAAGCAAAACATAACTTGATGTTGTGGAGAAAAACACACGTACGCTAAACAAACTACTGGCATAATGAGCAGTGAAAGTTAATCAAACTATGATGTAGAAAAAGCTACCCTCTAAGAGTTTATGAAAGAAAAGAACATCTGCTTAAATTCTTGTTGATCTTCTGGACAACGGAGGTTTAACTATGGCCAGCACTTACAGAGTTAAAAGCAGATAAAAATTACCTGGATGTTTCTTAAAGGAAATTTTCTTAAGAATTATGGAGTCAAACCCCTGTTTTATACCCCTAAAATTATTTTTAGCATAATTCTTGTCACTTTATCAATAAACTTTTTTAATTTTCTCACAATTTTGCAAGAAAGTGGTAGAAGTACCTATAATCTCAGCTTTAAGTGAGTCCTACACAGCGCAACAAACTTATCAGACCACAAAAATTTTTACCACACCAAAACCATAATACACTGATCATTTACCAGGCATGAACTATACAGTTTGAAGCAAAACACATAACCTTGCATGCATCACAAAAAAGCAATAAGGTATAATGCCCAGTGTTATAATAATGTGGAAAATTTATAAAAAGGACTGTAAAAAATGACATAAACCAGGCACTCTTATTGGACAGGAAAATAAGCAAGTACTTGTCAAGATGGTGAAAGTTATGTTAAAGTTCACGTTTGTCGGTAGCAAAACAGTGAAAGTCCCATTTAAGCAGTTAGGGGCCATTCAATAATTAAATAACATTTTTCACCACCCCTACTCCTTCTTATGCATCGAACAAATCTAGTACCACCTACAGACCCCCTCATCTTGTTAGGTAATATTTGGAATCTTAAGACCTCATCTTTTCATACTAAAAACCTTCATGTAACAGATAATCAGGCAAACTAATGCTAATGAGAAAAACATATACCCGGGCGATTTATTTAGCACACAAGATGACATTTTCGGTACTATAACAAAAGAGCTCTGCAAGATAAGGACTAGAATCATATATAGGCATATATAACAAACTTCACACAATAAATGGAGTAGTTGATTAATCAACACTAGAGCAAAAGATTTAGCAGATATTGAAAAGAAGGCAGAACATATAGTAGCTGCATAAATGTATGAGTTAAAATCTTTTTACAGACCTTTTTTAAAAAAAAGATGAAATTTTTCTGACAGTTTCCAGAAAAATTTGCTTACATTTTTAACCCTGATGAACAAAACAATATGTGGCAAGTGTTGACCACAAGTTGGGATTCTAAGCAACAAAGAAAAACATAGGCAACTCTCATATAAGGAGCATTCATGTCAGCGAGCAGACATGTTAACAAAAAAAATAAAAAATAAGGGGTAAATGAAGTGTACTACTGCCGAAATACCACTTGACACTAAAAACAACACAAGTTTGTAGTGACGGTCTGGCCAAGACTAGTATCCTCAAGGTAAAGTCATGAGTAAAAGTCATTATAAATTCCTTAATTATCTGAACATCATGCAGAAAATAATCAGATTCATTATCACTGTTATACACAGAGAAGAGAACTGTTGCGAAGATAACCTGCAGGTTAGTCTGATGTGCATTTTAAATTAACAGGTATTAACTCAATTTTTTGTCAGACTTGTAAGCAATGATATTTCAGGAAGGTTTAAAGCTGACATTCAGAATTCCACGAAGTTATTGCAAGAGTGAGATTAGAGACATCAAAACGTTTTCAGCTTTAGTGATATTAACAGTGGCTAGATAGAGATAGTCAAGCACTTGTTTTGCTAGGATATGTGTTGGATAATGAAGGTGGGTGTTTCATTAGTGTTATTTGCAATAGATTCTCCTTTGTTGACTAGCACAGTCTTGTAAATTGAGGTAAAAGGTAGGTTGCATAATAAGAGTTGTTGTTAAGTAATGTGCATGGACATTGAAACAGGAAGATCTTGACTGTTTAGAAGTAAAGATATGAGAATGGTTAGGTGGATGTGTAACAAAATGAGTTCAGATGAACTTAAGAAGCAGACTATAGGTTTTACATTTAGTAATGTTATGAGATGAGAAGAATGAGTTGGTTTAGGCAGTTGGAAAGAATGAAGGTGGGTAAGAAAGTGTAGACGTGATACTGAGTTAACAATCATTTTTTCAAAAACGTGACACTAAAGAAATATTAATAAAAACATCACATAGCTGTGGAGATAAAAATATGTGATATTACAAATTACAGGTATGAAGAACAGTGATGATAAGCATAATAACTAAAACAGGTAATGAGTTTCCGCAGAACCAGTGCAGAACTAGCAGAGAACCAAAGTCTCCGCAGAACCACCACAGAACCAGCAGCAAACCACTACAGAACCAGCAGTTTTTTTAGTTATTACGTGTAATAAGTTCAGAACACGGAAGTTAAAGTCTATCACAAGTTGAAATGCCCTATAAGTTCAATGCAGTTTCACAGTTTCATCAATTTAAATGCTTGTAAACTAGACAAGTATGGTGACCCTAAGTTTTCACAAAATTAAGTTTAGAACAGATAGAAGTTGACATGTTTTAGCTAATGTTGTCTAATTTGTTGCTTATATATAAAACTTTAACAAATTTGTCGAAAGCGAGATTAAAACTACAAAATAATAAAGATGGTATATTAGGACGATTATAGTACATATTTTCTAAAAATTAAAACAACACTAAAAACTAACCTTCAGTTGAATCTTTAAAATCTTCAGGTTAGTTGGACTTCATTCAGCAATACAATGTTTACGTTCTAAACAACACGTTCTACAAATTAAACAATTAAAAACGCATGCCAGAATTTCTTTAAATTAACCACTTTATTATTTTGATTATTGTTTCAAATTTTTCTAATCTCTTATAAAAAAGTGTAACAAAAGGATGAAATGAGAAGACATAGGTACGAAATGAAATTAGGTAAAAAAATCTGGTATTAAAAAAAACACCATGTTCGTCAGTATGCCCGACACCATTAAGGTTGATAGGGGTTTTAACCTATAGCTTTTATGCAGTGGGAAAGAACATTCTGCTGAAAGATATACGCGACGATAAAAGTATTTCGTTGCGCAGGCACGCTAGAGAATACTACACGCTATTTTGCACGCTCTCTCTACCTGGCCAACGTATGCGAAAAAAGTAGCGACTTTGTAGCCTGCCAAGTTAGTGATCATTTTAACCATTTGTCTGTGTTTAAAAAATGACAAAAAACCGTGTCCATGATTGTATATAAATTTTCGTATCCGAAGAAATTTGCTTCCCCGTCTTAAAACGTCTTGTCAGTCATAAAAAAAAGTCAGGGAAAAGTGACTAAATTTTCTGCCCGACCAAAATTTCCCCCGATTATTTTTACCCCGACTAGTACTTTTACCCGATTTTTTTTATACCTGGCTAACCCCGGCTATTTTTTTTCTGGAATTTGTTCAAAAAACATACATGGATAAATAAAAAAAAATTGATTCAAATTCTCTTGTGAGGTTATCTAAAAGAATGTTAAAAATTAGTCGGGGAAAAGTGACTTATTTTTCAAAAGTGACTTAATTTTCCCAGATATAGTTTTCAAATAATACTTCAACCTATGTACAACACAAGAATTTTATACTTAAGCGACAGTATATTCAAAAAAGAAAGAAAAGAAAAAAAATATGAAGGGAGACTAGGATATATGTTTTCATAGCATAACCTTTAAACAGAATTATTTTACCTATTTTGATCTTTTGCGGTAGATCCAAGTTGCAAACAATAAGTTTTCTTAAAAAATAGACTCGTTTTATAGACATTTTATTGTATCAATAATTAATTCTTGCATCAATAATTCTTTATTCAAACAAACTATCAAGTATACACACACGCGACTAAATATGAATGAGTAGACCTCCATTGCTCAAGGTCAAAGCTAAAAATAATTTAATATCGTGAGCTACCCTGCGTCAAGCTTTAAAACCACATAATAAAATATACAGTTTCTAATAAGTTAGTAATGTTTAATATATCTTTCACTTAATTATTTTCTTTCGTACACGGCAGCCTTTGATAACCTCCGAATAAAATGTTTCACTGCAACCACCCAACCATGGTGGAGCTAAATTATCGCTTTAGTTAGCTTAAGTAATGTAAAAACCAAATAGAAAGTGTTACCTGTGAGAATTTTTACGTGCAGTGTAAAATGAAACAATTAAAACACACCTGTTTTCCCCTTATTTAATACAAAAAGCGTATCATAAACAATCGCAGAAATATAGGAGATAAACGATAAATAAATAAAATAAATATAAAATTTTCTGTCGCAAAAAATAGGGATGATAAAGTGTGACAAGGGGGGGATTACAAAGTGCCGCGGGTCAGGGGATTAAACATTTCGATAGGTTTGGGATTAAAAAGTGAGACAAAAATAGTTACAAATGGCAATAGGATTATAAAGTGCAACAAAATTGGATTACCAAGTGCGATGGGATTACAAAGTGATACTCTACAGGGACATTATCATTTGTTTCCCTTTTTAGGATCACAAGACATTACTAGACCCGCAACAACCGCAAAGGCTGCAATTGCCCAACCACTGTAGTTAAGCATCGGGGTTAAGTAGCTGAAAACACTCCCATGCTGAAAAGCAAAATCAGATATTTCATAGAAACTATAAAATCTATCCACAAGTTATGAAAATTATAAATAATATAATCAAAACATGTTTTCACAAACTTTTGCTTCTTTCTGTGTTTTTGTCCATCCTGAGAGAAAACCTAGTGGAAGCAAAACAGCAATGCTTCGAAATTTCAAAACCCGTAGGAACAACCCTTAAAAAAACAATCTAAGCTTCGAATCTAAGAACAATGATCAGATCATCGTTTTCAACAACTTGTTAATAAAACATCTTTATGCTTCTTAATCTTTCCTGAAGTTCACTGCTCTTCCAGGAAAAGCATACATTAAGCCAAAATGGAGGATGAACTTCATCTTTTAGGGGCTACAAAAGTAAAGGGATGCTACAAAAAATAAAGAAATAATACAAAAAATAAAGATATACTACAAAAAATAAAGAAATACTACAAAAAATAAAGAAATACTACAAAAAACCAGGGAAACTAAAAGAAATAATACGAGAGTAAAGGATATTCAAGTGAAGGTAAATTTACCTGATACTAAAATTTCGTCAATAATTTTTTTAGAAATAACATAATTTTCGTGCATATCATGTCTAATAACTTCACCCTGTCATTAAAATTAATAATTAATCCTAAATTTGCGTCTGTAGCTAAAAATAAACCATTTGATTTGACAGTGTGGCCAGCGGAATCACTGCACAACAGAGAAAGCCAGTGACGTGAACCGTTTAAAAACTACGCTGAAACAAAATATGAATTAAAAATTTGAAACAATAATCAAAATAATGATTGGATAATTTAAATAATTGACAGACTGAAAGTGCACATAATTTATTAAACCCAAATCATATTATTAAATTAATTTATTCCCTACGATCCGCGAAGACCTGGAAATATATGAGTAAACGAGACATGCTGATGTCAGAAATTATATGGTTTAGGGTCCTGCTGATCAAAAAACCTAACAAAAACAAGTAACTGCGACATATTACTTTATTAAGTCGAAACATTTACTAAATAACTAATTGAAATTGATTATTGATTATTATTATTATTTGAATTATCTTATTATAATTAACATGGAATGAAAAATATTACTTTTTTACAGTAGGTTGTAAAAACATTAAAAACAACCCTAGGCTAGTTTTCAAGTGAGTATTCTAAATTTTTGTCAGTCAAATATTTTCGGAGAGTTAGGACTTTTAAAATTTCAATTGCACAGCGAGTAAAGACTATAAATTTTACTTTTACAAAAGGGAAAGGAGCACGTGAGTTAATTTTCGTTACTTCATTCTGTACAGAGAATGCTCTTCTTTCCAGTAAATTGCAACTTTTGAAGCACAAGTATTCCTCTACTTGTAATAAATACAAACAGCAAATTATTATAATTTATCCCTATTCTACAAAAAAAAGTATGCTCACTCAAGAAACAGGGTTGTCACAGTTTTTTTACAGTCAAATTGGAGGAGATTTCAGGACTTCTGAAGAGGGTTTTCAAGCTTTTTTGAAAAGATGAGGGTGTTTTCATGAAGGAAAAAACTGTAGTAAATTTCCTGCAAATTAAGAAAATTTTGCATATGCGCATGCGCAATTTTATAAAAGATAGCCTCCCATAATTACGTAAACTATTCTTTTCTAATCTATACAGTTCACAAAATTATCAGTTTTGTTTTTAGAAGTTTCTTATTATTTCGGTGATCTAATGCAGGGTGGACTATTACAGGCATTTTCAAAACAATTAATTTGCACAATATGATTCTCTTTTTCTTTCGTTCCCTCTTTTTTCTTCACATACCAGAAAAACACAATCAAGGAGCTCAAATAATATCACATCATTAGATTTATTTATATATTTACAGTATTTACTTACTTTCCTGTTTGGAATTGAAAGTAATTCGGAGTCTAACCACACAAAAATACAGATATTAAAAAGCAATCAATCCTTGTCTCCTACTGCCTAATCATTAGTAACATTGATACAATCACAGGTATTCCCAGATCTCCCCCGCACAACAGTCTTTATATTAATTCTTTTAGAATTTTCTAAATTTGTCAATTTTGATGAATAGAATTTTAAACTATGACCATCCATGGCACAACTTATGCACTGGGTTGGGTAACATTAATAAAAACAATCCCCGATTGCATCTGAATATCTCCCCTGTAAAAAAATTATAAAGAAGTTTAGTCCAGTCCCTACAAAACTATCTCGTCTATATTGTGAAAATTGTGAGTCTTTTATTAAGATGTATGCAATAATTGGTAATCTTTTTTCAGTTAGATTAAAAAAAACCCGTCCTTTATGAAACCAATAATGCTGAAAAACAACCCTAAAAGTACGATTTTTTTATGTTGAATCTGTTTGAGAGAGTTTTTCATTCAACATTTTCGAACTTTTAAATTTTTAAGCAAAACATAACTTGATGTTGTGGAGAAAAACACACGTACGCTAAACAAACTACTGGCATAATGAGCAGTGAAAGTTAATCAAACTATGATGTAGAAAAAGCTACCCTCTAAGAGTTTATGAAAGAAAAGAACATCTGCTTAAATTCTTGTTGATCTTCTGGACAACGGAGGTTTAACTATGGCCAGCACTTACAGAGTTAAAAGCAGATAAAAATTACCTGGATGTTTCTTAAAGGAAATTTTCTTAAGAATTATGGAGTCAAACCCCTGTTTTATACCCCTAAAATTATTTTTAGCATAATTCTTGTCACTTTATCAATAAACTTTTTTAATTTTCTCACAATTTTGCAAGAAAGTGGTAGAAGTACCTATAATCTCAGCTTTAAGTGAGTCCTACACAGCGCAACAAACTTATCAGACCACAAAAATTTTTACCACACCAAAACCATAATACACTGATCATTTACCAGGCATGAACTATACAGTTTGAAGCAAAACACATAACCTTGCATGCATCACAAAAAAGCAATAAGGTATAATGCCCAGTGTTATAATAATGTGGAAAATTTATAAAAAGGACTGTAAAAAATGACATAAACCAGGCACTCTTATTGGACAGGAAAATAAGCAAGTACTTGTCAAGATGGTGAAAGTTATGTTAAAGTTCACGTTTGTCGGTAGCAAAACAGTGAAAGTCCCATTTACGCAGTTAGGGGCCATTCAATAATTAAATAACATTTTTCACCACCCCTACTCCTTCTTATGCATCGAACAAATCTAGTACCACCTACAGACCCCCTCATCTTGTTAGGTAATATTTGGAATCTTAAGACCTCATCTTTTCATACTAAAAACCTTCATGTAACAGATAATCAGGCAAACTAATGCTAATGAGAAAAACATATACCCGGGCGATTTATTTAGCACACAAGATGACATTTTCGGTACTATAACAAAAGAGCTCTGCAAGATAAGGACTAGAATCATATATAGGCATATATAACAAACTTCACACAATAAATGGAGTAGTTGATTAATCAACACTAGAGCAAAAGATTTAGCAGATATTGAAAAGAAGGCAGAACATATAGTAGCTGCATAAATGTATGAGTTAAAATCTTTTTACAGACCTTTTTTAAAAAAAAGATGAAATTTTTCTGACAGTTTCCAGAAAAATTTGCTTACATTTTTAACCCTGATGAACAAAACAATATGTGGCAAGTGTTGACCACAAGTTGGGATTCTAAGCAACAAAGAAAAACATAGGCAACTCTCATATAAGGAGCATTCATGTCAGCGAGCAGACATGTTAACAAAAAAAATAAAAAATAAGGGGTAAATGAAGTGTACTACTGCCGAAATACCACTTGACACTAAAAACAACACAAGTTTGTAGTGACGGTCTGGCCAAGACTAGTATCCTCAAGGTAAAGTCATGAGTAAAAGTCATTATAAATTCCTTAATTATCTGAACATCATGCAGAAAATAATCAGATTCATTATCACTGTTATACACAGAGAAGAGAACTGTTGCGAAGATAACCTGCAGGTTAGTCTGATGTGCATTTTAAATTAACAGGTATTAACTCAATTTTTTGTCAGACTTGTAAGCAATGATATTTCAGGAAGGTTTAAAGCTGACATTCAGAATTCCACGAAGTTATTGCAAGAGTGAGATTAGAGACATCAAAACGTTTTCAGCTTTAGTGATATTAACAGTGGCTAGATAGAGATAGTCAAGCACTTGTTTTGCTAGGATATGTGTTGGATAATGAAGGTGGGTGTTTCATTAGTGTTATTTGCAATAGATTCTCCTTTGTTGACTAGCACAGTCTTGTAAATTGAGGTAAAAGGTAGGTTGCATAATAAGAGTTGTTGTTAAGTAATGTGCATGGACATTGAAACAGGAAGATCTTGACTGTTTAGAAGTAAAGATATGAGAATGGTTAGGTGGATGTGTAACAAAATGAGTTCAGATGAACTTAAGAAGCAGACTATAGGTTTTACATTTAGTAATGTTATGAGATGAGAAGAATGAGTTGGTTTAGGCAGTTGGAAAGAATGAAGGTGGGTAAGAAAGTGTAGACGTGATACTGAGTTAACAATCATTTTTTCAAAAACGTGACACTAAAGAAATATTAATAAAAACATCACATAGCTGTGGAGATAAAAATATGTGATATTACAAATTACAGGTATGAAGAACAGTGATGATAAGCATAATAACTAAAACAGGTAATGAGTTTCCGCAGAACCAGTGCAGAACTAGCAGAGAACCAAAGTCTCCGCAGAACCACCACAGAACCAGCAGCAAACCACTACAGAACCAGCAGTTTTTTTAGTTATTACGTGTAATAAGTTCAGAACACGGAAGTTAAAGTCTATCACAAGTTGAAATGCCCTATAAGTTCAATGCAGTTTCACAGTTTCATCAATTTAAATGCTTGTAAACTAGACAAGTATGGTGACCCTAAGTTTTCACAAAATTAAGTTTAGAACAGATAGAAGTTGACATGTTTTAGCTAATGTTGTCTAATTTGTTGCTTATATATAAAACTTTAACAAATTTGTCGAAAGCGAGATTAAAACTACAAAATAATAAAGATGGTATATTAGGACGATTATAGTACATATTTTCTAAAAATTAAAACAACACTAAAAACTAACCTTCAGTTGAATCTTTAAAATCTTCAGGTTAGTTGGACTTCATTCAGCAATACAATGTTTACGTTCTAAACAACACGTTCTACAAATTAAACAATTAAAAACGCATGCCAGAATTTCTTTAAATTAACCACTTTATTATTTTGATTATTGTTTCAAATTTTTCTAATCTCTTATAAAAAAGTGTAACAAAAGGATGAAATGAGAAGACATAGGTACGAAATGAAATTAGGTAAAAAAATCTGGTATTAAAAAAAACACCATGTTCGTCAGTATGCCCGACACCATTAAGGTTGATAGGGGTTTTAACCTATAGCTTTTATGCAGTGGGAAAGAACATTCTGCTGAAAGATATACGCGACGATAAAAGTATTTCGTTGCGCAGGCACGCTAGAGAATACTACACGCTATTTTGCACGCTCTCTCTACCTGGCCAACGTATGCGAAAAAAGTAGCGACTTTGTAGCCTGCCAAGTTAGTGATCATTTTAACCATTTGTCTGTGTTTAAAAAATGACAAAAAACCGTGTCCATGATTGTATATAAATTTTCGTATCCGAAGAAATTTGCTTCCCCGTCTTAAAACGTCTTGTCAGTCATAAAAAAAAGTCAGGGAAAAGTGACTAAATTTTCTGCCCGACCAAAATTTCCCCCGATTATTTTTACCCCGACTAGTACTTTTACCCGATTTTTTTTATACCTGGCTAACCCCGGCTATTTTTTTTCTGGAATTTGTTCAAAAAACATACATGGATAAATAAAAAAAAATTGATTCAAATTCTCTTGTGAGGTTATCTAAAAGAATGTTAAAAATTAGTCGGGGAAAAGTGACTTATTTTTCAAAAGTGACTTAATTTTCCCAGATATAGTTTTCAAATAATACTTCAACCTATGTACAACACAAGAATTTTATACTTAAGCGACAGTATATTCAAAAAAGAAAGAAAAGAAAAAAAATATGAAGGGAGACTAGGATATATGTTTTCATAGCATAACCTTTAAACAGAATTATTTTACCTATTTTGATCTTTTGCGGTAGATCCAAGTTGCAAACAATAAGTTTTCTTAAAAAATAGACTCGTTTTATAGACATTTTATTGTATCAATAATTAATTCTTGCATCAATAATTCTTTATTCAAACAAACTATCAAGTATACACACACGCGACTAAATATGAATGAGTAGACCTCCATTGCTCAAGGTCAAAGCTAAAAATAATTTAATATCGTGAGCTACCCTGCGTCAAGCTTTAAAACCACATAATAAAATATACAGTTTCTAATAAGTTAGTAATGTTTAATATATCTTTCACTTAATTATTTTCTTTCGTACACGGCAGCCTTTGATAACCTCCGAATAAAATGTTTCACTGCAACCACCCAACCATGGTGGAGCTAAATTATCGCTTTAGTTAGCTTAAGTAATGTAAAAACCAAATAGAAAGTGTTACCTGTGAGAATTTTTACGTGCAGTGTAAAATGAAACAATTAAAACACACCTGTTTTCCCCTTATTTAATACAAAAAGCGTATCATAAACAATCGCAGAAATATAGGAGATAAACGATAAATAAATAAAATAAATATAAAATTTTCTGTCGCAAAAAATAGGGATGATAAAGTGTGACAAGGGGGGGATTACAAAGTGCCGCGGGTCAGGGGATTAAACATTTCGATAGGTTTGGGATTAAAAAGTGAGACAAAAATAGTTACAAATGGCAATAGGATTATAAAGTGCAACAAAATTGGATTACCAAGTGCGATGGGATTACAAAGTGATACTCTACAGGGACATTATCATTTGTTTCCCTTTTTAGGATCACAAGACATTACTAGACCCGCAACAACCGCAAAGGCTGCAATTGCCCAACCACTGTAGTTAAGCATCGGGGTTAAGTAGCTGAAAACACTCCCATGCTGAAAAGCAAAATCAGATATTTCATAGAAACTATAAAATCTATCCACAAGTTATGAAAATTATAAATAATATAATCAAAACATGTTTTCACAAACTTTTGCTTCTTTCTGTGTTTTTGTCCATCCTGAGAGAAAACCTAGTGGAAGCAAAACAGCAATGCTTCGAAATTTCAAAACCCGTAGGAACAACCCTTAAAAAAACAATCTAAGCTTCGAATCTAAGAACAATGATCAGATCATCGTTTTCAACAACTTGTTAATAAAACATCTTTATGCTTCTTAATCTTTCCTGAAGTTCACTGCTCTTCCAGGAAAAGCATACATTAAGCCAAAATGGAGGATGAACTTCATCTTTTAGGGGCTACAAAAGTAAAGGGATGCTACAAAAAATAAAGAAATAATACAAAAAATAAAGATATACTACAAAAAATAAAGAAATACTACAAAAAATAAAGAAATACTACAAAAAACCAGGGAAACTAAAAGAAATAATACGAGAGTAAAGGATATTCAAGTGAAGGTAAATTTACAAAAATAGTTACAAATGACAACACGTTCTACAAATTTCTATAAGCAAAATATTCCTGAGTATAACGCAACACAATTACCATTGTCAAGCCTCTTTCTTTCTCTTCTTGAAAATACAATTCTTAAAAAATATACACTTAATTATTTTTTCTAGTTTACTATATAGAAATTTCTACTTCTGCCAGGAACAACATTACATTTCTGCCTGCACTTAAAAATAAGATCATAATATAACTTCTAAACTTTGATTATGTCAAGATATAAAAAAACAGTTTAAGCTTACTACCAAGACTAGTGAAGCACAGAAGGGCACCAGTATAGTGTAGCGGTACATAAATTATAAGTTTTTGAGTGTTAATAACAGAACTACCCTGTTGAACAGTTTAAAAGGTACTAAGATGTATTATTTTGACAAATAAATCATTTTGCTTTATTATTTTATGTTCAGTTGGTTTCTTCAGTACAAAGCTACAACCGTTGTTTGTTAAATATAAAACAAATACTCCTCCATAGAGGGTTGGAATCATTCAGTAATTTGCCGTAGTTATGCTGTAGTAACTTCCTGCTGAAATTTTTTTTTATGTATTTTTTATATATTTTTATGTATTTGATAACAAAAATTAGCTACTTTTGCTAAAATATTTATAATACAGGTGAAAAACAAGACAGATCATTATTGCCATAACACCCTCCTCTGTTATGAATTTTTGCTGCAAAAGACTTTAAACATTGTGAACTAAACTAAAGCCTGTAAAAAGATTTTGCATTTAGATTTACATTTTCTTATAAGAACTGCAGAAAGAAAAAACATTACAATTTATTATAAAAATAATTTTTCTGATTTTTTTATCAGTTTATTTAGTTTTTATTTAATTTATCATAGGAAGGAGAATAACTTGCTGTAAAAATTCCTAAACATCACAAGCATATTCTGCATAACTTTCATAACAACACAAGTATATTCTGTATAACTTTCAAAACATCAGAGGATGCGAGGAAATGGTTTTGTAATCAATGTAATAAATACTTTTTTGATAAAACTTTTAATTCTTTTTTTTTTAATTTTTTTTGTAATGAATCAAAATGTACTATATGTTTGCTGATGATACAAATGCGGTGATTTACAATGAATGAAGAATCAACTGCAAGTGGCCTTGTCATCTTAAAATCTACTAAGCACCCCTACCCTAACAGCAAAGAAATAGAGATCACATCACTTCCCATGTATCAGCTGCTGGAATATCATTGCCTCCAATTATATATATTTTTGACCGGGTTTTCCGTTTTGGTCCTAATGCCGTGGAGTCGTAGATTAGTGGTTATAGCTGTCATATTCTGTGCAAGAGACCGGGGTTCGACTCCTCTTGACGGAGATTCAACATGGGCGAGTGAATGTTACCATAGCCCGAGTTAACCCAATCCATGTGAGGGAAATTGGGGAGATGGTGCACTGTATGGGCCATTGGATGTTGTGAGGCAGTTGTCTGGCAGAGCGCTGACCTTAATTGAGTTTGCATAGCTCAAAGGGAGCATTAAATACTCCAGAGCCATAAAAGCCATGGCCCCTCCTGGAAATAATAGACATGGTATATCCCTCAATATCAGCTATCTATCTACCAACATTATGGTGCTCTCATACTCATCCATTTATTGTCAACACTTTCGAAAGATATTGTTCTTTTCTCTCGCACAGGGCAGGTTTTTAAAATATTAATTTTTCTCTATTTTTTTTTACTTTTTACTTTCTTTACTTTGTCTTTTCTATCTTTTTTTTCGTCTTCTTTTGCCTTCTCTTTTAACTATGGTAATATTCAATTGCCCATATTGAATCCCTGCCAAGGGGAATCCAACCCCGGTCTCAAGAGTGATAACCACTAAACTACAACGCCAAAATAAACTATGGCGCCACAATAAACTACGGCACCACATGTATGAGTGTTGCTGCGCTTTATGTTAAGGGTCGAACCAATCAGTTGAAACAGAATCACCTAGATTGGTTGCGATAAGTGCTAATGTTGGTTCCATGGCATTTGTGCAAGCCATCAAGGAGGAGTTGTTAAGTAACACCTATTTATATTCCACTTGTTGGTTGAATAAAAAAGATTACTGCAAAAATCTTTTGTTACCATTTTCCTCTAATGATTTGTAACGCCTATGAAATATTCTGTATCCAATTTGTATATGTTGAGTCGATTTGTATACATTTAATAACAGACACTCTTAAGTTAGACCAAAACCTGTTAGGAGTCTAAAGTAACGTTTAAATACTCGAAATAAATAAAATATAGCTAGCTGCCGCCTACCATCTAAATTACAAAAAAACAGTCCGTAATTGGATGTAGTCAGCGCTCCAGAAAAATGGTTTTACTGTTAAGCTAGCCAATAGATATATCTCCTGTTTTAGCTATTGTAATTGCAAGACTGTACAATTTTGTGTATCCTAATTGTACGTTTATACGTTAGCTAGCTAGCTATTCACAATTTTCCAAAACAGCCATTTTATATCAACACAGGTAGCTACAGCTACAGAGCTTCCAAGATATTTTTTTAATAAATATGTAGCTACACAAGATTCCTTATTTTATTTATACCACTAATTACATATCACTAATTGTTAATATTGCTGGCTGATGAGGGAAGTCAATGTCTATAACTAAAGGACAATGTTGACAAAAAAAGACAAAACTTAATTGTCAACAACTCCTCTGTTTCTTCGACACCCTAGTTGGTTTATATAAAAGATGAAGACACCTGAAAAGCACTTCTCAATATTTCTTTAAAAAAGAAAAGATGGCAAAAAATTAGGTGAATAAAGGCAAACGAAAGGCAACTCTTTTGGGCAAATGTCTTGCCCGCTGCCAAGCCAAGTAACCTTTGCCATTTGTCTGACATGCAACCAGATTGTATAAAGTAAACAAACAGGCTTTTCTCTTGATCGGAAAAACTGTTGTGACAAAACACTGTGCTCAGGAATTGAATAAAGGAGCAAAATTCATCTCTAACAAATTCAGGACCGGAGAACCTTGTACCGTATCGATCAGGGATAAGGCAGTTTGTATTGTGTTCTATAATTCTTTAGCATTAAGGGTCACTCAATAATTACGTAGCGCTTAAGGGGTGTGTGTGGGGGAAGGGAGGGTTGTTACGTAATTATTAAAAGATCCCTTCTATATGGCTAGTTAACATAGAGCAAAACTCACATCATTTCATAAAAGCTTCTTTCTTTCTTTGCAGAACCACTTTGCTAAAAAAAATTCATTACAACGCGTTTCTGCTGGCAGCTTTTGCAATTCATTTATAAAACAACTTGTTAGCTTGCAGCTACTAGCAGTTAAGATAACCTCGTTCCCAGGGTTTCTTGCCCATATCAAAACTGCCAGGGCTTTCTTGACGTCGATGTCAAAAAGGCAAAAGCTTTGGAGATGAGGTTGCCATTTAAGAAAATAAGACTGAACTTGTTTCATAAAAAGGTCTTTTTCATATTTATGCTGTTTGTGTTATACTTTTCATATTTTTTAATTTATTTACATTTTTTATAAATTTTTCCACATCAAATAGAAATAAAATATAAATTTTTTGTTTCTACGCAACACCGCCACCATATTTGAATTTCCGCGCCCGAAGGCGTAGGAAATTCTTTAAAACCGTCGTTTTTTTTCTTTCGGAGCATTTTTTGAGAAAAAATCGACCCTGGGATTTCACGTTGGTCCGTCACAGATGTAAACTTCGTACCCAAGCTCCTTAACTACTGGGAAGTCTAGTATTGACGCTTCAGGCCAAAATTGGTATTTGTTTTTGACAAAATTTGGCACAGTTAACAAAAAAAGTATGCTGAACATAATGGTGACATAATAATTTTGAGTTTTGTCACCTAAATGTGATTTTAGGCCAAAATTGGTCCAAAAATTAGAACTACTTTATTTTTAACAAAATTTGGAACAGTTAACAAATAAAGTATGCTGAACATGATGGTGACATCAAAATTTTGATTTCCTGTTACCTGAATGTCATTTTAGGCCAAAAATGGTCCAAAAATTAAAACTACTTTATTTTTGACAAATTTTGGCACAATTAACAAAAAAAGTATGGTGAACATGATGGTGACATCAAAATTTCGGTTTTTTGCCACCTTAAATGTCATTTTAGGCCAAAATTGGTCCAAAAATTAAAACTACTTCATTTTCAACAAAAAGTGGCAAAGTTAACAAAAAAAGTATACATAATGGTGACATCAAAATTCAACCTCGTCCCCAGGGCATCTTGTATCTTTTCTGACCCTGGGACGGCGATACGAACATGGCCCTGGAGAGGAGGCTGGTCCGATATGAAACCTGATTGGCGCGGATATGTCAAATAATTATTGCGTCATACAAAACATTTTGGCGAGGCGGCGAGTCTGTGACCAACAGGAGGAAGCTGTTCGTTTTAAAATGGCGGAGGTGTATCAGCAGTATCAAGTTTTTTTTAAAGTGAAAAATTTAATAAAAAGCATTACTAAGCAATGAGAGTATAAAATAAGACATCATAAAGTAATACTGCTTACATGACAATATTTCAATAGCTGGGAATGTTTAATAAAGCTAGAAAAGTTGTTAGCTAGCACACTATACCTAACACACTATCAAGGTAAGAACAAAAGAAAGAAACTCAATTTGTTTCCAAGTGGCCAGGTTTGATTTGCAGCTTTTTGCAAAGACTGACGTTGCATAAAATTGCCGCCCATGTTATATATCAGGTTGTTATTAGTGGGCATGTTTTATTACCTTATATGCTTTGGTTACTATAAAAGATATAGGTTAACCGTCGGAGCCATTTTATCATTGAATGCACATTTATCCGGCCTAATTCAAGAAAATTCAAATTGCAAAAGCTTCAGTAAAAAAATAAAGTTATTGACTTGAAACTTGTTAAGGAGTACCTTTAAACCTATCTGATAAAATATAAAATTACACCAGGCATGAAAAATTTAAAAAGCCATTTTGAGGAAGAGAAAAAGGTAGGAAGATTTTCTTAAACTGATTCTTGCTAGGCCTTTTTTAACACGCTATGAAGAAATTTCAGAAAATCGAACTCAATCAAATTTTATTGAGCGCTCAATTAGGCATATGGTTAAATCCAGGATGTATTGAAGATGGTGGTAGATATTTAACAGCTCACCACTGTGATATATTATCTCAAGAGTTTTAATACAAATTACAAAGAAGTGAACATAAAAAATCACAAAAAAAGTCTAAACCGAGTATATAGTTTATAAATGAATGAATGAATGAAATAAACATATATTTCAGTTTACTAGGAGATAAATATACATTATTAATTAAAAATTTTTTTGCCCTAGTAAACCCCGGAAACTGCCAAAGTTAGCAGAGCTCGAAGTATGACAGCCACCGTGGACAATACAAAACACACAACTTACACAGACAACACTACAAAACAAGACAGACAAGCGAAAAAAATGTGAAAAATATTGCAATTGCAAATCCCAAGAAAAAAGTGGTGTGAAAGTGATTGTGAACAATAGTAATTTTAGGTATACATAAATTAAACATAATTAGACAACAATGTATGCTTTATTAGAGATTTAAGTCTATGCAAAGGGAGATCTAAAAGTCCCATAAGCGTCCCATAACTTCAGTAAAAATTAAAATATTGACTTGAGATTTGGTATGATATGGTTTTAGATTGGTTTGATGAAATTGAGCCAAAAAATAGTTCTATTATCATCATACATTCTGAGTTTCAGAATTTAGCCCTTTTCAAAGACGCCGATAAGCCGTTTTGACAGCATATCAATTTTGACCAAGATACAGATTCAGAAAATTTTAAAAGCTATTCTAACCTCAGAAATGTCAGATAAGATTCAACCTAAAATTATGCTAGTAAACAAAAAATTTAGTTGCAAGGAATGTCTCTTTGCTGACATCTTTTTGTGATAGGATGCTCTTATGAGAATACTGAATTAATCTTCACGGTTAGCTAGTTTGGCATTTTAAATATTTTCCAAGCAGAATGATAACAATAAATAGATGTATATATCAATAAAAATCGATTTTTGAACAGCAGCAGAATTTTGATGAGCTCTAAAAAGTGCGAATTTATGAAACTAATTTTGGTCCAAAATCCCCAAAATAATTTCCTCAAAAAATTATTCCCAAAACATTTTTTTCTCAAGGTAGCAATACTTTGCTGTTCGTAAAGTCGTATATCAATTCTTTCTAAACTATTAAGGCAGTGATACATTAAATCGAGAAAACAGATCACACGCAGACTTGTCGTTCTCGATTTTCAAACCAGCATAATGCTTTTGATAAAATTTTTGAATTATTTATGTTTTAAACAGAAAAAAACCTTGTTTTTGTATAAATTAGATGCAAATTAAGTGTATATACAAAATAAATGTGAGCTTGCTGAGTAAAAAATAAAAAAGCTGCAAGGCGTTTTAAAACATGTCATTAAGAAAAGAAAAAGCAGAATTTATCAGTAATGGGTGGCTTTTTGGAAATGTTAAGGCCACAAATGTAAAAGAAAAAAATACTTCTAAAGTAAATACTCTTCTGAAGCCTTTTTCACCCAATATAACTGCAAGCAGTGAGTCCACCATAGTTGAATTCAGTTTCAGCTAAGTATTGTTTAAATACAGCAAAATCTTTGTCATCATATAAAAGCAGTAATGCAGACACAGATATGAACTCACGGTAAATGAGAATTCTAAAGTTCAGCCAAAATGAATAAAAAATGTAAATGTTAATATGAGGTTAAATTTCTGCCTAGCTACTTTCAGTCGGGCACCTAGAATGATACGAACATTTGAAAATTATGTAGCCATATCTGCACCTTAGAGAACCAACGAAGTGCTATGTTCAGATGGGCAAATCATTTACTAATTTCCAAGTTTCCCCTAGCTACAAGTTTTGCAACCCAGTGCTTGCTAGTCAACCAATTCAGTGAAATACACATAACTAAATTGCTTGAATTTCTTCAAGTAAACAGCAGCCTAAATAACATTATTGTATATTTATACATTTACACAAAACAATCAAGGGCAATATGCGAGAAGTTTGTGTGTTGCGATGAGAGGAATCAAAACAAACTCGCCGCACGCATCTGTGACGTAAAAGGCCGATCTCGCTTAGCTCTGCAAGGTTATATATAAAACTTTGGTACATTGAGACAAATCTCATTAAATATTACACACAAAAATACTGTGTATTGGAGGGTCACGTGACGAGGCCTCCTCCAGGGCCATGTTCGTATCGCCGTCCCAGGGTCAGAAAAGATACAAGATGCCCTGGGGACGAGGTTGATCAAAATTTTGATTTTTGTCACCTAAATGCCATTTTAGGCCAAAATTGGTCCAAAAATTAAAACTACTTCATTTTCAACAAAAATAGGCAAAGTTAACAAAAAAGTATGCTGAACATATAATGGTGACATCAAAATTTTGATTTTTGTCACCTAAATGCCATTTTAGACCAAAATTGGTCCAAAAATTAAAACCACTTCATTTTCGGCTAAATCTGGCACGGTTAACAAATAAAGTATGCTGAAAATGATGATGGTACAAAAGTTTGATTTTTTGTCACCTAAATGTCATTTCAGGCCAAAATTTATCCAAAAATTAAAACTGCTTTATTTTCGACAAAAATTGACACAGTTAATAAAAAAAGTATGCTGAAAATGATAGTTACATCAAAATTTTGATTTTTTGTCAACTAATGCCGTTTAAGACCATAAACGTCTCAATCGCAAGAATTTCAACCATGAATGATAGGCTGTATTTTTTGTTAGCAATTTCTTTTAAAATGTGAGTTTATTATGACACGTTTCGTTTTGTTTGCGTTTTTTGTAAGATAAATGTCACTGATGGGCTTTATCTTCAGAGGTTCATGCACCAAACCCCTTCGAATGTTTGG
This sequence comes from Hydractinia symbiolongicarpus, assembly GCF_029227915.1. Lineage (NCBI taxonomy): Eukaryota > Metazoa > Cnidaria > Hydrozoa > Anthoathecata > Hydractiniidae > Hydractinia > Hydractinia symbiolongicarpus. The sequence goes on from NC_079878.1 coordinate 10,734,954, forward strand.
CACAATAACACAACGAATTAGCAGGTTTTCATCAAATATTTTGGTAGCGCGCGGAAATTCTTAGAGCCCCCAGGGCTTCTTGTTTATTTTAAATCGTCGTTTTATAAGCACATCATCTTTTAATCTACGGCTCACGTAAAAATCACCCGATTAATTATGCAATATCTAATAGCCAATCAATTCGCCATGGGAACCAGGAACTAGGCCTTTTTCAGGCTCCGCTCTATGTAAAAAAACAAAATCGACCTGGGGGAATTGATTGAAATCCATCCTTCCATCTTAAAGAGTGCTTAATTTTACTTTAGGTAACGTTGTGTATCGAGTGCTCATTTTAATCATAATATTTTACAGATTTACCCAGCTACCCTGTGGATTTTTTCCCGGGTTGACGACTAGTCTATATTAAAATACCCGTATCCCCGTATCTATATTAACCTGTATTAAATCTATATTAAAATACTCCTATACGTCTGTCTGTCTGTCGCGCAAAAAGATACCGCAAGAAGTGAGACGCACGCAATTAGCCAAATTCATACGGCGCGGTCAAGTTCGTCTGAATTCACTTGTAGGGAAAAAAATGAAGATATATTTAAGAACTACTGCAAAATGAAAACATATGGTAGTTTAGGCCAACAAGAAAAGGCTATTAGAATGTTACAGAGTAGAAAGATAGTTAACACTTTAGTTGATAGTTCGTGTTCATATGTTAAAGCAATGGTAAAAAAGTCATATGGTACTGAAGCAAGGCCAGCAGTGCTTGTTTTTGAAAATGGGTACCCTCAAAAAGCTCAATGCAGTTGTCCAGTTGGTGCAAGTGGCTTATGCTGTCACGTTCTTGCAGTTTTGTTATTTTTAAAAATTTCCACGACACTGGCAATCAAATTTTGGAACTGACTGTGACACAACAGTTACAAAGAACAGACGAACCCGTAGATTTTTTCACGGGCCACCGACTACTATTCTATGTTTGTGTAAAAATTTTAAATGTTTAGCGACACTACTCCATTGTATTTGCAACCACCAAAATATATTGACGATTGTTCGTAAACTATGAAGTGGATTATTCCGTAATTTCCGAATTGCTTGGGAAAACCTGCGTAGTACATGCGGAAGTTGCATTTTTGCAGCCTCGTTCCCAGGGCGTTTTTCCCCGGCTTGTCAAAATATCTTTTCACAATAAAAAGTATTTACACTAAAAAATAGAACTTCTTAGTATTTTAAGTCTTACATGTTCTTATACACATATTTCTTATTAAAAACACGTGTATCTGTGTTTTTTGGCTTGTGTACCCCTTCTAAAAAAGGCTCGTTTAATTCTAAACTACTTACAGTGATGAAACTTGGCACAGCTGTCGAAAGTTTTAATACAAACTCATTCTACCTAAAACAATTAATTTAATGACATTTAAGTTCTCACGTGCTTCTGATGCTACAACCTTTAATTATTAGTATATTTGTGCACTGTGGACCACAAAATGATTTGATTTTAAGAAAAATTTTTCGTGAAGTAAGTTATTGCATTTACAGATGTTTAAGGTTGGACAACAATATAATGACGTCATAAGGGTCAGCAATGACGTCATTCCGCTGAATAACATATTTCTTGAAACTTTGATTTGATTTGATTCCTGGTGACGATATATTCGTGCTTAGCAACCCCTTGAGAACCATCTGGTGACCAATATACATGTCATAAATATTTACATAACAAGTACATTTTGCAACAACCACTTTTCAAAATTCACCAAAAATACCCTGTTCCCAACAATCCAATCAGTCCACCCCCGCAAAGTATAACAGCCATAGTAAAAGTTAAGAAAAGTCACAAAATTTAAGCACTCAATCACATGGCGAACAAAAGTTATGCCCAGTCAAAAAGAGCACTTTGTGCCCTTCCCTCCCCCCCTCCAGTTACACAAGGGCTAACACCCGGTTTTCACTATGTTTTAATATTTGCAGGAATTACTTTCCTCTTTGAAGCAACATGCAAGTCTAAATGAAGGGATTTAAACTGGCTTATATGAACAGAGGTTCAAGATATTCATTGACAGGTTTTAATTTACTTTGTTATCCTATTTTAAATTTTAATCAACTTTTACCAACAGTGCTCCACGCAATACAAGCAAGTGTTAGTATACCTACAATCAAATTTAAATTGGTAATATTTACATAGTCAAGTATTAAATGCTGGTCGTTTAATGAAGTTAACGAGGAAGTTGGAAATTGGTTATCGTGTAGTGTTGCCACGTTGTTGTTGCGGCGTGATAAGTTTTGTGAATTGATTGATTGATTTTTATTTTCTTCTAAAACAGTGACTTTCCTGTCTACATCAGCATTTGTAGTTTCTTTTTGTTTTTTTATTGTTAATACAACTTGTTGAACATCATCACAAAGTGACAGTAGACTCTTATTGATGGAGGAAATGTTTTCCGAATATTCCATCGCTACAGGAGCTATGCTTTTGCTCAAAAACCCAACATCTTTTATTAGTTGTCTAAGCAACGTCTCAGGTAGTAAGCGAGTTAAAGTTCCGGCTTCTTCTTCTTCATTTTCACCAGTGCTGTTATTATTCAGAAACATGTGCTTTAAGACTTGTACTTGTTCGCTAAGAAATACTTTTTGTTCGTGTAAATCATCTTGTACATGCGCAGTAGCTTGCGATATAGAAGATGACGTCATCTCTCTCATCATACTTAGACGATACTGCGTAAGTAGTGAGGAAAACATAAGTCCTGAAAAAAATTGCACAAAAAAATTAAGGTAATCAAACAAACAAACAAACAAACAAGCAGAAAAACAAGCGCAACTTCAGATTTCGCAAGTGTCCAGAAAAGATAAAGGTTGTAGATCACATAAGTTGCCTGTAAAAAAATAAAGGTTTTCAGAGTAATCCGATATCATCATGATTATAATATGTATGTTTTCTTTTAATTTTAAACACAGAACAAAAATACAATGAACAAACAAAAAATCCGGAAAATCAAACACACCAAACACAGTTCCAGTGATAGAGCCGATAATAGACCAGTACTTTGTGCGCTCAACCCGTGATCTTTCTTTTTCATGAGACAACCTGACGGCAGCCGAATACGCTGAAAATCTTTCTCGCTCAACGTCCTCAGCAGAATTGTGTTCACGTTGCAAGTTGCGCACTAAAAAGTTCAATTACATTAAATAAATATTGCTAGATCAGTTGGCAGAAAAAAAAACCAATGCCTTTTACACACTTGCTTCGCTTCGTATACGCTTATAAAATATTTGTTCCATATTTCGAGGTATCTTTCGCTTTAATCCTCAAGATATAGACACTACATGCCTCTAGCAATTTTATTTTATTTATTCTTTTGATGATACACGGCTGGTCCTATATTTTAACGTAAATGACAAAAAAACGCTCACTTCGGAATAAACGCCAAGTTATACTGTCAAAAATCGTGAATAGGTTTAAAAGGATAAAAACTGTAGTTTTTCGGTACTCCGTTTAAAGTCCTTATTTTGTAACATTTCCAGAAATACGGACAAAAGTATGAGATAAATTCCTTGACATAACTTCCGAAAATTAAATCCAAATATTCGTTTCTGCCATCATATGCGCCAGGTGAAAAATTCTATTTTTTTATTAGACCCCAAGGCTCTTAAGCGGTAGTTTTTGGTGCCAGAGACAATGAGATTTTCTGCCATCGTAAACGCCATTTCAAGTCCAAAACGCTGCACACTGAGACAATGAGATCTTACCTTCTAACAATAATGTATGTTCTTCACCCACATATGTCAAATATTGTGGATCAGATCGATCACACCTATCCAATTGCTTTCGTGTTTCATTTAACACGTCTTGCCTTTCATCCAACACTGCTTTTATATTCTGAACATGCTCACGCGCGTTTAAGAAACATCTTTCTTCGTGCGACACATTTTCTTGTGCCTCGATTACCTGAACATTACAATATCGTATTAAAACCACCTTTTGTAGCAGAAATTGTTTATAAAAGAAATTATTGGCCTCCAAAAGTAATTTGCGGGTTTTAATTTCACGATAAAAAATATATTTCGCTTTTTAAAAATTAAAACGCCTTTAACATCTTTTTCAAATTTAAAAAGCTTTTCGAAATCAGTTTGCGTGCGCGTATGGGAAAGGGCGGGAAGCCAAGATCGGGTCCAAATTTAATTTTCTTGTTATTAAAGTTCATCGTTCTTTATATTCATGTTTACTGTTTTTTTTATTTTAAGTTTTTTTTTATTTTCTTAATTAAGCGTTTTGTTTAGACCTGGTAAGTCGTCCAATTAAGCTTGGTTTCCACCTAACGCTAACGAGCGGTAACTAGCGCTAACGAGCGGTAACCTTTTTTGAGCGGTAACTAGCGGTAACTTGTTATGTTTCCGCATAATTATAGCTAACAGTAATTATTGTTAATCTTTATGTTTATTATTTGTTAACTTTAATTTTTTAAAGCTTCCGTTGAAAGCATGGATTCAGTGGAGAAGATTTACCTGGATATTTTTTTATTTTTGATGAAGAGAAAAAGTAAGAGAAAATATCGTTTTTTGGGTTTGTCATTAACATACCGTTGCATACAAATTCTAGCTGATATACAACTTCATTCCAAGCATTCTTAACAACTGCTCAATCTTTATACTCCTTCTTAGATTTGTCGTGCAGACACGGATATTTTCGAACAGCTTCAGATAACTCTTCGTTTTCTTGAATAGTGAGAGCTTGTCTTCTTATTTTTTAGCCATTTTTTCACAAAAAAAGTTATTACATTCAAAAAACACTTTATTACAATAAAACGTTACTTCTCTTTCCATTACATTTATTAGCGGTAAATATGACAAAATTTTAAAATTTAGCGCTACTTATCGCTCGTGAAAAAGTTACCGCTAGCAAGCAGTAACTTTTTTTTCAGTTTTCACTGAAGAAAAGGTTACCGCTCATTTTTTATCGCTAGTTACCCCTCAATAGCGCTAGGTGGAAAACAAGCTTTAGTCACAAATAAAACAGTCAGCGAATTTGTTGATTTTTATCCGCATAAATCGTTGATCGTTTTTGCCTTGTTTACAATCATTGACCAATCTGCACTAAAATAAACTTTGATGTCCATCTTTATATGCCACATGCTATTAGAAGAAACGACTGAATACTATTCCCGTATTGTAACCAGTCATGACTTTTTAAAAACGATATCTGATAGACTTTAAGATCGAGCACAATAGAAAAAAAGAGTTACCAGATAAAAAAAAAATAGATAATAAAAAACATTGCTGAACCTGAATACAAAAACCTTAACCTAAACAAAAAATCCTTGTGTAACGCTTGAAAAAAACCGTAACCCTGATCCGTAACCCTGATTCGTAACCCTGAGCCGTAACCCTGATCCGGAACTCTGATCCGTAACCCTGATCCGGAACCCTGATCCGTAACTCTGATCCAGTATTTTGACCTGAATTTTGCTACAATAAAACAACCATAGTGTATGTGTAAGTTTTCAACTCATCTCAGCATTTGGAAATTTGGAGTGACATTATTACGATCGAAAACTTTTTGCGACTTGTGATAAGTCTTGTTTTTAACTGTTGGTATACTAAGACATTAAATTGAATAGTTGAACCAGATTGTGTGCTCACTACTGTGACTCTGAAATATTAGAATTTATCAAGTTTTAAAGTTAAAAATAATCAAAACCGTAAATTTCACTAGCTTAGTTGATATTACGTAAAAATGCTAATCAAAGCTTCACTATTTTGTCAACCATTAATGTCAAGATACGTTGTTGTGTTTGTCCATTTATGCAAAAGTTCTTATTCAAGACGGTGGATATGCTGAATCAACACGCATGTAGCATGTTAATGTAAGTCCTGTTTGTATCAATATAAATCAGGCAAAGGAAAATATATTTCCTCAAATACTAATGTTACACAAGTGTTTTGAAATTAAGTTGTTTTGAGGCAAGCTTTAATAAGGAACAAAAATATACACAATTATCAAAACTCAGCAAAAGTTTGCTGTGCCATTTGCATTTACAAATCACCATGGAAACTCAAAAAAAAGGTCCTAGAAACAACATTTGGAATAAAGAGGAAAAAGTCATGTTTTTTTACATTAAAGGGTGTTTTTAAAGTCATAAAAACATAAAAAAACCCTTAATGTAAAAAAACATGATTTTTTCTCCTTTTCAAACGTTGTTTCCAGGACTTTCTTCAGATCAAACCAAATTATTGACTTCTTCATAACTTCTTGAGTTTCCATGATCCACGGCTAAACTTTTGAGTATTTTTCTTGAAAAACAATTCTCCCAGGAATAAATAGATAAAAATAAAGTACAAACCTGGGTGACTCCAATTGATTCATCAATGAATTTCACTGAATCCTTCACACGTGTCTTTACAGGAACAGATAAGGCTTTTTGTACGTGTCTTGCCTTCTCTTTTCCAATGCGTAAAACAGCAGCTGAATTTTCTTTTCCAGATTTGATTAAGTTTTGTGAATGTTTTTGTATTTTTGAAAACATTGAACAAACGTTTTGACAAAATGTACTCTGTGAAATAAAATAAACGTATTTTTCACATTAAACTCTGTACTTTATACTTGCTTTTTTGTTTTCCTTTTTATAAAGAATAAATTCATCAAGCATTGCAGAGACAAAAACATTTAATAATAATAGTCTAACATAACACATTTTTTAAAAGAAGCTTGCAGGGAGAAATTATAGGTAAAACATGTTGAAAATCGTTTTAGATCAAAAATATTCTTGAAAATGATAGTTTTCTATAAATTTTGTTTTAATGAGAGCAAATACTAAAAACAATGACTAAATTTGACATAAAAAGTATTACAAGTACATCAGTTTAAAAATAACACTTTTTCGTAATGAACAAAACTAGATCTAAAATATTTGTAGGTATCTTAAATTTTTTTCAATTCAGTCGCGTGATCAAAAAGACTATGCACTTCGAACCATTCAAAAATTCACGTTTTAAAGCATGTTAACAATTCTTTTCCATCAAGGTCTGCTTTTTTACCAGTTTGTCAGTAACAAAGTCCTTCTCAGTTTCATTTTTTAATGTGACATTTTCTTTGTTATCAATTGTTTTACTACTGTTTTCCTTTTTTATTTTCATTTTTACGATATTTGTAGTTACATGCTCCAATAAGTCTTCAATATAGGCATCAGTGTTTTCATTCTTTCTGTTACTACTAGCAACATAAACACTAAAATCAGGACCATAATGTTCCATGTAATCATGATCAGGTATATCCCCAGATATTTCTTTCCCAACAACCATTGCAGTAAGTTGAGTCCAGCATCTTGAAGTGTTTGCAAGATTATATCCACCACCTCCTAATATCATGACAGGTTTATTGCATGCACAGATATCTTTCACGCAGTCAATAATACATTGGCTTGTCAAATTAAAACCACCAAGAGGATCGAGGGACAATGAGTCTGCACCACACTGCACAACAAAAACATCAGGCTCGAAAGACAAAACAACTTGGTTAAAGAGCTTATGAAAAACAAAGTAATACATAATGTCATCAATACCATCTTTTAATGGAACATTTACAGAAAAATATTTACCACTGCCTTTTCCTACGTCTTGTTTGGCACCTGTCCCTGGAAAGTAGCCATTTGAATGTTTATGTAAAGAAAACGTTAACACGTTTTTAGAGTATCGAAAAGCTTCCTCAACTCCGTCACCATGATGAACATCCAGATCAATGTACAAAACTCTTTTAAACCTACTTGTTAATTTTAATACACCAATAACTATATCATTTACATAACAAAAGCCAGCTGCTTCATCAACATGTGCATGATGCCAACCACCATGTAAGTTAATAGTAACGTCTGCCTCACCATTAATTAATATATCAGCAGCTGTAACAGTAGCTCCCACCACCATCTTTGCATAATCAAACATTTTTTTAAAAACAGGGCAGTCATAGCCAAATCCATAGTCACTTATTTGAAATTCTTCCTCCAACTCATCTAGATCAAAGGTTTCTTCACAGGAATCTTCATTTTTATTGTGATCAATCATTTCACATTCTAAAATGTTTTGAATTTTTTCAAGACAGTTAACGTAGTCTTCTGAGTGGAATAGCATTAAATCCTCCCGTAAGACAGGTGTAGGTGCCACAACAAAGACTTCATTAAGTAAATTGTATGCTTTAATTAGCGAATCCACCACCACAGCTCTGTTTTTAGTCTTTGGATGTTGATTGCACAGTGCAACATAACTCGGTGAAGTAATGTAGGCTACCTTTTTCTTGCTCATTGTTCCGTAAAATGTTAAATATTACGAGTTTTTGTCAACTACGTATTTGTTTTTTTATTTATGAAATTTACTATTTATTACATAATTTACCTAAAATATAAGAAATTCGTGCAATTCAATTTTGTCTTTATTTTCCGTCTCTTACATAAAAGCCCTTGAAAAATAAGGAAATACTTGCAAAAAGAACTATATATCATCTAAAAAATGCTTGTCTTGAAAACAACATAAGGAAGTGGTAGATTGCCTTTAATCAGTGGAAGAAAATTAACTGAGACACTATAGAATGCTAAGTAAAAAGCGATGATACATTGACATAAAATATTTGGAATTGTTAACAAGAGAGCAGAAAAAACCTTCATAATATTTTTGTAATAATATTTGTAATAAATATGTTTAAAATAATACTTAATGCATAAGCTTTTCATGCGCAAAGACTTCACAATTATTTAGTCTTTTTGTAAAATTAATAGTCATTTGCAATGGAAGTATAATAAAAAACTTACAAAATCAATTTTTGTAAATCTTTATTATAAATAGTTTCCTAGACAGTCAATACAGTATTTTGCAGTATTAATTAGAACTATCATTACGGAGGAGTGTGTTATTTTTGCGGCAAACACAACAGCAGTTGGCATATGGTCGTGAATTTTAGAACCCTTTTTTTAGGCAGCGCTTTTTTAAAATGGACACTGCAAACTGCAACATCAATGTCCACTATGAGCTACACCAGCTCTTTCACTCATAAACAAGAGTATTAAGTTTCTTCAGAAAGTTATTTATATTCACCTTTTTTCATTGCACTTTTCAAGCTATCACTTTAATAAAACAGGAGGGGAGCATGAAAAAGAAAGACAAGTAACATTGTGGTACCAATCAACACCTTAACCGTGCACTTTGAAAGTAAAAACAGTTTCAAAAACTACATTTTCTTGTCTTTTTAACAGTACTAGGATAACTAACAAACTATAGTCAACAAGGACCCCCAATAAAAATCAGTTGTTTTGGGGACTTTGTTTTTTCAAAAAGATGTTGAGTTAACTTTGACAAAGTGGAAGACAATGTTGGATACATATTTTCTCCATTATTGGCGTTTCAACTAATTGGTTTATTAGATTATATATATATATTTTTTTAAAGCATTGAAATAGGTTTAGTATTATTTTTAACATAAAAATCTGCAATTTTTTAAAAAAAAGTCATAGAATCATGATGCGTAAAGGGCATAAAAACACTAAACTTAGGATAAATCTGTTCCGTGCAGTGGTACAACTTTTTTGTTGAAATCCCAATTTGTTAGACTAGGTAACTAAAGCTTTTTTCATGGATACCAAATTTAGTTTCTCTCAAGCAAAAGGTTAAATGCAAACAAATTTCAAAGCAAATCCCTAAAATTCAAATTCTTCTTATAGCAAATACCAAATTACAATCAACCAATGAGCACAATGTCAGCGTGGTCACATCTTACTCTCTTAAATAATACAAAAATTAAATATTTGTTCAGGTAATAAAGTACGAACCTGTAGTTTAACTAGGCAACAAAACCTACTGTTGTTGTAAATACGTTGAAATCATTGTGTTCCACACTACAATTTTTATGCCAATCATATCTCTTTACTTTGCAGCAGATTTTGACTAATTATTGTCTCATTTTCATCTCGCACTGGCAACTTATGGCTTAAACCTTCTGTTTCAATCTTTTTTGCTCTAAATAATGGACCTCAGTCACCCATGCCACATCCCACAAATTTTCGGAAAGGGAGATTTACATCGTTTTATTACATAGATTAACGTTATTACCTGCCCGATGGCCATTCTCTAACAAGTGGCGGAACAACAAGAAAATAAAAAAATAACAACGAAAGAGGGTGTTGCGACAAGCATATTTTTTTCTATGTATGTTTTGCTTGTATTAGCGAATGTTAAATTAGCGAATGTCTGATTTAATGAAAGTTCATGGAAAAATAAGAATGTATGGTCGGAACAACAACAAAAAAATAATAATAAAAAAATAACAATGGAGGAGGGTGTAAGGACAACCGTTTTCTATGTATTTTTGCATAATGCATGCAGTTCATATTTTTAAGCTGCGAAGGAAAAATAATAATAATTTGTCTCACTAAAATAATGTAACTAGTACTCAAGGTGAAAAGATAAAGATATGCAATTTTTTTTCGTGTTGCTTTGAAAGTTATACAGCAAGAATTATTCTTGCGCTGTTGCGAAAGTTATACAGAATATACCTGCATTGTTTTGAAAGATATACAGCAGGTTATACTTAGGCTGTTTCGAAATTTATACAGCAAGTTATTATTTTCCCATTTAAAATAATAAAACACAAAATTTATTTTAATAAAAAGTTAAGCGTTCTTTTAAATTTTTTTTGCGCAGTCTTACGAAAATTAAAATTTAAGTGCAAAAAAGTTTCACTAAAATTTAAAAAATAAAATAAAATTTAAAGTCTTTCGCGACATTAAAATTTTTATTTATATTCATAACGGAGGAGGGTGTTATGACATGTGTATTTTACGATGTTTTAATTTTTTTCAAATATCATTGATTAAGATTTAATGATATTAATTATTTTTCCTGAATGATATCGACTAAGAAATTTAAGATTTCAGCAAGTAACGTAATTCTAAACATATATTAATCACAACGAAGGAGGGTGTTACAACATTCATAATCTGTTTTTTTCACAAGATGGGATAAGAAAATGATTGTTTGTTGATATTTCTATTATTTTTTTTATTGTGAAAGTTAGGGTCGAGTGAGCCCGTAGAACAACTAAATAAGTTAGAGTCTAAACAAGCAAAAAGCTTACGACAAAATATTTTTGATTTAAAACAGACAAAAAACAATTATTCATATTTAATTGCGTTATTCTCTCATGACATTAATTACGTGATTTTTATAATGTTTAAAGATGTATCATGATGGTCGCGATATGGATCGCGAAAGTCACGATGCATCGTGAAGGTCAACCCAACGATGGATTTCACAATGCTAAAAAATTTTACTATCGCGACAGCATCGTGAATCGTGCGTGACACGCATGATATGTGATCCACGATGTTAGGTGTCCTGATTCCAGTACTGTATGTTATTGATGCTTGGAATCAATGGCTTTATCTTTTTTGTTTCCCTAATTACGAAATCTTTCGCACTTACAGGAGAAACGACTGATTTGGCACTGAAGCAAGCCTTGATTATATCACGTTGTTCGTCATGTGAAGGGTTTTGGAATAAAGCGCAATTTTTTTGAGTAAATATATGTTAGTTGATATAAGCCTTCCTTTCTGAAAATTCAACATGGTGTTCGATTTTTTCATAAGAGTGTGTGAAAAGCCATTAAAGATTGTCATGGCCCTAATTAGATTACATATGGCATAATTAAGCTACCATTAGTCACCTAAAATCTAATACACCTTTACAATAATTCAATTATACATGCATTCCTACAGCTCTCCATCGTTTTACAAATTCAGAAGAAAGGAGGTAAAAAAGTTTTTATAAAAGTTTGTTAGAGACAAAAGCGCGTTTTCTCCACTTCTTTAACTTCCTTTGTATCAATTTCTTTGAAATTTTCAACAAACGCTAATAAGATACAACTAGGTGTGCTTTTCATTAAAAATAGAAAGCGGCAAGAAAAATAATCACTAAAGAATGTGTTTTCTCCTTAATAAACTCTTATAAAAGTGTGATGTTTACCTCCTCCAATCGGGAAATAAGCTGCGATGGAGTGTTAGTTTTCCTGAATTATCATAAAGGTGTATTATAGGTGTTTACCTTTGGTTAAGTAAAGCTAGCCGTACCTAACAGCCGCACCTTAGCCGTACCTTAGCCGTACTTAAGAAAATTCGTAATTAGCAGCTCTGTGTAAGACCACTTGCTTTTAAGCTTAAAATTAGTAGTTAATGTATATCAAAGTTAAATTGTCTAACTTTTATTTCGTCTTTTAGGTGAATATCTATGCCGATAAAAATGAAGCAAAATGGAGCACTCCATCGTCGAGCCCCAGTAACCCCCAGGGAATCCTCAATGATGAAATACCGATAATAATATATCTTACATGTATTATAATTTTTATAAAATGATTTTAATACAAATACAAAAGAGATTTTTAAAATTGAATGTATGAAAAACATTAGTAAAGTAAGATTGAACATTATTACGCTGCGGACAATATTAGAGCTAGCGCTAAAAGTGACTACAGCTGGCTAAATTTAAATACGGTTGCCAAAATAAGGTACGGCTAGATAATATTAAGGTACGGCTGGGTCTTATCATATAAGAAACAATTTTAAATGCTAAAAACGTTCAATAAAAACGAAATTATGTTAGGTACGGCTAGCCAAAATAAGGTACGGCTGGAAAATATTAAGGTACGGCTGGGTCCTATCATATAAGAAACAACTTCAAATGCTACAAATGTTCAATAAAAACGAAATTATGTTAGGTACGGCTAGCCAAAATAAGGTACGGCTGGAAAATATTAAGGTACGGCTGGGTCCTATCATATAAGAAACAACTTCAAATGCTACAAATGTTCAATAAAAACGAAATTATGTAAGGTACGGCTAGCCAAAATAAGGTACGGCTGGACCATATTAAGGTACGGCTGGTTTCCTATCATATAAGAAACAACTTTAAATGCTACAAATGTTCAATAAAAACGAAATTATGTTAGGTACGGCTAGCCAAAATAAGGTACAGCTGGAAAATATTAAGGTACGGCTGGGTCCTATCATATAAGAAACAACTTCAAATGCTACAAATGTTCAATAAAAACGAAATTGTGTTAGGTATGGCTAGCCAAAATAAGGTACGGCTGGACCATATTAAGGTACGGCTGGGACCTATCATATAAGAAACAACTTCAAATGCTACAAATGTTCAATAAAAACAAAATTAAGTTAGGTACGGCTAACCAAAATAAGGTACGGCTGGACAATATTAAGGTACGGCTGGGACCTATCATATAAGAAACAACTTCAAATGCTAAAAACGTTCAATAAAAACGAAATTAAGTTAGGTACGGCTAGCTAAAATAAGGTACGGCTGGACCATATTAAGGTAAGGCTGGATTTTATTATATAAGAAACAACTTCAAATGCTAAAAAAAAATTAATATAAACGAAAAACAATAAGTACGTAGAAGAAGTAGAGTTTACTGGAAAGTAAAGTGCGGGCGAGGTTAAGAAAAAAATTGTATGCAATATGCTCTACTAGGTTGGCTCCACATTGTTTTCTGCACAGGAAAATAAAAAAATGCTACTTTGAAAGTGATGCGGTAAATCTTCTGTCTAACTGAGGTATAGACAGTGAATGTCTGAATATGGAGTAGAATTAACGTTTTCGCCAGTTGAAGGACACACGCGTTTTTATTCGTTGGATGTTATAGTTAATGGAAGAGATGTAAACTTTTTATATAAAACAAAAGAACTTTTAAAAAATTTTAATATTCGTTGTTGTTTATGAGTGCACGTTATTTTAATGATGGAAAACGATAAGAAAAAGGAAGAACCTAATAAAGCCGTGAAACAATGTGTGAGTAAAGGTTTTTGATTTTTAATTTTGATTGTGTGTCCCGATTTAATTCAGCATATACACTTTTTATAAAAACAATTTTTTATAAGAACAATAAGGTTAAAAATTATTGACAAATAAGAACGAAATAACAACTATACTCAAGGGCAAAATTTTACTGATTTTTCTAAAAACAACAACAAACATAAAAAAATATTTTTTGACAGAATTAAATTGAGAATGCGCTAACACATTAACAAATAAGATGAAAAATAATAACCAAGAGAATCCAAGTCTAGGTGGTTTTTACAAAAAAAAACTGTCACTTAATTCCTCACACACTCTTTTTTTCTATTACAAGAGCAAAATATACACTACTATTTTCTATTTTCAACACCTAAAAAATATTTTATGCTCAGATGAAGTACACTTCTTGGCATACTAGTTTAAACATGCAAAATCACGCCTGGTATTTTCGGTATGTTGTCAAATGGTTCATTCATTTTACCACCAGACCGATAGCAAAGAAATATTGTCGCGACTAGCACTCTCCCAAGCTGTGTGTTTATGTTTTATCTCGCGGAAAACCGGAACCCAGAACTTTAAAGAGGACTTAAGTCTTAAAATGTGAGTAAATAAAGGCTAGTAATGTTAGATGCTAAGTTAGAGTCTCGATTACTATTGAATAAATCTTTTGGAATTGACGGAAAATTTCGTTTTTATTGAACATTTGTAGCATTTGAAGTTGTTTCTTATATGATAGGACCCAGCCGTACCTTAATATTTTCCAGCCATACCTTATTTTGGCTAGCCGTACCTAACCTAATTTCGTTTTTATGGAACATTTGTAGCATTTGAAGATGTTTCTTATACGATAGGACCCAGCCGTACCTTAATATTTTCCAGCGGTACCTTATTTTAGCTAGCCGTACCTAACTTAATTTCGTTTTTATTGTACATATTTTAGCATTTGAAGATGTTTCTTATACGATAGGACCTAGCCGTACCTTAATATTTTCCAGCCGTACCTTATTTTAGCTAGCCGTACCTAACCTAATTTCGTTTTTATGGAACAATTTTAGCATTTGAAGATGTTTCTTATACGATAGGACCTAGCCGTACCTTAATATGGTCCAGCCGTACCTTATTTTAGCTAGCCGTACTTAACTTAATTTCGTTTTTATTGTACATATTTTAGCCTTCAAAGTTGTTTCTTATATGATAGGACCCAACCGTAAAATATATGTTGTCTTATAATTTTCATATTTTTCCTCTCTTTTCCTTACCTATCCCCTTTATTTTACTTTACTTGATAAGTCGCATTGAAGTTCACCGCTCGTACTAACCACCTTTTTATTGCCAGCCGTACTTAATTTGTCGATTTGGGAATCACCTTCCCGCGCTCTCCCCCGTTTGGTTTCTATAAGGGCAAGATGTTTCGTTAACATTTTTCGTATTTTGCGGGTTCATTGGCGATTGAGAAACAGAAATTCAGTGACACAACAAATTTACCACTACGATTAGCTCAGTTTTTTCCATTAAAATACATTACCTCACCTTAAAAAGAAAAGTGTAGTTACGTACGGTTAAGGTACGGCTTAGGTACGGCTGTTAGGTACGGCTAGCTTTACCTAAGCTTTACCTTTGCAGCTATAGCTAACTTTGTCTAAGATTATTATTCTTTTTACAGAATATAAAAATCTTATTTCGTTCTTGAGATATCCTGTTTTAACTAATAGGGTTAATCAAATTATTTTTTTGTAACATTTTTGTCCGCTACGAAACAGGCGTGTGAGCTAGAGTAGTTAGCTAGCTAGATAGCTAGCTACCTATAGCCATAAGAAAAGCCTAACTAGATATTCATTTTTTGCTTGCAAAATAGATAAATTGTCCCTTCACCCTCTCTTTCTGCAAACCGCTCATACATTGATCTCATTAGCTAACACACCCACAGAAAAATAGAAACAAAAACGTAAGATGCCAAACCAGTTTGTGTACCGCCAGGACTATATTGCTTCCTGATCAGTCCGAATTTTTATCTCTGCGTAAAAGATATTGCAGTACTACAGACCCGCGCCCCACGCGCCATCCAATTGCCGAGAAAAAGGACCTAACCTTGCTAGTAGAGGACCTAAACTTTGGAACAAATTCCTATGCCAATTCAAACAGGATGTAAGATATAAACTACATAAACTCCACTATCAAAAGGTTCGGTTTCAACACTGCCAAAATCTTTATCGCGCATACACAAATCGACGACGACGACAAATTGTCGATGGTAACAATGCATGCATTTTTAAAGTCCAGCATGCTTGCATGGTCGCAACAAAAGAATACCTTAGTGTCAACTTCTTCTCTTGACTATTTCTCATCGATACCTTCTCTTCACAGTACCATACATCTTCCTTGCTGTTCCGAACTGAAATAATTGTAACCTCTTACACATGAAAATCTCAATCTCCACATTTTTATAGCTCATAACATTCCGCTTTTTCCCCACGACTTGTGTCTCGCATTGGCGCTGCGATTATTGATAGACCTGATGAAAACGTTCGAATCACAATCCGATATGGAAAAAGAGACAACAGGTCCTGGTCGCATAACCTTAAGATCTTATTTTTTGAGTAAAAAAGCTACCTGTATTAGTAAAAGTTTCTTAAATTTGCAGAGCTTTTTAGTACTTAGTTTCTTATAAACGGTTTTCACCATAAAAGGACAGAAAAAATCGTTATAATTTAAGTATGCTACATTAACATATACGTATAGGCATCGAGAAAAAACTGTGATTTCTGTTAGGTTAATGCAGGAGGACTTATCTCAAACTTTTCTATAGTTTAAGATGATTGTAATGCATGTATTTTCTTTATTTGTTCATTGCAGATACAGGGATAAGGCTAAGCGTCTGTGGAACAGGCTAAGGAATGAAAACTTCTCGACAAAATAAAAAAGTCTACCAAGAAGATAAAACCACACAACAGTTTACCTATATAAGTGTATGAGGTGGCATAATATGCTATCACCAATGGCCACACAACCCACTGGTGGCCTTGTGGTAGGGCGTTCGCCTTCACTGCAGGAGGTCTTGGGTTCAAACCCGACCAAGTCATGCCAGAGACTATAAAATTGTGAATCGATTCTTTCTGCTCAAGGTTCAGCATGAGAATAGGATTAAACTAATTAAGCTTTAAATGCAGTAGGACCCCCTTCGCAGGACCCTCATTGATAACAGTTCCTATAGAAACTGAAGAGGCTATCCTGGGTAAATAATAATAATAATAATAACCATACTGGTCATATGGGCACATTATTTCTGGCTCCTGAGAAACAAGTACTTGCTAACAATGCTGCTCTTTAATTGGGCATCTTGCAGTTCACTTCAATTCTAGATACGCTTAACTGATTTTAATAATCGATAGAAAATGCTGCGGGGACATACAAAACATTTTAACCGAGTACCCACAAAACTTTAAAGGGCTTGATAGGTTAGCTACACACAAAGTCAAGTTACACACTGATTGTTGCCACGCAAGGCAAGTAAGAAAATAACACTTTATTGTCACGTGTCATTTCGGGATAAAAGAAATTACGTATTAGAAAATGATTTAAAGTGCAGATAATTTTCACCTTGGCCCTGAAATTTATAACTACCCCTTACAGCAAAGCATAGGTGGTTAGTTTTTTCTTTATGATACAGTCTAACGCAGAGTTTATTCCACATTTTTTACATAAGTGAGACAACCTTCATAACATGCCTTTTAGATGGACTAAAGAGCAACAGAACTGTTTTGAAGAGCTCATATTAGCATTCAAGATAAAGACTCTTTTGCTATACTTTGACATCGGCAAGCCAATTTCCATCATAACGGCTGCACGTATCAGTGGTATGGGAGCGATATTGGGACAAGGAAAGTCAACCGAAACTGTTTCTTACAGAGTTGCTGTTGTTATATTCGTTCCGATTCCGTCGTTAAATTACGTAGTTATAGTACAAGACATAGCATCAAGATTCCCAGCAACAAAGTTAGTGAAATTAGGTATAATCCACCAGTTTCACACACGAAGCCGCATTTAAAATAACCTTCAGATTCAGAAAATCTAATCAGTAAGTACAAAGTGCGGACGAGCTAGAAGATAAACGTTTAGTTTCATACCAAAACATGTTTAACTGTACCAGGCTGAGTCATTTTAAGGGGGAGTGGCAGGGTGCTAGGCTACAAAGGCCCCCAAGAGTCACAAATTTAAGTGTACTGTTTAGATTATCTAAAAACAATGAAGTCAACTGATCTGTTTCTTTCAAATTACACTTAGTTGTGTAACAAAATAGAAAAAAAAAATCTTATCATGTATGCAATGTATTAGGCCAACCTTGTCCCCGGGGCATCTTGTATATTTTCTGACTTCGAGACGGCGATACGATGTTCGTCTGGCCGTCCCAATGTAAAAAAGTGACAACATGCGCTTGGAGCGAGGTTGGTATTAGGCGTAAACAAGAGACGTAAACCAAAAGCCTATTATAAGAGTGCATAAACATAATTGAGGCTGACGCAAAATTTTTTCATGTTCTTTAAAAAATGTATTATAAATATAGCTAGTAGAACTTTGCCTTCAGCGCAACACAAATGCTCCACTAGAGATAGGGAAATGTATGTTCTAGCGCAGTTGCGTGCGCGCAATGCCGTGACATCACGGCAACCCACAGGAACCCCCAGCAAGTCAAAAAACAATCCCCTAATAGTCATCAATCCAAGACCCATCCCATATTAATCATCAAAGACCTAATCCCTAATAGTCACCACACCCATACTGACCCATATTGATGACGTCATGTCGAATAAGAGGTCCAATATTTTCTAGCGCAGTTCCCTAAAAATCAACGCACATCAAAGTAGACAGCAAATGAGTAAAAAGGGACTTTCCCTTATATTCATCAAAAATCACGCATGTGCAGAGGGAATTTCCCTAAATAACCGCGTTAGATTTGATCGTTATGAAATCTTCCGACTTTGTAAAAAATTCTATATAATAAAGAGAGAATGGAATCAAAACTGTTAAACAATCACATGATATTGCAAAAGGTCGTGGCCTTAAAAGGTATTATAGACTACGTAAAGCTGAATTAAGTGACTTATTGGACTTACCACAGAGGCCACCCAGAAGGGCCGGAAAACAAAAGCCGGTCAGGCCTGTAAAGATACAGCTGTCGCTATGGATCATGTGGAAAAAAAGAAGATGAACCCGGAGGAGGCCAATGATGGGGAGTGCATTGAGGCAGAGAAGGTCTTTCATAGTAATATGGCCTGGGTATTCCAGGGTAACAATGTAGACGACATGCTGGATGTGATGTTTGCCCGGGTGAAAACACATGTGGAAAATCCTGCGTTACCACAATACTATACCTCGACATAAACTTTCACAAATTGAGACTAACAAGGGGTTCATCATATATACAAGCACCTAAAGGGATAGCCTCCAAGAAAACCATTATTAACCCAAAAAATGATGATGGGGAGTGTTTCAAATGGGCCATTATAGCATCACTGCATCATGAGGAGATTGAAAGGGATCCACAAAGAATTAGCAAGCTGAGACCCTACGTAGGTCTTTATAATTGGGATGGTATTGAGTACCCAACCGCTATCAAATCAATCTATAAATTTGAGGTCAATAACCCTGACATTGCGATAAACGTCCTTTATATAGATGGAAAGAGAATCAATATCCTACGTCAACCGGCGCATAACGGGCGTGGCAAGCAGATGAATCTACTGCTTATCACCAACGTTAAAAAGAGACATTGCGTAACCATCAAAAGTCTCTCGCGGCTCCTGGGTATTGAGACCTCAAAAAATACTGCAAAATGCACTTTTGCCTAAACTGTCTACAGGCTTTTCCAACAATTGAATCGAGGGAAAATCATTATAGGTACTGTAAAGACCACTCTGCAGACAAGAGGGGCCATTAAATGGTTGGCCAGGGCAGGTGTCCAAAAACTACAAGATGTAATTAAGGAGCAGCGTCAAGCCCTGGAAGATAGGGATGGTGCCCTTGCCTTACTAAATGATGAAATTGAGGACAGGGATAGCCAACTTATGGTATTGGGGGATGAAATTGAGGAGCTAAAGCAACGTGCTGTGTCCCACTTTGAAGATCTCGGAAAGTAAAATAGCATGGTCATCATCCAGAAGAGTAGTGGCGATCCCTTCCAATACCTTGCCATTTGCGGTCAACAGGGGTATGTAGTACAGAAAATTCGGAATAAACTCGTTGATTAACACAAGGGCGAGATCGTGGTACTGGCCGAAACCCCCAATTCCATTGTTCACTATATTTGGCTCAGGGAACGGGGCTGTATTGAAGTAAACCCGGAGAGGGCTAGACATTTTAGGCTTGGTGAGAATTACATGCAAAAGTGGGTGGAGTAGCATCCCACCCCTAGATAAACCACAAAAAACATTACCACTTTTTGATATATTGTGGAGGCACTTCAACGTCTTCAGGTATCAGCAACAACGAAACAAAGTTTCTTTCGGGACCGTCCTTTAGGTAGTATAAAACACGACTACCTGATACTATACGGTCCAATCTGTAGGTATGTTTGCTCCAAAAAGCTTCCATTGCGCGTTTTTTAGAGTCACTATGCTTTTCTTCTGGTTACAAGAGGTACAAGTATAAATCATCTTCGGGTAGAGGATGGTTTATACTTGTATCTCCTTCTCTTCAGGATATTGCTGACTTTTTGCAAGTGGGATATCTTTGAGCTTGATGGCCTTGTTAGGTTTCATCTCATTCATGGCAGTCTTGGTATTATTAAGGCTTTTGACGATAGTATACAGGTGCTTGACCCAAGTGCTACTAGTCTCGTTAGAGACCAACTCCTGGGTATCTTGAGGCTTGAAGAGTCTCTCCGCAAGTACCTTGTTGTACGATTCCACGAAAGCCGTGAACGTATGGTGGTATTTCGTGGTATCCCTCTTGATTTCAACACCCTTATCCTCCAATAATTTCGTTACTTGGGATTTGAACTCACTACCATTGTCATATTGGAAGGTTTTGGGGTATCGTAAAGGTCCCGCTTTATAAATATCTTTGATCATATCCGCGACCTCGCTAGCTTTTTTCATTCTTAGAGCTAACGTCAATGCCTGTTAATATATATTTACACGTATTGCCATACAAGTGATCATGAGGCATATAGAGCAGGTCAAATTGATGCATTTCGTCGGGCGTTATAATGGTGAAATGCGGATAATCAATCCTTTTAGGACCTCGAATGTGCCGTAGCCACAAGAGTTGCCTGGATAGCCACTGAATTACCTTCTTTTTGGAGAGACTGCTCTCCTTCGTAAGTAATTTGATAGCCTTGCGGCCGATCCACAAATGCTTCGGAGTGTAGAAGATATTACTTAGTCTTCCCATCTCTTCTTCGGTAACAACGTGCGTTTTTGACATTCTTCTTTATTAAAAAAACGCACGTTGTTACAAATACTTGTAGGAAATGAACCCCAGTATAGACAATGAGTCAAGGACGAACGTTAACTCACCATCCTGCTGTTGCTTCGAGGGGGTGTAGAAATCTTTCAATTGCGGAGCTTTTTTGTCCGAGTTGATGTAATACTGATATATAGAGTCATCAAGCTCCCTCAAACTTTTTCCCGCCTTAAGTT
This sequence comes from Hydractinia symbiolongicarpus, assembly GCF_029227915.1. NCBI lineage: Eukaryota > Metazoa > Cnidaria > Hydrozoa > Anthoathecata > Hydractiniidae > Hydractinia > Hydractinia symbiolongicarpus. The sequence goes on from NC_079878.1 coordinate 10,756,424, forward strand.
GCTTCTCTCGTTTCTCGTTGAACCTAATTTTTTTCTAATTTTTTTTTGTCAATCCCATATCCACTCCGCCTGAGCTTCATTTAGTCGTTCTATCGCACGGTCATGTCTTTTCCTCTCCGCCTTGCCGTGCCCCAAGAGCTTTGAAAATAGAAAGTTAGTCCCACTGAACGCCAGTGCGTTGATTCCCGCGCCTGCCCCGATCACGGCTATAGTTGCCATTTATTTAATACTCAACACAATCGAGCTTACCATCCAAAATATTAATTTGCGCGTCTTGGAGGAGGTATACATAACACCCAAAATCACCGGCCCCATCAGCTTTCTTTGTAATGTGCTGGGTAATGGCATTACTCAGACGTTGTAGGGGTCTTCCGCTACCATGCAAAATATTGTCAGGAGATTCCATGAAGTCGATGAACAACGCGTACCGTTCGTTAATAAATTGGCCAATCGTGACGTGGTTACCAAAGAGGTTCACGACTTGTTTTAAATGATCTTTGGGAAGCATGGCATGGCTATACAATTCGTTGGGCTCCCCCTCGACAGTGACGCTAATCTTTTCGATTTTGGGGTTATAAAACGTTTCGTTAACACTGGCATAGAGCTTCACTTTTCCAGGGTCTATGAGCAATAGCAGGACACCTTTGAATGATTTTGATGGAGAGTTGATCTGGAGGTTGTAACTGGTATCTGCCTTCTTCATGGTGACCCCCTTTATTCTCAGGATGCGTTCATAGGGCAGGGCGAGTCTTGGATATCTCGACATCATAGCACCCGCCAGGCCTTCATGGGTAATCTTGTCAAATTCTAACCTAATATTGGTGATGTTGTTTGATCTTGCTTGGCTGCTGTAGACCCCGAGGCCGCTGTCCCTCCATCTTTAATAACGTCAGCGTAAGGTGCGAAATTTACGATGAATTGTAATCCGTCATAGAGTCCTGCTGGATAGAACGGAAGTTCACTAGTCAATTCAAACATTTGGCCTAGGGGCATGCAAAAAGTGTTCCTATAGGCTGCCACGATTGCTTGTTCTTCATCGGCCCCCACATGGAAGCTAGCACTTACCTGTAACGCCCTAATGGTTCCGTCGTTGGGATTAATACCATGCGAGATGAGATTATTGTGCCGGTCAAATTTGGGTAGCCAGAGATCCCGATAGACGACGAGGATATTGTAGTCGCTTATGTTCTGCACCTTTTCACCATTTAGAGTAACACGTAGGTTTTTCACCCGACTTTTCCCTATGTTCGACACGATGGTTCTTGTTGTATTGGTCCCCGTCAGCGTCAGGTCAAATAGGAGCTTAAGACTAACCGGAAAGATGACATCATTTTGGGGCATGTTGGGTATATCAATATAGAGGTCTTCATTCTGATTAATGCTTGATGAAGTGTGTGAGATTTGAACCCGTTGACGGCGTCCTTTCATACCCAGAATTTGCTTGGTCTCCGTATATGAATCTAGTATGTTTTCAAACACATTCATATTTATTATAGGAGGAAAAATGTTGTAAATAAATGGATAATCCAATATTCACACCGGAGGAGGATATTGGTAAGCATGATGATAAGGGTGACAAAGAGGATACCCAGCAATCAACGCAACTCCCCGGAACATCCAGGACCTCAACGCCAGGACAGCAGCAACAACAACAGGGAGGTTTACGTGATAGAATGACAAAATCTATACTACAGAAAGAGGTAAGTGATTTCTATATACATATTAATAATAATTGGAATCTGGGACCTCTGGATGAAACCCAGGTAGATATAAACGTGACCAATGGAGCTTCGAGTTTGAGGATGAGCAGCTCTTTTTCAAAAATATAAGGCTTACCAAGGGGAATGGGACCGGCTTCCTGGCATTAAGTACATTAAAATATAATGGTCTTCCTGCTCAATATACTCGAGATATGGGCTTTACCGACTATCGCTCTACACCCAATAAGATGGAGGTAGTCCGGAAACTTGCGTTGGAAGTTAGTACTATTGTTAATGAGGGCGAGGAGGATCCGGGTGAGATAATTCAAATGAAAACGATCAATAATATCAGGACAATTATGCATGATGTTGAGACCCTTACGGAAAAAACGCCATTCTCGATGCGGGAACCCTTACGGAGGATACTTCATTCTCAGGCAAATTCACCGAATGTGAATTAACAGGATTCGATCTTGAACTGCAAACCTACCAGGGGAATATTAAAAGTTTGGAAAACAAAATAGCTTCATATAATGTAAGCATTAGAAATTCGGAGGATAGTATCAAAAGGGTAAGTAATCAGGTAGATGCCGATGGTGAGATCCACAAAGGCGCAAAGGAAGCCATTGAAAAGCTTGAGAGGGGTATTAAAAAGATAAATGATGAAAGGGATGCTTTACAGGAGAAAGTTAAAGAGCCAATTGAGACATATTAAGGACACGCTGTTGAAGATCTCCGGGGATGATACAACTCTGCTTGAAAAATTCAAGATACTCTTCAAGGAGCAAGGCCTTACCATTGCAAGTGTGGTCTCTGCCGTAGGTCTACTAATTTCCACCATCGTACTCTCTGTTACAGGGGGAAGCGCCGGTGGTGCTGTAGGAGAAAGTGCCGCAGCGGGTGGTGAAAACGGGTTCGTACAAAAGCAACTTGAAAGGCTCGGGAACCTCCTGAAATATCTGGCAGGTAAAGCAGGTGCCGCATTGCCTGGAGTTATCGGTACGGTGGTCTCGTTCCTTCTGAGGGTAGTCTCAACCATCGTTACATATGCGGCTAAGCATCTGTATATGGCAGCCGCTGTCGCTGTTGGGTTTGTCGTGCTATATGTTAAATAAGATCTATTTTTTCAACCAAATATAGGCTAAAATGAGACCGACCCCTATGGTGATTAATGAGGCCTTGGTATCCTCGTGTTGATTTTGTGGAGGTTGTTCAGGTATGCGGGACGACGATGTGGGCCTTGGAGGTATGGATGATATAGCCTGTACGGTATAATCTGGGGTATGTATAGGAGGTGTAATAGGTGTTGTATGCTTTAGAGGTATGGGTGGTATGGCATGAGGCATGGCATGCTGCACAATAGGCTTGCTATTCAGGTCAAGTCGTATACCGATCATTGCATTTGCGGGTGCGATTATACCCGATAATTTTGCCTATACGCAAGTTCATATTGGAGGGTAGCATGTACACGTGATACATGACGTCAAAGTTCACCGTAGTTCTAGCATATTGCAATACCTTCTGGAATTCGGTGATTTCATGGCTTTCATTCTCTTAACGTTCTACCATAGCCTCAAATGTTTGCAATAGGATTTGCCTTGCTGTATAATTATCGGCAGCAGTCCCTAGAAGGGACGTCTTGGCCCCTTTTTGTGATCCCAGTAACAAGACCACGTAAACCCTGATACTCTCACTCAGCTTGGTCATACCCTCTAATGTTAGACCTTGGCTTGTCGGCATGATAAATTTGGTCCAATCACCGTCAACTTGAGGCCACCATCTACCATCTGTCAACGACGACATGACAGCCTTGAATTTATACAGGGCTTTAGCATCTGCACCGTGCTCGCGGCATTCCTGTGCATATCCAGAGCTCGTAAAGCATGGGGACCTTCATCCTTGCCAGAATACGACGCAAATGATAATAGACATGGAATTTGAAGATGGAGTTGATAAGGGGTACAGAACCCGTCATGTGTTTGCTACAGATGCCTAGGGCTGTGGTTGCACAATGGGTAGTGAAATTAACCTGGATATTCCAATAGTCCAACGCTTGCCCTTTCCAATTCACATTAACGGGGTCATCAAGGTAAAATTGTTGGGACCTTTATAGCGTTCTTCGTGAATTCGGGGAATACCACAGAAATATGCGAGTCTGTACTCACATACAGATCCTGATGCTCCAAATTGGTTACGCCAAGTGGCCATTCTCTCCTGTTACTTTTATACTTTGCCGAGTGATTGTATTGGTATATGTTTATTTCTTAAAACAAAAAGATATGAAACAACTCTATATAACCGACATAGATAAACCTACCATATTTGAAGACTACCTTGGACAGGATACTCGTATTGCTCTGAAATTCATCAGCATTAGACCCAGATGGCTGAATTTATACAGCAACAACGACAATACGATCAGGAAAGTGGGACTTGATCAGAGGGTGACTCGCATCTCTATTGTGAATGGTTTGTACAAAATCGAGGATATCGCGGCTATTGTCAACAGCCAGGCAGAAGATAAAATCAAACTGTTTGTTTTGAAAAATGGGTACTGTAGGCTCCGTGTCAACGAGGGGTACTCGGAGGTGATTCATCGACCATTACAGGGGCTCCTAGGCCTATCCTACGACCCAAGTAATAAGTATTATATGAAGGGCATCTTATACAAGATCGATACATAGAGGAAATTTAGACTTGTTTGCCCCTAACTTGATGAGGACAATCGCCTGCTTGATGGTAAAAAATCCAAGGTTCTGGCCTTGCTTCCTACCAAGGAGTTAAACGCCTGGGGAGATATGCTAACCTGTACCTTTCACACTCCTCTTTACCTTCCACTGAAGGGGTACACTGACCGTCTGGATTTCATGCTAACGGACGTCTATCATCATGAGAAGAACGTCACGTTTTTGACATCACAATATGCATTCTCATAGAATAAAGATGAGCGATATCAGCAAACTTTATCCGAGTTTGCCGAGTGCACCCGCACAGGGCTCTAATAAAGGATGAGGGACAGGTTTTTAGGCTCAAGAAGATAGAGGATATTGAACAATATCTCCGGGATGAAATAAAGGAGAGGAATAGATTGGCGAAAAAATTCATAATGCACAACACGTGGGTCAGGATGTGCGACCATAGTCTGCTTGGCGTAAGCGTGATTACGTCAGGGCTGGGAATAGGAGCCATGACCTGAGGTTTGGGAGTACCCCTAGCTTGTGCCATGGGGCGACTCGCGATTGCCGCCGGAATAAGCCAAGTCGGTCTTCGAAACGGTTCAAAACGTCTGCGTGTTAAGTCCAGAAAACATGAGGGTATAAGGCTACTCGCAGAGGCAAAACTAAACTCGATTGTAGATCTGATCAGCAAGGCAATGGAAAATAGTATAATCAGCGACCATGAGTGTAATCTGATATATGCTGTTGAAGGAGCAAATGCGTCAGAGGTTTAACAGAATCGTGAATGCTATCAACGAACAGGAGAGAGCCCAGTTTGTTACCAAGGTAGGGAGGAGGGGAAAGACGAAATTTAAAAAAAACTTCAATCTGTGCAATATGCAAGCACTATGTAGAGTCCCCACCTGAATATAGGCCTTAATTTTAGGAGAAATAGAGGGTATAACAACCGTAGTCACCAACTACAGTTGCTCAGATAACAGTTGTACCCGGCGGTTACAGACGGTCGGGTATATATTTTATATGTCATACGGAGCCTATGAAATAATATGTTTTTTCTAGTCCTCGCTTAGCAATCATTCCTTTTTAAAATCCTCGTACCGGCATTCCGTGATGTGTGTCTGGGGGTAGTAGTTTCTACCTTGTACGTATACGGACGAAAGGGCCAGAATAGCACCGGCTTGGCAGGGTTCATCATACGGTACCGGCATACCGTAGAATTTAGTGGCAATTGTATCCTTGTAATATCGGAGCTTAGCATTCACGTAACGGTCCGTTTTTACAGGCTCCGTTGTCAACTGCTCGGAAATCAACTCTTCGACCTTTGACCAGATTTGACGATATTTAGCAACCAAAACTGGATACTCCTCGAAATCTAGACTCATTGCCGGTGACGCATTAGCGTTATGCCTAGTCAGCCTATTCGGGGACCAGATTTTCGGTGTCTTTACCCTCAAGGCCACCACAAGTCCTGTGTATGGTACCTTGCCACATATCGTTTGTACATTTGTCATACGCATCGAGTACCCTTTCACAGCCATTGCATTGTTCATTCATTTATTAGGACATCAAGACGTGCCTCCGGATCCTTAATTCTCCGTTCATTAGACCCCTCCTTCTCCTCCACATGCTATGGTTACAAGTGGTGAGGATAGACCGATGGCGGTAAGGAAGGTCATAAAAATCATACTTTTCAAGCTATATTAACAGTTGATGCACATTTCATTATAAGTTACACATATTTCAGTACATTGGGATTCCTCTCAACGGCTTTGTTGCACATTTCCTGCGTCTTTAAATGGCCCGGTACATATTCGATTAGCCATAAATTCCTTTCAACGGCCTCATTACACCTTTCCTGCGTTTTGAACCTATCCGGTATATGTATGATTTGCCAGTGATCTTTTTCAACAATTTTGTTACACATGTCTCGCGTCTTGAGGTGATCCGGTACATACTTCAGCAGCCATGGCTTCTTATCAAAGCCTTATTGCACATATCTTGCGTCTTGAAACTTATCTTTATTATAGTAGTATTTATCTTGCAGCAAATGTTGCAAGATAACGTTTTCAGGCCAACCCCCACAATTGTTCAATATCTGCCCTTTCATCCTCCGAAAAGCAGCAATCCATAACCTTATCTGGATGTCAGGCTAAGGGACCTAGCTCCTCTTTAATCCTAGCCTTTTCGGCTTTCCTCTGGCGATAGGCGGAGAGTAGTTCGGGTCTAATATTCATGTTATTAATTATATCCCGAGTGACAAATCAGTCCGGCATATACTTAAACATCTCTTTATCACTCATAACAGCCCATTTACACATGTACTGTGTCCTGAGCCGATCCGGCACATGTACGAGTGCATAGGGCTCCTTTGCAACAGCCTTATTGCACATGTCTTGCGTCTTGAACCTATCCGGTACATATTCGGTATTTTCGGAATCATCCTCAACCACATAGTTATACATTTCCTGTGTTTTGAAACGATCTGGCACATACCTGATTTTATAGGGATTACCTTCAATCAGTCGGTTGTACATGTCCTGCGACTTGAATTTTGAAGCTACATACTTGAACAGATGGGGTATTACCTCAACGGCATTGTTGAACATGTGGAGTGTCTTGAACTTTGACGGCACAAAATCGAGCATCCGGGGCCCCTCCCCAACAGCCTTGTTACACATGTCTTGCGTCTTGAATTTTGAAGGTACATACATGAGTGCATATAGATTCTCCTCAACGGTCTTATTACACATTTCTTGCGTTTTGAATTGATCTGGTATACGTCTGAACATGTGGGGCTTCTTTTCGAATGCCTCGTTGCACATGTCCTGTGTCTTTAAAACGATGCTTCTCCTGCCCATCTTTATAGAGAATTTTTAACAAAGTCCGAAGATTTCATTCTGCTCAACCTTGTTGTACGATTCCACGAAAGCCGTGAACGTATGGTGGTATTTCGTGGTAGCCCTCTTGATCTCAACACCCTTATCCTCCAATAATTTCGTTACTTGGGATTTGAACTCACTACCATTGTCACATTGGAAGGTTTTGAGGTATCGTAAAGGTCCCGCTGTATAAATATCTTTGATCATATCCGCGACCTCGCTAGCTTTTTTCATTCTTAGAGGTTTCGCTACCCTATACCTTGAGGCAACGTCAATGCCTGTTAATATATATTTATACGTATTGCCATACAAGTGATCATGAGGCCTATAGAGCAGGTCAAATTAATGCATTTCGTCGGGCGTTATAATGGTGAAATGCGGATAATCAATACTTTCAGGACCTCGAATGTGCCGTAGCCACAATATTTGCCTGGATAGCCAATGAATTACCTTCGTTTTGGAGAGACTACTCTCCTTCGTAAGTAATTTGATAGCCTTGCGACCGATCCACAAATGCTCCGGAGTGTAGTAGATATTACTTTGCCTTCCCATCTCTTCTTCGGTAACAACGTGTGTTTTTGACATTTTTCTTTATTAAAAAAATGCACGTTGTTACAAATACTTGTAGGCAATGAACCCCAGTATAGACAATGAGTCAAGGACGAACGTTAACTCACCATCCTGCTGTTGCTTCGAGGGGGCGTAGAAATCTTTCAATTGCGGAGCTTTTTTGTCCGAGTTGATGTAATACTGATACATAGAGTCATCAAGCTCCCTCAAACTTTTTCCCGCCTTAAGTTGCTTCTCTCGTTCCTCGTTGAACCAGTCTATATTTTTTTGTCTATCCCATATCCACTCCGCCTGAGCTTCATTTAGTCGTTCTATCGCACGGTCATGTTTCTTCCTCTCCGCCTTGCCGTGCCCCAAGAGCTTTGAAAATAGAAAGTTAGTCCCACTGAACGGCAGTGCGTTGATTGCCGCGCCTGCCACGATCACGGCTTTAGTTGCCATTTATTTAATACTCAACACGATCGAGCCTACAATCCAAAATATTAATTTGCCCGTCTTGGAGGAAGTATACATTACACCTAAAATCACCGGCCCCATCAGCTTTCTTTGTAATGTGCAGGGTAATGCCATTACTCAGACGTTGTAGGGGTCTTCCGCTACCATGCAAAATATTGTCAGGAGATTCCCTGAAGTCGATGAACAACGCGTACCGTTCGTTAACAAATTGGCCAATCGTGGCGTTACTATCATGGTTCACGACTTGTTTCAAATGATCTTTGGGAAGCATGGCATGGCTATACAATTCGTTGGGCTCCCCCTCGACAGTGACGCTAATCTTTTCGATTTTGGGATTATAAAACGTTTCGTTAACACTGCCATAGAGCTTCACTTTTCCAGGTTCAATGAACAATAGCAGGACACTTTTAAGTGATTTTGATGGAGAGTTGATATGGAGGTTGTAACTGGTATCTGCCTTCTTCATGGTGACCACCTTTATTCTCAGGATGCGTTCATAGGGCGTTTGCAGGGCGAGTCTTGGATATCTCGACATCATGGCACCCGCCAGGCCTTCATGGGTAATCTTGTCAAATTCTAACCTAATATTGGTGATCTTGTACGTAGCATCGGCCGGCTTGGCTGCTGTAGACCCCGAGGTTGCTGTCCCTCCATCTTTAATGACGTCAGCGTAAGGTGCGAAATTTACGATGAATTGCAATCTGTCATAGAGTCCTGCCGGATAGAACGGAAGATCACTAGTCAATTCAAACATTTGGCCTAGGGGTATGCAAAATGTGTTCCCATAGGCTGCCCCGATTGCCTTTTCTTCATCGGCCCCCACATGGACGCTAGCACTTACCTGTAAGGCCCTAATGGTTCCGTCGTTGGGATTAATACCATGCAAGATGAGATTATTGTTCCGGTCAAACTTGGGTAGCCAGAGATCCCGATAGACGACGCGGATATTGTAGTCGCTTATGTTCTGCACCTCTTCACCATTTAGAGTAACACGTAGGCTTTTCACCCGACTTTTCCCTATGTTCGACACGATGGTTCTTGTTGTATTGGTCCCCGTCAGCGTCAGGTCAAATAGGAGCTTAAGACTACCCGGAAAGATGACATCATTCTGGGGCCTGTTGGGTATATCAAAATAGAGGTCTTCATTCTGATTAATGCTTGATGAAGTATGTGAGATTTGAACCCGTTGACGGCGTCCTTTCATAGAATCTTTCCCAGAATTTGCTTGGTCTCCGTATATGAATCTAGTATGGTTTCAAACGCATTCATATTTATTATAGGAGGAAAAATGTTGTAAATAAATGGATAATCCGATATTCACACCGGAGGAGGATATTGGTAAGCATGATGATAAGGGTGACAAAGAGGATACCCAGAAATCAACGCAACAACAACAGGGAGGTTCACGTGATAGAATGACGAAATCTATACTACAAAAAGAGGTAAGTGATTTCTATATACATATTATTAATAATTGGAATCTGGGACCTTTGGATGAAACCCAGGTAGATATAAACGTGACCAATAGTAACTTCGAGTTTGAGGATGAGCAGCTTTTTTTCAAAAATATAAGGCTTACCAAGGGGAATGGGACCGGCTTCCTGGCATTAAGTACATTAAAATATAATGGTCTTACTGCTCATTATATTCGAGATATGGGCTTTACCGACTATCGCTCTACACCCAACAAGATGGAGGCAGTCCGAAAACTTGCGATGGAAGTTAATACTATTGTTAATGAGGGTGAGGAGGATCCGGGTGAGATAATTCAAATGAAAACGATCAATAATATCAAGAAAATTATGCATGATGTTGAGACCCTTACGGAGGAAACTCCATTCTCCGATGCGGAACCCTTTTGGAGGATACTTCATTTTCCGGAAAATTCACTGAGCGTGAATTGAAGGGACTCGATCTTGAACTTCAAACCTACCAGGGGAATATTAAAAGTCTCGAAAACAAAATAGCCACGTATAATGTAAATATTAGAAATTCGGAGGATAGTATTAAAAGGATAAGTAATCAGGTAGATGCCGATGGTGACATCCACGAAGGCGCAAAGGAAGCCATTGAAAAGCTTGAGAGGGGTATTAAAAAGATAAAGAATGAAAGGGATGCTTTGCAGGAGAAAGTGAAGGATATATATAGCCAATTGAGACATATTAAGGACACGCTGTTGAAGATCTCCGGGAATGATACAACTCTGCTTAAAAAATTCAAGATACTCTTCAAGGAACAAGGCCTTACCATTGCAAGTGTGGTCTCTCCCGTAGGTCTACTAATTTCCACCATCGTACTCTCTGTTACAGGGGAAAGCGCCGGTGGTGCTGTAGGAGAAAATGCCGCAGCGGGTGGTGAAAAGGTGTTCGTACAAAAGCAACTTGAAAGGCTCGGGAACCTCCTGAAATATCTGGCAGGTAAAGCAGGTGCCGCATTGCCTGGAGTTATCGGTACGGTGGTCTTGTTCCTTCTGAGGGTAGTCTCAACCATCGTTACATATGCAGCTAAGCATCTGTATATGGCAGCCGCTGCCGCTGTTGGGTTTGTCGTGCTATATGTTAAATAAGCCCTATTTTTTCAACCAAATATAGGCAAAAATGAGACCGACCCCTATGGTGATTAATAAGGCCTTGGTATCCTCGTGTTGATTTTGTGCAGGTTGTTCAGGCCTTGGAGGTATGGATGGTATAGCCTGTACGGCATGATCTGGGGTATGTCAACTGCTCGGAAATCAACTCTTCGACCTTTGACCAGATTTGACGATATTTAGCAACCAAAACCGGATACTCCTCAAAATCTAGACTCATTGCCGGTGACGCATTAGCGTTATGCCTAGTCAGCCTATTCGGGGACCAGATTTTCGGTGTCTTTACCCTCAAGGCCACCACAAGTCCTGTGTATGGTACCTTACCACATATCGTTTGTACATTTGTCATACGCATCGAGTACCCTTCCACAGCCATTGCATTGTTCATTCATTTATTAGGACATCAAGACGGGCCTCCAGATCCTTAATTCTCCGTTCATTAGACCCCTCCTTCTCCTCCACATGCTATGGTTACAAGTGGTGAGGATAGACCGATGGCGGTAAGGAAGGTCATGAAAATCATACTTTTCAAGCTATATTAACAGTTGATGCACATTTCATTATAGGTTACACATATTTCAGTACATCGGGATTCCTCTCTACGGTTTTGTTGCACATGTCCTGCGTCTTTAAATGGCCCGGTACATCTTCGATTAGCCATAAATTCCTTTCAACGGCCTCATTACACCTTTCCTGCGTTTTGAACCTATCCGGTATATGTATGATTTGCCAGTGATCTTTTTCAACAATTTTGTTACACATGTCTCGCGTCTTGAGGTGATCCGGTACATACTTCAGCAGCCATGGCTTCTTATCAAAGCCTTATTGCACATATCTTGCGTCTTGAAACTTATCTTTATTATAGTAGTATTTATCTTGCAGCAAATGTTGCAAGATAACGTTTTCAGGCCAACCCCCACAGTTGTTCAATATCTGCCCTTTCATCCTCCGAAAAGCAGCAATCCATAACCCTATCTGGATGTCAGGCTAAGAGACCTAGCTCCTCTTTAATCCTAGCCTTTTCGGCTTTCCTCTGGCGATAGGCGGAGAGTAGTTCGGGTCTAATATTCATGTTATTAATTATATCCCTAGTGACAAACCAGTCCGGCATATACTCAAACATCTCTTTATCCCTCATAACAGCCCATTTACACATGTACTGTGCCTTGAGCAAATCCGGCACATGTACGAGTGCATAGGGCTCCTTTGCAACAGCCTTATTGCACATGTCTTGCGTCTTGAACCTATCCGGTACATATTCGATATTTTCGGAATCATCCTCAACCTCATAGTTACACATTTCCTGTGTTTTGAGGCGATCCGGCACATACCTGATTTTATAGGGATTACCTTCAATCAGTCGGTTGTACATGTCCTGCGACTTTAATTTTGAAGCTACATACTTGAACAGATGGGGTATTACCTCAACGGCATTGTTGAGCATGTCCAGTGTCTTGAATTTTGACGGCACAAAATCGAGCATCCGGGGGCCCTCCCCAACAGCATTGCTACACATGTCTTGCGTTTTGAATTTTGAATGTATATACATGAGTGCATATAGATTCTCCTCAACAGTCTTATTAAACATTTCTGGCGTTTTGAATTGATCTGGTATACGTCTGAACATGTGGGGCTTCTTTTCGAATGCCTCGTTGCACATGTCCTGTGTCTTTAAAACGATGCCTCTCCTGCTCAACCTAGCGCGTCTTTACTGCGCATGCGTTGATTTTTGATGAATATAAGAGAAAGTCCCTTTTTACTCATCTGCTGTCTATTTTGATGTGCGTTGATTTTTAAGGAACTGCGCTAGAGAATAGTGGACCTCTTATTCTACATGACGTCATCAATGTGGATCACTATGGGTGTGGTGACTATTAGGGATAAGGTCTTGGATGATTAATATGGGATGACTATTAAGGACTATTGACTATTAATAATTTTTTGACTTGCTGGGGGTTCCTGTGGGTTGCCGTGATGTCACGGCATTGCACGCACGCGACTGCGCTAGAACATACATTTCCCTATCTCTCCACTTCTATTTCCAGGACTGGAGATTTTACCAAATGGTTTCCCCATCCTCATTTCGTCGGCATTGTAGTTCGCAATTCCTTTCTTTGTATTGGGTAGTAACGCGAGAAATGACGGTTTGTAAGGGCGGTTTCTATGTTTAAGGTGTATTGATGGTAGCATCATTTTATTTACATTGTTCAACAACCAGCTTCTCAACTTCTTTTATGTGAATTCAACTTGTTTTTCGTGGGAGGTAGACTTTAAAATCGGTTTGCTTTTTGCGAAGCAAATAAGCTTTGCGAGCAAAGCAAAATTGTGGAGATGCTTGCTACGCGAAGTATGAATTATTGAGATTCCCAAAATTTTGACGAAAATATTAAAATTGCGGAAAAAAATGATATAAATTATAAAAAATTATATAAAATCAGCGTAAAGAAATCTGATATTTTTGCTCAAAAAGGTAAGGTAATTTTTTGTCTAGCAGAAATGTTTTTGTATTCGTGTACTTAGCTTTTAAAACTTTGTGTTGGATGATGTGCAGGCAGTAGACATGTATAATTTCCACTGCATGTATTTTTGAAAGTGTCTAGGACAAGAAACGTGATTTAATTTCCCTTAGCCTTGCATCAATCAAATCCTGAAAAAAAACGCTTTTAGAATTATTTTGAAAGATTTGGAAACTGTTGGCACCCTCGTTGGTTGGAACTTTTCTAAAAATTAATAAAATTAACAATTTTTTTAGTTTTTACCTGCCGATTGAATGACCGAACCTACCTATTAGGAAAGATTGTCAACTTGCCGAAAATGCCATGAGCTTGGACATATTTTAAATAAAATATGTGCTTCTTGCATACTTTCCTGAATTCGCTTCATGTTCCTAAAAAAAACAGCACTTTTAATTCCATTGACTTTACCATAAGAAAATTGTGATTTATAATTTATGTGGTTAGTCTCACTAATTTTGATGGTTATAACCTCTCATTTTCATTTCTGGATAAGACAACAAAGGCAGTTCTAGAGTGTTAAAAGCTTTTATTTGAGCTACAGAAATAAGTTTAATAAGCAACAACCGTTATGTCAGATTAAACCCACAAAGCAAATTTGCAAAAAATCAGTGTTATGACGCAACGAATTGTTTTGGAGAGCGTTTATTTTACTACTCCGTCCCTAGGGCTCTTATAAATATATATATTATAATATTATATATATAATATATATATTAATAATATATATATATATACATATACTATATATACTAGTCGTTAGCCCGTGGAAAAATCCACGGGTTCGCCCGGGTTCCTCAACAGCCTTATTACACATTTCCTGCGTTTTGAATTGATCTGGTATACGTCTGAACATGTGGGGCTTCTTTTCGAATGCCTTGTTGCACATGTCCTGTCTTTAAAACGATGCTTCTCCTGCCCATCTTTATAGAGAATTTTTAACAAAATCCGAAGATTTCATTCGACGAAAATGAAACGTGATTTAATTTCCCTTAGCCTTGCATCAATCAAATCCTGAAAAAAAACGCTTTTAGAATTATTTTGAAAGATTTGGAAACTGTTGGCACCCTCGTTGGTTGGAACTTTTCTAAAAATTAATAAAATTAACAATTTTTTTAGTTTTTACCTGCCGATTGAATGACCAAACCTACCTATTAGGAAAGTTTGTCAACTTGCCGAAAATGCCATGAGCTTGGACATATTTTAAATAAAATATGTGCTTCTCGCATACTTTCCCGAATTCGCCTCATGTTCCTGAAAAAAAAACCCAGCACTTTTAATTCTGATGACTTTACCAAAAGAAAATTGTGATTTATAATTTATGTGGTTAGTCTCACTAATTTTGATGGTTATACCCTGTCAATTTTATTTCTGGATAAGACAACAAAGGCAGTTCTAGAGTGTTAAAAGCTTTTACTTGAGCTACACAAATAAGTTTAATAAGCAACAACCGTTATGTCGGATTAAACCCACAAAGCAAATTTGCAAAAAAATCAGTGTTATGACACAACGAATTGTTTTGGAGAGCGTTTATTTTACTACTCCGTCCCTAGGGCTCTTATAAATATATATATTATATTATATATATTTTAATTTGTAGTATTCAAATACCAGCTCTATCATAAATGTTGATGCAAATTTCTGATCATCAGCTAAATTTTCTTCCCGCCAAAATTTTTTATGTTGTCAATGAGTCACAGTACCGAAAACAATGGCTCCCGTGGTTAAATTTGCTTTCATGAAATACTTTTTTGCAAAAAAAGTATTTCATGAAAATCTCATCGTGCTTAATTCCTTACCATAACTTTCACTATTTATTTACTATATCTTCATAAAAGTCTTTCCTCAATAAAGTACTGTGTAAACTTTAACACAAGCCGCATAAATTAACACCAAGAATCTTAGCCGCATAAATTAACTCTTCAACGACAAAACCAAAAGATGCGTGACAACAGATTGTCCACAGCAAGAATTTCCACCATGGAGGAACTCGTTTGGAAGCAATAACCTTAGCAACAGCTTTCTTTTGCATAAAGGGGGAAGTTTGGACAAAATATCGGACAAGGAAATCCTTTTTGTTTGCGAGAACTATGGAAAACTGGACAATTAATGGACAGGACATCTCCCCTGGTTACCCGTAAGAATGATTTAGGCGGCAAGACGATTACTCCATAATTAGGGAACGTGTTAACAATAATTCGGACATGTGGATTGACTTTTTTTTCTTCCTTGAAACGCACAATAAAATTCCTGCTGTTTTAAAAAAAGGAATTTTAGGTTCATTGTTATCTCACAGACGCTTCTGCTTGTTTCAAGGCAGGTTTGTTATATCTCGAGGTTTGCTAAATTCAACATTAACGATTCGTAGTATGCTTTGAAAAACGTAAGAATATATTTAGGCACGCCGACGTGATGTAAATCTCTCGTTTTCCACTCTCTACTATTTTTACATGTTCCACAATAACTTATGGAAAACTATAAAACCAATTATATTGATTACAATAACAATTATAAGGTCAAAAACAGAAATTCTGCCATGTTGTCATTGTTTGTAGTTCAATTCAATATTTTAGACACATTACTGCTTCTTATTTACACGGGGATATTTTATCCTCCGGAAAAAAGTCGTAGAAAAACTACTCGTAAAATTTAAAATATTTCCACTCCAAGCACTCCTCTTATCCGAGAATAGGATCATTTGAGAGGTTGCAGATGAAGTCAACACCTTTTGCACAGATCTCAGGTTGTCAGCCATAAAAGTTAAGTAAAAGAGAAAACATCATTTTTAAACTCTAAAGGTTCACAAAAAAGTCCAAATTATTTAAAGGGTTCTCGTTGCACAACATGGTGAGTACAGTATGTTATACTGATTCTGCTCCTTTCACAATTAAAAAACTACAAGATTAAATTTTAGGTAAAATACAAAACTAACATAAAGTTAGAATTACATATTTCCTGTGAAAGATTTTAAAAAACAAATCCATTTAATAAATTCACTAATAACTTTAACATTATTGGAAAACGAAATTTTCATCTGAAAAATCCTGCTGCATTCAAAGGTTACAAAACTTGTCCAGCCACGTTGTCTCGTCTAACCATAACCAGTTTATAAAGTTTTGCACCATCGGATCTTATAAGCAGAAATGATCATCGAGTCATAATTTATACTGGCATCATCACGCGCGATGTTAACATCTGCGAACGAGACGACAGTTCGTCGTATTTATATCTAAAACGTGAACACGACGCAGAAATTTGCTCAGCTTTCTGAAACGAAAGCAAATCATTGTTTGTGAGTTGTGAAGATGTTACAGAGTTCAGTTCGCGGGTTTTTACAGGTCTTGCGCTTGTGCAAGTTAACGCTGCATTGACGGAGGAAAACTCCGTCGCAAGTGAATTTTTGTTTAGCAAGCTCATGTACCATGACGTCAGAGAGAAAATGTTGCTACGACACGGTGCGACTTCATGTAACACGCGGTTATCCGACCAGTAAAACACAGCGCGATTAAATCGAGGTTCAATGTCCACATATTTCGTGCGTTCGTTTACGTAAAATCTTGAGACACCACCATCTTTGTCTCGATTATAATTTTTATTACAGTGATAGACACATGTCAAAACACGTCCGTTATCATTTGGGTTATCGACATGAGGTTTATAACCAAACGTACTCTGTGGAAAACAAGACACTTGCAAGTGAGACTTATGCGTGACGGGTGTGTTGTTTATTTTATTTAAATTTAAAGACATCACAAGATTGTCAAAAGACTGAACTAGTATCTTTATTTTCGGGTGAACTTTCTCCTCCCCAGTTACCCACGTCACTTCGTCACTTCTAAATAAGTTACTTTCATCTGACAGCCTTCGACTCTCCAATTTCACGTGTATAGCCTCGGTTTCAATTAACACATTTCGTGCAATTTCGTCATGAATATAGTTGTCTATAACACAGACTCCGCATTTCATCAATGCTTGTAAAACTTTCACTACAAGCTCTTCATAACATTGTAGTTTCATAGCATTTAAAAAAAAATCATCTGGTCCGCAATTTATCACTTTCGTTACACCAGTTTGCTGGATAACGCTTTTAAAAGTCCTGCACAGCTCTCTGTGTTTACGCCAGTGCAAAGTTTGATGTTTTTTTCCACAATAATAAACTTTTTTACATCGCATACATTTAAACACACTCCGATGTTTACATACAGCACATTTTAAAACGGGATTTTTCATTGTACGTACCCAAGCTTTTTTGCAAGTACTTGTAGGTGATTTACTTCCAGCCATGCTTGACGGGCAGCACGACTCACAACAGCCAACTAAAAAATAACATGATAGAGCGCATGTTTCATTATAACCCGTCATACGCCCGCCAGGTCAATTTTGTTTTCACTAATTAAAAACATACTAGCCTGCCCACACGTACTATAGTAAAACATCACAATTTATATAAACAATCATTTTAATAAAACAGTTCTGCCGGCCAAAATACGATGTTAAAAAAACAAAACAAATATTATGCTGTACGTATAAATATTTGAATGATTTTATTTACACAAGATATAAGAGTGTAAAAAAACATTTTACACTTAAAGTTGAAAGCACATTTTTAATCCACATATGACCATGGCTTCAAATTAAGATACAAACGTTTTGCACAGGAAAACTTTTATTATTAAACATTAATATTATGTAATTGTACAATTGTTTTATTAACCAATCAAAACATCTCAAATCACGTGATCACATTAAACCATTGAATTGTTTAAATTAATATTGATCAAAAACGGGGGTAATAAATTATTTATAAAATATGACCCGAGAAAGGAGAGAAAAGATGTTCTTCGACAACAACAAAAGAAATGGAGCACTATCTCGGAATTTTACATTGGGGGGAGTCTGATTACGTGTTTAAAAATACACGGAAGAAAAACAAAAATAAATAAATAATTTCGTATTAACATTCAAATTTCAAAAAAAATTTACCTAAAGTTGTTATTTGAACCATAGCAAAGTTTCACAAAAATTTTTTGTTGTTGAAAGCATTGAGAAATGGTTATCTACTTCACCTAAAAACATGGATTTACTAACCGCGCAAAAAGATTAAACAAGGTTCTCTGTGAAAAATTGTCAATATAAATATTATTTTTCTCCGCAGATGACACGCTTGCCGAGCGTCGTTTCCCATAGCAATTTGTTTCTTTAATTCGACAAAAGAATATCACAAGCAATTAAAATACCGAACAAAACGGCACAATGACATCACCATAGCAACTAGGATTTCGGACCACCATCAAGCATCCTTTTAATGCAATACATGCTTTTATAATTTAGTTTAGCTGTCAAACTTGGACGAATTGTTTTTCTACACGCAATCCTGCGAGCATCACCTTCGTCTAGGATCTCTACTCAAGTTAACTTGCGACGGCTTTTGTTGCATGCCACTCGCAGGCGACTGTTGCGACGCGGCAAGACGTTGTCGCGGATCACTTGGTGGATGTTTGACGATATTATCACTATTTTGGCGCCGTAGCAGTCTGGGATCACCCTTCTCACTGCCTTGGTTTCGTTGGTAAGGATGAAACCTTTGTGATGTGGACTTGTTACTGCTGGATGGGTGGAGTGTGGAGCCGTCTGGTGGAGGGGGTGGTGGTGGTGGTGAATGAGTGGGCTGGCCCGCGTCTAGGTTGCTTCTTTTGTCGCTTGTTTGCTAAACATAAAAAAACAAACAATTTATAGATAAAATAAAAGAAGTCTTTCCATGAAAAATTACAGACGAAATTTATCGCTAGTAGTATGCGTAAAAAAACAAACAAACAAACAAACAATCGAAAACACGAGAATTTATTACAGATCCAACTTTACTGTGCGTGCCGACATATTATGTCGCATAGCAAACATTATTTTAATTATACATTGCTGTTTCCTTTAAGCTTTTTCTTAAGTTACCTAACTTAAGAAAACGTGACACTTGTCATAATTGTCCATGTTTGAATGTTCGAAGTTGTGTTCAATTGTGGTTCTCATCCAAAACCAAAACAAATCAAACGGATTCTATGAAACTGTCAAAAAATGTCGTAGTTTGTTTTTGTTGTTTTTAAATGTTTGTAAAGAAAACGTGATAGAACGCATTCTTAAATTTTTTTTTTTAACGATGATTTCGTTCTATTTCAACCAGGAATCACTTTGAGTGCGACGTGATGTTTGATAAGAATTTGCTTTTTAAGAATTTCAGGCTGGGATTTCAGGTTAAAAACAACAGGTGTACTGTTTAAAACAACAGAGAAACAAGAATAATAAACAGTCTGATTAGAATTTTGGTATTTTTATCTAAAAATAGTTGAAAATATTAATTACAGCCTTTGTTCTTTATAATAATTTTCATCAATTTTAATAATAGCAGCGGTTTTATCTGACATGGTCTTGCCTTTTAACCTATGTACAAAAAATCCAGTCTTGTAAACATTGGTATTTTATTTATAGGGTGAACTTGCATTCTTGTCCTTTTTACCGCAGTTTTTTTATTTTTTTATTTTACAACAGTATTCAAACTCCACAATTAAAAAAAACCCATCGCACATCAAATAATTGGCAGCAACAATGACGGTCCCTTAAATGGTCTTCGTGAAGGCATCATCAGTTTCAAGTTTTTTTAGACAAACAACTTTTTTGAGCTCGCCTGACAAAACGTGTTGTATACTTTTTACAAAAAAAAATTTCAACACAAGAAAGTGGAACTTCGAAGTCTAAAATCTTGAGAACCAATATCGGTTTTTCCAAAAAAAAATAAAAAGATTCCTCGACAACTTTCCAAGCTCTTTCATATAAAATCAACTTGGAAGGTAAGCTTCAAGGCCACGTTAAACAAATCAGCAATTGAGATCTGACCTACATCCGAAGTTGCTTATAAAAACAAAACGGGTTCTCCAGCTCTTCTCTCATAAATTCCATAATTGAATTTACGTTAAGTCTATTAATCATTATAAAGCCAAGCTACAATAAAGCAACGCTATAACTTGAAATAAAAAAAAGCTAGCAACCACACATTGCTTGCAACACAACGAATCATTTCGTGCAAATTTATTTTTGCATTAGCAAAAAAAAAATTTTATAAAAATACCACGCCGTAAATGACGTCAGCAAGGTTAATTGTTGTTTTCATCGGGTCCAATGAAAGCAAAATATTTTTAAAAACTGAATCGACAATAATTACGATGCGCCGCAGAACGTGTTTATCGTTTCCGCAGTAATTTGAAACGTAGCTGGGTACCTTTCTAATTTCAGACACGGTTGCTACTTTTGTCAAAAACGTTGTTAGGTGCCATTCATTATGACAGTGCTTGTAAACAACGTTAGGCATAGAGTGCATGATTTCACACAATATCTTGAAAATTGTTTTTACGCCCTTTCATCACCCTACACTCTTATCACACTACGCCCTTTCATCACCCTACACCCCTTCATCACCCTACACCCTTTCATCACACTGACCCCTTTCATCACCCTACACTCTTTCATCACCCTACGCCCTTTCATCACCCTACGCCCTCCATTACACTACACCCTTTCATCACACTGCACTCTTTCATTACCCTACACTCTTTCATCACCCTACACCCTTTCATCACCCTACACTATTTCATCCCCCTACGCCCTTTCATCACCCTACGCCCTTCCATCACACTACACCCTTTCATCACACTACACTCTTTCATCACCCTACACTCTTTTATCACCCTACACAATTTCATCACCCTACACTCTTTCATTCCCCTACGTTCTTCAGCACCTTACGTCCTGGGCAAATTTTTAAAGTGCCTTACTAAAAAAAAACGTTTTAAAGTTAGGATCAATATACAAAATTTTTTGATGGACAAAAGAATAATTCTCGTAAAAATAAAGTCTCTCCCGCATTTTACCGCGGTGGCGGTAAGAGCGTTCTGGAAAATAAATCCAGTGAAATAGTAAAGCTCTGACTACAAGCAAACCACACAACTTGAGTGCAATTTTGAAAACACACCACATGCGTGTTATCCCTGAAAAACAGTGTCCTCTCAAAAGGTTTTAAAATTTCATTTAAAACTGCGAAAAGTGTTCATACAAAATCACATTGCAGAAAAAAAAAAAGACGTGGGTCGAGGTCAAGATTACGTCATTGCTATTCTGAGAACGCAAGTGTGCAAAACGACACTTTTTCCTATTTCTTATCAAACGAGACGACTATAACGCAGTATTACCTTCTTAATTCCATTTAAATTACTCTCATTATGGTAGAAGTAATATTAGGAATAATATTTGAGAGTTGAGTGGGTCATATCTACCTGTTTTGATAGTTGGATGTACTCTTGATTTGGTTCGCTGAAGTTTGGCAGTTCCGAGAACAACATGCAAAACCTAAAAAATAAATTAACAAATTGCTTACATACGAAAATACAAAAAAAAAAAAAAAAAGTAAGTTTTAATATGCGCAATTCAGACAAAATTTAAGATTAAATATCGGCTGTTAATTTTCGATTTTAGTGATTTACACTTAGGTCAAGCTAATGGCGGTGAAAAGGCTTACTAAGAAAAACTACACCTTAAATCTTCTTAAATTCTACTTAGCTGGCAATATTTTTCCAAATTTTCTATAGGGACCGGACCTTATCGTGGAATGAAAATGAACTTTAGTTTTTTAAGCATCCTTTTAAAAAAAAGTAACGTATTATGTTTCGAAACAAAAATCTGTATTTTCTTCCTTGTTATCTTCCCCTCTTCTGTAGTCATCAAAGTTTATTAGTTAATATGAAAACTAGTTGGCTGACTTTTAAGTAGGAACAAATTGGCCACTTTAACCCGGTTTGTTCCCCCGATAAGGTACAAGAATACTAACAACGCTGCGCGAGGCATCACTGACAACCTTTTCATCAAGGTATCCATCACCTTTTTCAAGCAAATATAGAATTCAGTAGCAAACACAGCTCCTTGTGTTGTCTTTGCCCCCTTAAGGAAACTGCTATGCACCGTTTCGTAGCGCTTCGAAACTGTCATCTGTGGAAGTTATCCTCCTAGGTAGAAGTAAACTTTCTGAAGGTCTTCCTAACTTTGCATCATCGAATCAAGCATCTTTTTACAATTGCGTCACGTTAGAAATTTTATTGTTATCCTGAATAAATTTTTATTGGCTGATCTACATAGCTAATTAGGTGCAAGCCAATCGAGTCCGAAAATCACATCACGTATGTTTTTAAAGGCAAATATATATTCCATCGGTGCTTAGACTTCCGACTAACTCTATCCATTCTTTGCTATCCACTTTTTTTATTATTCTTGAATTAATTAAAAAAAACCAAACAAAAAGAAATTTTTTATCCACTTTTAACATTTTGTTTTTTTTAGTCCATTATAATCCTGGAAATAATAACATGCGCGACTATTTTTATATATTTGTTTTCTTAAATATATTTCTTTAGTTTCAATATAAACATAGTAATGTTGCCTACTTGGTTTGAATAAACACAATTTACATAATTTAATGATATCGGAAGAGAAAAATCAGGGACCAAAATATTAGTTTGATACAGGGGACTGTTTAAAGCGGAGGGTGAGTCAGATAGTATTTCAAAGTAAGTAAAAATTTAAATTATAAAAAAAGAAAAGTCTATGCGACGGAGAGCAATGTTTCAAAATCACACAAAGCTAAAATAAACAGCGATGGAGAGAGATTGTTTTGACAATTAACAGGCACTTCGAGATGATTTTTTATCATCACATTCAGACGGGGTTCCGCATTTTTGGATGCAGTTACGCTTGTCACCGAAACTACTTGATGTGCTGAACCGAAACAAGGACGTTGATGATTATGGTATTTTCGAATCCTTTTAAAACAAATGGAGGGATGAGGAACCATGCGAAAAGAAGGAGAAAAAGGTTTTGTACACGGAGCTAGAAACTAATGCTAATAATCGATATGTTGTTGAAAAAAAAATCTATTTTTTCAAGAATATATACGTCCGTCTGTCACGCAAAGTGGTAACCGTAGTAGTGAGACAACGAAATGCGGTAAAAAAAGGACGGGCAAACTGGTGGACTTATGCATGGGCCACCGACTAGTGTATATATAATACAGAAGGGTAAAAGAGGAACCTAGAAAATTTTTTAGTTGAATTGCGATCCCCAAAAGTCTTAAGTCTTGTCCAAAATACATTTTCCCTCTGTCTAGCTACCTCTAACAAAAGGAGTGTATAGCGTCATCTGTATAACATCCATCAGGAACATAGTTTGATATGATTGGAATGTCAGGCTAATTTTTCTCAGCGTCAAAAACAAATTAAACCGGTACGAACGTCACTGCAAAATATTTGAAAAGTTACATGGACAAAAAAAGTTTGTAAAGTTTTTCCTCATTACTCCTCGTTCTTGTTTTTTGATTAAGATTATAATCCCCCCCTGTTTTTTTAAATTTTTTTTCATGATTTTATAAAGTGCCTATACTTAACTTAATCAAAATTAAAAGAAAAACTTTTAACTGATAAAAATGATCGCCAATTCCATTTTTAACTTGCTACGGTTAAAAATTTAATTCCAGTCTCGAAGTTGCTAAGAGGTTGTTAGGCGTAAACTTAAATTTCACAAAAGTTTAGCTTTACAATTGCCTTTTGTGCTT
Source organism: Hydractinia symbiolongicarpus (assembly GCF_029227915.1). Classification (NCBI taxonomy): domain Eukaryota; kingdom Metazoa; phylum Cnidaria; class Hydrozoa; order Anthoathecata; family Hydractiniidae; genus Hydractinia; species Hydractinia symbiolongicarpus. Next base: position 10,780,449 of record NC_079878.1, read on the forward strand.
TAAAGTTAGAATTTAGTAGAAAAAAAAAGACTTTTTAGCCTGGACAATTGGAGAGCGATTGCTTATTTTTTCAGCCAAATTTCAGATCCAGCTCTTAACAACTTAGGAATATGAAAAATACGACTTATCTGAAAGACACATCCGCTGGTTAGAAACTAGTTTAAACCAGTATGGACCAGTAAAAAAATAAAATTTAACACTGTCAGCGAACAACCACCAATTAGCAGTAATATATCCAAAAAATTAATTTCTTTAAATTTGACAATACCATCTAGTGAAAACAACAACAACAAAAACAAACATGGAGGAAAAGTTTAATTCATCGTACTTATTTTAAGTGAAAACATGATTTTATTCTTGTCACTGACAGTTCAATTTTCTTCGCCAAACTACGTTTTGAATGAAATTTAAGAAGAAATTGGAAATCGGTGGTTTGTATTATTTTTTCATTCTTGATAAAATTGATGGCTTCAGAGGAACCATCAACTTCGTTCCCAGCGCCTGCTGTCTAATTTTTTTTATATCAACACGCTGTACCGATGTCAGAAAGATATAAGATGCCCTGGGGATGAGGTTGAGGAATCATGTTATCTAACCCTAACATGGCGATTCAGTTACAGCTTCCTGCGTAAAATTCTGGGTTAATCAAGACCAAAATTATGAAGCCCAATATATCCAAAATGGAATCAATTTAAAAAGTTCGTCAGCTTGTCAACTGTCATGATTTCAAAACAAATTTCATGCGTCAGCACAACAAATAGAGACAATGGATTGACTTTAATGACAACAAATGTTTCTTGGAAACGAAAATTACTTTACTAGTCGTGAAGAAACCATACAAAGTGCGCAATCGTTCAAAATTCCCCTTTTTCTCTACGCCCCAAAGGCGGCACTATGGCATTGGCTTTGTAGCTAGGTGGCTTTAATTATAAACTCATCTAACTTTTATCTTCAAAGTTTTCGGTTCAAGTAAGAACTTAATTAACAGAAACCTTTTAAAATAAAACACCAATTCGATTTTTTCGAAACACTTTTGTTTACAAAACTGCAGCGTGTTAAACAAGTTTGACAAAAACTTTAATTGACGTAAAAAGGTGCCAAAAAACAACATTGCAGTTTTAAAAAAAATAAAGAATTTAAAACCAGCGCTGATAAAGCCTATTTCTATACTTCTAGATAAAAATTGTTCGCTAAAGAAAAGTATCCGACAAATAGAGATTACGCGCTAAATGCAGGTTCTTTCTATGACAGCTTGACCGTGAGGAAATGTAGTTGAAAATAAAAGTCATGTCAAGATCTATTTAAAAAAAACAGGACTTTGAAATTGCGTGTGGGAGTATTTGATGAGCAAAATCATTTCTTAATTGTAAATAGCTTTCCACGTTATAAAGCTTTTTAATTATGACTAGCAACAATCAATTTCTATGGTAAAAAATTCGGATGGCTTAATTGCACATATCTTTATCACTTGGTGATGTAAAAGCAAGGCATTTCACGTGTTGAAATAAACAGGCTCTATTCATTGTAAGATTCAATATTAGATTAAGAAAAGGATGAAAGACGTTTATGGATTAGTTTTTAAAAAGAAAACAACACAATTCATGTTAAGCTACTAAACCATAATGGCGTTTCATATGACGTTCCATACAATTCGCGCGTCATACAAACGGCGCTCCATACAGATGATGCTTCATACAATTCGCGCGCTATACAAATCGCGATTCATACAGGAGTTTCATATAAAGAGCGCCCTACATAAAGACGCTGCAAATAAATTGCGATTTAATTTCTTTCCTTGTACAAGGCATGATTTTTATATTTTAAACTTCTACCAACGGTGTAATTGATATTTTCATGCAATGTATTCACATTAACTTCGAAACTAATTAGATCATTTTTTAAAGAATAAAAACCATGTGTTGTGAGGTGTCATTACGCAAAATATTTGATAGTTAAGAAGGCGTAGCATTGGTTGGTTACATCACTTAGTGAGTTCCAAAAAAAAAAACTTTAAAAAAATTTGTGATGATGTAAAATTTTCAGACTGGAACTCCAAACACACCGATAGTTAACAGGAAGTGCAACAAACATCTAAAATATGAATTTCTCAATACCTTTGTTAAACGCTACAAAAGATGGACATGCGCTATTTGCTGATGTCATCAACCCCTCCCCCCCCTTTGAAAAAAATATATTGTTTTTCAATTTTTTCATTATTTTAATTGATACTGGTCTAATTTGACTACAACATATTTAGGACGCTCAGATTAAACTTGTAACTTGCAACGCTGAGTGAATACTCTTTTACACTCTTCGTTAAATTATAGTCACTCCAGAAAATAATGATTTTAAGAACAACAATGTATTTTTTCGCAATAGATACAACCGAAAAAGTTGTCTTTGTTTCTTCATCAAAACAAACCTGTAATCTTATCAAAATGTGTGTATTTTGCAGACTAAAGTCTCTTTTCCCGCCAAAATAACATTAATTTACCGCTGAAGACTTCATAAGAAAAAAAATGTGTTATTCTGCAAATCACATTTTATTTTACAGCTACTTAACTTATAACCCCCCTCCTCCCCTTTCAAAAAAATGCATTAACTAAATTGTTTTTGCATTATTTTGAACGCAAAAGCGGGGGTAATGTTGCTATCTGCTACTTTTTGTTGGTGACAAAACTAAAGGTATAATTACACAATGCAAGTCAGATAGTGTGATATTAATTAGACTTATTGTGTATAAAGAATTAAAAAAGCCTGTAAAAAAACACACATTAGAAATATTTACCAAGGCTGAATAACATACTTAACATTTGCTTAAAATCTCCCTATTTGAATCTGAAGACGCTTCTAAGCGCTATGTTTTTAGTTTTTTTAAAAAAGTAAAGCGTTAAATATTTTTAAATTTAAGTCATGTCAAGCTTTCCCCATAATAATTTAGTTGCATGAAAAACTATTTCACAACATAATGATCCCCTTTTTACTTAATTACAAAAAGCGCTTTCTATTAACTCAGGAACAACGTAATTCCTGACAAGATAACAACTTGGCCAACAGCCAAACTTTCAGCATTGGCTTTGCTGAACATAAGGTCTAACAATATACACAATGGGGCCTTTAATTATCATGGCAACAAAATTCTTGTAGGATCTAAATTTAGAATCTCATTCCGTCATAAGGACAAGTATACACTGGGTGTCCAAAACTGCTAAACTTTTAACATCTCTTGATTATCTTTTGACTAATCTACCACAACCCACCCCTCTGCCTGATGTTTGATCAATCCCAGTGGAAAAGCTACGAATATACGCACTTGGTTTGATTGACAAACGTTAAAAAATACTTTGACAAAATTAAATAAAACAAGCCTTAAATCCGCGGGAAAATCAACAAGAAATTTGCCTGTCGCTAGCTGTTACTACCACCACACAGCTAAACAGCTAACATAATAATATATTTGTAGACATTGAGAATTTAATAATTTTCCGACGTTAACTTTTGGCACAAACCTCGCAATCATAATAATGCCTTTAATATTCTTGAATCTAATACTTTTTTAAGATAGTTAGAAACCTCTGTGACAGCTATTTGCGTATTTCCAGCTTATTTGTTTATTTTGAAAATCTTTTTTACACGAAAGGCTGTACAGAAACAGACGAACCAAAAAACATCAAATGCCAAAAAAAAGAGAACAAAGAGATGACCAAGGCTCAGTTACAAATTTACAGGTTTTAAAACAAGGCATGTCTATTTTACTGGTGAAGTTTAATAAATTCTATGAATAAGAAGCAGGTCCGCTGCTAAGCAACAACAAAAATTCCAGGTGGACGGTAATTAGATATTGACGTCACTTAACGATTACCACTCCTTAGTGATCGTGTTCAACTTTTATAGATGTTAACTTGAAGTTACTAACGACAAGGACATGAAAACTTATACATTGTCTAAAGTTTACCTGCAGCCTTTCTAGTTCATATCGGCACTAAATCGCCGATGCTAACGTCAGTTCGATTTATGTGAAGTTGAACTTTCAAACGCTCTCATTTTCCCCTTTCAATTTAACTGTTAATAGTGTACAGGAGCTTGCCACCACAACACGAAATTTTAACTTCCCAACGGTCTCGACTCCAATGCCCTTTATTCTTTGACTTAAGAGAGTTAATAGCGCATCTTGATGCGTCAACTGCCAAGAAGGTCAGAGGGCAAACTGTGATCACACAACAATGTCATCTGTCCAAAATATTTTCAAATATATTCAAAATTTCTTTTTAATCTCGTGTACTATTTAAATTTTTTATATGTAGCAAACTTCCAGACCACATGCTTTAGTCAGTAAATTGTAAATTCATAGCAAACTCTTACGTTACAGGTGCAGTATATTTTACGTGCCTTTTTTTTAATTTGTTGATTTCATGTGGACTGTAAATGCACGCTGTTTGATGTTTAATATGTACCCATTTTAACTGTTTTTATATTTGTTTTTAGTCTAAAGATGATATGAAAATATATCACAAAAATAATTATTATTGCTGGTCGTATTTTTGGAATGTAAATAAAATTCTGATTATTCTTGATTTTCCAGGATAATGGAATCATTCCTAAGGAAAGGCCATGAACATCAGATGGGTATGTTCTGAGCAGTTCTCAACAAATGTGGATTCAACTTTTTGCTCACAATTGGCAAAATTCAATTTTTTAAATCATATAATTACAGAGGCACCCTCAAAACAATGACTTTAGTTCCAAACCTTTTGAGAACTTTAGTAAATTCATAAATATATATAACAATCCCTACAATCCAACAATGTTTCAAGCTTTGAAATTCAAAAATTTTATACTGTTTTTCTGCAACGTGCTCTGTGCTCACAATGCAAGGAACAGAAGTATAATACTTATACGTCATAAATACATAGCTGCTAGGGTGAAGGATAATAATATCTATTCAAAGTGTATACAACAACAAAAAAGAGAAGGCAATTAACTTTACGACGCAAAAATGACTATCAAGAAAAGATTCAGATTGGAACATGTGACAGTCAGGGGGCAGTTAACATGCAGTTAACATGAGATGAGTAATACACAAACCAATTAGAATGAAAAAAATTTATCATTGTGCCAACTTACTCTCCAATCTTCTCCATAGTGCCAATTCTTCCAATGTACAAAGTTAATTGATTCTTCCAAACTTGAGCATATCTAGATAGTAATCAGAAGTGAAGTTTCAGATGATAACTGAGTCATAGCTAACACAATCTAGATAAAATTGGCAGGTTTTTAATATATCCTAGTGGTGTTGCTTGTGGTGGTAGCGGTAGCAGTGATAGTGATTGTGATGCTGGCTGTGGTGGTGGTGGTGATAGTGATTGTGATGCTGGCTGTGGTGGTGGTGGTGATAGTGGTTGTGATGCTGGCTGTGGTGGTGGTAGTGATAGTGGTTGTGGTGTTTGCAATGATGGTTGTGGTGGTGGTGATGGTTGTGGTGGTGGTGATGGTTGTGGTGGTGGTGGTGGCAGTGGTGCCGGTTGCGGTGACGGTAGTGATGATGATGATTCTTTTAATGGTAGTTCCAATACATTTCTCCTTTCATACTTTGTTGCTGTGGCAACTTTGTTGACTCTTTTATAAAGGCTGCAAAAGAAACTTTGCAAGAAAATCTTCCCTTAACATCTCTAACAAATCACTGTTTAACCACTACTACACAGCGGCTTTCACTTTTTGATCACCTTACACTTCTGATTTTCCTTTTCATGCAAAGCACTTTCTCACAGTTAAAGTCAAAACTTTAAAACAGGTCCCCTGACTTAGCAAAAAGTAACTGCAATTCCTTTAAACTTTAAACTCACTAAATGTCTTAACCTCGATTGTTACGTGGTTAGGCGTGTTTTAAATAGGTTTTAAAGTAATTTTGAAATTAAACTACGATGTGAACACGTCTGTGCTTTAAAATTTTTAACATAAAACCTTTTTAACCACGGATGAAATAAAAAACAACACCTAAAACCTTAATATTGTGGTTTAATGTTTTAGGCACCAACATGTCAAATGAATTCTCAAAAATTTTGAGACACGTTTTGCACATTTTTAAAGCTTACCCATCACTTGTAAACCAGTTGATTTCATATGAGAGCGCATGGAAATTGTCTAGGAATGACGTGGTCATGCATAATTAGTGGATCTTTTAAGTCCAAAATTTTGATAAACCAAGAAAGATTTTTCAAAAAATAAAAAGATTCCTAGACAACTTTCCAAGCTCTTATATATGAAATCAACTTGTTTTAAGTGGGAGGTAAGCCTTAAGTTTAGAGAAGAAAAAAGCAAACGTTTCAAATTGGAAATTGATCTGTTTCAACAAAAAACCTTTGCCAAGCTTAACAGATCTGTTTAACTCCATTTTGCAAAAGTATCTAGCCTTGATTTAGACACTATCTTCCAATTCAATTTGTCAAAAAACACGAAAGAAAAAAATTGAGACTTTTTTAGGTTTGTGAAGACTATTAATCTTATTTATCACTATTTCTTTTCAAAAGCTGAAGCTTTGTCGAAAGTATAGCATGAATTTTTTATAGTGAAACACATACATTTGTCAAAAAAATATCCAATTTAAAGGCGATTGCCAATTCAATGGCATGGGGCACATCAAGTCCGGGCATCCAGCCAAACGCATTCAAAATAAAGCGCTTTAAGTGATTCTCTTTGAACAGAGTGGTCTCACAAATGTAGAATAAATTACAGAACTTTTCCATTTTGTTGAAGTTTTTAAATTGAACAAAAATGGTAATGCAAGTCAAGGAAACAAATAATGAAAATAAATTAATAAATAAAATAACTACTACTGTGAAGCTGCAATTATTTAAACAAAGAGACCCTTAATATAAGAAATGACATGAATATTTGCGTTGCTTTTTTGAAAAATGTTTACCATGACTTTTTTTTAATTTAATCCAAATTCCATTACTTTGCAGCTATCCTGTGAGAATTTCCAGATTTCTTTTGTGGTATTAGTTTTTTTATCAGATTGCGAAGGTAATCCAGAGACAGATTTTTTTCAATTAATCTTAACAACATTCTCATCTTTTACTTCACTACTCTTTTAAGATCCTACTGTTTTCGAAATATATGACACCTCTTCTTTACATTGTTGCATTAGTAGAAAAAGTGCTTGCTATCTAGACTTGCAAAAAAAATTAAAATTTTAGCAGACTGGAAGATTTAATCCATTTTTAAACATATTTTAAATTAGCTTTAAAACTTAGGGTTTTCAGCAAGCATCTCTTTCTGTGTTACATCACTGACCTGTTTTTTTTACACCTGTATTAAAAATATATATAATTTAGAAAATTATATTATAAAACAAGTGTGAGACATATAGAGGTTTCAATAAAATCAGATGAGATACAACCATGCTGTGATGTGTTGACAAAACCACCAAACAAAATGATTCTAATGTTTTAAATACGAGACAGAACCAATCAAACCCTAAACAAACCGTGATATAACAGGAATAGGTTTTAGGTCCGTCATTTTTGTTATTGTTGTTGAAGTTAATAATTATAGCTTCATCACTTTTACACAAAAAAATTAAAAAAAATTCTATTGAATGAAGCAAAAGTCATAGTCATAGGCGGAGTCTCGGTTAATTCGGTTAATTCCGATGAGCCAAAAATATTGACCGATTGGAATTAATAGAGTCAATAACAAAAACAAAAACAAGCCAACCAATGCATTCACTAAGCGTGATGCAATTTATCTGTCCAAGAGAATTTTTAATACTTTGCTTCTCATTTGAAATTCATGTAATTAGTATACACAAAATGATATTTATTTATTGGTTATCTATTGTCTATTAAAATTTGAGATAAATCAAGTAAAAAAAACTTATTAAATAAATTTGTCGATTAAGGCTTGTGTGTGTAAAAGTGTTACTTGCTGTTATCAAATCATACCCTTTTGAAAATCTGATGATGTCACCTGGCTGCATTTGCGCACCAAAGGCGTCCCATGCAGACATGTTGATGGAACCAGTCTTGTCAGATACGCGGACAGTCCTAATTTCATGACCATCTTTAGTCTTGTTTGGCTTACCTGAAAGATGAAAGAATAAAACTAAATATAAAAAACGTTCCATACTTTACAATAAAAAATGGATTTTTAAATTATTTAAAGAAAATGAAAGTTAAAATATTAATTTCTCATTTTATTTCAAGCTAAATAAGTAATTTATGACCAGAGGATAAAAAAGAGGAGGGGTTACCTAAGGGGATTGGGATTCCAAAAAAACACTACCTTTTTGCATAATGAGATTTTTTATTTTTGAAAATTTAAACAGTTTAAAAATTAATTACCACAACTAAATAAGTAGTGGCAAGCAAGCTAGACCATAATGACAACAATCTTAAGTTGTGTAAAATTTTTTGGCAAACCTATTAGAAAAACTTGTGTTCACTCTTAATTAATATTGTTTTTATAATTGCACCCTTAAATATTTGACAAGGCCATATCATACTGCTATTAACAGTTATGTGATGTAACTTAGATAGATTAAGTAGGCCTCAAGAAATAAAAACGTGATCAATGTCATGCTTCCCATAATTATTCAGTCACCTTACATTTAAGTGACTTAACTGACATAATGTGATTATTATGTTGGTATAAAGAAGATAATGATTTTAGGTGATGCAACTTTAGTATACTAATAATTAAATTTTTTTTTTTAAATTAGAGTCGGGTTCTTGTTGTCAGTTTCTATGCCTTCCTGTGATCTGAATTAATTGATAAATGGGACATAATTTGATATTTTCCATGACTAACGTTACTGTCCTAAATCAATCAGCTGACACGGTCCATTTTTTAAGCATGACTGTAGGTCAAGAATTAAGAGTCTCATTTTACCTGATACAGCAGGCGTACTATATATTAGGTCCACTATTTCACCTTTTCATTTGGCAGCATGAAACTCCACTAAACTGGTACAAAATTTAATAAGTACTACTGTTCTTCTTCTGAATGCTTTTGAAATATATACGACTATTAACAACTACAAAATTCAGATGATTTAGGGCCGATAACAATTAAAAGTGGTAGGGGGATAGATGGCGAAATCCAAGGGCTAAGTTAGTCTTAAAATGCACAACCAAATATATACAAGAAGATGCAAGGACAGGGTGAAGAATTCAAGAGTTAGTCTGTAAATTCTTAGCATATGGCCAAAGTAATTTTTTTCATCTTGAGATCTATTGTTTGCAGTAGAAAACGCATTTCCATTAAAGCTTGAATTTTGTAGCTCTTCTCTATAAGATTAGGTTTCCATACGATTAGTTTTTTCTAGCTCATTAAATAACTTTACAAGGCACTCCTTAGAGATTCTTTTTCCTTTCCAAATATTTTTCCTGAAGCAGTCTAAGTAAAAATGTTGCATCTGTAGTGCTGGAGCAAAACAGAATTGTATCTGATCTATATCAGTTTCACTCTAAATAACTTATTAATCAATCTTTTAAAAAAATGATCAACCAACTTGAATTCTCTATTGTTATTTATTTCTAAGGCATCATCCATGCCTTTGAAATAGTTTACTACTACATTGACTTACCATTCTTCATAATCTGATTGGAAGAACTTATAACATGCTCAACAAGTACAAATGTCACAATTCCATGCATTTTGAAAAAAGAACATTGTAGCTTGTAAACAGGTTGTAATATTAAAGTTGACATAATTTGAGGAGACAGTTGTTAAAAAACCCACTTTTAGAGGAAATTTAAGGAGTTTTGAGAAAATCTTCTTGAAAATTTTCTTGTAAATAAGCTTGTATAAGCCCTATATGTTTACTCACAAAATTTGATTGCTAACCAAGTTGCAGATCCAAAGTTACGAGTTTGTCAGCAAAAAATTAAGAGGCCTGGGACAAGCAAACAAGTGTCATTTTGGCAAAAAAAATATGTTAATCAATTAACCTTTATAATATCTATGCATTGATAAAGTTTGAATGCACACCCCTTAACAGGTCTAAAATTAATGATGAAAAAAATGTCCAATTTGCTATTACTGAAATATGACATCATAATTCATGCAGCATAATTAATTCTGAAATTCTTTAAATGTGAATATCTTGAGACCGAAAAGAGCTTTATAAAAAATTTAAAAAGACCTGTTAGCTAACTTGTTAAGCTCTATAATATAAGTCCAACATCATTTTATACCTCGGGTTCCCTTTAAGTAAGTGTGGCACAAAGCTGTGCAGCTGGCCCTTCTACAGCATCACTGTCAGGTAAACTATCATTAACTTTTTTTTTACTTAACAAAAAACATTAATTGATGTCAGCTCAAAGGGAACTGTACTTCAACTGACATGTATATACTAGTTGTTTTAGAGAAAAAATATAAGTGAAAATGGAGACAATTATAATGAAAAGAAGGCTTGATCTACTTTTGGTGTTCATAAATCAGTTACAATAAAGAGCCTAATTGGCCAACTGGCTTCAACTTAATTTTTTCTATTTGTCAACGCTGTATTAAATAAAATTATCTGCGACAAGTTTAAAGTGAATTCTATAAAGTAATCAGAAGTTATACAGAATTCTGGGATACAGCATTTTTGCTTTTCATGTTTTATAAAACTTTAATTTTTATTTCAAAGAAACACAACAGAAGTAGAACAATGAATTTCATATCCAAAATATAATGTTGAGAAAAAAAAGCATTGTTGGTCAATTAATTATATAATCTAAATGCCACAATGTTTTTGGATTATAATAATAAATGTTTGTTCTTTTTAAAACATAGAGGGTGTGTTATCAACACATGCGTCTTTGTAAAACAGAAAAGCTTAGATATTACCAGAAACTGTCATGTAGTTTATGAAAACTACCAAAAAGACAAGCCATTGTCACACACAATTCCTGTAACAGAAAAAACAATATTTCAGTACATACAATTGTCAAACCGAATGATTTCCTTTATCATTTAAAATTTTAATTCTTCTATCAAATCACAGTAACATCTTTTATCGATTTAATTTAAAAAAATTACTTTTCACCTTTTGCATTTTAATAATTTCCCTTTGCAATAACCAGATAAAAAGACAAAACAAGGTATTGTTCCTTCCCCTCTCATAGTCAAATCAAGAGCTGTTGACCATGGATTTCAATTTAACAACAGATTGCCTCTTAGACTCTGACTCCTCCTCCTTTTCTCTGAAGAATCTTTCCTATTTCCCAAAGAATTTTTCTTTTTTCATAACGGAAATTGGTCATTAACAGCCTTAAATTATCCCCGCCCCTTATATGATGCTAAAAAAAAATATTTTTTTTTTTTTTACTTTTTCGTTATATATTAACTTGTGTAAATATTTCCACCTCATCCCAGTTTTCATCACCTTATTTGTTACAAACTCGCACACAAATTTTTTTTGGTTATGTTACAGCCTTTTTTTATTGAAATTTGTTTGTGTTGACAAATAATAGCTGATGTTATTTGTTACTTGTTTGCACACCAGTGTTTTAACAAAGCCTTGTTAGAATGTTCAAGTGCTAATGTGAATTGGAAATACTGTGTTACCTAGTGCCTATTTTCGTCTCAACTAGAAAAAAGCTTACTTGCAACAAAGAATCTGTACAATTTTGCAAAGAAAAACTGATTTTTGTGCAGAAACCTATACATATATCTCGATTTATTGCAGCAATTACTTAAAAATGCTGACAAATATGACTCCTTTTATGAAAAAAAAGTAGAATATATTTTGTTGCATGAATATAAGACAAAGACTTTAATTTTGAAAAATACCCTTGTTTTCCTAGATTGTCAAGCACTCCGTGCTTGATTGCCCTATTTAAAAAGCAAACCCCTGGAATTTGTGTACTTGGTCACACAGAGTTTCTGCCACCTCGTGTTGCACGCTGATTCCAGCATGTTGTACTGGACATCACACAACATTTTGAGCACATGATATGAATGATGCACCAAGTCATTGTTATATTTTTAGTACAATAGTAATGGTAAAATTTTTGAATAGCGTTGTTAGTCTCCTGATGTGCACCTAAACTTTGTTTAACATGGATGAAAAACTATACATGTAAACAACAAGGAGACAAATTTATATAATAATATATAATATATAACATATAAAGTATAGTCTGTCTTGTTTTTTTTAGCTTTTATCCTTTCTATTTAAGCGATAAAAAAGACTTTTTATCACTAAAAATATTTTTATGCGAAATATGTAAAATTATGTAACACTATGTTAACATTTACATGACCTACTATTAGTTCGCAAAGTTTAATTCAATTCGGTTCGCACTGATGGCAAATTTTGATAAATGAGCATTCCAGATGTCGGAAAATGCATTTTCCATTGTATGAGCGAAGCCTTTTTTTTCGAATAAACAAACATTTGTTAACAATGGAATTGAAATCAGCATAAAGCAACACCTATTTTTTGTTATTCTGATATTTAAGCAAAAGCCCACCATGCGTTCTTACAGTCTTTTTCAGGAATATTTAAGAAGGTGTGTGATGATTCGCACGTGTAAATCAAGTAATGCCTCAAGTAAACATGTAAATTAAGTGTGGTGTAAACATGCAAAGGAAGTTATGCGTGCAATACGGGCTCCAAGATTGATCTTTGTTGCGCATTATTTTGCGGTAGAAAAGTGGGGGACGTTTTGAATGGTGAACCCTAAACATGATGATCGAGCGTCTACACATAGCGACTCTCTCAATCTTAACTTCCTTTTCTACATATCCGAAATAGTATGCATGACTATACTGTCATTTTCATAAATTTATTGTTTATTTTTCAGGTTATCACAAGCAAATAAGCAAAAATATGTTTCGTTTTCAAATTAAAAAAAATCTTTATCCAAGTGGCTTAAATAAAACTTCAAAATTCATTCAGAATATTCAGCTACTTTTAACAAAGTTTATATAGAACTTGTTTAAATTGTTTGAATAACACTTGCGGTATAAAGAAAAGAATCCATTAAATTCAGACCTGCTATGGTTTCCAATTGTTTTGTCAAATGAAGAAATAACCTACAATTATATCCATGATAAAATGCCTGTTCCGCCTATAAGTGCAGTTTTGCAGACTTGATTTATTCCTGCTCAATCAGCGTTCACCCCCGCATTAGTTAAGAACCACATGGCTGAATTTCTTGTGTAAGACCTGGTTACCAACGACGAAGAGGCCAAGCAAAAGAGATTTATGTCTCTATAGTTCTTTTAACTAAGTCAGGAGTTGGTAAATTAGCTAGGAAGGTCAGGTCAGCTATGAATAGGCTTCTTCGTGGTTTAAAAGGACCAGGACTATTCCAAAATTCTGAGATCTGAAAGTGTCTGACCAAGACGGAAATCTATCGGACGTTTTGTCCGACAAAAGTTTGAAAGGAGCTACAGAGGAGTCAGGAAAGGTCTCAGCCTTGTTCGCATTATTTGACATGGCTAAAAAACAAATTTTGCCAGCACACAAAAAATCAAAATGGGCGTAATCATGCTTTTCAACGATAATAACATTATTTTAACGCTAATTATTACTATCGTCTTAACATTATCATCATTAAAAAAAATTTGTATTAGCGTTATTAACGTTATAGCGTTAATTGTTAGCACTAAAGCATTAATATTAGCGCTTGAAAACGCTAAGTGTTTGTTATTAAATTCCCCTGGACAGTCACATTTTTCTAAAAAAAATTCTGTTCACTGAAGGTTTGTTTGGGCGTATTATTTTAGTCGCCTATACGTTCTAACGATATCGAAATAGGTCTGAGTATGGCACTGTTTATTTGAAAAACCCTGGGCCAATAGGGTTAAGTAAGATGAGAAAAATTGCTTTATTACTTTTGAAACAGCACTTGCAAAATATAACTTTCTGCATAAGTAAAGATTTTTTTACCTTGACAGCTAGTTGATTTATTAATTAATTAACATATAACCCTCCCCCCACCCTGCAAAAAAAAAGATTACCCTAACATTTTTTTGCCAAGACAAATTTTTTCCTTTTTTTCTTTGCAACAAAACATTATTAATACACCTCTTCACAGTTTTGTTTGGTCATGCGCAAACTCACATTGCTATATAGTATCGAAATTAAATATGGCTACCTATGGTAGGTAAACAAAGCTAGCCACAGTCTAAAGTAATGAATAAGTTAGTAGATTTGATGCAATTTTACTTGTAAATACCATGTCAATTAATCGCTGTTCATTACGCTCCTGTCCTACCATTTATGTCAACGTTTCTTTTTATTATACACCTTAATGCGCAATGTTGGCGATGCTTATTATCTCCTTGAGAATTAATTGGTTTTCAGCATTAATTTACGGATTATTGGCTCGTATTGCGGGTGATAACTAGTTCTCAGTGCATGTTCCACAAAATAAAATTCCCTGGGAAGTAAGTACTAGGCTTATCGAATCTAGCAATCAGATGTTTTTTAATCAAAAGGGGAGCGCCAAAGTGAAAGCAAAACACTCTGCATGGTAACATTTGCTGAGCACATGTTTTTTAAAAAATATGAATGAGAATATTATTATCATTTCCGCTTGTGGTCTGTAAATTCCTTAAAAAACTCCTTAAAAAACTTTAAAAAATATTTACAACTATTTTGTTCTTTCAAAGCTATTGACTGCTACCGCCCTTTGAAACCAAAAGTTTACCTACCAAAGCTATTTGATCACGTGATACATTGAGCAATGATTGATATTTTACGGAATGGAATAGCGCGAAATATTGACACTGTGAAGAGGTGTATTAATTGTATGCCTAAAGTGAATAGACAAGACAAAATATGCTTGCTGTTGTAGCACACTCCCATCGCTGTTGACACAAATTGAAAAATTAAAAATCGCAAACCTGGACACAGCGGAAACAATTTGGATTTTGGCCTATGGCAATTGCTTTTATGACAAGATTAATATATGTAGGTGTTTGTGACTTATCATCACCCTTGTTCCAAGACAATAAAGTTTACAGCATAATAAAAGTAAGTTTGTCACAAAACAATTTTGCAATATTCCATGCACTTTTCAGTAGCTTGTCCTTAGTTGGAGCAAGAAATTATTTACCCAATTGGGGGCATGTCTTACTTATTTAGCCTATGATCCGCCAACTCTGTGAATCCGATAACTCCGTGAAACTGCTTTCAAAGCCTACAACAACTTACCACAGCTCTGTCTACCATTTTTAATGAATAAATTTGATTCAGGGGGTTTGATACTACCACTTAATCATTTTAGGGGTGTCGGAACTCGCGCATGACAAAAACTTGGCGGTAAGTTCAGCTGGCTACACCTTTTTGTGATTTTCAAGTCAAGCGCGATGGTGGTGAATTTTTTATATATATTGTTATCTCAGTTAATTGATTATAACTATGGTCATGTTATATATATATGCCTTTTCTGAGGGTCCAATGATTCGAGAATGTATTCTAATGAAATCTAATTTCTAATGTTTTCTTTGCTACTCATCAGAAAGCAAACGTGTTCTTCAAATTTCTCGAAGTTGAAGGATCCATCACGGCATTATTGGATGATAGTACATGTCGGATCCGGCTTATTTATCCACAAATAAATGTTTTTTTTTCTTGTCATACCCCCCGAACGGTCCGCGACAGATAGCGCTACGATAATAAAAGTTTGAAATAACCAACAATATGGATATAAGGACGTTAAATGTGTTTTTTTCACGGAGTTGGCAGATCATACGCTAAGCAGTGAGGACCCACTTGATCAGGTATGAGTTTACCATAACAATAGAAATTGGTTCTGCTTATATACAGTGTCGCGTTGCTTGTTATGCAGCATGTGAAGAATGATGTATAATTATGCCTCACACAAATAAATAAACAATAGCTACCGCAAATTTTTTGCATGGTTTTAAAAGTTGGGTTGACACAGGACAACTCTTGTGACTTTCCTGCACCTAAATTTGCAGCTGTCCCTGACTGGGCATTGAAGGTTTGAATCTTCCATAAAACCTACTTTTTAAGAAAAGCTTTCAGCTTTCACAAACGATGTAGCTAAACTTGCATAAAAAGACTTCACCAGAAAAACCCCCACCCGCCAACCTCCAAGGCGTAAACATCAGCAATCGAATTGCCATTGGGGGATGCAAGCATTTAGGGAAAAGCTGATCAATATAGTCTCGTGGAAAATAGTTTATTGTTAAACAGAAGCAAAACTTACCAATTTCTATCACAATAAAAACCAAATAGACATTTTTACATCCAGGCCTTAGGTCTTTTAAGTAACTGACCTTTTCTTCTGCCATCTTGAAATTGTCTGATGCGGGTTCTTTTCTCGGAAATGTGAAGATGAGAGAACTCAGGGGCAGACCAAAAGGCTTAGGGGCTGTTCATAGGCGGGCTGGCTCGGCTAGCCGGGGTGATTTTCATCTCGTGTTCATATGAAGTTTTTTACATCTCGGACAGCCGGGATGGAAAAGTTGTTTACATTTCACAAAAGATTTATAAACAGACAAAAGAATTTTTTAAATCCATTGTTAATTTCATCTCGCCTGTATAAACACATTTTATTTCTTTATGCGTTTCTTAAGAACAGCGAGATCCCGGCTGACCGAGATCTCGGTACAAACAAGCGAGATTTCGGCAAGGCGGGCTGGCTCGGTTATCATATGAACACATTTTTATTTTCTCATGTGTTTCTTAATAGCAGCGAGATCCCGCTCAACCGAGCCAGCCCGGTCAACTGAGCCAGCCCGCCTCCATATGAACATCCCCTTATAAAGACCCGAGATCCTAACAGTTGACTATCGGAATCCCAATAAAAAACAGTTAGGATGTCCTGGGGACGAAGTTATCACATAAAAAAACATACATTTTCTTTGTTATGATGATAAGAGCCTTCTTTCTTGTTTCTTAAAGTATTGAAATACGTTAAAAGAAGAAACTTTCGCGATCTCTTCCCGAGAGCTGAATATTGCAAAATCAAATGAAATAACTTTTGCGGTTGACCCCTTTTAAAAATTTTTGCGAGAATAACTTCTGCGAATGATCATCGCAATATTTTTTTGCGAGAATTAATTTCTGCGATAAGTATGTATAAATTGTTATATGTAACCAAGCCCCCTAATAAAAATTTGGGGGCTTGGTGAGAAGGCTATAATAGCCTTCTTCTCGCTTCTGCCATTTTTTACCTCTTTAGCTAACCTTTTTAGCATATGCAATCATATCTCTAGATTATACAATTATAATAGCTTAAGATTTGTATCTTATTTTTCCGGAAAACTGTAAATTCTTCAACGGCAAAAAAAAATAAAAAAATAATAATAATATTAACCTAAGAGGTCCTCAAATAGCATGTAAAGTTACCACCCTCGTCTTCAGGTTTTTTGTCCTTTTGTTATAAGATACGTCATCTCTCAAAAAGGCAAAAAACCCTGGTCATGAGGGTGGCAAAGTTACTATAAATGTCATCAACAATAGACATGATTTTAAATCGATTTAAAGAATCACTTAACAATTATTACACGAAACCTTATAAGGATGAAATCGACATATATATAAATAAAATATTGAAATTAAACTTTGGGAAATACCCTAAGAAAAACTTTCCCTATAAAGCTTAATCTTCGCAGGGCCCAATAATCGCGAACATTTCTTCTTTTAAGCAGTCCTCTCGCAACCTCTTCTCTAGGGTAAAGATACAAGATATCCTGAGGATGAGGTTGTTCCTCTCGGGTAGACATTTAAATGAGACGGTAGTTAACCTCAGGACATCTTGTATCTTTAAAGGTAAGTTATTCAAAGAAGGCGTTTATTTATAACCTCTGAAACAGGGTTTGGAGACAAGGTTTATATCTCAAAGAGGTCTGGGTACGAGAATGAACATTAACTTTAAGCATTACGGTATATTTATCCACTAGCTTACCTTTCTTGGCCACCCTTGTGTCCAGGGATTTTTTCTTTTTGATATAAGGGAGGAGAGAGATTTTTCCTTTTTGATATAAGGAAGGACAGAGATTTTTCCTTTTCAATATAGAGAGAATAGAGAAAGGTATTGTCGGTGTCTTCTCTCTTACGAAAAAGATTCGCCTTAATTGCAGTTTCCCTAATATAATCCTACACTAACCTTAAATCCAGGTTTTTTATTTTTTTTATCGGACTGAGAAATAGAAGCCTTAAAAACGAGGTATAACTTATCAGCTTTGGGATAAATTTGAAAACTTCAAAAAGTATGACTTGAAGTTAAATCTTTTCTTATAAACGAAATAAAATATATTTACAATTTTCAGTCGTAACTGTACAAAAAAAATGAGTGATACAGATAGTTTAAAGAAATAAATCTTTCTCTCAGCATTTTCAGTGTAATAATTTAAACATGCATGCAGAGAGAAACTTGAACGAAAAATGAATATTGAAAAAAACTTTTTTCAGGAAAAAACTACCTCCGTTCTCTGCAAAATTCGGACGTTTTGTAAACATCGCAAATTGTATGAAGTAAAAAATGAAAAACTTATTACTTTACATTCATTCCAAACACGATCAAATTTTTCAATATAATACATACAATGTAAAACATATACATTTGGGAATCGACCTAGAGCTGGGTTTCTTACACCACGTGTAAAATGTTTGCTCGATGGAAAAAAAAAACAGCGTTAAAAAAATGTTACGTTTATTCCATCTCTTCCAAATACTTTTATCGTGCGCTTTACGACTTTTCATTCTATGCAGACATTTGACTTTATACACCAAAAATTTTGACATAAAAATTTGTACATAAATGAAACATAAATTTTTTGGAGAATAAAAGGGGTAGTCTCCTCTAAGCATGCATTTTTATTGAAAGAATAAGTTTTCAGCGAAACCTGCTAGTAGAATTAGAGTTAGCTTAAATACTAAAATGTATGTCGCAAAGAGCTAAACTACTAACCCTTCCAACTCGCGTTTTTGCATGCATGACCAACTGTCCAAAACTCAAATAATAACAAAATAAATTCAAAGTTTTCAAAACAAAAATTTACATTGATGCAGAAATTTTTTGCAAAACCTAACCATTATCACCTCAGTCCTCCATAAGCACCCCTTAGCCGGCTCTCATAACGGGGAAGGGCGTGGTTCTGATCAAGGAATCGCAGCGCACGTTCGTGTCGATCTTCTCCGTAGAGAGCATTCTTAGAAATTTCTTTGTGGAAAAACATGTTCTCTTTGTCTTGAAATTGATCCAGGGTTGTTCTCTTGTGTCCAGTATAATACCTTGGTTCAGGGCTAAACAAAAATGCAGTGGAAACAGTTGACATGTGTTTCTATTTACGTTGTAATTGACGAAAAATTTTTTAAGAGGGGAAAGGGGAAGAAGGCCCTTTAACCTGTGACCTAAACTTCTACATAAATCGATGGTACAAATAACACATATTATAAACAACATTCCTTTCTCATGTTTAGTCAGGTAATTCGTTTCAGACATTTGCTAAGAGCCAGAATGAACTTAACCCTATACTTCCAGTCTCTGACAGAGCCGGCACAGCGCGTCAGGGGCGCATCCCTATAATTTCTTGTGGAGAAAGGTTAAGACTTAGACTCACACAGAAGTCCTACTAATTCTTTCCCTTAATAAAAAGAGCAAAAATTATAAAAATTCGTAATGACAGGTATTGCTAAAAAGGGTCCAACTTGAGAGGAAATTAAAAGTATTAAAAAAGATCTAGTAGAGGAGTTTTTGCGTGGATTTAATTTCACGTTGATTTGATTTTACGATTGGCTGCTAATAGGATTTTTTCGGTGCGTGGAGTAATTGGCAATTTTGCTGAATTTGTCATGGAATTAATTTGGTGAATGATAAAAAAAAGATATCTATTTTAAAAATCCTATTTAATGAAGGAGAGATTTGTATGCAGTATCAGCAGCAAATATTTTGTTAAAATCACTTGATGAAATTCTGTTTCTTAATGGATCTGAAAAGTTTTGTTCTTTACTTAGCTTGATTTGACATCCCTTTGACAAAATTCACCAATCTTATCAAAAATTTTGTACGTCAAGTAAAAGTTAGGATCAACATGTAATAGACCTGAATGGAGAAAGTCAATAGAGAGTGTTGATGAAATTAAAGGTGGCATAGATACTGACCGAGTAACTTTTTCATTCGAAAGTCGTTCACGTTCTTCTAAAAGTCTTTCGCGTCCTACAAATTATAATTCCAGTAGAAATTCACAATTTATTTAGCTAGACTGTAGTACTTTACATTTTAAACGATCTTGTTTTCGATGATAAAATCTTCTGCTAAAACATCGCAATAGAAAAATTGACAACTTACTTTCCAGCTCCTTCTCCCGTTCATCCAGCCGACGTTCTCTCAGATTTAAACTTTCTTCCCTTCTTTGTAATACTACAGAGGATCTAAAAAAATACAACTTATATACAGTAAGCAATCGCTCATCAAAAATTATTTCTCCTTTTAATTCCCGGATTCAACTGTTAAAATACGACCATTCAAACATTCTCAATTAGAACAATTTGTGATATTCTCTCCATGTGTGAAATAACATGCCCAAAACAAGTATTACATTAGCATTTTGTATGTATATCACCAACACGTAGATTTAGATATTAAATTAGATTCTAACATCGAGCAAAAAATCTGATAAAACTAATAGAGCTATCATTGTGGTAGCTCTATGATCAATGATCATAAGAAGCAAGGGACAGGGCGTTGCGAAAAACAAGTTCTTTTCTCTTACTTAAAAAAGGCAAAACAAGAGTAAAAACACCACATACAATAATTAATTATTGATTCAGATACCTTTTAATTTACCCATCTCATATGTGAGTTTTTAATCAGTTTTGGCTTTTACAAAAGCATGTATTTTTTATGAACTTTTCAAATACCTTGAAGCCATAAGTTCAAAACTTACGTTTCTGAAGAAGCAGCTATCTTCATATCTCTCCCCATTTTCATATTTTTCTGTACTAGTTGAGAGTTTAAAATGTCTTGAATTGACGGCCTTCTAGATTCCTAAATACAAAAAATGCACAAAAATTACGTTCAAAAACGAAGAAAACACAGCAACAAAAATATCACCACCTGCAACAGCAACAGCAACAACAACAACAACAGCAACATTAAAGACAACAACAACAACAACAACAACAACAACAACACATCTTACTACAACAGTCAGCATCCGTTCTATTATTCTTTGCATATCTTTCGAGTAATGAGATGGAATTGGTTTAAAATGACCATCCTGTATTTTTAATGCTAACATCTTTTGGTTGGCTGCTAAGAACGGTGGTAACAGAGCACATAACTCGTATATTAAACACCCAAGTGACCAAATATCTGATTTTTCATTATAACTAGATCGGTTGACAAGTTCCTTAAAAAGATAAAAAACGTATTTGCTGAAAACAGATGGGAATTACCAAACAAACAAACAAACTGATGCATCAAAAATGAAATACTAACTGGAGACATATAGTAAGGTGTTCCAACGAAGGTTTTAGCAAAGCTAGTTTCGTGATGTAAAACTCGGGCCAAACCAAAGTCCCCTAACTTGCAGTTCTTATTGCCGTCTAGAAACACGTTAGCAGGTTTTAAATCTCGATGGAGGACAGTATTGCCCGCCCTTGAACAATTATGACATTCTTTTAAGGCAGATGATAATTGGTACAGCACCTTCCAAATGAATGGTTCATCAATATACTTCCTAGAAAGAAAATAGTTTATGGACAGTTTTACAATGTAATTTTAGCTACAAATACTAAGATAAAGTTGATCTGTCTGCTTGATCAAGGACCAATTATGCAGCAGTTACTTGGAAAGGGATTGTGCTATGACTACTGCACTACTACTACTAAAAGTGTCATGTCAATAATTCAACTGTGTACAATAGAGTTGAGTTTATAAACGTGAAAAGGCCAAACACTGATCCTCTACTAAAATGAAGCATACTTCTTTAGGTAAAGAAACATTTGCGAATCTTATCCAAATTCACGAAATTTTATAATTCAAAATTTTCCAAGAGCATCAATTCGCGAAAGTTTTAAACGCGAAATAAATTTCTCTTTAATTTCAATTCAAAATTGCACATTATGTTTATATATTATGTATTGATTTACGTATTGTTTTATATTGCATCGATATTTTGCATTAAGTAAATATACTCAAGCATGGCAAGAATGGTGTATTTCAGTTTTAGATTAAACTCAACCCAGGATATTTTTAAAGTAAACATTTGGTGATTCGCAAAAGTTTATTTTGCCTAATAGTTTTTTTGCGAAAATGTAGGGACGCAATGTGAAGTTGCTAAAGATATTTACATGACTCATAAAGTAACCTTTCCGTTTCTGCACTTAAACTAAACCTTATCTCATCCGGGGAAATAGAAGAAATGGCTTACTAACATTTAAAAACTACTGCTTGGATACACAAACATTGTTTCAAATATTTTAAAATTTTAAATATGCTGTAGTGTTTGCAATTTAGTACAGAAATTAGCACGAAATAATTTGCACATTATTTGCATGAAAACTGATAATACCTATATATACATGTACTTTTTGAAAGAAACAGAATGAATTTCAGATGTTTTAAAACTATCGAATCTCTTCCTTTTTTCCCGTTTTCTTTATTATTTTCAACAAAATAAACAGGATATTTTTTCAGTTCACAACAAAGAAATGCATCTATGTATGGTAGAGCCTTGAATTTTATTTTTCTTTTCTTGTTATTTATAAAGAGATTTAAACTTGCTACTTGATTTAAAAATACTATGTACAAAAATTAATAAGAAAAGTTTCGACAAAACTATAAGAATATCGAGTTATATTTATTCAAAATGACAAACTGGTAGTTTGAAGGCTGACAAAATATAATAATCTTTACAAAAAATATTGATGTATAAAATCATAGTTATAATAGTAACTAAAACGTTTCTTTTTTACTGAACTTTCATAAAAAAAAGGTGCAGGTTCAACAATACAGAGTGGCTAGTGTCTACGTGCTTTTATGGTTGTATATTTTTTTAAAATTTAAAATTCTGACAAAAAAAATATAAAAATTTTACCTTTCTTTTTTATGTTTTAATACGAGAGCGGCAAGATCGCCACCCTCACAATATTCCATTATGATGTATATTTTTGTTGATACTTTATCAATGATACGGTCATGATAACGAACAATATTTTCATGTTTTAACTCTCGCAATAGATTTACTTCAGAAACAAGCAACTGTTTTTCAGCATCACTCATTGTGCCATAATCTAATTCTTTCCAAACACGAATCTAAAGTAGGTAACAATTAAATACAAGACTATAAAATCTAAAAAAGATTCTACTTCAAACTGAATTATATCGTCTTTGCAAAGGTTTTTTAACTAGAATCATATAATTTCACGCACAATTTCTCATTATAAGTTTTTGCAGAATTAAGGTTTACAAGATGACAAAACAACAACTTAAAAGCTGAATGTCAAATCCATTTTTAAGAAATTTTGAACCAAAAAAATTCTAAAAATAACCCGCATTTTTAAATTAGAACGAAAAAAACTTATTAATTAATTAGGTAATTTTGAAAAGTCTAATATTTAAACTAGGGTTGATTACACATTCAAAAGAGTGGTAAGTAATTGGGGCATAAGTCCAATAACCTGAGTCTAAGTATCAGTGAAAGTTTTCACTTTTTCTGAAAATAAAAAAAGGACTAAAGCCTGCATAAAATAGACAATTTTTAGGCTTAGGCTTGTGTAAAATTAAGGGTGTGAAATATTATTATAACTTTGTTAAAAAATAAAATGCAACCACAGAACCGAATAATATTGCTTAGAAATCGCTGATAAAATCATCGAAATGCAAAAATTCAGCTTTAAAACACTACTACACAACATAGTCAACATATAGTAAAAGTTTAACCGAATTAGCCTCCAGAAATTTCTTCTTTATAATGTTTCTAGAAACAACAGCAATTGTTCTTCACATAAAAGCAAGACCATTAGTAGCAATAAACATTTGCTTGGTGTATTCCAACAACAGTTCTGAAGGCTAATTTTTTTACCCAAGTCAATATTAAAGAACACAATACCTTGCCATCTGACTTTCTTTGAATCTTCCGACATGTACCATACGCACCAGTACCAATGGTCGAGAGGACTTGATAGTCCTCTAGCTTGTTACTTGGCATACCTCCTAATAATCACTATTAGTGTAAGGTACTTTTAAATTTTTTATGTTATATAACTAAAAAGGACTATCAATTATATTAGTCAAAAGCAACATTAAGTGGGAATCTAATACCAGATTTGAATCTATATGCATGGGGTTTTGTGTTAAATGGTTAAATAATTAACAGTACAACCTGGTCAGGATGAAAACCATCTTAATTCTTAAAGAGTGCAGAATGAAAGTCATTTTAGGTTCAATATCTTTTTTGGAGGTTACCAAAGGAAATCCCACCTCCCAAAAATGGTCATTTAAACATGATTTACCTGAAAAGAAACTATTGCAAGTGTACAGAACCATTTGGCATGCATACGTAATAAAGGTATTGCACATAAAAGATTACTGCGCATATGCAAATTTATGGTGGATGTAAAGTTGCTACAACACTATAAAAAATCTGCATGTGCACGTTAGAAAGCTTTTTTGTGGTTTGAAAACTAATTTTATGTAAATTGTTTCAAGATATTCACATTTAAAGTATTTCAGATTTAATTATGCTGCATAAATTATGATGTCATATTTAAGTAATAGCAAATTTTGGTATTTTCTATCATCAGTAATTTTAGACCTGTTAAGGGATGTGCATTTAAACATTATCAATGCATAGATATTATAAAGGTAAATTGACTAACACATTTTTTTTGACAAAACACTCGTTGGCTCGTCCCAGGTCTCTTAATTTTTTGCTGATAAGGAGAATGTGTGTGCAAGAGCTTTGTAGTGATTACTAGAAAAATATAACAAATATTGTTACAGGTATTAAATGAGTTATATATTTCATAACTTTTTTAACGTCCTGGATATTTACATCATATTCAACAGGGGACGTTTAATAAAGGGGGTCATCATTAACGACAATATTAATGCAAATCTGAAGAATTACGGTTTAGGTCTTTCGTGAAGGACGCACACACAATATTTTTTGATTTTTAATTCCCTTTATTCCCCTTGTCCATACCAGTTTCTTTTTTCTAAAAAAATGTGTGAACAAAAACAACTACTAAAAATTCTCTATTTAAAATTCTTATGTATATGGATAACAGAACAACTTGTCATTAACGTCTGCACCTTAGGGGTTAGCAAAAATGGAGGCAAAAGCAGGTAAAGGGAGGGGTTCAGCCATAACCGGAAATACTTTGGAGAGAATTTTTTTGGCATTTCTTGTTGATTTGGTTGTCTTTACAAAAAGCATTATACAAGTTGTTCTGTTATCCATATACATAAGAATTTTAAATAGAGAATTTTTTTATGAAAATAAACAGACTGAAGAAAATTTGTCGCTTGTGTCTCCTTCATAGATCCTCTTTGTTGATTCGCTTCACCGAGTCTTTCTAATGTTGCACCTCCATTTTGAGCAATAGAAAAAGAAGTACATGGCGATGTTTAAAGCAGCCACATCCAAGACAAGTTGGAAAGTTTTGCAACCATTTTAATCACAAAATCGAGACTTAAATCACGCAACTACCCTCTACAACCTTCTATACGCCATGAGTCGTTTTTATTATTTACGCTTTTTAGTTTATTTTTAATATTTTGTTGTAGGTCCACATCAGCTTTTAGCTGCGTTTGTATTTAACCTGCGCAACAAAATAAATTAGTAGTAATAGTAGTAGTAAGACGTTTCAGCCACATACTTTTTAAAGAGGGTGCAGATAAGCCACAAACACCCGCATATATAGGGGCAAGTTCGGGCGATTTTTCGAATAAAATTGGCGGTTGTCCCCCGAAACATTCCCTAAATGCAATTCCTTGTAACAAACCATGCCGACAATAGTTGGGAAGGCACTTGAAGAGAAAGGAGTTAATAAAGTTTATATATAAGTTATTTATAAAGTAAACTTTATCAAAAACCATCAAAAACAGTTCTTTTAAGAACTTTGCTACCAAATAGTAAGCTAATTTTAATTTTTATAGTTTTTTTGAATTATATTAGTGTCTGTTTTTCGGGCATTGTTCGGGACTTTGCGGTTTTTTTCGGGGAATACTCAAATTTTTTCCAAAAAGCCGAACTCGCCCGAAAACGCCCACACTTTTTATGGCGTATGCGGCTTATCGGCACCCTTATACTTTTTTGCTTGACCCTGCACAAATAACTCCCACCGCTCAGTTTGAAGGCATTTTTTGAAAAGTTGTTTCAGAGGATGGCTTAGTCAAAACCGTAAAACCAGAGTTTCAGATCGTCATGAAAGCCAATAGTTTAGACATAATATGGATGGTATGCATCATGGCCTATCTCTAGCAATAATATTCTAAAGTTATAGCCTTGTGAAATCTCTTGCCTTTATTTTCCTGTTGTATAGCAACCGCTTTGAAAAACTAATACAACACAGTCAAAAAACTGTAAGTATTAAATGAATTATAACTCAATTTAAGGGATCCCTCAAATATGAGTTTTCCAAGACTTTCAGATGTGTAAAGCTAGCTATATATGCTAGTTATAGTACTGACAATAAACAACTTTTTGCTTAAAATATACTAACTACATACATATATTAAATGACAAGTTTAGGTAGAATTCAATTTGTGTTTCAGTTCTCGTCTGCTTCGCTGATGGTGTGCTGTTTTATGGTTGAATAATAGAGTGTCCACGTCTTCATTCAAAACAAACGAATTTCTCTTGAATTTTACCGCGCCAATGGCGCATTGTAGTGGATGCACGAAATGTTCTTGAGAAATGTAAACAAAAGCTCCGTCTTTGAGATTTTTATAACGCACAATATCTTTTTTTTTAGTTATAAAGTTAAAAACAAATACATTTAGCAAAAAAATTAGTTTTTACCTTTTTTACAGCAAGCTACTTTAAAGGGTATAGTTCGTCAAAATAATTACGAAATAGCTACATTTTCCCCACAAAATTTTTCCTGACGAATTTTCCCCCGAGAAATAAATTGGGAATCCTCTGCGATGAAGTTCCTCCCCGATTTTTTCTTGGTTCGGCGACCATAACGTACCATCTATGGCGATGTTTAATAAGATTAACGACGAGCATGCTAAAAAGATTGGCTGTGCCTGTGCGATATAGTACATTACGGTTTTATATTGGTATTTAGAGTAATCGCAGCATTGCGGAAGTGAAGTTGTGCAGTCTGTTTTTTTCTGTTGTTCTATAGCCTGGCCTGTACCATCTGGCATCTTCCGTTATAGTTTATTTGTTATTGTCATATTTTTATTGCTGTGTTTATAGGTTATAACATATTTTTGATATCCTTATTCATTTAGATAGTTAAATTCTAGAATTTTTAGGTTGTTATGCTAGAATCCCTTAAAACAAACCTGGAAACGCAGAATATGTACACTCACACCGTCTGTGTATTTTCGTTGCAACTTTTATATAGCTATGATGTTCAAAATTTTGTTATTCCTTAAAAGTGCCATCTGTGTATCCTTGTTGCAGCTTTTAATATTTCATATCTGATCATTTTCAACAAAAATAACCAACATATTTAAATTCAGCACAAAATTTATAGAAACATGCAAATTTTCAAGTTTATACACTAAATACAACTGCCTCTATTAGTAGCCAAATTTCTGATGTTTTATGAAGAAATGACCACACAAATTAACTGCAGTGAAAATTTTTCACGCCTTAATCGTTTCAGACGTGTGATTAATTGCTCACCTGAAAAATAAATATTGAGTTTTCAAAAGCAACCTATAAAATCCATTTTGTAGCGTGCGATGGCAGCCCTCAAAATAATTTTTGGAGACTCGTCAGACAAAAGATTTCTGCTTGGTCGGACACTTTTAAATCTCAGAAATTATTGAATAGTCCTCATCATCATCATCATCATTCTCGGCTTAACGTCCGTTTTCCATGCTAGCATGTCCTGGTCCTTTTAATCCACGAGCAAGCCTATTCATAGCCAACTGACCATCCTAGCTAATTCACCGACTCCTGATTTAGTTAAATGAACTACGTGGACATAAATCTCTTTTGCCTGGCCCCTTCATTGTTGGTAACCAGGTCTTGCACAAGAAATCCAGCCATGCAGTTCTTAACTAATGTGGAGGTGAACGCTAACAGAGAATGGATGAATCAAGTCTGCAAAACTGCACTTACAGGCGGAATAGACATTTTATCAAGGATTTAATTGTAGATAATTTCTTCATTTGACAAAACAATTGGAAACCATAGCAGGTCCGAATTTAATGGGTTTTTTCTTTATGCCTGTAAAAATGAAACCCACGTGCAGTATAATTTTTTTCTGTAAAAATTTTGTTAAAGTGTAGCTGAACTTTCTGAATGAATTTTGAAGTTTTATTTAAGCCACGTGGATAAAGATTTTTTTTTTAATTCAAAAACACAGCATATTTTTGCCTATTAAAATGACAGTATAGTCATGCATACTATTTCGGACATGTAGAAAAGGAAGTTAAGATTGAGAGAGTCAAGTAGTACCTGTAGATGCTCGATCATCGTGTTTGGGTTCACAATTTAAAACGTCCCCCACTTTCCTACCACAAAATGAATGCGCAACAAAAATAATCTGGCAGACCGTATCACATGCGTAACATTCTTTGCACGTGTGTTTTACATCGCACGCTTTACCTGATTTACATGTGTGAATCATCGCACACCTACTCAAGTATTCCTGAAAAAGACTGACACTTCTCTTCTGTATTTTGACACTTTTCTTCTGTAACACTTCATTGCACGTGGTCTGAAACTTTCTCTTCACAACTAAAATTAAAAATCTGGTCTTTAATTTTATACACCCATACCACTGCATATCATTGTGAATATTAATTCTGCAGTTTAAGTAAAAGATTTTATTTCGCAGTTGTGTATGTGGAATGTGCACCTTGTGCAATTTCCCTTGTTGGTGATTTAATATGGGCAAGTGAATGTTACCATAGACCCAGGTTAACCCAGGCTCTGTGAGGGAAATTTAAAGAGATGGCACACTGTGTTGGCTGTTGGATGTGGCAGGAAGTTGTCTAGTGAAGCGCAGACACTAAATGGATCTGCAGAGTATAAAATGAACATTAAATACTCTGGAACCCCCTATATAAGCCATGACCCCTCCTGAAAATAATAGACAGGGTACATCCCTTGATATTTGTGTAAAATATGCACGTTATCTAGCTGTTATTGTGAGTGTGTGAAAATGATGGTTCTGCTTGTCTTTATGTTTTGATTTTATTTACTGTAATCATTTTTTTACCATAAAAAGTTTTAGAAAAAAACATCCCTCCAAAATATGATTTGTCATGACCTGTTGTTATATGTTATTATATTACCTTCTAGTAATAAATCATTCCACCTTTTTGTTATGTAGTTAACAAAAACAAAATGATATTGGAAGACAATATTGTTACAAGTTTTTCTTTTCCATCATATTGTGAAATGTCATATTACACCTGATTTTAAAGCTACAGCCATATTTATTATGGCATGGGAGAGTGCCTTCTGTCAGCAAATGCTGGAGCTTGCGCTCAGTGAAGAAGATGTTGAGGAACTTCGATCTGAAAGAAGCATAAAACATAATAAAGTGGTATGATGTTTTATATTTATGGAAAACTTTTAATATATTGTAGCTATCCCTGGAAAATCTATCAAATAAGCTGAACTCAAAGATTTTGTGCTTTGCTTTGTGGAATTAACAAAATATATATTTGGTTATAAAATTTTAAATAAATTTCAAAACCTGACACCATTTCCTGTATTAAAATCCTAATAAAGAAATCCATTGAAACCTGATTTTAAAATTTTGTTAAATTGATTTCAGTTAACAATGCTACCTAACATTGTTTGGATGCTTTTGTTGTATATAAAAACGTTGCATGTGACTCTTTAGACCAATGAAGAGATAGAACAATTGACTATAGATGAATCTCTGCCATTATATGAGCGTACTGTGTTTATCCTCAGGTTGGCTTTATTTGTTACAAACTTGACTGACTTGTTTTTTTTTATTTTACTTGTTTTTATCGATTTACTTTGTCAGCTCAGGACAAGATGTGCAGAAAGTTAGTGCCATCGGTAGTCTGTATGACGTATTGTTAGAAGAGAAAGATGCTTCAAAAATTTTTCCCTTGATTGAAAGTGTGATTCCCAGCACGGTGAAAGATATTCAACTTGCTACTGCACATGTTTTGTTGAAGATGCTGAACAATAAACTTCTTACAGCAGAGGAACTTTCCTCAATGTTTTTGGCATATATCCTTGACAATCTTGGAAGTAAGGATAAAGGTATGAGGAAGCTTGTAGATTAATAGATTTTCATATATTGCTACACTGAAAGGTCTGGTTTATTGATACCATCAATCAGTAAATCAGACCATGTGTCAGAACCCTTATTTTAAAACAACCACAACTAGGAAGCCCACCCTCATTGTGAGAGTAAGCCGCTATTATTTCAAGGTCAAGCTACCTTATCCTGTAACTATATATCCATGTAATGGAAATACCCTAATAATTTGAACTTATATTTAAAGACACGAGAAAGCATTTTTTTATTGTTTTTGTTAAAAACTACTAACTACCAAACCTACCAAAAGCAATGTTAAATAGTTACAGTAAATTGATAGTGAGAAAAACGTTCTAGCGTCTACTTTGTATGCCTTTCATAGTGACCAAATGGGACTAAAAATACCTGGTATTTTTAGAACTTTCAGCAAGATCTTTATTGCATGGACAAGTCTCTCTAATTTTCTAACATTGCTAATTTTAAAA
Organism: Hydractinia symbiolongicarpus; assembly: GCF_029227915.1. Taxonomy (NCBI): domain Eukaryota; kingdom Metazoa; phylum Cnidaria; class Hydrozoa; order Anthoathecata; family Hydractiniidae; genus Hydractinia; species Hydractinia symbiolongicarpus. The sequence goes on from NC_079878.1 coordinate 10,811,292, forward strand.
ATTGTCACAGGCCTAGCATACTGAGTTTACTGATTCTTTTCACATTTGTCAACTTTAAATGATTTTGACAGGCAAACAAACTAAATCATTTTTTACAGTTCAATGAAAAAAATCGAATGAAAAGATCTATATCTTAGAACCTTTCCAATATTTAAAAGCACAATGTTTTACTATACTTTAGAACTTAGTGATGTATGGTTGGAACTGTTGCTTGCTTTGTTAGATTCGTACTCAAATAAAAATATTAATGAACAAGTATGTTATTGTCGATTATTTTATGGGACAAGATACTATACAACAACAAAATTTCTATTTAAACATCTTATGGAAAGGGAATAACAACATATACTTTTATCAGGTGTTGCAGTTTTTGGTGTCAAATGGTTCACTAACACGCTGTTCTCTCACAAGGAAAATATGTTGTCAGTTGGTTAGTTATCTAGCCAAGTGTTTTGATAAACAAAGGTATGTACTGTTTAGAATTGTAGAAGTTCTGTGCAAATCGCCTGAATCACGGAAATTTCTTTAAACAAAGCAGAGGAAAATATTAGAAACACTAAAATTCTCATATTTATTTTACTTAAGGTGTGCCAAATGATATGAGATTTTTTTAAAGAAAACTAATTCTCTAAGCTGTTTCTTGTTTGTTTTTGACCAGTCACATCAGATTCAGTGTTTAAGATCAAAAGTCCTAATATTTTGTGAGAATTAAATTTCGTGGATTTTGCGAAAAAAGAATTTAATGACTTGTTTCTCAAATTATACCATTTTTCAAGGGCTATTTATGTATAAGATAAAATAAAGATTGCTAAAATTGAAATTTGCATATAAAATTGAAATTTACAGATATATCATATGTAAATCTTATTACTAATTATTTTGAAGATAACACTACTCCAATTTCTTGCCTTACTCTCTTTATGAATACTGTATTTTAATAATACTGATTTATATCCCTATAATAAAGAAATGCTTGTTTTTAATTGGTTTTTCTTGTTCTATTTCTTACATTTTCTTCTTAAAGTTTTATGCATGTGTATTTTGAAAACTATCAATTTCTGTCTTTCTTGGTGTCGTTAGGGTGCAGTTAAATCTTATTCCATCAATGAAAGCATTGTGTCAAGATATTGAGCTTGAGGTTCGATCATGCATGTGTTCTCAACTTGATGAAATGGCAGATAACGTGGAGTAAGTATGGCTGTTTTCTTTTCAAAAGGTTTGTTTACCAAGTAAAGCTAAGTTTTAATAGTTATTTGATGCGTAAGTAAAAAATGGACAGTCTAGCATGCAAAAATAAGTGATGGAGCATGCTTAATGTTTGCTCTTCCAATTTGAAAGTAACTTTTGCCACTTTTTTCTTTCCACGTAGTGAGGAGATCACAGAAGAGTTTATTCTACCCGAACTATGCCTATTAATTCAAGATGAAGAAGCTACAGTTCGACTAGCTGCATTGTCAACAATAACAAGTCTTTTCTCAAAGGTGAAGTCAGGTAATCCATAAAAATTACAAATGCTGTAGAATGTTCAGCAATTTTGGAGATTAGGAGAAGTTACGTCAGAAGTGAAGGAACAGATAAAAAATTGCATGAAAAAGTCATTGAAAAGTCAGAGTTTTCGTAAATTTTTTCAAAAGTTAGGGAATTCAGGTTTAAATTTAGATATAAACTATCAAAATCAAATCAAAGAGTGCAAATTGAGCATTGCCTTTAAAATTTTGTTTTCGTGATTACCAATTTTACATATGCAAGTATCACATCTTAGTCATGAAATCTAGGGAAAATAAAAATTGACCAGTTACATTGAGAAGAATAGTTTTGGTGTAAACATTGTTAAAAAATAAAAGGTAACAAAAATAGCAGTTAAAATAACTGAAACTGTATGAACTTGATTTGTTTATTTAGAACTTTTGGTGAATAGTGATTTAATATCACTCACGCAAAAATTCTACAGAAAAGCGTTACCAAGAAAATCATTTACAGATTTGCTGACATGTGCAAAATTTATTGGAAAAGTTATGTATTATCTCAAAGGTATATAAACATTACCCCTGGCCATATTTGCTGGGCAATCACTTTGGTTGTTTATGTTTTTTAAATAAATACGAAATAAAAGATTGTGAAGAAAAAAAAGGAAATTCAGAATCAATTTATTAAAAAATCAGCCAAAATTCACTTGATAATGTAATACTGTTCGAAAAGCTTCATATATCTTTAATTCTTAAATAAAGTGTTTTTTTTTCGAAAATACATTTGCCTTGTATTCATAACTTATTATTACAATTTTTTCCATGCACAGGCATTAGCTTTATGTTAATTTTCCCTCAGTAAAAACACTCATATTAATAGAGAATATTGTATTATGAACATTTGTAGCATACAACATCATTCGCACAGAGCGCAATTTGTTAATTTGGGGAATGGATCGGGATGCTGGGTAGAAAAAGTAAAGTAAGGCAGAACAGATAACGTGTGCTGCCCATAATCATAACATATAATCACACTAAAATGCTTGCCTGAGGCAAAGAGGTTAATTACCACAGAGTATGCACGTCTTGGTTTCTAAGGCATGATAAATGCAACTGAATGTAGTTAAAAACTGTTAATTTTGTGAGACTAGAAAACAGGCGTAAATTTTGAAGTATTACAGGGTGGTCACCACTCCTTGATACTGAATTTGGAAAATGGGAAACCCCTTCGGACAATAATTTCTTTAAATCTATTTTTTGTGTAGATTCCGGTTTTTTAGTCGTCACAGCATAAAAATTGTTTACATTTTCTTCTGTTCGTTTTTTGTCAAACAAAATTAATTAGTCCCCAAAAAGATCAGAAAATACTTAGAATACTCCAGAAAAATTCCTTAAATTTACCTTTTGAAAATAAGGGACCACCCTGTGTTATATTCATTGTAACATACACTCCTTCTTTTTAAGATCATCTTGCCAGGGAGGATATGACTTTTTATCTTGATTGCTATCAAGTATTATGTTGTCAAAGTGTTGCAGATAAGAAGACAAATTTGGATTCTTCAAAACTCGATGTAAGCTGTAATTTAGGTCCTTTTTTTGTTTTTCTAATTTCTTAACACAGTGTGTATTTTAATACAAAATGTTTTTTACAGGCTGAGATTATTACACTTCTATGAAAATCTAAATTTCTATTGTTTTTCCTAAAGTTTGCCCAAAAAAACGAGAAAGCAACCTTAAAAAATAACAACAAAACATTTATCCCCACGATATGTTTCATTTGTTTTAATTCTCGTTAAAGATTATTATAAAACTTTTTGTTTTTCGCAATTCGATTAGAAATGATTTTCAATCTTTCATGCTGACAAAAAGATGCAACTCCATTGTTTAAATTCGTTGAATAGTACCGCTCCTTTTTATGTAGACGATGCAACCCACTGCAGTTGAAAATGATTGGGATTCTGAATGTCGATATTGGTGCGCATTTAATTTTCCTGTGAGTTCATAATATTTGTTCTTGAAATTGTAAAATAAATAATCTATAAATGTGTATTTATTTGGTTCTATTTTTGATAGAGTCAGTCTTACTAGGTTATATTGCGTATTCTGAGGTTGAATGGCTGTTTGAATCAATACCTTATTAAAAAGGTAACTAATTCGTTAAACTTTTTTTTGTAGGCAGTGTTGTCATCTATACCATCAGAATGGTTTAAACAACACTTGCTACCATCTTTTCTACACTTGATGAAAGACAACCACCCTGCGGTAAGAAAAGCGATGGCGTGCAGTTTACACGAGGTAAGGCTCTTGACACAAATTTCACAGAGTTTTGTAACTATTAGGGTCGCCTTACACGTGTTGGGCCATTGGACCTGTTTCTGCCTGTGTGACTGTTTGTTTTTACTTGTTTGTTTACGTTAGCAAGAATAAATTTTTTTTCATTTTTTACACATTAGGTGTTAAAGTTACTAAAGCAAGATGTCCACCTTACATACCATGCTTTGAAATTATGTCTAACAGATACCGATATTGAGGTTTGTAAACAGAGCGATTTTAATATTATCAATTCTTATTTTTCCGTAGCACCGATGATTTACTCGTCCTGCGTTTCAGAACAAAAGTTTGGATTCAGTGTCTTTTATTAACTGACTGTAAAGCTATAGGCATCCGGCAAAATAACCTTTTCCTGTTTTCACAGGTTTTACATAGCGTCCTTTCTGGCTTACCTGCTACATTAGAATGCTTACATCAGTCTTCCTCTCGCCAGGTAGTGCTTTCGTTGAAATGTTTTTCCAAGTGGTAAAAGTAAAATGTTTAGTATGAAAAAAGAAGCGTGGCTAAGGGCTGAAACAACCGAATGACGCACTATTGTTGTGGCCAAGGGTCTGAAATTCTACTGGAACGTATATTGTCAGAATCAATTCTATTTGAAGTCTCTAACTGTATTTACATCTAATGATTGAGGGAGCGCCTAACTCCCTACAACATTTTATCTTTCAAAAGTTATACATTCCTTTGTCAAATACGTGCCTCGCACATTTATAACTGTTGTTCTTTTTTTCTTTTCAGAACTATGTATTGGATTTAATTCCTTCCCTTTGCACTTGCGAGCAGACAATAGCAAAGTCTCTACGATGGAGAACACACGAATTGTATTTCCGAAGTATACGTGATTTACACAAATACGTCACGTCTGACCACATATACTACAAATTTGTCCCTCTTTTGTTAAACAATCTTACTACGAGCGTAAGATTTCTTTTTAACTAACTAGTCTTAAAACCATTAGGGGTGTTCCACTAAAATAATTTTTAAATGTGTTTATTTATTCAAAAAAATGTACATGATAATTAAGAAGTGTAATATAATGACATTTTTTGCTTGTCTTTAGAAGGTGCGGCCAGTCAAGCATGCAGCTGGTTGCACACTGCTCGAATTTATTAAATATAATTGTTCAATAGATGAACGAAAAGAAATATGTACGCGGTTAATTACAGGTATTGTCACGCGCATGCGCGGTTGTTAATTTTTTTTGCATTTGTTGTTTTTACCTAGCACCCGCAATTCGTTTCTAACATTTTTTATACATTTTAGATTTGGCTCGCTCACCCAGTAGTCGTTCTCGCCTACTTTTTCTTGATATTTGTCATTTCTCCACTCATTTTTTTTCGAAGCGTTTCTTTAAAGATACATTTTATGATGTTGTGATGGATTTGGCGGTTGTAAGTAACGCTTAACATTTAGTAGCCGCACCCGTGTGCTTTGCCCCTCCGTCATGTCTCCTTCTTAAACTTTCTCCTGACTATTATTTTGACTTCAATTTAAATTTATTTTATACTTTATTTTTAGGACCCTATAGCAAACGTTCGAATAAAATTTTGTGAACTGCTGCCAGTGTTAAAGGCACAAATTCGCTTGCCGTACGATCGTTTTCTTTTACAAATCCATGATCAAACTGTACGGCGAATCATGGCACTCGAAGTTGACGCCGACGTGTCGGATGCAATACGACGGGTAAGTAAATCTTGACCGACAATGCTAATTTTTTTGTCGTAAATTATTCTTGGTAGGAAAAAAGCAACTCGGAAAGAGGAGGATCAAGGGCAATTTTTTCTTGCGAGAATACGCCCACTTTTTTAGTACCGCAGAAATTGCACTCCTATAGTAATTTTTTTAAAAATGATGTTTTTTTTTAAAAAAAGGAACATGAAAAAAAAACAATATCGTTTCTTTTTAAATTTTAATACGTTTTCTTGCAATCTAGAGGTGCTCATATTTACAATCTCCACTAGAGACACTAAATTTAACCTCCCTTCCCCCAAACAAAAAATAATACTAAAATTCTTCTCTACACCAGTGCTGCGCTATTGGTAGATGAATTAAAATTTCGATACACATTTTCTTGTGTTTTTCTTGTGCATATTTTCTTTTCTCTGAAATGGGTGAACTTACAGAGTTCTCCGCCTCCTCAATACTCCTCATTTCTTCTCAATTTCACAAAATCTGCTCAATACTTTACTCTCTTTTAAAACAACAAAACTCTTCTAAACAATTTTTTTTTCTAAATTTATAAATGCATGGAAAAGCTGCATGGGTACGGCAATAATTTGTTCTCAATTCGCAACATCATTTTTAATATCTTTTCAATATCCTCAAATCTCATTTTTTTGTCAAAAAGCTTGAAAATGTTTATCAAAAGTCCTCAAATCTTCTCATATTTGACTCTATAAAAGTTGCAAGCGAAGGAAAAACAGGAAAAAAATAGTTAACTTGGTAATCTTAAGCTAATATTGTTTTCATAGGCAATCATCAAATTAGACAGCGTCCGTTTGAGCACGGAAGGGGTAAATAACTTACTATTTAAAAAACTCAATCACAATGTCACGTGTTTACTAAATTTGTGCACGTGTTTGTGTAGATGGTTGCAACAGATGAGGATGTTATAGACCAACAGCGAGAAAAAGAAGAAAACGAAATTATGGAGGTAACTACAATTTTAGTCAAATTATGTTTAGGCAACGGCTAATTTCGAAGTTAGTCACCACAAGTGTTTGTGTAGACTATTCTATAATAGATTCCCGCATTTTAAACTTGTCAAAGTTCACTTGTCAATGTTTAAAGTCAACATAGCAATTTTCCACAAAATTCGCGGCTTGGTGTGCGGACGTGCCAAAGAATGTGACCAGCAAGTTTTTAACGCTGTCTGTCTAGCCTACGTGTGTGTAAAAGTAGCGACTTTGCTGCCTACTGGTTGCAGAGCATTGACCATTTGACGCGTTTGTCCATATTTGAAAATGACGAAAAGACTACCCTTGTCTTAATATTTCTGTCCAGGATTGGACATAAAGTAAAGGATATTTCCCGTTTTTCCGTTAAATTTGAACAAGCATATTCTGTGAGATGTCATTTTTACAAGAATAAATTATTGGGCATTCTCTTCTAATTTGCGAAATTTATTTTTGTCCTTTAAATATTTTTAAAAACAAATTTATTAATAAATAAAACATACACATGCAATCAATAAGCGATAAAAAAAATTTTGAAGGGAAGCGGGAAAAGGTCGAAAAAGATTTTAATAGCTATGTCGCCCTGCTTAAAATTTTCTTGTCTTCGTTTTGAAAGGATAGGTCTGTTGTATAGTAATAAATCACGGCTGAAATGAAGTTATAAATGTAGTTCGCACCAACTAGTCACTAGTACCCTAAGAAACACAAAAACTGTAAGCATGATGCTTCAAAACTAAGATGCATCGTGTGTATGGAGGCTAACAATCAAATCGAACATTGCAATTGCAGGAATGTTCACGTCATAGAGAAGTTGAGAGTGGTCACCAGTTGAAACATAGATCACAATCTGTCACAGAGAGAATGGAGCCTCTTATCAGGAAGCCCAGACAATCAGGATCGTTTAGTTTTAAAGAACTGCCGAAGAAAGGTATTCTTTGTATTTCTATTCTATATTTTTTGAAAATGTAAGTTTGTGTAACTGTAACTTTAAAATATAGTTTTGCTTGATGTGATGAATTGAATTATGCATGAACTAATTTTTGTAAAAAAAACATTTTCGAAATTTTTTTTTGGGCGAAGGTAGCAAATCCTACTATTTTTTTAAAATAAAATTTCGCGCATTTAACAAATAAGAAATATGATGACAATTTTCTCTCAATTTTTTCTGTTTTTCGAGATTTTCGGTGAAAGACGTAACATAAGAACAGCTGGAGTTAAGATTCACATACCTATTGTATAAGAAGTTGTTGGGTAAATAAAAAATAATAAATAAATAAAATATCAATCATTATTTATTAAAGAAAAAACTAAATTTTCCGTGAATTAATTTTCGCAAAGTTCGCGAATAGCCAGTTTTCCAATAATTAACTATCGCAAAATTGATTAAAAGTAGCAAAATTCGCGAAAATCATTCTTGCGAAAGTTAATTCCCATAAAGCATATGAACAAAATGTGTATCTCATCTGAAGCAACTGAATATAAGGATTAATTTGAAGGTACGACGAAATCTAAAGAATCGTCTCTCACGAAAATCTCATCTCCTTCCAACAGTGGCTCGAAAATTTCATCGAAGAGAAGGTAACTTTTTTGAATTTTTAATGCTGGAAAAATGAATGTAAAATATGGATTAAAACAGAAGCGGCTACCTTATCTGTAAAAAAAAGTCGGCAAAAATAAAAACTCGGCAAAAATATTAGTCACTTGGACAAAATTTAGTCACTTTTTGCTGACTAAATTTTTGAATTTAGTCACTTTTTGACGACTAAATTTTTGAATTTAGTCACTAATAAAGAATAATTGCATAAAACTGATAAAAATTGGCAACAAGGAAGAAAAAACGGCAAAAAGGTGGTAGGTAAAAAGTTAGGTCGAAAAAGAAATGTCGGCAATAGAGTTTGGTCGGTGATAAAAAAGTCGGCAAAAAGTTTAGTCACCTAGCCAAAATTTAGTCACTTTTTGCCGACTTTTTTTTACCGAAAATAATTATGCCATTCGTCAATCCCCGAAAAAAAAATTTCGGGGATTGTCCTTTTTTAAAGTCTAGTCTCGTAAATTCTTTGTTTTAAAGGTATTATAATTATGATTTTATTGTCTCGTTTTTAGGATTCGCAGAATTGTGTATTGTATATTGTATGATCAGTATTAAATTTTGAATCTTTTTAGTTCGTCACATACCACCGCACAGCAAAGACGTACACCAAAATGAGCTATCGATCTGATCAAAGAAAGTGGATAGCGCTACATGATCAGACAGTGTCTGATAGTCCGTTGGTTTGTGAGGTACTCAGCTACTTGCAGTGCAAAGTAGCTATGTGCACAACCTCGTTTCCAGGACCTGAGAAGAAAAGCTTCTGGGGATGAGATTGGCCATATGTGTTGTGTGATTTTTTTGGTTTATTTGAAATAAACTCAATTAAATGTTTGCCGTAATACTTCACGTTATGCATAGGTTCTGAGTAGAGCAGAAATATGTGCGTTTTGACTGTTGAACCATTTTCTAAACTGATAGGTGTAGTAAGAAGTGGAATAACCAGGCTTGAGCTTAATTATTGTTTTCTTTTTTTGATATCACGTAGCAGCATCGTATATTCGTGTTTTATCTGAGATGTTCGAATATATTTTTCTCTTAACTCTATTGCTTGACTTGCAATTTTAAGATTTAATCCATTCCTCTTTATTTTTTTAATTCATCGTATATTCGTGTTTTATCTGAGATGTTCGAATATATTTTTCTCTTAACTCTATTGCTTGACTTGCAATTTTAAGATTTAATCCATTCCTCTTTAATTTTTTAATTTGTAGGTCACCCCTTAGTTACCAGCCTTTGGATTGGCAAATGAGCGTAAAAATTTATGTAAAAAAATAATTGTTTTATGTTAGATAGATATAATATATTTTTATGAAAATAATTGTGAAAGTTTGTACATGTTATATATGACATATTTAATTTATAAATAATTGTATTGAAAATACGTTCCAAATAATATATTAGGCCATCTAGAACGATTTTTTTTCGGTTGGCGGTTATTAAGTTCGGTTCACGGTTGTGTTGTTTGGTTCACGGTTACATAGTTCGGGTCACAGTTCTGTGCATTTCTTAGTTGTTAGTATTTAACGGAACAAAATTTGATTTTTTATCATAAGTTTGCTTTTAAAAAGTTTATGTATTCCATTGAGGCATTTAAAATTTCGAGTTGCGTTTTCATTGGTTTATCGTTGGGTAAAATGTTTTTAAGTACTTGAAAAGCTTCACACAGGCGTTGTAAACGTTGACGCTCACGATTATTATTCCTCGCTCGTTTCTCTTTTAAAACTTTTTCACAATGAATGCTCTTCTTCGGACTTTTTCTTTTCGCAGAGACGACGTCATTATTTTGCGTCACCGGTTCGTCAGCAGGGTCGAGTTTTCGTTTCTCTTTGGAAAACAAAATATCGTCATCTGGTGATGTTAGAATAGAAGATGGATTGTTGGTGATAACAGCGTGTTTGTTCTGTTCGTTTGTCGTTGAATTTTTCGTCACGAGTGCTTGAATTGAGCGGAGTTTTGCAGTGTATAACTGATCGATAGTGGAAACAACTTGTTTGTTCTCGCACTTTTGCAAGACTGCCAAGTCCACAAACTTTATTTGCGTATCTTCTGAAACTCCTTGACTCGATGATATATCATACCACTGGTTTGAACATACTAAAACAGCTTTGTTAAAGGGAGGCATTTTCTTCACTTTTTCGATTACCACTAGAAAAAAATAATTCGTTTGTAATTGATAGTCTTGATTTTATCAGTTCTTTTAAAATTAAGTTTAAACTGTAAACAGTCTTCGTATGGATGGTAAGAACTCTTTGTTAAAACAAAATTATAAAGGAATGTGTTGGCAACAATTGTCTAGTGGGGGCGTGATTTTATTTAACTCCGAATAGTACTTTTTGTCTTTCTCTGGGCGATTGCATAGCTGTGGTACGGACGCACAAAATGGTAAATAGAATAGATTTTTATCGACTATATTACGAAGGGCGAAACCCCGTGCATTTTTTTTCCGCAGTCTAACAGGTAGTTAATAATTATATGCAAAAAAAACTTGACGGATAGTAAATCAAAGTAAAAATACTATAAAGTTATTTCGTGAAAATAAAAAGAAAAGAAAAGGATTTATTGTCCCTTAAAAATTAATAAAATAATGAAAAACTTACCTCTTGTATGTGGTTAACCAGTCTGATCAAATCTTGCTATTTTATAGGGTACTTTTTGGTCCTTTTTATATCAAGCAGGTTGTGACACGTGACTGGTGTATTTTTTCTTTCCCATAATTACGGCTTCCTTTGAAGTTGACTTTTAGCGCTAATAGAAGTGTCAAATTTACTTCTAATTATGGGTCCTGATTAGTATTGAAAATGATCTGAATACTTTACAAAGAAAACCGAAGTAACATACTAATTAATCAATAGATGATAATTGAGTACAGGTTTAAATTTGTCATTGTCTGACATATTATTGACAGGTTTTGTTTGGTGTTTTATACGCAGTTAAAGTTGTACAACATCGCGGTTTACCAGGAAGTTTTTATCAATGTTTTTTTAAGTTAACTTCAGTATTAGAAATTCCATGGAACTAGAATCGTTTTTTCAACAGCCCTGAGGAGGAGATTGTCTTCTTTCTAACATAAATTATATTCAGTCAAGTTTTCTGTTCTTGTATTGCGGCAATGAGTTAAGTGTCATTTAAAAAATCCGAATTTCAAAATTCCAAAACCTTGTGTTGGCAAAAATAAAAATCAGTTTTTATGTAAATGAACGTCCCCGAAATGGGTTGATACTGAGAAAAAAAATTAAAACGCGCAAATATTTTTTCCCTTTGCGTCGAAATACGAAACAATAAGCTGGCATTAACAACCTTGTCCCCAAGGTATCTTGTATCTTTCGCATTAGAAATCTAGGTAGAGGGCGCCTGGGAACAAGGCTGGTGTCATTTATGAAAATAAATGTGGCGCGAAACTTTGTAAAACAATGAATACTGTAATTATATTTTGTACTTTACGACTTTACACATCACAACATAACAAACTTTTGGTCCATAACAGCTGCAACCGTTGAAATTTTTTTTCTTTGAAGTACTGCGCAAAATAGTTAGTCCCTTTAATCGTTTGTGTTGGTAATTATCACTTGACAATTATTTTCATTAGTTCGCGTACGGGAAGAAAAAAAACCCGCTCGTTTTCTTGTTAGCACCACAGACATTTGTTCTTTTTTAACACAAATTAAGATGACTAAGTGCAGCAAGCTTTGTGTACAATTGCAAATTGAATGTTTATTCTCGCATCCCATAGTTATAAAATGTTTACCCGGATAAAAATGATTAAGTACAGAAAACTGTACGATTGCAAACTGTATTTGCAGACATTTTGAATGCTTTTTTTCTCGCAAATTTAACCCTAAACTACATACTTAAATTTATGGAAGTAAATCTCTCAAGATGCAGCATTTTAGCACCAAAGTCTTTTTACTGCCTAAACCAAGTCTCTTTCACTTCTTTTTTTGACCATATACCGTTTTAAAAGATGGGCAACTGTCATTAGAGGAAATTTCTTGCGGTAATTTTTGATTGCAGAGTGTAACATTGCAAACATTATCGTCACGAAATTTGTAATTAATGGTATAAAATGATGACCAACAAATCAGAAAAAAAGAAAAGCTTAACTCCAAATTTACGCTTGCTTTAAAATCGAGTTTTTTATATAAGCTTCTCTTTTTAAACCGTAACATTACATTAATTTTCTTGAGAAAATTTTCTCAATACGTTCTAACGTGTTCCTCTTTTTAGCAAAATTTCAGTCTGTTTTATAACCTAAGTTCTAATAAAAGAAAAAGTACAGGGACAATGAAATCACAGCGGACAAAACGTGTACAAACGTGAATCAGGCACCTTTTAAGATACAATATGCCCTGGGACGAAGTTGATCTAAGTAGCTGCTTATTTCTTTTACCTCTTCTTGTACCTTAGCTTTTACCCTTAACAAGCGGATGTGATGGGTCGAGATTAATTTATGTAATTTTCGCTTAAGTCTATATTTCCTTCCTAAGATAAACCAGCTTCAAAACATCTACACAAGCAGAAAATAACTACATTATGTTTAGCGCTCCTCCTTTTAACCTTGTGTGAAATTTGGGCAAAGTCCAACCTCGACCGCTGGGCTCTTTGTCTCTTTTTTATAAACGGGAAAGCGAGACGAAATTTCTCGCCCGTCCCTTATATCAAAAAGAGAAAAAAAGCCCTGGAATCGGGGATGGGTAAAGTCTGAGCTTTAAAACGAAGATATCTCCTTAGTGAACATTTTTTTCTTCATTTTTATGTGTACGACGAATCAGTACAAAACACGTCCTGTTCTTCATGAATATTAATATTCTACGGTTTGAAATATCCATTACCCTGCTCTCTTAACCTCCCCCATAACGTCGGTTCGGTTACCTCACATCTACCAATTTGCGATTCACCCCACTCTTAAAAAAAGTTTTATTTCGTTACGTTTTCTTTTCTATATTTTGAAAATTTTTGAATACAAGTGTAATTATTCAGTCCCGTTGAAAATAGCACATGCCGCGGTTGTTAAATGTTTCAGGGGGTGCAACTTGAAGTTTGCTTTACCAGCAGTTTCTTTTACACATTTAACTCCTATAGCGAGAAAAAAACAACAGAAATCAAAAATTGTTATTCAAGTGATTACGTTCCTTTACACGTCTGATCCCCACCGGGAATAACAACACGTGGTAAACACAAGGGCCATCACAAGTTGTACAAGTAACACGAATGTAATGAAATTGAATGGCCTGGTTCTAACGTGCTTAAATATGTTCATTTGATACCACTGTAATTTTTTTAAAAGCGCGTGAGGAAAAGGTGGCAATAACTTGTAGCCGCATGCCAATACGCGCATTGGTTAAAAAGGTGGCTTGTAAACAACCTCGTTCCTACATTGTTTTATCTCTTAACGTCTTGCCGATATACCTTGATGATACTAATTTTTGATGGTATTAATTTTCGCTCTTTTCGCAAATTATGGGACTAATACTTTACTTTTTCTACCCGCGAAAATTAAAGTGACAATTTACTGTAGCATAATTTTAAGGCTATAATTGAAACTTAACAATAAATACTCATATATTATAATTTATAACTTTATATATACATATATTTACAATAGACCTCTTCGTACTCTAGCCGCACTGGGTACGAGGTTTGGCACCAATCACAGACAAGAATTCAAATGTGAAATGTAATTCATCGCTGCATTCAAGATGTCAATTTTTCTCATTGTTTTCTTCTTCATTTCATCTGGCAAAGTGTTCTGCAAAATTCGAAAAGCTTCCGACATGCGCTGGATCCGGTGTCGTTCTCTCTCATTGTTTATCGTACGTCGTGTTTGTAAAACCGACTCCGAGACGCTTCTTTTTCGACGTCTCCTTTTAGTCGAAGATTGAACAGGTTTTGCGTCGCAAAAGTTAAGTTTTCTTTTTGTTTCTATACTCGAATTATTATCACTCTCAATTTTCTCAGGGGTGTACTGCATATTAGAACCATTAACTTCAGTAATAGTAAGAAGACCTTGGGTTGTCTCAAATTCTGTTGGTTGGTACGTCGCGTTGATCTGTGAACATTTGGGACTCTGGAAAATATTTTCACCGCAGGTGGTTTCTATCTTGTACGCCGTATTTATTGCTGCATGTTGCGGTAATGTTACTGCGTTTGGTTTCAATCTTGTCTCACCACCATATTGCTCAAATGGACTCGATGACACACAATTCGATAAGTAAGGATACGCCACACTAGTGCCAGTGAAGTAAGACATCTGTGATCTTTGGAGATCTAAAGTATGCAAAAGAAAAATCATGAAGTTTCAATATTTGCACGTAGGCAGTTTTTTAACAAACCAACCAAAAGAAATAATGTACATTGGTAAATTTTTACAAACAACATTTACTTACCCATCCAAAATATAATTTCCTCTTTTTTAAATATGTACAGTACGAACTTGTTTCCATCATTATATCCTAAAACTAACGCGGTGTACCTGTAACTACCTGTATGTATTGTTTTTGTATTGCACGTGCGTTTTATCCAATAACTAATATGGCGTACCCGCAGCCTCGTTTCAAGGACATGTGCTGATTATGTTACTCTTGTTTTATAAGTACAACAAAAACGTTTAATATACGTGTGCCTATGTCCCAGACTTATAATTTGATTTACAACAATCTTGGGGGTATGGAAACTAAATGATCTCAAGGTGTTAATTTTTTTTAAACTTTTTTATTTTTTGCAATCACAATAATAAACAGTACAGTATAATTGACAACTTTGTTAATTTACTGCAGGTTTTGATTCTGTAAATCCTTCGCGATTAACCTAAAAAATAATAATAAAAAAATAAAAAATAAAAACAATAATAAAAAAATATAAGCAAATAAATAAATGTCTTTCCCTGTGCTACAAAAACCGGGAGATATTCACGCTTTTTTTTTCTCAAAAATATGCTTTTTAAGAATTTCAGGTTAAAACAATAGGTAATAAGAATAATGAAAAGCTAAATTTTGATATCGTTATTGAAAAAGCGCGTATTTTTTGTAATGAATTGAGTTTTCCTAACTTGTTTGTCAAAAAATTCGTTTTCCAGATCCACACGAGCTAGCCGTCTTAAAAAGTCTAACAACAATAAAACAAAAAAACTAACTTACAATATTGACAAGATTTATAGCACTGTTTTTTCAAAACTTTCTGTAGGCTTGTCGAGCCAGAATGACAATAACGTAAAAGAGGTGTACAGTAATCCAAACCATTCTCGTCCTCACATACTAAGATAAAACATTAACAATAACACATCAGTTTCCCATAGGAAAGTGTGAGAAACCTCTAAATAATTTGTTTACCTGGTGCTCGCGAAGGGGGTGGCGTTAAAGTTGGCGGCAGCGTTCCTTTTCCTGTAATAGTGAACAAAGAAAAAATTTTCTCTACCTCCCAATATCATTCAATTAATATACCTTCCATCACATTCTTCATGGTAAAAGGGCTTAGAAAGCACGTTCTATGGAATATTTATTATTTTGGCCAAAAAACGGGATCACCCAGAAAAGTGGGCGGAGGGAAAGGGGGTGGCCGTTGAAGCAACTAAGATGGGCCTAATTGAAAGTTAAAAACTAGGTTGCTAACAATCAATTAAAAACAACCAAACAGACTACTCTTTACAGCAGGTAAATAAAACCACAAGTCATGGCCAAACTCACCATTACATCGATACATAGCGTTTAATTGTCGCACATCACTTGCACTCAGGTGAGTGGATGTACCAATCAGATCTTCATATTTCTTCTGCAACGTTTTGATAGTCATGCGGCCACCACCGAAAGTATCCTTGCGATAATGAGAGATGGATAAATAGTCATATGCTTCTCCTCGAAAATCCAACTGACTGTGTGGATACTTTTTGAAATTTTTTCGTGCAGCTGGAAGCAAAAGTTTATATAAATAAAATTGGACTAAATTTATTACATTACCACCAGAGACACGAGAGTATAGCAAGCCCCAGCGTTTTCTCTAGGTGGTTTGAAAACGCTACATTGTGCAGAGTGAGGGTTTGAACTTGGGGTGTTATGATCACTCTAGTTTTATGGCCAGTCGTTTATATTCCTAGCATAGCTATTTGGTGCATTTTTAGCACGAAATCTGTCCGTATGACAGACAGACGTCGGCGCTATTATAATAGAAAAGGAAGATAAAGTGCACATGTACTTTATTTTACCGTTAGGTATATTATCCCATATTATTTTGACATATTTGTCACGGTCAGCTCTGGATTGCTCATGATGAAATCCTAGAGAGTGGAACATCTCATGCATGGCGGTTGGAGCGTGTTGGCATTCTGACGCAAGACTAATTTTATTGACAGTACCAAAGTAGCCGACTCTTGAATGACACCTAAGGCAAAAAAATAGCACATCATTGTATCTCCCAGTCAAAAAAAAGTATTTTCATAAACAATGATATCTCGAAGAAAAGAAGTCTCTCAGATCGAGGTTGCCTTGATTATTTGACGGTACTTAAAAAAATACAATAAACAGAACTGTTGCCTCACGGCTGACCCAAGTATCAACAAACTTACCCCGAGCCCTCATAGAAATAAAAATACGCTTTCTCGTTCGTTCTTCGCACGAACTTTAAACAAGTTTTGGCGTGATACTCCACGATAGCGGCGTTGATCGCTTTCATCGCTTTCGAACTTTGTACTAAAGGAAATAATCGAAATACTGAAGCAGTCGCGCTTACAAATATTAGCAGACATTTAACACGAGGTACCTCACTGGTAGGGATCTAGTTATTTGTTGTCTAGAAAAAACACTTTTTTAAAATATCAAAAATCCACCTTGTTCACAGTTCTTTTCTCGTTTTGGCCGTATGTACCAGAAAAAAAAACAAAGGCCTGGAAAAGAGGTTGCAAACAAATAAAAAAAAGAACAAATTAGACAATACCAACACATTATACGAACATACTTATTTCCTTGGAAGCGCTCCAAGCAATTGTTGTGGACGGCCATCGATTGGAGATTACTCCCGCAAAGCTGTTTCCAGAACTAGCATCTTGGATGCGTCTCATTTGCTCGGGAGATAATATCATATCGCCTTCGAAAAGGTTTGGATCTAAACCAAGAGGAAGATATTATTGTTACGTTGTAGCGAGGAGACGATCATGTGAAAGTGACAACAAAAGAGATTAGGAGCATCTGTTTATTTAAGAAAACAGACCGCGAATCGAACCGTCGATGCGCTGGCAAAATAAATGTTGATTCTAACCCAAGAAAAACTACTTTTATGCCTATAATCCTTTGATTCAGAATTTTTAAACTTTTTATGAAAAAATTTAGAAAGTTTTTTTGGTGAACGGCTACACCGCACGGAGTAACTAAAATTGGTAGCTATTCGCTTTTTTTTCGGATATTTAACCGCGCCCTCTTCTTGCAAGAGAACACAGCAGGGGGTTTTCAACCCCATGCAGCCCCCGTTTGTCTTTTGTATGTTGTCACAAAAGTGTTAAATCATAGAAAACATCTTCACATTCCAACGAGGCACCAACTTCTCTTCGCATACGCGTAACAAGTTCTGATTTCCTGTGGACGCCTAAATATTATCTTCGAGCACATGAAAATTAAAACCTTCATGTAACCGTGTATTGTCTACGCTTAGATTCGATAGCTAAAAAACACACTAAGAAATAGAATATTTACTTTCCATTGGAGGAAATGACATCACAGAGCGAACCAATAAAATCACGAGAAGCGAAATCATGTTTTGGTCAGTGTTACAGCAACACCAAATTTGTTCTGAAGTTGGAGATCGTGTTTAGGATAGATACTTCAAGATAAACAGAAGTATACAATCTTGAAGCGTTACTTTACCATTGTTGAAATCGGGTCAAATCCGAAAGTTAATTAAGCACTTAATAAATCTTCATTGGGCAAGTGTTTTGAAAGACAGGAAGAGCGCTGCAAACAAGGTTGCTTGGCTACTACAGGAGATCACTGCTGCATCAACCTTTTAGTTGCCGTGATTAAAATGCATAGGAGAATTCCAAAAAAGAAAATATAGTCATACAAAAGAAGTCTTTGACGAGAAACACGAAATTTTTAAAACCGAAAAAATTACCCTTGTTTCGGGTTCAAATTTTAGGAAACACAAAAGATGTGAGACGCTTCAATGCGAACGCATGAATTAAACAAAGATTGTTTTTTGTTTGAAAGCTGTTCACACGAGAGCGTTGATATCATTCCATTTCTTTGATTAACCGTCTCGGCTGTTTCAACAAAAAACTTTGATTTTAGAAGTACTCGCAGATAATTATTATCGTGTTGAATATTTTTTCTGTGCTAATTTAAGAAGTTGAAAGTGTTGTTTAACAGATTCGACGTTGTTTACTGGGTATTGTGCTAATCCTGTGATGACGGCTTCAGGCAAGAAGCTCTGATAACGAGGATGAAGATAATCTGTAATCGGATCCACCATCATTTCTAAAGCTGCAAGTTATAACCAGGGAGCTTTCACAAAAATAGCTACATACAATTTCAACATTTGGTCAAATTATGAAATTTCTTTTCCCACACAAAACAGACGAATTGCTTTAAGGATTTTAGCAGTTTTGTTAATTTTTCATAATTTTTTTCATTATATTTTTTTAGTACTTTAAAATTAACGGGAAAATTCTTTTTCGCAAAAATTAATCTCACATAATTTTTTAAAACACCGATACGCGAAAATCAATCCTAATCAATTTAGCGAGTTTTTGACTTTTGTAAAGTTTTCTGGTTTTCTTTTCAATTACAGCTCTTTCCTAAAATACCGTGTGTCTGATTTTTTAGTGAGATTTTAATTTTTAAACTGAGATCTGTCTTGTTTCACAAACTATGCTGAACTTATGAGATAAAAAAATTCTCGACATAACCAATCAAACTCGTCATACGTGGTATGTAATTATCTAGACATTTCTAAGGGCTGGTCCAATATCTCTTCTTCCTGAACCATGGCGTATTTCTGTTAGCTACTACAGACATAATAATTCATTTTAATCCATGTTTCTCTATTATCATGTAAATATTCGCTACGATTAAATTTCGCGATTTCGCAAATTTTCATGCTTTTCGCGAAATGCATTAATTCCCACTGTCGTCATTCGCAAAAATTTATTCTTGCGAATTCTTGCATCTCCGTCATCGCGAATGAAGTGCTTGTGAATTTATTTTTTAAACTTTTCTTTTAGCGAAATTTTGGGATATGATAAATCATTGTGTTCGTGTAAATGGACTACTTTGTGTTCGCGTAAATGTACTATTTTTTGGCTCGCCTGGATTTTATATATTTTATATAAAATTCAGGCTATATTTATGTTTATATATTTTAATAACAAATTAATTTTTTCTTTCGCTAAGATTTTGCCAGCTGCAGAAGTGGAGAGCCGTCAGTTGGTGAATTTCTACACAGGTCCTGAGAATCCTTACATCAATGATAGATAATGATTCCTTTGATTAATCTAATCGGGACATGACTCTCGTGAAATAAATTATCACGGAATTTACTGAAATTATATTCGCGAATAAAAATTCTTTCAAAATATAACAAAAAAAATTATCAAAATTCAGATTTGCGAAATTAAAATTCTCGCGAAAATTTATTCCACAAGGATATTAATAAAGGTTGGTGGAGTATTTTCTTTTAGTGCAGAAGTTGCAGGTTCGCACTCCGCACGAGACAACTATACCTACATCAAGTAACTTGCGCCAGGCTTGTTTAACACTCAGAATATGATATGATTATCGCTATTAGACTATTTCCCGTACTGTCACGGCACGGGGTATCTTGGGGTGTTAAATTATTTCCATAAATGCCAAAGTGGGTGCGCTGATTTCATAACAACTTATTGTAGATGACAATAGAAAACTGGACATTTGCGCAGCGATTGATGTAGCAGAGTCCGTTAATGGCATCACAAGTCACTTTTTTGCGTACGCTCAACACTTTGACGCATTTTCAGTTATAACGTCGTATAACATGTCACATCAACGTATTGGGTAAACTGTCGCGGATTTCTAATTTGCAAGGAGTTTGCAGTTTGTGTCATTTACCAAAGATTTCTCATCATCACAATCGTGGCAGCCATGATAAAATATTCCATCTTCAAACAACCGATAGGTGCCACACAACAACTGCAACTCTTTTTAGAAGTCGGAATAGTAAACTTAGAACACGCGGGAGGACTGCTTCTGGTAATATTTTTTACGTGTGCGATTGCAAAGATATAATGGATTTAGATTTAGTACGTCTACAGCGGAAATCCGTAACGCATTCAGGTCATTACGCATTTTAGCAAGCTGCATTTCGTATTTCCTGCTGAAGGGAAAGCGATACAAGATATGAAAAATAAAAAAAACTGTAACATGACTGTTCAACGGCAGCCGATAGCAATAAAAATCAAAGAAAAGTTTATAAATTTTCTAAACACCCGTTAACAAAATTTCAAACTCTGAAAGTCATTAACCAAAGAGGAAATAATTATGTCCGTTTAGTTTGTTTTTGTCGCTAAAGCATTGCGATGGGGGAGGTTTCCTGGCTAATTTAAGGGTGTTATTTAAATTGATTATTTTTTGAACAATTCTCCTTTCTCTTTTTTCACATGACAATCAAAACATCTTTCGCAAATCAAAAAATTTAACCAGCTTTAAAATACTTTGAAGTATTTAATTTCGTAAGTAAGAGCCGTAAAAATTTTTTTTCAACCATATAGCGGACACAACTCGTTCTAGCGTACAATTTTTGCAACGACAAACAGAGTCCTGGTTAACTTTTCATCAGAAACGCTCTTTTTAGCGGACATATTGTAATAGCGGAAACCTTTTTGTTGCCACAGGGAACTTTCCCGTATAAATGTGAGATTAAAAATGTGAATAAAACTCCCACGCTATAATTTTCTCAACTTCGGTATTAAACCAAATCTAAGCCAATTAAGGAATTCGCAATATCAAGACGCAGGAGGAGGTTTACTTTCCCAAACGTCTCTCGCTAAGCTTTCTCTTTTACGGTTTGTTAGTTATTCCATTTAATAGGGGCGAAAATCATCGCCTTTAAGGAAATAAGTTTTGGTGAATACAAAGTTTTTGAAGATTGATTTAGCTATACATGCCTAAGCACTTCTCGTTTGAATTAACTTCTCATTATAAATCGAGGCGAAGCTAGTTTTCAAAATTTCGCGCGGCATAACAAAGAAATTTTTTGGACGTAAAAACAAGACGACAGTGGATTACGAAAAACTCAAAGTTATTTTAATAAACATTTTTAAGACATAGAAACAAAAACGATAACAAACAGAATAACCATTTTTTACTTTAGGAGTCGTCTCTATTCTGCAGCAAATTACCCGTCATCCTTGGGGTTCGTGTTGCTCATGTGCTTGCTGAAATTTTCCGCAATTGCAGTTTTTATTCAAATTCCAGTGACGGCGACGTAGCTGGCTCCACAGTAAACAATCGCAAAGCCGCCTGGAACTTCCGTGGAAAGGGGCCAGAGACCTTTTGAACAAAGGCGGAAAATGTGATCAGATATGTCATAAGCAGGAAGCGAAGTTGACTATGACATTCTTTTTAATGATTAAAATGATTTGTGGTCATTTTTTAATTAGACCGGACTGACAGCCGGGCATAGGCCTGTGGGCTTACGGACGGTACGGCTTCAAATGCGGAGAAATAGTGTACCTTTAACGGTATACTATCTCGGTCAACGTATAAAATCTCTGATATAAATAACTTTTTTTAATCTTGCATCGGCCTCTTTTTTACTCGCAATGCCACCGCATTATAATGGTCTCAACGTTGAATCAACATTAACCCTTGTGGTGCGGATCCCGCATATATACGGGATAGCCACGGGCATTTTACAGTCACAAGCAATTTCAACAAACTGGTTTTGCTCAGATCTGGTAGTAAGACCAAAACAGTGCCCTTTGAAAAGAAAGTTCGGAGTCTAAAAGCGCTTTGTTGTGAAATTTCGGCCCTACAAAGTCAATAATTCATTCAAAAAATCTCTCCTCAAATTTTGCCTGCTCATGTTACGGGCCACCAAAGCAACACAAATTCACCCAAACACAGTTTTGTGTCGCGGCACATCTTGTTAGCGTGCGCCCAATGCATTTGCTACACATCTAATGCTCGCAATCCGTTCTTGCGTTAAACTAAAGTCAAATAAAGTCAACAGACCCGGGGGTGCAGGGGGCAGCCCCCACCTTGTTCTTGAATTATAGTCAATTGAAGTAGGAATAAAAGTTGTGTCAAAATTGAGCTTTTTAACAAACGGACCGCACTACGATGGTTAATACGAAGTTGAGCAGGAAAGAAATTTCAAAACTAACGCTAGTGCGGTATCGTCTGCTATCCTGTACCCGAGGTTTTTTGTACCTCAGAACGGTCTGCACTTACAACAGGCACAATTAGGAACAAGAATGTAATTTTCATTAATTTGTCGACACAACTCTCTCTTTTTGTCAAAACCATTGTGTATTGAACTAAAATGCATCAAGTACTGCTGCGAGCAGTTTCTTTGAGCAAAAACTTTTGGTCCAAATTCTTCTCGCCACGACAAATTTTTTTTATATAGTTAAAAAAGATATATGCACTCGTCAAAAAAGATATAAATTTTATGTTGTGTCTAAAATTAAACAGCTGTTTTGTCTTCCGCAATTATGAGAAAAACTTACGCGATTCCGAAAAAAAACGCTTTCTAATTTTCGCGCATTTTTACGATTTGCGCGCGAATACGCAATCAGTAAGATAATGGGATGGTTAAGCATAAACAAAACAAGTTAAAGCAAAATTCTTTTTATTGTTAACTTCTTTATAAACAGATTATAATTGGAGGTTGGAGTGAACTTCTGTAGTCCATCGACATCTGCTACTTCTGCTATATACTAATTTTTAAACTAATATTATCATTACTATTATTTACCTAGGATAGCATTTTCAGTTTCTAGAGGAACTTTTCTCAATGAGGGTCCTGCGAAAGGGGTCCCAGTGCATTTAAAGCTCCCATTTGAGCTACGGAAGGCGTGTAAGCACAACCGCTCAATTAGACAACCGCCTATTCTCATGCTGAACGTTAAGCAGAAAGGATCTGTTCTGCCCAATCTTAGGACACTGCTTAATCTTTGGACATATAAATGCCAAGTCTTAAGACTGGACTTGATATCTTTGACTTCCACAATTGTTCTAAGATTGGACATATACGTCCATAGATTGGGCAGTCCAGTCTTAAGACTGACAATCCATTTGTCACTGTCCGAAGATTGGCCTGGCAAGTCTAAAGACGGTGCGA
Organism: Hydractinia symbiolongicarpus; assembly: GCF_029227915.1. Classification (NCBI taxonomy): domain Eukaryota; kingdom Metazoa; phylum Cnidaria; class Hydrozoa; order Anthoathecata; family Hydractiniidae; genus Hydractinia; species Hydractinia symbiolongicarpus. Next base: position 10,834,649 of record NC_079878.1, read on the forward strand.
GTTCCAAGATTGGGCAGAACAGATCGGTTAAACTGTAACACATATTTGGGCATATTAGATAATTATAACACGCGTTTTTATGTGCCACTTTCTTATAACTAAGCGCTTATTTAGGTGACGCTTAATCGGTAACTTACCCTAATCACTTGCCTAAGTTCTTTTCGTAAAATTTCATTTGTTGAAACGTATGGGTTGAGCATATAATAAACAACGGAATTGGTGTTACTTCTTTGGTTAAATTTACACAATATTCGCGGATATTACTACGCACGCAGCTCATTAACGAGGTTCTCGTGCGCGCGGCTAATGGCATTTTCGTTCAAAACAATTCTTAAATTCGTGAAAATTACCACAATACAAACGTTTACGTCTTCTTCCTACCAAATAAACCATTGCACGATGCTGGAAACCTACTAATTTTGAGAAAATTCGCGGTCACTCTCTGCTTTTTCGCCAAACTTCCGACAGCAGTGTCCGAATTAATTAACGTTATACTTTGACACGTTCTCGTAAATTCTCCATCTTGCGAGCTACCTTATCGGACAAAACTGTCGGACAAAATTTTTCTTTGGTGACGAAAATTATGTCCAACGAAAATTTTGCCCGACGAATAAATTTGTCTAAAATCAAATTTTCTAATATTTAAAAATTTACATATAGATCTTGAAAACTCATATAAGTTATACTCTGTTGATAGAATTTTATAGGCAACCAACTGGTCCTTTTTCAAAAAAATTTATTGAAATTCATGCCAAGGACTCAAAATCTCATTGACTTGGAATGCTTTTTTGACCTAATAATTGCTTTCCTCCTTCAGAATTCGAACTTATGGAAGCAATAAAACTAAATTTAATCACAAGCATGAGAAAACCAAAAGTAAATCCCTCTTGCCTTAAGGTGTAAAACTTTCAAACAAACCTTTAGGCTTTTGGGAGGAATTTTCAAGAAAAAACAATCACAAGCATTAAAAAAACAATTCCTTTCACTTCTGACAGTTACATGCTTTTAAACGGATCTTCAGCTATCTCTACAACAGATTGTGCGCTCTCCAGCTGCATCGAACCCGTTGATGATCATTTCTGATTCGTTGCTTAAATGGTGGTAAAGTTGAACGATCCAGGATGCGTGCAATGGTTATAAATCCGCAGGATTAATGCCTTGTTTCAACTGAATTGTCACTTGATTTGAAAACCACTCATTGCACAAACTTTGAATGAAGGCTTTATCAGCTTTATTTACACTAATATCCAGAGGTTGAAATTTATTTGCCAGGTTGTGCGGAACGATTACGATCTGGCAGTTATTTTTTGACCAAATATCCTTCAATTTATCGTTATCTTGACCTTTGAACGTATCCATAAAATAAGCGAATAGTGTTCAATTGGATACCCATTTTCCATTTTAACTTTATTAGGGTATAGAGATGATTTCCTCAAAAAACTCAACCGATTATTCCAAAGGGTAAAAGGAAAAAGCCGTCAATCATATACGAGACGTCATCAGAATCGTTCAAAATTGAGATCTGTAGTAAAGTGGTTAAACCAAGGGAAAAAACTTGTATCGTATCGTATTCATCACCGAATCATAAGAAAATGATGAAACCGTAGCGTAGAAAAAAATTAATCTTATATTACAAAATTACTTACCTTTTATGCTATATTTATTTGTAGAAGATAGGTTTGCTAAGGATATATAACGTTTGTGGTATTTGTTTTCACCTGTATATTAGCTGATTGAAGTTTTAATAAAAAATAAGAAAAATCCAAAATGGACAAAATTTTTCGTCGGGCGAAAGTGACGAAAATTTCTGGAGGCGACGAAAATTTTGTCCGACAAAGTTTTGTCCGATAAGGTATCTGTAAAAAAGCACCAGAGGATGTGTTTGGCGCGTTTCTTTCTTTCGGCAATCAATCAGGCTTCTACATATTAGAAGCGGTTACGATCGTAGCAAGACCGCTAGGTAGACTGTAAATTCCTGCGCATATAAATAACGGCGATGCAAAGAAAACAGCCGCAGAGTTTTAGGTTGCTTTTTAACCGAGATTATCAAAGCAGATTTGCAAAATTGAGGTTCGTCAATTAAACCTATATTTTCGCAAAATAAACATTCTGGAAAAGAATAATTTCGCGATTACCTTATTTTAAAACATTTAGGGGGCGCTTAATCCCGTAAAAGAAAATTTGTTATAGGTAGTTCGTGCATACTTGCTATTTGATTAAAAATTTTGCGGGTATAAAATTTTGTCAAATAAAATTTCGCGAATTTTGTGAAAAAGTGATAAATTTAAAACTTTCAAGATATCCAAAGTTTTATTAAAATAGTAATATCATCCGACAACACAGTTCACAACATATTGCACTCCAAACATGTTTGCCGTCCATAAACCACGGTTGCCGAAATAATGATTCCGTGTAAACAAGTCTCAAAATATATGATTGTTAAAAACTCGTTGGATAAACGACGGATGTGGTCAACGTTACTGCATTTTGTTCTTTAACATGAAATAATATCGATTTGATTTATCGATTACTGAGGATTTCTAACCCTGCGTGTGACGTCAGGTCCATCAGCTAGCCATTCCAATTCTCGAGATTGGTATTTCTTCCATGTCAACAAATGATAAACATCAACAATTACTGATTCGTGTATAAAAAAGTGCTATTAAAAATAAGATGTCTTTGTGCTTTGAGGAAAGAGTTTTTGTTAAAATTAATTTGCCCCTTATTTTAAAAATAAGTTCCCCAAAAATCAAAAAAAATATAAAAAAAAGACAATTTTGGTGCTTCGAACCGCAAAAACTTGTTTGTGGACGGACAATATGCATCGCAAATCTCAAGACTTCTCTTCAACACAAAGGTTGTGAAAATACAAGACTGTTTTTTGGGTTAGAATTTGATAATCTCATCCCAAATCGACCTACGTCTAATTAGACGCACGCTTATTGGAATTCTGGTAACATTCTCATTAGCAGATTTTTAAAACAGAAGTATCGGACACTCCATCGCATATGTTTTACGAATACTAAATGAATAAAACTAGAGGCATTAAAACCATGTAAAGATTCAAGCGAATTCTTTTTTCATTTTTCTTTCTGAAATAAAATAATGTATTAGTTAGACAGGTCATAATGCATTTAATTGGTGATTAAATTCAATAATAAACTAATTTTCAAAATCAATTCATTAGAGAGTAATACAACCAATTAACATATACTCATGAAATTGATGGAAAACAAACACACAAAACCGTGCTAACAATTTGAATATAGCACAAAATAGGACATTTAGTTAGCAATTCTTTTGTATGATAAATAGCCTGCTGTGGAATCAGATAACTTTATAATAGACAACTTTTAAAAAACAATTAAAAACCTTGATAAAAAATAAAGTGTAGATTTTTTGGAGGTTAAACGTTTATAAACACGCACATATGTTTAACACGCTGTCGCTCGCGCGCAAGATATAAAACAAGTTTTACATCATGTCGTGTTACTGGTGTTCGACGTGTACGACAATGTTTACTAATGACGCCGACCATAATGATCATAACGTCACGACACTTGGAGAAAACGGAGCCAAAACAATTCAATGTCTCGACGAGATTATCGAATTCGGATTGACAAGTTTGCAGAAACTCGAAAGCAATCTCGATAACGCACGTACAGTGAATAACGATATACAATCGATGAAAGAAAAATTCACAGAAAACCTTCGTGCGAGGATCGAACGGATTGTGAAAGATTTACGTATCGCGTTGGATGATCATGCCATGCTTTTAATGGGCGACGTCGACAAAAAAGTTAGCGAAACTGAACACCTAGCTCAAGACATCATTAAAAAATCGACCCTCAAGTTAGACACAGCTAAACAGTTCATCCAAAAAGCCGCGACAGTTCTGCCGACCGACGACGGTAGGTTTGACGAACGTCAAATAACGGATTTGTACAATTTTTATAAAGCACTCGAGAAGGTGAACCAGCAAAAAGAGGAAAACGTAAAAATGGTTGACGTGAAGATAAAATATCCGAACTCTATGAAAACTAAAATCGAGTGTGCTCAGCTGGCGCAAAGAATTATTGGTGAAATTGACAGTACAAAACGACCCAGTTTGCTAAATTCTCAAAGACCAAGCATTGACATGGTCAACCTGAGGGATTTTGAAACAAGCAGTGGTCATTAGAATATACATTTTATTGTCTACGTGCGCTTAGTCACAATGTAACGCATTTTTACCAGAAATAGTTCACTCAATCAGTAACTACTCTTCGCGGTTATTTTACACGTTTTTTATCGCAGTGATTCTATAAGTTGTTCTCGAGCACCGTATTGTTTTGTTCCTGTAACAACTTTGCAATTTTTGTAAAAAAGACAAAACCAATCACCTTCAGCGTCATAAAAGTGTGAAAACTTCGTATAAATCAAATTCACGTCAAACAAACCAATTTGCTGTATGGATAATTCCACTGAACTTACATTTTAGTGGCTACACAATTCATTACAAGTCATCTACATCGTTATATAATGCTGAAGCATGCTGGGAGATATGCACAGCGCGGCGCGTAATTATTCAATAATTCAAATTGAGGAAAAAAACGCTGCAAATCTAGGCTGCTCACAACATAAACTCAGTAAGGAGTGAAGCACGGGAATTTTTGGGGTTTAACAGTCTTAAGGAACTAGCGGGGTAGAATTTTTAACAAACATGTTTTTATAAATCCATATAAACAGAATATTTTAGGCTTCGACAACGATCTGAGGCTAGATCCGCAAAATAACCTTGGAGTCCTAAACTATCTTTTTCTTAATAGAAACAGACAGGGATCTAGGACCCTGTCTCGCAACGGGGCGGGGTCCCCAGCCTGGCTAGCACAAAGGCAATGCATATTCAACATTGCCTTAAAGAGCTTTAATCAGGCATTGTACCTACTGTGGAAATGAAAAGATTTCTACCTATGGAAAAAATATAATTAAGAACTGCAGATAAGCTTCTTAGGAACAAAGTAACCACATTACTTGAATAATGTTAATCTAACATAAAAGCGCGTGCCATGAAATTCAAAAGAAACTATTATCGATTTTATTTAATCAAAAAAGGCCCAAAATCAGGGCTTAGAACATACTGTGTTCAAGGCATTCATTATTAAAACTGCATTGGGGTCTAATAAAACGATTATAACACTTTGGAATGTTTCCAAACGTAATAAAAAAAAACATTACTACCTTACAATAATATTATCACAAATTACAACTGTCAAACAGCCATTATGAATGATCTCTACCCAGAAATGATCCATACTTATGATTAAATTTCACAACATTAAAATTGAACCTAGAATACTTGTGAAAACTACTTGATATCTATTGCAGAAATAGGCTTAAATTATTCATGGCGAATGTTTTCTAAGCCAGTGCCCCAGCTCATAGATGAACCACTTGATAACAAGTAAAAATGGGGAATAGATTTTTCAAAAATTGCACCTTTTTTGATAGATCTACTAAAACAGCGTCGCCAAAGCAGTTGGGTGCGTTATAAAATGTAGGACATAGGAAAAAAAAACACGACTTAATTGAAAATAAGAAATACAATGAAATTTTGTGTTATAACGTCAGCATAAAAAATTTCTGGTACTGCATTTTTTGGGCCGGGTGATGTTTCTTCTTTTAAAAAAACACGATCTTTAAAAATAATTTCTTTCTTTGTTATGATGCTATGACTTCTTAACCACGACAGTACTTCACCTGCATGCAAAATCTGAGTCGTTCAGTATCTAGGAAGAGAAAAACATATGGGATAACATAGATCGAACAGCGCATCACTACTGGTAGACAACATTTAGGTAGCTCTTGGCAGAAACACAACAACAGCAACGACAACAAAAACAAAAACACGAGAAGACCTTTGTAACGTGAGTAATCCAGTAAAGAAACATAAGAAACAATTACCATATGAAAATCAAAAACATTTGGAACATTCAAACATCCAAGATCTATTGCACACAAAATATACACCATGTAAAAAAATAAAACAAAATCTAAACTGCACTACTTCGTTACCTTCAGCTTGCATTGTAGATCGAAATACATCACTTCATTCCCAAGCATTATTCTGCTCACTTCAGTAATTATTTTTCGCGCTTAATTATGCCAAAATATTAAAAAAAAACTGCGCTATTTTTTGGCGCTAACATGAATCCAGCTAGCTAACATAACGCGCGAAATTAGAAACTGTTACGTTTCGTAAATACTTCTCACACAAACATGCAATTTCTTGCAAATTTATATGGGCTTTACTATCGTTTTTATTCTACCCTCCAAACTTTATGCGCCCTTTGCGCGTTTATAGAGGGTTACCGGGGCTTTATTTTAGACTTGTTCAGTCAGACTTGCTTATACTTACTTGGGTATTTGAGCGTTTGGATCAGTGAGGATATTCCAATCCATTCCAATTGAAAACCCGATCTTTCTTTGGTGATCAATTTGTTTCTTTTGTTCAATATCGGCCCAACGAACCTGCAAGATATCGTGTTAATTCGCAAAAACTTGTCGTTCATCACGAACTGTTCTCGCGACGCCTCGTGTTAGAACGAAGTAAAAGATATGATCACAATCGTTAGGGTTTGAAAACAACAACAAAAACATATTCTTAGAGTTCCATGGACATTGGTCTAGCCTTTTTCTTGCTATTAAGGATTGAACACGGTGACCACTCAAATTGCAAAAGAAGTTTTTTAAACAGTTTTGATGACAAAATTAAGAGACGCGAGGACATAATATGCAAATATTATATACACCCCACACTTTTTTGTATGGAAATGCATATAAACATAAATACTCCAAATAGAATGAATAAAATATTGAACATATAGAATGGAAAATTTTGAAAGTTGCGCTTTCATAAATGTTTTCCGAGGAAACCTGAGGATATAAAATTTAGAAGACATTTGAGAAGTTTTGAGAAGGCGACTTTGAAGTTGAAAACTATGAACTCTATGTAAATGTTTTCTTATATACATAGCTACCGACAGCAGGTGGCAATACAACAAAGTCACTTCTCCCCGTCCCTCTGCAGATAAAAAAGGCATTCATACCCTCTTTTTTCCCAATCTCATATCAGCCTCTTTTTCACCATACGGATCATCCTCTTCTTCGTCATCAGCTTCAGGAAATATCGGAGAAACGTTCCCCTTCGGCTTTCTCTTTATGATACCGTCAAGTTTGGCTGATGCACAAAAAAAATATGACTATATGGTCTCTACAGATGCATGAAAAAATATGCATATGCTGAGAGAAAGATGCTCTTATTTTGGTCAGGAATATGAAACCACATTGAAGTTTATTTTTATAAATACAGTACGGTTTTGTTACGCTTTGAAATTAAAAAAATTAAACTCACCAAGTGTTTCTTCTTTTGATGTCTCCCATCGACTTTTAGGAATATGGAAACTCTAATGATAGATAAAATTTAAAGATAAAAAGCAATGCTTAACAGAACACAAAACTGTGACGTCCTCAAACCCATGCTGGCAAAACTAGAAAGCGTGTGCAACATTTTTTGGGATATCTCCAAATTTTGGAGCCAAATTGTACACATGGTTTATAGTTTATGACCTGCATTCTGATTTAAACATCAAATTCTTATACAAGTTGTAACAAGTTGCAAATACAAGTAAAAACCGAGAAATAATAATTTTCTCAGATTAATATAATCAAACAAGCTACATTTCAATAAAAGATTACCAAACTGATTATGATTATAATTACGAACTTAAAGGTGCCCACTCAATATTAACTAATTATTTTTCCTACTTTTCTAACAATTTTGTTACTGGAATTTCTGATATTTTTATAATTTTTTGGACTGCTTACGGTCTAAGTTATACTTTTGGAACCTTAAATCTCATTAAAAAATGTAAATTTATGTTACAGATTGTTAAAAATTGTTTGAGAACAGAACTGAATTCAAATCTTTTTCAAAATTCTAAAAAATGAAAATAGTTTTGACTAATCATTTGAATCTAAAATTCCTGACATCTCTGTCATTTTTCTTACACTTGTTCCTAACAATTTGACCTGTTTAATATATACTCGTAAGAAAAAAAAACAAAAAAAAGCTTCCATAAAACATTTCTGATTTTTCATGACCAAGTTATGTGAAGCTTTGTTGACATTGTATATTATCGCAACAATTCTGCCACAATATGATGTTCACTTCGAAGAAATAAAAAAAATACTAATAAATAGTACTAATAAAAATAAAAATAACACACTGTAGGTAGCTCTTCATCCTCCTCTTCCTCTTTTTTTGTTTCAACGTTCGTGTCCTCCGCCACAGCTTCCTCCATCTCCACTTCATCAATAGAAGCGTCCTGTAACAACTCAGATACATCCAGCCGCTTGTAATAAACAGGTGCTTTTTCCCATTTTTTCATCATCTTAAGAGACAGGAAATACAGACATTCTACATTTTGAAGAAATAACAACAAACTGTCAAATAACTCGTTAATACCTTTTGCACTTCCTCCTTTGGTCTTTTGTGAACACTTCTTTCTAAACACGTATCTAGGTCGCCTTGCAATTCAGCAATAAACACCTAAGGTGGAGAGCGATTAAAAGAGTAATTATGAGACAAACAGGAAGTTTATAACGAAATAAAAAAAGCAGAAATGTTTTTTTTATTTTCATTCGAAATGTAACACAGGAGAAAATTAGAGAAATTACTCCAGATGTTTAGGAAAAATTTAACTATATATTTTGATAGGGCATCTGGCAAGTGTAAAACAACATGGTAAAACGAGTAATACATGGAAAAACAACCTCACGATATCTTGTCACACTTAAACCTGTCAGTAATATGTTCAGGATTCAAGCTAAGCTTGCTAAAAGATAACCATAGCAAAAAGAGTGAAAAAAAAGTTAGAGAGAGAAAAATCTAACCTCGAATCCTTTGTGTTTAGCGTCACTCCAAAACTGATCAAAGTGACTCGTCTATAAAGATAGAAAATTATAATGTAGCCTAATATTAATTTACTAGTCCGCGGAAAATCCATGGGAGCTTTCTCGTCACAGTAAAGTCGATAAAAACATATCGCATTTGTTATTTTTTGCATCAAGATTTCGTGCGTAGTTAACACCGTTACGAACAGACAGACGGACAACGGCTATTATTATAGAGACTAGTCGTTAGCCCGTGGAAAAATCCACGGGGTCGCCCGTCCTTCAAATTCACCTGTCGCAACAAAGTGGACAAAAATATATCACATTTGGTATTGGTGTGCATTATAAAAATTTCCTGATTCCGTTACAGGACGCGGCTCTCACGGACACACAGACAAAATACGGCTATTATTAAAGAGACAAATAGATGAATTCTTTTTATGCTTATAAGCATACTTTTTTTAGTGCAGCACATTCAAAGATATCCGCTGCCATTTTTACCTTGTCGTTAATCGCGTCAACTATGACCATGGGAAAGAAGCCATCTACTAGTGTTTTATTAAAAGCTTTTAACAAGCTGCCTCTGTACGCCTTCTCCATATCCTCTTCAAATACATATTCCTGTTTCTAAAAAAAAATATATATATATATTTCTAATTGAAACGTACCTTTATGAAACGGGCGATGTATTTTTAATTTGCACACATAACTTCTTACTTTACTAAAATCTTCTTACTAATACTCGGTCCACTCATGAAATGACACAGATAAAGTACACCTCCAGCAATTTTAATGAAATTTCTAGCCGAGGTGTACTATGCTAAATTCTATATTCCACTAAAGATCGTTCGTCGCACGTATTTCCCGCATCGTAATTTCCTGCATCCTTGCCCACCTGCGCGATTAAAACGCCGTTCTCTATTACAATACCCCCCCTTTCGGTTTTTTAGATTGGCCCCTAGACCGACAGCAAATTGGTTAAGAATATGGCCTTCTTGCTGAGAGTCAATAGACGAGGACACATTATTTGTTTATGATACCATCGTACCTATATTTACTTATATTCTATAGCCCTCGCCCCTCTGCCCTGACCACCCACCACCACATGCTTACCTATAGAAGTGCGAATACTAAACTAACCTTTACAGTAGCCGGTTTACTTTGTCCTGGAGGTGTCTCACTTGTCTCTACATCTTGCATGAAGTAATCATCGAGAGCTAGAATTCGAGGAGGCTGGGCACTATAATATGCTTCTTTGTCCTAAACCAAACAATAAACAAATTATTTACAACTATCCATTTTTCAAGATTTTTCTTGAAAATCAGTACGTGATTGGTCGAAAAAAAGGCTCGTAAAAAGTGACCACATTTTGGCTCGTTGATTAGACCTTTTTTACCGACTATTCATTTCTACCGACTTTTTTTACCAAGTATTTGTTTAGTGCATTAGGAACTTAATACCTGACACATTGGAAATTTTTTTTCTAACTTTTTTTTAGTTAAAATTATTATATAAATAGAAATTTTTTTTAAGAAATTCCTGTAAAATAAACAAGCATTTCAAAAATTCAGTCGGTGACTAACCGACTTACCGAACTAAACTTCTTTGAATAATTTTACTGACTTTTCTTACTCCAACTTTTTTATCGATAAAGTATAATTTTCTCTGAGCAGACCGATAGAATAAACATCGATTTTAAAATTATGCCAAAGCCTTCATCAAACAAAAATAAAATCAACTCTTTGCAACACACGTCGCGAACGACATTTATAAAGTTAAAATTTACCTTGATTAGACGGGCGATGTGAGATTTTCCCGAACCAGGTATGCCACGTAAAATGATAACGATCTAAGGAAACAATTAACACCGCTGACTTGTATTTCCATTGTGTGTTAGGGTTAACACACAATGGAAACACCAGCCATACACGATTTGTTTTATAAGAAGCTAGTTTTTATAAGAACATCGAGCTTAAGATTTTGCCTAAAATTAAGAACATACCAAGAACGTACTCTGAACGTATCCTGGATTGCTTCATAGTTTATCAGAATAAAAATTAATAAATTTCAAAATTGTTAAAAAACAATTTTATCTTATTATTTCTTCTTTTATATTTCTTTTGTATAAATAACTTCAACACCGTCTATTTGTTTCAGTCCTAAAAGTATCCATCATCATCCGCATGATCTTATATTTCCCTCATTTTTGAACACAAATGAAGTTTTAGGCTTAAAAATTAATTTTCGCGAAGTTAGCAAGTCAAAATATTTCGCGAAAATTAAAATTCGTAAAAAAAAGAATTTGATAACATTTTGTTTCCTAATTTATACCGTGTTATGTAGGAGTCGAAAAATAATGAAGTTAAAATTTATATTTCACGGAGCTGTAGGTAAGTCAGAAAAATCAAAATTTCGCAGAAATTAATTTTTGAGAATTTCGATTTATTTTCGCGGGAACTGACTTGAAAATTAATTCCCTTAAGGTATTTAATATTGTATATGAAACACAAAGATAGGTGATAATAAAAACTCACATTTTTAGGTCTTCTTTCCCGTCCAGGTTTATCTAAAATATCAGCGGCAGATATGATTTCGGGTTTAAGTTCAGATTCCGGTATACGCAGCTCGGCAGCTGAGCGCTTATTTTCAAGTGGTGAACCAACATCTTTGTTGTACAACATTTCAAAATCGCGCATGCCTTCTCTATCTTTTCTTTCACGCTCACGTTCTTCTATTCTTCGTAAATACTCAGACGGTGCCCCTCTTTTTGATGGAGCTTCAAGTTTTTTGTCTCGGGACTCGTACCTATCACGACCATAATCCATCGATGTACTGTAGCGATCGGTAGGTTCTCTGTGACGGTCTGAGGGACGTCGCAAATAGTCTATTCGGTCTCTTGGACGATCCAAAGGATCTCTATATCGGTCTAATGGTTCTCCTACGTGTTCACGCGGTCCTCTGTACGGGTCATACAGTTCTCTAGGTCGGTATACATTTCTTGGCGGTATATCACCATAGCGATCTAAGTATTCCCTACGCCCTCCGCGATCTTCAGGACGATCATACATATCTCTTCTTTGGTCCAACGTATCTAAGGGATACCTATCGCGTTCCATACCTCTTCCTTCGTAATAGGGGTCTGGATCGCGTAAAGGTCTATTCTCGACACGCACATGACCATAGTCGATGGTGTAAGGGGCGTCGCGTTCTATAGGTCGTCTTGGAGGTAAATCGTACGGGTCTCGTTTATGGTCAAATTCATTAAATGGTCTATCTAAATCTCTATTATAAGCTGGGTCTCTATACAGTGGTGGGTAAGACTCTCTAGGTTCTAAACGTCTGATTGGTTCATCTCTCATGTCAATTGGATCACGTGGGTATCTCCCTACATCGTGCGGCGCTAGTATAGAAATAAATTTTATAAAATATACATATACAATCTACCTTTCAAAGCAAAAAAGAACAATCGCGGTATTATTACCTGCTGGTGGAAAACGATCATTGTATGGATCATCAAGAATAAGTCTTCTTCGACGTTCATACTCATCTGCAGCTGGATCTGGTCGTAACACATCTGGGAATCCTCCCAATATCTCCTTTCGTCTTCGCTCATATTCTAAATCGACGCTATTCCCTCCAAATATTTCACGCTGTCGTTTGTCGACAATTTCGCCAACACGTGCTTTTAAGTGAGGACTGTAAACGTCTACAGGCTCGTCTTTTTTTATCTGGCCTAAATGAGGAAGCATGCGCTCTCGTTGAGATGGAGTGGCACTCTGTGACATCAGTGAAGGTAATGAGCGATCAATAGGGGGACGCTTCGCTGGCAGCGCTTGCTCCTCATAAGGGACAGCAAATTGTCTCTTTCTGCTGATCTCATCTTCCTTCATAGTCTCGATATTTTCGTTTTTCATATTATGTTGATGTATCTCATCTGGTTTAGGTTTTGCGGATGGGGGACACGATTGCGGTGGTACAACTTTATTTGCACCTGGATTCGTAGTCTCGATCTAACAATAACAAAACAAAATAAAACCACTAGCGTATAAAATTACATCACAAGAAAGCATTTGCAAACTTTTACAGTCAATTGTACAGTGAAACATTACCTTGGTTGAATTCTCTGCTGTATTTCTGGCTAGCTGCTTTGCTAATGATGAAAAAATATATAAAATATATAATAAAATATATGATAATTGCAATAAGAAATTTGCTTTAAACACTTTACAAAGTACAGAAGCACTAACCTTGGTTTTCATTAACTGCTTTCAAATCTCTATTTTGGGGATGTTCGAATGCACAAGATGGATCCACACAGCTAAAAAAACAGGGAAAGGTGTAAACATTTATTTTAAAGAAGTTAATTATTTGCAAAACTGATTTTTACGAAATTCGCAACTTTCTCTAGGCTGAAAGTAAGTCCTCGCAACAGATGAAAATTGGTATCAATCGTAAAAAAAATCTAAAAATCCGCTTACACTCGATTGCTTAAATAAAAAGAATAAAGATTTAGCGGAAATTTTGCGAAAAATATTTACAAAATCCGTGAAATATAGTAGAAATTAGCCATATAGTCTTTCATTATAATATGGATATTTACATTATATGTTGCTACTTATATATGCAAATATTTTTTACTCTTTGATTCTGTTTAAAATTATTCTCATTAAAAATGATTCGCGAAAATTAATCTTCGTGATAAATTTACATAGCACTCACTCGAAAAAAAAAAAGAAACGAAAAGAAAATCCCCGTAAAAGCATTTACCTTTCTTTTATGGAAAATTACAAACATACCTTTGAGCTTTTTTACACATTGGGTGTTCAAACTTGCATTTCTTGCCGTGTGTACATTGTGGGAAAAACCGACATTTTACACCGACAAACTCATTCTCAGGGCGTATCATCATATTACAACTGTTGCTGTTCGCCTTCTGTGTCGTCGAACTGTCAGACTTGGGTGGAGGAGGCTGAACAGGAGGAGCTGATGTGATGGCAGCTTTTGTTGTGACTGGATCTAGAAATGGATGGAAAATTTTCTACTTTAAACTATTAATAGACTTAACAGGATTGATGTATATAAAGTTCAGTAAAAAGTGACCAGATTTTGGTTTAATGAGTAATATTTAGTGTTTTTACCGATTTTTTTTTACCGACTTCATTTTTGACAACTAATGCGTTTGTCGATCTTCGATTTTTTTTTAGTGCTCCAGAAACCAAATGTCTTAACAAACGTTGCATATTTTTAGTTCAACATTTTTTAGATGAAATTATCTCATAAAAGACTGAACAGTCAAACCGAAATAACATTCTCATTATAAATGTTATATTTATATTGACATATTGTATTTTATATTTTAGGCTTATGAAAATAATATATGTTCGACTTAATATTTTGTCTCCGCAATGTTGACCATCTGTTTGTTGAAATGATATTTATGATTGGCTTTGATATTTCGTTGGTCAGTAGGTGTAGTCATTGGTGCTGGTACAGCTGCTTCATTTGCTGCCTGTTAATGCGATTTATTGCAACAGATGAAGGTGGTGTTTCGTCATCCGACTTACTTTCTTCCTTCTGAAGTTGTTTTCTTTATAACAGGTCTCACATTTTCTTGGTGCAAGGTAGCTCAGTCGATGTTACTTTAACTTCATCTTGAGTGTGTGGCTCAGCAAATGATAGTGAGCTTTATTAAATCTTAAGCCTTGTCGTATGAAAGCAAACTATAACAGGTCCATTTCATCTTTGGCCTTCTTCTCGCTTGTAATACTCATTATTACTGATCTGGTAAGTGCCATGGGAAGACCATTGTCTACTTTGTTTTTAAAAAGCACGTATAATCTTCTCAGACGACTCTGTATAAATAAATGCCTGTCATGCTGCATGGACAGCCAAAACGTGTTCGGCAACAACTGCTGTTTTAACAGTAGTTTCCAGAGCAGGAAGTTTTGCAGTAAGAGTTGTTGGTAAATTTAGATCGTGGCCAAATACTAGCTGTGCTGGACTGTAGGGAATTTTAGGCATTAATTGCCTAAGCAAGTGGTGTTTCCTAATTGTGTTCCTGATCGCGTTAAACAGTACACAAGTTAACGTTTGGTTAAGTCTCTCACATAAGACATCATTCCAAATTTCAAAAACGCCAGCATAAGCACACACCCTTTTGTAGATATATGTTCCACACATTTGGACCAAAATGAGAATATACCTGTTCTTAATTTACTAGTAGCTGATTCTTTCTCTTTGGACACTGTGGTATCTTTCTGACTCGCTTCAGACTCTAAAACATAGAAAAAGGATAACATTTAATTTATGTGAATTAATCTTCATTGTTGTGAATTTAATTTAAAATATACATAAAAAGTGAAACGAAGCAGTAGACAGGCAAATGTCAAATTTCATTCCTCGTGTGTTTTTCAGCTGTTTTTTTAAGGCAAAAAATTTGAAATTTAGAACAAACCTTAAAGAGTGATTTTCTTAGGAAATGACAAACTTATGAACTTCACTGAATAAGGATATTTTTCATTTTCTGACGACAGTCTTAATGATGAAAATTATCTTTTAAAAAACATAAAATTGACAAACGGCACAAGCCTAAACTAATCCTTTTTTTTAAAAAAAGACTCATTGAGTCTTTTAAGATCTACGTCAAGAAAGATCAACATTTTGGGCAGTCTTTGAGCTGTGATATCATTTAATTTTTGCTACAGTACATAATAATATCATTTCCTAAGTTAAAGAAACAACGCACTGCACAGATGTAGAAACTAGAAGACAAACAGAAACATAACTTTAAAAAAATTCGAACTTTACAGCAGAGTTTTCTATATTTTTTAAATTTCTTTTTTCAGAGTAATTTCTGAGTTTGTATCATTTTAACTATTTTTTTAAAATTTTCTGATCAACCTTACCAATTCTTGTAGGGATAAGCATGCCTAAATTTATATAGAATGACCATCTGAAATAAGAACTCAGTTGTTAGGATTGGTACTTTTGATTTTAATTTATGTTAAATAAACAATTCAGAGATACCTAGACTTCTTGTTCTTTCCCCTGTACAAGTAAAATTTTGAAAGTCATAACTACTTATAGATATTTGTGGCCTCTGTCACCCCTGAATCCCTGACTGGCTGGAAAAAACACAAAAACACTTTCTCAAGTCAAAACTTTGATTATTATTATGATTAAAACTTGCAAACAAAATCTCTAAATAGAGACACATACCTTTGTTAGACGATTTTAACATCAAGGCAGCAATCTTTGCTGCTCCAGCTGATTTCTTCTCAGCCTTTTTAAGAGCAATTTTCTTTTGCAATTCAGCATACTGCTTTTTCAGCTCTCCCTGCTGATCTTCAATCATCTTCTGATATTTTTTTTGATAGTCAATATACTGTTTCTGATCGGGATGGTTCTGGTGCTCCTTCTGCCACTTGACAAAATCTTGATGCCATTTCTGGTAATCTGATTGATAGGTTTTAATTTGAGTTTCCAATGCTTTCAGTTGATCAGTTAATGACGCAAATGATTCGTTGTCAACTTTGCTGTCAGTATTTTCATTAGACGGGGCTGCAGATTTAGTGTTTGTTAGTGATGGTGGAACCAAAGGAGCAGGACCTCCAGACGATGATGGGAGTGAAGGAGGATTCGTATCTTGACTTTGAATTGGATGCCTTGTGGGAGGTGGTTGATTAGGCAATGTTGGCCTATTTCCTTGTGTTTGTTGAAGTGGTCTGTCATAGATTTGCTGTGTCATATTGTTGTTTAATTGTCTACTAGATTCTGGGGTATTGTTTGCATTTGGTGCTCTAATCCATGGCTTATTCTCAGAATTATATGGTTTGTTTTGATTTTGCCATGGTTTCTGTGGGCCTTGATTAGGCTTTTGTTGATTAAAACTAGGCCTTGAGTTTCGTGCTTGGTAATTGTCTTGGTTATTTCGTTGGTTTTGAGGTTCCACTACCTGTTGTTGCATTAAAGGTTGAATAGGTTTTTGTGGTGGTTGTTTCTGGTGGTATTGCTGTCTTTGTTGTGGCCGTTGGTTTTGTTGATTGAAGTTTCCAGCATTCCAATTTTGCTGATTTCTGTTTTGTTGACCAAACTTGTTATTGCCATACTGACGTTGTGGCTTGTGCTGTTGTTGTTGTTGCTTCTGGTTAGTTTCATGCTGATGCTGATGCGGGTATTGCTGTTGCTGCTGCTGTTTAGGTTGTTGGTACTGTCGTTGTTGTTGTTGCTGCATGTGTTGCTGTTGTTGCTGATGTGGGTACTGCTGCTGATCCTGCATAGGTTGTTGTTGCGGATACGGTTGCCACTGTTGCTGAGGATATTGTTGCTGCTGATGCTGATCCACTTGCATACCATGTTGTTGCATAGGTTGCTGATGATATTGTTGATGCCCTTGCATACCTTGCTGTTGTTGCTGTGTCCCTGGTTGATGTTGCATACCTTGTGGTGGTTGCTTAAATTCTGGTGGTTGTTGCATGGGTGGTTGTTTTGGCAGTGATGGATGTTGTGGCAGTGATGGCTGTTGTGACATTGGTGGCTGTTGAGGCATAGGTGGTTGTTGCGGCATGGGTGGCTGTTGTGGCATAGGTGGCTGTTGTGACATAGGCGGCTGCTGTGGCATAGGTGGCTGCTGTGGCATAGGTGGCTGCTGTTGTTGCTGCATAGCCTGCTGTTGTTGCACTTGCTGGTCCGGTTGTACATGTGGTGTACCTTGTTGTGACGCCTGACTCCATGCATTCCACTGCCCTGCTTGATTCCATGCACCATACTGATTTGCTTGTTGTTGACTCCATGCCTAAATTTAAAAATAAGAGAAAACAAACCATACCTTCTTGCACTGTAAGGTTTCAGCCTGTTAAACAAACAAATCACTTAGACAATTCTACAAACATGCAACCAGATTTCAACAGACATACCGCAAGTTGACTTGCATATTGCTGCGCATACAAACTCTGTTGTGTGTACAGTGCCTGTGCCTGTGCATAATTGGCAGACTGATCATGTGATTGCTGCCCCATCATTTGCCCATAGCTTGTTCCAGTAGCCTGGAAAACAAAGACATTACAAAACGTTGTAAAATACACCATATTGTTCAAGTTTATAGGAAAAGACACCACATTTGTTTATCAGGACTCGCACCATTGTAATACATTTTCAACCGGGGTTTAACAAAACTATGAATTGTATAGGCTGTGTTGAATAAATTTACTTTAATCAAAAAGAAAACATTGTTGTTTGATACCTGTACTTGTTGACCTGGTTGCTGTGATTGTGTCCCAGTTTGATTAGATTGTTTTTCCATTTGACCAGGTTGTTGGGTTACTTGACCAGGTTGTTGGGTAACTAGACCAGGTTGTTGGGTCACTTGACCAGGTTGTTGAGTCACTTGACCAGGTTGTTGGGTCATTTGACCAGGTTGTTGTGCCACCTGACCGGCTTGCTGGTTCACTTGACCAGGTTGTGGCAGATATTGCTGACCATACATGGCTGGCCATGCAGCTTGCATTTGCGAATAATTGTATTGACTTGGATACATTTTATCAATCTTGCCACTGGCCAGTTGAACCAGAATCTGAATATTCTTATAACATCTATAAAATGTTCCTGCAACACACAAATAAGATTAGTTGGCCAATTAGATGCGCAGTGCATTAATTTACTGTTCAAAAATTTGTGTATAACTTAAAAAAAACACCCATGCTAAAATGTTAATAGATCCTTAACTCATGTGAGTACACACTAATTTCATAATATTTAGGTATTTTTAAAAAATTTAAAAACATTTTAACCAACTTTTTAAGCTTTATCATATAAGTGCAACACCATTTTATACCACAGGTTCCCTTTAAGTTACTTTGTTTTAAAGTAACTTCATTACTCACCAAGTAATAGACTAGAACAGAATATAGTTAAAATTTTGTTGCAGTGCTTTTTTGACTTTAGTGTTTCCAAAATATATATAATTTATAACTTTATGAATGAGTTTGTTGCGTTTTAATGGTAAAACAATATTTTAAAGCTGCTAAAATGTGTGCGAATGTACAAACACCTGCAAACTTTTAATGTTTATGCTTGTTTCAACTTGTCAAAAAAGTTGTGAAAACCACAAAAGTTTCTAAACGAGTTTAACAATTTAAAAAAAAACTGTCTAAAAGAAGCCTACATCCACTTTAAAGAATTAAAACTTTTTGATCTAGTAAAGAACCAATGTTTTACCTTGAAATCCTATGGGAACTAAATCAGGAAAACACAGAATTTATATCAACCTTACTTTGTCTATCAATAAGAATTGTATGGGTTAAACATGCATTTTCTGGTGGCATTAGTGTTTATTCGCAGTAGTATATACATTGAGCCTTGTAGCCCAAGATTCCTGTGCAAAGTTTGGTGGTGAAAAATTCCCAAAAAACTGTGTGATATTTAACTTGCTTAATAAATATTCATTTATTTGTATAGGATCTGTGATGTATTATATGGAGGAACTGGTCTTGGCTTACAACCTGAATTTTTATGAATTTTGATTTGCATGAGGAGACTGGCAACATAAGCACAACAGCCTTTGTAATTCATGTCAATATATGGCAAATGCTAAGGTGATTTGTAAAAAAACAAATTCACTTAGGAAAATTTTGTCGAGACAATTTTTTTTTTTGCAATTTATAGAATCCTTCAATTGCATGAATCTATCTCAAATTAGAAAAGCGATAGAAAGTATTCCTTACATGCAAGAATTAATAAAGCTGTTAAAGTGGTTGGTAAGCACTTTGCTTATTTACCCTAAAGAGAATTTAAATTGTTGCTGGTGTGGAAATGCAAAGCTGGAATTCAAAGGGAAAATTTGCCAAAAGTCAGACACTGAAATAAAAATGTTCATGTCACCATTTTTGCTGACGTGAAATTGTGGATTTGCCACAGGCAAATCATAAAAACAAAAATTCATGTTGACATTTTTTTGTTGATGTGAAATGCGTAAATGCTCACACGATATAGTATAATGAAGGTTTGCATCTGCTAAAAATTGAAGAAGCAAAAAAATTTGAACTAAAAAAGCATTTATACTCTCCCAATGGATGTATTTGGGTACCTCTCAGTTGCAACATATTTTAGACGTTTCTAAAGTGACAATTCGAAATTTTTTGGCATTTGGGAACTTTTTTCTTAAAATATAAAGCAATAAAACAAGTAACTTTTTCTTCATTTACATTAAGTTGTTTGGCTTATTGGGCATTGTCACAATGCATTACAGTTATAGGACAGAAGAAAGAGGTAAACATCACACTTTTATAAAAGTTTATTAAGGAGAAAACACGTTTTTTCGTGATAACTTTTCTTGCCGTGTTACACAAAGTACACAAAGTTGTATCTTATTATTGTTAACGTTTCCTCTGTAAATTTGAAAGAAATTTATACGACGGAACTTAAAAAACTGGAGAAAGAACGCTTTCGTATCTAACAAACTCTCATATTAACACGATTTTTACCTCCTTTTTTACCAATATTGTAAAACGATGGAGAGCCGTAGGAATGGCATGTACAAGTGAATTATCGTAAAGGTGTATTTAGATGTTTAGTGCCTAAGAAGATACAAATAATTCATTGCAAAAATTGACTGAACGAAATGAAAGGTTTCTTGGGGTCTTATTTCTCATAACAGCGATTCAATATGGGTTAGTATATGTTACCAATCCCCAGCAGGTTAACCACTAGCAAAGTAGGGAAATGGAAGAAAGATTGCACACTACCATGCAGGTCATTGGGTGTTGCAGTGAGTTGTTTGGTTGGTAGAGCTCGGACCCTAATTGGGTCTGTGTAGTTTAAAATAAGCATCAAATACTCCAGGACTTCCCATCTAAGTCATATCCACATCTAGAAGAAATGATAGACAGGGTATTGGTGAGGCTAGCCAATGTAAAATATACACATCTATATCTATCATCTAGATGTCTATCAGGTTAGGAAAATGTAAATTTGAAATTATTAGAGAGTCTAAAAGATTTGAAGGAGGTAATATGCAACACAGTCGAGGAGCTTCTTACAACAGAAACAAAAACATCCGAAAAACACAAGGAGCGAGCACGAGCGAGACTGTTCCAGCCCGTGTTGTCCTCCACACCATCTTGGGCAATATTTTTCGCGTTCTGTAAATTACCAAACTTGGCACTGTGCTAGTCAGACATCGCACAACCAACCTCGTTCCCAGGGCTTTTTGTCTCTCAAAAGAGACAACATGTCCTGGGATCGAGGTTGATCGAACAACCCTATAAACGCAAGGAAGAGGTAAAACTTTGTGAAAGAAGAGGTACAGTTGTTTTTAAACATAAGTTATTGTAGCTATTACAGCTTACGTAAAAAAGTTTTAACTGGCAGAAACACCCATCTAACACATACCACAATACTTGTTCTGTGTCTACTATATAGGGGAAACAGACTCCACCAGAGAAGAAAAAGAAGAACGAGAAGAGAAAATGTGGATGGAACAATTGCTAAATCTTAAAAGAAAAGGCAGTCTTGACAACATTTTCTTTGACGCAATCAGTCCGGAAAAAATATTCTTCTGACATTGAAGTCTGGCGGTGCAGGTAGAGTTGCAGCCAACATTGAGTACTATTTAAAAAAGGATACAAAGTTAGGCAAATAACTTGATGAATTTCCTGCAAGTTCTCAACCAAATGCAATAATGCGTAATTTAAATAAACTATTTTTGTCACCAACTGACATTTTCACTGAGAAATGCAGATATACTGCAGTATATAGCAGCCAAAATTTGCGCAATTATAGATAATTGACTTAAATATTTGACATCTGTACATGTGAGACAAAAAAAGTTAGATACGAAAAGCTGTTTTTTATTCTTAAAATCTATATGCTTGAAGATGTGTATAAACCACTGCACGCTAGACAAGTGCGTCAAACAGCCTACTCCCAAGATAGGGTTGGTTTTTATGCCACCCCGTTGTGGGCAAACCTTTTAAAATGGCTTTGCTCAAGATGGGGTATCGTTTTTATGCCACCCCATGGTGGGAAAACCTGTTAAAAAGGCTTCGCCCAAGATGGGGTGTCGTTTTTATGCCACTTCGTGGTGGGCAAAGCTGTTGAAAAGGTTACACCCAAAATGGGCTCAAAAGTGTGTGTAGAATTTTGGTAGTGTATTGACTATTTCGTAGAGTACAGCCTATTTCGTATAAGTGCACACTTATCCGACCTGTTAGAATTTATGTCTTAAAGTGTATGAATTGCCCAATACGGGACACCTTGCGTATTTTGCCCACTCGTTTGGAACAAATTTGGCTTTTTGCGCTAATTTGGCGAAATTTATTATCTGCATAATTTAATTTTTTTTTCTAAAACAAATGTTGAAAACTTTTTCTTTCATGATTTATCTAGCACACTATATATAGCGATTATCATTGGTTTTCTATTTTTGTCCCTGTTTATGAATACGGGATATTTCATTTACACTTAACGCAAAAAAAATAATAAATTGTCAAATTCCTTTCCTCGCACGAAATTTGCAAAATTTAAATCCGCGAAAAGTTAGAAAAACATTCTCGTAAATATTAATAAGAATCTTCAAGGTAAAACCTGTGTCGCAATTTTGGGTGAGTTTAAAACACATATTTCGCTCTGAACAAATGTTACTTACGTGCGTCTTACCTAAACCCAACCAACGGCGGTTTTATTATTTTTTAACACGCACTTTATTAGGTCGCAACATAAGTCTCCGAGGGAGAAACAACTTACATGATGACTTTACAGTCGCAGTGAAATCTAATGACGTACAGTTGAATAATAATAGGTTTTCGCAAATTCCAACTAGTTGCATGAAATGGGAGGCGCGGGAAAGTTACACCCTGGAAATTTCAGTCAAAAATAAATTGATTAAAATGATCCAAAACAGAAGGGATGCTTAGAACGGAATGTCTGTAGTGGATATAAATGTAGAAGAACGGCTAATACATCTCTCTTCGGGCAAAGCATTCTCGCAAATCAGTATAGGATATTAATTCCCTCATTCCCTGTGGTTATTGGAATCCATTACATCGTTGACTGGACTAAACGGAACATTTTAAAATTTAATGAAAAATCGAAAGGTATTTATATATATCAAAATAAAATTTTTTTTTTAAATTCATTTAGTGCAAGAAAAAAAGTGTCCCTCGGAGACCTTATATGCGTCCTCATTATAGAACTTTTTCTATAAGAATTTGTCTGGAATCAACCAAATTTACTGTCCGTATGATAAAACTTCAAACTTTATAAACTAAAAGTAGCTTGCCTGTTCGTTTAGACAATATTGATAAGAGGCAAGACATATTTGCTCAGCCTTGTGTCAGCAATGTAATTGATCGGGGATAATTTAATGATTTAGCAACTAAAAGAAATCAAATTGCACCTTCCAAAGTGTATTTTACTTTACTGATAAATATTAAAATCGTATACAATTAAAAAAGGGTAAAATTATGAAACAAAGACAGATCTCGCAAAATTTAAGTACATGTCAATAAACCGGACGAACAACTGTCGTCAAGCATCACGTCCTCTTCCTCCTCCTCTTACCCAATGAGAAACGTCCCCTGTCTTCTTGGTCGCTGCTTTTATCGCATTTTTAAACCGTCGTTTAAAAAAGTTTACCAACGGCATCACTGAATCTTGAAATTCTTCATTTTAAAAGAGCGTATATTGAAACAATCCAGCGTCTGGTTTGGTTTCCGACTTTTTGACTTCTTGTGTTGCTTCAGTGGGTTTGGTTAAGGGTAGTTTATTAGCGTGAACAGCTACCAACACAACAATAAACAAAACTGTTTGAAACTGAAATGTAAAAACAAAATCAGTACGTTGTCATTTATGCATTGTCTTGATTTATCTCCGTAGTGTGAACCATGATTTAAGTCTTCTTGTGAAATACACAACTCTTTTTCAAGAAAATATGCTTTAAAAGATATCAGGCTATGGTTTGAAGTTAAAACAATAGTTTTATTGTTTAGAACAGAGAATTATGACCAACCTTGTCAAAATTTTGGTATTTTTATAAGGAAAAGGTGTAATGGGATAAAATACCTTATGGGTAAAAAAAAAACAGCATAATAAAAAAGAAAGTAAAGAATTTAGCACAGTACATTCAAAAGGTAAAACATGTCAACTGGTTTAAATCTAAGAAACCGGAATATGGTTTAGATAATGTGGGTTTCCGTTTTACGCGACTACTTATGACCCAACCTCGTCCCCCGGACTTGTTAACCTTTTTAATTTGTTCAGACCGGTAAAATATAAGAACCATACCCTCATTATTGCATCCAGTGAAATTCTACGTTACTTGTTACTACTTGCTACGTTTCGTTTTAAATAATTTTAGGAATGTATTACATTTTATAGGTAAAGACACGGTTCAGTACGCTGACCAATCTAATAATTGCATTACAATTTCGTACCAAGGTTTCTCCCTCAAAGAATGTATCCAGCATATTTCGCGAAAAGTCTTTGAACGGTAGTCAAATGAATAAATGAGAACCATTTTTTTTTATATATGGCAAGCCTTTGCTTATCATGTCTACGTAATGTTGTGCTGAATTTGTAATTTATAAAATTCATTATCTTATTAGAGATATCATGGAGATATAAAATACCTCCACGGATATACTAAATAACGCTAACTATTAAAAGAAAGTTCTGGTAACGAAGTTGTATCAATTTTATATGATTGACAAGAAATTATTGATCCCAAAGCTTTTCAAATTAATTGGGAATCATACCTATCGGGAGGATTAAATTTATTTTTGAGTTTTATTTTGAACAGCTGTTGTTCAACTATTATTGTTTTGACATTTCTTTGTTATCGCATTTTAATTACCAAGCTGTTATGTCCCGAAGCATTTATAAGCCGCTTGCGAAAACAGATAATTACTGGACCTTGCTGAAATTGTAAAATAATTCTTTCTTTTGTTTATAAGTCATGATTTTAAATTAATTGCTATGGTTCTGAAGCAACAACACGAAAGCAAACAACAACAATGACAGATAATGTTAGAAGTATATTTCTCTTGTTTCATGTCATAACTACACTTGAGTTTGGGGAAAGGGGGGGATGTCAGGTTTGGTATCAGGGGGGCCCAAACCAGATGCGTGTGTTTCCATCCTTACCCTTAGTAAGACGTATCTCGTGGAAACGTCTGCGTATCTCGTGGAAACGCTAACTCAGCAACTCGCTTGGAAATTGCCTATATCTGAGCGACTCACTTGGAAATCGCCTACACCTCAGCAACTCGCTTGGAAATTGCCTACATCTGAGCGACTCACTTGGAAATCGCCTACACCTCAGCAACTCGCTTGGAAATTGCCTACCTCTCCGCGGCTCACTTGGAAATCGCCTACACCTCAGCAACTCGCTTGGAAATTGCCTACATCTCCGCGACTCACTTGGAAATGGGCTACACCTCAGCAACTTGCTTGGAAATTGCCTACTACCTGCTATGGCGCACCTCATTTGTTAGGGAAACAAACGCATCTTCATCCCATTTGGCTGACGAAGGAAGCCCGACATCCCCACCAGCGCGGGTCAACAGTGCTTCTACCTCTGGACAAAAAACTTGGCAATCGCAAGTAGCCAAATTTGGATCACCAAGAAAACCTTGAGGCAAGAGCACTGGTGTAAGCGAGCGCGCGTCTTTGATGCCAATTGATCCCTCCATCTTGCGTTGTAGATCGTTGCGTGTTGTAGTTCGTAGTATCGTTGCGTGTTATAGTTCGTTGTAGAAGACCCTCTGGGGCTACATCAATTGGTATCGTATGCACTCGTCATGTGTCGGATGATGGTCCGGTTATCGAGTTAACATAAGGGTCGTGGTTGATTGTAGAATTAGTTAATATGGTGACAGTTGTGGACATTGATGCCAGTACATGAAGTGATTAATGTACATAAAAGAAAAAGAAAAAATATATAGTAACAGGGTGGGTGGGTGGGCAACCAAACTATTAGCAAAATGTGATGATGGAAACTAGTTGACTTTAGCTGCTCCCATTTTATAGGTAGGCAAGGCAATCTTAGGGGCCTGGATCTACAACAGTATTGGTTAGTTACCTTGAGGGCCCCTAGTGTTCATGCCTTGTGACCACCCTTTTCACTAGTCTACCATTCTAGATTTGGAATAACATTGAGTTTCTAAAGTATATCCTTCAATGATGCTAGTAGCCATCTTTGTTGACACCTGAATACTGAATGCAATCAAAGCCAAGCCTCTCAACAAGGTATAAGTACTTACTTCAGGAACCGCAATTAACATTTGGTGAACTGTTGGTCCACCACCATTTAAATATTTTTGATACTCTCATATGTTACATTTTACCGTACTAATTTTAAACGGGTTGATCGGTTCGAGAGCCAAAGAATTTTCGTTGGGGTCACAAGTAATTTTAAGAATGATGTTAAAATGTTATTTTTCTTTGGAAAAAGTTGCAAAACAACCAGATAAACACACTCTCCAAATATACTTTGTCATGACTTTAGCAAGCGCTTTTCATTTATTCTTTGTGTGAATGAATACTGTAATTTGAAGTGAAATTTTACAAATTATTGATTTTTTTTTTTTTTTGCGAGTACCAATTTTTGTAAATATCTAGCATCTTTAAATATATTTAGCTAGAAATTTTGAAAATTTGGCTAACCTTTGCGAAAAGCGCTAAATTATTACCATTAAAACGTAGAAAAGTATCTATGCTAAACAGTACTCTGTGTTTATGCAATAGCGTTTTTAAAATTGACTAAGCTTAAGATAATGCAAGTAGACTCTCTCGTTTTCATTTATTTATCTCTCTCGTTTTCATTTATTTTCAGCTTTTCTTGTGCCTAAAATTAATAAGCACAAAAGATTCTAATTTTTACAGGCATAATTTGAAATGAAACAAGAAGCCCTGGGGGCTCTAAGAATTTCCGCTCGCTACCAAAATATTTGATGAAAACCTGCTAATTCTTTGTGTTATTGTGCTAAACATTCGAGGAGGTTTGGTGCATGAAACTCTGAAGATAAAGCCAACAAGTGACATTATATCTTACAACAAACGCAAACAAAACGAAACGTGTCATAATAAACTCACATTTTAAAAGAAACTGCTAACAAAAAATACAGCCAATCATTCATGGTTGAAAGTCTTGCGATTGAAACGTTTATGGTCTTAACCCTATTCGGTCCGGGGGGGGGGAGGGGGGCGGATTCCGCCCCCCCCCCTGACGGTTTTTTTTAATTGCTTTGTTATATGGCTATGATACTTACTGAGTTTCAATATTTATCTATTAGACACCTGCATGCTAAATTTTTAGGTCCCATACCTTTTAGAGGCTTTGATATTGACCATTACTCGAAACTACACCTAGCAATCTCTAAGAAGTCTTTATAATGGGGAAAATATAATAACTCCTGTTAGGATTATCCTTAGAACTTGAAACTTCCAACACAGCTTTGCTCCTTTTATGACGTACTTGTTGACTAACTTGTTCCTTTTATGACGTACTATAAGTGTGCCAAGTTTGATTCAATTTAAACAATCCTATGAAAAGTTATTGAGGGGGGGGGACCAGGGGCGGAATCCGCCCCTGGTCATAGTATGTTCGAAAAAACCCGGACCGAATAGGGTTAAACGGCATTTAGTTTACAAAGAATCAAAATTTTGATGTGACCATCATTTTTAGCATACTTTTTTGTTAACTGTGCCAAGTTTTGTCGAAAATAAAGCAGTTTTAATTTTTGGATAAATTCTGGCCTAATGGCATTTAGGTGACAAAAATCAAAATTTTGATGTCACCATTATGTTCAGCATACTTTTTTTGTTAACTTTGCCAATTTTTGTTGAAAATAAAGTAATTTTAATTTTGGACCAATTTTGGCCTAAAATGACATTTAAGGTGGCAAAAAACCAAAATTTTGATGTCACCATCATATTCAGAATACTTTTTTTTGTTTACTGTGCCAAATTTTGTTAAAAATAAAGTAGTTCTAATTTTTTGGACCAATTTTGGCCTAAAATGACATTTAGGTGACAAAAATCAAAATTATTATGTAATCATTATGTTCAGCATACTTTTTTTGTTAACTGTGCCAAATTTTGTCGAAAACAAATACCAATTTTGTCCTGAAAAGTCATTTAGATGACTTCCCAGTAGTTAGGGAGCTTGGGTACGAAGTTTACATCTGTGACGGAGGAACGTATAATCCCAGGGTTGATTTTTTCAAAAAATGCTCCGAAAGAAAAAACGACGGTTTTAAAGAATTTCCTACGCCTTTGGGCGCGGAAATTCAATTAAACTCGAACTTAAATACCACCAAATACACTTTTCACTGAAGTGTAAAATCAATGTAGATCTTCCATGAAATGGACTACACAAGATGATACACTGGTACAAGGAAAAGGCCTTGTTGATCGCCAATGCGCAGCCCAAACACACCAACCTTTTATGACAACGGGTGGACAAAAAAAAAAGAATTACTTTAAGGAAAAAAAAAGTGTTTGCTGAGAAAATTTTTAAGGTTATTGGAAAATTGACAAAATTCTTTCACAAGAACTTTCTGGTGCTTTTAATACAATGGTTTTTAAACTAACCTCAAATAACTGTTACTTGTTAAGGAGTGTAATTTTATCAGTTCTTTCACTTAGTTTATATGACTCCCGAAGGATTTGTATGAATTTTGTATATTGCTTGATTGGATTTCTTAGGTGTGGTAACATATAACCATTATGAAAATCTTTTTCTTGATATAAATATTGGACAAATAAGAATTCCAGGTTTAGAAACAGCAAACTTGCTTATTAATAATTTTCTTCTTTTTGCGCGTTTTAAAAAGATTACCAAAAAAAATTGAATAAATTTTGTTTACAAGTTTAGCCTTCCAGGTGTTACATGCCTGCAATTATCTAAAAAAAACCCAGCAGTAGCTACAAATTTTATAACAGATGGTTATGATGATTTTGTTTTCTTAAGTCTAAAATTGATATATTTTTCCAGTCAATTTTTCCCTCAAAAATAATGTAAAAGTCTATTAATAAACATAAAAAATAGTTGTACTATAAATCTCTTACAATTCTCAGTTAGTTTTTAAATACACTTGAACAAAAAAGAGACATATTCAGTATGTTGGATGAAGATATGAACAATGGTTTTTTAAGGAATTCACGTTTGAAAATGCTTTGGAGTTATTCTTAGAATCCAAAAATATACATCAATTGACGCAAGTTCAAAATACCGAAATGTTATCCCATTACCCGCAATCCCTCAGGATTGAGATATCAAAATACAAGTCTACATAGAGCCTTAAATATTAGCCAGTTTGTATAAGCCCCTTTGTAGTCATCAAATTATCAGCTTCTCGAAAGCCCATAGTAATGGCTGGCGTATATGCCTAGAGGATTTATGTTTGATATCGTTAAGTAGCCCAATTTTTAATTATTTTGGAGATTTTAGAAGGCTTTTAAATCTTTTAAGTTATTTAGAAGTTTTTAGGTGCGGCCATGCTTTTTTAAAAAGCTAGATCATTTAGCCTGACGAATGTGTAGATCTCAAGTTAGACGATGAACAAGGTTGCCACTTTTCTTATAGAGTCACATCTGAACAGATTTCAACATTACTTGAGGTTAGGGTGTTTTCATAAAAGAACTTAAATCATGTTGAAAATAAAAACAAGCGACAGGTTGCAAAATAAAAATTGAGAAGTTTTGAAGAGGCATGGCAATCCTAATTTATCTACAACTCGATGAAAAACTTTACGCTCTAAAGTTTTAGGTATTAGGACTGTCAGAATTTTGATTATACTGTTTTTGTTTTTTGGACTTGATACCTTTCCTCTGATTTGAGCAAATCTGGAAATCAGGAATGGCGCCAATCAAAAGCACCTACTCTCTCACATGTTAAAAATATTAGTTAACTATGACTGAAATTTGTTGATAGAAGAATAAATATTAATGCATTGAAAAACTAGAAATATATATATAAACAGCAATAAAAAAAGATACATAAAAAGAAAGTAAAAAAGGTAGGCAAAATAAAGACAATAAAAAGCAACAAGAGTAAATTAAAAGAACTTCTAAATAAGGGATTTTCAATTTTCATTCTTCAGCTTAGTTTACCAAGGTCAGCACATATAGACATACTCAATGTGTATGACAAGCAAGATCAGAAATGATGACAACTAAGAGAGATGAGTCTGCTCTCCTCCTTGCAGGTGTGGAAAAAAATTGTTTGTAATAACAAGATTTTCATAATTAATTAGAATCTATAAAACTGCTAAAGATTGACACCTTAATAATAATCAAACTTTATTTTTCACAATATTTATTCACTAAAAATTGACTTTAAATGTCATCGTAAAATAAAAAGTTACCTAACTGATTTCCAGCAACCCAGCATAACAGTCATCGATGCTTTTCTAACACGATTTAGACTTTGTTGATGGTTTACTTGTGTACATCTTAGCTACTCACATAATTGCCTTTTGTAAAGAGAGTTACATAAAATAAATTCATGTAACTCTCTTCACAAAAGGCGTCTAACTGAGCATTTCATTTTCATTAACTATGGTTATCCAACAATCTTTAAAGAAATATCTGAAATCAAAACATAAAAACAGCAGTATGCTGATTTTTTACTAAAGCCTTTCCTATAAATATTGTTTTCCAAACATCAGTTGGAAGGTATTAAAATGTATAAAATATCTTTCAGCTGTTTCTGGAAAGTGTACTTAGGTATTTAGATATAATTTTCAAGCATTCAAGAAAAGACGGGTTGGCGGGTGGACTACATAATGTGGTAACAGTCCTAAAAGTATGACAGTATTTATCAGTGGTCGTTATCATTAAAAGTTTTTTTGCATATGAACAGGTTAATGAGCCCTATTATCTCTTGACCCTTCAACAAAGAATGTGATCCTATACAAGGTCTGGTTCAAGATCGAAAAAATAAAAAAACAAGAAAAACATTGGTAATGTCATTTAAATATGTCCCGTATCTGTTTGCCTTTCTAATCAATTGGATTTCTCCACCGGCTTTTTTTAACAATATTTGACAAATGAACAGTATACAGATTAATTTGTATTAATTGATTTTTATTAAGTGATATGATGACATGTCTTACTTAAGTGAGGTTGCTGCAAAATATTAGCCCTTATGAGAATGAAAAAGAGTAACAAGAACGTTGATCAGTATGTTTTAAGGGCATGTGCTCAATACCAACAGCCTTTGCTGGCATAACGAAGCAAACTTAAATTATAACCACTATCTGATATACTTTTTCTTGGATATTAAAGTTACCGTAATGATCTAAACAAGCACCCTGGGTGATCATTAAATTTTCGGATTTTTTGCATGGGCGCTTAATCGTTCCTATTTTTGTACAAATTGAAGACAATGGTAATTTTCAATTTTTTTTTAGCAAAATAAAACTGAACAAAAGATGTAACAAAATAAACTTTAGTCTTTCTAGAGTTCTCAATATAAGAAAGTAAAATTTTCAAATAAGAGCCAATTTCTCAAGGTATTTTTCGATTAAGCGCCCCCTTTTATTAGGTATGAGCGGTTATTCGAAGGGGGCGCTTATTCGAGGGGGGGCGCTTAATAAGTGCTGGGTGCTTATTGAACTTTGAGGAAATTACCGGGGCGCTTTTTCGAGGCAGGCACTTAAAAAAAGCTGGGCGCATAATCGGATCATTACAGTATATCAATGAGTGTTTTAAATAACCTTGTGCCAATTTTCGAAAAAGTAATGCGCGCATTTTAAAGGGTCAATATTTAAAGGGCAATATTTTCAAAATGGCAGCTTTGGTAGATAAACAAACTAAAACCGCAAATAGCTGTATGTACAGTTTTATTCCGTTATATTATTAAAACGGTATTCAAAGAAAAAGTAGACTTAAAGCTATTAGATTTAATATCTTACTCAAAATAAATCCTTCTTAAATGAACAAATCAAAACAAACTTGGAACCGACCGCACTCTTAAGCTTCACTGCCATCTATGTTTATAAGAACCAATGACATAAATACCAGAACATATAGGAGCAAATTAAATATTCTGTCTTGCTGATGTATATTCTGCAATGTAAACCCCACAGACCACGTGTGGGTTGCAAAATGTAAACAAACATCTCTAGGGTAACACATGCTTTATCATGGATGAAAATAATATACTTAATGCAGTTGGATTTGAAAGATTTAAAATGTGAAGTGTCAATGCTCTGAAAACCTTTTTACACATCTGGGGAGAGATTACTGAGGGATTACTGAGACAGCAAGGTACATTTGGTAAAAGTTTTAAAAAAATTTATTACTTTACATTTTTCATATGTGTAATGTCTCAAATGTTATCTATATACAGGGCTTACGCAGCTTATTGTGACCAAGTTTAGGAATACACTACAAAATTAATAGTAAAAGACAAGTCATCCCGGATCCTTTCGCGAAGATAATTTGGTGAAGGAAAAGTGTAGCTACAGCGAAGACGGCATTTTAAGTTGGCCATAACCATGTTGATATTACACATTATAGGATTAACGCAACCAGACTTCATTAAGAGACTGCAAAGTGATTATAAACAGGAAAAAATGTTACAGATTCTTTGCGTGTAAGTTTGTCTGGGAAGTTCTTTATCACTCCACATCTGAACATTGTATATTGAGGTGTAAAGTTATACCGTCACATAGGGTAATACAAAACCTTACCATGTCTGGACAGTTGTAAAAAAGACACAGAAAATCTTCCTGGTGGTGAAATCATGTTTTCGTATTGCACTTGCACCACTGGACTGGCTGGTACTTGTAATCACATCGTAGCAATGCTCTTTTGCGTCAAGCATGCTGTCAGACACAACCAACATCGACAAGCCTATGTACTTGGAGCGTACCATTTGGAAGCAAGGTTGCCCTGAAACCAACTGGCATTCAGGATATTATTTGGATAAAGTACAGTATATATATGAAGAATGTTGCCAGTGAAAAAAAAAAAATTGAGGACAAAAAAATATTTAAAGAATTTTCTCCAAGTTGACACACCTCCAGCCAAGCCAGAAAACAAAAAATAAAGTTAAGACAAAAAAGAATTTAAAGATCGAAATTTATCTGTGTGGAGCATGTAAAAATCTTTATCTACAAAGCACAAAGCCAAAGAAATATGAAGATTTTAGTGTACGGGGTGTGATAAATGCACACTTTGGCATCACTTCAGAGGTGCAGAGATTCCTTGTGGGGTAGACACTAGCAATTTCAATCAATGGATTTGTGATCGGTGTCGAAACATCACAAGTATATAACCTATAGCTAGCTACAATAATACACACACTTAAATAACAATGCTAGCTATATACTATAAAGAATAAAAAAATATAGCTACAGAAACACAAAAAAATATATTACTGGATGATGTCATTTATGACGTAGATCCTAATTATTACTGGTCATAACCTTTTTTAGAAGTTTTGTTTATAAACATCAGAACAAAAATGTGAGCCTAGCTAGCTTTAAAAAAAGAAGGCTGGCTAGAAGAGCCCCAGCACTAAACCACTTAACACTAAAGGTTGTTGACGTTGCTAGCAGTGAAATCTTTAAAGTTATTTTCAAAAAAACAACAAAACTTCAACTACTAAATACCATGCTTCCAATATTTCTTTAGGATCTTGAAGGTTCATTATAGGATGGTTTCTTGACCTAACAAAAACCAGGCATTCTCAGACTTGATCTTGATTTCAAAGAATACATAATGGCGCTGGCGCCAATGTTAACCAGCGTACAGGGCAGACTTCTCCCAAAACGCTTTAAGGTCGGTTTCCACTCATTAGGGAACTTGCGCAAACCCCTATTTTACGAACGTACGAGCCTCTGGGTCGCGGAAATCGGTCCCGATCGTCGGTCCGTTTTGATGTTTACAATCGAACTTGCGCAAAAGTCAAAAGGTGGCGAACGGTGGCGCGAAACATTTTTTAAAACTTGTAAACAAACATGGAGGATGTGTTAATATTCCAACTTGAGAATGGTTTCATTGATGATGAAGAATATTTTTTTTTTCTTGACGAAACACGAAATAAAAAAAAAAATCCTGTGTTTCCCTATTGGGAGCAAGATAAATTTTCTCTTGATAATTGGTCAGATGATGAATGTTGGGCAGATTTTAGATTTAGAAAGACAGATTTGTTACGTTTGTGTGATGCCCTAGGGTTGTCAGGTGAAAGAGTTAAAACAGAAAATCGGTTGACCATAGACCCAATGGAGGCCTTATGTTTGACTTTGCGTCGCCTTGCCTTTCCATGTAGGTTTTCAGATCTTATTCCGCGGTTTGGGCGGTCTGTACCTGATATGTCCTACATATTTAACAGAACTTTGGATATCATACACAATAGATTTGGACGACTTCTCACATCATTCAATCAGGCGTGGTTGTCAAAGGATGCTTTGAAAGATTTTGCAGACTGTATACACGCAAAAGGTGCCCCACTTGATAACTGTTGGGGTTTTATTGATGGCACTTTAAGGGGGATTGCTCGACCAGGTACAGATCAGAAAGCCATGTACAGTGGCCATAAAAGACACCATGGCTACAAAATGCAATCTGTTTCCACTCCCAATGGTCTCATTGCGAATTTGTTTGGTCCAATTGAAGGCTCGAGACATGATTGTTACCTTCTTGCACAATCTGGCTTTATGGATATTCTCCAAAGATATTCAATTGCTCCTGATGGCACAGTTTTATGTGTTTATGGTGACCCTGCATATCCTCATAAGGAGCAGCTACAAACAGGTTTTAAAAATCCCCTATTGGAAGAAGAACGTGTTTATAATGAGCGCATGTCATCAGTCAGGGTGTCAGTTGAATGGGTGTTTGGTGATGTTATCGAAAGATTCAAATTTACAGACTACTCAAAGATGCAAAAGATAGGTTTAAGTGCTGTTTCAAAACAGTATATTGCATCTGCTCTCGTAAGTAATGCAAGGACCTGTATTTATGGCTAGTCGCGCGACTCTAGCAAATAGATATCTGAGAGCATGCGCAAAATCTATTTTTGAACACTTACGCAACCTTTTGTTGGTGTCGCGTGAATGGCCTCCAGAAGTTCAAACTTTTTGAACTACCAAGCGAATAAAAAATAATTTAACCAATCAGAAGCCGCTATTTATCAAGAATTCAAAACATTGAAATCATAATGGCAAATTGGCGAAAAAAGAATTCTCTATCAAATAGTCGCATGTCATTTATACAAACAGGTGGTATTCCCCTTTCATTTTCCTCTCCAAATAAATCTTGCGCACTCAAAATCGTCTGGCTTTCTTCTTCTTAACATATTTTTGTCTGAATTGTCTTCTCAAAAGCAAAACAATTATAATTTGCCTTCCAGTAAAAGCCATCGGCATTCATGATTTAGAAAAATACTTCATCGCGTGTTTGACATGCTTGTTCCGATCTAGCCATTTTTGTTTATGTTTTTGTGAAGTGGAAACTGCATTCGCTTGGTCGTGCTATTCGCGCGACTTACTCGCGCTACCAAAGGGAATGAGTGGAAACCGGCCTTTATGTTTAAAACTCGCCCTCGTCCGCAGGGTCACTTCTTAACCCTGAGCGGCCGCGCAATCAAATTTATTGGAACAGGCGAAATAACGGTTCAGGGGCCACCATACTCTGGGGACGAGGATGGGAACAGGCAAAAGGCCCTGTGAACGAGGTTGTTTCAAACTCTCCCATGTCGAAAGGAAACGCTTAAGCTAAATTAGCACTGAAAACGCAGTTGCCTGTGGCGGAGTACTTCGTTTCATGATTTCTTTATTTTTGTTTTATTTTTTTATTATACTACAATAAATAGTACAAAAAAAAAAAAAAAAATAAACGGAAAACGCTGCACGGCAGGTGTGGATTCGGTCCAAAGTTGTCGCAGCTTCATGTGGCAAACTGAAAGTGAACATCCGTCATTTAGAGGTTACCATATATAACCCAAAGACGCCACGACGCAGATTACTTTTTCAACGGTTTTAAGACTTTCTGTGCTGCGCGTCGAACCGAACTAAAGTAATCATCACGCCTCAGGTCAGCACATCGTTTTATAAGAGCTTAAGCCAAACTGAACCGCATCGGGATTTGCTGTACTTAACAACATTTTTGAAAACCAGTTTTACAACGCTGTGCGCATGCCATCGTCCCGGGGTCAGAACAAATACATGTCGTGAGGACGAGGTTGTGCGCATGCTTTATTACGGTTTGGTATAGCATTTAGTTTTGTACAGCCGAGTCTAAGGCGTCCGGCAGAGCTAGGTCAACGTTGGGGCACGGCAGGTTCGGCATGGTTGGATGTTTAGTTTTATAATTTGTTCCTAGTCGAATTCAGTATATGTTTGGTGAGTTCTTCTTGGGTCCTAGAGGGGTGAGGGGGGGGGGGGTGCTTTAATTATAACAATTATATGACAAATTAACTGAATTTTCTTTTTATTCATTGACAGATGTTCCCACATAGTCACATAAAGTAAATAACACCCGTCCCCAGAGCTCTTCGAGCTAAACCTCGAAAGTTTAGCGGCTCAAAGGTTTAATTTTTAGCTTTTTATTTTATTAAACTTCGGACATGTCTTCCTTATTAGAAAAGTAGTATTTGGGAAATCCCCCCCTCGTCCCGTGGATATTTTAAACAAAACAAGCCGTAAAAACTAAACACTTCAGACTTTGGAGAGGTGAATATAAATCGGTAACTTTTTTCTATATGTAGTTTTCCTAAAAAACGTATAAAATGATTTTTTTCCCGAAAGAGAATATAGTTGTAGTACAGATATCTCTGAAAGATTTTCAAAGAATTCAAAGATTCTTACCGCCATTTGTAATTGATGGGTACATTCTTGCGGTAGAAGTTAAAGTTAAAATCGAGAAAGTTTCAGTCTATTTGAGGCTTATGAATCAAACCACGAGCGTTGATAATCCTTTTGTAAAGAGAGTTACTTTTCGAGCCATTGTTCCAGGACGAAGCTCGTTAGTTTTTGGATCATTTTCTTGTGAAATGAAGAAAGGAAAAAACAGAATTGGAGCAGATACGTACAAAACTGACCTTGAATTTCCAGAATACATGTTCGCCGAAATAACAATCGAAGAGCCGTATCAGGAATCAGACTAAAGAATACCGTTTTAACATTTTTGTCTGTATCACCATAAAGGAAAACTCCAGAGTTCACTGTTTCAACACTCTGAAATACATAGTTCTATTTAGCGAGAGTTTTTAAAAGCATGTGCAATCTTGGTGATGACGGTTTATATTGCGTTAAAATAAACAGAAAGAGAACTATCTCCTAAAGGGTACTTTGATTAATCCTCAACTGACTGACCTTTCTACTAGAAAAATGATTATAGTAAATACAGTTTGTAAAGTGTATGTACATAAGTAAGAAAATATGTAACTGAATTATCTTTAGCAGATTTTGTGTACACGTTTCCTCCTTAGTCCACGTTTTAAGAGGATAATTTAGTCCAGGGGTAGGATCACTAGTTTGACTCTGTGTGTCTAGTGTCTATGTAAGTTTTATTTTAATAAGCAAATTGTGTTGGGATGGTAAACTTTTAGTGCTTAGATTTGTACTTTGGCAACACTACAAAAAAGGGGTATTTTTATTAAAAAAGAGCAAAGTTTAAAATTGAAAAAACAAACAACTTAGTGCTGAGCTAAATTTCGTCAGTGAAATTGAAATTCCCGTTTTTCAGTTCGAGTAATGACTTACAACCCCTTGATCCGGTAAAATGCGGGAAAATATTGACGAAGTTGTGACGTTATGGAACTAACGCAAGGTATAACATACCCATGTGTTTCTTAACTTCAAAAATTCCCCTTAGTATATAAGCCTTTTCAAATGGAATTCCGTCAATTTATCAATTTAATATATATTCAATAATTTATAGATTTTTCATTTATTTAATTAATTCAGTGTTTCACAGTTATCGTCTTGACAACAACTGCTCATGGTGCAATCTCAGTGCAACCTTGTCACCAGAGCTCTATTTCTTTTTTTTGATACGAGACATTCAACGCCATCTCAAAATCGAAAAGTGAAAAAGAGCTCCGGGGACGAGGTTAAAATTAAAGTTGAAACTTATCATTTTAGTCCCCAAAGCTCTTTCAAATAAACTTTTTTTATCTGAAAGAGATCTAGGGCGAGAATTGAAACTTATTGTTCTGAAACTTAAGGGAATTTCGAGATGATCTGAGAACCTTCAATTGTTGGCTATGTAAAAAAGCCAGCGCTTACTTGACGGCCGAACAAGCCGGCCTTGATGTCAAAAAGGCAAAAGCCCCTGGGGAGGAGGTTGAAATGATGTATCATCGCCGCCCTCCGATAAACTTCTCTTCTAATATTAAAGTATAAAACCGCCCTCTAAGAAACGCTGTCTTTTGCGAGTGTGCTAATGAAGTTTGCAATATATATTTTATATAAAAAACTATAAAAATATAAAAGATCTTGACAACCCAAAGATTTAGAACACGGTAGAGCGCTATCTTTGGCTTCGTTGCACCAACGACGTCCTCCCCAGGGGTTCTTGCCTTTTGACATGAACCAGCGACTAAGAAGTAATGGCTAGCGGCTTTGACATCAGGCAACAAACCCTGAGGACGAGGATGTTGCACTAAGAGGGGGAGCAAGATTACTTGATTAAACCTACGTTAATTGAATAATGTTACCGTTCTCGTGTTTAAGTTTAAAAAAAAACAGTAAAAACAATAGAATGGTCACTACCTCCTTGCTGTACATTTTACAACCAAGCACGTCGTATTGCTACTCATTGCTACTCATGTAGTTGCCTTTTGTGAAGAGAGTTACATGAAATAAATTATGTAACTCTCTTCACAAAAGGCGTCTAACTGAGTACTTCATCTTCTATCGTTATCTTAACTTCTCGGCATCTTAATTTGCATTATTTTTTATATTCCCTTTTTAAAACTTTCACGGAAGTATACGTTTTGCTCTGCCTTTGATGTGTGTTCATAGTGCACTATAAAATTCTTCGGTTTTATCTTTTAAATCACCAACGCTCAAACAAGAGCATAATTGGGTGATTCACAAACACACCTGGGAATTACTTTACGACAGTTAATTTTTTCTTGTTTTTTGTATCAACTTTCTTAAGTGGAGAAAAAAGGGGGTTTACAAACACAATAAAATTGTGTCATTTAAATTTCATAAAAAGTTTTGGGGAAATATGTGGAATTATAAATGGCCAACCTCACTTTCCCCCTCAAAAAAAAAATACATGTGCTCCAAAAATGTTTTTTACTTGTCGAACGGGACTTCTTATCACACAGAGTTAAAGGATGAATTTGCTGCCAAAGAATACAAGTATCACCGCTTTCTTGAGCCTGAGTTAAAGAAACTGACTGGTGGCGAGGAAAGCTAAAGAGGTATATATGGTTTAGAATTGAATTTCGAAATTATTTAAGTAGGCAATATAGGCAAGATAAAATAGTGAAGGAAAAAAAGGAGTGAATAAAGAAAAAAAGTTCTTTTCCCTCGATTCTTCCGAAGAAGCTTTGTATTGCTAAAGTATTTTTTTAAAAAGATTTTACACACGTGACTATTTAGAGAAACAGTATCGTTTTGTGATTTAAATTCATCAATCTTGTTCCCAGATCTTCTTTTTCGTTTTCTGATATATGACTGACACGCATATCAAAAGGCTAAACGAAACAGAAGATCTGGGGATTGGATTAAAAAAGCATCTTAAACACTTAGTCTACACATCAAGAAAATTAAGTGTGCTCCAATCCTTCCCTAAGTCTTTTCTAAAATTATGTTCTTTTTCACTGCACTAGAAAAATGGAACGTATCAGTAGTAGCTGGAGGAATATGTGTCTTTTAAAGCAAAATCATGAAATATGGGTGAGATTTCCAATTAAGAAAAATGGAGAAGCCTACACAGTGTATTTTCCACCATTTAACTTTGGTGATGGCTATCTGTTAGCAGTAGAAGCCACGATTGTATCGGAGAAATTCTATATATACCTGAAGCGTCTCCCTTGGAATTTTGATCAGTTTCTGCCGCCTTTTGTGAAAAGAGTTACTTTTATAATAGAACTTCCAGAAAGAATGGAAATCGATTCGTTTTCTTCCGATTTAACACCGATCGGTAAAAGGAGCCGAATTGGAACTGGAAGAAAGGTGAAATTACCGTATGAGGAGCCATTTATCTACGTGAAAATAGGTTTGGACGAACCGTATGAAGATATACAACATTAAACTATTTCCAATGTAAATTCTTTTGTAAAGTATAGCGTGTGTTACCATGTATGTTCTTTTATACCTCCATGGTGTAATACCGTAGTTAATTTACAGTCAGTTGGGGTTCTGGATTGTTTGAATTTGTCATCTTACAGCGTTATTTTTTTTCAGTTTATTAAAATTTAGTCTGAAACGTCAAAGTATTTAAGCAACATTTAGCCTAAGCAAATACAATTAGCAAATATTAAACAAAAAAAAACAGTTGATTGTTTTAGTAAAAGTTTGTGTCACTTTTTGTTAACCAGGTCACTATTTTTAATTTTTGTAACTAGTATAACGGACTAGTTGGTAGTCCGTAAAAAAATCAGTTCTATACATATCGAATATTTCGTGCTTCCGTAGCACGACGATTGGGCAGACAGACAGAATACGGCTTTCTTGATATAGAGATTTGATATTGGAAACGTAGCTAGGATGAACAAACAGATTTATAGAATTATTCTTTTTGTTGTAACTTAGCAACGCATAATGTACACGGATTAGTGACAAATAAACAGTGCTCCTAGGGAAATACCAGTTATTTTGTGAATTTGACTCGCCATACTTGTCCCCAGGGTGACTTGACCTTTTAAATTTGTGTCGTCCCGTGTTAAAATTGTGAATTGAAAAAAATTGTCCCATTATAAAAAAATTGTTGTTTGAATAAACGAGACCCCCAGCGGTATATAAGTTAATGTAATGATAAACAATGGATTATAATGGATTTAGGATGTCATCGTAGGGAAATTTTAAATGGAACACTTGATGTAAATTTTTAACGGCATATTAGAACCTACCGAGTGACAACGCGGTATCCTTGAAGGTAAAGGTAAATGCTGTCCATTTATTCTTTTTACTCAGACTAAGAGTTTTGAGCATGAATTAATGATGTTAAGTATATATGTATAAAAGTATATATAAAAGTTGAGACAGGTGCCTTATTCAGGCTGAAATAATCATTGAAAAGAATAGTTTATACAACAAAAAATGTCATATTCTATTTCCCTTTTCACCGATCACAAAGTTGAACATATGTTTTTAATAATAATTGCTGTTTCAATGAAATGCAAACGGCTTTTGCTGGGTAAAGCACACTAATCAACCTTTGCAATCGTGATTAATTATCATTGATAAAAAAACAGTAAATTTTATCATTTTTCGTGCATATGCTATCATTTTGAATGATAAATTGACCATGATTGCAGATATGAAGTGCATCCTATATGCGTGCCTTAGAACTTTAAAGCTGCCAATAGAGAGTTCCCATGTCAAGTGAAGCAAAATTGCGCAATCCGAAATCCGCCATTATGTACGGACACGTCTCATTAGTTACGTTAGTAGAGTAAAAGAAGCAGCAATAATATGAGTTTCGAATACTACGAAAAGCTTAACGAATTTTTTTGAACAAACCCTGTTTAAGAACATTATGCCGTGAACTTCTTTAAAAATTTATTGAACTTTTTGCGATAAATTTTGATGTTCTAATAGAATCGCTGTATTTCTTTCTCAGTAACGTCAGAAGTAAGAAGAATCTAAAAAGAATCAACTGAATTAGCTGATGTTTGCGACAATTCTTCTCGTGGGATGAACGCTGGGTGCGTTTTATAGCAGCAGAGTTCTTAGAGACATTGCTGACACATTTTCCGGGGGAAAAACTAATAGAATTGCGTGGTGTGAGGTCAACATTACATGTTGTGAAATTTGTCTTTCCGGGGAAATCAAATTGATAACAGACATTTTTCCCCTGCAACTAGTAAGTAAAAAAGGGAAAAATACAAACGACAACAATAGGGAAAATAAATTTGAAACATTGGGAACTTCCCTAGCAAATGAATGAACTTTTTTCTCATAAACAATAAATTTTTAAATTTTAATTGTTCTCATACTACGGTTGCCGAGCATGCGTTGTCACAAGTATTATGTATGGGGAAAGTTGTAATGTATTTATTATGTGCTTGAAGGGAGATAAAAGAATTTTGTTTGCATAAATTAGCTATTCATTAATAAATATTTAATGAATATTGTAAAAAGGAAAAGTCGATATGCACGGATCTTTTACATTCCACTTCTTTAATCTATTTTCGTTGTTTTTCAATATATGAGTCGTTGTATTTTTCCCTATTATTTTATAAGTTTTTTTTCCCGACAACTCTTTCAATCTCTTTTATAGTTTTGAATCACTTTTGTCAACAGTCACGGAATGATGAATAACAGACGAAGCCACACATTAGAAGAGAGTAAAGGGTAATCACGGGGAGGCGCCACAATTTCCAAAATGGGGGGGGGGCGGGGGGCTTAGGCATAGTGGTAGATTTTGAGATTTTAGTGACAATCCACGAGCGAAGCGAGTTGCCGATCCAGGGGTCGCCCCAACCAAGGAACAGCTGATCCAGGGGTCGCCCCAACCCCCATAGTGGCGCCGCCCCTGAATTAAATGAATTCCAGAAAATAATTCTACTATGGCGGTAATAAATTCAAGGTTTCATCCCCAGATCCGATGTTTTTTCTGCATCGAAAACTTGGGCCTAAAATAATATCGTTAAAGATGCTTGAAAAATTATCGGGTTCTCGCCAATTCCTGTGTTTGTTGCACTTTAGCAATGTTCGCGTGTCAATATTCGAACAGTGCTCCCGACATTGGAAGGAAACTAGAAAAAAATGCTTGGAACTCCAATGTCGGCAATTTAAGGGCTTTAAAATACGACGTAACTATGGTTTCGTCTCACAACCAAATTTGATAGGCTCAGTATAAGCCTACCACGTTTCTGCTGGGCTCATGCTTGGGTGAGTTTATAAATGGCTTGATGTATGGCGTGAGTAAAAAGGAGTGGCCTTAAAAGGAAAAATCTCAGTTTCTTTTCTTAGGTTTTAGCTTTATTACCCCGCGTAGTTGTTGAGAGAACTTGGTGGAGGATTCCGCTACCCCTATTACTCTTTTCTTATCTTTTAATAATTTTGCCCCAATTGCTTCGCTAATGGTGCCAAGAGTATGCGCTATATGAAACTCGGGAATAAACAAGAAAGTTTGTTTCGGATTTGCGATACTGGAAAGAGTCGAAAGGGAAATTCCCTATTGTTATACGTTGTTTTATTAGAAATTCCCTGAGCCGCCATGTTTACATATAAAAGCTGTATACCTAAAAAATTTGAGCAAAAAGCAAATCGTGGAAATTGTGAAAAGGTTAGTTTTTTTAATTCTGGACGCAGGTTTTGATATTTTGTTAGCTGATAGATTCAATTTCAGTAGTAATCAACTGACGATCTCGCAATTTAGCTAGTATCTACAACTTAACACCAATATCACCAATGTTATTGGATTATTAACAAAAAACCGAACATATGATAACCACAAAGTCACATGTTCAAAAAACGGAAACATGTAAGGGATTACCACGAGAATAGCGCCTTTGCTAATTTTTTTTACATTACATACACATTCTTTATCACAGATAACCTGGCTACCATGGTTAAAAATCTGCATGCCATAAAAAATATGGCTGGTGCTAGCTAGCTCAAGCAGTCAGGATGTCAGCTTAATTAGGATGTATGATACAGTCTAATTAGGCGTTTTACAGCTTAGTTAAGATGTACAAAACCTTGATCGTCAAAAACACATATTTAACTGAATTTTAGCATCTATCTAACTGAGTAAATCCAATATTTACGTGCATATAAACATCTCCAATACCTTAGTTTTTTCATAGCACCCCGGAGATCCACTAAATTTAAAGTTTACACTGCACCATTGTTCGCTACAATGAACCATTGTTTCTATTCCATATCTTTTAAGCCCAGGTGCTGGAAGTACCATTCTTTTTTTATAGTGTAGTGGTCAAACTGACGATGGAAGAGCTGCAGCGGTGATTCTGCTAAAAAATTACATTTTTCGCGAAATTGAGGAAAACCTTTTTCTACCTCCTAATTTAGCACCTAATCAAGCTGTATAATACAGCTTATTTAGGAGATCTCCAAATTAAGCTATACAGTTTAATTAAGAGGATTTCCCTGACTGTCTAGCTAGTTCCAAACCACTAATAAAGTCTCTCATTTAACAACAAAGCCTTTAATGTGTTTTTTTCAGTCGATCATTCTGGCTGCTAGCTGATATTTTAGTAGTGGTTAATTCTTTGGGATAAAACTGTGTCAATGGTTTTCAGGAGGGACTACAAAGCTCCCATAAAGCAGGTTTAAAATACATATAGAAAAATTATTAAAAAATAATATAATTAAAAAATAAATAAATGCAATGCAGATATGTTTTTTTAAAGAATGAGATTTC
The DNA here is from genome assembly GCF_029227915.1 of Hydractinia symbiolongicarpus. NCBI lineage: Eukaryota > Metazoa > Cnidaria > Hydrozoa > Anthoathecata > Hydractiniidae > Hydractinia > Hydractinia symbiolongicarpus. The sequence goes on from NC_079878.1 coordinate 10,879,100, forward strand.
TTGGAGCATCAGATATAAAAGCTACACCACAAATATTTAGGAGCTTGACTATCTGCGTTGCAGTTTAAATTATAAAATTCTCCAAGGTTTGGCCAAAATTTCTAGACAACAGTCTTAAAATAATAATCTCTTCGACGTGAAGAAAATGCTCCATTACCTGAGCAACCCATTCCCTTTAGTGCTCAAAAAATTATAATCTGGAGGATTGATAGCTCAGTTATTAAAGCACTCAACTCACATCTGAAAGAACCATGGTGTCTATTGCTTATTAAGGTCCGTTGTCCTAGTTGGGTAGAAATTAAAATGATCTCTGTAGCCCAGGGAAGTTTAAACACTAGAAATGTCTTTGTATATAGTCTTTTCCTTTCTTTTTTTTTTCTTTTTTTCTTTTAAATAACAAGGTTAACCACATAAATTATAAATTACTAGTGTTAATATGCTACACACCCGGCACTTTGTTTAAGCATATCAGTTGGTAACTGTGAACTAAGTTTCAGGAAATTGTTTATGTCTTGGAAACATCCTGTGTGTCTCTTTCAGAGAATGTAACTACAATACAAACATTTCAGTCACTTTTGGTGCAACCTATAGAGATATAAATATCTTGAATAATATTTTGTGAACAACAAAAATCCTTTGTGGTTAATGGCCCTAAGAGTGGCCTGCAAAACATATTTTTTGATAATTTTTGGGAAAACTTGCAAGAAAGTCATTTGCACCTAACAAGCAAACTTTTTATTAATGCAATATAATTCTTTTGAATTTTAGTGGGTCTGGCAGATTGCTCAACATCTTGTTAAGGAAAAAATGGAATATAAGATGGCCATGGATATAACCCAAGTGATGGGAGGTGACACTGAAATGATAAGTGTGGAACGTGATAATGCTTCAGGCTTCAGTAACTGGCCATCTGGCAATGAAGTAAAGTCTGTAAAGATGAAATATGCTCATGGCATTAATTATGGTAACAAAGAAGTTAACCCTGTATCTAAGGTTCCATCTAAATATTTTTGCCCATTTTGTCAGGAGATTATGATAGAACCTATCCAAACTGTGCGAGGAGAAGTGGCATGCAAAAAGTGTTATGTAAAAAAACAAGAGGAAGGGTAAGACACCAGTTTTAAAACTTATGATAAATTTAGCCTATATATATATATATATATTTTTTTTACTAAGCAGACCCCAATTGCAATTTCTGAAAGCAATTCTAAAGGTTTAAATAAAAGGAACATTTACAGTAACAGGGAGCAGAAATTTTTCACAAGTTTTTAAAAAAATAAAAACAATATTTTTCAATCATCATATATTTACATTCTATTTAGAGTCATTATTTCAACTGAAAAATTTAGGTTGGTAACAGTAGCACAGATTATATATATTTTTATTATTTTCATAAACAAGTTTAAAACATTATTTATTGGTTTAGCCACTGAAGGCATAATTTAATAAATTTAGAGTTGTCAGTAATCAGTAGATAAAGCAGATAAAACTAAGACTTAAAGGTTTGTTAGCCTGCTTGTAGTTTTAAAACTGTATACATGTAATTTTATTTGGAGCATTTTTTCCACTTGGTGTGCTGAATTATTTATTATATAATTTTTGTTTTTTTAGTAATGGAGTATGTCCAATAGATGGTGAACCTATATCATCCGATGAGTTTTTTCAAGACAGAAGTATAACACGTGAAATCAGCAAAATAGTGTGTGCTTGTAGCAATGTAGAATATGGTTGTCAGTGGAAAGGTGCTTTATCTGACATCAATGTGAGTTATATTATTTTTGAAATCATGGATAATGAAAAATAAAAGGCTGTAAAAATGTTACATTGTTTATGTAATTAGTTGAGGGGTCATTTTTTAAAACAACGCCCCTATTATTAGGGGTTAAAGCTATGTGATCTTTGTTACTTGAAGTAGAATATAGAGCAACACCACCATTTTACAAAAAAACCCTTATTTGCAAAATTTTGAAAAGTCGACCAAAAGGGGGGAGGAGGGGGAATGGTAACCAAATGATAATACATGTCAGACTCTTATATTTGCGCATTCTTTAGGCCCATGAAGAGAAATGTGAGTTTGTCGCAATTATTTGTGATGACTGTAGAGAGAGAGTTGGAAAGCTACAACTGGAACAGCATCAACAAAATTTATGCAAAGCACGACAAGTCCAATGTTTATATTGCTTCCAACATTGTCGAGCAAGTGAGGCAAAACTGCATGACTTTTTTTGTGAAAACAAGCCCTATGAATGTCCGCTGGGTTGTTCAGATGAAATCAAAATTGGTGACCTACTTGAGCATAGCAAAACCTGTTCTGGGTTGGTGTCGGGACAGTTTTGCCCATTTCATAAACTTGGGTGTTGCTATGAGGTATTTATTACTTTGATCGTATCTAATCTATACATTTGTTATAACTTATTTTAACTTTTGACCTTCTAAATTAATTTTTTTATGCTTTTAACTTTCTAGGACTAATTATCTTGTAAGTTCGTAACTTTAACTTGTTGGGCCCAATATCCATTGCCTATTCGGTTCCGTTAAAAGTATGAATGCAGTGTGTCTTCTGTGTTGTACCTAGCTTTACAAAAAATTAATAAGCAGTTTCTTTTTGTTTATAGTCCAATCAGCCTGAAAATCTGAAAAACCATTTAGAAGAAGCTATAAAGATTCACACAATGCAAGCACTAGCGTATTTCATGACTGCTCAAAGAAACCAACAGGCGTCTAACTATTGTATAAAAGAACTACACAATCAAATAAACACGCTCTTAGCCAATGTGGAATCGCTCGAAAAACAGGTCGCAGATCTGCAGAGAAGTACTGAACATTTAAAACATTTAGAAAGAATTGAAAACAGGATTGCCCAAATCAAAACTCCCGATCACAAAATTGATGACAAAATAAGTCAGTTGGAAAGTATGCAGAGAGATTTGTTGAAATTAAGCTCACAAAGCCCTGTTATACAGCAACACACAGAAGTAATGAGGATTGCAAACACCTTGGAAAGCAATAGAAATAAAATTGAACAAATTGATCGAGATTATGCAGTGTTAAATTCATCTTTAGCTGATACAGAGCTAAAACTTTGTCTTCTTGAAAACACAACTTACAATGGACGCCAGGTATGGAAAATAGATAATTTACAGTATCGAATGACACAGTCTAGAAATGGACGTGTGACAGCACTTCATAGCGCTCCGACCTACACTGAAGCTTTTGGGTATAAGTTCTGCACCAGGTTGTACTTAAACGGTGATGGTATTGGGAAGGGTACACATTTATCAATCTTTTTCGTTGTCATGAAGTCGCAGTATGATGATTTGTTGAAATGGCCTTTTGTGAAGAGAGTGACATTTCGCATCTTGAATCACGAGAGTTCATCTAGAGCAAGAAAAGAAACGTTTCTGACCGACAGAAATTCATCTTCGTTTCAACAACCGAAAAAAGAGATGAACATTGCTGCAGGTTGTCCGAAGTTTTTAAACCTCAGCACACTCCTTGATGGTGGGTTTGTTGTGGATGACAGCATATTCGTAGAAACTATTGTAGAAGATGCTGAAAAAACGTGACAGGTGAGTCGATTTGTTTTGTATTCGTAACTTGACAAGAAAACAAACTTCCATCTTTCTAATCCCCATCTTGTCAAAGTAACAAGATACGCTTGAAGGTGTAAGCATTGGCAATCACATTATCTGCAAGTTTACCTGAAGAATATATGTAATACGATAATGCAAGGAGCATAATAGTTAATGTTATTTTCTTTAGATGAACACAAACTGTTAGATATTTTCCTCATGACAATTGCAGACATTTATGATTGATAAATGTGGTGAGTAGATCAAAATCCTCTTCTAAAGTAATTGCAATTTTTCGCCAAACGTGACGAAAGACAATTCTATAAGTGTCTGTTCATTTTTTCCCGTTTACTTTTAGATTTGAACCAATGCCATCAACCGTTCGCAATAAATTCTAAATAAATAGTCAGTAATATTAAGAAAGCAATGCTGGACGCGCGTAAGCAAGAAAAAAACATTATAATGCTGTGATTTACTGATCAGGGATGTTAATCGAACATCCCTGATGAAAAAAAATGAAAATCGTTTAAATCATTTAGTCACTGAGAAGCAATAATATCAAATCCTCGTCAAATCCTCAACACTCAGTCCAGGCTTCAAAAGACGCACTTTTCTTGGTACCACGATGATCTTATTTCATTCAATGTAGCTTGTAACTTCGTACGATGAATTTTTAATCTTCATAGTACAAGGTTATAAGCTTCACTGTTTGAAGTTCTCCTGTTATTTGTGCCTTATTGTTGTTGGTATTGTTGTTGTTATTGTTGTTGTTATTGTTGTTATTATTGTTGTTGTTATTGTTGTTTTTAATGTTATTGTTGTTTTTTTTTACTCTAACCTCTCTTATGTATATAGACAAAAAACAAAATTTGTTAAAACATCAAATTAAGGAAAATAATAGAACCTTAAATTTACTGCAAATTCTTGTTATAAAATTTTATTGTTTGACTATTTACTATCACGCGAAATAAGTTTTTCCCCATTTCCGAACAGCGGGATTTTTTTTGCTAATCCAACTGTGGACAAGCAAAAAAATATTGTAGTTGGTAACGATGCTCGTACGCCTTGTGTTATTGAAAAAAGAGAAGATAGAAAATAAATGGTACGGAGATTGTTCTCATATGAAATGCGCAAAAAAATGAGCCAAAAAACTTTTGGACTTGAAAAACATTTGAAATTTCTCGTACTCGTACAGATTACAGAAATTAAGCATTTTTTACAAGTTTGTCGAATAGAGTTAAGTTTAACCATACGATTTACATCAATCCGTTTTCCTGATTTTAATACTCTAAGTTGTTGTTTAGCGGGGTCTAAAAATAATACATTTTGCGAAGATTAGGTCGGGCAAAAATTTAGTTACTTGTGGGAAATATCTGTCATTTTTCTCGATGATACAAGCTAAAAGTTCTAACATAAGTCATTCTGTAAGCAATTCTTAAAACATTTAGTGTATTCGAGACACCTTTTATAAATTAAATTTTGGTAAACTCGATTTGCTGGAAAAAAAAGAATGACTTGTGTCTTTTTTGTATTTTTTTCTGCGAAGAAGTCTCCTGGATCGAAACTCTGTTTTGAAATAATACGCGAAAAAAGGAAAACGAAATACGACTTTTTACCTAGAATTGATTTTTGAAAATAATGATTGTTTTAACATAGATCACAATATTTTTTACATTTCTTCATTAACCACGTGTTCTTTCTACATGAAGCTTTATTATAGTGCGAGCAAGATGCGGACGCGTTTGTACAATCTCCACCATCACCTATAAAAAGTTTAAAAAATAGATGACATCGGTGCGGAGCAAGCAACTTCCGAGCGCGTTTGTGCCTGAGATAATGCAGTCGGAACCCTAAGCGGAAAAACAATTTCGCGTTTTGCATCAAAAAAATTTGACATGTGCGCAAAACCCATATGTGCAAAAATCAAATGTGCGAACAAAAGATGCGCGAATTTAAATACACGTATTTTTTTTAAAAAAGAAATCAGTAATAGTCTCTAGTACAGTTTCTTATTATTTATTTTTTGGCAATTTTAGTACTGAAAATTTCCTATTTTTTTTCTTAAACTTATATCTATATGTCGATTGAATTCGACATTGGCCTATTCTCTCTATGTTATAATTACACAAGCGTATATACAAATAGTTTACGAAAAAATATTTCATGGAGTTTTATTTTTATTTGTTTCTAAATTTTTGAAGCATAAAATTTCCAGTACTGAAAGTTTCTTATTTTTTAGAAGCTTCAGCCTCTTGTTTCTTATAAACGGTTTACTTTTTTTAAAAAGACACGTATTTTATGACATAAGGTATCATATTTTCCAAGGACTACCTTACGCTTATCAAACAAAATATCAAAATTAGATTCTGATAAAATATTTGTTTTCATTTTTTCACATATTTTTCTCTTTTAATTAAAATTTGTTGCAATATGGTGCATTTTTTATACATGTTACGTTCTGGAACAATATACGTTAAACTTCTAAGCATAATCCTACTGGGCACCCTCCACCCCAGTGTCAATATTTTCGTCTTGCCGATCGACCGTACGATACGATGCAATATTGAATAGTGGGAAGTGATATAGTGTGATATGTGAAAAGTCTCAACGTATTTTGCCCGAATTGTGATAGAGCAATTTTGAATCAGAGCGTGCATATTTAAGAGGGCAGAAAAATTTGCAGGCAAAAATTTTCGCGAACTCTGACTCTTGTGTTTATGTTTTGGAACATCTTTTTCTAGTAAAAGTAGAGATTATTTTCCACTCACAAATTTCAGATTATTTTAGACACGCGAAAAACTAAACTTTTTTTGTGTCTAAAAAAATGCGCTCTCTTCTCTGACCCGAATATTCGAATCACGATAAAAGTGGAGAGCGGAAAGACGTTACTTAAAGTCACGATTGACATGTTAAAGGGACTACAAAACGATTCAACAAGCTCGATATCCGCAATTTCCGAAGAATGGCGTGTTTACAACCACATAGACGTCTAGACAACGAATAATTAATGTTTTATGATGAATTTTCCTTCAGTATTCTTTTTGGCGGGAAAATAAGCTATGGTCTGTAAAATATTAGTAAATCCAAAGTTTGTTTTGACGAGGGGACAGAGACAACACGAAAAAAAAAAAAACGGAAATTTTTTGTCAATTAATTTCAAAAATCAATTCGCTTAAGGCAGAAAAAGGAAAAAAGGTTGTATTTTGTTGAACTGAAAAATGTAAATTGGTTTTTCTTGAATATTTAGCAGAAAACCAAACTTTCGCGGATGAAATTTACAAAGACATCGCCAGACGAGACAAACTCTCGAAACTATCCTTATCTTAAATAAGTCATTTTTTTATAACAAACTAATTTTGTTTTCCTCATTTAGGCACGTACCTTTTAACCCATACAATGATTGGATCCCAGTGATATCATCGATATGCAATTGTAAATTCGGTTTGTAGCCAGCGTAGGTTGGCCACATGATACTGCCACGAACTTGCGAATGATGAAGTCCAAGAGCATGACCAATTTCATGTACAGCTACCATAAGTAAGTCAGCTCCTGTCAAAATTTACGTATTGTGTAAAAAGGTAACTTATTTTTAATGTGAACCTATGGTTTCTTATCTTCTATCTTAAAGCAATCGAGGATGCTGGGCTACGCCAAGCTATAGAAATCTTAGAGCTAAGAACTATGATTGCTTGGGACTGCTTGATTCGGGACTGCTTGATTTTTGGAAAATTTAGCACAACATTACAGAATTTTGACAAGGGACTGCCAATTCGATTTGGCAGCTTCATCTCTATATTAATATTAAGCGTATTCTGTCTGCTGCAAGAAAAATATCGTGGTACGGACTCACGGAATGTAATATATAAAGAACGGGCGAACCTGTGAATTTATTCACGGCCCACCGACTTTCTCTTTAATAATAGCCGTCGCCGAAGTGCGATAAAAAAAGGACGGCCACCCCGTGGATTTTTCCACGGGTTGAAGACTAGTCTCTAATAATAGCCGTTGTCTGCCTAAAGCTAAATCCGTGTGGTACTAAACCACGCACGAAATTTTGAAGCCCTTGCAACGGGAGAATTTCTATGGATTTTGGACAAGCTAAGGACTAGTTTATCTATAAGTCGTTAGCCCGTGGAAAAATCCACGGGTTCGCCCGTCCTTTTTATACCGCATTGCATGCGTCTCGCTACTTGTGCAGCTAAGCTACCATTTTGCGTGACAGACAGGCGGACAGACGTATACAGGTGTTATAATATAGACTAGTCGTTAACCCGTAGAAAGATCCACGGGGTCGCTTGTCCTTTTAATATCGCATTTCGTTTTTCCGTAACAGGACGCGGTTTTTGCGGACAGACAGACAAAATACGGCTATTGTTAAAGAGAAGTCGTTACCCGTGGAAAAATCCACGGGGTCGCCCGTCCTTTATATATGGCATTTCGTGTTCTCGTAACAGGACGCGGTAACCCTTTTGAACACAGACAAAATACGGCTATTATAATAGAGACTAGTCGTTGCCCGTGGAAAAATCCACGGAGCCGCCCGTCCTTTAAATATACCCGTCGCAACAAAGTGGATAAAATTATATCGCATTTGATATTCGTGTTTCCGTCATATCATTTTCTAACTCAGCGGGAGGTCCGCGCAGAGACAGACAGACGACGGCTATTATTATAGAGATAATCGTTAACCCGTGGAAAAATCCACAGGGTCGCCCGTCCTTTATATATCACATTTCGTGTTTCCGCAACAGGACGCGGGTTTTGCGGCACACAAACAGACGACGGTTATTATTAAAGAGATTAAATTAAATATGTTAACAGATTATTGTAAAGTCCCGTCATATAAAAAGTTTCTATCAACACGGATTTTATAAAACGATGTTAAAATATTTAACCCTATTATACCTGAGCTTTTTGGCCCGTGCAACCCACTAGGAGCGGGGGGCAAGTGCCCGCAGGTTATAAATCCTGAACCAGTTATGCTTAGGTGGACAAACTTGGCACAGTTGTAGAATGTCTTAATACAAACTCATTCCAGGTAAAAATAATTTGATGACGTAATTTTCTGGTTGTGATAAAATAAAATTTCTGGTCTGCATTATATACACCTTGTGGTATGTATCCTTGGTAACACAAGCTTTTATAAAGCTTTTATAAAATTTATTTAGAAACAAAACAAAACAACAAAAATGGTTTATTTTGACTTGCTGAAGAAAGAACTCTTTGTTCAAAAATGGCAGGAAATTCATTTTTTTTCACTAAATTTTTTTTTACCTGAATCTGTAATAAAGGTAAGGAAAAGTCACCAAATTTCAAAATTCAGTGTCATCCACAAAAAAGGATATGCTCAATTGAAATTGCCGGAGACACTTTGTGCCGTCCCCCTCACCAGGTATAATAGGGTTAAAATTTCCCAAATAAAATTTTTGTACCTTTTTTGCCATTAATAACCCAAGTTTCGTCTTCGTCAAAATGAACTCTCCCATCTGTGGGAAAGTACGCATGCGCTAACACTCCTTCTGGTCCGTCAAATGGATTGCTGTCAGAATGACCCCTTGAATAAAACCTAAACGGGATATATATTTGTGTCCGTAAAAATCGAGTAGCAGAACAGTGTTGTGAACAACCTCGTCCCCAGGGCATCTTGTATCTTTTCTGACCCTGGGACGGCGATACGAGCATGTTTGTATCGCCGTCCCAGGGTTAGAAAAGATACAAGATGCCCTGGGGACGAGGTTGTGTTGTGATCAAATTGCCGAAACACAGAGATTGTTTAAAAATTTGCGAAATTATATTCCGCGAAATATCAAGTTTTAATATCAGTATCAAAATTGCAAAAATAAATTGCGCGAAATTTTATTTAGCGCAAATGTAGAAAATCTTAACCGCAAAAATTAATTTCGCTAAAATGCAAAAAAATTTGCGGTTTTTTTCGAATCTTGAAATTTTATTCTCGCGAAAATTACTTACAATAAAGTACTCTAAAATTCTCAAAATTTGAAGGAACAGTTGCACCATATGTTGTTAACCTTGTGTCCTCCGCTGAGGCTTTTAAAAGTACACTTAATATTCTTCTTTTAAGTTTATCCCTAAGAACTCATGTCATGTTTTTGTCAAAAATTCAAAAAAATCCAAAAGCACTTCATTTATTTTCATAATCCATTTTCGGAGAAAAATTGCTTGTCATATATAGGCTTTTAATTTTACAAATATGTATACACAAGCATATATTTCAAATATGTACACCCTATGTACTTTGGGAAACTAGATTGTAAAGCAACTTGAAAAAATTACTGCACATTCCTTCATTTCCAAATGTCAGTCAAATATTGGAGGAAGAAATATTCCCTTCTCTAAGGTCAAAGTACTTAAGACAAGCTAAAGAAAACTAAAAGAAACTAAGCTTGGTTAAGCTTACTTCTAACAGCAAACGTCATTTATATTTGCTTCCCGTTGTAAAAATAGTACCGTCAAAATGGCGAATATTACACTCCAAAAAGCAGTTTTCTTACCCGACAGTGAGATGAGAATAAACTGATGTTTTTGCGAAACTTAAATTTGTAACATTCGCCCAAACGTCAAACGCCTTTTGAATAGTTTCATCGACATCTTTTGAAGACAAGTCTGGAGCTAAAATTAATGTTAAAAGGAACTTGGTTTGTGTATAGAAATCTCAAAATTGGCACCTAAGTTGAACTGGGGAACCAAAAAAACATTATAGTCATTATCTCTTGTTGAAAAAAAAGAAGAAATATCTTGAAGGATTTGTGCGATAAATAATTCTTCTAAGATAGGAGTGCCACACCTTCTCAAAACTTGTCAGTAGTTCTAAATAGAAAACTCTACCAAAAATCGTATTCAAAATTGGATTCTTTGCCCCTTAAAATCTCCTCAATTTTAATTTTACAATATTTTGAATTCCGTTTAGTCGAATGTTTTTATTTTCCAAATTGCATAGAAGTTAGTGTAAACAACGAAACCAGAGAATTTAGAGGAATCGGGGAAAATCAAGGATTCCTTTTTCCTGAATAACAGTGGTAACCTTGGAAACCTACATTGGTACAGCAATAATACTCAATAATGTTGCTCATAGCATCACCTTAAACATCTCAATTATACCTTCTTGGATGTCCTTAAATCAGTTTTTTTGAGAAAATACCGCCATCTTTAAGATTTGTTCACCTTTATCTCCTTAAATTTGACTCTATGAAAACAGTTATAACCCTGAAGTAATATAAGGAAGTCCTGCAATAATATCCAATCATTCTTCAAGTCACCCTAATGCTGCGATTTTCTAATGTGAACTTTTTTCTTTTTATAGGAATGCTTTCTTTCCTGAAGAGGCTACGTTTGGTAAAGAGAATAGAGTTACTTTCAAGCCCTAACAATCTTATAATATTAAGTAACAAATTCAGCACTCTGCAGAAGAGAGCATTTACGTTTTACTATCAGCATTCATGCTTGCTAAATCCACATAAATATTGTTTTATTGATGTATAGTATTGTTGGTTCTAAAAATGTCCATCATTTTTTGAAAATACCTAGTTATCTCAGTCTTTAAACCATATTCTTCTTAATAACAAACTAAAAAACAAAGTGGATTTACTTCTGTTTATGATTCTATACGTCAAGTCAGCCTTGCTCCATTTTCGACCAGTTTTAAAGTACGCGTTCTTGTCGGAGGGTGGGTGATCAGAATTCCCGCATCTAGGTTTTTTCATTTCCGCTTTTGTTACTGCGTCGACAATGCCAGTTTGAGGTAGGCCAAAAAACCTCTGATATGCTAATAGTGCTTCTGTAAAACCATCCCCTCCATTGAATGATGCAGGATTGTAATAGCCAAATGTTGTCAGAAATTTCTAAAGCAGTTGTGTAAAATGGTTTTAAGAGATTTTACATAATAAGATTCAATACCTAAAGGTCAGACGAATTTTTCAATCTCTTTACTTACATAAATAAAATAGCTTTACATCAGGAGACAATTGCACTTCGGTGGATAGATTGAATCTAGCTGATATTCTGTTCTAAAATTCCCTGATTTCCTAAGTTGCATAACTAAAGTTAATAAAATCACAAAGAATGTTTCGAAATCCGTATTTTTCCGAAATTCCATCTTGTTGCCTTGCCCAATTTAACATGGACCCCCTATAGAAACATGCTCAATATTGATCAAGTTTAAATTGTGATTTCCATTTTTTTGAAAACTTTTAGTACGTGTTTTTTTTTGTTTATCTTTGGGTCTAGCCAGATAAATCGACATAGTCATCCGCATAATCACCGACATCCTCTGATTGCTAATTTTTAATGTTCTACAACCTCCCAGTGCTTTTCCAAATCGTTGTTTCTTAATTTGCTGAGATGAGAAAAGTATGTAACTCGTACTGATGAATATCTAACTCGTGTGAAACTTTCATCATATCTTAAAGAAATACATTTTCGTGAATCGAAATTTTTGTATTTTTTTAGATTTTGCGAGAATTTGATTTTCCTAATGGATAGTTTCAATGAGAATTTATTTTTGCGAATAGCAAATTTCCATTACGTAATTTTTAAGGTTTTTATTCTACACGCTTTCTTTATAAGAATACTAAATTTCTAAACAGGGTGGTCAGTATTTTCTTTTCTTTATTTGTGCATTTGTGTTTTTAACCTGTTCCAGCTTGACATTTTAAAAAAGCATATTTTTATATAGAAAAATCATATGTCGAAGTTGACGACAATTCATTAAATAGTTGAAGCCATTTCGCCCTTCACCAACATCAATGTCTATGTGCGAAAAAGATTCATCAGAAAAATCGTCATTCTCAAGACCTGGGTAGGCGTTCAATAACTATAAATTTTCACTTATATGAAGCTGTCACAAGCGAAAGAGAAACTGTTTCTGTAATTAAGATATAAAACAAAGTGCGGGTGAGGCAGTAAATTGATAAATTTAAGCAAACACAAGACTTACTATCTCCAAATTTTGCAAAAAACAAGGTTTCGAAAATTTATGTTTTGCAAGAATTTAGCAGCGAGATTTGTCTTGGGAATGGTGAGAGTGGAAATTTAAACAATTTCTCAAATAGCACAAAACTTTGCGAAATCGCGAAGTTTAAATCTTACGAAAACTAATTCCGTTAAGGTATTTACTTTTTCTTGTAATTAACTTGAAAAAGAATGCAAAATGTCTGAAGAAAATATCAAAAAATAATGTTGTATTACAGTGATATGTCATTAACTAAATCAATTAACAATAAAGGCTTTTTCTCAAAATATCCATGTTTTCTATTTATCAACCCCTTTATCCTGTTCCATCCCAATTCTTAATTCTGGAAACTGAATCACTAACCTTCGCGTCAAAACAAACACTTTGATATGTTAAAGACAATAAAACCAACAGTTGAATCACCATAATGGTGAAAGTGTCACGCTGAACCAAGAGTTGTAAACAAGCTTCAAGCAGAAGAAGTGGTTAAAGTTGATTCGTATAAAACTTGTTCTTTCCTTCTTCATTCTCACACTTGAAGATATTTATTCAGCATGTATCGTTTCAATTATTATGCCAACACACCTGTGTATTTCATTTACAGTAATTTTCTTGACCTCGCTCCCCAGGCTTGTTAGAATATTTCATTCTTGCATATTAAACCTAACAAGCCTTGGCGGCAAGTCAGTAATTCCAATAGATCATCATGGGCTCTTGCTATATAGACCTGGCAAAAATCTAAGGATCATGTAACTGTGAAAATACAGAAATTTGTTGAATTTCACTTTTTTTTAATTTGCAATAAATTTTTCCAACGATAGTTGAAACACAATCCCATGCATATTTGGTTCATGTTATCGGACATTTATTACAAAAAATATAATATGTATTTGCAAGCACGGGTTCACTTAATTTTTTTACATCCTTTTTTCTTATTAATTTTCGTGCCGAACCGCTTCTCGGACAATTGGTTGCGAGAAAACTTTTCGCTAAATTTGGCTTTGCGAAAATTTGATGTAACACAATGGTATTTTTAGACGGAAAATGAAAATTAGGTTGCGCGAAATTGGAAAAATGAATAACGTGATTTGAGGTGTCATAATAACTTTTTTGCCACAAAAAGATATAAGATTTTATAAGCAACAAATTTTTTTTCGCGGCCCAATGTAACTTATCTGTTGCTTGTTGATTGTCTGCTTGGAAAGACTAAATTTGTGAGCTCACTGCAATTGAAACTTCTGCTTTAATCACGTTTATTGTCTTACCTCCAAAGTAATAGCCGTATCCTGTCTTTCAGCGGCAACGACTCAATTTAGCACCAGACTAAGTGGACCCAACACACGACGTACAAGATAAAGTAATATGATATCTGTACCGACACTCGCCTACTGAATTAGGAAGGCGTATTTTTCCTGTAGATAGACCTTAACCAACATAATGTACCGTAATACTCCTCATAATTGTAATAACATTCTTTATTACGCTTATTTTCCCGTAAATATGCTATAACTAACGTAATGTGGCATAATATGTCGCATAATTGTAATAATTCGCTTTATCGCTATATAGATGCTTATTTTTTGCGTAATAATTCGCTTTATCGCTATATAGATGCTTATTTTTTTAGTAATAATTCGCTTTATCGCTATATAGATACTTATTTTTCCCGTAATAATTCTCTATTTTTGCGTAATAATTCGCTTTATCGCTATATAGATACTTATTTTTTCCCGTAACAATTCGCTTTATCGCTATATAGATGCTTATTCTTTACGTAATAATTCGCTTTATCGCTATATAGATACTTATTTTTCCCGTAATAATTCTCTTTATCTCTACACAGATGCTTACTTTTCCCGTAATAATGCTCTTTATCGCTATATAGATGCTTATTTTTCCCGTAATAATTCTTTTTATCGCTATATATAAATGCTTATTTTTCCCATAATAATTCTCTTTATCGCTGTATAGGCAATTTTCCTGTAAATAGGCCTTAGTCAATATTGTAAATAAATGTAAAATTACTCTTTGCGGCCAGGTGATGCTTAATTTTTTGTGAATGTAGTATTATCAACCTCGACCCCATCTTTTTTGACAATAGGACATCAAGAAAAGAGGTTGTACTAATATCACATACTACAGTATTCTCTCCATTTACTGGGCACTTTAAAAGACGGACACTTCTGATTAGCGCACACCTCTGATTAGCGGACACTTTGTCCATACACCGGCCGTTTTCTAGTCAAAAATCGGACACTTAAATCAGCGGGCAAAATATTTTGCACTAAAAAACTCCAATTAGCGGGCAGTCAAAAAAAATCAAAAGCGAGCAAAGAAAAATAGTCAAAAATGAATAGTTTTTCTAACATTTATTTCAAACATTTTATAATTTTTGTGTCCAACTTCCTTTTAATCTGTCAATTTTCTTTATTAATAGAGAAGAAGACTCTCTCCTCCATTAAGGAGAGACAAGAGATCGTCAAGATAAATAGTAGAAAACAAAATTAATTAAAGACTGTTATAAAATAAAATCATTAATCTTTTATCCATCATTTGTAAAAATTTGTTTGAAAGACTAAAAGTATGGTTCGTCATCATTGTGATAATATTTTATCATCATGTTATTTTTCCTTTGTGATACAAAAATCAGCTTTATTTTCTAATCTGCGGCTATCTACGATATATAAAGGATCGGGCGACCTACTCGATTTATCTACGGGCTACTGACTGTTCGTACACAATGTACATAAATTTTAGAACATTGTCTTTTAAAAATCTAGATTACTTCATCTGGAACCGCAAATACACTAACGATACTGAACGATGTATTGTTGTGTTTGTGTTGTGTTTTTTTGTTTTATTTCTCATGGCGGAAGTGATTGTTGTGGAAACTAGCTCGGAGAACTATTATGTCGTGCATACTGCAGCGTTGAATGACAACATCATGGCTACGGGTTCCTCTAATTCCAGCAATTTGTACGATGTCAGATGGTGACAGTAAAATGAAATTTGACGCAAGAATAGCTATAGTATACTTGTACCTCCTTTAAAGTTGTCGACATTCATTTAATTTCTTTAATTAGTTGAAGGAAGTTTTCATTCGTCTGTTTAATACGACTTATGTTTGATCGAAAAAACTGACTGCTAAACGCTCTAATTCATGAATTGTAATGTGATGTAATCTGAGTGGAAGACAGTCTCAGTCTCATGACTTTCTGATAAGTGGCTGACAAAGGATCGAGAAATCGCGGTAGAGCGTTCAGGTCTATTTTGTAATTGTTGTAAACGTTTGAGATTGAACATCGCAGATTCACACAGTTCTATATGTTCGGTTTATTAGGCACAGTTTCGAAAAAGCAAATTTCGTGAAACTCACTTTTGCAAATTTAAACAACTTCCTTGACTTTTACAATTATTCGCGAGAATTTGCTCCTCGTGAAAATATTTTCAATATAATTTTTTTTCTCATAAATTTCTTTTAAGATTTTAAGAGTACGGTAGGCACAACTTTGTAAACATTACTATTTTGAATTCATCACAATTTCTAATATATTTCAATTGAACTTTTGACCATCTCTAATGTCATGCTCGCTACTTTTTTTATTCGTTGTGCTAATTTTCGTTGTTGTCAGAAATGGAATATTTTATTTCACGTTTGGTTAAATATGTGCAAAATCAATATGGTGGAGATAACAACATCGACATGATGGAGATAACAACATCGTGATAATTAAACTTGCTTGCATGTTTTTACATGTTGTGTCTGCAGCGAACTATCGAAGCCAATATTTTGACAAACTTTAACGAAGTGCGTCTATATGTTTACGGTTTACAGTAACAAAAGGAAAATTTGTATAACAATTTCACTACGTTTTAGGTCCTGGCTTTTTTTTAGTGCTTGTTTTTGAAGTCCTCAGCCATCCTTCAAATTAACAGTAAGAAAATTTGAAAGTACCTGTAAGTACCTGTTCATCCAATTCACAACAACCCTGGACATACTATATTGGAAAAAATGGCGGAATCTAAAAATCACAACAACATACAATTAAGATCGCTCTTTCTACCTAAGTAAAACGCACTCCGAACTTTTCAGTATGTTCGTGGACGTAATTAAGACCTTAGGTTATATGGTCAGATTCAAAATCGTTAATTGTGCTAACGTCAGCCTGTCCAAGTCCCCCCTCCCTTCCCCTATTTTGAACGTTTTCGGGTCGTAAAGCGGACTGCTCCACAATACGGACATTTTGAAAAGTGCAGCTAACGCATATTAGACGTTGGTTACTATGCCTACACCACTGGTAAGGTAACTCTTTTGCTAATATCGAGAAAGGATAAAAAGAAACAGACAATTTCTCAACTATTTTTTCCATGGTTGTAGTTTTGAGTATTCTGAATTTCTACGGAATTTTCCAAGTCAAAATCGTAAGAAAAACAGCTCCAACAGTTGGACCGTTATAAATCCTGCAGGGCCGGCAAATCGAAATTGAAAGTGGGGGTGCAAATATATGTAGCTAGTATCTGGGGAGGCCTTACCATGGTTGGGGCCGAGAGACCTTAGAAAATTTTTGAATTTAGGCCTCTGAATTAGCCTTAAATGTGCCCCAATTTTTGAAATTTTTTATCGGATACTAATCAAAAAAACACTTAATTCATGCAAAATTTATACTTAATTTCTTTTCAAGTACCTTGTTTTTTTAAACAAATGCAACCATTTAAAATCATAAAGTACATTTTATGCAGATGAAAAGTGTTAACAGAATCGTACAAATAAATTTGTAGCAAAGCAATACAATAATTAAAGTAAATTTGGACGTTTGGCATAAACGCGCCCCTGAAAGCTGTGACATATATATCTTTTTTTACAAATGCGTTAAAATGAGAGCTCACGACAATAGCATACGCACTCCCAGGCTTCCCGGCCCCCTGGATTCGTCGGCCCTGTCCTGAAGACTAGGTTGTCATAAAAAAAATGCTCCCCATGTTACAAAAAAGATGAGTTGAGTTATCCTATGGTGAATTGGGCTACTCTATGGTGAGTTCTGCTGCCCTTTAGTAAATTGAGCTACAATATGGTGAGTTGTTTGAAAATCATCGCCGTTAAAAAAACGTGTTCTGTGCTGCAAGCGTCGTTTCCGACCGTCGAGATGAGTCGGAAATGTAATTTCTTATCGGATTCTGCACTACAAATAAATCGGGTTATCGGATATGCATATGCAAATGTTACAATGAGTATATATATTTCACATGATTTCACATAAGCCTTTGTGATGCACATTCTGTCTCATATTGTTATAGGAAATATTTGGAAAGAAACCATCTCTCATGTCAAAGAGGCAAAAAACCCTGGGGACAAGGGTGGAAAGAAACTTTATTTAGCTAACCTGTATGTATTTAAAAACTTCAATTTTAACCTAGATACAGAAAATGCATGTTATTGTAAATTAATTTCCGGGAAATTTCTTAATTCGACGGATATAAATATGCGCGAAACATGTAAAATTTCGCAAAAGGCACAATTCGTGAAAATTCTGACATTGGAGTGTCCTCTATTGGAAAATTTCCGTTACAGTAAACAGTAAAACACATTCATTTTCAACATTTTCTACACATGACAAAGAAGAAAATTCATTACATGTCTGTATTTCACAACAAGGAGAGTCTACCTCAGTATATATGCGAATTAATACAACTTAAAATAATTATTAAAACCAGTATAAATAAATAAAAATATCAGTAGAATAGACATAAAAAACCTATGGCTATATTTTTATACAATAAAAAGAAATAAAAGGTACCAAAGCCAGCCTTAAGTTTAGCCCAGTTTTTCAAACATTATTCAAGAAGGGCAGCTGGTCGAAGAAAAGATTTGTAGGAAAACCTTTTTTCAAGAAAAAATAATAATCTTCATTTTCTTTATATATTATCTTTTATACATCTGCAAAGTATTAAGATCAATTATAGAACTTTGAAGATTGTATGTTGAATATAAAAAAGGCGAGCAAAAAGATGGTTTTCTGATGAGTCAAAACGAAATACATCGTTTTGCGTGGCGTGTATGGTTTGCGCTATCTGTCTTCTGTTGCGTTCCTTTCTAATTTGCTTCCAGTGCTAAAGCGACCCTTTCCTACATCTTCACGCGTAGTATTCTCTATATTCCCTTTTTATTGTTATAAATTACGTTTTTCTAAAAGGTATCCCACGTGATTATAAGGTTCTTATTATTATGTCTCTGCCTTATATTTTTTAACTTTCATTTAAACCCTAACACGAAAAATGTCTATTTTATTTTAGACAGGATAAAAACTTTATCAAGTCTTTCTGGAATTAATAAAAATCATAAGATTCTTATTATTATGCATAGAAACTTTGGACCAACAAAACCAATTATTCTTCACGTCTTTTAATTAGGGAGTGATTTCAACAATTTTTTATTATTTTTTTTTGACATGGAATTATACTTTACATTTGATTTTTGAAGAACGTTTTCAAATCTGATGATTTACGTTTAAAAGAAATAAAAAAATGATTTTCTGTTTTAGTGACTTACACTGGCATTGTGTATAAGGACTTCATGCAAAATTATCAGTTTTTAGTCCAGCTGTTTATAGGGACCCACGGAAACAGAAAAATGTATTTTTTTTTTAATTTATTATATACAAGGAGTCTTTTGAAATTTTTTAAAACATTTTTTAATTCTTACAATCATTTGAGGTTTAAATATTTGAAATCCAGGAACTTATAATGTCATATGATGACTCTGGGAAAATGCTGACATTGCATTTCTACTTCCAATTAAAGGTAATATCATAATTAAACTTTCATAACTTTGTTTATGCCAAGATGGCGTCTGTAGTACAAGTCTAAACTGCATTAATATTATTATTGCTATTATTTAGCCAGGATAGTCTTTTCATTTCCTCGCAGAACTGTTATCAATTAGGGTCCTGCCAAGGGAGTTCTAGGACACCCTTCGCAGGACCCTCATTAATAACAGACGAAAGTCGTTCAAGCACAGCAATCGCTCAACTAGACAACCGCCTAAGATATCAATCCTATTCTCATGCTGAACGTTAAGCAGAAAGGATTGATTTACACTTTTTTAGTCTAAGGCATGTCTCGGCCGGGGTTTAAACCCAAGACCTTCCGCAGTGGAGGAGAACGCTCTACCACCTAAATTAAAGTTTTATTTTTGTAAAATTTTGCACTATATTTTAAAATGAGATCACAAACCAACTTGTTATATAACCAATAATAATTTTTATTAACTCCAGAAAGACTTGATAAATTTTTTTCCTCTATAACATAAAAAAGACAATTTTAGTGTTAGGGTCCGTTTAAAGGCGGAGACACAATGACGATAAGAAAAATGCTTAATGACTTCAGCACTGATCTTATCAATGTATGCGTTTTATATTACGGAGACTTTCACAGGTTAAAATTAAATTTTTTTGTTAATTCTGTTTCAGACATTTCTTAATCATAATTCTTAAGATAAGGCTAATTAGAATGTTAGCTGTTTTAAATTAGTACGTCTTGCTGATTTTTCATCAGTCCTAGGTTGAATCAAAATACCGTTTTATCCAGCTTTGCTTTTGCCAATCTCAAGGTAATTTCCTTAACAATATACCAAGTCGTTTTTCCATTTTAACCACATTGTACAAGATTTTAAAAAAGATTTTTTATGATTATTCCTTAGTTAAAGTTTTGTTTTTTCCTTTTTGATGGACTCCTGACATTCCAATAGCTGAGGATTGTATAATTGTTCTCCTCCCCTGAAACTTTACTAAAATCCCAGAAAGCTCACACCAAATAGGAATAAATGAAGTCTTGCAACCAAGCTGCAGACCGCTTTTCTCCGCCATTGCCTAATAACCAAAAATATACAAAAATTGAGTTAATATACGTTTTTCTTTAATTCTTTTTACATTTTCCTGAAAAATAAAAAAATGTTTTTTATTAGTAGTGTCATAATTATTTTTAAACGTCATTTCAGTACCATTTACAAAACCATAGATTATGGAATCAAATACTATTATGTGCGAATCATATCAAATTCTTTTAATAACTACACAGACGTTTTTATATTAAATCATTTTAATTGTTCTTTTTTAGATTTCTCACGCAGGATTTGAACTAATAGCCCCATGTGAGGTTTTTTTAAGTGTTGGTAATACCGCGTTTAAATACAGCGTAAGCCATATCGTGAAGTGATGTATCCTTCTGTTTCGCCCAGATGATAGATATGTCTATAAAGTTTGTGTTATGGTTGTTTTCTGGCTTCACTTTGTTCATTCAAGGTATGTATCTCTGACGTATTTAGTTACCAGACCCTTATTTTTAACCAGGGGAAAATTTTTTTGGGGAAAAAGAGCTGGAGTATAGAGGCTCATGATACGACAATTTTTATTTGTTTTTTATTTACTGTGATGGTTCATTATATATAGGTACTGAGAACTAAGTTTATAACAAAGTTGAGGTTGAGGTGTTGCTAAAAGCTAAAAAAATTATTAAGAACGTAACTCTGCCAGAATTCTCAGATTACAAGAATAAAAGTCTAGAATTCCTAAGAAAAATCATTTCTTACACGTCAAAGAATAGTGTTTTTTTGTTGCAAACTTATCCTCATTATGCGCAGTAAAAACTTGAGGCTGTAAAAGTCAAGAAAAAAGCATATCCATCCTGAAAATTTACATGATTTATAAACAAAATTATATTAATGATATATGAGACTTCTTTTATTGTTGATATACAACATTTCATCATGTGTTTGAATATGTAGGTTCCGCTCTCATCCTCATCCCCAGGATTTGTTGCCTGATGTAAAAGCCGTTAGCACTTACTTGACGGCTAATGTCAAAAGTTAAGAACTCCAGGGACAAGGATGTATCACCCTAGATCCTTTTTTTAAATCTTTGTTGTTTATTTTAAAACAAACTAGTTATACAGCTATGTCTACCATTTCCTTTTTTAGGTTTTCATGCAACAGGAATAAGCGCTCAGATACGTCATTCATTTACATTAATAGCTTCTACAAAGGAGTACCCGAACCTTCTCACACAATGGAGCGTGATTACCGAATACGGTTTTTATCAACATTCATCGTCTCTCCACCAACACGAGACAGGGATTATTCAAATTACCAAAAGTGGAATCTACTTTTTAGCTATGAATTTAATGTTTGAGAGGATTGGTAAGGAAGGTGGAAGTCTTAAAGTAGCTATACGTGAAATTCAAGTGGCTAGAAACGTGTTCTGTTATGCTGCAAAACACATAAACACAAATGGGACTGTAAATTTGCAATGTTTCACCAGGTTAAAGCAGTTAACAAAACTTGAAATAAGCGTGCACAATAAAAACGAAATCACTGTCAAAGAAGGTTCGACACTCAGCATACAATACATTGGTAACCCTGGTGACACTCCTTCGTTTGTGCTGCCACTTACAACAGAATTAACTTATCCTGGAGTGCTTAACGAACTAAGATTTTTTAATTCGTTGACAGGTTAGCATTTTTTCTTTTTTATTCATTAATGTTTCTAATTCTTTTACATTTGTTTGAGAGATCATATATACACGGTGGGGAGGATATAAATATATAATCCTCTTACATTGTCACCAATAGCTGCATGCAAAGTATGAATTTCATAACAGGAAATGGTGAGTAAGCTGGTAATTACGTTGGAGTTGAAGAAAAAAAACAAGATTAGTGTCTGAAAAATTAGAATTTTGTGTCACCATACGGTGAATTGGTTAGGTCTGAACTAACAGGAGCAAATTGGATTTGATCATAAACAGATATTTCTAGCATTTTGTAATTTGTTTTTTCTGTAGTCACAAGACAGGCTAATGGTGTTACATTCATGAGACATGTCGAATTTGCTTTCTAGTTTTAAGGAACCATAATAGCTTTTGGTCGCGTTAAGCGAGTTATGATTACATGAACCTCGTCTCAATTACTTTTAAAAATCACCCCTCCAATAAAACCCTTAGAGGTCCTGGAGACCAGATTGTCATACATACACAAAATTGCTATTTTGAATTTGGAGCAAGGTGTGGTTCAAAGCAGCAATTGTGTAGAATATTTAGAAACACACTCTTTTTAATAAGAATACCTTATCTGTAGCGAAGGTATTAATGCATGATAATAATTAAAACTAGTCGGTGACCCTTAGATACATGCACGGGTTCGCCCGTCTTTTATTTATTGCATTTTGTGTGTCTCGGTACTTGTGGCCATTTTCCGTAACAGACAGACATACATATACGGGTATTATAATATAAACTATTCGTTGCCCGTGGAAAAATCCAAGGGTTCGCTCGTCCTTTATATTTACCCGTCGCAACAAAGTGGATATTAATATATCGCATTTGATATTCGTGTTTCCGTAACATCATTTTCTAACTCAGCGGGGGGTCCGCGCAGAGAAAGACAGACGACGGCTATTATTATAGAGATCATTAAACAGGTTTAAAAAACTAGAAGGCCTACTTTAGTCCCCCAGACCGGCTGAAATTCTATTTAAATTCTATAGTTTTGGACTTTCATGTATTCTGGAATCTCTCCTCTGGGGTATAAACCTGCGCCTTTCACACTGAGGCAAACGCTCTACTACAAGGCCACCAGTCGGTAAAAATATTTTTTAAACAAAAAAGTCCTAAATAAACACATTGTAGGGGCGAAATCATGTCAATATCTGTATTATAATACCCTGTCTGTTTGTCTGTCTGTCTGTCTGTCTGTCTGTCTGTCTGTCTGTCTGTCTGTCTGTCTGTCTGTCTGTCTGTCTGTCTGTCTGTCTGTCTGTCTGTCTGTCTGTCTGTCTGTCTGTCTGTCTGTCTGTTTGTCTGTCTGTCTGTCTGTCTGTCTGTCTGTCACGCAAAATGGTAGTGACCGCTTGCTTGATCTCGCTAGGTCCTTGAGAAACCGGGGTCTAACTTTGTTTTTTTTTTATTTATTTAATTTTTAGTTTTTTCGACTCTATCAAGTGTTACCATTCCATGTACTGGTATATATTATCTTTCAATCGCAGCCGTGGTAGCCATGAAATCGAATTCTTATTTTGAAATTGCAGTGAACAACAAAACTATTTTGTACAACGTCTCCAGCAAAGAAATTATAATAAAGACAGTCTCATTTCTTCAACCAGTAAAACTTCACAAAGATACTTTCATCACAATTAAAATCGAGAATGCAGAGATTTTGAAACACAGTAGCTATGCAATTCTCAAATTGGGGGACAAGGAGTCGATACGCGAAGGATTTTCTCTCCCTTTATTGAATGTTATAACTACAAATACAGATGTCTGCTTAATAAAGCTAGAGCACGATGCTAACAGCACAAGCTTTACAAATAACATCCACTATGCTTTTTCAGATAGAAAAGACATAAATAGAAACCTTCTACAAATCAAGGAGAGTGGTTTATATCTCATTATGTTGCAACTAAACCTCCCAAGCAAAAATAAATATTTTGAAGCAACAATAACTGGTAGTGACGATATGGAGGAGGATGAAATTGACTTAATTTCAGGCCTCTCCTCCACACACAATTTTGAGAACAAAGGTTCTAGCATGCTTAATATACATGGCGTATTAAATCTGCGTGCGAACTCCATGTTGTCAATCAAGTTCAAATCATGTGACGCTTACATGAAGCTGAACGCGCAAAGTTTTTTGTCGTTGGCTCCAATTTCTTCAAAAACATACTCACTGTCTTCAGAGTTAGCAATTAGCGATGGGCACGTAATCAATTGCCGTCAAAAGTGGATCCAACTAAAAAATTTTATACCCAATAAAAAGATGTATTTTAGCAAGTATCTGACTGGTGACGAATTTATTGTTCCTTCATCGGGTGTTTACTTTGTTTATGCTTACGTCAGCGTAAAAACAATAGGCGATAGCACGCAAAAGATTCTTCTGTTGTTGAGAGACAAACAACTAACCAAAACACTGTACAGTATTCGATTGATCAAAACGAAAACAGAGAAGCTCAATGTGGGTGGTATTGTTGAATTAAATAGAGGAGATGTATTGAAACTTTTCGTTACCTGTAAGACCAGTATTCAGATTGTTGGTGATGTCCATTTTGATTTGACTTTGTTGCACAGTCTTCAGAACGGAAATTATTTGATTGCTAAAAAGAATCAAGGCCAGAACTGGAAATCTAATTCTCGTGGTGAAAACCACGAAATGCAGTCTCTAAAATCGCCTGGAAACGGTGTCTTTCTTGTGACATATTCAATACATTTAAATTTCACTGAGTTAGGCAGCAAACCTGAAGAGCTTGTGTTAAGAGTATTTAACGGGCAAAAAGATCTCGGTTTGAATTTCATCACATACATGAGTAGCAACGAGATGGAGAGTGAAGAAGACTTTACTCTAGAAGTATTCGGCTACTTAAAATTAAAAAAAAACGACAGTGTGCACATAACCTTAACATTAGCAGAAGGAAGCAAGGCAAAACTTTCTCCGATTGAAGAAACATTTAGTTGTGCTTTAGTTTCAAATGTATTAATGGAAAAAAATGGATTTAAAACAATCCAACGAGCAAATAGAATGTTTCAATTTATTAACAAACTCAACGCGTTAGACAACTTCAAATTTTCAGAAAGCTCTGGTGGCTTTAAATTACACGACACGAAATTTTTTGGCCCGTATTTTGTTGCAGTTAGACCGAGTACAGTTTTGTACCATGTAAGTGTTCACCTGCATGAAGTTATAGGTGTGTTCAGACTATGTATTCGTGTTCGACCTAAATACCGTTTACTTTACATTTCATCTCCGGTAGTTCTAAAAACTCGAGATTCCGTGACTCTAACAGCGACTGGCATCTTACAAGTTGCAAGGGAAGAGTCTTTACAGCTACTTGTATATGGAGATCGCATTGATACTCCGGTACTATGCACGAGAAGCTCTTGGTCGCTGATGGACTTGTCAGGACCCTCCTCCTCAATTTCTCGAAATATTGTAGCAAAGGACAACAGGTAATGAAAAATCTCTTATGATTGGTGTATTTCGCATGCAAGCTTAGCTTGTGAGTGCATGCGCACTGCGCACCACCATAAAATGAATTACTGCGCGTAAAATCTTGTATTCTTGCATCTTGTAATCTTTTTATCTTCTAGCTCGTTGCAAACAATTTCAGGACCAGCTGGAATATACGCTCAAACCAGAAACGTTATTATTAACGACCGAGTTTATGGTGGTATGCGATTTATCAAATACGACAACAAGACGACGTTTGCTGCTAATAACGTCACGACGATATACGACTCGTATTTCTTAACGAAACTTCATCAGTTTGTTACCATGTACCAACAGCCACGAAAAACAGTCGCATTTAATGTGGAGCAACTTTTTGAAAGTGAAAGCTTTCACAATCAGCGATGCGTTGTTACCGTTGTGGAGAATATTTTACCGAACACGTTGATATTTAGAACGGCCGACAGAATGCTGAAAATTGAGATTCCAAACGTTCAAAATGTCTCGAATTTCTTTGTTCTTGCAATGTGTAGAAAAAACAAATTAAAAGTTCTTTTAGATAAATCAGGATCGGACAGCAACAAAACAGTCCCAGTCGCGAACTTCGTAGCACTCAACACTTTGCAAGGGACAGAAGGATTCTCAGCCACGATTTTAGTGGATCAAAAATATACAGCAACTGACGGATTTACGGAACGATTGGACGGCTGGATTACATCGCATCATCCGTTCTTTGACGCTTCTAAAGGTTACAAAGAAGGGTCTGGGATGTTTATCCCTCAAGAGAATGGGTACTACTTTATCACCATGACGTTTCATGTGAAATTATCTGGAGATCCGAGCAGGTAAGTGGTAACGCGAAATAGCCGTTTACAGAAAAATTAATTCCTTAATTCCAATGAAACAAAAAATGTCAAATCGATCGAGGTACACGGTTTGTTTGTTTATTATTATTTGTCTTTTCATGGTCCAAGCGCATATTAAAACCAAACTTTTTCTTACGACTTTGCAGGTCCTTAATAAACTTAAATCCAGATAGTTTTTGAACTCACTAGCGAGCAATTCAGTATTTTTCAGACCAGAAAATGTTAAAACAAACCTTGCATGCACTCACCAAGGTATTCTTAAAAAAATTACCTGTACCACTGGATAGAGCTTAAAAAGATCATGAAAAAATGGTAATATATGTCAAGTTTGCTACCGAAACACTTCATATATGCCTGTGCTATCAGTACTTTAGAGAAGTCCATCTCTAATCAAGGACCTGTTGTCACTTCTTATATATCTCAGAGCGAGCTGTCAAAAATCGCAGCGCTGATGAGAAACAAAAAGAAAGGGGGAGGAGGTTGAAGAGAAGTGTTGCGAAAATTTGCATAATAATATTAATGTTCTCTCCATTAGCAAACTGTAAAGTTTAAAGTAACCTTTTTTTATATATTAGTTGCCAACTTATTGTGTACTCTGATGATACAGTAAAGGTCTTGACAAACGTACTAAATGAAGAATACGTTGTTTACGCAAATGTGTTATGGTTGCAAAGAAATTCCGCTCTCCAATTAAAGTTTAAATGTCCAAACAGATATAAAGTCACAGTTGAGAAGAATTCAAAGTTATCTGTATTTACTGTCGGTAAATATGTATATTATTTGCATGCGCGTAAGAACAAAGTTGATGTTACCAAATGCGATATATTTTTAATAATTATCCGTGGAGTAAACCTTAGGAATTACTCGAAACACCCCCAGTTTGTTTACATTACGTGAAGTTCATACATTTTTGATTGTTTGAACAACGCGCAGAAATAACTACGGGGTCGAACACAATGAACCCCAATGTCGTACATAAGATGATTAACAACATGTCCTCATCGATGCCGCCATTTTGAGCAATTTGTTTTAACAATTACTGCTTTATTTATATGTTAAAATAAACTCCTTAGATACTCAGCCATCTTTCGACGCGCAATGCATTGATGGCATAGACAAGAATACAGCCAAGACCAACATAAATGGCAGCTTAACACACGTGGCACTCACTAGAGACTTTGTTTTGAAATGTTCGTCCACATTAAACTTAGTGGCTGATTTTATTTGGGAAAAAGATGGCAAGGTAATATTACTCAAAGTGTCAAATTTTTTTTTCTTGAAGTGCGTCTTTATGTTTCGGTGACAAATACCTAAACAGGGCGCTTAACTAAATTAAATTAAAATGCTGAACTCAATAGGAACCAGGTTTGATTTCAAAGTGCGCTGGTTTAGAAACCCCGAAGAAGACAAGATAAAGAAAACCCCTTTTAATTATGAATTAATGTAAATTCACATGATAAAAACTTTTTCTAAAAGTATGTTTAATAGGAAGCTAATGTTCTATTTTGTTTACCCACCGCGCAGGTAATAAAAGTGATCCGTGGAAAGCGCGAAGGTTCCCTACTCCTTACCAATGTGCAGTTTAATGACAATGGGACGTACACGTGTAAAATGGAACGAGGGAAGTCATTAATGGCTGCAAATCCTGTTAAAGTGATTGTTGTAGGTACGAAATATATTTTGTTTCTAACGAATGAAATGTTTACCTACTGAAGTGAAGAACAGTGGTTTTGCTGTCGCTTAAAGCTTGATAACGAAAATTTAATTTGCAGTAGTGTTTGCCGATGCATCGTCCATACTACTGTTCAAAGTTTTAAAAACAAACAACCAAACAACAAGTTGAAGTAAAGTCGGGATAAATCTATGAACAATGAAAATTGTTTTATTAAAAAAATGATCCTGTAGATCATGTAGATCCATTAAAGACAATTAATTCCGACATATATCACAACCAAACCTCGGTATAGATTAAGGGAAATAGCAAAGGACAGTTTCTTTGCTACGTGGTGTTTTTCGTAAAGAGTGAACCAATGGCACAAATTTTTTGGATCTACGTACAGGGCACTTTGATTACACTCACATGCTCAAGAAATGTACGAATAAAATTTGATTCTTATACAAAAGTACCACCGTGGAACATTTAAGCAAACTTAAGCGATCAAGCGAGTGTCTTCAAAGCAGATGGAGATTGATCCGCTTGGAAAACAGTTTAATGTATCTAAGGCTACAATTAGAGGTTTTATATATTTCTAAGTCCCTGCAACAACAGTTAAATATCAAGAAGTGCACATAGGATAAATAACAAAGACTTCTTGTTTGATATTTTCAGATCCACGCCCAGTCTTAACCCTTTCAAAAGAAACCGTGTACGTGAAAGAAAATGTTGATACTAACAAGCTGGTTGCATGGGTTACAGTGCATGCTTCCAACATGCTCACTAACGAGCCAGCTGACGTGATGTTGAGCATAGTGGAAGGTGAGTTACAGTAAGAGAAAGTTTTAAACGTTAAAATGCGTTTGTGTGTTAGCATAACACGGGTAAAAGTCCGGTTTTCGTGGCAGGCAAAAAGGTGTTTGAGCCAGGTAAAGAGTATTATTTAGCGTTTTCTGCTCATGGAGATATCAATGCGTCTTTAAACTATTATCAAATTTTGATTAACATCTTCGTCATATTAGCGGGTACTTAATTTCGCAGGTCAAAAAAGTTACAATTTACGGGCATTAATTTTTCGAGGGCAATCGTTTGCGAAAACATTTTCAGGTATTAGTTAAAATGAGGTAAAAATGTGTAATCTATTTTTGAAAGAAAAGTCTTTTTACTAAGCATTCATACAAGTTTGTTTTCGGTATTCTTTCTTTTAAATATGATTCGGTATTCTGTCTGGGTTAAATATCTTACAAATTATTGACCTACTGTGATTTGTTCATAGGTGTTAATTTTATCTTTGAAAATATTTTAGGCGTAGCAGTTCTTAATTCAAAAAAATATTTTTAATTAATTTTTTTAGGAAATGACGACAATAACTTTTACTTTTCGCCATCTCTTACGAACGGATTTTCGACATTACTACACAGAAGGCCGTTTAATTACGAGTTGCGATCATCTTACAGACTCACCGTTAAAGCCGAAACATTTGATATGGAAACCACGGGTTTTATAACTAAAAATCTGACAGTATATATTATGAATGAAAACGAACATAAACCGAAATTCATCAATCAAACGCAAATATGCAAAGTGAAAGAAAACAGCAATTTGAAAACTAAAGTATGCAAGGTAACCGCTTTCGATGAAGACCCGAATACAACTATTAAGTATAGCATTTATTTCACATCAATAGGCAAACCATTTGCAATAGATGAACTATCAGGGGATATAACAGTCAATAATAAAGTCGACTATGAAATATTTAAAAAAATTGACTTGATCGTAAGTGCTAGCGATGGATTATTTACGACATATCAGCATGTAAATGTCTTAATTGTCGACGATAACGACAACAAACCGATATTTGAAAAACAAGAATACAAGGTTACCATTTTTAATAATGGCGCACCAGACATCTCCATTATAAAAGTTACGGCAACCGATCGTGATAGCGGGAAATACGGTGTAATTACATACAAGATCGTAAATGATTTTGAATTATTCAGAATACATAAAAATGACGGTGATATATTTGTGAAAAAAACTCTATTGAAACCCGCGGTTTACAAATTAAAAATAGAAGTAAAGGATCAAGGTGATCCATCCTTAGCAGACACATGTGTTGTCATAGTAACTGTCGTGAGTAATAACTATACGTTTGTACCACCGCTTACATCCCAACCACCTCCGCCGGTTAGCTTGACATTTATAGAGCGATTGGCAAAAGAAAGAAATAGCTGGAAGTTTTGGGTGATATCTGGCTTGGTTGTCTTCTTCATTCTGTTCATTATCATTGTTATTGTTCTCTGCTGTAAATACGACAGGTATGTTTTTCTATTATGTAACTTACAGTGCGACCTCATTCGTGTTAAAAATAACAAGCGAAACTTCAATGGAACTACCTGGATTTAAAACATTAGAAAAACACTAAAAATCTAATCCTCAAAAAAGAAAGTTCAGAAATCCCTATTTTTGTACCGTTTTGACTCATAATAATCCAATTCTAAGAAATGTCAAAAAAAAACGTTTTTTCTCAACTGTGTTTGGCTCATTTTGCGCATCATAAATTAGCCATTTTTGAGCCGATAAGATCTTTTTTGAAAAGCCGACCTTGTCACATTAAGGTCTATTGCTCCCTGTCATTAAACACGTGAACAGAAAATTTTCTTGTCTGTTGCGTTCCAAGCCAAGTAGTATCGAGTTTAACTTTCTCTATGCGTTGTGTACGGAAACGGCACGTAGAAAATTATTTAGCCAATCAGATTATTTAGCCAATCAGATTTGCGCAGTGTTTACTTTCTGTATTGAAACGTGACCAAATATTATGAAGTGCAATTACTGTTCTGTTTTGTTTCTTTCCGTTTCGTTTCGCGGAAAATTTTCTTGACGTGAAAAATAGCCTTAATCCTCTTACGTTTGTTAAGGGTTAATTTTCTTTTGTGACATTCTGACGAAGATGATTTTTGAAGAATCTTAATTGGCTTAAATTATTCGTCGGTCTTTTGACCTTAATTTTTCATTAACCCCAAAATCTCGTCACAAAGGAATAATGACAAAGTCTGGACGACAAGGTTGCTCTATCCTAATGGAGTTCGTGGCATTATTTTGACGGAATAAGACTACTGTTTCCTAAATGGTAAAAATTCGCAGCTAAAATTAAGACATCCATGAACGAGGCGCTGCTACCAGTCATGAATTCACGTACAAAATATAACTTTGCTACCAACGTTCTTCTGTATGGTTATTGTTAAAATCCATTAAAAAAACTTTACCAACCGATTGCCTGACGAGGTAACCCGATTTGATTTTTTTTTTAGAACGAAGAAAGAATTGAAAGATTTTATAGACAACCAGTGAGTGACCATTATATATTTTCCATAGAACTTTTGAAGTAACAAGTTCTTTTGTCGAAGGAAAAAGAGAAAATCAAGCGTGCACACGGAATAAAGAAAACTAAAAATTTAAAGGCCCAAACAGACAATTTTGTAGATCAATTTTCGAAAAATATTATTTATCTGAAAAAGATACACGCAACAATTTTAACAATTGGATCTGTTCTGCCTAATCTTTGGACATAGAAATGCCGAGTCTTATGACTGGGGAAGGCATTACAAGATTGGGCAGGAGAGAATGTTTGGCCCATCTTTAGACGCATTTTAGATTTTAAAGAAGGGATGTGCCACACAAACTCTGTTGTTCGCAAGACCGAACAACCATTCTGAGGCACATTAAAAGCTCATATTTGGGGTATATGATAAACAAAAAACGAAAAACAAAAAACTGTTGAATTGACCAGGCCAGTTTTTGGACACAGTAAAAATCGTAGCTAGCTAGCTTTAGCTTAGCTAGCATGTATTTTACATTTGGCGTTTATATACAGCTCGTAGTGACCAAATTTTAAAAATAAAATGTTTGTATATAAAGAATCAGATAAATCGTTAGCTGGTTACTTCATTTTTAAAAAGAAGTTTAGCTAGCTAGCGATAGTCAGCTATATATGTTTGATTAGTTTCAATTTTTTATACACAAATTTACATAATTGGCATAATTTTTTTCGCCTTTTGATTTGTCAAGATAAGTTTCAATATACAGTCTAAAACTGTCACTGTTTTCTTTGTTTACCACAATTGTTCTAAGATTTGACATGTATGTCTATAGATTGAGCAGTCCAGTCTTAAGGCTACTGGCTACCCATTTGTTACTATCCGAAGATTGGGCAGAACAGATCAATTTTTAAGTATTGATTTGTGTGTTTATGTCATTTGAGTATTATCGTTCTGTTTTGACAATATATACACAACCATTTTAGTTCAATACTTTATTTTGAAAATTGATCTGCAAAATTGTCCCGTCGATTCAGGACTCTAGGTGCGAAATTTGTAATCTTCGGTATTAAATCGTGTCACTAAATTTTTCCAGTTTTCTTAATAATATTCCCATTTTAAAGACATGGTGATTCTCGCAGTATTATAATTCTCTTTTTGTCGTTGCATCCTGCATTACTACCCAATTTGACCCTCTCCCTAGTTCCAGGGTCTGAGAGGCCTAAAACCCACAGGCCTTATAACCACTTATTACTATTTTGTTAAGTAACAGTAAAAGAGGACATTTTGAGGGTTTAATTTCAAGAGTTCAAATTACTTACTATTGCACCATCTTAGGCCTGATGAAGCTGAATTGGAGATGAAGTCATTTCTTTTGTACACCAAAAAACCAGGTAATGAAAAAAACATTTAGTTTACTTTGCAAAAAATTACCTTAAATGCATCAATTTTTGCATATATCTATAAATATTTTTTCTTCAGCAGAAGCAGTGGAAGCCAGTATGTACATCTCAAGTGAAACTCTACCATCGGCTTACAGTTCTTTGAAAAATCTAACCAAAATTGACTCAACAGAGCTATGGCCAATGAACGGCACACCACATATAAACGGAAAAGCTAAACTTATTTAGCTAAACATCAAAGCGAGTCACGTTTATTCCGTACCTTTAGGAGCCTCAGGAAACACCTTTGCCGAAAAAGTTTAATGCACAATCGTCATAAAGCATGAAAACTTATAGGCAAATCAAGGCAACGCAGACATGATGATATTGTCAGACGGAAAGTTTCGCGATTTATATTTCATCGCGTTTAGGTGCGCAAAAATTAAATTCACGAGTATGATGGGTATTTATTCCAAGGTTTTACCAAATACGAATCTTCCACTAGGTTCTATATAAACTCAAACTGACATTGTTTCTTTTGTAACTTTAAAGAATTTATATTGCCACTTCTCATAAACACAACCTTTTTTTATAAGCAACCCATTTTTGGACTCAGACCTCAGGTTGCTAAGGAGAAATAGCTTTTTAAACCTCAAGTTTAACCAAAAATTTCTAGGGACTCCCACGCACAAATGATTCTACTGGTAAACTGGAAAAGTTGCTCAAAGGGGAAAGGTGTCCAGGTGATGAATGAAGACATAGAATTTACTTAATTTTGTGCCCAATTTGAAGCCTAGACCCTTAGCAACTGCTTTATTATAAAAAACATGTACAAGTTAGAGAGGTTCTCCGAAATAATAATAAAGTGAGTAAACATAAATAAGAAAGCAGCTGTTTATACCCATGATATTCTGATGTTCTTATATGGTTTGTTCTTATAAAAAAAACAAAAAAAAAACGTTTGATATTCGATTTCAACACAATTCCTTACTTATTATATTTATAGAGAAATAAATATTAGAAGTTATAGTGTTTTTCTTTTTCCGTAGTAGTAACTGTTTAACGTTTCTTCTAATCTCTTCTTTGACACAATATGAAGAAAACAAGGGCGATTTGTGATAAGTACATAGTCTGTGTATAAATATAGTTATAAAGGTGAAAGGAAAAAGAATTATTGATCACTGTGGTACCACCACAACGAAGAAAAAACATGAACATGCGCCTTTCCTTTTTATAAGCTTCATCTTGTAGTAAGTAATATGATGATCAAAATCCCTTAAAACAGAAAAACGAACACACACGAGTAAAAAAAATGCAAGCTTCATGTAAGCAATAGACCTAAAGTCAGCTCTGCCGTTTTTCTTCTAATAACTCTTTTTAGTATAATGCATGGGTATTATGCTTAATGAGTTAGTTTTTATATGTATCTATCAGACACCTGCATGCATTTACTACAATTTTTGTTAGAATTACCACAAATTAATTTAATTAAAAGCAATCATTCTGCAAAGTTTGGACACGTGATTAATCCGATTTCCCGATTTTTTTATTTTACTTGAAAATCGAAAAAATTTGCGGTGAATTAAACCGGGAAAATTCGCAAAAAAAAACAACTAAACATCATGTTAAAATTTGTTTAAAAACTACAGTAATTGGATTTTAAGCAGATAGTGGTATTTTGGACAAATTTCAAGCTTCCGATGGGGTCACAGGAAAAGTGCTGACATAAGCATGAATTTATTGCTGCCATTGTTTGTTTTATGAAATACTATAAGCTATTTGAAAAATCCTATCGAATTATTTAGCAGAGAGGGGGTAAGG
Source organism: Hydractinia symbiolongicarpus (assembly GCF_029227915.1). Classification (NCBI taxonomy): domain Eukaryota; kingdom Metazoa; phylum Cnidaria; class Hydrozoa; order Anthoathecata; family Hydractiniidae; genus Hydractinia; species Hydractinia symbiolongicarpus. The sequence goes on from NC_079878.1 coordinate 10,913,662, forward strand.
GTCAATTGTCTATTAGACGACAGTATAATTAGGGTTGTGGGAGCAGAAACAAGTAGTGTAAAGTAAAGAACAGTCAAATTATAACTATAAATCTTTAATATATAAACATTACCGTACTTTCAGTCGCTTTATCGACACGCTTGGTGCCGGATCTGACGTCACAGACTCGGTTTTGCAGAAATTACTATCGTATGATTATCAGTCTTACTTTCTTGCGTCATCACATTTTGTAACCCCCCGAATATTAAGATTTCATTAATACCTAAGTTAACAGAAAACATTCTTCTTGCCGGGGGTGAAGGCTGTAAGTATTTATAATTTAACCAACGACACGTCGAGTTCGTAAGGAGACTTGAACAATCGAGCAAATACATTTGAAAACATGACTGCTTGAACATTATCATATCTTCTGGATTTCTGCGCCCACACGAACAGACTTTTGCATCACCTAAAAAATTGTCAAAGTTACTTTAATTACCGTATGGTACCAACTTTCGCAATTTATTATTTTTAGTAACTTAGTTTTTGGCGAATTTAAATTTTCGCGAAATTTTCATCAAGATGCCATTCGCGAAAATTTATGCATGAAAAAAAAGCCAATAATTCATGAAACTTTTACCAAGCAAACAATTTATTCACATAAAAAAAAGCTTTTATAATTCATACAAACTAGTATTTCTGTCCACTAAATCAAGTATCTTCTAAAACACAGTAAAGAAATATATAACATTCGCTAACAATTTACCAACTCGTGACAATTAATACAATTTCGCAAGTGCAATTAGCTTACGGTGTTTACGCTTACGGAAAAGTCGAAAAAATGATTTTCATTCTTCCGACGTATTTCCCGCATCGCTATTTTGTTTATCCGTAGCAAAAAGGTTACCATTTGAATAAAACACGAGTTATTACATGGACAGTTTCCTGACATTCCTCAATGATTGCACAAGCTAATAGGAAAGTCCAACGGTAAAACGATTAAAAAGGCAAGGCAAAGAGCTTTAGGCTTGAATGTAACTTGGTAAAAAGGAATGAGTGTAGGTCAACTCATCAGAGGAAGACTGAAAGACGGTACAGGGTATTTCGGGGATTGGTTGCAATATAAGACTGGGGGTAACTTTATAAATGGATTCTAAACTCCATGTTCTCCGCATTGATCAGTTAATTGTGTCAAAATAAAATGCATTTCATACCATGCGGTTTTCTAGTCGGTACTGAAAAGTTTTGAATCGGCGACCGGCAATATGGGCATTTCTTTTCTTCGCTAAGTACTACCACATCTCCATTTACAAGCACAGACGCATGGCTCCACAAATCGGGCGGTTCGTAAATTTGATTCTCCACGTTCAGTTGGATCCACGTGCACAGCGTGACGTCATATAACCAAGCGTCACTCAAAAGCTAATGGAAAGAACAATCACGTAAAACACGGTAGTTATTTAAGGTTTATAAATTCAATACTTTTTTCAAGAAAACTTAAAAAAGGATTAAATTTGCATTTTAAGTTTGTGAATAATTTCACACTGAGAACGGACATCGCAAACATATTATGTAAATTGATTGCAAATAATATTAGAATATAAAAACAAATATATTAAAAAAAAAATATTCTTTTCCATTTTACTGTAATGGGACGGTGGACAGTAGTTTGAAAATAATACGTGCTTTTACGATTATTAAAGCAAATATTAAAAAGCAAAAGTCGCACGAGTGACTAAGCCACAGTATTTATTAAATTTTTGATGGAAGCTGTAGATGTCCTGAGGTTACTGCAGCTTCCATAAGAGCTGCTCCAACAAATGGAATTAAAACCTAGAATACTACTCAACATATTGACCACAAATGAAGACGGAACGAAGAAAGAACATTGTTTGACTTGTCTCGCACAAGGTGTAGTGATCATTCTTCTTAACACGTGTCTGTTATGTTTTATACTTTTCAAGAAGAGATTACGAAGAGTACACGCAAATAGATTTCTCGCAAGTTTATTACTAGCGAATGTTTTTATGGGCGCAATTTGCGTTTATGTCTCAATATCGCCATCCAAATTAACAAAGATAGAGTTTGAAAGACAGAAACAAGATTATTCCACGTCAGCTATCTTACTTCTGTTCTGCAACTTAATATTAGTGACCAGTGACAGACTTCTTTCCATACGATTTCCATTCATTTATATCAGAATCAACCTCAAGGTGATCGTTCTATCGCTTTCAATAGCATGGTTAATTCCACTCACGTTTATGTCTCTAACCTTGTTTCCTCCAAGCTCTAACGCTGCTACTCGGAGTGGTATCAGATGATGTGTTTATAGCTCAGGCTACAACTTCTATGTTTTTCCTTGCATTGGAAAATATGTTACTCTTCGTCATCGTGAGAAAACAGATTAAACACATGATGCAAACAACAGTTGAAGTTAACGAAAAACGACTACGGTTGAGAGCATTACAGAAAAAGAAGCACAAATCCTTCTACCTGTGTTTCATTATAGCCATAACGCATATTTGTTTTTGGTTGCCTGCTCTCCTCCACAGTTTACTCGTAAACAAAGTTAAAATCATAGCAAAAAATGAGACATTTGAGAAGGTGGCTTTCTATACTTTGTTTGCTAGCTGCATTGCTGATCCGTTTATTTACGTCCTACGCAATAAGAAAGTGAAAAAATCTGCGGTGGAGTTTTTTAGCATTATGACAAAAACTCACGTCAGTTGTAGACAATAATAGAGTAGTGGAATATTGTATATTGTAAACAAACAAACAAAACAACGATTAAATAAGGTTTGGACATAAAGAATTGTAATGCACCTGTACATTCGCACATGGGTGCTTTTTCCACATTTGTTTGGTCGAATGGTGCTGTTTGCTTACTTTGCTCATCGTTGCATACTCTTATATTCATATAAGTTTTGCAATTTTCGCGAATTTAGAGCATGTTGTTAAATGTTGAACCCCCTAAAATTTTATTCGCGAAGGTTGACCTAGAGGTTTGTCATATTCTGAAAAATTTTGTTTTCAGCAGGGCTGCTTTCTGTGCAATTTATGTTGCCCTGACCTTCTTATGGCTACTACCCTGAGTCATTTATGAACTTTAACAAAAAAATTTATAAAAATTTATACGCCTGATCAAAAATAATAAACACGAGAAAGAAAAAATTTATTTTTTTATTTTATTCCTGCATAGAGTATATTAGAAGGGCTTCTGTATCAAAAATTTCTAACTTGCTGTGCTTTAATTTTCAGCAAAACTAAACAATTTCTGTCTCCTTCATAAATGCGTCATAGTGCTCAGTGAAAGACATATCTCCCAACGCGAAAATACAAGATGAGAAAATATACAGAATACATAAACAGAAGAAATACACCGAAAATAAGTTAAAAGCAGAGAAAATCTTTCTTAGCACAAACTACTGACATACAACAAAATATAAACATCAGGAAATAGCCGCAGTCACGTCTGTTAAAGGATTCTTTGACATTCCCAACTCTGCCTTCGTTGTCCTCACATGGTACATAAACAATGATTAACATCTTCAGCACTTATGCCGAAAGCTATAGAATCCCTTTGTGTTTTCGAAGCATCTTCTACGCGAAAGTATTCTTCTTGAGGTAAGTGATAACGCGGTGGTTTTCGGCGCGAAAACAATCTGTCAATCATTAAAACAACAAGCAACAAAGCGTTCAGCGGTATTACTAAGGTTAGCGTCATACTTTGTGCAAGGTACGAAGGCAAGTGAATTGCATTTGCACTGAAGGTTTTGTTGACAGTTAATAATACATTTATTTTACTCTCGATGCTAACTCCAAATGTCACTAAATAACTCTCTCCTGGCGTTAAATCTGGGAAGACAGCTCTGTTTCTTCTTGTTGTGATCGTACCACGGGGACAGTCGTAACATTGTATAACGTATACAACACTTTTTACATCCAAGTATCGTCTAATCTCTTTCCATTGAGCAACCACGACAGAGGGTGTGACACAAGTAAAATATATTTCTTCAAGTCTCAAGCTATAACATTTAGCAGTATTATTATTCGTAAATTTTTTTCGTCGAAAGCTTCCTGACACGCATGCGCATCCCACACCTCTCCTGGAGCGGCTCTCTGAGTCTTCTCCGCACTTCATGCATGTATGGTTGCCAGGCGATGCTTTGAACCGATCGTTTGCACATTGCCTGCAGTTATAGCCAAGTGGGGTGAAACCCTTTGGACATACCATCTGCGCATGTAACGGGAACACACAAGTAAAAGTGACACAACCGAGAAAAATGAATATACGCATCGTTCACTGAAAACAGTTCAACAAGAAACAACTGAAGAGTGATCATCGCAAGAATTTAAAACTAATTGAGTCATGCTATCACATCAATCAGCGCCTCAACAGAAATTACAAGAGAAATCAAATTCTCCTATGAAGAACCGAATCTAATCAATTGAAAGCAATGAAGTAATTATTAAAATTAAGTCAAAAATGATATCAAATCGAATTACACACAATTTCATTAAACGTTCTCAGTTTAAAACAGAGAATATTTTTTGCAAGTAAACTTACATTGCACATGACGCACAAATGTAATTGGTTGCCATAGTTACTTAGAACAATAACTTGCTGTAAAAGCGCAAACAAGGTGGAATTGTAAATATAAAAGTTACTAATGAGATAAAGCCAGCATTTATACATAACTAAATTAATTATGCGATACAAAATACCAGTAGAGTTTGCATTCTATGCAGCACTTGTGTCTACAGCGCAAATTATTTACTACAAGGTAAAGACTATTTATCTTAAAACTGGGACAAGGGGTAGAAAGACAAATGGATTAAATACAAAGATTATTCGCGATGTTACAGAAAATGTACGTTTCCACAAACATACAATATGAAGTAAACAAAACAAAGGAACAAAACCCACATCACTAAGCAGTCAATCATTTACTATAAAACCTCCGTCATCAACAGACATCAATGCAACACTCCCTAGACAATGTATTTTAAGTACGTCCATCACGATCATCAAAAAACTCTAAGTCGATCTTCTGTCACCATCCATTACCTTTTGGTAAATATTTAATTCGAGAGAAATCAATCATCGAATACCACATTGAAATTACTTCGCCATTGTTAACACCTCTCTCATTAGGATATCATTATTGACTGTTATGGTTATACACGTCAACATTTTCCAGTATATTCAAAGTTTAATGCATTTTTTGATTTGTTATGAGGGACTGATACATGCACACGGAACAGGACAGGTTTACTGGTGCGCGATCACTTGAAACCAAAACCAGTGTTTCAAATCAATGCATCTTTTTACGACATCACACTGCTCTAGAAATACACATCGAACGAATAAAAAAGGCCTGCCATTTTGTTTTTTTTTCATTTAAAATTCTATTAACTCCTCATCGACATGCCTGATATTTCTAAAATTGTTGTAATTTTTCTAGCTATTTCGGGTCGGCACAGATATTCTAATATTCTAACAAATTATCATAAAAAAATGCAATTTTGATACAAGAATATTGACGAAACACTATGCAAAAAATAAAAAAATATAAAATTCCAGCTCAGCCAAATCTTTGAAAAAGAATAGTAATCCTGATTGATGATTTAAATCTTCAATTCCCGACATATCAAAGCATTGCTGAAACATCTTGACAACATCATTAAAATTGCTGACATTAATGACAGAGTGAACACCCCGAATAATGCAAGAAGTATGTAAATAAAAAAAGATAAACTTAAATTAATTTGATACTTGGAAACAGACGAACCTCCTGCTATTCCAAGAGAGATTAAAATATCAACTACTCTATTACATGTTTAGCAGTGACAGACATAACTAATTAATCTTATTGAAATAACATACATATGACAATCTAGCAGACTAACTGAAATACATTCGAAAAACAAAATATATCCACTTGGCATAAAATGAGACACGGTGACAACCTTTTTGCAGGCAACAATTATAAATCCAAGAAAATCAGCAAGGAGGCAAAACATTCAGCTATAAGCAGTATTAAGCTATAAAATATTGTCCTGTTGTTCTGTGACGAGTATACGTGAAATCATGTAACAACTATGATATCTGCTTTAAACGGAAAAAAAGAGACGACAATTAGTGTTGAGTTCTATCACCAAAAGAAAATAGCTGATAACACCTAAGGTATATTTTGGTGCAATGCATTCCTAAACGTATACAATGGTTTTTCAACATTTCTAAATACTATACGGTCAAGCTGTATGTATAAAGATAAAGAAAATATACAGTCATGTAACAAAATCACAATCAATTTATATTAGCAAAAAATAACTGATTGAGTTCAAGATTTGGCATTACAAAAAAATACTTACAGCTACCATCCAAAGCAGAATTAGAACTCTGGATTATATTTGAATAAGAATCCAGGTAAAAGACAAAAAACATACACACATCAATTTTTTACGGTCTCATAAAAACCCTAAAGTCAATACGATCACTTAGATGAAACCAAGAGTAGGGCTTTTAATTTTTTCATTATTTCTGAGACAAAATATAGTTTTTTACATAAACTGTAGAATTAATTAATACGGAAAAAGGTGCCTGATAACTTTAAATTTGCCACTGATCCTGCAAGCTTAACAGTGCGCTCAAAGAAAGAATATTCACTTAAAATGATAAATAATAAAATAAAATGTAAAAAAAAATATTTACCTCATTTGGGCCACCACAACCTCCTATTACAAGTATCATGCGATCATTCAATGTGAACTATGTAAAACATTACAAGCGATTTTAACAAATTTTACAAAGAGCTTCCAATCTCCTTTACATTGTTTATAAACACAAAAGACTTCAAACAGATTATTTTGAAATCTGATGTTACGCTGTCAGATAACAATTTTTCATTTGCAAATACAGTAAGACACTTTTTTTTACTTCTCTTACACAAAGATGTGGTAACCTTATCTATTAACAAAAAACAAGGGTAAAAGAGACATTGGTAGCATGCCTGCACCATTGATTTATATCATTTAAAGCTTACCCTTCCTCCAAAAACACAAATTGAGCTCATATAAAATAAACATTTGAATCTTATTATGTGTTTGATAAATCGATATTTGCTCTTGAGATATTATAGGTCTCGAAAAAATTGCTAATTATGCAAAAATTATTGCATCATCAACTAACTTTGAAACATGTAATTGATGTTCGTTGAGCATATATATAATTATAATAACTATCAATATTAAAATTCATGTAAAATTTTCAAATCGTCAAATCCTAAATAGCTTCATGGCAATCTCATCACTGATTAATAACATGATACAACAGAATCTTTGACAGTAATATTTTTTTTTCCAGCTATAAAATTTGGTCACTTGAGAGAAGCAGTATAATCAATATTGAAATTCATGTAAAATTTTCAAATTGTCAAATGCTAAATAGCTTTATGGTAATCTCATCACTGATTAATAACATGATACAACAGAATCTTTGACAGTAATATTTTTTTTTCCAGCTATAAAATTTGGTCACTTGAGAGAAGCAGTATAATCAATATTGAAATTCATGTAAAATTTTCAAATTGTCAAATGCTAAATAGCTTTATGGTAATCTCATCACTGATTAATAACATGATACAACAGAATCTTTGACAGTAATATTTTTTTTTCCAGCTATAAAATTTGGTCACTTGAGAGAAGCAGTATAATCAATATTGAAATTCATGTAAAATTTTCAAATTGTCAAATGCTAAATAGCTTTATGGTAATCTCATCACTGATTAATAACATGATACAACAGAATCTTTGACAGTAATATTTTTTTTTCCAGCTATAAAATTTGGTCACTTGAGAGAAGCAGATTTTTTTTACAGAAATTTTTACTGGTGAAAAATTTTTGATCCCATTTCGCTGTTAGGGCAGAGATCTTCAAATAGGGGAAAGATTACTGAAAATACTGATTTACTTCTTATAAGTATAAATAAGATTTCCTGAATTCTGTTATGCAAATGTTACATCACTCTTTGCCCACCCAGTTGCTGTTGACCTTTTTCTCCTACTGCTACAATCTGCCATTATGCAGGCTTGTAAAAGTTTAGCAAACTTGTCTCTATTATGGACTGTTTTTTCCATCGATAGAAGCTGGAAGAGCTGGGAACAAGGATAAAGGTTTTAAGAGACTTGAAATTCTAGGTATAATTCCTGGCTGGTTGCAAGGTCAGTATGACCCATATCACTGTATTGGTGTTATAATAACCTTAATAACCCTTAATAATAACAACATGGCAGCGTGAACTTAGTGCACAAGAGTAAAGTGTAAAAATAACTGAAGTAAATCACAAAAATATTTGTAAAATATAAATTTTTTTCGCTATCGGAAATACCGTTCACGTCATTAGGGCACAGCAGGGGTATTGGAACAATCAGTACCCCCAAAATTTTGTGGCCCAATCCCCTAAACTTTCTGTGACTATTCAATTAAAAAGAATCTGACTACTAATGACCACTTGGCTACTCTGCCAAAGATTTATAGACAATGACCCATGCAACAAAATTAAATGAAAGCTTTACCTGGGAATGACCAAATCGTTCTCTAGGTTTTTGTCCTCTAATATATGGACAAGTCCAAGATAAAGCATCAATATCAAACACCCAAACATCATTTAATCTGTATACAAAACACAAATTTAAAATTGCCACCACAAATATCAATTTTGGCATTTATAAATGTAAGCATAAGACAAAGAGTGTACTGTGCGCTTTAACAGTTTCAAGAAATATAAAAAATGAAGTTGGAATATGTCCAAGATGAAACGTCCAGATAAATGAAAATGTTTACACCCAAGTACCTGTTATTTCTTTGTGATCCACCAAATATAACCATTTTGTTTCCAACCACAGATGCACCATGACCAGCACGGGGTGTCGGGAAGTTATTATCTACATTTATGCGCTGCCAACGAGAATCATGTACATGAAAAATTTGAGTGTCTTCAAAAAATCTTGGACCAACAAGGATTGCCCCAGGTGGAGGTTGACACCATCCACCAAACAGAATCAATTTACCTTTGTAAGGAATAGCTCTATATAAATGTTTGCTAGGTCTCTGTTTATAAGAAACCAGTGTGCCACTCTCTCTTGGCGCTGGCAGTAATCCTTTTGTTTTAACTTTCTGCCATGTGTAATTGGACAAATCAAGTTTATACAGGTCATTGAAAGTCGAGCTTGCATTTGATTCTGAGCTTCCACCACCAAATACATACATATACTGTCCTAATATGACAGATGAATGCGAAAAACGTGGATGAGGTTCATTTAAATTTGCCCTTTGAACTTTAGTGCGAAAAGACCTTCCTTTTACCTTTCCTGGTATAAGAGTTTCAGTTATATCGTAGGACCTTTGTTTACGTATCTTCCACATAATATTGCTGGATTTGATAGATTCATAAAAAACTCTATTACAATGATGTTCAATAACCACAATTAGTCTATGCCATTTTTTATTGACCAATTTTGCAATTTTTCTGTCAGTGTATGGAGACAAATAAGAAAACACCTTTATAACCAATTCTTCAGGAAGTTCATTGAAGTATGTTAACTCAAAATCTTCAGCACCCTCCTCCATGACAATGTTTTCTTCTTCTACTGCTTCCATTATATTATAAAAAATTTTCCAGTGGCTTCAGTAAACTAAATATATATATATACACAAAAAAACTGAAAAATATGGCAATCCAAGGGTAAAATATGGCAATCCAAGGGTAAAATAAGACATTTATATATTAATGCTATATGATTGCAGTTCTTTTAGCATGTAAAAAATGTCAGAAAAAATGCCACTTATTCATGAATAATTGAAATGAAAACAAGGTTTTATACATAATTTAATAGGTCAGCAATGTAATATTACAGTTGCTATATTGCGATTTAATGTGGGCGAGTAAATATAGCACCAGGTTAACCAAAACCATGTGAGGGAAATTAGGGATATGATATACAATGTTGGGGTGCCCAGTTTGGTGTTGCAGGGAGTTGTCTGGTACAGCTCAGACTTTAGTTGGGTCTGCGTAGCTTTAAGCATTAAATACTCTAGGATCGCCATCAAATCCATGGCATCACCTGGAAATAATAGACGGGGTGTATCACTCAATATTTCGGCTAGCCACGTAAAATATGCATATCTCTTATAATAATACGGAGCTTCTTTCTGTGACTTTTGCTAAGTGGATAAAATTTCTTTGATAAATTCTATAAAACATCACCTATAAATTTGTTCTGTAAATTAGCAAACTTTGACGTTAGAGCAATATTGACGTCAAAGGAAAGTACATTAAGATTAGTGAAGCCATTGCATTGCACTTTTAAATTTAACGCTAAATAACTTGGAAACGGGTGGAAATAACTGACGTCATCTCCTGCGTGGGTAACTAAGGACTACCTGGGACCAATTTGGGTAAGTTTTCCAAGCCTGGGTCACCGAATCCGTTTCGGAATGAACGGATTAATGACGTCATAAAAAAACCTTTAAACCCTAATATCTCTGCATCCGTTTATCAAAAGTACATGGTCCTATACATTTTCCTGATCAGAGTTTCAAGATCTATGCGATGAAAGCAACAGGTATAGAAATTTCCAAAAAAATTTTTTTTAGGTTTTGACGGGCCATTGCTGACGTCAGCAAAATTTTTAATCCCTGATATCTCCTTTAGGCGTTCGTCAAGAACATATGATCCCGTACATTATTTTGATCAGCGTTTCAACTTCTACACATTACAGACAAAGAATAAACCAATTTTGTGATTTTTTTATATCTGCACTGCGCTGACGTCAGCAAAACATCTAAAACAACTTTTTTTTATTGACCTTTTGCCTAAGTGGATTTCTCCACGGGCCTTATCGACTAGTATATATATATATATATACAACAGACTTGTACATATTTTAAATTAACTGAAGATGTCTTGACGTCCAAGATGAAACATGTGTTACAAACTAAAACAGTTTGTCTTTTTTTAAAAATAATAATAATATGTTTTATAATAGCTACTTTTAACGAGCACTAGTAGCTATCTATTTATTGGTTCTCTCTGAATAAAGATTGGGGCTGTTTTAAACCACCAACAGTTTTTGCCAGTAAATGTACTTTCAAGGTTTTCTCCTGGGCAATATAAATTCAAAAACAATTGTCCTTCACACACAGGTCCAAGCCATTTTTAGATCCAGGTTTAACATCAACAAATTTTAAGAGGAATTAAAAAACGAAGATATCCTTGCATGATCCAGGTAATTAAACGTAATTCTACTTCATGGAATGTCATCATTAAATCTATCCGCTAATATGATTGTATGTACAAGTCTTTTGTAAAAAGGCTGGATGGATGTGCATATTTTACATGGCTAGCCTCACAAATATCGAGGGATATACACTGTCTATCGTTTCCAGGAGGGGCCATGGCTTAAGATGGAGAGTGCAAGAGTATTTAATGCTCATTTTGAGCTACGCAGACCAAATTAGGGCCCGTGCTCTACTAGACAACTCCCAGCAAATTCCAACGGCCCACATTGTGTCATCTCCCCAATTTCCCTCACATGGCTTGGGTTAACCCGGGGCATGGTAACACTCACTCGCCCATGTTGAATTGCTGTCAAGAGGAATCGAACCCCAGTCTCCCGCACAGAGCTATATGCTCTGTCTAAATCTTCCCTTCATGAGAGGTATAACTGCACCGCAACCTGACTGTGACTTTGTGGAGGCAGAGCAAAAAAATCTTATTGTAATTTCTTTAGCAATAACCTGAAAACATTCGCAAGGTTTGGAAAAAAGGCATTAGCTCTATTATTTTTGTCAAGTCTGCAAACATTTCTCATCCTACCTCTCGTAATATCAATGGTAAAAATTACGTTTGGGAGCAACTGAATTTGATATCCTCGAAATAAGCTTAGTTAACTAGGCTAGCTAGCTATAGCTAACTAGATAATGTGGAAATAAAAAGCAACAGAAATGTACCCAACCTGAGCTTTGACCGCCATTACACTTGTCTCAAATTTTAGCAGCAAATGCGATATACGGCTGTGACCAGGGGACTATACCCTGTCTTTTATTTCCGTGGGAGTCCCAGAGTATTTAATCTCACTTTGAGCTAAGCAAATTAGGGTCCGCGCTATACCACATAACTCACTGCAACATGGAGCGACCCCCTTTCCCATATTGAATCACCGCCAAGAATAAGCAACTGAACTTATATTTCGCCTTGCTTTGGGAAACGAGGGCTTTAAATATTTTCGGTCATGGATTCTCTCTTTTTGCCCTCTTTTTGTAGAAACTGAATGAAACTCTAGCATCCTCTCTAGAGTTAGCTCCGTAGATAAGGCGACGAGTTCGCTACTTTGGCCGAAAAATAAAAATATTGCAGGAAAGGAAGCAAAAATTTTGCAGCACAAACACGAATTCGTCGCCTTTATTTTGTGAAAATATGTAAAAAAATACAATTATATATATCTCCCTAAATAGAAAATCCATCGTGTCAAATATTTCTAGCCCCTAAATTGAGAATACATGACCGCAAATATTTCAAGTCCTTATTTTAAAAAGCAAGACGAAAAGTAATTTCAGGTGCCAAACTCTGGAGAGTGTGTCTCACATATTATTCTATCATAGGAAACAGAATGTAGCATTGTTTAGGCAGAAAAAGGGAAAGGTGGGCGGAGAAGTTGGTAACTAAACTAGTCTGTGGAAAAAATCCACTCTTATGAGGGAGGAAAAGGGTTACGGGCATGTATTTTGGTGACGCTATTAATAACCCGTTATAAGAAAAACATATTTTGTAGGTGAAAGACTTACTAATGTCGTGTAAAATTTGATAGTAATCAAAATAATAAGTAATAAATAAAATGTCAAGTTCAATAAAAACAATGAGTGTTAAATATAATAGCTAAAAAACAGACACACACATAAATAGTTGAAGAAAACTGAGTAGATATATTGAATAAGGCCAAAGAGACGCTATTGAGCCCTAAAAAGTCGAAATCACACAGAAATTTGCTACAAAATGGAAAAGTTACTTTAATCGACACCACTAACAACGTTATCGAGACCTTGGTCCCCAATATTCTCATATTGTCTGAATGAGACTCTCGAACCTCTCAGACTGAGTAGTGAGGCTTGAGTAATTTCCAGAGGCGAGTTCTAAGCCACGTTATTGCAGTTCCGTAATTTTCATTGTTTTTTCCGGCAATTTCTTCGCTAGCTAGATAGATGGAAACTTGCTGCACTCGTTTCCAACACCTCCATTGGTACCAACTATCAATGGTGTAAAACTTCCATGTTCGATTTCCAAAATACGATGTAAATACTCTCTCTTTTTCGCTTGCTCGTGCCGCTGGAAAATTTTATGGGTCGCTTGATTTCCGTGCGTTATTGTAACATCAAAAAATGCAGTCACTCCTTTTTCCAGAAATCTTGGGTTTTATTATTAATATTTAGTACCGTGTTTTTAACGGACCCCCTAATTGTGTAGACCTTGACCAACAGAATGTGTAAAATCATGGTGTTTTTGCGAACTGCTTAGGTAGAGAGATATTAGGGTTTAAAAACATACACCCTTATACCCCTCTTCCCCACACCCTTCGATAGTTCCTATGACAATAAAGGAAAAAGCGCTGATTGAGCTGTGCTTTTTGTAAAGAGTAGAGAAAGACAAGGATTAAATGATAAGACTGAAGTTATGGTAAATCCTACCACGTGAAAACTACAGTTAATTCTTCCTGGCAAAAAGTGTTGTGTGGTTCATTGTTGAATTTTAAAATTGCCGACCAGAAAGGTATATAAAGAGTAAAATGTAAACTAAAAAATCAAGCAAAACTTACGACAAATGACATGATTGTAAAAATATATTCTGTACCCTTTCTTTTTTCTTAGGATTTTTTTTCTTCTTCCTTAAATCTTTTCGCTAACGGCATAATAGGACATTTCAAATGGCGATCTAAGGCAAACAAAGTTAAAAGGTTTTTTATAAGAAAGTCTTTTGGACTATCCTAGCTAGTAGTTTTCCGTATATCTTTTATAATTACTTTTTGAAGTTATTCGAGTCTTGTTTTAAATAAAAGTTATAATAAATACTTTTTAATATGTGTTTCACTTTTTAAACTTTGTAGCTTTGCAACCTGATAATTAGAATTAAAACATGTCGTTCAAATAAAAAAATGTGTTTTATTTTTAAAAGTCTACTACAATTCGTGCTGGTCAAATCATTTTTAAATTATTAGAGTCAATTATTTTCCTCTAAAAATATTTTCCTTAACAATAAAAGCAGATCATGATAAAAAGAAATCAAAAAAAGAACAAAACCAACACAAACTTTTCAATCAGCTTTATTTCCTTGTCACAAAAATTGTTTCCTTAAAAAATTATTTTTAAGGAAATCAATCGCCCCATGTAGCTTGGGCCCCATGTAGCATTTAAAGAAACACCAAAAAGCAAACTAGCAAACTTTTTAATAGCGTGATTTTTCAGCGATGAGGTTAGGTTCTATATTCTCAATGCAGAAATTGTAGAATTAGATGCTTCACTATTTTCTTGATGTTTCATAGTGTTGTGCATTTTTAATAGAAAGATCAGCATCTGCAATTTGCTTTGTTCAACTGTTAACTTATATAACTGACATAGCCTGAAACGGAATTCGTAAAAAGCATTGGATATAGTTGTTAAATTTTTTTTCCATGGAAACAAAACAAAGTAAAAAGAAAGTATAGAAATCCCACAAAACTCTAAAAGCAGGCGGAGTCCAAAAAATGTCAAAAATACAATGGTAGGAATAGTTGTGGTATTTCTAAAGAAATGATTAGCCTTTATTATCTCTATAGAATATTACCTTTAGTGGTATACATATCTCAAGTATAATATACGTAAGGAAAAAAATGACCTCTTTTTTGAATTTTTTTTAACAAGATTAACAAAAATCGCGTGTTGTTTTGATTTTTAATTTTCACCACCTTCTCAGCAGGTTCTCAAAATGTACTAAATTTAACTCTATCTTCAATATAAACCACAAATTATTTTTATGAATTTGTAACAATCTACTTATACATAATGAATAAATCTTCAGTCTATTGCGAATCAGAAGGGGAGAAGGAAAAGCAGCGTGGGGTATTGCAGAATAAGTAAATCAAAAGCTACTTTCTTGACATTCAAAGATATTATGATAATAAAGGAAGCATATAAATAGTGCATAAGGCTAATTTAATAAAAATTTATCGAATTGTTTGTGTGTTATCACTGTGGTTTTTAAATCTATATAATATCAGAGAATCCTTGCATTTGTTGTGAAAGATACTGTAAAGATAGCTTAAGATTCTAGCAATTAGTCACAGTGTTGAGCAGAAAGCAGGTAAATATTATAAATAAATATATTAATAATTTCTATCGTTTGGTAGAATTTAGAATGGCGTTATTTTTTCCTGTATAGTAGCTATTGCTAAAGAAATTGATGTTCCGTGATTGCTTTTTTCTTTAGATTTACATCATGGAAAAAGAAAATACACAAAAGCTAAGCAAAACTAAATTTGCCAAACTGAAGGAAAAAATACTTGCCATAGATACCAACCATGTTAAAATATTTCTTCCAGCTAAACTTTGTTATTTTGGCTTCGAAGCAAGTCTTGGTTGTATCATACCATTTCTCACTGTTTTCCTAACATCTATAGGGTTGTCTGTAACGCAAAGCAGTTTAATAGCTGGATTCCGCACAGTGGCATCATTAATTTTATCCCCATTCTTGAACGCTATTGCTGACCGCACAAACAGGCACAAAACAATTTTACTACTAGAAATCGTAGCCACCATCAGCGTGGCATTGCCTTTGCCATGGATTGCTCAAACGTTAGATGAAACACTTGCCACAAAAAATGTTACTGTCGGGAATGGCACAGAAGTTGAAAATAATCTAAGTCCTACATCAAGTTGGATTCTTTTTACAGTCATGCTGTTGTTGACGTCATTTTTATCAGTTTTATTTATGTCTACAGCTGGTTTTTTAGACTCTGCTATTATGAGTCTTGTTGCTAAGCACAAAAGCAAAACAACCTTTGGTAATCAACGAGTGTTTGGATCAATTGGTGTTGCCAGTGGCTCGTTTTTCTCTGGGTTGCTTTCAGATAAATTTCATCTGCCGGAGGTATCGAGATACTCCCCCGTGTTTTTTGTTCTGCTGCCTCATTTTTTGATACTTTTTATTGCCGCATTATTTTTGACACATTCACCTGTAAAACCCAAAAAAGTCCTGCCGAAAGCCTTTAAAAGATACGACACTTTTGACGAAGGCGAAGTTGAAGGAAGTTTATCTGGTAAAAGTGTACTGCAATCAACCTTATCTGTTTGTAAACAGTGGGAGGTTATTTTTGTTTTTATAATAACAGTCAATAATGGCATCAACTATGCAACAATACCTGGCTTTTTGTCGATGCATTTGACAAGCATCGGCTCATCGAGGACAGAAATGGGATTGGCAGCATCCATAGCGTCCATATCAGCTGTAGTAGCCTTTCCTATTTCATCAAGAATTATGAATCTTCTCGGCGGCGCTTTTCCTGCCTTTGTGGTTGCTACATTCTCCTATGCAGTACGTTATCTTATAATGGGAATTGTTAAAATTCCTTCAATAATTATTGCAGTACAGACTTTGCATTCATTTGGGTTTGCTTTATTTTGGGTTGCACTAGTTGAGTATATTCATAAAGTCAGTCCCCTCAAAATATGTACGACAATGTTTGGAATTGTAAACACGCTGTATTATTCGCTGGGGATTCTTATCGGGAATATCTTTGGTGGTATGATTTTTGCAAGATATGGTGGAGAAGTGTTATTTCAAGTTCTGTCCATCACTAGTTTAATTATGAGCTGTTTTATTCTGATTTATCACTGCATAGAGAAAAGAAGACGGAAAAACACAGAAGTAAATGGATTTCTTAAAAATGGTAAAAATAACGAGATATTTGAACACATTTAAAGTATGCTTATATCGAGTAATCATCATACCACACACAGAGAATCTTGTATCTTTAAAAGATATATGTAAATTAAGTACAGCTACAAACATGATGTGTGAAGATCTTTTCAAAGCTTACCACAGCAGACATCGGATAGCAGCGGATTTTGCATTAAAAAAGCATGGAAATGCCTAGATGGATAGATGTTGAGTATAAGACTTCAAATCAAAAACTTTGTTTTTATGATTCACATGATCAAACAATCAAAAATTGTGTTCATGATGACAGGTAGAATGATCGTTACACCGTATAGCTTTGTATTTTAATAATTTGTCAGACTTATTGCATTTTTAAGCAACTTCTTACAGATAAAATATTAGTTATTTCCAGAGCTATCTTTTTTACTTTAGTTCAAAAGCCTTTTTTATGGTTAGAAGAAGGATTCTCATCGAAGCGAATGTAAACTTTATTCCTACCTAAGTGTTAAGTGTTCGTTATTTAAACTTTCGCTACAGCAATGAAAATAAGAAACAATCAGAAATTATTCTTTTCTTATTTATGTAACAGAGTAACTGTCCTCGGATAGAAGTTAGATAGAAATAGTTTTTAATTTTGGTTAATAAATCAAGCTAAATTATAGTCTCATTTAAAATGAGCCGATTTAGTGTACAAGCACACAGGAAACACCTATGTGGAGAAAACTGCCGATATTTCTTAACTGTAAAATGAAAGTATATATTTTAGCTTTGTCCCCACATTTATAAATGATTGTAGTCTAAAACATACAGGTGCAAAAATTGTGTTTGAGATATCGATATTAAATTTTATTGAAAAGAAGTGAGAAAAAATGTTTTGTCATCTTCCTCCTATTTAAAATTCATATTTTTTTATTTAAAATAAATATTTCATGAATTATAAGCTAACGTAAAATCAAAAATTTTACAAAAGTAACGATTTGGGTGTTTCATGTATCCTAAAGCATAACAATGCATTCTATTAACATGTGCTAGAAAAAACTCAAAAATAAGGATGTTTTCTTTAACTAAGTTTGTCTACAGCCAGACGTTTTCCTTATATCAGCCAAACTTCGATCATGTTTGATTTTGATCCCTTTATATTAATTCATTAAAAGGAAACCGCGAAAACGAACTGCCAGCACCGAGAAAATCTATGAATAAGGAAAACAAACCTGAATTTATGACTTAATATTTCACAGGCATTTTACGTCCATGTTGGGCTTCCTTTTTGAGTACGTGGAGGAAATTTGGAAAATTTTATCAGTAATATCTCTTAACACATCCCCCTATGTAGCTTTTTCCACAGCAACGCTTTAACAACGGATCAGAACAGGTATTTGGAAAGGTCTTTCTGCCCCAGCCTGATGCTTTAGCTTGGTTAAAAACTAAAGTCACGTCTGAAACAGACAAATTTTAAGATTTTGAGTACAAAATGTCCATCAAGCATGATGTGATGAAAAACTAACCTAGTCCCATGCCTAGGTCTGTAGCTGTTTGGTGAGCTTACCAATGCTAAATGAATAATATTAACAGTAATGACAACCTTTGTTACTAATCACACGAGCTAATGCACAACGTTGGCACAAGTTTGCTGAGCGAAATTGATTAAACAGGAGATACTTCGTGACCGTTAAAGATGTAGGGCGTAATTACATCGACGAGGAAAATTCTCGGTCGGTAGATCTGGACTTTATCTAAGTGTTTGAGAATGCTTTTATGGACTACTGCTTGAACTGTTAAGCGCTTCTAAGACCTTTTCTCTGCATCGAGGTAAGTAAAGTTAAAGCAGCCAAATACAGTTCAATAATCTTTCTCATGCAGGTAACCACACCTTTTGTGGTAAAATTTAAAGTTTGTTGCTTCAATGAGACAACAGTCTGGATTAATCTTTGATTCTTTGGTTTACTTTCCCCCACAATCTGTAACGACGGTAGGATGTTTTTTTTAAAGGGGCAATGAATCAAATTACAAAAGTTCATTCTGCAAAAAAAGTTACGGATTGACTGTTCTGGACGGCGTAAGGACAGGCTCTTTTCTGTTCTTTTATTTAGACCAAAGTTGCAAAGTGTTTTTTAAAAAGGCTATTATGATTATAGGGCGTGCTGATGTAAACACTTACAACAATCAGATGTGCTGTATGATTTACCAAAAAGCGATCATCCTGATCTCATTATAAAAATAATGGGCGACCAGTTGTTACGATGGGGTAACAACTAGCTGTGACATGTGCTTTTATTCCATGTAAAGTTGCCGTAAGAAATATACATTACACCCCCAACACTGTATCATTGCAAGCGTTTTACTAGATTTGATACATACTGTATACCTGTACAGAAGCACTTAAGATCTCAACCTGAAGAAGGCTTTGTTGCAGTAAGCACTTCGATTTATTCCTGATAGACAATGTACCAATGTACCTTTACTAAAAGTTCCCAATCTGAATGTTCAAAATAATCCACCTGTACTTACGCACTCAACCTGGCTTCGACGCCTCATTACTGTTGGCTTTGTCCGAAGGCTCGACGTCGTGGTTCCCCAGCTAGCTAAAATCCTTCACACCGTCAGATTATTCCAACGTCATAAAAAAACTATACGAACCCAGTGTCTCCTTAACCGTTCGTCAAAAAATCACCATCCTATACATTTTCCTGATTAGGGTTTTGAGATCTACACGATAGAGGCAACAGTTAAACAAATTTCAAAAAACATTTTGTGTATTATCGGGTCATTGCTGACGCTAACAACATTTAAATGGCTCTTTTCCATCGTTCCTCTAACTAAGTGCATTTTTAGATGGGTTTATCGTCCAGTCTCTATAATAATATCTAACCCTAAAAAAGGTATTACGCCTATGCAGATCGACGACACAGTTTAGCTCAACCGTCCCTAGGGCATCTTGTATCTTTTCTGAAACATCAGGTAAACATTTTTTAAACTTCAAGACCTTCAATAGTTTTTTAAGGAATTAATTGATAATAAAAGTACGTTAAACAATAAAAGTAACAATAATAATGTTTGGAATAATATATACCATAAATATCTTGTGAATTATGGCTTCCTTATGATCATTTCTTATCTCTGTAATAATAGCCGTCGTCTGTCTGTGTGTCCGCGAAAGCCGTGTCCCGTAACAGAAACGCGAAATTTTTAAAATGCGCATCAATACCAAATGCGATAAAATTCTGTCCACTTTGTTGCGACGGGTAAATATAAAGAACGAGCGACTCCGTCTATATTATAATACCCGCATACGTCTGTCCGTCAGTTCGTCTGTCTGTCACGCAAAATGGTAGCTTAGCTGCGCAGGTAGCAAGACGCACGCATTGCGGTATAAAAAGGACGGGCGAACCCGTGGGTTCTTCCACGGGCTAACGACTAGTAATTTAAACTGCAGTACGTTTTCAAAATGTTTGAAGATGCTCAATTTAAACCAAGAAATATTGTGCGATATTACAACTGAACGAGATAAAGTCAAAACTGAAACAACAACAGGTAAAGTGAGGTCTACTGTATTTTTGTTTGTAGAAAATTTGATATTGTTTTTTGTTTAGACGGGAAATAAAAACAAAAAAAAAATGATTTTTTAATGAAATAAGAGCAGATCATTTAAATCAAGCAACATTACTCAAGAGATTGTCGATTTGTACGAGTGATTCCTCAATCATGGTGGTTACGTCCTCTTCTTTCCATTCTTTCTCACTCATCTTGGAAACTAACTTTTTATCGACGAAATGGAGTTTTGCGTAAACACGATCGCTACCAATTTTAAATTCCTGAACCAAAATTTCTGTTTCATGAGATAACTTCCAGACCATGTTTCGAAATGCGTACATTTTCTCAACAGAGTAGCCTTCAGGATGTTCAATTATTTTATTTTTTAATTTATCGTGAAACTTTCGTACAAAACTTTCGTATTCAGGATCAGCAGCGGAGTGAATTGTTAAAAGTATTATGATCGCATTTCTTTTTCTTGGATCCACAATGACGAACGAAGTGTATTGCTTATCTGGATAGAGAAAATATCCGTGACCAACGTCAATGAAATCGTAATCTTTGACATCATCTGTAAGTGTTCGATAAGATAAAGTATCTTTATCACCGTCTATCCTGAATTCCACGGCAAGCTGATTTTTTGTCTCTGGTGTTGTTTGATAATTTCTTTTTATTTTCCCAGCAATACCCTTGCTATCGTGCCAGCGTATTTTTTTGTTTGCAATTTCAGAGCATTTGTACGAGCCGGGTTCGATATCCCAATACGGTTCATCCATTATGCGAGTAGACAAAGAACAAGTATCACCATCTACCATGGACTCTTTTGCTTTTTGAAGAGCGGTCAGAAGTTGCTCTTCTAAATGAGCAATATCTTTAAATTTTATTTTATTTTCCAATGATGGGGTAGATCTTTTAATTCTACATAATTTATTTTCCGTTTTCTCGAAAACGAGCTCATCTTCATCTTTCAGTCCCACAAAGAAATTTGTGACCTTCTTTTTTTCAAATTTTTCCAGATCTGCATGCGCTGCCATGTTCTTTTTTTCTTTCAGTGGAAAATTTTCTAAAAACATAAAGGGTAAAGTAGTTTTTTCAGGCGATAAAAATCCGTCTTTTATAATTATCCATGGTACAGTATAATTATCCATGGTATAGTTGTCTTTCATCTCAAAATCTTATGACTTTTAGACACTCTACATCGGTTTTTCAAAAAATGGACTGAATTTTCAAGAAAAATAAAGTGGTTTTAGCAGCACCTTTCCCTATGCAGTTGAACAATGTAGTTTTTTTTATTAATTTTATGAAGATATTGTTCATCATCATCATCATCATCATCATCATCATCATCATCATCATCATCATCATCATCATCATCATCATCATCATCATCATCATCATCATCATCATCATCATCATCATCATCATCATCATCATCATCATCATCATCATCATCATCATCATCATCATCATCATCATCATCATCATCATCATGAGGATCAAAGTTCGTAATTGGAAGTTCTGTCTCATTACAAAAGGCAGAAAAAACAAGGAAAACGGCAGGGCAACAGAGAAAGGGAACCAGCAAGACAGGCAAAGGTAAGCAAGGCAAGGTGAGCAAAAATGCCAAAGCAAACTGCGTCCGGAATTAACTTGTAAAAAATTAACACTGCTGTGGAATCTGAATCGTTTTTTGTTCTAACATTATAAGCGATTTAAAATCATTTGAAAAGCTTATAATGAAGGAAAATAAGTAAATGGAACTTTAGATAAAAGAATAATCCATTATCAATGAAAATCTGATGATTGTTTTGTCAAATCATATTCAACTACAAGCTTCGAAAATTTGAGAAAAGCTTGAAACACGAAGCGAAAGTTTGGAAATAAACAAACAAAAGCTCCGCCCTTCAGTGCCATCGTAGGATTTCATATGGTGTTGCAAAATAAGTTATTTTTGATGAATTGGATGCGCAATTTCATTCGTATATACCAGAGAAAAATAATTAATAGCTTTTATTTAAAAAAAAGTCTTAAAGCATGTAGAAAAGAAATTATACATATACGGAAAGTAAATTAAGCATAGGCAACAAATCCTGTGGACGAGGATGTGTCCCCCAGGATTACAAGAGCCAAAAAAGTTCAAGTATAATAGGGTTAAACTAATACACTTCTCTCTAAACCAATGAGTGCATTAAACTGTGTATTGACCGGCTATCTTAGGTTGTTCATCGATAAAGAATAACACACAATTTGTACAAAATAGTAGCTCGTCTTTATGCCAAACTTGCAAGCTAACGTAACATTTGTGTTACAACAGAAAGTTCTAGAGAAAAATAGTTTGTAAAGAGACTAAGTGACGAAACAAACCTTTCATTACTTCGTACTTTCTTATTTTATACTATCCTGCTTGAAAGCAAATAAGATAAAATTAATATCATCGGTGAAGGGAATTTCCGAGAAAATATTATGCAATAAAATTGTTTTTTAAGTAAAACAAAATACTGTGCATTGAAAATCTACAAACGGAACAAACATTTGTATATTATTTATATGACCTATTTTATATCATATGACACTTCTTTATCAATTGACACATCCTCGTCCCCAGGGTTTGTTGCCATGTCAAAGCCGCTACACTTGCTTGACGGCCCCGGCCTCGATGTCAAAAGGACAAAAGCCCCTGGGGTCTAAGTTGTTAGTTTACAATAAAAAGACTTCAGGAAGCATATAAGGTTCTTTTGAGAGGTCAATCTTTACGAATTCTTTTGTCTATGTTTCCGTCTTGGTCCAGCACCGTTAATTTTCACAAAATTACTAAAAATACCAATCTTAGTACTGAGACGAATACATGTGAGGTTGATAATATTTTTAGACGATATACTTTTAATGGCACATAAAACGTTTAAAACACTAAGAAAAGCTACAGAAATTATTTTGAGAAAACAAATCAAATTGCTATAGTTATTAGATACAGGCAGTTATATTTGCTTTAATCAGTTTCTCAATAAGAATTAGTATAGTTTTAAAAATGTTATGTACCATGGTTTCCATTTTGAAGTATTGTTTTTAGTTCAACTACTACTTCCCAACAGCACTTTTAAGTATCCCGTACGTGAGTTGTCACATACAGAAGAATACCCACATGCTTGCTTACTAAGACATTAAAAGTTTTTCAAATATTTTAAGAAAGTAATTTGTTATGTAAATAAGTTTTAACCTGTTTATTTTACTTGTTTATTTTCGCATGAGCGTTTTATAAATCAACCTGTAATAGCTTTTATTTTTAGCTATTGATTTGACATTTTTATGCAGTTGCAATAAATAATGTATTTACCATAATATTAAAAATCTCAAAAAATATGAAAACAAGAATGGCTCAGTGAGAGCTTTGTTTCCTAGACATGTAAAAGTTGTATTATAGTTATATTCTCGGGTTATTAATTAAACACATTTCTGAGAATCTGTACCTTGTAATAATAAATTTCTTGGAAATATAGTTAAATTCAAAGAAATTGTCTTCTATTGCTGGTCTTCAAGAAACGATCAACATTCAATAACAAGTTCTTTTCTTCCTATTTGTTTCTAAATTTTTTTATTAGTCAGCTGTCATACATAACTACGCTTTAAATTTTAGCATGTAATACAGTGATCTTATCACTTATTAATGCCTTAAATCTTATCAAATTCACTGCTTGTTAGAAATTTGATAGCTAAAATGCCTTTAACACGCAGCTACGCCCTTGGGCGGTTACTGCCTTGATGCAATTTTGTATCATTTCGAATCATTTCGTACATATTCGTGTAAAAAAAGGATGTCTTAAAAATCAAATAAAAAAGGTAAAAAGTTGAATTGTTTTTATATGTTTTTTTTCGCATGACCCTGCAAAAATCAACTGGTAATAGCTTTTACTTGTGATTTGACAATTTTTATAGAAATTCTTTGAAACTTGTATCTCCATATTTATGCAGTTCCACTGCAAATAATATTGTACAGGTGGATATCTTTACCATAATATTAAAAATCTCAAAAAGAATATGAAGATCCAAAATGGCTCAGTGAGAGCTTTGTTTCCTAAACATGTAAAAGTTGTATTATAGTTAAGTATTCTCGAAGTTATCAATTAAACATATTTCTGAGAATCTTTGTCTTAATAATGAATTTCTTAAAAGTGTAGTTAAATTCAAAGAAGTTTTCTTCTTATGCTGGTGTTCAAGAAACGATCTGCATTAAATAACAGTTCTTTCTTGCTATTTTTTCTCCAAGTATCTTTTTCATTAGTCAGCCGGTCATACATAATTACGCTTTAAATTCAAGCGTTTAATACAGTGATCTTATCATTTATTAATGCCTTTAATAATCTCGTCAAATTTAATGTTTTCTAGGAATTTGGTGGTTAAAACTGACCTAACGAGTTGTAACGCCCAAAACGCCCTTATTACGCAGCTACGCCCTTATTACGCAGCTACGCCATTATTACGCAGCTACGCCCTTATTATGCAGCTACGCCCTTCGGCGACTGCCTTGCTGCAATTTCGTATAATTTTGTATCTATTCGTATAAAACTTTTAACTCTTTTTTACAATTACAGAAATTACCAGATATTTTAAAACTCAAGTAAAAAATTTACAACCATATTTTATGGGTAAAAGCGCTTTTGCAGAATTAAATTTATCATTGCTGTAGTTGATTCTCTACATTCACACTGTTAACTACAATAGTTTTCTTCCAATTTTTTTTACACACCAAAATACAGGTTTTACCATTTCTTAAGTTGGTGAAAACTGTAAAATCTGTCATAAACAAATTCCAAGTGCTACAAAGAAAATTGTAAAATTTTCTACGAAAGGTTCTATAGATAAATTGGTCCATTTTTAATAATTTATATAACCTGGCATTAAATCAATAACTTTTTATTAAAACAGAGTGTAAAGTATGTTACTCTCCACCAACCTTGTCCACAGGGATTTTTTTACCTTTCTGCCAATCAGAATTTCCAGGTATTTGGTAACACTGTTGAATCCTGCTTCTGAAAAAGCGTTAAAAAACGAGCAAGTAAAATACACAAGCTACCTTCCTCTTCAGTCTTACTTCTTCATTCGTGTTTGCTTTGCTTAAAAATGAAAAAGATAAAAAAAATGAAGAATATATCATTAAAACTGGACGCAGGGTATTTCCCAAGGGAAAAATTAACCGAACTAACCAATAAAACACCGTGAATAAAACTAGTTTTTACAAAGGGTAAGCGCCTTGGTTACGTAAAAAAAACAAATAGATACAGATTTAAGGGCAACTATGAATGTTATATAATATTTCGGACATACAGCGACACAATATACAAAAGCTGTTGCTCAAACATATTTCTTTAAAATTTTACTGCTTTGTTAAAAGAATACAGTTGATAAAATATTTTAACTTTTAGTGCTTAGTAATATCTGTCACTCACACACAAATGCTTACAATGATACGGTATTGGAGAACAACTAACGAGTTAAAACTACTGCAGAGATTTTATCTCTATAGCTCTGGACATAGGGCTAAAATACCCTCTTCTGCAAAAGAGACGAAGGAGACATCATATTGCTACAGAACTTGCCATAAATGTGTGTTAGTAGATTGAAGGCAACTAGGATAAAAAATATTTTGACGGTACAACGTCATCGTATAATTCCAGACTTAAAAATAGGGTAAACATAAACTGTGGAAAAAGAGAAATTTTTCACACAATTGTATAAATTTTTAGTCATATATTTTAGTTACAAATGTTAGCAACCCAACGAAAATTCATCACATTTCAGCCAAAATATAAATCTATGTGTAATGATTTAACAATTCTCTGCTTTATGTGACAATTAAACACTTGGGGCAAGGATGTCTATCGATGGGCTAATTCATGCCAAACTAGCTTTTCCGATAGCTAGTTGGGCATGAATTATGTCTTCTCTCATAGCGAAAAAACAAAAAATATCTGAGAACGAGGGTGTCAAAGTAACTGACACAGAGTGTCAAAGAAAAAGTCATTAAAAATAACGTTTTTTTGCAGTCATTTAACCTTTCCGTAGAAGAAATCAAAGAAAATCACTTTGACGAGCCGAGTTGATAACACAAAATCCGACAGAATAACCACCATAGTAAATTCCTTTAAATATTTAAAATAAATATATTTTTACCTTTTTTTTACCTTTTTTTTCTTTCTGTACTCGACTTCGCTTTTAATAGCTAGACATCAGGTAAAAAAATAGTGGCAGCTTATATGCTAAAAAATGAACGGAGGGAATTCCAAAACATTTCCTAGAAATTGTTTGAAGTTCTTAGAATAAAAAACATGTGAATGTTTTAAGTTTATTTATAAAATACATCAACGTCTAAATTAACTACGATACGAACTGAAAATATCGAACGCTTGTATCCTCTTATTTTCGAGAAAATTTGAGTTTTATAGATTAAAAAAGGAACAACAAAAATAAGTGAAGAAAACCTTGTCGTTTAAAGTTAAAGAAAATCTGTAAACAATATTAGTTATTATAAGTTGAATATTCTTACCGACTTGTTTATCAGAAAACGATAAAAATCGAGGCAATGACTTAATAAGTTGTTTAATCGTCTTTGGGTGTATGTGAGGAAATTATAAAGGTCCTAGCAATTGATCAAGAATTTTATTGTGGCAAAACGTCAACAGACAGTCTCGTCACCAGAACTTTTTGAGAATAACTCTCAAAGAGATCTAGGTACGAGAATGACGTATAGAATATATCTTCGGTGTAAGAACATATATATATATTCAGGAAAAAGCTAACAGTATTAGGTACATCTTATAAACAAAAATATTTTGTGAGCATTAATCAATTTTGCACAATGTCGTGTTGACAAATTACCCGTTCACGCAGCTGTTATTATAAATTATTCAAATTCGAGGAAATTCCATCTGTTATATAAATAAAACCAGATGTTTGATTTATTTAGTAATGGTTGGTCGCTGGTTTATTCCCGATTAATAGGGAAACGTCTTTATGTTGCAATTGAGCTTGCTGTACAATGTCTAGAAAATAAATCCTTGTACACCATTTGTACACCATCTTTACACAATTTTGACACGATTTGTGGTTAGTTACTTAAAAATTATCCTTGTCCGAATGAAAATGAGGGTACATTGAAGGTCATCTTAATTGCATCCAGCCTCAGGTTACGTATGATAGAAAAAAAGATTTGAAAAATTTGTCTGCGAAATGATGCTTTGAGAAAATTTCCCTGGAGTGTTCCACTATTAATCTTGGTCTCATAAATAATTATATTTTATTAGGCGTAACTCCTAATAAAATATAATTATTTGAAACCTTAACTAACTCTCATTCTGCTGGTTACCTGGCTATTTTGATTAAAACATAATAGACTGTTAAAGTGCAAGTATTGAAAGTGGAACCCTCCAAAAAAAGTTTGTCGTAGCATCATTTCGTAAAGACTGTGTCAAAACAAACTTTTCAAATCTTCTTTCCTGTCTTATGTATCCTGGGGCTCGATGCAATTAAGGATTACCTTCGATGTACCTTTATTTTCATCCGAACAAACTGCGTGATAATTTCAAAGTTATCAAGCAAAAATCGTGTACAGATAGTGTGCACCGATTCATTTTCTGGATATTCTACAACAAGCTCAATCACAACATAAAGACGTTCTCCCTATTAATCTGGAATAAACCAACGACCATTACTTAAACAAAAAAGCTAACAACTGGTTTCATTCATATAGCAAATTTAAACAGATTGAATTTCCTCGAATTTGAAACATCTATGAATAAGCCAATTGCTTATTCATAGGTCAGTCTCTATTATAACAGCTGCATTATAAATCGAATGGGGATTTATATTTGTCAACACGACATTTTGCAAAATTGATTAATGCTCACAAAATTTCTACTTCTTTTTAGTTTTTTCCTGAGTACATATCTGCTATTACACCGTGGATACACTCTGTACGGCATTCTCGTACCCATATCTCTTTGAGAATTCATTTCAAAGAGTTCTGGAGACAAGACTGTCTGTTTTCGTTTTGCCAAAAGAAAAACTCTTGAGCCATTGCCATGATCTTTATAATTTCTACACATAAACCCAAATACGATAAAACAACAAAAAATTAAGTTGATGCACTCATTTTTTTTTGTTTTCTGATAAACAAGTCGGTAAGACTAATCATCTTATAATGACTAATATTGTTCACGGATTTTCTTTAATTTTAGACGACAAGGCGTTCTTCACTAATTTTTGTTATTCCTTTTTTAGTCTATAAAACTCAAAATTCCTTGAAAATGAGAGGATACAAGCTTTGAATATTTTCAGTTCCGATTGAAATTAAAAAAGTTATGTAAGAGGAGAATTTGTTAAATTTTTTTGCATGATTTTTTTGGGCAATAACTTTCCCAAAATTAGTGAATCAAAATCCCAAAATCATAAATAAAACGGTTACAACGAACAACGTTGTGCAGATGGCCGGACAAAATTTGGGATGGAGGTTGGTGTATTTTATAAATAAACTTAAAACATTCACATGTTTTTTTTTCTAAGAACTTCAAACAATTTCTAGGAAATGTTTAATACGGTATTAAATGAAAATCCTTTAACGCTTACGTTTCTCTATTACACGTCGATGCTTGAAAAAAAGACCTTATAACCAATCCATATGTCAGCTTTTTTTTTGGAATTCCCTCTGTTCATTTTTTAGCATATAAGCTGCCACTATTTTCTACCTGATTTCTGTCGAATAAAAGCAAAGTCGAATACAGAGAAAAAGAATTAAAAGAAGGTAAAAGTATATTTATTTTAAATTTTTAAACGAATTTACTATAGTTTTTATTTTGTCGGATTTTGTGTTATCAACGCGGCTCGTTAAGGTGATTTTCTTTTTTTTTTTTTCTACGGAAGGTTAAATAACTGCATATTTTAATGACTTTTTCTTTGACATCTTCGTTCTCAGGTATTTTTGCTTTTTCGCTAGATATCAGAAAAGCTAGTTTGGCATGAATTAGCCCATCGATAGACGCATCCTTGTGCCAAGTGTTTAATTGTCACATAAAACAGAGAATTGTTAAATCATTACACGTAAATTTATATTTTGGGTTAAATGTGATGAAACTTCGTTGGGTTGCTAACATTTGTAACTAACATATGTGACTAACAATTTATACACATCAAAAACGTTTGAAAATTTTTTCTCTTTTTCCACGTTTATGTTTACCCTGTTTTCAAATCTGGAATTATACGATGATGTTATACGGTCAAAGCATTTTTTATCCTAGTTGCCTTCAATGTACTAACACACATTTATGGCAAATTTTGTAGCAATATGATGTCTCCTTCGTCTCTTTTGAAGAAGGGGGTATTTTAGCCCCACTTTCAGGGCTATAAAGTTAAAAACTCTGCAGTAGTTCCAACACATTAGTTGTTATTCTGCAATATCCTATTATTAACACTAGTCGATAAGGCCCGTGGAGAAATCCACTTAGGCAGATGGGCAATAGAAAAATAGGTTGTTTTAGATGTTTTGCTGACGTCAGCAGTGAAGATCCCAAAAAAGTTAGGGAAATTTATTTTATTATTTTATTGTAATGCGTAGAGGTTGAATCACGCTGATCAAAATAATGTGTAGGATGATATGTTTTCGAGGAACGCAAAAAGAGATATAAGTGTTTAAAAATTGTGCTGACGTCAGCAAAGGCCCGTGAAAACACAAAAATTTTTTTTTCAGAAATTCATGTACCTGTTGCCTCTCTCGTATAGATCTTGAAACGCTGATCAAGAAAATGTATAGGATTATGTATTTTTGACCAACGGTTACGGAAATATTGTGGTTTAGAGGTTTTTTGATGACGTCATAAACCCGTTCATTCCGAAACGGATTTGGGGACCCAGGTTTGGAAAATTACTCAAATTGGTCCCAGGTGGACCCTAGTTACCCACGCGGTTAAAAAACATTGACGTCACCAACTCGTTTCCAAGTTATTTGGCCTCAAAATTTTAGGTGCACTGTAATGGCTTCACTAATCTTAATTAACTTTCCTTTGACGTCAATACTATTTTAGCGTTAAAGTTTGGTAAATTACAGAACAATTTTATAGGCGATGTTTTATAGAATTTGTTAAAGAAAATTGTGAAGAATATAATCCACTTTGCAAAAGTCACAGACAGACAGAACTGGCGTATTATTATATAGACTAGTCGATAAAGACCCGTGGAGAAATCCACTTAGGACATTGAAAATGTTAGTTTGCTGTCGTCAGCATTGCAAATCCAAAAAAAAAAAAAAAAATTGGCAAAATTTAGTTTATTCGTTGCCTGTAACGTGTAGAGGTTGAAACGCTGATCAAAATAATATAGGATCATAACTTTTCTACGAACAACAAAAGACATAAAAGGGTTTTAAAATTTTGCTGACGTCAGCAATGGCCCGTTAAAACGCAAAAAAAAATTTTCAGAAATTTATATCCCTGTTACCTTCATCGTATAGACCTTGAAACGATGATCAAGAAAATGTATAGGATCATATATCTTTGACAAACGGTTGCAGAGATATTAGGGTTTAAAGATTTTTTGATGACGTCATCAACCCGTCCATTCCAAAACGGATTCGGGGACCCAGGTTTGGGAAACTTACCCAAATTGGTCCAAGGTGGTCCCTAGTTACCCACGCGGTGAAAAATCATTGACGTCACCAACTCGTTTCCAAGTTATTTAGCCTCAAAGTTTTAGGTGCACTGTAATGGCTTCATTAATTTAATATAGGATATTGACGTTAAAGTGGTGTTATTGACGTCGCGCCGTAATGTCTGAATATTTACCATATTAGACATGCATTTTTCGGCAATATCAAAGGAAAATGAAGACATCCACTTTGCCTGTCACAGAGACACGGAACTGGCGTATTATTATATAGACTAGTCGATAAAGCCCGTGGAAAAATCCACTAAAGCAGGATAAAAATTTTGATGTTAATGAGATATAAGAATTTAAAGATTTTGCTGACGTCAGCAATGGCCCCGTCAAAACCGATAAATTTTTTTTAGAAATTTGTATACCTGTTGCCTCTATCGTATAGATCTTGAAACGCTGATCCAGAAAATGTATAGGATTATGTACTTTTGACAAACGGTTGCAGAGATATTAGGGTTTAAAGGTTTTTTGATGACGTCATCAACCCACCCATTCCGAAACGGATTTGGGGACCCAGGTTTGGGAAACTTACCCAAATTGGTCCTAGGTGGTCCCTAGTTACCCACGCAGGAGATGACGTCAGTTATTTCCACCCGTTTCCAAGTTATTAAGCCTTAAATTTAAAAGTGCAATGCAATGGCTTCACTAATCTTAATATACTTTCCTTTGACGTCAATATTGCTTTAACGTCAAAGTTTGCTAATTTACAGAACAAATTTATAGGCGATGTTTTATAGACTTTATCAAAGAAATTTTATCCACTTTGCAAAAGTGACAGACAGACACACTTAGCGTATTATTATAAGAGATTTGTTTGTGAGTGACAAATGTTACTAAACACTGAAAGTCATAAGTTATTTGCAACTGTATTCTTTTAACAAAGCATTAAAATTTTAAAGAAATATGTTTGAGTAACAGCTATTCTGCATCGTGTCGCTGCGTGTCAGAAATATTATATAACATACACAGTTGGTTTTAAATCTGTATCTATTGTTGTTTTTTTTGCTTAAGGTGCTTACCCTTTGAAATGCTAATTTTATTGGTTAGTTTGGTTAATTTTTCCCTTGGGAAATTCCGCTCGTCCATTTTTAATAATATATTCTTCATTTTTTTATTTTCTTTATTGAGAGAAAGTAGTTTGTGTTTTTTACTTTCTCGTGTTTTTATGGTTTTTTACAAGCAGGATCCAAAGTGTAACCCAATTTCTGGAAATTATTGATATCTCACAAACAGATTTTTCTGTTCGTTGGCTATTTTTTTGGCCGCAGTAAAGGTAAAAAATCTCGGGCAAGGTTGGTGGAGCGTTAACGATTAACACCTTTTTTTAACAAAAAGTTATTGATTTAATTTCAGGTTAACAAAATGGGTCCTTTTATTTAAAGAATTTTCCATAAAAAAATTACAATTTATTTTGTATTAGCTTAATTTTTTAATTCTAATAGCAAAGAGTATATCGTTAATATTCAGCACCCAAAATTTCTTGTATTTGACAAATTTCATAGTTGTTACCAGCTCAAATAAAATTATGATGCAACCTTTTATTTTGGTGTGTAAATAAAATTTGTCAAAAAACACTGTCACATTTAACAGTGTGAATGCAGATAAACAAATACAGCAGTAATAAATTTAATTCTTTAAATACACTTTTTACCCATAAAATATAACTTTAACTTTTTTATTTGAGTTTTAAGACATCCTGTAATTTCTGTAATTGTAAAGAATAGCTAAAACCAGTTTTACACGAATATATACAAAATTATACGAAATTGCAGCAAGGCATGACGTTGTACGGTCAAAATATTTTTTATCGTAGTTGTTCTCCAATGTACTAACACACATTTATTTTTGTAATAATATGATGTCTCCTTCGTTTCTTTTAAAGAAGAGGTTTTTTAGCCCCATGTCCAGAGCTATAGCGTTAAAAGCTCTGCAGTAGTTTTAACACGTTAGTTGTTCTCCAATACCGTATCATTGTAAGCTTTTGTTTGTGAGTGACAGATATTACTAAGCACTAAAAGTTAAAATATTTTATCAACTGTAATCTTTTAACAAAGCAGTAAAATTTTAAAGAAATATGTTTGCGCAACAGCTTTTGTATATTGTGTCGCTGTATGTCCGAAATGTTATATAACATTCATGGTTGCTTTTAAATCTGTATCTATTTGTTTGTTTTTTTACGTAACCAAGGTGCTTACCCTTTGTAAGAACTAGTTTTATTGGTTAGTTCGGTTAATTTTTCCCTTGGGAAATTCCCTGCGTCCAGTTTTAATGATAAATTCTTCATTTTTTTTATCTTTTTCATTTTTAAGAAAAGCAAAGACGAATGAACAAGTAAGACTGAAGAACAAGGTAGCTTGTGTTTTTTACTTGCTCTTTATTTTATGCTTTTGCAGAAGCAGGATCTATCAGTGTTACTAAATACCTAGAAATTATTGATATCTCGAACAAATTTTTCTGTTCATTGGCTATTTTTATTACGAGGGGATTATTTTCACCTTCTGACAATCCCTACCGTCTCAGATTTTCAGAAAGGTAAAAAATCCTTGTGGACAAGGCTGGTGGAGAGTGAAACACTTTATTTACACTCTTTTTCAATAAAGAATTATTGATTTAATGTCAGGTTATATAAATTATTAAAAATGGACCCATTGATCTATAAAATCTTTCATAGAAAATTTTACAATTTCTTTTGTAGCTCCATTTTCTCAATTTAATAGCAGTAAACATATCATGAATATTCAGCACTTGAAATTTGTTTATGACAGATTTCACAGTTTTTACCAATTTCAGAAATGGTAGAACCAGTAATTTTTGTGTGTAAATAAAATTTTGGAAGAAAACTGTTGTAGTTAACAGTGTAAATGTTGAGAATCAATTACAACAAAAATAAATTTAATTCTTTATTCACACTTTTACCCATAAAATATAGTTGTAATTTTTTTACTTGAGTCGAAGGGCGTAGCTGCATAATGAGGGCGTAGCTGCGTAATAAGGGCGTAGCTGCGTAATAAGGGCGTTTTGGGCGTTACAACTCCGTTAGATCAGTTTTAACCACCAAATTCCTAGAAAACATTAAATTTGATGAGATTTTTAAAGGCATTAATAAATGATAAGATCTCTGTATTAAACGTTTGAATTTAAAGCGTAATTATGTTTGACCGGCTGACTAATGAAAAAGATACTTGGAGAAAAAATAGCAAGAACTTTTATTTAATGCAGATCGTTTCTTGAACACCAGCAAAAGAAGAAAACTTCTTTGAATTTAACCACACTTTTAAGAAATTCATTATTAAGACAAAGATTCTCAGAAATATGTTTAATTGATAACTCCGAGAATACTTAACTATAATACAACTTTTACATGTTTAGGAAACAAAGCTCTCACTGAGCCATTTTGGATCTTCATATTCTTTTTGAGTTTTTTAATATTATGGTAAAGATATCCACCTGTATAGTATTATTTGCAGTGGAACTGCATAAATATGGAGATACAATTTTCAAAGAATTTCTATAAAGATTGTTAAATCGATTGTCTAAAGTGAAAGCTATTACCAGTTGATTTTTACAGGGTCATGCAAAATAAAACATATAAAAACAGGAAACTTGGTTATTTACATGGCAAAGTGCTTTCCTAAAATGTTTGAAATTTTTATGTCTTTGTAAGCAAGCTTGTGGGTGTTCTTCTCTATGTGACCACTCACATTTTTGTTATTGCACTTGTATCTGTTTGAAATGATTTTTATGCATTATTTTCTTTATCGAAAGGTCTGAAAAGTTTTAGAAAATCTAATTCTTATCCTAAAGCAGTATCGTCATTAGAAGCCATACTCACCTTGGATTGCAGGCACAAAACACATTACATACTTTTTTATAATAAACCTGGAAATTTCCTAATTCTTGCGCACTTTTGCAGTATACAAAATTATACGACAAAGTTTCGTAAAATTGCAACAAGTGATTATCAGCCTTTGTTGAGATCAGATCGTACCAAAAATTAACCACTGCAAGAACCTT
Organism: Hydractinia symbiolongicarpus; assembly: GCF_029227915.1. Lineage (NCBI taxonomy): Eukaryota > Metazoa > Cnidaria > Hydrozoa > Anthoathecata > Hydractiniidae > Hydractinia > Hydractinia symbiolongicarpus. The sequence continues at coordinate 10,948,848 of NC_079878.1, forward strand.
TCTCCGTTTTTTATCTTTTTCCTACAGCCTGGCCAGTGCGAAAATCACTAAATTAAAACACTAGACTAAAATTACATGAGCTCTAGACATTCTCCTAAGTTGTCAGAAAGCTCACAAGTTGTCAAGAAGCTCACAAGTTATCAAAAAGCTCTCAAGTTATCAAAAACCTCACAAGTTGTCAAAAAGCTCTCAAGTTATCAAGAAGCTCACAAGTTATCAAAAAGCTTACAAGTTATCAAAAAGCTCACAAGTTATCAAAAAGTTTACAAGTTATCAAAAAGCTTACAAGTTGTCAAGAAGCTCACAAGTTATCAAAAAGCTCACAAGTTATCAAAAAGCTCACAAGTTATCAAAAAGTTTACAAGTTGTCAAGAAGCTCACAAGTTATCAAAAAGCTCACAAGTTATCAAAAAGCTCACAAGTTATCAAAAAGCTTACAAGTTGTCAAGAAGCTCACAAGTTGTCAAGAAGCTCACAAGTTATCAAAAAGTTTACAAGTTGTCAAGAAGCTCACAAGTTATCAAAAAGCTCACAAGTTATCAAAAAGCTTACAAGTTGTCAAGAAGCTCACAAGTTGTCAAAAAGCTCACAAGTTGTCAAAAAGCTCACAAGTTATCAAAAAGTTTACAAGTTGTCAAGAAGCTCACAAGTTATCAAAAAGCTCACAAGTTATCAAAAAGCTCACAAGTTATCAAAAAGTTTACAAGTTGTCAAAAACCTCACAAGTTATCAAAAAGTTTACAAGTTGTCAAGAAGCTCACAAGTTATCAAAAAGCTCACAAGTTATCAAAAAGCTCACAAGTTATCAAAAAGTTTACAAGTTGTCAAGAAGCTCACAAGTTATCAAAAAGTTTACAAGTTGTCAAGAAGCTCACAAGTTATCAAAAAGCTCACAAGTTATCAAAAAGCTCACAAGTTATCAAAAAGCTCACAAGTTATCAAAAAGCTCTCAAGTTATCAAAAAGTTCACAAGTTGTCAAAAACCTCACAAGTTGTCAAAAACCTCACAAGTTATCAAAAAGCTTACAAGTTATCAAAAAGCTTACAAGTTATCAAAAAGCTCACAAGTTGTCAAAAAGCTCACAAGTTATCAAAAAGTTTACAAGTTATCAAAAAGCTCACAAGTTATCAAAAAGCTCACAAGTTATCAAAAAGCTCACAAGTTATCAAAAAGCTCTCAAGTTATCAAAAAGTTTACAAGTTGTCAAAAACCTCACAAGTTGTCAAAAACCTCACAAGTTATCAAAAAGCTTACAAGTTATCAAAAAGCTTACAAGTTATCAAAAAGCTCACAAGTTGTCAAAAACCTCACAAGTTATCAAAAAGTTTACAAGTTATCAAAAAGCTTACAAGTTGTCAAGAAGCTCACAAGTTATCAAAAAGTTTACAAGTTGTCAAGAAGCTCACAAGTTATCAAAAAGCTCACAAGTTATCAAAAAGCTCACAAGTTATCAAAAAGCTTACAAGTTGTCAAGAAGCTCACATGTTATCAAAAAGCTCACTAGTTGTCAAGAAGCTCACAAGTCCGCTACCTTTGCAAATTAAGAAAATCGCGAAATCAAAGAAAATAAAATTCTTAAATGATCCTGGAATTAAAAGGACAATGAGCTGTCTAACTAGTGCTTTACATAAATATAAATTTTCTTTTTAGGTAAGAGTTGAAACCCAATAAGAAATTTCTTTTTCACGATATTCAACACATTTTAATTTGAAGCAAATAATTCCTACAAGAACAATACTGATTTGAAAGCAAATAAAAAACCCAAAATTTCCAAAAAATAATGCACGTTTAAATAAAAACTACAACATAGATCAGTCACAAGTTCAAACCCTTCATATTGGATTCATGCAAAGTTTTATGCAACAATTACAGATAGGGAGATGGGGAACATTCATTCCGCCCCCCCCCTCCTACCACCCCTCTTCCTAATAGGTAAGGGTAAAAATAACCCATAGCTAATAGGGTTAAAGGGAAATTGTTGAAAGTGAACTTTGTACAACCTAAAAATGTATTTGATGTGTTTTCTCAAAATAATTTCTGTAGCTTTCCTTAACGTTTTAAACGTTTTCTTAAAATTTTGACACTTAAAAAAGGATTATGTTGTTCTTTCGCTGTTACTGATAATAGGTCATCGTAAAAAGATTTTGTTTTAAAAAAAAAGAGACTGTAAAACAACGCTATTATATTAATTTAAAAATTGACAATTATATCAATTTGTTAACAAATTCAGCGAAATAAGTCAGAAAATCTTAGAAGTAAAGTAAATTGAATTTAATATCACTCTAATTTTACTTTAAAGGAATAAAAGACATTCATCCTTTAATTTAGAGCCCCAAATGGTTAATGTGATGGAGTCCTATTTACGACGTCTTTCCTCAACACTTCATCCTTCTGAAGAAGTAATAAAGCATGGAAAAGAGGTAATGAATAAAATGTTCCGAGCTCTGCAAACCTCAAAAATGTTTAAAATTGATCGATGTGAACTGGTTGGAGGTGCAGAAAAGAAATCATCAATTTATCTTAAAGTTGATTTTGATTGTGTTGTTATTGTCAACAACATACGTCCATCTCAATTTGAGGAAGTTTTGGATCATTTTGAAGATATTTTACTTTTTAAGTTCGATATTAAAGAATCTGAAATTAAAAAAACGCCAAGAAGAAAACCAAAGACGCTTCAATTTACGTTGGAGGATGTGGATTTTGATGTGGTATTGGCTATTGCACCCGGAGAAAGAAAAGAAGGAGATGCAAAGATGTTGCTTAATACAGCAAAACAAACAGAAAGAAATCAGGATTTTGAAGCCGCTAAAGAGTTAATGAAAATGCAAAATGGCCTCTCAGAAATGGCAGTTCAATTTTTAAAAAAGCAAACCCCTTTTGTTCATGAATTCATTCGATTATGCAAGTACTGGAACAACACCTTGTTTTTTGAGTTGGTTTTCAACAACGTATATGTCTATGGTCGTTCGTCAATCATTGAATTATTGGCAATTGATGCTGGTTTGAAACATCATGGAAACTTTTCCCTGTCCTTCAAAACGTTTTTAGAAACTGTAAAAGACATCAAAAATTGTGAAATTACTTTTGAAGACACCTATTACAGAGCTGACCAGATACCAACGTCGGCCAAAACACGGCCATATTTGATTGATCCTGCAAATCCTTATCACAACTTCCTCGAAGATGTAAAAGAAATACATTTACAAGAATTTGCACGGTTTGCGTCTGATACCTTACAACGATTTTTAAGCAATGACCTTCCTGGATTATTTGAACCACAACCCGATTGGTTAGGACGGCCGCTTAAGCCAAAAAAATGGATAGTGGGTATAGAGGATGGAGTTACTATAAAAACGCCTTCAATTGACATTAAAAGTTTACCGTCACATTTGAAGAACGAAAAATCAATCAAAAGCATGAAGAATTATATGGCTGTTCTCGAGAAAAATATGGAAATGTCAGCAAACTGCAATCCTGTTGACCCCACCTATGTGCAGGGGAAAATGCAAGATGCTATTGACAAATTGTTTTCTGGTGGACATCAGAATTGGTCAAGCTCATCTGAAGCACATTCAAATCGTGCAACCACAGTCACTATACCACTGGTTGATGGCAGGAATAAAGCAGTAAGAGTCAGCTGTGACTGGGAATAATTGACATTGTGTTGATGATTTCGATATGGTGAATCTTTAAACATTTTTGTTACAAGGAGTTCACTCTAACAGGATTTGTAATTTTTTTGCATTTTCAGTATTTGAAAAATTAGTCATCATATTTGCAGTATATCTAAGCATCTAAGATTGAAAATAGAATAATGTCCGAATTGTGCAAATTCAACCTACCAATCTGTAATATATCAGTCAATGCAAATATGCCAGTTGAACATTTGTTATTTTCATTATTATTTATGTTGTTATAATAGCGGTCTAAAATAGTCAGTTACTGTGATCATTTTTTTCTCAGAGATATTTTATGACTATTCATCAGCGCCAGCACGGGGATGATTTTCTCAAGCCCTACTATTAGTTTAAATTTGCACTTTCTTATTGTGAAGATTTATATAACTTACTTATAAAAGGAATAAATAACTAAGTATGTACATTTTAGTGCCTCCATATAATCCAATCTATATTATCCAATCAAAAGAGGCACCTCTGAGTTTGTCATGTGTTGACGAAAAAAACATAAAGCATAAAGGTTGATATTTTTACCATTGCTTACATCAACCTTTTTTTAAATCAGTCTGGTAATGATAATTAATTGGTTTAGTGAATGTCGCTTTTTTATGACCAGGTAAAGTTCTGTTTTGGTGTTCCTGTAGAGGGCATTTTGTAAGATTCAATTATAGCCAGATGATTCTGCACATTTTAATGATCGCTGTAAATAACGTTTAATCAATGAGATTTTTTGTTCACATATTCATGTATCGAAAACTTTTACTTCAAAGATAAGATTTCTGTTCTTTGGAATTTGTTTTATTGTCACAAAACGACGGAGAAGGAGAAATACTGACTGTTTATTGCTACTTTCAGATCAAGAACTTACTAATACACCATTTTCAAATTTCGAGTAAGGGTGAACTTTACTCAAGCTTCTCTTGTTTCAGGTTCAACTATTACCAAGTCGTTGCTCCTTGTCATCTCTTTCGAAAGATTCACGTGTTAGCTTTAAAACTAAATATCACCAAAACTATTCCGTTTTTTGTCCTTTTACTTTTTCATTTTTTTAGATTTGCAATATTATGGATTCGTGTTATTATAAAAAATACGTGTGTATATAATGTATATATAATTTTTAGTTCTCTTTTTTCAATTTGAGGAAGTTTTGGATCATTTTGAAGATATTTTACTTTTTAAGTTCGATATTAAAGAATCTGAAATTAAAAAAACGCCAATAAGAAAGCCAAAGGCACTTCAATTTACGTTGGAAGGTGTGGATTTTGACGTGGTGTTGGCTACTGCACCCGGAGTAAAAACAGAGGAAGATGCAAGAGCATTACTCAACAAAGCAAAACAAAGGGAAAGCTTAGAAGCTGCAGAAGAATTTATGAAAATGCAGAATGAGTTATCAGAAATGGCAGTTCAATTTGTGAAAAAGCAAACATCCTTTATTCATGAATTTATTCGATTATGTAAATACTGGAACAAGACCTTGTTTTTTGAGTTGGTTTCCAACAACGTATATGTCTATGGTCGTTCGTCAATCATTGAATTATTGGCAATTGATGCTGGTTTGAAACATCATGGAAACTTTTCCCGTTCCTTTAAAACGTTTTTAGAAACTGTAAAAAACATCAAAACTTGTGGAATTACTTTTGAAGAAACCTATTACAGAGCTAACCAGGTACCAACATCGATCAAATTACGACCATATTTGATTGATCCTGCAAATCCTTATCACAACTACCTCGCAGATGTTAAAGAAATTCATTTAGAACTTTTCTCAGACTTTGCATCTGTTACATTACAACGACTACTGGGAGGTGAAATTTTCTTACTTTTTGAACCGCAACCAAACTGGCTATCACAGTCAGTTCGACCGAAAAATTGGATGATGGGTATAAGGGATAATATAGCTTTAGAAACACCTTCGATTGAGTTCAACAAAGAATTGCCCTCGCATTTGAGGAATGAAGAATCGATTAGAAGTCTGAAGAATTATCTAGCTGTTTTGAACAAAAATGTCGAAGTTTTAACAACTAGGAATCCTGTTGATTCTTCATATGTGCAGAAAGAAGTGGAAAATGCTATCGACAAGTTATTTATTGGTAGAAGTCAATGTTGGTCAAGTACAACTGAATTACATTCAAGTCGTGTTATCACCGTTACAATTCCTTTACGTGATGGCAGCAAAAAAGCGGCAAAAATTAGCTGTAACTGGGAATAATACAACATTGGGATTGTGCAGACTGTTTTTAACTTCTTTCAAATAACTGGGCTTATCACTCTATCAGTATTTTATGACTAGCCTAGAGTTTCGAGAGAATAACTTTCCCTGATTTCTGCCAAACGAAATCCTCAAAAAATCTGCCCTTTTACCATTTTATAGCCGTGTTATAGACACACGAAATGCGATATAAAAAAGACTGCTGAGCCCTTGTATTCTCTTACGGGACACTGACTAGACATCAGAATAATAATTTAAGGTTCTAATCGTTCACGGAACTAAAAAAAATATTTGTTAGTCACCCGTTGTACTTATTTCTCGCACCGTTATTCCATGCCCTAGTTATGAAATTTACCTGGGGTCATGGTCCCTGTTATGATACACTTATAGTTACTGTATTATAAACCACACGTTTTTCTTTTTATTATAGCCAGAAAATTTAGGCTTAGAGTCTCAATGTAATTATTACGCTTAGAAAAAGTAAACTATATTAAACAATAATTTGCGCGATAATCTGTGCATTGAGCAGATGACGCTCCTCTTGTAAATAGGGTTTAAAAGAACTGATTTTGCCCTTTTCTTATAATTTAAAAGATTGATCAGGTAAGAACACATTAAGAACAATTCCAGATAAAAATAAGCACATCAAGCTTCAGCTAAAATTTTGACGGTCTTACAAAAAATGTAAATGGATAAAACAAAGTTCACAAAGTAAAAAACCGAAATTATAATCAGTGAAGATAGAGCATTCATTTTTTCATTATAATTCCATTTGTTAATTTCTAAACAAAGACGAGGAAGAGGGCAACAAACAAAGAATCAAAACTTACAAAATCTTTTGAAATTTATTGTTCTCTTCTTCTTATCATAAAATTGGTTGTTGCTAATTTCGTCGAAAAGGCGCGAATACTTAAACATTTTTAACAAAATAAACAACGCAACCTCAATTGTCCGTGACTTTGTCGGTGCACGCATTGGGAAAACTGTAAAGAATACGATTTTTTTTTTATATTTTTCATCATACTATATTTGGTAATGTCGTTTTTTATGCGTTTATATTAGTGTCACGTGACCATACGCCGCGTATACTATACTTTTTTTTTGAGAAAAGAGAACGCGGTGAACTTCGTAATGGGGGCGTCTGTGTTAACATTGGAAATCCCGTTAAACGGAGAAACAAGGAAAGTTAATTACCCGTGACTTTTGTATGAGAAGATTTTTTGAATCAAATAAAAACACGCAAAGACAAAGTAAATTGTATATCACAATTTCCTTTCCGTAGAAGAATTTTTTGCGTGCACAAACTGACAGAATATGGTTATTACTAATATAGCATATATTTTGTTCCAAAATCCTCACAAATTTAATTTTCGCGAAAATTCATCCTCTTAAAGGAATTGTGGTTTGACAAAGTTATTTAGCTGAAAATTATGTTAAATGTAAAGCCTTTCTTTTGCAGGATTGTAGTATAGAAATTATACAATTATTTGGGGATACTAACTGTAAGCTTTGCAACCTTTACTCAATATATTTTGTAGGTAATTGTAGTTCACTAGTAAATGAGTAAAAAATACTATTTTTCTGACATAGCTACTATTAAGTTCGCCATAAACATCTAGACTTTATTTTGTCAAACAATATTCCTTCGAAGATCCACGCAGATAGCACACATATTAAAGATGTCTATTTCTACTTTTTATCATTCTATTTTTTCCAGAATTCTTTTTTCTAACATTAAGAACTATTTTAATTTCAGAGACACTACATTTGTTTGTTACTTCAACCACTTTTGTATGATGAAAAAGATACATTTTCAAAAAAAGAAAAACACTTTTATTTAAAAATTAAAAAAGTATGAAGCCTTTCGTAACTGAATTTTCGTAACAGTGTTACATTATCATTATAATAATGAAAAAGTTGCGTACCTTAAAAATGACTGGTACAATATTTTTTCAAAAAATCATTTGAACTACCATAATAACTGGTGAATAGTCAAAATTCCGTCAACTCTGTGTGAAATACCTACTTGGTGCAGCATTCTAACCACCTCATCAACTCCACTTTAAAAGATAGTAGACACGAGAACTTCTACGCTCTTATACGGTTAAAAACACTTGTTAGTGTTGTTGTAACGTTTCATTATAATAATAAATACTATATGAAACCTGCTATTATTTTCCTCATTGTGTTCATTTTCGCAAAGTGAGACAAGACTAGCGGACTAAAAATGCAACAGGAAGCGCTTTCAACATGATATTGGCGTAAGAGCTCTTAATTACTCCTAATAACCTAACTATGCTATTGCTAGTCAATTTAGAGTACTGGTGAAGTATAATAATTAGTGGGCAAGTAAGACAAGTAGCCAGGGAATTGACGATTTCAGCTGCGTTGTTGTTCTCTCTGTTTACTCAGAGTCTGTTTAATGGCCACAAGATCCGACAGTATTTATCTGTAACGCTTAATTCCAATGAGAATGATGTACACTTAAAATGAAAAAGGTTTTGACATAAATAGATGTAGTAAGTTGATTTAGTTTGAATTTGTGTGAGGACTGGTAACAAGGCTGGTAAGTTTAACACTTTTGCTAACCGCATACACATTACATTGGTTATTGTGTTATCGATATTGTCTCTGGAAAAATATTTGAAATTTCCAATCAAGTTATTGCGTAATTTCATCGAGCCGAAACGCTTGTTTTTATTTGACTGTAATTTTTTTAGACAATCTGTAGTTTTGTCAATGCCCATATGCGTTAACAAGAAGCCTCGTCAGCTTACTTTGTTAATAGTGGGAATTTAAGTCAAATAGAAACAAGCTTTGAAAAAGGTTTTTATTGACATCATCTGATGACGTATGTGCTAGCGTATCCCTACGGAGAATAAACAAAGTTATAAACGATTGAACGCAGTGAATTAGTTTATAACCAACAATGAGCGTGATCTCGCCGATCTTCTGTTCTTTTAAAAAATTTCAAAGTGTGTCAGATATCATTCCGTAATATTTAAACATACGGCCTACCAAGCACGTCATGTGTAGCTACAAATATTCCGTTATAGCTAAAGCTTTTTACTAGACATCTCTCGAAAAAAATGTGGCCACAAACTATTTCTGCTTTAATGAAAATAAAACACAGGTTGTCATGCTGGACGACATTTGACACAATATCCTGCCACTGTTAAAACTACTTACCTATACTTTCAACCTACTGGCTCTATCAAGTTCATAGCACTCAACCAAGCCGCAGTATTATATTCGATGTATATAACTCTTTAAATGACATGTTCATGTGAACGTATGTAAATACTTTAAAGAAACATATACATGGTCGTTCAGCATATATATTTTTATGGTAATATTTCGACCTCCGATGTATATAAGTATTCAATTTCGGAAAGACTGGACCGAGCTTAATGTACCATTATAGTCCTTTTATAAAGAAGACTGAACAGAAGTTAATTCTGCAAAAAATTGTTACCTCCAAAAGGATTGTAAAGTCATTCAATGTTGTTGTTCTATTTTATCTTGAAAAAAGAAAAAAGGTCAATACATAACTATTAATTTTGACTAGATGTCGCTATCAGTAACCTGTATTTATTTAAAAGTTCTGCTTCTTCTTCTAATGTCAAGTCAAGATAATCATCATCCGGATTTTGAGCAATGTCTTTTAGCGTTTCAGCTACCTTTAAGTCTATTTCATTGTCGTCTTCATCTGAACTTTCATCAGAGATAGAATCTAAATACAGGAAGTTGAAGGACATTAATTCTGGGACACAAATTCTAAAAGGACAAAGGCTCTAAGCAGTGGCATTAATTACTGCTTGGTTGCCAGGTTCGTTAAAATAAACAATATAGCTGGGAGCAGAAGCATCCCATTGGTTGTATATTAGACAGAAGCATTCCATTGGTTGTAAATTAGAACAAAAGCATTCCATTGGTTGTAAATTAGAACAGAAGCATTACATTGGCTGTATATGAAGTTACACTCCCGGATCGCATCAAAAAAAATTGATAGAAAAATCAAAGGTTAGCGTTAGGCTTATTAACTGTAACTTGGAGGAGTAACAACGGCATTTATAAGTTATAAGATAAGAATTAGGACTTTCTCGATGTGTCCTTATAAAGGAAAACATGTACAACACTGTTGACACTACTACATAGGCCTATAAATTGCCTTTGGATCTCACACCAGTTATTCTAGTAAGGTAGTCAGACTATGATGACAAAAAAATAACATTATTTACTTTCATCGTATGCTTCCATTGAAGATGAATTTTCAGTTTCATTATCAATTGCAGCTGACGGTGAAGCATCGTTATTCAAATTTGTCGATTTTTCGGTTTGTTGTTTTAGCAACTCCTCCATACATTTGTTGACGTCACCATTCCATTTTTTCAATGTTTTCTCGACTAATGGTAATGGAAAGCCAATGGCCACAAACTGAATGAAAGACGTCAAATAATTAAAATATCTATGTGAATATACCACATAAATAAGCACGAGAAGGCATATTAGTGCTTATGTATGGCCTATTGTTGATGCGGATTGTATTTTTCTGGATAAATTAATTCATTAGCAATTACCTGTTGCGTCATATGCTTCGGAAAGGAAGTTCTAAAAAAACAAGTAGCTAGTAAATATAGGAGAGACTACAAGAGGAATTAAAAACAAGTCACGCAAGTAATCGGCAGAAAACAGTTGGCTAAAAAATGACACTATTGGCAAACACAACCGGCATAGTCAATGTGGGTTAAGGTGAGAATCACGGTCCCTAAAACAATATCCAATACGAAATAGGTATATTTTATCATACGCACTCTACTGGTATATTCTCGTCCTTTTTGACGTAATTTAACACTGTAGTCTTAATTTTAATCTGAACTAGGGGAGGAGGTGCTCAAAAAATCCTCCCTGAAACTTCTGAAACCTAGGGGTTTTTAGGGGTCCAATTTCAGTTAGTGTCGGAATAGTTTAAAAAAAATTGTCATGACGTCACGTGTGTTGTCACGGCGACTCTTCGGTTAGCAGGTGGTCAGAACAAATCAGGCAAAAATTTATTTTTTTGTATACGTTTATTAACAGTCGCCAAATCATGTGCTTTTATGAAATAATTTTGTGCTAAATCTAAATTGCGTGCAGCTCTTTTTCTTGTTCCAAAATTTATGTACCACCGTTGTAGCCTATTGTCAGGTATTGTCAGGTATGATGATGTCATCTTACACTGACGTCAATAATTTTTCTTTCCTTTTCCACTTAGGTAGAGGAAAAATGACAAAAAGCCGTTCTTAAATTTTGATGATGACAGCACTGTGAAGTTCATATACATAGAATTTTTTTAAAAATTTTATTAACCCGCGTAGCATCTAATGTGAAAAGCTTGAACCTGATGAAAATAATGCACATAAACATGTAGATTTAACGAAAAGTTAGGGAGATATTTAAGTCTAAAAATTTTGTGGACGTCAGCAATTTTTTCAGTAATTTGTTTACACGTTCCCTTTATTGTGTAGAGCTCAAATCGTTGATGAAGAAAATGTATAGGATCATGTACTTTTGAAAAGAAAAACCCAATTAGGCAAAAAGGATAACAAATATCCGTCATTTGAATTTTAATGACGTCAGCAAAGATTTTAACCAAAGTTTTTTTTACCTGTTGCTTCCGTTGTGTAGAGCTTAAAATGCTGATTAGAAATATGTATGGAATGATGTGCTTTTAACCAACGGTTAAAGGGATATGTGGATTTAAACTTCCGAAACGGGTGGGTTGAGCCAGATTCAGGAAATTGGTCCTGTTTTAGCCCCAGGTAGTCCCTAGTTACCCACGCAGGAGATGACGTCAGTTATTCCCACTCAAGTTAGTTAGTCTTAAATTTAAAAGTGTAATGCAATGTCTTCACCAATCTTAATATACTTTTCGTCGTCAACATTATTTTTACGGCAAAGTTTGGTAAATTACAGAATAATTTTATAGGTGATGTTTTATAGACTTTGTTAAAGAAAATAATAATAAATATAATCGAATTTGCAAAAGTCACAGACAGAGACTGAAGCTTCGTATTATTATAAGAGAAGAGTGTATTTTAACCAATCTATAGGGGCTAAAATTTAAAAAAATGCTGTTTAGTAAGTCCTAACTATCGTGAGGTCTCCCTAATCACTTAATTTTCAAAGAATTTTGTAAGTTTAAAATCTCGTCCCTTCAAAAAACGGCTCTGACAAAGTATAAAACTGATATGAAATACTTTAAGGAAATACTTACTGTTCCATCAACAGCGTGTCAGGATTATTCTGCAGTATCTAAAATATAAACACTAATTAATAATTTTATTTTATTTTATCCTTGAGAACCTAGATGCTCGTATGCTTATGTAAAGTTTCATAAAAATTTTAACATTTCACTTCAGGGTTTATTATAAATGTATACATGGTTAAGATAAAATGAACAAAACAAAATTTCATTTCCCTCTCAAAAGTTGCTCATGTGTAAATGCATATACCTTGAAACAACTAATTGCGCATGTGCAGTTCTATGATTATTACAACTTTTTACTCAGGAAAGCTACTTCAGTTCCTAATGGCGCTATTATCAACGAGGCTCCAGCGAGGAAGGTCCTAGTGCATTTAAAGACAATCGCCTAAGACATCAATCCTATTCTTATGCTGAACCTTAAGCAGAAAAGATAGATTCATACTTTTATAATCTCTGTCTAGACTGCGCTTTAAACTTAAGACCTTCCGCACTGAAGGCGAACTCATTACCACAAGGCCACCAGTCGATGGCTTTGCAGCATTATATAATAAAATGCACGTATAGATGAAGGTATTTCAGCGGCAGGTACGACTCTGCATGTCATTTTTAAGCTCTATTCGATGGAAACAACGACTTACAACAACAGTAATAACTTTAAAATCATACTTCAAGTGCATCGTTAATATTGTTATTGCTTCGTTTGATGGCTGCCAAAGATATCTCGTGACAAAATCCCATTTCTGTCAAATTTCTAACATACTCCATATTCACCCTAAAAATAGTCATGTAAGTGACAGCGAGAATGTGTCAGTCTCCAATTACGCTTCCGTTTTTTTTTCGGTTTTACTACATGGACAACTTCATTTTTCTGAAAATTGTTTACCTATCATTAGTTCTAGTTTTCTCACATACAAGGTAGAAAATTGATGTAACGAAGGCTTACCATCTTGTGTTATAACACATATTTGTGATTGCTTACTTACTTGCTAAGAATATTTTATTTTTGAATCATTTAAGATGTTGTATTTACTGATTATAAAAATTTTAAATGTTTCGAATCCACCAACTTACCATTAACAATCAAAGAGTTCTCCAACAACACCCTACTATTAATATATTTCAAAAATTGCCCCTATCACTCCACCCCTACCACTCCACCTCTACCATTCCACCCCTCTGCTATTGGAGACCAGAGAGTAAACAAATATAACAATAAATCACTATATAGGAAACAACTAAATTCGCCAAAAAAGCACTTACAAATCGCCCGATGTTGTCCATCCAAACTTTCTAGCTGATTTGCGATCTTCTTTTTCTTTTCTTTCCCTTTCTTTGCGTGCCAACATTTCCTACAATAAATATAAAGAAATGTAAAACAAATAATTACAGACATTTTACCATGAAATTTCGTGAATCAGTACTAAATTTTAGACTACGTTCAGACTATTATTCGCCTACTGGTCGAATATGCAGTTAGCAGAAGCCAGTAAAGAAATGAAAGCTATGTCATTGTTTTATATTACAGGTTGGCCACTCATTTTCCAAAAGTTAATTCAAGGAGTTTTCAAGAAGTTTTAATTTTGACTTCTTTTTCAGAAGTAATGTTGTTCGCAAAAACAGAAATTTTAATGAGAGAAAAACAATGAACAGCTCTTATAACCCGACGACCGAAAAAAACCCGAGCCTAAACAAAATACAGATTCAAAAAATTATTATTGTTTTTCTTTATTTTTACAACTTTCCAGGACTTCTTCCTGGAATTAGAATATACTCCTGTTGTATTCTATTTTCAGGACCTTCAAGGAAGTGTTTAATAAAGTTATCTTTGTGCTACTGAGAAATTTATTTTGCAAACTAATCTCCGCGAGCAAGGCTTTACTCCATCTGTTCAGTTTTTTTTAAAAGCAGCAAATAAATTAAAAAATTCGAGACGCATTATAATAAATTGGAATGTATTGGAAAGGGGTACTGACCCAAAAACAGTTTATGTATGCAGTTTCTTGAATTTTGTTTCTCGGGATAGCAAAGGACACGCCAATTTAAAAAATACAGCATACTCCCATCAATTGGGATTTCTAGGGAAACTTATTGAATGTTCCAGTTAAGCAAATCTCTTTATAAGTAGGGATTATCATAAAATTTTAACTTACCAAGATAATTGCAGTAAAACTACCCGTATTATACTGTATCTCGCAGAAATGTTACTTAAAGATAATGACATAGTAAGAAATAATCAACCCACTTCTTTTCTTCTTGAAATCCATTCAATCGCCAGTGTGACGTCACCCCTACAAGCACGCAGCGATAGCCTAGCCTCCCTGGTGGAAAATCCCATCGAAACTACTGTAACGAAATATAAAAACTGTATTTATTCTGTTGTAGGTGTTGACCATCATAGCAACCAAAAATGAACTTAAACTTTGCTGACAGGTAATTATCAGAAACGCTTTTCATGTATACATATAAGAATGTTGAAGAGGAGTTTTCGAAAATAGAAATGGAAAACTTACGTTGTGAAAATTTGTCGTCGTCCACTTCAAGTCTTTTAATATGCACTTCAGCCTGTTAATTAGAAAAAATAAGGCAAAATATTACAAACATTAAAAATATCCGAAAAATTCGTACAATAAATTTAAACCTGCTAATCAAATACAATTATTCTACAAAAGATGTAGCAAGTCATTTTCCCAATTTTTAAGGGGAAGGAGAAGAGTGGGGGAGGAAGGGGGGAGAGGGTAGAGAACTATTTATGACTTTTTGCATTATTTTTCAATTTGAATTTATTTTGATACAGCGGTTTTTAACAATGCTTTTTATTTGATGCTAAAAAATGCTTATCTCCTTTTTGGACAAGGATATTCCATCTAAAACTAACAGATATACATATTAATTATACACAAAATCTTACCTTGTTCAAAGCATCAGAAGCTTCTTCGTTATTTCCACGCAAGTAATTACATATAGCTTCAAGTAGATGTACACGAACAAATAACGCCAACTCATTCATATCGCTTCCCTAAATCGAATATTTTAATCATAAAAGCACAGAAATATTTATTTTTATTTATTTATTAGGATTATCCCAGATAGTCTATTTAGTTCTTAATTGTACTGTTATTAGCCTTACAAAAGTGGTCATGGAGAATTTAAAGCTTCCACTGCTACGAAGAGATATCAATCCTATTCTAATGATAACTGATATTAATCGATTTACACTATTTTAGCATCTACCATGACTCAGCCGGGGTTTGAATCGTAGATCATCCACACTGAAGCGAACGCTGCACCACAAGTTACCCAGTTGGTAAAACAGATTTTTGCCCTAATGGTACTGACAATATTTACCTTTACAAACGTCAACCTCTCCAGATTTGGTCCGTAGCTTTTACTAAGACAGTCTTTACAAACTCTCAACTTCTCTTCTAAATGGAAACACACTTCTTTTAGTGTCTGTTACATAATAAGTAGTTGGGATTTAAGATGAGAAAGCACAGAGAAATTGTATTTAATGCAAAAAAAGAACACATTTTCTTTGATTTTAGTTGATTTTAGGAGACATGTAGCGTACAGCAAAAAAGAAAACAGTATGTCTAGTTTTCATCTGTAAAACAATACACAGTGATTTTCGACCGTCGTAGATACCGTAATGCTTCAAATAAATTTCATCAAACGCCCTTGCTACCAATATTTTTTTCAGTATACGCCCTCCCTAATAGACGCCCTTTTTATAAACACGTGTCCTATAGATAGGCGGTTAATCAAAACATAATGAAATTATTGATTTTCACTGATCTTCATTAAAACTCTTGAAATAATATATGGTAGCTATTAGCAAGGAGGTTTAGGTTGTTAATATAATTGACGATGGCAGTATTAATTCTGATGTAGGTATCATGTGAAAAAAATACATTTTTTGCTGGCAAGCCTTTGTATACCTCCTACCTTTTTAAGCGCCTCCTCCTTTCGAATATGTGCTGCCTCTATACATTTACATTATCATTCACTAGATAATTCGGTAAAGGTTTATTGCTTATCCTGTATAAACACTCGTTAAATAAATAAAAAATAACCGTTATTCGCGTTATCGATCACGTTGCCATTCGCGTTGTCACCATCACTACCAATACGGCACCAGACTAACGAAGAACATAAAATACCGCTCTTTTTATTTTAAGGCCATTACAAGATAGATAAGTAAAAAAATTACCTGCATCTGGTAAATAATCCAATTTTTGCAGTGAAAAATAACACCAAACAATATCGAGACACAACACAGCATAATTATCCACGGCGTTCAACAGTTCTGATCTGCAGTTCCTACAAAAAGAAGCTTGGTTATATTTTATTAATTCACAGACTTAAAATTTCCATTTATTTCTCAGATTGCTAGAAGAGTTTTGGACACCGGGTTAAAAAAATTCTTTATAGCTCAATGGAGAAAACGTACAGCTGGCATTATATGAGGACACCAAGACCTAAATGTTGCAAATTATGTTTTCATATAATGCCAGTGGGTCAATAAGCAGAAGCTGAGAGAGGAAGTTGATGCAGTTGTTTGGGTTTATTGGTCTGAAATTTTTCATTGAAATGAAGTAGCATTAACTTAATATCAAAGGGATCACGGGGGAATAAATGCTGTTGAAGTTATATTACGAAGCCTAAAAAGTTGTTATTAGCAAAAATCTTTCCCTGTGCCAAGATAGCGATTATTTTCTTAAAACATTTACCCTGTGGGGATTAATTATCGCAAATTCCACGAGTTTTGTCAATTTCGCAAAAATTATTAAAAAAATCGCTATTCGCGAAATTCGGGAAATTAATTTCCGCGAGATTTAGATGTTTTTTTCTTCTTAATGTACGATTTACACTAATTTCTTTTTACGGTTTACAGAACTACTTATAACGCATATGTGAATTTCAACCTTCTCTCTTAAAAAACGGTTTGCTGCAAATTGAGGCACTAAAAGTCACCAACTTCTTTTTTCGCAAAAATTCATGAAATCTAATTTAAGCGAAATATTAGGACGCGAAAACGAGTTATTAGGAAAACTAACTTTTATTTTTTCAAATAATTCATGAAATTAGTTCTTGCGGAAATTAATTCCTAAAAATAATGACAGAAAATGTCAAAAAAATTTCACCTTGAGATCCCTTCAAAAATATACTGCTATACCTGAATTCTTGATCTGCCTCCAAAAACATTGACAAACTTTCAAGAAATTTCTTCTGTTTTAGTAATACTCTGCCTTTTTCATGCAGAGTCATAGCAACACTCAAACTCTAAAAAAAAATATAGCACTCTTTATAACTATCACCGGGGTGAAATCTTAACCATCAATCAAGTCACCTGTTTTCAGCCTTTTAGTCAACCCAATTCCCTGCACTACATTTCACAAGACGAAATGTAAAAAAACAAAACTTCATTTTACCGCGATTCCAGTGATTGAGAAAAGTGAGGAATAAGTGCCCGGTATGACAGTAAATACTCGTCCCTCTTCGTTAATTCAGGTTATTTCTCACAGAAGAAGGTCAAAAGACATAAAATCACGCCAACCAATCTGATCAGAGCGCCCCCATATGTAAGCTTTACCTTTGCCCTTAATGGTAATATGCCAAGGTGAAACTTCACCAAGTATAGATAATATTTTGAATCTTTTGAAGACAGTGATATGTTACTCTTTTTCTTATTATATTTACGCCACCATAATAAAATTCGCAAACCGCAACACAATTGATATAAAAAGAGTACAACTTGCATTTGACTTGACTTGACATAAATACAGTCGAAGAGTAGCACAGTTAAAACTGCTATTTTTAAAAAAAAATGAAAGAAAAAAATTGGAATATGGCTCCTGTAAAAAAAAATATTGAATACCTTTCTCTCCTCTTCAGGTAAATGAATTTTATTTCCTTGTTGGTCGTTTATTTCCAGAAAAAAATGATCATGTTTTCCACGGCCCCCTAAATGTTAAAACAAAAATATGACCACAACCCTAACTACCAAAACTCTATTAACACATCTCCCTGTTGTTTTTTTTGTTTATTTGTTTATGCATAAACTTTTCTGAGTCTACTAAAATACTAACTATTATAAAGAAAAACATGAAAGTCTGAGTGCATGATAGAATTCAATTGCTGATCACTACCAAAAGGTTTTTAAAAATCTCTATTATTTTGCGAATTAGTTTACATCTTTACTTATTCAGTATGAGTAAGTATTACGTTGTACAAGTACAATGCAACCATTGATTTCAACCACTAGGTTTTATTTTGAAGTTAATTAATTTTGAAGTCTTTAAACAAGTAACCAATAAATAACTAAAAAAATGATATTCAAACCATCAGTTCGTTTAGCAAGAGCTTCAACAATCTTTTTTGTTTCAGCAGCACGATTGGATGTTGATACCTCGTCATCACAAGAATACGACTGTTTCAGAGTTAAAATGACCATGATATTTGCACCATTCGTTACATTCTGGGTTGAGAGGGAAGTGCCTAAATAAAGTACACTTGTACAGACAGAAAATTGTGTACAAAACCTTGGACATCATCCATTACTAACCTAGTGCCCCTAATCACTCTAAAGATTTTTATTTTTTGTTATTTATTCCAAATCCAAGGTGTACTAAAAATTCGCGAATTACAACACGACACGCGGCCGGGGGTTTGGGATTCAATACTCGTACCCAAATGTAAACAAAGACGTGCCAAGATGGGCGATAAATCTCTCAAAAGAGGCTCTTCTTTTTGGTACTTCTTGTATGCTTTGTTACCGGAGGGTTCAAAGCGCAGCTTGCACCACTTGCGGGAAAATTAAATATGGCTGCGCTAACTCCGAAAAGCCTTTTGTAAAAGCCTTTTCGAATTTTATACTACAAAAGTATCATCTTTTTCTTCTTTTTTCTTTTACATGTCTTCTAGCTCAACTTTAAATAAGTAAACTTTGAATAAATTATAAATATTACTATTATTTACAACCGATAGCCTCTTTAGATCATACTGTACTGTTATCAACAAGGCTAACGGGGTCCTAGTGGATTTAAAGTTCCAATTTGGGCTTCAGAAGGCATGCAACTTTGGCTCAACTAGAAAACTGCAGGTTTGAACCCACAACTTTCTACACTTGAGGTGAACGCTTTACCACAGTTAGTAAAAATACTGGTACAAGCTGTTCTATTCTATAAAATTTATTCTCGATATACCAAACGCTCCGGTAATGCAATAGTTACCAGTGTTTTTTAGTGCCAAGGAAAGCTGATTTTTGCCTGCATGTTTGAGCATGTTTATTGATTTTATCCTTAAAACAGCACATTTCTACCATGTTCCATCATTTTTCATATCACCATTAAAAATAGTTTACTGTTAGTTAATCCCTTTATCTTTCCCTTGTTTGTGGTACACATTAAATGTTTTAGTTAATGTTATAAAGATAAAGGATGGTTTCTACTCCTATTTTACAACAAAAAAATTCTGGCACATTTGCATTTTTTATAAGCAAAATAAAACTGTGCATTATGTTTTCAAGGCTATTATGCAAAAATCAACTTTCTTGGGCCAAAAAAAAGTTTGAGTTTATTCTTATTTATTAAATTCCTAGACTATTACTTTGAACCTATATTACCATCTTGTATGTCTCACTGTACTCTTACATCTTCAAAACAATCAATGTTTCCACTTACCATGATCAATAATTCTGCCTTTGTGAATCATTCTCATGCTTTCCAAGTTGAACTCATCTGTTAAAACTTCCTTTTGTAACCTAGATACAAGATATTAGAAGTTTTTAACCATGTACTGCTCAACAAAATTATTAGAATGTTGAACAATGCTTGTATTTTACATTAAGAAAATATTAATAATCAACATTTGGTTTTACAAACAGAACTAAAAGCAATCTCTAACTATGTTTACTATGCATATGTTATTCTTCTTGTGAATGCTTATCAAACTATACCCACATTTCACATAAATGAGAGCCACTTTCATCCAACTTTATGGCAACAGTTGTATCCATTTTCTGTCTTCGACTGTTGCTGTCAACCCATTGAAGATGCAAATGCAGTGTTGCAATACCAGTGCTTGTAAATGTTTCTCGAGATTTCAATTTTGATATAGCATGAATGCGTAGTTGCTCAAAAATTTGCAAAATAATTTCTTCTGGTATTCTCAGTTCATTAACAAACCGGATAACAAGATCCTACAAGTGTCAAACATGTTACAAAAATGATGCAAACTGGTCATAAGTTAAACATTGAACAGACTGATGCATAAAACAAGCTGAAATTAAAATATTTGTAGAAAGATTTTAAGGTCAATAATAAGGCACTTGAGGCAAAAAGCCAGTTGGGGGGGAGGGGGAGGAGGGACAAGCAAATTTTGCAGATAGTCCTATTTGGATTTGGATATATGGACAGTTAGAAAGTTACTTTTATGTTTCCCTTATTCCCACACTTATAACAAGTCCTAACATAAGTAGAAATTGATAATTTGGAACATTGAAATTCCTCTCTTAAACAAATCACTGAATTTAGATCAAAAACCTTAAATTTTTTGTTTTAAACCACAGTGTGCCATCTCCCCCTTTTCTTTCACATGCCCGAACTGTTGCTATTATCCGATCCGGGTTAACATCAACAAAATTTTCAGAGGAAAAAAATGAGTGGTACATTTTGATTTATCGGCAAAAACTATAACATAGAAAGTTTTGATTACCATGATTAAACACAAGTTTAAAAATCAGCAAAAGCTTTTCGACATATTGTCATCATCAGTGCCATATACAATGGTTTGTACAAGTAAAAGGAATAAAAAGAAACAGTGTTAAATAAATTCTAACCAAGTTACTTCATTTCTAAATTTTAATGCACATCCCTTAACAGGTTTGAAATTACTGATGACAGAAAATGTCGAAATTTGCCATTACTTAAATATGACATTCAACTGCATTGAAACATTTTCACTGCAGTTTATTTAAGTGGTTATTTCTTTATAAAACATCAATTGTTTGGCTATTAATAGGCAGTTGCACTCAGTGTTTAAACATTAAAATTATGCTTAAATTCAAATTAGTCATTTTTGTTAAAGATTAGCAGAAAACTTGAGCATGTTAACCTGGACCCAAGAATACGGCCAAAGTGGTTTTGAGGTAGACAGAAGAAAACATGTGAGTACAAGAGGTTCTGAATAATAATAATATACTAATAATAAATATTCAAAGAAAATCAAAAAAACCTATAGCTAGTACGTGGATTGTTTCCACTGAGGGCAACTAGAACAAAACAGAAACATAAAATGATAAACCTTGGACTGCCTCAGCTCAATTAAACATTATAATCTGCGAAAATTGAAAAGAAAAAGAATTAAAAACAAAAAATTGATTTCCATTAGAATTTGCCAAATACATCAGAAATGGAAGTCTGAAATGAAAGCAGACTTACAGGCCACTTGGTCTGGAAGATTATTCCAAACAAACAGAAAGGCTTTTTGCCAAATTCCGTGTTGACCAAGGGAAGTGCAAACCTGTATTTTCAGGCTCCTCTTGTTTGATGTTTTTCGCCAAAAGGAATTTTAAGTGCATGTAATCAGGAGCAATGTGATTCATCGTTGTGAAAACTAATATATAAAACATCATTTTTGATAAGTAAATTATTCAGTGAATATTCCCTCTCTTTCAAAAGAAAGGTACGGACACGAGTTTCGTAAATTATTACGCATGTGCAAGGTAAGCAATGTTATTTTGTATATAGCCAGCTGCGCAGCCAGGTAATTTTAGTTTTTGATTTTGAAAGAGTCAATTGTAAAGTTTAGCCATTGTTTTTGCTCCTCTAAAAAGGAAAACCCATATAGTTGATAGTTTTGTTCTCAACTTTTTTTAACTGGCTGTGTTTGCTGAAAAAGATTGTTTTAATTTTTTCCGTATTAATATTCATTTTGTTATTATTTAGCCAGAGGTCGACTTGCCTCAAACTACGGGACAAGGGTATCCAAGTTTTTATGGATTGAAATAATTTTTTATCAACCTTGACTCGCTTACAGTAACATTCACTTGCCCATATAGATAAAATCCATTGCTTGCATTTCCAGCAGTAAGCTCTTTCAGCTATTTTTAGTCCTATTTTTAGGCACTGTATATAGTTAGGACTTCAAAAAAATTCCAATAAAAAAGAAGGATTTAATTTACACTTAATAATAGTTTAAAACCCAAACTTTCAGGGTGCACTGTCACCTAGTATAAGGAAATTGTTACAGTGTTGTGTGTTGTGGTGTGAATCAAAAATATCACTCACTCACGTTTACTCATTAAAAAAGAAATCACAAATATATGATATTAAAATATAAAAGTACATACCATAGGCACATCGCCCTTTTCTCCATTTTCAGTAGTAAAAGGTGGAAGCCACAACTTTATCTTTTCCTTATTAAGTTTTGAACGAACAATACATATTTTCTCTGCAAACACTTCCCTCGTATTAATAGACGCCATCTTGTTTGTTTTGGATTCTCGAAAGTGAAAGTCGTTGATCAGCGTTTTTTCCAACTTTCTTCCAGGCCTCCAGGTAGCTAAGTATAAACTAATCCAGAATCAAAACTGAGCCAAAAAAGACCATCACAAATATAATCATGGCTATTTTACAATACACACTACACCAACCGCGTCCTAGGGCATCTTGTATCTTTTTTGACATCCCGATAGTAGCAAAGATTTAAAATGCCCTGGGAACGAGGTTGCATGATAAAACACGCCTTCTTCTCTCAAATAAGCAAGTCTGGTAGTTAAGGTGTTCTACTTTTACTGGATAATAATTTTCAAACTTTTGGATTTCAGCAAAATAGACCAGCTGACCAAGCTTAAAATGATATAGCAGGTACATAAATATCAATTTCGGTCAAGAAAATTTGTTTTATGTGATCCGTTGGAGAGCTCCTTTACTAATACGCTAAATATCAACCTCGTCCCCAAGGATCTTGAGTCTGAGCTGTAATTATGGATCAACTTTAACCTCGTTCTCAGGATCATAGGCTTTTTTATATTTGGACGGCCACACGGGTAATAAATTCACCTTCAGTCAACAAGTTAGACTTATGTCGCGAGTTTTACCGCGAGTTTTGAACAGTAATCGGGAGTTCGTCCAAATAAGCCACGGTAGAAAACGGATTTAGACAACATTTTCTCCAAGACATTTTTTTGATAATCTCAGACAGCGAAAAAGCTTTGATTGAGGAGGAGGTTAGAGGTAAAAACACATTCCTTTTTTTATTTCTAAATTGTCATTTTTTAAATGTTTACATAACCTGGTCTTTTTTTTCTAAATAAGGTAATATTTACATCACGTGACACGAAATAAGCCAATCAAAGCTAATAAAATTTACAACTAAATTCTTTCTAAAGTTTTAAAAAAGGGAATATTCTGCTAAAAATCTCATTTCTGATACATAAAAAATTTATACATATTTTTAGACATTTATCATTTCTTTTTAAATGTTTAATACAAGGCAATATCTTTCCCAGACCTTTAAGCAAAAAAATAACAGCGAATAAGTTGCCGTTAAAAAACACGGAAATGGTTTATTATTTACAAAGGTATCGGGAAGTACAAAATATTAGGCGCTGATTTGGAAGTAAGGGTTAGTACACACTATCAAATGTATCAACATTTTTGTGAGTAATAATGTCGCCTTAAAGTTATTTCACAAAGCACGAGGATATTATTCGAGTGTAGTAATATTTTTTGCTTCCACATTTTTGCTAAAACTTCTCAAAACTTTAGAAGTTTATAACCAACGAAATCTTGTACGTTTGAGATTTCTAAATTTTAAAGACCATAACCTTCCCTGCACAAACTACCAGTTACGCCAAGAGGAAGGTCCTGGAACTGAGTTTGGTGACAGCAAATAACCCGGTATAAATTTCCGAAATACTATCTCTATATATGACAACTAATATCATTGAAATAGTTAGTCGATCGGACTACCCGATCGGAATCGGATTCTTCACGAAATGCGCTAGGTTCTGATTTAATTAGCGATTTCGAGGTGTCATCATGGTCCAGTTTTAGCATGTAATTATTGTTATGGTTGTTATTATTTAGGTAGGGTACGTTTAAACTTCCGTTTGTCCATGGTTCAAGTGTTCTAAAATGGAAAAATAAACAAATAAATAAATAAATAAATAAATATAAACAATTAGACCTCAAGATTGATCAGGAAGTGGTGTTCTCAAATTCACATTTATATTTCTTTCTTATTGTTTGTAATTATTACTAAGTTATTTATGTTTTTAAAAACTTTAATAAGGATATATAAATAAAAGAACATCGGTTGGCAAAATCGTGATCGACATCTACCCAAGGTCAAGTCAGTTAAATCAATATTTAACTAAGATGGTACATGAGCTGTAAGTTACAAAACAGTAAAACTCACTGTTCAGATTGTGTAAGGTATGAGCATTTATAAAACATTGCGTCATTTAGAAGACAGTGGTTTCGTTTTAAAAGTTTTATTAACAGGCATTTTTTATGGTCGCCGTGGTTGATTCTATTTATACCTTTCAAAATAAAGCTGGCATTTCCATTAAATAATCAAAAATAGCTTTATCAAATTTCATTTAATTTTTACATATTTTTTCTCATATATAAGTCTGTTAGGCCTTTAATAAAATTTAATTTTAAAACAATTTAGGCTTCATATGGCATTATACTATGAAAGAAATATTTTCTAAAGAAGGCGTTTGTCTTTATTAAACATTTTAACAGACTTCGCTTTTTGTTATTTCTGACACTTTAACCTCGTCGCCAGGACTATTTACTTTGCAGCAGTACTACAATAAAATGTTTTGGTAACGAGCTTGTTAAATCGTTATTTCAATGCTCTTTAGAAACAATGAATATCACAATCGTTACGGTTAATTTATTCTGAAAGTTTACGTTGTTTATTAGTTTCCTGAATTTGCTTAGGTAATTATTAAAGAAAATATTTTACCATAGCTTAAAAAATATTTATTTACGTGCTTGCCATATATCAGAAAGCCGAAAAATGCCCTGGGAACGAGATTGTAACGATGCAGAGGTTTGTAGACCATGCAACATTTTGTGGTATTTGTCACAAGTGCTTTAACAACTTAAAGATGGTATATATTCGAGATCCGAAAATTAAAAAAATATGCAACAATAATACAGATTGGCAAGATATTGGACCGTATCGCACGTGATCGTGCATTTTTAAAAAAATTTCTGTTACCCACCTAGTGTCTTTCTCGTCTTCTCCATCACCTTGCGGTTTATCTCGCTGTCTTCGATTTTTAAACCAATTAGACACTTGCACAAGTGTCAGTTCCGTCCTTTTTGCTAGTAACTTTTTATCTTGGGGAGTCGGATATTTGTCTTTTTCATACCATTCTTTCAATACCTGGCGTGATTTCTCTTTAAAACAGTACACCGTCTCCTCTCCATCCCATATTGTCCTTGGTAAAGGATATTTTCTTCGTATTCTATATTTTTCCACTGCTCCGAGAGGACGTCCTCGGATTTTCTCTGCTTCTTGGTAATGGGCATCATGCCACATTTGCTGCAGAATGGGATGAAAATCTGGATCGAACTCGTGATTCTCAAGCAATGCGTATAAGTCTCTATATCTCCCTTGATGTAATGCAACATACGATTTAGCCTTCACCACATATTCGCTGTTATTAATGACGTCATTTCGCGGCAATGACCATAAAAACTTAGCTAGTGTGTCATAGCCTTGACTTTGTATTAAAGCATCACATACACATTCGATTTGTTCAACAGTATAGTTCAATACAGCGTTAGCATGCTTCTGTAGCTCAGCACTGTCTAGACTCGTACTACTCATTCTAAAAATATAC
This sequence comes from Hydractinia symbiolongicarpus, assembly GCF_029227915.1. Classification (NCBI taxonomy): domain Eukaryota; kingdom Metazoa; phylum Cnidaria; class Hydrozoa; order Anthoathecata; family Hydractiniidae; genus Hydractinia; species Hydractinia symbiolongicarpus. The sequence continues at coordinate 10,974,846 of NC_079878.1, forward strand.
TTGAAAGTTTACTAAAAACTTCAAATTTCACCACTATACGCAATTAAAAGTATCTTGTTCGCACTACTCAGATGACAGATTGCGCGAGCTCTCCGTACACAAACACTGTTTGCGAACTTTACGTTGCGTTTAAAACGGATCAATTTTCCGTGAAAATATATAAACAGAAGAGTTCAAGATGCGTTTCAAATATCACCCGAGATCTTGTTAGACGACGTTATTTTAAGACGTGATTGTTGTGTTAAAAACGAAGGTCAACAAGATGTTTACTTTCAAAATACTTAACGCTGTCATCGATACAATAGATAAACAATACATTATTTTCACGCATTTACTTTAGCTCATGCCCAGGACTATCGTAATTTATTAGCAGTATTGTTATATTTTTCTTGTTTAATAGCTAACCTGTCCCTGGTTTGTTTTCTGCTCAATAGCGGTGCAGTTTACTTTTTAAATAATGTTTTATTTAAATTACGATTTTGAAAAAATCTAGCAATATATATATGACAAGTAAAATTTTACTGTCGACAAAAACTAAACTGTATTTGTAAGGTAGTAATCCTCCGAATTAAGTAAATCTTTACAAACATATATCCAACCCCCTGTTCTCTGGACGATTTGTGATTTGTAAATTGCATAAGAAAGGGTCACGAACGGTTGTGTAAATATGTAACTATAAAACACATAAGGTATGCCTATAAAATTGTACTTTAACAATAGCGCTTTGATGGAAAAAACAGAAATGAATATGTGCTTTAAGGAGAAATAGAATATGTTTTGAAATCATAATCCAATATTCATGGCAATGATAGATTCTGCACGTTTTTTTATAAGAACCTAGTTTATAAGAAAGTCCAGGCTGAGATATGGCTAAAAATCAAAAACAACAACGGCATACCTTCTGCTCTCCCCCCAACTTTCCCTATGTATACGTGCATTTAGAGAATCATAGAATTGAAACGATATATCACTTCTCTAATTAATAATACTCGCATTTTATCGGTGCGCGAGAAAAAAGTCGTGTTACGTAGTCACGAAATATTTATGCATGAGAACTTACACAGGAGTTAAGAGTTAAGAAACGCGCTTATACGAGGGTGAACAAAGTTGAAAGTTCTATTTTTTTTTTTTTTACTTCTGTCAAAATCATACAAGAACTGGAAGAAAAGGTTTGTTGACCGAAGCTGGTAGCTGATGACTTTACACTTGCCTAATACTTTTAACGGTTAATTTCTGTTATATTTCACACACTACAAATCTATTACTTCTCCTTCTGATGGATTTTCAGACGGACATTTTATATTCTCCTTTGTGATCACTTTGTGTTGGAAAGCATCCAATGTGAAAACCATAAGTTGTGCAAGATAAACAAGACATTGTTTAAAGTTATGCTACTTAAAACACAGTCATTAAGACAGTTTTATTGAACGTTGAAGTAGTACACACGAACAGTCAAACACGTTCGGTTAATATGATGTTTCTTATTGCATGAAATTCAGGGTTGACAATTTAGATAGACGCTCTGCTAAAACATAGTATAAAATTTAGAAAAAAGATCTTGGATAAAGTAATACAAGTTCTTTGTCTTGTCTACTACAGCCCTAACTTGAATAAAAAATTACACAGCCAACCTCGTCCGTAGCGCTCTTATAAGGTCTTTTGTAACGTCGCTAAGTTAATTCACCGCATTGGCCACTTTTTAATTCGTTACCAGAGTCTTTTGGTAAACTCGGCGCAAACACAAAGTGTCCTAGAAACGAGGTTGACAAACTTAACTTAAGGTATAAATTCAAACCTCCAGTGCTGCAAATTATTATCTATATTAAATACCCGTATACGTCTGTCCGTCCGTCTTTCTGTCACGCAAAATGGTAGCTTAGCTGCGCAGGTAGCAAGACGCACGCAATGCGGTATAAAAAGGACGGGCGAACCCGTGGATTTTTTCACGGGCTAACGACTAGTATAATTAATTCTCTCAAGATTCATCTTGATAGATCTTGTAGACGGGATTTTTTGTCAGTGGTAGTCTGAAAACGAAGTCTGTAGAAACAATTCAAGTTTTTGTCGTGCGGGATATATGTAAACAAAGTTGTAATGCTTTGAAAGTAAAAAACAGAATGTTACCTTACCAAGTATGAGCCAAAAGCGAAAGCAAAAAAGTCTAAACGATGAATTAATCGATTAAAATATTTTTTTATGGTTAACAGTTGGAAAATAAAAATGCAGTCCCTTTCATAGATTAGTTCAATTTAAAAAATTTATTTTTTAGACAGTCACAATATGCACCCTCGTCACCAAGAATTATTGCCTTTGATATAAACGTCATTTGTCATATTAAAAGAAGGTAAAAATCACTGGGGACGAGGGTGTAACAATATGACTTGTGGATACAATTCTTATGTTTTTATGTATCGGGAAATTTATATTGAAACAAGACGTATGATATACGCAAACAACCTCGCGAATAAGGTTTACAAAATGTTGTCTATCAAATTGGGATTTTTGTTACGAAGTTAGACACGACATATTTTACTATTCAGATACGCAATAATATTTGTTACACACTACGCAGTTATTTTTCAAAATTGATTTGTGAGATCTTCCTGAACGGAAAATTCCTCGAAATTTTAATTTTCGATGGGTCCGTCTTGGGTGAACCGACTGACAGGAAGAAAAAAGACCACAAACCCACAAACCCCAAAATTTGCGAAATTCATTAATTCAGTTAATTCTGCCTACATTCACTTTAAAAAGTTTGGTGGAAACACCTCTATTTACTAGTTAGTTATACAAGTGTTTTGAACACTTGTCTTATCTTTTTAAAAAAGAAAAAAGAAAAAAAAAGTAAAAATAGTTACCAAGATGAAATTCGAACACACGACGACTCCCGTGTCGGTGCTCAGAGAGGCAAAAGTTTCCATTCTTGTAGGACACATTTGCGTTTTAATACAAGCTCACGAGCTTGTAATTAGTTCTGGTCGAAAAAGGTAACTTGACAATTGGCAATAGGGGACATATTTAACCTTTTTAACTCATGATGATTGAGAAGGCACCAGTCTTCCACTTTTTAATATGCACTTAGTCACATATTCACTTTAATGGCTAACTATAAATTTCTGAAATATTTTGATCAAAAGTTAGAAAGGTTAGAATTGATGTTTTCAACCTTTCCAGCAACAATTTCTTCCCTTTGGAAAGTGACGAAGATATTGAAAAGCAAAATAGAGATGGACAAAAAACCAAACTGGATTGCGAATGCAATTCAACAAGATGCATTGCGCACGCGCCTGTAAAATTCCCATCGTGTCTTATAACAAAAAAATTTTTTGCAACACGTCAAAAAAGTCTCTGGCGACAAAAAAATTTGTTGCTGCAACACGGGGACAAAATAGATTCATTCGGTTTTGTTGCAAGGACGATTGTGTTACAGGGAAAAATTTTGAAACGTTTTATTGTGTCGCCACCCTGTGCAGGTTCACATTTTTGCAAAATATTTTTTATTATTCAATTAAAATCACCCATATAAACATTTAAATTTGTTTATATTCAGTATGTGATCTTGATTTCTTTGTGTCAAAAAAGCTAAAAAAAAGTCGAGCGTTCTCCCTCCTTTATAATATGATCTGTGAACTCTTTCCGTATAGTGGTAAAATAATTGTTTGGTCTATTACCTGTTAGAGGAAGATTTTAAACGGCAGCTAACTTTAAGATGGTAAGTTTTTCTACCAGGAGCCTTCTATCATGTTTCCAGATACATATTCTCGGTCGACAAGTCGTTAGGCGATTCTATTTTTTCTCGTTTTGTTTGTAAGTAAGTTTTGTTGGATTTTGTGGTGGCTGCAAGTGCAACATTTGGAATGAAACAAGTTCATCGTTTCGCCCTAGCTTTAGTTATGGTGGAATTATTAAACTTAAACTTAACTGTTCAGGTTTCAGTACCAAAAAACTTTCAATGTTAAAAAAAAAAACAATAGATAGGCATGACTCATCTATGTTCCTTTTATCTTACTAGGAGTACTGTCGTCTAAAATTCGCTGGTACAGGAAAATCCAATTAAAACGGTTTACAGCTTCCACCAAATAGTTGAGAAATAGTCGTCCTCGTCAAAAGGGAATGGGTACAAGTTTCATGTACAAAACACAACAAATACATTAAATTATTTCATTTACAGTTTATTTCAAGAGAGTAATTTATAAACAAATTATCATTTTTCATACAAAAAATAATTTCAACCAATGTCAGACCGCCCAACACCAATGGGAGGTATATAACAGAGGCCGTTAGGGCGTATTAAATTAATACCTGTATCACCCCTATTTGTCATAACCTTAAAGACGGGCACATAATATTAGAGAACTGAGTTTCAAATTGAAGTAGTAGAGCAGATAAATTAACACGCAAGTTATAGGCCTATGTCACCCTCCATCACTTGTACAATTAGTAAGCTTGGCCGTAGAAGTATGTGTGAAAAAACAACAACAACGTTAGAGAGATTTGATTGAGTTATAAACAAAATTTAAAGACTATTTCTACAATTTTCCACGACAAATATAAAAATAAATTGGATTACAGGTTGAAATGTATAAAAATGTTGAGTCAGCATAAAATGTATTTACATAATCTTTGTAGTAGAATCTTATAATGAACTTGAATCCGTGTTCAAACTCACCACAATTTTGTGTGTACGTTGTGACAATTTTGTGTGCACGTTGTGACAATTTTTATGAATTCTTAAGGCGGTAAAACATCTCGTGGACTGTCCACGTCAAATTTCACTTGCGTCTGCTGACTTGATTGTACTCAAACAACTGCAGCTATCCTTGGATAATTCTAAAACAAAACAAAACATACTAAATCATCCTCAACTGATTTTTTTTACCATCAACCTGTGTTTATTCTTAACAGGACACGAAACATATGTTGTATTCTGCATTTTGATGACTTAAAAGAAATTAAAACTCAGGCGGTGGTAAGATTTAGAAGCAGATGAGGAGATGTTTTAAAAGATTGTAAACATAAAAAAACCAATCCATAATTCACTAGATAATTAGGTAGACGAAAACTGTCCTAATAATTAGTTTTCAGCACTATGATAGAAGACTTATAAGACGAGTTATCAATTTCACAGTCTTTTTGAAACTGTCGAAACTGTCGAAACGTAACACAGCACCGGAAAGTTTAACTTTTTAAACACTTCAAGTAGAATCAAAAACATCCAAGAGTATTCCACTTACACCAACTAAATTGCAGGGGATGTAGCCTGTATTTCCTTTCCTATCTCTACCCCACCACCATTCCTTTTCTACGGTATCGCCTCTTCGCAGCACCGTAAGTTCGTCGCCACAATAGAAACTTAACTCGTCATCGTTCTCTGACGTATAGTCGTATAGTGCGTGCACCAATCCGCCGTTTATTCTACCGACGTTTTCTTTGCATTCTAAAATAAAATGAATTTAACGCCATTTAAATGAAGTGACATGAAACATTTGCACAAAAAGCTCTGCAATGGAGGGAGCATCTCTACAGTAATTAGATATTTTTATAATTTCCGTAACCGACATAAATCGATGTATCAGTGTCGGAATCCGTTTAACGGATGTTAGATATTGCCGCCTTATAAGGACTGGTAAATCAATTAATCAAAGAATCATGCCAAGTTGGCGAGTAATCCAAGCTTACCGTGTAAATAACCAAAACATTCGTCGTAGTTGTCATCCAAACGAGAACACTTGTGAGCGGGGGTCTGGTAATCAGCGTAAGTGGTGGCAAATACAGATGCCCCGTGTTCTACCAAGTAGGAACAGAGTTCAGTGTCGTTGTAAAATGCTGCACAGTGCAATGGCGTCCTAAAAACGAACAGATATTATATTTTCATACAAAACTGTTTTCGTTAATGGTTCTGTAAAATATCATTTTTGACATAAACTTCGAGGAAATCGAATGTCCTTACCATCCATTTTTATCGGGCAAATTTATATCACACGCAACTTCGACGAGGTATTTTACTACATCCTTATGATTTCCACAAACAGCATTATGAAGAGCTGTTATTCCTTCCGGGTTTGGTTTACTGGGGTCTGGAACCTAGGAAATTTCAAAAGGATGCCTTATCATATAGAATGCATTTCGACTACAAAGTTCACTGAACGAGCTGAATATAAAGGAAATGAAAGCAGAGCAGCTTCCTTAAATACCTGTTTTAGAATCTCTTTTACTTCATCTAACTCGCCTTCTAATGCAGAATCGAGTAATAATGCAAATGGTTCGAGTACAACTCGTCTCTTTTGCTTGCGTGGTTTATCGGGTTTCATTAATATCGGTGGCGGCATTTTATCGGGTGAGACGCTAATAACAACGGGAACAACCGCTTTCTCGATGTCATCAAAGTCGCTATCGTACGAGTTTTGAGAATTCACGGAAGATTCTTCACTGTTACTCCACAAGTCTGTTTGTATCTCGTTTATCTCGTCAATATCGGCAAACGACAACTCAAAATCATCTGGTTCATCGGGAATATTTTCCGCAGTAGGTGGAGACGGCCAGGACATTTCATCTCCATCTTGGTCGTTCGCATCCTTCGGTAAAACTTCGTGAGTTAATTTATGTAGGAGAGATGAATGTTCCTCCACAGGTGTTATATCGCTGACGTCATCGTCTAATAATGACAATTTTCTACCCGGGGCTGCTCGGTCTACAGAGTCCAAACCCTCCTCTCCAGTCGTTACAGGCTTTTTAGCGATTGCAGGTTTTGGTTTAACGGGCGGTGGCGGTTTAGTTTTTGATAGCGTGTCAACAATATAACTACTTGTGGCGTCACCATATTGTTCATATTTACGTAACTTATCACTGTCCATAGACAGTTTCGAGTCTGTATACGGAGTTAACGTTTTATTTACGGTCTCCAGTTCTCCTTGTAGTTTACTTATTTTTTGTTTTTGCGCTCGTAAATGCGCGAGAAATTCTTCGTTCGGTGCTTTCGCTTCTGCTTCGTTTCGATTTTTCAAAACACCCGTTGGTGTCGTTCTGGGCGGCGGCGGTGGAGCAGTATCACGACTGAATGGAAACGGTTTAGAGAGGTCATCAGGTGTGGTAACTGACGTCGACGACAAGGAGGAGAGTGACGAAATAGAAGAAGACGGAGAATGTAACGGAGAGGGTTTATTATTTAAACCATCTGTTTGAATGTTAAGTGAGTGGTTATTCCGCCATATTTGATTACCTGAAATCGGCGTTTCTTGAAACACGGAGGGCAGGTCCTCCTTTTCACCATTTACTATACCGTTACTCATTGGTGGAGGCACGGTCACGTGATTAGCATTGATGTCTTGGATAACTTGCTTTTTTTTTCTGCTAAGAGTATCTTGCAAATAATTCTGGTTAAAAAGTACTTGCTGGCCGCCATTCACAAAATGGTTCGGTATTTTACGGTTGGGATCGAGTTTACCGCCTTTCTTCTTTAACGCTATGTTTAACTCGTTCATGCGACTGTTTAAATCGCGCAATTCCTGCTTCTTTTCGTGAATAATATCTCGCTGAAGCTGTAATTGATGACTTTGTTGAGAATTCATCTCATTTCGTACCTAAAAAATAACACAAAGTTATCAAAAAGAAGAGTCTCTACACTATTAACTTGATTTAATAACGTGCAGATAAAACGTCGCCGGGGTTCGATGACGTGGCCTGGTTTTAATACATGAAAATAAAGACTTACAATCAATTCGTTACGTAGTCGATCCAGCTCATCTTTAGCTGCCTGTATTTTCTTCCGGCGATTTATTCGTTCCGGAGTAGGTACCGAACCCCAACTAGAATCGCCGTTTTTTCTTTGTTCCAATTCATGCGTTAAAACGTCCACTTTCTTCACGGCGTCGGCCAATTCATTTTGTTTCGATGAAAAAATTGCACGTACTTTTTCAAGCTCATGAGCTACGTGGAAAAAAAATTAAAATAATGCTTCGATGGTAACAAACTATTGTTTTTTAAACGCCAAACTTTAATTTAAAAAAAGAAAAGAAACGTGTATAGTAAACTTTGAAAAAGTGCGGAAATAACAGCACGCATTTAGTTATTTACAAGAGTTATATTAGTAAGGGTGGCCACTCCTTTTTAAAAAGTAAATTCCAGGAATTTTCTCCTCTCTTTCCAGTAGTAGAATCTTGTTCCAAAAATAAACAGAAATCTTCTACGAGAAAAAAAGTTTACATCTTATGATGATTAAACGAAACAACAAAATTCAGAAATTCAGAAATTTAGAACTTTCAGAATTTTTCTCTCTCAGGTGTATATTTCATTTCAAGAATGTTATGGAGGTTCCAGAAGTAGCGGCCACACTGTTAGTTTCAACCGTATATAACATCTTAGAAATATTATTATCAGAGAACAAATCACTACGTACCGAGTTCAACATTGCTAAACTTTCTGACATCCACTTCCTTCTGCAGACTGTTTCGTCCTTGCATCCTACTAACCGAACTATACGTCTCTCGCAACATCTTTGCGTACTGGTCCTGCTCTCGTTTACCTACTGGTGATTTTGGGGACGGCTTTGTACCTCTTGGCGATGGAGGCGGTTCCACAGGTGACCGTGGAGATACCCCTTGTGTTCTTGGTGATTCTGGCTTTTTCAAACGTGTTCGAAAGTCTTGATGCATTTTCATAAGTTGCTGTTGTTTTTCCATAAGCTCCTTGCTGTTGTAGAGAATTTGCTTCCGTTGTCGCTCCGCAAGGTCCTGCAGCTCTTGTAATGTGAGCTGGGCTCGATTGATGCCCTGCCAAAGAGATAAAGTCAACTTATTGAGGTTGCGCAAACGAGCAAAATGTAAAATACAAAAGTATTAAAGCATAGCAAAGCAATGAAGAAAAATTAATATCGGCTAAGTCGAAATGTTAGAAAACAAAAATTTTTGTAGAACGCGGGAAATTTGTGCGAAAAAACGAATGTGTCCTGTTGCAAGATAATGTAATAACAACTACAAACAAACCAACAAAAACAAACAAACAAACAAAATAAATTACACCAAGTTACACCACCACAAAAAGTAAAAAACGGGAAGAAAAATCCTTGATACATATCCAACTTGTTTGCAGTTCATTCCCTGTGGCTGTAAACTTATAAACAAAAAACTGTGATTAAAAATTTTTATACAATTAAAAACATACAAATCGGTTGTAATCACCAACATTGTTTATTCTACTTGTTTCTTTGTAAGCTACCATCTTGTTTTTTTCTGTTTTTGTTTTTTTCTACTTCACTGCTGAGAACACATGTTATACCACACACGTTCAAAATACTGTAAAAAGTTTAACGTGATCTAACTTAAAATGTTGAGTATGTGAAAAAGCAAAAACACAAATTCTAGTGAATAAAATTGAGTAATAATATTCGCCTTCGTCATCAAAAGTGTTTTTAATTTGCACCCATGTTGAAATTATGTTACCTAGCATTTATATGAACATGATAAAAGATTTTCTATTATTTTATCAAGTGACGTCACTTTGGGAACAGAACTATTCAAAGTATTCGAATTTCAACATCTCCATTTTGTGTAATAGTAACATCAAAGTGTAAGCTAACAATAACAAAACGTTGAATTCTATCTTCATTTCAGTTCTATTTCATCATTTGTTGTGATTTTTTTTATCAACAAAAACGTTTAAAACCATAAATTATTTCGCATTGTAAAAAAAATGAAAAAAGCAAAAATACTAAAAAAAAGAACGGGAAAAGTTTTATTTAATATTTCATGACTGCAACAACGAAAAAATAAAAAATGTCTCTAATTAAATCAATAATTGATGTATGAAGAATTGCTCATGGTCTATTTCAAGGAAATCTTCAACATTCGTTATTCATGTCGTCAAATAATGGCGCAATAAGATGACGTCATAAAACCTGCTACATGTATATTGGCTTCATGCGAGTGTAAAAATAAGTAACTCGTTAAAAATAGGTTAGGCTGTGTAATAATATCATATTATGGACGAGGTGAGAAGTTTAATAATTAAACGTGTTGAAAGTTGTTTGCATCGAAATCACTATAGTCAGGCGTATCTAGAAACTGTTTTCTTTGATTGCTTTGCTGCGTATGGAAGAATTTTACAAATAATGCTAAGAATATACACTTCCTTCGTAAAAATCGATACTTTAAGGTTTAAGCCTCGTGATTTTTAGAACATAGGATAGTTTAAGCCTAAATAATTCTTAAATTGATTCTTAAATGATTATTAAAAAGATAAACTAATACTAAAATTGTAAAAAATGCGATGAGATTTTAAACATGGCTGAATAAATGAGGAAAAGTCTAATGTTCAATACAAGAACTAAAGTATTCTCAATTTTGTTACTGAAAAATTCGTTGTCTGATGACTATAAAAGTCAGCATTTTCTGTGAAACTCTTTTATACGCGTGTCTATATTTCGGCTGATGCTGAATGTTCTTATTTTTTAATACTTTTTTCAGACTCCAATGTTCTTCTAAAAAAAGGGAAATATACGTACCATAGCTACATATATGCACCTATAACTATTTCTAGGAGCGACAAAAATTAGATCTCGAAGTTATCTTTAGGACAGAAAAACTGTTTGAGAAAGTTTCATAGGAGTTTTACGCTCACGTTATTTTCTTCCTAGAAATACAGGCTGGGCATGTTCTTAATATGTTCTTAATTTTTTGGCAAATTCTTATCCTCAGTGTTCTGAGAAATTAAGTTCTTATAAAATAAAAGATGATACAAATTGATTATACGCTAACGTCGCTTTAAGGACTGGGTTCATATTTTAGAGAAATATTAGAGAGGAAATTAAGTGTTCTAATCTTTTTTATAGCTGAATGCAAAGAGTTTAATCTTGTTTTGAATTAAATAACATTTATTACTTCCACTGAGATGTTTGTGAAAAAAACAAACTAAAAACTGAGGATGAATCTAATGTGAGAGGAAAACATGTTACTGTTTGACCTCTTTTGTTTAGAATGGTCACCATAGGAACAGCAAATAAAATGTATACGTTACGGAAAACATAAAAAATCCACTTTGATAAAACATGTAGAATGGAATGAAAAATATGACGTCATCATAAATATGCCAGCTCAACTTTTTTAATTACATTAAATAAATGAAACGCTTTCCACAATTAGCATTTCAAAAAAAAATCCGATGTAAACTGAAAATTTAAAAAGAATTTTTGAAGGTGTTAACTGCTCCATACGAATATCTTAAATTCATCGAATTTCCTGTTCTTTCATATCAAAAGAACTCTCACGAATCTGTTAAAGAGAACTAGCCAACTTTAGATCAGCTCACATGATAACACGTAATGAGGCTTTAAATTTAGGATGATGACTTAACCACTGTTTTCAGGATATCACGTTTTTATTTCGTCAATTGACAGTCCCGAAGAACCACTAGCTTTATTTTTAACTTTCGATTTATAAGCTGACAAACTCAAGTTAACATATGTAACATAAAAAAATTAAAAAAATTTCAACACGGATCTACAGATAAGCCAAAATCTTATTTTAGATAGAGTAAAATATATTTTTAGCTTTTACTATGCATCAAGCATGCATGGTTGTATTAATGACATTAAGTTATACAAAAGCTTAGTATAATTAGTTGACCGCAAATGTGACCATGAAACGATGTTTCTAATCACTCCTACGTTACCAACGACACATTTTAATCACGAAGCGACACTTTAAACTTCAATTGCTGTCCCATTCCATCATACTTGACATATTTCAACCACACAAATTCGCGATAATGATTTAATAAAATGTACCATTTAAATTCCACCGAGAGATTTAAAGTAAATATATATTATATATGAATAACATAGAAAAAATACACATGACATAACAAACTAATAAATAAAAAAAAACACAGAGGAAATTATAACCAACCTTAAACTGCACCATCCTGGTTGTGATTTTAAACTATCAAAACAATGTCAGAATTATTCTTCGCCCATCAAATAAATTCTTTTATATTATTAATAACCTCTTCCTTTTCAATTGTTTAACTTTCCTATACACATACATAAACTTCATGTGATATTTCGGTATAAGAGTCGATCAATGTTAGGACAGGGATGAACTTTTTTTTTTTTGATAAACTTAAAAGATTAAAAGTCCTCTTGAGTTGTGGTTTACCGCTATTCAGAAGAGGTGTCCGATAAAGGTTTGTTTTTACTATAAAAACGGATTTATTCATCACAGAGTGGGTCAATATGTATGAAGTTACACAATGGACAGTATTTCCTTTTAAAAACTCCACACTGAGAAAGAAAAACAAACCAAGTCACATACAAGCCTCTTATTAATGTCGTTTAACATTAAGAAAATTAATGTTTCATGGACAAATCTATACCACAAGAGCAAGAACGTTTTGTATAAAAAAACGCATCAAAATGAACTATTACATAATGCCTAAATTAAACACTCCAATTGGTTTGTTTTGTTCAAAAACTGTTTATTTACTGTATTTGTTTGATTACGTCAACATTTTCTTCTCTTACATAACCAACAAATATCTTATCAAAACTTTTAAAAACAAAAAAATCAACAGAATCAAAATTAAGTCTTTTATAAACAATGTGAACAAAAACAACCAAAACATTTTACTCTTCAAAATAACAGTAACAACAAAACTCTTTAACTCTCCACAACAAGAACAAAAACAACAAAATATCAGTAGAAGTACACTAAAACGCTCAAACTTCAACTCAATGAAAAATTAAACCACATAACACTACGAATGCTTCACATCATTAATAAACAATAAAGATGCAATCATTGTTATGATGTAAGTACTGAATAGCAGAGTAATTAGTAATAACAGTGCAATTAACATGCATTTTAATATCAGCTGTAATGAAGCAAAACAATGCATCAAGGAACACAACTTTGACTTGTACGTCTCTCCTTTTTCCTGCTGCTTCGGAATGAACATAACAACACCATGGAGGAGAGTGAGAAGGCATCACAAATTGCATTTTACCACTAATCCCAAAGGCTATTTGTAGAAATTTTCTCAAGAGAGAATGGATAGTGTTTTAAACATGTTCAAACATCAAATGCATTTGTTCACATCCAAAAGTCTAACAGTACACTACGACACACAAAATAAAAAAACAAATTATATGCATATAACACACATAAAGGCCATTATATATATCACTGAACAAAAAAAAATAAAAAATTATCACATGATCAAATCTTTTAATTCTTTTTAATCTTATTTAATCTATTTTAATAACCCTTTCTTTACATCATCAGTTATATTATTAAACGCTACCGTGTTCACATTGAAATGACGAGGGGTAAATTTATGAAGGGTATGACAGGATTTAAAAAAAGGTGTATCCAAAAAACTTTGTGAATAATATCATCTTTTCTGAACTTTTTAGGTGCAGATAGGAACAATCTCTATTTACTTTTATTATCTTTACCATGTGCGAATGCTTTTTTCAGAGAAAATGTAAAGGCGAAAGTGAAAAAAATACATTTGTATACTTCACATTTAGACTATGTGCTATGACACCATTCAAACATGAGAAGCAAGAAAGACATAGCTCATGTTGGTTGATTCTGTTTAGTGTTTCTGATTTTTATTTCATGTTATTGTGGAGTAATTTGTAACTAGCATTGAAAGGCTAAAAATGTTTTCAAACGAACAAACAAACAAGATGTACAAGCACAACAAGTAAATATTTCAAATCCGAACAAACAGCTTGTCTCAGTAATGCCAACTAAAAGCAAATTAGAACTTCCATATTTTTTCAAAGGATATGGATAGCCAGTCTCCTCTTCCATTTAACAAGGCTGAGCTGTTCTCTTGACCTCAGACCTCAACTTTGTTTCCAAGGGGAGATGGAGTTAATTTCCTAGCATAACCTGCAGAATTAGATCAAGATGGTAGACTACCAACATGATTTAACAAAACGTTGTTCCATAAAACAAATTAGCTGTTTAAGTTACAAATGTTTACATAATACAGTCCAGTTGTGCTGAGTCGTGTGTTGTTACAAAAACAACCCTATCATGTTTTAAGTTTTCTTTTAATATTTAAATTGATTATAATTTGTAAACATATACAAACAAAAGGGTTAATGCAAGAAGTGATAAAGAAAATATACATTACAGTCTGTCACTACATAAAAATAACGGTCATATAATGGTTATGGTTTATATTGACAGTGCGAAATGATATAAAATAGCAGTTAAGTCATGTTATGTTGTCTGTTTAAAGAAAAGTGTTAATGAAAATAAATTTAATATTAACCGTTATGAGGTTACTGTTTATGTTGTAATAATTACCTTGATAGCCCCGTTGGCAGCATTTGCCATATCCTACAAAAAAATAACAGAGATAATTGAATAACAGAAGCAGAATATCAGTTTAAAGGTTAATTCCAGCTTTGATATTATACATTGATGTTTAGGGTGTTAATTTTTTAACTGATCAAGTAATTTAGATGCAAGTTCTCTCTTTATAATTAAGATGCATTACCGTGTAGAGACATAATTAAGATGCATTACCGTGTAGAGACATATTGCAATTACAGGATAACATCCTTGTCTAACAATCAACGCCTTCACATGAACATTCCCATTTAAAAGATTGAGGGAAATTAAGTATGGCAGATGAATTAGACAAGCTACAGAGAGATAAAATATCCCTACACTGTAAAATAAAATTGCTTTCTTGAATTAATAAAAGACATTTTTAAAGCTAAATTGACAATCAAATTACCTTTTTACCAGGAACTGGGGAAGAAGTGCGTAACGGTGATGATCTTCCCTCCAACATCGGTGAGGATTGGCTTGGCAGTGCAGGTGGTGGTATATTTTCTGCCATGACTTCACCAGGTGCACGCATTTCTGCAAATTCTTGTAGTTTCTGTATAAGTTATTTTTCTTAAAATATTAGAGAAATTCTAAATGGATTTTTTTTTATTTAAGAAACACCTAAATGAGGAAACATGGGCAGGCTGAAAACAGGAAATGAAGAAGAAACATTTTTTGCATTATATATAGAAAAAATGAAATCTTAGAAACAGGAAACAATACATAGTCTGCTGCGTGCTCCTGCAAATTCGTGTTTGCACAAAACAACAACGCAACACAAAGGTTATCGGAATGTAATGCTATACAGAGTGGCAGCAAACATGTATATTGAACCTTCGAACAAGAATATTACATTTGAGCCTGAAATGGGACAAAACTTCAGAAACATTAAGGCTGCTTAATTTCGCCTATAGTATTTATAACAGGTTTTCCAACTTAATATCTCCATTAATTATTCTTTTGAATTCATTCCAATTGGTGGTAAAGGGAACTGCAATAAAAAGACAAGAAGCTGATACTTTTAAAATTAGCCTCGCTATGTTGTTGGTCTCCAGCCATTGAAATATAACTATATGTAACTGGTTATATAATTGTATATTATACCAACTGTAATTTCAACTTTTTCTATCGCAAATAAAATAAATTGAAAAAAAATTAAAATTAAAAACTAAAAATCTCATAGCATAGAAATTCGAAATCCCATTTGCTGTCCTTTGGAAAACTCTCAAGGAAATTTCCAATTAGGGCTCAATTGTCAATTCTTAGCTAACACCCTAAAAACCTAATCTAAATACTCTAACTGTCCTGTACTCTTTGGTGATTTAGATTAGTTGAAGTCGAATAGCAGTCCATCTAAAGAATACTCAGAATCAAAGATTCAAATGACAACAAATGGCCACTTTTTTATTTTTAGCACACAATTTTTTTATGGTTAATAAACCCTGGCAGTGAAAAAATTATAAACAATTTATGTGAATTAAAAAACATAAAACCAACCATGCTAAACAGATTAAGTGAAATCTGCTAACTAAACTATAAATACTATAAAGAAAAAGTGTACTTTTTTGGACACAGGGTTATGCATTGGAGCATATAGATTTAGATTTCAAAAGAAATATAATCCCTTTATATATATTTTACGTAAAGTAATACCAGTTGAGTAAATGAACAACATAAAAAATATTTTGCTTGAACTGTATGGTACAGGCATACAACAATGGATATCCTGTGAAATATGCTGCCACAAATTCTACTATTGTGCTCTCTTAAAGTTTTTAGAGCATAAACTCATTTGATTTTAAGAAGAGCATTCACAGCTGTTTAATCAGTTCACATAAGTCTTATCTCAATGAGTAATTCTAAAATAATAAAAAATAAAACTATTTAATAAATATATAATACGAATTGCTAAGATAAATACTGAAAACAAATTTTATAGTTCAATACCTAAGGCTTGTAGAAAAAGACAATATATTTTTGTCTCAACAGACAAGAGAGATAATCACAAGATAAAAGCCAGCTATACAAAAATAACCTAGAAGTTTAGTATCTCTATACAACTTATACACCAAACTAAGTAATGCAATGATAGATAACATGTAATTGTAAAAACAATATCGCCTTACACCTTTTCTGTAAGCATGTAAAGATGTTAAAGTTTTTCGCAGTGCAGTATTATAATCTACATGAAATATAACTGAAAGCCTAGAAATAGACGGGCAGGTGGTTCAATATGTAAAGTTATAAATAAATAAATTTTTTTAACCAGGGACATGGTTTCTATAATCTTATGTCAATGTAAAGTTTCATGGGGAGATGAATGTTTTAAATTACATAAATTTTAAGTCTATATAAATACATCAAACTAGGAACTTTTTGAGATCTGATAAAAAATATAATGTTTCATATCATAACATTTATAATTTTAGTAATACTAAGGCATGTACAAAAACACATATAAAAACCATTTCTCTAGCAAACTTATTACTTTAAGTAACATAACTTAAATCACTACATCTTGAATGGATTCCATTCTTAATGTGGGTTTCTTAGACGCAATATTTTCTACAAAAAATTTGTAATGCAAACACTTTATCATAATCTCATGTCTGAGGCAAATATATATTACTGAAAAGAAATTTTATTATTGCATTTTAGCCTTTTTTACCTTGTTTGGTTATTTTTATTTTTTTATTTTGACAACTGTACAACATCATAAAACGTATCAGATATCAATCAACTATATATATCAAGTTTATGTAGTAACATAAATACCACAAACATTCTCTAACTATATAAGTTTCACCAACTAAAAAATGCCATTTTTGATGCTCCTCGACAATTAGCCTTTATAAAACTTTTACTATTTAACATGAGAAATAAAACAATACCCTCCCTCACAATATAAATATATAGTTATGCTAAAAGAAATATAATGATCAAAAAGGTCTCCATGGAGAAGATGTTGGTTACAATACTAAAGCCTGAAATTTTCTCATCACTGTCTTTAATATGTGATATGTTTGCTAATTGTTCTTTTAAGCTGTATCGACACAATACCTTACAGTGACACAAATATATAAAACAAAAGACCAAAGCAACATGCTGAACAGTTTTATACCACTATACCTAAATTCTCATAATAGAGGCTCGAAATATTCATTGAATGCCTAAAAAGAGATAAAATAAAGATTACACACACTACAAAAAGTTCACTGGATACTTCAATGCCCTCAAATTAAAGTCTGTGGTTCTTAAGACTACTGTAACCAAAAAGTACAGACATACTATATCTATGCAGTTACATATAACTTTAGGAAAATTAAGCACAGTGAACAAGGGGCAAAAAAACAGACAAGTGAATAAAATAGTGCTAATAAAGTTTAAATTAAGTTATCAATCACTCATGCATATGCTAAATAATGCTCATGTGACAAAATCTTTCTTTATTTCTTAGAAAACGTACAATTTTCATATGAACACACAGACATAACACATTCACTTGTGATCAAGTTTATCCTATTTTTATTAAACTAACCAAGGCTTATAATTATCCAGATGAATCAAATAATGCTCACATAAAATTTCACAGGATTTTAATTTAAAATCATATTGCTCACAATCCATATATTAGAAGTATAAAAACTGTTTTCTAGCAGGTCTCAGTTAAAAAATTTCATTGTATAACTTTCTCACTACTCTCACAGTTTTTAACAAACAAGATAGTTTGCAAATACTCCTATAAGGTTTCAAGAATTTTTGATTGTAAAAACAAACATGATAATACTTTGTTTAAGAGGTCACCGTTAGTCGGTTTAATTTTTATCAAAAACTTTATTAACCACAACTGTTGTATTAATAAGCAAATGATTATCCAGCAAGCGTCTTTTCTGCAGCTAATACTTTTGGTCTAAGGAGCTGATAAGTGCAATTTTTTTCCTTCTTCTTCTCCTTTGCTTTGGAATAACAACAATAGTATTCGTATAAACATGCATATATATAAAACACATTTTTTTTGAAAGTTATGTTTTTTAAATACTAGAACCTACAGCATTTGCCTAAACAATGTTTATGCAAATTCTGTCGTTGGTAAGATTTTACTTCCTACATCAATTCCTTTATCTTCCTATAACAATCTTCAAACAACAACAACACAGAATATACAGTTGAACTCTTTTCAAATTTCCCTTTACACCCAATTCTAACATTCTAATGAAAGCATGCCAAGTTATTCACATAATTTTGCAAGTAAAAATATGTTGCATAGTCATAATTATGCGTTTTTTATAACTATAAATATAACAGAATGTGCATAATTTTTACGCACCTTGTACTGTGTCCTTTAGAAATACTGGAAATAAAGTTCCAAATAGTTAGTTTAGAAACTTTAAGCAATAACATTTTTTATAAGGTTATGTATCTTATCAGTGAAAAGTGAGAGATGGAGCAGAAAGCTATTAATAAAATAACAAAAACCAGTCCACAACTTCTTGATCCACTTAGTGGAAATCTGGTTTTACTGCTGCAGGTCACAGATTCGAGGATAATGAATGTTTCCTCACCCCAATTGTTTTAAACGTGAATGATTTTTCATTACCAAGAAGTATAATTATTTCATAAAATTATTTAGGACCCTATAACAGTCATTTTTGTTGCATAAAACTTTCAATTTTAACAATTTTATGTGACCAACATCAATTTATAACCTTTGTGAATTGCGTGAATGGTAATGAGCGTGCAAAGACAATCTGAAAACTTTCGTTTTTTTTGTAAATAATAAAACTTACATAAATAAGTTAAAGTTGCATAAGAATGAATGCAGTAAAGGTTAAACTTGATCGTTGTAAGTATGGTCAATCTAAGAAAACAACCTAAAATTACACGCATTATTTGCATGTCCACCAAGTTTGCATGCATATGAACGTAATGCAGCCTGCACAAAATCTTACACACACAAAATTTTGCAGGTGTGATTTTGTTAAAACCACAAAACAAAATCACAAAAAATAAAATCCCACTACTAGACACTACCAAACAGAACATATATACCACTGTATTTTTCATACAATATTTACAATAATTAGTGCAGCCACAAGTAAAGATAAATTGATTCTGAAAACAGGCTTCTAAAAAAAAATTGATGATGATGTACGCAAATATTTTGAGAAGGCCTCTTCGATTCAGAGATAAGGCAAAATTGGACGATCCCTCAGTTACAGTATTTATCAAAATGGTAGAACCAGACAATGCCTCATTTGGATCCGTCAATTACATATGCATTATCCCTGACTGCCTTGACTGCAGTGAAAATGTTTTTTTTAAACAATAAATGAACATATATATAGCTTAATATACCATTGGTATTACATGAATGTCTAAATTATATACGTGATTTCACTTATTTTGCTGACTTTCTCTGTTCACTGACAACAGTGGATGACAAGGTTAGGATATATTATATTAGCAGTTTCACCAGCACAGTGCTGAAATTTTTAAAATCAGACAGCCTGAACATCGCTGGGGTAGCTCACTGATAAAAAACATTTGCTTGGTGGGATTATATGACATTTTAATACAGTATTATCCTTGCAATCATTCATTTAAATACAAAGTTTGTTTGTATTTGTATTTTGTTTTGTATTATATATATTTATATATATAAATATATATAATAACAAGGACGTTTCAGCCGATTCTTTTGTTGCTCCACCCTGCTGCAAACGCCTTCCCGTTCCTCTGCACTTATCTAAAGTTGTTTAACGGGAAGGCTTATAGTCCATTTTTTGGCAAGCTTTATTCCCAATATGTCTCGGGTTTTCTTTTCATAGTTCAGAACAAGTCTCGATGTGACAAAATTTAAGAGAAATCAGGGTGTTCTTCACGTTCATTCATGCTCTGTGTGACTACGCTTACTCTCTATCGTGTTATACTTGCTTTAACTAACTTACTTTTGTCCAAGTTGATTTACGAAGCCTCCTGTCAACAGATTAGGTGGAAAAGAGTCCTGGAACAAGGTTGGTCATGTCCCGCTATAAGCACTTGTCCGTTATAAAAACCATTTAAATACTTTTCAGGTTTCACACATCACAAAATGTTCAGTTTTTATAACTATAGGGCGGATGGTGTCATGCTTTACAGTTGATTGAGTGTTCTTCACATAACTTTTAGTTTCAGCACGATCAGTACTGACATTAGAAACTATTCAACTATTGTTGGTAAATTATTCAACAATGATTTGCTTTTAGAAAGCTTTTCAACACGAAGAGTGTCACAACCTTGTTTAGTTACGTCGTCACCAGGTTTTTTCTTTTTTTTATCCCGTCGTACCTGGCATAGAAAAGACAGAGCCTAGGCGTCAAGTTTTACCAAATTTTGCGCTGTCTAGGATATCAAAAAGCGAAAAATTGCCCTCTGATTATGAAATGTCTGAGTTGTCATAGGTAACTTAAACTATTTGCGTTCAATTCCTGTACGTTCACAATAGCCTGGAGTTCAGAAAAAGATCGTTCTGGTCAACGATTTTGACTACAAAAGTGTGTCTCAACATTCTTCATAACATCATATTTCAGTTTAAACTCAACCTCTATCCCTGCCATGCTGTCTTTTTTTTCGATTGGAACGGCGACAATTATATACAACGGTTTTTCTTTCAGCACAAAATTCTTGACGTTTCTACGAGTGATAACCACCCTACAGATTTAACAATGCTATGAACCCTTATTTTTATCTAAAATTACACAGATTTCGTACGTTTTGTTAATGAAAAAAAACGGTCTGTTGCAAAAATTCCTTCCGTGCTTTTTCGAAACAAATTTCTGCTGATATGCAGTTACTAAACTCCCTAGTAAGAAAAACTCAGAGTATTTTCCCGACAGTTCTTTACCCAAAATACTTTCCGATTTCCTGACATTTCCAGGCTTTATGGCTTAACTTATTGATAGAAAATTTCACGGGAAAGTACTTTTGTATTGTACTTTATTTACTTAAAAAAAAATATTTCTATTTTATTTTTAATTTCATTTTAATTCAAGCTTGTTTTACTTTTTCTTTTAAACTTAAAAAAATTATAAAGCAAAAAAAATTTGAAGCTTTTCACATAATTCTAGAATGTAGTGTGTGAGAACCTATGATTGGTTTTTTGTAACATCAATTAAAAAGGCTGATACGTCTAATAATACAGATTTTTCATTCCGTCATTAACTGACAAGAATTTCAGTTTTTATTTATTGTCATTAACTACTCAGAATTTAAACTTTCAAGCTGATGATTTTCTCATAGTATTCACAGAAAAGTGTCAAATTTAAAGTTATAATCTTATATCAAAGTTATTCTTACAAAAAAAGGTAATTCTATAGATGACGTAGGTTGCATGACATTTTTATTTCGATATCGGAACGATATCTTTTATTGATACAAGATTATCTACAAGTAGTTATGTATATAAAATAAATATTTTTATGTATTTATATCCGTAAAAAAAAGTACAAATTCGTTCTTTTTCTGTGTCACATATCGTCATAGTAAAAAAGCAGATTCACATCAGAAAGTAGACGAAGAATGCTTTAGACAAACGTTTTCCTTCACATTGGCGTTGCCAGGTAACACATGCACATTTGGTCTCTACTCGTCAGAATTAGAGAGCCTCCCGATTGATGCCATGTTAAACCAGTCACGAAAAAGTCGGCTGAAATAGAAAAATTGACAATATAAAATAAAATGCATATAATTAAGAAAATAAGTGTTTCAAGTCGGTCTTATTAAAAAGATCCACTAAAAACTTGTGTGCATGCACATGATACGATTCAGGTCGCAGTTTTCGTGCTTACAGGGTAAATGCGGTACTATTCAAACGTGAGAAGCAAAATATACTTCAAATGTAAAAAAATATCGAGTTTACATGTATTTAAACTTCAAAATTCGGTAAAAATTGGACGTCAAAATATCAGGGTTCATTGTTTTCTGTGAATTTCATATTTTGATATTTTTTAGTTAACTTGATTATCTCACAAAACAAGACGTATGATTTGCGTAAACTAGCTCGCAAAACACAGACGTTGACAGTCTTAATCAATTATTGTTTCCGAACAAGTACTAAATTTAATGAAATCAGAGTACTCTGGTTGTCAAAATTTCAAAACCGGGATGTTCAACATGTCCTTTCCGATCAGTGTAACAAACTTCATCCAAACCGGAACATTTTCACTTCGGTTTCAAATACACCTTTCCCAAATTGCATGACGTCACACAAAATTTTAAAGTTGACATAACACGTCTTATTTGGATTTTTGAATAGATCCAGTTAAAATGATTGAAACCTGAAAATTTTGATTTTTAAGAGTGTTTTACACTATTTTATTGCCATTAAAGAAATTCATTTGGTTTGAAAACGAGGCTATTCTTAGGAAGGCGTAGTTTAAAGAATTTAACCATGACTTTGAAACTGCAATTTAGCGAATTGACATTTTCCAAATCAATTTCAAAAACTCTAGATGTAACGTAACTTGTGCTTACAATGCGAAAACAAAAGCCAATTTGGTCTAATTTGGACCAAAAAAATTGATAGGCGTCATTTCTTTTGTATCAAGATAGCGACGTCTCACAATTCTTGTAGTGACTAATTGTATTATCCATAAAGGGGCAAAATGAATAAAAATAATATAATTTTGAGAACAAAAAAATAATTTCTGGAGTCTCAAAATAAACACAGCAACAACAACAACAACAACATGTGAAACACGACAGCAAGAGCAAGCAAAGATGGCGTTCAATGTTTACAACTCGTGTTACAGCGTAACCTTAAACCTCATATATGCCACGCTGATACTTTAGAACTGAAAGTCCCGTAGGCATAGAATCTGACTCAATAGTTTCATCACCGTGTGTATAATTAGCTAAGTGGCTTTTTTTCTCATATTTTTATACATGCAGCTGGCCAGACTCTTGTAACTCTTTACTATTCACAATAAGACAAACCATTTCTTTACGTATTGAAAAAAGTTAAGTGCAGTTCAGTTGGGTTTGATCACAGGGTTAGGCTACCAGATTTTAAAATCAGTAAAAATCCCATTGTGGGACAGACATCTCAGCTCCTTATTAATATCTAGTCTCTATAAGCTAGATAATAAAAATTGTCTGCACTTACTAGAAACATTATTCGAAAGATAAGCGCGAAACGACAATAAAAACCTTTCGCTTACTCTATTTAAGTGGGTTTAAGTTTATATAACGTGTCCACCAAAATCTTCGATTTTCCGGATATTTTTGACACTATCTGTCATTTTTTTTAGCTAATAATCCTCACATTTACGAATTTGCTGCCCTACTTTTTTCTATCGATACAGCTGATGAACAAGCTGACTGGTCAAAGAAGAAGAAAAAATGAAAGAAAGGATGAAACGAATACAAGCTCGAGATAAAAGCTGACATTGAAAAACATTACTAAGATAAAAAGCATATGCGCTACGGGGACTCACTAAAAAGTTTAAAAGTCCTCTCATTTTTCTGACATTTCCTAAAAAGACATTATTGCCTTTATTTTCGAAATTCCTGACATTTCCTGATAGAGTGGGCATCCTGTACAAAAAAAATTCATGATTACCTTCACACGGAACTTCAACATCTAAGCAACCTGCTGGAGACCACATATATATTTTATTCGTCCCTGCACACAGTGCCAAGCGCGTTTCTTTAGGATCCCAAGCTAGCACTAAAAAAAAAATCTGATCTCAACTTTCTAGTGAAAACTACGCAAATAATTAACCAAGATTTAATTTTAAAATAGTGATCATAATGTTTATCCCTATATATAGATAGAGAAAAAATATATTGCCGGACTATTTCCGTCACTAAAATTTAATTCTTTACGTAGACTTTACATTGGGCCGACATAAAATTTACCATAAAAAGATTTCACACCGCAAAGAAATTTCGTCCTAATTGCATGGAGTTCTTCATATAGAAGGCTGTGCCAACTGCACATGCGCCGTAACTTTGTACACATGCGCAATAGCTTTTTAAACATGCGCAATATCGTTTTACGCATGCGCCATAGTCTCATTCCGGATAAATCAGGTTAACATGGATATTTTAAGGGCGAAATGAAATCAGCATCGAAATGAGCCCGAATTCAGTTAAACATTTATCAGAACTAAAAACTAGACAAGAAACCAAAATTAAATTTCATGTAAAGGCTGCCTTGGGCTACTTTTACTTCAGTGGATAACGACAGAGAAACCAGCATTTTGTAACTGAAACAGGTTAACAGACTGATGAAAAACATTTACTCTTCTAGAAATCTCAACTAGAAAATCAGCTTCACTGTCTACAGCATCACTGTTTGATTTAGTAACCACAATATAATGTACTCTACACAGAGAGAATTTCCATTTTAGAAGAAAACAAAAAAAGTATAGTTACCTTTTACAGGGTGAGCCTGTACTAACACTGTGTGAAGTTTCAATTTCATCATATCCCAAATCCAAATCACATTCGGCATATTATCTAAAAACGTGTTGCTGCGGCATAAATTTTGTTTTTAACAACTTTGCTTTTCAATACAGATTTTTATGACAATTATAGCTATATTACGCTCGATTCCATTTGATGGCATTTTCAGCTACAGTGCGAAAAGCTTACATGCTTTTTTGTTAGCGCGTGCGCACTCGAACAGATCTCTAATTTTATGTGCCCACGCGGTTACAAAGACTCTTTTTACACTATAGCAGAATGCAATGAAATTGAAACAAGCCTTAACGGGAGTCCAAGGTATAAAATGATGTTGGACTTATATTATTGAGCTTTAAAAGTCCGTTAACAAGTCTTTCTTTTAAATTTTTAAAACAGCTCTTTTTTTCTCATGATATTTACATTTAAAAAAATTTAAGATTTAATTATGTTGCATAAATTATGATGTCATATTTAAGTAATAACAAATTTTGATATTTTCTATGATCATTAATTTTAGACCTGTCAAGGGATGTGCATTCAAACTTTATTAACGCATAGATATTATAAAGCTGAATTGATTAACAAATTTTTCTCAAAATGACACTGTTTGCGTGTCCCAGACCTCTTAAGTCTTTTCCTATGACCCAATAACTTGGGATCTTCAATTTGGTTGCAATGGGTCTTTTTGGGTAAGCTTATAAGCCCTATATGTTTACTGATAGAATTAGATTGGAAATTGACGTACAGACCCTCTAATTTTGAGGTCGTCCGTCCAACATCATTTTATACCTCGGGTAATGAACTTTTTTCCATGCTCTAGTGTGATGATATTGCAAATTAAGAAAGGTATGGCCGAGTTTATGGGTGCGACTTTGTACCTTAAGGAAATTAATTTTCGCGAAATTCGCAAGTTTTTGTTAATTTCGCAATTATGGGAAATTCGCTATATGCGAAAATTAATTCCTGGAAAATTTTGATTTTCTTTTTAAAAACGCTTTACCCTAATATTTTTCTTTTGATTTACCCAAAACAACTTCAGCAGTCTTTACTTATGTTTCCTACATTAAGATAAAAAAGGTCATCAAATCCTTTTTCTCGCGGAATTTGCAAAACTTGATTCACTCGAAATGTTAGAACTTGACAACTTAGCGAAAATCAGTTCTCGCAAAGATGAGATTTTATTTAGTAATTTAATCTCATTTAGAATGGTGACATCTGCATCAAACTTTTTCCCTCACATATGCAACCAGTTACAAGAAAATGTACCTGATTCTCAAGAAATTAATGACTAATAACGCATCTCAAGCGCAACTTCAATTCACAGAGAATTGTACCAAGAAAGAAATGGCGTCCGATTTTTTAGTAAGAACGTTTAGTGAAGATAAAAATTATTTTCCTAGTACAACTTACCATTTCGGGTTGCCATAAATGTGTTATCAAAACTGAATAGCACCGTTCCAACACCAAGTTTGGGATTTGGTTTTTCTGGATCAGGCCTAATGGTAGGAACTTGAAATGGTTTTTCTTGCAGAATATCTAAGTAAATAATCGCAAGAATATACATTAGACTGACATAATGCATTCATGCAGTTGTAATCCCGTTAGGCAAGAAATGTTCACTACTACTTTATATGAAGGAAAGAGAACTTTTGGAACATTCGCAAATATCGTGCTCCACCCAGAGCACCTAACAGACCGTAGCTTATCGGAAATGACGAATTAAGCGCCCGGAGCGCTTAGTTAAAAATTTTATTGTGACAGGGTGCGCTTAATCTGTCATTTAAGGTATTTTACCGACAAAAAGAATACTGAAGGAAAATTTTTTTTTAGAAATTAAAAAGATAAAAGTACCAAATTCATCAAAAAGGGTAATTATTAATAAGCAGGTTAGCTAGACGTCTATGTGGTTCTAAAGTGTGTATAATTTTTTCCACCTTGACCCTTTGAGTGGTCCGTTTAATACACGCCATTCTTCGGAATGTACGGGAATTGAGCTTATTGATTCGTTTCGAAGGAACGCGTATACGGGCAAAAATTGGACGAAAACAGCCTTAAAGTTAACCGCAGCCACGCCAAAGGAACAGGTTGTTATAATAAGTGCTTATGGGAAGAGATAAACTGGACTGCCAAAGTCTTCTCCTTAACCACCAATGGCAACTTAAATTTTGGAGAACTTATTATTTTTGCGCGCTTTCTAAGGTTTAAAATAATAGAAAAGAGAAATGAAAGCAAAAGACAAACAAATAGCCTCGTCAATTGTCCCTTGAAGAATTTCAATATTTACTCTCTTCGTCGAAAATAAAAGTCAAAATTAACAATATCACTTAAACCTAAGTAAACATAAAATATATACAATAAACATGGAGAGCACTATGTATGAAGAATTGACCTACAATGACTTGGTGGAGAATAGCGACTTGACTTTTCATTCTCCCAAGGTAACACCACAGATTTTCTCTCGATTTCTTGATACACTACCTATAGAAAGAAATATTTATTAGTTAATGACAACATAAAGGTTAAGTACTTTGTTTTTCACTTAATTCTTTTTAAGGACTGCTTAGAAATAGAAGTTAAAAAATTTAGTATCGTCCGAAAAGTTTTGTGCAAAAAAAAAACATGCACATCACACATACAAAATTGCTCATCTTTACTGAAGTCAAAAAAATGCATAAGAGGGATATACTTACAACATTTTGGTTGGTAATTTTTGTCACGTGCTTGAACTCGCAAACAGACTTCCAAGTGATGTTATTTAATAAACGCACCTATAAAGAAACTTTTAGTGACGCAAATCATTTTATATTTTCAACAAGACAAGTAAATAAGTAAGTAAGAAAGTAACGGGAAGTTTTAACACCCTTGGGGATTCCCTCTTAACGGTTGGCCCTTTTCCCTCCGATTGTAACTATGTTACATTACCGCCAGAAGTACGTATAGCATTGCTATAACATGCTTGCCTGCCACACAAGCCGGTGAGCGGTCAGTAGATGGCACTAAATGGGCTGACAACACTGCATTTCATGAAGTGCACCGGAGTGGGGACTCGAACCTGAAACCTTATGATTACAAGTCGAATCCGCTACCACTACACTATCTCCGCTTACAATAAAAAGTCTCACTTTCTACCTGCTGATCATAACTACCAACAGCGAGAAATTGGTTGGATGGAGTCCATGAAACTGATTTTATACCCAATGCAAAATCATATGCGGAGTACGAGGAAATAAACCGACCATCTAATGAATATATGACAACCTTGTACTAAAATAAAAAAACACAACATTAGCTAGTTAAAATTGGGAAATTGTTTTAGGCAAGGTTTTTCCCATACAGACGGAGTTGAATGAAAGGAAAAAACATGTGGTTTTAACTCAATAATAGGAGATTGAAGACTAGTTTTTATTACGCATCCAATCTATAAGAATGATTTGTTGAATGTCTGCTCAATCTCGCAACACAATTTACATAATTTTCTGATATATAGTTCAAGAAACACAAAATATTTAAGGAGAGACATGATAAAATGGGGCCTTAAATGAGAAAAAAACAGCGAAATACAAGGTTGGGCACCAATACATTATCCTCATTAAAAATATTTTTAACTAACAAATGTCCACTACCGAACTTATATCTCTTGAAAAAGCACCGCAAATGCAGATGTTTTATACTTGACATGCAACACCAAAGTCGAAAGTTACAGCGCCACAATCAACATATTTTCAAGTTTTGCAGCAAAAAAACATTATACAGAAATAGGGCATTGGAGAAAAACACGTCTTGACAAGGAAAATAAAAATTACAATGGACTCACAAACAATAGCACTGTATAGCAATATGATGGCTTAGGTGACAGGGGTGTTTTTGTAATTTTTTTCAAGAACTGCAGTGACAAAGGCTAAGTAAGTTTTTTTGATAGTTTGACTTTAAGTTAAACAGCTGCTTTTTGTGAAAGATCAGGCTATTTTTTTTTTGGAAGGCCATGTTTGTTTATGTGGTGTTTACAAACCCGATTTAAACTATGGCAAAATAGTGCAAAAATAATTTTGATACATATGGGCCACAGGTAACATTACTCAGCACAATAAAATCAATTTTGATTCTGCTGTAGAACTTTTGCAACAATCTTCGGTTGCCAACTACAAAATTGACATGTTGATGGAAGCCACAAGCAACATGTTTTACTACAACAAAATTTTGTCGTGTGTGCCTAAAAAATTAGTGATTATGGCCGGCAGCTAATAGGTCTACCATTAACAATACTTAACTGCGAAAAATATTATCTATACCTCTAATTTGGAATCCCATATAGCAATCATGCAACTATTAGGTGAAAATGAAAGGTCTGACGAATCTTTGGTATCTGTTGCAAAATGCTAAAAACCGAAATATGGGAGGTTTTGACATTGACCGTAACATTAGTTGGTCATAAGTGAATCATATAGCTAACCTTTAACATCTCCCAACTGTCACATGCAAAAACACTGACAAAATCCTTATAGTTTCTTCTTTCTAATAAAGCCATATACTTTCCATCCATAGAAAAATCCATGCCTAAAAATATTTGTATTCTTATGTATTTCATGCGTTTAAAAATATAAACATACAACGAAGGAAATATTTATTAGAAAAGAGGTCCTATTTTGAAATAGTAACCACAAACAACCTTTTAGGTAACACGCACTCGAAATTGATCAAAGTTTACTGCACAACAAATTAAAGTAGAACTACTTTGTTAATTGCTAACACACTGCCTAGAAGTAGGTCGGATTTGATCTGCGATCCCAAGGTAAAGTCTAAAAAAAACCCGTTTGAGAGTAATGATTTTACTGACTGTAATGTGCAATGTCAACAAAAGTAAAAAAATTGTCATGTACCATGTGCACTGAGAGAAAAAGAAAACAACAAACACATGAAGTCTCTATGTACAAGAGCTTGACTTTGTGCATGTCAAGTAAGTTTATCAATTATAATAATCTTATTTATTTTTTTTTTATTTGGCAATATAAAATATTTGATATATATATACATATTTTTTTAATGTAACATTTTTCTTTCTGAATAAAGGAAAAAGAAAGGCTGATATTTCAAAAAGTCAGTATCCACATTTAAGGGCACTAAAAATCGACTCAATTGCACACATGGTGTTGATCACAATCTTTCTGTGCAAAAAAAGCAGATAGATGCTATATTTAAACTGAAATAATTTTAGTTTTCCATTAACATGGTCCAGACACATCAATTCCACATGAATATTATTTGATTCACTAGCTCAGCTGTTCTTTTCAAGTGCCGATTTGACTAAAAAGTGTATATCCACAGAGTATCACTGATATATCTTCCAAAAAACGTCTGGGAGTTGAAGAAGGAGTTGAAGTTGAAGTTTAAATAAATGCAAAGGAAATGTACTGTGTAATGAATTATCAGTAAAACCCACCCTCTCTTATGCGTTAATGTTAAGTTACCATAATATGTATATTTCGTTTACTTTACATTTCTTACTGATTCTTGCCTGCTTAGCGATTTTTTTACTTCAAAGCTGCATTACAAATGGCGATCGAGTGGATTTAATGTGACAGATGCAACCAACGGTAACAGTATACATTTTTTCGCACTACTGATCAAGTTGCAATGGCTCTCTATTTTTATTATAAATGTTAATTTCGGTAAAAATATATAAACACATATAAGATAACACTAAACATATCATGTGGAAACAAAAAAATTACTTTCTTAAATTCCTGGGTTTTTTTTGTAGCTACTAAAAAGGAACTAGCTTTCAAAGCAAAGCCTTTTGAGAAATTTATGAGAATAAACTTTCGTTGGTTTGAGAGTTTCGCAGACCTAGTGAAGTAAATTACAATGATACTAAATTTTTACACTATATACTTTGACTAAAAGTTTGTGATGGGTTTTTGCAACAATGAACTTTTTTTCCCACAAAAACGTTTTTTCTTTAAAAGGTTTTCTCTTAGAACTTTCGTGTTAAATGTACCCCTAAATATATTGCAGTCATTCATGTCAGTAAAATCAATGCTGCATTGACGGGTGTTTCTAGGTTCTCAGAACTGGAAGCTGCATAATGAACCCACTGCACTATAGACAGCAATATATTGACAACACACTTGGATAGCTTATCCAGATGACATTATGTAAATAAAGGCTAAGATGGTAAATTCCTGTACCAATTCTTACGCACAGAGGTGTGCCATAATAAGCCTTCCTCTGCATTCACCCTCAATGTCTACAGCAGACCTAGGGTCTTTAAGTTGTTTGATTAGGTTTAAAATGATTTTTCCTGATGTCAGCATGCCTGAATTTTAGACCTTTTTGGGCATTGGTTGAATAAAGAGTTGTTTAGGTGGCTTACACACCTGCCAAAGTAAAACAGAGTACTGGCTAGGTGGTGCTTTTTATTTTTTTCAATAAATAAACCGAAAAAGGCCAATTTTATAAATATTATGTTCAGGGTTTAAACATTTAGCAATCATTTACAAACCTTTTGTAGAATGTTTTGGATATTTGATGTACGATACAGATTTGTTTATCAGTGACCATACAGTTATGCGAAGCTAGAAAAATGTAACACAGCTATGGTAAAGTAATTATAAAATATCAAAATTGTTTTCTGTAAAAACTTATCATTGTCAGTGTTTTAAAAGCAAAACAAGCCACCGACCAGCCCACAAAACAGAAAGAAAAGAATGGCTGTGGAATACATGCTAGAGATATAGCATGATTTGAATTTTCATGTGCTGTTACAATCTAATTTCTTTAAGAGTGTTTTAAATGTATCATAAAATATACTCATGCCTTAAATTCAGATGTCGATAATATATGTCTTCCGTCAGGTGCCCATCTTACAGCAGTTAATCCCATTGACCCATGATCAATTTTACAAGTCCAATCTGTGTTCTCAACTGACCACACCTTTAAAAATTAATCAAAAATTTAATTATTGCTTAAACTTTGCTTTGTGTGGATTTTTAATTACAGAAAGTACTAGAAAATGAAGAGAATGGTATTCAATGACTATGAACGGTATTGGATGTACATATCTGTTTGAATATACTATGATGATATGAATTTTACCATAATTAATGTTGTAAAGACACAGCTTTTTACTTTACTTGGATTTCCACATCAGATCAAATCTTTTAGTTGTCAAAAAATTTTGATAGGAAGTAACAAAACAAAACAATACCTGGATTATTCCTCTTTTAAATAACCCACATAATATAAACTGTGAATCTGATGACCACTAAAAAAGAGAAATCTTTAAGTAATGTTAAAACAGAAAACAAAAAAATAAAAATAAAACTCAAATGACAAAAACAAACCTCGATGTAATTGATACTATCAAGACACGTGAATAAACACTTTATTTGAAGTGTGTTAACATCTCGCACCACCAAACGGTACTGTGTTGCATTAGCCTTTAAAAGATAATATTTGATCGCAATATATCAAGGAAACTCGAAAAATTTGGAATTTCTACACTGAAAAAATATTACAGAACTTTTATAGCTAAAGACGAAAAATTCATCTCTGGCACAAATATATAGTCATTTGGTCTGTATATGGTCGCATGACTTTAGATTTACATACACACAGATAATGTGGCTATTATTGTGGTTCAGGGATGGCCACTAAATTTCAAACCCAGGTGTTTTCTAGATATTAAGGTATTTTAAAAAGATTTTCAGTGTTACATATGCTATGTGATAATTATGTTGTTTAATTTTTATGAGAAAGCCACATCTTGATTGTATTTTTCTTATCTTTATAATACAATAACTGTGTCTGTTGTACAGGTGTTGTCCAGGGTAATTCTGACATGCAATTTTTCCTTCTTTTCTAAACAACAATTTTTTAACTTCGATAAAATAGATTGACATCAATGTGTTTAAATTTTTGAAGTTACTGCATTGCAGTTATAACTTTAAAACCAAATAACTTGAAAATGGATTAAAAGCATTATAACGGATATTAGCAGTAGAACAGAAGGTCAATAGAAACTTCGTGGCAGGGCAGGCTGCAACATTTGCACAATAGAAGTCAGGAAATTGTTACAATACCTAATAATTTACGGTCATCATGACCTCATTTTTAGGTTGTCCCTATCGTTAGCTTAAGCAGGCCATTCCTTGAAATGAGTGCGATCGCACGCGCACTCGTAAAAAAACTATGAGTGCTTTTTATTGCACTTATGAATTTTTTCTTTTTCTAAAATAACATAGAGTGATGAAAAAAGCTTTCGTGATTTTTAAACGATCTACGACGATATTATCACTTTCTATGATGTCATTTTATGATTCTTAAACGATCTATGGCGATCATTTCGCTGTCAACAATCCTGTTTTCATGATTTTTAAACGATCTACATCGATCTCTTCGCTTTCTACGATGCCGTTTTTATGATTTTTAAATGATCTATGGTGATCTTTTCGCTGTCAACGATCCTGTTTTCATAATTTCTAAACGATCTACGTCGATCTCTTCGCTTTCTACGATGCCGTTTTTATGATTTTTAAACAATCTACATTGATCTTTTTCTTGTCTACGAGCCCGTTTTTAAGAATTTTAAACAACCTACGGCGATATTTTTACTTTCTACGATGCTGTTTTTATGATTTTTAACAGATACATTGGTACTTTCACTTTCTGAAATGGTAGATCTTTACAAATAAAATATTATACGAATTGAAGCAACCTGTAGACGATTCCTTACTATTCAAACATTATTTCTATACAGCTTAAATAACATAACGTTATGGTAAACAAAAGATAGTTAAGTGGGAAACACACCTGCAAATATTCACATCGCACTTGTAAATTTGGCTTACGAGTGCGATTTTTCGCGCACCATAGCATTCGCTATTTTTTTAGCGGGTGCTTTTTGTAGCTCTGGCATAGTTTTATTCAAGAAATGGCCTGCCTAAGGACTAAAGGGGGGAGAATGAAAAATTGAGGTAACAGAAGCTACGTTCCCGTCAAACAACAAAACTTTTACTTTTGCCTTTACTCAGGAGCAAGCTAATACTTGGGTAATTTGTTGCCTAAAATACTTCTTCAAAGCCTCCACAATAGGACAATTGCCAATATTAAATTCAATTTGTAATTCGAATTAAATCTGGAGTGGTTTCTTCATCTATATATGTCTACATTGACAAAAATATGTCAAACTTCATTTCTATCAAGATCACTTAATGTTTCACTTGTTTCTGGCTTCTTGAGGTGAGCTTTAATGAACGGTTTCCAAACTTCACATAAATGTATTAAGTTTTTTAGATCAGGACAACATATGGTCATACAGTTCTCAGACACTGGCTCAAATCTCTATAACCATTTATCAAAAGCACCTGATACTATAAATTTTCTTAATCAGTAATTCAAGTTCCACACAACAAGCTTGAAACAAAAAAAAGGGGGTAAACAAATATCTGAAGAATATTCTTTGTGTCTCATTGGGTAATTTCTGACATCACTAAGATTTAGATGGTTCATTTCCACTGTTCTTCTCCCTTTTTTTTACTTATCGACCATTTTGCTAAAGAATACAGCAAAATGAATAATGAGTGAGTATAGAATAAAATTTCCTACATTATACACATCTTGTGACAAACAATGAAATTTGCAAAAAACAAAACTTACCACATAACATCCATCAATTGAAAATTTACAAAGTTGACCAGATTGCTTGAAAGACTCAGAAAAATTCATGTCAGCATACATACATAATTTGCAGACCTCTCATTCTAATTGTAAACAAATATTTTTCCCTGTAAATAAATCGTAAAAACATGGTATATAATTTAGTTGGGCAGAAATGTGAGTTTTTAACATGGAACATAGTAACACACCTAATTCCATGTCACAGTAAGGGACTGTCTCAAAATTTTTGTAACTTTTTCCATGTTAAACACTACAAACTAATTTATTTTGTTACGCAAAAGCTACATTCATGAAACAAACTTCTATGAACTATATATAATTATTTCAATAGAAACCATAAAACAAAATGAAGTACAATTTGATTTTAACAAAAAAGTTTTAACGAACTTGTTTTAATGATTTCGCAACAAAATTGTTTAAGCTTCACATATTCAGATTTTAATGATTTTAGGACCATCTTAAAATTCTGTCTCATAATATAAGTGAATTGGCACAAATTAAATTGTCTCCAAAAACAAATTTTGACATTATTTGAGACTAATTTTAATTTGTCTCATTGGTTTAATACAAAACGATTTTTGTAAAATTAGTCTTAAATAAGAGAAAAATTAAATTAACTTGCAAGACGAATTAAGACAAATTTAACTGCAATAATTTCCAACTATCATGTTTTTATTTAAAATTACAGTGACATTTTAAGCTTCATAATACCGCTTGATAATTTTAAAATGCAGTACTTACATCTGTTTAATGTTTACAAGTATGTACTTAGTTTTTTGAAACAAAATAGGACAATTTCTATGTTTTGTATGGTTGTTTTCTTATCATTTTAGAACAAAATTTGGAAATTTTTAAGTTTCATACAAAACATAAGAAGGAAATTTTACCTAATAAAACCAGATAAGATAAAAAGTTTAACATTAAAAAAAAAAACAGTTTTTATAACGTAAAATAACCTGATTTTTTGTTACAAAATTGGTCCCTCTGTAAAGGCTTTAGTGAACCAATAGCAGCTTATATATGGTGCAGAGCTTGCACCAAACCTGTGTTAAATCCTCCTTTTGCCATGACAAAAGTTTTCCTAACTCTTTAGTTACACCTTTTGTTGTTTATTTGTTAGATTTTTCCATCACTTTATAAGGTAACTTTAGTAGAGATATCTACATTAACTTCACACAAAATTCAATTCCACAAATCCAACATCCTGTTTGATGATCACTTAGTTTTGCTATATTTGTTTAACCAATCTGAATTCAATCAATTTTACTATAGATGCATTCAAAGGGTTTCTCACTCACAACAAAGGATTTTGACATGACTTTGAAATTTCCTTTTTGCTGATAGAAAAATGCCAAATTATAGTGTGTTTTTTACATTAGCACTTTTTATAACACGCCATGATAGAGCTGAGGCAAGCAAAAGATAGCATGCCATAATTTATTCAGGCGTGTGTGGAGGTGTGCACATGCCATCCCTGTCCAAGCCTTTTTATGGATAATTAAGATACCGTCTTAAATTTTTTATTGCGCTGGGCGTTATACCCTCATTTTCGGCAGCAAAACTTACTAAACAAGCAAGAATGTTAAGTCTCTTTCAGAAGTCTTCACATTCACAGCTTTCTTGAGATGTTTTATTGCTTAAGTTTACATCATAGTTTAAGGTGTTGTTTTGTAGCAAAACTATACGAATTCCAAAACATCCAAAATCAAAGGTGAACTTGGAACTCCAGGAATTATAACTTAGTGGGAAGTCCATGATTTAATACTGATGCCTGAATCTATATTTTAATGCCCATATACGTCTGTCTGTCATGCAAAATGGTAGCTTAGCTGCGACGGGCGAACCCGTGGATTTTTCCACGGGCTAACGACTAGTGTACACTAAAATTGTGCCAAGATATAGGTATATAATAAATTTCTCAAATAGCCTGTTCTTTTTAACATTGCCTCCTTCGCTACCGCGAGCAAGGTGTTTAACATTTAACTAAACTCACTGCGAGAGAAATTTAAAACCTGTATTCTAATTCTAAAATCGCAAAATGGAGATAACTTCTCATTTTTTAATAATACTTAACAGTTGATGCTTTGTATCCATTAATTTCTTCACTTTTAGTTTTTATAAATTTAGGATTAGCTAGCAGTCTTACTTAATGTTACATACTGCTCCTAATACACAATAAACAGTTTCAGCTAACCATTGTTTGAATAAATCTTTCTTTTCTTACAATGCTCCTTTTGAGAATTGAGAAATTTAAAGGAGTGGTCCCACGAAAAATCAAAAAAATAATTTTATTTTATTTTATCGGAAATGTTTTATTTATTATTATAAAAAACTTTTTTTAAAAAAAAAGTTCTTCTTTTCTCTTATTTGGCACTTTTTTACAATCCTGTTTAAATAGCTGTAACGTCATAGTTGGCGAATGATTTTTTGTGTATTAAGACAATTCAGCAAATAGAATGATATTCTAGAGAATCTAAGATCATAATTTCATAATTAGAAATATTGCACCATTCGTGTCTTCCAGCACGAAAACTTTCCCAATGTTTTACTAAAAATATCGTTTCTCTGTCAGTTACAATGTATTTAGTGGTCTTGAATTAATCTTTGCGCATTGATTAAAAGATCAATAAACATTATTTCGAAAAAAGAATAAAAACTTTACACTAATTGAATAGCAGAGAATCCAAAGAACAAATAAAAAAAACATTGAAAATTTCGTGGGACCACTCAAAGGCTCTGA
This sequence comes from Hydractinia symbiolongicarpus, assembly GCF_029227915.1. NCBI lineage: Eukaryota > Metazoa > Cnidaria > Hydrozoa > Anthoathecata > Hydractiniidae > Hydractinia > Hydractinia symbiolongicarpus. The sequence continues at coordinate 11,012,052 of NC_079878.1, forward strand.
CCATAAAAAAAAAGTTAAAAATAGAATAGAACAATGAGGTCTTTCGAACCTTTGTAAATCTTGTTGTTGGTTAAAAAAACAAATCTGTTAAAGACTTTGCATCATTGACTTTAAATTTACAAATAAAGAAAACATGTACAATTATAGTATATAGCTTTTTTTCCCATGACTACAGTCATATCACAAAATAAATTGGGCAATACATTTTTTGTTTTTACGATCGTTGCTAAAAAATTTTACAAGGTAAAAAAAAATTAACGCATCGTAAAATTTCTTTATGTGATCTAATTTTTATCATCGGTCAAAGCATTGTCCCTAAACAACCAATCTACTAGATCATTGTCCCTATCTAAAATATCTGAATACATTATTAAAACCACTTCAAAAATCAAGAAGCGCAGTCTATTTTAATTGCAGAAAAATAGTTTGAGACCAAACGTAATTTTTTGCACTTTAATATTCCAATTTCCTGCTGGTGAGAAAAATCATGCTGGGTCACCTGGCTAGATCTATTGTCTTATTATAGATTGAGTCCATTTGGTCTTCTTTGCTGTGTGTATAAAATTTCTTACCTGTTTGAATTGAGAATCTAGAACTAAGTTGTTCAATAATTTTAGAAATATCTTTATAGCTTCTCCTGAAATAATCTTTTAAATCTTATCCTAAAATAGGACTAATTGGGTCAACCTGACTGTTTTGGAACAGACGGGTTGATGGCATCATCAAAAACCCTTTTAAACCTCTATCTCTTCCACAGTTTGTCAAAAGCACACAAACCAATATATTTTCTCAATCAGCGTTTTAGGCTCTACACAATAGAAGCAATAAGTAAACAAATCTCTAGATTTTTGTCTGCCGATGGGTTTCACACGCTTATCAACTAGTTAAAGTCTAATTTAGGTAGTAAACACCCAATTAAGCTCAACAAAATCATTGGAACTGAGAAAATTGTACATAAAGGAGAAATTTTGTCTAAAAAACCTTTAATGAATCCCACGTCAGTAAACAACCATTAGTAATGTATCTAAATTCGGCTAAAAGAAACCTAATTTGGCAAATTACTTATTTTTTTCTGCCATCCTTAAAGTGTTAAGGCTTGCATCGCTTATTTACTTTAAAAAATAATGGTCCGAAACAACCAAGAGCTCCCCCTTTTTTTTCAAATTGTAAAATTAAAGAATGTTACGCGTGCGATATAGGCTCCAAGGTTAATCTTGAATGATCTCCAGAATGGTGTTTTGAAAAAAACTCATAAAAAGAGCACCAAGTAATAGAAATATAAAACAATTTCACTGTGTGAAAAAATGCTACTATGTATAGGATCGCGCATCTATATTATCAGCCCTCGAAATTAGCATCGACAATCGGCAATTGCCGTCGCAATTGCTGGCGCGGTTTCATTTTGTGACGGCAAAATACTGCCGAGGCTAATCTTTGCTGCACGCTAATTTTACGGTAGAAAAGTGGGGGATGTTTTGATTCGTGAACCCCAAATACGATGATCGAGCGTCTACGTATAGCGACTCTCTCAATCTTACCTTCCTTTTTACATATCCGAAATAGTATGCGTGACTATACTGTCATTTTTATAAACTTAATGTTTTCAAATTACAAAAAAAATTTATCCAACATTTTAACAACACTTATGCAAACAAATGTTTTTTACCGCACATGGGTTTCGTTTTTAAAGTTGCTTAAATAACACTTGCGGGATAAAGAAAATCCATTAAATTCGAACCAGCTATGGTTTCCAATTGCTTTGTCAAATGAAGAAATTATCTACAATTAAATCCACGATAAAATGTCTGTTCCGCCTGTAAGTCCAGTTTTGCAGACTTTATTCATCCGTGCTCCGTCGGCGTTCACCTCCGCATTAGTTAAGGACCGCATGGCAGGATTTCTTGTGTAAGACCTGGTTACCAACGACGAAGGGGCCAGGCCACAGAGATTTAGGTCTACGTAGTTATTTTAACTAAGTCAGGAGCCGGTGAATTAGCTAGGATGGTCAGGTTGGCTAAGAACGGCAATAGAAAAGCTTATTGAGATTGCATTTTAAAAATTTAAGAACGAAAAGCGGCGATAGAAATGCTTTTTTAGATCGCATTTTAAAAATTTAAGAACAAAGAACGACAATAGAAATGCTTTTTTCGATCGCTTTTTAAAAATTTAAGAACAAAGAACGACGATAGAAATGCTTTTTTCGATGGCTTTTTAAAAATTTAAGAACTGAAAGCAGCGATAGAAATGCTTTTTATTATCATTATTATTATTATTATTATTGAAATTATTTACCCAGGATAGCCTCTTCATTTCCTATTGATACTGCTATCAACGAGGGTCCTGCGAGGGGGTCCTAGACAAATTACGCCGTCAACACCTATGGCAAGACCATCATTAAAAACTCATAAAAACCCACTAAAGGTCAGACTTATAATAAACACTCAAGGATCTGTATTCTACAAAATTGCTAAATTTGTCAGTAAAGAACTTAAATATCTAACAACATCAGCAAAATCATACATAAAAGACACGGAGCAATTTGTTAACAAAGTAAAAGAAATTAATTTGGACGAGAATGAGAAGTTGGTGAGTTTTGATATTGCAGATATGTACCCTTCCCTACCAAAATCTGAAGTCATACATGAAGTAGAAAGGAGAATCAGAGAAGACACTTTTAAAACAAATGTTAATAAAGAAGCCTTAGTACGTCTCGTGAAAATCTCAGTTGAATTTATGACCTTCAAAATAGGAAACAAATTCTACAACCAGGCGGATGGTCTCTTCATCGGATCACCTGCGTCGCCATGTTTTGCCGAAATCTACATTCAAAGAATAGAAGAAAATAGTATCTACTCAATGTTACACGCACCAAGAATTTGGCTAAGAAAAGTAGACGATACGTTCACTGTTACAAAACATAAAACCGAGGACACCTTAAATGAGCTGAATAACATTCATTCAAAGGTAAAATTCACAGCGGAGGAAGAAAAGGATGACCAGATCCCATTTTTGGATTGTTTAATAATGAGAAAAGATGATAATACAGTGAAAACAAAAGTGTATAAAAAACCTACGCATACGGGACAATACACTAATTATACGTCAAACCAACCTTTACACGTAAAATTATCGACAATTAAAACTTTAACGAGAAGAGCAAAAACCATTTGCACAGAAGAAGCAGACCTCAAAGAAGAATTGAATTATATACAAAAAACTATGCAATTAAATGAGTTTCCCAAGAACATCGTAACAAAAACGATAAAAGAAACATTAAACAAAGAATGTAATGGAAGAAACCAGACAGATGACGACACGAATTCAATTCGATTGTTTTTACCCTATGAAAAAGGCATCTCAGAACAAATCGCCAGAGTATGCAAGAAATTTAATGTAAAATTAACACATACGAAAAACAAAGCGCTAAAAAATGTTGTAAAAGGCAACAAAATATTGAAAAACGGAAACCAGGACAATGAATCAGGTGTTGTATATAAAGTAACGTGTGGAGATTGTGGAAAATATTACATAGGAGAAACAGGAAGGAAGTTGACAACACGAATAAAAGAACACAAAAATGGCGCAAAAATAAAGAAAACGTCTCTGGAATGTCCAAACACATTAAAGAAACAAAACACGAAATGAACTTTGAGAAAATAGAAATTCTCTATAGGGAAAACAATTTTATTAAAAGAAAATTTAAAGAGGCATTAGCGATTAAACAACAAAATCGGATTTATTGAACAAAAAAGATGAAATAAGACGATTATCTGAAATTTGGGAAAACATACTATAATTTTTAACGACTTTTATTGTTAATAAACGATTTTTATACATTTTATTTTTATCAAGAGAATTTTTAACATTTTGTACATGCATGTTGAAAGACGTTTTTACTTGTGATCTGAAGATGCTCTGACAAAGATCAGGGAGAAAATTTATCAAAATTTAATTTGTTATTTATTGCCTTAAGCCCAAGAAATATTTGCTCATTAAGGTCCTAGATCGTTTTAGATCGTTTTTTAAAAATTTAAGAACGGTGATAGAAATGCTTTTTTAAATCGCTTTTTAAAAATTTAAGAACGAAAGGCGGCGATAGAAATGCTTTTTTAGATGGCATTATAAAAATTTAGGAACAAAGAACGGCGATAGAAATGCTTTTTTAGATCGCTTTTTAAAAATTTAAGAACGAAAGGTGGCGATAGAAATGCTTTTTTAGATCGCATTTTAAAAATTTACAGTACCGCTCGAATGTAACTTTACATGTACGCGATAGTTATCACCTTCGGATGAGCTTTCGGTAGTGTCAGAACTTCCGTTGTTATTGTTAACCTATTGTTAAATACATGAGCTATTTTTCCATGTTGAGAACAATAGAGTTAATGTCTTGTTCGCGAAATTTAATTAGCTCATGTGAACTGCGTGTCTTATTGTTGTATTTAATTGTTATAGTCGTCAAGAGATCAATGAAAGAAAATAAAATTTAACAAAGATTCAAGTTTCGTTAGATTGCATTTCAAAAGTCTGAACGAAAAACAGTGATAGAAATCTTAGTTAGATCGCATTTTAAAAGTTTAAGAACGAAAAACAGTGATAGAAAAGCTTAGTTAGATCGTGTTTTAAAAATTTAAGAACATAAAATGGCGATAGAAAAGCTTCGTTAGATCGTGTTTTAAGATTTTAAGAACAAAAAACGGCAATAGAAAAGCTTCGTTAGATCGCATTTTAGAAGTTTAAGAACAAAAAACAGCGATAGAAAAGCTTTTTAGATCGCATTTTAAAAGTTTAAGAATAAAAAACGACGATAGAAAAGCTTTGTTAGATCGTGTTTTAAAAATATAAGAATGAAAAGCGGCAATAGAAATGCTGTTAACGTGTTATGTTCGTTCATTTTTCTAAAATAATATTTCAATAGCCTTCGTGATCTTTAACACTTTTAAACAATAACATGCATGTTACATGTTACAACAAAAGGATTCATCAAATCTTATTGTTCTAACTTGTGCACGGCGATAACAATAAGAAGCAATTAAGTTCGTGTATAAACAAAAGATATGTGAACGTTCTTTATGTAGACATGAGATTGTTACATGAGGTCGTAAAACTCGCGTACATGTAAAGTTACATTCAAAATGCTTTTTTCAATCGCATTTTAAAAATTTAAGAACGAAAAGGGCGATAGAAATGCTTCTTAGATCGCATTTTAAAAATTTAAAAATGAAAGTCGGCGATAGAAATGCTAGAAAGAAATAAAAATTTCCGAAACCAAATCTTTATAAATAATGTTTTTTATATATACAATTTTTTACGATGTAGAAATTTACCTACGTGACAGCGCGTAGGTTTTATTGAGAGACCTTTATTAGATTAACAATTTCTTTTATTCTTTTATGTTAAAAGAATATAAAAGAAAAACCTTGAAACGATTTTGAAACGATCTAAAATAAAAATACTGAAACGATTATAATGATACAATTTTGAAACGAATTATAGTATGTGAAACGATTTCAAGTAAATATAATAAAACAATCTTGAAACGATTATGAAACGATTTTATTTTTTAATGAATGATTTACAAAATAGTGAAACGATTTTCATACAATCTGAAACAATTTCAAAAAATTAAACATTACTTTAAAATCGTTTCAAATTCGTATCACATGCTACAATGCTAATTGAATTTCCGCGCCCGAAGGTGTAGGAAATTCTTCAAAACCGTCGGGTTTTTTTCGGAGCATTTTTGAGAAAAAATCGACCCTGGGATTTCACGTTCAGGATAATATTGGTATAACTGACTAACTAACCCTGTCCCAAATGGTCAATTGCAACGTCACAGATCTAAACTACGGAATAAAGCTCCCTAAGTACTGGGAAGTCATCTAAATGACGTTTCAGGCCAAAATTGGTATTTGTTTTCGACAAAATTTGGCACAATCAACAAAAAAAGTATGCTGAACATAATGGTGACATTATAATTTTGATTTTTGTCACCTAAATGTCATTTTTGGCCAAAATTGGTCCAAAAATTAAAACTACTTTATTTTCAACAAAATTTGGCATAGTTAACAGATAAAGTATGCTGAACATGATGGTGACATCAAAATTTTAATTTCTTGTTACATAAATGTCATTTTAGGCCAAAATTGGTCCAAAAAATAAAACTACTTTATTTTCAACAAAATTTGGCACAGTTAACAGATAAAGAATGTTGAACATGATGGTGACATCAAAAATTTAATTTCTTGTTACATAAATGTCATTTTAGGCCAAAATTGGTCCAAAAAATAAAACTACTTTATTCTCATCATCAAAATTTGGCACAGTTAACAAATAAAGTATGCTGAACATGATGGTGAGATCAAAATTATGATTTTTTCGCCACCTTAAATGTCATTTTAGGCCAAAATTGGTCCAAAAAATTAAAACTACTTTATTTTCAACAAAAATTAGCGAAGTTAACAAAAAAAGTATGCTGAACATGATGGTCACATCACAATTTTGATTTTTGTCAACTAAATGCTGTTTAAGACCATAAACGTTTCAATTGCAAGACTTTCAACCATGAATGATAGGCTGTATTTTTTGTTAGCAATTTCTTTTAAAATGTGAGTTTATTATGACACGTTTTGTTTTGTTTGCGTTTGTTGTAAGATATAATGTCACTTGTGTGCTTTATCTTCAGAGTTTCATGCACCAAATCTCTTCGAATGTTTAGCACAATAACACATAGCAGGTTGTCATTAAATACTTTGGTAGCAAGTGGAAATTCTTAGAGCCACAAGGGCTACTTGTTAAAAAATAAAACGATTTGAAACAACTTTTTTTGAAACGATCTTGGAGACGATGCCTAAGATAACTCAAGGTTATCTTACAATCAAGACATTTATGCAGGCCTATCAATAAGAAAATAACACCAGAGCAAAAAATTGCTTTCCCAAGGTTACAATAATTTAAACTGGGTGAGCAATCTGAATAAATAGAATAAGTTTATACACAAGGGCTGATCCAAGTCAATTTGGACATTGGTATACCGATTTTGGGGACATTTGGACCCAACTTAGAAACACATAATTTAAAATGCTTTAGAACTGCATTATTCTTATTTTCTGGATATCTCATATTATATTTTTTTAAGAGAAGATATTTTTTCATGAAGAAACTATGTTCTATACTAAAAAAGAAAACGATATGCTAAAGCCATGTATTTTTTTTACCCTAAATGTTTTTTATCTGTGGCGCTATTGACGCCCAAAATAAATTTCTGAAGCCCCTGATAAACGCATATTTTATCACAAAGTCCTTTTTATCTATTTTATTCTATCCTTTTTATATATTTTGGTTCTTTTTTACTGTAAATAATAAAGGGGACATTGATTTCCATGTGAGATGAATTGATATTGCTCAGACAGAAAAGCTTTTTTTGGAATTGGGAGGAATTAATGGCTCAGCTAGTTTCTCATTTCTTAGAGCCTTTGCGTGAGGAAGAGCAATTGCTCTCCCCTTATTGATAGGCCTGTTATGTGAGTATCCATGCACTACACAATCACATAAATAGAGTTATCTTAAAATATATATATAGTAATTGGTAATTAGCTTCACCAATTTTCCTAATGTCACGTCCGTTTTTTGAGCATCAGAAAAAGGTACATGCTGATGTTTGAAGGAGCTACTAGCTCCATCTGAGACAAGTCACTAAGTATTACAACCATTTTGATCATAAATTACACTTTAGAAATAATTCCAGTGGATTTAACATTAAACAAGAAGCCCTGCGGCTTAAAGATTTCCGCCATTAGCAATAATCTGAAGAAAGATATAAAATCGTGACATACATGTCACGATTTTCAGGCCATTCCTTGAGACGAGTGCGAACGCACGCGCACTCGCCCGCACACTGGTAAAAAAATTTACGAGTGCTTTTTATCGCACTCGTAAATTTTTTCTTTTTCTAAAATATTATAGAATGATGGAAAGGGCTATTAAACCTAAAGTAAAAATTCTGTTTTTTTCTGTATTTTTTTAGCATAAAAATAAACAACATAATAATTATCACGGATTGTCTGTAACAATCCGTGATAATTATTATGTACGGAACAATCTTTTCTAATGTTTATAGAATTTTGTTATCTATTTTTTGTTATTTATTTTTATTTAATGAATGGCGGCAATAAAAAGGAGATAGTTGTGTGTGTCTAATTAATTGTATTTTATATTTATTTTTGATATTCTGTGGCCACCTGTTGCATGAAGGTAGCGAACATAAAAAAAGAAAATTATCATCTATACTATTTATCTATTTATTTTAACATTTATCAATATTTTCAACAGAAATTAATAATTAAGTCCTGGGCACTAGGTTGTGAAATACATGTCAATTAAACCTAAAAATGATACCTGCTATATTGCTCTATTACCAGAAGCAAATCATTTCAATGTGCTCAATGTGATTGCAAAGATATAAATAGATTAGAATTACATTCAACACAAAAGAAAAAAGAGTTCACAACATTAGCAAGCAATAGAAAGTTAAAGCAATTTCACAACATTTTTTTGAATAGCAGAAAAAAAGATGTTGTGCAATAATTGAAATGTATTTTTATATTTTCACAACCAGGTGGCTGAAGAGAACACCTTCTTGGTGGCCCACAAGTATAATTGTTCGTACACAAGAAGAGTATGACGTGAATATTCATCTTTATGCCCTTCAAAAATAAATATTAAAAAAAATTTGTTTTATTCATACACAATGAGAGTGCACAACTTAAAGTTTTCCTTTTATATTTCTTTTAATCATATGTTTTTTGCAAGACTTTAACCTCATTTCTATACAGCTTAAATAACATATAACGTTGTGGTAAACAAAAAAAGTTAAGTGTGAATCACACTTGCAGATATTCACATCGCACTTGTAAATTTTGCTTACGAGTGCGATTTTTCACACACCATAGCACTCGTAATTTTTTTAACGGGTGCTTTTTGTAGCTCTGGCATAGTTTTATTCAAGAAATGGCCTGGATTTTATAGCTATAATACATTATCTTTCACCACAAATATCCAGCCTCAACAATTCCTCTTTAAAGGGGCACTCCAGTGAAAAAAAAATATTTGAAAAAAATGTTATTTTTATAAGACAATACATAAATATGTCAAAATAAACCCTTTACAATCGTTAAAAATCTTTATTTATACCTTAATCGCGTCAGTAAACATCTTCAATTTCAAATAAATTTGCAAGGTCGCGTAAAGTCGAGAGGACTAGGTCCGAATAAATTAGCATACGTCACATCGTGCAAAAAGTCCGTGAGCTCAGCAGCACGCCTTCTAAAAGTTTTGTTTACTTACTGTTTACATTGTTCGTTGATAAGATGTCTTGTAATAATGACGAAGAATATAACTTAGAAAGCTCAGAATCGGATAATTCTCTTCATGAAAAAGACTTTACAAAGCTACAGCCATACGAATTTGAACCTCTTGTGTCTGACGAGGAAGAAGTTAGTAACGGTGTAGAAAATGACGAGGTTTCTTTTACTGATGCAGAGCCACGTACGGGTAATGCAAATTGGTGTGAATGTGGAAATTGTAGAGCAATGGAAACCGATACTGAAAGCGTGTGCTGTGTCGAGTCAAACGAAATTCCTGATGAGTTTTTCCAAGGTAGGTAGGATATATACTGCAAATATAATTTTTTTCTAAGCGAAATTTTCCTTTTTAAACAAATAAAAAATATATTTCATCGCTTTTCTTTTACATTCTTTTCGTCAAAAACTTTATCTTTTGCTTCAATAAAATAATCTTTCATCACTTTTTTTTTACTTCACAAGCCAATTTATTTTTATTTCACGGTTCAACAATCTAATTCCTCCGCATGCGCTTTTTTTTGCACACAAATGCAAAGAAATCTTATGTAATGTTACATTTTCTCCGTGATGGAGAACATTGAAATGCGTGATCGAAAGATCGAATAAGGTTCGTGTGGAAATGATAAGTTAGTAAAACGGGGGTATAAATATTGTATAATTGAAAATCACTCTTATCATAGGTCATAAATGCGTTACAGAAGCTGCTGATTTTCAAGTGGTTGTTTTGACAAAAGCTGTTTTAGAAACTGCGTTATCTGCATTGCATGATTTGAGAGGAGACACTTTAGAATTAAAAAATGAGTAAGTAGCTCAACCTCGTTTCCAAGCCCTTCTTTTGTCCGAGAAAAAGAAGGTAAAAAACTGACAATAATGCCTCCCTTATTTTTCTATATAGATCTTATCGTTACGCTGGTTATAAACAGTTCACTTGGTGGATACACAGTCGATTGGGAAAAGGGGTGAGAAGAGTGATTCCTTCTTGTGTAGTATGGGCAATTCGAAGAAAATATCCGGCAGAAGATGAAAAATATGTTTTATTCAAAGAAAGTTGAATAAAAATAAAAAAATAAAAAAGTCACGTTTTAAATCTTGTCCTGATGGCTTTAATGGCATCGCTTTTGTCGGGTTTTTCAACCTCTGTTATTCTTTCAGCAATTTCTCCTGTTTGTGGTAACTTATCTTTTTCGTTGTCGATTGGTTCCAAAGTAGCCGTCATTAATTCTGCTAAATACGCCTTTTCTTTCTTCTCGGTAATTTTTTTTACGACCCAGGATTGTGTTACTCGTGAAAAGACTTGTTTATAGCGGAGTACTCCTTTTTTGGTAACAGCCTGTTCACAATTAGTCCCCGAGTTAAAATCAAGGACAGCCAGCTGCGTGCGCGCGATCATACCATCATAGAAGGTGGACTTAGAGATAAACTGAAGCCTCAAAATACTCATCATTTCGGCAATGCGGGCGTATGTGTTTCCGGAATACAATATGGCTGCAGAAAGTAATAAGTTCCCTGCTGCTCTTCCATTTACGATAGGTTGAGACTGCCAGCTGAAAACATGTTTATTTGGACAAATACTAGTAACAATGATAAGAGTTCCACGTTTTACCACACGAGTAATGCACGTTTTTTGTAAACACGTGAAACAAACTTGAAATAATGTCAACAGACAAGACCAGAAAACAAGAAATTGTGCGTCGCTTTTGAGCCCTGGGTTACATTCAGCAGTGTCAAAAGACTCTTCTTCGCTGATATTTTCATCATAACTGTCGTCGATGTGAATTTGTAATTGCGGTGAGTATAAAGAATCATCAGAAGGGCACTCATCACCAGAGACGATATCATGATCACTTTCCATATTTGCATTCAGCAAGAATGTCACGTCAGCTTGCGGAGGAAAGGATAGGTCGGTGTTAGTAGACTTACATCGTCCGTGCGGAAGAGTAAATTTCACTTTTAAAACATCCTTCGTTGGTTGTATCTCAGGATGAATTGCCTCTAAGGGATCACATTGTGTTCTAACGGACCTGGTAAAAGTATTGGCACCAACCGATTTCTCTACCGTTTCCACAATTGCACTAACGCCTTGTTCCTTAACCAATGAAATTATTTCTTGTTCAGCGTATACTTCAAGGTCAACATCATCCTCCACACTTAAAGCCTTTGCAACACACTAGAAAAAAAATGATCAGAATAACTTCCAAGAAAAAAGACAGGCACAACTCACATTTTGGCAATAGCATAAATTTTAAAAACACACTTGTTTTTTAGCGAAAGTTTCCAATCTTTTTGATGTCGATTCTCTTGAATTTTCAGGCTTACTAAAAGAAAAAATTGTTGGAACAGCATCCTCGGTCAGCTGTCTCTTTCTTTTGATACCAGTAAGTTCAGCCTAAATAAACAAAGATTAGAAGTAGCGCCGATGAAATGATGCTAATAAAATGGGCACATTTACCCCCTGAAAATATTCGGCAGGTCCTTCCATCAAAAAGCTTCTTTTTTGAAAAACAAAGAATAGAAACTTACGAGCGCTACGAAAGATACATGTCTAACTAGATAACTTTGTATTGGAAATTGGTATAATGTTCTTTTATAATATAAATATGTAGAAAACGTTATTTGGTTGTGTTGTGGATATAAGTACAAATAATGAAATGAAGAAGAAATGAGAAACTTTGATCGCGTTGACTAGCTAAAATGGCATTTTTACGAAGTGGCAATATTTTAATATGGAAGATTATTACCTGGAGATCCCTTTTAAAAGAACTATCTGTGAAGTGCGACGAACAAATATAAAAACTTCGATCGCTTGGTAGATCACCTGTACGACGTATTTTGTTTAGCCATTTTTGTCTGAGTTCTTTCTTTTTCACAGACGGGATTCTGTGAAAACTGACTTCTTTACACTTTTCTGATCGATTGGTACATCCAAACGCAGAGCAACTAACCATTTTTTAAAGATTTAAACGTAATTTACATACAAAAAGCGATTTAAATGTAAGCCAGAGGTCTTAACATGAACGTTCTCTGCGCTCGCTTAAACTTTCTGCACGATGTGATGTCATTGTTTATAATCGGGTCCAGTCCTAAATGAAATCGCGCCTGTCTGTTTTTTTATAAGAAAAAAATTGAATATGCGAAGGCTAGTACAACGATTTTAAATAAGGAAAACAAGTGAAGTAAGTTTTTTTTGATTTCTTATGCTTTTCTGAGTACGTATAAAACAAAAAAGAAAAAAGTGATTTTTACTGGAGTTCCCCTTTAAATTAAAAATTCATTGATAATTAATTAGTTCTGCTGAATATAGCTTTAGTCTGCGTGCTTACAAAATCGTAGGACAGAAGGAAATGACGTAATTATATAACATCAAAGATGGCGCATTATAAGACGATCTTCACTATGCTACACTGCACGAGCTTTAACTTTCGATTATAAACCTTAAAATAAAGTAATGTTCATTGGATAATAAAACAATTTGTTGCACTGTTAGGATTCTTATTGACGTAAAACTCAATTTAGCCTCGTTTTCAGAAAAAAATCTGTCAAAACGAGGATTTTAGCCTGGATAAGTTTTAGGCGTCCAGGCTCTGGGCTGTCTCTATCTATCTATCTCTCTATCTCTTTCTCAATCTTTCCAGGCGATATTAAAGATTCCGCCTTCGCCGTCAGAAATAAAAAAACACATCATCAGGGAAATAATCCATTTTTTTACGCTTGACCCTGCACAAATGGCCACTTTGTTCATCAGCATTTTTGTAAAGTTGGACTTGCCAGATCGTCGCTAGAGTTGTTTTTCAGATAATCGTGTAATTAGTAGTACACGCTTAGTTAGCATTTTTCCTTGATTGCCTCTGAATTACCCAAAATATGTGACTCAGGGAAAGCAGCAGGAGGGGCAGGCGCGGATCCAGGGTAAGTCAGATAAGTCGCGTGACTAAGTGTAAATTTGACGAAGAATGTTAGCCAAGCGAATGATGTCGACGATCCAGGTGTTGCATACGGAGCGCGTTAAAAAATCAGATTGTAATTCATGTACGGCGAAAAGCCATGGTTCACAGCCCTCTCCATTTCGCCTATGGCGATGGTGACGTCAAAGCTGTGACGTCGCTCTACCATATAGACTGAGAGGGTTGCAAGTTATAGCTTACAGATTTTGACTGATTCATTTTGACTAATCAGTCACTCAGTCAGTCAAAAATCAAATAGCTATGGCCCGCAACCCTCCCCATCTCACCTAAGGGGCATGTGACGTCAAAATCGTGACGTAATTTTCACACTCTATGCGTAGTCCAACAATATGTGGCCCGCAGCCGGTGTAGGAAATTTAGGTTCCGTACAGCGTGGTTACTTATAACCTGTTAGGCTATAGTTTTAACTCCCATCCGTCAGGATTAGTCAAAGACTCACGCCTTTTGGCTTGGTTTCTGGGAAGCACTTCATGGAAGGATCCATATAGTCTGTGAATATGTCGTATACTTGAACCTCTAACACAACCTCACCTTTACCCGACATTGTCGTATTCCTTTCCTCACGACAGCTCAACTGCATCCGACACGCGACGTTAAACAATTTATCAACGTCGTGATATTGTTAATACATACTACTGCCTAATGTAATATCTTTGTAATATACAGTAATACACTGCAGTACTTAGTAATATGCCGTATTGTATACTGTAGTACTTAGTAATCTGCCGTATTACTTTGTAGTATCCAGTAATACACTGTAATACCTTGTAGTATTCAGTAATACCCTGTAATACCTTGTAGTATTCAGTAATATACTGTAATGCCTTGTAGTATTCGGTAATACACTGTAATACCTTGTAGTATTCGGTAATACACTGTAATACTTTGTAGTATTCAGTAATACACTGTAATGCCTTGTAGTATTCGGTAATACACTGTAATACCTTGTACCTACCTGAATACTACAAGGTATTACAGTGTATTACCGAATACTACAAGGCATTACAGTGTATTACCGAATACTACAAGGTATTACAGTATATTACTGAATACTACAAGGTATTACAGTGTATTACCGAATACTACAAGGCATTACAGTGTATTACCGAATACTACAAGGTATTACAGTATATTACTGAATACTACAAGGTATTACAGTGTATTACCGAATACTACAAGGCATTATACCTTGTAGTATTCAGTAATATACTGTAATACCTTGTAGTATTCGGTAATACACTGTAATACCTTGTAGTATTCAGTAATATACTGTAATACCTTGTAGTATTCGGTAATACACTGTAATGCCTTGTAGTATTCGGTAATACACTGTAATACCTTGTAGTATTCAGTAATATACTGTAATACCTTGTAGTATTCGGTAATACACTGTAATGCCTTGTAGTATTCGGTAATACACTGTAATACCTTGTAGTATTCAGTAATATACTGTAATACCTTGTAGTATTCGGTAATACACTGTAATACTTTGTAGTATTCAGTAATATACTGTAATGCCTTGTAGTATTCGGTAATACACTGTAATACCTTGTAGTATTCAGTAATATACTGTAATACCTTGTAGTATTCGGTAATACACTGTAATGCCTTGTAGTATTCGGTAATACACTGTAATACCTTGTAGTATTCGGTAATACAGTGTAATACTTTGTAGTATATAGTAATACACTGTAATACCTTGTAGTATTCGGTAATATACTGTAATGCCTTGTAGTATTCGGTAAT
Source organism: Hydractinia symbiolongicarpus (assembly GCF_029227915.1). Classification (NCBI taxonomy): domain Eukaryota; kingdom Metazoa; phylum Cnidaria; class Hydrozoa; order Anthoathecata; family Hydractiniidae; genus Hydractinia; species Hydractinia symbiolongicarpus. The sequence continues at coordinate 11,027,119 of NC_079878.1, forward strand.
ACACTGTAATACCTTGTAGTATTCAGTAATACACTGTAATGCCTTGTAGTATTCGGTAATACACTGTAATACCTTGTAGTATTTAGTAATATACTGTAATACCTTGTAGTATTCGGTAATACACTGTAATACTTTGTAGTATTCAGTAGTACACTGTAATACCTTGTAGTATTCAGTAATATACTGTAATGCCTTGTAGTATTCGGTAATACACTGTAATACCTTGTAGTATTCAGTAATATACTGTAATACCTTGTAGTATTCGGTAATACACTGTAATACTTTGTAGCATTCAGTAATACACTGTAATACCTTGTAGTATTCGGTAATACACTGTAATACTTTGTAGTATTCAGTAGTACACTGTAATACCTTGTAGTATTCAGTAATATACTGTAATGCCTTGTAGTATTCGGTAATACACTGTAATACCTTGTAGTATTCAGTAATATACTGTAATACCTTGTAGTATTCGGTAATACACTGTAATACTTTGTAGCATTCAGTAATACACTGTAATACCTTGTAGTATTCGGTAATACACTGTAATACTTTGTAGTATTCAGTAGTACACTGTAATACCTTGTAGTATTCAGTAATATACTGTAATGCCTTGTAGTATTCGGTAATACACTGTAATACCTTGTAGTATTCAGTAATATACTGTAATACCTTGTAGTATTCGGTAATACACTGTAATACTTTGTAGTATTCAGTAGTACACTGTAATACCTTGTAGTATTCAGTAATATACTGTAATGCCTTGTAGTATTCGGTAATACACTGTAATACCTTGTAGTATTCAGTAATATACTGTAATACCTTGTAGTATTCGGTAATACACTGTAATACTTTGTAGTATTCAGTAATACACTGTAATACTTTGTAGTATTCGGTAATACACTGTAATACTTTGTAGTATTCAGTAGTACACTGTAATACCTTGTAGTATTCAGTAATATACTGTAATGCCTTGTAGTATTCGGTAATACACTGTAATACCTTGTAGTATTCAGTAATATACTGTAATACCTTGTAGTATTCGGTAACACACTGTAATACTTTGTAGTATTCAGTAATACTTTGTAGTATATAGTAATACACTGTAATACCTTGTAGTATTCAGTAGTACACTGTAATACCTTGTAGTATTCAGTAATATACTGTAATGCCTTGTAGTATTCGGTAATACACTGTAATACCTTGTAGTATTCAGTAATATACTGTAATACCTTGTAGTATTCGGTAACACACTGTAATACTTTGTAGTATTCAGTAATACTTTGTAGTATATAGTAATACACTGTAATACCTTGTAGTATTCGGTAATATACTGTAATGCCTTGTAGTATTCGGTAATACACTGTAATACCTTGTAGTATTCGGTAATACACTGTAATGCCTTGTAGTATTCAGTAATATACTGTAATGCCTTGTAGTATTCGGTAATACACTGTAATACTTTGTAGTATTCAGTAATACACTGTAATACCTTGTAGTATTCGGTAATACACTGTAATACTTTGTAGTATTCAGTAATACTTTGTAGTATATAGTAATACACTGTAATACCTTGTAGTATTCGGTAATATACTGTAATGCCTTGTAGTATTCGGTAATACACTGTAATACCTTGTAGTATTCGGTAATACACTGTAATGCCTTGTAGTATTCGGTAATACACTGTAATACCTTGTAGTATTCGGTAATACACTGTAATACTTTGTAGTATTCAGTAATACACTGTAATACCTTGTAGTATTCGGTAATACACTGTAATACTTTGTAGTATTCAGTAATACACTGTAATACCTTGTAGTATTCGGTAATACACTGTAATACTTTGTAGTATTCAGTAATACTTTGTAGTATATAGTAATACACTGTAATACCTTGTAGTATTCAGTAATATACTGTAATACCTTGTAGTATTCGGTAATACACTGTAATGCCTTGTAGTATTCGGTAATACACTGTAATACCTTGTAGTATTCAGTAATACTTTGTAGTATATAGTAATACACTGTAATACCTTGTAGTATTCAGTAATATACTGTAATACCTTGTAGTATTCGGTAATACACTGTAATGCCTTGTAGTATTCGGTAATACACTGTAATACCTTGTAGTATTCGGTAATACACTGTAATACTTTGTAGTATTCAGTAGTACACTGTAATACCTTGTAGTATTCAGTAATATACTGTAATGCCTTGTAGTATTCGGTAATACACTGTAATACTTTGTAGTATTCAGTAATATACTGTAATACCTTGTAGTATTCGGTAATACACTGTAATACTTTGTAGTATTCAGTAATATACTGTAATACCTTGTAGTATTCGGTAATACACTGTAATACTTTGTAGTATTCAGTAGTACACTGTAATACATTGTAGTATTCAGTAATATACTGTAATGCCTTGTAGTATTCGGTAATACACTGTAATACCTTGTAGTATTCAGTAATATACTGTAATACCTTGTAGTATTCGGTAATACACTGTAATACTTTGTAGTATTCAGTAATACACTGTAATACCTTGTAGTATTCGGTAATACACTGTAATACTTTGTAGTATTCAGTAGTACACTGTAATACCTTGTAGTATTCAGTAATATACTGTAATGCCTTGTAGTATTCGGTAATACACTGTAATACTTTGTAGTATTCAGTAATATACTTTAATACCTTGTGTTCGAGACTTTCAAGAACATGAAAAATATTTTTGATATGTTTTGTGGCATGTGTACAACAATGCTTTCGTTTTGTAAAGAATCAGTTCTTATTATTGCTATTGCATTTCCGTCCACTTCGTTAGATGGCTCATGCCTGAATTGTAACAGCTCCCTGTAATAGTACTCATTCCAATCCTTTTCGATGAGTATGGGTATGTTGACCTCAATATCTATGTTAAACGACAGTTTGAGCGTTAAATGCAGTTAAACCCTGCCATTCATCTATTGATTAGTGCAGATATACGTTATACTAAAACTCTGTTGAGTTGTTATAGAAAGAAGTTTTCTGCAAGTGCGATTCAAATAAAATTGAGTTATTTATAAGACATTGAATGCCAGTTGGATCACTTAAACCGTCACACATCATTGCGGAGTGCTTTATTCAGATGTACTGTACCCCCTACCTGAACATATATTTTAAAATCTCACAAGTAGCGGTGAAAAAAGCACGAAATAACTACACCATATTAAAACCTTTTCCAGCAGGATTAGCCACCAAACATTTTCTATTTTGCAAAACGTTGTCACGATGGCTCAAGACACATAAAAACTAGTCCGTTAACTATAAACCCAACATACATTTTAAAAATCAGGGAACATTTTTTTGTTTTTTTTAAGAAAAAATACAGAATTTATGTCAATATTTCTTTGTGTATCAAAGCTACATTGGCCAAACATGCGTTTCCTACTGATCACAGTGTTTGTATTCCGTGAATTATGTTTAGCATGGGTAAAATTCATGGTATTGTTGTTTAAAAAAATTGTCAAATTAAGTCCACTTGAGATATTTGAACTAAGTCTGTCTACAAAAAACAGTTATTCACATTAATTAATCAGCTCAAAAAATATCTGCAAACTAATTACAGACGATGTGGCATCCACAAAAAAAAATAGTCCACATGGAATTTAATTCATGTGAAACATAATTTAGTGGTTCTATATTGTTATCCATTAACATCTTAGCTTTAACTGATTAACTGTACAGAGTCAAGCATGGTATTCCAATATTCCCGCATATACTTAATGAAAATCATACTATATATCACAAAACTTTGTTAAAATTTAATTGAAATGGAGTTCTCTAATAGTCTGGATGTAATACAATTTTCTCAATGAATGTGTAGTCTACGAAGTCTGTTATTTCTATTTGTCTTTTTGTGACCATGTCAACAGAATTGAAAACATTGTTTGGATTTTTATAAAGCAATAAGGAAAAAAGAATCAACAAGCATTGCAGTTAGTGAGTGACATACATCGCTACTTTTTGGCCACAATGGACCAGTGTCAGTGTTGCAAGTGTTTGATTGTGCGTCAAAACCAATACATATGTGTTCAGGCTGAAAATATAATCAACAAGTCACCAAGCCCAAAAAATACCGTCAATGAAGAAACTTTATGAAATTCCTGAAACTTGTACTTGAAAAGAGCAATTGGCTTTTAAAAATTGATTCTGGACCTATTTGTATTCATGAAAACGGCACACAGTTATAACCTATGGTATAAAGCCAATAGCACTAGTGGAACAAATACTCCACATAAATGTTTTTCTTTTTGATTCAGCCTAAAAAACAGCAAAAATGCAATGTGTACCAACTAGGATTTTTCTATATAAAAAATTTTTTTCAATTAAGAACAACGAGTTTCCATTCATTACTATCTGCATGCATGAATAGATGGGTTTTTTTATTTATATATTTCCAGCATTAAAAAATAATTATTTGAGGAAACTTCTTAAATGTTTCCATTCATTACTATTTGCATATATATAAATGTTTTTATATTTCTTATTTTTGCAACGTTAAAAATAATTATTTGAGGAAATTTCTTAAATGTTTGTTAAACTTTCACACAACTGTTTAAAAAGTTATGCAGACTTTTACTTTGGACTAAAACGTTCTTTTACTTTATATTTTTATTGTACATGAAGCAGAGACCAGTGTCCTTCTAGGGTTATTAAGAAATATTTACGTTATATTTAGGTTAAATCTTGGCATTCATTTTTTTGCTTTGCTAAATTGTATTTTTGGTAATATAGAACAGACAGCCAATTACTGATATGAAAAATCGTAAGAATAATATTAAACGAAGATCCATACAATGTAAATGTAAGTCCTTGCTTTTTTATTGCTTTAGACTCCTCAAATAGAAATATGTGAACACATCTTTTAGAGTACTATTAGACCTCTATGTATTGTCTGCAAATTCCGGAGAATTGCTTCAATATTTTATTGTTTTGTGTTTTGTTTTTTAGTGTAAAAACTGATTACATTACAACGAACGAGTGAATGACCAGTGAAAAACAATCTAAGAAATGTATGGATGCTGAGTCGTTTACAACACATGTAAAAAAGTGCGCCAAATATAATTTTTTTAAAAAAAACTGCCGAACTTATGGATACTGTGTCGTTGATAGCAAGCACAAACTGTGTATTTGCTTTCGCCTCTTGAAAATTTTAGCGAATGTGTGCATGAGAGTTCTGTAACCATGGAACCAATATACGTCTTATGTGCCTTTAACAGAACACTGTGTGGTGAAAATCAATATAAGAATTGCGTCAATGCTGTGGCGGTTTCACGCGCTGTTAGTAAAAGTATGGATGCTGTTTCTAACAAAACATTATAATCAATGCAAAATGTTATTTTTACATTTGTTAATGCTCGGGAACTGCAATCTTTCTAAAAAGAGTATGAATGTCATGCCAAGCAAAAAAGGTGTACTAAGCTATGTTGTGGAAATCATTGCAGCAAATATAAGGTCGTGTTCCCATAAGTTCTTAAAAAGATGATGGATTTAGTGCAGCTCTGTCGGTAGAGTGTTTGAATCATCTCCTCTACTTGAGATTATAAGTTCAATGTCCCCCCATTGTCTAGTTAGTTTGTCATTTCATAAAGATTTTTGTAGCAATGGGAGCTAAACACTGGAAACCTGGTCCATCCTGAAATCCATTGAGCACAAACCACATTAAATATAAATCACCATCAGTGGTTTGAGGCAGAATTGTAAGAGAATTTACATACTGGATGGTTCTTTTGTTATGAAAGTTTTTTTGCAGTAACTTTAATGACTAAGGTGTCTTTTTATGCCACTACCTGTACACATGATAGAGCTTAAAAGTACTGCCAAACTCTTTTTCCATGTATTGGAATAAAATGTTAGTGTTGATCATGTTGTTGTTATTTGTTTCTTTACAATACATATTATGACTGCTAGGTGATATATTTCTCTGTTTGCTATTACTTTTCCTAAAATTCATAGTTTCCAAATTAATTGTATTCATTTCCAAAGTTTTTTCGTGTAACATTTCTGTGATCTAATAGCAAGATTCTTAAAGATTAATTGTTTTTTAGTGAAGAAACTGATCATTGAAATCCACTAGCTGTTACTGTTTTGCCAATTTATATAACCAAAAATTGCAGCAAGCTCAACTGACATCCAGTTATACAATGGCAAGTGCCTTAGCACAAGCAGATCGATAATAACAAATATGTTCTTGCTTAATTAGTCTTATATATTAATTCGGTATATAACTTCACAATAAAAATAAATACGAGAAGTTTGATTGATGATGACATTTTTTATTTTATTTTAACGGATATTTCGTCTTGTTACTACAAGACAATTATCAACGTAAATTGTTACAATTATCTCAAAAGTTTTTTAAAAAAAATAATTTTCAACAACTACGCAATACACAGAGGACGTATAAAACAATACTTAACGAAACATATAACACATAACGGCATACCCAAAGGTATATAAACTATATACCGTTGGTGAGGGTAACGTCCACCGCGCGGTGCACAAATGCACTCCTCCCCTTGTTGACTATAAATAATATTTATCTTAAAACAATTTTAATGGAACAGATAATCCCTGTACATTAAGCGTGGGACTGTTATCACAAATATACATGGCCTCAGCTATTTTTTTCTTTTTAAAGTGGTGAACATTATCTATCAAAATACTGAAGTTCTTTTGTTCACCAAGTTGGTAATTCTCAATGACTGAATGTTTTAGGATGTGAGAGTTCTTATCGCGTTTTTGGTGGTCTATCTTTCATTAAGCCTCCTGGCTGTTTCACCAATGTATGTAGCATCGCACTATTCCGCCGGACAAGTATATTTGTACACAACACCATGTTGTGTTCATCCTTGGTTCTATTTCACAGAAAATAGCAAACATAACATTTTACATTGATCAGCAATGCGTGGCTTGACATTGGCTGATAGAAACTGTTTAAAAGTGTTAGACGCTTTACTAAGCAGTTACCATTATTTTCTAATTCGCTTTTCTCAAACGAAATTAACCTTATTTATTTTCCCGTAGCCAGACTTGACAGAATAAAAACCATGAAAGGTGTTATTGGAGATTCATTGGTGTCTTCTTCAGAAACAGTGTCGGCATTTTGAATGTTGAAATTTCGCAGTGTGTTATTAATTACATTAGATACAACTGCTTCGGGATAAGTTTTTTATAAACACATTTTTTAAGTGATTTAGTTCGTATTGCAGATCTTGTGATTAAGAGCATATATTAAACGCTCTCAACACCAACCATTTAACCGTTTCAACTTTCCATGGGCGTGATGCAGATGAATTCTAGTGCATTTATATGTCAGTGTTCGTGTCTTTTCGATAAATAGATGTGTTTTTACATCAAGAAAGGCTATGTAGTTATCGTTTTTAACTTCATATGTTCACTGGATATTCGAATGGTAACTATTAAGTGTGATCAGCACATTGTTTATCTGGTTTTCATTAACAGTGTCATCTACATATTTCTTCCAAAATTTTACTGAATTTTCTAATTTTGGGACTATTTCATTCTCCAACTCAACCATGAAGATATGCTAGGACTGGTCCTAGAGGCGAGCCCATTGCTACACCATCTACCTGAATATAAGTTGGTTGTTAAAACTGAAATGTACATGTTTTGTACATGAGATTAATAGATGTTTCATTTCCTCTCGCTTAATTTTTGTTTCTATAACTTTTTCAGCATATATCTTTTGCAATATTATGTCTATCTTTTGTTCCAACGGAACGTTGGTGAATAAACTAGTGACGTCAAAAGGTACTAGTTTGTAATTATGAGGTATCTTTTCTCCTTTCAATGATAATATAAAATCTAAAGAGCTTTCAGTAGTATATGTTGACTTTGTCAGCGGTGTTAAAGATTTCGCGAGGTAGTTTGATGTGTTGTAAGTAGCAGATCCGATATTCGATATGATGGGTCGTGATGGTAAATCGTCAGCTACTGTAGAATTAGGTGGTATCTTGTGAACCTTGGCGGTACCATAAAACTGAGCAGGGCTGGAACCTTGTGGATACAACTTTTTGTATTCGTTTTCTGTGCTCTTTGAACTTGATTAATTTGTTTTCTTATTGACATTTGGTGTTATATACATAGTGGTTGTATTATAAGATGGAGCGTAAATATCTACGCAAATGCTTATCGTCGTCTTGTGTTTAATCCCCTTCTAAACTGCCTTATCCCAAAAGAGCCAAAGCTCTTTTGTTAAAATTATTCTTCTATTTGATTTTTAATATTAATTGTTAATCAACCGCATTTGATGTGGTACTTTAATATCAGATTTTTATTTCCTTAAAGGGCGGAAGAAATTTACATCTGTAAGGCTTTAACAAAAAAATTAGGAAAGAATTGGCAAGTCAGGAGCAATCCACACACATAAAGTTGGCTAACATTTGCGAAATTGCCTTCACAAAATATTCAGGTGAGAATTCCCGATTTTAAAAGCAATCCATACATAACACATTCGGTTATGTTGGTAAATCGAGCCTCTGATAAGTAAGAGATACAGTTATTTCCGCAAATTAGACCTTTGATAATCATTCAGGAAAGAGCTCCTGTTTCTAGAAGCAATCCGTACATCACAGATTCAGTTGTTTCGGTGGATTGGCCCATTGTTAAGCATTCACGAAAAAGCTTCTGTTTCTAGAAGCAATTCATACATCACAGATTCGGTTATTTCGGTAAATTGAGCCATTGGTAAACATTCAGAAAAAGGATCCTGTTTCTAAAAGGAATCCGTACATAATAGATTTGATTGTTTCGGTGAGCTAGGTCGTTGAAAAAAAATTTAGGAAAATGGTCCTGTCTCTAGAAGCAATCCATACATAGCAGGTTCCGTTGTTTTGGTGAATTGGGCCTTTCATAACACCGAAGTCGGCACTTGTCTATGGCATTATCAGTTAAGCCCTGCAGATTTCTCTCGTTTCGCTTAATTTTGGCCGGAAATGAATTGTGTCTAATGTATTATCACATATACGAACTCTACTTGTCTTGTTTCGATGAATTAAGGCCTGAATACTTTTGTATATAGCGATTATCTTTTGGTTGAACGAAACCTTTTTTTGTTTCACAACATTAAAACTTGTTAACATATACTGGAATGAACTTTAGGCAAACGTGTATGACGTCGTCTTCGTTAAGGGTTAATCTGTTATGCTTTCGAATATAGAAGAATCCGTTTTTTTTGTGAAACAATTGTTAATATATATTGAACGATTGTAGTTTGTAGTTGTAGTTTCTTGATGAAATGTGTTTGTGTATTTCATAGACTGAAGTTATGAATTATACTTTCAGGTTTATTGAATGGTTTTATGATGGTTCTCATAATGTATATAAATGTACTGACAGTAATTCAATTTTTCTTTGTAGTTTCCTCAAATAATTATTTTTTTCAAAAAATATGCTTATGCACTACGAAAGTCAAAACCATTAGCATCTGTGGCATCACAGAATGTTTCACAAGAAGATTACTACTTCTTTATATATTGCTTTTTGTTAATATAGAAAGTTTTTTATGTGAACTTCAAAAAAAATATGATCAAGCTTGTGGCCATCCTTTTTAATATATTACATAGCATGCCCGGAATGATATTTTGAAACATTCACTTTCTGTTTGATAGCCCATTGTGATTGATTTCAATTTATTTCCACAAATGAATATATATAATACAGTGCCACGTATGAGGTGATCTAGTTTTACGTATACTATACATCTTGTATTATTATAAGAAGCAAATAAGTACTTGTTAAAAAAATATATTCTACAAATAGTTGAAATAGTATACAGCTAATAGTTTTGATTGAAGTAGAATGAAATGAATGCGGGCTAAAAGACTTTGGAACAAACTCAATTTCTTTATTCCCTTTATAGTTCAGAAACATATTTTAATGACTTGACACAAGTTGATAATATAAATTGATTACAAACAATAGAACATGCTGCGTGGAGTGAGTGAGGAGGAGAAGAAGAAAACTGTTTTGAACATAAACGATGAAGATCCGTCTCGGAGATGGAGACCCGTCACGTCACATTAATTTTAATTGGGTTTTTATAGTTTTTTCGCGCACTTTCACATTGTCTTCTAATCTCCGTACGAATAGGACAAGCGTGTGGTAAAAGTGAGAATCGAAAATATCGTAGTTCTTGATTGAAATCTTAACGTAAAGAGTTTCTTCAAGCAGCAAAAAGGAAGCAAGTAGCTAGACATTTCTTTTTTAAGTATGCCGACTTCTTCTTCACATCTTTTCAACAGCTCTAATTCAATCAGAACAACTCTTTTAAATTTCAACGACAATCCTTTAAAAAATACGATGTAGTATATATTGGGAGATATTTTTGTGTAACAATATTTTCGTTGTTGCCACTATTTTTTGAGCCCTACAGTACCTCTATCCGAATGTTTTCACAATAAATGTAAAATCGTGATATACGAAGTGTCAAGAAATGTAACAACAATTCTACTTACCATCAATTCCGGTATTTTCCATCCATTGGGATGACACTTCATGAAGTCTACCCATAGTTGAGAACTGTTTTGTGATGGCGGCATTGTAGCCAATAAATCCAATGCTAATTGAATGTGTTCCTTCAAATATGAAAAAGTATGATGACACAACATGTTTCAACAAAAATGTATTGGAGTTTGTTTCACTATGCAAAATTCAAAACAAAATGTTTTTGAATATCAAGCCAAAAAAATCTGTATATTTTGAGATAAAAATATAGTATGTTCCCTAATTCTAATAACCATATCCTAATACTGTATATATTTAGAAATAAAAACACATTGAGCAAAATATTTCAGCATCAAGCATTCGTTGTAAAATTTAAAAACTTTAAAAATTGTAAAATTTAAACCCTCTACTTCTATTTTATACATAAACAGTATTGGCTCTCAAGTTTTACTACCATACAATATAATTTTCAACATTTATAATTTTTATCAGAGTCTCCACAGATTTACATACTATGTAATTCAATTCTCCTTTTATTATCTGCCTTCTTTTTTCTTGTTTGTCCTTATATGCATTGCTTCTGCCCATGAAATAAGGTGTCGTTGTCCTTTTCGCTAGCTGTTGTTATTTTTAAATTTTTCACGGAGCAACTTTCCCATTTTGCTAGATCTTTTTCAGAGAGAAGATATATTCAGATGATAGAATATATCTTACCTACTTTAATCATAGAAACTTTGCAAGATTGAATTGAATTGAAGAAGAATTTCGAAAAGTGAAATTAAATTTCGTGAGATAAATTTTCGCCATGGCACCATTATGCGATTGTTTCATGAAAAGTACATACACATTTTCAATGTGTTTATTGAAATTTCAACACGTTCTTGTTTCAATTATTCCTTTTGAAATTCACTATATTGGTCAGGAAGGAATCATTTTTAGCTCGAAATATAATTTTTCTGCACTTCACTCACAAGCTACCTAGATATACAACCACCTTCAATCTACATTCGCTCGGCGTTCATTTTTTTAAATAATGAAACAATATTCAGCAACCTTTCCCAACAAACTATCTGATGTTGATTAATTAAGTCTCAAATGATCCTCCATTATAGAAAACTTCATAGATTGTTATTAAACAATTGATATTTTATACTCTTAGCCTTTTACTTTGTGTTTAGTACTCTACTGTGAGTTCCTGTGTTATGATAGTTATCCTTTTTAAGCAATTTAGTTTGGTGCGGTTGTCTATACCATGGCAAACAACTCTGTTTGTGAGTGACCACGGTAAAATATACAGTATGAATTAATGGCCCCTTAACTCACCGCTGGAGGCAAAAAAGAAGGTGAGATAACTCTTGTACACGCCTAACTGGCTGGCCATCTCCAAAGGCTTTCAGTCTGTCTAGCCATAAATTTGGCCAGGAGACCCAGCGTTGTCCCTTCAAACCACCCTTATAATCATTTTTTCTTTCTCTATAAAAGAAAGCTTAAATAACTAGGCCAGCCATAAATTATAATATGAAATGTTGTGGAAGATTGAGCTGGGTATCCTGGCTACAGCCTCTGCTGTCTAGTGTAAGTGGCGGCTTCTCAAGTTTGTAGATACCGATGATGGCGTAAATAAATAAATCTTAGTGTTATATTTCCTTGTCTGAAAACAGGGTAGAGGGTGGGGAACAAGGATGCAGTAGTCCGTAAACCGCGGAGCGCCCTGCAGTGCAGCGGATAGACGCAGAAGCGATGCGCTCCGCCCTGACATGGTCACCAGGTCTCTACATTATATGGATTCTTGGATCTCCTGAAAAAATCATCATTATATCCATTTTTTATACATATGGTCAATATATCAATATTTAGAAGCCCGTTCATTCCAGTGCATATGGACATAATATCCATTCTACATTATCGATATATTGTCCGTTTTTTATAGTGAGGATGTTGTAAAAACAAAGCCCTTAGAAGTCAAAAAAGTCATAACGAGGACATTTTAAACCTTGTCAAAACCCAACCCAACAACTTTACTATTTAAATCTGACTGTTCAAATCTTCGTTGTCGAACCATTAACTTTTGATTAATCACGATAGAAAATTCGAAGAGCTTAAATTTCTGATTTGTTTCCATTTTAAAAAAGCTGCAAAAGATAAATAAGAATTTCATCCATATCGTTACTTATCGGTACTGGCATGGATAGAACTTGATGATGTGGTTACAAAAGATTGCGTAACAAAGCGTACGGCGGTTCTTATTATTAATGGCAATTAAAAATAATTAAAATACCCCGATATCGAATTGAACCTTCGATTTTTTTGTAGATTAATGGAGCTTATTCTGTTCTCCGAAATTTTGCACACAAAGAGACGGAAAAAGGGTATAACTGTATGAATTTTAAATTTTGAATTGATTTGGATTATTGTTTGTTGCAGTATGAAACTAATTACTGCACACCATGTTGTTCTTCCATTTGAACTACCACCTTCAAAGATGGATTGGATTCGAACCAATAACTTTCATGGTTTTACAACAATAGACATTTGCTTGGAATTCACAAAATTCAATGTCACTTCAAATAAAAACACATCATAAAGCTTGTTGTTACAAAATTAATTGTGAGTTAAAAACCCTAGCTAAGTATTACAGGTTTATTGAAACTGTTGTCTCCTTGAATTAACAAACTTTAGACTTCGCCAGAGTTTTTAATGAAGTAAAGGGTGTAGCCAGCTATTTGAAAACTTTTGTTGCAGCCAACTGGTATTCGGCTATTTTTGCTTTTTAGGCAAATTTTTTAAAAAATTCACGTTAATTTAAATACAACCTAGACCCGGGACGACGTTGTACTTATGAAACATAATACAAGTTAACCTGGAAAGAGGTCAGGGAAGGGCAACAAAAAGTTAGTATGTATCACCATGCTCGACAGCATGACTACATGTATTAATGTAACTGTTTCTCTTTTATTACTTGCAGAGTAATGAATTACCCAATGGGTTATAGCATATGCTTGCCATTTATGAAACAACGCCTCCATCCATGATCGTACGCATTTAATATTTTGCAACGTGAAATTCATCCTTGAACAAAATTTAAAATTTTAGGCCTACTAAATATCTTGAATTAACATTTAAGGTCGATTTTGATCACATGAAACGTGTACAACTGTTCTAAATTTTAACGAGCTTGTTCGAAAACGCATGCTGTACAAAAAAGCAAGGGGAAACTTCATTCTAGTCAATACACAAGCAAGCGAACTGAATTAAGTAATAGGGGAAGATGTCCTATCAGGGTAAATATTTAGGCAAGTAGCCAGGCCCATCCATACCTACACATACAATACTAAAAACAAAATTTAGGAAACTATTTCCGCAATAAATACGATATTGAATGTATTGTGAAGCTAAACAAGGAAAAGCTTATTCTGATTAAAAACAATTAGACAAGTAGCGAAACCTATCAATTCATCATTAAAAAAGTATTTTGGGGAATAACCTTACGCAATATAAAAAAAGAACAGAATAAAAAAACGTCAAACGATCACTTTTTTCTATTCAAAAATCGAAAGGGGGAGTAGCACACGCGTGCGTATATCATTGCATGTGCATACATCAAAGATTTTGTTAAAGCTCTCTCGCACCAAATGAAATGTTCAATGTTCTAGTAAGCAAATAAAAAAACCTTTCTTCTACTCTGTAAACAGGCAAGGGAGCAAAAGATCCTGCAATACAACCTAACAAAGAGATCTGATAAAAACGACATCGCGAAAGGTGAAGTATTAAATCTCTTGGTCGGCCAATTCGAGACTTTATTTCACTCAGAAAACAGGCACGAGAGTGTGAGACCCATCCATACATCATTTAAAATGAGAATTTTGGAAGTTGCTTTTCACGCTGAATAAAAAGTTAGATATCCATCCATACACTACTAAAAAGGAGATTTAGATAATATCAGATGTCCTAACATGTGAATTCACAGGAAGACTTTATCCCACTCAGTAAGAAGCAGGAACGGGGGAGACTGATTCATACCACCATACAATATTAAAAGGATATTTTGCAAAACCTTCCTTCAGGCGGAAAAAACATACAGCATGTCGTAGCAGACCTGTGTATACAACATTAGTTCTCCTCAGTAAACAACCAAGAAAATGAGAGATCCATCCATACCTTATAAAAATAGAGATTCTATCGATATACATGCATCATTTAAAAAACGCATTTTTTTAATTTACCCTTCTCGCGAATTAAAATATTCAGCACGCCAACCTGGTAGAAAACTTTATGCTAGACACTAAACAAGGAGTGATGTTTGATGCCCATCCATACACCACTAAGAAGGAGATTTTGGAAAAAAGTCGCAAATACGCTTGTACGAAATAATAAATTAGATGTTCTAACAGCTCAATTCATGGAATACTTTATTTTTTATCTTAACACAGTAGGTTTGCTGGAATGTGGGACACCTATACATACATTTATCAAAGGAGAGATATTAAAACAAACAGTAGATTTGGATAACTATCCATACACAAATAAAAACGATATTTTAGAAAAATAATTGTGTGTCATGTTTTTTTTGCTGTTTATAGGAAGCAGTGTAATTTGATTTTGAACTTTTAATATTTTTAAAACTAAAACCTCATGACAACAATGATAAAAAAGTATATGGACTTTTTTTGTTCGTAGCTGTTAGAAAAACTAATATTGCTAATATTTATAGGACACATTTTAATAGCAGACGATGTTTTATACTGTATAAATATTCATTATAAATAAATGAATGAATAAAAAATGAATAAATAAATAAATAAACTATTCGGAGGAACATAGTTATTAATATAGTGTAACTAGCTATATAAAATTGAGTTATGACTGCATCTTTCACGTTTTACCGGCAATGTTAATTGTCTACATTTATAACGACGATATGGTTGCTACGAAGTTAAGTTATATTGCGCTGTACAAGGCCCGTTCTTAAAGCTCTCTAGCCATTGAACGCTACGACTTTCTCATAACCGGTTGAAAATAGCTATCTATATAATAATACGCCAGTTCCGTGTGTCTGTAACAGGCAAAGTGGATGTGTTGTTTTTTATAAAGAAACAGCCGCGGTAACATGTCACTTTTGCTAAACTTTTTTTTTTATTTTGTCTTTTGTGTGATTTTTCAAACTGATTTAAAATTTTTCTTTTAAAAAAAGTCACGGTTAATTTACTTTATTGTTCTTATAAAAAGCTTTGCGTAATGACTTAATTACACAAAAGTCATGGGTAATTAATTTTTGTTATTCCCTCTAGCACGTGTGTATTGTCTACTGTTACATGAAAAACATTTTGGTTTTATTATTCCCGCCGGGATGGAATTAACAACAAAACGTTTTGACGAAAAGAACAATGAATTTTATGGTTAATTTCGCTCACTATTTTGCTGTTATTTTATTCGGTATATATAGTGGATTCTTCCACGGGACTTAATACTAGTTAGTTAATAATAGGGTAAATAGAATTTGATTTAGCTAATATTGCGTGTAGCTAATATTGCGTGTATTTCGACTCCTAAAAAGAAATAGTACTGTAGCATTTTTTTTGCAAAACAGGAAAATTTGTTGAGTTATTTCTAAAAGGTTTTTTAGTAACACTAATTGACCAAGGCAGTTCACAAGATAGCGTATAGCTCTGAATAGACCATTTCGGAGATTATGCGCCATTATGAATTTGCGGAACTCGGTGGTGCAAGTTGAACTTTGGACTTCACGTTTATTCAGTCATTTGCCTTGCGAAACTGCTGGCGGCAGGACAGTTTTGATTTTTGATATCTGTTTTTATCTTTGTGATACTAATTTTATGATATATATTTTGAAAAAAACTTTTATTAGGCACTTATTTGTACTTTTAATTTATTTTTGTACAATAAAGGCAACTTAATATATCCTAAAAGCCTTTAAACTAGCTAGCTAGCTAGAGGTCTCCCAAAAATGCTTTTAGGACACTGTACTGTAGCTAGCTATAAGGCTGTAATTAGTAATTAATGCTTGGTTAAAGGTAACTTCATTTTATATTTAGATATTTAAAATTGTGTAGCTACTTTGTGCATTATAAACATATTGGCATTGGATTTTAAACTTGGATTATACTTTACTTTAGAGAGAAATTTTTGATTTTGGAAATACCTTACTGGATTTGGACTTGAACTATGTTTTTGGATTTGTAAAGAAATGTTTAGGTTGTAATATTTGTAAAGATCTAGAGAGTTATAATCCATTGTCAAAATACTTGTCAAAACTCTATAGTGTTATTTATTCCTAAAGTGAAACTTAAGCTCGCAAAATAATCTGGCTTCTTTTCTATAACGGATGTAAAAATTTTCAATACACTGCCCATAGAGATACAGTAACAGGTTCAGTCGCAGATTTTAGGAATAGAGTCATGAGTCATTTTAATTGCAAATAATTTTTATTATTTTGATATTTTTATAATTTTGTTTCTCGGTGTATGTTTGACCCTTGATTCGTCTACTTAAACACTCCTATCTTTGAGTCTTTCAAGAGTGGTATTAGAAAGAATACCTGTCTTTCTTCCCTGCTTTCGCTATTGCCCTATAATTTTTTTGTACGCTTCTCTTATTGAAAAATATCAAAAAGGGAGAAATGAGTTTAGTTTACAGACTAAAGTGTTATTCAATTTTTTGTTTTTCTATGTTATTTGTTTCAGTCACAATGTATATTTTACATGATTTTTTGTTATATATACGTATGTCTTTGTCGGTTTCTTTATTAGAACACGCAATTATAGCAGTAACTTAATACTAAAGTGTAAATCTTCATGATAAATAAATAAATTACTCTGTGAAGCTTGTTTGAATTATTGGCATAATAAGTTCCATAGCAGAAAAAGCTATTAATTATTAATATGAGGGGTGGTAATAAATTGAAATGGGTCATAAAATTTTTCGAAATTTGGTGTTGCTTGTTCAATTTTTCAACACAAGTCAATAATAAAAAAAGGTAGGAAATTAGCTCACTGAAGAGAGAGGGGTATTTCAACTGGCAATATTACCTGTACATATAATGTGACCCTCCTGAAAGTCAATATACTGAAGAAAAATTTGACTACTTATTTGAATAATTATGGTATCAAGTTAGCAATATCTCTACACTGTCTCAACTTAACAAGGATTGTCCAGATTTCAGACATTTCTAGCCTAGTTAACTAAGTTTTCTTCGAGATATTAAAATTGAGTTTCTTATTTAATAATTTTCCAGTGCAAAACCGGATTAAAATCAACCAATAAACATAAAGCCAGCATGACCACATCTAACATTAAAGATTTCTCAATACTGATCACGTGAGCAAAAAACAATAGAATTTCTTTCCTTAAAGTATTCACAAATTTCTTTCATACAAGACAAAAAATATCTTCTGAGCAATTGTATTTCAATTGGCATAACAGGTATTTTATTTAATAAAGCATGTTAACATCAAAGATAAATGTATCATAAATGTAAAAAACAACTTTTTAAGACAAAGCATTCTTACTACTAAGTGAGCACACAACACTATTCTTCTTGCTTTAAAAAATAAGATTAAAATAATTCGTTAACAAAATTCAATCTAGCTCAGGCTACAAAAAGTTAATTATATGCTTAACTCAGATATCTTTGAAAAGATGCCATACACTGCCTCTTTTTTCAACAATAAATGCAAATGCACTAGCTCTTTTGGAACATGTATTCAGTATGGAATTAGCTACCTTTCATGTTGATAGAAAATATATTTAAAAAAAGTATTCTGTTTATATAAAAAATCAACTCTGGCCTACTTTTCACCACATCAGATTTTAAAAACTAACGTTTTTCTCAAAAAAATATTTTAATTTTTTTATAAAATTATTATTCAACAGATAACCGAAAAAAACATATCAATTTAAACTTTTTAATAGCAAATTTCCAGAGTTAATGTATACTATTAATAGCATGGCTTTATTACGTATTATGACGTTTAACAGTTAAAAATTTATTGTTGCCAGAAATTGTATCCTGGAAGAATCAATTTTTATATGAAAATTATACCAATAATCATAATTTTCCTCAAAAAGTTACTTTTTGGTCTTATAACAGCAGATCACTGAGAATTTACACAACTAAAAATCTTGTGGTAACATTTTTAAAATTAAAAATCTTGATTTTGTAAACATTATATGCACAAATTCTAAAAAATTATAAAAAAAAATTAAAAGTAATTGGAAATATCATCTTTTTTAAAACATCTATGGACACGCTGCGTACAAAAAAAGAATTGTATGGAGCAAAAGATCGAAATGGAACTGAAGTTTAAAAAAAATGTCTTTTAGTAAAAAACACAATCGTTACGGAGAAAATATCACTTGCCGTAAAAATATAGTCTGCGGCCATGTGGAGGGGCGGATGGACATAGCAAACAAAATAGTAGATGATCGCAGTGAATACAACATGGTATGACATAGCCCTCCCTTTGTCATGTATTCCTGCAGTATATATTTGCTATAGGTTACTTCTAACGACAAAGCAATGTGTTTCGTTAATATATTAACACTTTTAAACCACTCCATAAGTGAATAATAAAAAATAAAAAATTGCATGCGCAAATTAACAAATATAGGTTCATTCGTGTTGTTTTTTTCATGGAATTCCTGGTACAATGTGCATATGCTATACAGTGACAGTCTTATCTCTAGTTCTGATTCACTGGTGGGACTGTCAAGATTGAGGCCCTAGACACCTCTTTAGTTTTGATCTTTAATAAATCCCAGTTAAATGAGATGTTCCAAGGGTACAATCTTAACGGCCCCATCACTGCTTCTCTGCTATCGTAATAACTCCAGTTTAAAATGGTGCCAGGAGTAATTCTTGTAAGTAGATGTTTTTTATCTTCTCTTTTTTTCTCATTTTCTGTGATCGCTTTTACTTTCGATTTTTTGTCGATTTATTATTTGTTACTTTTTCTGTTTAAAGTGTAAATGATACAGTTTCCCTGTAGTGTGTGTGGGAAACCAGTTAAAAACAACAGACATGCAATTTTAAGCAATTATTGTGATAAGTGGTCCCACTGTAATTGCAATGAAATCTATACTTTTGAATACCTATTTCATTAAACAAGGTCCAATGATCCTTGGCTATGCCTAAGTTATGTAAATCATGCCATGCCCTTTTTTTATTCCTCAGATACAAATGTTGTAAAAATATGGACAATGCTCCCACTTCCGTAATAACTAAAACAGGTAACGACTAGTCTCCGCAGAACCACCACAGAACAAGCAGCGAACCACCAGTCTCCGTAGAACAACCAGAGAACCAGCAGCGAACCGGCAGTACTATGACAGAACGAGTAGTCTTAGTTGAGAACCACCAGAAAATGTTGATGAGAAAAAACAATAGTTGACGGAATCATCAGAATAGCGATCGCTGTAAATGCTCCATGCCTTATAAAAAAAAAAAAAAAAAAAACTGCAAAATTTCGGTAGAATTTACTATCGCGCCCCTTATTTCCGGGAATATTGAGAATAAATTAGTAGTAATGTCATTATGTTCATTACATCTTTTAGGTTTATATGTACAGCTTTATGCCATAATTAAGAATAAAGATCTATTCACATTCTGGTAGCAGAGGCTAGTTAAGAAGATGGCAACTGGAACAATCATGATGGCACAAAAGTATGGATTGCCCCAATTTTCTGAAGATGGGGATTTTATGGGAAGTAGTTACAGAACTTCCAAAGAAGAAACAAGGACCAGTTGTTTATTTGAGTTTAAATTCAGAAGTACGTCAGCCTTAACGAAAGAAGAATTGAATGAAGAAAATGGTTTAAATAAACTTGTTAATAAAATAAAAGAACTATATGGCATTACTGAAGATCAAGCAATGTTCAATGCTTACGAAAAATTTGAGACCTTTCACCGTTCCAAGACAATGTCGATTGGTGATTATGTAAATGAATTTGAACAGTTGAATCAAAAACTTAAGAGTTTTAAAATTGAGTTACCAACTGCAGTTCTTGCATATCAACTACTAAAAAATGCACATGTACCGAAAGCTACACGTGAACTAACACGTGCTACGGTTCCTTCCCTCACATACGACTCTATGAAAAAACAGATAAAAGCCATTTATGATCAATGTGCTCAAAGTGAAAGTAGTAGAGACAGTATTGATATTGGTGTTGAGCAAGAAGTATTATATGGTCAAAAGTTTGACAGACGACGTTTTAACAATTGGAACACTCGTGGACGTGGCAGAGGTGGTAAATATTTCAGTGCTAAAAGAAGCCAGTACAACCCTAATGGTCCTGATGGACATCCATTGCAATGTCACCATTGCAAATCTATAATGCATTTCATGAATGACTGTCCTGATAAGAATAAAGGAAGCAAAGGGCAGGATAAAGTACATGTGCAGTTTTTCGCAAAGGGTGTGGAACAATGCTTTATGGAGCAAGTTGTGTCTGAGTCTTTGAATTGTGCTTTACTAAACTCAGGATGTTCATCGACAGTTTGTGGTAAAAATTGGCTTGACTGTTACATAGACACTATGCCAGAAGGGACAGCTTTAGCTGAAAGTAAGAGTAACAAGTCCTTTAAATTTGGGCCAGGTGGAAGCTTCCCCTCAGTTAAAAAAGTTAACATCCCTGTTAATATGGCTGGAATGCAAGCCCATATTCTTACTGATGTTGTCGATTGTGAATTACCATTATTGTTATCAAAAAAGAGTCTGAAAGCAGCTAATAGCCAACTTGATTTTGTTAATGATAAAGTCACTATGTTTGGAAGAGACATTCCTTTACAACACACGTCAAATGGCCATTACTGTATACCTCTTACACCTAAGCAAGTTGCTGTTAACAAAACATATCCGGGTGTAAATGCCACCAGAGTTATATTCACAGTCAACGATCTCACTGTAAAATCACCTGAAGAAAAATGCAAAATAGCTACAAAGCTTCACAAACAGTTTGGACATCCCATAGACAGCAGCAAACTGAAAACTCTTCTCCAAGATGAAAATGTTGAAGATAAAGAGTTATTTCAGCAAATTGACAATGTTACAAACTCTTGTGACACATGAAGTAGATATATATGAAGGCTCGATCAAGGGCCAATTGTCTCACTACCAATGGCCTCAGATGTCAATGAATGCCTTGCCATGGACCTAAAATTCCTGACAGTTAATCATAAAAAGTTAACCATACTTCATATGATTGATGTGTTCTGTAGATACAGTGCATCAACAATTATCAAATCCAAGAATAAGGAAATTATCGTAGACACAATTCTCAAGCACTGGGTTGCTATTTTTGGCACACCAAACTCGATTTTTTCAGACAACGGAGGGGAGTTCAACAATGAGCTCTTAAAGGGGCACTCCAGTGAAAAAAAATATTTGAAAAAAATGTTATTTTAAGAAGACAATACATAAATATGTCAGAATAAACCTTTTACAATCGTTAAAAATCTTTATTTATACCTTAATGGGGTCTGTAAACATCTTCAATTTTAAATAAATTTGCAAGGTTGCGTAAAGTTGAGAGGACTAGGTCCGAATAAATAGGCATACGTCACATCGTGCAGACAGTCCGTGAGCTCAGCAGCACACCTTCTAAAAGTTTGTTTACTTAGTGTTTACATTGTTCGTTGATAAAACGTCTTGTAGTAATGACGAAGATTTTAACTTAGAAAACATAGAATAGGATAATTAGGATAAACATAGAATAGGATAATCTCTTCATGAAAAAGACTTTACAAAGCTACAGCCACACGACTTCGAACCTCTTGTGTCTCACAAGGGAGAAATTAATAATGATGCAAAGTGACGAGGTGTCTTCTACTAACTCAAAACAACGTTCTGAGCAAAATATTTTTTAAAGAAATAGAAAATATATTTAATTGGCTTTTTTTTAACATTCTTTTCATCACAAAAACTTATCATTTGTTTCAGTAAAAAAACTTTCTTACTTTACAAGCCAATTTATTTTTATTTCACAATTCAGCAATATTTTTCATCCGCACGTGCTTTTTTGCACACAAATGCAAACAAATTTTATGTAACGTTGAAATTTTCACCATGATGGAGGACCATTCAAATGCGTGATCGAAAGATCGAATAATGTTCGGGTCGTGATAAGTTGGTAAAACATGAGTATTAATATTGTACAAATAAAAATCATTCTTATGATTATGGTAGGTCATAAATGCGTTGCAGAAGCTACTGACTTATAAGTAGTTGTTTTGACAAAGCTGTTTTAGAAACTGCATTATCAGCATCACATGCAGCGAGCCTTAAACATTACAAAGATTGAAGAAAATGAGTACATTTACCCCCTGAAAATATTCGGCATGTCCTTCCATAAAAAAAGCTTCTTTTTTGAAAAACAAAGAATAGAAACTTGATCGCTACGAAAGATGTGTAACTACTTTCTGAGTACGTATATAGCAAAAAAGAAAAAAGTGATTTTTACTGGAGTTCCCCTTTAAGAGATGTAGCAGAACTGTTAAACACAAGAGTGTATACAACAGCAGCAGAAGCTCCATGGTCAAATGGTGTATGTGAGCATCATAATTTCATCCTGGAAAATATGATTATGAAAATTGTTGACAACACTAGTTGTTCTGTTGAAAATGCACTTACATGGGCCAATTGTGCCAAGAATGCGTTGCATAATAACCGTGGATTCAGTCTCAATCAGCTTGTATTTGGACGCAATCCTAATCTCCCATCTGTGCTTACAGCCAAGCCTCCTGTTCTTCGAACAGTTACACCCAGTCAATTAATTGCGAATCATCTGAATGCCCTGCATGTTGCTCGCAAAGCATTCATTTGAAGTGAATCTTAAAACAGCACTCAGTCATCAAACACGGACATCTACCAGCAAAGATTTTTATAATGGTGAATTGGTATACTATAAGCGACGTGGAGAGAAAGAGTGGAGAGGACCTGGTGTAGTCCTTGGCATTGATGGAAAACAGGTCCTTGTTAAACATGGAGGAACTTACGTTCGAGTGTCACTTGCAATCAGTAAAGGGACACCGTAGTTGTCAGGAAAGCACAAGTGGAAACCCTCAAGTGAAGAAAACTACAACCAAAGAAGAAGATTGCTTTGATGAGATTTTAAACAGCGTAGCGAATGGGTTGCTTGAAAGCGTAAACGATTTTGATATCAACACATCGTCAGAAGTTGTACTTGATGACATTCCTAGTGATCATGCCGTAAATACAAATGAGATCCCTGCTATTTCCCATGCTCAGGTTGAAACAACACATCAATCAAGCATTGAGCAAGAAGTTTCTAACACACCTCGCAATGAACAGTCATTGACAGTGACCCTTCCAAAAGTCAGGGAGAGGGTTAGGTTTATTGATACTGATACTAATAAACTTGCTGAATTTATGGTTGTTAGTCGTGCTGGTAAAGTAGGAAAATCTGGAGTTGGAGCACATAAGAATTGGTTGAATGTCAAAGATGTTAAAACCAAAGCCAGGAAATCAATTGACTTTGAAAACATTTTGGATTGGGAAAAGGTAAACACAGAGTCTGTATATAATGTAGAAACGTCATGTGATGTTAGTGAAGCTCAACATAAAGAATTAACTAAATGGCGTGATTACAATGTTTATGATGAAGTTGAAGACAAAGGGCAAGACATAACCACAACCCACTGGGCGATATCTGAGAAAAGTCATGATGGTAAAACAGAAATTAAAGCACGATTAGTGGCACAAGGTTTTGAGGAGGACACTATTGGTATACGAACAGACTCGCCAACTGTAAACAAGGAGAACTTTCG
The DNA here is from genome assembly GCF_029227915.1 of Hydractinia symbiolongicarpus. Taxonomy (NCBI): domain Eukaryota; kingdom Metazoa; phylum Cnidaria; class Hydrozoa; order Anthoathecata; family Hydractiniidae; genus Hydractinia; species Hydractinia symbiolongicarpus. The sequence continues at coordinate 11,051,430 of NC_079878.1, forward strand.
TCTTGTGTGTAATATTGGTGCAACACATGGATGGAAAATTTTACAGTCTTGATATTAAAGCTGGGTTTCTTCAAGGAGCCAAGATTGATAGAGTCGTACATCTTCTTCCACCACCAGAAGCTAACACAGACAAGTTGTGGAAACTAAAAACACCTGTTTATGGCTTGTGCGACGCTTCACGCGCTTGGTATGAGACATTATCTAACGAATTCGATAAAGTTGGAGCTACAAGAAGCATTTATGACAATGCATTATTTTTCTGGAGAAAAGAAACTTTCAAAGGTGTAATTTGCTGTCAAGTTGACGATTGCTTCTTCGTTGGAAGTGATTTGTTTCATGACACTATCATTGCACATTTACGTAAGACATTCTCACTTAGTAAAGAGAATTCAAAGTCGTTTAACTTTTTGGGATTAGAAATTGAACAAGAGTGTGGTGCAGTAATTATTCATCAGCATAATTACATTAGTAACATTTCACCAATTAATTTGACCGATAGTACGTCTACAATTCCACTTACAAAATATGAAGCACGTCAAATTCAATGGGCAGCAAAACAAACTAGACCTGATGCTGCTTACGTTGCCTGTGATTTAAGCACTCGCATAAGACATGGAACAGTTGCTGATGCTCGTAGAGCTAACAAGCAGCTGAAACATCTGCAGCAAACTGAAGTAAAGATTGTTATTTCAAACACTGGAGATGTTAAAGCATCATCGCTCATACTTTTCAGTGATGCATCACATGGAAATTTAATTAATGGCGGCTCACAAGGTGGATTTGTTCTGCTACTGCATGGTGAAGCAAAATTCCGCAAATTATTTGGAGATCTCACAAGTTAAAATGGGCTGTTAAAAGCGCCATGGGTGCGGAAACCATGGCTTTCTTAGAAGGTGCGAAACATGCTATGTTGATCAGATCCCTAATTAAAGAGATTTTTTCAGTTGATATACCAATTATCTGTATATCAGAAAATAAATCACTTGCGGAAGCAGTCAAAAATACCAACGTCATAGAAGATAAACGATTGTATATTGATATTTGTGCACTTCGTGAGATGGTCGAAAAAGGAGAAATGGGGGAACTCATTCTTACGAAATCAAGTGATCAGATTGCTGACTGTCTTACGAAAGGCACTGCTTCAGCTGAAAACCTGCTATGTATACTATCTGGTAGAGAACAGTTGAAATACCGTTAAGTTTTGGTTAATAAAAACAAATATAACAGTATGCCAAATGACACTTTAAAAGCATTCTTACATTGTGTTCCTGCGTCTTACAGTTTCTTTTCTTGAACATACTTTATGATTTTGTTTTATTGAGAGAGAATGTAGTGGCAAGATTGTCATTATGTTCATTATATCTTTTAGGTTTAGATGTATGGCTTTATGCCATAATAAAGAATACAGATCTATTCACAGTATACACTATATTAGTGAAATATTATCCAAATTATACCGTTCTGGGATTAAAAAATCAAGACTCATTCTGTTTCCTTGCAATTTACTCTTCAACGCAATAAATAACAAACCAACATTTCAATCTTTTTTAGTAATTTCAATCAGGAATGCTAATGATTACCATGATAACAACAATAGCTAGAACATAGAACTCGGTAATACGACGACCATCTTTTTTTAACGAGCGTCTAAAATACATATGTTACCTCCAGCAAAACAACACTTTTCTTGCTGATTCAAATCGTGAATTTTTATGAAATGAATAACAAAAGATCGACTTTTTGTATTGTGATTATTTTTTTTACGTAGAGTGAAGTTTATAACACTTTGAGAGTCATTTTTAAAATTCACCTGCACGAGGACCGTTAGTTTGTGTACGAGGGACACGAAATAGCCAGTGGAAAGTAGGGTCTTCGACTGTTATGTATTTAATTAGCTTCGTTGCGCTCACTTTGGCGTGGAAGTTTAATATTGGAACTATTTATTCATTGGTGGTTCTGTGATGATACTGCTGGTTCGCTGTTGGTTTTCTGGTCGTTCTACAGGGACTGCTGGTTCTGTGGAGACTGGTAGTTACCTGTTTTAGTTATTACATCCCACTTCAACTAATTTACAAATCTTTGTTCAACCGATTTGGAGAGGTGAACGCAAAATGCCCTTTCTCGAAACGAAAAAAAACAAGTCATGGTCCTGGACGCGAGATGAAGAGGGATTGCGAGGATGATGTTGAAGGAAGCAATGAGGCACTATGCATGTACTGTAAAAGGTCATCTATGCATTAACCAACGTGCTGGATCACTAGCCATGTGCAAGCAATGGAGTTGGTCAAATGCGTAGACAGCAAAAAAACTTATATTGATTGGCAAACTAAGTTACAAAGTGTTGTATGTAATCATTTCCCTGCAAAGATGCAGAAAAAAGACAACACACCAGGACTTAGCCCTTATGTGTGACTTATTTGTGGTCATTCTTATAAGGGAGACATTGTGACCACTGCCACTGTTTTTACATTCAGGTCATACTCACCTATATCATCCATCGAAATACGCAAGGCTAAAAGAGCATTAAGCATAGGAGAAGAAGCAGGTCAAAGTTAACATACTAGTACTTCTTAATTATTTCCACGTCCCTTTTGGGCACAGGATAGGTAGGCGGAATAAAGGGAAAAAAGTGCGCAAAGCATAGATAGATAGATAGATGTGCATATTTTACATGGCTAGCCTCACAAATATCGAGGGATATACCCTGTCTATTATTTCCAGGAGGGGCCATGGCTTAGATGGAGAGTCCTAGAGTATTTAATGCTCATTTTGAGCTACGCAGACCCAATTAGTAGGGCCCACGCTCTACTAGACAACTCCCGGCAACATCCAACGGCCCACACAGTGTGCCATCTCCCCAATTTCCCTCACATGGCTTGGGTTAACCCGGGGCTATGGTAACATTCACTCCCCCATGTTGAATCGCCGTCAAGAGGAATCGAACCCCGGTCTCCCGCACAGAGTACGAAAGCTATAACCACTAATCTACGGCGCCAGTAAAATCTACGACTCCAGTTAATCTACGGCGCCAGTAAAATCAACATTGCCATTACAGCAAAACCGAAAGGAGAATGGCAGCTGAAGTTGTGTCAGTAACAGTTGAGGGCAATATTTGTGCGGCGATGTCCCGCTAACGGGGACCAAAAAATTTTTTGAAGGCCCCTAATTTTGTCTCTAGGGAATTGCACTGGATTGCTTTTAAATCCAACTTTATCAAAATTTAAGGTTACAGACTTAGCTTTACTCTTTCTTGCAGCCAAAGTTTTGTTTTAAAGGAACATTTTTTAAGCTTTTTTGTTGTAGTTGTCAGAGGGATTTTCTCCTCCTGGAGGTCAAAGTTATTGCACATGCTCCAAGGTGTGACAAATGGCTTTGTATTTTACAGGGCAGGATCAAAACCAGTCAGTAGTCATTTTATTACCTGGATTCTATTCTCGTCTTAAAGCAATAATCAAATTTTGCACATGATAGAATACCAATGACAAATTTCCCTCCACAACTACTTAAATTAGAATATACAGTTCGAATTTCAAAGGAAAAAAAAACATTCGAAATTACATAAGAAACGAACCAACCAAATAAGGGTATTTGTTTCATTTATTTTAAACCGACTTACCCTTCCAAACATTCCAAGTCAGCGCATCGTCTGATTCAAATGTCTTTTCGCATGTTACGCAGAAGCAAATTGTATATTCAGCAGTGGCTTTTACTTTTACTTTTTGCTCATGAGCAATCAGAGCTCTTGCAGTATTGAAGTTTGTACAAATTTTTTTGCATAGGGTCCTACTTGCATCTTTTAACTGGCCTTCGGGCTGTTTTGAGAGGTCCCCTGCTGGTTGTGATAGTTTGTTAATACTTCCTTGTATTTATTCAGTTCAATTTTTGTAAACTTTCATTCCCAGAAAAGATTATCTGTATCTGTATCTATATCTGTATCTGCAGCCAACGTTCCATGTGATATGTGAACCAGCCCACGCTAGGAAGAAAAAATACCCAGAATGCTTTGCGCAACCGTCAAAGATTTATTACATGTATTACAGTATATTACTAAGTATTACAGTGTATTACCAAATACTACAAAATATTACAGTTAGATGTTACAAGTACTACAGTGTATTACCGAATACTACAAGGTATTACAGTGTATTACTGAATACTACAAAATATTACAGTATATTACTAAGTACTACAGTGTATTACTGAATACTACAAAGTATTACAGTGTATTACCGAATACTACAAGGTATTACAGTATATTACTAAGTATTACAGTGTATTACTAAATACTACAAAATATTACAGTATATTACTAAGTACTACAGTGTATTACTGAATACTACAAAGTATTACAGTGTATTACTGAATACTACAAGGTATTACAGTGTATTACTAAATACTACAAGGTATTACAGTATACTACCGAATATTACAAGGTATTACAGTGTACTACAAGGTATTACAGTGTATTACCGAATACTACAAGGTATTACAGTGTATTACTGAATACTACAAAGTATTACAGTGTATTACTGAATACTACAAAGTATTACAGTGTATTACTGAACACTACAAGGTATTACAGTGTATTACTAAATACTACAAGGTATTACAGTATACTACCGAATATTACAAGGTATTACAGTGTACTACAAGGTATTACAGTGTATTACCGAATACTACAAGGTATTACAGTGTATTACTGAATACTACAAGGTATTACAGTGTATTACTGAATACTACAAAGTATTACAGTATACTACCGAATATTACAAGGTATTACAGTGTACTACAAGGTATTACAGTGTATTACCGAATACTACAAGGTATTACAGTGTATTACTGAATACTACAAGGTATTACAGTGTATTACCGAATACTACAAGGTATTACAGTATATTACCGAATACTACAAAGTATTACAGTGTATTACTGAATACTACAAAGTATTACAGTATACTACCGAATATTACAAGGTATTACAGTGTACTACAAGGTATTACAGTGTATTACCGAATACTACAAGGTATTACAGTGTATTACTGAATACTACAAGGTATTACAGTGTATTACCGAATACTACAAGGTATTACAGTATATTACCGAATACTACAAAGTATTACAGTGTATTACTAAATACTACAAGGTATTACAGTGTATTACTGTATACTACACAATATTACAGTATATTACTAAGTACTACAGTGTATTACTGAATACTACAAGGTATTGCAGTGTATTACCGAATACTACAAGGCATTACAGTATATTACCGAATACTACAAGGTATTACAGTGTATTACTGAATACTACAAGGTATTACAGTGTATTACTGAATACTACAAGGTATTACAGTGTATTACCGAATACTACAAGGTATTACAGTGTATTACTGAATACTACAAGGTATTACAGTGTATTACCGAATACTACAAGGTATTACAGTATATTACCGAATACTACAAAGTATTACAGTATATTACTGAATACTACAAGGCATTACAGTATATTACCGAATACTACAAGGTATTACAGTGTATTACTGAATACTACAAGGCATTACAGTATATTAACGAATACTACAAGGTATTACAGTATATTACCGAATACTACAAAGTATTACAGTATATTACTGAATACTACAAGGCATTACAGTATATTACCGAATACTACAAGGTATTACAGTGTATTACCGAATACTACAAGGCATTACAGCATATTACTGAATACTACAAGGTATTACAGTATATTACCGAATACTACAAAGTATTACAGTATATTACTGAATACTACAAGGTATTACAGTGTATTACTGAATACTACAAGGTATTACAGTGTATTACCGAATACTACAAGGTATTACAGTGTATTACTGAATACTACAAGGTATTACAGTATATTACCGAATACTACAAAGTATTACAGTATATTACTGAATACTACAAGGTATTACAGTGTATTTCTGAATATACTACAAAGTAATACAGTGTAAAATACGGGATATTACTATGTACTACACTGTATTACTGTATATTACAAAGATATTATGCTAGGCACTAGTATGTATGCTAGGCAGTATTATGTGTTAACAACATTACGACGTTGATAAATTGCTTAACGTCGTGTGTCGGATGTCGTTGGAAGAATACGACAATGTCGGATACGACATATTCACAGACTAAATGGATCCTTCCATGAAGTGCTTCCCTGGTTTCTTTTATTCTTCGTTTAAAGATCCTTCAAGATGACATTATGCTATTTTGTCCAGAAAGTAATGGTACAAGATTAATTGATGTTTGTAAAACCCGTTGGGCTGCTAGAATAGAAGGGCTCCATATCTTTGAAGAGCTTTATATTGCTATTGTCAAAACTCTGGAACAGATGGACCAGAATTTAGATAAACAAATAGGTATTAACACCCAATCGAAGGCTGGACCATTACTTCTCTCTCTTAAGTCATTTGTATATCTTGTGGCATTAGTTATTACAAGGCACATTTTTGATTTAATGCTTACTGTAACAAAGCTTTTGCAATCAAAGACTGAAACAGATATTTTGGATGGTTGTGAACTTATTAATTCTTTAAAAAACTTAACAATGTCGATAAGAAACAATATAGATTATCATAATGAATGGTATTCATCAGCCATTGATTTAGCCTCAAAAGTTGATATTCTAGAATACAAAAAAAAAACTTGTGGCAGACAAACAACACGTTCAAATGTTACTGCAGATTCACCATCGCAATATTACAAACGTGTGATCACAATTCCTTTTATTGCCACATGTCAAATAAATTTCGACAACGTTTCAACATGGACAATTTGACTATTTATAAGGGTTTGCATGTGGTTCCATCAAAATTTGTCTGGTCAGAGAACCAAATAGGGGAACAAGTATGGATTAAGAATTTCAGAGCATTTGCTGAATTTTACAGGAATGATTTACCAAATCCTCTCGCACTAGAGGGTAAATAAAGCTATGGCAGCAATATTGGTCTGATTATGATCGTTGCTTACCAGACAATGTAATCAAAACGTTAAAAGCTGTCAAATTTGATGGCTTTGAAAACATTAAGGTAGCATTAAGAATTTTAGCCACTTCGCCCGTCACATCCTGTGAATGTGAACGTTCTTTTTCTTCTTTACGCAGACTTAAGTACTATACCAGGAGCACCATGGTTCAGGATCGTTTAAATGGAATTGCACTCATGTACATCCATAAGGAAATCCTGCCAAACATAGATGCTGTTATTGATCGGTATGCAATGAGCAACCGAAGGCTATCCTTTTCATAACCCCATTTTTCCATGTAATTGGTCCAGCCTTCACTTTTTCTAATTCCTTCTAAATAAATAAATAATAAAGTGTAATTAAGTAAGTCCCTAATATAGTATATAAATAATTAACATACCTTTTTTATCACACTTTATCCGTCTACTCATTATTATATCGTTCCTATACATCTGAAAATAATACATGCGTTGAGGTGTGTATTTATCATATCACATGTATGTACATTTCATCTTCATTATCCTGATATTTCCATATTATTTTGTTTTTGTTATGATTGTGTTTTATTTTGCTGTCCATGGCTGGTGTGATCATTTGATTCACCTAGTCATGCTGATGAAGCCTGATATTGGCAGAAACAGCAAGAGTTTATAAATATTAAAATATATTCACAATTGTCTCACTTTATTGTAGTTAATCCCTGTTAATTTTAGTGCTTTTATCTATCTAAAATAAGACGTGTAAGACGGAGAGTTTATTCTTATAAAAAATGTTCTTAGGAGATTTTCTTATAGCAAAGCTTAAATTAGCGAAAGTTTCTGGTGCTTCCCTCCATACCAGGCTTACAGCGCCCCCCAGGACCCCCAGCTGCTAAATTCAAGACTCAGTCCAAATATTGCTGCGCAGCAGCAATATTTTGACTAAGTCTTGAAAAAGTCTGGATCCGCCCCTGAGGGGTTAAAGACTTCGCTAGCACACACACACAACAGAGGAGTAATAATCAAGATTTTTTTGCAGAGTATAGATTTGACACAGTCTAGATCAAATTGGAAGAATGTCTTTACAAATACCCCGTCTAACCTACCCCATGCTGAATAAAAAACAAACGTTTCGTTCAAGCTAAGAATAATCCAACGTTTGCATCGCACTCCTGCAAATATTTTTTGAGTAATAAGCCGGCCTGTCCTGATTATGTTGCCCTGATTATGTATTTTCTGCCCTGTTCTTAACCGGTGCAAGCTGCCGTACTTAATCAGGCCAATGTTCATTATCCTGGCAGAACACGGGTTTTGCCCAGATTGCGAAAACGGCCTGTTTACAACCGGGCAGCCGGATTATGACGCATGGTATGATTATGTTTTTTCTGCACTGGTTATGTCGTGGTGACCGAATTATGAACGCTGGATATAAATGGCTGGCCAGGCAGGCCGTGATTGGCATTTACTTCAAACTTTGGTGAATTAAACATTCCCTGGAAGATAGAACATCCCTAAAAACTAGAATTGGCGAAAGAAAGTCTAGACGTAATTCTTAGTATAAACTACTCTTATAGTAAAGACATTTAAACATAATATACTTTGAAGTAACTAAATTTCACTGAACCTTAATTATTCTTTTTGCGGGAAAAGTTATTAAACTTGCGAATCCCAAAATTTAGTATTTGCCACGAAATTTCGTTTCATTTGAGAACAACAACAACTTTGCCACCAGGGCTACCAATTGATGGCGAATGATATAAAAGCGGTCGGCCCCGATTACATTTGCTCTTAAGTCTCGAATAATATTTGACTGTCATACATAAGCTAGCCTTCCCCGATTATGTGCGTTCTATAATAAGTGAGAAATAATATTTGACTGTCGTATGTAAATTGGCCTGCCCTGATTATGTTCCTTTTATAAGTGTCAAATAATATTTTTTAAATAATAAGCCGGCCCGTCCTGATTATGTGCCCTGATTATGTATTTTCTGCCCTGTTTTTAACCGGGGCAAGCTGCCGTACTTAACCACGGCAGCGTTTAATATCCGGGCAGAACAGCCGCAAGAAAAACAAAAACAAGGCACAGACAGATGGCATGATGCACAGTACAGTAGCTCAGTTATTTGTTTCGATCGGTAAGGATTGAGTGACAGCTTAGTATCTCTAGATAGATAGATGTGCATATTTTACATAGCTAGCCTAAAAAATGTCAAGGAATATACCCTGTCTATTATTTCCAGGAGGGACCAGGACACTCACCTAGATACACTCTCTATTCATCTGTTCACTGGCACACTTCATGACCATAACTTCATATTTATTGCCTTAAGTCTAGGATCTACCATATTTACCATTTTCACTGGTTCTAAAACTTGTGTACTTTACTGGCAGCCTAGCTACACAGCTATATATCTCTTTTCTTCTGTGAGTTTATAATGCTCTTTTCCACATCTATATAAATTTTTGCTCTTAAGTCTAGGGCCAGTCCATAAGTTTACATGTGAACCGAATCACTGTCCTTCAAGATTGCCCTTTACGTTCTTATGAATTTTGCCAACCATAGAACAAATGCAAACAAATATAAAGAATTAGGTATTCTTAAATTCACAGATAGCTAGTTACGCCACCATCGAAAATATGTTTGGTTAGCTTCATTTCTAATTACAAAAGTGAGTCGGTCGGTCGGTTGGATAAAATTTTTTCCCGAAAAATTAAAAAAAATACTAAATTTCGCAACCATCTTTTGTTATTCATTTTAAATGTAGGACAGCTGTATTTTTAGCCACCGTTTCAAGTTCCGTTTTTGTCAATCAACGTCGTTCCCATGGTTTTCGCTTGTATTGCTGTATAAATGTGAAGCAGGGAAAATATAGCACTGTGTAGAGCAGCGCAGTAATCGAAATAACATTCGGACATACAGTACAGTCAAGATGTAAGCGTACGCGTACACTCAACTTGGAAAAATAATTGCTTTCATTCAAAAAAACAATAGGATAGCGAGTTCCTTTCAAATTGCGCGAAAATAATTGCTTCGTGTTAAAAACAAAAGCATAGCAAGAGACATTGTTTATAAACAATTACTCTGCGCGAAAAAAAAATTAAACGCGAAGGCCATTGAATTTTTATTTTTTTTAACAACAAAACTAATTATAGTAACGCGATTTTAATCTCGATATATTTAAAAAACACAAGCTCTTTTAAAAAACAACAAATCCAATGATCTAAATTTTTTTAAAAAATAATGCTACTTTTAAAACTTTTAGTAATATTTCTTTATCATCGAAACATATTTGTTAACATGCGAAACTTTTAAAAGTTTTTTTTATAAAAAGCAACGTTTAGCAACGCAAACGGAAAAACCCTACGTTCGGGACTTTTTCCTTCGCGATAAGATTTCGAAAACAAATTAAATTTTAACACAGAAGAAAAAAAAAATCTAAAATACAACTTTTCACGTTCTGGAAAGATCAAACACTCATTGTGAGAACATTTTGTTTACATTTTAATAACAAAGAAAGAGTCTAAAAATATAACTTTCAACGCGCATAAAAGGTGAAAACGCTCGTTGTGGGAACATTTTGTTCTGGTAAGAATAAAAATATACAAAGTTAAAAACACGTGTTTTTTCTAAAAAATAAATCTTAGAAAAATAGTTAGTACAAACTTAAAAATATTAATTTATTTGACAAGAATCTACCTGTTTCTCTGATTGGTACCTATTCAATTGACTTTTCTCACTCCCATAAAACGCGGCTAACAGTCCCGGCCTTATAAATTCACAAGCTGTTCGTACTTGTGCATTTGGTTTGAAATCCACTAGGCATCAAATGTCCTATCATGGTCTAGTTGTTAGAATGCCTTATCTGAAATAAGACATTTAGATCTCCCCTTGCATAGACTTAAATATCTAATAAAGCATACATTCTCGTCTAATTATATTTAATTTATATATACAGTATACTCTCGATAAGTGGGACACTCAAGGGACCGAACAAAAGTGTACTACTTAGCGGGCGTCCTATGTATCCGAATTTCCTTGTAAGTAGGGTTTTCATACAAAAGCATAATTTGTCCTAGTTATTGAGAGATTTTTTGTAAAACTTAGCGAACAAGAGGACTTTAAGGCTAAATTCATGAATAAGAAATGGTGATAATTGCATTTACTTTTCTATTCCATTCAATATTACATACATAAGATTACACTATATTAAACAGAAAAAAATTCTGTCAATTTGCTTTGCCTGGAACCAGCTATTACTTCATTTTCGACAATTCTAGAAACTTTGATCGTAAGTGCTTTCAGTTCGGTCGTGTCAATCATCATGGAGTAGTTCATCAAGGTATCAATGGCATCGTGTAATTGAGATGTGGTTGGTTCCTCCAAAGGGCTAGCTCCATCTTGACCATTATCCTCCTTCTCTTGCATTTCCTCGACCTCATTTCCCAGAATATCCGGCAAGATCTCTTCATCTGACATCAAACCTTGACTTACAGGAACTGCGTCATCGAAGGAGGCGACATCTTTAGCACACAAGTCTTTGAAATTTTCATCCAATCTGCTCAGTTGACGGATATATTGTTTTGAAGGATACGTTTTTTCTTTTCTTCCAGCGATCGAGCCAGCCATCTGATGCACTAAAGTCGGTCAATCCTAGCTCTTTCACAAAACAAATAGCTTTGGTTTTGAAAACTGAGGCAGACACAGGAATGTTCTGAGACCTTGCATTTACCAGCCATTTGTAGCAAGCGTCATCAAGGTGTTTGTATGTTGACGGTTTAAATCTATGCCTCTTCTTTGTTGACAAATTCATAAATCTTTTTCTTCTGTTTATATTTTCACATTTTTTTACTTGTCTGTCTTGTTTGTAGTGTCGTCTGTGTAAGTTGTGTGTTTTGTATTGTTTCAGCTCTGCTAACTTTGGCAGTTTCCGGTGTTTACTAGGGCATAGTTTTTAATCAATAATGTATTTATCTCCTGGTAAACTGAAATATATGTTTATTTCATTCATTCATTTATATATCTCACCCATTAAGTAAAATATTGCGCTGTGGCGTCATTCACATCACATTTTAATCTATTAGTTATCTTTGTAAGCTTTTATTAAATACAAAACAAACCTCTATTTTTATGAAACTAGACAGGTTGGAGTTTTTTTTTATAGAAAAAATATTCATAGCTACACCTGCCTCACATCCTCTTTGGTAAATCGTGTCACTAAAGTTTTCCTAATATAACTTGCACTTTTTGAGCAATAGAAAAAGATTGTTTGAAGCAATCATTAGCTACGTCTGAGTCTCAAATTGGAATAAACAGAGCACACAATTGAGACGTAAATCACACAACTAGGACATTTCAGCTAGTTCCTTTCTGTCTGTTCCTGTGCAACATCCACCCATTCACTAGGCAATCTTGAATATTTTGTTCTTAAGGGATATAGCCTTTAAAAGGAAAGAACAAGCAGATTTGCCAGATCGTTGCTAGAGTTGTTTATTTACATAATCACTTAATAAGGACGCTATATTAGTATACGCTATTGTATCTTTTTATATTTTTGAAATATCTTAATTGGTTTTTAAGATTTTTGACTTAGGTATATAATAAGTCAGGCCCTTTCAGGAGAGGCGTGCAATAGCACGTGCACACCTCCACACACACACAAAATGGCTTAGGCGTGCTATTAATAGCACCTGCAAAATGACAAATTTTATAAGAAGTTAACCAGTGCAGCACACCCAAAAGCACACCTAAAATACTTGTGGTGTGCTTTTTGCCACACACGTATCAAAATTTTCCTGAAAAGGCCTGATATTTATGCTAATTTATACATGATGTTGTGTATCTCTTATAATAATACGAAGAGTATGTCCATTTGTCTGTAAAAAACAAAGTAGATGTGTGTATTTTCCTTTTTTGTCGCCAAAAAAGTTGTCTTACATTTTAAATCTTCTAATGTTACAGTACGATGTTAATAACATTAATTTAACGTCAATATCTTAATTTAAATTAATGAAGGTACTACAATGAAGTTATAACTTTAAGGCCAAATAACTTGAAACGAGGTGGTGATGTCAGTCATTTTTTACCGCATGAGTATCTAGGGACACCTTGGGACCAAATTTAGTAGGTTTCCAAAACCTGGGTCTCCGAATCCGTTTCAGAATGAAAGAGTTGATGACATCTTCAAAGAAAGTTTAGACCTCAATATATTTGCATCCGTTTGTCAAAAGTACATGGTCTTATCTATTTTCTTGATCAGGGTTTTAAGATCTATACAAGTTGTTTGTAGTTTGGTGGCATAACCTCTGTATATCTCCTAATCCTATATATACATTATTTTGATCATTGTTTTAATCTCAACAGATAAACTAAATTTTGCCATTTTTTTATATATCAACTGGTTGACATCAGTAAAACTTCTAACACAACCCATAGTTTTGCCCTTGTTCTCATGCCTAAATGGATTTTTCCACGGGCCTAATCAACTAGTTTGATAAAAATGAGGTGATGTTACCTCCAACTTCAAAACAACTTTTTGTCAAGAATTTATATCGTAATCATGTTGCATAATTCGTTAAGGAAAACTAACGATTACAATTTATGTGCTTAAAATGCTTATTATATATCTATATAGTTTGAATATGAACTGTATTAACATCTAGGAATGAGGTTGAAAGTTACGTTCTTACTACTACGCTGAAAAATACTCCAGAAATAAGAACAACCAAGTGCAAAATAAGTTTTATTAGCTCTTACAAAGAAAGTGTGTACTTTAATTAAGAATATCGTAGCTAAAGTTAAAATCTTTTATGATATACTTATTTATATATACTTTTGATGTTTGGATCATGTTCTTTTCCTTGTGCACTGTCTCAATATTAAAAAGTGAAAAATAACCCTGCAGAGGAGGTTAACAAGCCAGACATTTCTTTTTATTTTTTATCCCAATAATTAGCAATAATTAAACTAAAATCTAGGCTGATAAAGAATTCAGAAGTCTATCACATTTTTCCACTATTACAATCCCACTACACGAAACGCGTATTGGTGTAAACCATCATTGTAAAATGTTGTAAGCTACAAGTGATGTGCAGAATAAAAAAAATAAGACAAACAAAATAGGATAGTATGAATAACAGCGGGCGTATTATTGAGCAAAGTTTGTACTCATTCAATATGTGTGGGATTTACTTTCAGTAAACTTCTATTGTCTGCAGAGAAAAAGGTGTTTTTCAATAATTGATATTATAATCTCTTCCTTTTTATCTTATTGGAGAATGTCCAATAAATATTAAAATCTAATATATTAATACAAAATTGATATCGCTAAAAAATCAGGAAATTTCAAAAAATAGTTCAAGTGCATAATAACAGATGAAGCCTCACAGATGAAGAAAGTTTTAGGAAATCAAAAATTTTCGTGTGGAATTTTTAACCAACTTCTTGAATAACTTCAAAATTAAGACGATCTAATGACCCAAGTTTTTTTCTTTAAAGTAATGCCACAAGGATCTAGGAACAGCTTTGTTTTTTCTTGTGTCATCTTTGAAAAACAATGTATACTTATTAACAGTTTTTTTTTACCAATTTTAACAGATTTTTTGTAGTGTGTAGAAAAAAGCACAACAGATATATTTTATAATTATATTTTTCTAGAAGTGTAGCAAGAAAAAGATGGCTGAATGGACCCAAATTCCTGATGGTGTTACTAAAAAGATATTAAGTGGTGGAAAGGGTGATCTTCCGGAATTCACACCAGGTGGTAAGGTATTGTTTCACTATCGCGCTTTAATTAAGAAGGATGATGGTAATTTGCAGTTGCTCGATGATTCAAAAAAAAGCAAAAAACCCTTTGAATTGTTGTTGGGGAAAAAGTTTAAACTCGATATTTGGGAGACCCTTGTTAAAACAATGCGATTAAATGAAATAGCAGAATTTACCTGTGAAGCATACCATGTTGCATCTTACCCTGTTGTTTCCAAGAGCTTAAGGGATATGGTAAAAAAGGAGCATGGTGAACACGATCACGAACATCACACCCATCACCAGTGTGGATTTGCAGCGATGTCGCAAGGATTGGGTTACCCTGACTTAGATGAATATGTGAAAAATCCAAAACCGATGGTATTTCAGTTAGAGTTGATTAAAGTTGATATGCCAGGGACATATGAAAGAGATCTATGGTCTCTATCACTTGAAGAAAAATTAGCTTTTATACCAACTTGGAAAGAAGAAGGCAACGACTTTTATAAACATGGTGACTTGGAAAATGCCTGCAAGAAATATTCTCAAGCGTTAGGTTCTCTAGAACAATTAACTACCAGAGAGAAACCAGGTTCAGAAGAATGGTTAGCCATTGAAAAGATGAAGGTCCCTTTACTATTAAATTATGCCCAATGCATGTTAGGGAAAAAGGAATACTATCAAGCAGTCGAACACCTAACAACTGTCCTTGAAAAAGACAGGGATAATGTCAAAGCACTGTACCGTCGTGCCAAGGCATATCATCTTGTGTTTAATTTTGAATTAGCCAGGATTGATTATATGAAAGCAAAACAACTTGACAGCAGCCTTACGAATACTATAGACAAGGAATTGAAACGAATTCAATCTGATGAAAAGAAAAAAGACCAAGAAGATAAGGAAAAATTTAAGAATGCATTTTCATGAGAATTTCATAACAAGTCCTTAAAATGACATAAAATTAAATCAGAAATTATTTATGCCACATGCATAAAACTTGTATGGCATAACGATAGCTTTATTTATTTAATAGTGTATTATATATATATAATTTTAAGTTATAATATAAATACACTTATCTCAGAAAAAAATATTCTGAACAATGCTAAATGATATTAGTTATTTCTGTTTAGCACAATGTCTATCTTTTTTATGAACAATTGATTAACAATCCATAATATTTCTTTGTTTTAACTATAACTTCTTGATATTTTGTGCTATACTTTAATTTTTGTGCATTGAAAAAATTACAAAATTAAGGGAAATACTTTGTGAATGATCCCTTTGAAATACTTTTGTGGTAATTACCTTTTATGAATGATTATTTTGATCATTTTTCGCAAGAATTAACTTTTTGTGATTGTGTTAAATATGAAAATAACTGTAGGAAAGAATTAATTTTTTGTGAAACTTAATTTAGCGAACACAATATCACAACAAGTATATACAGTTTTAAATTTCATTGTCTTAAAGAATTTAAAATATATAATTTTGCGTATAGGGTTTTAAACGTAAAAAAATTGTTCTACAAAATTAGGTTCTTCAAGAATGTGTCCCTTGTGTGTGTCCCAATTAATCCCTATAAAGTTAACAACATTTCTCCCGTTTGTGTCTTTCAATAAAATTCTATATTTTGTGAACATCTTAACATGATAAGCAACAATAATACGTGAATATCTTTTAGATTGCCATTAACATCCCAACATATCTACAAAGAACTATGATCAGATATAATTTAACAGAACCATTTTCATACTACCTACCAAATGAAATTCAATCAAGTGCTGCTTTCGACTGCGGAAAACCTGTTGTTGTCACAAATATTACTGGAAGTTTGGTGATTTTAAAGTACAGGCTTGGGTTGATGAAAATGGAAAGAGCTTTGTATTGAGCATCGTGACGAATTGTCATTTGTAAAATTTTTCACTTTTAAGTATTGTTCATGTGAAGAACGTCGCGTTAAGGTAAAATTAAGGGCATGCAATTTTCTATTTATGTCGTCAGATTTTAAATACAGAATTTTAACTGATTTGAAATTAAACATCGAAAGACAATACACTAAAATAACAATTGGTTATCATGATTTTAAAACTGCTGATTATCATAAAGCATTCACCATGTGTTATAATCATGTTATTAACAAGTATAGGTGTGAATACTTTTCAAAAATAAATAAGTTAATCGTGGTCACTGGAGATTTTCAAGACGATTATGATGAATATCAATTTGAAAAGCATTTCAACTTAGATGTGTTGTCTTGTTCATTAAACAATGGTTGTCTTATGATAAACCCTGACAGAAGGGAGAACATTAGGGATAAATTTGACAATGAAATTTTATTGCGTATAAGGAATTAGAAAATTCTATGTCTAATTGAAACACCATCAACACAAGATAAACACACATACTAGAAAAATTATCATGACTGGACAATATGCTTAACAAGATATGCTTAAAAAATTTTAATATCTGAGCCTGAATACGCTTATTCAACATATTTCATTATTTTCAATGCAGTCAGATCCCATTCTTCATATTGCCATCTTTGTTGGATAGAATTTTAAAGTTTGTGTTGTACATCGGTATGACATAGATGCAAAATGTAATGCAAATGGGGCAACACTATGTGGATTTGACAAAAAAACTTGAATTGTGAACCTGTTTTCCTCTTGAAAACACATCTTTTTCCAAAGTTTTGAAAGAAGTTCGATAAAAACATGGAAAGGTGCTGACAGAAAACTGTAAAATTTTGTTCTTAGTTTAAAGCCTAAAGCTGTTTCAGAAAACTTAATTATGATTTTTGCATGATTTAACGTTTTACTTTTTTTATTTAATTTTTTATTTTGCTATGATATATTAATAATTATGTCATTAGTATATAAAGGCAGTTTGCTCCTTGTGTAACTTTGAATGTTTTTGTTATAAGCAACTGGATAAATTTTTTCTAATCATTTGATAAGGAAAAAAATTTATTTCAGCTGAATGTATTATTTTACAAGATTTCAGCTTGTATCTGTTAGAACAAAAGTTTGTCATTCATATAAAAAATTGATTTAAAGTTGTTGTATTTGTTATCCAGTTTTATGTTTTGTTTGCTTAATAACTTTAAAAGGTTTTAGGCTGGACATTTGCTTAGGTTCTGGCTAAAGTCTTAGCCTTGACCCTTAATAAGTCGATCATCTGAGAAAAAAACCTGTATGCTCCATGTCTTGAAATGTAAAAAATACTTTCATTTTGTACTGGTTTTAAGCAAATATGAAAATTATTAAATCATTTCAAGTTTTCAAGCATTTTGTTTGAATCGACTGTTTTCTCAAAATTTCTTAGTTTTATTATAATTTAATAAAGTAAAACAATATACATTAAATTATCACTAGATCCCTCAAATTTCTATAAAAATGTACTGAGTAAGCTAAAGGTGTGGTTAATAGTCAAAACTACGGTATAATGTGTTGTTTTTTATCTTTTTTTAATTAATGTACCCCACCTATTTTAAAGTTTTTTTACAGATTCAATGATTGGACAAAATTTGAAAAAGCCGTTTTCATACTTTTTACCAGATGGAATTCGAGCAAGTACTCTTCAAAATTGTGTAGAACCTGTTCTTATTCACAATATTATTGGAAAGTTTGGTAATTCTGAAACAGCAATCAGAATTAATGATAATGGAAAAAGTGTTGTATGGCTTGAGCGCGATGACAGTTTGTCATTTGTGAAAGTATCTACTTTTGACTATGATTCATGTACACAAAGTCATGTAGACGTAGAAATGCGGGATCACGACTTTCAAATTCTATCAACAGATTTGAAGAGCAGATGTTTGGTTGATTTTAAATTTGACATTAATAAACGTCACACTGAAATAAAAATATTCTATCAGAATTTCAACGACGGTGTTCTTCATGAAGTATACACAATGAGCTATACCCATCTTTTTAATCAATATATATGCGAGTACTTTCCAGAAATAAACAAGTTAGTTATTATTACTGGTGATTATAAGTATGGCTTAAAGAAATACCAATACGAGAAATGTGATATGTATTTAGATGTGTTGTCTTGTTCGTTTAATGATAATGGTGTGGTGATAGAAAGTTCTGACAAAAGAGAAAACATTACTGATCAATTTAACAATGAAGAAGTAATTGAAATAATATATAGCAAGCTCACAAACAACATTGTGTTGTTGACTAATCAAGGTGGAATTCTGATGTATTCTTTGGTTAACCATCAGTTCGGTATATTGTTTAGACTGCAAGACATTATTTTTTTGTCAACGTTTAAAAATTATATTTATGTAGTTACTTCGTCAGCATTGGCGGTTGTTTTAAGTCAAGACTACGCATCACTAGAATTACGAATTGAGAAAAAAGTATGCTTATTACCTGAATCACCTCATACTTGTCGTGGATTACTTCATGAAGCATCTTGGATTGCTAGAGATTGCTTGTTTGTGCAAAATAATATGAGAATGAAGATATTTGAGCTGGAATCTTTAACGTTGCTTCACGAGTTTGACTACGATTTACAAGCAGTGCAGTTATTCAACGGGTGGTCAAAGGAAGAACTTTTTATTATTGGCAGTTTTGTTGGGGATTTCCCAGGAAATCACCACCAGTTACATATTTACTATTTTCGCGACAAGGATATTTCTTTGAAGAACTTAGCACGAAAGGCTATACTAACTTCGTTTTCATACAACGAATTGAAAAATATCGATATGCCAAACACATTACGCATTTATTTAGAAGTGTAAACATATTGAGTGATTTATAAAGCTATTTATCCTGTAAACTTATTGATGTATTTATACTGTATGTAAACTGTATATTATCTTTCCAAAAGTATAATTTAATATCTAAATTTTATTTAAGGCTCTTTTTTTAAAGCATTCGTTGATTAGTTTACAGTTAAGTGAAAATTCAAAATCAGGTTTTTTTTATGCTTATGCGAAGAACAAAATAAGTCTTAGAGTATGCTTACATTATGCTTTTGGGGAAAAAATGCTCAAACGTTGCCTTATATCATAATATAAAATTGTCTTTGTTTTTTTTTCTCTTTAATACGGTTACATATTTACTATTTCCGCGACAAGGATATTTCTTTGAAGAACTTATCCCGAAAAGCTATACTAACTTCGTTTTCATCTAACGAGTTAAAAAATATGGATATGCCCAACTCGTTACGAACTTATTGTAAACATATTGGATGATTTATAACGCTTGTTGAAGCTTTTTTACCTTAAGACGCATAATTTAATTTTTGCAGAGTTATATTAATGTTTGCAAAATGCTCGTTTGTTATCGATGCGCAAAAGTGAATCCAGAAAAATTTCTACAGTATTAGTTGATCGCTTATTCTGTATTACTTTTTTCAATGAAAAAAAATATTATGTTGGAATTTCGAAAACAACATTTAAAAAGAAATGTGCGAACCATACAAAAATTGTTTAGTATTAATTAGTACGCGAATAACAAGTACCACAAAATCAAGAATTCTAGTTCTACTTTGCATGAAACATGGAAACAAATTTAAAATTGTGCGCTTTATTGTGATGATTCACGGGTCAATATAACACAAGGTTTTTAAACAAGAAAAAGTTGAAGACTAAAATAGCCAAAATGTTGAACGTCTGATAAACAAATTTTAATTATTTTATACCACTAACTTACTGATCATATTTGCGAGTGAAGATAAAGAAAGCAACGATTCGAGAATAAAGATGAAGCCACCGTATTGGGGGTTTAATTAGTTATTTAATTTGTTTCCGGTCTGTGAATTTATATAAATTTGGCGCCATCTTATCATAACAAACTTGATCGTTCAAAGTTGGTAGAAAAAAATATTGTTGTTGACAGATATTTCTTTAGTTTAAAAAATTTTACATGAAGGTTATAAAATGCTGTTACTACTATCGTACGTAAAATATTCTGGGTTACCTCCAGTCAAGGATCTAATTTTTGATGTTAACTGATAAGTACAACCAAAACCTACTTATTTTCACATTATACAGCTATGAAAATTCTGTAAAACCGCTGCTTTGAAGATATATGGATATGTAGTTGAAAAATATAGTGTTTATTTGTTATTTTGATAGTTGTCTTAGTAGATTTTAGGATTTACAAATCTATAAAAATTCTTGTCTCGCAAAACCATGGTTTGTCCTGGCGGAGACACCATCAGGGTCTTGTGGCCCCTGAGCCTTTATTACAGAGTGCCCAACAGAATGCCACTATCAACTTTTCAACAAAGCAAAATGCCCGGGGAACGAGGTTGTTTTGATACCTTAATTAAAATAATCAAATTTTATATTTTGTAAATAATAAACTTTTAATTACCAAAGTTTATAATTTCAATACCGAAACGTTTAATAAAAGAGCCTTAAATCTTCGTTCAAATCGCATTTGAAGTGAATGTGTCAAATGGATTTATTAAAACGAAATTTATTTAAGTGGTGCAAACTTCTTTTTTATTTTTTACATTGTATTGTATCAAGGCTTTGTACACAGAAGACATTTAAATACGAAAAAAGCGCTGACGTCTGCAATATATGGTTTCGTTATAAACGACCTGAAAAAACCGCTTGGTCAAGCAAAGAAGATTTTATTTACACTCATTTTGTTCACACGCACCCCAATATCATTTTAAAGGATGAAGTCTCGTTATACACAATCACAGCTGATGAAGCCATATTTGTTAATTGTGGCAAGGTGGATGTGTTTGATTCCCGTGTTAATCCATTCACTTTTAATGCTCAATTTATTTCCGCTGTTCAACTTATAATTCTACCCATATCATCTTTTAATAAAATATCAAAATGTATACCAATTCCCAAAATCCCCATCGTTCATCTTGCAAGTCATGGACGTTGCGGCTCCACAATTTTATCACAGGTGTTTCAAGCTGTACCCAAAGCACTTTCGATTTCTGAAATGTTAGTATTTTCTGGAATAGCAGAACTTTCGCGGAGTGGTGAACACGACGAATATTTTTTAAAACAACTTTGTTTTAGTACAATAATGTGTATGTTAAAACATGCCAATAGTCGACAATCATCTTTAGTTTTCTTCAAATGTCAAAACATTGTTGCGTACATCACCGATCTTTTAATTGAGGTGTCGCCCTCCATAAGTCATCTGTACATGTACCGACAGCCAGTACCATTTGTTAGATCCTATGAGAAATTGAGCTTCATTTTTAAATTCGCCCATTTGTCTGCAGATCTTGCTATGATATATAGTGGTATTGGGTATAACAAGATCTTAATGGACTATCCCACCTATACTGCTAATTACGTTAACGAATTGAGTTATTTCTCAAGACTTGCACTTGCTTGGATCACAGGAGTAGCAGCATATAACAAGCTGTTATCAAAAAGATACAAAATACGATCTGTGAAGTATGAAGACTTTTTATCCAACCCAGAAGAAACGATTCTAGCTTTATTTAAATATGCAAATGTACCCATAAGTTATTTACCAGATCTTAAATCTGTAATGTCTAAAGATTCACAAGCTGGTACAATGTATTCATCACGTGGTGTAGATAAACAAAGTCATGAACATCGTTATACGAAAATCACAGAAAAGTTAAAATGCGAAGTTGATAAGTTATGTTATGATTTTAAAGTACCATTGTTTTGGGATGATGTTCATTTAGACAATAAACTTGGTTAAAAGAAATATAAGATTGGTAATTTTAATGGTGGTATGGCCGTTACAAACTTGATTAGATACAATTTTTCATCGTGCCATTTCTATTAATTGTTTAGTAAGTAGTCGTTAGCGCGTGAAAAAATCTAAAGGTTCGCCCGTCCTTTTAGTGCGTTTGAAAAATACATGTTAATGCTGGCTAATGAAACAAGAATTGAGTCAAATGCTAGTGAAAATTGATTTAGCTTTGTTTGAACACCTACTTGAGTGGCGGCCTGGATTTATGTAAACCATTTTAGGACATTTTATTTATTTAAACAAGTTAGTCCATTTTTTTTGCAAAGTCACTAAGAAATGGGCGTCATTTGTTTTTTTAACGGTTTTTAACGGTATTTCACAAGCCACTACGCCTTAATGAATATTCTCGCCTTATTCGACTTACTTGTGTTAATATTACGGGAGTTATGGTTTTTGCGGTCACATGTGACCATTATTTATATTTTTCACCCCCTAATACAACAAGTCAGTCGAAGTACAGTGAGATTAAAATAAGGGGTATACGCTACAATTTTTACAGTGAGTTAAAGCAAATAACTGAATTTTGTGCCCCCTAATAAAACAAGATGGGAAGTTAACCGTAGAATAATCAAGCAGCTTCTTACGTATTACGCCATATCATTGAGGAATATGCGCTGAACTATATAGTACATGCATGTGTGTCTTATGTGTAGAAATTCTATAGAAATCCCCCCCAGAGCATATTACGAAAGCCACCCTGACAAATTTTTGTGCTTAAGCGAAATTCTTTTTTAAAATTGCAACAACAAGGCTTTTGACAAAAATTAAGTAAGTACACCATTCGACTAGCTTGACATACCCTAAATCCGCCACTGCTTCAAACTTTTACTGAAACCTTAAAAACACAATGGCTGTGGCGTGTACCGTAATAATTCTAATTTAGTGCGGCCTCTAATTAGTGCGGATGGCCTTTTTTTCGAAAATTGAACAATTTATTTCCCTCTTATTATTAGTGCGGATAGAATGTTGGTAATTTTCAATTTTCCTCTAATTTAGTGCGGGAAGGGTCAAAAATTCCTCTAATTATAGTGCGGGTTGACATTTTTCCTACCAAAAAGAAAATTAAATCTTTTTCGTATCACAAACTTTAACTTTAACTATAAAAAAAGATTACAAAATGAAAGGGTCCTCTTTCTTCGTTGTCATCATTTTGGAGATGTGTGCATGCATTCTCCATGCAGCTGGCGTAAATGGCACCATTTCTGACATGGTTTTTGTCTGTGGTTGTTAATTAAGAATTTATCAAAAAATAATATGTGTATTTTTTTCCCTCTTATTTAGTGCGGTAATGATAAAAAATTTTTCTAATTATAAGTGCGGTCTTGAGTTGATGATTTGATGGTAATTTATCTCCTCTAATGCGGCATGTCCAAAATAATTATTTTTTCGGCCGCACTAAATTAGAATAATTACGGTGGTACTCATCAATCTTCCAAAAAAAAATAGTGAAAAAAATAATATATATATAAGCGTTGGAATTGACGCTGGCTGTTACCTGTAATAAATTATTTCTTGCCTATTAGCCAAATTCATACGGCGCGGTCAAGTTCGTCTGAATTCACTTGTAGGGAAAAAAATCATAATGGCGGCGATTGTTTCGATGTACTTGGCTAGATAAATAATAATAAATCGAAGAAAAACGTTGTATATTGCAAAAGTATATAGTTTATTTATGATATCGATTATTAAAGTTTATAAACATGGACAATACAAAGGATGTTAGCAATTATAGCTTTGAAGAATGTTCAGAATGGCTAAAAAATATAGGTCAGTGTGCCACAGGAAATGTTCAAGAACTGCAGATAAAAATTAGAAAGTTTATGCGATATCCTCGTTTAGTAAAACGTCTAGAAGACAAAGCAAATAAAAATTACAAGTTTAGTTGTAGCTTAGATCCCACAGATATTCCTCCAACTACAGCTAAATGGTGTAAAAAGGATGAGGATCTACCACTTATCAATGAAGATATATTTAAGAACTACTGCAAAATGAAAACATATGGTAGTTTAGGCCAGCAAGAAAAGGCTATTAGAATGTTACAGAGTAGAAAGATAGTAACTGTTAAAACTTTAGTTGATAATTTGTGTACATATGTAAAAGCAATGGTCAAAAAGTCATATGGTACTGAAGCAAGGCCAGCAGTGCTTGTTTTTGAAAATGGGTACCCTCAAAAAGCTCATTGCAGTTGTCCAGTTGGTGCAAGTGGCTTATGCTGTCACGTTCTTGCAGTTTTGTTATTTTTAAAACATTTCAACGACACTGGCAATCAAATTTTGGAACTGACTGTGACACAACAGTTACAAAAATGGCATCGGCGGTCTAAAAAAGGCTCTATTCCAATGGTTCCATTGAAGGCTATAAAAGTTAAGTCAGCAAATGTAAAAAAGAAAAATGGAAAAGTTGTTCTTAATGCTGCAGATCCAAGTGAATCTTATTTTAAAAGAGATGTCACTTCAATTATGAAAACTTTAAAGGAAAAACTCAAAAATGAAAAACCTGTAGAACAGCATGTCTACCAAGTGTTAATGAAAACTGATTTGGGAAAAACTACCTCACTTGGCCAACAGCTCCAATACAAATACACATTAAAACTAGCCAATGCTTTAGCTGATCATGACTATTGTGGTGTAGCCTTATACAATGAAAATATTATAAGACATGACATTAACAAAGAGCAAAGAATAGTAGAATATGTCCACAAACCAGTTTCTAAAACAAACACTACCAACATAATAAACAAAATAGTTAATCAAAATAAAGTTGCTGTCCAAATTGAAAAATCGTTTACAGTGTATACTCATAAAACAGATGAAATTAAAAATTTACATGCTGATATCAATAAACAAATGAACCCAAGTAATAAGGAAGTAATAATAGACATCAGTTTTTTAGAAGCTCCAAAGCCATGTGGTACAAATTATTTTAATATTTCTCAGAACACCACTGAGTGGCAATCTGCTAGATATATGAAAATTACTGGTAGTAGACTACCAGCCCTTCTTGGTATTTATGGGCGAAAAAAGTTTCAAGAAATGTGGGATGTTGTGAAATTGGGTAAACCTGAAAAGGATATATCTTTCATACCAAATATAGCCCGTGGTCAAAAATTTGAGAATGATGCTATCAAAAATTTTCAGTTAAAGTCAAAAGCAACTGCACAAAAATGTGGATTTTTTACAGATCTAACTGACAACCATTATGGTGCAAGCCCTGATGCACTTGGCCCTGCAGGAATTTTATTAGAAGTCAAGACAAGAGGACAAAAAAATGATGGACCACTGGAATCACTTAATGGCTTTTCACAATACTTTGTGCAGTGCCAGTTGCAAATGCAGTGTACTGATGCAGAATTCTGTATCTTACAATCCTATCACCCAGAGACTGTGAACAGTAATTTCTTTATGATAAAACGAGACTACATCCTTATGCAAGCACTTAAAGATGTCACAAATTCAATTTTAAATAATGAAAATCTTCTTCAATGGGAACATAACGATGTCAAAGAGCTACAGAGCTTTGGAATAAAAGTAGTTGGCACACATGTTGATTTTGAGAAACTAAAACCACTAAGAGCGTACCTTGGCAAACTTTCAAAATCTGTTAAAAAACTTTTATTTTCTGATAAACTTGATATAATTCCGTAAAATGTTTATTAATAATATTATATATATATATATATATATATTATATATTATATACACATAATAAAATATTTACTCACGAGGACCTATGGGTGGCATAGTAAGATTTACTATATGACATAACATTTGCCAAGTTGAGGATAATATGTCTATTCTATTCATAGGCCAAACTGTATTTAATATTGACCAATCTCGAACTCTGCCAATAAAACGTTCCACATGGATCCTCGTAGCAGCTATGTCAAAATTGGATGATACGTCTTTTTCAGAGAACTGATCACAATTTTTTTGTTTTGGCCTGTTTAATGTGATACCTTTTAGAGCACAATGCTCTTGAATGGAAAACCCACGATCACTCATTATTTCATGCTCCTCTTCAACAAAACGAATGGCATCTGTTTTTTCTGTAATATCACTATCTGAAATTGACCCAGGATAGATATCGCTAAAAAGAATTCCACTGCCATGTGGGGAAATACCAATTAATGCTTTTCCAGTTTGTGTATTTTTATAGTTGGAAAACATCAAAGAATTTAACTCATAATTTGAGGCACGTTGAAATTTAAATTCAGTGGCATCAATGACTAAATCTGTTAAACCATGGCCAGTTTCAATAAAACTTTTAGGCATTTTCTTCATTAAAAAACCAGAAGGTGGTTTTAAGTCAATTTCATTGAAAATACCAGCAACAAAAATAACCCAGCCAATAAATATCCGTTGCATGGTGCTTTTAGATATATCCATAAAAAATGCCATTAAACCTTGATGAACACCATGACGGCAAATAGTCAGGACAGCTAGTAATTCTGTTGCTTTATCTAGTGATCTATTTAGTGATGTGTGGCAACAGTCAGGATATGGGATCAGGTGAAAGTAAGGCATAAGACAGTCTAATAGCATGTTAAATTGGGACATTGTTAAACCACATAAATATTGAAAATTTGACGGATTTTTAATGTTAGAAAAAGTAAACTGTTTTGAAGTAATAGACATATTATCAGAACGTATTTTTCTGTTATTATTTACCAATAGCTTGTTTTGAAATTTCATAGTTGCAAGTTCCTTATTTAACCTGGCGATTTTTTCTTGGGATTCGGTAAGCTCTTTATTTAGTCTTAAAATTTCAGCATTTGCTTTTTCCAATTTTTTTCTGTATTGTAACTTTGAAGGGTTACGTTTTTTAGAAGAGATATATGTACTAGACTTTGTTAGGGTTCTTCGTGCTTTTGATGAGCATGGAGTATTTATATTTTGGTTCATTATATTTCTGGCAGTTACCAACTTTTGTTTAGCATTTCTTAATCTTTTTTTGTAAAGTTCTGTGGCTGATTTTTTTACCAAGTTATTAGCATTCTCATATTTCTGTTCAAGCTTTTGGAAACTTCTTTCTGAAACGACAACATCTGGCAAGTCTGTCACTGATAATCTCTTATTGGAGCTCCAGTGTTCACAGCAAATATACCCATTATTCCAGTTAATACCATCTGTTTTTAAAATCTTCCGATATTGCGATTTTAAAGATTCTAATCTTGGTAAACGATAAAATTTTAAAGGTTTCCCATCAATACCCAAAGTTGTGTGGTTGTTGAAACACAAGGCTGATGCACAAGACCACTTAACCATTGTTTGTTGTAGTTTTTAGCTAGCTAACGTTTGTAATGACACCTTCCAGTATATTCGGAAAGGTCTTCACCAAGTGTTAAACTATACGATTATGCAGCTAAATGTTTATAATAACGTTATAACATAATTTAAAGCTGGACGTTTTGTGTTTAACTCCATTTGCTTCACTTTAGAAGCCCAACAAACCCCCCATTATGGATTTTTTTCCCCACAAGCAAAACATTAGCGCCCATTCCTCCGGCCTATGAATTTGGCTAATTCGAAAAATAGATATGCAACCTTGTCTCGGGGCTATTTTTCTTTTTAACAATGTCGGGCAGCGAGAAGGTTCGCTGTGGAGAGGGCGAGGTTGATAGATTCATATGTATGATCAACCGAGAATTATGTTTCTAAAACTAGAGAAAATTATCTTATTTTTTGCGTAGCTAAGCCAGCGAGCGAAGCAAGCTGAGTGCAAGCGAATCCCATTTGCCAATTATGCAAGCGAAATTATTTCTTACCAAGGAACTTTTTAAAAAAGTTAGTCAGGTGTCCACTTATGACCTTTAGTTCAGTTCCGCTTATTACCTCCAGATTAAAAAGTATTTTACCTACCTACTGGCGTATTTCAAAGAAGATTGGCTTTTTGGCCCGAAATATGCAAATACAGTTCACTCTCTCTATATATCAAATATTTCTATAATTCGAACGATTGCTCAGTCACCATCAATTTATCTAATTCGAAACTTTCTATAATTCCAACAGTTTTTCAGTCCCTTCAACACGATTCTCTCCCTAATTCGAATTTTAGAGTGTTGTTTGGTGTCGACCTAAGAGAAGCACCAGGTGATGTAACTCGTATTGTCGAAAGAGATTATCTCTCCAATGTAAAGCAATCAAATATTCAACAGCTTTTCAATAAAGTTTCTTTTTTGTGTAAACTATGAAAATAAAGATTGAATGAAATTTGAATTATGTTTTCTTGACTTTAAAATTAACGTAATTTCTCTCTGTAATTCGAATTTTCACTTTCTGAAGCTGAAAGTTCGAATGATAGAAATTTTCTATAAGGAAAATTGTAAGGTTTTGTCATTTGAGCAGAGGGAAATAAAAGAATTTTTATTGAAGTTTAACCTCTTTTCGTGTTCTATCCTGGCTCTTAATTTAAGTTTATAGAAAAACAGTCTGTGCGAGGGAAAAAGAAGAAATGAACTCAGGCTTGTAACGATATTACTTTAATTTTCTTCGATACTAATCCTTTTTTAATTTATCTTTTATATATAGATAGCTAACGAATTTACCGAATCTGAATTTTTTTTCTCTTTTCACTAAAACAAAATCCCGTCTTTTATTTTTTAGATTACTCAAACAGTACAAAATGATGGCGATAGTAATAGTTTTAGTGTTTTAGTATAGAAATATTCTTTAACAAAAATTGTAAAGACCTTTAAATTTGCCCACACTTTAAGAAAATGTTTAAAAAACTCCCTCTTCTTGTATCTTGTCATTGTTTTGTAATTTAACTTAGTTTAGCTAAAAAATAATGAAATGTCATTAATATTGTTATTGATTGATAACTGTCAAAAGTCAACACGTAGGGTATTTTGATTTTGTTGACCTTATCTAATAAAAACATAAAGAAATCAAACTCAAAACGATGTTTGTCCGTTATGGTGTAATGTTCAAAAGTTTAATATTTTTAACTTGAAAGACACTACATTGCGGTTCATGCATAATGAGTACCGTGTATCGAACGCCAATATTGCGTTTTAATTTTTATCGAATGAGTTTATCGCATAGTCGAATGAGTTTATTGCATAATCAAAGGAATTTTATAGCCTTTTCGCAAAACCGCATTGATTTAACGAATATGAATTCACAGAACGCAGTATTGGCGTTCGATAACCGTGCTCTGTTTTTATTGTTCTTGTTGTTAATATGATAGAAAAATTTCCAGTTTATCCTAAAAAGCTCTTTTTATTAGAATGCTTATTCTCCGAACTTTATAGGAAGCATTCAGTGAAATAATCGTTCAGTTCAAATAGTAAGCGCCCAGAGAAGTAGTGCCATAATTAAATACTCAAATTCTTAAATCAAAAACACGGAAACAGAATGAAGCAATTATGTAGGGAAAACTTAGCAATTCTCTTTGTAATGTTTTTTATAAAAAATTAAATGTGTATGCCGTTTTACTTGCTGAAAAACAAATTCGTTTAAGATTCGCGATTTTTTACATCTGGTACGGAATAGAACCCCTACCCCTATTGTAAAAAAAAATCCTAAAGATCTGTAAACTGATACAAAAAACTCTTCTTCCTGTTTGCGCCGTCGGTTATAATTTTTCGCTTATGAACGGAGAGGATCTTTTCCGCTCTGCAACCCTTATATATTGATAACCCGTTCCTGAATTAAGTTTCATTTCTGACTCTTTTAGAATGATGTTGACCGTTCGGACAACAAGCCCCCGCCCGATGGGAGATAAGGATTTGTTTGTGGCACGTGTTTGTAAATTTTAGTGACTTTTTGTGACCAACGCATGAAATGAAAACAAAAATGGTAAACATAACAGTCGGAACGAACGAACGAACGAACGAACTCATCACGTGGACGAACCCAGTTAAACAAATCACGATCAATCAAGGGCAAAAATCTTTATTTTTTCAAAGGAATCTGATTGTTTTAAAGAAATCTTTGTCCTTTCAGGACGAATAATTTTTTTTCCAAATTTTTTGTTAAGTAATTGATGATTGTCTCTATTTATTAGCTAGCATCTCACAACCACAAAAGAACCTCCAGCTAGATAGATAGATAGATGTGCATATTTTACATGGCTACCTCACAAATATTGAAGGATATACCCTGTCTATTATTTCCAGGAGGGGCCATGGGTTAGATGGAGAGTCCTAGAGTATTTAATGCTCTTTTTTAGCTATGCAGACCGAATTTAGGGCCCACGCTCTCTAATAGACAACTCCTGGCAACATCCAACACAGCCCACACTGTGCCATCTTCCCAATTTCCCTCACATGGCTTGGGTTAACCTATGGGTTAGCTATGGTAACATTCACTCACTCATGTTGAATCGCCGTCAAGAGGAATCGAACCCCAGTCTCTTGCACATAAAGTACGAGAGCTATAACATTTCCAGAGGGACTCCCTATCTAAGCCATGACTTATGCTCATTTTAAGCTAGGCAGACTTTTTAAGTGTCTGTGCTCTACCAGACAACTCCATGAAACATGCAACAGCCCACACAGTTTGTCATCTAGAGCAGCTTTAATTCCATATCATTTATAGTCTGGGATATAAATTACGAATATATTCTGGCAAAGAAATACTGGTCAAATGTTCCTAAAATATTTTTTTTTCTAAGTTATATGTATAATAAATTCAGGTAAATGTATTGTTTGCCCCCAGATGTGATGTCATCATTGCTACAAGAATAGTTATAACTTATATATGTTCGCATCCTGAAGACCCTGCAAAAATGTGTCGGTCGGGGGTATTTTCCGGGGATTTTCAGATCAACTTTGTTCCCAGCGCCAAAAACAGTATAGCGCAACTTGACATCATTTGCAGACCCTTTTTCGCCGCCCTGTGAACTGTCAGTAGCCACAAAGTACCCTAAAGGAAATATTTTTTACGGGAATTAATCTTTGCAAGTTTTTGTCAATTTTGCGAAAATTAGTTCTTGCTAAGATTCCTTTTTTTTTAAATATCTTGCAAAAATTTATTTTCTGGTTTTTTTTTGACTTGCCGACTCAGGTTTTTATTACCCAAAGTGAGTCAGTCGGAGGATGCAAACATAACATTTTTTGATGGTGGCCTTAAGTGCATCTCAACTCAAATGTTGCTTCAAATCTCTATACAGGTGAACCCACTCTATATTTGCTATTGTGCCAAACAAAATTTGTGCAAAATAGTTTTGTGCGGAAATTAGTATGAATAAGGTACTAAAGTTGTAAGTGCACATAAACGTAGATATGTTGCTCTGATGACGCAGATGTGTATTGTTCGGCATCTAAGAATTCTTTGCAGTATGGTATATAAAAGATTAGAACCATGTTGGGTTGTACGGTGTTAGTATTCTTCTTTAAAACCTCTTGAATTCCATGCTCTTACCAATATCAGAGCATATGAATTTCAGGGTTGGACACCAGTCAGTGTAATTTTCAAATACATATTTTATGCTAATCACGATGGTAAGAAGCCTAAACAATGCCATATTTGATTCTAAAATTATCAAAACACTATATCATAAAAAACTTAAACTTCTTAAACAAAAGTGTATTCCGTTCTAAAATCTAAAATAAGCTGTTTACTATACTAATTTGAAAGTGTATTACGACAAAAATCGATATAATAAGAAAATGTTCAAACAATCAATTTTTGTTAACATTAAACAAGACCTTACAATCTTTCTTCTAATCATCATCATTGTTCTCGGCTTTCTGTTTTTCATGCTGGCATGAAAATGGACAGGGTATATTAATAACCATTTTCCAATCTAATCTAGACTGTGTTGGAAACTATTAAGTCTCTACACTTTCTTACCTAATGTCAAAAAAATAAGGCATAGAGCAAAAACATGGTCAAGCAAAAAATAACGATTTTAAAAGAAAACACTCTTCAAAAAGTCAGAAAGATCACTGTCTTTATTCAATCTCATTCAGCAGTTTGTTGAAGAAGTATTATCCTTTTTATTTAATTGTGGTCTTTTTTTATTTTAACTGCAGTCTTATTTTTATCATTGGAGTGATGCAAATGTCACATAGAGCATAGTCTTTATAGTCCAAGTTTTTTATTCTCACAAATTTCTGTTCTATTTGATCTGAAAACATAATTTTAAAAACGTTTCACATGTTTTAATGTCCGGAATTTCTTATTTACTTGCATGAGAACTAGGTTTTTCTATATACATAAGAAATTGTTATTTGTATTAGGGTGAACTTAGCTTTAACCTCTTTACAACATAATGTAAAAAAAAAAAATTCAGTACACATTTTTATTTTATTTAATTTTTATTTAAACAATATACTGACAAATTCTTAGAAAAGGAGATATTAAAAGAGGGTAATGTTTTTTCAATTAGGTAAATTTCCCTTTTTTGTAAATTGCATTAAAGCATATTAAGTTTTCATTAATAATCATCATCATCATTTTTCTCAGCTTAATATCCGTCTTACATGCTAGCATGGGTTGGACGGGGTATATTAATGACCCTCTTCCAATCTGATCTAGACTGTGTTAGATCTAAACTCAACTTCCTCTGTATCAAGTCTGTCCTTATAACCTCCTGCCAAGTCTTTCTAGGTCTGCCTCTGGGCTTTGCCCCGGGAACTATCAAGTCTCTACACTTTCTTACCCAATTACGTATCCTCCATTCTTTCCAAGTGCCCCAGCCAATTCAATCTTCTTATATGGATAACATCTTTAATTCTATGGATACTTAGCCTGCTTCTTAGCTTATCTGAACCCTTTCTGTCTCTCAGACTGGCGTTACACATCCACATAACCATTCTCATATCATTCCTTTCTAAACGGTCAAGACCTGCCTGCTTCACTGCCCATGTCTCACTACTGTACAACATAACACTTCTTACACAGGCCTCATACAGCCTACCTTTTACATCAATTGACAAGACTCTGGAAGGAAGTAACTATCTGAACTTTTTCAGAATAAAGCAGAATAATGCTGAAAAAATAATCTTAGGAGTAAAATGATAAAGTTTTTTACAATTTGCATAAAACCAAATTCTTCACTTTATTATTATCAGATTTATATTCCTGAGTGTATATAAATGTCCAATGGTTGGTGGCACATAATGGTTGACAATGTTTATAATACGTTTACTATAGTGGACAAAAATTTATAAAAGTTAGAAAAGAGTTATTTACAATGAAAAACGTTCCAGTTCAGATTTGTTAGGAAATTATGTCATTTTTGCTCTATAGGTAGGATAATTTCATTATTGCAATAAATAGTTATCTTTCTTTTTTGGTTTTAAGGTTGTTGAGGTCTAAAATTAAGTTGCTTTTTAACCTATTCTTCGTAAGCATTTTCTGGTAAAATTAAAACAACTGATATCAATCGAAAACCATAAATGGTTATTTTATTATTATGCTGTTTTTTTTTAGTTTTTTTTTACTTTCAACTTATTCAAACCATTTTTTATTTCTATATTTGGAATTTAATAATGCAGAAAAAATTAGTTCAAATGTTGTAATTCAAAAATGAGTAATGTCAAATCCAGCCCTTCTAGTTCAATTAATTTTCATGAAAATTCAATTTCGCAAATTCAAGGATAATTTGCGAAACTTGCTAAATTTTCTTCCCAAAAAAATTCCTTCCCTTTTGGTAGATCTTCACATGCCATATGTATTATTTGCTCAGTAACTTTGTTTGTTTTTAGAGCATAAAAAACATGACACTCGACTTAGTCAAAGAAAAAGTTTTCAATATTTTAAAATTTTTCCTGAAAGTATTACACATAATTGTTTTCAAAGTTTTCAGTGGGAATAATTGTCAGTATGAAGAAAGTGCATCAATTTTTAAGATATTGCTTCGTTACAAACCACCTGAGAGACTAGATTGGTCAAGCAAGGAAGATTTTATTTGTTTTTACTCAGGTAGAGCTCATCCTAACATCATCTTGGAAGATAAAATATCGCTATACACAATCACTGCTAAAGAAGCCATATTTGTTAACTGCGGCAAGGTGAATGTTTTTGACTCAACAAAAGGTCCCTTTGTCTACAACGTTCAATTTGCTGCTGCTATGGAACTAATAATTTTACCCATATCATCCTTCAATCAGATATCGAAAAGTATACCAATACCTAAGATTCCTATCATACATCTAGCCAATCATGGCCGTTGTGGATCTACAATATTGTCACAGGCTGTAGAAGCTATACCAGATTCACTCTCCATTTCTGAATTGAATCCATTTACCGATATAGCAGAGTTATCTCGGAGTGGTCGGCATGACATAGCTTATCTTAAGGAGTTGTGTTTTAGTGTCTTGACGTGTATGTTAAAACATGCCAATAGCCGAAAATCCTCTTTGGTTTTTTTTAAGTGTCAAAATATTGCTGTATACATTACTGATCTGTTATTGGAATCTTTACCTATAGTAAGCCATGTCTACATGTATCGTCAACCAATATCATTTGTAAGATCCTATGAAAAGTTAATTGCCATTGATAAATCGTCACCTTTATCTGTTAAGGAATGCAAGTTATGGAGTGGGATTGGTCACAATAGAATTATATCAGAATATCCTCTTTATCCATTTCATTATATTGAGAAGTTGAGTTTATTTGCAAAATTTGCTCTTGTTTGGATTACTGGAGCTGCAGCATACAATGAATTGTTAGCTAAAAAGTACAAAATCTGTTCCTTGAAGTATGAAGATTTTTTGGCAAATCCAGAAGATACGCTTTTAGCTTTATTTAAATATGCAAATGTGCCCATAAGTTATTTACCAGATCTTAAATCTGTAATGTCTAAAGATTCACAAGCTGGTACAATGTATTCATCACGTGGTGTGGGAAAAGAAAGTTATGAGCATTGCTATACCAAAATCACAGAAAAGTTAAAATGCGAAGTCGACAAATTATGTTATGATTTTAAGGTGCCATTGTTTTGGAATGATGTTTATTTGGACAATAAAATTCAAACTGCTGGTTGAACACTACATTTATATTGCTTTTCTAAATAAATGAGATTTAATTTTTAAAATTTTTTACGATATGATAGAAAGGAAACCATAATTGACATTATATAGTATGTTTTTATAATAATAAAAAAGAATACTGTCTGTCTATGTAGGAAAAAAATTTGCTAAAAATTATGCTGGATTATCGTCATGTTCACAATGGTTTCACACAGCTTTATTTAAGCTGCCCTGTGTAGTAACTCATTACATTATGCTTACATGTGAATCTGTTGATTTTTTTATGTGTTAACAACTATACTATAATTATAATTCTCTCTTTCTGCCTGTGAGCCAAAGTTGTTTGCTACGATTTAGACCTGGGAATTTGTGGAGTCTAGGGAAACGATCCATATGAATTATATATATTATAATATAAAATTATTATAATTTGAAATATTGTCCAAAGGAAACGATTTATCGTTATCGTCTTTATTGATCCGCGGAAAAATTGCGGAAACGGAACGATTGTTTCCGCCAAATTTCCAGGCCTGCGATTCATTAGAGATGAGTTTACATAAACTTTCTAACAGGCATATTGTTGTGGTTTTTCCGATTGGTAAATTCCCAGGCTTACAACTAGAATAATGATTTTTGTTATCATACATGATAAGTATTTTGTCTGTGTACCAAGAAATATTACCCAGGTCAAAAGTTGAGACCAAGTTTGCAAGGTGATGATGCACTGGCTGATGGTAATATCTTTTGACACCAGAAAATTAGAACTTGTTGTATTTGCTATTTTACAAAAATTTGCATAAGGTTATGTTTATTATCTAAAGATTCCGATTTGAGTTTATTTGTATCTAAAACTATACAGTTATAAAGAGAGAAAGAGAAATAAATCAGTATTTTAAAATAAACAATTTTTTTGTAGGTTGCTGATTGTGATAGATATTTGCATTAGAGATGTAGTTTTTATATGTGTACGTTAATAAAAAGGATTTTAATTTTTCTGAAGAGATGGCATTTTAGTATTTAAAATGTAACTTTTTGTTGTCATGTTTCTGTCCGTATTTTCATGTTTATATTATTCTATTTTTCAGTGTTTAATGTTATTGGACATAAAACTTTTGTCAATAATGTGCATTCTTAATAAAGCGTTCATATCACAATTTTCATAATGATAAATTGAACTTGTAGAAGGAAAACAAACGAAGTGCACATTCTTCTATCAAAAAATGGTTTTTACCTTTTTACAAGGCAATGGATAATCCACAAGTCAAATTTAAAAAAAGATAAATCTAATATTGTTCTGCATAGGGAAGCAAAAAAACCTTTTTTGTGAGTTTACATAAAATTTTTTTTTTCAAAAGTCTAACGTTTGGTCAATGTAATATTTATTGATAACAGGATTTTTTAAGAACCATAGTCAAAAATGCGTACAGAAAAGCTTAGTTTGCTATGAACCATATAGCTGACTATACAGCTGGCCTGTAACATGTTTTTAGGTTCTATCTAATATAATCACTCATATTGCCCTAATTTTTCATGAGAAAAAAGGAATTATAAGCTCTTAATTCTGGAACTTCCCTATTGAAAGGTTTCATGCAATGGCATTGTGATTTTCTACAGGAAAAAATTGATTTGGTCGGGGTTTTTTAATTTAGCTGACAACGCACATTCAAAGTAGTTGGTTTTATGTTTGGTTACACCAGCATTACACTTTTTTTTTATAAACTATCGTCCTGCTTTACTTGACAGAAGAATCAAAAATTCATTGAACTTTCTGCTAAATTCCACTTGTCACACTTATTTTCTCAGAGTGTGAGCCTTGGACAATTCTTATGCATAGTTTTTCACTACTCATCAACTGTATACTATTTCATAGAATTAAATTAGACAATTCTCAATAAAAAGTTTGTTTATAAATTAACAGAAACTTTATGCAAATAAATGTTGTGTTTCAATGAACAAGAAATATATATATTTTTATCATAGTATTTTCACAGCATTGTAATGTTGAAGTTTTTTGGAAAATCCAAGTTATAATTGCTCTTTTTTAAAACAGACTGGTATTTTGATTTAACTACTTTGGTGGAAAATAAAATGCTTATATTCCACATAAAGATAAGTAGAGATCCCTTTGCATTAATGCATGGTACTTGTTTTGCTGGAAAAGGGCAAAAGTTGGCTTTAGTTGAAATTTTGCTGTATAAACACTGAAAAGGTGAAATTCAATTTCTTGTTCCATATCGCTTTTTATATAAACTATCTGTTCCACATAAGAGGTGTGGCAACCATCTGTACAATTCAGAACATAACCACAGAGTAAATAATCTTTGCATCACAGCCTTTTTTTTCAAAATCCTCCTTCAGAAATCTTTCTTTAACAGAACAAACAATGCTGGCTCACATAGCTTTATAACAAGAGGTACTCCTGTTGCCTACAGAACTAAATATATTTGCATTTTATATTCAGATATAGAAACTTAACCAAACATAATAATGTCAATGGAAATAGAAAGTGGTCAGTTTTCAGATGCTGATGTTGACATTGAATGTTGTAAGTCTGCAGTATTTCTTACAATTTGTTGTTTATTTCTAAAGAGGTATGGTTACCCAAATTTTTTCATAAACATGTTA
This sequence comes from Hydractinia symbiolongicarpus, assembly GCF_029227915.1. Lineage (NCBI taxonomy): Eukaryota > Metazoa > Cnidaria > Hydrozoa > Anthoathecata > Hydractiniidae > Hydractinia > Hydractinia symbiolongicarpus. The sequence continues at coordinate 11,089,436 of NC_079878.1, forward strand.
CACAATTAAGAAGATACTAACTTTTTAGACCTTCTGCTGAATAGATGAATAATTAGATAGGTGCAGGAATTGCATTGATAACATTTGTGACCACCTCGAATAATGCAAAGCGTGTGATTCTCGATGAATCTAAAACATGTTTCTGCATTGTTGGTGTTTTGTTCTGTTTTTATGCACTGTTGTTGAAGAATGTCAAATATTATAAATTTGGCGTATCTTTATATTAATAGTACATGTATAATATCTGTCTGTGCTTGAGCAAGAAGTTGTGCTACAGAAACACAAGATGTAATAAATAAAGCACACTCGAACTAGTGGATTTCTTAGCGGGCTACCAACTTCAACATTCTTATTAGCAGTATTCTGTCTCTGCACAATTTTTTTATAGCCATGTTACGGACACACGAAATACGATATAAATATAAAAGACGTTTAAATCGGTAGTTAAAATAAACTCATAATTTTTTAAAATAAACTGTTTTATTTGCTTTTTTTTAAACAGGTTTAAATGATGGAAAAACTAGAAGCGATGAAGTGACTAGAAGTGATGAAGAGCAATATCATCAAGATGAGTATGAAGAAGATAGTGACGATGATGATTGGTGGGATGACGTACCAATCAACAAAGGGCAAAGAAATATAACTGTGAACAAATTAAACGTGTCAAACAAACAAAAAACCAGCCTTCAACCCCAAGACAAACAATTTGGCAAATATGTGAATAAAATCAAATTAGATAAATATGAAGGTAAAGTTTTGGTGTTTTTATATTATTTTATTGAACAATACCCGAAAATGTATTTTTTATTACTCAAACTAACATTCTTTTTACCTCATGGCAAACAACATCGACATAAAATAAATAAGCAACAAGCCACACACAATTTCGTTTAAAAAAATGCCGGAAAATTGACAGTGAAGAAACTAAAATGCATACGCACAAACTTTTTTAGCGTAAGTTCTACTGAAATTGCTATCTATTTTCCAAATTGTAGTGCAGCGTTGATTTGGTTGATTCTCTGTTTGGATTACTACTGCAGCGTTGATTTGGTTGTTTCTTTGTTTGTATCACTACTGCAGCGTTGATTTGGTTGATTCTTTGTTTGTATCACTACTGCTACGTTGATTTGGTTGTTTCTTTGTTTGTATCACTACTGCTACGTTGATTTGGTTGTTTCTTTGTTTAAATTACTACTGCAGCGTTGATTTGGTTGATTCTTTGTTTGTATCACTACTGCTACGTTGATTTGGTTGTTTCTTTGTTTAAATTACTACTGCAGCGTTGATTTGGTTGATTCTCTGTTTGGATTACTACTGCAGCGTTGATTTGGTTGATTCTTTGTTTGGATTACTACTGCAGCGTTAATTTGGTTGTTTGTTTGTTTGGATTACTACTGCAGCGTTGATTTGGTTGATTCTTTGTTTGTATCACTACTGCAGCGTTGATTTGGTTGATTCTTTGTTTGTATCACTACTGCTACGTTGATTTGGTTGATTCTTTGTTTGTATCACTACTGCAGCGTTGATTTGGTTGATTCTTTGTTTGTATCACTACTGCAGCGTTGATTTGGTTGATTCTTTGTTTGAATTACTACTGCAGCGTTGATTTGGTTGATTCTTTGTTTGGATTACTACTGCAGCGTTGATTTGGTTGATTCTTTGTTTGTATCACTACTGCAGCGTTGATTTGATTGATTCTTTGTTTGAATTACTACTGCAGCGTTGATTTGGTTGATTCTTTGTTTGGATTACTACTGCAGCGTTGATTTGGTTGATTCTTTGTTTGTATCACTACTGCAGCGTTGATTTGGTTGATTCTTTGTTTGAATTACTACTGCAGCGTTGATTTGGTTGATTCTTTGTTTGGACTACTGCAGCGTTGATTTGGTTGATTCTTTTTTTGGAATGTTACTGCTCTGTTGATTTGGTTGATTGTTTGTTTGCATCACTACTGCAGTGTTGATTTGTTTGATTCTTCACTGCTGCAGCGTTGCTTTATTTCATTCTTCGTGCGGGATATTTATTTTAGGAAAGCAGTAAATTGCTTTGAGTGAAAAGCTTTTTTGTGTAACTATATTTTTGCGTATAATTTGTTGTGTTGAATGTGACATCGCTTATTGAAGCAATATTGAACAATATGCTTGTTGTAATATTTTCATTTGTTTTTGTTAGGTCCATTATTGAATGGTAAGATAGCGACAAGTTTTCAAGAAATTTCAAAGAAACAATATGCTCAGAAGTGCCGTGTAAAAGATCGTAAAGATCGTGCGACGGTAGAACAAGTGCTTGATCCGCGCACAAAAATGATTCTGTTCAAACTATTGAATAAAAGTATTATCAATGAGATTAATGGATGTATCAGTACAGGTATGATTCTTTGCTTGTCAGTTCTCTCAGAATGCTGATAAATTATTTGCAAGAAACTGGATAAAGTTTTCCAAAGTTTCGAAACTTTCCCTTTAGGTTTCTAAATTTTGTCAGAATGAGTTTGTGACTGGGAATAAAATCAAACGTCAACTGAAAGTATGTCATAACTACCTGATTTTGTCTCAAATAGTTTGGACAAAAATTTTGAACTTGGGTAATGTTTTGCACAGTTATTATGCGCGGTGTAACACGTGCGAAAAGTGAACTTTTCGGTATTTTTTTCCTATCAGCGGAAAACATAAAAAATATAATACTTAATTATTTTATTTATTTATTTATTTTTTTGTGAGAAGAAGGGAGTATAATATTACGCGTCAAATTATATTCAACACTAATTAAATTTAAACACTTCACCCTTTCTTTTCTTTTTTGCGCATTTTTTTCTTGCGTTTTTACGGTTAGCGAAAATGCAATCTCGCACCCTTTTTACGAGTAAGAACCCAGATGCATTACACATCTTTCAACTTCAAGAGTGTATAAATTTTTAACTTTTGTTTTTGTATAAACGAGTCGTTTTGCACTGCTTATAACCCTCTTTATTCTTGTGCTTGTGCCAGCCGACACTGATGATATTGTGATTTGTGTGAAAAAAGCGTTTTATGGAACTTTAATCTTTTTGTTCATTTTGCCAGTTTCGCCCAATCTAATTTTTGCAAATCTTATAAAAAGAAATATTTCGCGCACATCAGACCTTTGCGCAGCTTATGCGCAGCTTATGCGCGAAAAAAATTTCGAGCACCCAATTGTTCCCGCAGCAGCTCTTATTAAGGTTTTACGCGATAATCCCACGCAGAATAATTAAGCGACTATACCACGATGGCAGCAGATTTTTTCTCCTCGTAAGGAATTTCTTATCATGACTCAACACTTTGTTTAATTATGTTTAGCTTATGTATAAAAGCAAAATGAGACATCGACCTGTAAACTGACAAATATAAAACAACCCATATCTCAACTTAAAAAAAGTAAAACTAGCTACAACAGGTCGGGTACGCCTGCTAAATAACTGTCTATAAATTTAGATCGAAAAAAATTGGTTCCTCCTGAAAATTGTTTGTATTACTCTTACTGTATTGTCTTTGTCATATGTGACGAATGGAGGAGCACTGCAACATCACTTCTCTATAATAATAGCCGTCGTCTGTCTGTCTCTGCGCGGAAAAAAATGTTAAAAAAATGGCAAGTTAATAGTAAAAATTCCCTAAAAATTCCCTATTAGTTGCGATAGTTTTGATAGCTTTTTTTTAAAAAAATTTTGAGCTATAAATCTCCGAATTTCTTCTGATATCTCCTAAACGAAGTGTTCCCTCAGTATAAATTTAGATAAAATAAATAAATTGACGTTTTACAGTAACCGGTAGTCTTTATCAAAAAAGTGCTATAAAAAGACATAAAATTTGGCAAGGTTGAGAATAAGCCAGGAGATGTTGCATGTTAGGGGTTAAGAAAGCCACAAAATTTAATAAAAAATCTAAGTAGGTGTGAAATTAATGAACTGTATCTTGAAGTTTGTCTGCGAATTTTTATTTAAAGCTTTGTCGCTCGGAAATTGGCGCGTGGCCTAGTGGTTATGACGTTCACTTCGTAATCACAAAGTCTCTGGTTCGGGCCACAGCGCGGTCATGTTTAGCAAGTGTCTTTACAACAGCTACGGGTCAAGCCATGCTATGTGACCCAATTTGGGTGTATACGTAATGTATTCTGAAGTGACTATGCTGCAATTTCTTAGTTTAAAACTTCAAATTGTTTTCTAGTCAAACCTAACAGAATCGAAGCAGGTCACGAGTGATTGTGAGACAATTGTTCAATCTCAAACTCCGACCGCGTATATCTAAAAGGAACTTTTTTTTCCAAATTTATATGAAATATGTTTGAAGCTTTCGAAAAGGTTCATTCATTAAGAATTTTTTTGCTTCAGATTAGGTTAGAGATAGATTAATCAGTCAGCGTTGAATTTTTTTTCCTGCTTTAATGTAGCGACAGGTGGTCTTCCCTGCTCTTTCTAATTGTTTATTTTAACGCAGATTATATGTAGCGTGAAGAAAGCACGTGCCCTTACACAATGGACAGCAATGGACTGTTTATCACAAATAAAAACGTCTTTGTTCACTGTCCACTATCAGAAGGATTATCTACTGTTGGCTAATCTTTTTACCGTATAATGACATTATCGGAAGGCACGAGCCTGTTTTTTATCTATATAGAAATGTCATTAGAAAGATGATAGTTTATTGCATTCCGTTGATATAATCAGAACGGGGCGATTTGACAGTGGGAGGTACGTAGTGCTTACTAATGATCGGGTTTCTTTTTCTTACCGTGATACTATCACAGCGGATAACTACTACGGTGATTGTACGTAGCAAAATATAAACGGATTACAAGCGATTATGAATCATCTTGATGCTGCAACAATACACTCTATTATTTCAACTCATCTCTTTGATTTTCTTTTGTGGCATGTCTATCGCTTCCCTTGGTGTTCATTCGCCCACCTGTTCAGTAATAACGCCGTTCCGAAGTTTAGCGCGTTAAAATTTCTTTAAACAAGCGCCTGTTTAAGGTTTTGTTCATTCTGCAAATCAATTTTCTTTAATTTTAAAGGCCGGCTGGCTCTGTTCGTAGAAACTTTGCCTAAGAGTTTTCAGAATTTGGTATTTGCCAACTCAGCATGCTTAAGCATATCTTAAAAGGTAAAAATTATCTTATGACTTTTTGTGGTCCTTAAGTATCTACAAAACCTGAATCGGGATGATTTTTGGGCTTACTAGGTGATAATTTTTTATTTTGCAGATTCCATTTCGTAACACGCACGATAACACGTTCTTTAAGCAGTTTAAGGTTTTAAAAGTCATTTGGTAGTCGATCTAGTATTTTTATGGGATGTGGAAACTCCTTGATAAAATTTTAAATACCCATAAGACAACTCGTCGCAAGGTCGCGCCTTTTTTATTGTTTCAAGTCGCTTTAGATTAATCTATTGGTTCATTGTATTAACCAATCAAAATTGTGCTTGCATAGCTACACAACGTTTCATGACCTTGAGATGTTGAAACAACTATTTCTCAACATTACGTTTTGTTTTGTTTTTCTCAATCAATCGTCTTGTAAAATCTGCTCTTGGCAGATTCCATCATCCATAATTATTTCATCTAATATCTGTGATTACTCGATGTATTCCATTTTTCGCAGAAAGTCTGATACCTTCGTGAAGGTGTGAAAAAATGCAATTATTTCTATCTGATTTGGAGAAGTTCAAATGTTTCTTGCAACATTTTTATAAAAAAATTGATAGTTTAAACTTAAATGCCAGTCATTACCTCTGCAGAAAATTTTTGAAATATTTTCAAACATTTTTGTTTTTATGTTTAATAATTGTTTGTTTGTTTTTCAGTCTTTTCTATTCGTAGTTTCCTATTGAATATTTAGAGCAGGACGGCAAATCGTAAAATAATTGTGAACAACTTGTAGGGTACAGTGAGGACAACAATACCCTGCAGTGGGAAAATTAAAATGCGTTTCACACACACGTAGGGGTACAGTGGGGACAAAAATACCCTGCAATAGGAAAAGTAGAATGCGTTTCACACACACGCTTTTATGATAATATCTTCTGACTATCATACAATAACTGAATGTTTTTGAACCCCTTTTAACTGGCAAAACCTTTTTAGTTCCACTTTGTTTCTAATACGTCGCGGTTTTTAAAGGACTTATGAAGTATTATAAAAATAAAAAAGCTAATGAAGCATAAGTTACGAAGGTAATTGGTGGTCTTAGTATACAAAGAACTTAAAACGGTACCTTTAATTCTTGCTAAGCCTAGTTTTCTTAAAAAAGAAATAGAATGACGCTCTGTCCAAAATTGTTTTTTTTGTCCGGAAATTTATGACCAGAAAATGTCTAAAATTACTTAACCTGGATTTTCTTATTTAACCTAAATTATAATCGCCCGTCATGATCAGAGGTCTGATCGGGATGAAGCATTCTCTGTTGAGGATGAAATACGGATGTGCTATGATAAATTTTCACCTATATACAGAACTTGTATAAGTTATTTATAACAGAGTAACAAATAACAATTGAACCAATTGAAAATGTTTACCATTTTCTACGTCATCGTTTCAGGCAAAGAAGCCAACGTGTATCATGCTTCGACGACGTCGGGCTACGACCGTGCTGTCAAGATATTTAAGACGTCAATTTTGGTGTTTAAAGATCGCGATAAATATGTCACAGGAGAATTTCGTTTTCGTCATGGATACTGCAAAGGTGATTCCCCATGGTGTGATTCCCATGTCATGTTGTAAATCCTTATCATAGACATCTCTCTAGGTTATTTGGAATAAGGGGTAACAATGTAATACTGAGTTTTTTTGTCGTAAATTACGAACATTAAGGGGTGGGTGGTCTTAATAGGTTCTAAATATTGTTGAGCGGGATCTTTGATCTGTGACGCATCAGGTCACGAGTCGTTGCTAATGAAAGGCAAAAATGATTAAACTCGGATAATGCTTATAGGGAGTCTTACTTTGGTATTTGGTGGGAGGTGATGTGATTCCTTTGATAATTTTTAAGATTGAGGAGGAAAGGGGGATGGGGTGGGTTGGGGTAAATCACAGAAGAATACAGTATTTACTTTTTTTACCAATCGTAATGCTTTAAATGTATAAAATGTTCTAAATTTTTTTTCAACAACAGGGAACCCTAGAAAAATGGTGAGAACATGGGCTGAAAAAGAGATGCGAAACCTTCTGCGCATGCACGCTGTTGGCATACCGTGCCCCGAGCCAATCATATTACGTAATCACGTTCTCGTTATGGAATTTGTTGGCTCTAATGGTTTTCCAGCTCCTCTTTTGAAAGATGCGAATATTACGGAATCAAAAGCCAGAGAACTATATCTTTTGTGTGTACGAATAATGCGTGACTTGTATTGGAAAGCGAAGCTAGTTCACGCTGACCTGTCAGAATTTAATATCCTGTACGATATCGTAAAAGATAGAATGACTATAATCGATGTGTCGCAATCTGTTGAGCATGATCACCCAAGCGCCTTATTGTTTTTGCGTAAAGATTGCACGAATATAAACGAGTTCTTCCGTAAGCAGAAGGTGTGTGTAATGACTGTTAAAGAACTGTTTGACTTTATAACTGATCCTAATGTCACGGATGAAAATATCGAAGACTATTTAGAGCATGCGCAGAGGATCGCCGCTGAAAGATCGGACGATGACGTCACTCAAAAGGATTTAGTAGACGCAGAGGTGTTTAAGAACGCGTTTATTCCGCAGCGGTTGGATGATGTAGTTGATTTCGAACGTGATGTGGCACAAGCTGAGAAAGGTAACGCAGAGCATTTGTACTACACAAATGTAGTCGGAATGAAGAAGGATTTGACTGTCCCGAAATCCGATGTCGCCGAATCTGAGGAGGAGGGTGATGACTCGACAGTTTCTTCCAGGTCTGATAATTCAGGAGACGAGCGCGAAAGGGAGTCAGAGAAAATTGTCAGAAGCACAAAAGAATTACGGAAAGAACATAAAAAATTGGTCAAAGAAGAAAATCGGGAAAAGCGGAAAGAAAAAATGCCAAAGCACGTGAAAAAAAGAAAAGAGAAAATGACGAAAGGCGGGAAAAAGAAATAATTTCGCTCTTATATTTTCTCTCTTTTTTATATGCAGTATATACAATAAAAGAGCTCCTAATAAAATTCAGCACTTCTAATGAGGCAAATAAAAATAAACGACAATAAATTTAAGATTGTATTTCTCTCACAATGTAGAACGTCTTTTCTTTGGAGCGCAAGCACGACAACTACACTCTGCAACTTCGTCGACTGGCACGACTTTGGTTCGCTCTTTGCCGTCACTTTTAACATCACATTTGATAGAATGCAACCTTGTTCTCATCTTTTTCGCTTTACAACACGTGCATTTTGATTCGTAAAATGGATAAACATGTTTATACTGCGTTGCTGACGGACAGTAGCCGACACAATATTTAACTTTAATAGCTAAAAAGAAAAGAGTTTCTGTTATAATAGGACTGCTTTAATTATTATTTATTCTTTTAATTATTTTTTCTTTTTGAGGAAAGGGGGAATGGGGTATATTTTTTAGGCTGGAGTTGATACAATATATATATATATATCGATTTAAAACAGACTGCTTTTAGGTTCAATTCGAATACCACTTTTTCATTTTTTCTATCCTCAAAGTTGCTTAATTGTTAAGAGTGTATTAAAATTCAAAAATCACAAGATTTTAACTTTACATTTTTTGTGCTTTAAAGTTCGTGTCTTTTAGAAAAAAAAGATTTTATTTTTTAAAAAACTCTTTTGTAAGTAACTGGTTAGACTATCTAGAATTAATTCTAGGTTGCTTACGGAGATAATTTTTTCACCTGGCGAGTTACTTAGCGATTGCTTAATGTTTAAGTCAAATCTTTACCTCGACCGTTAAAGAATGTGTGTGTTTTTATTACACGATTTCAGTCAAATACACATTCAGGCAAGTTCATAAATATGATAAGTAAACAAATTAACATTTCTTACTTGCGACTCCACAATCAGGTTCGTCTATGTTTTTACTTTCTTCAGCTGTCGTGCATCCTATCTCGATGTTGTGATCCCGCCATGGATTTCTCGCGACATTTTTTTGACACTGCACGAGCACTGCCACACACACCAACAGAAACAGACGACGCATTTTAACTGAGTTGTCGTTCGCTAAAGTAAACACGATCTTAAACAGCTCTTAATTTGGGCGTTTTGTGTTTATCTTATCCCTGTTTCGTGTGTGTGTTTACATAAAGACACAGTGCAGTTGATATCATGTGGTCATGCAAAGTAAATACAGCGTGCATTAATTTCAATCTCTTCAAGTTATGATTTATCAAACTGCAAAATAAAAGTCTCCAGCTAAGATGACCATCATCCTATTATAGTAGACAAAAGAAAACCCCCCGTGTCATTAAAACACGTTAGAAGCATCATTTATGGAATGTCTTATATTAAAAGCTATTAACGTTGGTACTATGGAGATCTGTTCACAAACAAAATACGACATATTACCAACAATATGACGTTGCCGGAAAAATGTCATGTGACGCCGTCGCAGTTGTGAAAGCATCTCGTTTTATTTGAGCCTACGTCATTGTTTGATTATGTAACCTAATAATTTACATTAGCTTGGCGAAATCGGGAAGTTCAATAAAAGAAAAAAAAATTCACGAAAACATTTTTTTTTTCAAAATTCCTGGAAATGAAATATGTAAGGAATATACTTTTTGGGAAAAATTGGTCACTCATATTTTATCCTTGCGCCTTGCTCAACCCTCATGAGCAATGTTTCCAGGCTTTACTCAATAAACTTTTGGTTCTTTTACGTCCTAGAAAGTTTTTTCATTCCTCTGATTTCTTGATTTACATTGAATTTGCTCAGAAATAATTTTTATTGCTACTTGGTTGTGTTTTACTCTGTTCCCGCAAATATCAGCACTATCTAACTCAAGTGAACATTGAATTAATATCGCTGTGTTTTGTTGTTTCGTCGTATTAGCAGATTATATTAGGTTGGAAATTTTAATTCCAAATTAAATTAGAATTACAATGCAGAATAATTTGAGTGTTTGGTGCTATTTGCTCTAATAGTGTGAACACTGCTGTTTGGGATGCTTCCATTCTGAAGGAAATTTATCCGCAGCAGTGTAAACGTGATTTAATACTTGGTTTTTGATGTTTTTGTTTGACTACATATATATTCGTTCGCAACTAGCCAATAAAAGTCCACGAACAATAATCCAATAAGTTTTTCCCGCCTTTTTTGTTTTAATATGTTAAACGAGCCAAATTTGGCAATTCAGCCAAAACTATTGCACAATCTCAAAGTTGTTCAGAGGCGTAACATGGATTATTTTGGAACTTAACCTTTTGACCGTTGCCAAGGTAACAAAGTTTGTTACCAATTCAACTTTAATCTTCCTAAAAGCTTCCTTCTGTTCTGTAAATTACACATTCAGAGGGTGTTTCTACGCGAGAGTTTGTTCATATTTTGTATTTTTTTTATCTTTCTATATTTTAATAATGGTGGAGTGCATCATTTTAGACAATTCGATATATCCTTTGTAATTCTTTTGACTCAAAACTAATTTTGTGCTATATTGTACTTAAATATCCAATTACATACTTGAACGTGGATTTGATAAGGCGCGTGCCAAACCAGTAGCTACCTAACTTCATTAACAAAGCAATTAAAAACTGGCGATTAAGCCGAAATGTAATTACTAATAGATCTTTGTTAATTAGATCTAAATGACAACATTTAGTGTCCGTCATTATCTATTGTTACAAGATATATAATGATCTACATGTCATTTTGGCTTAAGGATACAGAAGTACCATATCAATAGCTTGGAACTGCGATGTTTTTAATGATTTTAGATGTTATCTCCTCTTCTTACAACTTCGTTACCACGACTCTTTGTTTCAATCAATATGTACACAAGTTTTGTCATGTTAGAATGGAAACTCTTTTATTACTGGAACAGAAGTATGAAAAACTGGACAAAACTTTGATTGAAAAATTAATTGCTGGTGGCTCCGATTGCACCGCAAAGTAATCTCCTAGTTCAACCTCGTCCCCAGGACTCTTACGCCTATAATATAGTGACAGGACGACTCTACTTTAGCGCTGTCCCGTCAGAATATCGAAGACGTAGAAGAGCCCTAAGAATGAGGTTGCTCCTAGTTCTGACGACATTTATTTAAACATTTAAAATACATAATAGCTTCCACCAGTGTTTTTTTGTGTTTGTCTGCAAGAACGGACGTTAAACTTTATTTCTGCGTGCAATATTTTCGTGCCATCTACGACTTCTGGGGAATAAATACTACTTAAATACTAACTTCGTTCCCAAGTTCCTCTCGATGTAGAGAACTGAGTATGAGATTGCTAGAACCTTGCCAGACTACACACGCAGAAACTTTATTTGACAACATCGACAATATATTTTATTTACACTATATGTTTGTTGTCAGAGAAATATTATAACACATAAAAAACTTAAATTTTTTTCTTTTGCCAAAATTTATACACACGAAAAAACGTTTAAGACTCGCGTAGCCGAAATACTCAAAAACCTACATTTTATTTGTGTGAAGCGGAAAGAATGATTGCGACAAAATGTTGTTCCGCATGTAAGTTTTTTTTACAAAAATACTAATTACAGAAAAATCAACATTACAATCCAACTTTTGTGAAGCTTGGATAAGCATGTAAAATATTTTTACGACGTGGTTGTCTAGTCTGCTAATGACCTCGCCAAGAATATTTAAATATCATTTTATCATCTTACATTAAGTCCTGACAAAAGCCAATTAGCTGCTCAGAAGTATACATCGGAGAATTCTTTATGGAATATCATTATGGATATATATGTAAAAATATCTCTTATGTTACTGTGGCTTATTTTAAGATACACATTTACAAACTGCTGTTTTGATTTTAAAGTACTCTTCTCTTGTCACGTTGGTTCGCCAATTATGTTTAAATAACTTTATTACGGTGCGCTTATATTCATGGTGGCTTACATGGCGTGTTCACTTCTTTTTTTTCATTTTACATGTTGCACAAGCACACTTCGTCACTGTGTCTCTATAAACAATTTTTGACGTCTTTTTGCCGTTAACTGCTGGACATTCCAAGGAAATGAATTTCGCTCTTTCTTGGATAGCTTTACAGCACTGACAGACGGATCTGTAGTAAGGGTACTTGTGCTCATACAATGTAGCAGATCTACAATTTCCACGACAGTATTGCAAGGGAACCGCTAAATGTAAACGAAAAATCGAGTAAACTAAACTCTTTTATATTCACAACTAAGTTTGTTTACCAAAACTAATATTTACTCTGTGTCAAATATATTTTAAGCTGCAAAAAGCTATCTACTCACGTTTCGCTGATACGCAGCCACTTTCTTCGACTCTAACATGAGTCGTCTCAGGCTTGCAGTATATATCCATGCCTTCCCAAGGATTTCTTCGTACGCTTGTAACTTTTATAATGAAGAAAAAGATCACAAACCAACTGAGTGAAGCCATCGTTAAATTCTCTCTAAAAAAAATTCATAAATCGAAGCTATTAAAACAAGCTGTCATGGCAACGCAGAAATTAGGACATGGAGCCAATCTGTTCTATAACAATTAGTGTCTTTTCCGCTGACTCTAAATGTTCTGAATTAACAAGTGTGGTGGAGAGTAAATAAGTTTTAACTGTTCTCTACCACAGGTGTTAAAGGATAAGTTCTCTCTCTCCCTCTCGAAGTCAAACGCAGTGTTTTTATCCTCAACAATATTGAAACGTGTCAAGATGGTGTCGCAAACACGCAGTTACAACTGATATCTATGTATTAAATAAATTTTGTATAAGAAATATAGCGTTTTCGGATTTAGTTTATTTTACACTTGGAGTAGACAGACATCGCTGTTTTCCTTTTCTAGCCTTTGGGACAACTTAGCATAATCAGGTGCTTTTTAGTCTGACTTCACAGCATTGCGCAATTGTGCATGTGATTTTAATGTTCACTTACAGTGTGCCATTATGTTAGAAATACATTCCTAAGCGCAATAGCTGAATAACATAGTGAAAAATATATCTTGACAAACTACTAACTGAATGTAGAGATCACGTGACTAATGACCAAAAGTTCGAAAAAAGTGACGTTGCACTTTTATATCTTTAATCACAAAAGGACTGTTTCTTAAAAAACAACATTCATATTATGCCACAATGGGTGCAGCTTTGCCAACTCTTAGCATTTGTGGTCGTTCTTGACCGCACTGTGACGAGCAGAATGACAAAAACAGTTACAAAACTGAAAACGAATTTCTAAAAGAAGAGGTACAAATTTTTTTTCCACGAAACTAAATATGTTTATAGAAGTAAAAGAACAGATTGGATTCCTATTGTACCGTGGGATATATGAAAAAATGGAAAAACAAAACAAAAAAGAAAAGAAAAAAAAGTACAAGATATAGGAGTTATTTCCTCATTGGTAGTTTTATAAATCATTTTCAGTTTAAATTAAATAAAAAACCTCCAAAGTATATCCAAAATTCTTCTTTTTTTCTAAACGCCAATCAGCTAATCTTGTATGATATCATATGAATGTCAAACGGTGTTTAACATTTACTTGTCCTATACAATGAACTCTACGACATATTTGTGTATGATTTAGAATGTATACACGACACGATATGTCATAATAAAAATCGCATCGTGTGTATTGGACTTTAAAGAGACTTTTTCGAACACTGAATAATTTCCCCTCCCACCACCACCACCACCGCCACCACCCAAGCCTTGCAACCCTTAAAAAACATCTACGTCACTCAAGAGCGAAGACACAACAAGATAAAATATCAACCGCAAACATGTTTAGGATATTGAGATCTGCTAAAAATAACATAGCCTAAACAAAACTTCAAAGGATCCTCTAATGCACCTGTCACTCAACCTTGTTTACATGAGAAAGTTTTATGTGTTTAAATATGTTATGAAGGATTTAAACAGAGGCTAAGGCTAAGTGCATCTATGCTGTAATGCATACGTAATTTATAAATCTAGCTACTTCGTTGACCCTTGATGTTTAAGATTTACGAATTGTCATCTAAAACGCACCATAAATGGTGTTTCCTTGGATCGACGCATTATTTTTTTCTTGTTTTTTTCATTGAATGTGAAGTGATCCTGTTTTTCTCGTGAGTGTACACTTAAAGTATCTCCACCAAACTATTTCAAGCATTTTAAAACATTTTGCAATATGAATTAGTTCAATCATTTCTCACTTAGGTCATAAAGTTTATTCAAACGGCCTCATGCGACATATACACCAATTACGAGATTCCTATTGGTAATTATCTTTTAATTATCATTTCAAGAAGATAAAAATGCAATTCGTCTTATTTTTTTCGATCTAGTTGACAACCGAATGAACGAGTTAGAAGTAGCTATCTGTGTTACTTTCAACATTTTTTAGCTACGTACGATGCCTAATTTAGCGAGCTAATAAGCTGATCTGGAGTTTATGTTTATTAAAGTAAGTGTGAACTCAGAACTCTTAGTTCATTCAAAAAATAGTTCAGATCATGTTTAGTTCACAAGAACCGCCAATGTTTCAAGAAGTCTCTCAAAAATAATACTTATTATTTAGTTTTAAATTCAATAATCAAATTCCTTACTTGTTTATAATTAAAAATTTTTTTCAACGGTGAATTTCCTCAAATCTCAGCTACTAAGCCTAAAACTAAATTTTAGCTACAATCTATGCAAAATAAATGAAAATATATATATAATAATAATAAAAACGGAAAAACAGAATTTTTAGTAATTAATTATTTTATAAAACAAAAACAAAAATATTTTTTCATTTCTTTCCTTCATTACGTGACATCTCACTAGCTGAGTTGGCAGTTGTTTTTCAACGAATCTATTTTTGTAGACAAGGTTTAAAGAAACACTTTTGTATTTCACAGCAGTATACAGCCTACCCTTCCGTTTAGACAATTATCAGTAACTTAGCTTCTCTCTATTTTTCTAAATGAATAATTAATACCTTCTACCTAATTATGCATTTTATTTATTTAACCCGATTCCTTCTTTTTAAATGTATTTATAATTTGCATTTATTGACTTTAATCCCTTAATAAATTAGATTTTAATCTGATGTTAATGACTTAAAGTTTGTATTTTTATCTAAACATTTGAATTTGTTGTTGCTATTTCTGTATATGTTTGAGGGTTCTTCATTTTCTTGCATGCGCTAAGTCTATTCACGTTTACATCAGGAAAGAGGTGTTTCAAAAAATTCTGGCCTTATCATATTTTACTTGCTAAGTAGCTATCTCGGGAGGGTGTGAAAAATACTTCAAAAGTGAATATATAGTTAGAAGGGTCCTTATGGTCAGCTTCCTGATTCGATTCAGAGTCGAATCAAGTTCAAATGATTTAAATCTTGATGTATTAGGTCTTCATTTCTTTTTTAACTCCAGTTCCTAAATCACACATTAAGTTTTTTTAATTTTTAAGAAACTTGTTGTTGTATGGTGTGTAAAAAATCTAGTCAGTAACGGAGAGTTAAAAGGGTGTTTGATGCTCTGTATATGCCAACATGTTAAAGCAACTGCCAGCAAAATGCTGTCAATTTTGTATAAAAAATGCAATCTAATGTGCCATAGTACGCATAAGGTAGCAAATAGCGGATAGAAATGTTCCGTTGTCGATTGTTTACTGCAGTTTGATATTTCTTCGCCAGTAAGACTATTTTTCTGTTTTCATATAACCGTAAAAACAATCAAATAATCAATGCGTGTCCTTCGACACAATGTTATCAACTATCTGGATTAGTACGCACACTATAAATCAAAACAAAAACTGGCTAATATCTCACCTATTCATGTTGAGAATATACTATATGTATTTTCTAAAAGCTAGATAAAGTTGCCATAGAAAAGCGTCATTTTTGAGTACCCGACTTTCGAGCCCACAAGGTGTATACATATAGAGTTCGTCGCATTAAAACTCTATCTTGGTTTTGATTTTAAAGATCTAGATCCTAATTTAATCAAAAGGTTTCTGGTCGTTTCTCTTATACTTTTTCACCTTTTTACTGTGACAATTCCTTTTTGAGCTCATGTCCAAAACATTACTATTTTATTATTGATGTTTATAAATCTTTGCACCTTTAAGCCCAAAATATGTCGAGTAAAAAATGTTTTTGAAATATCGAGATTTAAACTTTGTAAGTAAACATGTTAGATTTTATAGGAAAAAAACTGAGATAAAAATGTTTGTTGTTTTTTATTTTTCTATTTTACCTTTTTCCTGTCTGAAATTTATATTTTTAATTAAAAATAACTAATTCATGAATCTTTACAATGGTATAAGTACGAAAAAGATGTCGAAAACAGAAAATTTAAGTATTTCTTGTATCCTTGAAATCTAAATCTTTGGTATCCTTAACTTTAAAAAGACGTAAAAAAGTAAGAAACTAATATAAAAAATGTAGCAAAGAAAAATGTGAAGTTATTTTCAAGCTCTGACTTATAAACAGATTGCTTATAACAAAACGTGTACTACGTACTAAGTTTTACATCTGCCAACAGCAATCAGCAACAAAAACTAACAGCCAACGCTAGCTCTGGCAAAAAGTGACGCCCGTCATGAGTGTAGTTTCGCGATATGTGTCATGGCACGTATATATTTCGCCACCATGTGTGATATTTTTCCAGGTTTTATTTATAATACTTGGGCTTGGATACATTTCATAGCTTAAAAATATTTATTGGCTTACCGTAACTAAGTGCTGCCGATTAGCGGTTTTGATGTAATTGATCACGTGGTTATAATGTTGGTGTTGAAAGTTTGTTTTGGAGTTACGATGCGACGACAAACGACACAGCCGAATAGTTTTGAAATTTGCATTAATGCAAAAGCATTTTTATGTTATGAAAACATCTTTTTTATATTTTTTAACGACACTAATTTTGTTTAAATACAATGAGTGAGATGAATTCTCGAATCAATTCGCTGCTGAGTTATTTTAAATTTTCTTTCAATTCATTTACATCACAGCTGTAAAAAAAATTCCAACGTCTTATAAATGCATCCAGTGAAGTGAGGTTACACGTGCCATCGCAATAAATATAAGCTTATGAACGCTGTATAATGTCATTACCTCTCTAACAAGGGGGTATTCTTAAACCGAATATTTGTTTGACCCATTTATTATTTTAAATCAAATAATATTGACATTTTCGGTAGGATTCTTAAATATTAATACACATAACAACAAAAGGGGTTTATAAATCGGAATTAGCGCAAAAAAAGAAGGATATGGGTAATTATCAAGAAATATTGATAATATCACGTTAATTGGACTTATATAAATAGACGCATAATCTTAAAATGTTGAAACGTTCTCTGTTTCTCTTTCTTCTTTGAGTTCATTCGAATTTATAATTACCCCCATCTTTGACTTTCTATTAAGCGCTCAGAAATATAAAAGATAAAAAGCATGCTTCCGAAATGGCACGCTTCTCGTATTATGCTGTGGCAATCTCGTGCCTCGTTGTTAAGCAACATCAACATAAAATTAAAAGATATTTCTTAATTAGCAATTATTTGTACTTTGCTCTTTTCTCCGCGAATTAATCTCTTTTTTATATATAAGGGAAAGGCGTGCGGACTAAACGTCATTTTACTGCATGTTCGTGTCATAAAGAAGACACCTCGATAAATTATATTAGCAAGGTAGGTGTTAATTTCGTTATAATTTCATTATAATTATGTGAATTTGTATTTTTATGCTTATCTTATAAAATTATATACGTTATCTATCTAAATTGTATTTTCGAAGAGAACAAGTTGATGCATACAAATTTAGGTGCTTTTCTAATATTTCTTGGCTTTCATTTTGCGCATATTTTTGGGTTAATTGTCTGCTTTTATATTTGTTTATTTACTTGTTTGTTAACTTTTTAAAGATTTTTTTTAACTCTAAAATCACAAAAAGGGTGATTTGCAAAACGGAATTTTTTTCAACGTAGTGAATAATTTTCTGCGTTGCGCAAGTGCACTTCTAGTAGTTCCGTGTACCGCACGCTGATATGAAAAACAAAAAAATATTATATTTAATTTTCATTTTTTATTAAAAAAAAAACAGATTACAAGAGTAATATATAAAATAACCTAAACAGAAATAGTCTGCATGTTCGTGTAATGTAATCATTCTACGCAGCCACGCTATTTCCTGGACCAGCATCTGCATTTTTTAATATCTAACTAGGGAAATATTACTTGTCCTATTTTGGAATTGGCGTACAAGATATATAAGAAGGAGCTAACAAAACTACCGTTTTAATTCAACTTTTTCAGTTAGAGGAATCAAACAGGCAAAAAGAGAGTACGAAAAGTTTTACTGTAAGTTTTCACTTACCATTAAAGATGGTCAACCTCCCACATTTGTGAACTTTATTTTATAAAATAATTTCTACACGCTTACCATTGCGAATTAACACACATTGAGAATTCGCCATTATATTTTGTAAGGGCTAGCGCTACAGGAGAGAGGGCGGAGATAGTTAGCATGGATCTCACAGCAGGGCAATCCTTAAATTGATAAATTTTGGCCAAAAATTGCCGCAACGGGTGTTTTGACCACCCAAGATTAAATTTAGTGATTTTTACGTTACTTAAAATTGTCCCTTACGAAAAGTTATGCATCGTGACAAGTTTAAACTTACAAAAAAACAAATTATTTTTCTGTCAAGCAATATATATATATCTTCCTTTCTTTTTTTTTGTTATGTCCATTAACTGCGTGCTTTTTGCAACAAAAAAGAAGCTGGTTACCAAACATCACGAAAGGTAATGAAATTACAACATTGAAAGAAAACAAGACATTAAAATTAAAATAGAAATAAAAACCTAATTTGTAATCCGCAGGTGCAGAGTTTGACCTGATGGATGGTGAATGGAATTTTCCACTGATAAAGTTAATGCGTTTCGGCTTGGTACTACCAAGATTAATTGACTAAATCATTACATACAGCATATACTTTCTTGTTTATAGATTGATATATATGTTTTTTGTGTCCAACAGAGAAAAGATTATGGACAGTTTATTTATTTCACAAATTTTCGTGACCTTATTGGCTAATTTTAATCCGAGCACCTTAACTTCTTTCAAACAACAAAGATTCATTTTGTTTTCAACTTAAAATCAAACTTAAGCCCTTAAGTCCGTTCAATACCAACAAAAAATTTTTTTGGTGATTGAGAAAATTTTAAAAACAATAAAATAATTTTACAGCGAATTAATTAACATGTTAATTTATGTTAATAAATACAAAAATAGTAATTCGGAAATGGCGGGATTTTTCTAGAAAATACAGGCAAAATGCTCGGATTAATATCTTTTTTATCAAGATTCCTCTCTTAATCCCATTTCATAGACGGGAGATAAAGACATTGTTTCGACAGAATGCCTCATACTGCTTAATTAGTGGAGACGTATATTTAGCAGTGAGAGCTGTAAAAAAGAAGTTAATAAAATACGGTGTTTTATTCCTAAAGACAGCAAGTTACAAACGATTGAAGCTGTTGTGAAAACTACCTTAGTTTTTATATTATTACATTAAAATAAGCAAGGATTCTTTCTTTTAATTTAATAAAACAGAATTGTAGAATTTGTTCTTGCAAATAAAAAGAGAGTTGTTTTTTGATACGGAAAGAATATATCCAGGATGTTGTTTTTCTACGGTAAGTAAATTGAAACTGGATCAGTGTACATAAAATCTTATCTTTTCGTGTTGATATTAATTTATTTCATTTTTTTTATTTCGCCACACCTTTGTTGTCTCAAACTTTTATTTATTTCCTTTCACGGGTATCAAGGATAGACATTTCCCGTTTTATCTAACGTATCCACAGGGAGTACAGATTTCTTTTTATCATTCTTTGTAAATTTATTTTTAAGATAAAATAATTTTTTTTCTGATGTCCTAATTAGTTTTTCTTTAAGACGAAAATTCAATTTGGAAATATCAAATCTTTTTTTATTAATTTCTTCACACGGTTGCTTGGGCTTGTTCATTCATTATTCATGATTTTTTAACTCATCGAGTTCTATTTTGATAAGCGCTCAGATATGTGTATAAATAGGGCTGAGGAGCAGTCAGATTTTGTCTAAGCAGATTAATTGCAAAAGGGAGCGGGAAATTACAACTTTCAAAATGGCGAATTCTACAAAAATAATTAGTTTCGGTAAGATGCATCAGTTAACTTGTTCTCTGGAGAGTATTTTTGAGTTTCTTAAATATATGTGACGTTCTTCATTGTGAAATAAATTACAATAATTTTTATATTTCTCTTATAGACAAACTTTTCGCAGCGATAATGAATAGACGACTGAACATCATTGCATTCATCGTGATTTATTTCGCCATCTGCTGCGCAAGAGTTCGCCCTAACGAATCAAAATGTGTAGTTGTCAAATTTCCCGCCATCAGAGTCAAATCAACCGACGACCGATGCGGATATATACGTGTAGCCATGAATCAATGTGTTGGCGCTTGTCGATCTGTTGATAAGTATCCCTTGGGGAAGGGAAAAACAATTTGCACTTGTTGTCAGCCAGTTGATGGTATAAAGCGAACCATACAGAGATCCGTTCTGTGTTGGAGTAATAAAGGGGATATGGTCACCACTGTACAAAATTTTACCATTTGGGAACCCACAGTGTGCTCTTGTCGGAATTGCGGAAGCCTAACGCATTATTAGATGCTCCTCAAGCAAAGTGGACATATGCTATCTATATGTGGTATTCGATCAGTGGTCAAACGCATTGTTAAAGACATCGTAATAAAATGCCTTCATAGCGAATGAAAAAAAATACTGAAAAATACTGTTCAAGTCAAAACACTCAAAAATTTGCTTCCCTGTACGCATGTTAAGAAAAGAAGCTAGTCGATATATCGGACTGCGTATGCGTTGCCTTGTCTGACTTGATTATAACTTGCTTCATTGTTTATATCCTTACAATCCTTTGTGACCCTCGTTTTTTTAAGCACCATCTCATTTTGGGTTAGTTTATCCAACGTTGAAGTTCTCAAATTTTCCTACTGTTTGCTTTTGCAGTCTGGGCTGTCCGATAATGTCGAAAATCGCCCCATGTTGAAAATAAACCTTGCGTAACTTAAAGGTGCTATTTTAGACGCGACGTCGATCTTGGTTAAGGAAATTTAATAATTATAAAAACACAAACATTATAATATTTAAAGATTTTTAAGGATAATTTATTTATTACAATCAAGTAAATATATTTTGTATTTTACACTAAACATGAACTAAACTACCGGATGTGTCGAGACTGTTTTTATTTATTTATTTCTTAATGGAAAATACTTCCTTTCTCCGTCCTAGCCTCCCATATTTTCCTCTCTTTCAAGATAACAAAAACTCCTGGTGGCGTATCGTGGCTTGATAGTTGTATACGTATTGCATGATAAATCTCCAGCTTATAGAGGAATTTCTTTATACATTTGAAATAACAGATTCGTTTAATTCATATTGTTATTACAATAACAAAACTCTTATTATAAACTTCAATTGAACCAATTCGTTTAATCTCCGTTATTATGTCCTATTAGAGGTCTTTTGTGACAGAGCTTAACGTACCGTGCCAACCTGTGACTATATATCTCCCTATGTTTTTCAATTATCTCCGTTAAAGAAAAATGACAGCTCATTAGATTGACATATTGCTTTTTAAAGAGAAGATTAAGACGTTATCACTGCAATGCGACAGTTTGAAACGCGACATATGCTGCAACGCGATATGTTACAACGCCACATACATACCGCAACTAACTCCTTTGAATCGCGTGTGGGCAACATACTGAAACACCATATGTATACAACGATATAAGTCTTTTTTGTGAATTGCGTGGTAAAAATACAAAGATAAGAGTAGGGCGTTAGCTAAGCATTAACGAAGCTCACTAGGTTTTTCATAGTTATTTAACCAACATCTTATTTAGCTTTTGTATTCCATTAAAATTATAAACCCGTGCAAACACAGCAATCACACAGCTAGACAATCACTTCAGTGATAAAAATTTAGCATCTAACAAACTTTCGTTAATAGCTTTAAAAGGTTTAACCGAATTCCCTCGAAAATTTTTTAATAGAGCTTTTAAATAGAAAAAAATTAAAGTAGAGACTGTAGGGAAATATAAACGACGAGAAATTTCACCCTGCAGTGAAAAGTGCGACTGTTTACATGGTGTTCCAATTCGGATTTATTTTCATTCTAAGATGGCCCATAAAGGGACGAAGAATCTTTTGTATTTTTGATTTTCAAGCATGCGCGTGGATCGTTAATTATACACCGCAGCATGCTAAAGTATTTACATAAAAATCTTTCACTAGTTTAAAACCTGGCTACACTCGATTTGACTAAATACTAAATTTTATGATATGTAACCAGCTTCGTCCTCAAGGTTTTTAGCCTTTTTGTGGGAAAAACTCTTGGACAAAAGTGGATATATAACTCAAATAAAACGCCTAGCAGAATAGACACATTCCTTTTCAGATTAAAAATACAAGAAATTAATTTAAAGTAAGTGCTCTTGTCTCTTTTTCGCTCTTTATACTTCCACAATTGTTCGTTTCCCCAGGGGACACAGGGGAGGGGGTATTAAATTTAGCGATTTTAGATGTGAGTAAATTAAATAACAGGATACCAAGTACAACACCTTTTTATATATTGATACAAAGCATTAGCCTAGGCAACGGTGACGTGAAAATAATCTAAATCACAATTTTTTATTTTAAAACCCTTTTTGACACACGCTTTATGACATTTTAAGAAGATGACGAATATTAATGTCGACTAAAATTGAACCAACGGACTTTATGGACCGACAAATGATTTGAGGGACAAATATTTAAATAAAATAATTAACCTGTACTGTTTCTTGGCATTTTCTTAATCAATAGAGAAAAATTATGCCTGCAAGGTTTGGGCTGAGAGGTATGTCAAATACTTTCAAATTATGCTATCCCAACCATTTTCTCTCTTAGCCAACAGCTAACAAAATAAAAATATAGCCAAAGTTTTTCTGTCCCTGCTAATAATAATAGACGATCTACATTTTCAAGAAGCTCTACATAGCTACATTACCTTTGCTTTTGTTCAACAACACACAATCTGTAAGTATAGTCGTACTACCCATTGGGAACAATGCTTCTTTAAGATAACAATAAAAATTAGCAATGACTTTTCTTCTTGGTTAGTCTGGCCAAGGAGGTTTAAAAAGAACTTAAACCTCCTTGGTCTGACCATGATAGATAAGTAGCTACATTTTTTTGCAATTAAGATCCTTGAATTTTGTGTCTTTCCGATAAAACACAGCCCATGAACAATACGGACATCCTTTTTTTAGAAGCCACATTATATATAATATATAAAATTTGCTTATAACTAATCTCGTTTTCATATTTTTCGGTATTTTTGTGTATATTTCGCGGAACGTAAATTAGATATGAAAATAGTCAAAAGATAAAGTCAGAGTTAAAATTTTTTTTCTCATATTGTTTTTGTTTCTGTTCTCCTCTAATCGCGCTGCTCATGGAGATACCTTCATGCGCTATCATTATGAGATATTTGTCCCTACAAGCGCTTCACTGGTACCATGCCTGTGCTTTATAAAGACCGCTTATGTCTAAATATTGGCTACTAATGTCTCTAAAGTTAGGAAAAGCTTTTGTTTAAAATAATCTAATATATGTTAAAAAAATAAGGATGTAATGTTTTAAGTAGACAGTTTTGTCAAAAATATAAACAAAAAATATATAGGAAATTTTTTTTTATAGTTTTAACTTTTTTATGAAATATTTTGTATAGAAAAACAACAATCTAAGTAATAAAGCAACTCCAAGTTCACGATAAATCAATTTCAATTTCGTCCACAGCATATGCAAAATCGTCCTCGCCCCTTAATCTTTTAAATTTTTGGCAATTTTTCATTCTCGTTACCCATAAATCTGTTTTTGAAAAATTGTGGTTGCTAATTTACGTTTTTACCTTTTCTATTCTTGAAAGAATAATTTATTGCTTCTTAATTCCAGAAAATCTCAGTTAAATTAAAGAGTCATGTAATTAATTAGGCTAATTAAGCTTTGTGTAAAGTAAAAAAAAAATTGTCACAACGATCCGCAGACAAGCAAACAAAAACAAGAAAAAAAAGGCAGCAACCTTTTTTTAGAACTGCCGCGAAATAAAAATATCAATACATTTTTTCTGTTTCGAAACCCTTTTTTTAATTTTGATTTTGAAAATAGCATGCAATAAAAACGAAACAAGTTTTTTCAAATTGACACGTGCCTAATAATGCAAGAATATGTGCCTAATTAATGCAAGAAAGCCCCTCACCACCTTCCCCGCTAAAAAACCTAAACCCCTTTTAACAAAAACAACAGAAAGAACTTTTTTGGTTGTACCCATTCTCATCTTCTCTTTGAGGAGTATATCTCAAGAAGCTCTGGAAACGAGAATGGGTTGTACATCTAATTAATAACTTGGTTTTTTTAAAAATAAGGAAAAATGTCTAAGAAAAAGTTCATGGGAGCGTCTTTAACTCCCACTTACTCCTGAAGTGTTTTTAAGACGAACACGAGTGGGATAAAATTATGATAAGTGATATCTCACACATTTCTTCATCGCTTAAAAACGCAGGTGGTCTACCGTCGCAATGGATTTTGGGATCGTTTAAATATTCACGCTATATTTAGGCCTTTTAATGTTATCACAGCACGATCCAATTTTTTTATTTGATATTTTTAGGGCATGGTAACAAAACGAAAATAAAAACAAACAATGAAGCAACAACGACAACAACAACAACAACAAAAACAAAAACAAAATTATGGATAAATTAGTGGGTTATATTAAAACGTGAAATATTAAAACGTGAAAGCAACAATAAAAATAATAAAGTAAATAATTTAAATAGACGCCTTCATCAAAATTTACAGATAAAGAACCATTGTTGCCAGCGCATTCAGTTTTCTGCTGGAAATTCCTGTGTTTGGATGTGTTTAAAAAACCTAAATTTCCTAATATAATTTATTTACAATATTTTAGCACTGTTTTCACTGCTACATTACATTATCTTTAGATGGCGCTTGGAACTACTTTGCAACAATCTGGAAAATTTGGATTTGTTTTATCCACACACTTGTTACCATGATACAATGTGCTGTCGTCAGCATTAAATCTAAAAATCAGAAGAAAAGTAACATACAGAAACTGAAGCAAAAATGCTGATCAAGCAATTTTAAATATTTAAACATTCAAATGCATTGGCGCATGAAGCTTAAAACTGATTAAGACGAAATCTTTATTTATAAAGACATTAACCCATTTCATCTTCAGCTCGATACATCAAGTCTATAAAAAAATCTTTTATATATAAGAATCATTGTTAAGAGCAAATTGAAGCCTAGGCTTCCAAGAATAAAAAGGCCAAAAAGTTTACAGGCTAGAGAATGTTATTTTCTATTACGAGCAAAATTAAATGGATATTTTTTAGCATGCCTTCCTAAAATGCGTTTGGTTCAAATATTCAACAGAGAAGTCAAACATAAACAGTACTCCTGAAGTTGTTTTTATTTTCGTTTCTCATGTCAACAAAAAAAAATATTTGCGCAATGTAAACACTCCTACTTCTGCTATTTTTGACACGTTTATTCAGACTTTCTCGAACGGTATTTTATCTCGCAATTTTTAAAATGATAGTATAATTGCAAATCAGTAATTAATTTTATAAACGCAATTAGAATTTTGAATCAAATCTATTGCACTGCACTTGATAAAAATATTTTTAAAAAATTTAAGCTGATGGAGATAGTGTTATTATTAACACTCTCCTACGGGGGTATTTTCCTTCAATAACTTTCTTCTTTGAGTCTGCGAAAAAAAGGAGAGTGTAGTGGTTACGATAAATTCCACTTTGGTAACAATTGAGATTTAATCGAAGTAATACTGTTTTGAAGGATAAACAGAATAGTCACTCTCTGTGGAAGGTTCAAAAAATTGAACAAGTTAGGTAAGAGATTATCTACACCTTTTTTATTTTAATTTCTATTTGTATTTAATATATAATATAGTTCATAGGTTACTTTTTTAACCTTTCGAGATTTTTTCCTCAAAAAATTATTGATTAGCCCTCTTAAAGATATCTTCAAAAACGATTCAATCAAATCAAGTCTGCGTATTTATTTTAACAGGAATTATAATATACTGGTTAAAAAACTTTAGTAATGTTATTTAGCACATATTAAACAACAAAATTTGGTTTCACTTCCCATAAAATGGTTGAAAAGTATTTTTCTACAACTTTCAAGAACGAGTAAGAACAGGTTTTTCTGATATCAGAGTGTTTCTATTATTACACAAAAATTACGAACGCTCGAATAACAACAAGAAACTAAAAATTGCTTCCGCAAGTGAAAGCGCATGCGCGGTCTTTCAATAATTTTTGATTTTTAAAATAGAAGTACAGTAAGGTGTAATCGTCTTCTTCCGTAACTTAATTTATTTTTATTTTTTAGACACAACATACTTGTGTAGTTACTATTCCACAATGGAAAAACAAGCCGCCATTTTGTTTGCACTGTTACTTTTTCTCTTCGTTAATGACGTCAGCAGCAAGTTAACTCAATCCAAATGTTTCCCGCTCGAAGTTCCAGCTGAAAAAATTCGAATTGCGGGATGCTTTGAACGCACCGTGAAAATGAACAAATGTATCGGTGCATGCCATTCTATCGATCTCTTACCTGAAAGTAGGAGCAGTCGATCTACAATGTGCAACTGCTGCCAACCGGCTGAGTTTGAAGACCTGGTTATTGATATCGGTTGTGCAACAGAAGAGGGAGTTACAAAAGTTAGTAAAGTGACTATTAAGAATCCTATACGGTGTAGCTGTACGCCGTGTAGAAAATCGAGTTCTCCATAAGCAATTTGGTGGAGATATTCTCTAATATCTTATCGCATGTGTTTTATAGACGACTTGAACCATCATCCATCCGCCCGTTTTTAAAAACAACGCCCATGGATATATACAACTATTTTAAAGACAGACGAAGATTCCTTTTAAAGATTTAATAATGTCAGGAGATGTGAAATGTTTATATTCAATGAATATGTTTGCAATTAAAGTAAAAAGAAAAAATAGAATGTTAAAATTTCTGTAGAACAGTATTAAATGGAAAAAAACGAAATTTACAATAATATTTGTAACGAAAACAGACAAATGTTTGAAAAACTTTTGAAAACAATGTTTTTTTCCTTCCCAACACGCCTCTTTGTATACGGACATTGTCCAGAGGGACACAAGAAGAGAAAGGGCAAATGAGGCATTGATAGCGCGTAGGTAAATATTGCGGCCTTTCTTTGTAACGAAAGTTAATTAGCTGAAAGTGAACATCCTTTTAATTAGAGCACTTCGACATATGACATATTCTGACATGTAACATTCCAGTCTAAAATGATCTAAATTAATAAAAGGTCAAAATAAATTAATTTGACTTTTTGCACAAAAGTCTATTGCAGAAAAGCTAGTTTCGATTTCGTAGGCCATAAAAAGGTTTTTCCTCGGGACAGAGGTTGTAATAAAAACCGAGGAAGAATCACCCCAGCGGTCACACCCCGGTCACGCTTTGTACCAAAGCCTGTAAGAGTCTTTCACTGCTACATTTTAGTCGATGTTGCTTGCAGCGGATTTAAAACAACGTCATGTCGGCATCTCAGCGACATTTGTGTGTCGGCTGAAAGGGTTTTCAAATTAAGAAAAGGCCTTGGGATGTACTGTAATCGAGGAAAACAAAGAAACAAACAAACATGACAGTGAAGGGTGGTTGTTTGTTTTGATACTATTTTGTCAGATTCCGCGTCATAAACAAAAATTATCTATTGGGAAATTTTTTTAACTTAAAAATATTTCTGCTCAAATTAATGTGAAGTACGATGTCATTAACTCGTCGCCATATTTGTTTACATTCTTAGACGTAAAAGTACTAGTCCCCAGACCCATTCTCGACGTCAGAGCTTAACCTTGAAATTAGTAGTACTACTTTCAAGGTTTTATTCTCAAAGAGCTCTGGGGACGAGAATGGCCCAGACCATATGAAATTCTATTGATTCAATTCCATGACCTAGCTTTAAAAATGTTGTAAAATGAAAACCTCGGAAAGAATTTAATCTCAACCCCTTTTTAGATTCACGTTTGGAAAAAATTAATAAACCTTGGGAAATTAAAAAAAAAATTGAGAGAAAAAATGAATTACAAATAGACTATCTTAAAGATTATCAAATTAATAAATCTAACGCTTGTTTCTTATGACACAATTGACATATATAGAAGTTTGTAATTAAAATGTAAGCGTTCCACACAATTAATCATAATTGTGATAATCGTGATATACCTTATTAGCGGTCGCAGTTAACAAAGTCATTAATAATTACTTTAATTGACATAGCCTGTCGTTAATCGTTTTTGTAAGGTAGTTTTGTCTGTTAACATAAAATGCTAAAGGAGCCTGGATCTGCCATACTGATGATCCTAATCTAATTCGATTAGAAATGACAGCCAACCATGGAAACCAATTTAAGTTTAAGTAGCTAAATAAATAAGTAAATCAAGCATTGTGCATTGTTCATTGTAAAATGCACTGTCATTCTGTTTTATCGTTCTTCCAATCATAACGTACGCGCCATCTCAAAATTATAATTTATCGGCACGCGCCATATTAAACATTGGCAATTTTGTTACCAGGACTTTTAAGTTTGTTTTTATAGGTTATTTGTTTCAGTACCTATACCGCTAGTTTTCAGGACTTCGTTGTTCTCTTAAACACTTTAGCTTTGTCACCTTAATAAAAGCTGTAATCTGTGTGGTCAGAATGATTCACTTCGAAAACATTCCCCTCTTTCCCCCTCTCCTCCGCCGGATAACTTTATTACCTTCTCCTCACAAGCGGGTAAAAATACAATAAATGCCGATGCGAGAAATACGTACGACGGGAATAAATCTGAGGACGATTTTTGGACGGCCTTGACGAACGAACTGCGTAAAATGGTTTCGTCGGAGCTTTCTTATGGTCCCCCGCAAAGCAAATAATTTGCCGACTGGCGAAAACTTGTGAATATTTAAACCGGTTAACGACTAGTTAGCATAGAATTTCTTGTACGCACGAAACACATTTCTTCGTCATGCCATTTTTTATGATTTGTTGATTTTATTTTAACAAACATTTGATTTAAATTTTTTTTTATACTTGATCTTATTTGTTTTCCAATTTTAAACTAAAACTCCTTAAACAAAGAGATATGAAAAAATAAAATTCAATTTTAAAGGAATTTCGAAGTTTAGAAAGACAGAGGAGGAAGGGGCGGAGAAAAATTTTATCCGCTAAAAATACCTGCTAAATGTGACAATTACCTCCGCCAGGCTGCCCTATTTATCTATATTTTGTCAGTTCTTGAAACAAACTGAACAGTGCCAAGCAAAAAAAGGACCCTCCTCCTTGTCTTCCTACTTTCCGTAATCATCCGAAAACTCATCATAAGTAATCACACGACAATTTTATCGATTATTTTTTCTCACCACATATATACCACACGCATTACTTTGTTTCTGAAAAGTTCTTTACCCGGACAGTTTAATCTGCTTACAAAAAACATTGATTGTGATGAGAAGCTGCGAGTGTTGTTCTTGTGAAAACAAAAAAGCCTATTACAATGACTAATATAAGCTAAAATTAGATTATAATTTGATGGTTCAGCAAATATTGTTAATAGTATTAAAATGACGTCACACCACAAAGTATAACAAACTTTCATCGTCACCCCTCAAATATGGAGTTATAATCTTAACGATCAAAGGTGACGTTAAGACAGCCTTTTTAAGGACAGTAGTTATCCTGCTTGATTTCTGAGAAAATATTTCCACGTCTGTGCTTTGTTGAATTTTCTTTATTGTATAAGGATCTAGGTCAGAAAAGAGTTGGAATAAGATCTCACAAAGTCTTTCTTTATTAATAGCCGTACTTGGTCTGTCTATTCAAAATGGCAGCCCCGCAGATTTATTTCGAACCCTCGTCTGAATAATTTCGTTACTTCACGTTAACAGGCGGACAAAATTCTCGAAATACGGATGCGGGAAATATGTACGACGTGCGAAAATCTGAGGACCGGCGAACCCGTGAATTATACCGCCGATTAACGATTAGTTCTTGTTAAACAAGAAGTGTAGTACAAGTAATGAAGGCTGTTTCCCACTTCATGAAAATTTTCTACAGATCAGAACCGAAAGATTTTTTTTGAGTATGCGAACTTAAAATGTGAATGGAAAAAAGTTTTTTTTTAGGTGGAATCGTCTTCCTGCAAACACATGCGCAACCTCTAGTGAGAAAATAGCATTTTTGTGGACAAATAACACAAGAAAAATCATTGCAAGAAATCCGGTTTCTCAATGCTTAGGCCGTAACAATGCCTACAGGCGAAAAAGAGTTACGATACCCCTGCGATATCTTGCCAGCGAGATTTTATACAGTAAACGGAGCTTACAGTTTTTCTTTCTTATATTGTGCAAATTGGGAAGCGACTGGGGAGGTGCGATGCCGTGAGATTTTCTTTCCGGTACTTCCGCACCTAAGTGCTTAAGCCTGCAAGGCCGACGATTTCCATGATAAGAGTTCCATAAGTTCCATGTGTGGCTTGTAATACATTTAATACAGGTAACGTAACAAAGGTTAGTTAAAGAAAGAGGAAATAGTTGTTAAGGACGTTGCTATGCACTTATTTTGACAGTTAGTTGCGAAAGTGCTAAATCTCAATTTGACGAAAAGTATTCTTTGTCGACCAATAAATTTTGTTTTAATAATTAGCAAAAACGAAGGATTATTTTTTTTTTTCTATTTTTATTATTATTATAAGGATTGGTGCATTTTGTTTCTCATGAAAGTATAAGGAAATACCAGGTGAAAAATACTAAATGTATATACATTGGAACAGTTCTTTATCAAACATTATCCCTTGAATGCGCTAGCAAAATTTTTAAATTTGGAAATGTTTTAAATTCTACTAAGCGTATATTCAGCCCGGGTTAAAAGAAAATTTACGGCAATTTCAGCCCGGAAAAAAAATGCGGTCATAATTTTAACACTGCTAACCCGGCTGGATCTTTTTCCATATAATCGCGATTTTCTTTGAGATACTCGAGTGAAATTCTGCTCCGCTAAATCTAAAGGTATTTTAGCCAAAAAATTCCCATGTAATTAATCCCTAAAAAGTTGATAAACAGACCACTTCAAGTTATGTACTGTAGGATGAGATGTTGTTTATTTTAGGCGATACGAAATGACTTCGTTTTGCATTTCCAAAAAAAACACAGAAGTTAGTCACAAATCCTAAAAATATTCATTACTTGTCTTGAATGTATTCATTACTTGTCCTGAATGTATTCATTACTTGTCTTGAATGTATTCATTACTTGTCCTGAATGTATTCCTTACTTGTCTTGAATGTATTCATTACTTGTCCTGAATGTATTCATTACTTGTCTTGAATGTATTCATTACTTGTCTTGAATGTATTCATTACTTGTCCTGAATGTATTCATTACTTGTCCTGAATGCATTCATTACTTGTCTTGAATGTATTCATTACTTGTCCTGAATGTATTCATTACTTGTCTTGAATGTATTCATTACTAGTTCTGAATGTATTCATTACTTGTCTTGAATGTATTCAATACTTGTCTTGAATGTATTCATTACTTGTCTTGAATGTATTCATTACTTGTCCTGAATGTATTCATTACTTGTCTTGAATGTATTCATTACTAGTTCTGAATGTATTCATTACTTGTCTTGAATGTATTCAATACTTGTCTTGAATGTATTCATTACTTGTCTTGAATGTATTCATTACTTGTCTTGAATGTATTCATTACTTGTCCTGAATGTATTCATTACTTGTCCTGAATGCATTCATTACTTGTCCAAAATGTATTCATTACTTGTCTTGAATGTATTCATTACTTGTCTTGAATGTATTCATTACTTGTCTTGAATGTATTCATTACTTGTCTTGAATGTATTCATTACTAGTCCTGAATGTATTCATTACTTGTCTTGAATGTATTCAATACTTGTCTTGAATGTATTCATTACTTGTCTTGAATGTATTCATTACTTGTCTTGAATGTATTCATTACTTGTCCTGAATGTATTCATTACTTGTCCTGAATGCATTCATTACTTGTCCAAAATGTATTCATTACTTGTCTTGAATGTATTCATTACTTGTCTTGAATGTATTCATTACTAGTCCTGAATGTATTCATTACTTGTCTTGAATGTATTCATTACTTGTCTTGAATGTATTCATTACTTGTCTTGAATGTATTCATTACTTGTCTTGAATGTATTCATTACTTGTCCAAAATGTATTCATTACTTGTCTTGAATGTATTCATTACTTGTCCAAAATGTATTCATTACTTGTCTTGAATGTATTCATTACTAGTCCTGAATGTATTCATTACTTGTCTTGAATGTATTCATTACTTGTCTTGAATGTATTCATTACTTGTCCTGAATGTATTCATTACTTGTCCTGAATGCATTCATTACTTGTCTTGAATGTATTCATTACTTGTCTTGAATGTATTCATTACTTGTCTTAAATGTATTCATTACTTGTCTTGATTCTATTCATTACTTGTCCTAAATGTATTCATTACTTGTCTTGAGTGTATTCATTACTTGTCTTAAATGTATTTAATACTTGTTCTGAATGTATTCATTACTTATCCTGAATGTATTCATTACTTGTCCTGACTGTATTCATTACTTATCCTGGATGTTTTAATATTTTCATAACGTAAACACTGAAAAAAGAATGGAAAACAGTGTGTCCAAAATCACTTTAAGAATAACAGTATTCTTGATACGATCTCTTGCGAAGGAAAATATGATTTTGACAAAATAGCCAACAACATCATTGATAAATGGCGTTAGGAGAATAAAACGCAATATCTTCGTGTACAATTTTGTGGTTAGTTTATTCTTTTAAAGTTCGCATTTGCGAACAATACCAAGAAGATGATGCAATAAATAAAAAAATTACAACCAGTTTTTTTGGGGGTATTAAAAGTATGGAAATCCTTCAAAGATCACTTAATGTACACTAGCGTAACACAACAAAAAACATGTTGGAACTATTCCAACATTCTGTGGTATAAACTGAAAAAACAATAATAGCTTCAATTGATTGGTTTATTTACACGTACGAAATTTATTTTCACACAACGTGGTTTTGCTCTCCTTGAGAAATGTTATGTAAAGCTTCTTCTGTTCTTTGCGAATCGGAAAAAAATTTTTTGAGGAAAATTAGATGATTTTGATGTGCTGTTGCCAAAGAAATTTGGCTCTTTTTTGCTAAAGCCTTTAAGAAATGAACAAAAAGCGTCAAACAAAGAAAACGATTCACTTTTGTTGTTTTTAAATAATAAATTAAATTTAGGCAGATATCAACTTTGCTCTTTTTTATTCTGCTAAGTTAGAGAAACTCGTTCGAGAAATCTGTTTTTTTTCCCGCGTGAAACCTGAAATGAAAGAGGTTGATATAGATGGTTTTTTGTGGGGAATTTTTTTCTATTTTTATAATTTCCATAGCAAAAATGATTTTAAGTACCGTTGTCACACTTCGTTGTGGTCAAATGACTAATAATGGCGTGTAAGCTGCTCTTTCAATCCCGTTCTTGCTGAAATCAATTTTTTACCCACACTGTAGGGAAACCTCTGGGCTTTTTTGAAACTTTGATCGTCCTAGGACTATATTTGTTTATATACAGAAGGACACCTAATACGTAAAAAATTAACAAACAGGATGGTACATTTTTACAAACTATTACCCAATCAATTGTACTCTATGACGTATACCACACTAAGAACTAAATAACCACCCAATCGCGTGATAGTGGCTAAAATTTTAGTGTTATTCAGTGTTATTATTACGCGAGAAGGCTAATTTAGCTGCAAGAAAATTAAAAAAATTACCAAGTAAAGCTTCCACCTGGAATAGGCTTTTATGTGGTATCAAGTTGTTTCGATCAATTTTGTTTTTAAAATTTGTATTCTCTAGCAGATTCGCAGTAGCTAATTCATAAGTTTCTCCGCGCCTCAGCATTACAAAAGGACGGCCCCGGAACCATTTACTCCACAGTGCAAAAGTAATCAGATTTTAAGGTATAGCCTTTTTCAAAATGGTAACCGATATAGCATGCTCTGCGCTAAAAGGATTCAAGGCAAAAAGGAAAGGATTAAATAAGTCAAATAGAGATCTGTCCAGTCAGCAAAACTTCTACCACTAAGTGTTTGAGTGTACTTTTGATAGTTAATACACTAAAAATAACTTTTCCAATTATAAATCTCAAGTGTTTTTCTTCAAGAAGTGTTTCTAATATAGAAGAATGACCTACAGCATACTGATTGTACTTTAGTATCTTCCAGATTTTTCCGTTGTAAAAAATTAAATAATCAACAGATAGAAAAATGTAACTACTAAACGCTCTGTTCTGAATGTCAGAAATGACATTTTCCAAAAATTGTCTTAAACTTGTTTTAGCAACCATCTATCGTCGTTGGATTGGCTGTCTGTATTATTATGTATTATAAAATCTTAATGTATTTTTTGCGAGAAGTGTTCTGACCTAATTGCGATTGGAATGTTAAATGAATCTCAAACATGCTAAAAATAATGGCAAAATTTTCTTGTTTATTACATTTTCAAATTTTCTGTTAAATTTGTTGAGCTCAAGCAAAGCAGTAATAAAACAGTAGTAAAGATATATCACTAAATTTGAAGTTGAATCGTTCAATTTTTACAACAGTTACGTTTTCATGTGCAACGCTAACAAAAAAAGTTTCTGTTAAAAGTGGTAATATCAGGAATGTCTCTTACCATGCAACTACACCCTTTATTGTCAGCTGAAAATATTTTATTTTATTTTCACAAATATTTGCGCATTTTTTGTCCGAGTGATAAATAACTGTTGAATAAGGCGAATAAGCAGGCTCTTCACCAACTTCTGCTTTTTTACATTACTGCCAGAGGAACGTACATCGTTGCCGCCACTTGTTCTCTTGGTACATCCAGCTTGCAGTGAATCAATCATTCAATATCTAGCAAGATGAAAGATTATATTTTTATGCTTCAGAGACAGCAAAATTCTGCAAGCTTATCATTATAACCAGATGCCATAAACTACCTTTGTTAACAGTAAAATGAATGTAGAGTAGACTAAGATTAAGTTGCGATACATTTTAATAAACTACTCAGATAGTAGAACATATTTCGCCATATCCGTAGTTACATTTGACAAAAATTACAAGTAAGTTGAGAAAAAAAGACAAAACTTTGTAACTAAGGCTACCGGTTGACCTACAGTACTAGTAGTAGAGTGATGAAGGGAAATGCAAATCATTACGGAAGGAAACAGATGCTGAATGAGGTATGGTCAACATAAAACATTAAACCGACTCTATCAATTTATCCCAGAGTATGATAGTTGGGTTGATGTTCTAATCCTATTTGCAAGGGGTTAGTTAATTATTGATATAGACAACGCCGATATTGGCATCGAAATTTCTGATTTTCTGATTTAATTTATGTTGTTGCGAAAGTCTTCAACTAGGGAATTCAGAGGTAAAAAGACAAATAATTTCTCATCAATTCCAGAAACTGGATGGCATGGTGCTTCAAAAGTAGCAGAAATATAAGATTGACCTGGTATGTTTGCTCAAAAACTATAATTTGGTTTTAAGAATGGAATGATTAAATTCCGATAAGTTTACGCAGCATATGGAAAGACAATTTCGAGATTGACTTCTGCCATCAAGAAAGTCAAATTATATCAAGCTGTCCTTCCTAAAGATTGTGGTTATTTTTTAAGTTAGTGCATCGAAATATTTTGATGCCAGCAAATCATTTGCACATATTGTTATTTATACAAAATATAGACGAACATATGGTTTGCATTCGTGTCTATTGATGTTCGAATGGCCTTGTCCCTGTTAAGATGTCACAACCTCTAGCTGAACACATACTCTGGTAAACACATTTCTGCGTGAAACAGTTAAAAGATTATTGTGTGAACCTTACTAACAGTTGACGCTCGAAATCTCGAACTTTCGCTTTGTCGAACTATTTTCCGACCTCTTATGGTCATTTTATCACGTTATCTCGATCTATTTCCCGATTTTTCGAGCAAAAACATTCGATTTTATAAAAAGATCGACAGATACGAAAAAAAGACTTTCAAATGTGTACCATTTGAGGTTTTTGAAATCTTCCTCATTTCAAAAATGGCTACCAAGTGGAAGCTCGTGGTAAAAATGTTGGTTGAAATATGATATGAACTTTCGTAAACAAGTACGGATATTTCACTATCGCGAACTTTAAAGCCCCTCGACGCTCGATATCTTGACTATCCTTTATTTCGGGCTTTCGATATTTTTAAACTTTTTTCCTGAGAGTTTTGATATTTAGCGTGAACTATATATAATTTACAGCCAGCCAAATCGCACTGCATTGGCAAACAACGAAAATATAACATTGAAATAGTGGTCAAAACTGAGTGACAAAAATTTACTGTATTATCAATACATTCAAATAAAATTTGATTGAATGTATCTCTTATCGTAAATTATCAGACTATAGTACAAAAAAAGAGACTACCATCAAGGGTTACAACTGGGTGACGTTGAATCATTAAGAACCCTTCTTTGAAAATAGAGCAAGCGGTTAATAAAAAAGAATAGTCATTTGATCTGGAGCCAAATAAATTTCGTTTCAAGATATTTTGCGCATTGTGGAATCAGTTATTAAATGTGTATATAACTTTAAACTGAGAAAAAAAACAGATGTTGGCGTCAGAACTTCCAGAACATCCTGTAAATTTGTGTAACTGCTGAAAAATTAAGAAAGAGTAAAATGTAATTCCTTAAAAAAGCATCTTTTGAGTTGGAGTGAGATATGAAATATATTTTAAAACTTCCCTACATCAAAAACAAGCACTTAAAAACTGTCGGTATAAACTGCAGGTATCTAGAACAAAAATGAAAGGGAAAATACTATACGATAAGTGTTTGTTAAATTCCAAATTTTGTCAGATTTTCTTATTCTGTTAAATTCCAAACTCGTTAATCTTAAAGAAAGAAAATCAAATAGTAAAATCGATAAATGCAATGAAATTGACATTTGTTGTCATTGCACACAAAGAGGTTATTATTAAATATATGGTATGTCTTGTTGAAGAGTACATCATGAACGAAAGGTTGAAGGTACGTGGAATAGCTATGTGAAATCACGAAAGCATAATTGTTTAACAAAATTGCTTAAGCGGAAATTATGAATGAAACCAATAATTAACTATAAGCTCTTAAAGCGTTTTTCACATTTTAAATAGATTGTTTGATAAATCAGTTAATACTAGTCGTTAGCCCGTGGAAAATCCACGGGTTCGCCCGTCCTTTTTATACCGCATTGCGTGCTTCTCGCTACTGCACAGCTAAGCTACCATTTTGCGTGACAGACAGACAGACAAACAGACAGACAGACGTATATGGGCATCATAATATAGATTTGGTAGAAATAACAAAAGTATGAAAGATATCAAAAAACAACCAAACTATCTATGATTCTTGGTCAAGCAGAGTGATTTAAGTTGATGATATTGACTTGAAAGAATATTTATCTAAAAATTTAAAATCATCACAAACGTGTTTTTCAGACAGTCGAAAGAAAATGGTCAGTCTGAACCCTGCATCATTTATTCTTTGTGTCCAAAACTTAGAAACCTACGCCAAGAAACAGAACAGACCATCAAAGATGACAACACGTGTAATTTTGAAACTGCCTTCACACTTCTCTACACTTATTGCCTACTTCACTTTAAAAGTTTTTCTGGCAGGCAAATTAGCGAAATTTAGGGAATAAAACGTTTAAGCTCGGTTGTATAACTTTCAAATTGGCTTAAACCTAAATCTCTGACAAATCTATAGCAACTCAAATATAAGCATTACAATCGTAGAAACAGACTTTTGAGCTAAATACTTTTTTCTGCAAATGAAATTATAAACAGTAATTTTTCGCCTATGGTAACGTTGTGTATGTATCTTCAATCTACATTCAAACACGGTTACAGCGGCTTCAAAACTGTGCTCCTGGATACGTTCTTGGTCGTCACGCCAAGCTTCCTGAAGTATTGTCCCTTAATTGGTTGCCAATTCGAGAAAACATTGATTTCTATGTCGTTAAACTGGTGTATCGTGCGCTCAACGACGAGCTTTGGCCAGTTTACCTCAAACTGAAAATAATTAGCCACACGAGAACATTACGATCTAATGCTGAAGGTCCAATGATCGATCACACTAATGACTCGAAAACCTTCCAAAGTCAAGCGAAGATATTTAATAAACTTCCTTCGGCGGTCAGACAAATAAAAAAGAAAAATAGTTTTTATTCAAAAGCAAAGCAATTTTATAGGGACAAAGCTCTTGCTCGTGCATTATCAGTTTGATTCTAACCTCTTTCTTTTTGATTTTATTTTGCCAATCTTGTTTGATTTCTTTTTCAATGTTTCATTCTATTCCAGGTTTCAATATCACGCTCTTCATTCTACCGTAATGCAATTTTTAAGCCAGTTTCTATGTACTCTTCAATTCTGATTTTATCCGTTTTAAACTAATATTTATTGATAATTTATCTAAAGTGTATGTACTTATTCTTTTTATTTCTTTATTTGATTTTAGGACGAAGAACCATTGTATAATATGGAAGAAAAAAATGGCTACCACACGTCACAGCCATCTCGGATATTACGTAGTTGAATAAAATAAAAACCTTCAAACTTTATAACATCAGCAAAATATAACACTACAAGTATTTTTTATTTTTCCAAACAATTATACAATATCATTTCTTCTTGCTCTCATTTTTCTTCGACGGTTTTTCTTTTTCGATTGGTTGCCATGGTAAAGGATCGCGACGGAAAAATGGCCACGGTGGTAGAACAATCTAAAATATATCGAGTATAATACAATGAGAGGTAAAAATAGGGAATATATTGAGTGTGTCATGTCCGATTGTCAAGAAATCGTGGTGACTCTCTTGGGATCACATCAAATCTATTTTATAGTTTGTGTAACATTTTCCATACACATATTTTTCATACACATATACAACAAATTAAAGACTTACTAAGCAGGAGAGAGCAAAACCACCGAGTACAATGTAAACTGTGGCTGATAATTGTTGAATTGTAAATCCCCAAATAAAACCAACAATCTAAAATCATAAATGATAGAGATATTAGGAATATTTGTTAAGAAACGAATAAGTAAAGTTACAGAGATATTCAGTAGCTATGTGTAGCAAATATGTTGTTTGAGAAGTCCCAGAAACAGAATAGTCCAGATATCTACAGTTGATAACAAAATATCGGAAATAAAAAACATAACAGCAAAATATAAAACCACCAGTTACTCACTCCGAACAGCGTGATAATAACTTGGTAAATCCTTTCAGCTTTGCGTTGTCCCTCATAATCCTAAAAACAATTAGGATATTTAAATTTATTTTTACATTGCACGAAGGGAACAAAAACATAAACAAAACATACACAGGCATTTAACCAGGTACGATTTGGCTTTTATAGTTTTCAAACACAATGAGGTAAGTTTTAAATTTCATGCAATCACTTTTCGATGCTTTATATAATTGACAAGAAAAGTTGCACTTTGTACAAATATTTGAAAGTCAGGAACTGCAATAAAGAGCCGTTATTACGTTTTTTAGGACCACTCCATCATCAAGAAGAAGGGGTTGTTAAAAAATGCCTTATCCTTATAATTTTGAGGGAGTTCGAAGTCATTAACAAATTATATATATATTATTTCTTTAGTAAAATTGAAATACAGGGTTCGAATTAAATATTAATTAATCTACGAAAAAATTTTTGCCCACAAAGTTTATGTTTTAGCTGCATATTTGCAAACAAAGTTTCTTTAAGCTCCATATGATTTAATTTTTATGATTTTTCATCAATATTTTTGCGTTCAGCCTTTGTGATTTACGTTGGCAGTCAGCAATTGTCGGATTGAATGCTGACATGTTAAGAAAGCAGCCAAATAAATATTACGTTGTCAAGAAATTGTCAACATGAACAAATTTGAATTACAAATACTATTTTTAGAACACAATTTGACGTTTTTTAAGTTCCATATGATCACATTTTGATGATTTGAGACCAAAATACATAAGGAAAGGAATGATAGCATATATACGTACCATGTGTGTTTCAATACTGCTAATGTAATCATATGGTCCTTTTATAAAAGGGAGGCCTAGAAGAACATTTTTGACTGTTTCCATTTTACTTATATGTTGTCTAAAAAAATAAAGTTA
This sequence comes from Hydractinia symbiolongicarpus, assembly GCF_029227915.1. Taxonomy (NCBI): domain Eukaryota; kingdom Metazoa; phylum Cnidaria; class Hydrozoa; order Anthoathecata; family Hydractiniidae; genus Hydractinia; species Hydractinia symbiolongicarpus. The sequence continues at coordinate 11,129,960 of NC_079878.1, forward strand.
GGGTAATACATATCAAACAAATTAGATGTATATAAATATAGGTAGATTGTTAAAGTGTTTAGGACTTTTATTCCACTATTTTTTTGTAAAAAAATGTTTTTTTTTAAAAAATAGCCACGAATTTAGGTAGGTGACAGAAACCAGACTGCTACTGTATGAAAAAACTGTAGCATTGTGGAACGAAAATAACAGAAAAGCGAAGAAAAAGGCTGAATGCAGAAAAAAAAATAGTGAAAAGGCACTAAAACTTCCAAAAAGAAAACTATTAATCATGGGAACTGGGCTTATGGACGATGGACAAAAAAATTATTTATCAAAACTGATGCTGTATCAAAATGATGCGTCTGCGATAAAAGGCTTAAGAAGAAGGTAATAGAAGACCAAAAGGAAAGTGGACAGAAGGAATAGTATATATATGGAGACGGAAAAAATTGGAAAAAAAGATTAGGATTAAATTTGACAATCTGAAACCAATGACGAATACAGAAAGGGAGAGCCAGGTCATGGAAAAGATATAGCAAGAAATGGAGAGAACAGGAGAAGTGATGAAAAAGATAAGACATCAGAAAAATAAAAAGTTAGGAAAACATTATACATCAGAGACATGGGCCTAGAAGAAGCAAGTAATACCATAAAGAAGATGATGGAAATCAGGAATAACATCAGAAAAAACAGACAGTTAGAAATGAAAAAAACAACAGAAAACATCATTGAATGTCCAAATGAATGTTGCTAAAAGAAACAGAAAAATGGAAAAAAATAACATCGACTAATGAATAGAACTAAAGACAGTTTCTCATGTTAATTGTTGTTCCCAAGACTTGGTAGTTTTCTCGTCCACCTTACCCGATGTGTCAGGTTAATAAATTTTTTTCTCCATGTGACTGCATTGTTGCACATATTACGCTGGGACGATGGAATATCTACAATGGAACTGGTTCATTAAGGTTACATACAATGGTTGAACGGCAATAGATAGCCAATTGCTTTAGCTACGGTACAGTCTGAATGTATAATCTACTACGCACGGACGCCTAACTCGCATGAATAGTTACACAGAACAATAACATTGTGATAGCTTTTGTTATTTTAAGAAAGTAATTGCCTCGCTGATAAACAATGACCCCATGCGATCGATTGTTGAATCACAATAGGTTGCAAGATCAATTTTAGCAATCTATTTTGCGCAAATTCTTTTGAAATTTTTAATTGCAGTAATTAAATATAAAAGTTTAGTTGTTTGCGCTACATTATAAAATTAGTTATCGGAGTTGAATTAGAAATAGTATTATAATATAAAGTTACTTCAATAAATATAAATTGCATATGTAAACCCTTGCCATCTTATTTGCCCAGCTGGGCAGCCATATTTCAGTCGGGTAAACACTTAATTAGGCGACGGTAGGCTAATTAGGGCATACCACCTATTTAGGCGACTCATTGTAGCCTAGTTAGGCCATATGTAACCTAGTAAGACATTACAATATTTAATGGCTTTTCACACATTCTAAGAAAAAATCGCAAAAAATCTTTATTTAGAATGGATAGTCTACACGACCATGATTCCAAAATTGTCACTCGTGCCTCGATATGTTCGCGCAACTAAGAATTATGTTAAAATGAAATATATAACCTAATTAGGTTAAGTGTCGCCTATTTAGGTGACGTTTTTGTTCGCCATCTTTATTTTTTCCCTGCGGCGTGAATGGCTGAAATCCATTATTTAAAACAACAAATAGTGCCACACGAGATTTGGGCCATAAGTTACCAATGCGCGATGCAAATAAGACGATAATTTGTCAAAATTATCTGCAAAGTGGACAGATTTGATTCACATAAAAATTGTAGTGCGAAACGCAATGATTTGGACGTATTTACAACAGAAAGTTTTCGATTGCCTAGTTAGACTAGGGGTACCCTAATTAAACTACATCACGTCGCCTAACTAAACGACTCGCCTAATTAGGTCCTGTCACATAATTAGGTGTTTACCCTGACTGTATCTTAAATTTGGTTGTACAGTAGTGTGGAAAGGTTTGCTAACACCGTTCTACCGCCGCTATTCGTTTTTAATGTGACCTTGTTGGAAACAACAAAGAAGGCAATAGAAAGATTCAAAGAAAACTCATACGTAACTTCCTTCAGCCATTTGAAAAATAGAAATAAAACTGGAGGGGTAACTATAGCTAGCTAGCTGGTTATATTACATAACTTCAAGAACTGTAAATCTTATTATCTAAGCATAATACAGGAAAAATTATCCGTCATGTCATCCTGTTGCAGGCATTAGATTCTTTAAAGTACATAATTTGAAAATTTAATTGCGGCCTGTTTGGAAATTCTGTTTATCATTTATGGCAGCCATTACGTGTTCCAAACAGAGGGGGGTTTGCATGCAGACGGGATATTTAATTACGAGCATGATCGACATTTTTCTTAAAACAACATATAAAAAGAAGTATTAAGAAGTAGAAACAAGTCAAAATTTACAAGATATTGACGATTAGAGTGTTTGTATAATTTGGCACAGAGGTATTATTCGCAAAATAAATATTAGTAATTAAAAAATAGTTTAAGTACTATACTTCGTTACATTATGTAATTTATCACTGATATATGCCCCACAGGATGTAAACAACATTTTCAAAATGGCTGCCAGATGTATGCAATGTGCTCGTGCGAATAATAATTTGGCCACTATTATTCGACGACTAGTATCCCCGCATCACAACATCTCAAGTAAAAGCTTTTGTAGTCCTGCGAAAGTTCCACCGGATGTATTGATGTCAAAAGCCAACGACTTCAGTGGCAAAAAATCTATTATTTTTGAAAATAACGAAGTTCAAAATATTCTCAAAAGGCTGACTGGTTTAAATTTGGAAAAAGTATTTAAAACTAGGAAGGAGAATTTAAAGAATCCTGTTTATAAAGTTCTTGACGAGCAAGAGCTCCAACAGGTAATTTTCATTATTTTATCTTTCCTGTTGTGCAGCTGTAGGAACCATGATCATGTCATGAGGGCACCGACTCGCCGGGGATAAGAGGGTGCCGATAAGCGGCAGCGGATAGTTTGGAAGAAGGTGCCTGAAGATAAAGGAGTTAATATATAAGTTATTTATCAAGTAAATCTTATTATAACCTATCAAAAACAGTTCTTTTAAAAACTTCGCTACCACTAAGTTTATTTTAATAGTTTTTGAATCAAAATAGTGTCTGTTTTTCTTTTTTCAGGCAAAGTTCGGGTCTATGCAGGGTTTTTCAGCAACTTATCGGCACCTTCTCCGGGGAAACGCTGCAAAAACCACAGGGCTGTCAGACCACTTCAATATTTAAAAAAAAAACTTAACTTGAGCTCAGAAAAACCTGAATTAACCCAAAACAACATTTTTTACATGATATTTTTTTTTTTGTCAAGCAGTGGTTAGTTGAAGAATTTCTCAAAAAACTGTTTTTATATCATTTATTCCATAAATAGTTGTAATACAATCCCAAAACTAATAAATTGAAAGTACATCGACAAAATAGCACCTTTCTTCTTCTCGACAAAATTTAAATGAGCACAACGAGCTCAAGCGTGTTGAATTTTAGGCCCATTTCAGGCGGTTTCAGACAAGCCCAGGCTTTTCCAAGCAGTTAAAGAGGAACACTTGAAAAAACTTTTATATCCTTTAAAAGCATATTAATTGCAGATAAATTGTCTATATTATTGGTTATTATTTATTTTTTGGACACCTGTCTGAAATTTGGACTAAAAAGTAAAAAAAAGTCCCCTAAAACAAATATTAGACAAATGTCTTCTCCACAATATCTCTGAAATAATGTGAATTAAAATAATTATTAATAGTCTAATACAGATTATATAAAATATCTGGGATAATAAAAATTAATTCTGTTATAATACACCGATCTCCAGTGTCAACTGTGCATGTTCAACAAACAGGGTTGGCAGTGAACATGGAAGAGTGGAAAGTTTATCATTTCTTGAACATGATACAGTACTGGAATCAGGACACCTAACATCGGGAGCGCGTATCATGCGTGACACGATCCGCGATCCTATCGTGAATAACATTAAAAATATTAAACAATAGATATGTATAGCTAATCTTGTGTCTTTGTTTTTGTTTTTTTACATTTAAAAATTCTTTTGCATCTTGTATTTTTATTAGAAGTTGGATTTTAGAAATAATGTGACTCCAACTTAATTACTTGTTCTATAAGCGCGAAGTAGATAGTAGTTTACGATCTTTCGGTTGGCGAAATAAAAATAATTTTATCTAGAAATGTATAAGTGGTCGGAACAACAAAAAAAAAAAATAACAACGGGGGAGGGTGTTACGACAAGTATATTTTTCTATGTATGTTTTGCTTGTATTAGCGAATGTTTAATTAGCAAATGTCCGAGTTAATAAAAGTTCATGGAAAAATAAGAATGTATGGTCGGAACAACAACAAAATAATAATAATAAAAAATAACAACGGAGGAGGGTGTTACAACAACCGTTTTCTATGTATTTTCGCATAACGCACACAGTTTATATTTTTTAGTTGCCAAGGAAAAATAATAATTTGTCTCACTAAAAAAATGTAACTAGTACTCCAGGTGAAAAGATAAAAATACTTGCATGTTAAAAAACTGGTTTTCAAAAGTTATGCAGCAAGTTTTTTTGTGTTGTTTTAAAGCTCTACATCAAGAATTATTCTTGTGCTGTTTCGAAAGTCATACAGAATATACCTGTTGTTTTAAAAGATATACATCAGGTTAGACATAGGCTGTTTCGAAATTTATACAGCAAGTTATTATTTTCCCATTTAAAATAATAAAACACAAAATTTATTTTAATAAAAAAGTTAAGTGTTCTTTTATTGTTTTTGTGCAGTCTTATAATAAAATTAATATTTAAGTGCAAAAAAGTTTCACAGACTATAGTTTACAGTACCGCCTAAATGTAATGTTACATGTGCACGATAGTTATCACCTTTACTCGAGCTTTCGGTAGCAACAGAACTTTAACGATTTTCGTGTGGCTTATTGTTTTTTATAATTACCGCAGCTGCTAAGGGATTAACACAAAAAAATGTTTAAAAAGTTAACTACCCTTCGTGTCTCTATTGTTTTAGCACACGAACATCTTTTATTCACACATGAATTTATTTGTTAAAGTATCTCCGATTTTGTAAACACTTATGCGAATGTTATTGTTCTGCACACAAAAGAAATGCTATATCTTTTGTCTGTACATTCAACGATTTATATTACGCCAGTTAAAATGTATAATCTTCCGATTAAAATAGTCTACCATATAGGAAATGTGATATAAAAACAAAGCAGAATACGCTTGTCGTAACACCCTCCTTCGTTATGATTATTAATTAACTTTAATGCTGCAAAAAGACTTAAAATATTGGTAACTAAACTATATTCCGTAAAAAAAAATTGCACTTAGATTTATTTAGATTTTCTGATAAGACTGCGGAAAAAACATTTAAAGAACACTTGAAGCTTTTTTTTATATTATTTTAAGTGGGAGGAGAATAACTTGCTGCATAAATATAACTTTCAAAACAACACAAGCATATTCTGTATATATTTTATATTATTTAAGATTTTAGCAAGCAGCGTAATTTTAAACATATATTAATCATAGCGAAGGAGGGTGTTACGAGATTCATAATCTTTTTTTTCATGAGATGGGATAAGAAAATGTTTTTTTGTTATTTTATTATTTTTTTAATCGTGAAAGTTAGGGTCGGACTGGCCCGTAGAACAACTAAATAAGTTAGAGTCTAAACAAGAAAAAAGCTTACGACAACGAAAATATTTTTGATTGAAAAAAAAACAACAACAATTATTCATATTTAATTGCGCTATTCTCTCATGACATAAATTACTTGATTTTTATAATGTTTAAAGATGTATCATGACGGTCGCTGCATCTTCAGTAGTCGCAGATATATACATGCAAGCACACGAGACAACAGCATTAGTCACATCAGACAGACGTCCAAAGGTTTGGAAAAGATTTGTTGACGACGTATTTGCCATAATCAAAAGATCTCATCTAGAAGAGTTCCATGAACACATCAATGGCCTACATCAACAAATCAAATTCACTGTTGAGCTTGAACACGATGGAAGTATCGCTTTCCTGGACACTTTGGTCAAACACAAGAATGGTTCCATTTCAGTTTCAGTGTATTGTAAACCAACACACACTGACCAGTACCTTAACTTCAAATCAAACCATCAGAAATCTTGCAAAGAAAGTGTCATATCTTCATTATTGAATCGTGCCAACAGCGTAGTCAGAGACAAACAGGAGAGGAAAGAAGAAATTCGACGTGTAAGAAATGCATTAATCGCAAATGGATACAGTCATAAAGTCATAATGCAAGTAGAAAATAAAATGAAGCGAAGATGCAACGGAGACAACAAAGAAACATCAGAGGAATTTATCGCATTAGCATTCCTAACCCTTTGTACCAGGTACTAGCGAGATCCTTCGTCGAGTTTTAAGGCAACACAAGATCAAATGCATTCTGAATTCTAAAGACACCCTAAGAAGCACTTTGTCTAAACCAGAAGACAAAATAAACCTGGAAGAACAATGCAATGTTGTTTACAAAATCCCGTGCAAAGATTGTGATGCAGTGTACATAGAAAGTTTAAGCAACGAGTACAAGAACATATGTGCGCAGTGAGAAACGGAGATGTGAAGAAAAACGAAATTGCGGACCACAGCTGGAGCAAAATCATCAGTTTAATTTGGATAAGAAGAAAATCATTGACAGAGAATCCAGAACGATGGCCAGGAAGATTAAAGAAACCATCAACAGTATAGCACGTAACAAACACATATACAGCATCTCTTATCAACTTCCTGAGATTTGGTTACCAGGTCCGAAAATGTTAATTACCGTAATTAACTGTAATTATCAGCTCGTTTCTGATTGGTTAATTTTTTATGAATTTCGATCCTCTGCAATTATATAAATACATGCTCAACATCATTTTACTTTGCTCGATTTTAGGAGAAGGATCTCCCGAAACGTCGCCTGCTAAACTATCATGTTCAAGAAATGATAAACTTTCCACAGTAATATGAATACTGAACAGACAAACCAAAATGATATCTTCAATAATGGAAGAGTGGGTTCGCTCATAGCAGCGGCTTTTTCTTTTCTTTTGCAAATCTCTTTTTTGATTAGCCTCCTTAATTAGTTCTAGTCTATTTTTTTGTCATGTTGCATTGTTAGGATTTTTCATCACTGGTCATATGTCCCTATTTTTTATTTTTTATTGTTTTTTGTTTTCTTTTTATCTCCGGGTAACACAATATCGAGTTGATAATCGGATTAATGTCATGGGGAGAGGAAGGAAAGCTGTCCATTCCAAGTTTCTCTTTCACTTTTAACAAACCTTGGTGAAGCTTGGTAAAGACTATCGTCAGGGATATCAAAGTCTTTCAAAAATTCTTTTAGAAAAAGCTGTTTATTATTTCCATTGCTTTGTTCGACAATTAATTTATTATTTTAATTAATTTATGTGTGGGTGGGTTGGTGTCCTATAATACATCACTCATGAAAAAGCCTACTCAGGCAATAATAATAAAAGAAATCCAGAAGGCAAATGCATGAAATGTATTAGCATACATTAACTAACATATATCAATGTACTCATTACGTCATCACTCTCAAAATAACTTTGTGTAATGTGAGGTGATTTTGATCAATTTTTGTGCATAAGTATAGATATTGGTGTAACCATCCTTCTAGGGGCTTTTCAATAGAAAAAGGAATGTAATTAAACAACCTCCTTCTGAACAACCTAATGCGATTTCATAGACTAGAAAATTACTAATTTAACGGTTATATATAAGCCAAGCATTCCTTCTAACACTATATCTTCAGCACTGGTATTTTGCGATCGTAACTTTTAAAAATTAAAGTATTCACCTAAAAAACTTACATAAGCTATAAGCTAACGTCATATCAAAGACTGCAAAATGAAAAAAAGCAGCTATTATTCACAAAGAGATTGTAAACTGACCCTAAAAACTATTTTTAATATACATAATACAGCGAGCATTTACTCTTACCAATTAAACTTGTTAACTACTTTGATAAACAACTACGATTTGTTTTATTTACACATATTTAAAAAGTTTCCAGGCCTTCTTACGATTTACCTCTGCTTCTTAGATGACATTTTTTTCATATGGGAGCATGGAGAAAACAAACTCAAGGAGTTCTTTATGTACCTCAATTCAGTACACCCAACAATAAAGTTTACTTATAAATTTTCCATCAAGGAAATAGATTTTCTGGATACCACTGTCTATCTTCATCCAGAAATGGGAGACCTCAAAACAAAGCTATACATCAAACCTACTGACACACGAACGTTATTGCACTACAACTCCTACCATCCATATCACACAAAACAGAGTATTGTACAAGCCCTGCGGTATCGTATGATAACAAAGGACATTATACTACTTCGAAAAGAGTATACACAGTTATAAAACACAACATCACAATACCCTTAATGAAAAGATACTGGGAACTAACTTGTTCCATCATTTTATGAAGAAGTGTAACGAACAAAGGTACTGTGAATTCTGAAACACAAAATACAACAACATCGTGACATGAGCTACCATATACCAACTCTCTCAAAAAGAAGAGAAATCCATTTCACCATAGCAACTCATTGTACTCATTATATGAAAAAAAATATTTACGATTCGTTGAATCGAACGACATGTAATAACGGTCTGTTACCACGGCCATACAACAACATAGAGACACGTAGTTATGCCCAAATCAACTTCTAAACGACACTTGATACCTAAGCTGTTTTTCAACCCAACTAAAGCTGTTTTTCAAACCAACTAAAATTCATATTACCATAGCAACAATATGCACCTACATTGTGCCTCAAAATATCAAACAAAAATATACTGTAGAACGTCCTGTTGACACAAATCTTCAACAAAACGAAACGCACAGACACCTTTAGCCGTGTCCAACTCTGAAATAAGCTGTACTAAAATCCTAAATTGTGTTTTACTTTAAAAGAGACCTGAGTACAAAGTTGCAACCGGTCTCTTAAATTGATTATAACCCATATCGCTATGGCAACAACTAATACTCACATTGCGCTTTTTTGAAAAATACGAACAACAGTCGACAACGGCCTTTCAACTATATATGGCTGCACATGTCTTATAATCAACCTCTTTTCACTCAAGTAGCTGTCGTAGCAAGACATACATACGCATCATGAATCAAAACGACCCTTTGAATTTGTTTCAGTTGCACGACAATAAGAACGGTAAGTTGAAAAAAGAAAATTGTTTTTACTAACTGATGAGAATACCTAAACCAAGGTATGGCCCACTATCACGAGGAGTTATTGATTAGTCCGTGCTAGGACGGATCCGTAAACTCCAGTGACGGTAGAAATCAACTGATGATCTCATTATTCAGTTAGTTTTTTAAAAGAACGAAACACAAATTGCCAATATCAACACTTATATATTGGTAGATAACCAGAGCAAACTACAACAACATGTTCGCTCAAACAAACTAAAACTAAACCAATTTGATTATTCAATGTACGATGGGGAAACAAGAGGGAATAACACACTGATTTTCACGCACATAAGTAGAACCTGGGTTGTAGCGAAGTTAAGTTATTATTTTTGTGGTAAAGAAGTCCAACATAAAAAGCCTAAATTCTGACAGTTTGAGGTCCAAATTGGAAAACAGGAATAGTTCAAAATTCAAAATTTTATGTAGTTAGATATTTCTATTATAGAACCACGTTAAAAAATTTTTAGTTAATCAGATTTATTTTCTCTATGGACTGGGTACTGCTTGCTCACATTGGCACAAACTGATAATATGTATATGGGTGAATTTAATTTAGCTACAAAGCAGAACCAATTCACGCGATTGTAGAAGCTTTTGAGCATTTAATATTGTTTTTGACTTTTAAAATCTTTGTTTCAATTTTTCTGGGTTGCCGCACCTCCTAAACACCCCGCAGCTCTCCCCAATTTTAAAAAGTCTTTTGAAAAATCCCACCAATCGTCCTCCCTGTACCATTATTTAAAATGTTCTCTCGGCATTCCCCCCCAAATTAGAATTATTCAAAACATGCAAAATTTGCTATATGGTGATTGAAGAGTTCACTTTATTTGCATTGTTGTTGAAATATATGTAAAGTTTATTAGCTTAAGCTAAAAACTCCTAAATCTTTTTTTGCTTTCTTTTGAGTTCATAAAAATTGTCAATTTTTCTAAATTTTAATGTTAAAAAAGAATGGCAACCCTGGTTCTGTACTGTTTATGTTTTTGAATTAATGAATTCTCTACTAGACTTAGCGAAGAAAGTACTTTTAAATTAAAATTGTAGGGACTCTGAAGAAATGTTATTGTAGTTGTAATTGTAGTTTTTTATACCAGGATGAAGAGAGTGTTGTTAAAAAGGCTGAAAATTTACTGAAGATGCCTCCAGTTATGGCAAGACGAAAACCAATTAAAGTTGTTTTATCAGAGGATCCTGAAATTATAAATCATGATGAGGATGGCGCCAACATTGTTTTCACTGACATAAGCCCTTCGAAAGACTCAAGGGTAAGTTTATACACAACTTTAGTAAATTGCTTTTGTGTAAATCATAAAAAAGAAATGGCTTAGTGGTAGGGCATTGTACTTAGAAACCAGATGTCCTTGATTCAAATTCTGTTTATGATGGTTACAACTCCCTTGATTCTTATAGAATAGGTTGGGTGTCTAGGATAATTTTACAATGACTAAGATAAGGAAGAATCTTTCTTGTAGGGCACACTAACTAGGGCCTCTAGGAAAGTAAATAGTTTAAAAAAATACTGCTAGAAAAATCTAAGATCTTGTTTAAAAACAATTTCATCTTAGTTTTATCTTATAGACACGTGCAGTTTTAGTTCGAGAAAACGACACAGGGGTTTTACGTGAGGGCACATGGGACGAACGAGACAGAATGCAATTCATATATTGGCCAAAAGAAGGGCAACACCACGAAATTGTACCAATGCTTCAAGATGAACATCTTCCGGTATGATGTTGTAAATTGTGTTTTTTAGGAAGACAGTATAAAGTGTAACAAACTTTTTTGTGTATACTCATTTTTACATTCTGCTTTAGCTTGTTTTTGACCAGTTGCGCCACGAAGATATACTGGATTTTATAAACATTCAATGTGAACCAGATGCTCCTGATTATATACGAGTAAGCTATCCTTATGAAAATCATATTATTAGCCTAAAAATAACATACAAGTATCGAGTCTAAAAGTAAGCAGAGGCTAGCATTGTAAATAATTGCAAATATACCTCATATTTTTGCTTATCAATTGTATCTAGCTTTTGCTACCCAATCATTAAACGTCTTTCACTGTAAAATCTCTTATGTACAGGTACATGAACGTGTCTACGACGACTTGGAACAACGTCAAATGTATCATCTGCTTGACTCCACTAGACATTATGGTGGCATGGTGTTTTATTACGTCACAAGAAAGAAAACTAACACCTTGCTAGGATACTACATCAGACAAAATCGGTATGATGGACAGATTTTGTTTGCTATTTAAAATCGGTATGTGTACATGACTGTGTGATGTTAGGGAAACTAGATTTAGGTTCTCAATTCTCTCTTACATTTAATAAATTTAATATCAAAATTTGTGGTCTTTTTATAGTTTGCGTCAATCATAGTCTGTCTGTCTGTCTGTCTGTCTGTCTGTCTGTCTGTCTGTCTGTCTGTCTGTCTGTCTGTCTGTATGTATGTCTGTCTGTCTGTCTGTCTGTCTGTCTGTCTGTCTGTCTGTCTGTCTGTCTGTCTGTCTGTCTGTCTGTCTGTCTGTCTGTCTGTCTGTCTGTCTGTCTGTCTGTCTGTCTGTCTGTCTGTCTGTCTGTCTATAAATAGTAGAAAATTAAACAATTTGTTTAGGAAATAATTGGACAAATAACAAACAATTCCCACATTGCGAATTAAAGTCCTAAGTATTTCCGAGATAAAACCATTTTAACATTAGCATACAATGGTAGTATTTGGGAATTTTACAGAATTTGTCTTTTTTTTTAAGCTTTGAATGAAACAAAACATTTACATAATATGCATAGAGTAACTTTAAAGTCTTGATAGCTAAATATTTTTGAAATATATAATTCGTATAATCTTACCCAGGTAAGTTCTTAGTAAGCACTCAGAACCTTATAGATATTGGCGTGCGGCCTTGTGGTTATGGAGTTTGCTTTGTAATCACAAGGTTCCTTGTTCGGTCCACATGTTTAGCAAGTGTCTTCACCACATCTACGGGTCAACCCATGCCATGTGAGGGAAATTGGGTAGGTAATGCTGGTCTATACTTAATGTTTACACTCCGAACACAGGAACCACAATAGTGTTTCAAACACTAAAGTGGTTATATCCTGTATAAATATTCAGAATAACAATAAATAATAAACTAAAAAAGGAAACCACCACATTTTCGCGGAACCTCCAGCAAACCAGAAGGGTGTGTCGCAAACAAGCGATGATAGTGATAAGAGAATATGCACATTAGCTTATTTATGCCTCTGAGACATCACAAAAATCGGGCTGAACAACTTTTGATTTCGCGGGTTTTCAAAAAATTACATGTCGCAGGTTTCAAAATTAACTTTAATCACCTATAGTTGCATATAGATCATGCAACTTTATTTTTGGTGGCTTTTGCTTTTATTTTTTGGTCTTTACCGTTGTTTGTTTACTTTTCTTTTCAACCTAACCGCTTGTGTCTGAAGTGCTTGAAGAAAGAATTGCACAATTAGAATTACATCACAACCACCATGTTCAACTGTGATAACAGTTTAAACCAGCAAAGTACTAAATTATGAAGTGTTTTGTTCGTTATTTAACAAACTGCATCTTATGAAGCTTATAGCTTTTCAATTTCATAAATCGAATAAATATCTAAAGCAAATAGGGATAACCTACTCTAGTAAAGATTTCCTCTCTTTGAAATATTAGTATAGTTCTTGCTTTCGAAGCAATTGTGCTGTTATAAAATCTAATGCGTTGTTTCTTATGGGTTTTTTTAGAATTTCTGACGGAGTAGATCTCATTAAGTTGCACTTGCTGGTGAATGCTGACACCTCTTTTAAACCTGACATTTTACAGGGTGAAGAATTACTGAAGGTATGATACAGGTTTCAAATCCGTTTTACAGATTTTAAAAAGTAGACAGAAGTAGATAGAAAACTTGTCAGTTTTTTTCTTTTTATGAAGTAAAATTTGTTTTCGCTGTCAAAGTAAATTTGCAAGGCTCTGAAATAATGAAAGTCCCCCTTAGTCACATTATACAGTTTTTTTTTTTAATCTAAGCCACGGCATAACCAATTTATGCCGTGGCTTAGTGGTTATAACTCTCCCACTTTGTGCGGGAGACCGGGGTTCGATTCCCCTTGGCGGCAATTCAATATGGGCAAGTGAATCTTACCATAGCCCTGGTTTAACCAAAGCCATGTGACAGAAATTAGGGAGATGGTACACTGTATTGGTTGCACGAATGTGTCTAGTAGAGCGCGGACCCTAATTGGGTTTTTGTAGCTCAAAATTAGCATTCAATACTCTAGGACTCCCCGTCTAAGCCATGACCCCTCCTGGAAATATAGACAGGGTATATCATTCGATATTTGTGAGAATAACAATGTCAAATATACATATCTATCTATCTCTATCCTCGTGATCTTGTTTGGGCCATAAAATGTTGGCATTTATCTTTCGAGCTATGATTGCTTAAGTCATGGTTGTCTCCAAACAAACCGGTTTCTCGGTGTGAAATGTGGTCAATAGCATTGCAGGTAACTCATAACGTTATAGTTGAAAACCATTGCAGATAACAGATTCTGGCTATTTTATTACATGATAAAAACTCTTCTTAAGAAAGTAGAACCTTTTGTTATTGCAATTCAAACATTGTATCTTATCAGCCGACGTAAACGCAGAGTAAAGGAATTTTGGGGTGGTAATAAATTAGGTTTGGTCACAAAATTATGGCCGACGGAAGTGGGGTTGACAAATTAACGAATTTCGCGATTTTTGGGCTTTTTCGCGAAAGTTTATGTAATAAAACAAATTTAAATCACTGATTCGCAAAAGTTTATCTACTTAAGGTAACATTGTACATTGTTACCCCTTCGAATTGTCAAATGTTTCACAAAACTCGGAAATATATATGTGCATAAAGTGCATTTGGCTGTTGCGCATTGTTTTATACGTAAAACATCCTTTTTATAAAAAATGGTTTAAATTACAAGGCACGAAAGTTTATCTTGGGAAAACCTTACAGTTTTAGATATCTAGAATTTTTCGAGTTTTTGAATTTGCGAGAGTTTTTCATGCGTAAAACCGACCTGAAATAAAACCTGCAGGCAAGTTATGTATCGAACATGGAACTAATTTGGGTAAATTTATATTTTTTATTAAAAAAATTAATTTAACTCTTACCTGACATCCTGCCAAAAAAAACAACAATATGAGCTCATATGAAGGGGTTTTAAAAGTTTGTCTATGAAGCTTTAAAAGTCTTTATTCGTTTGCAATATAAATGTGTTAACATTATGCGAAATTACAACTTTACGGATTAAATGTTTTAAACTATTACTGGTATGACTAATAATGAAGATCACTAAGTATTAATATTTATGTAAATATATAAACAATACCGAAGTAATTAGCTTACCCCATTACATTAAATAAAACTCCTTAAATAATAAATATAAAATATTTTGAGAATCAGTCAATATTTTTAAAAAATGAAAATTTTTAAGCACTTTTATATAAAATCAACTTGTTTTTCCGCGAGAGGTGTGTCCTTTAGCGCGAACCAGCTTGGTGTGTTATAAACATAGAGACGGCATATGTGTCGAAAAAGAGACTAGCCAGAATAAATGTCATTGCATATGGGGTGTAGCGCCTAGCCAAAACCGTATTTGTGTAGGTTTAGTGTAAGTGATATCGGCAGCCAAGCCCGTGAAAAAATGCACGGGTTCACCAGTCCTCAGATTTTCATCCGTTGTACATACTTCATACATACATATTTCGTGCTTTTTTGTCAGCCTGTTGCGCTGCGGTGCAACCATTTTGGAAAGACGGATGAATGTCATTATACACTGGTATGGAAAAGCTAATGTTACAGAAAATGTTTTTACGGAAAATAATAACACAACCTCCTAATAAGTAGAAATTTATTCGCTAAAAATTTCACAGTTTCAATCAAACCCGTCAACTTTTGGTATTGAGGAAAAAAATAAAAAAAATGTAACGAGTTGTTGTAATTGGCGTAGATACTTTGTGCCCCACAAACTTGGGTAGAGAGAGATCAAACTATTTCTCTTTTTTTTTTACAAATAAAAGCGTTTTTTTTTTCGCTATAGAACTTTAAATTGGAACTGAGAATCATAATTCCTAATCATCGTGTGGAGTTTGTTTTTCACCAATTTGGACCTTTTTCTTTTTAGGCCTATTTAACTCACGAAGGGTTGCACGATTTGCTCACAATTATGGAGGCTGATGCTGATGATGCCGTATCCACGTAACTATGACAATAATTATATGTCGTGGTCGTGATATTGTTTCTTGCCGTATGAGGTAAACAAACCAACGGTTTATTTTCGATGGATGATGAAAATATTTGTGGCTGTTTAACAATATCAAGTCAGTCCATCATACAGAAACTGTTGTTATGTTAGCCACAACAAAGTAATTATGTATAATTTACGATTCGACTTTGTTTGTGTTTTTCGAATATTTTTGTCTTGTTTGTCGGCGGGAATGTTATCACTCTTGCCATGTTGATATTGCACCGTGGTTAAGTTACGTATTTCCTTTTCTAATTTTATGATGCATGATTCAGTATTGCTGTGTTGTGCGTTTGATGCAACCCTTTAAATAATTTTGTTATTATATTGGACATTTAATTTTTCGCTTTTTAAGGCTGTCGCTTACATGTAGCCTTGTTACAATACCGTCAATGCTCGATTTATCTTCTGTTCTGAGTTAGCGCCTTTTTAAAATTAACTTTAAATTGATTGTATTGATTGGTGCAGCGCATAAATGGAATGTATTGATTCGTTCAGCGCATAAATGCTGCAACTAGATCAAACTATAACAACTTTCGTGCGTACTACCGCGCCAACCACAGCTGTAACAATAATTCGTTTTCGTAGTCAAGCCACGGCGCCTAATTAAGCATTAACAGTATCTGAGTGTGTCGATAAAATAGTGCCAGAGTGGCTAGTTATTTGAGAATTCACAACAATACACAACTCGAATAATTTGTAGGACAATTTTTTTTAGTACTAGTGGACGATTTTTAAACAAATCTTTATATCTAAAAGTGTTTATTTTTTTCCTTATTCGCGGCTTCATGCGTTGTGAGGGGTGTTGTAGGTATGTCTGCTGTGACTGCATATCAGGGCCTTAAAATATCGCAGAAGTTATAGCAAAACAACCTTAAAATAACAAAAAATCACAAATGACAAAAGAAACCTTGAAAACCTTGAATTTATTGAAAGCAATTTGACAGACGCCTTGTTATGGACAAAATTGCATGATTATTTTTTGCCATATTAAATGTGCCAAAAGTGTCTCCAATCTCACTGCACCTACAAGGTCTATAATCATTGATGTAAAAAGGTTGGCGTTTTTCGGACAACTGGCCAATACTCTACAAATACAGGACTTGTAGCTTCACCATGCCCAAAAAAAAAGCATCGCAGCCGAAGGTCTGAAATGAGAAAAAAGGGTATGCCGACTTGATCAACGATTACTGCCGTTTAACCCTTTGTATACCCTGGTTGAGGGAGTAGAACTTTTATTGTCATATAGCCCTAAATTCGATAACTTTTACAGGGCTTACGATAAAAGATGGAGAATTATGTTCTTTTGCAGTTATTGGGTTTTTAGAAAGGATGTGGTTTTTATGAAAAGGGGTTTTTTACATGACAGGCAGCACAAGACGTTTGCTAAAATGATTTTTCTTCCCTTTATATGGAAAAAACGTTTTTCAGTGTTTTTCTTAAATTTGCGGAATATTGCAAAATTATCTCGTTCCTCCCGGGACGGCGTGTTTATATGGCAAATCTTCCCGTCCAAGCGAAAATCACGCTAAGCTCAAGGGCATCCCGCTTATCCGGGACGAAACAGAATTGCCCTAACACAAAAATTTTATAAACACAGTGATTTTTAGTATAATTATATTGATGAGAGCAGTATCCCGGCAGACTTGCGTCCCGCCTTTAATGTACACGGTCCCTAAGTGCGATTCGTATTTTTTATATACATACTTTTTTCGTGTATGGTGATGCCAGGTGTTTACCAACTGGTTGCTGGGACGATGTAGGCGTAATAACCAGACCAGATATGAAGAAAAAACAAATCTAAATAACTGACGACAAAATATGATCCCAATGCTGTCATTACTTTACACCGGCCCTCATTGAACACTATCCAGGTTCAGTGGTAAAAATACCCTACCTATATCCTACAAAATATCCTTACATTCCTTAATAACTTCAAAATTGTTGATAGAATGCCTCTAAATTTTATTATATTTTGGACACAAAATTAAGCCACGGTCAATTTTGAATTTGTTGAATTTGTGCTTTATTTGTTGCCGTTTTAAATTTGTGAATCCTCACGTTATAAATACGTCAAATAGTTTACGCCATTGCTGCTAACACTCAGTAACTAAGGGCGTTCAGGTTTTTTTGAAATTACACCCGTTCACTCACACTCCGCCCCCCCCCCCAAAAAAAAAAATTATGTAGACTTGGCGCCTTGTAACATTAGTATATACAGTTGATACTAATATCTCCTCAAGAAACAAACTTTTTCTTGTCAAATTGGCACCTCAATGTGTTCACAGGGTGGTCATCACTCCTGAAAACTTCTTGAAATTTTTGTAAATATAATATGCTCTATGCTCTAGAAACAGTTCAAAAATGGGAAAAAAGTCTTATAAAATGCTTTTTCTCGTTTATTCGGGTCGGTTTTTTATCAATCAGGCTATAGAAACGTTTTCACAGGGCAAGGAAGGCTATAATATGCATATTGTCTAACTTATCAAAAATAACAGACACAGGAAAAACTGCTAAAGTTACAGTGAAAGAATCACTGTAACTTTTTCAGTTTGTCTTGTGTTTTTAGGTTATTTTTACAACCTATTAGTCTGTAAGCAACCTAAGTCTAAAAAGGACAAAACACGGTATCAGTGACAACTCAGCACACTGCAGAGTAGCGAAAACTCAATTTCTGAGGTAAAGAGCCTAAAATCGGTCTCATTTGTTAGCAATAGAACTGACCTTAGTAAAAACAATCTTAATAACCATAGTTAAAGCCATTGAAACTAGATTTCCAATAAAATCAGTAATTATTGAGATACATTAGCTGAACAACTGTGGTAAAGAAAATTGCTACAGCACGTTGTTGTGTAACATCTCTTGTGTGACTTTTGCACAACATGTATTTTCACAACTTTTTCCGCAGGGTCTTGTGACTCCTGGGGCCCCGTTATTACGGAGTTGCTGCCAAATTAATCAAAAAGGTTGTACGACAGTTTTTTTTTAACAATTTTTAGGTCATTAGAAAGTAAGTACTATTAATGACGGTTGACCAATTTTTTTATGGACTATACAGAAAATACACCTTTCCCGAATAAGTTTTCTTTGATGTACCGTTGCTATTTCTCAACTTTGTCAAACAAAATGAATGTGGTTTTGAAATCCTCACCCGAACATCCTCTTACAACAGGATTTTTATTTTTTTCCTAATTGAACTCTGCTTGAAACTGAGGCTTATTAGTACAATGAGAAAATTAAGAAGATTTTGACCGTAACAGCATTTTCACCCGTCGGATTGGGATTAAAAAAAACTTACACACCAAATCAATGATGTTGAATATGATCCCGAAGTCAAAACATCAAAATTTAAAAAAAAAAATGTAATTCGGGAAATGTGTCTTCAAGTCCTTTTTTTATATTTTTTCATCACAGACTACTTCAAAAAATCGTATTTTATTCCGAAAAAAATAAGGTATCTTTACGTCATATATTACGCGCATCCTTGTCCCCAGGGTTTAACGCCGTTTAACGATTTGTTACTAGCGAATAATGACACCTTAAAATAACGTCAGTAACATTCTTGTCATCCATTGGACATGAGTCAACAAAACAATGATAGTTTTATTAGCTTCATACCAATACTAATTGATTCTAATGGACTTTTTAAAATCAACAACGAGCTCGTTACAATTTTTCGATTGCTTCTCTAACTACTTTATGATTGACATTGGTTTGGCAGGCCCAATCAAAAATGTCTCTGTTGTACCGGTCGTTGAAATATTTTCCCCCGTTCAAACGGGTTGCGAAATAACTTTTGGTAGAACATTCCATTGTTATTAGTTTCTAGAATTCCGTGCAATTTTTTGTTGTCGTCGGTGTCATTAGTCAATTTAAAGATATTTTTATACTTCTTGTGATATTGACCTCGCAATTTTTTAACGTTACCAGGCAAAGCCCAACAAAGTTTTCCATGCACGTTTATTTTAATAAGCAAAGGTACAACCAAGGTTTCCTAAATTCTGAGGTCATTTTACTAGAAAGAAGTTTCCTAATTTTGACGGGGGCAAAAAGAGAGATTTTCACAATCTCGTCGCAAGGCCTCTTTGAGGTCTGACTCGAAAGTAGTACTAGTATCCGAAAGAGCTCTAGGGACGAATATAAGGCGGTTCTTATAAAATGATTTCTTAAAAGGGTTTCTTATAAAGTGGTTCTTATAAGGTGGTTTCTTATGAAGTGGTTCTTATAAAGTGGTTTCTTATAAAGTGGTTCTTATAAAGTGGTTTCTTATAAGGTGGTTTTTAAAAAGTGTTTTCTTATAAGATGGTTCTTATGAAGTGGTTTCTTATAAGGTGGTTCTTATGAAGTGGTTTCTTATATGGTGCCTCTTATAAAGTGTTTTCTTATAAAGTGGTTTCTTATAAGGTGGTTCTTATAAAGTGGTTTCTTATAAAGTGGTTTCTTATAAGGTGGTTCTTATAAAACGGTTTCTTATAAGGTGGTTCTTATAAAGTGGTTTCTTATAAGGTGGTTCTTATAAAGTGGTTTCTTAAAAGGGTTTCTTATAAGGTGGTTCTTATAAAGTGGTTTCTTATAAGGTTGTTCTTATAAAGTGGTTTCTTATAGGGTGGTTCTTATAAAGTGGTTTTTTATAAGGTGATTCTTATAAAGTGGTTTCATATGAAAGAATGCGTGTAATCTTTCTGGTGCACACCGCCCTATTGGCGTTAATTTTCAAACTGTGGCGTTAAATATACCAGCGCTAGATGTATAATTTGTCATAAATTTTGCCAATTAGTGCTGGTTGTGAGTTACACCCGGTGTTATCATAAGGCGCGATACTTTCCATACACATTTTTCTCTAAGCAAATTTAACAAGCACATTGTTGCTTGTTGACACTCGACTTGGGAAGGCCAAATTTACATCTGTTTGGTCAATTTGATGGCCAGTGCATTAATTAAAATCAACATTTATTGTTGTCATCTTTTTTCTTTGAAACTTAACTCTCTTTCAAAATTCGAATGTCTCCTTAACATTGCTTTTTTTATCCTTTTTATTTTTTATGTTTCTTCACTTACCCACTTCAGGCTTAGCTGTTTTCAATAAGTTGCTTTATTTTAAAACGAATTTAAGGCTCGTGTTGCTTTTTGAAACGCTTGTAATTACAATTAACCAGAATGTCTGTACTGCTATCTCAATTTTTCGTCAAAGGACTGTAGCAACAGAGAAATATATCTCATAAACCTTTATGAAGGCTTACTTTTAAAAATATCTACTTCAAATCACGTTCGACATGAAGTGTTATAACATTTTTGCATGATCAGCAATAATGGTGGTAGATATGATGCAATCTATCCACAACTAGGAAACAATGAACATTGAATGGTAGTTTAGTTATTAAGAACTAATTTCCCGGTCCACCCAGGAAGACAAAATAATTAAAAACCTACATGCAGCAATTACTTGTCACAATTTACCCCCGGGATCAATTTCTATCATGTACATGTCGGGCCAATGATATATGAAAGAGTGTCAGTTTCGCGCGCGCTTTTTTTTTTCTTTTTGCCGCCCTGTTTGATATCAACTATTTATTATTATAGATTGTCATTTTTCACGCGCAGAAAGAAATTTGGGTGAGCAGTTATTGGTTGTTTGCTACTAATACTAATTAGAAAATATGACCTCTAAAACAGCCAGGTACACGTTTTTCTTATGAGAAATCTGGCCGGGGGGTCTATTTTGAAAGTTTACTATTGCCGAAGTTCTAGCTCCAGACATGATGAGTTCCTAAACAACGTTTTATTCTTTAGTTGGAAAAATAAGATCTATAAAGGCATGTACCGAAGAGACAATAAAAATAATTTTTCTTAAATAAACTGTCATAAAGTATATTCCCATTGATATATTCAACTTGTTCAAAAAAAACATAATTCATTCACAAACGTGCGGTTATTATTATGTCCGCTAAAATTAATATCATTAAGTTTAACGATATCAAACTAATACCCTTTTTATTTCCTAATGTTATAATTTGAGGATGTTTCCTCTACTAAGTATTCCTTGATGTGTTTTTCTATTGTAGATTGTTTTAGCGTGGTTAACATTAAAGTATAATTCCATATTTTGCCTTCCTCTTTTTCCTCCCTGTCTATCATAAATCTAAAATATGCTGACCGATGATATTGTTGTAATTTTGAATGTTCAACCTTCTAAGCCTATTTAAATATGCGTTTAACAATTATTTTTTTAACAGTGTTTTGACTGTAAACAGCATTTAGATCATATAAGTTAGAGTACCTAAACCACCCTGATCTGAGTTCCGTGACTGACAGAGAAACACTATTCTTCTTACTACGCTTACTTAAATCGAATACAGTTGATTCAATATGAATAACTTTGCTAAACTGGATACAGTGGATTCTTTCTACCTCGAATACAAACTTGATCAAACTTTTTTTCCATCCCTCTTCGAATTCTTTCTCGAATATGCACTTTGTTTATTTTTTCATTTTAACCTATTTTTTTCTCCTTAATCTCTCGAATTTATCATTTCTTAAACAAATTAAGGGCCCTTTGCAACCTTGTCTCCAGGGGTTCTTGCCTTTTTGAGATATTAAGGGTCAGCCTTTAAATAAGCGCTAGCAGCTTTGACAGGTACAAAATCCTGGGCAAAACAGGATAAGGCCTTTTGCTTAGGAGACCTTCACTGTGTTTTCATATACTCACTTCGGCGCGTTTTAATCACATCGACAAGCTGGGCTAAGCTAATGAAAATTTACAGGGGAATTAAAGTTAATAAATTCCTATAAAGTTTATTAATTTATTTATTGAATTAAGATATTATTTGCTTACAAAGTATTAATTAATCTATTAATAATTCCTAACCTCAAGAAATGAACAAAACTTCACGAAAAGACCAGCTTACAAACTTCATATTTTGGTTCTTGTTAAGGTGCTATATATATCTAATCGCTTGTACATATGTGAAAAAATACATTTTATATACACTATTATTTACAACAGGCTATATATCTTTTTTTAAATAATATATATATATATATATATATATACTAACTGTCAATATAATTTCCTGTCCAGCATTAGTATTTTTGTTCTGGTTGCTATAGTGACATACAATATGGCTGACCAGCGCTCTTTTAAACAATGTTTTTCGCTTTTTATTTTATAGTATTTCTCAAGGTTTCATGTCACAATGTCACAAAAAAATGTATGATATAAGTTCAGCATAGGAAATGTTCTTACTAACTGTCTTTTTCTTTTCTTTATTTTTTTTGTTTTTATTTTTCTTTTCTTTATTTTTCTTGTTTTTATTTTTCTTTTCTTTATTTTTCTGTTCTTTTTTCTTCCTATTTTTTCTTCTTTTTCTGTTTTTTCCTTTACGCTTACTCTTTCTGTATTTTCGTCTCAATTTTTCTCGAATTAATTTTAAAGAGTTAAAAATCCCTTTACTGTTCTTTTTCCTGTTCTTCCGATTTCGCTTTCTGCGTTTGATTTTCCGCTGCTTTTTCTTACTTCGAAGTTTGCGCGGAGGGGCGAGCGTCGGTATTTTGTTATCAATCTGACATGGTCGACATCTGCATTTAGTCGCTTTCTTCACAAGAACCTGTTTTTCTTCAAGCCCACAATCAAGAGTCACTACAAATTCCTCTTCCGCCACTGGGCTACACATTGAGCACTCGAAATAACCCGTCCTTTGTCGGGGTACAAACGCAGTGGAACATAGTCCCGAACAAGCTGTCTTCTTGACTTTCTTAGACTTGCATCCGTGAAATAAACCTACTTCTTCCATGAATGATATCACCTGGCATGATTGTTGTGCAGATCTATGGCTAGGGAGTAGGTTTTCTAGTATTTCGTTTATACTAAGACTATCTGTTAACGTCGGTGCCGTATATACGGTGACGGTTAGATGAGCAGCTAACAAGAGAATGTAAATATCTGAAAATAAAACACAAGCAAACATTGTCATTTCTTTATTGTTGTTCGAGATAGAAGGCACCTATTGAAAGGAAATATTACCGATTGCTACCTATTAGCTTCATAGAGCGGTCAGGGAAATTTAATTTAAAAAATTAAAAATACTAAAGAATGCAACAAGCAGTATACTTACATTTCATTTTGTTACGTGCAGGAGAGTTCGTGTTACAGTATGTTGCATTGTCGCTTGCCATTGATACACTAAAACATAATAGCTTTGTGCTTCTCTATTTATGAATGTGACGGAAATTACAAAATGACAGATTACAGTTGTAATGAGATGACATCTAGCATTATTGGAAAGGTAATTTGCAGCTTATACGTTTATTAGGAACATTAAAACAAATGTCTCATTCAAAGACGTCCAATTCAGAAGCATGTGAAGAAAGGAGAACGTCTTTTTGTTATTTTTGATGTCATCCGACTAACTGGAACAAATTTATGAATCTATTGGGTTAAGAGGAAAACCCTTTTTGAGGCCAAGTTTAACCGATTTTTTGAAGAAACAGTTAGTTTCTACCTAGCTAAAATGTAGGGGTGGAACATGACGTTAACAATAAGGTTCTAGTTGGCTAGCAGAGACTAATAACGTTTTAAGAGTGAAAATTTTGCCCATCACATATTCGTCCCCAGGGTTTACTGAACATTTACACGAATCATAAAAATGGCAAAATGTCTTAGGACTTGTCTTCGGCTCAAAAAATATTGTTTGATAACAATGATATGCTAAAACAACGAGATATACACTTTACTTTATGACTTATATCTAAATAAAACTCCCCCTTCCTCCCTCCTCTATTCGTGTATACGATTTATGGCGATTAGCGCAAGTGGTTTTGATTTATGGCGATTAGCACTATTTTAGGTGACGGCACCTTAAGTAGCAATACAATGATGTTTTATATCTACAAGAAAAACCGCAGTTGTGCTTGAGGGAGGTACATTCACTTCTAATTTTAAACCCACAATTATCATTTGTCTTCCGTAATGTGTCGCACACTACATGATTGATTTCCCCAAGAAAAAAAATAAGTATTTACGGTCCCAATCTCCACATTTTATAGACAGATGTTAGTGCCGCTACCGCTAAATCAAGGGGTTCCATAAATCACAAAAATTAATATTTCTAGAGACGAATTTTATATTACAATGTTACTTCTCTTTTTTATTTTCCATCTCTTCTTCCTCCCATCCATTGAGCTATGAAAAACCCTTTATAACGAATTGTAATCCACAAAACAGTCAGGGTCTTGCAACACCAAAAAAGCTTTTATGTTTATACTTGCTTCTGGGGTTTTCGAACATATTAAGGCCATCCATAACTTTTGTAAGCTTCTTCAAATCGAATCAAACTCAATCTTGAAATGTGTCTAAAATACTACTATCTGCTTTAAAATCAATTACTTTAGTTCTAACGAATTTTAACATTTTGTTTAGAGTTTCTAAGAATCCAATAAGAGTAATTGAAAATATTTTCCGTATTTTACATAAAATCAAAAAAATCGGAAAAATAAAATGATTCTTCTTGATCAAATAAAATGGGTGTTTATTTTATTTCTAAGGATATTATAAAAGTTATTATACTTTTCTGATTATGAGGATTTCCATAGAAATTTAAGGGGTAGTTTTGAGTAATGACCAATTTCTTAGAGGCTCTGGAAGTTATGGGACCTGCAAGTTTAGCATGGAGGTGCCTAATTAATAGATATATAAAATAATTCAATAAGTATCATAAACCGTGCAGAATAGCAAAAAAGAGTTAATTTAAAAACCAAGGCCGGAATCCCCCCCCCTCCCCCCACACACACAGAAACTGAAGAGTTGTTATGAGAATGTAAATATACTAAATGACGAAAATTAAGTATATAAAATAATATTCGGTAAGTATGTGATTATTTTTATAAAAGGTAGTTGAAATTTTTTATTTTGACGGAACTTTTGATAAAATATATGTGGTAAATGCCTGTCTTCACATACACGTTTCACAGTTAGCCTTTGATGGCTTAGTGCAACTCCTTTGTTAGTGTCAACATTGTGAACAACTTGCAAATAAGATTGAAAATCCAATTAAGTTACAGCTTATTGTGGTTTCCCATCCAATAAAACGTCTGACTGGTGGTTATATTAACATTCTTTCCTGGTGGATAGGAAATGATGCTAATTATTTTTTAACCAAACAAAAGTTTTTTGTCTCGGCTTTATTCTTTGGCATAAATATGACCTATTGAGCAATACCAGTAAAAATTAAACCTCTATTGTTCTTTCCAAGACTAAATATATAAACATAAAACAATTATGTTAATCTAAATGATCCACCAAAGCATGCAGTATGCTTTGGATTCTCATTAGCTTCTGAGATTGTGTTTCTCTTCATTAATTATATTGGCTAGGGTGGGAAAATATTTTTACGTCGATTAAGCTCTTAAACAAATTTTCCATTACCACGTCCATCTGATTCTTGATTAATCCTAATAAGATGAAAATGATACACAGGTGCGTCTAATTATGCAATAAAGTCTAAAAAGAATTCCTGATTGCCACACTTCATCAAGAAGTTTTGTTAGTTTTGTTAAGTGCAGCTATGTATGGACATCCGGTGAGAAACCAATGGCTGATAATAATGTTAATCACAGTTTGATGAGATGAAGTTCTCTTCTATCCTAAGTAATTGAGTTTTTTACTAGCATACCACACAAGCACCATAAGTGATTCTTTCTATTTTATTTTATTGGTCAAAACAAACAACTTTACAAGTATTTATTTATAGAAACTAGTGAAAAGATTTAAAAACTGGCAGTTTCCTAATCTTTTGGCAATTTTAATACACTGAAAGTTTCATATTTGGTTTCTCAAACTCAAACTGCATTTAAATAACATAAAAGCTTTTATTTTTCACTATAGTTCTATTAATAAATACAAACAAAGATTGGAAAACATGCGATTATTCAGTTTAAACACAAAATGTCTCGATTGAAATTGTTTCGATTTGAATCGCTTGTCTCTACGCTAGATGACTTATCGCTTGGCGTGCTTCAGTTAAGCGAGCAAGAATAAAGTAAGAATGAACAAGGGGGTGTCTAGTTCAAGACGAGGCATGAAATTATTGAAGACGAGACATGAAATTATTACAATATACGATCGATTGAAGAAATGAGACATATTTTATTAGCTGTATTGATTTAAACAGAATGTTTTTTCCAGATTGTAAGATCATCATGGGATACCGCATATTTCCATTTATCTATCCGGAAGGATGTACCAGTAATTTTCCCATATTAGGTAAATTTAAAATTAAACGAGGTAGTGTCGCTTGGTGACGATTTAAACAAAAGCTTTTTATCAAATTTTCATCTAGAGATCATTATGGCCAACAACAGAAACATAACCATATTATTACAGTAATAAAAATAACAGAAAAAGTATCTATAAAAAACAATAGTTGAAATTTTGGAAAACACAATAATTTTTAGTTAATAAAGAGAAGTTTTAAAAGAAATAGTAAAAGGGAAAGAACAAATCATTTCTTTTTTTTTATTCTCTTCTCCTGGCAAAAAGAAAAAAGGACGTACATTTCGCCTGTCATGCAATTTCGTCCCCCGTCATCATTATTTTGATATTGACGTAAGAATTAATACGGGCGCTTAAAACATATTTTACCTTAACAAAGTGAGGTAAAGGCGCTCTGTTGGGGAAGTAAAACTATTCCAATAACAATGGTATGTCACAAAACATAAAATACAAACAAAAATGTGTCTGAAACAATGATTTACAGTTTCTTATGAGATTTTAGAACTTTAAATTTAGGAGTATTTTGTGTGAGGTTAAACACGTTTCGTTCTGCATTTTATCACAGTCACACGATTTTCTTGTGACTTTGAATAGAATTTCTTATAAAGTTCTTCCGAGGCTTTTCTCAGCCTTGCTAATTGACCTAATTACAACTTCCTAAATAGACTCTCACATCTCACATGCTTGGCTTCTTGACATTCAGTGAGAGGTCAGGCTTATGGAATTTTCAGTAATTTTTGATCAGGGAGAGTTAATTAATGTCAGAAAAACATTTTATTTTGTTTTTAAATATTTTTATTTTTTGTTTTACCTTTCCATCATCATCATCATGATATTTTCAAATAGATTTTTTTAACTCTTTCTAACTTGCGGACTAAAAAACAACTTCCATAAATAGCGTGTTAATGTACAATAATTATTCTCTTTAATATTCAGTACTATTTTTTAATAGCTTTCAGTGAAAAGTTTTACTACAAAAGCGCTCCTTCACTGAAAATCGCGTGCACATGTGAGCCATTAGAATTTTCTTATTTCACGCAATAAAGCTATTTGCACGATTTTTAATTATTTTTCTTACTTGGGAATTCTAAAGCATTTGAAAACGTTCTTGAAAATCACAAAAGTACAAGTTTGAAAGCAGACACTCATAATAGGGGTGGGTTCATTGTTGGCTAAAAAACGCCATGTTTTAAGGTTTGGCGTTTCTTTGAGGGCGTGTTACCATTACAAGCCAGTGAAGAAAAAAGGGGGAAAGGCAAAATTGACTAAAACACCATTAGGTACTAGTCTTCACTTCGTACGTCTTTTTATATTTGATGGAACCTACAGTGCGGCTGTTAAAAAAACTTTGCAATCCCTGGACGAAAATTTGCCCATTGGGGTGAACTTACTTTGTGTCCAAAATAAATGCGTCTTCAAACTCGACGACAGCAGGAAACAAATTTACACGTTGAATTTTTGCGCTAGTACGAACTTCTTCTATGACGTGGGTGGATGTATACAAAGTACAAAGATACAGGTTACAAGAAAAGAAAAATCACCAGGGTAATAACAAACCATTTTGACAGAGACAGGAAAACTTACGGAGCATTTCTGCACTGTCACATTACCACGCGCGTTTAACTGACGTTTCAAATTTTTACTGCATCAATTAAAACCAGTTAAGATGCATGAGGCAATGCTTAAATATTAATTATCGCAATTAATAGCCCACTCAAAATTCCACATAAAATTCTTCTGACATTTCTGACGCTACAACTTCAGTTAACACACATAAATGCTTTCGATGTAATAGTTAATCGTGCGAAAAAATTTATTGCATCACTGAAGAGCGATTATAGGTATCATATAATGTGTTTATATTATTCATCAATTTTTAAGAAAAAACTTTTATGGATACTTAATCCCTTGCTTTCGATACAAGTTCTATATCCAGGTGAAGTTGGTTAGGCGTTGACTTAAGCAAGTGCAATTAGCCTTAGTTTAGGCCCGGCATTAACTTAAGATTGGCTTTAACTAAGGGTTGTCGTTGACTTAGGCCCGGCGTAAATTAGTCCGGAATTAACTTATAGCCAGCTAGCTACCAAGGTACGTTACGATTTTATGCGATTGAGAATTGAGATTCGTCTAGTTGTAATTTACATGGTCAT
This sequence comes from Hydractinia symbiolongicarpus, assembly GCF_029227915.1. NCBI lineage: Eukaryota > Metazoa > Cnidaria > Hydrozoa > Anthoathecata > Hydractiniidae > Hydractinia > Hydractinia symbiolongicarpus. Next base: position 11,159,049 of record NC_079878.1, read on the forward strand.
GTTGCAGTTAAAATATAAGCTATATATCGTTCTAATTAAAATCGGTTACCATTTATTTAATAGTCAAATTCCCCTGAATTAACTCACGTTCCCTGCTTTGAAGCGAGTGTGCGGTGACGGATCATATTCTAAAAGTTTTGCATACATTCCATCGTCTCCTTTGAGAATGTGAGATAACTCTGACTTCTTTAAAAAAAATTCTTAAATTATAGTCAAAAGGGTACTATTGGGTAAAAAAAAGTACAGTGGAATCTCTCTATCTCGAACTCTAGAGGGACCAAAAAATTTGTTCGAGATAGAGAAAGTTCCAGATAAGGAAAGGAAAATACCTTAGGCGGACCACAAAGGGACCGAGACTTTAGTTCGAGATAGGGAGTCGTCAAGATAGAGAGATTCCACTGCATTTTCAAATATGCTAAGTGAGGAGAAAAAAAATTATTCCTGATCTTATAATGACATAAGAGAATTTATAAATAAAGATATTACTCAAAATACTACAAACCGACTTTTACTTTTTAGATCTACAATACTGCATAAAAAATGCAAACTACAGGATGTGTCAAATAATACCTTTTGTTCGGTCCTAAAAACAGAAAATTGGATAAAATTTTAAAACATTACAATTCCGAATTACCAAATATACCTGCAGGAGACAGTAAAAATAATGATTACACCAGAAAAAGCCATTCTTGTGAAATAAGGCTAGTTTGTTCGTAGATAGGCTACAAGTCTTTGTTGGATCACTTCCATTATTTCGTAGCAGGTAATATCTTCCACAAAAAGACGCTGTAACATATTACATACATAGCTCTCCCACCACAATGTCCATACTCCTCTAAAAGACTGTTAGCTACTATGTCTGTTACTATCCCTTGGTACGTTTTTTTCAGTAAAACTTCTAATTATTAAATCAGTTATTTATTTTTTCAGCCTCTGGTAAAAATTATACCACAGCTAGCCAATAAAAACTTAGTCGACTTTAAATATTCTCATTCCTGCCTTTGTGTTTAGTAGTTTATTGTCATTTTTCTTGTGTGTTATCGTTTGCGGTGTAAAGGGAGGAACAGACGGGTAGGTTTAATATCAGTTTATTGGTATTAGCTAATAAATGTTTGTTTTACAATTACTTATATTAGGCAGCTATTAGAATTTGAGTATAGTGCCTCGAATGCAAAGTTAGGTATGCTCTTTTCATGGTTAGCTATTTATGAAAAGAAAAAAATTGTTTCCAGATGGATTATTTCTTTGAAGATTGTTAAACGGTCATTTTTGCTTTACTTGTTAAAATAAGAAGATTTCGCGTGAAGAAGTTTTCGCAAAAGAATATGTTGGTGCGCGAAATGATAGAAGTATTTTGTCTGTTTGTGCACCAACATCTTCCTGCAAAGTGTTTAAAAATAAAGAGGGATAATTCAATTCAATTAAAAAAACTGCAGTATTTACACAGTACACAGTATTTTGAAGACTAACCATTGTACCGTAGGCCGTTCGTTTGATAAGTCCTAGACGGTACAGAATGGTTAATGGCCATTTTTGAGGTGTTTTATATTTTTGCAATATTTTTTTTTGTATTTTTGCATGTTTACATATTTAGCATGGATAAATCTTTAATAAATCAATTTAAAAATTTTGGCTGCATAAACGCACATCCTGACTGTATTTTTACTGTTCTGTTACCTAATTTTTTATTCCGTTTGTTTTTATCATAGCCAACATTATTCTTTATTGTGTGTTATATTCACAAATCTTATTTTACTAAGGTGCAGAGAGAAACCAAGGGAAGCCCACCAAGGACCAATAGATTGGTTCCAGAGAGGGAGATATTTGTGAAGTATATTGTTTTGTGGCACCATGGCCTTTTTAGAAAGCTATAGCATTTTACTTTAATTTGCGTCCCCTTTGTTCAACTAGAGAGTGTTGGTCGTCAACCACTTATTTAGTATTTCATTCATGTTATCGCCGTGGTTTGGTCAGATAAAATTATTTTCTGTTAAACATCCAGATATTTTAAAAAAAACAAAGAGAAAGTTTTCGATGTAGAAACAAAAACATGGAAACTTAAAGTTCAAAGATATAAGAACAAACGAATTTAGAAGCATGGCTGGCAATACATTTACTGTGTATGTGCTATACAATTTGTGAAAAAGAAATACAGTATTTTCAAATTTATTGACAATCTTTTGGTAAGAGCGTGTGCTACCATAAAAACTTCTTTGGTTCCCTGATTCAATCGTTGTTCGACCAATCTTTCAACTGCAGGAGAGTAAGAGTTGGTTGTTTTTTTTATGACGTTTTTATTAAGCCGACGATGCTATAGTTGACGTGTTCATGATCGCCTCAACTGTTTAATGAGAATTTAACGCAAATGTACAATTGAAATTCTCATTCAGTGAAAACGCGGTTGAGTTCCCTATCAATGTTTCTTGTATACGGCAAAATCAAAATGTTTAAATGGAATTAATTTTTTTTCTATTCCATATAAAGCTTTAAGAGAATTTTGCTTTTTATTTTAAATTTAAAGTTACATGAAAATTAGATGTAGCAAAGAATGCCTGTATTTTTCTTCCCATTCCCTTTAGTAGAGAGAATTCCCTTTTGCACAGTGCATTGCATGTAGCGAAAAAACTGTCCGTTAATTGCGGTCCATTTTTTAGGATTTGACCGAGACTTTTTGACCATCACATTTTGTCCGTGAAGTAGCTAGTCTGTTAATTATGGAGTCAACTGCAGTTTGGGTATCTAAGACCTTTTTTTCTTTTCAATGGGTATTATGATAATACTGGTCGTTAGCCCGTGGAAATATCCACGAGTTCGCCCGTCCTTTTTATACCGCATTGCGTGGGTCTCGCTACCTACCATTTTGCGTGACAGACAGTAGGACGGACGGACGGACGGACGGATGGACAGACGTATACGGGTATTATAAGATAGATAGCACACACTATCTATTTACAGTACGCGAATATATTTCCACCTATGACTTTATAGTTTTGTTTTTTTACTTTGGAAATAACACCTTTATTGTTTTATTGTTTATTTTACACTGGTGTGAAATCATATGACATTATATTTCCCTTTTCTTCTTTGTATTGCTTATGATTTTGTACTTTTATTCTGTCATTTAAAAATAATAATCTATGTATGTTTTTTCCCCGTAATATCGTAAATCGATTTTATAATATCGTAAATCGATTTTGCTCTGTAGTAAATTAAATTTTGATTTTACGCTTTAGAATCATGCTTAAAAACACTCGAAAAGAAATAAATAAATAGTAAAATAAGACCGGTGTGAAATTTCACTTCTAACAGCGCAATTTGAACGTGTAAACAATTGCTCACTGTTCTGATGCTATCATATAATCACGCGGTGATTGCGTATAGACATTGGCGCTTCTATCCGGAAGGGATTCATGGTGCTATACCGGACCTGTTTTTAAGTTTTAACTCTTAATTATTGGTAGATGCACTTTTGGATTTAAGGTTGTATTCATAAAAAGAGTTTCTATTGGTACTTTGTTACCGAGGGTCCTGCGAAGGGGTCCTCTCAGCTTAATTCATTCTAACTTCATTATTAAGTCTCATTACTAACAACTTCATGCTACAAAGAAAACATTCAAATGTCAACTCGTAAGTCAATCTATTCGATTCAATATAACTCAGATTAATGGAATTGCATGGTACCTTCAAGCAACCCCAAACCTAGAGGAACAAAAAATCTCCGTCCAAATACATTGTCAAGTTCGTTTTCCTCATTATTTATCTTCGTACCAGTCTTTAATACTTCAACGAATCCTATCTCGCCAACACACCAACTTATCAAAATCGTCAATAAATACAAGTTCATGTGATTCTATCTTAACGAAAACCTTCATTGATAACCGCTCTAACTAAATTTTTAACAACGGTCGCATCTCCGTCCTTGCTCGTAAGGTTAATTTTAAAAGATAATCTCCACAAATCATAAACAACACCATCATCATTAAATAGATTGGGAAACCTAACAGTCAAAAGTTTGTTTTGATCAATCGTTCTTAGATAATTAGTCGCCGATCTATGCTGCTTCAATTCTTAATTCCGCTTTCTGCTAGAAATTCTCGTAGGTAGTAAATTATTCCCATACATTTTTTATTTACCCAATTTTTCTTCTAAAATGTAGAACAATCCCGAAAGGATAGTCCATAATAACCCTTTCATTACCATCTACAATACTAACATCTAAAGAATAAATACACGACCACAACAACCACTTCGGATCCAAGTTTAAAACACTTGAACACCGAATCTCATCCTCACCCACATGTCAAATATATATTCCCTACATCTCACACCATGAACTAAATTATCAGAATAATTTAAACTCTTCCAACCTAAGACCATCTAACATATCCAGCCTCTCAACCAATCCTCTTAAATTTTTAAGAAGCATCGTAAGTAGTAACTAAGGGGAAGTTTTGACGTCCTTGGGGATTCCATCCTAACGGGCGGCTCTTAATCCACTCCGACTGTAATGTCACCTTACCGCCAGAGATACGCATAGCATTGCTCTAACTTGCTTGCCTGCCACACAAGCGGGTTAGCGGTCAGTAGATGGCACTATGGACTGACAACACTGAATTTAAAGTGCGCCGGAGTGGGGACTCGAAACCTTAAGATTACAAGTTGAAAACCCTATCACTACACTATCTTCGCTAACGATATCGATAGTAACCTCCCCACTTTGTCGATAAAAATTAATCCACACTCACTAAGTGTATAAAGTCCTGTCTTTATGATCTTCTCTTTACCGCCGGAGGGGAGCTTTTTATCTTTAGGAACATTATAACACGAAAAACTATACATCATAACATATCATTAACATCACTAATAATACTCTAATTTACCTGACAAACCTTACCAACAATCCTTAGATGCTTTTACCTATCCTACAAATACTATCCTAAAAAAAATCCAATTCCAAGAAAGACAAACACAACATTCCCAATAGGGGCCTAGCGAGGAATAGAAAACTTTTCCTCGCGAGGCACATCGTAGTCACTCAACTTAGGTTCCTTAACTCCGGCAACCTTACCACAGCTATCTGAAAGTAACTTCTCATTTCATCCTAATAGTCACTAAAAATATTCTACTAATTATTATGTCAATCCTCTTTGACCTCTTCGAGTTAAACCTATCCCTAACCTCCTAGAGGAAAGTTAAACAAGATAAACACATTTGACTTTCTCCCTGTCACTAGCATGCTTGGGTAACGGGTATGGGTAACGGAAAGCAGTTCTCCTCAAACCTCCACCGCTATCAATTATCCACCTTGAATACATAATTCTCTAGCAATCACCCTGACTATTCTTATCGCAAGACATGGACAACCTCTCAGGACAATACTTCACGATCCCTACCAACACCATATTCATTACAAACAGTATTATAACCCTCCCCTGACCAATTAATATAATATTGAGAAAAACCACTTTCACGTGTGAAATATCCTCCTGACATGATATCTATATTTTTTTCCAAATGTCTAGCAAAAACACCTAAACACGTAAAGGCACAATAAATAACAAATCTAAGCTGAACAGACGAATAACCAATATACTTATCACTATTCGAACACCCTTACCAGATAACCACTAATTTGACAATCCCTTTCTATCCTAATCGGATAACTTACAACTTGTATTTACAAATATTTAATTTCTTGTTAGATATAATATAACTATTGCTCCCACACCAGCAAAAGTTGTAAGCATGGAGGCAATGGCTATCCACTGCTCCCTAAACAACGTCTTTACCCGTTCCTTTTTAAAAACATCCGTATTTATTAACAACCTAAACGACTCCTTTACTCTTTGCAACCATATTAAATAAAATTATCCTTTAAAATTGATATTATCTAGTTATACATATTCAATTTACCTTCAGCCTTTTAATTCTATCCCTCAGCTTCCTCCTCATCTCCATATAATCATCACTCAACAAACCACCATATCAAATAGCTTCTCTGCTTCTCATACTCTAGGTCTAAATGAGCCTTTACCATAGCATATTTTTCTGTAGCACTCTTTAACGCAATCCTGTAATCTTATCTTAAACTTATCGATACCAAAAACCTCTTTCAAATACTTTTAGTATTCAAGTGTAAATCTATCCATATCAATAATTCTCACATCTCTAGCATCATTAAAAAATCTTATCCGCAGCCGCAACCACCTTATTACCATCTCTGGTAACTTATTCGCTATCTTCCCCATCTCTTTCTGTGCGTCTCGCCTTGATCTAAGATGCTTATTGATTAGCATCGACGGTAAACCTTCAATACTCTTATAAAGACTGTACACCTTGGTTTTATTTGCTCTGGTAGTGACAAGCCCGAACGTACACCCATCACCCATTAGTCCAGTATCAGCCGACACAGGATCAGCAGAAAAGAAAATTTCTTGTTTGGCCGTATCATGATCATTTTCATCACCAACATCCCTCAAAATTATAATCCTGTATATTTTACCCAAGCCAAAATAAATACCACGACTAAATTTATCACTTATCAAACAAATGAAATCTATCAAGCTGACGACAAATATAAACGAAAAATAAATACGCTCTGTGTGTTGTTGGTGTTGCATCTAAATACAAAACAGATAACAACTTACATCAAACACAGCAAATAAAACTATGGCTGCATTCCAAAAATATACAAGACCATTTACGTATCCTAATCTAATAAGGAGGGAAAGGAATTTTACAGTGACGTTACAAGATTATGCAGTAAGCATTCCCCATCGCCAATCAACAAGGCGATCCAAAAACAGCATAGAAGTCAGAGTTTAATAGGACGCAAGCTGAAAGATTGGTTGGTTATTAATACTAGAAAGGAAATGGTGGAAGGAACGTTGAGTAGATTCAAATTTAACATTTGAATTTCTTTTCTTGCCGTAATAGAAATAATGGTTAGATGGCTGTATTTGTCCACCTAGTGTTTGAATAACTTTGTCACTAAAGATTCAAATTATACCTACACCCAGCCAACTGGCGTTGCTGAACATTTAAACCAACCTTGTTCCCGGGAGATTCTGCCTTAATGATTAATTTGATAGCGGAAAAATTATTACTGATCACTCCGTAATAAAACTTTTGAGGTATTTCAAATGCGAACACAACGGTTAACTTCGAGGCAACGTAACGCATAACAAGACAAATAGATTAAAAAATATTAATTTTCAACGTGTTTCATAATTTTAACCTGGAGAATGAAAAATATTCTAGGTTTTAACCCTATTATAATATTGGGCGATAGACATGTAGTGCCTCTTTGACTAGGCATCATCTTGTTACGCACGCGCATTAATATTAGAATTTTGTGACTTTTCCTAACTTGAATCACGTTTGTCATTAAAAATTTCGGACATTCATTAATTAGGGTTGTAAAATGTCGTATTGGTTATATAAATATTTGTTATTGTTTTTTGGTTACCAAGTGGTTGCCAAGGTGTTGCTTAAAAGATCGTTACTGAAAATTAAACACAGGAATGACGTTATAACACCTTTCTCCCCAGGGTTTTTTTCCTTCTTAATACGAGAGATGACAGCGATTTATAAGGCAAAAAACCTTGGAGACGAAGGTGGACGTTATAACTGATTCCGTTTACGCCAGTATATTGATTTTACGTTGATCATTTTAAAATGCGATATACAAGTTTAATGACAGGAGTATCAATGATTTTTTTGAAAAATGGGTCTTTATATCTTTTCTCGTTAAAATAAAAAACTTACCTGTAGATGTCTTCGATTTTGATCTCTTTTTTCGATAAAACAACTTAAGACATTCTGCAACTATGGAATAGCAGTTTAGGAAATATATCCCGCGAGCAGTTTGTACCACCTCAGGGTTACACGGGCCAAGAACGCGTAGGTATAATAGGGTTAGCCTGTTTTCAAGCTTTCTCAGGAGTAATTGCGAAGGATAAAAATACCAATTGAACAAAAAAAGAATACTTTTTACATATATTTATTTACATACAGAAATATATAATACAATATCAGTCAGAATCACCCGCTCAACGAATCAAATTCGACCTTGAGATATCACAGCCTGCATTTTTATTTTATTTCAAGCTACCTGCTATCGTAACTTTTAAGAAAGAGAAAAAAAAAAAAGAAAAAGTAAAGAGCACAAAATTTGAAATTTTACAATAATTACATAATGATGTTCCCAAGTATCTTATCACCACACATGTGGTTTAAAAGTTATATCATGGTCACACTCGTTGAGTGCTAAAACAGATTACTACCACCGGAATAATTATAGTAAGAAAAGACAATACAGACGTTTCAAAAAGCAGTCTCACGTATATACATAATTTTAAATAAATGCTTTCAAATCAAACAGTATTTTGAGATGTGTTAAAATTAAAGAGTTTCAAGGTCTAAGTACTAAGTTACCAAGACTTTTAAATTATTTTTACACTTTTTATGTGCGCGTATTAAAGTCATTATAACAATTTTTCGTTCAGTGTTTTTATCTTCTATTAGCTAAAACCATCAAAAAATGACGGTAAAAAAAAAAAAACATTAAGCGTCCACACAAATACAATTTTGTTTACTAAAACCAACACAACTAATATAATCGTCACAATTGTAACTGGATAACAGAGGCGAATTGTTCTCGATAATATAATCAATGCCGGGTTTGGTGCCACGCGTTATCGTTTGATGCTAGGAGTTCCTCAATGCAGCTGCCGACATTATCTTTGTGTTTCTTTAATAGCTTCTCGTTCATCTCTCGGTCAAAGAATCCCATCTCCAAGAGTTGAACCATACTATCTTTATCTCCATCTTTAAACGGTGTAGCAACCTGAATAGCAAGAACAACAACTTATACACAACACAAGGGTGTGGTGCGAAGCTTATCATGACATTTCATAAAGGATGTCAGAGTATGACAATAAAGCTCTTCTTTACGAAAATCAATGAATGCGGAAATAAAAACCTAATTCTGCGACCACATTCTTGCAAACTGCAAGTTCAAAAAACTGAATGGCGAAATTCTGGGTGTTTGTTTCTTGAGATATTTATTTTTGCAGTTTAGGTTTTTATAATTTTGCGATTTGAAGTAAAATTTCCAAGGTTGATCAGTTTTTTCTTTCAACATTATACGTGTATTTAGGGTTAAGATTTTAAGTAAGTGAACGCAGTCAAGTAATTCTCAATTAAAAAAAATAATTTCCTACCGGCGGTGGCATCGATACTTCAACTTCTCCTTCTCGATACTGAACTTTGGGAGGTGATTTGCTGTTTAAGCTAACGATGTTTCCCACAGTGTTACCGACGGCAGATGCAGCACTGGCTGCTGCATCCACAACACTCGCCATAACATCAGTTAACGCTTCACCGAATGAAGGATCCTTCTATAAAATTTATATAATAAAAAAATAGTAAATATAAATATACTTGATAATATATAATAAGTTTTATTTATTCAGTTTTATTAATTCGTTAAGCTTCTTTCCTAACAAGGAGATTATATTGAGTAAGCGTTTTACAAACCTCAGTTTTAATTTCTTCTGGTCGTTGTCGAATTTGTTGTGTAAATTTCACTGATGGAGGGTTGAACACAGACAGAGTGGGAGAAGGTTCGCGAGCTACGAGGAAAAAAGAGGAAAGTGATTATAAATTAATTAATTTTATTTCAAATTTAATTCTGATCAATTAAAGAGGGTAATGTAAGTGGGGACTTATTATGGGAAATGTATAGAATTGGAATCTTCTCAAATGAGTTTGTTTTAAAATAGGTTTGATTTACATCTAACTTTTACTAGAAAAGTCATTGTTCAGGTACGCAAAGCCTCTGTCTTTCGGGTATTTAGAAGTATTTTATAGGAAAAGTCAATTTATACTCTTCAATCTTGTATTAGAACCGACCTTTCTCCAGCCGATAAATTTCCATCTCTTTCCTTCTGAGTTGTTCTTCTCTTATCATTTGAGATTCTGTGATGGAATCTAATTGGTTGTTAGATTCAGATTCGTTGACATTAACTTCTGTGACTAGTGGAACAGATGGATCAGAGTTGTTTGTTATTTCTTTAGCTTGCTCAAGTAATGTCCTTGGTTCAACTGGGCTGGGTGGAGACAAGACAGCGTCTGTTTTCTTTCGTATTATCATGATCTCATCATGCAGTGATGGCTGAGTAGAGATAACATCTTCAGGATAATCTGGCTGTGTCATCACAACAGTTGGAGATGCCGGTTCGGGCGACATAATGGGTGAATTTGATTTCTCAGGCTCAGTAATGCTTTCGTCCATTAGGTTTAAGTTGCATGGCGGTTCAAAAGACGCAATATCAGGTGGGGATCTAAAACAAATAATAAAAATAATCTAGGGTCAAGAAATTTAGCAAAATTACAAACATAAAAACTCTTGTTGTTCTCAGGTATGTGAAAAAACAAACAAAAGGCACAACATAGACAATTAGCACAAATTTGGTCAGAAATACACTACAGTAGACTTTTAAATCTTCACCTCTCAACTGGTGGTACAGAAGCAACAAGATCAACTGGCATTTCACCTTCATTAACAGGTGAGAATTGATTGCATGATTCAATATCACCTTCGTTTACACTCACAGAAGGTGAAAATTGATTGCATGATCCAATATCACCTTCGTTTACACTCACAGAAGGCGAGAATTGATTGAATGATTCAAAAACATTGCTGTCATAAGAATTAATACCCTGGTACTCTAAAAATTGTTCCGCATCTAATGGTGAATTCAAGTCAAAACATTTTGGCACGACGATAAATTCTTCTGTGTCAATATCTTTATTAAAATCCACCAAGTCTGAAAAATATAACTGATTTTCATTATAAAGAATTTTCAAGTCCTAAATCTGCTGTAAACATTTGAAAGTAAAGATTTGGTGCCATATTGAAAAGGCAAAGTGCAGAACATTGCTAGCAACCATTTTCATTACACAAAGAAAGCAAGGAAATTATATAACTACAATGCATTGCGTTACCTGGTTTAGTAGAACAGCCTGCAGCAGCTTTATTACCTGGAATATAAATTTTCACATTAAAACAGTCCTCTTTTGGACAATTTTCGAACATTTCCACAAGAATTACCTGCCAAAACCTTTTATTTGCATATTAAAACAAAATACCTTGTAAAATTTCCATAGGTAATGGAATCTCACTCTTCTGTATTACCATTACATCACTCGATGTACGATCACTTTCATAGTCCAAAGAAAAGTTCTTGTCGGCCTCACAAAGTTCTGCCTCATTATTGCAAGCAACTTCTTCTACAAATAGACCTTCAACCTTTCCTTCGTTGTTCGTTAGAGCTTCCTGAGAAGTTTGCACTATTTGTAGACCAGATAAAGCTGTGGTTAAATTATCATCTTTTAATGAGTTTGTATCAGTTGAAACCACTCTCTGTACTTTTGGAGGGTCATTCACTTCAAAATGAAAGGTTTCATTGGAAATTGTAGTCTCTTGTTGTTGTCTAAAAGAAAAGTATCTAGTTATTCTAAATTCTTGCTTAAGTATTTTTTGTCAACAACAATTTAAACTTACAGTTTAGTTCGTCTCATATACTTTTTGGACTGCTCTTTCTTGTTCTTCTTAAACTCATTCTTTATCTTCTTCCATTCCTTCTTCCTTGCAGCTCTTAAAAGTTCTCTGAATAAAAAAGTGATGCTTCAGTCATTCTTAGTCAATAAAGACAGCTAAGGTATATATTTTTAGATTAACTTAAATTAAATAGACTTAAATTGATCATGCTTCAATTTTAGTCTAGACCTATGTTCCAGGCAGGGAGGCAGGCAGGCAGACAGGGGATATATTCAAAGAAGATTATTAACCAATTATTGCAGTTTAACTAATTACACAGCAGTCTATATTTTGAGTCAATTGCTTGGCGAATGCCTAGGATAATAAGGAATGTATGAATTTTTGGTTTACATATACCTTGCTTTCTCTGCTTCTTTATTTTTCTTTCTTTGTTTTTCCACCTTTTCCATGATATTTAACTCCGACCCACTGTCAAACTTTCGTTGCAATAAATCCTCCCTAAAATAGGAGCCAAATCTGCATGTCACGTGTTTTTTTAAGAATTTGTGAAAAAACAATTTTACATTTTTATTCCTCTAGGTAGTATGGTGACACCAAGATGGACAGAAATGAGTAAACATTTACTTTAAAAGGTATAAAACATCTACAAAAGATTGTTTTTGGTCTAAGGGTATAAATACAAAAACAATCACCTAAATAAAAAAGTATTTTGTAAACGAAAGGCAGTCAATGTATAGTTAGTCTACACATTAAGAACATGGGACCAACTTTTGTAAGTTTTACATTTTAAATTGGTTTTCCAGTAAATATTCAGATAATAATAGTTATAATAGTAATTAAGTTAATCATAATAAATTTGAAAGCCCACTGTTAAAGACACAAAATAGCATATTTTGAAAAGAAATAATTTTTTTTTAGGATTAGGAAATTTTTAAAAGAAATGAATCATTAGTTACTTTTCTCTTTCAGTTTCTCTTTCTTCGTAAATGTTTCCTCGCAGTAATGGCTGCAGATGTCCAACTTTTTGTCCAGCAGAAGCTGTGGGATAGTAAAGTTTTAGAAACACATGACTCGGCGTATGAATTCCATCAATTTGTTCACACATCTCGCATAAATCATAATCACTGCAATTTCTTAAAAAAAGAAAAATTAACGAGAAATTAGATTTATACATTAAACTGTGCAAAATAAAAGCAGGTTTTATGACATATAAACAAAGAATGTTTACTCACCCACATTTGTATCGTGGTCCAACAATACTACCATCACAATGATCACATATTACGTTTTGATGGTGGTACTTCACTAAATTCGAAAAATCAATTAACTAAAAAAAATCTTACAAAAAATGTAGATCAAGGTATGTGTGGAATTTAAATTTGTTAAAATTTTTTAAAGCATTTTTAATGCCACATATAGTATGTTCAACAATTTTATTGTGAAATGTAATTGTGTATAAACTATATATACCTCTTGCAGAATCTTCACCAAAATTGTTTGCAACATAGTTTTCAGCTGATGCATTTGGTGTAGTTATTGATTGTATGACAGCACCTTCCAATTGCTGAAGGATTGATTGAGTGATTTCACCTTTCATGTCACTGATATATTTCTTAACTTCCTCAGAAAATTTCTCATGCATTTCCTTTTCAAATTTACGAAGTATCTATAAGAAAAAACAAAATATACTGAATTATGACTTTAAACTTTTTTCTTAGCCAGTCACATAGGTCCTATTATGTTATATATATATATACCCAAAACATAACTTTGTAACATGTGTACAACTTCAGTTATAAAAAATGAGTTCTTTGCATAAATATATAAGCATAGTAGGAAATTGTCAATACATTTGCTGTTTTTAAATATTATGTTTCTTAGTTACCAAAGGGGGTGTTCAGGGCAATTGTGCATGGGCCATCAAAAAACTTTAAAAATAAAATACATATATATATACACTAATAGCTACTTTTTATAGTTTTACCTATAACTTGTGAAAGAAACACATGGAATGCAGTGGGAATGCAAAAAGGTATATGCAAAAACACTTATAAAAGTAGAAGAAATATAAATGTATTAAAAAAAACAACAACATGTATGTAAGAGGAAGTGTGATGACAGGAAGTGTAATGGCACTGTTTTTATTTTATTGTAAGAAGAAACAATTTTTTTAATGCATAATTTTTTATTGTATATACTGTATTATAATAGTGATGATTGATGAAAAATACCTCATTTATCATTGCTGCTTGAATGTGTTTCTTCTTTTTTCTTTTGGTCATCTTTCCACATTCATCAGAACTACTTTCTGATGATGAAGACAAGGAAGAAGATGAGGTGGATGATCTAACATAAATAATGTTTTGCTTATTTTTGTTGTGTAAAAGTTTTTAATTTTCATCAATTTAACAGTTTTGCAACAGAGCAGAGCGAAGAACAAATTTAAAGGCGAAACATAACCTTTAGTTCCCAAGTTTTTTTGCTATGCAGGAAAATAATCAACCAATTTCACACAATTTCTAATTAGTAAACAAATAAACTTTTGACAGATTAGTGAATTACTGAATTTGCATTCATAATTACGTTTCGACAGCTACAGCTATATTATCGACGGGCAGACATAATATCCATATTATGCAATGACAATGACTGAACAATGACTAAGTGGTACTATTTTTAAAGTCTACAAAGTGGTTTAACAAAAATTTTCTCTAAGATTCATGTCATATATAACAGTTCCATGTACTATATGTATAAAAAGACTTACCCACTTGATGATGAGCTTGAACTTGAAGAAGAACTCAAGACTCTTTGTCCATGTTTCTTTTTCTTTTTTTGCATGTTGCTTCTGCTGGACCTTTTATCATTTTTATCTGACGTTGACGAAAGAGTATTGGATGACATTCTTCTGAATTTTCTACAGACTGGCTTCTGTGAGATATAATTTAGTTCCATGCATTGCTCTGACGCGGATGTAAGAACTGGAATGCGTCCTGTTACCTCCGAACTAGTAAATTTCAAGTCTTTAGACAGTTTTGACGCAGATTCAATTTTATGAGGAACTGATTTTTTTCTGTTCTCTGTTATATCCTCATTAACTGAAATGTCCGATGCCAATATTGTCTGCTTTTTCTGCTTTCTAACGTCAGCTTGCATCAAGAACTCACCAGAACATTCAGCTAATGCATCTTTAGCATTAGAGATTTGATTATCTGAAGCGCATTTGACTCTTCCCTGTTTGATGAAAGAAAGTGTTTATTTTTACAAAAAGTTAGATAACTAATTGGAGCTAGGTTAAAAAAATTGTGGAGTGAGTTTGGGCGACTGTTCGAATTAAATTGGCAGTTGTCCTTTGTAGTCAACCTTACCACAGAAGTTTTTTCCACAAACATTTTTATCCTTACAGGTATAAAATGAAAGAGATTTGGATTTCTTACTTGCCAATTAATCAGCCAAAATAACTTACTTGCTTTATTTCAGCAGAATTGAGATACAATCTCATGATTCCTCCTGTTTTTGGCACAGTTTTCAAAGCTTCTGTAAACTCATCTTCTGTGGATAATGATATCAAGTCTTGATCTTCATCTTGAAATTTTACTGTCTTAATTTCATCCTCAAAGACATTTTTGAGCTATAAAAAAAAATAAGTAATGTTTAATGTTTGAAGGGTTGTAAAAAGTGATTTAACAAACATTTTACAGCTTGGTTTGTGACCATGTTTACGTATTTTTATTAGAAAAAATTCTTAATGAGTATATTCTATCTAAAACTACATACTCATAAACACAACTATTCTAGCTAGCTAGCTAACTAATTTATCGAGCACATACCACAGACAACAAATCCCTGTACGTGCAGTCAGTCGGTACGTTGAAACGTTTTATCGTAGAACCATGGCTGGCTTTAACCGAAAGTAACCTTCTTTCTCCGTTTTCCATGTTTTCTGAATATTATAAGCAATAAGAGATCTATAGTAAATTATATATACGTTATATCTGCAAACTTTGTTAAAATTTGTGATTCACGTTGTTTTGTTTTTAACCTTGCGTTTGCAAATTTCTTTGTTTACCTTCTTTTTCCCTGCGACTTCGACGCATGCTCACGTGATTATTTGGCTCTATATTTGTAACATGAGGTAATGATCAATGTTTACGGTCGACGACTTGTAGAGAAATGATGAAATATAATGGCGAAATTTTTTTTTTTCATTCTCTTGCTTTTATTTATATTCAACCACAAATTATTTCTTCCATATGTCTAACTATTTGTAAATTCGCTGATAATAAATCCTAATTTCTCTAACTATTATAGAGGGTATTCTAACAAGGTCGGCGTCCAAAACGGACAGAACACTGGGAACGAATTGTTCGGTTTTGATGACACACAAAGACGGACATTCTAGAACTGACTTAGCTCACGTGTCGGCTACTAACAATAAAATATGTCAACGCATGCAAAATTGTTTTGATTTGTGTAAATACAAGACAGATGACCAATATTGAGAAGTGAGTATAAAATTAGTGATCTAGCAATATATTTTGCAATCGGCTCACAGGGCTTCTTCTGTCTCAAACAACCAAACTCTTGACATTAAAACTTTACACGTCAATATTGAAAGGACTCTGCTTAGAAAGACCTAAACATGAAACAGGGGTGTGACAAACCAATAGACTATATATATCTCATTACGGAGTTTCATACCGCGCAGGTCTGGGCGCGAGCGAAGCGTTTTCTAGGGACAAATTTTTGGCTTGTTTTCATTTGTCTCGTTAGTCCAAATAATTTTCATGATCAGTTTTTCACAACTATTCTGATTAGTCCTGCGAAAAGAGGCAGAAATGCAAAATCCTGCTTGATGTTTCTTCAACTAATTTTTTACTTTAACTGACGTTTTGCATTTTAATAACACGTTTAAATGGTGTTGCTAACCCTCTTTGTGGTATATTGACATGGGTAAGATGTTGGAATCAAAGAAAACTTAAATTACTGACTTTTATAAAGAGGCAAGAGAAGACATATTGATGATGTTGGTTTTTAGGGGTTAGCTTCCTGTTGCAAGCTATATATACCATACATGTTTTTCTTAGCAAATGCCTTACGCTCTGCGGGGGATATAAAAATTTGTCCCTACAAGCCCTTCGCTAGTGCCCAGATCTGCGCGGTATAAAACTCCGTAATAGAAAGGCAGTTGGTCTAAAAACTGATTACAAACGTCTAGGGAATCGACTTCTTTCTCATCCTCGTCTCCAGGGCTTGTCGCCTTATGTCAAAGCCGCTAGCGATTATTTGACGGCTAACGCCGCCATCAAAAAGTCAAGAACTGCTAGGGACGAAGTGTTTTTTTAAGTGTTTTTTGCTTTCGTGTCATGCGTCATATTCCCACTTTTAATAACTGTTTGATTGAAAAGCTGCACCCAAGTGTTTTTACTGGTCGTTAGAAGGAAAGTAATTAAACAAACACATTAACGAGTATGGGGTTATAACATTATGTAAGATTAAATAACACAGGTACTTTCTCAATCCTTTTTATTTAAGAAAGGCTATTTAATTGGACAATGATAGTACGATCTAGTAATTTTTACCTGATCTTAAAGACGATGTCACATCCTCGTCCCCAGGTTTTGTCTTTTTCATATATGAGAGAAGACGACGACCAATATAAAATATTTTTTGATGTCATCTCTCTCAAATCGAAAAGGCAAAAAAACCTGGGGACGAGGGTGACGCTATCACTTACTTGACGGTTTTTCCACGGTTCGCAATGGTAAAATAATCTTGGGAATACAAACAAAAAAGTTACATTATTGCCTGTGGATGATATTGTCATCACGGCACTAACATTATAAAAGTTTCGTATATTTAAAATATAAATATAAGAAATATACAGTTAGCTTCCGTTAACCCAAAAGCCAAATAACTCGAACTTTTCTTATCTTGAACCATTTTCTGGGGTACCTTAAACTTTTAATAATACTTTCTTATAAAAAAACTCCAGTTAACTCGAACGTTGGATGACTCAAACATTTGTTTTAACTCGACCCATTTTTCGTCCTTCTTGCTAAGGGATTCTTGAGATAACTCGAATTTTTACTCGACGAAAGTAATAAAAGACTAGATAAATGTCTGATTTTCATTTTTATTTAGTTTTTATTAACTCCTGATGTTGTCTGTCAAGGAAAATTCAATTTACAAAGGACCTGCATGCCTATTTCATCAAGATTTTACCTGTTGTCCCACTTCTTAAATCTGAATTTGAACTATAATCCCATTTTAGACTAAATTCGAGCTTTGTTAAACTCGAGCATTTGTTATGTCGAACTAATTTTCTCGGTCCCTTGGAGGTTCGAGTTACCGAGAGTTAACGTGGTTATTTTTGCATGAAACTGTACCTTAAAAATTACCGTAGTAATGACCAAATCAATGTAGTACCATGTTGCATTATCTTCTTCAAAATTTTGTGAATTATTTGTGTAAAAACAGAATTAGTATTAACTTCTGCACAACAACCAAGCAAAACATATAAGACCTGGTGCTCCCTAAAAAGATGTCACTCATCCCAGTCTTTTCACCGGCGCGTACTGGTCTCTAGGTTAAATTGGGGAAGGCTACTTAACGCATACCTAACATACTACCTGGCAGTGAGAGAGATTTAATTCGCCCATGATGTTCTGACGGACCGTCAGAGTATCATTGGCGTAGAAGAGCTCTGAGGATGAGATTGGTTATTTGTCATATATTTTTATCGACATTGGCCCGAGAAATAATCAAATTTATTATTATTGTGACATTCTGAAGAACAATGGTTCTGTAACTATTATGCATTTCATTCACAACCTTAAGCGAACATCATATTCGCCGTATATTTACCGTGGATTTAACTTCGCGGATAAAATCTTTATGGTATTGCGTGGACTAATTTTTTGCAGAGACCCTTTTTTAACAAAATAATCTCATTGTCTGATTTTGAGGATTATCGTAACATATAAGTTCGTAACTTGTAAATTCAATGTCTGATATTGGGATTATTAACTGGTAAGTTCGTAACTTGTAAATTCAATGTCTGATATTGGAAATATTGTAATTGGCAAGTTCCTAACTTGTAAATTCAATGTCTGATATTGGAAAGTATCGTTACTGGTAAGTTTGTAACTTGTTAGTTTAACTACAATCTCGGACAAAAATATAAAGATAACTTTTTTGGAAGAATTAGAAGAAAGATCTTGCTTTTTTTCAAACATCATTTGCTTTCTTTATGTCTCTGCATATTTGTCTTTCTGTGCATAACACCTCATCTCTCCCTCTCCACACAAGCAGTTTTTCAACTGCACAGTTGGGGATTTTCCCACTTGTCGACATTGGACATTGCCAGCAACTTTGCTTGCGGAGGAGGGATGGAAGATGACTGTATAAGTAGATAGATGGTAGATTGTAACTTAGTTACTTGTAACTGATTGATTACACTTGTCTTCTTTATTTTTGCCCCAGATTGTAGCACCTCGATGGTGATATCTTCTTACAAAGAACTACAACATTTTCCCAATCGAATACCAACTCGTTTGGGTGCTATCCTGGGAAAAACATTAAAAATCATAATGGCGGACACTGCTGCAACTTTTGTATGCGTTACTATTTCAGAGTATGATATGTTTGCGAAGCGAAAAATTAAATATTTTATTGATCATAAACTTTTGCAAATTAGTTGGAACAATATTTTCTCGCGAATTTAAACTTCCGGAATTAAAAACAATCCATTTAATCATTCTGGATAAAAAAAGCTAATTCTAGTATAATAAAAAAGCTATTTATTGGATAAATCATATACTAAATGAAATACTCCCGTTCTCCAATTCCCGTCGCGAACTAAAGGTGACTCAGGTTAACGAGGTGCAATTAACCAGCTGTTTAATTGCAGATGACAACGCGAGTTGGCAATGGCGTTGATCACGAAACGTTTTTAATCGCATGATAGCTACGCTGTGATAATAATAGTTTCTTTTCATATTGTCACGTGGTAAGTGTTTATGTTATACAACATCACTTGGTGAGAATGGCATAAAGAGCGTGAGAAGAATTTACCTTAACACGCGTATTTCCCTTTTGTGAACGCATAGGTCGTTTGTAAACAACACTATCTGTCGAGATTTTGCAACTTTAATCTCAGGAACATTTATCTCTGTTTTAAATGATAAAGGCAAGATAAACTTTTAGTCTCGGCGTAACAATGCCAGTGAATATTTACGGTCAATATTTGAATAAATTCTTATTTATTTTTCATTCAAAATTGTGCGGCAAAATATGTATAAAAATGACAGAAAAATTAGATAAAAATATATAAGAGGGCTATCTTTCTTTCTAATTCCAGGCGTCATTATTCTAGTGTGAATAGTCTTGGAAACGAGGATGCAATGAGCTCTCTTCTAGTAGGAATAAAGTTAGCGAAAATATATTCAGATGATAAACTGAATCCAAAAATCCTTTGTTTTTGCTCGTGACATTTTAGGCTAAACGAAACTGAAGCTTTTATCTCGGAGCTACAGAAGTTTTACCGCTAATTATAAAGATAACGGTACAATCTGAAAACAAAAAACCGTATTTCATATCGTGAGTATTTTTTAGCGTTTTCTATTTTACGACAATTAAGTGACAAGAAAAATTGGTTGTCAGATAATCAATGTGTGATTGACATAAAATTAACATCATAAACAGAACTGCGGATGGCAACAAGACTTGATGATAAATGGTCAGAATTGCGCGCCATTCTTTCATAGGGACAGCTTTTAAAAGTCTTTCAAATGTAACACTTCCAAAGCATCTATGGATTTCAATCAACATCCTTTCGTCATAGAGCAGGATTTTTAGCCGGCTGTCTTCGCGAGGTTGACAAAAATGGACACTGTCGGGTAGGAAATTTAAATCTTTTTCAAATGAACCACTATTTTGATACCTCAAAGTTGAGCCATTACAAGCTGTGGCTAATAATTTACATGTCGATATTTCGGTCTTGTTCCAACGCCAATTGACGTGATACAGAGTCTAATGGTTAACATGTAGAAATGGGCACTAAAAATTAGAAGGTCAAGGATTTTGTAAGGCAAAGTGAAATACAAGTTTATGTATGTTTTTTTTGCCAATAACAAAACAAGATTTTACTGATCGGCTTATCTTGTTAAAACTTTGCAATTTAAAATTGATGACAGCTGACATGCTTATATACTCACATATGTCAATTTTACTGAAATAGTATACTCCCTTCCAGAGAATAATTTCAGAGATCTAGTTGATATGCATAGATAATGAATACATAATATTAATACAGCGAAATGCCGTAACAGAATTACCTTGCCAAAACCCTACAGTTGATAGACTGTAAAAGCTTTCCTTTTATAGATGTGCAGGTCAGGGAAACGGCAGTAAAAATGCGCTACTGAAAGTTCTTACTATTTGCTAAGGAGTCAACCCGAAGGTCCGTTAAGACCCTAAAAATCGTAACATACTGACACCAACGCGAAATTAGGCCGGTTTGCACGTGTACTTTAATAAGTTATCAGCGCACACGTGTTTTATAGTAACAGGTAAGAATGTGGTACGAATTTAGAAGTTCGACCCTCTTTTGCAATATATATCGTCCGGAATTGCGGTTGTATCTGCCGGATGCATGAAAATTCCATACTACATCCTTTCCAAAATTTTCAAAAACAACATCAATTAGCTGTTAATACTGCAGTAACTACATGCCATACGTAATTCATTCTTGTTGCATATATATTTCACATTCCCTTGTGTACCTTATAAAATTATATATGTGTAAAGTGGTAACATACTTTCCGATTAGTTATTACATCAGAAGTATCTTTTGTTGAATTATTACAAAGACTTATGCATCATACTCGGTCTTATGATAGAATGTTTTTCATGCCTAATTTTCTCGCGGGTTGTAATAAAGATTAAATACTTGATTTGTTTACATATTTATTAAGTCATTACACCTAATGATGGGAGGAAAACCACAAAGTTGATCATAATTTGCCTTAAAAACCATACAATTATGAACTGAATTTTTTTCATTATAATTCCCAATCATATTGCCTGATACAGCAAATTATTTTCACATGGGTACGGATAAAAAGAATTCACGTTTAATCATTCATGAGTCATCTGCGTGATAAAGTTTGGGTGACCTCAACCACATTTGACAAATGTAATAGACTTTTTCTTCCTCTTTGTCGACAATCTTTCAAAATTTATTACGCACGCAGGAATTAGATGTGTTTAATGATACAACCAACCGCAGTCAATGTAAAATTCATGCTCTCGACTTTACTGCTTGTGCAAGTTAATTATGAATCATAGTATTTTGTACTGGATGTTGAAATACCACATTGGATTATTACTTTAAAACATCTAGTCATGGCCATTCTTTTTCGTTGCATCAGGTCTTGTTTTATAATTTCGTCCTAAAATGTTTTTAATTGGCGGTGCTTCATATTTTTCCCCAGAAGAAAAGGAAAATTTAAAAATTAAAAAAAAAAAAAAATGATTGGTACTAAGTATGTAGGTATGTAAAATTTTTGCGCTTAAAACCTTAAAGAAAATGACATCTTTTAATTGAAATAATTGCTATAACTCCCACACTCCTTGCTCTTTGACCAATTTAAGGATTATAATTTCTGATTGAATACATACTCGTTGAACCAAAGAAGAGAGTTGAAGAAGTAGAAGATTTTTGAAAGAAAAAATAAAATATAATAATTCACTTTAATTGATTTAAAACAACGAGTATTTTTATAAAATAATCATAAGCTATTCGAAAGTTCATGCGAATGTTCAAAAATCTTATGCTTGTTATACGAAAATATACGTTGTTTTCAATTAATTTTAAACAACATTTTTCATTTTCATATAATAAATTGATTTTTTCGTTTTATCCATCAGTGCCATATTTGGTTTCCCCCAAGTACATAATCAAAACAAGGGTTGTGTAACGAATCCATGCAACAAGACAAACGCAGACGAATGTTATATAAGTAATTGACAAGAACGTATGGATTAGAAACCAGACCGCCTTAAATGTCATGTAAACAGGATATCTTAATGAACCTGTAACAATCTTGAACCTCCTCTACAATTCTTCAATAATATACTTGTACCGTTGCGCTGTCTTAGAAGATGGTTACATTCTCTTCGCAGCTGAAATCTCAGCGTAGTTTTTAGAATGGTGAGTCAGTTCGTGGAACATTGTAAAGGAAAATAATATGCACCTAATAATGGCACGGTAATCTTTAAAATGCACGCATTAAATTGCCATTATTACACAAATCGTCTCAAACAGGATGCGAAATGATTTCATTAGACAACCAATATAATTAAAATATGATAGATAGATGGGAGGTGGCACTGACACTAATTCAGTTAGTTAGGTAGCAAAAGCGAAATGTATATTTCGTGATCTAGTTGATGTACGGATTTGACTTATGTCTTGGTAATTTTCATCTTTAATTGGATCTTCCTAATTTGCATATTTGATTTTTGATTTGCGTTTTTTCCTTCCAGCTGTGAAGTGACGTTACATATTGTCGAAGACACGCAAAAGAACGGAAGACCATAATAGACGTTCAGTAAAAAAGAGAGTCTCATAAGAGCTTCATAAGTCATCTGGTTCGATAGTTAATATTTCATTTAATATGTTGCGGTGTCGTTAAGAAATGTGTTAATGGCTTTTGTTCTATTGTCAATTGCTTACTTTGTATTGTCGTTGTTATTATATTTTATTGTCTTTACCTCTAATCTTTTACCATAATCTCTTTTAATTACATATATTTAATAGGATTCAAGTGACTGACAATTAAAAACAGTTAATGACAAGGTTGGTTGGCATTGGTATTTGATTAGCTGCTACTGGACATAATAAAAGAGGGACATTACAACAATAGCTTATCAAATAAAACCATCGTAAAGAAACCATTTTTGCACGTCAACATAATTTTTATAAAAGTTCACTGTCCGCGTGTATTATAACTATTGAACGATCAAAAACTGCGTGTTTACGAAACGCTGATATATTTTCTTTGTAGCGCACGACTTGTTATTAGTGTCGTTGAATCTCATAATCGAATGGTTCTATTTTTTTGAACGGAAGAAATCGTTTTGTTTTCATCTTTGGTCGTCGACACGTCGCAATGTTTATGTTATCGTGGAACTTTAGAAGAAGCAGAGTAGCAAGAAAGGTCCGAAAGCTGAGCGGGAAATTTCTGTGTGCGAGGCTAACAAATACTTTCAAAATTGTGGTTGTCGGATGCAAAGATTGTGGTAAAACAAGCGTTGTAAGGCGATATGTTGGAGATACGTTTTATGAAAGCAAAAACGACCCTTTAGTAAAATCATTCACTTTGTTAACTTTTTTAGAGGTTTCAAACAAGATGAGAGAATTTGAAACAGAAATTATTGAACTATCGAGTAACGAGTTGAAAACTAAAAATGGTAAAAAACAATTTGCTTCTGCGGATGGTTACGTATTAGTATACGAAAAAAATAATGGCGATAGTTTAAAACAACTCAAGAAAAGACTAAAGGAATTAACAACATTAAAGAAAGACTCGTCACCCATCGTTTTGCTTGAAAACAAAGCGGACTTATGCTCAGACGAAGTCGATGGGAAATATAGTTCTCAAGACATACGCGCTGAATATCAACATTTTTCTGTTTCGGCAAAAACGAACACAAACATACTAGAAGCTTTTGATGCTTTACAGAAAAGTTTCTTGTTACAAAAAAAGTACGTAAGAATAAGTTCATAAGTTGAAAAATAAAAGTTTATTTATGTAAAAGTAATAATTAAAATGTAGATAAAAAATAATAGTTTAAAAAAAGCACGCAATGATCCAACATTTTACGATGTTTATTCTGTTCAAAATGGCTTTGAAATCACTACTTTGTGCTGAAGAGGCACAAAATATGCTTGAAATATGTATGACGGGTTCCCGTGTATATTTTATCGAAAGTGTTCCACTTCTCCTTAATGTGAAAATGTTAGGTTTGGTTTCTTGTGAATTTACGGTACTGTAGTTTCTAGATCTCTTACGTCTATTTAGTATCAGCAAATAGAGTCAAACGCATCGGTATTTTTATTTGGGAAATTTATCATAAGACATTATACCCTTTTCGTGAAGAAAATATCATTCGCATGACATTGTACGACATCAGCGTGAGTTTTTATGTTCTTAATACAAATTCCACTTTGTTTACAAGATGGTGTAGTTTTCGACTAATCCTTTTTTAAGCTATAAGCACTAAGCAACCATTGTATAACGATAATTCCAAACCACTTATAAGATTATACAAGTTACGAAAAATAACACGGTTAAATAACAAGCACTTTAGATGGGTTTAAAAATTTCACAAAAATCTGCGGTAATTGTAAAGTGACGAATTTACTTTTAACATCCACCGTTATTTCAGAGAATTTTTTTTCTCTTTTTAATGTTAGGGACGGGACGAAAAAAAAGAAATCTGGGAATGAGGTTTGGACATACACAAAAAATTTGTTCTGAAAGTCAATCCAGCATTTGTCCTTGTTATGAATTATTAAACCTTTCTATAGCAAATACACACATTTCCGGAAAAGTCTGTTCTGTGTGACGTTAATTTAATAAGCACTATACCTTGTTGTCAAAGTTTCTTGCCTCTTTGACATGGAGGCCAAGTGCGAAGAAACTTGTTAATTGCCAAGTAAGCACTAATGGCTTTGGCGTCAGACAAAAAAACATGGGTACGACGATGCACCCTGTGATTGGGCGTTATAAAAATAAAAGTGGTCAATTAAAAACCGTATATATTTTGTAAATTTGCAAATGGTATTGAAATTAAACCTCGATCCCAGGACCTGTTTTTTTATATCTCCCGAGACAAACACGTCCAGAATGCAGCGTCGGGTGAGAGACTCAAGACCTGGGGAGGAGGTTAATTGAAATTAATTTAAAGTGGTAATTCTTTATAACAAAGAGCTACACCAGACTTCATTAGTATGTGACGACGACGGAGAAGAGGAAAGAAAGCAGAATTAGTTAGACACAATACATTTGATATATATGTATTGTTTTTGTTTTTTTACCATTGTTAATTTGTTATTATTATTATTCTAACTTTAATTCCAAGAAATTCGTAATGGGCGTACACAGTGAGCAAATAATCACAGAATCAGTGCAGCCGTAAAATTAAGTACAGCAAGCCTTAGCCCCTGGTGTTTTTACGTTTTTGACAAACCCGACCTCGTTCCCAGGGCAATTTTCGCTTTTTTGATATCCGAGACGGCGCGAGATTCTCAGAAAGAGAAAAATGGATCTGGGGACGAGGTTGTGACAAACCATCGAATAAGCACTAGCGGCTTTAACATTAGGCAACAAAACCTTCAGACGAGGATGGGTGTTCAGAGTCGACTATTTATTCTCAACGGTGCTGTGCTTTTTGACAGTTCTGCTAGGGTCAAGCTATAATCTGATGCAAGGTACGAGGGAAGGGAAACGGGCCGGTCGATCACCCCCATTAAGTTCATTACGAAGCGAAAATGCCGTGGGAACGAGTTTGACAGAGGTTGGTTGTGTGGTGTGTGTGTGGCCGAAGAATAAAATTGTAGTAAATATGTAAATTTTGCTGAATCTTATGCCGCATTTAATTAAAATGTTCTAAAAGCCATTGCGTTAACTATCGGCTAGTGAATCTCAGCACGCTCGAAAGATCTGTCAAGGTTTTAGCTACACTACCTTTGCCCGTTTGCTTTGCTATAACTTGTTCTCTTTTTCAGCTATAACCTGTTCTCTTTTTTAATGATTTTATATTGTTTATACCCTTCTCTAAACATGTGACACAAGATGCACATATTGCACAGACTAATGCTCAGAATTTATCCCATCTGGCGCAAAGATATTCTTGGATCCGGATTAACATGCTTAAAATTTTCTGATCATTTTCATCAAAAATGACCAACATATTTAATTTCAGCACCAAAATTTATGGAAATATGCAAATTTTTCAGTTTGTACACTAAGTACAACTGCCTCTTCTTATTAGTAGCCAAGAAATGACCACACAAATTAACTGCAGTGAGAATTTTTCAGTGCAGTTAGATATTATGGTCAAACTCTTATAAAATTTAATATTCTTTTGGCATTCTAAGGGGCCATCGACAATCGATTTTCGTATCTTTTAGCGGCATTTGACCGTTAAAGGGGGCAGGGGGACGCTAACGGCATTAAAAAGATATGAAAACCTCTAAGGTGTTGATGTTCATTCTTCTTTATTTTAGAATAAGAGAAGTAGTTGAACTATCACGTTTAATGCTGCGCAAGGAAGTATCCGTCGTTCATAACCAATCAAGCCTTTTTCACAAGCCATTGGGATTGTCTCAATTTTCAGCAAACGGAGTCAGTTGTTATAAATTGAACCCTGTAACCCACTGACCCTGGTATTTATTCGTCAAATTTTGGATTTAGATAATGTGAGAACCAACAAACTCTGGGATTCTGGAGTACAGAAAAAGGCAGTGTTGGACTAAAATGTATCTTTAATAAGTTTGTTACAGTACTGGAAAAGGTTGTTTAACATCGCGTATCTGTATTCTCGATCTGTGATAGACGTTTTTTTTAATTTCAAATTGTATTGAGAGGGCTTCGCGATGCATCCGTCTTAATGTCATTCTCGAAGCTATCGAGGCCATTAAACTTTTTCATAATAGAACTATTTTAAAAATAAGAGTGTATTCAACAATGATCGCGGATGTTTAAATATATAATTATACTTCTTTTGTGTTATATTTTTTTAACTTATGCATAACAATCTAGGGTATAAAGCTAGCGTTAATCTTTCTTTTTTAGATCACATTTTAAAAATTTAAGAACAAAGAACGGCAATAGAAAAGTTTTTTTAAATCACATTTAGTTTAAGAACGAAAAGCAACAACAAAAAAAGCTTCGTTAGAGATCGCATTTTCATAGTTTAAGAACGAAAAGTAGCGTTAGAAAAAAATTACGTTAAAAAAGTAATGCGAATTACTTTATTAAATACAAAAGTTAAAAATTTTCTTATAATATACGCCTATTTAAAATAGAAAAAAAGATAAAGCAGAGAGAAACTTTCTCTCTATTCTCATTAAAAAACTTTCTCTTTATTCTCATTATCACCTACCATTGCGATACATCGAGACGGATTTTGTCACGGTACTAGATTCTCGATAGATCACAACAATTTAATTTAATTGTTTCTTATTATTATAAACGCGGTACATCGCGTATCGAGGGAGTCCACGCACGTTGTGCGCTTGATATGTTAAACAACCTTTTTCCAGTACTGTATATTTGCATGAAGTGGCAGGTTGTTAATTACTAGTGATTGTTTTTATAATAATAATATAATAGCACGACGCTATATATTATTATACTTTGGTTTTCGGTACATTTAGATAAGTGCTGAGCGAGATCATGTTTGATAATCGAGACCAAACATCGCATAAAGATAGTGGTGGAAGGAAGACGATACGGCCGTTTTCATATGAAAGTTGGCTTTCATTTTCTTTTATTTCTGGACAATATTTTTCAAAATTTGGCCGTTAAGAGGGAGGGGGAGGGGGTAGAAAGTTTAACGGTCAAATGCCACTAAAACATACGAAAATCGATTGTTGATGGCCCCTAAGTTTCCTATGTTATATAATTTTTGCTGATAAATCCAAATATGGCACTCATTTTTCTTAAAAGTTTCTTGTTTTCTTTTTCAAAATTTGATAATGTTTAATTGCTTTGGGTTCCAGAATAATAACACAAGTTGATAGAAACAATGTATTTCTGTTGGAATGAGTTGATACAACACATTCAGTATGCGTAGACTATTTATGGAAATTTTTGGGGAATGGGTAGGAATGAAGGTGCCTTCTTCGTGCTTCGTCATATGCACAAATATATAATGCATAACCTGAGCGTCAGGATATGCGTTATAGGGGTTTTCATGCCCTGAGCGTCAGGTGCATGAGACAGATGAGATGCACTGAGCGTCAGATGCATCGACATGTCCTGAGCGTCAGGCACATACTAATTATGGTGTTCTCTTCCATGCCCTGAGCGTCAGGTGTATGAGAGATGCCCTGAGCGTCAGGGGCTTCATCATGCCCTGAGTGTCAGGCGCATGTTTCTTATTCACATGATGACTACACTAGAGATGCCCTGAGCGTCAGGTGCATCGACATGTCCTGAGCGTCAGGCACATGCTAATTACTTGTGTTCTTATTCTATAATGACTTTTATCAACACATTACTTGCCTAAACGGCTGACGAAGGAGGCTCCCTACAGACTTGTTGTTTCTACAGTACAGTCCAGATGTAAGCGTACGCGTACGCTCAACTTGCAAAAATAATTGCTTTCATTAAAAAAAACAATAGGATAGCGAGTTCCTTTCAAATTGCGCGAAAATAATTGCTTCGTGTTAAGAACAAAAGCATAGCAAGAAACATTGTTTAAAAACAATACTCTGCGCGAAAATAAATTAAACGCGAAGGCCATTGAATTTTTATTTTTTTTAACAACGAAACTAATTATAGTAACGCGATTTTAAACTCGATTTATTTAAAAAACACAAGCTCTTTTAAAAAACAACAAATCCAATGAACTAAATATTTAAAAAAAAACTAATGCTATTTTTAAAACTTTTAGTAATATTTCTTTATCGTCGAAACATATTTTAACATGCGAAGCTTTCCTATCGCCGTTCTTCGTTCTTTAACTTTTAAAATGTGATAAAACGAAGCTTTTCTATCGCCGTTCTTCGTTCTTACACTTTTAAAATGCGATCTAAAAAAACATTTCTGTCGACGCTTTTCGTTTTTAAACTTTTAAAATGCGATCTAAAAAAACATTTCTGTCGACGCTTTTCGTTTTTAAACTTTTAAAATGCGATCTAAAAAAACATTTCTGTCGACGCTTTTCGTTTTTAAACTTTTAAAATGCGATCTAAAAAAACATTTCTGTCGACGCTTTTCGTTTTTAAACTTTTAAAATGCGATCTAAAAAAACATTTCTGTCGACGCTTTTCGTTTTTAAACTTTTAAAATGCAATCTAAAAAACATTTCTATCGCCGTTTTTCGTTTTTTAACTTTCAAAATGCGATCTAAAAAATTTTTTCTATAGCGGTTTTTCGTTTTTAAACTTTCAAAATGCGATCTAAAAAAACATTTCTATCGCCGTTTTTCGACTTTAAAGTTTTAAAATGCGATCTAAAAAAACATTTCTATCGCCGCTTTTCGTTTTTAAACTTTTAAAATGCGATCTAAAAAAACATTTCTATCGCCGTTTTTCGACTTTAAAGTTTTAAAATGCGATCTAAAAAAACATTTCTATCGCCGTTTTTCGTTTTTAAACTTTTAAAATGCGTTCTAAAAAAACATTTCTATCGCCGTTTTTCGACTTTAAAGTTTTAAAATGCGATCTAAAAAAACATTTCTATCGCCGCTTTTCGTTTTTAAACTTTTAAAATGCGATCTAAAAAAACATTTCTATCGCCGTTTTTCGACTTTAAAGTTTTAAAATGCGATCTAAAAAAACATTTCTATCGCCGTTTTTCGTTTTTAAACTTTTAAAATGCGTTCTAAAAAAACATTTCTATCGCCGTTTTTCGACTTTAAAGTTTTAAAATGCGATCTAAAAAAACATTTCTATCGCCGCTTTTCGTTTTTAAACTTTTAAAATGCGATCTAAAAAAACATTTCTATCGCCGTTTTTCGACTTTAAAGTTTTAAAATGCGATCTAAAAAAACATTTCTATCGCCGTTTTTCGTTTTTAAACTTTTAAAATGCGTTCTAAAAAAACATTTCTATCGCCGTTTTTCGTTTTTAAACTTTTAAAATGCGATCTAAAATAGCTTTTCTATAGTGTTTTTTCGTTTTTAAACTTTCAAAATGCTATCTAAAAAAACATTTCTATCGCCGTTTTTCGTTTTTAAACTTTCAAAATGCTATCTAAAAAAACATTTCTATCGCCGTTTTTCGTTTTTAAACTTTTAAAATGCGTTCTAAAAAAACATTTCTATCGCCGTTTTTCGTTTTTAAACTTTTAAAATGCGATCTAAAAAAACATTTCTGTCGACGCTTTTCGTTTTTAAACTTTTAAAATGCGATCTAAAAAAACATTTCTGTCGACGCTTTTCGTTTTTAAACTTTTAAAATGCAATCTAAAAAACATTTCTATCGCCGTTTTTCGTTTTTTAACTTTCAAAATGCGATCTAAAAAATTTTTTCTATAGCGGTTTTTCGTTTTTAAACTTTCAAAATGCGATCTAAAAAAACATTTCTATCGCCGTTTTTCGACTTTAAAGTTTTAAAATGCGATCTAAAAAAACATTTCTATCGCCGTTTTTCGACTTTAAAGTTTTAAAATGCGATCTAAAAAAACATTTCTATCGCCGTTTTTCGTTTTTAAACTTTTAAAATGCGTTCTAAAAAAACATATCAATCGCCGTTTTTCGACTTTAAAGTTTTAAAATGCGATCTAAAAAAACATTTCTATCGCCGCTTTTCGTTTTTAAACTTTTAAAATGCGATCTAAAAAAACATTTCTATCGCCGTTTTTCGACTTTAAAGTTTTAAAATGCGATCTAAAAAAACATTTCTATCGCCGTTTTTCGTTTTTAAACTTTTAAAATGCGTTCTAAAAAAACATTTCTATCGCCGTTTTTCGTTTTTAAACTTTTAAAATGCGATCTAAAATAGCTTTTCTATAGTGTTTTTTCGTTTTTAAACTTTCAAAATGCTATCTAAAAAAACATTTCTATCGCCGTTTTTCGTTTTTAAACTTTTAAAATGCGATCTAAAAAACATTTCTATCGCCGTTTTTCGTTCTTAAACTTCTAAATCACGATCTAAAATAGCTTTTCTATAGCGGTTTTTCGTTTTTAAACTTTCAAAATGCGATCTAAAAAAACATTTCTATCGCCGTTTTTCGTTTTTAAACTTCCAAAATGCGATCTAAAAAAACATTTCTATCGCCGTTTTTTGTTCTTAAACTTCTAAAACACGATCTAAAATAGCTTTTCTATCAAAATTATAGTTTCAATCTTTGTTAAAATATAACAAGAAGCCCTGGGGGCTCTAAGAATTTCCGCGCGCTACCAAAATATTTGATGAAAACCTGCTAATTCGTTGTGTTATTGTGCTAAACATTTGAAGGGGTTTGGTGCATGAACCTCTGAAGATAAAGCCCATCAGTGACATTATATCTTAGAACAAACGCAAACAAAACGAAACGTGTCATAATAAACTCACATTTTAAAAGAAATTGCTAACAAAAAATACAGCCTATTGTTCATGGTTGAAAGTCTTGCGATTGTAACGTTTATGGTCTTAAACGGCATTAGTTGACAAAAAATCAAAATTTTGATGTGACCATCATTTTCAGCATACTTTTTTTATTAACTGTGTCAATTTTTGTCGAAAATAAAGCAGTTTTAATTTTTGGATAAATTTTGGCCTGAAATGACATTTAGGTGATAAAAACCAAACTTTTGTACCATCATCATTTTCAGCATACTTTATTTGTTAACTGTGCCAGATTTAGCCGAAAATGAAGTGGTTTTAATTTTTTGACCAATTTTGGCCTAAAATAGCATTTAGGTGAAAAAAATCAAAATTTTGATGTCACCATTATGTTCAGCATACTTTTTTTGTTAACTTTGCCAATTTTTGTTGAAACTGAAGTAGTTTTAATTTTTGGACCAATTTTGGCCTAAAATGACATTTAAGGTGGCAAAAATCAAAATTATTATGTCACCATTATGTTCAGCATACTTTTTTTGTTAACTGTGTCAAATTTTGTCGAAAACAAATACAAATTTTGGCCTGAAGCGTCAACAGTAGTTAAGGAGCTTGGGTACGAAGTTTACATCCGTGACGGACCAACGTGAAATCCCAGGGTCGATTTTTTCTCAAAAAATGCTCCGAAAGAAAAAACGACGGTTTTAAAGAATTTCCTACGCCTTCGGGCGCGGAAATTCAATAATTTCTATCGCTTAAAAGCTTTATTTAACCCGCGCAACCAACAATGCCTTCTCGCTAGTTTATTTAGTTTCCACGCAAAACTTTTGTTTAATAAAAATATTAAACAATGACTCTTCGTGTCACATTGATAGAGTTGATAACATTTGCAATAATGCTATTGGAAATAGTTATGTTAACACTATTTAACAATAGCTACGCGCAGTTATAATTAGCTATTTTTTCTTAAATAATCTTTTGTTTATTACGCGCAAGTTAATGACTTACAAGACTCGCAAGATAATTAATAAGAACAAAAGACAAACAACTACCGCCTCCGAGAAAAAGGTGTGAAACTTGAGCGTACGCGTACGCTTACATCTGGACTGTACTGTACCTCTGGACTAAAACCCTGACATAACATGAGCCAAAAGAAATGTCAGGGAAACCTTGAGGCAGAAGCAATTTGTCTGGTTATGTTGTGCTGCGTGCTCACATAACAGTTGTGATGTGGTTGTCTTTAGTTGCATTGGAGACGTTCATGATATTTCGATTTCGACTCGAGTCCATTGCACCACGATAATTGAATTGGTATCTCATCCAGGCCATTTCGTGAGGGGCGTGCGATCGCACGCGCACGCCCCCACACGTGCAGATTTGTTTAGGCGTGCGATTCATCACACGCGCAAAACGTTGCTGTAATTAAAAAAATCTTAAAAATAAACGATCATTCTTTTACTGAACTCTAAAAATAAACAATCATTCTTTTACTGAACTCACAATAGATCGCACAATTTAATTGCTACCATTTACCAGCTACCAGGCTATATTAAGGATTTGCGAGTTTTATTTTAATGATTTTATAAAAAAATGCGCCAGTATTTTAATCCTTGTAAGGTCGCCTTTTGAAGAATTTAAAAGAAATTCATCATTATTTAAGTTAAAAAAGATAATATCATTAATAAGAGAAAAAAACTTCTTTAATAACGAAATATTCTTTTAGATAATAATTTTTATGATTCATCGAAGGCTTATTAAATATTATTATTAGCGGCCGTTCAACTTTCCGTCGCTCTCCTGCACAAAGTATGAGAGTGATAACCACTAAACTGTGGCTCCACTTTAAAATAAATCTACTGTGCCACTAAATAAAACTACTGCGCTATAAATTTTACGAGGGTGCAGACTCACCGGAAACACTGCAAAAACCACAGGCTGTCGGACGACTTCCAGTGTTTTGGAAGAAACTTAAAATTTTGCCTGGAGAAACTCGAATCAACAGTTTTTTTCAACATGTATTTCCATTTTAATAATTTTTTCTTTTAAGCTTTGGGGAGACAATGCAATTTTTTTCATCCTCATGCAACGCGATTTTGTTGCATTGCAAGGTCAAAAAGTCGCTCTCGTCTCACAATTTATATGCAACAAAGTTATCACTTTCTTCACTCACAAAAGCTTTGGGGAGATGATCTTTTCTGTTTATTGTTGTGATCTGGATTGTCGTTTATCCACAGTACTAGATTTTCTTGATAAAAGTTTACAAGTTCTCGTTTTTCTTGCTTGTTCATTTTTAACTTTTCTTCCACACAACAACAACAATTCTTGCACTATGAACTTTCCGTTATGATTATTCAGCATTATCCAGAAAATGATTGGAGAAAAAACCGTATTCTGATTGGTAGATTATCATCATGCAGCAAAAAAATGTTGCAAACCATGGGAAACGAAGCAACAACCTGAAACTTTGCTGTATGTTGTCTCCAACATTCAAAAAAATGTTGCAAGAAATCAAATCGATTTGATTTCGTGCAACAATTTTTTTGACGAATTTAGTCGCATTGCACGAAAAAAATCCCATAATTTTACCCGGCTTCACGATGTAATTTTTTCATCCGCATGCAATGCAACAAAATCGCATTGCATGCGGATGAAAAAATCGCATCGTCTCCCCAAAGCCTTAATGTCGAGCAGTGGTAGTGAAAGACTGTTTTTTATGTCATTTATTCGATAAATAGCTGTAATAAAAGCCCACAAATAATAAACTGTAAGTACAACGACAAAATAGCACATTCCTTCTTCTTGACAAAATTTTAAATGAGAACAATGAGCTCGCCCCACGTTGCATTTCGGGCACAATTCGGCGCTTTTGGACCGGTCCAGGTTTTTCCGGGCTGTTACAGACGAAAACCCTGAAGAAAATCCCCTGCGACCACCCTCACATGTACGCCGTTTTAGGCGAGTCAGCACCCTCGTTACATTTTAATATGGCTGTTTTCAGGTAAATTAGGCTATACCTTCGACACATGCTGTCTTAAAACCTTTGCTGAATGAACATGGTTAATAAAGGCCTATGCATAGTTATACTGTGATTCGCTTTTTCAAGCTACATTAAATGTTTAAGTTAAAGGTGGCATACTAATTATACTATAACAGCATATTCAAAAGTTTTTCCTGAATGCTTATTTTATTTTTTAGCATTATGCGCGATTTCACAGTTTCAGTTAAAACATTGTTTAAATAAATCTTTCTTTTAGTACAACGTTCTTATTGAGAATTAAAAAAATGCTCAAAAATCAGGTGCGAAATTTAGAAAACTTGGTGAGGCGAATAAATAAAGAGGATCTGTGGAGGAAAGCATACAGGGCAATGAAATTTGTATGGCCATTGATTAAAAAATTCGTATCGCAATTCTTATTGGAAAATCTTAATAATTCATATGAAAATTTGTATAAGTAAGAATATAATTTGTATCATAATTCGTATAAAAATAGTATAAAATTCGTATAGGACTTTTTAAAAATCGTATAACTAATTACCACTACAAATTTTATATGATTTTTATACGAATTATAAGCAATTAAATTCGTAGTATAAAATCCCAAGGGTGGTAAATATAACATAAATTGAATTTTTTTTATTGTTTTGTTATGCATTTAGGTCTTTAAAAAAGATGACTTCTAAAACTGCGATAACAAAGGCTTGTCGCTGTTTCTTTCCAAGATTTTTTTCAACTACACCTGTCACTGGTCGACTAAAAGCTGAATGGCGTGTGGACAGAAGACCAGCCGATACACGATTGTCAGCAGAAGATGTTATAGAAGAAAGAAAAGCTTTTGGTGGTTATAAAAAATGGAAAGCTGTAAATATAAGCAAAGGAAAATATGTACTAGAATCACAAGGAATTGAAAAATGTCTCCCTATATTGGATGTTCTTTATAGTGCTGCTGGAAAAAAGTACAGCGAAGAAAAAATAATGGTAAAGGGAGCTTATATTTTAGTTGATGCATCAGATATTAAAGATGATTTAAACATCGACTCACTGTTGGATGCTTCGAAAGACTCAGACATGAGTGATGTAGAAGACACAGTTAAAGCTAATGTTATTGATTTGTTAAACAGCAAGAAACTTATTGCAAGAATTACATCTCGTCCAGGTCAAGTTGGGAATTGCGATGGTGTTATTGTTGAAGGAAAAGAATTAATAGATATGATAAGTAAACTTGGAAATAATATATAGTCTGAAGTTTTAGGTTATTACAAATTTGTAGGTCTTCTTTTTTATAAAAAAATCAGTTATTTAAGATACTTTCTAGTTTATTTTAGTGATGTATGTTCTGAAAAGTAAAAATCTATCTTTCAACACTTTTTAAGTCCTGTTAGTATGAGCAATTAACAAGAAAAATATTTTTTATAATATTTTAATATTATATTATAATGTCCCCTATTTTTTGACATAAGGGCCAATTAAAATTATCCTTTATAACTGAAACTCACAGAAAAATATTCAATAGTTTGCACTACAACTTCACCATTTTAGAACATCATTAATTAGAAAATGATGCAATTCATATGTAATTAATAATCCTGTGATATGTTTTTTGTGAATGAAGCATGTTGAAATTTCTCTTCTTCATAATCATAAAAGGCACAGGTAACAGGAATTACGAACTGGTTTTAAATGATTTTTAATGCCTTTTTTCAGTCAATATCCACCTGTGTTATACCCTGTCGTTGAATCATTATTATGGTATGGAAAGGTTTTCTGTTTGTGAAGATGTGGAATATTTTAAGTGACACAGTTTATATACATACAGTGCATTGACATATTGAGAAAATTAATAGCCTAAAATTTGATGGCAACAAGTGCTTAAACTTGTTTTGTTAAAATGTCAATTTTATATGCTGACCATGTGCACATAAAAAGTGACAAATATTCATCGTACCTTTTAGTTGCAAAGTCAGTTAAGCAGTTATATGTACGTCTCAAAGCTTGTTGTTTTTGTAAAGAAGGTGATGTTGGATCTGAATCACCTTAAGTTGATTTTTTTTGCAAAAAAAAGATTCATTGACAACTAATCTTCAAGAAATATCTCGATTTGATTGATCCGCAAAAATTAATCTTTGGGAAATAAGTCCTTATGGAAATTGGGGTCAATATCCAGATGTGAACTATGATTTTGAAATTTTACATAAAATTTTATGCAGAATTTTATTTTTATGAAAAGATGTATAAATCACATGTATGCCATCAGGTAAAAGAGTGGATACATTGCCGAAAACTGCTATCAAATCATGGAAGATTCTTTTCACCTTTTTGTTGCAAAATACACAATCAAAACAATATTATAAAACCTGAAAAGCATGTGGAAATCCCAAAAGAAGATCTCTTCACGTTTTTCTTGAGGAGAACAGAAGGATATGCTGACAGAGTCGCCATGGTATTCTTTATATTTGTTCTTTCCTACATATTTTTTGCAAGCAACTCAGTTGCGAAGTGTAGCTTTAAAATTCAGTCAAAATGTAAGCAACTTGTTCAGCAACCTCCAACCTAAGCAACTTTTGGAGTTAGACTAAAATTAAGGCTTGTAAGAGTATACTAAGATCCAACAAGATTTTGCTCCCACAAATGTTAAGAACTTTCGCTAAATCTTTTAATAAATGCTTGCTAACCCTTGGTTTAATACCTTAAATCTTTTAAACATTTTTTGATACATTACAATATATTTAAGGTTGATTGTATTTCTGGTGACCAGATGACATTTAGAGAGCTTACCAAGAGATCTAAACAGGTCTCATCATTCTTTCAAGAAAAAGGCTACCAGCGAACTGACCATGTTACAATTCACGTTCCAAACTGCATCAACTATCCCGCAGTAATGCTGGGAACACAAGCGAGTGGTATGGTATTCACAACAGCAAATCCTTATGCCACTGAAAATGAATTAAATACTCAACTTAAGTATTCCGAAAGTAAAGTTTTGTTTACAAATAAAAGCTTGCTTAATTCAGCCAGAAAAGCTGTTGAAAGTACAGATGTGAATTATCTTGTGTTGATGGACGATGCATCTTGCAGTGATAGTGGGGTCCTGTGTTTATCAGACATTTTAGAAAATCGAGAATATAGAAATCAAAGAAACAACGTTTACATTGATCCAGCCAATGATATTGCTGCAATGCTCTACTCAAGTGGTTCCACAGGCGTCCCTAAAGGAGTTTTAATAAGTCACCGTAGTATGGTAGCTAATGTGTTGCAAGTACTTGATGATAAAACGTATAAATTTCAAACTGATATCTTGTGTGTGCTACCAATGTTTCATGTTTATGCTCTTCAGTATGTGATGTTCACTCATTTATGTGGAGGGTATACCATCCATACGCTGCCTTCGTTTACTCCAGAGACGTTTTTATCGGCAATAGAACAATACACAGTAAGTCATGTTTCTTTTTTTGCTTCTTGTTTTTCATTGCTTTTAATCTATATTAGATTCTATCTGTTTAAATTGTATTTTTAACGGTGCCAAAGGAAGTTTCACATTTTGTCAAACCAATATTGGTATTGAGCCTCCAAAACCTAAAAATCTTAAGAAAATTTTAACAAAATCTTCAGCCTTAGCGTGTTAAGATTCCATTTTAGGACACAAATCTTAGTTTCTTTTTTTCAGTCAAATATAAACATCCTAACAAAGTTTTATCCCAATAATAACAAGCCTTTTTTCTTCAATAAAAATAAAAGATACCTTAAATAAATCGTAGTTTTTTATGAACACAAAAAACAAATAAAATATAGAAATACATTTTAATAAAAAAATTAAGTAAAATTTCGAAGAAAGTTCAGGCAAAAAAACTGTTTTCTTATGAAATAAAGAAAGTGTAAACCAGGACACAATTTGAGTTGACATTATCAACTGAACTAGCTTAATTGCAAACAATAAGTACTCCCAATTGGAATGTTGTTACTCCTCTTTCGTTTGATTGTCTACTTCAAAAACCCTCACAGATGCCATATAGCAACCTTGTCCAATAAAGGATGAATCAACTACTGTATTTTGTGGCATAAGGCATGCTTTTTAGTTTCAGATATCAAAAGTTCTTTTTGTTTATAGATCCAAAAACTTCCCATTGTGCCACCCTTGGCCTTGTTTTTGTTGAACCATCCAATGGTTCAGAGTTATGACTTATCTTCCCTACAGAATATTATGATTGGAGCTGCTCCTGTATATGAAAATGTAATCAATGATTTTTCAAAGAAATTCCCAAACGTCATTCTTCAGCAAGGCAAGTTTTAGGAACTGCTTATTGCATGAATATTTTGCGGCATGCGAAATTATGCATGTTTGCTCGACCGCGAAATTAAAATGCCACAAAACTTTAGTTCTGTCAAAAATTAAAACAACCGCAAAATTTTCATGCAATACACCTTTTCCAAATTTTTTATTTATTTATTTTTTTTTTTTGATGTACCGCTGCTATTTCTAAACTTTTTCTAACTAAATGAACGTGATTTTTGAAATCCTCACCTGAAACTTGATAGACTGTCAAATCTCCAGATTCATACAGCAAAAAAACAACTTCTTACAACAGTCTTTTTAACTTCGTCTTAATTGAACTCTGTTTGAAACCGAGGCTTATTAGTACAAGTAGAAAGTTTAGGAGATTTTGACTGTAACATTAATACCACCAAAACAGCATTTTCACATGTCGGATTAAGTTAAAAATTTATACACACACCAATTCAATGATATGAATATGATCCTAAAGTCAAAACATCAAAGTTCTAAAATTTTAAAAAACATGTAATTCGTGATAGTTGTATTAAGGACACTTTATCGCTTAGGTTTCGGGCTAACTGAGGCACTTATAACACATATCCAGGCTGAAGATCCTTCATCACATCGACCTGGTGCAGCAGGAAAAGTTATGTGTAATACTCAATGGAAGGTATCGCTGATTTTCTACTGTTATTATTATTATTATTTTACAATTTTTTATACAGAATAGACAATTCAATGTAGGAAGATACTTTTATCGCTGCGGATTCTGTGTTCCGAGGGTATGGACTTAAATGCACATCAGTCTGGTACTGGCACTTGATAAGAATGCCCCTACTTTTTACGGAGCCACCGACCCTTAGATTATGAATTAACCTCTGTAATCTTTAGCCAAACGACTATGAATAAGCAATTTGAACGTAACATATTTGGATGAAATAGATTTGTATTGGTACTCGAAATAATAGTAATATTTGTTGTTTTTGTATGACAAAATATTCATTAAAATAAAATGTTTCCATTTGCTTTTATATGTTTACATTTTTGTGCAGACTACCTTGATTATCTGAAACTTCATTATCCACACATTATTTTAAAATGCCGATTTTTTTCTTTCTTGACATTGAAGCAAATAAGATTTTTTTCTTTTCTCATAATGTCGTTGCATTTCCACTTGTTTTGTTGTAGCAGTATATGTTTTTTATTCGCCATTTCAATTTTTTGACCAAAATCCCCAAAATCACTTACGCCATTTTGTTTTTGTTTTCTCTAAAGCTGAAATTTGTTACTACTAAAAAGTAAACTAACCAGTATTTTGGTTTATGTGGATGTCAAGAGTTGAGGTAATTCGAAAAGAATTCTGTATTTTTTTTCTTCGTTGTTTCCCTTGCGTCTGTTTCTGCCACCCTCGACAGCGCAATCTCTGTCGTAGAAACATATTATGAATATCAGTTTTTATTGATTTGTAACTTTTTACTTGTTATATTTTTAGATATCTTGTATTAATACTGGTAAGGCTTTACCAGCATTTGAAAAGGGCGAAGTTTGTCTGAAAGGACCCACCGTTATGAAAGGTCTGTCTCTGTTTTTTATGATTTCTGGACATGATTTGTTAACTTATTTAGTTGACATCCGTTCGTTCGTTCGTTCGTTCGTTCGTTCGTTCGTTCGTTCGTTCGTTCGTTCGTTCGTTCGTTCGTTCGTTCGTTCGTTCGTTCGTTTGTTTATTTGTTTTTCATCTTCTAGGTTATCACAAGGATGAAGAGAAAACAAAAGCATGTTTGAGTCAAGATAGATGGTTAAGAACTGGTGATTGGGGATACCATGATGGGGAAGGAAGACTGTTTGTTGTTGATCGTTTAAATGAACTGATAAAATACGAAAATGTTTTTGTGAGTAAATTATTTTTTTTTTATCTCACTACACCGCATACCTTCTTCAAACAAATAAATATTGGCGCAGGTTTAATTTAACAATGAAATCAAATGATTTGTTGATGTGTATTTAATTTAGCGATGAAGGAAAACGAAATAGCGTTGGTTTAATTTGTAGTATTACAAGAGTTAAGCTTGCATAATTTTAAGTTATATCCATAAAAGTAAGAGAAGTGTCCATACCTGCACAAGATTATGTTTTCAGTTTTGCATATTTTGGATTTTTTCTCTTGCTTAAAACATTTATGTGTAAAACTATGCATAGAAGGAAGCTGAAAAAACTGCATGTGTATCAAAATTCGCAATCTAGCTCTCGTTTAGATTGAACCAGTTGAACTCGAGGACGTACTAACTAGCCATGAAGAAATCAAAGATAGCTGTGTGATCGGTGTTCCAAATGAGCTCTGCGGTGAAGTACCTATAGCATACGTGGTGAAGCAGGAAAATTCAACTCTTACTGAAGCAGACGTACAAAGTTTTGTGGACGGGATTGTATCACCCCATAAAAAGCTCCGTGGAGGAGTAAAATTCGTAAACAGTCTTCCTCGTTCTTCGTCTGGAAAGTTGCTAAGACATGTCCTTAAACATCAGTACATGTCATGATGATGTTATTTTAGGGAGTGTAGCAATGATAAACGGTAATTTTTATGAATATTTGTCTTTCTGCGATCGACTTCAAAATAAAAGCACATGTTTACTGCATCGTAAGGGATTTTTAAAGACTACCTTGAGGGAAGAAATTATTGCGCACGAACAAGATTGCGGGATTGCGAATTTGGCCAAAAGCGAATTTGGCCAAAATTCGCATTCTTTTCTTCCGGAATTTCTAGCGAGGAGTAGCAATTTGCAATCTTTTCTTCCGCAATCCCTAGAAAAATTACGCAATTTTTAATCTTTTACAATCAAATTTTGTCGATTTCCATGAAAAAGACGAGTTGTTTCTGTCGTTGTTTTGCTCAATTATTTGCATCAAAAGAAATTTTTAAAGGAATGAAACGTAATAACCAAAAAGATTTACAAGTGATTTCGTGGAAAAGTTCATGGATCATTGCTTTCATTCGCAATTTTAAATTTCGCAATTTCTTGACACAATATCACATTAACAATCTCTAAATCCCCAATTTACCATGAATCCGCAACCTTTAATTTTGCAATCTTTTCTTGGGCAAACTTTTCTTCCCCTAAGGTAAAAAGTTGCTCGAAAAAATTCACCCCTTACATGCATTGATATTGATATTGTTGAATTTCTGTAATTTATTTTTATGTTTTACGTTTATAAATTTTTTTAAAGTACTGTTTCTAATAGAATAGGGGGGATTGCTTTAAGAGGTTTAAAAAAATTTATAAAACCTAAAAAGGAAGTTATTAGTAGCGCTGTTGTTTTGAGAGGCCTAGTACGGGGGTGGAAACTCGTATCAAAAATTATTCGTAGGAATAAGAAGAAAAATATTTGAAAATTTATTTAGCGGCTGGCTATTAGCGAGAAAAAAATTTCGTACATATATCGTCTTTGTAATTTTCTAACTTATTTTCATAAACGCTGCATACCACGCTGTATATATTTTTTAAAATGAATATTTAAATTACAGTTTTGTGTTTAATTAACCGACTACAGTTGACTCTCTCTATCTCGACTACCCTCTATCTCGAACATCTCTCTATCTCGAACCAAAGTCTCGGTCCCTTGGACATTTGTGTAGGCTCTAAGCTATTTCCTCTCTTTATCTCGAACCTCTCTATCTCGAATACCTCTCTATCTCGAACCAAAATCTCGGTCCCGTCTGACTGTTTCTCTCTCTATCTCGAACTTTTCCGGATTTAAGAACCTATTTACACTAAAAATCGAATTAAAATGTTCCATTTTCGAACCAAAATGTTTGACGTTCGAATTCTAAAGTCACTCACAAAACATTGTTTACAGTGTTTTGAACCAGAAACCTTCTTGAGGTGAAGATGTCGGCTTTAAAAAGAAAACTCAATAACGTTTCTTTAATTCAAAAATGTCAAATAATTCGGGAAATCGAGAAAGGAATGTCAAACAAGGAGGCAGCAGAAAAATATGGGATCCCCAAAAATACAATTTCAACTTGGATGAAAAAAAAACATAAGATCCTACAAAGCTTGGAAGAACAAAAAACCGCGTCTGGTTCGAAAAAGGTTCGAGGCTGTGATTATGAGCAGATAGACAAGGCTGTTTTCAAATGGTTTACTGTTCAAAGAAGCCAAAACATTCCGATCGATGGCAATTTGATAAAAGAAAAGGCACTCAGTTTTGCTAAAAACTTTGATTGTTCAAGTTTCAAGGCTTCCGATGGTTGGCTGGACAAATGGAAAAAAAGGTAAATAACATAGTTATAATTTTCATTTCGTGTATAAAAACAACGTGATTACATATCAAACACTAAAATTACAGCTTCTGTTTTTTCAAAATCTCTACCATTG
The DNA here is from genome assembly GCF_029227915.1 of Hydractinia symbiolongicarpus. Taxonomy (NCBI): domain Eukaryota; kingdom Metazoa; phylum Cnidaria; class Hydrozoa; order Anthoathecata; family Hydractiniidae; genus Hydractinia; species Hydractinia symbiolongicarpus. The sequence goes on from NC_079878.1 coordinate 11,202,543, forward strand.
ACTTTTGCCCGGATAAGCTTAGAACACAGGGGACCTGCATTCCATCACCATCTCCAAGATTAACTGCCTTTCCAGTAACATTTATATCACATCTCCCAAATTGATCAGCACGGAGAAAATAAAATATGGTTTTAGCAAACTTTCCATTTTCTCCTAACGGCAAATGTCCGACTAGTTTCCCATCTTTTTTAACGGCTACAGCGTATTTGTCGACAGGGTTGTGAGGTTCCATTTTTCCTTGTAGTTTTTCTTGTTGGACTGGTGTCCATAAACTTTTGTAAACATGGTACCCTTTTATGTAAGATGTAATGTCAGTGGAAGACAAAACGACGAGTGGCATATTTTCAGTTAATTCAATTTCTTGTCCCAGTAAATTTATAGCCATATTGTTCATTACAGATTCTACTACACTCCACGTGTTCAACAATATAATTTGTAAACAGATAAGAATCGAATCGAACCAATCTTAAAATTTATGTTCGATTGTGTTATGTTCGATTAATATTAAGGGCTGCTTTACACGAAACATTTTTATTTATTTACTTTTTCAGGCACAGCATTTCCTTGAAAGTTATCGGTGGTGAATGTAAGTCAGTTACAAATCAAATGACAAGCTCCTGGAACGAAACCACGCTCCCAACCATTCTGTCGAATTACAAATTGGAGGACACTTTCAACGCAGACGAATTTGGTTTGTTTTACCAATGTCTTCCCGAGAAAACATACCACCTCAAAGGAGAAAAGTGTTCTGGGGGGAAGAAGAGCAAGTTGAGATTCACTGGAATGGCCGCAGCAAGTGCTACTGGAGGAAAGTTGCCAATGTTCGTCATTGGCAAATCAAAAAAACCTCGCTGCTTTAATAACATCAAACATCTCCCTTGCCAATACACATCACAAAAGAAAAGTTGGATGGATAGTGAAATATTTGAAAACTGGGTCCGGAAACTGGACCAAAAGTTTTGTGTAGACGGGAGAAAAATCGTTCTTATAATCGACAACTGTCCAGCACACCCATCGATCTCGAACTTAACAAACATTCATCTCGTTTTTTTGCCCCCTAACACAACGTCTGTGTTGCAACTGATGGACCAAGGTGTTATACGAAGTCTAAAAGCGTATTACCGAAGGAGAGTTGTACGTTTGCTGTGCAGTGCTTTGGAGAACAACAAACCTTTGCCAAAGATTTCAATTTTAAGCGGAATGAAGATACTGGCTGATTCTTGGGAGGCTGTAACTAAACAAACCATCATCAATTGTTTTAAGAAATCTGGAATCTCTTCTACAGGACAACAGGATGCTATTGCTGATTCGGATGACCCATTTAAAGATCTTCAAGAAAGTTTGGATGATTTAAGAGAGGCTGATCCATCATTGGTACGAAATGATCTCAGTGCTAATGATCTTATGACCTTGGATGATGAGGTTATCGCAACCGCCCCTCAAATCTCTAATGAGGATATCATTGATGAATTTCGGAAATCTCAGGAGGACGAAGCTGAAGACGATGGCAGTGACATGGAGGATGATTCATTTGATATAGTTGTCGAAAAACCATCAAGATCAAAAGTCGAGTGTAGTATTGATCTTTTGAAAGATCTAGCAATGTGTTGCGAAAAAGGCAATGAAATGCAAATGCTTATCTCCAAATTCGAAAAAATGTATAATGAAGACAGAGTGGCATCACTTAAACAAAAAGACATAACCGATTTCTTTAAATGAAGCTGTAAATTTATTTTATGTATTTATTTTAAAAGAAGTCTTGTGCATTGAATATTAACATTTTAACATCTCTCATTGACCTCTATCAACTCCCGATACACTGAAGGTTAAAAATACGTTTTTTACGAAAAAATCCAATTTTTGTCAATTTTTCACTATCTCGAACTTTCTCTATCTCGAACAAATTTTCTGGTCCCTTGCGAGTTCGAGATAGAGAGAGTCAACTGTATACCACGACTCAGGAAAAACCTGGAAAACTCTCCTTTTTGTAATATTCTTTAAGCTTCCGCGATGCATTGCACAGTGGAATTGCACCCGTTTGATGCTCCTGGCATCCCGCAAAAAAATTAACAAAGCTGTCGATTCGGGAAAATTAATACGCGCGAAATCAATTAAAATGCTAACTCGCGAAAATTGGTCCTTTTCTTCTCTATTTTTTTATTCAAAATTCACATTTTTTACATATACTAATTTAACCTAACAACTATTGCGTCTTCTTTTCCCTCTGTTTCCACAGAACCTTTTCGCAAACATTTCCATCATTGTGGTGCGTGGCCTTGTGGTTGTATTCGCTTCGTAATCACATTCCACACCGCGGGCATGTATCTTTACCACAGCTACGCGTCAATCCATGCCATGCGAGGCAAATTGGGTAGGCAGCCTGTGTATACTTAATGTATACCTATTCAGAACACAAGACCCACATTGTTAACAGTATTTCCAACACTGAAGTGGCTTTATCCTGCATAAATATTCGGAATAATAATATAAATAAATGTTAATTTGGTTCTTTTTTGACTATTTTCGAATCAAAAAATAATGTCGAGTGGCTTTTGCAGAAATCGCAAAACAAAGTTATGAAGCTGATTTTTTGTCACGTGGTACTGTTTTGGGTTTAAATTAAACTAAAAAGTTCCTCTTAAATTGGCTTATATTTTTAGTGCAAATCTTTTATGCAGTTTACAAAAGTTGATTAGTCGCAAAAATGTGGTCCGGCATTTTTTTTTTTTTAAAAAGATTAAATCACAAAACTATTTTATAAACCATACTGAAACAATAACGACTTTTTCTGTTATTGTGTCAGCAGTTTTGGGAGCTTTAATCGCAACAATGCAATTTGTTCGCCAAAATCTTTTACTTTAGGTCTCCAGATTGCACACAAAAAAACAGTTCCGCCAAAAAAAACTTTCCTCAAAGTAAAACTTTACCACTTACCTGAATCAAATTTTAGTCTTTGTGAGAAAATGTTGGTACAAATATACAAAATTAGCGATTACAATTAAGTGCCGTGTCTACACTTCTAAGTTAAAATACTTTTCAAAAATCCTAAACGCACTCGACCCTTAATTTTGTCACTTGCTAAACAAAGTTCGTATGCCGAAAAAAATACTAAAACAAGAAAAACTATCCGGTTTAATCACACATTCGTATTGCACGAGAGTGGAGAATTGAAACTCACTGACAACTTAACCCTATTCGGTCCGGGCCCCCTGACGGTTTTTTTTAATAACTCCTGATTGCTTTCTTATATGGCTATGATACTTACTGAGTTTCAACATTTATCTATTAGACACCTTTCAGAGGCTTTGATATTGGCCATTACTCGAAACTACCCCTAAAATCTCTATGAAATCCTTATAATGGGGAAAATATAATAACTCCTGTTAGGATTATCCTTAGAACTTGAAACTTGCAACACAACTTTGTTTCAACAAGAAGAATCATTTTGAATAATTTTGACACGTGACTAATCCGATTTCCCGATTTTGTCGGATTTTACCCGAAAATCGGAAAAAAACGGATTTCCGGGCAATTTTTGGCAATTTTTTATTTGATCCATGTAAAAACCGGAAGATATGTTAAAAAAATTTTATTTAGCTTTCAGAAACTTCAAACAGAATGTAAAAAATTCGCTCTAGAACAAAAGTAATTATATTTTAAGCAGATAGTGGTATTTTTAACAATTTTCAAGCTTCTGATGACGTCACAGAAAATGTGCTGACGCAAACAAATATTTATTGCCGCCATTTTGTTCCTTTCATGACGTACTATAAGTGTGCCAAGTTTGATTCAATTTGAACAATCCTATGAAAAGTTATTGAGGGGGGCGGAATCCGCTTCCCGGTCATAGTATGTTCGAAAACCCCCGGACCGAATAGGGTTAAAACGGCTGGAAAATTCGGGTTGGGGAATTGTTGGTGTTTCCCTGGATGAAGTAAGCTAAAACATAACATGCAAGTAGTCCAACCACTAATTTTTGTTACCCCATTGCAACCTCCATCCACTGCACCATTTAACATCACAAGATTTATCATCAAAAGTTTAGTCACAATTTCTTCTTAAAGGAACGACTTGCATTGTGACCATTCTTATAGGGGCTTTCCAACAAATATGTGCTTGCAAATAATCTCTTTAATAATAGCCGTCGTCTGTCTGTCTGTGTCCGCGAAAGCCGTGTCCAGTAACGGAAACACGAAATTTTTAAAATGCGCACCAATACCAAATGCGATATATTTCTGTCCACTTTGCTGCAACGGGTTAATTTATAGGACGGTCGACCCCGTGGATATTTCCACCGGCTAACGACTGGTAAGATATAAACACACAATTGAACAACTTCTAGTTTAATAAAAACTTATTTTTGACGGATACTAAACAGGTTTGCCCTCATTTTACAAAAGAAAATTCCAGAATTTATTTAACCTATTCCATGGGTAATTTCGTTCAACAAAAATTTTGTTTAGCAAAAAACCTGAACGGATGCAATAAGCTCACGAATAAAAAAACCCAAACCTAAATAATAAATATATTCAGAAAAAATTTTTTTAAGGAGTTTTCCCATTTTAGCAAATTTCAACGAGTTTTTCTTATTTTCCAAATTCAAGGAGTTTTTTCTATTTTTCCAAATTCCAGGATTTTTTCCTTTTTGCAAATTCTAGGAGTTTTTCCTATTTTTCCAAATTCCAGGATTTTTTCCCCATTTTTGCAAAGTGTAGGAGCTTTTCCCATTTCACAACTTTCCAGTAGCATTTTCAAGGAGTACGTTCCATTTTAGGGAGTTTCCATGAGTAGTAGCCACCCTGTATCCTATTTTACACCGAGCATACAAATATGGGCCATCAAGACACAAAGTGGATAAACATGAAACGTCGATTGTTTCTCATTATTTTCAATGACCGTATGATACAGAAATTATGATAAGTTATGTTGATTTATGCACATATATACATACTTTTCGTTCATACATGAATAATTTGTGTATCGTTGAAGCATAAATACAACTCCGAAGAAGAGAATGACATAAATAATTATGAAAAAAAAGTAAAATAACACTTAATCTAAAGTATGTTTTTATTTCAGATTTGAAAAATTCATTGTTTTAGAAGAAAATCATTGCGCGTCTGTCAGTGAATTCAGAACATAATGAACTGACTATCAACCAACATCAAGCAATGTGATCTAAAATCATTTCTTATTGTTTACCCTCCTATGACCTAACAGAAAACAAGGCACATTAAAAATTTGTCAAACTCAACAAATATTCATATGCTAAACAAGGAATACAGGGTAACCAACTTTGTAACATACCGTACAGGCTCGATTTAGCACCCGGGTGGTTACAAAACATTACATTTAGAAGGGGACACCAAATCGTAAGAATCTGCTGCTTTAAAATACAATACCATTTTTTTGCTATATAAAAAGTTTACTTAGTTCTGAGAGAAGACAACAACTTCGCAATTTAGTTTTTTCTCCGTTTTTTTTAAAAAAAGATAAAAAGCATCCCGTTCGCATCAATACTCTCTCCAATTAACCACCCAAGACGCTTGTTCGAAATTAGGCGCTAAATCGAGCACTTACGATAGTTTTACGGCACTGTATATCAGCTTTCGCATTCCATGATGTCGAATTCTGTATTCGTCAGAAAATCATTTGATGTTTTCCGACTTAACCTGAATAAAAAAGTTGCATTACAAACCCTAAATAAAAACAAAGCGCTCTTCGTTTGGACAAATAATTGAATGAAAGTCTAAGCAAACCTGTTCGTAGTGTGTTGTAAAAATCTTTTCAATTTTCGCTCATCAGCTTGTTGCTGTCGATTCTTTTGCTGATAGCTTTCCCTTCTGTCGAAACTATGTTTTCGCTCTCGATATTGTCGATAATAATTTTGAATAACACTGGCAGCTTGGCATTTTTTTTTGGCTTTTTCTCTGTGAGCACGATATTGGTTCTGGATGAGCACAGCACCTTTCTGCATCTTCTTAAAAGCCGCATACTATAAAAACATGATTACGAGAATTTATGGTAACATCGCCGAAAACTTCATTAAAAAACTACGGTACCATCGTCCACAACTACATTAAAAATTACGGTAACATCTCCAACACTACAATAAAAACTACGGTAACATCCCAACACTACAATAAAAACTACGGTAACATCGTCCACAACTACATTAAAACCTACGGTAACATCGCCAACACTACAATAAAAACTACGGTAACACCCCAACACTACAATAAAAACTACGGTAACATCGCTACTACATTAAAAAACTACGGTTACATCGTCCAAAACTACATTAAAAACTACGGCAACATAAATACACCACAACAACTTACAAACATCTCGTACCTGCTTGTATCGCCTGTAGTAACTTTGAATAAGAACGGCTGCAGAGAATTCACTGTTGCGTTGATTTCGACGTTCCTATCCAAGAATACAATATCATTAAAACGTGGGATAATAAGCACACATCCGTTAAGTAGGGAGATTAACTAATTGAGGTACAAAAAAAAAAAAAAAAAAGACGCAGCTTTTTTTACATGCCCAATTGATACTTGTTGCCTTCTTAACTGAATCTATTTCAGAAACGAAACATGTTTACAAAGTTCCCGCCTTAGAACACATTTAAAACCAATCAGGTACAGTAATTAAGTTAAAAAAATAATTTTTAAAATTAACATGAATTTCTGAAGTTTTGTCCATTGAATAGTGAGGGTGGGATATCATGAAATATTCGATAGGCGGTCTCTCTCACGGTCTGTAATTCTCTCGTGTTGCCAATAACATGATCTATCACTTTATGTCTTTTCGTTATTTTGTACCCAGGGTACCCTCTTTTGTTCTAACATGCGACATCACTAAGGAAATGGTCGAATCAGTTGCCCTAGTTATTTTTGTGGTGCGTTCGGAAAATGAATCAGTTTTCTGACAATGGAAGGGAGTACCCTATCATTACTGTAACTGCTGATATAAACTGATACTGGAAATATTAGCACTCACCTTGTAGGACTTGAACGCATTTTGAATAACATTAGCCGCCCGATACAGTTCTTCCTGCTCAGCATCTTAGAACAAAAAAAATCAGTTAAAACCTTAAATACATTTTATTAATCTAAACGGTTTTTGATTTCTCGAAATTTACCTGTCAAGGTAAGTTCGGCAAAGTCTTTTTCAATTTTTTTCGCTTTAAAAAAAAACTCGCAAAATTCAGCGGTTTCGCGAGTGCCTCGATTAAAACTCGATTGACCAGGTGACGGTGGAGAATGAAGAGTGACTGTTGATGTTGCAGGTCTGTTTTCTTCTGTAAACGAACGTTGTCTAAACGAAAAGCGATGAAAAGATGAAGAGCAAAAATTAAAGATAAAAGGGGAAAGTTTTGTAGAAATCAATGTGCTTTTTCAGCAGCGGGGTACCACTCCTATTCAATGTTTTGTTAAGAAAGATACCTAAGGTACCTAGGTGTAAAGGGAGATGTTTCGAACAAACTTTCTTCGCCATCGGAACACATGCTATCACTTTCATCATCTTGATTACTTATAATTGATTGGATGTAAGCCAAAGTTTTGCCCAGTGTACGAGAGGATGAGCCTGAAAATAGAAAAACCATTTTTCAGTAATCTTTGAGCACGAGCGGACAAACGTGGCGTAAAAATGCACTGTATATACAGGTATATTCTTCTTTAAAGAACTGTTTTGTAGATCACGTGTTGTAATATACTACCGTTTAAGACTTGGTAGCTTACTTTTAAAATGTTTAGCCTGGGCGCAATTGCTTATTTTTTGACCCTGGTTTCCTATAACAAACGTGCAGGTTTAAGAGCGTTAGTAAATTAGAAATATTTTAGCAATCATGTTAAGCTTGAAATCTTTTAAGGCTTAATATACGTAATTTCCAAATCAAATATTTGATTCGTTTACGTTAAATGTCCTAGAATTACACGCTTTGAATAAAACCTACTCAAAAACAATCAAAAAAGCTGCCATGTCATTTAAAATATTAAAAATCATTAAAAAAATAATGGCAGTTCAATTAAACTAAACATTTAATCGAAAGAAAAAAATATAAGTATTGTGGGAAAAAGAGTGTGGTGTAAGTGAGCAGACATACCTTCGCTTATGTCGTTGCACCAACCTTGAGAAAAAGAAGTTGGTTGGAAATTTTGTGGTGACGTACCACTGATGTCGCCACCGACAGAGTTTTCCCTATATAAAATAAAAGTGACTTCGAACTGAATAATGTTAATGAAGAATTTTTGCTTAAAGTTTCAACTATACTAAAAGTTATTTTCTTTGCGTTTGTTCTAAAACATACAACACCTGTAATACCATATTAAAAAAAGTGAGTGGCAGAAGGAAAATTGACATTTTTAAACTTTTATACTTTGTCAAACAATTTCGCAGTTTGAAAAAAAGGGAAATTTGCAGGAATTAATTTTCACGGATTGTACAAAAAATTATCAATATTTAGTTAAAAAAAACATAATTTTTTTTAAAAAAAATTTCGGTGTTCTCAAAATGCTTTATTATCTTAAAGGAATCAATTCCCGCGAAAATTAATTCCCTTCAATTCACGGAATTTAATTTCGCAATTGTTTGTATAAAAAATATCGCGAAATTTTCCAACACTGCTGTAGTTTCGAAGGAAAACAAAGTAGAAAACTCAGCGTAGGTCTCACCAACCTGGACATGCTGGACTTCCTCAAAAGTCGTTCCAAATAAGCCACCAATGAATCGTGCCCACATTCCCTTGCAAGATCAATAGCGGTACATCCACAATTGTCACACTCATGAATAGCATCCTCCTCCCACTGATGTAATACGCACGTTGTATTAAAATGTCCTTTCGCAGATGACCACATGAGGGGGAGTAATTTAAACTGATCGTATCGTGTTGGACAGGCTTCAACAGATATCAGCTGGTTCGGGTTAGATTCCACCCAGCTCAATAATAGTTGAATAAGTTTGACGTAGCCTAAAGCAGCGGCTAAATGTAAAACAGTCATCGTGTCTTCCACGTTATAGTCGAAAGAAAAGTCAATCGTAAGGTGAACTAGTCGCTTGCAAATTGCTACAAACTCTTCTTCAATGTCGTTACTGTTGATCTCCTTGAAGTCACATTTGCATTCTAAACCAAACATTTCAACGATCGCCGTTATTCTCTGCTTTAACAATTCAACAAGAGACTCGTTTTTGATCGACAACCAAGAATCGTGATTAATACTTTTTTCGTCAGTCACTGGATCTACGAATTCAAAGTCCACTGTATTTGAAACAATCGTATCGTTACACAAAACTAACAACTTGATTTTTCCTGCTTTGTGCGCAGGACTGAAACAACGCAGCACGCCATTTTGAATCAGTTCCGCATCGACAAGTACATCACCAAACCTGCATTGATACCTAGCATCTTTTGCGTTCCAAGATCCAATCAAAATGATCTTGTTAGCACCAGAAATTGTAGAGATTTCTGGCGAGACATCAATAATATCTATCAATGTTTGTTTAGTCTCTATGTTTATAGGAGATGCAACAGTAGATGTGCGATTTTGTGGAGACAGAGAAATAAATGTATTTTCTATGTTTTCTGAAGAGGTGCAGGAACTATTTTTTTCTTGGTTCGATGGCACTGTAAATATTGACTGCATGTTTGACACAGAAGAATTCGTTGTCAGTAAAGAGGAACTTATAATTGCATTCTGATTCAAAGCTGTGATATCATGATATAAATGTTTGAAATTTAAATCATCAAAGTTGTCAGCGCTTAAACAACCTATGTCTAAATCGAAGTTACCAAGTTTTTCAAAATTTGAACAGTTGTTTAATAATTCCCCATCTACCGCCGATATATCCAATGTTGGATTTACCGTAGTTGCTTGTGGAAATTGTTGAAAAGCGACATTCTGATTTTCATCAGAACAAACGGGAACTATGTTGGCTGCTTTTACTGAATTGACAAGAGTAGGGACAGAATTGACAAGTGTAGGGCTTCCCTGCATTTTTGGAAGGTTTATAGTAAGATTTCGACCAAATGAGGGGTTTGATACATTGCACGAGATTTTATCAGAATTGGATGGCATACTTTGAAATTGCTTCAGTGGATCAAATGCTGACACGTAACTTACAGCTGAAGAATTCACAGTAGATGTTACATGTCGACAAACGTTGTGTGTTGAAACCGCAAAAGGTGCTGCTGCAATATTTGAAGTGGTCTGGGTAATACTAAACGTGGTCTGGTAACTACCTGTCGAAGCAGGTTTGGGCAAGATGTATGCAAGTTGACTGTTCTTCGTCGGTGCAGTATTGACCATTTTACGATATGTGATCTGCACTGCACCATCAGGTGCGTTCTTGACGACAGTATCACGAGGGTCGTAGTTTTGTGAAGTCAATTTACTAGGCTGTTGCACGTCGTTTGCTATTATTTGATGTAAAAGGTGCCGCTCAAATGCAACTGAGTTGAGATTGATATCATTATCAATGTCCTGCTTTGATATTGGAGGATATAGCATTACACCGTCCGTCGTAGAGGTGCAAATAAGCGAATTGGGGTTTACATTCCAGTGCATAAAATTAGCTGTATTATCGATATTAATCCCGTTTACATTTTCTGCATTGAAGTCGAGTGAAGGATTCGATTTATTCTTGGGCACATCCTGAACATCACCACCGTTCATTTCAATACCAAAGGACATTCAATTACATCTTGTTAATTACACACCAGGATAAACACCATAAAACGTTTTCTAATCATTTAACTAAGAAAATAATACATGTATAAATATAAAAATCATGAACATTTTAAAAGCTGAGTGAGGGGAACTGAACACACACGTGATGTTTGCAGAATTTAGATGAAATTTAGCATATATTTGCTCAGATTTCAGAAAAGAATTGTTTTGTTTACTTAATAAAGCAATGTTTTACATTCTTTCTTAAGGTAAAATAAATTAAGACATTTTTGTTTTTGTGTTTCACAATAAGAAATAGGAAATAAAAGTAAAATTAAAAAGAAATATAACTATTATTTTTAAGCAATGAGTAACACAAGTTTCAGTGTAGTAAAATACCGTTATAAACAAATCAGTAAGTAAGATTATTTTTTCAGAACTTACAAAATTTTGAAAGCTCCATTAAGCACAAACGCTGCTAATTTAAAACCAGAAGTCATAAATACTACATACTACAATCATTAATACATAACTATACACTACTTGGTTGAATACATCAAAGAAACTCCTTCCATTATATTCAACGTGTCCAATGTATCCACTGATAGTCACAATGTATAAACCACAAACTTCACGGAAAGAAGAAAAACACCTTTAAATTCTCTAATAAGTACCAAACGAATATTAACACCATTGTGTGAAAAAAACCAAACATTGTATCAGGAAGACCTACAATATACATGTCTAATGTTTATCTTATATATTATTAAAAAGCATTTAAAATTAGCTAGTAGCAAATTATGATGTATATTGATGAAGTAACTAGTCAAATTCATATTTAAAAAATCGACTATGAAAAACTACCATATTTCAACGACAAACCTGCTTTGAATTTAACCAGTCTAAATCTTAGGGAAATTCAAAAGTTCAGAAAGCATATAAAACACAGCAGCAGATTTAAAGGACAAAAAAAATAAAGAAAAAATATCTAATAAAAATTTAATGACTGCATTATAACTATCACCTGCTTCTATACTGAAAAAGAAAAAAAAGAAAAAATAAGAAGAACTTCGTACGTCATAAATATGAAATAGAAAAAGCTGAGAAAATATTTTATTCTTGACATTTCAAAAAATAAAGTCTCACACTGCTTAAGAAAACACACAGGGATATAAGAATAAAAACTCTGAAAGAATGATGTCATATGTTGAGATTAAGTTTCTCCCAATACCATTACGAAAGCGTTTCCTTACTACGTCCTATAAAATATAAAGTCTCTTCAACCATACCATAATACTTATTCATCAAACACAGTAACATTAAAATAACCGTGTTTATAGATTTCATTCAAACCACAAAATCTCAAAAACCTTTATACACAGCAGCATAATAAAATCTTAATTGACAAACCAACTACTCAGGGATTCAGTAATCACTTCTCTATTCTGACTGATTCTCATATCAATTATAAAAAACAAATTAATGCTTACAAAGATAAACAGGCTCAAGTTAAGAAGAGAAAGAAATACATAGCTTATAACATTCATAGAACTTTGGCTTAAAATAGGTAAAAATATAATCACCTTACTAAGCCATAAAATGTTCAATTCATAAAAAATGCATAGTATAAATTCTATAAACAAATGCAAGTAATTCTCTTCTCCTTCATTTCATAGCTTGACATAACATACTCTATATTTTGCATTGAATTTTTCAACGTGTAACTATAAAAGAAAATATTTTGAAAGTATTAAATAAAAAAAAGAATATAAATAGTTGCAAAGAGATGTAAAAACAATCAAAAAGGTTAACGTACACAAAACAGATTAGCCAACAAAAAAGTTAATCTTTAACACAATGTATATGAAAGTAACAGACAAAAATTATACAAAATTAGAATTTAACTTCTTAAACATAATAAATCAACTGCTTTAACAAAGCCCTGCAAGTTAATAAGCAAATAAAAACAGATCAAAAACATCTACCAATACACAAAGAACATGGATACTAAACACAGCAATAAAATTTGAGTGTTTGAGAATCAGAGAAGCTGCATTTTATTTCTTACTGCTAATTAACATTAAGTTAGCCAAAGGTATGAATGCAGGCATATATAATTTATCATAAAAAGTAAAACTTCATAAAAATTTAAACAGTTTTCGATTAGTGTCTTTTCAATGTAATGAAACTTAGAGAGAGAGAGTTTAAATATTCTTTGATTCAAAACTTTCTTTTGCTTAATAAAAATACATGCATACCGCAAATTCTGATTTCAACTCCAAAGTGAAATGAATCAGAAATACTACAATATGATTGGCTAGTCAGAAATTCTCAATTACTGTCTGCAAAAATGTTAAAATAGTACACATTGGATAAAGACAAAAATGTTATTTCATTCATGACATCAGAAAGCTCTTTTGATCAATATCTCATATTTCATGCTTTGTTCCCCTACAAGCACTTCAAATGTGACCGGTAATATATATTTTAAGGCTTTAAATTAACTTTGACTTTTTTTAAAACTATTATGAGCAAAACTACACATTTATAAATTTCATTGCAACATATTTTGCCTGCATTGTGAAAAAAAGTCCGTTTTGCTGCAAAAAGGAAAAAAAGGGTGTTTTTCTAGATTAATGATGTAATAATGTCCCATGATTATATAGAAAACAGAGCACATCTTTTGTATTTGACCTTTCTGTTAAAAAAAATAATTTAATAATTTAAAAAAAGGCAGAATCCATTTAGAAAAATTTAAAAAAAAAAGCAGAAACTAAAAATGCCAGGTAATGTTTTGTTACTTGGTTGCTTGGTTATTTCTTCATACTGAGATTGATTTGAAAACAAAGCATTGTATAATGCTGTTAAAATTATTGGCATCAAAGTAAAGATAAGAGCTACAAGAATTAAGCACGCTAAAATTACTACACATGAGTTATCAACAACAGTTCCAATATGTGTAGTAGTTTTAATTTTCTGAGACTAATTCTTGTGAAACATCTTCTCTCATTACTTCGTGCAACTGGGTTTTTAACTATGATACTTTTCACTATATAGGTTTTCTTCTTTATTATATTTATTTCTATATATTTCTATTTATTTATTTCTTCTTATTATAGGTTTTTTATTTATCTTATGTATTATTTAACGTACTGTTTTATCAGCATTTTTCTTTAAATAAATACAAACAGAGGGTCCCAGTCACAAGTGAAGATGCACTGTATACCTTCGATCACGAGAGCTTTACAGTGACATGTAGAACATGCTAAGAAGAAAGGATTCAAACAGAAAAGGAGAGCATGGGTCTATCTATTTCTCAATAAGGTTTAATAAATCCCCTTTAGACATATATTACTTTTACACATTGATAATTACGTAATATCAAACATGCTAAACACAATAATTACATCATCAAATAGTTTTCTATATATACATACATAATATATTATATATTAGTCATTTTTAATTTAATATAAACAAAATGTACCTTTACTGTTACAGCCTACTTTGAAAGGACAGAAAATTTGGACTACACGTAAGTGGGAACACTAAAAACTGGATTTGTAAAAACAAAAAGTAGTAAAATCTTTAGATTCGCCAGGTATATAATATACATATTATCTGTAACTATAAATAAAGTGTAGAATGGTACAGGAGTAGGGGCTTCTATACAAATAAAAACTTTGCAATCAAAATCAAATAACATTAACATGAACCAGAATGCAATGTTTGTTCTAGCATTCTTCACAAAGTTACTCCACATAAAGAGCAGGACACTTATCATTCATGAAGTTTTGTGGTCCAATCATGCCGCTTTGACGTTCAACATCATGTGAAAGATGATCTAACACTTCGTTCACATGATCTAGGGAAATATCACCATCGATAACTGCCAAGTACTTGTATAAATATCGAAAGGTTTCAAATTCGATTCTTGATCTACCACCTTCCAGGTCTTTGGTGATTATATCACAAACCGCTTGCAGAGCCGTTGTGATGTTTTCACTGATGTTACTGCAACACAATGCCAAAAATTTCAACCATTCAAACTCCTCACCAAAACTGCCCAAACGCATAATGTCGTTAATCACTTCTTTAGACAAACATAAGGCGTGCCACTTCTCTTCGACCTTTGAAAATTCAACAATAGGTTTATCTCCTACCTGACGATGAAGGACAGCAACGGCTTCCTTTGATAATGCTTTATCGTGGACTTGCCCAAGTTGAAAGTCCAGTCTATCCTTAATCGGTGGTTTCTCACCTTTTGACAAAGCATCAAAATAGGCAGCTGCCCACTACATAGAATAAAGAAAACATAATTAAATTATACTAGATGTACTTAAAACTCTGAAAAAATTTCTAATTCAATTTATCATCAACTGGCAATTAATAAAAATAAGTGGGGGGGGGGGGTGCAAGTGGCTTTACACTGTGCAACAGTTAAATTTAAACAGAAAATGAGAGCAAAACTTTTGTTTAAGTTACATCCTAGTTAAATAAAAAGTCTGTGTTAACCAATCAGCATTCGTCTTGGCAATTATACCAAGTGCTATTGTGAATTAGAAAGTCAGAAATATAAGCAAGTTCATTATAAACACTGCTAAAAAATAGCATTTATAAAAAATAATAAGTTCTACTCAGACTAAAAAAACATACCTGTAAAACATCTGTGGGTTGAGTTCGGATAGCAGCTTTCGTAAACTGCTTTAAAATATCAGGCAGTTCTGGTGGAATGTTGATTTGTTGAGAAGTGTACATTGGCTCATTCTTGGACGGCATCGTTAACTTGTAATGCTAGAAAGCTCTTTACTAATTTTGTTTATAAACTAAAAAATAATAGTACAGTATGTTAATATTTATCTTGTCATACTTAATGTTTATATTATGTTGCTAGGCTTCAGCTGGTAATTGATGACCAAGACAAAAATATATATGTAAATGTCAGAAATTTTTACAGGTAGAAATTTTCGTAATTATCACAAATAATTATTTTTCTATAAATATTGTAAATTCCTGAAAAGTAAACATTTTTTTCGAAATGTTAAACTACAACTTTACAAAAATGTGCTTTTTTAACCCAAAAACTTAAATCCTGTTAATAAAACTTATTTTCCTCAAATCTTAAGAAAAACTAAAAAAATGAAAATTTTTAATCTTCTCAAAGAGTTTATTTTTAGAATAAAGTTAAGCATTAAAAAAAGACAAAACTTTCATGCAATTTCCCCTCAAAAATTCTCATGTCAATTTATTTTGACAGAAAATAATGATAAAAAAATAAAAATAAATATTCATGAAGGAGCCTGCAGTGAAAATTTATATAAATAGTTCATCTTTAATTAATCTATTCAGATAAATTTAATGATTTATAAATATTATGTATATAAATTTTATCAGGATATTAATTATGTGATGACAACGCTAATGAAAGAAAACCTACCAAACTTGAGAACAGAGAATCATGTTTTTCATATAAAAAAAGTAAAATGTTATTAAAAATATATTTTCTGAACAACAAAAATTTAGTGCAAATATTTGTCAAGCTAACTTAAATAAGAAAAAACTTTCAGTTTTAAAATTTGTGAATGTAATTTGTAAATAAAAGAAAATGTACCTTATTACACAAAAATAAAGAAGCAAGTAATTAACGGATCCTTAATGCAATCAAAAAAACACAAATTGTAAATTTGGAATTCAAAGTGTGTGGTAATTAACACAAATCAACATGATAAAGAAAACAATTTTGTGCAAAAACAGACAGGAGTCACTCAAATTTCAATGTTAAAGGGAACCCGAGGTATAAAATGATGTTGGACTTTATTATAGAGCTTAAAAAGTTAGCTAACAAGTCTTTTTAAATTTTTCAAAAAGCTCTTTTCGGTCTCAAGATATTCTCATTTGAAGAATTTCAGATTTAATTATGCTGCATGAATTATGATGTCATTTTTAAGTAATAGCAAATTTGGACATTTACTTTCATCAGTAATTTTAGACCTGTAAGGGGTGTGCATGCAAACTTTATCAATGCATAGATATTATAAAGGTTAATTGATTTTAGCATAAATTTTTTTGCCAAAATGACACTCGCTTGCTTGTCCCAGGCCTCTTATTTTTTTGCTGACGACTCAATAACTCGGGATCTGCAACTTGGTTAGCAATCAAATTTTGAGGGTAAGCTTGTATAAGCCCTATATGTTTACTCACAAATTTGATTGCAAACCGACATGCAGATCCCAAGTTATGAGTTTGTCAGCAAAAAATTAAGAGGCCTTGGACGAGCAAACAAGTGTCATTTTGGCAAAAAAAATTATGTTAATCAATTAACCTTTATAATATCTATGCATTGATAAAGTTTGAATGCACATCCCTTAACAGGTCTAAAATTACTGATGAAAGAAACTGTCTAAATTTGGTATTACTGAAATATGACATCATAATTCATGCAGCACATTAAATCTGAAATTATTTAAATGTTAATATCTTGTTAGCTAACTTTTTAAGCTCTATAATATAAGTCCAACATCATTTTATACCTCGGGTTCCCTTTAACAATTGAATGTATAAAAATCATCATAATTTAACAAGTTGGTTTAAGAATTGATATATATATATATACTATTATACTTTTGCTTAAAGTTTCGTTACTTTTTTCATAAAAAAGCCTTCTTAGCAACAGCAACAGGCTAATTGAGGAAAAGTTTAAAGAAAGAATTTTAAACATACAATCCTCTCCCTGGACAAAATTCGATGATGTCATGACCTTTATTAGTGGCTACATTTTTTTCATTTTGCAAGACCATTATTGGTTGGAAAAAAAAATCTTGAGAGGGTTGGGGGGGGGGGTACATCAGAAACTTATAAAAGACCGTTGGTTTTTTCCGACCAGTAAATTACTGACGATAAGCAAAGAAACAACTTTTAAAATTTTCTTGTTTTTGATTGATATTTCAACAAATACTTTTTAATTTAAATTTAGCACACAGAAGTTAATAAAATTTATCAATATAATATTTCATATAATAATATACAATTTATGTCTTACACACAAATGCACATAACCTTACAAAAATGCCGTTAGTAACCATTTAATGCTCTCAACAACATTATCAGGGATGTCAAAACAAATTGTGGGATAAAGGGGTTTAGTCTTTTTTTGGTCAAATTTGAGATTCAAACGACAGATATTCGTTTACAGCAACAATGCACACCATTTCAAAACAATTCTTATACTAACGCTTTAAGCCAAAAAGGCTTTCTTAAACCAAAACCAGCATTTATTAACAACAGGAAGCAAACACAGGGTGTAATCCAGCGTTCTCAGTAGCCATTAAATAGCTATTTCCCAATTGATAATTATTCTAACTTTCTCAATTAATTAGAGGAGCTAATCATATTCCTACAAAATATGGGACTTGTAGCCCATTTTATATAAGTTGTGAAGAAATAAGATTTCAATTCTAGGACCAGCTTGATGAAATTCAAATATGGGGTTTATTTTACAATTCTGGATTACACCCTGAAACAATCTGTAATTTGCATTGGTACTTAAAATTTGCCAACATAATCCTAACATATTTTTTAAAATAACGCTAGTGTCTCTAATTATTTGGTGGTTGCAAAATTTCAAACAACAATCAGTCAGACTTGTGCAATAGCACCTAGCATATAGTCTTACTAGCGTAATGTTTGGTCTTGTTCGTGAAATGCACAATTTTATGTTTTAACTACCACTGAATTTAAAACAAAAACATGAAAATAAGATACCATTTTAACTTTCATGATTTTCTTCAAACAATTAGATATTATCATGTCACGAACAAGTGAGTTTATTCTATGCTATGATTTGACAGCTACAGCTGTCATCAATGAGCAATGATCGTAATCATTTTTGGCTATTATTAATTGAGGAGATAATTAGAGAATAGAAATTAACCAATCAGATCACAACAATAATTATATTATCTTACCAGTGGATAAAGGAAGAAAGAGGGTTATTTTAGACAAGAAGGATTATTAACAAAAGTGCATATCCATGCCTCAAACAAGATCCCGCAGAAACTATCAAGTGTGACACAAGAATATCTTGATACGTTTAAATAAATACGATAGCATTGATGATAGATTGTATTATAAGCTTGGGCCTTCAGACACTCAAGCACCTTGATTCTATGGTCTTCCTAAAATACATAAACAATGAATTCCAATATGCCCGATCAATTTGTGTATACTTTATCGAAATATCCAGCTTCCATTCTTAGCAATTACACAAAGAGTGATCACTGTAAAAGCCTGAAAGAGTTTTCAAAATTTATGAGAAACATATGGATCAAGGGTTACAATTGTATGGTAGCATTTAATGTTACTTCACTGTATACATTATACATCATAAGGGAATTACTGCTGAATGATGATAAGCACAAGAACAAAACATGTATCCCTAAAGACAAACTAATTCTCTTGATTGATGTTGTGCTTACAAAATGGTATTAATTCGACGATTACTTCTTTAAGCAAACTGACGGGGTGGCCATGGGTGGCCCAACTTTCTGTGGTATCCGTAATTTTTATCAACTGCAGATCATGCTCTCAGAGTTTCAAAAAGATTTTGTGGATGATGTCTTCTTGATAATTAAAAGAGCACGTCGAGACGCATTTGATGAACATATTAATAATTTACACCTGAAAATTCAATTTACAATTGAACACGAAAAGAATGGTATGATTCCTCACTTAGACACTCTAGTGTCTGGGGACACAGTACCAATATATCACAAACCAAATCATACTAATCAATATCTCAACTACACATCTAATCACCAAATGTCGTGCAAAGAAAGTGTAGTGTCCTCATTACTGGACTGAGCAGTCAATGTAGTCAGTAGAGAAAATGACTGAAAGAAAGAGTTATCTTAATAAACAGTGTCTTACTTGCAAATGGGTACTCCACACAAACCATTAGCAAGGTTTAAAGGAAAGTCAGGAACAGAACTTATAAGATCGATAATGGAGAGGATGCAGAAAATGAACTAGTAGCTATTTAACATCGCATCGTGGCCTCCACGCTAATACAATTATCTCCATGACGGATGGTGTGCCACAATCATTTTTGCGATTTTGCGATTTCTTGTTATTGTATATACTAGTCGTTAGCCTGTGGAAAATCCACGGGTTTGCCCGTCCTTTTTATACCGCATTGCGTACTTCTCGCTACTGTGCAGCTAAGCTACCATTTTGCGTGACAGACAGACAGACAGACAGACAGACAGACAGACAGACAGACAGACAGACAGACAGACAGACAGACAGACAGACAGACAGACAGACAGACAGACAGACAGACAGACAGACAGAAAGACAGACAGACAGACGTATACGGGCATTATAATATAGATAGCAAATTTAATTGCTTCTTTTCAAAAAAATAAGTGTTTCATAAAAGTTAATTTGTTTCATTCTGCTTTTATCCCATTTTACAATGTTTAAGCACTTGCTTGATATATTGTTCTGTTATTGATATGAATTCATTTTTTGTACTATACTATCTTATGCCATTTTGTTTAAAAAAGTTAGATTTCCCTAAACCTAAGTTAAATTTAGATTTTGAAGTACAAAAGTAGATATTAAAAACATATTTTGTAATCAATTTTCGTAATGATGTCGGCTCCTTTAAAAAAAAGTTAAGCAATTAGTTTCCCTTTCAAAAGAAAAAGTTATAAATAATGCTGTTCTGTACAGCTAAATCATTTTAAATCAAACTTACAGCAAGGACATATAGCACTTCCAAAATATTTTAAGCAGCAAATAGTATAAACCTTTAAAATTAAGGAACTTGCTGTACACAGACTAGCAAAATTATTGAAGAGAAGATGTAAAAAGATTTATATAATGGCAAACAATATCCAAAAATGTTCAAAATCATTGAATGCACAAAAAATCAGAACAGTAAAACCTCTTAAGATTACGTTTTCAGGTGTGAGAAAAACACATTGATAGTAAGCTTCTTGAGGTTTCGTTTTCAGACCAAAACAGTGATGCAATTTGTTAAAAAGGTTGATACAAAGTTATTCAAAACAGCAATTACATTTCCTTAACAAAAACACTAATTTTTTAAAATTTATAAAATTGTGTGGAAGATTAACCAAACATTTCGCACACTTGTAATTCAAAAACTACATATTTGCCACTGCTTAAATAACCGAAAACTAAAAATATAGCTATAAGCTTTGCAACAACAAACAAAACCAACAAAATTTTAATTTAATTAAATAGTAATTCACATTTTTGTTGTTATAACAATAGAATAAATCTATCGTGGTCGCCACAATACAAAGTTTTATTCTTAATTGTGTAAATCCACTATGCAAGGATTGTGTAGACTATAATTAGTAAAATAACATGCATCATGGACTATAGTGGTTCATGTGTATCCCAAAAAAAACACGAAACATGATGTTAACAAACCTTTTTACAGTACTGTAATTATCTCCTCAGCTACTAAGTAGCCAAAGATGATTACGTTCGCTGCCCATTGGAGACATCTGTAGCTGTCGAAACAGATAAGTGGTACATAATATTTTTTCAAGATTTTCTCCCTTACCAGAGAAAACTTGTATTTATAATAAAAACTACAAAATAATATACAATATACGAAAATATTAGCTCAATTATGCAATAAAAACATTAGTTAGAATGCATTATGTTCTAGGCCGAAAAAATGGCATTAAATTAAATTAATTTTACATTTTACAGGATTCATTTTCACCACAAG
Organism: Hydractinia symbiolongicarpus; assembly: GCF_029227915.1. NCBI lineage: Eukaryota > Metazoa > Cnidaria > Hydrozoa > Anthoathecata > Hydractiniidae > Hydractinia > Hydractinia symbiolongicarpus. The sequence goes on from NC_079878.1 coordinate 11,223,981, forward strand.
GAGTTATAAATTGTTCTAATGGTGTATTTAAAGTTCAAAATATTTGTTAATTAGTTTTTTTTGCTTAGAGCTTTTCCTGGTTAAAGAGCTTTTCCTGGTTAAAAAGCTTTGTGCATTCTGGTTGGAAGTGTGATTGCCCTGACAGCCTGCGTAAAATTTTCCCAGTACCAAAAAATTGTGGACCCGCGAGCCTGTATATTTTAAAAATATGTTAGGAATTACATTGGCAAATGTTGAATACCAATGTAAGTTACCAAGACAGTTGGTAACTTACATTGGTATTTGCTCTTATTAGAAAATTCTTGTTTTGATTTAAAAAAGCCTCATTGGCTTAATTTTGTAAAGAACACCTTGTTCTGAATGTGTTTGTTCTGACTAGGCACAATGCAGCATATGTTACAAAGTTATAATACAATGTATCTCTCTGTGAGCCTATGATGTAATATTTTAATTCTCATACAGTTTATGTATACAGTGGAATGGACATAATAAATAAAGTTTTATACTTTAAAATTTTCATATATTGAGAACTGGTTTTGAGAAGCTGGCTATTATCATGTGATAAGGTGTTTAACTGCATATTTAATATAATAAAGTAAAGTTTTATTTGTAAAATTTGTCATAATAAATTTACTGAATTTATTTAATGGACATGAAAGCTAATTGCTGACAGTCTTGTAATAAGTTCCAATAGGTTTCCAAGACATAATGGCACTGCAGTGCATCTGCCCTTTTTTAATTTTTAAAATGGGTTCTGGTTTATTTGGGCAATAGTGGACCCATCTTTAACCGTGTGTACGTTTGTCAATGCTTCATCCCAACTATCAAGGCTTCAGAGTTAGTAGCAAAAATAGCAGAAAGAATGTTATTAAAATAAATAAAAATGTAATATTTGATTTTTTGACTTCTTATCTTTAAGATTTATATAAATCATTTCTAAAATTTAAGGTGCTTTAGGATTTTAAATCAGTTAAAAAAACAAATAAAAAAGATTTTAACAAAATTTTGTCTACACTTTGATCATGTTTCAAAGCATACAAAATTCAAGGAAGGATGTTCTGATTTTTTGTCATCAAAAAAACGTAAGTGCATAGACTTTACCTTAACTGTAAAAAATCTTTAAAAAGTGACTATTCCAATAGAGATTTTTTAACAAAATAAAAAAATGCAAATGATGGATATTTTCAGTTTCATTTCTAGTTGAAATAAATTCTTTGTATTTTTACTCTATTGATAAGGTAAATTTTGACCTTAATCATCTAGCTCAAACTTTCTGAAAAGAAAAATTCGTAATTACCTGTTATAGCTATAGGATGCAATCGATAAAAAACTTGATATATATGTTGTTTTTGCGGAAAATAAGATGTAAAAATTACTTCCCTACTTCTTGAAGAAACATACCAGTTCTTTTAATTTTTTTTTGTGTGGTGAAATAATAACAAAATTTTCGTAAAACGAATAAGGCTGTAGAAGGCATCTAAAATTGATCCTCCGTTTTTTCTGATTAAGATATAAATGTATTGACGCATTGATGTATTGTTGTCGAAACTATAAGCAGTCAACAACACAACATCACTGGTATCACATCAAACTTTTACACAGGACGTGCTTGACAGTTTAATGACTTATATAGGAAAAAAGCATGGTGCATACTTGGGTTTCAGAAAGAAGAATGTGGATTGTGTGACATATACATTTTGAACCTTGATTGTTAAAATGTATAAAAAGATGTTGTTAAAATGTATACAAGTACACACAAAAAAGAAACTTTCTATTATTACTGCATTAATTAGTTTATTATTGCAGTAATGATATAATTACTAATTAATACGTTACTGTATAAGTTTTTCATTGGAAAAGTTGTATATATATTGACAGTTCGAATGGGTGGCCCATCTTACAGCTTACCTCTCACTTTAAAAAACGCAATTGAAAATCAACTCAAAATATTGTACTAATTACCAAAAAAAATTTCTTTTATACTTATCTTGATTTGTTCGCAAGATATTTGTCGTTAAAGTTGTAAAATATTAGCTGGAGAAGCTTAATGCCAGTCGCCATCTTGTGTCTCGATTGTAAATAAATGCCTTCGCGGGAGGGCTTGTAACGTCATCTCCCAGATGATAATTTCGCTGACTCTGCCGTGGCCAAGGTTTATATATACAAAAAGCGGTTGATGTTTTGTTTTTTAACATTTGTAATGGGTACTGAGGATGAGTTTGTAACAGGTATATACTGAAGAAGTAAACACTTGTTTTTAACTACCCTTTTCTTAGTTTTGAAGTTTCGGCCAGTGAAAAGTCTACAAAACGTGGCAGTGAATCAGACTCTAGCTGTGATAGCTGTTATGAGGATAAAAATGGAAGTGAAAGCAATGGCTTAGCAGTGAACAGTGGCCTTTTTCACTATTCCCATGCCCTGAGAACAAGATTGGCCACTTGTGTTTAGACTTCAAGAAATGCCCACAGAGACAGGTCGTTGTGCCGGGAAGTATATTTTAAAGTAAAAAAGAAGCTATTTAGGGGTTATCAGAGCAAACCATACCGGACGAAATTTTACCCCCTCTCCCCCACATTAAATGCCGCACCGTGATCCCTAAGAGTTTTTGTTGGTTAGAAGAAAGCGATTTTAACTTAGAAGATTAGTAGAAAACTTTATGGCTAGACTATTGGCAGCATTAATAATCACGACCATGCGGAAGTAAAAATAGAAAGGACAAGTGCAAGCTAAAACACAACCCTGGGCTTATTATAATAACAATTCAAGCAACCTCGATCCCCAGAGCCTATAGCGTTCTTTGATATGAGAATAAAAACGTGACACGAAAAATAAATTAAAATACAGTACAGTCTAATGTAATCTACCACGTACACGCTTATATCACACCTTTGCGTGGAGGACGGCAGTCGTTTGTCTTTTGTTATAATTAAATCTCTTAAGGGTTTTGCGAGTTTATATTTGCGTGTTAAAAAACAATGCGCTCGCAAAGAAATATCGGAGCAATTATATTTCTTCTAATATCGAGATACATTGTGTAAATGAATTGATAAGCTATTCCCTTAATTATTAGCGTGAAGTAATTAAATAATAAAAATCTTTCGCGAAGTTTTATAATACATTGCGCGAGAATGTATTGTTGATTTAATTACTTAAAAAAATTTCAGCGCGTTTAATCTAAGAAACATACAAGAAGTATTGTTCACAACTATTAAATGCCGCTTTTCGTTTTTAAACTTTTAAAATGCGATCTAAAAAAACATATCTATCGCCGCTTTTCGATTTTAAACTTTTAAAATGCGATCTAAAAAATAATATCTATCGCCGCTTTTCGATTTTAGACTTTTAAAATGCGATCTAAAAAAACATTTCTATCGCCCCTTTTCGATTCTAAACTTTTAAAATGCGATCTATCGCCGCTTTTCGATTTTAAACTTTTAAAATGCGATTTAAAAAAACATATATATCGCTGCTTTTCGATTTTAAACTTTTAAAATGTGATTTAAAAAAACATTTCTATCGCAGCTTTTCGTTTTTAAACTTTTAAAATGCGATTTAAAAAAACATTTCTATCGCCGCTTTTCGATTTTAAACTTTTAAAATGCGATCTAAAAAAAAACTTTATTACTGCAATTAAAATTTTCAAAAAAGTTCGCACAAAATAGATGGCTAAAATTGATTGCGTGGGGTCATTGTTTATCAGCGAGGCAATTATTTTCTTAAAAAAACAACAGCTATTGTTCTGTGTAACTATTCATGCGAGTTTCGCGTCCGCGGTAGATTACATTCAGACTGTACTGTAGATTATTAAAAGAAGGAGAGAAAAAAAAGAAACAAGAAACAACACCCCATGTATGACAAAATAAAATCCCGTAAGTCCCTGTAGTGTACCACAATATGATAAAAAAATCTTAGACGCAATGTAGAAGAAGAGCGAGAAACTATACCAGAATTTGCACATGGCCTAATGCAAAGACAAGTGGTCAGATATTCAGAATTACCAAACCCTTTTTTGTCAGCGTTGATCAAACATTAGTGATCAAAACTCGACTTTGAAAGGGTATCTGTTAAAGGGGCACTCCAGTTAAGAAATAAAATAAAAAATATATTTAATTGCTTTTTTGACATTCCTTTTGTCAAAAAACTTTATCATTTGCTTCAGTAAACAATCTTTCTTACTTTACAAGCCAATTTATTTTTATTTCACAGTTCAGCAATATTTTTCCTCCGCACACGCTTTTTTGCGCACAAATGCAAACAAATTTTATGTAACACTAAAATTTTCAGGTCGTGATAAGTTGGTAAAGGGGGGGTATTAATATTGTATAAATAAAAATCATTCTTATGATTATGGTAGGTCATAAATGTATTGCAGAAGCTACTGACTTATATGTGGTTGTTTTGACAAAGCTGTTTTAGAAACTGCATTATCAGCATTACATGCAGCCTTAAACAGTTACAAGATTGAAGAAAATGGGTACATTTACCCCCTAAAAAAAATTTGGCGTGTCCTTCCATAAAAAAAGCTTCTTTTTTGAAAAACAAAGAATAGAAACTTGAGCGCTATGAAAGATACATGTGTAAATAGAAAACTTTTTTGTCTGTGTTTGCATTTGAAATTGGTATAATGTTCTTTTATTTAATATTTTAATTTTGAAGTTTATTTCCTGGAGATCTCTTTTAAAAGAACTATCTGTGAAGTCCCCCAACTGAATATAAAATTTTGACGTATTTTGTTTAGCCATTTTTGAGTTTTTTCTTTTTCACAGACAGGATTTTATGAAAACTTACTTCTTTACACTGCTCTGATCAATTGGTACATTAAAACGCAGAGCAACTAACCATTTTTTAAAGATGTGAATGTAAATTCTGAACAAAAAGCGATTTAATGTAAGCTATAGATCTTAACATGCGCCCGCTTAAACTTTCTGCACGATGTGATGTCATTATTTATAATCAAGTCCAGTCCAAAATGAAATTGCGCCTGTCTGTTTTTTTATGAGAAAAAAATTGAATATGCGAAGGCTTGTATAGCCTTCGCATATTCAATGTTTTCTTTTCTAAATAAAAAATCAAGTGAAGTAAGTTTTTTTTATTTCTTATGCTTTTCTAAGTATGTATAAAACAAAAAAGAAAAAAGTAATTTTGACTGGAGTTCCCCTTTAAATGAGTACATGTAACTCGTTGTTTCTTGCCTGTTGGAAGACTGGCAAAAGAATGCTTTCCAGCGCTACTTCTATTATTCTTATTGCAAAAAGGCATAGCAAAAAAACACATTTTATAATTATTAACAAAATTAATCTTAGTTGCAATAATTTACTCTTCTTTTTCTCAAGTTAATGTTTTATTGCAACTTGTTCAGGGGGCATTTTTTTTGTCATCCGGGAGATGCGTCAAAAATGGGTTTAATCCAAAAAAAATTATCACAAAATGGCGGCTTTCGAGAAGGAAGCATGCTGTAAACACAAGAAAATGTGGCTTTATATTAGCTTTATGATTTCGATTTTTACTTAAGAAATGTTAAAATATAAATTCTTGACAAAGTATAAACAAAAAAAAGATGAACTTTTTTTAAAGAGGGAGGTAAGCTTTAAATGTCGCAAAATCATTCAACAGTCATTTTTATTATCTCAATCTAACAAAACGCTTTTCTACCCCAATGTATATTTTAGCAAAGTAAACTCAACATTTGCTGTGTATGTTATACACAAGTTGACAGTTTCAGTTAACCATTGTTTCAATAAAATATTCCTTTGCTATGTAGCAAAAGAATATTCTATTGAAACAAAACTTTTGTTAAGAATTAAAAAAAAAGTAAACTGTTATAGCTAAATTAAGAAGGCTCTGATAATAAAAAAACTTAAGATTTTTAGAAAAGATGCCACAAGACTAATTATTTCTTTAGAAAAAGAGAAATATTTATATGGTCAAAAGCTATATTATAATATTCACATGGATGGAACAACAACTTAAATATGGCTAAGCTGTAAATGGGTATATTTTAAAAGAACGGCAGTGGTTTCGGACAAGATTTAGGGCTATTTTATTGGTGTAGTAATTTACTTATTCACTTGAAGTTACTTGAACCTTGTGTTGTGCACTGATTGGACCATAACTAAACGAGGGAAATTATATAATAATAATAGCTCTAGCTAATGCTAATCACACATTCTTACTAGAGAATAACAAAAGATAACTGTAAAAGTGTAATAAAAAAGTAGTAGTCAATGTTTTTAATCTTCTTTCTCATCAGAAGGAAAAACATAATAGAAGACGTTACATTGTTCCGTACGAAATTGACCCGTTGTACGAGGTTGGTCACTTTTCGCGCTTGTACGAAGATGGGCAATTTTGTACGAAAATGGGCATTACAATTGCTGTACAAAAATTAGGCAACGAATAATTTGGTTTAGAAATGAATATCTAAACATTGTTAATTACATTCAGTAAACATGATAATATCTTAAATATTCTCTGAACGTTAATTTTTGACAATTATCTGATGATTGTACCAACATCGTACAACTTAAATAACTGTGTACGAGGTTGGGCCTACTTCACTTCTTCTACTTAACTTGAATTTTTTTATCCATACCAACTTCGTACAACTTAAATAACTGTGTACGAGATTGGGCCTACTTCACTTCTTCTACTTAAGTTGAATTGTTTTTAACCATACCAACTTCGTACAACTTAAATAACTGTGTACGAGATTGGGCCAACGTCACTTCTTCTACTTAAGTTGAATTTTTTTTTAACCATACCAACTTCGTACAACTTAAATAACTGTGTACGAGGTTGGGCCTACTTCACTTCTTCTACTTAACTTGAATTTTTTTATCCATACCAACTTCGTACAACTTAAATAACTGTGTACGAGATTGGGCCTACTTCACTTCTTCTACTTAAGTTGAATTGTTTTTAACCATACCAACTTCGTACAACTTAAATACCTTAAGGGAAGAAATTTTCGCGGGAATTTAATTTCGCGGTTGATCAAAACGATTTTTTTCGCGGAATTTAATTTCGCGGTCGAGAAAAAAATATAATTTTCGCGGTCGAGAAAAAATAGTCTTTCTAAATTGTTAATTACTCGTTACATTCATCATCGATAATGAAGTCAAATGCGTTTCTATCAAAGTCTTCTTCGAACCCCCATTCTGCATCATCATCATTGTCGTCGTCATCTTCATCATTTTCTACGATTTCGTTTACGTATCCTTCCCGTATCTCGTCCGATACTTCGATGAAGCTGGGCTGGTTAGCAATCTCATCCGGTGACATAGCCAACGGCGCTATCTCATTAAACGGGTCGACGCTTGGTAGATTCAACTTTCCTTTCTTTATCGCATCATAAATTCCAGCAATTTTCCAACCTTTAACAATAACATCAACACCAGCTACTGAGGCGATGTGATTGTAGTAGTCCACAATCCAACTTGCATGTAATGGTTTCATAGTCGTTAGTTTGAACTCAATGTTGATGTTTTCCACTTTTACTCCAGCATCAAGGGCGTTCTGAACCTGTTGTGTGTACCAATCAGAAAACTTGCTTTTCATGAATTTCTTGCAATGGCCGTTTACTGTTAAATCCAGCGGCTGGAATAGATGGGTCATATTGTTGGGTACCATGATGAAAAATATGTTATTTCGTGTTAAGTGAGACGTGACTTCGTCGGTGATTTGGCCACGAAACACATCGAAACACAGAATTTAATTTCGCGGTCAACAAATTTCGAAAAATTTCGCGGGAATTTAATTTCGCGGTCGGTGAATTTTTAAAATTTTCGCGGGAAGAAAATTTCGCGGTTTTTTCCAAAAACCGCGAAAACCGCGAAATTTTCTTCCCGCGAAAATTTCTTCCCTTAAGGTAACTGTGTACGAGATTGGGCCAACGTCACTTCTTCTACTTAAGTTGAATTTTTTTTTAACCATACCAACTTCGTACAACTTAAATAACTGTGTACGAGGTTGGGCCTACTTCACTTCTTCTACTTAACTTGAATTTTTTTATCCATACCAACTTCGTACAACTTAAATAACTGTGTACGAGATTGGGCCTACTTCACTTCTTCTACTTAAGTTGAATTGTTTTTAACCATACCAACTTCGTACAACTTAAATAACTGTGTACGAGATTGGGCCAACGTCACTTCTTCTACTTAAGTTGAATTTTTTTTTAACCATACCAACTTCGTACAACTTAAATAACTGTGTACGAGGTTGGGCCTACTTCACTTCTTCTACTTAACTTGAATTTTTTTGATCCATACCAACTTCGTACAACTTAAATAACTGTGTACGAGGTTGGGCCTACTTCACTTCTTCTACTTAACTTGAATTTTTTTTATCCATACCAACTTCGTACAACTTAAATAACTGTGTACGAGGTTGGGCCTACTTCACTTCTTCTACTTAACTTGAATTTTTTTAACCATACCAACTTCGTACAACTTAAATAACTGTGTACGAGGTTGGGCCTACTTCACTTCTTCTACTTAACTTGAATTTTTTTAACCATACCAACTTCGTACAACTTAAATAACTGTGTACGAGGTTGGGCCTACTTCACTTCTTCTACTTAACTTGAATTTTTTTAACCATACCAACTTCGTACAACTTAAAACACCAAGAAACAGATGAAGACTACCATATATTATCATTATGGTCTTTACATCGCTTTTTTTATTTACTCTATCAATAATTTGTACCAACAAAAACTGAATGCGGGTTAACGATAATCTCCCTGTATCAAATTCGCATGGGTACTTCATCCGAATGTAATTGGTGATGACTCCAGTTGGCTCTGCAATGTCCGAATGACGCATCAGTTTGTGATAAAATTGAGGATGTTTTTTCGCCAGTATTTCGTTATAAAATGCTTGATACTTGCTACCAGAACGTTTAATCAGAAGTAGTGGATTTTCTTCAGGCAGCTTCGATTGTTGTACCAGGTAGTCCAGGGTACCGTTTTTGTATAATACTGGCAATAACTCTCTCCTCCATTGCCTCTCCCTTTCTTCTTCGTCTTCTACTTCTTTCTCTATTAAAGGAAAGTTATCGTTGTATAACTATCTCATTATTATTATGAAATTGTTTGCGATCAGGCTTATAATTAATTTTTAAATACCTGCTTCTCTTTGTTGTTGACGCTGCTGGAAATCTGGAATATAAGTTAAAAAAGAAAACTCATAGTACATGTTAATTATACAATTTTGTGTAGGAACTCAGGGAAGCTTTACTGACCTTTTTTTGCAATATGTAAACATAGATCGCACAACCAGTCCCCTAATGGTTTTACAGCCAATTTGCAGCATTTAAAATGACACTAGACAAGACAGCGATCGCATGCAATTGATCTTCCTTTTCCAATTTTTCGTCTGCAATGATTTATTATTATATTTATATTTATATTTATTATTATATTTCATCAACCGAAGGATACTTACATCTTACTGGTTGAGGGTACAGCTGCAACGCGGATGCCGTGTAACGCCGTTGAATTGTGCCTTCACTACAAAGGAGTTTATATGTTGGTTGGTTACCACCTGATTTGTGTACAATCACACAATCATTTGCTGATTTCCCTTTCATTGGAAATAATATCCTGAATTTGCTAAAATGGTCCACGACATGGCCAATGTAGTTGTAATCGGCATCTGGTTTGGATAACATAGCAATCAGATCGATCTAAAGAAAGACATGTATAATGTAACAAAAAAACTACTAACTAGCACAAACAAAGTGAAAAAGTATTAAAAATACCTGTACACGCTGTAAGAATCCTGTAGTGATAATCGGCTTCAATGGAGCTTTCTTTATTTGACTGGATTTCAGACAGCAAGTTGTGCAAAGCTTTATATAAGCACCAACAGCGTCTCTAGTAACGTTATCATAGGTGCGTGCTATCTAAAATTGTTAGCAATTAAAAATCAGTGACACACCCATATTCCGTGGACTCTTACTTTCAAACGAGGTTTGTTCGAAGAATCTAATACCTTTTCAAACGTTTTATGAACCCCTTGGTGACCAACTTCTTGGCGGTGTACTCTATTGATAATGTCAAACATCTGTCGGTCTGTTGCTACGCGACGATATTTTCCCAGAGGAGAATCGCCCTAAAATACCGTAAAATTATTTGAGTTGGCAATTTTATAAACCTTCTTTCTTAAGAACTTAAGCTCATAAGAACATCTAGACCGAAGCTATCCAAAAATTGAGAACACCATATGACCATGCCGAGCCTGAAACAAAATTTCTTAAAAGTAGAAATGTTTATAAAAAAAATAATTGTGACTTTAGTTTTTCCAAAATTAGATATATATAAAAATGTTCTTACATCGGGAAATGGAGAGCACAAAACACCCGATAAACCAAGTGTAGGATAACTCATCACTTGGAATTTTTTTCTTCGCAGTTTTCTTTTCATAGCACGTGGAACGTTGTCTATTCTTCCACATAGAAAATCTATTATTGTTTTATAAGTCTGTTCGGGCATTATTACGGAATTCCGTTTAGTCCTTTCAACTTCCAACCATTCCTGAAATTTTTCTTCCATGTATTTCTTTTCAGTCTCCATTGTGCTGAACCTAAAAACACGCGTTAAAAGTTTAAATGTAAATTTAAAATGTGCGTTCGAAAAAGCACTCGAAAAGGATTCGAAATTTACCTACCTTTTCCTTTATCGAAATAACTTAAAAGGTTAGAAAAAATAATATTGAAATTTTTTGTGTTCTTCTCCGTTCTCACTCAATTATTAACAAAACTATGTTTACAAAAACAGTTTCGTACAAGCCACGCAAAGGCACTGGGGACAAGGGTGATTTACAGGTTTTTCGCACGAAAATTCAATATAGCATTAGAATTCAAAGGTCACTACCATAAAAACCATGGAAAGGTTAATAAAAGAAATCAATAACAATATCATACCTGATATAACCTTATTTGAATCAAAGAGATCAAATTTATACTTACGAGCACTAGTACCATTTTTCAAAAACATTATTGTTTATTCTCTGTTAATATAAAACAAAGTATAAATATATATATACATATTAGTATTTTTCCAAAGAGTCATCCAAATCGTAAAACAAATGTCTTTTTTTGCAAATTACTTAAAAGAAAAAAAGATATTTCAAAAAAGTTATTATTTTATTATAAAAGTTTCATTTTTTGACGATATTCGCCGCTGTACGAAGATGGTCGGTTTTGTACGAGGATGGTCACTCTCAGCGCTACGGCAAAAAAGCCCAACTTCGTACAATGAATGACATCGTACGGAACAACATGATAACCTTGTTTAACTTCGCTGCTGTGCCGCCATCTTGCACTAACGAGACCAGTTCAAAGTAAATAAATAAAATCTGATTGATTGTTTACTTTACTTTTCGCCTTGACTACGTTCATAAAAACTTAGTACCTAGTCCTTGTTTCTTCATTTCATTATTTCCGTCAAACAAAAACGGATGCCATATGCGAGGAAAAAGAGATAGAATCAATATTCCTAAAGAAGAAAACTTTAGGTGTACGACTTTTTGCGCACTATATACCGCGGATTTCGCAGATTTTGACCAAATTATTCGCTAAAGTTATATGTCGCGAAATTTTCTAGCAGGGCGCATCGATTCGCGAAAGTTTGTTGGGAATGGGAAAAAACAAACTTCCTTTAATTCGCTAAAGTTATAGTGGTGATGAAAACACTTCAACCGGGGAGGTGGTCCGGTTTCGATTTTACAATCTGATAACTTGGCTTGCCCCAGAAAACCAAATAACCAAATAAATTCATATATTTCTCTTCAATGAATATTTGCTTTTAAAACACCATAAATATATAAAAAAAGAAAGAAAAGAAACAAGATTCCTGCTTAAACAGATTTTTTTGCCTAAGTTCAGTGGAATTGTCACTTTTTAGGTTCTATTTTTGACTCGACCTCTCGCCAATATTAGCAGAATGCTACTAAAATAGAGGAGGAAAAGTTTTGTTTTGCTCGCAAGCAATATTTTTGGAAATGGATATTTATCGTTAAACTGAAATGCGATGAGAAAAAATAGGAAAAAACACGCTAATATATATACCAAACTCTTGTAAGTATTGATATACAAATCAATCTCGTTCCCAGGGTTTTTCTAAAACATACAAGAGGCATTGGGACGAGGTTATACATAAATGTTTTAAATAAAGAGATAATTAGTTAGACGGTATGCTAATGTGTCGTGGTTAAGGCATTAAGACATTTTAAAAGACTCGCCAGGTTTGGCAGATGAAAATATTTTTGCCTTTGATTTAAAATCTATGGTTTTTCTTCCCTATTCTGAGTGATTCCGAAGCAAACAATTCAGAAGGGATTGACACACGATGAAACTAACTGATGAGCAGCTGATAGGCAACGCTGATATTTAGGACAAAAATTAAGAAATACGAGACAGTTAAACTACAGTACGAACGGTTATTTGGATCACAGAAAATTTCTATGCAAAGGGAAAGTAATTACATTGTAGGGCGTTATAAAAGTTTGTTATCCCCTGTTCATCTCGTTACTCCATAGAATAGTTTTAATTACTATATTTGACTGATGTAATTATAAGTGAAACTACATCAGAAAAAGTCCAACCTTAGAAAGTACTTCATAGCTACGACCGAGTTACAGTATATGCTAAGTTTATGACGATTATCAGCCTCGTCCCCAGTCTTTTAGTATTTACATTTTCTCACATTTGGGTAAATTCATTCCGATATAAAAAAAACTTAAAGAAGTTCCACGATAGATTGGTTGATTTTTACTTTTTGGCAATTTTTTACTAACTGGAGACGTTAGCTACCACTGCTTTTTCCAATTGCCTCGTTTTGCCTTATGTAATCAAAACCTTCTGCAAAGAATTTAAAGTAAGCGCGCTTCTACGCTACCCTGGATCCATAGAAGACAGCTTTTTAATTAAAATTGAACTTTGTGCACGTATTTCAGAATTTCTTGTTCTAAGTTTTAAAGCAATTTTTGGATTGAAGTTTATATAGTAAAATGCCTTGAGGAAGACGTTACTAAAAGTACTTTTGATGTTTGCTTTTTAAGGTGCAGAATATAAATTTTAGGTCAATTAGACACTAAGTCTAATTGACATAAATTTTTTTAGAGGCATACGTTCCTCGCAACCATGTCAAAGCGAAGGCATGGACCGAGGTTAATTGTTTTCGACCGCTGATACTGGTAATAAAAGAAAGTGTTTAAAATTGGTTTTTTGTGTTAAGTGTTATGATTTGTTGCACTAAGACTTTTCCTTTTTTTTAAAAGATAGATACTCTGAATTATCTTATTTTTCTTAATTGTTTCTCCTTTCTCCCAATTATTAATTTTTATATGTTTTAGCCCCCCTCCCTCTCTTGCCCCACCCCTTGTTGAGTCAGTACTAAAGAGCAAGTAATTTATAGTACATCCACCCCAACTTCAGCCCATGCAAGGGCCTGTCGTTTAACGAGTTTTTATGTATTCCATTTGAACATTCCATTACCAGTTATACTGTTGTGCTCATACCACCCTCGTCCCCAGGGTTTTTGCGTTCTGGGGACAAGAGTGGTGCCTATACATAAACCTAAGACGTTTATACTTCTGTTTTTTTTTTATAAACTATAAATTTGCTGTTCATTAAGTAATTACAAAGCCCAGTTGTTATGAACTACTTTTTAAGCCGAAAGCGATAGTAATTAAACATAACTTTCTTGTAATGGTATCAAACCCACGCATCAATTCGTAACAACACATTTATTTAGTAAGAATAGTATGCTGCAAAAGCCATTTGTTAAATAAATGTGAAATTGTCCACTATTGTCTATAGTGATCTTAATGACTACTGCTTTTGTATGATGAATTCATTACAAAGTTGGAAGATGGGCCTATAACAACAACATGAAAAAGTTTTTACGGCTGGATGGCGTGGCATGATTGATTGGTACATGCCACAACAAGTAAGTTAACTTCTCTTACTTACTGTAGCAAGGTAATGGGGCTTACTCCAGCCTTGCGTATCCAGAATTTCGTATTTTCCAATACACATATTGAGATTTTTCATGACAAACCAATCATGCCAAAAAAATACTGTCGTTAAAAAATGCATTCCGGAAGAGGGTTTTCGCGCAAATAATGCAGAATAAAAACAATGCACGTAATATAACTGTATGAACTGACTAGTTTGGAAAACTACCAAATCTTTTTCCGTATCCGCTGGCATGTACAGTGTCGACATTGTGATGATCACAAACAGAAATCGTTTCTAAAAAAACTACAAAAGTATGAAATGGTCTAAGTTAATCGTCCTTGGTCTGAAGTTTTACATATATAATATAACCAGGAAGAGTTTCTTCTTTGTGATATCATTTGTATGATAAAATGTCAAACAGCAGGAAGTTGGGTTATTTACATATTCAAAACTTACGTAATAATTCCTGATAGCGAAATACAGTTATGGTATGCGATGTTATCAGAAGTTATTATTTTTACCAAGTAAAAGAATTTCTCTCTCCTTACGTCTATGATATTCTAACGAGGTATTCTGATGGAAACAGTTTAGCGTAAAACGAAAATGTCTGGCTATTTACAGCTTGCACTCCTATTTTTCTGATAATTACTTTTTATCCTTGTTGTCGTCGTTGTTTGCCATCGTCGCCATCGCCATCGCCATCGCCATGAACCTATGATGATTTTCTTACCCAATTATCCTCCTCTATTCTTTTCAAGTGTCCTAACCAGCTTAATCTTCTTGTCTGGATAACAACTGGATAGTAATGCCTCAAATGTTTGGCCTATTTCCCAGCTCATCTGAGTTCTGTCTTTAAAACTAGCAATGCACACACTCCTAATCCATGTGCGACCACATACAACATATCGCATTCTATAAGGGTCTCATGCAACCTTCCTTTTACCTCAATCAATAAAGTTCAGCTAGTCAACGGAAAAGGAAATATTTCTCTAGCCCTCTTTTAGCCCTAATCTATCCTGCAAGTAACACATCTTTAAACACCTCAGTAACAAAAGTTCTTAAATATCTCTAACGAGCCACTATTGTACACCATTAAAGTTGGAAAAATTTGTTGTCAAGATCCTGCATTTGCAACGCTTACACAAACGAAATTTCAGCTTTCAATTTTCCTGAGTGTTCCTACACGCTTCAGACGTACCCAATGCTTACTAGACTAATCTAAAAATTGAGATACTACGAACCCCTTTGCTGCTAAATCAACAAGGCCAATTCCACTTCCCAACTACGAGGTGACATGGTGGGAGTAAGTACAGGATTACAAGTAAATTACCCAGGGATTGTAGCATTTTTGATACTGGGTTTGAAATTAACCAGTTCGCTTGTTTTTTGTATTATAATATTTATTATACGTCTTTTCTCTACCTTTAAGTCAAGATGGTAGCTGCAAGTAGCGATGAATAGAACCCCATGGATTTTTCCCTGCACTAACGACCAATGTTGTACAGCTGTTGCTCAACATTTTTTATATTAATGTAAACCGACCCTTATTTAGCTATTTTTGAAAGTTGTTATTATTACTCATTAAAGCATGAAATAAACCAACGTAAGTGAAAAATTAGCAAAAATTACTTCACTTTTTACCTTCCCTTCCTTGTTTTGCTATAACTAGTGTGTTCCTACCATTCTTTATTTAAGCAACTTCTATCGCAGGCCCCGTTGTTTATCTGGCGAGGTAAGAGACAAAAGACCTGCGAAAGAGGTTGACACAATAATAACTTCCTCATGACGAAGATTATTTTATTACTTGTCCTTTGGTCCCTTATCTATTTTGAAATCGAAATAAAAGTTAGGAGAAATCTATATTTTGCCTAACTTTTCCTACAAATATGAATACATAAAACTTACAAATTGTAATAAATCTTGAGGTATCAACTGCCACCCCCCGTCTTCCCAGACTTTTTTTCGCTCACTTGATGAAAAGTGTCCTTGTTACCTAAACTTTGAGTTGGAAGCATTCAGAGAGTAGAGAGTTTGGTATGTTTTTAAAAGAATAGCAGAGAAAACAAAAAAATTAAACTGAGAATATTGCACGCGTTTTATAATTTTTTATGGACCGTCCATAGCAACGAAAAAAAATTTAGAAATTTGTTTACCCGCTGCATCTATAGCGTAGAGCTTAAAACTCTGATCAAAATAATGTAGAGAGTGATACACCGGTTGAAGGTTGAAAAGGTATTGGGGTGCAAAAGTTTTTTGATGACGTCATAGAATTGTTTGTTCCAAAACGTATCCACATGCAGGAAATGACGTCAGTTAATTCCAACCATTTTCAAGTTACTTGACTTAAAATTTAAAGGTGTACTGCAATGGCTTCGCTAATTTTTTAATTGCTATTGACGTCAGTTTAAAATTCATTTACGTTCTCCCGTAAAATCTAGGAAGTTAACAAAAAAAGAAATACTTTTTTCGACTACATCAAAGAAAAATGAACACACCTACTTTGCCTGTTCCAAACAGACAGACACATATTGTTATAGGAGACTAGTTATTAAACCCACAAATAAAATCCACTAAATATTTTTTTTTAAGGTTTATTATTGATAATCATTAAAAAGGCCGAAAAGAAACGTTTTAAACGAAACCCGTGGAAGATCTGCTCAAAAACATGTTTAATTTATGTATGTTTCTTATCACAACAATGATAGAAACGTTAATTGCCATAACACGTAAAATAATTTACAACAAAGCAACCGTCACCGTGGATTTAAATTAGCATGCAATAAAATTCCTAACTAATGAAATCATTTTGTTTCATCACATGAGGCTGTTTTTCGCTCGTTTGATAAAAAGTGTTCTCGTGACCTAAAAAAAATTTGGAAACAACCTAAGAGTAGGGAGTTGGGTTTATTTTTAAAAGAATAGCAGAGAAAACAAAAATATGAAATTTAGAATGTTGCACCCGTTTTACACTTTTTCTGTACAGGTAAAATACAATTACAGACATCTTTTTTTACATTCGTTATTAAAATATTAATTTTATTGATTTTCAATACAATATGTTTGACCTCTTTAACATATTATTTTTATATAGCAATGGACTCAAATGATCTTATCTCCAAGAGACGGGAAGAATACAGGAAGTGGTAAAATATTATTTTATTATCCTTTCTTAATTAATTGATGGATTGACTCATTCACTCATTCACTCATTCATTCATTCACTCATTCATTCAATTTTTTTTTTTATTTTCTAAAAAAATTCAAATATCATATTTCAGTTGGCGTAACTGGAAAGGTAAGGCTGGAAAACTATCCTTTGACTGCAATCCAATGACAGCTATTGGTGCTATGGCGATTGTATTGGGTGCGTTTTTGTGGAATGTTTTGGACCCAGAAAGTCATTCTTCTTTGCATGCTGTTACTCAGTGGATAACAGACACATGGACTTGGTTGTTTGTTATGCAGCAAGTGATTTGGACCATCATTGTTCTTGTTATTTACGCGAAGTGGAGACATGTCAAGCTTGGTATGTTTTACAATTTTTTCTGTCTTAAGTTGTACCTGGGCAAAACTTCGTCGACTCTCTGATATCTACGAAATTTTCATTAACTATTTAATTCCGTGTCTTTTTGACACGCTTTATTGGCAAATGATACATTTAAAAAGCAACCCTAAACCTCCATGCCTACATATGTATCATTTAAATCTTTATTTATAAATGACATTTACGTTTACAAAACTAACCAGCTCTGGATATGTAATATTTTCCTAACCATATATATTGGCTATGTTGAAGTTTTTCAGTGTTGAAATTTTTAACACCCATTCTTTACGTCAATTTAAACATTCTTAAGACCCATTATGTAAGCTGTGTTATGTCGTGCCAAGCTCACAAAATTGCCTTGGTACAACTTAGCTCAACTGTATAAAACCAAATGTCGAGCCATGCTGAACCAAGGCGAGGATATTTTTGATTCCTGTCGGTATAGCACAGTTTATATAAAGGACCTAAGCAACAACAGCTTGACATTAGTGTAAATTCAAACAACACTGGTGCTCAACTATAAGACGTTCGTTTGTGTAAAAGAAACAGTAGTTCCTAGATAAAAATTTGGCTAGGATGAACTTTTCAATAATTCGCGTTTTTTTTTAAGGTAAGGAGGATGATATTCCAAAATACGGAAACTACACATACTTTGCAATGTCTTTCTGCACTGGCTTTAGTGCTGCAAAATTTCCAAGCGCAGTGGATGGGGTAATAACACACTACATGAATAATGGAACGACCATGGTGCATTTAGGAAGGTAAATTATATATTTGTTTTCTAAGCTGAAGATTAGAATCTCATTATCACTTCATTAAGAAATAGTTGGCAAAAACAGAGCCAAAATATAATCACTTTTTACCGACTTTATCTAAAAATGAGGTAGCGTACCGTTAAATTACCCTCCAGATTTTAAGCACATGTTATCGATCGTTTTTATATATTAAAGAAGGAAAATCAAGTATTACAGCCTTCGAACAAAAATAAGATTTTAAAACACATGAATGAAACCCAGTTTGAAAATAAGTAATGCACTTGAAGGGTAAAAAGTGACACGTCTAATGCAAGTACCCATTTATATACTGCCGAGTCGTAAATTGGATGCTGCGTGTCTTTCTTCGTGCAGCATTGGTGAAAAAAAAAGTTTCAGAATTTGTAGTGCATTTTATCAGAATCGGTAGTACATCATATTAAAATTGGTGTCATATCAGAAGAGGTAGTACACAATGTCAGAATTGGTAGTACGTCAACTCAGAATTGGTAGAACATCAACTTAGAAGTGGTAGCACACCGGCTCAGAATTGGTAGAAATTCGTCTCAAAATTTGTATCACCTTACCTCAGAATTGGTACTAAATCATGTTAAAATCTGCAGTGCTCTCTCTAAGAATTGTCACTATCCCATCTCAAATTTCATTCATAATCCACGCCTTTCTTCCTTTTAGAGTGGGCCACGACGAAAGAGCGCAAAACGCAATAAACATGAATTTATTTTTATGGGGATTTCATGGCTCATCAATCTTTTGTTTACCATCGTTGCTCTTATCCTTCTTGGCGTATCGCAAGGGTCTTCCAGCAACAATGAGATCGTGTTTCTATCCATTATTAGGAAAATCTATTCAAGGCATATTTGGAGATTTAGTTGATATTATTGCAATAGTTGCAATAATCTTTGGTGCTACAGTGGGACTTAATTACGGATCGAGTGCGATTGTTGGAGGGATAAACAATCAATTTCCGGATATACAATTGAATAAAGAAAATCAAATTATTGCCATTTGGTCCATGATTGGGATTGGAACTGTTTCTATTTTGACTGGTATTGGATTGGGAATAAAACGCTTGTCACAGCTTACTTTGTCTTTTGGTAATGATTTTTTTCCAAGATCTTGATGAACATGAAAAAAATTATCCTTTTCCACGTGCTTGTAAGATTTAAACCTCGCTTCCAGGCTTTTCGTTTTTTAACCAAAAAAAAATTCCTGGGTAGGTTTTAGCCTCAGGGTAATCTGTTTTCATAATAAGCTTAGTGGCCGCCTCATAATAACGGCTCAAAGCAACACACCCTCGGGTTGAGGATTTTGAATCCTTTCTCTTCTTTTACTAAACTCGAAGGAGCTTGCAAAGAGGTGTTGTAATTCTGTTTTTTGTTATATTCAGGCATTTGCGTGCTTCTGACAATATTATTTTGTGACGAAACAATGTTCTTGCTCAATGTCTTCGTCCAATCATTTGGTTACTACTTCCAGCATGTCATTGGTTTGTCTTTGCACACTGGAGCGTTTACTCAAAAAGATAACTTTCCTGAACAATCTGCAGACACACAAAACTGGATGCATAACAACACAATTTTCTTTTGTAAGTTCAACTTCTTATTTTTTAAGAAGCCCTATATTTGGGATTTAATTTTGGATGGCTAATATTAGTTGGATGTTAGATTTTGAACCCTCGAGTTGCCCAACTGGTTGCAAAGTGGTCCAAGAATTCGTATATAATTTTAAAAAGATTTTAATTGTTTCTAAGATTTTGAACTTCAAAGTGCTACCAATTATGCATGACATCATAAACTAGCTCTGGGCGAAGTATTGATTTTATCAGTTTTAAGGAGGCATATAAGGTTAATTATGTTTCTAGCCATTTAGATAGAAGTTATGAGTTATAATTGCGCTTGAAAACAGCAACTACATGTTTTAACACTGGTTAATGCTGTCATACCACAAAAACTGATAAAAGATTTTTTATAAAATAAGAAGATTGCTGGACATGTTTTCAAGCTCCTTTATATGGAACCGTCTTGTTGTGTTTTTCACGGGACGTAATCTTTAAGTTCTGGGCCAAGCCTAACGCATCAAAGCTTTTATGACATTGTATCGGCTATACGTGGCCTTGGGACGAAGTAGAATACTTTACCAACCTCTACCTTAGCGCATTAAAGCTTTTATAACATTGGGTCGGCTATACGTGGTCTTGGGACGAAGTTGAATTTTTATCTCTTATTGTAGGGGCGTGGTGGATAGCCTTGGCACCACTATCAAGTATCTTCACAGCACGCATCAGTAGAGGTAGAACTATTGGAGAAGTCATCAATTTTACCTTCTTTGCTCCAACCTTGTTTATTTTTGCATGGTTTTCCATCATCGGAGGTGCTACTTTGAATATGCAACATAACGCCTTAAAAGCAGGAATATCATGCTCAATGTATAGAAAAGGTGAAAGGTAGGATTTTAGCTGAAAATGTTTAACACAGCATTTGCCTGCGCTAGTTTGTTTGAAAACAGTGCCCTAAATTCATTGAATTCAAATACATCTTTAGGACCTCTGTATTCTTCTTATAGTTTCGCCTTTGACCTTATTCCTCTCTCAGAGAGTTGCTTTTTTGTGTCGAGCTGTGAGGGTAAAGTTCCAGAAAAAAAACTTAAAACAAGGTTGACCTCTTCACATGTAGGTTGACCTCTTCACATGTAGGACGAACCTTAACTTGGATTAGTTCTGTTTTTCCAGAAATTGTAGTTTTTATTTACAATTTGTATAAATTTAGAATAGAAGTTTATCCTAGGGGGTTCGGTCCTGTATTGAAAAAAAAAGCAATTGCAGACTCGCCTCACAACGGTTCAATACCGATTATTTAGTTGGCAGAGAGGTGGGGTAAATGCTATGATCGCTTGTTTAGATCTTCCCCTCGCCCATAGATCTTACCTCTGCTACTGAAGATTATAAACTTAACTGGCCGGCGTATTGTTGTTTAGAATATCGTCTATGTGGAATACAACAGACATGGAACCGTACAAAAACGTTCAGAGACTTGACTGTAGAATGGGTGCGGGTCGTCTCTATGACCTCTTAAATGGCTATGAAAATGTCTCAAAGTTCTTATACTTCTGTGTCATCGTCGCCATAATTCTTCAGTTTTCCACTCAAGTTGACAGTTCCTCGTACGTCACAGATGGTATCTCCTCAAATGGAGGGGAAAACAAGTCAGCTGCACAGAAAGTGTTATGGGCGATCCTGTTGGGTACTTCGGCGACAGCTTTCACGTATTTCGGATCTGCTAACATGAGTTCAATTGTTATTATTGCGGCTTGCCCATTTCTCTTGTTGTACAATTGCTCTTGCTATGCTTTGTGCAAAGTTCTCAGTAAAGAAGAAAATTGGAAAATACCCGATTGTAATTTTGAAACCGACTGGTGCATGAGATTTGGTCATATTAAAGACATGGCTCGACTAAAAAAGGTTCTTTTAGCAATAGTCGCTCCATGGTATTTTATTGGTAATATAGCATTGCATTATAGAAGGCGTGAAAGCTCACTAGGTAAAATATTCACCTATTCCCAATTTGCAGTGCCATTTTACGTCTGGGTAATTCTCCTGTTTTTGCGGATAGGCTTTCAAAATGTGGACAAAGTAGGGTGGGTATTCTTCATAGCTTTCGTTGCATATTCAGTGCAGCATCGCAAGAACTTGAGAGAAAAAAGCGATATATGTGGCAACTCATTTGAGGATTTCCTAGTGTTGCTGATTTATCCACTAGCAGTTGTTCAAATGAATGAAGAGATTGTGGAAAAGAAAGTGCCGCCAAATAGTCCCACAATGTCAAATCCTGCTTTTTGCAAAGAAGATGTCGAGTATTGCGGAGATGTCTACGAACCAGGAGAAATAGGGAACGTCAGTGAAGCGGTCATGTTTTAGATAAATCTGCATTAAGTATAATTTA
This sequence comes from Hydractinia symbiolongicarpus, assembly GCF_029227915.1. Lineage (NCBI taxonomy): Eukaryota > Metazoa > Cnidaria > Hydrozoa > Anthoathecata > Hydractiniidae > Hydractinia > Hydractinia symbiolongicarpus. The sequence continues at coordinate 11,246,201 of NC_079878.1, forward strand.
TCGTTTTGATTTTAAATTAAACACACTTTTTGTCCAGTAGCTGTTTTATCAACTTTGTCTCCAGGACGTTTTTCTCTTTCGGGCAATCTCAGACGGCGCGATTGTGAGAAAGAGAAAAAGAGCTTTGGGAGCGAGGTTGGCTGTCATATGTATATATCATTTTATGCTAATATTATTTGAACTTTCTAAACATTTATTTATCTTTTGATAGACGTGTGTGATTCGCTTATTAATCCGCTGTGAAAGCAAACACGCGTTTTAATCCTTCTTTAAGCTTTGATAAATGCAGTCAATTTTGTTAACGCTATTGAGATACGACCACTGTACATATTCTCATTTGTTTACATCATGTGATTTCTATAGATTCGCGTGACTTTATACCGTCACTTTTGTTGTGCCGTTGTAGTTGTAATTTTATGGAGATAAAAGATTAAGTGAAGAGAGCATTTTTATTCCCAGGGCACTTTGCCTTGTTGATAAAATTGATGAAGTTGTTGGCCACTCCGTAATAACGGCACAGGGGCCACAATACCCTAGGAACGAGGTTGAGAATGTAGTTTTAATGCGTTTTTGGTATAGTCAACCTTTATGCAGTCCTTAAATTGTACAAATTAAATAACTGGTCAGTGTCCCGTGGATAATGCATGGGCTCGCCCGTCGTCCGTCCATACCGCATTTCGTGTTTCTCGCTTCTGCGTTTACCATTTTTTGTAGAGTCAAACAGATGACGGATATTATACCAGGGACTAGTCATCAAACCGTGGAAAATCCACGGGGTCGCTCGTCCTTTACATATCGCATTTAGTGTTTCCATAACAGGAAGACAAACAGACAGACGGCGGCTATTATTAAAGAGACTATTTGGTGACCTATGGATAATTCCACGGGTTCGCTCATCCTTTAAACTTAACCGTCGGAACAAAGTAGATGAAAATACAGTAGACTCTTTGTAATTCGACTGCCCCTAATTCGAACCTCTCCTTAATTCAAATCTTCTGATCCCGTCAAAATCCCTTAGGAAACTCTCATTTTTCACTTCCCCTAATTCAAACCGCAATAATTCGAATACCTCTATATTTCGAACCATATTTCCAGTCCCTTTAGATCATTTCACCCTGTAAATCGAACTTTTAAAGATCGAATTACGTAAATTTTGGTCTTGATTACCTTCAGGCGAACTTTGATGAGTGGATCGGAATTGGTATCACACCTGACAACTACATCGATTTTGACTAAGACGTGAGCACCAACGAAGGTATTTTAACAGAGTAAGAAATATTAGCTCAAGTTATTAATCAAGATGATGATGACCAAGAGAATGAAATGTTCGATAAGAGGCAACTCGTTAAGCTTGGAATAATTGAAGTCCGGAATGCCATTGAGATTATAGAAAAGTTTAGTTTGCTTTCTCGATTTGGCGAGCAAATGATGAGACCGTTAAATATGCTTGATCGTTTTGGCGATAAGGAGGAGCAACACTGCAAAAAGCAAACCACTATTCATGACTTTTTTGCAAAAATAGAAATACATCTTAAATAATATAGGGGATATAATTCTCAAGATTACAGATGGATGTATCTATGAAGTCTATTTACTACCACCAACCCTGATTTTTTGACAAAATTTCACAAAAATTATGAAATTCCCCTAATTCGAACTCTCCCTAATTCGAACTTTTTTTTCGGTCCCCTGTGAGTTCGAATTACAGAGAGTCTACTGTATATCGCATTTAATATTCGTGTTTCCGTAGCACAATTTTCTAAATCAGCGGGGGGTCGCGCAGAGACAGACACAGACGACGGCTATTATTAAAGAGAAAATAATGTGTTTTGCTTTAAGTCTTGCAATGACCAAATGCAAGATAATGCTACACAAAACTTAACAAAGAAAAAAAACGGATTAGAAAAACTGCTGTAAACTCATCTATTTTGAACGAAACGAACCCAGTGAATAAAATTAATGATTTGGTCAAATGTCCAAGATTTATTATGCATGTTCATTTAACTATTCTCACATAGGAAAGTAGATAAAGTTTCCACCTAGAGAAATTAGCAATCAATTAAAAGATCATACCTTAACTGTAAAAAAAATCGGCAAAAATAAAAAGTCGGCAAAAATATTTGTCAGTTGGACAAAATTTAGCCACTTTTTGCCGACTAAATTTTTGAATTCACTTTTTCCCGAGTAAGTTTTTGAAGTTAGTCACTAATAAAGAATAATCGCATAAAACCCATAAAAATTGGCAACAAGGTAGGAAAATCGGCAAAAATTTTAGTTACCTAGCCAAAATTTAGTCACTTTTTGCCGACTTTTTTTTACCGATAAGGTAGGCAACATGCACTAGAAGCAATCTACTAACGTCGAATTGTGAAGTAAATAATCAGAGCAATGCTATACATTACATATTTTTAGTGGCAATGTTAAAGTTGGAGAAAGAAAAAATTCAGCCGTTATGATGGAATACCTAAAATACAGGGCTATTTGTTGTATAAAGAGCTAAGGAACTAAGTAGTCGGCAGTTTCATTATTATCTTTGCAGCACAAACTTTCCGAGAAAAAACTCATCGGTCTACAGAGACCACCTCATTTACACAAATTATTGTTTCCAATTTGATTGTCTTTTTTTGTATAACTTTGTCTTCATGGTTTGAACTTAAAAATTTATCTTGCTTTTCCAACGACATTTCAGGCTCGAAACTAAATGACTTTAGAGCCGAAATGTCTGGAACAGTGTTTTCTCCGTCACTGGACAAGAAACTATGATGCATTTCTTATTCGAAAGTCTGTTCCATTATAAGCAACAACATAGGGCCTCAGCTACAGCAATGTTTTGAACTATAAAACGTCCTATTCAAATTAGAACCCAGTCTTTTTTAACTTGACGCACTAAATATTTACGGAGATATGAACAGGGAATATAGGTATTTAGAGATAAATCCTTTTGTTGTGTTATCTGATTTAATAAGTTCAAATACAAATACGTAGTCGAAAAAAAAATATTCACATTTTTGAGGTTACTTCCCCTTTGATGAGCACAGTTGACCGCTAAAAATAATGGACAGTAAAAATAAAATTTAAAGTTTGTTCCGAGTAGTCATGACACACGAGTTGTATTAAAGGCGCATGCGTTATATTAAGACGACAATTAATCTTGTTACTATTCCGAGAACTTTAGAAAGACGTTTTATCACGAAAACCGCAGCGAATTTTTTTAAGTCGTTTCCTCCCAGTTCAAAACGCACTCAGCGTCAAAAACCGTTGCCAACTAACTACAAACGTTGGGAATTATAATACATTTGCAGGTACAAGCTATTGTGGGGTCTCATCTTTAAGTAGAGTCTAGGAAAACATCGAGAAATTTCATTACTTTTAGCAGCTATAAATTATTTATTCAATGATTCAAATCAGCTACATCAAAAATGTTGTACTACAGATGTCAACAACAACTACATATAAATTTAAACGTCCCCAAAGTTGACAAGGTGACAATTATTATTATTATAACACTAGAATGGTTTAAAGTGAAAAAAATAGCGGTGGTGCTTAAACTATCCCGCCTCAACAAACAACAAGTATATACATGATGGACTTCAAAAACAAGATTACAACATCATCTCTAAACGTTTGTTGAACTTAAACTACTAATTCTCAACCGTCTCGGGTTGAGATGGGGGAGGACCCTGCTCTTTTACATCCTCCTTTGCTCCTTCGCTTTGCCTTTCTCCCTCGTTATTTTCATTTCCACGACGAGGGCCTCGATAGCGAGGCCTTCTTGGCCTGCGGCGCTGCTCTCTGTTTTCATCTCCCTCGTGTTTCTCATCATCCCCTTGATGTTCACGATCGCCTTCATCTCCAGAGCTTTGTGGCGGAGGACGTCTAAAAACAAGTTTTTTCAAAGGTAAACGCCCTATTTGTGCATGAAAAACTTAATATTCGTTTAGAAATGAGCTTTTAAAGTCTGTGACGCTTTTAATGGAACCAATTTTTGCTGTTAATTTTTTACGTAAGTTTTGTCCTACAAGGTTTGATAGTTTCCTTTAAGTAATGTGCTGGCTACATGAACAAAGCAACTAAAATATAACAGAATAGGCATAAAAGAGGAAGTTACCTTGGCCTTCTGCGGTAGCGTCTTGGTCGGCGACCACTTCCACCACCACGTCTGGGACTTCTTCTCTCACCATCAGCACTGCCATCCCTGCCCTCCTTGTCGTCTTGACGACCATCGCCCTCTGAAGTATATTCGTTCTCATTTCCTGAACCTTCACTACGTCGCCGTCTGTAATTATATCCTCTGCCTCCTCTTCCTCTTCCACGGCCTCGCCCTCGCCCTCTGCCACGTCCACGATATCCACCTGTAACCGAAACTTTATTAGAGTAATAACTCTACTTTATACTTATTTATATTTATGCTGGCAAAAAGATAAAAGGCTTCTTTCTTTTTAAGAGCTTTTAGGTAAACCTCGCTTGTAAGTCTTAATTCTCAGATCACTACGAATTTATAGTGTTTCATAGCAGTGCAATTTCCGTGTTTAAACTTTGAGGAAACATATTGAAAAATAGAAAATAGCAATAGTTTATGTCTAAGTATTTAAATTTTAGTTGTTTCTTGACATTTACTCACCAGAGTGTCTTGGTTTCTCATCAGCTTCAGATTTGTCTGGATCCTGATCTTGATCGTTTTCCTTATCACTGCGTTCCTCTGCCGTCTCTGATGATCTTGGTCTAAAGTTGCGGCGTCCACGGTACCCACCCCTATAACCACGACCACGATAACCACGGCGATAACGTGAACGTCTATCTGGTGCATATTTGCTACCTTGTACTGGCTCACCATCAGGTCCTGTAACATTTGCTGCTTCTAGGCCTTTTTGTCCTTCAATGACATCGAACTCAACAGTTTCATCGTCACCAACACTACGTAAATACTTCTTTGGATTGTTACGTGTAATGGCTGTCTGATGTACAAACACATCCTCTTTGGTATCATTTCTGTTAATGAACCCATACCCATTGCGGACATTGAACCACTTGACGGTGCCCGATACTTTGGTAGCTAAAGAACAAAGCATCACTCTAAATTAACAAAAAAATAAATCTCGTAGCATTTTATCAGAAAAGAAATACGTGGCATGATGTTGCTGAATTTTGAAAGGTTTATGCTCCGGAATCACTCTCCTACAAGACTATGAAATGAAGACTTTAGTGCTAGCAGATTTTATTAATTAGCAGGGTATATATGTAGATTTTTTTCATTTTTGGATTTCTTAGGGGTAGGAGGCGTGATAGTAATGCCAAATCATGCTTAAGCGCCAATGATTTTGTTTCAGGATGCTGTGATTATACATTTCTTAAAAGCTTATTTGACAACAGGATTTGAATTAAAAACAAAGGCAGTTCGCAGAAAATTGTTGACTATAAAGAAAAAACCCTTCGCAATGTTGTATGGGAGCACTGTAGTCAACTTGCCATTGATCCCCTGATAATGGTTATTTTGTTGCAACAACCATTATTAAAAATCGAGATTCACAATTTTACAATTTTCCTTTGTAGCAGGATTTGCAAAGGGCATTTCAATTTCCAAATTGAGACCTGCTAATTGCAAGATTTTTGGCCTACAAGTGAATGTAAAGACATTTAAAACTAATTACACAGCAAGAACAAGTATAATACATATACCATGAAAATAAAGAGATACGTTTCATGCTTTAACCAATCTAAATTTTATGCAATGTAAAAAAAAGTATCTGCAACACGATTTACCTGCACTAATCAGTCAACCTGGTGCCACTAATAATTAATTTTCAAACATTCAATGCAACTAGAAAATGCTAAACAACCCAATTTGTTGATAAAAACAATAGATATTACACCTTCAATGCTGTATCGCTAAAATGCTCCACTAGATTTACCTGTACTGAGTGCTTTTCCTCAGAAGTGTTCCATAAAAGAAAAATCTGCAGAAATTTGTTTATGAACAACAGGTTAACTGTGACAACATATTTGGCCAGCATACAATACCTTGTATACCTAGCGCTATATACTCAAGTTTTGACTTCACTTTCTTCACTTGTATTACTTATGACATTTCTTTCATGTCATGATTTCTTACAGCAAACCATGAAGTTCAATTGTGTCGGTTTCACAAGGTTCAGCAAGTAATTTTGAAAAAAATTGGGACTTAGACATAAAGTGTCACTGTCCTGTATATGTAGAAAAAAATTATCTTTAATACTGTACAGGGCAATGTTTGAAGCAGCCACTAGCTCTGAGGCAAGTCACCAAATATTGCAACCATTTTAATCATAAAATAGATTTTACAATTCCAGAGTATCTCACATTGGAAAAACACTCACGGAAAACAGACGTAAATCACAGAGATGGTACGTTTTAGTCAGGTTTTTTCACTTAACCATGCGCAAACACAAACCTTGTGCAGTGACATTTTGCAAGGTTGTTTCTAGGCTTAAAGTCAAAACCATATAGTTATGTGGCAAACAGAGTTGCAAGATCGTTGCTAGAGCTGTTTGTTAAGAAAATCATGAATTAAGGCTGGTATGCTGTAAGGGTGCTGATAAGCCGGCAACGGCCGCATAAGGGTGTCAAATAAAATTAGCAGTGGTCCCCCGAAAAAGCCCTCACTTTCCTGAACTCGCCCAGAGCATTCTTTAAATGCAATTCCTTGTAACATAAGAGAAAGGAGTTAAAAGTTTATGTATAACTTATTTATAAAGTAAACTTTATCAAAAAGAGTTCTTTCAAGAACTTCGCTACCACATAGTAAGTTTATTTTAATTTTTACAGTTTTTTCAAATCATACTAGTGTCTGTTTTTCTTTCTTTTTCCGGGCATTGTTCGGGCTCATACGGGTTTCAGGCGAATACTTGAATTCTTTCGAAACGCCGAAATCGCCTGAGAAGACTTCACACTTTTTACGGTGTATGCAGCTTTTCGGCACCTTGTGCTAGCCATATACCAAAATTGGGATTTAAAGTCCAACTTTCCAGACTGTGATAAATAGTGAGAGATGGTACATCTTAATTTCGAAATTGTGTATATATAATACATTGAGAAATTGTACCTTGCACATATAATCATGCAAGCTAAATGGATATTATTTAATTTTTTGTAAAGAATCTTTTTTCCTTCTTTCACTTTTGTTGCCACTCATGCATACTCGTGTTTTTGATGGCTCAAAATTTGTTAAAATTCAAAGAAATCGCACAACCAATAGCTGAAATTATGCCTGCTGGGTTGTTAACTCAAAGGAAGGATAAATCAACTATCTTTAAGTTCTTACCTATTACTTTGCCAGCAGGTTTGTTTGGAGCTTCTTCGTGAAGGTCTTCTTCTGATTTTGGCTGGCTTTCAGCTGCAGGGCTCTCTGTGGCTGCCGACATGATGGATCAGGCTGCCAGCTTCCTGCAAGCACGATGTTAAGATGGTAAAGTTGATGGAATTACAGATGTTACTCGGTTAGCTCCTTCCTCTCAAGATCTTACTGCATCGTGTGAGCGGGAAAGCCCATTTATAGCTTAAAGCATACATGAAAGGGCGAACAATAAATATAAACATCAAGATGTAAAATTTCTAAAATATTCTGTAGAATTAAGCTAACACTTAATTAAGTTTACAAAAAATTGTGAATATTACAAATTTATTTCTTCCAAATAAAGTTATCACATTATTTAAGGTAAACTTAGTCTTATAATTTTCTATAAGAACTAACAATACCCCCTGATTCTAATTTCGAATGTAAAATTGCTTTGTGGGAAGAGAGTTTGCAACGCAATTTTGCTTAGCTTATTTATTTAACAGTTACCATATTAGTTACCAATCTCCTATTTATTTATTCTGAAATTGGGGTTCCCTACACCATCGTTGCCATTAATGGAGAATAAGGTTGCCGAAAAAATGAAAGGAAAGGGGTTACTTCGCAGGCCCCAATTCGCTTTAATTTTTATAAGCGGTGCTTGTTAAGCAACCATTAAACCTGTGGCCAAAACAAATTTGTTTGATATAAAGCCAAGTGTCTTCAAACCAATAAAGTGGTGCAAATAAAATAACGCTAAATGACATCTTATGGACCTCTACACATTTCCTCACTTGTCTAGAATTCTTCGTTTTTCGCCGCCAGTTCGAGACTCCCTAATTTAAAACGATTGATATGGGCGTTACCATAAATTTATCTTTAACTGCGGTCGCAGAGCAACATTTCACCTTCAAAACCTAGTTTTCTCAAAAAACTACGATGAAATTAGCACCCAAAAATAAGGTAGTAAGAATGGAGCAAAAGTTGATCTTTTTGTTACCGTGCAAACAGAAAGTAGAAAAACATACCAGGGAGAGGGCGACGGTCTTAAATCTTGTCTCCAAGGCAATGAGGTTGACAGGCCCGGTCTCATTCAATTGTTCGATTTCAGACACAATTTAATCTTGAACCTTAATTTTTTGCTACATCACAACCTCGTTCCAAAGGGTTTTTTACTTTTCACATTAAGCCCCACAATCCCTTGGAACGAGCTGGTTACCCTTTAAAAATACCCCCTATAACTACCATCTCTTTGAACGAAAAATACAAAAATACCTTTAGAGAACCACCAACCTTGTCCCCAGGCCCATTTTTCTCTTTCTGACAATCTTCGCGCCGTCTTGGATATAAAAAAAACGAAAAATTGCCCTGGGAACGAGGTTGGAGAACCACATCAAGTAAAAACATAAAGCAAAAGAAAGAATGCGCTTTAAAAAACGAAAGAAAAAGTCTTTACAGAGATCTATAGAAAGTTATTAGCTAACCTTTTTGTTATATTTTAAAGACCATTTGTTACGATCTACAAAACTTAAAATGGCGAGTATAATTGCTTTCGCTGTCTGTTTCGCTATCTTTTTAAAAGAAATGTCTTTCCTGCATTGTTTTTTTTATGACGGTTCTTTTATACCTCCGTGGTTATTTTTATTATTGCTTATTCTCTTCCTCGGAGCTCTTTCAGTAACATTTTATCTAGAAAGAGCTCTGGGGAGAAGAATGACTGTTGCTGCTTTTCTGAGTAAATGCAATATCAATTAAGCAACGTGTAAGACAGAGATTAACTTTCCTACATACCATGAAGTACTCGGTTTTTTGTGCTGCATGAAGGTAAATGATGGAGATGTGCTTACTTTGCATGACGTAGTATGCCATCTCCCTCATTTCCCTTACATGGCTGGAGTTAACCCGAGGATATGGTAGCGTTCACTCGCCCGTATTTAATTCTTGGTGATTATTACCACTAAGCTACAGCAATGAAGCTTCCCAATTGATTTGCTTGGGCTTGCTTTTTAAGGATTGCAGAATTAAATTTTGCGGTTTTCACTGATATTCGCAAAAAAGTCCCGCAAATCATTTTTCGGCCCTATATATCCAAAAAGAGTCCCGCAAAGTATATCGTAAACCGTGATTTACAAAATAAGTACCACCAATCTTTTAAGACTCTATTTCTTTTCGCGTTAGCCACATGATGTAAAGGGAAAAGAATGAAGTATGAGAAATACATTATGTACACCACATTAAGAACGAAAATTTTCTTTCTTTTAAAAAATTGCTTTTGTATATTAGGCTTTGCATATATCCAAACAGCCTTGCTCCTTTCCAGTAGCTATTATTTTTTTTAAATTTTAAGTTTCGATATCAAAAAGATACAAAATGTCCTGGGGACGAGGTAAAAGCAGCCTCATTTTTTAATTTATAATATATTTATTTAAAAAAGAATTAACTGTGGAACCAAAAAGTATCAAAGTCTTGGCCGCATCGCGGCTCATGACGTATGATCTTATATTTTTTTCAATATTTTCGTCGGTGTTTCGATACTGTCTCGATTCAATGAATTTTAAACCGAAGGTCTGGTTGATAGTTTTTTTAAAAACCGTTGGAAAATATGCCTAGAGGTGATGAAGCGGAACAAATAAAAAGCAAGCTTAAATGAGAAAAGCGATTTAGATATGGAGATCTTTTATACGTTTTTTTTCTGTGTTTTTTATCACCTAGCATTTGGTAAGCCGACTGCGAAATTATCTACAGTTATTCACGGAAAGGAAAATGGTATGTTAGCTTTCTCAGGGAAATCTCAGCTTCATTTGCTGCTCTTTGCAAATTAATTTTATACTGCGAACTGTGTTATCGTTATTTAGATACCTTAAATAGTGAAAAAGAAATTTTTGAATAAAAAGCAGTTTACTAATGCTATCTAAATTTGTTAAATGCATCAATATCATGTAAAGACGATGGGAGACATATATTAAATGCAGGAATCCTCTGTTCACTTTGAGTATGACTTTTTGCAAATCTATGCTCTGCATAGTTTTACCTTCAGGCTGAAATGTACGATTAGTTTAATCTTCCTCCAATGTTTTATTGAAACAATTAGTAAGAAAAAAACTTATGATGTCAACAGACGTACATCTCTTTCTGTTTTTAACCTCGTCCCCAGGGTTTTTTGCCTTTTTGACATCGAGGCGGGCGGCAAAATAAATTGTTTAGCCGTCAAGTAAGCGCTAGCGGCCCTTAGGCAACATACCCTGGGGATGAGGATGCGTCAAATAAGCGATAGCGGTTTTGACATTAGGCAACAACGCTGGCGAAGGATGATAAGTTATTCGACTTTCTAAACTAGATTTCTTGTGATGCTACTTCCGGTACAGTTTTTTGATTATTTTCTTGAAGAGTTTCAAAAGTTTAAGGTGCGTAATAGTTATTGTTCTTCTTTTTCCAAAGAGCTAACAAGAAGGAGCGGAAATAGAGAGGAGTTTTAAGAAGCATCTCTTTCTTTAAAATCTGTTGTACTGTGAATACGCCCACTCTCAAATAAACGCCCATCTCGAGTAAGCACTCACACTTTTTTGCAATTTTTTTTAGTGTCGCTCTCAAACAGGCGCCCAGGGACTGTTGTTGGCAAATATCATTAGAGTTAAAGGAGTGGCCACTAATTATATAGGCAAATTCAAATAGTAGTAGTTAGAAATACTAAAGAATATATTCGCAATGTTATCATAATGCACTGACACAAAATTTATTAATGAACAGCAGTATCTACATAACATGAAAAATCTGCAAATTACACATATTCTAATTAGCAAAAAATAAAAATAAATTACAATAATTAAATTGAAGATCAGTTTTTATAATATCAATAAAAAAGCATTGTAGATAACGCCTGCGAACAACTAAATAGCTACCTCCGGAAAACTATGAATTAGGAAAAGTCACAAAAATCAGAACCTTTTAAAGCAATTCAAAAAACAGGAGGGCGGAGAAGCGCCCTTGCCTGCCACACAAGCCGGTTAGCGGTCAGTAGATGGCACCAAATGGGGTGACAACACTGAATTTAAAGTGCGTTAGAGTGGGGACTCGAACCTGAAACCTATGATCACAAGTCGAATGCGATACCACTACACCATCCTCACAAAGAGCAAAAAGTTGTAACAAAGTATGATATAGAGTGGGAAGGGGTTTAAATTCAAAGTAAGGCGCCACAATGTGTAAAAATGTTAAATAAAATAACAGTTAAAATAACAGTAGATGAAGAAGTCGTAATAAATCAATTGAAGCCTCACCCCATCGTTCGTTCCCGGGTCTCTTAGCTGAGCTGTTATTACGGAGCAACCAAATTAAAAAGGCAAAATGCCTTGGAAAGGTTGACTCAACGCCAAGTGTTGCTTAAAAGGTTGAGATAGAGTCGCCCTGCACTAAAGTTTCAAGAACTGCGACATTTTATTATTAAAACCACAACTTTGTCCCCAGTTTTTTTTAAATTGCACAGACCAAGTCCCGTTTCGAATAATATAATTTATCTATTGTTGAGATGGGTATTTTTCCATTAGGAGTATTTCGACATTTAACCAAAAAAAGTCAAATCTGTTTGTTTATTAGTTTGTTTATTATTTATTTGCTTATTTATTTATTAATTTATTAATTTATTGACAGATAAATATGAAGCACATACCCATGACGACTTAATGAGAGAACATGAAATAGAAGAAAAAAGTAAGCAAATTTGTCATTATTAAAAACTAAATTGATATGTCAGCTGGTAAGATTGACTAAAAGGTGATTGTTTCTCTGAACAGCTGAAGAGAGGGTTGCAAATGTTGTGGAAGGTGATATGAAGCTTTCAAATGCATTAAAGGCACTCAGAAATGGAAAAGAGGCGGATTCGAGGGATGTCCTCACTATACCACAATATCAATGGAATAAAGAAATACCATACATATTCAGTGATACTGCAGGTTTAAATTTAATTATTTATTCATAATTAATTAATGGTTGTGGAACTTCATTAAATAATTTTAACTTGTTACATCAGACTGCACCAAAATATGGGACCTCATGCCCAGTCCCCCTCGTTTCATGAGCGTTTATCACAACACGAGATCTTTGACTTTTTAAAGTGGAACAATTAAAAACAAACAAAAGTTTATTTAAACTTGAGGAACAGCTCACGTGCAGTCATTAAGGTTGTGTATGTGTTATGTGTAGTGGGATCGTGAGATAAGAACTACATGTGTTTTATGTTCGTGTTACTTATTCACGATATTCAAATAACTAACTCTTATACAACACGTGAAATGATGCGTATATACTAAAGGCAAGCGAGGCAAGTCTTGCTTTTCCATACAACATATGGCTGAAAAAGAAGGATGCAACTTTTAAATCTTTTAACGAGTAGGTCGATTCTAGGAAGAATATGGGATGTACTTTCAAGTCATAGTAGTTATTATAGCATGTCAATCCAATGTTTTCATAAAAATTAGCAAGCTTGGAAATTATAATTTTTAAGTGCGTTCCCATTGGTTAATAAGAAAACGTGAAGAAAAAGTAAACATTTCGGATATATAAATTTTTGTTTTATAAGTTTTTTTAACATTGTATAATTAAGAAAAACATTTCCAAGCTGAATAACTGACTACAATTTTTAATTTGCCGAAGAATGGCTGTTCTTCCCGCATGTTTTGTCACACCAATACATTTCTATAAAACTAATCTTTTTGCAACAAAAAATCCTGATTTGAAACTTTCCGGCTATCAATACCCTAATTAACCTCTCACTACCTTGTCCACACTAAACACTGCCAGTGCTTGCTTAATGTGTTTATATTGTAAATGTTAGATCTTTGTAGCCCGTACCCAAAAGTTTAACTAGAATTTTTTCAGGCCACAAAGCAAGACTTGAAAAAAATTGTTATTCTCCAAATTTAAATAAATTATATATGTGTTATATATCTAAGGTGATTATCTGAAGAATGTCGTGCAAAGTGCTATCGATGACTTCAACAACTATACTTGTGTCCGGTTTGTACCAAGGACCAGTCAAAGTGACTATATTCAGTTTACAACAGGTTCTGGGTAAGATTGGTTAAGTTAATATACACACTTTTTATCCTAAGCATTTAGTTGAACCTGGAGTTTATTACCATTTCGATAATTTCAGCCTCAAAAGTTTCTTAGTATTCCTCACTTGATCCTGAAAGTTTCTTAAAAAATATTCTATGAATAAGATTTTTTTAAGGTATATAGGAACAACATTTGCTACGTTTTTATGTATTTCTTCTGTTGTATGTAGAAATTTTCTGAAATTAAAGATCCCGATCTCCCAAAGTTTAACATTTGCTTTTTCTAAAGCTTGGTTTCTTAAACTTTTATTTGAAGCAACGAGAGGACACGCCCCTTTTTTAAGAAATAGTATAATTATAAATAAAGAGGTTCTATTCTGCCTAATAGAAGAGCGTTATTGAGGTATTCTGCTCAATAGAACAGCGTTATTGAGGTATTCTGCTCAATAAAAGAGCGTTATTGAGGTATTCTGCTCAATAGAAGAGTGTTATTGAGGTATAAAAGTGTATATTGAGGTATCACAGTATCACACCCTGTTAAATAGCACCATAGATTTATTGTACCATACACATTGGAAAAAAAATATTACAATTATTCTTCGCCGTCTTTTGAAATTCGTTTTTACCAGGATTGTACTCAGATAGAGAAACATTTAAATTTACGTAAAGTTTTTTGTTAAAACTTTGTTTAGCATTCCAAAATAATACTGCTAATGCTTATTAAACTATGAAAAACTGGTTATTTTTCAGGTGCTGGTCATATGTCGGGAAGATAGGAGGCATGCAGGAGATCAATTTAGGAGCTGGTTGTGAATTAAAAGGTAAGCGCTCGCTTATCATCTTCCATAATGATTTCATCAATTGGAAATTTCAAATAATATCAATACCATTGTTTTTCCAGGTACAGCCATACATGAGATGATGCATTCGCTTGGATTTTTTCATGAACATACTCGTTTAGACAGAGATAAATATGTAAAAATCAACTTTGATAATCTTGTTCCAGGTAAACTGTATTTTATATGTGTAGTAGATTCGTTTACAGCTCGCAGTTTAGGCGACCTCTGATCGAATTTTACTCAATATTGACATATGCACTTGGGCTCTGTTGACAGCCTAGTGTAAGATTCATCCCCAATTCTTCCCGTGTTCGACGTCCCTAACCTTGTTTGATATTCGCTGCTCTTAAACTCCATATTACGTCAATTACCCAGTGCGCAGTGTTTAACAATTACTATCTACTTGTTGACGGCGCATTTCACCTACCAATTGTAACTATCCATAGGGCCATACACAAGGCCAACACACAAATCAAAAGGGCATTATAAAACGATCTTGAACCATTTCTCTTCACCAGGCCCATAATAATGACTGATCGCGAACTTCAGATCGAGTAGCTTTGATGATTTTTATCATGGATCAATATCACTAACCGGACAGAAAGGGTATAAGAATCACTTGTCTGATAAAGCCCTTCGTTCTTAGGTTATCCTTTTACCCGCCTAAACCCGCCTTCCTCTCGTAATTGAAAATCAGAAAGCAAGGACAGCCATTTTAAGAACAAAGACATGTCAGACAGTATGTAAAAGGTACAAAACGTAGCACTGTTTGAAGTTCGTCAAGAATGTACGCCTTATTTTAGCTGACCCCGAGGTCTTATTGGTATGCATATAATAGAAACTATATCAAATAATAACCCTTTAATAAACTCTACCGTGCAATATTATCCGGGGTATAGACCGAGCCTGAGAGATTGATACGTTGACCGAGGCTCAGAGATAGACAAGACTGATAGTTCCGTCTTAATATATCGCATTAAATCATAGATTTTATCAATATCTGATATTTAATTTACATTTAAAAAATTGTTATAAGGTTTATTTATTTACTTATGACTATAAAAAATTCCATCATAATGGTTTTAGCTATTCGTTTTTATAGGAGTTGATGATAATTTTAAAAAATATCAGATAGGCATTGCAGACTACTATGGCCAAGGGTGAGTGACAGTAAAAATAACTTCACTGCAGTTAAATCAGCACGAGAAAAATTTTATTTAATTTTTACCTTTATCTTTCTCAGTTATGACTTCAGCAGTATCATGCACTATCGTACGACAGCATTTTCATCTAATGGACAAGCAACTATTATTCCCCTCGACCAGAGTATCGATACAAGCAGCATTGGTCAGAGATCAGGTTTCAGCGATATTGATTTGACGCAGATAAGAAAAGCCATGAAGGTTTGAACATTATTAGTTATAATTAATTAAGCGGGATAATCTCTTTAATTCCTATTTTTCTATTCCTGATATTTAAAGTTCCCATTTGAGCTTGGCAAGCACAGTACTCAATTAAAAAAATATCAAAGTTATCAATCTCATATTATTCTTTTTTATTCCACAACCGGAATCCATTTTAAATCAATAAATGTAACGATCTAAAACATATTTGCTGTTTTAGTGTGATGAAATTGTAAGCACAACGAAATCAACCACAAATACACCCACCGGAGAAGTTCCAACAACAGTTCAAACGACACAAACAACCAAAGTTTTGCCAACCACTGATATTATTGTCGATATAAAAACAACAACAGTCAAGCCAACAACAACAGTCAAGCCAACAACAGTCAAGTTAACAACAACATCATCAACAACAACTGAAGCAGTAATATCCACAAATAACCCCACCACAGTCAAAGCCACAACTGTTGCATCTACAGTAAGTAAATCTACTACAACAAAAACTACAACAACAAAAAAAACCACAGTTAAGCCAACAGCTATCAAGGATACAACAAAAGCTCCACCATCAAATCCAGCTCCAACGACTGTTAAGGTAGTTTCTTCATCGACACAACGATCAACAAAACCGCCACCTTCAAACCCTTCACCAACAAAATCAAAAATTTTAATAACAACAACAAGAACGACGAAAAAAACGACTACTACAAAGAAAGTAAAATCAACACCTGTTCCTCCAGCACCATCAAAACCTCCAAAACCACCACAAGCAACTGCTGACAGAACTAAAGAAGTCGGTAGCATCTTCCCCAAAGTGACGAAAATACCGCAAATTTATAATGGGCCACCACTTTCAACTCCATGTTCAGGTAACTTTATAATATACTTATTCTTTAATATTGACTATATTACTTTTTTGAAGTATAGATCTAAACAAAAGTGAATAAACAATCCGCCTTCACTTGTTTCTTTCCTTTGTTTCTGTTTCCTATTGTGTTTTTTTACTCCAACTTTAACTCCAGATTACCCATGCTGGCCGCATGATTTTTCTTGGTCAATGAGCAGCACCACGAACAACTGCAATTGTCGACACATCATTGGTAATTGCCATTGTAAATGCGTGAATATGGACAATGATATTGTCAACGAAGGAAAAGGGAACCATCTTTGTTATAAAAGATCAAAACATGATCCGTTATTTATTTGGACAACAAAAGGTATGTGTCATTGAAAACTGGTAAATGAATAAATTTCTTGTGTGTTAGAATAGCAAACCTAACGAGCCCAAACACGTCAGTACTAAGTGAAAATTTAAGGTCATAAATAAAGTTTCTTGATAAATGTTTCTTTTCTTCCTTCACTTAGAAATTTAAAACTTAAGAAAGATGAAATTTCATAAAAGCCGAAAAAAATATTTGCCGGTCCTAAGTGATGAATATAAACAGAGTTGACGAACATTTAGGTCGCCGGAAATCATAGGTCGCCTTTATTTGCCAATAATTATTAGGTCTTGTTGCCTCCATATTATGTGGCAACATTTTGAAATATTTTGTTTCAGAAAAACTTCCTGGCAAAAAGTGCATAGCAAGTCCGAAACAGAATAACGGTCAGCAGAGAAAGAAATACTTGTGTTATTCCAGCATACCAGGCTACGAGTTAAAATGGCTGGACAGTAACGATAGTGGCAGACTGAAGATGAGGTGCGTGGACGCTTACAGCACAAACAGTGGAACTAACAAGCTATTATGTGGAAAACAAATATTGTAAGGATGTATAAACAAAACTGCATCATTGTAAATACAATCATCAACATGTACACAAGCAACGATTAATTAATTAAACAATTTATAGACAACAAACTATTTTTTATGTCCTTGATAATAAACCAACCAGTGGCCTTGTGGTAGAGCGTTTGCCTTCAGTGCGGAAGGTCTCTTCGATCCTTTCTGCTTACCGTTCAGTATGAGAAATAGGATTGATATCTTAGGCGGTTGTCTAGTTAAGCGGTTGTTGTGCTTGCACGCCGTAGCTCAAATAGGAGCTTTAAATGCACTAGAACCCCCTTCGCAGGAACCTCATTGATAGCAGTTCCTATAGAAACTGAAGAGGTAATCCTGGGTAAATAATAGTAATAATAATAAAACGCCTCAACTTCGTCCCCAGACCCATTTTTTTCTTTCTAACAATCTAGGACGGCGAGAAGAAATGATTCGCGCCGTCTTGGATATCAAAAAAGCGAAAAATTGCCCTGGAAACGAGGTTGAAAACGCCTATATAAAACAAAACTGTTTCGGAAGAACAATATATATAATTTTTACCCGGTGGAGGGAAGGGTTGCCTTTGTTGATACCGAGGGGCAGGCAGTTTTGCAAAATGGAATGCTTACAGAATTTAAGAACAATGCAATTTATCACACAAATTCATTTTTGGCAGTGCATATTCTTTACCTTTTTTTAAAAAATTTTTAACACTAGTCGTTAGCCCGTGGAAAAACCACGGGTTCGCCCGTCCTTTTTTTACCGCATTGCGTGCGTATTACTACTTGCGCAGCTAAACTACCATTTTGCGTGACAGACAGACAGACTTACACGGGCATTATAATATAGACTAGTCGTTAACCCGTGGAAAAATCCACGGGGTCACCCGTCCTTTATAAATTGAATTTCGTGTTTCCGTAAAAAAAGTCAAACAGACGCACGAACAGACAGACGGAATACGGCTATTATTAAAGAGACTAGCCCTTAACCCGTGGAAAAATCCACGGGGTCGCCCGTCCTTTATATATTGCATTTCGTGTTTCTGTAACAGGACGCGGTTTTTGCGGACAGACAGACAAAATACGGCTATTATTAAAGAGACTAGTTGTTAGCCCGTGGAAAAATCCACGGGTTCGCCCGTCGCAGCTAACCTACCATTTTGCATGACACACAGACGGACGGACGGATAGACGTATACAGGCATTATAATGTAGACAATCGATGGCCCGGAGAAAAATCCACGGGTCTGCCCATCCTTTTTATACCACTTAAGCGTGTCTCGAGTTTGGCTTACCCCAGTGTCGAAACGTCGGGGTAAGCCAAAGTCAAGGTGTGACCTGACATTGAACACTCTGTGGAACGCTTAATAAGAGCCGTAAACTGTGCCACACGATCAGGTGGAGCGCTTTAGTACAGGTATACAGTATGTCGTAAATTAAGTGAAGCGCATACACCATTATAGTCTTGCGACTGTAACATATTTTTCAAAAAATATTTCCTCAACGATAGCTGAAATAAAAACACAGTTTACAAACAACAGTCGGTACCCCATCATAGCAAACACAATCAGTCAATATTATATTATTTTGCAGAATAAGTTTTTGTGAAGTTAAAAAATTTATCGTGACACTGGGCTAAGCGCTTACTACAGTTAAACCATGTCGCACATGCGTATAGGAATAATACACCTTTGGAAAAAACTTTCTCACAGACTCTGTTTAAAAAAAACACAACAGGGCTGATCAGTTAGTCCAGGTAAACATTGTAACACTGGGCTAACCGCTTAGTATAGTTAAACTGAGTTGAACAGGCGTATAGGCGTAATACCCCTTTTCCAAAAAAAATTCATTGCAACTTCGGTTTTAATGAAAACACAGGGAACAGCCTGTCATTACCGGTTCAGCTAAAATAATCTGTCAGTCATTTTATTTGCACAAAAAGCTTTCAGGAAAAAATAATAAAAGACCTACCTAGCTAACTGCATTTAGCATAACACTTTTTGTTTAAGAATTGTTGTAGCCAAACTGCATTTTTATACTCTCAATTTTTTGCCAAAGATAGGAGCTAACTAAATGGCTACAGTCACAACACAAAAATAAATGGTGGGTAGGATAAAAAGATGTTATACCATACAGAATAGTAATAAGGTTCTAGCTAGCTAGCCTCCAAAATCTTCGTTCCTAGCCAAAAATCCTAAAACTGTTGCGTTTAAGATGTGTACGTGACTAAAAACGTGACAATATATTTATCTTAACATTTTTTAGAACATACATAAAAACAATATTACGAAAATAAAAAGCTTATAGAAGACGAAACAGAATTACAAACAGCACTGACCACCATTACTTTAATAACTAAAATGGCCATCATGTTTCGGTCCTCATGTTTCTTCGTTGGCATGCCCAGGCCGCGAAAGTTTTGGATTGGTTTTTTAAACAATTAAGCGTTTTGATTGATGTATTATGTGCGAGCGGTCAAAACAAAGTCAGTAAAACTGTCAGTAAACTGTCCCATTTGTTTTCTGTAGCTTCTGAGCGAAAACAGCGATTGAGGTCACGGGGGTAATTATTATTAAAAATGGCGTATTAAAATAATGCATTCATTTTATCACTAAATTTATTTCTCTTACTTATGGCAATAAATTAAAGTAATTCAATTAATTAAAGAAATAAATTAATTTTTAGAATTTATTTTAATCAATAATAAGATTTGCGATTAAACAACCCCCTGTTTTCTAAAAATTCGCGGAAAGATCAAAGGAATATCGGTAACCCTTTTGAACAGACAGACAGACGACGGCTATTATTATAGAGACTAGTCGTTGGCCGTGGAAAAATCCACGGGTTCGCCTGTCCTTCATATTTACCCGCCGCAACAAAGTGGATAACAATTTATCGCATTTGATATTCGTGTTTCCGTAGCACGATTTTTTAACTCAGCGGGGGTCCACGCAGAGACAGACAAAATAGGAAAACACTAGTCGTTGCCCGTGGAAAAATCCACGGGTTCGCCCGTCCTTTATATTTACCCGTCGCAACAAAGTGGATAAAAGTATATCGCATTTGATATTCGTGTTTCCGTAACATCATTTTCTAACTCAGCGGGGGGTCCGCGCAGAGACAGACAGACGGAATACGGCTATTATAATAGAGACTAGTCGTTAGCCCGTGGAAAAATCCACGGGTTAGCCCGTCCCAGCTAAGCTACCATTTTGCGTGACAGACAGACGGACGGACAGACGTATACGGGCATTATAATATAGAAGCCCGTGGAAAAATCCACGGGTTCGCCCGTCCTTTATATTTACCCGTCGCAACAAAGTGGATAAAAATATATCGCATTTGATATCCGTGTTTCCGTAACATCATTTTCTAACTCAGCGGGGGTCCGCGCAGAAACAGACGGACGGAATACGGCTTTTACTAGCCATAGTTACCACTAATGCGCACGGAATTGCTAATAATGATTTAAAACATTTACATTTAGAGCAAGATTGAAAATTAAAATGGAAAATGGTGGTATTAGAACTTATTATTTTCGTTATTTTCACATTTCGCTAAGGCTCATCTATAACGTTGGATCCTGAAGACTCTTTCTTAGATCTTGATTAAACACGTAATCATTGCTTTTGAATTTTGGTTAAAATTCGTTCAAAAGACTTACGCATACATTTTTTACTTAACAAATCTCCGAAAATTCTTGTGCTGAAATAACAAATTGTGTCCGAAAGTTTTTCTGGTGAAACATTTTCCACCAAAAATTTTAGTTCTGCGTGATAACGAATATGATAACAGAAATGCAGTACGGAATTGCAAATTTTTAAATAAAAAGACCTGCGACTTGAAGATTTCCATCATTAGTCTGAAAGATTCTGAAATTTGAAGTAGACTTTAAAAACGGAGAACAATGGGGTATATAAACACATCATAAGTATCCTAATTCTCAATTATTATTGTAATTAACGTAAAATACAACTTAATATATAAAAAATATTTTTTTTTACATATAGTATATATTCTAAAACAATAGTTAAAACTTTAACTGGATTTTTTTATAACTGATCTTGATCTGAAAAATTCTGAAAATTCCAGGATGCAGGATTGCTATGTATGAACTTCATGATTCGAATATATATAATAACTTCTGAACAAGTTCAATTTCAATGAATTATTACTCAGTTAAGTTACTAATAAAATCCTTAAAAATTTCTCTCTTTAAAGATTTTTCGAAAATGCTGATGGTGCATGGTTTGATCACAGGTGATCTGAAAAAGAAAGTATATTTAAAATTAAGAAAGAAGAATACAATTTTACCAGGAACTGAATTAATACTAGGTTGTTTAATTATTGTCTACTTCTCTGATTTAAAGTTAGAATTTAATAAAAAGATACAAATCAATGCCATGTGATGCACAAAAGGTATACTATATAAATATTTATATAAATTTAGTCAAGCTGGTTTTGATATGATTGTTAAACAAGTAAAATATTAAGCAGGCGATACAAGATTTTCAAACCTGTGGACAATAAAGGACTTATTTTGTCGAAAATCGATTTATTGAATTATATATACAAATTTGATTGTTTATTATTGAGGAAATTGATTGGTCATTGTTTTCGAATTGAATTCAACAAGTTGATACAAAAAAGGGTAGACGCTCAATTAATAAATTTGTCAGATTTGATAAATCAACATCATATTATAATTTCAAGAAAAAACATGAAAAAGTGAAGAAAACAAAGAAACATACTGTGGGTAGCGTCTAGTTGTACTACAACAGCTAATTATGTTATGTTGTTGGTTAATTTATCAGTTCAACTTGACTGTTCCGTGTAATGAACAACAATATTTTTTCATGACTCAACAAATATCTTTTTATATATACACCTGATAGTAGCCCCACAAAGGTTCCTTAAGAAGTTATTTTACTCACCCAAAACACCTGTACTTTTTACGGTGTATGTGGCATATCAGCACCCTCGTTGATAAAATTACATAGGGCAGGATAAAAGTTTTTTGTTGCTTGCGACTTTTGAAAAAAAGGGACTCTAATGAAAGCACTATTTTGTGCAGTTCTAGCTTGATAGCTGTAGTACAAGTAAGAGTAGTTTTACTACTATTACCTAATAAAATGCAAGAATTTAAAAATAAGTATTTAGCTCCCTAGCTACATAAGTAAAGCTATTACGACAAGCCAGACCCTCGGGAAGGGGAGACCAACAAAATGTAAGAAAATAGTCATGGCCATACACGGAATCTTCTGTTCTTGATTGACTTTAAATTGTAATACATTTATAAATTGCGGCCTTTGGATCAACGCCATAAACCGTTCTGAGTTTAATTTCATGTAAGATATAAGTAATCCTTCTACTTACTTACTGTTAACAAGTTTGGCAACAACGTGGATAAACAAAAACAAATCTTTTCTTGAAGATAAATTCACGTGCAGCGACATTCAAGCACATTAAACGAGACAATATTACAAAGCCTCAAATTAGCATAACAAAAGAATCTCGACTAACATTTTTTATGGCAGTCAAATCTTCAGAGACAACAAGGAAACCGAGACAAGATAAGTTTTGCTCGATCAGTGTTTTTTTTGTCTTGATGGTACCAAACACACAGGTTGTGTTATATCAAACCTAGGTTGGATGTTCGAGCCGAAGTCCCCCGCGAAGTTAAGAGTAAGAAAAAAACTTCTCCATAACACCACAAAATATATAGTACTAGTCGTTGCCCGTGGAAAAATCCACGGGTTCGCCCGTCCATTATATTTACCCGTGGCAACAAAGTGGATAAAAATATATCGCATTTGATATTCGTGTTTCCGTGACATAATTTTCTAACTCAGCGGGGGTTCCGCGCAGAGACAGACAGACGGAATACGGCTATTATAATAGAGATTAGTTAGAAGAGTCGATTGATAGGTTCAAAATTGTGCTAAAATATAATAAATCAAGGTTGCAGTATACTGCAAAGCAGTTATTCAAATCAGCCAAAAATACTCGAAAATACGTTAACATTTCATCCCCAGGCTTTCTTTGCTTATTACGGCCTCCGTGCGTCATATGGGATTTAGAAAAAATCGCAAATTAATTTTGTTTTTTTCTTAACATAATTTAGTTAGTTTTTAAAATTAAATAACCAAATAATAACAGTTAGTATAAATGTGAGGCTGGAGTCAATTGCAACTGGAACAAAACCAGCTTTGCAATAACTCCTTTTAAAAACATAGTGAGGCATGTCTTCGCATTTTCTCTGGAACCATTCCAGACATTTGTTGCATTCAAATTGGATCTTGTGATTTACGATGTTTATTTTTTCTGAGATAAATACAAAACAATATACCTAATACCTAAAATATACCTAATAAAGTAAAAGGTTTTATTGTTCTCAGGAATATACTTAAAGTATAGACGTTGTACTCACTCGTGTCGAATAGCTTATCTTTTTTATGGATGGAATATTACCAAACGGTATTAATTTCGTGTTGAAGAATAATTTCCTCTGCTTCCGTTCCAATATGTCTTCCTCCCCACGCAAAAATGAAGGCGAATCGATCGCGAAACGTTTTTAAATGAAATGAAATAAAATTAAAAAAAACACGAGTTAACAATTTTCTATAAATAGCAAGTCTCATATTTTTCTACCAAATAGAAAAAGCATGTGCGCAAAATTTTATGTTGTTTTGCTTTGTGTTCGGTATTTTTCCAGTTTTCTTTATGTTCGAGATGTCTCCAGTACAAGTGCGACATGATAAAAAAAATACGACCTACCAATCGACTCTTGTAACTAATGTTTTCCGACAAAATACGGCTATTATTAAAGAGACTAGCCGGGAAACCCGGCGTCGAAACGCCGGGTTAAGCCACAAGTAAAGGTGTGATCCGGCATTGAACACTCTGTGGAGCGCTTAATAAGAGCTGTAAACTGTCCCACACGATCAGGTGGAGCGCTTTAGTACAGGTATACAGTATGTTGTTAATCATTTGAAGCGCATACAACATTATAGTGTGCGACTGTAACATATTTTTCAAAAAATAACTTTTCCGCAACGATAACTGATATAAAAACAGAGTTTACAAAGTGTTGTTACTCCATCATAGCAAAAACAATCGGTCAATATTATTTTATTTTGTGGAAAAGTCTTTTTAAAAGTTAAAAAATTAATCGTGACACTGGGCTGAGCGCTTAGTACAGTTAAACCGTGTTGTACAGCGTATAGTAATAATACCCTTTTGAAAAAAACTTTCTCGCAGACACAGGGCTGAGCGGTTAGTCCAGGCGTGATTCCCAAGAAAGTTTAAAAATTAATTGTCACAGTGGTGGGCTGACCTTAGTATATACAGGTAAACGGTGTTGCACATGCCCATAGGCGTAACAGCCTTTTACAAAAAACAGTCTGTTTTTAACACTGGGCTAACCGCTTAGTACAGTTAAACACAGTTGAACAGGCGCATAAGGCGTATTACCCTTTTCCAAAAATGTTCATTGCAACTTCGGTTTAAATAAAAACACAAGGAACAGCCTGTCGTTACTCGTCCAGCCAAAACAATCGCTCAGCCATTTCATTTGCAGAAAAAGTTTGCAGAAAAATAATAAAATATGTAGCTATACCTAGCTAGCTAACTGCATTTAGCATAAAAATTATATATTGCTTGAATATTGTTGTAGCCAAACTGCATTTTTATACTTTCACTTTTTAAGGAGCTAGCTAAATAGCCACAGCCTCAACATAAAAATAAATGTTGGCTAGGATAAAAAGCTCTTATACCATACAGAATAGCAATAAGTGAGGCTCTAGCTAGCTAAGTAGCTATAGCTAGCTAATCTTCGTTCCTAGCCAAACATCCTAAAACTGGTGCGTTTAAGATCTGTACGTGGCTAAAAAACGTGACAATATATTTATCCTAACATTGAAAACAAACAGAAAACAAATATTACAAATATATAAGGCTTTTAGAAGATAAAAAAGTCAAACAGGCCTACAAACCTCACACACTGCCCACAAACACGACCATTATCAAAATGGCCTTCGTTCCGCGAAGATCTTGGATTCTTTCTGGTCGCGAAAATCTTGGTTTTTTTTTTAAAGAATCAGGCGTTGTGAATGGTATTCCACGCGCGAGCGGTCAAAACAAAGTCGGTAAAAATATATCGCATTTGGTATCGGCGCGTAATTTACAAAATTTCGTGTTTCCGTTACGGGACGCATCTTTCGCGGACAGACAGACAAAATACGGCTATTACTAGCCATAGTTACCACTAATGCGCCCCGAATTACTAATAACGATTTCAAACATTCAAATTTAGAACGGGATTTAAAATTGAAATGGAAAATGGTGGACGTTTGAAATCTATAAAAACTGCAGTGTTAGAACTTATTATTTTCGTTATTTTCACATTTGGCTAAGGCTCTATCTATAAAGTTAGATCTTGATTAAATATATGTACACTTTAAACGCGTCTAGCCTTCTTGTTGTGTAATTTCACGTAATCATTGCTTTTGATTTTTGGTTAAAATTCGTTTAAAAGACTTACGCATACATTTTTGACTTATCAAATCTCCAAAAATTCTTGTGCTGTAATAACAAATTGTGTCTGAAAGCTATTCTGCTGAAACATTTTCCGCCAAATATGACGAATATGATAGAAATGCAGTACGGAATTGCATAGAGGCTTGTGAATAAGCTTATTGCCCAGGGGAAAATTTTTAAATAAGAAGCCCTGCGACTTGAAGATTTCCGTCATTAGCCTAAAAGATTCTGAAATTTGAAGTAGACTTTAAAACGGAGAACAATGGGGTATATAAACACATCATAAGTATCCTAATTCTCAATTATTATTGCGTGAAATACAACTTGATAAATAAAAAATAATTTTTTTTTTACATATATATAGTATATATTCTAAAACAATAGTTAAAACTTTAACTGGATTTTTTTATAACTGATCTCGAAAATTCCAGGATGCAGGATTGCTATGTATGAACTTCACGATTCGAATATATATAATAACTTCTGAACAATTTCAATTTCAATGAATTATTACTCTGTTAAGTTACCAATAAAATCCTTAAAAATTTCTCTCGTTGAAGATTTTTCGAAAATGCTGATGGTGCATGGTTTCATAACAAATGATCTGAAAAAGAAAGTATATTTAAAATTGAGAAAGAAGAATACAATTTTACCAGAACTGAATTAATACTAGGTTGTTTAATTATTGTCTACTTATCTGATTTAAAGTTAGAATTTATTAAAAAGATACAAATCAATGCCATGTGATACACAAAAGGTATACTATATACATAAAAATATATATATAAATTTAGTCAAGCTGGCTTTGATATCATTGTTAAACAAGTATAATATTAAGCAGGCGATACAAGATTTTCAAACCTGTGGACAATACAGGACTTATTTTGTTTAAATCGATTTATTGAATTTTACAAATTTGATTGTTTATTATCGAGGAAATTGATTGGTCATTGTTTTCGAATTGAATTGAACAAGTTGATACAAAAAAGGGTAGACACTCAATTAATAAATTTGTCAGATTTGATAAATCAACAACATCATTTATAATTTCAAGAAAAAACATGAAAAAGGGAAGAAAACAAAGAAACCTGTAACATACTGTGGGTAGCGTCTAGTTGTACTGCAAGGGCTAACTATGTTATGTTATTGGTTAATTTATCAGTTCAACTTGACTGTGGCGTTCTGAGTTTAATTTCATATAAAATATAAGTAATCCTTCTACTTACTGTTAACAAGTTTCGAAACAACTTGGACAAAGAAAAACAAACCTTTTCTTGAAGATAAATTCACGTGGGCTGCAGTGACATTTAAGCATATTAAACGAGACAATATTACAAAGCTTTAAATTAACATAACAAAAGAATCTCGATTAATATTTTTTATGGCAGTCAAATCTTCAGAGACAACAAAGAAACCGAGACAAGATAAGTTTTGCTCGATCAGTGTTATTTTTGTCTTGATGGTACCAAACACACAGGTTGTGTTATATCAAACCTAGGTTGGATGTTCGAGCCGAAGTTCCCCCGCGAAGTTGAGAGTAAGAAAAAAACTTCTCCCATACATAAAACTAGCCATAGTTACCACTAATGCGCCCCGAATTACTAATAACGATTTCAAACATTCAAATTTAGAACGGGATTTAAAATTAAAATGGAAAATGGTGGACGTTTGAAATCTATAAAAACTGCATTGTTAGAACTTATTATTTTCACATTTGGCTAAGGCTCTATCTATAAAGTTAGATCTTGATTAAATATATGTACACTTTAAACGCCTCTAGCCTTCTTGTTGTGTAATTTCACGTAATCATTGCTTTTGATTTTTGGTTAAAATTCGTTCAAAAGACTTACGCATACATTTTTGACTTATCAAATCTCCAAAAATCCTTGTGCTGTAATAACAAATTGTGTCTGAAAGCTATTCTGCTGAAACATTTTCCGCCAAATATGACGAATATGATAGAAATGCAGTACGGAATTGCATAGAGGCTTGTGAATAAGCTTATTGCCCAGGGGAAAATTTTTAAATAAAAAGCCCTGCGACTTGAAGATTTCCGTCATTAGCCTAAAAGATTCTGAAATTTGAAGTAGACTTTAAAACGGAGAACAATGGGGTATATAAACACATCATAAGTATCCTAATTCTCAATTATTATTGTAATTAACGTAAAATACAATTTGATAAATAAAAAAAAAAATTTTTTTACATATATATAGTATATATTCTAAAACAATAGTTAAAACTTTAACTGGATATTTTTATAACTGATCTCGAAAATTCCAGGATGCAGGATTGCTATGTATGAACTTCATGATTCGAATATATATAATAACTTCTGAACAATTTCAATTTTAATGAATTATTACTGTGTTAAGTTACCAATAAAATCCTTAAAAATTTCTCTCGTTGAAGATTTTTCGAAAATGCTGATGGTGCATGGTTTGATAACAAATGATCTGAAAAAGAAAGTATATTTAAAATTGAGAAAGAAGAATACAATTTTACCAGAACTGAATTAATACTAGGTTGTTTAATTATTGTCTACTTATCTGATTTAAAGTTAGAATTTATTAAAAAGATACAAATCAATGCCATGTGATACACAAAAGGTATACTATATAAATAAAAATATATATATAAATTTAGTCAAGCTGGCTTTGATATCATTGTTAAACAAGTATAATATTAAGCAGGCGATACAAGATTTTCAAACCTGTGGACAATACAGGACTTATTTTGTCGAAATCGATTTATTGAATTTTACAAATTTGATTGTTTATTATCGAGGAAATTGATTGGTCATTGTTTTCGAATTGAATTCAACAAGTTGATACAAAAAAGAGTAGACACTCAATTAATAAATTTGTCAGATTTGATAAATCAACAACATCATTTATAATTTTAAGAAAAAACATGAAAAAGGGAAGAAAACAAAAAAACCTGTAACATACTGTGGGTAGCGTCTAGTTGTACTGCAAGGGCTAACTATGTTATGTTATTGGTTAATTTATCAGTTCAACTTGACTGTTCCGGGCAATGAACAACAATATTTTTTCATGATTCAACAAATATCTTTTTATATATATTCTTGCGGTCGGATTCATGTCAACCAATCACGGGCCAGTATTCCGGTTAAGCAGTCATTATGAAATGGGGTACAAATGCCGTAATTAATGTTTTTGTGGTGAAATCTTCATAAATACAATACTGGATTTTTCAAGGAATTCTTTTTTTTTTAGTCAAATCTTTAATATGTTTTAGATACTGCTTAATTTTTGCCATTTTGCGACATTTTAACGACGTTTTACTTGTAAATTCTGTTTAAGTAAGGTTGCTACTTTGAAGGTTTGACCGTGAAAAGTCCACTTTGTTCTCCATCGGATAGCAACGAAGGAGAACATTCTGACCGCAAGAATACATGATAGCAGCCTCACAAAGGTTCCTTTAGAAGTTATTTTACTCACCCAAAACGCCTATACTTTTTACGGTGTATGTGGCTTATCAGCACCCTCGTTGATAAAATTACACAGGGCAGGATAAAAGTTTTTTGTTGCTTCTGAAAAAAGGGACTCTAATGAAAGCACTATTTTGTGCAGTTCTAGCTTGATAGCTGTAGTACAAGTGAGAGTAGTTTTACGACTATTAACTTATAAAATGCAAGAATTTAAAAATAAGTATTTAGCTCCCTAGCTACATCATTAAAGCTATTACGACAAGCCAGACCATCGGGAAGGGAAGACCAACAAAATGCAAGCAGTTTTAGTCATGGCCATACACGGAATGTTTTGTTCTTGATTGACTTTAAATTGTGATGCATTTATAAATTGCGGCCTTTGGATCAACGCCATAAACCGTTCTGAGTTTAATTTCATATAAAATATAAGTAATCCTTCTACTTACTGTTAACAAGT
Organism: Hydractinia symbiolongicarpus; assembly: GCF_029227915.1. Classification (NCBI taxonomy): domain Eukaryota; kingdom Metazoa; phylum Cnidaria; class Hydrozoa; order Anthoathecata; family Hydractiniidae; genus Hydractinia; species Hydractinia symbiolongicarpus. Next base: position 11,276,013 of record NC_079878.1, read on the forward strand.
TTCGAAACAACTTGGACAAAGAAAAACAAACCTTTTCTTGAAGATAAATTCACGTGGGCTGCAGTGACATTTAAGCATATTAAACGAGACAATATTACAAAGCTTTAAATTAACATAACAAAAGAATCTCGATTAATATTTTTTATGGCAGTCAAATCTTCAGAGACAACAAAGAAACCGAGACAAGATAAGTTTTGCTCGATCAGTGTTATTTTTGTCTTGATGGTACCAAACACACAGGTTGTGTTATATCAAACCTAGGTTGGATGTTCGAGCCGAAGTTCCCCCGCGAAGTTGAGAGTAAGAAAAAAACTTCTCCCATACATAAAACTAGCCATAGTTACCACTAATGCGCCCCGAATCACTAATAACGATTTCAAACATTCAAATTTAGAACGGGATTTAAAATTAAAATGGAAAATGGTGGACGTTTGAAATCTATAAAAACTGCAGTGTTAGAACTTATTATTTTCGTTATTTTCACATTTGGCTAAGGCTCTATCTATAAAGTTAGATCTTGATTAAATATATGTACACTTTAAACGCCTCTAGCCTTCTTGTTGTGTAATTTCACGTAATCATTGCTTTTGATTTTTGGTTAAAATTCGTTCAAAAGACTTACGCATACATTTTTGACTTATCAAATCTCCAAAAATTCTTGTGCTGTAATAACAAATTGTGTCTGAAAGCTATTCTGCTGAAACATTTTCCGCCAAATATGACGAATATGATAGAAATGCAGTACGGAATTGCATAGAGGCTTGTGAATAAGCTTATTGCCCAGGGGAAATTTTTTAAATTAGAAGCACTGCGACTTGAAGATTTCCGTCATTAGCCTAAAAGATTCTGAAATTTGAAGTAGACTTTAAAACGGAGAACAATGGGGTATATAAACACATCATAAGTATCCTAATTCTCAATTATTATTGTAATTAACGTAAAATACAACTTGATAAATAAAAAATAATTTTTTTTTTACATATATATAGTATATATTCTAAAACAATAGTTAAAACTTTAACTGGATTTTTTTATAACTGATCTCGAAAATTCCAGGATGCAGGATTGCTATGTATGAACTTCACGATTCGAATATATATAATAACTTCTGAACAATTTCAATTTCAATGAATTATTACTCTGTTAAGTTACCAATAAAATCCTTAAAAATTTCTCTCGTTGAAGATTTTTCGAAAATGCTGATGGTGCATGGTTTCATAACAAATGATCTGAAAAAGAAAGTATATTTAAAATTGAGAAAGAAGAATACAATTTTACCAGAACTGAATTAATACTAGGTTGTTTAATTATTGTCTACTTATCTGATTTAAAGTTGGAATTTATTAAAAAGATACAAATCAATGCCATGTGATACACAAAAGGTATACTATATAAATAAAAATATATATATAAATTTAGTCAAGCTGGCTTTGATATCATTGTTAAACAAGTATAATATTAAGCAGGCGATACAAGATTTTCAAACCTGTGGACAATACAGGACTTATTTTGTTGAAATCGATTTATTGAATTTTACAAATTTGATTGTTTATTATCGAGGAAATTGATTGGTCATTGTTTTCGAATTGAATTGAACAAGTTGATACAAAAAAGGGTAGACACTCAATTAATAAATTTGTCAGATTTGATAAATCAACAACATCATTTATAATTTCAAGAAAAAACATAAAAAAGGGAAGAAAACAAAGAAACCTGTAACATACTGTGGGTAGCGTCTAGTTGTACTGCAAGGGCTAACTATGTTATGTTATTGGTTAATTTATCAGTTCAACTTGACTGTTCCGTGCAATGAACAACAATATTTTTTCATGATTCAACAAATATCTTTTTATATATATTCTTGCGGTCGGATTCGTGTCAACCAATCACGGGCAGCCATTATGAAATGGGGTACAAATGCCGTAATTAATGTTTTTGTGGTGAAATCTTCATAAATACAATACTGGATTTTTCAAGGAATTCTTTTTTTTTTAGTCAAATCTTTGACGTTTTACTTGTAAATTCTGTTTAAGTAAGGTTGCTACTTTGAAGGTTTGACAGTGAAAAGTCCACTTTGTTCTCCATCGGATAGCAACGAAGGAGAACATTCTGACCGCAAGAATACATGATAGCAGCCTCACAAAGGTTCCTTTAGAAGTTATTTTACTCACCCAAAACGCCTATACTTTTTACGGTGTATGTGGCTTATCAGCACCCTCGTTGATAAAATTACACAGGGCAGGATAAAAGTTTTTTGTTGCTTCTGAAAAAAGGGACTCTAATGAAAGCACTATTTTGTGCAGTTCTAGCTTGATAGCTGTAGTACAAGTGAGAGTAGTTTTACGACTATTAACTTATAAAATGCAAGAATTTAAAAATAAGTATTTAGCTCCCTAGCTACATCATTAAAGCTATTACGACAAGCCAGACCATCGGGAAGGGAAGACCAACAAAATGCAAGCAGTTTTAGTCATGGCCATACACGCAATGTTCTGTTCTTGATTGACTTTAAATTGTGATGCATGTATAAATTGCGGCCTTTGGATCAACGCCATAAACCGTTCTGAGTTTAATTTCATATAAAATATAAGTAATCCTTCTACTTACTGTTAACAAGTTTCGAAACAACTTGGACAAAGAAAAACAAACCTTTTCTTGAAGATAAATTCACGTGGGCTGCAGTGACATTTAAGCATATTAAACGAGACAATATTACAAAGCTTTAAATTAACATAACAAAAGAATCTCGATTAATATTTTTTATGGCAGTCAAATCTTCAGAGACAACAAAGAAACCGAGAGAAGATAAGTTTTGCTCGATCAGTGTTATTTTTGTCTTGATGGTACCAAACACACAGGTTGTGTTATATCAAACCTAGGTTGGATGTTCGAGCCGAAGTTCCCCCGCGAAGTTGAGAGTAAGAAAAAAACTTCTCCCATACATAAAACAAACACTATATACCCGCGGTCCACTAAATGTGCGCCCCTTCGGCGGGGCGCAACAAACACTATATACCCGCGGTCCACTAAATGTGCGCCCCTTCGGCGGGGCGCAACAAACACTATATACCCGCGGTCCACTAAATGTGCGCCCCTTCGGCGGGGCGCAACAAACACTATATACCCGCGGTCCACTAAATGTGCGCCCCTTCGGCGGGGCGCAACAAACACTATATACCCGCGGTCCACTAAATGTGCGCCCCTTCGGCGGGGCGCAATTAAAGAGATGTGAAAAGCTAGAAAGTAAGCACCTCCTTTAAATATCGAAAATACAGACGACAAAAATTAACCAGTCAAATTTAAAGTTCAGAAGGTTTTTTGTACTTAAACGTTAAATTTGATTTATAACGATATTCCGGTACTTATAATGAATAAACGAAACTGTCCAACAACGAATTTCAACGATAAATTTAATATACTTTTAAAAGTTTCTGTTGTTACACTTTTTAACAAAATATTTGTTTGCTTGTGGATTTTTGTTCAGTGATCTATGCAAAGATTTGAAATGAAGCTACTTCTGAACGGTCACGTTTGAAATTAAAGGCGAATTATTTGATTTGAATTGATATAATATTTAAAAAAATTTAATTCATATATTACTTTTTTTATATCTAGGTCAAAAGCATGCGCAATATGCTTTCTCAGTCGTTGCACTCTACATTAATAATACCCGTGGTGTGTCTGTACACGCGTGCAAGAAACAATTCGTGCTATGGGCACACGAAATAACGTGGAATTTAAAGGACGGACTACCCCGTAGATTTTTTCACGGGTTAACGACTAGTCGCTATACCAAAAAAAAATCAATGCGTATATTTTTATGGACTTTGCTGCGACGGACGAATCCCCGTGGATTTTTCACGACTAGTAATGAAAAAAATAACAGGACTTAGCTGTTTTTATTTGAGGCATGCTATGCATTTAATTTTCGAACTTTTAGCCCTCTAGATTGGCGTAAGCGCTGTTCAAAATTTAGAACTATAGCATGGCTTTGTGTCGAAAAAGTCGAAGATAAATTACGTATAAAACCTTGTTTAAGTGAATCTTTTTCATGTTAGATATTTTTTCACGGTAGCTGTTAGTAGGAAAACAAGTTTAGTTTTGAAATAAAAATTCATAACCTGAGATTAATTATATCTCTTCTAAGTTTTAAATAAAAACCATCAAGAAAACCACGCTCAATTAAACATAGAACATTTCGACAGCCTTTTTGGTTGCCGTTATTAACCATCTGCCATATATATATCCAATCATATAAGGTTAATAATGGCACAATAAAGATGCCGAAATATTCTGAATTCTAATAATTCAGATTTTCTTGATAACTGTTATTTAAAACCATAGTGTATGTAATGTAAAAAAAATTAGCAAAGGCGCCATTCTCGTGGTAATCCCTTAGTGGAAATATGATTATCCTTCGGTTGTGTTTTTTATACGTAAGAAGTGTTTTGTTTTGTGTTTATTATTGCATGATTGAGAAAAGATCAATCACTTTCTGTATTTTTAAGCGCATCTCTCAATGCCGAATTTGTCTGAAAATTTAGACAGAAAGGCATTTAACAGTGTTATAGTAGAATATATGCCTGGAAATAGATAGTAAATTTAAGCATGAAACGCTGACTATAGAAACATGGAAAATGAATTTTGTAACAAAACAACGATCTCTTGTAATTTTCATATTGTTGGCTCAGGCGAGCTTTTTATTATGTTTGCCTATTAGTTATGTTACAAATGGGTCTGGTGTTCAAAGTAAAACCATATATGGGAAAGAGAACAGTGAGTTATTAAAGTCATTTATATTTCATTACTCTGGTATATTAAACAATTGAAAGTTATAATGAAAATGGATGTACACTTTTTTGTTTAAGCCTGAATACAGAGCAGTTTTTTAAACTTCAAAGAAGATCTTTAAAGAATCATATTTAAGAAAGTTCTATTCTATAAAAGCGTCAGCCGTTTCAATATTTATCGACGTTTCAATTCTTCTCAATGCTTCGCGATTGGAGTTATGATACCTATAACCTAAGTCTTGGGTTTCCTTAACATAATATTTTACATATGTAAAAAAAATGTACTTAATTTTCCTTGTATTTAGCTAACTCTACAGCCAAAACAAAAGCAGAATTAGATGAAGAACTATCCGCTGAAGAAAGTGGTAATGAGATATATTTCATATGAAGTGTTCGTTTAAGTTCATCCGGACTTATTCTGCCTTACACGTCAACTTCGTTCCCAGGACATCTTGTATCTTCTCCAAAATCGTGTTGTCAGAAAGATGCAAGATGCTCTGGGAATGAGGTTGCCTTACACATTATTTTTATAGGAAACACAACATTTTTTGTTTTTTTTCTTAAAAAATGCCTTGATTATAAAGAATCAAGCCTGATGCACCCTCGTCCCAAGGGTTTATTGTCCCTTTGATATGAAGGAAAGACAAAAAACCTTAGGGATGAGGTGAGTCTAACGCTCCTTATAAAGTGCTTATTATGAAAAGAACAAGCATTAGACAAGTAAATGTCGTTCAGAAGTTTCTGAGGGTGCTTTCCGAGGGTGATAAAGATTTTGTGCGGCGTATAACTTTCTTCGTACCATTTTTTTTTGGTCCGATAAGGTATATCTCACTTATACATCCCTCTTCAGCTCCTCAATCGAATACATACAACAAAAGGTAAAGTAAAGCATAAATTCTAGTAACGGGACCAGGTGTTTTAATTTTAATGCCTACAATATCTATGTATTTGTTTTTAATTTTAATGCCTACAATATCTATGTATTTGTTTAGTCTATAGTTACAAATTATGATTTACAAAAACCTATTATAAGTATTCAAACCCTATTCGATCAAGTGTGGAGTGAATGCCGCCCCAACCCCTTCTATGTTTTTTAAAACTCTATCTTGCTACGTGGCACAGCTGTGATACTTACTGAATTGTCATATTTATTTATTAGACACCTTCCTGCCAAATGTTAAGGTCCAATCAGAGCTTTAGATATTAGCAATTACTCAAAACTATTCCATAATTATTTATATTTAATTTTTAGATCATGTCACAAAAAGTGTTAACATAAGCAAAAATGTATTGCTTCCATGAAAAGTTAAGGAAAGGACAGAGCCCTCTTCGTCTCCCAACCCCGGTCATAATACGAATAAAATTCACAAAATGAAATGAAGTTTCTTGATAAACAACATGACGTAAGGGGGGAATTCACTTCGGGTTTTCTCACATATTCCCGCTTTCCATTTTTCTAGCACAATATATGAATGGAAATGGTCAGATCGCTGAAGGTGACATCAAAGTTAATCAATACTTCAAGCTTCTGAAGGAAGTTCAAAAACAAACTGGCACAAGAAAAGACTTTATCAATTATCCGAGATACCAATGGCCTACTAGAAATATTCCATACGAATTCGATCCTGCTTTAGGTAGATGATGTTTAAAAGTCTTGCAGATCATGAAACAGCAGATGCTTTAGTTAAATTCTGCCAAACCGTGAAAAAAATGCTCCTAAGTTAGCTATTAAAAACTAAAAGCTTTATTTTAGATGAAAAAACTCGTCAAGCATTTATGAGTGCAATTGAAGACTTTAAAAAATATACCTGTGTGAATTTTATCCCAAGAACAGCAGAGACAGACTATATCAGAGTTTATCAAGGATCAGGGTAGATTTTTTTATTATCCAAAATGGTAGCATTTGATTTCTTCCTTTATTTTATTTTTTCCGCATTTTCTTTTTACTCTAGTTGCTGGTCTTACGTCGGACGAGTAGGAGGAAAACAGGATCTTAGTTTGGGACTCAATTGTCATTATAAAGGTTATATATTTTTGAAATTCTTTACTTCTCCATAATATTAGATGTTGTCTGTCTGTCTGTCTGCCAAAATCTGGTTATGCTAAACCACACACAAATGTTTAAGCAGAAAAAAACAAATGCGATGTAATTTATTGACTTTGTTGTGACGTGCAACTTTCGTGAATTTTCCACGGGTTAACAACTAGTTGTATATACCATAAATGTAAAAGCAAAAATTTAATTTTAGGAACTGCTGCGCATGAGATGATGCACGCGCTTGGATTTTTTCATGAGCATACTCGTTTGGATAGAGATCAATATGTGACTGTATATAAAGATAATGTTGTCGATGGTCAGTGTTTCTCTGATGTGTTATTTCAATGTTATTTTATTTAAGTTAAGTTCACATGGTTCTCAAAAATGATTTAAGGGCGTAGTAATGAAACATCTTAGATACTTAAAACATGTTTTACTTTTATGTTAACAGGTTAGTTCTAGTTTTAATGCATAAAAACCGTTCTGCATTCGGCTAAGGATCTACTCAGTTTGATTCCACTACTACAATATATTGTTCACAACACTTGTGCAACTAAATGTAGAAACTTGCATTCAATATTGTTCAATTATATGCCAGACAGACATTATATAGCCACTTGAAACATATTTTCCATATGTACATACCGGTTTTAGAGAGACATACCAGCTTCAAGAGTCCTTTGGCGTCCATATGAACCGAGCTATAGTGTTTAACTTTTTTTCCTTAGGTGTGTTAGAAAACTTTGAGAAATACAAGAAAGGATTAGCGGATTACTACGGAGCAGGGTATGATATATCGTGTTTTACAAATGTTGTTCCAAGACAGAACAAGAATAAAACTCTGTACTGTTGCTCTTTATAGATACGATTACTTAAGTGTAATGCATTATGGAAGTAATGCCTTTAGCAAAAATGGAAAACCAACTATTGTAGCAAAGGATCCAACTGTAGAAATTGGACAAAGGGAAGGACTTAGTGAAATAGATGTTCAACAAATTAAAAATGTATTTAAGGTACGTTGAGTAAACTTGTAAAAACTTTAACTCTTTGATAAAATAATTATTCACCTATTATTTACTTATATTTAGTGCGAAAATACCCCAAGTGCAACATCTACTACAACTACTACAGAGCCTACTACGACTACCACCACCTCCACTACTCCACAGCCTACCACTAGCACAACATCTACTACAACTACTACAGAACCTACTACGACTACCACCACCTCAACTACTCCACAACCGACCACTAGTACAACTACTACAACTACTATAGAACCTACTACGACTACGACCACCTCAACTACTCCCCAACCGACCACTAGTACAACTACCACAGAGCCTACTACGACTACCACCACCTCAACTACTCCACAACCGACCACTAGTACAACTACTACAACTACTACAGAGCCTACTATGACTACGACCACCTCAACTACTCCACAACCGACCACTAGTACAACTACTACAACTACTACAGAGCCTACTATGACTACCACCACCTCAACTACTTCACAACCGACTACTAGCACATCTACTACAAGTACAACAGAACCTACTACGACGACCACCACCTCAACTACTTCACAACCGACTACTAGCACATCTACTACAACTACTACAGAACCTACTACAACTTCTACAGAACCCACTACGACTACTACAGAACCCACTACAACTACTACCACCTCAACTACTCCACAGCCAACCACTAGCACAACATCTACCACAACTACTTCGGAACCCAATACGACTACTGCAGAACCCACTACAACTACCACCACCTCAACTATTCCACAGCCGTCCACTAGCACAACATCTATTACAACTACTACAGAACTCGCTACAACTATTACAGAGCCCACAACGACTACCCCTACGACGAGTACTCCACAGCCGGCCACTAGCATATTTACTACCACTACTACAGAACCCACTACGACTATAACAACCTCGGCTAATACCGCTACTCCACTGCATACCACCACTATAACATCTAGCACAGCAACTGAAAACCTAGCCACCACTAATTTAACTACTATTATCACCACCTTGACTATTTCATCTACGCCACAACCAACAAGCGGTACACAATCTACTACAAATACTGCACAGCCAACTGCAAATGCCATAACTTCAACTACTACTACTGCCAAACAAGGCATTAAAACAAAATTTACGCCGAGTGTGGATATTTCTACAACTATCATCCCAAAACCTCCTACTGGAAATATCACGAAAAATCCGAGCTCAAGTATTTCTACATCGTTCCCAACATTAAATCCCAACCATACATCTGACACCACTACAAAGCCAATTACTACAACCTCCAGAATGCCATACACTACAGTAGCCATCTCCAGTGTATCTACAACAAAAGGATTGGAAACTAACATTACTAGTAATTCCATACTAAAGAAGATTACCCCAAATGGTGAATCCAGTACGGTCATTAAACTAATAAAAACTAAAGGCACATACACAACTTTAAACCCAAATGGTAATGAATCCTTAACTAACGTTACAACATTGCCGCCGATAACACATTCCGTCGTTAATTCATTGTTACCAAATATTACCACAACCATGGAACCTAAAGTCGTTACCGCAACTTCAAGCAGTAAATTAGTTACCTCAAATGGTCCTCTGAATACCTCTGCTCCACCAACATATAGCAGTAAAGTTATTGAAGGAAATAAATCCTTCACTAGCACAACAAAAGCAACTAGCAAAGCGTATTCCAACTATCAAACAAATTCAAGCAAACCAGATAACTCTGTTCCAACAAAGTCAACCTCTGCAGTTTCTGTACCTAATACATTTCCTTTTGAGTCTTGGACAACATTATGGAAAATTATACCTACCCCAACCACTCCTGGCATCGGTAATGCCACTCCTGCATCTTTATCTGTTTCCTCGACGTCAAGTAAAGATAAACAAAAAAATATATCAAATACTACAGGTCAAACGTTTGTCTCTGCACCATGGAGTGTGGTTTGGAAGGTAATTTCTCCGGTTGAAGCGACAGCTTCCCCCAATGAAAGCAATCTTGCAGCAAACAAACCCACATCAACCGTGAAATGGCCAATGCCTACAGAATCAACGAATACTACTACTAATAGTCCGTGGAGCGTAGTGTGGAATAAAATTACGCAAGCGGCATTTCGCCAGGATACCGAACTTTCTACTTCACCTAGTCCTGCTAAATTTTCTAAATTAATGCAGGATCTTACCATTTCAACAACTACACAATCCAAATTAACTACATTACCACTGACGTCTTCAACTACACCTACAAATAAATTAAAACCAGAATTTACAGATGAATACGTTACTAGTAACACTGTTTATTCCAGTAATTCTACAACCAGCACGAAAAGTTCCACATTAGTTGCAACAACTTATACAACACCAATGATTCCAGAATCAAGCGCAACGAAAAATCCAGCTTCAATGCCTACATTTTCTACGACACCAGCTGTTACAGCGAATACTTCATCAAGCACAACTCCTTCCCTTGTTAGTAGTTTTTCTCCGACAACACCTACCTTGATATCTTCGAATGGTTCAATGCAGTATAAGACATTATCATCAGAATCGCCTTCTCATAATCTCATTAGTACAACAGTAACTTCAACTTTATCAACCACACCTAAACGTTCATCAACAATATCCAGTACAAGATCAACAAACTACTCTGCATTGTCTCCTACTGTACAACCTACACAGAAAACAACAGTCTCGAAATTGGAGACATCAAGAAATAAAACAAATTTCTTACCGTCATCAACGATATCGACAACACAAGCAACAACTACGTTAGCCTCTGACCAATCCAATCAATATAATTCAACATCATCAACACAAATGACCACTCAAATGCAAGCCAACAAAGCCACAAGTCAACTTGAAACTGATCCTAACACAATAGGGAACAGCTCACACAAACAAAATGTCACAGATGATGTATATACTAACCAAATGTTAAAAAATAACAATGAGATCTCTACAGCAAATCAAAATAACAAATTCAATGACACGAGACTGATTTCTACGACATCAAGCCCAGTAGTTACTTTAACAAAAATACTAACGAAACCATTTCCAGAAGCGTCAACAATAAAGCCTTTTATTACAGCTACAGGCGTGTCGCAAGCTGAAAATACAAACCAATCAATTGCGAACACTCAGATTCCAATCGAACAGACAACATCAGAAAGCGAACTGTTAAACTCACAATCTAATGGTGAGTAAAATGGCTTTATTATTTCTAAAGAAAATTTCTCTCAAGAATAAGACGTGGCAATGTTGTTTTACTGGACTATAAATTAACTTTTGTTATGCAGGTTTTCCTGATTGGCCGGCGGACTTCAATCTTTTACTATCTGGGAATGACCATTCGTGTGGTTGCAAATTACCTGGATGTAGGTGCAAATGCATTGAAAGTGACAGTCGTGTTATCTTGTGCCACAGAAAAACGAAATTTAATCCTTCCTTTGAATGGAGCAGAAATGGTGAGTACTTCTTTGCTCATTTTTTCCTGTTTCCCATGATAAAAAATAATATTTCAGAGAGCCTTTTTTATAGTTGCTTTTTAATATCATAGAATTAGCAGGTACAATTTTGATGGCAACACCACTTTTTTTTCCTCAATCGTTATTTTAATTCTAATTTTTGTTGCATATTGGTTCTATCTGAGTATTATGACTTTAACTGTTTTATTTATTTATTTTAAATATTTTAAGGTGATGAGCCAGGAATGCGTTGCACAGAGATGTTTAAAGACGCAAGAAGCAACCAAAAATTCTTATGCCATTCATCAAATGCTCCATACCATTTAACACGCAAAGAAAAAAACCTGACATATTTTTCGACTTGTTTAACGACAGAAGACAATGATATGTCTTTATGTAACGTTTAAGCTACAAAAGAGTTGTAATGTCAGCTACTGGTCGTACGATGAAGGGCTAATTTTCGCGAGTAATGACTTACGCGAATTAAATTTCACGAGTCTGTGAACGTTTGTCGTATGCATTAATTTTCGCTAATGACCGAATGTACAGCATTTGCATTGAGTTCAGTAAATATCACTTCTGCAGTTCTTTGTTGCTATCTGAAAATGACAGCCACTGCAATGAATAAAATTTTGTAGCTTATATTAGTACATATATAGAATAACAATACGTAAACACGTTTTTATGAGCAACACAAAGATATGACTGAGAATCTTAATATTTATCTATTTTACAGCCTAAAACGATGCTTAGTTGTTGATTGTTGATTGCTATGTAAATGGTAATAACTAACTCACATGCTCGCTAGGTGCGAAAAAAAAACCCAATTTTTTTTTTTAAATAAGAGGACAGGAGGTTTTAAATGCGTCTTTTTCATTAATTCTTAGTCCTTTTCCTTTTCTTTATTTACCCACTTCAAGCTTGGCTATTGTTTTATTCTTTAAAGAATTAGGACTTTACGTGTTGCTTATAAAACAGTTTTATATCGCATTTGCTCTGTTAATGTAACTTGTTAGTAGAACGATTATAAGAAAAGTTTAACACGTAGAGTATTCAATTTATTCACAATCAATGTAATTTTGTTAGTTTTGTAGTTTTTAGTTTGTTGATAGTAACGCAATTATTTCAGTAAATATCATATGCTCGTTTTTCTTTCGTCCCTTATTTGATATCCACTTGAATAAATTTTGCCCAAGAATTAGTACGGATAATGATCTCACAAAATGATTAACAAGGGGCAAAACAGTTAGTTAAACAGGAAGCCCTGCGACTTGAAGATTTCCGCCATTAATAACCATTGATATTCAGTGATCTGAAAAGTCCTGGGATTTTTTTGGGAACTTAACAAATCAGGAATATCGATGGAAGCAAGTCATTGAATTCAAGTCTTAATTATTATGGGAACTATTCTGTAATTTGAATTCACAGCTAACTGACTTATATATAATTAAGACCAACATGGCAAAAATTTACATTTTAAAACTGGTAGGAATAGAGTTTTAATCTTGGGTTTAGGTTATGATCATTTTTAAAGAGAATATGAATTAGCTACACATTTACTATATTTTAAATTTTAAAAGAGTTTGATTGTAATATTCAACTGTAGTGAACCATTTTCACTGCAGTTGATTTGTGTATTTCATTATAAAACATCAAATGTTTTGCTACCAATATGGGCAGTGCAAGATTCCATAAATTTTGATTCTGAATTCAAATGTTCGTCATTTTGGTTGAAAAAAATCAGAAAATGTTAAGCATATTAACCCAGATCCGAGAATCATCCATAATTTAAATACTACAACCTGTCATTCTTAGTTTTGATTTTAAAAAATAAATTTTGAAAAATTGATGTGCATATTAGAAAAATTTGTGTGGAAATTAAGTATTCATATCTTCTCATACAATTTCTAACGTGTTCTCAACAAAATCACCCGCCTAGAAAATAATAGCCATTAAATATGTCGTTTATAAATATGTGGTTGAGTAAATCTGTCTCAGGATGTCACGTTAGCTAGTTAGGTACATACATAGTACATAGTCCAGCTAGCTACCTAGAGCTCGTGAATTTTAATGGGAAAAACTTTCAAAACATTTTCTAATTCCTTTCGCCAATATTAAACAATCAGGCTAAGCCAAATAATAGAGTAAAATCATTAATATTCTGACAATTTTGCTTTAATCAACAAAAAAGTTCTTTAACGTTGTGTCTACCATCTCTAAATCTTGCTGTTTGCAGTTTCTCCCTTCCTCCAAAAACCTTTCGCTTTAACATCCAACCTAGCATTGTCTCTGGTGTTGGCAGTTTCTAAGGAAAATTTCTCATTTGTGGTAAGCATTAAACGCGGTTCTGTTTTTACGTCATTGCAGACTTTCTTTAAACACACTGCTAAAAAATCTCTAATTTTATTGTGTCTGTTTACTACAAATCCATTGCAATTCATTGCGTGACATTCATTAAATTTTTCGCCACACGCACAATATATTGGTAAGTTTTTGAGTGGCGTATTGTACCTTAAACGAAGGGCGTTTCGGAATTCCTCCTTTTTAAGGTCTAGGTTCTGCTCCTTAATGGGTAAAGCTTTCAACCATCCACTAGCTCCTTTGTCGTATGCCTGATCTACCAGTGATTTTATGTTATCGGGAAGATTTTCGTGAATAGCTCTAACCTTATCTTTTTTTAACTTCTTACTTCTGCTTTTAATTCGCTTTTCGTTGTTTTTTTGTTACCATCGGTTTCAGGCTTTAGATTTTTCTGACTTAAGATTGCATTGACATGTATCTTTGCAATTTTAACGGAGACTTGGTGTTGTTCGGTTGCTATTTTTAAAATGGTGCTAATTCCGAGTCCTTCTTTTGATGGATTTAAGGAGAGCAAACCTCTATGATTGTTAAATACTTCGCATTGGCCTCCGAATAGGGCGGGTAGGAAATTGTCACTAAGCAAGGAGTCAATAGGTTCAGTGAATTGCTCAAATCCTTCGAATGTCCGGATGAAATAAGAACAACTTGGATTTGTTTCCTTTCGTAAAAGCAGCCTGCGGTTGGGTGTCGGTGATTTCATACAATGTTTAAAGATCCTTAGTCCACCTTTCGACCAATGGGCATCTTTGTTTGCTACCTTATCAGACAAAAAAATGTCGGACAAAAGTGAAGAAATTTTTCATAGGTGTTGAAAGTTTTGTCGGACAAAAAATTATGTTTGACGAAAGTTTGAAGAAATTTTAAACCAGTCTAAAAATGTATCGAGTATAGTTATTTTTTTTAATTTGCTAAAGTTATAACTTTGGTTTTCAGAAATTGCGGACACTAGTTATAATAATGACCACGGCTATTTTTTAATATTTAGATATATGTTTACGCCTAAGGTAATATTTACCCTCCCTGACCCCTCTGATGTGGGATTAATATGATATTAATATGATGACTATATTGATTATGTCAAAACATACAGCTGAATATCTATAGCTGAAGCTAGTGTCTATAGCTAGCTACCTTGCTACTTTTACTTAAAAACATAATAAAATAGCAGTAGATACACATTACAGAGTGTAAACAGCAGAGCGTGTTAGCTAGGTGTGTAGTCACCATTTCTACGCCAGCCAAGGAAAGGTGTTATTTTACGGTATCTTATTTTAAAAACTATATACAATAACCTATTTGTATGTGCTTGGAGAAAAGAAAAAAAGAAAAAAACTGGGCTCTTTTACCCCATAGGTGTTTATGTAGCGGAGCATGATATCCTTTCCCCTTTTTTTTGCGTGTCCCATTGTTCATACCCAGACAAAGCAACACAAGTTAACCAACTTTGTTCCCGCCAAATTTTGAAACGTATTCGAATACACACAGGCCTACAGGACTGAATAACAACATAAACAAGATCATTCACTTTTACAACTAAGAGATCGTTTACGTGAGACTGAAGGGTGATTCAGATAAAATAAAATTTTACACCGCATGGCGACAGTTTACATGATGTTTCGAGTTGAACTTAATTTCAGTATGGCCCACAGAATCTTTGACCTCAAAGCATACATACTGATCGAAAACTGTATTTCACTCCAAGGCGAAGACTGAAAATCACTACGCAAGCACCATTTAAATCAATGTTCAGATATTGTAGTTTTCAAGTTATTGTGCTCGAGTAAGAATTACAGGCCGAAAGCCTTATTTGGTCTGTACTTTTGAACCTCTACCCCAACCTAAATAGACTTAATAATTATACCTGAGCCTGTTTCAGTTTCTATATGCTCTATGCTTCGATCACAACCAACTTTTTATCAATCACCTTACATTGTATGTTTGATACGAATTTTTTTCTAAGTAAAATATTAACAATAAAATATAGATTTCAGAATTACACCAATAAGCGATTGATGTAAAGCAGCGATGAAGCAACCTGTAGCACTCTTCATAGTTCACAAAATATAATACAATAAATAACACATTTTTAAACGAACATTTCAATTAGTTTTCATTTAATAATATTTAGGTCTTTTAGCCATTTTTTCAAATTGTTTTTTTTCACATTCACTAGCTATTTATTTCGTTTTGTTTATTTTTTTATTTTGTATAACTAATATTTGGTATAACTGATTGGTTTAAGTTTCATAGTGTGTCTCTGCTTTCAATCTATTTTTTTTCTAGTTTTTTTTTAAACTCTTTTTCACCCGGCTTCTTTATTTTTGACCAGTCCTTGATTCTTGTGTGTCCATCATACTTGTTTTTATGTATATATATTTATATTTTAATATCTTTTTATTTATTTTAACTGGACACGTATTTATAACAGCTCTTAGTTGACAAAGGTTGACATGTATATCGAGTATAAATATTCGCTTAATAAAATAAATAAAAATAATAAAAAAATAAACGTCACAGTAACAAATATTAATTTGTCTACTTCTTCATATCTTTCTAGCTTCAAGATTAATTAAGTCATTGTTTGTCCGTTGATCGATTTCTCTGCGCATGGCTTCGAAGCGCATTGTATTGTTGAAATTCCTAAAAGAAATTAGTCATGCGTAGAATAGTGAGTTTGAAGGTTATAACCCTCCTCCTCAGAGCTGTTTGGATATCTCCACTTTCTTGGCTCTCTTCTGCATTGTGGAAAACAGAATCTCCATCTAAATTCAGGTGGAAAGAAACACTAAACTTTCGTTTGTTTTGTCAACAGTGAAGTTGTTGAAAAAATATGATATGTATGCCTTTTGGCCAAAAGAACACTTGGTCAAATAAAAATAAGAGAGTGCATTTTCTATAAAATAGTTACTGGTGCTTTTTCCCGCGTAATCTCTTGTCTGATAAAATATAAAAATAAATTAGCCCATCATGATCAGTGAATTAGTTAGAACTTACTTTTTAAAAGCATTTTTCCTTTTAGGTTTTTTCTTTTGATGCAGTCGAATGTAACAACAAATAGCTACCAGCGCCACCAGTAATATAGAGACAACGACCAATACAATAAGAATAAGGAAGCTTTTACTTGATTTCTTCTTCGATTTTACTGATAATTAAAAATGAAATAAAATTACGATAAAACAGATTAACCAGAATATTATTTATTTTAACGGAGCTACGAAACGGTTTGTTTTTGGCTTTAGTGACTTACACGAAAGTCGAGCTAATGGCTGTGGAAAAGTTCATGATCACTGAGGACAAAAGCAACAACTTACATCATCTTAAATATCATATTGGGCATCCAAATATAACTGAAAATGACAGAAGAGTTCCCCACATATACTTGATATCCATCATTTATTCGCTATATATAATATACCTTGCTTTTAACTCAAACTTTGTAATAAAATAAACTTCAAACCTTTCGAACTAACTAGCTATATCCTTCAAAATTTTGCATAGAAACCTATAAGTTAATTGCACGTGAACTTATATAACTTAAAGTTAGTAGCATAGCATTTTTTAACAAATACAGCTCCCGTGTTGTCTCTGTTCCCTCGTCAAAACAAACTTTCGATTTACTGATATTTAATATATTTTGCAAACCGTAGTTTATTTAACCGCCAAAAAGAATATTGAATGAAGACTTTCTTTTTTTAGAAAATAATAAAAAAAAAGTTCATCATAAGAAATTAATGATTCATAAACAGGTTGTCTAGACGTTTATGTGGTTCTAAAGTGTTATATTTTCTTGCACCTTGACCTTTTAAGTGGTCCGTTTAATACACGCCATTCTTCGGAAATTGCAAGGATTGAGAGCTTGTTGAATCGTTTCGTAGCCCCTTTAAAGACTGAGAGAGACGATCCAGTGAAATATCAGCTAATGTATGTACAATTGTAATCAGCGTTTTATATTATATTTCTTGACCTCAAAAACCTGAAATATGTTTTAAATGGGAGTATCATCGCAAGACCGACTATGATATGCAAAACAATCAAACTTAACTTCCAAGATATCGTTCCACTTTTTACTTCTCCTATCCAACAAAAAATTGAAAGAAACAAACCGTTTATTAATCAATTTATTCAACTTTTGAGTCAAGAAGACAACAAAAAGGATTTAAAGGACAAATCTAATTCTCAGGTCTTTAAATCTAAATGAATAAAAGCCAACTTATATAACTACCTGCTTGACAGGAGAAACCAGTTCCAGTAAATCCAGCTTTGCACTGACATGAGTATGAATAAACGCCTTTGAATTTTAAGCAATGTGCGTTTGTGTCGCAGGAGCCACGATCGTCGCATTCATTGTAATCTAGACATGAAGTATTTACAATAGACATTCTCAAATTTGATAAAGAGTATAGAATCGATTATAAAAGTTTCGTTTTAGTAAAAATTCCTTTCGCTATACGTCTTCTCAATGACAAGTGATGCTAAGTGGTTTATCTCCTTTCTTAAGGGCAGACTTCCATGAAATCCACGATGGGAGCAGAAGTAATTATTCCCATTGGAAACGTAGGTTTCTTTAAGCGAACGAATTCGGAGTACAAACAACCACGTTCGAGAATACCTCGCGAAAAAACTGAAATCTGCTTCAATTTTAAAACTTTCGCGTTTTAATAATCTACCAAAAAGGGTTCATGTTTTACTCCAGCTTAGCTGAAAAATCTTGAAATGATCATGTATATTTTATACGTATTCGTATTTTATCATATACCCAGTTAAGAACAAATCAGTTTGAACTGGTCTCACAAATTACTCCCTTAAACCAATTAAATTTTCTTCCTACTGGCGTCATATGTTTTTAATGTTGTCTTTGAAGGTTTAACTTTGTCATTTTTAAGAACTTTATCACAGACATCTTGTGTACATTGATATTTTAACAACAGAGGCGTAGTTATAGCTTTACAATTGCAGGTTGTAAAGTTTATGGACCTTAAAGATATAAAGTGACAATGGAAGCCCTTCCTTGGTTGGGACTTACTGATTTTTTTTGGAAATTTATCTATTTAGATTTATATAAATGCACTCTATAATTCAACACTTATGTTTAGTCTAAGTAGGACCTTTTTCTTGTTTAATATTTTGGGAGTCTTTCTCCCACCCCCACCCATTGACTACGCCACTAAAAGGTTTCCTTTGACTACCCTAATTTCTTGTTGTATGTTGGTCTCTTTGAAACTTTTTTTTTTGCATCAAAACATAATATATTAAATAATGACCTATTAATTTTTATGACATCCAATTAAATATACGGAAATGATATAGCAATGTCGATATCCTGATCAAGAAACAATTTCTCAACGTCTTCCAAAAGTTAATGTAAAAGATAGAGATAAATATAATGAGAATGATCACACACCTGCAATTTCGCTAAGTTTTGGCGAAGTTTCTCCTTCGAATACTGATGAACTTGAGAATATATTAGTTGTATTCTTGATAGGATTCTCAATCGTTATATTTTTCTTTTTAACATCAAACACTACCACGTAATCCACAATTAAACTGCCAACTTTAAGCTCCTGCACGATGACTCTTACTACGTTTGGATTGGTTTTCCTGAAGATCACCAACAATGCTGCTTCAGATTCGTTTTTCAGTTTTTTGTATGTTTCTCCTTTTTGTTCAATGATCTGCTGCAGCTCCTGATTTGTTGTTGTTTTTCCATTAATAGTTAAATTTTTAATCGTCAATCTACCTTGCAATTTTGCCTCTGTGGACTGTGTAACCGGCGGGTTCTGTTCTGGTGTACAAGCTGTGAATCTTCTATTTTCTCCCTGGCAGTGCTTTCCATTTACAGGTGTTGGATTGTTGCATTCTCTTCGAGAGGGTCGAACAAAAGTGTTGTTACGTTTCACGCATTCAGCAGTGACTATCCACTCTGACCAACCTCCATTGATAATAACAGGCGCAGGTGTTGTTGTTCTTGTCGTCGTCGTCGTCGTCGTCGTCGTTGTTGAAATTGTTGTTGTTTTGTTTGGCGTTGTTGCTGTGGTTCCCGTTGTTGTTTTATTTAACGGTCGAAGAGTCGCTGTAGTTGTCGCTCCTATTGTTGTTGTTATATTCGGGTTTGTAACATTTGCTGTAATTGTCGACGTTGTTGTCGTTATTATTACGTTGGGCGTTGTAACTGTCGATGTATTTGTCGGTTCTGTTGTTTTTGTTGTTGCTACATTGGGGTTTGTAACAGTTGCTGTAGTTGTCGACGCTGCTGTTGTTGTTGTTACGTTGGGCATTGTAACTGTCAATGTAGCTGTCGGTCCTGTTGTTGTTGTTGTTGTTGCTATTATCGGGTTTGTAACAGTTGCTGTTGTTGTTAACGGTGTTGTCGTTATTGTTTTGTTGGGCGTTGTAACTGCCTCTGTAGTCGTTGTTGTTGTCGTTGCTGCACCTGTTAATGTTGTTGCTGGTGCAGCGGATGTGGAAATCTTACTCGTTTTGACATGAAACACATACCTTCCGGGTGAACCACAATTCGTTTGATTGACAATCTCTGGGAAACGTTTTCTTCCCGATAATGGGAAGGTATAGTTAAATATTTCGTTTTTAATAAGTGCAATATATAAGGCCGTTGGGAACTCGATATCTGATGCTATTTTCTCATACTCGTAGTAAATATAAAAATTTGCAGGAACTCCTATTGCCATGGACTGGAAAGTTGAAGTGCCTTTATCATTACTACTGGGTACATTGCGATATTGAGAGGCAAAAAAAAAGGATGTTGCGTCGTATGAACGACTGTCTGTTTCAAATGATTGCATGCATGAAAATAATCGATCGTTTTTGATTTGTGACGTGATAGCATTCACACCCAATTGATTTACAGCCCAAAATATACGTACTTGTAGATTAAGGTCTATGAGAATGCTTACTCCTTGAAATGGGTCTAGAGTAATTTCTGTGTCTTTTAATCTGAGTACAGATTTGTGGCGGGACCAATTATCTATCTAAAATACATTTCCATATCGTAAGATATTTATATTATAATACACGTGTACGTCTATCTGTCTCTAAAAATTGCATCAAAAATAACGAGATTTTTTCACGGCATAAATTTATTAAAAAAAATGAAGTCAACCTCGTCCCTAGGGCGTTTCTGCGCTTAATAAGGTATAAAACGTTGTGGCTGACACTTCTCTGAAACAGTATGTGGAGCCATCGCCTTAGCCATATGATACGCGCCGCATATACAAAGCTGTCAAGTAAGCGCTACCGGCGTTGACATCAGGCAACAAACCCTATGGAAAAAAATACTGTAACCATGGATTTTATTTTCGGGATAAAGCTTGAAATACTTTAAAACTTAGCTAGAAAAAACTGTAACAAATTTAAAATCAAGACCCAATTCTTTGTCTTTGCAGTAGCTAAGATATCAGCCAACTATTTTGGTAGAAACAGTGTTTTTTCAACTTTCACTATGACAAAGAGGAAGTTTAAGAAAAACTTACTTTATAAAAATATTCTCCCACTATTTTTGTTTCAGTCGATTTAGTAGCAAACCCTATTGTTGAAATGTTAACAATACCAGTCGATGGGCGAGGATTCCATAAGACAGAAGACACTGTGCCAAACGAATACAAAAGAATAACAAAAATGTATGATGCCATCTTTCTCTGTTTTAACTTCTTGATTAAAAAATATTTTTAATCGGTTAATGACAGCCTAATGTCACTTTAATTAATTACGGAAGAATGCTTATATTTTATGACGTGGTCGTAGATGGAGGTTGACGATGTTGACGAGTTACTGACGTTAGCAAAGAGGAGTTAACGTCGACATCGACGGCACGTCCTCCTACGTCTAAAATTGCTGGTTCAAATTTACAGTGTAATACGTCAACCACGTCTCCAGGACTTATATCACTTTTTGCAAAGTGTTTTTCGCACAGCACAGTATGGAACACTTTCCTTGTTCCTGAATCTTTTGGAAATTTAAAAAAACTTATGGTTGAAGATATAAATTCATTTTCAAATTCAATCAGGCTACGATTATTGCATCCCCAGGCAGCACATTGCTTTCCTTGAGATCTTTTATGTTTTTTCTTCGTACTCCCCTCCGACATTTTGTTTACAACAAAGTTTAGCACCGCTTGTCTCGTTTTCAATACGAGGCATACTATTGCGCAATAATTTATGAAAAGGCCTAAAACGAAGTTGTGCTCATCAGATTAAGAGTAATGTATTTAGAGTTAGTTGCTTTAGAAACTTTTAGACATGGCGTTGATAATTTTTATATTATTTTAGAATAACAATCGATGGAAGTTTATAAGAGGTACTCCTTATGCGAGTTGATAGTTCTAAGCAAAATTTTAATTAAGGATTATTATGGACAAGTGCTTTTGTCAATTACCATGTTTTAGCCAGGTACCAAACAGTTCTGTATGCAAGAAACGATCTAAGTTTTTATCCATAGTTTGACTTGTGCGTTTGTAACAAACTTTATTTTACATGTTGTATAGTTTATCTTTCCTAGATGTTTGTTGACAAAAGTCTATTTATTGGCTAATATTAATGGTCTGACACAGTTTGATGATTTTAGTAGTGTATCTATGGATAAATAAGATGAAGCTCGTTCCATTTGGGTCCACTCACGAGTCTTTTTTCTCAGCACGTGCGCACCTAGACAAAATCTCTAATATTGTCAAACAATCGAATTTATTAGGTTTTTTCTACGCAGCAATGGTATTTATAGCCTGGATTTAAGTCTGTTTCAAGGGCCATAACAAGCGAGTGCATAGTCTTGGTTGTTGTTCCGTATTTACAAATAGCACTGCTTCTACAATACGGCATTTAGCATGTGTGGTGGAGAGCAGATTTAACGCCTGCTCGCATAAAATGAAATATCTGCTTCGCGGTGAATAACTGCTACAAAAATCTCACGAATTGTTTTCTTTTGAGTTTTGTTGTTGTTGTGATATTCTCTAGTGAAATAAAATTGAAAAAACCTTTTTATAAGCAATTAAGACTCATTATATTTTGCAACAGAAGTTTACCAACTTAATGCGATATTTATCATTGAAAAAACGAAGGAGGGGAAGCGTTTAAACGTCGTTCGCTGCACAAAAAAAGAAAAAAAGTTCGTCATAAAATATTTAAAGTTATTTTTGTTGGAATAATTATACCATTTTGAAACAGAAAATAATCTGTGGTCAATAATTAATTGAGCAGTCAGCTTAATTAGTTTCTATATTATAAACACACAAAATACAGCGTAATGAGCAGAGAAAGAAGTAGTTCCCAGCCTTCCCACTTCAATGGAAATGATATTTGCGAAAGACAAATTTCCGCTGTTTCCACAGAAAGCAAGGAAGATGGTCCCAGATGGGGGAATCGCCGGCAGTTTATTCTTAGTTGCATTGGTTACACAGTTGGACTAGGCAACTTTTGGAGATTCCCGTGGTTGGTTAAAGAATATGGCGGAGGTACTCTACTAAGTCGATTTTTCAACTTCGTTTCCAGTGATAATCTGCACAACAGCTATTTACAATGTTGCATTTCACAATAAAGAGATTGTTGTTTCTTTTTATATCTTAGGAGCATTTTTGATTGCATATATTCTTTTCTTCGTATTGGTGGGAGTACCGGTTGTTTACTTGGAGCTAGCCGTTGGGCGGTTGATGAGAACCCATACGATTCAAACATGGAAGAAAGTTTCAAATTATGCTGCCGGTATCGGCATGACCAGTATCTTGGTGTCTTTTATGATATGTACCTACTACATCGTGGTGGTAGCCTGGTGCTTCCTGTATTTCATTTCATCGTTCCAGTATCCTCTACCATGGTCGTCCTGTCCCATGTAAGATCAAAATTTAAAAATTTTCTGTTTTCTCCTTTGGTGCCTATTTGTCCCCAGGAGTTGTTATGTGCTTTTGTATTGGGACGGAACCTAATTAAAATGTTCGTTTCTTCCCATCGGACGAAGTTAGTCTATGGTGACATCTTTTACATCTAGCATCGTTTTGGATTAAATAGGTGTTCTCACTGTCCTTTCTCGTGTTTGTTTACAACATGCCGCCATTTTATAATTTGTAACTTTCGCATCAAATCACGTGACTATGTCTATTGTTTTATTACGGGATTTTTGCTGCTGACATCAGCATATATTTATATATGTTTTCGCATGTTGTCTTGGTATTGTCATGGTATTGGCGTTTAAAACTTCCACACGTGTACCTTGGACCAAAACTTTTTATCTAATTATTCGTCTAGGGAAACATCAGGCAACGTTTCAAGAATGAACATCGAATGTAATATCTCTGATCCAGTCACTTATCATTGGTTTCGAATTAAATTAGACATTTCAGAATCAATCAGTGAAGGTTGGACACTACACGGGGGCGTCACAATAAGTTATGTATTCATATGGGTTGTATTGATCTTATCTTTGTATAAAGGAATTGAGTCTGCAGGAAAGGTAAGATGAGGGTAATTCTGTATTTACTTATTGAAAAGGCGTTGCTGACTTTAATAGTCTTTAATACATGTATTTTTTATAAGCAACCAGTATAAGCAACTGCTCTTACCCTCGTCCCCAGGGATTTTCGCCTTTTTGATATGAGAGCTGACGGCTCATATCAAAAAAGTAAACATTCCTAGGGACGAGGTTGTAAGTGTTTTAAAATTTGTAAGATTGCAAGCAACTTAAGAAGCCAATTTTTTATTGGAATTATAAACGTCGGTTTTGGTATCCTTTTCGTTTCTCCAAGATACTCGCTTATACTTTTATGATATAATTTTTTTTGCTGTGGTTTTAGGTAAAAATTGCATCAAACCAAATTGCGTTTAAATACATGTACTTTTAGCTAAGCTTTGGTTATCTTCAAAATTTTATGGCTTTCTGCAAAGCAGCCGTTAAGCAACTTTTTTATCAATTAGTAATTTTCTTAGCAACTTAAGTACTAGGTCAAAATTAGATTTGCTGTATAACCCACTTCACATATTATTGCACTTTTACAACTTCGATTCAAGAGCACGTCTTTTTGTGTATATCAGACAGCGAGGCCTGTCAAAAAGCGCAGCGCCACCAAGAGACAAAGGCCCTTGGGACGAATTTAGCACTTTTATTGATGACTTGAATCCTCCTCCACGACACTTTTAAAAATGACAATATTTTCTTGAAAATTTCAGGTAGTTTATTTTACGGCAATTTTTCCATATGTTGCGTTGGTAATATTGCTTCTGCGAGGATTCTTCTTGGAAGGTGCAATTGATGTTGGATTGCATCATTTCATCACACCCAAGGTATTTCTTTATCTGCTGACATTTAAGACTAATTATAAAGTAACACCCTTTTTTGAAACAGAGATTAAGTAGCGTAAATATTAAATAAGATATTGAGGCGACTGCGGCATCTGGAAAATTTAGGATACTGCGCAGGGACGAGAAAAGAAAAGTATGAAAATCCCACAGAACTTCTCAAAGAAAAAGACCTTATGCATCAAACTTTATGAATTTACAAATTCAAATGCTGCAAGGTACCCTTTGTTGAGATTTAAGGCAACATCTTTACTCCTTCTCCCATACCCTGTCCTAAACTGCGTTAACATTATAATAGACTGGCTCAACTTGTTATTTCGCCAGGGTTTTTGTATATTTTTACTCATATGGAAAATAAGTGAAATAAGGCATGATTCCGTTCTTTTATATTTTCTGTGTATTTTCTACACCAGATTATATTTTATACTATAACCTTCTTTCAGTGGTCAGTTTTACTGGAAGTTGACACGTGGTACAACGCTGTTACACAAATTATTTACTCCATGGGAATCTCCCTCGGTGTTTGGGTCACATACTCAAGTTTTTGTCCACCAGAACAAAACATCCTAACAGATACACTCATCATATCATTTGCAGACATTGGATCCTCTATCTTAGGAGCATTGGTTATATTTCAAATTCTCGGGTTTAGGTATTATAAAGAAAATTAAATGTTGTGAGTAAATAGCTCCCATCAATGTTTCATTGATGGGAGCTATTTACTCAGGATAGCCGCTTTAGTTCCTAATAGTACTGTTACCAACGAGAGTCTTGCGAAGGTAGTTCTAGTGCATTTAAAGCTCGAATTTGAGCTGAGAACTTTGGAAAGCCTAAGATATCAATCCAATTCTTATGCTAAACACTAAACAGAACAAAACAATTCAGCCTATTTTCTCTGGGATGACTTTGCCGGGGTTTGAACCCCATTTTTTTCGCGATAAAAACAAACCCCTTTACCACAAGGCTACTAGTCAGTGCCGATTCAAATACTTTAAATCCCCTCCTCAGTCTCAGGACTCATTTTACTTTCTGTCGGGACGCTATTAGTTAAGAAAGAAAGAATCACAATTTTCTTAGGAAAAGTTTGTTTTGAAATTTTTTTACCACAGGGCGACCAGGAAGTTTGAAGAATGCATGTCTGTTGGTAGTGGTAAACGTCTGAACAAACATGGAAACCACCCATCAAATCGTTCTCAGTGTTCGAAAGAATATTTCATGGGACAGGTTAGTGTTGATGAGATACAGTCCAGCAAAATAGTAAAAAGTTTTTAAGGTTTTAAAAAATTCTACATGATACCAAAGATGTAGTGTGCAGCCCTTCACCCAATTTATCCATCTTTTCTATTTTTTTAACCCCACATTCTCTTAATTGCTGCTTCAACCCTCCCCTCCCAAGTTAATACAATAAATTTTCCAACCACTCCATCCCAATTTATTCCAAGCCTTCAGTTTAAATTGATCACCAAGAAATTATTACGCAAAATTATTAATTTGCATCTTGTTCCTTACATTATTTTCTTTATTTCGAGCCCTTTAAGGCTGACTTAGATGTTGGAGATCTTAATAGTCTTTATGCCCCAAGAAGGGCCTAGGAATCAAGTAAAAGACCGAGTAAAAAGATCGAGTTACTGAAAGGTTCGAGTTATGGAGATTACAAGAGGCACCGCAGTTTTACAAAATGTCCCATGGCGAACGAAACAGTAAAGCTAATCAAAAAATACGTTTATTTAATCTATCCTCCTAGGCTTAATTAAATCCTGTTACAGCAACCTTGTTCCCAGAGCTTTTTGTCTCATCAGCGCTGCGCTTATTGATAGGTCCGTCCGATATGCAAAAAAGAAAACACAGGCCCTGGGATCTAGGTTGCTTTGACAGTGCTACCTCCTTATCTTTACATTTTAAAACAAAACTTTATATAATTTTATTATTACTTTCATTTTTAGGCTTCATCTGGATCTGGTCTGGCATTTATCGCTTTCTCAGAATCCATTATTCATTTGCCGGGCTCGCCTTTCTTCTCCGTCATGTTCTTTCTTTTACTAGTTGCCTTGGGAACAGATAGTATGTTTGGCATGATTGAAGTGATTGTGAGTGCACTGCGCATGAATGTAAGGCTAAGAAAAATGGCTAAGGCGATACCGCTATGTAAGTTGAATTTCCACTGAGATACGGTTTTCGTTTTAGGCAGAAGATAGTAGCTAAGCGTTATCTAGCAGAACTAGCAGCCATAATAAACAATTTTAAAGCTTGAACCTTGAAGGATGTTTGCATGAAACTCTGAAGCATTCTTTTAGTACCAATTTCTGTGAAGAAAATATCTTGCTCTGTGTTTATAGTTTTAGTTTGTGCGCCATTATTTTTAATCGGCTTTACCATGACAACAAGAGCTGGTTCATACGTCATGGATATCATCCTGGTGTATGGCACTGATTTTCCGTTACTAATAGTAGCAGTATGTGAAGTGATGGCATTGTCCTACATCTACGGTGTAAACAAGTACGCGAATTTTTAAGACTTTTTAATTGTTTTGCTCTCTTATTTCCGTTGTTCCGTTCCGAGTTTCAAAAACGAAGTTGGTTGGTGTTATTGATTTTAGTGCTTCATAAAACGCGTATGTAAATTCTTACTGTTTTTTAGATTTACAAAGAAACTAGAAAAAACCAACAAACAGAAATTACAGGGTTTCTTTAAAATTTCATGGCGCATAATCTCTCCTGTAATTATAATTTGTGTGGTGGGTTTACGAATATACACGTACATATCTACACAGAACGTATTTACCGCGTGGAATGGAGCTCTGGTAAGATATCTTTTACGTTGATATCTATAGATCCAAACTTGTACCTAGGGGCTTTGATCTCTTGTCCCGAGGCTTGCTTGAAATTTGTTCACTTACACACACATTACTTCTTATACATCATTAAAACACACTTGTGAAGAATCTCAAGGCAAGATTAATTACAGCTATCATCCCTTGCCAACATTCTCGTTTCTAAGACATTTTGCTTAGTCAACCATGTCTAAGGAGTGTGTTAAAAGAAAAATACTTGTTTTCCCTTTACCTATCTACAATCCTGGACATAATTTTATTGGAAAAGGCGAATTTTTGGCTATTTCTCGATCTGGCCAAATGAAAGTCAAAACTCTGCAGCCGGCAGGCGGCAAAAGCTTTACTTTGGGAGATGTGTAGGCTAGGTAAATAGCATCGAAAATGCGCTACTGGTAGTTTCTGCTATGTCTGCATTTTGGAACAATCCACACGACGGCCCGCTAAGGTGCTAAAATTCGGGGAAACGGGGTGTGCTGTTGTGAGCAAAAATTAGTATCGGTTAAGAATTTGAAACTAACCAAAAAATTTCTAAGTCCGTTTGCGATCATTGATAAGTGAACTTTGACAAGTTCTTAATGCCTTTGTCTTTTGTAAAAACAGTGTTTATAACTATGAAATTCGGTCCTCTTTTCCAATAAATTAAGTCCGGGATTGTAAATAAGTAAAATGTTGTCAACTTTGCCCTGGGGTCTTTTTCTCATTCTCTTGCCGTCCGAGATTGACAGAGAGAAGAAAGTCCTGGGGACAAGATTGGATTTTGTGACCGCAGTGCTTTAGAACTGCTTGCCATGTTGCTATGGTATTTATATTGTTTTTTTGTTAATATTAGGGAAAAACAATAGAGATTCCGTACACGCTGTGGTCGACTACCATGTCGATCCTACTGTGCATATGTGCGCTGCTACCTTTACCACTTGGTGTGATATACGGTGTAAGAGAACAGTACAGGATAAAATGCAATTCGTTGGAATTACAAGAAATATCTGTATGAGGAAACCTGTTTTAACATGAGGATTCCTACTCAATAATATTTTTATATTTAATCTGATATATTTGTAATTAACTTTATACTATTTTTAAAATAAATAGCAATTTTAAAGTTTCGTGTTAAAATCCCGAACTAAACTAAAAAGGTAAGCTATTATCGTGCGGGTACGGGCACAGGGAAAGAATACTGCTTTGAACAAATTTTCTAACATTTACAAACTTCTTTATTTAACCCTAATGACATTTATTTTGAGACTGGGAGGCGGCATAAATTTCATAGGCGTATTGGAACTGGGAACTGGGAACGAGGTTGAATACCATTTTTGTATTGATTTGCCGTATGATACATTGGCCACAGAAATTTCCAAGCATAGCATTTTCACGTGTTACCACATGTCGCATCGCTTTAAGTCTCCTAATGCACGATTTAGCGAATTACGAAATACGCACGACGGCCGAAATCTTTGTGGATTATTATACGGTCTAAGAACTAGTTTACAAGCAGTTCTAATAATTCAATTCTTGTGGTAAAAATATTTATATGCATAGGTTTGTGAATAGTTTTAAATATTAAGACTTTTACACTGTTTGTTTCGTTCTCCAATTTATCTAAAACCTTTTTTTTAAAGATGATCAAAATTGTAGAAAATACCATTCTCCAAGGAAACGTTTAAAATTTATCGCTACCAAAACAAAAGATTTTTTCTCATTTGGAGCCAGCATTTGCTTTTCCATAGAATTCGTTTTTAATGAGTTTTTATTAAGCCATTTTGTTTTTACACTCCTCCACAGAGTTTTTGCGTTTGCCTTTCGTGCGCACTTTTTTGAGTTAATGAATCTTAAAGAGTGAACTTTTGCTATGAATTTGTTAAAAAGTTTTTGGATTTTATCTTGAACAAGTTTAGAATGATGACTGGAGTCCTTACAAGAATGATGGCAGAGTTTAGTCTATGATTCGTGTATTGTCCAGCCATGGAAAAGTAAGGTACTCCATATAGTTTTCCTACATTGTAACTCCACAGAGAATAAATATACCATATTAATATACCTGTTTTTACAAGGAAATAATAGGCAATAGGGTGGATAGGGAAGTCCTTAAAATTAAATGTTTTATGCATATACTATTTTTATTATTTTTATTCTCTGCTGGAATAGGTTCCAGCATCATTTTTCTAGACATGACTTGGTCTCTTTAAGCTCTGGTCAAATTAAATCAAAATGTAAACTTTTCTTTCTAGAAAGCTATATATATATATATATATATATATATATATATATATATATATATATATATATATATATATATATATATATATATATATATATATATATATATATATATATATATATATATATATATATATATATATATATATATATATATATATATATATATATATATATATATATATATATATATATATATATATATATATATATATATATATATATATATATATATATATATATATATATATATATATATATATATATATATATATATATATATATATATATATATATATATATATATATATATATATATATATATATATATATATATATATATATATATATATATATATATATATATATATATATATATATATATATATATGAATTTCAGGTTGTTTTAACAGAAAAGCCCAAGTTCAACCGTGGTTAAATTAATTTTATTTTAAGAATTTTTTCATCAGTTTCAACAGTTAGGCTGCTGTGCCGAGGTTAATATTTTATGGTCAACGAATTAAAAATTGAAGAATTAAACACGGGAGATAAGACTTTTTTCATTTTGTGCATAGTATACATCGTGATGCCGTCTTTCCTAAGGAAGTAAAAAAAGGTTACAAAATCAAAACAAAACTATTAAAAATAGTACTTCCACTAACAGAAATTAAATATATCATAAAAATTAATTAAAACAAGTTGGATATAATAAGTAAGTAACGATTTAAATGTACTTGGGAATTCTATTCTAACGACTGGCTTTTCTTTCCCTCCGACTGTAAATATGTTAAATCACCGCCAGAGATACGTTTTGGTTATACACGAGCTGGTTAGCGGTCAGTAGATGGCACCAAATGGCCTAGCAACACTACCCTTAAAGTAAGCCGGAAGGGGGGGGGACTCGAACTTGAAACCTTATGTTTACAGCCGAGTCACTACACCATCTTTGTATGTGTGTATGTATGTATTTGTAATTTATAAACAAGACGGAACAAATGTAGCGAAGTCACGACAACATGTTAATATAAGGCAGAGATCAACCTCGTTTCCAGGGCATCTTGAATCCCCTTTCAGACATCCGAGACGGCGATAAGAACATGCCCTCAGAACAAGATTAAGATTAAGCAGCGATGATTCATTAAGTTGTAATAAAAATAATTTTCTCGAATTTATGAATTATTACGAAGTGTTACGAAATTTTCTTACCCATTACGAGAATATCTACGAGAGTATCTACGATATGTTATGGGAATATTTACGAGATTCTTTCATTCTGGTTTTGAGAACTCGAGGTTTATTGCAAAGAGCTCTAGTGATGAGAAAAACGTTTTCTAACACACTGCGAACTGTTACGATATTTTTTCATTTTTTCTATAATTTTATAAGGATTTCTAAATTAGCTATTATTATTAAGAATAAAATTTGAAATTAGTTCAGTGATATAATAATATATGTAAAGGACTTGAAAAAAATAAGTCTTCGGCCATTATTTAACAACTCACTGTACACGTGCGTGTACAGTGAGTTGTTAAATAATGACTGCGCGCGCGTTTTTCTTATAGGAGAACCAAAATCCCAGCTTTATTTTCTTATAAGGTATATTCTTATAAAAGAAAAAGCGTGTAACAAGATGGACAATTAATGTAATCTCGATCCCAGAGTCTCTCTTTTTGTATATCTGACGGCGAGACGAGCAGTTTTCGTCAGATCTGTCGATAAGTGCGCAGGGGACGTAGTTGAAGTTAATGGTAATACGATTTTACACAAAACAGGAGTAAGTGGATTTCCAAAGGCAGAAAATTGTCTGCTAATATCCCACAGGGAAGAATAATAAACTTCAAACTAATTTTTTTTCCTGAAAATAATTATTAAATTTCTTTATCAGCTAAAGTAAAGAGTTAATTAAAAAAGCTAGAATTATATTTATCTAACATACCCTCACGTCGCGTATGTGAGAATTCTTAATTGAATCAATTTTTCCTATTTCTTCAATATGGATTCTTCAAAGACAAACAAGCCACATAAATTTTTCATGCAAGATATTCAAACTACATTTCATTCAATCGAACTTCGCGCATTAGAACATGTTTTAAATAACATTTTGGTAAAATCATTTGAAATTCTTGAAATTAGAAACACCACACTCGCGCGTACACTCATTGAAAAAGTAGCGCTAAATATGGGAAGATATACTGTGCAAGATAAAACAATGGTAAAGTTATTGCGTCATAAACCTGACAACATGATAACCGGTATGTAACTGTTAGTTGTTGTCATCTTTGTTGCTGTTGTTGTTGTCGTTGTTGTTGTTTTTGTTGTTGTCGTTGTTGTCATTGTTATTGTTATTGTTGTTGTCGTTGTTGTTATTGTTGTTGTCGTCGTTGTTGTTGTTGTTGTCGTTGTTATTGTTGTTGTCGTTGTTATTGTCGTTGTTGTTATTGATGTTGTCGTTGTTGTTATTGTTGTTGTCGTTGTCGTCGTTGTTATTGTTGTCGTTGTCGTCGTTGTTATTGTTGTCGTTGTCGTCGTTGTTGTTGTCGTTGTTGTTATTGTTGTTGTCGTTGTTGTCGTTGTTTTCGTTGTTGTTGTCGTTGTTGTTATTGTTGTTGTCGTTGTCGTCGTTGTTATTGTTATTGTTGTTGTCGTTGTTGTTGTCGTTGTTGTCGTTGTTTATTGTTGCTTCTGTTGCTTCTGCTGTTATTGTTGCTATTATTTTTTGTCGTTGTTTTTGTTTTTGTTTTGTTGTTGCTGATGTTGTTGTTATTGTTGTTCTGGCTGCTGATTTTGTCGTGATTTATTATTTTTTTATTTGTTTGTTTGTTTATTTGTTTCTTTGTTATTTTCATTGCTATTGTCTTGGTGGTACAATAGAGAAACTCTCTCCAAACCTGTTCATTTTCAAATAATGCATGTCATATTCATAGAATTGCTTAAAGGTCTCTCCGGGATAAAATAGATCATATACTGCTAATATGGATCACAATTGAACAGTATACAAAAGATTACTTCTGTAAGTTAACTGTAAAATTTAATATAAGTAAAGAAAATCGCGATAGAAAAATGTTTGATACATCGCTCATTTATGGATTTTTGCATATTCTCGAATAGAGAAAGTCATTAAAAAACTTTTATAAAAAATTTGCAGTAGAAGTTACTAATAGTATTTTTGAGAAAATAGGATCGACTATCAAGTTTGTTACTTGCATTTTCGTTATTATATATAATTGAGTTCCAATATTTTTTATTTTTTCTAAAAGCTCGTAAAATTAAATATGAAAACTTGTTTGGGAGGATTTTAAAGTGACGACGATGTCTTATTAGAAACTGCTTTTTGCTGATGTTTTGAAAACGAATGTACAAAAAAAGAACACATTAGTAAGAGAATTTCTTTTTCGCTAATATTTTGTAAAAACTTTCGATAATCTTTTGTTTGTTTTTTGACATGTTTTGTGGTTATTGTTAAAAAGGGGCAGACATTTATTTTATGACCCAACCTTACATGCATCTCAATACGTGTTTCTTTATTTTTGTTTTTCCTATAAGAACGTAGAACTCAGTCCTTTTAAAGATAAAATAATTTTAAAGCTGGATTTTTGGAGTCTAAAAAGTGTTCTGTTTTATCAGAATATAATTTCAGTTTTTTTATTCACTTAAAGTTGAAAAGTGAATTTGTTGAGTTTAAAGAAAAAAGTTGATAGTAACTCAATTTTTTTGTTGGACTTAAAACCATTGGGAACATAAAAAGTGGTATTGCAGAGAGTTTTAGAGGTGACATCCAGTTTTAGCCTTTCAAACGAGATTATAGATACTTACATTTTTCCAATGATGTACAGTATCACTATTACTCATTAGATATACTCATCTCTGCTATTTTGATGATACAGACGAGCTTAACCGGGCTGACTCGCCTAATGTGATCAGCCCCTCAGAGAAATTTAAAGGAGAATTAAGGTCAAAATTGATTTTTTTATTCTTTGTTTTAATTTCATTCATTCTAAAAAAAATAAAATTGTATCCATAAAATTGAGGGAGATATGAGGTTACAAAGTCATTCGGTAATGACGTCAAAAGTGTGGGAGCGGCTGAAGTGCACAAAACACAAAGTCGAATGTTTATGTTGAAGGAGTGCAGCACGACTTCTACCTCTATATTTGAAGAATTGTAGCTACATGGTTCCGCTGATGTTTTCGTAAACGATAAAAACATGCATGTATTAAGCCATAATGTGTCAAAGTCGCGATGTTTTGTTATGCATCCAGAATTAAGTTTATCACCAAGTAAAGTTTCATACTCTGTGCATCATTTACATTCTACAAATGTCAGCATTATCGTAAAAAACGTAAATTTGCACCAATACAGATTAGCTGTCCTATCTGAGTTAAACTCGTCTTCATCGTAGCCATCGTCACTCTCTTTTCTTCAGTTCTTCTTTGCTATGTCAAGCTCTCCAACATATTCACACAAATAATCTTTATAACTAGCAACGGAACTAACAGAGCTATCTTCGCAAATATCATCAAAAGAGCATAAAAAAAACTATGTCACCGTCTGAGGACGCCATCGCTGAACGAATGTATATACCTGCAGCTTGAAACTGTCTCGCACTAGTGTCGTCACATTCTTAATCACGTGACCTTGAAAAACTGCTAATTTACGGCTATATATAAAAATTTAAGAATTTTTATGTGCACCAATATATTAAGGAAGAAAAAACGCTAAGCTAAGGTTGTTTTATGACCTCAATTCTTCTTTAAAAGATAAATGGTTAAAAAAGTGTAGAGATTAATAGTTTCTAGGATAAATTCCAAATGTGGACACACCCCTTAATCTCCATTCCTGTGGTGGGATTATTTAATTCAGAGTATTTGATAGATAGATATTTTTCTCCAATTAGTTCCGACTTCTATATGCTTCCATTTTTTATTTCAAATGGCGCGCTTTTTTAATGTTTAATTTCAGTTTAAATAAGTGATTTTATTTTGAGAGAGTACGTTTTTGACTAGTCGGCTCCGTTTTATGTACCACAAGATAATTATAGTCGATGAAAACACCTCAAGAGAGCTTTTGAATTAGCGAGTTATAAAACTTTAATTTATCCCGCATGCTCTTTTAAAAGAAAGAAGTTAAAAAGAAATGAATTTAATTCTCGAAAATAAGCAGATGTTTTACAAACTAAAGATTTTCTCCATGCTTTTTATGTACACATATTGTTTAAAACTTCTTTTTTTTTCTCAAACAAGTGAAGAAGAGAAAGTGGGAAACACCTAAATGGAGCCTTTGTAGTCGCAAATAAATTACAAAATCAGGCGAAAGTCATTTTACGACGTAAAATATTAGAGAAAACGATATAGAAAGAAAGGACATGAATAACTGAGAAAAAATGGTAGAATAACTAAAGAATGTTTTTAAACTTTTTAGCGGCCCTGTATCCCATCGAGGAAATGCAAACAACAGGTACGAGATATTTAATGTAAACAAAAAAGCACTATATCTTTACATTATTTTTATTTTTATTTCATATTTTTATTTTCAACTTTTAATGACAAACCAACATTCATTGTGGAGGAGCACAGACTTTCACATATCTGGCTTTCTTTTGCTTAATTCAGATGTTGTATGTCATCTTATTTTCAGACCTGTAAAAACCATCATTCCTAGCAAGGGGAACAAAACTTTTGCATGTTCTGGTTATTAAAAAACAAGGAGAATGGTTGTTTTTTTTCTTTTGTTTTTTCTTTAAAGCCATTGGAAGGGAAACAGGCCAGGGGTTGCAACCACCGAATGCTAAGGGTCATTTTTGATAACTGTCCAGGTAGCTCTGGACACACCTATTTGCTGAACATTACCAAGCAGAGCATATTTCCGAACGACCTTTTTATGATACATAAAAACGCACAGTCGTTGCATAATATTTGAAATCCGAAGAAAGTGAAAAATTAATGTGCCGCAATATTTAGTCCAATAGCATCTCTTTTTCCATTTAACGCAAATAAACAACAACAACAACAACAAAATCTTTAACACTCCTATTTTTATTGGAAATTCATTTTTTGCTTTGTGTGACAGGTGGATTTTTTTAAACCAGGCTGAGCATGCAACTGGAAGTAGACCAAGATAAGCTTACGTATACAAAAAATAAATATTTAAAGATTACATGCGATGATATGAGAGCAAATCAAAATATGACTCAGATGTTTTTTTTCTGGGGAATGTCCGCCACCTTTTGTATCGGAAGATAACTTTCTAAAGTACGTAAAAGATGCTAAAATTTTTCGAGATTTTGAGGCTGGAAATTTATTTCTTTAACTTCTTTTTTTCACAAATATATTCCATAAACTGTGAAGTTATATTACACGTTCATAATGCGATGTATTCATGTTTTCCGTCTTTAGATCATGTGACTACGTCTATTGTTTTATTGAGATAACCTTATTGCTGACATCAGCATGTTGATCACCTTTATCGCGTTACATCATCAAATATTATCTTTAATATTCTACAAAAATAAATTAGACGTTCACTCCACTAACAATACTGCACAGATCAAGGAATATCTCTAACCATGCTCTAACTAAATTTTCGGTTCTGACCTAAAAATGGTAGCTGCGGGTAGCGATGGGCGAATTTCCGTGAATTTTCCCAAGCGCGGACTAGTTAATACTCATTTGCCTGTCTTACAGCAAAATGGTACCGCAAGTAGCGAGACACACAAAACGCGGTATTTTATATTGTGTTTTTGATTTTTTTAGGCTGTGACTAATTATCAACTAATCA
Organism: Hydractinia symbiolongicarpus; assembly: GCF_029227915.1. Taxonomy (NCBI): domain Eukaryota; kingdom Metazoa; phylum Cnidaria; class Hydrozoa; order Anthoathecata; family Hydractiniidae; genus Hydractinia; species Hydractinia symbiolongicarpus. Next base: position 11,312,833 of record NC_079878.1, read on the forward strand.
AGATGAAATCATCAACATTATACTGTTTCTACATGATTCCTATCCTGCAAACAGTTATCCCAGCTCCGCTTGATTTGACACCCTCGTTTGTAATCCTCTCAACTAGCACGATGCACACAAATCCAACGAAAGCTACAGAAACTGTTATTCAAGTTCGATTAAATACTACAAAAGCTATTTCTGGAAGCAAAATCAGCGCCTACCAATCAAATACATTATCCCACCCCTCGGTTACTCTTGCTGTTAACGCAAATGGAGCAACAACTCGAGCAAAAACTACAGATCCAACGACAACGGAAAGGACAACAAGAAACAATAATCCACTTAGTAGGAAAAATAATAAACGACATAAATACCATTACTACTTTGTGGCAAGCATTGCAACGCTCAGTGTGTCTGCATTGATAGTGAACTTCGTCCTAATGACGAAATTATGCTCGTGTCAAGGCGTACCAGTTATCACCTTGTTCGGAATATCACTAATGTTTTTCAATATGTTACTGTCAATATATGGAATTGCCATAGCAGCGTATTTATCGCAGGAATCGTTCAGCTGGCAAAAACGTTTTTGTCAGGGATTTACGTCGATTAAACTCTTTTCTCTTGGATCAGGCGTTTGGACCTTAATTATGTTAACGTTTCACTATTCAATCAATGGTGCAGGTGGGAGAGACGCTGAATTTAAAGGGATTGTGTATATTTTAGAAGGGGTCATGCTCTCTGGAGTATTTGCTATTATGGCTTGGATCAAGTTAGATCCCTGGTGTTACTTATGTTCAATATTATTCCCACAGACAATAGTTGAGTGGTTGCTGTCAGGTATAGAAGTTTGGTATTATGTCATAGCCTTACTCTTGTTATTAAGATACCCTTTGTATCTGTACAACCAGAGAAGGAGAGATCCAGAAAAAAAGGTGAAGCGGAAAATTAATAAAGAGCATCCTATATTTATTATGATACTAGTGAGTTTCATCATTTGGGTTTGTAGTTACGTATTGACTGTACCGCACTTGGGATTGTTTTCTCGCGAAGTGTCTGCCGTCGGTCGTGTGTGCGCCCTGATGTTGGTGACGCTAATACAACCGTTGATTTATACCATACGAAATTCGTGTTGCTGTTGTACTGGAAATGGCTCACCGTGCTCTAAGCAGCGAAAACGATCAGTGACCGAGGATGTTCTGCTTGTGTGCGAATGCTCCTGTAGCGAGACTTGCCGAGCGTGCGATTCTGAGTTCGTTCCTCGTGTCAAATACGGCGATACAAAGTTTACTGAATCCAGGAAGAAAGAATCGCCCAAGTCGAATAAAGAACTTTACAAAAACGGCAAAAGCAAGGACCCGAAGGTTGAAAAAACACAGGAAATTATTAAGAAAAATAAAAAGCGAAAAACTAAAAGCGGAGTAGCGTTACCTAAAGCAGTTTGTAGATCGCCAGAAATTATACGAAATACACTCCAGAAACGTTCTTCCAGTACAGCGAAGGATGAAAAAACAACAGAAGGTGAAGATGTACCATTGTTAGAAAAGACAGCACCGGAAGAAGCGAATAAAAATCATAAAACTCCGACTAAAATGAAACACAATAAAACACCCGATGAAAGTATACCACTGCTTGATGATGTGGACGGAGGTGTGAAGCCACCCAAAGCTATGCCTGAGATAAGTCCATTGAAGCCTGGCGTAAAAGGACAAGGAATTGATAGCCCTTCGCGAAACCGTCAAACAGAATTCCCGTCTTTTATAAACATCAAAGGCGCTGTAAATACGGATGATTTGCCCAAAGAACAAAAGATTACTATAGGAATTAATCCAAATAAAGTTAACGGGAAACCTGTTGATGTTGAAAGTCGTGTGTCACGTGGTCCTACGTTCTATACAATACCTGAAAAGAATGACAATGAAACTAAAAATCAAAAAGAAAAAGTGAAAAATGACACAAACGAAGTTAATGTGTTACAGGAAGAAGAAATTAAGACTGTAGAAAACGATGAAACCACTGAACAGGTTAAAAATAATAAAGATAAAGAGAATCGTAAACAAAAGAAGAAAAAAAAGAAGAGTAAAAAGAAAGAGAAAGAAGAAATGAAAAACACAGCTAATATATCGACTGAAAGTTTAGAGTGGGACCACGCCTATTCGTGTTCAGATTCTTCAAATACAGGCTCTCTGAGAGATGAATACATGTTAAAAGAGATTACTGAGGAAAACACTGATTCCATCGCAGAACATAACACTCCACAACATGCTCCTGGAATGGAATGGGACCCAAGTGGTTGTTCAATGAAAAACAGTCCTGCTCTAAAAATAAAACAAGAGACAGACCCTGTCACAGAGTGGGAACCATATATTGCAAGCGAGAGCCGTACCAACCCTACAGTAAGAACGTCACCCACTGCACATCTTAGCTCAGAAGTTAGCTTCGAAGATCAGCCTGTTCATTCTGTGATCGATAAGGAAAGCCAGATGGCAGGCAAGAATTCGCCACATACAAATGGAAATGAAGGAGTTTTAAACAAAGAAGAAAAGAACGGAAAAGATAAGAATTCAAAAGGAGATGATACACACAAGAATAAGAAAGCTAGTAAAAAAGCGAAAAAAGAAAAGAAGAATAAGGAGAAGAAAAACAAAGAAGGAAACGTCAAAAAATCGAAGAAAACGAAAAATAAAGAAAAAAAGGGCGATGTGATAGAAAGTTAAAAATAAAATGGCGGTATGAAGTTTAATGCTTTGCCGAATGAACGAAAATGCGATATGTAACTCCGAAATTAAATAACAATTTATATGATTGTCGCAAATTGGCGATCAAATTCGAAACAAATCTTCTATAAACTACTAGACAATCGCCAGTGGTCGAGTATTTATTTTTCGAGGTACACAAATAAAAGTGCAAAATAGATTTTTTTTCTTCTGGTATTTCAGTAAATTTTTATTACATGATTTTTATTTTTATAAATGATAATATAGTATGAAAATTAAATTTAAATGTGTTACGCTAAAAAACAAAGATTTTTCTTGTTGAAGTTGTTATATGGTTACAACTATACTATAATAAGTACCCCTTTACTCTTCTTTTTCGCATCGAATTTGCTTTAGCAGCCAATCTTATTCTCCCCCTTTCGCAAGAAAATGCAAGAAGTGGACCCAATACCTTTCAAAAGGTGGAGTGTTTATACCAGGTTATAGGAAATGGAGACGAGGTTTCATGTTGATATTGCATTTCGTTTTAGTAGACCTAACATACTTGCCGAAATTTTGCAAAGAGATTGTTTTTGTCAACCTTTATCCAACAGGCCATGTTGCATTTACCTAATGGCGCAATCGCAGCCCCGTTGAGAGACGAAACGCCCTGGAAACGAAGTTTGAGGCTGACTATATAGGAGTATAGATTCAAAAGAACCGTTTATTGAGGAAAAGTTAATTTTATAAAATCACCCGTTCCAAGGGCTTTCTTCTCTCATATCAAAAAAGCACAAATCCCTGGGACAAGGCTGTTATAGAGCGGCTTTTATTTAAGGTTGTTTATTCGTCAACAACAAGAGAAAGTATGCAAACATTAGTTGACAACTCAGTCAAATTTCTACAAGACAAATAGTAATGTAATTCAGTCAATTAAGGAATTTATAACTTTTTTGAACTATTCCTTACACGTGTTGACTAGGTATGTAAGAGTACGTTTGTCGTCTGCAAAAAATACTGAAGAGTATCAAGAACAAACTATAAGAACATATGGCTTCAAAGGTCCAAAACTTTAAAACAGGTTAAATAAATGTAAGGTCTTGGTAATAGCAATACGTACTAAAATTTAATTAACTGAAACTGAAACTTAATTAACAAGAAGAAAATGCCCTGAAAACGAGGCTGGCTGGTCTTTTTTATACCGCATTGTTTGCCTCCAACTACTTGCGGTACTATTTTGATGACAGACGTAGACGACTTTGTAATATAGATTCAAGGCTTCTCTTAAGTTCGAGTAGTGGGTTGTCTTTTTGCGCGTTGTGCTCCCTTGTGGTTTCTACAGCTTTAATGAGAGCTTTAAGTACACTAGACGTTTTTTGAAAGAATCCTAATTGATGCCAATACATAAAAAAACTTCGACGCAGTTGAAGCTAACAAATAAGCAAAGGCGGGTACGCAAATAAGACAACAGCTTAATCTTAATATTTTAACCTAGTTTCCAGGCCTTCCACAGCATCCGTCTAAAAGGACATCTAAGAAGCCCTTAACGTTGCAAGAGACGAGAAGCTATAAAACAAGACACAAAGAATTAATTAAAACAAAGCAAAAGAATTAATGTTTATCAACAAAGACAAAATTTCCACGCTGCTAATTACGTCAACGACATTGGGTTATGCGATTTATTGTCTGTTATTGTTACGTTAAAGGAAAAGATTACTAGCCTCGCACACGCAATGAAACCTTATATCCAGGCTCTTTTATTTCATTTTTTTGTTCTTGCAGTATGTAGATTCTCTAGCCTAATCCGACAGACACAATGGATCACGACTTATCTTCACATATTTCCAACATTTTAAACAGGCAGCAAAAAAAACAAAAAACAAATATGTAATAAGAACATATATTAAAGGAACAGGAAAGAAGAGTACAAGGGCAATATCACATCTTTTTCTCAGCTTGTGAACCACTCTTTGTGAGAAGATAAATCGGTCGATCATATCCTACATAAAAATAAAAAATAAAATCACATAGAAAATAAAGTCAAATAACACTTGTTACCAGCCCAATGATTTGAATACTAAACGTTTTTTCACTAATTGATGAATATTCTCTCGATTCGGTAAGCTTTTAAGTCCATAACAACGACTGCGGGGCCACGATCTTCAAATCACCGGGCATAGTAGTACATTCCTAAACTGCTCAATTCTCTTTAAAACACAAAAAACTACCTGTTTTTCCTTTGCCCGAATAATTTAAACGTTCTGATTGCGCGAAACCAACTTCATTAGACAGCAAGTATGCAATATAATCTGTCGGCATTAACTTCATGTCGTCAAAATTCTTGCGTATTTCCAACTATGAGAGAAATAAAGTAGTTGAAAACACTTTCAAATTGCAAATAAAAACTGCAACACGTGTGGAAGTTAAATAGCGGATTTTTAGTGAAACAAAATTAATAGATGAATTGCAAAACCACTTCTAGTTTCCACTGTTTTGTCGCGTGCTTGTTTGTTAAGAAATTCTACAACACTGTTTTTTCCATAAGCATGACCATTTCTTTGTTAGCCTTAGTAATACTTCTTTTATGCTAGCAGTATATTTATACTTTCTAAATAGATTTTCAAATAATTTGTTTTCCAAAGGACCCTTACAAGCTGCAAGTCAAGGACTATAGTTTTGGATATGTACGAACAACATTTGCTATGTTTGATTTTTTTTGGTTAATGTATAAGTTTCTTGAAGTTGGAGATTTCCTAGCCTGCCAAAGTTAACTACAGTTTAAAACTGTCCAGGTTGTTTTATAGACTGGTTTCTTATAAAAGAAAACGTGTATTGTTAGGATATTCTTGGTACAGTTTAGGTTAAAAAATCTGACAATGCAAAATGGTGTAAAATAAGATCCTGTTGTTTAACCGGCCTATTAAAAATCTGAGAAGTCATCAATTATAGGACACAAGTTTATATGAGTTAACATAAAATAAAAAACCAAACGTTTATAATGATACAAGCAAAACTTCAAGATGAGCACATTCTCAAGATACTTTGAACTTTTTGTCTAATCTCCTCTTCATCAGGACACGTTTCTGATGTTTCTTGATTAGCATGAGAATGATAAAAAGAAAACGCAAGAAAAAAACATACCGTCAAATTTTTCTTCTTCTTGTAAGAGTTATATGATTGCGGTTCTAACAATAATCTTCCTCCGGGTAAAAGTTGAAGATATATTTTTTTAAACATCCACTTCAGGCCGTCGTCGCCAAAATTAAGTTGCACCCATTTTGTGACGTTTAAACATAATATCATTTCGTATCTGGGCTTCACAAACTCCAATACATTTGGTGAGGAAGGAACGTAATTCTCCTAAAAGAAGTTATAAAAGCAAGTTACAGGGCACAGATATTTAGGTATCAGATATCAAATTCCTTAACGGAACACACGATGCTTGGTTAGTTTCATTTCCAAAGTGAAAACATGGGAAAATCCTTAATAATTATAGAGATGGTCTCTACAGCCAGGAAAAACTATTTAAATAACTTTCCATCAAAGTGCCAAATTTACAAATTATTTTATTTAGATTAAAAATTTTGAGAATAACACAACTAAAAAAATTAACTCACCACCGAAAATTTAACGTTAAATAATTCAGGCCGCTTTATTATCTTTGAGTCAATAATTGGTCCATATGTTTGCTCTAGCGAAAGGGGGAATCTTTTTATGTTTCTATGAAAAACAGGTGACTGAAAAATATTTTTTTTAGCTAGTTTTATTAAACCGGTGTCTATATCAACTCCAAGGATAGACTGAGGTAGAAAGTGGCTGCCAATTAAACATGTTACTCTGCCAGTGTTACAACCAATATCTAAACATGCTTTATTTTCAAACCATTCCTTCTTAAAGCAACTAAGTCTTGTATCAACACTATCCCTTCTGTCACTGTTATAATAATGAACAAAATTCCCAAACTTGTATTTTTTATTCTTTTCGTTAAAATTCTGTTTAGACACACTTTGCGTAGGTGTTTCTGACACACTGCTTCGTAAACGTTCACAAGGTGTAGTGTGTTTGCCTTTTGTAATACTATGCTGTATATTTTGTCCCAACATTGGACTTTTAATGATTTCTATGGGGGAAATTAAAGTGTCTGATTCGTTAAAAAGACTAGTGTCATTCATATCACTCAATGTGTCGTCTTTTTTTTCTTCCTTGTCTGGTGATGTTACAGTATTTCTACGCCTTCTTCTTTTTCGTTTTCTTGATGGTTTTTGTATTGAGGCATTATCCTCCTGATTCAAATTTAATGGGTCTTTGAAGTCAACCGGGCGAATATTACTAGGCTCAAACTCATGGGACCGATTTAGGACTGGGGACGAAGTTTCTGGAGACTCGCGACCATCTGTATTATTACACAGGGCAGACAAGTTTAATGGGTCATTGTTAAATAACATCTTTAATGGTTTATGTCGGTCCATTGATTTTCGGTGCATTGGTTTCCCACCTAGAATGAAAAACATTACATTTTTATAATAACAGCAATAGCAAAAAATCTATAACAAATCAATAAAAACCAGTAAAGACAGTTCCATATACCATGCAATGACTTCTGAGTAAAACCATGTTTGAAATCAAACTTTATTTTTGGTCCAAGAAAGCTCTTTTTATTGTGCGATTTAAAATGGTCAGGACTTGTCAAAGGAGATTTTGGAAATTTTTGCCGGACTTCCATTATGATAAGCTAAAAGAAAGAATATATATTATAACACTACATGATTTGTAAGCACAGTTATCTCTGTTCTGTTAGCATTGTTAAAGCATTGATTAGTGATATGCCTGGACGACCTATAGGTGAATAGCATTTTTTATGGAATTATCATATCTTGGGATGGGTGGTGTGGCCAGGAGGGGGGCGCTGATTAGGCCTTCCTTCTTCAATTTCTAAAGTTGTTGTTGATTTAACATAAAATTTATTACTGTTGTGCAGGCCTTCAGTAATAACCTGGTCAAGAAAATGCTGTGCCACTGATGTCATCAAACTTGCAGAAATGGGAAACAGTTAAAATTGAGTCACACTGTGACAAGCAAAAAATAGTGCACTGTAACAATATATATATACAAACAAAAAAAGCACTTTAAAGACTTTTTTTGCACAAATAGGTTTAACAGACAAAAACGAGTGTTATTTTACATATATTAATTTGGGCATATAACTTCACAATAAAAATAAATACGAGAAGTTTGATTGATGATGACAATTATTTTATTTTAACAGACATTTTGTCTTGTTACTACAAGACATTATCAAAGTAAATTGTTACAACTATCTCACAAGTTTTTTAATACAATTTTCAACAACTACACAATACATAGAGGATGTATAAAACAATACTTAACAAAACATATAACACATCAGCAAACCAAAGGGTATATAAACTATATACTGTTGGTAAGGGTAACGCCCATCGCATGGAGCACAAATGCACTCCTTTCCTTGTTAAATATAAATATTTTTCTTAAAACAATTTTTAATGGAACAGATAATTCCTGTACATTAAGAATGGGACTGTTATTACGGATATACACGGCCTCAGCTATTTTTTCTCTTTTTTAAAGTGGTGAACATTATCTATTAAAATACTGAAGTTCTTTTGTTCAGCAAGTGGGTGATTCTCAGTTACTGAATGTCTTAGGATGTGAGAGTATGTCATTTTTGTTAAAAATTACGTTAATCAATTCACCTTTATAATGTCTATGCATTGATGAAGTATGAATGCATATTCCTTAACAGGCCTAAAATTACTGATGAATGAAAATGTCAAAATTTGTTATTATATACTTAAATATGACATTATAATTTATGTAACATAATTAAATCTGAAATTCTTTAAATGTGAATATCTTAAGAACGAAAAGAGCTTTTTAAAAAACAAGACTTGTTACCGAACTTTGTGAGCTCTTAAGTTCAACATCATTTGTACCTTTAATAAAACTTCAAAGGAACAGACTTAATAAGTTTTCCTTATAATACTAATGTATAAAATTTGAACAAAAATATTGTATCATTAAATTAAATTAGTTGCCTTAAATAAAATGTTTTTTTTCGAAAAGCTTTGCGAATTAAAGCAATTTTTTTTCTCGTAACTTTTTGGGAAACAAAAAAAAAATGTATAAATAAACAACAATTTTTGTTTATGAATTAAATCATGAAAATATTGTTAGCCAAAGAACTATCTACCAAGCCCTTGGTGTCTTATTTGCAATTTCCACTTACCAAATCAAGATTTATAATAAAAATAATGGACCAAATGTTCTAACATATTGTTTTTCTAAAGCAATGTCTGCATCACTATATTTAAGGCTCTGTTTCTGGACACATGTTTTGCTTAATTGGTCTTCAAACTATAACAAAAATTCAGAGTAAAGATAAAATTTGCGACAAAAAAATTGTGCAGCAAAATCTTAGTATGAAAGTTGTAATGCAGATATGCATTGTTAAAGAACAAGAATTTTTTAGCATCATATAAAATCTGCAAAGCAGATATGCAAATAGACACTTAAAGAATGAGAATTTTCAAGAAGCATATAAAAGCTGCATACAGAGTCTTGCATACAGATACAAAAGTGGATCAAGCTAGACCTCTGTTCTTGGTGGCAAAGCCTACAGTAAGTGCTAAAATGGAGGGCTTCTTTTAGAGATTTAGCTAGCTAGCTACGGATTATCTTGATGTATTTTTGCTTATTTTTATATTGGCATTAGGACAAAATATTTTGCTAATCACTGATCTTTCTTGCAATTACTATAATTGCAATCAAAATTTAAAAGAAGGCCGCAATAGGCTAGCTGGACTATGATATGCAACCTACAGGTTTATCTTTGTTTTGAACACAGATAACACGTGGGGGAGTTTATTAAGAACTCTCCATCACAGAGATTATTTTTCATCCTCTAATATAAGACCTTTACAGCCATTTTACTTTTTAATTAATTAATTAAGTATTTAGAACAAGATATAAATCTTATACATCGCATTGAATTAAATACAACTTTAGAGGAGAACTTTAGAACTTACACAGCACTCTTTGTCCGACGCAGAACCACACCGAAAACCGGACTCCAACGATCTTTTAACGACACAACAATGCCAACTTTTTATTAAGTTTAGTTTTCCTAGTTGGCTATAAAATGAAAAAAAATATTCGCTTAAGCAAAGCCTGACGGCCAATAAACTTTGTATTTTCGGCCAGCCTGACATACCTATTTGTTTACTACTCTCGATAACTCCGCTCCGAATCTTCACACAGAAATTGTTCATCAAGTCAATCACATGAAAGCCACACTTGGGGGCCGAAAAGGAAAGGAAAAGGGCAAGAGAAAGAGAGTGTATGTTTAATCTAAGTTGAGTTCAAGAAGTACCTGATGGAAAAAAACACTGGACAATACCTGGAAGTAGAGAATGCAAGCATGTCACATTTCCCGTCTTTTTGTCAAAATGATAGATAGATGTGCAAATTTTACAAAACTAATAAGTCTCACAAATATATCGCATGATATACCCTGCCTAGTTTTTTCCAGCAGGGTTTATGGGTTGGCTTAGATGGGGAGTTTTAGAGTATTTAATGCTCAGTTTGAGCTATGCAGACCCAATTAGGGTCTGTGTTATACCATCCAGACAACTCCCTGCAACACCCAACAGTAGTCGTCCACACAGTGTACCGTCTCACAAATTTTCCTCTCATGGGTTGGGTTAACCCAGGGCTAGGTAACATTTGACAAGGGAAATCGTACCCATGTTGTTGTAACAACAACCTAAATTTTTGATTTTCATTCTCTAGAATCCAGTTGACTATCTCAGAGATCATGCAGACAGTTGTGGTCAATCTAACAAAACAGCAATCAATATAGATATTGCGGTTTTCCCTCTTGTTGGCACATATGCGTTTTTTAATCAGAGCTAAAGTATCGTTGTAGAATTAATCTATCAAATCAGATGTTTTATGATAAGTTTGGCTGAAACTGGCATACACTGTGGTCAACATATATTTGAAATAATCAACCACAACATTCAACTTGACAAATATTATGACACACAGAATTTGTTGTTTTGGCAGTTATGAATCCATCATTTATTTAACTAATACTGTCTGTACATTTCAGATATGAAAACTAGAATGGGTTTATGACAGCAAAACTTGGTTTGAACAAGTATATTATAGCATGAGCATCACTTGATTGTGGTAAACAAATATGTTAAAATTAAAGTCCCTGGAACATGGAATTCCTGGTTAAGGTTTGGAGGTTGAGCATAAGGAGGGGTAAAAAAGGGTTTCAGTGAACTGCAAACACTGCATATCAGTCATGGAGAAGTAATAATTAGCCTGTGTCAGAAAAGTTAGCCTGTACAGAATAACTATATGGTACACATATACAGTATAATTAGGTGCTTATACATATATTCTCTATAATAATACAGAGACTGTGCCTGTCTGTAACAGGCAAAGTGGATGTCTTCATTTTCCTTTCATGTTGCCGAAAAATGCATGTCTAATATGTTAAATTTTCTGACGTTACGGCGCGATGAAAATAACACTACTTTAACGCTAATATCTTATATTAAATTAATGAAGTGCACCTAAAACTTTGAGGCTAAATAACTTGGAAATGAGGTGTTGACTTCAATGATTTTTCACCGCGTGGGTAACTAGAGACCACCTAAACCTGGGTCCCCGTGTCTGTTTCACAATGGACGGGTTGATGACGTCATCAAAAAACCTTCAAACCCTAATATCTCTGCAACCGTTTATCAAAAGTACATGATCCTATACATTTTCTTGACCAACATTTCAAGATCTATGCCATGAAGGCAACAGGTAAACAAATAAATTTTTTTTTTAGGTTTTAACAGCCATTGCTAACGTCAGGAAAATTTTAAACCCTGATATCTCCTTAGGCGTTTGGCGAAAACATATGATCCTGTACATTATTTTAATCAGCGTTTTAACCTCTACACAATAGAGGCAATGTGAAAACAAGGTTCTATTTTTTTGTGGGTGAGTTACTGGCGTCATCAAAATTAAAATAATGCTTCTTAATTTTTTTTAATCTGCCTCACAGTGGATTTTTCTACGGGCTTTATTGACTAGTAGCTTTATAATGACAGTTAATATCTTTTTTTTTCATCATTATAAAATCAGAATTATCGTTTTTCCCTGAATAATAACAAAGGTGATTTCAGGCAAGTTTTCAAATGCAATTCTAAGTTTTCTTATTAAAGCTCCTGGATTCTCCTAAACTTGCCTGATTTATTGTTGAAATACTAAATTAGTTTTGTCAATTCCAGGACAAAAAGAGAATGCCCAAAGCAAGTAAACCTTCATTAAACAGATTTATTGAGGAAATTGCATCAAATACAGCTTTTGTGGTATCCTTGCTATTATCATTTTTGTCAAAGTGATGTGCAGGAACATTGACATATACAAGGCTCAATGTTGTACCATTAACAAACAATCTTGTAACTAGAAAATGTATATGGTTGGCACACATAGTTCTTAAACCAGCCCTTGTAATTCAGCATTTTATGAGTCAACAAATAATTGCTGTTGTAATTTCCACACTTATGGGAACAATGCAGCAATTTTGTAGCTTTGGCAGCAAAATTTGCTGATGTTGTTTTTGAGCTTGCAGATTTACACCATATTTCTCACATTTTGTTGTTTTGATTGTTTATTTTTTTTAACTTTGAATGATTTTTTACGTACTAAAGAAAAGTATTAACCTAAGGTTTTGTAGTCCAAATTTTTGAAAATGATTATAATAATATGAAGATTTATAGTGTTTTTGAGAGGCAATATTGACATGTGCTTTTTTCATAAAAAATAAGACAAAAATTTATCCTAATTTTTATATGAATGTTGCCCTGGCCCCCATAAACTGTGTTGATTCTGTAGACTCAAGATTTTGGCAGGATTTTAACTTTTACTTCTTAAAAATCATGAAATTTAGGACTCAAAGATTTAGGCATTGCAGTATGTTTGGATATTATTTTCTTAGTAATTTAAATACAATGTTCTTACTGGCTTTACTTGTCTTCTGTTGTATTAATGAGACCGGAATAGTAGCTTCGCCACAAAATACAAATCAAACAGAATGGTTATGGCAACTGTTCAAGACAAATGGAATGGGAGACCTTGAAAACTTCTATGAGTTTTTAAACAGAGTAACACACGGTGAAATCTTCAACATTTCTCTAAGAAATCATCAACTGCTTAAGGTAAATACATTATGCTCTCATATTTTTTTGAAGTTAAACCATAATGTGTTTAAGAGTTTTATATGCATCTAGGAAATGGGTTATGTGGACCTTCAAATAAACAAAACAGAAATCCCAGATTTTGATTGCATTGTAGAAAAATCAAAACATTACATCAAAGCAACATCTGTACATAAGTTGACACCTCATGATATCGATATTGTTGCTGCCATGGGTGATTCTCTGACTGCAGGATTTGGCGCTTGCGCGTACACCTTGATTGATTTATTCGTGGAATGTCGAGGTATATCATGGAGTATTGGTGGCGATGATGATATTCACAAACATATCACATTACCAAATATTTTAAAAGAATACAACTCTAATTTGAAAGGGTACGCAGTTGGTATCACCCCTCCACTTGTGGCATTTCCAAATGAACACTTGGATGTAGCTGTATCAGGTTGGTCATGTTTTGTCTGCATTCTCTTTATTGTTATTATTATCATGTTTTTCCTACCTTGTAGAACTTTCTTTTTTGGATTTGCTCTAAAAGGTGAAATTTAGCAGAACTTAATTTTGCAAATAGGGGCTAAAATCGCAAAAACAAGTTCCACAAAAGTAAGTTTTAAAATAATTCTTTTTGCAAAATATTTCTTTGTAAATGAGAAAAGCACATGCTTTTGTAACTAAAATTGTGTTTATTTAGGTGCTACATCCTATGGTATGTTGAAACAAGCGAAACATTTGGTGGAGAAAATGGTGCTGGACTCCAAGTACGATTTTTTTGGTTCATGGAAAGTGTTAACTTTTTTTATTGGTGGGAATGATTTGTGTTCATGTTGTCGAAGTTACAAAGACTACAATGTGGAATATTCTCCTGAAAATTATGTGAAGGGTACAACTTTATTTTGTATGATTGGGGTGTGTCTAATTATGATGTCAAAGGCCATAAAAGAAATAAGGCGTTAATAAATTTTTGTGATAAGCTCTCATCTATCATCATTCCGTAATTTGACCATATATTTTTTTAATGTTCCAGGAAAACCCATAATTTTTTTTAGAAGTTACGGCAGCGCTAGATTACCTACACGATAGAGTTCCAAAGATGTTCGTCAATTTAATAAACGCTCCTGATGTAACAATTCTTAACGACTTGCGATCGTTGTATTGTGATCTTCCCCATCTTATTGAGTGTAAATGTGGCACAGTGTGGGGGAAAAAAGCTAGAAATTACACACATTTTACTGCTCAAAAGTACCACCAACTCTTCCGAGATTTGGTGGAATCAAGGAAGTATGTTATGTCATATGCCTCTCTTTTTTATCGGTTACTGCTTTTTTAAAAAGTTTCTAAATACCTCTGTTAAACATTTCACAGTAAATGTTGCATTTATACTGGACGAATCATTAATGCTGGATGGTTAAGTAATATGTTTGCAGAGATTTATTTTTTGGAATTCAAGTCCAAATATTTGCGGAATTTATTTCTGCCATTCTGATATCAAACAAACATTTCGCGAAAGATTTTGGGTTTGAACTTTCGCAAGGAATATAAAAGTTAGTTACTATTGTGTATTGTAAACATTTTTCTTCCATACCATTTTTTTGCGAATTTCTGTTTACAAAATGCTTTACGGGACTTGCGAATATAGGTTAAATTTCAAACAAATATAAAAAAGATTTAATGCGGCATTAATCAATCCTTAAAAATTTAATAACTAAAACAATAATGATGTTGTTTCAAATTTGAAAAAAAATGCTAAAACTTTATTTTGTTGATTTCTCATCCTCATTTTAATAAGACAGTCAGGATGAGGAATCTAAATTTTACAATCTTAGGTACGACACTAGAGACGATTTTACGGTGGTGCTACAACCATTTTTCGACGAAACGATCATACCACGCAAACCAAATGGTAAGGTCGACACAACCTACTTTGCTCCTGATTGCTTCCACTTCTCGCGTAAAGCTCATGCGGCTTCTGCACTTGCGCTGTGGAACAGTATGCTTGAACCTGTTGGAAGCAAAAGTAAAGAGTGAGTGTATTCTTTACTACCAGCTTTACTGCTAATATTCTGCATGTTTGACGTCTTCCTCACTCTCCATCTTTGTTGTTTTTTAGATGGCACACGGGTGAATACTATAGATGCCCCACTAAAAACAAGCCATACTTTTATACGATGGAGAACAGTAAGGGGTACGGAGAGAAGGAAAATGCCAAAACTGGGAAAGCAAGCATCTTTCAAAGAATGCGTGAGTGTATTGTGAGATTGCATACCTTTTTTGTAGGAACGTCGACCGCTAGACAACATAATTGCGTCACGAAGGGTATAAACAACGCTCAATTGAACACTCCACGCGCGAATGAGTACACTTTGTTTTTGTTCATTTTGTGCTTTTTATGTATCTGTTTCTTAATGATAAAAAAGTATAAAACAGACGAAAATTTAGACCCTAAGTAATCCTTTTTGGGCTATGACAAATTTTATTTAACCGTAAAAATTCGATTATTCACTTCTATCGGATATATATCGCACGTAAGGTTTCGATTTCAAAATACATACGAGATATATTTTGAAATCGAAACCTTATACAATGTGGTATTTATTTCCCAAAATTTCTGTACTAGGATAAAGTTTGAAGCCTGGAAGCTATAAAGAAAATTTGCTTTAATGTCTAAAACTTTCGTGACCTGGAATTTTTACGAATTGTCCCATTCGCTAAATTTGTACTAATTTTATAAGAATTTATTTTCGCGAATCCATTGATTGGTTATTGATAGATTTATGTTACCAGAGAGGACAATTGCGATGCCGAAAAATTTGAAATTTGTCATACATAATTGCATTGTTTTTATATGATCTAATAAATAGTATGCCACTCGGGCCGGCTATATCATTGCTTTCTCGGAACAATTTTGATTCGCAGGGATCTTAATTTATGGAAATCCACTGTTTTTTAAAAACAATTGCATTACAGCCTTTTTTAAAGTAAATTTTAAACAACATTTACGAATATGTTAATTCATGAAATTTTCTTGATTTCAATGAAATTAAATTTTCCCAAGCCTAGATTTAACACACAGTCATTTTTCGCGCTACTTGAACCCATTAAACCACCACACATTATTCACGATTATTAATTTCATGATCAATTTTGTGTCACAATACTTTGAATCTCGTCATTTGAGTTTTTTAATTTCACAAAATCTAATTTCCGTAAATTAGAAAGAAATATTACGCTTACGTCAATTTTCGGCTGAATCTGCAATAACCATGTGCCCGAAAATTATACGAATTAAGGTACACATTCGTTACATTAAATTATAATATATTATAGATGCATTTAGGAAAATACCGTAAAATGCCGTAATCAAGCGCACCAGGCTATAAGTGCACCCGTGAATAAGCGCATCAGGTTATAAGTGCACCTGTTAATAAGCGTATCAAAGTCCTACTATCACTGCTGATAAGCGCTGCGCTTGATTACGGCATTTTACGGTATATATTTTATACGGTACACAGTTAATTATAAATGCACGTCTGATAATTTATTTTGATAACACATAATTTTTTAAAGATAATAGTACATGGTGTAAAGAGCTTTACTTCTGCTGCACCAAACAGATCTCTCTACCATTTAATCCGAACGTGTTAAAATACCGTTGGAGACAATGATATGAGTCTTATATGCAGAGGGTGATTTTGAAGTGTTAGGCGCTTTTTTAAATTTAATAATTTTTCACACGCATATTTAAATCGCAATTTTTAAATTTTTTATATTATTGCTTGACTAAAATATTTTTCACATATATTTGTATATAATTAAATGGAAATATTTTAAATTTAGTTTAGTTGAATTTGATACATTTATAAGAATAATAAAAATACGCAACACAATTTCTAATATTGCTTCAAGATTTGGCCTATCAATTGTCAAAGTGACCCACCCTCCATAGGTCCTGGAATTGAAATTGCTGTTCCTGATTCTCACTACTGACAAACCAGTGCCTTTTGTCTCTTTTTTTTCTCGCCGTTCAGTAAAAAAAAAAAGAGACAAAAGGCACTGGGGACGAGTTTGGCTTCATGTGTATTTACAGGAAAGTTAAAAAAGCAACCTTATCCCAGAGATCACTTTTGACAAAACGGCTGCCGTACTGTAAGAATATCATAGGCGTAGAACAGCCCTGGGGAATAGGTTGTTAAATAAGATGACCGAAAGATTCTGTGGTGACATACTTGCAAAAAGATTAGCTGGCAGTGATTAACATACTACTTTTTAACACACCTGTTCGTTCTACATACAATATGCAAGTTAGTTGGAAAATGTACCGAAAATAAAATAGAAAATAAGATATTTTCTTTCAATCTACTTGTGAACGTCAGAAACTATGCAAGCGCTGTTCTACAAGTTATGAAAACTGTAATGTAAGCCAATGTTACTACGCATTCGTTTTGTGGTAGAAAAAAGAGAGGATGTTTTTTTCTGTATTTTTAAAAAGATCTTAAATGGTAGTTTTGTACAGGTTTTATCTTGTCTGGGGGATAAAAAAATAGCAGTCACTGATCGCGTTAGGCGGGTGGCCGTCTAATAGAGTGGCAAATGACTATAAACTACATTAGAAGGACTCAAATGCGATCGTCTCAGACAGGTGGTCGTTAGAGAAGGTTTAAGTTTTTTAAATAAATCTACTCCAAAATATTTATTTACAAACGCCTAAATAAGCAAATCATTTTAAAATCTGAACATTTCGATATATACAATCCTATATTTAATATGAGGCTAGTAACTTAATTTTCCACAACACCAGTTTCTCTCTCGATCGAGCTTAGTAACGAAATCACAGTATGACGCAATAACTTTGTCTCGCTTGTTCTGATATCACCGAAGCTTCTTTGCTACTCGTTTGCGATTCGCTATCACTCTCTGATTCAGGTTCTGACTCTTTGCATTCTGTGTAGCTACAGATGAACTTGCATGGGATTAGCGAATTGTCCTCGCTAGAGCTGAAAATACAATAAAAAAGTGATATATGTATCGATAATAAGAAAACTAAATTTAGGATACCTAATCGCTAAAAAGAAAGTCGGTAACAATTTTTAATGGGTAAAAAAATTACGAAATTTAAAATCAAAATTTTTAAAATCAAGCACTATTTGAGATAGAACGGATAAGAAAAAATATCCAAAGAAAATCATAAAAATATTTTTTTTAAATAATAATTTTAATTAAAAAATTAAATTCGAAAATATTCAATCTTTATATCTCTTAATTTTGCAGTTATTTTGATTTCTAATGCACTAAAAAAAGAAAAAGAAAAAAAACAGTGTAAAAACTTAAACAGCAAAAAAAAAAGTCCGTAAAGAATTTGGCAAAATATTAATCATCGAGTCAAAATTTGGTCACTTTTTACCGCCTTTTTTACCCCGAGTGAATAAAACTTACCCTTTTCTCTTCTTCGCTCGCCGTGCTTGATCCCATACTCGAAGCTGCATACCACCAGTAACGAAACAAAGCTTAGAATCTACCTCCTCAACACGGAATGTGGTGATGGAACCAGAATTCTCCTTTGTATCTCGTATAGTTCCAAGATACTGAAAGTCTGGTAAGGAACGAACTAAAAAAAAAATGTATACCTTCATGTTTCTCTTTATTCCGTCACTACTCGCAGCTACCATCTTTAACTCACAGACAGACAGCGGGTCTTATTTAGAATCAAATAAGCTTGCGTTTTGTAAGAGACCTTTATGAGTTTATCATTTCTTACCATTAATATACCCATCGCCTTTATCAACATCAGAACCAACACTGAATAAGAAAGGACGACCTTGAACCTCGCCAATACTCAACGCTTCTGTTGGACAGTACTCGTTTAAGTTGTTGCGCAATTTGATGACCTCTCCTGCAAAAAAAACAGTAAAAATATATTTGATTTGGATTGCATACACGTTCTTTATTAGAAATATCTCATATTTCCCTGAAGCAACCGTTTTAGGCCTGAAAATTTAAAAAGGGGTTTTAATGTTTGCTTAGGGTAGAAAAAAAAACAGTGTGTTAGAAAACGTCGTAAACCGATCTAATTAAGTAGGGCATAAAAAGCGAAGCTATTGACAAGTAGAATAAATAGAAATAAATTGAATTTCCATTCGAAATATGCCTGTATTATATTTTCTTGAAGATTATTTATCTCTCCAAAAACATTTAAATTTTGAAATACTGTATTCTAAACGTGTAAAATTCTCATTAAACTATTTCTTTTGTTTTGTGGGGAAGGCAAATGACTTCATACACTCAAATAGGCGAAGTTTTGGCTTAAGTCTTGCTACATGAATTCTAAGAAGAGCTAAAACTGTTGTCTAGGGTAACTGAGAGGGTATGGTAATTCAAACGTTGTACCAGTTACTATGCAGAATGTAATACATAAAATCTTCAGTATTCTTTACCCTTCTGATAGTCCAATACTTTCACGTTAAAACCATCATCACCATAGATGACGTAATCATTCCATGACGTAATACAGTTAATCTTTGATGTATTTAGTAGGGGTGTAGCCGCAACGTTTTCTTTACTTTCTTGTTTGATCTTGATGGTAGCAAGATCCAACACAAAGATGGCAGCATCACCAACTTTTGGGTCATGAATTTTAATGATGCCATCAGATGAACCCGATGCAATCTTACGATCAGATAAAATCTAAGGTGGAATATATTCGTAAGTTTGCACAAATTTTTAGTTTTCTCAATAAGATTACAGTGAAACTCATCAGGTAAATGACCCATGGATACGCCCACTACCGTACAATTAAGACATTTTTACTAGGTCTTGTATCTCGCAGGTAAAACCAACCGTGGATTATTCCACTCAACCTTATATATTTAATAGACAGAAATGGTGTATTTCTTCTTTCAGAAATGGTGTACTTCTTTCACACTTCGTTAGAAAGTAGGTGTATCGTCGTTCACCGTGAAACTAATAAAACTACTATTTCTCGAGAGATAACAACTGATCTGGATTTAAGCTACGATAGTTCTTGTTGTATAATTAGATCTACTCGCGTAAGCATACCCTTTACTCGAAAGTTTGTTAAATTTTACCCAAATTTAAAATTACTTCACCCAAGGCAAACAAAGGTTTTTCTCACGTGCATATTAACAAATATAGAAGTTTATACAAGGTTGTCATTTTTGTTATAGATATAAACTTGGTGAGTTTTAATTTTTAATGTGATTTTCAAAATTTTTTTGAGAAGATAATGGTTGAGAAGATTTGAGGGGGCTTTTAAAGGTGACTCCATGAGTGAAGAACAAACCATTGTGGTACAACAAAAGTTTACTAAAAACATGCGACAGGTTGTAAAATCAAAATTGAGGCCAGAGTTGTTTATAACAATCTACTTTTCTGAAGGAGAATTAAAGAGTTTCGAGTAGACGTGAAAATCCTGTCAGAGTTTCTCGTTCATCCATTGTTTCCTCACAATTTAGTGTTAATAAAGAAATGTGCAAGGGTGATAAAAAGAAAAAAACAAACCTTTACAGCTGACACAGCATCTTCGTGTGCTCTCACTGTAAACAACTGCTGACTGCTCTCAACATTATACAACTCAACCTTACCCCCCTCTAAAAAGAAACAGTAAAATTGTCTGGTAAGTTAGAACTTTCTTAAAAAGAAAAAAAACTTACTTGAAATATTCTGTTCAACCTACCCGTCCCGATTGCAACAACACCAGCTGAATAATCGAGGCAAAGCACAGGTGAATACACGTATATGGATTTCATAGTTTCCCCTAAAATATGAAAATGAGTGAAAATGGTTGCGATAAAATCAGAAGTTATACCTAATTCACAGTAATCTTCAACAATAGTCGTCTAGCAACACAATATATCTTAACTCAAGGTTGAAATTATAGATACTTTCAACTGCTTACTTGCAAAATAATGTGAAAATAAAAAAAAATATTTTAAGGGTATAAAACAGGTGTTTAAAAACTTCTTGGAAAATCTCCTCTAAGAAACATCGAGGCTAAATCCAAAAGTTATGTTCCTTATTAAAAACAAATAATTTATTTTAGGCATTTACGCAAAAATGTAAAAAATTCGCAAAAATAAGTAAAAGAAATATTCGCCAAAAATAAATACGCGCAAAAATCAAAGTTTCCAAAAAAATAAATACATATCTGCAAAAATTACCTCTGTTCTGTTTCGTTCAAAATGAAATATAGCAAGGAAAACATAAACACAATTTTGCGCAAAAGTTAATACGCGGAGATTAATTTAACGCAAAAGATTTTAAAGTGTACCTTTCTCGAGATCCCAAACTCTTAACGAACAATCATACGACGCCGTCACGGCATTCGGATAAGTGGAAAACGGTTTATCTCTCATAAAGCATACACCAGTAATAGCTGCGTCATGTCCACCTAGACTTTTGAGTTCTTCACGCGAAGATGCTATCCATAATTTCAAACTTGTATCTCGACTATAAGAAAAAGGAAAACAATGTTTATGAGGAGAAGGTTTAGCATCATGACTCACTTGAGAATTATACAGAGACACAAATAATCAAAATGGAAATCACATACCTTCCACTGACAACAAAATTTCCACACAAGTCAACCGCACACGCGTCGTCGTGATGGCCTTCTAACAACCCAACTTTAAGATTCAGGTCTTGGAACAACTGTTCTGTAATAGACGGATTTCCCGGTTTCGTTTTTGCACTTTCGACACTACTCTTGGGTTTACGCTCTCTTAAGGACTTACGCGTAATAGTTAGCGCCGTATCTACTTTTACGGTTGTTTCAGTAGGAGTAGACTGATAACTTTTTATTTTATCCTCCTGATCAGCGTTATCTTTTTCACGTTCTTCGTCTGTTTTTAGGTCGTGCACACCGTTAATTTCAGTTTTCTCATTATCGTATCTACAGTTCTCACTATTTGCAGCATTAACCTCATCTTAAAAAAAAGAAATAAAAATTAACGCTTTGCGGAGGTCTGAGAATTTGAAACTTTGACCTAAGAGCTTACCAAAGTCAGAGAAAAACTCTTTTTGAAAGAAGTTATTTGAAAGAAGTCAATTTTATAAGAGAAAAAGACTGCGAATTTTTTGTCCACGTTTTTCTTCTTTAGCAATGAGGTTATCACATGAGTCTTTGTTACTATAAAAATAGACAAAGATTCCTTTGAGCACAAACCTACCATTTAGATTTTTGTGGTCAAACTCCACTAAGGCGTTGACTTTCCTTGTCGCTCCTTCATCTACCACCGATGTGTCTTGCACCTTTTCAGTTAGTGCAACCATGGCTTGTTCTTGTCCTTCAAGCAACTCGTGTAATTCGCAGCGGAGAGAATCTTTGGTCTTTATCTAAAAAAGCGAAATAAAATATTAATCACTATCTACGCTTATGAAGCTATGCCAACATGTGTTTGCAACGAAGATTCATAACTTACAAAAGTGTTTAGGAAAAAGATATAACGCTTGTCTACAGTAAACTTTGATAAACGTCTTAACCAAACAAAAGTATAGTTTTTATGCCGAAAATGATGATTCAGCAAAAACATGCATATAAAAAGCTAACTGTCAATCATGACATGAAACTGTGTCTGTTTATCATGTTACAGCGAGAATAATATTAAAACATATATGCTGAAAATGAGAGCATAAACATGCTCAATTTTGATTGGTACATGAGCTTGAATAACTACTATAAGACCTCAAATGTGGGATGGGTCAGTGCGGTTTAAATATCTAACTGTTTGATAGGTCAAACATGTTTGGCCATACAAGTTCAATGAACTCAACAAACAGAAGTATTCAGTGTGGGTGAAAATGTCTAAATTGTCGCAATAGCGGTCGATATAAAAATACAGGTAAATGTTACTCAAAAAAATTTGGTTCAGGGGTACAGCTTTCGAATTAAAACATCCTAAGATCTCCCGTCTATAAGAAATGGTTACAAAGATTAAAAAGATACAAACAAGTATATAAAGAATTATAACCCTTTTGAAAGGGCTGGGTGATGTAAGAGGAATTTAAGCACCTCAAAAACAAACAAAAGGAAAACATTTTACAGTCGCACGATAAAGCGGAATAACAATCTTAATACAGGAATAAACTTAGGTATAGAAAATTCATAAATATTAGTCGTTTACCTGTGAAAAAATCGGTCGTCCTTACAATTCCACGCTATTTTGTGTGCTCGAAACACGGCTTTTTTCTTTTGCACACACACAAACAGACAGATAGAGTACGGGTATTATTAAGAGGCAAGTGCCAACAGGGTGACCACTCATTTTCAAAGAGTAAATTACACGACTTCTTTAGAAGTTTTATGCTTAGCAAAAAGAGAAATTTCAATGAGAAATAACGTAAACAGTTGCCATAAACTGGAAACTAAAAACCCGCACCTAAACAAAAAATACAGTTAGAAAAATTATTTTCCAAAAGTTTTCCCATTCTTGCAACTTTCCAGAAGTTCTATTTTTACAACTTTCTAGGAGTTCTTCCAGTAGTTCTTCCAGGAGTACATCCAACTTCCAGGAGTTTCAAAGAGTTTCCAGGAGTAGTGGCCACGCTGGCTTAAGCAAACAAGCAAAGATGATATAAAAAACAAACAAGTCAAGCATGCATTATGGCTTTACCTACCATATTTTTATTTCTATTCTCATCTACTAAAATATCATGCCTATCAGTTTTAATCACTTTAAATCCTCTTCTCTCTTTCTTCTCAATATTTCCAGTGATTAGTTTTATTTCTTCATCTTCATCAGAAGTATACGTATCAACCATATCTTCAAAAATACCAGAATCAGTACTTAGCAATCGTGCTTTCAATTCAAATGTGTATTTCCTGTCAACGTTATCCACCCTTACGTCGCCGAAAAAAGCTTCAGAAGAACGTACAACATGTTTTTCCGGAGAAGCGTTCATCTTAGACGACGCACACACGTGGACGAACAGAACTGCAGATCGAATATTCTCAGATACGTCTCAAAACAACTTAACAAACTCTAAATTATTTCTTTTTACCACAGTTATTTAAAACCTCTTAAAAACCACTTTAATATATCTGACAGAACTTTCACAAGCATTTTATCGAAGTCATTAATACTTTTTATGTAACAGCCCAAATGCAAGATTAGAACTTTGGCGCAGTATTTTAAAACTTTAAGTAATTAAAAATGTCTACATGGCTCACGCCAATATCCTATTGTTTTCAAAAACGGATTAGTATCTTTGTATTGTAAAAACAATTTTCGGATTAATTAAATCATTTATAAACAAGAACACAGTGATAAAAATATTTTGATGACTTTATGATTTTTAACTTTATAATGAACTTATCGAAATAACGCAACTCTTTCTTATGCATCACTGAAATAGTTTGTTTTGCCCATTGCCTAGATATAGATAAACTGAATGGCATTGGAAACAATAATGTTAGTGAAAATACCCCTCTCTTCTCTCTGTCGTAGTTCTTTGAACATGCTTTCGGCCGGAAAAGGAGTGTGGTGTATTATTCTACCAAGAAAAACAATGCAAGCAAAAATAAAAATTGTTGCACCAAGACATCAAGCAACCTCGACTTAGACGATACACCTTAATTATCAAACTTAAAACTTTTAGTTAAAAAAATAAATAATGTGTACCTTTTCCATTTCTTCTGACGACAGTTCTCTCTGTAAACGTTTCAATTTGTCGATTTGTCGAAGTTTCTTCCGCAGTTTACGAATTTGGTTCACACTGGAAGCAGTAATGTAACTGCTCTCACTTGCACTTTCTGTCATATCTTACATAATTTTTACACTAAAACAACAAATTAATCTGCAAGGTGCTAATAATTACAATAACATAGTACAATAAATCCTCATTTATGTATTGACAGCCTATCAAGCTAAAAGGCAGTGATCTCAATACTCACATCACATCACTCCATCCACCAGTCCATGTCCACCAAAAACTTTGACAAAGTTTTCCTATTTTTATAACAATAAGTTTTCCCTTTATTTTTTTTAGAGTATTTTAAGTTCTCAGAAAAAAGACCCAAAATAAAATAACCAAATGTATCAAAACTAGTTGAAGGTTTTTGTGTTGAGAATGATGAATATTCAAGGGTTTCAGGCTTATCTATTTTAGTTGAAGAGAAACTGCTATTATGCCCTGACAAAATCTACATCGTTTAAAAGATGTATGCGTCTCAAAAACAAAAAAATATAAAAAACCATACTGTAGAAAAAGAAATGATGAATTTTATTGTGCAAAAAGTTTAATACTAACAGAAAGAAATAACTGAGAAGAAATTAGCAATAAAGCCAATAATAGTTCTTCAACTTTATTATAAAATACATGCATATATTCAGTACCTAGTTGAAGTCACTCTCATAAAATATTAGAAAAGTTCCACCGTTGTAAAAAAAATTTAAAGCTGCTTGTGTATGAATTCCATGTAAAAATACCATAAACGAAAACTATTTCTTAAAACTCGGAAATGGGTTTTGTTTACTAATGATCAGCTTTTGATGTTGCAGAGAAATGTAGCCTTTAATATGACCCTCGTAGATTAAGTTTGCTAAAATACAATGGACTTCATCTGTTTCCACATCAGTTTGTCCCATGTAATGTAATGCAACACGAAAAGCCTACAAAAAATACACAAGTAAAAATATATTTAAAATGACTGCAAATATCTTGATGTAGAATAAAATTGTCAATAAACATGGTGACTACAAAAAAAAAATAAAAAAAAAATCCAGGATATTCGAGAACGTGTTTCTTATTTTCTGTGGCAATTAAGATTCCAGAATAGTTAAGGCTTAAAATGGCTAACCATGCCATTCCAGGAATTTCACTTGAGAAATAAATTCATCTTTTAGTTTTTTTAGCACTTTGTAAGGAAATTCTTTTGATAGAGCTGCTGTAACAAGATTTAATTGCAAAGAATTTAACTCAACATAAATACTTTCCTAGGATAATTTTAAATTTTTGCCAACAAAAAAGGATTTACCTGGACTAAATTCTAACGGATTTTCAGCAATTTTTAAAAAGTTGAGTCAAGCTTTCTTTTTAGCAAATTTTGATTTTTTAAGGTTTAACTAACCTCAATTGGAAGTTGATGTGTGCTGAGTATAAGTGCAGTTTTTTTGAACAAGTTTCTATAAGTAATAATCTTTAACTTCTCCAGGATCAGGTATATTCCTGATTTTATGAAGAAGGTCTGATGGTCGTCCAAGGCTTTCATTAACAACAACAAATTACCAGAGGATACAGCATTACGAACATCCACAAACGGGAGCAAATTATTTCTTTTAAGAAGTTTGATGCTTGGCATCTTACCTGAAAACAAACACGAGTTAAAGCTAATTTCAATACAAAAATTATAATTTTTTGGTCTGTGTTTTTGTGCAACTCCTCCTCCTGCATTAGTGTGCTAACCCATTTTTTTTAAAGTTGGCAAAAAATTGCTAGGTGATACATTTATTTGCTTACCTGTTTAAAGGGGCTACAGAAGGGCTGTTGGTTTTCGACTTTATTGACTACACAAAAGTCAAGCTGATGGCGGCGAAAAACAAACTGGCTATTTTTCCAGCATGTATGTAATTTACAGACTCAAACATATAGATATATCAAGAATTTTTATCTTCTCCAGCCTTGGGCATGTTTTCATCCAGGATGAGTCTCGCTGAAATATTTCTTTGTAATATACTTGTGGAAAAAAATATTAAACCAGCAAGGAAAGTGCGCTGGTCTGTTCATTGCGCAAAACACCTTTGCCGGATTTTTAATATGTGCGCGGGATATACGGAATGTGCGCATTTTAACCGGTTCGTAGCCCCTTTAATTAACATGTCGGTTAACAGACAGTTAAAATCTAACTAAATGACTATTACTGTATAAGAACTTACCACCCTAAAAATCTAAAATTTTTAGCAATGTGTCATACAATGTGTCATAAGATATATACTATTTTTTACAACTTTATTCAAGAGTACATGTTAAGATAAGATAGAAGACTCACCTAGTTGCATTTTAACAGGAAGCAAGTATATCAATATTGTTCTTTTGTTCTTCTTTGAGGCCTTGTGACAATGTTCAAATGCATAGGAAAGATATTCATCTGCAAGTTTATAATCAGAATCAAACATTGCTTTCTTACCAACAAAAAATCTGTACGTAACTAAATGTGCTTTTGGAAACATATCTTTGATGGGCAAACTATCGATTGCACGAATTAACGGTTTGCATAGCTGAAGTTTGTTTATTCGAAAGTAAATTTTAAATAGTTGATTCACAATTCCCAGCATTCCCCACTTTTTAGAGTTTTCGATTGCGGCTCTTGTGTCACTCACACATACTCGGAAACAGTTCATAAGATACTCCGCTGACTTTTCCAACATTTCATCTGCTGTACCCACTCCCATTTTCACACGTTGAGTGTCAGCGTTAATTGCAAAAACTCGCAAATCAAGACAAAGATTATATAACACAGGTAACGCCCAATTCTCTTCCTTCTGTGTTTGAAAAACTTTGATGAAGTTTTGAATGACCAGTATGTGGGATTTGTAGGCTTCATAATAATCATTTTCTCCTATCGCCCACACTACACGAAGATGACTGGAAATCATATCATCTAGTGGAGGATCAAAGAATCTTTCTGTTATGTGAGCAGCTTCTGGAATTTGTAGCTTATGACTTGCAACATGTGCATCTTTGTGGCTAATAAGTTCCGACCAGTAGTTACCATCATGTTGTTCAATAGCTGAACATACTTCTTCCATGTATTGCGTGGCTGATAAGTGCGCCATTTTCAAATTTTGCTGAAATAAAAAATAGAACATGATAAGTAACTAAAATTGTGATGGTTCTGTTTCACACAAACATGTTGAAAAGATTTGGCACAAGGGGTTAAAAAAATCACATAAGCGCATGTCACTTTTTTTCTTTGAAATTTGAAGAAACAACCACATTTTTTTAGGGTAGTTAACAAATATATACAATCAGGAGAAACCTAGTTCCAGCTTTTAAAAGTATAAAAACTATTTTACAGTCCCCCTCTGTAGCAATCCAACAGTAACTTTGATTAACATTATGCAGGTCTCCCTATATATATTTAAGAGTTTCTATGCACTTTTTCACCAACAACAACAAAAAAATTTTTAGGGTAGCAAATTTAAATTTAAATACTAAGTTTAAAAAAATTTAACTATATAGTTTCATTTATATTGTGCTCAATTTTAAAACAGGTCTAGTCTTAACACTAGACCGACCAATCGTTTGAACGTGATAAGCAGGGCCACATCTAAATATACATACAGTAAGGAAAGTCCAGTCCAATAGAAAACAAGGATAATTTGAGAATTTTCTTACAGAATGACACAAGCACAACAATATAAGAATTGAGCCATAACTCCCAGCAGTATGCTTTTAAAGCAATTAGAAACATTTTACAACCATAACATTAAAGCAAATCACATTATTTTTTGCACCAAATTCTGTGACCACTTCTTAGATGTTTTTTTAGCTCCATTAACATTTTCAAGCCTCTCCTATTTGCAGCCAACTGATCACACACCATTCTTGTAAACATTATCAAGTATATAGACTTCAAATTTGCTATAAGCAAATTCTCTCATGTGAATCATTTAAAGAAGCTATATAACAACACAATATGATTAAAAAATTCTACATAACTGCAATAAAATGCCAATATGAATCACTGTGAACAGAAGCTTTATCCTACCAGCATTAAACTCAGCATTTGCTGACTACTGGTAACAGGAAATAAAAAGTCTGTCCACATCTTCTATGCTTCTATTACAAACTGGTTTTACAAATAATGTCTAATATGTATAATCAGGCCTATCAATAAGAAAATAACAACCAAGCAATAAATGGCTCCCCCAAGGTTACAATGATTTAAACTGGGCGAGCATCTAAATAAATAGAATAAGTTTATAAACACATATTTTGACAAAGTCATTTTTATTTATTTTATTTTATCTTTCTTTATATATTTTGGTTCTTTTTTACTGTAAATAATAAAAAAGATAACATTGATTTCCATGTGAGATGAATTGATATTGCTCAGCCAGAAAAACGTTTTTTGGAATTGGAGGAGCAATTAATGGCTCAGCTAGCAATTGCTCTCCCCTTATTGATAGGCCTGTATAATATGCCTTTAACTATCAAATACAAATGTATAACATTCACTTGTAATAAATTTTTTTTATAATTTATTAATGCATTCAATGCATTCCGATTTGGTGATAATTGAATTACAACGCATTTACTTTGTTTTTATTCCTATAGATAGACAGGTATTTATGCAACCTTAAGTTTGTAAGGTACCTAAAATTATAATGAATACACAAGTAATAGTGTTTCTAATGTCTTGCAGATATGTCAATATTGCTTCCCTGCTAGAGACAACTCATTGTTTCGAGGTGCATTGGGCAAGCAAGACCACTTTGCAAACATATATATATTGAAAAATGTCAGCCATTGCCTAGCAGGAAAATGATTTTGTGTTGGGTGAAGAAAAGGACAAAATAAATGTGAATATTGTGGCAATAAAATGTATATTATTAAACAAATAATTGAGATATGATTTACTTATTACGTTTTGATAAAATGATCTTTCCCAACCACCACTATTTTCAGCATTGAAAAAAAGTTTCAGCAGACGTGTTTCATTAATCGGGATAAACCTTACGATGTATGAGGATAATTTGCCTAATGATGATGTTGTAGAAGGGCTATCAGCTATCCAGATCAAAACTGAATGGGTCGTGGGGACTAATAGGAAAATGAACATTGGCAAACCTGTAGGTGTTGTTGCAGAGATGGTAAAAGTCTTGCTAATCAGATTATAAAGGATGATGTTATCCTGAGTGACTGGCAGTCAAGTTTAACAGTGAATTGTTTCAAGCCAAGGGTGGTGCATTTGAAAGAGGTAACTGTAGAGGGTTGATGTTGGTTGATCAAGCAATGAAAGTTATTGAAAAAGTGGTTGATAAGTTGTACTTAGAGAAAAAATTGACATATAGATACAATTTAGTTTTTTTCAAAAACGTGGTACTACAGATATAATTTTCTTAGTTTCAGGAAAAGTATTTAGGAAAGAGAAAAAATCTCTATTTTGCCTTTGTAGATTTAGAGAAGGTTTTTAATAGAGTACCAAATAAAGTTATTTGGTGAGCAATGAGAATTAGGTGTGGATGAGTAAGTGGCTAGTTACGATGGTACAGTCTAATGTACGCAATGCTAGAAGTTGTGTCAGGATTACCAATTCACTTAGTGATAAACTTGGTGTAAATGTTGGTGGACATCAGGGTTCTGTACTTAGTCCTTTGTTGTTTTGCTTTAGTCTTAGAAGTGCTGTTGATTGAGTTCAGAACAGGTTGGTCATAGACGTTATTGTATGCAGATAATTTGGTTCTTGTAGCGGAGTCAATGGGAATTAGATAAAAAGTGTGATGGAAGAAAGGATTAGAAGTGAAGACTAAGAGTGAATGCAGCAAAGTCTCAAGTCATGATTAGTAGCACTGAGTGCAAATGAGACATTGTCATTGACAGTAACTTAATTTTGGGGCACATAAGAAGTGCACTGGTATTGGAGAAAGGTTAAGAGCTAACATTCTGTTTGTATGCAAGTGTTGCAAAGGTGAGATTATAGACAACAATGAAGTTTTTCCAGCTTTAATAATGTACAATAGTGGCTCGTTAGAGAAAGTTGAGAACTTCTGTTACTTATATGATATGTTATGTAACAAAGTGTTATTTGTTTAATAGGTTCTGCTTGAAAAAGGTTCAGAGAATTAATTCCTTTGTTGACTAACAGAGTCTTGTCGATTTAGGTAAAAGGTAGGTTGTTTTAAGCCTTGTGTAAGAATTGTTATGTTGTACAGTAGTGAGATATGGGCAATGAGCAAGAAAGATCTTGATCGTTTAAAAAAGAATGATTTAAGAATACTTAAAAGGATGTGCAATGCCAGTTTGAGAGACAGAAATGGTTCAGGTTTGCTAAGAAAAAAGCTAGGTATCAGTAGCATAAAGATGTTATTCAAATAAGAAGGTCGAGTTGGTTGGGACTCTTGGAATGAATAAAAGAGGATAATTGGGTTAGAAAGTGTTAAAACTTGATATATCCTGGGGAAAAAAATAAAAGGTAGACCAAGAAAGACTTGGCAGGAAGTAACAAGGGCAGACTTTATGCAGGGGAAGTTGAGTTTAAATCTAGCACAGTCTCGAACAGGTTGAAAGAATGTCATTATACCGCCTGAATGTAATGTTACATGTATGTGTTTCAGGATGTCGCGTTAAAAAGACGTACGAGCCCGTGAATTTTTCCACGTGCTAACGACTAGTTAGATAAACAACTGGTAGACAAGCTTTATTAATGATCAAACAGGTTGCATTTATTTTTAATAAACTATATACAGGAGGTGATAAGTTTACAAATGTAAAGACTAAAAAAGTTAGTAATACTAAAAAAATATTGTTGTGCCTCTGGTCATTTAAGCATTTTTTGTTATATTTTTCTTCAGGCGGGAGGGGGGAGAGGGTAATGCATCATCCGTTAAAAATATAAAAATGGAGACGATTTTAATTTCTCACCTTTATTTCTTTCAGGGAAAATGAAAAAAATTCAACAAATTAGAAAATGTTTCCACAGTAAAAGTCCGCCATAATCGAGAATTGGTTGTTGTAAAAATAGATCTCATGGTTGTACAAGTCTCCACGAAGATTGTTGCATAGTGCGACCAATCAATATTGTGTATTTATGAACATGTCCAGTGGCCAATTTGCCGTAAACGGAGCCAAATACTGTTTGTTGACGGCCCCTTACAATGTTTTCAAAGCTTAATGCTTGGTTGGTTGCTAAGTATTGTCAATCTAACTGGATGCAAGTTTCATCTAATTTGATTGTAAAATGCCCGATTTGGTATGGTTAAATATACCAAGATACTTTAACTAACTTTAATCCTTACTAAAGAAAAAACTATGTTTGATTAGGAAGAGCATGCATTGATAAGAGCAAAAATCTCAATCTCTGGTTTAGGAGATCTGATGCCTGGACCATGGGGGCTGATGCCAAGGTCATGGGATTCCATGCTGGGAATCCGATGACCAGACAGTCAAGTAAAAACTATCCAGCAGCTAGATAGATAGATAGATAGATGTGCATATTTTACATGGCTAGCCTCACAAATATCGAGGGATATACCCTGTCTATTATTTCCAGGAGGGGCCATGGCGTAGATGGAGAGTCCTAGAGTATTTAATGCTCATTTTGAGCTACGCAGATCCAATTAGAGCCCGCGCTCTACTAGACAACTCCCGGCAACATCCAACGGCCCACACAGTGTGCCATCTTCCCAATTTCCCTCACATGGCTTGGGTTAACCCGGGGCTATGGTAACATTCACTCGCCCATGTTGAATCGCCGTCAAGAGGAATCGAACCCCGGTCTCCCGCACAGAGTACGAGAGCTATAACCACTAATCTACGGCGCCACGACGCTACAGGAAGGAATATCCATATAATGGAAGGAATATCCATATAATGGGATTGGTAAAATAAAATATCCCGGATTCAGGGGTTTAAAAGTTAGCAATGTAGTCACAATATTATTTCTGACACTTACTTTGTTGATACATGATCACCTTACCTTAGAAAAACGTAAAATATATACTGAAAAAAGATAATATAAATATACATAGCTAACAACAACCAGAGATTGCACAGCACAAATATTTTGTTGTATAAGTTAGGGGGCATATTTTGTGTAGAATTATCTATCGATTAAGTTTTTAACTGGAGGGAAAACAAAGTCAAAAAACACTTAAGATACCCATCTACATATCATTCAGGATCGAACATTTGCAAACGTGGTTTCTGGTCGTCAGAAGTGTTTTGAAGTGTCTAACACTTTTGGCACTCCATTCTTCATTCTGAAAGAATGTACCCTTTATGGTGAACTAAAATACAGCGTACACAAAGTGAAACTTCAATATAGGTCAGGAACGACAATCCTCGTACGTCAACAACGTACGAGGATCGAGGCCTGGAGATCTACAGACAGGGAAGCGTCGGGGACTTACAACTAAATTTTTTGAAAATATCTTTACGGTTGGGCCTAAGAGCCCAATCTCTTTAGACAAAACATTCAGACGGCGGGGCTAAATTAATTTCCAGCTTGCCACACCACGGTTTCAAACATTGCAAAAATTATATTGCGCTTTGGATAAAAGCAGGCGCCCCATAGTCAGCTGAGCAAAATAATACAGGAATACAGGACAGAAAATGGTTTAAAAAATGGACAATACAGGACAAAAATTTTTTACAAAAATACAGAATTTAGTGCGAAAATAAAGGACATTTTTAAAATTCTGAGAAATAAATGCAAAAATTTCCTAAAATTTAAGTAATGTAAGTACCAAACCCACCTACGAGTTTTTTACTAGGTTAGTAATAAAATGTCAACAAAAGAACCAATATCAACACTAAAGTTAATGTAAAAATATTACTTCTTTAGTTTTTTCTCTAAAATTTTCTAGATTTTTGGATAGTTCAGCTTTTCTCTTCAGAAATACAGGGCATACAGAGGACAATACAGGGCACTTTTGTCAAATACAGGAAATACAGGACGTGTGGGAGGCCTGTAAGAGTAAACAGTCCTGGAAATGGTAAACAATTATTAAAATTTCTTTAAAATGGAAGGTCGCAATCTTATTGCAACACTGGACGCTAGCAGGAATGCAGGGCTTCATTTGGCCAACTGGCGGAAATCATTTTAAAGTAAATTTCCCAGCTAATTCAGGTTCGGTAAATGGGTTTTTTATTGGTCGCATTTCAATCGAGTAGCTTAAACCCAAAAAATTTCCCCCCCGAAAGTTTGTTGCTCTTAAAATATATAACTCTCGAAAAAATATTTGTCTTGGATTAAGCAAGTTATTCTTGTATGAGCAAGCTCTATACAGTATAAAGAAAATATAGTTTAAAAAAATAAAAAAATGTTTATTCATCCGCATCATCAACATCATCATCTTCTTCTCTTTTTCTTTTGCGTTTATTTAGTTTTTTCTCAGACAACTTATCTTTTTTTCCACTGTGGTTAAGTTTTTTCGATTTTTGTCCTTTTTCACGTCTTGGCGTGCTTTTAACTGGTTTCTCTGTCGATTTTACTTCTTCAGTACTCTTTACAATGTCTTCTTTTTTAGTCGTAACATCACGTTTAGGCTTTTTACTTTTTTGCGGTTGCGTTTCCACTTTGTTCTTATTTTTCTTTGGCTTTTTGACATTATCAGCGCTATTTTCAGCTTTATTCCGTTCTTCTTCATTATCCTCGTCTTCAACTGCTAGTTCCAATGACGTTTCTTCTTTGACATCTAAATTACGAGAGTGGCCATGTAACAATTTTTGTACAAAAATTTCCACTTCATGTTTCCCACCTTTTTTTGATTATTTACAAACAAGTTTCTGTAAATTATCTACACTACATATTCAAGCCCTTTATTTGGATTCTAATTTTTAATACGAACAGTTCAAAGAATAAAAAACCGGAAGTAACTATAAATAGTTGTTAACCTGAGTGATTGAATTTCAAGTTCTCCATAGATCTGAACATTTAGTCGACTGACTTTTTTTTTTTTTTTTTTTTTTGGGGGGGGGGGGGGACTATACGACCCCGTTCTTTGACACTGATTTTTTATTCCTTCATAATTACATATAATCTTGTATGAGGGATACAATTTATATTGGTATTGGATGATAATTAACTTACTGTAACATAATCATACGAAAATGTTTTTTATGTCTCGAAAAAGTGTAGTGACAAGGTCTTACCTTTATTGTTGGGAATTTTGTTGGTGAATTTTTTGAATTTTGCCACAAAAAAGCCATCCATATTTTGCGTATGTGGATAAAACCTTCGCGTCAAATTCAAAGTGTGATGAAACCTTCGTTCACGGAACCTAAAAAACAACAACGTATGAAAATCAAATTACATGTGGATCAACTTTGAAATTTTCATGAAAAATATGGATTGTCACCTCGTGTACCCTTCTCGTCCAAAATCAATACCAGTTGGAACCAGTTTGACATTTCGTCTGCTTAACGCAAAATCAACAACCCATTCATTTTCCTCTACCTAAAACAACAGGAAAAAGTCTCAAAGCCATGTTATTAGGATATTTAAATTGACACTTTGTTTTACTGACCGATTTTTTCTTGCTGCTCAAAACAAAAATTTTTTTTAACAAATGTAAAAGTAGTTGGGCAAAACACCTACAAAATCTACAGCGTGGCCACTTACTTTTAAAAGATAAACCCTAGGAAGTATTCTAGGGGTTTTCTGCCCTTCTTCTAGGAGTAATTTCGTTTTACAAAAACAAAAATTTCAATGTGAAAAAAAAACCCAAACCGAACCTGGACAGAAATTGAATTAGAAAAAGTATTTTCCATGAGTTTTTTTTATTTTTGTATCTTTTTAGGACGAAATATTATTTGATAGGACTTCTCCTCATTCATCTTTCCAGGAGTATATTAAATTTCCAGGAGTTTCAAGATTGTCCAGGAGAACTAGACGCCCTAATTTAGCAACTTAGACGTAAATTGACCAACGCAAAACCAACAGGAAATTCTCTATGAAGCTCATGATTCGATTATATTGGATGAATATTAATTTGTACTACTTTTGCCTCACCATTATAGAACAAGTCGAGTAAACAATGTATCCTCCCGTTTTAGACTTGGCATCTACAGAATCAATAGCCGCTAATAACAACTCCTTCTGCACATGCGCACATCGAAGTATGTCTTTGTCTGACTAAAAACAAAATGTAACCATAGACAACTCTCCAACAGATTACACCAACATAACTCATACAGTGCGACTGAAATTTTAAACATCAACGTTGCTTTGCACTGACAATTGTTCACATAAAATTGTCCTTGATAACTGAGTCTATGCGACACAAAAATACATTTTACCTTGTTAATTTTGACCTGCTCATCTTTCGATATAACACCTGTTCCACTGCATGGTGCATCCAATAATATCCGATCGAACCCTCCCATTACTTTCGGAAACGATCTTCCATCATAGTTGCACACTAACGTATTGGTAATGCCAAGTCTATGACAATTCGCTATTAAGGACTTCAATCGTGCAGCCTTAGCGTCATTTGCAACCAAACACCCACTGTTCTTCATAAGTGCTCCTTAAAAACAAATAAAGGTCAAGCTTAATGTGCAAATTTTGTTAGCCAGTATGCTGAATTTGTAAGGGTTATGTATGTAAGGGCTAGGTATATTTTACGCATAAAAATCATTCTTTAGCTTTGTATGATCGCGTGATATTTTTAAAATTCAGGGGTATGGCGATTTTTCTAATACCAACCTATGTAAGAAGTCTTTCCACCTGGAGCAGCACACATGTCAAGAATACGTTCACCCTCTTGCGGTGCCAATGCTATCACAGGTAACATAGAGGAAGCACCTTGTAACATGTAATGACCAGCTAAATATTCTGGAGTAGCTCCAATCGGCACAGACGAGTCGTACACTACCAGCCCAACTTTTGACCATTTACCAATAGGGTCTAAGTTGACACCGCGGTTGATTAAAGCTTGTGCCAAGTCTCTTCTTCGTGTTTTTAAAGAATTTGACCGGATGGTAATTGGTCTTTTTACTTCACAAGCTTCAAGAAATTCCAAAATCTATAAGGTAAAAACAAACGAAGAATCAGCTTGGTTACTACTCAAAGCAGCTTTGGATTTGGTCAGCTTTTTTTCGATTTAGAGATCTAAAACAAAAAAAACTTCTTTTCTTGCAACCTTTAACAGAAGTCCATACCTCACCCCCAGGAAAGAGATTAATCAAATATTCCATAAGAAATTCATTGTAACTATAATAGATCATCAAGTCTCGAACGAGCAGATCCATGTACTCGCTTCGACTCCTTCCATTTTGACGAAACTTCTTAAAATTACTTAATGCATGGATATTGTCTTTGATTCTTTGATTAATAATAGCTAAATCTGGAGCTTCATTATGTAAATATGTATTGTTAAAGAGAATAGCATATCAATAAATAATAAGGTAAGAATTATTGGAAATTGAGAAAGAACAAGGAAATTGGCCTGCATTAGTATTTTCAGAAAGCTTAAGAAATAAACTCCAAATTTCCAATAATGGAACTCCGGCAAATATTAATTAGAATAGATACAAAATAAATCTACCCAAATAGTTAAAAATTACAAAACGTCACTGGCATTCACTTGATGATTAGCAGGAATGAAATTTAACTTTTCTACGAATGAACAAAACAAAAAACCGGCAAAATAAAAAAATAAAATAAAAAAGGATATTTTCTTTCTCAATTTCTTGACCACTAGGCAACACAAATACCTCGCTCTCTGCAATATTCGTTTTTAATTCCTCTTCAGCTAATTTCCTGGAAAAGAAATTTGAATACAAAATTTGTTGTGAGGAAATATTTTTCCAGCTTGAAAAATGGTTAAATCTGCACACAAGTAAGCCATTTCTTGTCACAAATCACATCAGTGAGAACACTTTATAGAAAATACGGAATTGTCAAAACCAACTGAAATCAACTAGGTGTTTGTCATACAATGTAATAGATGTTAAAATTTTTATTCACTCTTCTCAAAGAAAGGAGTTAACTAATTACATACATGAAGTAATTAATTAATCACTAAATTGAGTATCACGTATCAAGCATGTCTACAAACACGCCCTGCATGACCAAAAAAAAGAAGCAGTGACAATGTATAAAAAGCACTGCATATTTAAAGATGGTAATGCTATCACTGGCCTTTCGCTTTAAAAATAGCTTTTTTTAAATTCTGTTAGAATCATAAAAATTTGATGAAACATTTAAAATAGCATTATCTTAATAACAAAAAGAGCTTTTTTAAAATTTAAAAATTTTTTTTTAACTCTGTAACATAACTTTAACATCTTTCATCACCTTAGATTCCCTTCAAAGACGATTATTTAATCCTTTACGTTGCAAGTGCAGAGTAGTAAAATCTATCTAAGAGTGCTGATACAGTGTATACACAGTCTCTCTTATTAATGTTGGTACTCCAATTGCCAACGTGCACAGCAACATGTTAACAAACCAGACAGTTAAATTGTATTTCACAACAATTTCTTACTAACGAGAAAATGTGACATAGAAAAGCTGGTGATACTCCATACATGACTATATGACACCACAATTATTTTTTTAGGCACTTAACTTGAGGCACTTTACTTACTTAGACTGAGAATGAGCTTTTTGTAACTTCTTTGCTTTTTTTTCAACGGGAAGTAACTAAAAACAAATCAGCATAACAGTTATGTTCTAACAAAAAAATTACCATGTGGGCTTATAAATTTTTTTAGTACTGGCAATACACCAATAGAAGTACTTCTTGTGCATTATAAAACATGAAGGTGGTATCTAACTATGACCTTATTCAAACGTTTTAATTTTAACAACCAGCTGCATGTTGCCAGAGCGAGATAGACCAGTTCACCACATACAGTAATTGTTAAGTGTTAATTTTAATTAAGTCAACAGTGAGAAATAAGGCACACTGTGGGGAGAAAACAAAACAAAAAACAATAACATTAATTACATTGAATAATATGGATATTATCATGTTATGAACAAGCAATTTATTCTACATTTGGACAGGCCCGTCAGTGTCAGCTGTAGCTGTCGAAACGTAGTCTATTATAATCTTGCTTGATCAACAAAAGGCAATATCTATATTACTCAGTGACGATGACTGAACAGATAAGTGGTGATAATTTTAAAACAATTACATTTTCATCTTCCACCTCATCTGAATCATCATCCGAATTGCAGCCATAATCATCATCAGGCTAAACAAAAGCATATCACATAAGAAAAGGCAAAGTATAATAAATCTTTGTCATTCTCATAATGGACATTCTCTATACCAGGTCATCTTCACTTTCCATTTCTTCTCCCTCTTCATCTTCTTCTTCTTCACTGCTCTCCATCATAGGTTTAAGTCCTCCTGAATTCTTTGCACCGTTTTTAATACGGAGCCATTCCTTGTTTTCATCTGAGATACCTCTGTAAAAACACGAAAATTTGATGATTCGATTAGTTCTATTAAGGATAAGATGGGAAATGTACAATTTCTTCAGGATACTTGTATTATTTATTTATTTATTTTTTTATTAGTTAAAATTTACACCGGATGGCCTAACCAGTTACAAAATGGTACTGTTATCTAATAGGGTCCTGTAAGTTTCTTGCTTAAAACTGCACAACTCCAATATACTTTAAAATATGGCTAACCAAATGAAGAAAATTATTATACTTAGACTGTGAATTAGCATGTTGTAACTTCTTTTTTTTCTTTTGAACAGAAAGTAACTAAAAACAAAATAGAGATTATAGGAGAGATCATTATAATGGACACAAGTAGTAATCTTAGGCAAACACCTATTGAATCTACAAAAGCTACTAAGGTGGGATCATATTCCAACTATAAATTACCAATCTGTGTCATGTGAGCCATGTGAGCCAGTGTGCATTATTCCACTTTATTTTCATTTATCAAAAATAATACACGGTGACTGGTAATTTTTAAGCTTTTCATATTTTCCCCAATTTATTTTGCCACATTCGAGAACAAAACCCTAAGAACATTAAAGGGAAAAATGGATAAAAAAACTTAAAATTGGCATTGGCAAGTTACTATGAGACAATAGACAAATTTCTTAGAAAGTTTAGATTTAAAGGTTTTCAGCTAGTCTGATTTTAATGGTTTTTTAATGGTTTTCCTACAGATACTCTGTTTTATAAGTGCTTTTTCTTATTTAATTATCACACTTTTGACTACTGCACCACCTCTTACAAATTGATTTATTGTACACATAAATCAGATATGTTGCAAAAAGGTATTTAGACAACTATTAAATAAACTTACATCGTCATTTTCATTTTCAACCTCATCTGAATCATCATATACATCACTCCCAAAATCATTATTAGGCTAAACAAAAATGTGTTATGTAAGATAAAAAAAATACAAGATCCACTTTTTGTTTCTTAGAAGTTCAAAATTTTTCATACCAGTTCATCATCACTATCCATCTCTTCTCCATCTTCATCACTGATGTCTTCTTTACTAGTGTTTTCTAACGAATCCAATGTCGTTCTAGATAAAAAGTTTTAAGAACTGAATCTTGATTATACCTATCCTCATAAAAATCATAAAAGCACGTAATCACCCCTACTAAAAAAATCATCATATACACATTGAAAAAAAATCATTAGAAACATCATTGGAGCAATACCTTTCCTGAAAATTTGAAGATCTAAAATTACTAGAACTAAAAATAATGTTATTTTAATTTTCTAAATTTCTTGGTGGTTTTTCTTGATCACTTGTTCCCGTCTCTTCAAAAAGAAAAACGAAAACAAACAAGAAAATTACCTCTTCTTTTGTCCTTTCAATTTGTTTTTTGCATCTGTAAAATCAATAAAAAAGTTGCTACTACTTATTAAAGCATTAATAGCTCACTGTGAATAATTAAAACATATAATTTTTGTTGATATATATACCCTGCAATTTTATTTCTTCCTTCTGAGTCTTTATTTGATCTTCTTCATCATCTGTGTCTTCTGGAAGATTTCTTGTTGAAGAATATAAACCATCTTCATAGTCATTTTCACTATCTGAATCGAATATTGTCACATCGCTTTGCTTTCTGTTGACAAAAAAGAAACAGAATGATTTATTACAGTTTTAAACCAATCAAGCAACAACACTATGTGGGTATAACTTACTTTTTCTTCAACTTCTGAACTTTTTTGTTTCCCTACAGTAACAATAAAATAAATACTGTGATTTTTAATATACTGCATGGTTGTGATAGTTTTTATAATTATCTATTGACACCATTGTCATATTTTTAAGTGTCATACCTCTTAGAGACTCTTTAAATTTTTAACACAACTTTATATTCTCATGGGGATTCTTTCTTTAAAGTTTGAACACACAATTACTTGATTTTCCAAGAAAAGAACAGATTGCAAAAATCACTGTATTGTCTTTTTTTCAATACATGCAATGAATTAAAAAAAAAAAAAAAAATAAGATTTTAGTATTTTTATATACAAGCAAGCCTATCAATAGGAAAATAACATCTGAGCAATAAATCGCTCACCCAAAGTTACAATAATTTAGACTGGGCAACAACCTGAATAAATAGAATAAGTTTATAATCTCATACTTCATTACAAAATCTTTTTTATGTATTATCTTGACTTTTTTTATATATTTTAGTTATTTTTTTATGCAAATAATAAGAAAGATGACATTGATTTTCATGTGAGATGAATTGATATTGCTCTACCAGACAAAAATTTTGTGGAATTGAGGGAGCAATTTATGGCTCAGCTAGTTTCTTATTTCTCAGAATTGGGTGACTCCTTGCCTGACCAAAAGCAATCGTTCTTCCCTTGTAGATAGGCCTGGTGTGTAACACTAATTAGTTAGGGACAATGCTTGTCAAATGAGATAAATTGTGTAAGAGTGATGCTTCAAGTAAAAAAATTAAAGTTACAAACCATTTTTGTCTTTGATGCAACATTTGTTGTGAAATCAACAATCTCGTTTTCCCCTGAAAATTAGCATAGGATAACCATTAAATTTATTAAGAAATATTGCGGCAACTTTAAATAAAACATGCTTTTTAGAAAGCAACAATTTGATGCTAAGCAGAATTTCAATTTCTTACCATTTTCCTGGCCAGCTGCAACATCCTTCACAACTGTTTTTTTA
Source organism: Hydractinia symbiolongicarpus (assembly GCF_029227915.1). Classification (NCBI taxonomy): domain Eukaryota; kingdom Metazoa; phylum Cnidaria; class Hydrozoa; order Anthoathecata; family Hydractiniidae; genus Hydractinia; species Hydractinia symbiolongicarpus. The sequence continues at coordinate 11,354,584 of NC_079878.1, forward strand.
CTAAACGATTAAAGCAAATATATATAATATCTCAGAGATAATATTTTTTTTCCTTAATAACTATGATAACTGAAAACCAATACAGCTTTGCGGGTATATACAATGATAAGCCTCTATTGGGGTGTGCTACAAAGTAAAAATATAAGTAGTAACAGTGGCTTTTTACAAACTAATAATTTACGTCTAACAAGTTTAATTGGTTTTAAATTGATTTTAACATCGTTTCAAAACACATGATATTTGGACAATTGTACCAAATCGTTTTAGAACTTTATCCAAATCGTTCCATTTATTTAATCTGTTATAAAATTATTTTGCAAAAAAATATGAAACATTTAAGTCGCTTAATGATACGACATGAAATGATGTAAAATAAATAATGATACCATAAAAATCGTTTCAATTTGAATCAAAAATAAAACTAAAAAATTAATCTTAAAGACAATACCTTAGCAATCATAGTGTGTACGATAGAATGAGTGGCAGTAATGGGGAAGACATGTTTCTTATGCATTATTAATTGTATTATTATCTTTAATAGGATTTATTCATTCAGTCCTGGGTACTAGGTTGTAAAATACATGTCAATAATACCTAAAAATGATACCTGCCATACTGCTCTACTAACAGAAGCAAATCATTTTAATTTTCTCAGTGCGATAAAAATAAATTAGAACAACATTCAACACAAAAGAATAAAAAAAGGTTCTTTAGGATTGTGTTTTAGAGAGAGTGTAAAAATTAAATTGTGTAAGTAAAGTTAGGTTAGGTAAGTATGTGATTATGTATGCATCAGTTGTGTTAACATACGCATTCTATCCTATTGGCTTCATTAAAAGGCCAGAATAAATGTTTGGTTTTTTTTCTGTGTGGCAAAAGTTCATTTTCATCACAACAAGAAAATTTATGTATATTTTTGTCTCAAAAAAATAGTCTCAGAAAAAATTAAATACTTTATATATATATAATATATTTTTTAATTTTTGTTGTTTACAAATTTTTTAGATTTATGACTTCTATAGGAAAGTATTCTCAAGATCATTTAACACAGATTTCTATTTTTATGAGAACAATAATTTTCTTTCAAAACAATGACTTTATTATGAGAGTAAATATTCATGGGAGCTGCACATATGCAGAAGATTACATTTGGACTTCCAACCACGAATCTATATTATAATACCCGTATACGTCTGTCTGTCTGTCTGTCACACAAAATGGTAGCTCAGCTGCGCAGGTGAGACGCACGCAATGCGGTATAAAAAGGATGGGCGAACCAGTGGATTTTTCCACAGGCTAACGACTAGTATTATTAATTGAATAAAAATTAAAAAAAAATACCTTTTCTCCTTTTTTTTCTTTTTAATATTTATTCGTTTTCGATCAGATGGACTTACTAAAAAAAGCATTGGTTGTTTAATTAGGGTTCTATTTCACTTTGTTATTACCTACCAATTAAAAGGTTGCTCATGGACAGAATACGTTTTGTATAGGTGTATTTAATTTGATTAATATGCTTTTTTACACAATATGTTGTACACAGACCCTTTGCTATAAAAATATACAAAAAACCCAGAATTATATCCAAAATCTTCGTACTATCTCCTAGATGTGCCCATACACACAGAGAGAGTGAGTATTGATTTATATTAGCACAATTAGTACGAGCTTATACCAAGAAGCATATATATGATTAAGTTCTAATTTTAGTCTCAAAAAAGAGTGTCAGTGCACTTACAAAATTTTTGTGGAATATTTTCTTCTGGATGTTCTTGCTTCCTTGACTTCCTTCCAGGTCCTTTTCTTCTTTCTTTCAACTCACTCCATGACTTTCTACCCATTTTTATTCTAAAATATATGGATTATTTTAAGGAAGTTTCTACGGAATGAGATATTTCATTCATAAATAACAAATACACAGCCACAAACAGCCAAATGACAATCACATAAAGCTGTACAAAGCATAGATCAGGGTGTAATCCACCAGTAATTTCTCAGTAATTTATCCCAAATTATCAAAGGAGCTAATTTATTCACTACGAAATATGAGAATTATAACCCATTTAATGCAATTTATAAAGGAATAAGATTTCAAAAATACCTAAAACCACCTTAATAAAATCCCATTTGGGATTTAGCAACCCTGATTTTACCATTCTGGATTGCACCCTGAGATGTCGCCAGAGAAAACTAGAGCACACACACCTATAAACTTAGTTATTTTTAAAGTTATCAAAACAAAGGTATTACAAAATTGTGAATGTGCTACTGCACTAGTCTCCTGACCAGACATGTAGATGGTCTCTTAACATCATTTATTTTGCCTTTCTCAAGCGAAAAGACGCCCCAAAATTTGTGCACATATTTTACAAATATGTAGATAACATATTAGCAAAATATGTGCTTCTTTTTCATATGAATTTCATTTTTATTGCTTTTTTTAAAGTTTTTTTCATAATATCAACTCTTTATCAGGGAATTGTAGTAGGTCAAAGTAACATTTCTTTACAAAATACAATTCTTTTTAAAAAAGAAGGAATGTTTAATTTTACACTGGGCAAGAATTAAATAAAAATTGCCCTTTTTTTCACAATTTAATTTACCCATAAGTGATATGTAACTGCTTTAAATGATCCAGTTGAAGCTTGATGTAAATGTTCATTGTTTATTGGCTCAGAGTTTTTGTGGTTATACACTTTGCTTTGCCTACTACATATTCCTACTGATCTTTGTAAACATTCTCAACACTGCATCTTATTTAGGGGCTGTCGACAAACAGTTTTCGTCTCTGTTAACGGCAAATTGGCCGTTAGGCCCCCCCCCTAACGGCCAAGGGGGGTAATGCATCGTCCGTTAAAAATATAAAAATGAAGACAAATTTCACTTTATCAGCTTTATTTCTATTAGGGAAAATGAAAAAAAATTCAACAAATTAGAAAATGTTTCCACAGTAAAAATCCATGATCATAAAAAGCCATGATCGAGAATTGGTTGTTAAAAAAATGGTTCTCGTGTTGGTATAAGTCTCCACAAAGATTGATGCGTAAAGCTCGACCAATCAATATTGGGTATTTATGATGTTCACATGGAATTTCGGAACGGAAGTTGGGAGACCATGGAGAACACACTGGAATGTTCTTAAGACAAGTTAGCCTAATAAAAATATTGTGTACATATTGTGTTCAAAACGTGTTCGTTATTTGCAACAATGCCATTCATCTGCATCTACGGTTCGATCAAGCTATTGTTGTTGTGCGCATTGTGCGTACTACCATTTTTTACAACTGTCACATTGGACCCAATCTTGCACGTTTTTAGAATCAGAATCACTGTCATTATTGACGTCTTCTTCTTTACCTGTTTTGGTAAAACATCATTTATACACATTGCATTCAAATTTGATTGAGAAGATTGATGGATACGTTAAGCAGAATTTTTTAACCGAGTGGTGGTACGTTTTCAATGGAGCAGGTACCACCACGAGGTGGCAAATTAATCAGAATAGAAATGCAGAGTTTGAAGGTGTTTGAAGGCCCTAATACACAATTTAATTTACAATAATTCGGGAAAAATAACACTGCATCGCAGCTTATTTAGCGATCAGAGGAGGTAAGCATCACACTTTTATAAGAGTTTATTAATGAGAAAGCACGTTTCTTCGTGACTTTTTCTTGCCGCGTTTTGTTTTTAATGAAAAGTACACATAAGTTGTATCTTATAGATAGATAGATGTGCATATTTTACATGGCTAGCCTCACAAATATCGAGGGATATACCCTGTCTATTATTTCCAGGAGGGGCCATGGCGTAGATGGAGAGTCCTAGAGTATTTAATGCTTATTTTGAGCTACGCAGACCCAATTAGAGCCCGCGCTCTACTAGACAACTCCCGGCAACATCCAACAGCCCACACAGTGTGCCATCTTCCCAATTTCCCTCACATGGCTTGGGTTAACCCGGGGCTATGGTAACATTCACTCGCCCATGTTGAATCGCCGTCAAGAGGAATCGAACCCCGGTCTCCCGCACAGAGTACGAGAGCGCTATAACCACTAATCTACGGCGCCACAGATTATTAATTATTTTTAAAGAAATTGATACGAAGGAAGTTAAAAAACTTGAGAAAACACGCTTTCGTCTCTAACAAACTCTCACAAAAACACGATTTTTACCTCCTTTTTTCCGATATTGCAAAACGATGGGGAGCCGTAGGAACGCATGTACCACTGAATTATATCGTAAAGGTGTATTTGATCTGCGTAGCTCAAAACGAGCATTAAATACTCTAGGACTTAGATAGATAGATGGCCCCTCCTGGAAATAATAGACAGGGTATATCCCTTTATATTAGTGAGGCTAGCCATGTAAAATATGCACATCTATCCATCTAGCTATCTATTTTGTCGAGTATGGCCATGTGGTGTATACATAGCTCGGTGCCCCATTATTACACACTGAGTAGTCATCATACAAAAATGTTTATCTAAACCAGGTTTAAACCAATGCATTGTGGGAAAAGGTTCCGAGAACGAGGATATTTTCTTTTTGCTTCCAAAACTAATGGCGGCTTAAATTTTTCACCTTTCACATTCCAAACTCAAAGTTTCACCGAGTTCTGTTTGTAATTTTTACATGGTTGTATAAAAATGGCTGCGCCAGTTGTTACAAAGCGTATTCAAAAAGAGCGAGATTATGATAATATTATCATTTCTCTCGAAAATTGCATCCTTCCGTCTGAAAACCTGGATGAAACACCGTCGATGAAAGATGGTTTAGATCGAGATACAGAGAATGAATTAAGAATATTTGGGTGTGAATTAATACAAACAGCTGGACTGTTACTAAGATTACCGCAGGTTGGACGTGTTCTTATGATTTTGCTGTTATTGTGTAACTCTAAAGCTAACTATGTTCTGCCCGGATAATAAACGCTGCCCTGATTTAGTACGGAAGCTTGCCCTGGTTAAGAACAGAGCAGAAAATACATAATCAGGGCAACATAATCAGGACAGGCCGGCTTATTACTCAAAAAATATTATTTGGAACATAATCAGGGCAGCCCAGTTTATATACCACAGTTTGATATTATTTCTCACTTATTTTAGAACAAACATAAACTTATGTATGACAGTCTCGAGACTTACAGGAACGAACGTAATCGGGGCCGACCGGCTTATATAGGATATTTTTATATTATTTCTAACTCACATAATCGGGGAAGGCCGATAGAACAAATATAATCAGGCCGACCGCTTTTATATCCTTCGTCATCACTTCTGACAAGCAAATAGCCTGGTGGCAAAGTTGTTGTTGTTCTCAAATGAAACGAAATTTCGTGGCAAGTACTAAATTTTAGGATTCGCAAGTTTAATAACTTTTCACAAACTTAATTCCCGCAAAAAGAATAATTTAGGTTCCGTGAAATTTAGTTACTTCAAAGTATATTATGTTGAAATGTATTTACTACAAGAGTACTTTTTTCTTTCGCCATGTCTAGTTTTTGGGGGTGTTCTATCTTCCAGAGAATGTTTAATTCACAAAAGTTCGAAGAAAATGCCAATCACAGCCTGCCTGGCCAGCCATTATATCAGCGTTCATAATCCGGTCACCACGACATAACCAGTACAAAAAAAAACATAATCGGACCATGCATACATAATCCGGCTGTCCTGGTTGTAAACAGGCCGTTTTCGCAATCTGGGCAGAACAGCTATAGCTACCAATAAAGAACTTAAAAATATTTTTTTCTTATGTTGGGAGACAATATCCAAAATATAACATTGTCTCCCATACTAAGTCATATGTCTAAAAAATAGTAGATAATTTGAAATCTGTTATGTTCTGTAGCTAGCTATATTCGGCAATTCGGTTTGACCTCATAACAATTTTTACACATTTTGGAGTTTTAAGAACAATGTTAAAAATTAAAGCAAGTATAATTTTTTGGAGCAAAATCTAAATAGCTAGCTAGCTCAGCATCATTTCCAGACATATTTTTATTATAGTTACCTTTCGTTAGCTAATTATTCTTCCATTTCCACATATTTTTGCATTCTTTTCCCCTACGAACTAGGTTTGTTTTTACCCAGTGAAATTTTAAAAGTGGTGCATGTAGCACAAATTTGTTTCGTCAATTAGGTAAATGTCAAATTTAAATGTCAATCATCACTACGGTAACAAAGCTGAACTGAATCGCTGAATATACAAATTGTGTCTTATGATGTAGTTAGAGGCTAAATCAATTATTTCAACAGTTTCAGTCGTTTTAAGGGGCGCCGTAGATTAGTGGTTATAGCTCTCGTACTCTGTGCGGGAGACAGGGGTTCGATTCCTCTTGATGGCGATTCAACATAGGCGAGTGAATGTTACCATAGCCCCGGGTTAACCCAAGCCATGTGAGGGAAATTGGGAAGATGGCACACTGTGTGGGCCGTTGGATGTTGCCGGGAGTTGTCTAGTAGAGCGCGGGTTCTAATTGGGTCTGCGTAGCCCAAAATGAGCATTAAATACTCTAGGACTCTCCATCTACGCCATGGCCCCTCCTGGAAATAATAGACAGGGTATATCCCTCGATATTTGTGAGGCTAGTCATGTAAAATATGCACATCTAGTGTCAAAGGGCGACATTGAGACATTTTAAGAGAAATGTTGATTTTGTAACAATGAAATAAAAAAAAATTCTTTAGCCTTGATTTTACCCCTTTTTATCTTTAAAATATGATCTATAATAGATGGGAATGGTGGTCAGAGATTGGTGTAATGTTGGTTTGTTGGCTATTTGACTAAGTTGACTTGTTAGGAAAAATAAAAATTACACAGGGACCTTTTTTAGTTTTAACTTTAAGTGGAAATTAACAAAATTAAAAAGAATCAAAAAATTAAATATTCATTTTTACATTTTATGTTCCAATGTTGAAATAAATAATAAAGGAGTATTCACGTTTTAAAAGACTAAGGCCATGTATATATCAGGTAAAGTATATCTAAACCTAGAATAACATATGAAATATAAATAACATATAAATGTTTAAGTACCTTGAAATATATAGAAGGCTATACCAATGACGAACCATCTTAAATTGTAGTTTGTTTATAGATGAAATATTGACAGTAAATTAAAAACTGCATGTTTTATATAATGTTGCACATCTAGGTTGCTATGGCTACTGGTCAAGTTTTACTACAACGTTTTTATTATACAAAATCATTGGTTAAACACGAGGTTGAGGTAGGTTGTACATGCTGATTATAATTTAGAGTTGTCGTATTTTTATTTCATTTTAAACAATTTCTCGACACTGAATATTTAGGTTAGTGCAATGGCTGCCATATTCTTAGCTGCTAAAATAGAAGAAAGTCCTCGCAGGATCAGGGACGTGATAAATGTATATGAACATGTGAAACAAAATATGTTAAAAAAGTAAGTGTGTTAATATTGTTTTTTGCTACATACAATATGGTGTAAAGAATTGTGTTTCAGCTTTTTTGGTAATTTAAAGAAGGAAAATCCTCTCATGTTAAAACATCGTGGCTTCACAAACAAGTATACTCTGGGTGGTAGAATTCAAATTTTAACTTTAGTACAATTCTTAATTTAAAAAGAACAGTCATTTGGAAAACCTTTTGATTTAAGAGGTTTTGTAAACTATGTATCAAATTTAATGGTTGTATTTGGTGCAAAACGTTGTTCAGTGCACATTTTTACTGAGCTTGCAATGAATAGTATTATGGATACTATCTGTTTCTAAGGTAGGATACTTACGAGGTAGAAGTGGTGGTTTTAAGAGCTTTGTTTTTTTAGTTTTGTCTGCTAGCCAAGCCATGTCTTAGTGTATTCATATCAAACTTATTTTTTACACACTTTACTTTACAGTCAATACAAGACAGCATTGTAAACATGGGTTGTTGCTGTAATTAGCACCCCTCACTATCAACCATCACTCATGTGTCCATCGTCAAACAGTTGATATACATGATGTGGTGTGTTGTGAATGGAAAACAACAGGGATACGTCAGGGAAATGTTGTAAAGGCAAGGTTGTTCATTTATTTAATTCTTTGAAGTTTGTAAAGTTGTTTTTTATATCTGCTTCCTGTGTAGCTTGGTGTATGTTTTGTTATTGTTGTGAAACTCATTGTTAAATTGATATTCAGAAGTATTTCAATTGTTGTATTACAAGGCTAATGTAACTGGTTATTAAAGATTGTTGCTAGAAAAATAAATTGACAAGCTTACTTGAGCCTGGAATGTATACTTAACCAAGATGTTCTTTTGTATGGATAAAAACAAAAGGAAAAAAACTGTTTAGATGTAGTGTGACACTTTTTTTCCAAATTGTGAAAAGTGGATAAGCTGTTACCGTGTGTGAAGAGTATTATTTACTTCAGTATAAGCTGTTTATGGTGGAATGAAAATGTTATTTTCGTTGCATGAAGAAACTATTCTGACATCATAAACAAGGTAAGTCAACACAATTGCAGGCTTTTTTTTAAATGTTTTTTTTATATACAATGCAGCCCTAAAAATTAGCAAGTGCGATCAGCAATTGCTGGTGCGGTTTCACTTTGCAACAGCAAAAGAAATGTGGATATTATCAGGGCTTTTTCGGAATTCGCCCTTAATTTGAATATAATGCATAGAATATATATATATTTTCTGATAAAATTATTAAGTTATAAAAGTAATGTAGAGAACAGTAAAGATTCTTAAATAATGAAAGCATTATATAATACAAATGTGTAAAAATTAAAAAGAATTAAAAAACGACTCTGTTATCAGCAATTTTATACCAACATATTTTTTGGCTGATTTCGATGGCTGTAATGAAAAAACTAATGTGGTTTATACATTCATGGTTGAAACATATTGTCTTTAAAATAGCACTAGCTCAACAAAATGATATATAAACCAAGTAAACTCAACTAATGAGCCTAATTTTTTAAGAATTTTATCATGTTGCGTATAAGGTGAGCCTTAAACAGGTAAAACTGCCTCATGATCAGGTTCTAATATGCAAAAAGTATTACAGTAAAAAACTAGACCTAAACTCTCTTCCAAAAGGGGCCTTATCACCAGGCCAAAATAAATAGATTATTTCTGGTAAAATGCATGTTGATTTTTTTTTTCTTGAATGATTTCCTTTTGAAAAAAAAGAAAGTATTTATGTTAATGATTTTCACATGATATTTTCCTTGTGTTTAATGTACGAAGGAATGGTAAAACCACAAACCATTTTTTATTACACTATTGATGCGCACACAAAAAGGAAATGATAAGAAAGTCTTATATACCTTTTTTATTAAAAGTAGATGCAGGCCTTTTCAGGAAAATTTTAATATGTGTGTGCCAAAAAGCACGCCTCAAGTATTTTAGGTGTGTTTTTGGGTGTGCTGCACTGATTAACTTCTTATAAAATTTGTCATTTTGCAGGTGCTATCAATAGCACGCCTAAGCCATTTTGCGTGTGTGTGGAGGTGTGCGCGTGCTATTGCACGCCTCTCCTGAAAAGGCCTGTAGATGGAACATATTTTTTCCATTTAGTTGTATAATAAAATAAGTATATTATCAGCTTAGATAGTGTATATACAATGAGTGGTTTGATAAAAAAGCATGTTAATCAAAAATTAGCATCTGATTTACTTTAATGTACATTAAAATATTGGCTTGTTTAACAAATAGTTGCAAAGTGTGAATAAAGACCAGACTATTCATTAGTATCAGGGTTAATGGTGAGTTTTTAACACCATAATGACAGCCCTTGTGTAATTAAAATGTCTTTTGATATATGTCTGCTATAAGTTGTAACTTTTAAAATAGTAGAAAACTTAGTTGGTTAGACGTTTGGGAAGTATCTATGAACAAAAAAGGTTGCACTCTATAAAAACCAAAAATTTGTAATACTGCTGGCCAGGTTACCTTTTTACCACCACATGGAAACAATAAATCTTTTTATTTCATCCTATGACTCTAGTTTTACTGAGAGGAAGAAATGTTGAAGTTGTGCAAAGTTTGCTAATTGGTTAATTTTGTAAATGCATAGCAGGTTGCAAACTACTTTTTTTATGATCAAATTTGGCTATTAAAATACACAGATTGTAACAAAATTTAAATTTCAAAAGAAAGCTTTTTATGTAATTTTAGAACGACATATTTATAGCAGTATTCTTTGTGAGACTAACATCTTGTTGAACGCTCGTCGATTATCTTTCGGCGAGGATACAATTTTTAAATGTACTCATTGCGGCCCTTTCCCCTTACCCTGAGTCTATGCACGAGAATGGTGCATTGAGTTTGTAACAACCTAAGCTTGTTTTTTGTTAAAGTTATGACAATTTGTTATTTATTATTTAATAAATTAATTTTTTTTAAGCTAGAAGTTTTTTTTGAAAAAAGGAAATTATTCGATGACTTTTGGTTCACTTTCCCAGAAACATAGGAGCTGGGAAAGAAGTTATTCGTAACTCGTCGACCGTAAAAAAGTGGGCATGTGTGATAAGAACTAAAATAAAATGTCCAGACATTGTGATTACCAAGCAATATGTGTGTGCTGATTGCAGGTAATAAAACATGTGCAAAGCATTTTTTATATGAAAATCGAACACTGATTTACATAGTTGCAGTTTGAAATTAAAAAAAAATAAGGCTTATCAGTGACTTTTTATTTTCCATAATAAAATGGTAAAAGCTCCTAAAATATGGAATAATTTTGCATGTGTTTACTCTTTCAATACCATCCAGTAGTCTCCTAAACTCTCCTAAAATCTAAAATTATGAAGTTTTAAATCTGTACCCACCTTTTTGCATGCAAAATAAGAAATCAATTCACTCATTTTTTCCCACTTTGTGAATATAGTGCGTATAAAAGTAATTCTTTTAAATCACCTTAAAAAATGGTAAATTGATGATGACCGAAACCAAACTTATCGAGATTGAATTAATTAATTCTGAAACTGTCATTGTTATTTTTCATTGTTAAAGTATCAAGGCATGGTCATACTAAACTCAAAGATTGGGGGACATGTAAAACAGTTGTTTAAGATTGTGAATGCCAACTGTTAAATAGGAATCTATTACTGTTTTTACTGTAAGGTTTAAAAAGTTGTATGAGTAACCATGACACAAATTTGTTGATGACTTTACAAATCATAAACTGAACAATTTTTGCTGGAAATAAATGCAAAATCTTCAGCCTTTGTAATTCAATGGTGAACAATTGCAGGCAGGCAAATAACATGTCATATTGCTGATGTTAAATTTTTTTTCAATTAGAATGGCTGAGAAAGTGTTTTTTTTTGGCAACGGAATACATATTTTTCACATTTGTAATAAGTCATCAATATCGTCATCAACAATTATATTTAAAGCTACATTCACAGTTGTGTATTATATTTTTTACTTAACGGATAAGTGTTCATTTATTCTCTTATATTATGTAAACAAATTAGGAAACTGACAAAAAACATCAGAAGTTATTAAAACATGATACATGTGAGGCATCATAGGGCTAAGGTTCATTTTCCTTATGAACACAAGTTTTTGTTGATAAAAAAATTGAGATGAGATGCATGAACAGAGTGAAGAAAAAAAAGATTGCACCGTTATATCAGCAGCAAATAGAAGGATTTTTAAACAAGAAGGCTTATAGAAAAGGGGCATTTGGTTTCATTACAGTACATACGAAAATACAATTTATTGCTGTTTGGTACGATTTCCATATTCTCCTGGAGACATTTTTCTTTTGTCTTGATAGCTATTCTAGTCTATTTTTATTTTGCTTCTGCTAATAGAGCAGTATTTCAGATATCTTTTCTAGGTGTTATTGATATGATGTATTTTACAGCAGAAATAGCCATATGATTTGTTTCTAGTTTCAAAGTTCTGTTGTTAACATATAAAATTTTTTCCTATGATTAGAACGTGCTAACTTATACAATATAATTTTATAGGGATCATTCTAGAAGTTTTGACATGTAAATTAATCTCTCAATTTTTTTTTGGATTTTACTGAACACTAAGGGGAAAATCAGATTTTCAGCTAGTTTTTAATGTTCAATAACCAAAACTTTTCATTTAAGGAAGTATCAATTCAAAAGCTACCTGTTTAAAGTACAGTCATTTAAAATCTATCCTTTTGGAGTTCAGTAATTTTCAAGCTATCATTTGAAATCAGAACTTTTGTTTTAATATATAAAAGCTACCATTTTGAATTTAACTTTTATTTATAAGCTACCATTTTGAATTCTGCACTTTTGTTTTGTAAATTAAAAGCTGCCATGTTGCTAAATAATGTCTGCCATTTTTTAAATTTAATAAGCTACCATTTTGAATCTTTAAATATATAGATAACATGACTTACCATAAATTTATTTACTAAAAAATTTACATTCTGTTTAGGTCACCTGACCTCAGTTAAAAAATGTTATTTTACACTATCTGAAAACATTGTCAATAAAATATAAAGAAAATGCATTATAATAACAAATTTTTCCACTCCAATAGAAAAAAGAAATTTTAAAACACAAAAAAACATCAACTTATAAACTAAAAAAAAATATGATTGTTCGACTTTGAAGTAGGGTTAAGTTAGAATAAGATCTGTGATAAGCATTTTGAAGTTTTTACTTTTATTCTTAATATTTGAAATTTCTTGCTATATCCTAATGCCTACCATTATTATATGTAGTTTTCAAGCTACCATTTTTAATGTCTTTAAATGTTTGTTTATAATAAATGACTTAGCATTATTCTACTTATCAAAAAGCTGCATTGAGGTCAGGTCAACCGACCTCACTTAAAAAAAAAAATTGACACAGAACTGAATAAGTTGTTGTAAATAAAACACAATAAAAACGCCAGGTCAGATAAACTTCAAAAATAAGAAATTTCAATATTTTTCTGAGAAGGTTAAGATAAATCAAATTTTTTTTTTTATTTTTTTTTTTTTTGTTCTAAGTTTATTATAAACTGAATTTATATATATAAATATTTTTTTTTTAGATTTGAGAAGATGTTAAAAGATATGACATTTTCAATCATGGACAATTGAAGAAATTTTTAAACAATTCTTTCACAATAATTTTGGAATGATTTGATAAATGTCAAAATCGTTCACAAGATTTACAATTCACAGACATGCAGAAGAACTAAAATGTTTCATTCTAACTAATGTCTCAGCATACACATTAGCTATATTATGTACGAGGGCTAGAAGCAGCTTAACAAAAGTTGAATGGTATAATGAAAATGAATTGATATTTAAAGATGTGTGACAATAATTTTACAGCTTATGTTTAGACGTTGTTTTCAAGATGAAATATAGAACGATATGGATACACCACACACACACAAAAAGTAGTATGGATTATTCAGAGGAAATAAACAAAAAGTACTTAAACAATAGAGATAATTTGAGTATACCCATTCAAGAAATTACATTGATATTTAAAATTTGCAGGAAAATGATAGACTGTCAAGAAGAAAGAGTTCTATGTTTGTTTTTGTTTGTTTTGTGTGTGTTTTTTTTTTTGCAATGTAAACCAAGTTGCACTTGATAAGCTGATATTTTAGACAAATCTTTGTAAAACTTCAAAGAACAAATCATCTGCTGTCTTGTATTAACAGGTAAAGTTAATTTTGTGCTTTTTGCCAAGTTCTTTATTTAACCAATAAAATCACTTTATTTTACAGACCATGCGTACCAATGGATTTTTTGGGCAACCACTACTATAATTTAAAGAACGCTGTAATAAAAGCAGAAAGAATAATACTAAAGGTAATGTTTACTTGGTACGATTATTTTAGTTCTTCAGTACGATTATTATCAAAAATACCTTACTGGTATTCGTATCAATAAAGCTGACCAGATTTTTGTATTTGGCACATCGCTGCTGGTTTTCTATTTCGGTATTCAAAGGTCGTTTATGTATATGTTTTGACTTTTCAAGGTACTTGGGTTTTGTGTTCACGTAAAACATCCACACAAGGTATGTTAATCCTTGTTCCGTCTCTTTTTGTAACTTATGCAGCATTTAAATGAAGTTTTATTTTGTTTAAATGATTGTTGACAAAATGAAACTCATTTTTAGGCTGATTTCGAGCAAAATTACTGAAATGAATTTCATTTAGCACTAGAAAGTATATATGTAAACACGATAATATTTATACCCCAAATAATATTGTTGCACCCCTCAATAGCTTTTGATAGACTTGATTTCCCCAATCGGATTTTTGCGTCGAGTAAAATCGGATTGATAACGTTTAAAATTTACAAAATGATTCCCCTTGATGAAACAAAGTTAAGTCCTAAGGATAATCCTAACAAGTTATATTTCCAGGATTAAAAGCTTTTAATAGAGTTTTTTAGGCGTAGTTTCGAGTAATAGCCAATATATGAGGCTCTAAGAGGTTTGGGAATTAAAAAAATTGGCAAGTCGCTTTCTAATAGATAAAGTATGTTAACCATGCAGCATAGTAAAATAGAATTATTGAAAAAACCCGGCAGCCCCAGACCGAATGGTGTTAATGTTTGGATTAATAGCATTATTAAATTAGAATTGAATATAGTATTTTGTATTTTTTTTAGATTATTATAACTTACTTGCAAATATTGGATCTTGAAAAGAATGCGAATTTAGCAAGAACAGCATGGTAGGAACGACTCGGATAATTTTTAATAACATAAAACAGACCTGTCATCATACGTTCAACTTTTTTGCTTTCTTTTTTTAGGAATTATATGAACGACGGTCTGCGAACTGATGTTTTCGTTCGTTTTTCTCCAGATATAATCGCATGTGCTTGTATTTTTCTAGCTGCAAGAACAATCAAAGTAATTACATTATTATAGTATTTTACCTAGTAAAATTGTTGTAATATTATTGTTCTCTCTTGATGGCTTAATAATACAAGGTTGCTTCTTTCATTTACACGCAAACAAAATATGTGCATAAAAATATTTATGCGTATGCTTTTCGTTAATCAAAAAAAAAATTTTTTGCGATAATTTATATTGCGAATTTAGAAAATTTTTTCGCGAAAATTTAATTTCGACTTGCCAAGAATTTATTTTCGGGATCTCAGAGAATTCAAACTTTTGAGTAAGACATTTTCCATTTTAATCAAATGTGACTGGCAGTAAAGGGAAGGCGGTACTTTTCTCATAAAAATCGAGCATGTAAAAATAATTATTTGCAGGAATTAAATTTTTTTTAGCGTATTACAGAAAATCAAATTTTCTGCGGGAATTTTTTTTCTAAAAGACAATTTGCAAAACTCGCGAAATTTTCTTCCTGCAATTTTTTTTTCTTCAAGGTAACTGGAAAAATCTTGATTTGATTTTATTTCTTTGTATTTTAATTTTAAATAATCAAATCTTCGTTAGATAAACTTGCCACTGAGACCACCTTGGTGGCAATTATTTGATGCTCCTTACGAAGATATTGAAGATATTGCGTTATCGATACTCAGACTGTATTCCAAACCTAAGGTATGAAAGTTAAATTCATTTCTGTGACGTTTAAATTTTGTCTTTTCTGAATTTACTTTTCAGTGCTGTGTGCGTGAACATATTTGCACCGATTGATTCGCTTAAAAACCTTTTTTTTGTTTTCTTGGTCACATAGGTTGATATAACCCGGCTGGAAGCCCAAGTAAATAAAATTAGAAAGGCAAAAGAACAAGAGAAAAAATCATCAGAAGCCAAAGAATCAGAGAGCACTGAAGGTTCATTTACACCCTCGCATAACATATCAACCAACGAACCGGCACCGAATGCAGTAAACAATAACAATTCGTCAAAACCATCCAGTAAGACAAGTAGGTATTTTTTGTAGTAGTGTGTGATGGCGTCTTGTTATATCTTGGATGTAATTTAAAACGTTTACTTTTTATAGACTCGCCGACAGAAAAAACTACTGAGAAACGTGCAGTTTTAAGTTCGGTTATCAGTTCTAAAAAAGACGACAGGTAAGTCCCCCTTTCTTTAAGAGTCTGAACAAAAGGTGAACAAAAATCAATTTTTATGTTTACAAGCGTGTTTGTTATTTTTAGTAATGATCGAAAACGGGAATCTTATAAATACAATCGTCGTCGTGAAAGGTCGGAAAGTGAAGAATCTTCTGACTACTCTTCCGACTCCGAAGCGGAATTACCTTCAAAAAAATACACACAACAACGAAAGCAATACGAAAAAAAGAAACGCTCGCCAAGTTCTGATTCCGGCAACGACAGACGTGCCGTCGTGCCGTCAAAAATTCGACGAGCCGCCAGTCCGATTGATAATTACCGAAAAAGTAAGTCGTCACGTGATAAAAGTAGCTATAAAGAAAGCAATGGACATTATAATAAGAGTTCGTACACAAAATCGAAACGAAGAAGTCGATCTCGTTCACCCGTAAAACATGGCAGATCACCGAGCCCTTCTCGTAAAGATAAATATTTAAAAAGCAGAGCCAAAGAAAAGATTCGATCCAAAGATAAAAACGGAAGCAGTAAAATACGAAGGTGACATATAAAGCAGCTTTCGTTTTACACATAAATTGTCAAAGTCTTTTCACTCCTGCATAAATCTCTCTTTCTTTCTTAAAGGAAAAACAGTTCTCGAAGCTTCGCCAGTATTCTTCTTATAATTCTTTTGTATGTTATCTTTTCTTGCATTGCACACAACTCTTGTGTACTGTAAACTTCATATTTGTTTGTGTTCATGTAATCATTGCTGAACATTTTATAATTTTAAAGTTATGTTGAAGCTAAGGTGTATTTATCGAAATAAACCATTTTTTAAAATCGTGTTTTTTCTGCCCATTACCACAGCTGGCTTTAAATTGCGGCATATTACTTTTATTTAACGTACAAATTTTTCTCGAAATTAAAAGAATGCCTGTTCTTATTTTATTACTGCATAACTGAGGTTTGCGAATTAAGGGTTTAAAAACATCACATCACACCCCAATTGTTAATAAAATATCGGTTAAAGGTGCATATTTTGCCAGTAAATGATATTTTTATCGATCAAAATGTCTCAAAGATACATACGTTGGATACTTTCAGTTTACATTTTAGCTGAAAAAGGTGGAACGTTTCTGGCTTTTTATGAACTCGACAAGTAAGTTAAACTCCGACTGACAATTTTAAAAAGTGCGATAGAATCTGTAAATGCGAGGGCTTTACATTGTTCGCAGCAATTCGGATGGTAGCTAGTTCCATTTTACGGCATTGCTCCGGTCAGTATTTTTAATAACTGCCCTTTAATTACCGTGTATATTATCTCAAGGTTCATTAGCTCAGAAATCCTGAACAACTTAATGCGACGTCTCGGAAACAAATTTTAAATGTTAACAAACTAACAAAACATAGCGAGTTGTAAAAAAAAAAATCATTAGTCATGTCTTGTGAAAAAATATTGTGATTATCACAGTATTACGATCACCGTTGCAATTTCAAGGAACTCTCATATCAAAGAACACCTTTCTGTGCCATCGTAGCGTTGTAAGACGCTGGGAGGAAGTATATGCCAAATATGCAAAAAATCGTCATTTTACTTTCTTGACACCCACGTGTAATTTCACTTCAGTCTGTGTGAACACGGCAACTTATTTTCCATCTTCATTTACTTACCATGAGATATAGTAATTAACCTAAAATATCTACTAATCATTGCTAGCAAACCACGAATTATTTTTCAAAGTTATATAAAGTTATATAAATACAAAACTCTAAGATATTTACAGAAACAGCTAATATAGTTTGAACCACTCTGCAGGGTTGGCCATTACTCTAAAACAGCCATATGCCTTCATACGAATTGCTACACAAATTCTGTTGCAGTGGTTGGAGTTGCTTTAAACTTTCGAGTTTGTTGTTGTAAAGATTTAATTTGTGACGTGTACGAGTCCATAGCTGCGTTTTTTTCATTTAGTCTTTTCAGTTCTCGTTGATGCAACTAAAAAGAAAATGAATGAAAATCCCTAATGTAAGCCATTGATCAGCCAGGAAAACCTGGTTTCCTGGCTAGACTTTTAGATGACTTTTCAAGTCATGCCAAAGGCGCTTGTTTGCTTTGTCTTTCACAAAACATTTGAAAGAAATCGTGTTATTTTGTGGGTTTAAAAACATGAAAAATTTTAAATTATGGTTAAATCTTAGTAGTTTAAAATTCATTTTAGTAGTATTAAATTATCGATAGTTACTACGTTAGTTCATTACTTTAACATCTCACTGAGATGACCCACAACCAGGGGAGTGGGGTGCATATTACTGTAATCTATATAAAAAACAGTTTACCTTTAACCTTACTCGCAGCAAGATCCTGTTTTTCTTTTTGTTCCCTTAAAAGCTAGTAAGAATTAAGAACAAAGTAACACTAATGTCAAAAAATAACAACGTGCGAATGAGGTGCAATTTTCGTACGGTCTGTTTTGGTGTGCGTCCGTGCGAAAAAACGTGTAATTATCTAATTTGTCCACTAAAAGTATTTGTTTGCAATGGCGGTTGGTAGAGCGTTATTTTAGGCGTATATTTTGAAGTAGTCGTTAAGACTCGCGTGATTATCTACTTTACATACGAAAGGTCAGAAGATGTCGTGATGAGTTAAATGGATTTTTTTTTTGCGACGACGGTTGTTAGGGCGTTATTTTAAACATTATTTTAAACAGTCGTTAAACTGATTAAATGGTCGTTATAATGTAGATAGCCGTCAGTAATTTACATGATATTGTCACTTTTATCGTTACCGTAAAATTAGGCCGTGTAAGTGTTACAGATAGACAAAATAGAAGGTAGTTTTTCTCACCACATTTTGCCTCATTAAGTCCATTTTATCCATCTTTAACTTGTTGATTTCTGCCTTGAGTTTGTCAATCTCTTTTTGCGACGGAGCTACACAAACAGAATAAAAAAAATAAAAAAATAAAATGAAATAAAAATGAAGGCTAAAGTCGCCAATACCTCCACAACAAACATACACACAGGCAAAAAGCTCAAAATAACTCACATAATTCCAACGGATCGTCCTGAAATTCATTATTATTCTCGCCATGAATAACTTCACTATTTGAAGGAGAATGAGCCTAAAGAAATCAGAGTAGAATAAAAGAAATATAACAAAAAAAACAGAAAAATGTACTGGAATAATAGATGCCAACGTAACAAAAATATCTTATCACAAGTGCGAACTTACTGTCGGTGACAAGCGTCCATTAAGGGTCGACAACATATTCCTTGGTAGTGATTGCGATTGCGGTGGAAAGTCCGTATCGAACAGTTGGTTTGTGAAGAAGCGGGACTTTGCTTTCGGACGGCCGTTCACTTTATACGACGTTGGATCACGCAATGTTGGACTCACTTCCCCAGAGCTATTCAAATCAACATGTATGCGGTTACTCACTAGTGGAGGACTTCTTGAACGTGGAGAGAGTGACCCTGACGATAATCTAAAATTAGATCGTTCCTATATTTGATAATTTTTACTCAGTGATACATGAAAGAAAAAACAACTTCGTCGAAATCGTGTCTTCCTCAATGTTAGCGATATTTTATTAGAATTTCGTTCGCCTCAAAGCATTCATATTCAAAAACACACAAATCACTATTCATGG
Source organism: Hydractinia symbiolongicarpus (assembly GCF_029227915.1). Taxonomy (NCBI): domain Eukaryota; kingdom Metazoa; phylum Cnidaria; class Hydrozoa; order Anthoathecata; family Hydractiniidae; genus Hydractinia; species Hydractinia symbiolongicarpus. The sequence goes on from NC_079878.1 coordinate 11,374,176, forward strand.
TACGACTCATTTATAAAGACACCAGTAACAATCAACCATACGTAAACATTAATTAGTAAACATGAAAAGCAAACACGGGCGGATTCAAAATGGCAGAATTAAAAAGACAGATTTAAAATGGCAGATCCTAAATGGCAGATAAGCTACGATAAAATGTAAAACCAATGCTGACAAATACTTGGTCATGTACGAATACAACAAACCTTTTTTCCTTTTTGGCTTTTTTCTTTTCTTTTGAATTTTTCTTTAACTAAAAGCAATAAGTTCGATACAAGGAATGGTGGCAACGCAGGTACGTAGATATACCAAAAAAACACAATAAAACTTAATTGAAAAAAATGTGCGAATCATTGGTGATGTTGACGAGTCGTCGTCAACAATAAAAAATCAACAACCGGAACAATAACAACAAAAACAAAAACATAATTTACTTACGTCCTTCTTCTGATCGTTCACTGTCAACGAACTGATGTCATTCAAAGAGAGAGAATGTCCACTTTTCTTTGATTGAACCAGACCGGTGGAATTACTAGAGACTATACTTTCAGACCGCTTTATGGCTGATCGAAACGATGATAATATACTACTTGTTTTCGAAGTTGACTCGTTTTGTGATATTAGAGTTTCGTCCTCTAAAAGTTTTTCGTTCTTTGTCACAAATTCGTTGACTAAGCTTTGAAGCAGCATAGATCGTGTACGCAACTAAAAAGAAAAAGAAAATGAAGTTCATCAACACGATCTGAATTAACATGGTATAATTAAACATAAAAAATCATGAAAAAAGTCTTTTTTTACACTGCCGATGTACCCTTTTTCAATGTACTTTCCAGTAAAACGCTTCATTTATTAGCGGTTACATCATTAATACACTCGCAGTTTCTGAGTGCAACAGAAAAACCCAACTTACAGCGAGAGAAGAAAATTTTTCACTTTTAACTGCAGCTATCTCAGCATTTAACACTTTCGTTAGCAAGAAGTTTCGAAATTCAGGCCCCTTTTTGAATATACAAGGGTTCGGCAACGGCGGGACAAACTTTGGTACGCCATCTTTCGCAGTCACAGAAACTTTATAATGCGTATTTGCGCTATTCGGATTCACAACTTGAACGATGATGAATACGTGAAGGAAATGCGATCGAAATGAGTTGGGACAGAAAGGGGTGTTCTCCTCTTGAAAGATAATAGCAACCACATCATTACCAATGTGTCTCTTGCGACTTAACTGTTGCGAATCGTTTGGCGTAAACGGCAACAAGGTCGAAACATGGAACATTAATTCTCTAAAATAGTCAGAGAGGTAATGGAAATATATGAAAAACTACTTTGCTGAATAAATCCGCCAGTTTTCATGGTTACAATAACAAACAAACGAAAAAACATGGGATCGTCATGCTCGTTTGCATTTCTGGCTAGTAGTTAAATTAAATTCTTTAAATGCCAATAAAAATTTAGCGAAAACAATGGTCACTATCGCAACCAAACGAAAATAAATTAAGTTAAATTAAATTTAAATAATGTCGGGTGCACACCTATTTTTGTGGTTAGCGTAGTAGGAATGATTTCCTGTTTGTCCGTATTTTACATCCAGACCTCCTCGGTAGTTAGGGAAGTCTTTTAATTCCACTCGGTTGCCTAACATGTCAAGAAATTCACGGAACGCAAGAGATTCAGTTTGATTTTGTAGATACTCCTCCTCCGTGGTCTAAAATAGAAAAATTCCAGGTTTGTAAATATGGAGTCCAAGATAGGATGTGAGGGTCGTAGCGTACCATTCCCAAAATGAAAACTCAGATACATCAGAAGAATTTTCCCGCTTCACATTTTACTACATAGAAACGCGTTATTAAACCGTTATTAGTCGAACAATACGTGGTTAAGATGAGTAAAAGAAAACTCATAAACACCTGTCCAAATGTTTGGTACACAACTCCAACTTTGTACGAGTTTGTTACAGTATGCTCGTCGAACTTGGTGATGTCGTCACTAGCTTTGAGTAAAGAGATTGGATGAAACCTTTCTACTTCCACTTCGTCATCCAAAGCAGACTAAAGTAAAAACGATCACATATACAAAAAAATCCGAAATACAAGCAAAACAAAAGTATTTCGGAAATATATCTGACCTTCATAAAGTCGCGTGGACCGGGATTGTCTGCCTGAAACGTTGTCGTGGGCAGTATTTTATCTATCGTCCGATCTTTCAAACGCAATATAATCCGATATTGATCAGGAATATCGTCATCCACAGATAAGTCTAGCATGACGGATAGAAGCAGAGGTCCATACTTGTTATCCACGCCTGCGAAGTTGACATGTTCCTACAAAATTGCGAAAACTTGCAGACAGGATAAAGATTGCGTGGAATTCAAATTATTTTAACGACAACGTGAAACTGACCTTGCCCACAAAATGTCTGCGATAGTTATAAACACTATTGTCTTCCAGCACCGAACACCTACTCATATCTATTGAAGGAAAAACTGGTCGATCATCAGTGTCTCGTGATAACACATGGTAGTTTCCTTCCATCCAGTATTCTCCATCCACTGGCAGTACCACCATTGGGTACGGTGCACCGAGAGCCAGAACCTAAAAGCATTCATGTTTTCAAGTAGTCTTGCACACAATCCAAAGTTTGACAAAAACTATTTAATTTTACGGCTTTTTACTTTAATTACCTGTTTTATAGGTTCCACATCTTTCTTGTCCTCGTTAGCTTGTCCAATTTCCATTTTCACCTGTTGATGCTACAAAAATAACAAAACTCAATATTACAATCTTAGCACCACAGAAAAATGTGAGTGTATTCAAGAGTTTCTTTTCATTAAACGTCAACGTCCGATGTCAACGTAAATGTAATGTTCAGCTTGTCAGTTCTCTTATGCCGAAAATGACGCACAAAACGAGAGGTCAATACACTCGTCACTCAGCTACGTTCCAAGCGTACAAGAATGACACAAAGTTTAAATTATTAAGAACTTAAGTTTAGATTAGTAAACAACATGGCAGGGACATGGCGGCTCTACGTTGTATAAAAACAAAAACAGGACGGTCGATAAAAGAATAGACAAGTGATTCCATTAAAGACGATATTGCGAGCACAGAACAAAGAAACAACTCTTGCTAAATACGTCAAAATAACCGGTAGCGAAAACACAGACACACAGTCAAGTCATTCCCAGGTTGTCCTTTCTGAAAAAAACAAGCGAGCAATTCGACAGTAATAAAAGATGATTCACTGAATGCATGAAAAGTGCAAGAAGTATACTGCTAAACATTCATGACGTTACCATATAATGCACAAAATAATCTACTACATGACGTTTTAAATAGATAAAATAAAATGGCAACCTGTTTAGCTACACGAAACTTCTTCAATCCCATATCTCTCTATGGAAAAAAACCCTTTACTAAATGTATAAAATGACTGCTCCGAAATGTATGGAAACCTCGATTAGAATGAATTCTCATGCTCATTCACGCAAAGTGAATCAAATATTGATGAAGACGAATTAAAGTGAAGCAGATGCATGTATTCATATTGAAAATACAAAAAATTACATTGAATGTGGCTGTGAATGATTTAAAAGGCGAAAGACTTAAAACAAACGCTAAACAATTAGAAAAAAAGATAAAAAAAAAGAAAGTGAAACTGAATTCACTCTTTTTTAAATCGAATGTAAAGTATATTCAGCGGCCATTTTCTGTTTGTAGTCATTTCTCTCTTTCCTTCTATCAAACGCGAATATGATAGGGATTCATAGATATTGTCAAAAATTTACATGAAAAGAACAGTTGAATTTGATTGTGAGAAACATGATTATTTTTGTGATTTTTTGAACACTTGTTTAATAATAAAGAAAAGATAGGAAGCATGCTAGCATGTTTAGAAGATAATCTTCATAAAGACTATCAATAATAATTATTTGTAGGCGATCATGAAACGTAGTTAATGAGGAGGGGTCAATTAAAAAAGCACTTAATGGGTACGTCACCATGACAACACGTCATAAAGCACACGAGTGCGGAGAATAGAGTCCTATCTTATCATTGTCAACGTTTCCTTGTTAACTCAAAAAAGTGTAAACATTGAAAACCCAGGGCAGCTACAACAAAGTCGTAATTAAATAAAATCTTTAACTGAAAGGTACATGGAAACGTAATTAAGTTGAAGCTGTACTTTTTAATATAAATTAAAAAACATATAGATGCAAGTATTTTGAAAAATTACAGGAGGGCTGTATTAAACATAGCTTTCAGTAAGTAAAATGGCGGCGTAGTAACGACACATTCGACGAAAATAACAACCCGCGTAAAGCGAAAGTGATAAAAATTGTCAAACGTCAACAAACTGTAAATTTTCTGTAAACAAAAAAAACAACAGTGTTTGATATAATTAATATTTCCTTCCTGTCACGCCATATTTTACACCATCAAATTTCGAATCACCACTACCTTGTTTTCATCTTGAAAGTCATGAAGTTTACAATCATTCCACTTGAACTTTCCATCCATCTCATCATCTTCATTTATAGTAAAAAACGAATCCACATAAAACATCTTGCTGAGTCAGCTAACAAATGTGTTGCTTGCAAAGAAGAAAATTTCGTTTTTTACTTTCACTACTGAGAACGTTTTTCATTCGAAGCATACAAAACGCGTTTATCTTTCGTAATAGTTTATAGTTTCTATAGAAGCCTTCTGAAAACTTCTCATTAACCGCACAAAAGACGCTAATGAAGCTCATTAAATGAACTATTCATAATGACCAATTCGAATCGATACATAAGCAATTCTTCTTTCATCTTTTCATATTGCAAACTTAACTCTTTATTTGCGGAAAGTTCTTTTTATGTAAATATTGTTCCAACTAACAACAAATAAATTTGCAGTAGCCAATACCAAGGAAGCTTATTTTTTTTCAGAATTTAACATTCGGGCCTGCAACAAGCTTCTTTTGAAATTACTGAAAAATTGGTATCTGTTATCTATCATGGTTAATTTTTTATTTTTTTGCATATAACAATTATAGGCTCAAGGTATGAATCAAGAATCAAAAAATATACCTTAAACGAAAAAGAGACGAAAAAAAAAGGGGGGGTCATTAGACGTTTGAATATTTTATACTGTAAAACATTGATTTTTTGGAGACTAAAATATAATCAAGTATTAAGTTAAGGCGTAGTTGTGTAATAAAATATGTTAAAGAAATGCTTTTCCAATGCTTTTACAAACTGTGGTTAAAGGTTAACCATTCGTTTTTTCCTAGGGTAGCACTTGAGATATGCACATGCTTGGGACTTCCTCCGCAACTTAATTATAAATTTGACGCTGATAAAAGGGGTGCATTGGGAACTAGAATTTCTCTGCGTTGAAGAGTGCTTCCGTTAAGATGCGAGGGAAAGGAAACTTGTGGTATCACTCAACTTATAGAATTTGTACACTGCTTTGGTGAATTGAGATCTGAAGAAGATAAGCTACACTTGAAGAATGAGAGAGGACAAGAAAAGAAAGAAAAAAATACCACACGATATAATTGATGGATGTGGCGATAACGAAAAAAACATTCTCATATGATAAAAAATGTTTTTAAAGATAAATCTTGAACACTTTTTGCCTCGATCCTACCTCGAATAAATATTTTGGTCCATGGCCAGTTTATCATTGCTTTATCTAGGTACTTTCTGTGACTTTCTAATCCCTAGAGTGAGTCCATTGAAAATGTTTTGTGCTTATAGCCAGGGAAGAGAAATTACTGTACAATTATTAGAAAATCTATGCTAAATTAACATCTGGTCCTAATCCAGGAACAAACATTACACCAAAAAAGTATCACTACGAAACAAGAAGGTTATAAGAACGTGTAGTAACTTACTTTCAACAGCCAGGCTGGCATTTCGATTCTCTGTTCATCTAATCTGCTACCCTGTGAATAAAAAAAATACAAAAACGTTACGAACAACGAAAGATGTCAGCTTCTCAGGACAGTAAAGAAGATGGTGTTATTGCTAGCAAGATGAAATAACAACAGTGGTAATTCTTACTCTTCTTTTGAACATGTCGTATGTTTTTTTCATCATGATGACACAGTAAAAATTTATTTTCTCACACTATGGTCTCATATAGAGTTTTACCAGAACATAAACATCAAACTATCCTGAACATTAGGATGAGAACCTTAAGCCCTGTTTTTACATGCGATTGAAAGTCAGAAGGAAGTAGCAAAGACATACAACTAGCGTAAAAAATGCATGTAAAAACCAGGCTGCTCAACTGACACTTAGAGTTGATGTGTAAACAAAACTTGAAGAGTAGAATTTGTCTAAATGCCATGCCTCCTAGCTACATATATCTGGCGACCATAAATAAGTGCAAATGCTAAAATCTTAGCTTAACTTAGTAACTCTAACTTAATACAAGACCCCTATTTGGGGTCTTGTATTAAGTTGCTGGCCTGTAAATTCCCAAATCTGTGACAAACTAACACTGCCCTGCAAATTGGCAGCCATTATAAATAACCCGTGATTAACAACACTGCTATTGTCACGTCATTCAGCAAAAGTACTTTCAAATACACACTTGATTAAGGTTACAAACAGAACAGTTGAACAGTTGAACCCTTTTAAACAGTACAAAATGTTTTCTTTTTTTCTTCTTAAAAACAACCCAAAAAACCCAAAAAAACACACACACAGATACGCGAAATGATACAAAAAAAGCTGTTCTCTAATCTTTGTAAATCTTCAACCTTATGACGTCACTGTATTATATCAAACTTTCGATCACAAATTTAACACGCGACTAATTATGTTCTGTTTTTATAAGTTTGCAATAAAAATTTAAACTGTTCCTAGCATTCTCGAGCAGGAACGTATGTGAAAATGCTTCTGACTTGAGGGATTGGCCAGACGTATTTAATGATTGACACCTGTAAGCTGATCTTAAAAAGTAGAAAAGATTTTTTTTAGGCTCAAGGATAGGACATCATGGAGAAAGCGTTCACTGGAAATCCGTTTCATGATTGTGAGAAACAAAATCAAACATGGATTATACGCGGTAGTTTATCTGTCTAACTCACCCCCATTTCCTTATGACCCTACGCTTATCAAAGTTTGAAACGTCTAAAAGCAGCGTTTACCAGGCGGCGGCTGTACTAACGCATTTCATCAAATCGTTTAAAACAAAAGCAACAACATTTTAGACGAAAAGATTAACTCAAAAAAGCTTAAAACGGAGCAGTAAAAAACCTTAACACCGACATTATCATGTTGTTTATCGCTTTGTTGCCATTTTTGTAAAGATGTAGTGCTTATCTTCATCAAGGAAAGTCTTTCAGGATGCCAGTCAATTTCTTAAACAATTTTAAGGTTTTTTTATACTGTTTTTGGGGTTGTTTCCAGAGTTTTGTAACACACAGGAATACCGAGGTATACAAAAGGTAAAAAAATACTCCCAAAATTGCAGTGCTGAACATTTAAAGTTATGAAAATTAATTATTTGTAAAAATGCAAACACAACAACTTATGCGACGCAATGTTCCACAACAAAACAGAAATGATTTCGAAAATATTCATATTCCAACGTTTTTAGGTTTATTTCTAGAGAAGGGATATTTAAGATCTTCAAGGTCACCTGTCTGATTTCAAGGTTTTCAAAAATCGAGCAGACACTACTTTGCTTTTACCACTAGAAAGTTTTTCGTCACTTCTGCACAAGTTTTCCATGAAAAATATCTATTTAAATAGGGCGGTAATTAGAATATAAGGGTAGTACTATATAGGGCGCTGATTAGAAGATAGCACTCATTAATAAATTCTATTTTAACATAAGGGTGGATTTAGAGGGCGGATGTAGTCTGCCACGAGATAGAATTCAGTTACTATGACAACAGACAACTTACCTGCAAGCGAGTCAGGATGTCAAAGAAATCCTCCTAAGAAGAGAAAAAAAAATATATATATATATATTTTTAAATAATTAAAACTGGGAGAACAAAATTATTTCAAACTTTCTTTAGTTTCAATGCGTTTATAGAAAATCTCCAGCTTTAGACGCACATACCAAAAAGATCGCACCAACCTGCTTTTAACATTCGTTTAACAAAACCGAAAAAACCCCGAAACCAACCCATGTTGCATGACTGATTATGCGAAACACGAAGTATAATATTAAAATGAAAATCCACCTTGAAATTAGACACGACCGTTACTTTTTTTTCAAATCAAACTCTTCAAGCAAACAGAAAACAATTTCTTTACTTGTTGTCTGCAATCTCCATTATAGTCAGCCATGACAATCAGTTTTTATATTTACACACGAATGTGCATCCTTTTCTTTATTACTTTTTTAAAACGATTAACGTTCTCTTCGAAGATGCACTAAGCTCGCACAACAAAATATATTTTTAATGTTTACCATTTCAAAATTTGATATAGGAAGAGCAAATATTGAATTTTTTAACACAAACGTTTTTTGTCACAGCAATTTACTTATAAAACAGGATGTTTAAAACACAGATGGCTTTGATGAACACTTCTTATCACTTCAGCGACACATTAACGGGTAGTAAAAAGCATGTGTAAAAAAACCTCAATTTTCGTTTCGTTCTCGTTTCAGAAGCCACATGAAAGGAAATGTCTAACCAGGAGATGTACGCTGCATGAATTACTCATTGTTACGCAAGTTGATTAAAAGTTGGACGTAGGTGTACGATCTAGTGACGAAACCGTGATGCAACTCACAGTCGATGTGCAGTGACTGTTTTGTCCTGTTTATTGATGGCTTATGTAAGACCATTTCCAATTCCCGATCAGTAAGTATCGAAATAATTTACAAAAGAATAAAAAGGCTTTAAAGCAAACATAAAGACAGAAGAATGCACCCCCAAAAATTTATAAACACTCTAGTCCAACAATTCCACAATAATTGATGTGTCTCACTAAACAACGCAACGATAGAATCAAAATGAAAACATTGTTTGAGAATACAACGCAATCTTGTTTATGGCGACTACTCATAGATCTTTATAAGTGTCAGTGCAAAGAAATAAATTCACTTTCAGCATGATAAATACAAATCAATTGGCACAAACCTCTTCTGGAGTACCTATCGATGTGCTATCGTCAGTTGCTTCATCCTCTCTCAACGAAAGCAGTGAATCTATAAGAACATAATTTATAAATACAGTAAAAGTCGGAGCAGTATAATTTGTCAACTTGGCATTGTTCAAGAAATAAGAAAAAAAATTTAGCTGTATCGCAAAACACGATTAAAGCTATCATTTGAAGACTACAGCACACCATAACATAGCCTATTGTCACTAAAAATTATTACAGCGACGCTGCGCGACGATCTGGTCACGTCTCTACCTACCATTATGAATGAGATTGTTGTTGTTATCAAAGTTCCATTCGGAGACAGTATACTTGAAAGTAATGCTGCTGTCCATCTTAGCATGAAATTTTTTTTTTCACGATTTATTATACACGGAGAATAAAACGCTATTTTGAACCTCTCTTGAGATACATTAAGCTTCTAAATGAGCCTTTTTAACAGCTTTTATATGCATATATATATATAATGTACATCAGTTCAAACATTTCTGAGTGCGTCTTTTGTTATACAACTATCATAATATTGAACAAGTTTGAGAACATTGGACGTTCCATGATTTAACGTGTTTCTTTTCAAGCAACTTCTAATTCTAAACGCTTTAAGAAAAATTCCTTTTAGCGCTCAAGCGCGAATAATATACGCAACAATAAAAACACAAGTTACTAAAATCAGGCTTCGCGTTGTTTAATTATTTTATTAATTTTCTACATACGTATTTTTATATAACTTTACCATTAACAATACAGCAAGTAGATTTCCAAACAAAATCCACGCATTTACGTCACATTTACTAAGCCTTCTATTAACTAGGGACAACCATACTAATTAGCCGCATTACTCTTTAAATTATGAAATAATATAAGTTAATCATCAAGAGACACACATGAACTATAAATAGTAACGCTGTAATACAGCTTTTTTTGTCTAAATAAGGCTTTTTAAGATTTTCTGAAAGTCGTAAGTAAATAATAGAGAGAACATACACAAATGTTGTGGGTTGTAAGGAAAACGGGTTAGAGAGTTTTCGGGTTAATGAAAGTTGAATATGTTCTCAGCAAAGCCGAAAACTGAATGCACTGTTTATCTATAGACCGAATATAAACAAGCTAAAAAGTTTTGACTTTTCTTCAACGACATTTTCTATTTTTTTACATCAGTGAATTAGTAATGCTTAAATGTTCTCATCCAACAAAATAATCAATACACACTAAAAAAACTTATGACTTAAAGGGCTGGTCGAAAAATATACACAAAACAGAGCTATTAGATTGAAATTCTCCTTAACTCCCTCTCTGTCCTAATCGACAAAATCAAATGCAACATACTTCAGTTAAATCTCAAAATCACAAGGACTTAAAAAACGCTTTTCTTAAGCGTCTAGACAAAAAATTTTCACGCGGTATAAATTATTTTAACGTCAAAGGATTTAACCTCCTCCCTAACTTTAGGTTGACGTTTAGCATACACTTTCGATTTGTGAGTCATAAAAACTCGCATCGTCATAAACTTTGAACGTTACGAACAAAATAAGACGTAAAAAGACATAAGAACAAACAAACAAACAAACAAACAAGAGCAAACAAACAAACAAACAAACAAACAAGCAAACAAACAAACAACCAACCAAAAAAACAAACAAACAAACAAATACTTACTAGTTGAATGAACAGACAGCCACGACTGTCGCCTAATATCACTATCAGTCGAGGATCGGGGACGTTTCTTTATCCTCTTGAACCTTAGTTTAAACTCTTGTATACCGAAAGTGTTAGGTTTCTTTGGGATATCTTCCATTATACTATGCACCATAATTCCATAAATATTTTAATATCTTTAACGAACGATATAAATTAGTAAAATCTTATATACAGAAGATTGACGTAACAATTTTAAAGCTTAAGCCAAAAAGTAAAACGTGAAGTCAGTCAGCCATTCACACGCGCATGTCTGCCCCTAACCGTGATAAAGCCAACATATCATTACTAAATGTGACACAAAAACACTTCACCCCTGTTTTATCAATCGTGAAAATTATAAACACATTTCTCAAGTAAATAAAACACCATAAATACACTAAATATCCGCTACGTCCTGTCTTTTTTATGACAATTAGCAAGTTGACGAGAAGAGAAGAATCTCAACGATTATCATTAAGAACATCTAAACTTGTAGTTAACCAGCAAATGAACAATATAGTGTCCAAACCTCTTCTACTTTATATTGTTATTTTCACCGCTAACGAGTCATGTGCGATGATGTGAAGAAATATTCAAAGAACATGATGGATCCTAGAAACCGTACGAAGTAACCATAAAATTAGTAATTATTACTCATAAATTCGTCAATTAGAATAGAAAATATATATGCAGAACGAAAACTTGCTTCACGAAGGACTAACCACAGAACAACAGACTAACAATTTTCAGATTAAAACTTGTTGAAAGGAAGCGAATTAAAACAAAATTGGCAATGAGTTAACCTCGTAAACTGTTGAACAGCTTTTCCTGTGACGCGACCATGTTGTATGGTGCCTTACACAATTAAGAGTGGGAGATGGACGTTAAAAAGAGACGCTGGGTGCCAAATTGCGAGAGAAAGGTATTTTCAAGAAACGTTAAACGAAAAAGAAAATTACAGAAATATAAACTGGAAGCCAACCAGCTGAGTCTTAAATTGGCGCTATAATATTTTTTAAAAACTTTGGTTTCGTACTCAAGATTTGAAGCCTTGATTATTTATGCTGCATAAATTATGACGTCACTATAAATTCAGGAGGGTTAAAAAGAGCAAACTAGCGTCATGCTGACATAATGGTATCTACACATGATTAGGGTATAGGCCTTTGAAAAATCCAAAATTATGGATGCTAGAAAAAGTCAAGATTGAATTTAACTTAGTTTTGACATCATAATTTATGCAGCACAATTAAAACTTTAAATTTTGAAAAAGTGAAAGCTAAAGGCTTTTAATGAATGAAGAAACAACAACATTCTGGCTGAACCCAGTTATGATGTGACTACAATTTTATTGAAAAAAGCTGGAAGAACATTAGAGAAACAGCAACACTTTTCTTCAGTAAAAACCCTTCACACATTACATACCAAACTTCTTCTATTGTCACTCAATACGAGTTGTTGGTTACCCGTGAAAAATCATCAACAAGAATGTTCATTATTACTCTAACGAGATTCTAACGACGTGTAATTATTCCGTCATTAACATGTGCAATTTTTAAAAGGACAAACAATAAGGATATCACATCATCAACTTCTATTCAAATAATATCCTCCCGTCGTGATGTAAGACAAAAACAAATGAGATAGTGAAATTAAAACCGTTATTTCATTACTGCTTCCTATGATAAACCAACTGGTAAATTAACCCTACCCACTTCCAGTTTCATCTAATTACATGAGGAAAGAGATATAACGAATGGTTGAGGGAGAGTAACAGTTAGAAATGTCTAGTAGTTCACAGAAGCACGAGTTTGTAGAGAAACGCCCAGTGGCGTCTGTATTAGTTAAAAAACGCCCAGTAAACAAATGCTATTGCCGGGCTTATCAGACTAAGCTTAAACCAAAATTCATTTTACCAAACGAAAAGCGATGGAGTTTCTCACATTAAAAAAGTATGTATGAAAACAATATTCCAAAAAATCTTTAACTGATAATGAAAAAATATTTCTTGTAATGGTCTCGTTAAACAAAAAAAAAACTTTCTAATCATAGGATAGAAACGATTGTTCATGTCAAACGTTTCAAAGGGTACATCTTCCATCATCCACATGAAAAATAAACCATCTTCAGCCATCAACAATAACATGTATCAACAAAACATTAGACTCTTACAACTAAGATATTTGTGACACCAAATTTTCTTCTGTCCGCAGTAACAGACAACCTCATGGGCGAGCAGCATGGATCACTTTATTTTCTTCAAAACACAAACCGCTGAAGCATGCAAACAAGTCGTGAAGACATGGAAACAACATGACCTCTACCAAAGCAACGCACATTATTGTGGTGTACGTAACAGATCAGCTCGAAATTACATGCGTAGCACATGTTCTAATTAGTCCTAATTACGCATACCAGACCACACCTGGGCTAATATATATATTTACCCTTTCTCCCACAAAGTTGTCAAGATTACATTTTTAAGATAAAATTCGCCATTACTACAATCCTTAATGCAAGTGAACTTATCTTAGCTCTAAAACACACTTGCTTTTATAGGAAACTGTAGATCTGTCATTTTCATCGTGTTTGCATTTAAATTAATTAAACGTACTTAGCTATCTATCTTTCTGTCATTTAAAATGAATGAACACAAAATTAATATTATCAAGCATGGTAAAATGTCACAATAAACAAAATGTATTGCCATAACAGAGAAAAGAATTTCGAAATAGATTGCAAAGACAGATATACGTTTTTTTTATAAGAACAAACAATATAAAAACATATGGCTTCAGAAGTCCAAAACTTTAGAACATGTTAAGAATATTTAAGGCTTTGTCAACACAAAGAAGTGCTGAAATACCCTCTTTAAACTTAACAATGATAAAATAATGAAAAATTACAAGAAATTTAAGAACATTTGAAGGCTCCCACCGAGTTGAGTGTTGTTCTAATAAAAACATGTAGTGTACAAGTGGAAACTTACAACTTTTTTCTTGCTTTGATTAAAAACTAACCAACCCATATTAATTCTTAATTCTTTCAGGCGATAGTTTATAAGCCTTTTTTTCTGTTTCTGAAGGGAAGAGTGCATAAAGATACGCAAAGAGTAACACACCTTGAGTAATTTCCTATGGAAGTTTATCATCCAGTGGTCCTGACAGCTTAAAAGTAAACTCTACACACAAACTTGACGTAAAATAATAAACAATGAAAGTGATTCTTATGTGAGTAGTAATGAACTCAGGTGAAATGCAGAAATTATCACGAAAGATAAAGAAATTGTGTCAGCTAAATGAATACCTTAAACCACTAATTTTCACGGGAAGTTCTTTTGTGAATTTCGTGGGGTTTTTCGTCCATTTTTGCAAAATTCAATGACCTTAACTCGCAAAAATAAATTTCCGCGAAAAGTTATCATATTGTACTGCTACTGAACATAAGAAAACTTAAGAAAAATGCAGACAAACAATATGCTTACAAGGGGTGGCTTATAAATTAAAAAATGTGCTTTGAACGATTTTTCAGTGTTTAGATTTCACCCTCTCCTTCTTTGCTCCAAGCGTTACATTAAAAAACGTTAGATTGGAGTATTCTCATGCACACGCACATGGGCATTTGCTTACTTGAAGCATGTTTAAAATGCTTCCTATTGGAACAAGTTTTTTTGTGAATCTCGTGGGGTTTTTCGTCCATTTCGCAAAATCCAATGACCTTAACGCGCAAAAATAAATTTCCGCGAAAAGTTATCATATTGTACTGCTACTAAAAATTAAAGTAACTTTATGCTGAAAAATATCCTCATGGTAAGAAATAATCGTTTTAAAAACCTACGACTTTTGCAGTTTCTAGCAGATTGCTAAAATATTTTTTTTGCAAATCAAGCAACGTGGTGAGAGGTCTTGTTCCAAAAGTTCCTTGCCCCACATCACAGTCTTATTTGTTATAGGTTTCTTAAAAAATTAATTCTTTCAAGAGGCAAATTAGTTACCAGTCACCAATTAAAACTTTGTTCATTTTGTTTATTCTTTCATTATAACAAAATTGTCGTTTTTTTCCCGGTTTTAATGTTTCTTTAATATTGGTGTTATATATAGTACTTCATCTCAGCTGTCTAGTACTAAAAAAACAAACGCATAGCTACAAAGAAACAAAAAAGGCAGTTCCTATCGACGAGATAGTTGCAGGATCACACATTAGTAATATCCTTACTTAATTAGGTAAAACGATACAGTTAAGTCAAACCTAAATAATTGCTGGAGATATCGAAGATTTTTGTTCAAAATGGCTGCCAAATCACGGCTAATGAGTGGTATTATGTTATGTTGATAATTATTAGGTTGGACTGGAATCGGACTGACCTCAACACAAAACGAAACGATTCGTCCAAATATAAATCAAATAGATGATTAATGGTTAAAAGTTATGAGTAAAGCCATTAAAAAAAACTCATCAAAATTATCTGCAAACCATAATACAACCTGCATGAAAAAATGTGGGAAAATATAATTTTTACTGTGACCAAAAAAACCATGTACTTAGTCAGAACACGACAATTACGCAAAGAAATACAAAACAAATGAGATATTTAAACGATCCACTTTATTAGTTTCTGTAGAATTTCAAATTTTTTTTTAGCAGTACCAAATTTCCAAATAACAAAAGCTACCAACTGTCTGTCAGAGAAAGTTGCTGTCTATGATCAAGCCATTTGACACACGCTTTTGTAAACAAAAAAAAGTTGTATGTGTATTAGCGTCTTACGCGCTAATACACATACAACTTTTTTTTTCGTCTTGATGGTTAGCTGGATCAACAGGAAGGTTTAAAAATAAGGAAAAATGAAGCATGCTATAGCTTTGATTATCAAACTTACGGGAAATTTAACCCCAAAACGCACTTAACACAAAACATAAGAAAACTTAAGAAAAATGCAGACGAACAATATGCTTACAAGGGGTGGCTCATAAATTAAAAAGTGTTTAGATTTTACCCTCTCCTCTTTGTCCCAAACGTTCAATTAAAAAACGTTAGATTGGAGTATTCGTTCAATAGCGTTCAATAAAAAAACGTTAACCCGCACTCATTCATTTGCTCATTTGAAGCATGTTTAAAATGCTTCCTATTGGAACAAAAAAGCGATCTTTCGTAATATAAATTATTTGAATGTTAAAGAATTCGTGTAAAGTAGATAGCAATTGAGTCGAAAATAGTTAAAGGATTTAATGCCTTCCTCTCAACCTAATGTCGGGTTGACGCTTAACTCTCACCTTTCCATTTGTGCGTCACCACTACAAAAAACTCCCACTTTTCATAAGTATCTCTCACAACTACGTTATTTTTCAATCTCTAAAGAACAAAGCCTAAATTTCAATTTATTTTTCAATCACTAGAATACTACAATTTGTGGTTACACACTCCAGAATAATAATATTATTCAGAAAAAAACAATTAATATCGAGGTTCAACGAAAGCATTGTGTGGGCACACTGCAGGCTTTTTATCATCATTTTATTCTTGATATTTGACGTCCATTCTCCATGCACCATTATAATAATGGCAGGTTTTAAAAACAGATACAAACATGCGTGAACTTTTCAATTTCTCCCCCCTTTAAGGTTGGACTAAAGTCGACCACTGTTTTTACTCTAACACTAACTGTGGGAGATACAAAATTTTATACTTGTCCACTAATTAAAACGATTGCAGACTTTGTAGGTTTCAGTCTTAAGACCATAGCTACTAACAACGTCGTGGATGTGTTTACAAAACGTTCCTACTATCTGTACTAAGGTTAATAGTTCTATAGCTAATAATTATAAATACAAACTTGCACCCGAAATAAATGTTTATATCTTTACTTCATTATTAATATATTTGTTTTTACTTAACTTTTAACTAATTCTACGTAAAAGAAAGATTACTTTTATTCACCTCGCCTAAAGGTACGCCACCCTATGCTTAAAATTTTAAATTTTAAATTTCGCTTGTAAACAAAAAAAAAAATAATAATAATAATAAAAACATGGTATACGTACAACATTTGATGCTTCAAGTAATAGATCTTACATTCATACAGGATAACTTCCCCACTCAGCGAAACTACTTTTGCCTGTGTTCTAGCAACACTATAAACCATTTATCAAATCAATTGGTATAAGAAATTGCTGAAAGAATAAACTTGATAAGCTTAACAAGCATTTCGCAATACCTCTTGATTCAATTAGTTTCTATCTTCCATCTTTTATCTACCCTTCTACTTCTAGCTTTTGTTAACACATAATTGCACTAAGTGTCTTACCTTGTTACGTGGTATCAAGGTTTTGATTATCTCAAAAACCTTTTATGCCAACTATTATTACTTGTGTTATTCATTACTATGTGTGGAACATGCTCAGTACATTTTCTACTTCAATTTTATTGTTCTGAACATAGTAGCAATTACCTGAGATCCCACATATGCAGGGAGACAATATCTTGTCCATAAAAAGACCTTTCCCGAATTTCCTAATTATGTTAAACTCAATAAAAGAGGTCGAAACTAATAATGATTCTTATCCCTAAGTTCCTTATCAAAAAGTAGAACAAATTACCTAATTTCGTTAATATTTCTGTTTGTTAAGTGCTTCGATTGCGAGCTGAAAGTTACAGTCAAACCCTTTATATAGTTGAGCTTTCAAAGAATAGCCTCCTTTTCAAAATAATAAATTTTCTTCAAATCTAAATAAAATCCAGCCAGAATATTATATTGCTTTAAAAACTTTAGTTTTAACGTGATAATTTGATATTCTATCTAAATATCCTTTATTTAAAGAGCAGAAAACTATTATAACATTTTGGATGACGAATAATTATAATTTATGAAATTCGGGATAGGTGTATTACTTCTTTTAAACCATACAATGGCTGCACAAGATTAGAATAGCAATTTATAACAATCAACTCATGCTAATTTCTCATGAACAAAAAATAACTACTACATGTTTTTTTATAACCAAGTAAAAATTTAAAATAAGCTGATGCTTTTGTGAAAAGCTCGATCAGGCTTAGAGTATGTTTACATTATGCTAATTGGGGAAACGAATGAAGAACTTAAAACTTGTCTCAATGGTATGAAATGGTTTTTAGCTATAATAGAAGAGCGACAAAACTAAGATGCAATTAAACAAACCCAAATTCAGACACTATACTGGTGTTACTTATTGTATAAGGGAAAAATAAAAGGTTGTCTTTTAATAGATATTCATATAAGAAGACAAGACAAAACACACACCATAAGAAATCATCAGGCTGGGCAATATGCGAAGTAAATGCTTTTAATAATCCCTTATCTGAGCCTATGCTACTCAGGCTGCGAAAACAGATACTACTGCACCCACCTAAAATCTTAGCCAGTTTAACACATGAAAATTATTATTTTTCACAGATTTATTCGTACAACCTTCATCTGCCCTAGCTGTGGGACATCTTTATAAGAGAAAATGTTGAGATTGTTTTGAGGAAAAAACAACAACAGCAGAAATTCACCCATAAATAGAAAACAATGAAAAGAAGTGAAACACAGACAAGAAAAAGGAAGATGACATGTACAGCTAGAAAGTGGTGACATGTTTTGAAGTGACGAAGACATCCAGTGAAAGGAGAAAAATAAATCCACTCAATCATTTATTAGCGGGATGCTCCTTAAAACAATTTACAGGGTTTCCACACGTCCTTCAAAACAAAATTGAGAAAATTTTAGGACTTTAGGGGAAATTTTTGTGATTTTTGAGGAGCCCTTGTTAACATAATTTAAATTTGAGGAGAAAAACTTGCATCTGTAAAAATGAAGGAACACACAGACTGGCATCAACTAAGAAACTTTGCTTCAAATGTAAACACGACAAAAAAGTAATGTTTGCAGGCCACAGCAACTACAAGTTTTGGTGATTCAAACTAAATAACATAAAAAGTAGCATATATAAAAAATAACCAAATGTCAAACATTTTTTAAGATTTGAGAAAACCTAAATTTCAAAAAAAAATTAAGGATAGTTGAGGAGAATTAAGGAGACCTTTTGAATTTGAGGAGATGTGAGGTGTTATGAGGAGGCGTAAAAACCCTGATTTAGGAGTACTTTAAAAACAGGCAAAAAATTGAGATTGTTTTTATAAATTTACCTGATTACAAGAAACAAGAGAGTTGCTAAAAGAGTAATTTTCATATCAATTTCATAATTGCACGGAAAATTACCATACTGCAATGGTGGTGGAATATAGGCCAGTTAGGTTGAATGTTGAAATTAAACTTAATATATGTTCTTCCAACAACAGTAATTTTGGAACATTAAAAAAGAAAAAACTACACCATGAAATTCTGTAAGAAAGAAAACATCTGAAACCTCAAAGGTTGTATCAATCTCTATTACCTGTAAAAAATTATATCTTGTAATTATAATCAACATGGTTATTATTCTAAAATATTTCATTTAATTGTGCTAGCTATGGAAACGCTGTGTTAATAGTGTGTAATAACTATAACATACCTCACAGTAAGAAAATGTAAGCCTAAGAGAAATCAAAACTATAATTATTTAATTATTATAATAATTATAATTACATAATAATATATTAATAAAGGTAATTTAATTATAGTCTCTACACTTTGAAATATAGTCATACATGAAAATTGGTTATCGCCTTTGTAAACATTAGGTACGTGGTTCATCCAACATCAAAAATAAGAAATGATAGAGATGATGGTACCAAACATATTTTGTATCAGAATTTATTCCATATTTGCTTTCATTGTCACATTTTACACACTGGTGACTTATTCCAAGTAAAAAAATTTAAGCAATTTGATTGACTGGAAAAATTCCCATTTTCAAAAGCATGATTGATTTCTACTTTTAAACGATAGAAATTTCAGTCAGAATTCTTATCATGCTCCATATGGAGAATTTCACCTAGTGTAAAAGAGACTTTATCTGTATAACAAGATTTTCTAATTTGAATACCACACACATGTTGTTTGGTGTAAAAAGCAAAGCACAACAAGAAAACCCATAGAAAATTATTACCGACGTATCCAGTGAAAATTTGATACTGGTAGACCGGCATGGACGCCCAAACTTAGACGCCCAAACAATGAATTTCACTTGAATTTTCAACATGAAATTTCTCTTAAAATGATGTTTGTCCTGTTATGATACTATGATTTATTTTGTAGGGAAATAACATACCAACCTTAATTTTCCACTTAACGTTGTCCTTAAATTAAATTCAAAAAGCATGAAAAAAAAAACGAATTCTTAGCAGTGCTGCCGCTATGTTTATTCTCTTTTTTGAGCATAATGGCAGCATTTTTACACTATTTTTAGCTGTTCATGGCACTGAAAATTGCTAAAATCAGATAGCTTTCAGGGGCTTTGACCCCTGGACCCTCACCAGGGTTAGCCCTTGACCCCCTGCTGTTTTGTCCTGGCAGTCCGGTATCCCCTCAAAAAATCCCGGATACGTCACTGCCTATAGTTATTCGGACTTATTTAAAGGTAAGGTTTGTATATAAGTATACATATACATAACACCTTTATAATCAGAGCACAAAGTTAGTAGGTCAAGTTAGCCCAGTTAATCTTTGAGTTAATTTCTGGGTTACTGCTGTAGACGTGGAGTTACTTAATTCATAGAAATCATGTTTAGTTGAGCTGATTTCATCTTCACAGATCGTTACTAACATACTAGTCTTTTAGTTAAGTTTTCAATGTTTTGGTTTCATTACAGCACATGTTTCATTTTAATTGATCCAAGAAATTGTTTGCATGCATCAAATAAACTCAAACATACCTTTTGCAATTTAAAACTAAAAAAGCAGTAAAATGCACAACTAAAGGATAAAAAACCTACCATAGTAGCTATCTGTCAATATCTTTTATGGTTTATCAGCAAAACTTGGTAGCACTGATGAGAAGGCTCTGATGTAATGATAAATTTATAGAAAAGATAAATAAAACATAAGTACTGATTAGATGTCTGAAAATAGCTCAAATTGCTTTTTTTCATATAAAAAAGACACAATACAACTCAGAAAAACAGAGAGCTTATCACACCCGCCTTACTTAAAAGCCCTACAAGAAATAAACCTATTTTAACGATTTGCATAAATGTTAAGTATAATAAATCATAGATTCGATATACAAATACAAAAGCATATGAAGCATATGAACTATAATGCCTACAAATTAAGAAACAATAAAGAATTACATTATCTAATATTGTCTCAGATTGGAATTCTCTTAAAAAATGTATATTATTTATCATGGGATAGAGTTAATAAAGAAAAAGAGTTAATAAAGCCTTCTGTTTTTATATTTTCTGTCTTTGTATTTTCTCTACAAATAAATCAATACACCTTATAGTTTTAAAAAATTAACTAATGTGATCAAAGACAAAACAAAAATAAAAGTTTCAGTTAATCTTATCCTTTTTAAGGTTTTGATAAGTTTGGAAATTATTCAAATCAATAGCCTATATCACAACTGACTTGCAACCATAAAAAAGTATGTTCGTATTCTAATTTCTGTAAGGTTTCAATAATTTCTTTAAGGTTTCGATAATTTCTCCAACTCATCCAAATCATCGACTTGCAACAATTCGATAGGCTTATTAAAGTGCTTGCTTATACTTTCTACCATTGCCATAGTTCTGCGTCCATCAACAAAATTAATAGCTAATCCGTGTTTTCCAAAACGACCGGTCCGTCCAATTCTATGTAAATAAGTTTCAAAATCTGGTCTGTTTAATTGATCTATAGGTAAATCGTAATTAATAACAATAGTGACTTGTTCTACATCAATCCCACGTGCAGCAACGTTAGTAGTTATAAGAACTTTCTCTTTTCCGTCTCTGAAACGATTCAAAACAGCCAGCCTTTGTTCAATTTCTAATTCCCCAGTTAACAAAGCTACAGCATGGCCATCTTTGGATAATTTCTCTGCCAACCAATTTACTGCTTTTCTTGTCTAGAAGTGAAAAGGAAGTCTTTAAAACTTAACCATAAACAGAACAAGAACAAGCAGGAAATCATTTGTTGCATTAAAATTGTCATATGACAAAAGACTTAAGGCGTCTTGAAAAAAATTATAAAGATGTTAAACAAAAAAATATTTGCTTAATTCCCCTTTATGCAGGTCAAGTTAAAGCAAAATTGCTTGGGAGACTGGAAAAAAATGTCTGCGTTATAAAGGCTCAGCTTTATTCAGGTGACCTCTTTGGAGATGTTGCGATGTGAGAATGGTATTTGAAATTGCCACTGGAATCAGACCTATCAATAAGGGGCGAATAATTGCTTTTGCACAAGCAAATACATGCCTAGTTCTGAGATATGGGATAATAGCTGAGCTTATAACTGCTGCACATGGGTTACCAACTTTGAAGGTCCCGTTTTGAAGATATTTTAGGCTACGTAATACTTTATCTGGGTCAGGAGTTGGTGGAATAGGTAGGATGTACAGGTTGGCTTTAAATAGACTTTTCCTGGTTAATTTCAGCATAATAGAACAAAAATGTTTATTCTTCCTGGCATGGGTGGTCATTTTTCAGGAAAGTATAACCACCAGGATTTTGAGAGTAACAATCTTATGTTTTAAAACGTTATTTAAAGCACTTGCAGAGTTGTCTTTTGGAGAAAAATAAAAAATAAAAAGATCTTAGTGATTTTCATGTTTATGTTAGCCTTGTCATTATTCACCTTTCCCTAATCTAATTTACGCATATTGTTTGTTCCACAAGTAATCACAAAATTTAATTAACAACTTGACTCACAAATTTTGATATGCGAGTTAAAATTCCTGGCCGTGAACATTGTTGGAATTTGTACTAAGCTTGTTCCACAGGCCAAATCAGCAACCCATGTCCGGTTCACAGGGGTAAAGGAATTTTGTTACTTCACATTTTAGATTTTTATTTGTAATTTTTTATATTTCGTGATCACTCGTGCAAACAAAATTATGGAAACTTGGGCAATTTATGGTGGGCGTTCTTTTTTCTTATTGATAGGCCTGGAAACAATAAAACTGCCTGTTTCACTGGAGGGTGTTTTAGGCAGGTTTCACTGCTTACTATATATTATAATCTTGCAAAATAGAGTACTCACATGACAAAACACCATAGTCTGTCCAATAGTTAGAGCGCCATATAAATTAGCCAAAGCTTCATACTTTTCTTCAGAAGATGCGCACATGACATAATACTGTTTAATGTTATCCAAACTCTCTTCTTCCTTACGTAGTCGAATGACCACAGCATCTGAAACGATGGTTGATGCAAAATTCATCACTTCTTTATCATATGTGGCAGAAAAAAGTAACATTTGGCAATCTGGTTTCATTGTCCTGTGAAATGGAAAATGTCAGTACGTAAAAAATCCAACTGTAATTGCAAAAACTTTTGCACAACTAACTTAATTTTTACTTTACTTACTTTTTAATCCTGATGCTCTGATCTTGATGACCCTGTTGTGAAATCATTACGTCAGCTTCATCCAATACAAAAACTGAAAGTTTCTTTGGATCAAAAGAACGGTGCCTCATGATCCAGTCCAACACTGATCCAGGTGTACCAATAATGATATGGTCATTGCATTTTGCACCCAAAGAAGCTAAAATTGTAAAGTACTTACTTTTACACAAACCCCATTATTCCAGATCTTTAAGCTTATAGTTTAAGTTAAAAAAGTCTAAAATAAAAATTTGCAAATGAGATGGCCAATTATTTTGGTACTTAAATACTGGAATTAATGACATGTTTTCTTATGTGGAAAAGTTTCCAGTGTAAAAAAAAAAAAAAAAAAAAAAATCAATTTTTTTAAAAAATTGATTTTTGTACCTAAAATAAAATCCACCATTTTAAATTGATGAACAAAAACACAAAAGACAGACACAGGTTTTATTCATTTTTTTATACATTTTTCTATCCTTTTACTGAATTTTAGCTTTATAGTATCTTTTTTCCAGGTAGTCTTGTAAATTTACTACATTATTGGGAAGTTACCTGTTTATGCAAAAAGTTATGCTACAGATTAGAGTTTAAATAGGTTAAATGGTTAACGCATTTGTGCCTATCATATTGTTTTAAAGAGGAAATCTCTGCATAGTTGTTGCCATCATAGAAATGTATTGCCTACTAAATGATGGTGTGAATATTTCCCACAAAAACAGCCAAGTCATTTTTGACCTAACCTTTATATGATCACACATTACCGTAACTATAGGTTCCTATAAACTGTTGGTGCAGAAATACTCACGTCTTGATCCTTTAACAGCGTATGTTACTTTTAAACCATCTTCTATTAAAAACTTCCCCATTTTCTCCAACACACCACCAGTTTGAAGTGCCAGTTCATAAGTAGGAGACAAACAGAGGGCCTGTGGGTAGGGTTTCTTGTGGTCAACACGACTTAACATAGTCAGCACAAAAGCAGCTGTTTTACCAGTTCCACTCTGACTTTGTGCAATCATATTGTTCGGACTACATGTATTAAAAAAATCAACATGAGGGTAAACGGTCAGTATAAAGTATCCAGAGAAATAGAATTTTTACAAAAAATTCGTTAGTAGGAACTTAGCTACAAATGGAGGTGACCAAGCCCAAAAGCAGAACTTCATAAAAATGTTGTACTTAAACAAAAAATTTTTGCTATCACAAAATCACCTTCAGTGCACTCCGCTGCACACAATGATTTAGAGGTTCGTAATTATCTAAAGTTTCGTTTTCATATGTAACAAATTAAATGAAGCACCTGTTGTCTTTCAAGTTGTTTTGATACAAAAATAATACAAGAAAATTTTCTTAATAAGTTTGAATACACAAAGCTAATACTTATTTTTTCTCCAAGTGATAACTCATGTCTAAAACTCTAAGACTATTTCTATACTATTGAAACATTCTATTCTCCAATGATATTTATTTCAAAACATAATAACAAAATTACTCATTGACAATTGCAAAAGGCACAGTTTAGCATTCACAAGCTTCGTTTATTAAGAATGCGTTTGTTTACATACTTCTGTGGACTTACGTCACACAAGCTAGCATTTTCAACACTGTCAACGCTGCAACCGTAGGACTACTTTTGTTGATATTGCGATTTGTGTTAATTCTGTTGTTATCTTTCAGTAACCAATACAATAGTATTAGAGACTGGTGAAGCCTTCAAGTTACCTCATCAAGGTAAGAATCATTTAACAATGGTAGCAGAGTTAAAAGGTACAGATCAACTGGCCTGGTATTTATGATCATTGTGCGAGTGACATTTGAGTTGAAAGAAAGCAATTGAGGGCACACACCCGGATGTGTTCCTTGAGGTAAGAGAGATAACTTTCCCTTTTGTTGGCTATTTGTTGACACGTGTGTGTGCAAACCAATTGGTGAAGTGGTTTGTGAACAATGGCAACAACAACATTGAAGGCTCCACCAGCGTTTAAAGAGGATGATGACTATAGCAGTTGGAAGAACGATTTGGAGATCTGGCAGATGTTTACAGAACTACCAAAGAAAAAGCAAGGTCCAGCTGTATACCTGTCACTGACTGGTCGGGCACAGGAGGCAGTACGCGACCTGACACCTGCAGAAGTGGGATCAGATGATGGTTTGGACAAGATTATATCTAAGCTAGATTCAATATATTTGAAAGATGAAAGCACAAGAGCATTTATTGCTTTTAAAGAGTTTTATGACTATAAGAGGAATAGTGGAGACAAATTTCCTGATTTTATTGTGCAGTTTGAGAAGCTTTACAATAAGATATCCAAATATGATATGGCATTGCCTGAAGCTGTCAGGGCGTATTTTCTTCTCACAGCTGCGAATATGTCTGAAGAAAATGAAAAACTGGCTCGTACAACTTGTGCAGAACTCAAGTATAAGAATATGAAGGACACAATCATGAAGATATTTGGAGAACTGAACACAGCAGAAGACGCTGCACATTTGGGAGCTCTTCCTGTGAAACAAGAATGCTTATATGGAAATCTTCATGCTGATACCAAGGACAGCTTGTCAAGGAATACACGTTCAAGAATGAATCCTGTTGATAAGGATGGGAAACTCATGAGGTGCCATGAATGTGATTCAACAAGACATTTTGCTAATAAATGTCCTCATAGAAATCAAGAGCAAAGAGGTTTCAGATCACGGAACAATAGACCTACAGAAAAGAAACAAGATGTAAATGAGATCCATATCACCCTTTTTGCAGCCTCTCCAGACCAAAGGCAATATTGTCTTGTTGGAGAATCCTTTGGTAGAGGTGTCTTGGATTCTGGCTGTACAAAGACAGTGGCTGGGGAGAAATGGATGGATAAATATCTTGGGACTCTCTCTGAATCAGATAAAAATGCTGTAGTTTCAAATAGTACTGATTCTATATATAGATTTGGTGATGGAAAGGAAGTGAAAGCTACAAGAAATCTAATAATACCAGTTATTCTAGGTGGCAACAAGTATAAATTGTCTGTTGACATAGTAGAGATTGAAATACCACTACTGATTAGTCGTAGTACCATGAAGTCTCTCAGTATGAAGTTAGATTTTACCAGTGACTTGGCCATTATTGGGAAGGAAAGAATTAACTTAATATGTACCACAACAGGACACTATTGTCTTCCACTAACACATTGTGATCTTGATGCTCAAAAAGGAACAAAAATCATTCTACATGGAGAAAATTTGAAAAATATTAGTAAGACAGAGAAAATGAAGAAAGCTATGAAACTGCACCGCCAATTCGCTCATGCTGGCAAAGATAAGCTACTCAAACTTGTAAAGGATAGTAATTTGTATGACAAGGAATTTTTGTCATGCATCGAAGAATGTTGCAATGATTGTGAAATATGTCACAAATATAAAAGGCCATACAGTAGACCAGTTGTGGGTATACCTCTGGCAAACACTTTTAATCAAGTAATATGTATGGATTTAAAGGTTTATGAACATAATAAACAACACATCTTACATATCATTGATGCTGCAACTCGTTACTCTGCTGGATGTCTTATCAAATCGAAACATAAAGATGTCATTGTCAGTAGAGTGTTTAGATTTTGGATTGCATACTTCGGATCACCAAGTACAATCTTGACTGACAATGGTGGTGAATTCTCGAATGAGGTTTTACAAGAAATGAATGAAAAGCTCAATATTGAGACAAAAACAACAGCAGGCGAATCTCCTTTCAGCAATGGTATTGTGGAAAGACATAATAAAATTCTGGCAGAGACCATGTTCAAGACAATTGAAGATACGAAGTGTGAACCAGACGTAGCACTAGCATGGGCCCTCAGCGCAAAGAATTCTTTACAGAATCATGGTGGCTACAGCCCAAACCAATTGGTATTTGGCCATAATGTGAACACACCCACTATTCTGACAGATCATTTACCAGCATTGGAGCCAACTACGTCAAGTGAAATAGTGAGAAAAAATCTATCTGCTCTGCATAAGGCAAGGGAGAATTTCATTAAAGCAGAATCCAGTGAGAGAATTAAAAGAGCGCTGAGACATAATGTTAGAACATATTCTGATGAGACGTATTTGAATGGAGAAAAAGTCTTCTACAAGCGCAAAAACACCAAGGGTTGGAAAGGTCCAGGTGTGGTTTTGGGACAAGATGGTCAAATGGTGCTTGTCAGACATGGTGGTAACTTTTACCGAGTGCATCCCTGTCAGTTGATGAAACATAGCCAAAATTGTAAAGTTAGTGAATTCAAGTCAGATCATGTCAAGAAGAAGGAAAGCCATTTGAATAAGTTGTGTGATATGAACGATAGCGTCAATGATTGTGATAATGATGATGATGATGATGATGATGATGGTGGTGATGATTATGATAATGATGATGATGATGATGATGATGACACAGCTGATAAGAATGTGATAGATGTTTATGATGATTCTGAAGATGTAGAGCAATATCATCAAGAACAAGCTAGAAATGTAGACGAAAATGACCAAGAAGATTCTGGCACAAGTGAAAATGAAGTTGAGGAAAACAGGGATACTCATAAAAATAATGAAACTGAAGAAGACGAAGGTAGTGGTTGTACAAGTGACATTTTCAGAAGACCATCTACAGAATCCAAGAAAGTTGAATCGAAACCAAAAGCAAAATCATACATCAAATACAATCTAAATGGAAGATGGTATCGTGCAAGAGTTCTCTCAGCACAACCCAAAAGAAGTGGCACTTATAAAAATTGGGTTAATGTGTCTAATGATGGTGATAGAAAGCCAAAAAGCATCAATTGGAATGATGTGTCCAAATGGGTCGAGCTGGAAAATCCGGAATTCCCTGTCTATATGTGTGATGTCGATATGTTTTCACAGGAAGTAGTTAATGCGAAGGAGAGAGAATTGCAGAATTTAAAAGAAAATGATGTCTTCGAAGAAGTTCCAGACACTGGTCAAACAACTGTATCAAGCAAATGGGTCATAACTGAGAAGTTCAAAGGTGAAAAAAGGGTTGTGAAAGCTAGATTGGTGGCTAGAGGCTTTGAAGAAAATTCACAATCGTTGAGAACAGATTCTCCAACTTGTGGCAAACAAAGTCTTCGACTTGCTATGGCTATCATAGTTAGCAATGATTGGCAGATCAATTCACTTGATATCACTGCAGCTTTTCTTCAGGGAGATGCTATTGAAAGAGAACTGTTTCTACAACCACCAAAAGACACATTGTCATTGGGAACAGTGTGGAAACTAAAGAGATGTTTGTATGGGTTAAACGATGCATCTAGAGCATGGTACAAACGAGTGAGAAGTGAAATGTTGAAACTTGGTGGTGAAATGTGTACCTACGACCCTGCTGTGTTTTACTGGTATAGAGTCAAGCAAATCACTGAAATTCTTGTTTGCCATGTTGATGACTTTGTGTATGGTGGTAGTCCAGCTTTCCACAAAGAAGTTATTGCTAAACTTTTCGAAACGTTCAAAATCAGTACGCAATCAAGCTCAACCTTCAAGTATCTAGGATTAGATGTGGATCAATTTAAAAGCAAAATTAAGATTAATCAAGTGAGCTATATAGAGTCTTTGATAACTGTTAATATTGAAAATGATGCTAACAATGAACGAAAATTGACTAGCAAGGAAAAGACCATGCTGAGATCGTTGAGTGGGCAAATTGCTTGGGTGGCCGGACAAACCCGCCCTGATGTGGCTTATGATAGTTGCCAAACGTCTAATTATGGCAAGGAACCTACAGTTCAAAATTTGAAAGATGCCAACAAGATTATTCGAAAAATTAAGAGCAAGCATGTTGCAATAACCATTGCCAAAATTGCAAATATGAAAAATTGTGAAATTATTTGCTACACAGATGCAACTCATGCCAGTTTGAAGTGTGGATCATCACAAGGTGCATTCATCATATTTGTGAAACACCTGAGCGAAGTTATACCAATCTGCTGGCAATCAAAAAAACTACAAAGGGTAACCAAAAGCCCAATTGCTTCGGAAACACTTGCTCTGAGTGAAGGAGCTGATGCTAGTTTTTATTTGGCCAATGTCATAAAGCAAATCTGCAAGTTGACAAAGGTTCCAAAGATCACTTGTATTATCGACAACAAGTCATTATTTGAAACCTTGAAAACGACAAATGTCACAAAGGATTTGAGATTGCGAGTTGATATAGCCAGATTGAGGCAGATGATGGAACAAGATGAGATTACTGTCAAGTGGGTTGAAGGAAAACACCAATTAGCCGACTGCTTGACAAAACATGGAGCGTCTCCAAACAAGTTGCTTGAGGTTTTGGAGACATCCAAAATATCTCTACAATAATTGATTGTAGTGATTACCGTTGTGTTTTTTTTTGATGATTTTAATTTGTTTGTCATGTTGACTATGACAAACAGTTGCAGCATGCAATTTGATATTCTACTTGTGTTGGCTTTAAAATTGTGTTACTGGTGGCAATGTTGATATTGCGATTTGTGTTAATTCTGTTGTTATCTTTCAGTAACCAATACAATAGTATTAGAGACTGGTGAAGCCTTCAAGTTTCCTCATCAAGGTAAGAATCATTTAACAACTTTGACCTTAAATATCTAGAGAACCTAACCTCGCAAAAATAAAAAGGTTAACACAGTTCATATTCATACTATAACAAACATTATAGGCACAACTTGTTATCAATTGTTAGTTCTCCTTTAAACATCCTTTGTTACCTAAAATGCATTCAAAGAATTCAAAGATAAAAACTTACGGATCAGCTAGCAACATTGGTAAAGCTGTCTCTTGAATTTTCGATGGTTTGTTGAAGTTCATTGCATATACACCATTTAATAACTTTTCTGGCCTTAAAAAATCACAATTTAAAGTAAAATTTAATTTGGTCTTAAATATATAAAAGTAATTTTTGCACTCAAAATGTAGCCTTACAAATTCAGTTCTTCAAAGGTCTTCACAGAGTACAATGGAGAGTTGGGATCTTTTTGCTGCACTTCCACATCTGCTTTAACATCAATAATGTTCTCCCGAAGAACTTTTGTCATCAAAGAGGCTTCAGCGCTTGGAATTGCCAAATCATCTTAAAAAAAATGAAACTTTGTTATAGTAACAAGTATATAATTAGGGACATGTTGATTAAAGTAAGATACAAAAACATACCGTTTTCTGGGGCAGCAGCAGCACCAGCAGCAGGTTTCTCTTCCACTTGAAGAGCGCCTACCTAAAACAGTAAAAAATACATCACAAACATCAAGGAAGGCAAAAAAAGGTTATAAACAACATAATATATTTTTAATGGTAGCCTATTCTCACAAACTTGTTTTCATTTTCTTTAAGGTTTTTAATTAGACTTTATACTGTGAAGGTTTGACTATATTTTATATTTAGTCTATATTTTACCCTATATCTAAATATGAGCATAGAACCATATCACGTGATAACACATCCGTGAGAATAGCTTTTAAAAAATATCTACCTACATAACCCCAGTTAAAAATATTTTTAGGGAAGATAAT
The DNA here is from genome assembly GCF_029227915.1 of Hydractinia symbiolongicarpus. Lineage (NCBI taxonomy): Eukaryota > Metazoa > Cnidaria > Hydrozoa > Anthoathecata > Hydractiniidae > Hydractinia > Hydractinia symbiolongicarpus. Next base: position 11,404,971 of record NC_079878.1, read on the forward strand.
TATTTAAAAAGCATTTTTACATTTTGTGTAGGGTGCAACATTGTCACATTTTTTTATCGTGGAGGCAAGCCATTGAGAGAACGAGCTGATCGCAGGCAAAGCCCATTTGTTATTAAAAAGTAAGTAAATATTTCTTACCGCGAAAATATTCTGAAATTCTTCAGACAGCGCATACAGCGCTTAAAATAATGACAACTCAATAGTCACTGACCCCAAAGAAGACGAAATTCACACAACAAAAAAACATTGTTTATAAATAGGGTAGATGTACCACAAAGCATTAAGTGTATACCCTTCAAAACTCTGAGCGATTAAGAGGTCATCTATAAATTTTGTATGGACTTTAAAACAAATATATTAGAAGTTAATTAAATATAATTTGTATAAAAAGTGTATACAATTCATATAACAGAAATCAGTTAAACAATTTAACTTAAAATCACATACAAATTTTATACGAATTTAATACACATCATTTCATGAAAGACATGCGATAACACGCGCACGCGATCATATGCGCACGCCCCCACACATGCTCAGATTTGTTAAGGCGTGAGATTAATGGCATGTGCCAATTTTGTTGTCTGGGATAGCTTTCTGAATTGAAATCACAAAAAAGTAAAATATGAAGTCAGAGAATGATTTAAGAAGGCTTTGCAACCCTTACCGTTAACTTAAATCTTTTCTTGTATGTAGAAAACAGAGTAGTTAAAATACATAAAAAGAAACAAAATAATGAATTATTACAGATCGTCTGTAACAACGATGTACGGAAGATTCTTTCTCATGCTTATATAATTATTTTATCCATTTTCATTTTCATAGTGTGCATGATAAAATGAGTGGCAGAAATGGGGAGCACAAAGTTTCATGTGTCTTATTAATTGTTTTTTAAAATTTTTTTTTTTTTACATTTTTTGTGGCCACCTGTTCTTTGGAAGTAGCGAATATAAAAAAAAAAGAAAAAACGAATATTATTCAATTAAATTGTTACATTTCCTTACTGTTAATTTAACCGCATTTATCAATTTAGTCCTGGGCACTAGGTTGTAAAATACATGCCAATAACACCTAAAAATGATACCTGTCATACTGTTCTATTACAAGAAGCAAATCATTTCAATATGCTCAATATGACTGCAAAGATATAAATAGATTAGAATAACATTCAACACAAAAGAAAAATTGATATCCAGAATCATAGAGAGTGAGAAAATCGTTATTAAGAGAAAAAAATTAAATTTGTGTTATTTGTGTCATTTCTTAAAGGAAAATGACAACTATTTATATGTTCCGTTCATTAGCGATTTTGTGTCTTTGTAATTCAAGCTTTATATTTTTATAATTGTCTTTCGAAGAAATAAAGTTAAAAAATAAATTAGAAAAAATAAGTAAAAAATAAAAAAATCTTTGATATAGTCAAGGCACCTAAAAAATACGCATTTTCCCAAACTTTCGAATTTCTTTGTTTTGTTACACCCAGAGCGGCTGTAAATAAAATTGATAGCTTCCCAGCCTTTAAAATTCGCGTTAACATAAATTTCTTACGTCCTAACCATCCGCGTATGCAATAAATCCCATTAATATGTGCGTATTTTTTAAAAGTCAAATCCACTAGAAAATACGCAACGGCCCCTAAAATTTTCGCACTGCGTATTTTTCAGAACCCCTGATCGCTAAAACATACGCATGGTCTCTGAAAGATACGCGTCGGGTACTTTTGAATTTACGCATCTCAGTATATAGTATAGAGTGGTGTTTAAGGGTAGCCTGTGTATTATTCAAACAAAGAATTAGTGCAACCTTGTTCTCAGTGCACCCTTCGGTAAAAAGCTCTGGGATCGAGGTTGAAATATAATCTACTCTGTAATAAATGAGTGCCCGGAGTTACTTAGATTGCATGCTATATCATTATGTACCTCTATTATAGACATTTACAGACAACTTATTGAAGCTTGATTGAAAGTATTTAATCATTGTATGACGAAATCAAAGCTGTGCTTTTATAACTTGTAATGACAATGTGTACTTTTCTATTTAATATCAAAAATGCAAAGAATCAGTAGTTGTCAATAATCTCATTCATCCTTTTTCTGATGGGAGTTGGGAATAACGGAACAACAATGGAGGGGTGGTGGGTGAAAAAAAAAGAACAATTCAATGTTTAAGCAAAGCCTTATTGTTGGTTGGCTACAATTTGAAATTTCGTAAAAAGAGCTTTTCTGTCAACTTTCAAGTATTCTTCAAATTTCTTTTTTAGTTGTGGATACGATGGTACGTTCCAGCGATTATTCTTCAACGGCAACATTTCAATCGGCCCCCCAATAATATTGTGTACAGGAAACACTTCTATATCTCTTCCAAGGTGCTCAGGAACAGACTCGAGAATGGAATCCAGACCAACATGTGGCTTTAAACATTCTATTTCCATTGCAGATATGGGGCCATTGCATTCAATCAAAAATCGTCGAATGGCTTTACCAACATAAAGGCGGGATTTTCCTTTGGTCTCGTAAATGCATCCATACCACTTTTGTATTACATCACTCTCCTCAGCAGGGGGACTTAAGCTTTTCCATAAGTCCAACAAAGATTCTTCCGCTGTCATTTCCTTTTGACTCTCATCGTCGTTCTCACTGCTGTCATCACTATTATCGCTCTCATTGCTACTGTTTTCATCATCAGAATCTGTCAATTCTTCTTCTTCTTCATCTGTGCTTTCTTCGATACTGCTGTCATTTCCATTACCTTTACCAAATTTGATTTTCTTCTTTATTGTAGGTCTTTTTCCTGCTACAGATGGCTGAGTTCTTTTTCTGTTGAGACGTTTCTCCTCTTTTTGTTTTGCTTCTTCGTCTATTTTCTTTAACTTGGCGAGGTACTCCATTTCAGTAATAACTTTCGTTTTATGATCTATTTTCTTTCTTGGTTTTACTTGCTTTTCTTGAGAACCTTTCATTTTATTAAGAACTACATCTTCAAAACTTTTTTCTGAGGTTGGTGTGGTTGATGCGGGTGGCAAACACTGTGAAGCATCAATCAATGACCACCCACGCACCCATATTTTACCAGCAACAGGAGGTGGCATGGGTCCCATCTTTATACACTCGTAACACACAGTTGGACCAGAAACTGGAGTAGCAGGGTCGAAATCGTCCACCATACTTTGCGTAGGAGTCGACGTTTCAGGCTCTGATGTAGATGGTGCTGTAGGCTCTGATATAGATGGTGCTTCAGGCTCTGATGTGGATGGTGCTTCAGGCTCTGATGTTTCAGCAATTCTCTCCTTCATCTTTGTTGGTGTTGTTGTGCTGGTTCTCAGCGAGTCAAAGAGATCTTCCGGTTTACCAAGTTCCACCCATGCGTTATATCGTTTCAACAGCCTCGTATCAAAAGCTGTTTCAGGATACTTTGAGCGATCCAATGGTACAATTCCAGTTGCACGAAAACCTGAAATCATGTTCTTTTTTAATAAGCCATTGTGCCAAACCTTTGACAGTAGATCAACAAATGTTGCTTTGGAGATCGTTTCCTTTGGTCCTAAGGTGTTAACGCGGTTGTTTAATTCTTCAATCCAAAGTCTTTTAAGAGGTCCAAATCCACACACATCTAAAGGTTGAAGGCGATCGGTAGCATGTGGCGGTAACTTCACTAAGGTAATGTCCTCTGCCTGTGCTAGTTCGATCAGTTCTACAGACACATGGGAGAGATGGCCATCATAGATTAGGAGAAGAGGACGCTCTTCAACCTGCTCAATAAATTTTTGAAACCACTGAAAAAAAATGTCAGTTGTCATCCAGCCATTTTTCGACACTCCATAGATCGTATTTGGGAGTGGTTCTTTCCCTCTCCATGTTGATTGAAAGTTCACCCCAGAGAATATGATGAGTGGGTCCAGAACTCGACCATCTGCACTACAGGCAGCTAATGTTGATATGTTTTCACGGCCTGCACCCCATGTCAGCTTGTTGGCAACCTTTCCTTTAGGTCCAATGACCTTCGCTCTTGAGGGATCTGTTGGGAATCCCGACTCATCACAATTCCATACCTGTGCCGGGGTGTATTGCTTTTCATTGAACAATTTTTCTATTGTATCATAAAAATCATAAATAATGAAAGGGTTGCTGGTCACAGATTTACGTGCAGCACAAATCATGTTGGCTTTTTTTTTGCTGAGATTGTTCCTTTTCATGAATTGACTTAGCCAATTCTTTCCAGGGCGATCGTTTTTGAAGGGAGTTGTCATGTTATGTAGCTTTACATAGTCCTTTACAAAATCTTTTATTTGGCTACTGGAAGGGCTAAAACCAAGATTGCATAGCGATGCAATACATTTTGCTAAATCGCTTTCCTCTGTTGGGCTCAGTGTATTCTTTCGTCCTGATCCCACAAGTACTTTCCCCTCAGCTTTCTTCTTTATTCTTTGCCGTAAAACCGCCTCTGACATACCATATTTGTTGGAAGTTGGTCGTATTTGGCTTCCTGCGGATATTTCCGCTAATGCATCTTCCATGTCAGCCTCATTCCACGATTTTCCTGTCCTAGCTTTTTTCTTCTGCAATTTGCGTTTAGACATGACTCAGAGATACGGTTAAAGCTCTAAAGAGAATCGTTTAAATAAATTATTTGCCAATCATTTAATTCACGAAGAAGAAAGACAAAAAAGTTGAGAAAATGCTTACAAAATTGCTTCTAAAGCCAAGGGTTACAGACAGTGTTGACGATAATCGCTCAGTTTTGTAGCCTAAAATGAATCAAGAATAAAATTTTCTTTACAGATTGTTTGCTAACCATTCAATTCATGAAGGAAATAGATAAAAAAAGAGGAGAAAATGCTTACGAAATTGCCTCTATAGCCAAAGATGAAGGACAGTCAATGATGATATCTCAGTTCGTTAACCTGGAATGAATTAAGAATATAATTGTTTACATATATTATTTGCCATCCATTCAATTCACAAAGAGCAGGAAGACAGACAAGAAAGTACAACATTGCTCACTAGCGCTAAAACAAAAATGTAAAAACTTACCTCTGCTTACAATATTCCAACAAAAATTATCCAATAACACCTAACACAACAATATAATATATAACCAAAAAAGCTCTTTAAAACTTTTCCCAATGTTAATAGTTATAATAGTATTCTAGCAAATGATAAAGAAATACGTTAAAATCAATATCACAGCATCACAGTAAACTTTCACGCTTTATTCATGATTTAAATAAAGAAATTAGGTTACATAAAGGCCTTGCGTATTTTTTAGCGACCTAGCAACTATTTGGGCACCTAAAGAAAACGCAACTTATATAGCGATATCTGCCCGAATTAAGCTGAATCTTTTTGGGCACATTAAAAATTTAGCCACAGGAGAACCAAAACAAAGTGAAATGAAGCGCGGAACGCACATAATTACGCTCTCGTCGCAAATCTTGTGAGTGTTTGGGAAACCTTATTTCGACTTTTGCAGTTTCATATTAGAACATGTCTAATTATAACCCACCAACGGGCGATATATATGTTTTAAATAGTTAGCTACTTAGTATTATATTCCAAGTTGTTGATGAAGTTAAAAGAGCACAGAGAAACAATCTCTATTGTCAGTTTTGAGGGTCGCGTATTTTCAAGAGGCCTCTGCCTTGCGTATTTTTTAGGTGCCTCGACTATAGTAATGGAATATCATTTTAGGAAAGAATTTCATGATCCATCCCTAGCATTGAAATGTTAAATATTGTTATTAGCCATGCATAAACTTTCCGCAATCTAATTCACATTAGATATTGTTTGTCCCACAAATAATTACAAAGTTTAATTAATGACTTTACTCACCATCGGTTCAAATTCCCACTTTGTTAGAACTTGCTTTTCACATGTTCCATACGCCAAAACAAAGCCCCTGGGCAGTTTAATTGGTAAAGAAATTTTGTTCTTACTTTTGCTTCTTAAAAATTAAAATTTTTAGGATCTCACGCGCACCGCACGCCCGGAATTATTGAGGCGTGTAATGTATCATTCATTCAAATTTTTTGAAGCTCTTCTTGTTTGATGATTACGACATTTGCCAAAAGGAATTTTGAGCGCATGTATAATCAGGAGCAATGTGATTCATGGCTTTGAAAACTAATATGGGATCGTTTTTGATGAGTAAATTATTCAGTGAATATTCCCTCTCTTTCCCAAAAAAAGTACTGACACATTATAATCGTTTTTCTAGTTTTCCCATGCCGAGGCTAGCAGTCTCTAATGTATTTACCAGGGGAGGATCAAATAACTTCTTCTAGCTTCAATTGTCTTGCTTTTCTTACAGTATAGCATGTTGTTATAGCTAGCTAACTAGCTAGCTAGCTAGCTTACATTGAAAAATTCTAATGCCTTTTTTATATGAAGTTATTTTGACTTCCTTTCCTTATGGTAGAAGTAACAATATATCAAAAAATAATTCTTGTGTTTACTTTCCCTTTGACACCCTTTATATATTGATTTAGTTCAACTACCTTATTTTCTACTTCTTTCGTTACTTGCTCTTCAAAATCATCAACTAGAGCACCCCAATCACCACCATCCGCCATCTTGGAATTTCAGCGTCGGAATCCATGTGTTTTTTCCAAATTCAGCTGTCAAGCCTGAATCAAGATGAGTCCCGATGCATATCTTTTCGAGAAACACGCTGTACAGTACTCCCGTGTGTAAAGATCGAGTTTCCTGTGTGGTGAGTCCCGATACCGATATCTGAGACATAAATTGAAATACATTTTGATCATATGTCAGAATAAAAATGTGATTCTAAGAGGAAAGTAGGAGAGTTTGATCTACTCAACGAGGCTGTTGTGTATGGTAGGAAATTAAAACTAAATGTTTTAAATACACTGTTTTCTGTTTTCCTTTAACATTCTAGATTAAATGATAACCGCGGGGGAATTTTCCAAAACATTTTTTTTTCGCGCATCCAGTGAAGTTTAGTAAAAAACAATGATTGAAAACAAGGAACGTGAAGGGAAAATGTGAGATAAGAATGAAGAGAAGACTTTGCTTTCTTATCCATTTAATTTTAGTTACCGAAGTCATTTTTTTTTCATTCAGACGGTTAACGAATTGCCTTTCAGTCCAAGTCCCAACCAATGCAGGTCTTTCCATTGACTATAAAACTTCACAAGAATTTCTGAGATTTTTCATATGAACTAGCTAGCTATACATCAGTCTTGATATCGAAAGCTGATGTATTAATTATTTCGAAATACAGATATATTCTTTGTAATTTCCTGTATTTTAACCTAATTCTTTGTTATGAACACACTGTGCAGCATGTTGGATGGATGTAACATCTTCCTTCTTGATTCAGAAATTTTTATATACACACTGTTTTTTTATAAATAAATATATCCTGCACCCTCAAAACAAAAAAGACTGGGGTTCCTATAATATGCCACAAAAATATACTAAACTTTTTTTGTTGTTGTGTTCTTTTTACAAGTGTTCATAGTCAATTGCTTCACTTGTCTGTCCGAACTTAGGGACCGTCGACAAACAGTTTTCGTCTCCATTAACGACAAATTGGCCGTCAGGGGAGGGGAGGGGGTAATGCATTGTCCATTAAAATTATAAAAATGGAGACGAATTTCACTTTCTCACCCTTTTTGTTTCTTTTAGGGAAAATGAAAAAAAATCAACAAATTAGCCATAATCTAGAATTGGTTGTTAAAAAAATGTATCTCATGTTCATAAAGTCTCCACAAAGATTGTTCTATAAAGCGCGGAGGAGGGCAAAATTCTATTTAACGGCAAATTTGCCTTTAACGGAGACGAAAACTCATGTAGGGTAAATGGGCTTGCCGTTAAGGGGCTAAAGGAGGGGGGTCCAAATCTAGCGGCCAATTTGCTGTTAGCGTAGATGAAATAATTATTCCTTTTCTGCTCCATTGCTTGGTATATGGTGATCATGGATTGCCACTACCTGTTTTTTTAAGATAGTGGACTTGTTGGTGTGATGATTTTAGTCAAAATACTGTTTCTGGATTTGATGGTCCTTTCTAATGTCTCGTGTCAGAGTGTCGTCTAGAGCATTGTGTATGTATGTCAGCGCTTAAAATAAATTTTTGACCATAGGTGTCCTGTACCTTAATACAGCTTTCGGACAAAGGTTCGCGTGATGTAATACCAAAGAAAAAACATGTTGAATAAAGTTTAAAAAATCTTTTCAAAAAGGGAAAGAGAAATTAAATATGTTTAGTAATAATCGAAAAAGAATATATATCGTATTAAAAAGAAGTCCAGAAGTTCTGTCTCCCACACAACATAGCAGGCAATAAGTCAGCCCTGACTTATTGCTCTGTGATATATAACCTAATGAATTCATCTCAAAACATAAAGAACCAGTAACATTCGAAAAGAACAACGGGTGTTATTATGCAATGTAACATATTTGATTTCTAAAAATAATTCATTTTTAAATGCGCATGTTTTTCATTCAAATTCCGAACTTTAAGTCATTTTTTTCTTTGATTTTTAGTAAAGTAAATAATTACTTTATATAAAAGACATTTCAACATCAAGTGTTTTTGGTGCCTGATTGAAAACGCTGCTCCATTGTCTATATGAAAAAATGTGTATGAATCAATGGTAAATAAATGTGAAGCGAGATATTTAGATTATTATCTATTCTTAATAATAGATAAATGATATTTTTTGCAAAGCAAGGAATCGATCGCCCGTCAGTCTGACCGCTTGTAACGTGATCCTGACGGTCAATTAACAAAATTTGGCGGTCAGTGACCGTTGACCAGCCATTATTTTAAGCACTGTATGTAAATTGTCATGCTTTCTTCTTCACATTAGCGATTCAACTGGGCTGTGTCCTTAGTGTTCAACTGCATTACCACAGCATAATTCTTCCAGCTTTCCTTCCACGTTCGCTAAGCCACGTGTCTGTCATTTGAAATTATATACAAATACAGATAAAATAATACTTATCTGCTCTGTCACTTATTTATCACAATAAATTCATATCCCAGCGCCATGTTGTGTTTACGTTCAGAATGGGTTCCTGAACCAGAGTGGTAAGATAATCTACTAAACAGGCTACAGTATGTAAGATGTAACATTTTCCAGGCCAAAATATCACATGGAACAATTTTCAGTTGAGGAAAAACATAGGAGTTTCCTGCTGAAACTCTTACAGAATAAATCTTTGATTAACAATTAAAACAAATACCTATACAATCAGGTTTGAAGCTAGAAAACAAAGATTCTACAAAAAATTTAGCACTTATTTATAGAGGTGTGTTTTCCTTCAAATCATAATGGCTACCCTGTTTAAAAGTATCATACATTTGCTGACCAGCAGAATAATTTTCTTAAATATATAGTTACAAAATAGCTAAACTATTCTTGCATACAGGAACGCGTCAAAATACTGGATAAACCAATCATGGGCCAGCATTTAAACTTACGCAGTTATTATAAAATGGTGTACCCATGTCGTTTTTCTGGTCAAACCCTAAATTTAACACCAGATTTTTCAAGGAATTCTTTTTTTCTAGCTTACTGTCCATAGCTTTTTCCGATCAGACACAGATAAAATTTAAAGTTTTTTTTAAGAGTGGGTTTTTAAGAGTCATTTTGCTTGGATTTTGTACGAATTATAAATTTTTGAGATATGTAGTATTATATTTATATATATATATATTTCAAAAACCATAGAATAATTTACCTAGTAAGCTATAATTTTCCAAAAGCCTACAGTTTCTTTTGCAATATATCATTGGATTTAAATTAGAAATGTTTGTTCCCCAGAAATATGCTTTTAAAAGGTAATGAATGACCGATCTAACCGACCTATTTTCATCCTCCCATTTTCCCATGTTCTGTGTATAGTGATATGATGTTAGACATTAGTAGATTTTTTTATAAGCATAGCGTTTATAGCAATTGCAAGCTCAAATGTCTCAAAAAATAACCATAATGCTAAGCATACCTTAACAGCTCACTCAGTGCTTATGCCAAAAGTGATTTTTGAAGAGGGAAACCACAAATCAACTTTATTATTGAGAACAATGCAATGTAGACTTCAAAATACAAAATCAAAAATAAATATTCGATGAACAGATTTTAGACTCAACTTGCAATATTCTTAAGCATATATCAAGGTTCCACCAAAATTACCCCTATGTGTTCTATTTTTGCTAAGAAAAAAAACAGAAGAAATATAGGGAATACATCTTTTAAGGCAAAAAATTTTAGCATAATTAATTGTTGTGATTTTGTGAAAGTCATATTTAGATTTTATATCACAAAATGTTTGTATAATTTACTGTAAATAAAATTATCTTTGCTTTTTTGTGACATTCGTATTTTTTTGGAATATAAAGTAAAAACTCTTTAGAAATTCAACTTCTGACAACTTTTTCCCCAAAAATTAGCATTTCAAGACACACTAATTTGTTTGCTGTTTCAAAGCCTGACATGCAAAAAACAAGTGGCCTACAAACAGAATGTCAGTGAGGAGTTCCATCTCGCACATGTTAAATAGATTTAAATTTGTTGATGTTTAATTTTGTCTGATACTTTGTTAAAATCTTTAGACAGAATGATAAGAAAGGTTGCTTGTGAGATTCATTAAAAAAGCCATGTCTGCTCCAAAAAAGAGAATGAATACAACAGCATCTGCAAGGTTGCGGCAGGATTACATGCGAATCAAAAAGGATCCAGTTCCCTACGTGATTGGAGCAGAACCATTACCATCCAATATTTTAGAATGGTATGTTACATTTTGTTAGGATTAAATTGTTTGTAAAACAGATAAACTTGCTACAACAGGTACTGGTCTTACCCTCAGTGTACTTATGATCATTTTACTTTAGGCTAGAGCTGCATAAAATGACCCTTTTTTATATAATTTTAACTTTACTATCATTATAATTTATTCCAAAACTAGCAAAATGTATTGACAAATAGCTTAAAATTATATTATATATACTGTGTTCTGTTCCCAATATTAAATGGCATCTTTTTGTAACTTAATTGAAGCTTATCGTTGCAAAACTTTTAAAAAAAATCTTACCTTATTCAGAGAAACTTTCACGAGAGAAACTTTCGCAAATTTCGCGGTTTTTTACCTTTTTCGCGAGACAAAGCTTTTAAAAATAGCCATTCGTGAAAGTTTATTCAGTACAAACTTTCTTAATTGTTGATTAGCGAAATTTTATCCACTAAAATTTAAAAAAAATTGCTGGTTTTAAATGTTATTTCTTGACTTTCCCTCACTTGGCTCGCCCTCCTGATATAAAAAAGAGAAACATTGAAGTCTGTGCATGCTGGTTGGACGATTGCCTTTAAAACTACATAACAACAGCCAATGTTAAAGATATCATCATTTATGGATAGAAAGCCACTGGAATATACGACGCCATTGTACTTAGATTAAGCAAGCTACCGACGATAGATCCTTTCCATGATATTGATCCCTTGATCGATCAAGACCCCCCCTTTTTAGCTTTGATCTGGACGCTGTTTGTAGAATTGATAAAAAAGGAGTGGAGTGCTTATAGCCAAGTTACTGGCGAATAAGACAATGACCACGTTACATGGGAGCCGGAAGAAGACTAGGAGCCTAGAAATGTGTTTGATCTGTTTTGTGATTTTGACGATGAACCCAATTTGTAAATAGAAGTTTTTACATACCATTAGAAAGAAAATTACATCGTTAATGACACTTCGTCCTTTTTCTATCATAAGAAATATATAGGTCACCTTTTTTATAAGAACAAAAAATAAGTTTATAATCACAAATCGCGAAAAATTTATCTTGCCAAAACTTTCCAATTTCAGATTTCGCGAAAGTTTATCTCGCGAAAATTTTTCAATTTAAAGATTCACGAAAAATTTATCCAAAGAAATTGGCAAGTTTTTAGACTGACGAAAGTTTCTCTCGCAAAAGTTTCTCCAAATGAAGTAGATATTCTTAATTTAATTTACTGTCACATTTCTTTCTAGTACTGATTAAATTAATATGTGTTGAAAGGGTATATAACTAGTAAAGCAGGATCACTATAATCATGTGTTTAATGTGTCAGTCTTATCTGTGCCTAAAGTATTTTTATTTTTTTAATGTTTAGCATAGTGTATCAGAATGTCTTCAACGCATTAATTAGGGTTTTTAATTCTCCTACATTGCTAGTATAACTGAGCCCCCAGATAACTTTGAACCATTTGTTGAAAGCACATGATCCTATTATTTCAATCAGCATTTTAACCAATACACAATACAAGTTGAGAGCCTAACAAATGTCTTGATCAGATTGATTTAGCTGACGTCACATCATAATTATATTTCTGTTGTCATAATGCCTGTCTCCTTATGAAGTGGATTTTTCTAGGAGCCAACCAACTAGTTACAATGATGATACACAGGCACTGATAATGTTTTTAAATTTGTTTTAAATTATCTAAAACCTGATCGTATAAAGCTTAATGGTATATTTCAATCTTTATTTATCAAAATATGATACCTGTTTTACCACTCACCTGGGCAGGTTTAAATGTGTGAATTTGTTGTGTTTTTCGCACAAGTTGCAGTACTAACTAAGACACTAAGAAACTTTTATGTTGAACAACCACTTGTCTTGAACAACCACTTTTAAAAGATGTCAAAATGAGATCTTGTAAAAAACAAGAAGTTGGCGACAAAAAAGTCAGTAAAAATACTGGTAACATTTTAGTTGCTTTTTACATCTTCTTTCTGAATTTTCAGAAATTAGTTCTTGCCAAAATTGATTCCCCTACTTATTTGTCTGCTGTTTTCCGACACATTTGCTTCCAGTGCAGGAGGTCTTGGATTCAAACCCAACTTGAGTCATGCCAGAGACTATAAAAGTGTCATCTATTCTTTCTGCTTAGCGCTCAGCATAAGAATAGGATTGTTATCTTAAGTGGTTGTCTAGTTGAACGATTGCTGTACTTGCACGACTTTCGTAGCTCAAATGGGAGCTTTAAATGCACTATGACCCCTTTGAAGGACCCTCATTGATAGTAGTACCAATAGGAACTGAAGAGGTTATTCTGGGTAAATAATTTCAATAATAATAATAATAATAATAATAATAATAATAATCACTCACCGTCAACAAAAATCTTGTGCCAGGATGATTCCAACATTTTGCTATTTTTCCAGTGTTTCCCAACCAAGAAACAGTTTAAGTACCAACAAAATTGTATATAGTTTAGGAGTATATACAGTAGACATCCGTTAATTCGAATGCTGCCTAATTCGAATTTCTGTTATTTCGAACAAATTGCCAAGCCCCTTGAGTTTGGTTTAATAAAGTCTTATATTTGGAGCTGCTTAATTCGAACTCCGCTAATTCGAACATTTCGCTAATTCGAACAATTTTTTAGTCCCAAGGCTGCATTATGCTCGTTAATTCGAAATTTTATGTATTGATAAATAAAATTTTAAGGAAAAATAAAAAAAAAACGTTCTCATTTTTATTCCTTTTTATTGCATCAATGGTGGCAAAATTTCTTTCAATTTATCAATTAAATAGGCATTTCATATAAAATGAAGTTTATAAGGAATTTGGAGGCCTTGCCCATCGCCAAGCAAACAACGGCAAAAAATTTTGTTAAAAAGTTGTAGTGAAGTTGTAATAAAGTTATATTAGCATATTAAAATTCTTGTTTTTTCTGAACTTCCGATAATCCGAACATTCGTTAATTCGAACAAATAATTTAGTCCTTTGCGCGTTTGAATTAACGGACGTCTACTGTAGCTTAAATAAACAAATTATTTAAGGCATACATTTAGTAGGGCATGGGGATTGGAAATGGGTCCCTAGCATATACTGAACATTTTTGAGCATTTACGGTGAGTTAAAGAGCAAACTAATAATTGATAAGAATTTATTACAAATTATCCAATTTTTTTCAAAATACAATTTTTTTCAAAATACAACGTTTTTCAAAATACAACGTTTTTATCCTTAAAGGCATTTTTCTTTTTAACACACTAAAAAAAGGAAAATCAAAAATCCACCAAAGAATTTTCCGCAAGAAATAACATTAGGAAAAATGAATGGTCGTGTAAAGAAAGCCAGTAAAAACATTTGTCTGTAAAAATATTGCGCCAAAATTTAATTTCTTTTAATCACCTTTTTTAATGACAATTTTTAGGCATTATGTTATCAAAGGACCAGAAACATCACTTTACGAAGGGGGCTATTTTCATGGAAAACTTGTCTTCCCAAAAGATTTTCCATTCAAACCACCAAAAATTATTATGATTACACCGAATGGAAGATTCAAAACTCATACAAGGTATGTTATCCTCATTTCTCATGTGTTGATTGGCCAGACCCAATTTTTCAAATTTTTTTATATTTCTTGCTATGTTTAATAAGTTTTTCTAGTATTTATAAGCTGTAGTAATCACCTTCACTCTAACAGTTCTTTTGGTGTGATTTTAAGTGTATCTTTGTTACTTGTATATATGCTTATCTGGAAAACCATATATTGTCATTGTTTCTTTGTTATAGACTTTGTCTATCAATAAGTGACTTCCATCCAGATACGTGGAATCCAGCATGGTCTGTGGCTACTATCTTGACAGGATTGCTAAGTTTTATGGTATGGACTTTTGAAAGTATAGGTTTTTAATACTGTTTTCTTGTGCACATTGCTTAAGTGGTCATAATATTAGACTGTAATATAATGACAGATGTAATGTGCTAAATCATTTGAAATGATTTCGTTTCAAATGCATTCTTCGTTTTTAGCCCAAATTGCAAAAGTTAGGCCCACAAAAATTTTGAAAAGACTTCACTTAAAAAAGACTTTTCACGAGAATTAGTTCTTTTTTAATTTATTTTACTCTCGTATTTTTATTTGTGGGATAAAAAATTCCTTTACAACACTTTCGTTCTTATTTGCCTTAAGTTTCATGTAATAATCATTAACCTACTCTTTAAATGGATTAAAAATTATCTCGTTGTTGACATTTTAACGGTAACTCCATACGCAATTTTAAGACCTTGAAAAAATATTCAACTATCGCGAAAGTGGATTCTCGCAGAAATCATTGACATGGTCGTTTGCGAATGTTTTTTCCCTTGCATTTCGCGATTTTTTTTAATTTGCGAAAGTTTTTTTCGTAAAAGTTTTTTTACTTTAAAGTACATGATGCGTGTCAATTACAGTGTGTTATTGTTTTAGCTGGAAAAGTCGCCCACCCTAGGAAGCATAGAAACGACAGACTATCAGGTATGCAATTCTTTTTACATATAGTGGTCACATCTATTACCAGTGACATTATGAAAAAGTTTTGTTTCTTAAAAGCTGATTTTCTTGTTTGCATTTTTTCACATGGAGAACTAACTTTTAATAAAATAAATTCGTCCATTTCTCCCTGTTATGGGAAATGTCTTGCAGAAAAGTACAAATACAAAAAGTTTGTGGATCAAATTAAAAATACCTTGTTCAATTTTGTCTTTTACACAAATCATACTATTCAAGGCTACACGGATTGCAAGTCCACAATTATGACTTACAGCTTTTTTCCTCCTGATATAAATAAAAATCTCATCATATTATTAACATTTGTAAATTTAGTCTTGCTTTAAAATACGACTTTGAGGCGTTTTGCACTGCGATATTGGATCCAAGACCTTTTTTTAAGTAAGAAATTTAGAAGAAAACACTACTCTGGTTTCACTTTAAATTCGTAAAAACTAAACTTCGGGTGTTTTCTGATTTTCTGATTTTAAATTTAATATAGTCAAAAATTTCGTGCATTTGATTCTAACGTTCAATGTAAGTAAGCCATTTAATTGTATTAAAATTGCCACTGTAAGTCGGTTTTTTAGTTAACTATTTTTGTTTTCTGTTTTAGAAAAAACAATTTGCGATCAACAGTATAAATTATAATTTAAAAGATAAAACATTTTGCGAATTGTTTCCCGATATAGTCGAGGTAAGTTTTTAAAAGCTTTGCAAAAAAAAAAAAAAGCTTGCGAGCGCTTTACTCTCGAGTTTGAAGTTAATGGAAATCTTTTCCCCGTTTGAGAGAAAGAAGTTCAGAATAAAATCGCTGATGTAGACAAAAGAAACTTTGACTATGAAATTTTAAAAATAACTTTGTTTTTAAGGGTAGCCTTTTAAAAGAGGACGTAAAAGGAAACAAAAAAGGTGAAAAGATTTTTCAAGAAAAATGTGTTTCACAGTTCTTATTTATTGTTAGTTTAACAATGTTTCACGCAACAAATTGCTGATTTTTGTGTTTGTCAGAAAAATGTGAAAATAATTTATGAATTCAAAAATTTTGTTCATAAATTCAATGCTAGCTCAATGTAAAAAGGTCTTTACTTAACACTATCCACTTTTTCTGAATTTATTTTTATTGTGTGAATAAAATAGTGGTATAAAAGTAGTAGTATAACGTCAGTGTTTTGTTGCAGAATACGTAAAACGTATGGTACACGGTGCATTTTTTAAGGCGTATGCAACAAACAGATTGCATTGCCCCCCTCCCCCCATTAAAAAATTGCTCGTATTCCAGAAGTTTTAACAATTGAACTAATTTTTTTTCTTCGCCTGAGACCCAACTTCAGTCGACTAATTCTATAGGCATTTACAAGATATTCCTGACAAGATATTAACGATTTCTGGTTTCGCTTTTTATTTAGGAAATGAATAAAATACAAAAGCAACGTGAGGAGGAGCTCAATCCAGAGAATACTACCGGCTCTCCACAAACAGATCCATTATTAAGAGACGAATACGAGTCAAATGAGAATGATAGTTTTATAAACGGTAGCATGTTCACAAACCTCTGTGTGTTTATCGGTTTTGCACTGTTCGCACTCACTGTTAACTACGTTATAAAGACTGTCAATCCAGAAGATGGTGAAGTAGGATGATGTGTGTTTGCCTGGGTTGTTGTGTATTTACCCGAAATGATGTGTATTTCTCAATAAACCTTAAATATGATATCAGCAATGATTTACTAGCATTAAATATCCGGGGGTGGTATGACGCAATATGACAAGATTTATAACGTTGATTCCTATTTAAATTCTATATCATAAGTAAAGCCTGTAGCGAAATTGTCACGTGGTTGTTATTTTTTTGTTATAACCTGTGACGTCAGCTGATTTATCTGCTTTATGCTCATTTCGGTATGTTGGATGATGTACTCGCTATATACAATCCTCATTAGGTTTTGAATTAAAGTTATTTATTACTGAGCATTTTCGCGAAGGGCTTGTGAGAAATTATATGATACGTTGTAAGTTTAGAAGTTGTGTAGCTAAGTGATAAATAACTAGATATAAAAAGTCCAATTGTTTAACTTGTTATTTCATTACACCTCACCGTTCTTGATTTTATCTGCAGGTTTTAAAAAAATGAAAATTATTTAAGGTTTCCACTGAATCCGGAAAAAAATGGCTAATTTTTGAAAAAAACAAATAAAAAATGTTGAAAGCGACATACAAGACAGGGAGTGATTTTAAACCAAGAACATTTTCTGCAATCAGGTTACATGGGCACTCGCTGCCATTATCGTACGAAAGCCAACAAAGTTTGCACATTGTCATGATTTGCGACGGCAATTTGCGGCAATTTTGCTGAAACGAACACAGTGAATAGCGTCCACTTGAGTGATCGACTGTAACTGGCGGTAATTGGTCTGCCGCCATTTTTTAAAAATGTTTAGTGGCGTCTGCTACATGCAGGTTTTACGTATTTTCAACCGTATTCGTATTACTTGTTCAAGCTTATTACTAGTTACGCAAAACCTTATTTTTAATATGCTTCTAACGAGATCTTGATCTAAAATAAATCGTTAGTAAGAGACCTTTTTGTTCTTAAATGCTGTACTTATATATTACAGACGATATCAAGTAATCAACAACCATTTGATGGATAAAACATAATATTCTTAAACCTTTTGCCAGTCCTTAAAATAATATGAATTGAGACGCAACGATTTTTGCGAGAAAAAAAGCCTTGATATTTAAACATTAACTTTTCAAGAAACAATATATGATCTTTAAGTCCTTCGAAAAAATTGCTTTTGCTGTTTACTAGCTCGTTTTGTTTCCAAATCATCTTCACCTGCTAAAAGTTTATCAATATCATCACCATCGAAGCTGACACAATCGTGGTTATTACTGTCATCAAGCGGTTGACACTCCTGAATTGCAGAATCTTTGTCCATCAAAATCGATGACGAGCCAGCTGTATGAAATGGTGGAAGGTCAAACACACTACTATAGTTTAACGTTGGTAGAGGTACCAACTTGTTGTAAGGTTGTGGAGATTTCGGGAGCAACGTGAAGTAACTGATGTCATCAAATGATTTCATATCTTTAAGTCCGGTGATGTTGGTTTTATCTTTTTCACTATTATCTGCGCTCTGGCAATCAGGCTGATCTTCAGACAAGTCTGTTTGAACTTTGTCAACGTCTTTTCGCATTTCAGTAAGTCTTTCGGTTAAAAAAGAGGTGATTTTTTTCGTAGCATCAAGTTCAGGTTCTGTTTTTTGGTATGGCGAGAATTTTATTTCAACATTTGCAGACTTTGTTTCATTACCAGTCAAAGTTAAAATTGTGTTTTTTTCCTCAACCTTCGTCTCAATTTGATTGACAATACTTCCCGATGGAGATAAAGCTGCTAACTTTCCACACTGGTGTGGTAATGGCGTAGGAAGCAAAGTAAAACAGCCGTCTTCAGTAGACTTCAGATCTTTTATTTCAGTGTTATCTAAAACATCAATTGGTTTGTTTTAAAATATAAATAATCCTGGTAGTCTCACAAACACAAAATGTCCCTTTTAAAATTGTTTATTGCTAAAAACACTTACCTTTGTTTAATAAACCTAAGTCAGTCACTGTATTTTCTGCAACATCTTTCTTGCAACTAGTCTGTCCTTTTGGCATTTGCTTTCTCGCTTCGTTCAAATTCTTTCGTATTTCAATCAGTTGTTTGCTGCAATTGGAAACATTGTCTTCAGATTTGTCAGCTTCTATTGACGCCACCTTCTTTGCTTCTTTATGTTCTTTCTTAAAAACCATCTTGATTTGTTTCAAGTCTGCACTCAATTCTTCAATTCTCTTATTGGTAACATCAAGACATTCGTTCTTCGCAAGCAGTTTGGTCTCTAACTCTTTAATGGTCTTCATGCACCCTTTATTTTTATTTTCAACATTCTTTACCTTTTGACTTTCCTCTTGTAAGTCTTGTGATAACTGTTTTAAAGTAAATCCTTTGTTAAACTTCAGTGCTTGATCAGCTTCATTTAGCATGTTTCGATCTTCCAATGTTAAGCTATAGATCTCTTTTTCAGTATTCTTGAACTTTCCCTTTCGAGAGGCAAGCTCTTTTTCTAAATCTTCAACTTTTATGTTAACTGCTTTCAATCTTAACTCGAATCTTTCTCTTTGCTGTTTCATGTTATTTGTTAGTTGGGATAGTTCCTGTAATAACTCTTTTTCGCGTCCCTCTACAAGCTTCTTTTCTTGCTTGACCTCACACAATTCTTGTTCAACTTCTTTTAATCTTTTTAAATCTTCTTCGTGTTTAGAAGCTTTTTTAACTTCTTTATTGTATTTATCATTTAACTCGTCGAACTTCAATTGAAGATTTGCCTTGCTTTCAAACAAACTTTTTTTTTCATTCTCCATTTGAATAACATGATTGAAAAGGTGTTGTTTTTCTTCCTTTAACATTAGCGTAGCAGACAACGGTTCCTTAAGCTGTTTGTCATGACTTTTTAAACTTTTCCGAGTACCTCTCAATTCTTTCTCCTTTTGCGAAAGTTTTACAGCTCTCTCTTTTTCCTGACTTTTAGCTGGTCGTACAACGGTAGTTGTTTTGTAACTCTGAACAGTGTTTGAAAAAGAAATTGTTTCTTGGGGTAACTCGATCTCTTCGTTATTCTCTAGTTCTTCATTTCGCGTTTTATTTTCTAATTTCTCCACAAACTCACCAAGGTCTTTATTAGGCACTTTTTCATTTTTAGTAATTATTCCAATCTCGTTCTTCAGTGTTTCTGATTTTTGAGTAGGTGAGGAATCCAACGGGCATTCTTCCTTTTCATTCCTTACTGCGGGAAAGCTGCTAGTGTTATCGCGTTGTTGCGTCAGGAAGGTTTCTCTTTTATCCTCCGTTTTTTCAAATTTTAACTTATCTTTACCATCATCATCTGCTACGTGTGAAAAAGGATTTTCTTCTCTTTTAATGTGATTAAACTTCTGCTTTGCAGTTTTAAATTTATTCTTCGTTTCTATTTTTTCTTTTTGAGCATCTTTGACTTTTTCTAACTCTTTTATCTTCTGTTGTTTTGCGTTAAGTAAAGCTTTTATTTTGCGTAATTTTTGCTTATCCTTAGATCTTTCTTCTTGTAACTGCCTGGCCTCTCTTGTTGTATTGGCTAGTTCCTTCTGCAACATTCCGATTTCTAACGTCTGCCCATCAACACCGTCTAGGGTTTTTTCCTCCTCCCTGTCAAGTTGTTGACTCTCAAACCTTGTACAAGATGAGCACATACTTTCTGTACTTGAAAGAAACCATTTCCCCGTGCAGCTTTTCTTTAAATCGTTGATTTCGTTTTCTAAAACAACCATCCGTCTTTTTAGACTAAGAATTTCTGTTTCAGTAAATTTACTATTCTCTTCTATACTATTGTAAAAAGATCTTTGATCTGGGTTTATTTGTCGAGATAACAGATTGGTTAGAATCGGTAATTGTGACCTGATTGCTTTCAGATCTTCGTGTCTTCCCTCCTGATAAGAGTGATGGAAATTTCTCTCGTGTATTCTGAGATCAGCATCAGAGAAGAAAATAGGGCGTTCGTAACAGATGTTGCAAGTTCGCAGATTTTTTACGATAACAGATATTTCTCCATACTTGCTGTACATCTTGTGGAAGTTAAACTTCGCTTTACGATAACAATTTACGTAATGATCTTGCGCGTATTTGACGTCATATTATCAAGACTTATCGCATAAGTCTGGTTAGCTGTGTAAGATATGACGTCGAGTATGATATGACGCCGGTTGATGTGTGTTAGTTTCAAATGAAATTGGAATGTAGAAACTGATAGGTTGAAAAAAAGAAAGGACAAAATCATAAAAAGTATTATACACCAGTATATCGTAAAACTCAAAATTATCAGCTCCTTAGATTTGATTGACCCGCGTTAGAAAGTCTCTGACAGAATCGACTCAGCGCACATTAAAGAAAAGGCGCTAGTGCAAGAGGCATTAGAATAAAAGTTTCGTAGGATTATTTTTAATGAAGTTGCGTTAGATGAAATACGAAATCTCTAGATGTTTTGTTATTATTCGTTATTTTCTGATCTCTTAAAACAATGTTAAATTTTATTTCCGGTTTTTCTCATTTTCATTTTAAACAAATTTTTCGGTTCTGTTGCTTATTCGAGATGGTGATCATGCTCATGTTCTAAAAAAGGAAAAAGCCTTTACATGTAGCCGCAAACTAACATCTTAAACCACCATAAAAGTATAATAACCTACAAGAAAACGTCGAGGGTGGGACCACAAATCAATATGCAGACGATATTATTTATTAACATTGTAAGACTGTAAACATACAACCTACAATCAACAACTTGACTCAACGATTAGACAAGCTGAAGCAATGGTCGGCCACAAATAATCTTGCGTTCAATAACAGAAAAACAAAAATCATGCTTTTGTCAACCCCAAGAATGGCAAAACTTCACGACCTCATGAACCCCAACCATTCAACATTCCATGTCCACCACTCGGACCAACTGATCGAATGCATTACCGTTTACAGACTTTTTGGCATCCAGTTCGATCAAAATCTAACCCGGGAAACTCATATCAATAAACTCTCTCAATCAGTTTTTGCGAAACTATACGTTCTTCGCTATCTCCTTTGCACAGCAACATTTCGTTTGCGGAAGCAACTGGCAGAAGCCCTTCTAATTTCGAAAATTCAGTATTGCTGTTCATTGTTTTGGAACCTGCCACTATTCCAGCTGAAAAAACTTGATGAACTATTATGCAGAATTGCGTTTTTTGTAACGCGGAGATATTCCCCGCTCGAGGATGTATTACAACTTGGTTGGTTACCGATCCAGCAAAAAATACACTTTGAAATTTTAAGACTTGCCCACAAATCGATTCACCAGGATGAGTTTCCATCGTATTTGAAAGATTTCAAGTTGAGAATTGCTGTACGTGGAACTCGTAATGATGACGAAGTTCTCAATATCCTAACTTAACTTTTACCGACCGATAAAAAAATCCATAAGCAATACTTTATGCTTTGATTGATTCCTTCTGCTCTACTTAGTCTCAATTTTTGTTCATTTGCTCGATTGTTTTTGTTTATTTCTTAAGCCCGTCGATTAATAAATATATTTAATGTATGTATATTTTCATATTATATATTTTGGTGTATAATTATCTTTTTTATATGTTCTGGTCTTAATTCTCCGTCAGAATATTATATCGATGTCTCTCAATCCTTCGCCACTTTGAACTCTGCCAATCCTGTCTACAGTTTACAGTGTCTTTTTCTTTATAGAATAACTTATTTCTTTATTTAAATATTATTGTTATTTTAATAGGACGAATAGCCATTGTATAATATGGAAGTGCCTGAAAGACAGTTAATAATAAAAAATAAAATATAAAGATCTAAGGATTTTATATTTGCGTTGAAACACAGATCTGTAAGATCTCGGCGTCACAATGCAGTTGCCTCAAAGAAACCTTTCTAACGTCATTCGAATTTTTATCTATAAAAACGCGCTGCAATGTTAAAAACCGTTGCAAAATCTATAACACATTGGTTGATCTAACAAACATAAAACACACACATAAAAAAGACACATTTAAAGATGGCTTCAAACGTAAAGAGCGCATACAACCGTTTCCCAGCTGACGAAGACTTTCCTGATCTTAGCAAACACAACAACTGGATGGCAAAATGCTTAACCAAAGATATTTACAAAAATCTTCGAGATAAGGTAACACCAAATGGATATACTCTTGACAATGTCATTCAAACAGGGGTTGACAATCCTGGCCATCCGTTTATTTACACCGTTGGGTGTGTAGCAGGCGATGAAGAAACTTACGACGTGTTTGCGGAATTGCTGGATCCAATAATCGAAAACCGTCACAGCGGGTACACCAAAGACAAGAAACATAAAACCGACATGAACCCAGCTAACTTGAAAGGTGGCCAGCTTGACTCCAATTATGTCTTTTCCTGCCGTGTACGCACTGGTAGAAGTATCAGAGGTTTTTGCCTTCCACCTCATTGCAACCGAGCTGAAAGGCGCGCAGTTGAAAAGATAACAGTAGATGCGCTGGCAAAGCTGACAGAAGATTTCAAAGGAAAATACTATCCTTTGGTAACCATGACGGAAGAAGAACAAGATCAGTTAATAAACGATCATTTTCTTTTTGACAAACCTGTAAGTTAAAAAACATGAGTGGCGAAGTTATTTTGCCTAATGTTCAAAACCAGACAAAAAATATATTTGTGTTTACTTTTAGGTGTCGCCTCTACTTACGTGTGCTGGCATGGCACGGGACTGGCCTGATGCCCGTGGTATATGGCATAACGAAGCTAAAAACTTCCTCGTCTGGGTAAACGAAGAAGATCATACCCGAATGATTTCAATGGAAACAGGTGGTAACATGGCAGCTGTGTTCAAGCGTTTCTGTGATGGAATTAATAAAGTGGAATCTTTGATAAAATCCGATGGATACGAGTTTATGTGGAATGAGCATTTGGGTTACGTCTTGACGTGTCCCTCAAATCTGGGAACCGGCTTGAGAGGAGGTTTGTGTTGTTTTGTTAGTCAAATATAGCAGATAGTATTTGGTTTGTGTTTAGCCAGAAGGGACAACAAAATCGTTTATGGGTGTTTAAGGGTCCCATTTGAGCTACAGAAAGTCCGGAAATTTCTGCCCAATTAGACAACGAAGTCGAGCATTTAACGACCCAGCTAACGATCCACATTACACCAGGTTGCTTTTTCTTACTCTATCATCGAACATGCCATCATAACTTGTCCCTTTTTTTTCTTTTAGGTGTTCATGTGAAGTTGGTTAACATGGCAAAACACCCAAAGTTCGACGAAATACTTGACATACTTCGATTACAGGTAACACTTGACGCCTGAATTGTTTTTATAATCTCCTTATTACCTTAGATTTAAAGCAATATATCATCCGCTTCTATTCAACTTTAGAAACGAGGCACTGGGGGAGTTGATACGGCAGCCGAGGGTGGTGTGTTTGATATTTCAAATGCAGATCGCTTGGGGTTCTCTGAAGTCGAGTTGGTGCAAGGCGTTATTGATGGTGTAAGCCTCCTTATCGAGATGGAAAAACGTCTTGAGAAAGGAGAACAAATTGATGATTTAATACCAGCACAAAAGTAAACAACATTGCAACATTTGTATCTATATGTTATCTGATCAACAAATAAAACTGAATAAAATTTATGGTGTAATTTGTTACAGAAAGTCAAATTGAATTTTTAGCTTTCTTAAGGGACTTCTGTATACGTTCGATTTCTTCATCTAAATGCTCCATATCCCTTTGAAAGTCCGAGTTGTCATATGTCGCTAGAGTTGATAAAGTTTCAGTACCACTGTACATTGAATCGAATTTACTGGTTGCAAAGGTGGTGGAGGATAACGAGTTTGTTTTTGTCGTGTTTTCCAAAGTCACATCAGATGTTTCATTTGACGAACTTGGTTTTTGATCATATTTATAGTTCGTACTTCTCACGAATA
This sequence comes from Hydractinia symbiolongicarpus, assembly GCF_029227915.1. Taxonomy (NCBI): domain Eukaryota; kingdom Metazoa; phylum Cnidaria; class Hydrozoa; order Anthoathecata; family Hydractiniidae; genus Hydractinia; species Hydractinia symbiolongicarpus. Next base: position 11,429,766 of record NC_079878.1, read on the forward strand.
ATTTTACGATGTCTTCTTTATCGTTTGGTAGAATCCTTTTACTCGGTAAACGTTTAGCTTTTGCGTTTCTTTCGATTTCAATGTCTGCTATTAATGACGCCACAGATTGCTGCAAATCTCTGTAAAAAGCAAAAAAAAAACTTTGGAAAAATATTATTGGATAGAAATTCTCGCAAATTTCTACGACTACTTCATTTAAAATTTAATTATATGGCTTGTTACAAAGAGAAGCTTCAAAATCCTCGGATTTGTTCCTGATTCATGGAGACCACACATAAATGTAAATCATTCAAGGATAGTATTTTCCTGATTTTTCTATAACAAAATTGTTTAAAATTTTACAAAAATTCCAAGACTAAATATAATCCTTTGTTTCTTTTTAAATGCTTAGCAGAAATGGTTTAGTGGTAGCGCATTCGCCTTGCAATCAAAAGGTTCCAGGTTCAAGCCAGCCCTTAGTTGTCAGCCCATTTGGAGCCATCTACTGGCAGTAACGTAACGTAGTTTCAGTAAGATGAGAGGAAGAGTCAGCCGTTAAGATAGAATCCCCAAGAACGTTAAACTTTACCGTTGTTTACTTTTGGGGGAAATTTTATCTTAAACTTTTGGTGCTTTCTTAAACGATTTTAACATCTGAATTTACAAATATTTTAGCTTAACGTGACTGCTGTCGAGGAGAGACAACATTTTTCAGGACTACGAAGTCACTTTGCAGGACTACCATACACTTATCATAAACTTTTAATTTCACATAAGAAAATCAATAAGATAGCTGTAGAACAATCACCTATTAAGATTTGATAAGCGATCAATTTCTGCATCTTTTTGCTTTGCTGATAATTTCAATATGTTTAGTTCCTTCTCTTGTGTTTGTAAGCTCAAATGCAATTCTTCAGTTCGAGATTGCTCTTGTTGTATTTCTAAAAATATATAGTAAAAAAAATGTTGCATTAAGAACACAAGTGTTGTCAATTAAAATTGAGAATTTTACAAAATTAAATTTGGAAAAACTACTTTGCTGGAGGCTAGACTTCTCATTTAACCAAAGTTGATGATCTTCTAAGTATTTCAGATCCTTAAACAAGAAGATATTCATGCAATACAACTTCCACACAGATACAGCAAAAGAAATTTAGTAACGCATTCCAGCATATTTTCGTATCTAACTTAAACTTAGCGTTGCAACGTTTGTATGTTATTGTATAGCTAAAGAGAACATATCTAATTCAGCCGCTTTATTGTGACTCCTGTAAACTCCAATTAGCGACAGCCACGGAATGCCAAAATGATTGCTTTAAGGAAAGAATAGTTTATTGGAGGAAAAAAAAAGGAAAAAATCGTAAATTGCGGAACTAAAGTTTGCAAATTGTTGATACAATCATCAAAATGCGCCATTTAAAATTGCGAATGGAAGCAATGAGCCATAAATTTTTCCACAAAATCGCTTCATAATTTTTTTTCATCTTGGTCATTAAGATTTGTTTCTTTAAAAATTCCCTTTTATGCAAATAATTAACGTGTTTCCCCTGTAAATCTTCAAAAAACATAAATAACTTGTCTTTTTCTTAAAATTGCGGATTTTGGCCAAATTCGCAATCTTTAATTCCGCAATCTTTTCTTTCGCAATTCCAATTGTTGGTTCGCTTTATTTACCTTAAGAATAGGTAGGCGATGATGTTAAACAGTACAGAATATGCCCTTAGAAAATATTTTAAACTAAATGCATTCGGGAATTTGCGTACAGGCGAAAAGGTGTTCCGGTTACATCTAGGATTTTACACCAGACACAAAACAATAAAATCGGGATTCTGTTACGGAAAATAATGAAACCAGGAAACCGCATAAAAAGATCAGATAAATGAGAACTAACAGAAACTAACAGGAAATCGTTGGGAAAGTAACTTAAAGCAATCAAAAGTAGAATAGCTTCGCGATTAAACAAGTCCGTTTCTTCATCCATCTTGGTTATAAAATTACGACAATCTTCATTCGCTCTCGTACTTACCTTACTCGAGATTGATTGAAGTATCTTTTGATTTTCAACTTGTAAGTCTTCGCTCACCTGCAAAAAAAAGCATAATTTTTGTCAAACTTTACTACAACTATTTCCAAATTACGCGCCAAGGAGTTCATAGTCGTCTGACGCAAGGTGACATTTCTTACTAGCTAATGAGTTTGGCCACCAAAAAGAAGACAGTGACGTGTATTCCAATGATAAGACTGTTTCAAATCAGTGACATTTTTCACATAAAATTAGTATCCATCACCGTAAAACAGGTTTTTCTAGAAGAGTTCCCTTAAACCGCAGAAATGTAGTATTAGCGTCCGTCCGACAGAAATACTGGCATTTCAGGGTGTCTCTTTCATCGATAATTTCGAGCAACATAACTTTAAAAAAGAAATGTTTAGTATCTAACAGTTTCTTGACAACAAAAATTATGTATACCAACTTCGCAAACACAATATTTTAAATTACTCATCACAAAAGCCACAACTGAATAGAACTTAAAAACCGAGGTGTAGTTCGTGGAACACCAAAAACAGTCAAAAGTGACATTTTTTATACCGGTATTACGCATTTGTGTTAAAAACAAATCAATGCAATCATTTGATGCAGGAAAGAAAGCTATTTTTAAAAAATGGTACGGTGTTTTACGATTTGCCATTAAGGAGCTTTCCTGGTGTCTATTAGCAGCGTTTGAATTACACGAGACGTTTATCGGGGAGCAGTATGTAAAACGAAAGTGTAAAAAAGAAACCAGTAACTAAAAATAGGGAAATAACCTTGCACACGTCAGCAATCTGAGTGGTTAGCAATTTCTTTGTATTTTCTTCAAGCGTCAATTTATGCGTTAGCTCTTCAACATACTTCACCACTAATATAACATGAAATTAATAAATGGGCGCAAAACTAACAAACAAAAAAATATAGAAATAAAACAAACAAACAAACAAACAAACAAACAAACAAACGAACGAACGTGATTCTTTTACAACTTACGTTCATTTTTATCATCGTGTTGCTGTTCATTCAAACGTGCGTTTAACTCTTTGATTTTTTGGTTAGCCAAACGAAGTTTTCTTAAAAGGGAAAATAATACGTTAGTGTATAAAGATAAATAAACGTAGGCCAGGTACATACATTTTAGACTTTAAAAACGTGTACAATTTCTTTAAAAAAATTACGGTTTAGTTTTTAGTATTAAAAAGTTACCTTTGAAGGCAGTTTTTAGTATCTAAAAAACGTCCTACATAAGAACTGTACCAAATAAATCCAATTATTGGTTTTAATGTAATGAAATGTTATTACAAAGAAGTTTTAAACAACAACCATTTCTGTAATACGAAATACCTCTTCCATTTTGTTGCAAATTTTTTTAAAGCAAAACATTAGAGCAATGCACTTCCATAATTTACCAAGAATTCCTATGAACCGGCTCGTAATAAAAAGAGCATGAGTGAGAACATACATAAACACACACACAAAGAAGAGCAAACAATTAATTACCTTCTCAAATCTGCATTATCGACACGTAATGGTTGCAAAGCAAAATTGATTTCCGTTTGCACATCAATAGGTAGACTATTCATTGAGAATGGTAGCATCCCAACAGCATGGTCGATTTCTGTCAATAACCGGTTCACTTCTAAATCTCCTGCGTCAAGAAGAACACACATTCAAACAGGGTGTTCACTAAACTATTATTATTATTATTGAAATTATTTACCAAGGATAGCCTCTTCAGTCCCTATCAAGGAGGATCCTGCGAAGGGGGTCCTAGCGCATTTAAAGCTCCCATATGAGCTACGAAAGTCGTGCAAGCACAGAAAATGCTCAACTAGACAACCGCCTATGATATCAATCCTATTCTCATGCTGAGCGCTAAACAGAAAGGATGGACACTTTTATTGTCTCCAGACCACCACTCTTTATTTTCCTAACATTTTGGAGCTATATTTCTTTACTTTTTTCAGCTGTAATTATGTCGTACAGATATTTTGAGAAAACATTATTATTTCCTTAAAAAATGTTAATTTAGATAAGCATTTACACAAAGATAATACTATTCTTTAAAAACACATCTTAAATTTGCTGATGTTTTAAGGGGTGGGGAAATATAGTTCTGGTTGGTCATTTAAACCTAAATTACTGACATTTTCCCGACGCAGCAAAACAGTTGAAAACGTTCCTTACTGAAACTACAGACGATCTAAACTATATTTTATGTGCGCATTAAACTGACTTTTTAGCCGAAAGTTAGTCTCAAAATAGTAATTTTTGACTTTATATATTTTTCCCTCATAGCTATGCTCTGATTCGCAATAAAAAAAATTCACACAAAAAGTACTGAGTAAAAAAAAAATCCAATAAAGTTACTCCCTTAACATATGGCGTATTGACATCTTGATTAAAAAACTTACTTTTTTCACCAAGCAGTGCGTTTAGTTCTTTTAGCAAATAATTCAACGTAGTAAGGTGGATATTATTGGAAACTGAGCCGATCCCCAATTCTTTAGGTACCGTTCCCGCAGTCACTCCTGTTTTCTCGCGTTTTGGAGGAAGTTGATCGCTTAGCACATGCTCTGATTTTTGCTCTTCACTATCGTGATCACATCGCTTATATTGAGCGGCAGCCGGAGCAGAAACATCTAATGAGGCGTCACGAACCGTAAAGTTTTCTATCCTCATTCCAGGTGTGTCACCTCCAACGTTTTCTTTGTTACTTCTCTCGCACGCATGTTCATTTTCGTTGGGTGGATAGTTAAGACTTGGTACAACCTTGGTATCAGTATTTTTACTCTTGAAACTTGTCGGAAACACATTTTCAGTGGATTTACTAGGTATAGGAGTGACTTGCAGATCAGGGTTCGCAGGTCTGTCTTTTTGAAGTGTCAGCTTTTTCGCTATACTTGCCATTAGATTAGTTAGTTCTTTTATGCTGGTCTCATTATCGGATGTAGGAGTCATCTTTATATTTCTACTTCTATCATTCGCATCAGGTGGCACACTGTCTAGACCGTTGGAAGGTTGGATAACAAGTTGTCTCGGAGATTTCTCTACTACGTTATTTTGTGCTTGAAAATGGGGAGAAGAGTGTTTCGACGTGCTAAAATATCCTTCTGACTGTAGCAAGTTATTGCTCGTAGTATCATCTTTACTGCCAGACTGTTCACTGTCTTTAGCCTGTTGATTATGTTCTTGAAGTAGCGTACTATATGTATCCTAGAATATCAAAAATTGAAAGATTTTTTTTTTCGAAAAAGAATATGCAATATACTGCTCAAAAATCAAACAAAAAATTACGTTTTTATCTTTTATTTTATCAATGATATATTTTACCTTAATTTTGTTTTTATCCTGCGTTATTGATTGTAAATATTTTTGTAACTTTTCCCTTTCTTGTATTAACTCCTCCACAGTGTCATTTTCAGTGGCAGTAAACTGGCTGTCTCCATTCGACGCATTTAACAGTGGCGTGGAGGAGATTAACCGTTTGTTATAGGCTGGTTTGGTGTGATCAAGTCTTTTTTCTCTCTTACCTGAAGCAAATTTACAGATTTACTATTTACTTAAAATTTTGCACACTAAAATTTTTCCGCAATTTTTTTACATGTATGGAGTTGATATAATAGTTTTTAGTTTGGAGTTGATATAATAGTTTATTGAAATTATTTACCCAGGATAGCCTCTTCAGTTCCTATTGGTACTGCTTTCCAAGAGGGTTCTGTGAAGCGGGTCCTAGCGCATTTAAGGCTCCCATTTAGGCTACGAAAGTCGTGGGAGCACAGCAATCGCTCAACTAGACAACTGCCTAAGATATCAATCCTATTTTCATGCTGAGCGCTAAGCAGAAAGGACAGATTCACACTTTTATAGTCTCTGGCATTACTCGGCTGGGGTTTAAACCCAAGACCTCCCGCACTGGAAGCGAACGCTCTACCATAAGGGTACCAGTCGGTTTTAAAAAAAAAAACAAAAAAATGCATTTAAAAACAATTAAAAAAAACTATAGCTTTTTTAATATGGAATGACACCAAAAACATACATTATTCCACCAAAACATTTAAATTTTGATTGATCAATAGATTTTTAAAATTTACAGGACAAAACTGTAAAAATATTAGATTTGGACAATCCTTTATCCTAAGAAAGACTTAGTCTGTTAAAATTTAGCATCTGATTACAAATTTCCCTGATAGGGCAAAAAGAAAACTTAAAAACACAAGATATGTACATAACAATATGCTGTGTGATAAGATGCTTAAACTTAAAGCTCTAAACAAACTTCAATGAAACGACAAAGCACCAACCTTGTTGTTTTGCATGTGGAACTTGCGCTTTACCTGCCACTTTGATCTTACTACATCGTACATCTAAAAACATAAGTGTGTTGTCTACAATAAAGATAGGACACTTTTCGCAGGACCCTCATTGATAACAATGGAAATAAAAACTGAAGATACTCTCCTGTGTAAAATTTCGAAATAATTATAATTTTTTTTGTTAAATCTATAGACATACTGGGAGATGGATCCAGCATTACTGCAAGTAAGGAAGCACATCTATCTAAGCCATGATGAACTGAATCTACCTGAAGAGATAAACACAATCTAGTAAATGTATAAGATAAACGGATATGAACTTGAAGTGGCAGTGTATGGCAATTTGCTGTATTTGAAATCAGAAAGTTGTAGTTAAAAATCCATGGTGCACTTGAAATGTTGAAAACTTTATAATTTTAGGAGAATTTAGTAGAATTTAGGTTTCGGAGTCAAATTTAGGAAAAAGCACTAAAAAATTATAAAAATCATCAAAATATACAAACAAAAATAACTCCCAAATACCTTGTCACTGTCATTGCATTCCTTCTTTTTCTTTGGATTTTGATTTTTCACTTTCAGTGACACCCTTAAAAAAATGGACTTTTTTATCTTAAATGCAGGGTCAGTTTTTGCACACAACACATTAATTGAAACGAACTCAAAAACATTGTTTATGCTAAATATATTGGTACAGCAATAAAAATATAAGTGAATGAGTTGTGAAGCCTGTGAAAACATCTTAGTGAATTCACAAGAATATCCACAGAAATTGTTCTATCACTATGTACAAGTCTATCAACACGCAGTGAGCACTATAGAATGAAGATCTAAAAACAAATATTATTGTTCTTATTTGAGTAAAAAAAATAAAAAATAAAATAAGAAGATAAATAATTTATTAGACACTGCTGCAACATACTTCTTACTTGGAGGCAATCCTCTTGAAATTAATGACTGGCTTGATTTCTATGAGTATAATAATAAAGAACAGTTTGATTAGTTAAGATGAATGTTTGCTGCTCTTTATTAAAAAGTCCAATTAAAAGGTTAATAAAATTATTTCCTCTTCTTATTTAACCCTATTCATACTGAGCGTTTTGGGTGTTATACCATGTGAATGAGGTGGATTTATCCATCTAAAATAACTTTGCGATGGCTTAAGTAAGCTATTTTGATGAATCTTTGTAGGAATATAAGATTATTAAGATTATTACATGTTGGAACAAATTTGAAAGTTGATTTAAAGGAAACCCGAGGTACAAAATGATGTTGGAGTTTTATTATAGAGCTTAAAAAGTTAGTTAACAAGTCTTTTTAAATTTTTTAAAAAGCTCTTTTCGTTCTCAAGATATCCACATTTAAAGTATTTCAGATTTAATTATGCAGCAAATTTGGACATTTTCTTTCATCAGTAATTTTAGACCTGTTAAGGGATGTGCATTCAAACTTTATCCAACAACATTTTCTCGGGTTCCCTTTAACAACAATTCGATTTTTATGTTTCTGAGCATGTTTCTCAGTCGCTTTTAACTTTAGTTCAGTCTTGTACGTAATATGTGTTTTGTCATCAGGACAAATTATTATTAGAAATGTAAACAAAAATTCTACAGCTATATACTTATTTTTAATGAAGGAAAGAAATAGGAAGGGGCAGGTGAGTCAGGTGGCTTATTTTCAAACAGAGTTTTGTTATTTAAAAACATGTATATATATATGCCTTTTTTAGAAAAAAACTAGACTAACGGGAGATTACTAAAAATAATTTTAAGGGTATAAAACAGGAGATGGCTTCCCTAAAATTTAGAAAACAGCAGTCCTGTTTACAAATCTGGGAGTTAAGTAGTGATAGTTGGGCTGGCGTTATTAAAAAATAGGACAGAACACTATTGTCTGTGTTATCCCGCATCCTGACTTTTAATTTAATTTGAAAAAAACTTTTAATTCTTGTTGAGAAAAATATACAACAACAACAACAATAGAAAAAACATAATTTATACCTTCAAATTGTGTTTTGGAGGCATGTCACTAGAAAAATATTTAATACCTAAAATAATAAAATTTAAATTCAGCAAAAATAAAAAATGAAGGTAGGGCTAAACTATTGTAAATGACGAATTAAATGCCTGTGGGTTAGGGAAAAAGTTGTAAATAAGCACCCCTGCTCTTACAAGCCCCCCCCCCCTTCCCCCTTGGAAAAAGGGGCCGCTTATTCAGATCGGCACAAAAAACAATGTATAAAATATTACTGTTGTATTTCTTTCTTTTTTGTTTGTATTTCTGTTTTTTGTTCATAGAAATTATGAGAATAAAGTTTAAAAAATTTGCTTTTTTGAAAAAAAAATTAGGAGCGCCCCTGCTGAGTTAACTGCCCCTGTCAAGATGAAATTTTAAAATAAGTGCCCTGGGCACTTAATCTGCCATTTACGGTATAGAATTGTTTTAAAAATATTACTACTTATCTGTTCAGTCATTGCCATTGAATAATACAGATATCATGTCAAGAACAAGCGAGTTTACTTTAGGCTATGTTTCCACATCTGTCATCTATTATCATATATATATATACATGATAATAAATGTTTAAAAAAATGTTTGAGTTGATTCAGGTTTCTCCAGGCGTAATTTTAAGGTTTTTTTTGAAATCCCTGAAGTCGTTCGACAGACCCGTGGGAAATTTCGGGAAAGTGCAGGTGATTTCGGGGGGCAAACGCCAATTTTATTTGAAAAGTCGCCCGAACTCGCCTGTATATATGCGGGCGTTTGCGGCTTATCGGCACCCTCTTGTTTACCTCTGGATCCCCAAATGTATAATCTACATAACCTATAAAACAAACACTTCTAAAAGCAGCGTTTATTGGCAACGTTGGTTGTTTTGTCGCTTGTGGGTAGAATTCTAACAGGTTAGCTAACCTGGAGTTGTTCTCTCTGGAGAAGGTAAATGCGCATTGCTATTAATGTGTTTAAAAAAGAGGACTTTTCCAAGAAAAAACACTATTTCTTACACTGACAATATATTTTACCTGAATTAATTAGACGTTTAAAATATATTCCTTGACCACCACATTAACTACATTACATCACTTTTAAATTTTCCCGGCTAATCCACCATCTTTAATGTTTATGTTTTGGATTCGAACAAATACGCAAACAATTTGCAGACCTAGCTTTCCTATTTTTCTTCGCAAAAAATGTAAATCAAAGATATAGATAAAATACAAAAAGTCATAGACTGCCTTCAAACTTAATAATTTAATGCTACATGATATGTTCTAAAAAATATTGCTCCTTTAATTTTTCTGATTTTAAGATGGGGAAGGATGTGTTTTATTAGGCCTAGTCAGCATTTGTGAGAAAGATTCATAATGGTGTGTTAAAGTACATTTTGACTAGACCAAGAAACAAGGCGAAAAAATGGTGGATATTTTAGAGCAGAAAGCCGTGTCTACTCCATTGCAACATCGTTTTAATCCCTATTCTTTCCATGGAGGAACTGTTCTCGCAATTGCAGGGGAAGACTATGCCGTCATAGCATCAGATACACGTTTATCTGAAGGCTTTCACATTCACACTCGTGACAAGCCAAAAACATATCATCTCACTGATACAACCATATTAGGATCTTGTGGTTTTCATGGAGATGTTCTTACCTTGGTCAAAAATGTCCAGGTACGTTTGAAAATGTATGAGCATGAACATTATAAGACTATGAGTTGTACATCAATTGCTCAAATGTTATCCACAATGCTATATTATAAAAGGTTTTTTCCATATTATACATATAATATAATTGCTGGATTGGACAAGGATGGCAAAGGTGCTGTGTACAGCTATGACCCTGTTGGATCATATGAAAGAGAAGTTTACCGTGCCACTGGTTCATCATCTTCAATGCTGCAATCATTTCTTGATAATCAAATTGGACAGAAGAATTTGAAAGAGAAGTCAAATGAACCTCTAAGTAAAGAAAGATGTGTGGAACTCATCAAAGATATCTTTATTTCTGCAGCTGAGAGAGACATCGAAACTGGTGATGGTGTTCACATAAGTATAATAACAAAAGATGGTGTGGAGAATCAAACGTTCCCTCTTCGCAGAGATTAAGAAAAATCAACAGTGAACAATACAAACCAATTGTTATTTTTCGCAATTTGTTTATTGTTGAAGAAAATAAACAATGTAACTATTTTATTCAATTTTCTCTTTAAGCATTTTTATCTTCATACCAACATACCTAACACCTTAATTACGATGGCCCCTGTGGTCGACTTCTCTTTTTAATAATAACACTTCTGTTCTTTTCTAAAGCACTTCTTCTTCTTTCTTCCAAAATCTTCTCATCTGTTCAAAACACTTCTCTTCCTAAGTCTAAGACACTTCTTTTCCACGAACTTAAAAATTTATGAGACCCAATTCTGGTCTGCAAAAAAATCAAGTGTTCTTAGCACTTAACAAATCTCCAAAAATTTACATACTTTTCAAAAAAATACATTCTAGTTGCTGTTCTGTTTAGGTTATTCCTTCAACTTTTTCAATGAACGCTTTTTATAAGAATACCAAAACTCTAACCAGGCTGGTCATTATTCTTATTTTTCTATTGTTCTAAACAAAATACGTATTTTTACCCTAAAATCTCAACCTAATATTCTTGCACATTCTTGTAAAAGAAAAACCATTACTTGGTGGATACTACCATGATTTTGTAGACTCTGGGTAGCCATTTATTTTACCATTTATTGTCTAATAATTAACTACCCTGCTAATAAGATGAATTGATTCGTGAGATTGTTTTATCCATGCCTCATGGCGCGTGAGCAAGTTAAGGGAAGAAATGAAGCCTCTTTAGCTTTACAACACGAGAATAAAAAAGGGGGCTGAAAAAGAAGAATTAAAACGGTAATGAGCTTGTTGAATTATTTATTACTCTTCGTCAATAACGATACAACTACAGCATCTTTATTTGCAAACGTTTTTGTGCTTTGTACTGTTGCTTAACTTTAAAAAACGATCTTTTATCGGTAAAAGAGGTATCTGTACCACCACAGTTTTTCTTTGTTGTTTTTTGTTTTATAGTTTTGTTTTAACATTGACCTCATCCGAACAAAAATAAGACCCAGCCAAATTATCTTTTTTACGCGCATCGTAATAAACCTCGACTAAGTCATTATAAATGTCAATTAAACGATTATTGGCGCCATTAAAACTTTCACCAAGCAAGGAATTTCGAGACCTCCCTGGAACAAGGGAAGAAATGCAATAATTCTTCGAGATTAATTCGATATAAATTGTAGCTTCCCTATCCAATAAAAATTTAGTTGATCTTCAGATTTCCACCGCTGGATGAGCAACAGTTACGCCAGTATTTTTTAACAATTCTTTATAGCAAAAAATCATAAGGATTTCCTTCTTCATGCGTGGCAAATAATTTGTCTTCTAGACTTGGTTGCCAGTATCGACGATAATAATATAAACCTCAAACAGCTGATGGGAATTGAAAAACTTGCTCCGCCATACTTTTCTGTCAGCAAACTCTATTTACTTCTGATCTATTCACTTCTCAGTCAGTTATAAAAACGTAATAACAAGACGTATGATATACGTAAACAACCTCGCCAATAAATTTAACAGAAAGCTGTCTATTAGATTGTGATTTCTGTTACGAAGTTAGACACGACATATTTTGCTATTGTTACACACTATACAGTTATTTTTTAAAATTGATTTGTGAGATCTTTTGAACGGAAAATTTCTTCGAAATTTTAATTTTCAACGGGTCAGTCTTGGGAAACTGACTGACAGAAGAAAGAAATGTAGTAATTCAGTAGATCCACCAAAAAAAGAACGGAATATAAAAGAGTCGATCAGTAAGAAAAAGCAAATAAAAAAATAAGATAAGAGTAAGCCTTACAAGCAGCATACTTTGTTAAAAAGAATCCTATACACTTATGGCACGGAGACAAATAACAAGAACGAATCGGAAAATTTACGTTTTTTCGGAGTATTTCCGAAATCATATTTCTCTATGTTTGCGTGTCATAAGCGTAGCGAAAAGAATTCTGTTCTCGTCATTATTTACAATATAATTTGCCTTTTGCTTACACAACCAAATTTTGTAAAATCTATGTATTTATTAGATTGATATGGTGGAGCGTCTTCGTTTCTCTCTTACGTTATGTTGTGGAAATTTTATTTTTCGCAGACTACTTTTCAGGCATTTGGGGAGACCTTAATTCTGCCTACATTCACTTCTGTAAACTTTATTGGAAACACCTTTACTTTACCAGTTAGTTAAATAATGCTCTTGAACACTTATCTTATCGTTTTAAAAAATAAAACTTATAACAGCAAAGAAAAAAAATAAAAGCAGTTACTAAGACAAGATTCGAACACACGACTAATCCTGTTTCCGTGCTCAGAGAGGCAAAAAAAATTATTCTTGTGGGACACATTTGCGTTTTAATACAAGCTTGTATTAACAAAGACATTCAAATCTTTTTTCGAACGATAAAAATTGTGTGCAAAAATCTCTTTTTTTTTTTGTTCTCATACCAAATTCACTCTCTCCTGCGTAGGGTCTCGTGATTTTATTGTTATGGACTTTCGTTTATTCATATAAACTCTAGTATCTATATTATAATACCCGTATATGTCTGTCCGTCCGTTCGTCTGTCTGTCACGCAAAATAGATCCTTTTTTAAATAAAACTTCTGATCATTTTACGAGCAAATTTATCCTTTTTCAAGCTGTCTATCTCGAGCAACATTTTTGTCCTTTGTTCGCCCTTTCACAATTTTTATTTTTTATTCAGGATTATCGTCGTCTTTGTCAACACAAGACGAAGTATTCGAGCTTGCCAGCTGTCGAATATCAGCATATTAAAGACAACATCAAGAACATTACGAGAAAGGAATACACCAAGTACCTTATCAGTTAAAATTTCGTCGGTCAAAATTTTTTCCATCGGTTATAAAATTTCGATGGTAAAAAGTGACGAAATTTTTCTGAAATTTCGCCACTTTTAACCCTCGAAAATTTTTAACCCCCTTTCAGAAAAAAACAGTTTTTTAGTTTTTTTACTTATATTTGCCAAAACACATGCTAAGCAATAATAATACAAGTGTTTTTTCTTCATTTTCAAAACATTCTTCGCTTTTTTCTTCCTCTTCTAGTACATCAGTATACCAGTACTAGTACTTTCTATTTCAAGGTCAGTTTTCAAAATCACCCTCGTCAGGGCTTTTGTTGTTATGAATGATATCATATCGAATGAATGATATCGCATGAGTAGAAATCATCAATAAAATATTTCATCACTCGAACCCATCGCTTGGGACATCAAAATGTTAGTTGAAGGAATAGGTGATGGCTTGTAGTTTATTGACTTTACATTACCTGTGATTTTTCCATTCTCTTGTTTAATAAGGAAGTTAATGTAGCGGGAAATTTCTTTCGGAACAGGACTAATGGTTTTCCATCTATCGAAGTATCTTTCTTTTGCTTTTACTATACAGGCATATGGGCCAATCGCAATGGAAATTTGGTTGGTTTCAATTTCAATCTTACCTTACTTGTTTACTTTCGCATTCGACCAAAGTGTCTTTTTAAATATTGTACCCACGTAAAGCAATTGTTGCCTAAAAACTAAAGCATACATTTCTCTTCGCTGTGTATAGAGAAATAAAGACTGTGCTATTTATTAAAGTAAGCCATTCGAACAGTTAATTCGAAGATCGAATCGAATGTTTAAATAGTGTTTTTATCTTCCATTAATGAAAATGTCGTCGAAAACAGATATAAGAGCATTCTTTAACCGCAAAAGAGCAGCAGGTTCTAATGGACCAACTTCAAAGAACAAACCGTCTAACCAAGAAATAATTGTCTCTGCAACAGAAAGTGTAAATAGAGGAGAAATTCAGACAGTCAAGGATGAGGTAGAAAAGTCAACTGCTCGTCAAAGCTACAACAGCGTACAAAAGAAAGTTCGCATAGAAGTTGGAAAATATGCTTTGAGGCATAGCACTAAAGATACTCTTGATCATTTTTCAAAGAAATATCTTAAATACAAAATTTAAACAAACTTCTGTAAACTCCTGGAAAGCATCACCCAAAAACAATGAAAATGACAATTTTTTTTAAAAAAATCTGTCGACCTAATCTTTTGTCCGATGAATTGCTGACAAAAACACAAGACGGTATAATAGGCTCACGTCTTGCAGGTACCGTCATTTCGAGAAAGATAGTAATCGCCACCGGGACAGGAGTTATAACAGCAAATGATCTAGGTATAGGTTTTTTATTTTCCCGAACGACAAATCAGTAGGAAATTTTCGGCATGAATTATTTTAAAGCTTTAAGTTATTACTTGAAATATTTCTCAGGTTGAAAAAAGAGGTTAGTAAACTTTATAAAAAAGTCCAAGAGAAATTAAAAAACAATTCCATTCTTTTTATATTTTACGTTTGTTAAAAGAATTCGGTGGAGCACTAGAATTAACTGAAAATTGGGCTCGTAATGTCTTGAAATCAATGAATTTGACCAAAAGAAAAGGCACGACTGGAAAAATGGAACCATGAAAAAAGTTTCTTGAAGAAGAAAAAACTTAGATTCCAAAAAAAAATTTCAAATGTTATATTGGATCACGTTATTCCCGAAGCTCTTGTTCTGAATCTCGACCAGACCCCTCTCTCCTATGTATCTCCTGGGAGGTATACATTTTCATCGAAGGAGGCAAAAAATGTCTCAAAGGTATTGATGACAAAAGACAAATTACAGCGACTTTTGTTGTTTATGCTACTAGTGCTTTTCTCCCTGTCCAGCTTATTTATCAAGGGAAGTCAAAAAGATGTTTACCTAAATTTGCATGTCCGACCAATTTTCATGTCACGCATACTCCAAATTATTGGTCTAATTTAGAAAAGTGTGAAGATCTATTTAAAATAATCATATTCCCATATTTATCTGCCAAAAAGAAAGAGCTTGGTTACCCAGAAGAACAGTGGTCCTCGATTATCATGGATACTTTTAAAGGTCAAGACAAAGACGAAATGAAATAATTATGTGCGAAAAACAACTGTGAATTGGCTATTGTTCCGCATAATCTCAAGAATAAGTTCCAATCCTTAGACATCAGCATCAACAGTCTGCCAAGAAATGCATTTTACATAAGTTCAACACGTGGTACACTAATAGAGTAAGCAAGCAGTTGTCAAACGGAGTTGCACCTGGTGATGTCAAAGCCTCTCTCCAGTTAAGTGATTTAAAACCTCTACATGCGCAGGGGATTGTTGAAACATACAACCATCTCAAGCTAAAAATGATTCTATTATCAACGATTTTGATGCTGCAGGGATCACAGAAGTGATTAAGTCTGCTACCAGCGTCTTTGCACGTATAGAGAACCCATTTGATGAGCAGAGACAACAACTTAGTCATTTATCTTGATAGATTTATTTACAATGAAAAGGGAAAACTTACTTATATTTTACTTACTTAAATTTTAGTTTTCTTATCTTTCCTCTTAATACCTCTTTTTATGGCTTCAAATATGACTTTAAAAGGGCCTGTCGACTTCAAACACGAATAAAAACACGTAAAATAGAACATTCAATTTTGGTGAAAAATTTCGTCGATCAAAATTTTTAGTCGGTTATAAAATTTCGTCGGTTTTTTCAAATTTCGTCACTTTTTACCGACGAAATTTTAACCGATAAGGTAGAACTTTCATCACCATGTACAAACGAAATCTTTATACCTACCATAATTTAATAAATGGTGGGATTTAAATTTAAAAAGGTGTGTCTAACCAAATTCATTATTGAAATTTATATAAATTAATTTGAATAAATAAGGTTCTACATGTGCGTCAAAGTTTATAATAAGGCCTATCTAACCATGTTCGAAAAGGGATAATAACAGCTGTAAACTTATATACTTATACTTATGCGTAGCAGTATTGGAACTGAACATTAATGTTACGTAAATGTTTTACCATTTTTTTTTTACAAATTTGATGACGTCCGTAGCAAAGCCGATTGCGTCATTAGCAAAAGCACCAGACATTTTTGAGTAGTTACTGACAGTTTGCACAAAACTTGTGGTAAGTTTCATTTCCACTGAGCAACAACTTCAGAAATTAAAAATTAAATAGGCCATCTTGTTTCTGTTTATTAATGAAAAATTCTTTTCTTCCACAATGAAAATGTGAAGATAAATTAAATGGTTCGATTATTTTGTAATCTTTACTGCAATTTATGGTGAAGAATTTGTTCATATACCTTATCGGACAAAACTTAGTCGGACAAAATTTCAGTCGGACATAATTTTAGTCACTTCCAAAAAATTTAGTTATTTCTGTCCGACTAATATTTTGGTTCTTTTTTTAAATTTCATTAATTTGCTTAATTTTGGTTTGGGAGACAAAAAAACAATACAATACTTTATTTACTTGAATGGCATAATTCTATTTTTCAATTTTAATGTCATATTCCTGATCTATGCAGCTTCCTGCATTGCTTTCTGGTGTTTCTTCTTTTACTGCTGTCTTCTTTTTTTTCTTTTGAATAACTTCACTGTCACTTTCATCGGAAGTTTCTGTAATTACCGGTGCTTTTCTCTTGTCATGTGGATTCCTTAAGACTTTACTGTCACTCCCTTCTGAAGATTCATCAGACTTGAATGCATATGTTGATTACCTCATCAACATCCTCATCCGATTCTGACTTACTGGTGCCATTTTTTACATCATATTTATCAAGACTTACTTTAGCCACTTTGTTAAAATTGTTTTTTTTATGACTAAGTCGTTAGTTTATCCAAAAATATTTGTATTCGTTGGTGAGCAAGAAGAAAAAGATTTTTACAAAATCATTAACATGTAAAATTTCGCACTGAGCAATAATTTTGAAAATCTTGATTTAGACAAAATATTTAGTTGGACATAATAATTAGTCGGATAAAATTTTAGTCGAACAAAAACATTAGTCGGACATAATTTTAGTCACTTCCAAAAAATTTAGTCACTTTTGTCCAACTAAGTTTGGTCCGATAAGGTAGCAATTAACCAAGTTAGCGAAGTTTTCGTTTAGGGGTCGTAACAGATGGGTGTTTCAAACAAAAGCTAGAACACAACAACTTCGCAGAAAGTCTCGGGAAATTTTATTTTAAATTAGTCAGTAAACGCAATATTTTCTTGATGACCACGTGATTAAAAACAATAGTTTGTAACCCAATCAGCAAGTCCAGTATTTACCCGCGAAATTCGTTGTGTTTCACCTCTCTTTTACCCTTCTATATAGTTGTTTTTCTGTTATGAATGGTATAAAAGATAACGCTGGGATCTTTGTCTGATAATCACACTTTTTACAAGTTCTTTTCCTCGTTCCCTTTTTTCTATTTTTATATTTTTTATGCTCCGACAATTAATGTATTTAGTAAAATTGAAAATGAAAACAAAAAAAGTCTGATAAATTTTTTTTAGTCATTTAAAGTGTTTTCATCTGTTTTTTTTGTATTTTCTCTCCTGAATTTGATTGCAGGTGTTTTTCTCTCGACACATTGATATTTAAGTACTGCAACGTTTTAAAAAGAATTACAGTTTTACGCACAGATGGAATTTAACAGTTCACAAAATTAAAAATATACCAAAAGTTTTCAAGTTCTCTTTAGGAGAGCATTATTGAAAAAAAAGGAAAAAAAGATCGTCTGATATTGTACTTTTAAGAAGTTCATTAATAATAGATTCTAAACGTGTTTGAAAGAATTTAAAAAAAAGAAGAAAAAGAAGCAGAAAGGTGAAACTTGTTGTTGTTGTTTTTTAAATTATCGAACACAGTTAGGTGATTTACAGACGAAAACTTGGCAGTGCATTTTGTTTTTCCAAAGACTTTCTTTCGACTCTGCGCAATCGTTGTTTCTATTTTGCCATTGCGAACATCAGCGGGAAATTTTTTTTTCTTTAAAGTTGATAAACAAACCGTGGATTTTATACACGCTCTTTGATAGCCAGTGTAAAGTCCTCGGGAATCCAGCAACAAAGCCAATAAAAATTAATCGCATTTTGTTATCAATGGTTTAAAAATTTCACGCGTGGTTTAGCCAACCACTCCGTAATAACGGCTTAGGGGCCACAAGATTCTGGTGACGAGGTTGTGGTTTGGCCGACAAACAGCTACTTGTATTGTACTTTTTGTTATGTGTACAAAGTTGATTCAAGTTTGGGAATACTAGTTACAGGGCCGTGCTTGTCATATTCAAAGCCTTCTACTTTTGGGCTCACCATTTTATTGCCTCGTTTTGAGAAGAAGGTTTAAACACAGAAAATAAGCAAATGGTTGTAAGAATAATTATGTGTCAAGCCGGTACAGTGTTATTAACTTTGCGTAAAAATAAAATGAAATACTGCAGACGCATCTAAAAAATCGCAAACAAGAAAAGTCTATTATCATACAGATTTGCAACTTGATTTTTTAAGATGATAATATTTTAATGTAATTGCGTTTGTATCTCTTTAGTGTTCTAACCGTAGTACCAAAAGTAGAACTGACTGAAGTAAGAAAACAGAATGTCATTTTTGTTTAAAAAGTCACATTCGAAAGGCAATGAAGAAACAGTGGATCGACGTCATCATTCAAAGGAGAAGTCAAAAAGTCACCATCAGCAACCACCGCCAGATTTCAAAGAGCAAGCTATGAGGTACGGTTTGAATATGAAATCTCAGCGGGATCAGCAGCTGAGTGAGCAAAGAAAAATAGAACAAAAAATGGCTAAACAAACTGGTCGAAAGTTACCGAAATCCACCGGTGGGTCGCAAACAGAGGATATAAGAACTGCGTTTAAAGTTGCAAATTTTATTCGAAAACATAAACAATGAAATTCAAGTGGAAGTTTATCTAATTTAATGTACAGATTTGGTTATATGTTTTCGAATTTAAAAACAGCTTCGCATTTCAAGATTATCGTATATAAAAATGGGTGTTTTAATCCCAAAAAAGAAAAACAAGAAAATTATGTAATATATGTATTATAAAGAATGCTACACGCTTTTTCTTTTAAAAGAATATGATTGATAAAAATGTCAGGCTGTGATTTCCAGTTATAAACAATAAGTCTATGTTCGAACAATAGAAAAATAAGAAAATGTCCAGTCTGCTTAGAATTTTGATTTTCTTATAGTCTTCACAAAAAGATTTTAAACAGTAGTTAACTACCGAAGACTTTTATTAACATTTTGTTTTATATTTTCCTTAATTAATTATAGCTGTATTTTTTAATAATAAAAAGCGTAACTAAAATATAAAAACTCATAATTATTAACATCAAATATAAATAGAGTCGTTTTTGCTCCTTCAAAGAAAAAAAAACACTTATGTCTTCGTGAAAAAAAATCCACGTGGAGCTGTAATTAATCGACATCACCAAGATGATTGTAAATTTTAATATCACCGTTGCGCTTAAGACACTTTTCCCCAAAGTATCCATGTGTTACCCCCTCTTCCTTTAGCCAATACTCCCTTCCTCTCAATCAGTATGCCTCTCCTCTTAACCATTACTCCAGAGCAATGTAATTACAACTAAATATAACCACCATCTATATTGTGTTCATTGTATACATTTCAATCAAATAGTATACACGTGCAACTCCTATATCCACACACTTTCATTCATAATATCGAAGTTTAAATCTATACAAAAAGTTCACCATTACTTTGCAGCAAATAGGTGTTGAATGAGAATCCTTAAAACTCTTTCCTTTTCCATAAGAAAATAAATCTAAAGCACATCAAAGAACAAAGATCAGGACAATATTTGTTACCTGTTTAACAAAGAAAAGATCACACAGAACACTTGCAGTAAATTCTTATCTCAGCCGTTGTAAGGCACAGAGCGCAAGACTGTTGGCAAAATTGTTCTAAGAAAATATTGCTAACGTGATGATCTACAGGAGTGCAAGTGTTTTGTAATTTCGTCGTTGATATAGAAGCGCTTTTTGTTGTTGCTTGTTCTGTCGTCGTATCTGGTTTAGTCGTCGTTGTTAATGTTGTTGTTATCGGTAGCCTTGTCGTCGTTTTTGACGTCGTTGATTCTGTTGTCGCTTCCGTCTGTGTTGTTGTCGTTGGTTTTGTCGTCGTTGTCGTCGTCACTGTCATTGCTGGTTTTGTTGTCAACGATTGCTTTGCTGGTGTCGTTAGTTTCAATGTTAACGTTGATTCTGTTGTCGTTGCTTGTTGTTTTGTCGTCGTCGTCGTCGTCGTTGTTGTTGTTGACTTTGTTGTCGTTACTGTTGTCGTTATTGGTGGAGGCAATGTTGTTGATGTTGTTTCTGTCACCATCTTTGTAGATGTTGCCGTCGTTGGTGCCGAAGTTGCAGTCGAAAGTGAATTACTTCCTGAATCACAGCAACACATATTGTTTTCGCAAGAAGGAACAGAAGGACAATCTGTTTGACACCATTTAGCAATGTCATCACCTGGCCATAATCCATTTGGGTTTAAGTAGCATTTTTTCCTTAAACTAAGATCCGACGGGACGGTGCAAGTACCAGGTACACCTGGATAAAAAGTTGAGGTTTTAGTACTAACAGAAGAGATCGGTTGAATTGATGTCGTTGGAGGTGATGTTCCTGCGCCGTCGCATTCACACATGCAACTTGTGCAACCTTCATAATGTTCACAATTACCAGGACAATTTTCTTCGTTTCTGCACCACATGTCCTCATTGTATTCACCTCGCCATGGACCGATCGGGTTAACTCTACACCTGCTTGGAGGTAACGTTGGTGGTGGGGGGCATTCGCCAGTGCGTTTTATGTTTTGACATACACCTGTTGGCTGTATGCTATCCTCTAAAGCTGCAATAGCTGCTTTAATCAACGGGTATTTTCCTCTGCCACATTGATTTGAAAAATCATCCAGATCCAATGACCAGACCATGAAACCACCTAGATGTTTCTTTTTGATAATGTTGTGTACTTTGTACGCGATGCTTTCTTCATCATCATAACCAACAAAATCTTCTCCATTCGAACCATACGGTGCATTCACGCTACTTGACGCGGTACAGACCCGATTTTCAAATGTCATATTGCAAACTTCATAAAATGGTAAAAATTTACCTGCCTTTCGTGTAGTTGCCCCTAGTTCCCAGTCATTGCATGCATCTACTAATGATATTGTGCGCCCATACGTAGATAGTCCCATAATCAATTTTCTGGGGTCCATATTACTACTCAACCAATAATTTACAGAGTTTAAAACACTTAATTCCAATGACAGTCTGTCCGCACTGGCATCTGTGTGATGGCCAGCTATGGTGCTCCATCCTCCATGTAGATCATACGCCATTAGGTTTATGAAGTCAAGATGTTGAGATATTTCTAAAATTTCGTAAGATGTTTGTGCTGAAACCTGCCCAGCGGCAACAGCAGCTGTAAGCAACAAACCATGTTTGGAAAATTCTTTTTTCAATTCTTCGCAAAACTGTGTAAATTTGAACTTATCACCAGGCGGTGAACCCCTTTGACCAGGGTACTCCCAGTCAAGATCTAATCCATCGAAACCTATAGCAAAATACATACGATATACGTACGATATACACACGGTAAACACACGATACACACATGATACACTCACGATACACACACAAGACACACACGATACGCACATGACACACACACGATACACACACTATGCATACACGATACATACACGATATGAACACTATACACACATGATACACACACAATGGGAGGTTTGACGTTTATTTCACAATTTTAAAATTAGGATAATAAATATTTGCTTACCATGATTGAGCAGAAAAACCACAGCGTCATCAATAAATATCTTCCTTGTTTCGTGTGTTTGCACCATTTCAGTGAACATCGCTGATGCGTGTCTCCACCCACCTACCCCAAGCAATGTCTTTAACCTTGGGTCGATATCTTTCAGAGCATTTACCTGAGAAGAAATGTAAGATTATCGAAAATAGAACTTTAAAGATTTTACTTAATCAACTATGTACCTATTCTCGTCCCAAGAGCTCTTTGATATTAAAACCTCGAAAGCACTACTTTTGAGTTTATCTCAAAGAACTCCGGGGTCGAGAATGCTATGTACCGTAAGATGACGATTTACCGACAAAATCTTTCGTTAAAGCTTTACAACTATATTTTGTAAAATGGTTTGGGGAAAAAGTTAAAAAGAGACATTAATAAACAACTCGACACAACTGACACTAAATCTATGGCCTTGAGCGGTTCTTTTAGTGACATCTTTGTTCTGTTATTGCTTTCTTAATCTTGGAAGGAAGCTGACTCTCGTCTCCTATGTAACTAGAGAACAGGTACTGGGTAAATGGGACTAAAGTGCGGCCGAAACTATTTGAAAGGAACAAAATTGAACAAGCATGATGTAAAGGACGTTTACAGAGTTGTGAATAAATCTAATTATTTTTTGAAATTTATGTTAATGGAATTGGCAGTTTGGGCATCATTTTATCTGTTATCTCCCTGAACCTAATTTTACGCGCAGCTTCCTGCAACGCTGCACGTCGCTGCACGACCGTTACATTTCTTTCTACACAATAAATTTTAAAAGGTTTTTTTCACTTTGTATACAATGGAAAAATGTGATCCCAAAATAATTTGGATTCGATTCAAACTTACGGTAGCATCATGCGAAAAACTGTGTGTGAGTGAGTATGCGTCACTTCGCAGCTACCATATACGGTTACACATGCCGCAACAGAAAATATTTTTTTCCAGTGTGAATTTAGCATAAATGTCTTATACATAAAAGTGTAGCGACATTAACTGTAGTTTTGTTAGGTTTTGATGTATTTAGTTATCTTTTATTTAACAATGAAATTCGACCACAGGAGAGAAAAATTTGTTGAGCTTTGAAAAATTAAGGCGGCAGTTTTGTTTTCGTTCTTAACGCTCCTTTGATTTGATATAATTATGTTAAGCTGTATGGAAAACAGGATAAAGCGTTCTTTAAATCGCAGAACAGTGCACTTATAAGCAGCGTGGCTACTTCGTCCAATGAAATTCAAGGTGTCGCACGGCCAAATAACACGCGGAAGGGTATAAAAAGGACTGCTACTGCTCATACCTTAGCAGTTGATTTGAACAAAAACAACACGTCACTTTTCTCAATTAAATTAAGCACGCCATCTTAAAAATGAAATTGCAATAGAAGAACATCTAATTACTGAGTTTAATTAGATTAATTTAGTTAATGTAATTAAAACGCCGGTTTTCTCGCTTATCCCCTTTAATTCAAATTTGCCTCTTAAAATTAATATTTTTAAAGATTTTCAACTAACAAAACCCAGGGCTACTTATTGAAGGTATAGTAGCGTATTATATGACCTTTGTGTAGGTCTTGAGTATCACAGACGCGAATTTTCTCGCAAAAATGGAACAAAAATTTCTTTGAGGCAAAAAAATTACTTGCAAAGTTAAAAAAAATAATGAACTTACCGTGGGATAACCAAAACTAATATCATTTAATTCATACGGAAGAATGGGAAATCTGCCATTGGAAACCGTCACTTGTGCGAACGCATAAATAATATGCGTACATAAGTCAATTTCGTAATTACTCGCTGTGTATCGCGCAAATCCACCTCGATATTGCGCCCAATTTGTGTAGTAACAAACACGCAAGTACTCGCAATTTATAATGGTAACTAGAAGAAGTAACAACGTTGATTTCACCATACTTTCCCGTTTCGAGCTGACTGTAGATGAATTATAGAAACAAGCCTGTCAAAACGAGTGTACCTTTTATTTCTAAACTGTCCGTTTGCTATGGTTGTCGCTTTAAATTGCGTTTATAATCCTTTTTTTTCTTTGTGCAAATAAGATTTTAATGTAAACAATAAATCGTGGGTTGCAAAGATGCTGACTGATAAGCATAATAAGGGTATTGCGCATGCTTGAAATCAATAACATAAATGATTAGCTGTAAAAAATCAGCTCGAAATCGCATCTAAATTTTAGGCTTTTTTCATAGGAGAACTTGTTATTCAAAACGTGCTTTATAAAAAAAAAATGTTTTTTATATTGGAGTAAAATGTACTTAACCATGGTGATTCTTGCATCACAGTGTTAACGTTGCAACAATCTTTTTGCAATAACAAGGCAGTTATTTTCTATCATAAATGCGTATAAGAGTCCTAAAAATAGGATACTTATTTTATGGAAATGAAGGTGAATAAACTTATACGAACTTGCGAGTGTTTGGAGGACATTACTTATTTATCACCAAGAATTTTCATGCATGTTTCAAATAAAGAATATGTGATGAACTATTTCGTGAAAGACATAACAAATGGTTGCAACCACCCCCTTCTGCGCCCTTCTGCGCCTTTCTCCCTCCCTTCAAAGAAACCTTTTCTACGCAAATTTATAATCTAAAGTTTTTCCCTAAAAACAATGATGGCACAGACATAAGAATTATGCAGTGCTTTTTCGGGGATTTGAGTCTACAAAAAACATCCATGGTATGTAGCAGCTGCTGCGTTACACTAACATAAATAACACCCTCAAAATGCGGTAACTTTTAGCTAAAAATTTCAATTATTTCGTACGTGAAACCCAAGTCATGACGGAAGAAATTGTATGTCATTTCTTTGATGTTGGCACTACAAAAATAATTGTGCTTTAAAACAAAAGATTAAAAATCGAAATATTGTTTTCTTAATAAAATTAGTATATACATGCAATTAATGAGTTAATTAAGCTAATTAAGTTAAATAAAGCTAATTAGATTTTGAATTGATCAGCTGGTTAAACCTTATCGGTGTTCTTTCATAGTTTTCCGTGCAACACCTACGACAATGGTAAAATTCGATTCAAAGGATTGTACCGATCTAATTTTGAAACTAATTGAATTTACACATCTCGTGGGATACAACAATAAGCAAGTTAATCAAATTAGCAAAAAATAGATGGTTTATTGCATACATGTACTCAACTTAGTTTCCAGATCTTATTTTTTTTAGGGTTTCTTGGGTAACTATATGCTTTTAAGGGGTTCCTAGGGAAAAAAACCTAAAAATTGATTTCACCTTTGTTTATGTCTTTTTTCATCAAAAAATGATAGTAGGAATACATCAAAGACATGGTGGCTTAAAATTTTTAAATATTTTAATATGGCCACACCCTTTTCAGGCTAAACTTGCAAGAAAAAAGGGCGTATACTTGTGACAACATTTCACATGAAAAACTAAGAGCAGTTAAAATGAAATTTGGTAGGCTGGTTTAACACAGTGATCCCCATTATATACTCCAAAATCATTTTACTTTCATAGACAGGTCTCTAAATATTGCAAAATTGCGAAATTTTTCATGTCTGGCGTCTGGTAATCTATGAAAACTCGTTTTCAGAAAGGTTTTTAGAAACTTCTTCCAATGTTAAAGATTTTGGAGTATGTAATATGCCTACTTGTAATAAAACTATGTTAAGCAAAGCTTTCGATTTTGTTTCACTTTAAAAACACATTTTATTCCACATGTCGAAAATTGTTTGCCATACATATTTAAAACATCTCTATTTCGTACATCCTTGCCCCCTGTTTACATGAAGTAACGCAATTTACTTAGACGGGGGTTAATACTATAATTATAGGTGTATGTATTGACGTTTTCCATTACAGCTCGTCGGTCTTCAACTTGGCTCAGAAACAAAGAGCGAGTATTACAATATAGACTAGTCGTCAACCCGTGATTTACCGTATTTCGTGGTTCCGTAACACGAATTTTTCTCGCGCACAAACAGACAGATGGCATTAAGGAGATTTGTCATAATATATGGGTTTAATACAAGGGCACATAAACTGATTGATGTGTAAACACGAAATTTTTTTCTCCCTGTCCACCAACTAATGTAATTGGCAAAGGAAACAAAATCAAGTCCTTATCAAATGTCATGCGTTTTTCAAGTAGTTTTGCATAAAATTGAAATAGATGAAAAATTAAGTCAATAATATTACAATAAAAAAACTTAATTAATTTTTAATGTCAAAGTTTTGTTGAAACAACAAGTGGAAATATTAGTGTTATTCAAGTGTTGTGTATGTAGCTGAAAATATCAATGTCGCCTTAAAGGCGAACAAAAGAGTTGCTACACACTTAGTTTTCTATCACCATGAAAATTAATATTATGGTAAAATAGTACATTTGTCCTGCCAAACTTTAGGCAAAGTCAAAATATGTCAAAAAAAGTTTATATCAGAACTTGCTAGCATTTTACATAAATAAAAAAGATTTTCATACTGCTTTTGATGCAACTTTAAAAACACAGTGCTACCGAAACTATAACGTCGCAAGCTCGAGCCACAACATTTTTAAGTTGATAGGCTAGAGGTAAGCAACAATGTGGAGCAAGAAAAGTTTTTTATTCTACTTACTACAACTTACAGGTTTGTCTATAAATTCATTTCAAATTTATAATGTAAGATAACTCTGTTTGCTATTTGCTACCTTTTTACATTTCTTCTTTTTTTTAGTTTTAGGTATTATTCTTGCTCAGAAAGGTAAAATTATGTTAATCCATATTTTACAAACTTTGCTTTTCTTTTGGCAAAATGTCGCTAACAACTTTTATCAATTTCATATACATCGTCATTAATGTGGACCAAAAATGTATTTAGGATGCAGGGATGATATGAGCAGTGGGAACTGTTTATTTTATAAAAATCGAGGATACTGTAAGGTGGCTGATTGGTTGAGAAAACGTTGTACGAAGACATGTGGCTTGTGTGGTAAGTAAAATTAAAAGGTTTATAAGTTTGTGGTCACACATGCCAATAACAAACCTAACCCATTGTTATTATAATACTAGTTTTTTAATTCCAGGAACATCATCCACAACAAGTCCTGTTGTAACACATGGAACAAGTATTTGTTTGTTTTGTTTTGTTTTGTTCTGCTTTGTTTGTTTTGTTAGAGGTTGCAATTTCTCTATAATGTCAAAAAGTTTGTGTATGCAAAAGTGTTAAAAACACTCGTTTAGCTAAAGAAGCATCCTCCACTACGCGCTCGCCAATAAGAACAATAACGAAGATCAAAACAGCATTTACAACAACAACAACAACAACAACAACAAAAACAACAACAAGGAAAGCAACACCAACCGCTACATTAACAACTAAAGCGTTTACAAACCCTACATCAACGACACCAAGAGGTTCTTATGTTTGATATTTTATATTTTATTTAAAGGAATATATAGAAATCATTTACATGTGAGCAGCATGTCTTATTTATGTCAAATTTTTGTTAAAAAGTTAATCCTAACTCGTAGAAATTTGTGGCCGATCTTTTGCAAAAGGGCGTGTCATCTCTGGAAGGACATCAAAAGCTGGTCAATGGCCGTGGCAAGTTAACCTTAAAACTAGAGGACACTCCACCTGCGGTGGTTCATTAATTACGCCGGAGTGGGTGCTAACGGCTGCGCATTGTGTAAATAAACACAACGCAGAAGAATTAGAAGTTATTCTAGGTATGTAAATCTTTCCCTAATAAAATTCTTTCTGTCTTTATACACTGTGAATTTTAATGACTATAATAACCAGAGGGTTTAGTTAAAAAGGGGAAATATGCTACTCAAATTTTTGGAATGAGTGTTGTCCTCGATCAAATACTGTGGTTGTACCAGTGTAGTACTAAATTACCAAAATGATATATGGTTGACTGTAAAATCTTGATAGAACCAATAGATTATCTACATAGGTACACACAACTTCTTCTTTAGGTGACCTACATCGATCACGTGTGTCCAACAATGAACAAACTTTCAAAGTCAAGTATTTAATTTACCATCCAGATTACGTCAGACCAGATAACGATATTGCTCTCTTGAAATTATCAAAACCAGCAATTCTGAATAAATATGTCCAAACAGTTTGCTTGCCAGGGAAAAATGAGAAGGTGGCTGTTGGTACTAAATGTTATATTTCTGGTAAGGCCTCCTTCTTGTTGTATCAAGAGTTGTAAAAACAATAATTTTGGACTCAAAGTAAAAAATCTTTAAGATATGCTGTGTTAGAGACGATTGATCACATCAAGGCATCACAATTGGAGGCTCGTTGCATGGTTATCTTTTTATCTTTTACAATTTAGGTTGGGGCAAGACAAGTCCTGCTGGTTTCTTTGGTTCACAAGAATTGCAACATGCAAGTTTGCTTGTCCTAAATCATACTGAGTGTGAACAGAGAAATTCAAAACTTGCTCCTGTCACTAACAGAATGATATGTGGCGCTAATAAAGGTTATAATCGACAATCAGGCTGTCATGGTGATTCGGGTGGTCCATTTGTGTGTCAGCAAACTGGTGGGAGATGGGTGCTACAAGGCGTTGTTAGTTGGGGGTCACCAAAATGTGATATAAAGCACGGGGCTACTGTTTTTGCAAAGGTTGCGGCATTTCGTGACTGGATTGATAAACTTGTAAAAAAGTTCAATAACTAAAAAAATATAACAAAAACATATATTTAAAAATTTTCTTTAAAAGGGTTAGATTATGTGTTAAAGGGGGGCGGCCCCTCTATGTGTACACTGTCTGTGATCGTATAGCCCTACAGAAAAAAGATAGGGCGTATCCTAAAATTCCTTATGTCGTTTATGTGACTTAGTTAAAAACAGTGACATCAAAAATTTCAAAATGTTGTTCCTGGGTAACAATAAAAAAGATGCAATTATCTAATTAATATCTAATTAATTTTGTTTTAAAAAATTGGACTTAAATTGCGTATTATTTTAATGTTAGGTCAATCTTCGTGATAGCTATTAAACTCATTTAAATCGACAAAATATCAGATAGTATATTAAGCATGTGACAATATAAGAACCGGGACTGTCTAACGATTAAATTAAATGCTTTTCAAGAGCCAATTAGGTCTTTTTTCAAAAGTCGTATAACCAAAAATGACCATCGTAGAATTTCTTTTTATATCAGATGAAACGGATCCTGCGCTGTTACCTTTCGTTTGACACGATTAAAAAACAAAAGGATGTACTTGACCATTGCGTGCATTGGAAAAAAATTGTAGAGACGTTATATCTTTTATAAGTCTAGTAAAGATGAATTCTACGCTTTTTTAGCACTACTATATCGGGCCATTTTTGGCTCGTGCAACCCTGGGGGCATAAAGTGAATGCGGGGGACATAAATCACGCTTAAGTGATTATGTTAGCACAATTATAGAACGTCCTAATACGAATTCATTTCAGGTAAAAAAAATATTTAATGACGTCATAAGGATTAAAAATGACGTCACGCATACATGAAATAAACTATGTTCCTCTTTATGCCTTATTTTTTTACGTATTCATGATGTTGCGGCTGTAATTTTTGCTGCACTAGTGTACTATATACCAATTTTACATGAAAAGTAAGTCTTAATGACGTCATTGAATAGGCAATGACGTCATAACTGCAAGAAAGTTTGCTATTTTAAGAATACACTTATGCCATTATATTTGATACATATAAAGAATATTGCATTTATAGATGGTTGTGGTAAGAAAAGCAATGTAATGACGTCATTGAGATTAGAACCAACGTCATTTAAGTCGGATTAATATTTACCTCAAACATGGTACGTATTTTATCCTTAGTACCCATGAAAATCATCAGAAACCTCTTGGCAACCGCGTGATGACCAACATACACGTAAGAAATATTTATATAACAAATGTATCATTTTAAGCCATCACGTTAATGTCAGCCATTTTTAAAATGCAAATATATTTACCCTGTCCTAATAATGCAATATCCACAAAGTGTCAAATTTTTGACAAGTCCCACTTAAAGTTAGGAAAATTTACGCAATTTCAACAGTGAATCACGTGACCAAGAAAAGCTATACCTAGTCAAACAGGCCGGAGCACTTTGTAACAAACGAAATTGTTTGCTTTGATAAATTCTGTTCTAAAAACAAAAATATTTTTTGCAAAAATTTAAAAAATAAAGGGGAACTCGCCACTATCCATAGAAGATGTACGATTAGCAGTATTCATTACAACTTTCAGTACAATTCTCATTCTTTATAGTTCACAGCGAATCAAAATATCTTGGTAAGATTACAAGTATTGATACTGTAATTCATTCTTTTTGACTGTCAGCAAATAAAGTAATTGATGACTTTCCAAGGCATGACCATCGGAGATACCATCGTGATGGTATAGCATTTGACATGTACTCCTAAGGTTGCCAGAGTTTGAACTACGTAGAAAGGGTCTTAAATCATACTGAGTGTGATAGTGGATAGAGTACCTACTCCAGGTCACTTTCTCTACTCTTTTAATATAGTATCATTTGGAGCCATCTACGGACCACTCATTGGCTGATGTTGACAGAAACACAAGTTATAACTATAACACACATTAAGCGGTTAACAGACAATCAGGCTTGTGCGACATCGCAAAAATTAAAAGAACAGGTAATATGGACTGGACACAAATATAATGAGAACCACCAAAAATGATAAATAACAATTGAAACAAAAAGATTTATTGACAATAATAAGATTGATATAAATCAATAATTACACAAATCTGTCAATCCATTGACGAAATGCTGACACTCGCGCAAAGACTGAGTAAGCATCGGAAGCCGAACACCGTGGAGATCCCCAACTAAATACTCCGTGCAGTGTCCAACGTCCATCCGCAGCCTGACAAACAAACGGTCCACCATTATCTCCGAAGCAACCAGAAGCCATGTTTTCACCAGTTGCACATAACATTTGAGGAGTTATTGGAACGTACTTAGAGTTGGATTTTTTGCATTTACCATACTCTACGATGGACAATTTTCCATGATGCAATTCTCTGACATGATTTCCCGGTTGAGTAGATTTTCCCCAGCCTTAAAAAATCATAAATGTTGAATGATATGTTAATCCTCATAACCTCCGTTATTTTAGGTTATAGATATAGATTAGTTTTCCTTTGTCACAAGGAAATTAAAAACCACACTTCAAGTAATGATTTTCAAATATAATTTTAGCAGACGTCAGCATTTTTCCTTCCCATTCTCGAAGATGGCATATATTTTTAACAAATATATGCTTGAGAATTGTTGAAGTTAATAATAATTTTGATATTTCGCACGATATTTTACACGATATTTTACACGATATTTCGCACGATATTTTACACGATATTTTACACGATATTTTACACGATATTTTACACGATATTTTACACGATATTTTACACGATATTTTACACAATATTTCACACGATATTTTACACGATATTTTACACGATATTTTACACGATATTTTCCACGATATTTTACACGATATTTTAAACGATATTTTACACGATATTTTACACGATTTTATTTATTCAGTCTTATTATTCTACTAATTTGAGTCGCCAATTAAACAAAAGAGCAAAAATAGTTTAAATTTTTAATGCAATACAGTTTATTTAGAGCAAATGTTACCTGGAGGAGTACCTTTTTACTAACTGGAATGGAAATGGATAATTGTATAGGACGACAAGCTTAAAATTGAAAAATGAAATAAGGATCAAGTAGGCACATAGTAACCCCCTCGGACGTCAAAGGGTGTTAAAAGCAATGACCTAAACTATTTAAACTATATAAAACGTAAGAATCCACAATTAAAAATTTTCGATAAATAAGAGCATTAATTTATCGATAAATTTAAAAAATATAAACTAGTGCTTTCGAAAATGGGCGTGGCATACCAAATTTTTTCCTTTTTATTCCAAAAGGATGGATCAAAGTGATTTCGCCGCGTCAATTTCGAACCCCTTGCAAACTAATTTTTTCAATTCATGCTAACAGGAGAACAAAGATGCATGACCAGAATATGTACGACGACGAAAACCTGAGGACCAGAATGTGTACGGGCGACCTGTGGATTCTAAGGGCTAAGGCATTCAGATAAATAATGAGCATTAAAAACTTATTTACCAGATAAATAACACCTCCCTGCTTTTCCAGGTTTCGTTCCTTGCTGTGGCAAACATATAGGTTTTACGTATTTATTTAAACGTGCAGGTTTTGACAATCTTATCAATGCAATGTCGTTGTTTAAATTTGTTGGTTGGTTATATTTTCCATGCGTTTCAAAATGTGCAGCAGAAATTATTTGCTCATTTCCAGAGGGTACTTCGCGATGATGTTCTCCTAGAAAGTAAAATAATAATTTTAATATTCACTTACCTATTCCACAAATTTTTTTACCTTACATTGCTATGGTTGCTCATATGGTGACAGATCAGTTTAAATTTTTTAATTTTTTAAAAATTTTTTATGGAGTGCTTAGAACGGGCTTTTTGGGTACTCCCAAAAACTGGGGGAGGGGAGGGGGTGGAGTAAAAAAGTCTCTTCCCCCACCTTCCGAAAGATTTAGAAACATCGTTTTGCACAAAACTTGACACACGGACAGTTAAGGCAAAAGAATTCAAGAGATGTCATCAAATCAAGACTAAGCATAAGAAAGAGAGAAACATGTACTGACACTCGATTTAGATTTTGAAAATCACTTGATAAATGCATAAAAGGCTGTAAAATTGTTAAAAAGGATATAAAGAAAAATGTCCGAATTTTTTACTAATTATTTATTGCGTCCCATGAAATCAGGCGGGACGTCATATCAACTTTTTTGTCTTTTTTAAAACTAACTAAAAGTGATGCAGAGAAATATCCTTGTTCAAATACAAGGGTTTTCGCCACCCCATCCCACCCTGCTCCATCCCATCACCAGTTATTACTCAAGAGGACACATTAAAGTCGCCAATGAATCTCACAAAAAAATAATGTTTTAGCATTGTGAGAATGTTAGCCATCTGGAAAAGTACAAGGTCAATCCATCTGAATCAAAGATAGTAGCTGACTGAATGTTCTGTCATATAAAAAACTAAGATTATAGGTACATTTAACTGTTAAATCACAAAATACTTCCATAAAAAGAAAAATGATCTATTTACAGGCCTTCCTCTAAAAAGCATTTTAAGGGTATACAATCGAACCCCAAAAGATGTTTCTAAAATGTTTATATATAGTTCATTTCTAGCTCATCTTAAACTTCAAGTAAGCTGATTTATCAAAAGAGAAGCAGAGATAAAGACTACAATATAAAAATAATATATTGAAAAACAATAATTGTGTTATATTATGTGTTCCTTATATCACAGTAATCTAGATTCGTATCTTACCTAGTACTACTTTAATGGAAGACACTGATATGCGATCAATGCATTGTGCGGCCGTTAGTACCCACGTCGGTGATATGAGCACTCCACCGCAGATAAAAACATCGTCTCTTAGTAAAGCTGCTTGCCAAGGCCATTCTCCTGGTTTGGAAATGTTTCCATTGATAATCCGAGCACTTCTTATCGAGGATATCCCACACAATGCTAAATGTGAGAAGCATTAACAGTCATCGTGTGAACATGTTTGTAGAATGAATATACTTTTTCAGGTCAAACCTTACCTTTCGTCGTTGTAGTAATTTTTCTAGTAGTTGCTTTACTTGTTGTTGTTGCTGCTTTTGTTGTTGTTTTTGTTGTTGTTGTTGTTGGTTTTGTTGTTGGTTTTGTTGTTGGTTTTGTTGTCGTTTTCGTTGGCGTTGTCCCTACAGAAAAAAGCACGTATTACATAATATGAATATTTCAACCAAAATGAAGTTGATACAATGTTTAAAATAGGAGTGACGGACAGGAGGATATATCTGTCTTCTTCCAGCACGTTTTTTTGAAATGTTTTTTAGAAATCTTCTTTATGTTATTCAGTATTTTTTGTCACCAAAGTATATATTCAAGTTATACATCACACGAAGTTGCGATCATATTGCAAATACTTTTTACTTAAAAATTATATCAACTTTAAACGTCACAAAGAATTAGTTTGATATATGTTCTGCACATCAACAAACACGATAAATAAAGTTATTTTTTTAATCCTCAAAAAAATAAGAAGATAAGTATACCAAACATATCAAAAAACGTAAAAAATTGTGCCGGTCTTGACAAAGATGTTGGCGTTTTACAAGCTTAATGCTTAGGAAAGCCACTTAGGACAATATACCCTGTTAAGACTCGTAGAGGAGAAACTTATTGCAACTAATCTGAGGCTTCCGATCCACATTGTTTACGTGTAGGGTTTATTTAGGCCTATGGCTTAGTCCTATAAATTCTAAACCTTTTGCTAAATATAAACCCTATATATTACTTTTATGTACTTTGCATGACTACAGCCCAACAACATATTATCTTCCAAAAGGTACATGCCAACCAAAACGCGGACTGGAGTTTAGTCTACTTGATATTGACAGCAAATCTCAAAATTGGAAATGCCCATTTAAAAACCTCAAGGTGACTTGGTTGAAGATATCCGAGCTAAATCGGGCAAAAAAGCCTCACAATTAGACTGTTATAAGTCCTGAGGATAACGTTGCTGTAAAAAGAGCTCCTATGTTTCGTAAAGAGAATGAATTAGTCTGCCCAACGCTACCAAACATAAACCGTCTGGGTCCCTTCCTCAGTCACAAATTGTAGCTTAAGTTTTGAGAAGCTAAATATGTGTTGATTTTATTGTTTAAATAGGTTACGTCTATGTAAAACAGAAATGTGCACAAAAAATACTTAATACTTACATTTACCGCAATTGTCACATAAAGCACGGCATTGTATCTGTATCAATGGAGCTGCGCACACAAGTTCTTTTACGCCTTTAGTATAATAGTCGCATTGTGGTGGATCAACACATGCTAAAAAATACTACCCTAATGAATAGTTTGAAATATACATATAAGTAACATAGGACTAGAATAAAACCTTTTTAAAAAGTAGGAAGTGGAGATTCAATCCAAGTCAAATTTAAAAGCCAGTAATGATTAAGAAACATTTTTGCACCAACCTGGTTTTGTAATTGTTGGTTGTCTTGTAGTTGTTCCTAAAATAGAATAAAAAAGTTTGCCAAATATTTTGACCTTTTTTTTCTTAGTTGTTTGACAATTCATTACAAATATTTACGATGTAAAATTTGAGTACAAGTTTAGAGGAATCGAAGCAATTAATTTTCGAAAATTCTGCCTTGAATTATATTGACTCCTTGGTTTTTGTTCTTTTTTTAAAAAAACAAATGTGTCTTTTATTTAGCAAGCCTTTTTGTTTTTATATTAAATTATTTCAATAAGAAAGTTTATCACACAAAAGAGGTTTCTTAAACAAAATAACCGCGTGCCAGTATCATATGATGAAGTAAAGAATGGTGCAATGTTAATGATTTTCTCTTTTTTTGCCAAAACAAGCGCAAGAAACACATTTAAAGACGGTATCATTTACAGAACCAATTATTGCAATTTCGCAAATCTTGTGCATGTCGATATTTAAGGGAGCATCAAGCATAAGGCCCGTGTTTCCCACAACAACGAGACTAAGAATTGCTAGAAAAATAAGAACAATGGAAGGTTTGCAATATAATTGATTTTCCCTTTATTTACCGAAACAGACGCAATAAACATGAGAAAAGACAGAATATTTCATAAAACCATGTGATGCAAGTTTGCAAAGTGTATTAAAAATGCTCAAAATATATGAACAAAAGAAAAAACATTTTCGGGCTTAACAAGTGAAAAAATATAGGAATACCTCAAGAACCTGGTTCTAAGAAAAGTAAGCCAATAAAAAGTACAATTTCTGTTGCCTGTCATACTAACCACATAATCCACATGACTTTTGACAATAGTAACGTACATCACTGTTGGTTTGACAATTTTGGATGTGATATTTACAATTTACGCTTCTGTCTCGACAAACTAAAAAACAAATATGGCAAATATTATTTGAGTTGTGATGTTCTTGTCAGACAAAAATATCAAAACGAAAAAAATATATCACATTCTAAAAGACTTCGGTGCGATAATTTTATCAGGTTTAAAAGCCATAAAATATAATTCCAAAATTGAACGACCCCATAATTTCATGTTCGTTTCATTAAAATCTTCTTTAGCAAATTAAAATCAAGAGCAGGAATTATTAAAACTTTTTTAATGAAATAGACGACTTAGACTACCACGTCACAGGGAGCAAACCATAAAAATTAATTTACCGTGAATTTGGTTCATATGGTTTTTTTTTGAAAATTCAGTTATGTAAAATATGGAAAATAAGTTTCAGAATTCG
Organism: Hydractinia symbiolongicarpus; assembly: GCF_029227915.1. NCBI lineage: Eukaryota > Metazoa > Cnidaria > Hydrozoa > Anthoathecata > Hydractiniidae > Hydractinia > Hydractinia symbiolongicarpus. The sequence goes on from NC_079878.1 coordinate 11,466,255, forward strand.
AAAAGAAAAATGTAATCACTAACCAGTTGGCGATGTGCGTCGTCTAAATCTGATTCGAAAAAATATTTCTTGACTGTAGTGAATTAGGCAAATCACCAAAAGAAACGTTTTCAATTTGAACATTGTAAGGCTGAAACGTCACGTAGACTCAATGATAATATCTTTTGAAATGAAACTTGAAACTATTTAAATAATTATATAATTGAAGAAAGTGTGTTTGTTTATTTTACAAACGAAACATTGAAAGTTGTTCTATGACTAGTGCCTCCAACTCCTCAGGCGTATGTTGGTATCAGCGATTTTCAATTAATTTTCTTTTTTAAGAATATTTATCGAGCACTCAAGTGGGTGGCAAATGTTTTATATAAAAAATCGGTTTTTTCACGTTGTTGTGCAGCTGGTACAATTTTAAAAGATCTTTTTGTACAAATAATACATCATTTTAAATTTTATCTTCATAATTGCAGTTACCTGCACGGATGGTTTATAAGTATTACAAAACATATTGTCATTTAAAAAGGTTGTAATGTATTATCCTATCCAAAATTAAATCCAGTGTAATGACTAAAAGCCCATTTTTTGACAGTGACTAACTGGAGACAAACGTTTGACATTGCTGAAAAATTGAACGAAATTATAGGACTCTGTGAGAGAAAATTGGAGTTTTCTAATTTGATATAAGATCTGCCTTGTACAGCTAAAGGTATCTAAAGCTCTAATATTTCAGCAACAACAGATGGAAAAAATATGTTGTTTTTTTGACTTGTTGAGGGATGTAGTCCAACTAACCTATTTAGCACACCACACTTCAACTCAAACATGTTTTTTTTGGTGATTGATTTTGTTAATGTTGCTCTTTGATATAAACAAAGTAAACTTTTGTAATCATCGGGTGAACTGTAAATGTTTTCATCATGTATTCTTTGGGCCTGGACACCCTACCCAACCTCCAGAGTGACCAGTCAAATTTGACTGATCAATTCATCGTCCGACTATTGGCCGTTGTCCTAACATGGAACAGCACAGTGACATACAGTTACACGCCGATAAAGCATCAAATTCTCCCGTTTATTGTTTGTATATGAACTATATTTATAATAAATTCTGACCAATAAAAAAACGCATATTTTGTTATACATTTTCTGTAAAATCAATTCCCACTATCCTTAACAAAAGGATCATTCAAGATCTATTTCTTTCATTATGTACCTTTCTTGTTTGTATAGGAACAATATATATAATAAATGCTGACCAATAAAAATACGTATATTTTGTTATAACGTGTTTCGGGAAAATAAGAAAAGTTACTTTATTCCTAGATTCATAAACGAAAAGATTCTATCCTTTCCCAATGGAGCATAAATCCAATTTATTTAGACAATATTTGCAGGACAGGATTAAAATACGATGCCAAGTAAAATAACTCCCACTATCCTTCACAAGAGAAAGCTTAAGAAGTCTTTTAAAAATCTTTAAATAAAACTTGTAGCACTTTCTAGTTATTGTTATGGATACAACTAAAGAAACACTTATCAACACCACTTGTTTCTGCAAACTATGATCTACAGACACTAGTAACAATTGCGTACGTGATGATATCGTCCTCTGTCACAGAAGTGTGTTTTTAGAGGGGAGATACAGTTATAGAATTTGCTTCAGAATCAAGAAGGACGGTGGTGTAGCCTGAATAATATATTATTTTGAAATCAGCGATTCAATCTATTTTAAAGTAGAAGGAAATTATAAATTATATATTATAGAATATATAATGAATAACGACTTTCTCAGGTAAAATAAAGTTAATAAATGTAATTTAACAAATAAACTTAAATTTTGAGATTTGTGCATTTCATAAAGACATGTCAGCGATTCCACAAACAAACCAAAATTGTTTAGTTTCTTTTTTCACACCGGTTTTCGATCTATCCCGACAGTAAAGCACCTGGGAATTATTTTAATACAAACATTTAATTGGTCCTGTAGCTATTTGTTACCTTGCAGATTAACTATCTGGATGACTAGGGCCCTTCCATGAGATTTGCATGTGGCTTGCAGCTATCCTAGTGAAACTAATATGGGTAGTTCTGTTATTTCTAAGCCTAGTCTTTATCTACAAAAAGGTTTAACTCCCATGGCAATTAGACTGTTGCAAAAAAATCTAGTGATATATCTCCATATTTATTTTTAAATAGGCATTTAAATACGTCTTATGTATGTCTTATGTATATGAAAATCAGACGAAAAAGTCAAACAAGGTCTTCTATAATACACTGGTATCAGACCGTAAAGTAATTTAGAAAAGTACCATGAAAATTAGATATTCAACAAGAGCTGCTACAATAGCAACAATTAAAATGAACTTACAACACTGGTCACGCATGAGTAGAAAGGAGGGCGGGTTTTCAAAAGCAACAAGATTATTTTTATGTAAGTAATACGTACTCCGAACTTGTCAATCTTAAAAAAAAGATTTAAAGCCGTATAATTTAAGTACGCCTTTCTAATAATGAATTTACGTATGCCATGTAAATCGTTCCTTTCATGACTAAGGTTTTGGCTACAAACGTAGATTTTGGGAGAGAATCAAGCCATCTATAGCCAGCTAGCCTTATTTATTGCCCTTTTTTTAAATTTATTGTTCAGTTTGCTTTAATGACTTCGACGAGACAAAATACCACCTAATCAATTCAACAAACAACGATAGTTCAACATTTATTATTCTGTCTAAAATTGTTAAATATGAAATTATGTTAGTAATTGCTTACGTCGTCATTGAGTAGCAATCTCAAAGGTTTTCCCAACCGAAAAAAGCATCAGAGCTATTAGTTCGGCTATTACAAAGTACGGTGGTTGTTATCCTAGAGTAGGAGGCAATTACAATGAAAGTAATCTTCTTTGTGCAATGATCTCACGTCGACGATTTCGTTATAAACTTTACTTGTATTACTCGTACTTGTACATTATTCACGACCGATTTCAACGATTTCAGCCAGAACGAAATACCAATGTACACCAAAAAAGTAGTTTTTTGTGTTTGTCAGAAAGATGTAAAAAGAAGTCACTCAGCCTTCATCCTGGTGTGTGATTAAATTTTGAACTTTCACGGGAACTCATTTTGCAAATTTTAAAATATGTCGGCCGATTCTTGCTATGACAGGGTATCATCAGGTAATAATCTGTTTTTGTTCAAGCTAAAGTTGCGGGAAAGTTATACATTACATCCGAAACGGTAACACTGTGTGCGCTTCTCTTGCGACATACTGTATACCTTTTACTACAGCGTTCCACCTAGAAATGCAGCAAGGCTTTTCTGTACTTTGGCGCTTAACCTGACGTTTAATATTTCATTACTGGTAGCTTAACACGTCGCTTTAACGCTTTGTTTCTTTCTTAGTACTTTGTAAAGCCAGATAAAATTGTTTTTAACGTGTTTAACATTCTTAACACAAAATGTTGTCTCAAAAAATGTAAATTTAAACATAAACAAAGATGTCGGTTTTCCAACCTGAAGCAATTAAAAGCTTCCAGCCCACTCGGTCGGGACTCCCATTTCATAAACTTTAAATCTAATAGAGATATTAGATTGTTAAGGTAAACTAAAATTAACTTTTGGTAGCAGTAGTACACCAAAAAAGAACCAACCCAATTATAAGCAATATCAGCTTGATTACAAGGTAGAAAAAAATTATTGAGAATATAAGATTTATATAAATCGATAATTACACAAATCTGTCAATCCATTGACGGAATGATGACACTCGCGCAAAGACGGAGTAAGCATCGGAAACCGAACAACGTGGAGATCCCCAACTAAATACTCCGTGCAGTGTCCAACGTTCATTCGCAGCCTGACAAACAAACGGTCCACCATTATCGCCATAGCAACCAGAAGCCATGTTTTCACCAGTTGCACATAACATTTGAGGAGTTATTGGAACGTACTTTGAGTTGGATTTTTTGCATTTATCAGACTCCATGATGGACAATTTTGCATGATGCAAACGATTGACATATTGGCCAGGTTGAGTAGACTTTCCCCAACCTTAAAAACAGAAAGATATAAACGAAAAATGTGTCAATATGGTAAAAGAGGAAATGAAAACAGACAATAAATGCAATAAAAAGTTATTTACCGGATAAGTAACAGCTTCCTGCTTTTCCAGGTTTCGTTCCTTGCAGCGGTAAACATATAGGTTTTACGTATTTATTTAAACGTGCAGGTTTTGACAATCTGATCAATGCAATGTCATTGTTTAAATTTGTTGGTTGATTATATTTTCCATGCGTTTCAAAATGTGCGGCAGAAATTATTTGCTCACTTCCAGAGGCTTTTTCGCGATCATCTTCTCCTGGAATAAATTGCACATAAAGAAAACACTCCTATTTTAAGGCTCTTTTTTGCCTATTAATGTAAACTTTCTATTGAAATAGAGTGTGTATACGAGTGTGTATCACAAAACTTGAAATCATAGGCCATACCTAGTACTACTTTAATGGAAGACACTGATATGCGATCAATGCATTGTGCAGCCGTTAGTACCCACGTCGGTGATATGAGCATTGCACCGCAGATAAAAACATTGTCTCTTAGTAAAGCTACTTGCCAAGGCCATTCTCCTGGTTTGGAAATGTTTCCATTAATAATCCGAGCACTTCTTATCGAGGAAATCCCACACAATGCTAAATGTGAGAAGCATTAACAGTCATCGTGAACATGTTTGCAGAATGAATATACTTCAATTTTAATATTGGGGTGGATTTAAGGATGCCCGAACTTTTTAGAAAATTTACATCGCATTTGGACTTTTTAAAATGTGGGAAGGATCCGAATATTTCTGAATGACTTTCTCTCTTTTTAATACATTTGTTAGCTACTTCATATTATCAGTGTGACTATGCAATACCGTCAGATAATTCATCCGTGTATCAGTGGTTGTAGCTTGAAGGTAAGTTTTTATGCGATTCAAAGCTGAAACCATCGTTCGCTAACAGCATTTGTAACAGGCATAACTAACATGAGTTTTTCCACTTTCATAACTTCCAACAAAAGTAGTTTTCTTGGCTCCTCCAGCACTTAAGGCACTGTGCTTTTTCATGTCGAACCTTACCTTTCCTTGTTGTCGTAAAATTAGGTGTAGTTAATTGATTTGTTGTCGCTCTTTTTACCGTCCTTGTTTTTGTTGTTGTCCCGTTACAAAAGACGTAACATTAACATGTGGTTTTTAGCTAGCAAGTAGCTAGTACTAAGACAAACAGCTTTAAGATTATAGTTAGTTTTTATTGTATTCCTTAAAGCATTTTTGATGACTTATTACAAATATCAATGGACCAAAATCATGCTAAAGTATAAATGATACATATGCTGTGACATGCTTGAGATATATCGCGCAATAATATGTGTTGTGAAATTTAGAAATCTTAAAACGCTTTACCTGATCTTGTTGCTGTTGGTTTCCTTGTAATCATTCCTAAAGTACGATAATGATATCACAGACTTTCCTGAACGTCAAAACGGGCGCATGGGTCCTATTTTTTTAAAATAATTTCTTTATTTTAAGATCGTAGCCACGGCTTCATGAAGTCAGACTTCTGACTGCAAGAAGGAAGCAACGTTATCCCAATGTCAATTACAGTATAGTATCCCCAACTAATCACCCTTTTTTACCTGAAATATGCTAGAGATCATAAAATAACTAAAGGCATAGCACACTGTAAAAGTACTTTTTAAATTAGGGGCGTAGATAATGGGAATGGAGGCGGTAATTTGGTACGGAGTAGGGAGCGATACCCATAAGAGAATTTTTATACTTGCATGAGAAATGATTGCAAAAATACTGGTACTCTTCAATTTGAAATGTATTTTATGTAGCGAAAAGGGTTGAAGCTTCAAAAACTTCTGATCAGTAGGCTCAAACCATTCTGAAGTCTACTTAGTTATTTAAATGCAAAAAATTCCATAAAAACCTACCCTACGCAGTTTAAGCTATATTTGCACTACATCAGAAACAAAACACCATTCTTTTGTTTCTAATGAAAAGCAAATGTCAATTAAGGCTATCTTCCACTTTATGGAACAGAAAAGCTTCTGAGGATAAGTACTTAAAATGTTTACATCATGTAAACGGAATTTTTTTTTTATCCGTTCTGTTCTGCCCAAAGACGAATTAAGTTTAACTTTTGCGTTGTGTACGGAAGCGACAGGTAGAAAATTAGTTAGCCAACAAGTTTTTTTTCAATTCGCGAGAGTTACGTGTTTTATTTCTGTATTCAAATGTGCGCAGAATTATAAAGTGGAAATTACTGGCAGAAAATTTTCTGTTCTGTTCTGTTCCCTTTGTTTACTTCTACGGAAAATTTTATTGAAGTATTAAACACCCTTTGCTTCTGCATATATAAATCTTACCACATAACCCACATGACTTTTGGCAGTCACGTTGTACGTTGGTGTTGGTTTTGCAATCTTGAATGAGATATCGACAAAGCGTGGTTTTATCTTGGCAAGCTGAAAAAAAATAGAATGAATAAAACGTACGTTCTAACCATTAATACTGCCTATACACTTGAGCACTTACGCCGATATAAAGTAAGTCTTCGGACCTAAACGAAAACTTGAAAGTTCAAAACCGAAAGTACACTCATATGCAAAAAGTATAAAGTTTTAAATTATCACCTTCGTAATATATCGATGTTATACAGATATATGAATTATTCTCAGTTTACATTAAAAATATATTTTCGGAATTTTGTCCCGTTTTTATTTTTTATTGTTTTGATTTTAAACCTTCTAATTTTGCAAAACTTCATGTAAACGCAATCTGTGGAAATTTCTATTATTAGTAACTTGACTCAAGCTATAGATTTGTAGTGGGAAACACGGTGTATAAGTAGCCTACCACGCACAAACAAATACAATTTTTGTTGTATCCAGTACAAGCACCACAAAAACGCTTAAAATTAACAAAATCATTATCATAAAGAAGCTATCACTAACCAGTTGGTGTTGTAAATTGATAAAATGCTCCTTGTTTAAAGCAAAGCAAAATAACCACCAGAAGCAACGATTTCATGTCAAAAAAAACTTAAATCTGCGAATGTTGCGTGGACTCGATCAATTTTCTTACTTAAAATTGAGCGTCAAAAGCTGTTTAAATGAACCTGTAATGAAAAATAGAATTGTTCATATCTTAGAAGCTTCTTCAAGTTTATATTTAAAATATAAAATGCTAAAACTTGAATCAGTTTGTTGCTTGGCACCTTGGTAAAACATTCTCACCAATAAAGGTAGAATCAAGCTTTTGTGACAATTTATTTATTGAATACACATGCCCTTAATTGTTAAATTAAGGGTACTTAAATTCAGTGTTTTAGGACATTTAGCCAACTTGATTTTTGTAGCATTGCTCCCAACCACTGCTAGAATGTTTTAAAATAGAAACTTTAGAAAAATTTTATTGACTCCGTGCAACATCCAAAGGCTCACACAGTGTGCCATCTCCCCAATCTTCTTCACATGGCTTGGGTTAACCCACTGGCTATGGTAACAATAACTTGCTCATAACTCAAGCTATGTAAGGTGAAATAGAGGAGATGGCACAATTTCTGGTCCGTTGGATGTTGCGTTGAGTTGTCTGGTAGACGCAGCCCATAATTGGGTCTCTATAGCTCAAAATGAGCATAAAATACTTTAGGACTCCCCATCTAAGCCATGCCCCTTCCTGGAAATAATAGACAGGATATATCCCTATCTATATTAGTGAGGCTAGCCATGTAAAATATGCACATCTATCTAATGACGTAAATGATCAAAGTTGATGTGAAAATTGTTAGTCGTATAAATTGAATACTTTTTTGTATAAGGTTTTTTTCTTAATGTTTATTTAGCTTTCGCAGATGTCCACCGCTATAATAGGTTTTTCAGTACTCTATAAACATCAAAGTTAATTAAAAAGTGCATGCGTAGCTTCCTCTCCACGCACCCACTCACGCACACTATGGGAGAGAAAGTGAAAACTATCAGCTTTCTTCGCGTCTTTCATTGGCGACTGTAAACATAGCAAACATATGGCCGTAACTTTCGATAAAAAATATCAAAAAAATAAGGGAATTATGGATAAGTGATTACACATTGGTGAAAAAATAGCCTTTAAGAATAGTACTTGTTCAAGATTCCTAGCGTTGATGCTATGTATATTGCATATCACATATCTTTTTACGCAGGATATATTTTACTTAACCCGGCATCGAAACACCGGGTTAAGCCACAAGTAACTGTGCGACGTGCCGTTGAACCCCCATTGGAGCGCTCAATTAGAGCCGCAAACTCTGCCACACATCTTGGTGGAGCACTTTAGTGCAGGTATACAGAATGTTGTGAATCGAGTGATCGAGCACAACTTTCCTGCAAGGATAGGAAAAATAAAAACAGAGTTTGCAAACTGTTGTTATCCGGTCATAGCAAAAACAATCGATCAATATTATTCTATTTTACGGAATATGTTTCCGTGAAAGTTAAACAATCGTGACACCGCTTAGTGCAGTAAACAGTGTTGCACATCCATCTACGCATAATACCCTTTTCAATAAACTTTATTACAATCTCGGTTTAGATAAAAACATAGAAAACAGCCCGTTGTTACCCCTACCGGGCTAAAAGAAATCACTCACCAATCTGCAGAAAGTAGCCAAACTGCATTTGGCTACTTTCACTTGATTGCCAGAGGTAGCTAAATGGAAAGCTAGATAGCCACAACCTCAACATAACAATAAATAATATTGTCTGGAATAATAATCTCATAATGCAAAACTGAATAAAACCTTTAAAATAAAAGAAATAAGTAAGGTTAGCTATATAGTGAAAAAATGAAGAAACTCCTTATCCAATAAATCGTGTTCTAAAGATTTTAAACCTTTTTCTTTCTATTTTTTACCTTGTGTGTTATTAGTTTGTCCTTTAACACGATAAGAAAAAAAGCATTCTGTTTTAATTTGTCTATAAAATGTGAATTGATTAAAAAGATAATATGTCTTATATAATTTTTAATTTCTTTTTCTGGCACATGAAACGTCTTTAAGACAGATCGAAGAAGTCATATCAACGACAGACTCATAAATTATTTTTTAACGAACTCAGCAAATAAAATTACATTACCGCGAACATTAAGTCGAATCATCATGACACTTTTACTTGAAAATCGCAGGAAATTGCTGAGAAATTGTTAATCTAGCTAATTACTCCTTTTAACTTCTTGACTAAGTAGTTACGATAAATGAAAGATATAAAAATAAATAAAAATGATACAGCCTTTAATAACAGCAGCCTACACAATGCCAAAAAACTACAACATCGAGGGCTATCTCAGTACTTGACCAAAATAGATCTTGCAGTACCTTGTTAAAATGAAGAATTTAATGCAGTGGAAGGATTTGGGAATGCATAAGGAAGAAGTCTGGTTACACTTTACGTACTTAACAACAGCGGAAATGATTAATTTTTCTTTCTGCAAATGCTTGATTTGCAATTTCATAACTGATGGTATATAAAGGTATAGAAATCATATAAGTTTAAAATATACTTCGACCCTAAGTCGAGGAAGGTTAAAATGGATAAGAATATATTTTTATTTAGTTTTTTAGCGTGCGCTATGACTGCTTCAAGCTTCGTGCTTTCACGTAAGTTCTAAAGATTAGGAAATTATTAAACCATAAACCTTTTATCCTTGACACAAGAACACCGTTCTTTGTACTATGAATTTACATGTAATCAGCATATTCATCTTTACTGTCTCTTCATCTGAAACACTGCAATCCCTTCGCATTACAGTACGAAATTGATATAATAAAAAGCTAGTAATTAAAAGTTAATTTATTTTTTCTTTGTTTTAGCGTGCTTGGTAAATAATCCGTGCTTGTTTACACTTTGTGCAGGAGGATCTCGATGTGTTCCTGAGTATCATTCCGGTAGATGTATCGGAAGATGCATTGGTAATTTTTAAATTATTTTCGCAGTTACACCGTGGGAAAACTCACGGAAGTTCGCCCGTTTTACTTATTTTTCTTGTTGTATCTTTAACATTTCGTTTCGTTACGCAGCACCAATTGATTTTGATGCACGAACAGGTAAATACGGCTATTATTATAGAGGAAATGAACGATATTGGGTGAATGTTGCTTTTCTTTTTTATAACAGACTTGCCTCCAATATTTTCTCTGCCAACAGCAACAACAATAACCACCACCACAACAACAAACACACCACCATGTCCGAATCCTGACCATTGTTTCGGAGATCCCTGCATGTCTAAGTGGTGTCCTGTTGGTCAAAAATGTCATCCAGATTATTGCACTTGCACTGCCGAATGTAGAGGTGAATTGTTAACGAAATATATTCAGCTAGAATACAGCATGTCGTTGATTTTGTGTTGTAAAAAACAGAGAGTTTTTTTTTACTTATTTTTAAATTTTACATTGAAAAAAGGTTACGTTTTTTTCTCTGATTTTGTCGCATTTTTTTAATCTTAACTAATAAACAACTTATTGCACTTTTTCCCGAAAAATGACCTCATACTTTCAAGTTTTTATTGTTCTCGTATAATTTACTCGCTCAAAGCTCGCGAAATATCTGAACAAGAACATAGAAAACTCAAAAAAATATTTCAGATACTTTTCTAGGTACTGTGCAATAACTACTACTTTAAAAGTTACCTTGCCAAAGGCGCTTTAAAAATCTGAAAATATAAACGTAAATAGGTTATAATAAGCGCTAAATTGGAGAGCAGAAGAGGTACAATATAAAAACTTAGAGAATAAAATTGAAAAAAAATGCCACAAAAGGAAATATTGATTTTATATAATTTAGAATATATGGGTTTAGATCACAAATAATAAGAACTTTGAATTTGTTTTTTTTATTTAGGTATAACTGCTCATTGATGGTGAGGGAGCAATGCATCTTCAAGTGAAATTGGAATCTTTCTACCAAACAACACTTTTATAACATTTTTTTTGCACGATGTAACAATAAACCAATATGAAAAGTTAATAGATTTTTAGTTTTTTCTTATCAGAATAACGTTTATAAGCATATTTAGGAGAAGAAAAAACATATGCTATGCATGATTGTTAGGCCCAGCTGGGCAGATATTTCTGCGTTATATAAAAGTCATATTTGAGAAACTTTGTATTATAAATCTCAATTTTATCCCAGAAAAGGCATTGTTACAATAAAAGATGTGCTTTCTACTTAATTCTAACTGCTTTTTATAAGGATAAGTTAATTGCAGAGTATCGTTTTTCAAAATAAGCATAATTTTAAGTTTAAAAAATCAAAGTTTAACAAACATATCCGAGCCTATTTATTTATTAATTTTATTTATTATCTTTTAATCGGAACCCATATAAAAAATATGGTTCTTCTTCCTAAAAAATAGAAATAAAAAATCAAAATTTATTAGTATATAATATAAAAATACAATTCTAAAATAACCATAAACTTAAAATCACGGGGTAAAATTGTGTCGCATTAATGCACAGGGAAAAGGAAATAAGAAAGATGGTCACATAAGAAAAAAAAGGTGTGGGCACAAAAAACAAAAAAAATGCGAAAAACTATTGACACAAAGAATTAAAAGAGCCAATATAATAAGCCAGATTAAAATTATGTCCCAAGAATCTCGTTTTAGAATCTATAGAAAAATGTTTGCAGCTTTGCGTTTTCCGAAGGTTTTTAGGAAGTGCATCAAATATTCTCGCTTGACCTTCAAACATTTTGCTTTCCCCAAAGCTAACAGTGGGTTCTCGATAGGATGATAGCAAATTTCTTCTAGGCTTGTGAAATTCAACCTTTAAGTTGACTGGATATTCTGCGTCGAATTTTGATTCTTATGCGTATTAAAAACCGTGGCAGTCAAAACCACAAAGTTGGTGGATTTAAAAAAAGATAGGAACGAAGTAGATTTATGTTAAGGTAAACATAATTAAAAAGAAAAGGAAGCTAGCTACAATCGCGGTAAAAATATATTCAAACAAGACTGCAAATTTAGGCATTTTGAACTTGTAAAAGTTGGCTTATAAGTGTATGCTCAAAGTGAATTATTTTAAAATGTAAATGCGTTACAGAATGCGACTTTCAGATCTAAACCAATATCAAATATTCATGAAAAACTAGATATTTAGATATAAAAAGTTCAATAAAGTAATTCAAAATGGCCTTGATGTCAAATATTGGCCTCTTCACATAAATGCATTACGATTGGGTACAATCTCATTTTAACCTGACTGAACAAGTGCAAATCGCAAATATGCAATAAACAGATGAAAGGATGAAAGTTTATCCATGTGTCCAACCATTTGTTTCGTTTCTTTACCATCAGTACTTAAGAATTCAGATGGACAAAAACATTGGTATAAACATAAAGTGATTAAAAGATAATAAAGAGACTAAAGTGAAAATGAAATTAACATTATCGTTAACATGAATGCCTTAGGGAAAACATAAATTAGACGAAGATAGACGAAGAAACTTCTCTATCGAATAAATCGTATTTTAAACATTTTAAACCGTTTTTTTTTCTTTTTTTACCTTGTGTGTTGTTAGTTTGCCCTCTATATGAAAAGAAAAAAGGATTCTTTTTTCAATTTGTGTATAAAATGCAAATTAAATTAGAAAGACAAGAAGATTGCTGTTTTATATAATTTTTAACTTCCCTTATTGGCACATGGAATGTCTTTAAGTTAGTCATATCAACGACACACTCATGAAAGAGTCGAGTCATCATGACAAATTATTCTTATGTTACTTGTAAATCACAGGAAATTGTTTAGAAATTGTTAAAGTAATTACTCGTCTTAACTCTTCACCAAGTAGTCACGAAAAATTAAAATTATAAAATAAATAAGAATGATACAGCCTTTAATAACAGCAGTTTACATAACTCTAGTAAAACTGTAAAAATGAGGCTCGCCTTAGTATTTAATTAAAATTAGTTCTTTCCAGTACTTCAATAAAATAAAGAATTTAAAGCAGGGATTGCGTGGGACTGCGTGAAGAAAAATCTGGAGACACTCTATGGCTTCCGCTAATGGAAGCTGTTACACTGGATTCTTCTAGTTTTAACGACAGCAGAAATCATTAAATCTTTCTCTGCAAATGCTTAATTTGCAATTTTATAATTAATGGTAAATAAAGGTGTAGAAATCATATAAGTTTAAAATATACTTCAACTCAGAGTTGAGGAAGGGTGAAATGGATAATAATTTATTTTTATTAACCTCGCCAAAAGCGCTTTAAGAAGCTAAAAATATAAAAATTAGTAGACAATCATAAGCGCTAAATTGGAGCGTAAAAGAGGTACAGAAAATAAATTGGAGAAAGGAATTTAATAGAAATGCCACAAAAGAAGATACTGTGTATAATTTAAAACATACGGGTTGAGATAGCAAATAATAAGAACTTTTAATTTTTTTTTACTTAGGTATAACTGTTCATTGATGGCGAGGGAGAAATGCATTTTCAAGTGAAAATTCATTTATAAAGGAATTTTTACCATTATAATATGTTTTTTTCACGTTATAACGATAAATCATTTTAAAGATAAATACATTTTTGACAAAAGATGTTTTTTCTTAGTAGAATAACGTTTATAAAGCATATTCAGGTTAGCACTTACTAAAACAAAAAGATACATATGTTATGCATGATGGTGATGCCCAGGCAAATATCTATTTCTGCGTTATTTAAAAGTCATATTTGAGAACCTTTTTTTTATGAAAATGGGCATTTTTTTCCAAGAAAGTAATTTGTTAACATAAAAGATGTGTTTTTTACTTAATTGTAAGTGCTTTTTCTTACGGCAAATTAATTGCAAACTATCGTTTTTCAAAATAAGCATATTTTTAAGTTTTTAAAAAAAAGTTTAGCAAGCATACTTCACGATTCATATGCATATAATAAAACGTGGCAGTCAAAACCAGAAAGTGAGTGAATTTCAAAAAGATAAGAAACGAAGTTAATTTATGTCAAGCTAAGCATAATTAAAAAGAAAGGAAAGCTAGGTACGACTCCGATAAAAAATTATTCAGACAATTTAGGCATTTTGAACTTGCAAAAGTCACGTTAGAGAATGCGACTTTCAGATTTTAAACTGAAACAAAATATTTTTGAAAAACAAGATATTTAGATAAGAAAGTTCAAAAAATTTATTGGCCTCTTCATTTAAATCTCTTCTAATAATATGAAGTGTATGTGACGATCATGGTGGATATCATCATTTTCCATTGATGTTGCCAAATTTTCTTTTGAAGATGCCGAAAAAAAGTGTGTCTCAAATTTTAGAATTTTTGACGTAACAGTGCGACGTCAATAACCATACTTTAGCGTCAATATCCTATATGTTGAATTAATGAAACCATTACAGTGCACCTAAAACTTTGAGGCCAAATAATTTGGAAACGAAGTGGTGACGGCAAGGATTTTTCACCACGTCGGTAACTAGGGAACACCTAAGACCAATTTAGGCAAGTTTCTCAAACCTGGGTTTCAAAATCTCTTTCGGAATGCACGGGTTTATGACGTCATCAAAAAATCTTTCAAACTCAATATATCCGTAACCGTTTGTCAAAATTACATGATCCTTTACGTTTTCTTGATCAGCGTTTCAAGATCTATACCATGAAGACATTAGGTATACAAATTTCTAAAACATTTTTTTACAATTTTGACAGGTCATTGCTGACGTCAGCAAAATTTTGAAGCCCTTGTATCTCATTAACCGCTCATCAAAAGCACATGATCAGCAGTTTAAGCTCTGCACAATACAGGCAACGTGAAAACAATATTCTAATAATTTTTTGTGGATGGGTTGCTGATGTCATTAAAATTGAAATAACGCTTCTTTTTCATTTTTATTCTGCCTGAGTTGATTTCTCCACGGCTTACGCTAAGTGTGTCTGTGTCTGTAACAGGCAAAGTGGATGTATTCATTTTCCTTTGGTGTAATTGAAAAAAAGTTATGTCTTAAATGTAAAATTCTCTGATGTTACGGCGCGACGTCAATATAACTACTTTATCCTCAATATCTTAACTTATATTAATGAAGCCATTACAATGCACTTAAAACTTTAAGGGTAAAAAACTTGGAAAGGAGGTAGTGACGCCAATGTTTTTTCACAGCTTTGGTAGGTAGAGACCACCTGGGAGCAATTTGAGTAAGTTTCCCAAACCTGGGTCACTGAATTTGTTACGAAATGAAAGGGTTGATCATCAAATACCTTTAAACATTCATGTCTCTGCAACTGTTTGTCAAAAGTACATGATCCTATACGTTTTCTTGATCAGCGTTTCAAGAACTATACGGTAAAGTAACAGGTGTACAAATTTCTGAAAAAACATTTTTAAGATTAAACGGGCCATTGCTGAAGTCATCAAAAGCACATGATCATATACATTTTTTTGATCAGCAGTTTGAGCTCTACACAGTAGAGGCAACATGAAAACGAGGTGGTAATATTTTTTTTTGTGAATGGGTTACTGACGTCATCAAAATTCATATGACGTTTCTTTTTCATTTTTATCCTGCCTCAGTGGATCTTTCCACGGGCCTTATCGACTAGTATGTTATAATTCGGTGGAACCTCATTTTATACTGAGCAACTGAACTGGTCATAAACTTTCTGGAGGTTCTAAATTGTGTACTTTAAGGGCAAAATTTGGGATTTTACCTATATTTAACGCCCCTTCAAAATTACAGACAAATCTTGATCCACGTAAGCTTTTTCCAAAATTTTTATTTTTATGGTTTACAAAATAGGGTTAAAATGTAGCTACTATATCTTTAATTCTTTTTCTTTACGATAATAGTTATATCAACTTTATCAATAGCTTTTGGTCTAGATGAGGTATGGGCTAAAAAATTTCTGACTTAAATATATTTACTATTAAGAGAAGCATTTGCTCATTCTTGAATTCACTGGCAGTTGTAAAATTACCCCCTAAAGAAAATACCCCACACACCCCCTGAAATAGGGTTTATTATGCGCATTCTAAAACGGGCGTACGTTAAAAGTATGATCCTGGATGCCGGGAGAGGGTTGGACTTAGGACCTGGGACGTGTTTTTCAATTTGTATTCCTACTTTCCAATAGAGGATTCGGAGTATCATATGTAGAGAAAGGATGTTTTGCGGGTAAGGGATGACCTACAAAACAAGGGCTTGATACTGCTTTCTACTCGGTTAGTAAAATTGATCTATGATATAATCAAAGCCAATCCACCGGGCGTTAGCGGTTGGTCATTGTGACGGGTCTACTTATGACGAAGAGAAAGGTAAGACCAGGCGTTCCATTAGAAGTATGCGTCTATTACAGCTATTCTTAGACGGACTGCCACTTCGACATATCTTCTTAAATGGAACACAAAGCTTTTTAAATATATTTTACTATATTCAAGTGACGACTTTGGTTGAAAACTTAAATGGTTAGCGTATTCAATTTAACATCATTCAATCAAAGAAAGCTTGATATCAAGTTTTTCTTAACTTTAAACTTAAAGTCCAGGCTACAGAAAGCCAACAGTTATCACCTGGATAGAATTACAGAAGGAAATAAGTACAAAAGAAACATTAAAGTTTACAGAAAAAGCATCAAAACTATAGACAGAGTAGTTTAACAAAAAAAGAAAAAATAGTCAGGAGACAGGTGATTTTCTTACCCTCGGGGAAATGGTAGAATAGCCATAGTTAACTAGGCTAACACAAGAAAGAATAGTGCGCTGAAAGTGTCAAAAAGAATTCCTTGCATTGAAAGACAAATATGGTAGTATAAAAAATAAGTCCAGATTGACTATTGCATATATATTTGGATGGCTATGTTAATCCACCCTTTTTTATGTCCAGAATTAGCTTAACACGACTTTCGTATTGCAATGCCATCTGCCATTGTTTGTTCTTTAACGAATTTGGTAAAAATTTCGTCATTTTTACCTTCATGCAAATTCTTTGTACTGCAATTTTTTTTTCTGCAATATTTTTTTAGGAATAACCTAAAATTTGGACAAAGAAAGCCTTTACTTGCCTTCTCTCTTTACCATATTTACATTTGCACCATTCTGGTTTTTGTAATATTTTAAATTAGTAAAGTTGTTCTGAGTTATAGGTCTCGGGACTT
Organism: Hydractinia symbiolongicarpus; assembly: GCF_029227915.1. Classification (NCBI taxonomy): domain Eukaryota; kingdom Metazoa; phylum Cnidaria; class Hydrozoa; order Anthoathecata; family Hydractiniidae; genus Hydractinia; species Hydractinia symbiolongicarpus. The sequence continues at coordinate 11,483,412 of NC_079878.1, forward strand.
ACTCTCTAGGGTGTTTGGATCCCAGGTTCTATACATTATTTTGTACATTTTCCTTTTACAAATCGTAAAATATTTAGACCTAATTAGGAAATTAGAATTTGATTTATTATAGTATCTTTAAAGTATTAAAATAACTCTGTTATGGCGATAATTCGCCATAAGTTGGGCTGTGGCTGCTAACTGAGAAAAAAAGGAAAGGAAAAAAATGAGTAAAGAAACAAAAGAATTCAATGAATATTTTCATTCTCTTAATCTGATGAACTGAAGAACAGGCCCATCTTTTAATAAAACTGACACGTTTAACCAAATAATTAAAAATGAATCAACTGTTGCTGTTTACATGGTCATTTTTTTCATCCTAAGTTTAAAATTGACAGTTTAAACTGATCGTGTAATTTAAACTTTAGGCGGATTTCAAAAAAGGCTTAAAACACACTTGCTGCTACAAGTATGCATCGGGGCATTGTAAATAAAAGCGAAAAATCTGAAGTAATGCATTCCTATTTTTAAGTTATTAATTCCTGGGCACCACCATGAAAAATTACCAATTGCCTAAGCCATCAATTTTGCTTCATTTGGTCTACATAATATGAACTTAACGCAACTTTTAACTTGAAACTTCTCTCACTGACTTCTTAAACGCCAAGCGATACAGATCAACAATCCATCATGATACAGCAATAAAATGAATTATTTGCGCTACCGAAGCAAAAAAGATTACATTTCCGCCAACGAGGAACGGACATCATCATGAGAAATGTGTTTTTTCAGCTTAGTTGCAAATTGCACGTTGTTTTAAACTATTAAAAGATAATTAGTGCTCCTGACTTAGTTATTAGCTGCCACCCCATATAAAATAAGATTTATAAATTAATAAAAGCAAGTTGAAAAACTGTAACAGTGGGGTTATATATCATGAATTTGGTATATTTTATGTTAATAATGCCATATTTGCAACAATTTACAACAAGTTATTTTTCTTGTCATCTGTCTACGTCAGTATCTTGACAAAATGCAAAATTAAATGCAGTGCGTGGAGGTATTATTGGAATGACGAGTAACACATGGTATCATGTTTCTCATTGTCATACAAACCTAATAGCTAGCGAAAATGCTTAAGTAATTTGCTTCTAATGGTTATTTACTTTACTGTCTGTGACTGATGTATATAAAAAGGTCTCACCATCTTTAAATGTCAAATTGTGCTACATCTTAGCTATATCTGAAGAAAAAAAGTCAGTAATGCAGAAATATATCTGTGGCTTGATTTGTTTGCTTTCATACGCAGTGTGTGTTTCAAGTTTGGTAATACATTTGTTTGAAAAGTGATTTTATTCTAAAATTGTTGTTTGTTTTAAATACAGTTAATTTATAGTTCTGTAAACAGGCTTAAAACTGAGAATGCATGTGATATCCTTAAAACAATTCATTAGGAAAATCCTCTTAAAAGTAATTTTCAATCTTAGCCTATTGACAATGGAGTGAATAAGCTACAGAAGAAATCCATTGAAATCAGTAGAGTTTTTATTCGTGTATCTTCAACATATCCTCTCTGTTTATACTTTTTTTAGCATGCCGTATCAAGCTATGCGCCAATAACCCATGCAGTCAAATATTATGTTCTCCAGGATCACAATGCGTTGATGATACCTGTTCAGGACGTGTAGCCAGATGTACAGTTAAGTCTTAAATTGATTATTGTGGCAGTTATTTTGTGACAATGAATAGATATAATACATTTACTTCACCTTTCAGGTTCTCCAAAGAGACCTAATGTCAGATTGTTCGGGGCTTTGTAGATCCCTGTCGATTTAATCCGTGCAATGGTGATGGTTACAAATGCTATGCAAATTGCTGTAATTGCAGTGCGGAGTGTAAAAAGGTGGAAATTTTTACGTAGTTCAACTCTATTTAGTTAGATAGATATCTATTAGTATCCAGATCAGCAATTGTAAGACCCTATTTCTTTTTTTTATTTAGATATATGTTTGTATCTTGATGAAGAAGGCGAATTGCTTCTACAGAAAGGAATTTGTCAATGGAGTTTCTCTGTGTAACAGCACTATTTTAATAGGTATTTTTATATTCATTAAAATATATTGTGTAGAAAACAAAACGAGTTTATTTTTAAATTTTTGTTCAAGGTATGGAATTTAAAAATCGAACAAAAATTGGCTGTTTAAAACAGCAAAGTTTTTGAATTATGGAAAACATTCAAAAAATGGGCTCAAATATATAATTTAACACAGCTTTTTAAACTTAAATAAGACTTCTCTGGAATCCATTATTATCCCTTATATCGCCTTACTAACTCACAATTTTGTATGTCAGTCTGCGTGCTCATTAAAGGTGAGCCATGTAGTGGCTCCGAGCAGCGTGCTTAGTACAGAAACACTGTAGAAAAGCATCCAGCGGAGCACTTTCAGTGATGCCTCTAATCTGGCATAGCATTGTTCAAGAAAATACTTACCTGCAATTTCGCAACACTAAGGAACTTTTATTATTTTCTGCTATAGTCGAAACAGTGAATCAACAATTTTTACATTTTGAAATTGCTTCTTAGAAAGTTGCTGAATTAATTCTGAGCAAAGAGTTGTTGTTTATCACTTTCTCACAGTCTAACATTTGAACTTATAACTCTAAATGTGTGGTGCGTTCAACTCAGTGACGAAAAATTTGGCACCATAGCAGTTTTTTAAACACTTTTCAAACTTGCCAAAAACCATCAACTCGCCAATACAACAAGCTGAAAAAGTCCAACTTTGTAATATGCGTAGGCACGCTAAACAGCATTTAGAACATGGTCAAACATTCCTTAGTTACGGAGTAATTCACGCCAGGTCCCAAGAATTGCCAAAATAAGGCATCTACAACATATTTTTCCTGTTCTAAAAGGCATATCAAAATTTTACAAAGTGATGTTGATAGTAACAACTTTATTTCAACTTTAAGATATCGATAAAAAAAGGATATTGGTTGTTGTGATTTGCCAACCTGATGCATACCAATTGGGCAGCTTGGTATACACACACCCTTTATACACACAGAAGCAAATACGTCATTAGAGTACGTTAAAAATATTAGAACAATTATTTTATAACTTTTTTGTTATAAAAAGAAAATACAATACCATCAACAACCATTTCAAAACATTTTAAGTCGCAGCTGGAGCGTTAAGTACAGGTATACTTCACACCATACATCTCTTAATTTCGGTTTAAAAAAAAAACGTTTTTTACAACCCATCATAACCTAAAAAAAACCACCTACTATTTTGCAGAATAATAATTACAAAAAATACAGCATTGTATCCGTATCAAGGGAGCTGGGCACACATGGCTTTTTACTTGTTTAGTATAATAGAAGAGATAGAGAAATGTTACTTCTGGCGCAGTCGCGTGTGACCAATGCAGTGACGTTACGGCAAGTCAACAAATTCGGCACCATACCATGCTTAGCCATGCCTAGTTATGCCTAGCAGGGTAAATTCCCTAATAAGTAATGACGTCGTCAAAGTATACAGAATAAGAGGTCGAAATATTTTCTAGCGTAATTCTCATAATATTCTACGCGCATAAGGGGATATTCTCTGATATTCATCAATAATCAACGCATGTGCAATAAAGACACGCAAGTCGAGCAGAATGAATTCTTCTGACAAAACAAAAAATCGTACATAATAAAGAGAAATGAATTCATACACTGTCAAACAATTACGTGATATCGCAAAAACCCGCGGATAAAAAGGGTATTATAGACTACGTAAAGCTGAATTGGTTGCCTTATTGGAGAATGTATCACAGAAACTGGTTAGACCTATAACATCAGAGAATATGGATGTCTTAGAAAGACAGGAGATGGCCAAGACCCGTCCAACCAACGGGGGTAAAATCAGGGAATGGTACAACTGGGTATTGCCTCCATCCAAAATGGACGTCCTCGAGAAACCGGAACTGTCTAAAAATGGTAAAACAGGCTTGTTAATGTTGTTCCAAAGCCCATAAAAGAAGGGGTCAAGAGTACCTATGCAGCATTCAAACGTGGAGTGATAGGGTTCTATAACAGGACAGCCAACACAAGGCCTACGCTCCATGATGAGGTAGAAAAAGAGGCTGAGGAAGACTATCTATATGGACAGCCGGGGCAAGATTTTACGCCTAAGGGACATAAACATGCTCTCTAAAGGACCTTCCGAAGTTTCCATATTAATAGTGTAGGAGAGGCCGACATTGACGGGTATATAAGGATGGTGCCATCAAACGTGAAAGCTTTGGTTGGGGACCAGGTAGGAGATATGGGGTCGGCAAAGGAACAGTTACCCCTGTGGATTATGTGGAAGAAGCCCTCAAATATAGAGGGGGCTAATGATGTGTATACTGAGGTGAAGAAGGTCTTTCATAGCAATATGGCCTAAGTATTCCAGGGTGGCGATGTAGATGATGTGCTGGATAGGATGTTTGCCCAAGTCAAAACAGGCGTGGAAAATCCTGCACGTCCACTGAGTGGCTTCATAATATCTAAAATACTATACCTCGATGCAGATTTTCACAAATTGAGATTAACAAGAGGATCATCGTATATTGATCTACCCAAATGGGTAGCCTCCAAAGACGCAATTACAAACCCAAGAAAAGTCTATCAAGGCTCCCGAGCAAGGAGACTTCGACAAATTGGAACCCAATGCACTTCTGCCTAAACTGTCTACAGGGTTCTCCCACAATTGAATCGAGGGACAATGATTATAGATACTGCATCGATCACGAAGCAGTCGAGACCACAATGCCAAATGAGGCTGAAAAAGGGCTATACTATACGGATGGCCAACAGCAATTTAGGGTGCCCTTTGCAATCTATGCAGATTTCAAGAGTCTGCTAGTGCCGGTAGAAGATGCCAGGGACACAAAGACAAAAAAGGCTGGGCAAGCAAGTACCATCCAATTGGTTCACGTATAGTACCTTTGTCTATGGGGATGTACCAGATCCCCTAACAGTATACAGGGGTGAGGACTGTTTGACGAAGTTCGTGAATCACCTGGAGGATGAGGAGAAATGTCTCTACAATACCTACCCGCAGCAGCCCATACTGCCTCTAACAGAGATCCTAAAAAGAAACATGACGAAGCATCGAAATGTCGTATCTGCATGAAGCCGTTTGATGACTGTGAGTGTAGTCGTAAGGTTTAAGATTACTGCCACCAAACCGGACTGTATAGAGGTGCAGCGCACGCAATTTGCAACCTCAGATACAAGATACCCAGCCACATCCCTGTGATATTCCACAATCTTTCAGGGTGATGCACATATCTTCATACGATATGATGCACATCTCTTTATACGAGAATTAGGTGAAAAGTAAGACACTCAGGACATCGGGTGCATCGCCGAAAATACTGAAAAATATATCAGTTTTAACGTGAAAATCAAAGTACCCCTTGGAGGCATGGGCTATGGTGATGGTGAGAAGTACATGACAATCAAAATGAGGTTCATCGATAGCTGTCGATTTATGGCATCCTCGTTAACAAATTGGCAAGCAACCTAATTGGTACTAATGCCGCAGGTATGAAATGTCGGCAATGTGCAGATACCTGTCTAGAATCCCAGGGCATAGACGCTGAATACATGTCAAGTTTTTAGTGTAAACTTTGCGACTCGAATACCACCAAGGAACTTCATCAAGACAAAGTAAAGGCAAATGTAACGTGCATGGCAAAGTTTATCGACAAAGAAGATGTCCTCAGGCTGATGCTAAGAAAAGGCGTGTATCCTTATGAGTACATGGATGGATGGCAGCGATTCGAAGAGCTGTAGCTGCCATCAAAGGAATCTTTCTACAGCAAGCTGAAAATAAAGGGGATCAGAGAAAGGGACTATACCTATGCTAAAGAGGTATGGCATGTCATTTCCTCAGAGGGTGATAACGTTACTATGGGGGACTACCATGACATCTACCTGACCATAGCCTTCTTGCTATAGGCCAACGTCTTCGAGATATTTCCAGTCGTCTGCTTGGATAACTGCAGCCTTGATCCCGCACACTTTCACATTGCATCCGGCTTGGCATGGAAGGCTGCACTCAAATTTACGGGGCTAAAGTTAGAGCTTCTCACAGACCCCGATATGCTCCTAATTTTTCAAAGAGGTATTAAAGGAGGTATAACAAGGCCGTACACCAGTATGCCAAGGCCAATAACAAGTATATGGGGGGCCAGCATAACCGGAATGAGGAGTCCTCCTACCTGCAATACCTGTATGCGAACAAGCTATACGGATGGGCGATGCGTCAAGACCTGCCAACGGATGGCTTCAAATGGGTATCAAACGTTGAGGTCTTTACCGAAAGGCAGATTGGGAAGCTCATTGAGGATAATAAGCATGGGTATATATGAAGGTTGATATTGACTGTCCCAAGGAGTTACACGACAAACATAACGAGCTGCCGTTCCTACCCGAACGTACTATGGTCCAAAAGGTTAAGAAATTGGTACCGAATGTGGAGGATAAGCGTAAATACGTTGTGCATATCAGGGCTCTTCATGAGGCCTTAAAACATGCGCTTGAGCTTAAGAAAGTAAGAAGGGTGATTCGATTCAACCAGAAGGCGTGGTTGAAGGGATATATCGATCACAACACGAGGCTGAGAACAAACGCAAAGAGCGAGTTTGACAAGGACTTCTACAAGTTTATGAACCTCTAGGTGTTGGGCAAGACCATGGAGAAAATCAGAAATCACCGCAATATTCAGCTGGTCAACAATGAGGGCAAGTACATGAAGCTGGTAATGAGGCCAAATTTCAAGGGTGGAAGCCGGTTTAGCAAAAAATTTGGTAGGCGTTGAAATGGGAAAGAGCAAGGTTAAAATGAATAAACCGGTGTATATAGGCCAGGCTATTTTGGACATGTCAAAAATGGTGCTGTACGAGTTCCATTACGATTACATGCAACACAAATACAGTAGCAAGCTCCAATTCTGCTATATGGATACGGACAGCTTCGATTACCACATCAGAAAGGAGGACTTTTATAGGTATATAGCACAGGATGTCGAGGAACGTTTTGATACAAGTGCTTATAATCCCGATTATAGGGAAAAACAAGACGGTGCTAGGCCTGATGAAGGATGAATTAGGCGGCAAAATCATGACCGAGTTTGTCACCCTAAGGGCTAAGTTATATGCATACAAGAGCCTCACCAAAGAGGGCGGTGATCGCAAGGGGAAGGGTGTGAAGAGATGTGTCATCGAGAAATCCATCACCTTTGATGACTATCAGCGAAAAGGGCGTTGACATCCATAAGAATCAGGTGCTTATGCAAAACAAAGGTCAAAAGGTATCCTTTTAAGTCCACGGGTTTTTGTGATATCACGTAATTGTTTGACAGTATGTATATTCATTCTCCTTATTTTATGGAATTTTTGTTTTGTCAAAAGAATTCATTCTGGTCAAAACTAACGCGGTTATTTCCTTCAGGGAATTTCCCCTTATGCGCGTAGAATATTATAAGATTTGCGCTAGAACATTTTTGGACCTCTCATTCTGTATACTTTGATGACGTCATTACCTATTAGGGACTTTACACTGCTACGCATGACCAGGCATTGCTAAGCATGGTATGTGCCGGATTTGTTGTGACGTCACTGTATTAGAAGCACTCGACTGTGCCAGAAGTAACATTTCTCTATCTCTGCTGGGGACTACTTAGTTATTTAAATGCAAAAAGTCCATAAAAACCTACCCTACACCATTTAAGCTATATTTGCACTGCATCAGAAACAAAGCACCATTCTTTTGTTTTTATTGAAAAGCAAATGTCAATTAAAACCATCTTACACTTCATGGAACAGAAAAGCTTATAAGCATAAGTACTTAAAATTTTTACATCACAAGATCGAATTTTTTTTATCTGTTCTGCTCTGGCCAAAGAGGAAATAAGTTTAGCTTTTGTTTTGCGTTGTGTACAGAAACGACAGGTAGAAAATTAGTTAGCCCACAAGATTTTTCCAATTCGCGTGTTTAATTTCTGTGTTAAAATGTGCGCAGTATTATTATGTGGAAATTACTGGCAGAAAAGTTTCTGTTCTGTTCTGTTCCCCTTGTTTACTTCTGCGAAAAATTTTATTAAAGTGTTAAACACCCTTTGCCTCTGCATATATAAATTTTACCACATAACCCACATGACTTTTGGCAGTCACGTTGTACGTTGGTGTTGGTTTTGCAATCTTGAATGAGATATCGACAAAGCGTGATTTTATCTTGGCAAGCTCAAAAAAATAAAAAGAATAAAACTCACGTTCTAAGCATTAATACTGCGTTTACACTTGAGCACTTACACCGATTTAAAGTATGTCATTGGATATGCACGAAAACTTAAAAGTTCGAAAACCAAAAGTACACTCATATGCAAAAAGTAAAAAGTTTTGAATTATCACCTTCGTATTATATCGAAGTTATACAGATATATAAATTATTCTCAGGTTACATTAAAAAATATATTTTCGGAATTTTGTTCCGTTTTTATTTTTTATTGTTTTGATTTTAAACCTTCTAATTTTGCAAAATTTCATGTAAGCGCAATCTGTGTAAATTTCTATTATTAGTAACTTGACTCAAGTGTAAATACAGTCTAAGTGTAATCAATCCAGCTATAAATTTGTAGAGGTATAACACGCTGTCAACATATTATACGTTATGGATGTGTGCGTAGCCTACCACGTACAAACAAATACACTTTTTATTGCATCCAGTACAAGCACCACAAAAACGCTTAAAATTAACAAAATTAATATCATAAAGAAGCTATCACTAACCAGTTGGAGTTGTGAATTGATAAAAAGCTCCTTGTTTAAAGCAAAGCAAAATAACCACGAGAAGCAACGATATCATGTCAAAAAAACTTAAATCTGCGAATGTTGCGTGGACTCGATCAGTTTTCTTACTTAAAAATGAGCTTAAAAAAGCTGTTTAAATAAACTTGTAATGAAAAATAGAATTGTTCATATCCGAGAGGAATCTCCAAGTTTATATTTAAAATATAAAAAGCTAGAACTTGAATCAGTTTGTCAATTCATTTATTAAATACACAATGTTCTTTATTGTTAAATTCAGTATACCCAAATTCATTTTATCAGGTAAAACTGACGTTTAGCCAACTTGTATGTTCGTAGCATTGCCCCTAATCTCTTCTAGAAAGTTTTAAATTAGAAACTTTAGAAAAAATCTTAATAAGCCCGTGCAACATCCAACGCCTCACACAGTGTGTCATCTCCCCAATTTTTCTCACATGGCTTGGGTTAAACCATAGCTATAGTAACATTTACTCGGTCATAGGACTCCCCATCTAAGCCATGCCCCCATCCTGTAAATAATAGATAGGGTAAATCCCTCGATGTTAGTGAGGCTAGCCATGTAAAATATGCACATTTATCTGATAAGGGAAATGATCAAAGTTCTACGGTAATATGAATTTTGTTAGTTGTATTTTCTTTGTTCAATGTTTAATTAGCTTTAGCCACGGCCAAATTAGGTTTTCCAGTACTCTATAAACATCAAAGTTCATGAAAAAATTAATAGGCATGCGTAGCTTCCTTTCACACACACCCACTCACCCACACTATGGGAGAGAAAGTGAAAACTATCAGCTTTCTTCACGTCTCTTATTGCCGACTGTAAACGTAGCAAACATATGGCCGTAACTTTAGATAAAAAATATTAAAATAATAACAGAATATTAGATAAAGGATTACACATTAGTAAAAAAGCCGCACTGTGTCATAAATCTGGGTGGAGTTTTTTAGTAAAGGTATATAAAGTATATCGAGTGAAGCGTACATAACATTATGGTGTTTCAGGTGTAATATAGTTTCCAAAATATAACTTTCCAGCAACGATAGCTAAAATGAAAAGATAGTTTGCAAATTGTTCTTATTAGGTCATAGCAAAAACAAAAGTCAGTATTATTTTATTTTACGGAATTACTTTCTGTGAAAGTTGAAAAGTTGAACATTCATCTATGCATATCATTTCCAATTAGTCTATAAAATGTGAACCGATTAAAAAAATAAGATATCGCTGTTTTATGAAATTATAATTTCCCTTACTTGCATATGAAATGCCTTCAAGTCAGATCAACGACTCATATCAACGACTCGCTGATTTTTAAGCGACTCAGCAAATAAAATTACATCACTGCTAACATTAAACAGTCGAGTCATCATGACAAATTATTTTTATGTTACTTCCAAATCACAGGAAATTGTTTAAAAATTCTTAATTTAATTAGTCGTCTTAACTTCTTCACCAAGTAGTCACGAAAAATTAAAATTAAAAAATAAATAATATTGATACAGCCTTTAATAACAACAGGTACACAATGCTAAAAAATTGCAACATTGAGGACCATCTCAGTATTTAACTAAAATTAGATTTTTCCTGTACCTCAATAAAATGAATAATTTAAAGCAGCTGGGATTGCGTGAAGTCTGGACACACTCTTCGGCTTCCGCTAACGGAAATCATTAAATCTTTTTCTGCAAATGCTTGATTTGCAATTGCATAACTGATGGTTTATAAAAGTGTAAGAACCATAAAAGTTTAAAATATACTGCAAGCAGGGCTGAAGAAAGTTAAAATGGATAAGAAATTTTTTTTATTTATTTTTTTAGCATGCGCTATGACTGTGTCAAGCTTAACGCTCCAACGTAAGTTCTATAAAATTAAAAATGATTTTTTATTGCATTAGAGACTTTTTTTCCTTAATACTAGCACATCATGCTTTTTACTACGTTATACATGTGATCTGCATATTTATCTATGATGATCCTCCAAAGCATCGCAATGTGTTTGTATAAAAATTAGAAAAACAAGTTACTTTATTTTTACTTTGTTTTAGATTTTCTTTTCAGTAAAGCATGTACCACATTAGCTTGCCTCACAGGACCATGCGTTCGTGTATGTGATTCCGGTAGATGTATCGAAAAATGCCTTGGTAATTTAATATTATTTTAGCAGTAGCCGTAGAATAATTCACAGAAATTCGCCCTAATTTTTCGCTTGGATATTTCGTGCATGTTAAACTTATATCATGCGTTCGGTAGCACCATTTAGTTTTGATATTTCGATATTTCGTGGTTAATACATGTTGGCTTCTTTTTTTATGGCAGGTTCGACACCAATACTTTCCTTGCCACCACCACCACCACCACCACCACCACAACCACAACCAGGAGCAGCAACAACAAACACACCACCATGTCTGAACCCTGATCATAGTTTTGGAGATCCCTGCATGTTTAAATGGTGTCCTTTTGGTTCAAAATGCCAAACAGATTATTATGCTTGCACTGCGGAATGTGTAAAGGTGAGTTGTTAACAAAATGTTTCAATTAGAAAACATTGAAGTAGAATTCATGTCGTTGATTTTGGGTTGTAAAAAGCAGAAATTTTTTTCTGGATTGGTTGAGTGAATTTATTGTCTTTTTGCAGAACGAGAGATTGTTAAATAAAACATAATATTTTTAAAATGAAGACTAATAAACCAGCTGTTTCTTCAACGACGTATTACTGATTTGTACCAAATCCTTCAGAGCTTCATGCACCAAACCTCTTCGAATGTTTGGCATGATAACACAACAAATTAGCAGGTTGTCATCAAATATTTTGGTAGCGAGCGGAAATTCTTAGAGCCCCCAGGGCTTCTTGTTAATTATTTTCAACTGGTACAGCAAAGCACGAAAGAAAAATATGAAAGTAGAAAAATGAGTTCAAGTAAACACAAAAATCAATAAAAACAACTATTTTTGATTTATTTTGATTTTTTAAAAGAATTTTAGCCTGTTGAAACTCCTTCTATGCAAATACAAATCTAGCTTTATAAATTTCAGATCACAAAAAATAGCAAACGACCGTTGTAGCTTTGTGAAACTGGCGAAATCAGCTAAAAATAAAATAATAATTCAAAATGGTTTATTTATAAAAATAATAGGTTTTTGTACCTTTTGCACCGTTCAGAAACGTAGTTCTGTTATCAACACTCAAAAACTAAAAATTTAGGTGCCGCTCCCTTCCGTGTTCACTAGTCTCGATAGTAAAAACGGCGACAGAAAAAGAAGCCCATTTTAAAGCTCTACCGGCTAAAGCTGTGGAACAATAATCACACAATTCAATTGTACTTTTGGGAGCCAGTGCTTAATTCACCTGTGACTTCAGATAAATAGATTCATCAGAAAGTTTTTCATGCGTTAATAAACACGTTCATATATATAATATCTTGAAATAACTTCAATCGCTGTTGGAAAGAGATTTTCGTGAAACATGACTAAAATTGTACATTAATCTTCCGAGTATACCAAATACAATGATTTTCGCTCGATTTATATGAAAAACAATTTATCCCACTTTTTCTCGAAAAATATCGTCAAATTTTTATTTTAATTCTATAGTTCTCGTATATTTTACTCGCCTAAAGGATAGTGAAATATCTAAGCAAAATATTAAGAACTCCATAAAATATTTTAAGGTGGCAGTTAACCCTTTTAAAAATAGACTTTTTTTTACGTAATTAGTTATGAAAGGTTATTTTCAGAATATAACAATATGTATTCTGCTATAACACACTTGTCACGAATTGATGGCTAAAATACTATTATCTTTCACCAAAAATATTCAGCCTCAACAATTCCTCTTTAAAATAAAATTCATGAATAATTAATTATTCTGCCAATTATAGTTAAGTCTACGCGCTTGCGAATTTGTACAGAAAAAAATGACGCAATTCCCCGTTCCCTCTATACGGCTAATTCGCAATGCATTATGGTAGTTGTATTCCGCGAAAACGTAAACAAACCATTCGTAGTAACAAAAATGGCCGAACAAGTACACTTCATCCTTAATTCTACTCAAAACCAAAGCGATATACAAAATTCTAATCAAGACAACAGTTTTTTTCAAAACTTGGGCTCTCCTGCAAGCATTGGCTCAAACTTTTCATCAAGTTCAAGCTTTTTATTGCAAGCTAAAAGTAAAGGAGGAGGGATAACTTGCTGTGTACCTCTCTGTCAAAACAACTCAAAGAAGAATCCAGACTTATCTTTTTATGTCATTCCTAAAGACTCAGAGCTTCGAAAGAAATGGCTTTTTATGATCAGTAGAAAGGATTTTGTACCTTCTACATCGCATAGAGTTTGCTCTGTTCATTTCACTGGTGGAAAGAAGACATATATGAACAATGTTCCCACAATAGTCCCAAAAACTATCAAACCAACAGCTAGCAAACCAAGAAAAACTCTCAACAGTACAAACTGTAAATTGCAACTATTTTCTCCTGTGAGGGCTACGACAAATGACATTGCTGCAGAATTATCTGTGGAGGAAGAGTTAAAACAAGAGTTGGAAAAATTGAGAGCCGAAATTAGTTGTATGAGAATTCATGAAAAGGAACTTGATCAAACTATTGAAAAACAACAAGCCACTATAAGTGACATAGCATTTTCAATTGACCGGTTTAAACACAATGAAGCACACTTTAAGTTTTATACCGGATTCGAATCTTATAAATTATTCAAAGCAGTTTTAGAATATTTACAACCAGCTGCAAATAAACTAATATATTGGGGTTCAAATACTAACACTGAAAATACAAAAAATATAAACTCTACAAAACGAGGCCGATCACGATCATTGAGCGCAGAAGAAGAATTCTTTATGATACTGGTTCGAATTCGATGTGGACTTTTGTTAGAAGATATGGCTGTTCGATTTAATATGTCGACAAGTCACATAAGCAGAATATTGATTACATGGACAGATTTTTTACATTCACAATTCCGTATGCTTCCAATATGGGCTTCAAAAGAAACAGTACAAAATAGAATGCCGAAATGTTTTCAAAAAAGTTACCCAAATACCCGTGTCATATTAGATTGTACAGAAGTATTTGTGGAAATGCCTACGTCATATCGCACACAGTCCAGTACCTTTTCAAATTACAAACACCATAATACAGCAAAAGGATTAGTCGGAATAGCTCCTGATGGATCAGTGACATTTGTCTCTGATTTGTATGGTGGACGCTTTTCGGATAAACGAATAACAAAAGATAGTGGTATATACGATTTGCTAGAGCCTGGGGATTCTGTGATGGCTGATAGAGGATTTGAGCTCGAGGAAGATTTACCTGATGGAGTAACATTAAATATTCCACCATTTTTAGATGGAAAACCTCAGCTAAGTTTATTAGAGGAAAACGAAACTAGAAGAATAGCATCTGTACGTGTACATGTCGAACGAGCAATCGAACGTATAAAAAATTACCGAATTTTACAAACAGTTTTCAAACTATCAATGGCTGCTGAACTCAATAAGATATGGGTTATTTGTTGTTATTTAGTTAATTTTTTACCACAGTTGGTACCAGATGTAAATACGAATGACTAAAAATTATAAACTTTCGTACACTATATATATATATATACTAGATCATGAAATATAAAGACAAAACAATATTGTGAGGAAACAATTTTATTTACTCACACTGTTGTTCTGTAATGTTGCTGTGCATGAAAGTGAAATAAAAGTGTGTTAGCTCAGGCAAAGTAATTCTGTTCCATTTTTCCTTTTGAAAAACTATTGTTTCCACATGTCGGTCAACTTTTGTATAAACAATAAAATCAATTTCATTGACTTGTGTTACTGCCATCACACCTTGACATTGGTGAAAATAATTATGTCTTTCTTTGAGTTTTGGCTTGCCATTCGATATTTGTAAAAAAAAATTTTTATCTTTGCATGCGTCAGAAATAGAGCAATCCTTTTTTGAATATGGGCACTTCACCTCAATCAATCGAGCATTCCCATTCAAAGTTGTTGCGCCATCAGGACTTGCACCTAACCACGGCCATTTTGGATTAATAACGAAACCACATTTTTCGACTTCAATATTTTTCTCGGTTTGATACCAGTTTAGAGCATTAACTTCATTATTTTTATTTAGACATTTTTGTAATATGCTTTTTGGATGTATATTTTTTCTTCTATTTATAATAGATCCAAAATTGGATGATGTTATGCGTTTCTTTCTTTCTGTGTACCACATATCACATTTATACTGAGTACATGTGGATTTTTCTATGTCTCGAACTTGTTCGGCATTGACATGAATGAAATTGTTTACAAATGACTTTTGCTCATCTGATAACTCTGCTATTTCTGGTTCAAAGTCAAGAGCCTGCAAAAATAAATTAACTGTCGGACGTAATTCAACTGTTTCACTGTTTGTCTGTTCAAAATTAAATTCTTTTATAGATGTGTCATAAAATGATGATGGTTTATAGTCATTTCCTTGTAATAAATATGCCATTGAAGTTCCTTGCCCTATTTCAAATAAGTCTGTCGCTAATTTTTTGACTTTTTCGGTTGAGGGCTCATGTGCAAACAGTGGTGTAGAACAAAATTTTCTATTTCCTGTGACCAACGGTCTTTTGCGACTTTCATTTGTGTCTTTCGTAAGGTCTGCTTTCTCGAATGCCATTGCAGAAAATTTTATTGGTGCAGAATTTGCACTTTCTCCAGGTACATGCCATTTTTGTAACAAATCTGTGCATGTCTTGTCATCAGGGACAATTTTTAAGTCCAACTGTTTGTATTCAACCAATTGAAATAGAACTGCTGCGACATGCTTACAGCATCCTCCTGCTCCAGCTTTACATAAACATTTCGCATACAAAATATCACCACTTCTTTGACACAGGTGGACATAAACAGAATATTTTTCTCTTTTCATGGAAGCAGCTACAAAACATTTCACAAGAAAAGTTAATTTTTCAGCCATAACATTACTTTTAACTCTCACTTTCTTCACGTAGCTCTCCTTGAATAGTTGGTATCCAAGAATTTTATGCTTTGTAGCACCCTTCGGCTTGCTATCACAGCTATTTCCAAGAACTAAATATTGGTGAATTTTCTCCTGGGTGATCGAAGGCATAGCTGCAAGATCAGTTGACCATTGACTTATATCTTCGTGTGTTCTTTCCTCCACTTCTTCGTCCCTCTCGGCATTTGTTAATTCTTTAAAAACAGGTCTTGGTACCACACAAGAGCTTTGAGAAAAGCTAGGCCCAAGATCTGTAGAGCTTAAAATTATATCTAAATCTGTATCCTTATTTATTACTTCCATTTCGACTTCTTTCACTCCTAAAACCTCACTAACTAACAATATTTAAATGTTTACATCAATAACACGGGTTTTGGATAAGGGAGATAATGATTTTCTTGAGGAGATTTGAAAATTATCACAAACAATAACGGCTTTTTGTTATTATCGCCACAATAAAAAGAATGCTGTTATTTATTTACAAACTCTCGCTTCTGGGAGGGAAAACTGTAGAATACAACTACCATAATGCATTGCGAATTAGCCGTATAGAGGGAACGGGGAATTATTAAAGAAAAACGTTAAAAACAACAAAGATATCGCATTATGTAGAAATTTAAGACGAATTTCATTATGCTACAACTTTAATTTTCGATAGCATTTTTGTTTTACTTTAAAATTTTCAGACATGCTTGATGAACCATGCAGCTATGAGACAGTGTGGGGAAGTCTTTTTATTTGGGATAGTTTTCTTTTAACAGCGTTCGATGCAGCAGGGGATGCTAACAAAGAATCCTTCGAAAGAAACAAAAGGCTATTGTTAAAAAAATAAGAAGGAACAAAAAAAATCCGCACACGGTTTCAACTGGGTTAACCCAACGTTCATTTAGGAACAGAAGCTAAGGAAATATAACGAGATTGTAAAAAGTTGGAGCTCGTAGAAGCCGATTTTTTTCTTGTTAATGATACATTTATAAATAGAAATTTCTGCTGACTCAGTTTTTAAGTTAAAATCATTTTATTATGCATTAAGGCCTATATTTTCAAAAAATAGTAAAAAAAAAAAAATAAATAAAAAAAAAATAAAGCACTTAGTAAATAATTCAGCTATTTAGGCAGCTAAAAAGGGTTACTGCCACCTTAAATAGTTTTATTGGCACCGTGCAATGACTACTACTACTTTTAAAGTAACCTCGCCAAAACCGCTTTTAGAAGCCAAAAATATAAAAATTAGTAGACAATCATAAGCGCTAAATTGGAGCGTAAAAGCGGTACAGAAAAAAAATTGGAGAATAGAATGAAATAAAAATGCCACAAAATAAGATATTGTATTTAATTTAAAATATACGGGTTGATATAGCAAATAATAAGAACTTTTAATTTATTTTTATTTAGGCATAACTGTTGATTGATGGCGAGGGAGAAATGCATTTTCAAGTGAAAATTCATTTATAAAGGAATTTTCTACCAAACGACACTGTTATGTTTTTGATACTGTAGCCATAAATCATATGAAAGATAAATACATTTTGCTGCAAAATTTGTTTTTTCTAATTAGAATATAACGATTATAGGCATATTCAAGTTCACATTTACTCCAAGAAGAAATAATATATGGTATGCTATGAGGCCAAGGCAAATATCTTATTTCGCGTTATTCAAAAGTCATAACATAATTGTAACTCCTTTTTCTTAGGATAATTTAATTGCAAACTATCGTTTTACATACATAATAAGCATATTTTTAAGTTCAGAAAGCATATCTAAGCCAAGGTGGCAGTCAAAACCATAAAGTAAGTGGATTTAAAAAAAGATAAGGGACGAAGTAGATAGAGCATAGTTAACCAGGTTAACACAAGAAAAAATAGTGCGCTGAAAGTGTCCAAAAGAATTCCTTATATTAAAAGACAAATATGGTAGTATAAAAAATAAGTCCACATTGACTGTTACATATACATTTGGATAGCTATATTAATCCAGTCCTTTTTATGACTAGAATTAGCTTAACACGAATTTCCTTTTAGAATGCCATCTGCCATTGTTTGTTCTTTATCAAGTTTGGTAAAAATTTTGCAATTTTTACCTTCATGCAAATTCTACGCACTGCAATGTTTTTCTGTAAATATTCTTTTAGGACTAGTCGATAAAGCCCGTGGAAAAATCCACTAAGGCAGAAGAACAATGGAAAAATAGGTTGCTTTAGATTTTTTGCTGACATCAGCAGTGCATATACAGAAGGAAAATTGGTGAAATTTAGTCATTCGTTGTCTGTAATGTGTAGAGTTGAAACGCTGGTCAAAATAATGCATAGTATCGTATGTTTTTGACAAACGCCTAAGAAGATATAAGGGCTTAAAAACTTTGCTGACGTCAGCGAAGTCCCTACCAAAACTTCCAAAAAAACTTTCTTTACAAATTCGTACACCCGTTGCATTCATCGTATAGATCTTGAAATGCTGATCAAGAAAATGTATAGAAACATGAACTTTTGACAAACAGTTGCAGAGATATTGGGGTTTGAAGGTTTTGTGATGACGTCATCAACCCGTCCATTCCGAAACGGATTCAGGGACCAAGGTTTGGGAAACTTACCCAAATTGGTCCCAGGTGGTCCCTAGTTACCCACGCGGTGAAAAATCATTGACGTCACCACCTCGTTTCCAAGTTATTTGGCCTCAAAGTTTTAAGTGCACTGTAACGGCTTCATAATTTAATATAAGATATTGACGTTAAAGTAGTGTTATTGACGTCGCGCCGTAACGTCAGAAAATATAACATATTAGACATATTTTTTTCGGCAACATCAAAGATTTTTTTCGGCGACATCAAAGGAAAATGACGATATCAACTTTGCCTGTTACAGACACACGGAACTGGCTTATTATTATATAGACTAGTCGATAAAGCCCGTGGAAAAATCCACTAAGGCAGAAGAACAATAGAAAAATAGGTTGCTTTAGATTTTTTGCTGACATCAGCAGTGCATATACAGAAGGAAAATTGGTGAAATTTAGTCATTCGTTGTCTGTAATGTGTAGAGTTGAAACGCTGGTCAAAATAATGCGTAGTATCGTATGTTTTTGACAAACGCCTAAGAAGATATAAGGGCTTAAAAACTTTGCTGACGTCAGCGAAGTCCCTACCAAAAGTTCCAAAAAAACTTTCTTCACAAATTCGTACACCCGTTGCATTCATCGTATAGATCTTGAAATGCTGATCAAGAAAATGTATAGAAACATGAACTTTTGACAACAGTTGCAGAGATATTGGGGTTTGAAGGTTTTGGGAAACTTACCCAAATTGGTCCCAGGTGGTCCCTAGTTACCCACGCGGTGAAAAATCATTGACGTCACCACCTCGTTTCCAAGTTATTTGGCCTCAAAGTTTTAAGTGCACTGTAACGGCTTCATAATTTAATATAAGATATTGACGTTAAAGTAGTGTTATTGACGTCGCGCCGTAACGTCAGAAAATATAACATATTAGACATATTTTTTTCGGCAACATCAAAGATTTTTTTCGGCGACATCAAAGGAAAATGACGATATCAACTTTGCCTGTTACAGACACACGGAACTGGCTTATTATTATATAGACTAGTCGATAAAGCCCGTGGAAAAATCCACTAAGGCAGAAGAACAATAGAAAAATAGGTTGCTTTAGATTTTTTGCTGACATCAGCAGTGCATATACAGAAGGAAAATTGGTGAAATTTAGTCATTCGTTGTCTGTAATGTGTAGAGTTGAAACGCTGGTCAAAATAATGCATAGTATCGTATGTTTTTGACAAACGCCTAAGAAGATATAAGGGCTTAAAAACTTTGCTGACGTCAGCGAAGTCCCTACCAAAAGTTCCAAAAAAACTTTCTTCACAAATTCGTACACCCGTTGCATTCATCGTATAGATCTTGAAATGCTGATCAAGAAAATGTATAGAAACATGAACTTTTGACAACAGTTGCAGAGATATTGGGGTTTGAAGGTTTTGGGAAACTTACCCAAATTGGTCCCAGGTGGTCCCTAGTTACCCACGCGGTGAAAAATCATTGACGTCACCACCTCGTTTCCAAGTTATTTGGCCTCAAAGTTTTAAGTGCACTGTAACGGCTTCATAATTTAATATAAGATATTGACGTTAAAGTAGTGTTATTGACGTCGCGCCGTAACGTCAGAAAATATAACATATTAGACATGCATTTTTCGGTTACTTCAAAGAAAATTTCAGTAAGATCAAAGGAAAATAATCATATCCTCTTTGCTTGTCACAGAGACACGGAACTGGCGTATTATTATAAGAGATAACCAAAAATTTGGATAAAAAAAGCGTTTACTTGCGTTCTCTTTTTACCATTTAAGTTAAAAAGTTTGCTCTGAGTTGTAGGTCTCGGCACTTACTCTCTAGGGTCTTTAAGCCCCAGGTTCTATACATTATTGTACATTTTTCTTTCACAAATCGTGAAATATTAAGACCTAATTAGATAATTGTAATTTGATTTATTATAGTATCCTTAAAGTATTGAAATAACCCTCTTTTAGCTCTAATTCACCGTTAGATGGGATGTGGTTGCTAATTGCAAAAAAAGGAAAGAAAAAACAATGACTAAAGAAAAAAAAGGGTTCAATGGATATTTTCATTCTTTTACCATGATAAACTGAAGAACAGGCCCATCTTTTAATAACACTGACACGTTTAAAAAATTAAAAAGAATCAGTTTTTGCTACTGTTAACATGGTCACCTTTCATTCTCAGTTTAAAATTGACAGCTTAAACTGATCGTCTACTTTAAACTTTAAGCGGATTTCAAACCAGACTTAAAACACACTTGCTGCTACAAGTATGCATCGGGGCATTGTAAAGGAAAGCGAAAAATCTGAAATAATGCATTTCTATTTTATAAGTTATTAATTCCCGGGCGCCACCATGAAAAATTACCAATTGCCTAAGCCATCAATTTTGCTTCATTTGGTCTACATAATGTGAAATTAACGCAACTTTCAACTTGAAATTTCTCTCACTGGCTTTTTAAATGCCAAGTGAAAAAGATCAACAATCCATCATGATATAGCAATAAAATGAATTATTTGCGCCAACATTATTAACAACAAGATTACATTTCCGCTAACGAGGAACGGACATCATCATGAGAAATGTGTTTTTTCATCTTAGTTGCATATCGCACGTTGTTTTAAACTATTAAGAGATAATTAGTGCTCCTAACTCAGTTATCAGCTGCCACGCCAAATATAAAATAAGATTTATAAATTAATAAAAGCAAGTTGAAAAACTGTAACAGTGGGGTTATATATCATGAATTTGGTATATTTTATGTTAATAATGTCATATTTGCAACAATTTACAACAAGTTATTTTTCTTGTCATCTGTCTACGTCAGTATCTTTACAAAATGCAAAATTAAACGCAGTGCGTGGAGGTATTATTGGAATGACGAGTAACACATGGTATCATGTTTCTCATTGTCATACAAACATAATAGCTAGCGAAAATGCTTAAGTAATTTGCTTCTAATGGTTAATTATTTTACTGTCTGTGACTGATGTATATAAAGAGGTCTCACCATCTTTAAATTTCAAATTGTGCTACATCTTAGCTACATCTAAAGAAAAATAGTCAATAATGGAGAATTATATCCGTGGCTTGATTTGTTTGCTTTCATACGCAGTGTGTGTTTCAAGTTTGGTAATCCAAGAACGTAAGTCAACGAAAGTTTGGAAAGTGATTTTTACTTTATCTTTTCTTTTTATATTCTTCAAAATTGTTGTTTGTTTTAAATACAGTTAACTTAAAATTCTGTAAAGCGGCTTAAAACTGAGAATGCACATTTTTGGTAACTCTGAAACAATTTGTTAAGAAAATCATTTTAAAAGTGATTTTTCAATCTTAGCGAATAAGCTACAGTAGGAGAAATCCATTGAAATTAGCAGAGTTTTTATTCGTGTATCTTCAACATATGCTCTCCGTTTATACCTTTTTTTACTTTTTCTAGCATGTCGCATCAAGCTCTGCATCAATAACCCATGCAGCCAAAAATTATGTTCTCCAGGATCACAATGCGTTGCTGATGCATGTTCAGGATGTGTCGCGAGATGTACGATTAATTTTTTGCACTTTAAATTGATTATTGTGACAGTTATTGTGACAATTCATTGTGACAATGAATACATTTACTTCACCTTTCAGGTTCTCCAAAGAGACCTAAATGTCAGATTGTTCAGTGCTTTGTAGATCCCTGTAGATTTACTCCGTGCGATGGTGATGGTTACAAATGCTATTCAAATTATTGTGATTGCAGTGCGGAGTGTAAAAAGGTGGTCATTTTTATGTAGTTTAACTTTAGTTAGATATATATGGATTAGTATCTAGAGCACTAATTATAAGACCCTATTTCTTTTTTATTTAGATATAATTGTATCTTGATGAAGAAGGCGAATTGCTTGTACAGAAAGGAATTTGTCAATGGAGTTTCTCTGTGTAACAACACTATTTTAATAGGTCTTTTTATATTTATTCAAATACATTGTGTGGAAGACAAAAGGAGTTTATTTTTAAGTTTTTGTTCAATTTACGAAATTTAAAAATCGAACAAAAGTTGGCAGTTTAAAAAAGCGAAGTTTGCAAATCCTGGAAAATATTCAAAAAATGGGCTCAAATATATAATTTAACACAGCTTTTTAATCTTAAGTAAGATTTCCCTGGAATCCATTATTATCCCTTATATCGCCTTACTAACCGACAGACCAAGCATTGTATGTCAGGCTGAGCGCTCATTAGAGGTAAATCGTGTAGTGGCTCCGAGCAACGTGCTTAGTACAGGAACACTGTAGAAAAAAATCCAGCGGAGCACTTTCAGTGATGCCCCCAATCTGGCATAGCATCGCTCAAGAAAATGCTTACCTGCAATTTCGCAACACTAAGGAACTTTTAATATTTTCTGCTATAGTCGAAACAGCGAATCAACAATTTTTCGTTTTGAAATTGCTTCTTGGAAAGTTGCTGAATTAATTCTGAGCAAAGAGTTGTTGTGTATCACTTTCTCACAGTCAAACATTCAAACTTATAACTCTAAATGTGTTGTTTGTCTAACTACAATGAGTGACGAAAAATTTGGCACCACGGCAGTTTTTTGGACACTTTCCAAAATTTTTAAAAACCATCAACTCGCCAATACGACAAACTGCAAAAGTGCAACTTCTACATATCCGTAAGCACGCTAAACAGCATTTAGGACCTGCTAATCACATCTTCAAATGTTCCTTAGCTACGGAATAATTCAAGTCTCACGATTTTCCAAAATAAGACAACAACTTATACTTAGGCTTATCCTGTTCTACAGGGCATAACAAAATTTTATAAAGTGATAGCGATAGTACTAACTTTATTTCAAGTTTAAGTTCGATAAAAAAAGGATGTTGGTTGTTGTTATATTGCTCTTTTTGCGGTAAATCATTTAGTTGTTTTGAAAAAGACGTGAGATAGTTAATTGTAACACGAAATACAATGTGTTTTTATTTTCAAAAAATAAAACAAGAAGTAGAATATGGATATCTTATAAAGGTAGGTCGCCAGTAAAAGCACTAAAATCTTCCAAACATAGATCTACAGAGAACACAATCACAACAGACAGGCATTTTTAACTAACTAATTGGATAATCGATTCGTACATGCAGCTGGAGCGTTTAGTACAGGTATACTTCACGCCGTACATCTGCTATATATTAATTTTAAGAAAAGAACTTTCCTGTAACAGCAGATCAAGGAAAAACAGAGAATACAGCTTATCGTTACTACGTAAAGTGAACAACATGACACCTAAAAATGTTTTCTTGCAAAACAGTTTTTTATTAATTTCAAAAATTAAATTTCAATTTCGGTTTAAAAAAAAACGAATTTTTCTAAATCCAGTAAAGAAAAATTAAAAATAGCCTTCTCGCGACTGGGGCTGAAATACAAGCACAGATTACAACACATCATAACCTAAAAACAACCACCCACTATTTTGCAGAATAATTTCCCGAAAATTTCTGAAATTATATCGCAACGCCGTGTGGGGCTCTTACAGCAACAGGCCTTTTTAGGGTACACTCTATTTAAACTCTATCCAGCAGTGTTAGGTTAATTAAAAACATCCTGTCATTCAGGTAAAACTGTCATCCTTGCGTTTTTGTGAAAGCTCTAAAATTAATTGTGAACACTTCGGTTTAAATGAAAACATAGGCTTAGCCTGTCGTTAACCCAGTCTAGCTAAGTAGCCAAAACCGATACATGTGCATACATAAAAATTTAATATTTCTATAAATAAAATCTTCAGAAGAGAAAATAGGCAATGAGACACCTCTCGATGTTAAAATTATCACCTCTAAGTCAAAAAGACCTTATTTACTATTATTTCGTCGCACGTTATGGCCTCAAATAACGTGGATTGGTTTATCGTCAAAATTGCGCTCTGTGATTGGTTTACCACGCGTAAGCGTTTAACACAAAGTCAGTTTGAATATATTACGTTGTATTTTTAGCCTAAAAATATTTCGTACGTACATACATGACATTTTCCTGTCTGCAAAACAGTCTGTAAATACAAACAGATCACGAGTATTATTAGTATAGAGATGGTGACAGACGTGATATTTATATCAGAGATTATGTACATTATTTTTGGGAAGATAAAATTTAGATAATACTTTATACGCTTTTGGAAATAAAACAAAAAAGAATAGAATACCCTTAGTTACACTTGAGACACGGAAAACAAATACTGGACCGGGAACTTAGAGACCTGTGGTACATAACGGTAATAAAACCTTTGCATTATAATCTCTATAAGCAAAGACAAATCAATGAAAAACGAATTAGTAGTCTAAAAGCTAATAGCGATTCATTTCGCCTCATTTTTCACAGACGACTGAGTGTATTATCCGTATGATAGTTCAGGAAAATTTCGCCTGCTGTCACAGCCTTGGAGGAATGGAACTTACAAAAGAATGTTTAATGAAGAAAAAAACACGGTTTTACGATCAACACGCATAATTAGCACTTGACCTGTAAAGATTTTGTTATATTTGGTATGGGGGAAAGGGGACTCTATGTCTAATGCCTAAGGAAGTTTCAAATTTAAAAGCTTCTCAAATTCATTAAATAGCCTCTGAAATACTTGCTCGATTGTTATGAACAAGTGTGAGCATAGTATAGTTTGGAAATGTTCCCATTGAAACCCCGAGCACCTCTTATGGAGGATATAGCACACGACATTGAAGCGAGTACCATTTA
The DNA here is from genome assembly GCF_029227915.1 of Hydractinia symbiolongicarpus. NCBI lineage: Eukaryota > Metazoa > Cnidaria > Hydrozoa > Anthoathecata > Hydractiniidae > Hydractinia > Hydractinia symbiolongicarpus. Next base: position 11,508,560 of record NC_079878.1, read on the forward strand.
ACAATATTTACAACTTTAAAATTGATTGCAGCATTAAAAGGAAGCAAACAGCAAAATCATACCTCTTATAGAATTAGTAATTTTTTTGTAGTTGACTTAGTTGTTGTTTTTATCGTTGTTGCAACTTTAGCTGCAGACGTAGTTGTCCCTACGTAAGCAGGTCATAATTTATTGTCTTAGATTGACTTTTTCTCGAAACAAGCTGACATCAAAGTGGAATAGACACCTAAAGCTAGGATAGCACCAACGTAAGAACATAATGTTAATAATAACCGAAACCAATTGACCAGAGGTAAAATCAAAAATCCTTTGAGTTAGAATTGATCAATTGCAGTTGTAAAATTAAAAAACAAACCTAGCTTTGTTATTGTTGGCGAGTGTGTCGTTGTTCCTAAAACAAGATAAAACTGTATGACGTTTTTGCTGTAAATATCTTCTTTAAGGCAGGTTCACATTTGCGATGCAAGCGCAAACGCAGCCAATATATGTTGATTTTAAAATTTCCGACGCAAAAACGAAAACACAAGGCGTTCACACACTACGGCTAGAATGCCAATACCATTAATTTAACGCCAATAGCTTTTTTAAGTAAATGAAGCCATTACAATGCAATTCTAATTTTGAGGCCAAATACCTTGGAGAGAGGTTTCACTTGGACCGAAAGGTTTCCAAACTTTGGTTTTCTGAATCCGTTTTGAAATGGATGGGGTGATGACGTCATCAAAAACCTTTAAACCCCAATCTCTAACTGTTCGTTAAAAGCACACGATCTTATACATTTTCTTGATCAGGGTTGCAAACCACGGCGGGTTAAAAACTTTATTAAAAAGCTTTTTTGTTATTTGGCAGGGCCTTGGTGATGTCAGCAAAATGTTTAAACTGTAACATTCCCTTAACCGTTCGTTGAAATCACATGATCTTGTACATTATGTTGATGCATTTCAGGTTCTATACCATACAGGCATTATTGCTGACGTCATCAAAGTTTTATTAATCATTTTATTATTTTATTTTTTAATTATCTTGAAAATTTCTCTTTTTTACTAAACTTTTTTGCAACATTTTACTCTGCTGAAAGATGTTTTTTAAATACATTCACTTGTCTTAAGATCATTCGACTCGATGAATTCAATTTTCGGACTTTCTTTTGTTCTCCATTACATTAAAATTTATATGAACGATTTTTTTCATTGTTCCTTTGCCTAAGTGGATTTTTGAACTTGCTTAAATGTCTAGTCCCTATTATAATGTGTTATAATTACTCAAGAAAAGAGAAGAGAAAAACAAAATAAGGAGATTATGGAATGTGACACATTCTATAGACGCTATCTATGGAAAAATGAATATTTAAGCAACTTTTTCTATTAATCTTTTTTTGAAAAATTCCTGTTACAGTGCTTTGCGTCTGTGTTTACTTGCTTTTTCTGGCTCACAATAACGCAAAGGCAAGAATATCAAAACTTTTTGATATCTAGCGTCGAAATTTTTCTTGCGTTTACGCTTGCGGTGTTCACACATGTTTTTTATTGCGTTTGCGTATGTGTGACAGATGTGTTACAACTAGCTTTTAAATATTACAAATCATGGATAGGTATAATACCTCAACGAGCATACAAATCCACGATCGTATATAGCTACTGCATATGTAAATACTAACCACATAGTCCGCACGACTTTGGACAATAATATTGTACGTCTTTGTAGCTCTTGCAAAATTTAATGTTATGTAAACAATTGAAACTTCTATCCCTGCAACCTAAAAAATGTAAACACAACGTGTTGAGCATCAAGTTTATTAAAAGAGACTCAACTTATCTTCTGCGTATGTCATACTAACCACACAATCCACATGACTTTCGACAATAATAACGCACTTCACTGCTGGTTTGACAATTCTGTAAATGATACAAACAACGTGTGCGAGTGCTTATATCTCTGCAAACTGAAAAAATAAAAGCACTTAGACGTTATCATGAAAATCTACGTTCAGTTTCTTTTGTTCCCAAGAATTTCAAGTTTTTTTACATATTTAACTCAACGGGTGATTTTTAATGGAAATATAATCGAAGATTCAAGAAAGCAAAAAAAAAAAAACAAGTTAAGAGTTCTTTAATCTATAATCTCTCCCGTATACGTCTGTCTGTCTGTCACGCAAAATGGTAGCTTAGCTGCGCAATAGCGAGAAGCACGCAATGCGGTATAAAAAGGACGGGCGAACCCGTAGATTTTCCACGAGCTAACGACTAGTTATATGTAATTTGATGTTACCGTGATGTTAACGTGGTGTTACCGTGGTGTTACCGTGGTGTTAACATGATGTTAACGTTGATGTTAACGTGGTGTTAAGGTGATGTTAACGACACGATAAAAAAATTACATATTGATAAAATCTGCCCATAAAAATATTAAGACTTGCCAGTAGACGATGTAGTGACTCGGAATCGGTTTAGATGAAGTAAGCAAAACACCAAAATTAACGACTTCATTGTTTAATATCGTGATCCTGTGAAGATGTATAGTCCTAAACAAGATGCGATCGAATGAATCTAAAAAGTTGATTGTAACAGAACTATGATCAAAAAGAGATTGTTTGTAAATGCATGAATCAGTTTTCTGACCAACGTTTTGATTTTAGTAGGTGCATGTTATCCAATTAAAAATAAATGTTTACGAGATACTTGAAGTGGTTGTAGCTAAAAATCGTCTCTTACGCACTTTTATGTACAGCTGATATAATTTTAAAAGTTATTTTTGTGCACAACGACAGTAAGTCATTAGAAATTTCATTTCGTTTATATTCACAGAGATAAGTTCGACTTAAAAGAAAATATTGTAAAAGTTTACAGTAATAAAAATCTTCGAATAACTGGCCTTATAGTCTTATTTTCCTAGTGTATCAGGACTTTGTGCAGAAGCGTTATTTAATTGGTTAATTTTAAAAGGAATATAAAATACACAAAGGGGAATCTTCATATGTTCCCTAAATTACCATTTTTATAGGAATTTTGATTAACACTCGCTTTTTATAAGAACATAAGTCTTGTGTTTTGCTGAAAAATAAGAACAAAATAGTTCAAAATATGGCAAAAAATAGGAACAGGAAGCTAACTTTCTTGAAATACTTTCTCAAGCTAAGGTTTGCTAGTGATCTATCTTAGTATCTTATAGTATCTTTTCTCTAGCTTAAAGTTCAGAGCACAATTATAAAGTTCCATCAACAACAAAACATCCATAGATCTTAAGGCTGAAATACACTATCATTTTTCAATGATCATTTTTTAATGATACATTCCAATGCCGTTAAAAATGACAAATTTTGGCGCAAATACACTATCGTTAAAAACATGAAACTTGAGCATGTTTTCTTTGCAACATGGACTCTGAAGAAGAGATGGCAGCTGCCGTTGTTGTATGTTATCAAAAAATATAGTCAAACTTAGAAAAAGAAAGTACAGAAGTGTATGGGTGAAGCCGTGGTTAAATAGGCGAACTGAACTTGACATCTACAATACTACAATACCAAGGGTATACGCGATTTTTAAGAAGCCGTGGAATATTTTTGATGAGCTCCTTAATCTCATAGAAGTTGACATTGAGAAAAAAAAAAAACGCATTAACGAGATCCAATTCGTGTTAAAGTCAAACTACCCGCAACTTTGAAGTTTTTATCATGTGGGATATCCCACAAACTGGGCTGGCTTCTCCAAATCTCAATAAAATTTTCAGTCGCTTCTTGCGTCTTCATTCTCGGGTGAATTATCTTGTTTAAATCTTTGTTTTTAACTATGTTTACGCCCAAACCTATATCACGTGCAACAAACACGTGTGCGAAAACAATGGATTCGATTTAAAACAATAGAAAAAAATGTCATTGAAAAATTAAAAGTTGAACATGTTCAACTTTTAATTTTTAAGGATCATTGGAAATAAGAGTGTAAAAAATGATATTTTTTTTCTGTATACACTGTCATTTTTCAATGATAATTGGAAAATGATCATTGAAAAATGATAGTGTATTTCAGCCTTTAAAGAAAAAAATACCATAAATAAAAACAAAATAACTCTGAATTCTAAAGTTGTGTTCTTATTATTAAAGACAAAATAATAATAAACCAGGCTGGAAAGGCTCAGGTCAGATTTCACTGGTTCTTATAAAAAGACGTGAAATTTTTTTTTAAAATAAATTAACTTATTTTCTTGTTTATATCAAATTTCGTACAATGTTAAAAATAAAAGGTTAGCTACTTCTTTTATAAGAGCATGCTTCATGGAAATATCAGGCTAAAAATTTAGACAAAATGGTCAAGTTTCAGAAACAGTATTTTACCTATTATTAGACACCAAATTTGTCCTAGCATACGGCGAAAAGTAGTGCTCATGATAAATTTTGGTTCATATATTGTGCAATTCGGAACTTTGCTGACCAAGTTGCGGCAATAACTACATAACAACCTCCACAGCAACCATTTTCAACAACTTTAAGAAGCTCGCCAACCACTTTACTTAAATTTAACGCATTTTAGTCCATAATTTACATTTCTGCAGGTCTTACCGCAAGTTTCTAAGCTCATAAATTCTAAATGAAATTACGTAAGAAGTACATACAAATCAGACTCCACAATGTGCTCTAAAATGTGAACTCATCAAGATCACAGGTATCCCTTTTGTCGATCCACATATCAAAAACGCGTCTTTCGCCGTTTAAGTTCAGTACGCGAAACAGAAAATGTCAAGATCTATGCACGTGTATTTTACAATTTCTTCTGTCGCGGCAGCCATTAGGACCACTAAGTGTTTAAACGGAACTGATTTTTAAATTAGCGTGTTCACTTTGAGTTAGTCCTCTGAGAAATCGCCAGTTTCGTCCTGCTGTTGCCTAATTCTCATCCTAGAAATTCTGCATCATTTCTTTGAAAGACGATTCAGTGTTAGAAGATTTCCTTTTGCTCAATCCATGATCGCACCGTGTGGGAAACATAGATTATCGAAAGCGCGCTTTAAGGCGCATACGCTGTTTAGCTAGTTGGTTAAGCATCAAAATGTCTTATTTTGCCCATATTTTGCCTGACTATGTGTAACCATGGGAATTAATCGAATAAATTTTGGCTTAATTTTGTCGTACTGTCGCATGCTATGATATCATCATCAAATAACTCGAAAAAAGACAGTCCTTTGCGACAGTCCTTTGCGACAGTCCTTTGCGACAGTCCTTTGCGACAGTCCTTTGCGACAGTCCTTTGCGACAGTCCTTTGCGACAGTCCTTTGCGACAGTTCTTTGCGACAGTCCTTTGCGACAGTCCTTTGCGACAGTCCTTTGCGACGGTCTTTTGCGACAGTCCTTTGCGACAGTCCTTTGCGACAGTCCTTTGCGATATTTTTTCTCATGTTAAAATAACTTTGTTTGCGAATAGAAAAAGCTGAATATAAACTATTTTTTTATGCATCTTATAAAAGGAAAAACAGAAGTGACTATTAAGCAGTTTTCATATTGAGGCGGGCTAGTTATACAAACCGAGGTTGATCATTTGCCAGGTTGGCTTTTAGCTTGTGTTTATATAAAAAAAACTATTGGATTGGGTGAACAATGAAAACATTAAACAATGTGGACAAAAGAAATAATTTTCATTACAAAGATATTGATTACGTGAGTATAAAAAACTCATCTGGCATAGGCAGGCTGGCTTGGTGGAATGTATTTACATAGGAAAGATTCATCCCACTTTTTGAGATATCGGCAAATTTAACCAGGATGTCGGTGAATCACGTAAACAAAGCACAAGTAACCGGACCAAAAAAATAAATATTTTTTATCGCTTCTAAATATTTATCTTCATCGATATTTAGACTGCCAACGTGGAAACAAAATGTCGATATTCTCGACTCACACTACTATTGGAAATAGCAATAGCGAGGTAAGAAAACTATGCGCAATTCAATGGTTCTTTGTTTGTGTACTTTTTTATTCTTTTCATTTGCCAGGATGACTTTTGTCCAATTCTCACGAAGACTTGTAAGGACAAATGGATTAAAATCCTTGTGTCAAAATATTTCCTTTTTCTTTGTGTCCAAAATCCAACCGTGCTGATGTCTCAACGAACAATACCTCCTTTCCCTCCCCCTCTTTTCAAGTTCTTCTCCAAGCAGTGGTAAAAGTTTTTGTTTCCACCTGATGACAAGTTTTTTCAAGCATTGAAGCCATTGTATTTCGAAGCATATTATATTGCTTACACCATATCCTCTTTTCTTAAATGACTTTGCATTATACAATGTGAATAGTTTCGCAAAAGCACAATTAATAGGTATACCTTTAATCTTCCTCATGTACATGACACAGTCAACGTCATAATATCTCTCTTGCTCAAAACGTTATTTTTTTTTTGTTAAGACAGCGTAGTAACCTAACATATATTACTAGGAAAAATCCACTTAGGCAGAAGAAGGATAATAGAAAAGATCCGTCATATTAATGGCTTATTAACCGTTTAGCCGGTCTATACGGGAAAATATAGACCGAGGTCATGACGTCATGGACCGAACGCAGTGAGGTCCATGCGAGTGACAGAGGTCTATATTTTCCCGTATAGACAGGCTAATAAGGTTAATAAGTCATTTATTACCCCACTGATTATTTCATAACCAATAATGAAAAAAAGGTTTTAGAGTCCAGGGGTCTTTAACAAAAACAAGGCTTAGGTGGAAACCATGTAACTTTCTTTATATTTCGAACGTACACAGACATTCGATCCACAACTCGTTCAAAAATAAACAATACAATACAACTTTTAAAAATAGAATATTTCCAAAACAGTTTTAAAATTCAATTCTTTGTCGTTTCGCTGGTGGAGTGTTCGTATTAAAATTAAATGTACAATTATTAAAATTTCCTCCGGAAAAAAATGAAGGGAGGGTTGAAGACTGCGTGGAACTGGAAGTATTAAGAGCTGTCGATTGGTTATGTACGTCAAGTTGGTTATTATTTGAGCTCAAGATGTTTGACATTTTGTAACAGTGAGTGGTACTAGCTGATTTGTAATTTCTTAACGAATCAATATTTTTGTGACCACTGTGATGGGCTACATAAACTTCGGGGACATTTGCATTCAAAAGCTTTCCAATCGATGTTTTTCTAACGGGATGATTTGCCACTTTTCTGCCTGTAAGCCCGTGTTTTTTGGAACTTAAAAATTCTCCAATTTTATTTTTCCCGAAGGGAGTTTTCAAATACCAAATACTTTCTTGTTTTGTTTTTGTTTTGATGTTGGTTAATACGGCGTCATATAGACTGGTCACGTGAAAAAAAAAACCAATCAAATTTTCCGAGAACGTTCGAATAAACGTAAACATTCGAAAATACTCAACAGTGGGGTAATAAGAACTTTAACTACGTCAGTAATAAGCCGTCCACATACAAATTTTTTAGAAATTTGTTTAGCCGCTGCATCTGTTGTGTAGACCTTAAAGTACTAATCAAGGAAATGTAATAGATCATGTGCTTTTCAACAACAATGAAGAAGATAGGTTATAGAAATTATGATGAAATTACGACATCAACAAGGCATATTCAAATGCCTTTCTTTAGAAATTTACTTTTCAGTTACTTCCATTGTATAATCTCTGATCAAGATAATGTATAGGGTCACGTGCTTTTGACGAAAGGTTAAGGAGATATTGGGGGATCCTCCTATTGCTCAAAAAAGTGCTGTGAAAGAACCATGTTTGACTTCGACTACTCCATTTTCCATTCGCCTTATTTTTCCTGTTTGTTTAGTTCATAGCACTTGGAGAACGGTGTCTGGCTAATGAATCGAAACCGTGACATCCATTTTTCCTATCTGGCCTGCTAACCAAATTTTCCTTGCAACTATATTTAGTCTAGCTATTTTAGACAACAGATAATTTTCGATGTTGGTAAAACTTTATCACTTAACTCTTTCAACGCAAGTCTATCTTCACATTGTGACAACAATTGGGTTTAAAGTTGAAAGCTAGTTGTGTCACATGGTTATGCATTCACATTCTTTGTATAAAAGTGCATGGTCAATCGTAAAGGTGGTCTCACATTGCAAGTTGAAGTTCATCCATATCACAAACGATAATAGGATTACGAAAACAGGAATTGCCAAAATAATATCCCTATGGTCCCAATGAAGGCTTTTAGCTTAATTTATTTCCTGTGTGTTTTCACATGTTCAGATGAATATTTCATCACGTTATCTAGCCATGTATAAATCTTAAACAAACCAATCTCAAGACTTTTACTAGCTATGAACGTGAATTATGAGGCAGAATCCTGCTTAAGTCAGCTCGCTATAGGTACCTTTATCTAATCCTATTCTTTTAAAGTTTTTATTCAGTTTGGTATGTCGTTATTTATTTCCATTTGGGATTGTGGTTATCTACCTAGTTCTTGGTACCTCTGACACTAGAAAGTGAAAGTAGCCAAATACAGTTTGGCTACTACAAAAATCTTAATAATCCTTATACTAAATGCAGTTAGGTAGCTACATCTTTTATTGCTTATTCCGCAAAATAAAATTATGGAGTAATTTTTTTAACTGCACAGAGTAACAACGGAAAACACTATAATGTCGTGTGCGTCTTACTTTATTTACAACATACTGCATACCTGTACTAAGGTGTTTCACCTGGATATATAGCACAGTTTACGGCTATTATCAAGCGCTCCACCCAGCGTTTAAAACCGGGTCAAGCGGTCACTTGTGGCTTAACCCGGTGTTTCGAAGGCGTGTCCCCCGGCTAGTTAACAATAAAATTTGGCATACTTTTAGAAAGTCTAAAAATAAACAAATTCCAGGTAAAATTTAATTTAAAGACTTCATTGGGATCAGAAATGACGTCACACATGCCTAAGAATGGTCAATTTTCTAATTTTGCAATGTATTTGAATTTCTGAAGTAATACTGACGATGCAGCCTACATTCTTGGTAGACTTATCCACTGGATTGAAAAAAAGTGATTTCATATAAATAAATGAATTTCAATCACGTCATTGGGATCGAAAATGATCTCATTTCGATAGTACGGTATTTTGCTCAATTTACAAAAAATTACCCCCGTTCGAAAAATGTATTTTCCAAAAAACTTTCCTTTTATTACAAGCCCTAATAAAAGTTAGGAAATATAACAAAAATTTCAGCAGTCAATTACGTACCCAAAAAAGGTATGCCCTGTCAAAGGGGCAGCAGGCACCTTCTCCTCACCGCTGCTAATAGGGTTAAATGGTAAGATATCCCCAGTATAGTTCTCGTCACGTCATGAAATCAAAAATGGCATGTATGTTGTGTGAGACTCTGTTTGAACGATTTCAAATAGTTTCTTCAATTCGGCACACCATCCGTTGATCTTTCCTAGCACATAGCTCTCCTTGTAGTCATCAAACCCAATTATAACATTAAGGGGTCACTTGCCATCTTTAATAATATTTATTTTAGTTAAAGATTTTGTTAGGTTTTTCCTCCTGGTCAACATTTACAATTAGCCAGCACTTTCTTCAGGGAAAAAGAGTGTTGCGATTGCGCATAGCTGTTCCCACCATTTTTTAAAGTTTTTTTAGGCATCCATATGTTGAAAGCTCATCTACATATGCCCCTGTTTGTGTTTGTTCCAGATAGATTGTTCGTAGTGTCGTCATAATGAGTGAAATTATTGCAATGGCATATACGGGCATAGCAAGTGGATTTCTTACTACCAGATGAAGATGATAATGTGTCGCATTTTACATTGTTAAGGAAGGCATTAAGATTCACACTGCTGAATGCAATAGATGAAGTAGGAGGACTGCATCCGGTACGTTCTTTCTAAATTTCATTAAATGGATAGAAAACCCGATGAGACTAGTCGGTGGCCCGTAGTATAGTCTACGAATTCGCCCGTCCAATTTATCCTGCGGTACCATTTTCCGTGAAGTATAGACAAACGTATACGGGTATTATAATATAGACTAGCCGGGAAGCTCGGCGTCAAAACACCGGGTTAAGCCGCAAGTAACTGTTGTTGAACGCCCTAAGGAGCGCCTAATAAGAACCGCAAACTGTGCGACACGGTGGGGCGGAGCGCTTTAGTACGGGTATACAGTATGTCGTAAATGGAGAGAAGGGCTCACAAACTTTCTCGTAACTTTAACTGAAAAAAAACAATGTTTACAACCTGTTGTTATTCTATCATAGCAAAAACAGTTGGGCAAAATGTTTTAATTTTGAAAATTCAAAACCTAATCATGACAGCAGGCCTAGAACGCATAATACCCTTTTCAAAAAAACCTTTATTGCAACAAGTGTGAGTAAAAACACAGAAAAAAGCCAGAAGTTACCCCCATCCAACTAAAAAAAATTCTACAATTGGAGCGTTCTAGTACAGGTATGCAGTATGTCGTAAATCAAGTGAAGCGCACACAACATTATGGTGTTTTGAGTGTAACGTTTTTTTTCAAAAAAATCTTTTTCCCACATTCAGCTGAAATGAAAACAAAGTTTTCAACCCGTTGTTATCCCGTCATAGTAAAAACAGTTGGCCAACCTTTTATTATTTTTTTTGGAAAATGTTTCCGGTGAAAGTTCAAAAATGAATGTTACTCAGAGCTGAGTGCTTAGTGCAGGTAAACAATGTCATATAGGTGTAACTTTATCGCAACTTCAGTTAAATAGAAAAACAGCAAACAGCCTGGCGTTAACACTGGGCTAAGCGCTTAATACAGGTATAGCGTGTCACACATCCGCATAGTAATAAATACCATTTTCCAAAAAAAATATCTACCTTCGGTTTAAATAAAAACAAAGGAAACAGTCCGTTGTTACCCTATGCAGCTAAACAATCAGTCAGCAATTTTATTTTGTGAAAAAATTTTGTAAAAGTAAAAACACAGTTTTAAACCTGTTTTTACCCTGTTAAAGCAAAAACAATCATGTAACACTGCTTTGTTTTCGCAGAAAAGGTTCCTGTGAAAGTTAATTTTGACACCGGACTAAGCGCTTGGCAGAGGTAAACCATGTTGCACATGCGTATAGGCGTAATACCCTTTTCAAAAACAATTGAACGCAACTCCAGTTTAAATAAAAACTCAGCAAACAACCTTGTTAAAACCCGTCTAAGCACTTCACAGATAAACCGTGTCACACATGAGTATAGGCGTAATAACATTTTCGAAAAAACTTTATCGCAACTTCCGTTAAAAAAAATTTAGGAAACCGCGTGTCGTTACCCGGTCCAGTTAAAAAAATTACTTAGCAATTTTATTTTGCACAACAAATTTTCATAACAGTAATAAAATCTGTTTGGAATTTTGTTGATAACCAAACTGTATTTGGCTAATTTAACTTTTTAGTTAGAGGTACCTAGTTAGATAGCCACAACACCAAATGCATATAAGAAATGGTATACCAAACTGAATAAAAACTTTAAAAGAATAGGAATAAATAATGGCATCTGGTTTGCAGTACTGTTTGATCTTCAGAAGTACTGCTAACAATTTTAACCTGATTTTATCACCCACTCTGTCCATATGTTTTTCCTTTTGTGGTATGCTTCGTGGTGTTACGAAAACGTTTTTTTATGCCGCTGATTAACGCAGCCAAAGCTATAAGCTAGTTTTTAACCCCCCCTCTCTTAGCCCTTCACACCACGCCATTTTGACAAATTGCGTTTGCGGCTCTTCATTCGTTGGAAGATTATATATATTATCTTGTTTGACGTCTGTTTTGATTTTAATTCAGAAAACAATGGCGCAAAAATACAGGAGCAGCAAATAAACAACAGACCCTAGAAATCAAAGATGATCGAATTAAGAAAGGAGGAAAATAATTTTTAAAGCCTGCCGTCGAATAGGCGCGTACATTACGGAATTTTGTAATTATTGGAATATCGTCTATAAGGAAGGTTTCGGACATTTAGTTGTCAAATAATTTTTTTTGTCAAATTTTTTAAGTTAGGAAAAGTAACTCAATTTCTGCCCCATAATACAAACACATAGGTGAAGATAAAATTTAAAGAAAAAAAAAGCATTTAATTTGTCCCGTATACCTAAATCTATGGGATTCGCTATCCAAGGCTAATCAAATACACGTTTTCTTTATTAGAACCTACTTTATTAAATGCCTTTATATACATTAACCGAACACCATTAAACAAGTTTGAAACATAAGTAAACACTACAACACCTCCCCCTCCCGTCTTCACTCCAAAAAATAGAGAGCAAATTTCAAAGTCCATCCCACAAATAATTATATAGGCTACTTTTATACTAGGTTCACGCAATTTTTGATGTTTACAACGACTTTACAATTTAGGACCTTGGGAGATTTGGTTAGATAGCAACTCTCAAATTATGCTAATTATTGCTGACGTCTGCATATGATCATATTTCATTAAAGCTCGACGCCTTTGTGAAACCTGACGTGGATTATTCTGTAAAAAGCTGACGTATTAGAAAGTGCGAACAGCGAAATATAAACGCAGCTTACCTAACCTACGGACCTGAAAATTTTTGTCAGAGAATGATTGAATTGATGCGTTCTGCAAAATTTGCAAAATGGCCATTGTCTCAGCATTTTGCTGAAGGGTTGAAACTATTCATCAAATTTAAAAATCGGTGTTAGATTGGTGCATAAGTGTTTACAATAACATTGTTTACAGGACGTTATAAAAATCACGTATGTCTACAATTAGTCGACGGAACTGGGTTAGAAACGAGAAGCTGTAAACATCTTTTACAGTGCTAAATATGATAGTTTTCTCATTTACAAATATTGGTTAGCCAAGAACGTAATGTGGACAATTTTTGCCTTCATTTCTTCAACAGAATAAACTTATCCAACGTTAACCGTTTTTATAAAGAAAGAGTTTAAGTTTGTAATTTCCATCAAATCCACTTCCGCATTCCTTAAGTAACCCACCTCCCCCTGTTATAAGCCTTTAAAAGAGAAAGTAATCTACTACTGAAATGGACACATTTGTGGGCAAAATAAAACAGATATCTAACTGATTTGTCACATAAGTGAATCCCGATAATAATAAGATGACCGGTTCTTCAGACGTCTAAACTTTTCTTTGAGTTCATTTTCATCTGGAATGGTTATCTGTTCCGCAACTTCACGCAAATAGGTTACTGTCTGTGGTATTTTATTTTTGTGAATATCTTGTGAGTGTGTAACGATGGTGTATATATCAGAGGGTAAGAATACCACAGAAACCGCAACGCCTATTGCTTGAAATACTCTTGCTGTGCTGGATAAGGAACGAAAAGCAGTGAGAGCTACATCATCCATCGCATTGCATGCCGCGCTCACCATCCTGATAGAATTGGTGTAGATACTCCAACCATTTACGCACGTGCTTACCACTCCTCCAGCAGCAGATGCTAAGTTAGACCATTTATTCAATTCTCTTTTAAGGCGTTCAGTTGCGCGCCTGTCTTCCTCTAATAAGCGTTTTGCTTCAGAAACACTGCATTTTGTAGCAACAAATGTTGTTGCATTCCCACCTACTCCAAGTGCACCACCAGCGCCCGCAACGGCCGCTCCTGCAATACACAAGGAAAATCCTGCACCAAGAGTGAAAAATCCAGAAACAAAACCAGCGATACCAAGTCCAGTTCCAATTATGCCGAGTGGAGCACCTGTTAACTAAAGTTAAAATATTTCAGTCATAGCCGGCCCATATATTCCTCATATGCTGCAAAGGGTTAGTTACAATCAATCGTTTTTGAAGTAAGTCAAGCCCCTCCCCGCAGTCTTGCCCCTCGGCGTAATGCTGTTTGTATGTTTAACCCCCTTTTTCTACTCCCTGGTTGGCACGGGCCTGTTCTCTCTCATTATGCTGTCAGAAAACATAAAAAATGCTTCCCGACAACATACTTACAAAACCATTATAGTGGAATCTCTCTAACCCGAACTCGCTAGGGACCCAAAAACTTGTTAGATAGAAAACGTAAGACGTAAGACAGTAACATATAGAAGGCAAGGGTGCGTGTCCGAGACAGAGAGTTCAACATAGAGGCTACTTGAAACAGAAAGTGTGCACTGTATACATTTAAAATGAAACCCGTGATATTTCGTGTGACATTTTTATCTACCTAATTTTTCCACAGTATGAAGCTTTTCTCTCATACCTACGTCACAATTAAAGAATGCTTTTGCAATACTAATGCCTTATCTTTGTTTGTACACGATTTCATTTATAAGAATACCCAAAGTTTAACCCGGCTGGTCATTGTTTTTATTTCTCTTATTTTCAATCTGATATTCCAGTCTAATCTTCTTATAAGCCATGTTTTGTAAAAATGCGTGTAGGCTAGAAGGATGGAGAACGGGAAAGAGGAACACCTTTTAAATTTCTTTTGAAATAAGCTCGTCTTCCAAATAATCTTTCTTTTGTTAATTAAAAAATTTAAAACTTTGACGGCTTAGCGCATAAAATTATGCTACATTAAAAATACCAAAATGAGATTGTTTTTCATTAACAATTAATCAAAACTTTGATTGGCTGTTATATTATATTCTGTCACACTTTTTTTGTCATGAATCAAAAAAAGTGTGGAAATTTTTTTACCAAAACTAACAAGAAATGTGTTCGTTTTAGACATGTGCGTGCTAATCTATGTAAACCGAGAGATCTGTGTCTGTGCGCCTGTTTTGGAAAGCTCGTCCAATCCATGTAACAGCGAATTTTAAGATTTAAAACTTTGGTTTAAATGTTTTGTAGTTATTGTAAGGAGCCATTAAACATAAATTAACATAATTCGTTTACCAAATAAACAAATTGATGTCAATTTTGTGTGGTTACGTAATATAAAAGTGGTTACCATGTGTTCAGTAAATAAATAAAAAAGTTCCCTTTTAAAATCGCGAAATTTCGCACACACGCCCCATAACAATCAAACATAGGAAAACCACCTGGAATATCATTCAAAGCAAAGGCATATATTTTTTCTATTAACCACCAACTTTTTGTTTCGTTTTAAAAAAACATTCTGTGTAACATAAAACCGCGAAGAAATAAAAGTAAACCATCACCCAACAAAAACGCATAATTAGAGATTGGAACAAGCAGTTAATATTTTCTTTTGTTCTATGAAAGAAACAACAACCACCGAACAGCGATTTTATACCGAAAATTCATTAACTTTGAAGAAAAGAATATGTACTAATATGCAACCCCTCCTGCAGTAATATTTTTTAAAAGTTTTATCAATCTTTTAACTGATGCTGTGCTAGGAGGGAACATACAGAATTATCTACAAGGTATAAAATTATATCATATCTCAGGGCAACAATTTACAAAACAATACAAACTCCAAACGCCAACTGGATCGTTTTGGAAGTAGAGAAAAAAAACTTCATTAGCGTTAATTCTTATAGTTCAACAGAGTTATGCGTTTTATTTGTCTTCGGGATACATAAACATTAATTAAACATTAATAGCTTAATTAAAATTAATAAAGCGATTACAATGCATTTATAGTTTGCGGCCAGATAACTTGAAAATGAGGTGCTGACATAAATTATTTTTCCCTGCGCAGGTAACTAGGAACATCCTGGGACCATATTGGATAAGTGTCCAAACCTTGGTCCCCGAAACCGTTTCAGAATAGACAGGTGCCACGTCAATGCTTTAGACTGACGTCAATAGCATTTTTAAAATTAGCGATGTCATTGCTTACGGCCTTACATCTTGAAAAGGGCTTGAAACAACTGTCGTCTTCTCCCGCAAGTCCCGTTGGTCCCCTAGTGGTAACTAGGTTACCACTAGGGGACCAACTGGGGACCAACTTGGATAAGTTCCACAAAACTGGGTCATCCTACCCGTTTCGGAACAGACGACTTCATCAAAATACCTTGGCCAATATCTCTTTAGCCGTTCGTCCAATAAGAATAATAAGAAACTGTGAAACAAACCGTGCTGTAATGGATGATTATTTAAATAAGATTTTCCAGGCAAATATCATTTGTACAAATGCTGTCTTCTGGTATATATTTTACGGTTTTTTTTAAAAAAATAGGAGTTTGGTTAAGCTCGTAGTTTTTTAAAATTTTGATGATTGAGCCTCAAATATTTCCTAATTTCTCCTCATTTCAATGCGAAAACTCTTGTATTTACAAGGCTCTTTTGAAGTTTGGACTATGGTTTTCATTATATGAACGTCATTTACTATGTTTGTGCGTCTTGCTCTGTTGCATGTACATGTTGCAAGTTATAAAGTTTCCTAAATTTTTTTTTCAAAATTGGTATTTCCTACTGTTTTCTCATAGTTGTAAAAACGTGCATTACATATTGCCATTTCTTGCAAGCTGTTTCATATGCTCTGCGTTAGCTAGCAATTACGATTACAATGTCAGTAAGATTTGTGATAAAAAAGGACAGGAAATACATGAAAATGTGAAAAGTTCTACAACACAATTTAATGATCGTGTACCACCTGTCATATAGCTTTATTAAGGACAGTTTACATTGTGCGTTGTTCATACCAGATATTGTAAAATGACAAAATAAAAGTTACAACATCCAATGACATCAAGAATTAACAGAATTTAACTTCCAAGCAAAAAATATTCATTTATATTTCCTGTGGTTAGCCTTACTAATTTCAAGTGTATACTGTGTCAATTGTTTCAAGCAGGGAACACAAAGACAGTTCTAGAGTGCTTGAATCTCCCAATTAAGCTATAAAAACCTTTTTGAATTTTCTGTCCAACTACACAAGACCCTTATGTGAGGATCGAACCCAGACCTCTTGGTCATGAGTCGAAGACTCTACCGACTGAGCTACCGATCCCCCTCTCAAATTTGCTGACACAAATAAGAAATTTCCTTTAGCAGCTATCCTTAAATACTATTTTGTCATGGTAAACGAACCTAAGGAACTTCCAACAACTTGCAATTTCAACCTCCACAAATAATGCACATAACTATGAAAATGAAAGATCAGAAATGAAAGTGCAAAGGTGCTTAGCTATACAATATAACATTTTTGTCTATTATATCACATAGACCAGATAAAACTGGCAGATATTTGCTCAGACATTTCGACGTAACTGTAGGTTGACGTAAGTATGACTTATTGATCTGTGCTGTGTGATAATAGCGAACATCAGTGCGGAATGGCTTAGGAGGTCTGAGTCCAAACTTTTAACCATCAGTAGAAAAAAAAAACACGGTATTGTAAGCATAGATTATTTATAAATAAAGCTGGAGTCACGTTTTTAACTTTCACTTTGCATTGACTATACAAAGTAATGCGATTTCCAATACAATATTTGCTGTAATTTCTTTTATTAAACACATGCAATATTATCTATCTTTCATAGCCTTGACTGATAAAACATGTCAATCGAGTTAAACAAGTTAATTTTTTTAATGAAAGAAAATTCAGGCGAGTGGGCAAGTTTATATTGTTAAAAATAAAAATGATTAGATTTATGTCGTTTAAAATGACATCTGCCTCCTTTTTTCTCCATCCTCCTAGCTGTAAGAAATGCTTGTTTTTTACAGGCATTTGAAAACAGGCTAGATTACGTTGAAAACGTTTATTTTAAAGAATATTATCCTACAAATAAAAAAGGTTTTTATCCTTAGCACATTTTGTGACGATCCAGTTTTTGGACAAAATACTGCTTACTTTTTGTAAAAAATACCTCTCACCCCTGATTTACAATTTTACAGAAATATAATATCTGCCAAACTTTGCTTCATTTTTTAATAAATATAAACCTGAATATGCTTACAACATTCTTTGTGACGCACTTATTGCACTAAAGGAAACTTTCTGTATATCCTACTCCTCTCACCTTAACAATTTTTGCGTTTCGGAGATGTTTCTCTAGCTCATCAGCTTCTGCAAGCAACAGATATTTTACACGGAGTCGTTTTCTTATGAAAACCATAAAATGTTCTTCCATTTTATCAATATCTTCATCCGTCACTTCTACGAAGGTAACAAACAGTGAACTTTGTTTGCAAAAGTATAAAAAATTACAGTTTTTTTGCTACTATTCGCTTACTTGTACAGTGTGTCGATTTTTCATGTAATAGTACGTTTACAAAATCTGCAAGGACGTTAAACTCGCCATTACGTACTTACCTACTCACTTACTTATTTAATGCTTACTCACTTGCTTTATCTTTCTAACATGGTTTATGTATATCCTCTTAACTAGCGTTTTATTTAGAACAAAATACGTATTAATATCTTCACCTGTGTCGTTGTAATAGCTACACATGTTTTGTATCCTTTTTGTAGGCGACTTCGAAATAACAAGCTCTTTCTGCGAACACTCACTTCAAAATACCACGAACAGTTTTTTTGTGTTGAAAAAACAGTTTTTATAAAACGCTGACTGTTAACTGTTATCATAATAAACAAAACCCATGACAACCACTTAAGTATATTTAATATTATTGGTATATTATATTATTAGTATATTCAATTTAAAACACAATCTTTACCTAGAATTAAAAGCTATGGAATCAGAAGATAACGATGTATAAAGATCCATTTGACGTAAAGCCAGGTTACTTGACTTGAAATTACCAGAAGTTCTTGTGGAAAGTCCGCATAGACAAGAAAACTCGAAGTGCCTAGTATTTTTCTTTTTATGTAGCTTGTAAATAAGCGATAAATTTATACGTTCTGACAAAACAAAAAATGAATTGATATTACGTCAAAGAAGTGGATGCTAAAAATTATATTAAAATATTAGGGGTCCGTTTAATAATAAAATGACTTAATGAGGAAAATTCTAATAAACGAACCTTTTTGATCGAAGCGTTTATTATTAAATTTTTCAATATCTTTCTTAAGTAGGAAGAGGGTTGTGTTTATTACAGGCAAGCGTTGACCAGAAAACATTTTTAGCTCTATATGTCTTGTCAAAAATGTTAGATATAACACCTTCGCAGAGCATACTCAGGACATCATGCATACTTAGTGAATCTTCTTAGTCCAATTCTAAAGAACCAATCAAAAAATAAAAAAAAAATAATCAAATTCATAGACAACCTTTCAAGCTCTTCCATATGCAATTAACTTTATTTTGCGCGGGAGATAACCTTAAGGTGATCTTTGCAAATGGTAATTTACTGTAATCACATTCAGAGTTTTCAAAAAGGAAGATAGAACTGTAGTAGCTACCTGATGGCAGTCTTTTAAACATTCTTGATCGTCATTTAAGCAGAATTGATACAATGTTATAAAAAAGTAAATATGCTGTTTTGGATAAAATATGTTGTGCAAAATTTTCAGCTTTTTGTTACGTCTGAAAAAGATGATAATGATAATCAACTTATTATTGTAAATATTGAATCGATGGAAATCAACAATATACTTTCTATGTATCAATCAACAATATCTCTCGTGAATTCTAAAGGTCCCACAATTCACCGGCACACTCCGCCAGAAAAACATGGTCAACACTTTTGGCTTTTATGCTACCCTTTTAAATCTGATTTACTCTTTGGTGCTTACATAGGAAAGCTGAACCATCCGCAAATATTGATTATTTTTAAATCGAACAGCAAAAAACTTGGATCATTTGGTGAAATTTACGATGAAGTTTTTTCAGGGACACTAATTAATATCTATATGCAAAACAGGAAAATGGATAAATCGACTTCTTAGCATCAAAAGGGAGCGTAGTGATACAAAAAATGAAAACGAACCAACTTATTCCAATTTATCCAGTAGCAGTTTTGTTATCGCCTCAGATATGGATATAATAAAATTTATCAGGAATTGTAACTGCATTTAACCTACTGTTGTTAAACCGTTGTCTATATTACTACCAGGTTAGTGGAAAAGTTAAAAGTAAAATCTGATCGAAACTGTTTACAAATCTCTCTCGGAATTATTAATATACGAAAGTGAAAATATAAAAAAAACACCGAGTGTTGCACCAATAGGTGCAGCTGCTGTAAACATTGGAGGTAGAACAGTGAATTCACAGTTATATTTATTCCACTCTTGGTGATAAAATGCAAACTCATTTACACTCAATGTTAGTACAAGTGTGTATTTTTATAATTAATAATTTTCCAGTGGTTCCGAATACCTTTTATTATCAATATTGACGAAAAATTAATAGAATTAGTAGGAGGAGAAAGTCGTATGTCTTTCTTTGGTGAATAAAATATGGTAGTATGTGGGTGAACTATAATAATTCCCCTGTCATGGGAAACCCTAACGATGACTTTCTTGCAAGTCTGGGCAGAATTAGGATTTTTTTTGTCTGGTTGAAAATTAACCTAAAAAGGGCCATGTCGTCCGTACTGACGATAAAAAAACATCGGATTCAGGGGGCGCCCTAGAAGCCTCCGCTTATTAACGTCCCCTATTAGTCAAAACAGCTCTTAAACTTGTTTTTTCTCATCCGCTTAAGTTGTTTCTTTATAAAAGCCCTCACGTTTATTTTTTTTATTTTTTCTTTACAACGAAAAGTTTAGTATTATAATTTGTTTTTTTTCTCGACAAGGTCTAATATTTTTTTTTTACGGACGGCACATGCCGTGTAATATCAAGTCGTATCGAGGGTAACTTTTATTAAGATTTAGTAATACATCTTCATCTAGGAAGGTACTTTTTCTTGAACATTTTCGCTCGCAGAGTTGAGTTTCTTCAGCGTTGCGTATAGAAAGTGTATATTAAGTACCATTGGACCCACAAATATTGCTTTGTCGTTGACATGCAGCTAAAAAATATAAAACAAATTTCTAAATCCATTGATGAGTTGTGGCGTGACATAATGTTTGCATATGAACATGCGCACGCGTGTCCACAGGCAAAAAATATAAACAACAGACGATCGAAAATATTAAATAAAAAAATAATAAAAAAATAGGCTAAAAATGGTAAGTGATTGGATAGTTGATGAAAAAACAATACCAATACATTTTTAACCTTTTATTCCTACAAATCTATAAACTAGCGTAAATATATGGAACTTTGCAAACTTTCTTAGCTCATCTACACTGCAAGTGTTTGCGGCATTTTCTGTACCGAAATATTAAATAAACGATCGAAAAACAAGCACTATTATTAGTAGACAATGGTTATGGTTGATTCCGCTAAAGCATTTTTTAAACCAATCATCGACATGTAAGACAAAGTAAACTTTTGAAAATTATTTTATACGTTGGAAAAATAGAGTCAATTTTATTTGAAAAATAAAATCACTGAAAACCTATAAAAAAACCCAATTAATTCACTTGGTGCCTATTTATAATGTCAACATCTTACAGCTCTTTGCTAACGAAATGTAAGAAATTTTGTGGACAGTAGTTATAAGATAAAGGCCAGGAATTATCTGAACAAAGATGTATTAACCTGTTCTTACATATAACTAAATCCGTCACAAAATTGACTGAAAATTGTTTTTACCGATCTAATAAATATCTGTGTATATATTTCTTTTATATTCTCCCACTCGACTATTTGCTAGCTCTACCAACACTTTGTTAGCTAGCTACATGCACTTAGCTAGCTACATGCACACGCACAGGTACATGCGATGAATTACTAAGATTACGAGCCACCAAAAGTCGCTTTGTTTTGACGTCTACGCGTTTCTCACCTGCATGTTAGTTCTGGATCGTTCTGCCATATTGCTTACATTGTACACCAGTTGCCTACACCAGTTGCCTATTTTTATTGCCTACACCAGTTGCCTATTTTTATTTTACAAATGTTCCTTATGTGGTTTATTGATGCACCAATATATAAACTTTTTACAACGTTTAATTGCTACATTAAGCACAATGAAGGTCAATTTAACATCCAGTTAGTATCTTTTCCCGCGCTCTGATCATATTTTCAGCAACAAAGACTCGGTCAAGTAAGACGTGTGTATGATTCCATTTTTATTAAAAACAATTCAGGATTTAAATAGATCTCAACAGCTGTGAATTAAGATAGTTTTCCTCTATTTCTACCCTCTTAGATTACATGCACTCCTATTGTCATCTCTTCGTATTTTTGTGCACACAAGCAGTTGTGAAATTAAAAATATAAAATAAGTACGATGTATTCAACTTTCAAAGTTTATGACAATGCTGCACAAGCGAAATTATTTGATTATATCCCGTACATCAGTCGGAAAAACAAACATTTAGCCTATCTCTGCTCGCTTTGCGTAGCATTTTTATTCTACAACTGCTTAACCGCTTATGACTTATTCCTGTGCTTTCTTGCTTCTCAACACCGAAGACACAGCGCCACCACATATTTAAATATGTGGCAGTATTCTGACGGCAGAAAATCCGTTTGAGATCCAGCGTAATCTTCCCAACGACTGTTCCGATTTTTCAGATGCCAAAAATTATGCTGTGTCACCTGACTGGTGTATCAATTGCTTTTTAACACTTAAGTTTTAAGCAGTAATCTTTCTTTTCACTTGAAGAAAGGAAAACAACCGAAATAGTTATACTATTAAAAACAGGAAACTAAGGTGTGTCACATTTCACTTTCGATCGGCAAAAATGAAAAACACTTACACGTACAAAACACGTGCCAAAAACGATGTCATACCATTGAGGCAAGCTGCAATGGCTTTTCAATTAAGTTTCCTAAATGAGTTTTTTAATTCCTTATTGATTAAATTTACGTAAAGAGCGGGTGTAATTATCATTTAGTGTTGTCTTGGGAAATAAATGGTTTTAATAAGGAAAGTAGGTCAATAACCCGGATAAAGCTGCCTACACTTTTCCATGTTGCTGGAAAGACTTTAAACATACGATTTTAAAGTCAGTGAATATAATTTCATTACAATGGACAGTGAAGAACTAAAACGTTTCTGTCTCAATAATACTGCAACATTTTGTCAAGATGCGACAGACTTTGGTAAGGATCTCCCGATTTACTTTTTTGTATCAGTAATCGTTGTTACCTTAGTTGGCTTAACCTTAAACACTACAGTAATATACTGCACCATTCGTAAAAAAAAACAGAAATCGGCGATGGATATTTTATTATTGAGTTTAGCGGTTTCTGACGCAATATTTAACATCATCACTGCGATAGCTTTACTTTTGTCCATGGTCGGAGCAAAGTTTGGTTACTTCGACGTCTTTGTTATATCCGCTGTTACATTTGAATTTACCCACCTCTCGGTTATTGCTTCAACTCTGCATGTCTTAATGATTTCATTTGAACGTTACTTAGCTGTGTTGCATCCACTGAGGTATAAATCATATACAGGTACAAGGCGTATGAAAAAAATCATTTTTATCTTATGGATCTTGACATTATTAATTCAAAGCTCAAAAACAATTTTTCAATTTCATGATGGTTTTGTGTCGTCTATCAAATATGAACAGGAAGTTTTTTACATATCGGCAGGAATAATATTTACATCCGGAATTATTCTCGGATATGTTTATTCTTTTGTTGGATTCGCCTTATATAAACATATTATATCACAAGAGTCCATGAGAGTGCAATTTCAAAGCAAAAGGTTGAGGAAAGAAACTACGGCTACCATAACTGGTGGAATGGTTACGAGTGGTTTCATAATACTGACATATCCATTGGCTGTCTCGTTTTGCATGCCGTATGATTCAACAACAGCGAAAGTTACTATCGCTCTTTAATCCACTTGTCTATTTTTGGAGAAGTCGCGTGTTACGCGCTGTTCAAAGAAAAAGAACAACCGATACTACCGACGAACGACGCCAAATAAAGAATAACGCGCCAGCAAGAGCCGAAAAAAAATAAAAGTACAACCCGTACTTCACCTTGAAGCATCATTGAAGAAGGCTGTTGTGTTCCAGAGCATATTCAAGCTCTCCACTGAAGTTTGTGCACTCACAAATTTACTGTTTCATTCACATCATATTTTACATTAATGCTTAACACGTTATAGTAAATAAGGATAAAACAAAACGCGTCTGGATTGTTTGTTCTGTTTAAAGGCAATGCGTCCAGCTAGTGTAAACAGCAATGACGTATCGTTTGCTCACAGAAGTAGCAACTATTTTGCAACAGCGGTTAATATTACAAAGAAAAAAGCAATTTCACGGGCAAACTTTGTTTGAAAACCCATACACAAGTATCAGATATGCACTAAAAAGATATTTCGCTTTCAGTAAATTTTCAACGTATTTGTTTTTAACCAATTAAAATCTTTCAAAAAACACTGGTGTAGATAAATTTCCAACAGGGTCATTAAAGTACTGTCGTTAACATATATCTTAACCAATATGTTTCGTACGCAACTTATCAATACATACTAGCATTGTCCCAACTATCTGGAAAATTGCACGTGTATTTCCTCTTCACAAAAAGGGAGTGTCTAATCCAGTATTATCGAGCGTGTTAGAAAAATTGTGCATATTCAACTAGTTGAATTTTTAGAAACTAAAACACTGTTATTCATTGCCAGTTTGGTTATCGGCGTAACAGATCAACTAATATGGCAACAATTGCTTCATTGGATCATATTCAGAAGAAAGTAAACAGTGGACTACGCTGAGCCGTGGAACATTATTGAATAAACTGCAAACGTATGTCGTGACCGGAGTAGAATTGCAACAGTTTACGGATTATTTGTTTGCTATAAGTCAATACGTTCAAATGCTGAATCAAGCATATAATAATTAAACGTGTTTCACAGGTGTCCTACAACGATTTATATTGAGACAATTAGTCTGTGCTGTATTTTTCAACGATTTTATTGACCACCTATCATCTGCAAAAATTGTAATGTATGCCGATGACACTGTAATTGATTGTGTGGTAAAGACTCACAGTCAATCAAGACAACACTAACAGATGAGTTTGACAGAGTTGCTAAATATTTTGATAAAAATGAATTTGTTGTTAACATGAACGTTGGGAAAACAGAGTTTATCCTTTTTGGAAAGTCGAAGAGAAGTGCAGCTTAACCGCGTCTTCTCCGAATATGGTACAGAAATCAAATCGTTAAAACACCATCTCTTACATTTACCTTGAACATGTGCACGACAAAAGTTAGAGTCGAATGATACATCCTACAGAATATGTGCAAATCGTATCCATTTAATGGTGAAACTACGATCTTACTATACCCAGGTTTCAGCTATGCGAATTTCAGTATCTACATTTCTGCAGATACTAACGTATACAAACATGGTAAAAGCAGCATGTCACAAGAACACAGTCGTTCAATTTGAGATCAATAGAACAACGTGCAGAGCGGATTGTCAGACAAAAACTGCCGTGCACCGAAACATCAAAAG
The DNA here is from genome assembly GCF_029227915.1 of Hydractinia symbiolongicarpus. Lineage (NCBI taxonomy): Eukaryota > Metazoa > Cnidaria > Hydrozoa > Anthoathecata > Hydractiniidae > Hydractinia > Hydractinia symbiolongicarpus. Next base: position 11,533,776 of record NC_079878.1, read on the forward strand.
TGTTAAAATTGTGGTTAGTTCAAACTTTCATGCTTATTTTGAGAGTCAGAGTAACGCAATGAATACGCGGAATAACCAGCAGTTAACCAAATGTAAGCTTGGGTTTAAAAATGTATTATATGAGAGCTAAATTTTAGGAGAAACTGGTAATAATATTCTTAGGAACATTAAAATAAACTATTTTTTTAGGTTATTGCTTACAATTCGATTTTTCTTTATACTAGATTTTTTTTACTTCACTTTTTGAGTTTTTTAGTTTCTCTTTTTCTGTTCTTTCTTGACAATTTTAAAGGTTATCAACATTATAGTTATACTTAATTGATATGCGTTATTTCTGACGTTGTTATTATCGGTGTTGTGGCTGTTGGTGTTGTGACTGCCAATGTTGTAACTTTGTAGTATCCACACTTACATCTTGCAAGCCGGTTTTTTTATATTTTGTGTAAGGTTTTGTGGGAAGGATTTGATTCGATATAATATTTTGTTAAGACTTTAGGAACATTTTCTGTTAAATTAGGAATTAAACCTTGCAATAGCCCTTTTTTACATTTTTAGATTATTTTTTGTGCTAAAGAACAGTATGCAATATGCTGAAATATTTGCTGACGTCATTAAAATTTATAATTGCCTTTCTGCCTAAGTGGATTGCTCCATGGCCCTTATTGACAAGTAGCTTATATTATTAGGCTACTTCCGTCTGTCTTTCTGTTTTTCTGTCTGTAACAGGCGAGTGAACAGGCTCATTCTCCCTTTATGTACCCGAAGAAGTTATGTCTTATTTCCCAATTTTTCTGACGTTGCGGCACGATGCCAATGCCTCTTAGACTGATGGCAATATCATGTTTAGAATTAGTAAAGCCATTGCATTGCATATTTAAATTTAACGCCGAATAACTAGAAAACGGACGGGAATGATTGAATTCATCTTCTGCGTTGGTAAGGTATTAAAGTTGGACAAATTTCTAAAAACTGAGCCAATTCACCCGTTTCGGAATAGATAGGTTAATGACGTCATCAAGAATCTTTAAACCCCAAAATCATTTCAACATTTCATCAAAAATACAAAAAGCTAATCAAGGAAATGTGTCGGATATACATTTTCTTGATCAGCTTTTGAAGCTCTACGCGAGAGAGGCAACCAGTAAACTAATGTCTAAAAAAATTATTTTGCACTTCCGTATCTTTGCTTACGTCATTAAAGTTTTTAATCTCCTATATGACTTGATCGTTTGCTGATGATCCTATACGTTATTTTGACAAGAACCCAATGAAAGCAATTTCTATTTAAATTTCTACAAATTCTTTTTGATATGCGTTGCTGATGTCATCAAAATTCCTATAATTTCAGAACTATTCCATTCTCCTAACTGCGTAACTGGATTTCTCCACGGATCTTATCGATTAGTCTTCCCTTTTAATAATAAAGAGTGTGTGTGTGTGTCTGTCTGTAATAAGTAAAATAGATGTTTTCATTTTCCTTTAATATAGCCGAAAATCACTGCATATAGATCGTCATTTCATTAAATAAGAATAGTGAAACTCTGCGTGGGTAACTAGGGGCCACCGGGGACCAAATTGAGTAAGTGTCTAAATGTCCAATCGTTAGTTGAAAGTACTTATATTGGACCTACATTGAAAGCAACGGTCAATTACATTTCTGAAAAAACTTGATAACTTGCTTAATATAAAGTATTTTTTCAAAACCACTGTACTTCGTATATTGCTCCAATTTTATTATTTCCTATAATCAACCATGAATAGAGGAAGGAACAGAACGAACTTGCAAAAATCATTAAATGTTCAGAGATTGACGCTTACTGGTGATGGTCACTGTGATTCACCTGGGCATAATGCCACGTAAAACACTGTGTCTGCTATGGAGGATCCAACATTGTCCACGTTAAGGTTAGTACGGGGGTGCTACAGCAACAAATGTCTATGATGAAATTTCACAACCTAGGGCCATTTTTCGAGGATAATATATTCTCTAAGGAGTCTTCAGTTCTCAGACAATGAAGAAAAAACATTAGTTGCAATAACAACATTTAAAGTTCTTTCAATCTGCAAATTTCCCTCCTATAAACCGATAAGCACGCCTCATATTAAGAAAGTGTTGAGGACAGATCCACGGTAAGTTGTTATTTTTGTTAGTGCGTCCTGATTAAAACACTTGGCCAACATCAATATATAAAAATTCTAACAATTCTTTATTAATAAACCCAGATTCAACAAAATTCATCATCAGTTTGATCCGTGGCATATTGGAAAAAGAATTCTTAAAATACTTGTAAAGGAATCCAAAAGAGAAGTTGCCTAAATCAGCTAGTTTTTTTTTTCGATGATAAATCATATGAAAGTATTTTTTTGCGTTTTCAATTTGAGTTTTTCCTTAGATTCGAAAATCCTTGAAAATTGGTCAACAGCCATCGTTAACCACCTTTACTGCTCCATAGCAACATGTGGGGGAATGACCAGGAGCTTGTAGAAAGGTTCAAGTCAGTAGTACATCACTGCGTAAATAAGCACTCCTCTCCGCATAATAAGTACTATATAAAGTGTGACTATGTTACATTATGTGACGATGATGTGCGGAGCAAAGAATAGCTTATCATGGGCTCACAGGCTCACTCAAAGTTAATAAAAATAGTTACCGAGACCAGATTTATGAAAGACCTTGAGAAAATAACCGAACAAGTTCACACAACTATGCTTGAGGCATACCACTCTCTCAATATCCGGTATCTTCCAAAAAGCACCATATGAAAAAGATGTTAGCCGGAACACAGTTAGCCGCACTCAATCATAATCACGAAGTTAATCGTGGCCAAGGTAGATTAATTTTACATTTTTTAAACTAAGTAAGTTGGTTGTTTTAAGTTGTACCGTTTCAAATTATTTTAGAAATGCGTGGAAGATGAAAACGGCAAGATAAAACCACTAACCTTTGTGTTCATATTCAAAGCCAACAAAACGATTTGTGGCCAAGGTGGTAAAAGAGGAGAAAAATTAGGAATACTTGCCAAAATATTATTAAAAAATTACTGCTCGCGCTAGCGAAAAGAAGTCGGAGGGCCAGAAGGACCGACCAGAAGCGTCTGCTGGAACTTGTTGCACCAGAAGAAAGCCTTTTTCGCGACGAAATAATTAAAAGATAATTAAAAGATTGTAAATTATAATTTGTTTTTTATTCCTCAATCAAAGAATACAGAAAAAAGAAATTTACTAAGCTGGCCTATTAGTCGAAAGCGTGGTTAACCAAGCTGGTCAAAAATACTAAAATTGGAAGTACTAAAAGCCCTAAAAGGGACCAAATCACCGTTGCTAAGGACCGTTGCCAGGGGGACATTCACTGGTAATGGGCTAATTCCTGAAAAACTATACCAGATATCAAAAATTGGTTTTCAGAATCGTTTTCAGGGATATTTAATTACTTTAAATCAACTAAAATCTCAAAATCGAATTTTTGACCAAAATCGGGTATTTTTTATTGGTGAGCCACCTTAAATAAATAAATTTATAGATATATTATTTTGTCCCTAAATTTTTAGTTTTTTTTAATAAGCTGAACACGTAGTCCAGCAGAAATTTACTTTAAATAAAAACCACTTCTTTACAACGATCAAGATAAATTTTAAGATGTTTAAAAGTAATAGTAACAGGTTTATTCTAAATTCTTAAAAAGTAGAAACACATCAAAACTTACACGTTCTTACAAGAAACTGAATTATTTTTGTAAGAATATTTCTTAGGAAATAAGCTTGGGAAGCATCTGGGGGTGTAGTGCTTTTACTCGCCTTTCTTGTCTTTGTTTTTCTATACAAACGTCTACGTCAAACGTATAATTACGCATACTAAATTATTTACCCAGTCTCTTTTATGCGTAAGTCATTTGAAAAGTGAGCGCTGTGTTTCAACATGGCCAAGTATATTTTTCTTTATGTTGACACAAGATAAATCTAGCAAACTTTAACCAGCTTCATCTTTCTCTCCTATGTTGTTTTATTTTTATAGCAGACACCACCTTTAACTATTTCGAATTCCCAGTGGTAAGAAAAATTATGCTCTGTCTCCTTGCTATACCCACTAGTCTCAAAAACAAACCGTGACATGATCCCATTTTAAAGTTCTTCTAACTAAACCCGCAAAACAAAAAAAGAAAATAGTATACAAAAACCACATAGTACCTTATCGGTGAAAAAAAAGTGACGAAAATTAAAAAAAAGTTTCGTCACTTTTTACCGGCGAAATTTTATAACCGACGAAAAAATTTGGCCGATGAAATTTTAACCGATAAGGTACATAGCTTCACATTATATATTCAATAATGAATATCATTTCAAAAACAAATTAAAATCGAATAATCACACATTGAAGACAACTTTCTACACTAGTTTTGCTTTCATTATTTTATATTCTCAAAGGAAATCCATACAAATCTGAGAAATATAAACAGAAATAGACACAGATGTTCTATATATGCCTTTTAAACAATTCGACACACTGCTCGTGCTATAGTTGTATAACCAGAGAGCATATGCTATATCAAAGAGCTTCTTTTGCTGTTCAGTTTGTAAACACCTCTTAAAACCGAGTACTGTACGAATCGACTGTTAAGTTCATGAAAGTTCTGAGTTGACCCATTTCCATGTAACATATTTCAAGTTTTGTTCTGAGAATTTAGTTTGTTGTTGTCTTTTGTTAGAAAATCATGCAGCAAAATGTATGTCTAGTTTTAAATGAATTGATGTCTGAGCTTGTCCCTCCAAGGACTGAGATAGATAAAAATTGTGCCGAAATTATTTTTTTATGTCTGAAACTGAACAGGCTTTGGCCATTCCATGGGTTGAAATATTCAAGAAATATTTTAACCTGTAACAAAAACAAAAACAATTTCTAGTTACAAAGTTAATATCTCCTCAGCTAGTCAACAAGTACGTTTATATGTATAACGAATAACGGGAGATAATAAAATTATTCACACAAAAATATAAAATCCCACAGATTTAACTTTTAATCGAAGCAATAAATATAATTCTATATACTTTAAATTCCCATAAACTGCAAATTTAGAGATAAATTATCTAACATAAATAACAACAAAAATATAATTCAAAACCACATAACTCTTCAACAATAACACGTCCACCCATTAAAACAAACAAGAGTCTTTCCTTTACAAGGAGGTGCCCAGTTTAAAAAGATTTGAAAGAGGTGAAGAAGACGGAAATGGAATTGATTTGGGCACCTGAATCACAAAATTCGAAAAATACCGTTCTCTATTTTTTGCCTCGCTTCAGCAAAAAACATTCTACGGTTTTTGTCACGTGATTGCACATCACAGGGAAATAACCCGGTTGTTTATTTAAAAATTTACAAGTTTTTATTTAAGAAACGTTTCTTTTGCGCCACAAGCAGTATTAAATATACAGTAGACTCCCGGTTATTCGAAGCCTCAAGGCGGATAAGAATTTACTTCGAATAACCGGGAGTTCGAATAACTGAAAAATTCGTTTTCCCGCCAGATTTTCAACTTAACCTTAATGGGATGGACTTTTCTTAAGTAATTGAGGCATTGTGGTTCAGTTGAGCGTGTAAACACAAAGAATTTTTACTTTTTGAAGAAAGAATAAATTTGAACAAATTGTTAACAGGTTTTAAAATATGAAAGTTATAAAGAAAATGTATCTAGTAAATACAAGGAGTTCAACTCTTAAAAAAATCTCTAATGCTACATTGTTTTTTACTATCGATGTAGTGTTTTTGACATGTACGTGTTATCATGTTTAACTGCTTTCTGATTTCAAGACCATTCTCGTCAAACAAAGACCATCTTTCCAACAATTCTAAGGCCTCTTCCAACTCTGACTGCTTTGGCTTCTTCGGGGGGATGTCATGTGCCTCAATTTCATCATCATCGTCATCCTCGAGATTCGGCGCGTTTTGATCTTTGTCCTCATTAAGTACGATTTCCACGATTTCCTCATCAGTCAATTAAATTGATTTACTCGTGCATACCTCAAAATCAATATCCACAAAATCATCTGCGTTAAAGATGTCGCCGTCAACTTCTCTTTTTTTCAACTCGCTTATGCTGTCAGAAAGAGATTTAAATGGGTCATCAGCATCATTGAGACTCGTGATCTGTGCTTCTTTTGAGATGCCTGCCTTCTTAAAGCAGTTTTTAACGGTGTCTTTTGAAACAGCGTCCCATAATTTGACCAAGATTTGCATCCCTTTAAGAATGTTAATTTTAGGAACGTCTTTACCGCCGTCAATGAACTTTATTTGACGTTTCACAAGATTTGACCGGTAATATGCCTTCAATGCTCGGATTACACCTTGATCCATGGGCTGGGTCTTAGACGTTGTATTTGGTGGTAGAAAAACTAATTCTACTGCTTTAAGACCAGTGACTTCTGGATGAGCTGGGCAATTGTCAATTATCAAGACAATCTTTCGACCCGCAGTTTCAAATTTAACATCGAGTTTTTTCACATAATCGGTAAAGATTTCAGAATCCATCCAGGCCTTCTTTTGAGCTTTGTACTGACAGGGAAGACTTCTGACTCCTTTGAAACAGCGCGGTGTAACCGATTTTCCGATAACGAACATGGACAACTTTTCACCTAGGGCATTTCCTGCTGCAAGTCCTGTTAAACGAACTTTGCTGAACTTTCCACCAGCACATCTTTCACCTTTGGCATGATAGGTATTTGTTGGAAGCATCTGGTAGAACAAGCCGAATTCATCAGCATTGAAAATGTCTTGTAAATCATAGCGTGACAAAATGGTTGGCAGGTGTGTTTCTTCCCAGCTTGCTGTCATCCCTGGTGTACAAAACTTTTCCTCTCCAGAAGTAATTCTGTAAATGATGTTTTGTCTGTACTTCCATCTGTCTAGCCAGCCTTCTGAAGCTTTAAAATCAGGTTCGTTGAATTGCTTTGCAAAATCCAATGCTTTTTCTTGAATGATTTGACCACTAATCGGCACAGTTCTTTCACGAGCGTTAACGAACCACTTGTAAACTGCTTTATCAATGTTATCGTATTTTCCGGAAGAAAGCTTTTGTCTTTTAACTCCATACTGGCCTGATTCATACTTGGTAAAAATGTCACTTTTATTCTTAACCCAGTATGAAAGTGTGTTAGGTGGGACACCATACTTTTTAGCAATAGACTTTTTAGTTGTTCCTTCTTTTTCAAGCTCTTTCAAAGCAAGATATTTTTCTTTGATCGTCAGAACAGTTTTCTTCCTTGAAGTTGTCTGAGCGGTTGCCATCTTTAATGTGGATTTGAAGAGCCTTTAAAAAGTTTGTTTACATCCACCCACTTGTTTTTTAATCGAGCTTTCGAAACGTTCGAAAATTAGATGAAACGTTTGAAAATCAAAGGAAACGTTCGAATTTTGAATGATCCTTTTAAAACGTTCGAATGTTATAAAACGAAACGAAACAACACAACAACAAAGCAGTCACACCACAATTAGGACGAAGAAGTGAAAATTACAATGGATCTTGTTTCAATGATAATCAACGAAACACAGCCGATAGAAATCATTCTTATCAAGTATTATGAGAGTAACTCAACCGTTATGGGATATCATGAGTATCAAAAGAAATGGAACGCTGTTATTGGTGAAGTCCTAGAAGCTAAAATGGAACCAACAAACGACATAGACAAATATGCAGTGGCGGTCTGCAAAAAAGGAGATATTGTTGGTCATTTGCCTAAAGGAAAAACGGAAAATTTGCCAAAACGATATTTTACTTTCTGAAGTCAGAGATGTTGTGTACTTGCAAAGTAAAAGTGACAGGGAAAAGAACTAACTTTGGAGATGATAAGGGATTGAGGATCCCCTGTTTGCTTCAATTCTCTGGACCGAAGGAGAATATTGAACTTTTGAAGAAATTGCTTGAAGAGTGTAAATAGCCATGAATATTGAAACCTGATTTTTTGAAGAAAAAAAGTGTTTTAATCGCAGAAAATCAATGTTCTCACTCGACGATCTCCCAATAAGAAAAATTCGAAGAAAACTGAGGGTGACTTAGCCTATAATTGGCCCCAAGGGGAATAAAAATCACTTCGAATAACCGAATTATTCGAATAACTGAAGTTCGAATAACCGAGAGTGTTTTTGCCTGAGTTGGGTAAGCAGATCCAAGGGGAACGCCATCTCACTTCGAATAACCGAATTATTCGAATAATTGCAGGTTCGAATAACCGGGAGTCTACTGTAAAACTGAACTATTTATTATGATGTTGAAGGAATAGACTTTTCGACCTTAGGGTTAGACGTGTCGGCAAACTTCTTAAAATTAAACTATGTACGTTTCTGGATTCTGTCTGCGCCGTACATGTTTTGTTCATAAGAAGGTTTCTTAGCTTAGGTTGACTTGGAAGAAGGAAAGAACGCAGATTACAAATAACTTCTTTTAGTATGCCTTAAATTCATTGTTTTTTTTTATTGTTTTTGATTGTAAATAAATTAGAGCGCGATGTGCTTAACTGATTCTTTTTTCCCGTATTAATCATGTTTTAAATCTTCTTTAAAGCTTGGTTCTCACTATGGACTAACGATGAACTAACCATAGTGCGCATATGCGTTAGCCGATTGCAATTTTTGAGCTGCGGGTACCTGATGTATTCGTTTTACGTTCACTCTATTGTGCATCATATTAGCTGTTTGTAGCCGAATCTAAAGGCTGATCTCCATTAGGCGAATTTTGGTCGCTCGGGCTGTAGCGATCCGAGTATGGTTGCTCATATGTAGCAATATTCAACGACTCATATATGCACTATAAATATTGATATATGTGATGTGTATATATGATATGTAACTGATCATATATATGATAAACTGACAACTGATCATATATGATGTAACTAATCATATATATGATCTTTATTTCGTTTATTCGGGGTTTAATTTACACAAATCTAGCTTTCCCGTCTGCAGTTTTTACATCGCCGGACTAGTGAAGACTCATACGGAGAAGAAGCTGGGCATGTAGCCCGGGTTCCTGACGCTCTCGGCATTACGGGGACTACACGGTACAGGGCCGCGAAAAGTAGAAAAAATCAAAAGTACAAGTCAAACAGGAAAGCGTCAGGTGGACCCTCCTTGAATTTGAATTCACAATCTGAATTCACGTCGCTGATTGGCTAAAATTTTAATTGTCGGCGTGAAAAAAAAATATAAATAAGTTGTCGGTGAGGCACGTTCAACGAGCCTCACCGACAAAAGGAAAGCAAAACGAAAGCTTTTTAATCAACCTAGACCCCAACTTTATTTATTTAAGTTGTCGAGAAGTAATAAGTTGTTCAACCGGTGCCGTCTAATTTACATATGAATAGACGGCAGCTGTTGGGGATTGTTTCCATGATCATTAGCTGTTAGGGTGGTTTGTTTTTGCTTTTTAATAAATAATTCTGCTTATTGTCACTTCTTTCATTCTTATGTCATATTCCGTACTTCATAATTTCATTATATTGCTTATAAAATGTTCATAAACGCCCTACCTCCTGTAAATGGCTCCTGAAATAAGAAAAAGTACTGATGATAAACACCAGGCTTTTACACAAACTTTCTTTTTACGTTCTTTGTGACCTCACATGCTCACATGTACTATGAAATAACAACAAGAGTTTCTTCAAAGAAATACACCTATACCATGTCCACAGCGTTAAAAACAAAGTGCTCAACAAACAGAGCGGACGAAGTAGCGCAGTTCGAAGCTTTGGTTCGTTAAACATATGAATAACATTGCATTTGGTATAAAATTTCATTTTCATCATTTCAACCGCTGAAGGTCCTTTTAGGTTAAAAGCTTTTTCGTTTTCTGATCACTGCTTCTATTACCCCTACCATTTTTAAGATAACATTTAAATTCGCATAATTATGAGTAACTACGAAATTAAGCCGGAAAATTTCGAAAATTCAAAGTTCTTTTTTTTTAACTGTCAAAAATTTAAATCAGGGTCCACCTGACTCTTTTTTCTTCCCTCACTTAAAAACTGGAGAAGAAGAATTAGAAGAAAAAAGTCAGGTAGACCGGGCTACTCGACATGTAGCAAGAGATTTTTAGCTACTAATAGCTTACTTATATAAGAAGTCAAATACATATTATTTTACAGAATTAGGCTAATTAGGTGGAAAATAAAGTTAGTTTGTTGTAGCTAATTTTGTGTACACTCTTATTTTTAGAGTTATTGTTTCTATTAGAGAGCAAAATACCTGGTATCTCTCCCTCCCTCATGTCAGAAAAGAGCTTAGCTAGCTTATAGATAGAGAAATGTTCCTTCTGGCGCAGTCGCGTGCGCGTACAACAGTGACGTCACAACAAATCCACCACCCTGCGGCACCTACCATGCTTAGCCATGGCTAGGGAGGGTAAAGTCCCTCTAAAGTGATGACGTCATCTGTAGAATAAAAGATCCAAAAATATATAGCGCAAATTCCCATAATATTCTACGCACATACAGGGATGATTCCCTAATGATACTAATATTCCTTAACAATCAACGCATGCGCAGTAAAAACGCGCTAGGTCGAGCAGAATGAAATCTTCTGACAAAACAAAAAATCGTATATAATAAAGAATGAACACACAAAACGTGAAACGACTACGCGATATTACGAAGGGCCGTGATCTAACCGGGTATTACAAGCTACGCAAGGACGAATTGGTTGCCCTATTGGAGAACGTACCACAGAAACCGGTCAGGCCTATAACATCGGAGTATATGGACATCTTTGACAGACAGGAGATGGCCAAGACCCGTCCAACCATTGGGGGTAAAATCAGGGAATGGTACAACTGGGTATTGCCCCCATCTGAGATGGACGTCTTCGAGAAACAGGAACTGTCGAAAAATCGTCCCATTTTAAAGGATAAGATGCGGGGATGGTACAACTGGCTTGTTGACGCTGTTCCAACGCCCAAAAAAAAGAGGGGGCAAAGAGTACTTATGCAGCATTCAAACGAAGGGGTGATGGGGTTCTATAACAGGACAGCCAACACAGGGTCTACACACCATGATGAGGTAGAAAAAGAGGCCGGGGAAGACTATCAATATGAACAGCCGGGAAAGATTTTACACTACAGGAACATAAGCATGCTCTCCACAAGACCTTCCGAAATCTCCGAATTCCCGGTATAGGAGGGGCCGACGTTGACGGGTATATAGGGATGGTGCGATCAAACGTGAAAACCTTGGTTGGGGACCAGGTAAAAGATATGGGCTCGGCAGAGGTACAGCTTTCACTATGGATTATGTGGAGGAAGCCTTCAAATATAGAGGGTGCTAACGATGAGTACATTGAGGTGAAGAACGTCTTTCATAGTAATATGGCCTCAGTACTCAGGGCAGTGATGTAAATGATGTGCTGGATAGGATGTTCAAATCAAAAGAGGTGTGGAAAATCCGGCACTACCAGAATGGCTTTACGATCTCTCAAATCGTATACCTCGATGCAGATTTTTACAAATTGAGGTTAACAAGAAGCTCATCGTCTATTGAACTACCAATATGGGTAGTATCCAAAAAGGCAATTATTAGCCCAAAAAAAGTAGAATGAAGAGTGTTTGAAGTGGGCCATTATAGCATCTCTACATCATGATTAGATTGAAAAAGAACCACAAAGGATCAGCAAGCTGAGGCCCCATGTAGACCTTTATAATTGGGAGGGTATAGAGTTTCCAACCAGCACCAAGAGTATATACAAATTTGAGGCAAATAATACCGACATTGCGGTGAACGTCCTCTATATAGATGGAAAGAAGATCATTATCCTACGTCGATCGGTGCATAATGGACGTACCGAGGTGGTGACTCTATTGCTTATAACAGATAAAAAAAGACACACTATACGGCTGTCAAAGGTCTATCGAGGCTCCTGGGCAAGGAGACCTCAAAGAATAGGAATGTAATGTACTTCTGCCCAAACTGCCTACAAGCCTTTCCCACGGTTGAATCGAGGGACAAGCACTATAGGTACTGCATTGATCATGGTCAAATTTCGATGCCAAATGACGCTAAAAATAGCTATACTATAGGGATGGCCAACAGCAATTCAGGGTACCCTTTGCCATCTATGCAGACTTTGAGAGCCTGCTAGCCCCGGTAGAAGATGCAAGGGATACCAAGACGAAAAGGCTAAGAAAGCATGTACCATCTGGCTGGTGTACGTATAATACATTTGCCTATGGGAATGTACCAGATCCTCTAACAGTATACAGAGGTGAGGATTGTGTGACGAAGTTCGCAAATCACCTAGAGGCCGAGGTGAAAAGACTATATTATACCTACTCGCAGCAACCCATGACCAAAATAACAGAAGTCCTAAAAAGGAAACATGACGAGGCCACGCACTGCCATATCTGCCTAAAACCCTTTGGTAACTATGACAATAACCGTAAGATCAGGAACCACTGCTACTATACAGGTCTGTATAGAGGCGCAGCGCACGCGATATGCAACCTCAAATACAAGATACCCAGCCACATCCCTGTAATCTTCCAGAACCTTTTAGCGTATGATGCCCATCTCTTCATACGGGAACTGGGTGAAAAGTATGACACCTTGAACATCAGCTGTATAGCGGAAAACGTTGAAAAATATATAAGTTTCAACGTGAAAATCAAGGAACCCCTTGGAGGTATGAGATGTGATGATGGCAAGACGTATAAGAAGATCGAAATCAAGTTTATCGACTCCTGTCGATTCATAGCATCAAGCCTAGACAAATTAGCAAGCAATCTGATTGGTACAAACGCCGCGGGTATGAAGTGTCTTCAATGTGCGGATATCTGTCTTAAATTCCAAGACATAGACGCCGAATACATGGCAAAATTCTACTGTAAAAATTACGACTCGAGTACCACGAAGCAGCTTCATCAGGACAAGGTAAAGGCAAACGTACCGTCCATGGCAAAGTTCATCAACAAGGATGATTTCTTTATTCTAATGCTGAGAAATGGTGTGTACCCTTACGAGTACATGGATTGATGGCAGCGAATCGAAGAGCTGGAACTACCTCCCAAGGAAACCTTTTAAAGCAAGCTGAATATGAAGGGTATAAGCGATAGGGACTATATATATGCGAAAAAGGTATGGAATGTCATTACCCCCGAGGATGATAACGTTATTATGAGGGACTACCATGACACCTACCTGACCATAGACGTTCTGCTACTGGCCGATGTCTTCGAGACATTTAGAGGCGTATGCTTGGACAACTACAGCCATGATCCCGCCCATTTCTACTCTGCGCCTGGCTTGGCATGAAAAGTAAATTTACAGGTATATGCTCCTAATGTTCGAAAAAGGTATTAGAGGAGGTATAACCCAGGCTGTACATCATTATGTCAAAGCCAACAATAGGTACATGGGAGAGCAGTTTAACCCGGATGAGGTGAGGACACTGCAATATCTGGATGCAAACAAACTATACGGCTGGGCCATGCGTCAAGATGTCCCAACGGACAACTTCAAATGGGTATCAAACGTCAATGCCTTTACAGAAAGGCGGGTCGGGAAGCTTGTTGGGATAATAAGCATGGGTACATAGCAGAGGTTGATATCGAATACCCCAAGAAGCTACACGACAAACATAACGAGCTGCCGTTCCTACCTGAGCGCGCGATGGTCCACAAGGTTGAGAAATTAGTACCGAATTTGGAGGATAAGCGGTAATATGTAGTACATATTAGAGCATTAAATGAGGGTATAAAACTTAAATTGAAGAAAGTGCGCATCGATCACAACACTGATTTGAGAACAAACGCAATGAACGAGTTCAAGAAGGATTTCTATAAACTTATGAACCTCTCGGTATTCGATAAGACCATGGAGAATATCCGAAATCACCGCAAAATCCAGCTTGTTACCAACGAAAACAAATATACGAAGCTCGTCATGAAGTCAAATTTCAAGGGTGGAAGCAGGTTTAGCAAGCACCTGGTAGGTGTAGAGATGGGTAAAACAGAGGTTAAAATGAATAATCCCGTATACATTGGCCAGACCATCCTAGATATGTCAAAAATGGTAATGTACGAGTTCCATTACGATTTCATGCAACCAAAATATGGTAGCAAATTACAGCTCTGCTACATGCACACAGACTCCTTTGTGTATCATATAAGGACGCATGATTTCCACGTTGATATAGCTAAATATATTGAGGCACGCTTCGATACAAGTGCCTATAATCCGGATGATTGTAGGCCTCTTCCTATGGAGAAAAACAAGAAGGTGGTAGGCCTCATGAAGGACGAATTGAGCGGTAAAATCATGGCCGAGTTCATCACCTTAAGGGCCAAGCTATATGCTCACAAGAGCCTTACAAAAGAGGGTCGTGACAGGAAAGTCAAGGGCGTCAAAACATATGTGACTAAAAAATCCATTACCTTCGATGACTACCAGCGATGTCTGAAAGAGGGCGTTGACATCCACAAGAGTTAGATATTCATACAAAACAATGGCCATCGGGTATACACCTAAGAGGTCACCAAGTTGGCACTCAACATGGCAGAAGACAAACGTATCGTGCGGCGGGGTCAAATTACGACGCTTGCCCGTGGCCATTACCGCCTAGCGTCTACAGGGGAATAAAATGGAAAAAATGGATACTACCGTATGCTCTGATTGCCTATGTACCTTTTTGATATCGACGTATAATAAAGAAGAAGTGCACGGAAGGGTTTGTCGATAAGGCCCCGGCAGAGGCCACCAAAAAGGTCCATGCAGAGTATGTACAACGTGAATTGCAAGAGAAGGGGGAGGAAACAGCAAAAGCACTGTCTACCCTTGTTATTAGTCTATATGCTAGCATGATCGGAAATTTCGTGGATATCGACAGTGTTGACGAGGTACGCAGGGATATCGAGGAGGATCCTATTATCCGGGACAGTATGACGGATCTACTTATACTTGTGTATTGCACCATAGGGTGGTGTTTAGCCCCACTACTTGTGGCGCGCCATACAGCTCGGCATATGAGCAGGAAGAAGAAGGATGCGGAGAATGAGTTAGAGAACGCTGAGACGGTGCTATAAGAATAAATGAGCGAAGAGGTTCAGAAACAACAAGAGGAGAGTGTTATAACAAAACCACCGAAGAAAGAGGGCTCAAGAGACTTGCCGAATGGAATAGGAAGAACAAGGCGGACTTACAGAAGAACGTGGGCAAAGATTCTTCACAAAATAATCAAGAATCTGTCGCAACCCCTAGCAAGTCAATGGATGTATACCTTTATGGAATCGACCATATTGGCGGTAGGACTTTGGTGTAAATTTGACAGGGGTAAAGATGAATCCAACAAGCCGGCAACCGATCCGGAGCCCCAACAGGGCAAACAGTGCAAAACCCAGCTTCAGATTGACATCTCCAAGATGCAATGAATTTTGCTAAAAATAATACTTAATAAATGTCAACAAGACATGATGAAAGTATGGGTCCTAAGGAAACCATGATTATTGATGCTTTGTGGGAGTCTGTCAGGCTCGTTTCATGCACAATTCTGATTGCTATGGGCGTAAAAAGGCGTTGGGGTTTCCAATCCGGGTGCTAAGATGGATATGGATGATGGTTTGAAGCTAGCCGGCTACATGAGTGCGGCAATCCTATTTTACAAATACGCGATAAAACAAGGTTGGTACAAAAAATCGTTAATA
This sequence comes from Hydractinia symbiolongicarpus, assembly GCF_029227915.1. Taxonomy (NCBI): domain Eukaryota; kingdom Metazoa; phylum Cnidaria; class Hydrozoa; order Anthoathecata; family Hydractiniidae; genus Hydractinia; species Hydractinia symbiolongicarpus. The sequence goes on from NC_079878.1 coordinate 11,549,449, forward strand.
GCTCCTAAGTAGACCGTCCAATAATATTTATATTTGCCGCTAGGGCAAATAGAAACAAGGAAGAGAAAAAATGTCTCGTGTGTTCAAAATCTCTCCCCCTGAACCATTTCAAGGCAAAGAGTAAAGGTCCGACAAAAACATGCATTCCATGCCTTGATCTCGGGAGAATTTCAAAGGGTCATACTAGACGTCGCATTTACATGCAACCCCTATATGAGTTAATAATTATACTCCAGGATCGTATTCAAGCCCAGTTTTCCGAGGGGTACAAGTTAGAAAATTTTGCGAGACATGTAAATAATAAGGTACACGTCAGATATGATGAAACATTTAATTCTTCAACGCTTGCTGAGGTCACCAATGCATTACGGCGGGCCCAGTATGCCATAGTAAATGGATATCAGATGTTGTAGGACATGTAGAAAAATATTATCCCTGGATCAGTTCAAAATCAGGGGGAATGGTAGGAACAAAACATGTATAGGTTGTCTGTATAAAGGGAAGGAGAGGCGGCCTGTCCAAAATGATATCCAGGACGTTGAATATAAAATAGATCCCTTGCTGGCGATGGAAAAATTCGGGCGGTTCAACAGGATAATAGTTACCTGATTTTATATGATCTCTTTACATAAAACATCATACCTCAGTATACGGAAATAAATCGGGGATTGCCCTAAGAAGGCAAGGCTGGTCGAGAGATATTGCAAGGCACTGCAATGCCTACAAGGTAAATTAGCATATACTCCACTAACCCTCGAATACCAGGCTCGAAATACCAAGCTTTGCCCTGCCTGCCGAGGGTCTTTGGTGAACAATCACGACGACCTTATTTATCGCAACCCATAGCAAAAATACTCAGCTCAAGTGTTATACAGAGTCAATTTACTTATGCACCCCTTATTTGGATGTTCTGCAGTAAAACTGCATATAGTAAAATAGAGCGAGTACATTATAAAACATTGAAGGTTGTATACGATATAGTGAAAGCTGACTATATTGACATTTTAGAAAAATACAAAGGACAAATCCATCCACCAACGCCACTTAAAAACTTTAGCAATAGAGGTGTTTAAAAGCATTAAGAATCTGAACACTGAATTCATGTGGTGCTTATTTAGTTTTAACACATACCAATGTGAGCATAACCTCCGGAGAGGCCCTTCTTTGACTTTACCTAAAGCTAAAACCACTACCTATGGTACAAATTCCATCTTGTATCAAAGTTGTTGGATATGGAATAATCTTCCCCGTGAAATTAAAAATAGTTCAACCATTAAAGAGTTCACGGTTAAATTAGCCTGCCAGGATTCTATTTTATGTAATTGTAAAATATGTAAAAAAAATTGATGAAAAAAAAAGTGTAAAATATGAATTGTAAACTTTAATTTATCTTTGCCCAGAATTTTATTTTTCATTATTATTATTACTATTATTATTATTTGTTACGTTAGTTGGTTTTTATTAGCGAAAGCTATCTTGTAAATTTGACCAACGTAAATAAAGAAACATACATACACAATCGACGAAGAGACGAATTTGATATCTGATTGGTATCAAATTAAGGCTGAATTGAAAAAATCCAAGCATGTATATCTATACGTAAGGCTTGAGCACCCCAGGGCTTGGAAAATTCTCGAATGAGCATACAAACGATCTACCTTTTGAGATGACAAAAAAGAAGATGTCATCTGAAAAGGTTGTTACGCTGCTTGCCTGACGAGGATTGTGAGGCCCCATGGTTCAAAAGAGCTGATATTGTTAGGCTTTTGGGTATTGTAAGGAATAAAACATCATACAGAGATATTAAAGGACAACGTAGGGATAAAATTTCTCAATCATCCTCGTCCCGATTAGGTATGCTGGGAAGAGGAAAAAATGGGCATGATATATTTATTTCTGCCGAAGTCGTCAAGGAAATCCTGGTTCGATGAAAAATCTTGGAAGCTATTAAAATTGCGAGGCGTTGTGGTATGGAAATCCAAAACATAAAGCTTTCATCCAAGGAGGAAGGCACCCTTTAGAACAATGAATCAAGTATTGGAAATTGTGCGTAGGTCAAAAAAGTATAAAGCGGTGGGGCTAATCAAATGGCTGACCCGGGCGGGCATTCAAAAATTACAGCATATAATTAAGGAGCATCGTCAAGCCCTTCCTTACTAGGTGATGAAATCGAGGATAGGGACAACCAACTCCTGGCACTCAGGGATGAGCTCGAGGATAGAGATGAAAAACTTAGTGCCCTTAAACAAGACGACTCGGAACTACGGCATAGGCATGCTCCACATCGATATTAATATGATACGGTGCTATGCGTGGCTGATAAAAAACGATCCTCACGAGCATGGAAAAAAAGTATACATAAGCACTATATGATCCGATGCCAGCGTAGACAACTCAGTGCAAGAATAAACACGTTAAAAGCAATGTACCCCGAGATGACTGTAACGAAACGATAATGTGATGATCTGAATGCCGTACATGCCTGGTGCCGATTCAGAGACGATACCCTAGGTACCGAAAATTGTTACCTAAATCACTTCACGTTGCCCGATGGTGATACACGGGATCTATTTGAAGGGATGTTTGATATTGACATGTCGTAGGCAGATTACTACTCTTGCAGGGTAGTGAAAATTATTTTGCTGAAAGGAGGTGGTGGCACTGACTCCTTGTAGGAGTTATGCCAACTGTACCGGGCGGGCACAGTAGTTCAGGTATGCTAATTGAGAGGCTTACCAATCCTTCACATGTTCTGGACAAGCATCAATTCCTCAGACACAAAGCTTTATTCAGGACCGTCTTTTAAATAGTACAGCACGCGACTACCTGCTACTATACGGTCCAACCTATAGGTTTTCTTGCTCCAAAAGGCGTCAGTGGCGCGTCTCTTTTGATCACCGTGTTCCTCTCCGATTGGCAGGAAGTACACAAATAAACCATCCTCGGTTAGGGGTCTCTCTTCTGGATATTCCTTTTTTTTCGCGAGCGGCACCTCATCGAGTTTGATTGCTTTGCTAGGTTTAATATCGATCATACCAGTCTTTGTATTGTTGAGACCCTTCACCATGGTATACAGATGCTTGACCCAAGTGCTTCACGTCTCGTTAGAAACCAATTCTTGTGCATCTTGCGGTTTGAAGAGTATTTCTGCAAAATTTGTAAGATTCCACAAGGGCCGTGTGGTGATATTTAGTGGTGGCACGTTTATTCTCAACTCTCTTATCCTCCATCAGCTTGGTTACATCCGATTTGTATTCGGAACCATTGTCTCACTGAAAAAACTTTAGGTATTGTAAAGGTCCGGCATTGTCAATGTCCTTTATCATCCCTGTGACCTAGTTAGCTTTCTTTTTTTCTTAGGGGCCTCGCTACCTTAACCTTGAAGCTACGTCAATCCCCGCCAGGATGTATTTATATGTACTACCGTACAAACGATCGTGGGGCATGTACAATAGACTAAACTGATGCATCTCATTCGGTCTTGTAATTGTGAAGTGCGGATAATCGATACGTTTTGGGCCCCTGATGTGCCTGAGCCAGACCAGCTGCCTGGATAGCCAGTGAGTGACCTTCTTTTAGGAGAGACCACTCTCCTTTGCAAGCAATCCGATAGCTTTCCGTCCAGTCCACAAATGTCCAGGGTATAATAGATATTACTGAGATTTTCAGCCTCTTCCTCTGTAAAAATGTGTGAAGTTTTTGACATGTCGTCTTTATTATATACATGTTAAAAATGCACGTTGTTACAAAGATTTGTAAGCTACGAAGCGTAGCAGGGACAATGAGCCAACAACGAAGGCCAATTCCCCATCCTGTTGCTGAGGAGAAGGGGTGTAAAAATCCTTCAACTGCGGAGCTTTTTTGTCCGAGTTGATGTAAAATTGATACATGTCGTTGTCCAGGTCCCGAAGGCTCTTACCCGCCTGGATTTGCATCTCTCTTTGTTCTTTGAACCAGTCAAGTTTAGCCTGCCTTTTCCTGATCCATTGGGACTGAGATGCATTAAGCTTTTCAGCGGCCTCATCGTGTCTTTTCCTCTCGGCTTTGCCGTGCCCTGAGAGCTTAGAAAATAGATAATTCGTTCCGAAGAATGCGAGGGCGTTGATTAGCGCGCCCCCTTCATGATCATAAGAGTAGCCATTTTATTTCAGTACTCCACACCATCGAGCCTACTATCCAGGATATTCATTTGCGCGTCCATAAGGAGATATACATAACGTGTCTAATCTCCGGTTCCGTCTGCCTTCATTGTGATATGTAGGGTAATCCCATCAGACAGACGTTGCAATGGTCTTCCGCTACCATGCAAAATATTGTCGGGGAATGTCCTAATGTCGATAAACAGAGCATACCTCTCTGTCATGAACTTCCCAATTGTAACGTTAGAACCATGGGCACCAAAAATATTGAAAATCTGTTCAAGGTGGTCCTTGGGGAACATGGCATGGCTATACAGTTCATTAAGTTCCCCTTCCATTGTTACGCTTACACTCTCAATTTTCGGGTTGTATACGAAGTCATTGACACTGGCATAGGGCTTCATTTTCCCAGGGTGCATGAACATTAGCAAAACACCTTCCAAGGACTTGGCGGGAGTGTCAATTTGGAGGTTATACGAAGTATCAGCCTTATTATCTTGACTATTTTGCTACGGAGTATCCGTTCATAAGCCATTGTCAATCTTGCATACCGTGACATCATAGCACTTGCCAGGCCTTCATGACTCACTTTGTCAAACTCGAGCTTGATGTTGGTAATTTTGTAGGCAGCATCGGCCACCTTGGCTGCCGTGCTTCTCGAGGCCGCCGTCCCTGCATCCTTAATGACGTCACAATGTGGCGCAAAATGTAGGACTAACTACCATCGGTCATATAAGCCCGCTGGATGAAAATGTAAGTCATGGGTTAATTTAAACATCTTACCAAGGGGGATTAAAAACATGTTGCCATAAGCCGTAACAATCGCGTTTTCTTCATCCGTCCCGACGTGATCACTGACTTTGACTTGTAGGGCTGTAATGGTCCCATCGTTGGGTTTGATCCCCTTGAGAATGAGGTTATTGTCACGGTCAACTTTGGGCAGCCAGAGATCCCGGTACACTGCCAGGATATTATAATCCGATATATTCTGGATCTCTTTACAATTAAGCGGTATGCGTAGATTTCTTCTAAGGCTTTTACCTATACTCGACACGATCGTACGCTTTATGTTGGTACCTGTCAGCGTCAGGTCGAACAGAAGCTTGAGACTACCCGGAAAAATGACATCATTCTGTGGCATGTTGGGGATATCCACATTGAGGTCTTCGTTCTGAATAATGGTTGAGGGTATGTGAGATATCTGAACACGTTGACGACGGCCTTTTACACCCAGGAGCTGCTTCGTTTCCGCATAGGGATCAGTATGGTTCCAAATGCATTCATATTTATTATATAGGGGATTTTTAAAAAAAGATGCTGATGAACCCAATATTCACACATGAGGATGATATAGGTAGGGATGATAGGGGTGTTAAGGGTGATAAGGAAGATACCCAACAATCGACGCAACTCCCTGGAACATCGGGGTCTTGAACGCCAGGTCAGCAGCAGGGAGGTGCGCGTAGGCGATTGGGGTTGGGCACAGAGTCGGCCGGGGACATGCTATTTAGATCGAAGGTTGATAGCTTATACACGAATCTTAGGGATGGGATGGGATTGACGCCCAATGCGATACATAGGGATATATTTAGAATCGGGGTGATTGACGAACTTATTATTAAAAACATTGCTAGGAGGAAGGAAATCTTAACGTAAAAAGTACTCACCTTGGAGAATGGTACCTTCCCAACTATTAAACAGCTCAAAAAGAGACTGGGTAGTACGCGTATGAAGGCCATAGGGTTTTATAAATATCAAACACCCAACAAGGGTAGCAAGCCAGAGGAGGGTGAGATAATTCAAATGGAAACAATGCAAGTTATACAAAATTTTGCATATGATGTAAAGGGTTTTGTAGATACTTCATTTGCTGGTATCGATCATGAGGAGGATATTAATATAGGAGGATTAAAATCCGAAATGGAAACCTTGCAGAATAATATCAAGGAATTGAAGGGTAAAATTATTTCATATGATAGCGAAATCAAGACGAAGGAGGGTAGGCTGAAAGAACTCAAAAAGCACAAGGCTGGGGTGCGAAGGCTTCAGGACATTGCCGATCTTAAGAAGGAGATTGATAAATTGAAGAAGGATAGGAAGGTTGCACTGGGTAGGCATAGTCTACTTTCCTCCGATACTTTTAAGCATCTGAAGAATATTAAGTCCGAGTTGATGAAGATTGCCGGGGATGATATGCTTTTGCTGGAGAAACTTAAAACCCTTTTCCGGGAGCAGGGGATAACTATGGCGAGTATCGTCTCTGCTATTGGTCTATTGATAAGCACTATTGTACTCTCCGTTACAGAGGAAAGCGCCGGGGGTACTGCAGGAGGAAGTGCCACAGGAGGTAATGGAAAAGGGTTCGTACAAAAGCAACTTGAGAGGCTTGGGAACTTCCTGAAATATCTTGCTGCCTTACCCGGTATCATCAGTACGGTAGTCTCCTTCCTTCTGAGGGTAGCATCAACTATCGTGGAATACGCGGCCAAGTATCGTGCTATACGTGAGGAAATAGCCTATTTAAGCCATATATAGGCAACGATGATGTCTGCTCCTATCGTGATTAATGCGACCTTGCTATCCTCCGTGTTAATTTTGTGGGGGTTGTTCGGGTATAGGAGTATGTTTTGGAGGCGTAGTATGTTTGGGAGATATGGATGCTATAGGCTGTTTAGTATGATCGGGAGTATGTATAGGAGGTATAGGAGGTGTACTATGCCTAGGAGGTATAGCAGGTTTAGTATGCTTGAGGGGTTCGGCATGCCTCACAATAGGCTTGTTATTTAAATCAAGCTGGATGACATTGGCTGGCCCAGTCACAATGTTGTTGTTATACCCTACAATTTTTCCTATGCGCAAGTTTATGTCAAAAGGCAACATGTACACGCCATGCATAACGGCAAAATTCACCGGTGTTTTAGCATATTGTAACACCTTCTGGAATTCTGTAATGTCATGCCCTACATTCTTGACCTTCTACCATGGCTTCAAATATTTGCAATAGGATCTGCCTTGCTGTGAAGTTGTCTGCATCGAGCCTAGAAGGGATGCCTTGGCCCCTGCTTGAGACCCTATCAATAAGACCAGATAAACCCTGATATTCTCGCTTAGCTTGGTTAGACCTTCCCATGTTAGGCCCTGACTATGTGGTAATAGACGTGAAATTTAAAAATGGAGTTGAAAAGGGGTACGGAACCCGTCTTGTGCTTGGTACAGATGCCTAGGGCCGTTGTGGTGCAGTGTGTTCCAAAATTTACCTGGATATTCCAGTAGTCCAAGGCCTGCCCTTTCCACCCCAGTTGAACGAGGTCATCAAGGTAGATTGTTGGAAACCTGATAACATACTTCGTAAACTCCGGAAATACCACTGAAATATGGGAGTCTGTACTCACGTACAGGTCCTGGTGCTCCAAATTTGTAATACCAAGTGGCAATTCTCCCCCGTTACTTTTGCATTTTGCCGGGGGATTATATTTGTATATGTTCTTCTTTGTTATAAAACAAAAGGATATGAAACAACTGTATATTACAGATATCAGGAAACCCACGATATTTGAAGACTACCTTGGACAAGATAGTAGGATAGCTCTGAAATCCATCAGTATCAGACCCGGATTTGTATAGTAATAACGAGCTTACTATATGTAAGGTGGGGCCTGACCAGAGGGTGACCCGTATCGAGATTATAAACGGTCTGTACAGGATAGAAGATACTGCGGGTATCGCCAATAGCCAATCAGAAGATAAGATCAAACTGTTCGTCCTGAAATCTGGCTACTGCAGGCTTTTTGTCAGCGATGGGTACACGGTGGTGATTAACAGACCCCTACAGGAGCTTTTGGGCTCCTGTAGGGGTCCTACGACCCCGCAAAAAATACTACACGAGCGGTGACTACGATGCTCTATACAGGACTGATATTTACAATAGGTTAAAACTCGTTTGTCCACAGTTAGATGGAGACGACTGCCTGCTCGAGGGTAAAACATCTAAAATCTTGGCCCTGCTTCTCTTCCGCCATGGAAAGAACGTTACGTTCACCAGCCTTACGATGCATATTCTCATAGAATGAATGAATGATGTACCTAAGCTGTACCTAAATTTACCTAGTGCACCTGCGCAAGGCGATATGCAGGATGAAGGACAGGTCTTTAGGTTAAAAAAGATCGAGGAAACAGAACAATATCTCCGGGATTAACACATGGGTTCGCTTCTGCGACCATGGATTGCTTGGCGTTAGGGTATTTACGTCTGGATTGGGGATAGGAGCTATGGCCTCAGGTATAGAGTCCCCTTGGCATGTGTAGCCTGATTAGCCGCGAAAAGTTATATGCTGCTGAAGGAACAGATGCGACAACGCTTTAATAGGATAGTAAATAGTATTAACAAACAAGCGCGTGCACAGTTAGTTGCCAGAGGAAGAGAGGAGGGAAGGCAAGATGTTTTTTAAAAAAATCAATCTGTGAAGTATGTGAGTGGCACTTCCATTAAGATGCTTTGCTGGTACATTTATTATAGTTTTGTTACAACAGGGTTGTAAGATAACGTTTCAAATCACCCCAAAAAAGGTAGCCCCCTTCACACATATTTGAGCACCCAGGGCTTCTTTTCAACAGCCTTGTTACACATGTCTTGAGTCCTGAGATGATCCGGAACATCCTTAAGCCTGGGGTGATTCTTTTCAACAACCCCATTCCACATATCCTGCGTCTTGAAACGGTCCGAAATATGCTCAAGTATAACAAGATCTTTTTGAACAGCCTTGTTACACATGTCCTATGTCTTGAACCTATCCGGTACATACTTCAGCACCCGGTGATTCATTTCAATAGCCTTGTTACACATGTCCTGCGTCCTGAGCCTGTCCGGTACATACTCGAGCATATAGGCCTGCTTTTCAACAGCCTTGTTGCACATGTCCTGTGTCTTGAAACAACTCATTTATATATACACATTTCAAAAAATTTATAGGATTACACAGTTAATCCCCTTTTTACTGCGCATGCGTTGATTTTTAAGGAATATTAGTATCATTAGGGGATTCCCCCTGTATGCGCGTAGAATATTATGGGAAATTGCGCTAGAAGTTTTTTGATCTTTTATTCTACAGATGACGTCATCACTTTATAGGGACTTTACCCCGCTAGGCATGGCTAAGCATGGTATGGTGCGGCAGGGTGCTGGATTTGTTGTGACGTAACTGTTGTACACGCACGCGACTGAGCCAGAAGGAACATTTCCCTATCTCTAGCTTCTGCGTCACTCACAACTTTTTGTTCTGAAAGCTGCCTCTCTATGCCTTGCGCCATCCCTTTTTCACCACTGCAGTCAGTAATTCTGAGGTAAGTAGCAATTCTCAGGGATAGCTATACCCTTCCCAGCTTTTAAAAAATTTATTGGACCGAAGATAAAAAATAATGTTATGATCATTTTTATTAAGTGATTGTCATTTTCTTCGAACTTTTGTGAATGAAATATTGGCTAGGCATGGCAAAAGAAAAAAGTCTCGACAAACTTTTTCTCTGCGTGATAAAACACCATTAAAAACAAGGCAAAAAAAGGCTTAACGTAATTCTTAGTATAAACTCATCTTGTAAGTACATTTAAAATATACTATAACCTTACTAAGTTTCACGGAACTAGGTTTTGCGGATGGGTGGGCTCATTTTTATTATTCATAATTATTCGTTTTGCGGGAATTAAGTTTGTCGAAAACTTAATAAACTTGCGAATCCCAAAATTTATTTCCACGAAATTTCGTTTCATTTGAGAACAATAACAAATAACATTTTGCTCATAAGCCGGCCTGTCCCGGTTATGTTCGTTCTCTAAGTGCTAAATAATATTTTTATAACTGTCGTACATAAGTGCCAAATAATATAAAAAGTGTCGTACCTGCCCCCATTATGCACGTTCTATAAATTCCAAAAAATATTAGACTGTCGTACATAAGTCGGCCTGCCCCGATTATGTGCATTTTTTAAGTAACAAATGATATTAGACTGTCGTATATAAACCCTGCCCTGATTATGTTCCTTTTAAAAGTGCCAAATAATATTTTTTAACTGTCGTACATTATAAGCCGGCCTTTCCTGATTAGGTTGCCCTGATTATGTATTTTCTGACCCATTGTTACACCTGGACAAGCTGCCGTACATAATCAGGGCATCGTTTATTATCCGGGCATATTTTTTAATTGTGTGTCCCTACTCTTTAGTGGAGGATTCTAAGTATCGTTTGTAGAGAGAGGATGTTGTGTGGGTAAAGTGATGACCTACGAATCAAGGGCTTCAGCAGAGGCACAGGCCTGGTTTCTTATACCGCTTTCTGCTCGGGAAATTGATCCATGATAGAGTCAAAACAACCCGACCTAACGTGAGCGGTCGGTCATTATGAAGGGCCTGTTTATAACGAAAGGGTTACCTCTATATAATTCTTTCTCAATTTGTTTGTTAGCCATGCTTAACAGATTTGGTAAGTTATCGATGTCAAGCCACGTGCGATTATTGCTAAAGAAGACTAAGTCACGTGATTTATGGGCAAATATAATGGGTAGGTGAAAGGAACTATAATGGTGAGATTTTAATTGTTTAGGGGGACCACTGCGCCTTGGGCAAGTGACGTAATGTAAAGTTTGTGAGTAGCGAATGTAAAACAAGACCGATGCGCCGTGTTGGTGACGTGGAACACGCGCGCCTAGGGGTAATCTCGATGAATATTAAAGTAGGCTAACGACCGAGCAAGCGTGTATGTACAGTGCAAACACTCGATAAAATTTTTTCCTATAAAGGGGTAAAGGAAATGGTGAAGGTATTCATACACCCTTCCCTCTTGTGTATACGGACTCTTGAAACGCGGGTACACCGCAGAGCTGGTTGTATTTGCTGGGGTAAAAAAATTCAATTCTGAAACCGAAAATAGGACTGAAAACACAAGAGTTGATAATAAAAATTGATAAATAACAAAAGCTGCATAGACAGTCTTGTTATATAATGCAAGGTATAAAATGTATTATGCATAACATGTTAATTCGGTACAAATAGAATAATATCCATTTTATTTGATAGTGGTAATTGTCTGTGATACATTCTATATAGTAAGTATACAGCCGTTATCGAAGTAGGTTACATCGGTAAAGCTTTAACAGTGTCTGCGGTTAGCTTAGCTGCGTTCCTATGTCGTTTTAGTACAAAAAATCGCAATATAGCTGTTTCCCAGGTCTGTCATAATGGGTGTTTTGCATTGTTGTCTAACCCAGCGTCATAATGACTTATTTAATACTGGTCTAGCAAAAGGAATGTCAATTTCGATGGGTGATTGGATTTTACAATATTCCGTCGTTATTGTTACGTCATTGTTTATTTTTACCAACATGATAGTAGGTTTTTTGCATTACAATTTTTTTTAATTCGATTAAAAACGATGATGTGCCAATGTCGAGGGATCCATATCGTCGATTCCGAGGCAAAGAACATGTTGGGATGGGGCCTAAAAAGAGAGAGGGATGTTCCGGTAATAGCATGATAAATAGTTATGTAAATACAAAGTTGTTGGTAGGAACATGAGCCTAAAAAGAGAAAGGAAGGGATGTTTTTTACAGAAGATATGGTAACCCATCTGTTCTATCAGGATAACTAGTTATATAAATACAAATGGATTGGTAGGTGGTTCGTGTTATATAAAATCTTGTTATAGTATATAATAATCCTGAAATTTTTTTAGTTTATTTTAAGTCTTAAATCATTTTGAGTTTGTAATTGCTAGTGAGACTCAGTTAATTTTACACTCGGGAGCTTATACAACCCTTGTCTTGACAAGTAAATCCTTGATCTTCTTATGCCGCATAGTTGCAATAATGGGAGAGTCAGGCCAGATTTTATTGAGCTCTTGGCCATTCTCTATAAGGTTTATTAATAATTTTATATAGCAATGTTTATTAATAATTTTTTTGATTGTAGTATTGTCCTTGGAAAACTGTATGAGGAAAACTAGAAATCTTTGCGTATTATCTATTTTAGGTGTATCGTGATAGAGTACATCCTTTTGTGATAAGTTTTTTATTTTTTTCATGTTTTCTTGTATTAGTTTTTTGGGATATCCTCGGTTTTTATTAACACATTCCAAATTTTTAATGCTTTTTTGAGCATATCATCCTTGGTAAGAAGCATTCTGTATCTTAGGGATTGGCAGTATATGATGGAGGATTTCGTAAATGTTGGATGGAAGGAGATGAAGTGGAGGAGGCTAAATGTATCAGGGGGTTTGGTGTATCAACTAGAATAAGGCTTTCGATCTTTTCCTACATGTATTTATGTGTCCAAAAATTAATTTTCTCCCTAGAATAGGTAAAAGTGAATTTGATATGGGAGTAAAGTGAATTAATTTTTTCAAAAAGTTTTCGTAGACATTCTTCTGTGACAGTACATATGAAAAAACGTCATCGATAAAACGTTTCCAAAGCATAAAAGCTGTGGTAAGGGGAAATATGTTAATACTTTCATGGTGGCCTATGCAAATACACGATTAAGGGGGTGCACATTTAGAGCCCATGGCTGTGCCATGCATTTGTTAGTAATAATCATCCATGAATATAAAACAGTTTTGTTTTAGGACAAAGTCCATCATTATTATAATAGTGTTTAAAGGAGGAGTTTCTGGGGGAAGGTTGTCATTATTTTTTGATAGAGTTTCTAGTAAAACTTCGATGCCTTCATCACGAGGTATGTTAGTGTAGAGTGATACTACATCAGCAGTAACTAAAATAGCATTTGGGGGAAGGGGAGGAAGTTCTAAAATATTTCTGAGAAAATGTTTAGTATCCTTTATGTAAGAAGGTAATAACTTCATGACAGGTTGGCATATATGATCTAAAAATGCTGATATGTTTTTTGTTGGAGAGTCGTTAGCTGATGCTATGGGTCTAGGGGGTACATTAGGTTTGCGTATTTTGGGTAATCCATAAAAAAGTTGTGTGCGTGGAGGAGTGGTTGGTTCTAAAAAATTAGCAAGTTCTCTTGTTATTCTATGTATGGAATATAGAAAGCGAAAAAGTGTTGATATATCATTCGCAATCTGAAAAGTGGGGTCAAAAGGTAACTTTTTGTAGTATTTTGTGTTTTGTCTGCTGCTTGAAATATGAGGTCAGAGTTGTTTTTCAAATTTTGTAAGAGTTCAACTTCTTCGTATGACAAATTGTGGGACATAAATAATTGTCAATTGGGGGAATAATTAAAAGTAACTTCAATTTCACTTTTTATTCTACAGAAATATTCCTGGAGATTAGGCTGTTGGGTAGGAGGGGGACTCCAGTTGGAGGGTTTCTTAGGCATTGTAAGGCTTGAGTTGCATAAGCGAAAGTAATATCATAGGCTTATACACCTTATAATTTTTTATAAGGGTTTTGACTGGTCAATTAAAAAAGTGGATGTAATAGGTATAAATTTTAATTTTCCTTCAATATAAATTGTGATAATTTGTAAGAGGATAAATTTCTAGTTAGTCGTGTTAGGAAATTATTTTGATTAATTCTATTTTTTGTTTTGTTTTTACAATTTGTGCTTAGTCCCATGGATCAGTATTTCTTGGGTTCCTTATGGTTAAAGTGGATGTCAAGCAGTTGTTATGGTTTTTGTCTTCTTGTATTTCCGTGTTGTTTATCGTTATGTGTTGGTGGTCGGGTAGGAGTGAAATTATGTCTATTGCAGAAATGGATCTGTTGTGTCTGGTGCTTGAGAGAGGGTTGTGGTGTAGCATATGTAACCTCTTGCGGCTATAATGTGTAGTATGTGGATAGTTATTGTTAGTGTTTTGTTGCTCAGTCAGTTTAACCTTTTTTGTCATGTCAGGTTGAGGTCTTGTTGTGGTAGCTGGTCGTTTTGGAGTTTGTTGTCCTGTGATTTTTGTTACGTGTTGTTTGGGTCTTAGAGAGGATGGTGGTAGTTTAGGTTGTTGTGAGGAATTCATAGTTACATAATTTTCTTTTAGTTTTTCAGTTATATTTGGGCTAGATAGGCTGTTTCTCAATGTGTCTACTTTCTGTTTACATTTGTTTGTTTGTGCTTTGTGACACTCCAGCATAGTATCTCTTACTTGTGTGGATGCGTTATGTAATATGTCATTTCCATATAGTCATTAGGTTTGGAGAAAGTTCGTATGCACGTGTAAGTTTCACTGTAAGTCCTCCAGGTATAAAGTCAATACGTTTGGTTAAAGTTAAGGTTTTAAGTTGGTTAATGTGATAGTCCATGGTTGAATGTAAGGTATTGTAAAGGGATCGCACATTTCTGTAAGTGTGTGGGAGTGATATAAAGTCAGAATTAGTGGTGGCAGCCTGTTTGTTTTCAGCAGGAGTGGTACCTACTTCAGAAACAGCAGTGACAGCACTGGTAGCTGTACTACGCAACTCTTTCTCAGTGGAAGGATCACTTGTCACGGCAGAGTTGATTTCCCCTGGTGTAACTGTAGGACTCCTCCCCTCAAGTGCTGGAGACCCAGAACGCGTTCAGTCACGCAACAGACTTTCTTCTTTTCTAAGAGGTGGCTTTTAGCTATTGATAATCTTAAATTAATTTTTTTAGTTAAATAAATCTAATCAGAAAGCTAGCCCAATTAGACACCTTATTAGGGTTGAAAAACAGGTTGGCCCTGATTGACAAAAGCTAGCTAGAGAGAGAGCATAGCTAGGTAGCTAAAAAAATGTTGATGAAAAAAGTTTGCTAAGAAAACTAAAGTATCACGGGCAACTTATTGTCATTTTTCAAATTAAAATTTGTTGATATGAAATACTAAAAACCTCAGTTAAAAATTTCTAATTCAGCCATTTAATACACCACTTTCTGTGTGACGTAGTTATTTTGTTTCATTTTGAGAACAATAGGCATGTGTGAATTCTTGTGTACGTAAAAAAGCAGGTCTCACGAAGGGAAAAATGGCTATTAAAGAAAGATTTTTTTTGAGAAGCATAAAATAAATTATTACTTACAACAGGAACTGAATTTTTTTTTGGATGGATTTCTGTGATTACTGTGGTCTGTTGTGCATATATTGTACCTACAGAAATGTTTGCGCATGTGCAAAAATACCAATTTATGGGATATGTATTCCTAAGGGAATTTCCTGGCCAATGTTAAAAGAAGCCTTTCTATACATAATGTATAAAAGAACTTTTTATTAATTGTCTGTCCTTGTGTATATACTATTCCAATTTGAAACACGTTGCTGAGCCTATTTGCAAAGGCGAAAGAATCTCATATCTTGATCTAAAACTGTGAAAGCCTTTTACTTTTTAACCTGTACCTACTACCCAAACAGAGCACATCTTGTGTTCTAACAAAAAATGAATTTGAAAAAATATGTTACTTTACCTTACTTCACCTTCAGCTCTCACATCCCCTGAATAGTTTTTTTTGTTTCAACATGAATATTCTAAACTTAGGCAAAAATCATCATGATATATTCATACAATATCCTTAACATAAGATTTAAAGATCTAGAAATGCAGCCTGGTGTAAAAATCGCGCCTAAGTTGCTGCTTTTTAAGTAGACTAGTTCAACTGAGAGACAAAAAACTAGAATTTATGGGAAAATGTCTTTAAATTAAATCTGAGGAGAGACATGTTATGTCAATAAAAGATGCAAGTAAATACTTTTTTTGTTGATGCAAACAAAATTTCAATGTAAGCATAGGATCTTAGTTTATTTATACATTTTTGTCTAATTTCATCTTGACTATCCTATAGACTATATTTTTATATTAAAAAAGGGTGTATAAACTTTTTGAAGAACAGACAATATTTTTTTCTATTTTTAATACTACTTTTGAATGCCTGGACATGTTCATACAACATGGCAGGCAACATTGCAAAAATTCCAAATTTGATCTTTCAACTTTTCTGTGCCCAATATGTACGTCCCCCCCCCTGCATTTTAAGTTAATTATTTGAGTTTTTGTTGGTTTAGTCCATTCACTCCATGTGATCTTTCTTTTTTACTGCCAGTATATATGGAAATGTTCATAACTTGTCTATAGCTATGCATTAAAAAATGAAATGTACGAGTATAGGCAAGTTACGTTTGTTTATTCCTGTAACAATAAATTGGCTGTAAGAAGGGAAAGGGCTCAAGTTGTTTTCTATATTATAAAAATTTAGTTGATAATAATTATAATAATATCTGTGTATGGTATACAATATAAAAACAGTATAGTATAATAATAGTATAGAAATAGTCTGTACTATAGTTTTTAAAATGATCGATACATAGTCGATAGTTTGTACACGCAGCAGACTACTTTTACTGTTGGTGTGACACATGAAGGACCATTTGTTTAGTTTAACATCCTGCCATTATCATCCCTTCTAGTTATTATGTCAATTTAGAGTGATTTTATATCTATTTCTTATGTTAAAAAATAATTATTTGAGGAAACTTTGTTAAATAATATATTTGTTAAACGTTTATATACCTATTTAAAAAATGGCAGATTGTCCTACCTTTTTTAAAGTAATTTTACTTATTTTATTATAGATGGATTTAAAAATGTTTAAAAGAAAATACAAGGCTGGATCACCATACCAAGTTGAATGGTCGCATTCCAAAGAGAGCCTCTGGGACAGTGAAAGTCTCAAGCCAGCTAAATTTTATTATTTTGTTCGAATTTTGTGTTGTATAATTAGTGATTATACTTACAAGATGTAAAGTTATATATATTTCTACGTATTTAAAAAACTTTGAACAAAATTCCATCAAAGTTGTTTTAAATTTCATCTTCCAAAGGAAGTTTGGAAAAATACCCTGTATCTATAAGAAATCTATACACATAAAACTTGGCCACCCTTCATAGAACGTATGGCTGTAACTTTTAATTTAAAAAAGTCATCCATGCAAATGATAAAACGTTGAATTTTGGCCTAAAAAGAATTTTAAGAAGAAAAGACTCCGAATTAAATGCGAGTCTGCGGCAATTCTTCCTTATGTCCGCTCAGTTTATGTTGTTTCGTTAAATTTAGGCATGAAAAGGGATTTTGGGGTAGAAAAGATTCAGAATAAAGGGCGTATCCGCGACAATTCTTCCTTATCTGCGATCAGTTGTTTCGTTGAATTTTGGCCTGAAAAGGAATTTTAAGTAGAAAAGATTCCGAATGAAAGGCAAGTCCGCGACAATTTTTTTTTATGTACGCTTTTTTATGTTAAGTTGTTACGTTAGAGTTTGGTCTCAAAAAAAATTCTAAGAAGAAAAGATTCCGAATTAAACGCAAATCTACAATAAATCTTTTTTATGCTCGCTCAGTTTATATTGTTGAATTTTGGCCGGAAAACAAAATAATTCTTTGAAAAACTAAATCTAAATCCGACACTAGGCTCCTGAGGAGGAGGTTGATCACGGAAAACAAATGTTAATTTTAAAGTGACATATTTTCTAGTTGTTATTTTAAGATACATAAACTGTTTCTTAAAATTAGCTTTATACCTGTGATCTACGTTTTTGTTTCATTTTCGTCAATTAGGTCGTTACCGTCGGTGTTATGTCTATTACCGTCCAAGGCTTTATGTAATGATGTTGTTAGAGATTCTTTAATTATTAATTGTATGTTAAGGATGTTGTCAAAGTTATAAGTCGTCCACTAAGAAAGTATAAATAGAAAGAAAAAAAATTAAAACAAAGAACATTAGCTGCAAACATATTATGAATATTCAATATTTATCATGCGTACTAGCATGACTTAATGCGAGCCGTAGTTAATTTTCGTAGCATGACTTCTTCTTTTGATTCAAAATATGAATCATAAACTGTGCAAAAAACATGTTTGGGACATATCTTTTGCAGAAGACTTGATACATTGTAGGTATGAATTAAACTGCTTACATATGGATGTGTTTGCAGAGGTTAAACCAACCAATGAACAGCCGTGACTGTAACCGTGAAAGACATCATGGAAAAAACGATTATTTCTAAAGTACACAGCCTATTTAATCAGTGCTCTTCAAAGCAGCAGGAAAAAGGCGTGTCGTCATGTATTAAGGATGTGCGTTCGTTGTCAATGTCGAACTTTCGAGCGTCTCTTATTTCCCCGTCCCCCGGCTGGTGTAAAATAATACGCTCGTCCATACCTTGGTAGGTTGTAACAGCGTATAACCAGAGGTTCTTCAGGTAATGCGTCGTTTTCATGAATGGACATCACCCTAGCAAATAAATGTCTTACTACGTTTATAGCATCGTTATAAAGACTGCTGTCAAGAAAGAACAAATTGATGAAGGTGCCAATTACGGGTGCAATTTTTTTTGAATTTGTTGGCAGCGGTCATGTTTGGGACTCTTCTGTAGTCGACATAATCCAGAAATTGAGCAAGGGTTGAAAAAAAACCCTTGAAATAACTGGTCGAAGTGGTGAGTCGTAACTTAACAACCAAAATAATCTCGTCATAACAATTTTTGAATCGTTGCCTATTTCCTTCTGGAAAAGTCGACGCAAAAGATTTCGGCATGGTTTTGGAAAACACTCCAGCAATGTTTCTGTTGGCTAATTCTTAAGCAGTTAGAGATGGTTGACACAGAAAACCGTTATGAGAAGACATGATTTGTTTATGATTTTTTTGCTCTCGTTGATTAAAGCTTCCACTCTCTTTCGATCTTCAAGCCTAAGGAAAGTTTCTTTTGGTGGTTACGGTAGAAAACATTAGTCAAATCTTCTGTGAATGGTACGTTGAAATTCTTGCGGGCCACACCAATCTTCGTTGCATCAGCTGCCAATATCTTTGGCTCATTTCCACACCAAGAGCAAGCCACACGAAAATCGACATTTTGGTTAGACGCCCATGTAAAAAACAGTTTTCTAAATGTTTTAGTTGACATGAAAGAAACAGAACTAGAATTGTTGCGTTGACATCTCGAAGTAACTATATCGCAATATGCGGCAAAGTCACACTTGCCTATAGTGACCATTTCGACAAATTCCCAGCAGATTTTGTTCCCAGCACAAATCTCTTATGACACACGAAATATACACTTATTGCAGCCATTCCACCGATTAACACATGTGTTAGTCAAACAAACCAGTTTAAAAACTTTGACCTTTAAAAGACCAGTTAAAGTATACAGTGTAGTAACACAATCGAAAGTGTAATTACTAAGCAAGTTTCTTTCGAACGGATCTTGACTCACAGTATGAGGAAATCGTAATTTAATTACCACATTCCAGTGAATGGATCAAAAGCCTTTTTTCACTAAAGGTATAGATATTGTAATCCGTACATTAGAAAGGACAGTAATTTAAAATAAAATTTGACATAGTCATACTTTGTAAAATAATTGGAAAATAAGGATTAAGGCATTACCAAATGATCAGCCAATCCACCCTCGCTAACAATTTCTTCTTCTAACTCTAAATTGACATCCTCTACGTCATCAGTAATATCTATCTCTCCATCTTCACTATCAGAAACGTTATCTGACCTATTTACCAGTTCTGTAGCGAAACATAAAATGGAAGATATAGATACATTTTTTAATTGACAATGCATTTGTTATAAATTCAAAATAATTATAAATGTCACACAAGACCTTAAAACGATTTTTAATGAAGTAAACACGTCACATTTAAGATAAAACTACGAAAATAGAAAAAAAACGACGCAAACAAATTGTATAATTTACCTCTTGTGTTTTTTATCTCCCAATTTGGAATAAACTAGCAACTCTTAGTTAAAACAAAATTATAAAAATATACCTTGTAAATTGGATAGCTCTTCTTTATGACTTCGGAAAACTTTAAGATGTTCACAAGTCTGTTCGTTATCATCTAAAGTCACCTACTTTCTCTTTTTTCCAAATATAGTGGCATAAACCTGATAAAAAAGAGAGGTATGAGGTGTTAAACAAGATGCAATGGTTCTAATTTTAGAATATTTAATTAGTATTTTTCTATTTATGTCATTAATGTGCTCTTTCCATTGTATTTTTGGAATGTTACCCCGAGATATTTTACTTTTTCGCTCCTTTTCAAAGGAATACCCATATAGTTGATAGTTCAGTCTTTTTAACTAGCTGTGGTTGCCGAAGAAGATTGTTTCAGTTTTGTCCGTAATAATAGTCATTTTGTTATTATTCAGCCAGAGGTCGACCTGGGAGACAAGGTTTCTAAGTTTTTATGGGATGAAATAATTATTGTATCATAATTCATCAATATATAAAAGAAAAAGCAGGAGGCCCAACACAGATCCCTGCAGCACCCCAAAAGCATCTTCATAAAGCAGACCTGATCTGAGAGTTAGCTGCATTCGGCCCGTTAAGTAGGACTCAAACCAGTCAAAGGCAACATCTCTGATTTCAAAACATCATTGCTTTTTTGACAAAATTTTATGATCAACAGTGTCAAAAGCTTTTTTAAGGTCAATGAGCACAGCACAAACAAATTATTGTTGGTCGAGCTCAGTAAGAATAAAATCAGAGACTACTGCAGTTTCTGTGGGAAAAAAAGTTTTACAAATCCGGACTGTCTGTCATTTAGGAAGTTGTGCTCAGAAATAAAATGAGACATTTGCTCATGCACTAACTTTGCAAAAATTTTCATAGGAATTGGCAGAATGGAGATACGCCAATAGCTGTTTCATTGCCACTTTTAAAAATAGGCGAGACCCTTCTGGTCTTCCAACATTTAAGTACATAACCAGTAAATAAAGATTTGTTGAAAAGACTTGATAAATAAATACTTAAAACTGACGAACATGCTTTTAGCAGTCGTGAACCAATTCCGTCCAAGCCTGTAGCTTCAATTAGTAAACTATCGAACTATTATTGTTTCGACACTTTTGGTCTCAATACGAGGTCACGGAAAATCGTGTCTGCTAACAAGTGGATTAAAAATGAATTGAATGTGTTTGAAATTTCTCTTAGGTGACATGCTTCTGTACCATCGTTCTGGAATACTCGTTTTATTGAGGTAGTATTGCCTGACATATCAGGAACTAGTTTTTTAAGGTTTTCTAAAGTTGTCTTGGCTGTTTTTAAAAGTCCTGCAAAACATCATTATAGTACTTGTTTCCTGCAGGTGGCCTGTAAACCGACCAAGTAAATAGGTTTAGTTTGTTTCAGGCACACTTTCAGCCATAGTGATTCAACATTTTTGAAGTATAGGTGTTTCAAAAGGTGGCTATTTAAGTTTTCATTAACAAAAATTAAAACACCCCCACCTCGTCTATTACGATCATTCCTATAACAAACTTAGCCATCAATTTTAACGTCATTGTCAGTGATGGTGTCATCAATTTTGGTTTCACAGATGGAGAATACATCAAGTTTTGTTTCATGTAGTAGAAGTTTAACATAGTCTAGTTTGGAGGACAGATTAATGTTGAAATGGTTCATTTTTATGCCCTTCCCATTTCTGATTGCCTCAAAATCAAAGTAACCATTTCCAACACACTGACAGAAAAAATCTAGTAATAAAGGGACTAGCCGAGGGACCCGCGTTAAAATGCCGATTACGCCACAAGTAAGTGTGACCCGGTGACGCTAAGTTGAGCGCCAAATAAGAACCATAGACTCTACTACACACTAAGGTGCGTAATAGAGTCTCTTTGAAACATACAGAAAATGAATAGCAGATCTACAAACCGGACCTTCGTAGCATGCTACCAATTTTGTCCGTTTTAGAGAGGTGTCTATAAAGTTAACTAATTTTTAGTGCGTAGTGGACCCTCGACAGCCTTTTTCATTGTTTAGCAGCAGAAATGTTACTTAACAAATCAAAAATAGTTTCTTAGATGCAACCTATGCATACAAGTGATGAAATCTAGCAGATTAAAGAAATAACATGCAGAACAATACTTAGGAGTAAGAAAGTCAATTAAAGACATTAATGTCTTTTAATATCCGTCATATGGAGCTTAACTTTAACCAAAATGTTTACTTGGGATATGAAAAAGACAGTTCTATAAAGACAAATGCTTTTGAAAGATTCCTCTTTGTAAATTTCTTTGAAAAATTTTTTCAGGACAAATAAATCTGTCCGTCATATATAAGTGTCCACGTAAAAAAATTGACTGGTTCCCAGATTTTGATAATTTTGAAGAGAATAGGGAGTAATGGGTAGTGAGGTGTCACGCAAAAGTTTTACATTCTCACATTTATTTACTCAATTTAAATTATTTTACCGATGTTAAAAGATGTTAAATACTAAGTAAGGGAGGTTAGTCAATGTGATATTTCGCAAAAATTACATTATGTTACACCGCCGCTTATCTTATAGAACACATATCCTTCTTGATAATGGATGAGGTCATAAACTTCTTCTTGTTCTTTAAACCCATTAAAGGAGATTTGCAGCTACAACATTACGAAGAGTATGTTAGTTCAATTGTCACAACATATATGTAGGGGAGATCACAGTTAACAGATATTCAAATTGGCGAATAGGTTATATTGTTATCAATAAATTAATCAACAATGTCGTAAAAATGCTGTGCAAGTTGTATTTTATCAGCATAAATGCCGGGAAACTAGGATTTTTATTTTGATACGTATCGAAAATACAATAAAAAAGAAAATATCTGGGGTGATACGATATTATTTCTATGTCGTTAGTCGGTCTGATTAATCACTTAACATTTTATACCCATGAAAATGCTTTGCATTATTCAAAATTCTATTTCTATTTTTTTTTGTTTAAAGTCTTACTTATAATACTGTGAACGAATTATCACTACTTCAACCAACATGTAAAGTGTGCAAACATTTCCTTCCTAGATTTAGTACGACTAAAGTTCCCGTGTATTGTCCATATGTAAACAGATACGAAGCGCGGAGTGTGGTAGAGATATATGATTGTTATGATTAAACAAAATTTATGGGAAAACCAGCTGTTTAGTGTACTTTTAATACACACAAGATGCACGCGTAAAATCAAGGAACAAGTTTTAGCCGTTATTGCAAATTTAGCGGAAACATTACATACTTTATAGTGGGGACATCAAGCAAAGCAACCATGCAGAAAAAGTGTGCAGAAAGGTCAAAGACTCCATCATTGGTAGTACCCTATCAAATTAGATATTGCCATGCGCATTCCTTTGTGAGGTGAAATGCAAATTTATGTACTCAAAATGATAAATTGTATGCACCAAAATACCCTTTTGAGCCTGATTCTCTCTTTCTTTTAGTTTTTAAAAACGTGTAGGCATGAAAATTATATTTCAAATGACAGATTTCCTTTTACCACAAAGAAATAATTTGAGAATAGTTAGTCAGTAACAGAACTATTATCTCATTTAAATTTGTCTAGAATTTATTACAGACGTAAAAACATTCAAGTTTTATTTAGTAATGATCATGAGAACCTACTTATCACGTACCGAAAATAACAAAGTGTAAAACCACTGAAGATTACTGCGACCAAACGTGGGATGTGCACATGGCTATTTTTATTGCGTCGAAATACCGTGGAAACACTTTAAGCCAGAAATTTTTATGATTAAAACGCGATCTCTAGGGCATAATTTTAATTTTCCATTTCGCAAATAAAAAACGGGAAGTGTTTTGCATACAAGTAAGAATGTAGGAATAAATTAAAAATTCTGATACATTTTTTGAATTTTTATAGAAAATTCCGATTAATTTAAAAAAAATCAGTCATTTTTAGCTATATGTGTTTAGAATAAGTTTACGGTCATCGTAACTTTTGAAAGACAGGAAAGTTGAGCATTTAATAGATTTATCACATCTTAAAATACGAGTTATTGCAAAGGCGTTAATTGACAGGAGCAACAGATGTTATCTAAACATCAAAGGTTAAAGAATCATGAGGTATCAATGAGAAAGATAATATTTAGAACTGCACTATTTCCTGCAAAGTATTGTTACGTAAATATCCAATTATTTGTTTCTATCCAAAATGTTTCATAACAGGTTTCAAACACGTCTAAAAATCTGCCGTAGTCTTAAGGCATGTGGATGCATAATAAGCGGTAGATGTTTCGATAATTTAGTGGCATCACTACATGAGTGTGCACATTACCCTGAAAAACGAAGGGTTATAGTAAAAACACCTGCCAATCAAGTAGGTATTTCTTGTTTTATGCCAAAACACACTGTGAAACAAGGACTATTGATTTTATGAGATTTATATCGTTCTAGCATTGGTTGGGATTTGTACCTTGGCGCTTGCCGAAGATGTAAAACCGGATACCACACACGAAACCACTGATCTTGAATATTCTACATACTTCAGAACATGTAAGTTCTTCTTTTTGTATTTTGATAACAAATTGCCTCAACTGCTTTAGCTGGCTAGTACTGCAGAAAGTAATTTTAAAACGTACCTTACATTACTTTATAGTTGGACCTTACAAATGTTGTCGCTCTGCAACACACTATTGCTACTGAAACAAACTTTACAGCAGAAAATAGTATCGATATTGCGGAAAAAACATCTACAACATCAGAAGTCATTTCTGCTTCCGAAGACGCGTCTACGCAAATACCGTATTTGTGGCTACCGTGTTTGTAACAGACGTACTCAGTTTTGCTGGAAGAGAAGGTGCTACTCAAAGAGATGGTACAGAAACTGCAGATATGGTGTTTGCAACAAACACATAATTTTGTTGGAGTTGTATATTCTACTTGAAAAAATCGTACGGGATCTGTGGCTATGTTGTTTTTCCCCAGCGAACACATTTTTGTCACCGTCACCAATGCTACAACAAGAAGTTGTACGGCTATTGTGAAAAATCCATCTACAGAAAAAGTAGCTACAGATGTTACTGCAACAAACCTCAACCACACAAACCATACTAAATGAAATGTAAATTTTATCATGTTTCTGTTAAATATACAAAAATGAGCATTTAAAAGCTGTTTCAACTTTTATAGCCCATATTCTCTCTTTTCATCACTAACATGTTGCTATAGGGGAATAGATGTGATGCCATCTGGCTGTTCATACCTAACTAATGGGTGCCTAGCTGCCTAATTTTTTCATCCGATATCACCGAAATTTCTAGGTACTAGGTACTTATGATCACCGAAACTTCTAGGTACTAGGTACTTATGTATTTCTATGAATTGTAATAGGTATCATGTAATAATTTCTATGGTTGGAATTTGAAACTTTCAGCATATGTTTATTTCATTATGGAAAATTATTTTGTAACGTTTATTGTGTTCCCGATTTTGCTGCATTTTACCGTAAAATCGTTGTTCGTGAATTTTTTAGATATCTGACATCTGAACTATGTTGAAAGCGGAAGGTATATTAAATGAAATTTAATAATTCGCAGGAACTTAAAGAATTGAAATTAGTTCTAGAACTAATGAATTGGGAAAAATGATATTTTGGACAAATTGTGAGTTTCGAATCACGTTACATAAAAAAAAACAAAAAACTATTGGCAACATTTTCTTTTAAGACTTAAATTATCTCCGCAGTAAAACCTCGAAAAGGTTTAATATCTTTAAAGTTAAATATGAGTAAACCATATTGTAGTTCCTGGTTTACTAAAATTACTTGTTAACAAGACGGTGAACACATTCATCCTTGGTCTGAGTTTTGAGTATGAACAGTGAAATCTTCACCATACTAAAATAAGCAGATCAAAGAATTTGAATTTCACTTTCTGCAAAAAATAAAATGAACAGTTCTTTTTGGTATTGATGATAGCTTATTTAAAGACTTACTAAACAAGTCTTAAAAGGTGTCTTGTTTAACTCACTGTTTCACACTACCAATGTTGCATAATGTTCTTGCGCGTATTTTAACACATACTGGTATGACGAAGGCCCTGTAACGCCCTGTCTGTAATTTTTAACAAGCTAAATTATCTTTAATTGATAGCCATTATAATTTAACAACATTCCTCCATTTCCAAGTAATTAGTTATATTAATGATTACATTTTTTCTTGATGATTTTTAGTGACATATCGGTAAATGTATTAAGAGTACGCAAATCCAATGTACGTTTGGCATTGGTTTTGCGTTTTTCTTGTTTCATGAATATTTCTTTTAGCATGTAAAACTTGCGAAATTTTCTAGAGCATTTATTATTGGTAGTTTGAATACACTGAAATATACTGAATGTGTGTCCCGCTATATGACCCATAAAACCTTTTTGAGTTTAAATAATTTATTTGTTTGAGTATGCAAGTTTGTGAATTAGTAGGATTATTGAGAAGTAAGTTAAAAATTAATTTCTTTTTCATGTTCTACTTCTCCTGGTAGTGCTGATTGTGTTAAAGTGAGAATGATAATCGATGCAACAGTTACACAGCATCATTCTAGATGAAGAAAATTTCAGTAAGCTCGTGTTTATAATGAAATGTTAAACAGGCCTTCTTCAACATGTAGGTGACCTACAATAATTTCGTATTGCCGACGTTTGCGGCAAATCTCCAAAAGTTAAAGAAATGATACAAAATGATAAATCTGTGTGTCTTAAAACAAAAAGTGGTGCAACAGCGTATCCGTGGGTATAATACGAAATGGCTGAAATGCGTGCCTGGAATGTCAATACGAATGGGGAAAATGAGTATCAGTGATGGTAGTAAAAGTTGTAAAACTGCCTGTTTCGGATAACAATATGAAATGCTAATACGAAATGCCTAAACTGCAATTCTGAAATAGTAATACGAAATTGCGAAAGCCTTTTTGCATTGGACATTGTATTTTAATAGCATTATCTCGAATTTATCCGATCAGGTAGAATTTTATTTTTCGATTTGCACTGGCCGTTGATTTGCACTGACCGACATGTCTTACATACAGAACTATTAACAATTTTTGTTTAATAATTTTGTGTTTTAAAAATTAATTAGGATTTTT
Source organism: Hydractinia symbiolongicarpus (assembly GCF_029227915.1). NCBI lineage: Eukaryota > Metazoa > Cnidaria > Hydrozoa > Anthoathecata > Hydractiniidae > Hydractinia > Hydractinia symbiolongicarpus. The sequence goes on from NC_079878.1 coordinate 11,576,392, forward strand.
AGAAAAACAGGATTATCTCCTACTTCTTGTTAAAAAATCAAGGAAGTGTTTTGTTGTCATGATTTTATCTAAATATTAAATAAATGTTCCTAAATTTTTCATTGCTCTAATCACTTTGTTTAAATTACTTTGCAAGTACTCTTTTTCCTATTAATGCGAACATGCTCTTAAACGAGACATCTTTATTTTCTTCTCTGTTACTTCCTTCTTCGTAATTTTTAGAAATTTGTGACTCCAAGGGGATCGAATGTATGCAAAGAATGATAAATAATAGCATTCTCATTACCACAACGCTTAAAGGGAGATTAATGTATATAATCACGTTAAAGAAACATTTACTTTGACAGAAGAATCAACCGTAAAACCTGGTACAATACAACATGTATTTTTGTTTGTTTCAATGCAATAATATCAGTATTGAAAAAACATTCGCCATAATACGGAGTGTACTTCACCATAAACTAAAACGGATTTTTAGTTCGTTAATTTAAGGTGTTTCTTTTTAATTTAAAATAAATGATAAACGGAAACATTCAGCTCTATTATAACTTGTTCATTCTATAATTACTTTCGATGGCGCAGCAATAGAATCTTCCATAATTAAATCGGCTAAAAATCTTGATTACATTAGCATTTTTGGGTGATTACAATCGTTACTGAGTGTGCAATTAACATAAGTTTCTGTCCCTAAAGAAGGCGAATATAGAAGTAACGATAGTTTCTGGAATACGCTACATTTCTCTAAACCCCTTGACTATCGTGCTCATCTGCCAAAAACTATCCTTGAAGTTCTAAACCATTCACCCCATGATATACAAATAATGTATTAATGGTTAGCTAATGATAAAACGAGTCTACTTATCACCTACTGAAAATATTACTATGTAAAAAATTTAATGATTGTCGACCAGTCGTCAACATGGCGCATGGTTGTTTCAGCAGCATTACAACACCACAATTGTCTTTACGGAATTATTAGATCATAAAAGAAATCACTAATTGTAGCACTTAAAGAGCAGATAATAATAGAATCAAACAATCAAAAGACATATTTTCTCACTCTTTAAGGGTTAAATGTGCAACCTCTTAAGAAAAGTGAGTTTTCACTTCTATTTTGGAAATGTAATAGGCTTACGGGGCTGTACATAGGGACTTGATGGTTTAAAATCGGCTGATGGGAACTAATCTGTGCAATAACTTGACTCAAATTCTGCTATGAACGACAGCTGGTCGGCATACTTAGAGTTGTCATGCAGTTGTCATTTTATTAGTTTATGCTGGAATAATACTTGACATATCAAACGTTAGGAAGGTCATTTCCTTCTACTTTTCAAAAAGAAAATCCTTATACAAGAAATAACTACAATCGTGGACAAACTCAACAAAACAATAACAGTTTTATTGAGACTTTTTATACATGATCAAAAGGTTCCAATGGCCTGTACTCCGCAACCAGCAGACTATCAAGTCGTTAACTTTGCAAATTTTGCTAGTAACATTTCCCAGCGCACCTGCACACCGAAATAATTCACGTCGGACGCCAAAAAAGTCCAAAATTAAGAGAAAATATTCGTGCTGATCCCAGCAAAAATTGGGACAGGTCAAGAGTTTGAGACTAACGATCTTACGTTATTTGATTAGACCGACTTGAAAATCACCAACTACTTTATGGCGAAACCTTATAACTTAAAATCCTTTGCAACTTCTATCTTTACTGACCTAATGCTCTCAAGTTCACATTTTAGATGCAACATTAAATTAATGAAGAATATTTAGGCTTGTATATTTATTGTAGATCTGATATAAATAGTACTTAATCACTTAAATAGAAGTCGAGCAACGAAAATGATCGCATTGCTGTTAGTAAAGCATCTCCCACAGATGAAGTCTGTAAACGACACTACACTACAACAAAAATCTGATGACATAATACTAACAACATATACTTCCGCTGCAAAACTTTTTCCTAAATTTCCTCCTAAAGGTAGAACGAAAGAACCTGAACCGTTAAACAGAAATTGTAGTGTCACTTCCTGTCCTGCTTTATTTAAATTATTTTCTTCCCTTGACAATTGACATCAATGGGTTTCCAATACGTCTAAAATGCAACTGTGGTCTTGATAACCTTATTAAGGCATGTGCTGATATAATTAGCGGTAAATATTTTATTCATTTATTTCATCTTTTCATGATTAAGCACTTTTTACAAAGGTATATAACGGGGAAAATATCATGCAGTTTTACATTGTGTCCCTGAGAGACAAAAGTATAGAAACAGGTAAGTGCATCTACTTTTTTTAACTACGACGAAATCTTGTGTTACACGACGGTTATTATTATACAACAAAATCTTTTCATAGAGAATGAAGCTGTACATAGCTCTTGCATTGATCGGCATTTGCGCTTTTGCGCTTGCAGAAGAAGTAGAACAGGATAACACCAGCGAATCAATTGATCTTGAAGATCCCACTTACTACAGAAGATGTAAGTTCTTTGTTTATAGTTTTTATAGGGAGTTTACTCAGTGTCTTCCGGTGGCCGTACCAACTGGAATTATGTAGTTATTAGATTTTTCCTACTTTTCTTCTTCTAGGTGGACCATACAGGCGCTATAGCTCTGCAACCCACTATTGCTACCGAAACAAACTTTATAGTAGAAAATACTATAGATATTGCGGAAAAAACATCTACAACATCAGAAGTCACTTCTGCTTCCGAAGACGCGTCTATGCAAAGAGGTATTACCGTATCTGTGGTTACCGTGTTTGTAACAGACGTACTCAGTTTTGCTGGAAGAAAAGATGCTACTCAAAAAGATGGTACCACATATGTGGATATAAAGTATGCAACAAACATACTCAATTCTGTTGGAGACGTCGATGCTACTCGAAGAGATGGTATAAAATCTGTGGTTATGCTGTTTGCAACAAGCACACGCAATTTTGTTGGAGACGTAGATGCTACTTGAAAAGATGGTACAGAATCTGTGGATATGGGGTTTGTGACAAGCGAACACATTTCTGTCACCGACGTCGATGTTACAGCAAAAAATTGTACGGCTACTGCGGAAAGTCTTTCTACCGAAAAAGTAGCTACCGATGTTACTACAATAAACTTCGACGAAACAAGCCATATTAGATGACAATTGTAACTTTTATTATAGGTGTTGGTCAAATATAAACAAAAGGAGCATTTAAAAGCTCTTTGTATTTATTTTTACCTATCATATTCTCCTTTAACTTCTTGGTCCAGTGAAATGTCCTTAAACACGCAATAAAATCATGTATGCAATTTTTACAATCTACAATTTAACTTTGCAGTACTTTGTATCTTACATCAAGTAAGCCAACTATGGGTACCAGTAATCTATGTTACAAATTTCTTTGGTAAGAATACAATTACTCCATATTCTAAAGTATTTAGTCTTTCCCGCTGGAGGCATGACATGGTTGTCTTAGGCTGATGTCAAAAGCAGTTAAGAATTCATCATGGCATAAAATAGAACGTTTCAGAAGGTATTACTTTTACGGGTGTTGTAAAAACGAAAAATGAACTATTCGTTTTTAATCTTAAGGATAACTTATTATATGACTTATTAGTCTTACCCCTATTCGGTCCAAGGTTGGGGAGAGGGCTGATTCCGATCCCCCCTGCCGTTTTTTTATTAATAACTGTTTTTTCTATGTTGCTTGGTTATGATACTTAATGAGTTTTTTATTTATCTATTAAGCACCTGTATGCGAAATATTTGGGTCCCATCCGCTCGGCGTTTTAGATATTAGCTATTACTCGAAATTATCCCTAAAAATCCAGCAAAGAGAAATACACATGCTGTTTTCTAAGTACGCTGTAGTTCTTTGCACTTTGTAGGTGCGTGTTCATAATCACTGCAATTAATTAATAACACAATTAGAGCTCTGAACCAGCTCTTGTCGAAAAGAAGTTGAGTAGTTCTTCAGTTCACGTAGGGTTAACCTTGTTGATGCGATTTTTTAAAGTTGGAATATCCATGTTATATTTTATACAATTTCCGAATAAAATTTAAATGGCGGTTTTAATACGCACATATTCGTGTAAACAAAGTCGACATTTGACTCCAGGTTGAGCATATCGTTTGGCAGATACTCAGTTGAAAGAACAATAGACGCCACGTTTTAAATAGACTGCGTGGCTGCGTCACATTATTTCTTGCGGAGCAAAAGTGATTTTGATGATATATTACAGTAAATTTATTGAGGTGAGAAAAACAACAAGATTAACTTCAATTCTGTTTGTTTCTAGTTAATGAAAATTTCATCGAGCTTATAAAAATAGCAGGCCCTTTTAGAACATTGATTTTTGTAAAAAAAGACATTTATAATTTACCTTGAATGTACTAAAATGTGTTACTACTTAAATAGGAACAGAACACTTGAGCACACACAAAAACGGCGAAAAGCTTTAAATATTCGATTTACTTTACAATTCGGTAAGAACCAAAAAAATTCTCTGTTTTATCATACACTGCTTCTTCTGCTAATGTTAAACTGACATCTGCATAACAGTTACGCAGAACCACTCTAAGTAAAGACCGTTTTAGTACGCGTATGTTAACATATGGAATACACCTTGTCCAACAGGTAGGTGACCTACGAAATTGGTGAATGGTAAATCTGTGTAGCAGTGGTAGTGGTACAAATGGCACTGTGTGTCTATAATAACAATACGAATTGCTAAAATGCGCATCTGGAATAAGAATACGAGATTGTCAGCCTTTTGCATCGGTTATTCATTTTAATGACGTCGTTACGAACTTATCCCCATTAGGTCGCATTGTATTTTTCGAATCGGACTGGCTGTTGCTACACTTCAAATTTATACGACATGTTCTTTATACAGAATTATTAACAACTTTTGCCTGATAATTTTTGTGCCTTACAAGCTAATTAGGGATTATAAAGTTTAAATTACATGCTTAAATACTTTGACATAACAGATGATTTTCTACTCCTTGACATAATTTTAAGAAAAGTGTTGGTGAAGGTATAGTTTTTCAAAAGATCTAATTAGGCGATTCAAAATTCATGTTATTAAGAATTCAATCAGAAAGTGAACAGCAACAGGGTTACTTTAATACACGAAGCACTGTCATCTTCTGGTTTGAAGTATTGAGTGTTGTGCCTTTGTTGTGTCTGTGAAATAAGCATCAAAGTTCAATGTTTTTAGTTAATTTAATTGTTTTAAAAAAATCCTTTTTTGTTTATTGAAATACTTCTTATTCGTAGCATCTAACTTCGTAATTGTTAACAAATTTCGTGTTTAGTGTTAGTGCATCAAATGGCAGGAAGAAAAATAATTACAGTCCTGAGTTTAAATTCATTTGCCGATTATATTGTTTTAGGCTAAGTAAACTTTTGTTATCAACATTACTTCGTATAAAGTTAAGATTTTAGCCATTTTTTTGTCATCATTTTTATGTGAATATAAGGAAATTATCGCTAAGAATTCCATTGATGTGCCAGTTCGATATTAGAAAAGCGTCTTTTTTCTGAGAAAAATGAAAGTTTGAAAAACCGTCATCACCATATTATGCCACAAGGCAGTTTATATCTTAACATACTATAATGTTTTTTGAATTACTTCACAAGTACTCTTTTTCCTATCAATGCAGACAGGCTATAACGAGGCATCTTTGCGTTCTTCTCTGTTATTTTAACTTCCTTTTTCCTAATTTTTAGAAACTGCAGGCTTTAAGTGTGTGCTTTGTTTATATTTGATTTCTAATTTGCAACCTCAGGTGCATTGATTTTTGGGGCATCTAGGGTCACCTACTGATTTTATTCAGCTTATCTAATGACGCTAAGCGGAGTTGAACCAGTTGCTAAAGAATGAAACCAATATTCAAATCAAACTGAACACAAAATTATTGCTTACTGTTAGATCATATATTGTTATAGCATTATCTTTCCAATAACCAAGTTTATTAACAAAAAGACGGTCATATCAACTAATCGATTTGTTATTTATAAGCAAATATTCTTGTAACAAGACTCTTGCATACCTTGAAGCCGAAAAAGCAAAAATAATTGTTTTTATCACTTCTTACTAATACAAACTATAGATATGTCGAACTTATTTGACATATTATCTTCCCTGTGAAATAACTAGAGTATATTATCGCTCTAATACCTGGTCCAATACCGCATGAATTTTTCTTTGTTTTTAATATAAAAGTTTGAAATAGAAAAGGCATATGTGTTCTCTATTGCTCTATAAACGAGGACACATTTCAGTTGGTTAATTTAAAAAGGGCTTTTAATTCATTTCTGTTTTAATTAATTCAATGAAAAATCTTGCTAATTATCGCAACATGAAAAAAAATTATATTGAAGAAGAACTAATTTGTTCATCACTAACATACTGCCAAGCAGTGACCGGGATTCGATCCGCGGTCCCCAGAACTGGGAGCCGCAGACGAACTCACTACCCTACGTGCGGCAATATGATAGCGATGAACTCAGATAGTTTATCCGGATGGTGTGTATACATATAGGTGAATATTTATCATAGCACATCCGTATTTCATTCTCAACATCCGTATTTCATTCTCTATTGAGAATGAAATACGGATGTGCTATGATAAATATTCACCTATATGAACAGAAATATTTAACGACACAAAAACTTAATAACAAACTGGATCAGCGTAAAAAATTGATTACTTTGTCACTTTTTAGTGAGTAGTATCGTTAATTAGTGATCAAGTCATTATTCATTTCTGTCACTAAAGAAGGCATGTTAGGAGGTAACGACAGTTTCTGGCATACGTTACAATTGCTTAAAGTTCCTAGATGAGTGCGTTAGTTTAACGGCAATATACTGCTTGACCTATTTGAACCTATTGTCTGTATCTACAAAAAGACCATCCTTGACATTCTAAAAAAGTTACCCCACAATGTAAAATAAATGTATTGATGGTTAGCTAATGATAAAACGAATCTACTTATCTCGTACTGGATATTTTAATATGTAAAATATGTCATGATTGGTGACCAGACGTCGAAATGACACATGGTTGCTTCATCAACATTACAATACCACAACTGTTTTTTTGGAATAATTGGATCATAAAAAATACTATTAGTTTTAGCACTCAAAGAGCGCAGATTAATTGATTCAAACAACCAAAAGTGATATTTTCTCACTTTGTGACGGTTGAATTTGTGACGGTTCAGCACTTTTAGATAAATTAGTTTTCCTTTCTAATTTTGGAAGGTGAAAGGCGTACTATGGCGTACATAGGGACTGGATAGTCTTAAATCAGCTGATGGTGACCGATCAGTGCCATGAATTTAAAAAATTATGCATATCTAAGAGGTATGCCCTCCGCATACAAAGCGTTAGCGAGTCAATTTCTCTCTCCGTTTGAAAAAGTAAAATACTTTTACAAGGAATAGCTACAATAAAGCACAATAAAACAATAGCTGTTTTATCGCCATTTTTCATACATGATAAAGGTTCCGCAAACAGTAGTCTACAGATTTGCTTATTTTGCAAAATTTTATAGTAACATTTTCCGGCGTACACACAAAAGTAATCCACGTCTGCCTTCATGACAGTCCCGAAATTCTTGAAAAATATTCGCACTGATATCAGAAACAATTGGGACGGGTCAAGAGTTTAGGACTTTCGATCTTAGAACATTTGATTAAATCGACTTGAAAATCACTGGCTATCCTATGACAGAACTCTACAACTTACCATCCCTTGCCAAACCTAGCATTACTGACCTAATGGTTGCAAGTTCAGACTCTATCTAACTCTATCAGATAACTTCAACAAAGCATATAAAAAAGCTTCTTCTCGTTTACGTCTGTTACAAAATCTGAGAAAGAACATGGACAATAATACTGCCACAACAATTTACAACTCTATGATTATACCACTGGTAGTTTTCAACAGTATCATAAATTTGAACTTGTCAAGAACCGAAATAAATAAATTGAATTCTCTGGACAGTCGTGCAAAACAGATAACCAAAAACGCAAACATCAAATCAACTTACACTGTTATTTTGCATGCTTGTAAAACGGTGAAGAAATGCATTACTGGTGAAACATGTAGTAACATGAAAGAATTAAATTCTCACTCCAAATGCACGAGAAACCAAAACTGTTTGCTGAAGATTCCAAAAATCAAATTGGAAGTAACACGAGGCAGTTTTCGTTATATGGGAGCGAAAATATATAATAGTTTGCCACTAGATATACGAAAAGCGACAACTGTGAATGATTTTAATCAAAAGATCAAAGATTTCGTATTTTAGATTATTATTTACCTAATATTTTTACGGTAGTTCTTAATTTTCTTTTTATCAACAGCTCTCTATTTTTGGTCTCGTATTAGTTTTCAACATTTCATTTTCTCACATTCGTTTCAATCTATCTAACTATTTATTTTGAAGAACATATTATATTATATAACATGTGCGCAGACTTATCATTTATAGTTTTCTATTTTTAATATATGCTTAGTAAATTTACCCTTCTCTCTCACATTTGTTTAGATATAGTCTGTTTGGGTATGTTTATAATCTTCTCTGTCTATTATATAAATATTTTTCTTTTGAATAGTTTATTTTATATATAATTTATTTTTTAAATCATTACTTTTATATTTTAAACAGGACACATATTTATAGCAGTTTTTTAAAACTGAAATGTACATATCCTGTATAAATATTCTAATAAATAAAAAAAATATATAAATAGATGCAAAATTAATCAATCGAGAATATTTAAGCTGCATTTTTATTTTAGATCGGAAAAAATAGTACTTAATCATTTAAATAGATGTCGAACAACGACAATGATCGCACTGTTGTTAGAATATTAGCTACAGATGTAGTCTGTAAGCGACAAGGAAGAAAAATGTTTATCATATCACCACCCTTTATTAAAAAAATCAATATTCCGCTGTCAAACTTTTCTTCAATTTTCTTTTAAAGATAATCTTTCATGCGTGCATTACACCGTTAACGAAAAAAACCTTTAATTAGACAAGTGTCACTTCCTGCCCTGCGTTTATTTAAAATATTTTCTTCCCTTGACAATTGATATCAATGGGTTCCAATACGTCTAAAATGGAACTGTGGTCTTGATAGCCTCATTAAAGCATGTGCTGATATAATTAGCGGTAAATATTTTATTTCATTTATTTTATCTTTTCATGATTAAGCACTTTTCAAAAAGGTATAAAACGGGGAAAATATCATGCAGTTTTACATTGTGTCCCTGAGAGGCAATAGTATTGAAACAGGTAAGTGCACCTATTTATTCCTTAACTAGGGAGAAATCCAGTGTTACACGACGGTTATTGTTATACAACGACATTTTTTATAGAGAATGAAGCTGTACATAGCTCTTGCATTGATCGGCATTTGCGCTTTTGCGCTTGCAGAAGAAGTAGAACAGGATAACACCAGCGAATCAATTTATCTTGAAGATCCTACTTACTACAGAAGATGTAAGTTCTTTGTTTACAGTTTTTATAGGGAGTTTACTCAGTGTCTTCCGGTGGCCGTACCAACTGGAATTATGTAGTTATTAGATTTTTCCTACTTTTCTTCTTCTAGGTGGACCATACAGGCGCTATAGCTCTGCAACCCACTATTGCTACCGAAACAAACTTTACAGCAGAAAATACTATCGTTATTGCGGAAAAAAAATCTACAACATCAGAAGTCACTTCTGCTTCCGAAGACGTGTCTATGCAAAGAGGCATTACCGTATCTGTGGCTACCGTGTTTGTAACAGACGTACTCAGTTTTGCTGGAAGAGAAGATGCTACTCAAAGAGATGGTATCGCATATGCGGATATGGTGTTTGTAATAAACACACTCAATTCTGTTGGAAACGTAGATGCTATTTGAAAAAATGGTACAGAGTCTGTGGATATGGTGTTTGTCGAAAGCGTACACATTTCTGTCACCAACGTCGTTGTTACAGCAAAAAATTGTACGGCTATTGCGGAAGATCTGTCTACCGAAAAAGTAGCTACCGATGTTATTACAACAAACTTCGACGATTTAAGCCTTACTAAATGACAATTGTAAATTCTATCACGGGTGTTGTCTTAATATAAGCAAAACGAACATTAAACAGTCGCATTTCTTTTGCCTTCATACACAAATGGCACAACACAAAATGAGAAATTTCTTTCAGGAAAAACGTTCTATTTTCGCGCCTAGCGAGACGTGTTTTCTGTTCAAAAAAAAGAACTTTTTAAAACTAAATTCAAACTATAAACAATTTATATAAAAATCCCCATGCAAAATCAGATCTGTTCCTGTTCCGGAAATCACTTTAAGGGAATATCACATGAAATCCTCTTGATTAAATGGATCTATATAATTCCAACAGATGGGACAGTCCCGTTAATACAAAAATTCTAGTTTTCTGATTGTGTTGCTAATTTATTTCCTTAAATGCAAAGTTTAATACTTCTGTTTTAGCTTCACGTTTTTTTTCTCAAGTTTTTGCAAGGAAGGGTTTTTAAGCCATTTGCGAAAAGATTTTGTAAGCTTTGCCCAGCAGTTTGACAGAAAGCAATATTTGACAGGAAGCAAGGTTTGACGGGAAGCAAAGTTTGATATGAAGCAAAGTTTCACACGAAGGAAGGTTTGACACGAAGGAAGGTTTTACGGGAAGCAGTATTGAAAGCAAAAATATCCGCCAGGACGGGTTACCATATTTTCCAGCTATATAATTATATTTTTTATTTTATCACTTCATGCAATTTTTTTTATTTTTTTAAATGGAGCATTAAAAATTGTGTGCCAGAGGCAAATGCACGTCACTAAATAATTCCTTCAGTCGTTTTTACTTGAAAACTTTTGAAACCTTACTCTTAAAGTTAAAAATTAGCGAAAAAGTTTCTAATTTGTTTCAAAGGAATTTTGAAATTGTTAAAAAATAATCCACTTTACGAAAAACCTTGCACCACAATAGAAGCAAAACGTGGATAGGGCGTTGTCATTTCACGCATAATGGTATTCCATGATGTGCTGAAACAACATGTCTCCCTTCATTGGCAGTGTGACTTAACGTGTTAAGTAATTGATGATAGGATGTCTTGACCGGATGAAAGGATGTCTTAAACTTATTCTCAACGCAGCGGACAAATTTTGTTCCCCATTATAAATACATTTTAGTTTTTCCAATCATTCATTAAAGACATCGTCCTTTCATCAATTATTTTACACGTAACTTACCATGAAGAGTGTCAATGTCAGTGCACTAAGTTATTGAAATATTTGCATCGTCAGGTTAAATAAAAGCACATCCTACAACACAAGCACATCCTATGTCTTTATGAAGTTAATTGCGTTAAAAAATCCCTAGTATCACAGGTTAATCGACACTTTTTCCCATATTGATTTAATAAACTTTACACTTTTGACAAAGTTTATATTACAGTAAACGGCGTAGGTATGAAACTGTATTTAGCATCAGAAAGCTTATTTGAAGACTTTGTTGCAGCCAACTGTATTTGGCTAGTTTCACTTTCTAGCCAGAGGTAGCTAACAGCTAGATAGCCACAGCCTGCAGTTTCTAGTTGGTAAAAATCTGATTGCGGAAGACAGGATTAAAAGCTCTTATCCCAAACTGAATAATAATGGTCCCTTTAAAATCTACGTTTGTAGCCAAAACTTATTCATTAGCTTAAACTTTATACACGGCATTCATACACATGTTAAAAATACGGTTGCTCTGCCAATCCCCTACAAAGCAACGTTAATACTCTATACTAACAGGCCAACAAGAATGCATGAAATACTGACGCAAGAAATATATGTACGAAGGGAGAATTTCGGGGGAGGGGGTATTATATTTATCTATTGGACACCTACATGTCAATTTTTTAGGTTCAGAATACCGGTTAATTTATCTCTTCTCTTTATAGCAGCTGCACCTAGAGGCAAACCAGAGAAATTTTCACAATTTTTGTGGGGTATTAGATTGAGCATAACTAAACGTGCACGTTGGCTCCCCAAGTGTTGTAAAGATCGTGGAATGGATAGACGTTCTATCCAAATAGCAATCGATCGATTGCGTGGGTACAGTAATCGCCCGGTACAATCGTATGGCATAACATTGTGTGACATGACAAATAGAGATAAACAATGGCATCATGTTAATGATTTGTACCACACTCTGGCTAGACTTAGCGTCGTCGTGCCAAACTAGCAAATTTGTTCAGACAAAAGAAGTACGTCGTTTTCTTTTTTCTCTATCTTAATACCCAGAAATTTAGCTCCTTTCTTAGGACAATTATCCCACCACAACGTAACTTTTACACCACGTCACATCACTAATTTTTGTGATTGGTCTTATCAGATTTAACTGCATGTACAGCGCCATATTTTTAGGCGAGATCAACACCTACTTTAAAACCGAAAAGTCCTGAACATATAAAGTACGTGCACAATATGCAAAAAGCACGGACATGATTTTCCTGATATTCATGCTCGTATTGATTCCTCTGCACTGCGGAAATTGCTTTCTGTACCACTTTAAGACATTGCGCAGACCATTCTGCTTAGCAAGTTCAAGAAAGAACCAAAAAATAAGTGAAGGAACAACGTGCTCAATATCAGTGTTTTGAACGTCTGCTAGAATTTGCCAATTTTTTTCATTAGTGAATAAACGAAATAACATCAACAATTAAACGAAATTTTTTAATGCAATTATTCACACATGGTGACCTCTTGAGTTACTATTGATACTGCTTTCAAAGAGGGTCCTGCGAAGGGTTTCCTAGTGTCAGTAGTCATTTAAAGCTCCCATTTAAGCTACTAAAGTCGTTCAAGCACAGCAATCGCTCAACTAGACAACTGCCTAAGATATCAATGCTATTCTCATTCTACGCTTTACAACAAAGCTACAAGAGAACAACTAGAATTTGTCAATTATGGTTTGCGTTTAATATTTCCGCCATAATATCGATAGCTATTTCTTAGGCAGACGTATCATCCACAATACACGTACAGTTTCCTGTCTTAGCATCTTCGACGGTAGCAAAAGTGAGTTAAACTTGTTGCACACGCGAAGCCAACATACTCCATAATATCTCTCCTTGTAACATCTACGTCTCAAACAGAAGTGAGTGTTCTTGTTACAAATACGTTCACCACACACAAAGCGTGCGTGCGTGCTTTTCTATATAGACATGTTTGCGGAAACAGAATTGCTTTTGGATATTTTAGATGTTTCTCCCACAGTTGTATCGTTCAATAACAATAACAATGAGTGGTCGCAGAATTGTAGACTTTTTTGAGAGGACCACCTAAGGGTATAGATAAGCTCATAATCGTGGGTAAATCATAAATCATATTTTGTAGCGAGCAGGGTCTTCGGCATCCGTGACTTCGTCTGTAAGATCCTTTTCTACTTTCTCTAAAAGTGCTAAAGCACAAATGCTAATGAATGCAAAAGCTATAGACAGCCTTATCCTAAATGAAATAGTAGAAAAATCAAAACGTTTTACAATTGAAATCTTCTTCTTCTTCTTCTTCTTCTTCTTCTTCTTCTTCTTCTTCTTCTTCTTCTTCTTCTTCTTCTTCTTCTTCTTCTTCTTCTTCTTCTTCTTCTTCTTCTTCTTCTTCTTCTTCTTCTTCTTCTTCTTCTTCTTCTTCTTCTTCTTCTTCTTCTTCTTCTTCTTCTTCTTCTTCTTCTTCTTCTTCTTCTTCTTCTTCTTCTTCTTCTTCTTCTTCAAGTCATTTGCTTCTGTAGACTAATCCCTTTATGTTAAAATAAACAGGGAGACGGGACGTCAGTCCGCCATTTTGACGAACCTTTTTAATGAATGCGTTAGATCAAGTCAAGTTTTTTCTACTTCATCAATTTTATCGACGTTTTGTGTTTCATGTTTGTCCGATCCGGTAGCAGAAAGACGTTGCATATTGTGAATCAGTAAACCATTGTGCATGCTACATTTTATGACGCCCTTGGCAAAATCAAAATAAGAAAAATTGAGCAAGTTTGTGGTTTATAGATCAATTAGGGGTCCTAATATTTTCAAGCATTCTTTAGAGATTAATTAGGCTCTTATTTGTGATGCATAGAGCTCTCTCTAGACGATTAAGTTAAATTAAGTAGATGGTTCTGCATTTTATGTCATGCAAGCGTTTTAAAATACCTTTGACTTTAGTGATGACTTTATACAGCACTTTTTGACATTGTCATGCCAACTGGAAAAGATTTGTAGTAGCCGATCACCATTAGATTAGGAAAGTCTGTTTCTTTGTATTTCCTTGATAAAAAACACCTAAGATTTCATAAAATCTATACCCGTTGTTTCTATGTATTTTAAAGGCGTGTTACAGGTACACGCAAGCGGGACTAGTGGAATAAAGAGAACGGTTGAACCCGTCAATCTATCCACTGGTTGCCTACTAGTCTCTATATTAATAGCTGTTTGCCTGTGTCTACGCAAAATGGCTACACCAAAGCATACCTTCGGAACCCTCTTCCACATGGTAATTTTATTACTCCTGCTAACAGACGAACCAGAATGCAAGACATAGCAATGCAGTGATATTTCGTTGAACGTCCCTATGTTTGTCTATGAGCCACAATGGTGTCTGAGCGTAGCTATGGACGAATTGATTGTGATACAGATTTACCCGGCAAAGTAAAAGAAAGACATGACATTGTGGAGAAACGATCAACCATTTCTGCATGCTTTGTTTATATGTCACACAACGTTATTATAAAGAAACATTAAACAATAACTTTGTGACTTAGTAGTCATTTAAATTCCTATTCTTGTCATGTCATGAAAGAAAAAAAACACATGTTTGTTTTAAAGCTCTTTGATACATTTGCAATTCAGGGATTTAATACTTTTAAAATCTTTGTTTCCGACGTTTGCTGGGGATGGTAAACATATTTGTTTGGATTATTTGGGTCATCAAATATGCATATGCACATAAAACAATGAATATAAATGTTTCACGCGGTCTCACATAAACT
This sequence comes from Hydractinia symbiolongicarpus, assembly GCF_029227915.1. Lineage (NCBI taxonomy): Eukaryota > Metazoa > Cnidaria > Hydrozoa > Anthoathecata > Hydractiniidae > Hydractinia > Hydractinia symbiolongicarpus. Next base: position 11,591,406 of record NC_079878.1, read on the forward strand.
TCTCTTGAAAATTCTGCTGTGACATCGCAAACTTTTATACAACAGTCTATAAATTTACTTGGCAGTATTTGTGCAAATATTCTCTAGCTATTCTTGTGCAAAAGCGGAAAGAACGCTGCATTGCGATATTTCGTACAAACCCGTGGCGACGTCAAAAAGCACGTGAAATTTGATGTTAACGACTCTTTTCCGTACCTAATCAGTCTTTGTTGTTTTTGAGAAAAGAAAGTATATTTTTCCATTCTTTCGCCCAATTTTGCGCTCTAAAATAGTGCTTTTGAAATTAGTTAAAGAAAAAATTAAAAAAATCATATTATAATCAGATTTTTTAACATCGTAATGCAGTATTCCTTTATTTATTCATTTTACTCATTTATTGAAAAACTTAAAAATACAAAATATACCTTTTCCGAATTTCATAAATTATAATAATTATGACGTCATCCCAAATTTTATAATGGTTCTGTGCTCTTCAAATAAAGATATTCGGATAGAATATTAAATTATCACGAGAAAAATGAAGTTTTTAGAGCAATATAATATTCTGGTTGGATTTTATTTTGATTTGAAGATAATAATTATTTTGAAAACGAGACTATTCTTGGAAAGCTCGGCTATATTAAGGGTTTGACCGTAACCTTCTGCTTCGAATGGAGGCACTTAACAAACAGAAATATTTACGAAATTAGGTAATTTGTTCTACCTTTTTGTTAAGGAACTTAGGGATAAGAATCGTTTTTAATATCGACTGTTTTAATTGAGTTTGGCATAATTAGGAAATTCGGGAAAGGTAAAAAAATTAAAAGACAGGAAAACTAGTAGAAAGATTTATCTAGCAATGCAACGGGTATGACTGCACAAAAAGATGTTAGGAAACACGACAGCATGTAACAACTAAATTGCATAAACTCCATAAAAAATGTGATAAGCTTCAACATAATTTTGTCAATCAAAATATATCGCAAAGCCCGTTAGAATTCTCAAAGGGTTCAGTTTGTTTATTTCAGTGACCAAGGAATTCAAGTTCTACACCTACTGAGAAAGAGCAAGAGCGAGCAAGGTTGAGTTCCACTTAAGAATTTTTTTAATTAATATTCATAAAGTTACTGATCTGTTGCTTTTGTCTCTTTGTCTAAAACCCAGATTAATTGCGGCCATTTTTGTTGGAACTCCAAATCTTCTACCAAAGCTTGGTAAAACAGCTTTATACTTCCTACCAAATTCTTCTGGAATCTGAGAAACATCTTTGGCTTTCTATGTAACAAATAAATCTGGCACACCCAGCCTTTGGCAAAAAAACTGAGATGATGGTCTACAGTATCCACTTCTTTTACATCATTGTCAAATTTACACATCTTGGCAATTACCTAAATTAGAAAGTACGTTAAAAATTATTTTGTTGAAGCACAATGGTTAACCTGGGTAGGGTTACCAAATAAAAATTTATGGATGAAAAGTGACGAAATTTTAAATCTTATGCTATGCATCCTGGATATAAACCTTGGGTTTTAGCATTTATCTGTTAGACACCAGCTTTGGCCGTTACTCGAAACTACCCCTTAAATATCTAGGAAATCTTTTTAATTGGGAAACAGGAATGCCTTACTACATAAACTTACAAGACAATTTTTATTTTATCAAGCTATTTCCCGATTACGTCGGATTTTATACATTTTATACGACAAATCATATTTTCGGAAAATGATTGTTAATTTCCATGCGAATTGTGGAAATTGAAACAGGAACATATTTTTCATTTTGATATCAGAAACTTTAAAGGAGAACTGTGTTGTTGTGCGGCTGCTGAATAAAAGTTTATGATGAGTGTTGATTTTAAAGACCAGACTGATTGGCTTAGGCGTCTGCTCCATGAAAAAACCCCACTATAAATCAACTTTGTTTGAATTGTTGTGGGTGCTAAATTACTTATAATTGAGTAATTTTACAAACTTTTTTATGAACATTTGCCAAACAGGTGACTTAAATAAAAAACAATGGAATATATTTCTATTTATTGTGATGGTCACGGATCAATGTACACAAAAGAATTAAAAAAGAAAAAGCTAATGACTTCAAAAATATTACCACTGAATTTTAAATAATATTGAATATTGAATAATATTAATATTATCATGTCATGACGAAGCGAGTTTATTCTAGTCTATGTTTCGACAGCTACAGCCTAGAATAAACAAGTTTGTTTATGACATGATAATAATATCTATATCATTCTAAAAAGAATAAATACCAAAGTCATACATACCGCACGTAGACTGAGCACGCGATATTTGTTTCTTTTCAGGATTCCGCTCAATTCATCTCTTTTCTTTATAGCAGCTGCAGTTGGAGGCTGTAGGTAAAACAGAAAATTTTTCCCAATATTTGTGGAATAATACAATGAACATAAGGCAACCTGTACGATGACGTCTCATGTGCTGTAAAAGAGGTGAACCGATAGTATCGGGTTGATCGCAGTCGGTAGAGCAACCCCGGCAAGTGAGAGGTCGTGGGTTCAAGTTACATGCCACCCATCTTCTTGGGACACTTTGCTAATTTCATTATTCTATTATCACTATTAGTATTTGCCGTTAGTTTAGTTTTTATTATTTTTTTAATTATTAAGTTATTTTAATAATCCCTCTGATAGAACATAATAATTAAAATAATGCTTAATAATTAAAATAATGCTTAATAATTAAAATAATGCTTAAAGGGGTTACGAAACGATTCAGTAAGCTCAATCCCTGCAATTTCCGAAAAATGACGTGTAATTGACGGACCACTCAAAATATTAAGGTGCAAGAAATTACATAAACTTTAGAACCACATAGAGGCCTAGACAACTTGTTTATGAATAATTTATTTTTTATGATAAACTTGCTACTTTTATTTTCTAAAAATAGAATTCTTTTTTAGCGGTAAAATAACCTACGGTCTGTAAAATATATTAAATATCAGTAATCGAAAGTTGGTTTTGACGATGGGACAGAGACTGGCTTTATTGTACAATAAACTTATATGTTTCTATACGAAATGTTGAAGGATAAAGCTAGCTAGTTGATTCAAAAGGTTTTAAGTTTATTTTATTAGAAAGTTTGAGTTAAAAGCAAGGTAAGTACTCATCTCGAATAAATCATGGATATTCAATATATGTAGGGAACTTTTCTGTCATTTTCAAATATAATTACACGCCCAATATAATATTTGAGATGATTTAAGTTGTTGTTTATGTTCACAGTATTCATAAACGTTTCCACCGCCATTATTTCGACTTCGTGTAAGTTCCTAAAGTCGAAAACCAGTTTCGCAGCCCCTTTAAAGATTATATGGCATGGCAACCAAAGATTTGTAAAGACTTTAATTTAAGGATTTGTACAGTAGACTATTTATAACTCCAATACTGACAGGGAAAAATCGTTGGAGTAATATAGTGTTGGACTAATAAAACGTTAATCTATCTCTTGCGTTTTTTGCATATATAGCTTTTCAGCAAGGTCCCTTAATGCCCTTATAATTTCCCATTATTTCTTTTGCTTGTAGTTTTCCAGGGTCAGCTGCCTAAAACAATTCTTTCAAGACGCCTGCGCCAAATGGCGTAATGTCAAAACAAAGAAGGTGAGTATTTACAAACAATTCGTAAACCAAATGTGCTCTTCAACTAGCATTAGAATCACTTTTAGTTCATGAAACATGTCTTAATGTTCGAGTTATCGAGAAAAAATGCTCTATGGGACAAAAATAATTGTTAGAATTAATGAACTGTGCTGAAAAGTGTTCGAGTTAAGTAAAGGTTCGAGTAATCAAAATTTGAGTTATAGCTAGTCTACTCCATCACTCTTTAGCAGAGATAACGTCCTCGTGCAGAAATAACAATTTTTATATTTGTAACATTCTGACCGAATTACACAATAAAAGTACCTGATACCCTTTTTTATTCGTCATCTTAATACCAAGAAATGTGAAGTATTCGTTTAGCAGTTGGAAGTAAGCTCCAAGATTCTTTTGAAGCTAAGGAGATAACAATTAAAGTTTAAAAATAAAAGTTATTTCGACACAAAATCAAACATAAAATGCTTCTTCAATCGTAAACTTCTAATTTAATTTGAAATTAAGATTGGTGTAGAAATATTTAAATATTCAAATTTGCTTACTTTTCCCTGTCTGTTGAAACCAATGATATCTTTGACTGTAAACTTGCATACATCTTTGTGGTGTCTTTCACTGTTCGGTATCTTTGGTAGTTTCTTAAAACATAAATGTATGTATAAAATGTTTGTATGAGTAGCTGAAACTAGTCGTTACTCCATCAGGAAATCCGCAATAATTAGCCCATAACTGCTCACAGTTGCCCTTTTTGTTATATAGGCAGACAACAGGTAGTATAATATGGACTAAGATTGATCCGCGGAAAAGTTTACTGATTCGCTTTAACGAAAATTAATGAATTCCTTCGGGGCCTAAGATAAGGCCGCGCTTAGATATTTCGAACACGCAGACGGAATGCGATTATTGCCTTAAAAACTAATCCCTAACATGCGAAGTGTAGTCTGGCAGAGACACGGATCCGATAAGCTATTTGATTAACTAGTAAGTAAATACGTGACGCAAATACATTATAATCGCTATAACTTAGACTAAACCTCCTTGCTTAGACTTCAAACGACAAACGTAAAATGTAATCCGAGATCCATTTTAGAATATTTTAAGCAAATGATATGCGATGCCCATTTTCAAAGAGACTGTCTTATACAGTAAACAGTATAACTTCTTAGAATGCCGGCGTCAGCAAAAATTTGATTAAAATATACCGTAATGCTTCGAATAGTTAATTAAATTTTTTAACATTTTTGGTGTGCGTCTATTCGAGGGGGCGTTTAAAAGAGGTGGGTGTTCAATAAATCTTTTAAACTTCGTCTCTTTTGCAGTTTTTAAAGATACCAATATTTTAAACTTTACAATATATCTAGTTCATCGCCATCTATGTCAATAATATTGAAATCAGGGGAAGCATGAGCTACATCTTCTTCTGTGATCTCGAATGGATTTTTATCTAAGTCCTAATCGGCGAAATTCAACATTTGATTTTCTGTTTCTGTTTTCTGTTTTCTGTTCAAGGGAGACTCTATTAGAGGGAGCGTTTATTTAAAAAATGACTGAAAAGGAGGCGTCTGTTCGAGGGGGCGTTTAATAGAAGGGGGCGTCTATTCGAAGCATCACGGTATACGAATTTGCTTCCTTTAAGAACTGTCAAAGCAGAGTAGAATTTTTCAATGAATGTATACAGTTACAATTACCACAAGCTTTCGAAAACTGTCGGCCTTTGCTGCAAAGTTCTCTTTCTTCATCTCTGTTACGATGATTTTTATTTTCTCTTGAACTTGAGGTGTCATTTTGACATCACAGTAGCCATTTTTCTCTCCATCTAAACAAAGTAATTGCTTACATAGTTATATATTAAAGTATAATACTTTCTTTAAATGTTAGAAGGTCTTTAAAAATCTATATTATAAAACCCGTATACGTCTGTCTGTCTGTCACGAAAAATGGTACCGCAAGTAGTGAGACGCTCGCAATGCAGTATAGAAAGAATGGTCAAACCCGTGGATTTTTCCATGGGGGACGGATTAGTAGATATACATGTTCTTTCACCCAAAATTAAGTCATGTACCTTTTTGTGTTATTTAATGTAAGAAGGGGTCACCTAGAAAACAAACTATATCGCATGGGACCTTTTCTTATCTTATGTCCCCTTCTTAGCGCTAAAATACAAACTGAAAAGCATTTCAAGATTTATTACCGGTTATGCTTCTTAAAGACCACCACTGTGAAATATGGGAAACAAGTCTTTCATAGGTTTATTATTCTTCAACGGTATTGATTCAGAATTTTTAAGACAAAAAGGACGTCAATGCATAGTAAATCTAGAACTTTATCGGCAGAATTTGTCGAAGTCAAAACTGCAATAAAAAAATCAGTTCCACATTAATTATACGCGGCGGTAATGTCTGACACAAGAAACTGAAAACAATTGGCATTCTACTTTTGAGGATCTTGCTTGGCGTGGTTTCGAGAGTTATGCAGAGAGAAAACCGTATAAAGACCAGGTAAGTTAGCACTATTTCAACCTTCAAAGTACCTAATAAGCCTTAAGACTAATGGATGACTGGTCTAATGTTCCCAGATTTTATGCTTTTAGAATTTTTGAATTTGTTTCTATCTTTTGGGAAAAATATAGCTAAATTAGCATGCCTATAAACTTTCAGGTCATTTGGGCTTCATAAGGTTCGGATTTTGTGGCATTATATTGTTACGTTAAACTGTTCTTAATTTACGAGCCTAACTTTTAAACAAAGATCAAATTTTTTATAATTAAATAAACCTTTGGAGCAGCAAAACTACTTGCAGCTTGATGTTAAACCTTTGACACAATTTCTTGGAGAGAATTTCGAATATTTTGTTTATCTTCTTTCAAAAAACATTTGTTTTAAAAAATTGTGGCACACTAAAGAAAATAAATTTGGGAAGTGTCTATTTGATGACGTATTCGATTGACGACAAGCCCAATCGATGTCGACTTCTCTTCGGAGTTTCACTTTTAAGGCACTTTCTGACTCCTTGTGCAACACAGCATCTAATATTTACAAGTGTAATATATTATTCGGAGAAATCGTTAAACATCAATCAAAATGCAGGAAAGCTCCCTAAAATTGACGACGATAATGGCAATAGGAGTTGCAGTGTTGCTATTTTCTGCTGTTGGTTAAGAAAGATGCCGCACCATCTAAATTAAACTTTATCATTAATATCACTTGGACCTCTTCAGGTAAATTTTGTGCTTGAAAACAAGTAATAGACAGTTTTAAAAATGTCTTCTAATACAAAATGCACATCATGTCATAAGACTGTGTAATCTGCTGGATAGTACCTACAATGATACCTGGTCTGGTTGTCAAAATAAAAGTGACAAGTTGTTCTTATTTTGTTCTTATATTTTGAGCATTCTTTACTTATTGTACAGTACATTACATTTTTTTTTCTGAAAAAAATTTAACTACACCCTTCGCAGAATCTTAACAAAAAAATTTCGCCTTATTTATCCATATTTTGTTGTTGCGAGTTTTACGGCGGATAACCTTGTGTTTTTTCAAGAAACGGAGATGTCAGTAAATCTTTACCCTTGCTGTTGTTTTCATTCGGTTGTTATACAGCCATGCCTCCTTAATGTTCCTACAAAATTGTTCGTATAAAAAATATCTTTAAAAATGCTAATACTTACTACCAAATTGTGTCAAAGAAATAAGACCAAATAAAAATAAAACTTTATCTGCTTTAAATTCCATCTTTAATTGTTGCGTCAGTTAATCTCGGATCGTAGTATATAATGTGTTTACATGAATCAAAAGCCATTCTTCCCTTTTGCTAAAGATCAGTTAATTCGTAAACAAACTGTTAACAGCAATTTGCAGAATATGAGGATAAAGGTGCCTCTGGAAGGAAGTTAACGTGGTGTTTATTCTGTACAATGCGTTGAAAATGATGTTAATCCGGAACAATGTTGTATCGAATTATCAGAGTGGCAACTGAAATACGTGGCAAGTTTTTCTAATATACTACATATCACCTGGATTGACATGGTTATTAATAATGCGCTTGTTAATTGAGATGGCTGTGTTAAGAAAACACTTTAGGGGCTGTTCATATGGGAAATATTTCCTCGGGAACCGGGTAAATGTTTTAGCATGATATCAAATCAAGATCTCGGGTTGTGAAAGGGGCTACGAACCGGTTAAAATGCACACATTCCGTATATCCCACGCACATATTAGAAATGCGGCAAACGCGTTTTGCGCAATGAACAGACCGGTGCAATTTGCTCGCTGGTTCAATATTTTTTTTTCAAAAAGTATATTACAAAGAAATATTTCAGCAAGACTCATTCTAGATATATCTATATATCTTCGAGTCTGTAAATTACATACATGCTGAAAAATAGCCATTTTTGTTTTTCGCCGCCATCAGCTCGACTTCTGTGTAAGTCACTAAGGTCGAAAACCAACAGCCGTTCCGTAGCCCTGTAAACAAAATTTCGTTGCGTTTATATGAGAAAAAATTTTTACCCGCCAAACGAGATCTCGGGTGCGCATGATCGAGGTCTCGGTAATGAATTTTCCCATATGAACAAAAGTTTCCTCGGTAAATTAAAAAACAAAACAAAAAAAAAACAATAGATTCTTATCACAATAAACAATAGGAACTTATCATAGTTCAGTTTTCTAATGACAAATGAACAAAAAGACAAAATTATACCATGCGGAAGTATTTCCCATATAAACAGCCTCTAAATTGCCAAGATATATTTAGCATGAAATACAATTTTAAAAAATGTTTTTTCTTTATAGTCATCAACATAACCCCCCCTCCCCCTGTTAATAGAAAAATTGTTTCTATTATCTTACCCACTAAAAAAAAAATTTCTAAAAAAAGGACACGGAAATAATTACACGGTTGAGTTAAAAAGACACATTGCGTGATACTATTACTTTGCGTTTTCACTATTCTGGTTTAACTTTATGCTATAGTGGTTTATTTATAAACAGCCTGCATAATCTACTTCCGCACCAACACAGTAAAGCGGAACTGTTAACTGGCCAATGACATAAGACCAAAAACTTTCACAAAATTTTGTGACTTTACATTATATGTTAAATATAAATTTATTCAAAACGAAAAAAAAGTTATACAAATCTCTTTTTCTCTCCACCTTCTGGCACAACGCATTCCAATAATAATAGTAAGAATATGAATGAGAATAAAAATAATAACAAATTTGCAATTCACGTTCTTTCAGAACTGCTAAGGAAATTAAATTTGATCGGGCACTGTAAAAATAACACTAAGAAGTTGTTTCCATCAACTACATAGCATCTCAAAATAAATGAAGTTAAGGGCAAAATGGCTTAAAAAATCATCTAATTCAAACACTACCATTTGGCGGTGCGAGCACATCAATCGTTTAACAAGCTACACACTTTAAGTTATTAATTCAGTCTCATTTTTGAGTGCTGAGCAGAAAGGTGGTTTAACCCAAGATCTTTCGCAAGTGGAAGCAGACGCTTTATTGCTACGCCACCATCTGTTCAGTTTTGAAGCTCTTTAACAGACATTTGCTAGCATGACGGCAAGCTTAAATTAATTCTGATTGCTTGTTCAAATGTTCTGATTCAGATGAAATAATTGTAAAAATTACCGATCAAACAAGGTTGTATATTTTGCCGGAATTGACATACGGGGTAGTGCAATCGATGAAAAATATTGGTGTGAGAAATAAGTGTGTCAGCAAAATATTAATCCATACTTATTAAACACCAAACATTTTTAAACAACTTTCAAGCTCTATGGAAACAGCTTATTTACTTGTAAGAAAAATATGTAATAGGAAGGTCAATTATACGATGCACAGCGTAGGTGTGGAAATGAAGTTTCACTACAATTGCATAATAAAAAAGGGAACCTCTTGTGATAATAAACAATTTAGGATTTACTTATCAATAAACGTCGAAAGTAAGATCTTTGAGTGAGTATAAACCTGAACATTCTGGGTACTTTTTTTTAGCAGCATTTTGTGACTTCCATGGAACTTTTGAAACAAGTCTCAGTCATTATAATTTTTTTTCGTGATTTTTTCTCTTTCACAACAAACTTTTTTGAAATGACGAAGAATGATGTTGTGGAAAATGTGGTACATTCGTAGACCTGAAACTGCAGCAGAAGCTACGCACAAAAACATAGTAAAAGTAAAAGTAAATTTCATTGCGTTATCAGCTTCTATTCAACCAATTCACGAACGCCACAAATTTTTCAGCTGCAAAATATTCGAGTTAAATTGAATACAATATAAGTACATGGTAGTAGTTTTATCTCTGCATCAACTCTATTTTGAGCAGATGTCAAACCATCTATGCGTGTCCACTGCAAAACGTAGCGATCTTTACGCAAGCCGAACTGTGAGATTCACATACAAAAAGCAACTACTCACACGCAAATGAACAAAAAACAATAACGCCAACTCGGCTTAAAATATCACGTCTTTGATCACGGTCTTTAAACAAATGAGAATGTAAGGAAAATATTGTAGTGCTGTAGTATAGTCGTACTTGGCCATCATATTTAGCATGTTAACTTAAAATAAACATTAACATTACCTAATATACTTTGAGGCCTGGGGAGACCCAGTGTTGTATGCGAAATGTAGCACTTACAGATAAACTTTCTTGTGGTATATTTGTGTGTCATTGTTTTTCCCACAAAATGTCTGATACGTTATTTACACGAATGCTACATTATCATGCTGAAATGTAAATATTAAGAGCATTATGCAATAACTGCAGAAATCAAACATATTTTAACTTCTCAATTAAGCAGCTAACATTGAAAGGCTGATATAAAAAGCCAATTCGTTTAACCTTAAATTTTTTATTTCGTAAAAGTTTATCCAGTATTGTTTTTTGTTCATTTGCGTGTGAGTAGTTGCTTTTTGTATGTGAATCTCACAGTTCGGCTTGCGTAAAGATCGCTACGTTTTGCAGTGGACACGCATACATGGTTTGACATCTGCTCAAAATAGAGTTGATGCAGAGATAAAACTACTACCATGTACTTATATTGTATTCAATTTACCTCGAATATTTTGCAGCTGAACAATTTGTGGCGTTCGTGAATTGGTTGAATAGAAGCTGATAACGCAATGAAATTTACTTTTCCTTTTACTATGTTTTTGTGCGTAGCTTCTGCTGCAGTTTCAGGTCTACGAATGTACCACATTTTCCACAACATCATTCTTCGTTATTTCAAAAAGTTTGTTGTGAAAGAGAAAAAATCACGAAAAAAAATTATAATGACTGAGACTTGTTTCAAAAGTTCCATGGAAGTCACAAAATGCTGCTAAAAAAAAGTACCCAGAATTTTCGGGTTTATACTCACTCAAAGATCTTACTTTCGACGTTTATTGATAAGTAAATCCTAAATTGTTTATTATCACAAGAGGTTCCCTTTTTTATTATGCAATTGTAGTGAAACTTTATTTCCACACCTACGCTGTGCATCGTTTAATTGACCTTCCTATTACATATTTTTCTTATAAGTAAATAAGCTGTTTCCATAGAGCTTAAAAGTTGTTTAGAAATGTTTGGTGTTTAAAAAGTATGGATTAATATTTTGCTGACACACTTATTTCTCACACCAATATTTTTCATCGATTGCACTACCCCGTATGTCAATGCCGGCAAAATATACAACCTTGTTTGATCGGTAACTTTTACATTATTTCATCTGAGTCAGAACATTTGAACAAGTAATCAGAATTAATTTAAGCTTGCCGTCATGCTAGCAAATGTCTGTTAAAGAGCTACAAAACTGAAGAGATGGTGGCGTAGCAATAAAGCGTCTGCTTCCACTTGCGAAAGATCTTGGGTTAAACCACCTTTCTGCTCAGCACTCAGAATGAGACTGAATTAAAACTTAAAGTGTGTAGCTTGTTAAACGATTGATGTGCTCGCACCGCCAAATGGTAGTGTTTGAATTAGATGATTTTTTAAGCCATTTTGCCCTTAACTTCATTTATTTTGAGATGCTATGTAGTTGATGGAAACAACTTCTTAGTGTTATTTTTACAGTGCCCGATCAAATTTAATTTCCTTAGCAGTTCTGAAAGAACGTGAATTGCAAATTTGTTATTATTTTTATTCTCATTCATATTCTTACTATTATTATTGGGATGCGTTGTGCCAGAAGGTGGAGAGAAAAAGAGATTTGTATAACTTTTTTTTCGTTTTGAATAAATTTATATTTAACATATAATGTAAAGTCACAAAATTTTGTGAAAGTTTTTGGTCTTATGTCATTGGCCAGTTAACAGTTCCGCTTTACTGTGTTGGTGCGGAAGTAGATTATGCAGGCTGTTTATAAATAAACCACTATAGCATAAAGTTAAACCAGAATAGTGAAAACGCAGAGTAATAGTATCACGCAATGTGTCTTTTTAACTCAACCGTGTAATTATTTCCGTGTCCTTTTTTTAGAAATTTTTTTTTTAGTGGGTAAAATAATAGAAACAATTTTTCTATTCACAGAGGGAGGGGGGGTTATGTTGATGACTATAAAGAAAAAACATTTTTTTAAATTGTATTTCATGCTAAATATATCTTGGCAATTTAGAGGCTGTTTATATGGGAAATACTTCCGCATGGTATAATTTTGTCTTTTTGTTCATTTGCCATTAGAAAACTGAACTATGATAAGTTCCTATTGTTTATTGTGATAAGAATCTATTGTTTTTTTTATTTTTTTTTAATTTACCGAGGAAACTTTTGTTCATATGGGAAAATTCATTACCGAGACCTCGATCATGTGCACCCGAGATCTCGCTTGGCGGGTAAAAATTTTTTCTCATATAAACGCAAATAAATTTTGTTTACAGGGCTACGGAACGGCTGTTGGTTTTCGACCTTAGTGACTTACACAGAAGTCGAGCTGATGGCGGCGAAAAACAAAAATGGCTATTTTCCAGCATGTATGTAATTTACAGACTCGAACATATATAGATATATCTAGAATGATTCTTGCCGAAATATGTCTTTGTAATGTACTTTTTGAAAAAAATACTGAACCAGCGAGCAAAGTGCACTGGTCTGTTCATTGCGCAAAACGCGTTTGCCGCATTTTTGATATGTGCGCGGGATATACGGAATGTGTGCATTTTAACCGGTTCGTAGCCCCTTTAACCCTATTCGGTCCAGGGGGGGGGGCGGATTCCGCCCCCCCTGACGGTTTTTTTTAATAACTCCTGATTGCTTTGTTATATGGCTATGATACTTACTGAGTTTCAACATTTATCTATTAGACACCTGCATGCTAATTTTTTAGGTCCCATACCTTTCAGAGGCTTTGATATTGGCCATTACTCGAAACTACCCCTAAAAATCTCCATGAAATCCTTATAATGGTGAAAATATAATAACTCCTGTTAGGATTATCCTTAGAACTTGAAACTTGCAACACAACTTTGTTTCATCAAGAAGAATCATTTTGACTAATTTGAACACGTGACTAATCCGATTTCCCGATTTTGTCGGATTTTACCCGAAAATCGGAAAAAAACGGATTTTCGCGCAATTTTTGGCAATTGTTCATTTGATCCATATAAAAACCGGAAAATATGTTAAATAACTTTTATTTAGCCTTCAGAAACTTCAAACAGAATGTAAAAATTCGCTCTAGAACAAAAGTAATTATATTTTAAGCAGATAGTGGCATTTTTAACAATTTTCAAGCTTTTGATGACGTCACAGAAAATGTGCTGACGCAAGCAAATTTCTTTTGGCGCCATTTTGTTCCTTTTATGACGTATTATAAGTGTGCCAAGTTTGATTCAATTTGAACAACCCTATGAAAAGTTATTGAGGGGGGGGGGCGGAATCCGCACCCCCGGTCATAGTATGTTCGAAAAACCCCGGACCGAATAGGGTTAACAACCCGAGATCTTGACTTGATATCATGCTAAAACATTTACCCGGTTCCCGAGGAAATATTTCCCATATGAACAGCCCTTAAAGTGTTTTCTTAACACAGCTATCTCAATTAACAAGCGCATTATTAATGACCATATCAATCCAGGTGATATGTAGTATATTAGAAAAACTTGCCACGTATTTCAGTTGCCACTCTGATAATTCGATACAACATTGTTCCGGATTACCATCATTTTCAACGCATTGTACAGAATAAACATCACGTTAACTTCCTTCCAGAGGCACCTTTATCCCCATATTCTGCAAATTGCTGTTAACAGTTTGTTTACGAATTCACTGATCTTTAGCAAAAAGGAAGAATGGCTTTTGATTCATGTAAACACATTAAATACAACGATCTGAGACCAACTGACGCAACAATTAAAGATGGAATTTAAAGCAGATAAAGTTTTATTTTTATTTGGTCTTATTTCTTTGACACAATTTGGTAGTAAGTATTAACATTTTTAAAGATATTTTTTATACGAACAATTTTGTATAAGAACCGAATGAAAACAACAGCAAGGCTATAATTTTACTGACATCCCCGTTTCTTGAAAAAACACAAGGTTATCCGCCGTAAAACTCGCAACAACACAATATAGAAAAATAAGGCGAATTTTTTTTCCAGAATTTTATGTTGAGATTCTGCGAAGGGTGTAGTTAAATTTTGTTCAGAAATAATGTAATGTATTGAACAATAAGTAAAGAATGCTCAAAATGTAAAAACAAAATAAGAAAAACTTGCCACTTTTATTTTGACAACCAGAAAAGGTATCATTTTAGCTACTATCCAGCAGATTACACAGTCTTATGACATGATGTGCATTTTGTATTAGAAGACATTTTTAAAACTGTCTATTACTTGTTTTCAAGCACAAAATTTACCTGAAGACGTCCAACTGATATTAATGATAAAGTTTAATTTAAATGGTGCGGCATCTTTCTTAACCAACAGCTGAAAATAGCAACACTGCAACTCCTATTGCCACTATCGTCGTTAATTTTAGGGAGCTTTCCTGCATTTTGATTGATGTTTAACGATTTCTCCGAATAATATATTACACTTGTAAATATTAGATGTTGTGTTGCACAGGGAGTCAGAAAGTGCCTTAAAAGTGAAACTCCGAAGTGAAGTCGACATCGATTAGGCTTGTCATCAATTGAATACGTAATCAATTAGACACTTCCCAAATTTATTTTCTTTAGTGTGCCACAATTTTTTTAAAACATGTTTTTTGAAAGAAGATAAACAAAATATTCGAAATTCTCTCCAAAAAATTGTGTCAAAGGTTTAACATCAAGCTGCAAGTAGTTTTGCTGCTCCAAAGGTTTATTTAATTATAAAATATTTGATCTTTGTTTAAAAGTTAGGCTCGTAAATTAAGAACAGTTTAACGTAACAATATAATGCCACAAAATCCGAACCTTATGAAGCCCAAATGACCTGAAAGTTTATAGGCATGCTAATTTAGCTATATTTTTCCCAAAAGATAGAAACAAATTCAAAAATTCTAAAAGCATAAAATCTGGGAACATTAGACCAGTCATCCATTAGTCTTAAGGCTTATTAGGTGCTTCGAAGGTTGAGATAGTGCTACCTTACCTGGTCTTTATACGGGTTTCTCTCTGCATAACTCTCGAAACCACGCCAAGCAAGATCCTCAAAAGTAGAATGCCAATTGTTTTCAGTTTCTTGTGTCAGACATTACCGCCGCGTATAATTAAGGTGGAACTGATTTTTGTATTGCAGTTTTGACTTCGACAAATTCTGCCGATAAAGTTCTAGATTTACTGTGCATTGACGTCTTTTTTGTCTTAAAAGTTCTGAATCAATACCGTTAAAGAATAATAAACCTCTGAAAGACTTGTTTCCCATATTTCACAGTCGTGGTCTTTAAGAAACATAACCGGTAATAAATCCTGAAATGCTATTCAGTTTGTATTTTAGCGCTAAGAAGGAGACATAAGATAAGAAAAGGTCCCATACAATATAGTTTGTTTTCTAGGTGAACCCTTCTTACATAAAATAACACAAAAAGGTACATGACTTAATTTTGGGTGAAAGAACATGTATATCTACTAATCCGTCCCCCATGGAAAAATCCACGGGTTTGACCATTCTTTCTATACCGCGTTGCGAGCGTCTCACTACTTGCGGTACCATTTTGCGTGACAGACAGACAGACGTATACGGGTTTTATAATATAGATTTTTAAAGACCTTCTAACATTTAAAGAAAGTATTATACTTTAATATATAACTATGTAAGCAATTACTTTGTTTAGATGGAGAGAAAAATGGCTACTGTGATGTCAAAATGACACCCCAAGTTCAAGAGAAAATAAAAATCATTGTAACAGAAATGAAGAAAGAGAACTTTGCAGCAAAGGCCGACAGTTTTCGAAAGCTTGTGGTAATTGCAACTGTATACATTCATTGTATACATTCATTGAAAAATTCTACTGTGCTTTGACAGTTCTTAAAGGAAGCAAGTTCGTATACCGTAATGCTTCCAATTCTATTAAGCACCCTTTCGAACAGACGCCTCATTTTCAGTCATTTTTTAAATAAACGCTCCCTCTAATAGAGCCCCCCTTGAACAGACGCCCCCCCCCCCCCCCCCCTCTTGTTGCCGAAATAAAAAAATCGTGTAGTTTTGCGTTGGCGATTGATGGTTCACAGGATGAACTGATCTCTTGTTTCAAACAAGGGAAAAAATGTGAAGCCGGTAGAGAATTACTGAAAATCAAATGTTGAATTTCGCCGATTAGGATTTAGATAAAAATCCATTCGAGATGACAGAAGAAGATGTAGCTCATGCTTCGCCTGATTTCAATATTATTGACAAAGATGACGATTGTAAAGTTTAAAATATTGGTATCCTTAAAAACTGCAAAAGAGACGAAGTGTAAAAGATTTATTAAACACTCACCTCTTTTAAACTCCCCCTCGAATAGGCGCCCACCAAAAATGTCAAAAAATTTAATTAACTATTAGAAGCATTACGGTATATTTTAACCAAATTTTTGCTGATGCCGGCATTCTAAGAAGTTATATTGTTTACTGTATAAGACAGTCTCTTTGAAAATGGGCATCGCATATCATTTGCTTAAAATATTCTAAAATGGATCTCGGATTACATTTTACGTTTGTATTTTGAAGTCTAAGCAAGGAGGTTTAGTCTAAGTTATAGCGATTATGATGTATTTGCGTCACGTATTTACTTACTAGTTAATCAAATAGCTTATCGGATCCGTGTCTCTGCCAGACTACACTTCGCATGTTAGGGATTAGTTTTTAAGGCATATTCGCATTCCGTCTGCGTGTTCAAAATAGCTAAGCGCGGCTTTATCTTAGGCCCCGAAGGAATTCATTAATTTTCGTTAAAGCGAATCAGTAAACTTTTCCGCGGATCAATCTTAGTTCATATTGTACTATCTGTTGTCTGCCTATAAAACAAAAAGGGCAGCTGTGAGCAGTTATGGGCTAATTATTGTGGATTTCCTGATGGAGTAACGACTAGTATTCAGCTACTCATACAAACATTTTATATATACATTTATGTTTTAAGAAACTACCAAAGATACCGAACAGTGAAAGACACCACAAAGATGTATGCAAGTTTACAGTTAAAGATATCATTGGTTTCAACAGACAGGGAAAAGTAAGCAAATTTGAATATTTAAATATTTCTACACCAATCTTAATTTCAAATTAAATTAGAAGTTTAGGATTGAAGAAGCATTTTATGTTTGATTTTGTGTCGAAATAAGTTTTATTTTTAAACTTTAATTGTTATCTCCTTAGCTTCAAAAGAATCTTGGAGCTTACTTCCAACTGCTAAACGAATACTTCACATTTCTTGGTATTAAGATGACGAATAAAAAAGGGTATCAGGTACTTTTATTGTGTAATTCGGTCAGAATGTTACAAATATGAAAATTGTTATTTCTGCACGAGGACGTTATCTCTGCTAAAGAGTGATGGAGTAGACTAGCTATAACTCAAATTTTGATTACTCGAACCTCTACTTAACTCGAACACTTTTCAGCACAGTTCATTATGTCTAACAATTATTTTTGTCCCATAGAGCATTTTTTCTCGATAACTCGAACATTAAGACATGTTTCATGAAGTAAAAGTGATTCTAATGCTAGTTGAAGAGCACATTTGGTTTACGAATTGTTTGTAAATACTCACCTTCTTTGTTTTGACATTACGCCATTTGGCGCAGGCGTCTTGAAAGAATTGTTTTAGGCAGCTGACCCTGGAAAACTACAAGCAAAAGAAATAATGCGATATTATAAGGGCATTAAGGGACCTTGCTAAAAAGCTATATATGCAAAAAACGCAAGAGATAGATTAACGTTTTATTAGTCCAACACTATATTACTCCAACGATTTTTCCCTGTCAGTATTGGAGTTATAAATAGTCTACTGTACAAATCCTTAAATTAAAGTCTTTACAAATCTTTGGTCGCCATGCCATATAATCTTTAAAGGGGCTGCAAAACTGGTTTTCGACTTTAGGAACTTACACGAAGTCGAAATAATGGCGGTGGAAACGTTTATGAATACTGTGAACATAAACAACAACTTAAATCATCTCAAATATTATATTGGGCGTGTAATTATATCTGAAAATGACAGAAAAGTTCCCTACATATATTGAATATCCATGATTTATTCGAGATGACTTACCTTGCTTTTAACTCAAACTTTCTAATAAAATAAACTTAAAACCTTTTGAATCAACTAGCTAGCTTTATCCTTCAACATTTCGTAAAGAAACATATAAGTTTATTGTACAATAAAGCCAGTCTCTCTCCCATCGTCAAAACCAACTTTCGATTACTGATATTTAATATATTTTACAGACCTTAGGTTATTTTACCGCTAAAAAAGAATTCTATTTTTAGAAAATAAAAGTAGCAAGTTTATCATAAAAAATAAATTATTCATAAACAAGTTGTCTAGGCCTCTATGTGGTTCTAAAGTTTATGTAATTTCTCGCACCTTAATCTTTTGAGTGGTCCGTCAATTACACGTCATTTTTCGGAAATTGCAGGGATTGAGCGTACTGAATCGTTTCGTAACCCCTTTAAGCATTATTTTAATTATTAAGCATTATTTTAATTATTATGTTCTATCAGAGGGATTATTAAAATAACTTAATAATTAAAAAAATAATAAAAACTAAACTAACGACAAATACTAATAGTGATAATAGAATAATGAAATTAGCAAAGTGTCCCAAGAAGATGGTTGGCATGTAACTTGAACCCACGACCTCTCACTTGCCGGGGTTGCTCTACCGACTGCGATCAACCCGATACTATCGGTTCACCTCTTTTATAGCACATGAGACGTCAACGTACAGGTTGCCTTATTTTCATTGTATTATTCCACAAATATTGGGAAAATTTTTCTGTTTTACCTACAGCCTCCAACTGCAGCTGCTATAAAGAAAAGAGATGAATTGAGCGGAATCCTGAAAAGAAACAAATATCGCGTGCTCAGTCTACGTGCGGTATGTATGACTTTGGTATTTATTCTTTTTAGAATGATATAGATATTATTATTATCATGTCATAAACAAACTTGTTTATTCTAGGCTGTAGCTGTCGAAACATAGACTAGAATAAACTCGCTTGTTCATGACATGATAATATTTATATTATTCAATATTCAATATTATTTAAAATTCAGTGGTAATATTTTTGAAGTCATTAGCTTTTTCTTGTTTAATTCTTTTGTGTACATTGATCCGTGACCATCACAATAAATAGAAATAAATTCCATTGTTTTTTATTTAAGTCACCTGTTTGGCAAATGTTCATAAAAAAGTTTGTAAAATTACTCAATTATAAGTAATTTAGCACCCACAACAATTCAAACAAAGTTGATTTATAGTGGGGTTTTTTCATGGAGCAGACGCCTAAGCCAATCAGTCTGGTCTTTAAAATCAACACTCATCATAAACTTTTATTCAGCAGCCGCACAACAACACAGTTCGCATCTCCTTTAAAGTTTCTGATATCAAAATGAAAAATATGTTCCTGTTTCAATTTCCACAATTCGCATGGAAATTAACAATCATTTTCCGAAAATATGATTTGTCGTATAAAATGTATAAAATCCGACGTAATCGGGAAATAGCTTGATAAAATAAAAATTGTGTTGTAAGTTTATGTAGTAAGGCATTCCTGTTTCCCAATTAAAAAGATTTCCTAGAAATTTAAGGGGTAGTTTCGAGTAACGGCCAAAGCTGGTGTCTAACAGATAAATGCTAAAACCCAAGGTTTATATCCAGGATGCATAGCATAAGATTTAAAATTTCGTCACTTTTCATCCATAAATTTTTATTTGGTAACCCTACCCAGGTTAACCATTGTGCTTCAACAAAATAATTTTTAACGTACTTTCTAATTTAGGTAATTGCCAAGATGTGTAAATTTGACAATGATGTAAAAGAAGTGGATACTGTAGACCATCATCTCAGTTTTTTTGCCAAAGGCTGGGTGTGCCAGATTTATTTGTTACATAGAAAGCCAAAGATGTTTCTCAGATTCCAGAAGAATTTGGTAGGAAGTATAAAGCTGTTTTACCAAGCTTTGGTAGAAGATTTGGAGTTCCAACAAAAATGGCCGCAATTAATCTGGGTTTTAGACAAAGAGACAAAAGCAACAGATCAGTAACTTTATGAATATTAATTAAAAAATTTCTTAAGTGGAACTCAACCTTGCTCGCTCTTGCTCTTTCTCAGTGGATGTAGAACTTGAATTCCTTGGTCACTGAAATAAAACAAACTGAACCCTTTGAGAATTCTAACGGGCTTTGCGATATACTTTGATTGACAAAATTATGTTGAAGCTTATCACATTTTTCTATGGAGTTTATGCAATTTAGTTGTTACATGCTGTTGCGTTTCCTAACATCTTTTTGTGCAGTCATACCCGTTGCATTGCTAGATAAATCTTTCTACTAGTTTTCCTGTCTTTTAATTTTTTTACCTTTCCCGAATTTCCTAATTATGCCAAACTCAATTTAAGCAGTCGATATTAAAATCGATTCTTATTCCTAAGTTCCTTAACAAAAAGGTAGAACAAATGACCTAATTTCGTAAATATTTCTGTTTGTTAAGTGCCTCCATTCGAAGCAGAAGGTTACGGTCAAACCCTTAATATAGCCGAGCTTTCCAAGAATAGTCTCGTTTTCAAAATAATTATTATCTTCAAATCTAAATAAAATCCAACCAGAATATTATATTGCTCTAAAAACTTCATTTTTCTCGTGATAATTTAATATTCTATCCGAATATCTTTATTTGAAGAGCACAGAACCATTATAAAATTTTGGATGACGTCATAATTTTTCTAATTTATGAAGTTCGGAAAAGGTATATTTTGTATTTTTAAGTTTTTCAATAAATGAGTAAAATGAATGAATAAAGGAATACTGTATTACGATGTTAAAAAATCTGATTATAATATGATTTTTTTAATTTTTTCTTCAACTAATTTCAAAAGCACTGTTTTAGAGCGCAAAATTGGTCGAAAGAATGAAAAAATATACGTTCTTTTCTCAAAAACAACAAAGACTGATTAGGTACGGAAAAGAGTCGTTAATATTAATTTTCACGTACCTTTTGACGTCGCCACGGGTTTGTACGAAATATCGCAATGCAGCGTTCTTTCCGCTTTTGCACAAGAATAGCTAGAGAATATTTGCACAAATACTGCCAAGTAAATTTATAGACTGTTGTATAAAAGTTTGCGATGTCACAGCAGAATTTTCAAGAGAAGTTTATGTGAGACCGCGTGAAACATTTATATTCATTGTTTTATGTGCATATGCATATTTGATGACCCAAATAATCCAAACAAATATGTTTACCATCCCCAGCAAACGTCGGAAACAAAGATTTTAAAAGTATTAAATCCCTGAATTGCAAATGTATCAAAGAGCTTTAAAACAAACATGTGTTTTTTTTCTTTCATGACATGACAAGAATAGGAATTTAAATGACTACTAAGTCACAAAGTTATTGTTTAATGTTTCTTTATAATAACGTTGTGTGACATATAAACAAAGCATGCAGAAATGGTTGATCGTTTCTCCACAATGTCATGTCTTTCTTTTACTTTGCCGGGTAAATCTGTATCACAATCAATTCGTCCATAGCTACGCTCAGACACCATTGTGGCTCATAGAAAAACATAGGGACGTTCAACGAAATATCACTGCATTGCTATGTCTTGCATTCTGGTTCGTCTGTTAGCAGGAGTAATAAAATTACCATGTGGAAGAGGGTTCCGAAGGTATGCTTTGGTGTAGCCATTTTGCGTAGACACAGGCAAACAGCTATTAATATAGAGACTAGTAGGCAACCAGTGGATAGATTGACGGGTTCAACCGTTCTCTTTATTCCACTAGTCCCGCTTGCGTGTACCTGTAACACGCCTTTAAAATACATAGAAACAACGGGTATAGATTTTATGAAATCTTAGGTGTTTTTTATCA
The DNA here is from genome assembly GCF_029227915.1 of Hydractinia symbiolongicarpus. Taxonomy (NCBI): domain Eukaryota; kingdom Metazoa; phylum Cnidaria; class Hydrozoa; order Anthoathecata; family Hydractiniidae; genus Hydractinia; species Hydractinia symbiolongicarpus. The sequence goes on from NC_079878.1 coordinate 11,613,497, forward strand.
AGGAAATACAAAGAAACAGACTTTCCTAATCTAATGGTGATCGGCTACTACAAATCTTTTCCAGTTGGCATGACAATGTCAAAAAGTGCTGTATAAAGTCATCACTAAAGTCAAAGGTATTTTAAAACGCTTGCATGACATAAAATGCAGAACCATCTACTTAATTTAACTTAATCGTCTAGAGAGAGCTCTATGCATCACAAATAAGAGCCTAATTAATCTCTAAAGAATGCTTGAAAATATTAGGACCCCTAATTGATCTATAAACCACAAACTTGCTCAATTTTTCTTATTTTGATTTTGCCAAGGGCGTCATAAAATGTAGCATGCACAATGGTTTACTGATTCACAATATGCAACGTCTTTCTGCTACCGGATCGGACAAACATGAAACACAAAACGTCGATAAAATTGATGAAGTAGAAAAAACTTGACTTGATCTAACGCATTCATTAAAAAGGTTCGTCAAAATGGCGGACTGACGTCCCGTCTCCCTGTTTATTTTAACATAAAGGGATTAGTCTACAGAAGCAAATGACTTGAAGAAGAAGAAGAAGAAGAAGAAGAAGAAGAAGAAGAAGAAGAAGAAGAAGAAGAAGAAGAAGAAGAAGAAGAAGAAGAAGAAGAAGAAGAAGAAGAAGAAGAAGAAGAAGAAGAAGAAGAAGAAGAAGAAGAAGAAGAAGAAGAAGAAGAAGAAGAAGAAGAAGAAGAAGAAGAAGAAGAAGAAGAAGAAGAAGAAGAAGAAGAAGAAGAAGATTTCAATTGTAAAACGTTTTGATTTTTCTACTATTTCATTTAGGATAAGGCTGTCTATAGCTTTTGCATTCATTAGCATTTGTGCTTTAGCACTTTTAGAGAAAGTAGAAAAGGATCTTACAGACGAAGTCACGGATGCCGAAGACCCTGCTCGCTACAAAATATGATTTATGATTTACCCACGATTATGAGCTTATCTATACCCTTAGGTGGTCCTCTCAAAAAAGTCTACAATTCTGCGACCACTCATTGTTATTGTTATTGAACGATACAACTGTGGGAGAAACATCTAAAATATCCAAAAGCAATTCTGTTTCCGCAAACATGTCTATATAGAAAAGCACGCACGCACGCTTTGTGTGTGGTGAACGTATTTGTAACAAGAACACTCACTTCTGTTTGAGACGTAGATGTTACAAGGAGAGATATTATGGAGTATGTTGGCTTCGCGTGTGCAACAAGTTTAACTCACTTTTGCTACCGTCGAAGATGCTAAGACAGGAAACTGTACGTGTATTGTGGATGATACGTCTGCCTAAGAAATAGCTATCGATATTATGGCGGAAATATTAAACGCAAACCATAATTGACAAATTCTAGTTGTTCTCTTGTAGCTTTGTTGTAAAGCGTAGAATGAGAATAGCATTGATATCTTAGGCAGTTGTCTAGTTGAGCGATTGCTGTGCTTGAACGACTTTAGTAGCTTAAATGGGAGCTTTAAATGACTACTGACACTAGGAAACCCTTCGCAGGACCCTCTTTGAAAGCAGTATCAATAGTAACTCAAGAGGTCACCATGTGTGAATAATTGCATTAAAAAATTTCGTTTAATTGTTGATGTTATTTCGTTTATTCACTAATGAAAAAAATTGGCAAATTCTAGCAGACGTTCAAAACACTGATATTGAGCACGTTGTTCCTTCACTTATTTTTTGGTTCTTTCTTGAACTTGCTAAGCAGAATGGTCTGCGCAATGTCTTAAAGTGGTACAGAAAGCAATTTCCGCAGTGCAGAGGAATCAATACGAGCATGAATATCAGGAAAATCATGTCCGTGCTTTTTGCATATTGTGCACGTACTTTATATGTTCAGGACTTTTCGGTTTTAAAGTAGGTGTTGATCTCGCCTAAAAATATGGCGCTGTACATGCAGTTAAATCTGATAAGACCAATCACAAAAATTAGTGATGTGACGTGGTGTAAAAGTTACGTTGTGGTGGGATAATTGTCCTAAGAAAGGAGCTAAATTTCTGGGTATTAAGATAGAGAAAAAAGAAAACGACGTACTTCTTTTGTCTGAACAAATTTGCTAGTTTGGCACGACGACGCTAAGTCTAGCCAGAGTGTGGTACAAATCATTAACATGATGCCATTGTTTATCTCTATTTGTCATGTCACACAATGTTATGCCATACGATTGTACCGGGCGATTACTGTACCCACGCAATCGATCGATTGCTATTTGGATAGAACGTCTATCCATTCCACGATCTTTACAACACTTGGGGAGCCAACGTGCACGTTTAGTTATGCTCAATCTAATACCCCACAAAAATTGTGAAAATTTCTCTGGTTTGCCTCTAGGTGCAGCTGCTATAAAGAGAAGAGATAAATTAACCGGTATTCTGAACCTAAAAAATTGACATGTAGGTGTCCAATAGATAAATATAATACCCCCTCCCCCGAAATTCTCCCTTCGTACATATATTTCTTGCGTCAGTATTTCATGCATTCTTGTTGGCCTGTTAGTATAGAGTATTAACGTTGCTTTGTAGGGGATTGGCAGAGCAACCGTATTTTTAACATGTGTATGAATGCCGTGTATAAAGTTTAAGCTAATGAATAAGTTTTGGCTACAAACGTAGATTTTAAAGGGACCATTATTATTCAGTTTGGGATAAGAGCTTTTAATCCTGTCTTCCGCAATCAGATTTTTACCAACTAGAAACTGCAGGCTGTAGCTATCTAGCTGTTAGCTACCTCTGGCTAAAAAGTGAAACTAGCCAAATACAGTTGGCTGTAACAAAGTCTTCAAATAAGCTTTCTAATGCTAAATACAGTTTCATACCTACGCCTTTTACTGTAATATAAACTTTGTCAAAAGTGTAAAGTTTATTAAATCAATATGAGAAAAAGTGTCGATTACCCTGTGATACTAGGGATTTTTTAACGCAATTAACTTCATAAAGACATAGGATGTGCTTGTGTTGTAGGATGTGCTTTTATTTAACCTGACGATGCAAATATTTCAATAACTTAGTGCACTGACATTGACACTCTTCATGGTAAGTTACGTGTAAAATAATTGATGAAAGGACGATGTCTTTAATGAATGATTGGAAAAACTGAAATGTATTTATAATGGGGAACAAAATTTGTCCGCTGCGTTGAGAATAAGTTTAAGACATCCTTTCATCCGGTCAAGACATCCTATCATCAATTACTTAACACGTTAAGTCACACTGCGCATTGAAGGGAGACATGTTGTTTCAGCACATCATGGAATACCATTATGCGTGAAATGACAACGCCCTATCCACGTTTCGCTTCTATTGTGGTGCAAGGTTTTTCGTAAAGTGGATTATTTTTTAACAATTTCAAAATTCCTTTGAAACAAATTAGAAACTTTTTTGCTAATTTTTAACTTTAACAGTAAGGTTTCAAAAGTTTTCAAGTAAAAACGACTGAAGGAATTATTTAGTGACGTGCATTTGCCTCTGGCACACCATTTTTAATGCTCCATTTAAAAAAATAAAAAAAATTGCATGAAGTGATACCATAAAAAATATAAATATATAGCTGGGAAATATGGTAACCCGTCCTGGCAGATTTTTTTGCTTTCAATATTGCTTCCCGTAAAACCTTCTTTCGTGTCAAACCTTCCTTCGTGTGAAACTTTGCTTCATATCAAACTTTGCTTCCCGTCAAACCTTGCTTCCTGTCAAATATTGCTTTCTGTCAAACTGGTGGGCAAAGCTTACAAAATCTTTTCGCAACTGGCTTAAAAAACCTTTCCATGCAATAACTTGAGAGAAAAACCGTGAAGCTAAAACAAAAGTATTAAACTTTGCATTTAAGGAAATAAATTAGTAACACAATCAGAAAACTAGAATTTTTGTATTAACGGGACTGTCCCTTCTGTTGAAAATACACAGATTTAATCAAGAGGTCTTCATGTGATATTCCCTTAAGTGATTTCCGGAACAGGAACAGATCTTTGCATGGGGATTTTTATATAAATTGTTTATAGTTTGAATTTAGTTTTAAAAAGTTCCTTTTTTTGAACAGGGAACACGTCTCGCTAGGCGCGAAAATAGAACGTTTTTCCTGAAAGAAATCTTTCATTTTGTGTTGTGCTATTTGTGTATGAAGGCAAAAGAATTTGGTAGGAAGTATAAAGCTGTTTTACCAAGCTTTGGTAGAAGATTTGGAGTTCCAACAAAAATGGCCGCAATTAATCTGGGTTTTAGACAAAGAGACAAAAGCAACAGATCAGTAACTTTATGAATATTATTTGAAAATTGCATTTGCTAGATAAATCTTTCTACTAGTTTTCCTGTCTTTTAATTTTTTTACCTTTCCCGAATTTCCTAATTATGCCAAACTCAATTTAAGCAGTCGATATTAAAATCGATTCTTATCCCTAAGTTCCTTAACAAAAAGGTAGAACAAATGACCTAATTTCGTAAATATTTCTGTTTGTTAAGTGCCTCCATTCGAAGCAGAAGGTTACGGTCAAACCCTTAATATAGCCGAGCTTTCCAAGAATAGTCTCGTTTTCAAAATAATTATTATCTTCAAATCTAAATAAAATCCAACCAGATTATTATATTGCTCTAAAAACTTCATTTTTCTCGTGGTAATTTAATATTCTATCCGAATATCCTTATTTGAAGAGCACAGAACAATTATAAAATTTGGGATGACGTCATAATTATTAAAATCTATGAAATTCGGAAAAGGTATATTTTGTATTTTTAAGTTTTTCAATAAATGAGTAAAATGATTGAATAAAGGAATACTGCATTACGATGTTAAAAAATCTGATTATAATATGATTTTTTTAATTTTTTCTTTAACTAATTTCAAAAGCACTATTTTAGAGCGCAAAATTGGGCGAAAGAATGGAAAATGTACTTTCTTTTCTCAAAAACAACAAAGACTGATTAGGTACGGAAAAGAGTCGTTAATATCGAATTTCACGTGCTTTTTGACGTCGCCACGGGTTTGTACGAAATATCGCAATGCAGCGTTTGTTCCGCTTTTGCACAAGAATAGCTAGAGAATATTTGCACAAATACTGCCAAGTAAATTTATAGACTGTTGTATAAAAGTTTGCGATGTCACAGCAGAATTTGCGAGAGAGGTTTATGTGAGACCGCGTGAAACATTTATATTCATTGTTATATGTGCATATGCATATTTGATGACCCAAATAATCCAAACAAATATGTTTACCATCCCCGGCAAACGTCGGAAACGAAGATTTTAAAAGTATTAAATCCCTGAATTGCGAATGTATCAAAGAGCTTTAAAACAAACATGTGTTTTTTTTCTTTCATGACATGACAAGAATAGGAATTTAAATGACTACTAAGGAATACCTATAAGTCACAAAGTTATTGTTTATTGCTTCTTTAGTATAACGTTGTGTGACATAAAACAAAGCATGCAGAAATGGTTGATCGTTTCTCCACAATGTCACGTCTTTCTTTTACTTTGCCGGGTAAATCTGTATCACAATCAATTCGTCCATAGCTACGCTCAGTCACCATTGTGGCTCATAGACGAACATAGGGACGTTCGACGAAATATCCCCGCATTGCTATGTCTTGCATTCTGGTTCGTCATTTAGCGGGAGTAATAAAATTACCTTGTGGAAGGGATTAGTCTACAGAAGCAAATGACTTTAAAGTCACTTGCTTCGCCTAAGATAAATAAAACACTGTTTTTTACAAATCGAAACGGCATAGAAGAAGAAGAAGAAGAAGAAGAAGAAGAAGAAGAAGAAGAAGAAGAAGAAGAAGAAGAAGAAGAAGAAGAAGAAGAAGAAGAAGAAGAAGAAGAAGAAGAAGAAGAAGAAGAAGAAGAAGAAGAAGAAGAAGAAGAAGAAGAAGAAGAAGAAGAAGAAGAAGAAGAAGAAGAAGAAGAAGAAGAAGAAGAAGAAGAAGAAGAAGAAGAAGAAGAAGAAGAAGAAGAAGAAGAAGAAGAAGAAGAAGAAGAAGAAGAAGAAGAAGAAGAAGAAGAAGAAGAAGAAGAAGAAGAAGAAGAAGAAGAAGAAGAAGAAGAAGAAGAAGAAGAAGAAGAAGAAGAAGAAGAAGAAGAAGAAGAAGAAGAAGAAGAAGAAGAATTCAATTGTAAAATGTTTTGATTTTTCTACTATTTCATTTAGGATAAGGCTGTCTATAGCTTTTGCATTCATTAGCATTTGTGCTTTAGCATTGTCAGAGAAAGTAGAAAAGGATCTTACAGACGAAGTCACGGATGCCAAAGACCCTGCTCTCTACAAAATATGATTTATGATTTACTCACGATTACGAGCTTATCTATACTCTTAGGTGGTCCCCACAAAAAACACTACAATTCTGTGACTACTCATTGTTATTGTTATTGAACGATACAACAAAACATCCTATCGCCTTTGTGGGAGAAACACCTAAAATATCCAAAAGCAATTCTGTTTCCGCAAACATGTCTATATAGAAAAGCACGCACGCACGTTTTGTGTGTGGTGAACGTATTTGTAACAAGAACACTCACTTCTGTTTGAGACGTGGATGTTACAAGGAGAGATATTATGGAGTATGTTGGCTTCGCGTGTGCAACAAGTTTAACTCACTTTTGCTACCGTCGAAGATGCTAAGACAGGAAACTGTACGTGTATTGAGGATGATACGTCTGCCTAAGAAATAACTATCGATATTGTCGCGGAAATATTAAACGCAAACAATAATTGACAAATTCTAGTTGTTCTCTTGTAGCTTTGTTGTAAAGCGTAGAATGAGAATAGCATTGATATCTTAGGCAGTTGTCTAGTTGAGCGATTGCTGTGCTTGAACGACTTTAGTAGCTTAAATGGGAGCTTTAAATGACTACTGACACTAGGAAACCCTTCGCAGGACCCTCGTTGATAGCAGTATCAATAGTAACTCAAGAGGTCACCATGTGTGAATAATTGCATTAAAAAAATTCGTTTAATTGTTGATGATATTTTGTTTATTCACTAATGAAAAAAATTGGCAAATTCTAGCAGACGTTCAAAACACTGATATTGAGCACGTTGTTCCTTCACTTATTTTTTGGTTCTTTCTTGAACTTGCTAAACAGAATGGTCAGCGCAATGTCTTAAAGTGGTACAGAAAGCAATTTCCGCAGTGCAGAGGAATCAATACGAGCATGAATCTCAGGAAAATCATGTCCGTGCTTTTTGCATATTGTGCACGTACTTTATATGTTCAAGACTTTTCGGTTTTATAGTAGGTGTTGATCTCACCTAAAAATATGGCGCTGTACATGCAGGTAAATCTGATAAGACCAATCACAAAAATTAGTGGTGTGACGTGGTTCAAAAGTTACGTTGTGGTGGGATAATTGTCCTAAGAAAGGAGCTAAATTTCTGGGTATTAAGATAGAGAAAAAAGAAAACGAGGTACTTCTTTTGTTCGATCAAATTTGCTAGTTTGGCACGACGACGCTAAGTCTAGCCAGAGCGTGGTACAAATCATTAACATGATGCCATTGTTTATCTCTATTTGTCATGTCACACAATGTTATGCCATACGATTGTACCGGGCGATTACTGTACCCACGCAATCGATCGATTGCTATTTGGATAGAACGTCTATCCATTCCACGATATTTACAACACTTGGGGAGCCAACGTGCACAACGTTTAGTTATGCTCAATCTAATACCCCACAAAAATTGTGAAAATTTCTCTGGTTTGCCTCTAGGTGCAGCTGCTATAAAGAGAAGAGATAAATTAACCGGTATTCTGAACCTAAAAAATTGACATGTAGGTGTCCAATAGATAAATATAATACCCCCTCCCCCGAAATTCTCCCTTCGTACATATATTTCTTGCGTCAGTATTTCATGCATTCTTGTTGGCCTGTTAGTATAGAGTATTAACGTTGCTTTGTAGGGGATTGGCAGAGCAACCGTATTTTTAACATGTGTATGAATGCCGTGTATAAAGTTTAAGCTAATCAATAAGTTTTGGCTACAAACGTAGATTTTAAAGGGACCATTATTATTCAGTTTGGGATAAGAGCTTTTAATCCTGTCTTCCGCAATCAGATTTTTACCAACTAGAAACTGCAGGCTGTGGTTATCTAGCTGTTAGCTACCTCTGGCTAAAAAGTGAAACTAGCCAAATACAGTTGGCTGCAACAAAGTCTTCAAATAAGCTTTCTAATGCTAAATACAGTTTCATACCTACGCCTTTTACTGTAATATAAACTTTGTCAAAAGTGTAAGGTTTATTAAATCAATATGAGAAAAAGTGTCGATTAACCTGTGATACTAGGGATTTTTTAACGCAATTAACTTCATAAAGACATAGGATGTGCTTGAGTTGTGGGATGTGCTTTAATTTAACCTGACGATGCAAATATTTCAATAACTTAGTGCACTGACATTGACATGGTAAGTTACGTGTAAAATAATTGATGAAAGGACGATGTCTTTAATGAATGATTGGAAAAACTGAAATGTATTTATAATGGGGAACAAAATTTGTCCGCTGCGTTGAGAATAAGTTTAAGACATCCTTTCATCCGGTCAAGACATCCTATCATCAATTACTTAACACGTTAAGTCACACTGCGCATTGAAGGGAGACATGTTGTATCAGCACATCATGGAATACCATAATGCGTGAAATGACAACGCCCTATCCACGTTTTGCTTCTATTGTGGTGCAAGGTTTTTCGTAAAGTGGATTATTCTTTAACAATTTCAAAATTCCTTTAAAACAAATTAGAAACTTTTTCGCTAATTTTTAACTTTAAGAGTAAGGTTTCAAAAGTTTTCAAGTAAAAACAACTGAAGGAATTATTTAGTGACGTGCATTTGCCTCTGGCACACAATTTTTAATGCTCCATTTAAAAAAATAAAAAAAATTGCATGAAGTGATACCATAAAAAATATAAGTATATAGCTGGAAAATATGGTAACTTGTCCTGGCGGATATTTTTGCTTTCAATATTGCTTCCCGTAAAACCTTCCTTCGTGTCAAACCTTCCTTCGTGTGAAACTTTGCTTCATATCAAACTTTGCTTCCCGTCAAACCTTGCTTCCTGTCAAATATTGCTTTCTGTCAAACTGGTGGGCAAAGCTTACAAAATCTTTTCGCAACTGGCTTAAAAAACCTTTCCTTGCAATAACTTAAGAGAAAAACCGCGAAGCTAAAACAAAAGTATTAAACTTTGCATTTAAGGAAATAAATTAGCAACACAATCAGAAAACTAGAATTTTTGTATTAACGGGACTGTCCCTTTTGTTGAAAATATACAGATCAATTTAATCAAGAGGTCTTCATCTGATATTCCCTTAAGTGATTTCCGGAACAGGAACAGATCCAATTTTGCATGGGGATTTTTATATAAATTGTTTATAGTTTGAATTTAGTTTTAAAAAGTTCCTTTTTTTGAACAGGAAACACGTCTCGCTAGGCGCGAAAATAGAACGTTTTTCCTGAAAGAAATTTCTCATTTTGTGTTGTGCTATTCGTGTATGAAGGCAAAAGAATTGCAACTGTTTAATGTTCGTTTTGCTTATATTTAGCCAACACCCGTGATAGAATTTACAATTGTCATTTAGTAAGGCTTAAATCGTCGAAGTTTGTTGTAATAACATCGGTAGCTACTTTTTCGGTAGACAGATCTTCCGCAATAGCCGTACAATTTTTTGCTGTAACAACGACGTTGGTGACAGAAATGTGTACGCTTGTGACAAACACCATATCCACAGACTCTGTACCATTTTTTCAAATAGCATCTGCGTTTCCAACAGAATTGAGTGTGTTTATTACAAACACCATATCCGCATATGCGATACCATCTCTTTGAGTAGCATCTTCTCTTCCAGCAAAACTGAGTACGCCTGTTACAAACACGGTGGCCACAGATACGGTAATGCCTCTTTGCATAGACACGTCTTCGGAAGCAGAAGTGACTTCTGATGTTGTAGATTTTTTTTCCGCAATAACGATAGTATTTTCTGCTGTAAAGTTTGTTTCGGTAGCAATAGTGGGTTGCAGAGCTATATCGCCTGTATGGTCCGCCTATGAGAAGAAAAGTAAGATAAGTTCTAATAACTATTTAATTCTACTAGGTATTGCCACCAGAAGACACTGAGGAAATTTCCTATAAAAAGTGCAAACAAAGAACTTACATCTTCTGTAGTGAGTAGGATCTTCAAGATCAATTGATTCGCTGGTGTTATCCTGTTCTACTTCTTCTGCAAGCGCAAAAGCGCAAATGCCGATCAATGCAAGAGCTATGTACAGCTTCATTCTCTATGAAAAATGTCGTTGTATAACAATAACCGTCGTGTAACACTGGATTTCTCCCTAGTTAAAGAATAAGTAGATGCACTTACCTGTTTCTATACTTTTGCCTCTCAGGGACACAATGTAAAACTGCATGATATTTTCCCCGTTTTATACCTTTTTAAAAAGTGCTTAATCATGAAAAGATAAAATAAATGAAATAAAATATTTACCGCTAATTATATCAGCACATGCTTTAATGAGGCTATCAAGACCACAGTTCCATTTTAGACGTATTGGAAACCCATTGATATCAATTGTCAAGGGAAGAAAATATTTTAAATAAACGCAGGGCAGGAAGTGACACTTGTCTAATTAAAGGTTTTTTTCGTTAACGGTGTAATGCACGCAGGAAAGATTATCTTTAAAAGAAAATTGAAGAAAAGTTTGACAGCGGAATATTGATTTTTCTAATAAAGGGTGGTGATATGATAAACATTTTTCTTCCATGTCGCTTACAGACTACATCTGTAGCTAATATTCTAACAACAGTGCGATCATTGTCGTTGTTCGACATCTATTTAAATGATTAAGTACTATTTTTTCCGATCTAAAATAAAAATGCAGCTTAAATATTCTCGATTGATTTAATTTTGCATCTATTTATATTTTTTTTTTATTTATCAGAATATTTATACAGGATATGTACATTTCAGTTTTAAAAAACTGCTATAAATATGTGTCCTGTTTAAAATATAAAAGTAATGATTTAAAAAATAAATTATATATAAAATAAACTATTCAAAAGAAAAATATTAATATAATAGACAGAGAAGATTATAAACATACCCAAACAGACTATATCTAAACAAATGTGAGAGAGAAGGGTAAATTTACTAAGTATATATTAAAAATAGAAAACTATAAATGATAACTCTGCGCACATGTTATATAATATAATATGTTCTTCAAAATAAATAGTTAGATAGATTGAAACGAATGTGAGAAAATAAAATGTTGAAAACTAATACGAGACCAAAAATAGAGAGCTGTTGATAAAAAAGAAAATTAAGAACTACCGTAAAAATATTAGGTAAATAATAATCTAAAATACGAAATCTTTGATCTTTTGATTAAAATCATTCACATTTGTCGCTTTTCGTACATCTAGTGGCAAACTATTATATATTTTCGCTCCCATATAACGAAAACTGCCTCGTGTTACTTCCAATTTGATTTTTGGAATCTTCAGCAAACAGTTTTGGTTTCTCGTGCATTTGGAGTGAGAATTTAATTCTTTCATGTTACTACATGTTTCACCAGCAATGCATTTCTTCACCGTTTTACAAGCATGCAAAATAACAGTGTAAGTTGATTTGATGTTTGCGTTTTTGGTTATCTGTTTTGCACGACTGTCCAGAGAATTCAATTTATTTATTTCGGTTCTTGACAAGTTTAAATTTATGATACTGTTGAAAACTACCAGTGGTATAATCATAGAGTTGTAAATTGTTGTGGCAGTATTATTGTCCATGTTCTTTCTCAGATTTTGTAACAGACGTAAACGAGAAGAAGCTTTTTTATATGCTTTGTTGAAGTTATCTGATAGAGTTAGATAGAGTCTCAACTTGCAACCATTAGGTCAGTAATGCTAGGTTTAGCAAGGGATAGGATAGCCAGTGATTTTCAAGTCGATTTAATCAAATGTTCTAAGATCGAAAGTCCTAAACTCTTGACCCGTCCCAATTGTTTCTGATATCAGTGCGAATATTTTTCAAGAATTTCGGGACTGTCATGAAGGCAGACGTGGATTACTTTCGCGTGTACGCCGGAAAATGTTACTATCAAATTTTGCAAAAAAAGCAAATCTGTAGACTGCTGTTTGCGGAACCTTTATCATGTATGAAAAATGGCGATAAAACAGCTATTGGTTTATTGTGTTTTATTGTAGTTATTTCTTGTAAAAGTATTTTACTTTTTCAAACGGAGAGAGAAATTGACTCGCTAACGCTTTGTATGCGAAATGCATACCTCTTAGATATGCATAATTTTGTAAATTCATTGCACTGATCGGTCACCATCAGCTGATTTAAGACTATCCAGTCCCTATGTACGCCCTAGTACGCCTTTCACCTTCCAAAATTAGAAAGGAAAACTAATTTATCTAAAAGTGCTGAACCGTCACAAATTCAACCGTCACAAAGTGAGAAAATATCACTTTTGGTTGTTTGAATCAATTAATCTGCGCTCTTTGAGTGCTAAAACTAATAGTATTTTTTATGATCCAATTATTCCAAAAAAAACAGTTGTGGTATTGTAATGTTGATGAAACAACCATGTGTCATTTCGACGTCTGGTCACCAATCATGACATGTTTTACATATTAAAATATCCAGTACGAGATAAGTAGATTCGTTTTATCATTAGCTAACCATTAATACATTTATTTTACATTGTGGGGTAACTTTTTTAGAATGTCAAGGATGGTCTTTTTGTAGATACAGACAATAGGTTCAAATAGGTCAAGCAGTATATTGCCGTTAAACTAACGCACTCATCTAGGAACTTTAAGCAATTGTAACGTATGCCAGAAACTGTCGTTACCTCCTAACATGCCTTCTTTAGTGACAGAAATGAATAATGACTTGATCACTAATTAACGATACTACTCACTAAAAAGTGACAAAGTAATCAATTTTTTACGCTGATTCAGTTTGTTATTAAGTTTTTGTGTCGTTAAATATTTCTGTTCATATAGGTGAATATTTATCATAGCACATCCGTATTTTATTCTCAATAGAGAATGAAATACGGATGTTGAGAATGAAATACGGATGTGCTATGATAAATATTCATCTATATGCATACACACCATCCGGATAAACTATCTGAGTTCATCGCTATCATATTGCCGCACGTAGTGTAGTGAGTTCGTCTGCGGCTCCCAGTTCTGGGGACCGCGCATCGAATCCCGCTCACTGCTTGGCAGTATGTTAGTGATGAACAAAGTAGTTCTTCTTCAATATAATTTCTTTTCATGTTGCGATAATTAGCAAAATTTTTCATTGAATTAATTAAAACAGAAATGAATTAAAAGCCCTTTTTAAATTAACCAACTGAAATGTGTCCTCGTTTATAGAGCAATAGAGAACACATATGCCTTTTCTATTTCAAACTTTTATATTAAAAACAAAGAAAAATTCATGCGGTATTGGACCAGGTATTAGAGCGATAATATACGCTAGTTATTTCACAGGGAAGATAATATGTCAAATAAGTTCGACATATTATCGTTTGTATTAGTAAGAAGTGATAAAAACAATTATTTTTGCTTTTTCGGCTTCAAGGTATGCAAGAGTCTTGTTACAAGAATATATGCTTATAAATAACAAATCGATTAGTTGATATGACCGTCGTTTTGTTAATAAACTTGGTTATTGGAAAGATAATGCTATAACAATATATGATCTAACAGTAAGCAATAGTTTTGTGTTCAGTTTGATTTGAATATTGGTTTTATTCTTTAGCAACTGGTTCAACTCCCCTTAGCGTCATTAGATAAGCTGAATAAAATCAGTAGATGACCCTAGATGCCCCAAAAATCAATGCACCTGAGGTTGCAAATTAGAAATCAAATATAAACAAAGCACACACTTAAAGCCTGCAATTTCTAAAAATTAGGAAAAAGGAAGTTAAAATAACAGAGAAGAACGCAAAGATGCCTCGTTATAGCCTGTCTGCATTGATAGATAGGAAAAAGAGTACTTGTGAAGTAATTTAAAATACATTATAGTATGTTAAGATATAAACTGCCTTGTGGCATAATATGGTGATGACGGTTTTCAAAATTTCATTTTTCTCAGAAAAAAGACGCTTTTCTAATATCGAACTGGCAACAACAATGGAATTTTTAGCGATAATTTCCTTATATTGACATAAATAATGATGACAAAAAAATGGCTAAAATCTTAACTTAATACGAAGTAATGGATTATTTCTTAAAATTGATAACAAAAGTTTTCTTAGCCTAAAATAATGTAATCGGCAAATGAATTTAAACTCAGAACTGTAATTATTTTTGTTCCTGTCATTTGATGCACTAACACTAAACACGAAATTTGTTAACAATTACGAAATTAGATGCGAAGAATGAGAAGGATTTCCTTAAACAAAAAAGGATTTTAAAAAAAAAAAATTAAATTAACTAAAAACATTGAACTCCGATGCTTATTTCACAGGCACAACAAAGGCACAACACTCAATACTTCAAACCAGAAGATGACAGTGCTTCGTGTATTAAAGTAACCCTGTCGCTGTTCACTTTCTGATTGAATTCTTAATAACATGAATTTTGAATCGCCTAAATAGATCTTTTGAAAAACTATACCTTCACCAACACTTTTCTTAAAATTATGTCAAGGAGTAGAAAATCATCTGTTATGTCAAAGTATTTAAGCATGTAATTTAAACTTTTTAATCCCTAATTAGCTTGTAAGGCACAAAAATTATCAGGCAAAAGTTGTTAATAATTCTGTATAAAGAACATGTCGTATAAATTTGAAGTGTAGCAACAGCCAGTCTGAATCGAAAAATACAATGCGACCTAATGGGATAAGTTCGTGATGACGTCATTAAAATGAATAACCGATGCAAAAGGCTGACAATCTCGTATTCTTATTCCAGATGCGCATTTTAGCAATTCGTATTGTTATTATAGACACACAGTGCCATTTGTACCACTACCACTGCTGCTACACAGATTTACCATTCACCAATTTCGTAGGTCACCTACCTGTTGGACAAGGTGTATTCCATATGTTAACATACGCGTACTAAAACGGTCTTTACTTAGAGTGGTTCTGCGTAACTGTTATACAGATGTCAGTTTAACACTAGCAGAAGAAGCAGTGTATGATAAAACAGAGAATTTTTTTGGTTCTTACCAAATTGTAAAGTAAATCGAATACTTAAAGCTTTTCGCCGTTTTTGTGTGTGCTCAAGTGTTCTGTTCCTATTTAAGTAGTAACACATTTTAGTACATTCAAGGTAAATTATAAATATCTTTTTTTACAAAAATTAATGTTCTAAAAGGGCTAGCTATTTTTATAAGCTCGATGAATTTTCATCAACCAGAAACAAATAGAATTGAACTTAATCTTGTTGTTTTTCTCACCTTAATAAATTTACTGTAACATGTCATTAAAATTACTTTCGCTCAGCAAGAAATAATGTGACGCAGCCACGCAGTCTATTTAAAACGTGGCATCTATTGTTCTTTCAAACAAGTATCTGTCAAACGATATGCTCAGCCCGGAGTCAAATGTCGGCTTTTCTTACACGAATATGTGAGTATTAAAACCGTTAAATTAAAAATATAACAAGGATATTTCAACTTTAGAAAATCGCATCAACAACGTTAACCCTACGTGAACTGAAGAACTACTCAACTTCTTTTCGACAAGAGCTGATTCAGACCTTTAATTGTGTTATTAATTAATTGCAGTGATTATGAACACGCACCTACGAAGTGCAAAGAACTACAGCGTACTTAGAAAACAGCATGTGTATTTCTCTTTGCTGGATTTTTAGGGATAATTTCGAGTAATAGCCAATATCTAAATCGCCGAGCGGATGGGACCCAAATATTTCGCATACAGGTGCTTTATAGATAAATAAAAAACTCATTAAGTATCATAACCAAGCAACATAGAAAAAAACAGTTATTAATAAAAAAACGGCAGGGGGGGGGGTCGGAATCAGCCCTCTCCCCAACCTTGGACCGAATAGGGGTAAGACTAATAAGTCATATAATAAGTTATCCTTAAGATTAAAAACGAATAGTTCATTTTTTGTTTTTACAACACCCGTAACAGTAATACCTTCTGAAACGTTTTATTTTATGCCATGATGAATTCTTAACTGCTTTTGACATCAGCCTAAGACAACCATGTCATGCCTCCAGCGGGAAAGACTAAATACTTTAGAATATGGAGTAGTTGTATTCTTACCAAAGAAATTTGTAACATAGATTACTGGTACCCATGGTTGGCTTACTTGATGTAATATACAAAGTACTGCAAAGTTAAATTGTAGATTGTAAAAATTGCATACATGATTTTATTGCGTGTTTAAGGACATTTCACTGGACCAAGAAGTTAAAGGAGAATATGATAGGTAAAAATAAATACAAAGAGCTTTTAAATGCTCCTTTTGTTTATATTTGACCAACACCTATAATAAAAGTTACAATTGTCATCTAATATGGCTTGTTTCGTCGAAGTTTATTGTAGTAACATCGGTAGCTACTTTTTCGGTAGAAAGACTTTCCGCAGTAGCCGTACAATTTTTTGCTGTAACATCGACGTCGGTGACAGAAATGTGTTCGCTTGTCACAAAACCCATATCCACAGATTCTGTACCATCTTTTCAAGTAGCATCGACGTCTCCAACAGAATTGAATATGTTTGTTGCAAACCTTATGTCCACATATGCGGTACCATTTTTTTGAGTAGCATCTTCTCTTCCAGCAAAACTGAGTACGTCTGTTACAAACACTGTAGCCACAGATACGGTAATACCTCTTTGCATAGACACGTCTTCGGAAGCACAGTTGACTTTTGATGTTGTAGATGTTTTTTCCGCAATAACGATAGTATTTTCTACTGTAAAGTTTGTTTCGGTAGCAATAGTGGGTTGCAGAGCTATAGCGTCTGTATGGTCCACCTAGGAGAGAAATATAAGATGAATTCTAATAACTATTTAATTCTAGTAGGCACTGTCACCGGAAAACACTGAGTAAACTCCCTATAAAAACTATAAACAAAGAACTTACATCTTCTGTAGTAAGTGGGATCTTCAAGATCAATTGATTCGCTGGTGTTATCCTGTTCTACTTCTTCTGCAAGCGCAAAAGCACAAATGCCGATCAATGCAAGAGCTATGTACAGCTTCATTCTCTATGAAAAGATTTTGTTGTATAATAATAACCGTCGTGTAACACAAGATTTCGTCGTAGTTAAAAAAAGTAGATGCACTTACCTGTTTCTGTACTTTTGTCTCTCAGGGATACAATGTAAAACTGCATGATATTTTCCCCGTTATATACCTTTGTAAAAAGTGCTTAATCATGAAAAGATAAAATAAATGAATAAAATATTTACCGCTAATTATATCAGCACATGCCTTAATAAGGTTATCAAGACCACAGTTGCATTTTGGACGTATTGGAAACCCATTGATGTCAATTGTCAAGGGAAGAAAATAATTTAAATAAAGCAGGACAGGAAGTGACACTACAATTTCTGTTTAACGGTTCAGGTTCTTTCGTTTCACCTTTAGTAGGAAATTTAGGAAAAAGTTTTGCAGCGGAAGTATATGTTGTTAGTATTATGTCATCAGATTTTTGTTGTAGTGTAGTGTCGTTTACAGACTTCATCTGTGGGAGATGCTTTAATAACAGCAATGCGATCATTTTCGTTGCTAGACTTCTATTTAAGTGATTAAGTACTATTTATACCAGATCTACAATAAATATACAGCCTAAATATTTTTCATTAATTTAATGTTGCATCTAAAATGTGAACTTGAGAGCATTAGGTCAGTAAAGATAGAAGTTGCAAAGGATGTTAAGTTATAAGGTTCTGTCATAAAGTAGTTGGTGATTTTCAAGTCGGTCTAATCAAATAACGTAAGATCGTTAGTCTCAAACTCTTGACCTGTCCCAATTTTTGCTGGCATCAGCACGAATATTTTCTCTTAATTTTGGACTTTTTTGGCGTCCGACGTGAATTATTTCGGTGTGCAGGTGCGCTGGGAAATGTTACTAGCAAAATTTGCAAAGTTAACGACTTGATAGCCTGCTGGTTGCGGAGTACAGGCCATTGGAACCTTTTGATCATGTATAAAAAGTCTCAATAAAGCTGTTATTGTTTTGTTGAGTTTGTCCACGATTGTAGTTATTTCTTGTATAAGGATTTTCTTTTTGAAAAGTAGAAGGAAATGACCTTCCTAACGTTTGATAGGTGAAGTATTATTCCAGCATAAACTAATAAAATGGCAACTGCGTGACAACTTTAAGTCCTGTGTGCCGAATACATGTCTTTCATTGCAAAATTTGAGTCAATTTATTGCACTGATTGGTTCCCATCAGCTGATTTTAAACTATCCAGTCCCTATGTGTAGCTCTGTAAGCCTATTACATTTCCAAAATAGAAGTGAAAACTCACTTTTCTTAGGTTGCACATTTAACCCTTAGAGAGTGAGAAAATATGTCTTTTGATTGTTTGATTCTATTATTATCTAGTCTTTAAGTGCGACAATTAGTGATTTCTTTTATGATCTAATAATTCCGTAAAGACAATTGTGGTGTTGTAATGCTGCTGAAACAACCATGCGCCATGTTGACGACTGGTCGACAATCATTACATTTTTTACATAGTAATATTTTCAGTAGGTGATAAGTAGATTCGTTTTATCATTAGCTAACCATTAATACATTATTTGTATATCATGGGGTGAATGATTTAGAATGTCAAGGATAGTCAAGGGGTTTAGAGAAATGTAGCGTATCCCAGAAACTATCGTTACTTCTATCTACGCCTTCTTTAGGGACAGAAATTTATGTTAATTGCATACTCAGTAACGATAGTAATCACCCAAGAATGCTAATGTAATCAAGATTTTTAGCCGATTTAATTGTAAAAGATTCTATTGCTGCGCCATCGAAAGTAATTATAGAATGAACAAGCTATAATAGAGCTAAATGTTTCCGTTTATTATTTATTTTAAATTAAAAAGAAACACCTTAAATTAACGAGCTAAAAATGCGTTTTAGTTTATGGTGAAGTACACTCCGAATTATGGCGAATGTTTTTTCAATACTGATATTATTGCATTGAAACAAACAAAAATACATGTTGTATTGTACCAGGTTTTACGGTTGATTCTTCTGTCAAAGTAAATGTTTCTTTAACATGATTATATACATTAATCTTCCTTTAAGCGTTGTGGTAATGAGAATGCTATTATTTATCATTCTTTGCTTACATTCGATCCCCTTGAAGTCTCAAATTTCTAAAAATTACGAAGAAGGAAGTAACAGAGAAGAAAATAAAGATGTCTCGTTTAAGAGCATGTTTGCATTAATAGGAAAAAGAGTACTTGCAAAGTAATTTAAACAAAGTGATTAGAACAATGAAAAATTTAGGAACATTTATTTAATATTTAGATAAAATGATGACAACAAAACACTTCCTTGATTTTTTAGCAAGAAGTAGGAGATAATCCTGTTTTACTAAAAATCCTAATTAATTTGTAAAGCACAAAATTATTAAACAAAAATTGTTAATAGTTCTGCATGTAAGACACGTCAGTCAGTGCAAATCAACGGCTAGTGCAAATCGAAAAATAAAATTCTACCTGATCGGATAAATTCGAGATAATGCTATTAAAATACAATGTCCAATGCAAAAGGCTTTCGCAATTTCGTATTACTATTTCAGAAGTGCAGTTTAGGCATTTCGTATTAGCATTTCATATTGTTATCCGAAACAGGCAGTTTTACAACTTTTACTACCATCACTGATACTCATTTTCCCCATTCGTATTGACATTCCAGGCACGCATTTCAGCCATTTCGTATTGCACCCACGGATACGCTGTTGCACCACTTTTTGTTTTAAGACACACAGATTTATCATTTTGTATCATTTCTTTAACTTTTGGAGATTTGCCGCAAACGTCGGCAATACGAAATTATTGTACGTCACCTACATGTTGAAGAAGGCCTGTTTCACATTTCATTTTAAACACGAGCTTACTGAAATTTTCTTCATCTAGAATGATGCTGTGTAACTGTTGCATCGATTATCATTCTCACTTTAATCTGCACTATCAGCAATCAGCACTACCAGGAGAAGTAGCACATGATAAAGAAATTAATTTTTAACTTACTTCTCAATAATCCTACTAATTGACAAACTGCATATTCAAACAAATACATTATTTAAACTCAAAAAGGTTTTAGGGGTCATATAGCGGGACACACATTCAGTATATTTTTAATGTATTCAAACTACCAAAAATAAATGCTCTAGAAAATTTTGCAAGTTTTACATGCTAAAAGAAATATTCATGAAACAAGAAAAACGAAATACCAATGCCAAACGTACAATGGATTTGCGTACTTTTAATACATTTACGGATATGTCACTAAAAATCATCAGGAAACAATGTAACCACCAATATAACGAATTACTTGGAAATGGAGGAATGTTGTTAAATTGTAATGGTTATCAATTGAAGATAATTTAGCTTGTTAAAAATTACAGACAGGGCATTACAATTAGACTAAAGGCCTTCGCCATACCAGTATGTGTTAAAATACGCGCAAGAACATTATGCAACATTGGTAGTGTGAAACAATGAGTTAAACAAGACACCTTTTAAGACTTGTTTAGTAAGTCTTTAAATAAGCTATCATCAATACCAAAAATAACTGTTCATTTTATTTTCTGCAGAAAGTGAAATTCCAACTCTTTGATCTGCTTATTTTAATATGGTGAAGATTTCACTGTTCATACTCAAAACTCAGACCAAGGATGAATGTGTTCACCGTCTTCTTAACAAGTAATTTTAGTAAACCACGAACTACAATATGGTTTACTCATATTTAACTTTAAAGATATTAAACCTTTTCGAGGTTTTACTGCGGAGATAATTTAAGTCTTAAAAGAAAATGTTGCCAATAGTTTTTTGTTTTTTTATGTAACGTGATCCGAAACTCACAACTCACAAAAATATCATTTTTTCCCAATTCATTAGTTCTAGAACTAATTTCAATTCTTTAAGTTCCTGCGAATTATTAAATTTCATTTAATATACCTTCCGCTTTCAACATAGTTCAGATGTCAGATATCTAAAAAATTCACGAACAACGATTTTACGGTAAAATGCAGCAAAATCGGGAACACAATAAACGTTACAAAATAATTTTCCATAATGAAATAAACATATGCTGAAAGTTTCAAATTCTAACCATAGAAATTATTACATGATACCTATTACAATTCATAGAAATACATAAGTACCTAGTACCTAGAAATTTCGGTGATATCGGATGAAAAAATTAGGCAGCTAGGCACCCATTAGTTAGGTATGAACAGCCAGATGGCATCACATCTATTCCCCTATAGCAACATGTTAGGAAAAAGCCTCACCAAATGGGTAGCAGTGATGAAAAGAGAGAATATGGGCTATAAAAGTTGAAACAGCTTTTAAATGCTCATTTTTGTATATTTAACCGACACATGATAAAATTTACATTTCATTTAGTATGGTTTGTGTGGTTGAGGTTTGGTGTAGTAACATCTGTAGCTACTTTTTCTGTAGATGGATTTTTCACAATAGCCGTACAACTTCTTGTTGTAGCATTGGTGACAAAAATGTGTTCGCTGGGGAAAAACAACATAGCCACAGATTCCGTACGATTTTTCAAGTAGAATATACAACTCCAACAAAATTATGTGTTTGTTGCAAACACCATATCTGCAGTTTCTGTACCATCTCTTTGAGTAGGACCTTCTCTTCCAGCAAAACTGAGTACGTCTGTTACAAACACGGTAGCCACAAATATGGTATTACGTCTTTGCGTAGACGCGTCTTCGGAAGCAGAAGTGACTTCTGATGTTGTAGATGTTTTTTCCGCAATATCGATACTATTTTCTGCTGTAAAGTTTGTTTCAGTAGCAATAGTGTGTTGCAGAGCGACAACATTTGTAAGGTCCAACTATAAAGTAATGTAAGGTACGTTTTAAAATTACTTTCTGCAGTACTAGCCAGCTAAAGCAGTTGAGGCAATTTGTTATCAAAATACAAAAAACTTACATGTTCTGAAGTATGTAGAATATTCAAGATCAGTGGTTTCGTGTGTGGTATCCGGTTTTACATCTTCGGCAAGCGCCAAGGTACAAATCCCAACCAATGCTAGAACGATATAAATCTCATAAAATCAATAGTCCTTGTTTCACAGTGTGTTTTGGCATAAAACAAGAAATACCTACTTGATTGGCAGGTGTTTTTACTATAACCCTTCGTTTTTCAGGGTAATGTGCACACTCATGTAGTGATGCCACTAAATTATCGAAACATCTACCGCTTATTATGCATCCACATGCCTTAAGACTACGGCAGATTTTTAGACGTGTTTGAAACCTGTTAAGAAACATTTTGGATAGAAACAAATAATTGGATATTTACGTAACAATACTTTGCAGGAAGTAGTGCAGTTCTAAATATTATCTTTCTCATTGATACCTCATGATTCTTTAACATGTGATATTTAGATAACATCTGTTGCTCCTGTCAAGTATCACCTTTGCAATAACTCGTACTTTAAGAGGTGATAAATCTAATAAATGCTCAAATTTCCTGTCTTTCGAAAGTCACGATGACTGTAAACTTATTGTAAACACATATAGCTAAAAATGACTGATTTTTTTTAAATTAATCGGAATTTTCTATGAAAATTCAAAAAATGTATCAGAATTTTTAATTTATTCCTACATTCTTACTTGTATGCAAAACACTTCCCGTTTTTTATTCGCGAAATGGAAAATTAAAATTATGCCCTAGAGATCGCGTTTTAATCATAAAAATTTCTGGCTTAAAGTGTTTCCACGGTATTTCGACGCAATAAAAATAGCCATGTGCACATCCCACGTTTGGTCGCAGTAATCTTCAGTGGTTTTACACTTTGTTATTTTCGGTACGTGATAAGTAGGTTCTCATGATCATTACTAAATAAAACTTGAATGTTTTTACGTCTGTAATAAATTCTAGACAAATTTAAATGAGATAATAGTTCTGTTACTGACTAACTATTCTCAAATTATTTCTTTGTGGTAAAAGGAAATCTGTCATTTGAAATATAATTTTCATGCCTACACGTTTTTAAAAACTAAAAGAAAGAGAGAATCAGGCTCAAAAGGGTATTTTGGTGCATACAATTTATAATTTTTAGTACATAAATTTGCATTTCACCTCACAAAGGAATGCGCATGGCAATATCTAATTTGATAGGGTACTACCAATGATGGAGTCTTTGACCTTTCTGCACACTTTTTCTGCATGGTTGCTTTGCTTGATGTCCCCACTATAAAGTATGTAATGTTTCCGCTAAATTTGCAATAACGGCTAAAACTTGTTCATTGATTTTACGCGTGCATCTTGCGTGTATTAAAAGTACACTAAACAGCTGGTTTTCCCATAAATTTTGTTTAATCATAACAATCATATATCTCTACCACACTCCCTGCTTCGTATCTGTTTACATATGGACAATACACGGGAACTTTAGTCGTACTAAATCTAGGAAGGAAATGTTTGCACACTTTACATGTTGGTTGAAGTAGTGATAATTCGTTCACAGTATTATAAGTAAGACATTAAACAAAAAAAAAATAGAAATAGAATTTTGAATAATGCAAAGCATTTTCATGGGTATAAAATGTTAAGTGATTAATCACACCGACTAACGACATAGAAATAATATCGTATCACCCCAGATATTTCCTTTTTTATTGTATTTTCGATACGTATCAAAATGAAAATCCTAGTTTTCCGGCATTTATGCTGATAAAATACAACTTGCACAGCATTTTTACGACATTTTTGATTGATTTATTGATAACAATATAACCTATTCGCCAATTTAAATATCTGTTAACTGTGATCTCCCCTACATATATGTTGTGACAATTGAACTAACATACTCTTCGTAATGTTCTAGCTGCAAATCTCCTTTATTGGGTTTAAAGAACAAGAAGAAGTTTATGACCTCATCCATTATCAAGAAGGATATGTGTTCTATAAGATAAGCGGCGGTGTAACATAATGTAATCTTTGCGAAATATCACATTGACTAACCTCCCTTACTTAGTATTTAACATCTTTTAACATCGTTAAAATAATTTAAATTGAGTAAATAAATGTGAGAATGTAAAACTTTTGCGTGACACCTCACTACCCATTACTCCCTATTCTCTTCAAAATTATCAAAATTTTATACTTATATAACACTTATATGACACTTATATATGACGGACAGATTTATTTGTCCTGAAAAAATTTTTCAAAGAAATTTACAAAGAGGAATCTTTCTAAAGCATTTATCTTTATAGAACTGTCTTTTTCATATCCCAAGTAAACATTTTGGTTAAAGTTAAGCTCCATATGACGGACATTAAAAGACATTAATGCCTTTCATTGACTTTCTTACTCCTAAGTATTGTTCTGCATGTTATTTCCTTAATCTGCTAGATTTCATCACTTGTATGCATAGGTTGCATCTAAGAAACTATTTTTGATTTGTTAAGTAACATTTCTGCTGCCAAACAATGAAAAAGGCTGTCGAGGGTCCATTACGCACTAAAAATTAGTTAACTTTATAGACACCTCTCTAAAACGGACAGAAATTGGTAGCATGCTACGAAGGTCCGGTTTGTAGATCTGCTATTCATTTTCTGTATGTTTCAAAGAGACTCTATTACGCACCTTAGTGTGTAGTAGTTTGGCGCTCAACTTAGCGTAACCGGGTTACATTTACTTGTGGCGTAATCGGCATTTAAACGCGGGTCCCTCGGCTAGTCCCTTTATTACTAGATTTTTTCTGTCAGTGTGTTGGAAATGGTTGCGCGAAGCTTTATTCTGGAATAGGTAATTGACTGAGTAACGTCCCTGTGAATTTTTGCGAGAATTAACAACTAGTGTTAAAAAAAATCACAATTTTCTTACCTTATTCTTACAATATGACACTTAAGTATCTTTAATTAAGACTTGTCTTGTCTCTATGTCCACTGTATTTGTTGGATCGAAAAAAAATTGACATTTAAAACTGACAAAGAAATTTTGCTCGTGTCATAAAATACCGGAAACCACCACGGTTATATCATTTCTTTCAATACAAGAACATTTCCAACTTATGCATGACAAAACTTACTTTCCTGTATTGTTTTGTTTGTCCTAGTAATTTCTCATTTCAATTTGTAAAATATTTTACAATGTAGTCTCTAAAAGAATGTTCGCAAAATGGGGAAGAAGGAAGTTAAAGAGACAGGGAAAGATCTCGTTGATGCTTGGCACACAAAAGAAAGTACTTGTAAAGTAATTTAAACATGCGATCAGTAGCAATGAAAGTAAACTACATTATGACATGAAATTGTAATAGCTCTGACGCAATCTAATTAATTCGCAGAAGGAATGTAATCGACTCTGTAACTACAGCTTGAAGACACCCAAATAAACATAATTTCATCAACCCAACGCTAGCTATACATTAATGCTGCGTTACAAGGCTAAACGTTTCCTCTTGTTTCACAGAGCATGCATCTTTATGATTTTTATTTTCCATACTCTTATGCTAAAAAGTTACATAGGTGTGAGCAACACATCAGAAGTCTCTTTTATACGAAATAAGCGTCTATGTTTATTTTCCTTACGAAAAAATACTTTTTGGTGAGAAAATTGACATAAGAGATACATAATTGAGAAGAAGGAGAAAGAAAGGAAAAATTACGCAACAGATTACGTTCAAAAGCGAGCTATGCACTGCAAAATAGGTGGAAATGTCGGTGATGCTTAGGTGAGGCCACGTCAGCATTCCATTTTTTTCTCCTAGCCAACCTTTCTGCACTTTTAAGGCGTCTGATATATTTTCATGCTGATAACTAAGCTTTTTTGGTACTCTAATAACAAACTTCTTTCTGTATGTTCACAATCAGGATCAGCATCACAACATTCCTCGTAAGCTGCAAATGCCCTGTGTGTTAAAAAAATAAATAAAAATAGTTCTGCTAGCTAATGACTGGCTATCCTCTATATACTATTTAACCTATGCCAGGATATTGTTCTCCATAAATTCAGCTCAATAAAATTACAGCAGCAGAGTTTGCTCCTCGTACCTGCCTGCAAGCTCTTCATCACTCCCCACAACTTGTTTTTTTCGTATAGAAAGAAATTTTGTAAGTTCCAGATGACTCCATAAACTTGAAATCATTTAACGTAAACTTGCTTAGTAAAACTGGCTCACAACTTGAATTACTAGCCATGACAACAAACCAGCAATAAGCAGTGAATGCACTTGACTGCTGCTGCTAACTTGCCTTTTGCGCCACCGAATAGCTCAAAATTTTCGTGAGTTTTCAGCACCGAGAGTCTCGTGAGTCTCGTCGAGATTGTAATACCGTGTATTGTAGTACTGTGTATTAAAACATACGAGACTAATAATTTTTAATTACAGTTTTTGTTACGCAATTTAGACCTTCTCGATGGGTACGATGATTTTTGTGCGAAAATCCTCAGAAAAATAATTATGCTAATTTATTGATTTAGTTCCATACTACAATTGTGGCACTTTAATAAGCTTCACTGCTTCAGAATTATTGGATAGCTGGCACTTTAATTAGTGTAACATAGCATAATTGCTTAATTCCTTAATGGAAATCGCTTTATAATTTCATAGCTAAGATCAATGGAAAGAATTACTTAATTAACATTAGCTAATTAAAAGGCGAACAACAAAACTACCGCATTTTAACACTTATAACAACAGTCCACACATACCTCAAAAGGTAAATGACAAACACGTACTTTATTGGAGATGATGCACGAAGAAAGCAGCAATTTAAACCTACCTGAAGTATCCTTTTGTAAAAATAATTAACCCTATTCAGGGCGGGGTTTATAGGGCCCTGCACAACCGTTACTTAAAAAGTTCCTTAGAAATCCGCAGATTTTAGTACAGTTGCTTATAACGTTGTTGTTTGCAATGTTATGTTTAAAAAATATGTGGATGTTGTCTTCATTGCATTTTCACATCTTTTAGTAAACAAAGAAGTTAGAATTTAGAGGGGAGAAATATAGATATTGAGTGCAGAAATAAATAATTATTAAATGCTCCTTTTGTATATATTTGACCAACAACAATGATCGACACCTATGATATGATTTACAATACTTCATTTAGTATGGTGTGTATGCTCGAAGTTTGTTGTACTGACATCGGTAGCTACTTTTTCGGTAGATAGATTTTCCGCAGTAGCCGTACAATTTTTTGCTGTAACATCGACGTCGGTGACAATAATGTGTTCGCTTGTGACAAACACCATATCCACAGATTCTGTACCATTTTTTCAAGTAGCATCTACGTCTCCAACAAAATTGCGTGTGCTTGTTGCAAACAGCATAACCACAGATTTTGTACCATCTCTTCGAGTAGCATCGACGTCTCCAACAGAATTGAGTATGTTTGTTGCATACTTTATATCCACATATGCGGTACCATCTTTTTGAGTAGCATCTTTTCTTCCAGCAAAACTGAGTACGTCTGTTACAAACACGGTAACCACAGATACGGTAATACCTCTTTGCATAGACGCGTCTTCGGAAGCAGAAGTGACTTCTGATGTTGTAGATGTTTTTTCCGCAATATCTATAGTATTTTCTACTATAAAGTTTGTTTCGGTAGCAATAGTGGGTTGTAGAGCTATAGCGTCTGTATGGTCCACCTAGGAGAGAAATATAAGATAAATTCTAATAACTATTTAATTCTAGTAGGCACTGTCACTGGAAAACACTGAGTAAACTTCCTATAAAAGCAGAAAACGAAGAACTTACATCTTCTGTAGTAAGTAGGATCTTCAAGATCAGTTAATTCGCTGGTACTATCCTGTTCTACTTCTTCCGCAAGCGCAAAAGCGCAAATGCCAATCAATGCAAGAGCTATGTACAGCTTCATTCTAAATAATAAATGTCGTTGTATAACAATAACTGTCGTCTAACACTGGATTTCTCCGTAGTTAAAAGAAAATAGATGCACTTACCTGTTTCAATACTATTGCCTCTCAGGGACGCAATGTAGAACTGCATGATATTTTCACCCTTTTATACCTTTTTGAAAAGTGCTTAATCATGAAGAGATGAAATGAATTTAATAAAATATTTACCGCTAATTATATCAGCACATGCTTTAATAAAGCTATCAAGACCACAGTTGAATAACAGACGTATAGGAAACCCATTTATGTTAATTGTCAAGGGAAGAAAATATGTTAAACAAATAAACGCAGGGCAGAAAGTGACAATACAATTTCTGTTTAACGGTTCAAGTTCTTTCGTTCTATTTTTAGTAGAAAGTTTAGGAAAAATTTGGCAGCGGAAGTATATGTTGTTAGTATTACGTCATGAGATTTATGTTGTAGTGTAGTGATATGTAAATATACTTTATAGTTTTGTCGTTTACAAACTGCATCTGCGCACGATGTTTTAGTAACAACAATGCGATCATTTTCGTTGTTTGAGTTCTATTTAAGTGACTAAGTACTATTTGTTTCAGATCTGCAATAAATATGCAGCCTAATTATTCTCGATAGATTAATGTTGCATCTAAAATTTGAACTTGCGAGCGGTAGGTCAGTAAAGCTAGATGTTGCAAAGGATGTTAAGTCATAAATTCTGTCATAAAGTAGTCAGTGATTTCTAAGTTGGTCTAATCAAATAACGTAAGATCGTTAGTCTCAAACTCTTGACCTGTCCCGATTTTTGCTGACATCAGCACGAATAATTTCTCTAAATTTCAGACTTTTGAGGCGTCCGACATGAATTATTATAGTGTGCGGGTCCGCTAGGAAATGTTACTAGCAAAATTTGGAAAGTTATTGACTTTGTAGCCTGCTGGTTGCGGCGTACAGGATATTTGAACCTTTTGACCGTGTATAAAAAATGGCAATTAAGCTGCTATTGTTTTATTGAGTTTGTCCACGATTGTAGTTACTTCTTGTAAAAAGATTTTCTTTTTAAAAAGTAGAAAGAAATAACTCCCTAACGTTTAATAGGTCAAGTATTATTCCAGCATAACCTAATAAAATGACAACTGCATGACAACTTTAAGTCCTGTATGCCTTTCATTGCAAAATTTGAGTCAATTTATTGCACTGATTGGTACCCATCAGCTGATTTTAAACTATCCAGTCCCTATGTGTAGCTCTGTAAGCCTATTACCTTTCCAGAATAGAAGTGAAAATTCATTTTTTCTTAAGAGATTACATATTTAACCCTTAGAGAGTAAGAAAATATGACTTTTGATTGTTTGAATCTATTATTATCTGCTCTTTAAGTGCTACAATTAGTGCTATCTTTTATAATCCAATTATTCCGTAAAGACAATTGTGGTGTGTTAATGTTGCTGAAACAACCATGCGCCATGTTGACGACTGGTCGACAATCATTACATATTTTACATAGTAATATTTTCAGTAGGTGATAAGTATATTCGTTTTATTATATTAGATAACCATTCTTTTTTATATCGTTGGATGAATGATTAAGAATGTCAAGGATGGTTTTTTGAAGATAGGCACGATAGTCGAGAGATTTAGAGCAAATGTAGCGTATCCCAGAAACTGTCGTTACTTCCGTATACGCCTTTTTTAGGGAGAGAAAAGCATATTAAATTGCTCGCTTTGTAACGATATCAGGTTCCCAAAAATGTAATCAAAATTTTCGGTTGATTTAATTATAAAATAGTCTATTAGTCTATATTCGCCTTCTTTAGGGGCAGAAATTTATTTTGAATTGCACACTTAGCAATGATAAAACTTACCCAAAAATGCTAATGTAATCAAGATTTTTAGCTGATTTAATTATGGAAGATTCTATTGCTGCGCCATCGAAAGTAATTATGCAATGTAAATTTTTTCTTTGTTTGTTGTGCATTTTTAGCAGGGAAGGTATTACCTTGAATATGGTTTTGTTTTATATCAAAAGTAACGTTCAATACATTCAACTGAAAATAAGGATATTAAATTTCGTTCTAAACTAAAATGATTAAATTTTAAGCATATGGTGAAACAAATTTCAAGTTTCTAATGATGTCAAAGAGAAAGTGCTGACATAAAAAATTTTTTTTGCTACTATTGTGTTCTTTTATGACGTAGTATAAGTAAAATGTGCAATGTTTGATTCAAATTTATGGAGAGGGAGGTCTTAGTATGTTTTAAATATTATTGACCGAATAGGGTATGGTTGCTTCTTCTGGTAAACCTTGAAGCTTTTTTGTAATAAGGATGTTACTTTTTGTCATTCTTTATATTCATTCGATCCCCTTAAAGTCTCCAATTTGTAAAAATTAGGAAGAAGGAAGTTAAGATAACAGAGAAGAAAATAAAGATGTCTCGTTTTAGAGCATGTCTGCATTGGGAAAAAGTACTTGTGATGTAATTTAACATCCATTACCACACTGATTACAACAATGAAATATTTAGGAACATTTCTTAAATATTTAGATAAAATGATGAAAACAAAAATTTTAACTTATATGAAATACTGCATGTCTTTTAAAACATAGGTAAGAAAAGTTTTCTCAACTCAAAAAATGTATTTAATGCAGAACTTACCACTTTAGGTATTTTTTTTTTGGTCATTGATCGGCTGTTGATCAAAACTAAACTAAAAATGTTGTCAAAAGGCACGAAATTAGCTGCACATTCCAAGGTCTTCTATAGGTATATAATGTTGTTTGCAAAATCACTTCTGATTGTTATGTACTTTGATGCATGACAATGCTTATCTTGTAATCTTAAACAAAGACATTGTGTCTGTTAACAGAAACATTTTAAAGGAGAAAGATCAGTTTTCGATAACCTTAGCACGCAGTTTCATACTTGGAAATAACAATGCTTTGTGTAAAAAAGTAACCCTTACACCGTTCATTTTCAACATAGATTTAATCGCCTGTGTTAACTGAGGTACTTTGTAAAAACTTAACCTCCAGTAGCATTCTCTCGATTTTTTTTCAAGAAGTAGGAGATAATCCTGCATTACTTATAACCTTAATCAATTTGTAAAGCACAAAATTATTTAGCAAAAGTTGTTAATAGTTTTGTACGTAAATCACGTCGTAAGAATATGAAGTGTAGCAACGAGTCCGAATCTAAAAATACAATGCTACACCTGATGGGATAAATTCGTGATGAAGTCATAAAAATAAATAAACAATGCAAAAGGCTTTGGCGATTTAGTATTACAATTCCAAACATGCATTTTCATCATTTTGTGAAACAGCGTATCGTACTGATGCGCTGTTTTGCCACTTTTCGTTGCTAACGAAAATACACAAATACACCATTTCTTATCATTTCTTTAGATTTAGGCCATTTCCCGCAAACGTTGGAAATACGAAAATACTGTAGGTCACCTACTTGTTCTTTAAGGCCCATTCCATATTTCATTATTAACACGCCCTTACTTAAATACAACCTCGAATCCAGGGCCTGTAGCGTTCTTTTGATATGAGGATGAAACGCGTCCATCCTCATATCAAAAAAACGCAACAGGCTCGGGGTTCGAGGTTGACTAAAATACACTTTGCTTAGAATGATGATGCTTAACTGTTGCATAGCTTCTCATGATCTCTTTAACACAATCAGCACTATCAGAAAAGTAATGTGTTCAAATTGCATAAATAAGTGTTCCAAGAAGTTCTGCAAGCTTAACATGCTAGAAGAAATGTTCATGAAACAAGAAAAAACGGTCATTGTTTCTTAATACGTTTACTGTAATATTTGACTATAAATCATCAAGAAACAATGTCATGAAGCCACCAATTTAATTGATTGATTAGAAATAGGAAAATTTATCATTTGCAGAAAGTAAGAGCCCACTTCTTGGATGTTAAAATAGTAAAATTCTTTCCGGCAAAATGATGTTCATATAGTTCTTGCTTCATATAGTAATTTTCTTTCTGAGACTTAAATAGAATTTATATAATATACCATCCGGTTTCTACATAGTTCAAAAGGCAGAATGTCTAAAAATTTTCTGAAAACCGATTGCAGGGTAAAATAGACAAAATCGCGAAATCGGGAAAATACCAAACTTTACAGAATAATTCTCTATGATGAATAAACATATGTTTTAAGTTGCAAATCCTAAGCATAAACCCATTGGAAATTATTACATGGTACGAATTACAGCGATATCATAGAAAATTAAAGTTTTGTTTTAAGTAACACCTAATATCGAGAATTCTGGGAGATATCGGACCCAAAAATTAGGCAGGCAGTTGTCCATCAGATAGCTATGAAAAGTCAGGTAGCATCAACTCTATTCCCCATAGCAAGAAGGAGTTATGAAAAACATCAATAAAAGAGATAGAAAAAGAGAATATAGGCGATAAAATAATTTAAAACAGCTTTAAATGCTCTTTTTTATATATTTAACCAACACCTAATAAAATTTACAGCATTTCATTTAGTATGGCTTGTATGGTTGAAGTTTGTTGTAGGAACATCGGTAGCTACTTTTTCGGTAGATGGATTTACCGCAATAGCCGTACAATTTCTTGCTGTAACATCGGCGACGGTGACAAAAATGTGTTCGCTTGTGACAAACACCATATCCACAGATTCTGTACCATCTCTTCGAATAGCATCGACGTCTCCAACAGAATTGAGTGTGTTTGTTGCAAACACCATATCCACAGATTCTGTACCATCTCTTCGAGTAGCATTTACGTCTCCAACAGAATTGAGTGTGTTTATTGCAAACCCCATATCCACAGATTCTATACCATCTCTTGGCGTAGCATTTACGTCTCCAACAGAATTGAGTATGTTTGTTGCAGACTTTATATCCACATATGCGGTACCATCTTTTTGAGTAGCATCTTTTCTTCCAGCAAAACTGAGTACGTCTGTTACAAACGCGGTAGCCACAGATAAGGAAATGCCTCTTTGCATAGACACGTCTACGGAAACAGAAGTGACTTCTGATGTTGTAGATGTATTTTCCGCAATATCGATAATATTTTCTGCTGTAAAGTTTGTTTCGGTAGCAATAGTGTGTTGCAGAGCTATAGCGCTTGTATGGTCCACCTAGAAGAAGAAAAGTAGGAAAATTCTAATAACTACATAATTCTAGTAAGTACGGCCACCGAAAGACACTGAGTAAACTCCCTATAAAAGCTGCAAACAAAGAACTTACATCTTCTGTAGTAAGTAGGATCTTCAAGATCAGTGGATTCGTTTGTGCTATCCTGTTCTACTTCTTCAGCAAGCGCAAAAGCGCAAATGCCAATCAATGCAAGAACTATATAAAGCTTCATTCTAAATAAAAGTCGCATATAGTGTGGGATTAAGATAATTAAAAGAGTTTTGCGTGGTGCAAAGACACAACAGTGACGTTAAAGACCTAAAACACGGCCAAAGATAGTCTTGTACCTACCTTTTCTGCAATTGGTTGTGTAAATAGAACTGTGAATTGGAATGATGAAATGAATTTCGCGTTTCTTTTATACAATTATTTTTATGGTTCATTAATTTTATTAACGTTTTACGAGAGAAATTATCTGATAAATTAGCAAAAGCACGCGGTGTCTTTCGAATCAAACGCTACTGCAATTTCAGTTTTTCTGGCGCGCTTGTGATTACAAATTCATATTTCGCATTTTGTAATTTATATTTGTATTTTTTGGTCACTGATGAGACATTACTTTATTTGTCAAACAAAGAACACTGTCTCGGTAATTTGCCAACCATTAAATTGATGATTTGGCGCGTTGCAGATAACAATAGTTTAATGATGGTAATAAACTTCAGTATAACATTTCTTGACGTGGAAGCTTGAAAGTGCTCATGCCAGCGCTTTTGTAACGCGATTAGTTAAAGTTAAAATCTCATTATTCTTTTTCTTTGCAGCTATTGCCTGAAACAATAAACGTCCTGCAGCAAATCTGCGGTATATTTAGATTTGGGCCAAGATTTATTGATGACACAATGGGAGTCACCCGTCTCCTTCCGCAATCTCATTACACCTTGTTTAAAGAAAATATCCTTTACGCTTTAATTTGTAGGGACTTTAAGTCATTCTTAGAATGCGAAAGATTTACTAGTTTAAATTTAATAATTATTTAAAAAAATTGACTGGATATGGAATTGTGCAGCTAGTAGTGCAAGACCTGCACAATATTTGTCTTCAAACTACTCAGTCGGGAAGATTTATTTTGTGTTTTATTGTTCTGGCTGTAAAATAAGACAAATATATTTAGTATGGTGACATTATTGCAAAGTAAATCCTTTTTCTGGATAAGCTGCAAAATATCGACTTAATTTCTTCAATACAGACATCACTAGCGAGAATATTGTTGCAAAACTAATTTCGTGACACAATTCTAACGACACCAATAGAGCGGGGAAGGAAATTAGAAGAACGTGTGGGCATATTAATAGATATCAGTGGTTTACTCTATCTCTATTAAATGTTAATGACAATTTTATTGCCTGAAGAAATTAGGAAATGTTATTAAATTCTACAAATGATTTAATTCTTACGCTGCAGAAAACATCTACGAAGAAAGTTCATACAAAGCAAGTAAAGTAGTGGCACATCGTTTCTTTAAAACGTCATTATTAGAAGTGTAGAAGGGAGATAAGAGACATACAAATGTAGAAAGTTCTGCTTCTTCCCCAAAAAGAATTCAATAAAACAGTAATGTTCATTTCGAATGCGTTGTTGTCATTTGAGGCACGTGATTTTGATAGTGAATTTATGCCCGGTGCGGAGCACAAAAATCTGCGGGCGTTAAATGATATTTTTGGCCGGGCAATTTATGTTTGGATATAATTCCATATTGCAAGTGGGTTGTAAATAATATATTTAGACCCACCAACTTCTTATTTATGCCGGAAAAAATGGGCGTTACTGGGAAGATAGTGACCGTTATATTATTAATAATATACAATAAACAAAAATATTTCTTGTTCATTTCGATCTTTTTTGTGAGAAATTTTGAGTTATTTACAGTTAAAAATTTTCGAACAAACGCATTTGTTTACCTTCATGGTATTAGCTGGATTTTTTTTTTGGGGGGGGGGGCATAACGTTTTGCGAATAGCAAATAAAATAATATCTTACGGTTATAAATTTCGCGAAACTTGGCCCAAATTTGCGACAAACACGAAAATATATACCCATGTAAATAATATTACTATAAAGTTGTTTTAAGAACAATTTTTCGCATATATAAGGCACAAAGAAACCAAGCTACCTCAAGCCTAACTGCAAACTTGTTTAATTGTAAGCTAACAAAGTAAATTAAAACAAATTCATATTCACAAATGACAAATAAATCAAATCAAATCGGTGACGTTAAAATTTATAGTACTAAGGTTTCATAATTTTTGACATAGGCCGTTATTGTAACCATATTCTTTCCGGAGCTATTTAGGGGTCTTGGTTATACTAAGGGTTGATTCGCTACTCTGCACTCTGTAGTTTCTAAAATTATTTTTTGAAAGACATGAAAAAAGCAGGAAGGGGAAGGCCCTACCGCCATAAATTTCCCTTGTGTTGGGTTGTAAAAATCATTCCTCAAATGATTATTGTCAGCAATAAAATTTGCTGACGTCCGTAATTTTTACTTTTTAGGGATGCCTTGTTTAGCATATATTTTTACTGATATTTGCATAAAGTATTAAAATTAAGTTTGTACACTTTTTTTAATTTATACTTTTAAATTATGCCAGATAGGGGATTTTTGCCCCTCTCCTCGGGCATCAATAGGTAATCAAATGACGCCATTAAAATTGCTAAAAAATTAAATTTGTAAAGTATATTTGGTTTGTATTTAGCCACACTAATTTGGGAAACAAAAAATAATGTATCTATACTTAAAAGTCTCCTAAATCTTATAGAAACAACTTTAATATTTTTTTACAATAAAATTTTAAGAAATTATACTTAACTCAAAAAATTGGTTGCAATGGCAAAAAATCTTTCCTGAAAAATTAAAACGTAGTGACGTAAGTCATTTTTTTACCGCGTGGGTAACTAGGCACATCCTGGGACCAAATTGGGTGTAAGTTTCCAGACTTGGGTTCCCACATCCGTTTTGGAATGATCAGGTTGATGATGTCATCAAAATACCTTTAAACGTACAGCTCAAAATCTCTGCAATTGTTCCGCAAAAGTATATGACCTTGCACATTTTTTTATCAGGCAACGGGTATAAAAAATTTAAAAATATATATATTTTGTATTTTTGCTAATCTTTGCTGACGTCAGCGAAATATAATATTCTTATACATTCGTCAAATTACGTGATCCTATGCATACTATTCATCAGTGTTTTAAGCTCTGCACATGGGAGGCAACGGTTAAACAAAATTTGGCAACTGTTTTTCTAAGCACTGCTGACGTCAGCAAAATACCTAAAGCAATCTATTTTTCCATTGTTCCTCTGCCTAAGTCGATTTTTTAACGGGTCTTATCGACTAGTAACTTTTAAATTATTTGGGAATTTCTTTAACTTGTAAGAGTGATTTGTGAAATTTGCCCAGTATACCAGAGCGAAGTAAGCTAGGAAAAGGAAGTCTAGAAACCTGAAAACATTTCTTCTGCAAATTAGTTAAATTGCATCAATGCTATTACAAATCCATGACATAGACTAATTTTTACTTATAGTTAATGAGTGCATGTTTGAATTACTTTACAAGTACTTTTTTCCTAGCAGTCAATACGTGCCAAACAGCAACAAATTCGACATTTTCACTTCCTTTTCTGTTTTCTTAACTTTGTTCTTTCCTATTCTGCTAACATATTGTTTAGAAAGTACACCGTTATAAAAAAATCACAGTAAAATTGTTAATTAACCGAGATATTAGTTATGTCATGACGAACAACAAAACAAGGCAAAAAAAAGAATTTTGTCGACTATAAATTTGAAATGGTCTTCAAAACTTATGTTATGCAAATGATACCAGCGTGGTTGCTTTCGCCACATTTAAAAAAAATGTCCTAAAAGCTGAGGGACGATTTTATTAATCATTATATTCATGCTTCGTGACACGATCAGGATGAATTTTTTAGATTTACTGACAATTTTCTTGTGACTCCAGTTACAAATTCTGTCCCTCGTGAGGGTATATAATTTCATTTAGTTTTGTAGATTATGGCAAAATGCCAATTAATGAAGTCTTGCGAGAGTTTAATTGAAAGCAATTATAAAACACCATGCTCGAAATGTTCTTTGTTTGCTATCAAAATTATCAAGTTTATAATGTTTCCGCCAAAATTTGCAATTACAGCTAAAAAAATTGTTCACTGACTTTATGAACCTACTGAGCGTGTTGAAAGTAAATAAAACAGCTGGCTTGAACATGAATTAGGACGAAAAAAAATAATCATATATCGGCAGCCAATTATTGCGCTATCTACCTCTCTTTACATAAATAATAAAAAGTGACTAGTTGCAAAAAAGATTTTTTTTATATTATAAGTACATGGATAAAACATTCAGGGGGAAAACAATTATTTAATACACCTTTTCCGAATTAGTTTTTTTTTATGTACCGCTATATTTTTTAGCTATAAATTTTGTTCTAATTTACGTACTCTGCAACAGCCCAAGTTTCATATTAGTCTCAAGTATATCCTAGGTAGATATCCTAGTATTCCATTAATTAACAGAAGGAGCAGGTATTCTGACAACAAAACTTGACAATGTTACAACAAGAGAAAAATATTTATTGCATATCAGATTCATTCTCTGACATATTTTGTACTCCTTTTCATGTCGCCAAAAGTTGACCTATTGCATATTTTTTGCATATTCATCAGTGTTTATAGGATGAAGGCAACTTAACCCTACGCGGTGGAAATAGGTATAGACTACGCCCTGTGCTTTTATCTAGACGACTAGTCCATATAATCTTTCTCACAAAATATTTTTTCAACCGCAGTTCGTATTAGAACTACACACTTTTCATTTTGTTACAGAAAAGGAGTCCATAACAGACTTCGTGTTTTTAGAAAGCAGTTGCTAAAAACCAAAAATCAGTTGTGCTTACCGCTCAAAATACAAGAAAAAAATGAGAGAAGTTCAATAATAACATGTGGTCATGACCCAATGCATTATAAATGCCCGTTTTCCTTACACCACAAAGAAGGTTAATTAAACGTAATTTGCTAGTTAAACCATTTTTATTTCATTTTAACTTGTCCAGGGCTTATAACTACAAATACATACTTTTGGTGTGTTAATGACCGAGAGAATCTACTTATCACGTACTAAACAGAACAATATGTAAAAGCTCTCAAGTTTACTGCAACCAAACGTGGGAAGTGCACATGGTTTTTTTAATTGCGTTATGATGCCACGAATTTTTTTGGTCCCCAAAATAATAAGAGAAAAAAAGTATAGGTAATCAAAAACCTTATTTCCATTTCGGTTAAATGTGTTCTCAGTTATTTAGCTAAGACAATGATAGTGATACAAGAGGAATACGGATAGTAAATACTGTAAAGACTTAATAGTCATCAACGAATCACTTCCTTCGAAATATACCAACGTCATTGTCCACTTATTCTCTTCCTTAACAATGGGTAATAATGGGTTAAAGCACGTCTAGAAGTCCTCCGCGGTCTTGATAGCCATATTAAAGCACGTGGATATATAGTTAGTGGTAAATATTTCAATAAATTAATTACACCATTACCTGATTATGCAGTTTTTAAAAAGGTATAAAAGGGTAAATTTTGCACAGTTGTTCATTAATTACCAAAGGGTAGCAACAAAGACAGCTAAATACCAAGTAGGCACCTCTACTAGTTTTAGTTAGAATACATTGTGACGCAAAGCTTATTAGTATTATATGACATTTTTGATTTAGGATGAAGCTGTATATCGCTCTTGCATTGATTTGCATTGGCGCTTTGGCGCTTGCGGAAGAAGTAGAACAAGACAAAACCAGCGAAGTGACTGATCTTGAAGATCCTACTTACTACAGAAGATGTAAGTTTTTCGTTTGTATTTTTTTTTACGGTACAGCCTCATTGGTGTGAAGAATACAGGAATTACATATTTATGAAGAAGTTCCTTGTATTATTTTTATTTTCTTAGGTGGACCATACAAACGCTATAGCTCTGCAACCCACTATTGCTACCAAAACAAACTTTACAGCAGAAAATACTATCGATATTGCGGAAAATACATCTACAACATCAGAAGTCACTTCTGTTTCCGAAGACGTGTCTATGCAAAGAAGTATTTCCGTATCTGTGGCTACCGTGTTTGTAACAGACGTACTCAGTTTTGCTGGAAGAGAAGATGCTACTCAAAGAGATGGTACAGAATCTGTGGATATAAAGTATGCAACACCCATACTCAATTCTGTTGGAGACGTAAATGCTACGCCAAGAGATGGTACAAAATCTGTGGATATGGTGTTTGCAATAAACACACTCAATTCTGTTGGAGACGTCGATGCTACTCGAAGAGATTGTACAAAATCTGTGGTTATGCTGTTTGCAACAAACACACTCAATTTTGTTGGAGACGTAAATGCTACGCCAAGAGATGGTACAAAATCTGTGGATATGCTGTTTGCAATAAACACACTCAATTCTGTTGGAGACGTCGATGCTACTCGAAGAGATTGTACAAAATCTGTGGTTATGCTGTTTGCAACAAACACACTCAATTTTGTTGGAGACGTAAATGTTACTCAAAGAGATGGTACAGAATCTGCGGATATGGTGTTTGTCACAAGCGAACACATTTCTGTCACCAACGTCGATGTTACAGCAAAAAGTTGTACAGCTATTGCGGAAAGTCTATCTACCGAAAAAGTAGCTACCGATGTTACTACAACAAACTTCAACCATACAAGCCATACTAATTGTCAGGAAAAATTGTCTTGTAAACTTTTTGTTAGGTGTTGGATAAATAAATAAATATTGAATATTCAAAACGCTTTGTTTCTAAATGCAATTATTAGAAAATGGTTCTATAGGTCGACGTTTGTAGATGCCTTTTTGGTTGCTCATCGTCGTTGTCTCTTGTTATCGCGGTAACAAACTAACTACATTGTTACGCCGGGAAAGCACAATGAAAAGTTTTAATTCCAAAAAACAATGTGACAAAAAAAATTAAGGATTGTTTTAAATTTAGTCTAAAATAAATTTATACGTCAATTACCCACGTTTGTAGAAAAGGTATGCTTTACTGAAAAAATTACAATTGACAATCAACACGTATAACCAAACTGCGGGTCTGTGAATCTTTAATTGTCTCAGGTCTGACTTGAATTCTATTATTGATGTCAAAACCTAACGCTAAATGAAATCGGTATGGATTGAGTTTATGGAAAGGTAGAAAAGATATATAGATAGTAAATTAGAACTCAGCTAGAGAAACTCTAGGAAAATTCAAAATAAGATTTTTCTGATTATTTGCATTTCCTTCCACAAAGGAAAGAGTATTCAAAATCTGTTTACCCCATTAGCATTTACGGCCGCTACATCCATAATTGTACTTTCATCTTCAACAACTTTTATGTCTATTAATAAAATGTTCATAATTCATGATGATTGCTTTAGACTCCAGAATGACAAGGCAATAAACCTTTCCCAAATTTCTTAATTATGCCAAACTCAAATAAAGAGGTTGATACTAAAAGTGATTCTTATCCCTAAGTTTCTTAACAAAAGGTAGAACAAATTACCTAATTTCGTTAATATTTCTTTTCGTTAAGTGCCTCAACTCCGAGGTTAAAGTTACGGTCACACCCTTCATATAGCGAAGCTTTCCAAGAATAGCCTTGTTTTCAAAATAATTATTTTCTTAAATGTAAATAAAATCCGGCCAGAATGTTATATTGCTCTAAAAACTTCATTTTTGTCATGATAATTTAATATTTTATCTGAATATCCGTATTTGAAGAGCACAGAACCATTATAACTTTTTTAATGACTTCATAATTATTATAATTTATAAAATTCAGGAAGGTGTATTAAACACAATATCATGCGCACAAATCGAGACAAATCATCTACCAACTGTTTACCAATTGGCGAGTGTCAATGAAATGTTAATCGTAGTAATTTTAGAGTGGACCAGTTTTCTAGGTTTTTTTCTTAGTTTTGTTTATAGTTTTTTTACTACTTTTTGCTTTTGTTTTTATTGTAATATGATAACTACCAAGAGGACGCGGCGTCAAATGCCAGTTTAAACGACGAGTAACTGTGCAACCTGCCGTTGAAAGCCAAGTGGAGCACTTAAAAAGAGCTGCAAACTGTGTTACACATTCAAGTAGTACTTTACTTTAGGTATGTAGTATGTGGCAAATCGTGTAAAGCACAAACGGGTGTAATATGTTTGATTTTACGAAATAAGTTTCCGTTAAAGATGAATCGTCACATCAAGCTAAACTGTTAGTAAAGGGACACCGTGTTGCACATGCTAAAAGACGTAATACATAAAACAGCCTGTTGTTGCCCAGTTCAGCTAGAACAAAAACTCAGCCATCTTATTTTGCAGAATATGTTTTAATGACAGTAATAAAAGGTGTAGCTATCTAACTGTATTTAGCATAGGAATTATTGATTAGGAATTTTGTTGTAAGTCAAATTGCATATGGGTCAACATAAAAAATAACCAATAATATAACAAACTGAAAAAAGAACTTTAGAAGGATAGCATTAAACGAGGATAGTTATAACT
Source organism: Hydractinia symbiolongicarpus (assembly GCF_029227915.1). Taxonomy (NCBI): domain Eukaryota; kingdom Metazoa; phylum Cnidaria; class Hydrozoa; order Anthoathecata; family Hydractiniidae; genus Hydractinia; species Hydractinia symbiolongicarpus. Next base: position 11,655,295 of record NC_079878.1, read on the forward strand.
AGCTAGCTTTAACAGGATGCTGTCTCAAACAATCAAATTGGTTTGTTTAAGATTAAAACATGGCTAAAAAATGTAATTGTATTTTAACATGTGGAAACATACAGAAAATAAATATCTGTATAGATACAAAGTAGAGGATAAAAGGTCGAAAGGAGACCTACAAACCTGACACCATCACTTCCAAACCAAATGGCCTATGTCGCAATTGTTTTTTACAGCTCGTGAGCGAAATCAGCAATTCAGATCACGGGGGTTCATATTAAAACCGGCGTATTAAAATAAAAGGCATTTATTATTGATTTCCGAGTATTCGAATCAAAAAAGGATAACAAGCAATTAAATTTTTTGAATTTAATAAATAATTTCGACAAAATAAATCATGTATTGTCCACAGGTATCAAAATCATGGATCGCCTGCTTAATGTGTTACTTGTTTAACAAAAATATTTATATATATTTATATATATAATATGCCTTGTGCATCACATGGCATTGATTTGTGTCTTTTTAATAAATATACTTTTCAAATCAAAGAGGCAAAGAGAGGTTAAAGAGGCAATAATTAAACAACCTAATGAAATTTCAGTTCATGGCAAAATTGTATTCTTGTTTCTCATTTTTAAAACGTACTTTCTTTTTTAGATCAGCTGTTTCAAACCATGCACCATCAACATTTAAACAAATCTTCAACAGGAGAGTAAATTCTGATAGCCTAAATACTGAAATACTTAAATGCTAATATGTATTTATTGCTGAATTAATTAACAATGAACTACTTCCTTCATTTAAATGGAGCTCGTTCAAAAGTTATTATATACGAATCGTCAAGTTTATACATAACAAGATTTGTATTCTGAAATTTCCAGAATTTCCTGATCAGTTTCAAAAATATCCAGTTAAAGTTTTAACTGTTATTTTAGAGTACTTCATATAGCTATGTAAAAATTTTATTTTATTTTTTATTTATTAGATTGTATTTTAACATTGCAGGTTAGTTACAATAATAATTGAGAATTGGGATACTCGGTGATTTGTTTACCCCATAATTCTCCCTTTTCAAGGTCCGCTTCAAATTTCAATATCTTTCAGGCTATTGACGGAAATCTTCAAGCCGCAGGGCTTCTTGTTATAACTTAATTTATTTATTTTAACTAAGTTTATAAATTAAAATAATAAAACTATTTGGAGAAATAATTTAATTTATTAAATTTATTTTAATCAATAATGAGTTTATCGATTAAACAACCCCCGGGTTTTTTAAAATTGCAAAAAGATCAAAGGAATATCGGCAAGCCTGCCGAACACACAGACAGACGACTGCTATTACTATAGAGATAGTCAGTGGACCGTGTATAAATTCACGGTGTCGAATGTCCTTTATTACACGGGTCTGGCGTGTCTCGCAACTTACTGTGCCATATTACTAAGACTTTTAATCTTTGTATTATAACTGAGCGTGGGAATGGGATGGGCTAGCCATGCTTATAGAAATCAGGTATTACTTTATGTTATTAAAATGTCTAGATCTCGTATGATGTGTTACATAAATTGACAACATTTTCATCAATATTGTTATCAAAATTGTCAAAAGAGGAAGAACTTTTTTGTATTTTCACTATATTTTTCAAATATTTATGAAAACTAAAAGTAAAATGACCTTAAAATGCTTAAAAATGAGCAATTTAGGGTAATATAAAATTCTGGAAAGTAAAGCTGACTAGGTCGTGGTAAGTAAATCTTTGAAATTTTCTTTAGCGCATTGGATTCAACCATGGTTGGTGCTAATGCGTCAATAAATATGACGTCATATTTTTTTATCAGGTGATACTTCAGTTCCGGTTGTGCATTGTATGGTGATATCTCGTTGGTACGTGTTGGTAGAAAGGTATGTTGCAAGAAAATACATGCGACTCGCCCTCGTAGTATGTCGCAAAGAGGTAGTATCCTTGCCTTATTTACTACTTATGCTTGGCAGATAGCATCGGATGGATAGCGCAGTCGGAATAGCAATAATCCAGCAAGCGAGAGGTTGTGGGTTTACCACTTGGTCTATTATCTTTGCGGCACTTGCAACATTGTCCCTATAATTCGATAAATAGTATTGATAACTTACCACCTTGTTAAAAGGTGGTAAATTTCTACAACAAGTTGAACCAAGTTTGTGGCATTAATATTTAATGCACGTTGAAGATTGTAAGTAATTTGCATAAGGAGTTTTTATTTCATATTTACGTGACAGGATATAGATTCCTGAATAATGTGTTAGCTTAATCACGAAGTATAGATTTTAATTTCACTATCTTTATCTAAGAAATTCGTCCTTGTAAAAATGGCAACTTTATTCGGTTTATTTTTTTACTTTATACGAAAGAATATTACTGATATCTTTTTGCAATAAAATACATTTACAGATTCCTTAGTGAGTTTTGTAATATAGGTTTTTCTTTTTTTCAAGTTGGAATAATATTGGAAAGATGTGAGATGGAAAACATGATGGATACATTGTTTGTCTTCCTCTCTCTTATACACATATCTGCTTCCGTCTTAACGTTTTATAAAGTTGCTGAGAACACAAAAATTAATGCCACGTATCATTCCAATGTCATTAAAGTTTTACTTGTAAATCGATCCGAGGAATGTTTGGCGAATGTATGCTCAATCCGGCTTGCAAGGAGTTTTCATTTCGTTCCATCAAAGGTAGCTGTGTGTTTTACAATATTCATCGTTGCTCATCAAATTTAATACCATTCACAGGAGTGACTTCGATCAAATGCAAGCGACAGAAGGATTGTATAATTTCAAGCTGAAGCACAAGTCTGGTTCGGAAGCTGGTTACGTATGTGGTTTTGATGGTCGGAGATTTACGTTGTGGTCGATGCTATCCTTCAACTTTGCGAAGTGTTTAATGTTGGTAGGAAGCCAGTGTCTGCAACTAGAAAGCAGCATGGTGAAGCTTGGTTATCCCCCTAGTTGCAGTAACTTTAATTTAATTCCAGTTAGGGAATATTTCATGGTAAAAATTATACAATCAGGATTGTATTTGGGTTCTTCTAGTATTAAACCTGTTGACAAAGTAGAGCTCGTTGTTACAAAACCTTGCAACCCAGCGGATGATAAAGTCTTGTTCTTGTTATTCCCGTTTAGTAAAAAAAAACGATAGATGAACACGTTACGTGATTATGTTTCCTTTCCAAATTTTGCGAGTGTTCTTTTCTGTCTTTTTCTCATTTTTGGGTAAAGAAACTTTTGCAATTAAGGAAATCTTGCTGCACTTAATTTTACACGAATTAAGAAAAACTTCGAGAAAGAATATTTATTGGTCCGATTTCCAGGGTAACTAAAAACAGTTACTTTCTACTCGCATCCATAATCGAAAAAAAATTATTCTTTTGCTGAATGCTAATTATGATAAGGAGAAAATCTTCTCTCAAAAAATATGTTAGTCATGGAATTAGCCCTATGCTCGTGGTTTGGCATTATGTCAGTGAAAAGGCAAACGCGTTATTTGATTCTGTGAGTTGAAGAAAATCGTCCACTTCGTTTCAAAATAGCGCAAGTCTGAACAATGTCCTAGTGACTGATCCCAAAAAAATTATGTATATGGTTTATCTTCTGTTTATGATAAAATGTTTTCTGTATATTTGAATTGTTATCGGATGTTAGTAGTTGTCATTATTTCAGTTTGAATTCGGTATGTAAATTTATTTGAAAGAAATAATATTATTAATTGTGAACAAAAATTCCTGGAGCTAGACGATTTTCCCCAGTAGAAAAATACATAGGCAAGGCATGCTTTCAAATAAACTGTGAAATCCTGGAATTATGAAGTGAAGACCTTGAAAACCAAGGAATATGGGAGAAACATTGTTTATCCCGAAGTTTTAAAATTAAAATCTTAATTATTATGATATGGAACATAACCAAAATACTCCATCATACAAATTAATAAAAATTGCCTTAAAACACGAACGAAGCAAGTAGTTTAATATTCCATTAGTTAGGAAATTAAAATATAAGCATTTGAGTGTCTTAATTTTTATGTTTGGAACTTGAGCTTAACTTTTGCCACTGCAGTTGCTTCTTGAAGTTTTTTATCGTTCCTAGGCAGTTTCTTTTTAGTCGTTTTCTGCTCGTTTTCTGCTCGTTTTCCGTTTGAGTAATTTGGAAAAAACTTTCTCTATCAAGATTTGTTAGAAATGCTGATGGTGACCGTTTTGTTCATGGCTGACGTGAAAAAAAAAACATTTGTAAAATTACACAAGAATACAATTTTAACACAAGTTGAATTAACACAAGATTATTATTTAATATTTAATGTTAGTACTAATATGAAAGAGGTATGTACACTTAAGAGACAAAAGCAATCACTCCGACAAAAATAAGAAATAATTATCAGAAATCAAACAACATATAACAACATGTTTAGCCGAGCACATTAAATAATGAGAAAAATCAAAGAGTTAAAAAATCTAACTACAGCAGCTTTTACTGTAAATGACGAATTCAGCGCCCGGTGCGCTTATTTAAAAATTTCATCTTGACAGGAGGCTGTTAATTTTGCATCGGAGTTTATTAACTTTCTTCAGAAAAGCAAATTTTTTAAACTTCATTCTCATAATTTTTTAAGAATAAAAAATAGAAATACAAACAAGAATAGTTGGAAGTAAAACGGAAAGTTAAACTTGTAGCTTCTGTCAAATTTAAGGCCTTTACCCAGGACAAAAGAATTGCAAAGAATGATGTGGGTAGGGGGGGCGTTTATTAGAGCATGGCACTTATTTTCAAATTTTTTCCCAACTCTGAAGTGCCTATTTGGCAGGGGTGGCTATTGGACGCTTAATCCGTCATTTACGGTAGTCATGTTTGCGCTTTCTCAGCCCCATTTCACGAGAATCTAAAATGCAACAGCTCTTGTAAAAATAAAAGTATAATTTTGGAATTCATAATGTGGTGTTTTTAGACTAGCTTGGTGAAGTAAGCATGAGAAATAATTTTTATTGGCTATATTTTTCGAGTTTCAGAAGATAACCATTTTACAAGAGGGCAATTCTTTTGAAGAAAACTGTATGTCCAGGCGTTAACGAATAGGTAAACTAGCTATAGGCAAAAAATTCTTTTAACTTTATGTACAGGCTAAGAAAATTGAACAGAAATGGACCAGGTATGCCACTTTTTATATATATAACACATTATTAAAAGATTTAATCTCGGAACGATTATGGTGCTGCCCAAGACTAGAATACAAAATACAGTTTGGGCTGTGTACGACATATTGTATCTTGTGTATACATTTTAAATCCTACACAAAAATGCTGTACCATTGTGTCATATCATGGAGGTACGTCATATACCACAAAATAAATGTTGAACTATATCATCTGGAACTTGTCAATCCAACATACAGAAAAAGACAAAAAAGAAAAGGAAACGGAGGTTTTAATATTTCAAGTTGAAAACGGTTTATAAAACCACTATTAAGGAAATAAGTACCATGGAGGAAATTTTATGTCTTGTATGCTTTTGTTTTTATTTTGTTCTTCTTATTTTCATTGCTTTTTATAACGCATTTAGTGAGCATGATATAAAATATTTAAAAATATTATGTCGGGTGTTTGGCTTTATATTGCAGACATCGTAAAGGTTACAGATATTATTGCCGGAGGAAACAATTGCAAAATTTAAATAATATATATAGATAGCTAGCTAGCTAGCTTGCTAGTTAGTTGGCCGTTTTGTCAGCACTTTTGAATTTCTTACACATCTTAAAAAACTTTTGGGTTTTAGATTAATCAAAACTACTGAGAAGCTACCTAACTATTAACTACACATTTTCTGGTATATATCTAGCTAGTTTAATAGATTATAATGGTGAGTAATTTTTTTACTATTTCTAACTATAAGATGGACAAAATATATAATTTCACATCTGAGCAAAATGTAGCCTAGATTAGCCGGCTAGCATTGCTTTTTTTAACTTTATCTGACTAAGCTAGATATCAAAACTATAACAAGTCTTACCAGATATGTCTCGGATTTAACTACACGATTTCTAACACATAACTTTGTTGGTTAGACTTTATTACATTCACCAGTGGAGTGCTTTTAAGTGATAAATTGGACCAAAAACGTTCTAACAAGCTAGCTCACTTGCTAGCTGAAGAATGCAATTGGTTCCTTAAAACCAACAACCCTTCGCGTTCAAGCCCTTGCCTGTCTCTACTTATTCATCATCAGGCGATTGTAAAGATTCCACCCTGTGCGGCACTGTCAGAAAACTTATTAACACTTAATGTACGTATGACTGGGCAACGAAAATATGAATGATAACAGCCTAGCTTTTCACATATAATTTAACCGGATTATAACGCCCTATAACAAGAAGTCACTTAGGCAGAAAGTTTTACAGGGCGAAAAAAAGAATGTTTATATAGTTCCTGCTTCCTGTATTAATTTTTCTCCTGAAAACAAAATAAACTTTATTTACAATACCTTCCGGTTTCTACATAGCTCAGAAGTCTTAAAATGTCTTAAAATTTCCTGTAACCGATTGTAGGGCAAAATACACAAAATCACAAAATCGGGAAAATTACCAAACTTTACAGAATGTTTCTCTATGATGAATAAACATATGTTTTAAGTTGCATAAACTCGTTGGATATTGTTACATGATACCGCTTACAAGGTTATCATAGAAGTTCAAAGTGTTATTATAAGTAATACCTAATATCTAGAATTCTGGGAGATATCAAACCGAAAAATTACGCAGGCAGTGGCCCAATAAATAGGCATTAAAATTCAAGGAAAATCTATTCCCCATAGCAACAAGGACTTATGAAAAACCTCAACAGAAAAGTTAACAGTGATAGAAAAAGAGAATATAGGCGATAAAATAAGTTAAAACAGCTTTTAAATGCTCATTTTTGTATATTCAACCAACACCTGATAAAATTTACAACATTTCATTTAGTATGGCTTGTATGGTTGAAGTTTGTTGTAGTAACATCGGTAGCTACTTTTTCGGTAGATAGATTTTCCACAATAGCCATACAATTTTTTGCTGTAACATCGACGTCGGTGACAGAAATGTGTTCGCTTGTGACAAACTCCATAACCACAGATTCTATACCATTTTTTCAAATAGCATCGACGTCTCCAACAGAATTGAGTGTGTTTATTGCAAACACCATATCCACAGATTTTGTACCATCTCTTGGCGTAGCATTTACGTCTCCAACAGAATTGAGTATGTTTGTTGCATACTTTATATCCACAGATTCTGTACCATCTCTTTGAGTAGCATCTTCTCTTCCAGCAAAACTGAGTACGTCTGTTACAAACACCGTAGCCACAGATACGGTAATACTTCTTTGCATAGACACGTCTTCGGAAACAGAAATTACTCCTGATGTTGTAGATGTATTTTCCGCAATATCGATAGTATTTTCTGCTGTAAAGTTTGTTTCGGTAGCAATAGTGGGTTGCAGAACTATAGCGTCTATAAGGTCCACCTAAAATATAAAATGATGTAAAATGATGAGATATATAAATAAAGTTTGATTGTGAAATCAATCTTTGAAAGGCAGCTTGTACTAAACTGTACTCAAAGTACTTACAGCTTCTGTAGTATGTAGGATCTTCAAGATCAGTGGATTCATTTGTGCTATCCTGTTCTACTTCTTTGGCAAGCGCAAAAGCGCAAATGCCAATCAATGCAAGAGCGATATAAAGCTTCATTCTAAATAAAAGTTGCATATAGTGTGGGAGTAAGATAATTAAAAGTGTTTTGCGTGGTGCAAAGACATAACAGTAACGTAAATGACCTAAACCACGGCCAAAGATAGTCTTGTACCTACCTTTCCTGCAATTGGTTGTGTAAATGGAACTGCGAGTTGGAATAATAAAATGAATTTCGCGAGTCTTTTATACAATATTTTTTAAGGTTCATTAATTTTATTAACGTTTTACGAGAGAAATTATCTGCTAAATTAGCAAAAGCACGCGGTGTCTTTCGAATCAGTTAAAACACTACTGCAATTTAATTTATTTTGACGTGCTTTAAACAGACAATGATTACACATCCATATTTCGCAATTTTGTAATTTATAGTTAAATGATAATAAATATATATGTTATTTATTCATTGATGAGACATTACTTATTTGTCCAACAAAGAACACTGTCTCAATAATGTTCCAACTATTAAATTGATCATTTGGCGCGTTGTGGATATCAATAGTGTAATGATGGTAATAAATTCAGCAAAACATTCCTTAACGTGGAAGCTTAAAAGTCCTTATGTCAGTGCTTTTGTTAGGAGATCAAAGAAAGTGAGAGTCTTATTACACCTTCTTTAGAAGATCCGTGTTTTTTTACAGAGAAATTTGTGTGGACTTTAAGTCATTCTTAGAATGCGAAAGATTTACTAGTTTAAATTTAATAGTTATTTAAAAAATCAACTGGGTTTGGAACTGTGCAGCTAGTAGTGCAAGACCTGCACAATATTTTTCTTCAAACTACTCAGTCTGAAAGAATTCCTTTGTGTTCAACCTTCAATCTAAATTATTGATTCGAAATAATATACATTTGGTATAGTAAAATTATTGCAAAGTAAATCCTTTTTCTGATTAAGGTGCAAAATATCAACCTAAATGTTTCAACACAGACATGACTAGCGAGAATATTGTTACAAAATTAATTTGAGTGACACAATCCTATCAACACGAAAAAAGCGGGGGAAGGAAATTAGAAGAACGTGTGGGCATATTAATAGATATTAGTGGTTTACTCTATCCCTATTAAATGTTAATGACAATTTTATTGCTTGACAAAACAAGGAAGTGTTATTAAATTTTACAAATAATTTGGAAAACTCTTAGGGTTGCAGAAAACATCTAAGAAGAAAGGTCATACAAAACAAGTAAAGCAGAATAGCGGTGCTTAATTTCATCGCCATGATAGGAATTTTAGAAGGGAGATAAGTGACATGCATAAGTAGAATGTTCTGCTTCTTCACCAAGAAGTTTAGATACATGAAAATCTTAATCAAACAAGAAGTACGTCATAATTCGTGTTACTTATATCGTCACCTTATTTAAAAAATGGAAAAAAGATATATAAATATAAAAATAATGTTTATTAATAGGGCGTTGTTGTTATTTGAGGGCCATAATCCAGGGGTAACAAATGACAACAACACCCAAGTAGATGAACATTATTACAATTGTTACTAATATTAAAACATGTTAAATCTATCGATTAATTTTATTATTTTTAAACTTTACAAGCTCTTTCTATCATGCTTTACAAACTCAGTTTAATATCAGGGCTGGAAAGAAAAACTATTAAAAATAATGGTATAATATTCGAAAAGAGGCATTTGGCATGACTGATGCAACAAACACGAAATTTTGTTTAGTTTTAAATCATAGTCGTAACATTCGTATGGACAATTCGATTGTTGACAGGTTTTGTTGAGACGCATCTCTTTTCTGCTCTTTTGAGCTGGAAGAAATATAGTTTGACAATGTTTTTTCCTTTTTATGCGTTTCGACACCAGCTTGGTACAATTTTGTTACGGTCGACGCCTTTACGCAATAATTCGTATAGACTTGAGTTAGGCTAGGTTTAGATAAAACGGTTTTCGTCATCATTCCTGATATCTTCGTTTGTATACTAAATGTTGTCTTTAGCAAATCATTTGTAGGCTTTTGCAATAGATTTAAGTAAATAAAGGTAAAGTTCAAAAGCTCTGACCGGACTTAAAGGTGAGCCTCCAGTTGTACATTCGCAAATCATTGTAATCTTGACTGTTTTACTCATGACCACTTTCTGTCAGCCGTGCATTATAACATATCTTTGATTTTCAGAATCAAATCTCACAAAAAATGACTCTTCTTTAATTTTTTCGAATTGTCTCTTTCTCGTCTGTCTAAATAAAAACATCCCTAAATATAATGAAGTCTTATAATTTGGTTGGTTAATTGACAGGATCATCAAAATAAGTGTTCTACAAAGGCATATCTGGTTGCTGTATAAAAGCTTTTTTAAGTAGGCTTTTTATTGTTGTTTTGCAGCAAAGTTTACATTTTGTAGTGAACATTTGATAAAACTATCATTTAGCAATAATGTTGATCTTTCCAGAGTATTATGGTTAAAGTATGGTAGGACCGATAGCAGCTCCAATGCCTGGTAATGCTCTTGGGTTCTGCATGCTATTTTTTCTCCATCTCCACTTCAGCATACAGCTTTCGCAGCACTTCGTTCAAACTTCTCAGGTGTAATAATGGAAAAATATTCAGGTATCAGGATTCGGAGTATATATTTTTAAGCTCGGAGAAAAAGGACATTTTCGCGGACGAATATGTGTAAAATGTTTTGCGGGTATAAAATTCCGCGAAGACGTAATTTAAATATTTTTAATATTTGTGAAAGCAATGCACTTTTATGATCCTTTATTATGATCTCGGCGACAACGTTTCATTTTTCTCAATAAATGAATAAAATTATGCTCTTTTTCTTCAAAGACAATCTTATAAATTATTAGCATAGTCGGAATCTTTTTTGGTTATTAATTTCGCGAATATTATCTTGAGTAATATTCTGCGGCTATAAATTTCGTAAGTTTGGTCCAAATCACGAAAAGCACGAAATATAACAGAAAAGAAACCTTAATATAAGAGACATTTTAGGCACGAAGAAGCCAACTTAGCGCAAGTCTAACTACAAACTTGTTTTATTGCTAAAAAAGCAGCCAAATAACCCGATGCATATTATAAAAGAAAAAAAATTAGACAACGGTATTCATAAATCAAGCCGCCATAATATATTGGCCTCGTTAAAATTTGTAGTACTAATGTTAAATAATTCTTGAAATAGCCCATCGACTCCATATTTTAGCTCCTTTTAATTCCTAATGGGCAATTTAGGGCCTTCGAATGCTTCGTCTGCAGTTTCTAAACCTATTGTTCAATGGATATAAAACTTATCACAAGTATTGCCCAGATGATCTTAACCCTATTATGCCGGGGTTCGGGTGATGAGTGTAGTACTAACAAAAAGATACTAAAGGATTTCATTTAATTTAAAAAATTGGTTTCTCCAAAATTGAATCTAAATTAAAGGTGAGAAGCAGTAACAAAATATCAAGGTGTATAACTTATAAATTTATTTAGAAATTTCTTAAACTTGTAGGAATTATTTGCGATAGAAAGGAGGCCCTTCTACTAGCATACCAAAGCTGAATGAGTTAAAAAAGGCAATAAGGTATATTTTCTGATGTCTTATTTTGAAGTCTGAGTACCTTTCCTTCTGCAAATTAATTAAATTGCATCGGTGCTATTACAATTCCATGTCAAAAGTAGTTTAGTTTTTATAGCTAATAAATGCATGTTTAAATTACTTTACAAGTACTTTCTTTCCTAGCAGTCAGTACGTGCCAAACAGCAACAAATTCGACATTTTCACTTCCTTTTTTATTCCTTTAACTTCTTTCTTCCCTATTCTGCAAACATATTGTTTAGAGATTACACCATTATAAAAAAATTCAAAGTAAAATAATAAATTAACTGAGATATTGCTTTATGTAATGCGAACAACAAAACAGGAAAAAAAGTTTTTTGTCGACTATAAATTTGAAATGGTCTTCAAAATGTAATAAAATAATACAAGCCAAATAATACATGTGCGAACACATGGCCGTTTCTGCCTTGACTGGAAAATCCGTCAAATCTATTAACCTTAGTGCGGTTTTGGAGCATGTTGTTTTCTGTAAAAATAGACCATCTTTAGATAATTTTTCTATTATCTCCTCCGCATCTAATAATTTTAATTTGGAATTGAAGGAAAGCTTGTTAATCCGTAGGGATAAGCCAATTCTTAATAGAAATATTGCATCAATGCCATTATTTCTATTTTCAGATAATTGACTTGCCCCTACGGAATATTTGATCGTACGATGATATATCGTACGATATTTTGTATATAGTGTTGAATTTGTCAATTGTAAATAGCTATACTTGAAAATGGCCGTCGTACGGCCGAAACGTCGTTAAAGAGTTGTGTTCGTTTTTAGTTCCAAAATACAAGCCACATTAAAAAAAGTGTCCCAAAAGCTGAGGGACAATTTTATTAATCATATATTCATGCTTCATGACACAAGCAGAATGTATTTTTCAGACAACTTTCCTGTGACTACAGATGCAAATTCTGTTCCTCGTGAGGGTATATCAAGGGACGCATCAGTCCTAGTGACAAAATAATGATTTTTAATTAGTTTTGTAGATTATGGTTTAATGCCAATTTAATGGAGTCTTGCAAGAGTGACATTGAAAGCAATTATAAAACACAATGCTCGAAATGTTCTTTGTTTGCTATCAAAATTATCAAGTGTATAATGTTTCTGCCAAAATTTGTAAAAATTGTTCATTGATTTTATGCCCCTACTGAGCGTGTTGAAAGTAAATTAAACAGCTGGCTTGACCATGAATTAGGACGAAAAAAAAATAATCATATATCCTCAGCCAATTATCGCGCCATCTACCTCCTTTTTCATAACAATAAGATTCTTTAAGAAAAAAAAGTTTTAAAAGCTATGATTATTGGGCTATAAGGTCCACTGACAATGTAAAATAATACCAAATTACACCAGACCTATGTTTTTCCTGATCGTTTTAAATTTAAGAAAGTATGCCAGTTTTTTTAAGCTGCACAGCTTGCATTCCTTTAACATTGTTAATTGTTTTTTTTACACTCTCACCACTTTTCTATCTCTTAATTTTGTTCTAATGTACGTTCTGCTACAATTGAAACTTCATGTTAAATTCAAATCTATCCTAGTATTTTCGTGTTGTGGTGTAAATAAGAGACAGATGGTTTACCATCCCATTGATTAACAGAAAGAGCAGGTATTCTGACAATAAAACTTACCAATGTTTCAACTATAGTAGAATCATTATTGAGTATCAGATTTATTCTTTCATATAGGTTGTACTCCTTTTCATGGCGCTAAACCTATTGCATATTTTTTTTGCAATAATCATCAGTATTTATAGAACGAAGGCAACTTAACTCTATGCGGAGGAAATAGCTATAGACTACGCCCTTTGATATTATCTAGACAATTACTCCATATAATCCTTCTCCCAAAATATTGTTTAAACCACTGCTTATATTAGAACTTCAGGCTTTTCATTTTTTCACAGAAAAATGATCCATAACAGACTTCGTGTTTTTAGAAAGCAGTTGCTAAAAACCAAAAATCAGTTGTGCTTACCGCTCTAAATACAAGAAAAAAATAACAAAAATTCCAGGCTTAACATGTGAAAATACACCTCAGACGAACGCCAAAAATTTTTCGTGTTTTTACTCACTCTTTTAAATTCACTATTAACATGGAGGCATGACACAAGGTATTATAAATGGCCGTTTTCCTTACACCACAAAATAGGTGAATTAAACGTAGTAACACCGCTATTACTTTGTTTCAATTTGTCCAGGATTTATAACTACAACTACATACTTTTGGTGTAATAATGACCGAGAGAATCTACTTATCACGTACTAAACAGAACAATATGTAAAAGCTCTCAAGTTTACTGCAACCAAACGTGGGAAGTGCACATGGTTTTTTTAATTGCGTTATGATGCCACGAATTTTTTTGGTCCCCAAAATAATAAGAGAAAAAAAGTATAGGTAATCAAAAACCTTATTTCCATTTCGGTTAAATGTGTTCTCAGTTATTTAGCTAAGACAATGATAGTGATACAAGAGGAATACGGATAGTAAATACTGTAAAGACTTAATAGTCATCAACGAATCACTTCCTTCGAAATATTCCAACGTCATTGTCCACTTGTTCTCTTCCTTAACAATGGGTATTAATGGGTTAAAGCACGTCTAGAAGTCCTCCGCGGTCTTGATAGCCATATTAAAGCACGTGGATATATAGTTAGTGGTAAATATTTCAATAAATTAATTACAGCATTACCTGATTATGCAGTTTTTAAAAAGGTATAAATAGGGTAAATTTTGCACAGTTGTTCATTAATTACCAAAGGGTAGCAACAAAGACAGCTAAATACCAAGTAGGCACCTCTACTAGTTTTAGTTAGAATACATTGTGACGCAAAGCTTATTAGTATTATATGACATTTTTTATTTAGGATGAAGCTGTATATCGCTCTTGCATTGATTTGCATTAGCGCTTTGGCGCTTGCAGAAGAAGTAGAACAAGACAAAACCAGCGAAGTGACTGATCTTGAAGATCCTACTTACTACAGAAGATGTAAGTTTTTCGTTTGCATTTTTTTTATGGTACAGCCTCATTGGTGTGAAGAATACAGGAATTACATATTTATGAAGAAGTTCCTTGTATTATTTTTATTTTCTTAGGTGGACCATATAAACGCTATAGCTCTGCAACCCACTATTGCTACCAAAACAAACTTTACAGCAGAAAATACTATCGATATTGCGGAAAATACATCTACAACATCAGAAGTCACTTCTGTTTCCGAAGACGTGTCTATGCAAAGAAGTATTACCGTATCTGTGGCTACGGTGTTTGTAACAGACGTACTCAGTTTTGCTGGAAGAGAAGATGCTACTCAAAGAGATGGTACAGAATCTGTGGATATAAAGTATGTAACAAACATACTCAATTCTGTTGGAGACGTAAATGCTACGCCAAGAGATGGTACAAAATCTGTGGATATGGTGTTTGCAATAAACACACTCAATTCTGTTGGAGACGTAGATGTTACTCAAAGAGATGGTACGCAATTTGTGGATATGGTGTTTGCAATAAACACACTCATTTCTGTTGGAAGCGTCGATGCTATTTGAAAAAATGGTATAGAATCTGTGGTTATGGTGTTTGTCACAAGCGAACACATTTCTGTTACCGACGTCGATGTTACAGCAAAAAATTGTACGGCTATTGCGGAAAATCTATCTACCGAAAAAGTAGCTACCGATGTCACTACAACAAACTTAGACGATACAAGCCATACTAAATGCCAAAAAAATTGCCCTGTAAACTTTTGTTAGGGGTTGGATAAAGAATTAAATATTGCATATTCCAAATGCTATGTTTCTATACGCATTTAATAAAAAATGTTTCTGTATGTCGACTATTTTGGTTCCCTTACTGTTGGCTCATCGTCGTTGTCTTTTATTATCCTGGTAACAAACTAACTACATTGTTACGACAGGAAAGCACAAATTGTTAAATCCAAAAATAATGTGACAAAAAGTTTTGGAATGGTTTTAAATTTAGTCCAAAATAAAATTATGCCTCAACTACCCAAGTTTGTAGCAAAAATTAAGTTTTAATGAAAAAAATTTTCAATTTCTATAGATAGTAAACTAGAACACAGCTCGATAAATTCTAGGAAACACCTGCTAATGAAATTATTTTCTTATTTGCTGGCAAATTACCTATGATATTACAGGGTGTTTTCTGGTTGTACTGTTTTCATAGTCACTTTTAATCCTTTTCCTCAGCTGATAAGGTGATGCTTAAAGTCCTTAGAAAATTGTCATACTTCTCCTTGAATTCTTTCATTAACGTCTACCATACCCCTTATTTTTAAATCTATCTTAGAGAGGCACTCTTCTTGCTCTTTCGCTTATGATACTTAGCCGCGCCTTTTTCCTAACTGTAACAGACCGATCGTTAACAGATTGGGTTCCGTGGTCCAAATTTTACGATAGCTGGAACGTTTTTGTACGCAAAAAAAAGTTGACCGCGCTCTAGCTACTTTATTAGGCTAATCAGATCACGGTTTTTTTATTTGCATTTTAAAGATTTCAAATCATATACGGCCGCTACATCCATCATAATACTCTCATCTTTCACACTTTTTATGTCCAAAGCTTTAAATATATTAAGGACATCTTCATAAGTATGCAAAATTGCTTATGATTCGTGAATGACAAGGCAATTGAACACAATAAATCATTTTTCGCACAAATCGAGACAAATCATATACCAACTGTTTACCAATTGGTGAGTATCAAACATTTTTCGTAGTAATCTTTTAGTGGACCAGCTCTCTTACATCTGCTGTAAAATCTAAATAACAAGCAAGAGTTAGTACAGTTTTTTATTATACTAAAAGGAACTGTGACTAAGAACATTGATAATTAAAGATGGAATATAACTTACAGACCGAAAGCCTAAATAACTTGTTTTTTTTAATAAACGGTATGAAAAGGTGGCATTAATCATAGTGTACCATGACTTGATCTGTCTTGAATATTAAATTTTGAATAATATTTTGTTGTTCGGTTTATCTTGTATCTATTAATAATGATAATTCTCCTAGTAATATATCCGTGTTACCCGTCCTATCGAAAATATTTGAGATTATTGCCCGGTTAAACGGGCAGCATCAATATTTCGGAATATCGCGCAATGTATTTGGTTAGAATTTACGTCATAGCAGGCAATATTCCACAGTATTGCCCACTACCATAGCAACCGTGTTTAAGGTAAATAAACACGAAAAAAAAGTAAAGAAAACGCGAAAAATAAGTGACATTTTCTATGTTGCAGCTACAATAAAAACCTGTGATGTTTACACGATATTCGATTTAAAAAAAACATTTTTTGGTTCGAATGTACATTCCATATGGGAATAGTTTCCCAAAAAGACATGGTTCCTACGTCCTGCCTATAATTTTATTTTTTGGTTGTAAAATGCAGTGCCTGGATAATAATCCATATAATAACAGTTTATTTTGGGCAATACCTTCGAATATTGACTTCTGTCACGTATTGCCCTCACAAGCTCGGGCAATACTTTGACGTCGGTCAATATTCTCCTGTATTGCACTCATAAACAGCTATTATAGGGTTAAAGTTATTCTCAACCAAGTAAAAAATCAAATACAAGAATTTAATGCTTATAAGGAAACTCAATTCGGTTATCGACAAGTACATTGTTGTAGTACACTCTTACATAAGTTTTGTAATGATATAAAGGCCTCATTTTCCACAAAATTTAAGTTACAATAGCTGTAATGGCTGACTACAGCAAAGCATTTAACGCTAAATTTTTTTAAACAAATTAAAAAAGTTCAAATTTGACTCGACTTTTATAACCTTGATTAGTGATAAACTTAGTAATAGATATCAATACTTGCAATTTTATGATAAATCCTCGTCGTTACAAAAAATCAATTTTGGTGTCCGGCAAGAAAGCATACCTACATTGTTCAACATTTATGTGTATGACTTATCTAATCAACAATACAATTTGCCGATGATACTACATTCTATCATTAATGTTAAGTCTCAAGTGTTGATAATTGTGTTAAAGAATTTGATAGGGACATTACAAATATGGAACTCTGGTCAAAGAAGACCAGCCTCGTATTTTATTCTAATAAAACGAAAACAATGCTCTGTTCAACGCAACAATTATAGCGGGTTCATCAGCTCCATTATTTTAGTAAATCTTCTATAAAAAATCTTCAACGCGTGTATCAAACATGAAACTTTTAGGAATAACCATACAGGAAAATCTGAAATGGAACGACCATGTTGCCGACCTCTTGAAAAGTTTAAACGTTTGAAACCGATTCATTTAAGAAAAATTTAACTGAAACATTAATTTTATCCAGAATTGACTATGGTAATACAGTATTTGCCTTTAGTCTACCTAAATACTTCGTTAACCGGCGGCAAAATTACAGAATTCTTGCGCAGGGTATAGAACTAACCGTTATACAACGGAATCGGAAATAGTAAAATTAAATTGGCTTCGTGTTAGCAAGGAGGTTTAAAAAAATGTTAGTGAAAGAATAGCTTATGTGACTTGAAAGTTAGCACACAAAGCAATACCCGACAACATTAAACTTTAAAAAGGAAATAACAAGAAATATCTAACAGTGACGCCAAGATGAACTTATGATAGATCCAGAAAATAATGAATATTCTTTCTCTGTTGAAGTCAGTAAGCACTTTAATGACCTTCCAAAAAATGTCAGAATTATTAGGATTTCTAAAAAGTATATTATTTTATATTGCCAAAGCATACACTATTGCATTGATTTGCGTTATAACTTTATTCAGTGGTTTTTTTGGCTTTCCTGATCTTACCTATGCCTTATGTTATTCTTTCTTAACAAATTTTACGTTTGTTTGCTTCTAGTGCGTTTACTGCTTTTTGCTTTTGTTTTTAACTGTAATATCACGATAACTAGCCGAGATAACCACAAGTAACTGTGCCGTTAAACGCCAAGCGAAGATCTGACTAAGACTCGCAACATGTCTCACAAATTCAGGCGAAGCGTTTTAGTACAGGTATGCAGTATGTCGTAAATCGAGTAAAGCATACATGCAGCATTATAGCATTATAGTGTTTAAAATATAGCTTTACTGCAAATTTGGCTTTAATAAAAACAGTTTCAAACCCGTCGTTGCCCTGTCATACCAAAAACAATCGTTCAATATTATTTCATTTTATGGAATAAGATTCCCTGAATGTTCAAAAATTAATCATGTCGTTGGGCTGAGCGATTAGTAAATGTAAATCATGCTGCACACCCATATAGGCATAATACCCTTTTAAAAAAACTTATCACAGCTCCAATTTAAATAAAATCATATAAAACTTTCCGTTTTTAACGCCAGTCTCACCGGTAAGTACAGTTAAAAGGTGTTGCACGGGCGGATCGAAGTAATAACTTTTTCCAAAAAAACTTTATTACAACTTTCGGTTTAAATAAAAATCAGTGAGCAATTTTATTTTGTAAAATAAGTTTTTATAATAGTATTAAGAGATGTAGCCACCTAACTGCATTTAGCATAAGAATTATTGATTTAGTATTTTGTTGTAAGCCAAACTGCACATGACTACTTTCACTTTTAAACCAGAACTAGCTAGATAGATAGACACAACTCAACATAAAAAATAAATAATAATATAACAAGATTCAAAATGGCCTGCAACACAACGGATGAAAAAATCTTGTTCTCTTTATTACCGTTTAGTAAAAAGGTTGATAAACGGAAACTCTACAGGAAAAAACTTTACGGGAAAAACGCAAAATTTAAGGCATAACCTTACTGAAGAGATTATGTTTTCTTTCCAAATATCGCGAAAAAACTTTCGCGAGTGATTTTTTTCTGTCCTTTCTTTCTCATTTTTTAACTAAAGAAACTTTCGCTATTCAAGAAATTTTGCTGCATCTAATTTTACGCGAATTAAGAAAAGTTTCGAAAAAGAATATTTATTGGTTCGATTTCGAGAGTAAGTAAAAACAGTTAGTTTATACTCACACCCAAATTAAAGAATTTTTTTTTTTTGCTGAATGCTTAAGTTAAGGAGAAAATCTTGTCTCCAAACATATATTAGTCATGGAAATAGCCCTTTGCTCGTGGTTTGGCATCATCTGAGTGAAAAGGAAAACGAATTATTTTATTCTGTGACTTAAATCTTTTTTTTTTTTTTTTTAAAATATCGCAAGTCTAAATAATGTCCTTGTGAATGATGCAAAAAAATTATACATATGGTTAATCTCCTGTTTATGGCAAACTGTTTTTAGTATATTTAACCCTATTCGGTTAGGGGGGGGGGGCAGATTCCGCCCCCCTGACGGTTTTTTTTAATAACTCCTTAATGCTACGTTGCATGGCTATGATACTTACTGAGTTTTTTAGAATTTTTAGGTCTCATGCCTCTTAGAGGCTTTGATATTGGCTATTACTCGAAACTGCCCCTAAAAATCTCTATGGAACCCTTACAATGGGGAAAATATAATAACTCTTGTTAGGATTATCCTTAGAACTTGAAACTTACAACACAACTATTTTTCATCAAGAAGAATCATTTTTCATGTTTTGAACACGTGATTAAATCGATTTCCCGATTTTTTGGATTTTACCCGAAAATCGGAAAAATCGGATTTTCGGGCATTTTTTGGCAACGTTTCTTGTGATCTATGTAGAACCGGAAAATATGTTAAATGGATTTTATTCAGCTTTCAGAAACTTCAAACAGAATGCAAAAATTCGCTCTACAACTTAAGCAATTAAATTTTAAGCAGACGGTGGCATTTTGAAGAAGTTTCGAGTTTTTAATGACGTCACAGAAAATGTGCTGACGCAAGAAAAAATTCATTACCGCCATTTTGTTCCTTTTGTCACGTACTATAAGTGTGCCAAGTTTGATTCGATTTGAACAAGGCTATGAAAAGTTATTGAGGGGGAATGGGGAGATTCCCCCAGTCATAATATGTTCGAAAACCCCGGACCGAATAGGGTTAAAATATCATTTAAGAATTTTTAAATTTATTTAATAACGGATGTTAGTAGTTGACATTTCAGTGTGAATTCGTTATGTAAATTCATGTGAAAGAAAAAATATTAATAATTGTGAATGAAAAGACTTGGGGCTTGACGATTTGCGCTGTTAGCAAAATACTGGAATTTTGGAGTATAGAACTTGAAAACCAAGGAATATGGGAGGAACATTGATTATCCCGAAATTTCAAAATTAAAATCTCAATTATTATGATATGCAACATCTCGAAAATATTTATACAAGTCAATAATAACTTCTTAGAAACTTCTATGAACAAAGTATTCCATTAGTTCAGAAATTAAAATATAAGAATTTGAGTGATTTAGTTTTTATATTTGGAACTTGCGCTTAACTTTTGCCACTTCATTCTGGTTGCTTCTTAAAGCTTCTTTGTCGTTTCTAGGTAGT
The DNA here is from genome assembly GCF_029227915.1 of Hydractinia symbiolongicarpus. Classification (NCBI taxonomy): domain Eukaryota; kingdom Metazoa; phylum Cnidaria; class Hydrozoa; order Anthoathecata; family Hydractiniidae; genus Hydractinia; species Hydractinia symbiolongicarpus. The sequence continues at coordinate 11,676,013 of NC_079878.1, forward strand.
TTGTGCTCGTTTTCTGTTTCAGTAAAACCAGCAAGATTTATTAGAAATGCTGATGGCGGCTCTTTTGATGATGGCTGTCCTGAAAGAGAAAATACATTTGTAAAAATTAAACAGGAATACACTTTTAACACAGGTTGGATTAAAACAGGATTATTATCCAACAGTTTCTTTAAATTATTTGAAGTTGTTACTAATGTAAAAGAGGTATATATACTTATTAAAAAAGGAGCTCTGACTGAAAAAAAAAATAATTATCAGAAATCAAACAAAATATAACACCATGTTTAGCCGAGAGCATTAAATAATGAGAAAAAATCAAAATGGTTAAAAAATCAATTGTGGCAGCTATTAGTCATGATTGTGCTTTCTCAGCCCCATTTCATGAGAATCTAAAGTGTAACCACGTCGGTAAAGAGTAAAATTTTATGTCTAAACAGTAACGAATAGGTAAACTAGCTGTAGGCAAAACAATTCTTCTAACTTTATGTACGGGCTAAGAAAATTGAACAGATATGATCCGGGTATGCCACATTTTATATATATGCCACATTATTAAAAAAATTAAGCCCAGAACGATTAGGGTGCTGCCGAAGGACAGAATATACAATACAAGTTTTGCTGCATACGAAATTTTGTACCTCGTGTATACAATCTAAATATCACACAAAAAATACTGTACCGTTGTGTACGACATAATAAATGTTAAACGATATCATCTGGAACTTGCCAATCCAACATACAGAAAAAAGAGAAAAAAGGAAAGAAAACGAAGATTTTGTGTTGAATATTTCAAGTTGAAATTGGTTTATAAAACCGCTAATAAGGAAATTAATACCATTGGAGAAATTTTATGTCTTGTATATATATTTTTATCTTTTTGCTTTTATTTTGTTTTTCCCGTTTTTTATTGCTTTTTATAACGAATTTAGTGAGCATGACATAAAACGTACAAAAAAAATCATATTAGTCAAAGTAATCATTTTATGTCATTGAGGTAGCTGTTAACTCGTGTAGCAATAGGAATAATTTTATCTGTAAGACTTTTCTATTTTTATTTATAACTTTAATAGAGATAAAAGGCTTACCGATCTCTATTAAACCAGCTGATTACCTGTTGAAAATAATAGCAATAATGTCCATTGAAAACATGTGACAAAGGGAATCGCCCCTTAACCAAGTTGCAAGTGATATACACTCAAATTTATTCAACCAGAGACAGGTGCTAGAAGCTACTTCGATTAATAGTAATAAATAGTATTGATAACTCTACACCTTGTTAAAAAGCGACAACTTTTCACGAAAAATATAAGTTTGTGGCGGTTAATATTTGATAGTCATTGAAGAATGCAAGTGATTTACTTCAGAGATTTTCTATTATATATTTACATAACATAATATCACTAACGCCTTTTTGTAACGAAAATATTTTACAGATTCGCGCCTGTGTCTTATAACGTTGTATTTCATTTTAAATTTAAAGAATATTGGAAACACCGGAGATAGAAAATATGGAGGAGAAAATGCTTATCCTCCTCTCCCTTTCACACATTTCAGCTTCCGTCTTAACGTTTTATAAAGTTGCCGAAGACACAGAAATTAATACCACGTATCATTCCAATCTCATTAAAATGTCAACTGTGAATCGATCGGAGGAATGTTTTGGCGAATGCGTGCTTAATCTGAACTGTCAATCCTTTTCATTTCTTTCCGCCACAAGACGCTGTGTGTTTTACAATATTGATCGCTGTTCATCAAATTTAATACCACGCGCAGGAGTGAAGTACTTCTACCGAATGCAAGTAACAGAAGGATCGTACAGTTTCAAGCTGAAGCACAAGTCTGGTTTGGAAGTTGGTTACGTATTTGGTATAGGCGGTCTGAGGTTTAAATCGTGGTCGTCATTATCCCTTAACTTCACGAAGTGTTTAATGTTGGAAGGGAGCAAGTGTATGCACAAAAAAAACAGCATGGTGGTTCGTGATGATCCCCCTAGTTGCAGTAATTTTAATTTGATCCCAGTTGGTCAATATTACATGGTACAAATAGGACAATCAGGTTTGTGTTTGGGTTCTTCTAGTATTACACCTGTTAACGAAGACCTGGTTAGTGCAATAACTTGCAACACAAGTGACGATGGGGTCTTGTTCTCGTTATTACCGTTTAGTAACCACGTACTGCTTATTGATGGCAAATAGAAGAACGCAAAATTTACAGCAAAACCATTTTTCAGTGAACCTTTACGATTATAAAGAAATTTTGCTATATTCAATTTAATGCTTTTCTTAAGGGCTAATTCAGCAAACATTTTTCAGGGAATAATTTTGCGAGTCAATAAAAACAGCCCACACAAATTCGAAAGAAGAAAGTTATTTTTTCTTGCATGCTAGTTATGTTGAGGAGAAAATCTTCTCTCGAAAAAATATTATTCTTGGAACTAGCTTTTTTACTTGTTTCGCATTATGTCAGTGAAAAAGCAAAGGTTATTTAATTTTACAAAATTTGATTCTTAGATATACAAAGAAAATCATCCAATTTTTCTTGAAAATGTGGACAGCCAAAACGTGTTCTTGTAAATTATGTGAACAATCCATATTTAATGTTTTACAACGGAAAATTTTAATTTGTTTAGTAAATGAAGTTAGCTCCCGGTAACTCGGACACTAGATAAATCGAACTTTCGAACCATTTTCCTGGGTCCCTTGAACTTTCGTTAATACTTTCTTCTAAGCTAGTCTAATTTCTTCGGATAACTCGATCTTTTTATTCGTGAAAAGGAAATTAAAGACTATATAAATATCTTATTTTAATGTTTTTTAGTTGTGATTAACTGCTGATATAATATAGATAGATAATGTTGTCTGTAAAGGACTGGCATGCCTTTTTTATCACTAAAATCTTACTTTTCCCACATCTTAAAAAGATCTCTTAAACTCGAACTATAATCTAATTTTAGACTGAATTCAACTTAACGGGAGCTTCATTTTACTCGAAAATTTGTTAAGTCGAACTATTTGTTGATCCTTTCGAGGTATAAGTTCCTGAGAGTTGACTGTATGAAAATTGTTTTTATTAGTAAGTGTGAACAGTCATCTTTTACGTTCGAATGCAATATGTAAACTCGTGGAAAATAATAATAATGATAATAATATCTGTATTTGCGTTGTTTCTGCACACGTTCTATGAACATTCGTTTCGTTGCACCGACATAAACAACATGAGAATTCTTACACAGGGAATTTTGTAGACAGTACTTAATTAATTCTCTAGACATATTTTGTCTGTCAGATGCAACGTTGCGTGTTTTTAGATTCAAGCAATAGTTTTTTTTATGATTCTTAAATACCTAGCGATGTATGTTATTTGTCTTTTTGGTATATATGGCATAAACACTGTAGCAACTGGTTAATTTCTGCATCCTCCCCGTCACTGTTCTTATCCGTTCTGTTTGGTGATTAGATGTGTTGTTGAGATATTGATGAGTATGAGTTGGTACTGATAAGTTACAACTGTCGCGGGTCAATAGAGTGTCTAAGAAAGTAAGCGCAGTGTTCTTCTCGTATTTAATTGTAAGTTGAATATTCGGATGTAAATTATTTCAACGAAATGAGTCTTAATATGCCCTTTTATTTACCATTCACAAATCTTTTTAAAACCCTGGGTGTGTGATCTGCAGTTGATGCAGCTCTAGTCTCATGAGTCTGCATATATATTTTAGCTACCACAGTGGAAGTTGGACCACACTGTCAGTAAATAAGTTACCACCAAATAAATACCATGTTTTTGTAGGTGTAAGCGTAACTGTAGGAGAAATGAAGCATGCCCAGAATATTAATATTTTAATTTTCTCAATATATTTATAAATGCTTGTACCTTTTAGCCCAAAACGTGTGGCGAGTAAAAATTGTACCCCAGATATTGAGGGAAACTCAAACGTAAATAATTTTTGTGTTGTTTTATTTTCTTTTTCATTTTTTGATGTGAAATTTTTTTTATATAAAATAAATATTCTCTAAATTACAAGTTGGAAAATTTGACAAAATAACGATTTGGGTGTTTGATGCATTATAAAGCTATACTTCCCACACGCACAAAGACAACAAATTTAGTCCAATTTTAGTCGTACCAAATATCTATTCTCTTGGTATTGGATTGAGGGGTGACGTAGTCAATGTGGGAAAGGAGGGTTGAATTTCCTTGCCCGAAAAAAAATACGAAAAAAGTCTGTTTAGACATCATTGTGTCGTACGCAATTTATTTATATATCACAAAAAATTTCAGCTCAATAAGTCCTAACCAGAATGAGTCCTCCATGGTCACTAGAAGGTTCCGCGGAGAATAAAGTGGAAATGTAAATAGCTATGGTTACTGGTGGGTGGTTTGGGCGGTGGGTAGGTGTCCAACTAGCATTGAAGGGAACGAGGAAATTTTATTTTTGGGCTGTTAAGCTTTCTAATGTTTCCCTAGAGGTACTGCATTCACAAAAAATTAATCACAAAGTAACTTTGGGTAAATAAATTTTCGCAATATTGTAATTTTTAGACGGTTTCCTTTCCCAAAATAGTGACACTTCTTTGAACATACACAACTACCACATGCAATATCATTTAAATATATTTTACGCGTTTAAGCTGCATTATAAATCCATTACGAGTCTTAAATACAAAATGTACAAAATGTGTCGCCGACTTCGTAAAAGGATACATTGTAATCAATATAATAATAAGCGTTGATATTTATTCACCTTAGGTGATACGATATTCAACGACAGGTTGAGTTCAATTTATATTATTAATGGCTAATAAGTCCAAAGTCATGTTTCCTTGTCGTTACGGAATTTCCGTGGAAATCCAGTTTCGTAGCAATTCTACAGAGCTTTACCAAACTTGCATGTGCTAGCCTTACGCACTTTTTTTTCTTTCGCTGGTATATATATATATATATATATATAAGCTGCTAAAACAGAGAATTACTCTCGTTTTACTGTAGACGGTAAGTCATAATGGGAAAATCGGAGTTGTATACGCAGCAAAAAGGAAACCCTGCAATTATATTTTAACAACCCTTGTAATTTTTAATGTACGACAATTCTAGAGTATGATTTTTTATTGTTTTTGTTTATGTTTTTGGTTTTTTTTAACAATATTCATCAGACTTTATCTTTCCTCATTTAATCAATGCTTATATTTTCATATCCTCTCTTTACTTTGTACCTCACAAACAAAAAACTCGCGAAATACATTTAACAAGGATTCTGTTGGGTAAAAAACTGTCAGCTTTTGTGTTGAGAATCGTCCATAATAGTTTTTCTTTTCCGCCCTTATGCATCAACTCCTTAACGATGGCTTTAGGTTACAAACATAAGCGCTTCTAATCTAAAGTCCATTTATTACCACAAATGAATAAACACAGAACATTGGATCCTAAAATTGCGCCAACGCCAAAGAGGTCTTCAAATGACACGCCATATCATATACATGACCCACTAGGTTATAAAAAGACAAATGTAACTGTTTATTGGATCGAGGGTCAATTGATTCTATCTCCTAAATAAGAAAATCTATTTTGAGTCTGGCACCTGATTTAAAAATTATAAGCTTGTTCAAACTAAAACATGCTCTCTAAACATATTCTTCAATGCAAGAGAAACTGGACTCGTTGTAAGACAAGATAACGTAATATCTAAAGACAGAAAAAACCATATCAATAGTAATTCCTTGTTTCCATCCATGTCCCCGAAGGTTAACTACTTTAATTTGTGTAATTTGATTGGTCAATGTTTATTAAATTTGATTCTCTATTTTTGTTTCTAAATAATAAAGCTAAACATGATCATTGTCCATCGATGATATCGATAATAATGACTGAAGGTTGCTAAGCCATATGCTAATTTTGACCCAATTAAGATTATCAACTGGGTTGCTTATAAAAAAATAATTCAGCCAATATTTATGAGACATTGAAAACATATTTTACACTTAGCTAGCCAGCTACCCAGACTAGCTTTGGTTTTCTTTCCTTGACGAATATATAACTAGCTAGATGCCACAACCTAAGACTTACACTTTTTTCCAAAGACGTACCAGACTTGTAAAAATATAACAGCTAGCCAGCTAAATTGAGCTATGTTGTCTTGTTTTAGTACAAGCTTTATCTAATCACACGTTACAACATTTTGATTTAATCACTATAAAATATAGTTTCAGGGTGAACAAATAATAACTTGGTTTGAAATGAACTCGAGCAAGTTATTTTTACTAGCCGCAGAAACTGTAACAGCGAGACAAACTCATTAATTATTTATAGTAATCAATATACTGGTTATGAAAAACAGCCTGTTCCAGGGTCTTTTTTAGCCGTAAAAATAAGCACCAGCGGCTTTGACATAGGCAACAAACCCTGGGGACGAGGATGAACTTTAAAATGTGGTATCTTGTCTAAACTTATTTTGTGAAGGATAGCTAGGCTATTTAAATATCTGCAGGTACTTTTTATTGAGTTTCATATATAAAAGCTATAGCTACTTATAAAACAGCTGATTTCTAAATATGTAACTATCAAGCTTTAGAGGAAAAAAAATCATGAGTACTGAAGTACTGTTAGTGCTGGATGTTGTTACTTATATTTGGGAAATCGCTATTGGTACTCATACAGAAAAAACATAGGATTCATCAGAAACCAATGGTATCTTTAATGGTACTCATACATAAATTTCATGGGATTCATCAGAAACCAATAAAAAGGGAGACAAGGCAGGGTACGAGATGTGTTAGTGTTTTTTTCTTTTAACATTTTCAACAAAGTGTACATGTTTGTCTGCACTCTTTGACCACCCATCTCGTCAGTGTGTCTGTTGGTGGGTGATTACACCGGTATTTGTATCTGTCGCAATACGAATATGTGTCTTTGCAATTAGGATCTGCGGAAAAAATCAGAAACAATAGAACCCTTATTAAACACATCACATCTCTTGAACATATTGGACACATACTAAGTGGAACCTCACCATATTTATTAACAGATGCACTCACACAATCTTAGATGGGTTATGTGGAGGCCATAAGAATAAGTGGCGCTGAGGGTTAAAGTCTAATTGGCTTTTTTTTGTCCACGTTTACTTAGAGACGTTGGGTTAACGTTCACTTGTTCGCCTGAATCCTAACTTTAGTTATTTGGAAAAATTACTTGTAAAAAAATATCGTGGAGAAAGGGGGGAGGAGGTTGCGGCGAAGGACCTGCATCTTAGTTATAATTTATATGACGTCATGAAAAGGATGACACTGGAACAAATCATACCTAAGGTTGGTATAACAGGAGTTGTCATCCATTTTTCTTCTAAAAAGTAAACTTCCAAATAAAAAAATACAACAGAAAGACAGAGATAAATCACTAGATAGACGCAGTGGTTCATGACAATCTTCATGCGGAGAAAACGTCCCGTATAACACAAAATACTATTCTAACTCGCATATGAAAAGGTTGAATGAATGAAATGTTGCTGCATTCTTAATATAATAAGGCTTGTGCGTCTGTTGGAAATTGTCTATCAGCTTTATTAGCACAAAAAAGATGTCAAAGAAGATGTCTTTTTTTTAGCAACGGATACCGAGTTCATTGAGAGCACACAAAAATATAAAGCCAGTTCAACATACGTCCTGAAGAAACAAATACTCAGACAAGCAAAACACAGTAAAACGGCTATGTGGTCTAAATTTTTGCTACGAATTACAATTGCCCCTTCCAGCAAGAAACATTTTTTTTAAAAAAGAAAATAATAATTACCGCCACACTTATACAACTTGTTAATTTGAAATATATCTTCTTTGCTCAATGTTATTCTTTGGCCAATTAGCTTCTGTTTTGTTGGGTCAATTGTTTCGATAGCGTTGGTACCAGGTTTAGCGAACGTAGTTGCATTATAATGCATGATCGAAGAGAAATCGTAAGGACTGTTCAAACTATCTACTCTACCCTTATTATACTTGACAAAGTTGTTTTCTGCGTCTACAAGAAAGAAAAGTAATGGCAATCAATTACATGATTTACAACCAGTATAACCTTGTCCCAGGGACATTTTACCTTATTAATTAACCTTATAGCAGCAGTAATAAAGGCTACAAGCTGGGGATAAGAGTGCATATAACTGCATGGAAACACACGTATTATCTTTGTCTCTATTTTAAAATTTCCTTTCCATTCACGGCCCCTTGCTATTCTCAGCTATTTTTTTCAGTTCACAGACGGGAAACGACTATTATGATTAACCATACCTCCTTATCAGCAGATAGTAACAACACTTTAAAATCAGTTTGAGCAGTCTGTATTTAAAATTTATGGCTCGTTTCCATTTGACTGCATGTCCGCTATATAGAGCCAAGAGCTTTGTTAGCGCCACTTTGACAAAATTGGAGCCTTAAAAAAGTAAGAAATGAATAGCGTGTTTAAGAGCTTTTCAGCCGATTGAATAAAAATTAAAACATTATGGTTTTAAATCTTAGGATTCGCTTTGATTTTTTTTGATTGTTCTATATTTTGCTCATTACTTGCGTCATTATTGTTTATAGTGTTTTTCTGACGGCATTGCCTTTGACGAACATATTTTAAGTATAAATAACTCTATCCACTAGCCTGTTAAAGTAACTCACACTTAGGTACATTCTTCATGATCACTCTCACATACTGATCCCGGTCTGGTCTGCTTTGCTCATGATGGAAACCTAATGAACGGATAACAGAAAAATATGAAACTGAAAATAAGAGATCGGTATCAACATGAATATTTTTTAAAACAATAATAAATACAAATACGACACTTCCTTGTAAGAAGTGACTCCTGTGAATCACCTCTGATAACTAGAGTTAAAAACTCACAAACACGCTAATTTGCTGATGAATAGGTATTTCACAATTTCGTATGGGTTTTGAATGAGTTATTGCTGAAAATTTGGGATGGCGACAGCATTAGAAATGTAAACGTAAAAAATCTTCTGCAGCTGAGAATTTATCATTTTGGAATTAAAAAACAAAAGAAAATTTGAAAAAAATTTAAGCAAGTGGTATGCCATGGTCATTCTTGAATGCTTATGAATGGTTTTCTTTATAACAGTTCATTCTTTGAGGTTCCTAAACGACTTTACGCCCTTGCTACAAACACCCATTTACGCCCCCAACGGTTTTTCTGAAGTTTCGCTCCATTTACACCCCGCAAACTTCTTAATGTTTTCCATTTCTTGAGTTTTTTGTGTGCACTGCACTCGCCTCTTATACCCGGAGCTCGCCCCCCATACCCGAAATAAATACGGTCGAGCGTCAGAAATATACTTGTCATTTCCTATCAAAATTTGAAGTTTGTTGATTGTTAACTACATAAATCTGCATAAAAGTTACCTAAAGAATGCATTATTTCATGAATAGCCACTCCTTTCGTCCAACAAGCTGAGTTTAATGAAATTATATTTTTTCGACCTCTTACGTAACCAACCATGGACGAGCACCTATGAAATTTTAAGAGGGTATTTTAAACACATACATAGTAAAATAACTAACGCGCTTACAAAGTAAAAGAATAAAGTTGCAAAACTTTAACCTTTCGACGACGCATCACTTCAAACCTCCTCCCCATTGTTAAACCGGCATAACTCCCAAGGACTTAATTTGTATGAAAAGTGCCCTGTTTTACAAAAAATGATTCTTTATTATCCCGAATATTTATACAGCATACACTGAATACCTTATATGAATTATATAGGTTTTTTAAAGTTTATTTTTTTTGACTAAGAAGGCTAAAAAAGTTGTGTAGTCTAAGAGTTTATAAGAATTAAGTTCTTCTTTTAGGAAGATAGGTGTTTGATGTAGCGTAGACGTGATTAAAAATCAGTCAATACCCATCGCCTTTAAAGAATTCTAGATAAGCAATTTCCTTCTTCCTTGGTATGAATCGTAAGCATGTATATTTGTGAAATTCTTTAAACGCATCTCCAATTGCTTCTCTAGCTTTCGGGATAGCTTCTAAAATATAAAATAATGAAACATGACCTACGAAAATTGTTGGCAGAGCATGAACTTTTAAGAGTAAAGGCGTTTTTTTTACACTATTGCGTTCATATCCTAGTTAGCTAGTAATTCGTATGCTACGTATATCTATGGTAAAACAATTATACACGACGGCATTTTACTTTTGTGACAATCAGTGATTATAATATAAAAGTATAGCCGAACACTAGAAGTTTCATTCTTCTCTCAATTCATTTCGAAGGTATTAATTAAAACACCAGAACCAAAATCTAAAGGCACGAATTAAAACAGAAAAATAAATGGAAATGAAGAAGTAGTATAGCGAGTGCACTTCTATTCGAGAACGGTTCCCTTATACCTCTTGTAATCGCAATAAATAGTGACGATGACTATAAAGCATTTTATAAACTATTTTTTAAAAATTTCATTTATTGATTGCTGTCGATTTCGGTATCTCTATCAACGAATGGCATGTGAATAAAGATCTGTTTCTCACTACTACGATAGACAATCCCATGTGTTCGGACTTCATGATCGCGATTGCATTATTAATCTTAATGAATTAGCGTTGGAGAATAGAGCATCCATTAATAGTTGCTTGTGTACATCAAATATATTATTGTTGTTGAACTTCTGTTACATTAATATTAGTTGTATGTTGATGTGTCGTATGTGAACTTTTTACTGTCCAAAGTGATGTCTTTCCACGTGTTTGCAGTCATTGGTCTTTTGTGTTATTTTTTTTTAAAATAAAAAATTAAAGCAAATGGTTGCAGTTGCTTTGAACAAATTTTTGAAATAGAACTCTTTTTATTTGCAGTTTTCTTATCTTGGTTAATTCGTTGAGTTTAAAAAATTTTGCCCTTGTATATCCAGCCAGCCTATAACTAAATTTGTCCCCTTTATCAGTTATTGAGTTGATACTGTCAGATCATTGCTAAAGCCAGTTACTGGTAATGTTGTTTCAAATCTTACTTAAATTAAGTGATTGATGCTTGACAGTAATTCTTTAAATATATTATTACAGATACATAATCTTGTTAAACGTTTTTCATGTCTAACTTGATAGCAACATGAGGTGACCAGGAATAAATATGCGCTTATTTACACCCAAAGACCCAAATTTAAATCTCTTACCGGTTCGAGTCACTTCGGTCCACAGTGTATTCCTTAGCACTGTTTACATTAGTTTCTAACACTGGGTGGCGGGTCAAATCGAACAAAATAGAATTACTAACGCTATAATAACTGTTTATGAGGGCAATACAGGAGAATATTGACCAACTTCAAAGTATTGTCCGAGCTTGTGAGGGCAATACGCGACAGAGATCAATATTAGAAGGTATTTCCCGAAATTTACTTTTTTTCATGTTTATTTACATTTAATGCTACAATATTTAAACTATAAACATGGTTGCTATGGTAGCGGGCGATACTGTGGAATAATGCCCGCTATGACGTAAGTTCTAACCAATCACATTGCGCGATTTTCAAAAATATTGATGCTGCCCTTTAACCCGGTTAATAAAAAGGGACACTTTACCCTTGAGTGAAAGATTTGGCACCTTATAGACCTTTATGAAATTAAACACAATTTGAAGTGATACATATTAAAGACAGTCGAAGTTTTCATTTCAGTGTGGAATTCCGCTTCATGAAAACGGCCTGTAAGGTAGCTAAACTTCTACTCTTGACTTTGTCTGTTTATAAATAACTGGATTTGAATTACAACATACTTCAAGTAATTTTGAGTTCATACTTAGTCCGTACAAATCATAAGGAATCAGCTTGGGCCAAGGCTTTCGAGTTGCAGCTAATGTCAAATCTCTTTCGAACTCTTCTTTTTTTATGGCTTTCAATTGGTCCGGGCTTAGTATCATGTCCCCTTCAAATAGGTTGGGATCTAAATGAAAAAAAAAATTAGGTAGCTAGCTATCTTTTTTTCAGAAAAAAGTCTTTCTCCGAGTAGGCATTGATATACGTTTTATGGTGCGCAAGTGACTCAGTGATTTATAATAATTATAATATAACTAGTCGTTGCCCGTGGAAAAATCCACGGGTTCGCCCGTCCATTATATTTACCCGTCGCAACAAAGTGGATAAAAATATATCGCATTTGATATTCGTGTTTCCGTAACATTATTTTCTAACTCAGCGGGGGGTCCGCGCAGAGACCGACAGACGGCGGCTATTATTATAGAGATATTTCCTTTATGCTATGCTGTGATATGATACTTACTTAGATACAATATTTATCTGCGTGCCAACTTTTTCGGTCCCATACCTCTCAGCGGCTAGATATTGACTATTACTTGAAACTACCCCTAAAACTTTCCATGAAATCCTTATAATCAGGAAAATAAAATAACTCTTGTTATCGTTAGAGCTTAAAACTTACAACACAGTGGTTCATCAAGCAGAATTCTTCTGAGTTTTGTGGACACGTGATTAATCCGATTTTTCTGATTTTTGGATTTTGCCCGAAAATAGGGAAAAACGGATTTTCAGGCAATTTTTTGGCAACTTTTCAAGCGTATTATATAAAAACTGGAATTTGTGTTAAATAACTTTTGCTTGGCTTTCAGAATCTTCAAACGTGTTTTTTGGGTAATTTCTTATCAACTGGGTTGCTTTTAAAAAAATTGTTCAGCCAGCATTTATACTTTTGTTACCTTATTTAATATATAGCTAGCTAGATGTCACAAACCCAGACTTACACTTTCTCCCAAAGAGGTACTAGACTTAAAAATAAAAGCTAGCCAGCTAAATTGAGCTAGGTTGTCTTGTATCAGTATGCCCCAACAAATTCAGCTTTATCTAATCAAACGTCACCACATTTTGTTGATAAGTAATGCTTTTTAAAAGATTTCATCACTATAAAATATAGTTTCAGTGTGAACAAATAATAACTTGGTTTGAAATAAAACAAATCAAGCGTTCAAAAACATAAACAACCAAAACATCGTCCTCGCCATGCGCATTTTGGGAACGAGGACTCGATCAAATTGCTTTTACTAGCCACGGAAACAAAAACAGCGAGACAAACTCATTAATTATTTACAGGAACCAATATACTGGTTATGAAGAGCAGTCTGTACTAGGGTCTTGTTTCGCCGTCAATTAAGCGCTAGCGTCCTCGACAAAGGCAACAAACCCTATAGACGGGGATGCACATTTACATTAAAGAACGCATTTTTTACCAGCATAAATGTTCCTCGCAAAAGATAAAATATCTTCTCTTGCAAACAACCGTACGAAAAATGTAAAAATACCAAGAAGAGTAGTTATAGCAATTCGCGAATTTTGAATAAGAAAAAAAAACGCCTAATGTGGACTGCCAAAAACAGGATTAAGAAAGCTAAGTAATAACAACTTCGTTTGCGGCGCATTTTGATTTTGATTACTTAGATGGCGGCGAAAATTAGTCGCTAACGACTCACAGGGGCTAAAAGACCCCTGGGGACGAGGATGAAGTAATAGAACCTAAACATCAAACTTACCTTCCATAGGTGGATAACATGTTATCGTGACAACAAAAAAAGCAAAATAACATAAACAGAAAAGCAGAGTGTTTTCCAACATGGTGGCAATTTGTACAAACTACATCCATACCCTGCATGTGCTATAATATATGTTGTCCATGTTATTTGATGTCTCTACTTAAACACCTGCAAAGTGTAAATCAAAAAAACACCGTTGTTAAAGTTCTGAAGAATTTTTAAAACAAGAATTAATACTTTTCAAACGTATGAACAAATATAAAACAAGACGTATGATATACACAAACAACCTCGCGAATAAAGTTTACAAAAAGGTGTCTATCAAATTGGGATTTTTGTTACGAAGTTAGACACGACATATTTTACTATTCAGATACGCAATAATATTTGTTACACACTTATTTTTCAAAATTGATTTGTGAGACCTTCCTGAACGGAAAATTCTTTGAACTTTTAATTTTCGATGGGTCCGTCTTGGGTGAACCGACTGACAGGAAGAAGAAAGACCACAAACCCACAAACCCCAAAATTTGCGAAATTCATTAATTCAGTTAATTCTGCCTACATTCACTTTTAAAAAGTTTGGTGGAAACACCTTTATTTACTAGTTAGTTAAACAAGTGTTTTGAACACTTGTCTTATCTTTTTAAAAAAGAAAAAAGAAAAAAAAAGTAAAAATAGTTACCAAGATGAGATTCGAACACACGACGACTCCCGTGTCGGTGCTCGGAGAGGCAAAAATTTCCATTCTTGTAGGACACATTTGCGTTTAAATACAAGCTCACGAGCTTGTAATTAGTTTCTTTAAGCGTCCAAGTGATGTTATAAAATTAGTTTAATTCTGAATCCTTTAAATTGCTTACAATACCAAGGCATTGGATCTTAGTGCCCTGCAGTACTGAATTATACTTAACTTATGTAAAATTAAAAAACGAAACGCATGGAAATACTTGGATTAAAACCAAGATGCCTTGTTTCTGCTTTATTCTGTATGGTGATGGATAAGGTGGTGTTACTCGGATTAATGTCCAAGTGTTTCAACATGACGTTGTCTAATTACTCAAGGAGGAAAACTCTCGCGAACCAAAGTTACGCAATTTCGCATTTGTATCTAAACTGCGAACGTTAGGTCCTGCGAAAAATCTAATTTGAATGTAAGAATAAAGAATACAAAATATTTGTTTTTTACTTGCATTTCACTTTTACTTTACTTGCATTTGTACATATTTTTTTGGTTATATCTATGAATTCGCAAAAGTTAATTCTCGTAAGAAGTTCAAAATCGGTCAATTCGCAAAATTCTAGGAAGGTTTTATCAAATATTTTGCGATTGCTTTGTTTCGCAAAAGTTTTTTAAGATTTGTACTAAAAAGTTGTACTAAACTTATTCCTTCTATGCATGCATTCTTTATTTCCAGATGGATATTAGACACATAGCGCTCATTACTGTATTTACAACAAAGGTATTGCACGTGTCAAAAATCCGTGGGTTCGTGCGAATTTTAGTTTTTTTTCATAATTTAAATTTCTCCTTACTTTTATTTGAAATGGTCTATGTATATCTCGAGATTAAAGATGAACAAGCACTAGCTATTGTAAGGTACAGAATACAATATGGCATATTTTTTGAGCTCTTATATTTGTGATATTTTCGTCTGGTTATTTTCCGCGCATTTAGGCAAGGAAAAGAAAAAGAAAAATTTAGTTTAGTATAAATTTTTTGTTTACTCTTTAACCTGTGTTAGTTTGACTGACAAATGTTAGCAGCACGGGACTCTGAGTATCAAACAAATGCGTTGTTGAATTTTTCTTTACATCGTGCAGGATGAATTGTTTATTTCAGTGTGTACATTATAGTTTTGCATTTATGTATATATTCTGTTTTATCGTTTTAAAAAAAACACATTCTGCCTTTTTCTTCGATTTACTTTGTCTGTTTTAATGCATGTTTAAGTCGAATTATTAAGTAGTGACATTGAAAGTTACAGTTGCAAGAATTATATTTCCGACAAACTATACTTAGGATTTAAATTTGCACTATGAAAATTTTTTGTTATTTGACCAATTATTTGTCAAACAAATATTGTTTAATTTTCAAATATATATTTGCCCCGTGCAAATTGTTTAGATTATTTTTAAATTTGGTATTGTTTACAAAAGAAGTGTACACGGATAAAGGCACGGAAAATTAACATTGTTTTGTTGGTGCATGATTGTTTGAGCCTTCTTAACAAAATTGACAACAAATCATTTTATGATAAGAAGTGAAAGAAGTCTTAAAAAGTCTCAGTAATTTTATTCTTCTAAGGGGTTAAAGTGTAACCAGTAATCTTTTTTTTATTAATACCGAGCTTGTGATAAAAACACCACACAAGCAATCTGCAAGATACAAAAAACAAATACGATATAATTTTATCGATTAAATTTTTTTTTTCTTACGCGTAGTAAACCAATTACCTTGGAGGTAAGCAATCACCCCTAATTCATAGAAAATAGCTAATCCTAATTCTTCACTTTTTTGAAATTCCAATCAAGGAACATGCAAAGAGAAAGAGTTATGATAACGAGACCCAATTTGGTTTAAAAGTGATAGTATTAACATTTGGAAGTCTGTTTCTTGACTTTTTCTCTTTTAAAATAGTTGTACAGGAATATATGATTTTCATGTTCCCATATGCTAACATGAATCTTTCATCGCGTTTTTTTTCTAATACGGGAAAGGTGTATACAGTATCAGAACAAAAAATATCTATACGACGACTGCTTATTTATATAAACATATATTTTAATGCAATTTTAAATAATAATATGAATGCACAATAAAATTTATTAGCAGATAATACTCAACAACTAAAGGCTTGGTGATAAGGTTCAATGCCTGCTACTTGCTCCACTTTATTGTGGACAATTAGTGCATATGGCGAAATATATCTATCTATCTATATCGTATACAACGCCATTTCCCAACTTTGTGAACAAAATGAATGTAATTTTTGAAATCCTCACCTGAAATTTGACAAAATGTGTAATCTTTAGATTCATATAGCATTTTTAATTTTGTACTAATTGACCTCTGCTTGAAACAGCTTCGATACTATAATACAGTTTTTTTCAGTAAAAGGCCGATGGGGGAACAAGGTGAGGGAATGATTTTTGAATATTCTTTTTGAACATGTGTTCGTTGAGCGAGCGACGAAGCGAGCCGTATATTTTAGGTCTTGAATTTGTAGGGTGACAAAAAATTCTGGAATTGTACGCAGATGTTTAAGTCGTATTTCATTCTTTTGCTCTTGTTTATACATGCACAAGTTCTGATATGCCATGTTAAAAGTTTGCATCGTACATATTCTGGCCATCAAATTTTCTACCCATCGTACGTATCCCGTGTATTGCTATTTCGTGCACCCTTAGCATAAAGTAGCGATTCAATCACCATTATGTGTTAATTATTGTATGGCCATTTTCCACACATTTCAGTGTCTTCGTGGATTATTTCGGTGTACGGGCGTGCTAGAGAATGCGACTAGAAAATATTAAACATTGCTTGCCTGTGCGGTACAAGATTTTGTAAAAGTTCCAAATTGAAAGTAAGTGTCAATAAAAACAAAATTGTTACCAAAAATAAACCTGCTGCTGAATTATGACCAAAATGCCTTTAACAGAATTATTAACCTTAGACTTTGGGCAAAACCTTTTTACAGTAAAATTAAAATTAACTGTACTTACTGTAAATAATAAAAACTATATAGAAAATTTGTTTCGGCTAAAGTACAAAGCTACTTTTACTTTTTAACTGGAGGTAGCTACAGGTAACTTTAACCTCATCCTCCTAACAAAGAAACGATTTGGCTACGAAAAAACCACTTGTGTCAAGATAAATAAGTTTTTAGTCCAAATCCTTAAGGGTTTGTTTGACAGTTGTGCACGGCTAAAACACGCGATGAAAGATTCATCTTAACACATGGGAACATGAAAATCATATATATTCCTAAACAACTATTTTAGAAAAGAAAATGTCAAAGAACAGACTTCCAAATCTGTATACTACCACTTCCAAACCAAATTGGGCCTCGTTATCATAGCTCTGACCGTTGCATGTTCCTTTATTGGCATTTCAAGGAAGTGAAGAACTAGGATTATTAGCCATTTTTAAAAATTAGAGGTAATTGCTTAAAACAAAGTCGATAAAATAATAAAAAATTAAACAATATTTGTTTGACAAATAATTGGTCAAATAACAAAACATTTTCATAGTGCAAATTTAAATCCTAAGTATAGTTTGTCGGAGATAAAATTCTTGCAACTGTAACTTTCAATATCACTACTTAATAATTCGACTTAAACATGCATTAAAACAGACAAAGCAAATCGAAAAAAATTTATCCGTGTACACTTCTTTTATAAACAATACCAAAATTTGCACGGGACAAATATATATTTGAAAGTTAAACAATATTTGTTTGACAAAATAATTGGTCAAATGACAAAACATTTTCATAACGCAAATTTAAATCCTAAGTATAGTTTGTCGGAAATAAAATTCTTGCAACTTTAACTTTCAATGTCACTACTTAATAATTCGACACGACACAGTAAATCGATGAAAAAGACCGAACATGAATAAATTCGAAACTATAAAGTACGCATTGAAATGAACAATTCATCCTGACGATGTAAAGAAAAATTCAACAGCATATTTTGTTTGATACTCAAATTGTCAGTCAAACTAATACAAGTTAAAAAGCAAAAAAAAAATTAAACTAAACTACATTCCAAAATTCCTAAGAGATGCTAGAATCACGTTGATCA
This sequence comes from Hydractinia symbiolongicarpus, assembly GCF_029227915.1. Taxonomy (NCBI): domain Eukaryota; kingdom Metazoa; phylum Cnidaria; class Hydrozoa; order Anthoathecata; family Hydractiniidae; genus Hydractinia; species Hydractinia symbiolongicarpus. Next base: position 11,694,333 of record NC_079878.1, read on the forward strand.
TATTACAATGGATAATTAGATGCAAAATTATTTACAATCAATAATTAGATGCAAAATTATTTACAATAGGTAATGAGATGCAAAAATATATAGATAGATAATTGATAAATATATAAATATATAGATAGAGATAATTAGATGCAAAATTATTAACAATAGATAATTAGATGCAAAATTATTAGTCTTCATAGTTTGCTAAAAAAACTTGTTTGAATAATGACACTTGGCAATTAATTCACTACGTTTTATTAATAATAACTCGTCTTTATTTTGATAAAAAAGGATCTTAAATTTTTCTTGTAAACTGAAGGGACAATTGCTTGTGTAGCTGTGAACTTGTTTTATGACCGACCATTGAAGTGATGGTTTGATGTTACTTTTTTCTTTCAGATCCCAAACGTAAGATGAGAGAGCTATTTCTGTACTTATTGCTATTAAGAGATTGCTTAATTCGCCCCTTATAATCTTACTTGGGTAAATGATGACTAAACAATTTTTGTGGGGCGTTTTTCTACAAGTAGCTAAACAAGATTTGGAGTGATGTGCAAAAATTAATTGTTTATAAAAAATTAAAGTGTAGTGTGTCACCTTGTAATTCCGTCGCACTTTTTAATCTTAATGCACTATCCGATTTTGTCCTACTTTGTAATTCTATCGTAACCCATTTTGTCATATTTTGTTATCCCAAGTCTATGGCAATCTTTAATCCTTTATTTGTCGCACTTTGCAAGTCCCCCTTATCACACTTTGCTGTTTTTCTAGGAGTCTTTTCCAAAATGGCTGTTTTCCAAGATCAAGTGTAAAAAACAACTAAACTATCTTATTTATAGAAGAAATTTGTGTTCCCAACAATATTTTAGCAATTTGACAAAATTTGAGTTTTGAGGATGGATTTTTTTGGTAAATTAAAAGTTTATGTAAAGTTGGTTTTAGATTTGTGCTTTACATTTTTATTCACGTTTAGCATAATAAATTCATAATAATTATTATATACACTTCTAATAAAAATTTAAGAAAGTTTAAATCCTTGTCTCTTTTGTAAAGACAAAAAGTTACTGAATGTAATACATGCCTTTAGTCAATTTTCTCCAACAGTTCGCTGCTCCAATTTTTCTAGATCAGCTCATACTTCCATTTTTCGAATGCAACCTTCACTTCCTTCATACTCGGAGATCTAATTACAGATAAAAAATGTTTAATTTTCAAAATGTCTCCATTTTTAATTACTTCAGTATTATTTAGTATTGTGAAGAAGTCATGCGGTACAACAAAAACACCAGCCTGCCAAGAATTGGACAATTCTATGTCAACTACAGATAATAATCGACTTGTAGCTGGTTTTTTTAAAAACTTAATCAAAGATAGGAACCGATATATAACATGCTTTTGATAGTCCATGGTTTTATCTTTTAATAGTCCCTTTACTCTTTCCAAAATATAATATCGGTGCTCAATACTAAAATTGCCTTCCAATTCAAATATAATGCGTTTTAAATCATTGTCATCACAAGCAGCAAGTGATCTCTCAAGATCGTCAAAAATGGTACGATCTTTATGTAGTAATTCTTTAACTTTGGAAGAATTAATTGCAGTTGTTTTCCATTCACAAAATGAAGTTGCACATATGTTGCACCAGTCGTGTTCAGCCTAAAAAGAAGATAGCACATAATGGGTTTGTAAAAGATAACAACATTAGGTTTGGAAATTAAGTAACGCGTTGGGCATTTTCATGTTTAATATGTGGCACTTTAATAGTTCGGGTAGTAAAAGCGGTCATAAAAAAAACTAATTTTAAAGTTCCGAATGCTTAAAACAATAAGTAAATACAAACCATTCGACTTCGCCTAAGTTCATCGTGCAGCAGATTCTTAATTCTATTTCTAGACGCGATGTATGCAATGTAGCAAGCTTCAACTGCTTCAACTGACTTTAACCTTGTTTCCGCCTCTACGAAAATAAAATAACCGAAAAAAAAAGTAATTTTTAATCTTCGTGCACAAAAAGAAACAAAACAAAAGCTGAAAAATTTCAATTCTCAAAATCGCATTACATGCCTATGAAAAAATCGAACTGTGGCTCCGCCGCTAATGTACTAATTGATTCAAAGAATCAAATCTTTCTTACTTGCTTTACTTATGAATTACACATCCGCAAAATTTACATGAAAATGATGTGCTGAAATTTTAGTGTTTGAACTTATTGAGGGAGCCTTTACTAATTTATTGTTTAAAAATAGGGTGATAATATTTTTATTCCTAAATTATTGTACAAGTTATGTTTAGATATTTTGTTCACCATTCATAACCTTTTGTCATTTTGTATTATATTTGCCGAGGCAATATCAAATTGGCATACAATTACGGGGTGCATACAATTACGAAATAGGATGTAAAATTAAATGGGTTAGGGAAGAAATTTGAGGGGTGAAAAAGAGAGAATGCTGATATAAAAAGAGCAGAGCTTCAGAGTGGCTTATCGGTCCTATCACATGTGTGATGTAACAAAAAACCCTCCCATCTTCACTATACAAAATAAAATTCACAATGATCTATATCTGCAGGTACTTTTAACCCCCAAATTTGTAGCCTGCTAAAACATAGATGATCCCATTCTTCATTGTTAAGCAATTAACTTTTGTTAACATAATCTCGTTTGTTTTTTTTGGTTAATTTGTTTTTTTGTAAAAATAAAGAAAATTCAAATACCTTTTCGTTCATTAATGCGTTCGATCAAATCTTCATCTTCTGTTCTGTCCAATTGATTTCCTTGAATGACTAGAGTAAAAAATAATCAAAATTAACCTAAATTTGCTCATACATTTTTGTTATCTTTCATTAACACAGTCATTTAATGTTAAATAAAAAATGAGTTTTTTTATTTGCCTTCTTTTGTGTTATTATTTTCTCTCTTATTTTTAAATGCTAAATTTATAAAGTTACGCAATTCTACGCATGAATAATGTCTAACATTAACTAAAACGCGATCACTTACAGATTAGTTAGTACTTTTAGTTTTTAATAGCTAACTTAGGAGCATTTTTTCACGTTTTGGCAGAGTTGAACTAACTAATCTTATTACTTCTATCTAGTCATGGATAATTAACTTTTATTGTTCCATCGATGCAGTTTCTTTGTTATAAGCGGAGAATTAACATTGCGTTGTTTATTTCATTAAAGAACTATTAATTATTCGCGCTTTTTTTAAGATATTAATAAACTTATGATGAGAAGACAGGTTAATTTCAAGGCGTTTTTGTAAGTGGATTATGAAACGAATTATAATAATACAACATACTCACCTAACAAAAATGGATATAATAGCGATAATGCAAAATGGATATTATATCCATATGTACGGAGATATTAGAATGGATATAATATCCATTTCTAGAGAAAATGGATATAATATTGAATTTGAAACGACGAGAACTGGCAGCGTCCCAATAATAGCACATTGAGGTTTTAGTTATGGATACGAGGCTGTTTGGAGAGAGTTTCGGAACTGCGAAACAAACCTGGCCAACGAAGACGGTTCTCTTTTTTGCGTTTGCTTCTAGATTAGAATAAGGTCAATTCAAGTGTGTTTTGTGATAATGTAGTGTTGATTTATGTATTTTTTGTTGGTTAGAAGTTTCTGCATAAGAAGCAACTAGATGTCCTGACTCTTAGTAGGTGTTGGTGTGGCAATTATTGTAAAGACAACTCCATCCCATATCTGCCCATTTTTTTTCTTTTGTACTTTTTTTAAACAGCAATATTAGCTACCTATAGCTAACTAGCTATGGGATACATTTACGGTGACTTCATTGGATAACAAGGCAGGAACATAGCTAGTAAGGGTCTAAAAATAATATAAATAAGCCCTCTTCTTCTTGGCTTAGCTAGCTAAAAAATATCACAGTCGGTGATATTCAGGGCTGATACAGGGAGTACTCAATTTTCCTTGTGTTCTTTCTTGTTCTTCTATTGCCTGTGAGGATGCACGCACATAAACACTCACAACTCATCTATCGATGCAGGATAGCTAATGATATGGCATGTAAAAACTAGCACCACACCACTTCACTAATTACACTGAAAATATTTTTTAAATTGTTGTCTTTTGTCAGATCACGAAATTATAAGCAACCTTCTTTAAACCCAACAAGAAGTAAAAACTATCAGAGGTTTATCTGTTATTATATAAATGGTTTAGGAAAAATAATAATAATCACAAAAACCTATAATTAGGGGATTGTTCTGTTCTGCCCAGATTGCGAAAACGACCTGTTTACAACCGGGACAGCCGGATTATGTACGCACGGTCCGATTATGTTTTTTTTGCACTGTTATGTCGTGGTGAATGGATTATGAACGCTGATATAAATAGCTGGGAGACAGGCTGTGATTGGCATTTTCTTCAAGCTTTTGTAAATTAAACATTCTCTGGAAGATAGAACACCCCTAAAAACTAGACATGGCGAAATAAAAAAGTGTCGACGTAATTCTTAGTATAAACTACCCTTGTAGTAAATACATTTTAATATAATATACTTTGAAGCAACTAAATTTCACGGAACCTAAATTATTCATTTTGCGGGAATTAATTTTGGTGAAAAGTTATTAAACTTGCGAATCCCAAAATTTAGTATTTGCCACGAATGATATAAAAGCAGTCAGCCCCAATTATATTTGTGTTATTTAAGTCCTATAATTGTCGAATAATATTTGACTGTCATACATAAGTCGGCCTGCCCCGATTATGTTCGTTCTATAATAAGTGAGAAATAATATTACACTGTCGTATATAAACTGCCCTGATTATGTTCCTTTTATAAGTGCCAAATAATATTTTTTGAGTAATAAGCCGGCCTGTCCCGATTATGTTGCCCTGATTATGTATTTTCTGCCCTGTTCTTAACCGGGGCAAGCTGCCGTACTTAATCAGGCCAATGTTCATTATCCGGGCAGAACAGTTCCACTGTGGCCATTAGAACAAAAAAAAAATAAAGAAAAGAAAAATCTTATAGACTGCCTCAGCTTAATCACATAATTTTGCTAGTAGCCTAGTACAGTTAAAAAATGTATTTTGTGATAGTCCCTTGCTTTTCTTTCTTGCAGGGGCTTTTGCGTCTTGATCCGTATTAGAAAAACGTGGTAAATTATCTTTCTGACTAAACTTTCTTTATAGTAGGTAAAAACTAAAATCGAGATGGGACCAAAGAAAAAAGCTGGTGGTCAGAAGCTGAGTGACTATTTGTCTGTACCTAGTCGTCACTTATTGTTAAAAATGCAAGAAGAGGAAGGCAGGGTTTTTAAAGATCCCAATATTCTCAAAGCAATCTACCAAGCAAAATTAGAAAGATCAATGGATAGCCGCACGTCTTCAACGTCAAATTCTGCCAGTTCTGATTCTTTTATTAGTAGTAATAGTACACCATGCTTTGCAAGTTCAAAATTAGGGTAAGAACATAAATTAGCATGTAAATTGTATGAAATATATTATTTTTGATTGAATTAATATATCTTCTATTAAACATTGTGCCTACAACTTTATCGGAGTACGAGTATAGTCCGGTTATAATAGCCTTTTTAGATTTATGTCATTTTATTTAAGTAAACAATCCTTATTAACATCAAGTATGGTCGCACTTCTAAATGAAAAGAAGAAGAAAAGTGTGTCATTAAAGAAAAAGATAGTTCCCTTTGTGATGTCAAGGAGTGGAACTTACAAATCTAAGAGACCAGTGAAGTTAGTAAATGAAAGGGATAAAAAAATTGAATTGACTGGTAAGTTGAAATTTGTGAGAAGTATTGAAAGATGTATTTATTTCTGCAATATGTTTAACCTGAAATTTACAATAAACTTTAGCTCCACAATTACAAATGGATGTCTGCGAAACACCCAGTATGCCTGAATATGTTATGGAAAACAGCGAAGAAGGTTGGGGTGTATTCATATATAAATGTGAATTCATTGAAGCTTTGGTGTCATTTCGAGTTTTAGTTTATATATGTTTTACTTTAGCTTTAAACAGACAACTGCAATTATCAGAGAAATTTTTGGGCGAAATTTCAACAAACCGGAAAGCTCCTATAACCTGGGCTGAAAGAGCAAGTAGATTTCAAACATCTTTCATAGCAGAACGTGAGCAGTTGCACAAAGCATTTATGCTATCACAAAATCCAGGGCATAGTTCATGCACTAACTGTCATGAAGCTGAGTGTTCTGTGATCTGTATGGATTGTAAGCAGTACAAACACCTTTGTATTGTCTGTGATGAGATGCTACATTCACATCAACCATTTCATGATCGCATTGGTTATGTTAATGGAGAAATGGTTGAGTTAAAACCAATACAGTCAATTGATTTCAATGGAAATTTAATCGAATTTGGTAAAGTGTATATATAGATATTATGTGCATCATTGTTGGAATAAAGCACCACTTCTGTGCATGCTAATATCTATACTTGCTATGACTGTACAAAATTAATGTTTTGATATTCAGAAAAGCATGTACCACTGGCAGTAAAGAGTTGTCCACAGTGTGGTTCTTCTATTTTCCATAAAAGAACTGACAACAGTCGTATTATATCTGTTATTTCATTTAAAGGTAACAATTGTTTTCTGATATTTTGTTAACATTGCATTTATTTGATAAACACATTTTTTGCAGAAACAATGTTAAAGTACATGTATATTAATTAGTGTAAATATCAATGTTTAGATGACGTTACGATTTGTTTGGTTTTTCCTGCATTTGTGTCCAATGCTCAGCTACCTTCGATCCATTGACAATAGAAAGCATTGTTGAAAGCAATTATTGGCCAATGACTGTAAAACGCATTAACACAATCATTGATATTGCTTTGTTGGAATTTTTAACCAAACTTCAACAAAGGATGCCAGGTTCATCAGAGCATAGTTTATTATCAACACTCAAAATGTTATCTACAGATAATGGTCGGGTGAGTTTAAGAGTCTTGAAATGAAACATATAAATTGTATGCAAAAAACTTTTGATTTAATTTTAAATTTCAGTCCTCAAGCATAAACAACACTGCATTCTGTACATCTTGGAGAGAATACAAATTTTGCATGCATAAGATGGACATGCTGCAGCAGAAAAATTGGATGGAATGTCCTTCGTGTCATAATGATCAACATTCTTGTCATGTAGATGGAAACAACAAATTGTATCGCTACAAATCTGCTGGTAATAAAAGGTTGGTATTGTTATATTCATTTTTCCAAGTAAATTTTTATCAATTTGAATTCATTTACCTCAAGAAGTGTGTTGGAGTAGTTTAGATTTGCGTACAATATTTCAGCTCTGGGCCATCGTTCTATCAAGATTTATTTATTTGTGATTCGGAATGTGTGGAAAAAACGGTAGACAATGTATATTCAAAGAAGTCCGGTGTTATGTAAAGGTGTGTGCTTAAATGAAAACATTTTTTCTTTTTTTTCATTTTCTTGGAACTCTTTAATGTAGTTTTGAAATTTGTGGAAATTTTTCAAGATTTTTTTTTAATTAAAACACTAAATTTAAAATTTAGACTAAGAATGACTGTGGTAACACTGTCTGGAGGGCTGCTAAGAACACTGCAAAGCATAATAACAAATTAGATGTTACTGGACTGAGTTATTGTGCATGCAGACACTGTGTTGCTCAAAAGGGACTGAATATGACTCAGGGAGAAATATTTGCATACTCATATCACCTACAATCTTCCTTTATGACTTTAAATAAAGTAAAGTATTTTTGGTGTGATGTTGCTTGCAAATATTATCCATGGTTAGCAGATGTTGATGTGAACCTCAGCCGATCTATGACTCCAGCATTATCAGTTATGCATGCAAAGGCACATTCATCATCGTGTCAGGTACATTTAAATTTCTCAGGTTATGTTTATGAAAAATTTGTATCACAACGAGATATGTTTTTTATTTTATTTTTTGTTTTATGTTCTTAAATTTATCCTAGTACAATAAAAATAACACATATTTATTGTTGTGTAATAACATTTTTATTATCAATTAATAGATACTCTGGGACGGTCGTATGACGAGTGGCACAGGTTTGACAACTGGTGAGGAGGTGGAGCAGGTCAACAGTTATTTGTCTCGTTTAGGAAATTCAACAAAGCATCAGTTGCGTGAAGGTATGTTAATCTAGAATAAAAACAATTAACTGGAAACATTTACTATTATGAATATGGTAATGACCAGGAAGATTTCTTGTTTCATTCATTGTAATGCTTGCCCTACCTTCGAGAGTCTCTCACCATAGTTCGAAATGATACAATTACCTGCATGGTATTGTCTTGGAATCGTCAGAAAGTCATCAAATTATCATCCACCTTAAAAAAGAAATTCTTTAAGGTAGGATTTAAAGGCCCTTGCAATGTTATACTGTTGTCATTACCCTTATATAATAATGTTATAAAGAATAAATGCTAGCACAACATCCAGCATGTAAAAACTGGTAAATAAGGCAAATAAAGATGGAAAAATAATTGAACAGTTATTAATGGCTATTAAATTAATCCAGTTTTCTTTATTGTGTTAGACAAAAAAGTTGTTGGCTTTATCGAAAACACAGCTGGAAGATAAAATGATGGGAAAGGGGTGTGCGTTTCAGGAACAGATTATATTAAAATGGAAAGAAGAACTTATTTTTTGGGCTAAAGGTTATATTGATATTTTTATTGCTTTCAAAATTACTTTTTCACGTGTTAATGTGTTTTTATACTAGGCTATACATAAAGATTTTATTGATTGTCTCTCTTTTCAATTCATAGTGTTTTTATCAATTTACTATATATTCAAATATTGCAGAATCCCAGAATGACAACAGGAAAATCTTCACTGAAATGGAAGAGTTGGTCGTGTTATCTTGTTATCTAGGGACAAGTGATATTTTATCTAAGGAACTAACAGAATTGTTAATTGGCACACCTTATCTGCGAAACACAAATCAACAAAATTTCGAAAGAGCAACGTTTCTCAGATCTAAAGTATCATCTGAACCTACCTTGGACGATGTTGTTCCTATAAAAAGGAAGTTTCTGCAGATCTTCCAAGATGAAACCGAAAAAGCATATTCTGGCATAGCCCAAAGTAACATGCAGATGTCAAAGTTAGCAGGTCCTTATTTTCTTCTTTATATGTATGGATGATAAATATCTATTAAACTCCGAGTTTTATATTTGTGGTCAAAAATTTTGGAACAATAAAGTTTTATAATACGTGTGGAACTTTACTTTCATAGACTCCTGTAAAATGAGAAAAAGAATTCGACTTAAAACGTCTGAAGAGAAAAAAAAACTTAGCGAATTTATCAGGAAATATAATCAAGTTGCTGATGAAGTGGGTGTGGCTACAATTAATGTAGATGTTGGAAGAGACAACTTTGACTTTCCGTGGCTAGAAGAGGAAGGTCATGAAGGTACTGCAAATAAAATGTTACTTTGTGTTTGCCTTTGTACTCTCTGTGACACATTAAATCATTGAATGTATGGTGTGTGCATTTTTTATTATGTTTATTGCCTCATATTATTTTGTTTTTATGTTTCAGGATTATCGATGAACTTTAAACGTTCTGTTGTCATTCTTTTTGAACTGATAAAACGATGCGAAGAAGAAATCGAAATTTTGCAAAGAGAAATGACAAACTATCTGTCGTATTACAAAAACGTGATTGTTAAACTTGAAGAATCTACGAAAGTGATTCAACAGACTCCAAATGTTAGTCATTTACCTGCACAGCATAACTGATCAAACATTTAATTTAAGAGATTACACTCTCTTTTTTGTGTAAATTAGTAAGCCGTGAAATTTTACGTTTTAGGTGATATCCCAATCGAAAATTCTCTTCATAAAAAAAGGTGTACGATTTGCAAAAAAACAATTATTGAATGGTTACCAACATTTTTTGGACATAATGAAGACGAATACCGACAGTACCTATAGTGTAGAAGAATTGACTGATGAAGATGATTCCGACAATGACCTTGATAGTGATGATGATATTAGTGATGATTCGATTTCAGAAAACGAATACGAGTAATTAGTTGTAAATAAATAACTTATTTGTTTTTGGATTGCCGTTTTTACACCTTTTAGCAATTTCCTAATATTTGCATTCTTCGAATTCTACCATGGGGTTCTTTTGCTACGTAAAACATGACTTCTTAATTTCGCATGAGTTTTTAACTCCAAGGAGATTTTAGTATCTTTCTGTGTTTATATATAATTGTATTTTTAACAAAAAGAGTAAAGTATGTAAACAGTATATTATTCAAACATTCACGAAGAATTGGATTTATAATTTGACGTACGTGTACGAGTTCAACTCGACCTTCCATTTTCGGAGTATTTGTGTCTAAATCCAAATATTCTAACAAGACGTGGATACTAGCGAAGAATTGAATTTCTGATTTGACGTACGTGTACGAGTTCAACTCGACCTTCCATTTTCGGGGTATTTGTGTCTCTATCAAAAAATTCAAACAAGACGTGGATACCATCGAAGAATTGGATTTATAATTTGACGTACGTGTACGAGTTCAACTCGACCTTCCATTTTCGGAGTATTTGTGTCTGAATCCAAAAATTAACCCACGACGTGGATACTAGCGAAGAATTGAATTTCTGATTTGACGTACGTGTATGAGTTCAACTCGACCTTCAATTTTTGGGGTATTTGTGTCTCTATGAAAAAATTCAAACAAGACGTGGATACAAGCGAAGAATTGAATTTCTGATTTGACGTCCGTGTACGAGTTCAACTCGACTTTCCATTTTTGGAGTATTTGTGTCTGAATCCAAAAATTAACCCACGACGTGGATACAAGCGAAGAATTGAATTTCTGATTTGACGTACGTGTACGAGTTCAACTCGACCTTCAATTTTTGGGGTATTTGTGTCTCTATCAAAAAATTCAAACAAAACGTGGATACTAGCGAAGAATTGGATTGATGATTTGACGTAAGTGTACGAGTTCAACTCGTCCTCCCATTTTCGGAGTATTTGTGTCTGAATCCAAATATTCTAACAAGACGTGGATACAAGCGAAGAATTGAATTTCTGATTTGACGTAAGTGTACGAGTTCAACTCGTCCTCCCATTTTCGGAGTATTTGTGTCTAAACCCAAATATTCTAACAAGACGTGGATACTAGCGAAGAATTGGATTTATGATTTGACGTACGTGTACGAGTTCAACTCGTCCTCCCATTTTCGGAGTATTTGTGTCTGAATCCAAATATTCTAACAAGACGTGGATACTAGCGAAGAATTGAATTTCTGATTTGATGTCCCTTGATGTACGAGTTCAACTCGACCTTCCATTTTTGGGGTATTTGTATCTCTATCAAAAAATTCAAACAAGACGTGGATACTAGCGAAGAATTGGATTTATGATTTGACGTACGCTGGATCTTGCCGAACCATCTTAACCGTACGAGTACTGGGCATTCCATTTTCGGAGAATTTATTTTCTATCAGTGAAATTTAAGTTCACCGGAAATTTTATAACTTTTCCTTATGTGTGAAGTTTGAATCTGTGAAACAAACTCCATCCCCCAGCAGAGGAGCCAACAGCGAAACTTTGGTCCCAGGTAGTTCCCCCACCCCGCGCCTGAGAAACGCTAGATAGCCAATCAACTTCAAGGTATTGTTTTGAATAAGCTCTATGAAGAAAACAGTTCCACTCTCTCTTTTTGATTCCACGTGAAGAAACTTGATTGCTGTGAATCTGTACCATCTTTTTAGCAGAGGTAGGGATTTTTGGGCAGAAATGTTTTTTAAGCGTTGTATGATAGTATTTTTACTTTCTTTTACTTCATTCTTAATTTTCTTGTGTGAGCTGCTAGTTTTTCTGAAGCCATACTTGATTTGTTTTCTCATTAGTGTTTTGTTTTATAGAAAAAAAATGTCAACATCTTTAACGTCAGTATTGTCAATGACAACGTCAACAATATCAGCTATGTTAGCGACAGAACCTACGTCAACGACATCAGCTTCGTCAGCGACATCAGCTTCGTCAATAAAGTCAATTGCGTCAGCAAAGTCAGCTTCGTCTGCAAAATATGCAGTTAGTGATGGCAAAACAGATTCCAAAAAGCCATTTGGAAGCAAGGTAGGTTACTTAATATGATTCCACAAGGAGAACAAGAAATTTTTGTTGACTTGCCCTATTTCTCATATAAACATGCATTTTAATTTTTAGATTTGCCCCAATTGTTCTACCTTGAATGCATCTGCTTGTGGTCACTGCCGACAATGTGGTGAAAAATTTGAAAAGAAAAGTAGGAAGCGTGCATTAAACATTCCTAAAAACACGACCCGGAACGACCAAATCCAATTGTTAGAAAAAAGGGTAAGTAATGTTATTTCTTCATTCCTAAGCATGGTATAAATAAAAAACTATGGACAACTATGGTTGTAGAAATATTTTGATTTTTCGTAATAAACAACTGTTATTGTGTGTGTTTATATTCCCAGGCCCCTCTCTAAAAATGTTTTAACCATTTGACTTAAATCTGCAGTGAACAATATTCTTTTAGGCAAATATTTTGAACATGCAGCACAACATGCACGTATTAGTTTTGTATGGAAAGATGAATCCCTCTGGCAGGATGACATTGACATCTTTTAGCACAGAAGGATTTGCAACAGACATAAAAGAGAGTTACTCTGGTCAGTTGATCCAAAGCGTGTTTGCGGAAAGTTTAAAAGGTATAGTAAATTTTTCATTGTGTGTAACAGTGCACATCATTTTTACAAATTTTGAATCCCAAACATATTATTTTCAGATGAGTTTAAAAAAAATGTTACAGAAGAAAATGAACAGAACGCTGTAGGTAATAAGGGTAAGACAATTTTAATGACAATCATCTTGTTTTGATATTTCTATATTCTTCCCCTTCCTTTCATTTTTTTAATTCAGCTTGTTCAAAGTGGGTTAGGAAAGTGACCAACAGAATTGTCTTTTTGACGTTGTGAACATTTTATTTCAGTAACCAATAATCTTGAAGTAACTTCTCCAGAATTACAAAACGAGGAACTGCCAGGCACTAGCGAAGGTAATAAAAAAAAATTTTAATGTAAAAGTTCATTCGCTTAGGTTTTTTGTATATATATATATATTGTTAAATCTAGTTTAAACATTTAAATTGCTCAAATTCAATTTTTTTTAGCTACAAATGCACATACCTCTGTGGAACTTGATATGAACGTACATGCAGATAGTAATTGTCAAAGTAAGTTGGGTTACTTGCATGAAAATTAATTTTTGCATTTTTTTAGTTTTATTTCTCGATACCCACATAAATTTGGACTAAAGAGTTGCGTATAAATTTTTATTGAAATTGTAAATTGCAACTTATTGCTCTTATGTCTGCATTATTTCTATTCAGTTTTAAACAGCTCCTCTACTGCTGAAGACAAGGTAGATTTTAGAACTGATGTTGCATTGGAGTGTAAGTATTTAACTGATATATTTTCAAAATATGACATGCAAATTCTCCCACTAAATAAAATGTAAAGCAACATCCAGAAAGTCACAATATCAATTTATATTTGATTAGTTTTATGACAGACAGTCAATATTTAAGTAATAGTTGGTGGCCAGTGAAAAAATCCATAGTTCACAAGTTCTTTATACATCATTGCGTGTATCTCATTATTTAAGGTACCATTTTGACAGACAGATGTATACAGGTATTATAATATATATATATAATATATATTATTTGTTTTCAGCAGTGGATGCTATTGATCAAAATGAAGACAATTCTACAGGATTGACAGTAATAGATGTCAGGGAAGGTATATAATTTTAAATTTAAATTGTGTCTTAATACGATAAAATGCTTAGAACTCAGCATATCCAATTGTGTGTTTTAGCACCTACGAAAAATGACTTAAAGAAAAATGACATTTTGGCTGTTTATGCCCCAGAGGAAGATGATGAAAAGTTTTGGCTGATGCGTATAAATAAATTAACCAAGACTTTTATTCATGGGAATTGGTTTAACCAAACTGGAACGAATAATGAGTATGGATTGGGTGACAACTGTAGAATAATCTATAAAAATGTAATCCGCAGGGGTAAACCACTGGGGCATTTTTTTTTGGTAGATATGGCATGCGAGCATGGTGTATATAGGTTAAGTTCTGCACTAAGTTATATGATCACTAATGCTGTTGATAACATATAAAATTCTATTGTAGTCTTTAAAGTTTAATGAACTCTCAAAGGTTTTACCTTTTTGTTTCTTCAGATTTTGCAGTCTAATAATTTGTCATCCTATCAGGTAGCCCATGGAAATTAGCTTGTCACTAGTTACAGCCACCATCTAAGGTTCAGACAATAGACATTATACTATAAATTGCGATTTGCTCTTAACATTAATCATCATTGCAATTTCGTTTTGTTATCCGTTGTATCTTGAGAACTTCCAGTCCAGGTTTTTTTATATTTTTGCACAAAAAGTTTTTGTATATAGATTTATTTTTATTTTGTATGTATTTTGTACGTGTTTATTTTCATTTTTGATAGCAATACGTTTGGCATGGAAGTTCACAATGTGTGTATTTTCTTTGTTTCCCAGAGTTTGTCCAAAAGAATTCAAGTTTTTTTTCATTTTGGCTCCAAATATTGCACTAAAACGCTATTGTTATCGGCTCTTATTCCATCCAAAACTTGGAAGAGTGAGGTAGAGAAAAATGTTTTTATAATTTTAAAAATATAAAAGTTTATCATTGCTGAATAATAGAGGAATACGGCTTAGTATACGAAAGAATATCTCCAAGGCTGAAACTAGATTTCCCGCTGGCAAAACTTACCGTAGTTCGCCTGACCAAACTTTTTCTCTATACTCACATTTTGAGTTTTGTTGAGTTTTGAATAATATAGGAGCGGGGAAGGTAAAGAAAATTTCTTTAATTGAGACCGACGGAATGCGACTAAATTTATGCATTGTTGATTAAAAAATGCTCCCCCGACTAACCTTAAGCCCGTTTTTTGTATCTATAGCGTATATACTACCTACGCTCTCCGTCGCATTGAGAATGGCGAGTTAAGCGGCGGGTCAACACGAGAAGCGACGTGGGAAATTTAAGATAACCCCGCCCTAATATTAATCCTGAACTCCGGCATAACTTTCAAGGTTCAGCCCCACTGCGGTATAATTCTTATTCTTTTTTTAAGTGACTCATAAAATAAAAACATCGCGCCACAAGTAAAAGAGCGCATTACATGAGCAAGCAAAAATTCGAAATCAAGCTGGGCTATGCTTATCCAAACAATACAAGCAGACTTAGAATAATGCTTACGTTATGCTTATTGCAGAAACAAATTATAAACTTAAACGCTCCCTCGTATAAGATGAAAATGGTCTTGTTTTTAGTGTTTACAAAACAACCACAAAACGTAAAACGAGGTGCAGGCAATATAGTAATTCAGTCTAAGACTTTTAATATATTAATTGGGATAAGAGCACTTTAGGAACTTTAAGTTTAATACATTTGAAAACAAGAAATTTTAGGAAAGATTAACTTTTGACATAACATACCACAACAAATAGTAAACAACAAATAGCATTGTTACAAAGAATATATTTATATATACAATCTTCATATTAAAATATTTACAATTGAATTTGGTGTGTCACTAAAACATAATTTTCCTACAGCACCTAATTCTAATACAGCTCCTGTAAATTTCTTTGGCTTTAGTTTATTGCACTATTAAAAAGTCCAAAGCAATTTTCAAATTGAAAAAAATTGAAACAGTCTGTCAAATAAAATTTTAAAATAAAATAAGATTCAACCTTAAAATTACAAAAATTTTGGAAAGCTTACCTGGAACCAAACTGCGTAAATCAGGGCTATCAATAAGGGGAGAGCAAAGGCTCACTCAATTCTGAGAAATGAGAAACTAGTTTTGCCATTAATTCCCCCCCCCCAAAAAAAAATTCTGGCTGAGCAATATGAATTTATCTCACATGGAAATCAATGTTCTCTTTCTTATTATTTTCAGTAAAAAAGAACCAAAATAAATAAAAAAGACTGTGATAAAATATGCGTTTATAATCTTATTCTATTTATTCAGATTGCTCGACCAGTTTAAATTATTGTAACCTTGGGAAACGATGTATTTTTCTGGTGTTATTTTCTTATTGATAAGCCTGATAAATATATTTACGGCAGCACTAAAATATTTTGTATGTCCCGGACTATTGTGAAAACAATTACTTAATTTTGTAAACATACAGACATACACACCCTTTTTATTTTCCCACTTTGCAAAACAAACATATGTTTTGCGCAAAAAGAGTAAAAACCACAGAAATAATAACTGAAAAAAAATGAACTTGAAATGGAGCCTAGCTAAGTACAGTTAGCGCTCACAATAAAAACAGAGAATAAAATATGACAGACTCACTTTTGTAATTAGAAATAATACCAACCAAACATATTTTGAGGGTGGTCAAAACAAAAAACATAAGGGGCCATAACAAACGAGGTTTGTTACGCCTAGGAGATTTCGTCTATTAACATCCCCACACACCCAGCCACTCCCTTAATGGATACTTTTATTCCTAACCCCAGAATCCACCCAAAAATTAACTATATACACATTGAACTTCTGATCGACAGAACAAACCCTTGTAACAAGCTTGCAGAGAGCGGAATTTGATACTGGAAAATGAACCTGTCATGGATGACATTTGCCATTGTTCAAATAACCAAGAAACTTTATCCCATACCTTCTGCCTTTGTGGTTTAACTGCACAGCAAAAACACAAAGAAAAAAAGCCATGACCATGACTCATGCTTAAACAGATTTTCACCATGAAATAAATATCTTTAGCAAATTTATCTCAACCCTGACCACTACACCTTTTGCTGAAAAAACCCGCTAAGCGTCACAAACCTATTTTGTTGCCTGCCCCTAGCTAGCTATATAGGCAGATTTCTTTGTTTACATTTTCAGTGGTCCTCTAACATATGTGTGCTCTATGATGCTTTTGTAAGAAAAATCTGCTAGAAATTTTTTATTTTAGCAAGATCTAGCTAGCATATTATTGCATGCCACACGAGGAGATGTCAGTTGCTGAAACTAAACAAAGAAAACTGTCTGTGTTTAGCTAGAAATTAGACTATAAGTAACACAAAAATCGACATATAGTTATATAAGATTGTGCTATAAAGCATCGTCTGGTATTCTTCTCTGAAGAGTTATCAAACACCTATCAGTGATATCCGTTATTAGCTTATAGCTGGCTAGCTAGCTAACAACATACCACCATCACAACTTTTGCAACCCAGACAGCCATTCCTTTTTTCACTTTCTTCTTCTCTCTGACCTTTTAAATTTAAGCAGACTGGCTATAGCTAAACTAGATCTTTGTGGATAATTTCACAATACTTCTTTTTACGGTCCTTAAGTCGCCAACTGCGAAGGAAGGGCAGTATAGGATTCGTTCAAATCAGGAAGTTGTGGCTTCCACAGCTCAGTACACCATCTTTCTTTTTTGCAATAAACGGATTGATTAGTTGACGAAAACATAACAAAGCTGATATCAGCTATTATATCCATTTTCGCTAGAAATGGATATTATATTCATTTCATGAACCCGTGCATATGGATATAATATCCATTTTGCATTATCGCTATTATATCCATTTTTCTTAGGTGACTATGTTGAATAATAACTATACAAATTCGAATTTACTTTTTCGTGAATTTTCTTTGATCTTACAATAGGTTTTTTTTTTATAAGATCACTGAAGCTGGGTGTACTTATTTTTTGTTGAAATTGTTTTTATTATGTTCTTAAACAATCTGCAAAAGCGTATGAAAGTGTCATATTTAAATTTCTGAAAACTATTTACAGCTTTTCGTTCTTAACCCAGATCTGGCTGTAAAATGCGATCATTATTGTTACATATATGTCTTTTACGAGAAAGCGACATGACCCTACTTTGTCTTCTTTTCATAAATTTTGCTAAGCTTAAAAGTGGATTGAGACTTCGAATAGTGTTAATATGTTCTCAGCCTAGTGCTACATCATGATGTCCTACATATTACATCACCGTAACTCAATTCATTGTGACTGTCAGCTTTCAAAGGGGTATATATAAACAGCTGGGTGGTGATTATAGGTGCGATTATATCGGTTTGCAGACAGACAATGAGTACTATGATGTAGATTGCCTAAATTTGTCAGCATAACTTCGATTAACTAGCATTCTATCAGCAGACCAAATTTAACCATAAACACACAAAAATACGGTCTTACATGAGTCAAAATTCTCAGCCTTGGTTATTCCCTTTTGTTTTTGTTTTTTCATAAAGATATCTGCAAAGTCTTTCTAAAAAAATATATATCACATAGAAGCGTTATATAAAAATCTCACAGTGTAGTGAAGATATTATTAGTTATGAAAAAATAAAAATAAAAGATAACAACTCCAGTCAAAATAAAACCTAAAAAGGTTTTTAAATCTTTGTCCACCAATTAATCTTCAAGATATGAAAGTGTTACAGCACAAACCTGTATTTCCCTCTTTACTTTCTCTTTTATTTCTACCAAATCATCCTCAATCAGCTGTAGAGCTGTTTTATCATCACTCACGACTGTAAAACCAACAACAAATTCCTGAGTGCTGTCTTCGAATGATACGTTAACTGTACAAAAGTGCAAATCATGATTTTCAAGTATCTTTAATACAGACGGCATGGATATCACCTTTCTAAACCCATCTTTAATCAGATCTCTTAATCCATTGGTCAATGTTATCTTGTGATTGTATATCTTATAGTATATATGAATTGAAGCAAATTTGCACCCCCGGCAATCAACAGAAACTGTAATATTCGCGTTTTCCAATATTTTGTTTAGCTCATCTTCACATACTTTCTGTAGTTCAGATCGCAAATTTTGTGATTCCACAGAATCCATTTCTGTATAGCAGTCTGGAACAATATTTTCCCTTGATTCTATGTGTAGCGTCGCTTTTATATAATTACTTTTTTCAATATATACGTCCATTTCCTTCAGTTTAATTTGAAATGGTACTATCCGACCACTGGCAGTTAATTTGTTGGTCAACAACTTTCTAACCTTTCTCATGAAATTCTCTCGGAATGATTTATAACATTCTGAGTCATACATTTCAAATCTTTCTAGGAGTACAGAAATTTCATTTTGGCCTAACTTTAGCAAGGAATAATTGACATTGACAGGACATGAATATCGCAGGTACGGTACTTCTAGATTAACTAACCCAGCGAAATTATTCCAATAAAAGTCTTTCGTTGTAAGACGCACTAACTCAATTTTGAGTTTTTTAATGTCATAATTTTTTTGATTTATTTCACCTTTTGTTAGTAAAAAGGTTAATAACTTCTCAATAGCATCTGTACCATCTTTAGTATTTCGATGAAAATCCAAAGCAACTTGCTCAGACGGATTAGTTTCAATTTTTTGACATACTTCTGGTACTAAATGTGAGTAACCATCTTTCAACGCTTTAATCATCAGCACGTGCTTTTTATTCGCCTTATATGTACAGCAGTGGAAACACAAAAAGCATTTCAGGCAAATACCACAACATACTTTTAAGCTCGTACAGGGAATTTTAACTGAATGTATAATTCTGTCACGTTTTAATGGCACATAAGGCTTGGAATTAGAAGCGAATATAGGAATATTACTTAGAAAATCACAAAGCAATGTTATATCAAAATAGTTGCATTTAATTTTTGGCTTGATGTCAGTCAAATCCCCTGATGATGTAATTAGGTGTTTGTTGTTGTTAAAGTCTAAGCTTTTGATTTCTTTCCGAAGATTATAATGAGCTTGAAAGTTTTTTAAAACTTTAGGAAATACTTCACAGGGGTCAGTAAGGCTTTCCTCTTTAGCAATATCCACATTCTTCAACATCCATCTTAACAAGGACAGGAGCACGTATTTGCCAATACAACAAAAACATTTGACCTTACACTGTAGCTCGTGTAATTGCTCGTTTGTTTCAACAGCATTCATTTTATATTTGCACTACAAGAAATAAACAACATCTGTTTTAGAATACATAATTAAGAAGCTTATCAGAAACTCGTTGTATTAATGTAGAGACAAAACATCAACTCAAGAGGAATTACAACTCAGACTTTGTTGTTTTAAATATAAAAAAATTTATGGTATAGTTGGGTTTCGATTGCCAGAAGTTAAACATTGACTTTGAAGCCTAATTCATAAAGAAATTGAGCTTAAAAGCTACACAATTCAAACTTCAATAGCAATACACTTATATAAAAATAAACACGTCAATAGTTACACTATCGTAAACTTAATAAAAAGTTATGCAAAAAGTAAGTTCTAAGGTTTTGTTACAGATCGAAATGAAGATCAAAATTACAAACAATGGTAAAGTCACCTTTTTTTTAAAAGTATGAAATCTCAAATACCATTTTCCAACACGTCAAAACCATTGCAAATGGGTCATGATTTCATAATTTTGTTATTAAGAGTCTTCCTAATAAAAAAAATAAGCCAGATTTGAAATATCTCTGCACTGAAAGTAATTTGATCGGGATTTCTCACATTTTTCAAGTAGTACAAAAATCAGTTATACACACCATTCAGAAAAACGTAATACTTGTGCAATAAAAAAGTCCTTTATTCTTTTTTTTCACTTAAGAGGTTACAATAAAATTTAATGATAAAAAATGCTGAAAACAAAAACAATATTTTTTGTGTAGAATATAAATAGTGTCTTAAATTTTTACAAAAGAAGACGTAAGCACTCCAACCTTCGAACATTGTTTTTAATTTTATTCTTAACTCTGGTACATAAAGCGTTTAAAAACAGAAGCTAGTTTTCAGTGATAGGTAAATCTTTTTTTACTGTTATTATAACAAAAAATGTTCCAAACAGAAAAAAAATACAAATGTATTTACCAAATACAAGGTGAATAAAAAACAAAATTTAAAGTAAAACTTTTTAGAATATATCCATCATCAGTGCTTTCAATGGGTAAAAGTAAAAAAACATTTATCTGCATATACACAGTTAAAAACAGTGTTAACTTCAGAGCGATAGGTTTTCGGTGCATGGAGAATATTAACCGCAGCACCTAAAAACTACCGTTCCAGATAGAACTTTAAAGTCTCATTCATAGCGTTACGAAACACCACATTGAATATTCAAATGCAGTCAAAACAATTGAGGCTTTTTAGAAATGGCTGACGTGATGCAATTAACACTAATCGTTTTTAACTGTATATATATGTAGATAAATGTTTTTAATTTTTACTCTTTTAAGGATATTTTCCGAAAAGCTTTTGCTTTAAAATATGAAACATTTTTTTTCTATTTCTTCCCCCAACATTAACTTAAGGCAAATATTACTAACACATTTAACAAATACATCCATAGTTTTAAAAGTGATACAAGCAGTACCATGCACGCAAGTAAAAACATTACATAATTGCACAAAGAAATGTTAAACCACTTAAAAAGTTTAAATACTTTATAAATAAAATAACAAACCACCTGAAATCTGAGACAATTAACAGCCTTTTTAAAAAAGTTCTATACAAATAACATAAGAAATATCCTGTTATACATTTGTCAAGAGTCTGTGCAATATATTGCAAGAAAAAAGCAACACCATATATTTTAGGCTAATTTACGATATCCACAAACCATGTCTAAATTTAATGGACACGGGGCTTTTTGACGATCAATTTTTTATTTTGCTCTATTTTATACCTAATACGCAATATTTTATAACAGGGTCAATTTTTTGGAAATGCGGCTCATTTGGGTGACAAGGCAAATTCCATTTTAAAATGTAGAAAACTTATTAGGGAGTATGAAGATAAATACTAACATGCATTTTACAATTGTCTTGTAGCAGTTTACAGACCAAAAGATGTGAAAAGCAAAAACTACTTGCACCACTGGATAGAATTTTAAAAGTGGATGGGAAACGGTTTACATGTCAAATTAACTTGTTACATTACATTGTGTCATAGTCTGTTAAATGCTGAATTTCAGAAAAGATAAATGGCATTACTATAAAATGAGTGCAAGTGTGAGCCACTAATTATAACTCATGGTTCACTTTTTTGAAAAAAACACTATCTTCATGGCGATTACATAAATATTGCCTTATTCTTTCGCAAAAAGAACATTTAAAAGCCCTATCCTTAAAACAAAATCTTTCAATTCAGGTAAAACGTGTTGAATAACTCAAAAAATTCCGAAACGCTCTAGCTTAAATTGTCGTATAAAAATTCCAAAAAGAAAAATTTTTTGTAAAAATCTTTAAATCTTTAAAATAAATTAAAAATATATATAAAATTACTTACTAAATGCACTTCAAAAGCAAACTAAAGTCAAATTACACCATTGAGAAATAATTTTCAAAAAATAATACAAAAATACATAAAGATGCACTTGTTTCGTCGTCCAACACCATCATTTGTTTGAACATAATGCACATACCAATTTACAAATATTGCCCAAAATTCTTTTATTGACAGTAAGTGGTCTTATCTGCCAGAACTGAACTGCTAGTGCTGAAAAAGAAAAACAAATCAAGGTCATTATAAAACCAAAATAAGCAAACGTGGACATTGTGCATATTACACATTAAAATTTCAGCAGGCAATACAAAGTCTTTCAACTTATTATTTCCTAGGACTGTGTCTACAAACACCAAACACATAATGTACCTGAAATATTTTCCACAATAATGACACTTTCCATCACGGTTAACATAATGAATTTTTTTAATCACTTTAGGAAGCTTTCCTGTCGCAGCTAACATCTGTGTTAGGCTTGCACTCTAACAGATAAAATAGTTTAAAAATTACACAAGCTTTCTTGCTAAAATTGTTGCAAGAATTGTTGATAAGCACATTTATTTGTCAATTAATTTTTGGCTAAAAACACATATACGATAATTACAATTCCGAAGAAATGTTAAAGCTCTTAAAACATGTAGCCAGCTTAAAGTTTCATATTGGCAATGAAGTATGACATGTTAAGATTTCATAAGGATAAATATTATTAATCTATGAAATAAATATGTTGTCTAATAAAGAGACCGACGAAATTTAGAAATGTATTTCTATACCTGGGCACCAGTCAAAGATTTGTGCGAATTATCGTAAAAATCTAAAAAGAAAGGGAAAATAACAGAAAGTATAATGCCTTTGCTTTTATAATGACTGGCTTTTCTATTTTGTCATGCAGTTACAGTCATCTCCTGCAAGCAGTGGTCTTACTCTTTTTTCTGCATTTTACTTCAACAGGCAGACAGTCAATAGCTGCAATCCAGCTGACAACAGTAAGAACTAAATCTGCAACATTACAATTATAAAAAAAATACATTATAAAAAACCACAGTCTAACGCAATAATAACGCATAGAAGAGTCTGGAAGTATACCTAATTCTGGCGCTGGGCCTGGGGCTGTATGATAATAATAAAGTTGATAGCTAAATGTATTTTTATCATATAGGTTGGAGATAATAGTAAGAACAGGGCAATAAATACCTTTCTGTTCACCAGCAATAGCAATGCTCTTTTTTATATCACGTTCTAGAATACTTGATTTTCTAGTTAAAAGTTTTTTAATTTCATCATCAAAATATCTAACAGCCACTTCCATCTGCAGCATTCGGATTGCAGCAGCAGGGGTAACATCCACGTCCACTGATGCATTTTTACCAAGGAACTTCATTACCAATTTAAACTTGGATCCATTTAAAATACCCTGAAGTGTCATACTCGTTAACTCTTTTTTTAAATTAAATTCACCAGAATGATTAACTTCCATAGAAATACACAGTGTATTAAGCTCTGAAGGTTTTTCTTTCCAGCCATTAAATTTAAAACGTAACCTCTCTATATTTACCCCTATATCCTTAGCCATACCAACAGCCATGCATCGCTTAAGTTGCTGGGTCAATAAATAGGACTTCTTTGTGTCACTGCTACAGTATTGACTGAAAATTTCTTTATCGATATCCTGGAATGATAATCTCACTTTAACAGATGTATTTGGTACTTTATTAACAATAAAGCATTCTGATACATCCATTTTATATGTAGAACTACCTTCTTTAACACCTAGTGTTTTTTCCAAGTTTTGTTTATACCGACGAGCAAACAAAATAGCAGTTGCAGAACTCTTTCCATGTTTCTGAACATCGCGTAAACATTAAGCAGTATCGCCTTCCTTTAATAAATTTAAAGTCATGGATACTTTTTCAACAGGACTAGATGCACCCGTTTCATTACAGTTTCCTTCTTTGTTACCTTTATCATTAAGTGCAACAAGTGGAAATGACTTTTAAGTCTTTTAAGTTTTACCTTTTATTTCACAAATTTCCGTTTTTTTACATCTATTTTTTTTTCTCATCTTTAAAATGCTTTTCCAATTCGTCCTTCACAGCATCCTTCATCTCTTCAAATGCATCATCAGAGGATTTTGGAGCATTTGACTGTTTAGATGGTTTCTTTCTTCCACTTGATGAAGAAGTGACACATGCTTCTCTATCTTCTTTCATTTCGTCTGCAATTTCTTCAATTTTTTCAACAAACTTCTCAACAACTTGGTCCCAAGATTTGCACTTGTCAGTTTTCTCGTCCAACTGGTCTTCCTTGCCTTTTTCTTGTTTTTTACTTACTAACAATGTGCTGGGATCAAACTTAGTCAATTGATCTCTAATGTCACTGATCGTATCTTTCAATTTTCTCAGATCACATGACGTATCATTAGAAGCAGCACAAGCACGGCATTCATTACAATTGCAGCAACATACCTTGTACTCTCTCTCGCATTCCAATTTTGCCATACCACAAAACTGACAAAGATGATCACAATTATTTTCAACACAACACTTTCCTTTACACATATTCAATGTACACAAAGTACAAGCATGTGATCAGTTGGCACAACATGCTACATGTGACGGTCGCTTACAAGATAAACTATTTCCAATTCTGTCACTTGTAGGAAATTCATTAACATAAAGCAAAAGAATATACAGTGTAGGAATGTCTAAACCTTTTGATATCAATTTTTGATTTGAGCAAACCATTAGGATCAATAAATTTATCAATATACTGATGAGAAATATAAGTTAATGTGTCTAAGTTGCTGATTTTTTGAAGTAGCTTTGCCAGACTTTCTTCAGGATCCTCAGATCCACCATGCTGAAGACAAAATTTCTTCCACAAGATCGCATAAGTATTCATGACTCTCATAAAGATCTTTTGCTGGTCTTGATAAAATGTTGTTTATTGCTGTCATGTCTGTTGTTTTAATCTACAAAATATAGAAAATTATCTGGGTCATAGAAATCAAAGTACTAACAATTGCTAATCTAAAGGGAATTTGTTTTAAAAATCAGGGTAAATGTACAATAAACCATTAACCAACAATCACACCCAAATAAATGTTTTCTGCAATTGTAAAAAGGATTTGTATCTAATTTAGCAGGCCTTTTTGTGTTGCAAAAATATAGACATATAATCTATATAAAATATGCATACTACTTATTTCAATCTATAAAAAATTAAAACTTACATATATACCTTCTAAATTCTCATTCAGATTAGTATTAAATTAATATTAAAAACAACAATATTCCAGATCATAAAATTTTAAAATTTTAAACAGCAAACAACTACATTATTCTAATGGTACTTAAAATATTCATTTTCTGCCTTAATAATAAGGTAAAGATAGTCATTCTGCAGGCGAGGAATAGCTTGTATAGTAATAATGGCATTCAGGACAGCAAAAGAAATATGTTAAGGAATATAAAATCTACATTGCTCATGTAGTAAATTCTTTTGTAAACTTTACAAAAAACTATGCCATACTTCTGAAAACTCTTTCAAAAAACAAAAATACAACGTTCAAGAAATTGCAGTGATTTTAAATAATTAGAGCTACCTTATAAAACATTATTATATCTGGGTTCTAGCTAACACTCTGAATCAATAAGGAAATCTATAAAACCCAATCAAATTGAAGTAGAACTACTTTGCACATCGCTAATGCACTACGTGGCAGTGAGCGGAATTTGATCTGTGGTCCCCAAAACTCAAGAGCTGCAGAGGAACCCACTACACTA
This sequence comes from Hydractinia symbiolongicarpus, assembly GCF_029227915.1. Lineage (NCBI taxonomy): Eukaryota > Metazoa > Cnidaria > Hydrozoa > Anthoathecata > Hydractiniidae > Hydractinia > Hydractinia symbiolongicarpus. Next base: position 11,720,493 of record NC_079878.1, read on the forward strand.
CATGCAGCAATATATTAGTGGCGCACGCAGATAGCTGATCTGGATGGTGTATTATGTAGATAAAAGTTCATCATTGCACATCTATGAGTTCCATCTCTACTGAGAATGGTTTGGTGCGATCAAACCTTCGATCATGACAGGAGTGTATAATCAATGTAATGAAATTGGAAATAGGCAACTTTCTTATATTCAATGCCATACACCAAAAATAACACCACAATTTCAGTCAAGTTATCGGTATATTTACAAAATCATTATCCGGACAACTTAAGCTTCTAAGTTTTACAGAATTTATTTTCCGGTTATTTACCATTTGCAAAAAATTATATCTCAAGCCTTCAGGTAAGTAAAATATTTGTAAAAGTTCAAGAACAAGAAAAATATATGCCATAATAAATGAGATGTGTGGCACAACTAGTATATCATTAACTCAAAAAATATTTTTGCATATAACCGTTTTTAAAACATACATAACAAAACGGAAAGCATCGTTCAAAAATTTAGAAGAAAAACAAAACGCATGTTGCGGAGCGTTTACAATTTCAATTTTGCGTTTCTTTTAGCAATTAAGAAATATAAACGAACAACTAACATTTACTAAAGCGAATTAATTTATTTCCTTTGAAATTTGACAATACCTTCAGAGGTTTGTGCCTTTGTTTTCACCTGTTTTACGTAGAGTCACCATTTTAAGCGGTTTTTTATCTACATAAATCAACATTGAAAAAACAACAGCACTGTTAGCTACATGCTGAAAAAATTAAATTCTGCCATTGTAATATGATGCCCACCCGAATCCTTTTAGCCAATCATGTTTAAGATATTTTTGTGCTAATCATGATAATTACTAGTTACCACGCGGTACAGAAAACAACATGACCTCAACTTTGCGAGGTCTGATATTCTGCATATTGCACAATGTTCAAGCAAGTATCATCTGCAATAAAAACATTACCTTATTCAATACTGTTTAGCATATGCGTGAAAAGTTACATTTACAAGTGTGGTTCCAAATTAATAATAATAATAACAATAATAATAATCGATACATCTTTAACATCCATTTACAATGGTCCTTCTCATAGAAATGCCCAAGGAGTATTTATGTAATTTCTTCATATACTTATACTTCAACTAAAATTATGCTGCTTTAAGAAGAAATATGAATATACATATATAGATATGTTTTATTATAAATCAATGAAACAAGGAACTGAATTACTTATTTAATTATTTAAATTTATCTTGTTTAGATAAATTTAACAATCAAGATATATAACCTATATCTTTCAACAACTGCGACACTAAATTAACAATATATCTACAACACCATGAAATATGCATAATAATGAATTAAACATATCACATTAAAAGGACTTTCATTTTATATAGAGGACAAGAGGGGTCGATCCACAAAAATAAAAAACCATAAACGCCTTTTAAATTTACATTACCGAAATACAATAAAAACGCAATAATATTCTAGATTAAAAATTAAAAAGGCAGGCTCTTTTTATTCATTTTTATTGTCAGACGATATGTAAATATTATATCATAGTCTGATTTTCAGATCTAAAAAAGTATAAGTACTAAAAACATCAAAATCTTACAAATTATGAACAACTCTACACAAGAACTAAAAACTGTTTTTATATATAAAAAACAGTTTTAAAATTGCAAAATGATATGTATATCTTAAAAATAAAAATTGCAAAATTTTGCACATAAATCACATTGACATTATGCATACATAATTCATAACTGAAGCTATTGTGTTAAGAACAATAACTTTGCTCTTTGACTTTGTTTTGTTAGTCAATTCTCCCAGATCATTGGGAATAATTATATTTCAAGCATATGTTATATCCGAAAGAAAATATCAAAATCCTTGTGACTTGTTTAGTGAGAGTAAATAACAATAACCTTGGTAAAGTTTGTAGGAAATAATAAAAAATATTGCATGTCTTTTTACTGCAGAATTTATTTGCAATTCTAGTGTAATATGTATTATTCTGGTTGGTATTGAAAGTTACTTCTAACGCCATTTATTTTAATTACCACACCAAGGAAGCCATAATTAGAATAGCAATATGTCTTCCCTTCTTTAGATGATAATTGTAATTTAAATCTTTAACTGGTTATGACACCTTCCACCAATCGTTGTCTGTTTCCATCAACATTGCTATGTTGACATTCATTACACTATCATTTGATGTAGTGTATAGTCTGGTGTCCTGATTCAATGTATTTTTATATGTCCACCAGTTCTCGGTGTTACTATGTGAGATTGAAGTTGTAGGAGATTCAGTTTTGTTTTCATCACATAAGTTTTGTTGTTTTGATGGGTTTTCGTTTTCGAAATCCAGATCTGATACTTGAAACACAGAACAAGGTGCTGTGGATGCCAATGTTGTATCAATTTTTTGATCATTGCTTTCCTCCGAAATGTTTAATGGATTACCTCTTCCTTAAATATTTAAATAAATAAAATGATACGCCCACACAAAGACATATGTATAATAAATTAATTATAAAATTTCAATTTGTAAGAAGGATGACAGTTGGTGTACATAAAATGATTTTTCCCCTATTGTGAAATCCAGTCACAAAAAAATGTAAAAAACCTGTCTGTTGCAGAAGAAATTTTTGTTCTTTTTTCTGCAAATTGATGGAATAAACTTTTTCAACAATTAAATTTTGTTAATTTTGAGAATATTTTCGCTTTTCGTTTCAAACTTATCTTCCACGAAAAACGCAAGTAAAGCTTGTAGGGATCTCTATTGGTGTTTGTGATATAGGTCTCGAATTATTTCGTTAATTAATTAAAATTATCATCAACCACCCCTGAAACACGTAGATATAGTAACTAAATACGGAAATGTTTAAATTGCCAAATGCTAAAACGCATTTTTAATGCTACGTGGCTTGGGTAAACTGTTAAATACAACATCCTACCCAGAGCTAGTTCATGATGTCATGCATAATCAGTGAAGCTTCTAAGTCCAGAATCTTAAGAACCACTCAGGATTTTTCGAAAAAATGTACAAATTCCTAGACAACTTCTCAAGCTCTTTCAAATAAAGTAAACTTGTTTTTGGTGCGAGGTAAGATTTAAATCGCCAGTGCCGTCATTTGCGAAATTATTTTCTTGCAGATTTCAATAAATTTGCGAAAATATTTTCTTATAAAATTCAAATTTTTAATTGGCAAAATCAACAATATAAAGTCAATCAAAAATAAATTCTCAGACAAATATTTCTCGAAAAAACAATTATTGGTAACTGATAAGTTGAGAATTCAGGTAGAAAAAAAATGAAATAAAAATTCATGCTATCTCTGAAACAAGGTATAGTGTTGTACAGTTCCCATTTAACTCATTATACAGAAACCTTTCGCTTCCAAATGTACATAGACAAGTAACAAAAATAACATAAATTTCATTGAACCAGGAATCAGTCATCTGTTTTTTGTTGAATACAAAATTGTAACAGTATAATGCTAAAGTCTAGTCTAGTGCCTAAGCAAGAAAGGTTTGGAAACAAGGTTGTCATACCGTTACTGTCTGCACCATTTTCGTCGTCATTGTGAAAGGGTTTTACTATAACATAACAGAGATATAAAGTCAGGCTACAATATGAACTTAAAAAATATTATCACAAATTCACATATTTACATGCAAAAAAATGCTTCTTATATGAGAATGCATCAATTCGTTGTTGCCATTGTGTATGTATTTTGCAATTTCTCTGAAAAAAACTCAATCTTAATTTCAAATCAAAGCTTGTTAATGGAGATGATGTTTTCTGGCTTGGACAAAATTACCAAAATCATGCTGGAACATCATAATGTAGCCAATACAGGTGAAGGGGTACGTTTTAAAATTTTTCTTGCATAAGAAGAGTATAAAATAGGCTTGCTCAACAAAATTTTCCTTTTAGGTTCAAATAAGTTGATGGTATACTTATTTTAAATAAAATATAAAAAAAGTGTAATATTGTTCTGACAAAGATATATAAATAAAGTTGAAAACACTTTCTTCTTAGCAGGAAAATCCCTCCCTTTTCATAAAAAAGCCTGTTACGAATTTTAAATCATAAAAAAATGGAACATTCTAAGAACTAAGCCAAATCGTTATGCTTAGTGTAGGATTACTTTTTTGGTACACATGACTCTGAAATATGCCTAAAAATATGGCTTAAAAAAGATTTTGTAAGTCCACAAATATTCATTTAAAATCTTACCTAACTCTACTCTTTTGGTAACTTGATCGTGTTGGTTGTCCACTTCAGAATCCATATCCATATTAATTATAGTAGTATCTCCTGTTGATATAACATTCTGGGATTTTACATCTAAATAGATAAAAAGGAATAAAAAGATTAGACTACCTGGATAAATAAATATACTTAACAGAGAAGAGTACACACCTTGACTTGATTCTTGGATAGCATAAACATTATTACTTTTACCACAAATACTGTTGTTGATAACTTTATTTTCTAGAATTAAAAAATCATACATGATAAGAAAAACACATTCTGTTTAAAAAACCTTAAGCCTTGTTTTCATTTGGCTGTATTTTCTGCCATTGCGCAAAACATTGTTTTACTAGCACCTGTACACGAAGTCCAAACTAACACTGGTTAAGAGATTTTTTTTTCTATATTTGGATAAATAAATATGTTAGTCTATTTATGAAGTCTTAAGCCTCGTTTCTATTACCATTGTGCAAAAATTTACACTTTGACTCAGTTAACACTGATTGAGAAATTTTTTGTGCTCGACAAATTTAAATCAATTCTACTTTTTGCAATGTTGTTTTTCTCTCTAATAAGAGATATCTTTTTTTGATTATCAAAAAAAAATCAATATAATAATGTGAATTTAAACGTTCAAGTTGATTTGAAACTGGTGTTATCAGGAATACATAGCATTTTTCTTACATTAGTTCTCATTTTAAACGGCTATAAAAGTGTTTCGGCTAATCGAACAGCTTGAGATATTTTTACGAAAGTTGTTTTAAGCTTCTCTGGAACAACACAAAATTTTTGATCAGTTTTTAGTAACCTTAAGATTTGTTTGTGGATTAAAACAATTCTTGTTTACAGCAGCTGTCACATTACTCTTTGTTGTTTTCATTCTGTGCATAATAGAATTCAATCTAGCTGATTTTAGTTTAAGTGCAGAAGACTCTAAGAGCTTTATATGTCATGGTGAAAAATAAAAAATTAAATTTCGACGAAAGTAAAAAACCATTTTATCTACATCTTGACCAAGCCTACAGCTAATTACTCTTGGGTGACTAATGAATAGTGTTAAATTTAAAGATTTTTTTTAAAAGTTTATAAAATATTTTAGGACGTATATAAAAGACACAGGTTTATTTAGACTTTGGTATATGGATTTTGCCAATACCTAATTTAGACACCAAATTGATATACGTAGTTTTTGAAATGTTTGAAAAATATTTTAAAGTTCTCACCATATAAACAACTCTTCAAAAACCAAAATAATTACCCGCAATGGAAAAATGCAATATCCGACACTAAGATTTTTTTTACATAAGTCTTAATAAAAGTTAGGAAAATTCACAGAATCTTCGTCCTAAACATTAAATAGACTGCAGGTACCATATGACCTGCCATTTCCCTTGCTCTAATAAGGTTAAAGCATAAAAACACCAGCTAGTCTATAGGTAAAGAAAAGACAAGTAACAGCTCTTGTATTTATTATGTCAGGGATACGAAACTTACCAATAGTATCAGCCACAACCACTGTATGTGCGGCAGGAACAAATACATTATGTGCACGGCGAGGAATTATCAGTGTAATACTGGCACCGCTAATTTGTAATTGAGTATTAATATTTTGCTGGAAAACTTTTAGTTGGTCTTCCCATAGATCATCTCGATCATCTTCGTGCTAAAAAGAAACCAAACAAAATTATTAACTTTTTAAACAAAAGATACAAGCAAAATCATAAACATTGTCCTGTATGAACTTTGTTTCTGTTTTCATCTTCACCAGGTAACATCCCACCTTTTTTCTCCATGTTTTACATTCTTTCAGGATCTTCTTAGATTCCAGTGAAAAGGGAGAATTTATTTCTTGTGGGGTCAGTTCATTCTACAGAAAAAAATATAACCAAAATTACGAATAGTGATATTTATTAGGTTCTTTGTTTCATCTAGTAGATAAAAAAATTGTAAATGTACATTATTTTTTTCTTCAAAATCTTCTAGTCGGCAAACCATTGAGATGTAATAAACCATCTGGCAATTATCAGAATATATTGCTGAATGTAATGGTGTATCTCCAGCCTAATAATATAAGAAATACATCATATTATGCATTATAACATACTGATTTGAACATTATACACTGAGGCAATTAAATACTTATCCAGCACACAAATTGTAAAGAACCTTTACATAATACCTGAATGTTAAGACAACCTAAAATAAATGATAAACAAGGTCCCCCATATGTTGACTTAAATCATGTATGTAACAACATATCTAGAAATTATACTGTGTATACTGACTTTTTATCACATTTTTTATTTAAGAAATATAATAAAATTATATAATAAATTAATAAGTGCAAACGTTTTGCAACGCCCTGTTTTAAAATAATTCCAGAAGCGCTTCTTCAATGTCGACTGTCGACTTCAATGTAGACTTTAGATTGCTTTGCGAATTTCTAAGATTATTTCTTACTGTGACTAATTGGAATAAGAATTAAGCCCAGTAAATCTCTATTAACTTAAAGACTGTTACTCATAAATTTGAAAGGAAACAGATATTTATTATAAGCTTGAACTCTCATAAAACCTGACAAATAATCAATCACTTGAATGAAGAGATGTATCACAATTTTCTTTCAGGAATATCTAATTTTTCAAATTTCTATACATAATACCTTATTTTTTAAATTTGTTTTAAGATTGTTTGAATCGACAAATTCTCCAACTGCAGCAATGTTTTTCCTCATGATAGCATAGTGAAGAGGCGTTATTAGCTCACTTCCCTAAACAAAATAAAAAATTGCAAATATATTTTATAATTGTATGACATACCAAGTAGAAGTTGTTTGTCTGTACAAGAGTTTTATTCATTGAACGTTTCCTGCTTGCAAAGTACACATATATAGAGCTCTGTGTATATGTTCTAACATGGCTTCTTGAAATCATTCATTCATTTTTTGAGTGAAAAACTTGGCAAGAGAATTGTGTTAGGATTGAGTTAGAATTGTGTTAGAAAATTGAAGAATAACGTATACCTTTTAAGATTAGAAATTAAGTTGTGATATTAGTGGAGGTTTATTAATAGAAGGCAGCAAAAATTATGCTTGGGCAGTTAAATAAAACTGTAGTAGTGTACATCAAAAAAGCTTTTATCTCTTATAATAATACAGAGACTGTGTCTGTTTGTAACAGGCTAAGTGGATATCGTCATTTTCCTTTGATGTCGCCGAAAAACTTATGTCTAATATGTTAAATTTTCTGACGTTACGGCGCGGCGTCAATGACACCACTTTAACGTCAATATGGTATATTAAATTAATGAAGCCATTACAGTACACTTAAAACTTTGAGGCCAAATAACTTGGAAACGAGGTGATGACGTCAATGATTTTCACAGGGTGGGTAACTATAGACCACCTAGGACCAATTTGGGTAAGTTTGCCAAACCTGGGGCCCCAAATCCTTTTTGGAATGGACGGGTTATTGACGTCTTCTAAAACCTTTAAACACTAATATCTCTGCAACCGTTTGTCGAAAGGACATAATCCTATACATTTTCTTGATCAGCGTTTCAAGATCTATACGATAAAGATCTATACGAAAAAAAATATTTCGGTTTTGATGGGGCCATTGCTGACATCAGGAAAATCTTTAAACCCTTATATCTCTTTGACCGTTCATCAAAAGCAAATGATCATATACATTTTCTTGATTAGCGCTTTAAGCTGTTTTGTGGATGGGTTGCGGACTTCATGAAATGCAAATGACGCTTCTTTTTTTCATTTTTCTTCTGCCTTGGTGGATTTTTCCACAGGCTTTTTCGACTAGTGATATATATATTAAACTGTTGCAAAAAACTGTGAAAAAAAACGATGATGTCAACATACTCAAAAAAATTTGAGGATATTAATTGAGCACTTTTTGCATTTAAATGTGTGAAACAATGATTTCTATATCCCCTGCCAAGAAGGAAAGATAGAACAAGTTAAACTTAAATCTTTCTTGCAGAGAAAATAACAGTAACAGAAAAAAAAACCTGTTCTGGAATCCTTTTGCATTGTGTTTTTTCCAGTTAATATCAAAAAACAAGTACTTTTAATAGGGATAAAGACTAGTCCTAATCTCATGGAGACTTGACACACTTTATTTCATAAAATTACCGCCATTTTTACACTAATACCACTTCAATATACCTTATTACTAACTAACACATATGGTAAGTTAGTCAAGTGTCAAATTTGGGAAAAAAAAAGTATTACTTTATTTTAAATCCACTTTAGTATACAACCTTCGTTTTAATTAATTATAAGGTATTTATCACAAAAAAATAAGAATTAGGTTATGAGAATTAAGACTAGTAATTTCATGCAATGTGTATGCTCATTTTTAATTTGGAAGGTTTTTTGGTATAATTTTTCACCATGTTTCACGTTTCTTATCTAACTGAAAAATGTTAAGGTACTAATTGGAATTAATGATAATATGTAGATTGTTGCCAGAAAAATAATAAAATAATCTCGTTTTGCAGGAAAGAATTAATTTCTTTCTTCATTATTATAGTATAACGTGTCATATGATTTTGTGATATGTATTTTGTTCATATCACAAATATCTTTCTTTAATGCAACAAATAGAGCTACTCGCAATTTAAATTTGCTTACCACTCTCTGATTTACATCTGCATTTTTCATAATAAGCAAACTCAAAATACCAAGGTGTCCACATTCTATCGCCAGAAACAGAGGTGGTTCTAAATACTAAATAATAATACTAAGATTGTCTAAACGTTTCCAGTTCACATTGCTTCATCATTAAGGATAATACAACAGAAGACATTACCTTGGGTTCTAGCTGATTAACGTTTGCACCATGTTCAAGCAAATATTTGACTATAGTCATATCCTTTGTCTTTATTGCAGCAGCCAATGGTATAGTCTAATAGACAAACAATTTAATCCCTAGGAATACTGTGGGAAGAAAACTAGAGGCACAAAACAGAAACTGTTGCTCTTAAATTTACAAGAATTGTTATGTTTTAAAATGCAAACACGGCTTAGTTAGAATGGTTATGGTAATTTTTAGTAAAGTCAAGCTTGGCTGGGTCGATACTGATAACAGATTTCTGTTGACTCTGATTGACAGGAGCATTTTGGGAGTTGTTAGACCTTTATCCAAGAGAAAGCTAGTTCCATGACAACAGGAACTTCATTAACTGAAAACGATAAAGAGTTTCCACAACCTCATTACTATTGATATGTAAACGAAAAGAATTTTCTCCCCTTTTTTTTCAAACCTCCAGGAGTATAATCCATTTTCAGAGGTTTCAAGAAATACTTGTCATCCTGCAATTTTAAAATATGAATTGTAAACAAACCTTTTCATTATGATATTCAATATTTACAATTGGCTTTCCTTGCTCCTCACTTTCAAGTATAATTGTTTCAATCTCATCTTTTTCTCTACTTCTTAAAACCTCTAAAACAGCTTTCTAAAATTAGTCATAAAAATGTCAAAATGGCTTGAAATCATTAAATTAAATGTTTGTCAGTTTCAAAATATACACAGTGATTACATTTTATCATCAAGTGTTAGGCAGCGTCTACAATACTTTACTAAAAGTAAAAAGTGAAATGACTTAGGTCTATATTGACAAACTTGCTTAAGTGATACCATCAAAGTAACACTCACTTGGGTCTGAATTTCACTTATTACTTACCTTATGTAAACAAACTGTAAGCATGTGGAAATAGTCAGGGTAAAGATTGCTGTGGTGTAGAATTTTGCTTTACTTCTGATGAAATAACCTCCATGAAAACACCTAGCATTTCCGTTTGGTTTAAAATTACACTGCACTTTGGCAAAAGTTAAACATCCATGTAAATATTACCTCAGAATAGGGTTAAAGATGGGGCATATGAGGGAGAGCACCTACCTAGCTAATACAGAGTAAAAAATATGTGAAAATTAAAAGTTACTGATTCTTAATTATTTTACTTCCTGACTGGGCACAATCCTCTTGCTTAAAGTGATTTATTCCAGGAAGGTGATTAATCACCTTGAAAAAAACTATTTATTTTTGCGAAAACAAGTACAATATGTGTTATTATACGAACCTTTACTGCTTCATTTTTAATGGCATGCAATGATTTAGATTTTATTTTTTCGATAACTTCATGAAAACTATCCGTAATGTCATATTTTTCCTAAAATGAATATAAACAATTTTATTATAACTTTGTGAAATCTGAATACCATAGAACTTAAATAAACGTCCTAGGCATAAGCAACGTATTTCAAGGCGTATCAGCAGGGTTGACTTTTTCTCTATGAGGGAGGGGTTACAAGCATGATTACTCCGAAGCAAAAAAAGTTTTCTAAAAATATTTAAATAACCAATGCAATTCATCAGAATACCTTTTACTTTCTCTTAAACCGAACTTTTCCTACTTTTATTCCTTGTTTGAAATAAAGGCATTCTCCAGTAGCCATATCATTTGCCAACTATATTCTATGAAATCTGTGATGCTTTATATAAAATGTGGAGCACAATCCCCCTACATACCTGTTGTGTCTTTCCTTTATATTCCTTCATTGTCTTTGGAATTTCCTTATTTATTCTTTTAATCAAGTCTTCCTACAAAAAATGTAATTTAAATGCAAATTTTTATACTTTATTACAATATAATTTAGTACTATAAGAATTGAATAAATTGCGTCTCATGTCATAAAGTTGCCTACAATCATTATTTTTTACACATTTCTGTTTCCAAAACATGGTTTCGCTTTTTTTAAAATTTTAACGACATAAAAAAGTGCCCTAAAATTGCTTACCTTCCTTTTTGAAACAGTAGCTGTTAGATTCAAATAGGGAATTATATGACTCTATTTGGCCCAGGAAAAGGGGGGAGGGCTGCTATCTTTTAGCACCTTTTATCTATGTCCCATAGCAATTTTACTGAATTTTATATTTATTTGTTAGACACCTCCCTCCCAAATATTTAGGTTCCATGCTTCAAAGTATTGGTTGTTACTTAAAACTATTCCTCAAACTCTTATAATCCAAATATAACTCTAAAAAGTGTGGACACTTAACCCCAATTTCTGATATATTTTTTTACATTTTTACTTAAAGTTCAGAAAAAATGGTGTTTTCAAGCGATTTTTGGCAGTCATAGGAAATATTAGCCATTACATAATGTGGTTTAAGTAAACATTTTCCTCCTTAAAACACTTTGTTGCTGCCTAAATATTCATACTTTGCTTCAGAGTTTAATGGTATGAGTCCTTTGATATCATTACACTTAAAATTATGATTACATAACAACAACAACAACAACAACAACTTCAATGAACTATACCCGAATCCTATCACCAAACGTTTTAATTCTTGAAAACATTTTCTTTTCTTGTCTGCCACGAATTGCTTCAATTAATTCCCCCTAATATAAATAAAAAAGTGTGAAAGTCAATTTTTCAAGTCAATTTTAGGAGATAAGGGAACAGTTGGTATTATAGCTTTGTCACAAGTCCTAATTCTTTATAAAATTTATATAAAATTGCAAAATAAACGAGATTTCGTTCATTCATACAACAAATTTTATTAGTTGAACACCAGTACTTTTCCTCAAAATTTCAAGAAATTAAGAAAATAGACAAAAACAATTCGAAAAAAAAATTATAAAAAAAAATTAAACATAAAAATAGTCATGACAAAAAGCTTTTGATTAAACAGTAATGGTGTTTTCACTCACAACAATCAAGACTTGATATGAGCATGAGGGTTTATTAATTAATGTATTTGGGTACTGTATAGTATCAGTAATATAGAATATCCTGCCCTAAAAGACGTACCACTCTCTTTTGCTGCACTTGATTTGAACCATCATTTTGCTAAAAAACATAAAACATGTGAACTCTGAAAAAAAAACTATTTTTAATTTTAATATATTTTCTCGTCATTTTAGAACGAAATACAGCAATTTTTAGGCTTTGAAGGGATTTTTTCTCGTCATTTTAAACAAAATATGGTGATTTTTAAGTTTAAAAGGGATTTTTCTCATCGTTTTAGAAAGAACTACGGTAATTTGTAACCGGAAATAGAAGATCACATATTTTATTAGAAGTTATGTAATGTCAGCATCTTAATCATGACATCATAAGCTAAGCAATTTTAAATATTAGAAAGATTATGGTGGTGATCAGGGGCGATTCTATATAGGTGAGTAAATGTGGGCATAGCCTCATGTGATGAAAATATGGGAAATGGTACACTTTGTGGGCTGTTGGATGTTGCACAGAGTTGTCTGGTAGAGTGTTTACCCTAACTGGGTCTGTGTAGCTCAAAATGAACATTAAATACTCTAGGACTCCCCATATAAGCCATAGCCTGTCCCTTTTTATTGTTCACAACATATAAAAATATAATTTTTAATGCAATACCTAAGACTGAGAGAATCCCTAGCTTAGTTATTGTGTTTCGTTTCATAAATTTTAACGTTCCCTACTGGGTGCAGGACAAATCAAAAAATAAAATAAAAGAAACCATTTCCAACGTGTGAGTGCTAGCTACGGTATTACTTATAACATACCAGTACATACTTTATGAAAATATATATATAAGCGGTAAAAATTTGCAACTTAACCAGCCATTATAACACAGAACAGTCCTTTTGTCTTACTCCTGATGATAATAGTTAAGAAATACCATTATTATAAGTTTTTACAATTTTTCTCTAAATGGTTAATTCGAAGAATGCTGTCAAGGAAAAGGACTTTTTTAGGATATATGGTAAAGTATAACAATAATAATAAAAAAAAATTATTTTGCAACTTGAAAAAAGTTTCAGAACTTATTTAGATTGACCCGAAACTCCCCTTCCCACACCCCCCTCTCCTTCACTTTGTGAGAAAAATTCTGCTAAGTGTGACAAAAGGTTTTAGTGAAACATAAACGAAAAAAGTGGTTTCGGTGTAGCTACATTTTAAAGATTTAGCACACTGATTTATATGAAAAATACATTATGTATATGACAGAAAGGCACATCCTTTTTCAAAATCCCCTTTTTCTTTGCAAACAAACAATGAAAAGTTGACGTATATTACTTTTCACATGCATATGGTTTAATGCATATTAGAATACACTACTGTTGCATACCATTATTACATTTTAAAGATTTAGCACACTGATTTATATGAATTGCATTTTTGTTGACACTGGTTTGTCAGATAAAATAGATATTTGCCACAGAAAAATATTCTTCACACCCCTTCCACAGCAAAAGACTGCAAAGTGTGATAAAAAAAATTTGTGGTCATACAGTTATTAGTCAAAAAATAACGGAAATACAGTTTTAGTGTGTACAAAAAATTATTTCAAATCGATTTAAATGTTTCGTTTGCCTAAATAGGTCTTTCCATGGGACTTAGCAAAGGCTATAATAGTAATAATAATAACTTATAGCTAGCTACCGGTACCTGAACTTGATAATAGATATCATCATCTTGTTGTTGAACGGGCGTATAATTCTCATTACCCACTTCAAAACCAACCAAACCTAGCATCCTGCAAATAAACCCCATTGCTGTGTTTAGCGCACTGCCAGCATATCGAATGATCATCGTCGAGAAAAAGGGGAAAGTGAAATAGTCTCGTAGGGAAATTCCTAGTTTTTTCGTTTTATTTATTCCGTGTTTGGTTCGAAGGGACAAGAACGAAAGCAACTAGCCTGGAAAGAATACCGTATCCTTGATACTGGTTCGTTAAGGACTTTGCAAAGTCGGGACGGACAAATACTTAAGTCTGATTGGTTCTAAGAATTTTTAAGCTAATTTTTTTTCCGCCTTGGCTCAGGCTTATTCCCGCAAAATATTTTCGGAAGTTCAGGCTAAAATTCTTAGGAAAATAAATGAACACGGTTGGTCTCGCAAACATTACGTAGTTTTTTGCAGCGTGAACTCTATTTCTCAACAGCTTTTTGTAAGTGTAAGTAAGTAATATATTTCTCATGCAAAAACACGTATTATATAAAATACATTTCTTCACAAGTCTTTCATAGTTTAAAAAATCTTTTCTTTTTTTGACTTTTGGAATAAATATATAAACAGAGATATACTACAGGTATAAAAACTTGGAAAGTTGAGTATTAGACCTTTCCCGAATTTCCTAATTATGCCAAACTAAATTAAAGAGATAGAACAAATTACCTAATCTCGTTAATATTTCTGTTTGTTAAGTGCCTTAATTCTGAGCTGAAAGTTATGGTCACACCCTTCATATAGTCAAGCTTTCCAAGAATACCCTCGTTTTCAAAATAATTATATTCTTTAAATCTAAATAAAATCCAATCAGAATATTATATTGTTCTAAAAACTTCATTTTTGTCATGATAATTTAATATTCTGAATATCCTTGTTTGAAGAGCACAAAACCATATTAATTTTTGGATGACGTCATAATTATTATAATTTATGATATTCAGGAAAGGTGTATTAGGTTAAGATAATGATTGCATTGCATGAAAGAAAACACAAAAATAGCATATAGCTAGTATGACTTATAATCACCTGATATGCATGGCCTGAATGACAATATAGGCCATAACATTTCTGTAGCAGAAGTTTTTGTTTTTTTATTTCTTTGTATTTTTTAGCTATAACTTGTTGATAAGCCCGTAGAAAAATCTACTTAGGCAGAAGAACAATGGAAAATAGGCTAGACTTTAGAAAAAATCCTAGTTTTTTAAACATCTAACTGTAGCTAGCTAGCTATAGATAAGTTCAATGTTTACGTTTAGAGGATTCTTGAAAATCGACAGGCAAAAAAATGCAGATCTTAGGTAAAGAAAGTCAAATTATGGTTAAAAACGTTTGTACTGTGGTGTCAACTAGCATCTTCTCTCTGATGAAGAATAGATTTTAGTTCAAAGAACGTTTAAAAAATCCTATATATGAATGTTTAAATGTTTTGTTTTCTTTTTGTCCTTACTAATACTTTGTTTAACTTTTAGGAACACGATTATGAAAAAATGATGAACACATTATACACCTTTTTTCTTTTTTAAAAAAATACATTGTGTATATGACAGAAAGGCACATCCTTTTTCAAAATCCCCTTTTTCTTTGCCAACAAACAATGAAAAGTTGACGTATATTACTTTTCACATGCATATAGTTTAATGCGTATTAGACATAATACACTACTGTTGCATACCATTATTTAGTGTGTGTGTATTTTTTAGTTTGATAGACAATGACAACATTACGTCAATTCAGATGTGATGATTTGTTTCGTTTCAATAATGTGTGAGTATTAAGATGTTTTATTTTTTGGTGTATAACAGATTATTAAAATAAAAACTCAATCAGAACAGTAATACAATGTCCCTTGGTCTTCATTTATGAAATTTTTTTGTTCTTTCAATTACTGTTAACTATCGTTAAGACAGTGTGTGTAGATATGACAGATAAAATATATAGTTTTATAAAAATGTTACTACTGGGTCAATTCGCAAGCTTTAACGAAACATGTTGTTTTTGTTGTTGCTGTTTTATGTTTTATATATTTTGTTACAATTTTAGGAACCTGGATCCATTAACAGAAATTGTATCATTTCATTATTATGCGATTGCACTTTCATTTCCATAACAGTATTCAAAGTTGACAAAATATATGTTAAAATATTTGCATTGGTTTGAGGCTTTGAAAATTAGAAATGATAGACAGACAGACAGACTGACAGATAGAGCTATAACCACTAATCTACGGCGCCACAATGATAGTACATGTTTTTATGTATGCTTTCATTGCAAAGGGCTCTCAAAAATTTTGCTGTCAGAGATTTTGATTTAAGTATATATTTGTATTTTCGGGATCAGATTTTTTGGTGGTTTATATATTTCCCGTATAAAGTCATGAATGGTACCCAATACCCATTATATTATAAAGCACCTGAAAAAATTGCAACTTTTTGTTATGGTAATGATAAAAATAGCACTTTAGGAATTGTGACCAAAACAGCCCTTGCACGTATTTAAAAACACACCCAGGGTTATTAAGGCTTGGTTCTCACTATGGTCTAACAATGATCTAACCATAGTGCGCATAATGTGTTAGCCGATTTCAATTTTTGAGCTACCGGTACCTGACGTTTTTGTCTTGAGCCTAATGGGCACTGTGGTTAGCTCATCATTAGCCCATAGTGAGAACCAAGCTTTTGAAATATGTGAAACATTTTCCACAGAGCTTATTCCTTAATAAAAAATTACAGTATGGCTTGCCATTCTATCTTTCCTACATGGCACATTGGCCAGAATATTTTCAAGTGGCTGAATCACCTGATGGGAAAATAATGGGATACAGTACGTTGATTAAATATCATCTTTATTTTATTTGTTTTTTAAAATTAAAAACACAAACATATCCAGTGCACTGGGTTTATTATTTTTAGAAAATTTCTCTGTTTAGTTGATCAATGAGGTTCCTGCACATTTCTGTTTGGTAAAATATCAACTGAAATTAGTAGATTTGCAATGACAAAATTTAAGAGTGATTTCTGGAAAGAATTAAATATTTCTCGTAAGGCTGTTTTTAGTGTTTTAAAAGAAAAATAACAGAGATATTTATTTTTTTAGTTCTCTTTTTGGCAAACTGTGTTATGTGGACTTAAGTATTAAATTAAAAAAAGGGAATTTTAAAACCCATAATAGAAAATAAATATTTTATGTAAATGAACTGTGATGAACTTTGTTTAACCCAGTTCTGTTGATTATTAAAATATATTTACATAGAGGCTTCTGGAGGAAACAATTACCAATTTTAAAT
The DNA here is from genome assembly GCF_029227915.1 of Hydractinia symbiolongicarpus. Taxonomy (NCBI): domain Eukaryota; kingdom Metazoa; phylum Cnidaria; class Hydrozoa; order Anthoathecata; family Hydractiniidae; genus Hydractinia; species Hydractinia symbiolongicarpus. The sequence goes on from NC_079878.1 coordinate 11,737,559, forward strand.
GTAACTTGTGTTTAATGCTGTTCTGAGATGGTAGTATTTATTAAAGCTAAATTCTCATGTTTGGTTTCAGTCATGGGCAAAGCAGAAGGGCACGTCGCTACTGAACAATGGCATGGTCACGTGACATGCTTGAGTGTAGCCCCGGAATTTCGCAGATTAGGACTGGCAGCAAAATTGATGGGAGGGCTTGAAGAAACTTCTGAAAAGTGAGTACTGGTGGTATGAAGAAATTATAATGTTAGTCTTCACAATAACGTCTAGCTACGAATTCATGCTTTGTTTTGGTTTTACTAGAAAGAAGTGTTTCTTCGTTGATCTCTTTGTGCGTGTTTCAAACGACATCGCTGTGAATATGTACAAGAAACTTGGTTATGTTGTCTACAGAACAGTGTTGGATTACTACTCAGGCGATCCTGACGAAGACGCATACGGTTAGTTTGTTTCCTTTGAAGATAGGGAGATTTCTAGAACGTGCAAGTGGACAAATACCTTAATCGTTGCGCAGGGCTGAGAGCAGGGAATATTTGATTAACTTAAACCTGATTGACATGTACACGCCTGTTTATCTTTAGACATGCGCAAAGCATTGTCACGTGATGTACACAGAAAATCTGTCATTCCGTTAAAGCATCCAGTTCGGCCTGAGGATATCGATTGACAAATGTGGATATTGGTTAGTGCAATCCTCGCACTTGCTCTAGCCATAGCATTTATTGTACTTAATACTACTATCATTTGGCAGATTCTTGGCTACTTCTTATTGACTTTTATTGTAATAGGCCTTGTTTATCTGTTTCAGTAAAACATGTTTGTTTTTGCTGCAGAAATAAACTGTATATTTTTTTTTATTCAGAAGGTGTAAACATGATTTTGTGGGTTTTTTTAAAAAAAATAACTCATTTCTGTATTAATCATTTCTGTGAAATATCTTTTTTATTCAACTAGTTGTTATTCACAGGGATTGTCTCCCATGGTACAATTTTGCATCGCTGATTCTTTCATCTTCAGGGCAAAAAAAACGAGATTGCAGTCATTTACAACAAGATGCAGGGGCTGCATAAACCATCTACCATGTCAATGTCAGTTACATATCACTGCAACAATATATTTTCAATTTATTAACGGAGTAATTTACAAAACATATAAATTAAAATACAGCTGTTCCTGGCGTAGGGGAATGATGCATGGCTATGGTATCTACTGACTTTTTATATTTATCTATTAGACACTTGCATGTGAAATTTTGGTTTCACAAATGCTTAATATAAAAGCCGTCAAATAAAATACTCAAGGCGTAATAGCTTAGTTGGCTAAGGCGTCGTAAGGTGAACCCAGAGGTCGTCGGTTCGAATCCACCCGAAAGCAGTCTTTTCTAAAAACGAAAGAAATTTCCTAAAAAAAAGCTTGTTGGTGACGTAGATCAAGGCGAGTTGGCTGCCATTAAAAAATAACCATGAATGAGTTGTACGGTAAAAAATTGGAAAAGCTCTTTATTTCAAGTTCCTTGAAGCTATGGTTACAGTCAGTTCGGCTTAGGCTAATTGGTCTAAGTACATATTTGCGCAATTTTTGCAGAATACGGTTGGTAATTTGACCTGTTTATCGCTGTCATAACTTTTATACCGATAAAATTATCACACATTTGTTATTAATCTGCGGTGCCTAAGAAAAACTGTGGAGCAACCATTTTCATTGCATAAATTGATGGCTATTAAACATATCACATGGAAGCATCTCATCGTATTTGGTGTCTCCGCCATTCTAAGTTCGGGATGTTTGGCTTGTGGGCTTGATACTGCTGTTATTGTCATTTTTTTTTTGTATTATCAATACTTGCGGAATGAGTATTGATAATACTATATGAATTAGAGTTTATGCGGCTACAAAATTAGGGTTTTTTTATTTAACCGGTTGTGTTTTTGCAATTAGCTTCCTTGTTCTGTAAAATATCACCTTGTTGAAAACAAATATTAGACAAACACATTTTTTTAACATTTAAATATTTACAAAAAGGGGGAATATTTACAACGGACAGGGCTATCGGTTTTATTTACAATGGTCTGGTTTATTCATTAGGGTTGGGCAGTATATTCAAGGAGGGGAGGTGCAAGGTGGGGTTTTTTAACAAGGAGGAAAAGGGGTAAATTTTTGAGAGAGGGAAAGTTTGATATTCTTCATGAATACTATTTAGCCACGTCATTAGTTCTTAAATTAATTTGATGTACTGTTGTGGCTACATTGGTTATTGCAAGCTTGGTATCGTCTGCCACTCTTAGGTCGCCGTTTGACAAAAGCCAGCTCATCTTTGAATAAATCATCAACAAGTTCATCATCTTCTTTGTTTTCTTTTGTTAGTTTCTTTGGAATGTACGTCAGAAATTCAGTTTCCTCTGGACTTAGCTTTTTTTGTCGTGATCTTCTTTCGCTACGCAACGCTGCTTCCCGATGCAAGTCAGTTGTAAACAACTCATCGAGGGATTTTTGTATTTCTGCGGCTGATTTTCGCACTGGTGGTGGTGATTCAGGCTTTTTGATGACCTTCTTTGCTGGTCGTTTAGGTTGGAGCTCTGCAATCATATCACTGAAAGAAATTCTCTTCACTGTCTTAGACGTGTGTCCTGGAAGTTTAAAGTTAGTTCCTTCAAAAATTGTTGGCACGTATGTGACATTTTCAAGATCTAAATCAATATCATAATCCGGTTTTGTTGTTGAACTTCCTTGTCCGGTTCCACTTGGCTTTATTTTATCATCAGAATTCTTTTTCTTTCCTTTGACCCCTTCTTTATTTTCCAGTTGTTGGTTTTTCTTCTCATCTTTTTCGCCCTTCTTAGCTTTGTTTAGTTCTTTCTCGCCAATCTTATCCATTGAATTCTTTACTTTTGCATCTTCTCTTTGTTGTTCTGGTTGTTGCTGTTGTTGTTGTTGTTTTTCAACAATCTCACCCGTTTTTTTGTTGTTCTGCTTCTTCTCTCTGATAACATCCATGAAATTCTTTTCTCTCACAATTTTTTTGTGGTCAAGCTGCTGTTCGTTTGCGCTAAGTTCATTATTATTATTATTATTATTATTATTATTATCCTTTTTCTGTTTTTTCTCTCTGATCATATCCACGAAGTTCTTCGGTTTCACCTTTTCTGTAACAAGCTCTTCTTCAACATTTCCCACCTGGCACTTATCAGATTCCTCATCGCTACTCGATTTCCATGTCATCCAAATTGGCCGCTTTTTCTTCTTACGATTTATTATTGTATCCCTCTTTTTTCCAACAACCGCTGTCTCAAGAACTAATTCCACAGATGTTTCTGGAAGTTCTTTTATACTAGAGATAAAAACAGAACACTGATGCAACAGAAGAATCGTTCTTAGAGCTAGTTTATTTTCTTAACTGGCTACAGTGGAATCTGTCTAGAACGTGCATGGTCTAAAACGGACATCCGCTAAACGGATACTAACACTTCGAACTGATCTAGATTGGTATAAGGAATAACACTTAGGGAACCTATAAAGGGAACCTATAAAGCCTACATCTGCATAAGCGAGCACTTCTTTGCACCAATAACGCCTGCTTTGGACAGATTATACCATAACAAGGGACTGTATGTGAAAATACCTACCATAGCTCTGTATTTTCTTTCTCTGTTTTGTTGCACTCAACTGCAGTTGGCACAGAGGAAACACAGTTGACGATATCCTGACCTTTACTGGTACTCTGTGGTAATGAACTATCAACATCACTTTGATCCACTGCTCGTTTCTCTGCGTTTTGCTTTGATCTATATGCAGATAATTCCTCATCGCTAGACGAATCGATGTAGTGCATCTTTCCATCCTTTATTACTATGTATTTTTGGATTAATTTAGCAGCACTTTCTTCATCGCTTTTGCTTTCGTCATTGTTTACCTCCTCTTTTGTTTTTACATCTTTCTTTCCTCCCAACTTTTTTCGTTTTTTCTTCTTTTTCTTTCCAATAACTGGTTTCATCGAATCATCTGAATGACTACAATACAAGGTTTAAGGCTTGAGTACATTAATTAACATTACGAACCTTACAAAACAAGAACAGGGGTTGTCTGCACCAGCGTCGTGAATGACTTTTCATAAAATCCCGACACAAGAAAAGGACGCCCAAAGTTGATTACACAAAATAAAACAAAAGCGACAACGTGAAAATATACTCATAAACAAACATGGCTTGAAAACAAGCTGTTGAACACACTGCTTGCTTTAATCAGTAGTATTTTTTTATGACATTTACTTCATTAAAATACTCGAGATGTACTACCCACAATCTCGAAGCAGCTCTTTTCAACTCGAAATGAAAACATCAACTTTGTATTTGGAATCTACACATGCGCATTAAAAAAATATATTCGCGGTAGATGGTCCAGTTCTTGTTACGTAGGATCGGTATTGCCTTATGCTATGCAGCCTTGCTTGGTGGGAAAGACTTTTGCTAGCAGATAATTTAAAATTTTTACATGGATTGATTTTTGCTTGAACCTTCATGAGGCTAGATTCTTTCGGCGACGCCTGTTTGATACAGGTTAAAAAGATGCAAGACTCATTTTATAATGTTTTCTATAACATTAAGGCTAGGTTGAGCGAATATAGCATCTAAGTTACCTTGCTAAGGAATCATCCTCGCTGCTACTGCGTTTTACAACTTCAGCACCCGATTCTTCACTACCAGATGATAAATCGGTTGCATTGGGATTTGCAATGTCAGAATGTGAGCTATTTTGTTTCATATCTGTATCATTTACAATGTTATCATTTGGTTCAACAACAGGTGTAGTATCGGGTGCAGTAATAGATTCGTTTTCATCACCAGGTTTGTTGTCAATGTTAGAATCACCTTCTGATCTATAAGTAAATTAATTTGTTATGAAGCCTTTCTCAGAAAAAGCAATTTAGTTCAAAAAAATTCTATTGTTTGCTTAAAGTGGATGACATGGCAACTTATCGCAGACGTCTTTAAAGTGAAAAGAAATGGTTAAACAAGGCCGTGTCTTACTTTTTCGCTTCTTTATTCTCTTTGTTGCGTCTCTCAACTTCTTCCCTCGTTACATTTAACTCATCGCATGCTACAATATTTTCTTCTTTGCCTGGCTCGTCTAGGTGTTTTTCTTCATTTTGTTCGTCATGAGTTGTTAGCAGAGGGCTTTGTTTTCCAACGTTACTCTGTTCGTTAACACGTATTTCGTGCGTATTTGTTAAAATTTCTAAACGGAAAATACATTATAGATTATCTATATTACAATAGCCGTATACGTCTGTCTGTCACTCAAAATTGTACCACAAGTAGCGAGACTCACAAAATGCAGTAGAAAAAGGACGCGTAAACCCGTGAATTTTTTACGGGCCAGCGACTAGTAAAATTAAGCAAGTGTTATGACAAGCACTGTGACACCGAAAAACTAAAACAGTAACCTTACCTTGTGCTGGAAATTCAAACAACATGCCATCCTTTATTCGTCCCACATTTGCAACCAAACTTGCCAGCAATCTTCCTTGTACAGATAAATCCTTGCCATCTTTGTCAGGATTGTTTTTGTTGTAATCTTCGGTCAAGAAACGCACAGCTCGCTCGATTTCTCTGATTAAAAACATTTGCTGGTTTTTAGACGTTCTAACACCATTCACTGAATTCTTGTCTGTTTCAAAATCAGGATTCCGTACCATTTGTTGTTGAATTGATTTCCGCTTACGTAAACTTAGCTCTTTCTTTTCCTTCTTGGGTTCTGCTTGTACTTTGCTTTTGTTTTCGGCACAGCAGAATTGGCAATGAAAACCCACATGCGCAATCGTAATTTTCTTTTCTTGTTTTGGTGTTTTAGGCTTGTTATTGACACCGAAGAATTGTTTAATTTTGGCATTCCCTTTATCCTCTTTCTTTTCTGATGCCTTGATTTTGTCATGGTTGGTGCATAGAATGCAATCATCTTTAGATAAACCTTTTCTATGTTTTTTCTGTTTACGAGCACTCTTGCTTTTTCCGTCGCCACACGCATGCAATTGCTGGGCCAATTTCTCGTTTGATGCAATCAAACATTTAATCTTTTCATCCTTTTCTTTCAATCTTATTGTTAACATTTCAATTTTCACTTCAAGCTCCTCAATTTCTACTTGATCTTCTTTAATATCCAGTTTTTCCTTGAGAGCATAATACTCCTCGCGTTTATGCCTAAATAGCTCTTTCATGCGCATTTCCTGTTGAACAAAGTGAACTTTGTCCTGCTCCTTGCAACGTGCATGCTCGTCCAAAATATTTTTTTGCTGAGCTTTTAAATCAATCATCATCTCCTGGATATGCTTCTCCTTCTCCTTTAACAAATCTAAACCATTCTCCTTTATTTCCTTATCTTTTAACTTGATTTCCAATTGGATCATCTTTTCCTGCATATCTTTCAGCTCCAATTGATACTGATTGCATGAGATATTTTGAAGCTTGTATCTAAACTCAAACAATAACCGTCTTTGCTCGACAATGGCATTATTTGAGAATGTGTCATATTTAGATTGCCATTGGTGAAACAACTTCCGGTATTTTTCATATTTCTTTGTTTCCTGCAGACTTGCTAATTCAGCATCTGCTTTGGCTTCCTTTTCCAAGAGAATATCATACTTTAAGTCAGATACTTCTTCCGCCAATCGATGTTTTTCTAGCATCATAGTATCCCTTTCACTTTTAAATTTATGTATTTTTTTCTTTAAGAATGTCGCACGTATCTTCAATCTGTCATGCACGCCAGATGGAATCATGGTTTTAATATGTTGTTGAAGAATGCTTATCTCATTTTTAAGGGTAACATCTTGATCGATGTATTTTACTGCACCATTCTCTTTCTTTATTGCAATTGCATTTTCAGCAACTGCGACTTTCCCATCATGTACGTGATCTTTATTATCATGAACTACTGAAATATCAACTGGGGTGCTTTCTTTTAATGCCAATGATTTAAATGCGAACTTCAACATCACTTTTAACTTATCAACAGGGCTCGTTCCACTGACTGGAATATATTTTTGAAATTCCTTCATAAAATCTTGAAGCTTGCTCTCGTTTGTGCTATTTACTAAGCTATCGATCTCTTTATCAGTCATTGAACTAATCATTGCTAAAGCATCAATGTGTCGAACAACTTTCTGAAGTCCATTCTTTCCCATGCTCTTGATCTCTTTCTTAATAAACTTTTCAGTTTCCTTCATCTGCTTCTTCCAATCTTTTAGCTCTTTCTTCGCCAACTTCTTTTCTTCTACAATATCAATATTAAAATCATAAAGAAATACAATAACATATACAACTAAAAATTCCATAGGAAAACAAAAATTATTACCCACATCATGTGGGAAGTCTTGTCGCCTGATTTTTAGGTCCCATTTTATACTTGCATATAATTTTTTTATTTTATTTAGTATCAAAGGAATTCTGTAAATTATAAAAATAATTTCACGAAGTTCTTGCCCGTACATTTCATATTTTGCGCGCGAAAAACAAATGTGGCTCAGATAAACTGAAACTAACGTAAGAAGGTTGGCTAAGCAAATGCTCAGATTGCATATTTCTTTTATTTCCTCTTTTTTTCATGGATAAACGTAAAAAGTTTTTTTTTAACTTTATTTAAATTGATCTTGACTCACACAAGTTGCTTTCTTCGATATTTATTCCTGTACCAATTTTTTAACTTTTGTAAGTAGTTTTCTAGTGATATCATATCCTTTTGTTTTGGTTTTATTGATTTCCAGAAGGAGGTATATTTTGAAAAAAGTAGCAAAGATTTATATTTATTAAATGTTCAGCGGACTTGTCTTTTCTTTTGGGAACCTAAGCCGTAAAAAAAGCAGAATTGAAATGTTGATTACCCCAAGTTGTCACTAACCTTTAATATCAATGAACTGAATAAGATCAAATCCATGGTCTGCATGCTAAAAAATAACAACAAATTCATTTATTCCAAATAAAAAGTAGAAATAATTTTACTGAGTTCAAGATTTCGGATTCACTACGATAGGAAGGCCATACTGGAGAGAAGACAAAGGGTTAACAAACTCAAAAATTTAACATAGCTTTTAAAAGACGACACATATACTGTAAACGACGGTTGAACACCCTGGGCGTCTTATTTAATCTAGCGATCCTAAGAATAGACATTAATCGGACTGGGCGTTGATTAAGAATGTCATTAAATGTATTTTCAACATATTTTATGTTTGTTTGTTTTATTTTTTTCTAACTTTAAGACTTAATGAGTCATGTACGGTACGTGCAAAATGTATTCATACATAAGCTACAAATGAGAGATACAACTGTATTTACGTTACTTTATTCTTTACTTGACTTAATTGATAAAACATCGACGTAAAAATGTTGCGAGGACAATGCCCTGCATTAATAAAGGCAAAGCTCTTTAAGTACTGATTCAACATAACAGAAAAAATTTTGAAATGTGTAAAACCTGTTAAAAGAACGTCCTGATATGTGTTCACAAGCTCGTGTAACCATCTTTAAGCTAATAAGTAATAAAGGACCTTACCTCTACGGCCATGCTTTCCCCTCTTCCTTTCAACTAGACCTTTAAAATGGTTCTTCTTTTGATCGATCGTGCTCTTAAACTTTTTACGATAAATAAATGCACTAACTACTTGTACTAACTTCGTTGTAAACTGTCTATATACGTTCTATCACTTTCGGCTTTATTCTTCAGATAAATACTATCCAATCTTTAAAGTTAAGCAACACTTTTCAAAGCGTCAATTCGCTTTAAAGAATGTCGTTAACTAATTTTTTTAAACATCGCGCAAAAAGATATATGACGTCAAAGTGGTTTTTCAACTTTAATACGTCAAATGAAACTTTCGTATTGCGTTACCATGGATTTTAAAGTTTTGTTTATTTTTTTATTTTGATCAACTTTGTTCCCACATCTCTTTAAGAATAATTTTCGCTAGTGATTAAGTACTTTTTGAAGATTAAAAAACAAAAAATTGGATTGTGTCATAGATGCTAACTATCTTGGTAAATATAGCTTGGTATTACTGGATACAAACTCGAAGTACTGTTTTAGCCGTCCCTTTTTCTCTAATAAGCACTTCAATATTTTCCAGAACATGGATGTACGCAGTGAAAATCCGATAAATCTTACACCGAATGACTCTTCGAGGTTATTTTCCATAATATTCAAGTGTATTCACACTTTTCTGGGCTAAGAATACTTTACTTGGGCTCAGACCGTTTTTTAGGATTGTTTGTACAAGTATGTATCACTTTGGGAAGTAGTGAAATTTGGCTTCTTACTTCAGTTAACTGATTGGAGTGAAATTTAGAATTGTTTGGGATATCCCTGTAAACACTTCAGCCCTGAGTGACATACAGTTCTCGATCACTACCAATTCGAAACTTTACAAATCAACCTCCAAGTCGAATTTAACCCGAAAAACCTCATGTAAGCACTTCCTTTTTCATTGCTGCGTTGAACTTCTCTTCGGGCTTCACCAGTTAGCCTCTTTTTTCTGTTTTCTAGCTCCCTTTTTCCCCATCGCTTTTATGCTTCAGCCATAAGTTAGTTTTCACTAAAAACCAATCGTTAAAACTTACCCGCAGGACTATTTTTTCATATACTATGCGAATTTGGAGCTAAAAAACCTTTTCGCTAAGTTGGTTTTGCAGAAAAGTCCGATTTAATTTGTTAGACTGTGGTTCACCGTGGTTCTAATAAAAACCAGACTGGTGACCTCAGGGTATCTTACATCGTTTTGACACAGGGACGGCGATATGAACATGATGTTGGTATCGCCGTCCCGAAAACCAGAAAGATAAATGATGCCCTGGGTTCGAGGTTGACTGGTGGTGAACATCCTACTTATAAGTTACTAATTGTATAGAGAGTCGTTTTTTTCACTGAAAGAGTACGGCCAACCTCGTCCTCAGGGCTTTTTCGCGCTTGAGCCGTCTTGTCAGTGTGTGGCAGATGTAAATGGAGGCCAAGTTGACTTCAGGAACTGCTTTTTTTAAAAAAAAAAACATTTTTAAAAAGCCTGACAGCAGAATTGTGAAATGAGCTTCTTCTCACAATCTTTTTTAGCTTGCATTAGCCCTGGTGACGAGTTTGTTGAAGCCAATTTCCAGAGTATAAGGGACATTTAAAGGGAATGCATTTCTAAATTTACTATCACCACTAATAATATTCACTATTTGAACAAATATTACAAAAGTAGAAAATGTATCTAAGAGTTAGTTTACTTTAAGCACGTTGCCACTAAAAAAAAAAAAATTATGAAAAAAAATTAGCAAGCTTAGAAAAGAAAGCAGTAGTTTTGACGACTAACGTGATTAAGAAAAACTAAAAAAATGTCATTAAAAAAGGAATGTCTTTTTATGTGTTGTAAGCTAAGTGAAAAGAAAAATACTTTGTGAGTTTATAGAAAACTTCATGTTGCACATAAGAACGGTTCAGTTCTTATTTTGTTATTTTAATTTAAAGTTTTAAAGAAGAAGAAAATGTAGAATTGTTTTTTGTTACGCGGGATAGAAATTTTTTTGGAAGTTTTGTTGTTATTGTTGTTGTTGTTGTTGTTGTTTTACAAACAAGAATTATGGAAGGAAAGGATGGTTTCAAATTCGGAGGTAAGACTTCCATGCTTCTTAATTCATATAAAAGTTTGTATAAAAATAATAATTCATATATCTTCAAATATCTGGACTTTTCTATTCTATTTCAGTAAATTTCAAAACATGATACTGAATAGTTTGTTCTGAGTTGGCAATAGATCCCTAATTTTAGAAAAAGTAAAGATTCTTGCCAACCCAGGGTCCTTATTTTTCACTAAATTTTGCAATTCAGTGCTAGGTTACGCCTTCCAATTGAGTCTCCCTGCAGAAAAGCGATGATAATATTGTGGAGGGCGTGAAAAAAAAAGATTTGGGAGGAGCCAAATATATTGAGGTTGTTTTAACTGTCACCATAATGCTTAACCAACCTCGTTCTCTGGTCTTTAACTCTGTCAAAGGCAAATTTATTTTGCCAAAAATTGATATCAGACTTACAACAGGGACGTAGCTATGACTATTAAAAAATCATTTTAATGCCATTCTCGTCCCCAGACTCTCTTTGCTTCTGAGCCACTATCACGGGGCGGGTAGTATCAATTTCATGAAAAAAGCGAAGTGGCCTGGAAAATAGGTTGCAATGATGTTTGTAGATCGCTATTTTATGAGATATATATACTGCCTTGATGCAAATTTCTTACTTAAACTTACTTTTCAATGTGAGCAGTTTTAAAACACAAAAGCAAAAGGACTTTCCCTTTACAAAAAACTTTTATTCCACGAAAGAGCTCTTGTTTTGATAATAAATGACCCGTTCAGATTTTTGCATATTCCGTTAGAATTCCTTCTTTTTATCGCAAGATAATATTAAATCTGTGTTCAGGAAGAAATTATGCTTCCGTTATATTTCGCAATAATGTTGGATATAGTGACTCACAAAACAGATTAGATTTAATTTCCCAAATTTGTTTGTTTATATATTTTATAGGTAAAGTCACGTGTACGAGTCTGGGTACGAAGTTATAAGATTTTATTAAGTTAATATTGTCATTACGCGTTAAGCTAGTGGATAAAGTTGCCAAATAAGAAAAATCGCATAATAATTATATGCTTCAGTTATGTTAGATATTTGAAATTGAAAAAAAAATGTACCATGAAAATGTGATGTATATCATTTCCAGATTTTTTTTTTAAGAAGGTTTAAAAAATATAAAACAGAAGAGTAAGATACCCATTTGTACAAATCTTTATTTCACAAAAAAATATTATCTCCTTTCCATTTTAACCTGCCTTCGTAAAAAAAGGTGATTGATGCATACTGCGTTCTCGTCCCCAGGGTTTCTTGACCCGAGAGCCGTTATTACGGAGCGGTCAATATTAATCAATGTCGCCGCTATCAAATTAATCAAAAAAACAAAATGGGAACGAGGTTGCGAATATTGACCTTTCCGTAATAACGGTTCTAGGGGCGAGGAGACCCTGGCGACATTTAGATGTTAATTTTTCGTAAAAAAATCCCTGTCCTTAACCCATTTCATACAACGTTATCCAAATTCCATTTCAAGCGTAAATTCTTCTTTGCTCGTAAGAGCTAATAATAAATGAGTACAGTGGAAACGCACAGAGAAAACACACTAAAAGGAAAATAAAAAAATTCTTTAAAGCTAATTACACACAAAAAATACATCAATAATTTCCTGTGACATGTAGTAACAGCGAAGAAATATCCAATTTATTCCCTCTAATCTTTTTCCACATCTATAATGGCTTCCTAACGACAAAATGAAGAGCTTAAATTGGTTTAAAATGCTAAGATGTTTCTCTCGAAAAGAGAAATTTATTCTTTGGAGAGTTTTGATGTGAGATGAGATAATATATTGACTGGTCAAGTCGATGTCTGTTTGAATGTATTTTTATGTTTGTTTGTTTGTTTGTTTGTTTGTTTGTTTGTTTGTTTGTTTGTTTGTTTGTTTGTTTGTTTGTTTGTTTGTTTGTTTGTTTGTTTGTTTGTTTGTTTGTTTGTTTGTTTGTTTGTTTTGTCTGGAATAGTTTAGTTCTTTTCTTTCTTTTTTTATATATGGAAAGTAATCTTTGTAAAGTAACCCTAAGTTTACCTCGCTTAGCACAGTATCAGAAGAAAGTTTGCTTGCACAGATTTTGGAGTAAACGAGTAAAATCTTATTTCTTTTCGACGTAGCAACACATTGTTTATCGAGATTTGCGTGTATCTGGTTTTAAGTTTGTAAATGTCTTAAGAGAGCTTGCTCATAATTTTAAGAGATGCTTACAGCTTTTTTTTCAAAAAAAGGCGCGAACACGTCTTCTGAAATCAGATTTTGGTGGCATCCATGAAATAAAATGACGGTGGCGAATACGTTTAATACTTTTAATAATGTTTTAACTATTTTTCCAATCAAATTATCTTATCACTCTCGAAAAGTGAACCAAATGTGCTCTTGTTACTCCGTGTCTTGTGATTTTGTTACATACAGCCATCATGTCGGTCATCGTTATTTTGAATTTCACGTGTTTTAATTTTTTTCTGTTTACGTAGGTTAACCGAATATGTCACTTCATTTAGACGTGAGTATATAGCGTAATTGTAGTGTTTTTTATTGCGTGATCAAGATTTCGGAAGTATTGCTTTTAGATTATATTTTTTCCCGTCAAAATCTTCCTAATTCGTTTTAAACGTTTTTGTACTCAGAAAGTTTTGATAACTCTTCGGTAAGACTTTCTTAAAAATTTTTTAACAAAGAGTTGAGAGGAGGAAAAATGAAGGATTTAAAAATATGAAGATTACTGTTCATTCTCCTTTGCTGATTTTAAGCATTTTTTCTGTCGTTAGTAGAGGTTTCTTAGGATTTTAACAACTGCAAGTATTCGTTTAGTTACAAGAAAATAGCACATACTTTCTGAGATTCAACAGAATTCAGTATTGGACTTTTAAAACTTTTGAAAGGCCGAGTACTTTCTTGTAAGCCGCTGACTTCAATAATATATTATTTATCTCAAAGCCTGGTTTTCAAACAGAGATAAAAAAGAACAAGATTATTTACTTTAAGTACACTCAAATGCTATACTTCGCTTTTTCGTGAATTTTTTAAATAGTTTCGGACTACTTCAATAGGTATCCAGTCAATTATTTTTAGACAGTTTTTTTAGTTTTTCTCATATTCCCACCCAAGGCATCTTGTATCTTTTCTGACGTCGGTACGGCGATACGAACAATGCCATCCCATGTCAGAAAAGAATGCCCTGGGGACAAGGGACCCTTAAACTCCACATTGTCTTGATTTTGGAGAGAAAAGCTACTGGTAAATCTCGAGTATTTTTGCAGCGTAGAGCCTTCTACTTTAAGCAATGACTGTATATGCAGTAAAAGAAACACCTTAACGGAAAAAAGTGATTGTACCAGCAGAACCAAGGTCATATCCATATATAGCAGCCTCTCTAGATAACGGACAGCACTGGATAAGTAGCTGATACCTTTTTTATTTTTACGACAGGGAATTATTTCTAACTAGGAAAATCAAGACTTTTTACTTTACTTTTAATTTTCATGCGATTTTACCTATTGTTTCCATCACATGCACCAAACATGTCCGCTATAATACTGCATAGTTCATTTTTTTTCTCCAAGGTTTAACTAAATAGCTATCCGCCTATTATTCAGTCGATACCATAATTTATGATTTCGACGGACTTTATGGAATTACTTTTAGGTTTTTGGCGGTGAAGGTTTTGATACTAGAGAAAAATTTTATCTATAAAGTTTGGGAAATTACTGTTCTAAGAGGAAGACTAATTTTTTAACCATCTGGTACTGATATCTGGATAGTGTCTAGAAGTTTTTGTCAAATGGGTAAGTGGGTTAAAATCAAAATAACGGTAATTTCAAGTCAACTTTTATTTTCACAAATGCTGAGCATGACGATTAAAAATATTTCTTTTCATGTTGTCAAAACTTCTTTAAATTTATAGACGGAAAAGACAAATTACATTACACTGACCAGACTCTGCGCCGGCGTTCGAAACAAAGGGACTAATGTTAGGCTTTATAAAACGAACTCTCAACCGCACTACCTGTGGCCATGTTTGGCAAAAATTTATTTTTAAAATATGTGCAAAAAGCTCCCAACGCGTTGACTTTTAATTATTTTACATAAATTGCTAATCTGGATAGTGTCTAGAAGTTTTTATCAAAAGAGGTAGTGTTATTTTTATTTGTGTGTTGTTCTCTTTTAAGCTTAACTTTTGGCGCCATTTTGTGTTTACTCTGTTCTTTAAAAGGCTCGTATCCTTAGGACCGCAATTTTTTAGTACAGCACAAAAAAGCTCACTAGCTTTTGTGTTCACGCATGCGCAGTTAGACAAGTAATAGTTTTTTTCAAGCGCGCACGCGCAAACAAGTTGCGCTATAGCAGAAAATTAAAACTGGAAACTAGCCTCAAGACTAAGTACAATGTACTTCTAAAACAGTGACGTAAGTGACATCAGCACCGTGACGTCATATTTCACATGTCAACTATTGTCCTAATAGGAATTTGGGATCACATAATAACAGACTTTATTTTTCAAACAGTAATCTTAAGGAAAGAGAACAGTGAAGCATTTTTCAAAAGTGATTAAAGCTGTTTGTTTTTCAGATTAGTTACTTCGTAGCGATTAAGATGACGTCATAGCACTCCTTCGTAGTTGATATGCTGCTTTTAACAAAAGGGAGAATAAATTCTAGCACTTTTGCAACTAGCGAAGTTTTCTTTGAAGCAGTGTAAAAGTTCGCGTAAAAGCTGATATAAATTTCTTCCTTAGTTCAATATAAAACTGTTTAAACAAACTTTCAGAACCTCAATTTTAACAGCAAATATCAGCATATTTAAGAATAGTGAGAAAAATAATAGTTTCAGTGAAATTGAGTAATTTGAAGAATTTGATTTATTTTTAACAAAACATTTGTAGATTTTGCAGGAGTATAGTTCAGTCTACTGCAAATCATGTTTCTGTTACTAAACTAATATTTCTGCACATCTATTTGTCAAATACTAGAAACGAAGTTGCTATGAAGTTGTTACATTACAGTAAGATGATGCTGATAAAGTATATATATTACTAGCTGTTTCCCGTGGAAGAATCCACTGTATTCCATTTAATTTATGTAGCAGATATATGTCCATCAAAAAACAAACAATACAGCAGTGCGCATCTTCCATCTGCATTATTATATAAATTACCAAAAAAATTAAAGGTTTTCAACAACTACAGTATGTATGTGACGTTTAAAATCTAAATCTACTAAAATTACTTGCTCTGACCATCTGACAAATGCGAAAATTATTCGCAAAAAAGTTTTTAAAAGCATTTCAACATACATCTCACCCATAAAATTTAAATCACTTAAAACGCCACATATATACAAAAAAGCTGATCAATGTCAAACACAAATCTCTCTCATTGTATATGTTAAAATCAGTTAGTTTATTGCAAACCCTGCCAAAGGTTGACACAAAATGTGAAAAATAAACAATAAATTTTGCCTAAGTAGAAATTTTTATCTAAGGTGTTAAAAAGGGATTGCAAGGATAAATTATAATGCAATAAAACATTATTTAATATATTGCATACGGTCCTTCCTCACCAAACTTTAGACAAAATGCCAACAAAATAACGTGTTTAAATCTAAAATTAATAAAGTCCTTTTAGCAATTTGCATGCTGTTTTACTATCAATAAAATAAACAAAATTTCAAATCTCACATAGTATTCTGTCACAAATTTTCATAAAATATATATATAAGTCATAATGAGTCATGTTAAACAACAGCAATCAATCTTTATATAAGTTCATTTTATGTCAATTTTTGCACCAATTTTGCAACACAAAATACAAATTCTAAATAATACTAAAATCTCTTATTTTGGTCCTTCGCATACCGGCGGTCTTCCACAAAAGTTTAATCAAAATGTAAAAAATGAGAGGTAACGACAAAATCAAAGTTTGCAAAATTTAATTATTTCGGTACATATATCTACTGCATATGCCCTCTAAAACAATATTTTAATCCAAAATGCCAATGAAAAACAGTTTGCAACAAAAATCAGTTATTTCGATAATATTGCATACACTCTTTCCTCACAAAAGCTTCACAAACTGTAAAAAAAAAGAATGGTTTTAGGGAGTGCTTCTGATTCAACAAAAAAAGTTTTTTTGACATATTGCATCTAGCCCTTACCCATTAAATCTTACACAAAGTTTCCAAAACTATATACGATTTAGAACACATCAAATTTAAATCGAGAAGGATCAGTCATTTCGATATATTGCACGGAGTCCTCCCCAGTAAGAATTTATACAAAACATAGAAAAACAAAGCTTGCAAGGTGTAAAATTGAATTCTTCTTCTGTGTATATATATATGGTCCTTCCTCGCAAATATAACATAAAATGTCAAAGAGGTTCAGATATAACATCTAACACAACAAAAATCAGTTCTATCAGTATATGTCATGCCATTGTCTTCCACCAAATGTTCCCCTTAAAGTTACACAGACACAGCCTGCAAATTAAAAACAACTAAGATCAGGTATTTCGGTCTATTTCATACCATTCTGTTCCGAATAACTTATAAAATGTAAAAATTGAGTGGTAAAACAGAAATTTGCAAAGTTCCATTTTTTTATATACATGTATATTATATGCCTTCTACAACAATAAGTTAATTCAAAATGTCAAAAAGAAGAAAAAAATAGCTTACAAAGAGTATAAAATTGAAATCAACAAAGTAGCTCTTTTGGTGTATTAAATATAAGCCATACGCACAAAAGTTTACACTAAATGTAAGAAAATGGTTGTGTTTAGTAATTCTAAATTAAGAAAAGTCAGTTCTTTTAGCATGCTGATTAAGGTTTTTGCCCACAAATTCTTACATGAAAATGTCAAAACCACAATTTGAAGCAAATTAAATTTACATTTTAAAAATAAGTAATTTCTGAACTTTATTTTCAGAATATTTGGAGGAAAAGAACTTCGCAAACCAAAAAAACCAGGAAAGTGTTTAAAATTTTCAGGGTTAATAACGTTTGATGGGTTTTGTGGGAATATATATATACTGGGAATCTTTAGTTTAAAGCTAGCATTAGCTAGCTACAGCAGCTCATAGCTAGTCACTTAAATATAAACTGAAGACTTAGCTAGGTATAAAGAACATGGCTACATATATATATATATATATTCCTAGCTAGCTAGCTAGTTGTTGGTGGTGGTTGGCTTTTTATGATGCTAGCTATAAAACATGTCTGGCAACAATAATATAATAAAAACTGAAAATAAAATATGAAAAAACCTTACAGAACCTTGCTATGATTAATTTATAAAACGATGCTCTTCTTCAAATGTTTTTTTAAAGATTTATTTTGAATGAAAGGGTAGAGAATACTCAAAAAAGAACAGCCATCTTTTTCGTAAACACAATTTCCGTTTTATGCTGGGAGCTTCATTTAACAGTCCGTATGCTTTGTGAATATCTAATACCGTTTCATATGTAGCGATACCTATATATATATGCTAACATAGAGTTTTTTGGCATAAGGGTATATATATTTATATCGTTATTAGCAGCGGGTTATATATTTACACCTTATGTGCGATTTCTATGAAGTACATCCCTAATCTTTTTAGTTAAATTTTAGCGTACAGCCACGTCATAAGAAAGTAACCCGTGATTTCCGTGTCGTGGACTCACAGTTTTAGTCACGCAAGGGAATTAATATATAAGATATAAATGTAACCTTGTTTTTAGGCTTCTTCATAAAGCAAAAAGATCATTCTCGTTCTCCTTATATTAAGCGCCCTCTTTTCATAAGAAGGGGCGTTTATCTAAGAAAGTCGTTAGGACTATTTATCTTTAATCTTTGATTAAGAGTCATGGCAACTCTGCGTGAACCTGTAACTTTTAAACCCATGACAATAGTATGGGGAAAACGCCCTCTTTTGGATGGGTGTTTATTAAAAAGGCGTTTACAAGAAGGAGGCGTTAGTTCGTGCAAATTATTAAAAAAAAGGGAGAGCAAGTTTAAAGGAAGTGAATATTTATTCCAAACATTGCGTAATGAGAAGCACTTTGGCCCCAGGGTCTTTTTGTTTCTTAAACGGCCTGCGTTGTCAGATATACAATTAGATAGTTGCCTAGGAAACCAAAATCACTGTTGTTCTCTGTATATATGAATTTTCTTTTTCTAGCAAAGTAAATAAAAATGAAAACTTAATTCAATGCAACTTCAAAATACAGAAAAAGTTAAATTTTTCGTGTTTCCAATATTCGCTGAACCATTTTGGTTCATTAGTAGACATAGCGCAGAAATAAAGAAAAGAGATCTATGATGGAGGGTTATTATTTTGACAGGGTATTTTTTCCTTTCCTGTCTACTTGCGACATAAAATTTAACACTTTATAATCAACGAAGTGTTTTGCGAGTTTGAAGTATGGGTCATTGTGCAAGTAAACAGATTCCAGATGACACAACAAAAGCAAATGAAGAACAACAAGGTGAAGAAGATAGTGGTAGGATGACGGTTTTTGATTTATTTTATTCATTTAATGTTTTAATAAAAAATTGGTCCAAATTTTCTCATCATGTGCCCTTAACGGGCAGTGTCAAAACTATATGACTGAGTCAGAACGTTGTAATTGTCACCCAGTAAGGGTGGCCTACTAGTGAAATATGCTTAAAATAGTGCGGTTTTTTTCTCACCAATATGCTGAATTTCTGGTCGCGTAATGGCTGTTAAGCGTGTATCACGGATTAGATTTATTTATAAATCAAACTCTCTATTCCTAAGAACTCTTCGCTGGCAATGTTTAAAAACAATTTATTAAAGTTTGTAAGCGATGTCCAATGTGGGGCAGCATTTAGCGCAACTTGACTTGTTTTGAGGTTGTACCAAATCTTTAACAACACGAAAGTAAAAAAATACTAAAAACATAAAATTGTAATGAAGCGAAAATAGTTCGCAATGTCATGCAAATTTATCCAAAAGCATTATTTATTCTATTTACTAACTACACATGCTTAAGTTCTTTTGTTTCATACGCAATTAATGTACACAGAGATAGTCAAACTTTATTGCTTGACAGTTTTCTTTGTTTTTCTTGTCTGTTACTATATATTATGGTATAAATTCAACAGTAATAACAAATGATAAACTGTTTTTATGCTGTATAGATCCACAGTGCAAACGATAAGATTGTGTCCACGGTTCCTACAGTCGCTAAGCTAGTGAAAAAGATCATTTCGCTGAGGAAGACTTCGCAAATAGTTTTTGGTAAACTTCGTCTCCAGGGTCTTGTGGCCCCTGAGCCATTATTAAAAGTGGTCAATTCATCAACAAGGAAAATGCCCTGGGAACGGGGGTTGGATATAACTGACAGCATTATTTTTCGTGTCAGATTTGTGACCAAAGCCAAACAAGCCAACCTTATTGGACTAATCTCTTCCCTATAATAATAGCCGTATTGTGTCTGTCTGTCCGCAAAAAAAGGGATTTTTCCATGGGTTGACGACTAATCTCTTTAATAATACCCGTATTTTGTCTGTCTGTTCGTGCGCCTGTTTGTCTTTTTGTTACAGAAACACGAAATGCGATATAAAAAGGACGGCCAACCTGTGGAATTATCAACAGGCAACCGACTAGTGTCTATAATAATGCCAACATTCTGCGTGTTCATAATGGTTGCAAAAATAGATTCTTTCACCTTCTAACGAGTAGACTTATATTAAACTAACTGGTCTATTGAAAAAAAAATTAACTTACTGAAAATCTATGCTTTTAAACAAAACATAATTGAAGGCAGTCACTGATAGTCACTGGAAAATATCTTTAAATGACAATTCTAAATAATTGGTTTTATTACTATTGACTGCAGCTATTCCGATCCACTAAGTAAGGAGCGAGTGCTTATTATTTAAATGCATGCATGCATTACCTTGGTAGAAAGAGAGAGAAAAAGGAATTGGATAATGCTGCAACAATGACTAATGTATAAAAAAGGAGTATTTAGTCGAGGGAAGTGTTATTTTTTGACCCTATCAAACTTGGGCGTTTATGTCCTTTGTAATCTCAGGGGGTGCTAAAGGGGGTAAGGGGGGTAGGGGGCTAGGAGAGTGGGAGGGACGAAAAAATGGTCAAGTTAACCAATATACGAATTGTCCGAGGTTCGAGTTAATCATCTTTTTATCAGAAAGTATTAACGAAAGTTGCAGGAAACTTAGAAAATAGTTCGAGATAATGAAAGTTCGAGTTACCAGGAGCTAATTGTAAATGCAACAAATATTTATATGGCCGAGACAAATTCTTCTGGCAGCTAGTCATAAAAACGACGGCCATTACTCTAACACAACAGCACAACAACAATTTATTTGACTTTAAAACATCCGAGCAAAATCTAATCCGCAATTTTTTCTACATTTCTTTTGAAGTTATTATTTGATCTTTTTTAATTATAAGAAGCATTGAGAGCTCAAAAATTGGATTGTAATGTTCGAGAATTGTAACTGGGTGGATTTGTATTGCTTGTCATTGTTGAATAAGAGCATCCATTTTTATTTAAAAAGCTTATTGAAATGATAAACTGTTTGATTACCTAGGCGTTCTGTTACAAAAATGCCTATCCCGTTATGGTATTCTTTAACCTTAATATCAGCTCTAGACCATGTTGGTTCAACCTCGTCCCCAAGGTCTTGTGTGGCCCCTGAGCCGTTATTACGGAGTGGCCACTATCAACCGCCGCTATCAACTTATCAACAAGGCAAAATGCCCTGGGAATGAGGTTGATGTGGGTTAGGACTGTGTTAGGGTGAACTAAATGAATACAAACCAAATACGTATTTATGTTTTCCTTGTATAAATCACAACTAAAATATGTGCCTCTAAAATGGCGGCAAAGTCACGTGGTATAACAAAGCCACGTGAAATAATGGTTTCCACTGACAGATTCAAACATAGAATAATCGTAAGAATCCTGTGAACGAGGTTGAATATTTTTCCTTTTTATATCGGTTATCAGGAAAGCATTTATTCGAATGAGTTTTAATTTAGGTTGGCATTTATTGAGTTTTTTAAGCGGTTTAATAAATATGCACATTTTGGAACAAGCTAAAATGTCAAATACTTTATTTAGTTTACATGCTCCTTTGTTCGCACAAATGCTTGACACGGAGTCACAAAAAAGTCGTAAAGATTTACTCACATATATTTCTATGCTTACACCATTGGTTACATTCTCGTCCTCAGAGCTTATTAAGATAAACCTGAGGTTTTATCTTAAAGAGCTCTGGGGACGAGAATGTATTGCTTAAACTTTTTCGTACTTACATTAGGTCCAACCTCGATCCTAGGGCCTGTAGCGTTTTTTGATATGAGGATGAAACGCGTACGCGTTGACATTAGGTCTACAACAGAATTGCTAGTTTCGTGTTTAAAACTTGGCTAAATAAATCCAAAATAGAGGATTTCTTGGAGTGACCTTTTTTTAAACCGAAGATTCACGTCAAATGTTTTACCACTATATTAATATTGATATGTACATTTTTTATCTTGTAAGTTTTACGGTTTCCTATCAGTGTTAATAAAGGAACTAAACAAGTGTTCATGCAAAGGGTCTAACAGATATCAGGATTTTCTACACACTGCACGAGAATTTAAACCGTGGGAGAGATTCCAAAATGTGCGCGAAGATGTCGTATAGTACCGCTAAAAATTTCCAAACAAAACGAAAGAGATTTTACATAGTACGAGAAAGTTTTTAAACATACGAAATAATTACTGAAACAACAGACCTATATTTTACCAATCTGGTTTTCAAAATTACTTATTTAAATTGTGCATCAGAAGAACTGTCTCATAAATAAATTTTAAAAGTTATTCAGCATTGAAAGGAGAGGGATCTACAGGGATGGTTCCAAGGCACTACACAGACTGCACCCGACGTTTTCTCTACACTTTCATAAGAAGTCTTTATCACATTTGATAAAGACTTCTTATGCAAAACTGTAGTAATCATTATATACCTTTTTATACCAGGACATAATTTGATGTTCTTCTTCCAAAATACTGCGAAAAATCTTGTGGACTTTCAGACTATCCCTTTTAAATGCTTTCTAAGTATGTTAGCTAGTAAAGACAACCTTAAAAATAAGAAGAAAACAACTCGTCATTTTGGCGTAAATTTTCGAGGCATTAACAAGGTGGTTGTGCCTAGTATCAGGTATGGGAACAAGGATGGTG
Organism: Hydractinia symbiolongicarpus; assembly: GCF_029227915.1. Taxonomy (NCBI): domain Eukaryota; kingdom Metazoa; phylum Cnidaria; class Hydrozoa; order Anthoathecata; family Hydractiniidae; genus Hydractinia; species Hydractinia symbiolongicarpus. The sequence goes on from NC_079878.1 coordinate 11,760,388, forward strand.
TTTTGTTTCGATGTGCAAATGCTTCAGTCATTATCGCTTCTTTGAAAGGTTCTTGTTTCTATATTATACTTCGTCCAGTATGATCCAGCCACCGACCTTAATTACTGCGGAAATTTAAAAAATCCTTAATACTACAGTACCGAAAACCGATCATCATCTTTCGTACACATTTATGGTTCTTTTGAATGCTAGCTGTTGTGTCTCTACAAGTCAAGAACTCCAGACCTCTTATGTTGATTTTTACTATTTAAAATGGATTGGAAAAGCTCCAACTATATTTGAAAAGACACAAAAAATCAGTGCTAGATAAATGGTGGCAATTGAACAATGAGCATAACGAATATTTTCGCAACGAAGAGAATGCAGAATCCGATAAAAAGAGAGAATTTTGCAAAAAAGAACGATAAAGCCAAGCCAATCAAGGCAATCTTATTTTGGCAAAAGTGTTTATGGAAATACTTTTGAAGTATTTTTTTTACTTTGGATGGCAGTATTCCTTTATTAAAAAAAAGTCATTGATAAGGATAAGTCTTTATATAAATCGATTATTACAAATATAAATATCTCAGTAGAGAGAAGCTTCAAAGTGAGATGTGTATTTGTCATTACCATGAAAGTGTTCCGTCAATTATACTTCCCCAACAGGGAGCCTATTTTGGGAAAGATGAATTACAAAATTTAATTAAAAAATTCTTGTAGGGTTTTGTACTGAAAAAAAGGGTTATAGGTGAGATTAAGTCACTGTCAGACGCATTGTGCATGAAACTTGAAACTAGTCGGTAGGAAGCAGATCCTGCGAACTAAATAGTTATTAACAACAACAAATATCAACATCAACCGCTGCAACAACAAAAACTACAGCAACATCGACAACAATAATTAACAACATCAAAATAACAACAACAAATAACAACAAAGGCAGCAACAAACAACAAGAACGACGACCTGGTGCAACAATAACAACAACAATAACAACAAAAACTAAAGAAGGGCAGCATTGTAAATGCAGTGAAGCTCTATAAAGACAAATATATCAAAAAAAAACTAAAATTTCAAGAGGTTATCATTTAATTCTCGTAGATTAGGTTAGTAATCCGAAAATCAACATTGATCGATTCAAATAAACAAAAAAGAACAAATCACTACATGACAATAGCAGGCTAATTAGCAATCAAATCGTCTAGTTACACGCAAGAGTGAAAGGAATTAGTTAGATCAATTGAATTGCCATATACGACTAAGTTAAACAATAAACGCCTTTATTCCTTGTTGCTAATCAAACCAGGGTTGCTTTTTATTTGCATTCGTACGTGCATGTTGTTTGAGTAACATAATAAAACAAAGATTTAATAGTACCTTCTGATCAACGATGCTAAATTAATATTGGTAAAGATTGTTTATAGAGTAAATACTTAACGCGTTTCAACTTTCGTTTCCGAAACAGTGAGAAATGTGATTTTTAGATTTAACATGTTAAAAAGGAGTCATTCGAGAAGGAAAAGCGACAGAGATGTTGTATTAGTACACGAGGATAACAAACTAAAGCCGTTTCAGGATTACTTTACCGTACAAGCGTTTTTTGTTGAAAAAATCAAACGCGAAGCAAAATATCGAGTTTTATATACTGATATACTTGAATTTACTGAATACCATATTCATTCCGTTGTAACTGTGGAAGATTATGTCGAAATCAGCGACGTTATGACTGATAGTAACGGACGGCAATTTTTTTACGAATAAGGTTTTTATATTTCGAACACGCGCACATATAAACACACACGCACACACAGTTTGAAGTAGTTATCACCGTTAGAATTAATTCAGGGTAATATGGCCACAGAAGATTTTAAATGTTTTATAACGGTTAATGACGTTATTGATGTGTTGGAAAATTACACTGTTTCAGAGACGACAGTGTTCAATTACATTGTGAAATCAGAGATTTTTGATATAGAGCATACTGCGGAACACGTGACTCTCTATCAGCATCTGTATGATGACGGTAAGAGCTTTTTTTAAGTTTTTTTGTAGAGGAAAAAAAATTTTCTTAATGTAGAGACTTGCAGAAAAATCGATTAAAACAGTTGGAAAATATATTCCCATTGTAGCTAATTGGACCGATTTAAAAACGGTTCAAGGATGGGGATTTGTGCACTTAGGGAGAACATGCAAATCTTTGAAGTCAAGTTGCTTGCATATTGGCCCTTTTATACGGCCTGTTAAATGATTTATCCTGCTTTACGCTCTTAAATACGAGATTAAACTTAAAAATAACATAGCTAAATTTATAAGATAAGAATGATCTATTTCCCTGCATACTGAAGTATTATAATAAAAGCATGTCTTAAAAGCATGTTTAGCTATTTTGAACGTTTCATGATCCGTCAGCGTGTTTTGCACAGCACTTTTAAAGATGTTAAAAAGTTGTTTATGTTGTATGTTTTAAATAGCTGCGATAGAGAAAAAGAAACACTGGGAACAAAGTTTCTCCTCATCACCTTAACGTACTCCTTCCTCCTTAAACACCTCCGTAATAAAAAACAACATGTGACATCCTCTTAGGGGAGGTTCTTATGAAGGGCGAAAAAGGTCAATAGCTGGAACAAGACGAAAAAGGGTAACTCCTCTCTCTAACGCTACAGTCAACCTATTTTGAATTTTCAGTGAAACTTTATCAAGCTTGAGTGAATCGAGACCTTGCATTAGGAAGTTTTTCTCCAGGTTATTTTATTCTAATGCTCACTGCTCCTTAAGTTAAAACTTAAAGGTTTATCTCAATGAGCTCTGTGGACCTGAATGAACTTCTGTGTATTTTGTCCGAGAGCATTTTTTTTGGAGGCAGGGGTATAAATAAATTATCTCCGCCCCAGCTAACGCCCTGTCTTAATATAACGGAAACTTTGAGTAGGTTCACGTGGTCAATATTTAATAATGATACTAATGGTCGTGTAGTTGCTCATACAAGGTCTGGGAACTAGGCTGTTCATTAAGACTGAAGTGAATTTATTAAACAGACGGGCAGAGCGCGGAAAATATCCTTATTTTCTCGTTTAGCCTGAACTGTGCATGTTGGTAGACGAACTCTATCGTAGATATTAGACTTCCTGAGGGCGGGACAATTTGGTTCACAGGAATATCGATTTTCTCTAAAACGCTGAGATATTGGGAAGGATAGAGAAGGAAAACGGGTAATAAAAGAAGGGAAAGGGAAATCTTTTTGAAAATGCTGCTAATTTTTAATTAGGAAACTGGTAATTAGTTTGACATAAAAAATTATTTCCAATCATTAGATTGCAGCACAGATTTTTGTGTCTGTTGTTTTTACAAGGATAAATTTTTTTACAAGGATAAAACACATTCCCAAAGCAAAACAAAGAACAAAGGTTCCTTGTGTTAATGCATTGAAAATATAACTCTTCAGGGAAGGAGAGAAAAGGGGGTGTCGAAAGTATAAAAAGCTTTTTCTTTCAGGTGTATAAAGTGTATAAAGAGTATTTTTTATAAGGAAGTGAATATAACTTTCTTACGTATGAAAAGCTAAACAGAGAAAGTCCAAGTATGAGTAATGAAAGACAGTCATACTAAAAACTATTCATCTCTCTTAATCTCTAGCACAACTAAGTTTTTTCACGTGAGCTTTTCAGTATTCATAAATCATTTTTGCTTCTAAGCACTTTCTCGCAAAAAAAAAATACTTTTGATTCGGTACCAGACCACTTTAATAGTATATAAAGAGAGCTATGGTTCGATCAACTATTTCTATTAGAACTTTATGTTTCAAGTTATATTTTTAGGATATATTTTAGGGGTCAACACAACCTCGAGCCCCGGGCTCTTTGCCTCTTTTTATATAACGGGATGGCGAAACATTATAAAAAGAGACAAAGAGCCTGGAGTTCAAGGTTGGGTGATTCATATATCAAAAATTGTTCGGTAAACGCCAATCGTCAATCCGTCTTTAGGAAGAAAGGAGTAAATCCTTTAACGCATACATCTTAAAAGAACGATTTCGGAGATAAAAAGCATTTTGCGGTGATTTGACTAAATCCGTGAGTTACCTTTTGCGTACACTTTTTGATTTGTCGGTGATCCTTTACAACAGACAAATTTTATGATACCATTGCAATGACTGGCCGTATTTCTGCATTTAGGACATATCACTAAAGCGTTCCTGGTGACATTGTTTAAGGGACCTTTATGCTTTTTTGCGAAAAGTTCGTCGCCAAAAATATTGATGAAGACAGTGATAAACACGTTTCCTTATAATGTTGTTACGCCTCAGTTATGCAGTGGGCTATTTTTTTAATGGCCTACATTAAGACTCGGAATTTAAAGTTGTCATTTTTGAAATATATTCAAATTCAATGAATAGCTGGGAGTTAGATAGACAGAGAAAAAAAATGGAAGAAGGGGGAAAGGGATCAGTACTTTAGGCTTGCGCATGATTCTAAAGAAAGAAAAGGGGATACTTTTCTTTCCTCTAGGATTTAATAAATCAAAATGACTTCAACGTCATCAATTTCCTTTAATCTCAATGTAGATATCTAGCTATTCTTTAATAAGAAAATTTGAGAAAACAGTTTTGGCAAAAGTTAAACAGAGAAGAGAAGATTCAAGCTCCTTAAAAATTAAACGTTCCCATAAAAAGTGTACAACCTCGTTCACAGGGCATTTTGCCTAGTTGATGAAGTTGTTGGCCACTCCGCAATAACGGTTCAGGGGCCACAAGACCCTGAGGAGGAGGTTGACAAAAATGTACAACTTTAATACTCACGCACAATTAAACAATTATTGGAACAGACCTGTTCTCATTTAAGGTTAACCAAACTCATTTCCTTTGAGTCAAACCTTTTGACACTTTTACTGGAGGTGTGCAAATTAATCTTCGGTTAATAACCACAAAAGTCAGATCAACGGCGATCGCCGTTTGGTTTATTTACATGTCCTTGTTGAACTTTGCATAAGTTTGTTTTTAGAGCTAATTTTTTCTGAAACGAAATGATTCACTAGTATGGAATTTTTATTAACGTGAAATGTAACTTAAATTTAAATATTTCTGTACGCTGGTATGGTCGACAACGTAATAAATGTTTCAGATGCTAGAGTCGCTACACTTAATTACAAGAATTTTTGCGGCTGCAGTCAACCAAAGTTGTTGAATCGACCGAGTTTGTCTTAAACGTATTACAAAATTGGGATTAATTTCTACTTTTCTGTCCAGTACAAAATTCGAAGCCCTTAATAAACAGTTTCAACGGGCGTAGGAGGGCGTATCTTTGTGTATCTAAGGATTGCAAGAGATTTTCTTCTAATTATTTGGCATTAATAAATCAATTTTATCTAAACTTTTAGTGTCTCTGACATCACTCTGCGGTTATTTTCGTTTATTATACTCATTTTCGTATATACACCGTCATTCCGTTAAAAGGTAATTTTATTTCTTACTCACTGCGTAAAAACACGTCTGCAAAAATTGTCAAGTTGTGGGTGCTCACGTCTTCCTTTATTAAAAGTGTCGAGTCAAGACACAAGAAAATAATTATATTGCGGCAACGACAAACAAGCTGCCATTTAATTAATGACGTAAACATCACCAAATTGATATGATTACTGCAACTCGCTGATTAAGTGGAAGATTAACTTTTATTTGCTGTTGTAGTCGTGTGTTGTGCTTTATCATTTGACTGAATTCTCTTCTGTCCAAACCATGTCTGCTTCGTAATGGGGTTGGGGCTTTTTTAGTATTCAGATTGCGCTCCTCTGTTGTTCAGAGCCCGGCCTGAATAGGGTCAATCTAAAAAGTTTCATTTTGACGCGTTTATGGGATTGTCTTTATCAATAAAACATGACTGTGTACAGGCGCTTAATAAAATCTTAACGTGGTTTCTTTACGCAACACGCAACTTCAACGTAGAAGTTGTGTTTATTTACTTTTTATAACACAAAGTGAGAGTAAAAACCAGGCTTTTTCTATCGGGATCATCACAATCGCGCTATAAAATAACTGTGCCGGGGGTTAAATAAAAGGTTTTGCCACCACATTTTTGAAAGACGTTGTTACTAAATTTACAATATTTGATCTCAAAACTTATTCTCAATACATTACAGAAATAATTTACATAAAATTAAAAATCTTCATTTTTTTGACGTTCTTTATCACATTGTTTTCATATATGTTATTTTGCTCCCCCCGTCAGCAGACGATTATAAGAACGAGTATGCTGAGGCTTGAAAATGAAAACAAAACCCGGTGCTTTCAAAACACAACTCCAACTTTGTTGTAACTAGCTGTTGAATGTGGAAACATTGATATTTTAAATCCACACATCTTTTGTGTTAATATAACATGGTTTTGATAGAACTAGAGCGGATTTCGTATTATTCACTGGCCATTTATATCCTATTTTTCATAGGAGTTTTACTTGCCTGTCATCAAAAATTTAAACGACGAGGAGGAAAGGAAGGCAAGAAGGATACCAAAACCCAGAGCGATTCGTCACGTCGTTCAGCTCAAAAGGAAAAGAAAGAAGCTAGTGGTGTCCGTAAACGAGGAAAGAAAAATGATCAACTAGAAAAGTCGACTGAAGAAATGGGTATATTTCAAAGCAAAGCTCCAACTAAAGACGCAAAAAAATCTTTACAGCACGAGCCTGTACAATTAACCATAACCGTTCAAAATAAACCTTTAAATGGAAGTTTAGATTTTAAAATAGAGAAAAGTAAAGATAAGCAGGATTCTATTACATCATCTTATCCTGCTACAAAGAATGACAAGAAACTACAAAATGAAACGATGACAAATCATGGCAAGGACATTCTTTCAAATACGTCACAAGGTGCAATTAATGGCATTAATTATCCCCTGGTTGTAAAAAATGCTGAGAAAAACGTTGTAACCTCAGAGAAGTCATTAAAACAAAGTAAGATAGTTGACATAGGTGATGAAAACTGTCACATTGGTTTAATAAGTGATAGTGCAAAGACTGTAGACACTAAAGTGGAAACTTCCAAAGAAAATAATATAACTAACAGTATTGAAGAAGAATATAAGATGCGATATACTGTTGATGATGCAAGAATAGGTATTAATTTGAAAAGTCTTCCACAAAGAGATTATATTAAAGAGGAAACCTATTTAACTATTGAAGAAAAGGTTGTATGCGAAGAGTATGATGATGGAATGCGGGTCACAAAAACTATTATAACCGAAATACCAGAAACACAGAAAGAATCTAAGATTGATAAGACTGAAAATTTTAAAAATATATTAGACACTAAACTGAATATTCAAGAGTTTGCAGATGAAATGTCGTCTTCTGTTTTACAGTCAGCCTTCGAGAAGTCCACTCACATATCGGAGGAAACTTCGAAATTTATATTAAATAAAGAAATGGATAAAATGAAGTTCGAAAAACGCCCAAGGGACATCTGCAAGTTTAAAATGTTTGTGTTAAACAAATATGCTGAAAGACTTTTAGCAAAAACAATGAAAACCTCAGTCAACGATGCTATTCCTGAGTTAAAACAAAAAGCAATTTTCTCTACAATTTATGCTAATTCACTGGCAAATGGAATTATAAACGAGGTATTACAACAGAATATGCAACAAACAAAAAATACTACCATAAACAATATTGATTCTAATGAAAATACTAAAAATTTTACTATTGATGTTGATTCAAACTTTTCAGACCTGATCTCAGACAAACAACTGGACTCATTTGCTAACGAACTGGTAGAAATATTGTTAAACAATGATACCTTAACAAAAGAAATTAAAGTTTTACAAAGCGAAACGGATAGAGTACATGATGTAAGCGACAACATTAGCAAAAAAATAATAAACATGACCTTTCAAGACCTAGAAAATAAAAACTTTCAAGAACCAATATCTGTAGAACACGACAAGAAAGATGAGCAGTTATATAATGGAACTCATACAGACGAACAAATTGATGCAGATTTACCTGAGAAAGAAGTTACAGAAACTCCAAAAATTATTTTAAATGATGTTGTTAATAAAGAAATGACTCTTTCTGTTTCAACATCTGGGGATTTAAAAGTTATAGACACTGATGAAAATCAGAATAATATTGACGATGATACTGATGGTTCCTGTAGTAAGGTTATTCTGCGTAAAAAGACTGCTCCTGCAACAGACAGACCCTTATCAGGATTTGCAGAAAAATTAGCAGAATTATTGGCAGAAGAAGATGACTTGGATTTTTTGGATTCTGATGAAGAATTACAAGAGTCACTTGAAAAAATAAAAACCAATTTTGGACCAAAAAGAAAAATTAGTATTGAAGTTAATAACATGCAAAGAAGATTTAGCGAGAAAGAAATTTGTGATTATCATTCAACAAATTTAAAATCTAAAGTGGCTGTTAAGCTTCGTAACAAACAAAATAAATTTAAGGGTGATCGACCAATGAGTCTGTATGAACAAGACATGTTGGCTGATATTTTAAATGATGAAGATGATGATGAAGAAGAAGAAAATGATGATGAGATCAAAAGCAATGAGGAATATTCTGATGAAGAAACTGAAGAAGAGGAAGATGACGTGTTAGAAGATGAAATTTTGCCAGTAAAAGAAACCGCTGTGTTGTTAGAAAATACAATACCGTTTACGCCAGTCACGTTAAATTTTTCTGTAACTAACGACTATGAAGTTCAACTTGATGAAGTAACAAGAGGTCCAAGGAAAATATCCATGGCTGCTCTTGGAACAGGGAAGCGTAAGTAATTTAAACTTCAGTATTTATTATATACGCCTTAATTTCAATTATGCATTTGGCATGCTTATCTTTTTTATGCTTTAATGGGATTATTGAATATTAATTCTTAGTGAAATTTGTCAGCTGTGATAACACTTCAGTTCTGTTGATTAATTAAGACAGTGTAATGACATGTATTATGAAAGTTAATATCCTCTTTGAACTCAGGCAATCAAAGGTATCATGGCAACATATATTTTGTGTAATAGATGGGCACTAAATTTTTAATTAGAACTTTAAATTGTTTTTAATCTGTCACATCAGTTAGTAATGGAATTGGGGAACCGTTTATTTTGGGAGCATGTGTATTTAGGTCTTATAAAAAATTCAACAACCAACTTGTTTAGACAATGCAATTGATTTAATATTTTGTAGCATTTTGTATCATTTAATGTTGGAAAGTTTAACAGCCAAAAAAATAATAGAGTTAGAAGTGAAATTTTTATGTGCATTTAACTATTAACCTTTTGCTAAGCTTCTAAGAAAATAACCTAGGCCAGCCAGGGCTTTCATCTGAATATAGTGTTAAATTAATATTGAGGTGCATTTTGATCGTTTTTTACGTTGTAGACAATGGAAACTTTTTATCAAGCCTTGTTGAATTTTATTAAAGTCTTATTCCATTCTTAATAATATATACTTTATACAGAATAAAATTTTTTAACAGTGTGAAGATTTAAAATATTAAAAAATCTTAAATAACTTAAGAATAAAGAGAGCTTGGTAAAAGCCAATTTCAATACAGAAATCCCTTTAATTGATAGTGCATTAATTTTTCTGGTGATCTATAGCAATGGTAAGATGTTTTAGGGATAAAAATTTTTTTTTCGAAAAATGAAAAATGAAACGGTTTTTCTTGTTGTTGCAAAAAAAGGGATTTTATATAAAATTATTCCTTTTTTAATTTTTTAGTCAGTTTGCCTAAATTGTAACGAACTTAAACTGATGTTAGATAAACCTTATTTATTTATAGCTCCCTCTTTACAACGAGCAGTTGTTATTGATACAGGCTGTGGTGCGATTAAAGCAGGTTTTTGTGGAGATGTGAAGCCGCAATGTTATTGTCCATCTGTGATTGGTGTCCCAAGAAGGTTCTCGCAAGATGTTAGCAAAATGAAGAAAGCATATTACGTTGGAGATGAAGCATGGCCCATGGCTGGCATGCTACAAATTGGTTAGTACCAAAAATATTTAGTTAGTGTTTCAGTCAACTACAACTAAAACAGATTTTTTTTTTCAAAATTTTCATTTTTGGGCAAATTTTGATGACTTTAAGCTAAATATTTCTCCAGAAAACTTTAAATCCAACTATTTAATAAGGCTCTCAGGAAAAAAATTTGCAAAATGAAAAGAAATAACTTTAGTGAGTTTTCCCTTTTAAAATTTTTGTGAAAAAAAACTTTTAGAATAAGGTTGGTGAAGGTGAAAGGTAAGGTAAAATAAGGAGTTTTTTAACGATTATAAACAAAACCTTAACTTATATAAGAGTATTATACGGAAAATTTTTATCCTGTGAAGGAAATTACCAAAGATAGGAAATTCACAAGAATTAACTTTTGCGAAAGTATATTGCACCACTTTTTAAGAGAATAAACTTTTGCGTTAAAGCCACCAAAGCCTATTTTTCGAGGTTTGTTCTAAAAGTTTCTTCCTTAAATTTTAACTTCTATTGTTGGTATATCTGTTTTGTATTCTGTGTTGAGCCTTAATTTTAAATAATGGGACTAGAATAATACGAGTTTTGAATCTTGTAACGGTTTCTATGAACCTAGCTTGTTTTTTAGAGCATCCAATCAAACAAAACATTACAAATTGGCCTGATGTGACCAACATGATAGAATATGTATTGGAGCACGAGCTAAAAGTGAATGACAATCAGCATCCAGTCCTAATGACGGAAATGGGACTTACCTCCAAAAAACACAGGGAAAGACTTTCTGAGGTAAAGTAGAAAATAACTATTAGGATTTATCTTTTAATTAATCTTACTGTTAAATTCTAGCAAGTTAGAAAACAACCAGGAGTTTGAAAGACAGGACAATGACCTTATTCTCTTCACTAAAATTCTTTTGTTGTCGATCTTTGTAACTGTGAGAAGCTGCTAACAATACTAGAAACCCTGAGTTTTTGGAACTAATATAAAGTTAAAAAATTGTAAATAAATTATTAAAATCTTCAGTTCAATCCTTTTGTATAGGTAAAAGGCCATCTCTGCACAAATATTTGGATAAGAACCATGGAACTAATTGACTTTCATTTGCTAGTCTTCTTGCAAATATAGCTTTTTCTTTTCAGTTGAGTTTTAGAAACCAAAAACTAATATAATATCTCCCCCCCCCAAAAAAAAAAAATATTTAAATTAAATTTTTATTATAACCTTTTCGTACTGATTTCACGTACTTGAGTAGAGAAATTCACGATATCAATACTCGTGAAATCGATTTTTTTTCAGTACGCGAAAATAATAAGTGTGAAAATTTAGTACAAATAAGAATTTTTTTTACGGCTTTATTTACTCATTTTTTCATCTGTTTGTATATCCGTAGGTAATGTTTGAGACATTTGGAGTTCCTGCGTTTTTCCTTGCTAATCAATCCAGCCTTGCTATGTATTCCATGGGTATGATGTCAGGCATTTGTCTCAATTCTGGTTTCTATAACACCCAAGCCACTGCAATCTACGAAGGGCACTCCATCCCACATGGCACGATTCAACTCGATATTGGTGGTGACCACGTGACTAACCAGTTAGGGCGTGCACTTTTAGCCAATCAAGGCATAGGTTTTAATACTTCATCTGAAAAGCTGGTATTGAATTCTATGAAGCAAAGTTTATGTTACGTTGCAGAAGGTTGGTGGATTTTTGAGATTTTACGTTTTTATTTGTTTCTCTTCTCGTTCATCTTTTTGATTAACATGTAAATTTCGATTCAACATAGCATTAGGGTTCTTAAAAGCCTGAATCTGTTTTTCATCATACCTCCCAACTTCATTTTAAATTTCTACACTCACCTGTTATTTAGAACTAAAAGGAAATTCGATTACTAACTGCCTTTGCAAAAGTTAACAGCCTCTCTCCCTATTATATAAACAATCCTTACTTGAGCATTAAAAGTGCTAAGCCGACTGAAAGTCTCTTTTTGTCCTTGGTTTTTAAAAAATGTCGCTGATGGTGATTTATATTTTATGGGATTAGGATCATTAAGTTTAAGAGAAATATATACCCTGTCAATTGCTTCCAGAAGGGACCACAAAGGCAGTTCTAGAGTGTTTAAAGCTCACGAGCTACTAAATCTCTAAATCTTCTTTCCTTATATGTGGGAATCGATCTCACAACCTCTCAGACGTAAGTCCAGTTCTCTGAAGTTTTAAGACACATCCATTTATCAAACTCAGTTTTTAAAATCCGACCTCTCCAATTTGTCTTCCTTGTTCAATACCTTTGACATCCTTATATCTTCTAAGTTACTCTTTCATTAATTTAAATTCTCCTAAAATCTCCTAAATTTTGTGTGTGTTTTCCTTACTTTCCCCTAAAATTCTCCCTATTATCCTTAAAATATGAGTTTAAAATTGGTGGGAACCCTAAAAAGAGAAAACGGGAAAAGCGGATTTAGTTACTAAAACATAGAGTAGTGGGAAACTGTAATATTTAGTATTATAAATTTTTTTTATTTAAATCTGTTGGGTTAGACATGTCTGCGTGCCTATAGTCGTATTATCACTCAAGTATTGTTTTTAATTATTTTTAGACGCTAAAATTGAGCAAGAATCCTATAAAACGAAGTTGGACAAATACGAAATGTATACGCTGCCTGACGGACAAGAAATTGAATTAGGTGCCGAAAGGTGTTTAGCTACGGAGATTTTATTTGATCCTCAGATGCTTGGACTTCATCAACCAAACACAGCTGAACTTATCGAGCAAAGTATAAAAAGGTATGATTTCACTTTTCATTACATATTTTTGCGAATCGATGTAAATTTCTGAGTGCTTAAGCCTGTTTACCATTAGCGCATTCTTCGCACCTCTAGGCATTTTCTATAAAGACATGCCCATTAGAATATTTTTCTGGCAGCAACGCGTGTAATTTGACCGCTTCAGACGTCGAGGCGAGTCAACTTCGAAACGTTTGCGGACGGGAATCTTTTTTGATAACCAATAAAAATTTTGATAACGCTACCATCTTTAGTGTTATGGGAATTGAGCAGGCTAAGCCCCGACATTTAAACGCTGAGAACTTTTAACACAAGGGAAAACACTACATATGTTCGTTATTGCAATATTTGTTTTTCTTTACTTTTAGTATGGACGTCGAGCTTCACTCCCTGTTATCGCAAAATGTTCTTGTAACTGGAGGAAATTCGAAACTGTCTGGTTACGGATCACGTCTCGAGAAGGAACTGTTACAACTACTCCGCGACGCGGAACATGATATTTGTATCAATTATGCAGACGATCCATTGCTGTCTTCCTGGATAGGAGGCTCAATTTTATCCTCGATTTCGGTATTTAGAGATCAGTGGGTCACTATTGATCAATACGCAGAACAGGGCGCCAAAGTTGTGCACACTGTTTGTTTCTAGGCGCCGGGTGGTATTAAATTTACGCCATTATGTTGTTTATGGCGTGGCGTTAGCAAATTCTAGCTGTATAGCTGTAGTGCAAAAGATTCTTCTGTATTCAAAGAGATGCAGTATCGAATACTGAATTCGATCTATTATTGTAATGGAAATTGTTATGAAAAATTCGAGTAGACTGTAGACTACAGATATAATGCTGGAAACAAAAGTGCATCGAGTAGCTTCTTAATACAAATGATTTCAATGGGTTTTCGATGCACTGATTAGTACAAAAATATGTATATATAAATGACCATATATTAGTGCTTTTTCTTTTTCTATTTTTCTAATATTTTTATTGTAAATCTTTTTGTTTAGTTATGTTTGCTTTTTGCTCTGTGGCTAGCTGTGCTCTTATCCGTCACGAAAATTGAAGCAAATTCACTTCGGAGTGTTATCCGCAAAAAAAACTAGGTCCCAGTCTTTAGCGCGCAACAGAGTTAAACATTTGCCTCGTTCATCCCTGACCTATTTAACAGGTTTTACAGTATATAAATCTTATCAAACTAACACGCTTATAGAGACGACTTTTGTGTGTAAACTTCAAAATTTAGATTCACAATGTGGGGAGGGAGTTTAATAATATATTATGTGAAGTAGTTTTGTATAAGCATAGTAGATATGCGAGATATTTTTAGTTTCTTAGATATGATGTAATTGAAATAACTGTTATTGTTTTCGCGTTTGAATGGTATTATGGAATACAAAAATAATTTATGATTTTGATTAAAATATATAATGTTTCTAGATGAAACAAAGTGCAACACAATTTTGGTTTAAAAAATTACTTTACTACAGTGGAATCCCTCTAAAGCGGACACCATTGGTGCAAAAAAAAGTGTCCGCTTTAGAGGGATGTCCGCTTTATAGGAAGTTGACCAAAAAATTAGTTTTAGACCTAATTTTGACCAAAAAAGCTTTTTTTGTAGTACTGGCGGGTATCATGGGGTGACTTGCAACACTAGGGTAGACGGCAACATCAACAGAAAGAATATCGCTTCGACTCGTTTATCCGTGGATACCATGCTTACATGGACATATGGAGCCCAAAAGTCGGAGAAGAGAATTTTTGTTTAAAAGCGGAAGAAGATAACGAACATGACAAGTTTGCTGTAGCTGTTACAGATGACGATAAAGTAGTTGGGCACGTCCCTAAAAACCTTAGCAAACTATTCAACAAATTCATGTCGCTTCCTAACTGTACCATCGGATGTAAAGTGACTGGGAAGCGAGTGAACCGTGGTGCTGGCTACGGACTAGAAATTCCTGCCCAGTACCAATTAATTGGTGTTGAAAAGGCAGTCGAGTGGGCCGAGAAAAATATAAGGAAAGTGTTGGACTCGGTAAATAACAAAACTCAAAGATGTACTAAGTAAAATGGTTTAAATTTTAAGAAAAAGTGACATTTCATCTCGTTATTTTTCCATTGTCCGCTTTATAGGGAGTGTTTATAAGGGAAACTGTCATTTGGTGCAAAGATTTTTGTCCGCTTTATAGAGTGTCCGCTTTATAATCGTCCGCTTTATAGAGATTTTTTTATGAGAGTTTGACCTAAATTCTGCCGGTGCAAAAATTTTTGTCCGCTTTAGAGGGCTGTCCGCTTTATAGGGTGTCCGCTTTAGGGGGATTCCACTGTATAAAACACTCCTCCCGATTTACTTATGAACGAAAAAAATCTTATCGTCCCACTAGAATAAAGCAACCTTATCAGAACGGAGTGGTTTTTAGGACTGCGAGGTCTGTACACAAGTAAACTTTTCATAGTTAATAAGGATACATTACCGAGAAACGAGTTGATACTCTTGTTAAGTATAACCGGGTTAGATCAAGTTGTTTAGAGAAATGAGGTTTAAAAAATTTTTAGATTTTTAGAGCATCCGCCACGCACAAAATACTGAAATGTGAAAGGATTTACTCTACCACCACTGTTCCCCACCGTCAAATTGACAACCTTCATCCCAGGGCCGGTAGCTTTTTTTAAAATGAGAGGATAAAATGCGTATTTCGTCCTTTTATCAAAAAAGCTGCAAGCCCTGGGGTCTAGGTTGGTCAAATTGACTTTAACGTATATTTTTTATTTGTGAGTCGCCTTAAAAGATTAAGTTTTTAAATACTCTACAAAGCAAATTGCAACTGCTACATCAAAAGGGTTGTTTTTATCTCACGGCAATAATAGAAAACACTAGTCGGCTTCAGCCGTTTTTTATATGTCGCATTGCGTGCCAGCTGACGACAGTACACGATTACAGGCGCAAAAATATGTATTTACGACAAGGGAATTACGTGTCTTGTCTGATGGATGAATTTCAATTTTTACGGACAGTTTTTACCATGGGTTAAAAGATCACAAAATAGTTATAGCCTGCAACACGTGAGACGGTATTCTGTTCCCAGAGCCCTTTGAGATAAAACCTCGAAGAAAGTTAGGGGACAAGAATGATAATACGACAAATTTCCTAGATTTTTTTGCAGGTTAACAAAAGGAAAGGAAAAGGTGCTTGTTCAAAATGGCAACAAAAATGACATTCTAAATGTGTTGCATGCTTTTTTAAAAGTGCTCGCGACATCACCCTCGTGCCCAGGGTTTTTTGCCTTTTCTCATACTAAAAAGGCAAAAAACCTAGGGACGATGGTACTCTCGACATGTTTTCTGATGTGGGATCCAAGGAAATTTATGTTGGAAAGTTACTTACGTATCATGTCTGGGGTGGCAGTATGGCGACTGCATTGGAAGAAAGGTTTTTGAAGTCTCTAGGTTGCCGGCGTTTTTAGCCTGTTTCGTTTGATCTTTAAAGAGCTTTGCAGTTTTACAAAAGGTAGGTTAGCCTTGTCTCTTAGCCCCCTATACCAACGGCCTTCTTTATTTATCAGGTTATCAAAGTAGTCGTAAAATTCTAGGCTTTTTATCGGATGTTTTTTAAAGCTGCATACTTAATTTTAGTTTGTCTCTTGTTTATACTACACGGCGAGTGGAATACTTCGAATACGGTAGCTTTCTAAAGAGCGCTGTTGAAGACAAAAACCCCTAAAAACGAAGCTGTAAAAGCCAGCGACAAGATCTTTTGTCAAGCTTTGTGAATTTATGTCGCGAACATGGTGGGGCTAGACAGGAGAGTTTTGTGACGGAAATTTACTTTCTTCTTACGAATCAACATCGTCAACTCTCATTTTTACGTAGTAAAAACACACAAAGTCATCAAAGCTCACACTAACACTACTTTTGTTTTATTATTTTTTCAAGTACCTTTTGCACGCTCTACAAACTTTTTCGCGAAGGGACTAGGAGAGTCCTTCTGTCGGGAAGCACTTCATGGAAGGATCCATATAGTCTGTGAATATGTCGTATACTTGAACCTCTAACACAACCTCACCTTTACCCGACATTGTCGTATTCCTTTCCTAACGACAGCTCAACTGCATCCGACACGCGACGTTAAACAATTTATCAACGTCGTGATGTTGTTAATACATACTACTGCCTAATGTAATATCTTTGTAATGTACAGTAATACACTGTAGTACTTAGTAATATGCCGTATTGTATACTGTAGTACTTAGTAATATGCCGTATTACTTTGTAGTATCCAGTAATACACTGTAATACCTTGTAGTATTCAGTAATACCCTGTAATACTTTGTAGTATTCAGTAATATACTGTAATGCCTTGTAGTATTCGGTAATACACTGTAATACCTAGTAGTATTCAGTAATATACTGTAATACCTTGTAGTATTCGGTAATACACTGTAATACTTTGTACTATTCAGTAATACACTGTAATACCTTGTAGTATTCGGTAATACACTGTAATAGTTTGTAGTATTCAGTAGTACACTGTAATACCTTGTAGTATTCAGTAATATACTGTAATGCCTTGTAGTATTCGGTAATACACTGTAATACCTTGTAGTATTCAGTAATATACTGTAATACCTTGTAGTATTCGGTAATACACTGTAATACTTTGTAGTATTCAGTAATACACTGTAATACCTTGTAGTATTCGGTAATACACTGTTATACTTTGTAGTATTCAGTAGTACACTGTAATACCTTGTAGTATTCAGTAATACACTGTAATACCTTGTAGTATTCGGTAATATACTGTAATGCCTTGTAGTATTCGGTAATACACTGTAATACCTTGTAGTATTCAGTAATACACTGTAATACCTTGTAGTATTCGGTAATACACTGTAATACTTTGTAGTATTCAGTAATACACTGTAATACCTTGTAGTATTCGGTAATACACTGTAATACTTTGTAGTATTCAGTAGTACACTGTAATACCTTGTAGTATTCACTAATATACTGTAATGCCTTGTAGTATTCGGTAATACACTGTAATACCTTGTAGTATTCAGTAATATACTGTAATACCTTGTAGTATTCAGTAATACACTGTAATACTTTGTAGTATTCAGTAATACACTGTAATACCTTGTAGTATTCGGTAATACACTGTAATACCTTGTAGTATTCAGTAATATACTGTAATACCTTGTAGTATTCGGTAATACACTGTAATACTTTGTAGTATTCAGTAATACACTGTAATACCTTGTAGTATTCGGTAATACACTGTAATACTTTGTAGTATTCAGTAGTACACTGTAATACCTTGTAGTATTCAGTAATATACTGTAATGCCTTGTAGTATTCGGTAATACACTGTAATACCTTGTAGTATTCAGTAATATACTGTAATACCTTGTAGTATTCAGTAATACACTGTAATACTTTGTAGTATTCAGTAATACACTGTAATACCTTGTAGTATTCGGTAATACACTGTAATACTTTGTAGTATTCAGTAGTACACTGTAATACCTTGTAGTATTCGGTAATATACTGTAATGCCTTGTAGTATTCGGTAATACACTGTAATACCTTGTAGTATTCAGTAATATACTGTAATACCTTGTAGTATTCGGTAATACACTGTAATACCTTGTAGTATTCAGTAATACACTGTAATACTTTGTAGTATTCAGTAATACTTTGTAGTATTTAGTAATACACTGTAATACCTTGTAGTATTCGGTAATATACTGTAATGCCTTGTAGTATTCGGTAATACACTGTAATACCTTGTAGTATTCAGTAATATACTGTAATACCTTGTAGTATTCGGTAATACACTGTAATACTTTGTAGTATTCAGTAATACACTGTAATACCTTGTAGTATTCGGTAATACACTGTAATACTTTGTAGTATTCAGTAGTACACTGTAATACCTTGTAGTATTCAGTAATATACTGTAATGCCTTGTAGTATTCGGTAATACACTGTAATACCTTGTAGTATTCAGTAATATACTGTAATACCTTGTAGTATTCGGTAATACACTGTAATACTTTGTAGTATTCAGTAATACACTGTAATACCTTGTAGTATTTGGTAATACACTGTAATACTTTGTAGTATTCAGTAGTACACTGTAATACCTTGTAGTATTCAGTAATATACTGTAATGCCTTGTAGTATTCGGTAATACACTGTAATACTTTGTAGTATTCAGTAATACGTAATACACTGTAATACCTTGTAGTATTCGGTAATACACTGTAATACTTTGTAGTATTCAGTAGTACACTGTAATACCTTGTAGTATTCAGTAATATACTGTAATGCCTTGTAGTATTCGGTAATACACTGTAATACCTTGTAGTATTCAGTAATATACTGTAATACCTTGTAGTATTCAGTAATACACTGTAATACTTTGTAGTATTCAGTAATACACTGTAATACCTTGTAGTATTCGGTAATACACTGTAATACTTTGTAGTATTCAGTAGTACACTGTAATACCTTGTAGTATTCAGTAATATACTGTAATGCCTTGTAGTATTCGGTAATACACTGTAATACCTTGTAGCATTCAGTAATATACTGTAATACCTTGTAGTATTCGGTAATATACTGTAATGCCTTGTAGTATTCGGTAATACACTATAATACCTTGTAGTATTCAGTAATATACTGTAATACCTTGTAGTATTCGGTAATACACTGTAATACCTTGTAGTATTCAGTAATACACTGTAATACTTTGTAGTATTCAGTAATACTTTGTAGTATTTAGTAATACACTGTAATACCTTGTAGTATTCGGTAATACACTGTAATGCCTTGTAGTATTCGGTAATACACTGTAATACCTTGTAGTATTCAGTAATATACTGTAATACCTTGTAGTATTCGGTAATACACTGTAATACTTTGTAGTATTCAGTAATACACTGTAATACCTTGTAGTATTCGGTAATACACTGTAATACTTTGTAGTATTCAGTAGTACACTGCAATACCTTGTAGTATTCAGTAATATACTGTAATGCCTTGTAGTATTCGGTAATACACTGTAATACCTTGTAGTATTCAGTAATATACTGTAATGCCTTGTAGCATTCGGTAATACACTGTAATACCTTGTAGTATTCAGTAATATACTGTAATACCTTGTAGTATTCGGTAATACACTGTAATACCTTGTAGTATTCAGTAATACACTGTAATACTTTGTAGTATTCAGTAATACTTTGTAGTATTTAGTAATACACTGTAATACCTTGTAGTATTCGGTAATATACTGTAATGCCTTGTAGTATTCGGTAATACACTGTAATACCTTGTAGTATTCAGTAATATACTGTAATACCTTGTAGTATTCGGTAATACACTGTAATACCTTGTAGTATTCAGTAATACACTGTAATACTTTGTAGTATTCAGTAATACTTTGTAGTATTTAGTAATACACTGTAATACCTTGTAGTATTCGGTAATATACTGTAATGCCTTGTAGTATTCGGTAATACACTGTAATACCTTGTAGTATTCAGTAATATGCTGTAATACCTTGTAGTATTCGGTAATACACTGTAATACTTTGTAGTATTCAGTAATACACTGTAATACCTTGTAGTATTCGGTAATACACTGTAATACTTTGTAGTATTCAGTAGTACACTGTAATACCTTGTAGTATTCAGTAATATACTGTAATGCCTTGTAGTATTCGGTAATACACTGTAATACCTTGTAGTATTCAGTAATATACTGTAATACCTTGTAGTATTCGGTAATACACTGTAATACTTTGTAGTATTCGGTAATACACTGTAATACCTTGTAGTATTCAGTAATATACTGTAATACTTTGTAGTATTCAGTAGTACACTGTAATACCTTGTAGTATTCAGTAATATACTGTAATGCCTTGTAGTATTCGGTAATACACTGTAATACCTTGTAGTATTCAGTAATATACTGTAATACCTTGTAGTATTCGGTAATACACTGTAATACCTTGTAGTATTCGGTAATACACTGTAATACCTTGTAGTATTCAGTAATACACTGTAATACTTTGTAGTATTCAGTAATACTTTGTAGTATTTAGTAATACACTGTAATACCTTGTAGTATTCGGTAATATACTGTAATGCCTTGTAGTATTCGGTAATACACTGTAATACCTTGTAGTATTCAGTAATACACTGTAATACCTTGTAGTATTCAGTAATATACTGTAATGCCTTGTAGTATTCGGTAATACTTTGTAGTATTTAGTAAAACACTGTAATACCTTGTAGTATTCGGTAATATACTGTAATGCCTTGTAGTATTCGGTGACACACTGTAATTACTTGTAGTATTCAGTAATACACTGTAATACCTTGTAGTATTCAGTAATACACTGCAATGCCTTGTAGTATTCGGTAATACACTGTAATACCTTGTAGTATTCAGTAATATACTGTAATACCTTGTAGTATTCGGTAATACAATAATAGTAATACGTTGTTATATGGATTATTAAAACTTTAAACACGGTTGCTATTGCCCGCTATGACGTAAGTTGTAACCAATGACATGCCGCCCTTTACCTGGGTAATAAAGCTATATATGGGACTTTTCTGTCATTTGTATTTGGATGTCCAGTGTGATATTTAAGATGATTTAAGTTTGTTGTTTTTGTCCTCAGTGATCATACATTTTCCCCCGCCATTAGCTTGACTTTCGTGTAAGTCACTAGTCGAAAACCAACAACCGTTGCAAAGAGGCTACAATATACACTCGACGACAGCATGTTGAATAAACAGTGGTACTCTGTAGTTTGACAAATCATTAGTATTATCCCTATTGTTTTTGTTTAATTTTTTATATTTTCAAATATCTATACGCCAATAAGATGAACACTACTGCGTTACCTAAATTAGACCAAAGCTAAGTTGTTTATTTTTGAGCTTCAAAGATTATCTTTAATTTTGTAAACTTTGGGACGACAATATTTCTAATTGGGAATTTTTAACATCGATATGCGTGTGGCGTGGTGGAATGCAGAGGCAAGGGGGGATTGCGGGATTCCTACAATTTCGTATCCTGATACTATAATATGCACTAATCATTGCTCCCCATGTTAGGATATATATAACTTGCTTCAGAGGTCCTGCAGTGTTTAATACTGGCTCTAATATTCCTTGACGGTGTTCTTGTAAGTCGAAATATCGAAGTTTTTTTCGTGCATTCTTATCACCCTAATTTTTTAAAAAATGTTGCAGATTAAAACAAAATAATACCAATACACCAATTCATAACAAAACAATTACATTTCCCGTTGTAAAAACCGGCGTATAAAAAAAAATTCCGACGAAATAGAATCTCTTTAGAAAATTTTTAGGCGATGTTTTATAGAACTGGAGTGTTGCACTAACTAATCGTTTATAATCTACACTTTGTGCTAAAAATGCATGAAGTATAAACTAGTATATAAATAACTAGCTCTATTATACTTCGTTTAGAAAGCGTTATACTATTTGACAGCCTGAGCGCTAATGAGAGGGTGGAAGGGAAGCGGAAAAGAAAATGAGATAAAAGACGTGCTGAATTACCTCCTTTTTTTTACTGCGTTATATTAAAATAGCAAGTGGTAACAAACTATAAAATGTCGTGCTTCTTTGTTTTGTTTAATAACTTTTTGTGTCTAGTAGCATGATTCGGACAAATACGTTTTTAAGCGTTTTAATAAATGTAGTTTACATCTTATGTAATTTTGGAGATATCGTAGATATATATTACGTTAATTATGCTGAACCTTATTAAGTGCACAATTTGTCAAGGCTGTTATTGGTCGAAAAACAAAAAGGACATATATAAAATCACTGTTTTGTCTAGAAAGTGTTTAAAATTTAGAACGATATCTTTTTTATTTGAACTTACTTTTGTTTTGTAGTGTTGAAGTGTTTTATTTTCTTTCTATTTTGCTTATTTACAAAGGTTTATTATTTTTTTTATTTTACTAAACATTTTTTACAATTACTTGGCAGAAATATTTCACAGTCCTAAAGGTTCTGGACTGATATGTAGCTCTGCCAAAATTGTGTAAAAGCACAATGTATATATGTTAGAAATCAGATTATATTTGTATCAGTTATTTTTCTGTTTATGTCTTTCTCCATGAAGTATTAACGAAAGTTCAAGAGACTCGAGAAAGTGATTTGATAAAATGAATGCTGGAGTTATCAACTGTATTGTTAACAGGCCCCAGAATAATCTGAGGCGTTTTGTACGTTAAATGACTTGGGACTGGGTGAATTTTAGCAAAAAATGGGAAAATAAAAATATCTTTTTCTCTCAGTACTTTCAGAAATGTTAACAGCGTGTATGAGCTGGTCCTACCTACACCATATTTTATAACCAAAAACGTCGCCCAAGATTGTAGGTTTGGCATAGTCATGACTATTGATTGAGCGTTGTTCAAGTCAGTTCAGCCAGTTTTAATATCAATTCTCTAGTTAACTGACGTCAAAGATTAAATCTTTTTAAAACAAAATTAAGCCTGCAAAGGAATAGCGGCGGAGTGGATTATTTCAATGCTAAGAAAGCAGAAAGGTTTAAAGCCAGTCAACTTTCAGAAACAAAAAATTTTAAAAACAAAATAATTAGCAGATATTTAATCAAATTTCAGTATTTTTATTGCTTTTTTTCGATTTGTTTGATTTTAAGTGGAAATCCACCTTAACGGAAATGGTTTTTATATTCTTATGTGGTTAAGTTTTTCTGTGATTGGTTAATGTGCAGAAAATATACTACGGAAAAACGAGTGTCAGTTGCACCTATTTTTCAATGCCATACTCCAGAAAGGTTACACTTTATAATTTGCTGAATATCGAGCAAAATGACAATTTGTAGAGAAATTCATTCCAAAATTATTTACTCAAAACATTATTTTTATAAAACAGACAAACGTTCGCGGTAATGGGAAACAAAGGTCAAACTTTTTTTTTTATTTTCTTCACTTAAAATGAAGTATGATGTGACATGACAGACATGTTTTTATTATTTATTTTTACTCTAATGTTGACTAGAAGCAATTTAAAGTTTCAATGGTTATGATGTCATAGTTGCGTTAGGCTATACTCATAGTTAGTATGTAGGTCAGATCAAACAAAATTCAGTAAACCTAACAGATTATTGGAAACTTTGATATCTTACCCTGAGGCATATTTATACATAATAAATTGCTAACATACATGTAACAGTAGAAACCTCTGTTCTCCTATAAAGAGCCTTTGAGACTCCTATAGTGAGATTTTTTAGTTCACAAAGAAACACATTAAAAGAGACCTACGTTTATCAAGATCTATGTTTAGATTCAGGATCTTTTTCAGACCATTCGCGTTTTTCTTCTCCCTTTTTATTAACTTATTTTTAGGGGATTACCGTAACATAGCCCATCATCAATCCCGCGCACACGATCCCCGAAATGTAAAGGAATGTCAAGAACCGTAATAATTTAATATTTGGATTGAAACATTTAATAACTTATGAAATATTTATAGCCATTTTTTGCTAAGGGCTGGCTTTCTTTTAGGGCTCATTTTGAGAGCGCGCTACAATGAAATTGATTACCCTTAGTAAATAATTAACGTATAGCGTCAGAAAGATTTTACACAAACAGAAAAACCTCTTCAAAATTTGTTATTGTTAACCTGACATATCCAACTTCAAGAAATAACCAGGAAGGAGATCTGGAAATAAAAAAGAAAAGTTGTTTTTTCTAAAAATACTAAATTAGAGTTTTTAACTCTAAATTTAAGTTTTTAATTTTAATACCTTTTTTAATTGCGATAGCGCGATGGTTTGGTTTCGGCTCAGCCCTACGGCATTCCAAAGTCACATTAATAAAGTTATTTTAAGATAACAAGTGCTATCTTAAGATAACTCTATTAATGTGATTTCGGAATGCGTGTATATTCACATAAATGTCTTGATTGTAAGATAACTCGAGTTATTTTAAGATAACATAAATGTGATAATTCTATCTTTTCTAATGCGCATATGTGTAAATGAACGTTGCTTAGGGTGCGGATACGTAAAGTAGCTCACAAAACAACAGCCTACATGAATTTCCGGCCGTATTGACATTTATTTTGATACGTCATTTGTATTGTCCTTGTGGTGTCGCGTATGTGCTCTGCTGTAGAGTTCGCTCTGCGGTGGAGAACAAGATGCATTTTGTTAGTTTTGTGTTGTGATGTATTGTCCCGTGTTAATTATGTAAAGAGAATAATTGTAATTTTGGTACTATTTTTAGTTAAATTTTCTGCACATCTTGCACATCTTTTTTCTGCGCATTCAGTCTTCAACATGTAATGACAGAGTCGAACATACATTTTTGTATTAAATTTGCTGTTGAGTGAAATTTTTCTTTCATACATTACAGGAGTTGTCCTGTATCTCAGCATCTGTTTTAGTTGTTTTCTCTCACATGTAGTTGGCTTGGCTTACGCCACTATATATCTAGTAAGTGTTTATTTCTTATTATATTTTATGTCATCTTACATGTGTAATTTGTTGCTTAAATTTCGTCTTGTAATTTTGTCGTTTAGCGAGTAAAAATAGTTAACTCAGTTAAAATCGTGTAAGCACCTACACTAGTCGATAAGGCCCGCAGAAAAATCTACTTAGTGAATACACAAAAAAAAAAATTTCCCCGTGTTTCCCCGTCGCCTTTATTGAGTAGAGCTTAAAACGCTGCTGAAAATAAATGTATACATTATTCTCTTCAATTAGCGGACACTTAATTAACGGACACTCGAGCGGACAAATTTTTTTGCACGAAATGGCAACTATAGGCTTTTTTTCTCTCCAATTAGCGTACAATCCAAAAAATTAGAGATAAGCATTTAATTTTAAAATATCTATTTTAAACACTTTAAAACTTTACAGGAAATGTCTGCTTTTACAGTCTCAATCTTCTTCGCAAACCAGTCAATCAATTTTTCTTGTCCATAAAACCTATACACAACTGGTATTTCCAGACCATATCCATCTCTACGATTAACTCTCTTTCCACAAACCTAAGCTGTAATCGAAGTGTTCGAGACTTTCAAGAACATGAAAAATATTTTTGATATGTTTTGTGGCATGTGTACAACAATGCTTTCGTTTTGTAAAGAATCAGTTCTTATTATTGCTATTGCATTTCCGTCCACTTCGTTAGATGGCTCATGCCTGAATTGTAACAGCTCCCTGTAATAGTACTCATTCCAATCCTTTTCGATGAGTATGGGTATGTTGACCTCAATATCTATGTTAAACGACAGTTTGAGCGTTAAATTCAGTTAAACCCTGCCATTCATCTAGTGATTAGTGCAGATATACGTTATACTAAAACTCTGTTGAGTTGTTATAGAAAGAAGTTTTCTGCAAGTGCGATTCAAATAAAATTGAGTTATTTATAAGACATTAAATGCCAGTTGGATCACTTAAACCGTCACACATCATGGCGGAGTGCTTTATTCAGATGTACTGTACCCCCTACCTGAACATATATTTTAAAATCTCACAAGTAGCGGTGAAAAAAGCACGAAATAACTACACCATATTAAAACCTTTTCCAGCAGGATTAGCCACCAAACATTTTCTATTTTGCAAAACGTTGTCACGATGGCTCAAGACACATAAAAACTAGTCCGTTAACTATAAACCCAACATACATTTTAAAAATCAGGGAACATTTTTTTGTTTTTTTTAAGAAAAAATACAGAATTTATGTCAATATTTCTTTGTGTATCAAAGCTACATTGGCCAAACATGCGTTTCCTACTGATCACAGTGTTTGTATTCCGTGAATTATGTTTAGCATGGGTAAAATTCATGGTATTGTTGTTTAAAAAAATTGTCAAATTAAGTCCACTTGAGATATTTGAACTAAGTCTGTCTACAAAAAACAGTTATTCACATTAATTAATCAGCTCAAAAAATATCTGCAAACTAATTACAGACGATGTGGCATCCACAAAAAAAAATAGTCCACATGGAATTTAATTCATGTGAAACATAATTCAGTGGTTCTATATTGTTATCCATTAACATCTTAGCTTTAACTGATTAACTGTACAGAGTCAAGCATGGTATTCCAATATTCCCGCATATACTTAATGAAAATCATACTATATATCACAAAACTTTGTTAAAATTTAATTGAAATGGAGTTCTTTAATAGTCTGGATGTAATACAATTTTCTCAATGAATGTGTAGTCTACGAAGTCTGTTATTTCTATTTGTCTTTTTGTGACCATGTCAACAGAATTGAAAACATTGTTTGGATTTTTATAAAGCAATAAGGAAAAAAGAATCAACAAGCATTGCAGTTAGTGAGTGACATACATCGCTACTTTTTGGCCACAATGGACCAGTGTCAGTGTTGCAAGTGTTTGATTGTGCGTCAAAACCAATACATATGTGTTCAGGCTGAAAATATAATCAACAAGTCACCAAGCCCAAAAAATACCGTCAATGAAGAAACTTTATGAAATTCCTGAAACTTGTACTTGAAAAGAGCAATTGGCTTTTAAAAATTGATTCTGGACCTATTTGTATTCATGAAAACGGCACACAGTTATAACCTATGGTATAAAGCCAATAGCACTAGTGGAACAAATACTCCACATAAATGTTTTTCTTTTTGATTCAGCCTAAAAAACAGCAAAAATGCAATGTGTACCAACTAGGATTTTTCTATATAAAAAATTTTTTTCAATTAAGAACAACGAGTTTCCATTCATTACTATCTGCATGCATGAATAGATGGGTTTGTTTATTTATATATTTCCAGCATTAAAAAATAATTATTTGAGGAAACTTCTTAAATGTTTCCATTCATTACTATTTGCATATATATAAATGTTTTTATATTTCTTATTTTTGCAACGTTAAAAATAATTATTTGAGGAAATTTCTTAAATGTTTGTTAAACTTTCACACAACTGTTTAAAAAGTTATGCAGACTTTTACTTTGGACTAAAACGTTCTTTTACTTTATTTTTTTATTGTACATGAAGCAGAGACCAGTGTCCTTCTAGGGTTATTAAGAAATATTTACGTTTTATTTAGGTTAAATCTTGGCATTCATTTTTTTGCTTTGCTAAATTGTATTTTTGGTAATATAGAACAGACAGCCAATTACTGATATGAAAAATCGTAAGAATAATATTAAACGAAGATCCATACAATGTAAATGTAAGTCCTTGCTTTTTTATTGCTTTAGACTCCTCAAATAGAAATATGTGAACACATCTTTTAGAGTACTATTAGACCTCTATGTATTGTCTGCAAATTCCGGAGAATTGCTTCAATATTTTATTGTTTTGTGTTTTGTTTTCTAGTGGAGAAACTGATTACATTACAACGAACGAGTGAATGATCAGTGAAAAACAATCTAAGAAATGTATGGATGCTGAGTCGTTTACAACACATGTAAAAAAGTGCGCCAAATATAATTTTTTTAAAAAAATCTGCCGAATTTATGGATACTGTGTCGTTGATAGCAAGCACAAACTGTGTATTTGCTTTCCCCTCTTGAAAATTTTAGCGAATGTGTGCATGAGAGTTCTGTAACCATGGAACCAATATACGTCTTATGTGCTTTTAACAGAACACTGTGTGGTGAAAATCAATATAAGAATTGCGTCAATGCTGTGGCGGTTTCACGCGCTGTTAGTAAAAGTATGGATGCTGTTTCTAACAAAACATTATAATCAATGCAAAATGTTATTTTTACATTTGTTAATGCTCGGGAACTGCAATCTTTCTAAAAAGAGTATGAATGTCATGTCAAGCAAAAAAGGTGTACTAAGCTATGTTGTGGAAATCATTGCAGCAAATATAAGGTCGTGTTCCCATAAGTTCTTAAAAAGATGATGGATTTAGTGCAGCTCTGTCGGTAGAGCGTTTGAATCATCTCCTCTACTTGAGATTATAAGTTCAATGTCCCCCCATTGTCTAGTTAGTTTGTCATTTCATAAAGATTTTTGTAGCAATGGGAGCTAAACACTGGAAACCTGGTCCATCCTGAAATCCATTGAGCACAGACCACATTAAATATAAATCACCATCAGTGGTTTGAGGCAGAATTGTAAGAGAATTTACATACTGGATGGTTCTTTTGTTATGAAAGTTTTTTTGCAGTAACTTTAATGACTAAGGTGTCTTTTTATGCCACTACCTGTACACATGATAGAGCTTAAAAGTACTGCCAAACTCTTTTTCCATGTATTGGAATAAAATGTTAGTGTTGATCATGTTGTTGTTATTTGTTTCTTTACAATACATATTATGACTGCTAGGTGATATATTTCTCTGTTTGCTATTACTTTTCCTAAAATTCATAGTTTCCAAATTAATTGTATTCATTTCCAAAGTTTTTTCGTGTAACATTTCTGTGATCTAATAGCAAGATTCTTAAAGATTAATTGTTTTTTAGTGAAGAAACTGATTATTGAAATCCACTAGCTGTTACTGTTTTGCCAATTTATATAACCAAAAATTGCAGCAAGCTCAACTGACATCCAGTTATACAATGGCAAGTGCCTTAGCACAAGCAGATCGATATTAACAAATATGTTCTTGCTTAATTAGTCTTATATATTAATTCGGTATATAACTTCACAATAAAAATAAATACGAGAAGTTTGATTGATGATGACATTTTTTATTTTATTTTAACGGATATTTCGTCTTGTTACTACAAGACAATTATCAACGTAAATTGTTACAATTATCTCAAAAGTTTTTTAAATATAATTTTCAACAACTACGCAATACACAGAGGACGTATAAAACAATACTTAACGAAACATATAACACATAACGGCATACCCAAAGGTATATAAACTATATACCGTTGGTGAGGGTAACGTCCACCGCGCGGTGCACAAATGCACTCCTCCCCTTGTTGACTATAAATAATATTTATCTTAAAACAATTTTAATGGAACAGATAATCCCTGTACATTAAGCGTGGGACTGTTATCACAAATATAGATGGCCTCAGCTATTTTTTTCTTTTTAAAGTGGTGAACATTATCTATCAAAATACTGAAGTTCTTTTGTTCACCAAGTTGGTAATTCTCAATGACTGAATGTTTTAGGATGTGAGAGTTCTTATCGCGTTTTTGGCGGTCTATCTTTCATTAAGCCTCCTGGCTGTTTCACCAATGTATGTAGCATCGCACTATTCCACCGGACAAGTATATTTGTACACAACACCATGTTGTGTTCATCCTTGGTTCTATTTCACAGAAAATAGCAAACATAACATTTTACATTGATCAGCAATGCGTGGCTTGACATTGGCTGATAGAAACTGTTTAAAAGTGTTAGACGCTTTACTAAGCAGTTACCATTATTTTCTAATTCGCTTTTCTTAAACGAAATTAACCTTATTTATTTTCCCGTAGCCAGACTTGACAGAATAAAAACCATGAAAGGTGTTATTGGAGATTCATTGGTGTCTTCTTCAGAAACAGTGTCGGCATTTTGAATGTTGAAATTTCGCTGTGTGTTATTAATTACATTAGATACAACTGCTTCGGGATAAGTTTTTTATAAACACATTTTTTAAGTGATTTAGTTCGTATTTCAGATCTTGTGATTAAGAGCATATATTAAACGCTCTCAACACCAACCATTTAACCGTTTCAACTTTCCATTGGCGTGATGCAGATGAATTCTAGTGCATTTATATGTCAGTGTTCGTGTCTTTTCGATAAATAGATGTGTTTTTACATCAAGAAAGGCTATGTAGTTATCGTTTTTAACTTCATATGTTCACTGGATATTCGAATGGTAACTATTAAGTGTGATCAGCACATTGTTTATCTGGTTTTCATTACCAGTGTCATCTACATATTTCTTCCAAAATTTTACTGAATTTTTTAATTTTGGGACTATTTCATTCTCCAACTCAACCATGAAGATATGCTAGGACTGGTCCTAGAGGCGAGCCCATTGCTACACCATCTACCTGAATATAAGTTGGTTGTTAAAACTGAAATGTACATGTTTTGTACATGAGATTAATAGATGTTTCATTTCCTCTCGCTTAATTTTTGTTTCTATAACTTTTTCAGCATATATCTTTTGCAATATTATGTCTATCTTTTGTTCCAACGGAACGTTGGTGAATAAACTAGTGACGTCAAAAGGTACTAGTTTGTAATTATGAGGTATCTTTTCTCCTTTCAATGATAATATAAAATCTAAAGAGCTTTCAGTAGTATATGTTGACTTTGTCAGCGGTGTTAAAGATATCGCGAGGTAGTTTGATGTGTTGTAAGTAGCAGATCCAATATTCGATATGATGGGTCGTGATGGTAAATCGTCAGCTACTGTAGAATTAGGTGGTATCTTGTGAACCTTGGCGGTACCATAAAACTGAGCAGGGCTGGAACCTTGTGGATACAACTTTTTGTATTCGTTTTCTGTGCTCTCTGAACTTGATTAATTTGTTTTCTTATTGACATTTGGTGTTATATACATAGTGGTTGTATTATAAGATGGAGCGTAAATATCTACGCAAATGTTTATCGTCGTCTTGTGTTTAATCCCCTTTTAAACTGCCTTATCCCAAAAGAGCCAAAGCTCTTTTGTTAAAATTATTCTTCTATTTGATTTTTAATATTAATTGTTAATCAACCGCATTTGATGTGGTACTTTAATATCAGATTTTTATTTCCTTAAAGGGCGGAAGAAATTTACATCTGTAAGGCTTTAACAAAAAAGTTAGGAAAGAATTGGCAAGTCAGGAGCAATCCATACACATAAAGTTGGCTAACATTTGCGAAATTGCCTTCACAAAATATTCAGGTGAGAATTCCCGATTTTAAAAGCAATCCATACATAACACATTCGGTTATGTTGGTAAATCGAGCCTCTGATAAGTAAGAGATACAGTTATTTCCGCAAATTAGACCTTTGATAATCATTCAGGAAAGAGCTCCTGTTTCTAGAAGCAATCCATACATCACAGATTCAGTTGTTTCGGTGGATTGGCCCATTGTTAAGCATTCACGAAAAAGCTTCTGTTTCTAGAAGCAATTCATACATCACAGATTCGGTTATTTCGGTAAATTGAGCCATTGGTAAACATTCAGAAAAAGGATCCTGTTTCTAAAAGGAATCCGTACATAATAGATTTGATTGTTTCGGTGAGCTAGGTCGTTGAAAAAAAATTTAGGAAAATGGTCCTGTTTCTAGAAGCAATCCATACATAGCAGGTTCCGTTGTTTTGGTGAATTGGGCCTTTCATAACACCGAAGTCGGCACTTGTCTATGGCATTATCAGTTAAGCCCTGCAGATTTCTCTCGTTTCGCTTAATTTTGGCCGGAAATGAATTGTGTCTAATGTATTATCACATATACGAACTCTACTTGTCTTGTTTCGATGAATTGAGGCCTGAATACTTTTGTATATAGCGATTATCTCTTGGTTGAACGAAACCTTTTTTTGTTTCACAACATTAAAACTTGTTAACATATACTGGAATAAACTTTAGGCAAACGTGTATCACGTCGTCTTCGTTACGGATTAATCTGTTATGCTTTCGAATATAGAAGAATCCGTTTTTTTTGTGAAACAATTGTTAATATATATTGAACGATTGTAGTTTGTAGTTGTAGTTTCTTGATGAAATGTGTTTGTGTATTTCATAGACTGAAGTTATAAATTATACTTTCAGGTTTATTGAATGGTTTTATGATGGTTCTCATAATGTATATAAATGTACTGACAGTAACTCAATTTTTCTTTGTAGTTTCCTCAAATAATTATTTTTTTCAAAAAATTAGCATCTGTGGCATCACAGAATGTTTCACAAGAAGATTACTACTTCTTTATATATTGCTTTTTGTTAATATAGAAAGTTTTTTATGTGATTACTTCAAAAAAAATATGATCAAGCTTGTGGCCATCCTTTTTAATATATTACATAGCATGCCCGGAATGATATTTTGAAACATTCACTTTCTGTTTGATAGCCCATTGTGATTGATTTCAATTTATTTCCACAAATGAATATATATAATACAGTGCCACGTATGAGGTGAGCTAGTTTTACGTATACTATACATCTCGTATTATTATAAGAAGCAAATAAGTACTTGTTAAAAAAATATATTCTACAAATAGTTGAAATAGTATACAGCTAATAGTTTTGATTGAAGTAGAATGAAATGAATGCGGGCTAAAAGACTTTGGAACAAACTCAATTTCTTTATTCCCTTTATAGTTCAGAAACATATTTTAATGACTTGACACAAGTTGATAATATAAATTGATTACAAACAATAGAACATGCTGCGTGGAGTGAGTGAGGAGGAGAAGAAGAAAACTGTTTTGAACATAAACGATGAAGATCCGTCTCGGAGATGGAGACCCGTCACGTCACATTAATTTTAATTGGGTTTTTATAGTTTTTTCGCGCACTTTCACATTGTCTTCTAATCTCCGTACGAATAGGACAAGCGTGTGGTAAAAGTGAGAATCGAAAATATCGTAGTTCTTGATTGAAATCTTAACGTAAAGAGTTTCTTCAAGCAGCAAAAAGGAAGCAAGTAGCTAGACATTTCTTTTTTGAGTATGCCGACTTCTTCTTCACATCTTTTCAACAGCTCTAATTCAATCAGAACAACTCTTTTAAATTTCATCGACAATCCTTTAAAAAATACGATGTAGTATATATTGGGAGATATTTTTGTGTAACAATATTTTCGTTGTTGCCACTATTTTTTGAGCCCTACAGTACCTCTATCCGAATGTTTTCACAATAAATGTAAAATCGTGATATACGAAGTGTCAAGAAATGTAACAACAATTCTACTTACCATCAATTCCGGTATTTTCCATCCATTGGGATGACACTTCATGAAGTCTACCCATAGTTGAGAACTGTTTTGTGATGGCGGCATTGTAGCCAATAAATCCAATGCTAATTGAATGTGTTCCTTCAAATATGAAAAAGTAGAAAATAAAGTATGATGACACAACATGTATCAACAAAAATGTATTTGAGTTTGTTTCACTATCCAAAATTCAAAACAACAGACAAAATGTTTTTGAATATCAAGCCAAAAAAATCTGTATATTTTGAGATAAAAATATAGTATGTTCCCTAATTCTAATAACCATATCCTAATACTGTATATATTTAGAAATAAAAACACATTGAGCAAAATATTTCAGCATCAAGCATTCGTTGTAAAATTTAAAAACTTTAAAAATTGTAAAATTTAAACCCTCTACTTCTATTTTATACATAAACAGTATTGGCTCTCAAGTTTTACTACCATACAATATAATTTTCAACATTTATAATTTTTATCAGAGTCTCCACAGATTTACATACTATGTAATTCAATTCTCCTTTTATTATCTGCCTTCTTTGTTTCTTGTTTGTCCTTATATGCATTGCTTCTGCCCATGAAATAAGGTGTCGTTGTCCTTTTCGCTAGCTGTTGTTATTTTTAAATTTTTCACGGAGCAACTTTCCCATTTTGCTAGATCTTTTTCAGAGAGAAGATATATTCAGATGATAGAATATATCTTACCTACTTTAATCATAGAAACTTTGCAAGATTGAATTGAATTGAAGAAGAATTTTGAAAAGTGAAATTAAATTTCGTGAGATAAATTTTTGCCATGGCACCATTATGCGATTGTTTCATGAAAAGTACATACACATTTTCAATGTGTTTATTGAAATTTCAACACGTTCTTGTTTCAATTATTCCTTTTGAAATTCACTATATTGGTCAGGAAGGAATCATTTTTAGCTCGAAATATAATTTTTCTGCACTTCACTCACAAGCTACCTAGATATACAACCACCTTCAATCTACATTCGCTCGGCGTTCATTTTTTTAAATAATGAAACAATATTCAGCAACCTTTCCCAACAAACTATCTGATGCTGATTAATTAAGTCTCAAATGATCCTCCATTATAGAAAACTTCATAGATTGTTATTAAACAATTGATATTTTATACTCTTAGCCTTTTACTTTGTGTTTAGTACTCTACTGTGAGTTCCTGTGTTATGATAGTTATCCTTTTTAAGCAATTTAGTTTGGTGCGGTTGTCTATACCATGGCAAACAACTCTGTTTGTGAGTGACCACGGTAAAATATACAGTATGAATTAATGGCCCCTTAACTCACCGCTGGAGGCAAAAAAGAAGGTGAGATAACTCTTGTACACGCCTAACTGGCTGGCCATCTCCAAAGGCTTTCAGTCTGTCTAGCCATAAATTTGGCCAGAAGACCCAGCGTTGTCCCTTCAAACCACCCTTATAATCATTTTTTCTTTCTCTATAAAAGAAAGCTTAAATAACTAGGCCAGCCATAAATTATAATATGAAATGTTGTGGAAGGTTGAGCTGGGTATCCTGGCTACAGCCTCTGCTGTCTAGTGTAAGTGGCGGCTTCTCAAGTTTGTAGATACCGATGATGGCGTAAATAAATAAATCTTAGTGTTATATTTCCTTGTCTGAAAACAGGGTAGAGGGTGGGGAACAAGGATGCAGTAGTCCGTAAACCGCGGAGCGCCCTGCAGTGCAGCGGATAGACGCAGAAGCGATGCGCTCCGCCCTGACATGGTCACCAGGTCTCTACATTATATGGATTCTTGGATCTCCTGAAAAAATCATCATTATATCCATTTTTTATACATATGGTCAATATATCAATATTTAGAAGCCCGTTCATTCCAGTGCATATGGACATAATATCCATTCTACATTATCGATATATTGTCCGTTTTTTATAGTGAGGATGTTGTAAAAACAAAGCCCTTAGAAGTCAAAAAAGTCATAACGAGGACATTTTAAACCTTGTCAAAACCCAACCCAACAACTTTACTATTTAAATCTGACTGTTCAAATCTTCGTTGTCGAACCATTAACTTTTGATTAATCACGATAGAAAATTCGAAGAGCTTAAATTTCTGATTTGTTGAATTTCCGCGCCCGAAGGCGTAGGAAATTCTTTAAAACCGTCGTTTTTTCTTTTGGAGCATTTTTTGAGAAAAAATCGACCCTGGGATTTCACGTTCCTCTGATTTTTTGTTACCTAAATGTCATTTTAGGCCAAAATTGGTCCAAAAATTAAAACCACTTTGTTTTCCAAAAAATTGACACAGTTAACAAAAAAAGTATGCTGAACATGATTGTGACATCAAAATTTCGATTTTTGGCCACCTTAAATGTCATTTTAGGCCAAAATTGGTCCAAAAATTAAAACTACTTTATTTTTCACAATATTTGGCTCAGTTAACAAAAAAAGTATGCTGAACATGATGGTGACATCAAAATTTCGATTTTTGGCCACTTTAAATGTCATTTTAGGCCAAAATTGGTCCAAAAATTAAAACTACTTTATTTTTCACAAAATTTGGCACAGCTAACAAAAAAAGTATACTGAACATGATGGTGACATCAAAATTTCGATTTTTGCCCACCTAAATGTCATTTTAGGCAAAAATTGGTCCAAAAATTAAAACTACTTTATTTTCGACAAAATTTCGCACAGATCACAAAAAAATATGCTGAACATGATGGTGACATCAAAATTTTGATTTTTGGCCACCTGAAATGTCATTTTAGGCCAAAATTGGTCCAAAAATTTAAACCACTTTATTTTCGACAAAATTTGGCACAGTTAATAAAAAAAGTATGCTGAACATGATGGTGGTATCAAAATTTTGATTTTTTGCCACCTGAAATGTCATTTTAGGCCAAAATTGGCCCAAAAATTTAAACTACTTTATTTTCGACAAATTTTGGCACAGTTAATAAAAAAGTATGCTGAACATGATGGTGGCATCAAAATTTCTTTTTTCTCAACTAAATGCCGTTTAAAACCATAAACGTTTCAATCGGAAGACTTTCAACCATGAATGATAGGCTATAATTTTTGTTCGCAGTTTCTTTTAAAGTGTGTGTTTATTATGACACGTTTCGTTTTGTTTGCGTTTGTTGTAAGATGTAATGTCACTTGTCAATTAGCAGGTTGTCATCAAATATTTTGGTAGCGAGCGGAAATTCTTATAGCAC
This sequence comes from Hydractinia symbiolongicarpus, assembly GCF_029227915.1. Taxonomy (NCBI): domain Eukaryota; kingdom Metazoa; phylum Cnidaria; class Hydrozoa; order Anthoathecata; family Hydractiniidae; genus Hydractinia; species Hydractinia symbiolongicarpus. Next base: position 11,797,200 of record NC_079878.1, read on the forward strand.
CCAGGGCTTCTTGTTTCCATTTTAAAAAAGCTGCAAAAGATAAATAAGAATTTCATGCATATCGTTACTTATCGGTACTGGCATGGATAGAACTTGATGATGTGGTTACAAAAGATTGCGTAACAAAGCGTACGGCGGTTCTTATTATTAATGGCAATTAAAAATAATTAAAATACCCCGATATCGAATTGAACCTTCGATTTTTTTGTAGATTAATGGAGCTTATTCTGTTCACCGCAATTTTGCACACAAAGAGACGGAAAAAAGGTATAACTGTATGAATTTTAAATTTTGAATTGATTTGGATTATTGTTTGTTGCAGTATGAAACTAATTACTGCACACCATGTTGTTCTTCCATTTGAACTACCACCTTCAAAGATGGATTGGATTCGAACCAATAACTTTCATGGTTTCACAACAATAGACATTTGCTTGGAATTCACAAAATTCAATGTCACTTCAAATAAAAACACATCATAAAGCTTGTTGTTACAAAATTAATTGTGAGTTAAAAACCCTAGCTAAGTATTACAGGTTTATTGAAACTGTTGTCTCCTTGAATTAACAAACTTTAGACTTCGCCAAAGTTTTTATTAAAGTAAAGGGTGTAGCCAGCTATTTGAAAACTTTTGTTGCAGCCAACTGGTATTCGGCTATTTTTGCTTTTTAGGCAAATTTTTTAAAAAATTCACGTTAATTTAAATACAACCTAGACCCGGGACGACGTTGTACTTATGAAACATAATACAAGTTAACCTGGAAAGAGGTCAGGGAAGGGCAACAAAAAGTTAGTATGTATCACCATGCTCGACAGCATGACTACATGTATTAATGTAACTGTTTCTCTTTTATTACTTGCAGAGTAATGAATTACCCAATGGGTTATAGCATATGCTTGCCATTTATAAAACAACGCCTCCATCCATGATCGTACGCATTTAATATTTTGCAACGTGAAATTCATCCTTGAACAAAATTTAAAATTTTAGGCCTACTAAATATCTTGAATTAACATTTAAGGTCGATTTTGATCACATGAAACGTGTACAACTGTTCTAAATTTTAACGAGCTTGTTCGAAAACGCATGCTGTACAAAAAAGCAAGGGGAAACTTCATTCTAGTCAATACACAAGCAAGCGAACTGAATTAAGTAATAGGGGAAGATGTTCTATTAGGGTAAATATTTAGGCAAGTAGCCAGGCCCATCCATACCTACACATACAATACTAAAAACAAAATTTAGGAAACTATTCCCGCAATAAATACGATATTGAATGTATTGTGAAGCTAAACAAGGAAAAGCTTATTCTGATTAAAAAACAATTAGACAAGTAGCGAAACCTATCAATTCATCATTAAAAAAGTATCTTGGGGAATAACCTTACGCAATATAAAAAAAGAACAGAATAAAAAAACGTCAAACGATCACTTTTTTCTATTCAAAAATCGAAAGGGCGAGTAGCACACGCGTGCGTATATCATTGCATGTGCATACATCAAAGATTTTGTTAAAGCTCTCTCGCACCAAATGAAATGTTCAATGTTCTAGTAAGCAAATAAAAAAACCTTTCTTCTACTCTGTAAACAGGCAAGGGAGCAAAAGATCCTGCAATACAACCTAACAAAGAGATCTGATAAAAACGACATCGCGAAAGGTGAAGTATTAAATCTCTTGGTCGGCCAATTCGAGACTTTATTTCACTCAGAAAACAGGCACGAGAGTGTGAGACCCATCCATACATCATTTAAAATGAGAATTTTGGAAGTTGCTTTTCACGCTGAATAAAAAGTTAGATATCCATCCATACACTACTAAAAAGGAGATTTAGATAATATCAGATGTCCTAACATGTGAATTCACAGGAAGACTTTATCCCACTCAGTAAGAAGCAGGAACGGGGGAGACTGATTCATACCACCATACAATATTAAAAAGATATTTTGCAAAACCTTCCTTCAGGCGGAAAAAACATACAGCATGTCGTAGCAGACCTGTGTATACAACATTAGTTCTCCTCAGTAAACAACCAAGAAAATGAGAGATCCATCCATACCTTATAAAAATAGAGATTCTATCGATATACATGCATCATTTAAAAAACGCATTTTTTTAATTTACCCTTCTCGCGAATTAAAATATTCAGCACGCCAACCTGGTAGAAAGCTTTATGCTAGACACTAAACAAGGAGTGATGTTTGATGCCCATCGATACACCACTAAGAAGGAGATTTTGGAAAAAAGTCGCAAATACGCTTGTACGAAATAATAAATTAGATGTTCTAACAGCTCAATTCATGGAATACTTTATTTTTTATCTTAACACAGTAAGTTTGCTGGAATGTGGGACACCTATACATACATTTATCAAAGGAGAGATATTAAAACAAACAGTAGATTTGGATAACTATCCATACACAAATAAAAACGATATTTTAGAAAAATAATTGTGTGTCATGTTTTTTTTGCTGTTTATAGGAAGCAGTGTAATTTGATTTTGAACTTTTAATATTTTTAAAACTAAAACCTCATGACAACAATGATAAAAAAGTATATGGACTTTTTTTGTTCGTAGCTGTTAGAAAAACTAATATTGCTAATATTTATAGGACACATTTTAATAGCAGACGATGTTTTATACTGTATAAATATTCATTATAAATAAATGAATGAATAAAAAATGAATAAATAAATAAATAAACTATTCGGAGGAACATAGTTATTAATATAGTGTAACTAGCTATATAAAATTGAGTTATGACTGCATCTTTCACGTTTTACCGGCAATGTTAATTGTCTACATTTATAACGACGATATGGTTGCTACGAAGTTAAGTTATATTGCGCTGTACAAGACCCGTTCTTAAAGCTCTCTAGCCATTGAACGCTACGACTTTCTCATAACCGGTTGAAAATAGCTATTAGTTAATAATAGGGTAAATAGAATTTGATTTAGCTAATATTGCGTGTATTTCGACTCCTAAAAAGAAATAGTACTGTAGCATTTTTTTTGCAAAACAGGAAAATTTGTTGAGTTATTTCTAAAAGGTTTTTTAGTAACACTAATTGACCAAGGCAGTTCACAAGATAGCCCATAGAGATACGGTAACAGGTTCAGTCGCAGATTTTAGGAATAGAGTCATGAGTCATTTTAATTGCAAATAATTTTTATTATTTTGATATTTTTATAATTTTGTTTCTCGGTGTATGTTTGACCCTTGATTCGTCTACTTAAACACTCCTATCTTTGAGTCTTTCAAGAGTGGTATGTTGCTTTTCACGCTGAATAAAAAGTTAGATATCCATCCATACACTACTAAAAAGGAGATTTAGATAATATCAGATGTCCTAACATGTGAATTCACAGGAAGACTTTATCCCACTCAGTAAGAAGCAGGAACGGGGGAGACTGATTCATACCACCATACAATATTAAAAAGATATTTTGCAAAACCTTCCTTCAGGCGGAAAAAACATACAGCATGTCGTAGCAGACCTGTGTATACAAAAATAGAGATTCTATCGATATACATGCATCATTTAAAAAACGCATTTTTTTAATTTACCCTTCTCGCGAATTAAAATATTCAGCACGCCAACCTGGTAGAAAGCTTTATGCTAGACACTAAACAAGGAGTGATGTTTGATGCCCATCGATACACCACTAAGAAGGAGATTTTGGAAAAAAGTCGCAAATACGCTTGTACGAAATAATAAATTAGATGTTCTAACAGCTCAATTCATGGAATACTTTATTTTTTATCTTAACACAGTAAGTTTGCTGGAATGTGGGACACCTATACATACATTTATCAAAGGAGAGATATTAAAACAAACAGTAGATTTGGATAACTATCCATACACAAATAAAAACGATATTTTAGAAAAATAATTGTGTGTCATGTTTTTTTTGCTGTTTATAGGAAGCAGTGTAATTTGATTTTGAACTTTTAATATTTTTAAAACTAAAACCTCATGACAACAATGATAAAAAAGTATATGGACTTTTTTTGTTCGTAGCTGTTAGAAAAACTAATATTGCTAATATTTATAGGACACATTTTAATAGCAGACGATGTTTTATACTGTATAAATATTCATTATAAATAAATGAATGAATAAAAAATGAATAAATAAATAAATAAACTATTCGGAGGAACATAGTTATTAATATAGTGTAACTAGCTATATAAAATTGAGTTATGACTGCATCTTTCACGTTTTACCGGCAATGTTAATTGTCTACATTTATAACGACGATATGGTTGCTACGAAGTTAAGTTATATTGCGCTGTACAAGACCCGTTCTTAAAGCTCTCTAGCCATTGAACGCTACGACTTTCTCATAACCGGTTGAAAATAGCTATTAGTTAATAATAGGGTAAATAGAATTTGATTTAGCTAATATTGCGTGTATTTCGACTCCTAAAAAGAAATAGTACTGTAGCATTTTTTTTGCAAAACAGGAAAATTTGTTGAGTTATTTCTAAAAGGTTTTTTAGTAACACTAATTGACCAAGGCAGTTCACAAGATAGCCCATAGAGATACGGTAACAGGTTCAGTCGCAGATTTTAGGAATAGAGTCATGAGTCATTTTAATTGCAAATAATTTTTATTATTTTGATATTTTTATAATTTTGTTTCTCGGTGTATGTTTGACCCTTGATTCGTCTACTTAAACACTCCTATCTTTGAGTCTTTCAAGAGTGGTATTAGAAAGAATACCTGTCTTTCTTCCCTGCTTTCGCTATTGCCCTATAATTTTTTTGTACGCTTCTCTTATTGAAAAATATCAAAAAGGGAGAAATGAGTTTAGTTTACAGACTAAAGTGTTATTCAATTTTTTGTTTTTCTATGTTATTTGTTTCAGTCACAATGTATATTTTACATGATTTTTTGTTATATATACGTATGTCTTTGTCGGTTTCTTTATCAGAACACGCAATTATAGCAGTAACTTATTACTAAAGTGTAAATCTTTATGATAAATAAATAAATTACTCTGTGAAGCTTGTTTGAATTATTGGCATAATAAGTTCCATAGCAGAAAAAGCTATTAATTATTAATATGAGGGGTGGTAATAAATTGAAATGGGTCATAAAATTTTTCGAAATTTGGTGTTGCTTGTTCAATTTCTCAACACAAGTCAATAATAAAAAAAGGTAGGAAATTAGCTCACTGAAGAGAGAGGGGTATTTCAACTGGCAATATTACCTGTACATATAATGTGACCCTCCTGAAAGTCAATATACTGAATAAAAAATTGACTACTTATTTGAATAATTATGGTATCAAGTTAGCAATATCTCTACACTGTCTCAACTTAACAAGGATTGTCCAGATTTCAGACATTTCTAGCCTAGTTAACTAAGTTTTCTTCGAGATATTAAAATTGATTTTCTTATTTAATAATTTTCCAGTGCAAAACCGAATTAAAATCAACCAATAAACATAAAGCCAGCATGACCACATCTAACATTAAAGATTTCTCAATACTGATCACGTGAGCAAAAAACAATAGAATTTCTTGCCTTAAAGTATTCACAAATTTCTTTCATAAAAGACAAAAAATATCTTCTGAGCAATTGTATTTCAATTGGCATAACTGGTATTTTATTTAATAAAGCATGTTAACATCAAAGATAAATGTATCATAAATGTAAAAAACAACTTTTTAGGACAAAGCATTCTTACTACTAAGTGAGCACACTACACTATTCTTCTTGCTTTAAAAAATAAGATTAAAATAATTCGTTAACAAAATTCAATCTAGCTCAGGCTACAAAAAGTTAATTATATGCTTAACTCAGATATCTTTGAAAAGATGCCATACACTGCCTCTTTTTTCAACAATAAATGCAAATGCACTAGCTCTTTTGGAACATGTATTCAGTATGGAATTAGCTACCTTTCATGTTGATAGAAAATATATTTAAAAAAAGTATTCTGTTTATATAAAAAATCAACTCTGGCCTACTTTTCACCACATCAGATTTTAAAAACTAACGTTTTTCTCAAAAAAATATTTTAATTTTTTTATAAAATTATTATTCAACAGATAACCGAAAAAAACATATCAATTTAAACTTTTTAATAGCAAATTTCCAGAGTTAATGTATACTATTAATAGCATGGCTTTATTACGTATTATGACGTTTAACAGTTAAAAATTTATTGTTGCCAGAAATTGTATCCTGGAAGAATTAATTTTTATATGAAAATTATACCAATAATCATAATTTTCCTCAAAAAGTTACTTTTTGGTCTTATAACAGCAGATCACTGAGAATTTACACAACTAAAAATCTTGTGGTAACATTTTTAAAATTAAAAATCTTGATTTTGTAAACATTATATGCACAAATTCTAAAAAATTATATAAAAAAAATAAAAGTAATTGGAAATATCATCTTTTTTAAAACATCTATGGACACGCTGCGTACAAAAAAAGAATTGTATGGAGCAAAAGATCGAAATGGAACTGAAGTTTAAAAAAAATGTCTTTTAGTAAAAAACACAATCGTTACGGAGAAAATATCACTTGCCGTAAAAATATAGTCTGCGGCCATGTGGAGGGGCGGATGGACATAGCAAACAAAATAGTAGATGATCGCAGTGAATACAACATGGTATGACATAGCCCTCCCTTTGTCATGTATTCCTGCAGTATATATTTGCTATAGGTTACTTCTAACGACAAAGCAATGTGTTTCGTTAATATATTAACACTTTTAAACCACTCCATAAGTGAATAATAAAAAATAAAAAATTGCATGTGCAAATTAACAAATATAGGTTCATTCGTGTTGTTTTTTTCATGGAATTCCTGGTACAATGTGCATATGTTATACAGTGACAGTCTTATCTCTAGTTCTGATTCACTGGTGGGACTGTCAAGATTGAGGCCCCAGACGCCTCTTTAGTTTTGATCTTTAATAAATCCCAGTTAAATGAGATGTTCCAAGGGTACAATCTTAACGGCCCCATCACTGCTTCTCTGCTATCGTAATAACTCCAGTTTAAAATGGTGCCAGGAGTAATTCTTGTAAGTAGATGTTTTTTATCTTCTCTTTTTTTCTTATTTTCTGTGATCGCTTTTACTTTCGATTTTTTGTCGATTTATTATTTGTTACTTTTTCTGTTTAAAGTGTAAATGATACAGTTTCCCTGTAGTGTGTGTGGAAAACCAGTTAAAAACAACAGACATGCAATTTTAAGCAATTATTGTGATAAGTGGTCCCACTGTAATTGCAATGAAATCTATACTTTTGAATACCTATTTCATTAAACAAGGTCCAATGATCCTTGGCTATGCCTAAGTTATGTAAATCATGCCATGCCCTTTTTTTATTCCTCAGATACAAATGTTGTAAAAATATGGACAATGCTCCCACTTCCGTAATAACTAAAACAGGTAACGACTAGTCTCCGTAGAACAACCAGAGAACCGGCAGTACTATGACAGAACGAGTGTTCTTGGTTGAGAACCACCAGAAAATGTTGATGAGAAAAAACAATAGCTGACGGAATCATCAGAATAGCGATCGCTGTAAATGCTCCATGCCTTATAAAAAAAAAAAAAAAAAAACTGCAAAATTTCGGTAGAATTTACTATCCCGCCCCTTATTTCCGGGAATATTGAGAATAAATTAGTAGTATATGTCATTATGTTCATTATATCTTTTAGGTTTATATGTACGGCTTTATGCCATAATTAAGAATAAAGATCTATTCACATTCTGGTAGCAGAGGCTAGTTAAGAAGATGGCAACTGGAACAATCATGATGGCACAAAAGTATGGATTGCCCCAATTTTCTGAAGATGGGGATTTTATGGGAAGTAGTTACAGAACTTCCAAAGAAGAAACAAGGACCAGTTGTTTATTTGAGTTTAAATTCAGAAGTACGTCAGCCTTAACGAAAGAAGAATTGAATGAAGAAGATGGTTTAAATAAACTTGTTAATAAAATAAAAGAACTATATGGCATTACTGAAGATCAAGCAATGTTCAATGTTTACGAAAAATTTGAGACCTTTCACCGTTCCAAGACAATGTCGATTGGTGATTATGTAAATGAATTTGAACAGTTGAATCAAAAACTTAAGAGTTTTAAAATTGAGTTACCAACTGCAGTTCTTGCATATCAACTACTAAAAAATGCACATGTACCGAAAGCTACACGTGAACTAACACGTGCTACGGTTCCTTCCCTCACATACGACTCTATAAAAAAACAGATAAAAGCCATTTATGATCAATGTGCTTAAAGTGAAAGTAGTAGAGACAGTAATGATATTGGTGTTGAGCAAGAAGTATTATATGGTCAAAAGTTTGACAGACGACGTTTTAACAATTGGAACACTCGTGGACGTGGCAGAGGTGGTAAATAGTTCAGTGCTAAAAGAAGCCAGTACAACCCTAATGGTCCTGATGGACATCCATTGCAATGTCCCCATTGCAAATCTATAATGCATTTCATGAATGACTGTCCTGATAAGAATAAAGGAAGCAAAGGGCAGGATAAAGTACATGTGCAGTTTTTCGCAAAGGGTGTGGAACAATGCTTTATGGAGCAAGTTGTGTCTGAGTCTTTGAATTGTGCTTTACTAAACTCAGGATGTTCATCGACAGTTTGTGGTAAAAATTGGCTTGACTGTTACATAGACACTATGCCAGAAGGGACAGCTTTAGCTGAAAGTAAGAGTAACAAGTCCTCTAAATTTGGGCCAGGTGGAAGCTTCCCCTCAGTTAAAAAAGTTAACATCTCTGTTAATATGGCTGGAATGCAAGCCCATATTCTTACTGATGTTGTCGATTGTGAATTACCATTATTGTTATCAAAAAAGAGTCTGAAAGCAGCTAATAGCCAACTTGATTTTGTTAATGATAAAGTCACTATGTTTGGAAGAGACATTCCTTTACAACACACGTCAAATGGCCATTACTGTATACCTCTTACACCTAAGCAAGTTGCTGTTAACAAAACATCTCCGGGCGTAAATGCCACCAGAGTTATATTCACAGTCAACGATCTCACTGTAAAATCACCTGAAGAAAAATGCAAAATAGCTACAAAGCTTCACAAACAGTTTGGACATCCCATAGACAGCAGCAAACTGAAAACTCTTCTCCAAGATGAAAATGTTGAAGATAAAGAGTTATTTCAGCAAATTGACAATGTTACAAACTCTTGTGACACATGCAATAGATATATATGAAGGCTCGATCAAGGGCCAATTGTCTCACTACCAATGGCCTCAGATGTCAATGAATGCCTTGCCATGGACCTAAAATTCCTGACAGTTAATCATAAAAAGTTAACCATACTTCATATGATTGATGTGTTCTGTAGATACAGTGCATCAACAATTATCAAATCCAAGAATAAGGAAATTATCGTAGACACAATTCTCAAGCACTGGGTTGCTATTTTTGGCACACCAAACTCGATTTTTTCAGACAACGGAGGGGAGTTCAACAACGAGCTCTTAAAGGGGCACTCCAGTGAAAAAAAATATTTGAAAAAAATGTTATTTTAAGAAGACAATACATAAATATGTCAGAATAAACCTTTTACAATCGTTAAAAATCTTTATTTATACCTTAATGGGGTCTGTAAACATCTTCAATTTTAAATAAATTTGCAAGGTTGCGTAAAGTTGAGAGGACTAGGTCCGAATAAATAGGCATACGTCACATCGTGCAGACAGTCCGTGAGCTCAGCAGCACACCTTCTAAAAGTTTGTTTACTTAGTGTTTATATTGTTCGTTGATAAAACGTCTTGTAGTAATGACGAAGATTTTAACTTAGAAAACATAGAATAGGATAATTAGGATAAACATAGAATAGGATAATCTCTTCATGAAAAAGACTTTACAAAGCTACAGCCACACGACTTCGAACCTCTTGTGTCTCACAAGGGAGAAATTAATAATGATGCAAAGTGACAAGGTGTCTTCTACTAACTCAAAACAACGTTCTGAGCAAAATATTTTTTAAAGAAATAGAAAATATATTTAATTGGCTTTTTTTTAACATTCTTTCCATCACAAAAACTTTATCATTTGTTTCAGTAAAAAAACTTTCTTACTTACAAGCCAATTTATTTTTATTTCACAATTCAGCAATATTTTTCATCCGCACATGCTTTTTTGCACACAAATGCAAACAAATTTTATGTAACGTTGAAATTTTCACCATGATGGAGGACCATTCAAATGCGTGATCGAAAGATCGAATAATGTTCGGGTCGTGATAAGTTGGTAAAACATGAGTATTAATATTGTACAAATAAAAATCATTCTTATGATTATGGTAGGTCATAAATGCGTTGCAGAAGCTACTGACTTATAAGTAGTTGTTTTGACAAAGCTGTTTTAGAAACTGCATTATCAGCATCACATGCAGCCTTAAACATCACAAAGATTGAAGAAAATGAGTACATTTACCCCCTGAAAATATTCGGCATGTCCTTCCATAAAAAAAGCTTCTTTTTTGAAAAACAAAGAATAGAAACTTGATCGCTACGAAAGATGTGTAACTACTTTCTGAGTACGTATATAGCAAAAAAGAAAAAAGTGATTTTTACTGGAGTTCCCCTTTAAGAGATGTAGCAGAACTGTTAAACACAAGAGTGTATACAACAGCAGCAGAATCTCCATGGTCAAATGGTGTATGTGAGCATCATAATTTCATCCTGGAAAATATGATTATGAAAATTGTTGACAACACTAGTTGTTCTGTTGAAAATGCACTTACATGGGCCAATTGTGCCAAGAATGCGTTGCATAATAACCGTGGATTCAGTCTCAATCAGCTTGTATTTGGACGCAATCCAAATCTCCCATCTGTGCTTACAGCCAAGCCTCCTGTTCTTCGAACAGTTACACCCAGTCAATTAATTGCGAATCATCTGAATGCCCTGCATGTTGCTCGCAAAGCATTCATTGAAAGTGAATCTTAAAACAGCACTCAGTCATCAAACAAAGATTTTTATAATGGTGAATTGGTATACTATAAGCGACGTGGAGAGAAAGAGTGGAGAGGACCTGGTGTAGTCCTTGGCATTGATGGAAAACAGGTCCTTGTTAAACATGGAGGAACTTACGTTCGAGTGTCACTTGCAATCAGTGAAGGGACACCGTAGTTGTCAGGAAAGCACAAGTGGAAACCCTCAAGTGAAGAATACTACAACCAAAGAAGAAGATTGCTTTGATGAGATTTCAAACAGCGTAGCGAATGGGTTGCTTGAAAGCGTAAACGATTTTGATATCAACACATCGTCAGAAGTTGTACTTGATGACATTCCTAGTGATCATGCCGTAAATACAAATGAGATCCCTGCTATTTCCCATGCTCAGGTTGAAACAACACATCAATCAAGCATTGAGCAAGAAGTTTCTAACACACCTCGCAATGAACAGTCATTGACAGTGACCCTTCCAAAAGTCAGGGAGAGGGTTAGGTTTATTGATCCTGATACTAATAAACTTGCTGAATTTATGGTTGTTCGTCGTGCTGGTAAAGTAGGAAAATCTGGAGTTGGAGCATATAAGAATTGGTTGAATGTCAAAGATGTTAAAACCAAAGCCATGAAATCAATTGACTTTGAAAACATTTTGGATTGGGAAAAGGTAAACACAGAGTCAGTATATAATGTAGAAACGTCATGTGATGTTAGTGAAGCTCAACATAAAGAATTAACTAAATGGCGTGATTACAATGTTTATGATGAAGTTGAAGACAAAGGGCAAGACATAACCACAACCCACTGGGCGATATCTGAGAAAAGTCATGATGGTAAAACAGAAATTAAAGCACGATTAGTGGCACAAGGTTTTGAGGAGGACACTATTGGTATACGAACAGACTCGCCAACTGTAAACAAGGAGAACTTTCGTCTTGTGTGTAATATTGGTGCAACCCATGGATGGAAAATTTTACAGTCTTGATATTAAAGCTGGGTTTCTTCAAGGTGCCAAGATTGATAGAGTCGTACATCTTCTTCCACCACCAGAAGCTAACACAGACAAGTTGTGGAAACTAAAAACACCTGTTTATGGCTTGTGCGACGCTTCACGCGCTTGGTATGAGACATTATCTAACGAATTCGATAAAGTTGGAGCTACAAGAAGCATTTATGACAATGCATTATTTTTCTGAAGAAAAGAAACTCTCAAAGGTGTAATTTGCTGTCATGTTGACAATTGCTTCTTCGTTGGAAGTGATTTGTTTCATGACACTATCATTGCACATTTACGCAAGACATTCTCACTTAGTAAAGAGAATTCAAAGTCGTTTAACTTTTTGGGATTAGAAATTGAACAAGAGTGTGGTGCACTAATTATTCATCAGCATAATTACATTAGTAACATTTCACCAATTAATTTGACCAATAGTACGTCTACAATTCCACTTACAAAATATGAAGCACGTCAAATTCAATGGGCAGCAAAACAAACTAGACCTGATGCTGCTTACGTTGCCTGTGATTTAAGCACTCGCATAAGACATGGAACAGTTGCTGATGCTCGTAGAGCTAACAAGCAGCTGAAACATCTGCAGCAAACTGAAGTAAAGATTGTTATTTCAAACACTGGAGATGTTAAAGCATCATCGCTCATACTTTTCAGTGATGCATCACATGGAAATTTAATTAATGGCGGCTCACAAGGTGGATTTGTTCTGCTACTGCATGGTGAAAGCAAAATTCTGCCAATTATTTGGAGATCTCACAAGTTAAAATGGGCTGTTAAAAGCGCCATGGGTGCGGAAACCATGGCTCTCTTAGAAGGTGCGGAACATGCTATGTTGATTAGATCCCTAATTAAAGAGATTTTTTCAGTTGATATACCAATTATCTGTATATCAGAAAATAAATCACTTGAGGAAGCAGTCAAAAATACCAACGTCATAGAAGATAAACGATTGTATATTGATATTTGTGCACTTCGTGAGATGGTCGAAAAAGGAGAAATGGGGGAACTCATTCTTACGAAATCAAGTGATCAGGTTGCTGACTGTCTTACGAAAGGCACTGCTTCAGCTGAAAACCTGCTACGTATACTATCCGGTAGAGAACAGTTGAAATACCGTTAAGTTTTGGTTAATTAAAACAAATATAACAGTATGCCAAATGACACTTTAAAAGCATTCTTACATTGTGTTCCTGCGTCTTGCAGTTTCTTTTCTTGAACATACTTTATGATTTTGTTTTATTGAGAGAGAATGTAGTGGCAAGATTGTCATTATGTTCATTATATCTTTTAGGTTTAGATGTATGGCTTTATGCCATAATAAAGAATACAGATCTATTCACAGTATACACTATATTAGTGAAATATTATCCAAATTATACCGTTCTGGGATTAAAAAATCAAGACTCATTCTGTTTCCTTGCAATTTACTCTTCAACGCAATAAATAACAAACCAACATTTCAATCTTTTTCAGTAATTTCAATCAGGAATGCTAATGATTACCATGATAACAACAATAATTGGGCACAGTATGGGTAGGCGGAATAAAGGGAAAAAATTGCGCAAAGCATCAACATTGCCATTACAGCAAAACCGAAAGGAGAATGGCAGCTGAAGTTGTGTCAGTAACAGTTGAGGGCAATATTTGTGTTCTTGTGGCCGAAATACAATCAGAGTTTCCTAATTGAGCCCTAAGGGGCCTTCAAAAATTTTTTGGGGCCCTGTTAGCGGGATATTGGCGGGGGGGTTCAAGTTTAAAAAAAGAATCCGCGAACGATTGAGAAATTTCAAAAATTTGTTTGTGGCCTGAAAATTCTTCGTTCGCGAGCATAATGTCTCATGTCATCAATTCCGATAACTTTTATCTACAAAACACGCCCCTGAGCCTTCTAAGATTTATCCAAATGTATGTATTTCACGGACAGAAATCTGCTAAAAGAGGGGGGAGGGGGTCCAAATCTTAGCGGCGATATCCCGCTAACGGGGACTAAAAATTTTTTTGAAGGCCCCTAATTTTGTCTCTAGGGAATTGCACTGGATTGCTTTTAAATCTAACTTTATCAAAATTTAAGGTTACAGACTTAGCTTTACTCTTTCTCGCAGCCAAAGTTTTGTTTTAAAGGAACATTTTTTAAGCTTTTTTGTTGTAGTTGTCAGAGGGATTTTCTCCTCCTGGAGGTCAAAGTTATTGCACATGCTCCAAGGTCTGACAAATGGCTTTGTATTTTACAGGGCAGGATCAAAACCAGTCAGTAGCCATTTTATTACCTGGATTCTATTCTCGTCTTAAAGCAATAATCAAATTTTGCACATGATAGAATACCAATGACAAATTTCCCTCCACAACTACTTAAATTAGAATATACAGTTCGAATTTCGAAGGAAAAAAAAACATTCGAAATTACATAAGAAACGAACCAACCAAATAAGGGTATTTGTTTCATTTATTTTGAACCGACTTACCCTTCCAAACATTCCAAGTCAGCGCATCGTCTGATTCAAATGTCTTTTCGCATGTTACGCAGAAGCAAATTGTATATTCAGCAGTGGCTTTTACTTTTACTTTTTGCTCATGAGCAATCAGAGCTCTTGCAGTATTGAAGTTTGTACAATTTTTTTTGCATAGGGTCCTACTCGCATCTTTTAACTGGCCTTCGGGTTGTTTTGAGAGGTCCCCTGCTGGTTGTGATAGTTTGTTAATACTTCCTTGTATTTATTCAGTTCAATTTTTGTAAACTTTCATTCCCAGAAAAGATTATCTGTATCTGTATCTATATCTGTATCTGCAGCCAACGTTCCATGTGATATGTGAACCAGCCCACGCTGGGAAGAAAAAATATCCAGAATGCTTTGCGCAACCGTCAAAGATCTATTACATGTATTACAGTATATTACTAAGTATTACAGTGTATTACCAAATACTACAAAATATTACAGTTAGATGTTACAAGTACTACAGTGTATTACCGAATACTACAAGGTATTACAGTGTATTACTGAATACTACAAAATATTACAGTATATTACTAAGTACTACAGTGTATTACTGAATACTACAAAGTATTACAGTGTATTACCGAATACTACAAGGTATTACAGTATATTACTAAGTATTACAGTGTATTACTAAATACTACAAAATATTGCAGTATATTACTAAGTACTACAGTGTATTACTGAATACTACAAAGTATTACAGTGTATTACTGAATACTACAAGGTATTACAGTGTATTACTGAATACTACAAGGTATTACAGTGTATTACTGAATACTACAAAGTATTACAGTGTATTACTGAATACTACAAAGTATTACAGTGTATTACTGAATACTACAAGGTATTACAGTGTATTACTAAATACTACAAGGTATTACAGTATACTACCGAATATTACAAGGTATTACAGTGTACTACAAGGTATTACAGTGTATTACCGAATACTACAAGGTATTACAGTGTATTACTGAATACTAAAGGGATACTACAAAGTATTACAGTGTATTACTGAACACTACAAGGTATTACAGTGTATTACTAAATACTACAAGGTATTACAGTATACTACCGAATATTACAAGGTATTACAGTGTACTACAAGGTAATACAGTGTATTACCGAATACTACAAGGTATTACAGTGTATTACTGAATACTACAAGGTATTACAGTGTATTACTGAATACTACAAAGTATTACAGTATACTACCGAATATTACAAGGTATTACAGTGTACTACAAGGTATTGCAGTGTATTACCGAATACTACAAGGTATTACAGTGTATTACTGAATACTACAAGGTATTACAGTGTATTACCGAATACTACAAGGTATTACAGTATATTACCGAATACTACAAAGTATTACAGTGTATTACTAAATACTACAAGGTATTACAGTGTATTACTGTATACTACACAATATTACAGTATATTACTAAGTACTACAGTGTATTACTGAATACTACAAGGTATTACAGTGTATTACCGAATACTACAAAGTATTACAGTATACTACCGAATATTACAAGGTATTACAGTGTACTACAAGGTATTACAGTGTATTACCGAATACTACAAGGTATTACAGTGTATTACTGAATACTACAAGGTATTACAGTGTATTACCGAATACTACAAGGTATTACAGTATATTACCGAATACTACAAAGTATTACAGTGTATTACTAAATACTACAAGGTATTACAGTGTATTACTGTATACTACACAATATTACAGTATATTACTAAGTACTACAGTGTATTACTGAATACTACAAGGTATTACAGTGTATTACCGAATACTACAAGGCATTACAGTATATTACCGAATACTAAAGGGATACTACAAAGTATTACAGTGTATTACTGAACACTACAAGGTATTACAGTGTATTACTAAATACTACAAGGTATTACAGTATACTACCGAATATTACAAGGTATTACAGTGTACTACAAGGTAATACAGTGTATTAGCGAATACTACAAGGTATTACAGTGTATTACTGAATACTACAAGGTATTACAGTGTATTACTGAATACTACAAAGTATTACAGTATACTACCGAATATTACAAGGTATTACAGTGTACTACAAGGTATTACAGTGTATTACCGAATACTACAAGGTATTACAGTGTATTACTGAATACTACAAGGTATTACAGTGTATTACCGAATACTACAAGGTATTACAGTATATTACCGAATACTACAAAGTATTACAGTGTATTACTAAATACTACAAGGTATTACAGTGTATTACTGTATACTACACAATATTACAGTATATTACTAAGTACTACAGTGTATTACTGAATACTACAAGGTATTACAGTGTATTACCGAATACTACAAAGTATTACAGTATAATACCGAATATTACAAGGTATTACAGTGTATTACTGAATACTACAAGGTATTACAGTGTATTACTGAATACTACAAAGTATTACAGTATACTACCGAATATTACAAGGTATTACAGTGTACTACAAGGTATTACAGTGTATTACCGAATACTACAAGGTATTACAGTGTATTACTGAATACTACAAGGTATTACAGTGTATTACCGAATACTACAAGGTATTACAGTATATTACCGAATACTACAAAGTATTACAGTGTATTACTAAATACTACAAGGTATTACAGTGTATTACTGTATACTACACAATATTACAGTATATTACTAAGTACTACAGTGTATTACTGAATACTACAAGGTATTACAGTGTATTACCGAATACTACAAAGTATTACAGTATAATACCGAATATTACAAGGTATTACAGTGTACTACAAGGTATTACAGTGTATTACCGAATACTACAAGGTATTACAGTGTATTACTGAATACTACAAGGTATTACAGTGTATTACCGAATACTACAAGGTATTACAGTATATTACCGAATACTACAAAGTATTACAGTGTATTACTAAATACTACAAGGTATTACAGTGTATTACTGTATACTACACAATATTACAGTATATTACTAAGTACTACAGTGTATTACTGAATACTACAAGGTATTACAGTGTATTACCGAATACTACAAGGCATTACAGTATATTACCGAATACTACAAGGTATTACAGTGTATTACTGAATACTACAAGGTATTACAGTGTATTACTGAATACTACAAGGTATTACAGTGTATTACCGAATACTACAAGGTATTACAGTGTATTACTGAATACTACAAAGTATTACAGTGTATTACTGAATACTACAAAGTATTACAGTGTATTACTGAACACTACAAGGTATTACAGTGTATTACTAAATACTACAAGGTATTACAGTATACTACCGAATATTACAAGGTATTACAGTGTACTACAAGGTATTACAGTGTATTACCGAATACTACAAGGTATTACAGTGTATTACCGAATACTACAAGGCATTACAGTATATTACCGAATACTACAAGGTATTACAGTATATTACCGAATACTACAAAGTATTACAGTATATTACTGAATACTACAAGGCATTACAGTATATTACCGAATACTACAAGGTATTACAGTGTACTACTGAATACTACAAGGTATTACAGTGTATTACCGAATACTACAAGGTATTACAGTGTATTACTGAATACTACAAGGTATTACAGTATATTACCGAATACTACAAAGTATTACAGTATATTACTGAATACTACAAGGTATTACAGTGTATTTCTGAATATACTACATAGTAATACAGTGTAAAATACGGGATATTACTATGTACTACACTGTATTACTGTATATTACAAAGATATTATGCTAGGCACTAGTATGTATACTAGGCAGTATTATGTGTTAACAACATTACGACGTTGATAAATTGCTTAACGTCGTGTGTCGGATGTCGTTGGAAGAATACGACAATGTCGGATACGACATATTCACAGACTAAATGGATCCTTCCATGAAGTGCTTCCCCTTCTGTCAGGATCAGCGAAGTGCTGTGAAGGCTATGTACCGCTGCTTCTTTGCAGTGCTCATGTTATAGAAAATAGTCCCAGGATGAAAATTTACAAATAAGCAAATTTTAATGTCACTTTTTTTGCAGGTGTGCACAATTTATGAAAACAAAGGAAAGTATACAAACTGGTATTTCACACTATCGCATGACCCTTGCAATCGGACAGGTGTCATTTGATGTTGTTGTGACACATTCCTTTGTAAGTAATGTGAACAGGTGGTTTCACTGTTTACTAAACAATGCAACCCTTAATGATTGGTTGCAAAACTGCTGACTTAGGTCATTGTCTCATACGCGTATAAATGCACATCCCCACGATTATGTGAATCACAAATTCTTACGTCTTGAACGCAGTCACTTAGCACAGTGTTTATCCGATTTTCAAGGCAATCACTAGAGATGTTGAAGTCGTGTTTACTGCTTGCTGCTGCATTGGCATTCGTACTGGCTATTCCTCCTCCTAAACCAGAATCCTCGGAGGCAAATCTACCCTGGTGGTGTGGTGGAGCTCAGGATACCTATATCAATCAACACAAAATGGAAAGTCTTTGCTATGAAGAGCGAAGACAGGTTTGTACGGTGAAGAAGTTGCTAATGTTTCGAAAAGTTCTTTGCAAGTTCGTCCCGTACAAAAAATGCTTTAATGCCAAGAAGATGATCAGCGCTCATTTGAAAAAAGGTCGAGGAAGTAGAACATGAACGAGCAAGGTAAGATTATGAAGTATTGTATTGTGAAGGGAAGCTGTATACTTAAACTGCGTGCTTTTTCGCTGAATATAACGGGAACAGACCACTAGACGTATCGCTTTTCGATCTGTTGCGAGTTTGAAGTTTCCTTGAATTATTTGTTTTTTTTTTTGTATGTGTATTAATTTTTTCTGTCGTTTTTAGGCACGTACACGGCAAATACGTGGTTCATTGGTCATGTTTTGTTGCACCGCGTTTGAAGATTTTGGTTGAAATGCTGGGCATTTTAAAATCGTTTTTTACATTTTGTTGATAGCTATTTTGTTTATAAGATGTAACTATGTTTATAGCTATTTTTTATATTTGTTTATAGGCACTGTTTTTCATAAGTTGTTATCATAGCCCATTGTTTTATAAAAAGTGATTTTGTATTTAAAGTTTGTATTAGCCCACTGTTCATATTGTCATAAAAAAGTTGTTTTCTATAAAAACTAGTTTTGTTTTAATGGATAATATAAAGTTTGTAAGGACAAAAAATCAGACTACGCAGAAATGTTTTTTTTTCTTGCAGAGCGTTGGGCAACATTTTTTTCCATTCAGCGGTGCCATCTATACCTCCAAAGAAAGACATTTTTTGTACACGTAATTTTTTCTGAACTTTTCCCATCAAGCGAAAATTGCATTTAATTCAACTTTTCCGATATTTTCCAAAGGAAGTAGAAACCAATCAAGTTCATTAAACATTAGATTTGGGATTTTTTCTTAAGTCAAGATTATTTTTTTAAAGAAAATCAAGAAGCCCTGGGGGCTCTAAGAATTTCCGCTCGCTACCAAAATATTTGATTACAACCTGCTAATTCGTTGTTATCGTGCCAAACATTCGAAGAGGTTTGGTGCTTAAAGCTCTGAAGATAAAACACACAAGTGACATTACATCTTACAACAAACGCAAACAAAACGAAACGTGTCAAAATAAACTCACACTTTAAAAGAAATTGCGAACAAAAATTATAGCCTATCATTCATGGTTGAAAGTCTTCCGATTGAAACGTTTATGGTCTTAAACGGCATTTAGTTGACAAAAAAACAAGATTTTGATGCCACCATCATGTTCAGCATACTTTTTTTGTTAACTGCCAAATTTTGTCGAAAATAAAGTAGTTTAAATTTTTGGCCAAAAATGACATTTCAGGTGGCAAAAAATCAAAACTTTGATGCCACCATCATGTTCAGCATACTTTTTCTATTAACTGTGCCAAATTTTGTGGAAAATAAAGTAGTTTAAATTTTTGGACCAATTTTGGCCTAAAATGACATTTCAGGTGGCAAAAAATCAAAATTTTGATGTCACCATCATGTTCAGCATATTTTTTTTGTGATCTGTGCCAAATATTGTGGAAAATAAAGTAGTTTTAATTTTTGGACAAATTTTGGCCTAAAATGACATTTAAGGGGGCCAAAAAATCGAAATTTTGATGTCACCATCATGTTCAGTATACTTTTTTGTTAACTGTGCCAAATATTGTGGAAAATAAAGTAGTTTTAATTTTTGAACCAATTTTGGCGTAAATTGACATTTAGGTTACAAAAAATCAGAGGAACGTGAAATCCCAGGATCGATTTTTTCTCAAAAAATGCTCCAAAAGAAAAAACGACGGTTTCAAAGAATTTCCTACGCCTTCGGGCGCGGAAATTCAATAAAAACACAGCGCCTAATACGCAGGGATTTGACCCTCGACTTTTTCTCAAACGTCAATTTTTCTCCGTGAAAACCACGAGTATTTTCACAATGTATAAGGATGCTAGATCTGACCTAAGGCCGACTCATTTTCCTCGCTTTCTCAATCATTTGTTTTCAGCAGTAAAATGCACGCTTCAAATTCTTTTTTTTTCTTATTTACAGAGAATGTTAAATTAAAGCTCCCCTGAATTTATATAAGAAAAATTGATGTTGCACTAATTAATGCAGCTTTATTTGTTCAATAGCAAGAGAAAGGAAATCCGCAAGCAATCATATTAGTAGCTTAGGGGAAATTTGTAGTAAGAACTCGCATGCTCTGGTGTTTTTATCATATGGTAAAATAAGACTCGTGTTGTTGTTAGTTACAAGTCATAATGATTTGAGTTTATCCGTCAAGTAAGCGCTACGGCTTTGACATAGGGCAACAAACCCTGGGGACCAGGATGGTATTTTATATCAAAGATGTACCAGAACATACAAATTCGTCTTCGCTGCCGTGACAATGAGTTAGAAAAAATTAACACAAGATGAATGGATACATCACAACAAGTGTTTCCAATGGGTTATTTGAGACAAAAAATTTTCCCGTAGCGAAAAAATTGACGATGATACGTAGCTTTCAGTGGAAACTCACTTTTAAAGCTGTAAAAGCAAAAATAGCAAGGTCTATAAATATCCATCATAATATATTGACCATCTATACCATTTTCCAAAAGACCAAATTGTTGACAATTTGCATATAATTTAACAATCCCTGAAATTTCGTCTATAATCTCAGTTCTTGAGATTCCTGACAGGTGTCCACCACCCTTAATGTGTCCGACTGGCTTTTCCAACAACGCAACAAAGAAGTTTGGTAGAAATTCCCGCTTTAAATCTCAAACATATAGTAACAAACCACAATTTTGCATTTTTTCCTTCGTGCAAACATCTTTTTATTTGAAATTTTTTAACAAACGATTGTTCAACAAAAAAATAGTTTGATTTGCAAGGCGCGTTTTTTTTATTTTATTGTTCCAAATTCAAAGAGGATATATTTCAACATGACGCACGTCGATTTCAACATGACGCACGTCGATTTCGCAAAAGTTCAGTTGAGGAAAAAAACAAAGAAAAAATAAAAAAACCGAAACCATATAAACCATATATAAACCATATAAATAAATACAAACCAAAACAAACAAATAGAAAAAGTAGTAAAAAAATATAATATATATGTAAAGTATAAAATATAATAAATAATATACTCTCCTGTCACCATTAAATAAAAGTTTAGTTTTAGATAAATAAAAAATTAAGTAAAACCCTGTTCTTTATAATTCTTTACAAAAATTATTAAATTTTTCTGATAAAAAAAAAGTAACCCTCTGTCCATTAAAATAAAGTTAAAAAATATTTCTTTCACCATAAATAATTTCCGTACCATTTGTTTGGTAAAAATCCAAGTATGTACATAAATATTGTTGTACTTAGTAATAATTAAAGAACAAAAACAAAAATTACTACGACGAAAAATTGAAGACGACAGTAAGAACATTGACACTCGATAATGACGACAAAATCGACGTCGTAATAATGAAAACGATAGAACAACAAGGACGACAAAAGGCGTCGTCAGAGATAATGACGACGACAAAACACAACCACTAAAGTGACATTGCGACATTAATAACAATATTGACGACGATAAAATGCGCAAAAATTAATGGCGAACAAGAAAACGGCAACACTAACTCAAACAAAAGTGGTCGAGTCAATTAGACATTTTTTGTTCTTTTTGTAAAACATTAAACTTTGCAGATTTATTTGGTATGAGTGCCTTTTTTTGTCCACTGCACCCATGTCACTACCGCGGGAGTGCTTCCACATGGGAAGAAACGCAGTGTTGTGCACACCAAACACAAGCGGAGGAGTAAAGTGGCTTTTCCACGGTAAAAAAATTCTTGGAGAATTAAATTATATTTATTTTAAAATTTTTGGGCGGAAAAAAATTTAATTAGAAGAGAAGTTAAATAAAAGGCCTCTAAATAAAATCAACGCCCACGCCAGCAGCGAATAATCTCCTATAAACACATTTAATTTTATTGTTATTTGGGAAAAATGTCTATGCACTAAAAACCAATGTCCACTTCGATCTTCAACTCAGAACGCGAAGCAAAGCACTTTCGCATTAAGAACTGCGCTGACTATTTTGAAAGTAAAACTGAAGTCAAAATGTTAACTAAAATTGCCGTGCGCCGAGCTTTTCAGCCTGAAGCAGACTCTCGCATTTACACTGTACTAACAAGTTTCATTTTTTGTTTTGCTTTCTTTTCTTTTTTACTGCCGGATAACGACTTTGAACTGCCACTTGGTGTGATAGAATATTTTTTGCTTTCCTGACGTGACTTAGTGGATGTTGAGTCGACAGATATTTCATTAGTTGAAAACTTCTTCCGTTCTTGTGTGACAGCGGGTGGTTCTGGGTAAAAAAAAATAGAAGGCTCAGATTAATTAAAGTCAGTTAATTTACTTTATTTTTTACTGCTAACCGCCCCTCCCCTCTCAGCCCACCTCTAATAAGCACTCATCTTATTCTGAAAATAATTTATTATTCTTAACATTTTTAGTGTTCTTATAATTTATTATTGTAGCCGTGTAATGTAAATATATTTATTTTTCTGTCTTTTGGTTTCTAATGGAAATCTTTAGTTAAATTTTAATGCCAAATAAACAATACAGCTTTTCTAAATTACAAAAATTTAAAAACATTTGTGATTTTGGGCATTGAACGTTGACGTCTGAAAAGGCGTTTTCCGCCAATCTAGAGGTGCAAAATTTAAAATTTTTTCACTCGACGTCCACCATGCGGCGCCTCGAGTAGCCACTATATAAAGCAAAATTGATATTGTAATTTTCCTATATAGGCCCCCAATATTAAAATTGTGGTTACGACACTGTTGATATATAATTTCTGTTTCACTCTTTGTTATCTCGTTTCCTTGACGAACCTCCATGGTTTTAGAATATTGAAATAGTCCCCTACTATATATCGGTTTTTTATTAGAGAATTCTTCTTCCTACAATATGGTCACAATGAGATTATAAAGGGTGGTAGAAACTTCGCCTAATTTTGTGTCGGCAACTTCAAATAATAGAGTCAAGAATATAGCCACGAGGTTACAATAGACTGGGCCTAGGTTAGCTAACAAATTAACTTTGTTTTGCCTTAATCAGCCAACACATCAAAAAAACTTTTGCCTCGTTTATTCCAAACGTTTTTATAAAGAACATCTCAGTGCTACAGAACAGATTACCTTGCTCAACTTTCTTTTCTGGCGTCGAATCTCTTGAAATGGAAAGCTTTGGATCCAAATCAGTAAATTCACAGGAAAAGTTTTGCGAATCTGTCTCGCTTGATATTAAAGGTTTAAACGGAGGTGGAATCTAAATTTAAAAAACATGGAAACACTTGCTGTGATAAAATGTTTGGTACCCTTTTTTTTAATTTAGTACTTAGCAGTATTTTTTTAAAGGCTTCAATTTTAAGTTTACTCTGTCTTATATACAAAGTTGATACATTAGAAATTTTCTAATGTATCAAATTCGTAAATAAAACGGAGCAAACTTTTCAATTTTAACTTTTGTACAGTTTTAATATTTAATTCAGTTGTACCAAAGAGTAAGCCAAAACAATATACAGACACAAGGTAATGATAATAAAAAGCCATTGCATGTTTCTCTTCACCTTCTTTTGAAAAATATCATTCCATGAGATGAGTGTGAAGAACGCATGTTCCATCACTTCTTCAGCATCGCGGATACTTCCACCAAGTCTAAATATTTAAGTTGATGTGGAATGAAAAAATCCGATAAATTAATCCTGCTGCGATGTTCTAATTAAGTTGAATTATTTTTTAGGCAAAGTACCCCGATTACCCGTACTTTAAATATTCTTCACTCGATTTGCTTATTTCGATTATCCCGTACCACGATTGATCGTATCTCAATTATTTATATTTTGTACCTCGATTATCTGTACCTCGATTAACCGTTGCGGGAATATTCTTTTCTCGATTATCTGTACGGCGATTAACCGTATATCAATTATTCATATTCTAATTATCCGTACCTCGATTATCCGTGGATCGATTACCTTGAAAATTTAAAAAACAACGTTCTTTACCTTTTTTTAGGATTCTTTTCAAGTAATCCATCTATGATACTTTTCGCATCTAGATCTATGTTCAATGGATATTGCACAGGTTTCTAAAACATAAATATCACAAAGTTTAAACTTAATTCTAGCCTAGTTAACTAAGCTTTCTTCGAGGATATCAAATTTCACTTTCTTATACGAAAGCTTAGACGCGAAAGAGTGTGACCACACGTCACCCTTTTATATAGTGCGGGAATTATTTATGTTTGTCCGATTGAGTGAGACCATTCTGACTCAAAACATTAAAGAAGAACTGATTTCCCGATAATGATCACGTGAGCAAAGAACAATAAAAGTAACCAACCAAAAGAGCTCCGTCAGTATTCTGACCGCATAAAACTCCTCTGGACGATCTAGCGTAATTACTTTCCACCTTAATTTATCCCACTTCCCCGGGAAATTATGCTGGGTCTTCTGGTTTTAAATAGCTACTTTATTTCTGCACTCATCCACATTGTTTAAGAATTACTTAAATATCGTCGCAAAAAATTACTTCACAATTGTCTATCTATTAAAAATTCTAAGGACAGACAGTATACCAGTGAAATGTTTCATATAGTCAAGTCACCCTTTCTATTGCTGTGCCTGATTATTTACTTGCTACTAATGACGTAGTTCTTGTCATTAATTGCTTCAGACTTGGTCATGATTTCTTATAACTTTTGCGATCTGTTCAAATTATCATAAACCTACAGCAAAAAAACCGGGAAGGTTTACAGTGCTTTTCGAAACACAAATTTCCTGACTCTTTCTGACTAGATGTGAAAAGGCAATATTTTCCGACATATTTTCCCTGACCTTGCAAAAGAATGTGCTATGCAAATGTTATAAGGAATCGAACAAGTTCCCTTACTTTATCACAAAAAAATAGATATAAGAATAAATAAAAAAAGTGTAATAAATATATATAAAAAAGGAAAAGTTTATGAGATAAGTTGGGAGTTACAACAGACTAGCCGTTAACCCGTCTGAAAAAGAACAGGGTCCTTGTTTTTTAAATTTCACGCAATTTTGTGTTCCTGTAGCACGACTTTTTTCTCGCGGACAGACGGACGGAATACGGCTATTATTAATGTAGTGTTAGAGAAAAGGCGTATTGCAAGAGGTGATATTTCAATGTTTTGCATTTCCACAGTAAAAAAGGCGAGGAACATAAGGAGAAACTTACAGTTAGAATCATTTCAAATAACCCTTCATGATTTCTCGAAAAAAATGGAAGACGACCAAGTAACATTTCATATAACACAACACCAAATCCCCACCAATCAACAGCTAGTCCGTAATCATGATCTTCCAGCACCTAAAAACATGACAGATGTCTGCTATAAGCTAAATTGGCTTAAGTTTAGGAAATCTAAAATCTTGTACTGGTGAAATGATTAGTTATTATTATACAAGTTAATTAAGCTATGCTTGCAAAATGTTAAGTACTTCATTAAAACTAAAGAGTCTGGGAAGGACGGTTGTTTTTTTGTGACAACTAAAGTGTAACCATGCCAAACAATTTGCCATCTCTTAGCCGTTAAAAGCCTATAACAACCAAAACTATAAAAGTATTTTTTACAATGATAATTATAATTAGCTCGTGAAAATTTGTCTGTCACAGTACAGAGACACTTGATGATGATTTTAATTACAAAGATAACATTCTGATAAAATGACACTAGATTAGGGCGTTCGCAATATCTCCACCACAAGTAACAGAGTTTCTTGCAAGACGAAACAAACAGATTGATTCCGAACTGTCCCTGACAAGATCGAATTTTTTTCACAAAATTTGTCGACTTTCCTGACAGTTTTGGGCATACTTTGTTACACTAAAAATGATACCTCTGGTGCTAGATATTCTGGTGTGCCACAAAATGTTTTGGTTGTGTCGGAAAATGAAATTTCTTCTTTGCACAGTCCAAAATCTGTGATTTTGATATGACCATGCTCATCGAGAAGCAGGTTTTCAAGCTAAAAAAAATAAACAAAACGAATTCTGCTTACCAATTACCATAGCTAACGATTTTTCTTTCTTTCTAGCTCAAATTAATGGGTTAAAATATGGAATTTGATTTTTTAAGAATTTGACATAATTTATTTGGGATAACAAAACAGACTTGCTACTATGGGAAATATAATTCGATGACAATAACTAATTGTGTAACTAGCTTGTCCATTAAAATTAGGTGCTTTTACATCAACACTTTAAGTGCTGTGTAACAATACAGAATTATCATTATTTTAAAAATATGACTGATTGAAATAACCAAAATAGGAATTTTTAAAATGCTAGCCAGAAAATTTCATGTTATACGATTAGGACTAAAATATGAATCTCTTAGAGTACTCGATTTTTTAGTCCTTGAAACTAAAATCCTGTGACCTGAACATGGCTGACAAGAGGTTAAGAGAAAAGCATTTCAAGGTATATATCTAGTATCTTTATGTTAATAGCCGTAACCTGTCTGTCTCTGCGCAAGATAGCACCTCAAGTAGCGAGACATACGAAATGCGGTATACAAAGAACAGGCGACCCCATGGATTTTTCAACGGCTTAACGATTAGTCTATATTATAATACCCGTATGCGTCTGTCTGTTACGCAAAATGGTAACCACAGTAGCCAGGCACACAAAATGCGGCTAATAAAGGACAGGCGACCCCGTGGGTTTTTCTACGGGTTAACGAATAGTTTATTATATAATCCAAAATGTGGTTTGTGTTGTTCTCCCAGGTAGATCACTCATCAGCATTTACTGGAACAACTATTGGGGAGATTCAATATATAACAAATTCGGACTCAGTCTCCTCACTAATAGTTTGTACCAAGTTGGTCTAGTAACCAAAAAAACAAACATTACCTTCATATCTCTGTATATAATTTTATTTTCATGTAAATACTTCAATGCTAACGTTATTTCTGCAGCATAGAATCTTGACCTGGCTACTGAAAATCTCTTTTCCTTCGACAAGTGATAAAAAAGCTGAAAAGAAAGGGTTAACACGTGATGGAAATAAAAGGCTAGATAGTGTTTAAAATAATCCTTTTTTTATATAAGTGCATGTAAAAGAGGAATAAAAAGCCTCTACCTCACCACCTTTGACATATTCCATTACGAACACCAATCTGTCTGTTGTTTGAAAGGAATATTTTAATTCCTATGAAAAACAAATTTCTTAAGGATAAAAACAATTAATTTTTTTACCTAGAAATATAAAGACAACACCTAGTCGCAGCACATACAAATAATTTGAAACGCGTGAATTGCAACATACTGCTTTTCTTCTTATCATTTTTAAAATAATTTTACAAATAAATTTTT
Organism: Hydractinia symbiolongicarpus; assembly: GCF_029227915.1. Taxonomy (NCBI): domain Eukaryota; kingdom Metazoa; phylum Cnidaria; class Hydrozoa; order Anthoathecata; family Hydractiniidae; genus Hydractinia; species Hydractinia symbiolongicarpus. The sequence goes on from NC_079878.1 coordinate 11,825,615, forward strand.
TGCCTAATTTCCATATTTATATCTCATATTTATTTTGTCGTAAATATAAGGCCGTGATTTTTAGAACAAGGCAAGTGTTGAGCACTCTGTAAATGAAAAAGTCGCTCGCAGTGAAACAGTATCTTTTCAAGTTAATTTTTGAATTATTTATGGTTAGTTAAGTTGATATTTTTTTAGATATGGTCTTTTTAATTTGGTTTATTGTGAAAACAAGTTATGTTGAGTTAATATGGTAGAAACACCTAAAACTAAGGGTAGATTTAAACCTCCGAACATTCGTTATTTTTTCTGGATAGCAGGGAGCTGTGCACCTTTTCAAATTTATCTGTAAAGTTTACAGTCATGTGATTTTGGATAATGGTTTTAGTTAAGACTGAACGATGTCCAAAGTCATGTGTCAGTTAGTAGCTAGCCTTCTATAAAGTTCAGTGAGAGAATTACAGGGAAATAAAATCCCTTAAAAGTTAGAATGTAAACATATAAGAAATATTTTTAGCGAGTTATGTTGACAGTTAACTTTCTAACCAAGTTTGTGCCTGTTAATTATTCCTAGCTGGTGGACAAATTCTCCATTCAATTATTTATTCATTTTTATAGTTTTCTCAGTTTGACATTGATGTTTATGTATCTTTAGATGGTAAATGTATAGGATTACAATAAATTATCGATTAAGCTCCCCCTTTTTAATAAGCCCTTCTTTTCAATGAGCTCCAATCTTATAAAAAAACATTTTTTAACAAATACGCTCCCAGAGGGGTTTATTCAAACTTTATAGTATGCCAAAAGTCTGTGTCTTCAGCCTTTCTTATTGAGTTTAGTAAAAAATCATATTTTTACATAAAAGAACAACACTGAATTGAGAATTTTGTTGAGTCAGCATTCGTCTCAGCAAGTGCCAACTTTCCACGTGGTTTGAAAGGGTGGTCCTTTTGTTTATCGTGGTTCCTCTCGAAGGAGTTTCAAATTGGTGTTTCATTTTTTGGAAAGTATAGCTATATATTGTCAGTGGAGTAGAAAAGAAAATCTGCAGACACCAAACAAGATCGAGGAACGAAAATACATTTGTAAAACATCTGATTGGCTCATTAATTACGTTTAAACGTAATTCACATGCAAGCATACGTGGTACTTATCTACTGCCTCAATATGGTTTTTATAAATATGGAAATAACCATTTCACTGTGAAGTAGTAGTGATATGGGTAAAGTCCATGACAGCGTAGTTTTGCTGACATAATTTAAACGGTTGATTTTGTATAAATTTAGCATCAGTTTTTAATGACACATAATAGCGCCTTGTCTTCTTGTAACTAGCTAGCTAGCCATTATATTCTTTTCAAACAAATACTTCTCGCTTTTCTATCAGTGTACTACATTCAATATCACTACTACAACGTTCAACAATACAAGCTTCAATCTTTTTTACCCAACCATTCTAGGAAGATTACCACAATAATAAGGTTTAAATGTTGTAAACAGCCTATCTTCCAAATAAAATGCTTGCCTCATTTTAAAAAATACAGCTTCGTTTTGCTTTAGGGCAAAATGGAGATGGAAAATGGGGTATCGTTCATACCAAAAATTATATATACAAACACATACCTAATTCTTTTTTAAAAGAATATTATTCTAAATTATTACACACTATAAAATTATAATGTAAAAACAATTTAGCAAGAACAAAAGAAACTTACTGTTAAAAATGGATGCTTTGCAGATTGCAACACCCTATTTTCCGTTAATGTATGCTCTACCTCTCCCTTTAGAAAAATAAAAGCATATTATATCACAAGTGAATTAAAATGTTATCTCCATTAAAATGTATCTCCACAACTGCGTTTCCTACTTACTTTCTCAAGAATCACATCTTTTCTTAACAGTTTCATGGCAAATATTTTGCCTGTCTCCTTCTCTTTTACCATCATTACCTAAAAGCCAATCCGAAAATAGTTCTTCATACATGGAACAAGAACGGAGAAAAAGCAAAAAGAAAATGTCGGAAAAATGGCTATATTTTTACTGCTAAATTCTCTTTTCGTACTTTAAATTAATTCATTTATATGTCCCTGGTAGTAGGGTTTTTGTAAGAACTTGTTAAGAATCTTTACAAAACATCTAATTTAATATCTTACAAGATCCTATCAAGATTCTTGAAAAGTCCTAAACATTCTTGTTACCAAAATTGTCAAGATACTGGAAGCATTTAGCAATTACAAAATTATTTATTAAATTGATAAGAGCATTGATACTTTCCACAAATGGAGTTACATGAGTTTTGAATTTTCCTTGCAGCTTATATCTACTACTGAAAGTCATTATTTTGGTGTATGTGTGTTCTTCACAGCAAATTGCATTTAGGATGCGAAGGGTTATGTAGTCACACAGCTGGAAAAAATAAAATTTAATTTTTTCACCTTCACAATATTTTTAACAAAATGAAATTTAGTTAAATTTATAGTTTAGCCTTAATTCCAATATAAATGAAAAAAACTTTGTAGATATTTTGTTTAATGTTAAAAAAACACTGATAAAAAATACACTTCCAAAAATACAAAGTTTAAAACTTTTAACAAAACCATTTTGTATAGAAAACCAGTGCCATATACATACAACTCAAATACATGTTGTTTGTATTATTTTACAGTTAATTATAGTCATGCACCAATTTAAAGACTTCTAAAGGATGTGGTGCATGTGACGAGCCTCAAAAAACCAAATGGGATTTGCAAAAAGAAACAATCCAACCAACCAACCAACAAATGATTTTTTTCATTGTTTTTTATATTTTTAAAATATATAATTGTTGAATCTTTTTTTTTTGTCATCATCAGAATGTCCAATGTTTTTGCTACAAAGTCGGTTTTTTGATTTTCTATAATGCATTGAACACCATTTCATAAAATACATTCAGCACTCTACAGAATACGTTGTATGTGTCACACATACAAGGAAATATCTAATTAAAACCTTTAAGATATTAGTGAAATGTCTGCACAAGATTTTTACAGTATGATCATACAAAGAATAATGCAAGAACTTGTTTAAAAGATTGATAGATCTTGGAAATATATATTTTAAAAATCTTGGACGATTTTATCAACAATGTTGTAAGATCTTGGTAAAATCTTAGAGATCTTAGTAAAATTTCACCCCAATTCTTACTAAAAACTGTACGCTCTCACAAGATCTTGTAAGATCTTACCAAGGATATTGCAAGATCATTGTAAGAATCCTAGAAATATGTAACCACAATACTTTGTAAGAATCTTGTAAAATCTTAAGATCTTGCACGTTCTTGGCAAGACCTTTAAAGATTTTCTTAAGAATATTGTAAGAATCTTAGTAAGAAGATCTTAATAAGATGTTAGTAAGATGTTTTATCAGGGTATTCTTTTAATCATTTTTTTAACCTGAGAAGACCCCTTAATAAGTACCATTATTGTGACCATAAAAGAGCAATCTTAAGACAAATCACCTTTCCAAATGTACCTTTACCAAGAACCTTCAATAATTCAAAATCTTCCACAGTCTAAAAAAAAAAATATGCTTGGTAATACTTATCTCCTCGTTTTCAAAGGACAGCACTTATTAGGTTACAGGTATGAAGTCGTATGTGCAATAAGAGCAAATATTTCCCAAGAATATAGTTACATAGAAATAACTTTGTGTGAAATGCATGAGAGCTATTCTTACCTATTTCGCAAATCAAAGTATTGCAAGTTTGAATAAGTTTTGTACAGTTTTGTGGGAGTTTTGGATGCCAAAAAATAAGAAATATGAAGAAGAATGAGAAGATTCTCATTTTCACCCCAGAACAAATTATACACCACTGAACAATACATAGTATATATTGTTTCAAACGAAAAACTATACAATAGACATTTGTTTTCATATTACTTTTAAGGGAATATAAAAAAAACTCAATTTTTTGTACTTTCTAAACAGGTTTAAATTTTTTAATTGATTGGATTTGGTGAACTTTAAAGTTTAATGTTCGTTTGAGTAACCAAAAGTCAATATCAAATCGACAATGACCTTAAGATGTTTGTAAATGCCTACCATTGTTGGTTTGTACAAGGAGTACTTTGTGTGTGTTTTATTACTTCCTTGTCTTAACTTGGTCCTTGCAATAACATTTGCAGACACATTTTCTATAGATGTTATCCAAAGTTCTCTAAAATGAAACACGACTGAAGTAAACAAAGACTTTTTTAGAAAAAGGTAAAAGTTAGATACAACACAGAAACAGTGACGCCATCGCTGTTACTGTGGTCTGTTGGGTAAATTAACGTACCTTTCCACACTTGTATCAACTGCAAACGTTCTTTCAATAACAACAGATAGTTGGAAACATCTACAGTGTAAACAAAATGTCTTAAAACATTGTAAATAGCATTAAATAGAACATTTGTCTCGAATGAATTTACCTTATAACAAACGAGAACATTTTTTGTTTTCCAGTTTTCATAATTTGGCAACCTAAAAATTGCAAGTGCAAGTGCGTTGTTGTTTATATACGTGTGATAGTTTGTAAATTTCTGCAAGTGTCTGCTCAAAATCTTACGTTTAACGGAAAAATCATTCTCAGGTTCAACATTGTAATCATCAAGTTTTTCTCTATAGCCAAGGAAAGATCCATCACTGAACAGCCGGAAATATCTTGGTCGCCATGTTTTAATGTATTCTCCTAAGATATGAAAATAAGAAGTGAAGATTATACGATCCAATTAAAAAAGTATTTCCTTGTTATTAGCACCATAAACACTGACAAGAACAGAAGGACTGATTATCCTTACTAAAAAAAACTGAACTGAAAATTTATTATTCAAATATGTTGTTATATAAAACTTTCAAAAAACTTTCTTAGTGAAATTTATTTATTTAGTATTTATATCACCTCTTTTCATCAACCATCCTTCTTTTATAAGATGAGGATCATCAGCCATGTTGCCACATCTAATATTTTTAGTTTCTGCAAAGACAATAGAAAAACCATTATCTGTGCCCTTTTTAAAAAGACATAATGTCCTTCTAAAATCAGTAAAATCGATCGAGAATATCATAGATATACATTTGAGCTGTGGTAGTTAGTGCATTCTAATGAAGGATGCCTTGACCCTTGAATACAAAGTATAAGAAATAATTAACAGAATTTGGCTGTTAAATTATCTAAATATTTCAGTATTCATTATATCTTTAAATCATATGGAAAAAACAATACAAGAAGTGGGGCAACAAGTTGTGGTAACACATGCAAAAATCTAATTTTATTTTTTTAAAGAATAAAAAAAACCCAGATAAATGCTGTAATGTATATTTTTATATTTCCCTAGTGGGATTACAGTGTAGGCCAAATGCAAGCTTCCATGTATGACAAAAAGTTGACCAATATATTGTCTTTTGTTTACTGTAATTAAGAAAAGTTTTAAAAACACATGTTAAAATTTTATTTTTAATTTATAAAGTAGCACGAAGCTTTTCGTAACTGAGTTACATTTTCAAGTGATAAAAATATCCAAAGCTAAAAACCTTTATACAAAATATCTACAATAAAATAATTAAATGATTTAATTAAAATGTTCTACCCAATGGAATACAAGTAAAAATCATGGACAAGCGAAACAAAAGAAAGAAAATGTGCAAAATCACCATGTGTAAAAATAAAATAAAAGAAACAAAAACTAATATCCCACGGGAATAGAGAATAAAAACAGGTGATTGTGTAGATAAAAAGCTATGTAACTCCATTCCTAAATAACAAAAGTGATTTTTGATCTTTTTGTTCATTCAAGAGGACCTTATGGGAACAAATGAAAAATGCCTCCAAAATCTTTCTTTTTCTAGTGTCTCTTGGCGCCTTAGACAAGATGGACCAATTAAAGGCGTTTTTAACATGTGTTTTTAAAACTTTTCTTATTTATTTGTTGGCTGATTTATCATAATGAAGATTTTACTGTAATTGTTTTAATGATCTTTGTAAGAGATTTGTTGTGAGTGAGTTAACAAAAGCTCTATTGTTAATGAAACAATAGAGAAACACACAGATGATACTTAAACACACATGGATACTTAAAGAGATTGTTGGTCTCATGGACAGCTTTAAAATCCAAAGTGATTTAAATATAATATTTAAGTGGACAAATGATAATAACATAAAATTAAATGGGTGAAGTTTGAGTGCCAGTTATGGGAAGGCAGAGTCTTTGAAACCACTCTTGTATATTTAACCAACATGTCGGAGTTGATTAGCACACAAAACAAGGACGTGAAGGACTTTGGTATATAATAATGACTGCAAATTTAACCTTAAGTCTTCAAAATGCTATCAAAAGGAAATACAACGAATATTTGTGATTGGAGAAAAACCTTTATGCTGACTCTCAGGAAATCAATAGTAATTTCTAATCTAGACTATTGTTCCCAGTTATGGTCTCCACTACTGAAAGGACACATACAGGACTTGGAAATGCTCCTAAGAAACGTTACCAGAAAAATCACTTGAACTCATGGTTTTCATACTGAAATGTACTAAAACAATAAAACTGTATTTTCTGGAAAGAAGAAGAGAGTAATGCTAATCAAAGTTGGATTGCTTTCTTTCTAATGCTTTTGATGAGCCACTAATACCAATTTTTTCAGTGTGGAAAGGCTAACACGATCAGCATTGAAATAACGAGCATTGGACTCGTCCAGTTGGATGCATGAAGATCACAGATCACAGAATCTACTTCAAAATATTTAAATAAAGTTACTAAATTTTTTTCATATAGTTAGTAGTTTCATTGTTAAAACCTCCTAAAATCTTAGTAAGATGTGAAAGACTATACAATAATAAATTTTGCATAAAACTATTATTGTTAAAAAAGTTCTGAGCTTCTGTTTTGTTTATCCTTTTTACATTTAAGGACATTTTCATATTTTTCCAAAGAAACTCAAAATTTTTGAAGTGATTTTAAAAGTAATAAGCCATGAGCATCTCTATCCAAAAACATGCAACAGGTTAAAAAATTGAATGAAATTTAAGGAGAAATTGTTAAAAAAAAAGATTTTTCAAAATTGAGAATTGAGGAGCTTTGAGAATTCATATGAAAAGAAATTGGCTAACAGAAATACAAGTTGCTTAACAAAGTAAAAATGAAGAGTATTTTTTTAATTCCATAGTCAGCATAATACCTTGGATTTAAATTTCCACAAGAACATGTCTTCGAAGGAGGAGGAGAGGACATGCTCATTTTAAGCTATTTAGACTCAATTAAGGTTCACACTTTCCCATTTCCTTCACAAGATTTGGGTTGATCTGGGGCTATGGTAACATTCACTTGCCTATATTGAATTTCTAGTAAGGGGAAAAAGAGTATAAATGAATATAAATGTTGCATGTTGTAGCCTCTCTTAGCCTTTCTGTTGTGGCATCATAAACTTTAAAACATGTTTTTAAAAAACTTGCTTTATATTTGACACATGGTTAATGTGACTTTGTGACCTACCGTTTCATTTTATGTCATGCTACTTTAACAATGATGGCAAAAGATGTCAAACAGAACATGCATTCGTTTTGTAGTTATGCAATTTGCGTTTGTTGTATATGATAGCTATTTATAGCTATATATACACTGTATATACCCTGTATATGTGATGCAGTTGGACATGCACAGTACAGTTTGGCAAAATATATGCAATGCACAGTCTGGCGAAACACCAATTATATGCATCAAAAAATGTGTATTTTTGACTGATTGTTGATCCTGAAATTCAGAAAAATTCATGTTGGCAGCTATTGCTGACGTAATGAAGATCACATAGGCAAAAACTGTTTTTACATTGACAATTTTGGAATTCGTTATTGCACTTACATGCCTTTTTTCTTGTTTTGAATTATTAAAATAACTAGCAGTCAAGGTGAAAAGATAAAAATATTGCATGCTCAAAAACTTGCTTTAAAAGTTATGCAACAAGAAGTTTTCCAGTTCTGTTTTGAAGGTTATACAGAATATACATGTGTTGTTTGGAAAGTCATACAGAAAGTTATATACTTGTGCTGTCTGGTATTTTTATAAAGCAAGTTATGCTTCTTCCACTTATAAGCATTATTTTTTATTAAAAATTTCAATGTTCTTTTAATCTTTTTCACGCCTATAAGGAAATCTAAACCTAATTGCAAAAACTTTTACAACAGTAAAATTATTTAGAATTTATAAACATATTTTTGTCATAAATAAATATTGTACAAATTATTTAGATGTTTAATTCTTTTCATTTGTGAAAATTTATTTAAAGGCCTGTAATCACCCTAAGGACATGTACAAAAATGTCTTGCGTGGATGTAACAGGCCAGACTTTGCTCCAGAATGTTCCAGAAACATCTTTCTTCTTCCAATTAAGGTAAAATTAATACTTTAGTTTCTTTTCTATATTTGTCTTGACTCTTTTTTCTCCCTTTAAACATACTTTGGCCCAAAAAAAGGTACAACATTTTTATATGGCTTTGTAAGAACAATGGAGATGATTTTGTCACAAAATGTTACTTTTTCATCTATCTATTCTTTGCAATAGAAATAATTGGAACTTTACATGATATTGTGACCACACCATCCAAGATATGACTTGACTAAATTTCAAGTCTTTACGAGCATTTATATTTGAATGAGAGATAACAAGAGATTTTTCTGATTTTTGAAATGTCAGCATTACGTACAACATTTTTGAACATGTCCCTAATGGAAATTAACACATTTTTCGATTTATCTCTAAATCCAGGACTTGTTATGATTATCCTGAAAATTTAAAGATCTAAAAGTTACTAGAAGTGGAAATAATGGTACTTTATAATTTCTTGTTTTTTTCCAGTTGCCATATTTAACAATTTTCTTGGATCACTCATTCCCAGCAAAGAAACAGGCCATCACAAAATAATCTGTTAGGGTTGTATAGGTATAATTAGACAGCCTTGCCTTTTATGAGCACTGCCGTGAAGTTTGTAAAATTGCTTTTGGAAATCAATAAATCAGGGGCAAAACAAAAAAAATAAAAAGAAATTGTAGGTACATCTCTTTGCTAATCCACTGATTGTGATAATTATAATGTTCATCCTGTGCTCTTCCATTTATTAAAAGGTATGGCAAGGGTTGTTGCATAATTTTTGTCAAATCTTAAACAGGGGAAAGCAAGATATAAAGATAAATAATTTTAAAACGTAAAAAAGGTTTCACCATAAGAAACTAAATAAATGTTTGAACAAATAACCACCATCAAAAAGTAAGGCAAAAGCGAGGTGAAGCTGTCTTAAAAAACAACAACATCAACAACATGTGTTGCACAAAAGCCTGATTGCAGTAAGTTAAAATGTTTAGTTTCTGGAAAAAAACACAGACACTTAGTTTTATCATAGTCGAAACTTTGCAGCTAGCTACACATGTTCTCTCTTATATTAGGATTTTGGGTGATGTCATGTATACAGCACGCACATGGTCAATTTTGCCGTCCCTTTATGATTGTGTGAATCATGGAATAAATTGCAATGTAGGCAGAGTTTTTTGTCAAAAATGTTTGTAGCTTTGTCTCAAATGTGTTCGTATTTCTTACTTGTAGATTATGCACCTTTAATCATGCCGGCAATTTTTTTGTCAATTTGATTGAAAAATGTTTTAAACATGTTGGAAATTGCATCAACAGAGAACTTCGGAGGTTGCTGTTCTCAAAAAGACATGAAAAAACAGCCAGGCTGGGCTTAAGGACTCACAAGGTTTTAGTTAGCTAGCTAGCTAGCTACAAAGAAATGAAAAAAAAAAAAAAAAAAAACAGAAACAATATTTATGTTTCTCAGTTTTGAATTTAGACATAAAGACTAACATACAGCAACACAAATACACCCGATAAACCCCCCCAAAAAAGAAGAATTTTTTTTGAATTTTTAAAGAAAGCGCCAGGGAAAGAGTATAAAATATTGTCATTTGATTTTGAAAGAAAATCATGATGTCATCGCTATTTTCTAGCCTAATTATTTCAACGAAAAGGCTATTTGAGACAGCTTCACCAAGAGCGGGTAGTAACACAAAGTGCGCTAATGATATCAGAAAAATATTACTACAATATATTACTACTTCTTTGGATTGGAAAACTCTAATAACAAGTGCCAGGTCGGAGGTTCATAAAAAACAATATTTTGGACGAGTTTTCGCGAGTTGTTCCGAATATCTAAACAAACTATGCCCGTACGGCTTGAACACCCACGCGGAATGGAATAAAACACTTTCGTTCGTTTTTTTTTTTTTCTTAAGAGATAAGATAAATTTACAACAAAGACTTAACACTTTTACACATTTTGCAATACCAATTCTTGTTGGTTGGACTTCTTAAAAACGCTGTTTGGTATGTTTTCACACATTCCGTGAAACCATTTTTTGCACTTGTCACACTGCGCCATCCTTTCATTTCCAAAAATACCACAACACACGGTTAGCATATGGTTGTTGATAATTTTGTCCATTTCAAAGTCAACAATTCTTTTTCACTCAGTAACTGGCCCGGGACAACGTCTGTTTTTCCTGTTTTCTCGGGTGAGGTCAAATTAATGACAGGTGGAGATTGAGGCGGAGTTACAGTATTACAATCTATCACATTGTCGATGAACTCCTCTACAATAAGAAATTTTGATCGATCTATGATAAACGTAACTTTGTTGTGCTTATGTACATGTGGTTTGTGATGTCACGTCGTGTAGGAAAAAATGTTCTGTTTGTTGGTGAAGGAACCATTTTATCACAAAACAACTTGTTTTGAACATATATCTTTATGTGTCTTTCCATCTCTTTTACTTGCCTTATTCCTTGACCATCGAGTTCGTGAATTTTCGTTATTATTCTTGAATCGACTTGTTGACTGATAACACCGCGCTGAAACGATTTCAAGTTTAATATAATTGCAACAGCGTACTTAGTGTATTTATACGTTACACTATATTATATTGACAATACCTCCCCTTACAAATGGTCTGCGTGGCAATCTAATATTTTTATCCAAATTTCTCTGTTGGTCTTCACTTGAGATTTATTAGCTGCCCATTCATTTTTCAACTTTTTGGCGCAGTTTTTCTTCCGTTCAGTTAACTTGTCTATCTAAATAAACAATAAAATAATATTAGGACGGTGTTATCCTATAGCATTTACGGGTAATCTTGAATGGAAAAATATTATTTCACCCTGTTATCTGGAAAGGAAACAATATCTCGAAGGATAATTTTCGCTCTAGCTTATTTTCTTTTCATTCTTTCTTGTGAGAAGCGTTCCTATCAGTACCATGGGCTTTTTGTTCCAACAACTATAAACGGTATCCCGTCGAACATTATTTGAGAAATGGAAGATTTTTTGTCTTCAAACAAAATGCATTTTCCTTTTAATTCAAAAATTTATTTGGATAACTTATTTCCACGCTTAAATTAAAATTTAATTTAAATCACATTTTATGTAGCTATATTCTATTAAATATTTAGTCAAAACTTACTGTCTGCACCGAAAGCTACATCCTTAAAGTATTATTGAAGATATTATTTCGGTTTGTCTGTTCAGTATTCATGTCATGTTATTCATGTTATGTTATTCATCCTTAAAGTAGTTAGAATACGATGTTCCGGTTTCTATTTCATGTTGCTGAATTATTTCTTTAGCTTCTCGTAAGGAGTCGACACATTCTGTCTAACTTTCTAAAGCAGTATAGTTTCATTGATTAGGAGAAATGTCTACGACGGTATAACATACACGTTTTTGTAAAGACAACGAAATGATGTTAAAACGTCATTAAGAAAACCTTGTTCTAAGTTTGTGACCAAATCGTAGCTAATGCAAACAAGTAAAAGTTGTTAGCAAAATAATACGTTTTCTTTGCGCTTTTTCTACGATCTCTGGGTTTTTTCCACTTCCATGTCAGATTTACTTTTATGTTTTTGCTCCACTATTATTTTAACAAAAGGATTATTGCAATTAAAACATCATGAATAATTAATTTATTGTATAGATTTACCAAGTTTTCTTTTACGAGATTGCGCATGATTTTTTTGTATTTTTAAAATTTTATCTTTATAATAAATAAATAAAATGCGCGCTATTATAGCTACTGTAGAAGAATTTTAATAATGTATAAACACAAAAATAAAAAATATATTTCTTTACATCGCATCAGATTTAAAGAACGAATCATCTTCTTCGTCACTTGAAAATAGTCATTCTCCATCATATTCTACAACACGAGTATATCAAAAATGACTATTTTTCACGATAAACAGAGATAAAAATAAAATAAAAAAAACAGTGAATTCACCTATTTTTAAAATCGGTTGAATCAATCTTTGCTTGGTCTTTTTCCATGATAATAGATCATAGATTAAAAATTATAACGCAAACCAAGAGAAACCGAATCTCGTGTGCGCAGTTTTCGCGCGTCTCATGAATCACCGAGACAAGAATGACCTCCATATGTCAGCTACTCGAATTTCTTAAGTTAGTCGCCGAGCAAAATAGGCCCTCCAACCTGGCACTTGTTATTAGAGTTTTCCCTTTGGATTGGGTCGGAACACATCATTATGCGCCATTATAATTGTTTTGAAAGTACTGCTGATTCAGCACAACAGAGACTTTTAGACGGGTTAACATATCAAAATTGCTGAGTGTGAAATCATTTTCACGAAATTGTTTGGCTCATTTAATTATTAATGAGTTAAGGGCCAATACTTTTGCAAAAACGTACATAGATAAATAAGTATATTTCCCTGCTTTTAATATGACATTCTCAAATATTCCAATAATGCCTCGCAGTCTAGTGAAACAATTAGGCATTTTGCCGGAAGCCGGCTAATGAATACCAAAGGAGGACGCAGCCATTTTAGAAATGACGGATTGATCTCTATCACTGACTCTCTCTGCTCCAACACCAAGTCCAAGAGGACATTATACAGACCATATTATTGCCTTTTTGACGAAATTTTATTTTTAGTTTAAACTTACAAAGTGTGTTCCTTTATAACGGTAGCTAGCTAAAGGGTGAACCGTTTTTTGAGCATTTTTTTAAACTATATATAAATTTATGCTGTCATTTTTGTTTTAAAAATTAGTACAGTCAGGGTAAACGTGTGTAGTTATTAATCAGTAGCTAACTCATTAGTTAGAAGCTATCTTATTTGGGTGTAACATTTGGGGAAAAATATTTAATTTTTATAATTCTGCCTCTTTTCTGTGCTATACAATGTGAAAAAGATGGTAAATTGTGTTAGATCTCTGTCTGTTTCTGTTGCTTTGTTTTAACACTAAATGCTTTATTCTCTCCTCCCTAATGACCAATTTGCTGTTAATAATACTAAGTTTTGATGGCACCTATAAAGTGACTTCAAGTAAAGGAAACCAAATTAAGGTTAAGAAATTTCCTTCCTTGGGTGTGGTGGCAAACATGTAGCTAGAGCGTATACCGTCCTTACATGAATATCTAGGCGGACGACACAAATGTCTGGTGTTAGAGTGATTCAAGCACCAAAAATAGAGTTGGTCGGTCGTCCGGCAAATGATAACTTAAAAATTCGAAAAATTGTATCCAGCCATCATGGCGCCAATAAATGCAGCCATCAACGCGCGCCATTAAATCGTCGATATTTAATGAAAACTTTAGAACCTTGTTTAAATAGAGTTTCCATGCTCCGTTTTTAACTAGTTCTCAGAACCTTTTTCGCATTTTAAAGTGACACACAACAACGATGGTGGGTAATGGGTGTGGGGAGACAACAACCGTATAATATTTTTTTGTCATTCTAGTTTTTCCGACTCAGTATATCAAAAATTTTGATCAAATATTAGGGTCGGGCGGGTGACTAACCAAATATTTGTGACGTCTGCTTAAACAAACAGCTCTAGTGACGATTAGGCAACTCAGCTCGCTTTATAACTTTAAAATTATAAAACAAGTTTGCAAAAATGCCAGTGAACAGAGCAGATGTTTGTGCAGGGTTGAGCAAAAAATAAATTGCCTAAAATATGGCCTAAAATGTTTGATTTAGCTGAGGCAGTCTGATTGAGCTGAGGCAGTCTAAGGTTTATCATTTTTTGTTTCTTTTTTGTTCTAGTGGCCCCCAGTGGAAACAATCCACTAACTATAGGTTTTTGTGATTTTCTGGGCTAGCCACTTTAAATATTTATTATTATTATTATTATTATTATTATTATTATTATTATTATTATTATTATTATTATTATTATTATTATTATTATTATTATTATTAATGTATAAATTGTGATCTATATCTCAATTCTGTGATGTTATTATTTCCAAAGCCTATTTTATATATGATTAAAACAATATTTGGCCACTTGTCTTACATGTAACTATTGGCTGCTTGAAACATTGCCATGCATCTTTCTTTAATGCTCAAAAAGCAGATGCAATATTAGGAAAACTTAGGGAAGCTAATTAGCAAAGAGGAGAGCAAGAAGATCAAAATATTTTTGTTAAAATATTCTCCAGCCTATCTAATTATATAATAATTCTTTTGTATTTGGTTAATGGTTATATATAAAGATAACAATAGATTATAATGCCATACCCCCACTGTTCAAAATTTTTGTCATTGGTGAGCAACCCCAGTGATGTGAAGTTGGTAAAATGCTAGATTCTATGTTAACAGAGAACTTTAGCAAGGAAATTGAAATCACATAATTTGAACATTTAGGTAATACAGACAGTATACACTAGCTATATATATATTCTAAATTTAAACCAAATTCAAATTGTCTCCACTAGCAACATTTAGAATGTTTTGAAGCATTACTATACATGCATTTTTCCGCCTGTTGATCTGTAAGAGGAGTTTGAGAACATAAAACACCACCTTATCACAAAATTAATCTCTACATTTATAACCAGTACAGCATCAGATAAACTTACCCGATTAAGAGAGCCTTCAAAATTCCTAAACATTTTCTGTTCCGACATTGGTAAAAAGTGCATTTCAATGCTTTACACATAACCACACTTGAACTTCACGCAAATTTAGCAGTCAAAAAGTTTTTTTAACATTTCAGCAATGTCGATGGTCACTCTATTTGTATTGTCAACATGGTGTATACCCTGCTTCTTGCTTGTACTTTCTAGACGCTAACTAAAGTGATCAGTTGACAACGGTTATAATCTTCATATTTCCTTTTTCACACAACTCTCTTGCAAAAACACTAAACTTCAAAAGTGAGTGTTATGGGGTACATTTAGAGTGTTTAAGTTAAACTAACTGCAATTTTACCTTTTATTTATTCGATAAAAAAAGTTAATAACATTTCATAAAGAATATTAAACTTCAGATATGCTTGTCTACATTACTTATACAAAGCTTAACTAGAATTTGGTGGAAAAAGGTAAATAATGGAGTAACAGGGTGTAATCCAGCTTTCTCAGTAACCATTAAATGGCTTATTTGCATCTTCTGACATTTAAATTTATTTAAGACAAACCACCATATTACCCATAAAGAAGTACATTTTTTGTGGTGATCCTCTGCAAAACTTTTAACGAAATGTCTGTGTTTTTTGTATGGAATTCAAGTTATTTGTCACTATGATGCGTTCATGTTGTGCGTTTAAAAATAACAAATCTGATTACTTTACAATATTTTCTATATCTGCAATATTTTTGATTTTATACTGGCTATTTTAAATTCTCAGCAGTTACTGTGACTGTCATTTACTGTACTTTATTTTCCCTAGATTGAAACTCTGTGTCAAATTATTGTGTTTCTGGTAAATAAACCATACTGAATATTCTTAGTGTTTAGAGCAACAAAACAATACAAAATATATGTACTCCTGCAGGTAACAAAATTTTTTTGCCATGTCAACCGAACTATACACTGTCAAAGAGGGCTGGTTGATGAAAAGAGGTATTTTTGTTAAAACTATTTAAATGTATCTTGCTTTATTATATGTCTCTGAATATGTATACAGGATAGTTTTTATTTAAAAAATCTATTGTAAAGTCCTGCATGGTGATAATTATAAACTAGTTTCGTATTTTTTACACCTTTTTCTAAGGTGTATACTAATGCTTATTGCACTGGGTACAATGTGATAAAGAAGAACGGATAAGTTTTTCAACAACTTAAATTCCTTTCGTTTTCATAAAAACATGCCCTCGTCTTCATTTGCCTGGTTTATCTTTGCTCTATGTCAAATATAAAAATTTTTTTCTAATATTACAATTTCTTATTATTTTGAATACAAACCATGCCAGAACATTTTTTTACTGATTTTAAAATGTGCTTAAAGCCATTTTATTTTATATCATTACTGCTCTTTTAGCCAAAGTTGTATTTTCCAGTTAACTGCATTATAGAAAGTTCACCTAATGTATTTTAGGTAAATACATCAAGAATTGGAGGCCAAGGTATTTTGTTCTTCGCAGTGATGGTTCATTCCTGGGATTTAAAGATAAGCCAAGAGCAGAAATTAATTCTGTTGATCCGTTAAACAACTTTTCTGTTGAGCGTACGTTAATTAAACTTTTTATTTCACATGTAGTATTTGCTTAAATGAGCACAATGCTCATTTTACTTACTTAAAAGTTAGTAGATGTTTTTTAATTCACGATTTCTTTTAGATAAAAGTTGGAGTCAGGAAGTCTCTTGATTATTATTATTTTTAATTTTAGGTTGCCTGATTATTAAAAAAAGTAAACCTAAACCAAATGGATTTATCATCAGGTATACAGCCAAATAAATTCTCACTGTACTGTATATGATTTTGTTATGTGTTAGCCTCCCTAATTAGGGAAAAAAGCATGGCAGCAGAAGAAAGTGTTGTAAATTATTAACAATATAACATTGACTGCTGTTGTTATGCTTTTGTAGAATATTATTTACGGCTGCAATTAGGCCAGTTATTCTGAAAGATAAATATTCCTTTTTTGCATGATAACATAATAAGTATTACTATAATTGCATAATACGTTCAAGGGAATAAAAACTAAAGATTTCTTATACATGTGTCAAACAAGAGCAAAACAGTGCTGTTACTTCAGAACTTGTAGGGCTTTGAATGTAGGCCTTCACAATGCAAATATTTATCCAGATTAACACATACGGAAAAATCAGTAAGAAAGTCTAACAAGTGTTCTAATTACGAGGAAAGTGTGGTTAAGATATGTTACAAAATTGTAAAAAATGTTGCCCCGTGTGGTTAGGCCACAAATAAGTTTGGCCCTGAAACAGCCTTTTTTTAAAAAAATAGTTTTTGGCAAAAAAAAAGTGGAGGGGGCAAGGTCCCCCAGTGCTACGAACCATACACAATGATAAGAACAAAGTAAAACAATTTTGAGCTTCACCAAATTTTCTATTTTTTTGAGTAAGTTATTATTGGTCCATTGTTGGCATTACATCTCAGGGTGTCTTTTAAAATTATAAAAAACAACTAGTGTGAACTTTGTCACATATACAGTGATATGGAAGCGGGACCTCTGAATTTCCTTATCTCGCAATTGAAGCAAGATTTTGGCTATTTTATTTGTAGTCAAAACGACAGCATTTTAGCTATCTACACTAAAACAAAAGGTGAAAAATTGAAAGAAATGTGTTTGAATCAACTTTCATCCGACAAAACTTCCGATAGATTTCCATCTTAAACGGACACTCCCATTTGCTTAGATCTCAGATTTATTGAATAGTCCTGGTCCTTTTAATGCAGGAGTAAGCCTATTCATAGCCAACCTGACCATCCTAGCTAATTCACCGACTCTTGACTTAGTTAAAAGAACTACATAGACATGAATCTCTATTGCCTAGCCCCTTCATTGTTGGTAACCAGGTCTTACACAAGAAATCCAGCCATGCGGTTGGTTCTTAACTAATACAGAGGTGAACGCCGACGGAATATGGATGAAGCAAGTCTGCAAAACTGCACTTACACGCAGATCAGACACACATAATTTTTTTCAAGCACAAGTGACTTTACAAATAATAATAATAATAATAATGCAAACTTAAAAACTTATTTTGTTTTATATGTTTTAAGTTTTCTTTAGCAACATTTTTGCAATTGAATTGGCTTATGAATAAAATACGCAGCCTTACTTTGTGTTTTAACGGCGCCTGACACATTTATTACTTGTGGTAAGTGTGATCATGATTATGAAACTTCCATGATGGCACATGGCGTATAAAAACAAAACGAAATAGATGACGAACGAAGGTTGATTAAGAGAGACAGATTATATTTGAATTATCTCGTTATTTTGCATGTTTCGATTTTTAATTTTTGAAGTTATAATAGGGGAGATGTAGGTACAGAAACGTGCTTATTTGTTTTATATGTTAAAGGCTTTTGCAGTCTCCAGTGTTTGGGGTTCAATGGTCAAATCGTCCCACCTTTTATAAACATGCCAAAATACTTTCTAGGTGTGCGATCATACGCATGCGAAAAACAATAATGGCATGTGCGGAGGCGTCATTCCTGTCCAAGCCTGATGATTAATATCTTCTTTGTGCTTCATACCTTGGTTACTGTTGGTTACTTGCAATGATATAAGCTACAAAGGTCCTATTGAAATATGACTTCTTATTTTAGATGTTTTCAACTTACAAAATTTGTTAATAGGACTTTCGCTGTCGATTCCTCTTCTGACAGGTAATTTTTTTCCTTTGATTTTGATTTAGTACTGTTGTTTGCTGTTTTACCTTGTTAAATCTTTGTATTAGGGAAGATTGGATAAATGCCATTGAAGATGTTTCTAATCGAATGAAGAAAGAAGAGAAAGCCAGAGATGGTGCTATATCCTCCACCCATGATAGCTATGATTCTTCAAAGATGGTAATAACGCAAGACTTGGTGTACATTAGTAGCGTTATAACGGACTTTTTGCTTTAGTTTGTTTTATTTTTATTTAAATTTTAGACTTTGGAAGATTTTGAAATCCTGAAGGTTTTAGGAAAA
This sequence comes from Hydractinia symbiolongicarpus, assembly GCF_029227915.1. NCBI lineage: Eukaryota > Metazoa > Cnidaria > Hydrozoa > Anthoathecata > Hydractiniidae > Hydractinia > Hydractinia symbiolongicarpus. The sequence continues at coordinate 11,844,561 of NC_079878.1, forward strand.
GGCACTTTTGCCAAAGTAAGTAGTGCCACTGTATCTTGCCTATATATATTATATTTAATCCATTCTCCAATCATATCTAGCCCACTTACTAAGAGACATACTTCACTAGCTTTGCACAAGGCCTGTACCTTCTTTGGTTGATTTTTACATATTGACCTCTCAAAAAATATGCATGTAAGAAGACAACAAACATCCTTTTCAGAAACATAAATTTAGAATATCAATTTTCAAAAGAGTGCAGTACTTTTTATTTTAAAAGGAGTTTGATGAGCAAAATTGTGAGACATTTTAATGCAGCCAATGTAAATAAGAGGTACCTTGTTCAATTGCATGTTTAATTTTAGGGTGTGGATAATTGGAGGAATACTGTAGCTATGTTCTTTAAAATTGAAGTAGACTTTTTTTTCCTAGATATAATTATCCAGTGCAGTTTAAGCAAAACTAGTATTTTAAATATATTTGGCTATGGACAAGTTCATAAATATCAGACACTAATTTGGACATTGCAAAAACGCAAAAATCAAAATTTCTTCATAATTCGTTTATAAATCCGTCTGGTTTGCTAAGATTTTCAGGGATGCTGCGTATGCTTGTTCTTCAAAAGCTAAGTTGGTCAAAGTACCAAAACTACCTGCTGTGGTATATGATTTTGTTAAAAAAGTAACATTGTTAGTAATTTATCATTTTTTTGGTTATCTTTGTGTTTTCAATCTGCTTATCCTATTTAAAGCACTCTTAAATGGTATATTTACTAAAAAAAAATTCAGGACACAAATTTATCAGAGTATTTGAACAATATACTGATAAATTTTTAACAAACGAAAATTATTGAAGTGTCATAATGATACTCATTTTTCAATTTGATAATGTCCTGTATTTTGTAAAGAGCATTAAAATCATATCAAGTCTTTAATAATACCTAAAAACAATTTTAGGGGTAATAAAATGATAAAATCTTAACAATTTGCATAACCAAACTGTACTATATTTTTGCCTTTTTAAGTTTTTTTAGACTGTTATGTTAAACGCATTGAGTATTGAGTAAATGGTTACTACCACATATTTTTAACAATGTTTACTATGTATGAATGGATTGTGTGTTTATTCATTTCTGTTCATTCATTTTTATTTTCTTCTTTTTCTTCTTTTCCCTTTATAGTAAAAATGTAATGTTTCTTATTTTTGAATACTATTTTGTAGTTCATTCATTAGTCAGTATGGTATGTGTGCAGTATGTATACAGTGGTGATTAGGAATACAGAATGGATTCTCAATTTTTACAGATTTTATTTAATTAATTAGCAATATAAAGTAAATACTAGTTGTTGTTTTTTAAGATGAATAAAGATGAGTGAAAAATTGTATACTTGCAAGAATCTTGATTGCGGGGAACGTTTTACAAAAAAAATATTCTGATTCAGATTTGTTAAGAAATTATCACATTTTTGCTCTACATAGAATTTATATTCAGTACTGTTCCAGTTAACTGTATTTTCATATAAAATAATTATAAAAAAATGGTTATCTGTTTCTTTTTGTTTTGGGATCACAAGCTGATAAAACCTAACAATTTTGTAGCTTTAAAGTGTTATATTTTTATCAATTTTGTGTCTTGGAAATAAAAAAATATGCAAAGTTGCTCAGAAAGTTCTTAAAAACATCATATTCAAAGCAAAATACATAACTTATAAAAATAAGGAGTTTAGAGCATTTTTTATCAATTTCAAAATTCTGCCCTTGTTAATTTGCTATCAATTTATTGTTCCTGAAACAAACGAAAATAACTATGTTAATATTTACTGTTATGAAATAGGGATATTCAGAAACTTTTGACTGTAATGCGAAGTCTAAAATCAAATTAGTTTTTTAACTTTTTTGTTTATAAACATTTTGTGATAAACTCAAAACAACAAAATATGGTCTGATATTTCTAAACTTGTCCCTATAGTTAGGAGTCCAAGTGCTACTTTTTTTATTACAAAAAGAATAAATTTATTTATATTAGCATGTTGATTCAAAACGTGAGGTAAAAATATGTTAAAGAAGAGAAATATGACAGAGTTCAGCTGGTGGTCAACTTGGATCGGTGTAACTTGTAGGGGTCATATTGGTTCTGTAGAAAAATTGTTTCATTAAATATGTTCCACTTTATCTGTAGGATTGGAAAGCCCTAAAATTGCATTATTTTTAAGATGCCACCCTGTTTGTAATGACTTGTCTTGCTGGGTTGATATTTGTAGCTCCTCTCTAAGCTTGTACAGTAGAAAGGTCTGTCATACCAAAACTTGTAATGTTAAATATTTCTGCACTAGGTAATGTTGGGAAAGGAAAAGAAGACAGGCAATGTTTTTGCAATAAAGTTACTCCGAAAAGACGTTATTCTTGCAAAGGTAAGGTTTGTAAACCCTTTAACAGAATACATATATTTTATAGTACAATGGTATGTTGTCATTTAAAAAATACAATAGAATGTAATTTACATAAATTACATGTGCCTAATATTCTTAAGGATGAAGTAGAACACACGCTCACTGAAAATCGAGTTCTCCAATCTACAAAGCATCCTTTCTTAACAGTGAGTATTTTGTATTTTCTGGCTAAAAATAAGGCGCATTTATTTTATTTTAACATAGCATAATATTTTATATTTCTTATAACATTATTTTCTCTTTTGTTTTTAAGGTTTTTAAGGAAATAAGGCTTGGGTAGAAGGGTTGTTTTTTACATAAAGAAAAACAAACGCATATAATTAGGATTTTTGCAGACAGATAAAGCAATTTTGATATTTAAACTAACCATTGTGTTGTGAAGATATTGTGCCTTTTGTGCACCCTGAGCATAAAGTAGCGATTTAGCATCTGTGATGAGCAGAAAAAAGATTATTATGATAACAAAGACAACCATTTTAAATAGAAAATGATATATTTTAATACCCAATCTGATATGAAAATCTGATGTGATTCTACAAATCTCTCTCTGAAAGTTATATTGAAATTTAAATTGTTTTGTACTTTATTCACTGCATCTTCTGATAAAAAAAGTTTTCAATTTAAATATGGACGTGTGTATTTAAATAAATTCAGGGAAGGTCTATTTTTATTATTTTTGTGTTATAGGAACTAAAATATTCGTTTCAAACGCCAGACCGACTTGTATTTGTTATGGAGTGTGTCAATGGTGGGGACGTAAGACAATTTTGCTATACATTTAAATAAATCTATTGTTTAAATTCCTAAATAAGTTTTGACTTTCATTTGATAATAATTATCACTCATTTTAATTTATTTTACTTTTACTTTCAGTTGTTCTTTCATTTGCAACGGGAAAAAGTATTTTCAGAGGCTTGGTCAAAGTTTTATGGTGCAGAAATCACATTAGCCTTAAAGTACCTACATGAAGAAAAAATTGTTTACAGAGATGTGAAGGTAATATTCTGTAGGCATCTCCAACGAAAATTGCACCCAATTTACCTAGAGTTTATTTAAAATTAGCGCTGTTTTATGTATTAGTAAATATAAAAAAAATGTTAGTCTGAAGATGAGAAAAAATTCTCTGAATAAATTCTTTGAATAAAATTGTGCTTTCAAGAAATAACTTAATTTTACTGTAAAAATGTGGACTTTCTCTAGAAATCTAACATGGACTGAATTTAAAATAGTGACAAATATCTGTTACAAATTGCCTTGCATATACGTCTAAAAAAATTAGAATTTTTTTGCAGTCATGATAAAAATGACCAAACATAATCAAATGATTAAAAACTGCATTGATAAATTTTGATAGGATTTATCTCATATCTCTTAATTTGTCCAGAGAAATTATTGCTGCAATAATTTTGATGTAAACAATCTGTAAAATTTTGTTAAAACCTAAAAAAATGCCATTTTTTCTATAAATTTCTGCAGACTAATTTTTGTCCTATGCAAAGATTTTTTGTTTTAAAATAACCTTTTACATATCGACGCATTGTGCAGATTTCTCATCCATCCAGGTGACATTTTTTGTCACCTTAAGCATGATGAATTTAGAGTACTTTCAGTTAATGTATGAAAAATTACAAAAGTACTACTTGTTTCTACTTTACAAATTACAAAACTGATCAAATAAAAGATTCCCACCTTTCCAAAAAGTTACTGAAATTCACAAATTCAATGTGAGTTGGAAAAGTGAAATAAGTTGTCTAGTTAAAGTTCTTTTGACGATTAATGTTACATTTTTTTATTCTACGCTATTATTATTTTTGAAAAAAGAATTCGAGACACAAACTAGATACATAAATTTATTTTAATGCCTTTACCTTTTCTGTAACATAACACAGTTGATCAATTCTGAAATAATTTCACTTAATAATTTTTGCAAAAGAGGTAAAAGTCCTTGAAAACACGAAAGTGTCTGATCTTAAAGTACAAACAAAATGAGGTGTATTTAACATGACCTTTGGTTATTTCTGAATTAAACACCTAGTTTTAGGGTAGTTTCTTGGGAAGAAATAATTTTAGTCATCAATAAAAATTTCACTATTTTCAAATTTATAAAAATTTCACTATTTTCAAATTTTTCTACGGGAATTCAATATCTTGCTGGAAAAACTTCCAACATTAGAGCATCAGTTCGTCTTAAATGTCAATTGACGTTTTTTGTAGTTTGTAAGTGGCCTTTTATACATACACTTTGTTTTTTAGCTTGAAAATCTTCTCATTGATTCAGATGGACATATTAAATTAATAGATTTTGGTTTATGCAAACAAGAAATCTCCTTCGCAGACATAACACAAACATTTTGTGGAACTCCTGAATATTTAGCTCCTGAGGTTAGTGATTTTCATTTCTCTCATTGTTGACCTTCTATGTAGCTTTACAACTAGTGGGATAGAACACCATAAAGTCGGATTTCCACTTTAATAAAGTGTATCGGAATGTAACAAGAAAAATATTTGAATCTGATTGGTTATTCTGCTAAATACTTTTTTGTTTCAATAAAAAATTTTCTTTCCTGTCCCTAAAAAAGTTAAAATCTATCAACCAATCAGATTTCAGAAATCACAATTTTTTGAGTCGATCCAATCCCTTCCATTCTTGAGTGGAAATCCAGCTTAAGAGCAGTGAAAACTTATGGGAAAAATGAATTGAGAAGAGAGTTCAGAAAATAGGAGACATCTTTTTTCAGCTTCTTTGCAAAATTTTTAGGTAAGTTCTATCGTTGTACTAAGTCTTTCCCAACAAGTTTTTCCCTGTTTTTATATTTTTGTTGTAGTAGTTGCTAGCTGTGATTTGTTTGATTTAAACTAAACATATGCTTTCGAAGAATAAACTGATCTTTTTTCATCAATTCCTTGATAATTAATAGGATTTGTGCATCAAAATTAATTTTGTCTTCACGTTTGTTACACCATAAGTTGTTAGAAAACATGTTAGTTGGTTTTATAGGCAAGCTTGACTGCACTTTAACTCCCCCTCCCCCTTCCCCATCTAAATATGTTATGCTAAGTTACTTTTAGGTCTTTATACCCATATTTATGGTGTTATTTTTTTATATAGTGTTATTTTTTTTAATTGTCATGAGGAATCCAACGATGATCGTTTTTTACGACATTTTAATGTGTAGCCTGGTGTAAAAGGTGTTCTTATTGAGAATATTTTGCACTTGTTTAAGTTAGAAAAACATAGGGTTTGCAATATCTTAAAAGCAGAAAAAATCACCTGTGATCTGAACAGTATGCAAAGTTAAGGGGGATTTTAAAAAGTCAAGGAAAATATTATTTAAAGATTCCACACTTAAGTATTATTATTTTTATTTTTATAGAGAAAATAGTGTCTTTTTATTGCAGGTCAAAAAATGGTGTGTTTTCACGTCTGATAGTAAAAGGGGTTTGTCATGTAGTAAAATGGCACCTCTTGTTATATAGCTCTGTATGTTGTTTGTTCTATTTTGTAGGTGCTAGAAGACGATCATTACGGTAATGCTGTCGACTGGTGGGGATTTGGTGTTGTCTTATACGAAATGTTATGCGGTAGACTGCCGTTCTATAATCGTGATCACGAAGTATTATTTGAACTCGTATTGCGTGTGAGTACTTTTTGTCGCTGTTATCAGCTTGTTATCAATGTCATCATTAACTCTATTCCTGCTGGGCTATTCAGACTATCTGGCGGCTTCTCAATGCTGGAGGGTGGGCGTCCTCGCTCTCTGTTATTTTTAAAGTTCTTTTTAATTTGACATAAAACTTACCACAAGTGTTGCCCAGACCTTAGTAACAATTTGGTCAAAGAAAATTTGCTTACGTCAGAATTTTTGTCAAATATTTGTATAATTCCTTGGAATGTAGTGATACTAATTTGACAAAAAAAAATAATGTAAAAATATATTATGTTTTCCTTAAAGCTTACAAAAATAGTTGGAAAAGTAACAAGACATCAAGGTGTAACTATACACATCAAAATGTTATTGAAAAAAGTTGGGACAGAGAGGCTGAATCAGCCTCCATTCCCCTCCCACATGTTGGTTAGGTGGCAATGGCATTCTTTGGGATAAGAAACTTTCACAATCATAAGCTTTCAAAATATACTTCTGCGCGCCCACAAATTTAGGAATGACGGAAGATGTCAATAAAAGGGAGTGGCAAAAAGTTGAGTCTATGATACAAATCTCTACCTATTAATAAAAAGATAAGTTTCGAAACGACGCTAAGCAAGATGCTTACGCGGCTGATTTATCTTCATATAGAAATCTATTTGCTTACCCAATTTGACAATTTTAGTACTTATAAACTGACGAATTTTTTTTTGGCGTATTAATTTGGCGGAGCGCACTTCAAATATTAATATATATAAATAGTAAGTCTTTAACCCCCACGAATATGTCTTCTATTATGGTCTAGCAGAAGTAATAATGCTTTCATATTTCAGGGAACATGTTTAAAAGATGCTAGTAAATCGGAGTCAACTAGAGGCGCCACCTTGATATTTGTCAGCATTTTTGCAGTCAAGAATTCTTGATATTCGTCAGTAGTCTAATATTACTTGTTGGGAAAAGTAATTGAAGAGGGCTGGCCTGTATAATTATTAAGTGGTGTTGATTTACTTGCTTTTGTCTGCTGTCCTTATTCATAAGTACAGCGTTCGGCTCTGGTACGTAAAGTCTCGGTTTTAAACCCTGGCCGAGTCATACCAGAGACTATAAAAGTGTGAATCATTCTTTCCTGCTTAACGTTCAGCATGAGGAAAGGACATTTTAGGCGTTTTTTTTAGTTAAGCGGCTGTTGTGCTTTCAGGTCCCCAAAGTTCAGATGGGACCTTTAAACTCACTAAGACCCATTTTGCAGGACCCTCATTGATAACCCTACCCCTAGGAACCGAAGAGGCTATTCTGGGTAAATAATAATAATAATAAGAACAATAACAATGGTAGTAAGAGCTTTTGGATTCTCAAATTTTTGTGTTTCCTTTTACAGGAGCCCGTTCGCTTTCCATCATGTTTGACGCCGCAATCAAAAAGTATACTGAATGGATTGCTGGAAAAAAGTCCAGAAAAAAGGTAAACTGATATCAGACAATCCTGTTTTTAGCTGAAGTACAATAAGCAGACACTTGTTCATAGTAGAAATTTTGATTCAACGAAATGTACAGGTTTGATTAGAATATTTCATCTTCTTCTTTATTAATTAGACTTTTTTTTTACTAATATCGTTTTAAATTTGGCGCTCACTTTTAGGCGTTGTTTTTGTTAGGTTGGGTGGAACTATTCGTGACGCCGAACAAGTTATGGAGCATGAATTCTTCGAGTTAATTAATTGGAATGACATATTTCATAAGAAGGTAATGCATAACTAGGATAGAGGTTCAGAGGTTGAGAATGGATTTTTGATATAAAAAAATTAGAGAAGATTGAGAATCTTGGTGAGATGTGAGGGCGATGTCTGACAAATTCTGCATTTTATTGTGACACAAGACCTTTTATATGTTACTGTAACGTACTATGGAGACTTCAAAAACTTCTCTTCAAAAAATCATAGAGATTTTGTATTTGTTGACAAGAGATTTTACATGATGGAGAGTATACAGAATTACTTGTTAACTGTGATTTCTTATAATTTAAAACTGCTTTGTTTATTTAAAGGCGTTGTGAAACTAAGCTATACAATCGTAAAATAAATGAAATATAGTGTGGAATTTGTCAGGGAAGTTTTATTTTGTTTTCTGTCTGGGGACTCTGTGTCGGCAGCTATGAGGGTTTTAACACTTCCCTTTTTTTATTACTTCTCCGCACAGGTTTTTGCTGCTTGTAAAAATGAAATTAGAACACGAAGTTATATAATCCAATTTCCTTGATCTATGTTAAACTTTTAAAGCGTATTGTTGTTTGTTTTTTAGATTCCTCCTCCCTTCAAACCATCCATTGACAACAAGGAAGATGTGAAATATTTTGATGAAGACTTTACAAGAGAGACTCCCAGACTTACACCTCCCAAAGGTATCCTCGTCATTCAATCATTCATTCATTTATTCATTCATTCGTTTATTCATGTACTTTGTTGACATTCTGTGTTAGGCATTTCCATTTTCAAATTTAAAAAATAACTTTCAGGCGACTTTTTAATTAACACCAAGATCCGTGCTACACGTTTTTTATAGCACTTCAATTGTTAAGGATCCAGGCTAAGAATTAGGCAACCTGTTTATGCAGCAATATAGTGTACTTCGGAGAAATTGTTTTGTGTGTGCTGAGTTTACTACTGACAATGCAAGGGTCAAGGTAGGGTTCTTGATGCCAGTACTGTGTCTTTAAACAAATTAGATGCTAATTACCTTCAGGGCGAAATATATTCGCCATTAAGAACCTATAACACCTAACCCCGAGAACAGGGTTACTTTGAATGTATGCTATTGTGAAGTGTTTTGTATTTATTGCTCCTTAAACATATTCTACTATATTGATCAAATCAAATGTTACCGTTTTATCATTTAAGTGAAGGGGTTTCAATCTTTAATATTTAAAGAGCGTTCGGGTGAGTTTACACTTCTTAGAACCGCAGGCGTGGGTTGACAAAATTGCAGGCTTGAGGATAATAGGGATGAGGGTCGTTGTCTTTTACGTGCTATTGGTCAGAATCCTTGGAAATGTAAGAGCTTAAGCTTTTATAGTGGTCCTTATTGAAAGATCTGACTCTCAACCGTATGTCTTTTTATAGATTGTTTGGATGATTATGCGACGAAGTACTTCTCTGAGTTTTCCAGCTTTTCATTTGTCGACAATGGAGAAGAGCTGAATAAATAGTTTTCCTTCTTTGCGAAAATAAGTTTATGGATAACGAGCATAATTAAAGCAGTATAAACACCAGAATATCCAGTCGTATTTTTTTGTAATTTTTATTTTTTATAGTTGATGATATAGTGTTCTATATTTTCAGGAGTCTGTAACTGAAGAACATTGTGGCAGTATAGTCATCATCAGGTAAAAATCTAAAATAACAGTAAAATCAGTTAATGCAGATTAAAACAAAATTATCACAAACTTTAAAACATATTGAAATGATATTAAAACCTTATCAAAGGAGTGTGACTTTTAAACTCGTCTTTTGTATTCAACGATGGCTTAATGTCATTTAAAAAAGGGCTTTCAAAATCAGTAAATGCCGTTGAGACTTTGAGGTCGATAAAATTTTAACTGTTTATACTTATCAGGGGACAAGGCATGGAAGTTCATTAATAAACCTGTATCCGTCTTTTTGCTATGCCAAGTTGACTCTAGCAATCCATCTTGTTTCAGTAAATTAACATATCTAAGAACGGCAATTCACCGTTTTTTTCATTCTCCACTGTAAATTTCAATGATGGATGAAGATTGTTGATGTTCTGTTGTTGATACACGTTTCCAATCTGGTTCGTCTTTATATTTCTCAGATAATCATCCCTATATCTTGCAAATAGATTAGCATCACCCTTTACGATTTTATCAAATTTATGCATCCAACCGTTTGCGAGAGGTGGAGCGGGAGAACTCCCCATTGCTAAACCATCAACTTGCCGGTAATACCCATCGTTTGTTAACATAATAACGTCACAACTACAAATCTTAAGTAGTTTTTTGAAAGTTATTTTATCAACTGGAGGCTTTTGGTATTTATATTTTTTATTTTGCTTACTATTTCACTTACTGCATTGTACTCGAGAATATTTTGTACACTTATTTATTAAAAGCTTGTTTCTCAGCACGCTTATTTATTATCCATGTATAAATTTTTGAAATTTTAATTTTTTTATACGTTATTAATTTGTTTTTATGTTAGGTGTAAGCGATGCACTTGTCTGTCATAAATACATTTATAAATTTTCGAATAAGATCTTCTGATGAGGCTTCTTTATGTAGGTTTTGCCGTTCCTCTTCAGTGTTCCCTCTCATAAGTTAGTGATCAATTAGAAACACGAGATATAATAACAAAATATGCTTCACAAACTCTTTGCTTTGTTCAGTGTAGTTATTCTTCTTTACTTATGAAAAACAGCCTGTATATAACACTGAAGAGATTTGCATTAGTTGTGCCCGTGTATGTGTTTTTCCGTTAAATTTTGTGAACAATTTTTATCAAATAAATCCAATTTGTTTCTGAGACGGAGTCCTAATCTGATAACGGCACTGTTTCTTTCAAGTAAGCTTATCATTCTGTAAGCTCATACTCTCCAAGTAAGCTCAAAATAAGCTCAAAATATTATTAGGGTTATTGACCTTTATTTTTATAAAATATATGCCCGACATTTTTTTACGTTGTCTAAGAATAGAAGAAAGTTCTCCTGCTTACCACACTGTCACGTTTACAAAATAATAAACTTTTAACAATAATCTAGAGCTGCCAGAAGAAATTTCAGAACTGCGTTAAGTCGGGTATGTTGTAGATGTTTCACAAGTCAGGAAAGGTCAGGAAATTTTAGTATAGCTATAAAACTTCAGCTATCAACTATTTTAGTGCAAATTAAGTATTGCTTTACAAAAGTTTTGGTAATAAACCATTTTACATCAAAAGTCAGAATAATCTTCGTTTTAGTAATGGAAGAGTCAGGGAAAATTAAAATGATGTCAACTGGCCACTCAGTAATCTGATATTCTTCTTTATGAGAACTTTACAATAACGAGAGTGAAAATGAGGCAAAAAAATAAGAACAACTTGAAAGCAATTTCAGACAGATGTTTCAGTGCAACAATTTTTTTCAAAACACTTTTAAACAGTAATAAACGAATTTATAGTCACCAATTTTGCATATATATATATATATATAAATTCACTTAGTTTGTAATATTTTTCTATTTATATTTTGATACAATCACGAATAGTGTAAATTATTTGAACGTTTTTGTAGTCTGATCACCAACTTTGTTGACAAGAACTTTTTTAAACATTTTTTTTTTGATAGATTACACCGGGTTTTGCTTTGGTTGTCTGCGTAACCTTGAAAACCTTGAATATCTCATTCATCGAAAAAATCTCCCAAACATTTCTTTCTACCAGAATGTGCCTCCTTGGCTGAACTAATTAAGAAATATTTATTGACATTTTAATGAAAAACAAGAAGCCCAGGGGGTTGAAGATTTCCGTCATTACCTGAAAGATTTTAAAATTTGAAGCAGACCTTGAAAATGGAGAATTATGGGGTAAAAAATTCATTGAGTATTCTAATTTATTATTGCAACCTGTATATATATACTTATACTATTTACTATATATATACTTGTATATATAAACGAACTTGTAACTCTCTTTGACGAAAAAAAATATACACACACACAACCTTGGAGGAAAGAATACGGAAGTTATTATTAGAAGTTATTTCTTCAGTTATAATGAACATTAATTCAGCACACATTTTGTCAGCATTTGTCCGGCGCATATCTATCTATATTGTTTTTCATGATCAAAGTGGTATACTCAAGCCTGTAAAAATAGGTTAATATCACGGTTAGACGCTTTTTTCAAACGTATTGTTGAAGTTTTTAACGAAAAATGTTTACCGACCTATATTAGGCATATTTTACATACTAATTTCACGTGCCTGCGGCGTGTTACAGTCAGATTTCCATAGAAAAAGCACTATTAAAGGAGAATACGGAATTTAATCATTTTTTTGCGAAAAATTCTCGGTCGAGCACCAACACCAATAGAAAATTAATACATTTAAATGTGACATACGGAGTGTGGTTTCTATAGGGAGTAATACTCCGTATAGTTGTTACTTTAGGGGCAGAAACTTTCGCGGGCATTAACTTTCGTGTTTTTCGCGTTTTTTGGTCATTTTCGCGAAAGTTTATGACTTTGGAAATTCTAAATCATCAAAACGCGAAAGTTTTTTCACACAATAGCATGGATATTTTTCAGAACGCGAAAGTTTTTTCACGCAGAATCATGGATATTTTTCAGAACGCGAAAGTTTTTTCACCATAAAAAAATCATAAAAACGGGGAATTGTCAAAAGTAATGATTTATTTCTACTTTAATCGTCGTCAACTACGATAACATTTGGTGTTTTTTCTTCTTTGGAGCTGCGAGCATTTCCCGGGTGTCCCGATTATTTGAAACAGTAGTGCTTGTGGATGCAGTCTTTTTCTTCCTTTTGCCGGGGGCCTGCGGTGTAACGACTGTAGGCGGCAACGTCATGACGAAATTGAACAGATTTCCAACCGCTATGTCTTCTGTTGGTTTTGTTCGGGTCAGGCAAAATGCCATCGATTGATCCTTTCCAAGATATAGATCCGATGCTGAGTAATGATGTTGGGCAATCTGATGATAGCCATCTCTTAGCAATCTGTAATGTCACAGTTGAGAAATTTGAAGTGTTATGTGGAAGCAAGATACAAGAAAGTGACGACGATACTGACTCAGAATTGGAAGAGGGAGATAATTAAATTTACTTAGCCTAACCTTGTATATTTTATACATTTTTGATTACGGTAAATACCCGAGATGTGATTTAACGAATAAATTTTTTTCTTGGATATTACCTATTCGCGAAAGTTTTTTCACGCGAATATGAACCTTATTTTGAATTCGCGAAAGTTTTTTCCGGGAAATTTGTTTCGAAAATCGGCAAACGCAAAAGTTTTTGGCAAATATTTTGCTTTTTTTAAAACGCGAAAGTTAATGCCCGCGAAAGTTTCTACCCCTAAAGTATACGGAGCTTGGTTTAGCTATGCGGAGTCTGCCAACGAATGTTCTTAAAGTGAAATATTGCAATATATGACTATTTAAAACTATTTCCAAAAAAATTAAAATCAACTGTCCTAAAATAAAGTTTAAAAAAATAAGAGATTTATATTATAATAATAAGAAGCTAGTTCGTATATCCTACGTTACAAATATATGTGGCACAGAGACGACAACTGCACTGAATAAACGGAATGATGTTTAGCCCGTGTTCGAATAAGGATAACGAAGGGGCATTTTGGACAGAGTTATGAAGCTTCTCCCATAATTTAAACGCAATATAAGAGACGCTTAATAGGCCATGCTTTGTGGTACGAATTCTGCGCCTTTCAAGAGAACTTGATGCACGGAAACTATATGCTGTCTTTCTGAATGCAAAAACATCATTCATGTAGGAGAGATTCTGTTTCATTTTTGTTTTAAAAACCTCCTTTAACAATTTTCGTCAGAACTTTTCATGAATACTGATTCTGCATTCATTTTCAACCCTGTCGCATAAAAGTCTATTTGCTCTACTATGAATGCTATTAACTTTATGTAGTAGATCTCTACTTAAAAATCCCCATATAAGAGGGCAGTAATTAAATATGCTATAAATAAATGAATTAAAAATAGCATTTCGCTTATAATTAGAACATATATGGTGATATACGTTTTAAGGCATTGATCTTGGCATAAGCCTTCTTACGTAATGGAAGAACATTTTGCTTGAAAGAAAGCTGATTGTCAAGAATTATACCCAACAAATTTACGTATGGAGATTCTTGTAATATATTATTTTTCAAATTTAAAGTAACAGAATCTTTGTTTTTTAATTTTCCAAGAATGAGCAGTTTGCACTTCTCAGAATTTAACTGAAGCCAATTATTGGAAAACCATGTTCTAACAGTTGAAAAAGCACTTTCTAAACGTAACTTTATCTCCTCAAATTGTTTTCCATATGTATAACGTGTATTGTCGTCTGCGCATTTACAAATTTTAACATAAGCTCTATCATTTAAAATAAACATTAAATCATTTATATAAATATTGAATAAAAGTGGACCCAGAATCGAACCCTGTGGAACACCACTAATAATCTCTTTCCACAAGCTGAAATAGCCATCAATTCCGACTCTTTGAAACCGATTGGTGAGAAAACTCCTTAAAAAACCTAAAGCACTTTTTGAGAAACCATATGCATGTAGTTTCGCTTTTAACAGATGATCCGCACAATCAAATGCTTTACTCAAATCCATCAATAGCGCCTCTGCAGCATTTCCTTTATCAAGATCTTTTCGCCACGATTCTATCATGTGAAGCAAAACATGCTGGCTGCTAAAGCCCTTACGAAAACCTGACAAAAAAGGTGATAATTTACTATCAGTAAATTCATAAATCTGATCAAACATATGTTCAAAAAAACAGGACGATAATTCAATTTTGGTGAACGATCTCCGCTTTTAAATAGTGGACAAATATCAGTCAATTTCATTGCTCTAGGGAAAACTTCATCGACAATAGATTTCTTAAACAGCTTGATGAGATGTTCTCCGTACATATCGACGTAATATTTGAGGAAACGCGGTGGAATTGCTCCTTTCGGATCGGATTTGTTTTCTTTTAGGTTACCAATATACTTTTTCATAATGTCAATTTCAATTGATTTGAAGCACATTTTGTTGGTAGTGGTAGCATGTTTCTTTATCCATATGATACTTGGATGCTGTTCGTAATTCTTGATGACGTTTTCAATATCATTTTTAATACCGTTATAGTTTTCGTGCGGAATTCCATCAATATTCAAAGATTTCGTGACATTAACAAAATGATCATTTATTATATTTGCTATATGTTCTTTTTCACGAATTATTTGATCATTTTCAACTATTACTTGGACTGTATCTTTTACACATTTGTTAGAAGATATCGGTTTTGCAGTTTTCCAGAACTTCTTGTTATCAAAAATGTTGTTCATATTTAGTGAAGAAATAAAGAAAGGTATGTTCTGGCACAGGCGCACAGGCGCACAGGCGCACAGGGGCACACGCGCACGTCACAGTCAACCACAAAAAATTCCTGATCATGCAAGACCTAGTAAGTCCCTATCATGCTGTGCTTAGTCATGCATAACGAGGTAAATTCCCTATGCTGCAAATGAATAAAAATAATTCTAGCACACCTAGAGGGAAATTCCCCTGTACATCCGCTAATAATCATCAAAAATCAACGCATGCGCAGTAAAGATGTAAACTGTGTTAGTTTTGAGAAAGATGAAATCCTCCGACAAAATAAAATTCATATAATAAAGATGAACACGCACACTGTGAAACAATTACGGGATATCGCGAAAAGCTGTGGGTTAACCGGTTACTACAGGCTACGTAAAGCCGAATTAGTGGATATGTTGGAGAATGTACAACGAAAGTCGGTTAAGCCCGTGGTAATACATCCAACACCAGAGGCCATGGACATTTTTGAGAAAAAAAATCGTTCCATCGTGAAAACCAAGATGAGAGGGTGGTACAACTGGCTAGTGGACGCTGCTCCAAAGCCTATAAAAGGGGGGGGGGTTAAGAACCTATGCAGCCTTTAAGCGCAAGGTGATGAATCTCTATAATGGGACAGCTAACATCATTGCGAAAACTACGGTTCACGCTGAGGTCAAACAGGACGTCAAGGAAGACTACCTCGAAGATATTCAAAATCTATATGATCAGCCAGTGCAAGATTTTACGCCCCAGGAACATAAGCACGCGTTGCATAAAACATTTAAAAGTTATCGCATTCTCGGTACAGGAGGAACCGACATCGACGGGTATATAGGGATGGTGCGACCCAACGTGAAAACCTTGATTGAGGAGCAGGTAGGGAAAATGGGATTGGCAAAGATAAAGAAGACCCTATGGATCATGTGGAAGAAGAAAATCGTGCCAGCCTCGGGGTGGGTTAACGATGAGTACATCGAGATGAAGAAAGCCTTCAATAGTAATATGACAGAAATCTTCCAGGGTAGCGACGTAGACGACATGCTGGATAGGATGTTTACATCAATCAAAACACACGTAGAACATCCTGCATTACCCCAAAGCGGATTCACCATTGATCGAATTCTACACCTGGATGTAGATTTTTATAAACTACGGCTAACAAGAGGTTCCTCGTACATAGAACTACCCAAATGGATAGCATCGAAAAAAGCCATCATCAACCCAGTGAATGAGGACGAGGAATGTTTCAAGTGGGGCCTTATAGCATCCCTACACCATGCGGAGATCGGAAGGAACCCGAATGGAATATCTCAGATGCAGCGCTACGTAGACCTCTATAATTGGGAGGGTATAGAGTTTCCAACAACTATTAAAGACATATCCAGATTTGAGAGGAACAACACGGATATTGCGGTAAACGTCTTATACGTGACGGGAAAGAAGATCAACATCCTACGGCGATCCGAACCCAATATTAAGCGTAACAGACAGGTGAATCTACTGCTTATCACCGATGACAAGAAGACTCACTATAGAGTCGTCAAGAGTCTATCGCGACTCCTAGGTAGTGAGACTTCAAAGAACACAAAATCAATGCATTTTTGCCTGCAGGCATTCAACACGGTTGAATCAAGAGACAAGCATTATGACTATTGCAAGGACAACGAGGCTGTTAAAATTACCCTGTCAAACGAGTCCGAAAAATGGTTACAATATAGGAATGGTCAGATGCAATTCAAGGTACCATTTGCCATATATGCGGACTTTGAGAGCCTGCTTATCCCAGTAGAGGATGCTAGGGGGACAAAGAAAAAAAGCTGAACAAACATGGACCATCAAATTGTACCTACACTACATTTGCATACGGAAATGTACCAGATTCACTAACAGTGTATCGTGGTAAGGATTGTGTGACGAGGTTCGTGAATCATCTGGAAGATGAGGTGAAGCGGCTATATAAGACCTACCCACAACAACCCATGCTGGAACTGGCAGAGGTGTTAAAAGGGAACATAACGGGGTCTCGGAATGCCATATATGTTTGAAACCCTTTGACAACGAAAATAACCGCAAAGTTCGGGACCATTGCCACTATACGGGGCTATATAGAGGCCGTGCGCATAACAACTGTAACCTCAAATTTAAAATACCTAATCACGTGTCTGTCATATTCCACAATCTAAGCGGCTATGACGCGCACCTGTTCATCACCAAACTGGGAGAAAAATATAACACCCAGGACATCGGTTGTATTGCTGAGAATACCGTAAAGTACATCAGCTTCAACGTTAAAATCAAGGTGCCACTTGCAGGTATGGGGTATGGCGATGGAGAAGTCTATAAGAAGATCGAAATCAGGTTCACCGATAGTTGTCGATTTATGGCCTTAAGCCTGGACAAATTGGCAAGCAACCTCATTGGAACAAACGCCGCTGGTATGAACTGTCAATATTGTGCGGATAACTTTCTGGAATTTCAGAGTATAGACGCCGAGTATGTGGCAAAATTTTGGTGTAAAAATTGCAACTCGAATACCACGAAGCAATTAAACCAAGAAAAACTAAAGGCAAACGTGCCATCCATGGTAATATTCATCTATAAGGATGACGTATTCCGCCTGATGCTTCGAAAAGGCGTATACCCGTACGAGTACATGGATGATTGGCAACGATTCGAAGAGTCGGAACTACCTCCCAAGGAGGCATTCTATAGCAATCTGAATATGAAGTGTATCAGCGACAAGGACCATATTGCTGACTTTTTGCGAGCGGGACATCTTCGAGTTTAATCGCCCTGTTAGGTTTCATATCAATCATGGCAGTCTTGGCATTAATTAGATTATTTTTTTACAATAGAGTATAAGTGCTTGGCCCAAATGGTACTAGGCTCCCCAGAAACCAACTCATGCGCATCTTGAAGATTAAAGAGACTTTCCGCAAGTACCTTGTCATAAGCCTCAACAAAGGCCGTAAATGTATGGTGATTTTTGGTGGTAGCCCGTTTAATCTCTACACCCATGTCCTCCAGCAATTTTGTTACATTTGACTTGAATTCAGAGCCGTTAACACACTGGAAGGATTTAGGCTATCGTAAAGATCCCGCTTTTTAAATGTCCTTGATCATCTTCGCAACCTCACTGGTCTTTTTCGTCCGTAGAGGCCTCGAACCTTATATCTCGAGGCTACATCAATGCATGTCAGAATAAACTTGTAGGTGTTTCCCTATATCGTATTGTGGGGTATGTATAACAGATCAAACTGATGCATCTTATTAGGGCTCGTAATGGTAAAATGAGGATAATCGATACGTTTTGGGCCTTTGGTATGCCGTAACCACAAGAGTTGTCTAGACAGCCAATAGGTGACCTTCTTATTTGAGAGACCGCTTTCCTTTGCGAGTAATTTGATGGCTTTGCGTCCGGTCCAGAGATGTTCTGAGGTATAGTAAATTTGGCTCAATCTTTCCTCCTCTTCTTCAGTAACGATATGTGCTTTCAACATGTTTATTATACATGTTAAAAACGTTCTTACAAATATTTGTATGCCACAAACCCTAGCAGAGACAAGGAGCCAACGATGAACGTGGTTTCCCCATCTTTTTGCTGCTTTGAGGGCGTATAGTAATCCGACAATTTTGGAATTTTATCTTTTGAGGCTATATAATACTTGTGCATATCGTCCTCCAACACCCGAAAGCTCTTACCAGCCTGTAATTGTAATTGCCGTTGTTTTTTGAACCAGTCGATCTTTGCTTGTCTGTCCCGAACCCATTTAGCTTGGGAATTTTGGAGCTGCTCCATGGCTTGGTCGTGTCTTTTCTTCTCCGCCTCGCCGTGTCCTGCAAGTTTACTGAATAGAAAATTTGTACTGTTAAACGCGACGGCATTAATTAGCGCCCCTCCCGCCATGATTACCAATGCTGTCATTTTATTTTGAGATGAAGCGATTGTTTTTTGACATGTTTTCACTTGCCCACATGGGCTGGGTATTGGAATAGTGTAGTCTTTTTGCCACCTCATCAAGCGATGGGGCATTCCCATTTTCCTTATATTTAATTGGCACCTAGTGATCAATGTGCCACTCTCCATAATTGTCCCAGGTCATACCCTCAGAAAACTGAGCCTCGCTATGGCTCCGCAACGTAGCCATATCGCAACTGAGATATCCTGAGAACCAAGCTCCTTGTTTCCTTGTAGGGTATTGTGGACTCGGCTGCTAACAACACCAGCAAGATGGCCGGCAGGGTCGCAAATGGGGCAATGCGCCCTTTGTTTTTATGCTCACAAATGCCTCCGCCCCCGCAGTCTTTACACTCGGACCTTATCCTACCATGTTCGATGCAGATGCTTCCACCCTCACAGTCTCTACATGTTGATCTTCGCCTACCGTGTTTGATGCAAATCTGACTGCCCTTGCATTCCTTGCAGCGATACTTTAATTTCTCATGAGGGTAAATCTGACTCCTTTTACATTCTTTACACTGAGATCTCCTTTTTTCATGCTGGCAGATTTGACTACCCTTACATTCTTTACACTGGGATCTTATCCTTTCATGTTTACAAAACTGACTGCCCTTGCATTCCTTGCAGAAAGCCCTCACCTTTTCATGCTCGCAAATCTGACTCCCCCGCACTCTTTACAATAAGCCCTCTGTTTTTCATGGGGATAAATCTGACTTCCCTCTTTGCACTGCTCTCTCCGCCTACCATGGGGGCATTTGTTTTTGGTACACTGCTGTTTCTTTTTATCCAGGCAACATATGCAATTTGTTGTCGTTTGACCATTTTTCAACACCCTAAATTCATCTGGGGCCAACACTTTTTTACAATTGGGGCATCTCTTGGTTCCCTCCATGTTGACTCGTTTTTGCCTCTGAGGACAAACACGAGTTGTGGTCACTAACACTCCACAGAATGATAACGGCCGTCTAGGATGTTTAATTGAGCATCATGAAGCAAGTACACATAGCAGCGTATATCCCCGGTGCCGTCGGCTTTCTTAGTCATATGCAACGTGATGCCATCACTCAGACGTTGCAGTGGTCTTCCAGATCCATGTGGGGTATGATCGGTAGACGCCCCGAAATCGATAAAGAGGGCGTACCTCTCACATTAGAATCGTGACTAACAAAAAGGTTCACAATCTGTTCGAGGTGGTCCTTAGGAAGCATGACATGACTACACAATTCGTTAGGCTCCCCTTAACGGTGACGCTGACCTTCTCAATTTTTGGATTGTAAAAGACCTCGTTGACACCAGCGTAAGCATTCACTTTCCCAGTGTCTACAAACAATAGTAAGACACCTTTGAGACTTTTTGCGGTGGTATCGATTTGGAGGTTGTAGCTGGTATCAGCTTTTTTCATGGTGACCACCTTGCTTCTCAGGATCCGTTCATAAGGTAGTGCTAATCTTGCAAATCTTGACATCATGGCACTTTCTAGGCCCGTCAAACTCTAGCTTGATGTTGGTGATCTTGTACGCAGCATCAGCCGCCACGGCAGCTGTGCTTCCAGAGTCTGCCGTACCCCCATCTTTGATAACGTCGCTATGTGGGGCAAAATGTAGGACAAACTGGAGTCTGTCATATAAACCCGCTGGATGAAAGGGTAGGTCTCCGGTGAGTTCAAACATCTTGCCAAGGGGTATACAGAAGGTGTTGCCATAGGCTGCAACAATAGCCTTTTCCTCATCTGTCCCGGTATGGTTATTATCCTTGACCTGCAAGGCCCTGATGGTACCATCATTGGGGTTGATCCCCTCCAAAATGAGGTTGTTGTCCCTGTCAAATTTGGGCAGCCAGAGGTCTTTATAAACTGCAAAGGTGTTGAAATTAGATATGTTCTGCACCTTGTTGCCGTTCAAAGCGATACGTAAATCTCGCACCAGGCTTTTACCGATGTTTGAAACGATGGTGCGTTTCGTATTCGTAGTCGTTACTTCCAAGTCAATTAGGATTTTGATGGACCCTGGAAAAATAACCTCGTCCTGTCGCATGTTGAGAATATCCACGTACAAGTCCTCATTTTGATTGATTGTAGAGGGTATGTTACTTATCTGAACACGTTGTTTTCTGCCCTTGATACCGAAGAGTTGTTTCGTTTCTGCGTAGGGGTCGTAGGGGAGGTGCCGCAGGGTTGAGGTTTGTAGAGAAGCAGCTGGAACGATTGGGTAAGTTCCTCAAATACCTAGCAGGTAAAGCAGGTGCTGCATTACCTGGGATTATGGGTACCATAGTCTCGTTCTTTTTGAGGGTAGCGGCAACCATTGTCGAATACGCAGCGAAGCATCTCTATATGGCCATTGCGGCTGCCGTTGGGTTTGTCGTGGTTTACGTTGGTAAGACGAAAAAAGCATAATCTATATAAGCCATATGTAGGCAATAATGAGCCCTACCCCTGCCATGATCATGGCAGTCTTGGTATCCTCATGCTGGTTTTGACCTTCTATAAGTGGTGGGTTTAGAGCCCCTCCTCCCACAACGGTAACATATGGTGTGGCTTTCACCTCCCTAATTGTTATTGGTTTGATAGTATGCTTAGTGGGTGTAGTATGTATAGGTGTTTTGATAGTATGCGTAAGGGGTATAGTATGTATAGGTGGTTTGGTAATATGCTTAGGGGGTGTAGTATGTATAGGTGTTTTGATAGTATGCCTAGGGGGGTATGGTTGTATAGGTGTTTTTGTGATATGCTTAGGGGGTGCGGCTGCCGCATGCCTCACAATAGGCTTGTTATTTACATCAAGCTGGACCCCCACGCTGACGTTGGCAGGTGCGATCAAAATGTTATTGTTGTAGCCCTCAATTTTACCTATACGCAAGTTTATATCAGAAGGCAACATGTAGACGCTGGGCATGATGGCGAAATTCACCGGAGTTCGGGCATATTGAAGCACTTTTTGGAATTGTGTGATGTCATGCCCCACATTTTTTTCCCGCCACACAATGACTTTAAATTTTTGTAGCAAAATCTGCCTTGCTGTATAGTTATCGGCACCAGACCCGATTAAGGATGCCTGCGACCCAAGCAACAAGATCACGTGAACCCGGATACTTTCACTCAATTTAGTTAGACCTTCCGACGTTAGGCCTTGACTTGCCGACAGGATAAATTTAGCCCAATCACCATCAACCTGAGGCCACCACGTACCATTTGTCAGGGAGGACATGACTGCTTTGAATTTGTACAGACTATTGGGATCTGCACCGTATTCCGTATATATTTGTGCATATCCAGAGTAGGGATTTTTATACTAGGCAAACCCATCGTCATTCGGCTTCATTCTTGCCAGAATACGGCGCATGTGTTAGTACACGTGAAATTTAAAAATAGAGTTGACAAGGGATACGGAGCTCGTCATGTGTTTGGTTGATATACCCAATGCTGTAGTTGCACAGTGGGTGGCGAAATTAACCTGGATATTCCAGTAGTCCAAGGCCTGTCCTGTCCAACCCACTTTGACAGGGTCATTAAGCAAATTGGTGGGAATTTTGATGGCATACTTGGTAAACTCGTAGAATACTACAGAGATATGCGACTCCGTCGACACGTACAGGTCCTGGTGCTCCAAGTTTGTTACACCAAGGGGCCATTCTCCCTGTTGGACTTGTACTTTGTCTTGGGGTTGTATGAGTACATGTTCATTGTTTTCTTATAACAAAACAATGAAACAACTCTATATCACTGATATTGTAAAGCCTACGATATTTGAGGACTACCTGAACCTTTATAGTGACAATGAAATCGTCATCCGTAAAATAGGGCCTGACCAGAGGGAGATTAGGGTTTAGATGTACAGGATCGAGGATTTGGCGGCTATTGTGAACAGTCAGGCACAGGAGAGGATTAAGCTGTTTTTCCTGAAAAATGGACTCTGCAGGCTCCGTGTCGGGGATGGGTACTCGGTGGTGATTCATAGACAGCTGCAAGAGCTCTTAGGTCTTACATACGACCCCGCGAAAAAGGGAATAGAGCAGTATCTATTGAGGGAATAGAACAGTATCTACGAAATGAAATTAAGGAACGGGACAGACTCTCAAAGAAGTTCAAGATGCACGGGACCTGGGTACGATTTGCGACCACGGACTGCGCTGAGCATTAGTGTATCACATCGGGCGTTGGGATTGTGGCGTTGGCCACAGGTTTGGGGGCTCTTCTCTGTATTGCCATGGGCGGTATCACAATAGCTGTAGGTATAGGGCAAGCCGGTCTGAGGATCGTCGGAAAAAGGCTTAGGGTTAAGAGTAAAAAACACGAGGGTATTAGGCTACTTGCTGAAAGTAAATTGAACTCTATTGTTGATCTCATCTGAAAAGCAGTAGAAAATGGGGTGATTAGCGACTATGAATATAGTCTGTTCAGTCAAGAGAAGCAAAAGTATATGTTTTTCTAACCTTTGTGATAAAACATTTTTAATCCTCACCCGGCAACCATTCTTTTTTGAAGTCCTTATATCGACATTCCATGTACCTGATGGTAGTAGTTTTTACATTGCAAATACACAGATCAAATAGCCAGATGGCACTGACTTGGCAGGGCTCATCATAGGGTACCGGCATACCGTGGAATTTAGTTGTGATCGCATCCTTGTAGTATTTGAGTTTAGCATTTATGTAACGGTCCTTTCACAGGCTCTGTCGTCAATTTCTCAGATATCAACTCTTCGATTTTGTTCCAGATTTGGCGATAATTTGCAACCCACTCGGGGTACTCTTCAAAATCAAGACTCATCGCTGGTACAGCATTGGCATTGTACCGGCCGACACCATGCAGGGACCAGATTTTAGGCGTCTTCACCCTGAGGGCTACTACGAGGTCTCGTGTATGGTACCCCACGATGCACCGTTGATCCTTACCTCCATTGGCAGGAACGGGGTCTGACACCGTGAGGTAATCAACGTTGATATCGTTTATGTCCTTAAAGGTAGCAGCAAATGAGTAGAATATTTTAGGGTTGACAATTTCTTCTTCAAATTTCAGCATCTTGTTTGTTGAATTTCAAACGACTTTAGAGGATTGCCTCTCGTTCCACATACACAGCTACCCCCGTTATATGTAATATATTCCTGATAGCAGTGCCAACACAACATTTTTGCCTTTACCACAAATCTTCGTCCACAGGTACATCTATCAAACTCATCGAGTACCCTTTCACAGTCCTTACATTGTTCCATTTTTTACAGTTATAAACATCATCCTCTAAGTTTTGGATTCTTTGTTCATTCTCCTTCTCCTTCTCTGATTCTTGTACTAATGCTAGAGCCATAAGTGGGAGGAAGAGACCAATACCGGCTAGGAAGGTCATGATTACCGCGGTTCTAAATATATCGAATTTTGATTGCTGACAGTTAATGCACATTTATTAGTAGTATTTGATTTCATCTTACAACAGTTTTCATCTTTACTGCACATGCGTTGATTTTTGATGATTATTAGCGGATGTGCAGGGGAATTCCCCTGTAGGTGTGCTAGAATTATTTTTACTCATATACAGCATAGGGAATTTAACACGTTATGCATGACTAAGCACAGCATGATAGGGACTTACCCCACTAAGTCTTGCATGATCAGGGATTTATTGTGGCGTGCGCGTGTGGGCGTGTGCGCCTGTGCCAGTACATACATCTCTTTATCTCTAGTTATGTATAATAACTTCTTTTCGCGTCTCTACAAACAGTCACACATTTGTTTCTTTGCCTTTTAAAGTTTTACCAGTTTTTAATAGAAGGAGTGTGAGTCATTGATTGTATGATTAGTTTTATTACATATAGAAACATACGAAACAAAGTTCTAAGGCAGCGTTTACATGGAGCCCGTAGTGAGTTCAAATCGGTTTGAGATTTCACTACGGCTGCGATTTTCAATACGGTTGACGGTCAAGTTTCTAATAGCGTTTACATGAGTACACCCGTACTCAAAGTCAAACCGGTTTGAAATTAACTACGGAGTGAGAAATAGGTTTGAGATTTAAAACCGGTTTGAAAAGCTCATGTAAACAGGACCGCGGACCGGTTTGGCTGTATCGATGTATCTACGCATGCGTCAATTATATTATACACATGCGCGAATTTGATAAATCTTGTTGCCGCATGCTGGCTGTCTTTCTTTTCGAAATGGACAACAACAACGCAAGTGCTTCGTGTTCTTCGTCATTTTTAAATTCAAACAACTTCAAGAAACGAAGATTAGGCTTAAGGTGAGCCTTACTGATTAGTTATCATATTTTTGATTTGTTGTACAAGTGGAGCCATAAAAATAAACATCATAAAATATGCAAATAGTAAACACCGTATGCTAAAAACAACAGGAATATATGTTGATGTACAATTTGTAAAGTCTCCCCATTTTTCAAAATTTATCTTTCTTCGTTCAGACAGGAAATTTGTGTGTAGATCAACAATGTGTTCATTATTGGGCCAAAAACTTCCGTGAACAACGATCCTGTCACGTAAAAAAGCACCAATTTTTGAGACCCGCTTGTAATGTTGAAGATTAATCAGATTCGTTATCAACTAAAGACTAAGCTTGAGGGCAGTTCTATTTATACTAATTGGTACTCTGCATGTTTGTCTCATATTTTAGACTTTTTTCTTCTTACAAAACTGGAATAACCCAGGGTAAGTTTTTGATAAGAATGCTTAGTTTAGACTTCGACGCTAATGCTGCATTCGCCAATGTCTAGCCAAACTAGTGTTGACATTATACGCCGCTCGCAGCTTTTTCGTCTATACGGAGTAAACATGTCGCTATACGAAGTTATACTCCGTATACGCATGCTTATACGGAGCCGTACTTCGCATAGCTAACAAACTGTGAATGGAACATAAATACAGAAATGAAGTTGTTTCTCCTTCTGTATTCTTTCCTCCAAGTTGTAAACTTAAAATGTTAAAATACAACTCAGTAAATAAAAAATAAAAATTTTACATAGCTATATGAAGTATCCTAAAATATTAGTTAAAACTTTAACTGGATATTTTTAAAAATGATCAGGAAAATTCGAAAAATTTCAGAATACAAATCTTGGTATACCAGTCGTTAGCCCGTGGAAAAATCCACGGGTTTGCTCGTCCTTTTTATAGTTGCGCAGCTAAGCTACCATTTTGCGTGACAGACGGACAGACGTATACGGGTATTATAATATAGACTAGTCGTTAGCCCGTGGAAAAATCCACAGGTTCGCCCGTCCCTTAAATTTACCCGTTGCATCAAAGTTGATAAAAATATGTCGCATTTGATATTCGTGTTTCCGTAGCACGATTTTTTATTTCAGGGGGGTTCCGCGCAGAGACAGACAGACGGAATACGGCTATTATTAAAGAGATATAAACTTGACGATTCGAATTTAATAACTTCTGAACAAGCTCATTTTGATGATAAGTAGTTCATTATTAATTTCAGTATTTAGGCCTTTAAAATTTACTTTCTTGTTTAAAATTTTTGAAAATGCTAATGGTGCATGGTTTGATAACAGCTAATATGAAAAAGAAAGTACATTTTAAAAATGAGAAACAAGAGCACAATTTTACCATAAACTGAATTAACACCATGTTGTTTAATTATTGTCTCTTTAACCTCTCTTTGCCTCTTTGATTTAAAAAGGGAATTTATTAAAAGGATACAAATCAATACCATGTGATGCACAAAGTATATTATATATATGAATATATATGTATATAAATTGTAATCCAGCTGGCTTTGATATCTTTGTTAAACATGTAACAAATTAAGCAGGCGATACATGATTTTGAAACCGATTTCGATTATTGAATTCAACAAATTTGATTGTTTATTATCCTTTTTTGAATCGAATTCTCAAAATTGAATTTCTTTCGGGGAATCGGGTTAGTTGGAGTTTCTCATTTCGAAAAAACTGATTGGTCATTGTTTCGTTTTTCAAATCCAAAATGTTGAAAATAAATAACTTCCGAAATATAAAATGACAAATTGAATTCAACAAGTTGAAACAAAAAAGGGTAAACACACAATTAAATTTGCGGATTTGATAAATCGATGGTCCTTTTCGTGAGATTTCTAAAAATCAAGTCTTTTCTAAGAAATCTTAGAAAAATATTTTGTGTTACTTTGGGTGAGTTCAAAAAAGATAATAACTCACCATGATATAATTTTTACTTTCTGTTCACATGACATGGGCGAGAAAACTTTTCCTCGGGTGAGAAAATAACATGTGATAAGTTTCTATTGTTTATTGTGATAAGAATTTATTGTTTATTTTTAAAATTATGCCGGATCGACATAAATTTATCTCGCCTACCGAGGAAACCTCTGTTCATTTGGGAAAATGCATTACCCGTTTACCAAGATCTCGATCATGCGGACCCGAGATCTTGGTAGGCGGGTAAATGTTTTTTCTCATATGAACGCAACTAAATTGTGTTAAGATTTGATGTTATGCTGAAATATTTATCCGGTTCCCGAGGAAATATTTCCCATATGAACAGCCCCTTTAGGAGAACAGATAATTAGCCAGTAACAGAATAGTTAGCCGTTTTCAATGGCATGGTAGCTTAGTGGTTATAACTCTGGCATTTTGTGCGGGAAAACGGGATTTGATTCCCTTCGGCGCAATTTCTCTCACATGGCTTCAGTTAAAGCCATGTCGGGGAAATTTAGGATACTATGTGGGCTGTTGGAAGTTTCAGGGAGTTGTCTGGTATAGCGCGAACTCTAATTAAGTCTGCGTAGCTCAAAATAAGCATTAAATACTCTAGGACTCCCCAGGGAGACAGGGTATATTCCTCAATATTTGTGAGGCTAGCCTTATAAAATATACAGATCATCTATTTATCTATGCAGAATAATTATATATACAGTGCGTACAGTATAATTAGCCGCTCATACAACTACTTATACAATAGATACTTTCTTTACTTAAATTTCCCCACTTTTGTTTGTTATATAGATCCACAAAAAGTTGTGCTTCATTTAAAACAAAAATAAAGAAACAAGGAACGATTGTGCGAAAAAGTTAATTTTACTGTATTTAGCAGTATGCCGTATTATTAAACAACAAAACTATTTTGATTTTATGAAAAAACATGGAAAAGACGCAGTTAGCTGTAAAGAAGACAAAGAAGCTTTTAACAGCTAATCATACTAAGTGTAGCGCATCTTATTATCCTGCATCGGCTAACTATACATTCTGTTACAGGCGAATCATCAGTTCACCCGGACTGTTCGGTGCAACTTTTCTGCAAAAAAATAAAACAAAAAAAATTTTGTGCGAATATCTATCTTTTTATCTGATAGAAGTAGGCCTTTTTTTCCCATAAGAACAGGAGTTGGATGTCTAGCCATAAAAATAGCACCCTAAGCAGGACAAAGGTTTTTTGTTGCTGGCTCTTTAAGGAAAAAAGACACTCTAATCAAAGAAGGGGTATATAAGCACCAATCAAAAGGAGATCCAAGTCAGCACCAAAAATTGAGATAGCTAGCTAGCCAGCACACTTTTCTCACTTATATATAAAATAATTCTTACCTGATAAAATACACGAATTTAAAGAAGAGTGTTTAGCTCCCCAGCTATATCAACAAAGCTACAACGACCACTTTTAGTCATGGCCGTATACAGAATGTTCTGGCCACACGAAGAGTACACAAACTTTGTTCAGATTGATCATTAAATTTGCAAAGATTAAAATGAAGCACCTTCATTGGCTTGCGAGAAAATAAAAATTTTTCGAGGCTTTAGCCTGGACACAAACCTAGCAGCGTCCAGCCTAGTTGCCCTGTCTCCATCCATCCATCTCCTCAGGCGATTTTAAATTTCCGCCTTCACTGGCGGAAATCAACAAAAATGTGGATTTATGGGTGCCTGAAAAAAACTTTTATATTCCATAAATATTTTTGTAAAAAAAAAGGACTTCAGAGAAATAATAAATATACTCTGAACCATTACAGTATCAACGCAATTTAGCTTAACTGACTATGAAAAACCATTAAAATAACACGAATCAGGATATATTTTTGTATTTCTGGAATTTAAGTTTATCGAAAACCAATTTCTGTTTTCTTTAAAACGTCTGTATAATAATAAACGTATTCTGTCTGTTTCGTTGCGAGAAAAAAGTCATGTATGGTAACAAAAGCTAATTTTCTGATACAAAATTCATAGATAGTTTTTATTGTTCGCTCGATGCAGTTCCTTTGTTATAAATACGTGCACGGTCAAAGTTACGGACAATTAACATTGAGTTGTCTATTTCGTTGAAGAAGTTTTAATTATTCGCACCTTTTTAAAGATGTTAACAAGAACAAGCTTTCTGGTAAGAAGAAGTTTTTGTAACAACAAATGGTTCGAAGATACATGCCTAAGCAATTTCAAGAGTATCCCATCACATGTGTTATCGTTGATAGTACTGAAGTTTTTATACAAACCCCTTCTTCTATGGTATCACAGTCACAAACATGGTCACAGTATAAATATAACACTAAGCATTGGTGGGGTTATCCCCCAATGGAAGTATCACTTTTGTATCAAAGTTATGGGCTTGTCGAGTGAGTGACAAAAAACTAAACGAAAATATCTGGTTACCAGACGTTTAACGACGGGTAACCCAGTTACTTGTGACTTAACCTGACATTTTAACGTCAACGCCCGTCTAGTTAGTTCATAAAAAAAATTGAAATTTGATATCCACAAAAAAAAGGTTAAGTAGTCAACGTGTGCTGTAAATCCTTAAGCATATATTATGCACCTGTGAAGTCTTTTATATATATTTATGCCCTGTTGTTCTAATGGCTATGACACTCATGCAAATGAGATATCCAGGTTCAAATTCTGGACAGGGCTAGGAAAAACATGATTCTCTTGTATCTACAATAACCAGGCCACGATGAGTATATGATAGCTATATTTTTAGCTATTGTGGGGATAATTGGTACTCTTCGAATTGTAAGGGGTAGTGTTAAATACATTCATCACTTTCATTTATAGATAGAGCACAACAATGCCTTGTCAAGAAAAGGCAGCTATATGTACTTGTTTGTCTTGACATGTCTCAAATCATCTTTTAATAATAAGACTCACTAAACATTTTCGCTTGCGAACCTAGGGGACCTTATCACACTCTCTGTTTATAACACCATATGTATTGCAATCTTCTTCAGAACATGTAGGGATATTATAGTGTTCCTATCATTTGCAGTGCCGTAACCACAATTTTAATATTGGCGAGGGGACCTATATAAAACAAGAAGCCCGATGGCTTGAAGATTTCCGCCATCAGCAGAGATAATAAGTATGGCATTAAAATATGTCATATAGTGTGAGATTATTCTCAGAAAACGCGATGCATGTTATCTGCAACTAAAGTTTAACAAGTTTAAAAATAAAGAAAAAAAGAAAGTAAGCCCAGCGTAAATATCTTTTGTTCTGAGGACGAAACAAAGTATATAAGAACATAAGTATTAAAATCTAAGAACATGTTAAAATTATTCTAAGGGCTTTGTGAAGCTCGACTACAAATTTTTTTAATAAAGATATTAAAAAAAATAAAAAATTCCAAGTGCTAAATTCTGTAGAAATTATCATCAAATTACGGTAACACCGTAAATTACAGAAAAATCACCCCCTGCTGAATAAGCACTACTACTTAATTAACTGCCCTGCCAATTAAGCGCCCCCTGTAATTGTCGAAATTAAATAAGCTTCCTCTCCACGTGCTTATTTGTCATTTACGGTTAATTAAGAACATCTCAAGAACATTATAGGCTGCATTTCAAACGTTAAAAACATTGAAAGGGCTTTCTTCCAAATTCATGTTCTTATAAAAAAAGAATGTCTATATATAAATAAAAAAATAAAATATTTTACATCTAGTATTCTCTAAAAAAATAAAAGCTTTAACTTGATGTCTTTGAAATTAATCTAGAAAATTTTGGACATTTTATGATATATACAAATTCTTTTATGTAACGTTGAACTTCTTTGAATTTTCTTTGAATTGAAATGTTTTAGAATTTAGGCGTTATTCTTACTCTCTTGCTCAATTTGAAAATGCCGACAGTGGATGTTTTGATAAAGGCTGATCTGAAAGAGTAAAAAACATTCAAAAAATGAGGAAAAATAATACAATTGGATACTTTTCCATACACAAAATATTTATCCCTCATTTTTATCCCTCAATCTGATTTTAAATCCATCAGGAAAGATAACGTATATACATGCCAGATACATACATGTTTCATATGTAAGAAAGACTAGTGCAAAAATTATTATTAATTGTGAAAATATTTCATTTTTTTAGTTATACTTCTTCAAAAATTTGTACAACATCGGTAAACCACAATTTCAGTGAAATATCACCAGAAAGACGAAAAAACATTCTTTCTTGCAAGTTTAAAGATGCTTTCATTTTAATACGGTCAGGTTTTTTATAGTAACTTTTTCAGCCTGAAGTGTTCTTTAATTGTATTATATAGCAATTGTAGACTCATAATTATGCTCTTATAGTCTCCGTTTCATGTGGGCAATTTATATTTTGTTTGTGATCGTATGCTCCCATACACACATCGTATAAATAAAATACAATAAAACTTATATATGTAAATTAAGTCACACCCAACCGCAATAAAACCCATGGCGAATACATGCCAACGTAAATCGGTAATCTTTGTTAACATCTTGGTATTCGCCTCGGCCAATTGCAGTGTCAACGATATCGTGAAATAAAAAGGCTAAACGTATATATATATTTGGACTGGATTTTCAGCTTACAAAAAAAACATGCATGTCCTGGTTATAATATAGATGTAAAAAACGATTAAAACATAGTATATAAGTGAGCAATACACAAATCTTTGATATAAAGTTTGAAATAAAATAGTCTATGGCTTATCGCCTGCATATTTTAGCCTGTCAATTTGTGTTTGGGGTCTGGATATATAAACACCATTGTGTTACAATGAAACATGTCTAACTAGCTAGCTACTATATTATGGGGTTAACTGTAGCTAGGGACAAGTGATTTTACAAAATTCAAGTATAATTTTATCCAATCGAAAAAAATATTTTGTACTTAAAATGCGTCTGGTTGGTTGGAGAATAAAATGGATAATTAAAACCCTTGTAAAACTAAAGAAAAAAGGGGTAGCTACCTACGTCCAGTTGGCTAACTATTAACACAACTAAAAACTTTGCTCTTCTGGTAGCTAGCTAGCTTTACCTATTCTAGCTATGCCATCCCGCGATGTATTTCGACCCATGTTGTCCGATATTTTGAGCTTTATTTATTTAGTTTATTTGATTTTGAAGCCGAAACTCGTATTTAACTATTCATTCTTTCTAGGTGCAATTTAGATTGAGTTTGGCATAGAGAAATTAATAACTGAAAATGATCAGAGAGAACACAAAAATCAGTTCCAGGCCAGGTAAAAGGAATAGGTAGCTAACTTGTGTTGATGAGTTACACTGGGGATATTTTATTTGTTCTCACTACTAGCACTGCAGTTGATGTAAAAATTTTTTCGTCTTTGAAATGGCGTATATAAAATCATATAAATATAGCTATTAGCTAACTATTAGCTATTAAATAACTATTAGTTATTGGATAATATAGATATTATCATGTAATGAACAAGCGAGTTTATTCTAGGCTACGCTTCAACAGCTACAGCTGTCATCGACGGGCTGTAACTGTCAAATCGTTCAGGCTTTTGTCAAAATTTTTTAAACATATGTTTTTTATTGGCTCAAAATAATTGTAGTTGGTCCACACATTCTTGCTTCCAAAAGAAGATGCCAATTTCAGTTTAGTGTGTACATTTTGGAATATTTTGCTTTTACAAGTTTAAAGGTTCCCTCCGTCATTTTAATGATAATTGACGTCACAAGGACCAAAGAATTATAGGATGCCTCACGGTGATATATTCTACTGACTAATTAGTTGTTAAACAGTTGTTAATTTCGGCTGAGAACATCATCTTGTCTGACAACCAACTAAGCATTTCATTTTCACGGGATACTGACAACCCATGCTTTTTATTTCTTCAAATTCTTCAACAGGACCTCCACATTTGGCACAAAAAGATAACAAAGATTTCAGTTGTGACTCATACACAAAAAATACCCTGTCGTTTGAAAAATCTACGGTAGATGACACAAATATAGGTGAAATTTGTTCATCACGTGCCTTCTCATATTCAAAGTCTGGATCAGATTTTTCCCATCTTTGCAAAGATTTTGCCAGCCCTTCATCGAAAGTTGTTTCGCAATCCATTATTGGTGTGTGAAAAGGTTCGTTCAATGAAGAGCTATGTTTAACAAAACACTTGTTAGTTAAAAAATTCAAATTTTTTTCTATAATGTTTTAATGGTTTCTTTCGATTAAGATTAACTTGTTATAACGACGGAGGCAACCTTTAAATAAGCGATTTGCTGCTTCAGCAGGATGTAACAGACGTCTAATTAACAAGTAAGTTTATTTATACTGTAACAGCATATTTAAAAAGTTTTCCTGACTGGTATGGAGGAGAAGGGGCCATCCATAAAGTAAGTACACACTCAGGGGGGTCATCACCAAAAGATTTTGGTTAATACGGTGACAAATAAAAAAAATCATATATATAATAAACAAAAAATCTTTTCAGAGTTATTTTCCACCAAGTAATCACAAAAATGTAAGTTTAGTTTGTATGTCTAATAATTTTGACTTACAATTCAGTCAACCAATTGGTAGGATGCCCTCTTAACAGGGAAATGCAGGTTCGAATCCTGTCTGAATCAATTTGATTGTTTGATGGCTATTATAGAGATGTTTTTGTAAGTAAATATTATGTTTTGTCCAGCAAAGAAAAGATATAGAACACAATTTAATTTTTTGAGATGGGGCTTAAATGTCAAGTAGAAATTGCTAAACAAAGGCATAATCTTTTTACAACGTTTAGTATTGGTTAATTTCATTGGACTGCATTTTAATCTTTATTTGTAACCAATTTTGAATTCAACAATTAATAATATATACTTGACTTTTATTCTTTTAAAAATTTGTACTGTTTTGTGTTTTTTTATTGGATTTGTGCCTGCCCATGTTGAGCTAGAAGGTTTAGGACAATATGGGTAAAGGCCATATGCCTGCCAATGTTGTCCGAAAACGTTTAGGGCAATATGGGAAAAGGCTATATGCTTGTTCACGGCATTACAAATAACATTCCGGACATCATGCCGGATATATTACCGGATGCACAGAAGATTGATAAACTTGTTGTGACCGGAACTGTAGCAGCGTAAGCATGGGATATATAAAAAATAATTTCCTGCTACAATTTATGCAATTTCGAATGGTTCATAATAAACCTCGTTTTCATGTTGTGCTATCATTTTGAGCCGCCACGGTTAATTGTGAAGATGTGATATGGAAAAGAGCTTATTATTTTGTTGGTTCACTTTTATTTTCATCCTATCTTTAAAAAATTGGTCATATGATCATAGAAATTTTCATCATATAACAATCAAATTTATATGATCATATAGTATATGTCATATAAAATTTGTTGGTGTAAAATCGGGTAAAAACAAGTATGTTTTTGATGTACTTACAAAAATAAGATCTTTGGCTTGAGATAACTAAGAATATACGTACTATAACAATGACAGCATTTTATTACCTTTGCTTAAACTTCTCTGAACTGAAGAAATATATCTCATTACCAACAACAATATTTTTTTCCACAAAATACTATGAGCTTCGAACGATGAAGTTTGTTATGATGAGATAGCGCCAAATTTAAATAAATATGCAGATCGTAAACATTCAGCAATAGATCGAACGCACAATATGGTGGCTTCAAATTTATTTGTGAACCTTTACTTTCTTTTTCTTTAATAACAAAGTAAATATCAACTTGTTCGGTAGGTTTAGTAGTATAAAATAATAAAAATGCTCTTTACATGAAGAAATATATTCCATTGTTTTTAATTTAGCCTCCCGTGAAGAAAATGTGTGAAAATACCTAGAAAATTAGCACTTGCAAAGATGTAAACAAAACTGGTATTTTTAACAGCTTTTTTTATATTTTGGGTCTAGTCTGATGTCGCTCTGCAACGTTTTGGTGAAAATTTAGTGTTTTCATTTAAAAAACAACAATTTTTTATAATTCTACGAATATTTTCAAAATTAAAACATTCTTATTCTTTTTTTATAACTTTTTTTGTTATGATGGTTGTAACATGGAAATTGATTTATGATGGAGCAGACCAAGCCAGTCGGTCTGTCTTCAAAATCAACACTGTCATCATGAACTTTTATTCACCAGCCGTGCTGTGCGCAGTTCGCCTCTTCTTTAAAAATTTCGATCTAGGCTCAGTATGTTTTTAACCATCAACTTTAGATAGATGTCAGCCCAAATGTTTTGATAAACTGAGATATAACAAAAAAATGTGCAGTTTATAATACTTTAGTGACTATGAGTGGACTTTAGGAATCATACCTACCGCAATGTAATTTCATAACACTTACAGATGCACGAAATAACGGTGCAAAAACGACAGGTAAATTCCTGTGGATTTTCCACGGGCTAACGACTGTCTACAAAATTGGAGGTCATCTCAGACGGTGATCTGTTTCTTCTTGCCGTCTAAGATTGTCAGGAAGAGAAATTTAGCCGCCGACGACGACGAAGTTGTATCAGCCTGTCTTAATTAGCTACATTAGGTCATTGAATTGTATCAGGATGAACGTTTTTGGCATCAACCAGACAAGGAGTAGGAAGTATGCGTGTGTGTGAGCTTCGTACTGCGATTA
This sequence comes from Hydractinia symbiolongicarpus, assembly GCF_029227915.1. Taxonomy (NCBI): domain Eukaryota; kingdom Metazoa; phylum Cnidaria; class Hydrozoa; order Anthoathecata; family Hydractiniidae; genus Hydractinia; species Hydractinia symbiolongicarpus. The sequence goes on from NC_079878.1 coordinate 11,880,482, forward strand.
CCATTTTTTTTAAATTAGAAACTTTTTAACGTTCTAGATATTTACGTACAATTTATTAAGAGGTATAATTACCGTGATTACCCCATCAGCAAATCTTTGCTGTAAAATTATGTAGATATTCTAGAATTTTCATAAAAATGGTGACAGACAACATTCTAACCAAGTGTTTGATCAGGGTGTAATCCAGCACTCTATTTCCCAATTGAAATTTATCCCAAATTTTTACAATTTATAGGAGAAACTAATTATATTGTATACCTATATCCCATTTTATGAAAGTTGTCAAGGAGTAGAATTCCAATAATACCTCAAACTATCTTGATGAAATTCCCATTTGGGATTTAGCGGCCCTTATTTTGCATTTCTGGATTACACCCTGTTGACTTACAAACCAAACACAAGTTTTCATAAAAATAACAACACGTTTTATCTTAATTGACATGTTTACTAAAGTCATTTTCAGAATATACAAAAGTTAGTTAGTTTGTACACTATTTTTCAAAAAGTTAATTAAATATTTCCTAAAAGTACAATTTTTTATACGAATTTTACACATCAGTCGTTAGCCCGTGCAAAAATCCACGGGCTCGTCCGTCCTTTTTGTACCGCATTGTGTGCGTCTCGCTACTCGCGCAGCTAAGCTACCATTTTGCGTGACAGACAGACGTATACGGGTACTTTAATATAGATGCTATCAATGTTAACAATAAACTACCAAAAACGATATTAAATAAACTAACAAAAGTTAGTTAAAAACAATTTTATACACAATTTGTTTTAAAAAATAATTTAATATTTCCCAAAAGTACAATTTTTTTATTTAAATGTATTTTACATATGCTAAATTATTATTAATGCCAAACTAGCAAAAACGATATTAAATAAGCGCTGAATACAAACATTTATTATATGGATAAATTGATGATGCAGTGCTTAACTTGTTTATTGAGGACTGGTTTCAACCACGAAATATGCGTATCCTCTTTGAGTTTCCTCTGCCAATCAGTCTCTGCATAATCTAAAATAAAAAAACTTATGAGATTTGACTGCATATGCTTAAATATTTGTGAGTTTTTATCAGTTTTCAAATGTTCTTTTACTCTACTAGAAATGTGCCTGGTGGTTTCACGCACATAGCTAGCATTACAACTAGCACAAACAAATTTATACACAAGTCCAGATTCCAAAGATTCAGAAACTCTGTCCTTGTTCGAAAAATAATCATTAATTTACGCGACTTAAAAACAGGCATACATTGGTTTCTTTACACATCTTATTAACAAGTTGGTTGATTTTTTCTTTGGCAGTATTATTAAAAGTCAACTTAAAATACCTCTTTTCAAATACATTAGTTGCGTCTCTGTACTAACAGTTGTAGAAAATTTTTCTTATCAAGGTCATTTGAAATATGACGGTTTACCAGTTTTGTAGAAAAAAAGTTTTTACTTGAAATTTCAGTCAGAGCCTTAATATGTGAAGTGTTTCCAACTGTTGTTAATTTCGAAAGTCCAGTTAATTAGTGTTTTAATGAGATCTATTTTATAGATTTTATGAGTGAAACTAAAATAATTTGTTAAAAGGCCAGTGTAGGTTGACTTATGGAACACAGAAGTATAAAATTTGTCACTGGGGTTTTCAATCGAGTTAACCATCAACCTGTTTTTCTAAGGTAAATTCTATATTAAGGTTTCTCTGATTCAAGTATTCAAAAAAGGCCAACGCATCACTTTCATCGTTAAATAGAGCAAAGATGTCATCCACATATCTACGATAGTATGTTGAACAACAACCCTGATAATTTTTTATCCATTCCTTTTCTTTAATTCCCATAAAAAGATTCGCTAAAATAGGTGCCAACGGTGAGCCCATGGCAACACCATCTACCTGTTCATACATTTCACCATTGAACAAAAAATTTTGAGGATGACGTGGCAAAAACGAATAATTGTTTTACAGTGGAATCTCTCTATCTCGACTATTCTCTATTGCGAATTTCTCTCTATCTTAAACTAAAGTCTCGGTCCCTTTGTGGTCCGCCAAAGGTATTTTCCTTTCTTTATATAGAACTTTCTATATCTTGAACGAATTAGAGAGATTTTTGATTTTAGGATTTGTGGCAATAGAAGTTGAACTGCAATATTTAATGTTTAATTTGATGTTATGTTCGTGAAAAGACTACAAACAACAAAAGAAACCATAAACTTGTCAGATTTACTCACCTTTTTTAATTCTATGACGAAAATGAAAGTATCTATTTATCATTCACATTAAAACTAATCTTTAGGCAATGTTACCTTTTATTTGTTGCAGGTCCCTGATAAAAAGTTAATATTATCAAAAAGACTTTAAAAAAGCTCTTGAACTTTTTTGATTTCGTTAAAAGCATAAAATATCACATTTTATGAAGAAAATTAACTTTATAAACACTTGTCTGGAAACATTACTTTTACTAAGCTTATCTAGAGTTTAGTAAAAAAAGGGAAATAATGAAGTAACTGAATGTAATCCAGCATTCTCAGTGGCTAATAAATGGCTATTTTCAAATTCATTTAACACAAACTATCATATTTAGGCTTCTCATTTTGAAGATATGTGCTTACGTGATGAATCACGTATGTCAGTTGACGACGTCACGAGATTGCGCAGCATACCTAATTTACTCCAGGCACGCGATTTCAAAATAGCGATTTATATGTTTATCGACCTAGTCCCTGGGGCCAAAATCTTTCCACTTTCCTGCACAAATTGTAAACTAGTGCTCAGGTATGTTCTTCCGTATGGGTTGACAGAAGCTCAGAAAAGTGAGATCGAGGTTCGCAATTTCTGTTCACAAGTATACGTTTTCTGAAAGTTCCTCACTCGATCAATCAACTAATATGTACACACACAAGAACAGAGAAAAGTTTGAAGAGTGGCTAATATCTGAGGGGGGGAACGTAATGGAGGCATCATGTAACAAGATATGCATGATGAAATTGTTGCATATTTGGTGAAAAGTTGACGGCTTCCCAACGAGTAATTTTAGGAGTCGAAAAAGGAGGAGCGTGTAAAAAGACATATTTATAAATTGATGGATTATCCAACACTGGGACTTCACAACGTTTTGTGTGTGAAATGGACGAGTATCAAAAATCTCGAATGATACTTTCTTGGGTTGCTGGTGACATTAACGCCTAATTAATTGTTAGTGAAAAATGAGGAAGCGTCATTAAGCTTACTACCAAATCAATAAAAAACATACCTGATTCAGTTCGTGATGACGTTGTGCATCCAGATATCGAAGTCCTGTACCAATGGTGAATTTATTAAACGAATCAAGCAGTTGATAGCGTCAAAGAAGAAAAATTCAAGGAAGTGTGGCGATTGTAAGGCTTTGATAACGAAAGATAGAAGTATTGTCTGTGACGGATGCCTTATTAGGAGCCATTACAAGTGTACTAGATTAAGAGGAAAACCTACTGGTAATTGGTTCTGTAATACCTGCGTGGCTAGTTTTGCAGGTATAAATCACATGTATTTTTGTATGTTTTGTGTATATGTCTCATATGTATCATATGTGTTTTTTATTTCTGCTTTCGATAATTTTTCTTAAATTTCTATTTTTACAGAGAACGAAATGTCTGACAAAGAGAATGATTTAGAGACCAAATAGACTGATTTACTTAAAAGAACCCTTAAATACGGAGTTCTCCCTACGCTTGTGGGAAAATCAGCAGATTCGCAGCACAATATCCTGTTAAATCTGAAATCGGGTGGTGCTTTTCAGGTTGCTGCTAACATACAGAAAATCGAAAAGAGAGACCCAGAATTCGCTCTACAGCTTGGCAAGTGTTTAAGAAGCTCGGCACCAGTAGGACTTATTGGAATTTTTCTGATGATTTACCATTTGGTACTAAAAGAGTAAGAGTCTTTTATAATTTCAGAACTGTTCACGGTTGTAAAACGTATTTGTGCTTTCTTTTTATTTGACTAGCGTTATGTTTGGTATTATGTTACTTTTGACTTTTTCTTATTTTTGTTCTTAGCTTTTTTCATTTTTTTTTTTTTTTGTTTTTTTTTACTTTTATGTACATATATTTCATATGTATTCGCATTATATTTATATAGCTATGAGTAAGACACATCTATTTAAAGTACCTGCATAGTATCATGTATTTTAATATATTACAAAATATACTCTCTATAGATAAAAGCTATTTTAAAAAGCTATTTTAAAAAGTGCAAATTTAGTCAGCATTGTATAAATTGTACAGCCTTACAACCTGCATTGTACAACCTACATTGTAGAACCAAAAATCGTCAATATTGAAATGCCCTACTTTGGGTGGTTTTTATTCCTGCACAAAGTCCAAAGTTCGTCAAAAATTTATTCTGGGCATGCTTTTGCTGAAATAGATGTAAATTAAAAGTTTAAATTTTGGTTACATTCGTTAAATTAAGGCATGAAAATAGTAAGTAACTTTACTATTTAATAAAGTTAATAAAGTTTAATAAAGTTATTTTAAGACGCAAAAAATTTTAAACTGATAAAAGAATGTATTTTACTACTTTGCATAGTTTCGCCCTTTGGTTATGATTTGAAAATGCCCGACTTTGCGCAGCCGCCCTACTTTGGGTGGAACAATTATGCGCCATTATAATTGTTTTGAAAATGCTGCTGATTCAGCACAACAAAGACTTTTAGACGGGTTAACATATCGAAATTGCTGAGTGTGATATCATTTTCACGAAATTGCTTAGCTCATTTAATTACTGATGAGTTAAGGGCCAATACTATTGTAAAAACGTACATAGATAAATAAGTATTTTTTCCTGCTTTTAATATGACATTCTCAAAAATTCCAATAATGCCTTGCAGTCTAGTGAGACAATTAGGCTTTTTGCCGGAAGCCGGCTAATGAATACCAAAGGAGGACGCAGCCATTTTAGAAATGACGGATTGATCTCTACTATCACCGACTCTCTCTGCTCCAACACCAAGTCCAAGAGGACATTTTACAGACCATATTATTGCCTTTTTGACGAAATTTTATTTTTAGTTTAAACTTAAAAATTGTATTCCTTTAGTATATAATTGTAGCTAGCTATAGGGTGAAGCGTTTTTGAGCATTTTTTTAAAATTTTAAAATTATGCTTTCATTTTTGTTTTAAAAAATTAGCTAGCTAGTACAGTCAGGGTAAACGTGTGTAATTATTAATCAGTAGCTAACTCATTAGTTAGAAGCTACATCCTATTTGGGTGTAATATTTGGGGAAAAAATATTTAATTTTTATAATTCTGCCTCTTTTCTGTGCTATACATTGTGAAAAAGATGGTGAAATTAGGTTTGATCTCTGTCTGTTTCTGTTGCTTTGTTTTAACAGTAAATGCTTTATTCTCTCCTTCCTAATGACCAATTTACTGTTATTAATTACTAAGTTTTGATGGCCCTTAAATTGACTTCAAGTGAAGGAAACCAAATTACGGTTTAGAACTTTCCTTCCATGCTGTGGTGGCAAACATGGCTTTACTGTTAGTTAGGGTGTATACCATCCTTACATGATTATCTAAGGCAAATGTGGTGTTAGAGTCATTTAAGCACCAAAAATAGAGTTGGTCAATCAACCGGCAAATGAACTTAAACTTAAAAATTCGAAAAATTGTATCCAGCCATCAACGCGTGCCATTAAATCGTCGATATTTAATGAAAACTTTGGCACCTCGTTTAAATAGAGTTTCTGCACGTGGTTTTCAACTAGTTCTCAGAACCCTTTTTGCATTTTAAAGAGACACACAACAACGGTGGTGGGTAATGGCTGTGGGAAGACAACAACCGTATAATATTTTTTGTCATTCTAGTTTTTCTGACTCACTATATCAAAAATTTTGATAAAACGTTAGGGTCGGGCAGGTGACTCTAACACTAAATATTTGTGACGTCTGCCTAAGCAAACAGCTCTAGCAATGATTAGGCAACTCAGCTCGCTATATAACTTTAAGGTTATAAAATAAGTTTGCAAAAATGCCAGTGAACAGAGCCTAAAATGTCCAAATTGTGATCTATATCTCAATTCTGTGATGTTATTATTTCCAAGGCCTATTTTATATATCATTAAAACAGGGCCACTTGTCTCACATGTGTAGTCAACGAAATCTCACCTGCATTAACTAAAATAATCAACATTTCTTTTCAAACAGGCACATATCCTGACCTTCTAAAAATAGTTAAAGTCATTCCTGTTTGTAAAAAAAAAAAAGGCTCGCCACTAGATGTAAATAATTATAGACCAATATCTTTGCTCTCTAATGTTGATAAAATTTACGAAAAAATTGTTCACCCGAGTCTCATCTCATTTCTTGATAAACATAAAATAATCACTAATAAACAATTTGGCTTCAGAAATAAACACTCAACTAACCATACCTTAATCAGTCTAATTGAAAACATTAGAAAACAACTTGACTCTGGAAATTTTTCTTGTGGAATTTTTATAGACCTTCGAAAAGCCTTTGATACCGTTGACCACAACATACTATTGATTAAAATGCAACACTATGGCATTTGTGGACTAGCAAACTCCTGGTTTAAATCTTATCTTACTAACCGAAGACAATTTGTTTTTATTTCTGGAAATAACTCTTTTGAACTAGAAATTTTTCATGGGGTGCCCCAGGGATCGGTCCTTGGACCACTACTCTTCTTGATTTACATTAATGACCTCCTAAACGAAATTTACTATAGTGATGTTTTTTACTTTGCAGATGACACCAGTCTATTATGCTCTAGTCCCAATTTGAAAACCATTAAGAAAAGAGTAAATATTAATCTAAAACTTCTATGCCACTGGTTAAATGCAAATATAATTGCACTTAATGTTGCCAAAACCGAGGTTATTCTTTTCAGGCATCCCAATAAGTCAATCAACTATGATGTTAGACTAAAACTAAATGGCAAAAAACTATCCTTTTCCATTTATGTTAAGTTATCTTGGGATTATTATCGACTCTCACTTGAATTGGTCATTTCATATAAAAAACTTAGCTACCAAACTTTCCAGAAGAAATAGAACAATTTCCAAACTCTGTCACTATGTTCCCTTAAAGATACTCCTCTCTGTATACTACTGTTTATTTTTTTCTCATGCTTCTTATTCCTCCCAAGTTTGGTGTCTAACCCATAACATCCATACTGATCGAATCTTTAAACTTCAAAAAATAGATAGATAGATGTGCATATTTTACATGGCTAGCCTCACAAATATCGAGGGATATACCCTGTCTATTATTTCCAGGAGGGGCCATGGCGTAGATGGAGAGTCCTAGAGTATTTAATGCTCATTTTGAGCTACGCAGACCCAATTAGAGCCCGCACCTTACTAGACAACTCCCGGCAACATCCAACGGCCACACAGTGTGCCATCTTCCCAATTTCCCTCACATGGCTTGGGTTAACCCGGGGCTATGGTAACATTCACTCGCCCATGTTGAATGGCCGTCAAGAGGAATTGAACCCCGGTCTCCCGCACAGAGTACGATAGCTATAACCACTAATCTACGGCGCCATAGCGGTAAGACTCATCACTTTCAATGACTTTAATCAACCCTCTAAACCTCTACTAAAGCAACTTAACCTTCTTGATATTTTTGATACCACCAAAATCTGTAATGTAACTCTAGTTCACCAAATCCTAAACAAAACCTCTCCACCTGATATAAATAGTCTTTTCAGTCTAGCGTTTCGCCCGGATACTTACAATACCAGAGGATCTTCTATTAAACTGTTAGACAAACTCGTTGTTAGAACTTTTTCTTTTGGTACCAATTCTACTTTATATCAAGGTATATATACTAGCCTGGAACTTTTTTCAATCTCTTTTCCCTAGACAAGACCTTTCTTCACTATCAATATCTAGAATCAAATCACTCTGCAAAAATTCCCTCCTCAATAAATATTCCTAACTAACTTAGCCCCTTTTTTACTTTTTGTAAACGGATAAATAACCCAGTTACAGTGTATAGTTAATTTTCTTAAAGAAAATAAACAAAGAATTTATATTTATTTATTTAAAATGAAAACTCCAAATATATAATGGTGGCCTAGTTTTTAACTAGTGTGATGGTCTCCAGCTTGTTGTATGTAGCTAAAGTTCCTTTTTCTTTTGTATTTGGTTAATGATTATATACAAAGATAACAATATATTATAATGCCATACCCCTACTGTGCAAAATTTTTGTCATTGGTGAGCAACTGCAGTGATGTTAAGTTGGTATTGTAGATTCTATGTGAACAGAAAAGTTTAACAAGGAAATTGAAATCACATAATTTGAACATTTAGGTAATATGGACAGTATGCACTAGCTATATTCACCTTATCACAAAATTAATCTCTAGATTTATCACCAACACAGCATTTTACCCCAATCAGGGGAAGTATTATCGATCAAATAAAATTACACTATTATAAGAGTCTTCAAAATTCCAAAACATTTTCTGTTCTGCCACTGGTAAAAAGTGCATCTCAATGTTTTACACCTAACCACACTTGAACTTCGCACAAATTTACCAGTCAAAAAGTTTTTTAACATTTCAGCAATATGGATGGTCACTCTATTTGTATTGTCAACATGGTGTATACAGTCTTCTTGCTTGTGCTTTTTAGACGCTAGCTAAAGTGATAAGAGTTCACAATGGTTATAATCTTCATATTTCCTTTTTTCACACAACTCTCCTTCTGCAAAAACGCCAAACTTCAAAACACCTGAAAAGTGAGTGTTATGGGAGTGTACATGTTTTCACATTTATAGTGTTTAAGTTAAACCAACTGCAGTAACATAAAAAAAAACTTGATTGGGCAATAGTATGCTTGATTTGGTGATTGCAGGAGATAGAGACTGAATTTACTTGATTGGGTCATCAGAAGTTAGCGATGTTGCTACAGATCTGGTAACACTTACTTAATTGGGAAAAAGGTTATACTGATCACTACCAAATTTTATAAAATTGGTAACTGTTACTTACTGCATGTAAAAGTTACAGTTAAATTTTTTTTTAAAAGTGTAATATTCTTCTACTTTGTTACCATTTGCAAAGTATACTTAACATAGGCTATTAGGTATAGCACAATCAATCAAATTTAAATGTTATCAGAAAATTGCTAATGTGAAATGCCATTTTTCTTTCCACACATCAGCAAAATCTCTGTACTTTAAGTATCAAAAAGGTATCTTTCCAAGTGAGAAATGCATTAAATAGGTTCTATATACATTTCATATCGCTATACCGCAAATCATAAAGTGTCTTGGTACCAAAAACTTTTAAGTAGGTAAACAATGTACAGTAAGATTTAACTGGATGAATTAAAACCGTTTCTTGACTTGTGGTTAAAATAATATCTTTTTATTTATTATAATTTATTTAAAGCTAATGTTAAGGCAATTTTCCTTTTTTTTTATATATTGCAGACTTTTGATAAAAAAAGGTAATAACATTTCATAAAGAATATTAAACTTCAGATATGCCTGTCTACATTACTTTTACTAAGCTTGACTAAAATTTGGTGGAAAAAGGTAAATAATGAAGTAACAGGATGTAATCCAGCTTTCTCAGTACCCATTAAATTGCTTATTTGCAGCTCCTGACATTTAAATTTATTTAAGACAAACCACCATATTACCCATAAAGAAGTACATTTTTTGTGGTGATCCTTTAATTTTTAACGAAATGTCTGTGTTTTTTGTATGGAATTCAAGTTATCTGTCACTATGATGCGTTCATGTTGTGCGTTTAAAAATAACAAATCTGATTACTTCACAATATTTTTCTGCAATAATTTTGATTTTATACTGGCTATTTTAAATTCTCAGCAATTACTGTGACTATCAGAGATAAAATATTTCTTTTAAATGCTGATGTATAATCTTAATTTAGATAAAATACTGATTTGAAACTCTGTGTCAAATTATTGTGTTTCTGATAAATAAACCATACTGAATATTCTTAGTGTTTAGAGGAACAAAAGAATACAAAATATATGTACTCCTGCAGGTAACAAAATTTCTTTGCTATGTCAACCGAACTATACACTGTCAAAGAGGGCTGGTTGATGAAAAGAGGTATTTTTGTTAAAACTATTTAAATGTATCTTGCTTTATTATATGTCTTTGAATATGTATACAGGATAGTTTTTATTTAAAAAAACTGTTGTAAAGTCCTGCATGGTGATAATTATAAACTAGTTTCGTATTTCTTACACCTTTTTCTAAGGTGTATACTAATGCTTATTGCACTGAGTACAATGTGATAAAGAAAAGCGGATAAGTTTTTCGCACAACTTAAATTCCTTTTCGTTTTCATAAAAACATGTCCTTGTCTTCATTTGCCTGGTTTATATTTGCTCTATGTAAATTATAAATTTTGTTTTCTAATATTACAATTTCTTATTATTATGAATACAAACCATGCCAGAACATTTTTTTACTGATTTTAAAATGTGCTCAAAGCCATTTTATTTTATATCATTACTGCTCTTTTAGCCAAAGTTGTATTTTCCCGTTAACTGCATTATAGAAAGTTTTACCTACTGTATTTTAGGTGAATACATCAAGAATTGGAGGCCAAGATATTTTGTTCTTCGCAGTGATGGTTCATTTCTGGGATTTAAAGATAAGCCAAGAGGAGAAATTAATTCTGTTGATCCTTTAAACAACTTTTCTGTTGAGCGTACGTTAATTAAACTTTTTATTTCACATGTAGTATTTGCTTAAATGAACACAATGCTCATTTTACTTACTTAAAGATAGTAGATGTTTTTTAATTCACGATTTCTTTTAGATAAAAGTTGGAGTCAGGAAGTCTCTTGATTATTATTATTTTTAATTTTAGGTTGCCAGATTATGAAACAGAGTAAACCTAAACCAAATGGATTTGTTATCAGGTATACAGCCAAATAAATTCTCACTGTACTGTATATGATTTTGTTATGTGTTAGCCCCGTTAATTAGGAAAAAAAGCATGGCAGCATAAGAAAGTGTTGTAAATTATTAACAATATAGCGTTGACTGCTGCTGTTATGCTTTTGTAAAATATTATTTACAACTGCAATTAGACCAGCTATTCTGAAAAAAAAATATTCCGTTTTTGCATGATAACATGATAAGTATTAATATAATTGCATAATACGTTCAAAAGAAATACATGTATAAAACAAGAGTAAAACAGTGTTGTTAATTCAGAACTTGTAGGGCTTTAAATGTGTGCCTTCACAATGCAAATATTTATCCAGATTATTGCATACAGAAAAAATCTGTAAGAAAGTCTAACATAGTGTTCCAATTATGAGGAAAGTTGAGATATGTTACAAAATTGTAAAATATGTTATCACAAACAAATTTGACCCCTAAAACAGCCTTTTATACAATTTTAAAAAAAATTATTTTTTTGGCAAGAAAGGTGGAGGGGGCAAGGTCCCCCAGTGCTACGCATACACAATGGTAAGAACAAAATAAGAACAATTTTAGGCTTCACCAAGTTTCCTATTTTTTTGAGTAAGTTACTATTGGTCAATTGTTGGTACATCACATGTTCACATCTCACAATGTCTTTTAAAATTATAAAAAAACAACTACTAGTCTGAAGCACTTAACTATTGTGTCACATACACAGTGATATTCTTTTTTCTAAAACTTTGGCGGAAAAAACACATGTGTCTTGTGTGATAAACATTACTGTTGCTTACGGTTTAAATCACTAGCCTTAATAATTGTTGAGATCTAATATTAAAAAGGGAGAGATAGCTGTGTCACATATTAAACTTATAGATGCTAAGATGATATCTTATTTTTGCTTTATACCTTGGTTACTGTTCGGTTACTTGCAATGATATAAGCTACAAAGGGAGTATACCATATCTTATAGTCCTATTAAGCTATGACTTCTCATTTTAGATGTTTTCAACTCACTACATTAGTTGAGAGGACTTTCGCTGTTGATTCCTCTTCTGACAGGTAACTTTTGTCCTTTGAGTTTCATTTAGTACTGTTGTTCACTGTTTTCTCTTGTTAAATCTTCGTATTAGGGAAGATTGGATAAGTGCCATAGAAGATGTTTCTAATCGAATGAAGAAAGAAGAGAAAGCCAGAGATGGTGCTATATCCTCCACCCATGATAGCGATGCTTCATCAAAGATGGTAATAATGCAAGACTTACTGTACATTGGTAGTGTTATAACAGACTTTTTGCTTTAATTTGTTTTATTTTTATTTAAATTTTAGACTTTGGAAGATTTTGAAATGCTGAAGGTTTTAGGCAAAGGCACTTTTGGCAAAGTAAGTAGTGTCGCTGTATCTTGCCTACGTATTTATATTTAATTCATTCTTCAATCATTAAGAGACATACTTCTCTAGCTTTGCACAAGGCCTGTACCTTCTTTGGTTGATTTCTACATATTGACTTTTCAAAAATATATATACATGTAAGAAGACAAAAAACATCCGGCTTCAGAAACATAAAGTTAGAATATCAATTTTCAAAAGAGTGTAGTAATTTTTATTACTACATTCTTTAAAATTGAAGTAGAAAAGTTTATTTTCTAGATATAAATATCCAGTGCAGTTTAAACGAAACAAGTATTTTAAATATATTTGGCTATAGTTAGGAGTGCTATTTTTAATTTACCACAAAAAGAATAAATTTGTTTATATTAGCATGTTGAGTCAATATGTAAGGTAAAAATATGTTAAAGAAGAGAAATATGACAGAGTTCAGCTGGTGGCCAAACTTAGATCGGTGTAACTTGTAGGGGTCATATTGGTTCTGTAGAAAAATTGTTTCATTAAATATGTTCCACTTTATCTGTAGGATTGGGGAGCCCTAAAATTGCAATTTTTAAAGATGTCACCCTGTTTGTAATCACTTCTCTTGCTGGGTTGATATTTGTAGCTCCTCTCTAAGCTTGTTCAGTAGAAAGGTCTGTCATACCAAAACTTGTAATGTTAAATATTTCTGCACTAGGTAATGTTGGGAAAGGAAAAGAAGACAGGCAATGTTTTTGCAATAAAGCTACTCCGAAAAGACGTTATTCTTGCAAAGGTAAGGTTTGTAAACCCTTTAACAGAATATATATTTTGTAGTACAATGGTATATTGTCATTTAAAAAATACAATAGAATATAATTTACATAAATTACATGTGCCTAATATTCTTAAGGATGAAGTCGAACACACGCTCACTGAAAATCGAGTTCTCCAATCAGCAAAGCATCCTTTCTTAACAGTGAGTATTTTGTTTTTCTGGCTAAATATAATTTTAAATTTTTAAAAGTACATTTTAGCCAGTTTATTCAGATTCCATTATTTAATCTTATCATATCTGGGCTTTTTTTAAGAAAATGGGGCTCAGGTAAAAGGGTTGTTTTCTGACATAATAAAAAAAATAAGGATTTGAGCTTTTTACTAACCATTATGTAGTTAAGATATTGTGCATTTTTGTGCACCCTGAACATAAAGTAGCGATTTAAGATCTGTGATGAGCAAAATAAGGATATTATCATAAAAGATTATTATGATAACCAAGACAACCATTTTAAATAGAAAATGATATATTTTAATGCCCAATCTGATATGAAAATCTGATGTGATTCTACAAAGCTTTCTCTGAGAAGTATCTTTTGGGAATTCAAATCGTTCTGTACTTATTCACTGCATCTTTTTATAAATAAAAGTTTTTTATTTATATATGAATGTGTCAATGTAGATGATTTTTTAGGAAAGGTCTATTTTTATTATTTTTGTGTTATAGGAACTAAAATATTCGTTTCAAACGACAGACCGACTTATATTTGTTATGGAGTATGTCAATGGTGGGGAAGTAAGACAATTTGCTATACATTTAAATAAATCTATTGTTTAAATATCTAAATAAGTTCTAATTTTCATTTGCTAATAATTATCATTCATTTTATTTTATTTTACTTTTACTTTCAGTTGTTCTTTCATTTGTCACGGGACAAAGTGTTTTCAGAGGCTAGGTCAAGATTTTATGGTGCAGAAATCACACTAGCCTTGAAGTACCTACATGAAAAGAAAATTGTTTACAGAGATTTGAAGGTAATATTCTGTAGGCATCTGTAGGCATCTCTGACGAAAATTGCACCCAATTTACCTGGAGTTGTATTTAAAATTAGCGCTGTTTTATTTATTAGTAAATATAAAAAAATGTTAGTCTGGAGATGTGGAAAAAAAATGTTCTTTGAATAAAATAGATATTTTTTGTTAGTTATGATAAAAAATGACCAACCATAATCAAATGATTAAATACTTCTTAGCTGAATTTAAATAGGATGTATCTCATATCTCTTGCTTTGTCCAAAAAAATTATTGCTGCAAGCAAAACTTTTTTGATGTAAGCAATCTGTAAAATATTGTTTGAACTTCAAATGCCATTTTTTTATAGATTTCAGCAGACTAAACTTTTGTCCTATCCAAAGAGTTTTGGGAATATTAAAAAAGGAAAAATTCTTTTTTTTAGTACTAACCTTTAACAAATTGTTTCAAGTATAACATTCTGTAATTTTTTCTTATTTATCAAGCATGATGAATTTAGAGTACTTTCAGTTAATGTATGACAAAATTACAAAAGTAGTACTTGGTACTTTACAAATTACAAAAATGGTAAATTTTAATGAGATTAACTTGTTCAAATGAAAGATTTTACTGTTTCCAAAAAATTACTTGGTAATTTTACATTACAAAAAACGTAAACGTATTAAGATACATTTTTTATGTATCAAGTTTGTGTCTTGAGTTCTTTTCTTAAAAAAAGGAATGAAAACAAAATAATAAAGTAAACTCAAAAAAAGTAATGTTAATCTTTCACTTTCTAAATCCACATTGACTTTGTGAACTTTAAAAGTTCACAAAGTCAATGTGAATTTAGAAAGTGAAAGATTTCACTAAGGTGAAAAACCTTGAAAACACGAAAGTTTCTGTTCTTAAAGTACAAATAAAATGAGATCTATTGAATATAAACTTTATTATTGTTGTTATTATTATTATTTACGAATATTAACAAAGGATAACCATTTAAAACCATTGTTTTCTCCCCTATTTTTAAAAGAAGTAAGTAAAAAAAAATGTGATGGGATAAAACATGTTATTTCTAAACTAAACAATTAGCTTTAGGGTGTTGTTTTGTGAAGTATTAATTTCACTTATCGGCAAATAAAAATTTCACTATTTCCAAATTTTCTGCGGAAATTTAACTTTTGGGGAAAAAAAAGTCACAAAATTTGCAAAAATTTCTTGTCGGAAAACTTCTGGCATTCAAGCATCTGTCCTTCTCGAATGTCAATTATTGCTTTTTTTAATGTAATATCTTCTATACATACACTTTGTGTTTTTAGCTTGAAAATCTTCTCATTGATTCAGATGGACATATTAAAATAACAGATTTTGGTTTATGCAAACAAGAAATCTCCTTCGCAGACACAACAAAAACATTTTGTGGAACTCCCGAATATTTAGCTCCTGAGGTTAGTGATTTTCATTTCTCTCATTGTTGACCTTCTATGTAGCTTTCAACTAGTGGGATAGAACACCATAAAGCTGGATTTCCACTTAAATAAAGCGTAAAATATTTGAATCTGATTGGTTATTCTGCTAAATACTCTTTTGTTTCAATAAAACATTTTCTTTCCTGTCCCCAAAAAAGTTAAAATCTATCAACCAATCAGATTTTCACAATTTTTTGAGTCGATCCAAACTGTTCCATTCTTGAGTGGAAATCCAGCTTAAGAGCAGTGAAAACTTATGGGAAAAATGAATTGAAAAAACAGTTCAGAAAATAGGAGACACCTTTTTCAGCTTCTTTGCAAAATTTTTAGATAAGTTCTATCGTTGTACTAAGTTTTTCCCTGTTTTTATATTTTTGTTGTAGTAGTTGCTAGCTGTGATTTGTTTGATTTAAACTAAACATATGCTAAGCAGCTTACTGAAGAAGAATTATTTCTTTCGAAGACAAAACTGATCCTTTTTCATCAATTCCTTGATAATTAATAGGATTTGTGCATCAAAATTAATTTTGTCTTCACGTTTGTTACACCATAAGTTGTTAGAAAACATGTTAGTTGGTTTTATAGGCAAGCTTGACTGCACTTTAACTCCCCCTCCCCCTTCCCCATCTAAATATGTTATGCTAAGTTACTTTTAGGTCTTTATACCCATATTTATAGTGTTATTTTTTTATATAGTGTTATTTTTTTTAATTGTCATGAGGAATCCAACGATGATCGTTTTTTACGACATTTTAATGTGTAGCATTACCCATGCCTGGTGTAAAAGGTGTTCTTCTTGAGAATATTTTGCACTTGTTTAAATTAGAAAAACTTAGGGTTTGCAATATCTTAAAAGCAGAAAAAATCACCTGTGACATGAGCAGTATGCAAAGTTAAGGGGGATTTTAGTTAGGAAAATTCAAGGAAAATATTATTTAAAGATTCCACACTTAAGTATTATTATTTTTATTTTTAAGTTAAACTCAGAGAAAATAGTGTCTTTTTATTGCAGGTCAAAAAATGGTGTGTTTTCACGTCTGATAGTAAAAGGGGTTTGTCATGTAAATGGCACCTCTTGTTATATAGCTCTGTATGTTGTTTGTTCTATTTTGTAGGTGCTAGAAGACAATGATTATGGTCATGCTGTCGACTGGTGGGGATTTGGTGTTGTCCTATACGAAATGTTATGCGGTAGACTGCCGTTCTATAATCGTGATCACGAAGTATTATTTGAACTCATATTGAGTGTGAGTACTTTTTGTCGCTGTTATCAGTTTGTTATCAATGTCATCATTAACTCTATTCCTGCTGGGATATTCAGGCTAATTGGGGACTTCTCAATGCTGGAGGGTGGGCGATCCTTCCTCTCTGTCATTTTTAAAGTTGTTTTTAATTTGACATAAAACTTACCACAAGTGTTGCCCAGACCTTAGTAACAATTTGGTCAAAGAAAATTTGCTTACGTCAGAATTTTTGTCAAATATTTGTATAATTCCTTGGAATGTAGTGATACTAATTTGAAAAACAAAAAAATAATGTAAAAATATACTACGTGTTCCTTAAAGCTTACAAAAATGTTAAGAAAAATTAAAAAAAAATTCTGCACGATTTCACTTGGCCATGGCGACACTTTTCCGGAAAGATGTAAAAAGTTGGAAAAGTAACAAGGTGTAACTATAAACATCAAAATGTTATTGAAAAAAGTTGGGACAGAGAGGCTGAATCAGCCTCCATTCCCCTCCCACATGGATGTTGGTTAGGTGGCAATGGCATACTTTGGGATAAGAAACTGTCACAATCATAAGCTTTCAAAATATACTTCTGCGCACCCACAATTTTAAGAATGACGGAAGATGTCAAAAAAGTGGGTGGAAAAAAGTTCTCTACTTATTAATAAAAAGATAAGTTTCGAAACGACGCTAACCAAGATTCTTATGCAGCTGATTTATCTTTATATAGAAATCTATTTGCTTACCCAATTTGACAATTTTAATATTATAAACTGACGAATTTGTTGTTGGCGTATTAATTTGGCGGAGCGCACTTCAAATATTTCGTGTAGCCAGGTTTGGATTTTTTTGTTCGAAATTATAATAATAAGCCGAATAAATAGTAAGTTTTTAACCCCCACGAATATGTTTTCTATTATGGTCCAGCAGAAGTAACAATGCTTTCATATTTCAGGGAACATGTTTAAAAGATGCTAGTAAATTGGAGTCAACTAGAGGCGTCACCTTGATATGGATATGTAAAGCCACCGGGATTTACTTGCTATTTGTCTGTTGTCCTTATTCATAAGTAGAGCGTTCAGTACTTAAAGTCTCGGGTTTAAAGCCCGGCCGAGTCATACCAGAGACTATAAAAGTGTGAACCATTCTTTTCTGCTTAACGTTCAGCATGAGAGAAGGACATTTTAGGCGGTTTTTTTAATTAAGCGGCCGTTGTGCTTTCAGGTCCTCAAAGTTCAGATGGGACCTTTAAACTCAATAAGACCCATTTTGCAGGACCCTCATTGATAACCCTACCCCCAGGAACCGAAGAGGCTATTCTGGGTAAATAATAATAATAAGAAGAATGGTAATAAGAGGTGTTGGATTCTCAAATTTTTATATTTCCTTTTACAGGAGCCCGTTCGCTTTCCATCTCGTTTGACACCACAATCAAAAAGTATACTGAATGGATTGTTGGAAAAAAGTCCAGAAAAAAGGTAAACTGATTACAAACAATCCTGTTTTTAGCTGAAGTACAATAAGCAGACACATAGTAGACATTTTGATTCAGCGAAATGTACAGGTTTGATTAGAATATTTCATCTTCTTCTTTATTAAATAGACTTTTGTTTTTACTAATATCGTTTTAAATTTGGCGCTCACTTTTCGGCGTTGTTTTTGTTAGATTGGGTGGAACTAGTCGTGACGCCGAACAAGTTATGGCGCATGAATTCTTCGAGTTAATTAATTGGAATGACATATTTCATAAGAAGGTAATTCGTAACTAGGATAGAGGTTCAGAGGTTGTGATTGCCCAGACCTTATTGAGAATCTTGGTGAGGGCGATGTCTGACAAATTCTGCATTTTATTGTGACACAAGACCTTTTATATGTTACTGTAACGTACTATGGAGACTTCAAAAACTTCTCTTCAAAAAATCATAGATATTTTGTATTTGTTGACAAGAGATTTTACATGATGGAGAGGATACAGAATTACTTGTGAACTGTGATTTCTTATAATTTAAAACTGCTTTGTTTATTTAAAGGCGTTGTGTAACTAAGCTATACAATCGTAAAATAAATGAAATATAGTGTGGAATTTGTCAGGGAAGTTTTATTTTGTTTTCTGAGGGTTTTAACACTTCCCTTTTTTTATTATCTCTCCGCACAGGTTTTTGCTGCTTGTAAAAATGAAATTAGAACACGAAGTTGTATAATCCAATTTCCTAGATCTATGTTAAACTTTTAAAGCGTATTGTTGTTTGTTTTTTAGATTCCTCCTCCCTTCAAACCATCCATTGACAACAAGGAAGATGTGAAATATTTTGATGAAGACTTTACAAGAGAGACTCCCAGACTTACACCTCCCGAAGGTATCCTCGTCATTCAATCATTCATTCATTTATTCATTCATTCGTTTATTCATGTACTTTGTTGACATTCTGTGTTAGGCATTTCCATTTTCAAATTTAAAAAATAAATTTCAGACGACTTTTTAATTAACGCCAATATCCGTGCTATACGTTTTTTATAGCACTCCAATGGTTAGGGATCCAGGCTAAGAATTAGGCAACTTGCTTCCTTGTCGTGCTGTTGGTTAGAATCCTTAGAAATGTTAGAGCTTAAATGCTGTTATAGCCGTCCTTATTGAAAGATCTCAACTGTATATCTTTTTTATAGGTACTTTGGACGATTATGCGAAGACGAACTTTCCTGAGTTTTCATTTGTCGGCAATGGAGAAGAGCTAAATAAATAGTTTTCTTTCTTTGCGGAAAAAAAATTGTGGATAGCAAGCACAATTAGAGCAGTATAAACACCAGAAAATTCAGTCATATTTTTTACAAATTTTATTTTTTATATTTGATGATAAAGTGTTCCATATTTTGCTTACTATTTCAGTTACTGCATTGTACTCGAGAGTATTTATTTTTGTACACTTTCTTATTAAAACCTTGTTCCTCATCACGCTTAGTTGCTCGCTATTAGAAAGTTTTACATATGGGGTGCCAAACAAACATTTACTATGAATGGCGCGCTAATTTATTATCCATGTAGAAGTTTTTGAAATCATAATATTTTGTACGTTATTAATTTGTTTTGATGTTAGGTATAAGCGATGCACTTGTCTTTCATATATACATTAAAAATTTTTGAATGAGAGACTAATGAGAGTTCTTTATGTAGGTTTCGCCGTTCCTCTCTGAAGTGTTCCTTCTCATAAGTTGAGCGATCAATTTATAGGAATACGAGAGAAAGACAGAAGACTTTAAAAATATTACAGAGAATATGCTGTTGTTGTTATTAACTTCGATGCTTCACAAACCTTAACTCTGCTTTGTTCGGTGAAGTTATTGTCCTTCACTTATAAAAAAACAGCGCCTGTCTTCTTCGAACTAGTATAACCTTGTGTATTTTATCTAAGCACCAATATAGCTGTATATAACACTGCAGAGATTTGCTTTATTTGTGCCCGTGTATGTGTTTTTTCGTAAAAATTTTGTAAACAATTTTTTTTATAAATTCAATTTGATTCTGAGAACGAATCTTAATCTGATAACGCTACTGTGTCTTTTAAGTAAGCCTATCATTCTGTAAGCTCAAACACTGCTCAAACACTCACAATAAGCTCAAAATATTATCAGGATTAGACCTTTTATTGTTATAAATATATGCCCAACATTTTTTTACTTTGTCTAAGAATAGGAGAAATTTCTTCTGCTTGTCACGTTTACAAAATTAACTTTCAACAATGATCCAGAGCTAGCAGAGGGAATTTCAAAACTGTGTGAAAATTCGGTTGGTACTTTGTAGAATTTTCATAAGTCGGGGAAGGTCAGGGCCATAAAATTTCAGTTGTCAACAATTTGAATAAAAATTAAGTATTGCTTTAGAAAAGTTTTTGTGATAAGACGTTTTACATCGGAAGTCAGAGTAATCTTCGTTTTAGTAATGGCAGAGTCAGGGAAAATTAAAATGATGGTCAACTGGCCACCCAGTAATATGCTATTTTTCTTAATGAGAACTTTAAAACAACGAGAGTGAAAATGAGGCAAAAAAAATAAGAACAACTAGAAAGCAATTTCAGACAGAAGTTTCAGTGCAGCAATTTTTTTTACTATCCATTGAAATAGAAATGAACGAATTTAGCCAATTTCTATTCTTTTTATGTAACTTTATTTTCTTTCTTCAGTTGCTAGTCACCATTTTTGCATATATATATAAATTCACTCAGTTTGTAATATTTTTCAATTTATATTTTGATACAATCACGAATAGTGTAAATTATTTGAACGTTTTTGTAGTCTGATCGTCAACTTTGTTAACAAGAACTTTTATTAATTATTTTTTTATTTGATAGATTAAGGTGTGCGCAAATGCGTCAAACTTTTCCCATCAAACTAGCGAGTTTGATGAAAATTTTGATGCATTTGAGTTGAACCATCGGGCACGATTTTTTCAAAAAAAATGAGAAAAGAAGAAAAAAATTGAGTTTGATGAAGTTTGATCGCGATCAAACTTTTCATCAAACAAAATGGGTTCATCAAACCGAGTTTTGCTGTTTGATGGCTGTTTGACGCATTTGAGTCGAATTTCATCAATCAGTCATTTTTAATAACCGCGATGAGTGCCAAAAACATCAACAGTGGAGGGTCTTTCGAACGTCTTTCGAACTTTTTCGACATTCGAAAACTGCTTTTGATGTTCCAAAACAAAAAACATATGCTCGTTCGGTCATTCATTGAACGTTGAACAAGACAAATCAATAATATCCATTCGGAACATTTCTCGGAATCCATTTTTAGTTCCCTTACAATGTTATTAAAGTATCCCTTTTCATCTCTTCGTTTTATCCAGCTGCGCGTTTTTCATCGATGTGGCTTTTCATCATCAAAATCCATAAGCTCACTCAATACCAGAAGTTTCGCCATATCAGGCGCCATTTTGAAATTTTGTAAATGAATAGGCCTTCAATCATTTCGAATGTTTTGATAAAACGTGTTTGACGAGTTGACGCAAATGGAAAATTCGATTTCATCAAACATTCGCAGTTTGATTTAGTTCCCTTACAATGTTATTAAAGTATCCCTTTTCATCTCTTCGTTTTTTTGCTTCGGATGTCTTCGTAACCTTGAAAACCTCGAATGTTTCATTTACCGAAAAAACCCCGAAAACATCTCTTTCTACCAGCATGTGCCTCCTTGGCTGAACTGAATGAGAAATATTACAGATTTAGAAAGAAAAAAAACAGGGAGGAGTTATGGACCTTTTAATGAAAAACAAAAATGTAAATTTATGGGTACCTGCAAAATCTTTAAATTTCATATTTGTATTTTCTTATTGACAATTGAATTTGCTTTTATATCCCATAAATAATTTTGTAAAAAAACCAAGAAATTCTGAGAAATAATGAATATGTGTGAACCATACAGTATCAACGCCATTTAGGTCAACCGACTTAGAAAAAAACATTAAAATAACACAAATCAGGAAATATTTTTATATTTCTGGAATATGAATTCATCGAAAACCAATTTCTCTAGTTTTCTTCAAAGGTTTTTATAATAATAGACGTATTCTGTCTGTTTCTGCGCAAGACAAAAGTCGTGTATGGTCTTTTGCTTGGTTTTACAAAAGCTAATTTTCTTATACAAAACTCATGGGTACTTAGCTATTGTTGTTCGCTCGATGCAGTTCCTTTGTTATAAATACGTGCACGGTCAAAGTTACGGACAATTAACGTTGAGTTGTCCGTTTCGTTAAAAAAGTTTTAATTATTCGCGCCTTTTTAAAGAAATTAACAAGAACAAGCTTTCTGATGAAAAGAGCAAAGTGTTTGTAAGTTAATTTTTTGTTGTTTCACTATTTCATTTCTATCAAATTATAAAAAGAAAATTGTTCCCTAAATATGAATTTAGAATTTATTTCGAGAATGTTGTTTCATAACCATTTACATTATTTATAAAAACGTCTAAATTTTGACTAAAGCTGGATATGCTTTTTTTTTGCTCAAATTGTTCTTATTATGGTCTTCACTAAACAATCTTTAAAAGCGTAAGAAAATGTAAAATTTAGCGTTTTTTCTTGTCATTTACAAAGCTTCTTTCTCAACCGTAAATCGGGTGGTAAAGTGTGCTAATTATTGTTATTTTACGAGAAAGCGGCGTGACTACGTCGATCTTTTTCGTAATTTTTATGAGCCTAAAAATTCGATCTAGGCTCAGTATGTTCTAAACCTTCAACTTTGAACAAATGTCAGTCCAAATTTTTCGGTAAACTGAGATACAATAAAAAATGTGTTGTTTATACTACTTCAGTGCCCTAAGTTGATTTCAGGGATCATGACTACCACAGTGTAACTTTATAACACACGCAGATGCACGAAATAACGATGCAAAAACGACAGGTAAATTCCTGTGGGTACTTCTACGGGTTAACAACTAGTCTACAATATCAGCAGCTGTCCTGTAGCCTGCCTTAATCACAATAAGTCATTATTCCGTATCAGGACGATTGTTTTTAGCATCAACCAGACAAGAAGAACGAAGTATGCGAGTGTGAGAGCTTTGTACCGCAATTAGCATTTTTTAAACTAGTAGTTTTTAATGTCCTGGATATGCATTTAATAAACGCGAATTTTCAAAATTCGTGTTGATTATACGCCTCGGTAATTTCCTGAAAAAAAATATACTGCAGAAAACGTGATCCGCATGTATAATATTTCCACAATCGCCAACAAACATAATACGAGAGAAAAAAGAGAATTTTTTTAAACAAATCCGATTTCAAAACATGACTGAAAGTTGATTTCAAAAATTAACAAGAAGCCCTGGGGGCTCTAAGAATTTCCGCTCGCTACCAAAATATTTGAAGACAACCTGCTAATTCGTTGTGTTATCGTGCCAAACATTCGAAGAGGTTTGGTACATGAAACTCTGAAGATAAAGCACACAAGTGACATTATATCTTACAACAAACGCAAACGAAACGAAACGTGTCATAATAAACTCACATTTTAAAAGAAATTGCTAACAAAAAATACAGCCTAACATTCATGGTTGAAAGTCTTGCGATTGAAACGTTTATGGTCTTAAATTGAATTTTGTTGACAAAAAATCAAAATTGTGATGTGACCATCATGTTCAGCATACTTTTTTTATTAACTGTGCCAATTTTTGTCGAAAATAAAGTAGTTTTAATTCTTGGACCAATTTTGGCCTAAAAAATGACATTTAGGGTGGCAAAAACCAAAATTTTCATGTCACCATCATGTTCAGCATACTTTTTTTGTTAACTGTGGCAAATTTTGTCGAAAACAAATACCAATTTTGGCCTGAAACGTCATTTAGATGACTTCCAAGTACTTAGGGAGTTTGAGTACGAAGTTTAAATCTGTGACGTTGCAATTGACCATTTGAGACAGGGTTAGTTAGTTAGTCAGTTATACCTACACACGTGAAATGCCAGGGTCGATTTTTTCTCAAAAAATGCTCCGAAAAAAAACGACGGTTTTAAAGAATTTCCTACGCCTTCAGGCACGGAAATTCAATTACCGAGTTTCTCTTGATAAATCAATTTCTGAAGTTAATGCTCAATTTTCAAAATAAATGCCGTTTTCTTATTATAACTTTATTGGTAAACAAATCCGATTTCAAAATCACAATTTCTAAAGTAAATTCCTGATTTTCAAAATAATAGTCGTTTTTTTATTATAACTTTATTGGTCAAAACTTTATTAGAGTTCACGGAAAATTAAAGGCTGACAAAAAAAAATCCCGACAATTAATCTGGACCAGTTTAAAATTTTGACTAAATTGATTTTACAGTGACGTCACAAAAGAAGTTTGTCTCTCAACCTGAGGGAGTAAACCTTTACGAAAACTATTCTTTTCAAATTTTGTGGATTCTTCTTCTTCTTTTTTTTTCGCGGGTGAAACTAAAATAAGTTTATCGGTAACATGCGTTTTAGACAGCACTGACTACCATCACCATCCCCAGGGTCCCTTGGCCACTGAACGGTTCACATGGAATGAAAAGGGGGAAAATACTGTGGAAACGAGGTTGAATGACTTTCATTTGTTAATATCATCAGCCACCTAAGAAAGACCTTCCAAACCAGTAACAACATTTGAAAATGGCTAATATTCATCGGCTAAAATTTTAATGCATCACTGGAAAAAAATCTCTTTCGCTTCCTATCAACTGCCAAATAACAAAAGTATCAGTAATTCCTTAAGTCCAGTACTTAAAGAGTAAAGATCGTGCATAAGAAGTAACAAGAAGTGAGCAACGCACGCGGATAGCTGATCCGGACGGCGTAGATAAAGGTTTATCATAGATTATCTGCGTTTCTACTTTAAAGAAACATATACATGGTCGTTCAGCATATATATTTTTATGGTAATATAGACCTCCGTATTGGCGGTCTTCATCAGACTATATAAAATTATTTAACGGTCGTCATTACATTGACATCAAATCGACGTCACTGTAACGACTTCCGTTTAAGGTATGTGAACATTGGCTTCCAGAATTTTGTCGTCACATACTGACCGTCGTCTAGATTAAGGCAATGTTCACTACGCGGCGACGTGTCCTGGAACTGTATTTCCAATGCTTTGCGTACCTTACGATCAAATTTATTATATTCTTGCTTAAGCATTTTCGCATTGTCCCAATCATAACCAGCATTACAAGAACTAGAGTGAAATAAAACTCCTGATGCGTTCCACTTTTCTTTAATGATGGTGTCTTTGTGTTCTTCGAATTGAGAAAAATGAAGCAATCATGAAGATAGAAGAACAAATCGGCAAAACCAAAATAATAACAGATGATCCGACGCCATACCTTGCTCAAAAATTTCGTTCTACTCTCTTAAAACTTAAAAAACAAAACAAGTTTACCAAAAGAGGGTACGAATATCTCTACCCGAGCGACCCCATTCCACCAAGGATGTATGGTACAATAAAGGCTCACAAGCCAGAAAAGAACTACCCAATGAGAGTTGTAGTATCAACGATCGGTACGCCAAGCTATAGGACGTCAGAACATCTTGTCAAGATCATACAACCAACTCTGAATAAAAACGAAACAAGGTTGAAGAATTCGAGAACGTTTGTCGAAACTTCAAAAGGTTGGACGATCACGCCAGACGAAGTACAAGTTTCGTATGACGTTGTAAATCTTTATTCATCAGTACCGGTGAAAGAGGTAATAGATGTAATTATAAAAATTCTAGCTGCTGATGATGAAATACGTATAAGAACGAAATTGACTCTGGAAGATATACGTTTACTAATTGAATTATGCCTGTCTAAGTGTTACTTTATATGGGAAGATAAAATCTACCTTCTTCAAAACTCCAATTGGCCTAGCTCTTATGGTTGTTGTTGCAGAGGCGTTTCTTCAATATCACGAAGGAAATGCAATTAGTGTTGCCCTCCAACGTAATCCACCTGTTGCACCGAAATCGTTTAAAAGATATGTTGACAGCCATGCCAGGTTTGAAAATCTTGAAGAAGCCAAATCGTTGAGAATCGCTACCCGCTTCGAACAACAAAAAGACACCATCATTAAAGAAAAGTGGAGCGCATCAGGAGTTTCATTTCACTCTAGTTCTTGTAATGCTAGTTATGATTGGGACAATGCGAAAATGCTTAAGCAAGAATATAATAAATTTGATCGTAAGGTACGCAAAGCATTGGAAATACAGTTCCAGGACACGTCGCCGTGTAGTGAACATTGCCTTAATCTAGACGACGGTCAGTATGTGACGACGAAATTCTGGAAGCCAATGTTCGCGTACCTTAAACGGAAGTCGTTACAGTGACGTCGATTTGATGTCAATGTAATGACAACCGTTAAATAATTTTATATAGTCTGATGAAGACCTCCAATACGGAGGTCGAAATATTACCATAAAAATATATATGCTGAACGACCATGTATATGTTTCTTTAAAGTATTAACATACGTTCACATGAACATGTCATTTAAAGAGTTTATCTGCGTTTCTATTTTCTGTTGACACACGATTAACCTTAACCTGAGAAAATATTAACATTTGCTATTTCTTTTAGCGTAATGTTTCTTATTGACGTAGAACTACACTTTGCGCATCACTAACATGCTGTCTGGCAATTATCTAAATACGATCAGCGGTCCCCAGACCTGGGAGTCGCAGACAAACCCACTACACTACGTGCGGGATTTACAATGATTTTACTTCCCTGTCATGATCGGAGGTCGATCAGGGCGAAACCAACTCTGTTAGGAACAGACACACGGATGTGCCATGACATGGAGTCACCTGAGAATTATTTGTGTTGCATATATATGTTTCATAGCTTTAGGGATTTTCTCAGCTTAAAATGTAACCCTTCTTAGTTTAAGGTTTCTTATTGGCTGGTTTCTTATAAAAAATGTATAGGCTTCTTTAAGAGTTCCATAGCAGGACATACTACGTAGGTTGACATGCTTGGAAATTTAAAAGGACACTGTTCGAGTGTTTTGAAGTGTCTACATATTCTGCAGAATAACAAATCGCGCCTTTGATCAGTTGCATGTACAGCTTGCTGAAACAATATTTTAGTTGTTCAATAACATTTTTGGAGCCACAAAGATGGAGAGAATTTTCATTCCAAACATTAGGGCAGGTCCATCCTGTCACTCAATAAATGACATCTGACAAAATTGTTTGTATGACATAGCATATACGATATTTTCTTTTGACTTTAGTTGTGTGTTCAGTTAAGTCAAAGATTTCCCTTTTCAATTAAAACAGTGAAAAATAGTTTGAAACATGACATTCCATATTTTTTCGTAACATTCATTCAGGAAAGTCTCCTTTATCAATCTTACTTATACGGAATGACCTCATGGCAACCTCGCCCTGCCTATTCCAGTTTCGTTTCCAGGGTTTTTTGGCTTTGTGATAAACTTTGTAACGGCGAAATACCATATTGGCTCTGCGCATCAGATGTCAGGGATAGGGTTAATTAAAAAAATTTGCTTCTCAGCCAAGAAAAAAGGTAGAATTATTTCTCCTTTTATTTCCATTTTTAAGGACAGATCTCAAATCTCTATTTTTCGACTCCATATTTAATAAGAAACTTCTTAGGGATCATTTAAAAATAATGTTATAATTATTTAAAGCCATTTTTCTCAAAAAATAAGAAAATAAATAAAATAAAATAAATAAATGACTAAATAAAAAATAAAAATAAAGAAGAATAAAATAAAAATAAAATAAATAAGGCAATTCGTTGGGATAATTTAGACTACCGACGGAGGCGGGTTGGGCTGAAGTTACGTTACGTAATTTTTAAATGACACTTTAAAAACATTAGAGCGAAAATTTTGATGGAACTTCGTAGAACTTTAGAAACCATTGTAACTAGACTTTTCGTCCAATTCTTTAGTTTTGGTTAATATATGCTCCTATATGTATTTCTTTAACGCTAAAAATATGGAATTTTCTTATTCTGCTCTCACTTTTTGTCCGAGTTGACACATATAAGACAGTATTTGGCTTGAATTTTTTTTTAACGGAACCGCACTTAACTAGAGAGTTGACGTATATATGCGTATACACAATTTTAATATGATACTTCACACACCACACCACATTTGTAAGTGTATATTAAAACTCAGTCACGCAAATTTAAAACACACAACGTCTTTAACAGAAAAATATATATAAAAAAAACGAGTGTGCTTGTAAACCCGCAAGAAGTAAGAAGTATCTCCTTTGCTTTATTTTATTTGGTGTAATATCCAAAAGCACAAAAAGTACATCTGGGATAAACGAGTTTAGACTATATGAGAAAGATGCATACTCAATTAAAAATAGGTTAGTTTTTTTTCACTATCGGTGAAGCGTATTGACAACATGACGTCATATCAGTATCAGCGAAATAATTTATCTTCTCCCAAACCATCGATGTTTAACGCGGTGAGATAATTAAACGTCACACACTCACCCTGAAGGCTCGTTTTCATTTTCTGCCCACGAGCTTTTTTGTAAGCTTTTTTAAAAGTGCGCATGCGCTACAGAAAACCTCGTGAGCTGTTTGCGCTATAGCGGAAAATGCCGTCGAATGTAAACAAGCCTTTACATTGGACTACCGTTTAGCGTTTGGGAGTATTGCTCATAGAAACCAGTACTGGACATCTGAAAAGCAGCGTACAGTACTCCACATCGTTCGCATATACAACCACTTTTTAAATAGAAATAAAAAAAACTAACAAATAAATAAATAGTGGATTTTCTCTTTATAATTAAATTTATCTTTTTGTGTTAATTATTTTACATTTCTCTAAATTTTACCCCGCCAAGCTATTAACAAGCTTTTACCAAGAAAATCACCATCGAAGTCTTCTCACTGCATGTGTTCAAAATTGTTTTCAATAACTAGCTACTTTCATTGCTAATTTTTTCCCCATCATACCACAAAAAGTCGACTAAAATTCGTTCATCACAAAATGTGTTGCGGGCTTAGAGTTTCCAACTACAAAGGACGCCATTTTATTTTGCATTCACAAGTAAAATACCCTCTTTGGTTTTAAAACAACCGCAGAGGAAATTAGTTTTATGATTTCCAGACACAATTTAAGTCATTTGTTTACAACTTTACACAAACCTGGAATACATGTTTTTTTTTCTAACCAAAAAGTAAAGTTGCTTAAAATCAAAGTTAAAATTGGTTTATGGTTGCTCGCCTTCACACCTAGTTTATATTGACTTGGTAAATGTTCTCTGAAAAGGTTTTAAACGCCCTGGCACAAATGTACATAATGGCCGATTTTATTGCTTGCTGTATATTGCCGTATCTGCCCAATACTTAGAGGAATATAATGATTGGGTTTGAATACGTTTCTTATACTTTAGACTTTAGAAGCACTAGATCCAAAACGCACCGAAATTATTTTTTTTAGCTATATTCTTTTTTTTCGTAAAAAAGTTTCACCAGTTAGGAAATATTTCATTTTTTAAATACATTTGACATCTTTATTCCGTTGTTTACATATTTTGCCTACAGGAATAAGTGCGCATGCCCATTAAGGTATAATAAAAACATTACGTTGAACATAAAGCTGTCTATGTAATATTTATATAAATTTTCGTAAGAAAGCCTGCATATTATCTTCCCAAAATGCTGCAAAGATGATGAAGTATATTGTGCCATTCAGGAAGGAAAACTTTAATGCAAAAACAAAATTTTATATAAAAACAGCAAGCTTCCACATTGACCCTTTTTAAAAGTACTTGGAACTTTAATTCGCAATTCTTTAAATACGCGCGTTTTATAAACAGTGTTAACCTCGTCCCCAGGGCATCTTGTTTCTTTTTGACAACAGGTCTGCGATATGACGTCTCAACGACACAAAATATACAAGATGGCCTGTGGACGGGGTTGAGCTAGCTTGGTAATCAAGTCAAATATAGTTTCAAGCACGTTCGTTCAAATTTACTTATTTCCAAAGACAAGGGGCTTTTGCTTGCCTAGCTTTTTTAAAAAAATTTGAGAATTATTGTTGTTTTCATTATCTTTGTTTCTGCTCTTTTCAGGTTGGGTTGTTAGTTCACAAATAATGCCATTTTTGTGGGCCTCATTTTTTCATATTTTAAAGTCTTACAAAAGATGATGGGTCTAATGATATAGCATCAAGTTTTAAAAGCCATCTAAACTGGTAGCCCAGCTTGCCAGTTTTTTTTCTAGATATCCGATGGCTATAAAGCCTCCCGTGAAAAAGATAATACTTGATTCCGGGATTGGCGAGACAACATCATATTTGTCTCGATCAACCCTGCTACGTTTGATAGTATTTACAGATGCTGTATGTTTGTGATGTTGTTACATGAACAGAGACACTCGCGTGTTGCTGTTTTAAATTATTACTAATTTTTCTGAGCCCATCGATTTTTTATCTTTTTAGATCGTTTTTCACTATCATTTCACGAGTCAAAACAATGTATATAAACGTCAAACTGACGTCGAGGGGAGGGGCAGATGTCGTAAAGTTTGGAATCTCAATGTCACCAATATCAATTTCATAGAAGAATTCTACTTTATTGAATTCTGGCGAGTTGCAAGCTGCTAAAACGATCTCCGCTTAAATTCAAACATTTTAATAAAGAAGGCGTAAAGTTTTACAAAATAAATACATAATATATGTATAATTTTTTATTTATATCCTGAGAAAATATTACAACGGCAAAATTATGACAATGTCGTTATTTAAATATTATATTCATGAGAAAAAAGACAGCGTTTGTGAGCTGAGAAAATCATTTACCTTCCCGAGGAATTCCTTTTATGCGACTAAATCAAATTTTCAATATTTTCCTGACTGCTTGCATGCTTTCGACAAACTTGTTAAATTTTTCTGACCCAGTGCAAAACTTGATAAATACCATACCGGTAAAAAAGAGTCAGAAAAAAAAATCGCTAAAAATGTTTACTTAACTTTCAAGCCTCAAGAAATGCTGACACTTGTTTTCAAGGTGAAAAGTCGAAAAAACAAACCAAGCCTCGAGAACAAAAAAAAAAAAATGATAAAAATTTACTTCAGATGTTTGCGACATAAAACCGACACAGTCTCGTTAAGGGTGACTCAGCAAATTGAAAGCTGTACTTCTGTACATAAAATTGACGCACTAACTTTACGCGCCTAAGGGTCGATGATCGAGTCTAATTTGTATATTCGAGACAAGTGCATGAAGTCGTTTTAACAGCTTATAAATCAACAGCGAAAACAAAGAAAATACACGTTTTTTTTCACAATTTATAGAGCTAGCGTCCTTTCAAACAGGAACCCTTTCAATTTATAAATTTATTTTTTTGGTAGCAGATGAATGTACCTATAATCTCAGCCTCATTTCTGAAAATCGTTTTTAGATGTGTATTGCATAAAATCAACTAAAAAATGACGAATTTGGGTGTTACGTAATTATTTAATGGCCCCTAAGCAGCTGGCCAGGCTATAAATTCAGAAATTTAAGCAACCAAGGCCTAAACCTTGACAATATACACGCTACACGCTTTTCTTTTAAATGAATACCAAAATTCTAACCAAGCTTGTCATTATTATTACTCTTTATTGTTCTGAACAATAGCTTATTGTTTTAAGCTAAGACCTCCAGCCTGATAGTCTAAATTTTACTCCTTAAAACTGAGTCTGACTAACTAATTTGAGTTGTTAATAAGAAAGCTCGTCAAATTTGTGACTTGCTTAGAGCAGCTCTTTATAGCAAATATTTCCAGTCAAATTTAAGAAGGCGCACAGACATAAAACGTATCCCAATGTTTACAAATGTTTAAGAAACTTTGCTGATATTTGTACTTGCGCACACATTCATGTAGGTATAAAGCAGGACCATATGGGGTGAAAGGGTTTTATTGAAATGCATACAGATTTTTTTGGACTCGCATGATCCAAATGGCACTAAAATTAAATTTATTAACTGTATTCTCTTTTTTTTTAAAAAAAGTTCACCAATTTTAGCAAATATTTATTTGACTCCCGCGGTCTGTTTTTTACATTTTCTCTTTACAGGAATAAGTGAGCATGTCCATTGTTTTCAACGCAAAATTAAAACATTAAATAGCATAGAAAGTGAACTATTATACCGAATAAATATTAAAAATAGCTGGATCCTGATAATCCCTGAAAAACAGATGGCATTCACACAAAACTGTATCAAAAAACACAATATACTCTAAATTTCATAACAACAGCAGCCAGTACTTCATTACTGGTATCACCAAAGTTAAAAATATTTTTTTGAATGAACAAAGGGATGGGAATTACAAGGACTTCATGCTATATTTAACTTACAAGTAAACACACTGCGTTGTAAACGAAATGTCAAGACTACGGAAAAAGGTTATGTGAAACAACATGCTACCAGAAGTAAGTTCTTCAGATCTCTACCACAACATTTATTTTTGCTCCTCCCTTCTTTGATGACTATGTTCTCCACCAGGAACGTGACGTCATAAGTATTTTGAATTGAAGGCTACTGTTCCAAATGAACTTTCTCAGAGTTACGCCGGAACACCAAATTAACTTGAAATGTGGGTGCGGCCAGTGGTATACGTACTTAAGTATCTGAAAAAATAAGGCGTTGCTTAAAAAAAATTTAAGTCAAGCTTTCCAATCCACTTGAGAATGCTGGCAAAAACATGAAAAGAGAACAAGAAAAAAACAAACAAACAAAGAAAGGTAAACGAAAAATATCATAACAAACAACAAAACGAAAATAATAGCTAGTATTAAATTGATAATAAATAATAAATAAGGATTAACTTTAGCTAAAACAAAAACATTTTTACAATTTATTTTTAGATTTTATTGCCAAAAAACATTCCTTCTTAAAATCAGCAAATAAATTCTTTAATTTATGAATTTTTTTCACTGTCTTCAGTTTCGCAAATCTTAAATTTGGACATAAGCAACAATTAAATGGTTAAATGATTTCAGAGCAAGGTTGACATACATCTTGATTTAGTAAATTACCATTGTGATAAAACCTTAAAATTGTTTTTTTGCAAGTTTAAAAATCTTTTCCATAAAAAGGCAGTGGGCGTTACGTAAACCTAGAAATAACGAAAGCACTATATATTACACATTATGAAACCGCTACACTTTAAATTCTGAAGAGCTGTAAACCATTCTTGCACGCAACAGATCGACGAAAATTTAAAGGGTTACGAATCGTTTCAGTTGTTCTCCTCGGGTGCACGCTGTGCTCCATCAGTGCACGCTATTAAAATAACCTAAATTACAATCACCGCTTTTAATTGACTTTCGTGTAAGTCATTAAATTCATAAATGTTTTTAAAATGGTGCATAGATCATTTTTTTAATAAGAAATAATTTTTTTTGCTCGAGGCTCTAATTGTACCAGAAAAAGGCTGAGATTTTCTTATTATTTTCTTGACGGTCCTTTCTTTCTACTATTATTCATAACACGGTGGAAAGCTTATAAAAAACGAAGAAATATCGTTTTTAGCACAGAAATTATTATTAGAACAGGTTAGAAAAAGGCATTTGATTTGTGTAAAAGAACACAACATTGTAGAAACCGCCATTAAATGCTTTTATTTGCACCTTGTCTGGGAATTTTGCAAGGTTTTTAATCTCATTATTGACTCAACGTGTCTTTAAAATCATAGGCTACTCGATTTTGAAAAAAAAAACTTTAAATGGTCCCAGTATTCAAACAAATGTCAAGAGTCATACAAAAAGGATGGATAAAAATCAGATTGAAATGGCGTTTTTTATTCTTTTTCTATTCTTGCTTAAAAGAAGATAATTTTAAAGAAAGATAACTTCAAAGAAACCAGTTACAAAAACATTTCTAGGTTCCACAAAATTCGGAATTTACTGTCTGTATTTTTTTGAGAAAACTAGGTACTGCTCTTTTTTATTAAAAATCAGAATTTAGCTGGCATAAATTTTATGGTCACCAATATTTGTAGGCATGACTCACAAATCGTAAGTGTATGGAAAACGTCAACCTGGAGTTAGGGAGGTGGTTAAATCATTTGACATTTAAATATTTTATACCGCGTTTGACGTTTAGCGTACACTCATAAATTTGTGAGTCACTTAATTATACATCGTTCGTTCTTAAAAAACGCATGTGTATTTTTTACGTGTTTTCGCAAAGGATCAACTACTCTTCTGAATCATACATGATTTATTAAAAGCGCAGAAACTTTGCAGTCGCATATCTGCCAATACCAGGGAATAGGAATTTTCACAAATCCTTAAAATTATCTTTGGGATTAAAATCGTTAAAAACAGAAGACGATAATATGAAATAATTTGCTTGTTGTATCTTTTTATTAAGTATTTATAAGTTTAGTTGTTAGCTAACAAAATATGTCACATTATAAATTCATTCAAATATGCACAATATTTACATAAATACAGGAAGACTCAATATATATACATAATACGATCTACATATATTATATGTTGTAGGGGTTTGTGTTAAAGAGCTATTAGGTAACAATTGAAAACTACTTAAAAACAAACTAAGAACGAAATTGACTCATTTTCATAACACGAATGTAGTTTTTAGAAAAAGAAAAAAAAAACACTTTTTGTAAAATAAATAATATATCTCTAAAATGTCAATTTAGTTTTCAACGTTCACTTCGACATTTGTTTCATCCATATTAATATCAGTAGATTGGTTTGTTTCGCGTTCAGAAATTTTCTCAGGAGCTTTCTCAACTTCTTTAGCTACTTTGTTTTGGTGTGTTTTCATATGCTTCGATAAATGATCCGACCTCGTGAAACGTTTTCCACATTCCTGACATGCGAATCTTTTTTCGCCAGTATGCGTGCGTAAGTGACGTTGAAGTTCATCCGAGCGTGTAAATGATTTATTACAAAACAACCAATTACACACGAACGGACGCAAACCAGCATGCCATCTAAGGTGTGCTTTCAGGTGACTCGTTTTACCATAAACTTTTCCACAACCAGGAATATGACACACATGTTGTTTTGGTTTATTCGGTTCAGACTGTTGGCCGGATATACAGTTTGGGCATTTACAACGACGACATCTTCGGGTAACTCCGGCGTTCACTTGTTGAGCATTAATAGCTGGACTCGTTGTTCCCAAAGTAAAGAGTTGTGTACCTGGAACATTTGAAGTAACAGGTGTTTTAGGTGATAGACTTGAGTGATACATTTGCGTTGGAGACATCACTGAAGTGGAAATAGGCGTTCTGATTTGATGATGTGAGGGTAAAGTCCAGAACGAATGTAAAGAGTTCGGCGAGATAGGAGGTGATAGTGTTGGAGAAGGAATCTTTGGAATAGGTTTACATAATTGTCCAGCAGCACATTTAGAACAGGACTGTTTTGGTGAAATCCGTTGAAATGTTGTTGCAGAAATATAAGGTTCTCTAGTTATTTTAGAAACAGGAGCTGCTGTTGTTGTTGGCATAAAGCGAATGTCGACAGGTGATGTTCTGTAATCTGGTTTTAAAGGAGGACTTGGAGGCAAAGAATATGCACTCGTTTCGAGAAAATTGCGTACTTTTGATGTTGGTGATAAGGGAGCTTCATGATTCCAAGGTTGAAATATTTTTTTAGGTGGTTGACCATCAAGAATTGGGCTTGTTGGGCGTCCAATTTTTTTACATGTAGCTGCAAGCATAGCAAGTGGTGAATGTTTTGAATGATCCTGAAAATAAAAAATAAAAAATCATAAGTTTATATAAAAAAATAACAAAGTATAAAAGCACAAAAATAATTTTCAGCATAAACTTTCTAAAAAAATTAAAAACACTTACACATTGACCATTCATCATAAAACTTGAACATATTGATGAGGCACGACTTGGCGGTGACATCTTTATTTTAAAGTTTGTATAATAACGTATCTATAAATATAACTGCTCTCGGTTCGCGGTACACTGATCACTCTGAGATGTGTTCAGTATGGCAGAATACTTCTTACTAAACCAACTCCACCTACGAAACCCTTTATGTCAGCTGGTTGTAGTAATAATTTTCAAACGTTATATCCACATCAAAAGAAGCCGCTACAATCACTTCAGACATCAGAAGAAACCGACAACTGATCGTAAATAGCGTCGGTTCCTTTGAAGAGTAGAAGTTGGCCCGCCTCTGACTGCGAAATGGCGCATTATAATCAGTTTGTTATTGTTCACACAAAACATGGGCTGGACTAAGGCGGTAAAGAAAAGAATATTTGAGGCGGGAAAGATATTAACATTATACATCAGAAGAAACCGACAACACAATAACAAGCGAAACGATTGGTTCATTAACAATGCAAAAGAACTTCATTGGTTGTTAAGTTAACAATACATTTTTAACATGATTGGCTTAAATCTCTTGAGTATAACTTAACAATTGTTTTAATAAAATAATTGTACCCACTATCCGACTATTGACATAAATGTTAGGTTTTCTGCAATGAAAATTTTCTTTTATGTTTGCCGACGAACCTGCCTTTAGCGTGTTTTACCGATTTTACCGATTTTACGATTAAAGAGCAAACCAAGGTGAGCCATCTACGTACTACATTTGTACCGCAAAAAAAAAAAAAAAAAAACGCGCATTGAATTTTTAGTTCCTCAAGCAAGCAATATTTTTTACACAATTGGATTTTATCAAAAAAAAATTAAAAGTTCAAATTTTTTAGAATCACATCTATACTTCAATGAATTAAAACTTTTGTTTTTTCATGAACTATATCCTTAGCCTACACCATACCACGTAATCAGGAAATATCATGCTGTCAATAGCATGTTAGATTTATATAAAAAAATATTTTAAATAGGAAATTAAAAATATAAAATCGGGAAGATGTTGTATATTGTTACTGACGACTAGCGGTGAAGAGCGAGACAGATTAAACTCGTTCGTAAAACAAGAGAAGGGGCAGGGCCCATTAACGCGTTTTAAACATTTATCATTCCTTTTGATCTTCGCCGCTGAACACAATGAGAGAACGCCTATTTTATTTATAAAGCCAATTATATCGAGGCGGTGTAAGTTATAGAGAAAAGTTAATATACTTTGCACGTCTCTTGGGAGTTTGATAAATACACTTTTACCTTTACCAATTAGCAGGTTGGCCTGAATTTTGTTTTCATAAAAAAAATTAACCAACACTACTTAAATGTTAACGATCCTATGAATTAACGCTAAATAGAATACATAGATGGTTTGATTAAAATTTTAAACATGTTTTTTAAAAAAGGCGTTCGCATCTAAATGCGAATAAAGTTGTATATATGTATATACATAGTATATATCAATACTGACGCCATGGATAAATTAGCAATAGAATGAGAGATTCATATCTATGATATTATACTTTTTCTTATTATTCACGAGAAAAGGAGTATTTTATGGTGTTTTAAATACTGCTTACGCAACCACAAAGAGAATTCTTAAACCATGAAACTCAAATTTTACAGAAAAAAAATATGATATCGGAGGTTCTTTAATTATTCAAAAAGATTTTCCCAACCAAACTTATCATTTTTGCACAACTAGAAAATAAATTAAATAGCTTCAACGAAGGAGTGTGTTTGTATGAAGGAGATAATTTCCACTTGTCAATGACGTATTGAAGTCGGTTTCTTTTGATGTTTGAAAGAACAACATCAACCAGAGACAAGATTTTCACATAATACCCTCCTTCTTCCGTAATTACTATCATAAACTTCAAGTCCGCCTCTCAGTTAATCAAATAATCTAGCGTACTCATTACCACATTCTTGACCCACAACGTGAGCCACAAAAATAGCATCAAATTGATAGTTTTCCTACAAGCTGACGGGTGATTATGATGGAGACATGTAAATTTGCGGTGTAACACTTTTATATTTGTCTTCAAATTGATGAGCTAGTCCGCCTAGTATCACTTAAGGGTGATTAAAGGCTAGTTATAGTAACTCCAAATGTTTT
This sequence comes from Hydractinia symbiolongicarpus, assembly GCF_029227915.1. Lineage (NCBI taxonomy): Eukaryota > Metazoa > Cnidaria > Hydrozoa > Anthoathecata > Hydractiniidae > Hydractinia > Hydractinia symbiolongicarpus. The sequence continues at coordinate 11,918,696 of NC_079878.1, forward strand.
GAAGATCGATTTAAACGGATTAGCGTGCATAAACAGCGTAATTTCACTCCTATTATATACAGCTTTGTTAAATTAGTTGAATTGATGAACGTATTAGCTGGCAATAAAAGTTATTTTTTGCTTTTTTTAATATCTGTAATATTTAACATCATCATACGCTGTCGCCTGATAATGCTTAGCTATGTTAAAAATAACGAGTAGAAAAGAAACAGCTTGTCACATCGTCATAAAACACGATTTGTGCTCAGTCTCTTTTAATAATATAAACGTGTTTAATTCGAAATAGTTACTGTGAGCTCTCTGACGTTCTACCACTTTATTTAACAACTGTTTTTGCCAGGAAAAAAACTTTTAGTCGTCATTATACATACGTTTTATATAACAAAGTCGTTTAAAAGAATATAGTACTCTGTTTAAGTTGGGGAAGTTCAATATAGTTGATCCAGGCATTGTTTACCTTTTCTGACCCCTATCTGATATCTTTAAATTGCTTTAATAAATCCTCATCTTTTAAATTATCTTGCGAGTCGGCAGTTGTAAGAGCCAAGTCCAACGTAATGTGCATTAAAACTGTTTCTTTGAAAAATGCATACTTCATATTTCTAAACATTCCTTTTCTTAAGCGTATTTAGAATATTTAATTGCATCCAAATATGCTTTTGAAAAAGAAAACAAGAATTGGCATACCGAAAAACCCAGAGTGCGAGAAGATGTCTAAGGAAGTCTAAGGAAGAACCCAACATTCGAATTGGAGGACGCAGAACTTTAAAAGAGTACGCAGAACAAAAATGTGAGTTGGGCTGAAAACATCTTCCGCTGTGTATTCGTAGAAAAGACACAGTACTTTCTTAAAACGAAGCAAAATATTTCTAGTTCACAGTACACAAAGCCTGACAAAAAAACATAAACACGCGTAGCATCATTTAAGCACTAAATCGTATCAGTTACAGTACGAAAAGACAACGCTCTTGTAACACAAGACAAGTGATATTTTAAACTTAACGCTTTTCTATAAGCAAGGTTTTGTACATAACACAAGGCTCGGGTTTTTAAAAAACTATTTAGTAAATAAAAAGAATTGGTATTCCAGAGCTGTTAAAGAGAAAAACTTGGAGTAAGTCAAAATGATTGTTTTTTTATCCTTGTTCCAGGGATAATTTTCTTTTTCTAGTGATATGAGACGTGTTCAGAATCTACTGCATTCTTCTAAAAAGGACTTGCGATATCACGTGTTTCTAACTACAGATTATTACAAAAGTTCTGCGTATATTATCAATTTCATCTGTCAGTAGCTACGACAGCTTTAGCATCACTGAAGCCAAATTGTCAACGATTGCATTCCGGCTTATTTATTTAAAGGTGGGCTTACACTTAGCTAAACAAAATTGGTCGAATCGATGGGAATGAACTCTACATTCTCAACCAATGACGTCATCGATCGATTAATTTCGTTTCAATGGAAGCCCAGCTATAGCTTTTTTTCTTTTTAAGGAAAATGGTAAAAAAAAATGCAAATTGAAATGAAACTCTTTAAGACTATCCCTAGATATGACTGTAATATTTTCATATAAAAACCACAATAAAAAAGATAAACGGCGGAGTAAAGCATATCGTGCAAATACTAAGCAAAACATTAAGAAGAAGAAAACATGAGCTGCTCAAAACAAAAAAACCCAGCATGCAACAATAAAAAAGGTATGAGTGTGAAAACATATAAAATTCCGATTACAGCGGTATGACTTTCAGTTAATCGCCTTAGCAGCTTAGAGTATATTATCACCCCGTTCTCTATTTCCTCGAATATCTCGTTCGCATGAATAGTACAAAAAGAAGCGCACTCGTGAAATTCAAAGAGAGATTAGTTTCACCTTGAGAGTAGTATTATTTTATTTGAGAGATGATTTACACAGCTGTGTTTTGTATCAACCTCTTTTCCAGTCTCTTTGAGGAAGTAACAGAATCATGGAAAGAACGTTTGGTGTAAGGCTTTTGATACTTTGCTTTAAAAAACGATTTTTTTAAGAAAAATTCCAACCATTGTTTTTCTAATAAATCACGATGATGTGACTTCATGTGGTGATCCGCGAAGGGATATTGAAATTGATGTCTAGGGAATTAATTTTCGCGAGTTTATTTCGCGAAAATTAGTTCACACGAAATTTGCATTTTTTCTTCTTAACGATTTACACTAACTGTAATATTCTGATCAACGTAGAACTATATATAATATATCTGTAAATTTCAAATTCAGCAGTCTCCTTTTGTTTACACCAGATTTCAAAAATTTATACGGTTTCAGCATGAAAACGATAAAAAAAAAATTGAAAAGTTTTTTCCGAATACACGTTTCCCGAATTACTTGTTTTTTTAAAATTTTGGAATTTTGATCTTTTGACCTTAACATCATTTTCAGCATCAGTAAATTGGTTAATGTATAAATTTTCAACTTCATCCCACATTGGAAAGTGCTGTTTTGGTGGCATCATTGTTACGATCAAAGCCTTCTTAATTTTCGACTTGTACAAGCCTCATCTTCGTTAAGGTTAATTAGTACAAAATTAAAAAAACTGCTGTAGCAGGTTGTTTGTTTGATGTATGAATATGGAAATTTCACGATTTATCAATTTTTATGTGAGGATTTCGAAAATTACATTCATTTTCTTTAAGAAAGTTGAGAGCTGCGGCACATCAAAGAAAATAAATTCGGGAAAGGCGTATTCGTTTAAATTCGAAAAAACTGCATGCACCGTATAAAATTTTCTAATGTAAACTAACAATAACTTATATCTGATTAACTTCGGCTTAATATAAAGGACATAATTCAAACATTTATACAATTATTTTCGTTTGAATTCGGACACTTTCTTCTAATCCGTATTATGCTGTGTAAACCCAAAAATATTTTTGTATTTTTAGAATTTTTAGAGATTTTAAATTTTTTGCGTATAAATTTCATTCTTTCATCGCTTTTACTTCATGAAAGTTCTCAGATGACGCATTATACGACACCAGAATCGTGTAATCGATCAATGAAACCGTGTATATTCTCTTACGCGTCCTTACCAGTCCCTAAAGTTTTTTTAAGCTCGTTTAGCTAAGTAAAAAATGACAATGTATTTTTTGGCTTTAGTTCTAAATCTGAATACGAAATGCTTTCTTCTGCTTTAATTTGATTTGCACAGGGCTTCATATAATTTCAAATACCAAAATGACATTTTCCCCGCAATAATTATTTACACGCTACTGATAATCCTACTCTACGTATCTCGTCATAACATTCTTCGTCGTTCTACTTTAGTCGTAGATTATTTGGGAGGGTAAAATAACGAGTAAAAAATTATTACGACTGATAAACTGCTGGCTGCTTTCCAAAGTTTTAAGTTAGTTACAAAATGCTGTTTTAATGTGAGTACTGTATTTACGGAATTGCGCGACGCCTTTATTGATAAAGCGCCACACGCCACTTTTTTTTTTTGAATTGGGCTCTTATCTGCAAGCTATCCATAAGGCTAAAAATTTTTTTATAAATAGTGGTGCTTCTTCTCTAATTCAAGTAAAAAATGTTAAAATTATTTCATCATTATGTTTCATTTGAATGAACGCCCATCCTTAACACCCAAAATAAAATGAGCGCCCGAGCAAGTAAATAAGATATTCGGCAACAGTGACTGTTGATAAGATTTGTTTATGGGTCACAGTATGGTATTTTTCAGAGGGCGTCAACCAGGGGTTTACTTCGGCGTTTAATAAAGGGTTTACCAGCTTCGTAACCAAGGCTTTATTTCTTTTTTTTATTATAAACCTTAAGGAAATAACAGAAAGCAGCCTACAGAAGATGTTTGCAAGCTACCCATCACAATGTAACAGCTATAGAAGCTTTCTGAAGTGGACTCTTTATAGATTAAGTCTTTCAGGATTTGCTGACCCTAGACGCTAATTTTTGCAACGTGGTGTCGTAGAAAGAAAGACATCCTTAAAACCGTTATGAGAGTTTGAACAGTGAACAGTTCAGTTACAAATAATATCGGTGCTAATAGATAGGTGTTCCAGCGCAAGTATTAGCTTGTTGACACTTTTTTATTGAAGTGCACTGATTTACACATTTGTGCTTAATTAACTCCATGTTTAAGAAATATCAACAAAAATTATCACCCATTCTGATAATTAAAACGCCTCAACTAAGCCAACCATTTAAAAAAAAGACACTTGTTTTTTAAAAAAACTGGCTCATAGAGGGAAACCTTGGAATTTGTTTGATTCTTTCTTAGTTTTTGAGGGGTAGAAGCAAAAACTATTTTTTCGTTGACGCGACCAATCTAATTTTTGGCTTCGTTATTAAAAATTCTCCACAACAAATGCCGTATTTTCTGTCGGCCAAAGCGGGTCGTGCTACACACATCTTTAAGCTACAAAAATGCGATAAAATTTTATCGAGTTTTCTGTGGCGGGTGAGTTCCTGTGAATTTTTCACGGGATAACAACTAGTTAGCTATTACATATTTCTCTATAGCTACTATTATGATCCAAATAAACCTCCTATTGCGATACATCGGTGTATATTAGATTAGGATATTAAATGTCAGAAAGGAAAGATTGCTAAGCATTTCGGGATAAACAGGCTTAGCCCGGCTAATCTCATAATGTATATGTAAAAAACGGATATTTCATTTGGAGGAAAGGGAAAACCTTTTCAATTCAACTGCACATAGAAAAGCCGTTGTTATAATAAATTATTTAAGAGGTTATATGCCCTGCTGAGACGGGGTCTTTTGAGATAGAGAACCTATTGGGCAAAGTTCGAGTTTCTATTTTAAAGCTCGTTTTCTTTTTAAGAGAAGCAAAAAATGTTGTAAGCTATATAAAATCCTAATTGTTAGACGGATTCGGATATTTTTTTTTCAAAAGGTTACCACTTGCTGTGAATGCTTTTTCTAGCAACTAAAGTTTGGAAATACAAAACACTGGCTAGTTGGCGAGAGCTTGAAATACGAATATGGCTAGCCAGATGTATGACATAAACTCAGTTCCTAGGTCCTTTCCGAGATATCAGAGAGAATTCAAAATCTGCAAATTTAAAAAATGTTCAAGAGACGTTTTTTAAAAAACAAAAGAAGTAGCCAGCCGTACAAGCGACCTAAAAATCTCCGTATAAGAACGACTTTATAAGAACAATCAGACAAGAATGGATGAAAAATGAGAACAAAATCAGACAAGATGGTAACAATTTTCTCTTTTTTTTCCAAACAGACAAAACGAACATGCTAGAAATACATGTTTAAGGTAAAAATTTTGGCGGTAGCTATTATTTGTTACGATTTGACAAAACTTTTATATACTTAAATTTTAGATCGCCAAAATTTTTATTGTACTGTGAGATAAATAAACAAAAAAATCCTCATAATATAAGAACGAAATAAGAACACCTAAAAATAAAACTTAGATTTTCTGGTTCTCATAAGAATATTATTTGGTCAAAATTTTAAACAAGCCTTTTTTATACATAATTTGCTCTTACAAAACAAAGTCGATATGTTCTTACAAAACAAAGTTGATTTGTTCTTACGAAACAAAGTATTTAAACACCTAGCAAAGGATATCGTTTTAAAAAATTTCGTTTTTTTTACTGATAGTCCAATTTTCTAAAAATCGCTCAAAATATCAAATATTTAACCCTGAAAATAAATTTTGTATTATCACTTTCCTCGATTTAGCACCAGTAGCCTGGTGAAGAGGGTGGCTTGTCACAAAATGGGCGGATAAATGAATATTAATTCTAAAGTAAATCCCATTAGGCTGGAGAGACAATTATCGCGGTCCACTTTGATGTTAAAGTCTTAATAAAAATGGGCTGGATCTGTTAATGTGCTGTACATAATTGTGATAGGAGAGAACAATAAAACCGGCACCTTGAAAAAGTCTCCACATATTTTTTTAAAGTTATTTTGCAAGCCCGTCTTCTTGTCAAAACCATGTTCGACATGAATAATGCAGCGTTGAAAAAGATTTTTTTTACAATGAATTTTATATACTGGCTCAAAAATGTTTATTATTTCATTTATTTTATTCATGTACAATCATCATTAATTAGTTGGATTTTGTAATCGGAAAGTATAATACTTTATTCGTGCATATATTTATATTTCTTCAGCAAGTGTGACATGAAACGGGTTTAGTTTTTTAGCACAAGTAAAAGTGGCGGCCGTTAGAGCGCGAAAATCGATAACGAACTCATTTTCAAAGTATTCGCGAATAGAATGCACGAACATTGTGTGGTTAAAAAATAAATTTTTCCAGTTTTACACATAAACCTACTCATTTTAAAATAAAATATAAGAACCATAAAATTATTGGCTTCAGCCCGAGGTGTTCTTATTTTATCCATTTCCTGAATTGTTCTTATAATTTTTCCAAAATCTATTTTAGGGTATATCAAAAAAATCTAAAAAAAAAAATCGTCGGCTTTGGCTTCCACATGTTCAATTAATTAACTGTACCACATTTTTTTTTGCTGTTCGTTTTGTGCTATGATTGGTAATGAACGAATTTCGCGCCAAAAATATAGAGCAACTGGTATAAAGCCAAAATAGCGAAAACAATTTACGCAAAATTGTACCTTCTTGTTTAAAAAATTTATAAAATATCTTTTGTAAAAATAAGATAATTCCCGCAGAAATACAGGTTTTTACCCAATGCTTTACTGCACGAGTTCCGTTGCGCGGAAATTTGTGCTAACAATCTATCGTAGTTTAACTATTCTGTTATATTCACATGAAAAATAGAACCGCTAGCCAAAGTACAGCTAGGTTATAGTTAAGCGAGCATATTTGCCTCGATAATTGTTAAACGAACCTGAAACTAATGCATGATATTATAATTTCATGCATTAGTCATTTCACAGGGTTAATTTTTAAAGAGATTTTCAACGTTTTTTTGCCGTTTTTGGGGTTTTTAAGTGTTTGCAATATTATAAGATTCGGAAGCAACTAACTAGGTATACGCAACAAGGTAATGTAAAAAATTAACAATAGCAATGCTAAACATTTAAACCTATGGGAATTAATTATTTAACAAGTGTAAACACAACATATACGAGGCAATGTTTGATAGGTAGAGAGAGTTTTCATATTTTAAAAATTATTCTGCAGAAAATGATGGGTTTTCAAGGTCACCTTTTCCGACAACCTAAAATATTAACAATATTCTACAATACTTAAATTTTTGACATGAGACCGAAGAGGTTTTAAAGACGGCATTATAAAAAAAACGAGGGTAAAAATACAGAAGCATTAGACGAAATTTTTACACATCAAGAAAAATACGCAAACCTACTAATATGAAGTTCTTAAAACAATACAGTTTGCTTGCAACACTTGACCGATAAATTTTTAGGTGCATTTGTAAACTCTTTTAGGTATTAATTATTAATATGAAAGAAGACAACAAGACACGTGACACGTGCAATTTTTTGGCGTCAGTTTGTATGGCATGGTTAAAACATCCCTAAAATTTAAAAATTGATTATAAAATTTTTGTGTCAACTAAAGGAGTGAATGCAGCCCATTTTAAATTTAAACAGAAAAAGTATTTTTAGGTTAAATTCACGAAGAATCAATTTTTAAGGTATTCCCAGGTGTTTACTTAAATTCCAGGTATATTAAAAATATTTTTTTAAGGGCTGGACACTGTTGCACAGAAGTTTATAGAAAAGAGATTGTACATAAATATATACATCTACTATGCAAACAATATAAGCTTGTCATTTCTTTGAATGGAAAAAAATAAAGTGTAGAAATAAGAAAAACACGAAAAAAGATGAAAAAGAACCGAATTGTTTGTTTTTTATTAATTTATTTAACACGTAAACGAATTAAAAGATATAATCCGAACAAACAACAACACATCAAAACTCTGGAAAGATCTTTCGAAACGATCATGACGTTACCATAACAACACAAAGATGGAACGTTGATATATCATACATATATGTAATAAAATAACTTAGAAGGCCGGTCCACTAATTAAATCATGCGGACATGTGTCAGAGATTAATTGAGTATAATGTCACCTGTCATTTGATGATGACTGTTTCTTATTTAAGTTAACATAGTATTAAGGGGATACTTGAATAGAATAGAAACAACTCATTCTAACCAAATACAATGTTAAAACATTTTCTTCACTGTAAACAATGACCGGAAAATAACGTTTTATACCGGATGATCAATTTCTATACCGGATGATAAGTAAGTGTACCGGATGATAAGTAAGTGTACCGGATGATAGGAATGTTTAGTGGTTGCTTTGTTGCGGAGAAACCAACTTTGTCTTCTTCTCTCAAAAACAAACATGTGAAATACCTTGTAACAATTATGCATTCAAATGACAAACTATAATTGTTTGATCATTTGATTTATTCGTCTTTTTTACATAATATCTCTTAGATATATACAGGCTTTTTTATAACCAACACGGGGCTAAAATCATTCAAAGAAGAAAACAACTGGTAAATGACAACCCAGATTGTAGTAAAAAATAAAGAAAGAAAAGGGGCAAAAAAAGGGACATAGAAAAGTTCACGTGACAAATGCGATTGAAACTGAAGTTTGGATTTGGTTGGCCAATCACCCTTACTAATCTAATTTCATCTTAAGAGTCAACAATCAACAAATAAAAGTTGAGACTGTGAAAAAGAATGTAAGCTTTTTGTGTTTCGCTCAAAAAATCGTGTACATTCCATATTTTTGCAATACCGTGAACAACAGCATGCATGTACCTTTTAAAAATTATTTGTAACTAGAGAATTTATTCGGTATAAACACTAAAACAGAAATGACGTTAATACACCAAGTTCCATTTCTGTACGGTTTGTAACAAGGAGCAGTATAGCAAATACTAAAAAAAAAACAAAAAAAAAACGATGTGTGGGCTGGATTTATATTATATAAACAAACAGAAAAACTAGGGATAGCAAAAAAAAAAATGTTTCAAGACGAGTGCACTTTCTTCCCGCAACACGACCACATACTTTATCATATAGAGTACATAATTAAACAAAGTATTTTTTTTACCTCTGCGCAGAATACGAACGTTCACTGCCAGTCAAGTATTCTCTCATTCATCGTTCTGAAATAAAAAATGCGAAATACACTCAAATATAACAAAACTACATAAAAACTGGAAGCTTGAAAAGTTGTATGACTTGTTTGTTTTTTTCTAACTACGAACTGGTCACGCCTTAAAGTATACACATGACGATAACAAATCTAAAATGTCCAGAAAATCAAGCATAAGCATATTATGACCAGGCTTGCTGGCCACCTTTTTTTTATTAAAACCATGAGTAGAAAAAGACATTTTTTTAACTTCTTTGAACTTCTTTGCAAGCTTTTTGATTGTCAGTTTACCATACCACAACTTGATGGCGTGCTCAATTTTCAGGCTCGAGTAAGAATTTTACTTATACGAAAAAGGAGAAGGCTCGCTAGGGTCGATAGAAAGCCGCGGGCCCTAATTGTCGCTAGCGCTGGTCTAATCTTCTGTTATTTCTAATACTTTTCCAATAGTTCAAATTTGATCCATGAGCAAAAATTCTGAACAACCATAACAAGCAGAACAGGTTGGGCCGGTCAGTGTATTACACACATTTAAAGTTATTTCAACAATTTTACATGGAATTTGCTGCAAAGTAAAAACAAACAAGTAATATGCAAACAAATTTGTCATAGCTATATTTTTCTTTGATACATTGCAAGTAAAACAAATTACGTAACTAAACAAACTTTTTTCCTGTTCTTGTCAGCTTGTCAATTATTTGATACAAAAAACTTAATTCAATGCACATTATTGCATTCCTATTTTTCAAAAAAAGAACACACGCGTTTTTATAACTCCTCCCCCAAATTCAAATCAATTGATCAGCTAGGCCATTTCCTGTTCAAAATCTTGCATACATAAACCAGAATCACACTTTAAGTGTTTTCCAGTATATGTTCCAGAACCATTTTTTAACCCTTTTGAACTCATTTGGCTACTGAGAGTAAAAATAAAACAACAGGAGTCAAACAGTTAACCGAAAGTTAACCATGTGTTTATTGTTTTTACGTATAAGATCACGTGTCAATACACAGGAGCTGCATGTCACTTGATAGTCCACGCCTACTTAACTTATACGGGTGTACACACTATTCATTTGTTAAGGTGTAAATATTTTGATACTGCTGGTAAATTGTCCTATATCATTTACCTTAAAACTGACAAAGTCGTTGCTTCAAACATTTGGTCCTCGTGTTTGGGATTTATGAATTTCAACACTTTCCACCTAGCTCCAGCATTGAAATAAATATTTTATTACCTATGCTAACAACTCATACAAGATTTCGCACTGTAGGAATTGCATAGAACGATTTAAATCTACACAAAAACGTTGCAGACAGAGCAAGTCAGCACTGCACCAAAAGTTTGGGATGAACAAATGTCGTAGGGGCAAATTCTAATAAATATGTGTAACCATTTGTCTAAATTTTTGAAAAAAATGTTGTTAGGTGTCCAAAACTTTTTTAGACTAGAGTAAAATCACTACCATCAACGATGTATAAAAATTAATATAATATCACAGTGCCAGGTTGAATGGCAAGCTAAAGTAAAATAAAAACAATCATGTTGATGTTTTACATGTCTTATGTTTTGTCAAAAAATATGTCAGCATTTTCTCTATTAAGTGAATTCGTTGACGCAAAGACAAACACGAAAATCCGTGGATTTAAATTAGCAAACCATTGGTAAACTAAGTACTCATTTGTGTTTTTATTTTTATTTTCAAATCTAGCTTCTTGAAATAATATTATATAATATATAATACACTTTTCTACGAAAATGGTCGGTAACCCGTGGAAAAATCCACGGGATCGCCCGTCCTTTTTATATCGCATTGCGTGCGTCTCGCTACTTGCGCAGCTAAGGTACCATTTTGAGTGACAGACAGACGGACAGACGTATACCGGTATTATAATATAGATAGACGTTAGCCCGTGGAAAAATCCACGGGTTCCGTTACAGACGCCGCTTTCGCGGAAATATAGACAGACGACGGCTATTATTAAAGAGATTCTGTCCACTACAATTCCAATAAAGAGGCCGAAATTTTTTTCAAGCAAGTTTTTTTACAACCACTATATTTGGTTCTTATATTAAAAAACTTATACTGAGTGTATATAGGGCATATAGTTCAAATGAAATAAGAACTTTTGCGAAATTGCTTCAGAATTGTCACATTAATTAACATTCGCACTCAAACGACTTATGATCTAAAGTCGGGTAAAATCTGGTAGTCACAACATTTTAAATATAGCTGATTTTTTCACTGAACATTACTCCAACAGTAATAGAATTGGACAGCTTTTCGTTTAAAGCCAGAGAGGAATTTATATCTTTTTATGAAAAAGAGAACTCTCAAAAAGCGTAGCTAGGTAAAAACAATTCCCTGCTGCACGAATAAACATTTGCATATCATGCAGTAGCTTTTGCTAGCTAGTAGCAGAGTAAAAAAGAAGGCAAAACCACCCATTATGTCAGCCACCAGACCGGCTCCTTTCAGCTTGGCTAGTGGGCCATGTGTGGCACTAAAAGCTAGCTATGTAAAAAATGGTCAAACACTAACAGTGAATGTTTTTTTTTAAAGAGAGAAAAGAATTATGTTCTGGGTAGATATAATCAAACGCAACATAATCAAACGCGTGCATACTTCGATCCTTTGTCTTTCCACCGCCATGTTTGTTTACATTTAAATGATAAATACAATTTTCCGCAAAAAAACATAGGTCCCTAATAATAGACCAATCAGAATAGACCAATCAGAATCCATCACGTGACCAGAGCTACTTTTAAGGTTTTATCTTAAAGAGCTCTGGGCACAAGAATGTGTATGAAAATAAATATTGAACAGATGAGTGGCAATATTCTTTAAGTTAAAAATAATTTTTACCTTTTTAGTGGGTTGTGAATCAAGTTCTATAGTGACAGGACCATCGTTTTGTATTTGGACTTGCATGTACTCACCAAAAGCTCCATCTAAAGTTAAAAGAAAATAATTTTTAAGCATTTATTGTCAATAAAACTTATTTATACCACCATTTTGGACAAACTAATGGACATTTTTTATTTTTAAATTTAATGTTGTTTTGATCAATTCACTCTTCGAATCAATGTTAATGTTACATTCGGTCAAAAATATTTTACAAACGTTATATACAATAATAACTTGTCCTAGCACTATCAAGTTAATTGCAAAGATAATAAGACCGATGTTAATATTTTTAATAATATTTTTTAAAAAGAGAGCTGCTATACCTATTAAATATGTTTTAACAGTTTGTCGTAAATATGTCCTGTGACACTATCATTTGACAACGGGTCTTTGGAATAAAAGTTGTATATTTCGCACAATATTTTGCCAGTTTACCAATACTTTTAAAATGCACCAAGCTGATAATACACTTAAACGTTCGTCTACCTAGCGACAATATTAGAGTTAGAAGTGCAAAACCATCCAGCAATTCTGCAGCTTGCTAGCTAGCTAGTTAGGCATTTTCAATTCTAATCAAAGCATAAACGATAAATTACGTAGGTAAAAATCAGAAGTAATGTAGTATGCTATAATGGCAGGCCTATCAATAAGGTTAAAAAGATCGCTCTTGCTCACTCAAAGTCTCGCCAATTTTAAGAAATGAGAAACTAGCTGATCCATAAATTGCTCCCCCAATTCCAAAAAAAGGTTTCCTGGCTGAGCAACATCAATTCATCTCACATGGAAACCAATGTTATCTTTCTTATTATTTGCATTAAAAAATAACTAAAATATATAAAAAAGACAAGATAAAATAGATAAAAAAGATTTGTAAAAAATATGTGTTTATAAAGTTATTATATTTATTCAGATTGCTCGCTCGCCCAGTCTAAATTATTGTAACTTTGAGCGAGAGATTTATTTTTGGGTGTTATTTTTTCATTGATAGGCTTAAATGAGCAATTCGAGATCATAAAAACAAAAGAATCTCTTTGTCCCTTGAATAACCTAGCTGACACAATAAAATAAATACATTTAAGATTTGAATTTTGTCGAAAATGTTGATAAAAGATGTAAAACTTTCAAAATATGTAAAGTAGGAAGCACAAAAGAAAGAGCTATAAAAGAGCCAATAGGAAATTGTGGTTTTGAAGTTACATCACTATATTATGGAAGGTTGTAACTCCCGTTTTTAAAGAAACCCACATTCTTTGATTGCTGCTTGCAACTACCACTTTGGTTCATAGATAAAAGGGTTCCCGACTAAGTTTACTCTGATTTTAATTACCACTGAAAAAAGAAGAGAAATAAGAAGGAAAAATCTTTGCTTATACCATTAATCTAAACAAAAGCCAAATCATAAACCTACCTTTAACCAAGTCAGCTGCATATATTGATTTTAGGTGACTTAAAAATCCTTCATAAAATGACTTTGATTCGTCAGGTGCCATTGCACAATGGAAATCCAGTTTGTTACCCTTCAGGATACTGTAAAGTGTAAACTAAAATGAAAAACAAATTACATGTCTCGTTCACCAATACCCAGCCTGGCGATTTAAGAATGAAACCTTTTCCTGCACAGGGTGACCACTAATAAAAATGAGAACAAAAGTAAGGATATTAAGGAGAATTAAGGAGACAAATTAACATTTTTTATGGATATTTTGCTGCAAACGAGAATAAAAAAATAAAAAAATAAGGATATTTAAGGAGAAAACCAATTTTAGTTCTCTTTAAGTTACATACGATGTTCTATGATAAGAGAAGTATACACATTATACAAATATACATATAAATTATGCCCTAAAAGATAGAAAATATAGGATTTCGGGTAACAGAGAAATATGTCTTGTTTCACTGGTGATGAAAAATCCATAAACACATTTCCAAAAATGTTACGATCAGAAAAATTAAGAAATAAGGAGAAATAAAGGAGAATACCTAAAATTCCAAAGTGTATTTAAGTACTATTAGGGACATTTCTTTTTCTAAGGTTATTAAAGGAATTTAAGGAGGAGTAGCCACCCTGCTGCAGTAGTACAAGGTGATGTACTTAATTTTGAACATAGTGCGTTATTGTGGTTACAGTGAGGCTGACAGCCAACATATTAATTACTCCTACGAAAGGTTACAGGTAAAAATTAACACAAGGTCCTGTGTCGAAGAAGTTTAAGTACTAGTTATAACTTGTTAGTTGCAAAAAACAAACAAACAAGAAAAGAGTAAAAAATATAGGTCTATGCATTGCAGCTCATTTAAGCTGATTAGATCAGTTGGTAGTACATTCACCTCGAATCAAAAGGTTTTATCTTCAAGCCTGTGTCTTGTTTACTCAGCGCATGAAAGTTGTGCAGACTTTGTAATTATGTGATATTTGCACATGATGGGTTTAAAACTTTAATAAAGGAGTCCATCCCTCCTTTTGCAATAGCTAGACCAAGAAGGTAATAAAAAAGGAATAGATTCTTCATGACTGACAATAGGTTAACTTTAGTTACAAAAAAGCTGCTAAAAAAGATTGTCTCACAAATGCATCATTAATGTCACATACTTTGACAGTGATAGCAAACGTAACTGAAATGCAGTTTTCTGCAAATGAAAAAATAATTACCTGACTAACACATAAAATTTCCAGATTTTCATCCTTCACTGACTTTTTCCAACGAGCTTCATCATTTGAAAATAATTTCAAATTGACTATTTTTCGTGCACTAAAAAACGAGGATTAAAATGCATTAATAATAGAACAAAAATTTGCATTTATGTGCAAACAGGTAGGAAATTCAAAAAGAATTTCTACTTATGTGTATACCTACAGGGTGGCCACTGACTTAAACAACTAGGATATATAAAGGATGACAGAAACTAATGATATAAAAGGGTTTATAATATTGGCCGTAATCAGTGATGTATGGAATTTGCGCTGTTTACAATCCTTGCTCAACATCAACATAAAAAATACATGGATAATTTGAAAAAAAAGATAGGATGTATAATGTATAGTAGTACACTAGTTAGGCAGCTCGGCCCTTAAGACAATATTACGTCTTCTGTAAGACATAGCCACACCCGACAAAACATGTTTGCATTCAACCAATTCGAATGCAATAATTGTGCCAAATTTCTTCCTTGTTGTCATAGAAATGCCACCTTTAGCACAAATGTGTTACACTGCAATAAACTTTGTTACCTACTTATACTAAAATTTCATTTTTCACTATAGTCTGAAATATTTTCTTGTACGCCTGTGTGCTTTGATATGATAATAGTAACATCAAATGAATACTAAAAAAAATCTCCAAATGATCCTAACAGCACAAGTTGAATAACAAATTTAAGAATACTACACATTTTTTATGTTGAGATAATCTAGTGCATCACTAGTTAAAACATACTATACATAAAAGCTAGTCGTAAATATATTTAATAAATAAAATAAATCTATAACTATTTCAAATCTCTATATTCTCACATTTTTTATTTACAATTATTTTAAATATCTACATATTTCCTTTTTTTATCTTACGAGTATTTGACAAATTATATGCTACCAAAAGTATGCAAAAGAATAGACAAAAAAAAAACACATAAATTTTGCACCAAAACATCTGTTAAACTTTTTATAAACCAAACAGAACAGATGAAAAGGTACTTTACTATTTTCTTCCTGTGTCTGGCCTATGCAACTTTTAGTAAAAAAACATTAAGAGAACACATTCAACAAAACACGTTTTACAAAATAAAGAGTTCCAATAGACAATATTAATTGTAATAATAGCTGCAACAAATATAAAAAAAATAAGAGATATTTTATTTTAGATAAGGTGTGTATAGACTTATATTGTACAATATATAAAATCACGTAAAATTGCTACTAAGAATGGAAGAAGACTATTATTAAGACAGCGAACTGCTGCAATTCACACCCAATGAAACAATTCCTTTGTATCTTATAAGAAAAATAATTTGAATTATTAAGGAAGTAACAGCAAACGTATTGAATAGTAAAATATGGCTGGGATAGAAAAAGAAGAGGAGAATGCAGAAGAATGGAAAATAGCATTTGCTATTGCATCTCAAAGTTTAAAATCTCAAAAGGAGAAAGAAGTATTAAAGAATAACAAATCTAAATCTCTGTGGCAAACGTTGCGCAAAAAAGTCAAAAAAGGGAAATCTGGAATGAAAAACAGAGAAAGTTTAATGCAGATCAACAAAGAAATAGATGAGAGTAGCATTTCGCCTATTATTAAACCACACAAGTTCAAACACAATCAACAATCAACGTCAAAAGAATCTAGACGAAAAGGTGTATCAGAACGCAACAAAACAGAACGAGAACTTGTTTATAAAACTTTACTGAATATAGCAATGATCAGTAACGCTGAAGAAATGAGCATGTAATTATTACTTAGTGTGTCTAAAATAAATCTAGACTAAATGTAGAAATTTTAAATAAAATTTAGTAACATGTCATAAAACAAATTTTGTGAGGACATAAATTTAAAGGTAAGACATAAAAACCCTCCTTATAAAAGTCACATAGACATATATACAGAATTGGAGTATTAGTACAAGATATTCACACGACACAGTATAAAAAAAGGAATTTTTACTCTTAATTATTAAAAATCATTGAAATAATGTATATAAGAGTGAATACGTTTTGGAGGCCTTTTAGTTTTCGAGTTTCTATTAGCATTGACTTTGTACCACAACAAACAAACATAAACACAAAATATAAATGCTGAAAAAAATGGCGAGATATTTGTTTTTAAAGATTTTCGTTTTACAATTGTGTGAATTTAGTATGCAGAAAGATGATAGTAGTGCAAACTTTTTCTTAATGCTAAATATGTGTGCATGCGTTCAGAATTATTAATAGACAGAAGTCAGGGTTACAAGAGACAGCTCGTATGCATACTCCTCAACTTAAACTTTTTTTAATGATTTTTTATATGACAACATTTACATATATATATATATATATCGATTGTGAAAGTAAACTATCTAAGAAAATATTATTATGCATATATTTATATGGGAGTTCCATGTTCCATATCATGCATAATGTTTACAAATAATATGCTCAACTCATTTTGCACAATTTTTCCAGAAAAAAAGGATGTTCCAAATATTTTCATGGAATATAAAATATGTCATTCAAAAGAGAATTTTTTTTTCTATATGTCATAAATGTTTTGCAAAAAACCTAAAAAAAAATTTGTTTTCTTTACAGTAACCTTAAATACTATTTCACAAAAATAAAACCATACTAAAATTTAAAAAAGTTTCTTTTTTCCAATTTGTGAAGGACATGACTTCATCATTCTTCGTTTTAAAAAGAGTTTACATTGCTAATCTTTATTTCTCTTTTACTTATTCACTTTCTTTTATAAAAAAGCCTGGGGAAGGTCGTAGTTCTAAAAGCTTCTTACCCTCCACTACAAAATTATTTACAAAATTTCTTTAACAGAAAAAATAAATGTGTCACATAAATGTGTCATATAAGATCAGTGCTTGAAACATAGATCAAAATTGTGTTAAATTACAATTTTTTTCTTTGTTTTTAAAAAAATACAACTAAAAGAATTATAGACAATAATCACAAAAAATGTTTTTTCTTAATTATAACATGTCATTAATTTTGGTTGCTCTGGTACTAAGTTGCCTACAACTTGGTGTCTTATAAAAAACATGTTTTGTGCTTGAATTCACATTGAAACTACAGTTCCTCGCAACACTGCACTTCGCTGCACAAAATTTACTTTATTTTGTTCACACTGAATAGCAAAAAAGATGGGATTTTAAAAAAATAATAAACTTACTCCGCAACACGCTAAACCAAAAAATGCCACAGCAACTTGTTGGAAGTCAAAAGTCAGCATAATTTAACATAGTAAAGTAATAAATCTTACATATATTCTACATCTTTCTGCGTATCGTCCCGGGAAATACCAACCAAAACACACAAACCACGTCCAATGGAGCTAACAATCTCATTATTTACTGAAAAAAACAACAAAATTATGCAAGTCTAAAAAAACAAAACATTGCTGTTTTTACTTTCCATAGGTTAAAAGTATATTGTAAAACAGGATGTTCAGTATCATTCCTTCCTTTCTGATATTCTCGACATACTTTTCCAGTTATTACAGGACCAGCACTTAGCAGTTATTTAAAATAATTTATTTTATAAAAACAAGAATTAAAACTCTTAATCTTGATGTGCAATACATTGCACAAGTCATATGGAGTGCATCACTATGCGCTAAACCTAGGTGTACGGAAACAAAATGCTACCAAAAAATGTACTAGATTTAATCAATTATTAAGGTAATTTTTTATCCCATATTTTGCACAATTTTCAGGTTGTATTTACAATTTTAATTCTTCATTTTCTCTTTTTTTGCATATAGTATTTCAGACTCTTTAATAAAGCACTATAAAGCAACCACTTTCAGATGCTTATACTTTGTTTAAAACGAGCTAATACCTATTCGAATTTGGTAGCAACAAATTTTATTTCGGTATTAAATAGCAGATCTTTTCAGAAAATTTCATATTCATTTTAATGTCTTTCTGTAACAATTTTCTATCTTATAGGTAAGTTTTTTGTGTTTCTTATTCATAAAAATATACAAATTTACTTCACACATACCTGATACACTAGCACTTGTTACTCTTTGTATAACTGCTTTCATGGTATGTGAATTATCTACAATATCAATGCCTATGTTATTAGAGCAGATATTAGAATAGTATCGTCCTTGTGGAAATTCTTTCAAATATGCTTGTAATAATAAAAAAGAACAGAGTCATGTGCAATCATTTTGAACTCTAAGAGACTTTTTAGCTCACAAGTGAGATAATAAAAAAACAATCTAAAGAACACCATTGTCTATTACTTTTCAAGTTAATTGCTTTCCAAATGATCTTCCATCTTTAGGAAGGAAAGTAAGAGTCAGAAACAAAAAAGAAATTGTCTGGTCTAAGTTCAGTTGCCTTCACTGAAATAAAATGGGCATTGACCTTATTTAGAGCAATAATAATTTATACCCAACATTGCCCTGTTTTAGTTTCAGAAAGCAATATTATGAAGTAACAGTAGGTATATATCATACGTTAAATCATACGTTATGGACAGTCAAAATACTTCAATGTGCTGTTACTGTGTGGCTTTCTACATTGAGATTTGTGATAAGTACATTTACACAGCTGGAGAGTGTGTAAAAACGCAGTCACTTCTGATTATTATTAAAATTGTTACCTACTTAAAATGATTATATGAATATGTAGTGGAATTATAAAAGTGAGAGAAACAATTTTGAAGTTGTCATACAAAAACTCTTAAGGTGAGTAAGCAGCCTTTTACAAACTCTGAGATGGAATGAATAAACATTTCTTTTTCTTTTGCTATATTGATAGCTATCTGAAAGATTACTTGTTCCATCAACAACTATATGTTATAAAAGCCGTGTAACATGGGCCCATATTTACAACTTCTGGTTAATCTTATTCACGAGATTTAAAAATACAAAAACAAAGTCTAAGCAAAACATTCCTTATCCTAAAAACAACAACAAAAAACTTAAAACAAACAACAACAAAAACAAGTGCAATTCCAATATTTATAAAGATTTTTTAGAAAATCAATAAATTTCTAGGTTAAACAATACAGCTTTTTGCAGACACAAACAAACACAGTTCAGTGAGAATGACTTGCTTTTAAATCCTAAAAAAACTAGCCACCTCAAAAAATAACTTTGGTTTTTTTTAACCCTTTCATATATTGAAAATATTTCATGAACATGTATCTTTAAAGAAAGTTTCTACAAACAAATCAACTTTTGGAAAAAATCATTTTCATTTACGCAATTCTATTTTCATACAGAAATAGATAAATAAGGTTATGTGCATGATTCTAAATGCTGGCTATGCAAAAAATACACAAGAATTTTAAAATAATAAAAGTAGTTCTAACATCACTAAGTTCATTTCAGAACCTCTTTTTTGTTTTAATTTTATCATAGAAATAAAGTTGACAAGTAAAATAAAAATAAAAATATTACTACACTTAATATTAACCCTGTACCCATTTTTTCACCAAAGGATAAATTAGTTTTCCAAAATTTGAATTGCTATTGGTGGCCACAGAAAAGACCTAGATGGTTCATGGAGCAGCCTAATTCGGCCTCTTTTCAAAACATAAGGATCACTTTTCATAACAAGCTAGTTCTCAGGACTTATGACGCCCTATGGCACCATTTTTGCCTGATTTTAACCATAGATCTATGTGATTCGTT
This sequence comes from Hydractinia symbiolongicarpus, assembly GCF_029227915.1. Taxonomy (NCBI): domain Eukaryota; kingdom Metazoa; phylum Cnidaria; class Hydrozoa; order Anthoathecata; family Hydractiniidae; genus Hydractinia; species Hydractinia symbiolongicarpus. The sequence continues at coordinate 11,939,060 of NC_079878.1, forward strand.
GTCTAAGGGTTAAGGTAAATATTGAATCCTATATACAACATTATAGAAGAAGTTATTTGGCATCAAATTGCTTTTCTCTTGCAATAACAGAATCATCAAACTTTATTAAAAATGTTGTTCCTTTGTGCCAATGTACAGTCACTGTTGCAGGAAATCCACAACCCTTTAAGATACCTTCCAAAATACCTGCAGTAAATGCTGCACAATTTAAGCTTCCTTTATCTTTGGGTATTGATATAAACCTGTTTACAAGGGATTCTTTCTCAATGATGTAATAAGTTCCAACATCATCATTTGCATGTTCCAATTTATCAGCTTCTCTCCCAAACAATGTTTTCCACAGATTAGAACGTATAAACATCAATACGTTCAAAAGTCGAGTGTCTCTGCGAAAACCTCTCTCACGAATCGTCAACGTGTCAATAATTCGAATGCCTATCTTTTCACCAAAATCAGCAAGTTTTGTTTGTAACTCAGTTACTGTGAATACTCTACTTTGACAATACTGAACGATTTCAGAAAATAACAATGCATACGAACTGATGCTGACTTCATATTTTCCTTTACTTAAAGGACGATCAAGTATGTTGACAGACTTTGAATTCATTATCTTTTACCTAATAATACAAAAAAATGAAGAAATGTGCAAAGAAATTTTTTCATAATTCCAAACTACTAAGGATTGTTAATTGAAAACTTATTATACCACACATGGTGGAAATCAGGTGCTACAGAACGACAGTCACTTAGTACAGTGTGCTGTTAGTCATAACTTATAAATTAAAGCTTTGGGTCCCAATCAGAATTTTCTTTAAAAACAGAGGAAGTTGGAGGATGGTAAACTGTTCACCTACAGAAAATTATTGAATAGTTTTTTTAAAAGCTTAGAACTCCTTCAAAAGTGTTGTTAATGATAAAACAAATATCTTCTAAAAAATTATCTTTGGAAAAAAACCCAACCCATAAACAAAAAACAAACAAACAAAACAAACAAACAAACTAACAGAAAACATCTTTACATTGCCTAACTGATACGAGTTAGTGTAAGCTTCAACAATGTAATGTTTGTTTTACGTTTTTGAGTCTAAAATACTCCTACAAAATTAAATCGCAGCATTATTTGTAAGCTTTTAAGATCTACGGACAGATCTGCAACCAACCTACTTCCAGTAATAAGCTTACAATTATAGCACACAGTCTGTATCTATGGCTATAAAAAGTATTTCTTAGGTTTTTTTTTCTACAACAGGACACAAATTGATAGCAGTATTTAATTATACTGAAATTGTAAATATCCTGTATAAATATGTCCAAATAATAATAATAAAAATAATACTTGTTTCATATTTGTCATTACACTAAACCTTAGAGTTAAGCTCAATAAGGTCAGTATAGAATGCTGTTGGAAAGAATGTATATAATGTTGTTATTAATATCCACATGATGCATTCCAACAAATATAATGAAGGAGAACCTGTCCTGTATCCACTAATGGACTAAGTGATAAAACTATTTTAGTTGTTAAGAAAGAAGAGATAGACATATTTTAGTTAGAAGCACCTGTTATAACACCAGTTCTAAGCAAAGGTAACATCTGTTTTTTATTTGATTCCCTAAAACATGAAAAATCAATACATCAATATGAAAATCTCTACAAACATTACTTTCACCAAGTTGATCATGATTTGGGTAAGTAAGGAGCATTAACTTACAGTTCAATATGACTTTAGCCCTAGGCTTGCATAGTTCTTTCCAGATACTTTAAAGCGAACAAATCAAAAATTAAAATTTAGTTTCCCATTTACTAGATGTCCCGCCACGGAGATCGCACATTCAGTAGGGTTGAGAGGCAGAATAATGTCATGGTGCGCTGTTGTGAATTGCACTAACAACAGTGGGAAAAACCAGGATAAAAGTTTTTTTTTCTCTGCCTGAGGATCCAAAAATAAAATCAGCCTGGATTAAGTTGATTAAAATAATTACATCGCAAGAAATTGAAAAGATCAAGGGATCTCATAGTTCAAATAACAATAACCTGCATGTGACGATGTTACTACTTTCAGCGCGAAGCGTATAGAATTTGTAAACAACAGCAATAAAAAATATAAAAATACACTTTAGTTTACCGTCTTAACTTTTATTCTGAAGAAATAACAATCATATATCTTATATAATATCTTATATTTTCAGAACATGATATATTGTTTATTAAGAGGTAACTAAGGTTTCAAGTTGGTTGATCAAGTAATGAAAGTTATTGAAAGAGTGATTGATAAGGTACTTAGAGAAAGAATTGATATAGATAAGATGCAATTTGGTTTTGTTACAGGGCGTGGCACTACAAATGCAATATTTTTACTCAGACAGCTTCAGGAAAGGTATTTAGGAAAGAAAAAGAATCTCTATTTTGCCTTTTTAGATTTAGAGAAAGCTTTTGATAGAGTGCCATGTAAAGTTATTTGGTGGGCTATGAGAAAATTAGGTGTGGATGAGTGCCTAGTTACGATGGTACAGTCTATGTACAACAATGCTAGAAGTCGTGTCAGGATTAACGATTCAGTTAGTGAGGAATTTAGTGTAAAAGTTGGTGTACACCAGGGTTCTGTACTTAGTCCTTTGTTGTTTGTTCTAGAGAAGCACTGTTGATGGAGTTCAGAACAGGTTGTCTATGGGAGTTATTGTATGCAGATGATTTGGTTCTCCCAGAGTTGATGGAAGAATTAGTTGAAAAGTTTGAGAAGTGGAAGAAAGGACTAGAAGAGAAAAGGGCTAAGGGTGAACACAGCAAAGTCCAAAGTCATGATTAGTAGCACTTCAGCCAAGTGAGACCTTGTAGTTGCCTTGTGGAGTTTGCAGGAAAGGATTTGGTAGTAACTCAATTTTTTGTCATACCTGCAAGCATTGGGTACATAAGAAGTGCAGTAGTATTGGTGGAAGGTTAAGAGCTGACATTCTGATTATAGAGAATGAAGTATTTCCAGCCTCAATGATGTACAACAGTGGCTCGTTAGAGACAACTTCTGTTACTTAGGTGATATGTTGGGCAGTGAAGGGGGTGTTGGAAGAAGTGTTACTTGCAGGATAGGTTCTGCTTGAAAAAAGTTCAGAGAGTTACTTCCTTTATTGACTAGCAGAGTCTTGTCAATTGAGTTAAAAGGTAGGTTGTATGAGGCCTGTGTAAGAAGTGTTATGTTGTACGGTAGTGAGACATGGGCAGTGAAGCAGGAAGATTTTGACCGTTTAGAAAGGAATGATATGAAAATGGTTAGGTGGATGTGTAACGCCAGTCTGAGAGACAGAAAGAGTTCAGATGAGCTAAGAAGCAGGCTAAGTATCCGTAAAATTAAAGATGTTATCCAGATAAGAAGATTGAACTGGCTTGGGCACTTGAAAATAATGGGAGGGGATAATTAGGTAAGAAAGTGTAGAGACTTTATAGTTCCTGGGGCAGACCGAGAAAGACTTGACAGGAGGTTATAAGGACAGACTTGATACGTAGGAAGTTGGGTTTAGATCTAACACAGTCTAGATCAGATTGGAAGAGGGGCATTAATATACCCCGTCCAACCCATGCTAGCATGGAAAACGGACGTTAAGCCGAGAATGAATGAATGATGAATGAATTACATTTTTTGCTTCAAAACAAATATGTTTTGTCACACTTAACACGGAAATGGCTGTTAAGATCAAACCCTCTCCTTTAATGTCATGCCAATTTTCCTCCACAAAATTTCATCAACTAAGCAGCATGTTTGCCATTATTTACTAACTTTTAGCCCTCTCCCGTTTGTCCTTGATAATGTGAGAATCCTAGAAGCAAATAATTACTTACAAACATGTTCTCTATTGTCATTAAGACTTCATTCGACTTGGCTTAATGGACATTAATTAATACTATTTTTTAAGATTTCAAAGACCCAAGAACTTATGTGCATTTATTTGAACCTTGATATTCATATACAGATTTTTTTTAGGAGCTAGAATTTATTTTCATATACATTAAGTATTTATTAGGTTACCTATTATGATTCATCTTATCACAAATTATTCTGCACCATGAAAACTAAGGTTAATACTTTTAAAAATCTGTTTTATCATAAATTCACAAGTAGGAACAACTTGGGACACTTCTTTTTTGTTTTTATAAGAGAGATGCCCAATAATTTTAATTGTACTGTATCATTTAAATGTTATAGGTGATGGGAATTAAAATTTGAAAGAAAAAAAAGCATATCTGCAATGTATTGTTAAAAACAACAAAAAAAATCAATGTGGTTTGGAATTTCCTTCTATGAGGTAAACGCCCATTGGCAACAATTGTTGCAGTTTCTACTGAAACTGACAAAGAAAACGAGGAAGAATCCATCTGTAGACTATGTAAGCTGATTTTTTCAATCTATATGCAGGCTGTGAACAACTTCGAAGGATTTATATTTTAAACAGGTAAGGTATAATTATATAAACTCATTGTTCACATTTCATTTTGTTTTTAGGTATGCAGGAAAAAAAGAGATGATTCTTGCTTCTACAAAGAAGAAGCAGACATCTGGTTCAATGTGATTGCAACAATTGGTTTAACCAGTATTGGTTTGTGCCACGCTGGAATGGGGAGAAGCAAGCGATTCGGTTTGACCTCATAACAATTTTTTTGGAAAAGTTTTTGTGAAAAGTTTCCGTATTTTAGGTGAAGAGAGTGCAGAGCTAGACACATTTTAGAGTTTTAAGAACAATGTTAGGGAGTTTGAGCACAGATAATTTTTTGGAGCAAAATCTAGATAGCTAAACATCATTTCCAAAAAGAATTTTATTGTGGTTACCTTTCGTTATCTAATTATTCTTTCATTTCCACATTTTTTAGCATTCTTCCGCCTACGAACTAGGTTTGTTTTCACCCTGTGAAATTTTAAAAATGGTGGATGTAGCACAAATGTGATTCGTCAATTAAGCAAAATGTCAATAATCACTACAGTAACAAAGCTGAACCGAATCGCCAAACACCTCTTAAAAGGAATATATATTTCCACAAAAAATATATCTAGCAAAACTCTGTGATATAATAAAAACATTTTTTATGACCTCCCCCCCCCCCTCCCGCTAATGGCTATTTTTCTGTTAAGCGCAAAGAAACCTATTTGTCGTCACTGTTGATTAAATACTAGCTAGTTACCCCAAGATATTTAGCATTTTCGCTCCTATCCATAATGGTTTTGTTATCAACTTTTTCTAACTGGCTGTGGTTGCCGAAGTATGAAGAAAACAGCTGGCTTTGTGGCTTTTTTTAGATGAATGCAGCGACTTTGTTTATGAATAAAGACATTGCTTGCCCAAAGCCATGAAGCTGTTCTGCCCAATCTTACGACGCTGCCCAATCTTTGGACATAAAATTGCCCAGTCTTAAGACTGGCCGGCCGGTCTTAAGACTGGGCAGGGCATCAGAAGATTGGGCAAACAACCATGTTAGGCCCATCCTTGGTGGCTTTTAGATTTTAAAGAAGGGATGTACCAAATGAGCTCTGTTTTTTGCAAGTCCCAACAAACATTCTCAGGCACACTAAAACATCACATTTTGGGTACTGTTGAATTGACCTGGCCAGTTTTTGGACACAATAGAGTAAAAATCGTAGCTACCTAGCTAGCTATAGTAGCTGGTAGAGCACGTGTTATACATTTAGCATTTATATACAGCTTGTAGTAGTGGCTAAATTTTAAAAATAAAATTTTTATATTTATGAAGAATCAGAAAAATCGTATTCAACCATATTATTAGTTAGCTAGCTGTTAATTTCATTGGATGAGATGTTTATAGCTAATATCATAGTCTATAGAAGAAAAACCTTATTAGATTATGCTAATATGGTTGAGTAGTTTCAATTTTTTATACATAAAATACATGGTATATATAAATTTTTGGCCTTTTGATTTTCCGAGAAAAGTTTCAATTTAAAGTTCATATTAAGAGGTAAATTCTAAAAAATTTATTGTTCTGTTTGTATTCCACAATTGTTCTAAGATTGGGCATGTTCGTCCATAGAGTAGCCTGGCCAGTCTTAAGAAGGGGCGCGTTCCAAGATTGGGCAGAACAAAGCCATCCATAAAAGGCCAAGATGTTAAAAGAAGTACAGTCAGGGTAAACACCTAATTAGGCGGCATGACCTAATTAGGCAAGTCGTTTAGTTAGGCGACTTGATGTAGCTTAATTAGGCTACCCGTAGTCTAACTAGGCAAACATAAACTTTCTGTTGTAAATATGTCGAAATCATTGCGTTTCGCAATACAATATTTATGTGAATCAAATCTGTCCACTTTGCAGATAATTTTGACCAATTATCGTCTTATTTGCATCACGCATTGGTAACTTGTGGCCCAAACCTTGTGTGGCACTATTAGTTGTTTTAAATAATGGATTTCAGCCATTCACGCTGCAGGGAAAAAATAAATATGGTCGACGAAAACGTGGCAGTGTTCACCTAAATAGGCGACACTTAACCTAATTAGGTTATATATTTCATTTTAACATAATTCTTACTTGCCCGCAAACATATCGAGGCATGAGTGACAATTTTGGAATCATGGTCGCGTAGACTATAGCGTCAAGTCGTATAAGTTCGCCAGAATTTCAGAAAACCTACCATAGTAATCCATGCCTCGTCATCCGCCCATTTTATAAAGTACAACGCTAACCTCTGACTTATAAGTTCGCCATATGACGTGTAAGTTCGCCGTATCGTTTTTATGTAAATTCTGACTAAAAATCGACATATTCCATAAATAATAGACTTATTTCATGTTCTCGTGAGTTCCATGATGTATTTAAATCATTATTAGCAATTTTTTGTGGGTGGCGAACTAAGTACCACGCATGATTGTAACTGGCCGAGCGAGATTGACCAATAAGAAGGTTTATATATATATAATCGAACAATTTCGGTAAGTAGAATATTCGAAAATCTATTTCGCGGCAAATTTGTTCTTCTGTCTTCTTTTTGTTCTTCTAGAAAACTTATGCGGACGTGTCTACGAAAGAGAAAAAAGAAGTACAATATTCGTGTGGTATAATTTTTTTTACTAAATTATTATTATTTTTTTTAAAATTTGTATTTGTATATTATTGTCTGCCAATTTTTAGACATAGCTCCAAAGTATATGAAATGGTCTGAAGAAGAGATGGTGAATGCTGTGAGTGCAGTGTTAGATGACGGCATGTCAATTTCTGAGGCGTCAAGAGTTTTTGATATCCCACGAAAAACGTTATCAGACAAAGTCCATAACAACCATCCTTTAAAATCAGGACGGCAAACTGAGCTAACGGCAGATGAGGAAAAAAGCTTGGTGGCGTACATCAAATACATGTCGAATCATGCTTTCCCCCTGACCATTCCTATGATAAAGTCATTCGCATGGAACATTGTAAAGAGGTCAGGAAGGGAAAGTAGATTTAATGTTGAGAATGGTCCTGGGAAAACGTGGTGGAACGAGTTCCGTAAACGCCATTTAAGTGATGTAGCAATCAGAAAGCCAGATTTGCTGGACAGAGGAAGGGCGAGGATGGCAAATCCTGTTGTTATAAACAGACGCTTTTTGACTTTGGGAAACCTTTTGAAAAGTGAGAATTTAATGGACAAGCCTGGAACAATATTGAATGTAGATGAATCGGGGATGAATTTAGAGTTGAGGAAGGGAAAGGTTGTCATTGATCGAAGCCAGAAACATGCGTATTCGCAAGGTAAAGGGTCGCGGGAACACGTCACTGTTAATTGCTGTGTTTCTCCAGGCGGACTGATGATTCCACATTTTATTATTTATGAGAAGTCTTTTTTAAGCGGAAACTACTCTGCCAATGGCCCCACTGATGCTCTATATGGCTAATCCGACAATGGATATATGGACGAAGACCTGTTCTTCAAGTGGTTTACTCGTTTATTTGTTCCAAAAACTAAACACGTGGGGAAAAGAATCTTGATAATTGATGGCCACAGATCCCACATCAACCTCAATTTAATAGATGCTGCTAGGGAGAACCAAGTTATCTTGTATTGCCTCCCCCCTCACACACCTCATGTGATTCAGCCATTGGATGTTGGATTGTATTGTCCACTCAAGACATACTTCAGCAGAATTACTGACAAGATTCAGATTGCAAGGTTGGGCGTCACGAGAAATGTTACGATTTCTAAAACTGAATTTTCTGCTGTTTTTAAGCTGACGTACGAGGAAACCTTTAGCTACGCTCGCATCCTTTCATCATTTCAGTCATGTGGCATATACCCGTTCAACCCACTGGCCATAAATTTAAAACATTTAATGCCATCTACTTTTAAGCCTTCGTCAACTGTACCGCCAACTGCATCGTCAACTCTACTGCCACCTGTACCGTCAATGACATCGTCAACTCTACCGCTACCTGTACCGCCAACTGCATTGTCAACTCTACCGCCACCTTTATCGTCAATTGCTTCGTTGACTTTTCCGCCACCTGTACTGTCAATTCCATCGTCAACTCTACCGCCAACTGCATCATCAAATGTACCATCAACATCGTCGTCACCAACAGCTGCATCTTTTCCAGGAACTTTGAACTGTCTTCCTGGTGGATCGATATCTCCAATGCCATCAGCAAACCGACTACCTGCTGCTTTCAAAGATATGGACCCAAATATAATCGATCTGTTTATCACGCCGATTCTGGAGCCTGAAAAAAAAGAAAAGAACAGTAGAATTGTCACTAAAGAAAGAATCATCACTTCCGACGAGCATCGTGCAAAACTGGAAGAAAAAAGCAGATTCAAAAGAGAACTTGAAGAGGCTAAAGAGAAACGTCAATTGGAGAGGGAAAGAAAAAAGGAGGAGAGAGAAACAACAAAAAAAGCAAAAGAGCGAAATGCGAAAAAAAGCAAAACTTCCCCAATCGAGGCTTCTCCGGATGAATTGCCAACACGGAAAAGTAGTCGAACAAAAAAAGTTGATTATGCTGATCTATTGAAGCAACTTCGGCAAGGGTTCAATGATGATGAAGATGAAGATGACGATGGCAACAACAGTGATGATGGTAGTATCAGTACAAGCAGCGAAAGTGTTGTGTTGGAAAGTTCGGAAGATGAATCCGATGTTTGTAACATTTGCAAGCGCGGTTTCCCTAAAAGTTTGAAGAAACAAACTGTCTCCTGAATTCTTTGCGCTAAATGCAGTTGTTGGATGCACGATGTTTGCGAAGGTGTGTTTGTAAAAAAATTACCAGAGATTGAGGATTATATTTGTAAAGCTTGTTCTTTTTAAAACATAAAAGTCTTAAAGTGAAATTTTTTTTGTCATTTATCTTTGCTCCAACCAACTATCAACTATCTAATATACCATTGCTTGTATCGTAGGCTTATCCTAAATTTTTGTAACCAAAGTCTAAGCAAACAAACAACAAACAGATCTAAAAGTTTTTAAAACTAGATTGGTGAAAGAGGGTAATAGAGTGGAAAAGGCTTTGTAGTAACCAAAAAAATCTGAAATTTTAGTAATTTTCGCACGAAAATTCTCATTACTTCAGGAGCTGATTAAATAATAACACTTTTTAGGTGAAATATAAGGCCTCACAATAAAAAAACATCCCTGGCGAACTTATAAGACCGTCGCGCAACTTCTCAAAAGTAGTAAAAATGCACAGTTAGCAGAAATGGCCTATTCCGCTTCATGTCGGAATATATACAGAGTCAAAAATACCTTACAGGGTCACCGTACCGTCACAGGTCACAACAAAATCGCAAGATATGAAGTTTGGTTTGTTGAGGAGTTGTGGTTCAGAAAAGTTTAAACCTGGCGAAGTTACCAGACTGGCGAATTTATACGACTTGACGCTAGCTACATTCTGAACAAATATTTTTTGCGATTTTTTTTTAGGAATGTGTGAAAAGCCATTAAATATTGTATTGTCTTAACTAGGTTACAGATGGCCTAACTAGGCTACAATGAGTCGCCTAAATAGGTGGTATGCCCTAATTAGCCTACCGTCGCCTAATTAAGTGTTTACCCTGACTGAAGTATGGACGCCTCCTCCCTCCTTAGGCTTAAAATTATCCATTCTCCCTAAACTACCACTGCTAGCCATAACTTAAAACCGACAATAAAGGGAAATCATTGATTGATTAGTCATTTAAACCAACTGTCAAAAGCTAAAAGGAGCTAAAAGCTAAAAGAAAAGAAAAAGTAAAACACTTCATTCTCAGTGGTCACAACTGCTGTTACCATTATGGCCTACTTGGCTTTTGTTTATATGGACCGCTTTGTTTCTGTTCTGCAATTTACGCGGTCCTTGGACATAATCAAAACAAATATTGCAACTTATGGGTTAAGGAGTTGAAAGTACAACGAAACCATTTTATTTTAAGTTACATCATCCGATTACACATGGATTATAAGAGCTTTTTTTTAAAAAAAGTGGACATAATAGATAAGTTAGAATAGATAAGTTAGAGTCCCTAATGGGACTCTAACTTATCTATTCTTCTGTTCGGAATGTCACGTGGCACCACTTTAGGGAAAACACACATAGATTTCACAGTCAAACTCTCACAAAGATGCTTTTATATAAAAAAAACTAAAGCTAATTTATTTTTTACTTTTAATTTAAAGAGCATATTCTGGGAAGCACTTCATGGAAGGATCCATATAGTCTGTGAATATGTCGTATACTTGAACCTCTAACACAACCTCACCTTTACCCGACATTGTCGTATTCCTTTCCTAACGACAGCTCAACTGCATCCGACACGCGACGTTAAACAATTTATCAACGTCGTGATGTTGTTAATACATACTACTGCCTAATGTAATATCTTTGTAATGTACAGTAATACACTGTAGTACTTAGTAATATGCCGTATTGTATACTGTAGTACTTAGTAATATGCCGTATTACTTTGTAGTATCCAGTAATACACTGTAATACCTTGTAGTATTCAGTAATACCCTGTAATACTTTGTAGTATTCAGTAATATACTGTAATGCCTTGTAGTATTCGGTAATACACTGTAATACCTAGTAGTATTCAGTAATATACTGTAATACCTTGTAGTATTCGGTAATACACTGTAATACTTTGTACTATTCAGTAATACACTGTAATACCTTGTAGTATTCGGTAATACACTGTAATAGTTTGTAGTATTCAGTAGTACACTGTAATACCTTGTAGTATTCAGTAATATACTGTAATGCCTTGTAGTATTCGGTAATACACTGTAATACCTTGTAGTATTCAGTAATATACTGTAATACCTTGTAGTATTCGGTAATACACTGTAATACTTTGTAGTATTCAGTAATACACTGTAATACCTTGTAGTATTCGGTAATACACTGTTATACTTTGTAGTATTCAGTAGTACACTGTAATACCTTGTAGTATTCAGTAATACACTGTAATACCTTGTAGTATTCGGTAATATACTGTAATGCCTTGTAGTATTCGGTAATACACTGTAATACCTTGTAGTATTCAGTAATACACTGTAATACCTTGTAGTATTCGGTAATACACTGTAATACTTTGTAGTATTCAGTAATACACTGTAATACCTTGTAGTATTCGGTAATACACTGTAATACTTTGTAGTATTCAGTAGTACACTGTAATACCTTGTAGTATTCACTAATATACTGTAATGCCTTGTAGTATTCGGTAATACACTGTAATACCTTGTAGTATTCAGTAATATACTGTAATACCTTGTAGTATTCAGTAATACACTGTAATACTTTGTAGTATTCAGTAATACACTGTAATACCTTGTAGTATTCGGTAATACACTGTAATACCTTGTAGTATTCAGTAATATACTGTAATACCTTGTAGTATTCGGTAATACACTGTAATACTTTGTAGTATTCAGTAATACACTGTAATACCTTGTAGTATTCGGTAATACACTGTAATACTTTGTAGTATTCAGTAGTACACTGTAATACCTTGTAGTATTCAGTAATATACTGTAATGCCTTGTAGTATTCGGTAATACACTGTAATACCTTGTAGTATTCAGTAATATACTGTAATACCTTGTAGTATTCAGTAATACACTGTAATACTTTGTAGTATTCAGTAATACACTGTAATACCTTGTAGTATTCGGTAATACACTGTAATACTTTGTAGTATTCAGTAGTACACTGTAATACCTTGTAGTATTCGGTAATATACTGTAATGCCTTGTAGTATTCGGTAATACACTGTAATACCTTGTAGTATTCAGTAATATACTGTAATACCTTGTAGTATTCGGTAATACACTGTAATACCTTGTAGTATTCAGTAATACACTGTAATACTTTGTAGTATTCAGTAATACTTTGTAGTATTTAGTAATACACTGTAATACCTTGTAGTATTCGGTAATATACTGTAATGCCTTGTAGTATTCGGTAATACACTGTAATACCTTGTAGTATTCAGTAATATACTGTAATACCTTGTAGTATTCGGTAATACACTGTAATACTTTGTAGTATTCAGCAATACACTGTAATACCTTGTAGTATTCGGTAATACACTGTAATACTTTGTAGTATTCAGTAGTACACTGTAATACCTTGTAGTATTCAGTAATATACTGTAATGCCTTGTAGTATTCGGTAATACACTGTAATACCTTGTAGTATTCAGTAATATACTGTAATACCTTGTAGTATTCGGTAATACACTGTAATACTTTGTAGTATTCAGTAATACACTGTAATACCTTGTAGTATTTGGTAATACACTGTAATACTTTGTAGTATTCAGTAGTACACTGTAATACCTTGTAGTATTCAGTAATATACTGTAATGCCTTGTAGTATTCGGTAATACACTGTAATACTTTGTAGTATTCAGTAATACGTAATACACTGTAATACCTTGTAGTATTCGGTAATACACTGTAATACTTTGTAGTATTCAGTAGTACACTGTAATACCTTGTAGTATTCAGTAATATACTGTAATGCCTTGTAGTATTCGGTAATACACTGTAATACCTTGTAGTATTCAGTAATATACTGTAATACCTTGTAGTATTCAGTAATACACTGTAATACTTTGTAGTATTCAGTAATACACTGTAATACCTTGTAGTATTCGGTAATACACTGTAATACTTTGTAGTATTCAGTAGTACACTGTAATACCTTGTAGTATTCAGTAATATACTGTAATGCCTTGTAGTATTCGGTAATACACTGTAATACCTTGTAGCATTCAGTAATATACTGTAATACCTTGTAGTATTCAGTAATATACTGTAATGCCTTGTAGCATTCGGTAATACACTGTAATACCTTGTAGTATTCAGTAATATACTGTAATACCTTGTAGTATTCGGTAATACACTGTAATACCTTGTAGTATTCAGTAATACACTGTAATACTTTGTAGTATTCAGTAATACTTTGTAGTATTTAGTAATACACTGTAATACCTTGTAGTATTCGGTAATATACTGTAATGCCTTGTAGTATTCGGTAATACACTGTAATACCTTGTAGTATTCAGTAATATACTGTAATACCTTGTAGTATTCGGTAATACACTGTAATACCTTGTAGTATTCAGTAATACACTGTAATACTTTGTAGTATTCAGTAATACTTTGTAGTATTTAGTAATACACTGTAATACCTTGTAGTATTCGGTAATACACTGTAATGCCTTGTAGTATTCGGTAATACACTGTAATACCTTGTAGTATTCAGTAATATACTGTAATACCTTGTAGTATTCGGTAATACACTGTAATACTTTGTAGTATTCAGTAATACACTGTAATACCTTGTAGTATTCGGTAATACACTGTAATACTTTGTAGTATTCAGTAGTACACTGCAATACCTTGTAGTATTCAGTAATATACTGTAATGCCTTGTAGTATTCGGTAATACACTGTAATACCTTGTAGTATTCAGTAATATACTGTAATGCCTTGTAGCATTCGGTAATACACTGTAATACCTTGTAGTATTCAGTAATATACTGTAATACCTTGTAGTATTCGGTAATACACTGTAATACCTTGTAGTATTCAGTAATACACTGTAATACTTTGTAGTATTCAGTAATACTTTGTAGTATTTAGTAATACACTGTAATACCTTGTAGTATTCGGTAATATACTGTAATGCCTTGTAGTATTCGGTAATACACTGTAATACCTTGTAGTATTCAGTAATATACTGTAATACCTTGTAGTATTCGGTAATACACTGTAATACCTTGTAGTATTCAGTAATACACTGTAATACTTTGTAGTATTCAGTAATACTTTGTAGTATTTAGTAATACACTGTAATACCTTGTAGTATTCGGTAATATACTGTAATGCCTTGTAGTATTCGGTAATACACTGTAATACCTTGTAGTATTCAGTAATATGCTGTAATACCTTGTAGTATTCGGTAATACACTGTAATACTTTGTAGTATTCAGTAATACACTGTAATACCTTGTAGTATTCGGTAATACACTGTAATACTTTGTAGTATTCAGTAGTACACTGTAATACCTTGTAGTATTCAGTAATATACTGTAATGCCTTGTAGTATTCGGTAATACACTGTAATACCTTGTAGTATTCAGTAATATACTGTAATACCTTGTAGTATTCGGTAATACACTGTAATACTTTGTAGTATTCGGTAATACACTGTAATACCTTGTAGTATTCAGTAATATACTGTAATACTTTGTAGTATTCAGTAGTACACTGTAATACCTTGTAGTATTCAGTAATATACTGTAATGCCTTGTAGTATTCGGTAATACACTGTAATACCTTGTAGTATTCAGTAATATACTGTAATACCTTGTAGTATTCGGTAATACACTGTAATACCTTGTAGTATTCGGTAATACACTGTAATACCTTGTAGTATTCAGTAATACACTGTAATACTTTGTAGTATTCAGTAATACTTTGTAGTATTTAGTAATACACTGTAATACCTTGTAGTATTCGGTAATATACTGTAATGCCTTGTAGTATTCGGTAATACACTGTAATACCTTGTAGTATTCAGTAATACACTGTAATACCTTGTAGTATTCAGTAATATACTGTAATGCCTTGTAGTATTCGGTAATACTTTGTAGTATTTAGTAAAACACTGTAATACCTTGTAGTATTCGGTAATATACTGTAATGCCTTGTAGTATTCGGTGATACACTGTAATTACTTGTAGTATTCAGTAATACACTGTAATACCTTGTAGTATTCAGTAATATACTGCAATGCCTTGTAGTATTCGGTAATACACTGTAATACCTTGTAGTATTCAGTAATATACTGTAATACCTTGTAGTATTCGGTAATACAATAATAGTAATACGTTGTTATATGGATTATTAAAACTTTAAACACGGTTGCTATTGCCCGCTATGACGTAAGTTGTAACCAATGACATGCCGCCCTTTACCTGGGTAATAAAGCTATATATGGGACTTTTCTGTCATTTGTATTTGGATGTCCAGTGTGATATTTAAGATGATTTAAGTTTGTTGTTTTTGTCCTCAGTGATCATACATTTTCCCCCGCCATTAGCTTGACTTTCGTGTAAGTCACTAGTCGAAAACCAACAACCGTTGCAAAGAGGCTACAATATACACTCGACGACAGCATGTTGAATAAACAGTGGTACTCTGTAGTTTGACAAATCATTAGTATTATCCCTATTGTTTTTGTTTAATTTTTTATATTTTCAAATATCTATACGCCAATAAGATGAACACTACTGCGTTACCTAAATTAGACCAAAGCTAAGTTGTTTATTTTTGAGCTTCAAAGATTATCTTTAATTTTGTAAACTTTGGGACGACAATATTTCTAATTGGGAATTTTTAACATCGATATGCGTGTGGCGTGGTGGAATGCAGAGGCAAGGGGGGATTGCGGGATTCCTACAATTTCGTATCCTGATACTATAATATGCACTAATCATTGCTCCCCATGTTAGGATATATATAACTTGCTTCAGAGGTCCTGCAGTGTTTAATACTGGCTCTAATATTCCTTGACGGTGTTCTTGTAAGTCGAAATATCGAAGTTTTTTTCGTGCATTCTTATCACCCTAATTTTTTAAAAAATGTTGCAGATTAAAACAAAATAATACCAATACACCAATTCATAACAAAACAATTACATTTCCCGTTGTAAAAACCGGCGTATAAAAAAAAATTCCGACGAAATAGAATCTCTTTAGAAAATTTTTAGGCGATGTTTTATAGAACTGGAGTGTTGCACTAACTAATCGTTTATAATCTACACTTTGTGCTAAAAATGCATGAAGTATAAACTAGTATATAAATAACTAGCTCTATTATACTTCGTTTAGAAAGCGTTATACTATTTGACAGCCTGAGCGCTAATGAGAGGGTGGAAGGGAAGCGGAAAAGAAAATGAGATAAAAGACGTGCTGAATTACCTCCTTTTTTTTACTGCGTTATATTAAAATAGCAAGTGGTAACAAACTATAAAATGTCGTGCTTCTTTGTTTTGTTTAATAACTTTTTGTGTCTAGTAGCATGATTCGGACAAATACGTTTTTAAGCGTTTTAATAAATGTAGTTTACATCTTATGTAATTTTGGAGATATCGTAGATATATATTACGTTAATTATGCTGAACCTTATTAAGTGCACAATTTGTCAAGGCTGTTATTGGTCGAAAAACAAAAAGGACATATATAAAATCACTGTTTTGTCTAGAAAGTGTTTAAAATTTAGAACGATATCTTTTTTATTTGAACTTACTTTTGTTTTGTAGTGTTGAAGTGTTTTATTTTCTTTCTATTTTGCTTATTTACAAAGGTTTATTATTTTTTTTATTTTACTAAACATTTTTTACAATTACTTGGCAGAAATATTTCACAGTCCTAAAGGTTCTGGACTGATATGTAGCTCTGCCAAAATTGTGTAAAAGCACAATGTATATATGTTAGAAATCAGATTATATTTGTATCAGTTATTTTTCTGTTTATGTCTTTCTCCATGAAGTATTAACGAAAGTTCAAGAGACTCGAGAAAGTGATTTGATAAAATGAATGCTGGAGTTATCAACTGTATTGTTAACAGGCCCCAGAATAATCTGAGGCGTTTTGTACGTTAAATGACTTGGGACTGGGTGAATTTTAGCAAAAAATGGGAAAATAAAAATATCTTTTTCTCTCAGTACTTTCAGAAATGTTAACAGCGTGTATGAGCTGGTCCTACCTACACCATATTTTATAACCAAAAACGTCGCCCAAGATTGTAGGTTTGGCATAGTCATGACTATTGATTGAGCGTTGTTCAAGTCAGTTCAGCCAGTTTTAATATCAATTCTCTAGTTAACTGACGTCAAAGATTAAATCTTTTTAAAACAAAATTAAGCCTGCAAAGGAATAGCGGCGGAGTGGATTATTTCAATGCTAAGAAAGCAGAAAGGTTTAAAGCCAGTCAACTTTCAGAAACAAAAAATTTTAAAAACAAAATAATTAGCAGATATTTAATCAAATTTCAGTATTTTTATTGCTTTTTTCCGATTTGTTTGATTTTAAGTGGAAATCCACCTTAACGGAAATGGTTTTTATATTCTTATGTGGTTAAGTTTTTCTGTGATTGGTTAATGTGCAGAAAATATACTACGGAAAAACGAGTGTCAGTTGCACCTATTTTTCAATGCCATACTCCAGAAAGGTTACACTTTATAATTTGCTGAATATCGAGCAAAATGACAATTTGTAGAGAAATTCATTCCAAAATTATTTACTCAAAACATTATTTTTATAAAACAGACAAACGTTCGCGGTAATGGGAAACAAAGGTCAAACTTTTTTTTTTATTTTCTTCACTTAAAATGAAGTATGATGTGACATGACAGACATGTTTTTATTATTTATTTTTACTCTAATGTTGACTAGAAGCAATTTAAAGTTTCAATGGTTATGATGTCATAGTTGCGTTAGGCTATACTCATAGTTAGTATGTAGGTCAGATCAAACAAAATTCAGTAAACCTAACAGATTATTGGAAACTTTGATATCTTACCCTGAGGCATATTTATACATAATAAATTGCTAACATACATGTAACAGTAGAAACCTCTGTTCTCCTATAAAGAGCCTTTGAGACTCCTATAGTGAGATTTTTTAGTTCACAAAGAAACACATTAAAAGAGACCTACGTTTATCAAGATCTATGTTTAGATTCAGGATCTTTTTCAGACCATTCGCGTTTTTCTTCTCCCTTTTTATTAACTTATTTTTAGGGGATTACCGTAACATAGCCCATCATCAACCCCGCGCACACGATCCCCGAAATGTAAAGGAATGTCAAGAACCGTAATAATTTAATATTTGGATTGAAACATTTAATAACTTATGAAATATTTATAGCCATTTTTTGCTAAGGGCTGGCTTTCTTTTAGGGCTCATTTTGAGAGCGCGCTACAATGAAATTGATTACCCTTAGTAAATAATTAACGTATAGCGTCAGAAAGATTTTACACAAACAGAAAAACCTCTTCAAAATTTGTTATTGTTAACCTGACATATCCAACTTCAAGAAATAACCAGGAAGGAGATCTGGAAATAAAAAAGAAAAGTTGTTTTTTCTAAAAATACTAAATTAGAGTTTTTAACTCTAAATTTAAGTTTTTAATTTTAATACCTTTTTTAATTGCGATAGCGCGATGGTTTGGTTTCGGCTCAGCCCTACGGCATTCCAAAGTCACATTAATAAAGTTATTTTAAGATAACAAGTGCTATCTTAAGATAACTCTATTAATGTGATTTCGGAATGCGTGTATATTCACATAAATGTCTTGATTGTAAGATAACTCGAGTTATTTTAAGATAACATAAATGTGATAATTCTATCTTTTCTAATGCGCATATGTGTAAATGAACGTTGCTTAGGGTGCGGATACGTAAAGTAGCTCACAAAACAACAGCCTACATGAATTTCCGGCCGTATTGACATTTATTTTGATACGTCATTTGTATTGTCCTTGTGGTGTCGCGTATGTGCTCTGCTGTAGAGTTCGCTCTGCGGTGGAGAACAAGATGCATTTTGTTAGTTTTGTGTTGTGATGTATTGTCCCGTGTTAATTATGTAAAGAGAATAATTGTAATTTTGGTACTATTTTTAGTTAAATTTTCTGCACATCTTGCACATCTTTTTTCTGCGCATTCAGTCTTCAACATGTAATGACAGAGTCGAACATACATTTTTGTATTAAATTTGCTGTTGAGTGAAATTTTTCTTTCATACATCACAGGAGTTGTCCTGTATCTCAGCATCTGTTTTAGTTGTTTTCTCTCACATGTAGTTGGCTTGGCTTACGCCACTATATATCTAGTAAGTGTTTATTTCTTATTATATTTTATGTCATCTTACATGTGTAATTTGTTGCTTAAATTTCGTCTTGTAATTTTGTCGTTTAGCGAGTAAAAATAGTTAACTCAGTTAAAATCGTGTAAGCACCTACACTAGTCGATAAGGCCCGCAGAAAAATCTACTTAGTGAATACACAAAAAAAAAATTTTACCCGTGTTTCCCCGTCGCCTTTATTGAGTAGAGCTTAAAACGCTGCTGAAAATAAATGTATACATTATTCTCTTCAATTAGCGGACACTTAATTAACGGACACTCGAGCGGACAAATTTTTTTGCACGAAATGGCAACTATAGGCTTTTTTTCTCTCCAATCAGCGTACAATCCAAAAAATTAGAGATAAGCATTTAATTTTAAAATATCTATTTTAAACACTTTAAAACTTTACAGGAAATGTCTGCTTTTACAGTCTCAATCTTCTTCGCAAACCAGTCAATCAATTTTTCTTGTCCATAAAACCTATACACAACTGGTATTTCCAGACCATATCCATCTCTACGATTAACTCTCTTTCCACAAACCTAAGCTGTAATCGAAGTGTTCGAGACTTTCAAGAACATGAAAAATATTTTTGATATGTTTTGTGGCATGTGTACAACAATGCTTTCGTTTTGTAAAGAATCAGTTCTTATTATTGCTATTGCATTTCCGTCCACTTCGTTAGATGGCTCATGCCTGAATTGTAACAGCTCCCTGTAATAGTACTCATTCCAATCCTTTTCGATGAGTATGGGTATGTTGACCTCAATATCTATGTTAAACGACAGTTTGAGCGTTAAATTCAGTTAAACCCTGCCATTCATCTAGTGATTAGTGCAGATATACGTTATACTAAAACTCTGTTGAGTTGTTATAGAAAGAAGTTTTCTGCAAGTGCGATTCAAATAAAATTGAGTTATTTATAAGACATTAAATGCCAGTTGGATCACTTAAACCGTCACACATCATGGCGGAGTGCTTTATTCAGATGTACTGTACCCCCTACCTGAACATATATTTTAAAATCTCACAAGTAGCGGTGAAAAAAGCACGAAATAACTACACCATATTAAAACCTTTTCCAGCAGGATTAGCCACCAAACATTTTCTATTTTGCAAAACGTTGTCACGATGGCTCAAGACACATAAAAACTAGTCCGTTAACTATAAACCCAACATACATTTTAAAAATCAGGGAACATTTTTTTGTTTTTTTTAAGAAAAAATACAGAATTTATGTCAATATTTCTTTGTGTATCAAAGCTACATTGGCCAAACATGCGTTTCCTACTGATCACAGTGTTTGTATTCCGTGAATTATGTTTAGCATGGGTAAAATTCATGGTATTGTTGTTTAAAAAAATTGTCAAATTAAGTCCACTTGAGATATTTGAACTAAGTCTGTCTACAAAAAACAGTTATTCACATTAATTAATCAGCTCAAAAAATATCTGCAAACTAATTACAGACGATGTGGCATCCACAAAAAAAAATAGTCCACATGGAATTTAATTCATGTGAAACATAATTCAGTGGTTCTATATTGTTATCCATTAACATCTTAGCTTTAACTGATTAACTGTACAGAGTCAAGCATGGTATTCCAATATTCCCGCATATACTTAATGAAAATCATACTATATATCACAAAACTTTGTTAAAATTTAATTGAAATGGAGTTCTTTAATAGTCTGGATGTAATACAATTTTCTCAATGAATGTGTAGTCTACGAAGTCTGTTATTTCTATTTGTCTTTTTGTGACCATGTCAACAGAATTGAAAACATTGTTTGGATTTTTATAAAGCAATAAGGAAAAAAGAATCAACAAGCATTGCAGTTAGTGAGTGACATACATCGCTACTTTTTGGCCACAATGGACCAGTGTCAGTGTTGCAAGTGTTTGATTGTGCGTCAAAACCAATACATATGTGTTCAGGCTGAAAATATAATCAACAAGTCACCAAGCCCAAAAAATACCGTCAATGAAGAAACTTTATGAAATTCCTGAAACTTGTACTTGAAAAGAGCAATTGGCTTTTAAAAATTGATTCTGGACCTATTTGTATTCATGAAAACGGCACACAGTTATAACCTATGGTATAAAGCCAATAGCACTAGTGGAACAAATACTCCACATAAATGTTTTTCTTTTTGATTCAGCCTAAAAAACAGCAAAAATGCAATGTGTACCAACTAGGATTTTTCTATATAAAAAATTTTTTTCAATTAAGAACAACGAGTTTCCATTCATTACTATCTGCATGCATGAATAGATGGGTTTGTTTATTTATATATTTCCAGCATTAAAAAATAATTATTTGAGGAAATTTCTTAAATGTTTGTTAAACTTTCACACAACTGTTTAAAAAGTTATGCAGACTTTTACTTTGGACTAAAACGTTCTTTTACTTTATTTTTTTATTGTACATGAAGCAGAGACCAGTGTCCTTCTAGGGTTATTAAGAAATATTTACGTTTTATTTAGGTTAAATCTTGGCATTCATTTTTTTGCTTTGCTAAATTGTATTTTTGGTAATATAGAACAGACAGCCAATTACTGATATGAAAAATCGTAAGAATAATATTAAACGAAGATCCATACAATGTAAATGTAAGTCCTTGCTTTTTTATTGCTTTAGACTCCTCAAATAGAAATATGTGAACACATCTTTTAGAGTACTATTAGACCTCTATGTATTGTCTGCAAATTCCGGAGAATTGCTTCAATATTTTATTGTTTTGTGTTTTGTTTTCTAGTGGAGAAACTGATTACATTACAACGAACGAGTGAATGATCAGTGAAAAACAATCTAAGAAATGTATGGATGCTGAGTCGTTTACAACACATGTAAAAAAGTGCGCCAAATATAATTTTTTTAAAAAAATCTGCCGAATTTATGGATACTGTGTCGTTGATAGCAAGCACAAACTGTGTATTTGCTTTCCCCTCTTGAAAATTTTAGCGAATGTGTGCATGAGAGTTCTGTAACCATGGAACCAATATACGTCTTATGTGCTTTTAACAGAACACTGTGTGGTGAAAATCAATATAAGAATTGCGTCAATGCTGTGGCGGTTTCACGCGCTGTTAGTAAAAGTATGGATGCTGTTTCTAACAAAACATTATAATCAATGCAAAATGTTATTTTTACATTTGTTAATGCTCGGGAACTGCAATCTTTCTAAAAAGAGTATGAATGTCATGTCAAGCAAAAAAGGTGTACTAAGCTATGTTGTGGAAATCATTGCAGCAAATATAAGGTCGTGTTCCCATAAGTTCTTAAAAAGATGATGGATTTAGTGCAGCTCTGTCGGTAGAGCGTTTGAATCATCTCCTCTACTTGAGATTATAAGTTCAATGTCCCCCCATTGTCTAGTTAGTTTGTCATTTCATAAAGATTTTTGTAGCAATGGGAGCTAAACACTGGAAACCTGGTCCATCCTGAAATCCATTGAGCACAGACCACATTAAATATAAATCACCATCAGTGGTTTGAGGCAGAATTGTAAGAGAATTTACATACTGGATGGTTCTTTTGTTATGAAAGTTTTTTTGCAGTAACTTTAATGACTAAGGTGTCTTTTTATGCCACTACCTGTACACATGATAGAGCTTAAAAGTACTGCCAAACTCTTTTTCCATGTATTGGAATAAAATGTTAGTGTTGATCATGTTGTTGTTATTTGTTTCTTTACAATACATATTATGACTGCTAGGTGATATATTTCTCTGTTTGCTATTACTTTTCCTAAAATTCATAGTTTCCAAATTAATTGTATTCATTTCCAAAGTTTTTTCGTGTAACATTTCTGTGATCTAATAGCAAGATTCTTAAAGATTAATTGTTTTTTAGTGAAGAAACTGATTATTGAAATCCACTAGCTGTTACTGTTTTGCCAATTTATATAACCAAAAATTGCAGCAAGCTCAACTGACATCCAGTTATACAATGGCAAGTGCCTTAGCACAAGCAGATCGATATTAACAAATATGTTCTTGCTTAATTAGTCTTATATATTAATTCGGTATATAACTTCACAATAAAAATAAATACGAGAAGTTTGATTGATGATGACATTTTTTATTTTATTTTAACGGATATTTCGTCTTGTTACTACAAGACAATTATCAACGTAAATTGTTACAATTATCTCAAAAGTTTTTTAAATATAATTTTCAACAACTACGCAATACACAGAGGACGTATAAAACAATACTTAACGAAACATATAACACATAACGGCATACCCAAAGGTATATAAACTATATACCGTTGGTGAGGGTAACGTCCACCGCGCGGTGCACAAATGCACTCCTCCCCTTGTTGACTATAAATAATATTTATCTTAAAACAATTTTAATGGAACAGATAATCCCTGTACATTAAGCGTGGGACTGTTATCACAAATATAGATGGCCTCAGCTATTTTTTTCTTTTTAAAGTGGTGAACATTATCTATCAAAATACTGAAGTTCTTTTGTTCACCAAGTTGGTAATTCTCAATGACTGAATGTTTTAGGATGTGAGAGTTCTTATCGCGTTTTTGGCGGTCTATCTTTCATTAAGCCTCCTGGCTGTTTCACCAATGTATGTAGCATCGCACTATTCCACCGGACAAGTATATTTGTACACAACACCATGTTGTGTTCATCCTTGGTTCTATTTCACAGAAAATAGCAAACATAACATTTTACATTGATCAGCAATGCGTGGCTTGACATTGGCTGATAGAAACTGTTTAAAAGTGTTAGACGCTTTACTAAGCAGTTACCATTATTTTCTAATTCGCTTTTCTTAAACGAAATTAACCTTATTTATTTTCCCGTAGCCAGACTTGACAGAATAAAAACCATGAAAGGTGTTATTGGAGATTCATTGGTGTCTTCTTCAGAAACAGTGTCGGCATTTTGAATGTTGAAATTTCGCTGTGTGTTATTAATTACATTAGATACAACTGCTTCGGGATAAGTTTTTTATAAACACATTTTTTAAGTGATTTAGTTCGTATTTCAGATCTTGTGATTAAGAGCATATATTAAACGCTCTCAACACCAACCATTTAACCGTTTCAACTTTCCATTGGCGTGATGCAGATGAATTCTAGTGCATTTATATGTCAGTGTTCGTGTCTTTTCGATAAATAGATGTGTTTTTACATCAAGAAAGGCTATGTAGTTATCGTTTTTAACTTCATATGTTCACTGGATATTCGAATGGTAACTATTAAGTGTGATCAGCACATTGTTTATCTGGTTTTCATTACCAGTGTCATCTACATATTTCTTCCAAAATTTTACTGAATTTTTTAATTTTGGGACTATTTCATTCTCCAACTCAACCATGAAGATATGCTAGGACTGGTCCTAGAGGCGAGCCCATTGCTACACCATCTACCTGAATATAAGTTGGTTGTTAAAACTGAAATGTACATGTTTTGTACATGAGATTAATAGATGTTTCATTTCCTCTCGCTTAATTTTTGTTTCTATAACTTTTTCAGCATATATCTTTTGCAATATTATGTCTATCTTTTGTTCCAACGGAACGTTGGTGAATAAACTAGTGACGTCAAAAGGTACTAGTTTGTAATTATGAGGTATCTTTTCTCCTTTCAATGATAATATAAAATCTAAAGAGCTTTCAGTAGTATATGTTGACTTTGTCAGCGGTGTTAAAGATATCGCGAGGTAGTTTGATGTGTTGTAAGTAGCAGATCCAATATTCGATATGATGGGTCGTGATGGTAAATCGTCAGCTACTGTAGAATTAGGTGGTATCTTGTGAACCTTGGCGGTACCATAAAACTGAGCAGGGCTGGAACCTTGTGGATACAACTTTTTGTATTCGTTTTCTGTGCTCTCTGAACTTGATTAATTTGTTTTCTTATTGACATTTGGTGTTATATACATAGTGGTTGTATTATAAGATGGAGCGTAAATATCTACGCAAATGTTTATCGTCGTCTTGTGTTTAATCCCCTTTTAAACTGCCTTATCCCAAAAGAGCCAAAGCTCTTTTGTTAAAATTATTCTTCTATTTGATTTTTAATATTAATTGTTAATCAACCGCATTTGATGTGGTACTTTAATATCAGATTTTTATTTCCTTAAAGGGCGGAAGAAATTTACATCTGTAAGGCTTTAACAAAAAAGTTAGGAAAGAATTGGCAAGTCAGGAGCAATCCATACACATAAAGTTGGCTAACATTTGCGAAATTGCCTTCACAAAATATTCAGGTGAGAATTCCCGATTTTAAAAGCAATCCATACATAACACATTCGGTTATGTTGGTAAATCGAGCCTCTGATAAGTAAGAGATACAGTTATTTCCGCAAATTAGACCTTTGATAATCATTCAGGAAAGAGCTCCTGTTTCTAGAAGCAATCCATACATCACAGATTCAGTTGTTTCGGTGGATTGGCCCATTGTTAAGCATTCACGAAAAAGCTTCTGTTTCTAGAAGCAATTCATACATCACAGATTCGGTTATTTCGGTAAATTGAGCCATTGGTAAACATTCAGAAAAAGGATCCTGTTTCTAAAAGGAATCCGTACATAATAGATTTGATTGTTTCGGTGAGCTAGGTCGTTGAAAAAAAATTTAGGAAAATGGTCCTGTTTCTAGAAGCAATCCATACATAGCAGGTTCCGTTGTTTTGGTGAATTGGGCCTTTCATAACACCGAAGTCGGCACTTGTCTATGGCATTATCAGTTAAGCCCTGCAGATTTCTCTCGTTTCGCTTAATTTTGGCCGGAAATGAATTGTGTCTAATGTATTATCACATATACGAACTCTACTTGTCTTGTTTCGATGAATTGAGGCCTGAATACTTTTGTATATAGCGATTATCTCTTGGTTGAACGAAACCTTTTTTTGTTTCACAACATTAAAACTTGTTAACATATACTGGAATAAACTTTAGGCAAACGTGTATCACGTCGTCTTCGTTACGGATTAATCTGTTATGCTTTCGAATATAGAAGAATCCGTTTTTTTTGTGAAACAATTGTTAATATATATTGAACGATTGTAGTTTGTAGTTGTAGTTTCTTGATGAAATGTGTTTGTGTATTTCATAGACTGAAGTTATAAATTATACTTTCAGGTTTATTGAATGGTTTTATGATGGTTCTCATAATGTATATAAATGTACTGACAGTAACTCAATTTTTCTTTGTAGTTTCCTCAAATAATTATTTTTTTCAAAAAATTAGCATCTGTGGCATCACAGAATGTTTCACAAGAAGATTACTACTTCTTTATATATTGCTTTTTGTTAATATAGAAAGTTTTTTATGTGATTACTTCAAAAAAAATATGATCAAGCTTGTGGCCATCCTTTTTAATATATTACATAGCATGCCCGGAATGATATTTTGAAACATTCACTTTCTGTTTGATAGCCCATTGTGATTGATTTCAATTTATTTCCACAAATGAATATATATAATACAGTGCCACGTATGAGGTGAGCTAGTTTTACGTATACTATACATCTCGTATTATTATAAGAAGCAAATAAGTACTTGTTAAAAAAATATATTCTACAAATAGTTGAAATAGTATACAGCTAATAGTTTTGATTGAAGTAGAATGAAATGAATGCGGGCTAAAAGACTTTGGAACAAACTCAATTTCTTTATTCCCTTTATAGTTCAGAAACATATTTTAATGACTTGACACAAGTTGATAATATAAATTGATTACAAACAATAGAACATGCTGCGTGGAGTGAGTGAGGAGGAGAAGAAGAAAACTGTTTTGAACATAAACGATGAAGATCCGTCTCGGAGATGGAGACCCGTCACGTCACATTAATTTTAATTGGGTTTTTATAGTTTTTTCGCGCACTTTCACATTGTCTTCTAATCTCCGTACGAATAGGACAAGCGTGTGGTAAAAGTGAGAATCGAAAATATCGTAGTTCTTGATTGAAATCTTAACGTAAAGAGTTTCTTCAAGCAGCAAAAAGGAAGCAAGTAGCTAGACATTTCTTTTTTGAGTATGCCGACTTCTTCTTCACATCTTTTCAACAGCTCTAATTCAATCAGAACAACTCTTTTAAATTTCATCGACAATCCTTTAAAAAATACGATGTAGTATATATTGGGAGATATTTTTGTGTAACAATATTTTCGTTGTTGCCACTATTTTTTGAGCCCTACAGTACCTCTATCCGAATGTTTTCACAATAAATGTAAAATCGTGATATACGAAGTGTCAAGAAATGTAACAACAATTCTACTTACCATCAATTCCGGTATTTTCCATCCATTGGGATGACACTTCATGAAGTCTACCCATAGTTGAGAACTGTTTTGTGATGGCGGCATTGTAGCCAATAAATCCAATGCTAATTGAATGTGTTCCTTCAAATATGAAAAAGTAGAAAATAAAGTATGATGACACAACATGTATCAACAAAAATGTATTGGAGTTTGTTTCACTATCCAAAATTCAAAACAACAGACAAAATGTTTTTGAATATCAAGCCAAAAAAATCTGTATATTTTGAGATAAAAATATAGTATGTTCCCTAATTCTAATAACCATATCCTAATACTGTATATATTTAGAAATAAAAACACATTGAGCAAAATATTTCAGCATCAAGCATTCGTTGTAAAATTTAAAAACTTTAAAAATTGTAAAATTTAAACCCTCTACTTCTATTTTATACATAAACAGTATTGGCTCTCAAGTTTTACTACCATACAATATAATTTTCAACATTTATAATTTTTATCAGAGTCTCCACAGATTTACATACTATGTAATTCAATTCTCCTTTTATTATCTGCCTTCTTTGTTTCTTGTTTGTCCTTATATGCATTGCTTCTGCCCATGAAATAAGGTGTCGTTGTCCTTTTCGCTAGCTGTTGTTATTTTTAAATTTTTCACGGAGCAACTTTCCCATTTTGCTAGATCTTTTTCAGAGAGAAGATATATTCAGATGATAGAATATATCTTACCTACTTTAATCATAGAAACTTTGCAAGATTGAATTGAATTGAAGAAGAATTTTGAAAAGTGAAATTAAATTTCGTGAGATAAATTTTTGCCATGGCACCATTATGCGATTGTTTCATGAAAAGTACATACACATTTTCAATGTGTTTATTGAAATTTCAACACGTTCTTGTTTCAATTATTCCTTTTGAAATTCACTATATTGGTCAGGAAGGAATCATTTTTAGCTCGAAATATAATTTTTCTGCACTTCACTCACAAGCTACCTAGATATACAACCACCTTCAATCTACATTCGCTCGGCGTTCATTTTTTTAAATAATGAAACAATATTCAGCAACCTTTCCCAACAAACTATCTGATGCTGATTAATTAAGTCTCAAATGATCCTCCATTATAGAAAACTTCATAGATTGTTATTAAACAATTGATATTTTATACTCTTAGCCTTTTACTTTGTGTTTAGTACTCTACTGTGAGTTCCTGTGTTATGATAGTTATCCTTTTTAAGCAATTTAGTTTGGTGCGGTTGTCTATACCATGGCAAACAACTCTGTTTGTGAGTGACCACGGTAAAATATACAGTATGAATTAATGGCCCCTTAACTCACCGCTGGAGGCAAAAAAGAAGGTGAGATAACTCTTGTACACGCCTAACTGGCTGGCCATCTCCAAAGGCTTTCAGTCTGTCTAGCCATAAATTTGGCCAGAAGACCCAGCGTTGTCCCTTCAAACCACCCTTATAATCATTTTTTCTTTCTCTATAAAAGAAAGCTTAAATAACTAGGCCAGCCATAAATTATAATATGAAATGTTGTGGAAGGTTGAGCTGGGTATCCTGGCTACAGCCTCTGCTGTCTAGTGTAAGTGGCGGCTTCTCAAGTTTGTAGATACCGATGATGGCGTAAATAAATAAATCTTAGTGTTATATTTCCTTGTCTGAAAACAGGGTAGAGGGTGGGGAACAAGGATGCAGTAGTCCGTAAACCGCGGAGCGCCCTGCAGTGCAGCGGATAGACGCAGAAGCGATGCGCTCCGCCCTGACATGGTCACCAGGTCTCTACATTATATGGATTCTTGGATCTCCTGAAAAAATCATCATTATATCCATTTTTTATACATATGGTCAATATATCAATATTTAGAAGCCCGTTCATTCCAGTGCATATGGACATAATATCCATTCTACATTATCGATATATTGTCCGTTTTTTATAGTGAGGATGTTGTAAAAACAAAGCCCTTAGAAGTCAAAAAAGTCATAACGAGGACATTTTAAACCTTGTCAAAACCCAACCCAACAACTTTACTATTTAAATCTGACTGTTCAAATCTTCGTTGTCGAACCATTAACTTTTGATTAATCACGATAGAAAATTCGAAGAGCTTAAATTTCTGATTTGTTGAATTTCCGCGCCCGAAGGCGTAGGAAATTCTTTAAAACCGTCGTTTTTTCTTTTGGAGCATTTTTTGAGAAAAAATCGACCCTGGGATTTCACGTTCCTCTGATTTTTTGTTACCTAAATGTCATTTTAGGCCAAAATTGGTCCAAAAATTAAAACCACTTTGTTTTCCAAAAAAATTGACACAGTTAACAAAAAAAGTATGCTGAACATGATTGTGACATCAAAATTTCGATTTTTGGCCACCTTAAATGTCATTTTAGGCCAAAATTGGTCCAAAAATTAAAACTACTTTATTTTTCACAATATTTGGCTCAGTTAACAAAAAAAGTATGCTGAACATGATGGTGACATCAAAATTTCGATTTTTGGCCACTTTAAATGTCATTTTAGGCCAAAATTGGTCCAAAAATTAAAACTACTTTATTTTTCACAAAATTTGGCACAGCTAACAAAAAAAGTATACTGAACATGATGGTGACATCAAAATTTCGATTTTTGCCCACCTAAATGTCATTTTAGGCAAAAATTGGTCCAAAAATTAAAACTACTTTATTTTCGACAAAATTTCGCACAGATCACAAAAAAATATGCTGAACATGATGGTGACATCAAAATTTTGATTTTTGGCCACCTGAAATGTCATTTTAGGCCAAAATTGGTCCAAAAATTTAAACCACTTTATTTTCGACAAAATTTGGCACAGTTAATAAAAAAAGTATGCTGAACATGATGGTGGTATCAAAATTTTGATTTTTTGCCACCTGAAATGTCATTTTAGGCCAAAATTGGCCCAAAAATTTAAACTACTTTATTTTCGACAAATTTTGGCACAGTTAATAAAAAAGTATGCTGAACATGATGGTGGCATCAAAATTTCTTTTTTCTCAACTAAATGCCGTTTAAAACCATAAACGTTTCAATCGGAAGACTTTCAACCATGAATGATAGGCTATAATTTTTGTTCGCAGTTTCTTTTAAAGTGTGTGTTTATTATGACACGTTTCGTTTTGTTTGCGTTTGTTGTAAGATGTAATGTCACTTGTCAATTAGCAGGTTGTCATCAAATATTTTGGTAGCGAGCGGAAATTCTTATAGAACCCAGGGCTTCTTGTTTCCATTTTAAAAAAGCTGCAAAAGATAAATAAGAATTTCATGCATATCGTTACTTATCGGTACTGGCATGGATAGAACTTGATGATGTGGTTACAAAAGATTGCGTAACAAAGCGTACGGCGGTTCTTATTATTAATGGCAATTAAAAATAATTAAAATACCCCGATATCGAATTGAACCTTCGATTTTTTTGTAGATTAATGGAGCTTATTCTGTTCACCGCAATTTTGCACACAAAGAGACGGAAAAAAGGTATAACTGTATGAATTTTAAATTTTGAATTGATTTGGATTATTGTTTGTTGCAGTATGAAACTAATTACTGCACACCATGTTGTTCTTCCATTTGAACTACCACCTTCAAAGATGGATTGGATTCGAACCAATAACTTTCATGGTTTCACAACAATAGACATTTGCTTGGAATTCACAAAATTCAATGTCACTTCAAATAAAAACACATCATAAAGCTTGTTGTTACAAAATTAATTGTGAGTTAAAAACCCTAGCTAAGTATTACAGGTTTATTGAAACTGTTGTCTCCTTGAATTAACAAACTTTAGACTTCGCCAAAGTTTTTATTAAAGTAAAGGGTGTAGCCAGCTATTTGAAAACTTTTGTTGCAGCCAACTGGTATTCGGCTATTTTTGCTTTTTAGGCAAATTTTTTAAAAAATTCACGTTAATTTAAATACAACCTAGACCCGGGACGACGTTGTACTTATGAAACATAATACAAGTTAACCTGGAAAGAGGTCAGGGAAGGGCAACAAAAAGTTAGTATGTATCACCATGCTCGACAGCATGACTACATGTATTAATGTAACTGTTTCTCTTTTATTACTTGCAGAGTAATGAATTACCCAATGGGTTATAGCATATGCTTGCCATTTATAAAACAACGCCTCCATCCATGATCGTACGCATTTAATATTTTGCAACGTGAAATTCATCCTTGAACAAAATTTAAAATTTTAGGCCTACTAAATATCTTGAATTAACATTTAAGGTCGATTTTGATCACATGAAACGTGTACAACTGTTCTAAATTTTAACGAGCTTGTTCGAAAACGCATGCTGTACAAAAAAGCAAGGGGAAACTTCATTCTAGTCAATACACAAGCAAGCGAACTGAATTAAGTAATAGGGGAAGATGTTCTATTAGGGTAAATATTTAGGCAAGTAGCCAGGCCCATCCATACCTACACATACAATACTAAAAACAAAATTTAGGAAACTATTCCCGCAATAAATACGATATTGAATGTATTGTGAAGCTAAACAAGGAAAAGCTTATTCTGATTAAAAAACAATTAGACAAGTAGCGAAACCTATCAATTCATCATTAAAAAAGTATCTTGGGGAATAACCTTACGCAATATAAAAAAAGAACAGAATAAAAAAACGTCAAACGATCACTTTTTTCTATTCAAAAATCGAAAGGGCGAGTAGCACACGCGTGCGTATATCATTGCATGTGCATACATCAAAGATTTTGTTAAAGCTCTCTCGCACCAAATGAAATGTTCAATGTTCTAGTAAGCAAATAAAAAAACCTTTCTTCTACTCTGTAAACAGGCAAGGGAGCAAAAGATCCTGCAATACAACCTAACAAAGAGATCTGATAAAAACGACATCGCGAAAGGTGAAGTATTAAATCTCTTGGTCGGCCAATTCGAGACTTTATTTCACTCAGAAAACAGGCACGAGAGTGTGAGACCCATCCATACATCATTTAAAATGAGAATTTTGGAAGTTGCTTTTCACGCTGAATAAAAAGTTAGATATCCATCCATACACTACTAAAAAGGAGATTTAGATAATATCAGATGTCCTAACATGTGAATTCACAGGAAGACTTTATCCCACTCAGTAAGAAGCAGGAACGGGGGAGACTGATTCATACCACCATACAATATTAAAAAGATATTTTGCAAAACCTTCCTTCAGGCGGAAAAAACATACAGCATGTCGTAGCAGACCTGTGTATACAACATTAGTTCTCCTCAGTAAACAACCAAGAAAATGAGAGATCCATCCATACCTTATAAAAATAGAGATTCTATCGATATACATGCATCATTTAAAAAACGCATTTTTTTAATTTACCCTTCTCGCGAATTAAAATATTCAGCACGCCAACCTGGTAGAAAGCTTTATGCTAGACACTAAACAAGGAGTGATGTTTGATGCCCATCGATACACCACTAAGAAGGAGATTTTGGAAAAAAGTCGCAAATACGCTTGTACGAAATAATAAATTAGATGTTCTAACAGCTCAATTCATGGAATACTTTATTTTTTATCTTAACACAGTAAGTTTGCTGGAATGTGGGACACCTATACATACATTTATCAAAGGAGAGATATTAAAACAAACAGTAGATTTGGATAACTATCCATACACAAATAAAAACGATATTTTAGAAAAATAATTGTGTGTCATGTTTTTTTTGCTGTTTATAGGAAGCAGTGTAATTTGATTTTGAACTTTTAATATTTTTAAAACTAAAACCTCATGACAACAATGATAAAAAAGTATATGGACTTTTTTTGTTCGTAGCTGTTAGAAAAACTAATATTGCTAATATTTATAGGACACATTTTAATAGCAGACGATGTTTTATACTGTATAAATATTCATTATAAATAAATGAATGAATAAAAAATGAATAAATAAATAAATAAACTATTCGGAGGAACATAGTTATTAATATAGTGTAACTAGCTATATAAAATTGAGTTATGACTGCATCTTTCACATTTTACCGGCAATGTTAATTGTCTACATTTATAACGACGATATGGTTGCTACGAAGTTAAGTTATATTGCGCTGTACAAGACCCGTTCTTAAAGCTCTCTAGCCATTGAACGCTACGACTTTCTCATAACCGGTTGAAAATAGCTATTAGTTAATAATAGGGTAAATAGAATTTGATTTAGCTAATATTGCGTGTATTTCGACTCCTAAAAAGAAATAGTACTGTAGCATTTTTTTTGCAAAACAGGAAAATTTGTTGAGTTATTTCTAAAAGGTTTTTTAGTAACACTAATTGACCAAGGCAGTTCACAAGATAGCCCATAGAGATCCGGTAACAGGTTCAGTCGCAGATTTTAGGAATAGAGTCATGAGTCATTTTAATTGCAAATAATTTTTATTATTTTGATATTTTTATAATTTTGTTTCTCGGTGTATGTTTGACCCTTGATTCGTCTACTTAAACACTCCTATCTTTGAGTCTTTCAAGAGTGGTATTAGAAAGAATACCTGTCTTTCTTCCCTGCTTTCGCTATTGCCCTATAATTTTTTTGTACGCTTCTCTTATTGAAAAATATCAAAAAGGGAGAAATGAGTTTAGTTTACAGACTAAAGTGTTATTCAATTTTTTGTTTTTCTATGTTATTTGTTTCAGTCACAATGTATATTTTACATGATTTTTTGTTATATATACGTATGTCTTTGTCGGTTTCTTTATCAGAACACGCAATTATAGCAGTAACTTATTACTAAAGTGTAAATCTTTATGATAAATAAATAAATTACTCTGTGAAGCTTGTTTGAATTATTGGCATAATAAGTTCCATAGCAGAAAAAGCTATTAATTATTAATATGAGGGGTGGTAATAAATTGAAATGGGTCATAAAATTTTTCGAAATTTGGTGTTGCTTGTTCAATTTCTCAACACAAGTCAATAATAAAAAAAGGTAGGAAATTAGCTCACTGAAGAGAGAGGGGTATTTCAACTGGCAATATTACCTGTACATATAATGTGACCCTCCTGAAAGTCAATATACTGAATAAAAAATTGACTACTTATTTGAATAATTATGGTATCAAGTTAGCAATATCTCTACACTGTCTCAACTTAACAAGGATTGTCCAGATTTCAGACATTTCTAGCCTAGTTAACTAAGTTTTCTTCGAGATATTAAAATTGATTTTCTTATTTAATAATTTTCCAGTGCAAAACCGAATTAAAATCAACCAATAAACATAAAGCCAGCATGACCACATCTAACATTAAAGATTTCTCAATACTGATCACGTGAGCAAAAAACAATAGAATTTCTTGCCTTAAAGTATTCACAAATTTCTTTCATAAAAGACAAAAAATATCTTCTGAGCAATTGTATTTCAATTGGCATAACTGGTATTTTATTTAATAAAGCATGTTAACATCAAAGATAAATGTATCATAAATGTAAAAAACAACTTTTTAGGACAAAGCATTCTTACTACTAAGTGAGCACACTACACTATTCTTCTTGCTTTAAAAAATAAGATTAAAATAATTCGTTAACAAAATTCAATCTAGCTCAGGCTACAAAAAGTTAATTATATGCTTAACTCAGATATCTTTGAAAAGATGCCATACACTGCCTCTTTTTTCAACAATAAATGCAAATGCACTAGCTCTTTTGGAACATGTATTCAGTATGGAATTAGCTACCTTTCATGTTGATAGAAAATATATTTAAAAAAAGTATTCTGTTTATATAAAAAATCAACTCTGGCCTACTTTTCACCACATCAGATTTTAAAAACTAACGTTTTTCTCAAAAAAATATTTTAATTTTTTTATAAAATTATTATTCAACAGATAACCGAAAAAAACATATCAATTTAAACTTTTTAATAGCAAATTTCCAGAGTTAATGTATACTATTAATAGCATGGCTTTATTACGTATTATGACGTTTAACAGTTAAAAATTTATTGTTGCCAGAAATTGTATCCTGGAAGAATTAATTTTTATATGAAAATTATACCAATAATCATAATTTTCCTCAAAAAGTTACTTTTTGGTCTTATAACAGCAGATCACTGAGAATTTACACAACTAAAAATCTTGTGGTAACATTTTTAAAATTAAAAATCTTGATTTTGTAAACATTATATGCACAAATTCTAAAAAATTATATAAAAAAAATAAAAGTAATTGGAAATATCATCTTTTTTAAAACATCTATGGACACGCTGCGTACAAAAAAAGAATTGTATGGAGCAAAAGATCGAAATGGAACTGAAGTTTAAAAAAAATGTCTTTTAGTAAAAAACACAATCGTTACGGAGAAAATATCACTTGCCGTAAAAATATAGTCTGCGGCCATGTGGAGGGGCGGATGGACATAGCAAACAAAATAGTAGATGATCGCAGTGAATACAACATGGTATGACATAGCCCTCCCTTTGTCATGTATTCCTGCAGTATATATTTGCTATAGGTTACTTCTAACGACAAAGCAATGTGTTTCGTTAATATATTAACACTTTTAAACCACTCCATAAGTGAATAATAAAAAATAAAAAATTGCATGTGCAAATTAACAAATATAGGTTCATTCGTGTTGTTTTTTTCATGGAATTCCTGGTACAATGTGCATATGTTATACAGTGACAGTCTTATCTCTAGTTCTGATTCACTGGTGGGACTGTCAAGATTGAGGCCCCAGACGCCTCTTTAGTTTTGATCTTTAATAAATCCCAGTTAAATGAGATGTTCCAAGGGTACAATCTTAACGGCCCCATCACTGCTTCTCTGCTATCGTAATAACTCCAGTTTAAAATGGTGCCAGGAGTAATTCTTGTAAGTAGATGTTTTTTATCTTCTCTTTTTTTCTTATTTTCTGTGATCGCTTTTACTTTCGATTTTTTGTCGATTTATTATTTGTTACTTTTTCTGTTTAAAGTGTAAATGATACAGTTTCCCTGTAGTGTGTGTGGAAAACCAGTTAAAAACAACAGACATGCAATTTTAAGCAATTATTGTGATAAGTGGTCCCACTGTAATTGCAATGAAATCTATACTTTTGAATACCTATTTCATTAAACAAGGTCCAATGATCCTTGGCTATGCCTAAGTTATGTAAATCATGCCATGCCCTTTTTTTATTCCTCAGATACAAATGTTGTAAAAATATGGACAATGCTCCCACTTCCGTAATAACTAAAACAGGTAACGACTAGTCTCCGTAGAACAACCAGAGAACCGGCAGTACTATGACAGAACGAGTGTTCTTGGTTGAGAACCACCAGAAAATGTTGATGAGAAAAAACAATAGCTGACGGAATCATCAGAATAGCGATCGCTGTAAATGCTCCATGCCTTATAACAAAAAAAAAAAAAAAACTGCAAAATTTCGGTAGAATTTACTATCCCGCCCCTTATTTCCGGGAATATTGAGAATAAATTAGTAGTATATGTCATTATGTTCATTATATCTTTTAGGTTTATATGTACGGCTTTATGCCATAATTAAGAATAAAGATCTATTCACATTCTGGTAGCAGAGGCTAGTTAAGAAGATGGCAACTGGAACAATCATGATGGCACAAAAGTATGGATTGCCCCAATTTTCTGAAGATGGGGATTTTATGGGAAGTAGTTACAGAACTTCCAAAGAAGAAACAAGGACCAGTTGTTTATTTGAGTTTAAATTCAGAAGTACGTCAGCCTTAACGAAAGAAGAATTGAATGAAGAAGATGGTTTAAATAAACTTGTTAATAAAATAAAAGAACTATATGGCATTACTGAAGATCAAGCAATGTTCAATGTTTACGAAAAATTTGAGACCTTTCACCGTTCCAAGACAATGTCGATTGGTGATTATGTAAATGAATTTGAACAGTTGAATCAAAAACTTAAGAGTTTTAAAATTGAGTTACCAACTGCAGTTCTTGCATATCAACTACTAAAAAATGCACATGTACCGAAAGCTACACGTGAACTAACACGTGCTACGGTTCCTTCCCTCACATACGACTCTATAAAAAAACAGATAAAAGCCATTTATGATCAATGTGCTTAAAGTGAAAGTAGTAGAGACAGTAATGATATTGGTGTTGAGCAAGAAGTATTATATGGTCAAAAGTTTGACAGACGACGTTTTAACAATTGGAACACTCGTGGACGTGGCAGAGGTGGTAAATAGTTCAGTGCTAAAAGAAGCCAGTACAACCCTAATGGTCCTGATGGACATCCATTGCAATGTCCCCATTGCAAATCTATAATGCATTTCATGAATGACTGTCCTGATAAGAATAAAGGAAGCAAAGGGCAGGATAAAGTACATGTGCAGTTTTTCGCAAAGGGTGTGGAACAATGCTTTATGGAGCAAGTTGTGTCTGAGTCTTTGAATTGTGCTTTACTAAACTCAGGATGTTCATCGACAGTTTGTGGTAAAAATTGGCTTGACTGTTACATAGACACTATGCCAGAAGGGACAGCTTTAGCTGAAAGTAAGAGTAACAAGTCCTCTAAATTTGGGCCAGGTGGAAGCTTCCCCTCAGTTAAAAAAGTTAACATCCCTGTTAATATGGCTGGAATGCAAGCCCATATTCTTACTGATGTTGTCGATTGTGAATTACCATTATTGTTATCAAAAAAGAGTCTGAAAGCAGCTAATAGCCAACTTGATTTTGTTAATGATAAAGTCACTATGTTTGGAAGAGACATTCCTTTACAACACACGTCAAATGGCCATTACTGTATACCTCTTACACCTAAGCAAGTTGCTGTTAACAAAACATCTCCGGGCGTAAATGCCACCAGAGTTATATTCACAGTCAACGATCTCACTGTAAAATCACCTGAAGAAAAATGCAAAATAGCTACAAAGCTTCACAAACAGTTTGGACATCCCATAGACAGCAGCAAACTGAAAACTCTTCTCCAAGATGAAAATGTTGAAGATAAAGAGTTATTTCAGCAAATTGACAATGTTACAAACTCTTGTGACACATGCAATAGATATATATGAAGGCTCGATCAAGGGCCAATTGTCTCACTACCAATGGCCTCAGATGTCAATGAATGCCTTGCCATGGACCTAAAATTCCTGACAGTTAATCATAAAAAGTTAACCATACTTCATATGATTGATGTGTTCTGTAGATACAGTGCATCAACAATTATCAAATCCAAGAATAAGGAAATTATCGTAGACACAATTCTCAAGCACTGGGTTGCTATTTTTGGCACACCAAACTCGATTTTTTCAGACAACGGAGGGGAGTTCAACAACGAGCTCTTAAAGGGGCACTCCAGTGAAAAAAAATATTTGAAAAAAATGTTATTTTAAGAAGACAATACATAAATATGTCAGAATAAACCTTTTACAATCGTTAAAAATCTTTATTTATACCTTAATGGGGTCTGTAAACATCTTCAATTTTAAATAAATTTGCAAGGTTGCGTAAAGTTGAGAGGACTAGGTCCGAATAAATAGGCATACGTCACATCGTGCAGACAGTCCGTGAGCTCAGCAGCACACCTTCTAAAAGTTTGTTTACTTAGTGTTTATATTGTTCGTTGATAAAACGTCTTGTAGTAATGACGAAGATTTTAACTTAGAAAACATAGAATAGGATAATTAGGATAAACATAGAATAGGATAATCTCTTCATGAAAAAGACTTTACAAAGCTACAGCCACACGACTTCGAACCTCTTGTGTCTCACAAGGGAGAAATTAATAATGATGCAAAGTGACAAGGTGTCTTCTACTAACTCAAAACAACGTTCTGAGCAAAATATTTTTTAAAGAAATAGAAAATATATTTAATTGGCTTTTTTTTAACATTCTTTCCATCACAAAAACTTTATCATTTGTTTCAGTAAAAAAACTTTCTTACTTACAAGCCAATTTATTTTTATTTCACAATTCAGCAATATTTTTCATCCGCACATGCTTTTTTGCACACAAATGCAAACAAATTTTATGTAACGTTGAAATTTTCACCATGATGGAGGACCATTCAAATGCGTGATCGAAAGATCGAATAATGTTCGGGTCGTGATAAGTTGGTAAAACATGAGTATTAATATTGTACAAATAAAAATCATTCTTATGATTATGGTAGGTCATAAATGCGTTGCAGAAGCTACTGACTTATAAGTAGTTGTTTTGACAAAGCTGTTTTAGAAACTGCATTATCAGCATCACATGCAGCCTTAAACATCACAAAGATTGAAGAAAATGAGTACATTTACCCCCTGAAAATATTCGGCATGTCCTTCCATAAAAAAAGCTTCTTTTTTGAAAAACAAAGAATAGAAACTTGATCGCTACGAAAGATGTGTAACTACTTTCTGAGTACGTATATAGCAAAAAAGAAAAAAGTGATTTTTACTGGAGTTCCCCTTTAAGAGATGTAGCAGAACTGTTAAACACAAGAGTGTATACAACAGCAGCAGAATCTCCATGGTCAAATGGTGTATGTGAGCATCATAATTTCATCCTGGAAAATATGATTATGAAAATTGTTGACAACACTAGTTGTTCTGTTGAAAATGCACTTACATGGGCCAATTGTGCCAAGAATGCGTTGCATAATAACCGTGGATTCAGTCTCAATCAGCTTGTATTTGGACGCAATCCAAATCTCCCATCTGTGCTTACAGCCAAGCCTCCTGTTCTTCGAACAGTTACACCCAGTCAATTAATTGCGAATCATCTGAATGCCCTGCATGTTGCTCGCAAAGCATTCATTGAAAGTGAATCTTAAAACAGCACTCAGTCATCAAACAAAGATTTTTATAATGGTGAATTGGTATACTATAAGCGACGTGGAGAGAAAGAGTGGAGAGGACCTGGTGTAGTCCTTGGCATTGATGGAAAACAGGTCCTTGTTAAACATGGAGGAACTTACGTTCGAGTGTCACTTGCAATCAGTGAAGGGACACCGTAGTTGTCAGGAAAGCACAAGTGGAAACCCTCAAGTGAAGAATACTACAACCAAAGAAGAAGATTGCTTTGATGAGATTTCAAACAGCGTAGCGAATGGGTTGCTTGAAAGCGTAAACGATTTTGATATCAACACATCGTCAGAAGTTGTACTTGATGACATTCCTAGTGATCATGCCGTAAATACAAATGAGATCCCTGCTATTTCCCATGCTCAGGTTGAAACAACACATCAATCAAGCATTGAGCAAGAAGTTTCTAACACACCTCGCAATGAACAGTCATTGACAGTGACCCTTCCAAAAGTCAGGGAGAGGGTTAGGTTTATTGATCCTGATACTAATAAACTTGCTGAATTTATGGTTGTTCGTCGTGCTGGTAAAGTAGGAAAATCTGGAGTTGGAGCATATAAGAATTGGTTGAATGTCAAAGATGTTAAAACCAAAGCCATGAAATCAATTGACTTTGAAAACATTTTGGATTGGGAAAAGGTAAACACAGAGTCAGTATATAATGTAGAAACGTCATGTGATGTTAGTGAAGCTCAACATAAAGAATTAACTAAATGGCGTGATTACAATGTTTATGATGAAGTTGAAGACAAAGGGCAAGACATAACCACAACCCACTGGGCGATATCTGAGAAAAGTCATGATGGTAAAACAGAAATTAAAGCACGATTAGTGGCACAAGGTTTTGAGGAGGACACTATTGGTATACGAACAGACTCGCCAACTGTAAACAAGGAGAACTTTCGTCTTGTGTGTAATATTGGTGCAACCCATGGATGGAAAATTTTACAGTCTTGATATTAAAGCTGGGTTTCTTCAAGGTGCCAAGATTGATAGAGTCGTACATCTTCTTCCACCACCAGAAGCTAACACAGACAAGTTGTGGAAACTAAAAACACCTGTTTATGGCTTGTGCGACGCTTCACGCGCTTGGTATGAGACATTATCTAACGAATTCGATAAAGTTGGAGCTACAAGAAGCATTTATGACAATGCATTATTTTTCTGAAGAAAAGAAACTCTCAAAGGTGTAATTTGCTGTCATGTTGACAATTGCTTCTTCGTTGGAAGTGATTTGTTTCATGACACTATCATTGCACATTTACGCAAGACATTCTCACTTAGTAAAGAGAATTCAAAGTCGTTTAACTTTTTGGGATTAGAAATTGAACAAGAGTGTGGTGCACTAATTATTCATCAGCATAATTACATTAGTAACATTTCACCAATTAATTTGACCAATAGTACGTCTACAATTCCACTTACAAAATATGAAGCACGTCAAATTCAATGGGCAGCAAAACAAACTAGACCTGATGCTGCTTACGTTGCCTGTGATTTAAGCACTCGCATAAGACATGGAACAGTTGCTGATGCTCGTAGAGCTAACAAGCAGCTGAAACATCTGCAGCAAACTGAAGTAAAGATTGTTATTTCAAACACTGGAGATGTTAAAGCATCATCGCTCATACTTTTCAGTGATGCATCACATGGAAATTTAATTAATGGCGGCTCACAAGGTGGATTTGTTCTGCTACTGCATGGTGAAAGCAAAATTCTGCCAATTATTTGGAGATCTCACAAGTTAAAATGGGCTGTTAAAAGCGCCATGGGTGCGGAAACCATGGCTCTCTTAGAAGGTGCGGAACATGCTATGTTGATTAGATCCCTAATTAAAGAGATTTTTTCAGTTGATATACCAATTATCTGTATATCAGAAAATAAATCACTTGAGGAAGCAGTCAAAAATACCAACGTCATAGAAGATAAACGATTGTATATTGATATTTGTGCACTTCGTGAGATGGTCGAAAAAGGAGAAATGGGGGAACTCATTCTTACGAAATCAAGTGATCAGGTTGCTGACTGTCTTACGAAAGGCACTGCTTCAGCTGAAAACCTGCTACGTATACTATCCGGTAGAGAACAGTTGAAATACCGTTAAGTTTTGGTTAATTAAAACAAATATAACAGTATGCCAAATGACACTTTAAAAGCATTCTTACATTGTGTTCGTGCGTCTTGCAGTTTCTTTTCTTGAACATACTTTATGATTTTGTTTTATTGAGAGAGAATGTAGTGGCAAGATTGTCATTATGTTCATTATATCTTTTAGGTTTAGATGTATGGCTTTATGCCATAATAAAGAATACAGATCTATTCACAGTATACACTATATTAGTGAAATATTATCCAAATTATACCGTTCTGGGATTAAAAAATCAAGACTCATTCTGTTTCCTTGCAATTTACTCTTCAACGCAATAAATAACAAACCAACATTTCAATCTTTTTCAGTAATTTCAATCAGGAATGCTAATGATTACTATGATAACAACAATAATTGGGCACAGTATGGGTAGGCGGAATAAAGGGAAAAAATTGCGCAAAGCATCAACATTGCCATTACAGCAAAACCGAAAGGAGAATGGCAGCTGAAGTTGTGTCAGTAACAGTTGAGGGCAATATTTGTGTTCTTGTGGCCGAAATACAATCAGAGTTTCCTAATTGAGCCCTAAGGGGCCTTCAAAAATTTTTTGGGGCCCTGTTAGCGGGATATTGGCGGGGGGGTTCAAGTTTAAAAAAAGAATCCGCGAACGATTGAGAAATTTCAAAAATTTGTTTGTGGCCTGAAAATTCTTCGTTCGCGAGCATAATGTCTCATGTCATCAATTCCGATAACTTTTATCTACAAAACACGCCCCTGAGCCTTCTAAGATTTATCCAAATGTATGTATTTCACGGACAGAAATCTGCTAAAAGAGGGGGGAGGGGGTCCAAATCTTAGCGGCGATATCCCGCTAACGGGGACTAAAAATTTTTTTGAAGGCCCCTAATTTTGTCTCTAGGGAATTGCACTGGATTGCTTTTAAATCTAACTTTATCAAAATTTAAGGTTACAGACTTAGCTTTACTCTTTCTCGCAGCCAAAGTTTTGTTTTAAAGGAACATTTTTTAAGCTTTTTTGTTGTAGTTGTCAGAGGGATTTTCTCCTCCTGGAGGTCAAAGTTATTGCACATGCTCCAAGGTCTGACAAATGGCTTTGTATTTTACAGGGCAGGATCAAAACCAGTCAGTAGCCATTTTATTACCTGGATTCTATTCTCGTCTTAAAGCAATAATCAAATTTTGCACATGATAGAATACCAATGACAAATTTCCCTCCACAACTACTTAAATTAGAATATACAGTTCGAATTTCGAAGGAAAAAAAAACATTCGAAATTACATAAGAAACGAACCAACCAAATAAGGGTATTTGTTTCATTTATTTTGAACCGACTTACCCTTCCAAACATTCCAAGTCAGCGCATCGTCTGATTCAAATGTCTTTTCGCATGTTACGCAGAAGCAAATTGTATATTCAGCAGTGGCTTTTACTTTTACTTTTTGCTCATGAGCAATCAGAGCTCTTGCAGTATTGAAGTTTGTACAATTTTTTTTGCATAGGGTCCTACTCGCATCTTTTAACTGGCCTTCGGGTTGTTTTGAGAGGTCCCCTGCTGGTTGTGATAGTTTGTTAATACTTCCTTGTATTTATTCAGTTCAATTTTTGTAAACTTTCATTCCCAGAAAAGATTATCTGTATCTGTATCTATATCTGTATCTGCAGCCAACGTTCCATGTGATATGTGAACCAGCCCACGCTGGGAAGAAAAAATATCCAGAATGCTTTGCGCAACCGTCAAAGATCTATTACATGTATTACAGTATATTACTAAGTATTACAGTGTATTACCAAATACTACAAAATATTACAGTTAGATGTTACAAGTACTACAGTGTATTACCGAATACTACAAGGTATTACAGTGTATTACTGAATACTACAAAATATTACAGTATATTACTAAGTACTACAGTGTATTACTGAATACTACAAAGTATTACAGTGTATTACCGAATACTACAAGGTATTACAGTATATTACTAAGTATTACAGTGTATTACTAAATACTACAAAATATTGCAGTATATTACTAAGTACTACAGTGTATTACTGAATACTACAAAGTATTACAGTGTATTACTGAATACTACAAGGTATTACAGTGTATTACTGAATACTACAAGGTATTACAGTGTATTACTGAATACTACAAAGTATTACAGTGTA
The DNA here is from genome assembly GCF_029227915.1 of Hydractinia symbiolongicarpus. Taxonomy (NCBI): domain Eukaryota; kingdom Metazoa; phylum Cnidaria; class Hydrozoa; order Anthoathecata; family Hydractiniidae; genus Hydractinia; species Hydractinia symbiolongicarpus. The sequence goes on from NC_079878.1 coordinate 11,983,736, forward strand.
TTACTGAATACTACAAAGTATTACAGTGTATTACTGAATACTACAAGGTATTACAGTGTATTACTAAATACTACAAGGTATTACAGTATACTACCGAATATTACAAGGTATTACAGTGTACTACAAGGTATTACAGTGTATTACCGAATACTACAAGGTATTACAGTGTATTACTGAATACTAAAGGGATACTACAAAGTATTACAGTGTATTACTGAACACTACAAGGTATTACAGTGTATTACTAAATACTACAAGGTATTACAGTATACTACCGAATATTACAAGGTATTACAGTGTACTACAAGGTAATACAGTGTATTACCGAATACTACAAGGTATTACAGTGTATTACTGAATACTACAAGGTATTACAGTGTATTACTGAATACTACAAAGTATTACAGTATACTACCGAATATTACAAGGTATTACAGTGTACTACAAGGTATTACAGTGTATTACCGAATACTACAAGGTATTACAGTGTATTACTGAATACTACAAGGTATTACAGTGTATTACCGAATACTACAAGGTATTACAGTATATTACCGAATACTACAAAGTATTACAGTGTATTACTAAATACTACAAGGTATTACAGTGTATTACTGTATACTACACAATATTACAGTATATTACTAAGTACTACAGTGTATTACTGAATACTACAAGGTATTACAGTGTATTACCGAATACTACAAAGTATTACAGTATACTACCGAATATTACAAGGTATTACAGTGTACTACAAGGTATTACAGTGTATTACCGAATACTACAAGGTATTACAGTGTATTACTGAATACTACAAGGTATTACAGTGTATTACCGAATACTACAAGGTATTACAGTATATTACCGAATACTACAAAGTATTACAGTGTATTACTAAATACTACAAGGTATTACAGTGTATTACTGTATACTACACAATATTACAGTATATTACTAAGTACTACAGTGTATTACTGAATACTACAAGGTATTACAGTGTATTACCGAATACTACAAGGCATTACAGTATATTACCGAATACTAAAGGGATACTACAAAGTATTACAGTGTATTACTGAACACTACAAGGTATTACAGTGTATTACTAAATACTACAAGGTATTACAGTATACTACCGAATATTACAAGGTATTACAGTGTACTACAAGGTAATACAGTGTATTACCGAATACTACAAGGTATTACAGTGTATTACTGAATACTACAAGGTATTACAGTGTATTACTGAATACTACAAAGTATTACAGTATACTACCGAATATTACAAGGTATTACAGTGTACTACAAGGTATTACAGTGTATTACCGAATACTACAAGGTATTACAGTGTATTACTGAATACTACAAGGTATTACAGTGTATTACCGAATACTACAAGGTATTACAGTATATTACCGAATACTACAAAGTATTACAGTGTATTACTAAATACTACAAGGTATTACAGTGTATTACTGTATACTACACAATATTACAGTATATTACTAAGTACTACAGTGTATTACTGAATACTACAAGGTATTACAGTGTATTACCGAATACTACAAAGTATTACAGTATAATACCGAATATTACAAGGTATTACAGTGTACTACAAGGTATTACAGTGTATTACCGAATACTACAAGGTATTACAGTGTATTACTGAATACTACAAGGTATTACAGTGTATTACCGAATACTACAAGGTATTACAGTATATTACCGAATACTACAAAGTATTACAGTGTATTACTAAATACTACAAGGTATTACAGTGTATTACTGTATACTACACAATATTACAGTATATTACTAAGTACTACAGTGTATTACTGAATACTACAAGGTATTACAGTGTATTACCGAATACTACAAGGCATTACAGTATATTACCGAATACTACAAGGTATTACAGTGTATTACTGAATACTACAAGGTATTACAGTGTATTACTGAATACTACAAGGTATTACAGTGTATTACCGAATACTACAAGGTATTACAGTGTATTACTGAATACTACAAAGTATTACAGTGTATTACTGAATACTACAAAGTATTACAGTGTATTACTGAACACTACAAGGTATTACAGTGTATTACTAAATACTACAAGGTATTACAGTATACTACCGAATATTACAAGGTATTACAGTGTACTACAAGGTATTACAGTGTATTACCGAATACTACAAGGTATTACAGTGTATTACCGAATACTACAAGGCATTACAGTATATTACCGAATACTACAAGGTATTACAGTATATTACCGAATACTACAAAGTATTACAGTATATTACTGAATACTACAAGGCATTACAGTATATTACCGAATACTACAAGGTATTACAGTGTACTACTGAATACTACAAGGTATTACAGTGTATTACCGAATACTACAAGGTATTACAGTGTATTACTGAATACTACAAGGTATTACAGTATATTACCGAATACTACAAAGTATTACAGTATATTACTGAATACTACAAGGTATTACAGTGTATTTCTGAATATACTACATAGTAATACAGTGTAAAATACGGGATATTACTATGTACTACACTGTATTACTGTATATTACAAAGATATTATGCTAGGCACTAGTATGTATACTAGGCAGTATTATGTGTTAACAACATTACGACGTTGATAAATTGCTTAACGTCGTGTGTCGGATGTCGTTGGAAGAATACGACAATGTCGGATACGACATATTCACAGACTAAATGGATCCTTCCATGAAGTGCTTCCCCATATTCTTTCTCGACATTTTTACGAAATTCAACAGTAATGGCAACTTTACGGAAGCCGATAGGTGCAAAAAATCTTTTTCGAAATTGTATGAGAATGTTTTTCGAAATAATAAAAATGTTATTCGAAATGTACGATGGCCCCTATGGCTCACTTCTCTTCTCAATCAACACACTTCTTTTCTTAGTCAAAACACTTCTCTTCTGTATAAAAACACTTCTCTTCTGTATAAAAAACTACTTTGTGGCGCCATAGATTAGTGGTTATAGCTCTCGTACTCTGTGCGGGAGACCGGGGTTCGATTCCTCTTGACGGCGATTCAACATGAGCGAGTGAATGTTACCATAGCCCTGGGTTAACCCAAGCCATGTGAGGGAAATTGGAAAGATGGCACACTGTGTGGGCCGTTGGATGTTGCCGGGAGTTGTCTAGTAGAGCGCGGGCTCTAATTGGGTCTGCGTAGCTCAAAATGAGCATTAAATACTCTAGGACTCTCCATCTACGCCATGGCCCCTCCTGGAAATAATAGACAGGGTATATCCCTCGATATTTGTGAGGCTAGCCATGTAAAATATGCACATCTATCTATCTACTTTGATACCCAAAGTTCTCTTCCGTTCGAAACACTTCTCTTCCAAGTGCGAAACACTTCTCTTCCAAGTGCGAAACACTTCTCTTCCATAAGCTCGAAAATTTCCCAGACTGAATCTGGTCCTTAATATATGAATTTATCCAGATCTTGTTTATGAATAAATGGCACACCCCGGGCCCTGCGCATAGGAAATTTTAGACCCAGTAAAGTTTGCATAAATTCTTACGGGCATATTAACGTTTCTGCAAAATTAGATTTTCGCGGGAAAAACTTTGCGAAATTACAAGCTATATTCTTATACGGTCCCAGAAGCGTAATACGAGATTGCTTTTTTTTATTTAGTTTCCACTAACTTTGAACTTTTATAATTGCGATTCGGCGAAACTAGAACGTTTTGCGGCTTACAATTGACCCTACTTTATCCGGGAATAAACATTGATTGTGATGTCTGTTAGGAACAGAACTCGTGGTTTACAAATACCAAGATATTTTTTTTGCAGCAATGTTGGGAAAAGAACTCGTGGTTTTGAAAAAACAAGATATATATTTCTAAAATCCAAGTATTTTACATTGTTACAGGTGTTGTATTACATATATCTTTTGACTGCACAAATCAAGGCAATATAATAATCAATAGCTTCATGAGCTGTATCTGGCTTAAAGGTTCCCTACCGCTAAAAATCAAGTTGAGCTCATATTAAAGATCTTTGAAAGTTGTCTATAAATCTTTTTATTTTTTTGAAAAATCTTTATCCGTTCTTGAGATATTTGTCTTAAAAGTAGCGCTAATTATGCGAAATTATGACGTTATGAGTATGCATTGAGCATAATCATGGTATATAACTAAATAAAAAAATTATGTAAAATGTTTAAAACCCGTCAAAGTGAATGGCCAGAAAATCTTTTTAACTCTATATGGCTTTTCAAAAATGTTAAATTAACTCCCTTGCAGAGCATACTCATGACATCATGCATAATTATTGAATCTTCTTAGTCCAAATTCTAAAGAACCAATCAAGAATTTTTAAAAAAATGTTTAAATTCCTAGACAACACTTCAAGCTCTTTCATATGAGCTCAACTTGATTTTTCACGGAGGTAACCTTTAAGTTTGGAGAAACCCTCCATTGGAAGAACTGTTTCCGCAAATTCAATAAATTCAGGCTCATTATCGTGATCTGGTACAGATAGTTCGCTAAATTCTTCTAGCTCATTAAAAGATCTAAAGTTTTTTTAAAAGACTCGCAACAATATAATTCTGGAACAAAGTACAATGTATCAGGCCTTCCACGGGGAGCAGTAGAACCTTTGCTTGGTGCTAACAGATGTTAATCCAACGAATCGCAAACTCATTAAGGTTCTTTCTGATCAAATCCATAAAGCAGTAGCGTACACATTCAGCAATAAGTGCATCACCAGCATCTAAAAATCCTAAGTGCAAGTTCCCTAAAAATAACCTCCACCAACTTGGTCTGTCTTTTGAAAGTTGTGACCAAAAAGACTCAATTCTTTGTTTAGCTGTTGGTGTACCAACAATAAAACTGCCAGTGCCAGCATATTCGTCATTATGCTGAGATCTTAATGCAATCTCAACAGCTTCCAAAATACAGTTTCCAGTACCATCATCAGACCTTATTCTTGTTGAAAAAATATGTCACATGGCGAGGGGACTGGTCCCGTGTAATAAACCTCACAAAAGGTTAAAATTACGGACCAATAATGTAAAATTGCAGACCAGATTTTAGAATTCAAGTTGTAAAGAGCCACATGGAGAGAAGTGTTAAGTGTAGAAGAGAAGTGTCAAAACACTGAAGAGAAGTGTCAAAATACAGAAGAGAAGTGTTTCGTTATATAGAAGAGAAGTGTTTTTGATTTGGAAGAGAAGTTAGCCATAGGGGCCATCGTAGAAATGGTGAAAATGTTTGCCGAAATAGTAAAAATGTTATTCAAATTAGTAAAAATGTTATTCAAAATGGTGAAAATGTTTGCCGAGAAATAGTAAAAATGTTTCCCAAGAGATGGTGAAAATGTTTCTCTAATAGAACTGGGGGACGAGTAAAGGTCTGGTGCTGAGTATAATGGCGGTACCCTTAAGCTCCCTTTTTAGCGGGAAAAGTAAAGTAAAGAGAATGAAATGGACAGTCCATGGAATAGCCCATGGACATTGTCCTTTAGCTTTATTTTATATTCATCATGTTTTGCTCTAAGTGTGGTCATAATTCAACTACTTGATTGATTTTCAGGGAACCTGAGAACTTCCACTCGACCAAGCATTTGTATAGCTACCGTCATGTTATCACATGAATAAATAATTGCATATTCTCCCATGTTAAATCCCCATTGACACTTTCTCCAGTAATAACTACTAGGAAGTTTAAAGGGGCGAGAAATCATTTTTCCGTTGAAGTCTGTTTTCCAATAGGTAGCGAAGCAGTCGTTTTTTTTTGAAACTCTGCATTCTGATTGATTATTGTGTTGAATCTGCGGCGCAAAGGTAAAAACTTGTTCCAACAATAGTTCGCCTGGGTGGGACTGTGTGCAGTGGGTAAAAAGGGCCAAGTCTCTAACTCTTGCTAAAATAGCTAATTTCTTATTAATTCACCTACCAAGTACCAATTCGGTTGTATTTTCAGGAGATTAAAAGAGATGAGGTCTTGTACCTGGTTACCAAGTCTTTTTACGCCTTGCGGTCATAGCCTTTCGCTGTGTTCTTATGGTCAATACAAGATATATGGGTCATGTATTTTGAGAAATATTTTCTCTTTTTTCAGGAAACATTTTTACCATTTCGAAAAAGATTTTTCTTTTTTGGAAGAGTATTTTACCATTTTCACCATTTTGAAAAAGATTTTCACCATTTTGAAAAAGATTTTCACTTATTTCGGGAAAGATTTTTTGCACCAATCGGCTTCTGTACAACTTCCTGCTTCCTAAATAAAGCAGGAAGAGAATTCTAAAACCAAGTGTAGAATGAATGTTGTGAGCTAAAAATGATGGCATTCACAGTTTTGCTCCCTGGGTTTCTTTAATTTTTCTCCAAACCTCTTTTCACTTTCTGAATGTGTTTCTTTAAAATTTAACATGACACACAGGCGTGGTTGTTAAGTTTTCACCTGGCGTCGTGCATCATATAGCGCAACTAAATTAATTTAGATGTGCGATCATTATGACACACCTCAATTTTTCTCAGGTTGATGGTTTTAAACCTTATCGAATGATTTAGGTAAGCTTAGCAAATTTTATCATTAAATTAATTATTTTATTTTGAAAGCCTATTTATTTAATCAATTTCTTTTTACACGAGGGTGCCAACTCGCCGCAAAACCCACTGGGGCTGTCGGCAACTTCCAGCGTTTTTTAAAAAAACTCAAAGTTTAGCCCGGAGAAACCCGAATCAACCTGAAACAACATTTTTTTAAACATTTATTACCATGATGTGTAATTTATTCTTTTAATGTTGAGCAGTGGTAGTGGATGTTAGACTTAAACCTCTGGTTATGACGGAGGGTTAGTAAACGAAATAATGATGCGTATATTTATATTAACATAAACGTCTGTCTTCTGTGTAAAGGAAGTCCGTAGATACTTTACAGTACAGCTACCGCGACGTTATAGCGCATTATTTGCATATCGGCACATAATGGCATGGTGAAGGCACCCAATACCAAACATAAACATTATGGTAGACTAATAGTCATATACTTAACAGTGGAAGTTCTGAAAAAACTGTTTTTATCTCATTTATTTGGTAAATATAGTTGTAATAAAATCCCACAAATATAATAAACTGAGAGTAAAACGACAAAATAGCACCTTCCTCTCTTCGCAACAAAATTTATATGAGAACAATGAGCCTCCCATGCATTACATTTCAGGCGGTTTCGGACGGGCCCAGGCTTTTCTGTGTGGTTACAGACGAGAACCTTGAAAAAACGCCCACGGACGCCCTAACATATACGGCGAGTCGGCACCCTCGTGTTTTTACTTGTGGCTGAACTAATTATAACAATGTAAACAATGTAAAACATACGTTGTTTTAGATGTTTTGCTAATGTTAGCAGTAGCTACATATAGAAAAAAAATTTGCTGAAAGTTAGTTTATTCGCTGCCTGTAAGGAGTAGAGGTTAAAACGCTGATCAAAATAATGTATAGGTTCATATGTTCTCGACTAAAGCCTAAGGGGAGGGGGGAGTTGAAAAGACCCACGAAAACCCCTAAAAAAAAGAGATATTGAGGATTCAAGGTTTTTTGATGACATAATAAACCTGTTTAATCCGAAACAGATTCAGGGACCCAGGTTTAGGAAACTTACCCAATTTGGTCCCTAGTTACCTGTGCAGTGAAAAATGACTGAGGTCACCATCTCGTTTCCAATTTATTTGGCCTCAAAGTTTTAAGTGCATTGTAATTGTTTCACCTGATCGGACCTCTAATCATGACTGGCGCGTAGAATCATTGCAGGTTTTGATAAAAATAATCTGCCATTTTTCAATGGTGTTAAAATATTTGTTTACTGCTTGTTACGGAGAAGAAGTTTTGAGAATTATTCTAAAAAATTTTTCAACACCTATAAGGGACGATCTCCACAATCGTTTCACATTTCATACAAACTGAAATGATTATGATCGTTTTGAGATCGTATCATAAATTTTTAAAATCATTTACAGATCGTTTCATGAAATGAAGGTGAAACGATTGAATTTTATTTGAAACAAAAAGCTTAACAATGATACGGAGTGGAAGCAAATGGGATACGAATGGGAAACGATTCGGAAACTATTTTTAAACGAATGCAGAAAATACTTTTAAAATGAATTTTCGAAAATAATTCTGAAGCGAATTGTTCTCCCAAAACAATTAAAAGACAATCAAAAAGGTGATAAATTAATTGAAAAATTAATTTTTAGACATTCCTTTCTCACTTCAACAGGCGTCACAAAAATATGCACGAAACTTTCATTGAAACGTAGTTTCGAAACCAACTATGACTATATTTGATCTTGTTTTAATAGTTTTTTTTAAAAAAAACTACAGCAACAATCCCTTTTTAATGGGTTTTAACGATCTCTGACAATGTTTGCGTTTCTTACGATCGCGTTTTGATAATTTTAAACGATCCACAGCGATGTTATATCTTCCTACGGTCCCATTTTTATGGTTTTTTAACGATCTACGCCGATGTTTTAGCTTTTCACATTACAGATCGTTTAGAAATTATCTAAACACGATCGTAGGAAGGGAAAATATTGCCGTAGATTTGATATATATAGGTATTTTAAATAATTTAATAATAAAACTTCTTTAGAAATCAGGGCGGATGATAAACATAATAATGATAATGGTGCTAAATTTGAAGCGATTTTGAACGATTTGTACTGAAACGATTTAACAAGCTGTTGAAACGAATTGATTTTGATATTGTGAGATGATTAAGATCGTAATGTTTATATCTTTTACGAAATAGTGTTTGTATGACTTAATAATGGCCGTATAGGCCGAAATGTTGTCAATATATTTAATTGATGAAACTGGTGATATATACACACCAGTATCTCCAACATAAATTAATAATTTTTTATTTTTTTAAGCCTGCAACTGAAATTGTTTCTTCCGTATCTAATCTGTTTCCACATCTATTTTTACAAATAGTAGATTGTTAGTAATATTCATGATGATGCTTATTCGCTAATCTAAATGTCTGGAACTAAAACAAAATATTAGGAAAAAGTAAGTACGTAAAATGAAGTAAAAACAAAATACTACGAAACAAAAAGCAAAAGACAACTAAGTCAAAAATTGTCACTTCCAGCCTATTTTAAAGTCAGAAATTAAAAATTTCACAAAAGCCTCCTTTATTTTTGGAAATGATCTCATATTGTGCATGATACACGATCCTTGATGTTAAAATATACCTTTTTCACTATATATACTGTATGTGGATTTCTAAAATTTCCTTTCTGTCCACATCCATACTTAAAGTGTGCTGCATAATTAATTACATGAAAATATATATCATCATCATCATCATTCTCGGCTTAACGTCCGTTTCCATGCTAGCATGGGTTGGACGGGGTATATTAATGACCCTCTTCCAATCTGATATAGACTGTGTTAGATCTAAACTCAACTTCCTCTGTATCAAGTCTGTCCTTATAACCTCCTGCCAAGTCTTTCTCGGTCTGCCTCTGTGCTTTGCCCCAGGAACTATCAAGTCTCTGCACTTTCTTACCCAATTATCCTCCTCCATTCTTTCCAAGTGCCCCAGCCAATTCAATCTTCTTATCTGGATAACATCTTCAATTCTACAGAGACTTATGTTAAACTCACAATATGTGTATGACTAACCTGTAGGTTATCTTCACAGTTCTCCTAATAACGCAACACCAAATAAACCCAATTGATTTACACACAACACAATATATACCACTATTATAAAAACAATGATTTCACCAGCAAGATTGGTTCAACACAAGTAAACCCCACCACCAATTGATTCTTATTAGTAATCGCCTAGAATGGAAGATTAACAACTTAGCCTGCTTCTTAGCATGATATATGAGTTTTAGTAATGAACACATATGTTTAATAATAAACGTGTTGGTGGGAACTAGGCTTCATGGTTAAACTATGTCCACTCATCACATAATAAACTAAGAACTTTACCAAATATTAATAAAAAAAATAAGACATTTATGTTCACAATTCATTTCTACTGACAATAAGCGATAAAACTTGCATTCTGTTGCACTCATTGTATGTAAGTTTAGAGTTATATTATATTATGTTATTATTTTGTTTTATCTTTAAAAAAAATTTTGTTTTAGTTAAATTATACAATGTTACTACAGCATGCAAAGTACATCACTTTAAAACTTCATTCAATATCATTCCATATTACTGGCACAAAAAAGATGTTGCATCGTACCATGGTCATTCCACCCTTTTTACGTGTTATCCAAGAAAAGTATCAAGACAAACTTGCAATAAGAGATTCTTATGGCGTACATACATATGAGGACATTTTAACATACAGCAAGCTTATATCTCAAAATATACTGACGTTGGCTGATAAAAATAGGCAATTGAATCACAAAACTGGATTGCTATCTGGCGAAAGAATTGCGTTTCTATGTTCCAATGATGTAATGTACACATCAATTCAGTGGGCAATATGGATGAGTGGTGGTATGGCTGTACCATTAGCAAAATCACACCCTCAAAGTGAACTTGACTATGTTATTAATGACTCTCAAGCTTCTTTAATCTTATCAAACACACAGAGCAATGAAAGAATATTGCCTCTGGCTAAAAAATACAATCTGCACACTATAAACATCGATGGTGGATTGTTTAAGGACATCACAGAGAAACATTTATTGCAAAACTATGTTCGCATAACAGGTTTGGATTCAGATATTAACATCCGAAAAGATGAAGCAGAGACTTTTCAGGATAAGTGGAGTGCTGTGGATTGGGAAAAGAGAAACGCCATGTTGATTTACACAAGTGGTACTACTGGTAGGCCAAAAGGCGTTGTTGTGACCTTTTCTTCCCTTCAAGCGCAAATCAAAACTATTGTTGACACATGGGGTATGACTTCCTCTGATGTTACCTTACATGTTCTTCCTCTGCATCATGTGCATGGTGTTGTCAATGCACTTGCTTGTCCACTTTGGTCAGGTGGATCTTGTCTAATGTTGTCGGAATTTGCTGTTGAAAAGGTATGAAAAAATATAGCCTTGCAATTTTCTTTTTATTTATTGTAACTTTTTTAAAACAAATTTTTACAAGTAGTGATCATTAAATATTGTGAATTTCAAATATTTATTTTGGATAATCATGAAAAAAAGAATGTTTTTCCATTTTAATTAATTTCAAAATAAAAGGTAATAATTTCATTTCAAATAAGGGTGCAACTCTAATTTGAAAAAATAAAGATTTACTTCCTTTGTTGACTAGCAGAGTATTGCTGATTTAAGTAAAATGTAGGTTGATAGAGGCCTGTGCTAGGAGTTTTATGTATTAATAGTCAATAAGGCCAGTGGAAAATCCACTTAGGCAGAAAACCAATGACGTCAGCAGTGCATAGACAAAAATTTATTTAAAAAACTTTTTTAGCCGTTGCCTCTATTGTGTAGAGCTTATATATAGGCTCATGTGCTTTTGACAAACAGTTAAAGAGATATTGGGCTTTAAAGGTATTTCAATGACTTCATCAATCTGTTGGTTCCAAAATGGTAGTATAACACAGCTTTGGAGAGCTTGCCCAATTTGGTTCTCAGTGGCCCTTAGTTACCCATGCAAGAGATGACTCAGTTATTTTCAGCCTTTTTAAAAAATATAAGGCCTTAAACATAAAAGTACAATGCAATAACTTGGTTAATTTTTTTGTCCGGTTAAAATGAAATAGAAGAATAATGATTAGGTGGATATGTAATGATAGTTTAAAAGATAGAAAAAGTTTAGATGCATTATGAAGAAAGCTGAGTTTTCTTAGCATTAGTATTAGTGGAAGGTTAAGAGCTGACATTCAGTTTGTATGCAAGCGTTGCAAAGGTGAGATTATAGAGAATGAAGTATTTCCAGCTTTAATGATGTACAACAGTGGCTCGTTAGAGATAGTTGAGAACTTCTGTTACTTGGGTGATATGTTGGGCAGTGAAGGGGGTGTTGGAAGAAGTGTTACTTGCAGGATAGGTTCTGCTTGGAAAAAGTTCAGAGAGTTACTTCCTTTGTTGACTGCCAGAGTCCTGTCAATTGAGGTAAAAGGTAGGTTGTATGAGGCCTGTGTAAGAAGTGTTATGTCGTACGGTAGTGAGACATTGGCAGTGAAGCAGGAAGATCTTGACTGTTTAGAAAGGAATAATATGAGAATGGTTAGGTGGATGTGTAACGCCAGTCTGAGAGACAGAAAGAGTTCAGATGAGTTAAGAAGCAGGCTAAGTCTCCGTAGAATTAAAGATGTTATCCAGATAAGAAGATTGAATTGGCTGGGGCACTTTGAAAGAATGGAGGAGGATAATTGGGTAAGAAAGTATAGAGACTGGATAGTTCCTGGGGCAAAGCCCAGAGGCAGACCAAGAAAGACTTGGCAGGAGGTTATAAGGACAGACTTGATACAGAGGAAGTTGAGTTTAGATCTAACACAGTCTAGATCAGATTGGAAGAGGGTCATTAATATAACCCGTCCAACCCATGCTAGCATGGAAAACGGACGTTAAGCCGAGAATGATGATGATGATGATGAGAGGAGTTAAATCCAGATAAGAAGATTGAGTTTGTTAGGACATATGCAAAAAATGGATAATTGGGTAAGAAAGGTAGAATTGATAGTTCCTGGTGCAAAGCTTAAAGGTAGACTTGGCAGGAAGACAAACTTGATTTAAACGAATTTGAGTTTAGAACTACCATGGTCTAGATCAGAATGAGAGAATGTCTTTAATACACCCCATAATATACCCATGCTAGCATGGAAAATGGTAGTAGGCCTATGATGTTAAGACATCAGAAATTTTCTTTCCCTTAGGTATAATATTAAAGAATTCTTTTCCAAGACACACAAAACCTTCATTATCAGTATTTATATTTATGCTTAAAGTACGAAAATAAAGACATAAAAGAATGGGCAATCTACAGTTCTTCTTGTATTCGGTTTATTAAATGATTACTCTGTGTAACAACCACCTTTATGACTCTGCTAACAGTGGGAAATTTCAAAACCAAATGAGCAACATGACCTTTATAAAACAACCAGATTTTGATCTTTCATTACTTATTTATGAGAATACTGTAATGTTATTTCTGCTAAATTTATTTTTCATAATACTAGATCTAGTTTTTACCAAAAATAATAAAACACTACTGTTAGAGTGTATTCAGTTCTGACCAGTCCATCAGTAAATAAATAAAATAAATATATGTGCAACAAAAATTCCAATGCATAATGAAAAATTCTATAGGTATCACCCACAGTACATATTTGCATATCTTATCACATTGCATACCTCATGATCTCATTGTAAGCTTGCACTGGTGTGCATTTCACTTGCTGCCACTAACGATTAGAGTAGAAGAATTGTGTCAAAGTTCCATGTTCAACTGCTGCTTGACTGAAGTCTACAAAACTAAAAAAAATTTGCCAAAACACCAATTCTCAAAGAAAAAATAAAATTGGGATTGATTTTTTCGTAAAGTTAACTGCTGCAACTTGACCTGTCTAATTTTCCTGAAGCTTGGAAACAACATTTTTGGCATGGTTAATAAAGTTGCAAGGAAAAACAATAAAATTGTAGAACTTATCTTTATGTTGCAAGCTACAACCAGCCTGTCTAGTTCAAGTTCTTCCCTATTATCGATATTAAATGCCATTCTCTGCCTGCTTTGTTAATACATATGCATACATGTTCACAATTGCAAAATTTCTATATAAAATTAGAAAGATTGAAATCGCTCTGTCCAGTAACCAATTATTTTAAAGAAAGCAAGCAAATATTAAAAACTAGGCTTTCTCTATAAAAAATACCTTTTGCATGTATTCCTAAATAGGGTTAATAATGTTCTTTAAATGTTTCTTTGTATGTTTAACTAAACACTTTAGGTGTGGAACCACCTTTTGCAAGATGATAATGTAAATGTTTTCCATGCAGTTCCAACCATCTATGTAAAGTTGATTGAACACTACAAAAAGAATTTCACGTCTGCTGCGCAAAGAAATCATATTCGGAAAAGATTGCAGGAGAAAATGAGGTTTGTAGATTCATGTAAAATTGGAAATACAACAAGACAAATAATGTAAAACGGCTTATCATACTAACATTACCAATCATTAAATTGATCCAAAGAATTGCCTTTCTGTAAAACTACTCAGGAAGGTAAAGAAATTTTAGTTAAACTTAGCAGTGAATTAGTGATCTATAGCATTAGAGATTAGTTAGCCAAGATATTTAATTCGGCGAATTCATCACCATTAAAAATTATTATCCGTATTCAATAATTATTATTCGTTAATTATTTGTTAAAAATTATTGGTGTAAAAGTTTACATGAATAACTGCAAAGGTTTGTTAGTGCCTAAATCTGGATGTAGATCAGCAAAGAAAGTTTGAGTCAGTTTAGCCAATTGCTTTTAATAATGCATGAAAACCATTGATGTTAAATTGCAGACAAAAAAGCAATCATGAGTGCATTTTTTCTTTTCTTTCTCTAGTTGTTCTTCTGGTTTCTTGATAGGGTAATGATAAGTGGTTCAGCAGCTTTACCACAGCCAATACTTAATAAGTGGAAGGAAATAACAGGACATGTTCTTTTGGAAAGATATGGTATGACAGAGATTGGCATGGCCCTTACAAATCCACTAGAAGGGAAAAGGACGCCAGGTGATTTTAATTTGGAGAAGAATTAAAAATTTAAAAAAATGTCCACTGCATATTTTATATAGAATTTTGATGATGATGATGATGATCGTCATCATCATTCTTGGCTTAATGTCTGTTTTCCATGCTAGCATAAGTTGGACAGGGTATATTAATGACCCACTTGGGTGAAAAGGTGTTTTAACAAATTTTATTTCACTTGAAGTTTCACTTCAAAATTTTAGCAATCACTGACCATAGCAGTAAGAATAAAACACCATAAATTGAATTTTGCTGTATTTTAATCTGCAGATAAAAAATTACTTCACAAAAAATATTTTAATTCACATTGCATTTATTTAAATGGAGATAGTAAGCTATGAAATTTCTTCTCACATTGTATTCTTTTCTTGTGTTTTTACAGGAGCTGTAGGGAAACCTTTTCCCACTGTCGAGGTCAAACTTATGTCTGCAGATAATAAAATGGTTGTTCAAGGTGATAGCAAACAAATTAGCGTAAATTCATCTATCGAAGAAAAAATTGGTCAGTTATTTGTGAAGGGTCCGTCTGTGTTTAAAGAATATTGGAACAAACCTGAAGCAACACAGGAAGTGTTTAATGAAGATGGTTGGTTTATGACAGGTATGTTGGGTGACTTATTTGAATAAAAACTATAAAAAATTAAATTAAATTAAAAGTTGCTGTCGTACAGTACTATCTATAATAATTTTTATACCGCTAAAAGTATATACTAATGAATGCCACATGTGTTTGCAAGTGTTTCGAACTGTATTTGAGAAGTGTCTGAACATTTTAGGCCATTTTTAGGTAATGTTTTTCTGTTTTCCCACTTATAGTTTTGCAGTGTTGGTCTGAATAATTGGTCTGATTAAACTGAAATTTTTATTAGGTGACACAGTAATGTACGATGAAGAAAATTGTATTTTTCGTATTTTGGGTCGAACATCTGTTGACATTGTTAATAGCGGTGGTTACAAAATAAGTACATTAGACATAGAACGACATTTTCTTAGTCACGATAAAATCAAAGAAGTGGCTGTCGTTGGATTGCCAGACGAGACCTGGGGCCAATTAATTACAGCGATAGTTGTTCTAAATGAGGATTGCTTTTTCTCGTTAGAAGAAATGCACGACTGGGCAAAAGATAAAATGGCGTCATACCACATTCCTAAAAAGCTAAAGATTGTTGACAGTATCCCTCGTAATGCAATGGGGAAGGTAAACAAAAAAGAATTAATTCAGGAAATGTTTTCAGCTTAAAAAGTTTGTAAAGGTTATGTTGCGCACATTCTAAAGTCTGCCACAAGATTTTATTTATCAAAGTTTTAAAATTTAGAAATCCTGTCTTAGCAAAGAACATTATTTATTTTGTAGATTTTTATCAAGGGCTTATTTTTTATTTTAATAAATGTGGTAGAATTATAAATCACTTTACGTATTTTAACTTTCCAGTTTTATTCAAAAAATAGATTTTCCAATGCAAAAAATCTTTAATGCATTTTTTAAAAAAAATGTAGCATACCATTGAAATACTTTTTAGTAAAAAATTTCATATAGTTATGTTTCATTCTTAATATTTACAATTAAAATTACCTGCTTACTTGACAAATTTTAAAGCAGGAATTTTCCAAACCATTTATTATCTGGTGTCATCCACATAGTATGCATGCATTAGGTTCTTCAAAATTTAAATTCCTTTTCCCTTGCACACAAACGTAAGCTTTTGCTAAGACATACACTTGACATTTTGTTTATTAGATTTTTTTTTAGATTCGTCACAATTACTAAATCTATTTTTATTTTTACTACTGAAGTCAAATTTCCAATATAAAAAGAATGTTTGAAATATTTGTGAATGAAAAAATGTGCCAAACTTCTACTAATATATTTTATTGTTTCAAAAAATTTTATCAAGAAAATAAAGTAGTTTTGAGATTTTGTGATGCAAAAAGGGTATGCATGTACTTTGTCTTGACAATCCTCCTTCCATCTTTGGCTTGACCCTTTCTCTCCTTCTTTGTGAAGATGCAATGTAAATGCCCCTCTTTTCATTTATTGTTAAAATATTTGTTGTTGTTTTTTTTAAGCTGTTCGCTCTAAACTGACCTGCATTAATCTTTTATCTCTTTTTTGTCTGTATTACAATTTGTTTTTACTAAACTTTTGTATGATAATTTTGTTGTTAGTTGAAATGTGTCGCTGGGGATAGTTCAAAACTGCCTTTTTGATATACACTGAGAAGTCAGAGGTTTTCGAAGGGTGAGGTGGGTGGAGGTGTGTTAATTATTAGTTAATAAACTTTAAGCCTTGTTAAGGCATGTTTGCATTTAGGTGTTATTGTTAGTATTCTTTTGTATGATAATTTTGTTTGGTTAAAAAAATGTCTTTTTAGCAGGAGAAAAATACTGTTACATTTTATCCAAATCCAGCAATTATTATGAAAAGCCAACTTTTTGGTATATCGGGCAATCAAAATTAACATGTGTCTTACAAAAGCTATTTTATTCCGTAACAATATTATGACACTTTCGCTTAGTTGGTTGATAATACACTTTGTAATTTTAAATATTAAGCATATGAAATCTTTTTTAAAGTTCAATAGAGAGTTTTTGTCTTTAAATCTTGATCCTAACTATTCAAACTAAAAAGGATTTCATGTTTATTTTGCACACACTAAGTCTTTCTGACTTTCTCTTCTGTCATTGTTATGATTATTAAAAGTTGCGTATTTTTTTAAATCTTTATAAAATTACGTTTACATTTTTTATATATTTTCACTTAGTATAGAAATGTAAGAAAATAGATACAATAAAAATGAAGACCGCAGAAGATGATGCCACAGTTAAAGATGAAATTGAAATAAAGGTCATCAGAAGCAAAGGATTGGTATGTCAACCTTCTGATTCTTTTCATGCTTTATTACATTGCCAATTTTTATTTTTATTTTTGTTTATTTTCATTGTATAAGCAATGAAACTCTGGACATTGTAAATGCTGTAATTTTCAACATTTTAAAAGTACATTTATTAGAGATGAGTATAAAATAGAGACTGGGTGTTGATCAAATAAAGCAGGAAATATCTACAGCTATACCTTTGTCAAAATTTATCACAAATGAATTTACAGATATTTTCTGCAATAAAGTTGTCTTTTTCACTGTCTCTATCTAAAAATAGAATTGAAGACATTGTTTACCTTTTTTATATTCGAATCCATGGAGAAACACGATCACCTTTTTTTGAGGGCTTTTATTAAATTTTTCAATACTTTACGAGGAAATGTTTGTTAGAAACACGTGTAGGTTGAGATTTGAAAACGCTTCTTGGTGCGAGACTATAACCAAAGTAAGTAAAATGCTAAGTAATTGTAAAACAATACAAAAAGCATAAAAAATTTGTGACTTTTGATAATTTTTGTTTTTCTGCACTAGAATATCCTAGGAATACTTCCGGGTAAACTTCCGTTGTATGGACAATGCTATGTGAACTCTTAATTTTTTATTCTAAGTGTATTCTTGTTGTCTTTTGTAGCGAGGCAGTAAGGGACCTCAATTTGTGGTTGTTGCAAAAGTCGAATTTGGGAGTACAGGCTTGGGAGAGTCATCAAAAGTTGAAGTGAAACCTGATAACGAATATGCTGTTTTTGATTTTACTTCAACGTTGGAAGTTGTTGCAAGTGAACCATTGGTTTTGGATGAGCTAACACAGACACCTGTTGTGGGTATGTTGCTTAAGCCTTGTTTACACTACACAAAGTTTAAAACATATTGGCATTATCGTTTTTTTGGTGTTAAGATGTCAGCGTTAAAACTGATATGTTAACATTAATGTTACAGATGACTTCACTGGGGGATAAATAGGCAAACTATGCTGATTTGCTTTTAAGAAAAATGTTAAAAATTAAAATATCTCTCTTGGCATGATTTTTTTTTATTTCTTTTAGTGACATTTAGCGAGATTTTACCGAAGGATAAAAAATCGAAAGAAGAAAAATCAAATGTTTTAGGACAATGTTGCATCGATCTGTTGCCATTAATCAGAGGTAAATAAAATTTCTTTTTCTTCAGGACTATGTTGCTAGCTATTTTCTAATGTCTTTTATGCTTTTACTTTATTCATGAAAAATTAGGTTTCATGGACAATAATCAGCCTTTCTTCGGTTTGGAAAAAGGTTTTAAATTTCCACAAATTTACGCTGCAAACTTGAAATCTCAAATTAGTATTCCTTTAGTGCTGACATAAAACTAACTTCTGGCCTGCATGTTGAATGTTTTGTTAATCTTTAAGTTTCCTAGACTTTACCTGGGTGAAAGTTGTAAATAATAATATATAAATACCATCCATAATCAATGTTGTTGGTGTGTAATGCAAAAATCCAATTTGTTTCAGGTGATCTTAGTTACAGTGTTATAGAATACATCCATCCTGTAAGCGCGACTGTTGCTCCTAATGAAAGTAGTGAACAAGTTCTTGTAAGTAGCATTTTAGAAACATTTGCTTCATAACCACAAGAGACTTCTTTATCCTAATTTTACTAATTCGTTCTAAGATTTTGATCTGTAAGGAAGCCTGTTACACTAGTCGGGGTGAAATCCCAGAGCTAAAATTTGCTCCTGGGTAAACAAAATTTGGGTTACATGTAAAACTTACCCAGGAGTAACTGTAAAAACATTTCACCTAGGGCATAAAGAAAAAAATAGTCATGTGATTACAATTTTTTTTTGCAACATAAATCTGTGAGTGGGATTAAGTTGAATAATTTGTTGTTGTTGTACTATATCACCATTATTAATGTTATTGTATGTTTAACTGTGCTATGAAAAGAATGAAAAAAAATCGTGCAATAAGAATATTTCAGTTCAAAATTAATTTCATCCTGGGGTGAGATACATGTTAACATTGTAATTATCAACTAGCCTAGGGGTGAAATTTCGCACAGAGCAAAATTGGGGTAACCCCAGGTTGAAAACTTATACATGTATAAGGTTAATTTTATCCAGAGCTATGTGTAACAGGTGCTTAAAAATTAGTCAGGAATTAGCTGCCAAAATCTTAATAGTAATTGTAAGGATAGTCGTTAGCCCATGAAAAAATCCACGGGTTCGCCTGTGCTTTTTACACCGCATTGCGTCCGTCTCGCTACCTGCACACCTAAGCTACCATTTTGCGTGACAGACAGAAGGACGGACAAGCGTATACGGGTATTATAATATAGATTTTAATTTTATTCCTCTAATTCGAAAACTTTTTATTCAAATATTTGCAATTCGAACAAATGTCTTGAATTCTTTCTTGATGTCTACTGTAGCTAGTTGCTGACCTGTGTATCAACTCCTTAGCAGACCTGTTGTTTAACCCTAAAAATCCATGCCGTTTTTTTATCTTTTAGCATGGTATTAATTACTCTGTTAAAAAGTATTTATAACGCTGTTAGAAAAAGTAAACTATTTTTTTTCTGTTATTTTCTTATATTTTTTATAACTAGCCTGAAGTTGAAATTTCAATATCAACTGCAAACCCATTGATGACTCCTGAACAGTTGAGCTCTTGGTAAGTAAACAAGTTTCTAACTCTTCCTAAAACTCCCCAAAAAATAAAATCCTATAGAATCTAAAACATTTCCTGATGTTTTGTAAAAACTCTCAAGGCTCTCCTATGTTTTTAGGCAACATGCATGTGTCAAACTCTTTTGGTGGGGTATAAGTCCAAAATATTTATATATTTTACATCAGCTAATGCAGAAACGAAATTTCTTTCACATCCTTAATTCTTGTGATTTTAAGTTACGTTTTCACTAATTCAAATTAAATAAATAAAAAAAAGATATAAAAAAAGAGTTCTTGATTGCAATTTTATTTTTAATTATTTTAGTAACCTGTTAACAGTTTGCATAGAAAGTGCATTTTCTCTACCTGAAGCTTGGAATTTGAATGGTAGTCAATATATGTACGCAGCATGCATGCCTGTACCGATAACTGCCGAAGTAAGCTTTTGTAACAGTTTTTCCAATTTTGCCAGTCAGTGATTTTTGGCAATTAATTTTTTTTATTATTATTAGGATTATTGTCAAAACATAAAAATGACTGTTTATCGACAGTATTTTGTATAAACAGTATGTTCACATAAATTTAGAATCTTGTTTGATTTCTTGCAGAAAGAAGCAATGGTGCTTGTTCCAAGTGGTTTGTACAGAGCTGCAGGAGAAAAGGTTAGTGTTTTAGATTTTTTTACTTATCATAAATTTCAGTTTGATAGTTAGTTTTTATTTTGAATAAAAAGTTGGTTAAAAACTGTAGTTATCTATTAGAAACTATTCATTGCTACTACTAATAAAGCTTATCTGATTTACATCTAAATCAAAGTATTAAGCTTTGAGCCTGCATAATGAATTAAATAGGTTCATTGACTTTCCAAGGAACGATGAGTATTGCGTACCAGACTTTATTTAGTACTGGACTTGAGTATTACCACCTTACTGATTGCCTTAGAGTGCTTGTTTACTTGGTCACAGAATTATTTTCACTGAGCCACTGTTATGTTTCTTTCATTTTAGGAAATGTCAGGCCAGAGGAAGTGGTCATGTGTACCGAATGCATCAGGATCTTGTCTCTACATACCAAACACGTAAGTTTATCACGATAATAATTTAATAACGCTTGCTGTCTGTCTTTGAGCTAAAAGTTACCTAAGCTTACAACTGTTCAGGATCATTACAAGAGTAAGCCTTTTCCTGTTTGCTTCCTTAATATATAGTTATGGTTATGGTGGAGTTTTGTCAAAACAATAAAATCAATGAAATAATGATGACATCATTATAAAAAATGTTGTTGATCTAACGGTAGATGCCCTTTATTTAAGACTAGAGTAATATTTTATACTAGCTTTCTATGATTTCAAAACAGTATGTAAGTCAATTGCAAGATGTTTTGGATGGTTTTTCAAACAATTCTAGACTTAGTATTTTATGACAGTTCACCTACGACTTAAGTTTCTGTAATTTATATGACGTTTTGCATGTGTAGTGTCTTGTAGCGGAGATGATGTGGTGGTAGCACATTCGACTTGTAATCATAAGGTTTCAGGTTCTAGTCCCCACTCCGGCGCACATTAAATGCAGTGTTGTCAGTCCATTTGGTGCCATCTACTAACCGCTAACCGACTTGTGTGGCAGGCAAGCAAGTTAGAGCAATGCTATACGTATTTCTGGCGGTAATGTAACATAGTTACAGTCGAAGGGGAGGAATAGCCAACCGTTAGGATGGAATCCCCTAGGACGTTAGACTTCCCGTTACTTACTTACTGTATAATTATGTTTTTGCAAAACTGAATTGATTTTCTACATTCACTTGCAAAAAATATAATCAAAATTGTGAAAATATATATATGTATCAAAATGTAAGTCCTTAATATTTCACAACTATGTAATTCAATAATTTAGAGATTTTTTTTTTAAAATGCAATATGGGACATCTTTAGGCTTCCCCTTTGTGGTGGTGTACATAAAGATGTGTATATGCTTGATAATCTCATATTTTTGTAAATGCAACTGCTGTTCAAAAACATCTATTTTATTTAACTCAATTAACTCTGAAATTTTATTGTAAGCCTGTGATTTTCACCTTTCAACCAAAAAAAAAAATAATAATAAAAAAAAATAAATGCACTTTTTGAATTTTCACTGATGTTCCCAATTTATAGTAATACATGATGTATTTTTTAATGTAGAGAAATTCATCACAGTGCTTATGAAGATGAAGATGGTGATCTTCGAAACAGAGAGGCGAGTATAGTTTTGTAGTTTGTGAAATATCTGGTCACTTTGATGCGATGAACCGAACGATTTATTTTGAAGAGATATAGCGTGGTCTTCTACCTTATGGCAGGGAACTACAAACCTCTTTGTTTATAGTACAGTTTTTACAACTGATATTTTTTAAGTTGCCAGGAAAACCAGTTTTCCTGTAGTGAATAGCAGAATGAAAAATCTGAAATTTATTTTGAGATAATGAAAATATAAGTATAGTATTACATTGTATTCACTCATATTAGGACATGGAGTTTCGTGTTGAAGCAGAAAATCAAAAGCCACATATTACTTGGAATTCAGAACGGAGATGTTTTTTAAGTTCATCTTCCACAGAATGGTATGGAACTTTTTAGATTAGATATAAAGCCACGTATCTGTACTTTTTTATGCCTTTATTGCGCAAATGTTTGTGTAGGTTTGTTCAGAAGTGAAGAGTTTCCGGATTTTGTGTTCATGTGAAAATTACATGCTGATATTTTTGGAGTTGGTCAGGTGTCTTTAAATTGATCTTGAATTTGTTTAAAAATTAATGTCACACTTTTATTAAAACCACAGACATCTGGGACCTTTTTTTTGCCTGATAGTATTCTATCCTGCCCTCTGAAATTATTTTTTACAAAAATCAATTTCTGTGTAGTTAGTATAGATGGTGGACTATTATTTTCCAGTATAAATATTCTTGTTGACTCTAAGTCCATTAAACTGCATGCAATTCTAAGTTTTGTGATTACTGTCTCTGTGATCGTCTTTTTTTTCTTGATTATATAAAAAAATAGTGTAGTATGGTTTTTTGTTTCTCGTATTATTATCTGTATGCTTTTCTCTTTTTTTTAACAACACCAAAATTTAGCTGAGACTTGATGTTTTTTAAGTTGTTGTAATGCTGACTATCCACAAAGCAAGACCAAATTTGCATGTATAGTTGTTTAGTTAGGTTGGTGTGCCAACCGAAATTGTTTTTTTTTCTGTGAAATAAACTTGTATTTCTTCCAGGCTGGCTGTTACTTACAGGTCGCTTTAATTTTTAAAGGATTTCAGCCTCAGCCTCATGTAGCTTAAGATGTTGCTTTATAAAGAAAAAAAGTGTATTAGTTTCAAAATATTCCTATTTTGCAAAATTTTCAATTCGAGAAAGAGTGTCCTAGGACATTCCAGCTACATTTTTCTGCTCAAACATTACCCAGTAAAGTTTTCGGTTTTGGATGCAATATTGTTGTGTTAAAATAATCTCCTAGTTTACAACAGAAAATTGCCCACCATCGATACTGGCCACTAGAGATTATCAGAACAGTACAACCTACCAATGTAAAAGGCAAAGGGAAAGAAGAGGAACAACAATCTAGCTACCATGGAATTGCATATGTTGATCTGGCACCACTTCTTTATCCTGGTGTCAGTAAAATACGTGGGGCATATCTTGTACACCCTTACAGTGAGGTGGACGCAGAGGAAAAGCTTCAGCGTAAAGGTGTTATAGATGAAGAGGTGGTAAAGACAATAATTGGTGTGATTAGAAGCAGCAGCTCAATTGGACAATCAAACAAATCAAACAAAACAGGAAAAGGCGAAGCTAAAGTAAAGGTTTGTGTCAAAATATTTATGCATTGTTGCTGCTAAAATTATATATTTTTCTACGAAGATTCTGATATTCGAATTGCTGCATTCATGTGGTTTTCAAATATTAACCACTCGGGTTACTTTAATGTTCATCTTCCTTTTTGAATTTTTTCATTTTGAACAGGAGATGTATGCCATGTTTGTACTCATCATACCGAATGAATAATCATTAATATGACTAAATTTTCCAGTTAATTTGCCAAGTAATATATAATTCGAAGTAGTAATTGTTTACTTTACCTATTATGATGGTTGAACAGATTAAATAGGTCACTCTTTATAAACGTATACTCTGTGTCATTACCACTGATGCTGTTTTTTTTTCATTAGCAATCTATTGGTATGATCAAATCAGATATTGATGGTGATGGACATGATGTTCTGGAAAGTCAGGTTGGTTCTTTGTTTGGTAGATAAATGCTTCTGGAGTAGTATGATCTATAGTAAAACATTTTGTTCATTTGTGATTATATAACCCAACGCCTGTATTATATATTTCCTCAAAAGCTTGCATTATCATTGATTATTACTACAGATGCCATTACTATTATGGACATAGTAATTTCATTTATTTAAATTTATTTTTTAGCAATATACAGAATCACGTACTTATGTCATTCTTGAATTAGAGTTAGAGAAACCTTTAGTAAAGAAACGAGAATTGGAATCAATTACGGCCAGGTTAGCGCCTCATCTAGAGATACTGATCTTATTTTACTGACTAAATTTTACGCGTTTTAATTTTCGCGCAAGGGAAAAAAAATCTAATTCGCAGGTATTAATTTTCGCGCGATAACCGTATAAAGGTATTTCACGTTATTTTACATACTAAATTTTACGCATTAAATTTTACGCGTATTAATTTTCGCGCAAGGGAAAAGAATCTAATTTGCGGGTATCATTTTTCGCGCGATAGCAGTATAAAGTTACTTCACGTGTATTAATGTTCGCACAAGTAAAAATAACATGGATAAAACATATAAGTCATAGAAAAGATGCTTTTTATTCACTTCAACTGTAAAATTATCCTGGTTATAACGTTTTAAAAATTTTTTTAAATATGTTTTTTTAATAGAGTTGCTGAATTAATTCCACCTCGATCACCCTTTCCCAAAAAAGAGGGAGGAAGCAAAAAGGTATTGCACATCTTTGTGGATTATGTGTTTGGAAAAGTACAACAAAATATTTTTGTTATTTTGTGCTTATCTCTTTTTCAGGTTGTCGACGATTTTGAACAGGAAATCGCACATCTTGCGAATATTTTGTTAGAAGAATTCAGGTATTTGTTTTGTTTTTTATTTATTTGGTGCACGTAATTTTCACTTTCGGTTTAATAAAAGATGATATTGTTTTTTCAGATCTATGTTTGGTGCTGACTTTTCTCCAAATGATCAGGAAGAGAGGTTAGCTTGAATTACTTTATTGTTAGTGTCTTAGTGGCATCTTTTGGTAATGAGGTTGTTATGCATTTGTAAAAAAAATTCCTCTAAAGAATACTAAACATAGTTGATTCCTGTGGACTAAACCTTTTTCATGTTTGGAAGAGTGGAAAAATACAATGTTAGAAAGACGAAAATTTTAATTTTTGGATTAATTTATAGATCAATAACAGCATATGTGATAAACTGTTTATGTTTTAAAAAAATACATTTATAAACCTAAAACACTAAGAACTTCGTTAAAGTTAACCAACAATTGATTAAAATATACGATTAGGATGCTATCTTTGTTAATCTATGATAGGTGTTTGCCAAGTAACTTTGAAATTAAATTAAGAAGTTAAGAGCATAGAGGTATTATAAAAAATATATCTCTATATCTCTATGTTTAGAGGCATAGTTTGAGTTAGCTGAACGTAAATTTTTATTATGGTATTTTTAGGAAACGAGTTTTTTTATATGAACTGAATACCTCTGGAAAATATTACGCTTTCAAAGAACGTGTGAAGGTTTGTTTAACTTTTTTATTAAAAATAGTTTTTTTTTAATTTCTGATTAACTTAGGGGGACAAGGGCAATGAAAATTTAGGAAAATGGTTCATTTTTTTATGTTTTCGTGTGTGGTAGTCACATGTGTGGCTACCACAGCTGAACTTTAGACTTGACTTCATTTGACTATTTTATTCTGCTAGATTGTTTTGTTTATTTGAAATCTGATCAAATGTAGGAATTCGTGTATTTTTCACGTCGTGGACACACTGACCCTACTAAACCTGGTCTTAATTTATATATAGTCACTGTTTTTTCTTTCTTAGTACTTTGTTGTTAAAATAGTGCGGGAGAAGTTCATGTATACAACTAACTTTGACAATCAAGAAGAACTTCAAGCGTTTATAAGCAAACTTTACATATTTCTGCTTGATCACATGAATCTGGGACTTAATAAGGTATGGTTGACTTCTGGCATGAAAATTTCTGGCATGCTGTAGTATTTAACAATTAACTTCAGTTATATTACGCTGAATTGAAGCTCAAATGTGTTTTATGGATGTATAGGGCTAGGAAAATTATATTTTTATTTATGTATTGTTATTTTTCCCTGTGTTAGTACTTATCAACCGAAGAGATGACTGAGATACCACCACCAATTACTGATTCGAAGATGTTGAAACATTTTGCAAAAGAGGCTGAGGTTTGTTAATGGTGTTGTTGTTGTTGTTGTTTGTTTTTTTGTTGTGTTGTTGTTGTGTTTTTTTAATGTGGGTCGCTGTTGAATTATCAGAAATGTTAAAGATCAGGTAAATAATTGTTCTTAAAGAGCGCTAGGATATATTCAAATTCGGAACTAGCCATTTCGTGGATAATAAGAATGTTTTGCATACGAACATTCTCTTATTGATTTGCAGTCCAGTCAGTAAAATCATGATTTTTTTCTACCTTACGTCCGATTGATCTTTTATGGATTATTCCAGTTTCATTAGCGTATGCAGTGCGTTAAGTTACTTTCGAAGGTCTATAAACATTACCGTTGTTAAGAAACTTTTTAATAGATCTTTAGTCACGTCATACACTGACAGATACTATGGATTTTTGTAATAATGATTGCTTTTTAGTGTAAAGGAAACAATTTTATGGTTAAAAAACCTCATTTATTGTAAAGATACAGCGTAATCCTGATAATTTGAACCTCGAAAACTCGAACCTCGAAAACTCGAACTGTTCTTGAATTTCCTTGAATACCTTCTCATAAGCATCGCTCAATAACTTAAAATTCTAGCAACTCCATTCGTTTTTGAATTCCCCTGGAATCTTTAAAAATAACTTTCTAACATAAATACCATTCGATAAGTCAAACCTCTACAACTCGACTATTCGAGTCATTATTCCGTTTCCTTATTCTACACCCTTTGATAACTCAAACTCTGGAAAAGGATGTACACAAAATCTGTCAAATATTCTACATTTCTTAATAAAAAACTGCATACTTCATTTATTTCGAAGAACGCTTGGAGCTCTTTGTTAATCTTTTGGACTTTGAATGTTTTTAATTCAACAATTCCCAAATGAGCGCCCTCCTCCTGAAAAAGCACTATTCCATCGTATAAGTGCTTGTTTGACAATACAAAGGGGGCTCACTCAAGGAAAGCGCCTAATATATGCAGTGCTTATAGAAATTTGTACTTGAAGGTTAAGAATTTGTGTGAAGATAGATTTGTGTATAAGGACTTTCAGAACTTTTTTGTAAATATCAAAATAGAAGGAAATAATAATTATCAATATCGAACCAAGTCATGTAATGATTATGTTTTTCTGCTCTGGATTGACGAATCAACAGAAAGTGTAAATTAAAAATGTATTGAAGTTGAATAATTGAGTTGTTGGTATTTGGCAAAAAAACAAACAAAATTAACAACGGAGTGTGGAATTATTCTGCCCTCTCGAGAGCGCTTTATTTTTCCAGTACTTTAGACCGCGTGATACTTATATCTGGCTTTCTTTAACAATAATCAGTGCAATATACGAAGGAATATATTATTGGCTCTTGCATCAATCAAGCGTGGGGGGTGCGTGGGATTATGCCACAAAAAATAAACGAATGTTACAATGAACATCACAAATAATTTTTTATTCATCAAGGATACATTTTTCACTGTTTATATATAATTGATTTCAAACTGAAATAAAAAACAACAATAACATAAATTACCATTTTTTAAAAAACTTATCTCTTAACAAATTTTTTACTCAAATCTAGTGGATTACTAAGCGATATGGTCACAGTTGAGAGAGAAGTGATATTAGTGCTGCAATAAAGCAAGTGCTAATGATCGTTGTTTTGTAAATTTATAGTTTTCTCTCACTTTAGTAGTGAATATTACTGCTTGCCATTTGTTTTTAAATGTCGTGTGTGATATGGTACGCTCATGAGGAATATTTTATAGTTAATAATATTACAAAAAAACAATTTTTTTTATTATTATTTTTTTGTTTATGGAGGGGGAAGAAAGATATTACTATGGTTGTGCCTTTTGCTTATGACTTTCAGAGAACTTTGAATGGGTGAATAGTTCATCACATGTTGTAGAGACAAAGGTTAAGAGAGAGGAAAAGAGAAAGGTTAAGAGAGAGGGAAAGAGAAGGAGAAGAGAGAGAGGGAGAGAAAAAGAAATTTGCTTGGCTACTGGAGATTGACGAAACGGTCATTTGACTCGATTGCCTCACATTTAAAATCGATTGCTGCACAGAAATTAAAGCTGTACTAACACTAAAGCTTTTACCGTTAAACTTTTGATGCGATGTGAAGTTGGACAGAAATAGACAGGCTCGCCTCGTTTTGACCAGATTTGGGTAAAAAAATAAAATTGTTCTATTTTCAACAAAATTATTACAATTTGAACAAGCAAAACATACTGAACATGTTCCGTTTTGACCAAAAATTATCAGTGTTTGACCAAAAATGATCGGTTTTGAAGCAAAAATGATCAGTTTTTTAACCATTTTTGGTTAAAAAACTGATCATTTTTGCTATCAGTTTTTAACCAAATCAGTTATCATATCAGTTTTTAACCAAATCATATCAGTTTTTAACCAAAAAATATCAGTTTTTAACCAAAAAATATCGGTTTTTAACCAAAAAATATCGGTTTTTAACCAAAAATTAAATTAATGCAATTATAACTGTCTCAATTTATTATATTTGTTTTGTTTTATATGATATCACAAAATGGGTCGGAGTTTAAAATTCTCGTTTCCGATTTTAGCCTGCAGGAAATTTTTAGTATTATCAATTTTCTCTTTTATTTTAAGTATATTTAAAGAGCTGTATTTGCAAACGTTATTGTATTTCTCTTACTACAAAACACATTCTCCTCGAAAAGCTATTTTAAGTTGAAAAGGAAGTGAAACTTTTTCAAAAAAATACGCAATCAGCAATTTGCGTGTAACGTTTAATTGGTTTATATATGTGCTTTTCATCTGTTTAAGATTTCTTCCTCTATGTATTGACCTTGTGTATTGACTTGGAAAAACTTGTAGATTAGTTCACACGCCGTAAACAGAAATCATTTTTAGAACTATTTTATGTAGGTTAAGAATATTAATAAAAGATAGCACGTAGATTTGGATTGAGTATGGTTGCGATAACATGTTTGTATATTTTCGGCATCGCTGTGGCAATTCTTGCTGTCATAGCACACATTATTGGGCTCTGGATTCTCTTTTCCATCAAGGCTGGTCACACTAACCAGAATATAATCATGAAGAACTTTTCGGTATTTTCTCTCATCTCGTGTGCGATGCTTTTGTTTCGAGGAATTTATGTATACGTGCACCACAAGGAGCAGTTGAAGACAGCGCAACTTTACGAAGTTACGAACGGCATGTTTTTAAGTGCGGGAGTATGTTACGTGATTTTACTGTTTTTTCTCAGTATCGACAGACTTATTGCGATCCTTCACCCGTTAAAATATCGAGCTTTATACTCCCCTGCCACCTGTCATCGGTGTATGC
Source organism: Hydractinia symbiolongicarpus (assembly GCF_029227915.1). Taxonomy (NCBI): domain Eukaryota; kingdom Metazoa; phylum Cnidaria; class Hydrozoa; order Anthoathecata; family Hydractiniidae; genus Hydractinia; species Hydractinia symbiolongicarpus. The sequence continues at coordinate 12,013,831 of NC_079878.1, forward strand.
TCGCAACGTGGATATTATGCTTGGTAATTTTGGTGATATTCACAGCTATACAGAATCGACAGGTTCAAATTTACGGCTATTACGCGACGACGTGCTTCGTTTCAATATTACTTATATTTATCGCCATCACTTACGGCAAAATATTTCAGAGCATACGCAGAAGTAACGTCAAGGTTGCTTCGGAGAAAACATACAAACGAAAAAGCAAACAGGTCGTGGTGCCGTTCGTCATTGTTGTCGTTATGATGGTGTTTTACGTCGTGCCTAGTTTGGTGTTGTTGTTGTTTCACAGGAAACTGTCGTATTTAATACTAGCCGGCACTACTTTGTTAACGACGTCGTTGGGCATTCTGTTGGATGGAGTTGTGTACGTGCTGTTTCCTGTTAAGACGAGGAACTACTTGTGCTACAAATTGAATCGATGCATGGACCTTTTTCACATTCCATAAGTAATGCTAATCTATTAAGACGAATCACTGAAAATAAATTGAATTTTTAAGCAAGAACATCAGATAAAGTATCTATATTTTTATTTTAATTTTAAGCAAAGTGTAAAAATATAATATATAATATCACCTTCTTCTTCCATCACGCTCCCCCCTCTCTTTATCACACCCCTCTTACTACCTTTCCACGAACTTGTTTTAGGCAACGTTTGTTTATAAAGGTGACCTGAACGCGTTGGAATTAACCTGCGCGGCATATTTGAAAGCGATGACGAGGTCCATTTGCTTTGACTTTAATTTATTTTAACAAAAATTATTTCCATCAAAATTCAGTTGTTGTTTTTTTTCCTAAATGCAAAACAGAAAGATTTGTCGTTATGTTAACCAAAACTGTTAAATAATGTTTGCTTTAATTATTTAAACTTCTTTTATGTAACAAACTTTCACAGCTTGGTTCTGTATTTTATTTTATTTTTAAGACAATATACGTCATGTTGTCACATTAGGTGTTTTTTTATCAATCTATCAACATACCGACATACCGGTGATACAAATGCTAGCTGGCAAAACTATCGATAAACGCTTTTTCGGCCATCAGACATATTTCGTTTAAGTTGATTAATTTTTGCGAAGACTTTTTTGCAAAAAATAAACTTTCGCGAAGAACTTCTTCAAGAAAAATATTTTTTACGAAATTAGCAAGTCCTAATATTTCGCGAGAATTAAATTTCGCTGGTGATTTTTCTCTCTAATTTATACCGTTTTTTAAGAGCTTTATAAAATTCAAACTGCCGGAAGTTAACTTAACTATTGGATACAATGATTAGAAATTCAAAAGAAAGAAAATAGTAGCTATGAACTATAAAAAACTTTAAATTTCGCGAGAATTAATTTTCGCGAATAGCGAGTTTGCTAATAATTTTGCCGAAAATAATTCTCGCGAAAATAACAAAAAATCAGCAAATCTTAATTTTCGTGATAAATAATTCCCGCAAAAATGAATTCCCTTATAAGAAAACTTGACAAGTATGTACCTGAATGTAAATCTCTGCCTGCAGAGTACACCTGTATTATGCTCAGGTGGTAAGATTTGTAATACTTTGAGAAGGTGAATCACACGCCCGCCGCTGGTCATAATAATAAAAAAAAACCTCGCCTCTGAAAGATAGTTGTCTTTGTCCGGAGGACTTTTTTGTAGGTAGGAAATTGGTGATTGGATACGTCGATTGGGCGAACGACAATTTTTGTGTATAAATTAACTATTAAGTAAAGTCTTGTTCTTACCTCTTTTACTCGACATATGTAGATACAAAAATTGGATTTTTTACCGTAAAAGGCTGAATAAACCCCTAACACCATTGCTTAATTTTTTAGGTGTATAACGGCAGGGTGGGAACAAATAGAAGGCAGCGTGCGTTAGAAATTAAAAATAGGATCAGAAGTAAAAACAAAATTAAAAAATTGGGTATCTGCGTACCAGTGTTTTTGTGTTTTCACACCTTTTTAATCAGCACGGCCAAGAAAATGATATTTTAAAACTAGAACCTTGTTCGAACAAATGCACATGTTGGAAAATTATGCCCTGCGTATCTTTAAACTGCAGCCGCAAGTCGAAAGAAAAACGTCAAAAGAAGTTATAATTTAAAATGATTATTTTAGCTAAATATATAAAAAAATCACATTAAATAAAAACTGTTTTAATTATTAGTTATACATTTAACACGGAATTATATACACTACTATCCATGCAATGTAATGTTTTTGTACAATTTGTTGTAGTAGCTAGTGTACAATGATGTACAATTATATACAAGAAGGATATAAATAGTTTACACTTTAGTTTCGATAATTCTTAAATGTACAGAAAACAAAAGATATTCGTTTCTTTTGTAATTGGTTTAATAGGAAGCTGCTAGTTTCAAATCAAATTGATTTGACCTAAAAGAAAAAAAACATGTGACATCAGATGTCACAATATATTATACATCGTGATTTTATTTGCACAAAATCTTGTACGAGAATATACAATTTCGTACAGTTAATTGTATACAATATATTGTAGCAGTGGAAACTATCCTTAAGAAGGATATGGCATCATTTAACTAAGATAAACAAATAATAAAGAATTATATTTCACTTCTGAAGGCTGTTTCCGTTTGACTAAATTTTTCGCTTTGCAAAAACTCATAAGTATTTTTTTAGCGCATGCTCGCGTTGACAAAATTTTAGATTTGTGTAGTGTACATGCGGTAAGACAAATGCTCCTGAGCGTATGCGATATAGCGAAAAATACAGTCAAATAAAAAGACCCTAAAAGTGTCATTAACCTTTTTTTATCTGTAAGAAGAGTTGCATTATTTATATATATATATATATATTTTTTAGTCAGTAATCCGTGGATAAATCCACAGGTTCGTCGTCCTTTATTAACCGTATTTCGTGTGTCTGGCTACTGCGGTTACCATTTTGCATGACAGACATTTTACGTTTATTATGATATAGATTATATGTTAGGTATTAACATGCACAAGGATGAGGTTTTTCTATCATTTAACGTATGATTTTATCCATATTGTTTATATTTTACACATTTAACCTGCGCACATGTCTAAAATACTAAATAATTCTAGCAGTACGTTCCTACGCCATTGAGCTCACTCTGCTCGAATATTTTCTGTACGTTCGTTGTATCATGGACTTTAATTCTCCTTGATATAATATATACATGATGCCATCCAACATTACTCCAATAGTTAGAACCGGCACGTAAATACCATTGAGGTAGTATGCTTTTAATTTGCAAACAATAAAAATGTACACAGTGCTCGGTGCAATGTAAAATATCGTGTAAACGAGGATGATTAATAATGGTACCCTCAATGTGTGTTTTACTTCGCTTGACCATCTGGTGTTCCTTCCCTTTAAACAGGAGAACATCTTTATGTAAGAAACCACTACAAAGAAATAGGTCAACATAAGTACGGCAATAAGCATCATTCCTGCAACCATACTCTTCCACTGCGTGTATGTTGACAGCGTTGCGATCAGTACCAGTACACTGCACAACCAGGAGAGGTATATAGTGTTGCAGCATTTTCGTGTGGTGTAAAAACAATGGTACGTCAGCGGCCTGGTAACTGCTATTAACCTATCAACGGTTTGAATAACGATGGTGAGGATATATTCCAGTTGAATTGATATGATAGCCGTATTAGTTCGGTTGTAGTGTATTGGTAGTTTCCTATCAGGTTCATTGCGCGCTGTGATTGGTATCTGATAGGTGTAAACGGTGCGGGGCAGTTGGATCAAGCAGAAAGTGATTGACACTACCGATAGGTTTAATAGAATGAGGTGTTGATTTTTCCAATGCCGTCGTGTTTTTACGATGGTGTAAATGCCAGTCAGATGAACCAAGATGGTGTTTGCGTGAAGAAAGAAAGCTATAGTATATAAGATGTTATATATCATTTTAATTTCAATTCTTCACCTCAAAACTGAAACAGCAGACGAAGATATCTGAATGCGATCTGTTTTATTTCTATGATTGTTCCATTTGTTACCTTCTATTTTCAGCAGTAAAATGAAATACATAAAGTTCTTTTCTTAATACTTTTTTCTTGCTTTCCCAATAACAGATATTCTTTTTTTATTCTTCTTTTGACCAAATCCTTTATCTCACCAAGCAGCTTTCAATGCTTCACCTAAGATGTCACGGACAAATTTCGCACTGTTTGCATAATATTTTTAGTTTAAATCTATATTAAATAGAATGTATAATAAATAGAAGTTATCAAAAATATCAACAGATCTTTTTTTCCATAACGGTTCCGATTTACCAAGTAAAGAAAAGACCAGCTGTATCACCATTTTTTATTTTGGTGTATTTATTGTGTAGCTAACTAGTTATTTTTATCTTTCGTTTTTTATTGCCAGCATTCTAAGAACAGCTCGTTGACGTCATAGCTAATTCATGCGAAACCCTAAATGTTGTAAAAGTCACGGCAATGGCGATAAAACAAGTGTATTAGCTCTGCAAACACTTTCCCTCAATCAATTTTTATAAATCGCAAAGTAAATGCGCCACTTATTGTATCAGCCATAATGTAATTTTTTTCTATTTTTTTTTGTTGTTGTTTTGTTTTGGTTTTGCACAACTTGTTTTTAAAGAAATATAGAAGTTGACGAAAAGTTCAACGAAATGATTTTTAGGTCTTAAGGTCTATTCCAATTAAAGTTCTTATTTTTGTGCAACATTTTTTGTGTCGCTACATGTGTTTTTTATTAAAGTAATAACGGTGATTGTTTGAACAATTGTTCCACAATTTTCATGTTAATGGAAACAACCTTAATTAGTGTTAAAAAAAACTTAAATCAAGAAAATGCTATATAAGGTCTGTGCATGAACTCTTCTTTGTTCCTTGGTTTTTGTCAAGCTTGATTTTCATTAAAAGAAGAACTGTTTAGCAACAGATGTACAAAACTGATCGTTACGACTTTGTTTAAAACGCACGAGATGCTGCACAACAAATATTGTAGAAGATGCAATTTTTCCAGTCTCTGCAACGGTTGCAATTAAGGGCTTTATTGGAAACTACGTTATTGTTGTTGTTGTCGTTGTTGCCGTCTTTGTTGTCGTCGTCACCTTCGTTGTTTTTGTCGTCGTTTAAGATCTTTACTATTTCATTGTCTTTTTATCTCTGTAGGTAACATTTAGGTACGATCTTGCAGCGAAATATTACCAAGAGGTAAGAGGTACTAATTATTTTATGGTTTACGTACTTTGAAGAGATTATAACCTTATCAGCGAATGTTCATGCTACTTAAAAAGAAAAAAAAGAACTATTTTAAAGATAAAATATTTTATCTTTAAAATAATAGCCTCCAAATATAGACATATCATATAATATTAGATCTTACGAAGTGTTTTAAAAGTTTTTTTCGGCGAATTTAATTTGATTTTTTTTGAATTTTATTAAAGCTAGGAAAATTGAATTCCCTTGAAGATTAGGGTTTTTTTATCTTGTTGAAAATAGGTGAAAACGTGTACAAGATTTTTAAAATGGAAATCTATCTCAAGCCTTCACTTCACTCTAATACAAAAAATATCTGTTAGGTCAATCTTTGTCCTTAGTACAATATAGTACGACAAATAAATATAAATATATATGACAAATAAAATATTGGCAAAATTTACAAAAAGCTTACGAAATGGATGGGATTAAATAGTTTTTCCCCTGTTATAGCGCATTGCTCGATACAAAGGTGATGTGGAATGCTGGTTGGATTATGGAGTGTTTTGTTTGAGTATTGAAGATACACAAAAAGTATGCCGTTACTTATTTAAATTTGTTTTGTCTCAATTAACCATACAAATGTGGTATTAAAAGATGTGTTAAAGACATCTCACGACTTAAGTGAACTTTCTTAGGTCATTTAAAGAATGGTTATATTGCGCGACCGCTCTTCTGTGAAATCAAAGAATTAGCGACTAAAAGCATCTTTAAGGATATGCAGCTTACATATCCTGCCCGTTCAACATACAACTTCTTATAAAAAAAGTTTAGACAATTACAGTGCGTCCTCCTAAACTCTCTGAAACTATTTTCAGGCTGAAGAATGCATCAGAGAAGTCGTAGCAATTAATCAATCTCACATGAAAGGGTTAGTGTGTTTAATTTTGTGTTTTGTTACGTCAGTAGAAAATTACTTTTATGTTGTGAAAATGATCCATGAATTACCTCTATAAATTGACTGTGTTTGAAAATCGTGACATTCTGCAGATTAAAAGTGTCGAATTAACTTTGTGTCTCACTCTGGACACACGTCTAACATTTCTGCGATGTGAAAGGGTTCACCATAAAAAGTTAAATTTCATAAAACAAACCGCGTTTTCTCATTTAAAACACCAATGTGAAGTTTCTACTTGCGCGAATAATTACCACTTAGTGGTTACGAGTTTTCCATCTCTAATATAATTTTGAAATACTATGGCTCAGTTACTGCTTTTGTTTGTGGCTAAAAAAGTGCTTTTCACCAAAAGATATATTTTTACTATATACCACATTCTCTTGCTTGTCCTTACGTTAAGCTTTCATCTTTTCTTGTTGCAGGCTTCTGTTAAATGCTCAGATGTGTCTTTTGCACGAAGAATACGAGATAGCAGAAGAGTTGTTGGACGCTGTCACCTACATGTATCCTGACTGTGTGCTGCCATGGGCATTGTTAGGTATGCTAAGATTTTTTCTCTATTGATAATAAGTAAAATGTGGTATTTAAGGAATTTTTATTTCCATAATAAGTATTTCCATTTTTTTAATTAATTTGCTTTTATGCTCCAGCAACCTATATCCCCCAGCTGATCTTGAGCTCAATGCCTTAAAAAATTTCTGTGCCTAATTATTCTAATTTATTTTAATTTATTCTAATTTATTCTAATTTAATCTTTAGGTTTATACTACTCTGGCGTGGATAACACTATCATGGCGGAAAGAGCTTTTAAAGAAGCAAACAAACTTCTGTGTGCTAAAGAAGAAGATGAAGAAAAAGAAGAAAAAAAAAGTAAGCTGTTTTCATTTTGTTGTTTTTGCCGAATAATAAGATGTATTAAGTTATGAACAAAAAAAACGGAAATCACGTTGGCTAAGTTGTTAATAGTAAGTGTCGTAGAAAAAAGCAAATTAATCCTCACGCAGAAAAAAAAGGTGTGATATAAAGGTTGATTTACACTGCTCTAAATGTTCTTAGTTTTAGCTCCTGTCGATGAAGATGCAGATACAGTAACGGCGGTAGATAGTGAACTTACAGACAAACTTAGTGGTATGCACATTACGGAATGTATCAAGAAGAAAGAGGATGGCTTAATCCGTGAGACAATTTTTCTACAAACTGCGCATTTTCTTCTGGACATGCATGTCGTTCAGGTTTGTTTACATCTTACTCCGATTTCTTTTACGCCATTGGCACGCCCCCGACGCCCAACGCCATGTGTAGCGTGTCACTAATTAAGTGAAGTATTTGACCTTGAATTTCAGTGACTTTGAGTACAAAAGCGAATTCTAATGTTACGAGAAGGGGGTGAACTTTGAGATTTTTATATGCATTGATTATAAAGCTTCCGCAACCGATGCTTTTATTTCACCTTTTTTAATTCTAGCATGCAGTAAGTAGGTTTCTCTCTTGTTGGAAGATGGTTATATCAAAAAATTCTACATGCGCGCTTGTGTGTGTAAATTTTTTTTTGCTTTTTACTCTTTTGTTGCTGAAAAATTAGTTCAAAATCTTGCAACGATGTATTTTTTATGAATATTGTGATTGACCTGCAGTCAGTTGTGTGTATTATGTAGCAGTTCGTAATGTCCAAAGCGAACATTAACTAATATTTTATAACCGATTAAGTTGTTTTTGCCGGTTTTACGCCTGATAATAAACTCTGGTATATTAATTGATAGTTCTATTATTTCACTGTCATTACTCCAACAAAAATCGTTAGGTTTTCAGGTACAGAAGTTACTCTTCAATTTTTCTATTTTTATGTTTTATTTTGAGGGTATTTTCAACTTGCGCGAAAATTGCACAAAATTTGTACGAATATGAGAATTTATTAGATGTATAGATAAAATAAATGTGTACGATATTAGAAACTAAATGGTTCTCACCAGTTTAGTTAATTAGCTAAACTTCACTAACGTCTATATTTTTGCAGTTTAGAATCACGTGTGTTTTTGTTTTACAGTCAAGTACATTCTTCTTTTTCTTTTTAGATGGCCGAAAGAGCTCTAGCTCACGAGCTTACTTCGCAGAAAGAAATAACAAACGTGTTGTACTATGAACTTCTTGGACAACTTCACATGCAGCAGAAGCAACACACATCTGCTTTACATGATTTTGAGCAAGCACTAGTGTTGCGACATGAGGTGTGTTTTTATTTGATCCAAGAATCTCTACGCCTGCTACAGTAATTTTCAAGTATTTTAGTTTAAGCTTTTCAGGCTACAACTGCAAAAAAATAATAATGGTTAAAAGCTTCCTTCATTTCTAAAAAAGGCAGACAGTAAAAAACTTTTTTTCTTAATTTTTAGAAATTAAAAGATATACAGAAATTGAAAAATATGCGAAAATATTAGCGCAAAATTCTTAATAATTTATTCGTCTTTTTTTTTAAATGTGGATTTGGGGCTGTTTAATAATTTCGTAATGCTAAATTTGTCTTTTTATTCGAAAACATATTTTGAGTGTTGTAGTAAACGTTCGAATTGACACTAAAGTACGATCTACATTACGGAAAAATTCGGGAAAATAAAAACTAAAACGTTTCTATCGCAAATAAATATTTAAAAATATTCATCAAATTTGAAATCGAATACTACCCACCCCTTTTATTTACCGTGACGCGCATCACGAAAAACAGGAAGAACTATCCATCCCCCCCTTTTAATTAGCTTTTTCACTCAATTCAGCTTCTGGAGGTCCAGTTTTGGTGACATGTTGTCACAAGTCTTCCTAAATCTCCACTTCTCATGTTATTCTTCAGCTTCAAGTACACGTTAAGTTTTGGTAAAATTCAGTAATTTGTTGTAGCTGATTAGACTCAGACAAGTGTCTGAGTGAAAATTTTTGATACTATATTTTTGCGGAACGTCGAAGTAAATACATATTTAGGAAGTGTCTAGTGCATATAACGGAGGAGGTAGCTGTTTCATTTTAACGTATTTCTGTTCCTGACTTATGCATCTATGAGTAACTGTCTTCATTAACTATTGATTCAAAGGATTTTTACTAAAGAAATACCCTTAACATTACATATTATCACAGTATATTTCCATCTCTCTTTCAGAACCCAAAAGTCTGGTCATTAAAAGGACACGTGTATTATATAACTGGTGATTTCACTGCTGCAAAGGAATGCTATGAAAGATGCATGGCTTATACTGAGGATGCTCCAGATATGCATGCTGTGTACATTAGATTAGCGAATATCTATCTGGAGAAGGAGAAGAATGTTAGTAATGTGCCAACATTAATATAACCTATATAATGTCTTTTTGCATTGACGGTGTGTCCTGGAACGAAACCTTCATGCTGTCCTTCATATGTTGGGGTTGTTGGTCTACTGTCGGTCCGCTTGTATACTCAAAAAAAGTTATCTTAAGTGTTTCAGACTTCTAACGCCTGACAAAATATTGAGACAAGTTGGCAAGTATCAGAGTCATTTTTAACAGCGAACTCAGGATATTATGTTTTAAATGTGTGGCACCTTTTTTTTTATAAGCAACACAAAAATTTAGTTGCTTAACTTTTCGCATTTTACAAATAACTGATGGAAATTTTTACCTGCATTGTTGTTTTAGTATATAAAAGCAAAAACTGCATACTTAAAAGTTTGCAAGTCGTCGCCATCCTGTGTCACGTGGCTTGGAACAGGAATATCATGCTATCGGGTACGATTATTTACTTGAGTAAAAGCGATAATTTTAATTAAACGTTAATGTAACAGAAAAGGCTATCAACAACAGACAGAAGTTGTGTATTTATTTCAAAACTTAATGCTTTTAAATTATTTTTTTATTTACAATAAAAATTCTTGTAAAACCGAAAATTGACTTTTGGTTAGTGCTTCGTTAGTTGTCTTTTTTTTCCTATTCTCTTAGTCCAGTACCTATTATCGGGGCCTTGTGATTTTATTGCCAAATTTCTTCCTTTAAAAGCGTAGACACACGTAGGCTGAGATAATTGTAGGGAACAAAAATGGAAAGATATAGAGAAATTAAACACATTTTCCATGCTAAAAATACTGTCTATTTCTCAAATTGCGCTATAAAAGTATATTTTTGTCAAAAAATTATAAATTGGGACGACGTACTAAAAGGTACATTTAAGCTGATAGCATAAAAATCACACCATTCAAATATACTCTACTTCAGTACTAAAACGGTATTTTGCTTTTTAACGTTTAGTTCCGAATTTATATACCAAAGTTGCTTTTCGTACTTCTCCGTTGTACTTTTTATCCCTGTGATAAAATTTTAACAATTCATTTTTAAGAAAAAGTAGACACCGTTTGAGAGCTCAGTATACCCAGAATATTACCATTTTAGTTTTGTCTCCATATTCATAAATGTCTATACCTTTTAGCCAAAAACGTGAGGTTATCAAGCAAAAAATTTTTTTGCGATATCGAGATTTCGAGTTTGTCAACAAATTATATTTGATTGAAAATAATTTTTGAAACTAATGTTTTTGGTTTTATATTTTCCCTTTTTCTTGTTAAATATTTTTATATTTCATTCAAAATAAATATTTTATGAATTGTAGGATCTCCAATGATATAAAAATAACAACATTTAAAAACAACGATTTGGGTGTTTCGTACATCCTTAATCTTTGAAAATAAAAACTATATGTTTAATTTTTCAGTTAAACGAATTAGATAGCGCTGAGCAGGCACTCAATGAAGCTAATATCCTGGACAATAAGAATCCTGATGTTTGGGCTTACTTGGCGCTGGTATGTCTCAAGGTAAGGGGTACATTTCAGTAGCACTAGATGTACATTAAAATTGGTTATGATTTGATTTGATTTCTCACTCTTATGACTGATTCTTATTCCTTTTTTCATTCTTTCTCATTAAGATTTTATTTTAAACCTTAAATGATTCTTAATAAATGCAAATGGTACAGCTGTCGTACCTAAGATATTTTTGAAAATTTAGGTCTTTTAGCCTAAATCGCGAAATTTAATCCTGCAAAAATATGCAAATGCAGTATTTCGCAAAAATACATATCGCGAAGTTCGAAATTTTCCAACGAAAAAATTCAAAACGACAAGTTTAGGGTACGAAATATTTTCCTATAAAGTTAGGTCTCAATTTATCCTTTAACACATCCATATCAGAATGTTGTATCGGTTTCAGCGCAAGTTCGATTTCCAATATATATTTGTTTTGGAGTATATGTTATGTAATGAAAATAGTTTTGGTTTTGTATAAATAGTGTTTGCATTATTCATTATATGATACTAATAGGTAGACCGGACACTATCATGGCTACGCTCGGTATTGTTGTCCACTTTGTACTTTGTACTGCAAAGATACAAGTTAATATTAAGAATATGCTTAGTATTTTGGTGTATAAAAGCACAGATACAATTGCCTGTGATTTAAGAGATTTACTTAGAATTGATTTTTCTTCACAGAAAAGACGACATTTAGAAGCCGAACATTGTTACAAGTATTCCATCAAGGTATGTGTACATATGTAGTACGGTTTAACTTGGGTTTTTTTGCCGAACCGGTTTTCTACTGTGGCCGTCAAAACTTTTTTCTGAAGACCACGTGATTCAATGCCAATAGATTTGGTATAAATTTAGTTGTTGCTAGTGGATCGATCGATCTGTTTAATGATGTCTAAATCTATTCGACCTGGCATTAAGTTTTTAAGGAAAACGGGTTTCCAAAATGTTTAAAAAATACAAACATGGAAATCTGAATAAAATGCAAAATATATTAAATATTAAAAAAAATATTAAAATGCACAAATCCTCTTTCTTGGTTTTAGTTAACAAAACCAAATTTGGGAAAATTTTACTTTCCATTTCAATATATTACCACACACCTTTTTTAAAATAAAACTTTCTTCCTCTCTTATTAAAAACCACTCTGAAGTATTCAGATGGGGAGGAATGTTTAGTATAATTGGGGAGTGAAGGAAATTGAAATGCGTATGTCTTAATAAGTCTTTAAAATCATTCTAAGGAACGCAAGTAAAAGGTATAATGTTCGCAGGAGGTCTTATAACACAATTTGAGTAAAAAATAGAAAAATAGCCCTTCCGTACCTATTTATTTAAGACCCGAGGATATAAATCCAGCCACTGCAATTTGTTAACACGTTTCCCAACTACCTACTACTAATTTAAAAATAAAACCACATCCCATCTCCTCCTCCTTAGTAAAAACTCCACATCCCAAAAATGTGGTTGAGAGTATTACAGATTATTAAAAAAATATTAATTTTAAAAAAAACTTTAGTGTCCATGTTAATACCAGTATTTTGTCTATCCGTTTAGGTTGGTAACTTACATTCCTGTGCTCTTTCCGCTATTTTAAGAAACCAGGGTGTTATTAAATCGCAAAATGCATTAAACTCGCTCCTATAGTGATAACCCCCGTCCAAGTAAATTTCATTACTTCATGCTAACAGGCGGGCAAGAATGCACAAAATAACAATGCTGGAAATATTTACGACTAGTTTTTTTAATGCATAACAGCGATTGTTAAAGAATTTTTCGAAATGCTAAATGCCTATGAAGCTAAGAAATGTCATTAGTGTATTATATATTTCGTTATAGCTTGGTGTTTACGATGAAGTACTGATCAATGAGTTAAAAGAAACGATGACTGAAACTGGCTTTGATACTTGCGTTCTTTGACGGATTGATGGATTGATAGAAGGATTGGGTATGTTTCATCCAAAATGGTGACGTGGTGGAAGAATACTTTTAGTAGACTGAGAAATTGTTCCTTTATTTTGTTTATTTCGAGAAGTTGATGATTTTCTCATGTTCCCGAGGTTTCACAATTAAAACAGTTTTATAGCGATATATTTTTCTATATATTTGTTGAATTTTGGTGCGTGTACATATTTCCATATAGCTAAGTTATTCAAATTAATATATATTTTTAAGTGTGATATATTCTCCTAAAATTAATTTAAACTTTATCTGTAGTATTTTTTCGCTATGTTATGTCGAACAAATGCAGAGGTGTGTTGCATAAGAATCAAAGACCACACAGATTGTTGCAAAGCAAAATGTATCGGAAAAAATAATATCTATCCCAATCGACAGAACGCTCTATTCAAAATTGTAATGCACTGTCTTGATTTTCTGCTATTAAAGCAAATGCTTATAACGTAGTCAGTCACAGCTGCCTACCTAAAATGTCACGAGTAATTTTAGTAATTAGTAGAAGAAAAGGCACCAATACCACAATCCTTCTTGCACCTATCACCTATTACCATGGAAAAATCGATTGTCCGCTAGACTTTTTATGAGTTGGTAAGCTTTTTTTTCATTTCTTATTTGCATATTAAGCAATGGTTTCCAAGCGCAGTCAAGGTGTACAAATAAGATAAAAAAAAATTAAATTGGAGGGCACGTTTTCAGGGACTCTTGTACAGAAACCTTCCGTACCGAAACGTTATGGTTCTGAAGATGATGTAACAGGAAATATTGACGAAAAATATTCTGTATAATATGTATAATTTCCGCATATTAGCTACTGCTATTTTCCAAAAAAAAAAAATAGTTTCATAAGAAACGAAAGCAAAATAATTTGCTTAAGTCATTTAAAATTGATGCCAGTTATAAGTAGTTGCAGTAGTTAGAGAAAGACGCTATGTTGTTTTGGTTTACGAGTCTTAAATAATAGGACTGTTATCTAGCTAAGTAATGGGTATCCGGGAGTTTTTCGGGTTATTTCTATAAAGTAATACGCTTGCCCTCACTAAAATTGCACTGTCAAATCTTAATTCGGAAGTTTTGTTGTTGTCAATGTGCACCATATTATATCTGTACTAGGTTATAAATATAAAGTAACTGCCGCCCATACTTGAACATTGATTTATCTGTTCTAATTCGTTATATTTATTATTGAGCATCCAGGGTTTATTTGAAACGTAATGCAAATGTTGGATTTGAAGCAATTGTTAAAATTTCTTTTAAAAAACTTTATTGTCATAACAGATAAATTAAAACACAAGCTACAGCCGGTCGTTACCCTGTAGTACCTAAAACTTTTACAAAATAAAAAAAGTTAAAGCCTTTTGCGGATATAATATATATCAAGTCATAGCTGACAGTCAAACGTGGTTTAAAACTTAAAGTGTAAAAAGTTAGAGAACCGCCTTGCCACCTACATTTAAATGTTCGAATTGAACACAAACTAAAAACTTCTTTGATTCTGGTTACTTTCACTTTAGCTAGGACTCGTAACAGTACATTAATATTATAGGGTTACAGTAAGACGATATTAAATTATGTCAGTCGGACCTGGATAAAAACAAAAAGCTGTAACCAGCTAGCTAGCTAGCTAGCTATTATCCAGATTCCAGATCATAACTTCAATACATTTTTTCTGCATTTATATGTGGCTAAGGCATTTTTTTAAATGTACTATTTTTGCAACAAGTGAAGAAATTTTTTTTTATATTCTAATATACCAAAACATAAATATCTCATGGGGTGGCAAAAACAGAAGTCTACTTTATGTAACAACTTTGTAAATCTTGGAAAAAATTGTTGTTGTTGAAAATATGTGATTATATTGTCCACAATAAAATGACCTTTGCATGTCACAGACAAAAGGACACAGGCGAAACATCTCTAGAAAAATGTTCTGTATTTTTATAACACTGACTTTCCAAAACAAACAACCCACGCTAACCTAATTTATTATGTAATAGGCACGGTAAATTAACTTTTATTGTTTGTTTCCTTTGTTCTTTTACTTTACTCGATTGTTGTCAGTTTCATTAAAAAATGTTTTCATTATTCCCGCCTTTAATTGAAATTTACAACAAACGTATTTCGTTGAATTTTGGAATCATGTTTTGAGATTTTTCGCATTATGGATAAACTTGTTATCGCACCAAAGCTTCGTACAATATAGCATTTCTCTCGTTCTGATATTTTTTTTTTATTAGACTCAAAAAATAAACAGACAAAAAAAAAAAATAGTTTCATAAGAAACGAAAGCAAAATAATTTGTTTAAGTCATTTAAAATTGATGCCAGTTATAAGTAGTTGCAGTAGTTAAAGAAAGACGCTATGTTGTTTTGGTTTACGAGTCTTAAATAATAGGACTAATATCTAGCTAAGTAATGGGTATCCGGGAGTTTTTCGGGTTATTTCTATAAAGTAATACGCTTGCCCTTACTAAAATTGCACTGTCAAATCTTAATTCGGAAGTTTTGTTGGTATTTTTTTGTTTCTTCAATGTGCACCATATTATATCTGTACTAGGTTATAAATATAAACTAACTGCCGCCCATACTTGAACATTGATTTATCTGTTCTAATTCGTTATATTTATTATTGAGCATCCTGGGTTTATTTGAAACGTAATGCAAATGTTGGATTTGAAGCAATTGTTAAAATTTCTTTTAAAAAACTTTATTGTCATAACCGATGACAGAAACAAAAACACAAGCTACAGCCGGTCGTTACCCTGTAAAACAGTCATCCATTTTTTAAATTTTACAAAATAAAAAAAGTTAAAGCCTTTTGCGGATATAGTATATATCAAGTCATAGCTGACAGTCAAACGTGGTTTAAAAATTAAAGTGTAAAAAGTTAGAGAACCGCCTTGCCACCTACATTTAAACGTTCGAATTGAACACAAACTAAAAACTTCTTTGATTCTGGTTACTTTCACTTTAGCTAGGACTCGTAACAGTACATTAATATTATAGGGTTACAGTAAGACGATATTAAATTATTTCAGTCGAACCAGTATAAAAACAAAAAGCTGTAACCAGCTAGCTAGCTAGCTATTATCCAGATTCCAGATCATAACTTCAATACATTTTTTCTGCATTTATATGTGGCTAAAACATTTTTTTAAATGTACTATTCTTGCAAAAAGTGAAAAAAAAATTTTATATTCTAATATACCAAAGCATAAATATCTGATGGGGCGGCGAAAATCGAAGTCTACTTTATGTAACAATTTTGTAAATCTTAAAAAATTGTTGTTGTTGAAAATATGTGATTATATTGTCCACAATAAAATGACCTTTGCATGTCACAGACAAAAGGACACAGGCGAAACATCTCTAGAAAAATGTTCTGTATTTTTATAACACTGACTTTCCAAAACAAACAACCCACGCTAACCTAATTTATTATGTAATAGGCACGGTAAATTAACTTTTATTGTTTGTTTCCTTTGTTCTTTTAACTTTACTCGATTGTTGTCAGTTTCATCAAAAAATGTTTTCATTATTCCCGCCTTTAATTGAAATTTACAACAAACGTATTTCGTTGAATTTTGGAATCATGTTTTGAGATTTTTCGCATTATGGATAAACTAGTTATCACACCAAAGCTTCGTACAATATAGCTTTTCTCTCGTTCTGATATCTTTGTTTTTATTAGACTCAAAATAATAAACAGACAAAAATATATTCTATATTGTACTCTGTACCGTGCGATAACTAGTACGTTAAAATCGAGAAGCGTATCCGCAGACGTTTATCTGGCCAGACACTTTTTGTTAAAAGGTATGTTTTGCATTTATCATTACCATCGAATTTGCTACCCTTATTTTCTTAACTGATTAAGCACTTACGTAACGCATTATGGGTGAGCCAACCTTAATACACAAAAGTAAGTGAAAGTTGACATTACTTCAAAAATTAGATCCTAAGTTCGCTTTTTATAGCACTTAGTGTTTAAACCTGTTATTTACTGTCATATTTCTTGACTATAAGATGGGAGTTGCTGTATGCAAACTGCTAGGGTCCCTACTGTTGTCGTGCTTAGGTAAGGCGGAAATGAAAGTGCCGGAAGTACATTAGGTAATAAAAAAATCAAAAGCAACTAAAGTGATAAAAATACACTATTGTGTTAAAAATACGCTATTGTCTAATGATACTGTAAATCAGCTATTTAAGGTTCCAGCATGGAATACATAGAATTATCAAAGTAACTACTCAAAAGGATTCATTTTATGTTCCTATTCAATGTTCCTTCGTATCAGTATTCTCATTGGTGGACTCTAACTTGTAGATTACCAATGTCATATAGCTTTGCAAATTGGTAAAAAACTCTTCTAAGTTGTAGATCAATGCATAGCACTTAGCGTGTATTGGTTTAACGGGGATCTTGAAGTAACGAAGAAACTCATTCGTTTGGGAGACTATGTCATACCGGTCATAACTCTGGTCAATGCCATCGTATAACATTTCAGGAAATGCGACTATTAAATTTTTCAGCGATTTCAACATTTCACTGAAGCGGTTGTAATATTTCAGAATATATTCCAGCAGCGGTCCTCGCGTTAACTCTTTCTTCAAATCTTCCACGCCATTATAAACATCTTGATATCGCTCCAAGTAAATATAGTACACCATAAACGAACGAAAATCCATCGGGTCTTTTGGCAGAGCACTTGTTACATTAAAAATGTCAAATTTTAAATTCTGCAATTTTCGGACTACTTTTTCGTTTTTGGCTCCAAAAACTTCTTTTTCGTAAGTGTATCTAATATCAAATACATCATTCCTGTTTTCATCCACCTGTTTATTTAAATCGTAGAGCACCTTAATCAGGTGACGGTGTTTACTTTTGCTGTCGATAGGTGGCGTTGGTTTAATTAAATTGGTACTGATATCTTTCCTTTGTTCTTCATCATTAGGAACCGAAGATTGTTGTTCATTTTTGGCGCAAATAATTTGACATGTGGTTACGAAACACTGAAATAAACATTTGGGTTTATCATTAGTAAACGTTAGTCACTTTTTTAATAAAAAACACGTCTTCTTTAATGTCAATGTATTTCTGACTAACATTTTCATTTCAAAAATTGACCACTTTTTCCCCTTTTGACAATTTGGTACCACTGAGAATGCTTTTTATTTAGACCTGCTTAAAGGATTTATTTAATTTACAACAAAAATGCTTGTTACCTTAAGTTAAGAGAATATGCTACAAAAACATAACATTGCCTTTATTTTCTTAATAAGACTTTTGAATAATCGGAATGAGTATTCTGTTAATCAGTTTTAAGCTTGTAATTTTCCATACAATTCACTTACCAATAGGAAAGCAAAAGCACTTGTCTTCATTCTAAATCCACAAACTTTATATGCTGTGTGTTGTTCGTCATAACACAAACTTAAACTACTTTAAACCGGAAGAAGAACAAATCAAAACTCATAATGGTATGATTTTTTTTATCTGCATGATTGATTAGGTATTGTACTGTCTTCGAATCATACGTGGTGATTGCAGGCTATCAGCTAATAGAAGAACTAATCAATATAATCATATTAACAAAGTAAATAAATAAATG
Organism: Hydractinia symbiolongicarpus; assembly: GCF_029227915.1. Classification (NCBI taxonomy): domain Eukaryota; kingdom Metazoa; phylum Cnidaria; class Hydrozoa; order Anthoathecata; family Hydractiniidae; genus Hydractinia; species Hydractinia symbiolongicarpus. The sequence continues at coordinate 12,032,346 of NC_079878.1, forward strand.
AAAAATGAAATTAAAGAATAAATATTATAGAAATATCATTAATTAAGTATACCTGTTTTCTTGCCCAGAAAATAGGATGATACATTGGTTGGCGTGTATAAGGGAATTTTAATAACATGGTACTTTCCCGCTCTTAACAAATTAAAATACTTCAAAGAATATAAAGTTCGCAATTGAACTTCGCAAATGTTTTAGAGTTTTTGTCAAAAAATAGTGGAATACATTAAGTATTTAAAACTTTTAGAGCAAAAATAGTTTGTCGAACTATTTTTAGACAAAAATTATTTCTAACCTTTCTTTTAATCTAATCTTTGGAAGAATTTTGAACGTTTTATCGAGACCAAAAAAGCTATCAAACAAGGATATTGTATACCATGCAATGTGGAGATTGTAAAAGCTGAAGAAGGAGAAAAACAAGATGGCAAACCAACGATGAAGAAATTGTTTTCATCGACGATAATAGCCACAGGGATATGCGCCTTGTGCTAACAGACTGATTGTGTTCGTGTGTCTGTGACTAGCAAAGAGGATGTGTTTATTTTTCTTTGATGTCGCCGAAAAAGTTATGTCTCAAATGTTAATCGACAAATTAAACGTCACGACGTCAAAAACATGAATTTAACATCAATAGCCTAAATTTAAATTAACGAAGCCATTGCAATACACATATAACTTTTGAGGCCAAATAACTTAGAAATGAGCTGGTGACGTCAGACATTTTTCACTGCGTGGGTAAAGAAACCTGGGACCAAGTTGGGTAAGTTTCCCAAACCTAGGTCTCTGTATCCGTTGCAGAATGCACGGGTTGATGACGTTATTAAAAAATGAATATCTGTACAACCGGAGTACATGATCCTATACATTTTCTGTATCAGCCTTCCAAGATCTATACGGTGATGGCATACAAATTTCTAAAAAATATTTGTATTTTGGCGTGTCTTTGCTGACGTTGGCATAATCTTTGCATAAACCTTTAATCTCCTTATTCGTTCATCAAAAGCACGTGGTCCTGTACAATTTTTTATCAGTGTTTCAAGCTGTAAACATTACAGGCAACAAATAAACATTTTTTGCCAAATTTATTTTTGTATATGCACTGCTGACGTCAGCAAAACATCTAAAACAACCTAATTTTTTATTTTTCTTCTGCCTAAGTGGATTTTTCCACGGGCCTAATCGACTAGTTCATAACTAAAATTGTTTGTAAACTTTATTTTAATCTGGTCTCATTTCGGACGTTTTTTCACACTACAAACGGACGGTAATATTTTCGGAAATTTAGCATGCCCAAATGTGTTTTTTTTCTTTATAAACTTAATGTTTACTAGAAAAAATAACGAAACAAGTTAAAATACTCATGAAATGAACTGTCTTTTTCGTCACTTAGGTTCTTCTACTTTTTTCCTTACAGTCCTTCCTTATTAACCGTAGCCTGTAGGTGACATGCTTAAAATCTATTTTATTTCTCCCTAAAGCCATATCAATGTAACTGTCGCCGCGAGTTATAACTGTCGAGTCGACAGTTAAACTGCTGCGCGTTATAACTCTGTTGACGTTTTTCAATATGTCTTAGAAGTAAACTCAATCGTAGTTAACCATTAATTAATCATGGTCAGTAGTCATAAACCCGTCGAAAGTCGAGAGAATTCGGCCTTCGGAAATTCAAGAGATGTCACCCACCGCTAGTTGCAGCTACCATGAAGTCAGATGATACATTTTATGTTTTGATGTCGCAAAAAATTGAAAAAAATCTAAAAATGGTGTCCAAAAATAGTACCTAACTATGACTATATTTAAAATGACGTGTTTTAGAAAACATAAAACATCAAAGTTGTTCCAGTAGCTGTTATGCGTGCTGCATTACAAATTTTTTTGAATATTTTTACCTAGAAAAAGGTTACTATCTATTATGCAGAGGGTTTCTTGTTGGAAAGCATAAAAAACACAAATCTTTTTTTCTCTATATATAATTCTAACTCTATAGTCTGCAAAAAAAATTTTGGTCTTCAATATATTCTACAAGCGTTCAATAAATTATGAGACGTTTTTAATTATTATTTAATTATAATTAGGGAGGTCGAGGAGGGAAGGAAAAAAGGGTTGGGTCGTGCGAGGAGGAATTTCATAATTACAAGAAGAGACAACATTGGACAATATATCTCAGTCTTTCTCTTTTAGTTTAATAAGGGTAAGAGACAGTAAAGGGCGTTGTTAAAAAAGATAGGGCGCATTTATAGTGTCTAAACTAAACAGGGCGGCTCACTACTATAAAGTTGCAAGCACTCATGATATACATATTCTAACCTCTCAGAAAATCTCATAGCATTACTATGTACACTCCACACTTTGTTAAATAAAAATTGTAATTTATAAAACTAACATATGTATATGTATAAAAATATAACATCGAAAAATTGTCAAACAAACGAGAGAAAACATATATACAAAAAAAGAATAAATTACATATTGAAAAACAACAAATCTCTGTATGTTTTTGTGTGGTCGTCATGGTTACTGGTGCTGCCTCCTCTTTCTTTTAATAAATAAAGTAATAGATAAATACGTGACTGAAAGAGATTTTTTATTTTTAGTTGCTAAGCTACCCATACATAGCTGGTCTAGTTTAAATTAGGTGCCTGGAAATGAATTACAAACCCGTCGTCGGTTTTGTTTTGAAAATCGTCTCCATGGTACTCCTTGTGTATTTAACAGATCTGTAAGATCAAGCTGTGTTCTACTTTTTTAACTTCACTATGCATGGCATACAACAAATTCTTTTAACTACAGGATGTGCTCCACTTATTATATATTCCTTCAATAAATAGCCTCACTTTGGCGTACGTATCTTCATTTTGGCGTACGTCTTTACCATAACTCAACTTCTCCTCCAATCAGATTAATACACGTGTACACATATTTTATTTGCATGTATATTTCGGAACAGCTTCTGTGCAAGTATCACATTTCACACTACAGCACCACACAAATTGACAGTTACAAGATTTTGACTCTTGTACTATATCAACGTTATATCCTCGACGACAGCACATTAGTTCACACCCGTCTACCCCTGAAGAACTTATGTTGCATGGACGACCCTTTGTACCACTAATACCCAGGCTGTTGTTATTTGTGCAATAGTCTGGTGATTCGTCATAGTATATAAAGTCTAGAGGCGATGGTGGTAAATACTCTTTATACTTTGGTACAAGCTTTTTGAATTTTTTCTTGCCGTTCTTCTTTATTTTGTATTCAAATTCCATCTCGTGGGCGGAGTCGTATCTGTCTTTCAATTTTTTACCGATCTGAAAAATAGATGGAGGGTTGGTCAATCTCGCTAAAAAAGCGGGAAAACTTTTTTAATATTTCATAAATCTGAAAATCTCCCTTATTCTTCCAAACTAAAACATTAGAATCCTTGCCTAAGATCCTCTTTATTTTTGTACAATATATATATTATTTCCATGGACTTTTTTATGGGTAATAAAATATATTTTCATTCTTTTTTGCAGGCCCCTTGTCGGAAAGACTCGAGTTTCTGTTTGTATATATACTGCCTTTTTACAAATTGAAGTTATTTAAAATGCTCCAAAAATACGTAGCCAATCTGGATTTATTCTTCCCTCAAAAGATAAATTATTACCTCGGGAAATTTTGGTTGAGCGAGCCAACATGTTTTCACGTTGCAGTTTCCAGACATACCATGACATTTGCATCTTGTCCATAAGTTGTGACGAATTATCTAAGAGAAACGATTTGATTGGTTAAAAAGTAGTCAATAAACTCATTGATTCAGAAATCTTAACGATCGGTAAAAGAATAATAATTAATAAGTCCACCATGCAAAATCTGATTGAATCAAAAGAGCTATTCGGAGTACCTTGCTAATTAAAAATGGGAGTCTATGTTGTAATGAAGTAAATAGATATGTGGGTAAAATGGGTAAAAATGGGTAAAACGTTACCTCACGACCAGCTTGGTTATTATGCAAGTTCATTTGTTTTCGTGGATGTCGCTTCTTTCTGGTTAGCACCTCTACTTGATCAATGAATAACTTTGAAAACCATATACCATACGATATAGGGCGGTTACAACCACCCCACTGCCAGCCCGCTTCTGTCTTACCACGAATGCTATTATCACAACGGCAATGCATTGATCTTCCTTCTGCGCATGTTTCAGTCACTGCGTAGGCTACACCCGCTGATGTTATACCACTAATGAAGGCGGACTCACGACTCGCTATAAGAGGAGAATTCATTTCAAACTAGGACCAATGTAATGACCAATTTTAAAGAATTATAAATGAGGGAAAATAATTTTATATAATGATAATATATTAACTCTCATGGTAATCAGAGAGGTGTTTGGAGCAATGAGAATATGAAATATCGAATAGTAATTGTTATCAATTAATATTCAAGAAACCTAATAATTTGAAAAAAAATTCGAAAATGTCCGAAATACCAATCGTCCGAAATTTCGATATATTTTCTAAAATGTTAGTCTTTTTTGCAGTTATAGAACTTATATAGAAGCTCAATATATTAAGAGGGGTAAAGGTGCTAGTTATTCTATTAACTTTGATGTGTCGTCTTTGCTAATTTAAAACTCAGACGACAAAAATTTACATTTTTTAAAGCTTGGGAATAACGAGACATCAAAGTCATCTACGAATAGTTCACGCGATACTGAGCATTGTCAGTTTTATTTTGAAGTGACCGAATCTTTTCAAAACGTCTAATTGCCAAGTTTTCACACTTATTAGCGTCATTATAACCCTTTTACAAAATGGTACCCGAAGCTACCGGAGTAACAATTTACTCACGATGTGAAGACGTAATACCGTATTGTTTGTGCGTCTTGGCATGTCGACACTCCTCCGCGTGTAACAACATCTGGGAATTTGAAAACACGGATAAATTAAAAACTGATAATGCTCATTAGGCCTGATTAAACTTTAACAAATGTATTCCAATGGAATTATTAAGAAATAGAATTTTGACATGTTTTTGCTAAAAATTACATATGGCTATGAAATTATTTAAAGAAATAGTTTTAAAATGATAAAAATATTATTTTTAACTTTCATAACTATCAGCTACGAAAAAACAAAGAGGCTTTCTAAAGTTCCAGAATCACAATCAAAACGGTGAAAAGAACTTTTTGTAGAACAGCCAGCATCCTTCCGGAATAAGAAATATTTTAGAATAGCTTTGTAAATTAGATGTAATTTAATAACCTGTTTGGAATAATACCCAACCAAATAATAGATTTCCGATAAGAAGTTCCTTCAAACTAGTCATATGGGATAATCTCTAGCGAGTTAATGATTTCTAATCTATACATACGAGAGCGTAAAAAAAAGGTTGCTGTCCGAAAATAATTGAGGTTCCAGAAAAGTATTTTTTATTGCTTACTTTTATGTTTAAAAAGCCATTTGGATAAGAAAATAACTGAATTTTAAATGGTGTGGTGAGAAATATCAATTTAAGTTTTGATGAGAGACACATAGCTAGCTAGAATTCATATTTAAAAAAATTAACTGACGTTTATGATTCATAAAAATAAAATTTTACACCAGCAGGTCGATGTGCAACCTCGCCCTAGGGGCTTTTGCTTTTTTGACATAAGACCTGCGGCGAAAAAACTGTTAAGAAAAAGCCGTCAAGTGAGCGCTAGCGGCCTTGACACCGGCAACAAACCCTGGAGACGAGAATGGCCGATGCGAAGAACTAACCCTGCGCAAAAGATACGAAATTTAGAAGATGTTTTAAAAAACGATTTATGTTGTTTCCATAGTGACGACTGGCGACTAACTAGAATTAGTGACAAAGCTTGAAAACATTTATGAAAACTTAAACCTAATATAAAGTTGCCTATGGTTCAACATAACCTCCTGCGGTTTCTTATTAAGCACAATGGATAACATGCTGGTTCAGAGAATCAGTATCTAAGCCGAGCGTAATCGATATGGCAGTAGATTTACGGATTTAAATCAACCTCAGTAATATAATTTTTATAACGGAAAGGATAATATATAAGAGTTAGCTGCCTGCTGGTTTATAAAAGATTAGTGAGCTTTTAAGCAATTAACATAAGATCGAGGAGTATACTCACAGAAATTTACTACGAAGTTGTAAACTCGGTTATAAGGACATGGAGAGGGTTGGAACGAGTCACATGGACCTATTTTGATATATTTCATGTTTTTTTTTTCATTTATTTCTTTATTTTCTATATCAATATATATATATATATATCTTCTTTATTGCATGTAGGATCAATATAACATTTTGAAAACAAAGAAACCCCGACTTGTTGGTCTATAGGAGAAACATTACATCAAAATCTTGCAAGACTTCAAAAGGAAAAAATTAAAGAGCGCATGTTTGAGGAAAGGAAAGAAAATTCCGGATGTAATTCGAGGTTCGCTTCACACAGGAACAGTGAGAAAAATTTCTAATGTTTTTAGTTTGATGATACCGCGATGTTTTTTCTAAGTGTTATAAATAAATGCTTTTGTGAGAACCAAAGAGAAATGCGCAAATATTTTCAACGTCAAAAAGTGTCAAAAAACCATTCCAGAGATATTTTTTTTAAAACAAAACAAAAAAAATAGTTCGCACGTGGGGAGTACTATCGACGTATACATTATGTTTTTTCCCATATGAGTTGAATAATTTCGACAAACATATTAATAACAAGGTGTCTAATTTTTATATCTAAAACAATGTTAAAAATGTGAATTTTTTACATGAAGGGTTGTGTTATGGCATGCAGTACCATGCCATCATAAAAAGTGAACCCGCCTTTCCCCCTAGGATACCAAATATTTACTGATCGATAATACAATTTTTGTGTTTGAATTGAAAAACCTTTCTCAAGCAAAACACTGTTGAATATATTTAAAATCGCATTTGGAGTTGTTATATTATCAAAGTATCCTTCGATTTGGTCCCGATTACAGAATTTGTCCATTAAAATACCTAAATTTAATCTTTTGAATGTTCCTATGAGCACCAAATTATTTTAAGCATACGTGCTTGTGGGAAAAGTTTTTACCCAACTGACCATTTGAATGAAAATTCATCTATTAAAAGTTTTTTAAAGAAATTCAATCAAGATTTTTACTGATATCAGCCGAGTAAATATCTGGACTGAATTTTTTAACTAAACGTGACTTTTACAAATATTTAGTCACGTTTTGTCGACTAATTTCTGGAATAGTTCATAAAAATAACTTTTTAAATCGAAATCCCAATTAAAATAAAAAACGATAATAAAAAATCATACACGTAAAAAAATAGTTTATAACAATTTCCCTTCATGCAACAAGTACGTCGATTTCAGAGACATTTTGGCTCTTAAAAATGAAAAAAAAGTAAAAATAGGCAAACAAAAAATGATAGGTAATGAAAATGGTTGATCGGCAGAAAATTATGCGACAAACTTTGGTTACGTTTAACCGACTTTTTTTACCGAAAACTTATGTTGTTTCAGTTGGAAATTTGTTGCTAGCCTCACAATAAAAAACGCTTGCCTGTCTAATTTGCAACGTTAACTATGTCTCCACATTCAATTTTGAGGTAAAAATAGGTGGAACTTTGTCATGTTTACTTAAAGAAACAAAACCGATCATATTCTTGGAATTTCCTGAATAATTAGAATAACGGTTTTTTCATCAAATTACTGCCATACCAATGTTAGCATCGTACTTTAAATAAGTCTAACTAACATAAAAAGCATTGGTACAAATTAACCGCAGAAGTAAATTTCAAATTGTGTGGTTCTACAAACTCCTGCCCCCTTTCATTAATTAAATAGACAGATAAATTAACACTAAAGAGGTCTGTCTTCATCGATTATCCACCTAATTAATTGTTGTTGATGCATCATAATACACTGTATGCTAATTCGTATGAAAGTGTCAAGACAGCGTCAAGTTGTCCTAAAACACGTTCAGTTATACTGTCGCCTAAAATAGTACCTTTCAGTACTTAGACATTATTTATTAAGTCAGTGCTTAAAAAAGTTAATTTCTGTTCCCAATGTTTATTTTTTCTTGACAGGGTGGACAAAGGATGTTATGGTAAATTTTCTAAAAGCGGCAACGATGAAAAACTCTATCGTAAGTGCTTAAAAATCCAGCCATTACCCCTCCCTTATCCTTGACGTTACCTTCTTATCTGCTAGTTAAATACCCTCTTTCTTGTCATCGCAATACGTAATAACAATGGCAATTATCTCGACATGATGACATTGACGTCACGAAGGTTCAATTCAAAGTCTATTAACAAGCTCAAGAGATAATACCAAGGATTTGTTTTGCAATGGCATGTTTATCCGAAAATTGTCGTCAGAATCTACTGGAAGGAATTTTGCTTGTATGCCAGATTTTACTATCGGTGGTTATGCAGAAAAAAATTTATGCGCAAAAAATTATCTTTCCATTTTAAAAAAACATAATAAAACATAATTATTCTTTCCTAACCAACCGCTACCACGTTTGCTAAATACACATTAAAGTCTATTTAAAAAAAAAAATTAAAAAAAAAATCACAAACCTTTTCGAATCATTGGTCCAAAAACTGACCCTTTCTTTCCTATACTGCAGTTCCACTTCCGATACCTGAATTGCTCCTGACACTCATCTATACTGAGTCGAACACCTTCCCCTACACTTCTGATAAGATCTGTGTAATTCCAACATACTTCGCGTTGGTGTTGGTGCAAGTATAAAGCATTGCATTGATTCCTAAGATGTTTGGAATGGTGTGTTGTATCTATGGCTGATGTTTGGGTACCAAGTGCCCTGAATAAGAATATTAAAATATAAAAATACATTGTGGCTAGTGAATTCAATTAGATATCGTTTGATATTGAAGCAATTGCGAGAAATGGTGAATTTATACTCTCCAGTGGTATTTGAGGCATAAATAGCCACGTGCCTTCGCTTTATTTTGGGACGTGACACAAAAGTTATTGCAAGAGACAAACAGTACCGTTGGACGGAAATAACTTTCTCAAGTGTATCTTTAAAGCTCTCCTTAAAAATATTTTTACATGAAAATCAATTGTAAACCCAATAGTTCGAATGTAGTTCAAAACAAATTCCTTATTTCTCCTTTGGAAATTTTTTTGAACTCTTTCACCTCTAAGTTTAATGCAAATTGCTTGAGAAAGGAGCAAAATTTAAAATTTCATTAAAACTGTCTCCACTGCGATGAAGAGTAGTACAGAAAAGCGTCGCTTTAAAAGAAATTGGGAATGTCTCACAGTTCAAGAGTGCGGTACACCACATAAGAATATCTCAGACGGTAAAATATTTTCAATAACAAACACTTCTCACATAGAAAACACAAGATGAAAGTTTATGCATTGTAGATAAGCATAAGTCGTATTCTATTTTTAGAAGAGTAATCATTTTTTTTATCCTACGTGTATACAACAAGAAGATAACAGAGTGCATGTCTATTTCAAGAACGCAAGGAGCGCGAGATAAGCCGTATCAAAACGTCATAAGTTTTAAGGCATATTGTAACTTCAAAAGTAAAAATGGCGACTAAAAAGATGCTGACAGCAAACAAATAGAATATTGTTGTTGTTGTTTTTGTTTGAATATTATTTAAACGCTTTTCATTTAATTTTTAACATATTTAATAAATTTCAACGCTTTACATATTCCAGCCAATGGGATAGTCAGACACAAAAAATTCCACCAACTTTTCCGGCTGAATGTGTAAAACCCAGAAAAAGCTTTTTGAGAAGACAGAAGCATGTTTTTCAATCTTTTTAATTTTTTAAACTTTTTTAAATTAAAAAGCACGTCAACAAATACATCAAAATGTTTTATAATTTGAGCTGGAAGTATACAGGAAAAACTAATAAAATCTTCAAATCTCTAGTTTTGTAAACTTTTTAAATTCTGTCTGATTCGTCATCTCCCAGGTGTGGCTTGAATAATTAGATAAAGTGACTTAATTTGGTATGGCTAACGTAAACAGGGATCCCTGTGCACAAATAACAAACAAAAATTAAGGATTTAATAATTTAACTTAAGAAACCAGTTTTACGTATCTAAGAAATTCTTTATATCGTAAAACTTTGATTAGAAGTTCTCCTTGTAGTTCAGCGTTCTTACTAAAAAAACTTATGGAACAGAAAATAAAGGCAAACTAAAAATATTAGTTTTATGCCCAGAAAAAAAATTATCATTACAATACATATATTGGTTGTGTTTTTTTTTCATCATAAATGAACGGCTTACTATCTTATGTGCCTTACCTTAGACAGTTAATTATTAAGTATGCATTTCCGGTTCATCGGAAGTCGTCGGAAATTGTCGGAGTGTGTCTGGCTTCATTAAAACTGTGACGGTTGTATGTAATTTTATTCGGCACTTAACTCTCAAACAAGGATATGAACGAAGACTTATAAAAGCTCATGTCGGTACTTTAAAGTCTTTCAAAATTTATTTTCCAATATTTAGATGACGTCACATTTGCCGCCATTTGCTTATTTCCTGTGAGATATTACTTAACAAAAAAGGGCCCCAAATTGAGTGGCTGCAATATCTTTTTTTTCAATATGTTTTTTTTAAGCAATCCTTGGAAAGACAGTGCAATTATAAATTTCATAAATTAAAATTTGAAAATATTTTGAAAAAAAAACTGACAAAACAATCAATGACACGGTGACACTTTATTTCAAGATTGGAATGTCTTCCACATCCCTGTACAATTACGCCGTGCTTTTGACCTGCTTTTATCGTACCGCCAATAATCATAATTATCACCTAAATTTTTAAAAAACAACCAAAAACAAAATTCAATAAATTTGTTTTTTAATAGCTTACAACACGGTTTTCCTATGACTTTAAAACGGTGTTTTATCTTTTTAATTAATTATTATTAGTTAGACTGACATCCAAACTTCAAACATAACCCAGAAGGAACAATATTTTTGAGAATTCAGTAATAATTCATTGGCCTGAGTAAATAAAGTTTTAGAAATAAGATTTTCGGATTAAAATGTCATTAGATTTAATAATGTCAGTTTGAGCTATCACGTACAAAATAAAATAAAAAATATATACTTACAACCAATACATAGCTTCAGCTAGTTGAAGACTAACTAATACAAACAGCAGTAAAACTTTATGGAAACAATCCATATTTATTTTCAGCGTGGTTTGTTAACAGAAAGTTCCCGTACTTTCTCCAATAGTTCAAATCTATTACAATTACAGTTTTCTTCTCCAACAAAGTGCTTGCTACAAAACTCTCTCCAACTTTGTTATTTTCTCATTAACCGATACTTATAGATAATTTATTACTAAAAAATAAAAGAGAAATGGCATTATCATTACGTGGTTGGTTTAATCCTTTACGAAGCGAAACTCCCAAAATTGTAGTTACTCCGGCATGTCTCCTTCTGAACTAAGACTGTACAGTTTGTAAGTCAGATCAAGAAAACACAGCTTTCTCAATAATGTATAAAATCACAAGAGAATAAAATGCAATTAGTCGTATTAGCAGTCGGTCTGACTGTCTATTGTTAGTTTTTTAATGATCGCAAAACATATTTAATTCCATCCTCCTTCTCTGAATACTTTCTCTACTTTTCCTTCACCATAACTTTTATTTGTTCATCTATTTCTCATTATTATTTATACAATATTTGTTTTCTAATTTAATATACATCATTGCATGTTCCTTTAATAGTCAAAAGTTTTACTTTGAGCGCAACCAACTATCGGGTACACGTAAGGAATGTCACAGAATATGTGGCGGTGACTTCAAACGGAGTCTTAATAACAATTCATCCTATTTAGAGTACATATACATATATAAAGGAGTTTTAGTTGTAAGCAAATTCCCTATTGTTTTCAATCTATTGGTCATAAATTAAAGTGATATTGATATGTTACGCTTATTTAAAACATTTTAATAAAAAAAAGGCATTGTGCATTTTAGTTCATATATTCGATTTTTAGATATTCATAAAAGTAACAGAACCTCCTTCCTTCCCGTTTAAAAATAATAAACTTCCATTATCAATACGGTTATCATCAACAAATCTATCCTGCTATGACGTTTAATCAATGTTTTTCCTACAGGAATACCCTTCGAATGTAAACAGGACATTGATGCTTCTATACCCCGGAATAACTTCGAATAAAGTTTACAAGCTTTTGATGTGAAAAAAAGATTTCTAAAGGCGCATGACTTCCCCACGCGTTCACTTGTGTAATCAAGTGCTTCTCCGTAGAGATTAAAGCCCGCAACCTTATCTCTTTGCTAAACAACAGCATTTTATGTTCTCATGATTCCCAATCGAGATAGATTTGCTGTATACGTACGTCTATAAAAGGGAAAATGGTCGAGCGATGAATTTTAAATAACTCAATAAATACGTACGTGTCCACGTAATCGTATTTTTTTCCTTTGCATGCTGGGAAGCATAAACGTTGTTATTGCCTTTTGTAGATAGCATTTGACAAAGATTGGTCGGGATTCTGACTTCGAGTGTGTTCTCTAGCAAAGCGGCTTATATATGATGATTTTAATGATTGCAACATGAAATAACAACAGTCATGGTTTCTCGTCAAAATAAGCGTTATAAATTCGCAATGGGTGCTAAGGTATTTTAAAAAGAAAAAAATTATTAACCAACATAAACATGCAACTATAAAAAAACAACAAACAACCCAAATTTAACGCAGAAATAAAAACATTTAGTGCTACAATACGTCACCCGCTACAACACTTCGCAGCTTATCTGCCATTTATAAACAACAACACTTCGTGGTCGTGATATACATTTTGCTTCATGTATTCGTCATTCAATTTGTGCAAATAAACGTATGTAGTTAAGCAAACATTTATTCCAATCACAAATTTTACTTGATAAATTTCCTCTTCACGCGACAGTCGACTGCAAAAGTTACTTACAGTCTGACGACATTTGCAAGTTTTTTTATGGTTGGCAACAATATCTTTTTTAAAGCATTGATTATCAAGAAGTTTAGGATTTTACTTTGAGACGCTGTGAATGCTCGATTGACCAACGGGGACACTTTTTTTTTCTTTTATGAATATTTGCAAAAAATAACTTTACCTATAAAATCTTCAAGTTATTGCATTCAAATACCCGCCGGCGCTTATTAAGTACCTTATCGGTAAAAAAAAGTCGGCAAAAAAATTAGTCGGCAAAAATAAAAAGTCAGCAAAAATATTAGTCACTTGAACAAAATTAAGTCAGTTCTTGCCGACTAAATTTTTGACTTTAGTCATTTTTTTGTGACTAAATCTTTAAATTTAGTCATTAATAAAGAATAATTGCATAAAACTAATAAAAATTAACAACAAGGAAGAAAATCGGCAAAAAGGTTATCGGAAAAAAAGTTGGGTCGGCAAAGTCGGCAAAAATGTTAGTTGGCAAAAAATATTACTCACCTAGCCAAAATTTAGTCACTTTTTGCCGATTTTTTTCTTTTTTTTTTACCTATAAGGAATTTCGCCTCGGAATGGGCGCTAATTCGAGATGAGATGACGGTACGCCACTGGTTTAAAAGAAGCAGAGATTTTTTGACTATACAAGGTAATGCCGTAACAACCCAAGTAAAACAAGTTTAAACTTGGATTTACGGTATTTTTATACATAGCAAATTTCATAGCAAGCTTACACAGTTTTTGTAAGCACCAATTCAACCCTGACGAAAATGAAGGGTAGATGAAAAAACAGATTTATACAGATTTATACAGATTTATATTAGGCAATATAGTTCCCTAACAAGAAGTTTGGTTCTAGTTTTTCTTAACCTACTACTAACACAGCTCCAGTTCGTAGGGTTTTCTGACGGGTATCGTACTCTTTTGTGTTTAATTTTAAAGGGTGGTGCCGGGTGGGTGAAGGGAAGGAGAGTGGGTAGGGATTTATTAATTCCTTCTAAAATAGAATTACCAGTCAGTCATGTATTACGAAAGCACTTTAGGTTTGCAATTTTTTAATACGATTTTTAGTTTTTAAATAAGATTGTGGTTAAGTATGTTTTTTCTTTACTCATAACAAAATACAAAAAAATTGAAATCTTTTGAATTGAACAAAATATTTGAATTAATTAACATCTACCTGAAAAGAATTTTAAATATGAAAGATAAAAATTGAATAAAAACAAGATAATAATACTAATAAACGAAAATAATTATAAAAATGACTAACAAAGATTGCGATTCAAAGTTCACATATACGTAACACGGAATATAAAGATCTTGTGATGATTCATTCTCCATTTTGACCAAAAATGAAACGCGTTTCGAAGGAGTCGCAAATAAAATAAAAGCAGTGTTGTTTTATGATGACTACAATGAAATTTAGCTCCACAAAAGTCGTAAAATGCTATACTAAAATAGACAAACCTCTCTCTTTGCCAGCATAACTAGCCAAAAGCTTACTGTGAAATACATCCAAAATATACCCAAACTTAAGAAACGATTTTTCACGACATTAAACCTCTATGGATAATTTGTTTTTAGAAAACAAATACGATGTATAGAAGCCGCAAGTAAAGATAATTCAAAGAGCTTTAGGGATACAAGCTAGCGAAATAAGCAATCTTAATCTGGTAAGATTGGAATGCTAAATAAAAAAGGATACTAAAAAAATAGTTCACTTAATGCCTGAAAGAATAGGAAGCAGTGAAAAGTAGTGTAAAAAAATATAGAAATATATCCTTTGGGGCTTTTTTTTACCAATAGGGGGAAATTTTATTATATATTACTAATATATAATAAAATTTTCCTCTATCCCCTTTTACCCCTATCCCCCTATTATTTTTCTAATATTTTTAAAAAAATAATTTTTCTTTAGACAACTTGTTTACAAGGCACACCATTGGGCAAAAAAAAATTAAAAAAATTCTAGAACCTAACTGATTATTATTTAAGTAACTTTTACAAAGTAATAATTTTAGCTGATAAAGTTAAAAAAAGATATAAAAAATGAAGGTTTAAGTGCAGCGATAAAAATAAACAAACAAACAAATAGTATATAAACAATTCGATGTCATCATACTACAGACAGTGTAGTGACGTCTCTGGCTGCCAATAGGATTAAAAGATTAAAATTGAAAGGGGAAAAAATCCATATAACATACGTCTTCGCCTTATGATTGCATTTCCTTTGGTTCTCACATTCGTTTGAAATATAGAAGAGAAAGAAAGATAAGAATTCAATTCAAATGATTGTAGATTTTTAAAGTAAAGTACAATAAATAAATCAATAAATCCCAAGAACAATTCACCAAATCATACTACCACCAGAATGTCTTTAAAATGAAACATATGGCCAGTACTTTTGACAACGATGTATATTTTTATATATATAAATATTTTTCTGTATGAAAATATTTTTCTTACGAACGGATGATGACATCATATGTACTTATAAGGGAGTTCGAAAGTGGATGTTAAAATGTTACGTACAATCAAGAATTTTTTCAAAGAATTTTTGCTTTAAATCTGATTAATCAATAGTATCAACTATGCAGATAATTTGAACAAAAGGGTTAGGTTCAAATGTATGAGTCATAATGCTGAACAGAAAAAATGCTGACATTCCACCCGTGGTATTAAATAAACTTGACATTCAAAGGTTTATATATCTTTTTTAACAGAACGTTCTTTTCCAGAGATAATTTGAAGCTTGTTGCACTGTTTTTTAAATAAATTAAGTTCATTTACGTAGAATCCAAAATATATTATGCTAGTCGTTAGCCCGTGGAAAAATCCCGTGTTCGCCCGTCCTTTTTATACCGCATCACGTGCGTCTCGCTACTTGCGCAGCTAAGCTACCTTTTTGCGTGACAGACAGACAGACGTATACGGGTATTATAATATAGACTAATGGAGTGTTTCATATGTTCTGATGTGTCACACGTTTCTTCTTATATAAGAAACTTATATAAGAAACGTAAGCATTTTAAGTAGTAAACTTTTTTTCACACATGCCCCCTTCAAATGGATGAAAATCAAGTAGTTTAATCTGAAGTCAAAAGAATGTTTAAAAATTGACGGTTTTAACGAAACAGACGTCATTTTAGATAATGAATGTGAAAAAAGCATTTTTCATCTTTTCTTGTGCTTGTGTTAATAAAAGTCTCTTTCTTGTGTAAAAATCTTGTTTGTGATTAAATCCTGGCGGAAAGCTCTTGCTGAGTATAAGAAAATTGTTAAATGTCATAAACCATACACATAGTTAAGAAATCTATAGTACCTGAATTTAGTGAAAGCCTACTGCTTTTAACTATTTTTATTATTATTGTGGTTTCATTCTGTTTCAATTTAAAATATTTTAGCTTGTGCAATTACAATTGTTGATACTGTACAAGACCTTTGGAAATTGTTTACTAATTATCGATTTAAAGACAACATTTTTTGATTGTATTATCCAAAACAAGTGGTAAATGAAAAAAAATATTTTTCTTTTTTTTTGCGTAATGTGACGTCATAGCACAAAAGGTATAGATAACCTTGGCTTTTTTATTGTCAAATGTTTAATGGGACTGGTAAAATAAAAGAAATGGCATTTTTCAAGCATTACATAAAACTCATTAAAACAATAGTAATTTGCGGAATTAAATTTCGCGGCAAAGAGACTGTTCCATACCTCACGGAAGCTCAATTTCGCGGGTTTACGAAGGAAAAACATGAAACCGCGAGATTTTCTTCCACAAAGTTCCATGACATCAAAAGTATAAACGTATTTACTTTGGCTATAGATTAAAACACAAAAGATTTCTACTAATTTGAATAAAATAACCTGTTTTGTCTTATAGCAAATTCATTCCACAGCTTATTTTAAAGACCTCGTGGACAGTTCTAGATTTGTATTTAACAATAAAAATATTAAAAATAGCTTGAATAAATATAGGAAAAAAAGAACAAATAAACAGAATAACAGACAAGTAAATCAATCCATTTTCTCAGCAACTATGTTATTTTGTTCATATAGGACTTCAATTACCAGATGTTAAACAAATCGCTCCATGCATCTCTAAATCGCGACAACACCTCGTGGACAATTCTTATTTTTGCTTATTATTTGAGGCCTTTAGATTTTTTTGCGAAATTAGGATATATCCTCTGTATTAACTCGGTTGAGGTTTCATGACATATAATATTTGTTTGCTTAAGTCCAAAACTATGCGTAATGGCAACCGTCGTTTTAATCTTGTTAGCTAGCTTAGCGCACAGATTATAATCTAATTACATAGCACAGTTCTAAGTTGTGTGTGAACTTTTAAGTCATGTATTTAAGTATTAAAACCATTATTTTCTGTTCTCTTTATTCCTTTATTTCTATGTTTGTTTATTTTTCAATTCTTAATTTGAATGTAATCAGAAGGTGACGGCATGTCGAAACCGCTTGTAAGATTTAACACATCAAAGTGGCGATGTTTGTAAGTTGAAAGAAAAATCGGGAATGTTTCTATTATAGCTTTGATATCATTAGCATAGAATTAAGAAGTGAATAAAAAGAGGAATACTTACGAAAGACCATGCATCAAGGCGGACGTATAGGCGATATTTCGATTTCATATCATAAAAGTCATTAGGGTCATGATTATAAACACAGCACCTTTTTATTTCAAGGGGGATTCCTTAGTGTCATGGGTAAATGTCATAATTCAAAGAAAGAGAAGATTTTTCTTCGTGCAAGTGTCAATAAAACACTCGCTCTCCAGTAAACCAAATACTTTAAATTATAGTGTTGCAACAAAAAACAATGCGTCCCATTTAGCTAAACGCTTCGTAGTTAATGAGTTTACCTGCCCTAAGTGCATGCGAAGTATAGAACCAAATGTACGCCACATGAAACATACGGTAGGATATGGGAGTGACAAAAATTGTATTACCAGAATTTGTGTCGACTCCCGTAAAGGCATAGCTCATATAAATGGTTAAAATAATCTGTTTAATGACATCAGATTTGCGCCCATCATACATATATCTTGTTTAATCAAACGTGAAAGTTGTCGATTGTAGTACTAGTTGAAATGCTGTTGTATTAAAAGACGCATGAAAATAAGACAATCAAAGCTTGTTCTACGTCATGATTTAATGGCCTCAAAAGAAGAAGAAGAAGGTGCGGACAATATTTTTTGCACCAAAGAGCGAATATGACTTTTTTTTCTCCAATTAGCGGACAGTTTAGAAAAATCAAAAGCGAGCAAAGAGAAATAGACAAAAATGAATACTTTTTTAACATTTAGTTCAAACATTTTACAACTTTTGTGTCCAGCTTGCTTTTTTTATCAACTACTTTATCAGCTTAAAATCTTTATCATTCGGTTGGTTATCATTATGTTAATATTATATTATCATTTTTATTTTTCCTTTGTGATAAATAAACCAGCTTAATTTTTTAATTTTCGACTTAAAATATAAAACTTTCCTAAAGGAGGACACTTCCAATTAGCGGACACTTTGGTCATACACTGATGGTGTCCACTAATTGGAGAGTATACTGTAATCTGAAATATTTACAAAGTAGCTACGGTTGTGCACACTGTCACGTCGTCATGATAATTGGCAAACAGATGAAACAATAGAATTTAGTAGACAAGGATATATAAATACAAGCATATACGTCCAAAATTACTCATTGGCAAAACAAGCATTTTCGATAACGACAATTATTTAAAAAAAGTTAAAAATAAATCTTAAGGAAAATAGAACCATTTTTGTCAGAGAACTTTGCATCATCAAGTATCGTGTTGATATAGGATGACTTTTAGTAGAGGAAATTGGACTAATTTGAGTTTTCCAATAATTTGGAAATTGTCTCAAGAAACGTGTGGATACTATAAATAGGTAATATCTTACCATAAAGAGGAAATTGAAATTGTTGTGAACAATACACCTTTAATTGAAGTTTCAACCAGCATACCTCCTTTTATGATGCAGTCCAAAAAAAACAACAAGAAATTTCTCATTTTACGTTAGTATCCGGATATATTACCACATAGTACACTGATAACTGATAGTACCAGAATATGAGACTCTGGATAGTGGGAAATATTTCATGTTGTTTTACAACCAAAGTTTCCCCTAAGGACATTAGGATTTTCAGTTAAAACGAACATTTTTGTACTCGTAATGTACTACTGTAGTTTTTCTACATTTCGTAGATTTTTTTAGCAGTTAAAAGTATCTATAATAATTCTTATGGACGAAATTGTTTTTAATATTCTGCAGACAAAAGCAAAATATGTTGGTAATTGAAATAAAAAGCTCCTTTTCGATTAAAAAAAATCGCGAATATATTGTTTTTTTCGCGGTGAAGAAAAAGGGGTGATTTGCGACAATTACTTCTATTCAGAAAGGGTTTAATAGGGCTAAAAATACCGCTTTATCAAATATTCAATATAAACTTAAAAAAAAAATTTGAAAATTCCAGTAATTAAAATTTGCGTTTGAGAAACGATGTGGAAATTTAATTTAGCTATTTTACGAAAAAAACGCACGAAGTGTCAAGTTCGTTAATATTTGGCTAGTTACATCAAAGCATCATGAAAATTATAAGTGTGCAGACAAAAGCCGTAAATATTGTGGTCATTGGGATTTATTGGACCAAAGCGAACAATATTTCGATCGGGTAAATGTTCAGTTAAACATTTGTTACTAAAAGGAAACTATTTTTTGTTATTCGATTTAGTTTTTTTATTTCATTTTTCTTGGAACAGAAGAACTAGAAACATCTTTAAACTCATACAAAATTCTTTTACCTTATAATTTTTACTCCTCCTAAATACTTAAATCACAATCTAAAATTGTAATTACTAATATTTTTTAAAAAATGATCAAAACTGAATTCCTATAAACCACAAAAATTTTGTCCAATATGATTAAATTGTTCCCCTTCTGACGCTTGTCAGAGATGTTCTAGTGGCGCAGTACTTGAGATTTAGAGTACGAGAGATTTAGAAAGTCATCACGGTGACTCTTCATATATGTAGAGCCGCTTTAAGTTCCTTTTAAACCAGCATAAAGTTTACTAAAAAGTTTTAGCTTTAATTCAACTCAAATCCACTTTCTATGGTAGAAACGAATATTCTTTGTTAGATTTTTTTAAAATATCCATATCCAATAAATTTAAACAAAAACCCTCCAAAAAATAAACATTTTATTTATTTTTCCTTTTATTAAATTTTGATCAAATTGACGAGATCAAAATAAGTACCCATTACAACATCAAGTAGGTCTGTTTGTTCTGATAGCATAATAATCAGTAAAATTTAAAAAATTATTCGCCTTATTTAGAAAATTTTGTAATTGTTGTCCTTACTAAGGCTCTATCTTGAATCATAATTGAAAGAGGTACAATATAGTTGTTGGCGTAATCTAGCAACAAGATATTAATTGGTCATTTGAAGGAAACAGAGCTTTTCACATGTCGATGATAAAGAAGTAAATTTAAAATATCTAAAATGTTTTAGACATCTTTTTTTCAAGATTAAATTTATAAGAAATTAAGGCACAAAATTTGCAGAAAATAAGAATAAGGTTGGGAACAATTTGAGATTTATAATTTCTAGAACATTGTCATTTTTCAATTATTATTATAGCAACAATAAATATTAATTTTTAATTCTTTAGAAAGTCAATTCCTCATGACAGCCGCTAAATCCATTTGCAGACTGGCTGTAAAAAAGTCTAAAAATTGTGATTCAAGTCAGTATACTTGGCGTAAAAAAAACAATAAAATCTCTAACCTTCACCATTCACTCTGCCCTCTCGTTGCACAATTCACTATGGGTAGACGCATGCGCAGTAATAACGAAGTTAGCACAGTAGTTCCTCATTCTTAGTAGACTGATATAACGGAGGCAAAATGTGATTAAATGTAAGTAAGAAAGAAAAAACGCGTTGTGGTTTCCTCACTTCAAAATAATAAACTTCCATATTGACTGAGTAGCTGACTAATTGCCATGTTTGATGACAATTTTTTTAAAGCATGGTCAATTAAAAATGATGCATATTCTGATGGAATCGCAGGAATTTATAAAGTTGACGCCGTTTGAAAATGACGCTGTTTTGCGGGAATGACATTTTGGATTATTGTTTTTAGAATTTTTTTTTTAAAAAACATCTGAGAAATGGAACTTTGTCTATGAGTAACCATCCACCATGGAGAGCGTATTTAAGAATTTATAGTTGTAATGTGGCACCTGTGAAAGTTATAGACAAAACAGAAGGAATAAAAAGGTCAAAATGGTGTCAATGGTTGCAAATATTTTGGCACACGGTTTTTCGCGCATTCCAATAAGTGGTTATATATTGTCGTGAAAGGAAAATAGAAGATTTTAAATGATAAAATAACTTGTGGAGTACATAATTGCAATGTCACCAATGATCTAAAGGTAAAATCGTGGAGGAAGTAACAATAGAATACGTTGTGCTTGTCTAAGTTTTTTTATGGAGAATAGGGACACGTGAATGCGCAAATTTAACATTGTAATTTTAGACCCTACTTCGCAACATTTCTAACGTCATTTGTAATCAATTATAACTTATTTGACCTTGGCACATGTTTAAAAGAAAATTGAGACGTGACATTAAAAAAAATAGATGACAATCAAAAAGGTAAATATTTTTCTTCATGAGTGGGCCTCATGTTAGCATGCTTATATGATTGCTTTGAAATCGATTGGTAGGGAACACTAAATCCCAGAGTTCGTTTAAACGACGTAATAATGTCTAGGAGATGGATTTCAATAATATTGTATATCCCTTAATACGGGTAGAATGGTTAAATGAATAAACAAAATAAACATAAAATAGCTAGATGGTAACTATTCATTAACTATCTATATTATAATACCCGTATACGTCTGTCCGTCTGTCACGCAAAAAGGTAGCTTAGCTGCGCAAGTAGCAAGACGCACGCAGTGCAGTATAAAAAGGACGGGTGAACCCGTGGATTTTTCCACGGGCTAACGACTTTTTCTATAAAATTGCATAAAACCTTATCATATAAGTTTCGTAAACCTTGCTATTAACTATTCTGAAACTGTTTGTCAACAACCTCAACGCGTATGGGCAAAGAAAACACTTTACAAATAATGCTTGAAAAAAGGGTTATGATAAACAAACAATTGTATGTAACGGTCAATAATTATTTGTTAAAAATAAATCAAATTCAGGGTAATAAGAAAAGACTTTTGTATTGCACTCTGCTGCCAGAAAAGTAACTAAAAGAAATCAGAAATAACTAGAAGGAATCAGAAGTAATTAAAAGTTCATCAAAAGTAACCAGGTGGAAATAGAAATTAACCAGAAATAACGATTATTAATCAAAGAACGACTAAGCAATAAGAAGTAACCAAAAGTTAACCGAAAGTAATCAGCAGTAATCAAAAGTAACCATGAATCACTAGAAGTAACTAGGAAACAATTAGAAGTAACCAGAAGTTGACAAGGAGTAACGACTATATAAGCAAAAGAAACGACTAAGTAACCAGAATTTATGAGAAGTTATGAGAAGTAAGTAGAAGTAACCAACAATAGCCAGAAGTAGAGAAGGTTAAACTAGAAGTAAAAGCAGACTAAATAAGCAAATTAAAGAAGCAGTTAACTTACCAGTTAAAAAATTGATGAACGATAATCATAGCGATAATGCATAGAAACAATGTTTCTATTATAGCTTTGATATCATTAGCATAGAATTAAGAAGTGAATAAAAAGAGGAATACTTACGAAAGACCATGCATCAAGGCGGACGTATAGGCGATATTTCGATTTCATATCATAAAAGTCATTAGGGTCATGATTATAAACACAGCACCTTTTTATTTCAAGGGGGATTCCTTAGTGTCATGGGTAAATGTCATAATTCAAAGAAAGAGAAGATTTTTCTTCGTGCAAGTGTCAATAAAACACTCGCTCTCCAGTAAACCAAATACTTTAAATTATAGTGTTGCAACAAAAAACAATGCGTCCCATTTAGCTAAACGCTTCGTAGTTAATGAGTTTACCTGCCCTAAGTGCATGCGAAGTATAGAACCAAATGTACGCCACATGAAACATACGGTAGGATATGGGAGTGACAAAAATTGTATTACCAGAATTTGTGTCGACTCCCGTAAAGGCATAGCTCATATAAATGGTTAAAATAATCTGTTTAATGACATCAGATTTGCGCCCATCATACATATATCTTGTTTAATCAAACGTGAAAGTTGTCGATTGTAGTACTAGTTGAAATGCTGTTGTATTAAAAGACGCATGAAAATAAGACAATCAAAGCTTGTTCTACGTCATGATTTAATGGCCTCAAAAGAAGAAGAAGAAGGTGCGGACAATATTTTTTGCACCAAAGAGCGAATATGACTTTTTTTTCTCCAATTAGCGGACAGTTTAGAAAAATCAAAAGCGAGCAAAGAGAAATAGACAAAAATGAATACTTTTTTAACATTTAGTTCAAACATTTTACAACTTTTGTGTCCAGCTTGCTTTTTTTATCAACTACTTTATCAGCTTAAAATCTTTATCATTCGGTTGGTTATCATTATGTTAATATTATATTATCATTTTTATTTTTCCTTTGTGATAAATAAACCAGCTTAATTTTTTAATTTTCGACTTAAAATATAAAACTTTCCTAAAGGAGGACACTTCCAATTAGCGGACACTTTGGTCATACACTGATGGTGTCCACTAATTGGAGAGTATACTGTAATCTGAAATATTTACAAAGTAGCTACGGTTGTGCACACTGTCACGTCGTCATGATAATTGGCAAACAGATGAAACAATAGAATTTAGTAGACAAGGATATATAAATACAAGCATATACGTCCAAAATTACTCATTGGCAAAACAAGCATTTTCGATAACGACAATTATTTAAAAAAAGTTAAAAATAAATCTTAAGGAAAATAGAACCATTTTTGTCAGAGAACTTTGCATCATCAAGTATCGTGTTGATATAGGATGACTTTTAGTAGAGGAAATTGGACTAATTTGAGTTTTCCAATAATTTGGAAATTGTCTCAAGAAACGTGTGGATACTATAAATAGGTAATATCTTACCATAAAGAGGAAATTGAAATTGTTGTGAACAATACACCTTTAATTGAAGTTTCAACCAGCATACCTCCTTTTATGATGCAGTCCAAAAAAAACAACAAGAAATTTCTCATTTTACGTTAGTATCCGGATATATTACCACATAGTACACTGATAACTGATAGTACCAGAATATGAGACTCTGGATAGTGGGAAATATTTCATGTTGTTTTACAACCAAAGTTTCCCCTAAGGACATTAGGATTTTCAGTTAAAACGAACATTTTTGTACTCGTAATGTACTACTGTAGTTTTTCTACATTTCGTAGATTTTTTTAGCAGTTAAAAGTATCTATAATAATTCTTATGGACGAAATTGTTTTTAATATTCTGCAGACAAAAGCAAAATATGTTGGTAATTGAAATAAAAAGCTCCTTTTCGATTAAAAAAAATCGCGAATATATTGTTTTTTTCGCGGTGAAGAAAAAGGGGTGATTTGCGACAATTACTTCTATTCAGAAAGGGTTTAATAGGGCTAAAAATACCGCTTTATCAAATATTCAATATAAACTTAAAAAAAAAATTTGAAAATTCCAGTAATTAAAATTTGCGTTTGAGAAACGATGTGGAAATTTAATTTAGCTATTTTACGAAAAAAACGCACGAAGTGTCAAGTTCGTTAATATTTGGCTAGTTACATCAAAGCATCATGAAAATTATAAGTGTGCAGACAAAAGCCGTAAATATTGTGGTCATTGGGATTTATTGGACCAAAGCGAACAATATTTCGATCGGGTAAATGTTCAGTTAAACATTTGTTACTAAAAGGAAACTATTTTTTGTTATTCGATTTAGTTTTTTTATTTCATTTTTCTTGGAACAGAAGAACTAGAAACATCTTTAAACTCATACAAAATTCTTTTACCTTATAATTTTTACTCCTCCTAAATACTTAAATCACAATCTAAAATTGTAATTACTAATATTTTTTAAAAAATGATCAAAACTGAATTCCTATAAACCACAAAAATTTTGTCCAATATGATTAAATTGTTCCCCTTCTGACGCTTGTCAGAGATGTTCTAGTGGCGCAGTACTTGAGATTTAGAGTACGAGAGATTTAGAAAGTCATCACGGTGACTCTTCATATATGTAGAGCCGCTTTAAGTTCCTTTTAAACCAGCATAAAGTTTACTAAAAAGTTTTAGCTTTAATTCAACTCAAATCCACTTTCTATGGTAGAAACGAATATTCTTTGTTAGATTTTTTTAAAATATCCATATCCAATAAATTTAAACAAAAACCCTCCAAAAAATAAACATTTTATTTATTTTTCCTTTTATTAAATTTTGATCAAATTGACGAGATCAAAATAAGTACCCATTACAACATCAAGTAGGTCTGTTTGTTCTGATAGCATAATAATCAGTAAAATTTAAAAAATTATTCGCCTTATTTAGAAAATTTTGTAATTGTTGTCCTTACTAAGGCTCTATCTTGAATCATAATTGAAAGAGGTACAATATAGTTGTTGGCGTAATCTAGCAACAAGATATTAATTGGTCATTTGAAGGAAACAGAGCTTTTCACATGTCGATGATAAAGAAGTAAATTTAAAATATCTAAAATGTTTTAGACATCTTTTTTTCAAGATTAAATTTATAAGAAATTAAGGCACAAAATTTGCAGAAAATAAGAATAAGGTTGGGAACAATTTGAGATTTATAATTTCTAGAACATTGTCATTTTTCAATTATTATTATAGCAACAATAAATATTAATTTTTAATTCTTTAGAAAGTCAATTCCTCATGACAGCCGCTAAATCCATTTGCAGACTGGCTGTAAAAAAGTCTAAAAATTGTGATTCAAGTCAGTATACTTGGCGTAAAAAAAACAATAAAATCTCTAACCTTCACCATTCACTCTGCCCTCTCGTTGCACAATTCACTATGGGTAGACGCATGCGCAGTAATAACGAAGTTAGCACAGTAGTTCCTCATTCTTAGTAGACTGATATAACGGAGGCAAAATGTGATTAAATGTAAGTAAGAAAGAAAAAACGCGTTGTGGTTTCCTCACTTCAAAATAATAAACTTCCATATTGACTGAGTAGCTGACTAATTGCCATGTTTGATGACAATTTTTTTAAAGCATGGTCAATTAAAAATGATGCATATTCTGATGGAATCGCAGGAATTTATAAAGTTGACGCCGTTTGAAAATGACGCTGTTTTGCGGGAATGACATTTTGGATTATTGTTTTTAGAATTTTTTTTTTAAAAAACATCTGAGAAATGGAACTTTGTCTATGAGTAACCATCCACCATGGAGAGCGTATTTAAGAATTTATAGTTGTAATGTGGCACCTGTGAAAGTTATAGACAAAACAGAAGGAATAAAAAGGTCAAAATGGTGTCAATGGTTGCAAATATTTTGGCACACGGTTTTTCGCGCATTCCAATAAGTGGTTATATATTGTCGTGAAAGGAAAATAGAAGATTTTAAATGATAAAATAACTTGTGGAGTACATAATTGCAATGTCACCAATGATCTAAAGGTAAAATCGTGGAGGAAGTAACAATAGAATACGTTGTGCTTGTCTAAGTTTTTTTATGGAGAATAGGGACACGTGAATGCGCAAATTTAACATTGTAATTTTAGACCCTACTTCGCAACATTTCTAACGTCATTTGTAATCAATTATAACTTATTTGACCTTGGCACATGTTTAAAAGAAAATTGAGACGTGACATTAAAAAAAATAGATGACAATCAAAAAGGTAAATATTTTTCTTCATGAGTGGGCCTCATGTTAGCATGCTTATATGATTGCTTTGAAATCGATTGGTAGGGAACACTAAATCCCAGAGTTCGTTTAAACGACGTAATAATGTCTAGGAGATGGATTTCAATAATATTGTATATCCCTTAATACGGGTAGAATGGTTAAATGAATAAACAAAATAAACATAAAATAGCTAGATGGTAACTATTCATTAACTATCTATA
The DNA here is from genome assembly GCF_029227915.1 of Hydractinia symbiolongicarpus. Lineage (NCBI taxonomy): Eukaryota > Metazoa > Cnidaria > Hydrozoa > Anthoathecata > Hydractiniidae > Hydractinia > Hydractinia symbiolongicarpus. Next base: position 12,059,433 of record NC_079878.1, read on the forward strand.
TTATAATACCCGTATACGTCTGTCCGTCTGTCACGCAAAAAGGTAGCTTAGCTGCGCAAGTAGCAAGACGCACGCAGTGCAGTATAAAAAGGACGGGTGAACCCGTGGATTTTTCCACGGGCTAACGACTTTTTCTATAAAATTGCATAAAACCTTATCATATAAGTTTCGTAAACCTTGCTATTAACTATTCTGAAACTGTTTGTCAACAACCTCAACGCGTATGGGCAAAGAAAACACTTTACAAATAATGCTTGAAAAAAGGGTTATGATAAACAAACAATTGTATGTAACGGTCAATAATTATTTGTTAAAAATAAATCAAATTCAGGGTAATAAGAAAAGACTTTTGTATTGCACTCTGCTGCCAGAAAAGTAACTAAAAGAAATCAGAAATAACTAGAAGGAATCAGAAGTAATTAAAAGTTCATCAAAAGTAACCAGGTGGAAATAGAAATTAACCAGAAATAACGATTATTAATCAAAGAACGACTAAGCAATAAGAAGTAACCAAAAGTTAACCGAAAGTAATCAGCAGTAATCAAAAGTAACCATGAATCACTAGAAGTAACTAGGAAACAATTAGAAGTAACCAGAAGTTGACAAGGAGTAACGACTATATAAGCAAAAGAAACGACTAAGTAACCAGAATTTATGAGAAGTTATGAGAAGTAAGTAGAAGTAACCAACAATAGCCAGAAGTAGAGAAGGTTAAACTAGAAGTAAAAGCAGACTAAATAAGCAAATTAAAGAAGCAGTTAACTTACCAGTTAAAAAATTGATGAACGATAATCATAGCGATAATGCATAGAAACAAAATCATTTAGTCATTTGTCATTCAAATTCTAGATTTTAATCCTAGCCTTTCTTTTAAATGATTGGATTTCAGTTCTCGTGCATTCTTTATTATGTTTTGTTCTGACAGCTAACATTTACAAAATTACAATTTATGTTATGCGCATTTGAACGTTTTATTTAAAAGACTGGATAAACGGTTTTAAAAAAGCCTATCTATTTCCTACTTTTTCCTTGATTTGTCTGCTTCGCTGAGCGTTCGTTAATGATTTAGTGTAGCGCTAAAATGTCTTCTATATAAAAGGGTCACCTGATCATTCTCTATAATATTAGCTGTATTTTCTGAGTTTGAAATGGTTGTCCTACAAGTTTATTCCCCGCTCCCCTCGCAGAGTAATTCTATTGCTTCATGCTAACAGGTGTAAATCTGAGCAGTTTGCACAGTCTAATTTTAACGTCTTGGTCTCTATTCCTAAAAAAATGAAATGTTTGGATGTCTCATAAAGTGACGAAAGGATAAGGGGAAACAAGAATATGTGACGTACTTTGATCGCATATGATTAATGCCAAAAATATGAAGAACAGGACTTCAATTGCGCACATTTTATAACATTTAAAAACAACAATCAGACGGAAACAAAAAGTTTTTTTCTCGTTAAAACTATGTAAGTAGTATGTAAATACACAAATATTTACACCGTATAAGTGTATGTCTTTGCAACACAAGTGCGCACAAACAACCGCAGATTTTGTCCAATGTTTTTCCATTGTTGTTCCTTCTATATTTTATTCTGTGTGTGTCTCGTGGTTTTTTTGCTGACGAGATTCTTTGCTACCTACCGATCATTATGTTTCAGTCCTATCCAAATGATTGTAACAAGTTACACACCTGAATGGTTGAAGGCGCTAGTTTAATAGCCAACTCTCAAATCGTGGTAAATATCTACCTTTAGTAGACGATTCGCTGCATAAAAGGTTTTTTTCTTTAAGACCACAGCTGAATTGTAAGCCTTTGAGCCTATCCAGGTGGACATATAACAGGGATGTATTTTACGTATATTCCCTTGTCTTGAACTAATTTTTGGTCCATAGCTCTATAAAATTCCTGGGTATAATACTTGTTGAAAAAGACTGAAAGAGTCAAACTGGAAAAAACACTTTATTTCTCATTTACACATAGTTACATCACATATGGAAGCATAACATGGACATTTAAAAAGAAATGTAAGCAAATATATTCTAAGCAGAAACATGCTGTAAGAATAATTTTCAATGCGTTGTACACTGCTGCAGAACTCCTTTCGACAAAGATTAAAGTTTAAACGTATATAAGCTCAAAATTTTCAAAACACTTATCTTTATATAAAAGATAAACTAAATCTAGGAACTTCTTGGACCAATTCTCAACTGTAAATTATAGGTACAAGACCAAACTTTTGAGATATGGTATTAAATTACCAACACCTGAATTATCATGTTCAAGATTTGCCGCATATTTTCGCGGCCCTCATATGTGGAACCGTATAATTATCTGAACGATTTATTTACAACGACTAAAACTGTCCATTCCTTCGAAAATCTGTTTTGCTCACTTTAAGGGGCCTAATGATAAGATAAAATATATCTTCTGCTTGTCCCTGTCATATTGTCACATAGTGTTGTTGGTGTCAATAGCGACGACTTGCCGGCGTTATCTCAGACTTAAATAATTTGTCCATTGAAATCAGTTCATTATGAACATCTTAGTTTGTGGACGCTATTTCAGTTCTCAAATTTTCGAATGTTACCTTATTTTTGAGTATTCCTTGATAAATCAATTGCTTCTGACATCCTTTCTTTTCTAAGTTACACTGCGATTTTTTTAATAGTGTAATCTCGCTATCTCAAAGTTAAGCTCGAAAAGCGCTTTCTCAAACTTTTTATCCCGAGAGCTTTATATAGCAGGAATTGACTTTAATTTTATGATATGAAAACACTTTCCAATCTTATTTGACATTTTTAAATTAACCACACGTTTAGAGATTTTACAAAAATATATTTTTCTGTTTACAAGTAACAAGTGGCGCATGGCCTTGCGGTTATCGAGTTCGCTTTGTTATCACAAGATCTGTGGTTCACAGTGCGATCATGCTCAGCAAGTGTATTAACCACCGCTACAGGTCAACCCATGCCATCTGAGTAAAATTGAGTAGACAATGCCGGTGTATACCTAAAGTATACATATAGAACACAGGACCAACATTGATAAAAATGCTTTCAACACAGAAGTGGCTATATTCGGAATATTAATAAGTTAAGAAAATACACGATTATTCAGACAGTTTATTCAGTAACAAGAGATAGGAAGAGGTATTGATAATAGATCATGTGCCATATGGCACTGTTATATTAATAAAAAAAGGAACTTTAAGACAAATCACCTATATTTATTTAACGGTAAAAGATTGCTCGTAAGATTTCCTTCAGGGGAAAGGAGGTGGTGTTGTTAAGGTGCTAGGATTAGGGAATCATTGCATTTCTTTTTTATTCATTTTTTGTCCTCCATTTTCAAAATTATGCAATGTTTTTTTAAAAAAATAAAATAAAATTTAATTTAATTTCTTCATGACAAAGCTGCATTGCTTGAAACTATTTAAGAACGGCTGAAAAAGTTCAAATAACATGTACCGGAATTTCCTGCATTTCTTTTACGTGGAATGCCCAGATCCAGTATTCCTTCAAATGAAACAAGCCTGTTCCTACAACCAACTGTTGATTCAAATGACATCATTTTTAGTAAGAAGTGAATGTAGAATTGAGAAAGCATAACCGAATATCGATTGGACGAGGTCCTATAATCAACTTTATTTTACTTAAAATATTACATCAATGTCTTTGTAAATATGGAAAACTCTCAAAGCTAAAATAAGATATACAACGTGATATTAAATTATGTTTATCGATACAGGGTTTCATTAACAGTGCGTGCTTTCAGACGGAAATGAGAACCTTTGTCGGTGAGAACTAGGCATGTAGTCTGTAGAAACAAAAATATGGTAGCACAAGTAGTTGTACTTTTAAAAACAACCGCAAATTTCACGCTAGTCTGTTTCCTTGTTAGCTCGTTATTTGCTTTATGTCTAGTTACAAATCCTAGCGGTTTCTTTTCATGTTTCACAGTTGTAATATTTGACAATCGTTTTTAAAACCAACAATTTTGCTGAGCTAATAAAAGTTGCTGACAGTGTCATACTCACAGACAAAATAAATTTGGTTTCGGTGCTTTTATTAGCATGTGGGAACATTTTCTTTGCAATACTTAACAACTGTCTCGAAAAAGGTGTTTTTTCTATTACGTTAGACCATGGAGTAGGCAGCTAGGGTTGGAATAAGCGGAAAGTTGAAGCTGTATGGGAAATTTACAAGGGAGTAGGGTAAAATAATGTTTTCTTAGTGGAAGAGAGTAGAAGGCATGGCTAGTGCAAGAAAAACCTCTCCATATGGTTGCTGTGTTCAGTAACATCGTTTTTGATTGTCTTTCATACTTTCTTGCACTCTGATATATAGAGTAAAGGTAAAAAAATATTATTAGTAAAATTACCTGTTATTTTTCTCTTCCCATAAACATTCGTTGGTCATCCTTTACTCTCTGTATCAGATGTCTGAAGTTTTGGGCTTACATTTTGACCTACATATGAGCTGCAGATACAATGTTTACTGGCGGATCGTGTTTTAAATTTTAACGTTTAGAAATTGACTCGTACTCTAAAAATTTACGACAAATTGTAGGGCTAATGATATCAGTAATTAGTAACGCTTATATATTTGTAAATAACCATGTAATCTAAAACCCGTTAAGAATATCGACGTGTAAACTTTCATAAGTTTGTGTGTGTGTGGCATGAGTGTGTATGTGTCTGTGGCTTGTACAAAACATAACACAAAACAAAACGTTTGTGGTTTTAACACTCTTCTTTTGAAATATGCTTTTTTTAAATCCAATAAAAATGTCCAACTATTCTGGTCATGACAATCTGCACGAAATGCTTTGTTTAATAGTTAATACGGGCAGAATCTATCAATTTTTAATTAGTGCTGGGACGAGCCCAATAATTTTTTGAGGTCGTGTACGTTTTTTAAGGTCGTGTACGTTTTTTGGGAACGTCAAAAATCAAATCCATCGTATGAGAAGAGGGCTTGATCGAGATTTGTACTCAGGAAAGTCCTGTATAGCTTGAGAGTACAAATTTACTTGAAATCGACTACATGGTTCGAATAACACGTTAAAAAAAACTGTCAGTTTTTGCAACTCCCAGAAAAAAGTGTTTATAGTATTTATTATTATAAAAAATTTTTTTTATAATATAAGGAAATAAACTACTAGTCCATAAGACATTTTGGTCTTTTTGAAAACGCCGGTAGACGAAGAAAAGTCATTCTTAAACTCACAAAAACGAAAAAACCCGACTAAACCAAACCACTCCTATGTAGAAGGAACAGTGTAAAAATTGTATGTAACAGTCGTTTTGTGGCTTTCCCTCTGCGCACTAGTATTTCTTCTAGAATTATGGCTCTGGAGCATACTACTCAAGGAGAAAATTAAATAAGTGTTTTTTTTAGATATTTTTTTACATAAGTTATATAAAATCAAGTTACATTTTTTCAAACAAGGTAGTAAGTCAGTAGTTAACTCACAAATCGTAGATCTTTCCAGCAATCTAGAAATAAATAATTTCAAGTGCCTTTTAAAAGATCAGAAGAATTAATAACGGAAACTTTAATGTCCTTGGGGATCTTGACGGTTAATTCTTGCTCCACAACAACTGCAACTATGTTCTATTACCGCCTGAGTTACGTATAAAAATGCTCTTACTATTTTGCTTGTCGCACAAGCCGATTTACGATCAATATGCGACGCTACATTGGTTAACAGCGTTTTAAAAAAATTGCGCCGGAGTAAAGACTTAAACGCGAGACCTTATGACTACAATTCGAATGTACTACCACCACACCAAGTTCAGGTTTGCTTGTTGGAATGAAGCCAAGATGAATAGAAAGAAAGTAAATGTATATTCTACAGCTAATCAGGTTTAGTGTCTATTATGTAGACTCACACACAGTCAAAAAGATGAATATAGAGAGGCGAGTATACTTACACATTTTCTTTAAGTGCAAATCTTGCAAAATTGTCTGCAGTTGATACCCATCCATTCTTTATACTTTTCACAATGCGTTTGAGGGTATCTTGAGCATCTGGGATATTCATCGTGGCATGCTATGGAGGAGGCGATACAGTTGCGTTACTACATATAGTCAAACCTGTCTAAAAAGGTCACTGTGGTGTAAAACATGTAGGTTGATTGTCGTATTAAAAAATACCCTATTTTAGTCTTCATCACAACTTGTGGAATGCAAGGAACAACTTGAAATTATGTAAGCGCTGTAACCTCCAAGATATGCGAACTTTCATGTAAATGTGAATGCTTTATTGCGCATTAGTTTTGCAGGGGACGTTTGTTTCTTATTCTTGAGAAAACCTGGTCTTTTTAAGCAGGTACTATCTCGTCTGGGGGGAGAGGGATTAGCGATTGTTGGTCGCGTGGGGCAGGTGGTCGTCTTTTAAAGTGGCAGATGACCAATACATTGGGAGGAATAAAATGTGGTCTTCTAGGACAAATAATTGTTTTATACAGGTGGTCGCTATAGTAGGTCCGACTGTACAGATTTAAATCTAAATATTTCCTTTACTTGTACCATATAATAAATTTTATGAATCTAACTTGTACCTTTTTAGCCGTCAAAGGGATGCTTTTGCATATAACTTAACATATGTGGGATTTGTGAAGTGAAACAGAATATAAAGACAATGAAAACGTGTGACTTGTACCTTCTTAGCTGTCAAAGGGGTGCTTTTACATATAACTTAACAATGGTGGGGTTTATGAAGTAAAGCAGAATAAAAGGACAACGAAAACATGATATGTTTTTACACGGAAAAGTTTTATTTGCTCAGGTATCGTACGCATACTTTTTTGCAGCATTCAATGTCTTTTTCACCCATCTTGTGGACACAAGTACTGTCATTATTTCATGGAATAAAAAATCCTTTGGAAAATAAAGCTTGAAGGGGTCAAAAAACATTATGTACACTTACTACAGAACCTGCAGAATTGCGCGCAGTTTACAATCATCCAATCAATACGGTCTGGATCGTGACAATAGGTTACTCTATGTTGATCAGGAACAATGCAGTATGGTGATATGTTAGTGCAATCTAGATGAAGAAATACATTCACAAATTTAATTGTGACCAGCATGTCACGGTTACTGTTCTTTAAAGGCCCGCAACTTGATTTTGATCAGAATGTTTACACCAGGGAATGACTTAAAATATTTGAACTTTTACTTCAGAGGTGATTTATTTTTTTGGTCCACATACTATTATATTATTTTCGTTGATTTTTTTTTTTTTTTTAAGAAGTAACCCTTTGTGTTTGAACTTATTCGCCATAATCCCATTAAGAGACGCTTTCAAATCTGTAATAACCCACGGCGTCTAGGCAAATTCAACCACGATATTGTATTCGCGCGAAGGAATTTTTTTTTAGATGCTATTTTTAGAAGTGTAACCAAACTTGTTTAGGCTGCATCCAAAGTGCGTTGACTAGATTAAGATATTTAACGAAATTTCTTCTGATTTTGAAGGGGTTAATTTATTGCTTGTGTGGAAGAATATCAAAACTACAAATTCTTTAATCCTTTCCCAACCCGCGTTTTAATTCCCCTAAAATTATGTGAAAAATATATAAGAGGAATTCATTCTTTAAAGAAATCAAAAGAAATCGTAATATATAAAGACCTGCATCCACCCCTTCCATTTCCGTTACAACAAGTGACAAAAATGAACATAATCGAAAACGCCAAAAGAGTACGTAACTTTTGGACGACTCCATATAAATTTGCCTTTTAGACAAAAGGATTTTGTGAAAATTAAAAAAACAAAAAACAACAACAAATCGTAAAGTTTTTGCTGATAAAAAATAACATCTTTGACGGCAAAGTGTCTTTCATCAACAAATTAGATTTTTAAATTATTCCGCTCCTTGCAAATTATTTCGCCTATTAATTCGAGATCAGTAAGTTACAACTGAACATTAATTCGCAACTTAGAGTTTTTCCACGCCTGACTCAAGCAAAAGCTTATTGACGTTGCTTCTTGAATGAGCAAGTTGTAACAAACCAGTATGAGCATTTGTAGTTAATCTTATTTGTGTAAAAAACCCATATCAACTTACTTGCTGGTGCGACTGTTGTAGATATAACATTAGCTTGAGCATTTGCCGCTATCATTACCAACCAAACACAAAGAATTTTATAATTCATTTTTAATTCTTCTTTGTTTTCCCTAACGTAAACAATAATGTTAGAAACGAAGACTATATAACATTCACACACATCTAAACCTGGTTACACATACAAGAATTACCTTTTTCACCCAGAGTCACATGCGAAAGGCATGCAGGAAGCTGGGTAAATAAGCCAAATATTGCCATATGTGAGCAAATAACATAAAAGGTGATAATATAATGTATGAATGATTTACTTGTAGCTTTTTCAACGAGAGAAAGAGAAGATGTTATCTGAGGCATGTTATAGTCAATATGTCAAGACAAATATTTTGACGTAGTCTTCACAACAAAACTTGTACTCTGAAAAATACTTTGAAAGTATCTTTGAGAAATATAATTTTACGATAAATATATTTTGCTATATTATACATCAAATGTAAACAAAGGCATCTGTGTTTGACCATGTATTTACAGCTAAACTCCTACGTTAAATTCAAGAATTAGAAATCAGATTTTTAAAAATAACAATAATTACTTCCTCCGTAACATTATATCCCTTTGTTAGCAGTGAAACACACAAAGATATCGATAAAATTTTATCCGCAATGGATTTTGTGAAAAAGCACTGACTCATTTACTTTAAAAAATTTGACGCAAAATATTCGGAAATTTAGTAGCTTAACTGACTCAAAGAGATTAAAAGAGAGATTGTATAACGATCTCAAGAATAACAACGATTAAATTGATATTCAAGACGCAATATATTTCTTCAAACATGATATTATAAGCAGTAAGATTTAAATATTTTTGAATATTCAGTAAAAGAAAAAAGATAAAAACAATTGATACTGGGAGGAGCAATGGAGAGGGAAATACATATTTGCTATCAAACATTGACGTGACAAAAAAGAAATCTTTGAAAGTGATCACTTGAGAACTCTATGAGTATTTGAGAATCTCTACGTCCTTTTTTACTTAAAACCCATTTTATTGCTAAGGAAGAAAATCGTGTTACATTGTGATATAATTTTTGTTCCCTACACCAATCCCTCGATTCATCAATTTAATTTTCAAATGCAGTAGACGTCCTTTAATTGGAATGCCGCTTAATTCGAACTTTCCGCTATTTCGAACAAATCGTCAAGTACCTTGAGTTTGGTTTAATAAAGTCTTTTTGAGCTGCTTAATTGGAACTCCGCTAATTCGAACATTTTGCTAAGTCGAACAATTTTTTAGTCCGGAAGGCTGCATTATGCTCGTTATTTCGAAATTTTGTGTATCGATAAATAAAATCTTATGGAAAAATAAAAAAAAAAACCTTTTCATTTTTATTCATTTTTATTACATCAATGGTGGAAAAATTCCGGTAAAAGATTTTTATAAAAAGTCGTAGCAAAGTTATAATAAAGTTATATTAGCATAAAACCTTTAAACGTTAATTAAAATTGTTGTTTTTTTTGAACTTCCGTTAATCCGAATATTCGTTAATTCGAACAAATAATTTAGTCCCTTGCGTGTTCGAATTAACGGACGTCTACAGTATACGTAAAAAATATACGAATTAGCCATTGTGTGGGTTCGAACATTGTACGGTCACTGATACTCACCTATCCATTTGCTTTCTAATTTGCTCATTTTAGACGAACTGGCCCACGATTGAAAAGCTAAGAGTACTTGTTCCTCGAATTAAAAAATGAAGGCTGACTATTTTAGCTTTAGTAGGATAAAGGCTGGCTGAGTAGTCTGTGTTTTTATTTACACCGAAGTAACTGACAAATTATTTTGTGGAACAACAATTTAAATACGGTAATCATCGTCTTTTTTCACATTCGACATGATATATAACAGTAGTTGGTACTGAAGTAAGAAAAATGACAGCTAAATACAGTACGAAACTTATCGAGAAGAATAGAGAAGTCTTAACTCAATGGTAGAAGATATCAATGTTTCTCCAAGTGGTATTTCCAGCTTATGGCAGAATCGGTGGCTCTGATTTTACCGTGTATTGTACACCATCGTGGAATTTATTCTTGCCCTCGCATATCTTATGTCACATCCCTTTGTCAGACAGAAACGATGACATTTTTTTCCAGTTGACGAATATTATAAAATTAGTTAGTCGTATTTCGTTTAAAATTTATGTTTAGAAATTATGCACTATTATTTTCTTCTTATTGAAAACCTGCCGTTACTGCAATAATCACCGCTAATGACCGCCGTGGCGTCGTATGTTCTTAATTTCTCTCAATTATCCTATAAATCCAATGAATTATAAAATATATACACGAACAAGTTGTACATCTTAACCCTATTTCAGCTGGGGAGGGGATTTCCATTTTTTTGTAATAACTTCTAAAGCATACAATTTTAGAGGCTGAGATGTAGTGACTGTTCATCATTTTTAGTTACCTTAAGAAAAGTTAAAACATTTTTTGCATGGCATCACGCCTGTTGTCATGTTGACTTATCGATTAACAAGTGGTCAGGAATTTCTTTTTTTTATTTGCATATAATTTTTATCAGCTGCGAAGTCACATCTTATCAAGCAATTGATAAACTGTTCATAGTGGTTGAAACGCAGTTTAGGTAACAAAAACATATTTGATGCTTTTTCCAACTCGACAGTAACTTTTGGCTCTAGCCATGTATTTCATTTTTTAAATGTGTACCCTGGAATGCCAAGTCGCTTCTTTTCGAGTCTGCTATTTCGTTATGCTTAATCCGATGAAACCCAACATCATTGATAAATGTTTTTTTTAAACTGCTTAAACATGTTCGGTTCGAAAAATCTCTATAGTGGTCAACTTTTTCAATAATGTGAAAAAAACTTAAATCTGGTTTCAAGCAAGCATAAGATTCATTGCTAAAGACAGAAAAAATTCCTTATGGCAGACATCCTTTATAGCAGACACTTTGGTCAACGCAGGGATAAGATAGAGGTCAAAACGCCTTATCACAAAACCAAAATAATTTTAAGTGCAATTTAAGTAGAGCGAAACACAAGTGCATCAAATCCGCATATTGCTATGAAAATAAATATAGTGCATCTGCGGGTAAAATAAATAGTATATTGGAAAGTTAAAATCTGTACCAACCAAACCTCTCTTTTGGTAAGCCTTTAACAAAACTATAGGATCTAAGTGGTAGTGATAGGTTTAAAAAAAGCACCCGCTTTGCCCAGAGATGTAAAAGTTATTTAAAATAAACCTCTCGGTACCTTTAAGCAATGTCTAAGATCAAGCAAAATTTAAATGAGGAATAAATCATTTGAATTTTATTTGTTCCCTATGCTCTCAATCGTATCTTTAAGTTTTGTTTTTAAATAAAGAAAGCTCTATGTTTTGGTAACCGACCTACTGTCTGGAAGGAAAACGTTTTAAAGTCTCAGCAGAACATACTTGAAATAAATGCGAACAGCGTGGTAATAAGTATCGATATAAAGGTGAAAAAACGAGAAACGTGCTTATACAATTAACACAAGTAACACAGCGTCTTTCTTTTAAAATATTTCTCACTCAATCCTTAATATTTCCAGAATTTCCTCTTGTAAAAAACAAAGTGAACATATTTTACATGAGTGGGTTGAGAAAAGTACAATGGTCCCGCACACAGTACGTTATATTCTATAAGGCGTATTAAAAATAGCAATTTAATACTGCCATACACTATTAGAAACACGACAGTAAATTCAATAAAACCACATTGCTCGCGCAAGACAGGATTACATTGTGGCACCAGGCTGTTAAGAACTTTTCTTTAGCTGTTGGAGAATCTCTTCCTCAACGATTTTACTTACCCCCATGCAACAGATGTAGCTTTTTAATGACTTAAGATACCGTCGTAAGGTAGGTTAGTCCAACTTCTTTTCTTTTCTAAAGCTTTTTCTAAAAATTTTGCATTCGCTGTTGTTTGCTAATTTATCAAATTCTTGCTCGGTCACAGTGTTCCAACCATGAGATGATCTAACAGTCAGTTTAATCAGTTTGTTTGTACCTTGAAATTTCAGAGATGGTTTACTTGACGGATATGTAATCAAGTTGTTGCACTTAATAGTCAATATAATATTTTTGGAAATGACTTTAAAAACAACAGTGAACAAGTCTGCTTGCAGTGACAATAGATGATGTCTGCGTCAAATTGCAAGGAAGAAAATCTAAAGTGCGCTCCTTGATTGTCTCTTGTAGGTTTGTGCACAATATTTGGCAAATCAATACACCTTTTTTAGTTGCTAATAAGGGCCGATTAGATAAAATTGAAGCAAGGAAACCTAGTCTACATATAAAAACAACTCGCTTGCGAAGTTTCATTTTTCCATTTTCTTTTATACACTATAGTCAAAATATTTTCTAACTTACAAAAATTCCATTAGGAGAAGAATTTTTCTACGACGAGTATTGTAATTTTAGGACTTATCAGTAAAAGCTTGTGAGATTAAATTTTCCAGTTTAAATTTTTGTGGATAAAAATATTTATCACTTTAACGAAATCAATTTAAATGAGAAAAATTACAAGTGAAAACCTTAAATTTTTATTCTATACTACTATTGATTATCATCTATTACAATAATTCTTTAACACTAAGTTAACTCAATAAAGAACTAAAAATCAATCCTCATAAATTTCAAAGACAGTTGTACTAGGTTTCCTCGAGAAAAGATAAAGCCTCGTTCACGAAAGGAACTTCCGCTCAATATAGAGTTTACTTTCATAGTCGACAGCGTTATTTTAATTGTTACAAATTTTTTGTCGGTTGAAAATTTTCATAACTTTAAAATTATCGTCGGTTAAATACGTTGTTAGAGAGACAAAAGGAGGAGTACAAATAAATCCACAAAGCGTTACACGCTATTCACAACTAGTCTGTGATACTAAAATCTAATATCGTTAATATTCTTTACACCCTTACAACATGTTTGTTGTTATTGTGATACCGAATTCTATACATAATTATGCCACTATTTAAGTAATCGCTTGTGATACTATTTGCTAGCATGCTCTTCCTTAAGCACTCTTCTAAGTAATTTTCCTGCAGGTGACCTCGGCAATGCATCCACAAATTTTACTCCACCACGTAGTTGTTTATGATCCGATACGTTTTGATTTACGAATTTGTAAACATCCTCTTCTGTTAGACCAGATTCGTTCTTTTTAACAACGAAAGCACGTGGAACTTCACCATATTTTTCGTCAGGAACACCAATAACACAACTGTCAGTGATATCTTCGTGCCCGTGTAATAAGTCCTCAAGTTCTGCAGGCGCCACCTAATATCGAATAAGTTAAAATAAAAAGATTTATTATTTTGTATTAATTAAATAGTGAAACCTTAGAATAAAGGAGAATGCCAGTATTATATAAAATCATATATTTAAAGGACCATCTAAACAACCCAGGAAATCAATGTGACTTTATCTTGCACAAACCCTCCCAACTCACCCCTCTGTTATGACAGGCTAAGTTTGATCCAAAATTCTACATTTAACAAAAAAGGTTCTTTTAGACTCCTTTGTTCTCAAATAAGAAGCAACTAATCAGCTTGTTGCATCTTGTGCGCATATACAGCGCGCATCTCTGGAGTCTTTTATATACCCTTTTTATGATGGCAAATTGTGTTGCGTTCGCACAAGAAGAGACTCGTGTAAACACGATTTACCCTAGATGAAACTGTTGCGCATGTACAAAAAGTTACTGCGCATGTGTAGAGAGTTTCATACATATTCTACTGTTGAAAAATTGGACTTCAAGGGGTTTTGGTGCACGAGTCAAATTTCAGGCACTAATTTCCCACAAATTTAAAAAAATTAAAGTATAAAGTGTTTGTACCGAACGTTAATAGCTCATTATATTTTATTCTCGGCGAATGTTTCATCTGGCAATTGACCCGTGCCACCTATCCTATAAACAGCTTTTAGGAAAGCTTATTTTACCTGAAAACCTTTGCACTTAATCAGTTCCTTTAATCGATCCACAACAAAAATATGGAAGTCCTCATCATAATATCCCAAATCACCAGAACGCATCCAACCGTCTTCTGATAAACATTTCTTTGTTTCTTCTTCGTTGTTATGGTAACCTGTTTTCATTATTTAGAAATTAATAATATCAACAATTTGTGGTCAATGTGAATAATTACAAGATGAACTAGCTAGTTAAAATAGATATTCAAGAACACAAAGACTTGGTTTATATATTATCTTCCCCTTGGCGCTCCAAGAAGAGCACAAAAATCTTTTGGAGGTTGAAGTATATAAACGGATTTGAATTTCGTCCTATATGATGTACACAAATCTCCATACTGTTACCTTTCATTACTTGTGGTCCTCTTGTACACACCTCACCCTTCTCATATGCTGGCAAAGCTTTACCTGTCTCTAAGCATTGAACCTACACGCAAAATAAATGTTATAATTAATATAATGCAATAATTTAACAAAATTTTAAAAGGTTTTAATTTAATAACACGATACCTTCCATTCTACACCGCTGACAACAGTTCCTGCAGAGCCATGCTTATGTGTTGTTTGCGCATTTTCATCTTGCATGTGTGTGACCATACTTTCTGTCATTCCATAACCTAACAAGAGAAACGTCAGGTGTTAAGCAATAACTGTCGCAGGGTCGTTGTAGGAACTCACGCCTTTGGGAGGTGATGCAGACTAGGAAAACTAATACAGTATTATTTGCAAAATTAGGGATGATGCACTGAAGAAAGTTTTGCCACTCAGATTGGTGAAAAACGCTTCCTCTGCATAAGGCTTTCCAAAAATTTAATTTTTAACACGCCGCTTTGATATCACACGATATAAGTTATTAAAGTATGCGGGTATTTTAGATTACTCACAAGTCGATGGAGAGCGTTGTGATACCCACCTGCCTGCCCTAGAGGATGAAGATATATAAGTGATGAAGAAGAAAAAGTTACACAATAAATAAAGTTATTCTCGTTTGAGTTTACGAGTTAAAAAAATCAGTTGCTATAAAATTGTCTAGAAAAGTTGCTTAGCTGAAAATGAGAAACTTGCAACATTAGTAAAACTGCGGTTAAAATTTACCAGTGTTCATCCACATTTATTTGTTTAAATAATTATTCGGTGTAAAATTAGAAAAAAGAAAGGCTGTTCCTTAATACGTGAGACTATCGACAAAACGTTTCTGCCACAACACTTCCTAACCTGCTTCAGCATTGTGATGAAAGACATATGAGATTTCAGTTTTACTGTAAATAACATGGGATGTCGAAAATCTCTACTATTAGTTCACTGCTTAGTCTAATTTGATCAAGCGCGTACTTATATGGAAACCACAACATAGTTAAAATTGAAAGACAGTGAAATAGGATACTGTAAATTCAAATTCTGGATATTACAAAGCGATGTGATGTTTATCAATTTAAATTGCAACACGAATGTTGTGACCCATACCTTGAAGAATATGTATGTTTGGAAACTTTTTATGAAATCCGTTCAGTACATTCTCATCCACAGGTGCAGCTCCTACTGTTATATTTCGCAAATGTGAAACATCGTACTTGCTCACCATTGGATGGTTTAAAAGGAATAACATGATCGGGGGAACTGTAGAGACTTTTTCAATCTACAAATTTAAAATTTTGAAAACGGAATATTACAGATATTCTATATTGCTTTGCATTTCTCTATTTAATCTGATACACATTCTAAATTTGTCAACATTCAAGACAGATCACCATATCATATGTTCTGTTTTACAAAATCTTTCCTGTCTCATCGACTCAATTTGCGTCCACAAAACACACATTCTTTTTGAAATTATTTGAAACCATCCTGGTTTCTTACTGTTTATTTTGCTCACATTTAAGACAATAAATTCGCAACAAAACTTTTTTTTTCTAAGTACCTTACGGGCAATATTTTTACTCCTGTAGTTGACACATTAGAAATAGGTGTCGAAAAAGGTCGGGTTAATTTCATCCTTCGCGTTAATCAACTCAAGCGTGACAAATAGAACTGATCAATGGCGATGCGTCATTTTTAACCGACGAATTTCTCACCAAGAAGATTGTTTTTAAGTTAATTTCCAACGTCCTAAGATAATGCAAACTTTTCTGTGTGAACTTAGATACTTTGACCAGTGTCAGAATACAGAAATACGTATTTGGGATTATTATTTTAAATTTATTTGACCAATAAAATTTAGTTAAAAAACGTGCTGACGTAAACAACTTTTTGATGAGTAATTTTTATGCCAAAAATCTATTCCGAATTAAATTGGAGGAAACGTCAAGGCAAGTCTTAATTCAAAACAAAAGGTTATATACTTACCTCAAAATACAAGTTTTGTTCATATAAAAGAGATTATAAAACTGTCTATTTTTATTTTATTTTTTTGAAAAATCTGATTAGTTTTCACTATTTTTGCCTGAGAAGTTCTGAAAATTATGCCAAATAA
The DNA here is from genome assembly GCF_029227915.1 of Hydractinia symbiolongicarpus. NCBI lineage: Eukaryota > Metazoa > Cnidaria > Hydrozoa > Anthoathecata > Hydractiniidae > Hydractinia > Hydractinia symbiolongicarpus. Next base: position 12,075,983 of record NC_079878.1, read on the forward strand.
TTAATGACGTCATGTAATTGATATAAATAAAGTGCTGCTTCAGAGTTTATCAAGGTGTGTGGTAATTTAAATATGTTTTCACCTATTCATTTTGATATTTTGAACATATAATTACATACATGATACCTAGTTATACTGATACCAGCAGTTGTTTCGAAGCATTTAACTTACGTTGTTATAATTTAGCATAATTAGCGATATGGAATTATATAATTAATTAGTTAAACTTTCAATGCCATTTATCTTAGAAACCAAAAAGACTTTATAAATAACTTTTAAATCTCTTTCTCTTCTCTTTTTATCTTTTTTTTCACGGAAGGTGAGCTTTTAATTAAAAAATAATCACATACCTTGTGATTTTGTAAAGCAGATAGGAACGTTTCTGGATCAAAAGATGGTAATGTATACAAAGTGAAGCCTCTCACAAGGTGAACAAACATAATATATACCAAGCCATATATGTGAAACATTGGTAAAACGCACAACGCCTTTGTCAACTTGTGTGGTGTTACGCCATCAGCAAGTTGTAATGTATTACATATCATGTTATGGTGAGTCATCATGACACCTTTTGGTAAACCAGTTGTTCCACTTGAATACATCATATAAGCAACATCGTCCTTTGCATTCACATAAACTGGTTCATCAACACACCCTTCTTTCAAGATATCTTTAAACTGCAAAACACCACTGTCGCTACAATTAGTTTCATCAATGCATATAAGTTTATCAGTATTGGTATTTTCAGCAGCTCTTCTTGCAGTGTCCAGTAAGGTGGATTTTGTATACAAAATCCGAGCATTAGAGTTCCTTAACTGGTTACTGAGTTCTTCAGCAGTATACGTAGGGTTTGCAGTAGTTAATGTAATTCCTTTTGCTACAGTACCTAATGCTGTTACAGGATATTCAATACAATTTGGAACGTGAATGGCAACGCAATCACCTTGTTTGTAACCATTGTTCTTATAAAAATAGGAAAGCTGTCTTGACTTCATTAACAATTCGGTGTATGTCATTTGACTGCCTGAAATAGCGTCAACCTAGAAACGAATAAAAATGTTAACTTGAATGATTAAAACACAGCAGACCTTAAGTTGAATAATTTTCTCGAAAACTTGTTTTTGCAAGGTTCAAAATATATATTTCGCAAAGATTAGTTTTCGCGAAAGATCTATTTTAAGGTTTAATTTATTTTGCTCTATTTAATCAAATAAGGTAGAAAATAGGTTAATAAAGCTTGGTTCTCACCTGGCACTAAAGAGTAGTAAAGAGCACTAGCGAGCGATATCTGGTGTTTTTTTCCTAAGTGAGAATAAGTTTAAATGCTCCTTAGTGCTCATTGTCGCTCATTAGTGTTGTTTTTCGAGCACTAACAAACACTAAGGCCTAGTGCTGTTACCAAAAAATTTTGATAACAGCACAAGATTCTAGTACTCGTTTCATTGTTTTCTTCTGAGATTAAAGGTGCCCACATTCGTGCAAAAATGTGAATTTTAAATTTATTCTGTGTGTGTTTCAAAACAGAGGAAAATGTCTTTAGAGAATTTGAAACGTAACCAGCCTCCATGCATAGCAGGGGATGAAGAGCTAGCAGAATGTTAGAAACTTTTCAGGGCTTTATTCCCCTTTTTTATTTCGTAGCCTGAATATTGCACGTATCCAAAATCTTTTATCTTCAAATTGTGTTTCAATTTTTGTAAGTGTAGCAAAAGCAGCAGCAAAAGCAGCAGCAAAAGCAACCTTCTTCTTCTACATTTCATGCTGAAAAGAGTTCTTATATTAAGTACCTTTATCTAATAGTGTGAATCACTTTAAAACAGACGCTCATTTTCCAGTGTCTTTAGTACTCAACTTCTATCGCTCTTTAGTGCCAAGCCTTAAGCTTGCTTCTATCAGAGAAACTGGCAATTATTTTTGTCAACTATAACAACAGAAAATTTACCGAAAAAAAACTAAAAGTATAACAACTAATGAAGTTAATGTTAGCAACAAATTTCCAGTAGTTTCACGAAGATTCATTTTCATGAATTGACATTTCTTGAAATTCGGGAAAAATTTTTTTAGCAAATATAAATAAAAGTGGTGAGATCTGCGAAAATTAATCTCCCTGTGGCTTATACGCTTTGCATTGTAAAGAAAAAAACAAGCATAATAGAAAGGTCACTGTACAGAACGTTTAAACAGAGTTATTGCCTTGCCTTCAGGAGTAGAAGTTGACACTTCGTTGCTTCTTTAAAGTTGGCCCTGTCGCACAGACAAGATAGTATAAATAGAAACATACCATCGCCAGTCTATCTCCATAAGCTGCAATTTCTTTTTCAATGAAATTGAAAAAGTTTTCTTCCGGAAAATGAATTTCTTTTGGATTTTTTATAATGTAATCATCAGTGATGTAACTGCTTGATTGTCTCAGCCATATGTTTTTAGTTTTTGATTGATATAACCCTGATGCTACTCTAGGTCGCAGGATAGTTGATAAGGTTTTATAACCTTTAGTGAAGTTTCGCAGCATCTTTCGCTACAGGTCTAAATGTATAACGCATTTGATATTATGGTCTTTCTTCAACTCATGCATCGATAAAAAGTGTTGAACAACCTGGTATATTCACTAGATATTAAATTCCAAGTTAATTATGATCTTTCTTAAATAAAAAAATGATGTGTACATAGCGGATGCAGCCAACACAAATTAGTAGAAAGAAGATCAAACTTGTAATTTTTGGTTCGTGAAGTTCCTGAAGTTTCAGAATTTTTAGCAAAGACAATAAATCTACCGCAAAGAAGTAGTGTTATTCTTCGACATTTTACTTTGTTCGACAAACAACACAAGTTAGATTAAATTGAGCATGTTTGTTTCTGCATACAGGTCGCCTCATTGCGTTATGATATACTGAATACGATGTATTTTTGGAATTGCATTCACCAAAAACAACCAGACAACTAAGATGTATGTAGTATTAATATTTAACGCAACGTTCTCTGTTTCTGAATTCGTAGATTTTATTTACCAACAACTAAGCTAGATTTCGTTACTTAACGCGTTATTTTAAGATGAAAATGTTTTACTAAACTTAAAATGACAGAAAATAGGATTACACTTGAATGTATATTTTTGATACGTAAAAAGGAAACCAGGACGAGACTCATTTTACACTTCACAGTTCAACTTTGCACAACTTAGAAAATTTTTGACGAGTTTTACACGGGACAGTGTTTGGACTTAAACCTCAAACCCTTTAAAATTCCTTTTTCAGTCAGTTTTTTGGTTTTGCTTTAAATTTATGCGCATAGTATGGTTAACTGATAGTTGTGTCAAACTTTGAGGTATACTATTGTAAAAGCTATCACCTAATAGTTGCAGCTTTATCAGCAATTTGCAATGCAGAATTCTTTCGTATTTACAACACGTTCTGAAAAACACCAGCTAAGGAACTTTAGTACTGAATTTTTTTTAAAACATTAACGTCTTTGCTGACTTGTAGGAAGCAAATCGTTTTTTGGAGTAAGCATATTGTTTATATCTTCCCTAGTCCTCTAGCTACTTATATTATGTATTCATATTTGCTGCACGTTTTAGTTGAGAAATCGTTCTTTCAAGATAAAGTCCCGTTTTTAAAATGAATCTTTATTTGTTTATTTTTAATCTGTTTTTATGTGGAAATTCGGGAAGGGCGCAAATCTTAGTATCTGCCCACGTCGCTTAGCCATGGTTAATGGTTAGAAAATTTTAAAATTTAAGAGTTAAGATGATTTAAAAACAATGCAAATTATGTGTTTTAAAATCGTATTGTTGGTTGTGATCATTAATGATGATACAAAAAAATCTGCAAAACATTAGTTGAATTTAGTTATAGTCCAAGAGCTCACAACAGAAGATTTTAGGTCATTTTCCCCAGAAGGTTTGATAGTTTAAAATTGCAGACATGCCCATAAGAAATAAAATTCTTGTTGTCAGATCAGGAGGTTAGGGTTCTTCTGGGAAGTAGCACCCAAAAACTCTGTTCCAAAAAGACCTCATTTTTATATGAGTATGGGTGACTCAACATTGATTGCTGGTTCCGTCATGGGTTCAGACCGTGGAAACCAGTTGTGAAAAAGACCCATTTTTATACCACGAGCCTAATGGATGAAATCTTTTGTGAAAGACAGATATATTTCTAAGAAACAAAATAACATACAATCTAACAAAAAGTTCGGGTTCTAAGTCGGGTTCAGACACCGTCGAAAGTCTACTGTGAAAAAGGACCTTTTTGCATGACATAAGCCTCATAGTTGATACTTCAAAGGAAGTTTCTCATAGTAGTGCTGAAAATTTTAAACCAAAATCTAACATAAAATTCTGGTTCCAAAACCACTTCAGACGATCATGTTCAGACACATGGTGAAAAGGGATGACCAGTTTTTGGGTGCTCCTGCCCAGAAGAACCCTAACTTCCTGATCTGACATCAAGAATTCTATTTCTTATGGGCATGTCTACAATTTAAAACTATCAAACCTTCTGGGGAAAATGACCTAAAATCTTCTGTTGTGAGCTCTTGGACTATTATAAAAATACTAGTCGATAAAGCCCGTGGAAAAATCCACTTAGACAGGATAACAGTAAAAAATAACCGTTATTTAAATTTTGATAACGTCAGCAAGGACCTGTCAAGAGACAAAATATTTTTTCTTGGAAATTTGTTTACTTGTTGCCTCTATTGTGTAGAGCTTGAATAGCTGATTAAAATAATGTATAGAATCATTTGTTTTGGACAAACACCTAAGGAGATATAAGGGTTTAAAAATTTTGCTGACGTCAGCAAAACCGAATAAATATGCAAAAAATTATTCCAAGAAATTTGTATACCCGTTGCCTTCATCGTATAGATCTTAAAACGCTGATTAAGAATATGTATAGCATCATGTACCTTGTAACGTAGCATCATGTAACGGTTGCAGAGATATTGAGGTTTGGAGATTTTTTGATGATGTCATTAACCCGTCTCTTCCGAAACGGATTTGGGGATCCAGGTTTGGGAAACTTACCCAAATTGGTCCTAGGTGGTCCCTAACTACCCACGCGGTGAAAAATCATTGACATCACCACCTTGTTTCCAAGTTATTTGGCCTCAAAGTTTTAGGTGCATTGTAATGGCTTCATTAATTTAATATAAGATATTGACGTGAAAGTTGTGTTATTGACGTCGCGCCGTAACGTCAGAAAATTTAACATATTAGACATGAATTTTCGGCAACATCAAAGAAAAATGAAGACAACCACTTTGCCTGTAACAGAGACACAGAACTGGCGTATTATTATATAGATGGCATAGAGCTTACATATCTCGTTGTAAAAGCGTTGAGAAATTTTTGATAAAAGCATAAACTTTAATTATCAAAATGCTATTACGCCAAACGTCAAAGAGATATGTTAAGAGTAAACCTCGCCATAGAGTTTCATAAATTTTTGAAATTAAAACAGCAAAAAAGCCTTTAACTCTTGTTATAAGGACTGGATATCACTTTACTTTGTTACAAAATTGTCAAAAAGTTATTTACTTTACCTCAATTTCATCAATCTCCTTTGTTTATTTTTAATAGCCTTAACATGCCTGGACGAGATAAGTTTCGCTTATATAAACTACGACTAAAAGAAATTCAAGTAATAACTTGTCCCTTGCAACATATAATTTCAGGGTTAATTTGCACTTTATATAAACAATACCTTTTCAAAAAACAACTCGCTATCAATTTTCGCGCAAAAATCTTTCACAAAGCTCCTTTACGAAGCTCAACTTGCTTGAAGACTATCAAAAGGCTGTCGCAAAAAGCCACACAGTATTTTACTACAAAAATCTTTGAAAAGAAAACACGGAAATTAGTCTTCTACAGTCGTATTTGCTAAAATCTATATGATAACAGGCAAAGTGGATGTGTTGTTTTTTCTAAAGAAGCAGCCGCAGTAACATGTCACTTTTACTAAACTTTTATTTTTATTCTGTCTTTTGTGTGATTTTTCATACTGATTTAAAATTTTTCTTTTAAAAAAAGTCACGATTAATTTATTTTATTGTTCTTATAAAAACCTTTATGTAATGACTTGATTACACAAAAGTCATGGGTAATTAATTTTTGTTATTTCCGTTAGACTAAATATTAGTTATTTATAATTACCGCATTATCATAATTATCAGAACTTTTACCCGTTAAACAACTGTACTCTATACTCAGTGGTGAACCTTTAAATTTTTATAGCCTGGCGCATCAAGCAGAGTCAATTATCAATAAAACAAAGTTGATATAAAAAGTGAGCAAATTTTCCATCCAGTGATCAACATTCACAACAACAAAAGTTTTTTTTCTTCTCTAGTGCATTAAGAGCCCAAATAATGCCTTAGAAATAAAAGGATACGAATGTTTGATATTTTTTTATTACCGGTTTTTGTTGTGGAATAAGAAATAACTTCAAAGTATACATCGAATAAAAATTTGTTTATCCATTTTCGTTATAAATACAGTTTTTTTTTATATCAGATTTGACATTTGACGAAAACGTTGCCTAAAAAATAATGAAAAGATGATCAAACAGTTTATACTAATATCAAAACTCTTCCAAAAACGGTTATCGGCGTGGAAAACGGATACTTTAAGTCCACTTTGCTTTGAGATAAGACCCGCATAACTTTCTTACAAGACCCTCTTAACTTTGTTTCATAACTCGCATAACTTCGTTATATGACACGCTTAACTTCATTATATGATCCGCATAACTTCGTTATATTACCTGTGTAACTTCGTTAAATGGTCCGCATAACTTCGTTATTTATATGACTCGCATAACTTAGTTACAAGACCCACTTGACTTTGTTTTATGACTCGCATAACTACGTTATATGACTCGCATTACTTCGTTATATGGCCCGCATAACTTATGAAATGCGTAACTTCGTTATATGATCCGCTTAACTTCGTTAAATGACTCGACTAACTTCGTTATATCACCTGCATAACTCCGTTATATTACTCGCATAACTTAGTTACAAGACTCGCATAACTTTCTTACAAGACCCTCTTAACTTTGTTTTATAACTCGCCTAACTTCGTTATATGACACGCTTAACTTCGTTATATGACCCACATAACTTCGTTATATATATGACCCACATAACTTCGTTATATGACCCACATAACTTCGTTATATGACCCACATAACTTCGTTATATGACCCGCTTAACTTCGGTATATGGCCCGTTTAACTTCGTTATATCATTCCACCTTCGGTCTGCACAAACTAAAAAAACTGGTTTTAATTTAGGTAAATATTTGTCGTACATTTATATAGAACTCTCCACCGTCTTGATTTTATTGATTCAAAATCTCAGTTAAAAAAAATTAAAAAAATATCTGGGTATTTTTTTGTTGTCTGTTTAAAAATTAGATTTCGCTTATTTCGTACGTTCTCTCGTCCTATATTTCACATTTTCAAAAGAACATACAAGTTTGCAGTTTATTTCTCCATAATTTATCAGTCTTGAAGTTCTAATTTACCGTGAAAATTGCAAAGTTAGATTTTTTAACAACTATGGTTTATGGAAAGTTATAAAGATTTTAGGATTAGAACAAATAGACGACGTTAGGTTTAATTTCATTGTAATAACATACGGATTGCTTCTTAGAAAAATTCTATACGCTGTTAATGTGTTCTTTTTGACAAGATCCCAGCCTCAGCGTTCTTACATACTTGGTTCTGATAAATAGTAAAGTGTATGCGGAACGAAAGCATTGGAAATAAGTACACCCTTATCTTATAACAAAACAATTTCGTAGTAATATATCCCAGCAAGTTAAGCATAATAACATTTCCTTATACAGTTCATTCTGTTGAAACAACTCAAATTTATCTTGTTTGGAAAAGTAACGATAACAAAGAAGAATACAAAATGTTTCTAGATTACTTACATAACTGCACAAGTAGCGACAAATACAAATTATGTTTACCTACCTATTAGAATGTCTGCAATAACAATTATAAATTTCTCCAATACGAACTTAAAGAGAACTGTACATCACAACAAAAGCTGATAGTAATGTTGCCTTGGCAACAGCTCTTTAGATAAGATCTTGTGTTAACAATAAACAAAACATTACGAGGAAATATGATCTTACACTGCCGCCACTTGTGTATCGTTTCACACAAACGTTATCCACGACAAAAAACAGAGAACAACAGCTTCACAACAGCTAGTCGCCTTTTACTCATACATCTAGTCGCCTGTTAGTCGTACTACTAGTCGCCTGTTAGTCGTACGGTTAGACGACGCCTGTTTGTTGACAGCTAGTCGCCTGTTAGTCGTACGGCTAGTCGCCTGTTAGTCATACAGCTGGTCGCCTGTAAATCTTACAGCTAGACGCCAGTTAGTGGTATAGCTAATCGCCTGTTACTCATACCATCTAGCCACCTGTTAGTCGTACAGCTAGTTGCCTGTTAGCCGTACAGCTAGACGCTTGTTAGTCTTACCGTTAATCGCCTGTTAGTCGTACATCTAGTCGCCTGTTAGTCGTACAGCTAGTCAGTCACCTGTTAGTGGTACAGCTACTCGCCTGCTAGTCATACAGCACGTCACCTCTTGTTTTAAATATCACTTTTGTTTTCTTGGCAAGTATAAATTAAGTTTCATTCTAAACACGATAATGATTAACTTCAAGTGAAGTAATTATTCAATTAAAAAAAAAGATAACGGGGGTTATTGACATGGTTAAGTTGATTCTCGGGTGAATCAAGAAAGCCGTTTCTGCTATTATTTTCCCAAACTTCAAATACTTGCTGATCGAACATTACGAAAAGTATTTTTAATTGTGACACCTTAAAACAACTGTTAATTATATGACATAATTATTTTCATTAGATGCACTTTTGTGTCTTAAATTACGCCCCGAAGAGAATGATTTATTAAAACAGGCTGATCCAATTATAATAAGACCTTTTTCCCTCCAATTTTCAACTAATTGCCGAATGACAAAAAGTGATACCCGACATCCTAGGAGATACCCAGACCCGATTCTGAATAAAAAGACTCGAATTAGGTTGTTTTTTAACCATACACTAAGCGTATTGCTTAGACTTGATGAACCCTTCTGAGGATTGTTTTTATGAATATTTTAATTAGACGACTTTCTTTTAAGGCTTACTTGAAATCATAATTAATGTCGTGTAATTATACCATTAGCCTGCTTGACTGCATCTGATAAAAACAGGACCATTTTATCTTATTAATATAGTTTCCTTGACAACCATTGGTTCAGAATTTATTCAGAATCACATTCCTCTGAAGTAAACCTTCTTTGAAACAATTACAGAACAATTAATCGTTGCTTAGGGTGGGGTTATTCATTTTAAAAGTTTTACCTACGAGGATAGGTTTTACGAGCGCTGCATTATTTAAAAAGATTAAAGGCTTTCCACGTTTACACAGTTTCCACTCTCTTGATTAAACCCTAGAGATAAAAAATAATCTTCCCTTTATTAAATATATTTAGGATTTTTTTAATATTAACGTTTTTTTAAGGCATGTTACTTTTATATACTTGATTGAATATACAATGTTACCGCACGCCTTTTCAATCGTAGGTAGGTCCCAAACAGGCCTTGGAATTTTTTCAGGTGCAAATGTATTTTGTTTCCTTTTTTCTATTAATAGTTATCAACCTATATAGCCCAAAAAAAGGCCCGTAAGTTGATATTTTTGGCATTGATTGGATGGCTTTGATACATATTTTGGCGCATATTGTACGCTATCAATACACTGAATCTGCTGAGCAGATCTATTGAATTTATTGAATTTAAAGCGTCCCTACCAGACGCTAATCAGTAAAAAAAACATTAAAAAACTCAGTGGAGCATGTCTCCTGTGATAAGATGGCAACTTTCAAGTATGTGCAAGATCAATCTTGATAAAGATATAAGAGTTAAAAGTGAACTTTTTTTAAGTGCGGAAAGTAGAGTTATTATGTCTAGAATTAAAATCTTCCAGTTGTCTGAATTTTATGTTGCTATATATTGATATATGAGTTTTTTACCATCTGTTTATAGCAGCTGTTAATCATAACATCATACCAACATACGTCTCATTTACTGGCATACTCTTCTTTAAGCACTCTTCGTAATAACTTGCCTGCAGGTGACCTCGGCAATACATCCACAAATTTTACTCCACCACGAAGTGTTTTATAATCAGATACGTTTTCATTTACAAATTTGTGAACATCCTCTTCTGTTAGATCAGATCCAATCTTTTTAACAACAAATGCGTATGGAACTTCACCATATTTTTCGTCAGGAACACCAATAACACAACTGTCAGTGATATCTTCGTGCCCGTGTAGTAAGTCCTCAAGTTCTGCAGGCGCCACCTATGACATAAAAATTGTTTGGTGACTGGGTAGAAATAAGACCACTACATTAGCACACTAGATGAGTTGAATGCATAGAAGCACAAAAGGAAATTTACAGATGCCTTATAAAGTCATGTTGAGAATAATTGAAGAGTAGAACTGATAGCTATTTTAAGTAATTGCCTAGTTCTGTAGTTTTTGTGCTTGTACTAAATTTGAATTTTAAATGCACTAGGACCCCCGTTTGCAAGACCAGCATTGATAACAGTACCAATAGCAACTAAAGGGCCTATCCTGGGTAAATAATAACTTTAACCTCGTGAAAGATTCCCACGAATTGTTTGTAGCTAAGTAATTTTATGAGGTTCCAGTATTTTACCTGGAATCCTTTACACTTTATCAACTCTTTCAAACGATCCACAATAAATATATTGAAATCTTCATCATAATATCCCAAATCACCAGAACGCAACCAACCGTCTTCTGATAAGCATTTCTTCGTTTCTTCTTCGTTGTTATGGTAACCTAAAGATATCGGAATCTTCTATGTCAACAACAATGGCACCTATAAGTAAGCTTCAATATTTTTATACGACATGCTTGCACTTGGTCGTAGGTCTCCTCAACTCCAACCTCTTCATAAAAAAAACAAAGAGTGCATTCTACATTCTTACGTAATTGCCAAATAAAAAAGTTCCTTTTATTAATTCTACTTACCCTTCATTATTTGTGGACCCCTGGTATACAACTCTCCTTTATGATAAGCAGGTAATGTTTTACCTGTCTCTAAGCATTGAACCTGAAACATAGAACAGTTAAAAACGTTCGTGAAAGTGTTTTTCTTGGAACACTTTTTGCTTTTTAAAAGAAAAAATTTCGCTCAGCAATTATTAATTTGTAAGAGGTGCTTTTTTATGTTAATGTGAAAACGTTGTACCTTCCATTCAGTGTTACTGAGAACTCTTCCAGCTGATCCGTATTTATGATTTGCTGCACCATCTGCTTGTGAGTGTGTGACCAGGCTTTCTGTCATTCCATAACCTGAAGTATAGAATATTCTTTTACACAAGAATTATTTTGCCAGTACACAAATTAAAGCAATTACATTTTCTTTGGTTTTAAAACTCACCACGGTAAATTTGAATTTACAAAATTTCCAGCTTATGTGCCTCCTAAAACCACGGGATGTTTTATGAGCAATAAAAAATGTAAAAAAAAATTCGGCTTTCAGAGGATGTTTTTATAGACAGTGTTGTCACAGACATTCGTGTAGATGTCGTTATACCACAAATAAATGTTGTTTTTTAATAATTTTTAAAACTCTTTAAGAAGTTCCCAAAATCAGCCTGCATCACAATCAAGTTTTTACTCCTTACAAAGTATGGTGCCGAGCCAAGCCAAAGCACGGCGTGCTAAAAATTATATAAATTCGAATTTGGCGCGACACATTTTTTATAATGGACGTAAATCATTCCTCATTTTATAAAGCATATATACAATTTCCAACAATTTACCTTAACGATATGACAAATTTGTGTTACCTTGCTGAATAAGTATTTTGGGAAACTTTTTGGTAAATTCTGTCAAAACGTTTTTGTCGATAGGTGCGGCTCCCACTGCTACATTTTGAAGGGAGGAAATATCGTAGTTTGGTACTAGCGGATGATGTAACAGAAATAATATCATTGGTGGCACAGCTAGTAAGCTTTCGACCTAAAAATGAAAAAGGGGATTAATAGAAAAAAGTGTGTTATACTCTCTGATGAAATTATATTCATGTTTGCATTTGATTTTCATTTTATGTAACTAACTTTACTAATTTTGAGGGACATGCTCTGTAAATACTTTCCACGAGGGACCATACAGGCAGATTTAGAGTATTAAAAGCTCCCATTTTAGCTACAGCTAAGTCATACCCAACAAGCCAACGTCAAATCAAACCCACGACTTCCTAGAGGTGAGTCAACCACCCCACCACTTGTGCTACTGATCCCCATGTTTATGCATGTTACCTAAAGAAATTTTAAACGTATCTTTGATTAACTTACCTGATACATTTGACATGCTGATAGAAATGTCTGGGGATCAAACGATGGTAATGTATATACTGTATAACCTTTCACAAGATGCAATAACATTTCATAGAGCATACCAGTCGCGTGAAAAAGTGGTAAAACACACAATGATCTTGTTTTCGTATCTTCTCCGATAAAGTCTATATTTTGCAGAATATTAGATGTCATGTTATAATGAGTAATCATGACACCTTTTGGTAAACCAGTTGTTCCACTTGAATACATCATAAAGGCGACTTCTTCCTTTGGATTCAAATTAACTGGTTCATCAACACACCCTTCTTTCAAAATATCTTTAAACTGCAAAACACCGCTGTCGCTACAATTAGTTTCATCAATGCATATAAGTTTATCAGTATTGGTATTTTCAGCAGCTCTTCTTGCGGTGTCCAGTAAGGTGGATTGTGTGTATAAAAGTTTTGCATTTGAATTACGTAATTGTTTGTTGAGTTCTGCTGCAGTAAAAGCAGGGTTTGCAGTGGTCAATGTAATTCCCTTTGCTACAGTACCTAACGTAGTTATAGGATATTCAATACAGTTTGGAACGTGAATGGCAACGCAATCACCTTGTGTGTAACCATTGTCCTTATAAAAGCATGAAAGTTGCTTTGACGTCTTTAACAATTCAGGATAAGAAATTTGCCTTCCAGATATAGCATCAACCTGTAAAATTTGGAAGAAAGAAATTAAAAAAACTCAGAACTATGGTTACACAACATATAGGCGTTAAATTTATATTTTGTTATTGTAATGAAAGCATTTATGAACCTGGTTTCCACAAGACGTTTATAAAAGGTCAAGAAAAGCATACTTTTTAATTAGTAATATAAAGGGAAAGCTACGTGATTCATCCACTGATACCACATGTTAAAGGTAAAACACAAAAAGAAAGAAACATACCACTGCGGTTCTATCACCATACCCTTTCACACTTTTTTCAAAAAAGGAAAAAAGATTTTCTTCAGGCAAATCAATATGCTTTGAATTCTTGATAACATTATCATTAGTTATATAACTGCTCGACAATCTTGACCAAATACTTCTGAAGTTAATGCTGCGAAAAGAAGTTCTTCGTCTGATGAATAAGACATGGGATGCAGCTGTGAAACGTTTATCAACTCTTCGAAACATATTATACGTTCTTAACCAATGATTAATGATAACTATAACACAGTATAATAATTTCTTATTTAAACATTTATTTAGTTATAATATAATTACTCTTTAAATAAATACCATAAAGTCTCACTGCACAATAAAAGTATATGCAGGGGTTTACAACGTTATTGTAACGCAGCTATGTTTTTGAAGGTTAGTGTTAATAAACTCAATTACAGTTAAAAAAAAAAACGATCAGTTAAATGTTCTCTATTTAGCAACATCGATCTAAACTCAAACCTTTACCATTGAGTATGATTAGGCATATCAGAACAACGTTATCCTTACAAATTACAACTACAAGTTATACTGCTGATGTGTCAATGTTTTATGTTTTTTAACAATGAATGGACAGAGATCTGTTGTAAATATCCAACAATTAGGTCATAAGGTTGCGTGACATAATTATTTGACATTGAACTTTGTATTATTAGTAATTCAGGAAATTTGAACTGACGGAAAATCATTTTTAATTAAGAGTCAGTCTGAAATACTACTTTGGGAGAGGTGTGAGCTGGGAGGCTATAGGTTTTTGTCTTTTCCCTTAAATTTCTCTTGCCATTAAACAATATAGTACACAACAAACACAGACTTTTAATTACCATAGATCTCTATTATAATTAGGTGTGTATTGTTTGAAAGTTCTTCGAAATCACTACTTCGTGTACAGCAGATGCATGAAATATGCAGGACAGTCAAATAAGACCTGACCAATTTTTTTTATCATAAAAAATGCTGAATAAATTTGAAACTGAGGAAATAATAACGACTTTAGTATATTATTTTTGTTCAACATTTCAAGTATTTATCAACCCATCATGAAGAAGTGTGTACAATTTTAATTTTTTTTAAATACACATACTACCCATATTCTTAGTGAAAAAAATATTGAAACCATATCCAAAAAGAAGAAATTGTGCCGATTTAATTGCATCTCTCATTATAAAGAGGCTTTCTTTGACTCTAAGTCTTCTCACCCAAAACCAGAATGTCAAAGTTGGCAAACGATGCACTGTTTATGATAATCACTGATAGCAGATTGTTTCGTATTAATTGACTTACCTGTGAGGGCCGATATTTCAATATGTTCGCTGATCCTTATTTTCTGGTGCCTATTTGTTTGGCCATAATTGAATTCACGACACGTGTGACGATAAACGACACTAGATAACAGAACTTCGGTTGTTCTATACTTGTATTTAAACAGTTAGATAGACGGGATCGTGTTCTAAAAATAATAGAAATATTTCAACAATTAAGTGTGGACCTTAAAGAATTGGTAAGTTTCGTGCGATTGGTCTGTATTTCACCTAGAACTTCAAAAGAGTAAAGAAATATCTAAGAAAAGTGGTTATCAGTCCACATTTGTTTTTCCCTTTACTTTTACTGTAATCTATTTATCTATTCATCTATATACTTTTAAGAACAAATGTACTGTACTGAGGTCACCATAGCAGTTGGAAGTTTTTTTGTATATTACAATACGCTATTTACCGTTACACTTATCATGTTATACGAATGCCGCTTTAGTTTTTCCACGCTTGCGCTTTCCAATATCGAAATCAATTCTAAAAGTGATCAAACATAGATATGCAGACAGTTGCGTTTAATCGATACGAAAGTTAGAGAAGATCAATTTTGTATTGAGGGAAGCTAACTTGGATTGGGATTTCATAGAAAATTGTAGGACTGCTTATCTTATCACAAATTTTTAAATTTTCGCGTAGCTAAAAGGTCGATCATCATCATACAGAGAATGTCAAAGATCACTCTTTAATGACGAAATTGATCAAAAGAAGTCTCAAATTCGAAGCTTAATTAATGATTTTGACATTTAACGTTTATCACTGGCTAATGTTTTATCTTTTATTAAGTTGACTCATGTTAGTTGAGTCTTTCTAGTAAGCAACATACTGCACAGACAAAAAGAAATCCAAAAAAAATAAATTCAAAAACCTGTTGAAAATGAAATTCCGAAGAACGATCTTGACCTTCATGTTATTTTGAATTTTTCTAGGCATAAACTTTTTAAAAATCTTTATTGCGTAAAGGCCTTAATTTTGCTATTCCACCCGAAGCTTTAAATTTTGGGGATTATCTCCCTAGTTGAATGCTTTTATCAGGACATCAAGGGATTAGATATTCTCAACTCAGAAGATTTGGAATTTGTCAAAAACAAGGTAAAATATGCTACATTATCTTCATCTCGTACTTAAAATGATGATATTCTACAAAATCTTCCTAGAGAGTAATTTGTGTCTCTTATTAACTTATCTAAGGAGCCTAATCTTGTAATACAAAGGCAATTCTGTTGTTCTAGTAGATAAAGAAGTGTGCATCAAAAAGATGAAAGAACTTTTATCTGACAGGACCAAGTTTTAGCAGGTAATTTTGTTCGAAATAGGTACATCATTTATTACTACTAATGATTATATAGAGACTTTTTACTTTGCCAGTGAAGTAAGTAACCAGGACAGTGAATTGTTTAAGGATCTCCCGAATGATGGGAGAAGGAACTCCCGAAACGTCGCCTACTAAACTATCATGTTCAAGAAATGATAAACTTTCCACAGTAATATGAATACTGAACAGACAAACCGAAATAATATCTTCAATAATGTTTATGGCTAATTTGGACGTCACATCATTGTTTACCAACATACATACTTAGGTAAAACTGTTGATATTTACATAAACTGAATGTATGAGAATTGTGACAACATTGGTGGCTTGAATAAGGAAGACTTTAGGAAACTTTTAACCTTAGCCACTTATGAATCTCATTTCATGTTTAACGATGATTCCAATAGGTAGATAAAAATGCTATGGGTAGCCATCAGGCCCTACATTAGCCAACGCATGTAGCTTCGGAGAACTGTGGGTTGACAGCTATCCTTCAGAATATAAGCATATCTTCTACCGACGATATGTCTATGATATATTTCTTCTGTTGACTTTGCAAGAACATCTAGCTCTGTTTCAGCAATACAGGAATTTACGTCACGTTAACATAAAATTCCTTAATCAACTAGAACATGACTACTTCGATATCATTTTTAGATGCTAAAGCAACTAGGACAAATGGTAAGTTTATTACATTAATATATTGCAAACCTACGTTCAGTGGCGTCTATACGCAGTTTGATAGTTTTATCCAAGAAAACTATAAATTTTCAATCGTTTATAGTTTTTATGATTTCTTCTGATTTTTATGATTTACTCTGATTGGTCTATATTTCACCTGTAACTTCAAAGGATCAAGTAAATATTTAAGAAAAATGGTTATCTGTCATTGTTGACAAATGTATTTCTAGGTTCACTATTAATATTAGCACTGTTAAAACTGTTATTAGCTTATTTTTGTTTTACCATTTCTAAGAGTTACTTCTTTACAACTTCGCATGAAGGCTACAATAGTTGCCTCCGTCTGTTGACATTCTCAATTTCTAAAAAAGCAAGTGAAAATGCTTTGTTTTATTTTCAACTAATAAAAATACAGCTTTTTATTAATCTGCTTCTCGCCGCCGTCTTTGAACACAACCTGAAATTATGTACATTGGCTGCTAAGGTTTTAAAGGTATGTAATGTATTTTTTTTAATTTAGCTAGTTAGCCTACCTTTGACGACCCGTGACTTATTTTCAAAATTGAAAACAGCTTCTTCGTATAACTGAGCGGGAGAAATAGGGAATAAAAACACAATAAAAGTATTTGCAACTGTCCCGATTTGAACACAATTTAACAGGGTTCGAACAAGTTGTCTGAGTGTCCCAGCAAATATTTTCAGATATTTTCGTCACTTTATCCGATATCGTTTGCTGCTGCGCTTGCACACTAAGACTATGTTCACACATTGCAGATAGATGTTGTTCCGAAATTTTTTTTGTTACGGATAGGCCTCTCGTTCACACGGTTTCAAAGCTATCCGATATGCGAAACGGAATGATTCCGAGTTTGTATGACAAATGTTTGTCTCGTGTGTTAAGAAAGTTTGGCTTTAATTATTAAATTTTTAATGTTTAGCAAAACACACAATAACCTTATTAGACTGCATTAGCTAATTAGACGGTTACTGCTGACAGTTTTTTAGATTCTCAGACTGCACGATTTAGACCCCTGCCTCCCTGAAATATAAAAAAAATAGAAATTTTCAAATGAGCGGGACAACTAAGTAAGCTTGGTAGTTGAATTAAAAAGTTCACTCAATCTTGCCAGTTGCACAATTAAATAAAATAAATGCAAAATTAAACCAACTAGCGCTTACTTGACGTCTAAACAAGTAATTTCGCCGCCCGCCTTGATGTCAAAAAGGAAAAAAAAACTGGGGACGAGGTTGCGTTACGCGTACCAATCACTTAACGCTGATAATTTACTTTTGATGTCAGTATAATTTGTGTTCTCTTTCATTTTATACCTTGTTTGCTATGCGGGATGTTTAGCGTATTTTAAACGTTCTTCATGAGGCTAATACATCTGCTAAAAGTGAAAGTTACACAGCCTACTTGTTGTGGAGCATTTGTTAGCTGCTGCAGGTTCAAAAATTTGAAAAGTATCCTGGGAACTGCTTTTAGCCATAATTTTTTGACAAGGATAACCGACCCTAAGATATTTGCTAGTATTTTATGTCCAACAGCGCAGTTCGTTTTCTTTTTACTTTCTAGGTAACATGTCTTGTATTTATGGAGTGCAGAAACTTGATTAATGAGGTTTTGAAGGAATTACTTTTAAATGGTAATGGTGGTATTGCTTACAAGAATTAGACATAATACCAGATAAGTATAAGTACAAAGCAGATGTCATTTAAGTTAGGAACATAGTCAGGATCTGTGGAAGGATGTCAGGTGAAATCTTATATTCACCAAAACATAATAGGTTACTTTGTTTTAAATCTAAGTTTAAGTTTGCTCAACAGTTGGGAGATAGAACCGGGATTGCCTTTAAATTTTATCAGCTGAGGGTTAAACAGTGTGTTCTGTTAATAGCCACTGCTACGATGATGAAACAACGTGTTCGTTACTTAAAAGGTGGAAGAGAAAAACTTCATTGATACCTGTTTAACTAATTGATTATCGTTCAAACTCTATTTTACGGGCTTCGTTTTTTTTTAATGAACAGCGACATTTATAAATCACTTGATTAAATAAACAAACTTTTCAAAGAATAAACTGTTCACAGAAAACAGATATAAAAACTGTTTTATCAGCTGTAATTTTTATTACTTATATTAATCCTCAAACAGCACCCCCTGAAAATCTTTACAGACTTGTTTTAAGTTATGTAAAAAAGAAACATATCAGGAGGTAGTGCCGCTTGATAAAAATATAAATTTAAATTAAAATCTTCTGCTAATGAAAAGCTTTCGCTTCAAAGTTCAGTTTGTTGGTAAAAACAAAATTGCTTAGAAACCTAACGCAACAGCCTGAACAAAATAAATGAATGAACTGATTTTAACAAACAATCATGGTTGACGCTTTAGCTATTTTATTCATCTCTTGTTTCATTGTTATTCTTATCTTATCTATATTATTTAACGTTGCAATGATCGCCACGATTGCCGCACGATTTCGAAAGCGAACAATTCGCGATTCATTACTGTTGTCACTCTCAATATGCGACACGTTTCGATCGGCTGTCAGTGGTCCAATGGAAGTGTACAACGTTTTATCTGGTACAATTTACAGAACTGATGTATGGTGCACTATTTCAAAGTGTATACTGACAACGTTTCAGTTTAACGCGATCACACATCTAGCATTTCTTATCGTTGACCGTTACGTTTGTGCTTGCAAGCCAGCCATAGCATTGAAGGTATATTCAAGTACGGCTGCCTGTTACTTATGCATAGCTTTCTGCTGGATTTATTCTTTGTGTTTCGCGTTGCTACCTATGACTGGCATAGCAAGATTCACTGCCGAAGGAGGACGTTGCAGTTTGTCCGTCACGACGGATACTATGCAGTTGAAAGTTTATATCATACTTATTTGGATTTTTATACTGCTGCTACCGTCTGCCGTAATATTCGTTTGCTCCATACTAACATTAGATCGTTTCCGTAAAGATCGCCAAAGGTGTACTAGCGTTTTCCAACAAGAAAAGATTACAGTGTATAGCAGGCAGGAGAAAAAATATACAAGGTTGATTCTAGCTATGGCTTTTATATTTATATTGACCTGGTTTCCATATGGCGTTGTTATCGCTCATGCGGTGTTTACTTCAGAGCCACCGAATAGTCATGTTTGGTTGGCTGTTAAAGTCATTTCTCAATCCTCTGGTGCATCGACTCCTTTGATATTTATGATTATAAGTAAAGAATTCAGAAAGACTTCCAAGGCTATTTATCAAATTCTCATGTCTAAAATACGCAGCATTCGAAGCTGTAATAAAATATCAATTACGGACGAAGTGTGTCCCACGCCTGATGAAAATGCAATGTGTTCCATGCCTTGTTCAAGAACTGAAACAAGGTTTTCAGAACTAAATGGTGAGAAAGAACACTACGGAAGATAATATTGAATTTATAAAAATTCTCTCATTTGTAATTTTGTTGTTGAAGTGTTCATGTGAGGGTCTTGCAGCGATATGTTTGGCTACGAATTATTAATCTAAAGTTTTAGTAATCTGTACTTGATCATTCTCGTCCCCAGAGCTCTTTGAGATTAAAACCTGTTTATCTTAAAGAGTTTTGGGGTCGAGAATGGTACTTGATGGCAATTAAAACATAATTTTGAGTGGCGAATATTTTAGTTACAATAGGAAAATTACACCTTTCCTGAATTAGTTTTATTTAGTGTACCACTGCTATTTCTAAAAAACTTCAAACAGAATGAATGCGATTTTTGAAATCCTCACCTGAAACTTAATAGAATGTGGAATCAGAATTATACAGCAAACATTACAACAGGTTTCTTAATTTTTTCCTAATTGAACTCTGGTAGAAAATAAAATTTTGACGGTAACATTAACACCACTAAAACAGCATTTTCACATGTCGTATTGGGTTAAAATTTATACACACACTAATTTAATGATGTTGAATATGATACTAAAGTCAAAACATCAAAATTCTAAAATTTCAAAATAAAATGTAATTTTTAGACCTTATATATGCCGCGCTATTTATTAAATGAAGGGAGAAGAAGATACCCGTGGTGTTTTCTTGAATTTACAATTTACAAATCAAATTTAAATTAGTATAATTAAGGAGGTGTCGCTTTCAAGATTGCCATTGTTTTCATCTCAGATCCTCCTTCTCCACAGTTTATTATATAACTTAAAACTCATGATAAAAAGGATATTCTCATCTGTAGTTTTCTCACTTTCTGGCTACGGTGTCTATAAGTTATCCTGCTGTGTGACGAAATTTTGTTATCACTAATAAAGGAATAAATGCTACGCACTATCTATATTAGAATACCCGTATACGTCTGTCCGTCACGCAAAATGGTAGCTTAGCTGCGCAAGTAGCGAGACGCACGCAATGCGGTATAAAGAGGACGGGAAAACCTGTGGATTTTTCCACAGGCTAACGGCTAGTATTATATCGATTACTTGTAGCAGCTCTATGGTACTCTCTAGCTATCCATTTTCTATACACAGCTAGTTGATAAGTAAGGCAACATTGGATCAAAATAATTTAATTCTTTCCTTTATATGTTGATTTAATATATTTAGGACATCAGATTGTTGTCAAGAGACTGTTAAGGCGATACACGGATACTAGAATTAAAATATAGGTCAAACTTGAAGGAGAAAATCTATCATCACCACTATACCGTCAATGTTAAGCTAATGTTGAGTCCTTCTACTTTCTGAGAAGCTAAAAGGGGAAGATAGTTTTTCGGATGCAAAGCGTAATAATGTTGCCGATTCTTTAACAGTTCTCTCTCTTCTTCATATCTTTTTTAATATTATTTTAAAAGAAAATATAATTTTTTTTTATTTCGAAAAAATATGTCCCTATATACATATCATATCTTACACAGATAAAAAGACACATGCTTGTTAAGAAGAGTTAAGTTGTAAGCTATTACATAATAAAACTAAAGAAACTTACATGTGAACTTAGGTGGATGTACCAATCGCCTACTTTAAGAGTACAAACTTTTACGAGTCAGAACTTTTGAATTTTACTTTGTGAATAAAAAAATAACACAATATGCAAGGTATAAACTCCCCTGTCATAAAATTTCGCGAGTAGAAAAACATAACACATATATTTTCTCAGACTTAACCCTATTTAGGCCGGGCTTATTGGATGTGCTCTGAAGGCAAGAGGAGGTCGGATCCAAAATTAAGTTATTATAAATTTCCAAACCCGAAAACAGGCTGAAACGGTGTAAGGTAAACTTTGGAACTAGAGACTCTATCTCAATTGCTTTTCCACCCACCTGTTAATTAATGAGTCACCATGACAACTAACGTGATGCACATCAAACATTACGCTTCAGAAGTGATACAAAAGAATTGGGAGGGAGGGTTAAATCAAAGGGTGTATGTGTTCAAGCGGGCCAAGGGAGTGTACTTATGTCCGGTGGCTTATACTCTGGGGAGCATTTCTCCTATTTTACAATCCCCAGTACCACTGATTTGGTTCTGATAGAGGACGTCACGTGGTTAAAAATAATACATAGCCATTTAGTATAAACTATAACTAGCAGTTTCAGCGAATATTTGCTTGAGTATTACATCCAGGCATATGTTAAAGCCGTTGCTTGTGAGTATATGTCCATACATGCATGGATATGCATGTTAATATGAGATTTGTCATGATGTCTTGAAAGAATATAGTAGCACTGATAATCTCAATAATAAGATGCATTATTTAGTATGAATCTCTTTAAAAATTCTCTCCATAATAAGACAGTGAAGTTAATTTTATAGAGTAAATATAACTAAATCCGTCCTAACGTGAAAATAACGTGTATCATATAGACAAAGGAAAATCATTGTGGTCTATGTCGTAACTTCTGTTTTCGCACTTGCTGACGTCAATTGAACATTATTGCTGTTAATGACAGAGCTACTGTGAGGTTTCTGGATATCTTTTATGAATAATCGTTTGAAAGAACGATATATACATCCTATAGACTGGCGAAATGGTTTAAAACGCATCGTGTAGACGAACGGATTCATACAGCTATTAAATGCTATCAATAGAAACTCTAAATCGCGAAGGTAATGCCTAAAAGTACAATCACAGTCTGGACAGTATTGTAGGATATAAATCATTATCGTTGCTGGTACATAGGTGACAATAAACAAAACCAAAACAATAATAAACACCCGAGTCACTTTCTTCTCCATAATTAACCGCTTTAAAAGAAATTCTTCGGCTGCCGTTGAAGTTGTTCGCAGTTGCTTCTTCATATTACGAGTTTGAACTCTTAGAAATTTATAAATCCGGAGATAGGTCACCACCAAAATTATTAACGCCACGACGATACCTGAGTTGGCAAATACCATTAAGTAATCGATAAATCCAATTTTAATGTAAGCAAAAGGTACGGTCAACGAAAACAACCATATTCCAGCTGATATAGCCCAGCATCTTCTCCAGCTCAAATATTTTCTGTACTTTAACGGAAATGTGATCGCCACGTATCTATCTACCGATAAGGCGATCAAATTTAAAATACTTGCCGTAACTGATATGAAAAAACTCATGTGAAATACTTGGACTGTATCGTTTCCCAGTATTCTCAAACTCTCTATAGTATGTGTGTACACAGATATCGGCATGGTTATCACTCCCACAATAAGATCACTTATTGCTAAGTTTACAATAAAATACAAAAAAGGTGATCTTAATTTTCGAAGAGGGTCTTTAACAACAACCACGACAATCAAAGCATTTCCAATACTAGTGACAAGTGACAAAAAAACAGATGATGTTGCTGTAAAGATCGACAATCCTTTGGGAGCCCAGACACCATTGCATGTCATCCTCGACATTTTCTCACCCGATACTCGGTTTTAATCAGGACACACCAAATATAATTTTCTATATTGGTTTTACTTCAAGAACTTTGTTCGATGTTTATGTAAACAAAACGTTATAATGCGGTGTCGTGTTACAAGATCAAGTTTTGAATGTCTTTTTCTTAGATTTTCAAATAAGAAAATGCAGTCAAGGGTATTCAAGATGACATGATAACTTTTTAATGAGATTAAACTTTAAACCATTATCAAACACTCTGTTTTACTAAATTGTATTGTACATTCAGTGAAACGCTTATAGCTGCGCGCACGTTTAAAAAAACAAAATTCCCTCAATTTTTGGTTAGATAAACATTTAGGATAAAGTTACTTCAGTATTTTTTATTTTCGAGATGAACTCCTGAGGTACGCTGTCAGCTAAGCAAGGTCGATGTATCATGTCTGCTACACATTTAGTTGAAAGCTATTTTGCGCAGCATCTTTTTTATGGATATGACATCGTTCGTTCTACAGAAGGCTTTAACATTTTTAGATTTAGATGCCACAACATCCCTGGGAACGAAGGTGGAGTATCCTAATTTATGTCTGTGTACAAAAAAATCAGTTTAAACTCTTACATTTCAAAAAGCCCTACATGTCTGTTGTTATGGATATTACATAAACAAAATATTAAAAAAAAATGATGGTGCTTACGAATAGGGGTGGAAATGCGTTTTATTAGGTTCGAATTCGGAGGTAAGCTCTATTGAAGAACAAAAACATTGTACGTAACACAGTGCTTGCAAAGAAGGCATTTCTATTAGGCACTTGTCAAAACGACACTCAATTCCAAAATTCCAAAATAGATTATCATCAGCTAAAAATTATAAGTGCCCGAAGAAAGGCATCTTGGTTTAAGGTAATATGCACACCCATTCGTCAATTTTTAACTAAACAGTTTTTAGATAGACCTTGGCAATCCATATTTTATTGTTTGAATTCCTGGTGGATCAAATCATAAAGTTCGTGATGGTTCGCGTCAGTTGTAAATTATAACCACTACTTAAAAACACTTATGTATCTAGTAGATACAAAAACGCCTAAAAACGAACGGATGTCTTTAGAACAGTTAGACCATGAAAAGACGTCTCATGAATAGATAAAATTCGTTAGAAAGAAACAAAAGTTTTCCGGCATCTGTGTAACGTCTTAACCAGTTGAGAAGGTCTATGGTAGCAGCTGTTATCGTTTTAACTTTATCTGGCTCTAGTAAGAATAGACGATACACACGCCTGCGATTTGCAAGTATACAATGTTTTCAGAAATTCTTCGTATGTCTTTGTCGATACTGACTTATAAGTACGACGCGCTAACCGACTACGCCATGGACAAGCAATGAAAATCTTTTTAACAAAACTGAGACTTTTGAAAGGGTAAGGTTACATCATCTGCTAGGATAAGGAAAATGCATCATCACTCGTATAAACATACAGTATCATTAAACGACGATGCAGTAACAGGGAGATAAGTACAATTGGACTCTAATACATACATTAGAGCACAATTTCCCCGAATTCCAACATCAGAATTTCTCCCATTACTCCAACATCAACGAACAAAAATTCATATTATGGGCCTATCATACCCATTAAAACGATGCTGTCAGTACCTTTATAGTTCCGATAGTGAGAGCAAAAGTGAGATGGTTTCTTGATGACAATATGCTTCCCATCTATAGCACCAATTCCATTCGGAAAACTCCAACATAGGAAGAATTTATTCGAAATATCCAACCAGGCATATTCAGTGTTTGGTGTTGTCAAATATTCAATTCTCAGTTCTTTAATTATTGGCATAGATACATCAAGAATGCCTTCTGTAACAACATTTTAAACTGTGTTTTATCTAGCCTCAGATAGTTCTTGAAGGCTATAATTTCTAGCTTTAACTCTGTGAATAGAGTAAGAAACACACCATATTGTTGTCTTTTTACGATCCATGGTCGAGTCCTTATTCTATTTCTTCTTCTTTCTTTCTCATCTTCCTCGTCAAACAACGACGCTATGAAAGCTGCTCTTTGCACAACCATATTGAGCTATTGAGTGAAGAAAGCGATAACTTTGTTGCACAGGTGGCGAGACGAGAGCGACTTTTTGATCCTGCAATGTAACAAAATCGCATTACATGCACAGGAAAAACATCGCATCGTCTCCCCAAAGCTTAACTCTTTTCAAAAAAAAATCGCAGCTTCGGTATAAACATAATCACAAGAAACAACCCGTCGTTACCCCGTCCAGCTAAAACAGTCACTAAGCAATTTATGACAGTAATAGTGGTGTAGCTATCTCACTGCGTTCAGCCTAAGAATTATTGATAAAGAATTTTGTTGTAGCCAAACTGCATTTGGCTACTTTCTCTTTTTAGCCAGAGCTAGCTACCTAAGCAGCCACAACCGCAACATAAAAATAAATAAGAATATATCAAGCTGAATAAAAACTTTGAAATAGATAAGGCTAGCTATAAACCTGACTTTAGCAGGATGTTGCCTGGAAATCTACGCTTGTGAATAAATTTTGTATTTCTGGGGTGAATATATTCTGGTGTTTTCTACTTAAATTGTAAATGAAATTGTAAATTAGTTACAACAAAAATTTTTATTACCAAAGCATGACTCTAATGTTTAATGTTTGCCTTTGTTAATGCTGTTTGTAATTGGTTTTTCTTAACATATTCATTTTCTATTCCATTGCTATTCTGCCATTTTCGTTATGCGTCATTTTCTTGCTAACAGCATTGACACATTGAACGATAATACTTGTTAAAGCTAAGCACAAAGTCTCAGACAATATTATTTATAATTATATACTTACAAGCAAGCCACCAAGAGAATAATAACATCTGAAAGTCCCAACAGAATATCAAAAGCACTGAAACACGCACAATGACGTCTTAAATATAATAATTAAACATTAAATTAAAAGCACTAAACCGGAAACAAAATATAAAGAATGTTCTAAAACGCTACCTAAAATTTCAACACTAATGTCAAAACAGTAAAAACTTTTCAATCCCTAAATATCCAGCAATAAATCAAACTAATACTCATACACTAAGAAAAAGCTCCAAACCAAACACTGAAAACCCAACCTCGGCCCAAGGCATCTTGTATTTTTTCTGACATCTGAACAGCGATCGATGTAAAAAAGTTACATTAGGCGCTGGGAACGAGGTTGCTGTATTATAATAAAAAGACACTTTGAAAACCATCCCCTATTTCATCACGTGACCAGACGGGTCTAAAACTACTTTCGAGGTTTTATTTAAAGATAGTTGGGGACGAGAATGGTGATTTGGATCATTTAAAGTCTCTTTGGAGATTGTGTGTTGCAACATATCAATATACCCCAATTTCTGGAAGTTTTGCTGACCTCAGCAATAAATCACGTGATCTTACATAAATAATGCGGCTATCTTAATTAGTTTGTCATGGGTTTTTTTATATGCTAACTAACCTAATATAGTAAGGTATTTTTACCCCAACCTCTGACCAGGTCTCACTGAGACCCTAACTTGAATAATCGCAGACAAGAATTAGTGATTACCCACAACAAAAAAAACAAAACTAAAAAACTAGGATTTTTTTATTGTTAGTTCGTTGGAAAATTAAAAAAACAAAACAAGTTATATAGCTGAAAATTTAGAAATGAATACTTCCAATGAAATGCAGGATGATGCGCGTCCTGTTTTTTTATATTTTTCTCAATTTTTCTCAATGTTTTTTAACAAGATAGCAATTTAGCACCCGGCTCCTTCCAAAGGAAATATGCATTTTTGTTAATACCAAAGCGTTTAGAAAAACTGGGTTCCACTATACGTTGCACGTTTCGGCACAAAACTACGTTAATTTTCGTCAAATGATGTAAATAATAGTTGTTTATTTCTCTGCATAGTAAAACGGGTGTGGTTGTCACAATTCTCTACCACGGCGTGTATAAGACATCCCTAAAAACCATATTTTGTATATAAAACTTTTGGTTATATTTTTATAACCGAAAATGTGATAAAATGACGAGATTTCATTAGCCGGGAATTTTAGTTACTGTTAAGCTGTTTTTAATTCACCGCGATAAGTCTAACCATGTAAATTCCTTGTTATTAGTTAACTTGTTGTTAAGCCATGTCAAATTTTACAGAAATTCGTCCGTCGCTAAAAAGTGGATAAAATATATCGCATTTGCTTTTCGTATTTTGTAGCACGACTTTGTCTCGCGCATAAACAGACAGTTTAAGGGTTATAATAGACTAGTTGGTAGCCTGTATGGATTAATCCAGGGGTTCTACCGGCCTTTATATATCACATTTCGTGTTTCGTAGCACGACATTTTTCCTGCGGACAGACAAAAAGACAGAACAGGGGCATTAATAAAGAAACTAGCTGAGTAACTCAGCGTTAAAGGCCTGGTTGAGCGCTTAAGTTCAGATAAATCATGTCTGTCACGTCCAAGTGGAGAGCTTTAGTACAGGTATACAGTATCTCGCAAATCCAATACAGCACCTCGCATATCCAATACAGCATTTTGAGTGTATTGTACTTTACCAAAATTAACTTCCCAGCAATTTCACCTGAAATAAAAACACAGGCAACCTGTTGTTAGCCTGTCATAGCAAAAACAGTCAATTTGCGAAATACACTTTCGTGAAATTTCACGGATTAATCGTGTATGACACTAGAATGAGGGTTTAGTACACACAATGAAGTGCTATCAATACATTCCGTCTTACTTGTGTTTCAGGCGTAATAAATTTTCCGCAACTTTGCTATAAAAAAAGACACATACGACAGCCCTTCGTTACCTCGTCTACCCAAAACAGTCAGTCATCCTGATTTTTTTTAACTTGCTGAATAAGTTTCTGTGAAAGTTCTAAAAGTTATCATGAGCAATAAAAAAGTTACACATCACCTAGCCACAGTAAAGATAATCTATTGTAACCACATAAAATTTCAATACTAAGCTTAATATTTGTTTTGTACATTTTTAAATATGGGTAATCAAATATGAGCCTCAAACGTGGGAAAGAATTTGTCGATTTTTAACGTAAAATAAGATGCAAAAATAATTTCATGATTTACTTCATTTCAAACAAATGATCCAGAAATTTGTTCAAAATTGTTCAAAAAAGGCCCTAATATTTCAAATATTTAAACGGCCAGACAAACACCAATCAAAATTAAACATAATTTAAAAAAAAATTCCTTAAACCATAGTATCTTTAGCATAAGTAAAAATTTAGTAATTTTGGAAACCTCACTTCCTCTATAACTACATAGGAGGAAAATCAACTTTACGTGTTATAGACCATGTCCATTACCCCCTAGGTTACCTGTTTCCCTCTATATCGAAAGTTCTATAAATGAAGTTCTATATGCCTGCGTATAGATACGCCGGCATATAGAACTTCAACTGTTGGTAGATATAATATTTTGAAGATTTCAGCATCGTGGTTTTAGTTATATTAACAGAAAAATCTGTGGAAAAAATAATACTGACTGTTCTTTGACGTCCTAAGATGATTGTGAGTTACTTAACGGTCTAGCCACAAACTAATTCAAAATGGATTGCAACCTTCCAATCTTTTGTTTTTGTTTCCATTTCAGCGTTTTCACTTCAACGTTGCGAACTTTGTAACAAGTTTCTTTAATTTATTATTTCTTGCATTTCGTCAACTTAGAGCTTGACATACCTTAAGTCAAATGGCTATGAAAGAGTTTGGAACACGCTGTTGAGTAAGGTTTCGAAAATTTCTGCCGTGGAGTTAAAAGAAAGTTAAAAACCAGCTAAACTTATTACAATTCTTCTGGTTTATGGAATAAACTAATTATTGTGTTTTTAACTTCTTCGTACCCATATCTTTATACATACAGTTTATTTTCAGAGTCGTCATACACACCGTCAACAACCACTCTACGTGAAATGGGTTTATTACAAAATTTAAAAATTCAATATAGAACACAATTGTGTTTCGCGTTTAAACATATTTTGACTGGCATCTTTTAGACAACAAGTTTTGAGAAGCCACCTAGCACTATTTTAAAGCAGCGTTTGATAAATTTGACAGCTGGGTATTGCTGTTACCAACAACTCCGTCACCACCATCAGAATACTTCTGCTGATTCAATAACCCTTGTTTAACTTTGAGGTATATATGTTGTGTTGATTGTCTGAACGGCTTAAACCGAAGTATGTATATGAACGGGTTTAAACAACTGTTTAAACAAATCAGTAGAAATTCAAAATCTCGTAAATAATGCCGAAATGTACAATCGCAGTGTGGACAATATTGCAAGATATAAATCATTATTGTTGCTGGTATATAAGTGGCAATAAAAATAGTAAGAATGATAATGAAAACACGAGTGACTTTTCTTTCCATAATTAAACGCTTAAGACGAAATTCTTCTGCAGCTGTTGAAGTCGTTCGCAGTTGTTTCTTCAGGTCAGCAGTTTGTCCCCGAAGAAATTTGTATATGCGAACATAGGTTACAACTAGTATAATAAGGGCTGAAAGTATTCCATAGCTTGCAAACGCCATTAAGTAATCGATAAATCCAATCTTGATGTAAACAAAAGGTACAGTCAATGAAAACAACCATATACCAGCAGATGTAATCCAGCATTTTCTCCAGCTCAAATATTTTCTATACTTCAAAGGGAATGTTATAGCAATGTATCTGTCGATAGAGAGGGCCATCAGATTCAAAATACTTGCTGTAACCGATATAAAAAATGATAAATGCAGTATACGCCGTTTCAAAGGTTTATTTTCCTTTATATCTAAACTCTCAGTGGTGTGGTTGTACACAGATATTGGCATGGTTATCACTCCCACAATAAGATCACTTATTGCTAAGTTTACAATAAAATACAAAAAAGGTGATCTTAATTTTCGAAGAGGGTCTTTAACAACAACTATAATAATCAGCGCATTTCCCACAGTAGCAGTAAGCGTGAACAGAACGGACGATGCTGTTGTGAAAATCGACAATCCTTTAGGTGCCCACACGCCACTACAAGAAGTCATATTTAAATTCTTTACAGTTTCTTGTTGTGTGTAATCTATTGTAAGTAAAATTACTACAAGGTTATACTTCTTACGTTGATTTCTATGTCATTACTAATACGTAAATCAAAGAGCTTTGACATACCTCTAGCTCATATTAAACCGAGATACCTAAGAAAAAGTTAAAGCTTTGATTCGATGATGTGCTTTGCTTGTATTAAACAAAGGTAGTTAAGAGAATTAAAAAGTATTAATGTTCTCTATTACTTTCTAAGGGTATTTCCGTTTGGTTTCCAATAGGGAAATATAGAAGAAACAGCAGCATGTACAAGATAAGCAATTAGGCGAGCATGGCATCGTATTAAAAAATGCCTTTTTACAAATGTGACATGGTCAATTGTAAAATATAATACATCTAAATGACGACACGTCTTGCATTTGGACAATAGCGACCTTTCGAAACAAGGACAGAGGGATCTACGGCGGAGAGAATGTTATTGTTTTTTAACTGTGCATGAGCAGATAAGGGTAAACCCCATAAAAACAAAGTTGCCGTTTTCCTTTTCTCTAAGAATTTCCGCTCGCTACCAAAATATTTGATGACAACCTGCTAATTCGTTGTGTTATCGTGCCAAACATTCGAAGATATTTGGTCCATGAAGCTCTGAAGATAAAGCACACAAGTGACATTATATCTTACAACAAACGCAAACAAAACGAAACATGTCATAATAAACTCACATTTTAAAAGAAATTGCTAACAAAAATACAGCCTATCATTTATGGTTAAAAGTCTTGCGATTGAACCGTTTATGGTCATAAACGGCATTTAGTTGACAAAAAATCAAAATTTTGATGCAACCATTTCAGCATACTTTTTTATAAACTGTGCTAATTTTTGTCAAAAATAAAGTAAATTTTTAATTTTTGGACAAATTTTGGCCTAAAATGACATTTAAGGTGGCAAAAAACAAAATTTTGAAGTCACCATCATGTTCAGCATACTTTATTTGTTAACTGTGTCAAATTTTGTTGAAAATAAAGTAGTTTTAATTTTTGGACCAATTTTAGCCTAAAATGACATTTAGGTGACAAAAATCAAAATTATAATGTCACTATTATGTTCAGCATTTTTTTTCTTAACTGTGCCAAATTTTGTCGAAAACAAATACCATTTTTGGCCTGAAACGTCATTTAGATGACTTCCCAGTACTTAGGGAGTTTGGGTGCGAAGTTTAAATCTGTGACGTTGCAATTGACCATTTGGGACAGGGTTAGTTAGTTAGTCAGTTAGCAGTTGGAAACCAATACTATCCTCCTCTCAAAGGAATGTGAAATCCCAGGGTTGATTTTTTCTCAAAAAAAGCTCCAAAAGAAAAAAACGACGGTTTTAAAGAATTTCCTACGCCTTTGGGGGCGGGAATTCAAAAATTTGGTTTGGGTAATCGTAAGTTTCATCTCTACAATTATTCCATTTTAGGGAATAAGCATACCGTAGCCACATCTTAAATCTGGAACTTTCACATGTTTATAAAATGAAGCATGTAATTCCCCCTTAGCAGGACTTTGGACTGACATGTTTTTATTGCTTCTTTTATATTATATTATCACAACTAAAAATTGTTGAATAAGGATGTGAAACTCTTGAATTAATGAATTTAGCTTTCTTTTATTATTATAATGCTCGCTGTAGGTTTGTGATTGTTCAGAGGAGTGAATTCCTGTGTATCTTTTAAGACTATTTTTTGTAACTGAACCATGATTTTTTATTCATTTCATACAAAAAGTTGAAGCTGCCCTGCTAAAACGTAACTCAAAATGATAATGACAACTCAGATGCGTGGCAAAGTAAACAGTAATTTCTATGTTACTTTGTAAGTACCCATAGTCCCCGAAAAAAACCTAAGACACTACCAGTAGTCTTTTCTTAAAACTTTTTTCTTTGGAACCTATAGTTTCTTTCAGACGTGTAAGGAACAAACATAATACCTGCTACTTATTCTTAGGAAATTTGACACACAAATGTCACCGAGTAGCTAATTAACTCATCTCTTTAATAATAGCCATATTCCGTCTGCCTTTCTGTCCAAGAAAGGCGTGTCCTGTTATGGAAACACGAAATGCGATAAATAAAGGACGGGCGACCCAGTGGGTTTTTTCCACGGGCTAACGACTAGTACACGTTGTATTTTCTGAAATTTTCTATAACAGCATCTATAAAACATAAGAATTGTATTATGTATTTTATAAAACCTTTGTGTACATTTCTAATTGGCTAGAACAAATCATGTGATAAAACGATGACAGTTTAAATTTACTGTAGCGGCTTCAAAATCACAGGGAATGTATTTGCTTTGTTTTAAACTTGTGTAAAGGCAAATTCAAGGGGAATTAACCATTGTTATCGATGTTATCCATTTCGTTGAAAATGTTAAAAAGCGGATTTTTCTACGTGTTTTAACATCTTTCAAGTAAATATTCCTATGTAACAGAAAAAAAGGGAATTTTGTTTATAAAAAAATTCTTTCTTGTTATTCCTTGAGTTTAATTAAAGTAAACAAAATCATCAAGTACTGTTTTCTGCTATGTTCGATAGATTTGACAACTGGGTGCAACTGTTACGTGTAACTCTATCACCACCATCTGTAGTTTCCGACAGATTACCAAAACGTTGTTTAAATGAACGGTAAATACGTTCGGTGGATTCTTGGAACGGCTGAAATCGTAGTAGATATATGAATGGATTTAAGCAACTATTTAATGAAATCAGTAAAAACTGCAGATCTCGTAAATAATGGCGGAATGTACAATCGCAGGTTTTACAATATTGCAAGATATAAATCATTATTGTTGCTGGTATATATGTGGCAATGAAAATAGCAAGAATGGTAATGAAGACACGAGTGACTTTTCTTTCCACCATGCATCGATCCAGATGAGAATCTTCCACCGATGAAGATGTTATTCGGAGTTGCTTTTTCATTTTAGCAGTTTGTATTCGAAGAAATCTGTATATTCGAACATAGGTAATCACCAGAATAATGAAGGTTAAAATAATACCATAGTTTGTAAACACCAGTAAATAATCAATAAATCCAATTTTAATGTAAGCAAAAGGTACGGTCAACGAAAACAGCCATATTCCAGCCGATATAGCCCAGCATCTCTTCCAGCACAAATATTTTTTGTGTTTTAAAGGAAATGTGATGGTAATGTACCTGTCAATGGAGAGAGCCATTAAATTCAAAATACTTGCACTTACTGAAATAAAGAACGATAAATGCAGTGTACGTCGTAGTAGCGGATATTTCTCCAAAATGACCAGGGCTTCGGTGATATGCGTATACACAGAGATAGGCATAGTCACCATTCCTACGATGAGATCACTTACTGCTAAATTTACTACAAAATACAAAAACGGTGATCTTAACTTTTTCAAAGGATCTTTAATAACGACCACCACAATCAACATATTCCCTAAACTGGCGATAATTGCAAAAATAGCGGATGATGTTGCTGTAAAAATTGATAATCCTGTCGGTGCCCATACGTTTTTGCATGATGCCATGTTTCGTTAATCTACTACGTACAGATAACTTTACAAAAAAGATATACCTCATAAACAAGATTGAAAGGTTAATATTTTACAATTAAACCGCTTTTCTTTTGTAACACTGGTTATAACTCCTACAGCCTAACAATAATAACAAAGATATGGCATACAATTTGTGCTTTTATGAAAGAATAGAAAAGCAATTAACGTTAATAACATGGATCATTCAACTCCTTCTATCAATTTCTCAAGGAAGTACAAAATTCTGTTTACTGTAAATTAAGTGTTCTTAATAACAAACTAATTAGTAAATTATGATTAAAGATCTTTGGTAAAATAATAATGCATCACCAATGAAGATACTAATTACGAAAGCAGTTTCTACGACCAGCTTTCATGTAGTAATATTTTTACTGATGATAACATGACATACGATATGTTAAAACATGTTTCACTTAAATAAGTGCGTATTTTTGTTACCAATTTGTTACACAGCGTGTTCTGTTTTGATCATTTAATAGTTTAATTCCAGGTACACCGCATAATGATGTATTAATTAATATACGTGGGAGATCCATAGCGACCTCTCTATGATACAAATGGTTTGCTGACGTCTTAATAAATAAGCAAAAAAATGAAGGAAGCCAGTTAAAAAGGCAGAAATGTGTATTTACACTTTATATAGACAACATTAATATTCGTGCCATATGCAATTTTAATTACCTAAAAACGTTGAAATGTCTTTTCTTGCATCACTTCCGCCACATAATTTGTTTATTCTAACACCATGTGTTTGTATGAATTATAAAGTATTTTTTTAAGCGATAGACCTATCTCATATCTGCTCGTATTCAATTTGTTTGGTGTACCACAAGTTTTTCTTTGCATTTTATATAAAAGACCTTAAGGGAATTAATTTTTGCTGGATAGAATTTGCGAGTTTTTCGGGAAAATTAATTCCGTGAAAATTATTGGGGAACTCGCAATTTGTTAGATTCGCTCGCAAAGTTTGGATTTTTTTTTCCTTTTTGAAAAATGATTTCGCTATTTTTTTCTTCTGATTTACCTAAAACTTCTTATAATACATACATGAATCTTAACACCAGCAGTCTTTAATTTATGTCTCCCACATAAAAGTCCCTGAAAAACAGTCTATGGTGTCACATAAAATACCATTAAATTCTTTTTTTCCCCAAAATCGCGAAAATTAGTTCTCCCCTGAAAAATAATTTCCCTAAATGTAAATAACATAGTAACAATCCTCATTTAAAGTTCAAAAAAGTTAAAGAAATTCACAATTGCACAGCAAATATACAACCTGTACAAGAACAAGCTTATTTCCCTTATTCAAACCTACCTTTGGAAACAAATTGTACACAGAAAAATAAAATACGCCAAGCACAGGTTCGTAACTGTTCTTTCTGAATTCAAATCAAGCTAAAATTATGCACACATAGCAAACTATAAACCAACCATAATTAACCCTTAAAGGACAGGTCCTGAAAATATCCGGTTTAAATCGAACAAAGACAACCCTACAGTTGGACTGCTATAACTCCTGAGGAATTAGTCGTTATAAATAGGTGGTCAGAATGAGAAATAATTAAGCTACCCAAGCATAAACCAATGGCGGCCTAAGTTTCAAGAAGTTGATTGTTTGTTGACTAAAAAGGGTTTTTTCAAAAACAGACCGTTCTTTTTGTAAGTATTATTAAAATGTATATATTCATGATATTCATTGACTTATGTCTACAAAATTTCTGTTTGTCCTATTC
Source organism: Hydractinia symbiolongicarpus (assembly GCF_029227915.1). NCBI lineage: Eukaryota > Metazoa > Cnidaria > Hydrozoa > Anthoathecata > Hydractiniidae > Hydractinia > Hydractinia symbiolongicarpus. The sequence continues at coordinate 12,111,889 of NC_079878.1, forward strand.
TTTTTGAGAGAAAAAAAAAGTAGAGTAGAAGTTGACTATTCACTAGGGAACTTTCTGTTGCATCTGGAGGTTAGAAACGACTGTAAAAGCTTCTAAAGCGCTTGTTTTTTTGTGTTTTTTTAAACGGTCAGGTAAAAGCTGTGATGTTAAAATTTTGTTGATACATACTTCTAAAACTTTATATCATACAGTAATTGCTCATAAATTAACTTATGTTTGTTTCTGTGTTTTCCCGCGTGTATTTTGCGGAACAAAAATGGATATGAAAATAGGTATTTTTTAAAAACAAGAGTTGTTAAAAAAGGAGAGGAGAAAGAGGGAATCCACAACTCAATTTTTTAAATTCAAACCTAAGTTTTAATGCTCTTTAGGTAGACTTGCTTTCAAAGTACCTGAAAAAGGTATAATACCAAAAATATTGCAAAACAACTAACTGTGTATGTCAATCTATCTCTTTTGAAAATAAAAGGGACAGTGAAGATCATCCGCATTAAGTAATTCTTACCTGTTTTAAACTCAATATAGAAAAGTAATAACAAAAATTATTAAAATGTTCAGCTTCCATCGAAAAGGATGAAGTAACTTGATGTTGAGTAAGTCAACTAATTAATCCAGCTAGAAAATTTGTTCAGGCTGGCAGAAAATGATGAAACTTCCTTTGTTTTATTTTTTCTTTATATTAATGATTCTCGATAATTTATTCAACTTTTTTGTTCTGCCTCTAAATATTTGATTTCTCTTCAAATATTTAAAATACTGTTAAACAAAGACTAGAAGCACTAATTGTACAAGAAGAGTCTCTAGTGAGAGAAATCTTTAACTCCTAATATGGGCAAAATAGTGAATATAAGATTAGGGATCATAGTGTGCGTGAAACGGCAGCTTTTTAATCGGTAATAGGCATGTCTCTTCATGTGCAAAAGGGTCTGGTTCCCTCCCCCTGGGAGATTTTCTCTTTCAACAGGATTTTCTTAACACGATTTAATGCCAAATAAAAAATTCAGGAAGAGCAGAGACTTCTTTAAACTAACTTACAATAAAGACCATAGCATCCTCTTTTTGCAATACACTAAAAATTTCAAGAGATTGAAGTGATAAGATATAAATGGGAATCCTTTTTTTATTTTAAAAGCTTTGACACATCTCCTATCTACATAATAGATACTATACAGCAGTTAGGGTCGTCTTTGTTGCCAGTGTCTCATGGTCCCTAATACTAATACTAAATTAAAGGGCAGAGTATTAGGGAAGGGATTTATCAGGAGTCAATCCCTCCAGATAAGGTGGTGTTGAGAGGAAATTTACTGGAAGTCAACTTACCAGGGGTTAATTTTCCGAGGAGGAAGGTAGCTGTTTCATGGATACCTATTTAATCATTTTTTGCAATTGACAAAAACCATCAACTATCCAGTATTACAATGCAATTTGAAAGTCCTATTTTCGCAGATACGTAGGCTAAAAAAGTAAGGCATTTAAAACGTACTGGTCGCGTTTTCTGACTTGCCAATAATTAAAAAGACCATGGCGACGTTAGCAACAATTGTATTCATTTTAAGTTTTGCATCTAATAAATATAATAAAATAATAAGCGTGTCTATCACATCATAACACTGTATATAACATAACACACCATGCATAGGACTGCTTGTGTATACATATGTAGAGACTGCTTTTCTTATATGTCCACTAGTATTACGTTGTAATACTGAATTTCATTTATTTCTTGTGCATCATATTTTACTAAATAGCAAAAAGTTTTCCCTATTTTAATGGAAATGCTTGCCTTATTACTTGCTTTGGTATGAAGAGAAATTGAATTTTTTTTGAATACTTTTCTTATGCTACTGATGTTGCTAAGGTAAGGTCCTGAAACATAATAAACTGACTATTTAATATTCATTATTTTTGTCATGTAGGGGTTCCCTTTTATATTAAAAGAAACCGAATGTCATTGCAACTACTTATACATGAAAAAATAAAAATAATTTGCGGACCATACCTTAAATAATGATCAGAATATTGAGATATTGTGATAATAAAAGATCATAGACCGAAAGTCAAGTTGGGCAGCAAAAAAAGTGAAAGAAACCGTAAAATAGTATAGAGAAAAATACTTATATCGATAGCAATTCCTACCAATTTCTAGAAATATTGTTGCCTGTACTTTAAAAAGCGAAGATTTAGAAAATTGCAAAATGTTCCGAGAAACATGTAACTAAAAGCGAACTTTTTAAAAAGAGATGAAGAAATGTTAATTACTTTAATTGCTGTGCTCTTATTGGTTGATTTCGAGTCTAAAATAAACTTGACATGATAATATCTATTTTTTGTTTTTGTTTTGTAGCTGTGGTATAATGTAAACAAGAAAAAAGGCAGTTTCAAGAATGATGAAACTGTAATACACCTTTACGATAATTCAATTGTACATGCGTTCCTACAGCTCTCCATCGTTTTACAATATCGAAAAAAAGGAGGTAAAAATCGTGTTTTTATGAGAGTTTGTTAGAGACGAAAGCGTGTTTTCTCCAGTTTTTTAACTTCCGTCGTCACAATTTCTTTCAAATTTTCAGGAAACGTTAATAATAATAAGATACAACTTATGTATGCTTTTCATTAAAAACAAACCGCGGCAAAAAAAGTTATCACGAAAAAACGTGTTTTCTCCTTAATAAACTCTTATAAAAGTGTAATGTTTATATCCTCCGATCGCAAAATAAGCTGCGATGGAGTGTTAGTTTTCCCGAATTATCGTGAAGGTGTATTAATTTAATTTTTTTGAAAAACCTGCCAACTCACACCGAAAAAGATGGCAGGAGGAGTCAAGCTGGCTATCCGTCACAAGGTCACCTACCTTATTTTATGAAATTAACGGGTCATGAAATTAACGCGGTTTTCAAAATTCGTGTTAATTTAATGACTGTTAATTAAATGCAGTGAAAATTTAAAGACTGTTAATTTGACTCTTTAATATACTGTTAATTTGGTAACTTTTTTACAATATAAAAGAATAAAAAACACAAAAATATAATTTTTTTTACAAATTTTCTACTATTTCCTCCTCATCGGACGATAGCTCAACGGTGTTCTGTTTTTCAGCGATCCTTTTTAAAATAGCTTTTGTATCATCATAATTTGATTCAAGTGGAAAATTAACTGAAAGAACCTTAAATTTTTCAATTTTTAACATTGTCTTTCCAAACAACTTTTATTTCGATTTCCAAACCGCCTTGTAATTTTTTTTATTATTCCGAATATTTATACCCTAGTAACTTCAGTGTTTGAAACACTGTTATTAATGTGGGTCCTGTGTTCGGAATGTATACATTAGGTATACACCAGCATTGCCTACCAATTTCCCTCACATGGCATGGGGCGTAAAGACACTTAGTAAACATGCCCGCGCTGTTAACCGAACCACGGACCTTGTGATTACGAAGCGAACTCCATAACCACAAGACCACAAGCCATAATAGAGGAGACCGCTTAACTACCGTGGATTTGACTGTTGCCGTAATTTGCTTCGTGTGATATTGCATATTCTCAAATTCACGTTAATTAAATGCTTCTTTTAAAATAATTTCATTGAACCGCGTTAATTTCTTGACCGTAAATTTGCGTTAATTTCTTGACTCGTTAATTTCATGGAATAAGGTAACATGTCTTAACAAAAACACAACGACAGCTGACATAACAGGGAATCGCATTACAGCAATTCCTGTAGTACATTCATTACGAGCTACTAGCGTCAATGACATGTCCGTCTTGTTAAGTACAAATTTGGTAACAAAGTGTGGTTGTGTGCAATTTTATTTTTGTATTACTGGATACTAATATTTTAATAAGTATTAACCTAACTAAGTTTTTGTTAGCATGGTGTGTAGTGACGGTGCAGCATGGTCTTTTCAGATTTACAAAGTCAAGTTGGCCATGTAGATTATTATTACGGTACACTTTTGACTGTGATAACTGTATTGTATTCGTTGTCAACTTAATGTTACTGTAGCAAACCATATTGACTGAAATTTAAAATGCTCAGTATGAATAAGGCGAACGTTTTTTTTGCTATTATAGAGGAATTCTTTGCGTGTAAGTAACACTTTTTGCTGATCGTTTTAAAGATTCCAGCGTTGATTTTCTTGTTGTTATCAACGGAATTTTTTTTTTGCAATTGCAGTTTTGCAATGTATAATCTGGTGGAAAGCTAGTGTACGCAAACTTCCAGCGCATTCGATACTTTCGAAGCTCAAGTTGCGAAAAGTTGTAATTTATCTAAGCTGCACCTTTGATTTCAGGTTATCAGTCTGCCATAAACTACGAAATGGTCAAATAAATGAATGTGGGTGAGCTAAAGATGCTCCTCGTGCTTCGTGGTTTAAAGGTTTCAGGTAAAAAGGTTGAATTGGTAGCTAGACTGTTTGTGGCTGACCTTTAAGACTTGACCAGGTGAAGCACTGAGTGTACAATACCTTTCTTCATAAAGTTTTGTAAAAATTCACTAGAGCCTAAGAATGTTTTTTTACACCTTGTCTAAATCCAACCCGTCTTAAGAGCATCTCGAACCTTTTCCGCACTCCAGCATCGCGATCTGTTTTCTAAGAACGAGGCTGACCCAAATTTTGTTTCTAGCGTGTGTTGTTTCATTGTTTATATCGGAGCGGAGTATTATCCTCTTTTTTAGCGTGGTTTCCAGGCGTGCCATTTTTTGCTTGCGACCATAAGAAACAAGTTCCTGCTTCAAAACCCTTTATAGACTGATAAACCTTTTTGGAAGTTAACATTCCAGCAACCAATATATTGTAATTCCTTAAATTTATACTACGTCAGCAATTTACCATGTGACCAAGCATGAAATCGAGACAAGGTCAAAGGCACAGAGATAGGGAACGTTATAGGATTATGGGAGGAGACAATGTTTCTAGTCCAAAATTGAGTGACCACCTTGTAAACGGATAGTAGAGAGAACACGAAAACAGTCTTGTGTCAGCCTCTACACTCATCTTCTAAAAAAACGGTTGAGCGTAGCAGAGAAAAAAGAGAGCTGAGAAGAAAAGAACGAAACAAAAGTTGATGACCAGAGCAGGTAAAATGTTCCAATTAAAGAATAAGAACAAAAAAAATCATTGAATATAAGCTATTTATATAGTTTTCGAAAATTTGTCAACAAAAATGACTAAATTACGTCACCAGTGAGTACATTTTTCGCAGATTTCTATTATTTGCCAATTTTTTTCCTTCCTTATTTTTTCCCTATCGTAATAAAGTATTTACTGCGTTCAAGTATTTAAGTCATTTTATTTATGTCCAAAAACTTATTCCCAAAAGTTTTCCTTTATTGTTGCATCTCATATACAAGTGACATTTTTATTTTTTTTGAACAGCTTAACCTCAACTTTATTAGCCAAATTCATAGGCCGGAGGAATGGGCGCTAATGTTTTGCTTGTGGGGAAAAAAATCCATAATGGGGGGTTTGTTGGGCTTCTAAAGTGAAGCAAATGGAGTTAAACACAAAACGTCCAGCTTTATATTATGTTATAACGTTATTATAAACATTTAGCTGCATAATCGTATAGTTTAACACTTGGTGGAGACCTTTCAGAATATACTGGAAGGTGTCATTACAAACGTTAGCTAGCTAAAAACTACAACAAACAATGGTTAAGTGGTCTTTTGCATCAGCCTTGTGTTTCAACAACCACACAACTTTGGGTATTGATGGGAAACCTTTAAAATTTTATCGTTTACCAAGATTAGAATCTTTAAAATCGCAATATCGGAAGATTTTAAAAACAGATGGTATTAACTGGAAAAATGGGTATATTTGCTGTGAACACTGGAGCTCCAATAAGAGATTATCAGTGACAGACTTGCCAGATGTTGTCGTTTCAGAAAGAAATTTCCAAAAGCTTGAACAGAAATATGAGAATGCTAATACCTTGGTAAAAAAATCAGCCACAAAACTTTACAAAAAAAGATTAATTTGAGGGTACCCATTTTCAAAAACAAGCACTGCTGGCCTTGCTTCAGTACCATATGACTTTTTGACCATTGCTTTTACATATGTACACAAATTATTAACTAAAGTTTTAACAGTTACTATCTTTCTACTCTGTAACATTCTAATAGCCTTTTCTTGCTGGCCTAAACTACCATATTTTTTCATTTTGCAGTAGTTCTTAAATATATCTCCATTGATAAGTGGTAGATCCTCATCCTTTTTACACCATGTAGCTGTAGTTGGAGGAATATCTGTGGGATCTAAGCTACAACTAAACTTGTAATTTTTCTTTGCTTTGTCTTCTAGACGTTTTACTAAACGAGGATATCGCATAAACTTTCTAATTTTTATCTGCAGTTCTTAAACATTTCCTGTGGCACACTGACCTATATTTTTTAGCCATTCTGAACATTCTTCAAAGCTATAATTGCTAACATCCTTTGTATTGTCCATGTTTATAAACTTTAAAGATAATTAACTCCTATATATACGGAGGTGTGGCACCCAAGGGCTAAAATATGCTGATATCAGCAGCAAAAATCTGAAAATCATAAGGCAGAACCACATTTTTTCAAAGTTACCCAGGGTTCCTCGACGTTGTCCATCACATTGGCTAGCGCTGAAACTTGTGAACGAGACGCAGTTGGAAGCTAAGGAATCGTGGCTTCGAACTGAAGACATGCTGAGAAATGCCATGAGTCGTGCAAGGGAAAGGAGAGGAAGTCTTAGTAATTTTTTTTCATTGGATTTACAAGAATTTGAGATACCCCACAATGAGAAGTAAAGAACAGAAACGCCTTTCTGATGTCTGATGATGAGGGATGGTCACATCTGGATAATATTCATTTTGTGATTTTAAGCTACCTAGCTAATACCATGCCAGTACTTCAGGGGCACATTTGTTATTAAATAATTAAGTGTTAAAGTACAAGAGCTAAATATATTAGTTTTATAAGGCTAGCTATACAAAAGATTTTTCAAGGCATTCTGTCATTTCAAATAAAGATAGCTACTTGCTAGCAATTTGGACCTCCCATAACAGTGAACAGTCAAGACATGAGTATATAGCTAGTTAGGTATGCAAGGCATTGCATGTTGGTTAAATATGTTGTCACGACAAACAGAAACCTATATTTCATAAATAAATTTCTGCAAATGTTCAGGTTTCTTTTATCGAACAGAAACCTGTTTTTCATAAATAAATATTTGTAGATTTTCAGTTTTCTTTTATGAAATAACAAAATTTTGGAAAGTATAGCCAGAAGTAATATTCGCTTGGAGCCGGAAGACGTAAGTCTCTGTCCAGGTTAAGACTTAGTAAAGGGTAAACTGTGTCACACGGAGGACACTTAGTGTAATGTGTTACAAATCCAGTGGAGCGCTTATAGCATAAAGGTATAATACATTTTTCATAAACCAACATTCACAGGACTTATGATGAAGCCTATTGTTACTTCTGCAAAGCAAATACAGTTGTTTAGCATTTTTCATTTTGCATAATAAGTTCCTGTAGATATTCAAAGATTAATTGTGAGTGGCACCAGGCTGAGCGATTAGTGCAAGTAAACGTGTTGCAGATCCAGGTGGACAAAAAAATAACTTCTAACAACTTTGTATTTATAGAGCTGGATAAGGTATATGGTCCTAAACCTGGGACACATTTTATCTGTTTGAATTATTTTAAATCCTGAGAATCACTTTGAATGTTATCTGTACACATGGCTTGTCAAAATAATATGCTTTCAAAAAAGGTTTATCGGCGTCCCCAAAAATGGCTAAATTCAGGAACTCAAGAACTATAATAGTAGCAAAAAAATTTTTTGGGTTCATTTCATCAAACTGGTCTAAAAACATGTAATACTAAGTTTCAAGTCATTATTTCAATTTTTACTGAAGTAATAGGACTTTTACTTATTACGGTTTTAGCATAGTTTTTCATACTGCTGACACCAAAATGGCTGCAGGGACTAATCGGTTTGAAATTAATTTATATTATTTTTATAACAACCTTTTTCTATTTATGTGTTTTTATTTTCCTGCAAAAGTTGTTCCATAGCTTATGTATATCACATTATGATAAGGACGAAAAAGTTACTGTGCGACATGGGTTTTGAACCTTATAAATTTCCAGCGAGAAATTTGAAAACTAATAAATGACAAAATCGCAAAATCTTAAAAATTTTCAATTTTGTTAATGTGAAAGTAATCCACTTGAAAAGGTTTCTGAGGTTTTTTATGAAGAAATCTTCCATATTACCCATTATGGGGTAACTTGATGAACAATGAGATTTCCCGCAGGTGTTCTGTAGTATGTGTAATATAATTTTAAAAACTGCGATGTAATTTTCCTCTTAAGTTTTGATTTTAAACCCAGCTAAAAAGCTCAGCCTTGTCCTTTTATACTTAGTCTAGCTAGCTATAGCGAAAAAATTTAATATTTAAACTTGACCTATTTTACTGAGTATTAAGTAATTAATTAGTAGTAGTTTAATCCTTAATGTAGCTATATAGGGTAGCTAAGCTACCTGTAAGAACAACATAAAACAACGTCGAGGCTGTTCTCTTTTGTAAACAAACCCAGTGGTATTTTTGTAATAAGTACCAAATGTGTGCATTTCTTGCGCTTATGAGTGTAATCAAAGTGCCGTGTACGTAAATCCTAAAAATTTATGTCATTGGCTCACTCTTTACGAATGACACCACATAACAAAAAAACCGTGCTTTGCTATTTCCCTTAACCTCTACCGAGATTTGGTTGTGATATATATCAGAATTAATTGTCTTTAATAATCGATATCATAAATAAACTATATACTTTTGCAATATACAACGTTTTTCTTCGATTTATTATTATTTATCTAGCCAAGTACATCAAAACAATCGCCGCCATTATGATTTTTTTCCCTACAAGTGAATTCAGACGAACTTGACCGCGCCGTATGAATTTGGCTAATTGCCTACCAAATACCATCTGTCCCAGGGTATCTTCGCCCCTGAACCGTTATTACGCCGCTATTAAATTAACTAAAAAGGAAAATGCGCTGGGAACGAAGGTTGATCAGATACGCGTTGGTGTAAAGCAATCAAGCAGTGAAAAAATAGTTCTTTTGTGGACACAGATTATATTTATAATAAATAATAATAATAATAATAATAATAATAATAATAATAATAATAATAATAATATAATAATAATAATAATAATAATAATAATAATAATAATACGTGTAATTTTATTAGTTAGCAAAAAAAAAGACAGCTGTTTCAACATTTCTCAGTTGTTACTCATTTTAATTAGAAGTCCCAGGGCATCCCAAGCCCAGCGTCGCAAAGGTCGCAGGTTCCAGCTTGACTTTAATCGGTTGTCTAGTTTGAGACAAATGTGAGATTTCCAAAACACATGTAAAAGCTTTAAATAATCTAGAACCGATTTTGTGTCCCTTACTGAATGTAATTGCTGGGTATATCTTACAAAATGTGAGAAGTAGTATCACTGGTGCAGGGTTTCTACAAGCATCAGCTAAAAGTGAGGCAGCATTAACAGGCTTAACATCTTTTAGCTTTCAATATATATTTATAATTTTCTTATATTTAAAATCATTGTAATCTCATCCCTTCCCTGGAAAAAGAGGTAAAATTATTTCCTTTTTCTTGACCCAAGTGAGAAAATACGAAAAAAAGGATTTTTGAAACTCTTCACGCATTCTTTGTCTTCTTTACTAGCTACAGTTGTTAAAGAATCAGAAAATTAGACTTCGGCGTGTGATATTTTCCATAACACAAACATTTCTCTCGTGATGCCATAAGCCAATCTTTGATGCAGAATGTCAACACTGCTTAAGAATTTTCGTGAATTTAGAAGAGCAGGGGAGAGCCCCCACTTTGGAAATTGTAGCGCCACCCCTAAAGAGTCATGCCGGGAGTAGTTCAGGCAGACAAACAGACGTGGAGCTATTTTTGGAATCAAATTACCAAATCAAAAACAAACTTTTTGTAACTTTTGTTCATTTTTAGCTGTTTACATTGTTCAATGACTGTTTACACTTCCCTAACTAAAACCTCTGCGTTAAAGGGTGTGTATTATTGTTGATATAGTTCATCTTATATCAGATTTCAAGAAAGGCCTATACACACGTCGAGTATATTTTACGCACTACATTTTATTCATGTTTTATGTTATTCATGTATTTTCTGAAAAGAGGCAAGTTTTTTTTTGCTTCTTTGTAAAACACAAGACTAAAACGTAAGTAAATAAATATGTAACTTCATGTAAAATGCATATGATATCTCAGGCGAGATATCATATGCACGAACTTCTTATAAATGTAAACATACTTTTATTGACAATTGCTTGAAAAACTGACAGTAATTAGTTTCGTTGTGGCATCCGACAAACACTAAAGATGGCTGGTAAGACTATGTTTTGAAGTATTTCACTTGGAAAACTAAAAACTTGTGCATTTTTCTGCTGTTCTTCTTTCACATTTACAATTTCCTTTACAGTAAGCTCCCAGTAACTCGAACCTCCGATAACTCGAACATACTTCAGCTCGACCCATTTTTGGCCACAATATGGCCAATTTTTTTTGATAAATCGAACGTTTTACTCGAGAAAAGGAAATCAAAGATTAGATAAATTTCAGATTTTAATTTTTTTTTTCGATTTTTGCCACGTGAGTTAGAATCTTCAGTATCGCCTGATGATATGTAGATAGAGACAGTGCAGACCTGGATGCCTCTAAGTTGATGGTATCCAGACTACTAGAAGCTATCAGCTTCGATTTCGTTTTTTTACCAAAAAGGTCCTTGGAACCAGGTTATTATGATTTCTAACAATAAGATAATAAGGACAGTAATGCATTATGGGCCCTATTACAGGGACCGCTGAGGTTCGGAGAAATTTTCGGTTTTTTTCTGATGCGAGAAAAGTTGTTCTGCTGTAGTAAGTTGTTTGATGAATTGCGCTTTGCTGCTGTCTGTTTACCAGCATTAATATCGCCAGGTTTATGTATAAATCACAAACAAGAAAACGAACAACTTGTTGATTTGTATTAAAATCATGGCTTGAAATGTCGTCGACTGCTACCCTACTAAGCTAATTTTAGGATTAGCCTATTCAGTTAATATTTTGCCAATGCAAAAACAGCTGTTTTAACAGGGCGGGCAAATGGCAATTTTTTGCTGTCATAAAAAAAAAATAATTAAAACGACTGAAATTTTTGGATTGCGTATATTTTAATTGCTCTTATCTTGGTTAGGAGAGACGTCCTCACCAAACTTGCCATGCTTATCGGCTATATGCGTGATGTGGCAATGTGGCACTCCACATTTTCCTTTCCTTTTTTACACATCGCCGTTAAAGATAGTGTATGCATGTCTAAAACCTTAGGGTATAGCCAAAATGTTCTCGTTTTCAAATCAGCCGTTATCAAAACATCGACCATCGACATTTTCAAAAAATATTGAGCTACGTATTTGAACGCCTAAATACTAAAAAAATATCGAGTTAAAATTTCGCTTTTTTTAAAATATCGCTGCCTTAAAATCTGTAATATTAATGTTTTATATATTTAGTTGTATTGTGTATACACTTTTTTATAATAACAAAAAAAAGTGTTCCTAATTTTTCTAAAGCTTGGTATTTTACAAATCTTTGAGACCTGGAATATATTATTTGAGTCTGTGAAAAATCCTACGTTAAAAGATATTTTTAATGTTGACTTTCACAAAAAAGAGAAAATCGGTAAAATTCCAGACTTGCCATTGTTTTTATTTTGTTTTTATTGTTCAACAATTTTCAGCCATATTGTTGTTCTTATAAAATTATTTTATGTATGCAATTAAAGTCGGTTATGATTCAAAGTTCCAACAAGAAGCCCTGGGGGCTCTAAGAATTTCCGCTCGCTACCAAAATATTTGATGACAACCTGCTAATTCGTTGTTATCGTGCCAAACATTCGAAGAGGTTTGGTGCTTGAAGCTCTGAAGATAAAACACACAAGTGACATTACATCTTACAACAAACGCAAACAAAACGAAACGTGTCAAAATAAACTCACACTTTAAAAGAAATTGCGAACAAAAATTATAGCCTATCATTCATGGTTGAAACGTTTATGGTCTTAAACGGCATTTAGTTGACCAAAAAACAAGATTTTGATGCCACCATCATGTTCAGCATACTTTTTTTATTAACTGTGTCAAATTTTGTCGAAAATAAAGTAGTTTAAATTTTTGGACCAATTTTGGCCTAAAATGACATTTCAGGTGGCAAAAAATCAAAATTTTGATGTCACCATCATGTTCAGCATATTTTTTTGTGATCTGTGCAGAATTTTGTCGAAAATAAAGTAGTTTTAATTTTTGGACCAATTTTTGCTAAAATGAGATTTAGGTGGCCAAAAATCGAAGTTTTGATGTCACCATCATGTTCAGTATACTTTTTTTGTTAACTGTGCCAAATATTGTGGAAAATAAAGTAGTTTTAATTTTTGAACCAATTTTGGCGTAAAATGAAATTTAGGTAACCAAAAATCAGAGGAACGTGAAATCCCAGGGTCGATTTTTTCTCAAAAAATGCTCCAAAAGAAAAAACGACGGTTTCAAAGAATTTCCTACGCCTTCGGGCGCGGAAATTCAATAATAATAATTAAGAATTGAATTTTAAAATTTTTAGAATATTCAATGATTTTGTTTTCTACATATTACTCGGTTAAGATCCACTTCAGTATTTTTTTTCAGATTATTCCTCTATAGCGCAAATATTTAAGTCGCAGGGTTTAGTTTTTATAGGAGAGGTGAAAAACCTTTTTGCTACCTCGCCACAAAATAAATTTTAGGCGAGGTAGCAAAAATTAAGCAACGTCTAAATCCCAAAATCTAATAAATTAACTACTATAACCACACACAAATAACTATGTTTCATAAATAAATAATCATATTCCTTTGTAGCAACATTTTTACAAAGTTTTTATGGCTGTGTTGGTAAAAAATAAGACCTTTAACTCAAGATAACCAAGTATATTTTACATACAATCGTAGTGCTAGCCAGGAGACCCAGCGTAATTTTTCTTATCACCGGGAAATCGGAGTAGTTAAGGTGGGAAAAAACGATATTTCTGCGGCTAAAATCTGACCGCGCTTTTTTAATGACTAATTCTATTGCTCTTTGCTCACGTGGTCCATGTCGGGGAAACCCTTTTCATCGAATATTCCAGCGAGTGGTTTCACTCACCCTAACAAACATTAGTAAACTATAACGTTTTTACCATAGTAAGATGTGGCCAAGCATGGTAAACAACTCACAGATAAATTAAAATGGCCTCCGAAGCGATCAGTCACATTGTTTAATTTAAACTCGGGGTTTCCGCTGAGTCATTCGTTCACGTCTAGAATTTGCTTGAGAGAAACTCATTTTATCAACTCGAAGAGAAAGCTTAGTTAACTAGGCTATCGTAGTGCCAGCATTAGGTTTCGCGGTTTTTGGGGCCTTTCCGCGAAAGTTTCTTCTGCGAATTTTTCTAAAACGTATGTCCGCGAAAGTTTTTTCCCGCGAATTATTTTGTAAATTTAGTTCCCAGTGAAGGCTATTTATATTAATTGTATTTAACTACTCAGTAAAAGCAAAAAACAAGTATCATTGTGAGTTTATAGGAATGGCTTTGAGAAAAAAAGGCTTAGAAACTATAACGAAGGTGATAAAGAAGCAAAACAATAATTTTTGTAATTTTCGTCAACGAGAAAATAATTTTCATTCAAAACGCTAATGAAATTTCGGAAGATTGCGAAGACATTATAATCATAGACTAAGAATATTATATAGTATTTTTTTTGTGATAAAATAATTACAACATTCATATCCTCTGTTTTATATTGTTTTTTAATACTTCATTATCGGTTCGCGTAAGTTCTTTCCCGTAAAAAAATTCCAAATTGCTTGTCCGCGAAAGTTTTTTCCCGCGAAATGCAAAATTTTCGCGGTTCTTTCGAACCGCAAAACTTTCTTGCAGCGGGTTCGCTTTTTCACAACATACATCCAACTTCGAACGAGAAGTTGTGATGAGATGGCAATTTCAATAACAAATCGAACGTGCAATATGGCGGTTTCAGCTTTGTTTACAAATCTTTATCTTCTTTATCTTTACTCATGAATATGGAGGCGGGTTGGCTGGGTAAACGGGCTGGCTCACTTGCCGGGTTGGCTTTTAACTTGTGTTTATACGAAGAAAAAGCTACTGCAGTTAGGCGGGCTGGCTCTGAACAATAAAAACATTAAGCAATGTAGAACAAAAGATTTAATTTTCATAACAAAAGATTTTATTAGTTGAGCATAATAAACCATCTCGCCTAGGCGGGCTAGCCCGCTTTGTTTCGGTCAATATGAGATAATGTTCATCCCACCTACCTGGATCCCGCCTCTGAGTAACGAGATCTCGCCTACCGAGCCAGCCTGTTTGACCATATAACCAAATGAGCAAAATATGAGGAAAATGAGAAACAAGCGAGATATCGTTAAACGGGTCAGCCCGCCAACCGGGTCATATATAAACAGCCTCTAAGTCCAGTAATAAAAATAAAAATATTTTCGTCGTGATGTAATATAGATAGATAATGTCAAAGAAAATTCAATTTACAAAGGAAATTGCATGTCATTTCCATCGCCAAATTTAAGTTTTTCCCAGTAACTATTGCCTCACCTTGTAATCTTAATTTAGGTTAAATTCGACTAACGGAAGCTTCGTTTAACTCAAACATTCGTTAAGTCGAACTAAACTCCTCGGCCTCTTGGAAGTTCAAGTAACCGTAGTTAACGATTGCATCAAGTTATTTTGAGTTAAGAATTCAATAATATGGCAAATATTATTTATCAACTTAGTCTTGATTTGTATTGCTTTGACAGCGTTTTGTCGTAAAAGTATATCGCAAATGAATATAAGACTTTTCCCTTTCTTTGCAATTTGCGAACATTATTAATGCGAAATTATTTCAAAACAGTTATCGCGACATTCTCAATGTAAAAGGTTTTACTGCATTGAACATACTGTGCTATGCAACAATGAGTTCGAGTTTACACTAGTTGCAGTAGAGATGGTTTTTGTGAATCGTGTGTACGTTGAAAAACAAAGCTGTTTTAAAAATGCTTACGTACCGCAAGGTTGTAAATTTTCGTAATTAGGCAAAGGGTTTAATTAAGAGCTTCGTGAACATTTAAGAAATCACTGATGTGGTTTTTGACAGTGGTGTCCAGAAAAAATTTTTAAATTTAATTTTTTTCATAATTTTAGAAAATCCACCAGCTTATGTCGAAAAAGAACCCAGTAGCCAGCCTGGCTATTCGCCACAAGGTCAACCCGGCTATCCGCCGCAAGGACAGCCTGGTTATCCTCCACAGGGCCAACCTGGCTATCCGCCACAAGAGCAGCCTGGCTATCCTCCACAGGGTCAGCCTGGTTTTACACCCAATATGCCTCAACAAAACGCTACAATCATAACAGGGCAACCCATCACAGCAATTCCTGTTGTATTTGGCGACCAACCAGTTGCAATGACCTGTCCATTTTGTCAAGCACAAATTGCAACAATCATAACATTTAAAGCTGGTGAAAAAACGTGGTTATGGGCGGCTTTATTTTGTTTTCTTGGGTAGGAGTCTTTAATAAAGTATTGGTTCAACCTTACATAATAATGTAATGTCTCCGGAGATATACAGAGGGTTAAGAAGCTTTTAACATATAAAAGGTTTCGACTACTCTTGCAACATAAATTATGCTCATGCTGGGGAGAAAATTTGAATAAGATAAAGTGTTCTTTTCTTTTATAGGGGACTTCTTTGCGTGTGGATACCATTTGTTGTCGATGGTTTTAAAGATTGTCGTCATTCGTGCCCAAATTGCCAAAGACATGTCGGTACATTGAAACGTTAATTTTGTTGTTATTATTGGAATAATTCTATTGCACACATTTAAATATTATATAAGACATTGTAATTACGTTAATGAACATTGCATTGCTCTTAACACTCTCTTTGTAAGAGTTTTTTTTAGTTATGTTATGTTTTGTTTGAAATGATACTTCAGATAATCTAGCAGAAGGATAGGAATAATATATTCTAAAAAAAGAGAATCAGGGCATCTTGTATCTTTTTCACATCGGGATGACGAGATATCAGAAAAGATACAAGATGCCCTGTGAACTAGGTTGATTATCCGAGGCCTTATGACCTCGCGCCTTTTGTATGAATTTGGCTTTGCAATCCGCTGAAATTTTCTATTTTCTCGTGGTTAATTAGGAAAAAGGGGCAGAAGGTTTACAGATTCAATTACTTGTACAGATTTTGCATCGGAAATATATTATTGCAAAAAAAAAGCAACATGGAAGAGATTTTTAAAAGAATGGGATGTGCGAAAGTGTATTCGCTAAAATTATTTTCTCTTTTCATTTAAAATATGAATAACATTTCATGCAATATGTTCTTCAACGAAAATAAGACACATCATGCTCGAGTATTTTACGAATGAGACGGTCCCATATCTTCTTCTCAAATTTCTAGCCTCCACCATCTTTTAGCCATATACAATGGAACCTGCCTAAGGCAGGCACTGACAAAAAATTTTTTCCACCGACTGGATCCTATAGAAAACTCTGATAACAAAACCTCTTTAATGCGGACACTGAAACACAGAAAAAAACAACACCAAAACCAACGTCGCAGAGACGTCGGCTTCTGTTTTATATTATTTTAGCAAGTTTCTTGTTAATTTATTAACGTACTTTTTAAATTTTCTTAATATTTCGAGACTTGGAAGTTGAAAGTAAAATGCGTTTCTTGTAAAAAAAACCATCTGTATCGTGTATAAATCTAACAAAATACTTCCGCCTAAAAAAACAAAGCTATAATTAAAAACATACGAAAGAATTGCATGGCTCTCCATCTTAGTTAATGAAAGAGTACTTAATAAATAATTTGCTCACAATTTTTTATGAAATTGATTGAATAGTGACTGCGACGGTTAGCAACGTTTTCAAACAGTGGTACAAAAGTTATTATCTATGAACCTTCTCAACTTGTGTTACAGGAATACCATTTGACGGCACAAAGTAGATATGTTTTATTAAAAATATGTCTTTACACGTACAGGAAACCTCAACTTTGGATTAAATTGTACATTTTCGTTGTTTTTTTAATCTGCGTCGCAGTGACGTCGACGCAACGTCATGCTTCAGTATCAATCTGACGTCTGACCAACATCTGTTAAAGGTCTGGATCCGACGTCGCGTCATTCACGGCCATACACCGACGCCTATACACATCCTGTGCAAGCTGGAATAGCTTATCCTATTTAAATTCTTTCATAAACATTTATTTACAGCAATCCACTCCACGATCTTTTTTGTAACCAGAGCTATAATATTTTAAAAGTACTTCTTACCCTATCCTCCTCCTCTATTAACTCTTTCTCCAGCGACTTTAGTTTCTAAAAAACGCCTGGGAAGAGAGAAAAACATTCAGTAAAGTAAGGGGGAGGAGTCCAAGAGAAAGTCGATCTAGTACAAAAAATTACGTAGCTATCTATATTTAGGAACTTTTTAGTTCTAAGCTCTCCAAGGCAGATACCTCTCTGAAGCGGACAAAATTTATGGTCCCGTAAGTGTCCGCTATTTGGAGGTTCTATTGTACCTTTATGTTTTCTCCTTGGTAATTTTGGCGTAAAACAATCAGGCAGTTGGAAAAAACTTTCTTCTTAATAAACAGTTCTTTTGTTAACACATATTAACTTTGGTACATTAACTTCTATATAAGAATTAATATTTGAAGTTTAATTAGAAAGTACAATAATAAAAATCAGCTGTTTCTACGTTACTCAGTTGTTAGCGACAGGTTACAAAATGAAAATTCTAGTGAGAGCTTACAAATTGTACACTCTAGCGACCTTACAAATTGAAAACTCTAGCGACCTAACAAATTGAAAACTCTAGCGATAGCTTACAAATTGAAATCTTTAGCGATAGCTTACAAATTGAAAACTCTAAGGCCAGTTTTTAAAAATCGTCCTCAAGCAGTTATTTATAATCTAAAACATACATTACTGTTTGCCACTTTCATTTGTGACTGATTGCAGCTTGGGTAAGTATGTTTGGGTTAAATAGGGAATTTCCTATCATAATTCGAATCTTTAAATACGCTACAGGCTATACAGGAAGCAGAGAGGTTTTAGCAGGAGGGAGTGATGATATTTGTCTACTACGACCAGGCCCTACGCTTGCATCGTCATCTAGATGTTAAAAGCAACAAGACCGTGGGGAAAGGTTGAAAAAATCAACTTCTCCTTCTCTAAGTTAAAATTATTTCTTATTAAAATGTAAATTTTTAAAACACTTAATTGTTGTATTCTTCTCAGTGCCGTTGAGAAGTGCTTTGCCATTAAAGGAAGTTTGTCGTGAAAGTAAAGGGAATCGTACTTAAACATGTTACAAAAAATACAAAAAACAGAGGCTTTCTTGAAATTCAGGTTAAGCAGAGACAAATACAATCTATAGTCAATAATTACCAGGTCGTATCGGTTTCCGTAAAAACGTGAAGTTTTTTTGTAGAAAAGGGCCGGACTCTCTATCAATAATATGATATACAATGCGCAAAACCTAAAAAAGTCGATATCTTATGTTATGAAATTATATTTCCTCTTTTTTGGTGGTAAAAAATTGTCTAAGAACAAATACTTGCACTATAGCGATAACAACAAATATCAAGGATTGTCCAAGGCTCCACATCATGACTTTATTGTTTAACGATTGTGCCACGAGTCGACCGTTTGCTTCTCGAATGCGGTGATGGTTTTGATAAAGCTCAACAACTTTCATCGCATCGTAGATATTTACAATTGACGATTCTACCTGGGTCATGGGTGTCGTAGATTTATCATCGAGGCGAACCATTTTGCCTTCTTCACCCACAACAAAATCAAAATAAACGACGTTACTATACATCATCAAGTCGTAAATGTTACTGAAACAAACGCGATACGTTCCGGTAACGTTGGTTTCGAACTTTATATAGTCATATTCTTGTTGTGTCTTCCTATAAAAAACATGTTGGTTCGGATCTTCTATAGTAACATCGACATGAGGTTTTGAACCACTTATAGGAGCATATTCAACTGAAGATTTTGTGCCAGTTTTTATTTCATGATAAAAGCATTCGTATCCATTTAAATAGAATTGAATGTGTCTTGTGTCTGCCAACCAAAAGTTAAGAGTAATGAAAATAAAACTATGAACTAAAAACATGATTTAAACTTGCGACGCAACTCAATTTTCTTATTCTCTAACTTTGTTTTGCAACGTTTTGTGCGCATAAATTTCTATACAGAATAATAAATTACTTGCCATTCTTTGCGAACAAAAGAATTAACGTAACAGGTGCTTAAAAGTTAATTATGCGTAAATAAATTAAGTGCGCAATGTAGTATTAAAAATGGCGCATTTTTTTAATTTATGCAAGTTCCACGTGTAAGAAGAAAAATATCAAAATTCTAACCAGGCTGGTCATCATCATATCTTTGTAAAAGAAAAAAGCGTGTTGTTAAAAAAGCAATCTTTTGCGCTCATTTCACATAACAATCATCCAGTAAAGTAGTTTCCATGGTAACTGTAAAGCATGTTCCAGCAAAACTTCTAATTTAACGCGTAAGAAAAATAATTATTTTGACTGGTACGCATAGAAAATTGGAAGAAAATCAATTATAAAAATTATATAGCCTGAACGCGCGCTAATAATTCGCGAAAATAACGCGTAATATTAAATTTTTTTGATAGAAAATCAAGTTACATATATATAAAAAAAAAAAAATAAATAAAAAAAAAAAATGGTAAAACTATTTCTTTTTCATCTTCTTCTTATAAAAAGTTAGCAATTCTTTTGTTTTTCATACGCTGCACGTTAATTATTAAAGGAAATAAAACACAATTCCAAACATGTTTGCAAAAGACCGTTTTTTCGAATTTCTCGAAACAACCAAAAGGCAACACTTGACCAGGTCTCTGGTCAAGTTAGAGGTTGCACTTTAACTGAAGTGTAGGCCGAGTAACTATATTAAAAACACCCTCTAGGTGCACTTTCCACAAAATCTGCATTTTGGAAGAAGCCGCTCCAATACCTAAAGCAAAAAAAAATCCAAAATACTATGAAAACCGGGCGTGCTGACGGCAGCAAAAATTAGCGCACTTTAGC
The DNA here is from genome assembly GCF_029227915.1 of Hydractinia symbiolongicarpus. Lineage (NCBI taxonomy): Eukaryota > Metazoa > Cnidaria > Hydrozoa > Anthoathecata > Hydractiniidae > Hydractinia > Hydractinia symbiolongicarpus. Next base: position 12,132,112 of record NC_079878.1, read on the forward strand.
ATTTAGAATCTAACCAAATAACTTAGATTCAGAGTCCTAACTCCGCTGTGAACAATGAAAAGTGAACTTTAAGAAGTTCGGAGTGCGTGTTATTTACACAGAAACGGCTTTAGTAAAGTTAAAAATAATTTATGCAGACACAAAGTTTGGCTTTCGTCTCCAATACCATTATATTTTAAGAATCCAAAACACCGCCGGCATAGACCTTAAGCAGTTTCCACCATTTGATGTCAAAATGGAATACCGGATTTTGAAAATAAAAGAAACCGACACAGTCCAATATTTAAAATTGAAACAGTGAAATTCTTAGTAATTGCTTTGATTCCAATTGTGTCAAGGATAGATTTGGATTAACCTTTGCCCAGTGTGGAATTCAAGATTAGGTATTATTTCCCGAGCGATTTTCTCAAAATATTCAGGCTAATTTATATTTACAAAACTGACGAAAACTAGCAAAATCTACGGAAATTAGTTCCAGCAAAAAAGGTAAATACTTTAACAAAATCAAAAAGGATTTGACATATTTTGACATGTTCTGGCAAAATATCACATTGCCATTCAGCCAGCCTTGAAAGAGCTCGGTATATGCAGAAAACGCTTAATATAACTACTAAAGTCTGATCCACACGCTCTATATTACTAGCCATAGTTACCACTAATGCGCCCCGAATTACTAATAACGATTTCAAACATTCAAATTTAGAACGGGATTTAAAATTAAAATGGAAAATGGTGGACGTTTGAAATCTATAAAAACTGCAGTGTTAGAACTTATTATTTTCGTTATTTTCACATTTGGCTAAGGCTCTATCTATAAAGTTAGATCTTGATTAAATATATGTACACTTTAAACGCCTCTAGCCTTCTTGTTGTGTAATTTCACGTAATCATTGATTTTGATTTTTGGTTAAAATTCGTTCAAAAGACTTACGCATACATTTTTGACTTATCAAATCTCCAAAAATTCTTGTGCTGTGATAACAAATTGTGTCTGAAAGCTATTCTGCTGAAACATTTTCCGCCAAATATGACGAATATGATAGAAATGCAGTACAGAATTGCATAGAGGCTTGCGAATAAGCTTATTGCCCAGGGGAAAATTTTTAAATAAGAAGCCCTGCGACTTGAAGATTTCCGTCATTAGCCTAAAAGCTTCTGAAATTTGAAGTAGACTTTAAACACATCATAAGTATCCTAATTCTCAATTATTATTGTAATTAACGTAAAATACAACTTGATAAATAAAAAATAATTTTTTTTTTACATATATATAGTATATATTCTAAAACAATAGTTAAAACTTTAACTGGATTTTTTTATAACTGATCTCGAAAATTCCAGGATGCAGGTTTGCTATGTATGAACTTCACGATTCGAATATATATAATAACTTCTGAACAATTTCAATTTCAATGAATTATTACTCTGTTAAGTTACCAATAAAATCCTTAAAAATTTCTCTCGTTGAAGATTTTTCGAAAATGCTGATGGTGCATGGTTTCATAACAAATGATCTGAAAAAGAAAGTATATTTAAAATTGAGAAAGAAGAATACAATTTTACCAGAACTGAATTAATACTAGGTTGTTTAATTATTGTCTACTTATCTGATTTAAAGTTAGAATTTATTAAAAAGATACAAATCAATGCCATGTGATACACAAAAGGTATACTATATAAATAAAAATATATATAAATTTAGTCAAGCTGGCTTTGATATCATTGTTAAACAAGTATAATATTAAGCAGGCGATACAAGATTTTCAAACCTGTGGACAATACAGGACTTATTTTGTTGAAATCGATTTATTGAATTTTACAAATTTGATTGTTTATTATCGAGGAAATTGATTGGTCATTGTTTTCGAATTGAATTGAACAAGTTGATACAAAAAAGGGTAGACACTCAATTAATAAATTTGTCAGATTTGATAAATCAACAACATCATTTATAATTTCAAGAAAAAACATAAAAAAGGGAAGAAAACAAAGAAACCTGTAACATACTGTGGGTAGCGTCTAGTTGTACTGCAAGGGCTAACTATGTTATGTTATTGGTTAATTTATCAGTTCAACTTGACTGTTCCGTGCAATGAACAACAATATTTTTTCATGATTCAACAAATATCTTTTTATATATATTCTTGCGGTCGGATTCGTGTCAACCAATCACGGGCAGCCATTATGAAATGGGGTACAAATGCCGTAATTAATGTTTTTGTGGTGAAATCTTCATAAATACAATACTGGATTTTCAAGGAATTCTTTTTTTTTTAGTCAAATCTTTAATATGTTTTAGATACTGCTTAATTTTTGCCATTTTGCGACATTTTAACGACGTTTTACTTGTAAATTCTGTTTAAGTAAGGTTGCTACTTTGAAGGTTTGACCGTGAAAAGTCCACTTTTTCTCCATCGGATAGCAACGAAGGAGAACATTCTGACCGCAAGAATACATGATAGCAGCCTCACAAAGGTTCCTTTAGAAGTTATTTTACTCACCCAAAACGCCTATACTTTTTACGGTGTATGTGGCTTATCAGCACCCTTGTTGATAAAATTACACAGGGCAGGATAAAAGTTTTTTGTTGCTTCTGAAAAAAGGGACTCTAATGAAAGCACTATTTTGTGCAGTTCTAGCTTGATAGCTGTAGTACAAGTGAGAGTAGTTTTACGACTATTAACTTATAAAATGCAAGAATTTAAAAATAAGTATTTAGCTCCCTAGCTACATCATTAAAGCTATTACGACAAGCCAGACCATCGGGAAGGGAAGACCAACAAAATGCAAGCAGTTTTAGTCATGGCCATACACGGAATGTTCTGTTCTTGATTGACTTTAAATTGTGATGCATTTATAAATTGCGGCCTTTGGATCAACGCCATAAACCGTTCTGAGTTTAATTTCATATAAAATATAAGTAATCCTTCTACTTACTGTTAACAAGTTTCGAAACAACTTGGACAAAGAAAAACAAACCTTTTCTTGAAGATAAATTCACGTGGGCTGCAGTGACATTTAGGCATATTAAACGAGACAATATTACAAAGCTTTAAATTAACATAACAAAAGAATCTCGATTAATATTTTTTATGGCAGTCAAATCTTCAGAGACAACAAAGAAACCGAGACAAGATAAGTTTTGCTCGATCAGTGTTATTTTTGTCTTGATGGTACCAAACACACAGGTTGTGTTATATCAACCTATATATTATATAGGTTGGATGTTCGAGCCGAAGTTCCCCCGCGAAGTTGAGAGTAAGAAAAAAACTTCTCCCATACATAAAACAAACACTATATACCCGCGGTCCACTAAATGTGCGCCCCTTCGGCGGGGCGCAATAACCACATACACTTTAGACCTGACTCACCTTAAGGATTTATTGATGCTGGTTACATCTTCAACGGAACAAATTTTGTTAAGAAAAATATTTATTGTTTTGGATAATTATTTCTAGTCTTTATTTTAGCGAACCTAATATCATCAACCATTTTTTAATCCCGTGTTGCAAAAATTAAAGAGATGTAATAAATTTTTCTCTTGCGTATTTTATTTAGGCCAATCTATGTCTATGATTTGGATTTTGACAATTTAAAAAAAGAATATCAAAGAAATTTAAAAACGTGCTGCACTTTTCATTGGCTAAATTCCGTATAGTAACAGGGGGATTATCCCAATGGCATTCCATCTTAATGTCAGTAGGTTAATTACCAATACCAAAAGAAGAATTGCTTTAAGTAAAGCGGGATAATCAAATAACAGAAAATCTTTCGGATTAGGTAAGGGAAACAAAATTTGCTTGAACAACAATCGTCAGGATAAATACGGATGAAGCAATTAATTAATGGAAAGTCCTGAAAAATTAAAGTAATGATATCTTTTTACTAAAAATATTTTATCTCGTCTATATATTCTTAATACCTTTTAAATAACTTTTATATATAATTACAATTGCTGCTCGATGTGGAAAGGTGTTCGGTAAAATACGAACATCCTTTATTCGGATTCTTCAAATTCAACTGTCTTGCAAAGTTTCTGCACAATGGATTTCGATTTTGACTTTTTTGCAACTGCTAGCTTTGGCTCATTCTGTATGGAGCTAATCCTCCGCGTAGGACACAATAATTTCTTGAAAGCAACACGAAACTCTCTGTTACCCAAAGAATAACAAAACGGGTTCACGGTAGAGTTGATATAACAGAACATATAACTGAAGTCCCAAAGAGCGGTCGGTATACACGATTTGCAGAATGGAGATATCAAAGTTAAAATATAATACGGACACCACGTGATTGTAAATGTAGCAAAAACGATACTCAACATTCTCGCGCATTTGCGTTGCTTGAGAACGTTAGTGAGTTTAGACAGTTGCGCCTTCCCGATCGCGTTGAGCGTGTCACACACGGCGACTGAATTTTTATTCCCAATACGTGGCGAACCAGTCATCGAAGCATCTATAGTATTGTACGAATTCAAAATCTCTAAGTTGGGCTTTGATGATTTAGGACCTTTTGTTAACTTGTTGAACGCTTTTTCTCTTTCCTTCATGAGAAAATAAATACGTAAATACACCACTCCCATAATAAGTACTGGAACATAATACGCAGCTATGGATGTTATAATGGAGATATACCAACTCTCCGTAAGAAACTGCACATAACACGCATTCTCAGGCACAGTTCTGCCTACCATAAACGGATAGCTTACAATCCACGGCGCCCATTGGAAGAAGGCAAGAAACCAAGCGAGTAATATCGCAACGATGGCGCGAAAGCGCGTACGCTTTGCTCGATAACTCAGAGGCTTTGTGACAGAGAAATAGCGATCAATACATATAACTATGAGATGAATAACCGAGGCTTGACAACAAGCGTAATCCAAACATAACCATATATCGCACACGACCACACCTAGCAACCATTCCTTTTTAGCAACATATATTGTATACAAGTTAATCGACACAACGCCGACAGTTATATCAGATATCGACAATGAAAAAATAAATAGATTCGTTACCGACTTGTTTATTCTCGGATTGGTCCAATACGCAATCACTACAAGCACATTTCCACCAATGGTAACGATACTTAACAAAAATCCCGATAAATAAATAAAAAACAACTCTGCTATTGAATAAAACGGCGTCGTTGTAACTGAAGTATATGACGTTTTAACCAATTCCGTTGTGGAGACGTTGACGGAACTCGTTAAATTTAAATACGGCGTCGGCAAAAAAGACGCGTTTAAGGACACGCTCATAACGGCACAAACTCTAAATAAAATAAACATACAATAAATAAAATGTCTCTAGTAAAAAGTAATAATTATTTAAATTTTTTAGGCGCTATAATATTATTAAAACAAAAACAAAAAACAACAAAAAATTGGAAAAAGTCTAGTACATCCAGGTGTCAACACTCTTCTTAACATTCTTGACTGTCTTTATTTACCGACGAAAATACTTCACTTTCCATACCAATACAAGTATAAAAGTATAACTTTCCTACATAAGAATGTTAAGAGAACATTCGAAGAAACAGTAAAATGCGACGCTAGCCTTCGTAAAAAGGAGAGCTTTAATGCTATGGTAAAAAATCATAACATATCATATACCAACTATCTTCCTGATTTTAAGCCTTTATAGTTATCAACCCGAAACAAACAAATAAACAAGCAAAGAAACAAAAAACAGACAAAGAAACAAACAAAAATATAACCAAACAAACAAAATCTTCGTTTTTCATTAAAAACGAGGTCATCGCATTGGTAATAAGAAAGTTGACAGAAATGGCGACCTGTTACCAACTAGCGCCATCTGTTAATCTACAAAGCACGAAAAACACGCATTTGACTTCTTTAAACAAACAGATTAATATAAGCAAAATTGCCCATTTTTATTCCTAAGCGAGATGAACAGAGTCGTGTTACTTCATAGCACGACCTGTTCAATTAAATTTTCTCCTAACAAAGCAAGAAATTAGAACAGACACAAAAAAACATTTCTTAAGACTTAATTACAAAGAAAACTGAACGGATACCGGTGCTTGTAATGGCGAAAAAACACAAGTTGTTTTGTGTTATTTCAATATTAAGTTGTATTTCTTTAAATGAAATTAGTGATAGTGTATTGTATACCTTGTAAATTACACCAGCACATAAACATAAAAAAAAAGGAAAACAAAGAAAAAATATGAATAATATTAAAACACGAATTAAAATCTAACAATTGGAACATTTACAAACTCAGTTAGAATATATAAAACACAAACAAATCAATTATTAGAAATGAAATCATTTTTTTTAACCAACAAGATCTACATAAACCAAGTTAAAATTTCAATTAACGTAGACAACAGGCTAAACACGAATAAAAATAAATATAACCATTCAATTTCCAAAAACAAAAAACAACGACTAAATCAATTTGAAACAGAGAAACGACTAGATTGTTTGACGGACTTTGAGTAACACAATATTCATGTAAATGAATCACGAAAAAGTGAACACGCAAACTTGTTTGTGACACAAGTAAAAGGATGAGTTTATTCTTAGAATAATCTTAACTTTTTTTAATCATCTTGAATATTGTTAGCATATATTCCAATAAACCAAACACCTATTACTTTCTACCAAATGTATGAAAGATCCTAAAAATTAAAACTCATTTCACACGAATAATTAACTATTGTAATTTCGAAATCGAATTAATGAATTCCGTGGAAAAAACATCACGATTTTATCTGTCGTAGTTACTTCTTCTAGCCATCAGATTTTAACCAACGTACTCGAGGAAACAGACATTTCAAAATAAAGAAATTAAATTAAAGACTGAAGTCAAAGATCTTATAAATAACGAATTCGTCAAAAACGTGGATATCGAGCAAAACACATCTATTTCTTGCCCACCGAGACACGGTGTCGGAGGAGGGTGTTTCCTAAATATAACAAATTCTCATCCTGATCTCTTACGTGTTGACTTAGTTCCAATTCTACTTTTAGTTCCCCTCTTAAGATCTAATTTCAATTTCTATCCTCCTGATTTCAACTAAAATAAAATATTTGCAGTCAAGGTTATGGAAAATGCTAGATATATTGTTTCCCAATATTTAAGCAATTAATGTTTCATTTAAAATTCTTTGTGTTTTGAGAATTTTTAACAAGATGAAAAAAACCATCAGTAATTTATTTATATGTTTGGAATAGATCGATAATTTAGCGCCCCATCTCAGTTCATGCGCCCACCTGAAAAAAACACCTTTTATCATACACTTTGAAGTACGCCTTTCTCAACAGAGAGTGGTATGGTGTTTGTCTCCAGTCCAGTATATAACAGAAAAAATGTTGTTGGTTTCTGTGTTATTTTCTTATTTATTTGAAAAGTACCATGATCAAATGTCTTATTAAGCGCCCTGCGTGATTAGACGGCTTTCCCAGAGATGAGATTTTTAATGATCGCGAAGAATTAAGGATCTACGGTAAATAAATGCAAGCTCCCTACCCTTCCAATTTCAACGCCACTTCAAATTAACTCAGGTGTATGCTTGGTGGATATATAAGTAAATTCTAAGTGCATACTAGAAACATATAAATCCCAAAGAAGAAAAAAAAGAGATAAAAAATAATTTTAAAAAAAAGATTAGGAAATAATACTTATTAGTAAAAAAATTAAAAAAACGCAAAACAAAGCAAACATTTTAACTTACCGAGGATATAAAACAGCTTTGTGTATGAAAGTTTTGGTGTATGATATAGAGGAAGAAATATGTTTTCTTCTTTTTTCGAAATGATGAAAATACAATAAAAACGTGTTTCATTTAATATTTTTATTTTAATTGCTGGTGTTAAACGGACAAACAATAAACGAAAAAACACACGCAAAAAAAATATACTTAAAAACAAAAATAAAAACAAATATAATTAAATAAAAAACGCAAATAGAAATAGGATTTCATATAAACAGAAGCTCAAAAATAAATACAAAAAAACTAGTTTTAAAGAATATTAAATCAAAAAAAATTTAATTAAAGAAAAAAATAACACATATTGCCGTAAAAAGTCCACGAAAAAAAACAGAAAAAATAAAAAAAAAATGTAACCTTCTTACGCAATTTTTTCATATTTTCACCCCTGCTACTTCTAAGCAAATTCAACTTACACCTTTAACATCACCTTAGTTCTAATGGGGCAGGGTGTAGAGCTGGAAGGTGGTTATTGTCTCCCTTTTATAGTACTACAGGGGATTTACCCGTTGGAGTGGCCCAAACATGGACTTACAACACACTTACAATCAGTTTTTTAAAGAATACAGAGAACAAATATTAAAGTAATGTTGTAAAAAGCAAGAAAATAGAAGTATTTTTCAATTTTTTTTTTAATTTGCGGCGAATGTAGTTTGAGGCGGCGAATGTAGTTTGAGGCGGCGAATGTAGTTTGAGGCGGCGAATGTAGTTTGATTATTTAACAGCGATGGAGAGCACTGTGGAGGAGAACGCAAAACAAGATTTGCAACACTTTAACAATTGGATTTTCAGTTGTGTAAAAAGTTACCTTTAATTTTCTTGAAGTTCTTCTCTCTGCATGAGATATTTCACGTGATCACTTATCGCAAATAGTGGATCCTCCTGAAATTTCTGATGTGTTAAAATCTTTTGAAATAACGCTATGTCGTTCACACTAAAAACAAACACAAAACACTGCATTTTAGTCATGGAACCGAGTTACAGAACACTGGGAAACCGTTACGATCGACCAAACATTGGATTACAACGAAATATTAAATTTTAATGACTGATCATCAAGTGCTGTCATAAATGACACATTCAACAAGAAATGCCAGTAAATGTCAGAAAACTCACTAGTCAATAGTCGAGCAACTAACACAATAAATATCGCAAATCTACTGTTACATATATACCGCTAAATGTCATATAACAGAAATCGCTTCTCATCAAGTAACATTTATTTGCGCATTTTCTTTTAATGTACCAATTCCTTTAAGTCTGTTTTAATGTTGCCTAGAGGCATATTAATTTAAAACTGCATTATTGCAACACCTTGCGTTTAGTTGTCACATTATGTTGCGTAGCGACATTACTGTGAATGTTTTGCGACATGATAGTGAATGGTTTGCGATATTTAGTGGATGGTTTGCGACATTTAGCAAATGTTTTGCGATATTTAATGAATGTTTTGCGATATTTAATGAATGTTTTGCCACATTAGTGAATGGTTTGCGACATTTAGGACATGGTTTGCAACAATTAGTGATTGGTTTGCAAAATTAGTGATTGGTTTGCAACATTTTGCAGGATTAAGTAATGAGTTTGCGACACAGCAATCTATTACCGACATGTTAGAGTTATAAAGATAGTTATAAAAGCCACAATATGGACACCCTTATGGTCGTCGTCACTGGAACAATGAGAACACGCTACACTCGCAAAGGTTTACAATGCCGAGAAAAATATATACTAATAAAAATAATGTTTGAGTTATCGTGTTGTGCAAATGTCAACTCATATATGTTTGGTTACTACATACCCCTTTGAATAAACGTTTAGGGAAAACCTTTTGATAAATTCTCTATACAAAACCTAGTTTAAATAAACAGTCCAGGGTTTACACTTTCGTATAAAGCAAGTAGGAAGTTGACACCTGGGTAAGATGTTATTTTTTGTTAAAAAAAAAAAACACGCTACCTACCCTGATAAACTTCCACGAATAAAAGTTTCACAAACGATCACTCTCAAAAATTTTTAAAAAAAATCAACCTACAATCAGTTTATTGATTACACGTACAGTTCGACCGGTCGTATTGATTTCAAACCGCAATTAAAATTGCGAAAATTTGTTAAAGATTTATAAGCAGGTGATGAAATAAAAAACTCCTCAGAAGAGTCAATACGTTTATAAGCATGTGGAGAAGATTTCAATGCAAAAAAGAAGTTTTAATAACCGATAAAACAATTGGTCTTTAAAAACGTCAGTCAATACGACGACAAACACTTCTCTTCTTTCTAGATTTAATTTTCACGACATAGCGGAACGGGACGAAAACAACTGAATGTTCCTCACGAAACGACCAAAGCGGAGATTACGTATAAACAGATTTTCACACTTGGCTGCAAAACTCCTCGTTGTTATATAGACGGTGATTCCACGAAAAGGAGATTAGATAGGGAAAGAAACTACACAATTAGTTAAATCAACAAAAACACAACAAAAAAATAACTGGAAAGTATAAAAGGGGAAGAGAGTAGAAAGAAAATGGAATGGAAGTCGAAAGGATGTTACAGGCAATGATAATAGACACGTGGATAGAATTTAAAATCAAAATATAACCTGTAGCTACTTACTCTGACTGCTGTCTGCGTTTCTCTGAAGCAATTTTTTTTTTACATTCTCTAGCTGGTTTGCTATAAATAAAAGCAGGAAAAAAATGAAAGGGAGAATACTTTTCTGATGAACAATGCCTTTTTTAACTATTACTAAATTTGAAGATAAATAAAGTATAGAAAGATGATATGAAACACATATTAAAGCTGAAAAAAAAAACAAGTAAAAAAACAAAAGAATGAGTAGATAACAAACCGAAAAAATCAGACACAAATTAGAAACAAAATAAAATAGATAAAAGATGGACTCATAGTAAAGAAAATATAGACACTATCTTTGAAAAATAAGGATACAAACCGGAAATAACACATACACAAATCAGCAGAAATATAAATACAAATCATGGAAAAAACAGACGTAAGCCAGGAAAGCACAGACATTGTGGAAATACAGACATTAGGGAATTACAGAACAAAAAAAATCAATAAATGTGAATAGCTAATAAAAAGACACAAGAAATAAAAAAAATAGTAAAAACACACCAAAATTGACACACTACCTGTTCTTTTGTGGTTTTATATTTTTCTTCTCCGTAATGCTGGCTTCAGAGATATCCACCAACGCATCAAGCAAAGGATCCATGTTACCAACGATGGCTGTTTGAGATTTTCTTTTTGCGTTCTTTAACTTCGTTCTTGCTTCTTCATTTACAGTCAGTTCTAGATTATAATAGCAGTTGATAATAGTTGTTATTTGATAAAATCTGTCTGTCTGTCTGTCTGTCTGTCTGTCTGTCTAGTAAAATTCATATTAAGAAATGCGATAGTACGCCATTAGGATCACGACATAAAGATATATTTAAGTTAAAAATCTAAATGAATGCTTACTTGAAACAAACTGCGCTGTCTTCTGTAATCTTTTTGATTTCTTTGACACCTTTCCAGAATCCTTTTTGTCATTGATTTTAATTGCTGCAACTTTCTAAAATAAAGAATTTTACTTGCACTGGCCAGGATGAAGAAAATGAGAGTACATGTGCATGGATATAAAATAACTTGAATGATAATATCTTGTAACAGTTACAGTCATAAAATTCTATAAAGTGTGATGAAGAACCTCGCAAATCTTAATTCTTAATGAATGCAACTGATTTTATTAAACGATTTATTTCGTTAACCGTTCGTTTTGAATACACATGTTTATGTTTAGGCCAAAATAAAGTCATCATGCCAACTATAAAATAAATAAATAAAATCAACACAACTTAACAAGGCTGAACGATTTAAAAAATAATTTACGAAGCTTAAGTTTTTCATGTTTTCAAGATTTTTGCCACATTTGAAAACTCTTAAAAGCACACAAGCATAAAATACCACAATTGAAAAAGCCTAAAAGCCATTGCCAAAAATCGAAGCATATTTTTTAAGTAAACATTCATATTTCAAGGCTTCCAGGGTTTCTTTTAAAATAAATAAACATCTTTAAAATCACCTAGTTTGCTGCTACTTTTGACGAAAGGATAAAGATTTTTTGATTTTAACTTTTAAAGTTTGAAGTGATCAAGGTGCGGCAGACGTCTTTTAAATAAATACCCGTGACTTTATTATTATAACTATTATTGAAATTATTTACCCAAGATGACCTTTTCAGTTCCTATTGGTACTGTTATCAACGAGGGTCCTGCGAAGGGGGTCCAAGTGCATTTAAAGCTCCCATTTGAGCTACGAAAGTCGTGCAAGCACAGCAATCGCTTAACTAGACAAGCGACTAAGATATCATTATTCTTGTGCTAAACGCTAACCAGAAAGGATAGATTCACACTTTTATAGATTCACACTTTTATAGTCTCTGGCATGTCTCGGCCGGTTTGAACCCAAGACCTCCCACACTGCAAGCGAACGCTCTACCACAAGGCTACCAATCGGCTACATTTATGGACAAAATTTTTAAAACAAAGGCAGTTATTTCCTTATTGTTCAATATAATCACAATCACAAGGTAGATAACACTAGGTTGAGGATGGCTAGTGTAAATGTTGGTACTCTGAGAGGTAGAGCAGGTGAAGTAGTTGAAATGTTAGAACGTAGATCTGTTGATATGTGTTGTGTTCAGGAAGTTAGGTGGAGAGGAGCTTCAGTGAGATTTGTGGAAGGTAGGAGGGCAAGGTATAAGCTTTTTTGGATTGGTAATAGTGATGGATGGATGGATGGATGAGTCAGGTGGTTGTAAGACACAGATAGATTACTTTTTGGTTAGAAAGTCAGACAAGAAAGTGGTGAAGGACGTGAAAGTTATATCGGGGGAAGAGTGTGTTTCCCAGCATAGGTTGCTGGTTTGTGATATTATCTTGAAGAGTGTTAAAGAAGCCAAGGGAAAGTACAGGCCCCGTCGAAAAGTCTGGAAGCTGAAGGAAGAGATTGTAGCAAGACAATTTAGTGCAAAAGTTCAGCAGTTAGCCTACAATAGTCAATGTGATAGTGACAATGTTAAAAGTACTTGGACTACTTTGAAGAATTGTCTTCTAGAAGCTTCTGATGATACCTGTGGGTGGACGAAAGGACCAGCTAGACATAGACAGACCTGGTGGTGGAATAATGAGGTTGACCAGTGTATAAAGGAAAAGAGGAAACTTTGGAAAGAGTGGAAGTCAGGTGGTAGTAAAAATATTTACTTAGAAGCTAAGCGTCGCACTCGTACAGCAGTGTATAAGGCAAAATCAGAAGCAGAGAGAAACAGATTTGCAGATGTGTTAAGAAGGGAAGACCAGCGCAATGAGGTATTCAAGATAGCAAAGCAAATGAAGAAGACTAATCAAGATATTGTAGGTGAGAAGTGTATACGTAATGATGAAGGTGTTTTGGCTAGCACAGAGGAGGGTAGCTTGGAAGAATCATTATCAGAGGTTGCTTAACACTGAGTTTGATTGGGACGAGGATAATTTGTCTGATGATGATGTCGTAGAAGGGCCAGCTATGCAGATCAAGACAGAATGGGTAGTGGAGGCTATTAGGAAATTGAAGATTGGCAAGGCTGCAGGAGTATCAGGTATTGTTGCAGAGATGGTAAAAGCATCTGGATATATTGGAGTTGAGCTTATTACAAGTCTTGCTAACCAGATTATAAAGGATGGTGCTATTCCGAGTGAGTGGCAGTCGAGTGTAATAGTGAACTGTTTCAAGGGCAAGGGTGATGCATTAGAAAGGGGTAACTATAGAGGTTTGAAGTTGGTTGATCAAGTAATGAAAGTTATTGAAAGAGTGATTGATAAGTTACTTAGAGAAAAAATTGATATAGATAAGATGCAATTTGGTTTTGTTCCAGGGCGTGGCACAACAGATGCAATATTTTTACTCAGACAGCTTCAGGAAAAGTATTTAGGAAAGAGAAAGAATCTCTATTTTGCCTTTGTAGATTTAGAGAAAGCTTTTGATAGAGTGCCACGTAAAGTTATTTGGTGGGCTATGAGAAAATTAGGTGTGGATGAGTGGCTAGTTACGATGGTTCAGTCTATGTACAGCAATGCTAGAAGTCGTGTCAGGATTAACGATTCACTTAGTGATGAATTTAGTGTAAATGTTGGTGTACATCAGGGTTCTGTACTTAGTCCTTTGTTGTTTATTCTAGTCTTAGAAGCGCTGTCGATGGAGTTCAGAACAGGTTGTCCATGGGAGTTATTGTATGCAGATGATTTGGTTCTCATAGCAGAGTCGATGGAAGAATTAGTTGAAAAGTTTGAGAAGTGGAAGAAAGGACTAGAAGAGAAAGGGCTGAAGGTAAACACAGCAAAGTCTAAAGTCATGATAAGTAGCATTGCAGCCAAGTGTGACCTTGTAGTTGGAAAGTGGCCTTGTGGAGTTTGCAGGAAAGGGGTTGGTAGTAACTCAATTTTTGTCAGACTTGCAAGCATTGGGTACATAAGAAGTGCAGTAGTATTAGTGGCAGGTTAAGAGCTGACATACAGTTTGTATGCAAGCGTTGCAAAGGTGAGATTATAGAGAATGAAGTATTTCCAGCTTTAATGATGTACAACAGTGGCTCGTTAGAGATAGTTAAGAACTTCTGTTACTTAGGTGATATGTTGGGCAGTGAAGGGGGTGTTGGAAGAAGTGTTACTTGCAGGATAGGTTCTGCTTGGAAAAAGTTTAGAGAGTTACTTCCTTTACTGACTAGCAGAGTCCTGTCAATTGAGGTAAAAGGTAGGTTGTATGAGGCCTGTGTAAGAAGTGTTATGTTGTACGGTAGTGAGACATGGGCAGTGAAGCAGGAAGATCTTGACCGTTTAGAAAGGAATGATATGAGAATGGTTAGGTGGATGTGTAATGCCAGTCTGAGAGACAGAAAGAGTTCAGATGAGCTAAGAAGCAGGCTAAGTCTCTGTAGAATTAAAGATGTTATCCAGATAAGAAGATTGAATTGGCTGGGGCACTTGGAAAGAATGGAGGAGGATAATTGGGTAAGAAAGTGTAGAGACTTGATAGTTCCTGGGGCAAAGCCCAGAGGCAGACCGAGAAGGACTTGGCAGGAGGTTATAAGGACAGACTTGATAGAGAGGAAGTTGAGTTTAGATCTAACACAGTTTAGATCAGATTGGAAGAGGGTCATTAATATACCCCGTCCAACCCATGCTAGCATGGAAAACGGACGTAAAGCCGAGAATGATGATGATGATGATAATGACACAAGGATTAAATGCTTCGCAGGCAGATTCAAATAATATTTTCAATATATAGTAGTTTCTATATTTGTCGATGATTGTAGATCATTTTTAGGCTTCAAAACTTTTTAGCTATATTTATACATGAATTTTTTGTTTAATTATTTCACTCTAGGATAGGGAATAAAAATACAGTTTTATATCATTAATTCTCCTTCTGAAAGCATGCTCTGGTCAAAACTACTTTTTATTGGTTGTAATGGTGACCACAACGTTGAAAATAGTACTTACGTTGTTACTAACAACAGGTTGATTATTTAGTCTTCGGAAAGGCTTTATACTCTTTTTTGAATTTTTAGCCATTTCTTATGATCCTAAAAAGAAGGCAAACAAAAATATAAAATATAGGAAGTTAGTCGTGTTAATTGCATACATCATTTTTTCTATAAACACAGGGCTAAGAGGGTGCTCAATAAAGGCTTTTAACTTCTCGGGACAAATGAATAAATTTAGTACTAGAAACTATGAAGATAAGAAAGAGATAAGTTTTTGTAATTACTGATAAACACTTCTTGAGTTTTCTTAGAACACATTTCAAATTGAAGTAGAGAACAGGGTCAAACACATGTCTATTTTGACAGAACTCAGTATAGTGGATTCAGTAGAGGATAAAAAGCTTTGAGTTAGACAACTTGTTAGGTTTCTTAAATAACTGTGGTGTAATACATATTACCCTCAATCAAAATAAAAATTCTATGCATGTACAATAAAAAAAAAATAAAGAAGAATAAAACGGGTAAAGATGCTTAGTTAAAATATTACTGTGACTTTCGACATTCATTTTGCTTTGAAAACAATGCTAACTTCTCAATTACACAACACATAATGTAAATTAAAGTGTGGAATATTTGCACATGACACAAACGCATATTAGAAGAGCTTTTACAAGTACATGGCACCAATTTATGTTTAAAAAACGTTGTTGAATACTTTGTCCAAGGTTTGAACTACACCGTAATACTATTTTTATATGTGGAAAGGTATATAAAGTTCAAATAATACATATAAAAACATAAACACATTAAAAGTTCAAATTTAATGATTTACAGACTTGACATAACACACAAGTGACTATGTATATCAAACAACATTATAGATGATAAAATAATTTAAAATATGTTTGTATATAGAAAACACAAAACGAATGATGGATACATTAGTGTAAAAGGAAATTTTAATTGGGCGCAAAACATGTGTTGAACTAAAAAGGTAAAAAATCCCACAGTGCCTATAAAAAACTCAAAAACAGCTTTTTAAACATAATTTATCAACATAATTTAAGAAAAGAAATTTCACCTAATGGATTAACCAGTACTAAAAATCACCAAATAAATGCGCACTGCTTAAATAGCTATGTAAAAAAAGCATACCGTTCTTAAAATATGTTTTAAATAAAGTGCCCGTGTTCAAGTATGTATCCAAATCAAATATCTAAACTCGATAGAGAGAAATCTAAAAAACACATAACGATACTAAGATTTTCACTAACTGTTTTTACTATAATTTTCATCGTATTTTAAATAAAAAATTTAATATGCAAGAAGGATTGATTTAATGTCTTAAACTTAAATAGTATTTATTGTCTCGTATTTTTTTGCAATTCGATATAGAACTAACTTATAATAAATGATGCAATTTGATTGATATGGTAAACTCAATATGTTATTTTTAACTTACATCATCAGACAGTATATTCGCAAAATGTATATTTACTAAATCTTGCACTACTGCAGAAATAATTTTTCAACAGGCAGTTCACAACCATCAGTCGACTTTACAAGATAACCATTTGTTGAGGCTATTTGATACAACATACGTCCAGCATTAGTTAACCTTTCGCTGTATTCAACTCTTTTGTAATTACAATCAGGGACATCTTTGAATCCATACATTGCACCGTAACAGAACCCAGCAATGACACCAGTTGAGTCATTGTCACCGCTGTGCAACATACCATGTTTACATAACGTCATCCATTGATCATTTGCATACAAAAGAGCATCATATGCAATCATGGGGGCATCATGTCCACTTGCGCCACCCCATCTACACTGGTAAGCTAGAGATTTATAAAAAGCATCCCTGTCTTTAACTCCATAATTATTTGGAAAAACTGGCTTACTCTTGCCATCTAGTAGATTACGCAATGTTAAATATTTTTGCCATTGCTCTTGGAAATATGACCATGCCTTTTCATTTTCCTCCACATCTCTACCTTCTTTCTTAACATAAGTCAGTACTTTGGGTAAGAGAGACATAAGAACAAATCCCCATCTTAGTAAAGGCAATTTTTGTATGGCCATAGCACCAAACAAAGCAGTTGCAAACGAACCCAAGAATCCTGTTGGATGGTTGTGAGTCATACGTCCGCTTTCAACACTTACTGCTATTAATTTTTCCAGACATGCAACATTAAAGATATTTGGGTAGCGCAAACCGATGCACATTGTCCTCATTGCTGCACCACACCCTCCACCACGAGGATTAAATGGAATTTGCCAACCATTTGGTGCGCTTGGTCGCAAAGCATAACATGAACTCGCTGTTGTTAAACCTCCAGATCGATTACACATGTCTGCCACAAAATCTCGCTTATAATGAAAAGCAATTTCTGAATAAATCTCTTCCAGGTTTTCAGTTTTCGCTTTTTTAATGAGAGCTTCAGCTGTCGAAAGCAGCAATACAGTATCATCACTAACAATAAAGTTTGGCTTAGAAATGACCAGTTTCTTCACACCACCGAGACTTTTGACTTCCTTGTGAATTTCCTCACCATCAAAACAAAATTCCCAAGAACCATTTTTATAGCCCATGGCATCACCAACACCTGCTAATACCATAGCAGCGATATACTTTTCTTCCATAGTAAATTTTTACTACAAATAGTGTTAGAACATATTTTAGTACAAGCTAAATTATTTATTGTAATACAGGGGAACACTCCAAACACTGAGTTATCTCTTTATCTGTTCAAACTTGCATTGCCTAAGCTATCACAGTATCTTAAAAAGGTAAATTTTAAAATCGATTGTGCGTCACCGAAAATGTAGAGGTGAGAAATATATGCATCGTAACATCCTTTTCTTACAAATACAGTGCATAATAGAATCATTCCAAGTCAATAGAATACAATTAAAACAGATTGTCGCTCATTAAAGTAAAGCCATAATTTCAATTACTATATTTCTAGTGGGTCATACCATAAGTAAACCAGCGTACACTTTCATATGTCTCATTGTGGTTGTTTATCGGTCATTGTGCATGTTGCACAAGAAGAAGCCTCCATGCCAAATCGATATTCTCAGGTTAGGTCTCACGAAATTATCTCACAAAAACAAACTTTGATCAAATGGTAAAACACCACAACAATTAGAAGAGTTGCAAAAACATTCACATTGTTTTTGCTCATCTACTATATCCATATGTCGCACACCATAATCAAAAGTAAGCTCATTGCCAATTGGAATATCTTTTAAAGCGAAGAGTGCAAAGTGAGGAAATAGGGTATTAGCACGAACTGGTATCATGATTAGATTTGGATCACACGAGTGATTTATGAATCTTGACTCATTACCGACTTTACTAGCATCTATAAAATGTGAAGTTTTCTTGTTACCAAAAAATTCTCTTAAAGCATATAGATAACAACTGCTGTGGGACGTATATTTTGAGATTCTTGTTTTCGCTTCAGTCTCTGTGAGTAATTCACCAACATATTCGATAACAAATGAGCCTTTGGTAACATGCATGCTTGATTTCAGTCCAAATCCTTTGTTTTCAGTTTGAAACACTTGAAACACGTATTTTGAACCTAATTGAACTAACCGATTTCTACATTCATCAGAACACGAACAGCACTCGTTGCATTCAAAAAGAGGCTCTTTATCTACAAGAAATAAATTACTAAAATCATTAAGATAATGCCGAGACTAAACCTTGATCGTTTGTGAGTTCAGTCGGATAAAAAAAGTTGATTTGATCCTTTTTGTGGATTCTTAATCTTTATCCATTTACTTATAGTTAGGCATGCTAGAGGATTGAAGTAAATCTTTTTCTATTTTGATTCGTCATAAATGCAAAAATGAAATAAAAACAATTAAACAAGAAAAAAAAATTGCAACATACAACTAACCTTGGCACAAAAACAAAAATTAATTTTGTTCGACTTGCTTTTAGACCAGCAACAAAATAGCATTGTGCTTTTTTAGGGCCAATTAATATTTCAATTTAATTTTTAACAGCCGAAACAGTATCAAATCGAACACGAATTTAAAAAGTATCAAACCTACTAATAAGATCACAAAGATGATCGTCAACATAAAGGCAATTGTGTTGAGCTAGACATAAACAAATTTCCTCATCTTCGCAAGATTTCAAACATCCACAGCCAAATGGTATTGGCTCCAACGCATTTGTTTCTAGAAAAGCCTTTGATGGAATGCAAACTCTGCTGTACTAAAATAAGAACATAACACAAACATAAACACAAGTTAAAATAGTGTATAACAAGGCTGGGAACGGACTTCAATATATGCATGCTTTATCTTGACTACTTGCCATACTGAAAAACTGACATACAGGCCTTAAAAGATTTGATTTTATCGTACACAATAAATCGGGCTCAGTATTTAAGTAATGTTACACGATCGTGTATGATCGGAAACGGGTTACATGGAATCAGGCACCGTGATGTGTAAACTTGTTCAGGAAGACCTATTTTTATACATATGCACAAAACCTTTTTTCTATCGACGTGTACAGCATTGCTTTTCTGTGAATTATCAACATCTCGAGGACCAAGTGATTTGTTACAGAATAGAAATTCATTTTGTGTAGGCACTGACCTTGTTGGTGCTGGGAATTCTTACAAATTTCATGTGCACGACTTTTCGGGCCCAATCTTTGATGTTGCGTACCAATCAGTGAATAATGCTGATCGTGCACGTAATTTTTTGAGGCCTGACATAGAACGCACTAGTAAACTTTTTCTTATTTGTCAATCCTGTTTTTAAAGTTTAAGATACTGTACCTCAGGTAAAAAAAATTGTTTGCAGAAAAAAAAAATTTGCAAATAGGACCTCAAGAAGTGCAAAATCAGGATTAAAAATTGTGAAGCACAACTTTTGATTAAATATAATAGCTATTATTTGTTTAAAGTAAATTTTATATAAATTGCAAACAAGCAGAGAACAAGGTAAAATTTGATATAAATATTGTGAATATTATCTCGAGAACCAATAAAGATTTTTTTTAAAAAAAAAGATTCCTAGATACTTTTAAAGGTTTTTTATAGTAACTGAACTCTAAGTCAAATTTGTCTTTTTTTCAATTCCTGCAAAATAGTGTTATTAACGCAACAATAAAGATTTGGTTTAAACATAAAGTCGAGAGACCAGTTTTATTCATATATAGAAAGACCTGAAGATGTGCTATGTTGTTATCAGTTATTCCGCAGGTAGACCTGACAATGGCAAAAGCTAAAAAACCTTTGTCAATTTCAATAGATATATAATTTAACCAATGTGGCAAATAATTTACTTATTTTTATTTATATTATACCAGTTTTTAAAAATAAAAAATAAATCAGATAATTCGGAGATTTGAATATCAGTAGTTACAAAATACAATTGTTTGAGATGAAAGTGCTTATAGCAAGAAAAATTTTAGCCCACTGTGAAAATTCTTATTATGCATCAATTTATTTCGGAATAATTTTTGGCCTATTATATGTCATATAAATCAAAATATTTAAAATATGCTCAACATTTTATTACCATTATTCACTGACAATATTTTCTTTAAAAAGGAGTTTAACAGAAACTTATTTATTAAAAAAATTTGACTTAATTTTTTGAATATATATTGAAGCACAATGGCAATTGCTGACCATATGAAAACAAATAAAATGAACCAACATTCAAATTATCCAAAGTACACAAAAAATAAACACACCAACATCCGAAAAGCTATACCTTATATTGGGGTGTAACTATATCTTGCTTTACGTCCATTTTATGCTCCAAACATTTTTTTATTTATACAATAAACAGCTATTTATTTAGGTCTAGCCATCACGGTCCCTCTTTATTGCAGGTGCTGCACAAACTGTATACACATACCTATATATCTACATAATAATAAACAACTCTTGAGAATATACAATAAGTTTATTTATCACTACACATGTTTAACTGTTCTCAAATTTCGCAAATGGGATTTTTCAAAACAAAGGCAAATGAAATTGTCTAGACCTGAGCTAGAAAAACACAAAATACAGATTCGGTTTGATCTTCTTTGTTACAAAAGTCAACAAACAAACATGGTAAAACAAACACCAGGAAAATTACAAGGTAAAACTTGAAAAACTCAATTAACCTGCTCACACTGCTACAAATTAGACATTTTATAAAAAAGCCTAAATCGTTGCTGTGTCTATTTTAGAGATAAAAGATCAATTTTTTATAAGACCCAGGTTGTAAATGGTGTAATAAATTACTATAATATGCAATGTACGCCAATGTCACACTGATATCCACTTATACTAAGTTTGAGGTAGGTAATGTTTTAACAAAACTTTCATAAATTACTACTAGCATTTAGAAAATCGACTCTTTAAAATAAAAACATAACATTTTTTAACCTTTTAAAAAAAAATATATAAAATATACACGAGTCAAACATAAGTAAGATGTACATGTAAGAATAACAAAGGTCTGTTAAACAAAAAACAATATATACATACTATCTACATCAAAACGGTTAAAAGTCAAGCTAGCTACACACATTGTGTGATGATTATTTCGAAAGAAAATAATGCTACCTATTTATAACACAATCAGGCAGTATATATATTTATGCCGAATAAAAATGTAAAATCCAACAAAGGCCAAAAGCACTTCAATTCAAAATAAACTTCAGCACAACCAAATACTATAACTTTTTTCTCAATTGCATTGCAAGACGGCTTGACCAACGAACTGATTTAAGATGATTGTCATGCTGATCAGTTTTTGTAGTTTTTTTTTCTTTTTTCGTTGAAAAATCCTTATTAAAAACTTCATCTTCCTTTTTTGAAGCACCAGTGCTATCAGCTTTAACTCTCTTGGTAGGCGTTGTCTTGTCATTTTTAATTTTCTATAAGAGTTACAAAAAAATTAATATCATCAGAAAAGTTATCACACTAACAAAGCATTTACCAACACATGATTTTAAAATTGCCAATGTACATTCAGTACTTAGCACTCAGGGTGAAGATATTTCTAACCACCTAAATCTCTAATAGTTTATTTACAATATATATCAGTAACCTTTTGATTACTATCTATAAGAATGCTTCTAAACATTTTACCTTGCTTTTTCGGACATGTCTTGATTTTAATTTTTCTCCTGAAGTAACAAAAAGTAACATTTACAGATTGCAAAGGGAAATTGGTGGTAAAGAAAACTAGTAGTTACCTTTTGGAGCTAGAGTTCCTGCCTGTCCCTACAAAATAATTTAACTAATGATGAAAATAAAACAATTCTCATGCAATAATAACAGAATATTTCAGGTCGTACTGCTAAATATATAGCTTGAGGGCTAAGTGCCGAAGAAGCTTGCAAGGTCAGTGCAATGACCGAGTTTAGTTTAGTGTCAGGGGCGGATACATACCACGTCAAAGACGTCAAGTGACGAAGGTAAATTATCTACCTGTATAACGGACGATGTCATTGCTTTGATTAGGTTTGTTTAAACTTTTTTCTGATCCCTAAAGCTTTGTTTTTGTTAATAGACTGTGAAGTTTACAATTTAGTTCTTGTTCAGCTATAACAATACAATAATTCAGTCATTAACTGAAACAAAAGCCAAAGATTTAATATGCCTGACGTTAATTGTTTTTATTAAACATTCTTTTGTTTTTTTCTCAGAATAATTTTATTTTATAAAACGTGTCATAAACAAATATATAAATGATATCTGAGTTGTATTGTTATTTTTTTGAATGTATTACTAGCTAGGCACAAGACTTAGGTTGGCTTTGTTTTTCTTATTTTAGCTCTGAAACAAGTGGTAACTGCTTATACAGCTCGGTATCATTAATGTCAGGGGATAATTCATTGTGCCATGATTTAAGGTTACTTACTTCTTTAGAGTTGTTTATTCATGCTAAGTTTTATTCTACGCATCCCCTTCTACACTCTATTTTTGAACAAGGACAACTAAATAATAACCAACTTTTTAAGAATTTCAAGCAAGTATTTTATATGTCCCTGGCTATATCTGATAAAGATGGTTCTTCACTTACAGAATTAGTGCGATTTGAAGAGGGTTTAAGTGGTGCAGATTTAGCCCAGCTTATGTTGTCTGCTCTGCAAAATTTAAATCTAGATTTCAGTAATTGCAGGGGCCAGGGTTATGGTGGGGCTGTTAATGTTGCTGGACATTTAAATGGTTTATCAGTTTGTCTTCTGTCAGTTAACAAAAAGGCTTTTTATGTTCATTGCATAACCACCGTTTAAACCTTTGTGTTGCTAAATCTTGTTCCATCACACTGGTAAGAAATGTCATGAACAAAATTAAAGAAATTTCCTACTTCTTCAACTTTTCACAAAAAGGCAACAGCTCCTTGAAAAAAATGTCATTCAATATTGTCCTAATTCTGATAAGTCTAAACTTAAAGATGTCTGCTGAACACAGTGGATTGAGCGTATTGATGTCATGAAAGTTTCTCAAGAACTTTATGTTGCAAATTTCAGACTTGATATGACAGTTAATAAAATTGTCAATAATGAAACTGCCACCAAAGCACACTCTTTTTTTTTCTACCTTTAAGTTTATTGTATCTGTTGTTGTGACCAGAAACGTTTTGGCACTAACACATGGTGTTACAACTTTGCTTCAAGATAGAAGTATTGATATTACAGATAATGTTCAATACATTACTAATTTGAAAAATACAACTATGAGGAACAATGTAGATTTTTTCACAACTCATGGTACAAGGAGGTATTAGATGTTGCGGAAAGTGTGAGAGTTGAGGAGAAAATGAAATGGGTTATCAGAAGGCAAACATTAAGGGACAACCAACCTGCTATCAATCCAAAGGATTATTATAAAAAAGCCTTAACCATACCAATCTTGGACCATTTAAACAGTGAACTTAACTCGAGGTTTGATTTTGAAAACTTTGTAGTGTATAATGGATTGTGCATTGTACCAGCCAAAGTAGTTTCAATGGTTTCCTCTGACAAAGATTGGAAGAGTAAATTCATAAGGTTTGTAGATTTTTACAAATCTGACATGCCAAATCCTCTTGCTCTAGAGTCTGAGTTAGAGCTGTGGGAAAAGTTTGTTTTGGATTATCAGGGTACAAGACCTGAAACCATTGCTCAAACTTTAAAGTCAATAAACCTGTCTGTATTTACTAATATAAATGTTGCTATTCGCATTCTTGCTACTATCCCTATCACTCCATGTGAATGAAGTTTTTCATCATGGAGACAATTGCCGTAGTACCATGACAGAAGATTCATCAAGAAATTATTCCAAAGGTAGATGATGTACTTAATATTTTTGCCCAAGATCCTAGAAGATTACAGTTAATTTAAATTCACTTAAAACTTAATACATATTTAAACAATTTAGTTTATCCTTACTTACCCATACTTACCTTTACTTACTCATCTTTTGCTAAGTCTTACTTTTAAGTTGGTAATTTACGCTTAACATCTTAGGTTCACCCTAAAATTTTCTCAACTTTGGATTTTCTGAAGTCTTAACTCCTATTTTATAACATACATTTATTACAATGCTTTGAGCACAACCCCTGATTTATATCTTAATGCTGCTTTTCAGCAAGAGTCCTTTCAGTTTATAAATTTACTTTTTGAGCTTGTTTTTTATATGCTTTGTTTTTTTTATATATTTTACTGAAATAGTTCTTGCACATTCATTTTTTTTTATGTAATTCTTTGTTATCATGTCAACCCGGTATACTGATGTTTAAATGTCAGATTTGATAGATTCATTCATTATTCCATTGTCCGGTTTTGACAATTTGCTCAATTTGACCCATTTATGTTAGATTCAATTTGTCCATGGTTTTCTACATTACGTGATGTGCAAGAAAGAAGAAGAAGAAAGAAGATTTTTATGGGTTATTAATGTAACCCTTCAAGTTTTCAAAAAACATTATTTTGGAATACCAGCTGCTATGAAAAAGTAGCTAGATTTCTGTTGTTTTTTCTTTCAATTTATTCTTATGAAATAGGTGTCTGGTAATTATACATTAAAAAAATTGATAATTGAGGCATTTGCGACAAAAATTTTTTGGCTTCACAAAAAATTTTGACTAAGGACTAATTAAACCTGTATCCGCCGCTGAGTGTTCTTAAAAGAATATAATTCATACTTTTGTTAATGCTCAAGGTAAAAGTTGAAAAGAGTCCTGTATAAAAACAGAAACATTCCATGCAGAATGTTTGCTGCATAAATTATGATGTCATATTTGAAGTAATAGCAGATTTTTTCTATTATCATTTTCTATTATCAGTAATTTTATACCTGTCAAGGAATGTATATTTAAACTTTATCAATGCATAGATATTATAAAGGTGAATTGGTTAACAAATTTTTTGCCAAAGTGACACTCTCTTGCTCGTCACAAGCATTTTATTGCAAACTAAGCTGCAGATCCAGAGTTATTGGGTCTTTTAGCAAAAAAAATTATGAAAAGAGCTGTAGGACTGAGTCTGAAAATTGGGAAAGATTATTATAAATTTGTTTCATAAACTTTTAAAATGCGATCTAAGAAAGCATTTCTATCGCCGCTTTTCGTTTTTAATCTTTTAAAATGCGATGTAAAAAAATATTTCTATCGCCGCTTTTCGTTTTTAAACTTTTAAAATGCAATCTAAAAAAACATTTCTATCGCCGCAGACAAATTTAACTTTTCTAGACAAATGACATTTCGTAAAAATAAAACCGCGTCCATGACGAAAAGGTATACACCAAGCAAAAACTACAAATATGCTTTTTTAACTCGATAAAAGCTGAAAAAAACAAATTAACTTTAATCAAAGACTTTTTTGAAAAGACTTTTTAAACCACATCTTTCTTGAAGATGGGCAATACCTCTCCATATTGGTTTACCAGTTGTCTTAGCATGGCTTTTGTGTATCCTCGTTTGGCTGTTAGGGCGTCAAGTAATGAAAGTACTTTGCGAGAGTATAGGTATAAATAGAGCTGCAGTGCAACCATTTTTAACAGACAAATACCATGTTTTACTATTACAGTTATAAAACAAATGGGGATAAATATGTACCTGAAACCAAATGGTCCTGCCGTCATGATCAATAAGATTATTCATTTCAGGATTGTTGTAACACTGTAACCATTTTTGAAATAAACTGTAATCACTGTTACTATCAGAAGGATCATATCCAACCCCTTCTAAAAACAAATTAAACTGAAATTTTGTGAAAAATAATATTCAGAATAAATATATTTAATTAGCAACAAACTTACCTAACATCATAACTTCATTGGGAACAATAGCACAATAATCTAGCAGATCAAATTCAATGTTGTTTTTGCCCTGATAAAAAGAAAAACCAAGGATTAGTTTTTGATTCAATAGTGGTATAATAAAAAGAAACTTTCCACGACTATATTCTTGCTCAGCAACTAATGTAAGAGCACATGACTTAGTCCGTCAAAATCCACTCATAAAATTTCTTGTTTAAACCACTCAAAGCACACCTTTTCTTTGCAGAAAGGTTCTTTTTTATCTACTTCCAGTTTTTCCAAAACACTCCTTGCTTCTTCAAATGGTGGTGTGCCTGACCTAATAAGAAATTGTTCAATTTAGCAATACAAAATTTAAATGTTTCAACTAGCTATTTCAGTTCTGTACTATCATCAGGGTTCCCACACTTTTTTCGAAACAAATTTGAGGACTTTTCAGGAGATTTTTGTGATCTTTGAGGAGCTTTTGTTAACAAAATTGAGGAGAATTAAGGACTTACACCTGTAAAAATTAAGGAGCACATACTGGCATCTCAATATTTTCTTGCAAAAGATAACTAAGAAACTTTGCTCCTAAATACAAACACAACAAAAAAAGTAATGTTTGCAGGCCACAGCAACTAGAAATTGTTGTGATTTAAAATAAATAATATAAAAAATAACTAACAGTTACATTTTTTTGAGGAGATTTGAGGAAACCTAAATATCAAAAACAATTGAGGAGACCTTTTGAATTTGAAGAGATTTGAGGAGTTATAAGGAGGTGTGGGAACCCTGATCATCTTCAGAATTAAATTTTCATTTTTTAGCAACACCTTACTGTTGATTACAATTTTTTTGCCTTCCATAAATATATTGTTTATGACATCCAAAAGAACTTCAATAAAATGTTAAAAACAAACAAAGTGTTTAATTCTTGAAAAATATTGTTGAAGTACTAATGCCAATACAATAACAAGGCTTCATGCACACTACAGAAATTTCATGCATAACAATTTTAGTGTATGCAAACTTGTCCTCATGCAAATGTAGTACGTAATGTTTTTAACTCTTGCGATTCATTTACACTTACAACGAATTTAACTTTGATTTATTATGGAACTGTAATTGTTTGCAAGAAAAAACAGAAGAAAGAAAATGTTCTTAAGGGGGGATTTCCACAAAGCCAACAAAAGCACGGCAAATTTGCCAGCAAAATGTATTGGAGCATGCACATTTTTGTTCCTAAAGTAGAAACAGTTTCTACTCTTTAGTGGCAAAATTCTTCAATGTTTTTTCTAAAAACCTCGTTACTGGAAATAATTTAAAATAATAACTGCTGTTTAAAATACCAGAGGAGTGCTTATACTCAGTATTTCAAATTCGCCACATGTTTTTCGTTTTTTGTAAAAATCAAATGTATATTTCACACCTATTTCACTGCTGAATTTTGCTTTTACGTTATGGTTAACAAAGTTGTTTTAAGAATTGTTACACTTGTCTAAAATTCAATACTGGTGAATGTGCACATTATACACTAAATGATTTACATTTGCATTCTTGTCACAGTGCACACAATTCAAAAAGCCCTGATGCGGATAACAAATAGCACACATACCTATACAATATTTCAGCTCTCAAATAATTCCCAATTCCATTAAAATATTTTTGATTATGAAGAACTTCACAAATAGCTTTTGAAAAAACTTTTTCTTTAAGACCTCCAAGAACATTTTTACGAAATTCACTGTATTCGCAAACCGGATCTGGTCCACGATCTTCTGACCAATTATCATCAATTCTCCATTTCCCAAATCTAAATTTGTACATGTATAAATTTATAAAATCTATAGTTGAGTGGGCTTGTGTTTGAACCAGCAGGTTTGGAAATGCTCCTTTGTAACACATCCAACGTACCACTTTCATGTATTTGTACCTGTCCACCATAAAAAATTAATGCTTGTGACTTTTCCTACTTGCAAAAGGATTAAAAGATTATAGCACAAAATTTCGAAAATCTATTTACAGAATTCAATCTAAAAATAATAAAGCAACCTGTCAATCAGCAATTGATGATCTCAATGGAAACAAACGAGTTGCATTTCCTTCTCTTTTAAACCTCTTTGATTTAACAACAAAAGATCAAAAGGTTAAAAAGTGACACAGAAATAAAATGAAATACAGATCGGACATTTTGATCAACTAAAACTTTATTACCTCCTTGTGTCAACATAACTTAAAATCATGTTTTCTTTATCAGTAAAAAACATCAGATGTGCATGTTTATGTATATCCTCCTGTTTCGTGAATTCAAATTTGCCAGACATACCAAACTGAAAAACTATATTTATTTGTTGAGGTGCATGCTTTTCTTCTTTGTTCTTTTTATTCAATTTAACCTCAGATTCATTTTCTTGTTCTTGCTTTACGCTAACTTTAGAAGTGGAGCAACCTGTCTGAACTTTGTTAACACAGCCCTTCTTGGCTTTTGTTTTAACAATACAGTCTTTCAGACTTTCAGTTAAAGTTATCATTAACTCTTTTCCTCTAGCCTTTGCATAAATAGTATACTGTTTCACATTAAACGTTATTTCAGGATTTTTGTTCACGCTTGACTTTATAACCTTACCAGAAAACAAACAACTGCAACAACATTTGTTTATCAAAGAAGCAGCTTTGAAATGTTCTGGCCCCTCAGGCATGATGTATTATATTGAAATAGAATATTATTATTTAATCTATGTCATCTCAAAACAGTTACTAGTTAAGTGTTAACATGCTAAAGGTGGCAAACTATATAAACTGCAAGAAAGATTTAATAAGTTGCATAATAAAACTCCTAAAAAAAGGGAAATGAACATAAATGATAAAAGTACAGATTTGTGTGCATAATTATGTATAAAAAAATAAATAAAATATAAGCAAATTAAAAAACCCTTTCAAATTCAAAATAAATTGCTGAAAGGAGGAACCATTTGCCAAAATTGTGTTTCAAATTAGCAGTTTACATTTTGTGAGTGCATACTACCATAAAGGTCCAACAGTTAAAATAGGAGAGAAAGTATATGCAAAACTTTTGTCAAATAAATTCACATCCAATTTAAAGAAAAAACCGTCAGTGAAAAG
Organism: Hydractinia symbiolongicarpus; assembly: GCF_029227915.1. Lineage (NCBI taxonomy): Eukaryota > Metazoa > Cnidaria > Hydrozoa > Anthoathecata > Hydractiniidae > Hydractinia > Hydractinia symbiolongicarpus. The sequence continues at coordinate 12,161,773 of NC_079878.1, forward strand.
TTTTTGATGTGTATCAAGGATTTTCGTGAACACATAAACAACTTTGGCAGTTGCAAAATGTCAACATGAAATAGAAATGCTGAGCAAGGACCAATTCCTGTCAGTTGAAAATCTAAAGTTTTGAGTCGAAGTTCATCAATAAAGATGACACATTCTAATTAACATTAATTTTTTTTGTTGACTCAGGACATAAGCCTTCTGACTGTGTAGATCAGAAACCTGCATATAACATCCTAACCAATTCTAGTTACTTGCATGTGACTTTTTATTCATTGATAAAAAGGCATTCGCCTCATAAGTACTCCCTTTGGCAAATATGGCATAAATTAATGAGAAACTATTATAAAATAAAAACAGTTTAAATTGATGAATAATACAGGAATTTGTCTCGGTCGGGGTGACCAACAAAAACATTATAAGAAATTAGATCAACAAAATATCCATAACATTTTAACATTTTTAAGAACATGGAATAAACAGTACTGTCAATACACTGACTGGAAAAGCTGCAAATATCAAACTTTATTATCAAACTTTATTATTTAGAGGTAATCTTTTATACTAAGGAGGATACAAAATAGAATAACTTAAGATGCTGCTTGCCAAAGAGTTCTAAGTGTTTTTTTTTAAGTATACTTCCATAAACAAAAAAAATCCGTATCAATTCAAGTTGGTCTGCCACCCTGTTCAGTCCAACAAATTACTAACACTGCAGAATCACAGAAAAACGTATAATAAAATAGTAAACACATAATTTTTTCTTCATTTTCACAATAAAGTATCATTGTAAAAATGAAGAAAAAATTAACATAGTTTTAAAAAACATCAAATTTTATTATATCAAATATATTTCAACAATTAAAAAATATGTACAGTGTAGATAATTTCTATAAAGTTAAATTTAATCCTCAGTTACTTATTTTTTTATTATATTATTGAAACTAGTTAATAAAGCCCGTGGAAAAATCCACTTAGGCAGGATATAACAGAGAAAAACAACCGTCATTTAAATTTTGCTGACGTTAGCAGAAAGCAGATTTTTCAGAAATCTGTATACCTGTTGCCTTCATTGTATAGATCTTGCAACGCTGATGAAGAAAATGTATAGGATTGTGTACTTTGGACAAACGGATGCAGAGATATTAGGGTTTAAAGGTTTTTTGATGACGTCATTATAGATTATTATAGATTATTTACCCAGCATAGCCTCTTCAGTTCCTCTTGGTACGGCTATCAACGAGGGTCCTGCAAAGGGGGTTCTAGTACATTTAAAGCTTCCATTTGAGCTAGCAATCGCTCAACTAGACAACAGCTTAAACTTTTATAGTCTCTGCCATGACTCGGCTAGGATTTGAACCCAGGACCTCCTGCACTGGAAAAAACTGTCTACCACAAGGCTACCAGTTGTTATTATCAAGAGGCAGTGACAACAGTTGAGTTGCTTTTTAATTCAAAATAGAGTAAAAAAAGGATAGATTTATCTGATATATATACAAACATTAATCATTGAAAATTATCAGATTCAATACAGTATCATATATATTTTCTGAAAAGTTTCATTTATTTAACGACTATATATAAACTTTTTGATAATGTTATGAAAGATAAACATTCCAAGTAAGAATTACAAAAGAATTGCAAAAGGGTGCATCTATTATTTTGTTTTGCTAGCATGCATCTAAAAAAGCATTTATTGCTGCAAAGTGCACCATGTTTTGGTTTTTATTTGAACTGAAGTTTCATAAACTAAGGAAATTCCCAATTTTTATACATTACATTGTAGTAACAATAACAAAAATCTTGTTGTAATAAGCCATAATATGCATAACAAAACTAAGACAACAATTCTAAGTCAGCTCTTGCCTTTTCCATTTCATGTAAAAAAGAGTAAAATTGTGGCAAAGTTAATTCCATACACACAGCTTCAGTCTCATTATTTCCTTTATCTATTATAAGTTTCAATTGCAAGAAAGAGTGCCCAACTTGATTTTTATCAGACGTTCCAGCAGTAACACCAAACTTCCACTCCATGTCAACAAGTTGGTTAATCATAAACACCTGACCAACAATTGATCTGCATATTGAAATGTAGTTACTCCTCCAGCCATTTGCTAATGCTATAGACTTCTCAGAATGCAGTCCTGTAAAAATGCAAATTTTAATTTATACATATTTAATAAACTAAAATCCGCTATATATATCTTACAGTAGTATTTCTAGTTTTTGTACAAAGGGTTGCAAGTGAAAAATTTGTTGTAACAGCCTCCTTCATTATGATTATATAAGTTTGAAATTGTGCTAGCTAAAATGTGATACTGCAAGACTTTTAGTCAATAGTATTAAGAATACTATTGACTAAAAGTCGAAAAAATAAAAATAAGGTAGAATAAGCTTTTGTAACACCCTACATAATTTTAATACATAATTTAATGCTGCAAAAGACTTTAAATATTGTCAACTAAACTATAGTCTGTATAAAGATTTTGCACTTAGATTTAGATTTTCTTATAGGACTGTGCAAAAAACCTTAAAAGAACAAAAAAATTTTTTATAAAAATAATTTTTCTGGTTTTTTTTATTATTTTAAGAGGGAGGAGAATAACTTCTGTATAACTTTTAGAACAACACAAGTATATTCTGTATACATAGCTTTCAAAATAGCACAAATAATTCTTGCTGTATAACTTTCAAAACAAGTAGTTTCTTGTTCACCATATAGGAGATGATTTTAATACGACATTTTTATATATATATGAATTTATCAAATTAAAAAAAAAGCTTTTCTTAAGTGTCTCTGAAAACAACTAAAGAAGCAACAGTAGTGAGTATATACACGAGTTTAGTAATATACGTAATAAATACTTTTCTGCTAAAACTTCCACTATATTTATTTTTCATATTTTTTTGTAACAATGGATAAAAATGACCATTATTTTTGCTGATGACAATTGTGGTAATTTACTATGAACAAAGAATTAACTGTGAGTGGCCTAATCAAATATAATATACAGTTGACTCTCTCTATCTCGAACTCGCAAGGGACCAGAAAATTTGTTCGAGATAGAGAAAGTTCGAGATAGAGAAAAATTGACAAAAATTGGATTTTTTCGTAAAAAACGTATTTTTAACCTTCAGTGTATCGGGAGTTGATAGAGGTCAATGAGAGATGTTAAAATGTTAATATTCAATGCACAAGACTTCTTTTAAAATAAATACATAAAATAAATTTACAGCTTCATTTAAAGAAATCGGTTATGTCTTTTTGTTTAAGTGATGCCACTCTGTCTTCATTATACATTTTTTCGAATTTGGAGATAAGCATTTCATTGCCTTTTTTTTTTTGAATTAAAGAAACGTTATTGAGTTTTCATTTTAAAGCCGACATCTTCACCTCAAGAAGGTTTCTGGTTCAAAACACTGTAAACAATGTTTTGTGAGTGACTTTAGAATTAGAACGTCAAACATTTTCGTTCGAAAATGGAACATTTTAATTCGATTTTTAGTGTAAATAGGTTCTTAAATCCGGAAAAGTTCGAGATAGAGAGAGAAACAGTCAGACGGGACCGAGATTTTGGTTCGAGATAGAGAGGTATTCGAGATAGAGAGGTTCGAGATAAAGAGAGGAAAATAGCTTAGAGCCTACACAAATGTCCAAGGGACCGAGACTTTGGTTCGAGATAGAGAGATGTTCGAGATAGAGGGTAGTCGAGATAGAGAGAGTCAACTGTAAATTTAAATTTTCGGTGTATTTAGAATCCTAATTTTAGAACATATGCTCTTCCTATTGCTTTTTTTGATGAATTATAACCCCATACACACTTTCAAGTCATTAATTTCCTTTTAACCAGCACTCTAAGTATTTTCTTCAAAAAACAGCACTCGAAGTAACTCTTTCGAAAAAAATCTGGCAATTTAAGCTTCAGTACTGGTACCGTCTCCTAAGTATTTTTTAGCTTAAAGAACTGTTAGCGTATACAGTCCTAATTACATTGACGTCATAATTCTGTGATTTCACCTTTCACTGTAACTTTCTCCTTTCACTGACAACAATAGATAGCTATGACATAATATCCTAAGTCTTACGCCTAGGATCTACCATATAACCATTTTTATGGGCACCAAAACATATGCATTTTAGAGAACAGACAGCCTAAACATCGCTGGGGTAATTCACAGATGAGAAAATTTTCGTGTGGTGGGGGTATGACATTTTAATCTATTGTTATCTTTGTAATCATTCATTAAATACCAAACCTATATTATTATGAAACTATAGACAGGCTGAAGAATTTTTTGTGTACCCTCCTCCACAGATCCCCTTTGGTAATTCACTTCACCAATTTTCCTAATGTGACGTCTGTTTTTTGAGCATCCGAAAAAGGTACATGCCGATGTTTGAAGATGTTTGTCCATCTGCTGCTGAGACAAGTTGCCAAACATTGCATTTATATATAAATTAGACTTTAGAAATAACTCCAGTGGATTTTACATTAAAAAAAAACACATCACGGAATTAAGAAATATAAATCACGGAAATTGGACATTATAGTCAATATGTTTTTCGCTCGACCCTGCGCAAATGGCCACTTTGTTCAGCAGCAATTTTGCAAAGTTGTTTCTAAAGATAGCTTATAGTTGAAACCATTAAGTCATGCGGCAAGTGGAGTTGCGAGACCGTCGCTAGAGCTGTTTCTTTAGATAATCACGTAATTAGGATGGTATGGTTGTAGCATACAAAGGTACTATTTTGCCATAGGTACAATTTCACCAGGAAGAAATAAATTCTGTTCATGCCAAAGTCAGGCGTTTACACTAGCTTTTATTGATTTACGGCTCTTCTATGGATTCATTTTTAATAAAATACAAGGTTTGGATAATCGAAGCAAACTTCCGTGGATGGCTACACCGTATCTTTCCAGACCCTTATTTTCCTCCCGAATGTGGTACTACTTTGCCAGACTTCATTTTCATAGATATAAGGAGATTTACTTTGTAAACCCATTTTTTACCTAGGCACGTCACAAGGTACTTAGAGAATAGTATTACGCTGAGTTACATAGATTACAAAGAATATCTTGTTTCTTTCTCACAGTTAAAAACCTAGCTTGCAAAATTGTACCTATGCTGGCGAAATTGTACCACTCTGCTGGTTCCATTCTTTCAAGCCATTTGTGTTACTCGGGCCGTTAGGATTTAACTTTATTTTTACTTGTCTATGTTTAATCTCTAAAATAAGCCACAACAGGGTGGCGCAACGCAAAGCACAAGATAAATACTATTTTTTTCGTAAAAAGTGGCAAAATTGTAGCTACCATTGTAGCTTTTATTATACGCCATTTCACACCGATTATTTTGGTAAATAACTGCCTTGTATGAAATATGAAAAAATTCCAAGCACATACCTAGTCTGTCCAGACGATCTTGTAACAACTCTGGTGAAAGAGTTTTTCTTGCTGAATCTCTTAAGAACGAAATTAAAGATTTGACTAAATTTTTAATTCCAGCAACACTGGCTCCAATGCTTTCAGCAAATGCTTCTAACTCACTCATTAATTCCGCAAAATCCTTTGGGGTAACAAGAAAATTTAAAACAAGCTTAGTAAAGTCGCTAAATGGTTCATCAGGAAACCGGTTTAAGGCTTGTATATCTGACTCATTCATGTATGCACCTTGGTCGGCCATGTTTCAACAGTAGTGGCTAGAACACATAGAATAGCCAACCATAAAGAACATGGATCCAACACAGTCTAATTCATTCACCCTCCATCGCTGGTGCTTTAATTTGATTTTATGATAAGCGTGTTGCGTCCTCCCTTATCGGTGCAGAATGTCATTACACTAGCTCAGCAGATTTATCAAACTTTGTAAAAAACACCACAATAGTTCTCTGCCAACTCGTTATAAATTTTATATCTCACTTTGCGATTCATAATTAGTCTTAGTTTTGCGCGCGATAAACAAGAATATGTTTTTATAAGAATATTAGGCCGAGAGATTATAGATCCAAAACAATAGATTTATTGTTTAAAACAATAGGGTGTAAGTAGTGGAAATGTTTATGGTCAAATACGCACAAAATAAAGAATCAAGAAGGAGTTAAAGATCAAAATAGCAAAAAATGTTGAACAACATGTGACGATCATATTTTTAATTTTTATTATTTTATACTACTAAACGTACTGAACAAACTGATTGTCACTTTGTGAGTAAAGATAAAGAAAGTAAAGATTTGTGAATAAAGATGAAGCAACCATATTGCGCGTTCGATTTGTTGTTGAATGTTTCCGGTCTGTATAATTATTCAAACTTCTTCGTTTAAAGCTCGTAGTATGTTCTGGAAAAGTCAAAACATGAGAAAAATGTTGTTGTTGGTCATTACAGATATTTCTTAAGTTCAAAGAAGTTTAAGGTTATAAGTGATGTTACTATAGTACGTAAAATATTTTTAGTTAAGTCAAAGATCTTAGTTTTGATGTTTTCTAGTAAGTACATCTAAAACCTACTTATTTTCACCCCATACAGTCACGATAATTCTGTAAAAAAATGTTGTTATGAAGATATATAGGTACTTAGAGCCTGATTATATGAGGTGAGTGCATCTGGATTGGCTCGCCATATGCTCAGCATAATAAAATTAAACAGCTCGGCAGTAATAGAAGATCACTATTAAAAATAATTGACATTATATGAGGCGAGTCAACCCGCCTAAGGGGTTGGCTCGCTTTTTTAACCCGGGACAGGTTGGTTAGGTGGGTTGACTCGGTTCATATAATATCACTTTGCCGAGACGGGCGCCGGGTTAAAAATGAAGAGCATGTGCATTGCGGTCCAAAAACAGTAAAACAATAATGGCGAGCAAAAAGCTCGTTCAACTAACTTTCGTGAAGCTCATTCAACTTTGAATGCCCTTTTTAACATCACGGAACGCATTCGGCAAGCTCTTGACGATTGCAACTTTGCCTGTAGAGTTTTTGTTGACTTCCAAAACTTCCTTCGATACTATTGACCACATTATCCTGATTTCAAAATTGCATCACTAAGGAGTTGCATTAAATTAGTTTAAATCTTATTTATCTTATTTATCAAGTATTATAAAGTGAGACAGGAGTGTTGGTTGGGTACTCTTTGTCATCTAGCCACTATCTTTTCGATGGGAATGAAGAACAGTAACCTGAGTACGAAGTTTTATTGTCCAGACAAGAATAGAATAGTTCTTAGTTTTGTTATGTTCTTTTGAAAAAGCTTTTACTGGAACAAAGTTTTCTTTCTTTATTCTTTTTAGTTTAATTTTGTTTTGTCTATAATCGATTATCATAAGTTTGAACAGCCGTTGTAAAATCGTATTTGTTTTTTCTTGAAATCGAGGCCAGAAAAATATGGTACAACAACACGTTACTCACATTCGAATTACTTTTGGTTTTGTTTTGTGGTCTTCAACCGGAAGAACCAGTTCGTTAGTCTAGCCTTTTGTCAATTGTGTAGCTGATTATCATTCATTTGAAGATACGATGTACAAAGGATTGTAATTTTTTATAATGGTATTGCTTGACAACGATGGGGTAAGGTTATTTTTACTAGCTAGCTACCTGGCTACATTTTTTCGATTTCAAACATTTCTACTATTACAAAATTGGATCTGGAGTGCCTCTCTCCCCATTTCCCAATAATATATGCAAATGTCCCTGAAAATGTTGTCTTATATAGACCTTTTTCGTTTCCAAAATCTACGATATCTTTCAGAAATACATGGCTTTATATTGTTTGGATGAGTAGGAAGAGTAAAAATTAGAACGTTTCTAGTGCATCAGTACTGGCTCTTTAAGCTTAAAATCGCTTATAGAACCGGTAAATTTAAAAATGGCATGTGCACAACAATATTTAAGAAATTGACATGATATTTGTTAACTGAATAAATTATTACACCTTCTGGATCTTAACAATGCAGTTTTTTTGTTAAATAATCAATGTGAATGGCTTATATAAGAGCTACCGGTGCTTTAAGCTGAAAGCGTTCTGAAGCTTAAAGTTCCCTGGTTTTTTTGTAAAAGAAAGTAGACTAAGAGTGCCGGGTTTTTTTGCAGTAATACTTAGAGAACTGGTTTTTTTCGTATGACTCAATAGACTAGAGAGCCGGATTTTTCTATAGGACTTATTAGACCTAGAGAGCTGAGTTTTTTGTAAGATACTTACAAGATTTAGAGTGTCGGTTTTTTGTAGAAGACAAGGTTACCTTAAAGTGCCGGGTTTTTTGTAGAGATATTAGAGTGCCAGGTTTTTTCATGAGACTCATTAGGAGTGCCAGTTTTTTCGTGCGATTTAATAGACTTAAAGCACCGGTTTTTTTCAGAGATAGTTAAAGTGCTGGTTAAAAGTTTTTTTAAGGAAGACAAGTAATCAGTAACTTCTGAAATAAAAGTGGATATTGAAGTACTATATGATCAAAAATGCAATGCGAAGAGAACATTCTATAATTAGAATTATAAAACCTTAAATATATATTTATTCACTTGTCATGCCATATCTCCAAATGCTGCTTTTGTGGACTGTATCTGCAAAAAAGAAAAAAAGTAGCATAACCAAAGAGAGGCCATTACCTTTGGCCCTATAAACTCCTGCCAGAATTTGAACCTGGATCTCTTATGAAATTCTTCACAAGAATCTTACCCTTAGACCACAGGGGTTTTAACAATTCCTAACGAACTGTGAAAATTGCATTACAGTAAAAACTTACGCAATAACAGCGCTAATTATGAAATTCCGTGGTGCGTTATTTGTCACGGTCATAAACCCCACCTCAAAACATCCAACATTATGTAATGGCAGCATGAGTATGAAAGGAACCCTCTTAGCTTGTTACCAGACTGCCTTAATAAAAGGATAATATGCCTCTTGTTCTTTTTTATTTAAACTTGAGGAAATTATATAAAAGATCTTTTACTGGAGATGAGCCTCTAATAATTGTTGAAGGCAAATATTAACCAAGAAAAATATAACAATTTGAACAATTAGGTGTGCATTGAATAGGGCATACTTAACTCACTGACAGGATTTAATTGCAAGTGTTTTCCATCCTTAGACACTCTTACAGCTATGGGAAAGGGGCATCCTTGTTGCATACTTCTATGGAAAACATTGCAAAATAAAAGAGCTGACAATTTAGGAGAATCTTCTCACTAAAAAGCATAAATAAATAAAAAATTACTTACGATGAAGTTCGCAATCCTGATTTGAACGATCTTCCTCCGTTTTACACATGCATACTTTAACTCGTAATACTTCAAATCAGGATTTAATTCTTTTTTAACCCTTCCCTGTGCTGTTTTTATGGTTCTACAATCCCTTATCCACAATTCAGTATATTTTCTGTGCTTATACAAGCTAATTTTTTGTTGTAGTTCTTCAAACGAAGAGTACAACTGACGCAACGAGAGTTGCTTTGGAAAGAGCATGGATGAGGGATGCACGCCGTATGCATGGTGTAGAGATGAATCACGTGTCCTAAAAATTTACTGGTTCTTAAGTTGAAGAGCCGGCTAAAAATTTACCGGTTCATTAGTTTAAGAGCCGGTACCGGTTCTTTAGCCACGCCGTAAAAATTATATGTCCATCACAAGAACGTTATATGCATAGCAACATAAGTGACAGAAGGCACCCCTTACCATAACTTTAAAGCTTACCTTCTACTTTAAAACAAATTAATCTAAAAACACTCAAAAAAGTAACTTTCAGAATAGGTGTTCCAGGTGGACAAAGTTCAGTGAGTTACTTTCATTGTTAAACAACAGAGTTTATTGGGCAGTCAGAGATATTTGCAAATTAAGCCATGATAGTCTAATTCATCTTGGATAGGTTACTTAGGCGATTTACCTCTCCTAATAAGGCTATCAACATGATTTCCACTGCCTATCATTGTTACTTAGCTTAAGTCACAACGAATTTATTAGCTAAAAATAATCTATTAAACCTCCTTTTGATGCCCAAATATATTTTTCTTTATTATTTGTCAGAAAATATGGCATTTGTTTTAAATTAAGAATGTGTGCGCCCTATTATGGCTCCTTTGTTTTAAGGCCACAGTTGCTTCTGGAAAAGAGCTAAATTTATTGTTGCATATTTTCAGCATGGCTCCGCATAATAAGACGATCCTATGACTTTTGATGCATTATTTTTTAGTCCAACTATACAAAATTTTGCTCTAACAAAGATGACCTAACGACCAACCAAATTCAGAAAAAGTGGTGGTTGTTGAGATAATAAGAAGTAAAAGAAGAAAATAATTCTCCCGAATAGGAAATGATCTTCTAACTAATCTATGAAAAATCTCCTAAGCTATACTATCCTGATTTGACGTAATAGTCTAAATTGTGGTTGTCCCTGATTGTAGGTTAAAAGGTCAGTTGTGTGAGACCTGCATGGAAATTGTTACAGTAGTGAAATATGAAATTGGTTAGGTGGATGTGTCGCAACAGTTTAGTTCAGATGAGCTATAAGAAGCAGGTTAAATATTTGTAGCGTTAGAGATGTTATCTATAGATCAAAAGATTGATTTGATTGAGACACTGGAGAAAGAATAAAAGAGGATGGGTAAGAAAGTGTTGGGACCTAATATTTCCCGCAACTAAGCTTAAAGATGACCAAGGAAGACAGGAATGTGTAGCAGACTCTTAAAATCCCGAAAACACTAAAAAACACAAATTTGAACAAGTGCCCTTAAAAACCCTGTAAATGTTTCAAAAAGCCTAAAATTTTGTAATAGCCAGTAATAGCCAAACAGACAAGTTGCATTTTTAAGATGTAAAAAACACCTTTTTTCTCCTATGGCTTTTGGTATGTTTCATCACAGGTTTCAGGGAGATATATGATAACTATAAATTACATCCATTATAGTCTTTTATGCTGAGGTTAAAATCTTTTAAATTTATCAAACGATAACCCTGAAAAATCACAATATTACTCAGTAAATGACCCTAAATTTGATCCAAAAAATTTGCAAGGAACTAACGCAATTAAGTAAGATTGGAAAAAGGTCATTAATATACCCTGCCTAATCCATGCTGGCATGGAAAACGGACATTTAAGCTGATGTTTAATAAAATTGGAAAAACAAATAATAAGATTTAAAATGTGTAACAAATTTTTTTACAGCCAAAATCAATCATAAAATTAATATAATTATTGATAATCCAATGCAAGCTGGTGCTTTTGAGCACCAATCAGACATACAAACGTATTACCCAAAAAAAATGCGCAAAAAAAAGAAAGAAAAAATATAAACTTGTTCAAAAATTTCATGAGTGAAGATAGTATATGTATTCTTTTTTCTTCTCTTTTTAGTTTTTAACCCAATTAACAGCACTTTTTAACAAATCGAAAACACAAGGAACTGTCTATGTGACCATGAAACAATGTAAGTTTTTCTTTTTCAAGTTGTTTATCCAGATTGATAATATGATTTGAAAATCACATATAATATTTAGATCACGGCGAAACCAAACCAAAACCTAGAAATTTAAAGACATCAGATCCTAATCCACACGCCACTGGTGAACCACGATGTTTATTTCGTGCAACTAATGGAAAGAAAAAACTTTCAACTATAGTGAGTATTGAGATTAGTCAAATCTTTTCTAATTTTAATTTTTATAATTTCTGCTATGCTTTTTATGTTTTTAGGTAATGCATAAAGATGTAAATAAATTCCAACTTGTGAGTACTATTTTTGACATGTTATCATTCAAAGTATATACAAAGCTGAAGATATATTAAATAACGTTTAGTTAGTTAATAAAAACGGCAGAATTACAACCACCACACCCCCTTGGTTTACATGCTTCAAAAAAACCCAGTATGTAGAAAGTCAATACAGATGGTGTAAAATTATAATTTTTTTTACACTTGTCCTAGCCCTCGTTATTCGCTCATGAAAAAGCTTGCATAAACTGTTACAACAACTTGCCACCTCGTGTGTTTTGATATTGAAAGGTTAACCACCCAACCCCCTGGTGTTCTCAAAAAACACCAGTTTAAACACCAATGCAGATGGTGTAAAGTTGTAAATGTTTTACACTTGTCACAGCAACAACTTGTCACCTCGTGTATTTTGATATTGGAAAGTTATTGTTTTATCTGCTTCTCATCTAGCAGAGAATGCTAATGGTTAATTAACTACTGGTCTACAATATGTTGCAGTTTGCTATTTATGTTTTATGTTCTCTGTCTTTAGGCGTATGCATCGTTATTGAAGACAAATATAGATAGTTTGAAAAAAAGGGATAGAAAATCAAAGAAAAACAAAAAATCGAAAGCAACTCAATAACGCATCGTTGGATTGCATGATCTTTTTATTTGAATATTTATTTGAATTTATTTTCTCGGAAAATAGACGATTTTTATTCCGGGTATTTTCTTTACCATAGATACACGGTATCTTGTGTTCGTAATTTTTTGATTTTTTAACTACTTCTGTTACGGCATGTCGTAATTTTATGTTAATCCTTTACGGATGGCTGATTACTAATAAAGGTTTTAAAATTATATGTATAATTATATGTAAAGGTTTTAAAATTATAATAACTATGTTATGCATCAGTATATTGTGTCGTTAAAGATTGATTAAAAGACCTAGCTGGTACATTAGCCAGCTATGGTTTTACGTATTGCAATTTTGCGATTTTATATGTGTACTTAGTCATCTTTTTTAAAAAAATATGGTTGCTTATAACAGGTCGACCAAAAACAGAAGTGTTACAGGAAAGTGTCTCGAAAATCTAAGTGAAGTTATCTACCCTACAAAGATCCAAGTATAGGTTTGTTTTAAAAATGCTAGTCAAATTTTAAGTCAATTTTTAGCGTTTTTTTTTTATGAATAATATGCGTTATTTAAACTTGTATGATATGCAGTAGCTTTGCTCTGTTATCTAGGCTTGCTCTGCCATCTCGAGTATTTTTAAACATTTTATGCTATTGTTTCATGATGGCTTTGCATTTGAACGGTATAAAAAATTATAAAAATTAGGCTACAGAACCTAAAAATCGAAGTTACGAATTTGGTTGACTACAGTCGCCTAATTAGCACCATGTTAATTACACATAATGTCTTTATAATTTTTGTGTCTTTTGTAAGCATTAACGAGCTAGCATTTGGGCAATATAGTTGTGAAAATATAAACGCCTTACTTGTTTTCAGCATTATTATTATTATTATTATTATTATTATTATTATTATTATTATTATTATTATTATTATTATTATTATTATTATTATTAGCTACGATATTGAAATTTACTGTAGAGAGAAGAAAATAAAGTGTTGTTTCAATGTGTTTTCGTGTTGTTGATTCAACTAACCGCACGGTGTAGCGGACATAACAATAACGTACAAAAGTTAAAGGGTGTCGATTATTTTGTTTGCTAGTTAATTTGGAACGAGGAAACAAATCCAACGAGAAACCTCAATTTGCTATTTCAAATAAGATGAAACGTCCCTTGTGAGGTCAAAAAAAAAGTTATTGGTTTGATCTAAAAAAAATTTCAGTGTTTACGCGAAATCGCAAAAAAAATGTTTGCTTTGGAGACACGTTCAGCGAAGAGAAGAGAGTTTCTTAATAAAGTTATTTAAGGAAAACACCAAAATATCTGTTTCACAGAGGTGTTCGCTTCAAGGAAGTTCTCTACTGCTTCGCCGACGAGCAACGTAGTGCCGTCAAAAACACTTGTTTGCTATTTTGTGCAGCAGCCTTCATTCAAGATGCCGGTTTTCTGAATCGGATTTAAATTATTATTCTCTTGTAAATCAATACGTTATATGAATGTTTTGAGATTAGGTTCTTTAGATGAGGAAGTATGTTTTTAAGTGCGACAGATTTTGTGCATGAAATTAAATCATAAAGTAGATTATTTGAGAAAAAAACAAAGTAGCGATGTCCGAGATAGGTACGACGGTTAATCTGAGGACTGGAATTATAGGACGAACAAACCCGTGGACTATATACTACAAAATAGTTTAAGATATCTCAGTATATTATATGCAACAAAATTAGTTTTGGCGTATAACATTAATTAAATCTCAGTCCTAGTGAGTTTTTTTATATATATAGCTAAGAGACCAGGACGAAAACCGTGATTATATTGCGAGTTAATCTTGCGTACAATCTGAATGTAAAAAATGCTGACGAAAAAAAAACAATTATTTTGGACAGCGAAAAAAAAAATTGCTTTGTGATTTTAATTTACAAATTATCTATAGTTTTTTATGAATTTTTCTGCTTTCTTAACGTTTTTTTAAGTCAGTAAACGGATACGTTTTTACTACCTGTTTAGATATCTCGTTCTTACAGTCGCAAAAAAGAGCTATTATCAGCAGAATGTTTTTTCATGCAACCTTCTAAAACAACTTCTTACAGTAGAACCTCTTCAAAGCTGACTGCATAAACATTTACTAGGGCCAGAGAGTTGGAGGCAATCTCATCCCCAGGGCATCTTGTATCTTTTCTAACATCAAACGACAAGAAGAACATGTTCGTCTCGCCGTCCCGAGATAAAAACAGAGACAACAGGCGCTGGAAACGAGGTTGGGGTGGAGGCTAAATTCTCTCCTTCCCCTCGGGCATTTTTTTAATAACATTTTGAAGCATACAGTATTAAGGGTTAAATTTAGTGACTTTTTATCATTTTTAAAAAACAAATTTGTTATGACGTCACACGGAGACTCGTAAGGTGTTAAGTTAAAATAAATCAATCAAATAATTTTACCATCTAGATCGTTCGCAATTCTGTATGCCAAAGTTTATGATTCACTGTTTAGTCGTTTTAAGTTTCGACAATATATTATGCTGTTTGCACCGAATTTCTTTTTATCCCAAATGTCTTTCTTTCCTCGTCACGTTTGTAGGCTCTTTAAAGTCCCCCAAATATCCGGTCTTTTGGAGAGGGTTTTTGATGTTAAATTTGAACATATTATCACATTTAATAAAGACAGCTTTTTTGAGCTTTACGACTCCTAGAAGATGGATTAAAAGTCCCTTGTAGTTATTGCTTGACGAATGAAAAAAAGACAAAAACTGTATTCCTAAAGATCATAAAGGGAAAATTTATTTAATTTTATAAAAAAAGGATTGATGATGTCAGATTTAGGAGGCCAATTTTTATCCGAAATATGGCATAAAAAACGGGCGAAAAGTCTATTTATTTTATAGAGGTTTTAAAATAAAAGTTTTGAAGATCTTAATATTTCCCAACCTCGTTTCCAGGGAATTTTGCGTTGTTGAAATGAAGTTGAACGGCTCAGGGGCCAGAGGACCCCTGGGAACGAGGTTTCTATTTTATACCGCGACGACGAGACACGGTATACAAAAGAGACAAAGAACACTGGAACAGAGGTTGGCTTCAATTTAATCCGTATCTTAGGTTCTGTTTACATTGGACGTAAACAGACAATCTTGTTAACAACTCTTGCACAATTGCACAAAATCTGATAACTCAACCTAAAACAGGCTATGGTAATCAAATCATATTAATAACGGATTCATACACAGTCAATTAGTGTTGTAACGGGTAATTTAAACAACTTTGAACAAGATCGTGCGAATGCCAGTATAATCTTCTTTGCGCCAGCTCTGTTATAAATACATTGACGCTTGCATTATCGTTCCCTTCTAGACAGAATACTGGAAAAGAAAAAACATGCTTTCCATCTGGATGGGAAATTAAAGCAGGCAGCAGCTTGTTTGATTGTTGTTTTTTTGTGTCTATGCGTGTTATTTATTGCATTTGTTTTTTGTTCTATGTTTTACAAGCTTATTATGTTACCATTTACTTTTGAACTGGAGCAGATAAGTATAGATGAAAAGGGAAATTTGCGTTCTGGAATTTTTAAATGTTTTCCAATGCGGCTTGTAAATTCTGTTTCTACTGTAAGTGTTGGCTGCTACGTTATAACGTGTTATTTTGTAAACGAATAAGTATGCGATATTGGTGCGTTGATGATGTAAAAGACATTATGGTTTTATATAGAGAAATTATAAAGCAATGGCTGCTTCTCGCACGTGTTTTTTTAATTTCCTTTTCTTAACTATTTTTACATAAAAAACAGGAAATTTAGATCCAAAGTTGTAGCTTTTGTGAGTTTTGTGACAAAAAATACATAAAGAAAGAAGTTTTGAATCTGCGAGGAAGAGCACTAATTATTCTAGACGAGTGAAAATTTCCCAACCTCGCTCCCAGGGCCTCTTCTCTCTTTGCATGCTTAACGCTGTCATGTATTAAAAAGAGACACGGAGGACTGAGCACGAGGTTGAGAATACCAGCATTATGAATAACACAGAAGTTCAGGTCAGCATTTTATTTGTTAAAAGTCACATGCATGGTTTCGTGTTACTTTGCGTCTACACGCGAAAAACCGTTAAGTTGTTTTGAAAACAAATAGTTTTGCAATTCTCCTACACAATTTATGGAGGTTCGTATTGCGAGGATGTCTGCTTTGCAAGGAATATTTAGTTCTACGACAAACTCTGTAAATAAGTTATATTTTTGGATTCTTACTGCTGTGGAATTAGAGTTGAAACATATTACATACTCAAACCCTCTTAAATGTGTGTATATTCTGCACGTTTAAAGAGTTGTTCTTGTAAACTTTCTACAGTTTTTTAAAGGGCGTGTCTCTTATGCATTTGTTTAAAAAAATACCAGAGACATGGTAGTCTAAATTGGTGCTACTACAGTTGATATGCTGATATTTTTAACAATCATTATTTAGATTTCTGTCGGAGCTTATACTATTACAATCTCGAACCCAGGATCTGTATCTTTTTTAGATATGAGGATGAAAAGCATTTCACAAAAAGCTACAGGCCCTGGGTTTGAGGTTGATGTGGTTGCATTAGGGGCCATTTTATAATTACGTAACGCCTGAGGGGTGTGGGTATGATAATTTTTGTTATTTTTGTGTATGGTCTACACATGTCATTTTGTATGCAAAATAAATGGCTCTGTTATATCTTTTTTCATATTAAAGCACTAATTTGGCTGATTAAGTTTTACATAAAGGTTTTTGATACTATAGGAAATGAATAGATAAGGCCTGAAGATTCGAAATATTATGTAACAAAGTAGGTTGGGGGTGGGGGGGGGGTGGATGATACTAGATTAGTTACGATGGGGTGGGTGGGTGTGAAAAATTGGCAAATTTAGTTGTTACGTAATTTTTGAATGGTCCCTTAGATTTCAACCTTATTTCAATGCATTATACTTTCTTTTCTTGAAACAGCTCATCCTAATAAAAAAAGAAGGGTCGTGTGCTTAAAAATTGTTTATATTATTTAGTCATAAAACAACGTTGACGAAATTTTAGGCTATGCAACCAACCAATTAAAAATCTAGGTTTTTTGAGTTCTATGCACGAGGTTTGCGAGTAATACACAAGTCATCTTTTCTACTACCATAGCAGAGAAAATGTAATTCTGGGTCAACGAATTTGTGAATTTCGTGAGGAAGTATTTTTTGAATATAGATCTATTAAATCTTTGTGTATCTACTGTTAGTTAGATAGCATTATTACATATTTTTAATCTTGTAACAATTAAATTTATTGAATTTAATACTGTACTAACACTTTACTACTGTATATACCTTTGTTTACGAAAAATATCTATCTATATCTATATACTATGATATTGCTCTCTTGTAGGACTTATCCATAAACCATCAATTAAAAAAATTGATTAAAAGCTATTCATTGGAATTTACAATAGATTTTTTTAATCAGAAAATATAAATAAATTAATTTTAATTAATTTTTCTTTCATATGTAATTTGTCTGGTTACATTAATCATGATAACTGGGATGTTTTCGCAACTTTCAATTTTCATTGATAAACCAATATAAATTGTTTATATTTGTATAATTGCATAAATATCTTATAAAGAGTGCCGACAGATTTCAAAGTTCAAAGGTTAAACTTTACAGAACATCATAGCAACTACAGATGACTCGCAATCCTACAACATTTTTAAACGGAAAGCTGGATTTTGAGAGTTGTCCCCGGGACGAAGGGTGGGATCTTGAGGATTTCCCCGCGATGGAGGGCTGGACTTTGAGGAATATCCCCGCGACGGAGGGTCGGATTTCACAGTTTGTTCCTGCAAGAAATTATATTATGAATGCTATTACCGCAAAAGACATGCTTACTACAAAGTTACACCAATTCTGTTGTGACAGTGGTTTTTGAATCATAGATTAATTCTTGCTCAAGGTTGTAGCAACGCAACATTTTTTTAAAAAAGGATTAAAGGTGTTAATAATAGACGTTTTAAGATGAAAATTTTGTCCTAATTTTTCGAAAATAGGATTGTTAAAAATCGATACAATATTATTAAAATAGATAAAAATTAGGTATTTGAAAGGGACCACTATACGTCTTGGAAGCCACCAAGATTACAGCAAAAACAAATTTCGTAACTCTTCAACACAGCACGTGTCTGCAAATTAAACCGTGACTCGCATATTCCCTGATAGAAAAGTTTTATTGGACCTTAGAATTTACATTTCTATACTAACAATTACCGTATTACGTCTTGTGTGTGTGTATGTGAGTAAAAAAAGCTTCCTAAGGAAGACACATGAATAAGCAAATGCGATATAATTTTGTCCACTTTGTTGCGACGGGTGAATTCTCGCGGAATTAAAGGACAGGCGGTACAGTGCATTCTTTCACTTGTTAACGTACAGTTACTATATATTCTTTGTTTATTATTTATCAAACAACAAGAAGAACTAAACGTCATGTCGAAGAAATATGTTTTGAATTACTTTCCAAGTGGAGGTCGTGCAGAGTTGGCAAGATTTTTATTCCTGGTAGCAGGTGTGGAATTCACCGACAACCACATTTCGAAAGAAGAATGGCCTAAAGTAAAGAACGATAGTAAGTGTGACACTTGATCTTTTTTCTCAACCACGCCGATCCGTGACATAGTAAGTGTGACACTTGATCTTTTTTCTTAACCACACTGATCCGTGACATAGTTTTTGTCACTTTTCTTTTTTTTTTAGCTAAAAAATTTCCGTTGAATCAATTACCAACACTCGAGGTTGACGGTCGCGTGATTTGTCAATCCAAGGCTATTTACAGATATTTAGCAAGCGAGTTCAACTTATACGGAGCCAATAACGATGAAGCAAGTATCATTGATCAGGTCGGAGCAACTCTGTTTGAATTTGTAGAACAACTTGCGAAAATTCATTTTAACCCAGCTCTATCAGAGGACGAAAAGGTACTTAAAATTTGGATTTTTACTTTTTTTCCTCTTTGTAGCTTATAAATAGCACAAAATTCTGAAATTATCTATTTTTGTTATTTGCCATTAGCCCTTATATTAATTTGACTGTCAACGTTAGAAAAATATTGATTATGCTCGGCGTAAAATTGAATTAGGTAACTCAGGGTCGGCAGTCTGTTTTAAAAGTGGAGGTAATGTAATATGAGAGTATATCAATGGTTTTGAAAATCACAATTTTTTATTTAGAAATCGCAGATACTTGAAGTATACGCCAAGGACTCAACCAAAAGATATTTCGACTACTTATCAGAAATATTTAAAGCTAATGGAACTGGCTATTTTGTTGGAGACAAGGTAAGGTGTAAAATAGCAAAGTTTATTTTAGTGAATAATTTCGCGTTACATTTTTTCTCTTTCGTCTTTCACACGTGGAAACATTTGTCAACTGTCACGGTGTTAGCTTTGAACTCACAGGTGGTCAAAAGACAAGAAAGGATTTAGCCTGAGAACGGCCTTACGTGGTTATTTCAAATATTTTTTAGTAGCCTAATTCATTTTCTGATTTTAAAAAAATGTTAAGAATCTTCAAGGAAAGAACATTTAATAATGCGCAAATTTTATTTTCAGATTACTTTGGCTGATATTGTCTTCTTTTCCATCGGCGGTTTGGTTCTCAAATTTAACCCAACATTTTTGGAACCTTACCCAGAATTAACTGGGTTGGTAGAGAAAGTAAAATCAATTGAGAGCGTCAAGAAGCATTTAGAAACAAAAAAGTACGACATGTAAAAAAACATTTGTAATTTACAAAAGTAAATATTTCAATATTATTTCGTATTGAGAACTTCGACTGTACCCTCTACCCTGCCCCGCCAAGCGCCTACCCCTACTCCTACCTGTACCCCTACCCAACCCAACCTTTTAGCCCATCGTCGTGGATAGCTCTAAGATTTATTTTTATTCTCTCTTTAACAATGTTTAAAGCTAAAATGTCACATTTAAACTTAAAGACGAACCTAAAGGCTTGTCCGCCTTATTCTTGGGCGCGGTTACCCTATAATTTCATTGTTTTTTACGATTTCCTTTGCACATAACTTGATGTATGTAAAAAGACCAAATCAAACATCTGCTGAAGGCACACAAGTTTGAGTATATGGATTTCTCATTCTCTTTCAAGTGCTCTTTGAGATTAAAAGTAGTTTAACTCAAGAGCTCAGGGGTCGAGAATGTTTATTATCAAAAATGGTAGCTCATAAAGTGCTTAACACATTTTGACTTAGCTGTCTACAATGAAATTAAATCTTCAGTTTCAATCTAAAACTTAATCTCAGCAATTCCGGTAATGAGATTAGCATCACAGACGGTGGCAGTAAAAAACAACCAGTTTCAACCAAAGAAAAACACACCGCATGTCACCATAACAGGATACAACCATGGCAACGTTGATTTCACCAGAAGTCGACTACAAGTCATCTTGTCAACAGCAATTACTCTGCCAATAATCCTGACCTTAAAAAATAACAAAATTAACTATTCTTTGTTCTACTTCAGATTGTGATATCAGAGAAACTGCTTTCGTTGGGCCGTATTTTTACCGTAGAAGACAGGGACAGTACCGTATGTAACAGTAGGAGTATCGGTGCTCTCCATAAACTTACCCTCAAAAACAACTTTCTGAAAAAGCACTTGATTATTGAATTAAAGTAATTTAGTGAAGAAGCGGCAATAAATTATTTAAGCAATAATTGTCAAAGGATTTAACTTAATTTTCGAAATTTGACAAAATATTGCGTCATTTAGATTTGACGGTTTATCCAAATTGTTAAAATACTTGTAGTAAAGGGAAAATAAAATTGAGCGTATTCTCCTGCATATGTATTATGAACGCCCTTTCAAATAAACGCCCTTGAATGCTTTACCTCTTAGCAAACATCACGGGTGTTTATTTTAATATATTGAATTATAAACAAAGTGGACTGTTCTAATCACTTAAGCGTTGTCAACCGGAAATTACCAGTTAAAAAAAGGAAACATCTGGGATATTGAGAGTAATTTAACTGAGTATAGTACACAGTGAGTATTATACACTTCATATATCTCAATTTCAAACTAAGAGCGCTGAAATCCTGTTTTAAGAGTTTATATTCGCTCCCCTTATGCTAAATAAAGCCTAGGGTCGAGGAGAATCTAGGGTTATCTTACTCTCACACTTACTCTCCGACTAGAACATTTGATGACTACTGACCAGTGATAGCAAACACAAAGGTATTCCAGAATGGTAATGATTCAGTACCATCGAGGCAAGGGGTGTTCACCTCCATATGTG
This sequence comes from Hydractinia symbiolongicarpus, assembly GCF_029227915.1. Lineage (NCBI taxonomy): Eukaryota > Metazoa > Cnidaria > Hydrozoa > Anthoathecata > Hydractiniidae > Hydractinia > Hydractinia symbiolongicarpus. Next base: position 12,183,371 of record NC_079878.1, read on the forward strand.
GTGCGAATTGACCTCACAGCATTTGATGTCATTGTTTAATAATTTTTATGTGTGGTCACATAAAAATAGGGTAATCCATACCTATAACACAAGACATGACACCTTGACATGACACCAGACGTGACACCTTAACAAGACATCTGAGTGCAAATGATACAGTGTCATTATGACGTCGTACCAAGAAGTTAGTTACTTGAAGAAATGCCGCGTAATTACGAAGGTTGCATCGGTGTTACATTGAAGATGTCAGCAACATCCTTAGGTCTGAGAGGCTATCGCCAATGCTAGCACTAAAGTTCAACATAATAATTAAAAATTCTAATTTCTTGCACAGGGTTATGTCGCCTAGAATTGACTGGTTAATTCGAAATCTTTTGTTAGTTTATTGCAGGAAATGTGTTGCAATTAAAAAATTTGCAACCATCAGGTTAGAAGTAACGACAACATGTAAACATGCTTGTTTGTTTTCGCTCGACAATTTCCTTGCAGTTTTAAAACAACTTCGGACTTATTTCCCCTTGTTTTGTGCAGAAAAAGTTAACTGGGAATTAAGTTTACGAAGAAATGACGCCATTACCATATGACCCAGTGTGGTTAAGTTATTAAATAGTGATGCCGACAATGCGATCTGTTTATAACAGCGTGGTAGACATCACTTCAGTCTGAGCAAGGAAAGAAGAAGAAGCTATACAAAGAGAGCAAAGAGATATAATCAGTAAGTTTTTTTGTCTTTCCTATGAGCTTTCTTAATTTTGAAGACATCTAACGGTAGGTCGGGTTGTTTCGATTCTATCATGGATCAATTTTACTACCTGAGCAGAGAGCGCTATAAGAAACAAGGCCTGTGCGTCTGATAAAGCCCTTGTTTCTTAGGTCATCCCTTAACAGCATCCCTACATACGATACTGAGAAAATGTGTGTTAGATGAATTGTGGCAGATTTAAAAGAAGCAGATCTCTTATCTTGACGTGTGTATGTCCACCGATTGTGTGAACTTATCGTGTATTTGATCATCGGAACAAATTTTGCGTTTGCCCGATCCGAGATAGTATTTCTGATATTTTTTAACGTCCATTTATTTCAATGCCAAAACAAGGGGGTCCAGTCCGGACGTAGTGATTTCGCACACTTACCGTACGATTTGCCTGCTATTTAGAAATCTGGCATATAAACGGGAGAAATCGGATTTTCGGAAAACTTCAGCGATTTTACTTCATAAAGTATGTAAAAGCCTGAAAATATGTTAATTAACTTTTATTTATCTATCAGACACTTTAAAGAAAACATGTCAAAACTCCATGTCAAAACATGTCAAAAAAGTAAAATAAACAAAGTTTTTAAATTTTGGTGACCCCACAGCTGACTTAAGCACAAACTTTCGCGAGCACAAGTTTCGCAAGTTTTGCGATTTTTTGTCATTTTTGCAAAAGTTTATGCCGCGAAATTTATAAAATCCCGAATTTGCGAAAGTTTTTTCCGCGAAATTATGTAGGAATTGTCTATTCGCGAATTATAAAATGAAATACAGATTAGGTTAACTAAAAATGCAAAATTTCGCGATTTTTTTCTCGCAAAACTTTCTGCCCACGAAAGTTGGTGCCCTTAAAGTACCAGTTTTAATTTTATATCATCGGGTGGAATTAACAAGAACTCTTTTCCCTTAAAAAATATGCTGACTTTCAGGTTTATCTTAATTCTGTTTGAAGGGTAGGGTGGAGGAAAAGGTTAGAAACCTTCATTTTCTTTTTCTTGGTAACATTTCAGATTATGATCCCTATATATTATTCCATTTATTATTTCGTATTTTTGCTAACGTCAGCAACTAAACACGTGACCAAAAATGAAAACGAGGCTGCCATCATTGTTACCTCTAATGAGTGTTATATCGTAGTTCAGGTACAAGGGTATATCATTTTTACCTCTTCCTTAATCTTGCTCAGAGTCTTTCGTACCAACCCGAAGAGAGCTCTGGGAACGAGATGGATTTCAAATGCCACCTCTGAGCATCCAGGAAGTGAAAGCTTACCAAGTGTTTTTGAGGTTAACCACACTAGAAGCTGATAGCTTTTTGGTTTTTAATTGGATATGCATTTTTGTTTTATTCAGGAAAAACACGCCTTGATTCAAACAATCCCTGGAAACAAGGTATTTTGTATTGCATTCACGGTAGAAACACACGCACCTTATCTCTATTACGAAACCATTACTCTATTTAGAAACCAGGGATGGATTACTAAATCGAAGAGAGAATTAACCCCCGTTTAAGTAAATTTTATTACTTCATGTTAACAAGCGCACAAAGATGCACGAAATACCAATAAGGGAAATATGTACAACAGGCGATCATTCATGAGATGTTCCACAGGCCGACGACTAGTTCAATCAGATATAAAATTAATAATAAGTTTTATCGCATACGAAAACTGTGGGACTCGGGATCCTGGGACCCTGGAGGGTGGGACTCGGGACCTTAGACACAAGGCAATTTTTTTCTAGGAAATATTACTAAGATAACAACAAATATCTGGGCATAGTTCTCAATAAAATAAAACTTATAATGGGAAATAACTATAAAGGAGGCACTTTTTCCATAAGAACATAAGGCTAAGATTTTGCAACAAGTTAAGAACATAATAAGAACGTATCCAGCCTAAATTTCAACCATGATATTGGTATAATGCGAGTAAACAACTACTAAAAAAAACAAGTATTTCTGAAGTTTTTTTTTTTTTTGCGACTAGACGTTTTTTATAAGAATTTTAAAAAAAATTAGTAACAGTTTCACTATTCTCGTCCCCAGGGCTCTTGGAGATAAAATTCGCAGTTTTATCTCAAAAAGCTCTGGGGACGAGAATGCAGTTTTACAACGTCTTTCGTGAGAACACAAATAAGGATATTTGAGGCTGGAAAAGTGACTTTCGTAGCCCAAACGGGAGCTGTATATACACTAGGAACCTCTTCGCTGGACCCTTGTTGATAGCAGTGCCAATAGGAACTAAATAGACTATCCTGGTTAAACAAATTCGATCATATAAAAAATAAGAACATCCAGTCTAAGTTAAAATTTAGACGTTCTTATAAAAAAGGCATCTACTCCATCCACGTAGAAGAATAAAATGAATATACAATTTAAATGTACTTCATCATAATCACTTTTAGACTTGATTAAAAATTGAAATTGTCAGACAAAATTTTCTCTTGAGGTTTCAACTTAAGGTCAGATCTACCTTGCGACGGAAAGGCAACACCTGTTAACTAGACAGCAGTACAGAAAAAAATGAAAACAAAAGGAAATTAATTTTTTTGAAACAATCACAGGATGTATGGAGAGTTTTTTTTTAACAAACAAGAGAAAGAATAATGAGATGAAAGACTTGAAAGAGTTTCTTGACAAACAGGCAGAAAAGAAAAGAATAAACCAATCTTGACTGATACATTTTTGTTTGGGTGGCTACACTAATCCAGCCTTTTTAATCGCGTTTAAAACTATAGCTAGCTACTAACGCTGACACAAATTTGCTTCCACTACTAGCTAATTGTTTTTCTTTTAGTGAATATGGAAAGGTTTTCGTCATTATTACCTCCATATAAATTTCTTAAAGCTCTCGTATTACAACCTCGATCCCAGGACATGTTGTCTCTTTTTGCATATCGGACAGCGAGCCTTTTTTTTCGTCTGGACCTATCTATAAGTGCAGCGCTGAGGAGAGGCAAAAAGCCATGGAAATCAGGTTGTTCGTATCAGTTACTATTATTTTCAGGAATAACATCCTTTTGATATTTTAACTTAAATATTGCACAAAACAAAGTTTTGTGAAAGTCCCTTACCTGTGTCATCTTCTTCCAATATTTGCGTTTGCAGCATTCTGGCCTTCGCAATATTTTTAATTTAGGAATTTACCATGTGTCTCAGGTCCCTGGATCCCGGGGCCCACTTTTCCCGTATGCCTATATTTTTAAAACAAGCTAAAAAAAATATTTTTTTCCAACAAGAAAGTTCAAGTCAAAATAACATTACATACAAGATACGTTTTTCTACATTTAAAATTAGATGCCTTATTTCATACAATCTTGGAATGAAAAAGGGAAGCTTTTGTATAGAAAATTTTTTCTTTCGGTCTGCTTAGCTTGCAGAATATGTTGAGACATAATAGTTCTCGGGTACAACTAATCCTGTCTTAAAATTATTTCGATCTGAATAATCGCCTTTACTGTGTGATAAGACGGAAGAACTGAGGCGAACCGTAAACTGTTAACATATTTTAAATAATTTCATTTCATTTTTAAATTCTTTTTTTTAACTTCGTTTCCGCTATTTACAGAGTTAAGTTGTTTTGACGGGGCAATTCCTGAAATATTTCTTTCATTCTTTATGTACTGTCGATATAATAGATAAAGAAATTGGTATTTTTAGAACATTTATAAACAAACAAATTGTGAGATACCTCCCAATAAAAGACAGCTTTGTTTGATAATACAACGTGCAATATAACATGAACAAAAATTACTTACTTAAATAGGGTGTTTACCTAAGGTTTTTATAACGCCAGCCCTAAGTGGCTTAATTTAGGCCAGCGTGATAAATGAGGGAATAATTGAAATTTTTCAATGTACCCAATTATCCTATATCATCTTCAACTTATGCTGGTCATTTCAAACCGTGTACAGTAAAAAAATGGGTCGGCAATCTCTGGTATTTAACCCGGAGTCTTTAAATTGTGTAGTCAGATTTCAAAATAAAACAATATTGCATAATTTTGCATAAATATTGCAATGGTGGCATAGAATAAAAGATAGAAAAGAAAAAACAAAACCATGACCACAGGGTGTCCATTCAATGACCCACCATATATGACGTTTCTTCTTTGCCCATACCCTCTGGTAATGCAATCTAATCTTCCTAGGTGCAACGTACTACAAAGCTTAGCTGACGTCATCCCCATTTTTGATTAATTTTAAGCATTCTGGCGTGTATGAACGTAAACAATTATTCAGAGGTTATTTTGACATGTTTAACAATTTTCTAATTGCTACATTTTTTATTGTTTTTGTTTAGAACTTATGCGACTTCAAAAAAAACCAACTCAAACAAACAAAATAACTTCAAGACACTCTTCCCGACGCCGAAACTTTGATTGTTGTTTTTTTTATTGTGACGTTAAGTGTTAACGTTCGGATTATCATTGCTAAAAGTCATTGTTGATTCAAAAACAAAACAAAGAAAAACAGAATAGCGAGAATTTTACTACAAACAGAAGAATAATACATTGGGCTGTCTGTTGCAAGATATATTGACACTACCCCAGACTCCAACTTTATATAAAGGCAACTGTTCCACAGAATCTGAATATTACAAACACTAAACTTGAGAAGAACGTTAAAAAAGAACACTTAAGATGGAAATGGATATAGGAGTGTTGGTACTGGTAGCCGTAGCAACGTTATTATCAACGGTTGATGCTGAAAGCAATGACGTATACAGATACAGAAAAAACTTTTTCATTGGGAACCGAACATTTTCTGTTAACTATGTTGGGAGTGTCTTGCTACATCGAGATTGCAGCGGAATTCCTTACACGCATATAGTGCGACAAAGAGGCTGCTTTCCAGTGTATGTCAAAAACAATTTATGTGGCGGTTTATGCAAGTCAATGACTGTACCGAAACAAAATCAACTTTCAAGATATTCTGATAACGTAATTTCAACATGTGTTGCATGTGGACCTGAAAAGTTAGTAAGGAAAGAAGTTCATATGTTGTGCAAGAGAAAACACCGGTCAGGTATAAACAAAAGCAAGTTTCGAGTGGTAAAAAGAGTTGTGAAAGTAATTAAAACTTGTTCATGCCAAAAGTATAAATGCTCAAATTACTTGAACGAACATGGAAACCTACGACGGTAATCGTGGTAGAAATTTAGAATTGTGTGTTTTAACATGAGAGTATATTGTTACGCCTTCTTGGCGAAAATCTATTGTTACGCCTTCTTGGCGAAAATCTATTGTTACGCCTTCTTGCTGAGAACGTTGTTTAACTTTTATCACCTTTTTGATGAAGGAATTGAATTTCTAGTGAAATATTATCTCATCTGAAAAAATTATTAGCGATTTTATTTCGAATGCGTGCGAATGCGTCAATAGTCACCATGACTATTGACTATAGGATCCGCATTTGTTAGTATTTCTAGAGACCTCACAAAATACAATGTTTTTGAGCTAAAGTTATACCAAATATCTTCTTTAATAACCGTGAATTTTCCTACTGAAAACGCCATTATAAACTCGCGATATAATCATAGTAATAACCCCCGTCATAATAAAATTCATCACGTCGTGCTACCAGCTAGGCAAGGATCTATGAAATACCGATGCATAAAATATGTACAATGGGCGACCTCCCATAGAAGGCTCCATAGCCTAACGGCTTGTGTGATATACTTTACGCTGGCTTCATATTTTTTAATAAAATCAATACATACATATAGATTAGATATATTTACTTTTTTTGGAATCATAATGTGGGGGGAAGTAGCCACAGGGAGAAGTTTAGAAAACTAATATTAATTCAGAAGCACATTATTAGAAAATGTATAAACACTCAACACTAAAATGATAAAAAAATTTTCAAAGGTCGACGCATATATATGTCCACCTTCTTGTTTTTAATCACGATGGCATAGTTATGCTACAATCATTTAATAACAAAGCAGTATAAACGTTTTTTTTATCTAATAATACACTGACTGGTGAATGTTGCAGTTAGGTCGTAATCAAGGACATATATACAGAGCTGTTTTTTAATTTAATTAATGAAAGGGATAGAATTTATAATTCAGTAATAAATCCTTTTTGTGATTTTTATATCTCGTTTTTAAACATATAACGAAATTTAGCATAATTAAAGATCTCCACATGGAAAACAGAGTATAATTAAAACCAGAGCTGTTCTACCAAGACATGGTTTTACTTCAAAGTCAAGATGCTTTTTCTACTTCCTGGATAAACGACAAATTTAAACGAAACCTTATGTTTAATCCTTTCACGTGTTTCCGATGCGACAAGATTAGATTTTAAAGGAATTTTTATTATTTGATCTATTTTTTCTCCAGCTTACTTGTATCAGGCTTGCACTAGGGTTTTCCTGAAAATGCATCCAGTCCTGAAAAATAAGTTGGAGGAATTATTAAAGTACTGTTGGTGCATAAAATAATATTGCTTCTTCCTGACTTGTTCAAAATATCCCTTCAAGTTTACCTAACTAATTATTATAGAAAGATATTTTAATGTTGACATGACCTTCAAAGAAGCGAAATGAAGAAGTAACTAAATAATTTAATGTCCACAAAAATAGATTACTTGCTAATTTTTGCAAAACTTAAAAAGTTTGCGGGTTTTTTTGCACAAGCGGCATTTGTGTAGGTAGAAAATATAAACAATAGAGCACAGTAATCAAAGAAATCCATCCTCCAATAATGAAAGATTTGCTTTAAATTGGTGAATTTTTTTAAGAAGAATTAGAAAAATATAGTTTAATTCGTGTCTTTCTTGGATCTTATGCTTCCCGAAATATCTTTAATCTTTATTAGTAGCCATTTTATTCTGTGTGAATCCAGCTCTCTTACCTACACAAAAAACCTTTGTTCTCAACCCTCTTTTTGTTCTCAAAAACAACCCTCTGTACGCGAAGAGTGGTTTATATAAAGCACTCAATTATCTGTCGTATCAGTGACCTTAAAAAACAAAGACGGCAGCCTCTACGCTAGTAATTTTATTTATTTTTAAAACGCATGTGCAAATCAGGGTGACCCCTAAAACAAAGTTACCGTTCTCCCTTCGACTCGAAAAGGGTTATTTTCAGGTTGTAGGAAGAATGTCGAATATTTTAAAGATGTAAAAATGTTACATAGAAATACTACTGATAAAACACGCAAAGAAGCGAATATAATTTTTCATTCTAAATCTAGTGTGTTCAACGACTTATTGTTAGTTTTTTCGTCAGTTAATATTTTTCGCAATTTTAACATTTCACGTTGTCGCTTTCGTTTAATTTTCGTGTAATGAATTTTTGGCGCGCTTTTTATATGACATGTTTTCATAAAATAGTAATAGTTTTCTATATCAACCGTAATAATAGTAGGAAAAGCGGTTCGTAGGCCAGCGTTTTTATCAGAATTTTCGGACTGCAAAATCTTGTGACCATACAACATTAACAAGGTGGTATAAAACACTTGGTGTAAAAAAAGGAACAGTTGGTCAGGAAATGAAAATCAATTTGGTGCCAAATTTTCTCGTTATACAAGGTCTTTTTCATCACTCTATAGGGGGTTAGCACTTTTCTATGCTTTTCCTGAAAAACCCTGATCCGTACAGGGCTAAACTATTCTTTAAATTAATTTCAGAAATAATTTTTTTAATACTCGGAATAACGTTCAAAATTCCCCAGAGCACACATAGCACACACACGCAGTTTTACGGAACAGCGATTTTTCGGAACACAGATAAGCAATTTTGCGGAACACAAATAAGTAATTTTACGGAACACACATAAGCAATTTTACGGAAGACACACACGCAATTTTGCGGAACATACATAAGCAATTTTACGTGAAAACGAGCTTTAATATAGCAAAAAGCAATAAATAAAAGTGTAAGTGTTTTAGCATCATGGTTATTATTCATACTTTATTCTTCAATCTTGGAACTTTAATTTTTAAAAACTCTATACTTATAAACAATGTATTTTGGTTTGGTTACACTAAAAATTCTTTTCAGCATCCATTACTGCTCCAATTTTGGATATATCAGAACACGCAGGGTCGTCAACAATATTTATAAAAAATAAAATAAAAATAAACCCAAAATGCCTTAAAAACAATTTAGACTGGTTTAAATTTTCAAAAAAGAGGCGAAAAATATTAAATTTGGCATTATAGAAGGGGAAAAGTTAAAAATTTCCTCTGCCTGATCAAACACAACCATGTTTATTGTATCCTCAATAAAATATTGGCCGATACACTTTAATTTTGTTGACGGCTCTTAGCAAGTACTAAATGCACAAAAATATATTAGAACTTATCGCCTAATGGCAATCCTGCATTTAATGCTTCAATGTTATGTTGCACTACAGAGTTTATGTTTTAAACGCGAAAAGTATGCATGTTTTTTTTTTTATTTTCATGTTCACCATGACTTTGTAATTGGTAGGAGTGTACATTTTGAATATACTTCGACCTCAGGAAGTATTGTCCTGGATATTACCAACATCTTTCTAATTATCCATGTTGTTGCGCCACGTCTTAAACGAAGTAGAATTTATTCGAAGTAGCTATGATGAAACCAAAAATTTTACTAATAACTTTGAATTATCATTTTTCTTATTTTTCTTGTTAAATCCTAGATCCGGGCTCAAGAAGGCGATTCACTTAGCTTCCTGAAGATATAATGTAAACCTTTGGAATATGATAAACAAAAATGTCTCAGGAAGTGGTGGAATCAACATGGCTACTTTATAAACCGAAAAGGTATATTTGTTTAGAGATGCTAAAAGTATTTATGTAATAAAAAACCATATTTATTTTTTGGAGAATAACCACAGAAGGGAGAAGGAGGTTTCTGTACATAAAAAACATTTGGTGAGTGTGCAATAAACAGTATAACTTCCTATAAGTTCAAAGACGCCATTTCTTGTACATTTTGACATCAGACGGAAGCACAGTCACTATCACTTTCTTCCAATGCATTGGAAGTCAAAGGTTAAAAAACATTTTCTAAAAATAATATTTTTTTCTATTTATAACCGCGGATGTAAACTTAAGATGCTATATTAATAATTCCATTTTAATTGTTATTTAAAAAAAAACTTTTCCTTTTGTTATTTTTTTCTGATTGGTTGCTAAGGGATACAATGCATGTTGTTTTTACATTTTTCTAAAGTTTATAAAATTTCAGTACTTCATTTGACTATGTGGAAGTCAATAATCTTTTGTTTTTAGGAATTGAGTTGCTTAGGTGATCTGGTTTGTATTAAGATAACTTGCAAAAATTTATTTATCGACGAACATTTCCTACGTCTTTCCAAGATTTCGGACATTTATAATTTTGGCAAGCACAATTTTCCACAACTTTTACCATCTTCTTCTGCACTCGAAATTTACTAATTCTAGTATCCATTCGATTTTTTCGTTTGCACAGCATCCAGACGACTTTCTGAACTAATTTACCTGGACCACACGCGACACATGTTGAAGTATCATTGTCCAAATATTTTGACTGTTTATTTTGTTTCGGTATGGCCACTGACTGGCACAAGCCACCACATAAATTATTTTTGATGTAGACAGGGAAGCAACCCTTCTCTCGAACAATATGTGTGTAAGGGATTGCACCACAATCTCTATTTAATAAGATATGTCCAATGTAGTTGACAGAATATGTCTGGTTACCAACGAAGAAATTATCTCTGTATCTGTATACTTCATTACTTTCTGAATCTCCTGCTAAAAGTAAGGTTACGTGAACCAATACTAGCACACATTGAATCAAAGCCACCTTCATATTTTAAATGCACTTTTCCAATTCTTCAAAATCGCCGCAAATGGTAATACAAAATTCTTGATAAACTCTCACAACACGAAGTATAGACTTGTGCACTGTTATTTAAATTCCACCTATATATGATTCTCTGTTAAGCTGTTTACTCTTGCAAGGACAACCCCACAATTGCAATAACTCGATGCTTTATTTTTTATATAAGAAAGGTTTCTATATATACATATGACGTAACGAAGGGAGAAGAAAACAAAGCTTCGGCGTCGAATAAAGTGGCTTGCTTTGTTTGTTTACTTTTGGATTCCTTGGTGTCGCACGAGATCTAAATAATAAAAATCAAATATAACAGTTAATCATTGTCATTGTTGTTCATGTCATCACCTTTCATCCTTCCATAGTACCCTAGTTACGGCTAATATGTATTGTTGTGTCGCTATAGAAGAGAATTGTCCAGCTCCTTTGTGATCAAGGTTGTTGAAATGGGACAGGAAGTAACAAGATCACTACCATCTGATCAGAACTAGCATAAAAAACAGGACCGAAAAACAATTTTTACCATTAAAGTCGAAGATAAAGCAATCCAAGCAATAGGCGTTACATAAAAAAAAACGCATCGCTACTTTGAATTTGCTTTTACAGGCAATTATGGCTTCAGTAGGTTAACTGACCTTCTAATCGTTGGCGACATTTTGCGCGAAGTTTGTTGTGCTTAGTTGAATTTTCATTTCCTTCACTCTGAGATATATATTACGTATAATACATTTTATACTTTTCAAGAAAAATAAATTAATCCCACAAAAATTAATAAGAAAATAATTGTTGTTGATGCTTGTAAATGCAAAACCCAGTATTAATTGATTGAATGAAGTTCCGTAACATATTCTTAATATTTAGCTTTTGAAATTGTGGAAATGTTTATAATGAATGATCCTATAAGTTTGTTCCTTTGGTTTTTCGAACCAAATCTTTGACCTATAACAAACTTATGCGTTTTTTTGTACACACGTTCTGATAAACACACGGTGTGATTATAAATGCAGCTCCAAGCATTATATGGTTTTTTACTCTAAAGAAGATAATTAATAACTAAAAATATAAGATTTCGTGTTTCCCAATTAAAACTAATTACAAAATGTAATCAAATCAATGTTTGCATCATGCAAATGCTGACACCACTGGCCATTAAGAAGACTGGATCGAATAAAACTGATGATGCAACAAAGGCATCGCGAAAGGAAACCATGAATGTTATTTCCTGATAATTAGAGAGTATCTGCATATTGGGCCACTGTACTTTTGATTAATGTGCTTGTGAGATAGTTGTAAAGTTTCCAATGTCATGTTTCCTCACTTGGTACTTTGGAGGGTTGGAGGGGAATTGACGGACGTAGGAAAGTGTTATTATCTCACCCAAAATCAATTGTTTTCGTTGTAACACTTCTAATATAGATTTTTAAAAAATCATCTCTTCCAAACTAATTATACACTTGTCCCTGAAGTATTGTCAGCAATCATAAATTGAATCAATAAAAAAATGTTAAAAAATTAAAAAAAAATTTATTCAGCAAAAATAAAGACGCTCGCATTGTTTCTTTGATGTGACTGTGCTATATTTCATATTTAAGACATTTGTCTTTATTGTATTCTATAGGGTTGGTGAAACTACCCTTCGCTCCTTTTGAAACAAGCTTGTTAGTAATACTAAAGAACCGACCCGAAAACCGTTTTAATTCTCAACACGTTTATCGTATGTAAACACGGACGGCCGACATATTGTTTTCTTTGGTTTTATTTCTTAAATGGCTTATTTAATAACTATTTTCAAAAGATTTAAAACCACGAATAAAATGCCATATTTTGTTTCACTACCTGGGAGTAGCAAGAGCATAAACAGCAGTATTTGAATAACTTGCTTTCATGAAATGGATAGATTGGTTTACCTACCTTTTGTTAAGACATCGCAACCCCGTTTTGTCAAGTTATTTCGAACATATTATGACCGGGGGCTTATAGTACGTCGCAGGGAACAAAATGGCAGCAATAAATTTTAGCTTATTAGCAGCTTTTCCTGTGACGATATCTAAACCTTATGGTACTTGCTGAATTTCACTATTTATCTATTAGACACCTGCATCCCAAAATTTTTGGTGCCATACCTCTTAGAGCCTTTGATATTGGCTATTGCTCGAAACTGCCCCTAAAAATTTCTATGAAATCCTTTTAATCAGGAAATTAGAGTAAATCTCGTAAGGATTATTTTTAGAAGTCGAATCCTTCTGTATGTTTTGGACACGTGATTAATGGGACTTTCTGATCTTTTCGGATTTCACCCAAAAATCGTGAAAAACAGAATCGGGCAATTTTTTAAAATTTTTGGGCGAACTATGTAAAAACCGGAATATATGTTAAATAACTTTTAGAAAAGTTAAACAGGTTATAAAAATTTGCTTAAGCAGGTAGTGGTATTTTAACGAATTGAAAGCTTTCGGTGACGTCACAGAAAAAGTGCTGACATAAGCAAAAATTTATTGCTACCATTGTGCTTCATTTGTGACGTACTAGAAATGTGCCAAGTTCGAAGAAACCTGCACCAAATAGGGTCAAGTGTTAAAGCAAAACAGGTCAAACATTCCACAGCGCTACGAAATTACTGAATTTTAAACTCACATGCAGGCAGAACAGGCGTGAAATACCCAAAAAGTTGACAGCTATCCAGCATGATTTTTTAAAAAGCAACAAGAATTATCCAGCTAAAATGCAGTATATATGGTAAAAAAAAGTGCAAGTGCAGCACGAGTTTTATTTGAGTCGAAGTTGCGTTAAAGTTGTGGATATAATCCTGCCCTGCTCTTTTGCTAATCAAGGCTTACGCAGCCCTTACCAAAACTTTCATTTCAGGTGCGAAATGAAAATACTATTTCCGATTCTTGTCTAGCCCTTATGGCGCATGTAAACTACAAACTCGATATAAAGAAACTTCATGTACACCATAGTCTATAGAAATAATCATCTATTTATATAGACTATGATGTAAACGCAACGAACTTTTATATTGGTTTTGAATCTAATTTCGGGGTATGTTAAGGTTACCTTAAATGCCTTGCACGTTTTCTTTAACGTTCCAAAAATCTTATAAATTTCCCGATTGATGCTGTTTATTGAAAAATCTTCCTTGTTAAATAAGTAACGGTAATTTTTGATTTTTTCTTATAAAAAACTTTATGTGATACTGAAATACACCTCTGCACGTATTGCACGCAACACATTCTTGCATAATTACACATTCTTGCATAAGTTAAACAAAGTTGCAATGTTTATTAAAATGGCGCCAATCTTAATTGGTTATTAGAAATCATGCAATTTTATTTTCACAGTATATTTTGCATTCAGTTTTGGCGGGAATCTGCTCTCCACCTTTGTCGTAACTTACGAAATAACTAAAGAAATGCGCTCCAGCTTTTTAACATTGCGAAAAAGGTTCAAAATTTCGCAGCGATTTCGTTAATTTTAATATTTACGAACTGATCCTCTCCAAATTTTTGTTGTTGTTCTACAGTCTCCCCAAGCTTCACCAAATTTATTATTTTTGAACGCACTTCGTTTTAAGAAAATTCTTTTTTTCTCGCAACTACTTTTAAAAATCTAACTTGTTGTGAGAGCAAAAGAACAGAGTATTAAACACATACTACAAATACTTCAAACAGCACATTGATTGCGGTACAGAAGCCGAAAAGATTTTTTTCTCGTAATCTTTATAATCCGGAAACATCTTATTTTACTGGCCATAATGCAACACGTGATTAGCTCCTTTCCGGCACAAAGAAACTCCACTACGTATAAATTCTCATTTTTTTAAATCGCTATTTTAGCGGATTCGTTAAGTGTTAATCACCTAAGCAATATATTACTAAAAATTTAAAATTGCTTATAGAAAAAAATATACATTTTTTAATTTTAGCTACTTACAGACTACATCAAATACCAATACCGTGTCTTTCGTCGTCTTCGCATGAACTGGGTTGATTCATGCAATCAGCCTTTTTATATCTTTAGTATCAATCAACAAACTCATTTGTCATGCGAAATGACATACCCAAGTCGGGTTTTTATTGACGTTCATTATTGTAACTGTTTCACATTGATTAAAAAATAAAACTTCTGTTCCAGTCACTCTCCTTTTTAACCGAGAGAAGAACTGGGTAGGAAGTCGAAGAGCATAACGATATCGTTAACTGGTAAACATAACTTTTTTTGATAGTCGTTACATTAATCCGATTATTAAAATGAGTCTCAGTTTAATTAAAACAGATTTCCGGTAATATGCTCACGTGAGATTAGTATCAAAATTAACGAGAGAATTTTAAGTGTAGGTTTATCATACTGCGAAAATAAATCTCTATATAAATTATTTTGTTTCAGTTAAAGAAAACAATTTTTTCTTTGAAGGTTTTAATTAAATAGATAATCGTGATCTATATTCTAACTCAGTGTCTGTTTGTGACTTAAAGATGGTAGCTGCGTGTAGCGGTGGGTGTAATTTCAATGAAGTTTGCTGCAGTATTGATGACACTAAACTCGATATTAGTGTATTACTTCTTTATTATCTTAAACAAAAAATAATGCATCTTTTTTCAATGGAAGTGTAATTCGTTGTTCTAAATTCCTGCCACGTGGTGATAGAATCAAAATCTTGACCAATTTTATATTTCTTTTATTTTTTATGCGTTTTTTTTCTATAAAAAACTGTTTTATAAGAATGTTAAGGTTGGGATTCTAATAAAAAAAATTAATAACAAATCTTTTCATAGAATAAAAATATAATAATTAATTTTTCATGTCAACATTAATATTGTGAGCTTTTGGGCAAAATCATCCTGAAATATTTTCAACAAATATCTCAAATATCTCAGAACATCCTGTTGTTTAAGCAGTTCAAGTAAAGAATACTTACTAAGTTCAAGTAAAGAATTACACCTGCAAAAATAATAAAATTAATGTGGAAAAAATATAGTCTTTAAATAAACCTTAGTAAATAATTGTAGAAATAATTTTCTTTTTTCTTAAATGGTTTAATTTTTGAGGTCAGTGTAAAAAATTTATGACGTCAACAAAAAAATTGACATCAAGATTCTCTTTATATTACTAAAGGGCAGGTAAACAAATAATTAATATAAGAGAATTAATTCTCTCTAAAATTGATTTTTGCGAATTTCGCGAATTTCGCGAGTATTTATTAAATTCGAGAAACCTAGTTTCTGCTAATTTTGTTCTTGTTATTTTCAAATTTGAACTTGTTTAAAAAAAATTTGCATTACTTAGAATAATAGTCGTTTATACAGCCTTATTTTCACTTTCTTTTACAAAATTTTTTACAAAAAATAATTTTTTCAAATTAAGCAATATTCCAAAAAAAATAAATAATAATAATAATAATAAAAAAAAATTGGATAGTAAACGACCATACAAGCAATGAAACTAAATAAATATAAATAAATATAAATATTTTTTTTTTTGGAGACAGAAATTGATGACAAATTGTTATTTAATCTATGAAAAATATTATTTACAGAGGCAAAATTTGGTGACTTTGTACACATTTTTATCGAAAAGGTAACAAGTCCCCCATATATAGAAGTATCAAAGTATTTTCTGCGAATGTGTGTTTGTTATACAGGATATGTCCGCAGAAAGTATATAAACACACTAAATTATTACATGTTGTCACTACTTTGCTAAAAGCCGTTGCAAACACCCTGAAATATCTTACTTTGTTTTCCTGTAAAAACTCTTCTTCTTATAACCTTACTA
Organism: Hydractinia symbiolongicarpus; assembly: GCF_029227915.1. NCBI lineage: Eukaryota > Metazoa > Cnidaria > Hydrozoa > Anthoathecata > Hydractiniidae > Hydractinia > Hydractinia symbiolongicarpus. The sequence goes on from NC_079878.1 coordinate 12,199,723, forward strand.
TATGATTTGATTTGAGAGATAAATATCTAACAGAACAACTTTTTGTTTGTTTCTGAGTATTTGTTTAAAAAATAGCTGCGCTTGCCTTAATGAGCCACAATTATGAAGATAGGAAAATTGATGTTCTGTCACCGGAAGTATGGTCAGCAAGATGCTCAACCTTGAATTTAAGGATTAAACTTTAATTGACTGAATTTACATGAAAATTGCTAAAAGGATCTTTCCAGCAAAATGCCAAAATGGACACCAGACCTTGACTTTAGGTAAATGCGAATCAACCAAAATTACCACCTTCTTCCCCACCTTGCATTTTTTGAAATATGTACATCTTTTTTATATAAGTATCACCATTAATTTATTAAGCGTTGGTTTAACATCAAGCATATTTTAAACAATGTAAAAGATTCCATAAAACTATTTTGTAAACGCTCCGATCATTGCATATTTTTATATCGATAAAATGAGGCATACTTTCAAAGTTAAATGTCAAAAACAAAACCTGTTTTTTCTTGAGAGAAAAGATATTTTTTCTTTTGATTCACTTCAACACCAAGATTTTTAACCATCCCTTTCGATAAAGCATCCGTAAAGAAGGAAAACCCAAAAAATTGCCTTTTTAGTACTTCCTATCCATGTTTTAGTCAGTTATATGCCAAAGTGTACACTTCCCAAACAAAAATAAATAGAAAAGGTAAATCAGAAAATATGTTGTTCAAAAAATGGAAATAATTTTTATGATTACTGGGTTGGTCTAAAATATACCAATTTTACACTCTCTATAAGAAATTTCAGCCTCGTGTAATATACTTACTTTTTAAGAGAATGGGGGCTGGGGGAGGAGAAGTTGTGATTTTGAAAACAAGGTGCACTTTTGAGTTTTAAATACCAACAAAATATTGCGTCAGTTGTTATTGTTTCTTATTTGTTTTTTTATTAACGGAGAGGACTAAGAAGATTGATTCGAAAGAAGAAGGTTTCTTAAGAATGAAGAAAAACCTTTCGCCTCACTTTCAATTACATGCTACAATGTTACGATTGTTGTAGCTTGTTGTAGTCATTTTAAAAGGCTGTGATCTTATCCAAAAATGTTTCCAGAGCAGTAATTAAAAAAAGGGTTACTTGGATAACTAGCAATTAGATAACAAATACAATAACTCTTGCGTCTCAACACAAGGATAACTTATTGGAATAATGTATTTCTTCCTGCTCTGCAAACTACATCTAATTTTTGGTAGTCCACCTCGTGTGGTGGCTGAATCATAGTACCGCCATGTTTATGGAAGGCATTGTTACCGGAGAAACAAATTGTCGCAACGAAACAGTTCATGTGACGGTTTTTTGGGGGAATTGTACAACATTGACGTTTATTTGAAATAATGGCAATTTTTTTTTTTACTAAAAGAAATACAACGCTTGCGTGATTATCAAGGTTCAGGTCTACACGACATATCTTTTTGTTGAAAGTGTCTCTTTTCTGGTTCGCAGTGGCTGTAGTATTCTCTTTATTTTTTAGAGTGGCTCTAGCTATATTTTAAAAACCCAATAAAAATTTTTTGTTCAGATGTATTTCCAGATATCATTGATAAAGAAACTATTTTATTTTTATTTATCTGTGTATTAATATGAGTTAATAAAAAAGTTTTAATTTTACAACCCTCAATACCTTTACATTGTTGATTTCCGCCAGCGAAGGCGGAATCTTTAAAATCGCCTGAGGAGGTAGAGAGATAGATAGATAGAGACAGCGCAGCTTATCCAGGCTAAAGATGGTAGAAAAGCTGTGCATAAACTGTGTGTAAACAAAAAAATTTTAAGGGCATCCAACATTCATCTAACATTCATCCAACATTTGTCCAACAATTCATTTTTAATGTTGGATGGAATGTTGGAATCGTTTGCCCCAGCCTTTATATTTCAATGATATTGTAAAAGTGTATCAGGGCCTTTACAATAAGAATTGAGAATACTCAATGATTTGTTTACCCCATAATTCTCCGTTTTCAAGATTAACTTCAAATTTTAAAATCTTCAAGCCCCTGGTCTTCTTGTTCTATTTAAAAAACCTACTAGATATTGTCAAAGACCACTTGAATAGCTTATCGAGGGAGTTATTAAAAACATGTGTGCTTTTTACATAGAAACCTCAAAACGTAAATAACAACAACAATGTATTTCATCTACTTTAAAATTTATTTTCATTACAGAAACCGTGTTTGTCTTATGAAGATAAAGTTAATATGATGTCTTCTCTTCCCTTTGTGCAGTTTGGATGGGAAGTGATTTCTTAAATACTTTACCATATATTCACACAAAGTTTCTAAGATGCGTTATCAAGTAACCTCTTGGTGTGGCTTTCTTAAAGCAGCCTTACCAAAACAGAATATGGTGGAAAAGTACATTTCTTCTTTCAAGAATTAAGAATTATTGAGTGTGCAACACGCCCAAGGTTTTTCAACGTCCGTGACACATAGTAGGAAGATAGTCAGGAACGAGTTGGGAACGAGGTTGTTCTTTGCCAACTTTAAGCCTAACTATTCTGGATCTGTTAGGCTAATTACAGATTAATCGAAAGACTTTGCGTTCTATCGGCAGGCTAACAAACAGAATGCAATTTCCAAAATTTGACCACTAGTCAGGTTGTTAAGAGGAAATGCTTTATTACTTTAGAAAAATCTGTCTAAGGAAATTAGGTCACATAATCCGTTTGTTATGTTCATGACGGACTGCATTTTCATTCATTTTGTTCTTCCTGAGGAGGTTGAGAGTGCATAGTAACATCAACCCAGCGGCTTTGTTGGTAAATGTATAGACGTTTACTCATACAGAAGCGAAAGCATTACACCGCAACTTTACCGCACGTATTAATACACATTTCTGATTTTCACATACTTCTTTGAAAACCGATGACCACTTCACACGGAAACAACTTACGTTAACGGAAAAGGAACTCCCCTTGGATGACACGTAACATAATTTCAATTTCTTGCTGGTGTGTGTGTGTCCATCAAGAGAAAAGTCATACAAAATAATAAATGACAGAAAGGCGTCGGAGTTTCATTGATTTTAGTAGGTTAACATTTTCTTTTGTGCCCAAGAGCAACAGAGCACAGAGCAACGTCAAGGTCATGTTGTTCTCAGTTACTTTTTGAAGTTTGCGCAAAAGTAGAATGCGAGCGTACGACTTTTTCAGATGTGTAACAACCTTGGTCCCAAGGCATCTTGTACTTTTCCGACATCGCAATCGCCGTATTCGTGTCAAAAAGATACAAGATACCCTAGGGTCAGGTTGAGATGTTTAGGTCAGGTAGCTAGGGTATAAATGTGCTCACTTTTTAACATTTTTAAATTACGAAAACACTCGCACCAGCATTTGGCGCAAAGCAAAGAGGGCAATCCTGACGTCAGCAATAATTTACTCATTTTAACAGTTTGGCCCTAACTTTGTTGAAACATCAAACGAGTGAAGTGTTTTAGAAATATCAAGGAAACAAACACTCAAACATGTATGGTTTATGTAAAAGTTGATAAAAATTCCGACAGTGATACACTAACGGCGCTGTTTTCACGATAAAAAGAAAAATGACGGGATGTTACATTTTTTTTAAATTTTAATAGTTAAAATAATGTAAAAATAATCATCCTATAGCAATCTTTACTCAAAGAAAATTTGAATCCACGAGTTACACGCGCTCTTCTTTTAAAGAAAAGTAGAATAAACCAACAAGCGCATAGATTTGCCCTACATTCTTACTAAAAACAGAACAACCTTGCTTACAGATCTGAAGAAATCGAATAATCAATAGAGAATCAGCTTCGCACAAAAATAGAAAAACTTGACAAAAGCGTGTACATGTTTTATTTTGACTTCATTTTGAGTCATGTAAATGGTTTCGCATACGTAAATGGTTTCGCATGTTTTAGAAAGAGAATGAATTGGGCTAAACAACGGCACTTAACAATAACCATGTGGGACTTGCCCTCAACCACCATTTGCGGCTCAAATTTCAGGAGCTGATTATTTCTCGACCGAAAAAAGGATCTTTTTTAGCAAGAGAATTCCAATATATCCAATTGGTTTTTCGGATAACTAGCAATTAGAAAATAAAAAGGGTAACTTTTTGGAATAATATGTTTCTTCTTGTTCTGTAAAATATATCTAATTTGTTCATTTTTTTTATTAAAATAATGACAATAAATTCATAGCAGATTGTTTTGTGCTTGTGTTTTTGTGTCAAACAGCTTACAATTAATGCGCTACTTACCTTCCCTAAGATACTTATCTTAGGGAAGGTAATGTCAGCAAGAGACCTGCCAATATATATCAATACACATATCATTCGAGTTGGCAGTTTAAGGTACCGTGAATTCCGCATACATTTTACCATAGCCTGGCGTAATATAGTGCGAAAAAGAAGAAGAAGAAGAAAAAAAGAGAGAAAAGAAATATATATACAATTTCCATACCTTAGCAGCATATGTGTCCTCTTCTCTGCAGCCACACGATCAATGTAATGGTCTATCTAATGAGGTGCACTGATTTATATACGACATATAGCGGTTGTTTATTTAAGAGAAGGAAATGTATTTAAAGAGATGACAAAAATAACAGCTAGCCCTACTCGAGTAAGAATATAAAATTGAATCTTAAAGTAGTTACTGTGGGTCCCGAATTGTCACGATATTTTTGGTATGTCTGTCTGTCTGTTCGTTACGTTTCCATTTTGCACATCACATGTTCATTCTGATGAGAAGGCGTGGGTATAATAATAAAAAAATTGTGATGAGAAGCTATTAGAGCACATGTTTTTAATCCTAATAACCAACGTGTCAAAGCAACAGGGCGCTCTCAAGTATTTTTATTCTCATTAACCAGTGTTAATGTGGAAAACATTCCTTTTTATAATAGTATTTTACGAGAGCTCCACTATTTTAACTTGAAAAATTAGTATATAATCTCCAAAAAAAAGATTCCAAAAAAATAAAATAAAAGTTGGAAAAAGTAACAACGTATCAAACTAAGCCCAAAAAAAGTGATGAAACAATGTTGAATTCCCTCATCACGAATACTAAATCAATTTAAATCTTTCTATTTTGTTAGGGTTACTTCTTACCCGGTTTAAGTTATTACTATTCACATAGTTAGAAATTCAATACATCAACCAACAATTTTTGTGTTTCCGTTACATTCCTGTCTCAGTTTACTAATAAAATCAAAAAAGCAAATTACACATATATTTCTTTTCTTTTATACATCTGTTTCATCTTCCGTCAAAAACTCTCCTTCGCTTTGCAGTTTTGGTCGTTCCATACGGTCTTGGAAAGATACTGATTTCTCATGTAAAATATGTAACCCAGTACTAAGATTTGGTTGAGCATTATTATGCGATTATGCGATTAATAAAAAAATAAATAGAAAGTTATGCTCTTATAAATAGTCATATTTTAATGTTTTATTGTTTTGCGTTCATTTTAACTAACCATAAAATCAAGGTTTAAGGTTTGGCCCCATATTTTTTACTAATGCAGCTATTAGGCTCCGTTTAAGTGGTAGCGTGCTTTCGCCTAAGAAAAACGTTGTTTATTTTTAAAGTTTCATTAACCCATGCAATTGCATTCTTTCACCAAGCTCGTTCCCAGGGCTTTTTGTCTCTTATCGGCGGTGCGCTTTTTAATTGCCGTCCGATATGAAAAAAGAGACAACTTGTCCTGGGATCGAGGTTGATTCTTTCACAAGATCACAGGACGTTTTCTGTTTGTTTAAGGCGGTCTGATTGAGTACAGTAGCTACCGTCGCATTTTTTTTCTTACTTTTAACTAATTTTCTAAAGAAATCTTTTGGATGCTTTTATCTGTTGTTATCCTAGAAAAGTTTCTAAAAAATAAGAAATCTTTAAAACCACCTATCGCAAGCGACTGGGAAAAACATAATAAATTATTTTCTTAAAAATATAAAATATTCCAAAGGAATAGAAGTATATTAAAAATGATTTAAAAGAAAAAGGTTCGAATTACACAAAACACGTCACGAAAACCCCATTACCAAACCCCAAATTATTATAAATAATTTAGTACATAAGCATTGATTCGCCTTGTTATTGTTGCAGTGTGAGGACATTTGTTGTCGTTGGACTAATTCTGGTCTTTAAAATATTTAACTTAGCCAATTAGTCACGTGCTATAAATATTAATAATCTCAGCACAGCACTCAGTTTCTCAAGTGGCGGTTTTTCGTGAGAATATTTGAGGAATATAGATAAGCGGTGGTAAGAAATTTAAACTCTGAGGAAGTAACGTATAAGTTCATTCAAATGACTAAATGATGGTACCACTTACTGGATTTGTAACAGCTCTCTGATGGAAATACATCTATCATTTTAACATAAAACTGTTGGTCCAGGTTTTACTTAATTCTTAGAAAGAATTCTATAGCTGAGCTAACCAACTTAATTAACTTCTCAATCACCTTGGATAACTTTTAAATAATGGTCTAAGCTATGGTAATGAATGCTGACAAAAATGTAGTATAAAGCAAAATGTTCGCCAAAGAGAACATTGTCGAAATACACTAATCTCAATTCACGATATAGGAATATCAAATTAATCAATTACTTAAAAAGTGGAAAAAAACTTTAATATAATGGTTTGTGAAAAAAAAAAATGCTTTCGATAAAAAAATTGAAGGTAATAAATCGGCACGATGGCGTTGTATTTTCTAACTCTATGACTCGATTTTTGAGGAAGCTAAATACATTCACCCACCGGACCGGGTCTACACCACATTTAGCGAAATTCTTGATTCATCAAATTAAATTCACGCCAAAAAAACCCCTCATTTCAGCCGATATCCAAATGAAATCTACATCATCTCTTTTTCTTTCTTTTATTCTTTTTTTTATATTCGCATTTATACTTTTTTTATATCTTTAGTACTGAGTTAATTGAAAGTGTATGCTATCACAAGACAAAGAGAGATAGTAGAAAAGAGAACGTGATATTAATGCGGATCGGGGGTGTTAATGCGAAACATTAGATTCTGTTTTATACGCCGTTAAACTTTGCAAGACCCCCTTTTCAACTTGCACAAGCACGACCTTTTTTATGTCAAATACGTGATGCAGTAAATTAACAGCAGCAGACAGTATCTTTGAACTACTATTTAAGCTGACCAATTTCACCCGCGCGCCCAACGAATTCATGACTATTTTAAACAGCAAAAGTATATAATTTCCGCCATTTTGACTGTTTTCATCAGGCCTCTTGTTTCCTTTACAACTTGCAAATTATCAAGTGGCCAGTATCAGCGTGTGATAACTCTTGACTTTAAACCCATGAAGTTTGCCTTGTTTCTGAAACAATGATCTGATGAAAGAGAACTTGATTATAAAGACCTCCTTATGCATCACCGGAGTACGATAATGAGAAAGAAAAGTCAAGCTGAAAACTCGAGATAGGACAATTTAGCACATTAAGTGTCCCATTGTGTCTAAAATTTTATCTTACAGATGACATGATAAATGTTTTTTAATCCATTCACATAAACATTCGGCACACCCCCTCCTTCAATGATCGTCTGCTATCAAATATTTAAACAACTAGTCGTTAGCCCGTGGAAAAATCCACGGGGACGCCCGTCCTTTAAATTAACCCGTTGCAACAAAGTGGACAGAAATATATCGCCTTTGGTATTGGTGCGCATTTTAAAAATTTCGTGTTTCCGTTACGGGACACGGCTTTCGCGGACACACAGACAGACAGACGGAATACGGCTATTATTAAAGAGATGCTGGAAACAAGTTTGTAATTAATGTCTCTCTTATTTTTTAATTAATGTCTCTCTTAGGCTTGTTTTACAGACGAACGGTTTTTTACTGCTTTACTAGAATTATGTACTTAAAATTAAAAAAAGTAAAATTTAAGGCATTAAACCCGTAGAAAGATCAAGTATTCAGCTTATATATTGAGTTACGTTTGTTTACAACTATGCAATATAGTAGAATAGTTTTCTCTGTTTCATTTTTGCAAAATATCGCCCGAGGTCTAAGTGCCGACCGAGCTTGCGAGGTCGGTGCAATGACTGAAGTTTAAGCTAGATAAAAATAAGAATTTTTGTTTAATATTCTTATAATAATATAATCCACTAGCACTACTTTCGTTAACACTCGAGGTCAAAATTCGAAACAGTCCTGTCTAAAAACAAACATTCTATGCACAATTCGAAAGTTCCTATAGAATAAATCTCTTTAAACAAAACATTACGTTCGGCACTTACAGAAGAATGTGAAAAGTTGAACGTGCAACTAAAATTTAGTTAATAATTTAGTCAAAATAGAGCATTGACTAGAAGAAAATGTCTAAGCTTTTATTTTAATACAAAGAGACAAGGAGATGGTAACTAATAAGCCCTGACAAAACATATACTCTATTTTATATAAGGTGACAGTAACCCTTTTACAAATCGGATTTTTTTTTTTTACATAATTAGTTAAAAAAAAATTTTTCAGACTATATATTCATATTTTTTCTGTTATAACACACTTGTCACGATTTTATGGCTTAAATACTATTATATTTCACCAAAAATATTCAGCCTCAACAATACTTCTTTAAAATAAAATTCATGAATAATAAATTAGTTCTGCCGAATATAGTTAAGTAATTATTAAAGAGAAACGTTAATAACAACAAAGATGGCGCATTGTTTAGAAATTTAAGACGATCTTCATTATGCTATACTGCACGAGCTTTAACTTTCGATAGCATTTTTGTTTTACTTTAAAATTTTCAGACATGCTTGGTGAACCATGCAGCTGATACGGTCTGCGGAAATCTTTTTTTTTCGGAATAATTTTCTTTGAACAGGTTCAATACAGCAGGGGATGCTAACAAAGAATCTTTAAAAAAAAAGGATATTGTTAAAAAATAAGAATGAACTAAAATAACCCGCAAACCGTTTTAACAGGGTTAATCCAAGGTTCATTTAAAAACACAAGCTGATGAAAAATAACGAGATTGTAAAAAGTTGGAGCTCGTAGAAGCCGATTTTTTCTTGTTTTTGATACATTTTTAAAAAGAAATTTCTGCTGACTCAGCAATTTTAGCGTTAAGTTAGAATCATTTTATTATGTATTAAGGCCTATATTTCTAGGAAATAATAAAAAAATAAATATAAATGAAACACTGAGTAAATAATTCAGCTATTTAGACAGCTAAAAAGGGGTTACTGCCACCTTAATTAAGAAGGCTTTAAATAACCGTTTTGTTTAATACCACATTAATTTGTGTTTTGAGTTATGTCAAGCACGTTACATGGTTTTCCAGGTGTCAATTGAGCTGAAACTAGGGCTAATTAATTATTAATTAATACATACTTTATAACCAAAAAAAATATCGGCAACTTTTTCGGCGTTCTTTAAAAAAATAGAATAGAAATAGAATCACTCGTGCTTAAAAATTTTATTAACCTTTTTGAGTGAGAAAGTCCTGAATAATCGAATATTTTTTGAAAAGACATAAAAATTGATTAATTTTACTGCGATCACAAAGTTTCAAGAACTCAGTTTTTCATAGCCTAACAGAGCTGGAGAACGAGAAATTTCTCTCACAGTCTACTGCGATACACTTAATTTTTCGCCTACACTTTTCATACGTTATTTGGTATTGTTGACTTTCATTGATCTGCACATATTGCAAAAAGAAAACTTTTTGAAGGTAGTTTGCTACTTGTACTTTATTAATCAATCTCAACGCAGTTTATGGTAAAAATGAAATCAAAGAAACGTATCAAGGACAACACATCTATCATGTTTCCAGGTCCATATGACTTTTTTTCTAAAATTTAAGGTCAAATATCATTATTTATTACATCTTATTTTTCTGTGAATCCCCTTCCTTTAAACATTTAAATTACTGCAATTAAAATCCTTTAATAAGGATTCCGAGACGAGGTATAATTTTCCTATAAACTTTTAAAGGGAAACCAATCGTGATATTATATAAGAAATACATTTCAAAAAACATCGAAAAAAATTGAAAAATTAGAAATACTACAAATATGTTTTATTGATAAATTAATGAAGAACACCCATTACGCTGTCCAATGACACGCCATATTTTGGACAAATCACCTCATTAAGAAGTTGGCAAGCAGGCGGATTATAAAACAAGAAATAAGACACCTTCTTATCAATTGCAAAATATTTGCGTAATATGATGTTTGTTGTCATATTGACGCAGGTCAAGTAAACAAGACTGAAACAAACAAAGAACAAAAACAGAAAATAAAAAAATTTAGCGTGAAAAAATTAACACTCTATTCAGTACACTTCATTGCGCATAATCATCTGAATTGTTCACACAATCCAGGAATGTGTGTTTGGTTTAGCCTTTCTTCGTCTCCGGATAAAAAATGAACACATTGGCGAATCTATTACGCAGAACCAGCTCTTATGCGCTCATACGTGAAGTTCTAAGCATATTTTCTTTTCTTAAACTAACTTCCAAATCTTTTTGATGTGCATTAACTGGCTAAGTATCGTTTACTGCGAGGCCAGGTTTTGTTGGAAAATCGACAAAAAATTTGAAGAAAGTTTTCGGTAGAGCTTTAGTTAGCAAATAAATATTGTTGACATATATTTTGTTACCTAAACGAGTGAAATGTTTTTGTATTTTTTGATTAGTAGCTAACTAGCCTAGCTAGTGTTTATGAACTATACCACTAGCCTAATTTCTCTGATGTAGCTAGATAGCTAGTTATATAGGCTAGCTAGCTACGGCAGAAGCTAGCTAGCTATAATTAGCAGAATAATCTAGCTTAATTTGGATGACGATTGCCTAATTAAGCTAACAAATTCCAAATCATGGAATCCTTTTTTTGCGAATCATTTGTTTTCCACCATTTTTAAAGCGCACGTGGCTTGAATCTCCTACAGTCTCTCCTTTAAATAAGTGAAAAAGTACGATGCCTTTTCTAATTATGTACATAGCTACTAAACCAGAGCTTAGCCTTATGAAGGTAAAATGATAGATTTAGTGTTTGTGTATCAAAGGGGGATAAACTGAGATTTTGAAAAAATGTTATATATAGCCTATATTGCTTCGTGTTACACTTAAATTAGAGAATCGCCTAATTAGCATAATTTGTTACTTAGCACCTTCCTTACTGCATATCAAAAAGGTGTGTGTGGGCAATATTACAATAAAGTACAATATTACATTCCCCCGTACCAAGAATGTTTACAAACCCTTGTTTAACCACAGAGGTAGAATGATAGTACAAAAAAACATTAGGTAATCCTTCAGCAGACCGTTTGTTTATATATCTATAAGAAGAAAAATGTTGCGATGGTATTGATTGTCACTTGATACATTTGGACATATCATGTGAAGTTGAAATAATACCAGAGAATCCTGCTGATTTATTTAGCTAAATTTTGAAGTAATGGAACCATACATGTGTATATATAGCTGTATTTGTAAATTTCATATAGCTATAAACAAGTTTTGGTTTACATCTTCCTTTTGCGCTTGCTCAGGCATTTTCCCGGGCGGGAAATGTCACGTGATACTTTTAATCCATTTACAGGTCCGTATTTCTCAGGGTAGTCAATATGATTTAAGGGAAAACACACCGTTTACTCAGTCACCTCTTCAAGTATAGGGGTCTAATTTTTCACAGATTCTTTGTTTTCTAACTTCAAACCTGTCATATTGTGTAGTTTTAGGTGAGTTTTGCTAGTTTAGCTTTACTTTAATTCAGATAATTGGAGTTCTTGTTTTATCAAAGCTTGTTTTGTGAGAGTTTGAGCGTGAAACGTGTGTGTTTTCTCTCCACCGAAAATTATACCACGTGACAATCTGACGGGGAAAAATTTTGTAAAAGCAGGACCATGTAGTGTAAATTCCCTATTTATAGATTACTTTTTTATTATAACAATGAAATTGACTTTTTAACTTTTAACTGGATTTCTTTAATCTGGTGATCTGTTGTTTATATTTTCTTCTTGTGCTAACATACGCAAATGGTATATACCTATAGATCCATTAAAATAATGTTTGAGTAGTTCTTATACAGTGAGTTGAAATGGTGTGACCTTTACATTTATAAATTTAGAAATTAACTTCTGTCGTTTTATAACCTATTTGACTATTTTACAATATGTACCTTTACACCACACAAATTTCTAAAATTTAGGCCATAATGTCCAATGCAAGAATGCATGGGATGAAGAGAAGTCTTTTGTTGCTCATTTATTTCTAATATAAGATAGAGTTATAATGAGAAAAAATGTTGTATATATTTAATATAGTGTATAAATAATTGTTTATTTTATGAAGTCTATTTCATATTCCTACACATGTTCTTTTTCTTTCATCGACAGATATTTATGACCATATTTTGGTTGATTTATAAGATTGAATTGTGTGCTCAAACCAACTGGTTTTCTTGTTGTTTTTGAAACTAGCAACTTAAATCATCTGTCGCCTTTCAACAGAATTTAATACAAGAAATAACACAAGAGAAATTCCATAATAAATTCGAATACACATAATACTTATATTTTCAAAGCGATAAACTCATGTTTGAACCTATATTTATGAAAATAAAACATTATTTATATTCTGCAAAAGATATTTATTTCAAAACATGATGAATAAAATTACATTCAGACACAAATTTCCCCGTTTAGCATTCCATCGCTCAGTTCATTCAGAATGCGTTTATTTACATCCCCGCGGAATTATATCACACAAGTTAGTAATTTACGGAACAGAAAGTTTTAATCGACACCGTCATGGCGGCGACCGTAGCACTACTTTTACCTTAACTATCTCGAGAATCAGAGCTCAGCACAACTTGTTAACAATCGTTAGTTCTCCTTTATCTCTGTTCGATCCGGGGTTTTTTGACCCTATTATGACGAAATCCGCCCCTCTCAATAACTTTATTAAGGTTTGTCGAAATTTTAATAAACTTGGCACTCTTATAATACGTCAAAAATGGAGCAAGGTAGTTTCGAGTAATAGCTAATATTTAAGCCTTTGATGGATATTTGACCTAGAAATGTGGCATGCAAATGCCTAATAGATAAATGTTGGAACTCAATAAGTATCATTGCCATGCAATGTAGCATAACGGAGTTATTAAAAAAAATGTCAAGGAAGCAGAACCCGCCCTCTCCCGGAATGTTTTATACAAAAAAAGGTAAAGACACATCTAGCAACAAAAATAACCTATAAAACATAAATTATTATAAATTTAAATTTAAAGCACCACTAGTTATACCATTCTGTAGAGTCTCCAATCAATTTCCATCTTTCTGGACCCTGTCTTTCCCATTCAAAATCTGTTGACTTTCCCATGCAAAATGCACTTATTACAATTAGCCGGAGAAGGGATGAAAAAGAAGAACAAAAGAAAAATATAAAGAAGGCAGAAATTTTCCTGATAATACTTTTTGTATGGTTTAAGGGAATGTTTCAAATTGGCTTTCATATACCATATACATTACGTATTTGTGTTATATTGTGATTTGCCACTACAACTTTCCTAGTAATGCTGATCGGAAGGTTTTCTACTTGTCATACTGTATTCGTATAAATTGTGCTGTGAAATTTTTGGTAATTAATTCTGCACATTTTAGTTGTCTGATCTGAAAGCACTTGAGTTCCAGCTTACAATCACTTAAATGTGGTTCTAATACTACCAACACAATACTGATATTTGTGACAGAAATCTTTTATATGGCTAGCTATAGTGGGTTAAATTTTGTGTGGTTAGTCTCATTAAGGGATATAGCTACTCTTTTCGTTGCAATCCAATCATTTTACACGTTTTAGAGCAGCTTCTGAAACTTAAATAGAAATAAGATAGTAGATAGCTAAAGCTGTTTTGATAAAACATCTCTATAATAATAGCCGTCGTCTGTCTGTCTGTTCAAAAGGGTTACCGATATTCCTTTGATCTTTCCGCGAATTTTTAGAAAACAGGGGGTTGTTTAATAGAAAACTTTATAATTAATTGAACTAAACCCAAAAAATTAATTTATTTCCTTACATAATTTAATTAATTTAATTGATAATCTTCTAATTTAAAAAACAAATTAGGTGATTAAAATAAATTCATTATTTAAAAGCGCCTTTTTTAATAATAATTTACCCCCGTGACCTTTATCGCCGATTCCGCTCAGGAGCCACCGAAAACAAATAGGATGGTTTTACTGACAGTTTAACTGACTTTGTTTTGACCGCTCGCACGTTTTTACCAATCAAAACGCCTGATTCTTTGAAAAACCAATCAAGACTTTCGCGGCCTAGACATGCCAACGAAGAAACATGATGGCCATTTTAGTTTTTAGAAGAAGGTCAGTTCAGTGCTGTTTATAAGTCTGTTTCACCTTTGTGTCTTCTATAAGCTTTTTATTTTCGTAATATTGGTTTTTTGTATGTTCTAAAATGTTAAGATAAATATATTGTCATGTTTTTAGTCACGTACAGATCTTAAACGCACCAGTTTTAGGATTTTTGGCTAGGAAACGAAGATTGAGGCTAGCTAGCTAGCTAGAACCTTACTTATTCCACCATTTATTTTTGTGTTGAGACTGTAGCCATTTAGCTAGCTCCTATCTTTGGCTAGAAGTAAGAGTATAAAAATGCAGTTTGGCTACAACAATATTGTTAAACAATAAGTGTTATGCTATAAATGGAGTTAGCTAAGTTATTTTTTCCTGAAAACTTTTTGTGCAAATAAAATGACTGACAGATTATTTTAGCTGAACCGGTAATGAGCTGTTCCCAGTGTTTTCATTAAAACCGAAGTTGCAATGAAGTTTTTTTGGAAAGGGGTATTACGCCTATACGCCTGTTCAACTCTGTTTAACTATACTAAGCAGTTAGCCCAGTGTTAACAACAGACTGTTGTTTTTGGTAAAGGCTGTTAAGCCCATGCGCATTTACAACGTGGTTTACCTGTACTAAGGGGTCAACCCAATGTGAAAATTCATTTTCAAACTTTCTCGGTAATCACACCTGTACGGATGTGCAACAATGTTTACCTGGACTAACCGCACAGCCCTGTTGTGTTTTTTTAAACAGAGTCTGTGAGAAGGTTTTTCCAAAGGCGTATTATTCCTATATGCCTGTGCAACACGGTTTAACTGTGTCACGATAAATTCTTTACCTTTCACAAACATTTATTCCGCAAAATAAAATAATATTGACTGATTGTTTTTGCTATGATGGGGTTCCGACTGTTGTTTGTAAACTGTGTTTTTATTTCAGCTATCGTTGCAGGGAATATTTTTTGAAAAATATGTTACAGTCGCAAGACTATAATGGTGTACTTAATTTACGAAATACTGTATACCTGTACTAAAGCGCTCCACCTGATCGTGTGGCACAGTTTACGGCTCTTATTAAGAGCTCCACAGAGTGTTAAACGTCAGATCGCACCTTGACTTTGGCTTACCCCGGCGTTTCGACACCAGGGTAAGCTTAAGTGGTATAAAAAGGATGGGCGCACCCGTGGATTTTTCCACGGGCTATCGACTAGTCTATATTATAATACCCGTATACGTCTGTCTGTCACGCAAAATGGTAGATTAGCTGCGAAGGTAGCGAGACGCACGCAATGCGGTATAAAATGGACGGGCGAACCCGTGGATTTTTTCACGGGCTAACGACTAGTTTCAATAAGATAACTAAGCTTGCTTTTTTTACACAAACTTTTAGGTTTTTAAGTCAAGAGTTTAAAAACAATCTAGCAACCCGACAATCGGCAACAGTTGGTTTCGATAGAAACTGCTGAGATGTACCTCCTACTCTCTTTAAACCTCCTTAGTGTGACTTATATATAAGCTGACGGAAATAATTTACATTAAAGTATGGGAAGGAAGTCGTAACACAAACTGAAATACAGCTTCTTAATTGCACTCTCAATAATTTATTTTATAGGTATTGTAGCCATACATATGTTCTTATTGTAGCTATAAGAAAATTGAATTGTTCTTATGAAGAAATCAACAGGTAAGCCGAGGTCAAAAAACAAAACTCTTCCAAAAAACATTCTAGACGTTCTAGTCCTATCTTTCGCGTTTTATATTTTTTTATACTTTACAAACTTTGGCTGTTTTTTTATTTATTCTTCGCAACAGTGTTCTGAATGTTAAATACGATATCATTGTTTAAAGGAAAATTGATTGGTGGAAATTAAAAAGGTCGATAAAAAATTAGAAATCGGTCCTACTTTTAAAATTGATTAACACCGGTTTCGATCGAACAAGGAAAGGTAATGTGCAAAAAACTACAGTAGATGTCCGTTAATTCGAATGCAGCTTAATTCGAACTTTTCGTTATTTCGAACAAATTTCAAAGTTCCTTGAGTTTGTTTCAATAAATTCTTATATTTTGAGCTGCTTAATTCGAACTTCGTTAATTCGAACATTTCGCTAATTCGAACAATTTTTTAATTTAAAGGCTGCATTATGCTCGTTAATTCGAAATTTTGTGTATCGATTAATAAAATCTTATGGAAAAATAAAAAATATTTTCATTTTTATTCATTTTTATTGCATCAATGGTGGTAAAATTTCTTTCAATTTATCAATTAAAGTAGCGTTTCCAATGAAGTTTACCAGGAATTAGGAGGCCTTTCCATCGCCAAGCAAAAAAAGATTTTATAAAAGTTGTACTAAAGTTGTAATAAAGTTATATTAGCATAAAACCTTTTAACATTAATTAAAATTGTTGTTTTTTCTGAACTTCCGATAATTCGAACATTCGTTAATTCGAACAAATAATTTAGTCTCTTGCGTGTTCGAATTAATGGACGTCTACTGTACATTCGTTGAAGTATGAAAGCCCGCCTTTAAAAAAAAAACGAATCTCTCGGGCAGGTAAAACGTAAATAAGCACAAAAGTAATGGCTTGAAAGAAAAGTAATTTTTTGAGAAGTAACGTAGAAAGGTTTATTTATATAATGCCATCAAAACAAATTATTAAAAATATATTTTTATAAAAAAAACAGAAAGTTTCGTGAATCACAAACAAGTTTGAGGTGAATCTATTTATGTAGACAAACAACGGGAAGATAATGGATTCCAAAGAGTTATTTAGAAATATCGTCTATTTGAATGTACTCAATTATGGAAAGGCATCAAATTTACTTAGCTTCTGTCAAGTTTTTCGATCTAATAGTTAAAAGTGCAATATATAGCTTCAGTATCCTTAACAATTTCTTTCCCGCACACACCTTGCCTTAAACTGAAAAAAATGTCTAAGTTGCATTATATCTACTTTGCATGTCACCAATAAACACAGCATATTATTAAAATACATAAAAAACTGCACCTTCAAAAATGAAAAAATCTACAGTCTATTTATATTTAACAGAATTTCAGGGAAAGACAACCAATGAAACATAATTCTGTTATGCAACCAACTTTGGCGCCAAAACTGCCCTTTGGTGTATCTATTTTGGCTCCAACACCTTTTTTAATGTTTTTCGAAACTTCAAAACCGGCACCTATACCAATCCCCCCACCAAACGGTCCTATATTAAAGCTTGCACTTGGTCCTTCTAAGCCAGCTTTAAGGTGGTTATCTCTATCTGTTACTCCGGCTTTTACCGATATATCTCCTCCAACGCCAAAACCATGACTTGAGGCTTGACCTGAAGGACCATGTATTTTAACATGAGCTCCTTCTTTACCGGCATATGCGGATGCACCGACACCTAAACTACCTTGAGCTTTACTATAGCCCGATCTGACCTCGCCACTAATGCCTCCAGAATGCGCTAAATATCTCTTTCCACCATTGACGTTTTCAGCCTTTGCATGTGGATCTGTTATTTTACCAGATAAATGATCTTTATGGTGCTTAGGAATCCATCCGCCAGTGAAGTCGATAACACCAATTTTCGTTCCCTTACCTCGTTTCCCAAACCCTTTTGTTCGAAATCTGCTTTTAGAAAATGATCGTCTTGAATTCGAATTTGACTTTCGACTACTTATTACCCAACGAAACCTTTTTTTAGACCGTTGTTTTTTATTTTTTCCATCATCTTTAGTTTTTGTTTTCTTCTTTTCGTCTTTATCGTCTAGATTTACTCCACATCCTCCCAAAGATCTTCTTTTTCTTTTTGAGCAATCATGGTTACCTCGTTTCGACTGTTTGCTATCGTCATTATTTCCTTCACCATCTGAACTGCGATACCTCTTAGATCTTTCTGAGCCTACTTCGAACGCCGTCAAAGCATAATCTGATAACATTTTGGCAGATAGCTCGGTTATTTTGCCAGTTCGAACAATTTTTCCTTTTTCGGTTTTGTAGTAGGAAAATGGTGGATCTAATCGTGCGCCAATTGCACGGTTTGTACTTCTATCTCCAGGAAAGAGATTGGCAGGGCTATTAAATAGTTTTCGCAAGAGAGATTGCTTTTTTGCTTTTCTATCGTTATCGTTTGATGCTGTTTTTACTTTGTCAATAAGCTTCAAGGACTCGTCTCTATACTTTTTGGCCAGGTTCTCATATTCGGTTCTTGTTTTTGGATCTAAATTTTGAACATACGCTGCGTCTGTATGGACTTGTGTTATGTCTCGCACAAATTGCTTCATTTTAGCATCGTCGAATCCATTTGGTGTCTGATAAGCAGCAACAATGTTTTGCGTTTTCTGCCATGGAAAGATGTGAGCTTTATCGAAACTTCTTTTATTATTCCAGCTCCAGTTGTTATCCTTTGCCACTTTGTCCAACATCTTTGTTGTGTCACCTGCCCATGAAGGACGATTTTGTCCAACAACAATACAAATGCATGTTATGGCAACAACGACGCTCACGATTAAACGTGACATCTAAATGCACAAAATACAAAATTTACTCAATTAGTTGACTTAAAACAATGTGTTAGTGACATACTCATATCAACAGCAATGGTCTACTAGAGCATGTTTCGCAAATTTTGATAGTGGCGCATTCTATAATGGGCAATTTTGATTCATCAAGACCCATTATCGACATTTACGTATTCTCACAAGATAGCCAGTAGCCTGAGAAGTAAAAATTTCTACTGTTTTGGTTGCAGCAAATGTCCTGCGTAATACCTCTCTGTAGATCATATCATTATATAAGGAGATTAATTTGAGTTTTCTAGTAATTTTTTCAGTCTTGTAATGGCGTTCCTCTGCAAACATGCAGTTCATTTGGTATTAATGGTTAGCCACAGTTTAAAACAAGAAACCCATAAGCTGATAGCATAATACGTGCTTAGATGTTATACGCAGTATTGCGACTTTAAAAGTCGTGACCACACCTACTTAACTATAACTCGGACGATCAACAAAAATAACCTTTCAAAAAGTGCGTTTACGGTCGCAAGATAAAGGATGATAAAGTCCGAAATTTGCAGAGGAACGCTGGCCGTTACAGGACTAGGATATCCCCCAGTAATTAAAATTTACAATCAAATGAATAAAGAATAATGATTTTTAAATTTGCTTATTAGTCACGGAAAAATAGAAATAATAATAATAAAGAAAACATTGGAAGTTTTAATTTTTTTTAAAGATATATTTTCCCAAAGACAAAATTAAATTTCCCACTCAAATATCTATAGACTTTTCAACCTTTATCCCAGGGCTTGTAGCGCTTTTTAATGTGTGAGAACGCTTCAAGTCCCGACGATTGAAGTTGTACACTTCTTTCTCGCCATGATGCAAAAGCCAAAAATCTTGTTCAGAAAGTTAAACTCAAATAACATAATGTGTATAGAAAATAAGAAGCACTTACCACGGTTGTTGACAGCTCAAATGCGACTCGTTATCTGCAACTCACGAGTTTTATTTTATAATCAGTGAATTTGAGAACACTTCTAGGAATGGTACAAAAAGTATCGGTAACATTGATCAATGACACATAATGTTATTTTACCCAACCTCATAAACTTTTGATTATAAAGCCTTTTTTCTGTTTATACACAAGAAAGAATCGGAGAATAGGAGTGTTTACTTTACGAGTGTTTACTTATTATGTTACTAGGAACAACAAAAACAAGGAAGATTCAGTTATAAGAAATGTTCATGTCTTTGCAAATATATATTTCGCTTTCTAAAATTAGTTCTTTGCATTGTTTTTGAAAAAGGCAACGTCGGAATTTGTTGTGTGTGGAAGAGTGAGTGAGGAGTGAAAGGTATTTTCAGAAAGAAAGAATTGATACACCAACATGGTGGAAAATAATAAAAAATAAATTTGCGAGATTTTTTAAAGCTTTGTCCTTGATAACAAAGACATTGTGTTTGCATGTAAGCTGTAAGCTATTTGTAGTGAACCTTTTCAATTTCCTGAAATAATGACCTTCTTTTTAACTTCCTTTAGAAGTTCAGTACTTTTTCATATGCAAAGTAAACAAGAGCTGTAGATCCCTTGTTACATAACATAGAATTTTATAAATGTTTTGTCTTATTAACGTTGTTCTGTTAAGAGCGTTGTAACTAATCGTTCCTCTAAGTTATTTAGATTTTTGCCATTTAGAGTTCAGTCAACACCTGTACTTAGATTAGGAAAAAAGTTCCAAAATTTGGTTACTAAATATAACTCATATGTTTAATAATTTCAAGGTGGGTATATTTAAGAATGAAAACAAAACCAACCAAAAACGCTAATTTTTTTAATTTGTCATAATTTTATTGAAAGAGATTGGTAAAGAATGATGAATTTAAGAGTTAAGAATAAGCGGTAAAAAGTTTATACCAAACTGGGAACAAAAAATCTCCCTTGTTATGCATTAAAAAAAGTGAAAGTGAAAATTGACAAAGGTAAAATTTTGACGTATAGAATAAGTCAGCAAAAATGTTTTAACCAAAATTAGCCAAAATATGGTCACTTCGAATGGACCATAACACAGCGAATATAATCAGCCTCCTAGCAAGGATATTTTTAATACGCTAATGAAGTTACAGTTGCTTTATAAAACAATCGCACCAAAAAGTCCCGAGCCACCATTCTATTAATCACATTGTAGGAACTATAAAAATCAAAGAAAAAATCTATATAAGCATGAATTCTATTTTTTTAATTTAGAACTATGAAACCGAAGTTACGTTTGTTTTACGAAAAATGTCTTTCCTTAGTAAAAAGACGCACAGGCTCGCTTCTTAAGAAACTTACGAAACATCGTCAATATGCTTAAAACAATACGTAACGCTATTTTTGATTTGAAAGTGGTTTCCGATGGCCGTTTTCTACGAACAAACATTTTTCCGCTTGGCGGAAGGAATCTTTTTAAGGGAAATGATACTTTCTGTGTCAAAAAAACTTAAATTCACTTGAACCTTTTTTAAGTCATTTCGCGGAAAATGTGTTTAAGATTTAGGATTACATCCGAGATCTTATTAAAACGGGCGGTCTTTTTCTTCTTCTTCTTCTTCTTCTTCTTTTTCTTCTTCTTCTTCTTCTTCTTCTTCTTCATCGACCGATTTTTTAACCGATTGCCATAACGTTAGTATTCGTAAAATTGGAAAAGAATGAAGACTGTGTTACGAATTTAATGGTACCTTAGCTGCGCAAATAGCGAGACGCATGCAATGCGGTATAAAAGGACGGGCGAACCTTTGGATTTTTTCACGGGCTAACGACTAGTTACTAAACAATTAATAGAAATGGCACGATGAAAAATTGTATCTAATCAAGTTTGTAACGGCCATACCACCATTAAAATTACCAATCTTATATTTCTTTTAACCAAGTTTATTGTCTAAATGAACATCATCCCAAAACAATCGTACTTTAAAATCATAACATAATTTGTCAACTTCGCATTTCTTTAATTTTTGTATAACGATGCTCATAACTTTGTTTATCTCCACCACGCGAAGAATACATTGTACCAGCTTGTGAATCTTTAGACATTACAGATTTAAGATCTGGTAAATAACTTATGGTACATTTGCATATTTAAATAAAGCTAAAATCGTTTCTTCTGGGTTGGATAAAAAGTCTTCATACTTCACAGATCGTATTTTGTATCTTTTTGATAACAACTTGTTGTATGCTGCTACCCCCGTGATCCAAATAAGTGCACCTCAAATCATTAACGTAATTGGCAGTATAGGTAGCATAGTCCATTAAAATCTTGTTATACCCAATACCGCTGAACAGCATAGCTACATCTGCAGGTAAATGCGACGATTTAAAGATAATGCCTAATCTCTCATTGGATTTAACAAAGGTACTCGCTGTCAATACATGTACAGATGACTTACGGAGGGCGATACCTCAATTAGAAGATCGGTGATGTATGCAACAACATTTTTGCATTTGAAGAAGACTAAAAATGATTGTCGACTATTGACATTTTTAACATACACATCATTGTACTAAAACAAAGTTGTTTTAAAAAATCTTCGCCGTGCTCACTACTTCTTGATATTTCTGCTACTCCAGAAAATACAAAAATGTCTGAGATCGAAAGTGCTTCTGGTATACCTCCATAGGCTTGCGATAAAATTGTGGAGCACCACAACGTCCATGAGTTGCAAGATGAACGATGGGGATTTTTAATAAAAGATGATATGGGTACAATTATAAGTTGAACAGGGGAATTAAATTGAGCATTATAAGTAAATGGATTAACACGAGAATCAAACACATCCACCTTGCCACAATTAACAAATATGGCTTCATCAGCTGTGATTTGGTATAACGAGACTTCGTCCTTTAAAATGATATTGGGATGCGTGTGAACAGAATGAAAATGTAAATAATATGTTCTTTGCTTGACGAAACGGTTTTTTCAGGTCATTTATAAGGAAACCATATATTGCAGACGTCAGCGCTTTCTTCGTATTGATACTTCTTTGGAGTTTAAAACTTTGATAGAATAGAATGTGAAAACTTTAAGTTAAAGATAATTAACTCCTATATATACGGAGGTGTGGCACTCAAGGGCTAAAATATGCTGATATCAGCAGCAAAAATCTGAAAATCATAAGGCAGAACCACATTTTTTCAAAATTACCCAGGGTTCCTCGACGTTGTCCATCATATTGGCTAGCGCCGAAACTTGTGAACCAGACGCAGTTGGAAGCTAAGGAATCGTGGCTTCGAACTGAAGACATGCTAAGAAATGCCATGAGTGGTCCAAGAGAAAGAAGAGGAAGTCTTAAGTAATTTTTTTTTCATTGGATTTACAAGAATATGAGGTACCCCATAATGAGAAGTAAAGAACAGAAACGCCTTTCTGATGTCTGATGATGAGGGATGGTCACATCTGGATAATATTTATTTTGTGATTTTGGGCTACCTAGTTAGTACCATGCCAGCACACCAGGGACACATTTGTTATTGAATAATTAAGTGATAAAGTACAAGAGCTAAATATATTATTTTTATGTAACTAGCTACACAAAAGATTTTTCAAGGCATTCTGTCATTTTAAATAACGATAGCTATAAACCAACATTCACAGGACTTATGATGATTACTTCTGCAAAGCAAATACAGTTGTTTAGCATTTTTCATTTTACTTAATAAGTTCCTGTAAATATTCAAAAATTAATTGTGAGTGGCACCAGGCTGAGCGATTAGTGCAAGTAAACGTGTTGCAGATCCATGTGGACAAAAAAATAACTTCTAACCACTTTGTGTTTGTACGGCATAAAATTTAGATTATGTATTTGGCACTGTGCTTTAGAAGCTCATTCCAACTTTCTCTGAGCTGGATAAGGTATTTTACCTAAACCTGGGACACATCTTATCTGCTTGAATTATTTTGAATCCTGAGAATTACTTTGAACGTTTTCTGTACACATGGCTTGTCAAAATGATATGCTGTCAAAAACAGTTTATCGGCATCTCCAAAAATGGCTAAATACAGGAACTCAAAAACTATGATAGTAGTAAAAAAAATTTTGGGTTCATTTCATCAAACTGGTCTAAAAACATATAATACTAAGTTGCAAGTCATTATTTCAATTTTTACTGAAGTAATAGGACTTTTACTTAGTTTTAGCATAGTTTTTCATACCGCTGACACCAAAATGACTGCAGGGACTAATCGGTTTGAAATTAATTTATAATATTTTTATAACAACCTTTTTCTCTTTATGTGTTTTTATTTTCCTGCAGAAGTTGTTGCATAGCTTATGTATATGACATTATGATAAGGACGAAAAAGTTACTGTGCGACATGGATTTTAAACCTTAAAAATCTCCAGCGAGAAATTTGAAAACTAATAAATGACAAAATCGCAAAAGTTTATCTTAAAAATTTTTAATTTTTGATAATGTGAAAGTAATCCACTTAAAAAGCTTTCTTAGGTTTTTTATGAAGAAATCTTCCATATTACCCATATGGGGTAATTTGATGAACAATGAATTTTCCTGCAGGTGTTCTGTAGTATGTGTAATATAATTTTAAAAACTGTGATTTAATTTTCCTCTTAAGTTTTGATTTTTAACCCATCTAAAAATCTCAACCTTGTCCTTTCATACTTAGTCTAGCTAGCTATAGTGAAAAGGTTAATTTTTAAACTTGACCTATTTTACTGAGTATTAAGTAATAAATTCTGGTTTAATCCTTAATCGGCGATTCGGTTCAGCTTTGTTGCCGTAGTGATGATTGACATTTTGCTTAATTGACGAATATCACATTTGTGCTACATCCGCCATTTTTAAAATTTCGCAGGGTGAAAACAGACCTAGTTCGTACTGGGAGGAATGCTAAAAAATGTGGAAATGGAAGAATAATTAGCTACGAAAGGTAACCACAATAAAAATCTGTCTGGAAATGATGCTTAGCTATCTAGATTTTGCTCCAAAAAATTATCTTTGCTCAAGCTTTCTAACATTGTTCTTAAAACTCCAAAATGTGTCTGCACTCTGTTCACCTAAAAGACAGAAACTTTTCACCTCCAAAAAATTTGTTATGACGTCAAACCGAATCGCCGAATAGGGTAGCTAAGCTACCTGTAAGAACAACATCAAACAACGTCGAGGCTGTTCTCTTTTGTACACAAAACCAGTGGTATTTTTGTAATGAGTACCAAATTTTATGTGTACATTTCTTGCGCTTATGAGTGTAACAAAAGTGCCCTGTACGTAAATCCTAAAAATTTATGTCATTGGCTCACTCTTTACGAATGACACCACATAACAAAAAAACCGTGCTTTGCTATTTCCCCTGACCTCTATCGAGATTTGGTTGTGATATATATCAGAATTAATTGTCTTTAAACAATTTCAATTTTACGCCAGCAATTCTATTGTATTATAACTTGGGATTGTTTTTATAACAAAAACACGATTCTTCATAAACGGAATATTTAATAACAGAAGCCATTTGGAGCGTGGCTATAACACGTAAAGTAATAATTATTTGCTACCTTTTTCACGACAATTCAATTTTCTACACAAAGTTTTTCACATGGATGTTACATATATTTACTACAATAAGTATAGATCGTGTCGTGTTTTTTCCACAGCCTTTTTCTTATACTTTTTAATTGTCTATTGAGTGTTGTTTCGTATTTTCACTTTTCCATTGATGTTGACAATACAAAAGGGAAAGAGAACATCACATGCTAGGAGTCCTCTTTATTTAACTTAATAAGTCATAAGTTTACGGCCACTGTGCGTTGTTAAAATCCGAGAACTTTACTAGTTTCAAAGAAACACCTTTTATGCGCCTTTCAGGTGACAAATGTTTATGCGCTACGACCTTACATTTAGAACCGTCGGGAAAGCATTTGCCGACTAACTGGCGAACTGTCGTTCAATAATATTTTATG